>NC_088683.1:21264340-31264340 GCF_028017835.1 Emys orbicularis | reverse complement strand
GAGGAGGTAAAAATTAGATAGAAAAATGTGAGTGAAAATTGGGATTTTTATAAGAAGAATTTATTAGATGGGCAAAAAGCCACAATTCCACAATCAAGAAAGAGGACAACTTTGGCTATAACCCCATCCTGGTTTAGTGGTTAAGTGACGGCAACAAAAACCAGAGGGAATAGCAATTGATATAAATGAGAAGTTATGAACTGTAGAAAATTGATAAGGGAAGTTAAAGACATCAGGGAAAATCCATGGCTGGCAGTGCTAATGACAATAAGGAATTTTTAAAAGTAATATTAGAACAAAAGAAATCCTAGCAATGATATAGGTCCATTACTAGATGGAGATGGTAAAATTGATGATGATGCAGAGCAGGCAGAAATATTCAATAATTATTTCTGTTTTATATTTGGAAAGAAGGAGGGTGATGTATTTGTGTTACATGAGGATGATGAAGTATTTTCCGGTCCATTCGTAACAAAGGAAGGTGTTTAACATCTGCTGAGAATAAACATTTTGAAAATGGCATTGCTGGACAGTTTGCACCCAAGAGTCCTAAAAGAGTTGGCAAGGAGATCTTTGGCCCACTGATACTAATTTTTTAATAAATCTTGAAATACTGGGGAAATTCCAGAAATTGGAAGAGTGCTAATGTGCCAATATTAAAAAAAGGATAAGTGGAATGATATAGAGAACTATAGGCCAATTAGCCTGACATCAATCCCAGGCAATAATAGAAAAGCTGATACAGGATTCAATTGATAAACAATTAAAAGATAGGAATATAATTGCCAGTCAACATGGCTTTATGGAAAATAGGTCTTGTCAAACAAACCTGATTTCATTCTTTTGAGATTACAAATTTGCCTGGCAAAGGTAATTGCATAATTATATAATGCACTTAGACTTGAAGTCTTTAAATCATGATTTGGGGACTTCAACAGCTGAGTCAAGGGAGAGAATTATTCCAGGAGTGGGTGGGTCAGTTTTGTGGCCTGCATCATGCGGGAGGTCAGACTAGATGATCATAATGGTCCCTTCTGACCTTAAAGTCTATGAGACTGAGACTTTTGTAAGGCATTTGAGTTAGTATTGCACAACATTCTGATTAAAAATAGCACTATAAAATATCAATAAGCACATCTTAATTGCATGAAGAACTGGCTGGCTGACAGATCTCAAAAACTAGTCAGTGGAGAATCATCATTGACTGAGGGTGTTTCTAGTGGGGTTTTATAGGGATTGGTAGAAGGTCTGACATTCAACAATTTCATCAATGATCTGGAGGTAAAGTATAAAATTGATGCTGATTAAAATTTTGTGAATGAAACAAAGGTTGATGGGTGGTAAATAACGATGAGGACAGGCAGTCATATAGAGCGATCAGGATCTCTTGGTAAGCTGGGCCCATTCAAAGAAAATGCAAAGTTATACATGTATGAACAAAGAATGCAGGCCATACCTACAGAAAGTGGGACTGTATCCTGGAAATCAGAGACTCTGAAAAGGATCTAGGGGTCATAGTGGACAAGCAATTGAACATAAACATTAGTTTAATGGTGTGGAAAAACGGGCGAACATGACCTTTGGATATATCAATGGGAACAGTGAGTCAGAGTAAGGAGTTGATTTTTACCTCTGTATACGGCACTGTTGAGGCTGATGCTGGTTCTGGTGTCAACATTTTAGAAATTAAATTGAAAAATTGAAGTGTTTGCATAAAACAGCCACAAATATTAGTTGAGTCCTGGAGAAAATGCTTTACAGTGAGAGACTTAAGCTAACTGACTGAGCTCTTTATCAGAAAGAAGATTGAGAGGTAACTTGATTACAGTGCATAAGTACCTTCACAGGGAGAAAATATCAGGTGGTAAAAGGCTCTCTAATATAGTGGAGGAAGACATAACAAGAACCATTGGGCTGGAAGCCAAAGCCAGACAAATTCTGTTAAAAATCTTTGATTTATTTTAATTGTAAAGGATGATTAACCATTGGAAACAAGGGAAGTGATGGATTCTCTATCTCCCGATGTCTTCAAATCAAGAACAGATGCCTTTCTGGAAGACATGCTTTACACAAACACAAGTTATGCTTTAGTCAAACACAGGTTACTGGGTTCAATACAGTAACTGGGTAAAATTTAATGCCCTGTGATATACAAGAGGACAGACTAGATCAAATGGTCCCTTCAGACCTTAAACTATGAATCTGTGAGAACCCATAAGGAACCTGATCAATTATGGACATAAATGGAAAATTGCCAAGCCATCCTAGTGATGGTCTCTTTCAAACAGACCCACGGTGCTGCTTCTCCAGTTTTATCTGGTTGAAAACATGCCTTCAGCATAGAAAAAAAATGTCTTTTGGTGAATCCCAACACTTCAGCCAAAGAATGTGTGAATAACTTGTACACTAGAAAATTGTTTTGTGTTTAAACATGATTGGGAATACTCAAACTGGCAGATATGATGCTTACTATGACTCTGTGGTCAGTCCAGCTAAGGGCAAGATGTGTTCAGCATCCTGTCAGCTGGCTGTGGTTAAGCTCTGAGTGCATGATACTCCGCCACCTCCTCCCATGCTGGTAAAGAGAGAGTTCTGAGGGGCATTTTTGCTCAGCTCCCAGTGCACTGGCTAGCATGCTGGACGGGCATGTGAAAAGTAGGGTGGGAAGTAACCTCTTACTGGTCAGGAGCAGTAGAAGACTTGTTGCCCCTGGAATCGAAGGGGAGCAGGTCCCTTTTCTTGCTGCCTTCTGGGGCAGCACAGCTACTTTTTGCCCCTTGCACATGGCAGTATCTAAAAGCACAGTCTAGCTTTTAGACTGTAATCTTTTGAAATACTGGTCTCTCTCTCTCTCTCTCTCTCTCTCTCTCTCTCTCTCTCTCTCTCTCTCTCTCTCTGTGTGAGTGTGTGAAATTCTGTCATACTTTTTCAAATAAAAAAATCGTTTGGTCCAACTCTTGTAAGAGGGTCAACAGTTATCAGAACTCAATCCTGCTCCCATCAGTTTCAGTGGCAAAATTCCCATTGACCTCACTGGGAGCAGATTCAGGTTCAGAGGATCTAGCTAAAGAGCTGAGAAAAAAAGGACGAAAGACTAATCCTAAATGTAATAAACCTAACCACATACTTTCTTGGTTAGACACTGGAAGGGACCTGGTTGTCTCTTGAAGGTCCTCTGTGCCTGAACTAAAGGATGGATAAAGGTGATTCCATATGAGGTATGAGTTAATGAGCACGTGGAAGGAAATTTTTGTAGTTCCTGATGTCTGAAATGGCTTTTTAAAAAATAAACAGGTTGTCTTCAGAGCAGGGGTTGTAATTCTTCATGTCTGGTTCAGCGGCATCAGGCTTATAGCTTCCAAAAGTTAATCAACATATTAGGTTTCTTAAAGACTTTAAGACAAAAACAAACATACAAGCAAAACCTTTACAATTAAAAGTAGGTTAGTCTGTTTTTGTCTGTCCACCAGCCAAATTCCAGTGTTCCACTGCCCAGAGGCATACAATCTGGTTACATGCTTTATATGTCAAAGGCAGACTCTCTGACTTCGGAACAGCACCTAACCTTATTAAAACAAGGAGCTTCCAAATGTTTTGGGAACATAAATGGAATGGCTTGTATATAGCAGGTTGTCTACAATATCAGACAAAGGCTTTAAAAACCTTTATTTGTTCTAATTCATACCATAGAAAGCTATTGGCCTTTAGTCAGTGTTTTTAAACATATAACCTAAAATTGCAACATAACAAAGTCTCAGAAAATCAATAAACTCCAAATTATACAACTTTTGTTTCCCTTTTGTTTAAACTCCTTGTCTGAATTCTGTATTGCAAGCTTTACTTTAAACAAGAGTTGGCAAAAGACGCTAAGTCTGCATGAATCTTTCTAAAGAAGTCTCTGACTTATCTCTGTGTGCTCATCTTAATGCTTTTGTAAGACTACAGATAAGGTGTATACTTCTGTTTGAAAAATAATTTATAGTAGTGTAAAATAATAGGATCAAAATTTGTATTAATTTTGCACTAAATTGTACAGTTGGTAACACATTATTAAACCTAAATGTCCATTCCTACATAATGGGTGCAAACGGTGGAACACTGAATGGTACGCCTTATGATCACATCTTCTTAACACAATTATCCATGCAAATTTCAGATTATGAAGAGATGCATTTATAATTTAGATGACACTGTTTGTATTTGTTGAGGTACAATATACCTCTTTCTATAATGAGTTCACTTGCCTGTAGTGAAAATGGTAACGTCTTGTGAACAGCGTTTGTTTAAAGACTGAAGCAGCAACAAAGAAACATAATGACACATCTGGGTGTATCTTATTGTTATTATAGTTACATTAAGTTTTCCATACACTTAATTTTTCATGAGTTCTTCTCTACCAGATAGTTTCTTTGGGGCTGGTATGTAGTGTATTGGGACTGTTTCTGTTAGACCACAGAGCATAAGGAAGCACTTTAAGAAAAAAAAATTCATCAGGTCTTTTTACATTTTTCCCTTTCTAGTTGTTGATGTTGTCATTCATTAGATTCGGATGAGCAGCTGTTGGCAGAAGTGATGCCTTCTTTCCTGTTCAGGGTTGAAGCTCTTGCTATTTTATTTGTTTTCAGTTCTTGCTTCACAAGGGTATGCATATTGTGTGACTAGTATTCTACTGAATTTCTTGCTTCTGATGTCTTTACTTCAGTTGGTTTGTAGATGATAGTGTATTCATACTCACTGGTGATGACGATAATTTCCCAACAGGTAAAGCTTCCCTTTTCTTTTCCATTGTATATCTCCCTTGGATGTTTGGAAAATCTTAAAACCAGGGTTGAAAGAAGAAGGATGGTATAACAGCGCAGTAATATAACGGTGTAATGAAGAAGCAATACATTAAGCATTATGTGAAGCAATAGATTTGTCATCAGATATTAAGCATTTTCCCCCCACTACCAGTGCTTAGTTTACGATGCAAAATGTACGGCAGGCTGTGGGAGAGCCTGGCACAATTAAAAGCAAAACTGGCCTAATATGGCTGTGGGAATAACAGTCTGACACAGCCAAAAAGACAAGTTTTACTGCAATGATGTTGTTCCAGCAATAACATTGAGGTGTTTATCAGATGCAGTATCAAGTTAAACCATTACAAGGCAGTGTAGGAAGTTAAAGATTATAGTGAGATAACGGAACAGCAAATGAGTATTTCCTAAATCTAGTTGATAAGAGAAACAAGGACATGCTGCCTGCCAATAGCAGTGTTCGTATTAGTGTGTCTGAGTGTAGAGTTGTTAAGACAAAGGTAATGCAGAAATAAACATAAGGATACTGAAAACATAACACATTTCATACATTTACACTCTTCATTTGGAATCTAGTTTTTTTTAAAAAGGCTAAGTAGTTTCAGATCCTATATATGCATCTGAGAGATTTTGAGGTTTTATGATGTAGGAAAACATCTTTTTTTTTTTAAATGTTTTTTCCTTTTTTGTTGCTGTGTGAAAGATCTCTATGAACTGAGAAAACTGGCAATATACAAAATGGATAGACAGACACAGGAAAAAATGTTGCCCCCCTCAGATCTTTCATTTATAGCAGGGGTCAGCAACCTTTCAGAAGTGGTGTGCCGAGTCTTCATTTATTCACTCTAATTTAAGGATTCATGTGCCAGTAATATATTTTAACGTTTTTAGAAGGTCTCTTTCTATAAGTCTATAATATATAACTAAACTATTCTTGTATGTAAAGTAAAGAAGGTTTTTAAAATGTTTAAGAAGCTTCATTTAAAATTAAATTAAAATGCAGAATCCCTCGGACCGGTGGCCAGGACCCGGGCAGTGTGAGTGCCACTGAAAATCAGGTCGCGTGCCACCTTTGGCACACGCGCCATAGGTTGCCTACCCCTGATTTACAGTAATCTTCATGTTTAGTTGTAACAATAACCAGTAAAGAAAAAACTTTAAAAAATTGTCTGAAATTAAGTGCCCCTTTAGTACCTAGATGAAAATAAAGAAAATGTGCTAACCCAGTTACAGTTCTTATCTAGGTGTTTTAAACTCTGGATTAGGGAGTAGTAATTAAGAACATACTGAGACACAAAGCAGTAAGTATATTTGAGGTTAGTCAGACAGTATCCCTTGGGCGATGGTGGGGGAACAAAACAGGAAGCCTCTTGACTGGAAAACTACAAGAGAAGTCCCCTCCCTGCAGATGTGGATAAATAATGCAATACACACAATGTGCAGTTGATGTCACTATTAGGATAGATAGTGAACAATTGGCATTTTAACCCAGTGTTAATTTGGGGGATAAAAAGGTTCTTAACCTGAAACTTGATAATACAGTTTATACCTCTTAACATTTTGTTGTTAAGATGCTATATATGGGATTTTTGTTTTTATGTGCAAGACATGCTCACTTTGCCAGAGAGCATATCACTTAAGGATTCAACCCCTCTGAGGAGCTGAATGTTTATCATCAGGTGGATAGTGAATGCCTTAAGTTTGACAAGATGAGCAGAAGACAATATAAAGGACAGTAGCTCTGGTATAGCACTGGTGATAGAAGGTAGGAAGGATTTCTGAAGGCCTGAAAGTCCCTGCTTGCTGTTATTGCCTCTGTTCTTTTGAGAAGTGCATAGTGCATCTTTCCCGCAGGACAAGACTCAAATTGCAATACTCTCATGTACATACTATGTTATCATACATGTCATAGATTTTTAAAAAGATGAACCATAAGGTCTTTAAAGAAAAAAGAATAGAGGGAATGAGAGTTGGAAACCAGAATTGTTCACAGAAAAGAAATATTTACCTGAGAACACTCAACCATGCAACTGTTCTGCTGTCTGACAAATACATCGTTGTCTATAATTTTTCATCATGTTGTGATACACACATTACTTAACAGCAAAAAAGCTATTCCAGCTGTCCAGGTAAATATGTATCTTGTATATTCTAAATCTCGAATAAGAATTTTTTTTGTAGTAATGTCTGACAGAGCACAGTGATTCTGTCTATTCAGATGGCAGATATGCTCTCTACATGCTAAAAATAACGTTCAAAATGATGTGTACACATGCAAAATGCCTTCATGCCGGATTCCATTTTTACTTTAATATGTTGTTTTTAAGTAATCTAAAAGAAATTAGATCATTTCAAATTTAAATTTCTTGCTAAATTAATGTTGAACTCTTATTTTAGAGTGTGTGTGCCTCTGTGTGTTTATAATAAGTGTGTATGTGTGTTTACCTAAATATTCAGGGAGGGAAGATGCCTTGGTAAATAAAGTTAAGGAGTTCAACCATGTAGTGACCTTTCATTAGACAGTATTTTAGTCATCTTGAAATCAAATTTATAACATGGTAATTTTCTCTGTCAATGTCTTAATAAGGGCTAGTTCTTAAAGGCTAAGCTAGTTCTCCTAGAGACTCCAATAGTTCCTATCCCTATTCAGACTTTTTCTCTATTTCTCTTTTAACCCTACTTGCCTTAGGATAAGATGTGTGAATTTGAATTGAACTAATGACTTTTTGTGAGGGGAGTGTAAAATGTACTAGCCAATTTCACGCTGTACAATAATATTTATTTCATATTCCATTTGTCTCCTCCCACTTTTAGCTTTATTTTTTCATGCTGCCACCAACAGTTGCAGTAGCATCCAACTTCTTGTCCTCCCATTGCCCTCTTTTTTCCTTCATATTCCTCCTTAAAATCGACTTCTTCCCCTTCCTAGAGTCCCAATGATCTGTGAACAACCTTTCCTTATTTGAACTGTTGCCCCAGGGTTTGTCTTGTCTTTATGAGATTTTAAGCTTTCTGTGGAGCGCATGTGTTATGGTATGTTTTATAAAGAAGCAAGTACACTTACAGGGCTGTAAAATGCTTAATAATACTTTGCGGTTTTGTATAGTGCCTTTCTTGTGAGGATATCAAAGTGCATCATTATTCACATTTTTCAGATGAGGAAACATAAACACAGGAAGTTTAAATGACTTGCTTGAAATCGTACAGCAAATTTGGCAATAGAGATGGGTGCAGAACACACATGACTCTGATGCTAAGGCCAGGTCTACATTACAGACTTACAGTCCACTCTCCCGAATGAGGGAGTTATACCAACCTAACCCTCCGTGTAGACAGCACTATGTTGATGGGAGAGCTTATCCCATCGACATAGCTACCGCATCTTGTGGAGGGAGATTAACTACCCTGATGAGAGACGCTCTTCTGTCACTGTAGGTGCATCTTCGCTTAAGTGCTACAGCGGCTCAGCTGCACTTAAGTGTAGACCTGCTTTGTCCCTCCCTTGATCTAACTACTGGACCATGCTCCCTTTCTTTATACCATAAAGTATTGTACTGCAGCCAAGCATCTCCCACAATTCTTGATGTCTGGGCTAACTGTTCACTCTTGCAGCACACAGAGGCAGATTAGTGTCTTGGCACCACCACGCTGGCATGTGCCATCTGCTCCTGCTTGTGGCCAGATGCTTTGCCTCCGCAGCAGTGTGCGGACAACAGTTTCTGTGCTCCTGCCTTTCATCTGCTAAGGGGTGTGTAGGGTTGGTTTTTTTTTTTTTTTTTACTAATTTTGGGGCAGTGGTGAGCTCTCCCCCCCCCCCCCCCCGCAACCTCATAGGTCAGTTATTAGTTAAGGCCTCACCAAGGCTGCACTGGTGCTCATATGTTCTCTGAGTTAGCAAAAAAAAGCTAAAAATATAAAAAAGCTAAAAAGTGAAAAAAAATCGTAAAAGATCTAAGAGGTCTGAGTCCTCTGACTCTTCTCCTTTTCCTCCACAGAAGGTGGTGAATTGTTGGGCTCTGACTCTGATCAGGACTGGGGAAAGAAGCCACAAAGGTTTTTTTTTTCCCTTTGAGAATTTCAAGGCCATTTGCAACAAGATTGTATCTACTAATCAGATTCAGTCTGAACAGACCCCTGAGAGTAAGCCTCAGAGCAAATTTCTCCCCTGAAAAT
This sequence comes from Emys orbicularis, assembly GCF_028017835.1. NCBI lineage: Eukaryota > Metazoa > Chordata > Testudines > Emydidae > Emys > Emys orbicularis. The sequence continues at coordinate 31,255,371 of NC_088683.1, read as the reverse complement.
CCTCCCCCAGTGCTGTGATTCCCCTGTGCTCCTCCTTCGAGGAAATAAGCCAGAGAAAGACAAGCACATTTATAAAACCTAAGATCATTTTTGTTAATTCTAGGAACCAAAGGATCTGATTACTGAGATACTGAAGGTTGACACTGCCATAGCGTCCCTGGCAGAAGATACAATTATCCCCTCAGAAGGGGAGTTCTATCCTAAGGACCCCAGGGAATACAAAAATGGAGGCTTCTCTCAAAAAAGACTTTGTGGACTCCTCAGCCTCCCTCCAGGTGTTCCTAGCAGCTACTTGCTTTTCGAGGGCATAGCTCTCTCCTAGCTGGAAGATCACAGAGCCCTTGTGGGTAGAGATTGCCCTGACTTAAGCTCTGTTAAAGAAAGTTTCCCTGGCAACAGCATATTGTTGCTAATATCTCACTGGATACAATGAGATTCTCAGCCAAAGCCATGGCCTCCAGCTCAGTGACCAGGCAGGACCTATGGATCTGTCCATGGAAAGTGGATAGCCACACCAAGCAAGTGCTGTCTGCCAAATTTACAGGAGCCCTGCTTTTCAGAGAGAAGCTAGACAACATAGTGGTGGACAATACTGCAAAATCTAAATGGTCCCTCCCACTGCCACATCATGCCTTTGAGAGAGAGTACAGACCAGCCTTCAGACAAAGGTGCTCCTTTTGGCCTTCATCCTCAGAGAAATACTATCAAAAGGACAACAGGTTCTCCAGAGAAAAGCTGTGGAACTGTAGCTCTGGAGGAAAGCCCCAAGCGAGCCCTGCCGCTCCCAAAGCCTCTGTATGACCTGTCTGGAGCGGAAGCTAGGGGGCACAATTTCCCATTTCCTGGAGAAATGGGTTGCATTGACCATGGACCCATGAGCCAGGGAAATAGTTAGTCAGGGATGATCCCTCGAGTTACGGACTCCACCTCATCCGTTCTTCATCTGGTCTCCTATCTTGAATTACCCCGTAAAGTGCAATCTATTCCAGAATGAGATATCTCATCTCTTGGATATGGCAGTAATAGAGAGTGTCCCCTCAGAAGCAAAATTATCAGTGTTCTAGTCCATCTTCATTGTACACTTCTGAATGATGGGGAATCCAACCATTCTAGATCTCAGAAGGCTCAACAAGTGGATTAAGAAAATGAAGAAATCGCTAGTGTCTTTATAACTTCAGTGGATCTGGTGGATACATATCTTCACATAATTATCAGACCCTGCCATTACAGATTCCTGAGGTTTGCTAGTGGCGCGAAGCATTGTCAGTACCGGGCACTCCAGTTTGACTTGTCCTCAGCCCAGTGGGTCTTTACAAAGGTGGTGGTGGTGGTAATCATAGCCAGACTTAGGTTACAGGGAATCCACCTTTACCCCTCCTGGATGACATCTTTTAATCAGAGCTCAATCCCAAGCAACAACACACAGAGCTACGTCCCTGATGTTGAATTTCCTGCAGATGCATGGTTTTATTATCCATATCAAGGAAAGCTCCTTGATTCCTTCCACCAAAATAACTCACTTAGGAGTGGACACAGATACCTTGATAGCAAGAATATATCCATTTTTAGAGAAGTTCCAGAAGATTCAAGACTTCCTCAAATTGTTTTGGAACTGCAAGAGGCCTGAAACTAAAACCACTAAGCTTTCAGCCGCTAGACCCCACCTAAATTAAATTAAATTAATGGAGATATCCCATCTCCTAGAACTGGAAGGGACCTTGAAAGGTCATCAAGTCCAGCCCCCCTGCCTTTACTAGCAGGACCAACTACTGATTTTGCCCCAGATCCCTAAATGGCCCCCTCAAGGATTGAACTCACAACCCTGGGTTTAGCAGGCCAATGCTCAAACCACTGAGCTATTCCTCCCCCCCAACCTAGTATCATACATAGGGATCACTCCATGGGTACAGTCTCACATCAGGCCCTTCAAGGCTTCATCTTAAAGATATGGGGCCACTCTCTGAAACCCATGAAGGATCAAGTGAAGGTTCCAGCACAGCTGATCAACACCTTTAAAATGGTGGTCAGCCTCTATGCCTTCCAGATTGTCACAACTGTCACCAGCCTGGAGGGCTGGAAAGCTCACTGGGGGTCCAAAACAGGCATCTGATAGCTGGCGGAAAGGACTGACAGCATAAACCATCTAGAACTAAGAGCAGCCAAGCTGTTACTACAAAGGTTCCAGCCCAGGCTAGAGGGGAATCACGTTCTGATTCAGTCAGACAATATGACCATGGTTGCATATGTGAACAGCCAAGAGGAAAAAGAAGCCCAGCGCTATACAGCTAAGTGATGGAAATCATGCACTGGATGGATAGTACATTCTCATGTATCCCTCAGGGCAGCTCCTACTGATCTTGCTCCGATTGATCAAGATGAATAACTGAGTGTTGCCTGCATCAGGAAGGCTTTTAAGTTAATCATCCAGTTATTCGGCTTGCCCTCAACCAATATATTCATGAATCACTTGAACGTGGAGAGACCACAGTACTTCAGCAGGGAGGTGGACCCCGAATCCAAGGGGACAGATGCACTATCACACTGATGTCCTCAGGGCCTCCTCTGTGTGTTTACAATCTTCCTATCATTAGGGAAGGTAGTCCAGAAAATAAAATGAACAGGTGACGATAATATTGGTAACCCCACATTGGCCAAGGAGAGCCTGGGTTTTGGACCTAATTGAGCTGAAATAGGACCTCCAGTACCGCTCCCAAAGAGACAGGACATCCTCTTACATGGTCCTCTTCTTCATCTGGATCAGAACCATCTGCATTTAACCGCCTGGCTGTTGAAAGGGAAGTGCTAGTGTTGTTGGGTCTGGCCTCCAAAGTCATCAGAATGCATTCTAGAAGAGTATTGACCTTGAATGCATACTCCTCTATTTGGACCAAGTTCTGTGCTGGTGCCAGGAACATGAAGCAAATAGCCAGAATTCCTTGATTTCTGCGATCTTGAAATTTCTCCAAGAAGGCTTGGACAGAGGTCCCCAACCTAGCACCATTGCACGTCAGGTGTCCGCCCTTTGTAGCATGATGGTCACAGGATCCATGGGTTCTTTGGCAGAATACCCCTCTCCCTTCCCCCCACATAGCCTGATTCCTTAGAGCAGTCTGATTAGTCAAACCAGCAATCAGGCCTCTCTTTCCCAAGTGGGACTGCCATTTGTACCGAGAGCCCTGATGAACCACCTCTTTGAACCATTCACATCAGTGTCTTGCTTTCTGATTGCCATCACATCTGCCAGGTGAGTTTTGGAGCTGTCAGTGCTTCCTATGCAGGAGCTTTTCTGTGTGTTTCATTAGGACAAGGTGGTGCTCAGAACTCCAGAATTGTATATCCCAGAGGTGAACTCTTTCCTCCATGCTTCCCCAGAGGTCGGTCTCCCTTTTTTCTGTCCCAGGCCACCAAGGAGAAGTGGCATGCTTTAGATTCAAATGTACAAAGTCTACTCGGAGATCGGGTGCCCTGTTCGTATCCTTCCTCCGGAAATGCCAAGGACCCAGAGCTTCCAAGTCATCCATTACTAGGTGAATTAGACTATGTATTGAAGAAGCATACAAGACATTGGGGATTCTGGTTCCTTAAGGGATCAGGGCACGCTCAACGTGATCCCTGGTGACTTCATGGGCAGAAAGAACTAGTGCATCCATAGTGGAAACATGTAAGGCAACCACCTGATCAAGCACTACAAGGTAGATTTCCTGTCCTCTGCAGAGGCGTCTTATTGCAGGAAGTTAGTGCAGGCCGTGATTGGGAAATGGTTTTTGCCTTTTGAACAAATGTTATAAATGAGAAGGGATACTGTTTTCCTTTTCTTCCCACCTTCTCTATAACCTTCCCTACATCTGTTCATTGCTCTCTACTTCCCAGAACTTCAAGAACTGTGGAAGATGCTGGGCTGTAGAATGGAAATTTTTTTACTGATAATTTCTTTTATGCATCTTCCACAATTCTACCCACCCTAACTAGCTCAAGAGCCAAAAGGTCAGATGCTGAGTGGGATTTTTACCTTGTGACTTCCCCCCCCCCCCCCCCGTTGTGGTCTACTAAACTTAGTTGGTCAGTTACCTCTGAAGTATTGTTACTAATATTGTTATACAAGTTTTTACAATTTTGAAATAACTCATCTGGCCACAAGTGGAAGCAGAGGGGGCATGTAAGTGGGTGGCACCAAAATGCTAATCTACCTCCATGAGTTGCAAGAATGCCCAGAGCAGCCCAGACATCAAGAATTGTGGGAGATGCTGCTAGAAAAAGGGAAATTATCGGTAAGACATTTTCCGGTTCATTGACGCTGTCTTTATGATGAATGAGCTCTAAAGTATTTGAGCTTTAAAAAAAGAGAGTGCACTCTGAAAGTGTCAATAACCCTTTGTACGTTTGAAAGTGAAAACTTTTCTTACAACTGTTTTAATTCCACCATATGTCCGTGGGGTATTACAGACTTATTTATATATTCAGATGATTGCAAGTTTTTAAAATACACATTACGTCTTAAGATACTTTTAAATAATTTGAGTGTAAGAAACCATGTTGTGATATTAACATTTTAATAGTGTCCCCTTCCCTCCCTTTCATATATTTGAGCGTACAAGATAGCTAGATGTAGCAGGAGTGGAAAGATGTATTCTGCAAAAAGAAGGAACATTGTGACTTTAAAATGATAGTTTTCTTTCAGAAAATTAAAAAGAGGCATTTTAACATATTCGTACAACTTTTTGTGGCTCTCTATAGGTGTACATAAAATCTGAGCTATTGTATTTGGTTTTGGATAAGAAGTAGATTTTTACTTAGCATTCTAGGTGACAGGTAAGTAATGAGTTTGGATGAAACTTGGCCTTTAAGTGGGTGCAGCCCAGTACAGTGAGTGGTAATGTGCTGGCTTTTATACCAAAGCTGCTTGAATATTATTCAAACAAATGTGAAAAGTTTATGTAAAGAACCTCCCTAGAGAAAGTTCTATCTGTTGTAAGTGGTTGATTTTTAAGGAGTAAGAGGATGGATTTCTAACTGTCTCCATGCTGGTTCTTGGGCTGAGTGCATCAGGACTTTGCTAAAAGAAGTTAAGCTCTCTCAACGCAAGTATGATAGGATACGAATTAGAGAGAAAATAGCCTTGGATTTCTTTAAAGCGAGTTTTTTAGTGATTTTTATATTACTCTGTACATTTGAATACATCCAGGTGCATGTTAGTTTTAGGTAAAAGAAAATACGCAATATTGCAAGAGAGAAAATCTCTCATGTTGAGGGGATATTCTGCCTTTTATGCATGGAACTTGCATTAACACTAATTATTAGGAGTTATTCTTATGTTAATGGGAGCAATTCATACACATTTAGAGGTGATTATACTACAATAAAAGTAAAATAGATTTTTCTTTTCCTTAATACATTTGAAGTTAACTGCTGGAACATTATCAAATCAAGGGGATGCATGTGGGCGCTATTCCTTCCAAATTTCTGGCTTCAGAGCTTGGGATAGCAAATAGCCTTCAACTATACCAATCTGATTAGCAAGATACTTAACTTTTGCATTTGGTGCCAGATATGATGAAATCTTCTATCAGTTTCTTGGTCCTTAAATGTGGATGTTAGTTGAAGAGATGATTGAAGATGACGGAGAAAAGGGAGGGAGGAGAAATGGAACTGTACAAGTGCATAATGACAGTAAAAGTAGATCCAGGAATATTATCACAGCTATAGGGCAGCTGTCTTAGATAGATGTGTGGCAAGATGACTGTGTGATCAGGACTGGACAGTGCTGGATGCTAGAGACAGGATACTAGAAAAGTTAAGGAGGAGAAAAGTATGCTATCCTGCTTAATTGAGACATTTGACTGTATATGTAGCGACTCCCCTGGAGATCCTCACATTTTGGAGGGCCAGCTAATAAATCACATCAATCTTTAACGCTAACAGACTAACAAATTCTGTATAAACTGTTTTTGATTTATTTATTTATTGGGCAACCTTAGAACACAGGATTTTCCCCATTTCACTGCATTTTACTTCCAGGGCCCTGAATTAATCTTCTTTCCTTCAGTGGAAGGAGAGGTGGGAATGGGATTATTCAAAGATGTGTGGAAACAAAGAAAAACAATTTTTGTATACATAAGAATTTTTTTGCATTAAAAATTATTCTTCCATTTCTGGACTAACTTCAACTTTAAAATATTGCTTCCACTGCCAAAATTTAATAGTTTTAGTCCTTGTTAATTGAGGGATGTGCTTCAGTTGTGCACACTGAGCCATTACAGGCTAGATGAATAGGTCATCTGAACGTGGAGTCAAAATCTCCAGATTTCACAAAGCTGCAGATTATTTCTGAAGAACAGAGCCCACAGATAAGAATTAAAATATTATATCGTGCAAGATGTTAATCTCGCATGTTGTTGGAAAATGAAGTATTTCTGGAGTGGAAGGCTTATTTAAAAATATTTTTATATTTACAGAGAATCAGGCATACAAATGTTTGTTTTTAAAAGTGTACACTGCTTTAAGGCTATTTATTTTTTAGAAAATATGACTTACATTAATATCTTTTTGACAAATATACACGATATTACTCTAACAAACTGCCATGCAACATGTATATTAAGTAATGAAGAAATTGAATATACAAGGCCTAATCTATATATATATATATAGAAAATTTACAGTCTAGCCAATATTTAAAAAGTTTCCCTTATTTGGCAGTATTTTCTACAGTTTGTTCATATATTTCCTCTTGGATGATTTGGTGAATACTTCACTGAAATCTAGTCAGTGACAACCTGAGGTACTAAACATTTCTGCCTTACTTCATTGTCTTCAAAAGTAATCTGTTTGTTCCTTTTAGGTTCTATCCATGAGTTATGTATTACAGCATTATTCGGCATGGGATCTGCTTCCACTATTGAAACGACTCGTTTTTTCATTTTACTTTTCAGGACCTTCTGAAATTTTTGCCTAGTGAATGCATAGAGTAGAGGGTGAAATATAGTTGTTCCGTATGCCATAACTAGAAAACATAATCTCAGCTTTACCAAAAGGTCACTTGGGCCCAGACATAAAATTGTAGTGTTTAAAACAGAAATGGGTGTCCAACAGAGAAGAAACGTTGAAATAATCAACAGGGACATTCTGAAGACTCTCTTTTGTCTTTCCCGTCGTTCACGATGTCGTTTTACAGCTCGCCGTAGGGCAATTATTACTGAAACTGAAGTCCTTACGCCAAAGACTACATTTCTCCCGCCACTGCTTTGTGACACATCAGTAGTCTCGTGTTGTGTGGTCAAAGAAATAGTCTTTTTCTTTCTGGCTTTTTTCTTTTGCCCTGTTGTAAATCTTGTGCCTATTCGAATATTAAGAGCCTGGAGTATTTTGGTGTATGTAATTAGCATTACTATAACGGTGAAGAAAAATATTGGAATTTGTACTAGGAGATGGTAGTACATTCCCAGTTCAGTGTGGTATTCATTTACACTGACACACAAAAGAGTTTTATTTTCCCAAGTACTTGCACTTTGAAGACTGAAAAAATTGACTTCAATGAAGGGAATCAGGAAGGAGAAAAGAGAGACAATCCATATTGATGTCATTAACATCACAGCCCTTCCCAATGTCAGAATTCGATTTGCAGGTTTTACAGAGATATCATATCGGTCCAAAGTGATAGCAAAAACGTTGATTGCGGTCGCAACACTTGCAAAAGAAACACAAGCCTCATGGAAGCAGCAAATTAGAGCACTGTTACTCTCCAGTGAAAGCAGAAGGATAACTATAGTTAGAGGAATACATCCCACACAAATTATTACATCAAGTACATGAAGGTTCATTGTAATAATGTTACTGACAGAATTGATTAAGTTGGATTTCATGCAGTAAAGTACCAACACGGTGAGGTTGCTGCCAAGTCCCAACACAATTTCTAACATCAGAAATCCAGTGAGAGAAACTTGAAAGCTTAATGGATATGACAATGCTCGATACATATTGGTGTTGATGTCATCAATGGCATCTCGAACTGTAATGTTAGATTCAGACTGCATGTTGACTTCCGGAATGGGAGAGAAGCACATTCTTTTGTTGCAGTTGTTTTTGTCCTAAAAGGTGAGAGAAAATAGTTTTATATTTGATTCTGACACTTTAAAAATCATTTTAGATAAATACAGAAAAAACAGGTATTTCATTCTATCAAAATCTAATCATTTATATATTTAGATCTGTGCATGATTTGGGCTAAGAAATCTGAGGATCTAGAACAACATCAACTTTTAAAACAAAACATGATTGTAAAAAAACCCCAAAAAACTTGTTAAAAGCCTTTGTTTACAGAAACAAGGCATTGTTTATGATGTGGCTCTCACAAAGGACACGTGTGGTAGAACAAGCTATACTAGTACATTGCGTTTTATCATGTCTAGGGCCATTTTAAAAGAATGTCCGTATGTATTTAAAACTTAGTACATAAAGTAATGTTAAAAAACCTTTTTAGGAAAAACGAGGTCAGAAAAATGAAGGGGAGTCGCTTGTAAACCATTGAAATATCACTTAATAGATCTTCTCTTCCATAGGTTTGTTTACCTCCTTCTTTTGAAAACTTTTTTTGTAAAAATGCGATTGACAGAAGATTTGCAATTCCAGAGTTCATTGAAATTTTATAAAACTTTAAAATGTTTATACATTAAATTTTCTTTCAGAATTTTGTGTGTACATATATTATATATGTGTGCCTGCGTGCATATGTATATTTATATGTGCATGTATATTTTCATATTATAAGTCACTGTATATATAACTTCAACTGTAAAATTACATTTAAACTATTCATCTGTAATGAAATAGATTTTCAAAGCATCGCATTTCCATATGCTGATTTAAATATTTACTTCAGGAAATATAAATACTTTTACTATTAGCCACATTGGTGAAATACTCTCCCTTTGATTTATGGACTTGTGTGTATCAGGAGTATTTAGTAACATATTTATATTTGTAATCTAATTAGATGATGGAATTAAGGAGACAGACACAACAGGATTGTTTGTATTATGTTTGTTTTTTACATCATGAAATGAAAGTTTATCTCTGCTTTGAGGCAATAAGGCTCAGTGATGTAGCATTAATCACTGCTGTGTGATTTTTTTTTTTTTTTAATGTTATGGCCACACCTTCTGTGGCTTACAAATGCTAATAAATTGAAATTTAGTATCTGCTTAAGAGGCCTGCCATTGTACCATTTATGTTCTTAACCAGCGTATAAAACTAGCCATGGCTTTATAACAAAATAAATAAATAAAATAAACTACGGAAGGAAGGATTTTTTTTTCTTTTGGTCTGGTGGTACTTGGAATTTTGAGCACTTCCAAAATTAAAATGAAAATATATTTGGTATAAGGATTAATTTAAATGGAGACCATTGTTCTTCTCTAAATACAGTAAATGGAAGGCATTAAGGAGAATAAAAATGAGTTGCTTTTTTAATTCAAGTATGAATTATGCACACTCTAGATGTAATATGCAAATACATTTATCTACAGTTCTGAGAAGCCACAATAGTGCAGTACTGTTAATTGCAAACTTTTTATAATGAAGATTCTTTGTATGCATCAAGAGCTACTATACATGCCTTTTTAAAAACAAAAAATTTGAATGAGCCTCAGGTGTGCAATGAAACAAGAAATATTTCAAAAGCTTTGTTCAACTTTCACTTTATGCAACCTCAAGAAAGTTTATAAATAGCTTCAGGACAGTACTATTTCCTCTGTGTATGTGGTCTTATTAGCTATGGACATATTACGGAAACGATTCCAAATGCGTTACTTGATAAATTGAATTCTCTTGAACTGGTAAAAGCCAGAAGAAGATTAGAGTCATTTCTGCTAAAACAAGCAATGGTCTTAACTGTAAGAATAAGCTAACTGAAAGCTTGTGAAAATGGAAAATTTTAAATGTGCCAGATTTTACTAACAAACAGATTAAGCATCAGGTCTTTGTCACATCAGATAGATTTGCAGTTAAATAAAAGCAGAAATGTCAAGATAGGAAGATAATTAACAAAATACATCTCAAGAACAGTGCTCTGTTCCCTTGTAAATGTCAAACAGAGGTTGGGTGCATGCAGCTTCTGACCTACCTGTTTTCTGTTGCCTCAAGGGCCTTTCAGCTCACTGTAGCAGCTTGTCATAAATTGATACATGGTGTCACTGACAGAATTTTGACATGCATTTCACCTGGCAGCTGAGTTGTAGCTGTGCTCTATTTCATCCCTTGCAGAATGTTTCCTTTTTTTTTTTTTTTTGTTCCAACACTTCAGGAGCACGATTTTGTGATTGAACAAAAGGACTTAATTTCCTGAAATATTTCTAGAGACCAGTGCATATTGTTTGTTCTGCTTTCTAAAGCCACCAATAAAAATAAAACTTCTTTTAAGTGACATTAAATTCTTTCCCCCTTTGCATCTCATGGCAGCTTATTTTTATTTTCCAGGATAAATGAAAATAAAAACAGAGACATCCAATTTCTGGCTTCAAAAATATATTTAGGCATCCTTTAGTTACAATTGCACATTTGGTTTTATAATACTTCTCATTACTTTAGAGTGATGGCTTTGTCACATAAGTTGTTTTACATTGTAAAATCCAGTTCATGTGCTTTGATGGAAACCATGGACTGCTTAATTTGGTTTATTTTCATTAAAGGAGAATACATAAAAGGTCATAAAATTCAGAGAAAAAATATCCATTAGTCATTATGACAAAGAAGTGACTTAATATGTAGTGTAGAAAAAGCTTGATTAAAGCCTTGTTTAGCTTGCTGATGAAGTATGCACATTCTCCTTTTGGGAATTCATGTTTCATTGTTTCTTCTTGAATCAGTAGTTTCCGTAAATCTGGTTTTAAATTATAAATCCCTTTTTAAGAAATGCTCACCATTTTGTTTTAGGAATAAACCATTATATTAATCTTCTTTTCATGAAAATATGAGCAGATGTGCTAATCTTCTATGTATATTGTTGAAGTGTTAAACACTTACGTAGAAATAGAACCTGTTCCATGGTTTTATTCTAATTCCTTTATTTCTTAAGACTATATATTATAAGTACATCCTGCAGCTTGTAGATCAGACAGCTAGAAAGATGCCCAGTCAATTGCATTCTTCATATTGTCAGTAGTAAAACTGAATTAGATGCTGCATGCCCTTGTGAGAAAAAGAAGAAGAAGAAAAAAAAAAGGTTAAAAATAGGGCTGCGTCTGATAATTTTTCAGTTAAGTTATTCAGGAATATATTTATAAGGTACCATTTGATTAAAATTATGCAATATGTGTAAATCAAAATGGATCTCTAAAATTGATTCCTATAGAAGATATATAAAATCAGTGAGCATATTTTCACTATTTCCTAATAAAATCTTTCCCTCTTTTTCATCTTATTAAAATTAAATATGTTGGATGGATTACATATTTTGCAAATATTAAATGTGGAGTTAAAAGCCAAGAGTTGAAGTAAAAATTACTGGGCAAAAAGATAGTATCTACTAATGCAGCTAGAAAATATGATTTTTACAGGTCTTGTGAGCAACTAGCTTACACGTACTATGTGTCCTCTTGCCTTCATATGACTAATTTAACTGACCCTCAGTTGCTTCATGGGGAATACATTTGTTTAATTTGCACATGGCCTTGAATTTCCTTGCTTTGAATATAAAATATTGTGCAAATAAATTTTTACAAGTACATTTCCATTGGGTGAAGTATGTAGATTATTTAAATGTTTTTAGGGTAACACAAAAGGTAGTTGCAAAAACTAACATTTCCCCCCCCATGAATAAGTCAGAGATTAGTCACGTAACTCAACCTTCAAAAAGCAATAAGTATACCAGAAAATGCAGACTATCTATGGTCTTTCAAGGAGTACTTGAATACATTCACAACATATGTGACTCAATATTTGGAAATGGTGTTGAGAAGAATCTTCTGACTGCATTAAGGATTTTTAGCAATACTGTTATAGCTTAAGCTGCACTGTTTTTACGTTATATGAACAAAACAGTTCTAAATATTCCACAATGTATCCTTAGAAAATAACATTTTTCAACAATTGTACTTTTTAAATGAAAAATATTAGTATTGTCAAGCAAGAAATACAAGATAAAAGCTCAATTTAAGTTGAACCTGACATCTTTTTTTCCTTCAGATATGTTTGTTAAACACTGCTTTTGCTGAATATCATAATAAGGAACATATCTTACCTCCACTAAGGATTTGATCAGTTCTCGATGCAGATGAAGCAGTTCCGGTTTTGAGGGATTCATTTTGTTCACTTGTTAGCAGAGTACAGGGGAAAGAGGGTCATAAGCATCTCTTCAAAAAATGACCTTAATGAAAATTTGTGCCTGTGTTGTGCCATTGTTTCAGCATACTGCTAATGTATACAACATGTAGTGCTGCTTTAGAAGCTGCTGCAGTCTCCCACTCGTCCTATTGTAGAATCAATAAGCATCTGAAAATACATAATGAAAGTAATTTAACATACTGAAGGCTTCTTGTCTCCAGAGACAACATTTAGATTCAGCCTTTCTAAAAAGGAACAGCAATACTTCTCAGAGGAAAGCTTACTATGGACAGCTTTTGCAGAATGACAGCCTACCTTGTCGCTTCTCTTCACTGCAGAGAGATGCAGTGCATTCACTAATTTTGATTGGTCAGTGATGTTTGGCTTAAACTGTGCTTCATATATATGGGAGTGATTTTTTTTCTGTTTTATTTAAGGATTCTTTTGTAAAAAGGCTAAATTTACAAATGAATTGTGCATAATTCTGGAATATATTAGGCATATATGTTTTATTTTTACCATTTCTCTCTACTTTTGTTGATTGTACGATGTGTACCACATGACAAAACACTGGTGGAAAATTAGATGAAATGTATACTACTTTAAAAGCCTCTAGCAATTTGTTTGAGTATGTCTTGTTATATATCCTGTCTCTGAGGTTCTTTGTTCTAAGACTACCTCTGATACAAAACTGCTGCATCTTTTCTGTGAACCATACTCAACCAGTATGTTTATATGCAGGTCAGCATTTAGATCTTTATATCTGAATAAATTATATTCAGGATAAGTAGACACCACATAAATATAATGATAATCTGAATTAGAATGCTCATAGAATGTTCATATTGTTTATTATGAGGGGGTAAAAATCCAATTTAGTTCATAATCTAAAGAGTGATTTTTCCAGATCCCATTACCATGTTCAGTACATGCACAGTTATGCAGTTTGACAACATAAATTAAATTTAAGGAAATACTAACCTATTTAAAAATGTTTGACTAATTTTTCTAAATGCACCATATGTTTTGTCAGTGTATATTTTGTTTCTTGCATTCCATTCTCTTTCTACCTCTGTTCCTGAGCCCTTGACCTTCTGGAATTTTGTTTTATGTAGTCTTCACTTTTTAAATATTTAGATTTATAATTTAATTTGCTGTTCTATTCTGTTAGTATAGACAATGTTGCTAACATCCATACAATGAGGAGGAGAATAAAGTTCCTTGTCTTCATAAATTAGGACTAATGCTAAAATTAATTTAGGATGTGAATTAAAGCTACGCAGCCCAAAATAATATTCAGTGGATATTGTCTTGTGATAACAGAGATAATTTAGGCATTTTTTACTCTAAAATGATGTCTTGCTATTAATGTTCCACATCAAAATGTTTTTGAATTATTCTGAATGTCTATAGATGTAATTCTTGAAAAAGTTGAAAAATTATCAAATGTTAAAATATAGCTATTGCATATCAGCTTTATCTGTTTAGCAGTTTTAATTGTATTTATTTTTGTAAAATTGCCGTACCATTGTTGTGTACATATATAAAAATACATTTGTGTAATTCAGATGTTTGCATTTAATTTTGTTTCAGATTAGCATCAGTGGTATTTATTTATTTTGATATAATGTAGGCTGATGATGCAACTTTCTAATTTTCAAGTGGTCACATCTGTGGCACTTTAGGTAACTTGAACTCTTCCACTTTTTCCTCTGGGCAAGATCATTCAGAAAATACTGAGGTGGACAAAGATTACAGTGGGACCCAGAGATTCTGCACAGCATCTTCTGTGACTTTGCCCCAGCTCCTTCTGACTTCTCTGGGCCTTGTTGACCATGAGAGTCTGATCACAAGTTCCGTCAGCATTGTTCTTGAACAGTTGCATATGACAGAACAGATTCTTGGAGTAGGTGAATTACATACAAAATACGTGCAAGAGATGTACTTGCTTCACTTACAGAAGAGTTCAGGGTGTGTTGGGGACCTGTTGTTGAGTTCAATAGATGAATTCCCATAGATACTCCAATTTCAACTCTCTTCCAGGAGAGGCTGGATAAAGATGTAAGATGTTGAGGGGATGGAGGCGTTTTAGCTGTAGGAATAGAGAGAGAGAGAGAGAGAGAGAGAGAAAATGGATTTTAGTTGTTATGGAGACAGAAACATCAGGATTTTGATGTAGCCTGGATGTGTGAGGCAAGGGAGGAGGAGGAGTCAAACGTGATCTCCAGGTTATGGGCCTGAGTGACAGAGGATGGTGGTGGTGGTGACAAAGCATTGGTGTAGTAGAGAGAGGTTGGGAGGGAAGATAAGGAGTTCAGCTTTGATCACATTAAGCTTAAATTAGGGCTGTTGATTAATCGCAGTTAACTCACTTGATTAACTCCAAAAAGTATTAATTATTTTAAAAATTAATCGTGATTAATCGCAGTGTTATTTGCACTGTTAAACAATGAATACCAATTGAAATTTATTAAATATTTTTGGATTTTTTTCTGCATTTTCAAATATATTGATTTGTAATACAACACAATACAAAGTGTACACTGCTCACTTTATATTATTTTTATTACAAATATTTGCACTGTAAAAGTGATAAACAAAAGAAATATTTTTCAATTCACTGTATACTGGTACTGTAGTGCACTCTTTATCGTGAAAGTGCAACTTACAAATGTCTATTTTTTGTTACATAACTGCAGTCAAAAACAAAACAATGCGAAACTTTAGAATCTACAAGTACACTCCGTCCTACTACTTGTTCAGCCAGTCACTAAGACAGACAAGTTTGTTTACATTTATGGGAGATAGTGCTGCCCACTTCTTATTTAAAATGTTATCTGAAAGTGAGAACAGGCATTCACATGGGACTTTTGTAGCAGGCATTGCAAGGTATTTGCATGCCAGATATTCTAAACATTCATATGCTCTTTCATGCTTCGGCCACCATTCCAGAGGACATGCTTCCATGCTGATGGCACTCGTTAAAAAAATGTGTTAATTAAATTTGTGACTGAACTCCTTGGGGGAGAATTGTATGCCTCCTGCTCTGTTTTACCTGTATTCTGCCATATATCTCATGTTATAGTGTTCTCTGATAATGACTCAGCACATGTTATTCGTTTTAAGAACACTTTCACTGCAGATTTGACAAAATGCAAAGAAGGTACCAATATTAGATTTCTAAAAATAGCTACAGCACTCGACTCAAGGTTTAAGAATCTGAAGAGTCTTCCAAAATTTGAGAGGAATGAGGTGTGGTGCATGCTTTCAGAAGCCTTAAAGAGCAACACTCCTATGCGGAAACTACAGTACCCAAACCACCAAAAAAGAAAATCAACCTTCTGCTTGTGGCACCTGACTCAGAGGATGAAAATGAACATGCATTGGTTCGCAATGCTTTGGATTGTTATCGAGCAGAACCTGTTATCAGCATGGACACATGTCTTCTGGAATGATGGTTGAAGCATGAAGGGACATATGAATCTTTAGCACATCTGGCATGTAAATATCTTGTGATGCCAGCTACAAAAGTGCCATGAAAACACCTGTTCTCACTTTCAGGTGACATTTTGAACAAGACGCAGGCAGCATTATCTCCTGCAAATGTAAACAAACTTGTTTGTCTGAGTGATTGGCTGAACAAGAAATAGGACTGAGTGGACTTATAGGCTCTAAAGTTTTACATTGTTTTATTTTTGAATGCAGTTTTTTTTGTACATAATTCTACATTTGTAAGTTCAATTTTCATGATAAAGAGATTGCACTATAGTACTTGAAAAATACTATCTTTTGTTTTTTACAGTGCAAATATTTGTAATCAGAAATAAATATAAAGTGAGAGCTGTACACTTTGTATTCTGTGTTGTAACTAAAATCAATATATTTTAAAATGTAGAAAACATCAAAAAATATGTTAATAGTATTCTATTATTTAACAGTGTGATTAATCGCGATTCATTTTTTTAAATCGCTTGACAGTCCTAACTTAAATTTGCTGTAGAGAGATCTACAGAGGAGAAGTGGTATTGTATGGAGAGAGGTCAGGCGGGTGTGCGTGGATGGAGAGATTTACAAGCTATTAATTTAGAAATGGTAGTTGAAATAGTGAGAGTGAATGACACCATCCCCGAAAAAGTGTAGAGCAGAAAAAGGAGGGGCTCAAAGAAAAAAGCGCCCTGTGGGGAATAAGAGCATCCCAATTTACTTTCTCTACTAGTCATTATTATAGATGGAGTTGGCAGTGCTGGATATAGATAAGGTTGCCTAACGTTTTCCATTATAAGAACCTGTTTTTAGTTGCTTATAGCTTTGCCAAAGGATAAGATGGGCTAAATTTCCTATTCTGGATGTCTACCATAGGCATAATTTTTTTGGAAAATTTTTCACCTAAAATGGCTCAGCCATTTGTAGGAATGAGATTAGAGAAAAATAAATTGATTTGTCATCTTAAAAAAAAAAAAAAAATCTTTAAACTGTTTCACCAAGTTCTAATACCTCCCTGCGGGGAAAAAGGGCTTGACATTTGGCACTGTTTGGGGAGGAGAGAGTGGCTGTGCTGGTGTCAGGGGTGCTATTTTTGTTCTCTGCATGAAAATTCATCTAAATTGGGCAAAGTTATGAGAAAAAATATTCTTTACATGTGGTCAGTAAATGATTGTCAATGTTGATAACTAAATTCTCTGAAGATGCCATTTGCACTGATCATGCTCCATCCTGGGGTGCAGAGACTTCTTTCCTGCAGTTGCTCCTCCTGGCTGCTGGAGACTGCTGTGATGCTGGCACTAGAATTGAGAACGCAAAGACTGTTTCTCCTGTGCTCTGTTACAATCCTTCCTCCCTCTTGTCCTGGAGCCCAGGTAGTATGGAGAAGGAGGTGGAGATAACCTGACTTGTATATGAAGGGAGTGAGAAGGAGGGTTGTATTGCAGAGGCTGGGGAGGAGTGAAGGGGTGAGGATGGGGTGGGGGGAAACATAAGTCAGTGGGAGGGAAGAGGTTGGATGGTATATAGGAGAAGAGCTAGGTGAAAGGGCAGGACTCAGGTATGTGGGGGTGCAATGTGCAAAGTGGAAGGGAGACCAGGAGCTAGGGTGGGGTGGAGAGGAATTAGAGGTATGAGGAGAGAGATACAGGGGGCAAAGGAGCAGCAAGGTCTGTAATTACTATAGCACACTCCTTTCCAAAACCTGGAATTGAACCCAAGAGTCTTGAGTCTCTACATTCCTCGGCTGTAAATAAATAGCTGTGAAAACCAGCGGCAAAATGTATGCCTCCTTCCTTCTTAGTTGTTGGTTCATAGAGAGGATGACAGTCTACTGCTGCTACCAGTTACTCCATTATCTCAAGTGGTAGTGTGTCTGAGCTGTGGATCTAGTGGTCCAAACTCTGCTGATGACCCAAGCTGGTTCCACAAGAGAGAATTTCTGGGTCTAGGTTTCTTTTTTTTTTTTTTTCCTTTTAAATTAGAAAATTACATAAAGAAATACATTCAAAGAGCATTAGTGTTGTAAAATCAAGCATTCATGTCAATTGTCTGCCTATTTGACCACGGCAAAATATTGTCAGATAGTGCAAGAAGAATGCCCTGATGTAGCGGCAGCCCACCTCTTTGATTGGATCATGGTGCCATTCTTTCAATTTTTTTAGAACATCATTTTACTTTTTTCTAAGTTAAAATAACTCAATTAAGTAACTTGGCTTTTGTAATTAAGCATAAGTATCTGTCTAAGGCTAAGCCTGTTGGAAACAATAAAGTCTTACTCTTTTTTGTTACTGTCGTTACTGTTCTGATAAATTAGTGCTTTAAAGTATCTGACCATTTTTGTTGATTTTGACAGTATTTGACTGGCCAGTTGATCTGGGGCAGTGGAACCAGGGAGTGGGCAGGGGGGCCTAGTGCCACCACAATGTATTTATTATGGGGGCTGATCTATTTTCATCCCAACAATATATCCTCTGTACCTGGGAAGGGTGTGAGATAAGGCAGTCTTCCTTCTCTAGCCCTTCCCCCTCAGAGCTGGGGAAGCAGTGACTGAGCAGAGCTGTGTCATTTTGGGCACTGGGGGTAGAAGGAGGTTGTTTCCTCTCAAGGGCAGGAGCCTCTGCCAATTGTGTAAAAGCAGCAACAAAGCAGGGAGCCAGATGCATGGCTCTTCTGGGTGCCCGGCGTGGGGATGCTTTGCTGCTGTAACTGTCCTGGCCATTCCACTTTCTCAGCCTACTGTATGTCTCCAAGGTCAAGGGAAGACCCTGCCCAGAGCCCTGGGCACTGCCTGAGCTTCCTCTGCACCCTGGACTCCTTGCTGCATACCCCCAGTCGCAAATGGTAGCCCCTGCCTCCCCTCCCCCATTCAAAGTGAGTTTCCATCGCCTCTGAATTAACCAATTATTTTTGGACTGTCTCCTGTCTGTCAAATAGACATCTTCAGAAACTTCTCCATTTTATGGAAGTACTTACATGCCTCTAATCACTTCCATTGTGTAAAACTGAGGTTTTTTACTACTCAGGACTTCCATATTCCACCCTGGAAGAGACTACCTTTCAGAAATGGGTAAAACCCTATAAACATTAATGATGGTTTTTGCTATATAAATGCACGTGATTATTGGGATGTATTTTTACGATTTTTACAGATTTCATAGAAAATGTTAAATTGACTGTCACAGGGTGTCTGGCCCTTTAAGAGGGAGCTGGGGCCAGTACTCCTGGACTGATCACCTGAGTGATTAAAAGAAAGGCACCTGGGTTTCATAAGGGTCTTGAGAGCCTCCTAGGAGAGGGAAAATGGCCAGGGTCAGGAGCAGTGCGGGAGTGCTGCTGGAGCCAGCCCATGACCAGCTGGCTGAGCTGGGGCTGAGCTTGTGAGAGAGGAAGTCTGGTATGTCTTCAGAAAGGAGCAGCCTGAAAGTTTAGAGATTACAGACCCAGAATAGGGAGCCAAGGTAACCCTGTGACTCTAAAGGGGGATGGGTGAAGCAGCAAGAGAGTGTGAGATTTGGTGTTTAACTGGGGACAATTGAAGACAGGCCTCAGAAATAGGGTGACCAGACAGCAAGTGTGAAAAATCAGGATGGGGGTGGGGGGTAATAGGAGCCTATATAAGAAAAAGACCCAAAAATTGGGACCGTCCCTATAAAATCAGGACATCTGGTCACTCTGCCCAGAAAGGAGAAGCTGTGCCTGGTGGGAGACTGGAAAGAGATACTATGTTTTGAAGCAGCCAGACCCAGGACATGTGCACCCAGCAAGAGGCAGGGTAGAGAAAGATTGTCTTTAAGTTACTGTATGTTATTAAGCTAGTCCCAAAGAAGGGGTGCTATTGTATGACTCAGGCCTTGGTTGTGTATTGAGGAACTCTGGGGAGATGGGAAACTGGGGCAGGAGCTGCAGAAATGCCTGAGACTAGTAGCGGGTGCTGCGACATGGGCACGTGTGCTCACAAACTGTTTCTTTTAAAAAACACAAAATGACCATGAAATGTGATATTTTATTTTTTCCATTGTTATTTTTTAACTTTGAGCACTTTGGCTGGTATTGAGAGCTTTCCATTCTCTCGTCAAGGACTCTACAGTACTGACTTGACAACTCTACTTTAATTATTGTGAATTCTAATTATTGTAAAAGTGCTTGGCGCTCTGGAAGGTTGCATGTAACTGTTATAAATCTAGATAAAAATACAGCTGCTGTTGCTCAACCTCAGCTTCCAGGTGTGTGCGTGTGTGTGGGAATTGCTCCCTTCTAATACTGTATGGGGAAGACAGTATTCTGTAGCCTTTCATGTTTAGCTGTACTGCTGAATGATAGGTTTCAGAGTGGTAGCCATGTTAGTCTGTATCAGCAAAAACAATGAGGAGTCCTTGTGGAACCTTAGAGACTAACAAATAGTTAGTTTGTTAGTCTCTAAGGTGCCACAAGGACTCCTTGTTGTTTTTGCTGAATGATAGAGTATAAAACAGAGCATTTGCATGTGTGTGGGCTGTAGAATGAGCTCAACTGAGCAAAAACTTCACGACATTTGAAAGTCTAGGATGTTTAAAAAGCAACAGATGCATCTGAAGAAGTGAGGTTCTTACCCACGAAAGCTTATGCTCCCAATACTTCTGTTAGTCTTAAAGGTGCCACAGGACCCTCTGTTGCTTTTTACAGATTCAGACTAACACGGCTACCCCTCTGATCTAGGATGTTTGTTTTACACTGATTTCATTTAAGCATGTTGTGTGTTTGAACAAGATTTGTGCAAGTTTCTCAATGCTTGGAACTTTCTAAAGTAAATCTTCCACAGACTACAAAGCAAGTGCAAATTCTTTGTTTAGCAATGTACTGAAATATTTCAAGCACCTTAACATGTTTTGGGTATGATGACCATTAAAATAATGTAAGTAATTACATTGTGATACTTGCTATTTTGCAATAAGAAAAACAACACTCTTCCTAGTCCCCTACATAAACTAAAATCAGCTTTAATAATTACTATTAGAGACCCCACCCAACAAGTGGTTGCAAGAGGAATTGCCAACATTTTAAAAAAATAAATAAATATTTTTTTCAAGTAGGGAACTGTACTTAGGTGTATCTGACTCAGTCCTGAATGGGAAGCTGCCTCCTCCAGTTTTCTGCTTAGGATAAGCATAAATGATCATATATACCAAGGTAGTCAATTATTTTTTGTCAGGGGCCAAATTTCTTGGTATAGTCAAGGTCCAGACTCTAGAGAAAATAATAAAAAACAACAGTAATGATGATAATAAGTAAATAAAAAGATGTTGGGGTCCGTTCAAAGGCATCTGTCGGTCCAGATTTGGCCTGCAGTCCATGTATTAACTGCTCCTGTTACACACCTTCTAATAGCTCTAGCAGCAAAGATTCCTTTAGCCATTTTCAGAAGACACAAGAGACTTGTGGTCTTTGATTACCCCAGATTGTGATGCACTTTACTTGCATGAGGAGTGTGTTACTTTCCAAGTCTCATTGACTTCAGTGAGCTGACTTGTGGTGTAAGGTACTACTCAACATAAGTAAGGGTATCACAATCTGGTGCAGTGATAACCAAGTCCTATTGGCCTCTTTTTCTCTGTCGTTTCTTTATATGATTTGCTTTGGAGTATGTGTAAAGTTTATCCAGGAGACATGCTGATTTCAAATAAAAGTTCAGTGATCAGCCATGGTAACTAAGAATGTTTCTACATCTATCTGTCAATGACAAATGCATACCGTACCTTTCTTCAGGCAACAAAATAAAAGTTATCGATGGCAAAGATTTTTTTTCTGTGAATGATAATTAGAAGTAATTAAAACTGTCAGAACGGCCCAGATTTAAATTCTATTCTAGGAGCTCATTCATCTCTATTTGTTAGCGGTGATAATCTTACATTGTATTCTCAGAACCGAAACAGAAGCATCTTTATACCCAGTACTGTGTATAAAGTACTGTCTCCTCATATGATTTAATATTTCATTTAAAAATGTTCAGTATTCTCAGTAAATTGTCTTCTCCCCCCACCACCATAGTATTATCTTTGGAGTGATGATACTTTATGCTGTTGCTCAAGCAGACTATGATGCCTGAGCTGTTTATACAGGTGCCATAAACAGACACGTGAGGAATTGAATGAGTAATAAAATCTTATGATAAATGCATAAAAGCAAGGAAATTGATCTACGGTATTGCAGTGTCTCAACTTCAGCCTTTACTCTAGTCTATCAGAACAATCTGTAGCCTAGACTGATGTATGTGCTGTAACACAACAACATACCTAAGTTTAGACTATACTAAGCTTTATTATATATCATCATACAGTTTTAATGTAGTGCTATGCATATTTAAGCTGGGCTATTTGTATGTTAAAATATCTCAAACACTTTTCTTAGAATATTTTTAAGTTAAAGGGAAATATGCTACCTTCTATGTTGACTTGTATCTGTGTGAAAAACACCATACACACCTATAGATTTGTAGACAATGAGAGCATATGAAGTACCAGAATCAACTGTTTCCTCCCTACTTCCTTTCACCCACTGGTCCCATACCTTGCTTAGGATTTAGAGATCAGTAACTAATATTTAATACACACATTGACTATTCTCCCTTCTGGAGTTGGGAGGTGTTTCATTGAGTATGAATTTCTCACTGCAAAGAATTACTTCCCTACAATTGTTCAATCTCCAAAAAGTAGTTTCCAGAGATTTTTACTCAGGGAGATCAGTGTTGAGGGATGTTTGTGGCCAAATCCCACTTTCACGGGAAGTCATGGCAAAACTCCCATTGCCTTCAATGAGGGTAGCATTTGACTGGGTGAAAGATTTAATCATAAAGGAAAAGTAACCTTCAAGGCATCCAACCTCCCCCCCCCCCCATTAAAATAAAATAAGATAAAATAGGTGGTAGGAGAAGAGAGCTATTTTCTGCTTTACAAGTGCACTTAGAGTCCACTCAGGTAGACTCTAAGTTTATATACTGTAACTTGTGAGTGTGTGTGTGTGTGTGTGTGTGTGTGCGCGCGCGCGTGATTTTTAAATGGACTGCTTTCAGCATTCTTTTTGTTTGCAGTTTTCAAGTATTAACACTTGTGCATGCAGTTGATTGTCATTTGTGTGCAAATGTTAGTACTTGAAAAGAACACATGCAAAGTTATTTATGTGACAAAGGACACCGCATTTTCAAAAGCGGGTCAGGATGTCTTGATGAAAAGTGCTCTGGAAAATTGGGATGCCTTCCCTGTATGGCTTCTCTAAAGTAATCATACTTATAACTACAGTACAGTTTTCCAGTCACCCATTTAAAGAAAGCCAAGCTAAGAAACCACATACATACATCTGGCTTCAGGATAACTATGCATATGTTCACAACAGGCCAACATTGTCCTCCAGTTTTCATGTTGTATGCTTTCAGGAGAGATTGTAGCTTGCATACTTAGGCTTTGTCTTCACTACCCGCCGATCCGGCGGGTAGCAATCGGTTTTTCGGGGATCGACTTACCGCGTCTAGTGAAGACGCGGTAAAATCGATCCCTGATCGCTCTGCCGTCGACTCCGGAAATCCACCTCGGCAGGAGGCGGCAGCGGAGTCGGCGGCAGCGCGGCAGCGGTCGACTTTCCCGCGTCCTCACCACTAGGTAAGCCGACCTAAAATACGCAACTTCAGCTACGGTATTCACGTAGCTGAAGTTGCGTATCTTAGGTCGGAACCCCGCTGCAGTGTAGACCTAGCCTTATTCTGCAATAGCACTGGTAGCTTCTTCAAAATGGCCCATACTGAGAGGCAACTGTATGTAAGAGGAATTAAATTCCCCTTTACTAAAACTAATATATTTGATCTATATGTGGAAGGAATGGGAGGAAAGGAGTTTTTGCCCTTATGGTTACTATTTTAGAACTTGATGTGGATGGGCTGGAAATAGTCTCCACTAAAGACACATTTTATGTGAAATAGCCTTCAAGCTATCTTGTAAAAATTTTTGTTTGCTGTCGACACCTAATGTATAATACGTTTATTGTCGGAAACCGGTTTGGTTGGCAATGTGAAAAAAATGCCAGCAGCCTAACTGTATTGAAATGGTTGTAGACTCCCTGAACATAATCCCTTCTCTTCCATAATCAAAGTATTACCATAATTAGAAATATATCTCGGCTACTATAGGATACTGTAACAGGGTGTTTCCTGGTGGTCTTTAAGTGTATCTATATCTAAGAACTCGATGGGTTTAGGGACTAGCAATATTTTTCAGAATAACATATATACACTTAAGAAATGTGATAACAATAAGGCTGGGCTGATGTAAGCTCCTTAGTATAGTTAATACAAATCTAGAGTCCAGTTTTAATGATCTTGAAAATTTAAAGTAAAGCAGCTGTTACAGTATATTTGGTGGGAGGAATAAAAGTTGGTGTTATCATAGAAGTCAGATAAATGTTATATTTCAGGTCCAGAATAATCACATTTTTCATTTGTGTGGAATATAGAATAATTTACCCATAGAAATATAGGTCTGGGAGGGACTTTGAGAGGTCATCTAGTCCAGCCCTCAGCACTGATGCAAGACCAAGAATACCTAGACCATTCCTGACAGGTATTTGTCTAACCAGTTCTTAAAAACCTCTGATGATAGACATTCCACACTCTCCCTTGGTAAGCTATTCCAGTACTTATTTTCTAACTGTAAGGATAGTTATTTCCTAATTTCTAACGTAAATCTCCTTTGGTGCAGATTAAGCCCATTATTACTTGTCCTACCTTCAGTCGACATGGAGCTCAATTAAGACTAATATTAGGTCCCCCCTCAGTCGTCTTTTCTCAAGACTAAACATACCCAGTTTTTTAACCTTTCCACAGAGGTCAGGTTTTCTAAAATTTTTTCCATTATTGTTGTCCTCTGGACTCTCTCCAGTTAGCCTACATCTTTCCCTAAAGTGTGGCTCCCAGAACTTGCCAGAGTGCTCAAGCTGTGAGGCCTCCAGTGCCAAGTAGAATGGGACAATGTCTTACAAATGACACTCCTGTTATTACACCCCAGAATATTAGCCTTTTTTGCAGCTGCATCACACTATTGACTCATACTCAGTTTGTGTTCCATCATAACCCCCAGATTCTTTTCAGCAATACTACTGCCTACCCAGTTAGTCTCTACAGTAACTCCTCACTTAAAGTTGTCCCGCTTAACGTTGTTTCGTTGTTACGTTGCTGATCAATTAGGGAACATGCTCATTTAAAGTTGTGCAATGCTCCACTCTTACGTTGTTTGGCTGCCTGCTTTCTCCACAGCTGGCAGCCTCCCTACCCCCCACCCCCCCCAGCGCCTCCCGACCGCTGGCAGACCTCGCGGATCAGCGCCTTCCCCCTCCTTCCCCCGCCTCCTGCCCATGACAATCAGCTGGCTTGCAGCGTTTTGGAGGCAGGAGGGAGGGGGAAGGAGCGAGGACTTGGCGTGCAGGCTCCCCCTCCCTCTCCTGCCTCACGAACGCTGCAAGCCAGCTGATTGCCCCGGGCAGGAGGTTGGGGGGGGGGAAGGGAGGGGGATCCTGCGCCAAGTCCTTGCTCCTTCCCCCTCCCTCCTGCCTCCAAAACGCCACAAGCCAGCTGATTGCCCCGGGCAGTGGGGTGGGGGAGGAGCGGGGACGGGGCGTGCTTCCCCGCTCCCACCCCTGCTTCCTGCCGGTGGCAATCAGCTGGCTTGCAGCGTTTTGGAGGCAGGAGGGAGGGGTGAGGAGCGAGGACTCAGCGCACAGTCTCCCCCTCCATCCCCGCCTCCCGAACGCGGCAAGCCAGCTGATTGCCCCGGGCAGGAGGGAGGAGCGAGGACTCGGCGTACCTCCCACCTCCCTCCCCTGCCTCATGAACGTGGCAATCAGCTGGCTTGTGGTGTTTAGAAGGGGGGGGAGGAGCCAGGACGCAGCGTGCAAAGTAAAGGGGGAGGAGGTGGGGGGGGAAAGAAGAGGCGGGTCAAGGGTGGGGGCTTGGGGGAAGGGGTGGAGTGGGAGGGCTGAGGGTTGAGCCCCCCGCCCCTAGTGCTTGCAGAGTAGAGGAAGCTACCCTGGAACCTAACCCCCTCCCCATTTACATTAATTCTTATGGGGAAATTGGATTCACTTAACATCATTTCACTTAAAGTCGCATTTTTCAGGAACATAACTACAACGTTAAGTGAGGAGTTACTGTATTTGTATCTTTGTTTTCCTTAAGTTTAGTAGTTGGTGCGTGTCATTATTGAATTACATCTTTTTGATTTCAGACGAATTCTCCAATTTGTCAAGGTCATTTTGAACTCTAATCCTGTCCTCCAAAGTGCTTGCAACCCCTCCCAGCTTAGTGTCAGATGCAGATTTTATAAGCATACTCTCCACTCCCTTGCCCAAGTCATGAATGAAAATATTGAATAGTATCAGACCCAGTACCGACCACTGCGGGCCCCCTCCAGATACGCCCTCTCAGTTTGACAGTGAACCATTGATAATTGTTTGAATATGGTCTTTCAACCAGTTCTACAGCTACCTAATCTACTTTATAGTAACTTAATCTAAACCATATTTCCCTAGTTTGTTCATAAGAATGCCATGTGGGACTGTCAAAAACCTTACTAAAATCAGGATATATCATATCTACCACTCTCCCCTCCCATCCTCTCGGAGCTTACAAATTGATTGTTTAATAATTTGTTCCAGTATCTTTCCAGGTATTGACGTTAGGCTCACTGGTCTATAATTTCCCAAGCCCTCTTTTTTCCTCCCTTTTAAAAGAAAGGTATAGTTCTCTGGGACCTGACTCATTACTAATTCTTCCTTTCTTTCCTTCACATTGGGAATACTATACTCTAGATTCAGAAATTTTGTCCTTGCCTATCTGGAACATTAAGAGATGGTATGGATTTACTCTCTGAATTAAGTAATCTGTCTACTTATTTGGCCTCCACCATAATATCTGAGCACCTTACAAAGGGTATGTCTACAGTACGAAATTATTTCAAAATTATTCTATTCGAATTTTCGGAAGCGATTTTATACATTCGGTCTTATGTATCCCCACTAAAGCGCGTGAATTCGGCGGAGTGTGTCCACAGTACCGAGGCTAGCATCGAATGTCGGAGTGGTGCACTGTGGGTAGCTATCCCACAGTTCCCGCAGTACCTGCCGCCCATTGGAATTCTGGGTTAAGCTCCCAGTGCATGATGGGGCAAAAACATTCTCGCAGGTGTTTCTGGGTGTGTGTCGTCAGTCGCTCCTCCCTCCGTGAAAGCTATGGCAGACAATCGTTTCGCGCCTTTTTGGCGTGCAGACGCCATATTGCTTTCAGCAGACAGTGCAGTACGGTGCACCACTTCTCTCCTGGTACTATGAATCCACCTCGCATTTCCTCTCGTCTTTCTATGTAATCTCTATAAGTATCTACTCTTTCTCTTCCTCATCGATCGCTTTCGCTGCCAACTCTGCTCAGCCATCGTGAACTGAGCAGCACAGCTTCCGCCGCCAACTCTGCTTTCCCGCTCTTGTCACGCTACCAAGCTTCTCCATGTTGTCTGTCCTGGGCTCCCGCTTCCGTGAAAGCTACAGAAGACAATCATTTCCCGCCTTTTTTCGGCTATCGTGAACCGAACAGCACCTATTCCGCTGCCACTCTGCTCTCCTACGTTTCGCGCCCCTTTTTCAGGATTACCCGTGCAGGCGCCATAGCGCGGCAAGCATGGAGCCCACTCAGATCTCCGCTGCAGTTTTGACCATTGTAAATACCTCGCGCATTATCCAGTAGTATGTGCAGTACCTGCAAAACCGGGCGAGGAAGCGACGACAGCTCTATTACTATACTGATGAGGACATGGACACAGACGTTCCTAGAAGCACGGCATGTGGCGATTGGGAGATCATGGTGGCGCTGGGCCAGGTTCATGCCGTGGAACGCCGATTCTGGGCCCGGGAAACCAGCACAGACTGGTGGGACCACATAGTGTTGCAGGCATGGGATGATTCCCAGTGGCTGCGAAACTTTGGTATGTGTAGGGCTACTTTCATGGAACTTTGTGACTTGCTGTCCCCTGCCCTGAAGCGCAAGGACACCAAAATGAGAGCAGCCCTCAAATTTGAGAAGCGAGTGGCCATAGCCCTGTGGAAGCTTGCAACGCCCGACAGCTACCGGTCAGTCGGGAATCAGTTTGGAGTGGGCAAATCTACTGTGGGGGCTGCTGTGCTGCAAGTAGCCAACGCAATCATTAACCAGCTGGTATCAAGGGTAGTGACTCTGGGAAATGTGCAGACCATTGTGGATGGCTTTAATGCGCTGGGGCTCCCTAACTGCGGCGGAGCAATAGATGGAACGCATATTCCTATCTTGGCCCTGGAACACCGGGGCGGCCAGTACGTAAACCGCAAGGGGTACTTTTCCATGGTGCTGCAAGCACTGGTGGATCACAAGGGATGTTTCACCGACATCAACGTGGGATGGCCGGGAAAGGTGCATGACGCTCGCAGCTTCAGGAACTCTGGTCTGTTTGAACAGCTGCAGGAAGGGACTTACTTCCCAGACCAGAAAATTACTGTTGGGGATGTTGAAATGCCTATAGTTATCCTCTGGGACCCAGCCTACCCCTTAATGCCGTGGCTCATGAAGGCACAGGCACCCTGGACAGTAGTAAGGAACAGTTCAACTATAGGCTGAGCAAGTGCAGAATGGTGATAGAATGTGCTTTTAAGCATGTTCAAACACACAACATGCTTAAATGAAATCAGTGTAAAACAAACATCCTAGATCAGAGGGGTAGCCGTGTTAGTCTGAATCTGTAAAAAGCAACAGAGGGTCCTGTGGCACCTTTAAGACTAACAGAAGTATTGGGACACTGCTCTGTGTCCCTGGAGTAGCCTCTTTCCATCATGGCCCTGGAGACTTTAGCGTACATATTTGCGGTTTGTTTGTTTTTTTGGAATGTAGTTCTGCCATAACAGATTCGTCTCCCCAACATGCTATGAGATCCAGTACCTCCCGTTCGGACCATGCTGGAGCTCGTCTGCGAATCCGGGACTGCGTGGTCTCTTGTGATGGTGGACTCTGCATGGTTGCCTGTGATGGTGGACTGTGTTGATGGTCACCTGTGCTGATGCTGAGCAAACAGGAAATGAAATTCAAAAGTTCCCGGGGCTTTTACTGCCTACCTGGCTAATGCATCGGAGTTGAGAGTGTTGTCCAGAGCGGTCACAAGGGAGCATTCTGGGATAGCTCCTGGAGGCCAATAACGTCGAATTGCATCCACAGTACCTGTAACCCGGCACTGCGATCTCGATTTTAGCTCTACTCCACTTGCCGAGGTGGAGTACAGAAATCAGATTAAAGAGCCCTTTTAATCGAAAAAACGGTTTGGTCGTGTGAACGGAATCAGTTTTATTTCGAATTAACTCGGCTAATTCCGAAATAACTGCGTACTGTAGACCAGGCCAAAGACTCACTAATTTATCTTCACAGGCCGGTACCCTATTAGGTTAGGAAGTGCTTGACTAAGGTCACA
Organism: Emys orbicularis; assembly: GCF_028017835.1. Taxonomy (NCBI): domain Eukaryota; kingdom Metazoa; phylum Chordata; order Testudines; family Emydidae; genus Emys; species Emys orbicularis. The sequence goes on along the minus strand of NC_088683.1, from coordinate 31,226,077 downwards.
CAAGAAGTCGAGGCCAGATCTAGGAATTTAATTGAGGTCTCCTGGGTCTGCCCCATGTCTTACAATAAGACCCATCTTTCCTTTTGAAAATGCAGGAAATGGATTTATTTTGTCACCTTTTTTTTTTTTGAGCTCACTACATGTTTGTGCTTAAATTTCTCTTTCTTCAACCTGACATTAATAAAGGACATCTGCCAAGGTCAGTGCTTTAGTGTTAATAAATAATTCAGCCTGAGTGGAAAAGTAAGGTCACACCCTTCCACTTAATTTTTCCTTCTGACAAACTCAGTGGTGTATAGGCAACATGACAAGAACGTGTGTGTGTGTGTGTGTGTGTGTGTACACACATATATAATTTTATTTCCAGCTCACATAGGGTGCCTGTTTAAATTACTGTAGGCCCTCAACAATACTGTGCATAATTTAAAAATGTGTGAATTTAATTATCCAAATTTCAAAAATTATAGTAAAGCTCTGAAGCATTTTCTAGTGTGTCAAAAGAGAGAATCTGCCCATCTCTGAGTAAATAGCCTAGAAATTTATCAAACACAGGCTTTCTTGGCCCAAAGAGGGAACTGAATTTCCTGGAGCCTGCCCTTCTTCCAGATGTACATATATAAAGGCCATTGGCTCCAACAGTCCAGTTGACATCAACTGGCAAGATAAAGTAAGGGGAGAGGTACTTTCTAAAATACCCAGGAACTAAGTCTTACAGGGATTCATACGTCAAAATCCAACATTCTGAATTGCATAAACTGGATATAGAAATTTAGGTACAGTACATTGTGGTTGTATCTTACTGAAAAACTCTTATGACTCAGCATATCATAATCTATTGTTTGGTGTGCTGACTGGGTGGTAATTACTTTCTCTAAGAAACATATCTTCTGTATGTCAATCCCATGGTCCATTAACTACTGTATTCAAAGTCTCCTGTGGATAGGTCCATTTCCCCTTTTCTTCTGACCCCTTTTATTAGTGATCTCATTTGCATCACTTTATATTTAGTTGCATGGGAGGAGGAAATGGCTGTGTACCATGAGCCAGGGATTGGAGTTGGTGAGATAGACTTTTTGCTGAGAGAGATGAGCAAAGGAGAGTGAAGTTGGTGGGATCTGATAATTGAGACTACAGAAGTGAGTGAGCTAAACAGCTTTAATAAATTAAAATTGTGCAGTGAAATAGTTTAAATACACTATTCAGGGTAGTCATGATGATATCTGTAGATACAGACTTCCCGGTTATTCCTTCTAAGTAAGGCTATTGTCAAAGAAGAAATTTAGTATTTTATATTGTTAGATACTACTCTTGTATCTGAACACTGTCTTCTGAGAACATCCTTGTTTGACAATAACTTGGAAAATATCTTTATATCTTCTTTACACCATCATCTCAAAAAAACAGAGCTGAAACTAATGTCCAATATTCAGAACATACCTAGACAGTTCTCTGAATTCTGTGAATGTTGGCTCTATAGCAGGAGGACCTGTTCGTGGTTAAGGTAATTTGGTTGTGGCATAGCAACCCTCCAACACCCTACAGTGAACCTGCTTTGAGAAAGAAGGGAAATCTGCTCCTTTACATTTTTACTGTGTTTGTTCTGCACCATGTAGACTTAGCACATCTCCCCCACCTATGCCATGATTCCCTAGGGATGGTGTAATTGTGTCTACAGCTTCAAAGTGGAAACATTCTTAAATGATAAGAGGGACATTTTCCTGCCTCTTTCAAATCCTTCCCCTTCCTTCAAAATTAATATTCTGCTGCTCATAGAGTGAGAGTGGTGAACTTTGAGCTTCATGGCCCCACTAATGTCTGTGCCTAATTGGGTAAAGAATGTGAGCGAAGCCAAACAGCAAAAATTAAGATGTTTGTACATCAAAGCGAGGAGCCTAGGTAACAAAATGGAGGAACTAGAGTTACTGGTGCAGGAAATGAAACCAGATATTATAGGGATAACAGAAACATGGTGGAATAGTAGTCATGACTGGAGTACAGGTATTGAAGGGTATGTGCTGTTTAGGAAAGATAGAAATAAAAGCAAATAAAGGCAAAGGTGGTGGAGTAGCATTGTATATAGACTGTAAAGAAATAAGAAGTGATGGAATGGATAAGACAGAGTTTGTCTGGGCAAAAATCACATTGGGGAAGAAAGCTACTAGAGCCTCCCCTGGGATAGTGCTTGGGGTGTGCTATAGACCACTGGGATGGGATTTGGATATGGATAGAGACCTCTTTAATGTTTTTAATGAAGTAAATACTAATGGGAATTGTGTGATCATGGGAGACTTTAACTTCCCAGATATAGACTGGAGGACAAGTGCTAGTAATAATAATAGGGCTCAGATTTTCCTGGATGCGATAGCTGATGGATTCCTTCACCACGTAGTTGCTGAACCAACAAGTTGCTGAACCTTCTATGAGGTCTTCAATACTCACCAAAACCATTTTAGGTTTGGTTTTGGTGAGTATTGAAGACCTCATAGAAGAAATAGTTGTAGGGGGACAACCTTGGTTTGAGTGATCATGAGCTAATTCAGTTCAAACTAAATGGAAGGATAAACAAAAATAGATCTGTGACTAGGGTTTTTGATTTCAAAAGGGCTAACTTAAAAAAATTAAGGAAATTAGTTAGGGAAGTGGATTGGACTGAAGAACTTGCGGAGGAGGCCTGGAATTACTTCAAGTCAAAGTTGCAGAAACTATCAGAAGCCTGCATCCCAAGAAAGGGGAAAAAATTCATAGGCAGGTGGTGTAGACCAAGTTGGATGAGCATCTCAGAGAGATGATTAAGAAAAAGCAGAAAGCCTACAAGGAGTGGAAGATGGGAGGGATCAGCAAGGAAAGCTATCTTATTGAGGTCAGAATATGTAGGGATAAAGTGAGAAAGGCCAAAAGCCATGTAGAGTTGGACCTTGCAAAGGGAATTAAAACCAATAGTAAAAGGTTCTATAGCCACATAAATAAGAAGAAAACAAAGAAAGAAGAAGTGGGACCGCTAAACACTGAGGATGGAGTGGAGGTTAAGGATAATTTAGGCATGGCCCAATATCTAAACAAATACTTTGCTTCAGTCTTTAATGAGGAGCTTAGGGATAATGTCAGGATGAGAAATGGGAATGAGGCTATGGAGGTAGATATTACCACATCCGAGGTAGAAGCCAAACTCGAACAGCTTAATGGAACTAAATCAGGGGGCCAGATAATCTTCATCCAAGAATATTAAAAGAACTGGCACATGAAATTGCAAGCCCATTAGCAAGACTTTTTAATGAATCTGTAAACTCAGGGGTTGTACCGTATGACTGGAGAATTGCTAACATAGTTCCTATTTTTAAGAAAGGGAAAAAAAGTGATCCGGGTAACTACAGGCCTGTCAGTTTGACATCTGTAGTATGCAAGGTCTTGGAAAAATTTTTGAAGGAGAAGCTAGGAATGAGTCTCCTTTGAGAAGCCATGTAATGCCAGGAGTGGTTGCACATGGCCACCGCACGAAGAGAAAAGCCCTCTCAGAATCTTGAGCAAACTCTGTGGGTAGTGACCTTTACAAAAATCACTTTGAGGCCCAGACCTGCTCCTGCTGAAGTCAAAGTGGGCATATATACACTGCATCTGGGAGCAAGCCTGGGTCCTTAGATTCTCGTTAATGGAGCACATTCTAGCACTTTAAAAATAGCTGTTGTAGATGTTGCGGTTTGGGCTGGAGCTCAGGATCTGTAGTCAGGGGACAGGCTTGAGAGTGCGAGCCACAACCTCTGTACAGCTATTTTTAGAGCCCAGCTAGCACAAATCTGTGGACCTAGGCTGGGAGGCTTATTTCCAGATGCAGTGTAGCTGTACCCTGGGGTGTCTGCCAGTGATATCAATAGGAGAGGAATTGGTCCCAAAACTTCAGTGGGCCAACAGCTGCAGAGACAGATGTGGGTTGCATAGGGTCCATAGAAAATTGCTCATCTGTTGTTTTGTAACTTTGTTTTTAGTTGCCAATTCCATATTCCGTGATATTGTTGTGGAGATTTTGGTTTATTTTTCTCTTCTCTATGTTTATTTGTAACTTTATATGTTGTCAAAAATAAATTGTAAAAGAAATTGCTGAGAACAGTCAGAGCTCAATAGTGATGTGAGACACTGAAGAAACAGAATTAATCACCACCACTTGAATGTTTAAAACTCTAAAAGTTGCCTTTTAGAAATGTATCCAGCTGATGTAAATTAATGTTAATCTCTGGTACAGAGTCTTGGCTAATGCACCAGTTGAATGAATAACTAAATAGAAAGAAATGCAGTTTTAATTCCAGTGAACATGCTGTTTTTATTGCTTGCTTGTAAAGTTGGCAGCAATGTTTCTTCAGGGTAGTTTTATTGGTTATTGACTTAGTGAAATGATTAAAGTGGTTTGAAACAAGTGTAAATTTAGTTGTTAATTGTAATTTGAAAGAAGTGTGAATTTATTTGTTATGGTTTGGTCTGTTTTTGAATTTTACTGCCAGCAGAATAATGAAGGACATTGTCAAAAGATAAACCAAATATTGAATATTCTCATGTAAGTGTATGGCTAGCAGGCCTCATTGACAGGCAGTCATGCACTCATCAGAGATTAGAACCAGTCTGAAGCTGGTCACAGATTCAGTTCTTCTTCGAGTGATTGCTCATGTGTATTCCACTATAGATGTGCGTGCTCGCCACGTGCACCGGTGCCGGAAGTTTTTCCCTTAGCAGTATCCGTAGTGGGGGAGCACCGCTGCGACCCCTGGAGTGGCGCCGGTATATCGCGCTATAAAGGGGGCTGCATGCTCCCCCTACCCTCAGTTCCTTCTTGCCGCCAGTGAAGGTAGTCGGAACTTGCTCCAGCCTTGGCTGCAGCGTTATAGCCTTAGTGGTTTCCTGTTTCACTAACAACTTTCCTTGCTGAACTTTCTTTCGCGAGTGCCTGGCTCGGAGCATGCCCCGTGGCCCAGGCTTCAAGTCGTGCGACTCCTGTCGCAACTCGATGCCCAGAAGTGATCCACACACTGAGTGTCTTCGCTGTCTGGGCGAGGCTCACATTAGTGAGAAATGTAAAATTTGCCGCTCCTTCAAGCCGCGAACAAAGAAGGAGCGTGAGATCCGACTCCGAGCTCTCCTAATGGAGTCGGCATTGGCCCCGGCACCGGTGCGTCTTCATCGCGTAGCGAAGCGCCTCTGGTTCGCCGTCCTGATTCCGCGCCCAGTACTGCGTCCTCGGTGCGCAGCGAGGCGCCGTCGACGAGCCAGCACCGCTCCCCTGCTAAGAAACAAGGGAAGACTCAGCGGTGCCGAGAGAAGGAGAGGGGTGAGGCCAGACCCGAGTTGGGCAGCCCACGAACCCCATTGGGACATAGACCTCCAACTCGCGCTGAGCGGAGTAGTCCAGTCCCGTCCGCGCGAGCCTCGCCTGAGGTACGCATGCCTTCGATGCCGGAGGCAGCTCAGGCTGCACGTGATATCCTAGCGCTTCCGGTGCCGGGAGCGCGCCGCCTCAGTCGGGCCCCCGATCCCTTGGGAAGCCGCCCTTGGGTGCCCATCAGCCCTCCCTGGAGGTGTCGGAGGTCGAGGTACCTTCTTAGGTCGAGGTGCCGAGCAGAGCCCCGTGACGCACGTCGACTCCGCGTCCCAGCTCTTCGGTGAGCGGATCCCACTCCTCCGGTCTCGGACGCCGTCGAAGAGGTGCCAAGAGGCGGTGCCGTTCCTCCTCCAGCGAGTCCGAGAGGAACAGGTCTCGACGCCGTCGGCACCGACGCTCGTACTCAAGTGCCCGCCATCACAGAGGCTGTGCTCGGGGTGCGTCCTGAGAGTCCCCGGCACCGAGGCGCCGTGGACACAGGCGCCACAGGGAGTCCAGAGACAGCTCCTCGGACATTTACCTCTCGACTTCCTCCAGGTCGAAGTCTCAGGGCAGGTGCCGTCATGATAGGGACCGCTCCAGTCGTTCTTACGGCACCGTGCGCTCCTCCAGGACTTCAGCGTCGGCGCGCAGCTGTCTCTCCCCGGGCTGGGCTGCACCGCGCCGCAGGAGCAACAAGCCCTGCCGGCGCTCGATGCGTCTCATTTCCAGGCCGTTCCCTGGCAAGGACAATGGTGCCAGTGGGCACCATGGCCTCAGGCACCTGCGCAGCTGGGTCCTCGCTCCGTGGCGGGAGCCTCTCAGGGCCGCCCTGCGTCGCCTCCCCGGCACCGGGATCAGACTGTGGGCGCCGAACCCCCGGCACCGACTCCGGCACCGGACCCGGATGTTGAGCCCACGATGCCGTCGGTTGCTGAAGGCACCGCACTATCCACCTCTTTGGCGCAGGGTGATTCAGTTGCGGTGCCGCCTCCCTCTTCCCAAGAGGACTTCAAAGTGCACCAGGAGCTGCTTAGGAGGGTGGCAGCAAACCTCAAGCTCCGGGCCGAGGAGATGGAGGAGTCCTCCGATACCCTATTCAATGTCCTTGCCTCCTCGGTACTGGGGCGTGTGGCCCTCCCATTCCATCAGGGAGTAGCCCACATCACCACTGGCCTCTGGCAGACCCCGGCCTCTCTTGGCCGCATTTCCAAGAAGGGCGAGAGGAAGTACTTCGTCCCCACAAGGGGTCATGAGTACCTATACACCCACCCAGCTCCGAACTCCTTTGTGGTAGAGTCGGTCCACCACCGTGAGTGGAATGGCCAGCCCACGCCCACACCAAAAGACAAGGATGCTCGTAGACTGGATACCTTTGGAAAAAAGGTTTATTCGTCCGCAAGTTTCCAGCTCAGAGTGGCCAACCACCAGGCACTGCTGAGCCGGTACAAGTTTAACCTCTGGGGATCCCTCCCCAAGTTTGAGCCCCTTCTTCAGGACAAGAATGGAAAGGAGTTTCGGGCTCTGATTGATGAGGGTGCGGCCGCGGCCAAAGCAGCTCTTCAGGCAGCTTCGGATGCAGCGGACACAGCCGCTTGTTTGTTGGCTTCTGCATCTCCATGCAACGGGCGTTGTGGCTCTCGCTCTCGGGGCTGTCGGTTGAGTCCCAATCCATAATGCAGGACCTGCCGTTTGATGGCAAGGCCCTATTTGCGGAACAGACAGACACCCGTCTGCACGGGATGAAGGACTCCCGCATCACCCTGCAGACGCTAGGCCTCTACGTCCCACCCCCTAAGGACAAGCCCAGGCCTCAAACCTCTGCTCCTCCGGCTCGGGGCAGATACGAACCCCCGCCTAAGCGGCAGAGGGAACAAAGGCGTCGGTCCCACCGCCAATCCCATTCGGCCCCATGGCCTGGGGCCTTGAAGGCCAAACGGCTGGGAAAATGGCGTTTTTTGACTCATTGAGGGGGGGTCACCGGGCCTGTTGCCAGTGCACCCCCCACCCAGTTAATAAAGTTGCCTTTTTTGAACCGTTTATCGGCCTTCTGAATAGCAATCCTGAATAGGGCTGCTCAGTCGCTCAAGAAGATGCCGAGCTCCACTGCTGCTTCGGTCAGTGAGGAACGACCATTATGCCTGAGCCGCCTATGTGCAGGTCCGCGGCTACAGCTCCCAGTGTTTCCACACCTGCTGCTTCGTCGCTCGCCCATCGCCACAGGACTTGATATAATGTAATATGATACGATATGATGTTGAGACTTGCGCGTGAATTGGATTAAAGTGAGGGAGAGTTGCGCAACGTCAACCTCACTCTCTCTTCCCAGTTCCTATCTGTATCCAGTGGCAGGACAGAAGTCGAGACGGCTGGAGATAGGGCAGGGCGCAGTGGATGACCAGGACGCCTACGTGTCTTGTCGTGCTCTTAAGCGTTCCACAACACTTGCTGTCACCGCCTTCCTGACCATGGAACCAGGTTGAACCAGGTTGCCTCAGTCAGCCGGATCCAGCCTTCGCATGCAATGGGTAGACAGGCCCTAACTCACCGAGAGTCTCATACTCATCGGCTACCCTCACCTGGTTTAGCCCGCCAGTCGAGACGGTCTCCGGGGTGTGGCCGCTGTCGCATGCTGACAGCTACTTGGAGCCACAGGTGAGAGCTGGGTGTCAAGTGGGGACCAAAGTGGATGAGCTACTCCTAGGAGTACGACTGCTCCCCCATCAGAGGTACTACCCCTCCCTGACAACCCCATACACCTCTGTAGAACGAGGAGGGGGCTAGAAAAGGTGCCCTAAACATTGCCTGCTTCACCTTACCCTGGCCAGCATACCGCGGCTGGCGGGGATCCCATAAAAGCGGTTGAACAAAAACAAAACTTAGAGTGACACCGATCACTATTGGCACATGGAATGTGCGCACGTTACTGGACAACATCACGGCAGACTGACCGGAGAGAAGAACAGCACTTGTCGCTAGAGAGCTCGCACGCTACAACATTGACATTTCAGCCCTTAGCGAAACTCGCCTTGCTAATGAAGGACAGCTATCCGAGTCAGGCGGTGGGTATACATTCTTCTGGAGTGGCCGCAGCAGTGATGAGCGTCGCGTATCTGGAGTTGGCTTCGCCATCAAGAATCATCTTGTTCGGAAACTTGTCAGTTCCCCCAAGGGTATGAATGACTGGCTCATGACAATGCAGCTTCCGCTTCAAAAAGGAAAACAAGCTACTTTGATCAGCGCATATGCTCCTACAATGACCAACCCAGAGGATGTGAAGGATAAATTCTATGAAGAACTAGATACTCTGCTATCGTCAGTGCATCACACAGACAAGCTGATTCTGCTTGGCGATTTTAACACAAGAGTCGGATGCGATGCCGCAGCCTGGGAAGGAGTCATCGGGAAAAATGGAGTGGGAAAGTGTACCAGCAATGGCCTGTTACTGCTGAAAACTTGTGCAGCACATGACCTTCTGATCAGCAATACAGTCTTCCTCCTTCCTACCTGTAACAGGACTTCGTGGATGCATCCCCGTTCCACGCACTGGCATTTGATCGATTATGTCATCATCAGGAGAAGGGACAGACAAGATGTCAGGGTTACAAAAGCCATGTGTGGCGCTGACTGTTGGACGGATCATAGGCTCATAGTATCCAAAATGAAGCTCCGTATCATGCCGAAGAGACGACCACAAGGCTGTAAGGCCCTCAAAAGGATCAACGTGTCGAAGCTGAAGAACAGCTGCATCACTGAAAATCTAGCGGAAGACCTAGAGAATGAGCTTGCTGATCTTCGTATTGAGGATGATGCTGAGAGAGACTGGGAGCGATTCCGCAACATTGTCCATACAGCTTCATCGAAGGTATTGGGACCCTCCACATGCAGGCGGCAAGACTGGTTTGACGAAAATGTTGCAGAAATCCAGGTCTTACTTGCTGAGAAGCACCGCCTGCATCGTGCATATCAAAACGATCCATCCTCAGCGTCAAAGAAGACCGCCTTTATCAACGCTCGCAGAACAGTACAGAACCGACTGCGCAAAATGCAGGACCTGTGGCTGAGCGCCAAAGCAGATGAAATACAGGTATATGCGGACAGGAACGACTATAAGCAGTTTTATGAAGCCCTCAACACATTCTATGGTCCACAGTCTTCTGGGAGCTTTCCCCTCCTGAACTCTGATGGTACTGTGCTCCTTACAGTGAAGATGCAGATTCTCCAGAGATGGGCTGAACACTTTGAAGCAATTCTCAATCGCCCCTCAGTCCTCAATGATGAGGCCATTGACAAGATGCCCCAGGTTGCAGTCAATGACTCCATGGATGCTTCACCAGAAGAGGACGAAGTGAAGAAAGCTATCAATCAGCTGTCAAGTGGCAAAGCCCCAGGATCAGATGCCATACCAGCAGAGGTGTACAAAGTCGGTGGCCCCATGCTGCTACGGAAACTCACTGAGCTATTTCAGTCCTTCTGGAAGCAGGGAACCATTCCACAAGAATTTAGAGATGCGTCCATCTTGCACCTCTATGAGAGGAAGGGCAATCGCCAGGTATGCGACAATCATCGTGGAATCTCGTTGCTTTCTACAGCGGGGAAAGTTCTTGCACGGGTTTTGTTGAACCGATTGACTCACTCACCTGGAGAAGGGCTTACTGCCAGAATCACAGTGTGGCTTCCGCAAGGGATGTGGGACTATTGACATGATCTTCGCTGTGCGTCAGCTACAGGAGAAATGTCAAGAGCAGAATCGTGAACTCTACACAACTTTTGTGGACCTCACGAAAGCATTTGACTCTGTCAGTCGCCAGGGCCTGTGGAGGATCATGTCGAAATGTGGCTGTCCAGACAGATTTATACGAATGGTACGTCAATTTCATCACGGTATGATGGCTCGTGTCCTGGATGACAGTGAAACATCTGAGGCCTTCCCAGTCACCAACGGCGTCAAGCAAGGGTGTGTTCTAGCACCCACTTTGTTCAGCATGATATTCTCTGCCACTTTGACTGATGCCTTTCAACACTGCACTGAAGGAATAGGCCTGAAGTATAGAACTGACGGGAAACTATTCAATCTGAGGCGACTGTGTGCCATCACCAAGGTGAAGGAAACTCTACTTTGAGACTTTCTCTTTGCCAATGATTGTGCTCTGAATGCTAGTACAGAGCCAGAAATGCAAGCCAGTATGGACAAGTTTTCAACTGCATGCAACAACTTCGGTCTCACCATTAACATCAAGAAGACTGAGGTCATGCACCAGCCAGCTCCCCACACTCTGTACTCAGAACCGTCCATCATTGTAAATGGACAGAGACTTCAGACAGTGGACCACTTCACGTACCTGGGCAGTACCCTTTCCCGAGCAGTGTCAATCGATGATGAAGTAAACTGCAGAATTGCTAAAGCTAGCTCTGCATTTGGCCGATTGCGCTCCAATGTTTGGGAACGTCGAGGGATCAGCCTACCAACGAAGCTGAAGGTCTACCGAGCAGTGGTGCTTCCAACTCTGCTATACGCCTGTGAGACGTGGACTGTCTATCGGAGTCATGCACGAAGGCTCAATCACTTCCACATTTCCTGTCTGTGAAAGCTTCTAAAAATCAGATGGCAGGATAAAGTGCCCGATACTGATGTCCTTACTAGAGCCAGTCTGCCGTCAGTTCACACATTGCTGATGAGAGCCCAGACTAGGTGGGCCGGACATGTTGTGAGAATGTCAGATGAACGCATTCCTAAACAGCTCTTCTACGGAGAACTCACTCAGGGAAAGCGCTCCCATGGAGGACAAAAGAAGCGGTTCAAGGACACGCTGAAGACCTCTTTGAAGTCTTTGAGATCAACACCGCCACATGGGAAACCTTCGCACTGAACTGTTCAGCATGGCACAGCCTCATTCATACAGGCAGTAATACCTCTGAGGCAAGGCGTATTGCTGAGGCTGAAAAAAAGCGTGAGCTGCGCAAGTCCAGAGCTGCTCATACATCATCGACAGTGACATTACATGTCTGCCCGACGTGTGACAGGACGTTCCACGCCCGAATCGGACTGATCAGTCATCTTCGGACACACAGAGCCCGGTCATCGAAAGAATGAGTTGTTGAGGTCTTCATCGATAACGATGGACGAACATCATCAGCCTTCCGACTGCAATGGTCCCGTATAACGTCGGACCAATGGGTCCTCAGCACCATCTCCCAAGGGTACAGGCTGCAGTTTGTTTCAATCTCTCCCAACTGTCCCCCGTCCGGGCAGCCGGCCGGGGTCCCGGAACATGACCTCCTTCTCCGCCAGAAGGTAGAGCGCCTCCTCTCCCTGGGAGCGGTGGAAAGGGTACTTCGGGAATACCAGGGCCGGGGTTTTTACTCCAGGTATTTCCTCATCCCGAAGGCGAAGGGCGGGCTTCGTCCCATCTTCGACCTGCGGAATCTCAACCAGTTCCTGGTTCGTTGCAAATTCCGCATGGTGTCCCTGGCCTCTATTATTCCATCCCTAGACCAGGGGGATTGGTTTACGGCGCTGGACCTCCAGGATGCATACTTTCACATCCACATTTTCGAGGGTCACAGGCGCTTCCTCCGTTTCCTGGTGGGTCAGGACCACTTCCAGTTTACGGTCCTCCCCTTTGGCCTCTCTACTGCCCGAAGAGTATTTACGAAGTGTATGGCGGTGGTGGCGGCCCACCTCAGGAGGAAAGGGCTGCAGATCTTCCCCTACCTCGACGACTGGCTCCTCAAGGGCCGGTCTCGGTCTCTGGTGCAGCAGCAGATGAGTTTTCTGCTGGACACCTGCGCAGCTCTAGGCCTACTGATAAACGAGTTGAAATCCCCGTTAATCCCCCTTCAGCACATAAGCTTTATAGGGGCGCTGCTAGATTCCCGGGTGGCCACAGCCTCCCTCCCACGGGACAGATTTGAGACGCTCAAAGCTCTCATCACCTCGGTCATGGCCTTTCCGGTAACCATGACACAGGTGTGCCTGCAAATCCTAGGCCACATGGCAGCTTGCACCTATGTGGTGCGACATGCCAGGCTTCAGATGAGTCCCCTTCAGCTTTGGCTGGCCTCCCGGTACTCCCAGGCCAGGGACGGCCTGGACAAGGTCGTCACGGTGCCGCCCACGGTGGTGGCACACCTTCAATGGTGGTCTCTCCCAAGCAACATGCTCCGGGGTATTCCCTTTCGAGAGCCCTTTCCCTCACTAGATCCAGTGTCGGATGCCTCGGATCTGGGCTGGGGTGCTCACGTGGGGGACTTCAGGACCCAGGGTATGTGGTCGCCCGAGGAACTGACCCTGCACATAAACGTCAGGGAGCTCAGGGCCGTGCGCCTGGCATGCGTGGCCTTTTGCCACCACATACAAGGGAAGGTGGTCAGAGTCCTCACGGACAACACGACCGCCATGTATTACGTCAACAAGCAGGGGGGCACCCGTTCCCGGGCCTTATGCCAGGAAGCCCAGCTCCTGTGGGAGTTCTGTATAGCCCACAATATACTCCTGCAGGCCTTTTACCTGCCCGGCAAGAGCTCGCGGACCACCTGAGCAGGGTTTTCTCCGAACAGCACTAGTGGTCCCTGCACAAGGAGGTGGCCAGGTGGATCTTCCTGCAGTGGGGTACTCCCCAGGTAGACCTGTTTGCCACCGCCCAGAATTGCCAGTGTCCCTGATTCTGCTCTAGGGCGGGAGAGGGTGATGGGGTGATGTCAGATGCGTTCCTGCTCCCATGGTCGGGGCCCCTGTTGTACGCCTTCCCGCCCTTCCCCCAATAGGCAGGGTATTACAGAAGGTGAAGTCGGACGGGGCGCAGGTTATCCTCATAGCCCCGGATTGGGCCCGTCAACATTGGTATGGGACCCTACTGCAACTCTTAGCAGCCCCCCCTCGCAGGCTGCCGCTCCGCCTGGACCTCCTCTCGCAGGAGGAAGGTCGTCTCCTCCACCCCAACCTCGCCCCGCTCCACCTGACAGCGTGGCTGCTTCATGGTTGAATGAGGAGGAAGGGAGGTGTTCGGAGGATGTGAGAAGGGTTCTGCTGGAAAGTAGGAAACCCTCCACGCGTCGAACCTACCTGTCTAAGTGGTATAGGTTCTCTATGTGGGCGAGGGATAGAGGTTCCTCTCCCTCTTCCTCGTCTATCCAGCTTGTCCTCGATTACCTCCTGTCTCTTAGAACCCAAGGGCTGGCGCCCTCCTCCATCAGGGTGCACCTGTCGGCCATTTTGGCTTTCCACCCCCCGATGCAGGGCCTGTCTGTGTTTTCTCATCACATGACGGCCCGGTTTCTGAAAGGGTTAGATCGGGCATTCCCTTACGCCAGACCTCCGGTCCCCCTCTGGGACCTAAACCTGGTACTCTCCCGACTCACAGGGCCTCCCTTTGAGCCATTAGCCACGTGTTCATGGTCCCACTTGTCGTGGAAGGTGGCGTTCTTAGTAGCTATCATCTCAGCCTGCCGGGTCTCCGAGCTCAGGGCCCTGACCTCTGAACCGCCTTATACGGTCTTCCATAAGGACAAGGTTCAGCTCCGCCCTCACCCCGCCTTTTTGCCAAAGGTTGTCTTGGCTTTTCACATGGATCAGGATATTTTCCTCCCGATCCTCTGTCCTAAGCCCCATTCCTCTAATGAGGAACGCCGCCTGCACATGTTAGACGTGCGCAGAGCGCTGGCCTTTTACCTGGACAGAACCAGGACATTTAGGAAGTCTCCCCAGCTGTTCATTGCTTCGGCCGAGCGCATGAGGGGACGACCGGTGTCCACCCAGCAGATCTCCCGCTGGATCACCTCGTGCATTCGCACCTGTTACAACCTGGCAGGGGTTCCCCCGCCTCCTATTGTGAAGGCTCATTCGACGAGAGCCCAGGCCTCATCTGCGGCCTATGTGACTCATGTCCCTATTCAGGACATCTGTAGGGCTGCTACGTGGTCCTCTGTCCACACCTTCTCATCGCACTATGCGATCGTCTCCCAAGCAAGGGATGACGCCGGGTTTGGTAGGGCAGTGCTCCTAAGAACCCAGTGCCTGGGTAACCCTTAAAACTTTAGTCTGAGGGTATGTCTACACTACGAAATTAGGTCGAATTTATAGAAGCCGGTTTTATAGAAATCGGTTGTATACAGCCGATTGTGTGTGTCCCCACATAAAATGCTCTAAGTGCTCTAGTCGGCGGACTGCGTCCACAGTACCGAGGCTAGCGTCGACTTCTGGAGCATTGCACTATGGGTAGCTATCCCACAGTTCCCGCAGTCTCCGCCACCCATTGGAATTCTGGGTTGAGATCCCAATGCCTGAATGATGCAAAACAGTGTCGCGGGGGGTTCTGGGTACATGTCGTCAGGCCCCTCCCCCTCTGTCAGAGCAACGGCAGACAATAGATTCGCGCCTTTTTACCTGGGTTACCTGTGCAGACAACATACCACGGCAAGCATGGAGCCCGCTCAGCTCAGCTCACCGTCACCATATATCATCTGGGTGCCGGCAGACGTGGGACTGCATTGCTACACAGCAGCAGCAGATAACTGCCTTTTGGCGGTAGACGGTGCAGCATGACTGGTAGCCTTCATCGGCGATCTGGGTGCTGGCAGCCGTAGGGCTGCATTGCACCAGCCCCTTGCCTTTTGGTAGAAGATGGTATATTACGACTGGTATCCGTCGTCATCGTACTGCAGTGGCTGTCAATCATGGGCACCTGGGCAGACATGCTCAGTCCTATCGAACTGTCCTGATGATGGCTATCAGTCGTAGTATGCTATTTTCTGCCAATCGCCCAGTATTTTCTGCTAAGCACCCAGAAGAGGCCGAGGGCGATCTGGGTGCTGGCAGACGTGGGGCTGCATTGCTACACAGCAGCAGCCCCATGCCTTTTGGCAGTAGATGGTGTATTAAGATTGATATCCGTCGTCATCATATTGCGGTTCGATCAGAGGCACCTGGGCAGACATGCTCAGTCCTATTGAACTGTCTTGACGATGATGGCTATCAATCTTAGTACACTAACTGCCAAGTGCCCAGTATTTTCTGCCAAGCACCCAGAAGATGCCGAGGGCTGTCAGTCATGCTGCACCGTCGTCTGCCAGCTTAAGATGTAAAAAATAGATTTGTTCTGTATTCATTTGCTTCCCCCTCCCTCCGTGAAATCAACGGCCTGCTAAACCCAGGCTTTTGAGTTCAGTCTTTGGGGGGGGGCATTCTGTGTGACAGTTGTTTGTGTTTCTCCCTGATGCACAGCCACCTTTGCTGATTTTAATTCCCTGTACCTGTACGCCATGTCGTCACTCGCCCCTCCCTCCCTCCCTCCCTCCTTCCCCTGGTCCGTCAGATACTAGTTTCGCGCCTTTTTTCAGACCAGACGCCATAGCTAGCACTGGGATCATGGAGCCCGCTCAGATCACCCCGGCAATTATGAGCACTATGAACACCACGCGCATTGTCCTGGAGTATATGCAGAGCCAGGACATGCCAAAGCAAAACCAGGACCAGCTGAGGAGGCGATTGCAGCGTGGCGACGAGAGTGATGAGGAAATTGACATGGACCTAGACCTCTCACAAGGCACAGGCCCCAGCAATGTGGAAATCATGGTGTTCCTGGGGCAGGTTCATGCCGTGGAACGCCGATTCTGGGCCCGGGAAACAAGCACAGACTGGTGGGACCGCATCGTGCTGCAGGTGTGGGACAATTCCCAGTGGCTGCGAAACTTTCGCATGCGTAAGGGCACTTTCATGGAACTTTGTGACTTGCTTTCCCCTGCCCTGAAGCGCCAGAATACCAGGATGAGAGCAGCCCTCACAGTTGAGAAGCGAGTGGCGATAGCCCTGTGGAAGCTTGCAACGCCAGACAGCTACCGGTCAGTCGGGAATCAATTTGGAGTGGGCAAATCTACTGTGGGGGCTGCTGTGATACAAGTTGCCAGGGCAATGAAAGACTTGGTGATATCAAGGGTAGTGACTCTGGGAAACGTGCAGGACATAGTGGATGGCTTTGCTGCAATGGGATTCCCAAACTGTGGTGGGGCCATAGATGGAACCCATATCCCTATCTTGTCACCGGAGCACCAAGCCACCGAGTACATAAACCGCAAGGGGTACTTTTCAATGCTGCTGCAAGCCCTGGTGGATCACAAGGGACGTTTCACCAACATCAACGTGGGGTGGCCGGGAAAGGTCCATGATGCTCGCGTCTTCAGGCACTCTGGTCTGTTTCGAAAGCTGGAGGAAGGGACTTTCTTCCCAGACCAGAAAGTAACCGTTGGGGATGTTGAAATGCCTATCGTGATCCTTGGGGACCCAGCCTACCCCTTAATGCCATGGCTCATGAAGCTGTACACACAGGCAGCCTGGACAGGAGTCAGGACCTGTTCAACTACAGGCTGAGCAAGTGCCGAATGGTGGTGGAATGTGCATTTAGACGTTTAAAAGCGTGCTGGCGCAGCTTACTGACTCGCTCAGACCTCAGCGAAAAGAATATCCCCATTGTTACTGCTGCTTGATGTGCGCTGCACAATATCTGTGAGAGTAAGGGGGAGACATTTATGGCGGGGTGGGAGGTTGAGGCAAATCGCCTGGCCGCTGATTACACGCAGGCAGACACCAGGGCGGTTAGAGGAGCACAGCAGGGCGCGGTGCGCATCAGAGAAGCTTTGAAAACGAGTTTTGTGACTGGCCAGGCTACGGTGTGAAACTTCTGTTTGTTTCTCCTTGATGAACCCTCCGCCCCCCCCCCCCCCACCCGGTTCAGTCTACTTCCCTGTAAACCAACCACCCCACCCTCCCCTCCCCCCCTTCGAGCACCGCTTGCAGAGGCAATAAAGTCATTGTTACTTCGCATTCTTTATTAATTCATCACACAACTAGGGGGATAATTGCCAAGGTAGCCCGGGATGGGTGGGGGAGGAGGGAAGGAAAAGGACACACTGCAGTTTAAAACTTTAACTCTTATTGAAGGCCAGCCTTCTGATGCTCGGGCAATCATGTGGGGTGGAGTGACTGGGTGGCCGGAGGCCCCCCCACCGGGTTCTTGGGCGTCTGGGTGAGGAGGCTATGGAACTTGGGGAGGAGGGCTGTTGGTTACACAGGGGCTGTAGCGGCGGTCTCTGCTCCTGCTGCCTTTCCTGCAGCTCAACCATACGCTGGAGCATATCAGTTTGATGCTCCAGCAGCCGGAGCTTCGACTCTTGCCTTCTGTCTGCAAGCTGACGCCACCTATCATCTTCAGCCCGCCACTTGCTCTGTTCATCCCGCGATTCAGCCCGCCACCTCTCCTCTCGTTCATATTGTGCTTTTCTGTAGTCTGACATTGACTGCCTCCACGCATTCTGCTGTGCTCTGTCAGCGTGGGAGGACATCTGGAGCTCCGTGAACATATCGTCCCGCGTCCTCCGTTTTCTCCTTCTAATCTTCAGTAGTCTCTGTGAAGGAGAAACATTTGCAGCTGGTGGAGGAGAAGGGAGAGGTGGTTAAAAAAGACACATTTTAGAGAACAATGGGTACACTCTTTCACGTTAAATTTTGCTGTTCACATTACACAGCACATGTGCTTTCGTTACAAGGTCGCATTTTTCCTCTTATATTGAGGGCCTGCCGGTTTGGTGTGAGAGATCACTCACGCAGTGCCAGGCAACAGATTTCGGCTTGCAGGCAGCCATGGTAAGACACAGTCTTTTGGCTTTTTTAACCTTCTTAACATGTAGCGCTCTCATTTCCCATACCAAGCACCCGTTGGGTTGGCCATTTAAAATGGGTTTGCAATGTAAAAGGAGGGGCTGCGGTTTCCGGGTTAACATGCAGCACAAACCCAACTAACTCCCTTCCCCCCCCACAGCCAATTCTCTGGGATGATCACTTCACCCCTCCCCCCCACCGCGTGGCTAACAGCGGGGAATATTTCTGTTCAGCAGAGAAGGAAGGAGCACCTCTGAATGTCCCCTTAATAAAATCGCCCCATTTCAACCTGGTGACCGTGAATGATATCACTCTCCTGAGGATAACAAAGAGCGATAAGGAATGGATGTTGTCTGCATGCCAGCAAACACCGGGACCATACGCTGCCATACTTTGTTATGCAATGATTCCAGACTACGTGCTACTGGCCTGGCGTGGTAAAGTGTCCTACCATGGCGGACGGGATAAGGCAGCCCTCCCCAGAAACCTTTTGCAAAGGCTTTGGGAGTACATGAAGGAGAGTTTTCTGGAGATGTCCCTGGAGGATTTCCGCTCCATCCCCATACATGTTAACAGACTTTTCTAGTAGCTGTACTGGCCGCGATTGCCAGGGCAAATTAATCATTAATCATTAAACACGCTTGCTTTTAAACCATGTGTAATATTTACAAAGGTACACTCACCAGAGGTCCCCTGTGTGCCCTCAGGGTCTGGGAGCACGCCTTGGGTGAGTTCGGGGGTTACTGGTTCCAGGTCCAGGGTGATAAACATATCCTGGCTGTTGGGGAAACCGGTTTCTCGGCTTCCTTGCTGCTGTGAGCTATCTACATTATCTCCATCCTCATCTTCCTTGTACCCCGAACCTGCTTCCCTGTGTGTTTCTCCAGTGAGGGAGTCATAGCACACGGTTGGGGTAGTGGTGGCTGCACCCCCTAGAATGGCATGCAGCTCCGTGTAGAAGCGGCATGTTTGCGGCTCTGCCCCGGACCTTCCGTTTGCCTCTCTGGCTTTGTGGTAGGCTTGCCGTAGCTCCTTAATTTTCACGCGGCACTGCTGTGCGTCCCTGTTATGGCCTCTGTCCTTCATGGCCTTGGAGACCTTTTCTAATATTTTGCCATTTCGTTTACTGCTTCGGAGTTCAACTAGCACTGATTCATCTCCCCATATGGTGAGCAGATCCCGTACCTCCCGTTCTGTCCATGCTGGAGCTCTTTTGCGATCCTGGGACTCCATCACGGTTACCTGTGCTGATGAGCTCTGCGTGGTCACCTGTGCTCTCCACGCTGAGCAAACAGGAAATGAAATTCAAACGTTTGCGGGCCTTTTCCTGTCTACCTGGTCAGTGCATCTGAGTTGAGAGTGCTGTCCAGAGCGGTCACAATGAAGCACTGTGGGATAGCTCCCGGAGGCCAGTAACGTCGAATTCCGTCCACACTACCCCAATTCCGACCCGCTAAGGCCGATTTTATCGCTAATCCCCTCGTTGGAGGTGGAGTAAAGAAACCGGTTTAAAGGGCCTTTTAAGTCGAAAGAAAGGGCTTCGTCGTGTGAAAGTGTCCAGGCTTAATTCGATTTAACGCTGCTAAAGTCGACCTAAACTCGTAGTGTAGACCAGGCCTTAAACTCCTACCCGCCTCCATCAGGTATAACTTGGAGTCACCTATACTGGAATACACATGAGCAATAACTCGAAGAAGAAAGGACAGTTACCTGTTCCGTAACTGGCGTTCTTCGAGATGTGTTGCTCAGGTGTATTCCACGTCCCACCCTCCTTCCCCTCTGTCGGAGTCGTCTGGCAAGAAGGAACTGAGGGTGGGGGGAGCACGCAGCCCCCTTTATGGCGTGATATACCGGTGCCACTCCAGGGGTCGCAGCGGTGCTCCCCCACTACGGATACTGCTAAGGGAAAAACTTCCGGCACCAGTGCACGTGGTGAGCACGCACACCTATAGTGGAATACACCTGAGCAACACATCTTGAAGAACGCCAGTTACGGAACAGGTAACTGTCCTTTCCTAATGCTCACCCACCCATCGTGTGGCCAGGTATTCTGCCTCTACAGCAGGAGCAGACAGCTACAATTTCTCACTCTGGGCAGAAAAAATAATTTGTAACAAAAACTTTCCCCCTCCTTTTTAACTGGATTTGTGACTAGCAATGCAGTCTCTCATCCTGCCAGAATATAGTCTCTTTGGGTAACTTCAGTTTTGCTTGAGGAAGCCGTCTGTTGCTTGTTAAATCTCCTTTCACAATAGGGAGGACAAAATGGTAACCAAACAGGTTAGGATGAAGAACAAAGCTCCTTGCTGTCACTGCAAGCTTGCTGACGAGGTGAGGGAATGTTTAAAATGCCCTGTAGCAAACCATGTTCCAGACTCTCCAGCAGAGCGAGGGCTCCAGTCCACCATCAGTAGAGCATGTTGGCTCATCCTTGATGAAGCTTGTGTCTGTTGGACTCAACTGAAACCATTCCATTATCACTGCCACTGCCAAATATTGCTCCCCTGGTAAACACGTGCACTCCAGGTCTGTCTGGAGTGGCGAAAGATTCGTGTTATGCTGCAACCACAGAATTAGCAGCAACTCCTCTGAAGTATTGAAAATGAATCTTTTTGGCAATAGGAATGGAGAGTGCTGTTCATCAGCTGGTATCACTCCATGCCCCTTTCAGCAACTTCAGAACTCTCATTGAAATGTCCCATTTGAGTTCTTCTGTCTCCTTCATCTCCTCATCTTGAAGCATCTCAGCAAATATATTAGAAAGATATCACTCAGGATGGAAATGCTGATATTAATTTTGTCTGATATTTCCATGGCAGATTATCTGACTTCAATCATTTTCATCGATACTTTTCTTTCAATGCCCATATGACACATGTTTTTCAGATTTTTTTCATAAGACCTGGCATTATCAGTATCAGGATCCTTTTGGTTTATACACAGCCTTTAGTGTCTTCACAAAAATGGTGTTTGGTCATTACAAATTTCAGGGAGAAGGGAATTCACCTTTTCCCTTTGGGTATGTCTTCACTATCTGCCGTATCGGCGGGTAGCAATCGATTTATCCGGGATCGATATATCGCGTCTCGTTAAGATGCGATATATCAATCCCCAAACGCGCTCACCGTCAACTCCGGAACTGCACCAGAGCGAGCGGCGGTAGCGCAGTTGACGGGGGAGCCGCGGCCATCGATCCCGCGCCGTCTGGACCCCAGGTAATTCGATCCAAGATACTTCGACTTCAGCTACGCTATTCGCGTAGCTGAAGTTGCGTATCTTGGATTGGTGCCCCCCCCCCCCCCCCCCCAGTGTAGACCAGCCCATATTTGGCTGACATTCTGGTAGAGATGCCCATTCACAGAGGTACTTATTTTTACCACCTCAGTTGCGATATTCACATTAAGGGTGCATGGATTCATAAAAATCTTAGGAAAAAGCTGTCTATTTTTATTTAAAATGTGAGCTATCTGTATATTCAAGTGTAAGCAAGATAAGGACAAACCGTTCTATAGGAGAACAGGTTTGAGAACCAGCAACCGAATGTCCGTAATGCTTCCAAATTACTCAGAAGTCATTTTGTTGCTTCTGCAGTTGTTGGGAACTGGGGTGTCTTATTTGGGCATAGCTCAGTGGGCAAAACTATGTATGCACCCACTTTGTTTTTTCCTGCTTCACATCTGACATCATTCCCAAAGTCTATGACTGGAATTTTTAATGTATGCCCACAAAAGCTAAGTCTTCTTTATGTTGGTGACCTTTGCTGCAAGGCATTTATTTTTGTCAGGCACACTGAGATTCTGATGACTGATGCCGGTCTGCTCAAATGGGGGGCATGTTGGAGGAAGATGGTGGTACAGGGAGTTTGGTCTGCACAGTAAGAAAAATGTGTCCAGCTCTGGTACAATCTAACTTGGTGTACTCTTGCCTTTTGTTAAGCTTTCAAAATATTTCTAAGGTTGCCTATCTTAGCGACTGAAGGGGAGAGCTATAATGATTTGCTTCATTAGCAAGCAATGTTGCTGTTCAGTTGGGAAGAGACTGAGATTAACTCTTTGATGATCCACCTAAATGGAATCTCAGACATGAGTGGTTCAATTCAAGAACCACTAAATCCAAGGGAGTGGGTTCTGAACAGTTTTTCCAGAATGACTCTTCCCAGTTTGCTCTCCTTGCAACATCAGAAAAATTAAAATTCATCTGTATGACTTGAAAGGTCCAGATCCAGGACTTTTGGCTATAGCTGCCCAGTCCCGTTGCTGGAAAGATAACCTGCTTTATGCATTCCCTGTGACACCCCGAACTGACAATTCCCTAGAAAATCCAAAAAGACAGGTCTCTTCTGATCCTGGTAACTCCAAATTAGCCTCATCATCCTTGGGTAGAGCACAATAGTAAAACTAATCAGAGACCTCCCTCAGCATCTAGAAAAAAGGCACTGGGCTTCATCCTTCTCCAAAATCCAGCATCACTGAAATTGTCCGCTTGGCTTTTGAAAGGCAGACCTTCAAAAAGTTGACCAATCATGGAAAATGTTACTGCTACTTTTGTCTTCCCAAAATCCTTCTTCTAACTATGCTATTGTGTGGAGGCATTTTTTGGTATAGGGTTAGGCAGCTGGGAACTTTCAAAGTGTAAGCTATCAGAAATTTTGTAGTTCTTAACAGATCATATAGATGCTGGGTTCAAAATGGTATACCACAGGTGCTTCTTTATTACCTGGGAACACTCGTCAACCTCACCTTTGGCTTCACATGTCTCCCAGCTGATTTAGTAAATGTAGTTTCCTGTATTCACCCTAGATGTGACCTCTTTTATGTGAACTTTGAATCTGACTTTATAAATGAATCACTTGAGACTCCTCAAGGAGTTTCCATCATTTTTCGGCCAGTGAAAGTTGTTTTCCTTGTGGCACGTAAGTTTGTTCAAAAGATATCTGAAGTAGGACTTCTTTCCGTAGGGGAAAGAGTATAGCATCTTATGTCAAGATAAATTAGTTCTGTGTACAACTCCAGAGTTCATATCCAATTAAATTTGTTTTTTAACAAAACAGGGCAATGTTCCTTCCTCCTTTTCTCCAAACTCTGCTCATCTGGAAGAAAATCTTGGCATTCATTTGCTATAAAGTGGGCGATCAGAATTTGTCTTCATGGAACCAAACCAACTACAAAAGTTTTACTATAGCCTCATGGATCAAAGATTGTATAGTACAAACCTATAGGGGTAAAAAGAGTTCTTGTTCTGTTCAGTCAAATCAGCCACAAAATCCTGGTTAGAAAAAGTGAGGACATCTGCAGAGGAAATTTTGTTAAGCAACCACTTGGAAGAACATATTCAAAACATCAAGTTGAAAAATTAGCATCCTCAGATGTTCCTTTTCAGAAGAAAGCCCTACAAACTGGATGGTAAATACAATTTTTTCTTAGTGTATCTACTGCAGCATGTTTATTTACTCTTGGATAAATTTGTTGATAGGCCCTTATGCTTGTATTATTTTGTTTTTACCTTTTTTGAGCTTTGTGCATTGCTCCTTACTTCCCAGTTGTGTAGATTGCCAGCCATGTATTCATCAGACAGAGAGAAATTTTGTTCTCGCCTGTTAATTTATTTTCTCAAATGATCTGAATGGCTATCTATGTATCCCTTCTCTGTTTTTAGAGAATGTTCTTCAAACTCAGTGAATTTCTTGGACCACTTTTGCCTCCTATCTCAGGCAAGTGCATGAAGTCCCTTCAGTGAATCATAGATTTTTAGGGCCAGAATGGACTATTATGAGCATCTAGTCTGGCCGGTGAGGATTACTAGCCTTGCATATCATTACAGTAAAGAAATTAAGTGAAAAGAAATGAACAGTCTCTTTTCTCTCCTTTTGTAATACTTTATTAACACAGACATTTTAAAAGATTGCAGTTAATGTTAAAAACCACTTTAGACTGATAGGTCTCTGTCTGATGTAACTTGTAATTTTTTTTATTGAATCTGCAAAGTTAATTAATTGTAATGGTGTGTGTGTGTTCAGTGTGCAGAACAAATGTTTCAGAGAGGCTCAGCATGATACTGTAGATAGAGCATAGGATTGGGAGATCTGGAACCTCATCTTGGTTTAACCACAGACTTGGATCTCTGAGAAAGTCAGTTAATGCTCAATTTCCCCACTTGTAAAAATGCTGAGAGAGGTACCTCTCCTCTTAATAAAGTGCTTTGAGATCTAAAGATGAACATCACTATGTAAGTGCTAAGTATTATTGATTATTTAGAAATGCAAGTGCCTACTATTCCTGAGCAATTGTACAAAACACAGCATTTTGTACAATGGTAAAATTGGTAGGGAAAAAGATTTTCCTTTCCCTTCATCCATCAGAGTGCCGCTTTAAAATTATGGAAAAAATACCCTGGCAGTATCATTTGAATGACTTGCTTTTCTCTCTTTACCAGTTTACAATGATATAGATGATCAAATTCTGTAAATATTTACGTATTCAAAGAGCTGGGAAAAATGTATGTTGCAAAGCAGAATTTGTGTGGACTCATATATTGACATTTTTAATACATTTTTTAAGTGGAATGTTTCTTTAGGTAATCTTAGGTATTCATTCTATAATAAGAATATATAAAAGGTTCCAGACTGCCCCTGCTACCTTTCTGATAGTCAGAAAGAGGTTTTGCAGCCAGGTAAGGCAGATTTTAAAGAAACAATGGTTAAAAAAACCACGAGCAGAGAAAACTCTTTTAACAAAGAGCAGGAAATTTCTCTTTGATCATAGGCTACGGGTATCTAATTTTATTTTTGGAAATAAGGAGTGTGGATTGTGGGTTCTGTCCTTCATCTGTGATTGCAAAGGAGTGTCTCTTCAGCTTTTGAATAGAGAAACTTCTTTGTTTCCCTTGCAGAGCCACAG
Source organism: Emys orbicularis (assembly GCF_028017835.1). Taxonomy (NCBI): domain Eukaryota; kingdom Metazoa; phylum Chordata; order Testudines; family Emydidae; genus Emys; species Emys orbicularis. The sequence continues at coordinate 31,201,188 of NC_088683.1, read as the reverse complement.
CTTGGACCCTTATTTTTTTTAAAAGGGGGGTGGGGAAGGTGTGTGTGGGGGAAAATGGCACGTAAGTGATGCTAGCCTTTCTGTTTACAGTCTTTATGCAACCTTCGATGCAAGGCGGTGAATTATTACAGAAAAGAACCCTTAATTATTAGTATCTAAATTAGTATCTTTCACTTTAAGCTGATACCATTAACAAAGTTGCTTCTTTATGTCATGCATGGAAGAACCTTTACCTATTAGTGTAATTTCCAAAAGTAAATAAACAAAAAGCCCTTATATTTAGAGTGTGTGTGTGTGTGTGTGTGGGTGGGTGGTGGTGGTGGTGGTGGGGGCTAACATACTGTTTTTTCTAGCAGAATATCAGCTATTCTAGTTGAATGTCTAGGCCAGGGGTCAGCAACCTACGGCATGCGTGCCAAACACGGCACGCGAGCCGATTCTGAGTGGCACGCTGCCTGTCCGGTGAGAGGAGGAGGAGGAGGAGGGACGGAGGGGCTGGAAAGTGCCACGCTGGGAGAAGGAGGAGGAAGAGGGAAGCTTGGCTGCCGCAGGACCAAGCTTCTGCCCCTGCAGGGGAGAGCGGTGTGTGTGGGGGGGGTCCCGGCCCCCTGCCCACCGCTCTCCCCTGCGGGGGCAGGAGGCAGAAGCTTGGTCCTGCAGCAGCCAAGCTCCCCCCCTCCCCTGTTTCTTCCCACAACGTGGTGCATTCCGCCCCCCCTCCTGTTCCCCCCTCTCCCTGCCAGCGACGGCCCTTGCGAGGGGGAGCGGAGCAGAGCAGAGCCGAGCCGAGTGGCAGCGTGCTCCCTGCTCTGTAGAGGAGGCAGAGAGAGGTACGGACGGGCCTGGGGGAAGGGGGTGGAACAGGGCATATCCCTCCCAGCCCCCTGCCATGAGCCGCTCAGGGCAGGGGGCTGGGAGCACCCCCACGAGCCGAGCACCCCAGCCCTCTGCCCTGACCCCCCCCACACACACTCAGCCTTCTGCCCCGAACCACCCCTACCCCAACACACACCCAGCCTTCTGCCCTGCACCCCCACAGCCTCATTCCTCTTCCCTGAACCCCCCCACACTCAGCCTTCTGCCCTGCACCTCCACACCCGCCCCCAGCCCTCTGCCCTGCACCTGCACACACCCCCAGCCCTCTGCCCTGACCTCGAGTCGCCCCCAACACCCAGCCATCTGCCCTGCACCCCCACACCCCCCCAGCCCTCTGCCCTGACCTCGAGTCGCCCCCAACACCCAGCCATCTGCCCTGCACCCCCACACACCCCCAGCCCTCTGCCCTGACCTCCCCCCAACACCCAGCCCTCTGCCCTGCACCTCCACACACCCCCAGCCCTCTGCCCTGACCTCGAGTCGCCCCCAACACCCAGCCCTCTGCCCTGCACCCCCACACCCCCCCCAGCCCTCTGCCCTGACCTCGAGTCGCCCCCAACACCCAGCCTTCTGCCCTGCACCTCCACACACACCCCAGCCCTCTGCCCTGACCTCGAGTCGCCCCGCTGCAGGCCTAGGTGAACAGAACCCCAGGCTGGAAGCGGGCTGAAGAGGCTGGCGGCGTAAGATCAGCATTTTAATTTAATTTTAAAGGAAGCTTCTTAAACATTTTGAAAACCTTGTTTACTTTACATACAACAATAGTTTAGTTATATAATATAGACTTATAGTGAGAGGACTTCTAAAAAACGTTAACATGTATTACCGGCATGCGAAACCTTAAATTAAAGTGAATAAATGAAGACTCGGCACACCACTTCTGAAAGGTTGCCTACCCCTGGTCTAGGCTGATATATTGATAAGGGTAACATTTATGAGTGAGTCACCTGGATGATGAAACTTTTAACATCATTTTATGTTTTGGTGTTTTTAATTACTCTGTTTTATAGCCACTGTATCATGCCTTGAGTAGGCTAGATCAGTATTTGCTCTACAGTTTCACTTTGTAGTTTATATTCTATTCACAAGCTGAGCCTACCAGGTTACACTTTGAACTAACCAGGGTCTTTTCCCCCCAATATGGAGAAGTTTATTTTTATTCATTTAAAGAATACTCCTTACAGTAAAGCTGCTGCTTGTACAAATCCTCTTCCCTCATGTGATGGATGGGTTAAGTAATCTGGCAGCTTGTGTAGAGCTCTGCAGGGTGTGAAGGAAGGGAACTTCTATAGCCCTCTTCACCCAAGAATGGCTGACACGCTTTCTGTTTCTACCTATTCAAAACAGAAATTTTGAATTTTTGAAGAAATGGAGACAAGAGAAGCACAACACAAAGATCACAGTTAGGAGGTGATGCAAAGAGGTGTCTCCAAGTGCTTGTGTACATGGGGAAATTGACCGGCATAACTGTTGCGGATTAATTTATTCAGCTATAGCTATTCTGGTCAATTTTCCTGTGTAGACCAACCATGAGAGGATTGAGAGCATCAAAGCAGCAGTCCCAATCCCAGGGAGCTTTTTTGCTGACCTCAGTCACAAAGGAATTGACCACTGAAGAACTAGTGGCAGCCTTAACATAGAATCATAGAATCATAGAATATCAGGGTTGGAAGGGACCTCAAGAGGTCATCTAGTCCAACCCCCTGCTCAAAGCAGGACCAATTCCCAACTAAATCATCCCAGCCAGGGCTTTGTCAAGCCGGGCCTTAAAAACCTCCAAGGAAGGAGACTCCACCACCTCCCTAGGTAACGCATTCCAGTGCTTCACCACCCTCCTAGTGAAATAGTGTTTCCTAATATCCAACCTGGACCTCCCCCACTGCAACTTGAGACCATTGCTCCTTGTTCTGTCATCTGCCACCACTGAGAACAGCCGAGCTCCATCCTCTTTGGAACCTCCCTTCAGGTAGTTGAAGGCTGCTATCAAATCCCCCCTCATTCTTCTCTTCTGGAGACTAAACAATCCCAGTTCCCTCAGCCTCTCCTCATAAGTCATGTGCTCCAGACCCCTAATCATTTTTGTTGCCCTCCGCTGGACTCTTTCCAATTTTTCCACATCCTTCTTGTAGTGTGGGGCCCAAAATTGGACACAGTATTCCAGATGAGGCCTCACCAATGTCGAATAAAGGGGAACGATCACGTTCCTCGATCTGCTGGCAATGCCCCTACTTATACAGCCCAAAATGCCGTTAGCCTTCTTGGCAACAAGAGCACACTGTTGACTCATATCCAGCTTCTCGTCCACTGTGACCCCTAGGTCCTTTTCTGCAGAACTGCTACCTAGCCATTCGGTCCCTAGTCTGTAGCAGTGCATGGGATTCTTCCGTCCTAAGTGCAGGACTCTGCACTTATCCTTGTTGAACCTCATCAGGTTTTTTTGGCCCAATCCTCTAATTTGTCTAGGTCCCTCTGTATCCGATCCCTACCCTCTAGTGTATCTACCACGCCTCCTAGTTTAGTGTCATCTGCAAACTTGCTGAGAGTGCAGTCCACACCATCCTCCAGATCATTAATAAAGATATTAAACAAAACCGGCCCCAGGACCGACCCTTGGGGCACTCCGCTTGAAACCGGCTGCCAACTAGACATGGAGCCATTGATCACTACCCGTTGAGCCCGACGATCTAGCCAGCTTTCTATCCACCTTACAGTCCATTCATCCAGCCCATATTTCTTTAACTTGGCGGCAAGAATACTGTGGGAGACTGTATCAAAAGCTTTGCTAAAGTCAAGGAATAACACATCCACTGCTTTCCCCTCATCCACAGAGCCAGTTATCTCATCATAGAAGGCAATTAGGTTAGTCAGGCACGACTTCCCTTTGGTGAATCCATGCTGACTGTTCCTGATCACTTTCCTCTCCTCTAAGTGTTTCATAATTGATTCCTTGAGGACCTGTTCCATGATTTTTCCAGGGACTGAGGTGAGGCTGACTGGCCTGTAGTTCCCCGGATCCTCCTTCTTCCCTTTTTTAAAGATGGGCACTACATTAGCCTTTTTCCAGTCATCCGGGACCTCCCCCGATCGCCATGAGTTTTCAAAAATAATGGCTAATGGCTCTGCAATCTCATCCGCCAACTCCTTTAGCACCCTCGGATGCAGCGCATCCGGCCCCATGGACTTATGCACATCCAGTTTTTCTAAATAGTCCCGAACCACTTCTTTCTCCACATAGGGCTGGTCACCTTCTCCCCATATTGTGCTGCCCAGTGCAGCAGTCTGGGAGCTGACCTTGTTTGTGAAGACAGAGGCAAAAAAATCATTGAGTACATTAGCTTTTTCCACATCCTCGGTCACTAGGTTGCCTCCCACATTCAGTAAGGGGCCCACACTTTCCTTGACTTTCTTCTTGTTGCTAACATACCTGAAGAAACCTTTCTTGTTACTCTTAACATCTCTTGCTAGCTGCAACTCCAAGTGTGATTTGGCCTTCCTGATTTCATTCCTGCATGCCTGAGCAATAGTTTTATACTCCTCCCTGGTCATTTGTCCAATCTTCCACTTCTTGTAAGCTTCTTTTTTGCGTTTAAGTTCAGCAAGGATTTCACTGTTTAGCCAAGCTGGTCGCCTGCCATATTTACTATTCTTTCTACACATCGGGATGTTTTTTTCCTGCAACCGCAATAAGGATTCTTTAAAATACAGCCAGCTCTCCTGGACCCCTTTGCCCTTCATGTTATTCTCCCAGGGGATCCTGCCCATCTGTTCCCTGAGGGAGTCAAAGTCTGCTTTTCTGAAGTCCAGGGTCCGTATTCTGCTGCTCTCCTTTCTTCCTTGTGTCAGGATCCTGAACTCGACCATCTCATGGTCACTGCCTCCCAGGTTCCCATCCACTTTTGCTTCCCCTACTAATTCTTCCCTGTTTGTGAGCAGCAGGTCAAGAAAAGCTCTGCCCCTAGTTGGTTCCTCCAGCACTTGCACCAGGAAATTGTCCCCTACACTTTCCAAAAACTTCCTGGATTGTCTGTGCACCGCTGTATTGCTCTCCCAGCAGATATCAGGGTGATTAAAGTCTCCCATGAGAACCAGGGCCTGCGATCTAGCAACTTCTGCTAGTTGCCAGAAGAAAGCCTCATCCACCTCATCCCCCTGGTCTGGTGGTCTATAGCAGACTCCAACCACGACATCACCCTTGTTGCTCACACTTCTCAACTTTATCCAGAGACTCTCAGGTTTTTCTGCAGTTTCATATCGGAGCTCTGAGCAGTCATACTCCTCTCTTACATACAACGCAACTCCCCCACCTTTTCTGCCCTGCCTGTCCTTCCTGAACAGTTTATATCCATCCATGACAGTACTCCAGTCATGTGAGTTATCCCACCAAGTCTCTGTTATTCCAATCGCATCATAGTTCCCTGATTGTGCCAGGACTTCCAGTTCTCCCTGCTTGTTTCCCAGGCTTCTTGCATTTGTGTATAGGCACTTAAGATAACTCATCGATCGTCCCTCTTTCTCAGCATGAGACAGGAGTCCTCCCCTCTTGCGCTCTCCTGCTTGTGCTTCCTCCCAGGATCCCATTTCCCCACTTACCTCAGGGCTTTGGTCTCCTTCCCCCGGTGAACCTAGTTTAAAGCCCTCCTCACTAGGTTAGCCAGCCTGCTGGCGAAGATGCTCTTCCCTCTCTTCGTTAGGTGGAGCCCGTCTCTGCCCAGCACTCCTCCTTCTTGGAACACCATCCCATGGTCGAAGAATCCAAAGCCTTCTCTCCGACACCACCTGCGTAGCCATTCATTGACTTCCACGATTCGACGGTCTCTACCCAGGCCTTTTCCTTGCACAGGGAGGATGGACGAGAACACCACTTGCGCCTCAAACTCCTTTATCCTTCTTCCCAGAGCCACGTAGTCTGCAGTGATCCGCTCAAGGTCATTCTTGGCAGTATCATTGGTGCCCACATGGAGAAGCAGGAAGGGGTAGCGATCCGAGGGCTTGATGAGTCTCGGCAGTCTCTCCGTCACATCGTGTATCCTAGCTCCTGGCAAGCAGCAGACCTCTCGGTTTTCCCGGTCGGGGCGGCAGATAGATGACTCAGTCCCCCTGAGGAGGGAGTCCCCGACCACCACCACCCTCCTCCTCCTCTTGGGAGTGGTGGTCGTGGAACCCCCATCCCTAGGACAGTGCATCTTTTGCCTTCCAATCGGTGGAGTCTCCTTCTGCTCCCTTCCCTCAGATGGGTCATCTAGTCCACTCTCCGCATTAGTACCTGTGGAGAGAACATGGAAACGATTGCTCACCTGTATCTCCATTGCTGGTGCATGGACGCTCCTCTTTCTCCTTCTGGAAGTCACATGCTGCCAAACCTCTTCACAATCCTTCTGTCCCTGCTGTGCCTGCTCTGAATCTTCAGAACATTGTGGCCGTAGAAGCATCTCCTGACGTCTGTCCAGGAAATCTTCATTTTCCCTTATGCAACGCAGTGTTGATACTCGTTTCTCCAGCCCTCGAACCTTCTCTTCCAATATGGAGACCAGCTTGCACTTTGTACAGACAAAGTCGCTTCTGTCCTGTGGAAGAAAGACAAACATGGCACAACCTGTGCAGGTTACAACAGCTGATCGCTCACCTTCCATATCCCTGTCCTCTTAAGAGCTTCCTCAGCTGTTGCAGGAACTACTCAGAGAAACCTGCAGATGAAAGCCTCAGTGAGCTCTCTCCAGGCGAACTCCCAGGCAAACTCCCTCTGTTAGCCTCTGCTGTTCGCCGCTCAGCTGGTTCGCTGCTGACTGCCCTTATATACCAGTCAGGCCCACTCAAGGCCCACCTGGAACAAAGCACTCCCAATTCACACTTTTCAAACAAACAAGCAAGCAATCAAGCACACGGTCAAACTGACCAACTGTCCCAGCAGCAGACACTCAGGTACTCACCAACACAGCCCCCTTAAACTACTTAAGTAGTTTAAGAAAACATCTTAGTTTTCCATTCAGTTTTGAAGCTTTGAGTTGTGGAAGTTTCTTGCCAAGCCCATTCACAGATTCATGGACCCAAGAGTGGCAATTAAGATTGGACAGTGTACATCCAAAGAACAACAATTACAGGCAAATTATTACCTATTCTGCTCTATCTAGTGGACTATCAAACTAGACATTTGGTAGCACTTCTGCACGTTTAGGTGAGGGTACCAAATAATAAGACCTCAAATATTTTTACCCTTGGTATCGCTTCCTGATGTATTCTTTCTGTATGCCTCAGTGCCCTCACCCATTTTTGTTTTTCTTATCTTCTTTTTCTCTCCATTTTTCTCTTTGCATTTTCTCTCCTTTTCCTTTGTGTCTCCACTCTTTTCTCCTATTTTTAAGGGATTTCAACTGAACACATCTGTTTACCTCATTTTTTTCAGATGACTGATGTGTGAGAGAGAGAGATGAATATTTATATATTATGTGATCATAATCATTCATTATGTTACTATGGAAAATACTGAAGTTGACTCACAGGACTGTGAGGCTTAAAAAGACATTTTACCTAATTTTTAAAAAATGATTTTATTAAAATCTCAGTTTCTGATAGAGCACTCTTCAGTAGCTTAATGATCGATCGATCTAGTGTCCCTGTGAAAAAATAAGGACTTCTTCCTCCCTTGTTGATGTTTCTAAGGGCCTTTTCAGGAAGGGAGAAACTGGCTAATAGATTATGGGAGCGGGGGATTACTGAAATTGACTATGCACAAAGTGCTGTCAAATGTACAGTTTAAACAAATTGAAAATATATTTTTCTTCACTGACTTTCCAGTTATCAAAGGTGTTACTGTAACTACAATAGGCGCAAGGCACAATTTTCAGATAGTAATGGGGTTATCAAATTCACTACATCTGTTACATTAGTGTTTATGAAGCACTTTGAGATACCAAGATGAAAGATGCTAGATCAGTGTGAAGTGTTAGAAAATGTCAGTGTTCTAAGGGACAGTATGTACTTAATGATGCACTTTAGGCATTGTAAATTTGATTGTATATAAATCATGGTAAATAAAATATTCAATGAAAGGGAAAACATGAGTGCTAAATTCCTTAGATCTCTTTTATTGAGGAGGCAGGATAGATCAAGGCACAATATGTTTCAGGCTTCACTTCACAGTACTGCCAACACAAATCCAATCTGAGCTGTGGCACAGCTGCTATTTCAGCCAGTCCTCCTCTCTCTCCTGATGGAGGTTGATCATCTTTCTTTGTTTTTCTGCATCCTCTCAAACTGAGGGCTATTTAATGATTCACTTGCAGTTAATAAATTAGCAGTGTCCTGTTAAGGGTCATTCTTACAGTCCTCTACAATGGTAAAGAATTTTTCTTTGATAAAGTGTCAGAATCAATAAATGAGGAAAATAAATGGAAAACTGAAGGTGATGGATAGAAATACATAGAGAAAACTGGATGTTCTTACAACAATTGTGCCATTCTTTTATCTCTGTAACACAGTTACTACTCCTCCGCCCCCCACACAACAGATTTGTAATGAAATAATAGAATCTTGTGCAAGCTGCAACTCCCAGAAGCAAAACCCACAGTACTAGAGTTCCATCTGTATAGCCTATTTTCCTTCAGAGAGATTTCATTTAGTTTTTCCCTGGTTAAATTGGTCTAAAATACTACCCTTGAAAATTTGTTACAATTATTCTATGAAGGGGAGTTATTGTAATTTTGAGGTTTGTGTTCTATATTCTGGAGTTAATTACAATAATTACAATTTTATGTAAATATAACCCCCCCCACACACACCCTTATGCTACATCCCAGGGACTGCCTTGGACTTAACCTTTCTCTTTATAGCCTTATCTCTTGTTAGCAGGCTCAGTATTCCTGATCGATGCTTCATAGGATCCCTTTTCTCTTTCTCGTCATTCTTTTCCTTTATTGGAATATCATTTGGTTGTTGCTAGAATTAAAGTTGAGAGGTCATTTTCATTCTAATCGCCTTTTTTCAGTCCCTTATTACTTTCTGGAGAAAATACCTTTTGGATTGCGTAGTACATGTGTCATAACTATAAAGGGAAGGGTAACAGCTCTCCTGTGTACAGTACTATAAAATCCCTCCTGGCCAGAGACTCCAAAATCCTTTTACCTGTAAAGGGTTAAGAAGCTCGGGTAACCTGGCTGACACCTGACCCAAAGGACCAATAAGGGGACAAGATACTTTCAAATCTTGGGGGGGGGAAAGGCTTTTGTTTGTGCTCTTTGTTTAGGGGGTTGTTCGCTCTTGGGACTGAGAGGGACCAGACATCAATCCAGGTTCTCCACATCTTTCTAAACAAATCTCTCCTATTTCAAACTTGTAAGTAAACAGCCAGGCAAGGCGTATTAGTTTTCCTTTGTTTTCTCAACTTGTAAATGTACCTTTTACTAGAGTGTTTATCTTTGTTTGCTGTACTTTGAACCTAAGACTAGAGGGGGGTCCTCTGAGCTCTTTAAGTTTGATTACCCTGTAAAGTTATTTTCCGTACTGATTTTACAGAGATGATTTTTACCTTTTTCTTTAATTAAAAATCTTCTTTTTAAGAACCTGATTGATTTTTCCTTGTTTTTAGATCCAAGAGGTTTGGATCTGTATTCACCAGGGAATTGGTGAAAGGTTTCTCAAGGCTTCCCAGGGAAGGGAATTAGCTTTGGGAATGGTGGCAGCGGACCAGATCTAAGCTGGTAGTTAAGCTTAGAAGTCTTCATGCAGGCCCCCACATTTGTACCCTAAAGTTCAAAGTGGGGAAGCAGCCTTGACATGGTGGCATAGCGGTGGGAAACATTTTAAACCCAAAAGCCAGTAAGATTTTTTTTTCCTTCTAGCTGCTTGGAAAGCAGAGCTGAAGGTAGATGCATATCTTATCTCTCCTTGCCTGAAGGCAGAGGTGTTAAGTTTTTTTAACAAGAGCCTTTGTTAAGAGAAGGGTTCAATTAATGAGCAAACGACTGGTAAAAGGAATTTACAAGCTGAATTGTTTTTTTTTCTTTTTACATCCTCGGGAGTAGCTAGTTAGAAAGTCTCTGTTAACTCAGCAGCAGCCTGAGCTGAGTACATCCCAGTTTCAGTCAACTGCAGAGGGGTGTGACCCAGCACAAGAAAACAGGAAAATGACTACCAAAGAAGTAGCTAACAAAATAGAACTGGCCAGACTAGAAGCAGAAGAAAATGAGAAAAAACATCAGAGACTGCGTCAAATTAAAAAACTCGAGAAAGAAGCTGATGAGAGGGCTAGGGAGCAGAGAGAAAGAGAAGAAAAAGCCAAAGAGGAGGCCCACAAGAGAGAGATGGAGCTAAAAGAAAAAGAGATGGAGGAGAGAGGAAAAAGAGAGGAAGCATGAGCTGGAAGTAGCAAGGGCTAGGCCGAATACACCAGCCAATCCTAGCAACTCCTCTCCAGGTACCACTTCCCATCCCAGAAAATTCCCCACCTACAAGGCAGGCGATGATACTGAGGCCTTCTTAGAAAATTTTGAAAGGGCCTGCCTTGGATACAGCATCACTCCAGACCAGTACATGGTAGAGCTGAGACCGCAGCTCAGTGGACCCTTAGCAGAGGTGGCGGCTGAAATGCCTAAGGAACACATGAACAGTTATGAACTTTTTAAAAACAAGGCCAGAATCAGAATGGGGCTAACACCCGAGCATGCCCGTCGGCGGTTCAGAGCCCTAAGGTGGAAACCAGACGTGTCATTTACCCGGCATGCCTACCACATTGATAAAAATTGTGATGCCTGGGTATCAGGAGCAAATGTTAAATCTCTGGAAGGTCTGGTTTCCCTAGTAAAAATGGAGCAGTTTTTAGAGGGTGTTCCTGAGGAAATAGAAAGGTACATCCTAGATGGGAAGCCCAAAACTGTAACCAAGGCGGGGGAGATTGGAGCCAAATGGGTGGAGGTGGCAGAAAAGAAAAAAACTAGTAGCAGTTGGAGCGAATACCAGAAGGGGCAAGCCGAAACAAAACCTTACCACCGGGGACAGCCCAAGGCCCCACCCACATCCCAAGGGAAACCCCAGACGCCTTCTTACCCCACCCCACCAGTCTCCACCAACCAACATCGCCCCGGTGATACCTTAGCAGGGCGATGTTTTAAATGTAATGAACTGAGACATATAAAGGCTCACTGCCCCAAGAACCCCAACCGTTTACAGTTCATTACACCACAATCACACCAAAGATCCCCAGACCCAGATGCCTCTCTCATACCCTCGGAGCGAAGGGAAACCTTGAGAGTGGGCGGAAAGAAGGTTATCGCTTGGAGGGACACTGGGGCACAAGTGTCAACTATCCACCAATCCCTAGTGGACCCCAAACTCATCAACCCGGAGGCTCCAGTGACCATTCAACCCTTCGTGTCACAGTCTGTAACCTTGCCTACAGCCAAGTTGCAGGTCCAGTACAAGGGCTGGTCAGGAATGTGGACTTTTGCAGTCTATGACAATTATCCCATCCCCATGCTGCTGGGGGAAGGCTTGGCCAACCATGTGAAGCTAGCCAAGAGGGTGGGAATAGTCACCCGCAGCCAGGCTAAGCAAGCTTTCACCCCCATCCCTGTTCCTGAGCCATCCACCAGGGCCCCGTCTGTGTTACCAGAGACCCAAACAAAGGTGGTGGAACCGGATCCAATCCCAGAGACCCAGCCAAAGCCAGTCCCAGAACCGGAACTGGCAACGCAACCAGCACTAGAACCATTGCCAGCACTGAGTCCAGCGCTTGCAAACCCGTCTACAACTCCAATGCCAGAGGGCACCAGCGAGCCTGAACTGGCGGAAGCAGCAGATAACCCTACCCAAGAGGCTCAGCCAGAGCCTGAACTACCACATAGTGCACCAGCGGACAGCGGTTCACAGTCAATGGAAACAGCCCCAGCACCTGCATCGCTTCCAGAGGGGCCAAGCCCCAGTCCACAGTCCAAGGAGGAACTGATGTCTCCAGCATCAAGGGAACAGTTCCAGGCCGAGCAGGAAGCAGATGACAGCCTTCAGAAAGCTTGGGCGGCGGCGCGGAGCACCCCACCGCCTCTCAGCTCTTCTAACCGATCCCGGTTTGTTGTAGAACAAGGACTTTTATACAAGGAGACTCTTTCTGGTGGGCACCAGGAAGACTGGCATCCTCAAAGACAGTTGGTAGTTCCCACTAAGTATCGGGTAAAGCTCTTGAGCTTAGCCCATGATCATCCCAGTGGCCATTCTGGGGTGAACAGAACCAAAGACCGGTTGGGGGAGTCCTTCCACTGGGAGGGAATGGGCAAGGACGTTGCTAATTATGTCCGGTCTTGTGAGGTGTGCCAACGAGTGGGAAAGCCCCAAGACCAGGTTAAAGCCCCTCTCCAGCCACTACCCATAATTGAGGTCCCATTTCAGCGAGTAGCTGTGGATATTCTGGGTCCTTTCCCAAAGAAGACACCCAGAGGAAAGCAAGAATTAAACGTTTGCCAGTTTACAGCCCAGGAAACAGATGACGCGGAGTGGCCTGAAGGTGTCTACTACGAAGGAAAAAGGAATGGTGGCGTGGAAGAGGTGAACCTCTCCACGACCCTGGGACGTCTGCAGCGACAGCAGATCAAGGAGCTGTGCACAAGCTTTGCACCAATTTTCTCAGCCACTCCAGGACGGACCGAATGGGCATACCACTCCATTGACACAGGTAATGCTCACCCAATTAGAACCCCACCCTACCGGGAGTCACCTCATGCCCAAACTGCTATACAAAGGGAGATCCAGGACATGCTACAGATGGGTATAATCCGCCCCTCTAACAGTGCATGGACATCTCCAGTGGTTCTAGTTCCCAAACCAGATGGGGAAATACGCTTTTGCATGGACTACCGTAAGCTAAATGCTGTAACTCGTCCTGACAACTATCCAATGCCACGCACAGATGAGCTATTGGAGAAATTGGGACATGCCCAATTCATCTCTACTTTAGACTTAACCAAAGGGTACTGGCAAGTACCACTAGATGAACCCGCTAAGGAAAGGTCAGCCTTCGTCACCCAGGCAGGGGTGTATGAATTCAATGTACTCCCTTTCGGGTTGCGAAATGCACCCGCCACCTTCTAAAGACTTGTAGATGGTCTCCTTGCGGGATTGGGAGAATCTGCAGTTGCCTACCTCGATGATGTGGCCATTTTTTCTGATTCATGGATAGAACACCTGGAGCACCTGGAAAAAGTCTTCGAGCGCATCCAGCAGGCAGGACTAACTGTTAAGGCTAAAAAGTGTCAAATAGGCCAAAACAGAGTGACGTACCTGGGGCACCAGGTGGGTCAAGGAACTATAAATCCCCTACAGGCCAAAGTGGATGCTATCCAAAAGTGGCCGGTTCCAAAGTCAAAGAAACAGGTCCAATCCTTCTTAGGCTTGGCCGGATATTATAGGCGATTTGTACCACACTACAGCCAAATCGCCGCCCCGCTGACAGACCTAACCAGAAAGAAACAGCCAAATGCAGTTCAGTGGACTGATGAGTGTCAAAAGGCCTTTCACCAGCTTAAGGCGACGCTCATGTCTGACCCTGTGCTAAGGGCCCCAGACTTTGACAAACCATTCCTAGTAACCACAGATGCGTCCGAGCGGGGCGTGGGAGCAGTTTTAATGCAGGAAGGACCAGATCAAGAATTCCATCCTGTCGTGTTTCTCAGCAAGAAACTGTCTGAGGGGGAAAGCCACTGGTCAATCAGCGAAAAGGAATGCTACGCCATTGTGTACGCGCTGGAAAAGCTACGCCCATATGTTTGGGGACGGCGTTTCCAACTACAAACAGACCATGCTGCGCTACAGTGGCTTCATACCGCCAAGAGGAATAACAAAAAACTTCTTCGGTGGAGTTTAGCTCTCCAAGATTTTGATTTTGAAATACAACATATTTCAGGAGCTTCTAACAAAGTGGCTGATGCACTCTCCCGGGAAAGTTTCCCAGAGTTAACTGGTTAAAAATTGTTCTTGGAATGGAACATATTGTTAGTTTTTATATAATCAGTAGTATGTCTAAAGGTACATGTGTCTTATTAACTCTGTTTTCTCCTAGAGCTCCAGGAAGAAATCACAGCCAGTGTGGAACCGGACGTCCAACACTATCTGTGATTTGGGGGGCGTGTCATAACTATAAAGGGAAGGGTAACAGCTCTCCTGTGTACAGTACTATAAAATCCCTCCTGGCCAGAGACTCCAAAATCCTTTTACCTGTAAAGGGTTAAGAAGCTCGGGTAACCTGGCTGACACCTGACCCAGAGAACCAATAAGGGGACAAGATACTTTCAAATCTTGGGGGGGGGAGGCTTTTGTTTGTGCTCTTTGTTTAGGGGGTTGTTTGCTCTTGGGACTGAGAGGGACCAGACATCAATCCCGGTTCTCCACATCTTTCTAAACAAATCTCTCCTATTTCAAACTTGTAAGTAAACAGCCAGGCAAGGCGTATTAGTTTTCCTTTGTTTTCTCAACTTGTAAATGTACCTTTTACTAGAGTGTTTATCTTTGTTTGCTGTACTTTGAACCTAAGACTAGAGGGGGGTCCTCTGAGCTCTTTAAGTTTGATTACCCTGTAAAGTTATTTTCCGTACTGATTTTACAGAGATGATTTTTACCTTTTTCTTTAATTAAAAACCTTCTTTTTAAGAACCTGATTGATTTTTCCTTGTTTTTAGATCCAAGGGGGTTGGATTTGTATTCACCAGGAGTTGGTGGGGGAAAGGAGGGGGATGGTTAATTTCTCCTTGTTTTAAGATCCAAGGGGTTTGGATCTGTATTCACCAGGAGTTGGTGGGAGAAAAGAGGGGGATGGTTAATTTCTCCTTGTTTTAAGATCCAAGAGGTTTGGATCTGTATTCACCAGGGAATTGGTGAAAGGTTTCTCAAGGCTTCCCAGGGAAGGGAATTAGCTTTGGGAATGGTGGCAGCGGACCAGATCTAAGCTGGTAGTTAAGCTTAGAAGTCTTCATGCAGGCCCCCACATTTGTACCCTAAAGTTCAAAGTGGGGAAGCAGCCTTGACAACATGCTCATTGTTTACAGAATTTTCAGATGTTTTTGTGGTAAGACATCTCAAAATGAACTGTTTGTCATGTACATAGTCCTTATTAAGCATTACAGACCTTTGTCTTGCTTGAGGAAACGGGGGTTCAAAATAAAGCTGGAAAGGTAAGAAAGTAGCACAACATGTTGGATTTTTTTGCTTCCAAGCAGCATACTAAGATGTGTTGCTTCAGTATTTTGACATTACATTTATTTGAATATATTCAAATATGTGCTTGGTGTTGTTGAAACCAAGACTTAATGAAAGGCCCAACCCTGCAAAGACCTATGCATGTGAGTAACTTTATTTCTTGTGGTATCCCTACTAGAGTCAACGAGACTACATCAGTGAGTAAAATTATGTGTACATGTTTGCAGGAGTGGCCCTCAGAATCTTATAAGAACTTAACATACCCTCTACAGAATGAAGAAATTTTAATTGGTGTAAGCACTTCATCGGGGTGATCAATTATTTTTTGTCAAGGTCCAAATTTCTTTGTCAAGGAATAATCAAGTCCCAGACTCCAGAGACAATAATACAATAATAATAATAATAAGTAGTAAATAAAAAATTTCATGGTCCATTCAAAAGTGTCTGGTGGTCTGGATTTGGTCCATGGTCCGTCTATTGACTACCCCATGTGCTACATAATAACAACTCCCCTAAACTTCCATCTTTTCACCTCTGCAGTAGCTTATATAATTTTAAAGCTACATCTCAAGAAGAGAACTGATTTAGAATTATAACCTAGGGTGAATAAATTATGTGAAGCAATGGCTGGATGTTTGAAACAGAATGACAATATATATTATTAACTGAATAATCAGAATTTATGTTGGCTTAATAGCTCCTAAATAGCTCCACTGCATTTTGAATTCAATGTTCCCTAGTTCAATTCCTTGCTGTAATGGATTCCTTCCAAAGAAGGATAATCTTTCATTTTATGTTTTTCTAACTTCATTACTTTTCTGAATTTTGCACTATCCATATCAAGCTTTTCAATTTCTGTGTATTTTTGCCAGAGTGTACTTATGCACCAGCCTACCTTATTTTAAATGTAATATTTACACATTGATACATTTTTGAGTCGGTGGAACACAGAATAGACACAGGTGCCATTGCTGTATAAAATGGTGAGAACTTGGTGCCAACATGAGTTACAACATGATCTGTAGATTATTTAGTTTCATTGTGAAGTGATGCAGTATTAAATAATGAGATGCTTCTATATAAATGATTCATCTTATCTCTCTTTTTTGTATTCTTTGGTATATTTTGTAAACAGTTAAAAATATTAATTTTTTTCCACTTCAAAAAACATAAAGGTAAGCTTATATGCATGGGGCTCCCTGGATCATTCATGTTGATTTTCAATAAGTCTTTGAACACTGGGGAAGTTCCAAAAGATGGGGGGAAAAGCTAATGTGCCAATATTTAAAAAGGTAAACAGGATGACCTGGGTGATTATAAGCCTGTCAGTGAGACATCGATCCTAAGCAAAAATAAAGTATGGCAATCAATGTT
The DNA here is from genome assembly GCF_028017835.1 of Emys orbicularis. Lineage (NCBI taxonomy): Eukaryota > Metazoa > Chordata > Testudines > Emydidae > Emys > Emys orbicularis. The sequence goes on along the minus strand of NC_088683.1, from coordinate 31,184,766 downwards.
CCCTCTAATTTTTTTCCACCTACGTGCAGAACAAATTTTGTTATGTGCACCAATATTGAGGCAATTGTGCGTATGTGCGCCACCAGCAGAAACAAAAAAGCTAGATATGATATATATATATTTTTAAAAAGTTACCATAGGGATAATTCCTCCAGTTAGGCATTTTAGAACTCACTACTCAAAGAATTAAATTTAAGCATAAGAGAGAAATAAAAGTTATGAAATGCAAAGACCAGTAAAAAAAAAAAATACAATAGCATTTTGAAAGAATAAAATTACAGAGAATATATGTGCATTGCATGAAGAAGTAACAACAATAATAATACAAGTATGTTGGGAGGTGAGTGTGAAAGACTGCGTGTGTATGTGTGTGACACAGACTGTGTGTGTGTGTGTGAGAGAGAGAGAGAGACTATGTGTGTGTGACACAAAAAGTGTGTGTATGTCTCTCTCTCTCTCTCTCTCTCTCAGACACACACGTGTGTCTCTTTCTGGCTGCCGCAGCCCCGGAGCTGGGGGAGAGAGGCGTCTCTCTCGTCCCTGCCACAGCCCCGGCCGGAGGAGAGGTGCGTCTCTCCTGTCCCCTAGCCCTGCATGCTCCAAACTCCCCCAAATCCCTGTCACCTCAACCCACTGCCCACACCCTCCACATTCTCCACGCTTACTTGTGTGTGTGCCTGCACGACTGGTGCGCGGCCCTTGATGGCCTTGTGTGTGGCCGCGCAAGCGCGCACCTTAAAGGCAACTTAGATGGCAACTAGTCAATAAAGAATTAAGGCAAAGTAATCTAATGCCAGTCATCATGTGTTTATAGATCCTGTCAAGCTAACTTGTTATTTTTTATGAGATTACAAGTTTTTTTGACAAAGTTATTGATGTAAAATACTTTGAGCTCTTTAAGAGAATTGGCTTGGTATCACACAGCATTTTTATTAAGAAACTAGAATGATACAATTCAACATAGCACACACTGAATGGCTAACTGACCAATCTCAAAATGTTACTGTAAACTGGATATCATCATGGAGTGCGTGTGTTTTCTAATGCAGTCCGTCAAGGATTGATTCTTGCCTCTATTCTATTTAACATTTTTATTAATGTCCTGAAAAAAACACATAAAATCGTTATTGATAAAGTTTGCAGATGACTCAAAAATTGGGGGAGTGGTAAATAATGAAAAAGACAGGTTGCTGCTATAGAACAATGTGGATTGCATAAGCTGGACAAAAGCAAACAGTATGTGTTTGAATATTGTTAAATATAAAGTTTTATAATTAGGACCAAAGAATGTAGACCATGCAGGATAGTATCAGAGGGGTAGCCGTGTTAGTCTGGATCTGTAAAAAAGCAACAGAGAGTCCTGTGGCACCTTTAAGACTAACAGATGTATTGGAGCAATAAGCTTTCGTGGGTGAATACCCACTTCGTCAGACGCAGTGGGTATTCACCCACGAAAGCTTATGCTCCAATACATCTGTTAGTCTTAAAGGTGCCACAGGGCTCTCTGTTGCTTCATACTGGATAGGGCACTCTATCTTGGGAAGCAGTGACTCTGAAAAAGACTTGGGGGTCGTGTGCATAATCAGCTGTACATGATCTCTCAGTGAGACACTGTGGCCAAAAGAGCTAATGCAATCCTTGGATGTATAAACAAGGGAATCTTGGATAGAACCAGGGAGGTTGTGTTACCCCTGCATTTGGCTGTGGTGCAGCCACTATTGTATTCAGTTCTGGTGTCCCCAATTCATGAAGGATGTTGATACATTGGGGCGGATTCAGAGAAGAGCCATGAGAATGATTAAAGGATAGAAAAACATACCTTACAGCGAGACACTCCAGTAGCCAGGGCCGGCTCTAGGCACCAGCAAAACAAGCTGGTGCTTGGGGCGGCACATTTTTAGGGGCGGCATGGCCGGCGCCAGAATGCCGCCCCTAAAAATGTGCCCCGGCCGCCCTAGCTCACCTCCGCTGCCGCTCGTGCGCCGCTACTCGCCCTCCCTCCCAGACTTGAGAGCCTGGGAGGGAGGGGGAGAAGCGGCGCCTGCGCCGCGGCCACTCGGAGTCTCCCCCTCCCTCCCAGGCTCTCAAACCTTTGTTTCGCGCGCCGCTGCTCCCCCTCCCTCCCAGGCTTGAGAGCCTGGGGGGAGGAGGCAGGGCTGGGGATTTGGGGAAGGGGCGGAGTTGAGGCGGGGCCGGGGGTAATTTAAAAACGGGGGGGGGGCGGCCAAAATTGTTTTTGCTTTGGGTGGCAAAAATCCTAGAGCCGGCCCTGCCAGTAGCTCAATCTATTTAGTTTAATAAAGAGAAGGCTAAGGGTGACTTGATCAGTCTAAACATACCTACCAGTCGAATAGAAATTTTATAATAGGGGGCTCGTCACTTTAACTGATGAAGTTCTAACAAGATCCAATGGCTGGAAGTTGAAACTAGACACATTCAGACTTGTAACAAGGTGCAAATTTTGAATAGTTATGGTAATTAATAGTTGGAACAACTGACCAAACGTGGTGATGGATTCTCTGTCACTGTAATTGTTAAATCAAGATTGAACTTTTTTTTTTTTTTTTACAAACTTTTGGTCTAGTTCAAACAGGAATTAATTCATGGAAGTCGTATGGACTGTGAAATGCAGAAGGCAAATAGATCCATGAATAAAGCATTGTGAAAGGGAGTGGGCCAAACTGAAAATCACATTTCTGTTTGGAGCTGTCTAGAACGGGAGAATCTACGATGTTGTTTGAGCAGTCCTTAGGAAACGGTCAGGGAGATTAGCAAAGCTATAAAAATAAAAAACTCAAAGGGGATTTGAACTGTCCCTATGTTGACTGGGTACATGTCACCTCAGGACAGGATGCGGAGATAAAGTTTCTTGATACCTTAAATGACTGCTTCTTGTAGCAGCTAATCCTGGAACCCATAAGAAGAGAGGCAATTCTTGATTTAGTCCTAAGTGGAGCACAAGATATGGTCCAAGAGGTGAATATAGCTGAACTGCTTAGTAATAGTGACCATAACATAATTAAATGTAACATCCGTTTGGGGGGAAAACACCACAGCAGCCCACCATGGTAGCATTTAATTTCAGAAAGGGGAACTACACAAAAATGAGGAAGTTTGTTAAACAGAAATTAAAAGGTACAGTGCCAAAAGTGAAATCCCAGCAAGCTGCCTGGAAACTTTTTAAAGACACCATAATAAAGGCTCAACTTAAATGTATACCCCAAATTAAAAAACATAGTAAGGGGACCAAAAAAGTGCCACCGTGGCTAACCAACAAAGCAAAAGAAGCAGTGAGAGGCCAAAAAGCATCCTTTAAAAAGTGGAAGTTAAATCCTATTAAGGAAAATAGAAAGAAGCATAAACACTGGCAAGTGAAGTGTAAAAATATAATTAGGAAGGCCGAAAAAGAATTTGAAGAACAGCTAGCCAAAGACTCAAAAAGTAAAAGCAAAACATTTTTTAAGTACATCAGAAGCAGTAAGCCTGCTAAATAACCAGTCAGGCCACTGGACGATTGAGAGGCTAAAGAAGCACTCAAGGACGATAAGGCCATTGTGGAGAAATAAATGAATTCTTTGCACTGGTCTTCACGGCCGAGGATGTGAGGGAAATTCCAAACCTGAGCCATTCTTTTTTAGGTGACAAATCTGAGGAACTATCCCAGATTGAGATGTCATTAGAGGAGGTTTTGGAGCAAATTGATAAACTAAACAGTAATAAGTCACCAGGACCAGATGGTATTCACCCAAGAGTTCTGAAGGAACTCAAATGTAAAATTGCAGAACTACTAACTGTGGTATGTAACCTATCATTTAAATGAGCTTCTGTACCAAATGACTGGAGGATAGCTAACGTGACAAGTATTTTTAAAAAAGGCTCGAGAGGCGATCCTGGCACTTATAGGTCAGTAAGCCTAACTTAAGTACCCGGAACAATGGTTGAAACTATAGTAAAGAACAGAATTATTAGACACATAGATGAACACGTTTTGTTGGGGAAGAGTTAACATGGTTTTTGTAAAGGGAAATCATGCCTCACCAATCTGTTAAAATTCTTTGAGGGTGTCAACAAGCATGTGGACAAGGGTAATTCAGTGGATATATAGTATACTTAGATTTTCAGAAAGCCTTTGACAAGGTCCCTCACCAAAGGCTCTTAAGCAAAGTAAGCTGTCATGGGATAAGATGGAAGATCCTCTCATAAATCAGTAACTGGTTAAAAGATAGGAAACAAAGTATAGGAATAAATGGTCAGTTTTCAGAATGGAGAGAAGTAAATAGTGGTGTCCCCCAGAGGTCTGTACTGGGCCCAGTCCTATTCAACATATTCATAAATGATCTGGAAAAATGGGTAAACAGTGAGGTGCAAAATGTGCAGATGATACAAAACTACTCAAGATAGTTAAGTCCCAGGCAGACAGCGAAGAGCTACAAACCAAAAGAAGGCTGAGGGGAGATATGACTGCTCTTTATAAACATATCAGAGGGATAAATACCAGAGAGGGAGAGGAGTTATTTAAGTTAAGTGTCAATGTGGACACAAGAACAAATGGATATAAACTGGCCATCAACAAGTTTAGGCTTGAAATTAGATGAAGGTTTCTAACCATGAGAGAAGTGAAGTTCTGGAACAGCCTTCCAAGCAGAGTAGTGGGGGCAAAAAGCCTAACTGGTTTCAAGACTGAGCATGATAAGTTTATGGAGGGGATGGTATGATGAGACAGGCTACATGCCATTGTAGGCAACCTGTAACTGCTAGCAGCAAATATCTCCCTTGGCTGGTGATGGGACACTAGATGGGGAGGGCTCTGAGTTACTACAGAGAACTTTTTCCCAGGTGTGTGGCTGCCCACATGCTCAGGGTCTAACTGATTGCCATATTTGGGGTTGGGAAGGAATTTTCCCCTGGGTCTGATTGGCAGACACCCTGTGGGTTTTTCACCTTCCTCTGCACGATGGGGCATGGGTCACTTGCAAGTTTAAACTAGTGTAAATGGTGGAGTCTCTGTAACATGAAGTCTTTAAATCATGATTTGAGGACTTCAATAACTCAACCAGAGATTTGGAGTCTATTACAAGAGTGGGTGGGTGAGGTTTTGTGGCCAGCAATGTGCAGGAAGTCAGACTAGATGATGATGATAGTCCCTTCTGACGTTAAAGTCTACTAGGATAACAGTAGCCCATCTTCAAAAATATGTTGCAGAATAGCATAGTACTTTATTCTTAAGCTTCTGTTTGCTTAGCAATGCATGGTCCAGGTGTTTGGTTGGAAGTTTAAATAAATAGATGTTTATCGTGGAGCAGTGTGATTGCATACTCTGCTTGATGTTGTGCTCTTTCAACTCTAAGATGCATAAGTAAAGCTTCAGCTTAAGTCCAGTGTACACTAGAAAAGTTTTGCTTGTATAGCTGTACTGGTAGACTCCCTCTAGACACAATTTATAATAGTAAAAAACGTGCTTTTGCCAGTATAGCTTATACTGGTTCCTTGAACAAAGTAAAGTATACCAGCAAAAACACTTTTTTTCTAATATACACCAGGGCTTTTGCTTGTATTAAAAATGTAAAATGCAGACAAAAACAAAACAACCACACACACTTCTGCACATAAAATATTTTGGTTGCTTTTTATTAGACTAGTAAGCAAATGGATTGTTAAAACTTATCAGGAATTTCATACTGCTAATAAGATTTTCTAGCCATATCTAGCATGTTGATCCATACTGAAAATTAATGAGCATTGCCTTCAAACTCATTATTTTATCCAAAAATGGGTTCTCCCCTTGCCTAATTGTAAGTGCTTAAATACTATGGAGTAAAAGGCCATATAAGTACCTAGACAGAACAATTCCTCCTGCAGGCAATTACTGCCATACTGGAAATTTATTGAGGGTTTTGCTGCCCCTTCAACCTTGGTAATCTTTTTATTTTTCTAACCTCTTACCCTCTACAGTAATTGCAAATAAGTTACGCTTTACCTGTAGCCAGGAGGAAGGTTTAGTGGTTCCTTCTTTGCTGCCTTCCTTGGCAATGGTATTATGGAGTGATAATCTCTGCATTCTGCATGTGTTTGGAAAGACCCAGCCTCTTAGAATTTATGTAAGGTTAATGATCTGCATAATTTACAGATCATGAGCAAGTACTCAGCAGAATGTGCCAAAACCTTTGGCAGATTTTTGCTGTGCTCTGTAGTCATACCACCTGTTTTGAAGTAAAAATGACACTAGCTAGAGATAGTAGCAAGCTACTCATGGTATAGGATGAGGCATCTCCACAGTGCAGTGAAAGAGAAGCATAGTTGTCAACCTGTGGAAACATTTGCCAGTGAGAATTAGTCTAACAAACTTGGACCTGGGGGGTACTAGGTCCCCAGTTCATGAAGCTCATGTGCATGTACTTCTGAATTTTGGGATATTTTCTTCTGAGGAGGGTGCAAGGAAAAGAACAGGAAAATCCTATAATTCATGAGAACGCAACCCTCCACTGGTCCTAAAGCCCTTGCTTTGTTTGAAAAATGTTGTCCCTTATAAAAATATTGATCCATCTTTGTAGAATTCTTTTCTCCTCTCTTTGCCTGCATGATTGCGGGCCTCCCAATCAGTCACCGCTGCGGGCTTCCTCTGATCCTTATCAAGACCCAACTTCAGCGGGTGGAGCTGTGAGGTGATTGCTGAAGAGGAGGCAATCAGCAGGTGAGGTACTATTGTTCTCAGACCTACTGTTCTCAGACCTACTGTCCTAGGGATGGGGGTTCCACAACCACCGCTCCCAAGAGGAGGAGGAGGGTGGTGGTGGTCGGGGACTCCCTCCTCAGGGGGACTGAGTCATCTATCTGCCGCCCCGACCGGGAAAACTGAGAGGTCTGCTGCTTGCCAGGAGCTAGGATACACGATGTGACAGAGAGACTGCTGAGACTCATCAAGCCCTCGGATCGCTACCCCTTCCTGCTTCTCCACGTGGGCACCAATGATACTGCCAAGAATGACCTTGAGCAGATCACTGCAGACTACGTGGCTCTGGGAAGAAGGATAAAGGAGTTTGAGGCGCAAGTGGTGTTCTCGTCCATCCTTCCTGTGCAAGGAAAAGGCCTGGGTAGAGACCGTCGAATCGTGGAAGTCAACGAATGGCTACGCAGGTGGTGTCGGAGAGAAGGCTTTGGATTCTTCGACCATGGGATGGTGTTCCAAGAAGGAGGAGTGCTAGGCAGAGACGGGCTCCACCTAACGAAGAGAGGGAAGAGCATCTTCGCAAGCAGGCTGGCTAACCTAGTGAGGAGGGCTTTAAACTAGGTTCACCGGGGGAAGGAGACCAAAGCCCTGAGGTAAGTGGGGAAATGGGATCCTGGGAGGAAGCACGAGCAGGAGAGCGCAAGTGGGGAGGACTCCTGTCTCATACTGAGAAAGAGGGACGATCGATGAGTTATCTTAAGTGCCTATACACAAATGCAAGAAGCCTGGGAAACAAGCAGGGAGAACTGGAAGTCCTGGCACAGTCAGGGAACTATGATGCAATTGGAATAACAGAGACTTGGTGGGATAACTCACATGACTGGAGTACTGTCATGGATGGATATAAACTGTTCAGGAAGGACAGGCAGGGCAGAAAAGGTGGGGGAGTTGCGTTGTATGTAAGAGAGGAGTATGACTGCTCAGAGCTCTGGTATGAAACTGCAGAAAAATCTGAGAGTCTCTGGATAAAGTTGAGAAGTGTGAGCAACAAGGGTGATGTCGTGGTCGGAGTCTGCTATAGACCACCAGACCAGGGGGATGAGGTGGACGAGGCTTTCTTCCGGCAACCAGCAGAAGTTGCTAGATCACAGGCCCTGGTTCTCATGGGAGACTTTAATCACCCTGATATCTGCTGGGAGAGCAATACAGGGGTGCACAGACAATCCAGGAAGTTTTTGGAAAGTGTAGGGGACAATTTCCTGGTGCAAGTGCTGGAGGAACCAACTAGGGGCAGAGCTTTTCTTGACCTGCTGTTCACAAACAGGGAAGAATTAGTAGGGGAAGCAAAAGTGGATGGGAACCTGGGAGGCAGTGACCATGAGATGGTCGAGTTCAGGATCCTGACACAAGGAAGAAAGGAGAGCAGCAGAATACGGACCCTGGACTTCAGAAAAGCAGACTTTGACTCCCTCAGGGAACAGATGGGCAGGATCCCCTGGGAGAATAACATGAAGGGCAAAGGGGTCCAGGAGAGCTGGCTGTATTTTAAAAAATCCTTATTGCGGTTGCAGGAACAAACCATCCCAATGTGTAGAAAGAATAGTAAATATGGCAGGCGACCAGCTTGGCTTAACAGTGAAATCCTTGCTGATCTTAAACGCAAAAAAGAAGCTTACAAGAAGTGGAAGATTGGACAAATGACCAGGGAGGAGTATAAAAATATTGCTCAGGCATGCAGGAGTGAAATCAGGAAGGCCAAATCACACTTGGAGTTGCAGCTAGCAAGAGATGTTAAGAGTAACAAGAAGGGTTTCTTCAGGTATGTTAGCAACAAGAAGAAAGTCAAGGAAAGTGTGGGCCCCTTACTGAATGAGGGAGGCAACCTAGTGACCGAGGATGTGGAAAAAGCTAATGTACTCAATGATTTTTTTGCCTCTGTCTTCACGAACAAGGTCAGCTCCCAGACTGCTGCGCTGGGCAGCACAATATTGGGGAGAAGGTGACCAGCCCTCTGTGGAGAAAGAAGTGGTTCGGGACTATTTAGAAAAACTGGACGTGCACAAGTCCATGGGGCCGGATGCGCTGCATCCGAGGGTGCTAAAGAAGTTGGCGGATGAGATTGCAGAGCCATTGGCCATTATTTTTGAAAACTCATGGCGATCGGGGGAGGTCCCGGATGACTGGAAAAAGGCTAATATAGTGCCCATCTTTAAAAAAGGGAAGAAGGAGGATCCGGGGAACTACAGGCCAGTCAGCCTCACCTCAGTCCCTGGAAAAATCATGGAGCAGGTCCTCAAGGAATCAATTATGAAACACTTAGAGGAGAGGAAAGTGATCAGGAACAGTCAGCATGGATTCACCAAGGGGAAGTCGTGCCTGACTAACCTAATTGCCTTCTATGATGAGATAACTGGCTCTGTGGATGAGGGGAAAGCAGTGGATGTGTTATTCCTTGACTTTAGCAAAGCTTTTGATACAGTCTCCCACAGTATTCTTGCCGCCAAGTTAAAGAAGTATGGGCTGGATGAATGGACTGTAAGGTGGATAGAAAGCTGGCTAGATCGTCGGGCTCAACGGGTAGTGATCAATGGCTCCATGTCTAGTTGGCAGCCGGTTTCAAGCGGAGTGCCCCAAGGGTCAGTCCTGGGGCCGGTTTTGTTTAATATCTTTATTAACGATCTGGAGGATGGTGTGGACTGCACCCTCAGCAAGTTTGCAGATGACACTAAACTGGGAGGAGTGGTAGATACACTGGAGGGTAGGGATCGGATACAGAGGGACCTAGACAAATTAGAGGATTGGGCCAAAAAAACCCTGATGAGGTTCAACAAGGACAAGTGCAGAGTCCTGCACTTAGGACGGAAGAATCCCATGCACTGCTACAGACTAGGGACCGAATGGCTAGGTAGCAGTTCTGCAGAAAAGGACCTAGGGGTCACAGTGGACGAGAAGCTGGATATGAGTCAACAGTGTGCTCTTGTTGCCAAGAAGTCTAATGGCATTTGGGCTGTATAAGTAGGGGCATTGCCAGGAGATCGAGGAACGTGATCGTTCCCCTTTATTCGACATTGGTGAGGCCTCATCTGGAGTACTGTGTCCACTTTTGGGCCCCACACTACAAGAAGGATGTGGAAAAATTGGAAAGAGTCCAGCGGAGGGCAACAAAAATGATTAGGGGTCTGGAGCACATGACTTATGAGGAGAGGCTGAGGGAACTGGGATTGTTTAGTCTCCAGAAGAGAAGAAGGGGGCGGGGATTTGATAGCTGCTTTCAACTACCTGAAGGGGGGTTCCAAAGAGGATGGAGCTCAGCTGTTCTCAGTGGTGGCAGATGACAGAACAAGGAGCAATGGTCTCAAGTTGCAGTGGGGGAGGTCTAGGCTGGATATTAGGAAACACTATTTCACTAGGAGGGTGGTGAAGCACTGGAATGCGTTACGTAGGGAGGTGGTGGAATCTCCTTCCTTGGAGGTTTTTAAGGCCCGGCTTGACAAAGCCCTGGCTGGGATGATTTAGTTGGGAATTGGTCCTGCTTTGAGCAGGGGGTTGGACTAGATGACCACCTGAGGTCCCTTCCAACCCTGATATTCTATGATTTTATGATTCTACTTACCTGCTGCCATAGTGCACCCCATCCCCAACTTGTACTCACAGGTACTACAGTCTCCATTTGCATTCTGGGGCACAGGTCCCTCACAATGTATGCCCCCTCCCTTCCTGTAAATCAGCTTGCAGCTCTGACCCAGCTGGGGAACTGGTAGCTGTTTTACTGGAAAGGAGGGAGGAGCAGTGCCGTAGCTGCACCATGGCTCAGTGTTTCCCAACTCTCATGATTTTTATGGGAAATCTTGTGGTATTTGCAGTTTTTCTTAATGCCTCAGCAGCTGGAATCAAGAGGTTGCATGAGAATCTCAGCTTTCCTTAAAAAGAATGTACATTTGACTTTACATGTACTTTGTTGCAGAGGAAAGTTTGAAAACATGAAGTGAGTGCACCTGAAAGGTTCAGAAACCAGAAGGCAAATAAAAAGAGTGCATCATTTATTATTTTTTAAAATCGCAAGATTTTTAAGCCAGTATCATGATTTTTGGAGCCTGACTCATGATTTTTGAATGCCTGGGGTTAGGAATACTGATGGCTGCCTGCTCTCTCCTCGTCCAGCAAAAGATAGTGGTTAGCTCAACCTTCTCTATTCTCTAACTCCTCCTCAATCCTAAGTAAACAGCTTGCAACTCCACTGCTGGGCCAGACCTGCCAACTTTCCTGTAGGGGTATCAGAGCAGCTTGAGCCATTACTTCATTACCTGCAGAGGAGAGGACTGTAGAGCAGGGGTGGGTAAACGTTTTGGCCCTAGGGCCACATCGGGTACAGAAATTGTATGGAGGGCTGGGTAGGGAAGGCTGGGGGAGGCTATGCCTCCCCAAACAGTGAGGCGTGGCTTGGCCCCTGCCCCCTATCCAGCCCCCTGGAATCCTCCACCCCCATCCAACCCCCCCCTGCTCCTCACCCCTGACTGCCCCCTGGGACTCCAGCATCCTATCCAAACACCCCTCCTCTCTGCCCCCTGACCATCCCCCCCGGGACACCCGTCCCCTATCCAATCCCCCCTGCTACCTACCCCCTGACCACCCCCGGGACCCCAGCCCCTATGCAATCTCCCCAGCCCCTGACCGCCCCCCTGGGATCCCCCTGCCCCCTATCCAATCCTCCCTGCTCTCCCTGCCCCACATTACCTGTGGGGTGGGGGAAATGGGGGCTCAGTCCTTTTCCCTGGGCATTTCCGCTGCTCGTTTTGCTGCTCTGTCTGGCAGTTGGGCAGGGCTCGCTCCCTGTCTGGGCTTGGCTGCTGGGAACAGGGGCCAAGCACGGGGGTGGAGGGGACCTTGGCTTGCTCTGTCCCTGTCCCCGGCAGCAGGGCCCAGGCCCCTTGACTGCCCCCCTGCAACCTCCTCTGCTCCTCGCCCCCGCCCCCCAAGAACTCTCCCTGCCCCTTGACCGCACTGCCCTGGAGCACCAGGTCTGGCGGCGCTATAGCTGTCCTGCTCGGCCGGAGCTGCAGCCACGCTGCCCAGGAGCTCTGGGAACTGTGACAGGGAGGAAGGGGAGCAGAAGGGGAGAGGCCAGGAGCTAGCCGGGGAGTTGGGCTGGCTCCTCTGCAAGCCTGTCCTGACCCTGCTCCCTGGCAGGAACTCGGGGGCCAGAGGGAAGGGTCCTGCAGGCCGGATGTGGCCCGCGGGCCGTAGTTTGTCTCCCTCTGCTATAGAGAATAAGGAGAAATATATCTGCAAACAGTCCTGGGATAGCAATATCATGGGATGGTTGCTCAATACACAGGTGTCTCCTAGCAGATATGGAAGTAGTAGAATTACTCAAATATTCTGCCCCTGTGCCATGATTTCTGGCTATTTTTCATTAATTTTGCTAAATGACTCTTAAAAGTGACTATAGTGCTTCCTTGGGGGCTAAAATTGAAATCTTTACAGTTTTATGTTGAAGATAAAAGTGCTGTTAGCTGTTAAAATGGCCCACTCAATTTAGGTACAATATTTGACCTTACTTCTAAATGATGAATATATTCTAAACAGGTAAAAGAGAATCATACTACTAATTCCCTATCCCTTCCCTCAAAATAGCCAACATTATTTAAGAGTAAAAAGATGTGGACATAATATGTTTTGCCATCTTGTTTAATTTTCCCATTCAAGATTAGCAGATACTGATTCCTTCTCCCTTTTTGTTGAACACACCCCTGCACTTCCATTTTCTCCTATGCAGCATAAACCCACATGCTTTATTTTTCTCTACTACTTTGTGTACCAGCATGATCAGTGATGCTAGCAGGAAATTTTTCAATTTTTAGTTACCTGCTGCAGAGTCAGCTGCACAATCATATGAGCAAAAACATTTGTTAAATAGTGGCTTTTTTTTCAATTCATTGTGAAGGAACAGTAGGGGTTTTTTTTGTTTTGTTTTTTTAAGGGGAAATTGCTTCTCCTTCCCTTGCATAGTGTTAAGTGAGGGAGGTGGGGATAACAAAACGCTGAACATGGGATGGGTGTGTGTGTGTGTGTGTGGTTTTTCTGTACCTTTTTCTTACACAGCCTACTGTTCCTGTTGAGGAGCAGCTTTAACAGGGCTCTGTTCTGTTTCCACTGGACTGGCTGCAGACATAATAGACAGGTAAGGTAGAAAGGGGGTGTGGCAGGTTCTCCAGACCTCCAGTCACAAGCCATTATGCTTTAGTAATGGATTTTGCCAGGTCCATTAGTACAGTGTATACCACATCTCTCTCCATAATGTCAAGGCCAGTTGTAAATCAGTTGAGCCCTACTTCTGTTTCAGCTGCACTCTTGTGTTTTGGTTAATACTATTTGTATCCATGCAGATTTTGTGTCCTTACAGATTCTGACTCAAGACTGTCTCCACTCAGATCTGTTCTTTCAGTAGTGTATGTATTCCATTATACGTAGTGTGATTTCCCCCCTCAGCCTTGTAACTAATCTGACTTTCCTGTATAGCTTGTTGCAGGGCTTGTGATACTCAATCTGATTTTTCTCCTACTCTATTTCTGAAACACCAGTTATGTTCAGATCTTCTCCCAGTGCCAGGCATTCCAGTAAAGCCCTTTCCCTGTTCCTAGTGGTATACAAACACTTGGATGTTTTATTTGTAAGGGTGTGCCTATTTTTCTGTACCCCTCTTTACAGTGATTCCGCACCAGAAAGTGAGGAAGTGGAATTCCATGAAGTAACGAACAGAATTTTGTGTCTTATCTCCTGCTAGTGGATACAGAGTTTTATGTATGTGTCTACTGCTCCTAGAGAGTTTATGTGGCCTTCAGCACATCCCTGTTTTCCCTACCTCCAGTTCAATACTTGACTCATTCCCAACAGTCACTCACCAAATCAGCAGAATAACGATAGTGGAGTATTCTTAATCAGTCTCTGCAGAGTAAAATTATTCTTCATTACTCAGAAACACTTTTCTCACAATTCCTATTACACAGTCCTATTGTTTATTATTTATTTACAAATAGAGTCTTAGAGTCTCCAGTCAGAATCAGGTCTCTGTTGTGCAAGGCACTGTTACCAACATGTAGGGACACACACTCCTTGTCAGAGTGGATTGATTTAAGTTGCTTTGATTTAAATTGTTGATTTTAATCATATTTTGCATTGGTACTGTTCAGTTATTTTTCATAAAGAAAGGTTGATTCTTAGTAGTTGATAGCCATTAAAACGTGTTGATTTACAACTAAATATAGCCTGAACACTAAATTGTGTTTATTTTGCTAACCAAGAGGATACTCTCTATCTGTACACATTTATTTAAGCAACCATATAGCTTAACTTACATTTATTCAGATTTAGTTTTTACTTTTGTATTATGTTAGAGAAGGGTGAATGACTCATTTACTGAGATGATTCATTTTTTACTGGTGATTTGTGAAGCTCTATTTGGATGGAAAGTCAATTCAATTAAAATTTTTTTTTTTAAATAAGACTAGCTTATAAGGTGCTGGATACATAAGAAAAAAGTTTATCAAAACACGGTTTGCGTTTAAAACGAACTGATTTATTAAACAAGGGAAGTATTATCTGTAGTTAGTGAATTGAACTGATTGTTTCTGGTCGCCATGTCCTTCAGGATTTTAGAACTAGTAGATTTTACCTTCTCGCACCAAGTTTTTATTCATAGATTAGAAGAGGGAAACAAGCTTTCCTGTATTGTCAACTCCTAATTTGTTTCTTAATTTTAAACTAGTCATTGAACTGAACTAAATTGAATAAACTGAAATGAAGAAAATATTCTCTCTGCACCTGCATAAGAGGCTCCTGCTGTCAAAATCTGGCTTACCACTTCCAGGTGTTTATCCAGTGTCTTCTAGCAGTTCAGTGGTTTAAAGCTTGGCAGCAAACGTACTGCTTAATATTTTTGGTATTTAACTGAAATGATTTGAATAGAGTATTATAAGGTTAGATCTTATATGTTGTCAATTTCACATTTAATTTTAAGTATTATTTTAAAAAAACCCTATATCTAATTTAAATAACAAAAAAAAAATCCATTTTTAAAACTTGTTAAAAAAAGATTTTTTATCCACTCTGCTCCTTGTCCCAGAGAATTTACAGTAGCTGTTTGTAAAATAAAATATTTCTCCCAGTATTCCCTACAGCATAGACATGCAGCGTTTAAAAAAACAACAACCACCACTGATTTATTTATTTTTTTAAAATCAAACCTTCAGTATGGAATTCTGATTTTGGTGTGAATCTTCTAGTGACAGAAAGTCTGGGAACTCCTACAACTCTAAGATATTGGTACTTTGAGGCACTGGTAGCTGAGATTAATTCCCTCTCTAGTGCTATTGCTAGTTGCCAGGGCCTCAAGTCTGTTTAGAGGCTTTCAGTCAGTTCCTTTAGGCTGTAGTTAGTGAAGGAGCTCCCTGACTGAGCTGCACACTGGCCCTGTGGCTTTAATTCAAGTTCTCGGAAGGCACTGCTATACCAGTCTCTTGTCAGGCTCCCCGTGCCTCAGCCAGTCCTAATAAGTCATTTTATTTACCGATACTATCTGTGTTATGTCTCCCAAAATCCAGTCAGCCAATCATGGCTTTTTAATTACCTACAATGTCTTTAATTGTATTAGAATATCAACAAGAACAGTAAAGTAATAGCAAAATAATCATGTTAGACCAGTGAGAGAGTTCTTGTTATAAGCTGCAGTCAGCCCACTTCATTCCTAAATTCATTCTCCACCCACTGTTCCTGCAACTGCTGCCAACTGACAGTTCTTTATAACTGCTCAGAATGTTCCAAACCTGAAAAGTGCAGTAGCTTTGCATCACCTTCAGAGAGACACATCACCTTGGTGCTTCAAGAGCCCAGAACTGAGCTGGGGTTTCATGTGTCTATGGCTGGGTCAGTGCCTCAGTGCGGTACTGCATCAGTGCACCAGGCAGCTGGTGTACCGCTCTATGTGTTGTCCCACTAATGCCTCAACTGATGCTGGACCACCTCCACTGCCTCCTTGAGCATTGCCAGTAGATGTATGCCCTCCAGAATTACCTGTTCATGCTCTTCCAGCAACACATGGCCTCATTAACTTTCGTCTTGGTGCTCAAGATCCCCCTCACTCATAGTCATAGCATCAGCCCAGTTCTGGGTGAGCATGGTCATGCAGGTCTTTCATATCATCAGGATGTGCCTCTCCCCCAGCCCTCTCCCGCAGTGGATGTGATGAAGATAATGTTGTTGCTTGGCCTATTGCTCAGAATAACTCCATTGCCTGGGAACTCAAGCAGCCCTTTGCTCAGTGAGCTGGGCAGTGGTGGCAGCTCATGAGAATGCAGCACAACTGAAAACCTCTGGAGGCATCCTGGAAAGGTGGTTCAAAGGGGCCAAGATCCTAGAAGAGAGATTATTACTTCTCTTTACTTCCCGGTGACACTTCAGGCATACAGTTGGATGACTTGGCATGCTTCTCTGTCTGATGTACTACTAAATTAGAGATTCTTCTGATATCTCTCCTGGTGGTAGTTCCAGCCATGCACCTACCTCATCAATGCTTTTCATTTTTTAATTAATTTTTTTAAACAATTGTGTGTTTGGGGGTTTTATTCTTCCTTCTCTTCTGCTTTCTTCCCCTTCAACGTTCCAGCCCACAAACAGCTTTTAGATTGGCTGCAGAGGCATCTTGTGCACATATACACTTGTGAATAGTCATGCACACATGTGCACACAAGACAGCACTTTTACTTTCCACGAATACTCTTACAGATAAAATCTCCCTCATCAAATGTTCACAGTTGGAAAAGAAGCAGGTAAAGGTGGTCAGAACATTAGTGAAGTGAATCAGTGAGTTTTAGTGGCAAAAATATTCATACTTTTTGATGCCTTTTTTTGGCTTTAGAAATTAATATTTCATTACTTGTACAAGCCAATTGAGCTATTTTTAGCAACATGACAAAGTGTTGTGGCTTCTGCTTAGGTCAGGCTTTTATATTGCACAAAGTCATGTCATGTCTGTTTGCTGATTGTGCATGTAAGCCATAGAGTACTTTATCATTTCAATAGAAATAATGGCTTAAGAAACCTTTACTAGATTGTGTGGGTTATATACCTATCTTCTAAACAAGGATGTCCCTATTTGATAGCAAAAACATTTGCTATATAAGAGTTGCAAATGTTATTGAGTCTTAAATACTTAATATAAAATAAGATTCTCATTTCTGCTGTTACCTGTCGATTCCAATTTTCAGTAGTAGTAATCCCCTGTGTACGGCAGCATGAATGAACTTGAAGACCGATATTTTACTCTGATGAATTTTCTGCTTTGGACAATTTTTTCTTGCTTTCTTGTAGCAAAAGCCATGCTTTGTCAGTTAGGTACATAGGAACTACAATATTGGATCAGCACAATGATCTGCTTAGTTCAGTAGCCTATCTGTTACAGTGACTAATATCAGATGTTTAAGAGAGAAGTTCAATAAACATTATAATGGAATAACTTACCTCTACAAGAAGATTCTTTCTAATCCCCATAAACAAGTGGTGGACTGATGCTGTAAAAATATACATTTTTTTTAACCTAAAGGGCATTCTTGTTACCATTTAATTCTTTCTAGAATCCACAGGTTATTTATGCAGTGTGTTTAAAAAACAAAATTCCCAAAACAAACTAACAAAAACTGTCATTTTTTAACAGTTTGAGTTGCATCAAGTAGTTAGTCAGAAGAATTAATGTGAACCACTTTGAAATCCAAATTATCAACCCATATATGTTTTTAAAATGTTTAATTATATAACTATCATACTTCAGTATACACAATATATATATTTCAGTTTGGAAGCAGGAAATTTTTTGATCCATTCAACCTTTTTGTATCAATTATATTTGACATAATTGGCTGCTAAAATACATATAACTGTATACATACAGTTATGTTTCAAATAATCATTCTTTTGATTAATTTCAGCCTGTTTATCAACAATTTATGCCTTTAACAATTGAAGAGCTTCCTTACATCTGTGGTTTTCTTGATTATGAATATATTCTTTCAGTAAGGCTCTTTTTTAATCACTAGTGATAAAATTATACTTAAATTATAAACTCTTTGAGGCAGAGACCGTCTTTCTATTCTGTTTCAGAGTAGCAGTCATGTTAGTCTGTACCCGCAAAAAGAACAGGAGTACTTGTGGCACCTTAGAGACTAACAAATTTATTAGAGCATAAGCTTTCGTGGGCTACAGCCCACTTCTTCGGATGCATATAGAGTGGAACATATATTGAGGAGATATATATACACACATACAGAGAGCATGAACAGGTGGGAGTTGTCTTACCAACTCTGAGAGGCCAATTAAGTAAGAGAAAAAAACTTTTGAAGTGATAATCAAGATAGCTCAGTACAGACAGTTTGATAAGAAGTGTGAGAATACTTACAAGGGGAGATAGATTCAATGTTTGTAATGGCTCAGCCATTCCCAGTCCTTATTCAATCCTGAGTTGATTGTATCTAGTTTGCATATCAATTCCAGCTCAGCAGTCTCTCGTTGGAGTCTGTTTTTGAAGTTTTTCTGTTGTAAGATAGCCACCCGCAGGTCTGTCATTGAATGGCCAGACAGGTTAAAGTGTTCTCCCACTGGTTTTTGGGTATTATGATTCCTGATGTCAGATTTGTGTCCATTAATTCTTTTGCGTAGAGACTGTCCGGTTTGGCCAATGTACATGGCAGAGGGGCATTGCTGGCACATGATGGCATATATCACATTGGTAGATGTGCAGGTGAACGAGCCTCTGATGGTATGGCTGATGTGATTAGGTCCTATGATGATGTCACTTGAATAGATATGTGGACAGAGTTGGCATCGGGCTTTGTTACAAGGATAGGTTCCTGGGTCAGTGTTTTTGTTCAGTGATGTGTGGTTGCTGGTGAGTATTTGCTTTAGGTTAGGGGGTTGTCTGTAAGCGAGGACAGGTCTGTCTCCCAAGATCTGTGAGAGTAAAGGATCATCTTTCAGGATAGGTTGTAGATCTCTGATGATGCGCTGGAGAGGTTTTAGTTGGGGGCTGAAGGTGACAGCTAGTGGTGTTCTGTTATTTTCTTTGTTGGGCCTGTCTTGTAGGAGGTGACTTCTGGGTACTCGTCTGGCTCTGTCAATCAGTTTTTTCACTTCAGCAGGTGGGTATTGTAGTTTTAAGAATGCTTGATAGAGATCTTGTCTCTATCTGAGGGATTGGAGCAAATGCGGTTATATCTTAGAGCTTGGCTGTAGACAATGGATCGTGTGGTGTGTCCTGGATGGAAGCTGGAGGCATGTAGGTAAGTGTAGCGGTCAGTAGGTTTCCGGTATAGGGTGGTATTTATGTGACCATCGCTTATTAGCACAGTAGTGTCCAGGAAATGGACCGCTTGTGTGGATTGATCTAGGCTGAGGTTGATGGTGGGATGGAAATTATTGAAATCATGGTGGAATTCCTCAAGGGCTTCTTTTCCATGGGTCCAGATGATGAAGATGTCATCAATGTAGCGCAAGTAGAGTAGGGGCGTTAGGGGACGAGAGCTAAGGAAGCGTTGTTCTAAGTCAGCCATAAAAATGTTGGCATACTGTGGGGCCATGCGGGTACCCATAGCAGTGCCACTGACGTGAAGGTATATATTGTCCCCAAATGTGAAATAGTTGTGGGTGAGGACAAAGTCACAGAGTTCAGCCACCAGGTTAGCTGTGACATTATCGGGGATACTGTTCCTGATAGCTTGTAGTCCATCTTTGTGTGGAATATTGGTGTAGAGGGCTTCTACGTCCATAGTGGCCAGGATGGTGTTTTCTGGAAGATCACCGATGGATTGTAGTTTCCTCAGGAAGTCAGTGGTGTCTCGAAGATAGCTGGGAGTGCTGGTAGCGTAGGGTCTGAGGAGAGAGTCCACATAACCAGACAAGCCTGATGTTAGGGTGCCAATGCCTGAGATGATGGGGCGTCCAGGATTTCCAGGTTTATGGAACTTGGGTAGCAAATAGAATACCCCTGGTCGGGGTTCTAGGCATGTGTCTGTACAGATTTGTTCCTGTGCTTTGTCAGGGAGTTTTTTTAGCAGATGGTGTAGTTTCTTTAGGTAATCCTCAGTGGGATCAGAGGATAATGGCCTGTAGAATGTGGTGTTAGAGAGCTGTCTAGCAGCCTCTTGGTCATATTCCAATATTGGCCTGGTCCTGCTCCTTGCTCCTGTTTCAAATCAGCTCTGCTGATCTACTGGCTCCATTTCTCTCTCTTGCATGCACACACGCAAATAGTAATTTAAGTCTGTGAGCTGTTAAAAGTGAGTTGGCACTTTTTTTGTGGGGGGGGGGGGGAAGAATTTCCTCTCCTGCTTCCTTAGTCCCTGCAGATCTTCCCAGCCAGAGCCCAGTAATTTGTGCTCAGCACTAGGGACAAGATTTTTGTCTTACAAATTTGTACCTATATTATTGCTTTGTAACGACTGCAAAAAAATATTGGTGTGGGGTGGGGGAGAGAATGAGATGTGCTACCTTGTTTTTTCAGCATTAACCACCTAAACTGGAAATGAACATTTGAAGCATTAATAATGTGACTCTTGTCAATGACTGCCATTGACAAGTGTCTGGTGGTTATTATGATTTAGAATCTTGATCAACTTTATATCCACCTTGGGATTTGAAAGGAGAAGCACTTGCAGCACTTACTTCAAATGCAAACAATCAGATTCTGAACACTACTGTTACATCAGCTGTTGTTCATCATAGGTTTCTTAAAAATCAATCCCAACATTAATGTTGTATTCAATTATGACCAGAAGAAACCAAGAGAACTTCAGCCACAGGTTGGTTTCAGAGAGAAGACTTTCATGCCTTTACTTTAGAAGATAGTTTCACATATTTGTTTTTAAAATTAAAATTTTCAAAAATGTTTTAAATATCTCTAACAGAAACAGTCGATAATGCCAGTTAGTTTAATCTGCTGAAAAGTAGCTGAAGTACTGTAAATCTGACTGACTAAAGTGTATGCACCATCTGTTAACGGAAAAGTTGGTGAAATCGAGTAATTCTGCAGCTAATTACAGGAAGCTATTGATGATGTGCCACACAAGATGTGGGAGGAGATGAAGTGTTCTTTTTATTGAAGACATAAATTTTTAAAAAAAATCTTGAGGAGGCCAACATAACTTGATTTACAGAACATAAATTGCTGCTTTAAATGTTTTGATGAAGGCATGAGAGTGAGTATGGGTTAAAAGGAAGTATACAAAGAGGAGAGAGAGAGAGAGAGAACCATGAGGAGAGGAGAATGGTAGAAGTAGGATGTAAGTCATAACTAGATGTGTAGAGCAAAAAATGGTGACAGTTTTGATACAAGGACAACATAATGGTATGATTCATCCTTTTTATTTAATTCTATCAGAAAGTTATACCCCATGAAATCTTTAGCTGATATTATCTAATCTAGACTTATACTATACCAATTACCAGGGTATTTTAGCAATTGGTAAACAGAAACCTCTGAAACTAAGAAATCTACAATAGAGATCTGATTATGAACTTACGTAACATGGTTTTACACCAATGTAACATTGACTTAATTGAAGTTACTCCTGATTTACACTCAGGTAAATTAGAGGTGAACCAGGCTTTCTATATCTTCCAAAATATCCATTTGTGTGTATATCCTTACATGAAAAAGAGATTTACAAGAATCATGTAAAGATTTTTTTTTTCCCTAAAAGAAATAGTTGAAATACAACTAGAAGTGAGCAGCCACTACTTTAAGATTATTGAAGATTGCTGGGTCCCAATTCTGCAAACACTTACCATCATGCTTAATTTTATTGATGAGTATTAGACTTACTCTACCCTCAAAGTTATGCTGGCATAGCTATGTCAACTAGGAGTGTGAAAAAAATCCCCCCCTTTAGCCAATACAGCTGTCCTGGCGAAACCCCCACTATACATATAACTATGCTGACAAAAGAGTGCTTCGGTCAGCATAGCTAACATTGTTCAGGGAAGTGGTATTACTATGCCAGCAGAACTCCTCCTCCACAGCATATGCTGTGTCTACCCTTTAAGGAATGGGCTTTGTAGTATAGACATTTCCCAAGCCTTTGCAGGAACAGGGCATTAGTCATTGACATTGTGAATTAAAATATTTTAGATGAGCATCTCTCCTAGTTTGCCATGGGCCATGTACATTCATTTCACACCCAAATTTATCTGAATATGTCCCTGGTTCAGCGAGGCACATAAGCATGTGTGTTTTCGTTTTTAGAGAACCACATACTTCCGTGGAATTGACAAATACACACCCCTGTTCCATTTCACTCCAATTTATATAAGGCCAAATCCTGATCCCATTGAAGTTAGTGGGAATTTTTGTCATTGACTTCAGTTGACCAGGATTTGACTCAGATTGGCTTTCATGTTCAAAGTGCTATACAAATATAGTCTTATCCTTACAATGCAGTAGTTCAGTAAGTGTTATCCCTATTTTACGGATGAGAAACTAAGGCAGAGTATTTAACTGGCTTGCACAAGTCAGCAGATAGTTGGTATGACTATGACTGGAAAACTTGATTCCCTATCTCAGTGGTTCCCAAACTTGTTCTGCTGCTTGTGCAGGGAAAGCCCCTGGCGGGCTGGGCCAGTTTGTGTACCTGCCGCGTCCGCAGGTTCGGCTGATCGCGACTCCCAGTGGCTGCGGTTCGCTGCTCCAGGTCAATGGGAGCTGCTGGAAGTGGCGGCCAGTACGTCCCTCGGCCCGCGCCGCTTCCAGCAGCTCCCATTGGCCTGGAGCAGCGAACCAAGGCCACTGGGAGCCGCGATTGGCCAAACCTGCCGACGCAGCAGGTACGCAAACCGGCCTGACCCACCAGGGGCTTTCCCTGCACAAGCGGCGGAACAAGTTTGGGAAACACTGAACTATCTTGTTCCTAAACCCCTAGACAATACCTGTTTCTGTAGCAATTCAGCAGTTCATTAGGCACCGAACAATTAAGTACCTGTTTGTTTTATTTTTGCTTAGTAATTAAATCTGATGACATTTAGAACCAAGAATAATTGCATTGATCTCCCTGCTGTCTCAAAGAGAGGACAGATTAAGGGAATTTATTAACATTTCTGGAAGATCTTGGTATAGATCATAAGTTTTCCTTCATTTTCTTATAATTGTTTACATTAGTTTCAGCACAGTGTAGAATTTATGGAAATTTATATTAATATTTGCCTCGTATACAATGTTTGCTCAAAAATGCCATTTGACTGTGAAATGATAAATTTAAAATGCTTAAAGCCATGCAAATATTGGTACTGTCAGGCCAATTTCAGGGCCTGTAACGGGGCGGTCTGACCTGGTTAGAGCTGCGGTGGGAGCTGGGTCACAGTTGGAATTCACAACAAGGATCAATCCAGAATCAGAGTGAGGAGCCACACCAAAGGTCAGTGTCAGTAGCCATGCCAAGGATTCTGCTGGAACTAGAGTCAGAAGTCACTCCAAGGGTCAAGCAGGAATCAGTCACTGGAATTAGGGAAAGGAACAAGGATTTGAAACAGGAGCAAGGAGCAGGACCAGGCCAAAGAGGCAGGAACTTGATCTTAGGGTCTCTGGTCAGCAGCAGGTCTGGCAACTAGTTGTTCAAACAAGGGGTGGGACAGGAACAGGAAGCTTTATGCCTGGTCATGTCCAATGAGCTGTCTGCTACTAGTCACCTGACCCAGTTGAGTCAATAGATGTAGCCTCTGGCAGTGGGGTGTTAGCATAGGTGCTGGAACAAGGGATGCTGGAGGTGCTACTGCACCCCCGGCTTGAAGTGGTTTCCATCATATACAGGGTTTACAGTTTGGTTCAATGGCTTTAAGCACCCCCACTATACAAATTGTTCCAGCACCCCTGAGTGTTAGCTGCAGTTCCCGCATCTGACCTTGTGGTGCAGTGGCACAGAGGGTAAGGCTCTTGCTTGGCAACCCCATGCCTAGGTTCAAGACCGGTGACACATGACAGTCCACCATGTAAGTATATATTACACCGTGCAATATTTCCTTATTTTTAGTAGTTAGTCATACTAGGAGCTTTGGTAAATCAAAAACACTGTGGCAAATACCTTTGCTTAGATGAGCCCTCGTCTCTTTCCTGAAACAAGAAGTCATTCTTCAGCCAATGGAGCAGTCCAATTAGGTGGAAATTATAATTGCTATGATATGAGTTTATGATGTGACTGCAATATGTCATTAATACAGTTATTTCCTGCAGAAGTGAGTGCCCCCCCCCCCACTTTGTGCTACTTTCATACTGATATGAAGCATAGTTTCAGGGAGGGATTGTGTATTGTACATCAACTAGAATTTAAGAAATATTCTGCAAGGAACTTTTGTTACATTCTGAGTGATGTGTATTTGCAATTTGAAGATTTATATAAAAAGCTTGGCAGTTCCTTTGTTTCCCAGTCTTGGATGTTCTCCTGAAGTTTGAGTGGGAATGCAGTGGGCATAGGTTAGTAAGTAACGCACTACTGAATTGGTTAGGGGAGGGAACTGTTGAAGTGGAAAATTATTGATATGTACTATATGATTCTTGCTAATTAACAAGTCCAGCCTGTACATACTGATGGGATTTTGTATCATTTTGCATTTCCCACTCTTTCTTTTCTCTATCCCCAATTTCTCTTCCTTATTTTTATTTATTCTTCTGCCATTCCCATCTCTTCCTCCTCCTCTCATATATTCCCGTACCATTTTCCCCAGTGCCTCTTTTCTCTTTGCTAATCCTTTCTTTCATCCCCCCTCTTTTCTATCTCCTTATTTCTCACACATATGCTGTTCGTGACTTTGCATCCATGCTTCTATTAAGTCTGTTTACATGTGTGTGTTTTAGGGCAGTTGGGACAACTAGGTTTACCTGGGGATCAGTGAAGCATATGACTTTTATATACCCGCAAAGAATTCCTGGAGGGATATTTGGAAGGCTCTAATTTTGGGTTCATTGACTCAGCTTCCAGGAGAGCACTAGTATCTCTAAAATAACTCCAGTATGAGTTTGAAAATCTGGCTATCTCCTGAGATTATTGCTGTCACTTTTACTGTAAGTGAAGCCACAGTAGGTTGATTGTGGAGGGAGTGTTTTTTTAATCTTGAATCTTTAATGAATAATAATAATAATAATAATCTTTAATTAGAAGAATAGAATGTGGTGGAATGCTGGCACAAGTATGAACTGATGATATCTTTGATTGTATTTGAAATAATATATAACATGATCATATATAAGCTACAAAGGTGGGTAAAATGTTTCAGATGATACAGAAATATATTAGTGCAAATGACAATATCTCGTTTTGCCTTATGCTATAGATGTAAATATTAGAGATGTATTGCATATCTGATTTTTTGCCTTTTGGTGTTGTAAACTTTTTCTTTAATTTTTCTGAGTTTACATGATGTAGACCGAAAATATACTTAATTTTTAAAAAGGTTTAATTCAGTCACTAGATGACATCAGAGTTGGAGATCTTTCCTCAGTAATTTGTCATCATGGAGAAATCAGAAAAATGTTGTCTTAGCTAGACCAAAATGGTTTTGGAGCTGTTGAGCATGCCTGGATGATCACGATTCTTAAAGATTTTCTTTCTCGCAAGAAGCTGGAGTGAGTTTTAGTTTTCTAGGTCTTAAACCTTGTGTACTCTTTCAAAGGCAGCGGGATAGCAAAAGAGAGGTGAACACTTTGTTACACATAACATTAAATTTCTACTATTGTGATATTCTGTCTCAGAGGGTCCCAAACTGCTCTGCAAATGTCAGATCACACAGTGTTGACTCCTCTTTGCTCACACCGTTTTTCTACAGACATCCATTTTCAAAAAGGACAAAATGCTTAACACAAGAAACTCAAAAATACATCAATACTTTATTTTTCCATCTCAGAAATTGATGTAGATGCCCCAGTGATGTTGCATGACTATGAATGAGTGAGTAGGTGACACATGCAATCCTGAATGAGAGGAGAGGTGGATACCTCCATATAATATCTTTATGAAAAAGTGCTGACCATCTCAGCTAATGCTGGACTACAGGATTAGGAGGGCAACTAAACTCCCTTCGTTGGGAGCATCAGGAGAAGGCCTCTTCCTGCTCTGCCGCCACAAATATCTAAACTCCCTCCCTTAAATGCTAATGGTTACATTGGCTGTGTCAAATTCAACTATATTTACAGGGTTACGTGCTGTATATCAGATAATCACAGGGATCTGAGGTTTGTTTGGGTTACAGATGCCTTTTGAACTTTGAAATTATTGTGTGGATTGTGTTTCATAGGCATGAACTTCTCCATTTGGGTATTCAGGTGCTTCAGTTAAATTAATGGTATGGTGTGTTTCAAAAGGGTTGAAATTACAGGTGACTTTTCTTGATAACTGGGGTCAGTTTAATATTGGTGAGCTAGAGTAACTGGGATTGGTGGCTGGGTCTCCCAACTCCCTGGAAGCTGAGGGGTAAATTAGGCATCAGACCACTGTTTGTGCCAAAGGAGGTTGGATTTGCAAGGAAACTGGCAGGGTTGCAGGCCTTGATTAAGCCATGACATTGCATGAGCCCATCAAGACTGTAGGTAGAAGCTGGTTTGCAAGGCCCAGAACAGTAAGGGTGATCTGAACTTTGAGCATCAAAGGCAGGGTAAGCACATTGGGGGCAGCTGTTTCCTCTGTTCTTGTTTATATTACCATTGTGTCTAGGAGACCTTGTCATGGACCAGGACCCCATTATGCTAAGTGCTGTGCAAATACGGAACAAAAAGATGATCCCTGCCCCAAAGGGTTTACAATCTAAGACAAGACACAACAAATGGATACAGGCAGACTGAAACAGTGCAGTGGTATAACTGCACCAGTCACTCTTTCACTGCCTCTTTTGTTGCTGGGGTGAGAGATGGGCTTGTCTATAGGTGTTACTTTGATTTGCCTTTTAAGTTTTAGTAAAATTGCTGCCACTTGCCCACATCTAATCTCTCTGCCCTTGTCATTTGCAAGATGTGGCTCAAACTATGAAAAGGTTTGAGAATTCCTAAAGTTGCTTTTTCACATTTTTCTCATTCAGTTACAGCTGTTAACCATAATAAAGTTATTGCAGTGTGAATGTATTGTTGTCCTTTTGGCCCCCGTGAATAGCCAAAATCCAGGGCCTTACAGGGTTGTTTCCATTAGAGTAAGAAAGGGGTATGTGTCAGTTATATTCTTGGTGAAAAGTTATTTATTTAGGAAAAAATGTACACAAAGTTCTGTTTCTGGCTGTTTCCTTGCTCAGAAATCCCCAAATCTGTCACTCCAGCAACATCTGTCCTGTCTCTCTTCTTCCTCTCAGGATCATGCTCGCAAGTCCTCTCCAGGCTTTCTCTGTCCAAAACACACACACACAGGCTGCAAACCAGTATCCTAACCAGTGTGTTGCAACCTGGGAAACCCCTCAGTCCACATGGCTCAGCTCTGACCTGCCACGCAGCCTATTGCTTCATGTGGTAGACTCATAGCTCCCAGCTATTCTTCCTACATAACGTAGCTTGTTCCTCCTTCCGTTGAGCCTGAAAGTGCTTTGTGCATCCACTGGCTTTGATGAAATCAGTGATTGTCTTTGCATTCAAGACTCACCTGCCAGCAGCCATTAGATCCTTTCACCATAATAATATTAATAGTGTCTATGGCACATCAAAAAGTTCACACATTGTGCCTGGACTTTGTGGTAGAACAGAAAGAATTTTACAAAGCAGATTAACTGTTGTTTGTTTTTGCTTGGAAAAGTGCAGGATCACCAGACTGCATAGCATACAGTGAGGGCATCGTACCCACATATATCAGTTCCTCAAATATATGAAATAGTAAGCTGTCAATGACTGAACAACTGGGTATGTGCTAGGGATCTCCTTGGGGGGCTGGAATTCTTTTTCCCAGCGGTAATTCCATCTATCTTACTCCAGCCTTAAGGAGTAACAAATTAATGTGTTTCACACATTAAATAATTTTAATGCCAGATTTTTACAATAAAATAAATTTGTGCTAGTATGCAAACACCACCGCCCCCCTCTTAGCACACAAACACTCTGTATGACTGTGTGTATGTGTTTTCCTAATGCATTCATAAAGCTATATATATGTATATCCTGTTGTTTTTCAGAAGCACCTTTTAAGATGCTGGGATAAGTCAGTGCCAGCAGGGTTACCTCACAGAAGCGGATAATATTAAAGGGTTTTATTTCCCATCCCGTATGTTACGCAGTATTCTGATAGGGAAGGCTGGGGAAAAAAGAGATATTTCCTAGCCGATCTGCCTCTGTTAGGAAAAAAACCCCAAAGCTCACTTAGCAAAAGAATATGAAGCTGGTTGGTACAGTGAATGAAAGTAATAAATGTTCAATGAGGTCACGCATCTACGTGTATTAGAAAAAATTGGAAGGGGGCGGAGCTAAAGAAGTTCAAACCCCACTGTTTTAGCCTAAGTGAATGTGGGAGTTCTGAGGCATAACTTGCAATTAGACCTAAGTAATGTTTGTCTTGATGCTTTTAAGCTATTTTCTGAATCATGGCATTTTCACAGGAATGCCTCCAAAATATGGTGCTCGTTGTCAAGTCAGTGATGATGATAAAAATAGAAGTAAATTCATTTCCATCAGTTCCAGATCCTGCCTGGCATCTGATTTCCAGACTGAGAGAACAAAAAGAATTAACTCTTCCATCAAGATGCATAAAACTCTATTTTCATATGCTCTTAAAAATAGATAATCAATTTTCCTCACTCATCCCCCAATATTATTCTTGTTCTTTTAATGCATGCATAAACTCAGAAACGCACCCTCCTCTGAGAAATGCACAACTTTCCACTGTGGGAGGGATTGGTCATAGATGATGATAACAGTACTAGGTAGGAAGTATTTATAACATAAAATAAATTCTCTGTTCAGTCCAATGATAGTCATATTTTGGAAACAGAAAAAAACAAACCCAAGTGTATGGTAGGCATGACAACCCCTACCCCACACATATGAGTTTTCTAAAGCCATTTGTTTCACCATGCTGGAGAAAACCATTTCCTCCTTATCTAGATGCTCTTTAATATCAATGAAGACAAGTTTAGGTCTTTCCCCTACAGTGAAGCAGCCAGGTAAGATAAAAGAATGTGTATGGCAGGGACCTGTGTAACAGTGTGGAATAAAGTGTATGTGGTTAATTACTGGTACAAATTACAGTTTATTTGAGATTGAATTGTATATTTTCCAACTGTTTGGTTTTGTCACAAATGCTCTAGATCTTCTTTAATTCCTGCTCCAGGTGGCAGAGACATAAGCAACTGACATACTCTCTCTCTCTCACTCACCACTAGAAATACCTGTGAGAAACTGTCCTGAGGCTGCCTCAGCTGTCATACCCTCTACTGGGGCTCTATGACTAGAGCACATAGCACTAGGGGGAGCAGCCAACCCCATGCAGTGTGTAGCCCCAGTAATCCAGCCCTACTGCCATGCTAAATGTTGCTAAAATACTAAAAACTCAATTGCATGCATGAAGTGCAATTTTCAAAGGATAATTTGGTCAAACAAAAACCAGTTTTCATTGGAGCACTTACACATTTTAGTTGCAGGAGGGTATTTTGATACCATATTTCAAGTATTTGTGCACAGAAGTTTTAGCAGCAGAACTGTTTAAAGCGGAGAGGAGCTGCAAGAATTTTATGAGGAAAGTCCTTCTTTAAATTTTTTTTTTTTCATACTTAAAAATGACTGCACTGTTTTTGCTCACAGTTCCAAATGAAAACTCACCTTTTGGAAAGAGACTAAGCCTGGAAAATTTTAACCTGAATAATGAAAGTTTCAACAATTTTAACTGACTGACTACAGGACAACTAGACTCGAGCTTTAGTACAGTACTTTAAGTCATATTGTTGCTTTTTAATGTGTGGTTCTCTCTGTTGTTCCAAAAGCTTTAATGTGTTATGTTGTCCTTTGTTCATTTTCTACTCTGTATCCTGGTTCCCCATAATTTGCAGATATGTAGTACTGCTGATGAACAAATATGCCATTAGTGAAGTCTCTACAGTACACTGGTGAAATGCTGTTTCTCGTAGGCATCGTGTGCTAAGGCTGAAATATCTAAAAAATATATTCTTCTGTTTAACTGCTCAGAAATACAATTCTTTCCTAATAAATCAGTCCGTAAAAATGCACTGATGTTATTGCAATTCTTGATTAAACTACTGGCCACTATACAAGTCCATTATTCACAGGAGTTACTATCATTGTCCAGTGCGGTTCCCGGGATTTACATTTATTGAAATTGTTATGTAGTAAATTATGCCAACATACTGTGGTATCTGTCTTATTTGGAGTAACTTACATAGCACCATAAATTTACATGGTACTTCCAGAGATCGACATATTGTTTGCCCTGAAGAGTTTCAACTATATGACAGAACCATAAATCAAGTACTGTTTGTAATCCTAACCATACAATAACTTCCTCTTTCACCAACCAGTCCTATACTTAGCATTATTATTAGGAACATAAAAAATTGCCCTACTGGAACAGACCCATGGTCCATCTGGTCCAATAGCTCATCTCCAACTGTGGCCAGCACCAGTTGCTTCAGTGGAAGGTGCGAGAAACCTCACCGTAGGCAGATGTAGGGTAGGGTAGATGTAGGGTAATCTACTCCCCACATTTGATCTCCTCCTAATCCTTGTAGTTAAAGATTGGTTTGAGGCCTGAGGTTTATTACCCCTTCCCAAATTTGTAAACATTAACTAATATAACTCTGAATAGTCTTTTTCATATAAAGGTTCAGTTCTTCTTGGAATTTTGCTAAACACTTGCCTCAATGGCTTCCTATGACATTGAGGTCCACAGCTTCATTATGAATTTTGTGGAAAAGTATTTCCTTTCATCAGTTTTGAATTTGCAACCATTTAATTTCACTGAGTACCTCCTTGCTTTTGTGTTATGTGACAGGGAGAACAGAAGCTCCTGATCTGCCCTTTCTATACTATTGATTTATTTTACATATTTTTATCATGTTCTCTCTTACTTGTCTCCTTTCTAAGGTAAACAATCCCAGTCTTTTCAATCTCGTCATATGAGAGTTTTTCCTCATATATTCGTTGTCCTTTTCTGGATGCCCTCTAATGCTGTAATTCTTTTTGAGATGGGATGACTAGTACTGTACACAGTATTCTAGATTATGCCACAACATTGATTTATATAATGGCATTTTAATATGCTCCATATTATTTTTCATCCATTTCCATATGCATTCTAACATTGTTAGCTTTTTTTACTACAACTGCACATTGAGCAGAACTCTTCATTCAGCTGTCAACAATAATACCCAGATTCCTTTCCTGAGTTAATACAGTTAACTAAGAACCTCATAAGGTGTATGAATAGTTCAATTTTTTCTCTCCAAAATGCATTACTTTGCATTTATCAACATTGAATATTTACTATTGTGCTACCCAGTTGCATAGCTTGTTTGGGTCTCTCTGAAGTTCCTCATAGTCCTCGCCGATCATGGCTAACCTAAATAACTTTGTACCACCTGCAGATTTTGCTACCTTGCTACTCACCCCCATTTCCAGATTGTCAATAAATATATTAAACACTAGGCCTTGTATAGAATCTTGAGGCACCCTGCTGTTAACTTTTTGCTATGATCAAAATTGACCATACAATCCTGTCCTTTGTTTTCTATCTCCTAGCCAGTTTTTGATCCATTATAATACACTCACGACTACTTAGCTTTTTTAGTAGCTTCTTGCAAGGGTCCTAGTCAAAGGCCTTCTAGAGCTCTAAATAAATTCAAAAAAATCTAATCAAATTTTCCTTTGTGGAAATTCTGCTGGTTAGTCTTAAAACATCTGAAATAGCAGGATATAATATTCTGTTTTTAGTTATTTCAAACAACTTGCCAGCTCCAGTTGTAAGGATTACTGATCTCTAAATTCTCTGGGTCACATAGGTACAACGTTTGCTACCCTCCAACCCTCCGGTTCAGTAGCTGTTTTAATAAGCACTCACACATTTTTGTTAGCTTCTCAGCCACTTCATTCTTAAGCCCTGTCAGAACTCTTGGGGGATATCATCTGGGCCTATGAGGTGACTTACTGCTTTTTAAATTATCATTTTTGCTCCAACACTTCCTCTTCTGATACCTCAATCTCTTGTAGAACTTCATCTTTATTACCAGAAAAGAGCAGGTCCAGTGCATGTCGATGGGGAGGACGTGTGTGTGTGTGTGTATGTGTGTGTGTGTGTGTGTGTGTGTGTGTGTGTATATATATATATATAATATTGATTTTCAGCAGTGTCTTTACTTTTAACCCTTGCTGATCCAGCAGACCCATCAATTATTTCACAGACTTCCCGCTAGTGGCATACCTAAAGAATCTGTTGTTTTTACATTTTTAGCTATTTGCTCTTCAAAATCAATTTTAGCCCTTCTAATTTCCCTCTTCCATATTGTATGTTGTAATTTTATGCTCCTGCTTATTGGCTTTACTGGTGCTGCATATCCAAATTTTGAAGGATTTCTGTTTGACTTGAATAAGCTCTCAAGCCTTGTCATCTAATCATATTGGTTTACTTCTTGCTTTCCTGGTTCTCCTTTTGTTATTGCACCATTGCTATTAGTACGTTTCTGTTTGCTACCTTCTAGTGAATGGTCAAGATCAATACAGTTGTAATATAAGGTACAACATCACTTATGTGCTTTGTATGAAGCACATACGGATTCTGTCTTTATGCTCATAGATTTTCTATTTATCATTATTTACAACTCTCAGTGAGTGTTTTGTTTTAATCTTGCATTTTCCCCATCATATCTTCATTATATGAAGTTGTCGGATAGCATTAGAGGTCAGAAACTGAAATCACAAATATAGAAAGATTCCAAGTTTTGGAGTCATCTGAATAGTTACAAAAACAGCTATTTGGCTCAGGATATTGTTTTACTACATAACATGCTGTACTGATGTCAGGTTTATCTCGCTCAGCTAAACTCCTGTTATATAACTATCTGGGAAATGTTGGTTTAAAGAAAGCACATAATTAAGCAGCATCTCTTTTGGTAGATTAGAAAAGCTGTTCAGATTTAGTAAACCAAGAAAATTTGGAATTCTAATGACCAAAATCTCTCTTCCTTTAAGAGACCTAAAGTCCCAACCCTTTCTCAGGTTGATATAGATTATAAATGTCACTAATCCCTAGTGCTCAGTGTATTTTTCTTTAGCATATAATATTTTTGTTCATGAAGGGATTCATCAGGTAGTCTGTATTTTAAGTCCCCAAAATGTTTCCAGCAGTGCACTCCAAGCTTAATAAGGTGTGATACTTACTGGGTTAGCAATGTCAACATATTATGGGACACGTAAGGTTTTTATTTGTGTTTTTTATAAACCATTATGTATATTGTTCATCAAACTTATAATTTTAAGACAGAATTTCAACTTTCCATAAACTATTACAAATACCTCTCTGACAAAAATATGTTCATATACTCAGTGTTAAAACATTACAGTAAGCTCAATAGTAGCATCAATAACAAAGAGTTCACTCATCCCGTTTGTGCTGTTGTTGTTTATTTTTTATTGGTATTACAATAGTCCTTAGAGGCCCAAAATGAGTTTGGGGCTGCATTTGTATACATGAGTTTACAGTCTAAACCAGGGGTCAGCAACCTTTCAGAAGTGGTGTGCCGAGTCTTCATTTATTCACTCTAATTTAAGGTTTCGCGTGCCAGTAATAAATTTTAACGTTTTTAGGTGGTCTCTTTCTATAAATCTATAATATACAACTAAACTATTGTTGTATGTAAAGTAAATAAGGTTTTTAAAATATTTAAGAAGCTTCATTTAAAATTAAATTAAAATGCAGAGCCCCAGTGGCCAGGACCCGGGCAGTGTGAGTGCCACTGAAAATCAACTCGCATGCCGCCTTCGGCACACGTGCCATAGGTTGCCTACCCCTGATCTAAACAGACAAGACGGTTAAAGGATGAGAGAAAGGAAGTATTATTAACCTAATTTTACAGATAGAGAACTGAGGTATAGAGAGAGTAAATGACTTGGGCTAGGTCACAGAGGAACTGAACCCTGATCACTTGAGTCCACTACTTTCACTGGAAGACCAGCCTTTCTTTCTGTACATTGTTTGGGCAATAAACTGAACCACTAATAGTTCTCTTCTTCTCAAACTTCTGTGACCGTGAGTCTATGGATATTGATTGTAAATGGGGAGCAGACATGACTGACCGTGGGATACAGTGCCTGAAGCACGAGTTCAAGGTTTGTTAATCTCTGGATTAAGTAACTGGAGGTAGCTTTTCAAACTCTTCAGGACAAATTTTTTTTCTATCAGCTAAAATTGCCAGGCTGAGATGTATATATACCATTGTTACCTTTTAGAAAAAATGTTGTTCTAAATGTGCTGTGTTTGTGGTTACTATCTGGCTTTGCCTATGCTGAGAAAGTTAAGTGTTTTTCTTCACCAGTTCAGCTCCGCTCGTGCTACCAGTGGGAGAGGCTTTATTGTAGAGAAGGGATGGACGTGTCTATAGCTATGTTGTCTGTTTAGATGGCAAAGGCACATTTCCTGCCTACGTTACAGTTTCCATTGTTTTTAGCACTGGCAGAAAAACACTTATAGATGTTTCTAGTGTGGGGACATTGTCCCTAGAGGTTTTTTTTTTTCCTTTTTAAAGGTCATGTGACCTTCTCAACCAGTAAGAGTACCAGCACTAATCTAAAAACAGTTCCAGCAGCTAATCTAGCCCCGAATCCTGCGCACATTTTGACCTTTCTGCTTTGGAGTCCCATTGAAATGCATTGTCCCCATGCTTTCTGTTTTTGATGTTGCACATAACTTTATATTGACAACGATACATAATTTCATTGTAGAAGTTTTCAGGGAGGAAGCTGGAGGTGTTGGCATTTGGGCAGGGGTTGGCTTTCACTTCTGGCACCTGGGGAGACATGGGAGCATTTTGAAATTGTGAGGGAAGCATGCTATCTGGATTTTTTTTTCTAAAATGAGCACCACTGAAATAGGTACCCAAGCTGACATTCTACATTACCATCTTTAGGTTTCAGAATTCACACTTGACTGAGATGACTGGGACAGGGTACACTTCTCAGAGCTGCTGTTTGGGCTGGCTGTGGACTCAGGAAGACATTAGTGCATCTGTTTATGCTCAGTTTGAATTTTCAAAGTTTGAGGGCTAGGGAACACAAGGTCGAGGTCTGCAAGGGGCAGTGACCTTTAGTATGCAGACTGGACAGAGCACACCTTGGCCACATGAAGAGTGGAGGCTGGGCTATGGGCCAGAATCGGAGTGGGAGGACCAGGAATTGGGATGCACGTCCACCCAGCAGCCCAGTGGAACTCTGAGGGAAAACAATATTTTTATTACTTATCAACTGTCTCTCCAGGGAAGGGTCCTGGAAGTGCAGTCTCGGTGTAGTGTGGTGTCAACAACTGGGGCCAGAGCTTCTGCGGAGGGACACTTTCTCCCACAGGAGGCCCTGGCTTCCTGCTTATATCTTGCAATCATATGTTAAAACTAGCAGATCCAGGCAGTTTGGTGGTCAGCCCCATGGTTGGTTCTCTGGGAAGGGCAGTAGACAATAGGGGAGGCTTTCTCTCCTTTGGCCCCTTCTGCAGGCTTTCCTGTGAGAAGCAAGGATCAGAGCCATATTTTAATTTTGTTTAACAAAAGCTTGGCTTCTGGAGCACAGTTCTGTGGTACGATGAAAGGAATCCACAGCAAATTCTGTGATGGTGGGGCATGAGGGGCCCTGGCTATACCCATGCCTCCTTTATCCCATTTTACCTGAAGTTATGCATTAATTTGGTGTGTCAGTTTCAGAGAACAGATTCTGAACCTCTTTAGTTTCCTCACCCTTAAGAGTATCATTCGCCTTATTGAAATCAGTAGCAAAACGCCCATTGACTTCAATGGATGCAGGAGCAAGGTTACCCTATGGTTTGCCAGCATATTCACAGAAAAAATTGGTAGGCAGTAATCTGGGGGAAAGTGACATGCTGCACCTCGCAAAATCAGTGTTGTAAACCTCTATTGTGTACAGTACTTCATTAGCAGCCTTTACAGGAGGAGTTCCTTTCTGCTGTAATCCGTCCTTCTCTCTGTTCAGTTCTTAAAACACACCCACATACAAAAGTATTTGTCAGCCAGTCCTTGTTAAACTGAAACCTATTAGACATTCAGTGTTGATCGGGTAGGTTTTCTCTCTGCATTATCAAGCTTTATCGTGTGGCACTACACGAGTCTTGTTTTAAGTTTGTTATGCTGGGTTGCATATACAGTTGTATTGTGTCACAGTGCAGGGGAATAATACTCCCCATCTGCATGGTTGTGATGTGACTCCTGATATGTTTTGTGTTCAGTTTTGAGCACGTTATTGTCAGACAAATTCTTAGAGTTAAATGAGTTGATAAAAGTAACACAAAATATAGGGGGGCTGGAGCGGCTGGTTTATTAGGGAAGATTAAAAGAGTTTTGCTAAGTGAGGCCATAAATCTAATTATTTCTAGGGCATGAACATCAAGGAGGCAAATTAATTAGTTAGCATAGTACAGTGATTGTAATGAAGAGCAGTGGAGTCATATTTT
Source organism: Emys orbicularis (assembly GCF_028017835.1). Classification (NCBI taxonomy): domain Eukaryota; kingdom Metazoa; phylum Chordata; order Testudines; family Emydidae; genus Emys; species Emys orbicularis. The sequence continues at coordinate 31,148,433 of NC_088683.1, read as the reverse complement.
TTTTTTTTTAAAAGGTAGAGGTATATATTGGAGTGGGGCGTGGTGTGGGGGCAATGTCCTGACCATGGTACACCGCTACCTAGATATAATGCGACCTGATATAACATGAATTCGGATAGAACGCGGCAAAGCAGTGCTCCTGGGGGGGGGGGGCTGCGCACTCCGGTGGATCAAAGCAAGTTCAATATAATGCGGTTTCACCTATAACGCGGTAAGATTTTTTGGCTCCCGAGGACAGCGTTATATCGAGGTAGAGGTGTATCTGTTAGTTAGACTGTTGAGTATTCTTCCAGGGGAAGTGATGTAAGCACTATTTTCTACAGAAAACATCTATAAATGTACAGTTCAGAACAATCCTGTATTGGTAGGAAGAGGGTCTAGATCACCCCTCCTAGATCTTTTCTGTCTCTAATTTATAGAGATATTCCACAAAATGAAAGGTTTGAGAAGCAGTGCACTAACAAGCAAACTCTCCCAACATTTCTGTAAGGTAAGTAAAGATTATCCCCATTTTGCAGAAGAGGAAATTGAGAAACCAAAAGGTTAAAAGATTTGCCCTAGATCACATAGTGAATCAGTGGGAGAGTGGGAATTAAAATGGATTTTCTGCCCCCAATCCCAGTTCACTAAACCATGCCGCTTCTCTAAAAACATTAACTGCTTTTACTGATAAAAAATGCTTTCCAGTTCTGTGAGTAGATGAGAAATATCTATGGCTAAAAAGCATTTGATATTAAAAATAAATAATAAATCATTAACTTGCCATTGAGTTCCGACCTCGTTTTAAAGCCAAAATAAGATGCCCGTAAAATAAAATGTACTTATGCACTTTAATCTGGACTCAGTATCATATTGTAGTTGTGTTTTGTGCGGTTGATTTTTAATATACATTTAATAACATAACTAAATTAATTAAGATGCAGTTTATAAGTATTAAAGAAAGTGTTAGACATACAACAGATCATGGGTTCAAGTGACCAAAGTGTATAAAACATAAAAATTAGGGCTGTCAAGCGATTGAAAAAATTAATTGCAATTAATCACACTGTTTAAATAAATGGTATTCTATTATTGTTTAATATTTTTGGCTGTTTTCTACATTTAAAAATATATCGATTTCAGTTACAACACAACACTAAGTGTACAGTGATCACTTTATATTTATTTTTGATTACAAATATTTGTGCTGTAAACAACAAAATAAATAGTATTTTTCAATTCCCCTATTGGAAGTACTGTAGTGCAATCTCTTTATCATGAAAGTTGAACTTACAAATGCAGAATTATACACACACACACAAAAATCTGCATTCAAAAAATAAAACAATGTAAAATTTTAAGGCCTACAAGTTCACTCAGTGCTACTTCTTGTTCAGCCAGTCACTCAGACAATAAGTTTGTTTTCATTTGCAGAAGATAATGCTGCCCACTTCTTGTTTACAATGTCACCTGAAAGTGAGAACAGACCTTCGCATGGCACTGTTGTAGCTGGTGTGGCAAGATATTTACGTGCTTGATGCGCTAAAGATTCATATGTCCCTTAATCTTCAGCCACCATTCCAGAGGACATGCGTCCATGCTGATGACTGGTTCTGCTCGATAAAGATCCAAAGCATGGCAGACCAAAATAAATTTCAATGGGTATTCTGTTGTTTAACAGTGCAATTAAAACGGCGATTAATCACGATTAATTTGTAAATTGTGATCAATTTTTTTGAGTTAATCGTGTGAGTTAACTGTGATTAATCAACAGCCCTAATAAAAATGTATGTAATAAATCCTGTCTCCATTGAAATGAATGGCAAAACTCTCATTGACATTAACAGGACCAGGTTTTCACTCATGAAGTTTAGTTACTGTCAAAATAAAACCCAACTTTTTTAAACTAAGGTTTACATAATATGTATGGGAGTAAGACGGTTTTGTCCTTTTATATGAAATTATCCCATAATATATGCTATGCATAAGAAATAATTTAAGAATTTAAAATAATAACATCATAAATTAAATTAATAACAATTTAAGTAGTCTTGTAGCCATATCAGTCCCAGGATATTTTATTGGACCAACTTCTGTCGTCTCTCACCAACAGAAGTTGGTCCTGTGACGGGCCACCCCTAGGGTGACCAGACAGCAAGTGTGAAAAATTGGGACAGGGAGTGAGGGGTAATAGGAGCCTATATAAGAAAAAGACCCCAAAATCGCAACTGTCCCTACAAAAATCGGGACATCTGGTCACCCTAGCCATCCCTTCCCCCCCCGGGGTGCAACCTGGAACTGGGGTACCACTGTGCCCTCTGTCTTACCAATCTGGGTTCCCTCTCACACTGTGACATTGTGACAAGCTGCAAAGGCCTCCAAGATTGCCCTCACACAAACATCCACAGGGAGGGTCCACACCCAGCTGTGTTCATGAATGCTCTGCCAGCCACTGCATGAACCAACAAGAGAGAGGCTCCAGCCAAAATACTCCCCAGCCTCCGACTCCGGAGCTGTATCGTCCTATCTTGGTCAAAAGCCTGGCCAGTATATGAGTTGTTACCCAGTCTGCCACTTCTACAAAGGAAAGTTGACGTGCATCAGCTCTTGGTCTTGAGCTGAGATTTTTCCCCAAGCACTTCACTCAAACCACACTGTTTTAGGTAAAAATATAAAATAGATTTGTTAACTACAGAAAGATAGATTTTAAGTGATAGTAAGCAGATCAAAGTAGATTACCTAGCAAATAAACAAAAACACAATCTAATCCTAATATACTAGATAGGATTTGAATTAAGCAGTGTCTCACCCTATTAGATAGCATAAACAGTCCACCAAGGTTTCATACACAGGCAGGTTTCCTTCTTTCCTGCCTGGGACCAGAACTTCCTCCAGTTCAGTCTTTGTTCCTCAGGTATTTCCAGGTGGGGAGTGAGGCCCCTTGATGATGTCACTTCCCCCTTTTATAGCTTATTCCAAATGGCGGGAATCCCTTTGTTCCAAGCCAAGTTCCCAGTCCAGTTTGTGGAAGAATACAGGTACCAAAATGGAATTCAGTGTCATGTGAACTGGTCACAAGCCCTTGCATGCTCTGATGAGTCATGGTAGCCATTATCCATAGGCTGACTGACAGTTCATCAGGTGAAGATAAGCTTTCTCCATGGCCCATTGTCTTTTGTTGATGTGCCATTCAACTTGAATAGGCCAATCATAGTGTGCTGGCAGACTGTGTGTAAAGCTTTATGGGTATTAACCAGGTGCATGCACATTTGAAATACAAATACATAGTCAATAATCATAACTCCAGATACAAAAATGATACATTCATACAAATAGGATAATCCTATTCAGCAAACCATAACTTTTCTATTGACACTTTACACGACGCATTTTGTACAAGATGCATCATAATTATGTCATAATCATGTCATAATTATATCACTATGGTGATTATGGGGTGAAGAGTGTCACAGGTCCAATAAAAGATATTACTTCACCCACCATGTCTCTCTAATAACAGTTTTAAGAAATTAGAAAGTTTTAAGTGTCAGTTGCAATGAAAAAACAATTATTTTCAGATTGGTAGGTTATGGTGTATTATACCACAATTATTCCTTGATTATTTATTTTAAGGAAAACCCACCTTAACTATTTTCTTTGCTTTTGCTCAGAACTTTATCATTTGACTTTGTGTGCACACATAAGCTACCAAATACTAGGCTGCTTTCTGACCATTAGACAACATGCCAACGTATTCAGTTATTGTAGGATAAAATGATTTTAGTTTCATTCTATTATTTCTTCATTGCTTAGACAGTAGAAGTACAAGTGTGATCCCTAGCCCTTATATCAGATTAGCTAGCTACACTGTGTGCTTGGGTATTTCCAGTGAATATACTTAAAATTGCATCATGTTCAGGTAAAGCAGACATGAGAACCAGGCTATTGCCACAGAATTCGCATTGAAAAAAGTGATCAACTTTCATATCTTTTTATGTTTCTGTAGAGTTCAGCTATATTAAGTTTAGAAATCTTACTGTATCAACATATACAATTTGTACTCTCCTTACTCTTTCTGCGTGTGGATTTGTAAGACTTCTTTTGTAATTGTATCCAATTCAGCACAATAGCCACATCCCTGATCTACCAATTTTTTATTTGATTTGCTGATGTATTGTAAATGCTATGTACTGTGCTGGCATGAGGAAACCTAATTTGAAGACTGATTTGTGAGGAAATGGCAGTATTGTTTATTTAGGACTTGAAAAATGTACTCTCCTAATTGTCTGTCTGTGGCAAGTAGGAAGTTTTCTTAGGGGTTTGCCAGAATCACTGCCGTCGACATCTGCAGAATATGTTTCCATGGGGGGGAAAAATTGAATATTTACAGATGAAACCCAATGGAGTGCTGCCTTTTTAAATCTGCAGGCAGGAGGGGCTGTGCTCCCTAATTCTTATTCACCATCTCCTCTGGACTGGCCAGCAATCTTTGCAGCAACACCCTCTGTGAGCCAGGAGCAGTTTGAGCAACTGTTCTGTCAACTTGGCTGCAGCTGCTCAGCAGCCCCACCTGTGGTAGGCTGTCCCTTCTTGGAGATAGGAGGGAGGGAAGAGAGCTGCTCTGGCTGCTGAACTATGCTTTCTTGCTCGGCTTTGGTACCATGTGGGAACCTGATGGAAGGAAAAGCAGGAGAGGTGCTCCACTGACCACTTCTTCCTGAGCCCAGGACAGCCCTTAGCATAGCATGGCTTCCTTCTCTATTCCGACATTGAGTACAGCATGGGAGGGGAGAAGATACTGATAACCTACTCTTTTCCCTTCATTCCACTCAGCTTGAAAAGAAGGCTACAAATTAGTTGAGGGAGGCATATCATAATGTTTTGGAGGGAAGGCAGCATGAATTTGGGAGGGAGATGGCAGTGAATCAGTTTATGGGTATTGGAAAGCCACACAATATGAGTTTTGTCAGGGTGGACAAGGAAGGGAATACTTCAGATACTTTTAAAAAATAATCTCTGTCTGGTATCTATGATATGTACTATATGTATTAGAAATGATCTGTTAGGGCATTATTCTGGGGGACATGTGTAAATTAGATTTTTTCCCACCTAATTTAGATGTAAAATTGTTAAAGATGGTTTGCCGTATCATTTGTAGTATGCACCCGTGCCACAGAGCAACTGGCAGTGATCAGTTATCGTCTGCTGAAGTACTGGTGAACAGGAGGAAACAATTTTCGCACACCAAATGGAAAACTCATAATGGCCTAATCTGGAAGGAAAGTGTAAAATTAGGACTTGATGATACAATGTTTGCTTTTGTTGTGTTCCTGGGATTCTTTTTTGAAAGTACTCAAAGGGAACTAGAACAGACAAATAAAAATGCCCTGTATCTGCTGAGAGGATCAAGATCAGGCCTCTGGATAAGTTAGCTATAAAAGAATAGAAATGTGGAAATACCTTATTTGGGTGAGACTTTTTTTCAAATGGGATTAGAAAGAAGGAAACTGTGGATATAGGGATGACTTTAGTAACACTCATAATTTTATTTTTCAACAGATAAACACTCTTGTAATAATGAAAAGAGATTTGACCATCCTTCCTCTTTGACTTAAAAATAGATTTTTCTGTCATCTTTGACATATCGGCTGCAAACTAAATCATGATTTCTGCACTTTAATTATAACACCCACGTATTTGGAAATGTCTGGGTTTACAGGAAAGCTATGAAATGAGTGCAGTAAAATTACTGTAGTAATGCTCTCTTCTTGAATAATTTTCCTTTGATTTTCAGTTTGTTTAATACAATAAATTATTTGAATACATGCTACATCAAGTACCGTGTGAAAATGTCAGAAATACCTGTATGTTGTAAATGTTTCATGATCATACATGTCAGAATTTTTTAATTTTACCTAAATTCTGTTGCTTTTATAGATTATCTTTCGCAAGGGATAGACCTCTCTGGAATAGAAGTAATTGAAAATGACCTGCTTTTTATTGCAAGAGCTCGACTTGAGGTTGAAAATCAGGCTAAACGCTTACTTGAGCAAGGGGTAGAGACTCAGGTAAAATACATTTTTTTCATTTTCAAAAGCAAAGATAAATATGGAACTTTGAAGCTAATTATTCTGTTTACTATAAGATTGTCTAACTGAGGAACCAAACCTGACAAATCTTACTCATCTGAGTAATTGTTACTCACATAAGGACTCTCACAGAAGTTAATGGGGCTAATTGCATTAATAAGTTTACTCACAAAAATAAGATTTTGCAGAATAAGGGCCTAAAAAGTTGAGAAAAATTAAATGTGTATTTTATAGACCATAAAATAACAAACTTCTTTTTGTGGTAAGGGGATTGTTTGTTAATTGAAAATATTTTGTATTAACATAATGCTCTGTGCTTTATATTTAAGGTTACTGAACATTACAAATGAATTTGAAAAATGTATTTTCTGAGAATTGCAAAGAATCTGCTGCCATTTAGCTGTGCTTTGGTGTAATTAACTGATTCAGAAGTTTTCCTATTAAAACGTTAAAAGACATCTTAAACTTTGAGATAAAAATCTACTTTAAGGAGTATCAGAATGATTGTGCATAATTATATTCATTTATACTAAATCTGATTACCTGCAATTTAAAGGGCCTGAATAAATGTATTATTATATAACTATTTACAATACCATCTATGCTTTTTTCTGCATTTTTCTATTTTCCTGCCTTAGTATTTTTAAAATAAATTTACATTTTTATAATTAAAATAACCCTTTATTTTAAATTTAAAGCCCCTTAATTATCGTAAGTGGAATGTTGGTCTAATATAGTTCTGTAGTCAGTTGGTATTCTATGGGAAACAAAGAATATTAGAAAAAGACATTTGTGTGCTTTTTTTCACAAAATTTTCTAGTCATGTTAAAAAATTAGGAATGCGATTATAAGTAAAAACGTTAAAATAGCACGAATGTTCCCTACATTTTCAGTGACATTTAAGGGTTAAAGACTTAGTTTAAGCTTAATCGCTTTGAAGATATAAAGTGGAGGAATTCTATTGAAAGTTAATAGGAAAAAGGAAAAAAAACAAATGAGACCATCAATTATATGCAATACTCCTTTACCATATTTGTTTGTGCTAGATAATGGAGTGCTAAAAAAGACCAGCCTGAGTCTCATACTTATACTTACACTGAGATTTCTTGCCTGCTTAAGGCCAGTCTATGGTAGGTTTTGATGTCGACACAGCAGCAAAATGAGAGCATGGAATTAAGTGGCAGGCTGCATCTTTTTTTAAACTTTAACACAGGGGAGGAGTTCTATCTGCCCATCGCCCCTGCTCTCCTATACCAGGCATTTAATTGTTTCCAGTGTGGGGGTTGTAGGGCTTCTTACCATATAACCTGTTAACCAGTGCCAGGGTTACAGGGCTCGTTACCATATAACCCATAATGCAGAGTGGCTCTCCTCAGCTTATCCTGCAGGACTCAGCTCTCTCTGAGTCTTAGCAGAACTGTGACTTTCATCAGTATGGCTTTCCTAGTGTGTATTACACCAATGCAAAAAACCTATTGAAAACAATACCTAAGAGGAAGTAGGCAGTAATTTTTTATTGTAAATAGGGCTATCAAGCAAATAGAAAAAATAATTGCGCAATTAAACAATAATAGGATGCCATTTATTTAAATATTTTTGGATGTTTTCTACATTTTCAAATGTATTCATTTCAATTATAACACAGAATACAAAGTGTACAGTGCTCACTTTATATTTATTTTTTATTACAAATATTTGCACTGTAAAAAAGAAATAGCATTTTTCAATTCACCTAATACAAGTACTGAAGTGCAATCTCTTTGTCATGAAAGTTGAACTTACAAATATAGAATTATGTACAAAAAATAACTGCATTCAAAAATAAAACCAGTAAATCTTTAAAACCTACAAGTCCACTCAGTCCTACTTCTTGTTCAGCCAATCACTCAGACAAACAAGTTTGTTGACATTTGCAGGAGATAATGCTGCCCGCTTCTTGTTTACAATGTCACCTGAAAGTGAGAACAGGCATGGCACTTTTGTAGCCGGCATTGCAAGGTTTTTATGTGCCAGATATGCTAAACATTCGTATGCCCCTTCGTGCTTCGGCCACCATTCCAGAGGACATGCTTCCATGCTGATGACACTCATTAAAAAAATAATGCATTAATTAAATTTGTGACTGAACTCCTTAGGGGAGAATTGTATGTCTCCTGCTCTGATTTACCTGCATTCTGCCATATATTTCATGTTACAGCAGTGATGACCCAGCACATTGTTCGTTTTAAGAACACTTTCACTGCAGTTTTGACAAAACACAAAGAAGGTACCAATGTGAGATTTCTAAAAATAGCTACAGCACTCGACTCAAGATTTAAGAATCTGAAGTGCCTTCCAAAATCTGAGGGACAAGGTGTGGAGCATGCTTTCTGAAATTTTAAAAGAGCAACACTCCAATGCGAAAACTACAGAACTCAAACCACCAAAAAAGAAAATCAACCTTCTGCTGGTGGTATCTGACTCAGAGGATGAAAATGAACATGCGTTGGTCCTTACGGCATTGGATCATTATCGAGCAGAACCCATCATTAGCATGTATGCATTGTCCTCTGGAATGGTGATTGAAGCATGAATGGACATATGAACTTTGAGCGCATCTGGCATGTAAATATCTTGCAACGCTGGCTACAACAGTGCCATGCCAATGCTTTTTCTCACTTTCAGGTGACATTGTAAACAGGAAGCGGGCAGCCTTATCTCCTGCAAATGTAAACAAATTTGTTTGCCTGAGTGATTGGCTGAACAAGAAGTAGGACTGAGTGGACTTGTAGGCTCTAAAGTTTTAGGTTGTTTTGTTTTGTTTTCGAGTGCAGTTATGTAACAAAAAAAGTCTATATTTGTAAGTTGCACTACAGTACTTGTATGAGGTGAATTGCAAAATACTATTTCTTTTGTTTATCATTTTTACAGTGCAAATGTTTATAATAAAAAATAATATAAAGTGAGCACTGTACAGTTTGTATTCTGTATTGCAATTGAAATAAATATATTTGAAAATGTAGAAAAACATCCAAAAATATTGAATACATTTCAATTGGTATTCTATTGTTTAACACTGCGATAAAAAATGTGATTAATCGTGATTAATTTTTTTGAATTAATTGTGTGAGTTATCTGATTAATTGACAGCCTTAATTGTAAATATAGCAAAAAGATCTTTAAGATTAGTGTTTACTCCTTTCAGTTTGGGTTCTTTTCACATGTCAGATTTGACCTTGTCTGACAATTTTTTATTCATATTAAATACTAACACAGGGCTGACAAACCCCAGGAAAATTAATCTCACTTCATTTGAAGAATTGATAGTTTTATTAGACGTTTCAGACTGTATCAAGATAATCAAGAGATTATTAGAGTAGATGCCTGTTGTGCTTTAGCGAGTGACCGGTTTCCAATCAAACTGGGGATTGTTTGGAAGAACTTTATTAGTGCTTAATTGTATCAGAAGAAAAAGAAAGATGAAACTGTCATGATGAAATGTTGCTTGGTTTGCTTCAATGATTTCTTGATGAAGAGAATAATTTGCTTTAGAAGATTGTGCTTCCTTCCATTGTCCTGAGAAATATAGAATTACAGAGATGAACAACAGATACTATGTCTTTGTTTAGAACTTTTTATCATTGTAGTTGTATGTATTTATGTGACAGATATACTTACTTTTCATACATTTCAAGGCTGGATGTTGACCATAAGAGAGTTGGGATTCTCCCTACTTCTTTCTTTTGTGTTTTGTATAAGAGAAGCCATGAAATAGCTCAACTTCCTATTTGATCCTTTCTGAGCAGGCACGCCTCTGTGCAGCTGAAGATAGTGCATTTGTAGTTTCTGATGTGATAACTTTGGAATAATTTGGATGTGTATATATACATTCTGTAGTTGTAGTTTGTGGTTTTATGTCCTGAATTTCTCTTTAAATAGTAAACACTCTAGATTATGTTTCTACTATATTAAACAGATGTTTTTTTGTCTTAGCAACCATCATGATTCATGTCTGTGTGAGTTGAATTTATAGCCCTTTGTATTTATAGCCCTTTGATTTTGAATGTTGTTCTGTTCTCAAGACCAGGTGGCAAGTATTGAATGTATCTTTAGCATACTATGCCAAAGTATCTAGTCATATTATGAAAACCTTTGCAGAAGTGGTATTTCCTGAACAGTTTATTTCTGAGTATTCTTTCAACCACCTTGAGGGAGAAGGGAATTTAACTATAATGTTTTAAAAAGGTAGCTAGATAATGTCTATAATGAGGTCTGCTTCTTTACAATTGTATGTAATGTTGGGCTGGAAACTTAAAGAACATAAATCACAAGGTGAATACAAGGAGACTTAATTACATGTCTGTTACTGTATTTTACATATGCTAAAGCTTATTCACACTGAGGCAAAGAAGGCAAAATTATTAAGTAGATATGCAGATGTGTGTTTATTATTAAAAAGTAATACTATTGTACATCTGAAAGGTTTGAGATTATACAAATTAATATGCAAAGAACATTTTATATTTCTAATTTGTATTCTACATGCTATTTTGAAAAAGGTTTGTGCTTCTGTTGATCTGGGTTGATACTGTGGACAGAATTGTAATTAATGATTGTGTGAGACTCATAGACTTTAAGGTCAGAAGGGACCATTATGATCATCTAGTCTGACTCCCGCATGATGCAGGCCACAAAAGCTGACCCACCCACTCCTGGAATAATTCTCTCCCTTGACTCAGCTGTTGAAGTCCCCAAATCATGATTTAAAGACTTCAAGTCTAAGTGCATTATATAATTATGCAATTACCTTTGCCAGGCAAATTTGTAATCTCAAAAGAATGAAATCAGGTTTGTTTGACAAGACCTATTTTCCATAAAGCCATGTTGACTGGCAATTATATTCCTATCTTTTAATTGTTTATCAATTGAATCCTGTATCAGCTTTTCTATTATTGCCTGGGATTGATGTCAGGCTAATTGGCCTATAGTTCTCTATATCATTCCACTTATCCTTTTTTAATATTGGCACATTAGCACTCTTCCAATTTCTGGAATTTCCCCAGTATTTCAAGATTTATTAAAAAATTAGTATCAGTGGGCCAAAGATCTCCTTGCCAACTCTTTTAGGACTCTTGGGTGCAAACTGTCCAGCAATGCCATTTTCAAAATGTTTATTCTCAGCAGATGTTAAACACCTTCCTTTGTTACGAATGGACCGGAAAATACTTCATCATCCTCATGTAACACAAATACATCACCCTCCTTCTTTCCAAATATAAAACAGAAATAATTATTGAATATTTCTGCCTGCTCTGCATCATCATCAATTTTACCATCTCCATCTAGTAATGGACCTATATCATTGCTAGGATTTCTTTTGTTCTAATATTACTTTTAAAAATTCCTTATTGTCATTAGCACTGCCAGCCATGGATTTTCCCTGATGTCTTTAACTTCCCTTATCAATTTTCTACAGTTCATAACTTCTCATTTATATCAATTGCTATTCCCTCTGGTTTTTGTTGCCGTCACTTAACCACTAAACCAGGATGGGGTTATAGCCAAAGTTGTCCTCTTTCTTGATTGTGGAATTGTGGCTTTTTGCCCATCTAATAAATTCTTCTTATAAAAATCCCAAAATTATTTTTCTGTTTCTCACAATATACTGCACATGGAAATGATTAAAAATTGCTTGTTAAAACATCCATCAATAACGTGGTGATAAGGCATTCTATTGAATGCAATCTGCATTGTAAACATTTCCTGTTCCATGTGTCCAACTAACAACTAAAGATCCATGGGAATTAGAACTGAATCTTGTATTCTCGGTTCATTATACAATTTGCATTTTGAAGACAAATCAGAAGACAGTTTGAAATTTACAAAACAAAAAGTATTTAATTTCTTTTAAGGAAGTGATAAAAAAGGAAGATATAATTCCACTCTTCAAACATGTATGAAAAATACACACAGGATTTGATCAGATGTTTTGATACAGGTTGATAATCTATCATTTCTCAGGATCTTAATACAGACATATAGTATTTTGAGATTATTCTGAGGATAATTCTGAGTGGTGTTTGAAATAGAAATCTCTAGATTCCGCCCCCCCCCTTTTGAAAGGAACGCAGTTGTGACTGGTAAGACCAGAATTTGACTGTGTGTGTTTTTATGTATATGCTTGCAAAGTCCATGCATCTCCTATATAAGCCAAATACTCAATGCTCTTTTTTTTTTTTTAATATAAACAATCCAGGTTTTATAGATTCCAAGGCCAGAAGGGACGACTGTGATCATCTAGTCTGACCTCCTGTGTAACATAGGCCATAGAACTTCCCCAAAATAATTCCTATAACATATAATTTAGGAAAAAGATCCAATCTTTGTTTAAAAATTGTCAGTGATGGAGAATCCTCCACAACCCTTGGTAAATTGTTCCTCTGGTTAGTTTCTCTCACTGTTAAAAATGTACACCTTATTTCCAGTCTGAATTTGTCTAGCTTTATGTTCCAGCCATTGGATCATGATTGAAGAGCCAATTATTAAATATTTGTTCCCCATGTAGGTACGTATAGAGTGTAATCAAGTCACTCCTTAACCTTCTCTTTGTTAAACTAAGTAGATTGAGTCTGTCCTATAAACCATGTTTTCTAATCCTTTAATTGTTGTTGCAGCTCTTCATAGAATCATAGAATCATAGAATATCAGGGTTGGAAGGGACCTCAGGAGGTCATCTAGTCCAACCCCCTGCTCAAAGCAGGACCAATTCCCAACTAAATCATCCCAGCCAGGGCTTTGTCAAGCCGGGCCTTAAAAACCTCCAAGGAAGGAGACTCCACCACCTCCCTAGGTAACGCATTCCAGTGCTTCACCACCCTCCTAGTGAAATAGTGTTTCCTAATATCCAACCTAGACCTCCCCCACTGCAACTTGAGACCATTGCTCCTTGTTCTGTCATCTGCCACCATTGAGAACAGCCGAGTTCCATCCTCTTTGGAACCCCCCTTCAGGTAGTTGAAGGCTGCTATCAAATCCCCCCTCATTCTTCTCTTCTGGAGACTAAACAATCCCAGTTCCCTCAGCCTCTCCTTATAAGTCATGCGCTCCATACCCCTAATCATTTTTGTTGCCCTCCGCTGGACTCTTTCCAATTTTTCCACATCCTTCTTGTAGTGTGGGGCCCAAAACTGGACACAGTACTCCAGATGAGGCCTCACCAATGTCGAATAAAGGGGAACGATCACGTCCCTCGATCTGCTGGCAATGCCCCTACTTATACAGCCCAAAATGCCGTTAGCCTTCTCTGAACCCTCTACAGTTTATCGACATCCTTCTTCTGATGAGCCCTCTTACAGTAGTTCATCAGTATGCATCTGAAAATGGGGCAAGAGGGAGTAAAAAAATTATAACTATGAGAAACACATAGGTGTCACCTTTTTAAGCAAAAGAATTGTAACAGCACCAAAAATTCATCACCTGTCTCCTAGAATTGTACTATTCTCCATGTGAAGCTACCCTGACTTATGATGGCTGTCAACCATGACATGAGGCACAGTGCTAACAAGGTGAAACTTCCCCTTCTAACATTTCAGCAACTATCTGTCCAGTGAAGAAATTGCTGCTATTCTCTTTAATCATTTAGATAATCCCTACTACCCGTGGCAAGATATAGAGATCTTAACTGGCAGCAGGGCTTGACAAATTCATTCACTCCTTGCTAGGGTCGAGCGGGATGTTTTCCCAATCTTCTCTCTGTCTAACCTAATCTTATTTTGATGCCCACATCACCATTGTATCTGAGCACCTCCCAAGAGTAGGATTAAAAACAATGATATCTCTCTCTTCTGTGGCTAATGTGGGAGCAAAAGCTATCAATTTCTTCAGAATTTAAGCTATTCCTCCATGGCCATGAAGATGACCTTAGAGATGTGACTTGAATATAAAGTAATGTACTGTTTGTCTTCCTGAGTCTGCAGACAGATACCTCCACTGCCTCTGCCACTTCTTGTAGATCTTCCAATCAACAGCAGAGTGAAATTTACCAGACTGATGAATTTCACTGCAGCTGTTCTATGGAAACCTGAGCAGTAGTGAACCTCTCAAGAATAATATCAAATTCATGCTATTGATACTGTTTCTTGGGAAAGCTATGAGCCAAAGGACCCCAAAATAGTGGATGCTAAGAAGGGTTGGGTAGTGGGAAAACTTTAAACTTTCTCCTTTCCTTTTGTTGAAGTAGCCAGGGGACTAAAGGGAGCAGCAAAGATAAGCATCCAGAAAGCTCATGGAGAAAAGTAGATGACTGAGCATCCCCCCTCACAGCATCCAGGAGCTTCTGAAGGGAAAAAACCAAAAGCTCCTTCTTTTCTGTAGTTGTGGGAGGGAAGATGGAGTTTTCACATTTATCTGACATCTCTGAAAAAGGAGGCTTATTTTAAAATTGGAACCCCAAAGCTGGGTCAATGGGAAGCACCATCTTCCTTCCCAGCAGGTGAAGGTCGCAGAGGAGATAGGCTTCTACCATGGGGTTGCTCCAAGACCTCAGTCCGAATTCCCTTTGAGCGCTCATTCCACAGCCTGTTCTCCTCGGGGGGATATTTTTTCCAGGAGAAAAAAATAGACCCTGGCAGTACCCTGCATGAGGGGGCCCTTGGCATAGCGAAGTAATTGCCCACAGTTGTTCTCTGAGTCCTCCCTGAAGGGTAAAAATGGAGCCACTCAATCCCTGCTAAGAGTCACAAAGACAAGCAAACCTCACAAACAGTGACATCAAAGACTACTGCCAGATCTTAAGGAATCGTCATGCCCACTTTGTCATCCTCTGACAGAGGGAGGTCACAGTTAAATTTTATCAGTGCAGTTTCTATCCCATACCCAGGCCTTACTGACCTATATCAAAGGAATGTGAGGATTCAAGAACCTCCCTTGCTGCCCTGTCAAAGCCTTTTCAATGGCCTTTTCCCAGAAACTGATGTTTGGAAACAGGTTGAAAATTAGCAAAATTGCAAGCATCAAGAATTGGCTTCTTTAGCAGGGATCTCCCAACAGCTTTCTGGTATTCTGATACCCTGTCATTCCTGAAGGGAAACATCAGCAATCTGTATCAATAATGGATATTGGTCCAACTTTCAGGCTGTGGCCTGACGCATCCCCAGCACATCCAAGGCCAGTGACACACACTGAACGTTAGTGAGTAAAGCCTGGAATTGTCTGCGTGAGATACTGTTCTTTTTACACAGCAGTATATTGCTCAATGGGGATCTGAATAATTTCAGTAACATGAAAACTCTTCATAGTGAAAAAATCTACTCTGTACCAGCTAGGATTAACCAAATTGTGAACTTTCTGGAATAGTTTTGCTGTGCATAGTGTTGTGGATGTTATAATGGAGATGAAGAAACCTTTTGTTTCCTATAGAGACATAGCATAAGATTTCAAAAGTTGTAATAATAGCATTGGTCAGGCTCAGCATGAGACTTTCACCACTGTCACTCTTGCTCTTTCTGCTCTCAGTTCATCTGAAGTAAACTATGTTGACCTGCGAGGATGTTGCCAATGAACAGGGCACTGTCAACAAAGATAGACAAAAGATCATTATAAATGGCTACCAAGTGGTTGCTTGGTTAAACAATATTCTTTCTCATGACTGCCTGCAAACACACTGATTCCATCGACATACAAGGGTAGCCCACCAGAACCCACATAAATACACTTCAGTTTTGAATTGAAGGAGTCAGTGGTTAGTCTATGACAAAAGTATAACTTCCACCTGCTGAACTTTGAGTCCTGAAACAAATTTCAGATCCAGAGTGGGCCCAGTTCTGTATGTCCCCTACCAACCTGATATAATCTCATGATTGGCATGGCTGAAATTCTAAATTGATCCAGAAGAATCATCAGTTATGTAGACATTGAAATTATTCATATTAGGGTTGCAGTATTGGGCCGTAAGATGGCACCAGGGCTTGACTGAGCAACTTTCTACCTGGGTGGTCCTCTGCATCCTTCACAACTTCAGTTTGCAAAATAAACCAGGCAGGGCCATCTGATGATAATGACATTTAGCTCTTTCATAGTGCCTTTGATTTGAGGAACTCCAGATGCTTTACAAGCAGTGAATAATCATATGAGTCAGAGAATTAGTAGTAGTATCTCTATATTGTTTGTTTGTTTTTTGCCATTGGAAAACGGAGGTACCAAGAAGTCAGGTGACTTGCCCAAGTCAAACAAAAAGCATGAGGTAGAGCTGGGAAGAAACTCAGGATTTCTGACTCTTATTCCTGCACCTTAACCAAAAGGTTATCTTTCCTGTCTTGTGTTAGGTAATGTAAATATAGTTTTGTCCTTGACCATGACTTCCTGATTTGTTTTATGATCCCATTCATGTATGTCAGTGTGTGCTTCTGGAAAAAACTTTTTGCAAGTGCAGAAGTTCTAGCAATTTTTCCTTTATGGTCAGCTTATTAGTTTAGACTTTCTGTAGACAGAAGAGATGCTTCAGGACCCTGCACACATTAGGTACTTTGGGACTGTCAACAATATTCGTAAAACTAAGAGTGGGAGGCAAACCTTCATTAGCAGAGGTCTTGGGACTCTGGAATTTCCTTTTATAGGAGTGAAGAATGACAGTACATCTTAAGGAAAAATTATTTTGTAGTTAAGACCCTAGACTGAGATGCAGACAAACTATTCTTGGGTTCTTGGTTCTGTTCTTGCTCTGAGAAGACATCATGTGAGACCTTGGGGATATTATGTAATGTGTCTAAGCCTCAGTCCCTGCTCTAGAAGAGGGAGATAATAGTATTTTCCTACCTCACATGGATGCTGTGAAAATAAATCCATTGATATTTGTGAAGCATTCAGATACTGGTGATAATGTAGGAGAATCCAATAAATAAATGTAAAATAAATAACTACTTTCTGATCTAAATGAATGTAAATGACACCATTGTAGCTTTTCATAATAATGGTTAAGACAGATTTTTTTTTCTCAACAAAAACCCAAAAACACCTCTGCCAACTACACCCAAACAAATTAAGGAAGAAAGGGAAGAAAACCCACAAAAAAGAGGAATTCTTTACTCTATTCCTCTTTTTACTCCTGGGGGGATATGGCGCCAAAAAATTCAAAATTCTGCGCCAAACCCCCCCCCCCCTCAAAATTCTGCAAATTTTATTTGTCAAAAAATGCAATATAATCACACAAGTTTCAATTGTTTTGGTAAGTTATTTAAACTACAATATAGAAAAAAACACAATAGCTATTCAGCATTTCCTAAACATGTGAAAATTAAGATACAAATGCTTGGTAACTAATACTCTGCATTCCAGTTATAATCCTGGATTTTCATTTAACTACATTAAAGAACACCAAACAGCCAAAAAAAAAAAAAAAAAAATAGAATGTTATTTTAAATTGCTCAGACTTTCACACATGAAAGTCATACAATGTTGCTAATCATTGTTATGGTCCTGGCCACGTACTTTGGGAAGTGCTTGGTTCTGATTGTCCTGACATTTTATTGACTGGTAAATGTTTTATTTGCCCTCAAAGTATTTTATTGGCTAAGTAAAATAAATCCTGCACTGTAATCTAACCCCATTGTGCTACTTTGGCACAGGAAAAAAGTGAGAAAGCACATAAGATCTTCCTAGCTGATTCCCATGCTGTCATTTATAAGGCTTTACATCACTCTGGCAATATAGGGGCCTTAAAACTTTTACAGGTTTTATGCTTCTGGGGGAATTGACTGAGAATGAGAACAGCTAACTAACAATAGGAACATTAACAATGTTAGTACACAGGCAGTCTGCTACATTTCTGCCTCAGGGAATGAGATCAATTAATCATCAATAGCAACATTAACAAAGGCTATATCTACACTACCAATTTTTATTGACAAAAGTGATGGTGAGACACAAAAGTTGGCATAATAAAAATCAGAATCTCATGTTCACACTTGCTCCCTCTATCGGTAGATCGCGTCCACAGTGAGGGCACCATCATTGACAGTGTGAGCATTGCAATGTGGGTACCTATCCCACAGCCCAGCTCCACACCTTCTGTCGGTAGGTGTTGTGGGAAGACGGAGCAGATCGCGGTACATCTTGGGACCTGGCTAAATGTCCTGTGATGCATTGCTGTGTGTCCCAGCAGTCCATGGGCTTCTGGCTTTGTTTTGTGGCATTTTTGCAACAGCCATTCTCTGCTGTGCACCCTGGTATCTTTGTGGGAAGGGATGGATCCTGCACTGCTCTCCTATGTTAACTGTCATGAAGACATCGTGGATGGCAGTGCCGTTAATCATCAAGTTCCTAACTGAAGAAGACCCCAGTTTTGCCTGACATGCTGTGTGATATGGATAGGAGCAACTTTAGATTGCTTTTGGCATTCACAGAGCAGCTGCATAGGGTAGACCATCGCTTTTGGGCTCAGGAAACAAGCACTGAATGGTGGGATCGTATTGTCATGCAGGTATGGGATGAAGAGCAGTGGCTACAGAACTTTCGGATGCAGAAAGCCATCTTCCTGGAACTGCGTGCGGATCTCTCCCCAGACCTTGTGGCTCAAGGACACCAGAATGAGAGCTGCCCAATTGGTACAGAAGCATGTGTCGATCGCTGTGTGAAAGCTGGCAATTCCAGACTGCTACCAGTTGGTTGCGAATCAATTTGGAGTTGGGAAGTCGACCATTGGAGCTGTGTTAATGCAAGTGTGCAGGGCAATTAATCACATCCTGCTGCGAAGGACCATGACTCTGGGAAATGGGCGTGAAATAGTGGACAGCTTTGCAGAAATGGGGTTCCCTAACTGGAGGGGCAATAGATGGCACACACTTTCCAATTTTGGCACCAGACCCACCTTGTGACAGAGTACATCAATAGGGTGGGGTACTTCTCCATGGTGTTGCAGGTGCTTGTGGATCACTGTGGGCATTTCACTGACCTCATTCTGGGGTGTTTTGGGAAGGTGTATGACGCACACATCTTCAGGAACACCAGCCTGTAAAGCAAGCTACAAGCAGAGACTTTCTTTCCAGACCAGAAGATTACAGTGGATGTTGAAATGCCTATAGTGATCCTGGGAGACCCCAAGTAACCCTGACAGCTGTGGCTCATGAAACCCTACATGGGAAACATGGACAGCCGCGTAAGGAGTGGTTCAACAACAGGCTGAGTAGGTGCTGGATAACCGTGGAATGTGCCTTTGGCACATTAAAGGCATGCTGGTGTTGCCTTTATGTCAGGCTAGACCTTAATGAAGATAATATTCCCATGGTCATAGCCACATGCCGTACGTTGCATAATCTCTGTGATGCTAAGGGTGAAAGGTTTGCTCAGGGGTGGAGTGCTGAGGCAGACTGCTTGACCACTGATTTTGAGCAGTCAGATACCAGGGCTGTCAGAGGTGCCCAGAGGGGGCAATTTGAATCAGAGAGGCTCTGAAGCAGCACTTTGACATTGAGCACCAGTAATGTATATCTCTGTCAGAGGTGCTAATTTTCCTAGGACGCAATGTTGTCATTTTGGGCCTTATATTCCTGTAAGACAATGATAACAAAGCTTGTGCATGTATTGGTAATGCCTGCAATCTAAATTTGTAGAAAAAAAAATAAAGGTGATTGTGTGTCTAGGTCCAGCTATCATGCAGCGGGGGCTGTGATGCTGGACCAGCAGGCCGGCACCGCGCGCTGCAACTTTGCCCCGCCACCAGCCTTGCGCACTCACCCCCATCGTCGGCCACTGGACCCCCCCCTACTCACCGCTGGTGGGCAGGCAGCTAGTGAGCAGGGATCCAACCAGCAGCAGGACCCGCCAGTACTGATGGGGCGGGGGGGGGGGGAGGAGACAGAAAATATGGGACAATTTGCCTGTTTTTAAGAAAAAGTCGGGACACCTGTAGGAGGGCTTAAATACGGAACTGTCCCTTTAAAAATGTGATGTCTGGTCACCCTATGGATATTGTATCTGAAAATTACCTAGGATTTGAGAAAGCACCACTTTGAAGAAATAGTCTCACTAATCACGCTATAGACACTTCCTTTATAATTTCTGTGGACTCTTTTATTTTTCATCTCTAGTCTCATGCAGTGCAGTGCATTCCATATTCCACATACTGATGTTCAGTCCTAGGCAGAGGATGAACCATGAGTTGCATGCTGTTCTTGCCTTCACATCACCATGTACCTATATAATTGATACCATATTATATCATGTTTCTATTACTTACACCCAATCCAGTATTGTAAGGAGTCATGTATAGCAGAATGTCACTTGGTCTTGTTGCAATGATGCATTTATCTGCCCTAGTTAACATTGCAACTATTATAAATTTTCCACTTTATTTTGTATAAGAATACAATAGAATCCCCTTAATTAGAACACAATATTAAGACAACTTCTTGCCCTTATGAAGAGTGTATGCCACTCTCATGACACATCTGAAAATATTTGAATTATATTAAAATGCTGTATGGAATATAAATTCAAGACTAAAAATGGCATTCACATTACATATTTCTTTATTGGACTTTAACTCTATTTAAAAGACTATAACTATTTAAAAGAGTGGAGTTCAGAATTTTACACCTGTTTAACCCTCATTTAAATATTATTTAATCCCTTAACACTGTCAGAACTTTTTCTAATATAGTACCCATTAAGCAGCAGTCATTACGTTTCACTGTTATTTGGCTAAATTGGTCCCCTGGAGGAGATCCTGACAAAGTAGCTATCTCAATTTTTGTGTCTGTAATAAGGTGGTACACAATGACACTTCATAGGAATGTAGGTCAAGTCTTTTAAGTCATTCTAATGTCAGGTGCTTGAACCTTGCATGAATGTGCAGTCATATCAGCAAGTGGCTCTTGTTAATTCCAGCAGAGATATTAGGAGGATTGGAGTATCAATCTGGGCAGAGGAAATTAGAACCTAGTAAGGAGAGGTCCTGCAGGGAACGTCCTAGGGACAGCCAAGCTCAGAGAGAAAGCTTAGGTTTGAGGTTTGTTACTTTGTTATAAATAATCTCTGGAGTAGGGTATTTTGTGCATGTATGTGCACGCATGATGTATGCTGTTTGAAGCAGAAGTATATGTGCTTACAGTGTCCCTGTGCATGTGTGGAAAGGGTGAGAGGGGTGTAAAGCGCTCTGATCCACCTGTTCCTTTGCACTCCAGTCTTGGGACTAGCCAGAGTCCTACTGTGAAGTGCAGTCTCTGCTCCCTATTAATGACCAACCTATTAATGCCCCTTGGTCATTAACTAAAAAAGGGACAGCAGGGCGAGAGCGGGACTAGTTATGTGTGGGACATCTTTTGCCTTTTCCAGATGCGGTGCAGCTACAGCTCTGGCATGCTCATGCTAGGGGGCCCTGTCTAGACTAGCTGATGAGGTGTGTTAGCTACAGCATGTTAATTAATACATTTTTAAACACTACTTAGCACCTAGTGTAGTCAAAGACACTGGTGCTTAAAAAGTGTGAGACAGAGTCAACCCTAGGGTTGGCCAAAACCAATTCACACATTTTTAAACACCAAACATCTGTCTGCTCTAAATGCTACCTGGCCTTTAAAAACAGGCTAATTAACATGTTTGCTAAATGCACCTAATTTTCCTGGTTTATACAGGTTGGGAGTCAGAACTATAGAAAGCAATGTGCTAGGTGTTATCAGCTGAAAACTGTTGTCTAACTCCTTTGACTCTGTTGATTTGTTTTTCTAGGAAAAATGGTTGAGTATAGGTTGGGATTAGCTAACCGGGAATAGTTAAGCCTCATCTTAACTCAAACTTTTTCCTAGTCAAGGAAAATTGTAGGATAAAAGGTAGGTGTTTAGTACGTTATCCATCCTATTTTAATGAACAAGTTCTGTTTTGTAATACACATGTCATCAGCTGTCTGGCCCTTTAAGGGGAGTTGGGTCTAGCCTGACGTGTAGGATCAGCTGATCTTGATTGGCTAGGGATCATGTGGCCATGTTCAGTTACTAGACCCAGCTTGGAAAGGGATGCCCACAAAACACAAAAGGCCGTGAGAACTCAGTTGGAGGAGGGCAGCTGGCTCCTTTAGTATGCCCTGCAGAAGGGTAACTCCTGGGCAGACAGCCTGGAAGAGGACTGAAGAGGGAGTCTGGCTCCTGTGACTGGCCCTAGAAGAAGGGAGACTCTCAGAGGAGGGAAAAGCCCTGAGAATCAGTACTCTGGAGAAGAGTGGGAAATAAATTAGATCTGAGCCCAGGAGGGGAAGAAGACCCTGTATATATTGCATGGGGGACTATTGTCTAAGTTTGTTACCAGAGCCTTGTTGGGTGGTGCCAAGAGAAACTACTGCCTGGGGGACTTTTCCTCAGGTGGATAGAGCACTGAGGCAGGGTGAATAGTGACACAGTGGGCTACAGGGGGCTCTGTGGAAGCTGACTTAGCCACACTAGAGAAAAACAAGTTGTATTTCAGCATGTGTTAGCTGGTCAAGTTGAAATCTAGGTGCTAGCTAATACATTCCACAAACATCTTTTATCATGTTCAGGATACGTGTTCTTTCTTCCTCAACTATATTAAATCCTTTTGTGTTATTAGAGTTTTGGCCCACACCCCGTCAAATGATCCAGGTGTTCATCGTAACTTTCTCTGACATGTTTGCCACCCTTGTCTATGATTTACAACACAAAATGATGGTCACTTGAATTTCAGTATAAAGAACACCTCGTCTTAAAAACAAGCTTGTGATGCTCATTATCCACTAAATTCAAAGGAAACCATTATTTTAACTTAACTGTCTTCAAGCACTGGGTCCTTAACCCGATTAAAGGCTTGATGCAACTCATTAATTAGATTAATGTCAATGGAAAGACTCCCATTGACTTCAGTAGGAACTGGATAGGGTCACTTATGGCTTGTCTATACTGTCACCAATTAATTCAATTTGTTTTAAATCACACCTTTTGTTATTTCAGTGCAAAATGTGTGTGGGGCCATCCCAGTTAGATAATGTCAGGGGAATATTGAATAGGATTAGAGAGACTATTTAGAGCAGAGAAACATTTTACCTGTGTATTTGACACTGGTGCAAGCTCTTTTGGAATAGTGTGTCCAGTTCTGGTGTCAGCAGGATGTTGAAAAATTAAAGGGAGTTCAATGAAGAGCCACAGAACGATTAAAGGGTTGGGAAACATGCCCTATCATGAAAGACTCAAGGAAGTTGATCTACTTAAACAGCAAGGAGTCTGGTGGCACCTTAAAGACGAACAGATTTATTTGGGCATAAGCTTTCGTGGGTAAAAACCTCACTTTTTCGGATGCATAGAGTGAAAGTTACAGATGCAGGCATTATATACTGACACATGGAGAGAAGGGAGTTACTTCGCAAGTGGAGAACCAGTGTTGACAGGGCCAAATCAATCAGGGTGGATGTAGTCCACTCCCAATAATAGATGAGGAGGTGTCAATTCCAGGAGAGGAAAAGCTGCTTCTGTAATGAGCCAGCCACTCCCAGTCCCTATTCAAGCCCAGATTAATGGTGTTAAATTTGCAAATGAATTTTAGTTCTGCTGTTTCTCTTTGAAGTCTGTTTCTGAAGTTTTTTTGTTCAATGATAGTGACTTTTAAATCTGTAATAGAATGACCAGGGAGATTGAAGTGTTCACGTACTGGCTTATGTATGTTACCATTCCTGATGTCCGATTTGTGTCCTTTTATTCTTTTGCGGAGGGACTGTCCGGTTTGGCCAATGTACATGGCAGAGGGGCATTGCTGGCACATGATGGCATATATAACATTAGTGGATGTGCAGGTGAATGAGCCCTTGATGGTGTGGCTGATGTGGTTGGGTCCTCTGATGGTGTCGCCAGAGTAGATATGGGGACAGAGTAGGCAACGAGGTTTGCTACAGGGATTGGTTCCTGGGTTGGTGTTTCTGTGGTGTGGTGTGTAGTTGCTGGTGAGTATTTGCTTCAGGTTGGGGGGTTGTCTGTAAGCGAGGACTGGCCTGCCTCCCAAGGTCTGTGAGAGTGAGGGATCATTTTCCAGGATAGGTTGTAGATCGTGGATAATGCGCTGGAGAGGTTTTAACTGGGGGCTGTATGTGATGGCCAGTGGTGTTCTGTTATTGTCCTTGTTGGGCCTGTCCTGTAGTAGGTGATTTCTGGGTACCCGTCTTGCTCTTTCAATCTGTTTCCTCACTTCCCCAGGTGGGTATTGTAGTTTTACGAATGCTTGATAAAGATCTTGTAGGTGTTTGTCTCTGTCTGAGGGGTTGGAGCAAATTCGGTTGTATCTAAGGGCTTGGCTGTAGACAATGGATCGTGTGATGTGTGTTGGATGGAAGCTGGAGGCATGTAGGTACGTATAGCAGTCAGTAGGTTTCCGGTATAGGGTGGTGTTTATGTGACCATCACTTATTTGCACTGTAGTGTCCAGGAAGTGGATCTCGTGTGGACTGGTCCAGGCTGAGGTTGATGGTGGGGTGGAAATTGTTGAAGTCCAAGTGGAATTCTTCAAGGGCCTCCTTTCCGTGGGTCCATATGATGAAGATGTCATCAATGTAGCGCAAGTAGAGGAGGGGCACTAGGGGACGAGAGCTGAGGAAGCGTTGTTCTAAGTCAGCCATAAAAATGTTGGCATACTGTGGGGCCATGCGGGTACCCATAGCAGTGCCACTGACTTGAAGGTATACGTTGTCCCCAAATCTGAAGTGGTTGTGGGTGAGGACAAAGTCACAAAGCTCAGCCACCAGGCGTGCTGTGGCCTCATCAGGGATACTGTTCCTGACAGCTTGTAGTCCATCCTCATGTGGAATATTGGTGTAAAGTGCTTCTACATCCATGGTGGCCAGGATGGTGTTTTCAGGAAGAACACCAATGCATTGTAGTTTCCTCAGGAAGTCGGTGGTGTCTCAAAGATAGCTGGGAGTACTGGTAGCATAGGGTCTGAGGAGAGAGTCCAAATAGCCAGATAATCCTGCTGTAAGAGTGCCAATGCCTGAGATGATGGGGAGTCCAGGGTTTCCGGGTTTATGGATCTTGGGTAGCAGATAGAATACCCCTGGTCGGGGTTCTGGGGGTGTGTCCATGTAGATTTGTTCCTGTACTGTAGCTGGGAATTTCTTGAGCAGATGGTGTAGTTTCTTTTGGTATTCCTCAGTGGGATCAGAGGATAGTTGCCTGTAGAATGTGGTCTTGGAGAGTTGCCTGGCAGCCTCCTGTTCATAATCCGACCTGTTCATTATGACTACAGCACCTCCTTTGTCAGCCCCTTTGATGATAATGTCAGAGTTGTTTCTGAGGCTGTGGATGGCATTGCGTTCTGTACGGCTGAGGTTATGGGACAAGTGATGTTGTTTGTCCACAATTTCAGCCTGTGCACGTCTGCGGAAGCACTCTATGTAGAGGTCCAGTCTGTGAAGTAAGGCACTAATATTAACAGTGAGGGTAATTAATCATTGGAACAAACTTCTAAGGGTTGTGGTGAATTTGTCATCACTGTGTGATTTTGGACCTGAATCAGGAATTACGTCATGCAAGTCCAATGGCCTGTGTTATGCAGAACGTCAGCTAGGTGATTGCAGTGGTCCCTGCTGACATTAAAACAGATGAACTAAGTGCCTTAAATCAATTTAGCATCTGCTGTTTTACAGTCACAGTTTATGTAGACGAACCCAGAGTCAGCTGGCTGTACATCTTTACCACCTTTCCTATATCCTCATGCACTATTTTCTTTTTAGCAGAACAGTACTCATTTATATTGCATTATTCAATTTACTGTTCATCTTCAGTGTTACAGTTTTGGGTTGCACAACCTTTCGAACTGCCAAAATCAACCTCCTTCAACATCTGATACAAGGAACTACTAAAAGAGGTTTCTGTAAATCTAAGGTTATGTTTCTTTAACTTCAGAGCGTGTTAGCGACCATGTAAAATAAATAATTTAAACACATTATTACTCATCCCGCACCCAAAGACCATCTTCTAAATATGTATTACAGCTATATTCAGCATTCGAATGGTGAACTTCACAGTGCTTGACCAACCTTACGAGATTTGTCCATTACTGTTGTGGTCTGAAAAGTGTTCAGTTTATCTTGAAGCATGATCTAATGGAACTGAATTGCTTACCAGGCTTGGGCAATTCAGAATCCGCAAGAAACATTAAGAATGCATTTATACCTTCTGAGCTATGGATTAAAATAAACCACAGATTTCTCTGCACTATGATCAGCTGATACTGATATAACCTAGAATATCCTTTTAGTTTCCATAGGAACTGATGATAGAGTGTTTGAGCCTTGGAATAGCTGGAATAAATTTCTAGTGTCCTGTTCATTAACTTCTGTATTACTCTATGTAACCCCTGTACTTAAGGACTGTAAATGTGCAAACCACAAGTGAGGTAGACTATCTTTTCAGATTACATATTTTATGTTTTAGTAAGAACCACCCTGCTAGAAGTCACTATGCATATTTCCTGTGGTGTCCGCACTGTATTTTTACAGTAACACACAAAGGTTTTCCCAGATCCAGAGAAAAAGCAAAAGGAAAACCAGAACACCACAGAAACTGGAAATTATTGCTATATGGAAATACTCTTTTAAATATTTTTTAGCAAATATATTGTATACTAGGTAGACTCTTCCTAGGCACTGCTACATCTCTACCTTTCTCTGTGTAGATCAGTGTTTTCTCATTGGAACAAATTGTACAACACTAGAGAAACCATGACTTTCTTTTTTAACATTTTTGGCAGTAATTCAGATCGTGTTGTATTTCAAATAGTTAATGTAACAAAAAAGACTTTATAGAAACGTATACCATAACATGGTATTTCAGTGTTTATGACAAAAGATAATAAAGAAGCAAGACAATGAGAAAACAATGCTAAATATATTTTTACCTAGTAGACAAATGTCAAACAGTTCATAAAACAACAGTTTATATTATTAAATCCCACAAGCTATGGGGATAATTCAATACATTTAAAACTAAGTGTGGTGGGAGGGGTGGGTGGGATGAGAGAGATGAATGTACAGCCATGGGAGAGGTTTTGTGACTTATCCATATGAAGATCTATGTGCACATGATATAAAATCTATGAATTAATGGAAGGGAGTTCAAATGGCAATATCATCTGTATCTTTGTCTATATAAGCGCTAGGCATTATTGTATGTGTACTGTTCTGTATTATAATGATGGCATTTCAGATGTGTTGGAGAATTCATTTATGGAAGGGAATGGGAGCAGTGCATGCAATCTGCTTTTTGGCAACCATAATTAAATGTTTACACAGATCATTATAATATTCCATCTGGGGAAGTCAAGGTAATACTCGTTTTAAAAAAAATCTTAAGAAGCAGCAGGAAGTTAACCTTTGTGATATCTTTTCTGTTTGTGTAGTGCCTGGCAAAGTGGGGTCCTGGTTTATGGCTAGGGTTCCAAGGCTACTGCAATTAAATTAATAATCTAATGTAAGATTTTTCTGTATACAAAAAGAATATAGGTGGGGCATATAGCTACCATTCGTGTGTGTGAGGAATCCAGGGAGACCATATCTCTTCTAACTCATAGGGAAGGATTAATAGCAAGGTATTCTGAAAGTATTATATACTTGATACACAGTTTTTACCCAGCTTTCCCTAGTCTGATTGAGAGTAGTTAGTTTTCCGCTGCTGCTGCCAATATGATGGGGACTGTTATGTCACACATTATATTCTGAACAGGCATCTTAAATTAACAACCACGATAATGTTTTGCATTTTTATAACATCTTTCAGAAAGTGGTTCACAAACATTAACCCGTTCAACAATTGGGTTAAGTAGGTATTTATAGTCTCTATTTCTCAAAAGCATAGCGGCAAAGAGAACTTGTGAGCTGGCTATAGTTGTGCAGCAAGTCAATAGAAGAGCCAGTAACAAAACCTAGGATTATTGATTCCATTTTCTCTGCTCTAACCACTAGGCACACATCCCAACATAAGTTATTGTCTTTTCCTGACAGTTGATTTTGGGAGGATTTGTTGGTGTAAAAATAACTTATCTTAGAATTCATCATGGAGACTTCTGTGTTTCAGCCTGCTTATTTCTCTGCCACTGTAACTGGATTCTTTTTAAACAGCGATGGAGCTGGCTCATATTTCAAACTCTGCTTTATTATTGGTTGACTGGTTTTGAATGAGCTATGTAGTTAGGATGAGCTTTAAGGGTAGATGGCAGTTTTTAATTATTGCTTCATGCATATGTGTAAACTTACAGTGACTTCTCCCAGACCTAGGGTTGGTATGAAAGGGTTGTTCTAAACCACACTTTGGAAGTAAAGGAGTGGTTCTTGACATCACCAAGTATATGACACACACGAGTTAAAAACACAGGGTTTTTTAACCAGAGTTTGTAACTGAGATATTTTGTCATGATACTTCAGTGACTGCAGTTTGGGTTTTGTGGGTGTTTAAACCCCTGTTCAAGAATAGGTTTAATTCAGCCTATCTTTTCTTTCTTCACATTTTTCTCTGGGGAAGAAGACTGACAGATCTGTGACCTCAGTTGAGATTTGTGACTCAACTTGTTTGTTGTTGTGCATATGATACAATACTAGGTGTCTCAGCAAATCATATGCTTCTTCTTGTTGATTTCCAGTAGTGCTGTTGGTCATTAGTTGGGATGACTGATGGCCGTGTGTTCCTTAGAGCAAATATTGGAGTTGGCAGTTAGCAGGAGATTAGGGATTGAGGACAAAGCTTCTTGGATAAATAATAGCACGTCTTTTACAAGTCTTCACTAATTACAAGTCTTCACTAATTACTTTAGTATTGAAGGATGCACACAGCAATGCAAACATTTACTAGTGTTTTCTGTTGAAATTCTAATACACAGTTGGTAGCCATTGTTATTTTTTAATGTGTTCTTAAAATGTCTTTAACAACTAACCTGGGGTATGGTGATACAAAAATTCACTGTACTTATATGGACTATGGTATTATTGCAAAATGTGCTTACTAGGTACAGTATACCTATCTAATTGAGAACAGCTTAATCCTTGCTATCCGTTAGATCTCAGTTCTTAACAAGATTCAGCAAAAACTTTTCTTAATTAAAGACTGTTTGAGGTTCTATAAATATTGTTGTGCGGTGAACTCTTCTGATGTTTTTCCTTGAGAATTCATCACATACTCAGATTGTTATTTTTCTTTGCTGCTTTTCTTTTATTAAGATACTGATTTACAGTGGTTAGTCTTTGTAATTGTAAGAAATGAAAACTGAGGTGAATAGCATAAAACCAAGTTTTATGTTATAAAAAGAAAGGCTGTTCAGTCTTCTGATTTCAGTAGCAGTTGATACATTTGTGGTGGTTGGTGGCCCAGGTGACATTTAATGTTTTTCCTTTTGTACCTGACACATTTATGTAACACTCAGGATAAAGGACTGAGGTCATTCAAGTTTTCCTTGGATAGGTTTTGATTTTGAAGCAGAAAACCTGTGTGTGTCTGGCTTTTAAAAAGTAAGTCTTTAAAATAGTTCAAACTATAAAATTATGATTCCTACATACTAATTTTAATTTCTCACAGAGCAATAACTTGAAGAATTCAGGGACAGAACCTAGATTTCAGTTGGGTACCCATATTAGAACTATATGTTGTAGTACTATAAAATACAATACACTTTTTGTATACAATAGATATGACAACTCTCTTTCAAGAGAGTTCAGAACAAAAATCCAAACATACAGATCTTATCAGATCTCCCCTCCTTTTATTCCCATAATCCTCAAGAGATGTAATTTGTCCCATATGTGGTGCAATGCCTAGAATGAAGAGATCTGAAAGTTCATTAAGGCCCTGCTTCAGAAAAGTATCCCTATTCAGGACATCTCTTAAGCACATATTTAATTTTCATTGAAGTCAGTGGGATTTAAGTACATGCTTAAGTGCTTTCCTAAATAGGGGCCTAAATCAGTATTTATCTTTTTGATAATACTGTCTTTTAAAACTTTTTTTTATAAAACATATATATGTGACGTGATTGGAGATTTTAGTTTGTTAAATTTTTTATTTTAAATGTTATTTTTTTGCTTCAACATTATTCACATGATCAGAAGTTACTGTGGCGTCTTTTACACGCTAATTTAGAGTCTTGCTTGTATCTAATGGCAGAAATGTTGACAATGAATGTATTTCTTGACATCTCATCAAGTAGATGCAGTCTTTCTTTTCTGTTGTTTGCAGCTACTGTACTCTGTCAAGGACCATCTTCAATGCATTATGAAAGCACGTTCCCTTTCATTTAAATGAAGCTATTTTTTTCAATCAGCAACAAAACAGTACAAGTCAAAACTAATAGTTCCAAAGTAGGGTTCTTCATGAAGACTCAACAATATTCTTTCTATTCATAGTCATGTGGGGAAGTGTCATTAGCTCATGAGATCTTTAACTCCAGTTTGTGCCAGGTTTGATGCAAACTGTAAATGATGATGTCATATAAGATTAAGAGATTTTTGAGGCCAGATAGGGAGCCCTTATGATCCTCTAGTCTGGTCTGCATAATGCAGGCCACAGAATTTCACCATTAAAAGCTGAGCTACAAACTTGTGTTCATTGAATAAATAAATGTTTAAGATGATTACATTTTAAAATAAAATATTTCTTTGGTGTATCCTTTGCCTGCCTCTCAAATCCTGAGTTTAAAGGTCTTAGGTTTTTTTGCAACAGATCATATCACAATCATCTAAAACAAAGCTGGGTCTGTGATTCTAAGTGTTTGTGAGATCATTAGTTATTGTAGAAGTAAAATGGAATTCTGAACTCAAGGTCTGACAGGTAAATGTCTGAGAAACATACTTTCAAATGTAAATATGTTTATAATCAGGTCTACACATATTCTATTAATTATTTGAGATCTTTCTAATCTTTTACCAGCTTGCAAGTCTCCAAATCTTTGTTTTTTTTTCTTTCAGAGAAGAAAGGCCTTAGAACAGGCTTTATTTCATATCTAGAAATCATTTATTCTGGACCAGGTAATAGCAGGGTTTTTTTTCTCTTTTTTTAAAAAGAAGGCATCTAGCTAGTTTTAAATAATAATAATTGGTTCCTATATGATGCGTTTCATGTCAAATTAAAGCTCCTTTCTTGTCATACTTTAGTTCCTCATATGCTAAATAGCTAGCAGTATCTGTAGAAGAGGTAACTTATCACTTTCACTTATAAATAATTGTGTCATAAATATAATTTCTTGTTGAAACCTGAGCTCCTGCTCTTCTCCTTCCTCTTATTGTAATAGAATATTTTAATAAATAAATAAATTAATTAATGGAGATATCCCATCTCCTAGAACTGGAAGGGACCTTGAAAGGTCATCGAGTCCAGCCCCCTGCCTTCACTAGCAGGACCAAGTACTGATTTTGCCCCATATCCCTAAGTGGCCCCCTCAAGGATTGAACTCACAACCCTGAGTTTAGCAGGCCAATGCTCAAACCAGCAGAAGAGTTGCCATCCCTTTTTTCTTAAGATACATAGAAGTAAATACTACATGTACCAGCTAAATACATTCTGGTTTTTCCTGGTCTAAAATATTTAAATGTTTTTCTTGCATAACATTACCATGCAGTTCAGTTTCTGGAAGCGATATTTGCATCACTATATTACATACATACAATGTGGCCTTACTTACATTTCATAGAAGTTAAGTTTACAGTTGATACTTCATTCTGGCAGGGGTAAATTCTTGGTGGTGACAGCTGTATTTTACTAATGTGTGGAGGCAAAGACTTGTAATTGTAGTGAATTTTGCTAATGCCAATTTAGTTAAGGGTCTCTGAGTATTTCTATTGAAAATTCCTATTTATGGGAGTTTTTACATTAGCAGCGAACCCAGGTTTAACACAATGTACAGCTCTGTTAGTTGAAAAGTGGCTAACTTTTTCAGGGCTAAATTCTTTGGTATCCTACAGCTCAATGACTTCTCACTTTACCTCCCTACTTGAAGACAAAATAGTTTCACACCGGACATAAGTCCAGTAAAGAATTTGCCCCTTGAATTGCTAAAAATCATACTTCAGCTCTGCAGATTGTTCCACTACGCATGTGGTTATGTAATTCTGTAAGAACCCTAAAAAAAAATAATCTCTGCATACTTTTTAATGGAGACTCAACATATATTCAATGATGGCCCTGGATAACATCTCAGCATAGGAGCATACTGTGCTGCTTTAAAAACAAACAAACAAACAAACAAAAAATACCCCCGTCCCCTCCCCCCCAAAAAACTTTTGTCAATAACTGCCATTTGAAAATTAGAAGAGCACATGTACAAAACTGATTCATATTTACATTCATAGATTCATATATTCATAGATTCTAGGACTGGAAGGGACCTTGAGAGGTCATCGAGTCCAGTCCCCTGCCCGCATGGCAGGACCAAATACTGTCTAGACCATCCCTGATAGACATTTATCTAACCTACTCTTAAATATCTCCAGAGATGGAGATTCCACAACCTCCCTAGGCAATTTATTCCAGTGTTTAACCACCCTGACAGTTAGGAACTTTTTCCTAATGTCCAACCTAGACCTCCCTTGCTGCAGTTTAAGCCCATTGCTTCTTGTTCTATCCTTAGAGGCTAAGGTGAACAAGTTTTCTCCCTCCTCCTTATGACACCCTTTTAGATACCTGAAAACTGCTATCATGTCCCCTCTCAGTCTTCTCTTTTCCAAACTAAACAAACCCAATTCTTTCAGTCTTCCTTCATAGGTCATGTTCTCAAGACCTTTAATCATTCTTGTTGCTCTTCTCTGGACCCTTTCCAATTTCTCCACATCTTTCTTGAAATGCGGTGCCCAGAACTGGACGCAATACTCCAGCTGAGGCCTAACCAGAGCAGAGTAGAGCGGAAGAATGACTTCTCATGTCTTGCTCACAACACACCTGTTAATACATCCCAGAATCATGTTTGCTTTTTTTGCAACAGCATCACACTGTTGACTCATATTTAGCTTGTGGTCCACTATAACCCCTAGATCCCTTTCTGCCGTACTCCTTCCTAGACAGTCTCTTCCCATTCTGTATGTGTGAAACTGATTTTTTCTTCCTAAGTGGAGCACTTTGCATTTGTCTTTGTTAAACTTCATCCTGTTTAACTCAGACCATTTCTCCAATTTGTCCAGATCATTTTGAATTATGACCCTGTCCTCCAAAGCAGTTGCAATCCCTCCCAGTTTGGTATCATCTGCAAACTTTATAAGCGTACTTTCTATGCCAATATCTAAGTCGTTAATGAAGATATTGAACAGAGCCGGTCCCAAAACAGACCCCTGCGGAACCCCACTCGTTATGCCTTTCCAGCAGGATTGGGAACCATTAATAACAACTCTCTGAGTACGGTTATCCAGCCAGTTATGCATCCACCTTATAGTAGCCATATCTAAATTGTATTTGCCTAGTTTATCGATAAGAATATCATGCGAGACCATATCAAATGCCTTACTAAAGTCTAGGTATACCACATCCACAGCTTCTCCCTTATCCACAAGACTCATTATCCTATCGAAGAAAGCTATCAGATTGGTTTGACATGATTTGTTCTTTACAAATCCATGCTGGCTGTTCCCTATCACCTTACCACCTTCCAAGTGTTTGCAGATGATTTCCTTAATTACTTGCTCCATTATCTTCCCTGGCACAGAAGTTAAACTAACTGGTCTGTAGTTTCCTGGGTTGTTTTTATTTCCCTTTTTATAGATGGGCACTATATTTGCCCTTTTCCAGTCTTCTGGAATCTCTCCCGTCTCCCATGATTTTCCAAAGATAATAGCTAGAGGCTCAGATACCTCCTCTATTAGCTCCTTGAGTATTCTAGGATGCATTTCATCAGGCCCTGGTGACTTGCAGGCATCTAACTTTTCTAAGTGATTTTTAACTTGTTCTTTTTTTATTTTATCTGCTAAACCTACCCCCTTCCCATTAGCATTCACTATGTTAGGCATTCCTTCAGACTTCTCAGTGAAGACCGAAACAAAGAAGTCATTAAGCATCTCTGCCATTTCCAAGTTTCCTGTTACTGTTTCTCCCTCTTCACTGAGCAGTGGGCCTACCCTGTCTTTGGTCTTCCTCTTGCTTCTAATGTATTGATAAAAAGTCTTCTTGTTTCCCTTTATTCCCGTAGCTAGTTTGAGCTCATTTTGTGCCTTTGCCTTTCTAATCTTGCCCCTTCATTCCTGTGTTGTTTGCCTATATTCATCCTTTGTAATCTGTCCTAGTTTCCATTTTTTATTTGACTCCTTTTTATTTTTTAGATCATGCAAGATCTCGTGGTTAAGCCAAGATGGTCTTTTGCCACATTTTCTATCCTTCCTAACCAGCGGAATAGCTTGCTTTTGGGCCCTTAATAGTGTCCCTTTGAAAAACTGCCAACTCTCCTCAGTTGTTTTTCCCCTCAGTCTTGAAAAGTAAGACTGGTTTTGGTTTTTTAAACAAAAAATTTGCAAACTATTCCTCCATATACACCTCTACCCTGATATAACGCTGTCCTCAGGAGCCAAAAAATCCTACCGCGTTATAGGTGAAACCGCGTTATATCGAACTTGCTTTGATCCGCCGGAGCGCGCAGCCCCGCCCCCCCAGAGTGCTGCTTTACCGCGTTATATCTGAATTCGTGTTATATCGGGTCGTGTTATATCGGGGTAGAGGTGTAGTTAACTGGTGCTTTTGTGGAAAGATTAAAATAACCTCAGTAACTGCTTTCTAAACAAAATTGCCTTAAAGCACTGTGTGAACTTTCAGGTCCATTGCAATGCTGTGTATACGATGTAGCATAAACCTGTTTCAGTATGCAAATTCCCATGAATTTGACAGACTATTATAGTAACTGTATTTAAGAATTGCTATTGCTGTATTCATGTTCAGGAAGCTCCCTAACATGGATATTATATCCAGTAAAACATAGCTAGAGTATGAAAGGACTGTTGGGTCAGTACTAGACTCTTTCAATTTCCCTAAATATGTGCTTATACATGTGACTCAGTTGGGGTCATATTCTTTCATTATTATCATTTTAACATTTTAAAAACTGTGCCTCCAAGAAGCTCCCTTCAGGATTGGTTCCCCATTGTACTAGGTGTTGTTGAAACCCAGCAAAACATGGTCCCCTCCCCCAAAGAGCTTACAGTTA
This sequence comes from Emys orbicularis, assembly GCF_028017835.1. Lineage (NCBI taxonomy): Eukaryota > Metazoa > Chordata > Testudines > Emydidae > Emys > Emys orbicularis. Next base: position 31,113,247 of record NC_088683.1, on the reverse strand, counting down.
AGGCCCCAATTTTCAAGTTGATATAAATAGGTGAATAAAGTTAGTCATGTGCGTAACCATGCTCAGTGGGTCATAGCTGAGAATATCAGATTCAGGACAAACTGCTGAGAAATAGGGCAGACTCACCCCCAACTGGTGGTTATTCTATTATAAGATATACTAAGCCAGTAACAAAAGTAAATTTCTGTCTCACCACACTGGTTAACAAGAAGTCAAAAATGTAGTCTCCTTAGGCATTCCAGCCCTTGCTTCACCACCCAGACACTGGACTCTATGATGAGTGGCTATTGAAAACCAATTTAATCACATATAGGGTCCTCTAATCCCAAGAGATCAGCCACATAGCCAGGTCAGTATATAACTCAGATCTTATCCAATAATCATGCTGTTGCCCATCCTTTAGTATCTAATATCTGAAGGTTTATTTATAAGAGAAAAGAAAAAGGAGAGCGTTAAAATGGTCAAAGAAATCATATACGTACAATCATTGCAAAGTTCTTGGATCAGGTTTGTAGTAGTGATGTTGCAGACTGCTGGCTTGTAAAGACTCTGGTAACTTCCAAAAGATTGGAAGGTCCTCAGTTCATAGTCAAAATGCTCCTTTTACTGTAAGTCCATAGTCCAGAGATCAGAGCAGAAACGAGGCAAAATGAAGATGCTTCCAGAGTCTTTTATACCTTCTCCCATGTGGAGGGAATGCTCAATGCTCTGTCTTAGTTTGTGGAAAATTACAGGCACAAGATGGAGTCCAGGGTCACATGAGCAGGTCACATGTTCTTGCGTGCTTTGATCACTCATAGGAGCAGCCATTGCCCATATTCTGACTAAGGTGTCCACAGGAAGGCTCACTGGCCAGGGCAAGCTTCTTTGTGAGAGTTAAGTGTTCTTTCATGGACCATCAACTTGAATGGTGGGAGGGATAGCTCAGTGGTTTGAGCATTGGCCTGCTAAACCCAGGGTTGTGAGTTCAATCCTTGAGGAGGTCACTTAAGGATCTGGGGCAAAATCAGTACTTGGTCCTGCTAGTGGAGGCAGGGGGCTGGACTCAATGACCTTTCAAGGGCCCTTCCAGTTCTAAGAGATAGGATATCTCCATTAATTTATTATTATTTATTTTTATTATTATTTTTATTATTCAGAATGTGCTTGCCAGACTGGATGTAAACTACCTTGTGGGTGTTACCCTAGGAGCAAACACATTTGGAATACTGGTACATAGTCAATATTCATAACTTTAGATACAAAGATGATACATGCATAGGAACAGGATAATTACATTTGATAGATTGTAACTTTTCCATTGATATCTTACATGACATACGTTGTATAAGATTTGTTGCAGTTGTCTAACAGTGCCCATATTAATGATATAAACAGTCATGTTTCAATCATACAGCATCACACCCTTCAGGATTGGATCCCCATTGTACTAGGTGCTGTTAAAACCCACCAAAACATAGTCCCCTCCTCCAAAGAGCTTACAGTTAAGGGCCCAGTTTTCAAGTTGATGTAAATAAGTGAGTAAAGTTAGCCAAGTTTCAGTGATGCCAACTATGACATTGTTGGCATCACTGAAACTTGGTGGGATAATACACATGATTGGAATGTTGGTGTGGATGGATACAGCTTGCTCAGGAAGGATAGACAGGGGAAAAAGGGAGGAGGTGTTGCCTTATATATTAAAAATGTACACACTTGGACTGAGGTGGAGATGGAAGTGTTGAGAGTCTCTGGGTTAGGCTAAAAGGGGTAAAAAACAAGGGTGATGTCATGCTAGGAGTCTACTACAGGCCACCTAACCAGGTGGAAGAGGTGGATGAGGCTTTTTTTAAACAACTAACAAAATCATCCAAAGCCCAAGATTTGGTGGTGATGGGGGACTTCAACTATCCGGATATATGTTGGGAAAATAACACAGCGGGGCACAGACTATCCAACAAATTCTTGGACTGCATTGCAGACAACTTTTTATTTCTGAAGGTTGAAAAAGCTACGAGGGGGGAAGCTGTTCTAGACTTGATTTTAACAAATAGGGAGGAACTCGTTGAGAATTTGAAAGTAGAAGGCAGCTTGGGTGAAAGTGATCATGAAATCATAGAGTTTGCAATTCTAAGGAAGGGTAGAAGGGAGAACAGCAAAATAGAGACAATGGATTTCAGGAAGGCGGATTTTGCTAAGCTCAGAGAGCTGATAGGTAAGGTCCCATGGGAATCAAGACTGAGGGGAAAAACAACTGAGGAGAGTTGGCAGTTTTTCAAAGGGACACTATTAAGGGCCCAAAAGCAAGCTATTCCGCTGGTTAGGAAAGATAGAAAATGTGGCAAAAGACCACCTTGGCTTAACCACGAGATCTTGCATGATTTAAAAAATAAAAAGGAGTCATATAAAAAATGGAAACTAGGACAGATTACAAAGGATGAATATAGGCAAACAACACAGGAATGCAGGGGCAAGATTAGAAAGGCAAAGGCACAAAATGAGCTCAAACTAGCTACAGGAATAAAGGGAAACAAGAAGACTTTTTATCAATACATTAGAAGCAAGAGGAAGACCAAAGACAGTGTAGGCCCACTGCTCAGTGAAGAGGGAGAAACAGTAACAGGAAACTTGGAAATGGCAGAGATGCTTAATGACTTCTTTGTTTCGGTCTTCACTGAGAAGTCTGAAGGAATGCCTAACATAGTGAATGCTAATGGGAAGGGGGTAGGTTTAGCAGATAAAATAAAAAAAGAACAAGTTAAAAATCACTTAGAAAAGTTAGATGCCTGCAAGTCACCAGGGCCTGATGAAATGCATCCTAGAATACTCAAGGAGCTAATAGAGGAGGTATCTGAGCCTCTAGCTATTATCTTTGGAAAATCATGGGAGACGGGAGAGATTCCAGAAGACTGGAAAAGGGCAAATATAGTGCCCATCTATAAAAAGGGAAATAAAAACAACCCAGGAAACTACAGACCAGTTAGTTTAACTTCTGTGCCAGGGAAGATAATGGAGCAAGTAATTAAGGAAATCATCTGCAAACACTTGGAAGGTGGTAAGGTGATAGGGAACAGCCAGCATGGATTTGTAAAGAACAAATCATGTCAAACCAATCTGATAGCTTTCTTCGATAGGATAACGAGTCTTGTGGATAAGGGAGAAGCTGTGGATGTGGTATACCTAGACTTTAGTAAGGCATTTGATACGGGTCTCGCATGATATTCTTATCGATAAACTAGGCAAATACAATTTAGATGGGGCTACTATAAGATGGGTGCATAACTGGCTGGATAACCGTACTCAGAGAGTTGTTATTAATGGTTCCCAATCCTGCTGGAAAGGCATAACGAGTGGGGTTCCGCAGGGGTCTGTTTTGGGACCGGCTCTGTTCAATATCTTCATTAACGACTTAGATATTGTCATAGAAAGTACGCTTATTAAGTTTGCGGATGATACCAAACTGGGAGGGATTGCAACTGCTTTGGAGGACAGGGTCATAATTCAAAATGATCTGGACAAATTGGAGAAATGGTCTGAGTTAAACAGGATGAAGTTTAACAAAGACAAATGCAAAGTGCTCCACTTAGGAAGAAAAAATCAGTTTCACACATACAGAATGGGAAGAGACTAGGAAGGAGTACGGCAGAAAGGGATCTAGGGGTTATAGTGGACCACAAGCTAAATATGAGTCAACAGTGTGATGCTGTTGCAAAAAAAGCAAACATGATTCTGGGATGTATTAACAGGTGTGTTGTGAGCAAGACACGAGAAGTCATTCTTCCGCTCTACTCTGCTCTGGTTAGGCCTCAGCTGGAGTATTGCGTCCAGTTCTGGGCACCGCATTTCAAGAAAGATGTGGAGAAATTGGAAAGGGTCCAGAGAAGAGCAACAAGAATGATTAAAGGTCTTGAGAACATGACCTGTGAAGGAAGGCTGAAAGAATTGGGTTTGTTTAGTTTGGAAAAGAGAAGACTGAGAGGGGAAATGATAGCAGTTTTCAGGTATCTAAAAGGGTGTCATAAGGAGGAGGGAGAAAACTTGTTCACCTTAGCCTCTAAGGATAGAACAAGAAGCAATGGGCTTAAACTGCAGCAAGGGAGGTCTAGGTTGGACATTAGGAAAAAGTTCCTAACTGTCAGGGTGGTTAAACACTGGAATAAATTGCCTAGGGAGGTTGTGGAATCTCCATCTCTGGAGATATTTAAGAGTAGGTTAGATAAATGTCTATCAGGGATGGTCTAGACAGTATTTGGTCCTGCCATGCGGGCAGGGGACTGGACTCGATGACCTCTCGAGGTCCCTTCCAGTCCTAGAATCTATGAATCTATGTGCACTTGCATAATCGGGCTGTCAGTAAGGATTCAGTCGTAGAGGATTTTTCTATATTTATTCTACTTTTTGCTTTTCTTTTTTAAAGATCAGGAAATTTAAAGTTAATGTTGATATTTTCTTTTGAAGTCACCTACTGAGGCAAATTCTCTCCTGGTGTAAGCTATACCAATTCACAGCGGCAGAGATCTTATCATATCATACTTTAGAGGCTGGGAACAATATGTGATTTTTCCATATATAGGAAGAATGGAGTATTCCTTTAATTGAAAATTTCTTGGCTTTTGTTGGTTTAGATCATTATCATGCTCCCTTTGAAGTCAGGGGAGTTTTCACAAATATCTTAATGTGAGAAGTATGTGGCTCATAAATTAAATCTACATTGTATTGACATGGTGCCCAATCATGAAGGAGCCTCATGCATGGAACTTGCATTGATTCACCAAGCAATTGTCAGAACCAGCCAATAATGTTGAGAGTGAATAGACTTTTTGATTCGTATTAAAATCAAGTTTTTGGAGGTGCCAGAAACTAGACTAACATTTTGTACAAATGACATATTACCCAATTTTAACTGTACACACAATGAAATTTAAAATTTTAACTTTTGCATTTAAAATCACATGTGCCTACTTTATATCTTTATGACTATACTAATGGTCTTTCTATGCTATTTGATGATACAGTCTTGAAAAATAGAAATTGAATCTCAGAGGTACTCTAAAAGTCTGCCACATTAAAGTCTTTGATTCATTATTGCCTTAAAAACACCCCCAAAATTTAATTTATTTTAGCTCAAGTTACTTGTCATTTGCTCAAGTTGGTTGGTAATAATGTAGTTTTTGTAGTCTTTAACACAAAATATACAGCATACTTTCTACATTCGTTTTTATACCTACTGCCATCTAAATTTAGAATATATTCTTAAAGTCTCACATATACCAAAGTGTAATGATAATTCCTGTAGTGTCTGTATCTTTCATTAAAGGCAATAGTAGAACACATTGTTCATTTGACTAATTTTGGGGAGAAAAACCCTCACAATTTTTGTTTCAGAAAGGGATTAGTCCTATATATAGAGAACATCTATAAATAAAATGTATCTTAAAAACAGTTTTCTGTAATTAAAATTGGAGCAATATAACGGGATAAATTTATTTTTTAATAAATAAGGCTGGGCACACATATAAGTTGAAAATATATAACCAGTCCTTCAATAACAAATTAAAGGCATGTGTTTGTGAAGCCTGGTTCACATGTTAGCTAGTGAATGTGTTATTTTTCTACTCAACTTTCATCATTGCCTTCTGCGTTTTTTCAATTCATAATTCGGCAGCTCCAGCTAGGAGGACAGAGCAACCATCTCTGCAGGCAACCATAGTGCTTCTCTATTAATCAGTCAACAAAAATGACATAAGAGATGGCCAACATCTTCCACTCAGTGAGCAAATGGTTCTACCCTGTGGTGCATCTGGTCTCTGCCTCCAGTCTCAGTTAACGTCCAACTCAAGCAGTTAAAGTCCAAAGATCATTCCTGAACAACAGTTAGATTGTATAGGAGTATAAAATAAAATAACCCTCATGAGCCAACCACTATCTGCTGGAGGTTAGGAAAACATTTCTTGTGAGGCCATTATTACATAATGGTTCATTATGGGAATTGCCCATTATGTACCTTCTCAGAAGCCTCTGGTTAAGGACAGGGTATTGAACTAGACTGACCATGGATCTGATGCTATTTGGCAGCTACCCTGTTCTTAGAATATTAACCATTCAAGCCCTATGTTGTTCAGGTCCCATCTACAGGAGATACCACTTTCTCTTTGTGTATTTTCACAAGAGTTGAAATCCTTGTTTATATTTTGGGATTTTTCTAATCCATGACAATAGATTAGAACAACAATGGAGTTGAATATAGGGGCTGGTAGCAGAGTGTTTTCATTGCTGGACTCTCATGCTTTGTCTACACTAACACTTTTGTCAGCAAAATGTGTCAGTCAAGGGTGTGAACACTCTCCCCCCGACCGACATAACTTTCACTGACAAAAGTGCTGGTGTGGACAGCACTATGTCGGCAGAAGAGGGACATAGCTGACGCTGCTTGTTGGGGGTGGTTTAATTATTCTGGCAGGAGAGCTCTCTCCCGCGAGCATAGAGTGCTGCACAAGAGATCTTACAGTGGTACAGCTGTGCCTCTGAAGGTCTGTATGTAGACATAGGCCTTGTCTATGCTAAAGAGTTTTGTTGACAAAAGTTATGTCGACACTCAAAAAGCGCTATAATAAAAATCAGTATTGCATGTTCACACTCGCTCCGTCTGTCGGCAGAGCGTGTCCACACTTGGGGCACTATCATCAACAGTGTGAGCAATGCACTGTGGGTACCTATCCCACAGTCCAGCTCGACACCTTCTGTTGCTAGATCTTGTGGAAAGGCGGAGTGGATTGCGGCGCATCTTGGTACCAGAACCAGTGTCCCATGAGGCATTGCTTTCTGTCCCAGCATTCCATAGGCTTCCAGCTTTCTTTCGTGGCATTTTTCCACAGCCCTTGTTTGCTGTGCACCCCAGCATCTTTGTGAGAAGTGATGGATCCTTCACTGCTCTCCTATACTCCGATAACTGTCATGAAGACATCATGGATGGCAGTGCAGTTAATCTCAAAGTTTCAACAGAAGAAAACTCCCAGTTGCTTGACATGCTGTGTGATATGGATAGCAGCAACTTTAGATTGCTTTTGACATTCACAGAACAGCTGCAGATGGTGGACCGTCGCTTTTGGGCTGGGGAAACAAGCACTGAATGGTGAGATCGTATCGTCATGCAGGTCTGGGATGACGAGCAGTGGCTACAGAATTTTTGGATGTGGAAAGCCACCTTCCTGGAGCTGTGCAGAGCTTGCCCCAGCACTACGGCACAAGGACACCAGAATAAGAGCAGACCTATTGGTAGAGAAGCATGTGGCAGTTGCTGGCGACTCCATACTGCTACTGGTCGGTTGCGAATCAATTTGGAGTCAGGAAGTCGACCATTGGGGCTGTGTTAATGCAAGTGTGCTGGGCAATTAATCGCATCCTGCTACGAAGGACCCTGACTCTGGGAAATGTGTGTGAAATAGTGGACGGCTTTGCAGAAATGGGTTTCCCTAACTGTGGAGGGACAATAGATGGCGCACATATTCCAATTTTGGCACCAGAATGACCTTGCGACAGAGTACATCAATAGGGTGGGGTACTTCTCCATGGCGCTTGTGGATCACTGTGGGTGTTTCACTGACATCAATGTGGGGTGTTTCGGGAGGGTGCATGTCGCACACATCTTCAGGAACACCGGCCTGTATAGCAAGCTACAAGCAGGGACTTTCTTTCCTGACCAGAAGATTATGGTGGGGGATGTTGAAATGCCTATAGTGATCCTGGGAGACCCTGCGTACCCCTTAGGGCCATGGCTCATGAAACCTTACACAGGAAATGTGGATAGCCGTAAGGAGTGGTTCAACAACACGCTGAGTAGGTGCCAGATGATTGTGGAATGTGCCGTTGGCACATTAAAGCTCGCTGGCGATGCCTTTATGGCAGGTTAGACCTCAATGAGGGTAATATACCATGGTCATAGCTGCGTGTTGTACGTTGCATAATCTTTGGGAAGCTAAGGGTGAAAGATTTGCTCAGGGGTGGAGTGTTGAGGCAGACCACTTGGCTGCTGATTTTGAGCAGCCAGATACCAGGGCTATCAGAGGGGCCCAGAGCTAGGCAATTCCAATTAGGGAGGCTTTGAGGCAACACTTTGAAAATGAGAACCAGTAATGTATATCTGTGATTGGTGCTGCAATGTTACATTACATGTAGTTTTCCTAGGAAGCAATGGTGAAATTTTGGGCCTTACATTCCAGTAAGCAAATGATTAAACTGTCTGTGTATATATTGGTAGTGCTTGCTATCTCAGTTTGTAGGAAACAAATAAAGATGTTACTGTTCAAAAACTTTGCTTTTATTGCACAAGAAACGCACACACACACACACACACACACACACAATATGACACTTGGTGGGAAAGGAGGTACCAGGGAAGGGCAGACTTTCAGAGCTGTGTGTAGGTCCAACTATCATTTTGAAAGTTGTCTGAGGGGCTGGAGTGAAGGAGAAACAGAGAAGTCCCGGAAAGCGGAAAGGACTGTGCAGGTGGAGTTGGGGGGTGGGGCACAGAAAAGAGTTCTGAATGTGCTGCAGGAGAGTGTGGGCATGCATCTGCTCAGTCTGCAGCACTATTAAGGACTTGAGCATCTGCGTTTGCTCCTCCATGACTTTAATCACCTGCTCAGTAGCATCCTTAACAAACTCATGATTTTCTTTTCTGTCCTGCCTTTCGGCTTCCCTCCACTCCTTGTGTTCCCTTTTCTCTGCAACGGAGAAGTGCAGTACCTCCCGGAACATGTCTTCTTTGCTCCATCTTGGGCGCTTTCTCATCTGGCAGAGATGCTCGGCTGGTGTGTGTGAGGTGTTTCTCAAGGACACATCTGCCAAAGCACAAGGAACAGTGCACAGAAGCATGATTGTTAAGTTCACACACAGCATTGAAACATTTCAGTTAAATACACCTTTTGCAACATCACTTTCTCGCTGACCCTTGGCAAGTACACATCTCAGTGAACACCCAAAGCATGGTGAGTGTTGGGTGGGGGTGGGGCGCTCTACATGGGGAAAAGAGCACTCGGCAAGGGTTGCAGTGCAGCTGACTAGGGCCAGGAGCGGAGCCCTGGGCATGGGGCCGGGCAGCTGGGACCCCGCCATGCAGGGCTGGGCAACCTAAAACCTGGGGGTTCTGCAGCACCCCCACAAACCCCTACTTCCCAGCGCCCCACCCCCTCACTACCCAGAGCACCCCTCCTCCCCACAAACCTGCCCAGAGATCCACTCTCCTGCACCCTGCCCTCCAGCGGCACTCACCAGCCCCCTCGTGGCAGGAGTGCTCCAGCAGGCTGCCAGACACTCTCTCCCCCTCAGCCAGCCCTGCCACATTTCAGATCAGAGTGGCAAATTTTGAATTTGTTTTAGCACACAGCTGGTCTGCAGCTGTGTGCTAAATGGTCTGCATGCGGCTCACGGGCCGAAAACCGCTGCTCTGAAGGATTCCCATGAGATCTCGGCGTGCATCAGCATGCTGTTCCGCTGTATTGATTAGCCGCACAGGGGAATATCCAGCACACAGAAACACAGGCAGCCTGAACCCACGTCCGCACTACACAAACCTCAGCCACGTACCAGTTGTATCCTCTCCTGCTTCTTGCTTGCTGAAGAGCAACTGCTAAGACTAGCTAAACACCTCTGGAGTGGTGAACAGTTCCTGGCTGCCTGCTCCACCGGGCAACCCCACCGAGCGCGTCACATCGTTGTCTAACTCCACATCTTCATCAATGACTTCGTCCTCTGGGTTAGGTCCTCTTTCCACTGCCGCCAGGCCTGCTGAAGTATCCATGGGGCTCTTGGTGGTGGAGGTTGGGTCGCCACCAAGGATAGCGTTCAGCTCCTTTTAGGACTGGCAGGTCTTAGGTGCAGCACTGGAGCAATGGTTTGTCTCCCTCGTCTCAGCTCCTTTATCTTCGCTCTGCACTGCAGTGTGTCCCAATCATAGCCCTTTTCACACAAGCCTTGAGAAATCTCTCCGTAGGTATCAAAATTCCTACAGCTCAAGCGCAGCTGGGACTGCACAGTCTCCTCTTCCCATACACTCAGCAGCTCCAGCAGCTCCGCAGTGGTCCAAGCGGGAGAGCGTTTGCTGCGATAAGCCGCCATGGTCACCTGGGAAGATGCAATGAGACCTCTTCACACCGAGCTAACAGAAAATGGAATTTCAAAAATTCCCAGGGCTTCTAAGCGGAAGGGGCGGATGGTTGTTTACCTGGCTGCAGGGCAGTGGAGTTCAAACTGCTGACCAGAGTGGTCAGGATGGGCATTGAGGGACACCTCATGGAGGCCAATTAAAGCGATAAAGTCAAGCGCGGTGTCTATACTGGCACTTTGTCAACAAAAATTTTGCGCAAAAATTGCGCACTCGTCCGTGCGTGGTTTTATTTTGTTGCCAAAACAGGGTATTTTCCCACCAAAAGTCGCATCGCAGTGTGTATGCATTCACTGTTTTATCGACAAAAGCTGCTTTTTGTCAACAAAACTCTGTAGTGTAGACAAAGCCTCAGTTCTGGAATTCACTCTCCTTGTTGGTTCAGTGGACTCTGCCTCTGTTTGCCTTCAAGCCTTGGTGTGAAGCCCATTTGATTACTCAGACTTTTTCTTGAGAGTAATAATAGTAATGTTTATCTCTACTTATAGCTCATTTTGAAGTTGAGCTATTTTAAAATTAGTGGGAAATCTGTTAACTAATTTTGTATTTTTTTAAATAATTATTCTACATGGATTTCAATTATATTCATTACAGCAGTCAATATATGAGAGAAATAGATCAGGGTGTAAAAACAAACAACAAATTCTTCAAATATATCAATAACAAGAAGCCTGCAAAAGAATTGATGGGTCTGTTAGATCACCAGGGGTTAAAAGGATCAATTAAGGAAGATAAGGACATTGTTGTAAAGCTAAATTATTTTTACACCAATCTTCACTGCAGAGAATGTTGAAGAGATACTTACCCTAGACCCACTTTTTTCTGGTAATAAATATGAGGTACTCTCAGAGATTGAGGTGTCAGAAGAAGAGATCCTGGAACAAATTGATAATTTAAAAAGCGATGCGTCACCAGGTCCTGATAGTATACATCTAAGAGTTTTGAAGGAGTGGGCGGCCCCATGTTCTGCTCCTCCTATGTCTTTCCGGTACGGAGTACCGGCTATAGATATCTTACTCATATGGCGTACCGTACCGCCCTATTTGCAACATTGCTTAGAGAAGTCATGGCAAAGGCTACATTTTAGTAAAAGTCATGGACAGGTCATGGGCTGTAACCAAAAATTCATGGCCCATGACCAGTCCATGACTTTTACTATATACCCCAACTAAAACTTGGGGCACCGCAGGTGCTGGGGCAGTGCGGCCCAGGGGTGGGAGGATGCCACAGGTGCTAGGCGGGGGTCACGGCCCGGGGGTGTGCCACGGGGGGTGGGGGGCTTGGCACAGGTCCCATACCTGGCTCCTGGGAAGCGGCGACCTCCACCTCCTAGCTTTGCGTGCTGCCTCCGCTCTGCCCCAAGCCCCAGTTCTGCAGCTCCCATTGGCTGGGAACCACGGCCAATGGGAGCTGCAGCGGCGGTGCCTGAGGGTGGAGGCAGCACGTGGAGCTAGGAGCTGAGGGAGGGGAGTTCCTGTCACCCTTCTGGGGAGCCCCCCCCAGGTAAGCACTGCCCCGCACCCCAGCCCTCAGCCCCCTCACACCCAAACTCCTGCTGCTGGGGATCGGGGGGCCTGAGACTACCCCAGCAGCAGCTGGTGTGACTGGGCAGGGGCTGCCCGAGCTGCTCAGGCAGCTTCCAGGCCATCCGCCCGGGCCACTGCAGAAGTCATGGAGGTCACTGAAAGTCATGGAATCCGTGACTTCTGTGACCTCCATGACAAAGACGGAGCCTTAGTCATGACCAGAGAGAATTGCAAAGAACTTCAGAGACATCTAGACAAGCTACATGAATGAGCAGCAAAATAGTAAATGAAATTCAGTGTTGATAAATGGCGGGGGGAAATATAAACTGCACATATACCTTACAGAGTTCTAAATTAAGTGTGTTAATTCAGAAAAGAGACCAGGATGTCATTGAGCAGAGGTCTTCAATGAGCTATCTACAGTGTGCAGCTGTCAAAAAAGCAGACAAGATGTTAGGATACAAAAGGAATAGGATGGAGAATAACACAGAAAATATTATGTCACTATATAAATAAAGATGTAGCCTTGTCTAGAATACTGTATGGTCACTCATCTCAAAAAATATATGGCAGGTGTCCAGAAAAGGAGGCAAGAAAGATTAGGAGCACAGAAAATGTCTTATATGAAGAGAGACTGAAAAGATTGAAATGGAAATTATATACCTTAAAATATTAATAAGGGAGGACACAATAAAAGCATATAAAATAATAGGATAGAGAACATAGAATGTGGGATTCTTCTCTCCCTGTCACTTTAACACAATTACAAGGGGTCAATCAATGAAGCTGAAAGATGGAAAATTCAAAAACTAATAAAAGGAAATACTTCTTCACACAAATGTAATTAGACTTGGAACTCTTTGCCCTAGGAAGTCATTGATGCTAATAATTTAGCTAGTTTCCAAAAGGTACCAGGCATTTATTTGGGTAACAAGAATATCCAGAGTTGTCATAATGATACCAAAATTTTTGGAAGGGATATTGAACCTATGCTTCAGAGTTTTTAAGTCAATCTCTAACTATTAAAAATTAGGTTGAGACAGATTACTCCCAAGTTCCTCCAGATTCTTACTAGAGCTGTGTGGGAACCACATTTTTTGCAGGAGTTTTGTAATTTCAAAATTTTCTTTTATTCTTCAACAGAACAAAACCAAAAAAATTACTAATTTCTTGCAAACTGAAATTATGAAAAAAACATTTTGATTTGGGTTAATCAAACTGGTTTGTTTCATTCTAATTTTGACTTCATTTTATATTACATAATAAGAAATAAAAACAATTTAAACAAAATGTCCTTTTGAGGTAGAAAAATCACAACATTTCCATTATCAAAATGCTTTTTTTCAATTTTTGTGTTGAAACAAATTTTCGTCAAAGGTGACATGTTTTCATGAAACATTTCCCTTTCGACGGATCAGTATTTTCTGACCAAAAAATGTTCAGTTGGAAAATTTCTCATCAGCTGTAGTTCTTACACCTTCTGTGAGGCCATTGTCAAAGATTGGATAGTGACTAGATGGACCTTGGGTCTGATCCAGAATGGCAATTCTTATGTGCTCAAAGACATCGGCTGTGCATATTTTTAAAAATAAAGTATTTTATTATCTATAACGTGAAAATAGTTATCAATGTATCATACTGAGTGGTCAAGGACAAAGAAAAACAGGTGTGGGGAGGAATACATGAACAGCATACTTTCATTTATTTGCTGTAAATGCCTTTTTAGAAAATTCACATATCTTGTCTGAATTAGAGTAGGTCTTGTCATCTTGGCTTACATAGCATTACAATACTATTTTCTCTCTCAGCTTTTAAAATTCCTTCTTTTAAAAAACCCCTCAAAAGGTATCCTGGTTTCCTTGCTTGCTTGGTTAATTAAACCAAGTAACATCTTTGAACACCACGAATGGCAGGTGCAAAAAGCTGGATTAATACTGGAGATTTTGGTTTATTTATGAATTTTTGAACTTTTAACAATTTAACAATGAAAATTAATTTTTTAAACCGAGGTTTTCAAAAGCATAACAATTTATAATTTTTCATGCCACAACTAGGAATGACCTGTACAGCAGAGTAAAATCCTATATCCATAAAAGACTGAACACATTGGAAATAACCAATAGGCTTCATTTTAGGACACATTAATTTAGCTTTACGAAATTCCTGTCTCTTGTAGTAAAGAATTAGTATGGGTTGTTATCTTAGGCAGAAATATTTTTGACATTAGGTTTGATTTAAAGATTAAAACTATACTTCTTACCATGCTTTAATTTCCCCATGATGTCAAAATTTAATTGGCACACTATGAGACTGCCAGTGAATAAAGACCTTTAGTTATGGTTTAGGTGAATAGCTGCAACTTGATTACATTATTTGGGCTTGGAAATTCCATACTAGTACTCAGCATGTAGCCACTTCTCTATGTTCATCTTCTTAAACAATGGCCCTAACAGGCTCAGGTAGACAAAGGGAACTCTAAGGCCTCAAACTGAAACCCCCAAATGACTCCACCCTCATGAAGAAAGGGCCACAAAAGAGGTGCGTTAGCCCCGGGGTTCTCAACCTTTTTCTTTCTGAGCCTCCCCCACCTCATGATATAAAAACTCCATGGCCCACCTGTTCCACAACAACTATTTTCTACATATAAAAGCCAGGACTGGCATTAAGGGGTAGCAAGCAGGGCAGTTGCCCAGGGCCCCATGCCACAGGCCTCCCTACGAAGCTAAGTTGCTCAGGCTTCTGCTTCAGCCCCAGGTGGCGGGCTCAGGGCCTCAGGCTTCAGCCCTGCACATTCTGAGAAAAATACAACCTAAACTAAACTGTGCCTTCTGCCCACCAGGTGTCCCAAACAAGAATCTGTTTGGAGTAGTCCCAAGGATGTTCTACTACAAGTTCTCTAAAAGGGGCTAGCATAAAAATGGCTTTAAATGTCAGAACCTCAGAACAGCAAGTGCAAATGTTCCAGAGCTGTGAGCACAGTTGGGTGAATCTGCATGATAGTCCAATGTGGGTCTTATCTTGGAACTCCAGATTGCACCCAGCTCTCTAGAACTCTGTACCAGGAAATCCTTGCAAAGGTTGGGAAATCCTCTGTCCGAGTGTGAAATGAAACTAGCAAGCTTCCAAGATATGGTGGACCGGACCAGCCGAGGTCTGAGAAAATCTGGATAATGTTTTCCTTCAGTGCCAGTCATTTAAGGAGAAGACTCGACTGAACTCTAAACAAAAACAGATTGGAAAATTTTGTTGTGTAGGGTTAGGGTCCTATGGGTTACTGATCATTGTGCGCAGCTGAGTCCTACCAAACACTGGATCATTTTTGGCTTTCAAGTCTAAGACTTGAAACAAGACAAAGCATTGAAAATACTGTTGCCATTCTGCCTTAATGTACAATAGATATTAGTTATTAGGCGCGTAAACATGAATCTTGTATCAGATGTGTTTTCCTGGGAGATTTACCCTACTGCCTGTTGGTGAAGTGCACCTCTT
The DNA here is from genome assembly GCF_028017835.1 of Emys orbicularis. NCBI lineage: Eukaryota > Metazoa > Chordata > Testudines > Emydidae > Emys > Emys orbicularis. The sequence goes on along the minus strand of NC_088683.1, from coordinate 31,098,088 downwards.
TACTGGTGTTTGAGCTAGAACAGGATCATTTTATTCCAGACATTTTCAATCCATATCATGACTACAAAGAGGAAGATGATAGCCTGAAATAATCCCCCCCAGAGACCAAAGTTCAGGAACAGTGCTCAGCTTATTTTACCATTATCACAGTTTCAGTATTAACTGCACTTTTGACACCACCCCCCTCTTTCCCCACACACTCCTGGTCCTCCTCAAGGGCACCCACTTAAGTTTTCAGGCTGCCAACCATCACCTCTCTTGGGCGGAGGTCCGTGTCTCTCTCCCTCCAGGTAGGGGTTTAGGTTTGCAGTCCCACTGCACCTCACTGTGATTTCCCCAGCAGATCTGACTGGGGTCCAGCACCCTGTTGTTATCCTTTCTCTAGGGGCTACAACAATGTACACCAGTTACCAACCAGCCTTCACAAAGCAAAATAAATTTATTCTTAGAGTAAAAGCTTTACAGAGAAAATATATAAAAAACAAGAAGTGTTCTTATACACATGCTAGAAGCTTAGCAGAGGTTACCCATCAGTCTTAACGGATCTTAGTAAGCCAAAATCTTTCCAAGACAGAAGGTCCTGTCTGTTTGCTAAATCAAAAGAAGGTCCTGTGTCAATTTAAACTCAGCTTTTTTATGCCAAAAGTCCTTTCTTTGTCTGTTGGTCTCTGTAAAACACAGGTTGAACCAGTATATGGACTCCTTCCTGGAGGGAGTGGTATCTCTCTGGAGGTGTTTACAACCTGAGTGATTTGTCATAATCATCCCCCACTGTTTTTAGTTCCTGGAGGAGCGGTGGTAACCTTCCCCACTGGAGTTGCATACCATCCCTGGCAAACAGTGATACGTAAACTGAACACCATATGGTCCCCAAAGATATTGCAAGCAGTTGCAATATCTGTAACAGCTGAATTTCAGTATATGCCAAATTTTAGACCCATTGCTGCCAGGGCTGGCTCTAGGATTTTTGCCGCCCAAAGCAAAAACAATTTTGGCCGCCCCCCCACCCCCCGTTTTTTAATTACCCCACCCCTGGCCCCACCTCAACTCCGCCCCTTCCCCAAATCCCCAGCCCTGCCTCCTCCCCCCAGGCTCTCAAGCCTGGGAGGGAGAGCAGCGGCGCGCGAAACAACTGTTTTGCACGCCGCGGCCACTCGGAGTCTCCCCCTCCCTCCCAGGTTTGAGAGCCTGGGAGGGAGGGGGAGACTCCGAGTGGCCACGGCGTGGGCGCCGCTTCTCCCCCTCCCTCCCAGGCTCCTAAGCCTGGGAGGGAGGGGGAGCAGCGGCGCGCGAAACGGCCGCTCGGGATCTCCCCCTCCCTCCCAGGTTTGAGAGCCTGGGAGGGAGGGGGAGACCCCGAGCGGCCGCGGCGCGCGAATCAGCTGATTCGCGCGCCGTGGCAGCAGCAGCGGAGGTGAGCTAGGGCGGCCGGGGCACATTTTTAGGGGCGGCATTCTGGCGCCGGCCATGCCGCCCCTAAAAATGTGCCGCCTCAAGCACCAGCTTGTTTTGCTGGTGCCTAGAGCCGGCCCTGATTGCTGCTTTCAAGTGGACCTGTAGGACCAGGACCCATTCAGTCGATTAATAGAGCCAGTAAATTCTAAGAGTTGCTCCTATACCATCAAGTCATCGCCAAAGTATAGCTTTCTGGTCCCTGAGGTTGCTGCATCTAGGCAGGCACAAAGAGTATAGCTACACTGGACCTGGGAGTGTGCCTCCTGGCCTCGACAGACAAACAGGAGCTATGTTTGCTTGAGCTGGTGTGCAAAAAATAGCAGAATGACTGTTGCGCTATGGGCTAGCTACTTGAGTATGTACCCAAGAGATTGGGCAGGGTTATACTCAGGCAGCTAGCCCATGTCGCTGACTGCAATTTTTAGCTCACTAGCTTAAGCAGAGCTAGCATGTCTCTCTACCCATGCTGGGAGGCATACTCCCAGCAGCACTGTAGACATTACCCTAAAGGTCTTAGTGGAGCAATGATTCAGCAGGCAAAGTTCAGATGATCAATAGGGTATTATAACTGCTGCAGGGTTATGTTATATGCTCTGACAGCAAACAAGATTAGTCAGCAGAGATTCATCACCGCCTAGAGCAATGGTAGTAGGGTAAGTAGACAAGGCAAGCAGAAGGCTCTTTTGTCTTCTCCTGATAAATTGGACCACAGATCTGCTTGTCACATTTTGGAATGATTCCAGAAGAAGCTGGGGTTCACCTCACTCCAACTTGCCAACAAATAAGAAATCATAAATACTGTGGGGCTTCAGTACCACTCATTCTAGAAAGATAAAATTATTTGAACACAATACAGAATAGGTCATCAACTTAGTCTCTTCAAAATAAAAGTGAAAGAAAATGTCCCTCAAAAATAAAAAATTACAAGTATGAGCAGGAAGGAGGAATAATGCTGACTTAATATTGCATTTCGCCAATAGGTTCCCTTGCCCATAAGTACTGACCATGACCATGATGGAATTAAAGGAAGAGAACTGGAACAAGCACAAGTTAATATAATTAGCAGGACTCCCATTAAGATACAAAAGGTTATGCAGCTTTAATCAGTATCACCCTCAAGGATGGGTAAAGAATCATATGAACTTACAACCATGTTGGACGTCATGTGACAGAGCTGCAGCCAGTTTTAAATTCGGTGACATTGTTTACTCTAGAGTCCCAGTATGAGACCTACCATGAAATCCTGCCATGTCTGCTTTCATCTAGGAGCAGGCAGACAACATTCATGTTAACTGATGGTATGTTATCACATGTACTGGAGTCCTTAGTGCTACCATTGTCCCAGGCACATTCAATGGAAGTAGTTGGTTTCCAGGCTTGGCCAGTGGGTAGAGGCCCTGTAGAAGGGGCACCTGATTGTGAATCAAAACTCCAGACATAGGGGCATCCAGGGCCGGCTCTAGGCACCAGTGTCCCAAGCATGTGCTTGGGGTGGCACTTTTCAAGGGGCAGCACTCCGGCTTTTTGTTTGTTTGTTTCGGCGGCGGCACTCCGGCTTTTTTTTTGCTTGGGGCGGCAAAAAACCCAGAGCCGGCCCTGGGGGCATCTCAGTAGAGTCAAGGACATACAAGGTAAACTGCGAGTTTGGGTTATCTGATGCATTCTGCCAGGAGGCTCGGGGACACTAGGAGAGCTAATGAGGCTGCCAGCATTGTTGATTGATTTGAGCACACACAAGCCCTCTGCTGACAGCAGTGGGGTATGCATGTGTTTGTGAGCAGTGTAAGAAGCCTATGTCAGTCAGCGATCCACATCAGAGCTGTTTAAAGTGTCTGGGAGAGTCCCATATTTGTGAAAGTGCCGCATCTACAAGGGATTCAAGCCCCGGACCAAGAAAGAACGGGACATATGACTTTGAGCACTCCTCATGGAGTCGGTCCTTGAGCCGGCCCACTCAGACTCGATGCTGAGCACTTTGGCATCGGTCAGAAGTGCGTCTCCAGCACCAACTACCTCCTGGCACTGATCCCCGTCACTGGTGCCCGCCCAAGAGGCACAGGAAGCATACTGGGAGTGGGTGCTCTCCAGTATCCCATAAGAATAAGGGGAAAGGCAGAGACGAGCCAAGACCCATGTTGGCTACCTCATTTTCACCGGAACGCAGCCAGGCAGCAGCCTCACCTGACAGATCCAGCCCACCTCATGACCTGCCTCCCTCTCTGGGGAGTGGTAGGGGCACCCGGTACCTCATGGTGCTGACCATGCCATAGGCTTTCCAAGCGGTGAAGGACATCTTCTCCCTGCCGGTGCCGCCTACACCCAGGGAAGATAGGCCCCGGGACCCTCCACTCACAGTTGTGTCTAGGGGAAAACCTGCTATGGGGCCCCTGCAGAGATCCCCATCCCTGCGGCACCACACTCCGGTTCCATTCCGATCACCAGCTCCTTGCCAGCAACCTCTGGAGATGCATTTGCAGTCACCAGAGACCCGTGGTCGTTCGCTGAGTTCCAGCACTGAACACCAGAATCCTGGCACTGGTTCCCGGATCCCCAGCACCGGGCCCCAGAGGTGTGCTGTCAGTCCCCAGAACCTCGGCACCGTTTGCCCACACCCAGCCTGCGCTCCCAGTCACCGGAGCCTCGTCATCAACCCCAAAGCTGGAGGCATCGCTCCCCAGAGCACTCCCAGTCCTATGGGCAGTGTTGCCAGGCATGTGACAGAGCTCGACGGGGTCAAGGTAGTGCTCCCCAGATGGCAGGCATGGGACTGCCCGATGTAATGGGGAAGCACATCCTTTGGTGGCTCCGACCTGGTCACCAAGGGAAGACCCTTCCTCCTTGGGCTCTGAGAGCAAGAAGATGGTGGTGCCAAGAAGCCATACATTCCCTGTACAGCCAGTGGGGTTTCCCCAGGGCCCAGTGGCAAATGTGTGGCCACAAGGCCAGTGGGCCGTGCCCTGGCAATTCTGTAATCTGTGGGCATTTCCCCAGACTATAGGGACCCAGGTGCAGCGCTCAGTCTCAGGGGCATCAGAGAGGTGGTCAGCGATGGTATCCTGCCCACCCCCTGACTCGGATGAGGGATCTGTCCAAGGGCACAGAAACCTCTACCTGACATGGAACCCCAGGCAGGGGACACGGAGCCTGCCCTTCCCCTCCCCCCGCTTGCCTCCTCCTCCTCATTGCCTGATGAGGCAGTAGCAGGACCTTCACACACTGTGCCGCAGGACGATGTGAAGGCACACCAGGAGTTGCTTAAACTGGAGGCTGCTAACTTGGGCTTGGAGACGGAAGAAATGTCGGAGCCTGCAGACTCCTTATTTGATGTCTTGGCTGCGGCAGCTCCAGCAAAGGTCACCCTGCCTGTCCACTACGAGGTGGTGAAGCTTGTGAAAGTTTTGTGGCAGACCCCATCCTCCCTGCCTCCTATTTCTAAGAGGGCAGAACACAAATACTACATCCCTGCAAAGGGTTTTGAATATTTATACACGCATCCCTTCCCCGGGTCTTTAGTTGTCTTGGCTGCCAATGGGCGAGACAGGCAGGGGCAAACCAGCTCGACCCCCAAAAACAAGGATGCAAAGCAGTTCAACCTGTATGGCAGAAAAAATTATTCCATGGCCAGCCTACAGTTACGCATAGCAAATCACTAGGCTTTGCTCAGGAGGTATCATTTTAATGTATGGCAGTCAACAGCCAAGTTCGCTGACTCTCCCACAGGAGGCTAAGCAGGAGTTTAAGACCATACTGGACGAGGGTAAGGCGATTGTAAGAGCCTCCCTCCAGGCAGCATCAGATGCGTCCGACTCCGCAGCCAGGGTGATGGCATCAGCGGTGCCGTTGAAGTGGGCGTCGTGGCTGCAATCGTCCAGCCTCTCCGCGAAGGTCCAACAGTCCATCCAGGACCTCCCGTTCGATGGATCAGCCCTGTTTGCGGAGAAAACGGACAGCAAGTTACATGGCCTGAAAGACTCTAGGGCCACCCTTTGTTCTCTGGGCCTTTACACCCCAGCCCATGCAGGGAAAAGGTTTAAACCTCAGCAGACACAGAGGTTCACGGGCCAGGCCAGAGCAGAGCCTTACCACAGAAAGAGCAACGGCTACAGACAACGCCAGGGTTAACCGCCAGCAGAGGGGGCTCAGTCTGGCTCTAGCCATGCCATGCCCAGAAATAGGCAGGCATTTTGAGGGGACATTTGAGGGCAACCTCCCAGTCTGCAACCAGGATCCAACCCACCTTTTATTTTTGAACCCTTTAATGCCCTTCCTCCCTGCTTGGACTGCCATAACAACGGACCAAAGGGTCCTCGTACGGTAGCAGTGGGATATACCCTCCAGTTTCCTTCATCTCTCTTCCCCCCCCCACCGTCCCTCTTCAGGGACCCTTCTCATGAGCAGCTTCTCATCCAGGAGGTGCAAGCCCTCCTGCGGGTGGGGGCCGTAGAAGAAGTTCCCATGGAGCTGAGAGAGAAGGGGTTTTAATATCATGTGCTGCAAAAAGCATCAAGAGACACATTAAAGAGCCACTTGCAGCTTGTGGAGCTTCGGTCTGAGTATCATTGCTATAAACAAACTCAACCATCTGATTCTGAAGTTCCGGTTTTTATCCCCCAGGTTGGTAAGTATTGGGAATAGTTCACAACAATATCAATAACCATCACAACATGGCTCACGCAGACTGATGTGGGTAGAAGGCAGTTCTCTAAAGGCAGTCTGATTCCCTACTCACATGTAGATGGGCTTAACAATATGCTCTCTCCGGGTGGAACAGAAGGGATTCAATGTGGTCTGTCATAAAGCTTCAAATTTAAATTCTGACTCTTCTAGCTGCCTGTTTCCCTGGATCCTGATTACCCACAAGGTCTTGTCAATCTGGTATGGATTTGCTGTGTAGGACAAGCCACTGAAGGAAGCCAGATGGCATGTGTAAGGGGTAGGGAGAGGCCTTGTAGAGAACATTTCTGTATATAACTCAGAAAAACAAAAGCAAAAAAATCTTAAACCCCCCCCCCCCCCAAAATAAACATTCAATATCCATTTTTGAAGTGAGAAATCTTAAAACAGGTATCATCCAAGAAATTGCTGTTCAGACAGCTAGAAAAATACTTTGTTTTATTAATCAGAGTAGGGAAGATTTTTATATTCTTTGAGATAGAGAATGATCTCCAAGAAAAGACTCTTTCCAGTATAGATTCCTTACTGGAATTATTCAACTCTCCGGGTACGTCCGCGATCGATTTATTGGGAATCGATATATTGCGTCTCGTTAAGACGCAATATATCGATCCCCGAACACGCTCCCCGTCGACTCCGGAGCTCCACCGGAGTGAGCGGTGGTAGCGGAGTCGACGGGGGAGCCGCGGCCGTGAGGATGGGAGGTAAGTCGGAATAAGATATCACAACTTCTGCTACGGTATTCCCGTAGCTGAAGTTGCGTATCTTACATCGACACCCCCCCAGTGTAGACCAGGCCTCCAAGTAAAACAATTAGTGTGCATTTAACGGTAATATCAACCTTTCCTAACATACATAAATCCTACTAGCTGATATTTACAAAGGCTATTAACTTAAGGCATGACTCTTCAAAGCAATCTGCACTGGAAGAGCTGTGTACCCTCAGGGAAGTACCATTGACTCACAGGGACTTTGTGTGAGTGTAAAGAGCTGCCTTGCACAGATTGCTATGCAAGATCTAGGACTTAGCACCAAAAAGAAATTACTATCCCCATCTGTGGAGTGAAGTGTCCTTTTAAAAGCTTTCATATGGCACTCCTAAAAATCTTCAAAGGGAAACTGTCAAGGTTTTCTGTCTAGGCATTTATACTTTCAACTCACCAACATAAGATGTTTTGTAAAAATAAACTTCATAATATCTTAAATATCACACAACAATGTATCTCACTTTTCAAATTTAAACTTTGATTTATACTTGCAATAATTACTTCAAACTTTATAACAACACAATGGCTATAATACTACATATAGATATAAGTAACTCATCTAATTTCTCCTGATTCCTGTGGCATGAGGCATTTCTATGAAGCACAAAGAAAAAGTAGTAATTTTCCTTCAAATGTCCTGCAGATCTGCTGCCTTCCTCCAATTTTCAGGTTAGCATGTGTTGTACCTTTTCTTTGTATCCGATGGTGGCAGTGTATTGGAACTGGTGCTGCAGAATATTGGTTGTTCTGGGAGTAGATATTTACTTGTTTAGCATATAATTGTTAAAAACCTGGATAACACACCAGGGATTTATGTGATTATGTTAAAAAAAAAAAAGTGATATATGCTGTAGATTTATTTCTGGGCAATACTCAAGATTTCTGTAAACAGATCCACTGTGCAATTTGGGAAGTCTTGAATATCAGTTACTTCTGGCAACTTTCCATGGTTTAAATGACATTTTAGTTTGTAGCCAAGAGGTGTTTCCAGCCAGAACATTAGAATTACTTCATTATGCAGTCAGAGCTACTAAATTATTAATGTATTGTTTACAGATACTTGGAGAATATATTTGTTTCATTTCATCAGAAAAATAGGTTATCCAATATTGTATTAGGCCGGTAGGGTCTAAAACAGGGGTGGGCAAGCTTTTTGGCCTGAGGGCCACATCTTGGTACGGAAATTGTATGGCGGGCAATGAATGCTCACAAAATTGGGATTGGGGTGCAGGAGGGAGTGAGGGCTCTTGCCGGGGGTGCGGGCTTTGGGTTGGGGCCAGAAATGAGGAGTTCAGGGTACGGGAGGTGGCTCAGGGCTGGGGCAGGAGTTTGGGGTGCAGGGGGGTGTGAGGGCTCCAGCTGGAGGTGCGGGCTCTGAGGTGGGGCATGGCCAGGTGGCTCTGCGCGCTGTCCCGTCCGCAGGCACCACCCCGTCCGCAGGTGCTGCCCCCGCAGCTCCCATTGGCCACAGTTCCCGGCACGTGCGTGGAGCAACCCCCGACCCCGCTCCCCGGCTGGAGCGCGGGAACGGGGCAAGCCCCAGACCCCGCTCCTCAGCAGGAGCTCAAGGGCTGGATTAAATCGGCTGGCGGGCTGTATATGGCCCATGGACCGTAGTTTGTCCACCCTGGTCTAAAAATGATAGATAAACCTACACACAGCATATATTTTAATTCCTTCTTCCTCTCACAATCCCCATGGCCTCCATTATTGGGTAGAACTAGGAGAAAAGCTCAGATGTGTTTTTAAGCACTGATGTTTTCTTCTTTATTTTTTTTTAAAGCTGCAGGTTGTCCTCTAATTTTACAAGTAAACTTTTCAGGTGTCATACATGAATTAATTCCATGTGCCAGTTCCATTACAAATGAGTTTAATGGATGGATATTATAAACAACAATAGTGCCACTCTGAGAAATTTTATTTGATGACTTGTTGCTGTATTTTTGATAAATCAGTAACCAACTTCTAGATCACTTAAATATTGTATTACTGAAATTTTATGCAGATGTAAGGGAACCAGAGACCAAAATCTCTTAAACATTCCCATATCTACCAGAGGTCCCCTATACAAGTTTTATGTTTTCTGCATGTTCTTGCCAGGAGTATTTGGGAAAAGTCCAATTTGTTCTGTGCAATCCTAAATCCCATGGGAGGTGAGAGATCAATGGATTCAATAAAGATTTAGCTGAGTTTGGTCTGTCTGTGTATCTTGGGTACTTTAAATAGTCCACATTACCATAATATCTGAGTCCCTCACTATTTGTATTTCATTTATTATCACAACGCTTCTGTGAGGTAGGGAAATACTGTGATCTCCATTTTACAGATGGGGAACTGAGGCACAGCAAGACTAAGTGACTTGCCCAAGGTCACATAGGAAATCTGGGTCAGAGCTGGGAATTGAACCTGGTCCCTGAGCCCAGGCTCTAGCTACTGGAACAGCCATCCTCTCCATAATGTATAAATAGACTTTAAAATATTGAAAAAGCTGCCATTCCCCAAACTTTTTGTTTACTGTATAGCTGTAATTTCTTGCCCACGAATTACCCTGCTCTGACTGGTATAATGAATAACCTTGTCATTATCCTAGTGAATTACAACTTGCACTAGGGAAAAAAATCAATCCCAACATGTTTGAAATGTGTTTCCTCCTTTCCCTGGCTGCTCTGACTGTGCTGCTGGTGCCGTCTACTGCACAACTTAATTAGGCCTTTTTTTCTGCAAAGGTACATTTTTAGAATGGAGTAGCTGCTGCAGGTCAGCACTATGGAAACCTGTCATGACAAGTGTTTCAAATCAAAGAGAATAATCACCTGTTTCAAAAGTAAAACGACCTGCCAGATTCCAGCATCAACTATTGCAGTAGGGTCAGGGAAGGAGAAAGGAATAGGGAGATGCTAGGAAGGGGATATATTTATTATTCCTAAGTTTCTTTTTCAATGGAGAGGGGGGAAATTGTTTCTGCTTTTATGCTTTGTATCGCTCAATGTATTTATTTCCTTGAAACTCAAAACTGCCTTCCTAATGTATTATAATGTTTCACTAGTGACACGATGCTTGTGATTGATTGGGTACATTCATTATGAAGTCCTATTTTGGGGTGTTTTTAACCGTTAAAAATGCCAGTTTGGATAAAATTTCTCACCTTTGTTCTCAAGGGATGAACTATTTGGAAATTGAAAATAAAATAATTGGTGAAGTTATTTACAATTATATTGTTCTTGTTATCTATAGATTTCAATGTGCTTTACATAGGTGGGGACCATTAGCCCCTTCAGAGATGGAGAAACTGAGGCATAGTGGCACAAGGTCACACAGGAAGTCATTGTTAGAACCTGTATTTGGACTCAGGTCTTTTGATGTCTAGTTGTGTGCTCTATTCAGTGCCCCATACTGCCTCATATATTAATGAAAAATCTTTCAAATGTAATTAGTTATTATTTCTAAAGCACTTAGAACAGAGGAGGGCAAACTTTTGGCCCGAGGGCCAGATCTGAGTATGGAAATTGTATGGCGGGCCATGAATGCTCACAAAATTGGGGTTGGGGTGCAGGAGGGGGTGAGGGCTCTGGCTGGGGGTGAGGGCTCTGGGTTGGGGCCAGAAATGAGGAGTTCAGGGTGTTTGAGGGGGCTCCAGGCTGGGGCAGGGGGTTGGGGCACAGGGGGTGTGTGTGTGTATGAGAGCTCCGGCTGGGGGTGCAGGCTCTGGGATGGGGCTGGGGATAAGGGGCTTGGGTTGCAGGAGGATGCTCCAGTCTAGGACCAAGGGGTTCGGAGTGCGGGAGGGGGCTCTGGGCTGGGACAGGGGGTTGGGGAGCAGGAGGGGGTCAGGGGTGCAGGCTCTGGGCAGCGCTTACCTCAAGCAGCTCCTGGAAGCAGAGGCATGTCCCCCTCTCCGGCTCCTACACGGAGGCGCGGCCAGGCAGCTCTGCGCGCTGCCTCGTCTGCAGGCACTGCTCCCGCAGCTCCCATTGACTGCAGTTCCCGGGGGCGGCGCTTGGGGTGGGGGCAGTGTGTGGAGCCCCCAGCTGTCCTTACGCATAGGAGCCAGAGGGGGGGGACATGCCGCCACTTCCGGGAGCTGCGCAGAGCCACGGCACATGCTCGCGGAGTGGCCCTCTACCCCGCTCCCTGGCTGGAACGCGGGAGCGGAGCTCGAGGTCCGGATTAAATGGGCTGGTGGGCCACAGTTTGCTCACTCCTGACTTAGAACGTGCAAAGGACCATAGAAATGGGGTTAGGTATTATTACTACTAAGCTCGGTAGGTACTGTACATAGCCTTCAATTACATTAATTTGTAATGCCTATTTTGTGTCTTTCCATAACTGTTTGGCAATATGCTTAGATATAGTAATACACCCATGTGCAAGAGCTACTCCTGGGGGAATTATGCGCCAAAAAATTCTGCACATGTTTTAAAATTCTGCATATTTTCTTTATCAAAATAACACAATATAATCATTCCAGTTTCAATTATTTTGGTAATTTATTTCAAAATACTTGTCAACAAGTATGTCAACAATACAGATAACAGCATAAAAGATTCCCCAAGGAGTAGAGTTAAAGAAACCCCTATGACAACTCAGTTTCAGTTGGGGGATGTTGGAGGGGGCTGTGTGGGGCCCCCGGAGCCCCCACACCTGTACTCCCATCCCCCCAGAGTCCAGCTGCAGGGCACCCCCCGGCCCAGACACCAGCACCTCCCTCCCCCCAGAGCCCATCCACTGGGCACCCCCAGCCCAGACACCAGCACCCCCTTCCCTCTAGAGCCCAGCCACAGGCCACACCCCCAGCCCAGACAGCAGCACCCCCAGGGCCTTTACTCCCCCCAGTTTCTTTACTGTCCTGCCAAGGGATGTGGGTATGGTGTGGCCCTGCCCTTCCTCACTCTTTGCCAGAATTGGGTCTCACGTAGGGTTGCCAACTTTCTAATGGCACAAAATCGAACACTCCTGCCCTGCCCTTTCCCGGGGCCACACCTCTTCCCCGAGGCTCCGCCCCATCCACTCTAGCCCCCCTCCTCTGTCGCTCGCTCTTCCCCACCCTCACTCACTTTCACCGGGCTGGGGCAGGAGGTTGGGGTGCAAGATGGGGTTGAGGGCTCTGGCTGGAGGTGCGGGCTCTGGGGTGGGGCCAGGGATGAGGGATTTCGGGTTTAAGAGGGGGCTCAGGGCTGGGGCTGGAGTGCGGGGTGGTGGTGGTGAGGGCTCCAGCTGGGGGTGCGGGCTTTGGGGTGGGGCTGGGGATGAGGGGCTTGGGGTGTAGGAGGGGGCTCAGGACTGGGGCAGGAGGTTGGAGTGTTAGGGGGGGTGAGGGTTGCGGGCTCCTGGAGGGAGTTTGCATGCAGGAGGGGACTCTGGGCTGGGGATGAGGGGCTTGGGGTGTAGGAGGGGGCTCAGGACTGGGGCAGGAGGTTGGAGTGTTGGGGGGGGTGAGGGGTGCGGGCTCCTGGAGTTTGCATGCAGGAGGGGACTCTGGGCTGAGGCAGGGAGTTGGGGTGTGGGAGGAATTTGGGGGTGTGGGGTCCTGGTGACACTTACCGCGGCTCCTAGGAAGCGGCCACCAGGTCCCTGGAGCCCCGAGGCGCATGAGCGGCCAGGGAGGCTCCGTGCACTGCCCCCGCAGCTCTCATTGGTTGCAGTTCCCAGCCAATGGGAGCTTTGCAGTTCCCAGCCAATGGGAGCTGCAGAGCCGTTCCTCAGGGCGGGGGCAGCGTGCAGAGCCTCCCTGGCCACTCATGTGCCTAGGAGCCGCAAAGACCTGGCAGCCGCTTCCGGGATCTGCGCAGAGCTAGGGCAGGCAGGGAGCCTGCTTTAGCCCCACTGCACTGCCGACCGCAGCTGCCAGGATCCCTGTTCGACTGGGTGTTCCGGTTGAAAACCGGATGCCTGGCAACCCTAGTCTCCTGGGCCCCTCTCCCATCCCCGGGAGAATGAGGATCAAGCAGATCATGCAGCCTTCAGTCCAGCCAGGTGGGGCACTCCTCTCACTGTGAGCTGGGCTCTGCAGAGTCCAGCGGCCCCTAGTGGCGGCCAGCAACTCTGCAGTGCCAATTCTGCAGGGGAACAGGGAATTCTGCAAAATTCTGCATTGTGCAGTGGTGCAGAATTCCCCCAGGAGTAAGCATGGATAGATAGATAAATGCATGAAATAAATGTTTGGGTTTATTTCAGTGATTAACAATTCAAATAAACACAAGTGATGAATGATGATGTTATCTGTGGATATACTGAAAGCATACATTGAATTCAAATTCTACTTTTTTTGAGGTGCCTGGGCATTTACTTTCCCAGAGTAGGCCTGGACTACACTAAAAATTTAGGTCAACCCAGCTATGTCGCTCATGGGTGTGAAAAATCCAGTCCTGAGCAACATAGTTACGCTGATCTAACCTCTAGTGTAGAATTCTTCTTTTGACCTAGCTACCACTTCTCAGGGAGGTGTGGATTGTCTGTGCTGATAGGAGAACCCCTCCTATTGGTGTAGGTAGTATCACACAGTAGTGCTACAGCAGTGCAGCTGCAGGTGTACCACTGTAGTGTTTCAAGTGTAGACAAGCCCGTAGATAGGAACATACGGCTGGCCATACTGGGTCAGAACAATGTTCCATCGAGCCCAGTATCCTGTCTTCTGACAATGGCCAATGCCAGGTGCTTGCAAGAGAATAAACAGAACAAGCAATCAAGTGATCCATTCCCTATTGTCCACTCCCGGCTTCTGGCAAGCAGAGGCTAGAGACACACTGAGCATGGGGTTACATCCCTGACCTTCTTGGCTAATAGCCATTAATGGACCTATCCTCCATGAACGTATCTAATTCTTTTTTGAATCCCTTTTTTGAAGCCTTCACAACATCCCCGGCAACAAGTTCCACAAGTTGATTGTGTGTTGTGTGAAGAAGTACTTCCTTCTGTTTGTTTTAAGCCTGCTGCTTATTCATTTCATTGGTGACCCCTAGTTCTTGTGTTATGTGAAAGAGTAAATAATACTTCCTTATTCACTTTCTCCACACCAGTCATGATTTTATAGACCTCTATCATATCCCCTGGTGGTTGTCTCTTTTCCAATCTAAAAAGTCTCAGTCTTTTTAATCTCTCCTCATACAGAAGCTATTCCATACCCATAATCATTTTTGTTGTCCTTCTCTGTACCGTTGCCTTTTTTGCATGCAGTATTCAAGGTGTGGGTGTACCATGGATTTATATAGTAGCATTATGATATTTTCTGTCTTCTTATGTATCCTTTCTGTAATGGTTCCTTACATTCTGTTAGCTTTTTTGACTGATGTTGCACATTGAGCGGATGTTTTCAGAATACTATCCACCGTGATTCTAAGATCTCTTTCTTGAGTGGTAGCAGCTAATTTAGATCCCATCATTATGTATGTATAGTTGGGATTGTGTTTTCCAATGTGCATTACTTTGCACTTATCAACATTGAATTTTATCTGCCATATTGTTGCCCAGTCAACCAGTTTTGTGAGATCCCTTTGTAACTCTTCGTAATCTGTTTTGGACTGAACTATTTTGAGTAATTTTGTATCATCTGCTAATTTTGCCGCTTCCCTGTTTCCCCGTTTTTCCAGATCATTTATGAATATGTTGAATAGAACTGGTCCCAGTACAGACCCCTGGGGACACCACTATTTATCTCTCTCCATTCTGAAAACTGACCATTTATTCCTACCCTTTGTTTCCTATCTTTTAACCAGTTACTGATTCATGAGAGGACCTTCCCTCTTATCCCATGACTGTTTACTTTGCAGAGGGACATTGTCAAAGGCTTTGTGAAAGTCCACTGGATCCCCCTTGTCCACATGTGTGTTGACCCCCCACCCCCTCGAAGAATTTTAATAGATTAGTGAGGCATGATTTCCCTTTACAAAAACTGTGGTGATGGTTCCCCTACCAAATTGTAGTAATCTAAATGTCTGATCATTCTGTTCTTTATTATAGTTTCAGCCAGTTTGCCTGGTACTGAAGTTAGGTCTGTAATTGTGAGGATCATCTCTGGAGCCTTTTTAAAAAATTGATGTCATATTAGCTAGCCTCCAGTCATCTGGTACAGAAGCTGATTTAAATGATAGGTTACATACCACAGGTGGTAGTTCTGCATATTTGAGTTCCTTCAGACTTCTTGGGTGAATACTATCCAGTCCTGGTGACTTATTAATGTCTTAATGATATGAATCAGCCAAGCAGGTTTCTGTTAGAAATGCAGGGAAACAATTAATTATGTGTTAATTGGGAAACAAAAAAATCAGTGGAGGAATTAATCTAATTTTTAAACCTTTCCTTACTGAGGAAATCAACATGTCTAAAAATTGTAAAAGGACTTGTCAGGGTGCAGAAATCATTTCAAATCAGTAAATTCATTCTTTTCACTGTTTAAGTTAATCAATGGCAGAATAGATACTTTCTTTTTAAATTAAACTGTTCTGGAGCTGAGATCTTTCACATTTCAGCTTAAACTCAATTTTATACTGCTGAGTTATTAATTCCTGAAAATAATAGAAATGTTGATAGACTCACTGTATTGTAGAAAGGATCCTGATCATACCGTCTCTGGTGGGACAGTTTGCATTTATTGAAATGTGCATGTTGAATTAAAACCAGATTATAGGATCATGCAGACTTTCGTGTCTGCCTTCAGCTGTGCTGTAGAATGGTTTATCCTCCCCACCCTCTCGCCTTCCATAATGCATATGTCCTACATAGTGGTACAGTAGGCAGGCTAATGTGTCCATCTGCAGTACTGTGGTTTTTGTACAGGTGAGACTCTTCGCAGATACCAGCTTGTGTATATGGTTAATGAAAATGGATTGACAGACATGGTTTATGTGACTGATTTTTTAAAAATATATTTCCTGTAGGTGTTTGTGACTCATAAATGCAGAATTAGGCCCAAAATCTCAGACAGGATAATGGGGTATTTGCAAGTACTTTACTGTACTTTACCATGCTATACAACGAATAGCCCTGCATTTTCCGGTGTTTATTTGTAAGGATTTATTATACTGAGGCCCAGGAAATCCCATAATTTCTGTTCCTATTTTTATGATAGTGTAAGAAAGTGGTTTATAAGTAGTTTCTATAAATGGATCTTCTTGTAAATACAGTATAATTTCTACAGGATTTTTATATAACTTTTTTGTGGTAAAGTAGTAAGTGATAAATGAAAGGTCATAATTTTTATATTACTTTACTTTTGTATGAATAATCACTTCAGTCAATTGCCAAAATCTTTGTAATCTGTTTAGTGATGGTTTTATCTAGGAACCCTTTGAATGATATTTAAATGTATTAATTCCTTGTCCCAGGCTTACCTTTCTGAAGGGTTAATCTTCATTGATCTGGCACATTGCCCAAAATATATTAAAACTAGAGCTTCCTTTAGAGAGATTGGTTTTAAGATTGGCTTAAAGCTAGATATTGCTATAGAGAGAATTAAAACTGAACTCTTTTGAATCTTAAAGTTAAAAATAGGCCCAAGCCTGCAAAACACTCACACGAGTCCCTCTATAGACGTTACTTCACACACACTGCTTATGAGTTAGATTTTCCACAATCAGACCCAGTGTGAAGCAAAATGCCAATTGAATCTGCAGAAGCATATTCTTACAATCTCTTACACGTTGTTAAGAGATGGTTAGTGAAATGTAAGACATTACCTGGAACACTGAAGAAAGGCATTTTGAAATGTGAGTTAGTTTGGCTCCTTAGCAATTATCAAATGTCATACATTGTCACGCTAGATATATTCCTCACAGAACATCAGTCATGAAAACATAGGAATGTTTAGTAACACTGATCTTAGTTTTTCACAGAAAGAGGAGGTTTTAAATTAGAGGCTGCTGCTTTAGTCTGCTGCTGTGTTCTGTGTTGTCCATCTGTTTAAGTTATAAAATCCTTAAGACAAGGGACATGTCTTCCTTTCTGCATTGGGCAACACAGAGCATGTTTCAAAACTGAGTGAAGTCCAGAAATATGTGCTAACATGTAAAAGAACAAGGTACCTGCCTGTAAAGCTTAAGGATAATTCAGACAAATATGATAATTAAATCACCAGGCAAATACAGAAAGGCATGGGGTGCTACTGGTCAAGAGTTTAACTGAGAGAGGCTTTATAACAAAATGTGCTGTAAGGTCAGATTTGAAAAAGGACAAAGATGATGCATGGCAATGTGGGAACTGGAGATTCTTCTAAATGCAGGGACTGAAAATAGCTGTGAAGTTGAGAGAGAGGGAGATGGATAGATAGAGGTACAATTAGAAAAGGTTACAGGGGGTGAAAATGGGTGAAGGATGAAATGAGATGTTGGCATGGTGGAGTTGTGAAGTAAGGAAAAGGAGCTTGAACTTACTGCAAATCAAGAAAGGAAAATAGTGAAGGAAGAGAAAGTCAGATAAGATTATAGTAAGATTAGATGTAATGGTGCCAAGATTGGAATGGACACTGAGGACTTGTCCAAAATAAAAAAGTTGCATCACTTTAACTAAATCAGTTTAGTAAGGTTTGGTCTACATTTAAAACCACACTCCCTACAGACACAGCTATGCCAACACCCCAGTGTAGATGCAGCTATGTTGGCAGAAGAGTGTTTCTGTCAGCAATAGCTAAAATGCAGGGGGAGGGGGGTGTTCCTGCAGCAGCAGAAAAACTCCTTCTCTCACCATAGGCTGTGTCTACTAGGGGGCTAAGCTGGAATAACCTCAATAAACAACCAGTTTAAGCTAAATCGGGGTTCTCAAACGTCATTGCACCGCAACCCCCTTCTGCCAACAAAAAATACTTCACGACCACAGGAGGGGGAACCGAAGCCTGAGCCTGCCCAAGCCCCACTGTCCTGGGGGGGGTAAAGGGGGGGGGGCTAAAGCCCAAGCCCCACTGCTCCAGGCAGGGGAGTCAAAGCTGAAGCTCAAGGGCTTCACTCCCAGGCAGGGGGCCTGCAACCTCACTCCTGCCGCCCAGGGCTGAAGCCCTCAGGCTTTGGCTTCAGCCCTGGGTCCCAGCAAGTCTAAGCCAGCCCCGGCGACCCCATTCAAAGGGGGTCGCAATCCATTTTGGGGTCCCAATCCACAGTTTGAGAACTTCTGAGCTAAATAGAAATAGGGCAATCTTCATCTAAAATGAGTATCCACACAAATGGTTTGCATCGATTTAATTAAGTCAGTTTCTAAGCAGATTTAGTTAAATCTGTGATCAAACGATGAGTAGATGAACCATGGGTGTCAAATTCTTCTCTCAGTTGCACTTAATTCTCTGGTGTAGCACAGGTGAAGCTGAGCAGAATTTGACCCTTTGTCTTCATCTGTATCTCTGTGTAATCTATCTCAATCATTTTAATTGGCACTCTTGTGCCAAATGATCTCTGCCTCTCTTCAAAATTAAGACTAGAGTGAGGTTGACTCCCTCCTGATAACATAATATGTTGCTGTTAAATGCCCTTTCCAGGCTCTTAATTCCATTTGTGTTTTGTACTGTTGACTGTTGATTGTTAACAGGTTCTGAAATAATGTAATTAGGTGAACCGAGGAATACATATCAGGCATTGTTAGGCCACATCTGCATATGGCAGAGTCAGAAATCTGACAAAGCATGTATCTTATGCAGAGAAGCTAATGTAATTCCTCTTGCTTTTTTCTCAGGTTGAAAATCTGATTTCGTATCTTTTATTCCTCCTTACTCCCCTCCTGAATAATAAGTGCTTCATCTTGATATGTTGTACAATGACACACTGTAGGACTACTCACATGTTTAGTGGTGTTCTTGTGAGAAAACAGGGCTTTAATGCTTTGGGTGGCCCTAAAGTGGCATACGATATTATACAAGGTATTGCATCAGAAAGGGACAGACCTCACATCACCACCTTGCAGCTGTTAGTTAACCGCAGACAAAACTAATGATAATGTTCCCTCTTTCTTAGGCTACGTAAGACTCTCTCTTCATTGTGGATATTGGGCGATCCCCAAAACATCAGTGGCATAGCACCCAGACTAGCAAGGGGTTCCGTCACCGCCTGCCTTGTAACCTTGGGTGCCTTATTACTGTGCTGCTGTGGCTCAGAGCCCTGACACCAACAGCCAGCCCATAAGCATAAATGTTTCACTCTGGCTTCCACCAGCTTAGTTACTCCTGGCAGGGTGATCCCAAGAGCCCTTCTAATCCTGAGTCTACCCAAATCTTTCTACTCCAAGTTCTTAAGTACAGACACTCTTGACTTTTCTCTTCTGGTTTGTCACCCCCAAAGGTGTGAGAACAGCACCCCAGTTATCAGCTCACTTTGACACCCACACTCTATGCACTCAACAGAGACCTGCTTGGGTAAAAATAAATAAAAGCTTTATTTAATTGAAAAACCATAGATTCAAAAGTGAAATACTAAGAGAGAGCAAACACATACAAGTTACACAGAAAAGAAAGACACAACCTTAGGCTTTACACTTTCAAATTAGATTAAATCCCTTTTCTAATACAAGTTACCTATTGCCTCTTAACAGTTTCCCAGCATACCCCCTCTCATACAGGGGATCCTGCATTTCATGGACAGCACCCGCCAAATAATTGTCCCTCAGTTTCTGGAAGATTTAACTTCAAGCCCCTTCCCTTTTAAAATATTTTTCAGGTTTTTTTTCTTCTTCACTCACTATAGATATTCAAAGTGGGAAAAACTCCCTCCTGTCTTAGTTTTCCAAGACTGGGGTTTTCTTTTCAGTTTCAGATTGTTTGTGTTTTCCCATTAATTTTAATGGCCCACTCATTCCTCTGAGTCCGAGCATTCGGATACTACGCATGGTCTGCTGCTTCCATTCGGAAGCATAATTACCAGAGAGTTCCGACAGCACCATGGCAGTACCCTCCCTTGCCTCAGCCCAGTAGCCACTGGTACCCGGATCCATGAGCACCACTCCAGCAAAAGCAGGATCAACCAGATTGGCCATATTGGAGCTTGTGGCCCCAATATTCGCCTTCAGAACTGTTTTGGAATCCCCGTCTCACCACCCTGTCCTTCGTGGAGTACTCATTCGGAACTGGGGTTGGATGATGTGCTGGTCAACCTGGGTCTGATGGTACTGACATAGGCTCGACTTCTAATGGCACCGGTGGGTGCTCGACCCCCCCCTCTGCCCCCAGCCCCACCCCGACTCCACCCCTGCCCCGCCCCCATTCCAACCCCGTCCCCAAAGTCCCCGCCCCATCCCTGCCCCTATTTGACTCCTTCCCCAAATCCCTGCCCCAGCCCCGCCTCCTCCCCGAGTGCGCCATGTTCCCGCTCCTCCCCCCTCCCTCCCAGAGCTTGCTACAGCTGTTTAGTGGCGGTAAGCGCTGGGAGGGAGGAGCGGGGATGCGGCGCGCTTAGGGGGGGAGGAGGAGGAGGGGTGGGGTGGGGAGCTTGGCTGCCGGTGGGTGCAGAGCACCCACTAATTTTTCCCCGTGGGTGCTCCTTCCCCGGAGCACCCACGGAGTCGGTGCCTGTGGGTACTGATGGATCTAGAGAGGTTCCTCTTGTCATTCCTGGATGTGACTGTGTCATCGGCACCCTCCTCTCCCCAAGATGACTACCGTCAGTTTCAGGAGCTGCTCAGAAGAATATCTAATGCTCTTCAGATCCCATTGGAGGAGGTGTAGGACAGTCAGCGCCAATTACTAGACATCTTGCATTCATCATTACCGGCCAGAGTGGCCCTACCCATCAACAGCACTATTCTCCAGCTGGCACACACCGTGTGGCATACCCCCACCATGTGCACCCCAACCCCAAAGGGGGTGGAAAAGAGGTAGTATGACTGCCGCCCAAGGGGTCTGAATTTCTGTTCTCCCATCCTCTGCCTGATCCAGGCTGCTACGGAGCAGGCCAGGCAACAGCATCCATGCTTCATCTCCTCAGACAAGGAGGGCAAGCAGCCAGTTCCATATCTCAAACTACCTACCGCTGATGGCCAAATATGACATTTTGAACTATGGGCAGATGGTGGATTTTGAAGATAAATTACCTCAGCAGGATCATGCCTGCTTTCCAAGCTATTTTACAGAGGCAAGTTGGTCTCCAGGACCATACTTCAGGCTGTGGTTGATTCTTGGATATGTCCTTCTGTACAGTGGTGACTGGAATCGTCATGAGGAGGGAATCCTGTCTACATTCCTCAGGCTTCTCTAGAGAGGTACAAAGCACAATTGAGGACCTCCCTCTTTATGAATCACATCTCTTCAACCAGAAGACAGATGATTCCTTACACTCACTGAAAGAGTAGAGCCATCCTGCAATCCCTAGACATATATACACCAGTGCTGAAACAAAAATGTTACCGCCTGCTGCCTAAACAGTGCTATAGAACTCCCAGTTCCTATCACCAGCAAGAATACGAACCTCCACAGAAGCGTCCGAAGGTCCACAGGTCAGGGAGAGGGCTGTCTCAAACTCTTTCTCCCAGCATGGAGCACAATAACAAACGGACAAGTGGGTCCTGGATGTCATTTGACAAGGCTATACAATCAAGTTTATGATGCTACCTCCTCCACGCCACCGGCTCCGAGCCCGTTTCAGGGATCACTCTCACAACAGTATTCTTACCCTAGAGGTGAACTCCCTCCTGCAGAGAGGAGCAGTGGAACCAGTCCCTGCAGCCTTTCAGGGCACAGGGTTCTATTCCAAATATTTCCTGCTGCCCAAGCCGAAAGGGGGATAGAGACCAATCTTGGATCTCCGACACCTCAACCGTTCCATTCGCAAACCAAAGTTCCACAGGTGTCCCTCGCTATAAAAAGGCATGTGGTTTACAGCTTTCGATATGCAGGATGCTTGCTTCCACGTCTACATCCACTCGACCCACAGACAGTTCCTGAGGTTCATGGTGGGTCCGCGACACTTCCAATACAGTGTCCCTCCTCTTCGGATTTACTATTACTTCACCAGTCTTGACAAAAGTGAAGGCATGCCATGCGTTTTTACCATCCATCCATTCTCGTCATGTTCTCATCATGTTGGACATGGTTTACTACTATGGTTTACTACATAAATAAACAAGGAGGCACAAGATCCCCAGCACTGCGCGTGGAAGCAGTGCGCCTCTGGAAATGGTGCTTTGCACACTGTATCTTCTTGGTGGCAGCCTACTTACTAGGGACCAAGAACGAGATTGTTGGTGCTCTCAGAAGGAACTTTGCAACCAATCACAAATGGGAACTGCATGACATGGTAGTTGTGGACATTTTTGGTCAATGGGGAACTCTGGTCAGGGACCTCTTTGCATCTCACACCAACACCAAGTGCATTCAGTACTCCTCAAGGGAAGGACTCACAGAGTGATGCCTTGGTTGTTGACTGGCTGGATCGGATCGACTATGCCTTCCATCTTCTGCCACTTTTGCCATGAGTCCTTCACAAACTCTGATGGAAGAGGGCGATGGTCATCCTGATTGCTTCATTCTGGCCTCACCAGTTCTGACTTCTTCTGATTCTTTGCATGTTGAAACATCCTCCACTCCCGCTCCCAACATTTCCGGAACTGCTCACACATCACAATAGCAGTCTTAGACACCCCAATCCTCAGATCATAGACTCATAGAAGATTAGGGTTGGAAGAGACCTCCGGAGGTTATCTAGTCCGACCCCCTGCTCAAAGCAGGACCAACCCCAACTAAATCATCCCAGTCTGGGCTTTGTCAAGCCGGGCCTTAAAAACCTCTAAAGATGAAGATTCCACCACTTCCTTAGGTAACCCATTCCAGTGCTTCAGCACCCTCCTAGTGAAATAGTTTTTCCTAATATCCAACTTAGACCTCCCCCAATGCAACTTGAGACCATTGCTCCTTGTTCTGTTATCTGCCACCACTGAGAACAGCCTAGCTCCATCCTCTTTGTAACCTCCCTTCAGATAGTTGAAGGCTGCTATCAAATCCCTCCTTACTCTTCTTTTTGCAGACTAAATAAGCTCAGTTCCCTCAGCCTCTCCTCATAAGTCATGTGTCCCAGCCCCCTAATCATTTTCATTGCCCTTAGCTGGACTCTCTCCAATTTGTCCACAACCCTCCTGTAGTGGGGGGCCCAAAACTGGACGTAGTACTCCAGATGTGGCCTCATCACTGCCGAATAGAGGGGAATAATCACTTCCCTTAATCTGCTGGCACTGCTCCTACTAATGCAGCCCAATATGCCGTTAGCCTTCTTGGCAACAAGGGAACACTGCTGACTCATATCCAGCTTCTCATCCACTGTAATCCCCAGGTCCTTTTCTGCAGAACCAGTTGGTCCCCAGCCTGTAGCAGTGCATGGGATTCTTCCATCCTAAGTGCAGGACTCTGCACTTGTCCTTGTTGAACCTCATCATATTTCTTTTAGCCCAATCCTCCAATTTGTCTAGGTGACTCTGGACCCTATCCCTACCCTCCAGCATATCTATCTCTCCCCACTAGCTTAGTGTCATCTGCGAACTTGCTGAGGTTGCAATCCATCCCATCATCCAGATCATTAATGAAGATGTTGAACAAAACCCGCCCCAGGACAGACCCCTGGGGCACTCCACTTGATACTGGGTGCCAACCAGACATTGAGCTGTTGATCACTACCTGTTGAGCCTAACGATCTAACCAGCTTTCTATCCACCTTATAGTCTATTCATCCAATCCATACGTTTTTAACTTGCTGGCAAGAATACGTATCAAAAGCTTTGCTAAAGACAAGATATATCAGGTCCACCGCTTTCCCCATATCCACAAAGCCAGTTATCTCATCATAGAAGGCAGTCAGGTTGGTCAGGCATGACTTGCCCTTGGTGAATCCATGTTGACTATTCCTGATCACCTTCCTTTCCTCCAAGTGCTTCAAAATAGATTCCTTGAGGACCCGCTCCATGATTTTTCCAGGGACTGAGGTGAGGCTGACTGGTCTGTAGTTCCCTGGATTCTCCTTCTTCCCTTTTTTAAAGATGAACACTATATTTGCCTTTTTCCAATCATTTAGGACCTCCCCCGATCACCACGAGTTTTCAAAGATAATGGCCAGTGGCTCTGCAATCACATCAGCCAACTTCCTCAGTACCCTTGCATGCATTAGATCTGGCCCCATGGGCTTGTGCATGTCCAGCTTTTCTAAATAGTCCTTAACCTGTTCTTTCACCACTGAGGGCTGCACACCTCCTCCCCATACTGTGCTGCCCAGTGCAGCAGCCAGGAACTGACCTTGTCTGTGAAGACTGAGGCAAAAAAAGCATTGAGCACTTCAGCTTTTTCCACATCATCTCTCATTAGGTTGCCTCCCCCATTCAGTAAGGGTCCCACACTCAGGGCCGGCTCCAGGGTTTTGGCCGCCCCAAGCAGCCAAACAAACAAACAAACAAAAAAAGCCGCGATCGCGATCTGCGGCGGCAATTCAGCGGGAGGTCCTTCGCTCTGAGCAGGAGTGAGGGACCATCCGCCGAATTGCCGCCGAACAGCTGGACGTGCCGCCCCTCTCCGGAGTGGCCACCTCAAGCACCTGCTTGGTAAGCTGGTGCCTGGAGCTGGCCCTGCCCACACTTTCCCTGACCGCCTTCTTGTTGCTAATATACTTGTAGAAACCCATTCCTTGCTAGCTGCAACTTCAATTGTGCTTTGGCCTTCCTGATTACACCCTTGCATGCTCGAGCAATATTCTTATACTCCTCCCTAATCATCTGTCCAAGTTTCCACTTCTTGTAAGTTTCTTTTTTGTGTTTAAGCTCACTGAAGATTTCTCTGCTAAGCCACGCTGGTCGCCTGCCATATTTGCTATTCTTTCTGCACATCGGGATGCACATCGAGATGGCTTGTTCCTGCGCCCTCAGTAAGTCTTCTTTAAAATACAGCCAGCTCTCCTGGACTCCTTTCCCCCTCATATTAGCCTCCCAGGGGATCCTGCCTATCAGTTCCCTGAGGGAGTCAAAGTCTGCTTTTCTGAAGTCCAGGGTCCGTATTTTGCTACTCTCCTTTCTTCCTTTGGTCAGGATCATGAACTGGACCATCTTATGGTCACTGCTGCCCAGGTTGCCACCCACTTCTACTTCCCCTACCAATTCTTCCCCATTTGTGAGCAGCAGGTCAAGAGGAACACAGCCCCTAGTTTGTTCCTTCAGCAGTTGCACCAGGAAGTTGTCCCCAACACTCTCCAAAAACTTCCAGGATTGTCTGTGCACTGCTGTATTGCTCTCCCCGCAGATATCAGGGTGATTGAAGTCCCCCATGAGAACCAGGTCCTGTGATCTGGGCTAGGTCTACACTACGGGGGGGGGGGGTCGACCTAAGATATGCAACTTCAGCTACGTGAATAGCGTAGCTGAATTTGCGTATTTTAGGTCGACTTACCTGGCTGTGAGGACGGCGGCGGGTCGACCGCTGCTGCGCCGCCGTCAACTCCGCTTCCGCCTCTTGCCGCGGTGGATTTCCGGAGTCGATGGCAGAGCGATCAGGGATTGATTTTATCGCGTCTTCACTAGACGCGATAAGTCGATCCCCAATAGATCGATTGCTATCCGGCGGGTAGTGAAGATGTGCCCCTGGAAACTTGTTAGTTGTCTAAAGAAAGCCTTGTCTACCTCATCCTCCTGGCCTAGTGGTCTATAGCAGATGCCCACCACGACATCACCCTTGTTGCTCTCGCCTCTAAACTTAACCCAAAGACTCTCAACAGGCTTTTCTTCAGTTTCATATTGGAGTCTTGAGCAATCATACTGCTCTCTTA
This sequence comes from Emys orbicularis, assembly GCF_028017835.1. Classification (NCBI taxonomy): domain Eukaryota; kingdom Metazoa; phylum Chordata; order Testudines; family Emydidae; genus Emys; species Emys orbicularis. The sequence goes on along the minus strand of NC_088683.1, from coordinate 31,072,497 downwards.
CATACAGTGCGACTCCTCCACCTTTTCTCCCCCACCTGTCCTTCCTGAACAATTTATACCCATCCATGACTGTGCTCCAGTCATGTGAGTTACCCCACCCAAGTCTCTGTTATTCCTATCACATCATAGTTCCTTGACTGTGCCAGGTCTTCCAATTCTTCCTGCTTGTTTCCCAGGCTTCTTGTGTTCGTGTACAGGCACCTAAGATGACTAGCCAATTGCCCTACTTTCTCACTATGAATCAAGAGGCCTCCCCTGTTGTACCCTCCTCCTTGTATTTCCTCCTGGTATCCCACTTCTTCACTTACCTCCGGGCTTAAATCACCATCCCCGGTGAACCTAGTTTAAAGCCATCCTCACTAGGTTAGCAAGCCTGCCTGTGAAGATGTTCTTCCCTCTCTTCTTAGTTGGATTCCATCTTCTCCTAGTAATCCTTCTTCCTGGAACAACATCCCATGGTCGAAGAATCCAAAGCCCTCTCTCCGACACCATCTGTGTAACCACGCATTTATCTCCACAATTCAATGGTCCCTACCTGGGCCTTTTCATTCAACAGGGAGGACGGACAAGAATATGACTTGCGCCTCAAATCCTTTATCCTTCTTCCCAGAGCCACATAGTCTGCAATGACCCGCTCAAGGTCATTCTTGGCAGTATCATTGGTGCCCATGTGGAGAAGTAGGAATGGGTAGTGGTTTGAGGGCTTGATCAATCTCGGCAGACACTCCGTCACATCCTGGATTCTAGCTCCAGGCAAGCAGCACACTTCTGAGTTTCCCGGTCTGAACGGCAGATGAATGACTCCATCCCCCTTAGGAGGGAGTCCCCGACCACCCCCACCCATCTCCTCCTCTTGGGAGTGGTGGTCATGGAACCCCCAACCCTAGGACAATGCATCCCTTGCCTTCTGGTCGATGGGGTCTCCTTCTGATCCTTTCCCTCAGGTGACTCTTCCAAACCATTTTCCTCTTTCATCTTCTGGAGGTCACATGCTGCCAATTTTCTTCCCCGTTCTGCACTGCCTTCTCACATTCTTCAGCATGCTGTGCCTGCAGTACCCAACGCTGACTTCTTTCCAGAAAATCTTCATTTTCTCTGATGCAACACAGGGTTGATACCTTCTCTTCCAATATGGAGACCAGCTTGCACTTTGTACAGATGAAGTCGCTTCTATCCTCTGGGAGAAAGACAAACATGGCACATCCTGTGCAGGTCACAAGAGCTGATCGCTCACTATCCGTAATGTCTTCCTTCCAAGAGCCTCTTCAGATGTTGTATTTACTGCTCACGGAAGCCTGAAAGGCCAAAAACCAAAAAAAAAAAAAAAAAAAAAACCCTCTGTGGGAACTCCCTGGGTTCGCAACTGGCTGCTTTTTTATAAGGCTGCTGGCTCGAAGCAGTTGGCCCGGCTCAAAGCCTTCCCTCCAATCAACCACTTAAGGCCCACCTGGAACAAAGCACTCCCAACTCACACTTTTCAAACAAACAAACACACAGTCAAATGGCCCCTGCAACTAGCTCCAGTCAAAGAAATGGTCACAGCAGACAGACACTCAGATACTCACCCCACCAGCTCACAACACAGCCCCCCAATGCAGCACTCACTGTAGCCCCCCTCTCTGATGGTTCCCAGGCAAACTCCCTCTGTTTGCCTGTCCTCTGTTCACCGCTTCACCTGACAGCCTGGTTTTTGGATGGACACCTCTGCTAGCACGAGAATGTTCATTGGCAGTATGAGATGTCCTCTCCAGTAACAGGAAAGACTCCATGAGATGATCCTGGTTGATCCAAGTTAAATGGGCGTGTTTCACCTCCTCCGCTCAACAGAACGGTCATGCCCCGAGGATGTTGACATCCTGATGCACTTGAACTATTTCCTCTATCTGAAGGCCTTGGGACTTGCTCTCAACTCCATCAGGGTGCACACAGCAGCTATTAGTACTTTCCACCCTCAGGTGGAGGAACATTTGGTTTTTATCCACCCTTTGACTGCTTGATTCTGGAAGGGCCTTGTATGTCAATACCCACCCATTCAGCCTGTTGCTTCTCAATGGGATCTGACCCTAGTCCTTACGTCATTAATGAACTCTCCCTTTGAACCCCTGGCCTCCTGCTCCTTTTCTCTTCTTTCCATAAAGGTTGCTTTCCTGGTGGCTATCAGCTCTGCAAGGAGGGTTGGCGAACTGGGAGCCATGATGGTAAACACCCCTTTCACCACATTTCAAAAAGAGAAAGTTTTGCTGTGCTTGCATCCCAAATTTCTACCAAAAGTGGTTTCCCGCTTCCACCTCAGCCAACCCACACATTTGCCAGCCTTCTTTTCCAAACCACACACCTCAAATGAGGAACAGCGGCTTCACTCCCTTTGCTTTTACCTACAGTGGACGAAGCCTGTAGTCTCCTAGACTATTCGTTGCCATAGCCAAGAGAATTAAAGGGCGTGCTATATCCACCCTGAGAATCTCAAAGTGGGTCTCAGGGTGCATTATGCTCTGCTATCAACTATCGGGACAGTCCCCACCAGATGGGATATGGGCCCATTCCATGAGAGTGCAGGCATCAAGTACTGCCATGCTCCACGACGTGCCCCTTGCGGACATATGTAAGGCAGCCACATGGAGTTCAATACACATCTTTTCTTCTCATTATGCTCCAGTGCATGATTCTGCAACAGACGCCTTGTTCGGCGCAGCAGTTCTCCATTCCATGGTTCCGTCATTTTCCTCGCGCACTACTTAGGTACTACTTGTTAATCACCCTCAGTGGAATACAATAGGGGCCATCACTCGAAGAAGAAGGGGAGGTTACTTACCTGTAAGTGGAGGTTCTTCGAGATGTGTGGTCCCTATCTATATTCCAATACCACCCTCCTTCTCCTCTGCTGCGGATCTGGTAGATGTGTGGTGGAGAAGGAACTGAAGATGTGGTTGGTCCATTCCACCCTTTATTTCCTCAGGCGAAACCACAAGGCAATGCAAGGGCACATGCGTGGGCCAACGGACACTACTACTTTGAAAAGCTGCAGCTCCGGGCGCATGGCGCGTGCACATAACCCTCAGTGGAATACAGATAGGGACCACACATCTTGAAGAACTTTCAGTTACAGGTAAGTAACCTCCCCTTCCAGAAATCAGTTCCTTTGCATACAGTAACCGGTGCAGCCAGTTAGTCACTTTCTCCCTTGCTGAAAAGTTATTTATAAACATCTACAAGGGAAGGGAAAAACCCTCATCATTTTAATAGAAACTTAAAAAAATATTCAGGACATACTATTTAAAGGATGTCCTGTCAGAAACTGGAAATTGTTATGAGTTAGAAAAAATCAAGTTGACAGTGCCCCTTTAAAGTGTTTAAGTAGCTAAGCCCCAAACTTTTGTTTTTAATTCCTCTTTAGCCATTAATTTTAAAATTTCTCTCGCCTTCAAATGGCCCAGCCTTCACTAATTGACTGACTATGGGATTATAGTGAGCACCTAAATGATGACATATGGGCAGAAAGCAAGCAGGCATCAGCGCCAGACAGCCACCATGATCCCAGCCCTGTCCTCTATTCTCCCACCTCTGTGTTTCAGTAATGGGACCTCAATCTACAACTGCAGGGACGGGCCAACAGAAGGGCAATGGTGGCACCTTAAGACTGCTGCCTTACTTCTATCTTCCATCAGAAAATAAGAGCTACGTCTTTAAAAGAGAAACTTAATCTCAAAATTAAATGCTAATTTGGAATTTTTTCATATGGGCTTTAAAAATTGGTAAAGTTGTGTGGGAGGTGAGAGCAGCACTTGAGTAAGTTTGATTTGTGTCAGATTCCATCATTTCCCTATTTCATGTTAATATTTATCAAACTGGTCTCTCCTGTGCATTCATACTCTCTGAGTTCAATTGTTATATTGTTAAGATACTTTTGTAATTCTTGAGCACTAACTGGCCTCTGTCTTTAAAGGTAGAAGACTCCTTTTTTTAAAAATGGTTGTCATGTTTATAGCCTTAGACTTGGTAAACTCTGGAATATTGCTTGATGTTTCATATAATAATTCTTTACAACAGTTCTTGGTGCCTTTCTGTTCCATTAGCTCTTCACCATCTGTTATTCTGATGACACTGTTACAGGGAGTAAGTGTTCTGGCAAGCTTTTTAGTTGTGCTGAAAAGTCTTATTTCTTTGCTTTCTAGTGATTTGTTGTTACTATATAATTTTCTCAACTATAATCTTTGGAGAGAGCTTCTATTGCTGTACTCCTGTTATGCTAAGGGGCAGAGGATTGGAAATACTGACCAGAAGTTGAGATGGTGATGGGGCTTATTGCTATTTTCTTAATGTTTTTAAGTTGGAAATAAAAGAGAAATTACATATACCAAAAGCTGGTGCAAATTTCAAATGTGTCCCACTAAAACTTAAAGGATTCCCCTACTGTAGATCTTATATACCAACTATATTTAAACTTCTAGTATTCACTCAAAAACTTGGGAAATTCAGAAACAAAACAACTGGTTAAAAACACATTGAGATTGAAAGTGTGCTTCCGTGCAGTCTAGCTAACACCTCAAACTGATGTTCCCTTCTGTACAAGAGTTTGACAACTTAACTTTGCCCCCCAACATTTGGAAAAACATATGCAAGGATCAAAATAAAAAATTGATAATTGGAAAAAGATCCTTTGAATAGGAAATGGGATTTTTACCTTCTCCTTGTAAACTGTCAATTTGACCTTTTGTCATATATTTTTTTCAAATTTTAGGGGGCAAAGTTAAGGTTGAGTGGGTGGAGTGTTAGTGAGTAATGAAGGATTATACTTCAGTGGCAAATAAGGTGGGCCCCTTAGCTGTTCATTTCCAGACATTCTGACACTTAGAATTTTTTATAAAGATGTGAAATCTTTGTGAAAAGAGTGTAATATTGGCTTTGGGATCAGGGCCGGCTCTGGCTTTTTGGCCACCCCAAGCAAAAAAAAAAAAAAAAACGGGGCGGCCAAAACGGCAAAGCAAAAAAAAACAAAAACAAAACAAACCTGCGGCGCGGGTGCAGGGGGACCGGCTGGTGGGGGGTGGGGGAGGGAGTGGGCGGGAGAGAGAGAGAAGGGGGCGGCCAGGGCTACAGCAGGGGCGCTTCCACGCAGCCCCTCCCGCTGCGCCGCCTCCTGCCGCGAGGGCTCCACTCTGGTCGGCGGGGAGGGAAGGAAGAGGACTGCCCTGCAGGGCGCTCTGGTTCTCTGCGCCGCCGCCCCCTACAGGGCGGCAGGAGCGGAACAAGAACAACAACAACAACAACAAAGCGGCCGTGCCGCCCTAGGATTGGGCAGAATGCCGCCTCCAACAATCTGCTGCCCCAAGCACCAGCTTGCTCAGCTGGTGCCTGGAGCCGGCCCTGTTTGGGATGTAGCTGAACTTTATTGAAATGCAATTTCATCTTCAACTGCTATTCTAACAAACTGTTTTATCTGCAAATAAATAATAAGCTGACAATGTACTCTGACCCGGTACCCTAAAAATTTCAGCAATTTAATAAATAATGAATTTTGTTCCCTGAAATCATTTTGACTGTCACTAATTGAGGTGGCTGACTTTGTCTAACTGTGCACTTGTTTGAACTCTTTAAATAGCTTTTATGATTTTGTCTAGAATCACTATTCATAGTGGTAGTGCTCTGTAATTTACTAGTGTGTCCCAAGTATAATGATACTGGGCTGACCAATTTCAAGTCTAGAGGGATTTGCTAAAAGCATCTTTAATTTCTAACCTCATTTCTACAAATACATTAGAAGCAAGAGGAAGACCAAGGACAGGGTAGGCCAGTTACTCAATTAGGGGGGAAAACAATAACAAAAAATGTGGAAATGGCAGAAGTGCTAAATAACATTTTTGTTTGTTTTTACCAAAAAGCTTAGTAGCGATTGGACGTCTTACATAGTGAATGCCAGTAAAAATGAGGTAAGATCAAAAGCCAAAATAGGGAAAGCAAAAGTTAAAAATTATTTGGACAAGTTATATGTCTTCAAGTCACCAGGGCCTGATGGAATGCATCCTAGAATATTCAAGGAGCTGACCGAGGAGATATCTGAGCTATTAGCGATTATCTATGAAAAGTCATGGAAGATGGGAGAGATTCTAGAGGACTGAAAAAGGGCAAATATAGTGCCAATCTAAAAATAGGGGGATAAGAACAACCTGGGGAATTACAGACCAGTCAGTTTAACTTCAGTACCTGGAAAGATAATGGAGCAAATAATTAAGCAGTCAGTTTGCAAACACCTAGAAGATCATAAGGTGATAAGTAACAGTCAGCATGGATTTGTCAAGAACCAATCGTGTCAAACCAACCTCATAGCTTTCTTTGACAGGGTAACAAGCCTTGTGGATGGGGGGAAGCAATAGAGTATATCTTGACTTTAGTAAGGCTTTTGATACTGCCTCGCATAACTTCCTCATAAAAAAACTAGGCAAATACAACCTACATGGAGCTACTATAAGGTGTGTGCATAACTGGTAGGAAAGCCGTTCCCAGAGAGTAGTTGTCAGTGATTCACAGTCAAGCTGGAAGGGCACATCGAGTGGAGTCCCGCAGGGATCAGTTCTGGTTCTGTGCAATATCTTCATCAGTGATTTAGATAATGGCATAGAGATACACTTCTAAAGTTTGCGGACGATAACAAGCTGGGAGAGGTTGAAAGTGCTTTGGAGGAGAGGATTAAAATTCAAAATGATCTGGACAAACTGGAGAAATGGTCTGACGTAAATAGGATGAAATTCAATAAGAACAAATGCAAAGTACTCCACTTACGAAGGAGCAATCAGTTGCACACATGCAAAATGGGAAATGACTGCCTAGGAAGGAGTACTGCGTGAAAGGGTCTGGGGGTCATAGTGCATCACGAGTTAAATATGAATCAAGAGTGTAACACTGTTGCAAAAAAAGCAAACATCATTCAGGGATGTAACAGCAGGAGTGTTGTAAGCAAGACACAACAAGTAATTCTTCTACTCTACTCCACGGTGATATGGCCTCAACTGGAGTATTGTGTCCATTTCTGGGCGCCACATTTCTGGAGAGAGATGGACAAATTGGAGAAAGTCCAAAGAAGAGGAACAAAAATGATTAAAGGTCTAGAAAACATGAACTGTGAGGGGAGATTGAAAAAATTTGGTTTGTTTAGTCTGTAGAAGAGAAGACTTAGAGGGGATGTGATGATAGATTTCAAGTACATAAAAGGTTGTTCCAAGGAGGAGGAGGGAGAAAAATTATTCTCCTTCATCTCTGAGGACAGGATAAGAAGCAATGGGCTTAAATTGCAGCAAGGGCGGTTTAGGTTGGACATTAGGAAAAACTTCCTGTCAGGGAAGTTAAACACTGGAATAAATTGCCTATGGAGGTTGTGGAATCTCCATCATTGGAGATTTTTAAGAGCAAACAGCTGTCAAGGATGGTCTAGATAATATTTAGTCCTGCCATGAGTGCAGGGGACTAGACTATATGACCTCTCGAAATCTCTTCCAGTCCTACGATTCTATGAGTCTTTCTGTATGCTTGCATTAACTTTGTCTTTACATCTTGTGCCCAAACACTCTGAAGAGATTTTAACTTTTTAATAACAGGTTTGGTTCTCTAAACACTTGAATTCTTCATCTGTTACCTCTGTGTATTAGAATTTAATTTAGAAAAAATGCTCCTCCTTTGTGTAGTCTTTAACCCTTTTGTATCATCAGTTATAACACAATCTTTTATTGAGTAATGCAGTGTGCATCTAGAACATCCCAACTTCTATCCCAAAGGGGTTAGTATTTCTTATGTTCTTTATTATCTGTCTTTAGTCCCTGATTAAGATTTTTAACTACCCTGATCATGTTCATTTATAGTTGTCTAATTTATATATATTTGTGTGTGTGTGTGTGTGTATATATATATATATATATAGTTTGTAGCTCACTTGGTTCATTACTGTGAAGTGGATTGGGAGGCGTGCATGATACTTGTGTTTTCAGAAAATGAAACCTTTATACGTAGCAAAAGCACTTGCTTTATTTCCAAAGGGAATGGCTCTAACATCATCATTTTTACAGCAACCTTTCTTGCAAAACTGATCTGATTATAAACCTCAGAAGTAAGTTTCTTTCCAGTCAGCTAAAGAAAATGATGCATTTTTGTCAGTGCACCCTAATGGAAATTGACTAGTATTTGTAAGGTCTGTTATCTACATAAACATGTCTTGATCTGATTTACTGTAATTTATTTGCTATTTTTTACTCTCTTCTATGTTCAAACTCTGCTCCTAAAGCTGGTCTGTAGGTGTCTCACATCTGCAGACATACTGTAGTCCAGGGGTTCTCTCAACGAATTTTTTGGTAGCCCCTGAGTGCGGCCACCAACTCTTTCTGGTGGCTGCTCTGACAATTTTTCCTAAAATAGTTAATTAACTTTAGGAAAAACAATAAATATGCACATCTACATGTCCAAATCATTGTACACCTCTACCCCGATATAACGCTGTCCTCGGGAGCCAAAAAATCTTAGTGTTATAGGTGAAACCGCGTTATATCGAACTTGCTTTGAGCCGCCAGAGCGCGCAGCCCCGCCCCCCTGGAGCGCTGCTTTACCGCGTTATATCTGAATTCGTGTTATATCGGGTCACGTTATATCAGGGTAGAGGTGTAATTTATTTATATAGGGATTTTTTTGCAGACTCAATAATAAAAATAATGTACAGTTGTCTCTATCCTTTACTGAACCTAAACAGAATAGAAACAGATAAGGTACTTTGCATGTTCTTCGGGGTTTTTTTTGTTTTTTTTTTGTTTTTTTAAGATTTGCTAGCTAGTAAGTCAGTTTCTGTTAAAAGTGATATTTGAATGTTTATCACTTTTCACAGCAGCAGACTTGCTAGCTAGCTAGCTGGGAGAAAGTGAAAAGTGATATTAACATAAAATATAACTTTTCACAACAGACTTACTCAGCCCTGGCAAGCTGGAGGAAAAAGCCCTGGATAAGGAGGTGGGTAGGAAGGCAGCAGGGGCCAGGGGTGATGGTGGGGGGTGAGCTGAAGGACCAGAGTCCTACAGCCATGTGACAGTGGCCAGGACCGATGCGGGGTTGAGCCCGGGGCTGGCACCTGTCGCCTCATGGCTGGGGCTGGAGCCCGAAGCCCCATGACCGGGGGACGGAGCCCACAGCTGCATGGCTGGATCTGCTCCCTGCCGCTCCAGGGCTAAAGTCTACTCCTCCGGCATTTGCGGCTCCAGAGCGGGGCAGATCCCAATCCTTGCTGCTGACCCTGGGGGAGGGTCCACCGCTTTGCCCCCCGTCACTGCCCGGGAGGCTGTGGCTGCATGAAAAGCCCCTGGTAGCCCCTTGCGGCCACGGTGGCCGCATTTGAGAAATGCTGCTGTAGTTTGAGAAACGTGCATGCATGCATGTTGCTAGTACCTCTTTCATCCTGCTGAGACTGTTCTTCCCACAGATTTTTAACGCTGATAACAGAAAGAAACCTCACTTTCCAATAGCTCCACTTTTATCAAATTTCTCTTTATTTGAAGGTCACCTTTAAATATCATTTACTTAAATCTCTGTCACAAGGCAGTTGCAAGCGGAGTTGGGCAAAATTTTTAAGATGAAACTTTTTTTGCTGAAAAATGCAGATTCGGGTTGATGAAAACGTGAATTTGTATTGAATTTGTTGAATTGTTTAGGTTGAAAAACCTACCAAACTTCGGAAAAAATGAAAACATTTCATTTTGATGTTTTTGAAATTAAATGTTTAGATTTTTTTTATTCAAAATTACTTCATTTAGAAATTCACTTAAGTTTTATAAATTTTTTTAAAAAGCTCAAACATAATGAAACATTTAGTTTTGGGTTGAACAAAACACTTTGAAAAAATTTCATTTCAGGTTGACCTGAAATTAATTTAATTTTGTGGGGGGGGGGGGGGGGATCAGATAGTGAACCAAAAAAATCAGTTATTCGCACGGCTTTAGATACAGGATGCCTATTGCTTTAGGATTTGAGATATTTCACCAGTGTATACTGTATATCCTTACTAATCATGCTTAGACAGATGTCCAGCATTTAAATAATTAAAGACTAATCACATGCAATGGTGAATGAGCCACTGGTCCCACGGGGCCTGTGCCCAGGGGCCCCGACCATCTGGTGCACCCCTGGAAAAAATATGCCACTGCCTGCGGAAGCCCAGAGCCCCAGTCACCGGGCGGGTGGGACGGGGGAAACCCACGCACCCCAACCCCACTCCACAGCAGCAGCACTGGGCAGGGGAAGCCCCTCCAGCAGCCCCCAACCTTGTCCCTGGCAGCAGCCGTGAGATGGGGAACCCCCCCCCCCCCCCAGCCGCCGCCATCCCTGGCAGAAGCTGCGGGACGGGGAAGCCCCTCCCCCCGCCCCCAACCCTGTCCCTGGAAGAAGCCGTGGCGCAGCAGGGCAAGCCCCCTCCAGTGCCCCCTACCCGTCCCCAGCAGAAGCCGTGGGGTGGCAGGGCAAGCCCCTGCGCTCAAACCGCTCTCCTGCCCTGACCCTGTTCCCCCCCCAGAAGCGCGGGAGGTGGCAGGGGAAGCCCCAGCACCCAGACCCCCGCAGCGGCTCTGGGACTGGAAGAGCTCTCTCCCCGCTGCGGCCCTGGGGCAGTGGCATGGGGACAGAGCTTCTCCAGTCTTGGGACTGCAGTGGGGGGTGGAGAAAGGAGCAAAAGGGGTTGCGGGGCTGCAGTGGGGGGCGGGGCGGAATAGGGAACAACCTGGGTGGAATGCGGGCGGGTCCCAGGGAAGGGGCAGAAAGGAGTGGGGCCGCAGGCAGAAGGGGTGGAATGGGGGTGGGGCTGCAGGCGGAAGAGGTAGGGAGGGGCCCACTACTTGCTCTGATCACATGCCTTGCTACCATTATTTAAACTATTCCGTAAAGTTACAAATTACTAGTCCTAGCTTTGCTCTGATGGCCCAGAATGCATCAGCTGTTTAAGAAACGCATAGAGCTGGTTTGAAAGAGCAGAGGTAAATTGTATCTCCCCCTGCTATATAGCATGATTTTCTAAATTAGTTTAAAATAAATAAAAAGTAACTTTAAGAACCATGCCATATACAGGATGAAAGTTACAAACCCACTTACCTGTTAGTAAGCTTTAGCAGGGGCTCCTTGCCGCTGTGATTTTTGTTTTGTTTTGTTTTTTTGTGCTGACTTTTTTCTTTAATGTTATCACATTATTTTTAATGGCTATGTCATTTCAGCTATCCCAGCATGAATGGAAAAAAATATAGATAAAAACTACTGAAGGAAATGAAAGTTCATAGAAAACCACAAATCTTGCCAGTCATTCAAAAGAAGTATTTGATGTCTGAATAAGACACGCATTAAAGAGAGGACTTTTTGCCTGTCAGGATAATGCTCCCCTGCTATATATCTTAATAGTTAACAATGCTACTTTTAATCTACAGACCAAAAGGTCAATTTTGAATGTTTCACCATTCTGGAAGTTATATGAGTTACTTTATAACTATATTTCTCTCACAGTTTTTGGTCTCTTGCTCTTCACACTGACAAGGGCTAGGAAATCCAGTCCCTGGTTGGCTAACTGAAGTATGCATACTCCCTTGCAGGCTGATTAAAGGAAGTGGATTGGTGGGCTCCAAAAGGAGACTACTGCTGTCATTTTTAACTGCAAAAGCCACTTGCCATAGTGAGGGCTATGAAAATGAGGAGTAAACGGTGGGTAGAGAAGGCTCCATTATCTTTTTGTGTCTCTTACAGTTCTCTGTAGCACTTATCTCCATAGTATCTGAATTACTGAATAGGTAATTTAGATCCACACACTACTGGGAATAGAGTGGATTTTGCTTTTCACCTCTGATGAGTGCTGCAAGCACTTTTGGAATTTCCCCCCCACTTTTTGTTAGTATTCTTTGTCTTTTGTTATAGCTGTGGCTTTAGCAAAAAAAAAAAAAAAAAAAAAAGGGTCTCCTTTAAAGAAAAATTAGTTAGTTACACCCTGTCCCCTTCACACTTAACATTAGAATTATGTCCTACTGTTAATCCTCACTAAGGACAGTAACATTAGGCATGAGTTTGGATGCTATTCTAGTTATATACTAGTTTTGAAACCAAAATAACATATTGCCAACTGGAATAGCTTTGGGAGCTACCTCTGGACCCCCAGTCACTAGACTGGTGGAGAGCATGTATTTGTAGGAGCAGTATTCTTGGACTTTGATGGAAAGGACACCAAAATACTCCTGTCAGAATAGAATTATTCTGAGGCGGCAGTGTTGTCTGAGGAGGTAGTGCCCTGGATGGTGGCAGAAGCTGAGACGGAGGTTGAGAATTACTAAATATTGTAACTAGAGGGCTGAGTGAAGATTTTCAGCTGCAGAACGAAGGCTGGGCTGCCATTGTTACTAAAAATATATTAAAAATTCCTTTCCAAGTGGTTCTCATATTTAGAATCATAATAAAAAGTGTAAAGGAGGCTTGTATTAATTGTTAAGCTGATTGTGTAAAGCCATGTTGTGATGGAAATTACATATAGTATTTCATGCAAGCAAAATTGCCTTTATGAACCAGATGCAAACAAGCAATGGAAATACTTCTCATCATTGCAAGTTTTGGATCAAATGGCGTTATTTGATATTAAAGTATATGTCCAAAGTATTGTAAGGTGTCATTCTGGAAACTCTCCTTCAAAAGCATTTACAGTATTCTGAAAGGTTGTATCTAAAATGTATTTAGTTTCAATCACAAGAAAACATCTTAGCTTTCTAAATTAATTTAGCTCTCCCAGTTTTTGTCTTCTATTCCAGGGCTCAGTTACTATTTTCTAATATTGGTTGTCTTAAATGCTGTGGAATTTTGCTTTGTGTGAATTATGTGTAGCTATTCTTGTTCACAACATTGGCAAGTATTTTGTTATAGATGCATTGTGGAATAATGATTTGTTATTAATTATGGATCTTGTTTTAGTTGAACTTACTTAATAAGCCATTTATGTTTTCCAGTTCTGTTTATGTGTATTGTATTATCTTTATTCCTTTTGGAGAAGGGGTGAATATTTTGCCACTTAGCTAGTAAGAGATTGAAAGCATAAAATTTTATATATAGTACGTCAGCTGTTTTACAACTGATTACAATGAAAGCCCTCTTTCTCTGAATTCCTGCCACAGTCCTCTCTGAACAGGGTCATCTGTCTTCTTCAAAATAATAAAGACTTCAATCAAAGTCACTTGTGGAACTTTCCTAAGTAAAGCAGAAAACCTTCTGATGTGTGTACATTAGTCGAGCTAAGTCTTCCTTCCCTTGGGTGAGTAGCTCCCAGAGTGTGATCCATGGAGCACTTCCTCAGAGAACTGCCTGGTCACAGGGTGCTGACTCTGCTCTTTCCATTTGCTGAATATGGTTTAAAAGACATTTAAGAATTCACTACTTTCCTAATATTGCTTTCTCAAGTAAGCAATTGCTGTAGTTGGCAGATGGATGTTATTTGATCATGAATGTATAGTAAAGGTGGCCAACACCATCTTGACTTAGAGGAGAGGTGGAGGCCCATGACATCATCTCTGTTAAGATGTATTCCACACTGTGTGAAGAAGTTCATGAACCCCTGGTCAAAGGTGCCTGTGTAAACTTAAACTATGTTTCTTAACTATGGCAAAATCCATCATACTTCAGTTAGTAAGCCAGAGAGGTGACTGTTTAGGTGAGTTTTTAATAAACATTACAGTTTGACAGTCATAATGTAGTCAGCTGCTGTGTTGGCAGTTAACAAAAGAAAATAAACTGTATTCCACACTAAGGTGTGAGAGAGGTAACAGCTACGGGAATTTCTGTTGTAAACTCTATCATTTTATTTAAGGACCTTGCAATTGACACTGCAAACAAAATTTCACCATCAGAGCTGCACAGGCTTATCTCCACAGGGAAAGGAGTGACAAAATGTGGTTCTACTCTGAGAAATGACCATAAACACATCATCATGGGGTTTCATATTTATTATCTCCTGGCGATTCTGTGTCATTTACTTCTCTCTTAACTGTTGGCTCTGCTGTGCCAACAGGAGTGAAAAACAGTAAAAATTAATGTTAGTTACTAAAGTGAACAACTGTGACTGGTACACACAGGGAGCAGATTTGCTTGATAGGTAGGTAAGTGCTATTTATACATAGGCACCCACTGATTTTGGATGCCTCAATTTTTGGGTGCCCAACTTGAGACAGCTTGCAGGGGCCTTGTTTTCAGAAACTTCTGAGTACCCATACTCTGAAAATCAGGCTACTTCAAGGTGTCTCAAGTTGGGCACCCAAAATCCCCAGTCACTTTTTAAAATCTGTCTGTCACCATAGAACCATTCTTTAAGGTGTGGAGTTGGCTCACAGGTTTAACTGATGGCTTCTGGGATTTTTCTGTATTCATAACTCAGCTTAACTTTAGATCAGCACGTCTACCATATTTGGTATGCTGAAGCACCAAAAAGGGAGGAGTAGTTTGGATAGAAAGGGGTGTTCTTAGGTCAACTCAGGGCTTTAATTTCTGCCATCTAACATTATTTAAGACTGTTTCAAGTGGGAGTTTTGCGGCTCTGTAGATGTTGGAGGGGTTAAAGCTTTGTGTTTATGTAGGTCAATGAAATGAGACTTGTAAACACCTGCTTTACTGCTGTGGCATGCACATTAGGCTTTACCTTGCTACTGATGTACTACAAAATGCTGTAGCCTGTACTACTTGCATTTGTTACCTAACTTCTTGGCTACAGCAGCCATGATTTATTTTAAAGTTCTAACATTTTTGTAAAAAGCAACAGAGAGTCCTGTGGCACCTCATAGACTAACTAGCATAGATTTATGCTCCAATACATCTGTTAGTCTATAAGGTGCCACAGGACTCTTTGTTGCTTTTTACAGATCCAGACTAACACGGCTACCCCTCTGATACTTAACATTTTCGTAAATATTTTTAGGATAATCTCTTGCAAAATAGTCTATTGTTATCTGTTAGGACACTAATGTCTCAGCAGAAACATAGATTAATAGTAGACAAATAGAATTATCTGTCTATTCACATATGTTCAAATAATACAAAGAGTCCATTCTGTGTTTGCAGGTCAGAACAAGGCATTTGAAAGAACATAACCACCCTGTAACTCCAGCTATATGGTTGTGTGTGACCATGTGTTTAGTATAGATCAGCAAACTTCTATAGCCAAGTTTGTACTTTGGGAATATACTTTTGTGATAGTAAAGACAGTGGCAAAAGTAGGTCTGCTTTTTTTGCTCAAAGAGATCCACAAACATTTGGAAGCTATGCCTAATGGTTTCTCAGATGGAAGAATTTTGCCCTCCTGTTTTTCCCCAAAGCAAAACTTGTTGGCAGTGGGAAGTCTGCAAGACTGTTTTCCAGCTTCCATTGAATAATGTATCTATGCTAAACACTGTAATTCTGAGATGTATATGCCAGTCTGCTAGTATAATTGTTGTTTATTTTCCTTGCCCTCCAACATTTCTCTCTCCACAATACAATTGTTCCCAAAAGAGACTCTAGTTTTTGTACTTTTCATGCTTAAACCTAGAAACTAGCTATGCATAAAAAGTAAAATTCTCTTAGGATTAATGATGCACCAGCTGTGTGTTCTGAACCCTCGTGGGGAAAATAAAATGTGGAGTACTTTTTGAGGAGGGAAAAGAGTGCTGTGTGAAGCAAATGAATGAAAAAAATGATTTTAGTATATTATTTTCAGGGCTTGAATATTTTACCTGACTCCTGCTACCCAGGATAAAATAGCTGTGTGAAATACCTATGTGGCCATGACTCTCCAAGGCCACACCTCCAGCTATGTACTGTTTGTTGGACTTTTTACTTAATTGTAACATTGTCAATCAAGTTTCTATTTTATACCGTTTTTAAATGTAACCTTGCAAATGGCTGGTTAAACACTTATTTATACATTCATTTCATATAAAGAAGCTCTTTGCTCTAGGTGGTCTTTGATGTATTTAAAAAAACAGACTACTTCAGTAGTTCTGTCCCCTGCCTCCCAATAATTAATATATACCATACCCAGCAGCTAAAAAGTATTACAAATCTTTGCAGTTTCCTGCCAGAGCCTTCCCAAATAGACATAATTATCTTATTCCTTGAATAATATATTAAATGAATAGTATTTAAACCAGCTATAGGACAAGTTTAATACTACAAAAATTGTTGAATAAATTATTCAACAATCACTAGTAAAATTAATCAAATAACCTATTCACCAAATACTATTCAGTCTTACTTACTATCACTCCCTTCTTTTCCTTTCTATCTTTAGTCCATTTAGTCCTATTATAGATCAGTGACTTTTCCTTAGTAATCTTCAGTGTCTATTTCATTCTCATTCTCACTCTTTCCCTTTCCATTTATTGTATTCTCTACCCTCCTCCGTTATATTTTCTCTCTTTGTTCTCCCCCTGCCTCCAATATCTGTCTATATGTATTTGCCATGCTTCATTTTTCTTATTTTTCCACCAATCTTTCATTTTCTCCTGCTCACTCACCCACCGCCTCAAACCCACCCACACATAAGGCTTGGAAATTTTACCACACATCTAATTGTCAGAGGACTAATCCTTCTGGCTACAGACCCATGAAGTTATGGGGATCCCCTGTTCATGGTCAGTGCTTCTCTCCCCTCCTCCCTTTCCTTCCCTCTCCCCCACTGCTGGGGCCTCAGCTCCAGGAGTAATTTGACATTAAAATCTCAGCTTTTGTTTTTCAAAATTATGGTTCCAGCCCTCCTGGTTGTGAAGAAATAGTCAGCCACATTTTCAAGATTATCTTCTTTAGTGATGTCTGCCTGGGTCAGCAGGCACCTGAAACAATAGCTCTGAGAGGGATGAACGGCATCATTTATTTCATTGGAGTCTGAATTTTGAAACTCATTCCTCTGGATGTGTCTGTGTAGGGAGCTCCTCACTGCTACCACCCCATCATCCTTTGTTCAGTTGGGTGGTAGCTGAGTCTCCCTCCTCCTCCGGGACAGAAGATGACAGTGATCTTGGGAAGGGGAGATCCAGCCTGCCCAAAGAGGAGTGGTGATGGTCTCCTAGATGACTGCTCTTATGTGGCCTTACCACTGCCATTCCAAGAAGGGACAGGGGTAGGGCCAAGTTGCATGGGGCCATGTGGGGGGGTGTCC
This sequence comes from Emys orbicularis, assembly GCF_028017835.1. Taxonomy (NCBI): domain Eukaryota; kingdom Metazoa; phylum Chordata; order Testudines; family Emydidae; genus Emys; species Emys orbicularis. Next base: position 31,055,339 of record NC_088683.1, on the reverse strand, counting down.
TGAGCCTCGGATGTCCTCAGTCCAGCCCTGGGCACTGGGAATAAATAGAATGGAAGGGAACTATTTTTGGATCCGCCTCCCACTAGTGGGTATCTGAATTATGCAACCCCACCCACCAATCTCCTATGAATGGAGGAAGGGAGAAGCAGCATTGTGGGGGGGGGGGAGGGGGGGAGAGGAGGGGCTGTCTCCAATACTCTACCCTTCCCAAAGACTCCACTTTTTTGTTCTCCAACCTGAGCTGAATAGCTCCAGTACCTGCCTTGGCTGCAGGGGTTTTTATCAGTTTTATTCCTAACCAAAGAATTCTGAAGCACAGCAGTGACACTGAAAATACTATGGTTGGTTTTCACGTTGTTGTATTTAGGGAAAGCTCTGAACATCAACAGAGGCACTGGAGCTGTCTGTCTGCAGACTTAGGAAGATAGCATGGCATTAGTTCACACTCAGTTCATATTTGTAAACTTATTGTCAAAATCATAAGAGCTAGAAATTTCATTTTTAAAAATGAAAGCTTAGATTTTTTAATACATTGATGGCATTCACCTACGAAAGCTCCCTACTTGCCCTGGGTGAGTGGAGGAGTAGATTTTTCAATCCCTGATAATGTTTAATCAACAGTTTGACAGTTAAAAGACAGAAGTGTAGCAGGTACATGTAAACTACAGTATTACTAACTGTCTCATAACTGGAGATAGCCGAGATACAGCGATACTCAATATTGTACAGTAATTTTCCTATGCAAGAACTATTGGATCTGTAACTGGTAGCCTGCCATAATCATCACTGTTTTCATCTCCTTTCCTTTCTCCTCTTCTCCCTCTGATGCTGCCCTATGTATAACTCATTGTTGAGTAGTGAGATAGTAACATCAAAGTAAATCGACCCTTTCCCCTTTTTTTCCTCTTTCCTGTTCCCCTGTAAGGAGACCAATCACCTGATGATAAATGAAATGAGCCAGCAAACTCTAGAACGTTAACTTTAATATTGAAATAACATCTCATCATGGATAAACAAAACCATTATACAGTTAGAGATTAACATTTTCCCCTTATCTCCCTAGAATCCTACTCAAGTGGGAACAGCGCTGCAGGTTTTCCACAACCTTGGAACTTTGAAGGATACCATTTCTAATGTAGTGGATGGGTACTGTGCATCTCTAGAGGAGAACATCAACAATGCTTTGGATATCAAAGTTTTGACTCAGCCATCCCAGACAGTTACAAGAGGTACAGTATGGGCATGTTATTTAATTTACAGCATAACAGTCTCTGGTCATTTGGCAGAATTGCATTGTGCTCAGTCATGTGGGAGAAAAATGCTTAGCATTCTTAGGAATGCATCATGGAAACCATTAAGGTTTCCTGGAATCTGATTCTACCTTTCTTGCGTTTGTGAGAGGACCACAGAGACTGGTATATTACTTGTAAGCAGTGCAACAAATCAGACCAATGTATTCAAACACTTTTGTCAAATGGGAATATCTCAAAGTAGTGTTTCTAACTTGGGGGATCACTGCATCATTAAACTTAGTTCCCCTTATTTTTTAAGCTGTGGTACCATGGAGCATTGAAAAACACAAATGCAAAACAGATTTAGATGTCAGATTTTAATTTGAAGCCTCTACAACACAGTTTGGGATTAGAATTTTGTGTTAGAACCATAATAATGGCATATGGCTTCTCAAGGAAGATGAAGGTTGCTTAATGGTATTTCCTTCAGTTAAAAAGAATGTCTTATTTTTGTAATTCTAATACCCTTAGGCAAAAGTGTTCAGGTGAGTGCCTATATCCTTGACAGCAACCAGTTGTCCCACGTCACCCTGCCAGTACATCTTACAACAGTGGAGAAGTACATTGGCTTTGTGTTTCTGCTGAGATGAGAAGCAGTGAAGTAGTTAATAATACTGACATTTAAAGTATCCTCACTAGGCTTCAGAGTTAATACTTGATTGAGATGATTGGGGCTGTTCACACCTCTCAAATCTGTTGTTTCAAGCTGTCTGTGACTGCTCAACACTTCTGAAAATCAGGCCACTTCTTTAGGTGCCTATAGATGGATTTTTATGTTTTAACCTCATTTAGGCACTCACAGCTGACAATGTTGGTCTTGATTTTTAAATCCTGAAATGGATTGATATGTTGCCTTCAAAATATGTTTAGGTGGCCCTGGCCGAGCTGTTATGCCAACACCAGGAAACACTGCAGCCTTCCGAGCAGCCCTCTGGACAAACATGGAGAAACTCATGGATCAGATCTGTGCAGCTTGTGCACAGGTATTCAGTCCCTATATTTCCTCTTCTACATTAGTGCATTTTTTGCATATACCACATTAGAAAACCTAAATTATCTTTGAAACAAATTCTCTTACAGGTGCAGCACTTGCAAAAAGTACTGACAAAGAAGAGAGACCCTGTTTCACATGTCTGTTTCATTGAGGAAATAGTTAAGGTAAAGTTTTCATTTAGCTGAATAAGTTCTTACAAAGACAGCGAGTGGTTCTGTTAAGGAAAATGTGATGAGAGGAGCCTTTCAGTTACAGTTTTAGAGTTCATTAATGAGACAGTGGTGAAAGTCAGACTAGCATAGAAAAGTGCATTTATGGACTGTTTATGATCTGTGGGGTATATTTGTAGGGCATAGACATCTTCTTGTAATAATTGTTTGTTTTCTTTAAAAGAACCGATAAGACACCATTGTCAGTTTTTATTCGTGATCATTATTGTCATCTCATAATATACTGTGTAGTTTGGGTAATTAATGTTGTGCATTAGTTTTCATAGGAAAATATGTCTTCATGTGGTATCTAGTGTTCTCAGCCATCTGTTTCTCTACTTTTTGGCAATTTCTTCTCTGAAAAAATAATCACGGCTGTTTTTTTCCTTTCAAAGGCCCAGATATGAATACCTATTCTTGTCCATTCATTTGTATTGTTTTCTATTCTTCTTTGGAATAATTTGATTAATGGTCTCCTTCGGGGCTAGGAAGAGCAATATTGAAACCATTTTGTCTGAGTTAGTAAATGGGAAACAACAAAACCAAAAGCAGTTTTACTGTCTGTTTTCATGCAGACATCTCCTTTTCTATGCATATGGCTGGTTTATTAATTCACACAGATTTAATTTTTGAAATGGTTTTGGGAAACTATTCATATGTAAATTTTTCTCAACAGTAAAATCAAATAATAAAGGTTGAACACAGTGAACTTACTTGTCGATTACTTAAGCCCACTCTGAAATACACGGAGTATAGCATTGCCCCGTGGCCGGACACTTTGAAATATCTCCTTGAGAGGAAATGACTAGAGTTTTCTTTCTTTTTCTTTTTCTTTTTCTAAACCCAAAGAAGTCGGTAAGCTTTAGGTAAATGTCTCTACATACCAAAAACTGGCTCTTGCAAAAATTATCCATTGCCCCTTGGGCTTCACAAACTGTCTCTGCAATAGGCCAACCTCTTAAAAGAGGAAAATGACCCTTCAAACAAATGGAGCAATCCTGCACACTGGGAAGTTGTGGAGCAGTTTGGATGCGAGGAGAACTCATGTAAATGAGCTTTCCATCTTCCATACGTAGCAGCTCCCTCTCCTGGATCCATCCCCAGTGTCCCTCATTACTTTTGAGGAGTGGCTGTTGGATCGGGAGGGGGCTTTCCCAATTGTCTGAGGAGGCTTAGGGAAAGGGAGTTGGGCAGGGAGCGAGAGAGAGAGAGACTGGGAAGTCTTCTTTATCTCAGTGTTTAAAGAATAACCAAGTGAATGGAAGGAATTTTGTAGGCTTAAATTAGGGAAAGACTGGCCAGTAAATGAAATACTGTGTTCTAATCCATAAAGTGCTGAGCCTCTGTTCTGAGGTACTGAACACCCTCCCCTCCCATTAATTTCATAATGTGGGACTGAGCCTATGGTGCCAGAATGAATTTTATAAATAATATATATTTGTTTCTCCATGGTTATCTCCTTCTCAATTAGTGACCTCTTCAGTAAATTATGAGATCAGCATAGAGGAGTATAAAACAAAGCTGGACAGTTCTTATTCTGGGAATGAGATAGCTAATACAGTATCAGGTCTTCTTGCAACTCTTCATCCTGCATAGTATGGTGCTTTTTTACTTCTTCCTTTCTCAGGTTGATACCGTACAGTACAGGGCTTTTCTTAGCCATTATCATGGTAACACCCAGTGTGAGGTCTACGGGAAAAAGTACTGTGCAGCATCATGTGGTGAGTGTAGGCAACAAAGCCACACAAATCAGTGTTGATGGTGTTCAGCCAAAAGCAGTCAAGTACTAGTCACAGCTAAAATTTGGGAAGCCATGTAAATCCACTCAGTTTGAGCTGTACAGACAGCTGTCTGGGGGAGCAAGAACTACGATGTGCATTGCCAGTAAGAAATAATCACAGCACTGACTCATGAAAACTGTATAGCTCATACTAATCCAAGCCACCACCAGTTCACAGCTGGCATTACCATCTTCAAGTCCTCTGAAAAAGGATGTAGAGAGGGGAGAGAAGGTTGGATGTTCTTTGTGTTCGGTTTCATTAGTAAACTGAGCTAAACAATTAAACAAGCTAAATGTAATAGCATTATACCCATTTTCTAAGGCAGCATGCCCACACAGATGATATGAAGATGACATTCTACTCTGCATTCTGTGTACTAATTACAATTAGTGATGTCAACATCATTATTAGTCATCTTCTGTGGCAGCTGCACTACCACTTTGCCTTTCCAACCTGCTTTCTTGTTCTAATCATGGCAGTATAGGCACCAGCCGAAGAAACATGAGAGAAGTGACCCCGGCCTTGATAAACACACGCCCTTTAATAATAAGGAAACTGGTTGCTTTTTGGTTCATTACCCTCCTCCATCTATATATGTAGACTTAAAAATGACAAATAATAATATTGAAACTAAAGGTGAACTGAGGTTTTTTTTACCTGCCAAGATATTCTTTCAGTGATTTAGATGTGAGTTGATGAACAGTATCAAGAGAAATTCAGAATCTTGATGGGTTAATCTCAGGCTTTTCAGGCAAAAGAATGAAAAACTTATTTTACATGTTATTGTTTTGAAATGTATTAGTAATTTTTATTTTAAAACATGTTTAAACATTAAAATTACAAATACATTTTGAAATAATTTAATTTGTTGTGCTTGTTCTCTTAATTCTGTTCTTTATAATGATTTTGTATTTATTTTAAAAATAGATTTGATTCACCTTTAAAGAACTCGTAGGTGACTTCAACTGTTCTACCCTATTTCTTTCCCCTTTCAATAGCTAGTGACTAATCCTGCTCCTGTGGAGGCCAGTAGCTAAGCTAACATTGATTTCAGTATCTGGCCTATCTTTTTATGAGAGCCCATTCCCTAATCGTATAGGTAAGACTCTGATTGAGCTCCTTGTGATACAGAGTTGAAACTGAACTCTGATCTTCACATACGGTAGATCCTCCACTCCCACACATTTCAGTTAGTGGCATTACAAAGTGAAAAGCAGTTTTAACAGCATGACAAAATATTTTGTGTTTTTGGCAATTGTGATCGGCGGACACACTTGAGATGGGGCTCCCTCCATTCAGACAGGAGGGGGCCAATGACAGAACACTCCATAAGCAGCTCTTCTTTCCTCCCTTTGGTCTGCTAGTGCCCAGATTTGTTAACAATCCAATTAGACTGCAAAGGCCATCATTCCCCCAGACTTTTTGGGAAGAGGGTGGGCGAAGGGCTGAAGGGGTTTATTATTATTATTTTATTTTATTTATTGGAGCACTGGACTGGGATTCAGGAGACTTGGGTTCTATTCCCAGCTCCCACTGGCATGCGGAGTGACCTTCGGCAGATCACTTCCCCTCTCTGTGCCATAGTTTCCCCATCTGTAAGGTGGGGATAATGATATTGACCACCTTCATTAACCACTTCAAAATAAACTGATTAAAAGTGCCACATAAGAGCTATTCTTTTGCATGTTGTGGAAGGCTTTTTTTCTCATACTTCCTGGTGGGTATTTTTGGAGTGGTATAAGCAGTCTATTTTATTTGTCAATTTTGGAATTGTGAAATTTCAATTACACAAAAGTGCCTAGGACTGTGGGGGGTTGGAGGGGTTAAAAATAAATTTTAAAAAACCAACAATAAATCTGCATTTCACAAAAATACTGTTGAAAACCTTTTTATTTTTTATTTTTTGCAAAATTGACCCAAAAAAATGTAGCTTGTTTCGTTTCAGATGTGAATGTTTCACATTCCATTATTGACAGAATTGCAAATGGTCCCAAGTGGAAAAACTGAAAAGCCAGTATTATTACTGCCTTCTTTGAGTTTGGAGAAAATATAATTTTATTTAGTTTTTCCTTAATTACTATAGGTATGATTTTTTTGCTATTTTTCCCCCAAAATTTTTTTATAGAAGCACCAGTGGGCACAGAAACTACTTAAATATTATTATTATTTATTACTAATTGGTTAAGTACAGATATGGTGTCTGGCGCAGTACAAGACATGAGTAAAGACATCAGTCCTGATCTTACACTTAATACTCAATTTTAAACACAAGTACGCCCATTGACTTCATTGAGGATACTCATGTGCTTAAAGGTAAGCATGTATATAAATGTTTTCAGGATTGGAGCTACAGTCCCTGCCTTTAGGTACAATGTGTTTGCATTCTAAGCCCCAATCCTGGAATTGAATAAAGTCTTGTACCTGCATGGAGACACACTGAAGGTAAATTTAATACAAATTTATACTGCAGATTCAGGGGCTTGTATGAAATAAATTCTAACTACATTGTTTTGAATGTAATTTTTTCCTTTCCCCTTAAATTTAATTTTTATTTTTACGTGGGACAATGTCTAAAAATGCACCATCATTAAGAATAGATGTTTTTTTTGTTTGTTTTTTCTTGGGGGATGGAGTGAGGGGGAGGGTTGGCCGTGGCTGACTCAGGAGACTGATAGTGGCATGTGTTGCTCTTCACCTGTGGCTTGCTGGGTTTGATGATGAGTGAAAGCTAACGTGAAATGAGTTGGTAGTTTCAGTCTGGTTCCTAGTGAACAAGAATACACTTAACAAAACCACCACCATTGTTTGCATTAATTATTGTTCTTGCCAGTCTCACTAGAGAAGCTAAGGACTGGGTAGACTTGCAGATAGAACTAATCCCTCAACCTGAGATGTGGTTCTTCTTTGAGTGCTTGCTAGTGTCGATTCCTTTCTAGGTGTGTGCATGCCCATGTGAACACTTGTTGGAGATTTTTGCCTTAGCAGTATCTGTAGGGTCGGCAGTGGCGCCCTCTGGAGTGCCGCGCTCATGCATTGGTATATTAGGCACCACTGGTCCTACGCCCTCTCAGTTCCTTCTTACCACCCGTGATGGTTGGGTTCTCCCTTCCCCTTGCTTTGCAAGCGGATAGCATTTTTTCTCTCACCTCTTCGCTATTGTTCTTTGTATATACTTGTTTACAATAGTTAGTGAGTAAGTAGGTGTTAAGTGTTAGTAGTTAGTATAGTCCCGGCAGGGGACTTACCCCAGAACGGGACATGCCCCCGTCCCCAGGTTTTAAGCCCTATTCTGCCTGTAACAGGCCTACGCATTATCAGCATTATCTCTGGGCTACACCCTGCAATTCTCAGCCGTCCCTCTCTTCCACCCCTCCTTCCGTCCCTCTTCAGGGACCCTTCTCACGAGAACTCCTCATTCAGGAGGTCGACAGCCTTCTGAAGCTGGGGGCAGTGGAGGAGGTCCCTCGGGAAATGAGGGGGAAAGGATTCTACTCCTGTTATTTCCTAATCCTGAAAGCAAAAGGGGTCCTAAGACCCATTCTGGAACTGCGGTGCCTCAACAAATATTTCAAGAAGTTGAAGTTCCGCATGGTCTCCCTGGCTTCCTTCATTCCTGCCCTGGATCCGGTAGACTGGTACGCTGCTCTTGACTTGAAAGACGCTTAATTTCATATTTCCATCTTTCAAGGACACAGAGGGTTCCTCAGTTTTTTGGTGGGCCAGTGTCATTTCCAATTCACGGTGCTATCCTTTGGTCTCTCGTTGGCCCCGTGGGTGTTCACAAAGTGCCAGTAGCTGCTTATCTGAGGTGTCCAGGTCTATCCGTATCTCGATGACAGGCTCATCAATGGCAGATCTCGGGATCAGGTGCAGAGGAGCCTCAATCTGGTGTGTTCTGTCACGACCTGGGCCTGTTAATAAATGAAAAGAAATAAACCCTCATACCAGTGCAACGGATAGAGTTCATAGGCACGGTCTTCAACTCCACATGGGCCAGAGACTTCCTTCTGGAGGCCCGTTTCCAAGCCATGTTGGGCTTGATCTCGCATATAAGGGACCACCCACTCACCACCACCCGCACCTGCCTGAGGTTGTTAGGCCACATGGCAGCATGTACTTACGTGGTCCGTCATGCCTGGCTCCATCTCTGGCCGCTGCAAGTGTGGCTGGCATCAGTCCACGCCCCCAAGAGGCACGATCTAGACCCGGTAGTCAGGGTGCTGGACCCATATCCAGTTGTCCCTGGAGCGGTTCACTTGGCCTGCCAGGCTTTCCGGTCCCACCTGGAGGGCAAGATGGTACAGGGCCTGACGGATGACACCGTCGCAATGTTTTATTTCAACAAGCAAGGCGGAGCCAGGTCGTCAGCCCTTTGCCAGGAAGCTCTCTGGCTCTGGGACTTCTGTGTGCGGCATGCCATTTATCTCGTGGCTGTGCACCTCCCCAGACCAGGAACCTGTTAGCAAATCATCTCAGCAGATCGGTCTCATCTCACCAAGAATGGTCACTCCATCTGGGTGTGGTCAGTGTGATCTTCCAGAAGTGGGGAACTCCCCGAGTGGACTTATTCGCGTCTTGTCAGAACAGGAAATACCACGTGTTCTGCTCGATTCGGGGGATCAAGAGAGGCTCCCTGTCAGATGCCTTTTTACTCCTACGGTCGGGGGCTCTGATGTACACATTCCCTCTGGTGCCATTAATCCACAGGGTTCTAATGAAGATCAAACAAGACAGGGCAAAGGTAATACTGATAGCCCTGGCTTGGCCTCGCCAACACTAGTTCAGCGCTCTGTTGGACCTCTCGGTGGTGACCACACTGCAGCTGACACTCTGGCCGGATCTGCTGTCTCAGAACACGGCAGTCTTCTGCACCCAGACTTGGCAGTGAGTGCTGCACCTGACAGCTTGGCAGCTGCGTGGTTGAATGTGCAAGAGCAGGAGTGCCCCGCCCGTGTCCAGCAAGTCCTGTTGGGCAGCAGGAAGCCCTCCACCAGGGTGACCTACCTGGCCAAGTGGAAATGATTCACGTGCTGAGCCTTGGACCAGGGTATTTGGCCCGAGCACGCTCGCTGCAGTTGATCCTGGACTACCTTCTGCATCTCAAGCTCTTTCATCAATTAAGGTCCGCTTGGCCGCTATTTCAGCCTTTCACCCTCCATTCTAGGGCAGGTTGATCTTCGCTTATGACATGACGGTCCGGTTTTTGAAAGGTCTGGAATGACTCTATCCCCATATCTGGGATCCAGTCCCTTCTGGGGACCTGAATCTCGTGCTGGCGCAGCTCATGGGCCCCCGCTTCAAGCCCTTGGCTTCCTGTTCTCTTCTTCTACTCTCCTGGAAGGTCTCATTCTTAGTGGTGATAATATCTGCACGCAGGGTCTCTGAAATTAGGGCACTAACCTCGGAGCCGCCATATATGGCGTTTTTCAAAGACAAGGTCCAGCTGAGGCTGCACCCAGCTTTCCTGCCCAAGGTTGTTTCATAGTTTCATATGAGCCAGGACATATTCTTGCCCATCTTCTTCCCAAAGCCTCATGAGTCAGAGGAGGAGCGTAGATTACACTCTCTGGACATCAGGAGAGCACTGGCCTTTTACATTGAAAGGACTAAGCCATTCCAGAAGTTGACACAGTTATTTGTCGTGGTGGTAGACAGGATGAAAGATCTTTCGGTGTCTGCCCAGAGAATTTCATCATGGATTACCGCCTGCATCTGGTTTTGTTATAAGCAGGCAAAAGTACCTCCACCGGCGATTGTAGCCACCCACTCGACTAAGGTGCAAGCCTTGGCGGCGGCCTTCCTAGCCCAACTGGCAATTCAAGATATCTGCAGGACCACTACCTGGTCGTCCATTCACACATGCATGTTTCGTTATGCCCTTACCCAGTAGGCTCGAGACGACGCTGGTTTCGGTAGAGTAGTGTTGCAAGCTGCACGGCTGTGAACTCTGAGCCCACCTCCGTGGATACTGCTTGTGAGTCACCTAGAATGCAATCGAAGCAACAACAAAAAAGCACTCGAAGAAAAAAAAAATGGTTACCTACCTTTCGTAACTGTTGTTCTTCGAGATATGTTGTTCATATCCATTCCATTACCCGCACTCCTACCCCTCTGTCAGTGTTGCTGGCAAGAAGGACCTGAGAGAGTGTAGGGCTGGCGGCACCTAATATACCGATGCATAAGTTAAGTGCAGCCCTCCAGAGGGTGCCACTGCCAACCCTACGGATACCGCCAAGGCAAAAATCTCTGACAGCTGTGCACGTGGGCATGCACACACCTAGAATGCAATGGACATGAGCAACACATCTCGAAGAACAACAGTTATGAAAGGTAAGTAACCATTTTTCCCCCCCTCAAGATCAAGGTGAAAGCATATTAGAAGCGTGTAGGAAACCTTACACTGCTGCCAATGCTGGACCTGTTTTCTGGGTACAAGAAAATGTTAGTCTCTTGGGTGGCCACTGACTTTCTGAAGCATTAGATTTATTTTTTTACAGTTTAAACTTATCTTTCATAGGTATGAGAGGATTAATGTTTTTGAAGCACTTAAAAGACACAGGACATTATTTAAGAACTTATTATTTTTACTGCTTGGAAATAGATTTTCTTAGGAATCACCTAAGTGTTCTAATGGTGAGTTTCAAAACTATATGCTCTTAACCTTTATTGTCTAGTTCAGGAAGTTTTATTTTAAAAACAGTTTTAATTACTTTCTCAGTTGCATAAAAACACCCTTTTTAATTTTGCACTGCTGCTGGAAATCTAGAAACCATTATACCTTCGGCTTAAAGTGATCAGACTCAGTGTAATGAAATTCTGTGCCCTGTAGTAAAGGAAAGATTTCTTTTAAAAAATCATGGTGGTGTTTATTGAATAAATTTACCTGCAATATATAATGTAGACAACATCAGAAATTTAAATGCACTAATCTTTTTTGTAGTTTAATCCTGATTACTTGTAGAAGATATCAAGGGTTTATTCAGAACACGTTTTGCATTAGTCTGTTTCTGTACTGATGAATTGTAGTACTGAAAATGATAGCTTTTGTTCATAGTCTAACATTTGGCAATTATGTTGCTATAGAAATAGTGCAAATGGATTTTCCTTAGTTCAGTCCCATGAGGTCTTGCTGTGCAGAATTATTAAATCACTTGCACTCTTGCTTTATTGGTGGAAAAAATATTTAGGTTGTACTTTAAATATCTTCAGTTTTCCGAGTGATGTTCTCAAATCTGTCTTTCTATATGCCAGGCTTTTGACTACAGATGGAGAACGTTGTGTGCATCAGTATGCAAAGCCTTATTCCACGAGCCTGCAGAAAATAGCATATATTCTCTGTATTGTTTTACATTTCAAAGAGACTTGACAATAAAGATGTTTTTCATATCCTAGTCAAAATATCAAAGTTTTCACAGGAAAAATAAGTTGTGGGGGGATGGTTGTGAAGTGAGAACTTGCTTGGGAGTAGCATATCAGAGTGGGTATGGTATTTTGATGTTAGAATAGCAATGTTAAATACACACAAATCTGATAATTCACAGATGGGAGGTTATTGTACTCATTAAGTTCTGAACTTGCGTCATGAGTGGCTCTGCTATTCAGGATGTAATGAAGACAAACTCGTAAAAAATAAATCTTATGTTTTCGGTACCCTCTAATACTGAATATAGTGGTACTCTTTCATTCTCATTTCTTTAATCTGGATTTGATATAAATACTAACTTGATATATTAAGAACAGAGCTCTAGAGATTGCATTTCAGTAATTATCAAAGTTAATTAGTAGTTTATATATGGGTTTTTTTTAAATTAGGTAAGCTGTTCTGATTTTGTGTTCAAAGCTAACTTTAAACCAGTTTGTCATACTTAATATTATTGTATGGTAGTGGGGGCTGCAGAACTTTAAACATCTTTGCTTCTATGACACTGGTGTTCAGCAATTTATTGACACTTCAAAAGCGGTCTACTGAAAAATGGGTTATACTTTTTGAGCTATGGAATCAAGCCAGTTTCATAAGAGCATGTGGGAATGCAGTTTTATCACTTGGATTTTACCAGCCTGCAGTACATAACCATCTAAAATAATCTTGTAATCCTCTGAGTAGGCAGCGTTAAGCTAAATGTGGAGTCTGCAGTTGATTTGAGCAACTACAATACTAATATGACTCCCAACTATAAAAGGAACAGACTTATTTCAGTCTATCTACAATACATTGTATTGTAATAATGAAGACTGTCAAAAGGAGAATTTTATATAATGTCCAGATGTATCTTTAAAATGTTCTTATTGTTTCTGTTGTCATACTAAAATATAAACTAATACTCCATCTTCTGAATCTGAATCCTTCCCATGCTGTCATGTCACTTAGGACAGTGGTTCTCAACCTTTCCAGACTACTGTACCCCTTTCAAGAGTCTGATTTGTCTTGTGTACCCCCAAGTTTCACCCCACTTAAAAATTTATAAAATCAGACATAAAAATACATAAATGTCACAGCACACTATTACTGCAAAATTGCTTACTTCCTCACTTTTACCATATAATTATCAAATAAATCAATTGGAATATAAATATTGTACTTACATTTCAGTTTATAGTATACAGAGCAGTATAAACAAATATTGTCTGTATGAAATTTGAATTTGTAGTGACTTCGCTAGTGCTTTTTATGTAACCTGTTGTAAAACTAGGCAAATATCTAGATGAGTCGATGTACCCCTGGAAGACCCTGTACGTGTACCCCTGGTTGAGAACCACTGACTTAGGACCTGAAGAATGCCCTGCCATCCCTCTCTATCATGCTATTTGCCAGAATGGCTATCTTGTATTTCTGTAGCACAACATTTTTACAAAGATAAGTTGTTGGCCTATCGCTCAACCCCCAACTTGGAGGACATATGGACTGCTTTTCGTCTGGTCACTAATTTTGACATGTCTGGCTTGGGTGACACTGTGAGGAGTTAAATTACCAGTGGCTTAGCTCTCAGGGTCATTGGACTTCCCACTGCATCAAGGTACAGTCTCCAGGGAAGGACTCCATCATCTTGTTTTACAATAAAGAGATTTACTTCAGATAACCTTAATTTACAGTATTGCTTGCTCTAAGACCATGTCTGCACTACTGCTTATGTCGGCAAAACTTATGTAGCTCAAGGGTGTTGTGATGGGGTGTACAACCCACACACTGGGCAACAAGGTGTTAAGGGATTATTTTGGGCTCAGCCAGCTCCGCCCTGCCACACCTGATGCAAATGCTCCATCTGATGGAGGAATTAAAAGGCAGGGAATTAGCTCATTTGGGTGGCAGAGCTGAGGTGAGCAGACTTGCAGCCCACAGCTCCAGCAGAGCAGAGGGAAGCCTAAGGCTAGGTCTACACTACCCGCCTGAATCGGCGGGTAGAAATCGACCTCTCGGGGATCGAATTATCGCGTCTCGTCGGGACGCGACAATCGATCCCCGAATCGACGCTCTTACTCCACCAGCGGAGGTGGGAGTAAGCGCCGTCGACGGGAAGCCGCAGAGGTCGATTTTGCCACCGTCCTTACAGCGGGGTAAGTCGGCTGCGATACGTCGAATTCAGCTACGCTATTCGCGTAGCTGAATTTGTGTATCTTAAATCGACCCCCCCCCCCCCCCCGTAGTGAAGACGTAGCCTAAGACTCCGAACAGCTGCTCAAAGGGGCCGTCCCTGAGGGAAGGGAGGACCCAACCCAGAGACACCCAGAGAGGGAAGTATCTTGTGGAACGTGGATGTACTTATTGTGGTTTCAGTTTCCACACCAGGGGAAAGCCTTGGACTAAGCTGACCCCGGGGGGAGGGGCGGCTGGATGGACGAGAGGAAGAGGCCCAAGGAGGACGGTCTTAAACAGCCTTAGTTGCCAAACTACTGGTAGCCCAAAGGGCTCTGGGTCAGAGCCCAGTGGAATGGGAGGGCCCGGGCTCCCCTCCCCACAACCCCCTTGGCAGTCAGGAGTTGCAGCCGTGAGCACTAGGACACGCTCCCCAAGAGAAGACTGTTACAGGTGTGGAAAAAACAAACACCCTGAGTGACATAAATTTCGCCAGCATAAGTGGTAGTGTGCACAACGCTATGTCGGCGGGAGACATAGCTACTGCTGCTCGTTAGGGGTGGTTTAATTATGTCGACAGGAGAGCTCTTTTTAATCAGCATAGAGTGGCTACATGAAAGATCTTATAGCAGTGCAGCTGCATCACTACAGTTGTGCCGCTGTAAGATCTCAAGTGTAGATATAGCCTAAGTATATCCTAGTAAATGTCCAGATTATGGCTCCTATGAGGCTCAGCCATGCTGGGCAGTAAGATGAATTGTCTGAGGGACAGTGCCAGGAGGCATTATTCTTCACTGATGTAGCATTCTTTGTTCGTCTGGGAAGAACGAGGTAATGTGGAGGAAGATGCACAATAATATTGTCTGGACACAAGGGTAATACCAAGGCAGTAATTTTCAAGGCAACATGTGAAATCAAAGTATAAGAGGTGGAAAAAGCCTTTATGCTAATAGCTAATTATAACCCCTATTTAATGACGCAAGTAAGCACATGCTTAATTTAAAGTATCTGAGAAATACTGTTGAAGTCCATGGGACTATGCACATGCTTAAAGTTAACTTTTCAATATATAGAATTGGTTTGGCATACTCCAAAACATTTATGGAATTAATAACACATTCTTTTCAGAATAGAGTCTATAAAACAAAAGTAATAAATACTGTGGGGCCAGTCCTGATCTCATAAAGGTTTATTTCAGTAGTATTTTTCTCATTCACTCTGGTGTTATATTAGAATCAGGCAGAGTGTATACAGTATAGTTCATGGTAAACCTTCCACAATATTGCTTATGCAGGAATTACTTGTTTATTGAATGCACATACAGTTCTCTGACAATGTATAGCTCTTCAGTTGATAGGAATAAGGCTTTGAAAGTTTGATTCAGATATGTCCCATAATGAGAAATAAATGAATACACCTCTACCTCGATATAACGCTGTCCTCGGGAGCCAAAAAATCTTACCGCGTTATAGGTGAAACCGCGTTATATCGAACTTGCTTTGATCCACCGGAGTGTGCAGCCCCGCCCCCCCGGAGCACTGCTTTACTGCGTTATATCCGAATTCATGTTATATCGGTTCGCGTTATATCGGGGTAGAGGTGTATGTTGACCTGGATATTACTATCCCTGAATTTTAGATGCCATTAAATACAGTTAAAGTTCTTTTTGTAAGAAGAAAAGAATAGATTGCATGAAAAGGGGAACTGCACTGTATTATATGCATTAATGCAATGATTTACTTCTTGGAGACTATATTACTTAAGGAATTTGACAAATCATGCAGTGTTCATGTAAGCCAGTTGTACACCAGCCAATGGTAATGTAATCAGACCTCTTAATTTACAGAGATTTATGTGTTCCCTGCATTTTTAAAACCTACTCATTGGGCAAAGAAAAGAAAAGAAATTGACAGAATGGTGACGTTCTTCCAGGTTTGCTGGTTAAGAGATAGGAAACTGATGGAAAATGATTGCCACGGAGCTGAAGATAATCGGATGCAGTCCATTACTCATCTTGTCAGCTGCTTCTACTACAGGGGATTGTATCACAAGATGTTAATCTGTCTGTGACTAGATTTCAAAGCAAGCATTAGGGTTTTTTTCTGGTGTATGTAGTTTAACTTTCTCCACTCATGTATAATTTTCAACAAAGAAAGAAATGGAATCCTGGTTTCTAAATTTCAGTGTATAAATTAATTAAAAATATTAACATCTGTGTTCTGGAATGGATTTTATGTTAGAAAACCTATAATGATACACTGTAGACAGTTCATTTCATTGTAGAAGTTGTTCTTTGTAATCTAATGAAGCTGATTCTGTATGTGTCTTGAGTAATGGTTTTTTATAGTTTTGGCTTGGATTGTCCCTCCAAGATCTATTTGCATATCTCCTCCTTCCACAGCTCTGTCTTCCATAGCTAATGTGGTCAGAACCACCCTGCTCCCACGCACTATTATTTTCCTCTTATAAAAAGAACCTTAACTGTGTGCTTAGTGGTATGTAAAATTCAGGCCTGGGAATGTTCAGGTTGACATATGCTGTAGGAAGACACGTTGCCAGGAGTGTAGTTTAACTAGGCCATAACTTTATTAAGTAAGACATCTGGGAAACTCTCTGGCAATAACTTATCCCATGCAGGTCGCCCCTCCTTTGTAATCCATTCCATCTGGAGGAGGGCTGTCCTCAGTCCCACCTCTCCACATCTTTAACCTGGTTCCATTGGTGGGACCCCACTGCCTTCCGCCCCCTGTACAAAGGTTGAGTGTTTGAGGAAAAGGGATTATCTCCTTGCCCTGTCAGACAGAAGCCCCAACCCAGTTCCCCACCTTTTTAGGAAACGACTTTGCAGCACTCAGAAGGGAATGCCAAGGTTATAGTTATTAGTGCTCTGTCCCTTTAAGGATTGGAGATCTGTTGAGGAGGTCAAAAGGGACAGCGCTGGGGAGCAAGTGTGGTTGCAGCAGCAGGAGAGTTTGGCATGTGCTGCAGAGAGACTCAGATGCAGTGAGGCTTGTGCAAGTTGTGTGTGTTTGGTTGTTCGGATACTACTTTCAATAAAACTCCACATTTAAACTAGTGCCTGCTCTGGGAGTGTAACCTCTTCTCCTGTTTGCACTTCAATTCTAGTTTGTCAGGGAACCAGACCCTCTATTGAACAAGCACCTGCTCTGGGCACCTGCCAATTTGCAACAACACAAATTTTAAAACCTAATCTACCCTCTGGGGACCTGGGCTGCTGAGAGGAAGGAAGAAAACCATACAACACCCAAGCCAAATCTGGCGTGAGGGAAAAATTCTTTCCCAGTCCAAAAAGGCTACTAGCATGATGACCACAGCAAGGCCCCAAACCCCAATCCTACTCTTAATGCCAGTTACCAAGGAGCGGTGGGGGTGTTCTTCCCAACTGCAGGGTGTGTGGGAGCCAATAAGCTTAAATTGTACACTTTTGTTCTGCCAAGGAGCCCCTCTCATCAAACCCAACGCATGAGGAAGTTGACTGCCCACAAGTGGGGGGATGAAAAAGGCAGGGAGAGGCTATCCTTAAAGGGGCCCAGGGTTGTCTTTCTCTTGCTGACCTAGAAAAAGCCTTCCCACTTCTGAGTCATGCCCAATTTCTGGAGTTGGTTACTTTCTAAAAGATTAAAAAATGATAATCTATTTAAATAATACATATGAATTGTCTCCGTGATCCGTAACTGTATGTTACTCTTTTAAAGAAAATAACTTTTGATTAAAAATGCAGCATTCTGAATGAAATGCATTCAGACAAATTGTTTCTTAAACTTATTTTTAGAAAAATATTTGCATGTCCATTAACTCCTTACCTGAATAATTGTATTATATAGTTTTTTTCTAAGCTACTGAATTAATAATTTAAGTTTTTTTCCTTTGATTTCACTCATTTAAAAAAGAAAAGCAGTAAGACACAAACAAGTAGGTAAGAAAACAATATTGTAAGAAAAGAAATTGTAGATTTTTGGTTAAAAAAAAAATTAAATGGTTTCTGAATGCTTGTGTCATTGAAGAACTTGTGGCACTAATTGCATGAGTTGGAGAATTTGTGATGTCTTGTCCAGATACTAGTTTTGATAACTACAGTCTGCCCACTTCAATACCCCCTGCAGTTTGAGTAGGATACACTGTTCTCTAGTTTGTGCCATAAACTGCTGTATAGTTCTCCATGTACTTTTAATCAGTTGCTATATTTCATTTCATTTCATTTCAGTGTTGGATTTAGTGATACGCTATATCTTATACGGTAGAGCCTCAGAGTTATGAACACCTTGGGAATGGAGGTTATTCGTCACTCTGAACAAAACATTATGTTTTTTTCCCCAAAAAAGTTAAAACAGCTTTGGAAGTTTACTATGCAGAAGAAAAATGCTGCTTTTAGTCATCGTAATTTAAATGAAACAAGCACAAAAACAGTTTCCTTACCTTGTCACATCTCTTTTTTTTTTTTTTTAAACTTCCCCTTTATTTTTTTAGTAGTTTACATTTAACACAGCACTGTACTGTACAGTATTTGCTTTTTTTTTTTTTTTTTTTTTTGGTCTCTGCTGCCTGATTGCATACTTCCAGTTCCAAAGGAAGTGTGTTGTTGACCAGTCAGTTCATAACTCTGAGGTTCTACTGTATTATGGAAGCCTGGTAGTGACTCCATAGTTAGGTTTGTGTTCTAAAATGGTCCTATAGTGGGCATACATTTTTGTTTTTTTTCTAAATGTAGGTGTGAAATCAGTGTAAAATTTTGGACACAGTATTATGCCCTTTGGATTCTCTATGTAGATTTTTCCTCAGTTTCTCTTCCTATATTTTTAATAGGATGCCATTGAATTTTGGTATCTTAGGTAAAAACCTCATTTGCTACATAGCCGTGATTCATTCCATGAGCACCATACATCCCCTGCGTAAGGCAGAGGGACACAACAAGAAGAAATGGAAGCTGGTGGCTCTATGCCTGATTGGTATACTATTGGCTGTTTTGCAAATGCCTGCACCAAAAATATATATATCTATATCTATATCTAAAAATGTTATTTCAGCCTAGGATTTACCAAGCTGAATCGGACAATTGGATCTTGTGGGACTACCTCTAACATTGCACTGGCTTGTCTTTCTCCAACCCCACTCAATCCGTGGCCCCTCAGCTGAGAAAGCCAACAAAAGATACTGAGCTTGATAAGAGCATGGAGGGGATGGCATGATGAGATTGCCTACAACGGCATCTAGCTGATCTATGACTGCTAGCAGAAAATATCTCCAATGGTTGGTGATGGGACACTAGATGTGGAAGGCTCTGAGTTACTACATAGAATTCTTTCCCACGTGTCTGGCTGGTGGGTCTTGCCCACATGCTCAGGGTCTAACTGATCGCCATATTTGGGGTCAGGAAGGAATTTCCCCCACGTCAGATTGGCAGAGATCCTTCCTCTACAGCATGGGGCATGCTTGCAGGTTTAAAATAGTATAAATGATGGATTTTCTGTAACTTAAAATCTTTAAATCATGATTTGAGGACTTCAGTAACTCACCCAGAGATTAAGAGTCTATTGAGGAGTGGGTGGGTGAGGGTCTGTGGACTGCAGTACACAGGAGGTCAGACTAGATGATGATGGTCCCTTCTGACTTAAAGTCTATAAGTCTATGTGGTGGTCACTGTGGTAAAAAGAAGCCATTTTAAAGTAATTTTTACTCACTTAGACTAAGAATTGAATTAACAAACTTCATTGTCAATCTTTTTCCAATTTAGGATTGAGAATTTTAAAGCTAATTAATTTACTGTATTAGTGGTGGTGAAAGACCATTTATTTTAAAGCAGTTTGCACATGGTAAATATAAAACTGTGAAACGAGGAAGTAAACAGTTTGACATTTATACTTTTGTACCAAATTAAAACACACCAAAGACATTTTTATACATTACAGCTTTTGAATTATTACTTAATATTAACGGTCATCTTTGCTTGCTAGAGAAAAGGGGACTAAACATTTTACAAAAATGCAAACATAAGTATGAAGTAAGTTGCTTAATTTATATACATAAAAGTCCTTCCTGTTGAGCAGAACAGACAAAACAAATGAAGTCTCCCAAACGTAGTCATATCCATATCTAAGAATTGGAATATCTGTTCAAGAATTTATTTTCTTAATGCTGAATTATGAGCTGACTACAGACCCACACTGGGCAACATGGATGAATAAGGCACATCCTTATTCCTCTCTGTGGGCTACCTGCATCACCAGTCTGTGCAGAGGGGAGGAAGCAACCGTTATAGAGCTGCTACTCCCTCTCCCGAGTAGGTGGGTTGGGAGTGGGTAGACCCTGGAATCCACCCCACTTACGCACGGGCTAACACAGGTGAGCTGGCATGGAGGAGCAGGTAAAAAATATACATATATATGGAGATATACCTATCTCATAGAACTGGAAGCAACCCTGAAAGGTCATTGAGTCCAGCCCCCTGCCTTCACTAGCAGGACCAAGTACTGATTTTGCCCCAGATTCCTAAGTGGTCCCCTTCAAGGATTGAACTCACAACCCTGGGTTTAGTAGGCCAATGCTCAAACCACTGAGCTATCCCCTCCCCACGCAGGTAAGCTGTGTCACATATGTGACAGGAGCATCTTGCTGCCCCCTGGAGCGCAAAGGAAACAGGAACTGAATTTTGAATGTCTGAGTCTGATTCTGGAGAAGTGCAACTATGCATAGCCTCTTATTCAAGGCTCATGGTAACTCCACTATGTAGCCCTTTGCTGTCTAACTCTATTATAAAAACACGTAAATGGGACTTTTTGATGATTTTTAGAATTGTCCATTATACAGTTACTGTAGATTGTGTGCAAGGTAGAGCGTGTGATATCTTTATCTATTGTTGTATTATTTATTGTTACAACAGTTTATATACAATAAATAAATCAGCACCCCTTGTGTTTGCATGATGAAATTATGCAGTTGCATAATTGTTCATTTTTCAAAAAAATGTCACATAATTTTGTTCCCAACTCTAAGCTGCTTCTTCAGGTGCTTGTCTATATGCATTACAGTCTTGGCGGAGTTCAGCTTCTTTTGGCCTGCAGTATCTGTTGGAGCCATGCATGTGCCCTGAAGGTATGCCTACACAGCAACTAGACACCCACGGCTGGCCCGTGCCAGCCAACTTGGGCTCATGGGGGTTGGCCTGCAGAGCTATTTCATTGCTGTATAGACTTCTGGGCTGGGGCTGGAGCCTGGACTTTATGACCCCGCAAGGTAGGAGGGTCGCAGATCTCAGGCTCCAGTCCAAGCTCAGTAGTCTATACAGCAATGAAACAGCTCCGCATCCAGAGCCCCGCGAGCCTGGGTCGGCTGACACGGGCCAGCCCTGGGTTTTTCTTGGCTGTGTAGACATACCCATAGTGTCCTCGTGCCTCCCACCAAAGTCATAAAGGATGGAGTCACCCATCCACCCCTCAGTTCCTTTTTACTGCCTGTGCCTGCGAAGTGGAACTCAGGGCTTTTCTCTACATGGAGCTATTTAGGAATAGCTGGCTTTAAATTCAGACCCTGCCTTAATCCAAATGAACTGTCAAGTGCAAACAAGCCCTTACGGACTATCCAAGCTTCTCACTCACTGTATGATTCCCTTTTTTTGTGTAAATAGTTGTGAATACCTGTAGATAGTTAAGTATCAGAGGGGTAGCCGTGTTAGTCTGAATCTGTAAAAAGCAACAGAGGGTCCTGTGGCACCTTTAAGACTAACTGTTAGTCTTAAAGGTGCCACAGGACCCTCTGTAGATAGTTACTTATTTAGGGCACAACTACACTAGAGAGTTTACAGTGGCACAGCTGCACCGATGCAACTTTGCCGCTGTGAGCTCTCTAATGTAGCCACTCTAAGCCAACAGGAGAGAGCTCTCCAGTCAGTTTACCTACTCCAGCCCCCGCGAGTGGCAGAAGCTGTGTTGGCAGGGGAAGCTCTTCCACTGACCTAGTGCTTTCCACAATGATGCTTATGTCGGTGTAACTTCCGTCACTCCAGGGTGTGATTTATATATCTCCCCGAGCGACATAAGTTATGCCAAAATAAGATGTAATGTAGCCATATCCTTAGTCTTCACTCATCACTTCTTTCATAGTGTTTCATTTTTTCCTTAAAAATGTTTTTTCTCTGAGACTTTTCTGATACTGGGTCAAGCCTTTATGGGAGAATAAAGAACCCCAGGTTTTAAACACTGTCTTCCTTGTGAGGCTGTATTGCCCCTTAATATGGGGCACACCAGGTATTTGGTAAAAGGCATGTTCCTGAGAGATATGCCATTTGCAAGAGAACACGCAAGGTGAAAGAGGCTTACTTGAAGTTGTCTTTGCTGGAGAGATCCTGGAATGGTCGGGACTGAAAATCCTGAATTGTCTTCTTCACAAAGTGCTCCTGTCTGTTCTTCCGCTCATAATTCTGAGGGTCATATCTCTCAGAAATCCTCCTCTGTGACTGATAAAACGCCTGGGATCAGTGGATGAAAGGAGTGCTGCTCCCCTCAGTTCCAGGTCATCTTTGCCGGGTTCTAGCTCTAAAATGTAGAAATCCTCTCATTCTGACATAGACAAGGATGGCCCAAGAAGGGTCCCTCTGGCACCCACTCAGGCACCAGGTACCATGTCCCAGTACCAGCTCATTCAGAGCTTCATGTATCACCTGGTATTGACACTTTGGCACCAAAGCTCCAGGTATTGACCACTTCAGAACAGATGCCTGCTTCCCCTCTTCTTGTCTGCCTTGCTGGCAGTAGCTGGGCACACCACTATCCCCTCCTGGCAACAAATCCTGCTGGTGAGGGGACTGTAGGTTTCACTGCAAACTCTTAGTTTGAATTATCATATGGGAACCCTTGGAAATTATACCAGAGTGATCATACTTCAGAAGCTTTAGTATGGACAGAGCTCTGCTTCACAAGGAGAGAGGGGGAATAGCTCTCTCATTCCCATTAGGTTCTGGAGGTTCTGGACTATTTCCGCCCTCCCTCGCCCCTGTCCCTAGAAGACCCATTACCAGCAAGAAGTGCATTGAGAGAAGACCTCCAAAACCCAGGGAAAAGGCTGCATTTGAGGGCTGCATTTATTTTTGTTTGCTCACACTAGTTAGCCCCTGCCTACTGATGACCATAATGTTTATATTTTGCAGCTTTTTGTATATTGTGTACTAAAAAATAAATACAAAGTAGAAGTTTATTAAAACACTTGGGATGGCCAGGGAATCTTTTTCTGGCAAATGTACTATGATGTAATATATGCAGTTTTTATGCCTATGACATATTTTGAACTTTTCTTCTCTTTTTTCCCCCCGCCCAGGAAGGCCAGTCAGATATTTTGTACACATTTTGGACTGCAGTAACTCAGACTCTTTCCTCTCAATTTCAGATAGCAACAGACTGTAAGTATTGTATTTAACATGTGTGATTTGTGATGTCTTCTAGAGTTAGTTTGAAAATATGTCAATTCAATAAACCTTTGCTTGTAATTTCCAGCTATCAGATCTGCAGCTGTGGTTTCTCCTGTTACTCTTCATACATATATTTTCATAACTGAGGATAGATGTATTTATGATCATCACACTTTTCCCCAGACTTTTATTGTGCATTTAGGAAGATATGTACTTTGCTTTATTTAACATTCATCATCCAATATAAAAATATCCTTTTTTTGGCAATGGCATGATGGAGGGGGGAAATTTGTGGAATAACGGATTATAATTCCAGAGGCCAAAAGTGAATAGGTCAGCCAAAACCATAAACATTAACCTAATTAAAAGAGCAATTATTTTATTATTGTGCTCTTGGGTGCTGAGCAATCTTGAAAATCTGGCCACTTTCATTATGCACCTAAAGCAAAGCTGAGCTTTTTTGTAAATCTTGGTGAGGGATTCTGAATACACATGCAAAATATGCTATACAAATGTCATGCTAAATCAAGGAAGAGTCATAAACATTAGACAGCACTGTTGCCAGTAAATAACAGTGCAGCATGCAACTGGCTGAATTGTCAAAGTTAAGTACTGGGGATGCAGTCATAAAAATACCCTTTACACTCATGTGAAGTTTGAAAATCCCCAGTCTTGGTACTGTACATACGAATGAGGTGCAACATGCATATGCTTATCTCTGTGGGCTTCTTCGTTATGATATCCCTTTAAAAAATTGGGCCTACGGTGTTCTATAGCAGTATTATTAATTTGAGGAAGTAGCTGCTTGGTTTCTGTTCAGGAGTTGCTAAGTAACTAGGTGATTCCAGAAGGAAATTTATTCAACTATATTAAAAACTGTTTTGTTTTATAGATTGTCTTATATGTTACCTTTAACTAGGTTCATGTGATCCAGCAAATATAGGAGTCTCATGTGCTTAAACTTAAGCATGTGCATAAGTGTTTGCAGGATAGGGCCTAAGACTGTAAAACCGTGACAGCAAGAGGCACAATTTTTATTTCAGCATTGAGGTAACTTTTCTATCCTGTCAGCAATTTAGAACACAGTTATTAATCAAAACACCACTGTTTTGCTACTTATACTCGTTAGTTATTTTTAAATAAAAGTTTGGTGAAAACAGGATGTTTATGCTGCAAATGCTGTTTTGTTTTTTTCAGTGTATGTGAGTTTTCAGGCAATGATGCATGCAGTATGTAGTCAATTTTGTTTTTTTTTTAAATATTTTTGTTTACAGAAAACTGCATATTTAACATTGAAAAGTGCAAAGAACTCCAAAAGTCTTGAATATTTTTTTTAAACTAAAGGCAGAAGCACTTTTCACCAAAGTGTTTTTAAAAGGAAGAATGGCTTTTAAAGCAGCATGTGAAATAAAATGGGACAGCAAAAAACCCATACATTTTTAGGGGAAACCAAGGCCAAACAAATTTCTTGACTTCTGCCCCCAGGGATAGGAGATGTTTAGTAACTTGTAATAGTCAGCTATGTTTTTTTACTTTTGTATGTGTAGAGTAGGGGCTAGATCTTGATCCCACTGACATAAATCATAAAACTCATGTTTGCGTCAGTGGGAGCAAGACTGGGCCATTAGGCGTAGAGAAGAAAATAAATGTGTGACAAAGTATAAACAATAAAAGAATAACAGTCCAGCACCTATTTTTGTGCTGTGGGGAAAAATTATTACAGACATCAGCTCACCACAATGAAATATCTAATTACTATGGAAATAAAAAATATGGACCTTACAATGGTTAAAATGAAAAATGTATATGAGTAAAAAGAATGGTTCAGATGGTGAAGTGTAAAGGTGCCAATGGATGAACTGAAGCATATGTTCAGACCCTGAAGGCCACCATATTAAAGGGCCAATTTTCTACTCACCTAAAACATGATGGTGGAATCCCTAAAGTGAGGTGGTGTCAGAGCACAGATATCGTCAACCTTTTTTTAAACCGTTCTAAATTTGTTTCACTTTCCACTTTTTGTGGCATGATTTCCAGGGCTGAAAATAACACTGCTTTCTCAGCTCGTGTTATCATTCTTTATTTGACAAACATGCAGCTGTTTTTTAATTTTCTTTAAAAAAAGTAGCATGTGTAAAAGCAGAACACTTCCGATATTTAAATCTGAAGGGCTTCTCCCACCAGATTGTAACAATAACTTTAAGGTTTGTTAAAGATTTGGGCCTACTTCGAGTTATCTGTGTCCCTTTAAATATGTGCCTTGAAAATGAAACAAAAGTATAGATTTTTCCATTGCAAAACTATCGTTGAAAAATGCTTTAGATATATGCAACCCAGCATACTGTTGCGCTTGATAAATAGTAACAGTAATAAAATAATAGTTTGGTCATGAAATGCCGTATAACATAGCTGGGATGGTTATTGTACAAGGCAAGGTTTTTATGTTCAAGGTTCAGATTGTGGAGGGATGCATTACAGTGTTTTAGACACTTATATTTGTCACTTGCATATACTGTGATAGTTTTTACAAAAGTGATATTAATTGTAGATATAGTAATACTTCAGTTTTATTGTATAGGAATGTACCGATTTAAGTGCTAAGATCCATGTTATTTATTTTTATCAAAGAGGCTAGTTTGGAAGATCATAATGAATGCTGTTTATTGTTTTGTTTTACAGCTTCTGTGTTTTTGAAGCAAGCTTTTGAAGGAGAATACCCTAAATTACTGAGACTTTATAATGACTTGTGGAAGCGCCTACAACAATACAGTCAAAATATTCAAAGAAATTTTAATGCAAGTGGAAATACAGATCTCTTTGCTGAACTGCAACAGATGGAAGAAGATACACATGACATTTTCATGAAAAAGAAACAGGATTATGAGTATGTTTAGCACAAACTGCTGTATCCGATGAGATAACTATACAATCCTAGAGCCATAGGCCTTGTCTGCATGGTGCAGCAAAACACACTGGAGGGGTGTGATATGTAAAGTGTTCTAATGTGTTGTGCTCTAACTGTCCCATGTAGACCCTACTGGCATACTTTAAAAGGTGCCTGTGCACATAAACTAGGCACCTTTCAGAGTGCGCCAGCAGAGTCTACTTGGGGCAGTTAGAGTGCAACACGTTAGAGCATTTTACCAATCACATTCCTCTAATGCACTTTGCCAGCACCCATCCTGCAACAAGGGAGTTTTTTTAGACAAGAACTCAGGGTTTTTCAGCTTCACAAAGCAGGAAATCCCCTGCAGGAGAGCTAGAATTTTAAGGGCTTTTTCAGCAGTCTTTCTATCAACTGGTGTGTGTGTGTGTGTGTGTGTGTGTGTTTTAAATAAAATGAAGACACATTAAGATTCATGTTTTTGATCTGTGTCAGTACTTTGTAGCTAGTTTTGTCTTTACATCTGTGTATAGCTGTAGACAGCAAATAGGAATTATTAAAAGTCACCATTTGCCTATCTGGTGCAAATGCAATTACTGTAGTGTCTTCCTGTATTTTGTGGTACCACAATCACTACAGAGTGGCAGATACTCAGTTCCTAATGATTCTCACCATATCTGTTTTATATCCTAGAATGTACATGATTTTCATGTTAAATATGGAGAAGATTAGGTTTGACACTGGTGAATAAATCTATTATGACTTATGAGCAAAAGGATAAATATGTAGGATAAGATTTTTAAAAGTGCTGTGCATGGGCATAACTATACTCCGATTGAAGTCAATGGGAGTTTTACCATTGGCTTCAGTGAAAGCAAGAAAAGTCAGTGCTAAGCCCTTTTGAAAATCCCACCCTACACATTTATCCTATCGTTCCTAAGTATAAAAGTCATAATTCCCCTGGTAGAGTTTACATAGTAGCTACTATTGAATCATTTTCACTAACAGGAATTGTAATGATGGAAGTATATTAAATGTAGTTTTAAAATTTAATATTGAAGCCAGCACAAAAATGGTCGTTTCTCCCTGGTGTTTTATACAGGTAGCTCCATGTGAGAGGAGAATTTTTTAGCATATTCTGGGTGGGGCTCAGGCCATCTGTTATGAGATATGTGATGTCAAACAAAGACTCTGTTCCCACTTTTGGAACACTTTCCTAATGTTGTATATCTCAAGAATAACTTGGTTTAGGTACACCAAAGTTGTTTCATACAACAGGCCTCAGGGGGAGCTAGTGCACAGGGAGGCTATGTAAGGAGGCTAACTGAACAGTTATTTACTTCAATGGAAAAAATAACTCCTGGGCAGTACATATAGTTCTGGCTTCTGCAGAGTTTATAAGCTCCAGAGGAGTCCCAGCCTCAACTTGCTACTATATATTTCAACTTTAGAAAATGATAATGCTGTTTTACGCCCACAGTTCAGAAAAAGCCTTGAAAGACTCATTGCAACCTTATGAAGCTGCTTATTTGTCAAAGTCATTATCTCGACTTTTTGACCCCATCAACCTTGTATTTCCCCCTGGGGGTCGGAATCCTCCTTCCACTGATGAACTTGACAGCATCATTAAAACTATAGCAAGGTAAGTGGTTATAATATATTGCAACATGTAATCTGCACCATGTCTTTTTATTTTCTATATTAAAATTTTGGAAATGAAACTTCATTAACAGTAAATGTTTGATTCCCCTTTAATTATAGAAGTTATTAGCACTGAAATTAAATCAGGGTTCATCTGTTGAATTTTGTTGTGCAGGAGTAATTCTGAAATATTCATATGGGGTCTGCTCTCTGCAAGCATGCACATAAGTAATTTTATTCACATGATTGTGCTTAATATGCAGTAAAAAAAGAGACATTTTAAAGCTAGTGTAAATGTGTTACAACTAAATTATTCTGAATGTATCGAAAATGGCATTGCTGGACAGTTTGCACCCAAGAGTCCTAAAAGAGTTGGCAAGGAGATCTTTGGCCCACTGATACTAATTTTTTAATAAATCTTGAAATAATGGGGAAATTTCAGAAATTGGAAGAGTGCTAATGTGCCAATATTAAAAAAGGATAAGTGGAATGATATAGAGAACTATAGGCCAATTAGCCTGACATCAATCCCAGGCAATAATAGAAAAGCTTATACAGGATTCAATTGATAAACAATTAAAAGATAGGAATATAATTGCCAGTCAACATGGCTTTATGGAAAATAGGTCTTGTCAAACAAACCTGATTTCATTCTTTTGAGATTACAAATTTGCCTGGCAAAGGTAATTGCATAATTATATAATGCACTTAGACTTGAAGTCTTTAAATCATGATTTGGGGACTTCAACAGCTGAGTCAAGGGAGAGAATTATTCCAGGAGTGGGTGGGTCAGCTTTTGTGGCCTGCATCATGCGGGAGGTCAGACTAGATGATCATAATGGTCCCTTCTGACCTTAAAGTCTATGAGTCTATGAAAGGGAAGATGATATTTGCTTGGCTATAAACTAAATCTCCGATTAAAACAATCTGTTGCATAAAGAATGAAATAACAAGAATAGTAGATGAAGAGGAATATCCCAGTTAGAAAAAGTAAACTGAAATGTTTAAATCACAAATGGAACATTTTCATTAATCCCTGATTTCAGTGTTTTAGTCTATTTAGCAAGGACTGGTCCAAACACTAGCATGAATAGGTAGCATTCTATGTAATTTACTGGATGTGTTAATATTGTGAAAAATGTTGAACTCTTACAGCTCTTGTTGACTTCAGTGGGAATTACAGGTGCTCATCTCATTTTAGGGTTTGGACCAGTCATACTCAGACTTCAGTGGTTCAGGAGCCAAATTAGCAATCAACATTACCCAAAAGAGCCACAGTAAACCACACAGTGTTTTAATATAATGTGCTGCAAAGAGCCACTTGCGGCTCCCAAGCCTCTGACTCAGTATCGCTGGTTTGGACTGTACTGCACATATTTATGGGCCCTGATGCCCCATCTTGCAGAGGAAGTAGGGGAACTTCACAAAGGGCAGGAAAACTGAGTTGTCTAGCTAGTGAAGTTTAGGGCCCTGTGAAGTTCTCTAAGGGTGAGGCTTCCCAATTCTGTGAATCCTCACATCTCCCTCAGTGCTTGGAGGATTACCTCTGGCAGCATGACCCATAGGAGGATAATGCTGCTTGGATAGCTATCTCTATTCTTGCCCCCAAATTTCTGCAGAGCTCCTTGTAGATGGAGCCCTAGCAGATGGATGTCTGTGGGGTTCTGGGAACGTGAGGGAAATAGTGCTGAGGAGTTAGCGCTCATCCTCCTGACAGGGATTCCCCAGGGAGTGATTTGGACCATAATTTCTTGTTGTTTTCTTCAGTTTGTTGCCTTCCATCTATTTTGGGGTCCCTTGTACTGCATATTGTGCTTACAATAAAGCCTATTAGTTGTGACAAACAAAGCACCTTGGAATCTCTGCATAGTTTACTCCCTAGCCTCATCGGTGAATGACTCTGTGCTTGCCTCTACCAAATTCTGCTTGCCAAGCAATGCATTGAAGTCAATACTTTGAACCCAAGGGGAATAATATCATTTTAGCATACACGCTGCAGTACCAAGTTTACTCACTGTGAGTTCTTTCTTAGCATCAGAATAGGAAGTGATACACTCAGCTCATAAAATTCCTGAATAGATTTGTTAAACAGTAAATTGAACCATTGTGCCTCATAGAATTTTGGTTGTATATACTATTCTCCTCCAAGTTGACATGCCATGTTACTAGTTATTAATAGTTAATTTGTTACAATCTGGACTATTTAGTTTTAATTAATACCTATCACCTTTGTTTCTAGCGAGCTAAATGTGGCTGCTGTGGACCCAAACCTCAGTTTAGCTGTTTCAAAAAATGTGGCAAAGACCATACAACTATATGGTGTAAAGTCTGAGCAGCTTGTAAGTCATTTTTCAATTTCTAAATAATGTTGTTTATAAAGATATAATGTTTTCTTTTTGTCACAGATTTATTAAAATAACAGCACTGGAATCCTAGTACATAAAATTATTGAATACACTTTCCATTGTATTGAATGCATTTTGAGTTAAATTCTGCTCTTGGGTACACCCATGCAGACCTATTGACTGCAGTGGGATTTGTGTGTATGTAAGTCAAAGCAGAACTTGCCCTGTTGACTATAAACTGAAATTTCAGGATTTTAGTTGTTTTGCAGTGGAATTAAAATAATTAAAATTTAGTGTAATAGCTACTAACACTTGATGGTCTGTCTGTTATATAGTACCTCTTATTTGTTATATTCAAATCCTAGTACATGCAAATAAAGATTTCAGTTTGGGACCCTTATTTGGATCAAAATTCGGGCATATTTTTCACAAATGTGCATTTAAATGGTGCTCAGTTTTGGGCTCATTTACTGTCATGTCACACATTCCTGACCATTTGCCACGCACTGCTACCTAGCATGAAATTGAACAGAATAGTAGAGCAGCAAGAAACCAACATTTGGAAGTATAGTGATTGGAATTGTAATAGGAACCATTTTGCTTTTTTAAATATATGTACAATTTCCCCATGATTTCTGATGTCAGTGTTTTCATACTTTTGTTGCAAACATCAGTTTAAATTTTAAAAAACCTTCTTCCTGCAATAGGAAAACTTTTTATACACAATGTAAGTGGCTGTTTTGGTTATTTACATGTGTTAATGAGGTATTTTCTTAAACAGCTGTAGTTCTGAAGGCAGGATCAGATTTCATTGAAATTCAAGTACTGCACTATAATGTTCATTCAGTGATAGAAACTTGGTAGTGGATGCCTGCTGATACTGTTACACAGCAATTTACTATAAAATAACTCTGGTATTGGGGTTCTGTTTACCTTCAGGCATGTACTGTACTTGAATGGGCTGTAAAAAATTGAAAAGCATTGGTAAATATTTTGGTTGCCAAGTGACCATTTCTACTGAATGCTTTACATCAGGGTTTCCCAAAATGTGGGCTGGGCAACCTCAAGGAGAGTGAAGAGGCATGGTAGGGGAGAGGTCCATGGTAGGTCATGCAGAAAATCTAACATTTTGAAAATAATTAATACACTTAAATGATTTTTTTAATTGATACACAACATAAAGCCCTGTAATGGGGCCTCCCTTTAAAGCCACTGTGTTCTGATTTTATAACTCCAGCTAGACTGTCAGTGCATATTAGTGCAAGAAGTAGGTTGCTATAGCCTCTGCAAATAAAACAGCAAACTTGTACCTATGTATGTGTGCCTGGATTTAACTGTTACAATACAGCACAAGCCATATTAACAATATCACTTACTGATATAGTTGGGGTTGGTCCTGATTTGAGCAGGGGATTGGACTAGATGACCTCCTGAGTTCTCTTCCAACCCTAATATTCTATGATTCTATGTACAACACAAAATACCTATGCCCACATCACTGATCTGGACACCAGACATGTCAGCTGCAAACGGGCACTGTGCCTCCCCTGACAATATTTCACGCCGCCCAGTCTTCGTTGGAGCTCATTTCTGACTGAGTTATTCAGAAAATGGATCATTTGTGCCTAGTAAAGCAGCATGTTGTTCCAAAGACAACTCAGAAGGGGAAAAAAGAAAATGCAAAAGTATGCTAATATGTGGCTTTGCATCAATTAGTTTGAAACCAGACTGTGTTCTGAAGTGCTAGGTGAGAGAGCATGAAGCCTTCAACTTTGTTGCTATATCTTGCAACCGAGCATTCATCATGGGAAGATAAATCCAAGGAGTTTTAGGGGAACAAACTGGAAACCTTGAAAAATCAAGAGATCTGATTTACTCAAACTGGCAGTGTGAGAGAATACTTATGTCCGTCGGGCCTATTTTCTAATATTTCTACAAACCATGCAATACTGTAAATTGTATGCTATACAACTACAGAAAAATCTTATTTTTGCCTACTCAATATTCATATTATCAAAACTTCTAGGACCTGAAGCAGCTACCAAATGGCAAATAGTGCCTCTGTCAAATAACACTGATTCACTTCATGCTAGAATTATGGCTGAGAATGTCTGAAAGCAACAGATTTCCAAACCCAAGAAAAGTGACTACTTAGCATTTCAACTTGATGAGTTATCTGAGGTGCTGCACAGCTTCTAGTGTGTGTGAAGTGTGTTTCTGATGGTTCTATTGAAAATTTGCTCTTTTGCAAAGGTGCATTAGAACTAGAGCTGTGTGAACGGTGGAAATTCTGTTTTATAAAAGATTTTGAAATATGGTTTCATTCCAAATTGAAACAAACCCCAAAAATGTCAACATTCTTCAAAAGAAAATTCAGGAAAAAAAATGTTTTGGATTGATCATAACATTTTGTTTCAATTTTGACTTGATTTTATGTTGTTATAGATATGAGAGAAAGTAGGTGGCCAGGACTGAATATCATATGCCTGGTGAAGGTGTAATGTTTTTCTGTCCATGCTCTATACATTCTGATGTTTTGTTTGCTTTTTTTAACACAACTGCTGCTCACTGAGCAGAGTTTTTTAATTAAGCTGCTCTCTCACTAGCAAATGTGAAAAATCGGGATGGGGGTGGGGGTTAATAGGCACTTATATAAGACAAAGCCCTGAATATCCGGACTCTCTCTATAAAATTGGGACATCTGGTCACCCTGTCTCTCATTGATGCTCTGAGTTTGTACATTTAGTTTAGAAACCAGCAACGCATGTAGCTAATTCAGATTTTGGTGCATTTGTCAACACTGCATTTCATCTGCCATTGTGTTGCCCATTCACCGTCTCTCTGAAGTTCCTAGCCGTTCTTTTATTAATAATAGCAGTATCTAATTTTGATTACCTAAAAATTTTTGTCTGCTGATCACTCTTTTCCAGATCATTAATAAATATATGAAACAGTACCTAGCATGAATCTAGTATAGAACCTTTGCACTCCCAGTGTTACCCTTTTGCCATGTTGAAAATTGACCCTTTTATTCTTACTCTTAGTTTTCTGTTTCATAGCCAATTTCTAATCCAAGACACCAGATGGCTACTTAATTTCCTTAATAGCCTCTTGTGAAGGACTTTGGAAAAGACTTTTTGAAAGACTAAATAAGTTGTCAACTGGTTTGCCTTTATTAACTATTACATTGGCCTGCTATTAGATTAAAAAGGCATGATTTTTTCTTTATAGAGGCCATGCTGGCTTCTCTTACTCTCTGTCACGGGGGTGTCCAACCTAAGGCCCACGGGCTGTACACAGCCCACCAGAGCATTTCATAAGGCCTGTGACCTGCTTCTTCAACACAGTATACTAACGGCCAGTTAATTAGCATTTTGTTGTCATGTTTATATCATTTTAGTTTACACACATGTGTAAACAGACAATATTGTACATAGAAACAACTTAGCTAAATGCATATGAAACAAGCTGAACTTAAAATATAAATCAATTCAGGTGACTTTAAATCTTATTAAAATATGTAGAATCTGTTTGGCCCACACAATGTTGTGCTTAGATTTATGTGGCCCTCCTGTGTAAAAAGGTGGGGCACCAGTGCTTTATCGGGTCCTTCGTGAAGCAATTAAAGGAGTGAACTTCACTAAATTCTTGACTCTTTGCATTGTTCTGTGTTGACATGGGTTTCCTTCACGAGCAATTCCTTGTGAGATGTCTCACATGAATTAAGAGCAGAAGTACAGATTAATTAATTGACTCTGAATTAAGAGCAGAAGTACAGATTTCCAGAGTGATCATCCATCTTCACTTGCTAATATCTTTGATAATTCATGTTGGGCGGCACACTTAGTCAGCCTGGCTGACATTATTGGGTACTAAAATGATCTGAACTCTTCTCTCCAGAGCTGGAAATAGGAATTTTCTGTCTGTGCACAATAGAGTAGGAAAGTTAATCAGAAAATCTGGTAGTTGTATTTCCTGAGCACAGAGAGGAAACTTTTAGTCATTTCCTGTTGTTTTAGACTTCAAGGAACTGAGGAGCTGGTTAGCAGCCATCAGGGACTCATAAATCTGTATCACAGGGAATTTCAGAACCACCTATGGAATTACTTCTTGCAGACCCACAGAAGGGAAAGAGGTGACTCACCAACCTCTTCATAAGATGCTGTAGAGTTGGCAGCAATAACTGCACTTTTCTAAGACACAGTGACAGGCCTCTCCAGCGACATGTCCCTGACATGACTTTCTCTAGCCAGGAACTTAACTTTTGGCTCTCTCTGAAGGAAGAGGAAAACCCAGCTTTAGGAGCAGAAGCCTTGAAAGTTCTCATCCCACTTTGTCCTTAAATCTCTGCAAGTAGGGTGACCAGACAGCAAATGTGAAAAATCTGGACAGGGGGTGGGGGGTAATAGGAGTCTATATAAGGAAAAGATCCAAAAATCGGGACTGTCCCTATAAAATCGGGACATCTGGTCACCCTATCTGAAAGTCAGGTTTCTCTTTGCTGGTTATGAAAAAATGAAAGTGTCACAATCACCTGTTGATTGAAAGTGAAGCAAAAGTGTATTTCCCCAGTTCGACCTCCCGGGGCACAATTTTCACCAGCAAGTCGGCTTATCTACTGCACTGAATTTTGAATGTATTTAAAATGTTGCAATTCCTTTATAATTAAAGTTCCTTTTTGGTAACATAATTATGTGTTTTGGTTTGATTGCAGTTAGACATGTTTCTTGTGTTCATGGTTAGAACTAGAGGTCTTGGGGCGAGAGGGTAGTGAAACATTTGTCCCTGAAAAGGACAAAAGCTTTGTACGTTTGGGAAACCCTGGTCTAAATTCATACCGTTGTCAGTATACATGTTAGATAATGCAGAAAAGTAAATTCCAAGAGCCAAAGATTTGTATAGAAATTAGATTGAAAAGACCTGTTGGGTTATCTTGTCTATCCCCTTCCCCAGTGCAGGATTGTTGCCTAGAGTATTTATAGATTCTCCCCCCCCCCCCCAATTCTTCATTTTGAGTGATGATTTCAGTTAGTTCACAGTGTGTGAGTGGTAATGTAAGTACTGTATGTTCTTTTACTTCGGTGCTATTTCTGTTCAGCTGTGCATGTGGGTGGATTAAAATACACTAACACACCCACCCATTGCACATAGATAAAATGTGTTATACTGTGAGCATAAAAATTCAGTTGCCTAGAGAAGATGTGGTTCTCATGCTTTTTGAACCCAGGGACCTCTTTCAATTTCCTCCCCCCCCCCCCCCAAGTCACAATCAACCTGTCAGACACTGGTATTAATTTAAATCAGAATCCCACTGCTACCCCTTCTATCTTGCTGTCAATGCTATGGAGGCTGTGGCTTGCTGCCTTCCCCCTTCCCCCCTGCACAAGACTTAACTGTCAGGTACAAATTGGCCTGCTGTCTTTTGACCAATGAACAAACAAATAAAATAATATGCAGAGGCAGAGTTGTAAAAATCAACTCACCCACTTGATTTTCTTGGCAGGTGGAGAGAATTCTGCTATCAACTTCTGCAGGATCTAATTTCTCTTATGCATCTCACTTAAAGGATTGGCAAAATGTGTCTGTCTTGTCTATGGCAAGGCTGTGCAATAAAACTGTTCTGGGCTGTTGCTCTGATGTTAGTGCATGTCTTTTAACTCTGTTAGTTAAGAATCTGTGACGCAATAAAACCTTGTGACTGCTTCACTTGCTTCAGGACTTCACTTGCTATCATAGCCAATGCCCAAATGTGGGACACAATATGTGTCAAAGAAAGGCCCTGAATGAGGGGCACAAACAAATTATTCATGTGGGAAACCTAAAATGCTGCGGGATTCCATCCTTCAGTATAAAATTCTTTCTGTAACCTCAGTTTAGTAGTTCTTTATTTCTGGTGTAAATGGTAAATGTGAGGGAGATGCCAAGTTTCTGTGGAACATATATAATATTGGAACTAAAAGCAACATCACTCAAAATGAGGGATATTTCAGAGGTATGCTCCCTACATGTAACTTTCCTTCTGTAGCCCATGTCAGCCATAAGTGACTGAGCCACAGTTTTCAACCAACGTATCTAACACCATTGCATAGTTGAGAGCCAGGAAAGAGCACAGGTTATACACTCTGGGGTGTTGATGAGTACTTGGCAACTCAAAATCTTGTTGGATTGATAGCATGGGTACCTTGAATAGTAAGTCTGTTACATTGGTTTCCTTAATCCAACACATTTTTATGCCAATATGGTTGACGTAGCATTGGATGCTAGTGCACCCTAATGCCTCCTTTAATTTAATGTCCTATTTTTAGTGAGTTTAATATCCAGATGGACAGATATTCCTCAGCTATCTGTCTATCATTTAAGGTATTTTTAGAGTGCCCATCACTGTAGTATCTCACCACCAAATACATTTTTTAAAATTAACAAGAATATATAATTCAAAGTCAATTTCACTATTGCCGTTCTTGAATGAAGTCTTCATTTACCCACAGAACAGGTATGGCTCAGTGTATTTTCCTGCCATTGCACTTCAATATTGCTCCAGAGAGACCAGCTCTTGGAGTGAGGAGTATATCTTGTCTCAAAGTCATTCTGTCACTGGTCTCCTTACTGAGGCTGCCAATAAGATTGCCAGTTTGAGAAACACATTGTGGTGGTTTTACTAAGTGGATTCAAATGTGGTCTTTAATATTGTTGCAACTGATTAAGCCCTTGCTGCTAGTAACAGCGATTTGTTTTCAATTTCCCATTTTTAACAGGTATGCAGCATTAACACCTTGTTCTTAAATGTCTTTGACCTACTGGCCAGCATTCAGAACCGGTCGTAACAAATTATTTTCTTCCTTTAAGCTTGAGGAGGATATGGACATTTTTATACATCTCCAGAAAATATCATCTCATCTTTTAAATGTACTGCAAAAAAGCTGATCTTGTCTCAAAGTATGGTCAAAAAACCAGAAAGTAATTACTGAGCATCAATGTAGAAGCCACCTTCCTGCATATCCACCCATCCATCGTCAGAAACTTTTATGATAATTAGCATCTTATTCTTCATCTCAGTCTTGAGTATTTTTTCAGTTTACCTTGAGTCAAATAGTTGGTAGTCACAAGGTGTGACATATGCCTCTGGTTAATGTAGTTTAGAACGTTCTGATTCTTTGGTAATTATGGCTTCATTTATCTTCCAGGGAGGGTGAGAGCCAATAAAATGGCTTCTGTTATTCCTTTTTGTTTAAATTTTTTAAACGTAATCTAGAATGATCACTGCTTTTACTTATTGTGTAAATATCATTTCATAGAAGAGATTGAGGGAAGAAAATGCTAAAAAGCCAATGTGGAATGCAAAAATAACAATTACTTCAGCTTAAACTCTGAACCGAGAAAGCAACACCATCTTTAAATGGAATTTCACAGTGTCATTTGTATAGGAAAAAGTGTGTGACATGTTGAATCAAGGGAATGAAGAGGTAAATATGTGCAGTGGATTATTTTGTTCACAGCCCAGAATGCAAGAAGTATTCATACAGAATCTACAATGATGAAAGAACCGTGACTGACCCAGAGTTTGTAATGGAAGATTGTGGCTCAGCCACTAAGATTATTAAGGAGAGCAAAAATGTAAAAGGAAAGTGTGATTTTAAAAAGAAAACGTTGAGAATAAAAAACACCCTGGTGCAAGTGATTGACTTTCAGACTATTCAGTTATGTAGTTTCTTAGAAAACAGGGTATTTGTAAATTCATGGAAATAAGAGCTTTTTTGAACCCTTAACTCTGAGTTCAGTCAGGATTTTGCTGTTTAGGAAGATATAGGGCGGAAAGTGTCTAGCTTAATAGATACTCCCTGTTACTTCCCCCTTTTCTGTCAAACAGTTTGAGAGAGAAAACAAAAACTAACAAGACTAGTGAAACTGAAAAATGTTGTTGTAGGGGGACCACAATTCCGTTTTCTCCTGTGGGAAATGAAAAAAAGTCTAAGGCCTTGTCCACACTAGCAAGGGTTTACCAGTATAGCTATGCCAGCAAATACCTCTAGTGGAGATGCAGCTTGTATTGGCAAAAGAGTTCTTGCTCATTCAGCCCATCAGCTTCACAGCCTCTTCGTTGAGGTTTTAGAGACACTGCAGCTATGGATCTCAGAACACATCCTTGGCCTATCACCAAACCTCTTATATGCATTGGGGTGTTTGGGGGACAGCCTAGAGTACCCTTTCATAGGTGGCAGAGGGTTCAGAGGCCTCCTTGTGCCAGATGATCCGTCCACACCAGTCTCATTCAACCACAAGTCTAAAGAAAAGCAAAGGGTTTGGTAAGGCCCTCTATACCCTGGGTTATTGACATCTTGATGCAGTTACAGAGGTTACTAGAACATCAACTTTGCATAAACATTGCATCTGTGTTTTTAAAAATGGTCTCTGATTTTGCACCTGGAATTTTACATTAACAAACATTTGTGGGAACAAATTTGCGAGTGCTAATGATGTAATGGACACATAACTATCCAATTGTTCCTTTTGTGCCCGTTTCCAGTTGTGAAACTGTAGGTGGAGGTCCCTTTAAAATTTTGAACTATTGGATGTATTTCAGTTCACTTACTGTTTTATGATGATTTTATCTTTTACACATTTGTGTGTACTGTGCTGATTTCCTGACTTCCTAGAATACAGATGTGGCTTGAAATAGGCCTATAATAATTACCTTTAAGTACCCCTAGGGTAGACTGTAAGATTTCAGTGTATGTGCTTAGGTTGTTCTATTAAGACATTGGCCATTTTTTTGGATCTGGAATGTTTTTCTGTTGATTCAGGTGGGAGCAGATAAGTTTGAACCTGTATAAAAAGTGCTGTTGTTTCCTAGGTGTCATCAGAATGTGATGATACTTGCAAGGCTTATTCATTACTTCTTCATACTTCAGTTGAGGTGTGGAGCATTTACAGAATCCATGTTTGTGCTGATAACCAGTTTAAGCTATCAGTACTTATTCATAAGTTTAAGTAAAGGTACATTTAGGCAATGCAATAATGATATAAGGTAATATCTTTCTGCACAAAAAGTGAAGATCCATGGTGTCAGAAAAATTATTGGTTTTAGAATGGTCCTTTTGCTGGCGCAAATTTATGAGCCCATCAAAGACTTTATTTGTAATGGAAATATTGCTAGACCCTTAACATAATGACATAAGATAAATTTCTGGTTGTCACTTTTATTATGTGGTCTTATGAAAGTTAAACCATGTCTTGTATTGTGTGGTATTGAATTGAATGGAATCGTGCTTTTTCAGTTTAAGGATGACATCTTATTCAGGACATCTTCCAACAATGAGATTTGTCTGACAGTTCCAGGCAAATGTGTCGAGTCCTCTTGTCTCACTGTCGAATATTGTGAACTGTTGGAATGTAGAATGAAATTTAATGAGCTTGCAAACAGTCAAAAACAATAATAAAAGTGGCATTTATGGGGAGGCTTCAACTGGTCGATGATTGTGCCACAAGCCAACGGTACCATGAGGCACTATTCTCCCCTCACCCCCGACTTTTGTCTAATATATAATTTTTTTAGAGTCCATAATGTCTATTATAAGTATTGGAAGACATGACTATCATTGAAAAACATGCATCTATGCTATTTAAATGGTAAAACACACAAACATGAATTCAATATTTGTCACATTAAAAGGATTAAATAATGCAGGCTCAAATATCATGCACAGGCAAGCTATTTGACACTAAAAATAATGTCATAAAGATTATTAATTTAGCAAAATAGTAAAAGCTAAAGATAGCAATGGGCCTAAATTGGAAGTAATCAGAGGTCCATTAGGAAAGAGTAATTAGTCATACTGGGTAACATTTTCAAAAGTGTCTATGTGATAAGTGATTTCAGAGCCCAAGGTTTTGTGGTCCTAAGTAACTTTAGGTGCTTTTGAAAACTTTACTCACATCTTGTATGTTTTCATTTGAATTTGCAATGATTTAGAAAGAGAGATTAGGAGATAAATATTCATATATTTCCTTCATGTTTTCCTTTGCTATCTGGATCGTGATTCACTTAACAAATGTGGAATATTTTTTGAGGCTCTTGGCTAAAATACAGAAAACGTTTAACTAGGCATTAAACATCTTGGAGTACTATGTACTGTATTTTATCTTGCTGGTAGCGTGGACTAAAAATTGTACTTTAAATCTAGCATGTCGTTTTGCTAACAGGTAGAAAAACAGCATGATTACACAGTGCTTGTAGCTTTTCATATTATGTAGTTTGATTGGTTTCATGTCAAGTTAAACTCTATGATTCACACTGAATTTAAATAAGTACATTTGATTAAATGTATATCACTTTATTTCAGAGGCTTTGGAGTTTTCATTATTTTGGAATAGCTCTCACCAGATAGCAAGTTAGAGTTTAACAATGTAAAGCTTATTTGCTTATTCAGTTTAAAAATGGTAATTGAAGTACTATAAATTGAATTAATGCATGGACTGAATCAGTAGTCATTTAAAAAGACAGATGGTAATTAAATAAATTGCTTATGCTTTGTATGTGTTGGTGGAATTCACCCCACTCTGGTGGTCCTGCTTAAAGGCTCTCTGTGTCTTGTAGCCCTCGGTGGGATGGATTGAGCAGCTATGTAGAGGGTCTCTGCACTTCCTCTGCCTTGTGGAGTTTGGTTCTAAATAGTCCAGTGTGTAGGAAACCAGTAGAAGCAGGCTGGAGGAAATTCACCTGTGGGAATAGTGTATCACAACAGGACTCATCCTTCGGTGATTAATTTGGCAGGTATGAAGAATTCATTAGATGGCTTTAGTCAAAAGTATCAGGATCAACACAAATTGTCTCTGAAGTCCTCCATAGCTTTCTCTGTTTTTGTTCAATGGGGCTGTCAAGGCTGTATCCCCACTTTGAACTTTAGGGTACAAATGTAGGAGCCTGCATGAAAACTTCTAAGCTTATCTACCAGCTTAGCTCTGGTCCGCTGCCACCATCTCAAGAATTCCCTCCCTGGGAAGCCTTGAGAAACCTTTCACCAATTCCCTGGTGAATACAGATCCAAACTCCTTGGATCTTAAAACAAGGAGAAATCAATCAGGTTCTTAAAAAGAAGGCTTTTAATTAAAGAAAAAGGTAAAAATCATCTCTGTAAAATCAGTATGGAAAATAACTTTACAGGGTAATCAAACTTAAAGAGCTCAGAGGACTCCCCTCTGTCTTAGGTTCAAAGTGTAGCAAACAAAGATAAGCACTCTAGTAAAAGGTACATTTACAAGTTCAGAAAACAAAGTAAATCTAAAACGCCTTGCCTGGCTTTTACTTACAATTTTGAAATAAGAGAGTGTAGTGAGTCGGTGTGGCTCCCCTCCTGTCCTGAAGAGGGAGCCCCGGCGCAAACACCCAAGTGGGCGGAGCCACCGCCACCTGTCCCCGCCCCCCGGAAGTCAAGGGGCGGGACAGGAAGTATAAAGGCCAGCAGCCAGAGCTCAGTCAGGCGCCGGCCACCGCAGGGAGCAGACGTGCGGTCGGGAGCTCCCCGCCAGGATACCTCGGAAGCCCGAGGTGGATGCCCTAGCTGGCCGGAGCTGCCCCGAGCCCATTACGAAGAGGA
This sequence comes from Emys orbicularis, assembly GCF_028017835.1. Lineage (NCBI taxonomy): Eukaryota > Metazoa > Chordata > Testudines > Emydidae > Emys > Emys orbicularis. Next base: position 31,013,610 of record NC_088683.1, on the reverse strand, counting down.
GCCGCCGGAGCCCGTCCGCTCCCGTCGCTGGGAGGCGCCCGTGGAACTCCCCCACAGCAACCCTGAAGGGGAGGCCCCGCCAGAATCCTTCCCGCCCTGTTGTTATCCGGAGGAACCGCCCGAGGATCAGTGGCCGGATTTCCCTACAGAGCTACCAGACCTGCCGCCAAGCCCCGGCCGAGAGGAGTCCCCACTGATGGACTGGACCGCAGCCGATGCCACAGACGAGGTAGGCCCTGAGGGGGAAAATGGAAGTAGCCCGGGGGTAGCCGACCCCAGTCAGGCTACAGAGGCCTATGAGCCCATGGCAGTGTGTTTCGGTCAGGATACCCCACTGACCGGCAGCGACACTAATCGCCGCTAGGGACCCGGGCTGGGACACAGTGGAGTGGGTGGGCCTGTGTCCCCCCCTGCCACCCCTACACACGGGTGGCAGGCTTCCCCCTCACCCAACGCAGGTAGGAACCTGAGCCCCTTACCTGCCTAGGCCAATTGCCTGCTTGTGCTCCGCCCTGACCCAGGGCCAGAGCTCCTAAACTGCCTGTGTGCTCAGCCCCTGCTACAGAGGCCTGAGCTTATTGACTGCTTGTGCTCAGCCCCTGCTGCAGAGGGCCTGAGCTAAATTAACCATTGTGCTCCGCCCTGACCCAGGGCCGGAGCTCCTGAACTGCCTGTGTGCTCAGCCCCTGCTACAGAGGCCTGAGCTTATTGACTGCTTGTGCTCAGCCCCTGCTGCAGAGGGCCTGAGCTAAATTAACTATTGGTGCTCCGCCCTGACCCAGGGCCAGAGCTAAGGGACTACTGGTCTGCTCAGCCCCTGCTACAGAGGGCCTGAGCTTATTGACTGCTTGTGCTCAGCCCCTGCTCCAGAGGACCTGAGCTAAATTGACTATTTGTGCTCCGCCCTGCCTCCAAGGGCCAGAGCTTATAGACTGTGTGTGCTCAGCCCCTGCTACAGAGGGCCTGAGCTTATTGACTGCTTGTGCTCAGCCCCTGCTCCAGAGGACCTGAGCTAAATTGACTATTTGTGCTCCGCCCTGCCTCCAAGGGCCAGAGCTTATAGACTGTGTGTGCTCCGCCCCTGCTGAAAAGGGCCTGAGCTTATTGACTGCTTGTGCTCAGCCCCTGCTACCGAGGGCCTGAGCTAGATTGACTGTTTGTGCTCCGCCCTGCCTCCAAGGGCCAGAGCTTATTGACGGCTTGTGCTCAGCCCCTGCTACCGAGGGCCTGAGCTAGATTGACTGTTTGTGCTCAGCCCTGCATCCAAGGGCCTGAGCTTAGTGACTGCCTGCCTGCCCAGCCCCTGTTCCAGAGGGCCTGGGTTCTTGACTGTGGTTTCCTCAGCCCCCTGGACCAGAGGGGCTGAGTCCTGAGCTAACGGACTATTTAATTCGTGCAGTAGGGAGTCGGTGTGGCTCCCCTCCTGTCCTGAAGGGTCGAGCCCCGGCGCAAACCCTTTTACACGTGGCGCCCAACGTGGGGCCTGCGAGCCCCTGCCCCTGTGAGAAGGGGCTAGAAGGGGAGCGGCCGTTGTCCTCCCCCCGCTTCACCCAGATATGGATATGGAGCGTCTAGTCCAGTTATTGACGGAGAGCCAGGAGCGGCAGCAGACGGCCCAGCTGCTGCAGCAGCAGCAACAGCAGACCGCTCAGCTCGCCCAGCAGCAGCAGCGAGATGCCGCCCATCTCCAGCTCCAGCAGGAGCAACACACGGCTCAGCTGGAGCAACAACAGCAGTTGATCCAGCAGTTGGGGAACCAGCTGCAACAGCTGCTGGTTACGCCCCCCCCACACCGTGACGGGACCAGTGGGGGAGGCTGCGGGGATGCCGCGTTTGTCTGCTCCCCTTCGTTTGACCAAGATGGGCCCGGACGATGACCCCGAGGCCTTCCTGGTCACTTTCGAGCGGGTAGCCATCGTCGCCGGGTGGACCAGGGACCAATGGGCCACCCTCTTGGCCCCCTATCTGACCGGGGCAGCCCAGGTGGCCTACCGCGGACTGGCGGCCGAGGAGGCCCGGGACTACGACCAAGTGAAGGCCGCCATACTGGACGCTCTCGACGTCAGTCCGGAGACCTTCCGACAACGGTTCCGGAGTCAGATTTACCCTCCCGGAGCCCGACCACGGTTGGTGGCCCAGGCCCTAAAAGAGGCCTGCCGGCGGTGGCTGCAGCCCGACACCCGGACGGCGGAGGAAGTAACCGAACAGGTTATACTAGAGCAGCTTATATACACTCTACCCTCCCGGGGACGAGCCTGGGTGCTCCGCCACCGGCCGGCGACGCTGGCCCTCGCCGTATCGCTGATGGAGGATTTCCTCGCCGCCGAAAATGCAGTGGGTCCCATCGTCCGACGCCCCAATGCAGGATTCGAACCCGCCCGCGGCGAAAAGAAAGGGAACCCCCCGAGCGAACCAAGGCGCCCCGAACCCCGGCCCGAGTCCCGCCGCGAGCCCCGTGTCCGGCATCCGGAGTCGACCCCTCGGACAGGGCTACCGACCCCGGGCCAGGGGCCCCCAAGGGCTCGGCGGAGCCCCCCCCGGAGCCCGAGTCGAGGAGGACCCCGGAGCAGGCGGCTTGAACTCGGCCCCTGTTTCGGCTGTGGAAAAATGGGGCACCTCCAGCGAGACTGTCCAGAAATGGAATGTAGTTATGCACAAGTATGGGCGGGCCAGAATCGGGCCCGGCCAGCCCTGAACCGCAAGCTGACGATCCCGGCGACCGTCGGGGGAAGAATTACCCAGGCGTTGATTGACTCAGGCTGTGGACAGACATTGGTCCGAAAGGAACTGGTACCGCCGAGCGATACCCATCTGGGATGGGTCTATTTACAATGTATCCACGGGGACGTCCGACCCTACCCCAGTGCCCGGGTGTCCCTGACTATCGGGGGGGTCACCCGGAATCTGGTGGTTGGCGTCGCTCCACACCTCGCATACCCCGTGATCCTGGGTCGCGACTGGCCGGCCTTCGAGGAGGTCCTTCGTCCCACGCCGGCCCTGGAGGCCGATAGGTTGGGGCCCTCCCCTGAGAACCCCGAGCAGGACTCAGCGCCCGAGGCGAACGACACGGATGAGGCGGGGCCGCAGCCGGAGCCTACCCCTCAGCCCCGCTTCGACACCGACTTCTGTCGGGACCAACGGGAAGATCCGACCCTTCGCAGTTGTTACGAACAGCTCGCGGCTGTGGACGGGAGTATCACGGACCCCCAGCAAGCTAATCGGTGGCCCCATTTCGAGCTGCGCCGAGACCGGCTCTACCGCGTGGACCGTGATCCCCGTACCCGGGAACCGCAGACCCAGCTGATGGTGCCTCTGTGCCACCGGCGGGCCGTAATGAAGTTAGCCCATGATGTGCCGGCCGCCGGACACCTGGGCCAGGAGAAGACCCTGGCTCGGATCCTGACGCGCTTCTTCTGGCCGGGAATCTATCCAGAGGTGAAGAAGTATTGCGCCTCCTGCCCCGACTGTCAGTTGGTTGCTCCGCCCGGGATACCCAAGGCGCCCCTGGTCCCCATGCCGTTGATGGAGACCCCCTTTGAACGGGTCGCTATGGACCTCGTGGGCCCGCTCCCGAAAAGCGCCGCGGGATTCAAATACGTTTTGGTGCTGGTGGACTATGCCTCCCGGTTTCCGGAGGCCATTCCCCTGCGGAGTATCACCGCCCGGACCATCGCGGGGGAACTCGTGAAGATCTTTGCTCGGGTGGGACTGCCTAGGGAGATTCTAACCGACCAGGGCACGAACTTCACGTCCCGACTGTTACGACAGGTCTGTACCATCTTAGGCATCAAACAACTCCGCACCTCCGTCTACCACCCGCAGACGGATGGGCTAGTAGAGCGGTTTAACCGCACTCTAAAAGGGATGTTGCGGAAGTTCCCAGCAGAGGACCTTCGCCACTGGGACCAGTTCCTGCCACCCCTGTTGTTAGCCGTCCGCGAAGTTCCGCAATCTTCGACGAAGTTCTCCCCGTTTGAACTACTATATGGACGCAGGCCACGGGGTCTCTTGGACTTGATGCGCGAAACCTGGGAAGAGTCGGCCTCCCCCGCCCAAGGACTCTTACAGTACGTTCTCCAGCTACAGGGGTACCTGACCCAGGCCGGAGCCCTGGCGCGCGAGAATTTGAGGGCGGCTCAGGAGCGCCAGGAGCGGAATTATAACAAGGGTGCCCAAGACCGAGAATTTCAACCCGGGGACCGAGTCCTCCTCCTCTTACCGTCTAGTGAATCGAAGTTGTTAGCCCGCTGGCAAGGGCCGTACGACGTTGTGCGCAAGGTGGGACCCGTCACCTATGAGGTGCAGCAGCCGGGGAAACGCAAGGAGGCCCAACGGTACCATGTGAACCTGCTGAAGCGGTGGCATGACCGGGAGGGCCTCTTAATCAACCCGTACCCCCCCGAGCCGGAACTGGGACCCCGTGTGCCCGAAACAGATAGCGACTCGCTACCCCTGCTAGGCGACTCGCTTACCGAGGAGCAACTCAAACAGGCCAACTGCCTCCTGCAGGCCTTCAAAAAAACCTTTACGGCAGTACCAGGTTACACCTCCCTGGTCAAGCACTCGATCCTGACCGAGCCTGGGAAGGTGATTCGGGAGACGACCCGACCCCTGCCATATAGAGTGCGTGAAGAGGTTGAGGAAGAGGTAAGGGCCATGCTTGCTCTGGGCGTCATTGAGCCGTCCCAGAGCGAGTGGCGCAGCCCGGTGGTCCTGGTGCCCAAGCCAGATGGCACCCGACGTTTCTGTATCGACTTTCGGAGAGTAAACGCCGTTTCCCGCTTCGACGCCTACCCGATGCCCCGCGTAGACGAGTTACTGGGCCGCCTGGGGGAGGCCCAGTTTATTACCACCCTCGACCTCAGCAAGGGCTATTGGCAAATCCCCCTCGACGAAGCTTCAAAGGAGAAAACCGCCTTTGCCACCCCGACTGGCCTATACCAGTTTACGCGGATGCCGTTCGGTCTCCATGGAGCCCCTGCCACCTTCCAGAGACTGATGGACCATCTCCTACAGCCCCATCAGGAGTATGCGGCAGCCTACCTCGACGACGTAGTCATTTATAGTCGCCGCTGGGAAGACCATCTGCCCCGGGTCGCAGCAGTCATGAGGTCCCTACGACAAGCGGGCCTGACCGCCAACCCCAAGAAGTGCCGTATAGCCTGGAAGGAAACCACATACCTCGGCTATACGGTTGGGGGCGGCTGCGTCAAACCCCTCGTGGGGAAGGTCCAGGCCCTTCTGGACTGCCCCACCCCAACGACCAAACGGCACGTTCGACAATTCTTGGGCCTCGCTGGCTACTACCGACGGTTTGTTCCTCAGTTCGCCTCCATAGCGGCGCCCTTAACGGGGCTCCTGACTAAAGACCGGCCCCGGCAGGTACAGTGGACCCCAGAGTGTGAGGCTGCATTCCGGACGCTTCAGAAGTGCCTCTGCCAGGAGCCGGTTCTATACAGCCCGGACTTTAATCGCCCGTTCATCCTGCAGACCGACGCCTCCGAGGTAGGGCTGGGAGCAGTCTTATCCCAAGAGGTGGACGGAAGGGACCACCCCGTGCTATATCTCAGCAGGAAGCTGTTCCCCCGGGAGAGGAATTACGCGGTTGTGGAAAAAGAAGCCCTTGCCGTGAAATGGGCCTGCGATGCTCTCCGCTTCTACCTCCTCGGGGCCCCGTTCACTCTGGTCACGGACCATGCCCCCCTCCGGTGGTTGATGCGGATGAAAGACAACAACGCGCGCATCATGCGTTGGTACCTGGCCTTGCAGCCCTATGCGTTTACCGTACAGCATCGGGCTGGCAAGGACCATGCGAACGCGGACTTCCTGTCGCGCCTAGGGGAATTGGACGGACCTGGCCCCGGTATGCGGGAGCCAGTCTTGAGGGGGGGGGTGTGTAGTGAGTCGGTGTGGCTCCCCTCCTGTCCTGAAGAGGGAGCCCCGGCGCAAACACCCAAGTGGGCGGAGCCACCGCCACCTGTCCCCGCCCCCCGGAAGTCAAGGGGCGGGACAGGAAGTATAAAGGCCAGCAGCCAGAGCTCAGTCAGGCGCCGGCCACCGCAGGGAGCAGACGTGTGGTCGGGAGCTCCCCGCCAGGATACCTCGGAAGCCCGAGGTGGATGCCCTAGCTGGCCGGAGCTGCCCCGAGCCCATTACGAAGAGGAGCCGCCGGAGCCCGTCCGCTCCCGTCGCTGGGAGGCGCCCGTGGAACTCCCCCACAGCAACCCTGAAGGGGAGGCCCCGCCAGAATCCTTCCCGCCCTGTTGTTATCCGGAGGAACCGCCCGAGGATCAGTGGCCGGATTTCCCTACAGAGCTACCAGACCTGCCGCCAAGCCCCGGCCGAGAGGAGTCCCCACTGATGGACTGGACCGCAGCCGATGCCACAGACGAGGTAGGCCCTGAGGGGGAAAATGGAAGTAGCCCGGGGGTAGCCGACCCCAGTCAGGCTACAGAGGCCTATGAGCCCATGGCAGTGTGTTTCGGTCAGGATACCCCACTGACCGGCAGCGACACTAATCGCCGCTAGGGACCCGGGCTGGGACACAGTGGAGTGGGTGGGCCTGTGTCCCCCCCTGCCACCCCTACACACGGGTGGCAGGCTTCCCCCTCACCCAACGCAGGTAGGAACCTGAGCCCCTTACCTGCCTAGGCCAATTGCCTGCTTGTGCTCCGCCCTGACCCAGGGCCAGAGCTCCTAAACTGCCTGTGTGCTCAGCCCCTGCTACAGAGGCCTGAGCTTATTGACTGCTTGTGCTCAGCCCCTGCTGCAGAGGGCCTGAGCTAAATTAACTATTGGTGCTCCGCCCTGACCCAGGGCCAGAGCTAAGGGACTACTGGTCTGCTCAGCCCCTGCTACAGAGGGCCTGAGCTTATTGACTGCTTGTGCTCAGCCCCTGCTCCAGAGGACCTGAGCTAAATTGACTATTTGTGCTCCGCCCTGCCTCCAAGGGCCAGAGCTTATAGACTGTGTGTGCTCAGCCCCTGCTACAGAGGGCCTGAGCTTATTGACTGCTTGTGCTCAGCCCCTGCTCCAGAGGACCTGAGCTAAATTGACTATTTGTGCTCCGCCCTGCCTCCAAGGGCCAGAGCTTATAGACTGTGTGTGCTCCGCCCCTGCTGAAAAGGGCCTGAGCTTATTGACTGCTTGTGCTCAGCCCCTGCTACCGAGGGCCTGAGCTAGATTGACTGTTTGTGCTCCGCCCTGCCTCCAAGGGCCAGAGCTTATTGACGGCTTGTGCTCAGCCCCTGCTACCGAGGGCCTGAGCTAGATTGACTGTTTGTGCTCAGCCCTGCATCCAAGGGCCTGAGCTTAGTGACTGCCTGCCTGCCCAGCCCCTGTTCCAGAGGGCCTGGGTTCTTGACTGTGGTTTCCTCAGCCCCCTGGACCAGAGGGGCTGAGTCCTGAGCTAACGGACTATTTAATTCGTGCAGTAGGGAGTCGGTGTGGCTCCCCTCCTGTCCTGAAGGGTCGAGCCCCGGCGCAAACCCTTTTACAGAGAGACTTGTTTAGAAAGATGGGGAGAACCTGGATTGATGTCTGGTCCCTCTCAGTCCCAAGAGCGAACAACCCCTTAAAACAAAGAGCACACACAAAAGCCTTTCCCCCCCCCCAAGATTTGAAAGTATCTTGTCCCCTTATTGGTCCTCTGGGTCAGGTGTCAGCCAGGTTACCCGAGCTTCTTAACTCTTTACAGGTAAAAGGATTTTGGAGTTTCTGACCAGGAGGGATTTTAGTACTGTACACAGGAGAGCTGTTACCCTTCCCTTTATAGTTATGACACGCCCCCCAAATCACAGATAGTGTTGGACGTTCGGTTCCACACTGGCTGTGATTTCTTCCTGGAGTTCTAGGAGAAAACAGAGTTAACAAGACACACGTACCTTTAGACATACTACTGATTATATAAAAACTAACAATATGTTTTATTACAAGAACAATTGTTAACCAGTTAACTCTGGGAAACTTTCCCGGGAGAGTGCATCAGCCACTTTGTTAGAAGCTCCCGAAATGTGTTGTATTTCAAAATCAAAATCTTGGAGAGCTAAACTCCACCGAAGAAGTTTTTTGTTATTTCCCTTGGCGGTATGAAGCCACTGTAGCGCAGCATGGTCTGTTTGTAGTTGGAAACGCCATCCCCAAACATATGGGCGTAGCTTTTTCAGCGCGTACACAATGGCGTAGCATTCCTTTTCGCTGATTGACCAATGGCTTTCCCTCTCAGACAGTTTCTTGCTGAGAAACACGACAGGATGGAATTCTTGATCCGGTCCTTCCTGCATTAAAACTGCTCCCACGCCTCGCTCGGACGCATCTGTGGTTACTAGGAACGGTTTGTCAAAGTCTGGGGCCCTTAGCACAGGGTCAGACATGAGGGTTGCCTTAAGCTGGTTAAAGGCCTTTTGACACTTATCAGTCCACTGAACTGCATTTGGCTGTTTCTTTCTGGTTAGGTCTGTCAGCGGGGCGGCGATTTGGCTGTAGTGTGGTACAAATCGCCTATAATATCCGGCCAAGCCTAAGAAGGATTGGACCCGTTTCTTTGACTTTGGAACCGGCCACTTTTGGATAGCATTCACTTTGGCCTGTAGGGGATTTATAGTTCCTTGACCCACCTGGTGCCCCAGGTACGTCACTCTGTTTTGGCCTATTTGACACTTTTTAGCCTTAACAGTTAGTCCTGCCTGCCGGATGCGCTCGAAGACTTTTTTCAGGTGCTCCAGGTGTTCTGTCCATGAATTAGAAAAAATGGCCACATTATCGAGGTAGGCAACTGCAGATTCTCCCAATCCCGCTAGGAGACCATCTACAAGTCTTTGGAAGGTGGCGGGTGCATTTCGCAACCCGAAAGGAAGTACATTGAATTCATACACCCCTGCCTGGGTGACGAAGGCGGACCTTTCCTTAGCGGGTTCATCTAGTGGTACTTGCCAGTACCCTTTGGTTAAGTCTAAAGTAGAGATGAATTGGGCATGTCCCAATTTTTCCAATAGCTCATCTGTGCGTGGCATTGGATAGTTGTCAGGACGAGTTACAGCATTTAGCTTACGGTAGTCCACGCAAAAGTGGATTTCCCCATCTGGTTTGGGAACTAGAACCACTGGAGATGCCCATGCACTGTTAGAGGGGCGGATTATACCCATCTGTAGCATGTCCTGGATCTCCCTTTGTATAGCAGTTTGGGCATGAGGTGACTCCCGGTAGGGTGGGGTTCTAATTGGGTGAGCATTACCTGTGTCGATGGAGTGGTATGCCCGTTCGGTCCGTCCTGGAGTGGCTGAGAAAATCGGTGCAAAGCTTGTGCACAGCTCCTTGATCTGCTGTCGCTGCAGACGTCCCAGGGTCGTGGAGAGGTTCACCTCTTCCACGCCACCATTCCTTTTTCCTTCGTAGTAGACACCTGCAGGCCACTCCGCGTCATCTGTTTCCTGGGCTGTAAACTGGCAAACGTTTAATTCTCTGGAATAAAAGGGCTTAAGAGAATTAACATGGTATACCTTAGGCTTTATGTTGGAGGTGGGGGAGGCTATGAGATAGTTAACAGCTCCTAGGCGCTCCTGGACCGTGAATGGTCCTTCCCACGACGCTTCCATTTTATGGGCCTGGAGCGCCTTTAAGACCATGACTTGGTCTCCTACTTTGAAGGACCGTTCTCTGGAATGTTTATCATACCAGGCCTTTTGCTCTTTCTGAGCATCCTTTAGGTTTTCTTTAGCAAGGGCTAAAGAGTGTCGGAGGGTGTTTTGTAGGTTGTTTACAAAGTCTAGAATGTTAGTTCCTGGAGAAGGCGTAAACCCCTCCCATTGCTGCTTCACCAACTGTAATGGCCCCTTAACCTCGCGGCCATACACAAGTTCAAATGGTGAAAACCCTAAACTGGGATGTGGTACAGCCCTGTATTCAAAAAGCAACTGCTGCAATACTAGGTCCCAATCATTGGAGTGTTCATTTACAAATTTACGTATCATGGCCCCCAAAGTTCCATTAAACCTCTCCACCAGACCATTGGTTTGATTTTGATGAGGGGTGGCAACCAAGTGATTCACCCCATGAGCTTCCCACAGGTTTTTCATGTTCCCTGCCAGGAAATTAGATCCCGAGTCTGTAAGGATGTCGGAGGGCCAACCTACCCTGGCAAAAATGTCTGCTAATGCCTGGCACACACTTTTAGCCTTGGTGTTGCTTAAGGGTATAGCTTCCGGCCATCGGGTAGCAAAATCCATGAAAGTCAGTACGTACTGCTTTCCTCTGGGTGTCTTCTTTGGGAAAGGACCCAGAATATCCACAGCTACTCGCTGAAATGGGACCTCAATTATGGGTAGTGGCTGGAGAGGGGCTTTAACCTGGTCTTGGGGCTTTCCCACTCGTTGGCACACCTCACAAGACCGGACATAATTAGCAACGTCCTTGCCCATTCCCTCCCAGTGGAAGGACTTCCCCAACCGGTCTTTGGTTCTGTTCACCCCAGAATGGCCACTGGGATGATCATGGGCTAAGCTCAAGAGCTTTACCCGATACTTAGTGGAAACTACCAACTGTCTTTGAGGATGCCAGTCTTCCTGGTGCCCACCAGAAAGAGTCTCCTTGTATAAAAGTCCTTGTTCTACAACAAACCGGGATCGGTTAGAAGAGCTGAGAGGCGGTGGGGTGCTCCGCGCCGCCTCCCAAGCTTTCTGAAGGCTGTCATCTGCTTCCTGCTCGGCCTGGAACTGTTCCCTTGATGCTGGAGACATCAGTTCCTCCTTGGACTGTGGACTGGGGCTTGGTCCCTCTGGAAGCGATGTAGGGGCTGGGGTTTTTTCCATTGACTGTGAACCGCTGCCCGCTGGTGTACTATGTGGTATCTCAGGCTCTGGCTGAGCCTCTTGGGTAAGGTTATCTGCTGCTTCCGCCAGTTCAGGCTCGCTGGTGTCCTCTGGCATTGGAGTTGTAGATGGGGTTGCAAGCGCTGGACTCAGTGCTGGCAATGGTTCTGGTGCTGGTTGCATTGCCAGTTCCGGTTCCGGGCCTGGCTTTGGCTGGGTCTCTGGGATTGGATCCACTACGGCTGTTGCAGTCGTTGGCAGGGGATCCGGTTCCACCACCTGTGTTTGGGTCTCCGGTAACACAGACGGGGCCCTGGTGGACGGCTCAGGAACAGGGATGGGGGTGAAAGCTTGCTTAGCCTGGCTGCGGGTGACTATTTCCACCCTCTTGGCTAGCTTTACATGGTTGGCCAAGTCTTCCCCCAGTAGCATGGGAATGGGATAATTGTCATAGACTGCAAAAGTCCACATTCCTGACCAGCCCTTGTACTGGACATGCAACTTGGCTGTAGGCAAGGTTACAGACTGTGACACGAAGGGTTGAATTGTCACTGTAGCCTCCGGGTTGATGAGTTTGGGGTCCACTAGGGATTGGTGGATAGTTGACACTTGTGCCCCTGTGTCCCTCCAAGCGATAACCTTCTTTCCGCCCACTCTCAAGGTTTCCCTTCGCTCCGCGGGTATGAGAGAGGCATCTGGGTCTGGGGATCTTTGGTGTGATTGGGGTGTAATGAACTGTAATCGGTTGGGGTTCTTGGGGCAGTGAGCCTTTATATGCCCCAGTTCATTACATTTAAAACATCGCCCTGCTAAGGTATCACCGGGGCGATGTTGGTTGATGGAGACTGGTGTGGTGGGGTGAGAAGGCGTCTGGGGTTTCCCTTGGGATGTGGGTGGGGCCTTGGGTTGTCCCCGGTGATAAGGTTTTGTTTCGGCTTGCCCCTTCTGATATTCGCTCCAACTGCTACTAGCTTTTTTCTTTTCTGTCACCTCCACCCATTTGGCTCCAATTTCCCCCGCCTCGGTTACAGTTTTGGGCTTCCTATCTAGGATGTACCTTTCTATTTCCTCAGGAACACCCTCTAAAAACTGCTCCATTTTTACTAGGGAAAGCAGATCTTCCAGAGATTTAACATTTGCTCCTGATACCCAGGCATCACAATTTTTGTCAATGTGGTAGGTATGCCGGGTAAATGACACATCTGGTTTCCACCTTAGGGCTCTGAACCGCCGACGGGCATGCTCAGGTGTTAGCCCCATTCTGAGTCTGGCCTTGTTTTTAAAAAGTTCATAACTGTTCATGTGTTCCTTAGGCATTTCAGCCGCCACCTCTGCTAAGGGTCCACTGAGCTGCGGCCTCAGCTCTACCATGTACTGGGTTGGAGGGATGCTGTATCCAAGGCAGGCCCTTTCAAAATTTTCTAAGAAGGCCTCAGCATCATCGCCTGCCTTGTAGGTGGGGAATTTCCTGGGATGGGAAGGGGTACCTGGAGAGGAGTTGCTAGGATGGTTTGATGCATCCTGCCTAGCACTTGCTGCTTCCAGTTCATGCTGCCTTTCTTTTTCTTTCGCCTCCTCTTTGGCTTTTTCCAGCTCCATCTCTTTTCCTTTCAGCTCCATCTCTCTTTTGTGGGCCTCCTGTTTGGCCTCCTCTTTGGCTTTTTCCAGCTCCATCTCTCTCTTGTGGGCCTCCTCTTTGGCTTTCTCTTCTCTGTCTCTCAGCTCCATCTCTCTCTTGTGGGCCCCCTCTTTGGCTTTCTCCAGCTCCATCTCTCTCTTGTGGGCCCCCTCTTTGGCTTTCTCTTCTCTGTCTCTCAGCTCTATCTCTTTTTCTTTCAGCTCCATAGCTCTCTTGTGGGCCTCCTCTTTAGCTTTTTCTTCTTTGGTAGTCATTTTCCTGGTTTTCTTGTGCTGGGTCACACCCTCTGCAGTTGACTGAAACTGGGATGTACTTAGCTCTGGCTCCTGCTGAGTGCTGCTGAGTTAACAGAGACTTTCTAACTAGCTACTTCCGAGGATGTAAAAAGAAAAAAAAAACAATTCAGCTTGTAAATGGTCTTTACCAGTCAAAGTCTACTCACTTTGAACCCTTCTCTTAACAAAGCCCCTCGTTAAAAAAAACTTAACACCTCTGCCTTCAGGCAAGGAGAGATAAGATATGCATCTACCTTCAGCTCTGCTCTCCAAGCAGCTAGAAGGAAAAAAAAATCTCTTACTGGCTTTTGGGTTTAAAACGATCCCACCGCTGTGCCACCATGTCAAGGCTGTATCCCCACTTTGAACTTTAGGGTACAAATGTAGGGGCCTGCATGAAAACTTCTAAGCTTATCTACCAGCTTAGCTCTGGTCCGCTGCCACCATCTCAAGAATTCCCTCCCTGGGAAGCCTTGAGAAACCTTTCACCAATTCCCTGGTGAATACAGATCCAAACTCCTTGGATCTTAAACAAGGAGAAATTGACCCTTCCCCCCTCCTTCCTTTCACCAACTCCTGGTGAATACAGATCCAAACCCCCTTTGGATCTTAAAACAAGGAGAAATCAATCAGGTTCTTAAAAAGAAGGCTTTTAATTAAAGAAAAAGGTAAAAATCATCTCTGTAAAATCAGTATGGAAAATAACTTTACAGGGTAATCAAACTTAAAGAGCTCAGAGGACTCCCCTCTGTCTTAGGTTCAAAGTGTAGCAAACAAAGATAAGCACTCTAGTAAAAGGTACATTTACAAGTTCAGAAAACAAAGTAAATCTAAGACGCCTTGCCTGGCTTTTACTTACAATTTTGAAATAAAAGAGACTTGTTTAGAAAGATGGGGAGAACCTGGATTGATGTCTGGTCCCTCTCAGTCCCAAGAGCGAACTACCCCTTAAAACAAAGAGCACACACAAAAGCCTTTTCCCCCCCCCCCCAAGATTTGAAAGTATCTTGTCCCCTTATTGGTCCTCTGGGTCAGGTGTCAGCCAGGTTATCCGAGCTTCTTAACCCTTTACAGGTAAAAGGATTTTGGAGTTTCTGACCAGGAGGGATTTTAGTACTGTACACAGGAGAGCTGTTACCCTTCCCTTTATAGTTATGACAGGGGCAAACCTCAGACTGGCAAAACACCAAATGCAAGAGCCAAGATTTTCAATTGTGACTAGTGAATTTGAGTGCCTCAGTTTTTGGGTGCCTGTTTTTTTCAAGATATCTTAAAGGTGCTGACTTTCAGAGGGTGGGTGCCAAACATCTTATGAAAATCAGGGTCTCTTCAATGTGTCTCACCATTTGGGCACCCAAAACCACTAGATACTACTGAATATCTTGTCCAAGAAGTTTTGTTCCAGGGCAAGCAAACAACTGGAGTTAGAGAGGAATGTTTTCTTTTTCCATTAGAGGAAGGCTGCTATCTGCCTTCCTTTCATTTCCTCCAGCCCTAAAGATGTTAAGATAAATTGAGAAAAAGCTCAGGTGATTTTAAATGGTCCAGTGTGACTCTTGCCAGTGCGGTATTCAGATCCATTAGCCATGTACACAAAATCAATTTTCTTCCATTATTTTCAGATCTCTCATCTCAAAAGGAGGGCCAGATTCCCTATCAGTATCTTGAAGTTTCTGAGGGCTTGGCTACACTTGCAGATGTAGAGCGCTTTGAGTTAAACCTGCCTTCGGAGAGCGCAGTAGGGAAAGCACTGCAGTCTGTCCACACTGACAGCTGCAAGTGCACTGGCGTGGCCACATTTGTGGCACTGGCAGCGGCATTGGGAGCGGTGCATTATGGGCAGCTATCCCAGCGTTCAAGTGGCTGCAACGTGCTTTTCAAATGTGGGGGGTGGGGTGGAGTGTGACAGGAAGTGTGTTGTGTGTATGTGGGGGGAGAGAGAGTGGGTTTTTGGGGTGCTGAGAGTGTGTCTGCATGCTGTCTTGTAAGTTCAGACTGCCCTCCCCCCCGCCTCTCTCTCTCTCACACTGACAGCAAGCAACATTCCTAAGTAATGTTTGCTTTGTCTCGGAGCAGATAAGCATGCCGGCTGTCAGAAACGGAGCTTTGAAAGGGCATATCCGCATTCCTACAGCCAAGTTCAAAACAATTACAAGAGTGGCCACTTGATATAAGGGCATTATGGGACGTTTCCAGAGGTCAATCAGAGCACAGTAATGCAACACCTCGTTCACACTGTTGCTGGGGCATCTCAGCCAAGTCGCATCAGACGTTATTCCTCTTGCCAAGGTGGAGTACCAGGAGCGCTCTAGCCACGGAGTCAGAGCGCTCTACGTTCCTTGCCAGTGTGGACGGGGAGTGAGTTAGAGCGCACTGGGCGGCTTTAGTGCGCTCTAACTTGCAAGTGTAGCCAAGCCCTGAGTCAGTAGAAAATAAATGTTTTCATTTTTTTTTGAAAGGGTAAAAACGTTTCTTAGGGAATCCAGACCTTCTACAAGAGAATCCTATGTGGTGAAGTAGAAACTTCTTATACTGTGGTTTTTACATTGTTAGGAGAAACCTGAGATTTGTTCTGTTCTCCATATCTTAGAATATCGGTGGTTTCTGAAAGATTCAGGGTTATCTTTGTCATCGATATATTCATATAGCAGCTATTGTTATTTATGGATTTGAGGCTGTTGGATCCCTTCTCACTCTTTCGTTATGAGCTCTTTTAAAATTTTTTTAGATCTCTAAAACTTATTTTCACCTGTCTGGGACCTCATAAACCCTTGGCACTTGAATTTAACTTTTAACTTTTAAAACTCTGGGAGATTACCTACTCTTTTTGCTAATGGCTCTTTTTGTGGCCAGAACATCAGCTGGGAGAAAGAGTGAGTTGCAGATGCTTATGGCCAGTTCTATTTATACTGTATTCAACAAAGTTAATATGGTTTAAAACCTCACATAAAATTTTTGCTTTCAGTGGCAGCAGATTTTCTTATAAATAGGTAAACTGATGCCAATAAATGCTTTATTCTTGCCAGAGAAATTACACAGGGTGAAATTACACAGATCAGATGATAAAAGGACATCTTTTGCAATCACTAAACCTAATTGTAAATCTTCCCAATTATTTATAGTTTATGGGGAGAAATTGAAGGACCTAGCCCTGTTGAATCAGAAGCTTTCTAAATGGATTATGTGTTTTATAATAACTTGTTATGATCAAGCAGAAGTCCAAGTACTGGATGGATTAAGTTCATTCTATAAGAGCATGACCATCAGGAATGTGTCTATTCTTGAAAAATATCAGAAGAACAATTGGAGTTCAAGTCATGCTTTCACAAAATATTATGCTCTTGATCCTAGAGCTAGATCAGATGCTCTGCTGGGAGGGCACTGCTTCAGTCTTAGTTTGATTAAGCTCTCTTCAGCACTCCTCCTCGATTATGATGCTACTAGTTAGTCCTTTAAAAGAGGGGATTTGCAGAGGTAGTTTATGATGGAGAAAGAAAGTAAATGGAGTTCTGTAAAAATACCATCTGTGGAAGATACTTGCTTCAAGATCTTAGCTCTTTAATATGAGACTGACTGTGCCTCCTTGCTCAGGTTTTTTGACCCTTGAGGGCAGTGGTAGCAAGACAGAATGCAAGCTAGCCCCTCCTCCCGACTCACTGTCAAACATGGTAGGGGCTATTATTCACTTGAAATTCAAGTTAAACAAAGTCCTAAACTCTTGGAAAGTTTTATCAGAAAGCTGACTTTTCCTACAGAAAAAGTCCAAATTAGTTAACATTTAGTATAGTGCCAGACAGAGAACTCAAGACTCCACCCACGTAGTAAACTAAATTCTTTTTTCATTACTACCTGTTAAAAGCAAGAAATTAATTTTAAAAAATCCCATAGGACAACATAATGCAATTCTGAAAGTTCCTGCATTGCACTACAGAACCTACCAAAATGCAGATTCACATTTCATTCAATTTGCAGCATTTCATTCATTATCAGTTACAGAAACCAAGGCTCAAATTAGGCAAAATTTTCTTATTGCATTATTCAAGTACACCATTAAAATGTAAAAAGTTATTTATCAGTTATTCTGTCTTTTCTCACACAGGTTGCAGGGTCTTTCAGATTACAACTTTGTGTTTTTATGTATTTAAAGAATTCTTGGCTGGATACTAAGAAGGAAAGTCTTAGATGTTACTCCAACTAGGTTTTTAGTACTTAATGATTGTGGAGTCATACTTATCTTCTGTCCAAGGTAGTCTCAGGAATAAGGTAAGGCAGCTAGCTGGAGATGTAGGGCTGGATCCTCTGCTTATGTTCGGTTTGACTTGGTTCATGTCCCCAGCCTGGTCCCAGGTACTGGTGCATGGCTTTCCCTGTCTGTATGTAGACATGGGCTCCCCACAGGAACTGGTAGATCCCCTCAGATGTCTTAAAGTACAGAGTGCCTTTCTCTGAGTTCTTTAGTGAATGGCAGATTTACCCAGTACTGAGTTGTCAGCCCTCAACTTCTACTGAATAAGGTCTGAGAAAAAACTTTTCACTTCCAGACTAGCTTTCTCTCTGAATGTTTTTGTGACTACATATTGGCTAGCACAGTTGTTGGACTCTCACCTGTTAATTTCAATCTCACACTCATTCACATTTTGTTTCCCTTCTGTTTCTTCTAGGAAGCTTTAATTGTCTCTTTCAAGAAGCCTTCTGCCCCAGCTGTATGGGCACTAGCTCTTCTTTTCCCCAAACCGTTATGTTATTCAGAACAGATTTGGGTCATATGACAAGACTCTCACTTTTTAAGTTAGGAACATTCTGATTAGTATACTCCTTATTTTTTGCAAGACAAGATCAGACTCTGTTAAAAGCAGCTCAGGCCATCCCAAGATTGTACTAATTTCAGCTAGCACAGCTAAAATCATTTCACCAGTTTTAACATTCTTTCACTAGTGTTGTTCATATGGGCATACTACATCACAAACTACGAGCATAAATGCTGCTTTCTAAATGTTCTAGCAAGTTCTTTCTTGACCATGATGGCAAAGGTGCTCCTCTTGTTGGTCATTGCCCATTGTTCTGCATCTCAGCACTGCTTCTCATGTTTCCTTTAGGTTCCCTTTTAAACCTTACCCTCCAGTTATGTCCCACGTGGCTGTACCATATATTCTAGCTATTGTCTTAGGCACTTCCGACTTTTTGGTATCTCCTTTGTTTTGGCAACTGCTTTTTCTCAGAGCTCTGATGCCTGCTTCAACACAAATCATTTCAGGTAGCCAAAAAGACGGGAAGGCTCTAGCGCACCCTAGATCTTAGGGAATGGAATCAAGATCTGATCAAAGATGAGTTCCATATGGTTGCCCTGGTGGAGGCATCATGTCTGTCTTAGAGGAAGGCAACAGGCAAAATGCTTTGGACCTTGCAGACACTTACCTGGAAAATAGCCTCGTGTATCTAAGATGTGTTGAAGAGGAACAGCACTACCAAAGTCTTCTCTTGCTCTTTGGTCTAGCATCTGCTCCACGTATTTTCATGACATGCTTAGGGTAATAATAATAATAGCCTACCTGCATAGCATGGTAGTGCATGTGTTTCTCTAGATAAATAAAGTGGCTGATCGAGGACATCATCCCAGAGGGTTTCAGAAAATCAGTCTGAGTGATGACAAGCATGTTGGAGTCCTGTTAAATGACCCAAAGTCCCAACTTACCTGGCAACAAATGGAGTATGTAGAAGCCCCACTAGACACAGATCAACCCTCAAAGCCTTCCTGCCTCAGGAGAGGATCCTAGAAATCACCAGTGTGTCAGCAAGGATAGACAAGAGACAGCAGCTGACAGTTCATACCAAGCTACAAATGTTGGGGCTTATGTCCAATGGATCTTAGTTGTCTCGTAGCATGTCTCCCTAAAGGCAGCCTCAGTGAACCCAGTACAGCTGGGTTTCAAATGTTATTCACTGTGGTAAAGATTTACCAGCTCCGTGCTTCAAACTGATAGTAGTTTACAATCTGCAAGGGCTCAGCAAATCCTTCTATTGAAATCAAGTTGATTATTTGAAAGAACTAAAAAAATGAATAATTTTAGAAAAATATTGTTTTAAAGCATTTTTTGTTGATGTCTGTCGAGTTTTGCACAACAGTTGCTGAGTGCATGAGTTGCATGTTCCTGCAGAAAGGTTATTTTTCCTGTATCAGTTCCCTGAAGTTAGGTTCTTTCATCAAGAGCTGAGGAGCCATTGCCATGTGGTTTCAAAATGTCTAAAAGCCAAACTGCATCAGGTAGAGAGAATTTTCTCTATCTGTGTGGGTCCAATTTTAAAGTTACTTCAAAAGACTCAGCTGATCCTCCAGCAAGCACAGCTGGACGGGGCAAGTCTAATAACAACTGACTAAAAAAATGCATTCACCGGAAAGTTTGTTATTCTTCCCAGATTAGCTGCATTTCCTGCCTTGTTGATGATGATTGAGCACTAAATGGCTGGTAAAAGTCTAAACCATAACCTCAGCACACTGATTTACCACTTTAACTCAACACAAGTCTGTTTTGTTATTAATCTGTGAAAATGTTGTTGTCAGAGCAAAATTCTTAAAATCAGTCAGGTCTCTTGAAGTTGAAATATCAGGGAGTGAGATGGAAGTGAAGCCAGATTACATGGTTGCTCTCATCAGGAAAGAAAAGAACTGCCGACATATGAGGCACCAAGTTTACTTCTGCTACTCTGAGGATAGTTTTTGGAGGCCAGACTATTTCTGAGGCATTAGGAGAAGGTACATTTTTTCTCTTTGAAAAGATGTGAGAAACCTCAGTTGAGATGGACTCTTAATTCTGGAGAATTTGGATTGAACTGATTTTGTTGCAAGAAATGTGGTGGATAAGGACTCAAGACAGACTAGTTGTAATGCTATATCACTACATACTTGCATATGAATGAAAAGTTGCCTAAAATTAATATTTGTAGGATGTTAGTTAAATACTGGCTAATTTAGTCATACCATGTGTCATCGTGTAGGTCACCTCCCTCATGCCCCCTTGTGCCCTGCCTCAATCTCTCCTTCAAAAGACTTAAATTCCACCCAAACTCTTTGCATATTTAGCAACTTAGAACCCTTGGGCTAGATTTATTAGTATCACAAAATATTCAAAATTAAAGTTCTCAAATCCTCATTTAGTCCATACCCCCAGACTTCCTGCTGGGGGTCTTCCAGGCCTTCTCTGACTAGAGCTGTTTCTCTGAAAACTCCAAGTTCCCTACTAGAGACTACTTACTCCCATCAGCCATTGACTCTGCTTGTTCTTCTTCGAGTGCTTGCTCATGTCCATTCTATTGTAGGTGTGTGTGCTCTCCACGTGCACCGGTGCCAGAAGTTTTCCCCTCAATGGTATCCTTAGGGGACTGGCTCTGGCGCCCTCTTGAGTGGCGTGTGTATGCCGCGGTATAAGGGGTGGTACTGGCTTCCCCCCACCCTCAGTTCCTTCTTACCGCCAGTGATGGTGCTGGAGTGTCTTCTTGCTTCTGGAAGCTACTTCTCCTACAGCGCCACAGTGGTGGTTTGATTGTATATAGTTGTTTTAAGTAGTTTAGGTAATAGTTCCCTTAGTGTTAGTAGAAAATAGTTAGATAGTCCCATATGGGACTTAGCCTTGGGATGGGGCATGCCCTGGTCCACAAGCTTCAAACCTTGTGACTGCTGCAAAAAGTCCATGCCAGTCAGCGACCCCCATAGAAGCTGTGGGAAGCCCACATGAACGACAAGTGTCATATTTGTAAAAGCTTCAGGCCACGTACCAAGAAGGAGCGGGACATTCGTTTCCAAGCGCTCCTTATGGAGTCAGCCCTTGCACAGGCCTTGGAGCTGAGGAGATCATACTCTGCGCCAAGCACCACGGCCTCGGTGCGGAGTGCGCCGCCAGCACCGACATCCAACCAATGCTGATGCTCATCCCTGGTACCGGCTAAGAAGCAGAGAAAGGGCCAGTAGGGGATGTTCTCCTGGAACCCGTAAAGCGAAGGAGAGAGCCGGAGGAGAATAAAGTCCCGCAAGGGGCAGCTTGTCGCCTCCGGTTGGTGGCCAGGCTCCAGTGGCAGATGAGCTGTCGAGCTCGGCTCGAGACCTGCCCGCCACCCCGGGTAGTGGCAGAGACACTCAGCACCTGGCGGTGCCGTCTACACCAGACGCCTTTCAGGCCGCTACGGACAGATTGTCCCTTCCAGAGCCGCCCTCACCCCAGCCTCGGAGGTGCCCTGTTAGAGGGGTAAGCCTGCCATGGGCCCCTTCCAACGTTCTCCATCAGTGTGGCACCACTCCCCGCTCCGGGGAGTGCCCCAACAGCGCTTGCCCGAGCAGCGCCACTAACCCCCGGATGCCAGTTCGCTTACCTGCCAGAGTTCCCAGCGTCGGTCCCCTGACTCTAGGCAGCGCTTTTCGGGCTCAGGGCATTGAATGCCGGTGGTTGGGTGCAGACCTGCGGAGGCACGCCGGTCCCCAGAGCCTTGGTGCCGGGGGTGTCCAAGGCGGTCCCCCAGTTCAAGGCGCCATTCCGGAGGATCCAAACGTCGGTCCCCGGAGCCCCGTCACTGGCCGTCAGAGAGCCGTTACGGATCGCCGTGAATGCATCAGTGGTCTCCAAGACGTTGATCCTCTCGCTCCCGCTCCAGGTCTACGGAGTGGCAACGCTCTCTAAGCGCGAAGCGTAGATCACCGGGATACCATCGAAGATCTGCTGAGTGCCACCACAGGTCACAGGAGCCGCAGCACCGAGAGCCATTGGCCCCAGTGCACGAAGAAGTGGCAAAAATTACTAAGGCCCTGTGGCAGACACCCTCCTCCCTGCCCCCAATCACCAAATGGACAGAAAGAAAATACACCTCTACCTCGATATAACGCTGTCCTCGGGAGCCAACAAATCTTACCGTGTTATAGGTGAAACCGCGTTATATCGAACTTGCTTTGATCCACCGGAGTGCGCAGCTCCGCCCCCCTGGAACACTGCTTTACCACGTTATATCCAAATTCGTGTTATATCGGGATAGAGGTATACTTTGTTCCTGCTAAAGGATATGAGGATTTGTATACCCACCCGGCCCCAAGCTTGCTAGTGGTATCCGTGGCCAGTGAGCGCGATAGGCAGGGTCAACCGGGTTCGACGCTGAAAAATAAGGAGGCTCGATCTATTTGGTCGAAAAGTTTATTCTATTTCAAGCCTCCAACTGAGGGTGGCCAACCATCAAGGCCTGCTCGGCTGCTATGACTTCAATATATGGCAGTTGATGGCTAAGTTTGCGGACTCGCTGCAGGAGGAGCCCAGGAAAGAATTCCTGGCTATCCTCGACAAGGGCACGGCGGTGGCCAGAGCAGCCCTCCGGGCAGCCTCGGCTGCTGCGGACTCTGCGGCCTGGACCAAGACTTCGGCCATTTCGATGAGGCATGCGTCCTGGCTCCAGTCGTCGGGTCTCTCAATGGAGGTCCAACAATCCATCCAGGACCTCCCATTCGATAGCCTGGCCCTGTTTTCAGAACAAACAGATGATAAATTACATGGCCTGAAAGATTCTAGGGCCACCTTGTGCTCCCTGGGCCTCTACATGCCAGGCCCGGTGAGGAAGAGTTTAAGCCGCAACAGCCCCATAGATTTGGGAGCCAGCCCTGTTCAGAGCCCTGTCCTCAGCCCAGTGGCAAGGGGTTATACCCTCCAGTTCATTTCTATACCCCCCTTCTATCCCTCTTCCTCATCCCTCTTCAGAGACCCTTCTCATAAGTATCTGCCACATTCAGGAGGTGCAAAACCTCCTATGGGTGGGAGCAGTGGAGGAAGTCCCCGAGCACCAAAGGGTTTTACTTCCACTACTTTTTTATCCCAAAGGAGGCCTGCACCCCATTCTGGACCTGCAGACCCTCAACAAATATCTCAAGAAGTTGAAGTTCCAGATGGTCTCTCTGGCCTCCATCATTCTGTTCCCGGATCCCGGAGACTGGTATGCTGCATACTTCCACATTTCGATGTTCCCCGGCCACAGGAGGTTCCTGCGCTTCCTGGTTGAGTCAGTGCAGTGCTTCCCTTTGGCTTAGCCTCGGCGCCAAGGGTGTTCACAAAGTGCATGTCAGTAGTAGTGGCCTACCTCAGATGTCAAGGTATTCAGATCTTCCCGTACCTCGACGATTGGCTCATAAAGGGCTGATTGGAAGGACAGGTTCAGCACAGCATCGAGATGTTACAAGCCACCTGCCAAGCACTGGGCCTGTTGATAAACGAACAAAAATCAACATTGGTTCCAGTTCAAAGGCTAGAATTTATTGGAGCGGTCCTAGACTCGACCCAGGCCAGAACCTTTCTGCCGGAGGCAAGGTTCAGGGCAATGTCAGAGCTCATTGCAAGTGTCACTGCCCACCCACACACCACTGCCTGGGTTTGCTTCAGACCTCTAGGGCACATGGCTGCCTGCACATATGTCATTCGACATGCGAGGCTCGGGCTTTGCCCTCTTCAGTTATGGCTGGTGTTTGTTTACTCCCCGGCCAGACATCACCTGAACAAGATCCTTACGATACCGCCATGGATACTTACTGCCCTGCAATGTTGGTCTGACCCAGTGATGGTACTGGAAGGTGTGCAGTTCGCAAGCCCGCGGCCCATGGTCTCACTAATATCGGATGCGTCTGACCTCGGGTGAGGGGTGCATCTGGGCACACTGTGCACGCAGGGCCTATGGTCCAGGGAAGAGCTTGCGCATCATATAAACGTCAGGAAGTTGAGGGCCATTCGGCTGGCTTGCACGGTGTTCCTTCCCCACCTCTCCAGTCGGGTGGTGCAGGTGCTGATGGACAACATGGCCTCCATTTTCTATGGCAACGGACAGGGAGGAGCCAGGTCATCGGTCCTGTGCCAGGAGGCCCTCTGTCTGTGGGACTTCTGCATCTAGCATGCGATCCACCCGGAAGCCTCGCACCCTCCCGGCATGAGGAACACGCTGGCAGATCACCTCAGCAGGTCCTTCTTCTCTCACCATGAATGGTCTTTTCACTTGGAGGTTGTCAGGATGCTCTTCCTGAGGGGGGGACTCCCCGAGTGGACCTGTTCACCACCAGACAGAATGGGAAGTGTCATGTGTTCTGCTCCTTGCAAGGCCTTGGCAGAGGCTTACTTTCCGATGTCTTTCTCCTGTCCTGGTCAGGGAACCTGCTTTACGCCTTCCCACCTATTCCGCTAATCAGCAAGGTCCTCTTGAAGATCATGAAGAACAAGGCCTGGGTCATCATGATTGCCCCAGCTTGGCCACACCAGCAGTGGTTCGGCATGCTCATGGACCTGTCCGTAGCGTCCCCGCAGACACTTCCCATCCGCCCAGACCTGCTGTTGCAGGACCATGGTCAGCTACTGCACCCAAACCTCGCGTCACTCCACCTCAAGGCTTGGATGCTGCATGGCTGAACCCGGAGGAGTTGGCCTGCTCTTGTCAGGTGCGACAGGTTCTCCTGGAGAGCAGAAAGCCCTCGACAAGAACCACTTACCTGGCAAAGTGGAAGCAGTTCTCCTCCTGGATGGTGGAGCAGAATATCTCCCTGACCCAGTCATCGCTGCAGTGCATTCTAGATTACCTGCTTTACCTAAAGCATCAGGGCCTCACCCTTTCCTAAATCAAGGTTCACCTGGCAGCCACATCGGCCTTCCTCCCTCGAGTCCAGGGTAGGTCGTTTTTTTCATATGACATGACGGCTAGGTTCCTGAAAGGCCTTGAAAGACTGTTTCCACCAGTCTGGGAACCGGTTCCTCAATGGGACCTCAACCTGGTCCTTTCTAGGCTCACGGGCCCTCCATTTGAGCCTATGGCTTCGTGTTCCCTTTCCCACCTGTCATAGAAGGTCGCATTCCTTGTAGCCATTACCTCAGCAAGGTGAGTCTCCGAGATTAGAGCTCTTACTTTAGAGCCCCCATACACGGTGTTCTACAAGCTTTCCTGCTGAAGGTGATGTCGCACTTCCACATCAACCAGGACATTTTCCTTCCCATGTTACATCTGAAGCCTCACACGAATAACGAGGAGAGGTGCCTGCATACTCTGGATGTCAGGCGGGCATTGGCTTTCTACTTAGAGTATACCAAGTCCTTCTGCAAGTCGACTCAGCTCTTTCTTGCAGTAGCCGACAGGATGAAAGGTGGTCTTCCAGTGTCCTCTCAGAGAATTTCAGCTTGGATCACCACCTGCATCCACACTTGCTACAAGTTAGCGCAGGCTGTGCCCCCTCCAATAGTGAGGGCTCATTTGACAAAGGCGCAAGCATCTTTGACAGCTTTCCTGGCACAGGTCCCTATCCAGGACATATGAAGAGCTGCGACATGGTCCTCAGTGCACACGTTCATGAATCATTATGCTATCACTCAGCAGGCCAGAGATGATGTTGGCTTTGGCAGAGCTGTGTTGCAATCGACATGTCCATGAACTCCTACCCACCTCCGGTGGTACTGCTTTGGGAGTCACCTACAATGAAATGGACATGAGCAAGCACTCGAAGAAGAAAAGACAATTATCTTTTTCGTAACTGGTGTTCTTCGAGATGTGTAGCTCATGTGCGTTCCATGACCCGACCTCCTTCCCCATTGTCGGAGTGTCTGGCAAGAAGGAACTGAGGGTGGGGGGAGCTGGCAGCGCCCCTTATACTGTGGCATGTGCGCGCCACTCCAGAGGGCACCAAAGCCGGTCCCCTATGGATACCACTGAGGGAAGAACTTCCAGCACTGCTGCATTGGGGAGCGCACACATCTACAATGGAATGGACATGAGCAACACATCTCAAAGAACACCAGTTACGAAAAAAGTAACTGTATTTTTCTCTCTGAGCATCCCTGTCTCTCTGCAGCTTCCTGCTGCCCTTTGTAGGGGGAAACAGGTGAACCGTGTTCAAGTGTGGCTATTTCCTAACTAGGGTGGCTGGCCCAAGGCCTTAAAAGAGGCAAGTCAACCTGTTACAGCATGCATTTGCTATTTTGATGTTTATGTTGAGTGCTCAAATCCTTAGAAGAACTATGAGTTAAAGCAATATTCTTTCATTAATGAAGATTTATTGTGTTATAACATTTTAAGAAGTATTCTCTCTTTATGCTTGTGCTACGTGTTTTCAGAATGTTTTTAAAATTTTTACTCACGTATATATTTTTGACTGTCTATTTTCTGAGCAGCTATGAATAGGTTGTTTGAATAGATTTCAGTAAAGGTCACTTACTATTTGTTCAGGGGTTTTAATGCCTTCTTGCTGGAGGATCTTAAGCGTTGGGCTTATTTCTCTGGGACTTTAATTGAATATAAACTTGTGCCTTGGAATATATGTAGATGATAACAGAATCATAGTTCAGTGAAGTTTTGTATTAATAGTATTCCTGCTGTAATTGCTTGACAATCTTTTTTTTAAGATTCACTCAATCAACTTAAACCAGTGTAGTTCTTTTAACAGAATGTTGTGTTTCTGCACCTTACTGGGTGTATAAGAAAATTTCAAGTTATGTTTCCAAATTTGACTTTATTTTAAATAGTAAACATTCCCTGTGATATCCTTATGGGACCATAGTTAAATGGTCATATGTCTGATCCTTGTACTATGATTTCAGCATCATTTGTATGACCAAGAAAACATTCTTCATGTACTTTAAATGTGAAGGGACAGTGTTCTCTATTTTGGAATAAACTTTGATTTTGCTCTGTGGTGATTTATTCAAGGACTCCCTTTAATGTTAGAAATAGCACATGATAACCTCTCTGTAGCAAAGTGCAGCTGGCCCTCCTGCTCCTGCCTCGATTATGCTCAGATAAAGTCACTCAGAGACCCTCGGGTTCCGGAACCACTGGTGCTTTTATTTACAAGTTTGTGCTCCCACCACCTTCACAGCATACACAGCTCTGGGTTCCTTGTGTCTGAACCCGGGAGGGAAGGGCTTTCTGCCTGCCTGCACTCCCTCGCTCTCCTCCGTCCCACCACCCTGGCTTCCTTCTTCCCAGCCTCTTATATAGCCCTGGGCTAATTGGGCTGACAGCTGGCTCTCATTCCCCAATTAGGGCAGGTTCTTTCCAGCCAGCTCCACTTTATTCACTTAAATGGGGCTGGCATGGCAGGGAGCTGATTCTGCAGTCTTTCTAATCAGCACCCTGTCACACTCTCCTGTTCTTTTTGTTTTGTTTTGCTTGTTTTTTGTAATTCATGACATTTATATTTCTTTATTTGAACTACTAATGTGTATGTCAAACTACTAATGTGTATTACAACAAAAATCTGCATTGAAGGGAGAAGCTTGGCTTGTGGTTAGAGTAGGGAACTGGGAGACGGTTCTATTTGCTGTTTTGCCACTTACAGTGTGCCCTTTGACAAGTCACTCTAATTACTGTCTCAGATTATGGAAGTGGGCAAACTGCTGAGAGCCTGTGTCTCCAAGTGAATTGCTTTGGCAGCACCTGTTGGAGGAGCAGAGGAAGGAGATAGCCCTTGCTCCCTGCTTGTACAAGTCTTCTAGGACCCTGGGCTGAGTGAGTGTGTGTGTAATATGTAGGTGTGTGTGTGTAATATGTATGCATTTATATGTCATGGGTTAAATGGAAGATATTGTCTTCTACAAATGACATACTACTTCGTCCGCTCTGAATAGTAAAGGCAACACTCAGCTTAACTAATTTTACTTTTTAGGTCTCACTTTATTTCAAGAGAAAGGAGTTGACATTCTGATAATACTATTTTTAAAATCACTTGCTTATTTATTTACTTAATGCAGCTGTCCACCCAAGGAGATGGCAGCCAAGTGATTGGCCCCCTTACAGAAGGACAGAGAAGGAATGTGGCTGTAGTGAATTCACTGTACAGGCTACACCAATCAGTGCTGAAGGTAAGCTTTCGGCGATACTTAACTTCTTGCCATTAATTTTGATTACATTCTTTGCTTTTTCTTAGGCTTAGTCAGCCTTGCATTGATGAGAATTTATACAAATACGTTTTAAAGATTATTTGAACAGCAGCATAGAACAAAGTTTGTGATTTGTGCATAAATGAGGCTTGTGTTATAACTAGTGAATACTGTTTGATGGATTCGCATATGTCTGCTTTTCATCATACATTTTTGGCTTGTCTGTGTACTTATGTAGCATTTTACCTGTGATGTGGTAAATTAGGAAACTGTCAAAGAACTGAATAGAATACAGATTTTCTCTTGAATTTAGGTGACTAAACTATCAACTGAATTTGCTGTAATAATTAATAAAAACCAGTTTGGTTTTCAGTGATATAGAACAATATTTAGAATGGAACAAATATTCCCAAACCCTCCAACGCAAAAAGGCTAAGGGGCTAAGACCTGCGAGATTGGAGAGTCCCAGAGTTTGGGCTGCAGACCAAACCTGAATACCGCAGTTGGACAGCCTCTTAGCCCTAGCCCCGCGGGCGTCTAATTGCAGTGTAGACATACCCAATAAAGTTTACTGACCCAGTGCTGACTATGGTTACACAGTCAGTATAAACCAGAGCAAACCGTGTCTGCTCAACATGATGAAATCTTGGTCTGAATAAACACATGATCACGAATGCGGACGCTGACTTGAAAAAAATAATAATAAAAAGGTTCAAAAAGCATATAAAACCTGTCTGGGTTTTGCAAACAGATGGTAGATTAACTCTGATGTAATGCATCTTGTGTGCTTTGATATTGGAGAGAGATCTGATGTGATTCATTCTTAACTTGGAATTTAATGGTCAATACACTATTTTAAATGAGATAAATATAACATATTGATAACTGTAAGGAAATTGGTGGGATGTTTCCAGGTTTGATCCTTGACATCTAGTCCAAATGCTACTGTAGCTGGGATTTGAGCAATTATTTAAAGTGTAGGATTTTAACTTACAAGGAATTCCTGCCATTATTTACAGATGCACAGCTCTCCATAAATCCCACGCACATCAGTAGGAGAACAGACCACTTACCTTTTATCATATTGTGTGTCTCTTACTTCAAGCTACAAGTCTTGGAAATTAGAGATTTCAAAATGAATATTTGGCATAAGGAAAAATTAAAGGCCTATCCAGATGTTGTTGAACTGATGGGAATCGGACTTTTGGCTTCAGTGGGAACTGAATGTGGCTTCACTGCATATCAAGAAAGCAAAATGACAGATAATGAATTCGGATGTATTCAAATGTCAGTGTTCTTCATACCATGTAAACCATAATTATTCTGGAGCATTGGCAAATATAGATGCTTCATTTTGGACCAAATTGGGTATTGTTTTTGTTTTTAACCGGTAGACTTTTCGTAGTTTAAAAATGTTGTGACTGGATAAGTATGCAGTGACAAGCTGGCATCTTCAGATTGCCCTTGAAAAGTAGATGCTGCATTTCAAAAATCCCTCCCTAGAATCAGAATGTTTTTATTAAAATATTATTTTGTCACTATGATTTACCTGCTGAACTTTTTGGGCTGCAAAGTGCTGTTAAATACTGTAAGAAGGACAAAAGTATTTTTTGACAAAGTGGTTTCATATTGTTGAATTTTCTAACTTCTAAAATCTTGTCCATCTATAACACATTTTGTTCATTATTTATAAATATGGCCAACTTTTGTTTCAGTAATGGGAATAGCTAAATATGTTTTCAGTCCAAACAAAATTCTGGGGTCATTCACTAAGCTTTGACTATTTTAACAGTTGTTTACATATTTTAGGTAGTTTCCAGCCAGATTTCATTCCCAGCAGCTGCTGAACAAACTATAGCTACAGCCTTAAAGGTAATTGACTGTCAACATGCTATAAAGTTAGATCGAACGTTTGTTGTATTTGCCATACTTACAATGGGCACTGTAAGTTAACTTGTGAGTTTTGTCTTGTTCTGGCATTTTTTGGTCAATATAGACCTTACTTTCTGGCCAAAATATGCATTAATTTCAAATTCTCTGTAATTTGTACTTCCTCTAACTATTTGTGGATGAGTAGGCTATTTCGATTTAAGTAGTATTTGTATTTGAGAGTGCTGATATTCTGATGAACCCATACATCTGCTTTGACAATAAATGTAATTCCCTACAATCTTCACACAACAAGCACTGGATCCTCCACTCTCTCTTTCCTCACCAGTTTGGTGCTTTTGTCTCTCGGGGTGATTAGTAACCTTATACATCTGGGTTTCTGTGGTGATGGCTGTCTGGACCCATCCCTCTATATTCCCTGTCTTGAGTGATGATGACAAGTAGAGGACAGGAGGCATGCCTACAGCAAGAATGGATAATAGGCTTACGTGTGTGCATTAAAATATGTATCTTTATATACAGGGAATGTCAAAGTGCACCACCACTATGAAATAAAGTAGTAATAGTAAAGTGGCCTTTGTTTCTCTACCTTACTGAAATGGTTGAACAAATTAAATGTTGTAAGACTTCCATTTTCCTTTCCTTTAAATGTTTCCAGTATGGAATAAAAGGGCACTGGTAACATAAAGGAGGCAAATGTCTGTACTAAATTTATCTTAAATCAGTATATTTTGGTGGTGTCAGTGTATGTACTTCTTGTTCATTACTGATTTCGTCCTCTCACTTTATTTTAGACAATCCATGATCTCATGGGTAGTGCTGTGCAACCCCTACTGAACTCGGTAGGAGACTCAGTGGAGGCCATTATCATCACTATGCATCAGGAAGATTTTTCTGGGTAATCAGCTACTATCTTCATAATATGGCATTGTCTTGGTAAAGTATATTGTATATGCATAATATACTGTTAATACCACAGTGGCCTTTGCAACAGGATCACTTGTCTGGGAGCTCATGATACTTGATTGTCTTTTTGCACAGAACTCAGCAGCATGGCTGGCCATTGAACTGAGTGGCCAAAATCATATCACACTTGCCTTTGTCCTTTTATTTTGGCTATCTTAAAGTAAAATTTGTCAAAAAAATTCCGTTTTTTAAGTAAGAAGAGCTTTATTCAAAACCAAAGTTTTTGTGAACAGTTTTGTTTTTCAGAAAAAACTTTGTGGCTTTTTTATCTAAAATTTTCATAGACCTTTTTATCTACATTATAAACTCTGAAATGGTTATCAAAATTTGTTTACTGAAAAATGGATTTTGGTAAATAAAATATTCTGATAACTGTTTTCAATAACATTTTCTGTAAGGTTTTAGATTAAAATTCCCATGAAAAAATTAAGTGAACATTTTTGAAAAAACAATAATGGGGGTCAGTTTTGAACCTTATAAAATGAAAGCTGCAAAATTTCAAAAATTTTCGCATTTTCATTTTTTGACCAGTTGTATTATAAAATGTATAAGCAAAGTAAGCAGTCATGGAATAAGAGGGAAGGTCCTCTAATGGATCGTAACTGGTTAAAAGGCAGGAAGCAAAGGGTAGGACTAAATGGTCAGTTTTTACAATGGAGAGAGGTAAATAGTGGTGTCCCCCAGTCATCTGAACTGGGACCAGTGCTGTCCAACATAGTTATAAATGATCTGGAAAACATAGTAAACAGCGAGGTGACAAAGTATGCAGATGATACAAAATTATTCAAGATAGTTAAGTTCAAAGCAGACTATGAAGAGTTACAAGGGGATCTCACAAAACTGGGTGATTGGGCAACAAATGACAGATGAAATTCAGTGCTCAATATGCAGCGGCAGTCAAAAAACCTAACAAAGTTTGGAACCAATAAGAATGGAATAGATCAGGGGTCGGCAACCTTTCAGAAGTGGTGTGCCTAGTCTTCATTTAAGGTTTCGCGTGCCAGTAATACATTTTAACGTTTTTAGAAGGTCTCTTTCTATAAGTCTATAATATATAAGTAAACTATTGTATGTATGTAAATTAAATAAGGTTTTTAAAATGTTTAATAAGCTTAATTTAAAATTAAATCAAAATGCAGAGCCCCCCGGACCGGTGGCCAGGACCCGGGCAGTGTGAGTGCCACTGAAAATCAGCTCGCGTGCCGCCTTCGGCACGCATGCCATAGGTTGCCTACCCCAGGATAGATAATAAGACTGTAAATATCATAAATCCATGGTACACCCACACCTTGAATACTGAATGCAGTTCTGGTTGCCCTGTCTCAAAAAAGTTATATTAGAAATGGAAAAGTACAGAGAAGGGCAACAAAAATGATCAAGGGTGTGGAACAACTTCTGTATGAGGAGAGAGAAAAAGACTGAGACTTTTCAGCTTGGAAAAGAGATGACTGAGGGGGGATATGATAGATGTCTGTAAAATGATGAATGGTGTGGAGAAATGAATACAAAGTGTTATTTACTCCTTCACTCCATTCACATACCACAAGTCACCCAATGAAATACATAGGCAGCGGGTTTAAAACAAACAAAAGGAAGTACTTCTTCACACACTGCACAGTCAACCTGCGGAACTCATTGCCAGGGGATGTTGTGAAGGCCAAAATTATAACTGGATTCAAAAAAGAATTAGGTAAATTCCTGGAGGATAGGTCCATCGATGGTTGTTTGCCAAGATGGTCAGAGTTGCAACCCCATTCTCTGGGTAACCTTAAGCCTTTGATTGTCAGATGCTGGAACTGGGCGACGGAATAGATGACTTGAAAGTTGCCCTGTTCTGTTCATTCCCTTTGAACCATCTGGCACTGGCCAATGTCGGCACTGGGCTAGATGGGCCATTGGTCTGTCCCAGTATGACCATTCTTAGGAGGAGGTTGATTTTGAACAGACTCTCCTGGTTTGGAAAGCCCTTCACGAAGAGAGACATAGCTATATTTGAGACCTGCTATGAGAGCCTGGTCCTGGTGGGTACGTGCACTCTGACACCATTTATCTTAGAGTGAGAGGCTCCATAGTCACAAGTAATGGTGAGCCATAATGGGTGCTATTTGCTTCCCCTGCACATCTTGCTACAGTTCATCCATTCTCCTTTCTTAAAAAAAAAAAAAAAAAAAAAATCTGTTGAAAACAGTATCTTTTCAAAGATGTTTTTCCCTTTTGCTTTTCCACTTGGCTTTTACAATATTTTTTACCTGCTGCAACCTTTCCTGCTGCTGGCATTAGCACACACTCTCTGGTTTGATCTTTTGATTCAGACTGTGGACTAAATCCTGCAAGATGTTATGTGCTCTCAACTCCCATTGACGTCTGGGAGGGCTCTACAGCCTGGCTATAATTCAAAGAGAAAGAGAGCGATTACTGATTACCATGTCCTATATCTTGCAGGGCTCTGTTTCTTCACTGATTAGAAGAGAGTGCCTATAATCCTGGGTGTGGGACTTGAACAATCTAAGGGACTAATTCTGTGCAGAGATTGGGCTTGGGACAGACTGCACTAGTAACCTTGTGACATGTAGCTTGATATTATGTGATCTATTAGAATATTATACAAACAGATGGGACACTTAAATTTGGGAGCTGGATTTAGAGCTTTAAACTACAGGCTGATGGAGGGCCTGCAAGCTGGATGGGACGGGGTGATTTCCTCTATCTTGTGATGGTAGCAATGGTAGATCAAGAGATCTTTTAGACTGCAGTCCCAGAGGATTTACACACTCCTTTGTTCCAAGCAGAAATAGGATGCTGTAATTCATGCCACCAAGGAAAATTACTACATGGGATAAGAAGAAAATTAAAAAGAAATTTAATAATTTTTAGTTGTATTATAAAAATGGATTTAGCATCTTTTTTTACATTTTTGGCAGATCATTATCCAGCTCAGGAAAACCAGATGTCCCTTGTTCTCTGTACATGAAAGAACTACAGGGCTTCATAGCAAGAGTCATGAGCGACTACTTCAGACACTTCGAGTGTTTCGACTTTGTCTTTGACAACACAGAAGCCATTGCTCAGAGAGCAATTGAACTTTTTATTCGCAATGCCAGTCTACTGAGACCCCTTGGTGAAGGTGGGAAAATGCGACTTGCTGCTGACTTTGCACAGGTAGACTTAACCAGGGCTGGCTTCCATTTTGTTTGTTTCCCTCTTTTAATGGAAACATGTAGATACTTGGTAAATAAGCACTTTTTCCCCCCTTTGCAGCTGCCTGTTGTCTATACAACTTAGTTGGGTCTGCAAGATTTCATCCTGTGAGAAATTGAATCTTGAGAAATTTATCCTCTAAATAATCAATGAGGGCCCTTCTCATCATAAGGCAAATTCAGTAAAACCCTATACCGGTGCATTGAAATTCATCAGCATTTTGAAACTTTTTAATACTGAACAATATTCTTCAGTGCTAGATCCATCATTTGCTACCACTCCCCCCACGCCACCTCCCTGTAAGATGGTTTTCCTTTCTTAATTGCTTTATGTCCCACAGTGCCAGCACTGATTATGGTCATGGACTGACCTACTTTGTAATGTAGCATACAAAAAAACATAAACAGAGTGTGAAGGGCCTGCACCTTGCTGTGAATACTGAAAGAACGACAATGTTGTCTGTGTTTCTGCTGGTGACATAGTCAATTTCTCTGTTTCATATTTTTTGCCTTAACGTATATTTGACTGGTGAACTAAGCACAATCAAGTAGATAATTCCAGTTCCAGTGAGCTACTTTCTATTTTCAGATGAAAGCATCTTAATAGTAATACAGTGCAAGTGAACCTGTTAGGGAAAATAACACAAATATTCAGCACTTTGTTATCCTGATTCTAGGTCAGTTTCAGGGTATTGGTCCTTATTTTCAAAGCTCTAAGGAGCAGCTTAAGATCCAAACATCTCAGAGACAGCCTCTGCCTCCAGCTGCATTCAACAGGGGCCTTGGCTGACATAGCTGACGGTCAAATCCAAGAAGGCTGGTGACAGAGCATTTCATATAGAGCCCTTAGTTGTGGAATTGGCTACTACTAGGGAACAGGTGGGACCAGGTCTTGTGGCCTTCAAGGCTCATCCCTTCATCAAGCTAAACTGTGTAAATGCCTCAGCCACATGCCGCTGAATAAACCACCTGGATTCACCGACTAGTTTGTAGCATCACAATCCTTCAGCAAGAAAGTTAATGGGAGATTTTCCATTGACTTCAGTGGGAGCAGGAAAGGGGCCAGAATGACCTAAAATGTGGGGCGAGGAGGACAATTGATTCCTTCTCCTGCATAAATATTGATGTACTTCTTAAATTCAGTAAGTATTTATATCTGATGTTACAGTATAGAGTGCCTTATAAATATATATTATTATTATGAAAATACCCCCTTTCTTTATCTTTCTAAATACATCTTTTTTATCAATCAGGTTACAGTAAGAGTTGCCTCTTATCTAAAAGGCAGTGGTATGTTGTTACCTCAGTGTGAGGGGGTTTACACACTGTCTCCCACTGTGTTATCTGTATTTACTGAATGTGCAATGGGATGAGTTCTCTGATCTCTATGCTTTTATGCTGCAGGAGAAGATTTTAAACTAGACCTACAATTGCTTGGTTCTGAGTCCTTCCTCTTTCCCTGTCTAGTGTTCCCTTCCTCTCCTCTTTCCTCCCCTTTACCCTCCTCTCCCTGTTTAAGTTGTACTTGTAACCAGAAATAGCTGGATGCTGGTCGTAGGCTGGGCCTCCCCTGCTACTGCTGCTTAGTTGCTGTTCAGCTTTTCTGGTGGCAGCACTTCCAGCCCAGCTAGCGAGGAGGCCTGGCAGGGGAGATCTGATATACTGGGCCATAGAAAACTTAGTGTAAAAATAAAATGCTTGGTGCAATGATACTCTAGTATGGATCTCTCCCTTCTGTTAGCATTGCAAGCGGGGGGAAAGATCAGCCCTACCACTTATCAGCAGTCAGTTCAAGTCCTCCAGTATATATATCACCAGTGAACTGAGAACCTCTATACAATCCCCACAATGCCATATAAAATTGTGTATTATAGATGCTCTCTGGCACTTTGGCTAATTGTGTGACATGCTGTCAGATATACTCATGAGCATTATCAACATGAAATGTTCTGTAACTTGTGTGCTTCTGAACATCATTTAACAGAACACTCAAGATGCATCTTAATGCCTAAAAATATTTGCAATGATGCAGGATTACTGTCCTTGATGCAGGATTACTGTCCTATATTGTACCACTTATTGGAATTCCTGTGATTTAAAAGTGTGACAACATTCGAGGGTTGAATTGCCTGCAATTCTTGCTGACTTAGAACTTTTATAGAAGCCATCTGCACAAAATCCAAGAATGGGACTGCTGTTAAGTTAACTACTGTTCATTTCTGGAGCAACGTATTTGGTTAAGGTGGAGTTTTTGAAAAAATAAAAATCATTCACTACCCTGGATGTGCTGCTAAGCTTTCCTTTCACTTTTAGAACTAGTTAAATTGGAAGTGGTTTTTCTGGGGTCAGTTGAGCCCTCTTAGATGACATTTTCTTGACATTTATATTTCCAATGAGGTATCAGCTGGGCACTGGAGAACCTTTTGACCTGCTCATTACTAAGAGTTTTGTTACTTTGTAACAAAACCAAGGCCACTCGGGTTACAGTGACCTCCATGGATCTTAGACACTCTTAGATTCAAAAATATGCTTTAGAATCATACATTGCCCTTTATATGGCATGCAACTCTAAATGATTGATAGAGCCAGTAAAGCAGAGAACGAAATTTAAACACTACATATTCTGGAATTTATTTGGAAGGAACAAGGATTCCTCAATATTTGGGCATAGATATTGATAGTCTGCTGAGATAAAGTTTCTAAACTCATAAGGAATAATGTAAACATTAATGAGAATAAAAATAACAATTGCACAGACACAAACTAGGCTAAAAATTGCAAGGGCCATCAGTCCTCATGCTACACAACATAAACTGATCACCTGATGGAGTCAGACAAAATTTTCCTTCCCTTTAGGGTATAATATAACATAGTTAAGTGCTATGTACGTATACATGGTGAAGCATTTACAAGAAACCACACTTGTTAGACAGCCATCCCAAACATAGTGGTTACAATTGTTTTCCACCATTATTGGCGCAACCAATTTTTCTTGGTCCCTTTATGATTCATTGTAGTTATAGTTCTATAAATCTTCTATTTATTTTGCAGTTTTTGTTTGTTTCATTGTATTTCTAATTCTTGTCCAGTGCTCCAAGGGTTGCTACAGGCATCGTGAACTCTGCTGACATTCTCTATATTCTGTATCTTGTCCCATGGAACATTTTGATTTGGTTGAATCAGTATTTTCTGATGGAAAATGTTCTAATGGAAAAATTTCAACCAACGCTAGTTTTAAACCTTTTGACGCATCTAGTGATATTACTCCATTTTGCTAAGGTTTCTTTAGAATTTTGTGAAAGTCTTTGTGCATTTAGTAGCTCAAATGAAGCTGGAGTTTATTGATATTATGGAATTCATCGTAGATAGGAGACAAGGAGCAGTATTTATTTTTAAGATCGCTATGCAGCCCATAAAGAGGATTTGACTAGATTCGTAATGTTTTAGAGATTGTTTTGAGGATTAAATCAGTGTGGAAGGAGACTCTGTTAATAAGATTAAGACCAATTTTAAGTCATGACCGGTTATTTGGTAATTTAAACTAGAGTTTCAGGAATTGAGTGTAGGTGAAAGTCCAAGGGAACTATTAGTTTGTGGGGGTTGCATCTTGTTTTGTAAAGTTCATTCTTGCATCCAGTAAATCCTAATTTGGCACTGTGGTGGGGTATATAGAAACCACATGCTGGGCCCAAAGGGCTTAAAAGGCAGTATTGGGTCCAGGTAGGCTTGCTCCTACAGGCCTGATGAGCATGCTCCAGCTGGAGGAGTGGGTTAAAAGGAGCTCAGAAGCCCAGGAAAGGGATGGTGGACAGGCTGCAGGAGAGAAGAATCCTTCTTCATGAAGTCAGACAGAAAGTGGACCCTGAGAGATGACTGCATAGTGGGTATGGCCCCTAGGCAGTGTCTTCTCTGGCCACCTTCCACTTTGAGAACCAACAGGTCTTGCAGGCCCTGCTCATTTGGACTTTGTGAAACTATTCACTGTTTGGACTATAGGGGCCAAATCCCAAACTGAAGGAGCACATAAGTGGGGAGTAGCAGGGTGGCAGATTTAGGTTGTCTATGGGGAGGAACCTGCTGGGTTTACTTCCTACAGTGTGTTGACCTGGGACCCAGTGGAGAGAGAGGGACCAGGTCCCCCTACCCACGCCCTACTAAAGGACAAAGGCCTAGATGCAGTGGGGAAACCCAAATGCTCCTGGCCTGCGGCAGGAACCAGGCACCACTACCATCCCCTCTGACAGTGAAACAAGGGGTTGGAGGGCAAGTGCACTAATCACTAGGCCACCCGGCCCTCCAAGCACCCTATCACAGGCACTAGAAATGATGGGGATGCACTGTGATCTTCATAGCCAATTATTCTAAAGGAGAATTGAATAATAGGAGGACAATATGGTCCCTCTCTTTAGTGAAATAATCAAATAAAAAGATGGTGTCTGTTCCATAAAATAAATGATTATTGCAAAGTCAGTGCTAGTAAATACTAGTACAACCGAGATACTTTTTTTCTATTGGTTAGCCTGTGTGGGGTGGGAAATGGGTACACTGAAAGACACTTAACCTTTCTGTGCCCCACTTTAGCTGTAAAATGGTTATTTATTAGTATATTTAGTTATATCACATGCCTGGTGAAGCTTAATTAACATTTGTAAAGAGATTTAAGATCTTTAGATCAAAAGGGGTCAGATGAGTGCAAAGTATTTTTATTTATGCAAGAAATCCTTCCTTGCTAGTCTCTTATGATGGAAGCTAAGGAACCATTAAGCTTTAATGCAGAAAGGCAAAAACTAGTTGGACTAAAGTATACTTAATGTTTGATGCTCTCTCTTGCTAGAAGAAGGAAATTATTTTTAGTGTGCAGTATCTTGGAGGTGTTTCACAGCTGAAAAATTTACTTTAAATACTTATTGTTTTAGAATTGTTATGTGGTGGGGAAATTCAATTCTACATTCCTTCATGGTCAGCTTTTTTCATATAATTTAGAATTCTTCTTCGAGCAATGGTCCCTATCTGTATTCCAAAAGTGGGTGCGCATCCACACCATGCGCTGGAGCTGGAAGTTTTTCAGCAGCAGTGTCTGTTGACCTGCATGGTCACCTTACATCACCACAAGCTCCTTGTGAGGTTATAAGAGGCTGTGTGGAGCAATGTGCCCTCAGTCTCCCTCTTACCACATGGTCGGAGTTAGAATCCTCTCTTCACACTTGTAGCCTCTACAAGAATGACAGTCCATTGTAGGTAGATAGTTATTCCTGCTTCTCTTTTCTTATTTCTGTAAATAAATTGAATTAGTTAATGAATATAGTAGCCCCGTATGGGGCCTCCCCGATCCCTTTGGGGGATTGTGCCCCACATCCCAGGGTTCAAGAACTGCACCTTATGCCCTCACTCATTGTCCATGAGCGACGAGCACACGTGTTGTCTCTACTGCCTGGGCAAGATGTACCTTGTCGTCCGCTGCGATATCTGCAAGTCCTACTCATCAAGGACCAGTGACGCTTGACTTCTGCACCTCTGCAAGTTCCTCAAGGCAGAGGCACGCCGGCCTCATGTGGAATCTGATCCCGAGCCATCAGTGCCGACAGTTCACTGCCCCTCGCCAGCGGTGAGCGCTACACCCTCGGCTTCATGCCTGGATCCATCAGCACTGCCAAGATGTGAGAAGGCACACAAGGAGAGCCACAAGCATAGGCGCCAACTCCATGGGTGCTCCGGAGCTGGAGCACCCACGGGGAAAAATTGGTGGGTGCTCTGCACCCACCGGCGGCAGCCAAGCTGCCCCCCTGCCCCAGCTCGCCTCCGCCTCCTCCCCTGAGCGCGCTGTCCCCGCTTCTCCTCCCAGCGCTTGCCGCCGTGAAACAGCTGTTTTGCGGTGTAACAAGCTGTGGGAGGGAGGGCGGAGGAGCGGGAACGCGGCACGCTCAGGGGAAGAGGCGGGGCTGGGGTGGGGATTTGGGAAAGGAGTCCAATAGGTTCAGGGAGGGGATGGAGTTGGGGCGGGGACTTTGGGGAAGACGTTGGAATGGGGGTGGGGCAGAGGTGGAGTCGGGGCAGTGGGGCGCGAGCACCCACCGCC
Source organism: Emys orbicularis (assembly GCF_028017835.1). NCBI lineage: Eukaryota > Metazoa > Chordata > Testudines > Emydidae > Emys > Emys orbicularis. The sequence continues at coordinate 30,973,898 of NC_088683.1, read as the reverse complement.
GCCAGGAGAAGTTGGTGCCTGTGGCCGCAAGGGATCTCATGAACACCGCAGCAGGTCCCCGTTGGAGACTGCTGCGATGCACTGCGTTTCCTCCCCAAGCCGGGCTCGGGCAGGTGAGATGTCATATGACAACCTCACAGGGCCACCCCCTCAGGCAGAGGGCAAGGTGAAGCAGAAGCGAGATCTCCCAGCATCGCCAGCTCCCACGATCATTGAGGGTCACCATAGCCCGCCAGTGCATGCGCCTCAGCCATGGCAGGATTCTCTGTGCTCCATTCCGTGTACCCCTCCTCGGTTTGGCCAACAACCAGATGTGCCCTGGACACTAGGCCAGACAGATCTGCTGGTCCCCACATCCCACCTTTAGCTGCTGTACCTGCCCTAACCGCTTCTCTCGGCCCCACAGCCACCTACACTGGAGGGTGAGCCACTCCTCCTCAGTCACGACCCACCACCACCGGTTGCGGTACCACTTGCACCGACGACTCTGCCACTTCCAGAGTCTTCTTCAGACTTGGAAGGCTTCTCAGCAGAAGAGGATCCTTCTCTCCAGTCTCCTGGCATAATGCGGACTCCTGGGCATGCCCACCTTTTCCGATTCCCTACGCTCCAGGCCTGTCTGGGTGGTACCCTTATCCTTGGGGCCTCAGTACTATCAGGACCCAGCCTCGTGGCACCACTGGCCTGCATGGGACCTTCTCGCCAGCCATACCCCAGCCCCTCCACTGGCCAGTCGGTGACCTAATACCAGCCCACCCCAGCCCCTCCACCGGCACCGATCACCTTGGACCCAGAAGAGGATCTGAAGCTTGACCTGGCACCGCCAGTACCACTGGTCTTGATGGCAGCCTCCTCCTCCCTGGACAAGGCCCCAATCCCACCAACCGTCTTACCTTCTGACAACCATCACCAGTACCAGGAGCTGCTACGGAGGGTGGCCTATGACCAGGACTAACCCTGACCATCTGCTGGATGTTCTCCAGCCTTGGGGACCGACGCAGATATCTCTGCCCATTCACAATGCCATTCTGCAACCCACACGCGCGGTATGGCACATGCTGGCATCCTGCACCCCTACACCCAAGAAAGCAGAACTCAGGTACTTCGTGCTGGCTAGGGGGGCTGACTTTCTGTTCTCCCACACATACACCCCGGCCTCACTGATCATGCACACAGCCATGGAACGGGCACACCAGCACTCCTCATTTCCACCTCCCCACCCCACCCCCGGATAAGGTGGCGAAGCGCCTGGACCTCATGGGCCGCAAACTCTATTCCTCCACAGCCCTCCAATTCTGCAGCTCCAATTATCAAGCTGTGTTGGCAAAGTATGATTTTAACAGTTATGCCAGGCTGGCAGAGTACTTGGAGAACGTCCCGCAGGCAAGTGGCAGCGGTTCTAGGCCTTGCTGGATGAGGGCCACCTGACGGCCAAGGTCAGACTCCAGGCCGTAGTAGGCAGACACATCCTTCCTCTCCCTGGCCACGGGGGTGGTGATGGAATGCGAAGCGTGGCTCCAGTTGTTTGGTTCTCTTAGGAAGGTCCAATCTACCTTCCAAGGCTTCCCCTTCAATGAGGATAAGCTGTTCTCCACGAAAACGGCTAAAGCCCTACACTCACTGAAAGACACATGGGCAACCCTCTGGCCCCTCGGGATCTACATCCTTGTCCCCGACACTGGAAACCTAAGATGCAGTTCTGGCCGTGCTCCTACCTGCCATACCAACCCACCTATACCAGGTACCAAGAGACGGCCTGCTAGTGCCCACAATGCCAGCACCCATGGCCATCGGTCACCGCCACCTCCACTGCCATGCCTTGCCACCAGCAGAAGACCCAATTTTGATGTGACGATTGAGAGGTGTGAACCCCCCACCTCACTGACTGCAGCCCCCTGTGCCACCTTCAGGGGCCGTCTTGCCCTATTCGGCCGCCATTGGGGCAAGATCACCACAGATCGATAGGTATGGGAGATCATATGACACAGCTACTCGATAGAATCACCTTCCCCTCTCACCGGGGTCTCCCCCCCAGCTCTCTCCGGGGACCCCCGCCCATGACACCCTCCTTCAACACGAGGTGGACACCCTCCTCAGGAAGGGTGCTATCGAACCCGTGCCCGCCCTCTTAATCAGCGGGGCCTTCTACTCCCCGTACTTTCTCATCCTGAAGAAGGACAGAGGCCTCCACTCTATTCTCAATCTCTGCTTACTCAATACTTTCATCAGAAAGATCAAGATCCATACGATGACACTAGCATCCATCATTCCTTCCCTCCCCCATGGGATGTGGTTGCAGTGGTTCACAGCCCTCAACATGAAAGATGCATACTTCCATATCGACATCCACCTGGCCCACCGCAAGTTCCGCCACTTCTGCATGGGTGACAACCACTATCAATTCAGGGTCCCCCAGATTTTCCCCAAGGTCTTTGCGGTCGTAGCAGCGCACCTCTGCCGGGGGAGGGCACTTTGTCTGCTGATGGCTCCATCCCTCACCCAAGCGGCAATAGCAGGCATAGCCGTCCGCTCATGTCTCACCTCACTGGCCATCTGTGTCAATGAGGAGAAATCTGTGCTCCTCCCGATACAGACAATCCACTTAATCAAAGCATGCCTGGACTTGGTCGAAGCGCAAGCCTTCTTCCCAGCAGATTGCTTTGCCACCCTCACGACCCTCATGAAGACCCTGCGCCGCAACCTGCGCATGCAGGATGTCTCTGTCTTCTCGGCCACATGGTGGCCTGCACCTATGTGACGTCACATGGGCGCTTCCATAGGCATTGCCTGCAACTGTGGCTCCTCTTGGTCTGCAGGCCCCACATTGCACACCTGGGCTCATCCTTAGTCATTCCCAGCTGGGTCCACGCCTCACTTACCTGGTGGACCAATCCTACCAACGTGCTCCGAAGCATCCCATTCGCTACCCCTATCCCCACAGCCACCCTCACCACAGACGCCTCTCTGGTGGGGCGGGGCACACACTTGGTCAGCTTCACTGCACAGGGGAAGTGGACTCCCAGGGAGGCACTTATGCACATCAACATACTGGAGCTGCACGTGGCCCACTGGGCCTGCCGTGCATTCCTGCCTCTGCTGCGCAACCAACATGTCCATATCCTCTTGTACAACACTACCGCCGTGGCATACATAAACAGACAGGGTAGCACCAGATCCCGGTCACTCTGCATGGAGGCCACGCCTCTGGAACTGGTGACTCTGCCACAACATCGTGCCCTATGCGGTGTACCTCCCAAGGGTGCAGAACTCCATGGCAGACTCACTCAGCAGGTACCTGGTACCTCAATCACAATTGGGAACTCCACGACCCTATACTCTGCTCCATCTGCCGGGCCCGGGGCACTCCCACTCTGGGACTTCTTTGCTACCCATGCAAACCACAAGTTCCCCCTCTACTGCTCCAGGGGTCAGGACTCCGAGGGCAATGCCCTCCGTCTTGTATGGTGGGATGGCCTTTGGTATGCTTTCCCCCAGTTCCCCTCCTTCCCCCGGTCCTCCACAAGATCCTCCAAGACCGATCCAGGGTCATCCTGATAGCCCTGCACAGGCCCCGACAGTTCTGGTTGCTGACCTATTCAGACTGTCGGCTGCCCACTAATCAGCCTCCCCACCCAGCTGGACTGTCTCACCTAGGACAACAACAAGGGTTCGCTACCCCAACCCGGGCCTACTCCAACTGATGGCCTGATTTTTTGGATGGGGCTTGTGCATAGCCAATGCCTACTCATCACCCATCCGCTGTATCCTTACACACAATAGGCGGGAGTCCACAAGAGCATGCTATGGTATGAAATGGAAGCAGTTCACCTGGGCACAACTCCGCCACCTCCCCCTCCACGCTGTCTCCGTGCCCATCATCCTAGACCACCTCCTGGAGCTCAAGAACTCGGGCCTCACACTCAGCTTGATCCGCCTTCCGGAGCTCAGTGCCTTCCTCCCTCCCATGGATGGCCAGTCAGTGTTTACCCACCCTACCACAACCCAGTTTCTGAGGAGCCTGACGAACTGCTTCCAGCCAGTCCTTACCCCTACCCCCCACCCCCGGACCTCAACCTTGTGCCATCTTCCCTCACCCGGCCTCTATTCTATCTACTGGGCCACATATCCACCTATCCATGAAGGTCCTCTTCCTGGTGGCCATCACCTCTGCCTGGCAGGTCAGTGAATTAGCAGCCATGATGGCTGACCCCCTGTATACAGTTTTCCATAAAGACAAGGTCTCCCTGCGTCTTCACCTTAAGTTCCTCCCAAAGGTCATTTCCGAGTTTCATTTCAACCAGTTCACCCATCTCCCGGTCTTGCATCCTAAACCACCCGGCACTCTTGCGGACAGGACGCTGCACTCCCTGGATGTCCAGAGGGCACCCTTCTACTTGGACAGGATTTGTGCCTCCCCATGCCTCTTCATAGCCATTGCAAAACAGTCAAGAGAACAGGCCCTCTCCTTGCAGCACATATGCAGTTGCATCTCTAAGTGCATTACAGAATGCTATGCGTGCTCCAATGCGACGCTGCCCAGCAGAATCACGGAACACTCCACATGGGTGCACGCGACCACCTCTGCTTCCCTGGCAGACATCCCTGGCTCAAGATCTGCCATGTGGCAACATGGCGCTCTGTCCACACCTTCACAGTGCGCTACATCATCGACCACTGAGCAGCCACAGACATGACCATAGTATGTGCCATCCTGCAGCAGGACTTATCCATTGCATCCTCGCACCCATCTCAGAGCTGATCACTGCTCTGTACTCACCTGCATTTGGAATACATATAGAGGCCATCACTTGAGGAAGAAGAGACAGTTACTTACCTGTAACTGGAGGTTCTTCGAGAGGTGTGGTCCCTATTTGTATTCCAATACCCGCACACCTTCCATTCTGCTGTGGACTCTCTATGCAGTGGTAAGAGGGAGACTGAGGGCATGTCGCTCCACACGGCCTCTTATAACCTCGCATGGAGCATGTGGTGATGTAAGGCGACCATGCGAGTCAACAGACAGTGCTGCTGAAAAACGTCTGGCTCTGGTGCATGGCGGGCATGCGCACCGCGTCTGGAATACTAATAGGGACCACACATCTCAAAGAACCTCCATTATAGGTAGGTAACCTCTTCCTCTGCTCTGCCACTAATATTTGTTTCAACATTCTCGGCTGCTCAAGTGCTAGAGAAAAGCATTTTTAGGTAATGTTTGAAAACTTGGAATTCTTTAAGGCAGGAGGAAAAGTAGTTGCTGAAATATTTTCATGTTAATATTTTCCAGCTGAAAAAAGAAACTTTTAGTAATGAGAGGTTTCACAAACTCCACAGTAGTCACTGAACAATAACTTCACCATGGAAGATTGTTTAAAAACATTCAGCAGTAGATGCATGCTATATGTGGGCATTGTATTAACTTCACCTTTAGGTTGCTGAACATAATCCACTCAGACAAGACAATCATGTGACACAGTTTTTTACAATATAGCTAGCCAGTGAGTAGTGCAACAAATAATAGACCAACTATAGCCATGGGCTGCAACAGGGTCACAGGGCGAGGGTAATATAAAACAGACTTTTTAAGGGTTAGATGTTCGCAGCATGCAGGAGTCTCTGAGATCAGACATAAATTTATATAGAAATTGACCAGGAATCTGTAAGTTTATTGAATTACATAAAACAAAATAAAACTTTAAAAGCACTGGATTTTGGCCAACGTTAAAAGGGTTGGGAGGCAATGGTAGGTCTTGTACCATCACTGGCATCCCACATCCCTCTCAACACGCATATTTGAGGGTCCTGACTGTTCAAGGCCTAAACAGACTTGCAAGCTATACCAGCTTCTGCTCCAGGAAATTCCCAGAGCTTGTGCTGGCAGATCCATGAGAGTGGACCCCATGGGCTTGGGATGTTTGTTTGGTGCTTAATGCATGGGAAAGCCTATCTTCTCTACCTCTCAGCTCTCACGAGGTTGCAAGACCAGCTTATACTCATTGATTTTAACCCCAACTGTGAAGCTAATTTAACCTGGGCATCTGACCTCCCAAAATTGTGATCTGGGGAAAAAAATAAAAGAAGGAACCAAAAATGTGCCCCATCCTTATGTTTTTAAAGTCCATAGCACATTGCTGTGTAAGAGATCAGACCCTCCCAAAATACATGAAACCCTGCAAATGCATCATACAGCATAACTGTGCATCTCAGCACATTGGAAACAGTAACTTTAAATCATAATATATCTGTTATAGCTAAACAAGGTGTATCTATAAGCAGCTATAGGAAGGAAGGTTGGTACAACTGCTGTTGGTAGGACAAACAGAAAGATGTTTCCTCCTACCAGCCAATCCCAGCACCTGAAAAAAGTATTGGGATTGACCAAGGGCAGCTCTTCTGACAAGAGCCCTTCTTCAATGGCTAAAATGAGTGTTGCTGCCATCCAGACTATTCACAGGCCCTGCTCCAGCACCCGTTATCGTGGCCAACAGCAATCTTTATTTAAATATAAAAACTGGACATAGTGTGAATACAAGAATGAGGACACACACCCCTCATTGCAGAAATATGCTCACACACCCCTCATTGAAGAATCTAATGCAGTCTAACAAATAAAAAAATCAAATTAAAAAGCACAGTCTTTTACTCCTCTGAATTTAACCGAATACATCAAGGTACAGTACAGACCCTGTAGCGCTGGAGATCTAGAGAATCTGAGTTTGTTGTTTATGTGTATTTTTACCAAATTAGTTTCACTCTATTCCCACTTTGCATGACTCAATTCTAGAGTCTACTGTAGACTTCCAAGCTTACAAAGAAATATTTCTTTGGCAACTAGTACTTCACGATGCAGCCATCTGCTGACTTTTAAGTTTGTCTAGTTCTGGCAATAGTAATAATTAGAATGAATTATTATGAATAGTAGAATGAATAAAGTTTGACATTTAAGGGACAGAGTATTCTAAAGTAAAGTATGTTCTTTCAAATACTTAAGACCAAAAAATATGAATTTAGGGACATTCCTAAAGCTTATATAATATAGAGAATTGAAATTTGTTTTAATGAATTTAAGTGTTTGGCTTTGCTGTAGGAAACAAAAGTACAGCTAAAATCTTTCCACATTATAATCCACTTTGGGGGGGAAATGTGTTGGGAAAAGGCGGAATATGAGGTCACCTTTGTTTGGTTCCCTTCCTTGTCATAAGGAGCAGTTTGCTCCATATATCTTGATTTTCAAAGGTCCAAACAGCAGTTAGGTGCCTAGGGTGGAATTGTCTAAAGCACCTAAGGGTGCTCTCATTGAAAGGCAGATGCTTCCTCCTACCACCAGCCAGTCCCAGGAGCTGGAAAGACGTGCTGGGGAAATCTCATCCTTAACCCTGTTAACTTTCAGTGAGAGTTAGATGTCTACTTTATTCTATCAAAACTGCCATGCTTTCTTTTATCATTTTCACTATGGAGAAATGAACCTGTCTGAAAGTATGAGCACAGTTTACCATGCCTACTTTGTTCTCTCATGCTCACAGTAACCAAGAATCCTGCATGTACAATTAAACGTTCTTTATGAAATCTGTTTGTCAGCATATGATCTGATGGTTCTGTTTCAGATATCAGTACATGATTGGAAATAACAAGAATATTAAAGGCCTTGTTATAAATGTCTTGCCACCAGTGACGCTAGTTCAGTAATGTTCTTTAAATAGTGTCTGGTTGTTTGCACTATCCTGCTCTGGCTACTCAGTTTTAGCTTTGCCCCTTTGAACCTTAATTTAATTGTATGTTACGTGGAAATAGAAAGAATCAGCCAATGAAAGTCAAATACAAGTGTGTGATATCTGAATAGTCTTTTAAGTTAGTGATTTAAAAAATTATATAGACAGAATTAAGTTGCCATCCCACTATTGTTGAGTTCCACCTTCTCGAATGGCAAAAATGAAAATTCATCATGTTTGGATAAAAGCGCTCTGGCTGCAACTTATTGGTTTTGTGGGGGTTCCATATTTGTATTTCAGTGACTCCATATAATGTTTTCTCAGTTTACTAATACACCTCTACCTCGATATAACGCGACCCGATATAACACGAATTCGGATATAACGCGGTAAAGCAGTGCTCGGGGGGGCGGGGCTGTGCACTCCGGCAGATCAAAGCAAGTTCGATATAACGCGGTTTCACCTATAACACGGTAAGATTTTTTGGCTCCCAAGGACAGCGTTATATTGAGGTAGAGGTGTAGAAACTGTGTGTTTTCAACTTCTGTTTTATTAAACTCTAAAATCTGAACGTTAATTTGTTCTTTTTGGCTTATACATCCTCACCATTAATCAAGATTCTGCAGCTGAAACTCAGTTCTCTGTACTCTGTGAACAATGTACACACCAGAACAGAGACTAGCTCACTCTCCAAAGGCAGTAAGAGTTTCACAGTGCTAAGTGTTTAAAAAAAAATTACCTTATTTTTGTTACTGAAGCAGCAGAGATCACTCAGAGCAGATTGTTAAGAAGTTATCACTTTTACAGAGACATTCTTTTGACTATGACCACACTTTAATGTGTGTTAGTGACAATAGGTCCCAGCAGTCGTCTTCTAATTCATGTAGGCTTGTGCCCAAGTCTTTTGTGGGGATGTGTGTTTTCAATCATAAATCCCTTAACAAGCCCTTTCACCAGAGGGAGAATCAGCCACTTTTGTCAGGGAGCCCTGGACCTGTTTCCAGTAATAAGGCCCCATCAATAGGATCACCAGTGTCTGTCTACTATCCCCTTTCTTTCCAATCTTAGCCCAGATTGTGGGATACGGGGAGAACTTTACTCCACCAGTAAAGATGAAACATATTGAGATAAACAACACACCAAACTCATTGGGAAAGTTCATTGTATCTCTCACATAATTGCTCCATGAACCAGAAAGTCTGTAGCCAACATAACCACTGCCTGCTGCATGATGGTTGTGGTGTTGCAAATAAGAGAGCAAAAAAGCCCTGGCCCAGTCAATCTGCCGTGTGGAGAAAATTTCTTCCTGACACCAAACATGGCAATTGTTGATATGCTGATGACCCGTCCCACGACCTCTACTTATTGTTTATAGACAAACCAATTAGATACAGAGCTTTGCATTTGGGGACATTTTGATATAAGTAAAAGTCTTTTTATTCTACAGATGGAGTTAGCAGTGGCCCCACTCTGCAGGCGAGTGTCTGATCTAGGAAAGTCTTATAGGCTGTTGAGGTCATTCAGGTAAGTTACAATCAGAGGATCTCTAGCAATTGGTAATGTGGCCAAATAATATTATTGAATTAATTTCCTACTTATTGTTGCTTGTGATTCTAATTAAAAACCTTCTGGCAACTTCACATGCGAATTAGCAACAAATTAGTGTTTTTCCTTTTAATTTTTATTCATACTGTAACTACAATTTGGTGAATTTTGTCATGCTAATGTCAGCTAAATTGTACCTTCTTGCATTGTATTTGATGTTAGTTCTTATGATAATGAACTGTGTAGTCAGACCGAGGGTTTTCATAGAAATATAGAACTTGCATTGCAATGTTGGGAGATTGTTTAATTAAAATAATACGCTTCTTGTACAAATGATCACCTGCCAAATTCTGCATTACAAAGCAATGATGCAAAGCGGCAAAAAACAAATGAGATGCATAGGCAGAAATAATTCTGTCTCTAAAAGGTCTAGCACAGTATTGGCACGCTATAAATAATAATATTCTAAGATGTATCTTTTTCCTTTCTTTTCATGATTATATTGTGTAACTTGTGCTTTTTCCAGACCACTGCTGTTCCAGACTAGTGAGCATATTGCCAATAGTCCAGCTGTGGGAGATATTATTCCATTCAGCATTATTCTTCAGTTCTTATTTACAAGATCACCACCTGAATTAAAATCACCATTCCAGGTAACCAGGTCAAGCCATCTTCCTTTTTGAAATATTCCATTAATAGATTAACTCTGCTATACATCAGTGCATCTGCTCTAATTAGCTTTTGTTTGAACCCACATTCAGGATACAGTTTATTGGTTCTGTTGTTATTAGTTTGTGGCGAGGGTGCTCAGGTCACTGATTTTATATTTTGGTTAGTTTGTAGAAGTCAAAAACAAAAACAAAAAACCAATCATCCTGCAGATAAGCTATACTGAACTGGGTTCCCAATTTTTTTTTTATTCTCCCAGATAAATGTAGGAGTTTTCCTGGTGTTCATTTTAGAGCTAGCAATTCATAACTTAAAATATGTCCATGAAAAGAGTTCTTGTTGTTTTCTTTTATGTTGTTAAATTCTTCAAGTCTGTCGTTCAGTGGAGATGGAGGAAAAACTCCCTGTAAGAATTCTAAGTGAATCTACATCTTTGTGTCATCTAAAATTTCTTACATGAGAGCAGGAGCGCCGCCAGCTTTTCTGCCGCCCTAGGCGGCGGAAGGTCCCGCCCCAAAATGCCGCCCCCCACAGAGGCGGCGGAAGGTCCCGCCACCGAAATACTGCTGCAGTCGCCGCCCCCCAAATTGTAGTGCCCTACGCGACCGCCTAGGTCGCCTAATGGGTTACGCCGGCCCTGGATGAGAGACTGTTTATTTTTATTGCTGATTAGCAGTTGTGATCGTGATGAACCAGCTTCTCTTGACTTTAATTTAGTTTGCCTTTGTGTCTGACAATTGTGCATATTTCTTTGACATTATAGTAAATATCTTTTATATACCAGTGTTTAATGGGTTTGCCAATATTTCTGTGTATCAGAGAGCAGAATGGTCCATTGCCCGTTATTCCCAATGGCTTGATGACCATCCATCTGAAAAGGACAGACTCGTTCTCATAAGGTAAAAACAATTATTCTCCTGTTTGGATGTATTAACCTGAAGCAGTATTTTAGCTGAAAAACCAGGATTGCTCTTGTGAAGTAAGATGTGAGCTGTAGGGGATTTGTTCCAAAGAGTGTCACGTTCTGCCCATCTTTAGAGGTGAGCTGCAAAGAGTTTCCCCCCAAAAACCCACCCCAAAATACTCCTTAGTTAAATTTTAAAAGAGGGAAAATGCACACAAAGTGGTTTAGGAATGTAATATCACTATATTTTCACAAAATTACCTCCTTAATATCTTGAGAAATCTAGGTTCCAGCCTTCCTGCTTCCGATGCTAGAAGCGAGTGACATCACAGCCATAAACAAAGGGAATTAAAACAGGTGTTCAAAATGGAAAACTTTTGTTTATGATAGTTGTGGTATCATTCATTCTGCCAGAAAAATCAGGAAGTCATCAGCTCAGGATCTATAGGAGGTAGTAACTGTCTCAGATTTTGTTAATATAGTGCACTAATGACATCTTCCCATAATAGTTATGGACTTTTTCCTGATTTAGAATCTTAGAAAAGAGTTTTGCAGTTTTTTTCAAAACCTGCAGTTGACCTTTAAGAAATGTAATAGAGAAATTCAACAACGGTGCATAGCTAAGGAGCTACATATTTCTGATTATTCTATAAACTTGCTTCTACTTATTGACCATCACTTGATCAATTATCCAACATGCTAACAAAATCTACAAGTCATAAGTCCTGTGTCCTCTCCCTGACTTGTTTTCACATATTATTATAGACTATATAATTGACTATATGGGGAAGCAGTGAAACTGATTCTGTACAAAATGCTGTCCAAAAAGTGCACACAAAAAACAAATTGGAAAAACAGAGAAGAGTATTTTTCAGTCTCCGATCTTTTTCGGTTCCAATAATCTTAAAAGTTATGTGCAGCAATGGTAGTTGAAACACATTCAGACAAAATGGGACCTTTCAAGTGATGGGTCCCTTGTAGCAGGTGTTTTCAGAACTCTAATAGTACTGGGAAATAACTCTTTCTTGACAAGACCATGCAAACAATTGACCATGTGACTTCATAGTATCTGAGCCTTGGGTCCTTTTGGAACACTGGATTCATCATAAAATGCTACTCAGGGGCAAAGGTTAACATTTGATTTGTTTACGTTGCATATGACATGCTTACAAAGGCCTGACAGTGGCACTGCAGCCTGTGCTCTGGAGGATGGGAGGGGAAGTGCTGCATTTCACGGCCCTGCAGGACTTCAAATGCAGCTAGAATCCCTCCTGGGGCTTCAAGGGATGCATGATGGAGGAGCATGTCAGCTGAGCTGGCTCTTTATGCTACGCCACCTCCACTGATTCACATGAAGGGATACTGGGGCTGGGGCCCTGCCTTTCCCTGCCCCCTTTTGGGAGTCTCTTACTGCTATTGGTGCTAGCCAGGACAATGCTCCCACCCCTGCACTAAGGGCCTCGCCCCTGCAGGAGATCCTCTTGCAGGGCTGCTCACAATCTAGCCCAATGTGATTAGGAAGCAACATTGTGACTGTGTACTTATGTGCGTGTACATTCCAATCATCTGCTGAAATTATAATGGCTGGCATTTAAATTTCAGCCAGCAATATTTGTGTTGAAAAGAAATACTTATCTACCTATCCTTTTAAACAGAAATTAAAATATATAGTCAATAGAAGTCTGCTGTAAATATTTATACTTCATTAAGCTAATGATAGCACACAGAACAGATACAGGGTACTTAAGAGAATGGCTGGTTGATGTATTTTAGTACAGATTTATTTCATAAGCATCTGTGAGTTATTGTCCTGTGGTGGCTCACATACAATTGGAATTAGAATTTGGAAACTCGTGTACAACTATTAAACTGTTCTCCTTTTCTTCTATGTTACACCTTATTATATTTGAACCTGTTGCATTTAGAATATGTAAATGCTAAGTGACTCTTATCTGCATCGTTACTCTCAGTGTGCAACGGCAGTCAGAAATGCTAACAGAATATTAGGAACCATTAGGAAAGGGATAGATAAGAAGACTGAAAATATCATAATGCCATTATATAAATCCTTGGTACACCCAAACCTTGAATACTGCATGCAGTTCTGGTCGCCCTGTCTCAAAAAAGACTTATTAGAATTGGAAAGGGTACAGAGAAGGACAACAAATGTGATTAAGAGCATGGAACAGCTTCTGTATGAATTAAAAAGATTGGGACTTTTCAGCTTGGAAAAAAGACAACTAAGAGAGGGATATGATAGAGGTCTATAAAGTCATGAATGGTGTGGAGAAAGTGAAAAAGGAAATGTTATTTACTCCTTCATATAACACAAGAACCAGGGGTCACCAAATGAAATTAATATGCAGCAGGTTTAAAGCAAACAAAAGGAAGTACTGCTTCACACAACGCATAGTCAGCCTGTGGAACTTGTTGCCAGGGAACTATAACAGGGTTCAAAAAAGAACTAGTAAGTTGTTGGAGGGTAGGTCCGTCAATGGCTATTGGCCAAGGTCAGGGAAGCAACCCCATGCTCTGAGTGTCCCTAGCAGCCTCTGATTGCCAGAAGCTGGGCGTGGACCACAGGGAATGGATCACTTGATGATTGCCTGTTCTGTTCATTCCCTCTGGGGCACCTGGCATCGGCATTATCAGAAGATAGGTACTGGGCTAGATGGACCATTGGTCTGACCCAGTATGGCCTTCTTATATGTTTGTATTCAACACCTAAAATAAATATGCAAAATATGTCTCTTCACGTCTTAAATAGAGGAGTCTTTTGAAGGTCACACATTGGCTGATATGAATGTAATAATGCAGTTTGGCTAAAAAAATTAGGTTTTCTTATATCTAAAATCATGAAATCTTGAGGGTAGGTTGTAGTTCTACAGCACTCCCGCCAGTGCTGAAGCATTATGGGGTGATGATCACTTAGGGTGAAATCTCGGATCCATTTAAGTCAATGACAATTGACCTAATTGGGGCTGGGATTTTATGTATAGATGGGATTTTCAAAAGCGTCTAGGGCAGTGTTTCTCAAATTGGGATCTGTGGACCCCTGGGGGTCCACGACAATGCAATTAAACATTATAAAAACAGAGCAAAATATAAACAAGTCAGTGTATCATCATAAAAGCATCAGGGGAAGAGCAATCAAGACAAAAACTACTCTGACAAAAAGCTGGTGTTTTTTTAAATGGGGAAGATAGGTGCCCAGGATGAGCACGCTACATACCAAAAGTACCAACCAAAAGCATGATTCCCTGCTGATCCATAGAGTGATGGTGAGGCCCTACAGGGGAGATGGTATTATTATACTGTCACCAGCCAGGGCAAGGCTTTTGGAGGAGGTGCCTCTCCATTAAGGGCTTTCAAAGTCAACAGAACCCGCTTAAAATTAGTCTGCCCCTTTCTTTGCAACCAACAGAAAGAACACAAGGCAGTTGACCCTGGCTACGGAAGCCTGTGGCCAGGCTTGCTATTGCATTTTGTTCCAGCTATAAGTATTGTAGAAGCCCTGCTAAGATCTGAACTATGTGATGACATTTAACTGTATCTGAACAGTATTTCAGTAATTGTGCTAGCTAACTTTGTGCTGATAGTAGTTTTTCCTTGTTTGCATTTACAGCTAAACCACCTTCAGGCCTGATTCAGCTAACAGGATTGTTGAAACCATGTTAAGCCATGGTTAAATTTCATATCATAGACTAGGCCTAAGAAGAATTGAAACACTTGAATTTTGTAATCCCAAAGGCATGTATTACTGTTGCAGATTATCAGTGGGTAATGGTTTTTAGAAGAATTCGTAGTCCTTTTACTTTGTAATGTAGAATTTATTGTATAATATTACTTGTGGGAAATTAATTCTGGTGCATCTTTACAAATGGTACATTTACTGCTATTTCAGTTTGTAATGACTGCAGCTGCTCGAGAGCTGCTTTTTAAATATTACTGTAGTAGGGTTATCAGGTTCCTCACAGCTTGTTATCAAATCCCTTAGTTCCTTCTGTTCACTATGGAGTGACTAAATACTTTAAACCCTGCACAGTGTGAGTATGGCCAGCTGATAGCTATTAATGAACTATTTTTGTATTCCTTCTTGTTTGTCTTCCTAGGTCCTGGGGTAATACCTGGGGACTGAGTTATTGGAATTAAAATTGTATTTTGTAAACTAGTTGATCCACATACTTTTATTACAGTTTAAAAATCAAACCCCTCCCTTTTCAGCAAGGTTTCTTATTACTTAATAAAGTATCAAGTCAGATCCAGCTCCTGTAGACCTTCTATTGACTTTAATGGAAGTTAAATTGAGCCTGTTGTGGCTCTGAACTGCTGCAGTCATGGGTCAAATTCTGATTCCACTTACACTGTGTAAACCCTATTAACTCCGCTGAACCCAATGTAGTCACACCAGGTGTAATTACACTGGTGTAATAGAGATCAAAAGCTGGCCCAGTATATTAAACCAAGAGTTCTGAAACATTTTCATAGTGTGGACTATATCTTAATAGAGAAATTGTCTCAAGAATGACCCCCTTCCCATTAGCACTGGCAAAGATCAGTTTGTGAACCTCAGTATTAGATTATTCATGAAACTGAGTTACAACTTAATTTGGTCCACCCTGGTATTAAGTGCAAAAGTGTGACCAGTCCACAAGGTTGAATTGTGTTACAGACACTGGTTTTCCTCTTCATGCACGGACTGTTTAAATTTCCAGCTAAGTCAGACAAACCTAGCACCAGCCAATCAGATTGCAGACCGACTGGCCCTGATTTGCCAATAAGTGTATGGTATAAAAAACAAAAGCAAAGCACCCAACCAACACAAGCTTGTTCATAAAAATACTTTGATATAAGTTAGTTTTTGGTTGGCAGAACTATAGCACAATTATTTGAGCTAATTATTTTGCAAGCTTTAATAAAATATAGTCCTCTTCCTACTATTTTGTGTTTACATATAATAGCTTTTGTAATATTTTGATTAAATAGTTAGAGCCATACTGGTGTATTTTTATGGCATAATAGTCTATTTTCCATAGGTATCTCCTCTTTGCCTTATAGTTTACATAGCACTCTCTCTTAAAATAATAACAATAATACTTATTTGTAAAGCAATTCATGGCCCTGATCCTGTAATCTGATCTTTCATGGTGATCCGTGTGCCTTTATGGGGCCATGTACATTATTATTAGTATTATTTGTATTACTAGAGTATTTAGGAACCCCAGTCATTGACCATGAGTCCATTATGCTAGGCACTGCACAAACACAGAACAAACAGATAGTCTCTGCACCAGGGAGTTTACAGTCTGAGTAAGGGTTTGTCTGAGTGAATCAGATGGCAGGATTGAGGCCTTAGTATTCAAAGTATATAAACATTAACAAATTAATTAACAATCCATTTTATTGATATATACTGAAATTCCTTTAAGGGACAGTATCCAGATCATAGTTTTGTTAATTATTTTAATTTAGATATAAATCTTCATGTTTTGAAAGAATGTTTTATAAAAAAAGATCTAGTCTTATATAATCAGCTTGTCCTGAATTCCAAGAAAGCTGCTTTTTGAGCAAGCAAGTGAAGTAATTTAATAAGTGCTTTAAAATCCTCTTCTCTTCTTCTTTATGTGGGAGGGCATCTTAAACTTAGATTTTTTTTTTCTTACATCTGATGGCATTTTTCATGAAACATTAATATATGCAGAGCATCCCGCCAACCCTCTTTCTGTAGCCTTCTCTTACAAATGAGATCTGTAATGTGCATCACGTCTGATCTTTTGAAATGGAAAAAGAATTAATGAACAGATTTTATGTCCTTTATTAGATTTGAAGATGCTGAGTATAGGGCAATGTTGGGTCTAATCCCTTAGAGACCAGGTTCTGTAGATTATAATAAACAGGGTTTCTTCCTTTTTCTTAAACATTTGGAATATACACATAAATGACATATTTCTATATGAATATGATCCTGTTTCTGTTTCAGTGCTGCCTGCTACATGATATTTATTTAGCCCATAAAGCATCTAATTCTTTGACTGCTCCTTATTTACAAGTATCTTTACAATGTACTCGGTAGGAATAAATTGATCTACTCTTCCTGGTACAGAATTGTCATGGTAAAATGATGCATCACTATTTAACTTTTTTATGTCACATTGTCTAAACTAGTTTTTGTAAGTTAGGACTGGTGTAAGTTATATAATGTGATGATGTAACCTGTCTCATAATACTGTAAATAAAACTAGAGATTTAGGAACCTCTCTTTCGGCAGCATAAGTTAAACATTTTGTAAGAAGTGACACAATTTTGTGCTCTCAGCAAGTTAAGAGTGAAATCTGACAGCGTTCTTCAATGACTGAGTTCACTGTGTGCCGTGCACCTGACCATCATTATCAATATTGCTGAGGGACCCATCGCTGTATGTCAGTGTGCCAAGATGCTACAGTTATAATTACATAATTTCCTTCAAGGAGGAGGAATGAAGCTGCCACCCCAAGTTTAGTTCCTAAGTTAAAAATTGCTGCATCCCAAAAGATGAACAGTCCTATTTTTTTAACTGTATGCATCTTCAGCTAACCTACAATATGCTGGGGGCTAATTTAGCTACAACTAATCAGGAAAAAGATCTTGGAGTCATTGTGGATAGTTCTCTGAAGATGTCCACGCAGTGTGCACCGGCAGTCAAAAAAGCAAACAGAATGTTAGGAATCATTAAAAAGGGGATAGAGAATAAGACGGAGAATATTTTATTGCCCTTATATAAATCCATGGTACGCCCACACCTTGAATACTGCGTACAGATGTGGTCTCCTCATCTCAAAAAAGATATACCGGCATTAGCAGTCAGGCATTGCAAGCTTCCATAGGGCTATCGCCACTCGCTTCTCAACTGTCAGGGCAGCTCTCATCTTGGTATTCCTGCGCTTCAGGGCGGGGGAAAGCAACTCACAAAGTTCCAGGAAAGTGGCCTTACGCATGCGAAAGTTTCGCAGCCACTGGGAATCATCCCATATCTGCAACACTATGCAGTCCCACCAGTCTGTGCTTGTTTGCCGGGCCCAGAATTGGCGTTCCACTGTATCAACCTGCCCCACTGCCGCTATGATGTCCCAATTGCCACATCCTGTGCTGTTAGGAATGTCTGTGTCCATGTCCTCCTCACAATTGTCCTCATGCTGCCGTCTCTTAGCCAGGTTCTGCACATACTGCAGGATAATGCGCGAGGTGTTTACAAGGATCATTGCAGCACCATTGAGAAGTACCCCTTGTGGTTTACGTACTGGTTGGCAAGGTGGTCCGGTGCCAAGATAGGGATATGTGTTCCGTCTATCGCCCCACCACAGTTAGGGAACCCCATTGCAGCAAAGCCATCCACTATGACCTGCACATTTCCCAGAGTCACTACCCTTGCTATCAGAAGGTCAATGATTGCCTTGGCTACTTGGATCACAGCAGCCCCCACAGTAGATTTGCCCGCTCCAAATTGATCCTTGTACTGTAGTTACAAATGTGCACTCACCAGAGATGCCTTCTCTGGCTTCAGGGTCCAGGATCCCGCCTTGGGAGTGTATTGGGTCCAGGGTGATGAAAAGGTCCTGGCTGCCGGGGAGAACGGTTCACCTCTATTTTACGTGAATATTTTGTGTCTCGTTCTTCTGAAGTGGTTTTTTCCCCTCATCACCTCTGGGCCTTTGAACACCCCTGCTTCTCATGTAGCATGTGCATGCACTGCCCCAAACACACAGCTCCTTAAGGAGCAGAGGGGTAGCTGTGTTAGTCAAGCATATGAGCACCTCAGGGAGTTCTACTGCGCTCATTCACCTGCAGTTCTCTGGTCGTTTGAAAGCTCTTAATACAACCAAGTTATACGAGTCTCAGATACACTTTTAACACCCTTTTAACATAGCCTCAGTCTTGGGTGATTCATAGATTCTAGGACTGGAAGGGACCTCGAGAGGTCATCGAGTCCAGTCCCCTGCCCGCATGGCAGGACCAAATACAGTCTAGACCATCCCTGATAGACATTTATCTAACCTACTCTTAAATATCTCCAGAGATGGAGATTCCACAACCTCCCTAGGCAATTTATTCCAGTGTTTAACCACCCTGACAGTTGGGAACTTTTTCCTAATGTCCAACCTAAACCTCCCTTGCTGCAGTTTAAGCCCATTGCTTCTTGTTCTATCCTTAGAGGCTATGGAGAACAAGTTTTCTCCCTCCTCCTTATGACACGCTTTCAGATACCTGAAAACTGCTATCATGTCCCCTCTCAGTCTTCTCTTTTCCAAACTAAACAAACCCAATTCTTTCAGCCTTCCTTCATAGGTCATGTTCTCAAGACCTTTAATCATTCTTGTTGCTCTTTTCTGGACCCTCTCCAATTTCTCCACATCTTTCTTGAAATGCGGTGCCCAGAACTGGACACAATACTCCAGCTGAGGCCTAACCAGAGCAGAGTAGAGCGGAAGAATGACTTCTTGTGTCTTGCTCACAACACACCTGTTAATACATCCCAGAATCATGTTTGCTTTTTTTGCAACAGCATCACACTGTTGACTCATATTTAGCTTGTGGTCCACTATAACCCCTAGATCCCTTTCTGCCGTACTCCTTCCTAGACAGTCTCTTCCCATTCTCTCTCTGTGAAACTGATTGTTCCTTCCTAAGTGGAGCACTTTGCATTTGTCTTTGTTAAACTTCATCCTGTTTACCTCAGACCATTTCTCCAATTTGTCCAGATCATTTTGAATTATGACTTTGTCCTCCAAAGCAGTTGCAATCCCTCCCAGTTTGGTATCATCTGCAAACTTAATAAGCGTACTTTCTATGCCAATATCTAAGTCGTTAATGAAGATGTTGAACAGAGCCGGTCCCAAAACAGACCCCTGCGGAACCCCACTGTTTTTATTTCCCTTTTTATAGATGGGCACTATATTTGCCCTTTTCCAGTCTTCTGGAATCTTTCCCGTTTCCCATGATTTTCCAAAGATAATAGCTAGAGGCTCAGATACCTCCTCTATTAGCTCCTTGAGTATTCTAGGATGCATTTCATCAGGCCCTGGTGACTTGCAGGCATCTAACTTTTCTAAGTGATTTTTAACTTGTTCTTTTTTTATTTTATCTGCTAAACCTACCCCCTTCCCATTAGCATTCTCTATGTTAGGCATTCCTTCAGACTTCTCGGTGAAGACCGAAACAAAGAAGTCATTAAGCATCTCTGCCATTTCCAAGTTTCCTGTTACTGTTTCTCCCTCTTCACTGAGCAGTGGGCCTACCCTGTCTTTGGTCTTCCTCTTGCTTCTAATATATTGATAAAAAGTCTTCTTGTTTCCCTTTATTCCCGTAGCTAGTTTGAGTTCATTTTGTGCCTTTGCCTTTCTAATCTTGCCCCTGCATTCCTGTGTTGTTTGCCTATATTCATCCTTTGTAATCTGTCCTAGTTTCCATTTTTTATATGACTCCTTTTTATTTTTTAGATCATGCAAGATCTCGTGGTTAAGCCAAGATGGTCTTTTGCCACATTTTCTATCTTTCCTAAACAGCGGAATAGCTTGCTTTTGGGCCCTTAATAGTGTCCCTTTGAAAAACTGCCAACTCTCCTCAGTTGTTTTTCCCCTCAGTCTTGATTCCCATGGGACCTTACCTATCAGCTCTCTGAGTTTACCAAAATCCGCCTTCCTGAAATCCATTGTCTCTATTTTGCTGTTCTCCCTTCTACCCTTCCTTAGAATTGCAAACGCTATGATTTCATGATCACTTTCACCCAAGCTGCCTTCTACTTTCAAATTCTCAACGAGTTCCTCCCTATTTGTTAAAATCAAGTGTAGAACAGCTTGCCCCCTAGTAGCTTTTTCAACCTTCAGAAATAAAAAGTTGTCTGCAATGCAGTCCAAGAATTTGTTGGATAGTCTGTGCCCCGCTGTGTTATTTTCCCAACATATATTTGGATAGTTGAAGTCCCCCATCACCACCAAATCTTGGGCTTTGGATGATTTTGTTAGTTGTTTAAAAAAAGCCTCATCCACCTCTTCCACCTGGTTAGGTGGCCTGTAGTAGACTCCTAGCATGACTTCACCCTTGTTTTTTACCCCTTTAAGCCTAACCCAGAGACTCTCAACACTTCTGTCTCCTATGTCCATCTGATGTGCTCCTGTGCATGACCAGGGAAGGAACTTGCCCAAACTCAGTCCGTTGGTTCCAGTAGGGGCGTCTTGTGCCAGCCCTGCAGTGGGATGGAGGCACTGCCTGGTACTCCAGCCACCATTTCCTTCTTATCTGTGTTCTGTAGAGGAGCTACCCCAAGTAGCTGTGGTGACTGACTACCCCAGGCTCCATGGTTACTCAGTTCAGTGCCTCATTTGCTCTCCCTCTATGTTCCATTCAGGCTGTCCTTTTACTGTGTGGTGCTTTCTTCTCTTCTATTTTCTCCCTCAAAAATGTGTAATCTACTGAGGACCATGGCACCAGCCACAGTAACTTCTATTGATAGCATCATATCAGGCATTGTAGAGGTGAAGTTCCCAGAACTGGGTCTATCCTGCTAATCCACAAATCTCTGGGGCAGCCCCACAAACAGTGCCAGGCTGGGTCAAGATGGAGAGTTTCATACACCGATGGAGAGTTTCAGAGGATGGTGTGTTGGGGTGTTTTAGTACATCCTGGCCAAAGAGCAAGCAATGCTGTTTTTTAATGTAGTGAGCGACTGGAGGAGGGCCAGGTCTCTCAGAGATAATGGCATTTCTTACAAAGTCGAACCGCTGTATGTTCAGGATTTGATGCTGACAGTGCATATAGAATCCCGCTAGCCTCTCCAAGGTGCCTGTAAGAGAGTCCAGGTTTCTGACAGGTATAGCAGTACAGGCAGTATGAGTCAGAATTCTGCATGTATGTGGAATATGAAAATCCATGTATATATGAAAAGCATTGTTATGTGAATCATTATGAGTTATATGTATAACACATAGCAACTTGCAATACCAGGGTGCCTGAATTGGCATGAGTGGTGAGCACATAAGCAAATACAATAATACAGTGTAACACTGAAATTGTCTTGTGTGGTGTGATGCAATGGAAAATACACTAATGCGCTCACTGCTATTTACACAGTATGAACTTGAGGCAAGGTTGAAAGTGAAACACCAGTTCCTGAGAAAGGAGTTTGGGAATTTCAGGGAGACCAAGATAGAATCACCACCATGTTCGTAAGAGCTGCGAACCAAGGATGCTAAGGCCACCATGGGAGCCAATAACAGCACCATTGTCCTCTCCTAACTGATTTTCCTTGGAAGAAATGTTCGTAACATAATGGAGCTGAAAAATGGAGCTGAAAAATTAGGGAGTTTAATGCTCTTAGCATAACAAGACAACTGGGGGACAGAAACTGAAGGAGCTATTTTCATAATCAAACAGATACCAAAAAAGTTTTATCCCTTGTGTTCTGGGGTGGGATCTCTCCTGCTAAAGCTGTTCCATTATGTATAACTAATAGGGCTTGAGTTGGGGGCCGTCCCGGAGTTGGGGCCCGGCCCAGAGCCAGGGGCCAGCCCGGAGTCGGGGCCGCGGGCCGGGCCGGAGCTGCTGGCTGGGCCGGGGTGAAGTCGGGGGCTGGAGCCGCGGGCCAGCCCAGAGCCGCTGGCTGGCCCGAAGGTGGGGGCCAGCCCAGAGCCGCTGGCCGGCCCGAAGGTGGGGGCCGGCCCGGAGCCACTGGCCGGTCCGGAGTCGGGGGCCGGCCCGAAGGCAGGGGCGGGGGCCAGAGCCGCTGGCCGGCCCGGAGTCAGGGCTGGAGCTGGGGGCCGGGCCGGAGCCACGCCGCCTGGCCGGAGCTGTGCGGCGCCTGGAGCCCTCCTCGCACCCCCCGCCCCAGCTCATCTGCAGGAAGCTGCTGCTTCCTTCTCAGCCCTCCCAGGCTTCCCGCGCTAACAGCTGATTCGCGGGAAGCCGGGAGGGGGAGCCTTCAGGGGAGGAGGCAGAGGCGGAGCCGGAGCCAGGTGAGCTGGGGCCGGGGGCAGGGCGGGGAGCTGCTGGAGCTTTTGTTAAATTTAAAAGCCCTTTTAGAACCGGGACAACCGGTTCTAAAAGGGCTTCTAAATTTAACCGGTTCCCGCGAACCGGTGGGAACTGGCTCCAGCTCCCCACTGTGTATACCACTCTAGGTGATTTCCACATTGTCAAGAGGATACCAAGGTTGTGTATGTGATGTTCAACAGCCTGAGTGTATTTCATGGCTTCAACAGGAAAGACGCTGGTACTGTTGGTTGACCTCTGGTCTGCAAGGAGTTGGAAAATGCAGCAAGAGCTGATCTGTGAGGTACTTTGACCATACACAAACCTAGCTCGCTAGCGAGTCCCCCTCTTGGAAACCTAGCTCCTTCTGTAAAAGGCCCAGCAACTGAGAGTACAATACCCCGCTCTGGTCTTCGATGTGTAAATAAAATGAAGTGCTGGACTCTCTCTGCAGCCCAGCGATCACCTGGCAGGGCTTGAATCTCAAGCTCTTCAGGGGCTACAGTGCTGTGCTCAGATTCTCTTCCTTCCCTCCAGCAAGCTGTAAGTGCAGGACCCTAGGCTTCAGATCAGTCTCCTTCTCTCAATAGTGCTGAACTTTCTGCTTATTGCTGTCAGTAGGGCTCACCCCATGCCCAATTTTTGACCTTCGTTGAGGGAGTTTAGGTTCATTGTTTAGCTTCTGCGTTTCTCTCAGGCGACTAAGGCGAGATCTGCACAGCAGCTGGGAGGTGTGATTCCCAGCGTGGGTAGACATACATGTCTCAAGCTAGCTCAAGCAGAGCTGGCACCTGAAAATAGCAGTGCTGGCGCTGTGGCATAGGCGGTAGCTCAGGCTGGCTACTCGAGTATCTACCCGGGGCCACCACATGCTGCCATGGCCACATGACTATTTTTAGGTGCTAGCACAAGCAGAGCTAGTTGCATGTATGTATATCTGTGCTGGGAATCACACCTCCCAGCTGCTGTATAGACATACCCTAGGTGAGTTAATACCCTGCTCCTTGGTGCTGATTTCCCTCAGATTTGGTTTTGTGCCTTTCTCTGCAGCACTTCACTCTCTCAGCATGGGTTTGCTATACTTCCTCTGGCTTGCCTGCCACAGTGCTCTTCTCTTAGCCTGGGCCAGTGGGTCTCCATTACTGCAGCACCATGGAGATAATTCAGAACCTCTTCTCCTAATCTCTGTGCCTGTTGTCTACTGCCTGCCTCTGAGAGATACCAGGCTCTCATCTGTGCTCCTTCCTGCATGGACATACCTCCTGTGAAACTGCATATTCCTGCCTTCCCTGATGCTAGGTTCAATCCACTGCCTAAGCACCCTTCTCCTGCTGTGCACCGAGACCCAGCTTCCAACTTGTTGGGGGAGCATCTGACTGCGGAGGTGGCTACTGCATCGTAGGGATGGGGATAATTTCCCTGGCAGGAAGCTCACATCTGAGCTCGTTTCCTATTTGGACTTTCTGAATTCCTTAGGCAAAGATTTTCAACAGTGAGTGCTGAAATGGGGCTCCTAAACTCACGTTTAGACACCCACATAAGTGACCTAATCTATAAAAATGCCAAGTGTCCAGCAGCTCCCATTGACTTTAAAGGCCTCTATATTTGAAAATGTTGGCTTCAGCCTCTGAGTTGTTGATCTCCTTCCGGGAGCATGTGAGATGTGTAATTTTGGGAGAGCACCAGACCTCAGGGACCTTCTCTCCCCAGGATACTGCATCTCATCTCGCACTTTCCAGACATCTTTGTTATCTCTTATATCTCCACTGTATTCTCAGCTTATGAATGTGAGGTATTGAAAACAGTGGTTCCCTTCTTCTATATCAGCTGTCACTGATATTATTATGTAAGGAATATTTCTTTGAATTTGTTTTTGAGACTCCAGGGGTGTCCATTAGAATTGCTGCTCTCACTGCATTTGTTACACAAGTCGTAGTTGTACTTAGCCTTCTTTTCCATTCAGGCCAGAGTTCTACAGAACAGAATTCAGGTTTTCCTAGGGAGGTGTTGAATATTACACAGCTGCTTTTGTGATCCATCCTTTCGGGCTGGTCTACACTGGGGGGTGGGGGGGGGTTGATGTAAGATACGCAACTTCAGCTACGGGAATAGCGTAGCTGAAGTCGACGTAGCTTATTTCGACTTACCTCAGGTCCTCAACGGCCGCGGCTCCCCCATCGACTCCACTACCACCGCTCGCCCTGGTGGAGTTCCGGAATCGACGGGAGCACGTTCGGGGATCGATATATCGCGTCTAGACAAGACACGATATATCGATCCCCGATAGATCTATTACTACCCACCGATTCGGCGGGTAGTCTGGACGTACCCTTCTGCTAGCTCAGAGGAAATCCATATATAACATATATAGCACCGTATAAGTTTCCAAAGAAGTGTTCAAACATTGATGAGTTTGGCCTCTTGTCACCACTACAAATATGGAAATAGTTTTGTCCCTATTTAGCAGAGGGAGAGGCAAAAGCACTAAGGGCTAGAGCCACAAAAGGGACTTAAGTGTTGCAATACCCAATGCCTATTAAAGAGAAAAAAATTGACACTGTTGCCAAGTGGTTAGCGCACCCAGCTGGGTTGTGGGAGATTCAGGTTCAAGCCCTATTAGTTATACATAATGGAACAGCTTTAGCAGGAGAGATCCCACCCCAGAACACAAGGGATAAAACTTTTTTGGTATCTGTTTGATTATGAAAATAGCTCCTTCAGTTTCTGTCCCCCAGTTGTCTTGTTATGCTAAGAGCATTAAACTCCCTAATTTTTCAGCTCCATTATGTTACGAACATTTCTTCCAAGGAAAATCAGTTAGGAGAGGACAATGGTGCTGTTATTGGCTCCCATGGTGGCCTTAGCATCCTTGGTTCGCAGCTCTTACGAACATGGTGGTGATTCTATCTTGGTCTCCCTGAAATTCCCAAACTCCTTTCTCAGGAACTGGTGTTTCACTTTCAACCTTGCCTCAAGTTCATACTGTGTAAATAGCAGTGAGCTCATTAGTGTATTTTCCATTGCATCACACCACACAAGACAATTTCAGTGTTACACTGTATTATTGTATTTGCTTATGTGCTCACCACTCATGCCAATTCAGGCACCCTGGTATTGCAAGTTGCTATGTGTTATACATATAACTCATAATGATTCACATAACAATGCTTTTCATATATACATGGATTTTCATATTCCACATACATGCAGAATTCTGACTCAAGTCACATGTTCAGCTCTTAGTGGAGAGTATCTCTGCAGAGTTAGTCATCTACCTGGTTAGATTACATAAGAACGCCCATACTGGGTCACACCAAAGGTCTATCTAGCCAAGTATCCTGTCTTCTGACAGTGGTCAATGCCAGGTGCCCCAGAGGGAATGAACAGAACAGGTAATCATCAAGTGATCCATCCCCAGTCGCCCATTCACAGCTTCTGGCAAACAGAGGCTAGGGACACCATCTCGGCCCATCCTGGCTAATAGCCATTGATGGACCTATCCTCCATGAACTTAACTAGTTCTTTTTTTAACCCTGTTATAGTCTTGGCCTTCACAACATCGTCTGGCAAGGAGTTCCACAGGTTGTCTGTGTTGTGTGAAGAAATACTTCCTTTTGTTTGTTTTAAACCTGCTGCCTATTAATTTCATTTGGTGACCCCTAGTTCTTGTATTATGAGGAGGGGTAAATAACAATTCCTAATTTACTTTCTCCATACCAATAGAATTTAAAGCCAGAAGGGCTTTAATATGATTATCTAGTCTGACCTCTTGCATGACCAGGTTGTAGAATTTCACCAAGCAATTCTTGCATCCAGTCCTTGACTTCTGGTTAATCTAGAGCATCTCTTTTAGAAAGACATCCTCTTTTCATTGAAAGAATTCAAATGATGGAGAATCTACAACAGCCCTGGGTAATCTGTTCCAATGGTTAATTGCCTTCATCGTTTTATTTCTGCTCTGAATTTGTCACTTCAGCTTCCAACTATTGGATCTCATTATGCCTTTGCTCAGTTAAAGAGCCCTCCACTTTCAGAAATGTCAGTACCAGGGCTGTCAAGCGATGAAAAATATTAATCATGTGATTAAAAAAATTAATGATTTAGTGCACGATTAATCTCGCAGTTAAACAATAATAGAATACCATTTATTTAAATGTTTTTGGATGCTTTCTACATTTTCAAATATATTGATTTCAATTACAACATAGAATACAAAGTGTACAGTGCTCACTGTTTTGATTACAAATATTTGCACTGTGAAAAACAAAAGAAATAGTATTTTTCAATTCACCTAATTCAGCTACTGTAGTGCAATCTCTTTATCATGAAAGTTGAACTTACAAATGTAGAATTATGTACAAACCCCCCCCCCGCATTCAAAAATAAAACAATGTAATACTTTAGAGCCTACAAGTCCACTCAGTCCTACTTCTTGTTCAGCCAATCGCTCAGACAAACAAGTTTGTTTACATTTGCAGGAGATAATGTTGCCTGCTTCTTGTTTATGTCACCTGAAAGTGAGAACAGGCGTTTGCATGACACTGTTGTAGCTGGCGTCGCAAGATATTTACATGCCAGATGCGCTAACAAGTCATATGGCCCTTGATGCTTCAACCACTATTCCAGGGGACATGCGTCCATGCTGATGATGGGTTCTGCTCGATAATGATCCAAAGCAATGAGGACCGACACATGTTCATTTTCGTCATCTGAGTGAGATGCCACTAGCAGAAGGTTGATTTTCTTTTTTGGTGATTTGGGTTCTGTAGTTTCCGCATCAGAGTGTTGCTCTTTCAGACTTCTGAAAGCATGCTCCACACTTTGTCCCTCACAGATTTTGGAAGGCACTTCAGATTCTTAAATCTTGGGTTGAGTGCTGTAGCTATCTTTAGAAATTTCACATTGGTATCTTCTTAGCATTTTGTCAAATTTGCAGTGAAAGTGTTCTTAAAATGAACATGTGCTGGATCATCATCCGAGACTGCTGTAACATGAAATATATGGCAGAATGCAGGTAAAACAGAGCAGGAGATATACAGTTCTCCCCCTAGGAGTTCAGTCTCAAATTTAATTAAAGCATGTCCTCTGGAACGATGGCCGAAGCATGAAGAGGCATATGAATCTTTAGCACATCTGACACGTAAATATCTTGTGACACCGGTTACAAGAGTTTTACATTGTTTTGGTTTTGAGTGCTGTAACAGAAAAAGCCTACATTTGTAAGTTGCACTTTCATGATAAAGAGATTGCACTACAGTACTTGTATGAGGTGAATTGAAAAATACTATTTCCTTTATCATTTTTAAAGTGCAAATATTTGTAATAAAAAATAATATAAAGTGAGCACTGTACACTTTGTATCTGTGTTGTAATTGAAATCGATATATTTAATAAATTTAAATTGGTATTCTATTAACAGTGCCATTAATCGCGATTAATTTTGTTGAGTTAATTGCGATTAATCGACAGTCCAGGTCAGTACTTATAGGCTGTGAAGCCTTCTACCTCCTCAGAATCACGATCAACTACACTAAAAGTGGGCTGTGAAACCATTATAGCCCATTTTACTCCTCAGCAGGATTTCCCTCTTGTTCAATGGGATTCCTCTCCCTTTGAGCCTTTAGGCAAGTTCCCTCTCAAATGGATCAAATGGATCACCCTAAAGGATGCTATGAGTGTAGTGACGTCAGCTATGAGGGTTGATGAACGAAGTTTCCCCATCCTCCTCAGCTTCTCTCTCTCCTCCCTGACAAATAGTTGTTCCATCTTCTAGCCCAGGGATCAGCAACCTTTGGCACGCGGCCCATCAGGGAAATCCGCTGGTGGGCCAGGACGGTTTGTTTACCTGCAGTGTCCTCAGGTTCGGCCGATCGCAGCTCCCACTGGCCGCGGTTCTCCATTCCAGGCCAATGGGGGCTGTGGGAAGCGGCGGCCAGCACATCCCTTGGCCCATGCTGCTTCCCGCAGCCTGGAATGGCGAACCGCGGCCAGTGGGAGCTGCGATCGGCCAAATCTGCGGACACTGCAGGTAAACAAACTGTCCCAGCCCACCAGCTGATTTCCCCAACGGGCCGCGTGCCAAAGGTTGCTGATCCCTGGCCTAGACTTTATTACAAGTGAACAAGGAATTCCATATCAGTGAGCCTATTTTTCTCTCTACCTCTTGCCCTGTCCCACCTGTTTCAGAATAGAAAGCTGCATTCCGTGGGTATTAAATGCATTCTAAAAAATCTGTTATTCTAATTGTTTGTTTTGAGGGATGCTATAAAGAAAATAGAGCTGCTAAGTCTGTCCTCAACAGATGGATAAAGGAGGTTGTTGCCTAGTTTAAAAAACAGGGCAGCCTTCCTCATCCCCTGAGGCAGTTGTATTTCTTGGGCAGTGAGGGCAGAGCCATTTGCTTCTGAAATAAGGCAGCCATGCACTCATTCATAAAGCTTGACCTGCTGAGGGCTCAACCTGCCTTTGGGCAGAATTTTGCTAATAGCACTATCAGGTAAAGTGTTCATGCTGTAACCAACTGGCCTTGAGTTGATTCTTACTAAATCAGAGAAAAGAAATGTATAACAAGGGAAAATTATTTACTAGTAACTGTTTGTCATCTCCTCTTCCCTAATCCACACTCTGAGGAAGGGGACTGCTGCTTATTTTTCTAAGCTTTTCTACCTTTTTGCTATGGTAAAGTCTAATGGAAAGGGAGGATCAGACTGGAGCTTAGAGGTAAATTCTCACTCTCAACTTTATTGCTACTGGATAGTTGGCACTATTGTTCCATCTGTCTCTCTCGTGGGATAGAAAAAGAGGAGTCTGACAGTAAATTGAATTACTGGTAAATACTTAAGTAGTGTTAATAATTTTCTTGTCTGACAGTAAAAATCAAAATCTATTTTATTTTAAAAACTAGGGCATACCATTTAATATTAATAAACCACCTTTGATAAATCAAGCCCACGGGACCCAGTTCTGTCTTCAGATATGCTCTAGTTCAACCCCATTATTGGGTGAAAGCTATGGCTTGTGTTACCCAGGTCAGACTACATAATCATAATGGTCTCTTCTGGCCTTAATCTACATACTTATCCTGGCAACATGCATGACAGTTGCATAAGAAAAATCCAGTAGAAATGCACACATACATGTGAAAATGTGTTATCAGTAAAAGTATTTCCCAAAAGGTGGAGCAGAGAGGAGCCACCTACAGCCCTCTCAATTTTTTTCCAGAGTCTTTCATTAAAAAGAAAAAGTTAGCTGTTCTGGTTGAGAACACCACATTCACTTCATGCCTGCCTGAGTTTACAGAGAGCCTGAAGCAATCACTGGGAGGCAGAAATGGCCACTAATTATTTCACTGCTGAAAGGAGACGAAGTAGATCTTCATAAAATGGGTGTGGGAGGATGGGATTGTGAAGATACATAAATGAAAATGTCTAACATCACACAGGATTGGAGGATTGGTTGTGACTAATTTTATTTTCCTGATTTTTGAGAGGGGAGGGGCTGAGTTTGGGAAAACATTGGTTTAGCGGAGATGGCTGTTCAGTGTTTATGCAGTCAAGAACCTTTTTTAGTATTCCCGGTTCTAGCTTGCAAATCTACTTTGGGTCCCAATATCTAGCTGCACAAATAATTGTTTTCTAATAGACTTAACTAATTAATTAATCTAACGTCTTTACAATGAAAATGATCCTCTATTTTTTTTATTTTTATTTTTTAACTCAGAGGCGCACTGGAAGCTTATGTTCAGTCGGTAAGAACAAGAGAAGGAAAGGAGTTTGCACCAGTCTATCCCATAATGGTTCAACTGCTGAAGAAAGCAATGTCTACGCTTCAGTAACAGCATCCAACCCCAATGCTACTCAAATTCTATATTGTTAATTGGGCACTGACAGATGAATGCTTATAGGGTTAATATAAATAATTATTTTCGAATATGCCATCCTTTTCAAAAGTGCTATTAGAAAAAGCCCTGTCTAATAAAGGTTCTAACATCTTCTTTTTGTACTCTGTATTCCTCAACTTTGTCTAAACAGTAGGAAATGTTTTATTGTAATAGAATAATATAATTTCACACAAAATTATTCTCAAACAATATTTGCCTAATATTTTCTAATATCCTTTCTGAATTTAGAAGGTAAAAAACAAAAATTAGGACTTTCTCAAATGTTCTATATTCTTCAGTAAATGAATTCTAATAAATAATACCTGCACATTTAGCTATTTTCCTGTAAATATGGCACAAAAAAGAGCGTGATTAAATATTAGTGTTATGCAGAAAGGTAGCTTTTTTTTATAATGTTAGAATGAAAGGGTCTAAACTTCAGTAGAGTTAGATCAGTTTGTCTAACATTCCATGTAAAAAGCACTATTTATCACCAAAAAAAATTTAATTTACAAAATAAAGTAGAGTTGATTCTTTGCAGCATCGTTAGCGCTTTGAAGTAATTTTGATTTTCTATCTTTTTGCTACAAGTGTAATAAAGAGCATCTACTATCTTTTGATCTTGAATTCAATATTTAAAATTCAATAAGCAGCTTCCTAATTAAAAAGCAACAAACATACAAGATGTGTGCAGTAAAAATATTCTACATCTTTGGTTCTTTATGAAACTACACAAGCCTTTATACAGATTTGCAATAGTTAAAATGTGTATTTCTGCAGGCCTGACTTAATGACTAGTCTTCTTTAGTTTATAAAAAAAAAAACACCACCAAGAAGTTTTACAAATTTATTTGAAATAATATACAAGAATATAGTGTGCAAAAATCTTAGGGGCAACATCCTGTAGACATGTGTCATGAACAATTAATTTGCAGCTGTGATTCTTAAAAAAGAACCACACTGCTTGTTTAGTAACGAACAGCCATGATTGTAAAAGTTTACAGCAAAAGCAGCTGTAATTTTAATGTATCTGGCCTAATTTTAGACAGTTGGAGGAAAAAAGTAAAGTGCAAGTGTTGCACCTACGTAAGTGCAAAGTTTGCCCCCACCATAAAGATATCTTATGGCAAAATAAAATATAATCATAGACTATGTGGCAGAGGAGACAAAACACAAAGTTAAAAGTACAATGGTGACAATCATCATTTGCAATATTTTCTTGAGATAATGCAATGCTATTAATTCATTTCATCCTGGCCCAGGCCATTATTTCCATTGGAAATAATAGCTCACAGTATTGTCAGCTGGTGCAAAAACATCACATCGTGGATATAATTTTTATATGTGGCACCCCACTAGGCAACTCTCTTGCTACGGTACACTACACTGTCCACTTACCACACAATCTGGTAGCTTGTTGGCATGGGGCAGACTGGGAGTTCTCTAATGCTTTCTGCCATTTCAGGAAATCCCAGCTCCCAGAATCATAATTAATTACATGGCTTGTGCAATACATATTAATCAGCAATAGAAATCAATGTATAAACAGCTGTTACATATTTTAAAATTCCCCTTTTTGTACATTTTTAAAAAATAAAACATTTATACACAGCTCCTCTTCTTTTTCCTAATTTACTTAGCACCACAGGATATCCATTTTCAAGCCTATATTACCTGATAGACATATATGAAGTTTGGAAGAAAAATAAGGCAATTTGGTTTAAAATGTTGATAGTTTTAGCTTACTTAATGCTCTATTGTAAAAAGCAAATCCTCACTCATGTTAAATCATTTTCTGACTTGATAATGCCAGTATTTTGTGGTCTCACAAATTCACAACAAATGGTAAGACCTTGATCTTCATAAATCTCTCCATCATGTGTCAGCCGTTTTGTAAATATAGTTAAGAACAGTAAAATTCTGATTTAATGTTGTTGTGAGCCCTGTAAAAACAGTAACAAAAGAGAAACCACGTTAGTAATTACAAATCAAAGAGAAATACAGATGCAGAAGTAATATGAGATGTGAAAAGGATTTATTTTTTTACAGAACGTACAGAAATATTTGCATTTGCTGATCAAGGTGCATGCAAAAAATAACATGCTGACATGTGGGTAGTTGCAAAATGATCTAACAATTAACTCTGTCCCTAGACTAACAAGTGAAGCCAAATAGTTATTTGGAGAGTTTCTTGAATCAGCTTGTTTGCGCTCCGAACCTCAAGCAAGGTGTAACAATTGCACAAATCACTAGCTACAGCTGCTTTGTCATGGGGGTAGTTCATCCTAGGTATTTCTATGATGTCCATCACCATTGTAGCTACACACGCAAAAAGCATTAGCAGGAAAAATCTCAACACATAGGGGTGTGTTCAAGTTCTCCCCCTTGCTGAGGCCAACCCAAGACTGACTGAAATGTTGCTCTCAGTTCCATGCACACAATCCATTTATTTCAATTCAAATGCACAGGTGCAGCTGAGTTTAATTGGGTCCTCATGACTAGCATACGTACACTAAGCTCTCTTACCAGCCCAAGGCTAGAATGGCACAGGCAATCTCACATTGTGATTCCCAAGACCACCTTACTGGGAAAAATACAGTTACTAAATAGAAGTCTTTAGTTAAACCATAATGGATTACTGCAAGCTTTAATAGAATTACATGAAGTTTTGTTGCCTTATTACACAATTTCTACTTTTAGTTCTACCATTGTAGCTGCTAGAATGATAAATTGCACAGAAAGATACAAGCAGCCAGCCTGGTGATACCATCAGGGATTTGGTGGTGCTTTGTGCAGCCCAGGGACTGAAGGCTCTATGTACAATAGTAAGTGGAGAAGCAACCATGCTCTTGCAGCATTTCTGTCTAAGCCCTAAAGCAACATCCGCATATGCTCCTGAGAAAGCTGTCTCATTCACACTCTTAAAGTCGAAGTCCTTACAGACTCCATAGTCTTTGAAAAAAACTTCTCACTTTTCAGACCAGTGGAATTCATGTGGGTTTTTTTAAGGAGTAACATGAGGGTGAGTGGCTTCCACCCAATACATAGTCACAGTGGCATCAGCTTTGAAACAGGACAATTGCCCTCTGTCATCCAGTCAGAACAGACTGTGACAGCAACTGCAACAGCAGGTTAAAGGCTATAGCGTAACAAAAGGAAAGTGTGGGCTAGTGCAACAAAGGAGAGCAGGAGGTCTACTATACTATATTACTATATACTGCAGAAAAAGAAAAACATGGGACTGTGTGAACTTATTTGTAAACTATGTAATGCAGTCGAGTGTTTGACAAAACATACTGAATTTGTTCGTTTCCGTTTCCAACAGTCAGGATTTAAACGTTTTTGTTCTTCAGCCAAAGCCTTGGCTTCTAGCGTGTACATCCGTCTTTCTTCATTTTTCATTTTCTTCCACCTGTCACCAAGTATCACACTTATGGCTCTGCAAAATAAATGTTTACAGAACGGTCAAGGCAGGAATTTCTTATAAATCCCACAACATTTCTTGTCTCTTGTAAAAGGCTGTCATCAGAAAGAAAATGTTAGACATGAAAGCACACAAGAACAACTTCCTCTTTGCAGTGTGTGAGCATATTTCTGACTGTCCTATGCCTCTCTGAATAGTCACAGGGAAGACCCCAGCTATTGTTAAACAGAGTAAGGCTAGAAGGGCATATTTTGACATTTAAAAGTAAGTTTGAACATCACATACTGTAATCTAACAAAGTGGGAAAGTTGAGAGTCTGGTTGGTCTGGTTGGTCACCCGTTATGTACAACCACACAATATTTACAAAATTGTTCTCTTTCACCTCGTTTTATGGGATGATGATATGGCAGGGCTTGCTGAAAAGATGCTGCCTCATAATTAGGCTAGTGATTTTGCTATGACTGCAACCGAACAAAAGATTTTGTTTAATGAAAACACACTAGAATGGGCTTCCCTGTGGTTGACAGGTTGACCTATTGGGTAGATGCATTCAGAGTTCCCCCACTATTAGCCCGTGTGGGGAGGGGAAGCTCAGACTGTTACGCTCTTGAACAAGTTCTAGGCTGGACAGCAGTAAGGGACCATGTTATGAGTCGCCCCTTGATTATTTCCTAAAGCTTAACGTGAAAAAAAACTTCTCTACCTTACACCTAATAGGCCCTATGCCCATTGGACAACATCTCCCCTCATTGTGCCATATTGCTTAACTGTTTCCAAAATGATGGTGATTAGATGTTCAGACAAAATACAATTCACAGCCCCACCATTTTAATAAATCCTCTTTAAATTACAGAGAATGTTTTATTAGTGATTCATGAAAACATGGGATGAGTGATATCCCCCCTCGAATTATCAATGATACACACATTATCCGTAAAAAAGCTCACAGTAAACTGCAGTTTACAGGCCCCCTAATAAAATCAGGCAAAGCACAGCAACATCAAACACGTCTGGGTAGTTTCACATATGTCTGTTCCAAGGTAGTTCATTCTGCTCCACACCAACAAGGAGACAAACTAATTCTGAAAGGTTCTACCACAGCCAGAATCCTATGGGTTACGCAGCACCCAGGGAGCAAAATGGAAGCTCAATTTAATCTCTACTAATCACTAAGCCTGTATTGCGAGATGCTTTGAAGACGCCTGAGACCAAAGGCTCATACATTAGTCTGTCTCTGGTAAATCCACACAGGTAGGTCAATTTGTGTCTTTCAATGATAGGGTTCATATTTCTGAGTTAAGTAATCAGGGTTAGTTCTACAGGTACATGCACTAGTTTAGTTAGAATGTTTCATAAATATCTCTGTTTCAAGATATGGTCCAATTGCACCAAAAGCTGCCCCTCTCAGACAGCCACCATTTAGTACTGGTACAAGTGCTATGGAGTGAGGACGCTGTGACTCAGCTAAATGAAGAATTTGTTAAAGGGTGTCACCTCAAGCTACAGGGCTTCCAACTATAGATACTGAGGATCTATATATTCCCCAATGTATGGGAAGCATGCTACAGCAGCTCACTTTAATTAGGGCAAATGGAGATCGCTGAACCACTTATTATATACATCTCAGCCAGACAGAGT
Source organism: Emys orbicularis (assembly GCF_028017835.1). NCBI lineage: Eukaryota > Metazoa > Chordata > Testudines > Emydidae > Emys > Emys orbicularis. The sequence goes on along the minus strand of NC_088683.1, from coordinate 30,938,132 downwards.
TCAAGGAACTAAACTGCAGTTTAAAAAAATAGTTATTTCTTGTTTCGAATACTGCCCTCTCCTCCTGCTGAAGCTGGAAAATTGATTTACAAATAGTGACCATGTCATTAAATACAGGTCTAGCTATTAGCCAATGAGAAAGGGGGTCAGACCTTCCATTTACAGTGCAAAGGCATGAAAATGTGCATGGGTGAGCAGCCTGACACTACCCATGCTGTTTCTGGTCATTTTATTAAACTGGATGAAATTGCTGCTTACACATATTTAACAACCCAGGCATGACTACTGAATATTAATATTCAACAACATTATATGATTATTACCTGCTTATAGCTTTGGTCTAGGTATACTTGGTCCAGCCTTAGCATCGGAGGGGACAGTCTAGCTGACCTCTGGGGGGACCTGCCACCGCTATATTTTTGATTCTAGTACTTTACCATGTTTCTCTAAACCAAAGGTTACTGGTATAATGACTATTGTTTTGTCTCTGGTAGTTATAGGGCAAGGAGTTATAAACTTGTTAAACCTTCCTAAATAGTTTTTTTAAATGTGTACGGGGCAGCCCGGTAAAACACTCTCATGCCCAAGACACTTGATACCTCCAAGAGACAAAGCTGCGCACGCAGGTATTGAATCTATATGGTTTTTGAGCTTCAGCAATCTGGTGGAAAAGTAAGAGCTTCATGTGAAAGAGGAAATGGAGCATGGCTGCTCACCAACCAGTACTACTGAGATAGATGAAAAATCTGGCTAGTGAAGTTCCATGACCTTTTAAGCCTCTTCTAAATTTCTTCTACGGACAGCAGTAACTCAGGCAAAAACCTGTCCAATTACATCCCTCACTAGACTGCCCCTCCCCCCCCCCAACCTGTGTTCCCTCACTCATGGCTTTAGGGTGCCTCAAAAAGCATCTGCTGTACTTTTGAAGTGCTAGTAAGGCATCTGATTATGTAACCAAACAGCCATGGTTACTTATGATGAATTAAGAAGAGGAAGGAATTATTACAGGTCTAAATTTGGGATCTAGCCCTTGTAAAGTCTGCACTAAACAAGCCATTAAATTTGCTTCTGCTACACATTTAAAGTTATCTGAGCCTATGTATCTGTTTCCATCAATTATACTAAAGACGAGTGGCTGTATTTCAGATATGTTCCACTTTCAAAACTTACATGTCACTCAAAAATTATTTAAATTTTTTTGCATACAGGATAAAATCCACTTATGGATACATGGCAATGAACCCATGGTGGTTGTCAAGCTTACTGAGGTCTGAAACTCTTAAAGCATCATCTTAAATCCGGTTTGGATCAGGAGCATTCTGCTCAAGCCTTAGAATGAAATGGATGTTGCCCTATATACTGGGGTTTTCACAGATCACTATTTTATTAGACTGGGGCTAGAGGCACAAAGGGACTTAGGTGTCTAAGTGCCCCTTTAGGTGCCTACATTCCAGGATCAGGCCCCATAGGTATTCACAAACGCCCCTGCTCAACTTCTGCCAAACCTTGTATGCACTAATCATACTTGGCACATAAGTTTTTGCAGTAAAAGTTGGCTGTTTCTGCCTCTGAGCATGTGCACTGCTGCCTCGCTTTAGGCAGCCAGACACCTACACCCAGTGTAATCCATGAACCAGTGACTGATACATGTTCCTTGGCCTAATGCAACTGTGGGGCAGGAGGCAGAGGAGCTCCCTCATAACTTTTAGCCCAGTGGTTAGGGCATTGACCTGGGAAACCGTGGTTCAAATCCCCACCTCCTGAAGAAGGGATTTGAACAGGTATCTGCCACTTGTCAGGTGAGTGACCTAACCCCTGGACTAGGGGATATTTGGATGCTGGCTTCCCTCGATTTCTCCTGTTGAAGGTGTTCCATTGTTAGATTAACTAAAGTGTCATTGTGCCAGAGAGCGCGCACAAACACATAAGAATGACTCTCTAGCCTGTTGGTTAGAGCAACCACCCAAGATGTGGAAGACCCAGCTTTTAGTCCTTCTGATCCTATAACTCTAATTACCCTGAGCCCTGGCCTACAAGTTACGAGAGAGCTCCTCCCTGCTTCCCCTGGGACAGCTTGCAAAAAGAGCATAGGTGCCTATCTCCAATAAAGGCTTTGCAACTGAGAATCCCAAGCAGAGGGAGGCATCTCGCGCCAGCTTGGAGTCAGGCAGAAACACTCCTATTGGCTACACTGGGCAGGGAGCCAACTAGTGCACTGGCTTTTGTGAATCCTATTTAAGGCAGTTAGCTTCCTCCATTCATTCTATAGGAAGCCTCAGCACCTAACTCAAGCTTTGTGAATCTCACTGATTTTCTAAGTGCCTAAAAATTAGGTGTTGAGACACTGAGCATCCCAGTGCCTAAACTCCTTGATGAATCTAACCTTTGATGGGTTGGATACATTGTGTTCCCCTTCCCCACCCCCAAAAACGTAACCCAGTTGGGAATGCCAGTTCACATATGCTATTTAATATGTGTAAGCAAAACAAACAAAAATGGCATAGCTGTTACTGCAATGGAAGGTCAGAACCTGAGTTTACAAATTAATGATTTGATTATGCTGTAATTAAACATACACCATACACTGTAAAATTTTCTTAGTGATTTGATCAGTTGTATACATTTGAATAAATATGATTGCTTCTGCATATCCAAATTTGTGAATACTCCACTAGTCTGCCTAAAGGCTGTTTTGCTGGTCACAAGTTTGTAGAATCGATAAACCCAAAGCTAGTGATTGATGCTGCACTATGTTTTTTTAAAAGACAAAAGCATATCCGTGTTCCCATGCACTGCATTTCCCACTGAGGCCCTAGGTGTTTCATTCCAGAATGTCAGTTACTTGTTAATCTTCAGTTATTTTTCTCAGCCTAAATCTACAAATGGAAATGTTAAAACTTCCTTGGAATTCATCCAACTGCAGTTCCAGCTTGCTCCATTTGAAATCAGTATTTTAAATTAAATTATATTATGTTTTTCTAATTGGCTGTTTTGATTTCTCAGTGATAGTTTTAGTGAATCTGAAGACAGACACATTTGCAAAGATGCATCATTGAAGTGACTCCATACCCATTATGGAACTCTATGATATGGCAGAGCAGAGGGATTATTTGTTCTTAACTCTAGGTCAAAGCATTTCCACCATCATCTTGTATATAAGCTGGCAGCCAATTAATCCTCTCCATTTACATTTCTGTAGTTCTGTTACCTTTAGTTTTTGCTAGGTTTAGTACTGTAATGTATAAGAAATGATTCTATTCTCATATAAAGGCAAAAGATTTCTTTTCAGAACTTGTATATAAAAACACAAGCATTTTATAAATAATATGCACAAACATACCTATGTACATATACAGATATAAAAACTTACATATTATTTATATCAGATATGTACGAACATTTATATATATAATCAATAGCTTTGTCTAAACATTTATTATATATAAACTGTTTGTATGTATGTGTGTGTATATACATATATAAATAAATAAAATTTACACACACATCAAAACATAGACCCATTTAACCCTTCTTGCCAGGGATAGCTACCTATTACTCACCACTGGTGACTTTTCAAGCTTTGTAGTGCAAACAAAAGAATGGCATAGGAACAGATAAAACATTATTGCTTGGATTACAACAACACTTAGAAACCTTAATCAAGGATCAGGGCCACACTGTTCTAGATGATGTATAGACAAAAAGACAAACACTCCTTACCCCAAAGAGCTTACAATCTTATGTCAACACACAATCAGAGACTGGGAGGCAAGATATAAAAATCCCCTTTCCCTACTGTAACACAGAAAGGACAACATAGTCTTTCCCCCCCCCGAACGAATCTTACCAAAATGTACGAAGTCTGCGTGCACTGCACACACACAAACATTGCTGAAATGCTTCTGAGGGCAGGATAAAGTCTACATAAAGTACAATAAGAGTAAGTAGATATTAAACCAGTTTCTGCCCTGACCCTAGTTGTCAAGTTCACTGAGGTCTGAAGCCTCCTCTTAAGTTTGGCCTTATGTGAGCAGCTTTCAGTTTGTTTCTTGGAACAATACATACACATTTTATTTCACTTGCAAAACTTAATTTGCTATAAGTTTAAAAATGGGACTTGCAAACTTTGCTAGATCAATTATATGGTCAAAACTAAGAAGTTGAGTACCATTACCTGTTATCTTTCCCTGGATACATCTGAGTATATTCAACTCTGTACTTTTTGGCAAAAAGCATGAAGGCATTCATTGGTCTTTTGCATTTGTTAGGAGAAGTGGCACTCATAGTACTTGCAGTCCCTGAGCTGTGGCTTTTGCCAGCTTTACTACACAAAGAACTGGAGGAAAGCTGTGATGATCCATCAGCCACACAGTTTTTACTGCATTCTGATCTCTCAAAGTCTTGACTGCCCGATCCTCCACAAGATAAAGAAGCGCGACGCTGACGAGCCATGCTGCTTAATACATAAACTGCAGAAGAATCCATTGGTGTAAAATCATAACTAGAATGAAAAGATACATCACTTGATTAGAAAGTAAATCAATTAGAATGAAATTTACAGGTCCTACTTTTAAAACCTATGTTGATTCCTGAACAATCCCTAATTAATTGTTCCACTGTTCATTTTTAGAGTTCTTGTGCTTCACCCAAAACGTACATACATCCAACTGTGATGTACTTAGTCTGGACTTGGTACAGAGATTAGTCAACAACTTTGGTAGATGCACAATGTGGTGGTGGGAGGCAACTGTCCAAGATCTGCGGTTGTTTATTACTGACTCTCCCCTTGTATGCCAGTTGTAGTTCTGGTCTCATTTCACCTCCTTTTGGAACAACTTTCTTTTATTTCTGCTTTGGACGTTAGTCCACCTTCTGCTTTTGTCTCTGTTAGCGCTCAAGGCACTCAAGGCCTGGTATGTGATGGTTGCTGGCAGTGACAACTCATTTGAGGACCTTGAGTGAATAGCACATGGGAGAGTACAACCACTACTTCACCCGCAAAGTGACTCAGAGCCCAAAGACCAGAGAGGAAAAGTGGAGTCCAGAGGGCATCTGAGCTCCACCGGTGGGAGCCAATCCTGCAGAAACCAACAGGGCACCAAAGCTCACCACATGGTAATAAGGGCCAGGTCTGCTCTGGCAACGTATGTACGGCCTGGCAGCTTTCTCCCTGACTTTAGTGGCTCCTTCTGCCAGAGGCTGTCAGCAGACTCAGGCAAAGATCACTGCATCAGTTCACCTTTTCAAGGTTTTCCTTACAACCATGACATCTAGAAACAATTGTTTTTAAATGACTGCTTAGATACCTACATCACTAATGTACATGCCTTACTCAAACCCCAATGAGGAAGAATTCAGCTAAGGAGGCCAGTGGAACCCAGCAGAGATAGCTAAACGTATTTTGAACATCTATTCTACACAATTTACTGTGAGTGGCATCTGATTCAGGTTTCTCAAGTTGCAAGTGGGAAGAGTTTGGTTTGTGGACAAAATCTGGGAGAGTACTTTTTTTCCTTCAATTCGAGCCCTCACTAAGCCCCATCAGTATTTATGTGAAGTTTTAGTATAGCATTTAAGATATATACAGACTTTTGTATAATATATATTATGGAAGAGTCAGTAGTGACTTCATCGTTAAGGTTGTGTTGAAAATTGCACTTAAAGAAGGACTAAAGTCTATATAAACGTGTTACTCATTTACATTTTTATTATACACAATATGCTTCAGTGTATTTAATATTATGAAAAACAGAGCATCTCCATAAACCTTCCAGAAAAAGCCTATAGTTCATTTATAATTTTTTATATTAACAGCAAATATAAAAACACACTACTCACAGAGACTAACATTATAAACAATGTCTTCACAAACTGCTGCTTTAGGCACACTTTTGTACTTATAGAGCAACTTTCATTGAAAAATTAACAGATACAATACATTATTTAATTCACAGATGATAATCTTCCACCCTCTAGTGGCAGAAGTGTGAGAATTCCACCATTAGAGATGAGGTGGGTGAGGTAATACCTTTTATTGGACCAAAATCTGTTACTGAGAGAGTGGAGCTTACACAGAGCTCTTCTTCAGGTCTGGGAAAGGTACTCAGGCCTTGGCTACACTTGCAGCTGTACAGTGCTGTGAGGTAAACCTGTCTTCGTACAGCTGAGTAGGGAAAGCGCTGCAGTCTGTCCACACTGACAGCTGCCAGCGCAGTGGCATGGCCACACTTGCAACATTTGTAGCTGTGTTGGGAGCGGTGCATTATGGGCAGCTATCCCAGTATTCATGTGGCTGCAACGTGCTTTTCAAAACGGGGGTGGGGTGGAGTGTGACAGGGAGTGTGGGGGGAGAGAGTGTGCTTTTTGGATCGTGTCAGCACTCTATTTTCAAGTTCCGAACTCCCGGCCCCCTGCTGATTCATTCACTCACTCAAAGCAAACAGCAAACTGTTTGCTTTTTCTCTGTGGTACGAGCTTTGAAACCGGCACTTCTGCACGCCTGCAGACGGTCACAACAATGGAGAGGATTGGCCACTTGACAAGGTGATCAGTACAGCGCTGCAGGTTGATTCCTGGTACACACTCACAGGGGAGAGTCGTAGCCACTCCGCTGTATCTCTTATGCTTCTCGGGGAGGTGGAGTGGCCCGTTAACACCCCTCAGTCACAGGGAAGAAAGGAAGGGGTGGAAGGGAAGCAGCTGGGGAAGGTTGTTAGTGGGTTACAGGTTGCTGTAATAAGCCATAAATCCAGTGTCTCTGTTCAGTCCATGATTTTTAGTGTCTAGTGAAGTTATGGATTTAAGCTCCCAGGCTTGTCTTTTGAAAGTGTTGGGCGGGTTTCCTTTGAGGATGAGGAATGAGAAGCCAGGTATAAAGTGATCATTTTGTGAAAAGTGTTCACCCACAGGTGATGAGGTGTTTTTGTCTTTTATCCTTTTCCTGTGAGAGTTAATTCAAGAGTGTAGTGACTGTCTGCTTTCACCTACGTAGTTACTATTGGGGCATTTAGGGTGTTAACTACTTATGCTAAACAATCTGTTCCACCTTGTATTTAGCAGTGACACTCTGAGTACCTTTCCCAGACCTGAAGAAGAGCTCTGAGTAAGCTCGACTCTTTCACAAATAGAAGTTGATCCAATAAAAGATATTACCTCAACCACCTTTCTCTCTCTAATATCCTGGGACCAACATGGCTACAACAACACTGCCTAATTCCACCACGTTTCAGGACACTCTTAACTGCTTATGCGACATTCAAGTGCTAAGGCCTTTAGTTGATCATAGCTGGGGAAAATATAAATGACTAAAATACAGTGTTCCTATGCCCTTAAAAAAAAGGAGGTACCATTCAATTATCACTCTAAAATACCAACTTGTACCACAAAACTGACTTAAAAATGTGCATAATCTATAAACCCCAATCATTTTATTTTTAAAATTGAATTGGGCATTTCCATCACCTGCCTGTACTTCCTGGCTGAGATACAGGCTGGAAGTGCTGTTCTGAACAGAAGATCAAAGTAGCATCAGACAGATACCATGTGACTCGCTTGTCTACAGAGGGGATTTCTTCTCTCCCTTTAGTGCTCTGGGATGGGAAATAGTCATTGTCCAAAATCTGCTTGGAAGAGTAACGAACTGCAAAAGGGGGAGAGGGTAGGGTAAGCTGCTGACAGCCTAGCTTGCCAGCTCAAAGAGGGACAGAGAAATGTGGAAAGGAGCTTTCTGTCTCCCAGTGATCCTGCTCCTTCCCCATCTTCCCACTCCCAGGACAGCTGGGGCCTTGAGTGTTTTGTTTTTAACTTTCTCTGCCCTGCTGCCCGCAGCTGTTGCCTCATGATCTCTTCACTGCTTTCCTCCTTTTGCCCAAAAAACTAGACAGGGCCTGATAAGTGTCCAGACAGGGGACAGGCAGTTTTTTATTTTTCCTTCATCCCCAACAACCCTCATGCCCTTTCAGTAGTAGTTTTAGTCCAAAAAAATGGAACAGGAAACTTTGACAGTGCCAATAGAAACTGAAAGATCAAAGTGATCACTGGACCATAATCTGCCGCTGAAAGGGAAGCTGCTGGGGTAATGGGGATAAAGATGGGGTTCAAATCAGCTAGGGAATTTAGGAAGAAAGTATGGGAAAATCAGTTTGATCAAAACTATTTTCTCTCTTCCTTCTCTGCAGAATCCTCAAAAATCTGATCAGACAACATTTAAAATGAAGGAACCATTTTCCAGGAGCAATAAAGCCATGTCATATTGGTTGGTTCTTTGGTTACTGGGGAACTGCTCGGATGGCTAAAGACAGTGGGTTATATATGAAGCATATGCCAATAGCCAACTAATGCACCCTGTAATGGCAAATATTAGGTTATCCAGCCCACGCTACTCCCCCACCCAGTGTAGGACTGTTCCATACAGTATATTTTCTAGTGCTTTATCTGGTCTAGTTTGAAATGTCCTAAGCAATGGGGCTGCCACCACTTTCTTTGTGAGACTATTCCATAGACAAACAGATTTCACCATCAGAAAGGTGTTCTGACATTTTGCCTGAAGTCTTACTCTCCTATTTATACCCTCTTGTACCATCATAAATAATTCCTCTCCCTCCCTGGGGCACATCTTTCACATATTAGTAGACTTACATGTCCACAGGGTTAATGCAACTTTTCTTCAGAAAAGCAATGAAGCCATTTTATCCAGAAGTTACCTTTTAAACGTATCAAAAACACCTGAATCATCAAAGTTAATGGCGTCGGGGTGTCCTGGAGGTAGACACATATCTCCAATATGCATTTCACAGCATGGAATGCCATGCTGAACCACAGTCAAGCTTGGATAGAAAGAAGACCAACCTGCAGGGGTAAATTATTAAATTAGACAAATAGCCTAGTGAGCTCTAGCTCTGATGTCTTGGCAGAGATCTATCACTGCCAATCCCGCCTGGCAGAGAGCACAAAAGAAAAACTGGGTTTCCCAAAACTGGATTTAAAATACACCTCTACCTCGATATAATGCTGTCCTCGGGAGCCAAAAAATCTTACCGCGTTATAGGTGAAACCGCATTATATTGAACTTGCTTTGATCCACCGGAGTACACAGCCCCGCCCCTCCGGAGCACTGCTTTACCGCGTTATAGCTGAATTTGTGTTATATCGGGTGGCGTTATATCGAGGTAGCGGTGTATTAGTCCAGATAAAGTTTTTATTTACCTTTTTCCCCAAAAGCAAAATCAGAAACTTCTGCTTGTGTAATTACTGATGTGGTATAGTTCATTTTTACCTCATTTACAAGCTTTTTATCCAAGCAAAAAAAGAACAGAAAACCAAACCAAGTAACCATTTTACCAACTTTAAGGGTATGGCTACACTCGCAGATGTAGAGCTCTGTAAGTTAAACCAGCCCTCGGAGAGCGCAGTAGGGAAAGCGCTGCCATCTGTTCACACTGTCAGATTCAAGTGCACTGGCATGGCCACATTAGCAGCTCTTGCAATGCCACAGAGAGCAGTGCATTGTGGTAGCTATCCCAGCATGCAAGTGGCTGCAATGTGCTTTTCAAACGGGGGGAGGGTGGAATGTGACAGGAGTGTGTTGTGTTTGTATGTGGGGAGAGAGAGAGTGGGTTTTTGGGGGGCTGAGAGCGTGTCAGCATGCTGTCTTGTAAGTTCAGACAGCAGCAGACCCCCCCTTCCCCCGCCTCTCTCTCTCACACTTACAGCAAGCAGCATTCCACACTAATGATTGCTTTGTCCGGGAGCAGATACGCATGCTGGCTGTCAGAAAAGGAGCTTTGAAAGGGCATAGCCGCATTCCTGCAGCCGATTCCAAAACTATGACAAGAGTGGCCACGTGACTTATGGGGATTATGGAACGTTTCCGGAGGCCAATCACAGCGTAGTAATGCAACACCTCGTTCACACTGACGCTGGGGCGTTTCAGCCAATGCGCAGCAAGCGTTATGCTTCTCATGGAGGTGGATTACCAGGAGCACTCCAGCTGCAGAGTCCAGGCGCTCTAAGTGCCTTGCCAGTGTGGACAAGTCGTGAGTTAGGGCGCCTGGGGCTGATTTAATGTGCTCTAACTTGCAAGTGTAGCCAAGCCTTAAGTGTCACATTTAGATATAGGAAGTGTAAGTAGCCTCCCTTATTTGCTCTCTCTCTCTTTTTGTCTTTTCTGTGCTCTCTATCATATTTGCTAAACCTTTCAAGAAGAGACAACACATACAACATTTCTACCAACTTTATTGTTCAAATTCCAGTGTTTCTTTCAAGCAGATTTAGAGTAATGTGAATGGGGAATACTGCTGCTTTCAACTACTGTGGGAGATGGTTATGAGATTTACAAATACTGTCTTAGAAGAACTTATTACATAACTCCTGAGAGTTTTGCTGTACACATACAATATTTTCCTACCTTTATTCTTAACATAAAATGGATGATCCAATCTGCACTCTACGGTGAGCAAGCCATCTTCCACTGTACCAGGATCAAATGTCAACTTCAATACTGACTCACCAAATGAAATACTTTGTTCATGAGATATCAACTTCAAACCATCAGAACCATAATCCTAGAAACACACATATGCTTCAGATTTTTCAGAAAAATTTAATACTGTGGATACTGCAAACATATCATTTTTCTGGCACACTGAAAAATACCAGCATTCAAAGAGTTAGAAGAACCCCACAAGCTAATAAGAGATTATGCAACATTCAGAACACATCTATAAGTACTCTGTTCAGATGTTTTATGTTCAGGTGCTCAGACACTATAGTGATGAGCACTGGACAGATTCCATATGCATCTTTTACAAGAAATGGTTACTGTAACTGTGGTACTTCGAGATGTGATGCAGACGTGTATTCCACTTAGGTGTGTGCACGCACAGCACACCAGAGCCAGAGAATTTTGCCTAGCAGTACCCACTGTCACAACCCAATGGCCCCCTCCCCTTAGGGAGTCCCCTAGGAAGGTAGATCAACGCTGTATTGTTGCAAGCATCGCAAAGCATTTTGGGGAGGGTTAAAGGTGTGTGAGTGGAGAGTGGAAGATTCCTTTGCAGGAGTAGGAGAGGCCAAGGGGGGGTGGGGGGGGGGGAGAAAGAAGAAAGCAGAGAACGGGTTAAACTCAACACTGCAGCTAGCAAGCTCAGTCCGAAGATAAGAAGCTGACTCCAGCCCAAGGCCAGCTGCTACCTGCCAAGACAGAAGGGGGGAAGTCCAACCCCCACCCCGCCCAGCCGTGAGAAAGGAAAGTTGTTGAACAAAATGCGGGGCCAGGAAAAGGAGCGAGATGGTGAAGGCCAGCCAGGAACAAACAGAACTGTCTCACGGCCCTGAAACCAGTGTGTTTTGGGGAAAGTTGAAGAGACCACAGAAAGCCGGTTTGGACTGGCACAAAGAGCACCAGGAGCAGAATGAACCCCCCTCCCTCCCCCCAAAGGAGCCCAGGACTTAAAACCCTCCTGAGAGCTGAAGCAACTCGGAGAGCACAGCGGATCCTTGGACGGCCTGGACCCAGGACAGCACTCCCCTCCACCTTCCCGCCTCCCTCTTCTTCTGACATTACACCCAGACTTGGCCAGTCTGGGTCCTGCGTGTGTGAGTATGGAAGTGGGTTAGGGCATTAATGCTTTCTTTCTTCCCCTGAGTGACGTGGGAGCGTTCCCAGTACTCTTTGCTATTATTTTATTATTTTATCAATAAGGCTTTAAAATTTAGACACTTGGTGTGCCTCATCTCCTCCCCAAAAAAGATCCTGTGGCCCCAGCCTGATCAACTGTGGCCTCAGGCAGATTGGTAACGAAAATCTGTCACACCATGGGGGGGAGGGGGTAGCACTTACACCTCATGCTCATAGCTCCTTCCCTGGCTGTATGAGACGGCGCCACCTCGACCCCCTTCAGTTCCTTTGCACTGAACACCAAGACCGTACTCCAATGCAGAGGGGACAAAGGGTGGGTTGTGGAATACACAACTGCATTACATCTGGGAGAACCACAGGTACAGTAAGTAACAGTTTCTTCTTCGAGTAGATGCAGCTGTGTATTCCACCTGGGTGAGTTGAAGCAGTACCGATCCCAGGAGGTGGGGTTCGGAGTCTACCTAAACAAGAATTGCAGGACTGCTCTATCAAAACTTGCATCTACTCTGGAAGATGTGATAATGGCATAATGGTTCATAAATGTGCATATGGACGACCATGGAGCAGTCCTGCAAATTTCCAATATTGAGATGTCACCAAGGAATGCTACTGACATTGCTTGCGCTCTTGCAGAATGAGCTCACACTCACTGAGGAGACATAGCTGAAGTTATTTCATATGCAGTCTTGATACAGGATGTTACCCATTTAGAGATAATCTGTGAAGGGACCACTTGACCCTTCATATGATCTGGAACAGCTGTCGAACACTGCACTTTCTCCTCACTCAGCCAGAAAGCAGCCACGCCATGAGATGCAGGGAGCTGAGTGGGGGACGTAAGGTGCGACCAGGTTGGGATGGAGAGGAAGGGGTATGGGAGGTTGAATTGACAACATGAGAAGATCAGAGAACCAACACTGCCTTGGCCACGCTGGGGCAATGAGAATTAGCTTGCCCTAGTCCTCTTTCATCTCGAGGATGACCTGTGGGATGACTGAGATTGAGGGGAAAACGTACAGGAGCCGACTGCCAGCTGAGCTGGAAAGCATCGGACAGAGAGCCTGGACTGAGGCCTCCTGGAGAGCAGAACAGGTGACATTTCCTGTTGTCCCTCATAGCAAACAGGTTGATTGTCAGAATGCCCCACACTGCAAAGATGATGTGGAGGATACTTGTCTTCAGGGACTTCTTGTGACTCAAGTAAAAATTCCTGCTGAGATGGTCTGCAAGGTGATTCTGGACACTGGGCAAGTGGTTGGCTATCGGAACAATACTCATCTCAACGCAGAGCTGTCACAACCTGACTTCCTCTTGGCAGAGCATCCTGGAGCATGCACCTTCTTGCCTGTTCATATAATACATCGTGGTATTGTCGGTAAGTATGTGACCCATGAGCCCCTGATACAGTCCAGAAAAGCGTGACATGCATTGTAGATGGGCCGAAGCTCCAGAATGCTGATATATGCTGAGGACTCCTGCTCCAACCACAGACCTTGAACTTTCAGCGACCCCAGATGTGCTCCCCAATCCATCAGGGAGGCATCGGTGAGAACAGACCTGGTTGGTAAGGGCCAGATGAAGGGAATGCCCTGACAAACATTCTCCAGAAGTGCCCACCACTGCAACGAGTCCAGGAGTGAAGAATCGGATAGTCAACTGTCCTGAGCCACATCTGAAGGGGGCAAAGATGCAACTTTGTAACCTGGGCCACCTGCATCTACGAAAATGTGTGGCCCAAGAGCCTCAGGCACATCCAACTCTCATGGAAGGCTGAGACTGCAGACTAAGGCAAAAGTGGTGAATCGCCTGAATGAAATCATACAGCAAAAATACTCTCAAGGTGTTTAGGATGAGACCCAGATGGTCGAGCGAGCGCAGTGTAGTGCTGACATGAGAAACGTCTTCCTCTCTGGATCTGTCCTTCATTAACCAGTCATTCAGATATGGGAAGATGTGGATTCCTTTCCTCCGGAGGGACAGTCACCATTTAGTAAAAGGAGCAGAAGAGAGGCCAAAGGGAAATGATGCTTAGCTGCGACAAATCAAAAGAATTTTCTGTGGCTTGGCAAAATCGTAACCACGAAGGTCCAGAGCAACAAACCAGTCGTTTTGAGACAGCACAGGGAGGATAATCGATAAAGTTCCAAATGGTCACTCTACGTATCGGACATATTTGTTGAGGCTGCAAAGGTTGAGACAGGGTCTTACCTCTCCCTTGGATTTGGGTACCAGAAAGTACTGGGAATAGAAACCCTGACCGTGGCGTTCTGGAGGAAGCTCCTCCACTGTTCCCAAAGCCAGAAGAGAGTGAATCTGCTTGAGGAGCAGTATCTCATGAGAGGGGTCCCCTCGGGGGGAGGGGGGGGGGGGAATGGAAAGGCACTGGATGGCACAGCCTGATTTGATGGTGCTTAAGACCTACCTGTCAATGGTGATCAAGTCCCAAGCATTTTGAAAGCAAGCTAGCTTGTCCCCAAATGGAGGGGACGGGGAGAAGGGAGCGACAACTGGAACACTGCTCCAGACTAAAGAGTGAAAGTTGGCACTTGGGGGAGTGGGGGGGGGGGGGGAGGGGCACGCAGGGTAAGGCATGTCAACTGGCCAAACCCCACACCTGAATGCCTTCTTTCTCTGGGACCTATGCTCCTTTCTAGGGAAACAAAAGGCTGCCCAAATGTGTACTACGAATGATACTTTTGCTGCTGCTGCCACCCATCGTAGTGGTGCCTCTGCACTGCCGGGATATACACCCCCAAGGACGGTAGAGTAGTCCTAGAGTCCTTGAATGAGTGCAGAATATTGGCTGTAAAGGGCAAATCCTCTATGGTCTGTTGCACATCGGGAGCAATGCCCGAGTTTTGCAGCCAGGATGTCCTTCTCATGGTCACTGCTGAGGCCATCACTCTGGCCAAAGTATCCGCAATGTCCAGCACGGACTCCAATGAAGTCTTAGCCACCAAGCAGCCTTCGGTAATAAAAACCCAAAATTCTTCCCTTGAGGCTTTGGGCACTTGGTCTGTAAACTTAAGACACAGACATCCAGTTCACAAGTCTTACTCGGACAGCAATATGCATCTGCAAAGAAAAGGAGGTTAAATCTTCCTACCCATCAGGTCCATCCATTTAATGTCCTCATCCTTGAAAGTGGACTTAAATCCGCCCTTCTGGGCTCTATTGTTCACTGTGGTTACAACCAGGGAATTTGGGGCCCTATGCGAGTACAAAACCTGAAATCCCTGCACTGGAACAAAGTAGCATTTCTCCATGTGCTTCATAGAAGGTACTGAAGCCAGCATGCTCCAGAGCAGAAGTTCTCAAACTGGGTGGTGGACCCCGCTGGGGAGCACAGAATGTATTGGGGGGAGGGGGAGAAGATTGAGGGGGGGAAAAAAAAACCTTACTGCACACATTTTACCCACAGCAATGAATAACTAGCGAAGCTAATTCCTCCAGACATATCAGGTCCTCAGATGGCGCTGTGCATTTTGATGGATTTCTGTTAAGTTTGCATAGCATTATACAAAGTCATTGCTATCTGTACATTAACTGATTTGCTATGACACAGTGTGCACATTTAATTGTAAGCACGGACCACAATTGCGGTTTTGCTTTTGCTCTTATTACAATGGATCATTGGCTCATTCGTGCAACAGAAAGAAAAAAAACTCAAGTGAAAAACAAAGCAAAAACTGGTTCAAGTGAAGCACCGCCGCCACATCTATTGATATACATACTTGTGAGGGTGGGGGGCATAAACTACTACAGACACAAGGGAGGGCAGCACAATCAAATAAGTTTGAGAACCACTGCTCCACAGAACCCTAGCAGGCTCTAGGAGTACATCATTAATAGGGAGGGCAACTCTCCAAGGAGCAGATAGCAGCAGAATATTCAACAACTTATGGGTGTTCTCCTGAAGGAATTCTTGCTTCAATATGCGGGGAAGCAGCCACATGCCGCAAAAGGTCCTGGTATGCCTGAAATCCTCTGGTACTGAAGGAGAGGAAGAGCCAGGAACCGTGGAATTGTCCAGGGATGAAGATGAAGCCATTAACTGCCAAAGCTGGATCCTGATCCAGGATAGTCAGACCTGGATGGGACGACTCTGGAGGCTCTGGAAGGGAAGGTTCACTGGTGCCTGGGCCTGTGGCAGATCAACAGTGATCTCGCTTTAGAGTTAGATGAGGAGGTGGACCTCCGCAAACAAGGAGCGTCCCACAGATTCCAGGGAGGCCACTGGTATGAACAGGTGGCCACTAGGTGAACAGGCCACTGGTATAGCCACTGGTGGCCAGAAGGTGCCAGGCCAGGGGCCCCATCCTGACCACAAGTCGCATACCAATCCTGGTAACCATAGCACTCCACCCCCAATGCTGGTAAAGTAATGGAAAGAAGGAAGAAACCGACCTGGACACCAAGGAATCCCGGGCTTCCGGAGATAAAGGTGGAGCGAGCCCAGAGGGGGCAAGCAACTGGTCTGACTCATTTATAGCCCAGAATGAAGAGGGAAATGATGCTGATGGTGGAAATGTTACAACCAGCACCAAATATGCCTCCATTGTTTCCTGAGCTAGAAGCGATGGTTGACCACAAAGTTGGCAGAAGTCCCAAGGTCACTGATGGTGCCAAAGTGGAGGGCGGTGAGTGCAGCACTAATGGCAGGGGAGCTGAAGGAGTTCCCTGATGCTGAGCCTGGCACCAGCCCCACTTCCACTGACTCTAGAAGGGAAACACTGGGGTGCGGTGCCGATGGATCCAAAGGTTTCAGCTGCCCGCCTAGCCAGCGGGACTATAAACAACGCAAGCCTGGCAAAGGCCTGGAGCAAGGGCAAGCTCAGGACAGAAAAGCAGAGGAGCCACTTGATAGGCCACCGGCGCAGAAACAGTCGGTGCCAGCATTGCCCTTGTCGGTACCGGACTCAACGGATGCCCTGGGGCTGGAACCGTAGTCAATGGTAAGGGGTTCTCTGACCTCCCTGCACGATACCCGGGAGTGGTTGACGGAAACTGCTCCAATCTGCACATTGGCATTCACACTGTGCTAGTCTGCGCTCCTTCTGGAGGACGTAGATGATCTTGAACGGCCTCGACTGGTCTTATGTGATCTTTTCCTTGGCGCACCTTAGGGGGAACAACTTCCCTGTCTGCTCCAGCTCCAGACAGCACTCTCAGAACCCAAAGGCAACCCCTGATCCAATGTAGGCCTCAGAGCTGAAGCAAGACACATGGACTGTTCAAGCAGGTGCTGCTTTAGACGAAGATCCCTCACCACCTGAATCCACTGTCGTGAACAATTTGCAAACAAACACTCCTTGACATGGGCTTCGCCTAAGCACAGCAAGCACCGCGTGTGGAGATTGTTGACAGGAATTGCTTCCCCACATGACAGATAATGTTTAAACCCTGGTGAGGGCATCCCCAGGAAAATACTTCAACTAAAGCTAACTAACAAGAAATTTAACTAACACTATACTAAGGATACTAATTAACTATATACAAACTAGAAAAAGTCACTAAGAAATAGAGAGGTTGTGAACCACACAGAGCTCTGACTCCGGCCACAGATGATAAGAAGGAACTGAGGGGGGTCATGGCAGCGCGGACTCATATAGCCAGGGGAGGGTTTATGAGCACCTGTCTTCTATGGGTACTGCTAGGCAAAATTATCCAGCTCCAGTGCACTGGGCACACAGACACCTAAGCAGAATACACAGCTGCATCTACCAAAAAAGAACCCTTCGGATGCAACAAGACGTGGATAATGTTGCACACAATATAAGCACTGTACTACGGTTACTGTAAAGGATTCAGTACATTAAAGGACTACCTTGTAAGTTCCCATTAGGAGATCGTCCTCATTTTCACAGCCTTCAGCTCTAACAAAATGTTCAACGGTCTGCCATTCTTTGTTGTGTCCTTTGTGAAAGCATAAACGTGTGCCTGACATTTGAAAAGAAAAGGTCAGTAAGTTTGTCAAAAGAAGCAGCTGTTATTAAAAAAAGGATCCTACAATCAATGCTATTTTACCTTTTAAAAAACAGTGCCAAACAGTTGAGGGCCAAGAGTGGCACCATCCTAGATCGTCGTCGTCTGAAAGCGATGACATGCAGAAAATACCAGACTCTGATTCACTACTTGCCTATTCAGAAAACAAAAATATATAAATGATTTAACAAATATCTTTAGGGCTAATTCTGAAAATATTTATGCATGTGCTTAACTTTTACATACTGACTTCAAGCTGAGGATTGTAAAATGAGGATTCCTTGGAAATAGGGATACAAAGGCTCAAGGCAAGGGGGAGTCAATCTGAACCGGTGCTCAATTTCATGCTTGTCTATTTGAGGAACAGAGCCATCATCTTTCTGGCCAAGGTCTAGACACCATTTTTTTCACAACACTTCAACTCCATTCCTCAGTCAGCTACAGGGAATACTTTTGCAATACCCAATGCATCCCATCATCCCACAATGTGGCTAAATGTGTTGTCAGTCTCCAGGGCGTCATACTCTTTCCACTAAAGCCAATGAGAGTTTTGCCACTGAGTTTAGTGGGAACAGGATCAGACCTAAAGACCAACAGACAGGAGTTAGAGCTAAAAAACACACATGGCAATCTATGTTCTCTGTAGAGCTGCACAGCAACCTCTCAAGGCCGTGCAGGCAGGCGGGGAGAGGCGCCTCTCCCTCGGCCCGGCCCCACCAGAGCTGCTGCAGTCAGGGAGAGGCGCCTCTCACCCAGCCCCGAGCTGCTGTGGCGATAGAGGGCTGGGGAGAGAGGAAGTCCTCTCTCCCCACAGCAGCCCCGGGGCAGCCTGCACCCCAAACCCCTCATTCCCGGCCCCATTCCAGAGCCCGCACCCCCCCGCACCAAACCCTCTGCCCTAGCCCTGAGTCCCCTCCTACACCCCAATCCCCTCATGCCCCCCCCAGAGCCTGTACCACCAACAAGAGCCCTCACCCCCCCTGCACCCCAACCCTCTGCCCCAGCCCTGAGCCCCTTCCCACATACTGGTGCACATAACAAAATTCATTCCGCACATGGACGTAAAAAATTAGAGGGAACGTTAATGGCAATGTAGAGCATAATCTTGAGGCTGGTCCTTTGTTCATATCTTTAAAGGTCTGGGGCATCGCCTCTTTCACAATATCAACACGTGTAGGTTCAAAATACAATAATTAAATAACAAGAACTTGTTATTTCCTCTTCTGCATTTCCTAGTACACCTACTCTGTATGTGTTTTAGATTGTAATCTCTTTGGGTAACAGATTTATATTTGTGTCGTGTACAACCACAATGCTGGTGCTAAAAAAAAAAAAATCTATCTTACAATCAGGGCTTTGGAGCTGTGCTCCTGCTCCGTCCCAGCTCCAGGCAAAAACCTGCAGCTCCACTGCTCCGGAGCTGCTCCGCGCTCCAGCTCCGGGCTCCGCTCCAAAGCCCTGCTTACAATAGGAAGGATTTTAGGAATGTATACATTTTTATTCTTGTACTTTCTTCTGTTTCTGAAAACTTTTGCCTGCCTGTCCTGATTCTTCACATACTTTAACAAGCATTTCAGGACAACTCACCCTTTCATGTCTGACTGATGTTTCATCTAAGTGATGCTTAGAGAAGCTGGTATCACTCTTTGAGGATCCTGGTGGAGGACGTGCATAGGAATGTAAACTTTTGCTTGTTGCTATTATATGAACAGGAGATGATCTACAATGAAAAATTAACTTTTATTAAAATAAAACTTGATATTTTGGCATCACAAGATTATGCTAATATTACTCTAAATAGATTTTCTTTTACAATTATTTTTCATATATAAATTTCAATCCAAAAGACAATACTCTTTGTCTACAGCCAAACTTTGTGCATAAACATCTTGCCTGTGTTCACATTTTACACACAGACAGCCATATACACACATAGCTTTCCCTTACACACAGTTGAATTTATCATTAAATCAGAACATCCAAAATAGGCAGACATTTAGCACATTCTGTAGGAGCAATTTAATACCCATGTTTAGTGATTTAACGTAGGTTCTTAAGCTTCTACATATGCAGTCACTAGGCAATCTGTACTCCGTAAGTCACTTCATTTACCATACCCCATAGAAGTCTTCACACTTTCATCACACAATTATTTTCAGTTTTTCTCCTGTAATTATGACTTTGGTCCATACCTTTCCTTAGCATCTCAGCCAATTTCTAATACAACCAGGTATGCATGGCAATAACAATGCAGAAAGTTTTAAAAAAAAATGACAAGATCATTCCTTACCCAAATGAGAAGTTATTCTAAAAATACAATATATTGCCATAGTTCTCCTGCTGCTTCATTCCCACACTCACATGTGGAAGGACTCGTGCTGCATAGACCGGAGAGCCACAAGAAACACGCCAACACCCCAGATTCCAACTAAACCTGCAGAGCAGCTTTCAATCTAAGCACCCTTTGCCACAAGTCTGGTTGGCTCTCATGCTATGCTTCCACTGTTTGTGACACAAGGTTATGTCTACAGTGCAACTGGGAGGTATGATTGCAGCACATGTAAACATACTCAAGCATGCTTTGATCTAGCTAGATCAATGCTAGTTTGGGTATGTCTACACATGCTGCAATCACACCTCCCGATTGCAATGCAGATATACCTATAGTCTCTCATACAGCGGCACAGCAGGACGAGTATATTCTGATCTCTTTGTGGTGAGAGACTGCCTAGCACTGTTCAACTTCATCCCATATAGACAATTATGAAGCTGCTGCAATAGGCTCTAAAAGGAGTCCCATGCTGTATTCTGGGAAAGGAATGTGGCTATCATGCAGGAATGGGAAGATCAAAAATAGGGTTAAAATAAGTAATGCTCAGAGTTTCAGTTGGGACACAGAGTCCTCTGAGGAATAAAGGAAATGTTTGTAACATCATAAACAATATTGCATATTTTAGAACTAAAAGAATCAAAATGAATGCCTGTACCTGTTATAAAAAGAACACTGCATGAGAGGACTCTGTGGACTAGTGGCTATGTTTGCCAGTTCTGTCAACCAGCTCACCCCATTCTCACAAGAATAAGCACTTTCTGAATTGTTATTCGAGGTATGCTGGTTCCATGAAGGCCTTGAATATTCTTGATGTGAAACATCTGTACCAAGCTGAAAGAGCGCAGATGGGGTAGAATCAGTCTGAACAGCCTGTAGTTCAGGAAGATCATCTACAAACAAGTGCACAAGAAATCATGTTTATTTCCATGGCTGAATTTTACTTAACAATAGTGGATAAAAGAATCTGCGGTGAACAAAAGGAGAAGGGACACAGTAACTTAAAAAAACTACTAAATAGCAATTATCTGTGCTTCTCAAATTCCTTTATCACATCTATATTAGTTATATAGGGCTGCAGATGTGACACTATAGAATGGTTCTCTAAACTCCTATTTTTATTTTAGGCAATAATTTTAATAAAAAAACTAAACTGAACATATCCTTTCAGAGATCAAGTTATGAACACAAATAAATACATACAAAAGTGGTTCTGACAGCAGATGAAGTATTTTTAAGGTTTCATTAGACCAACATTTGGGGGCGGGAGGGAGGGGGAAATAGCATCCGTCTGAGCCTGATGAATCAGTAAATTAAGTTACTTTGTGTCTTTACACTACACCACTTAAAATGTTCAATGAATATCAAGCACTACAATCTAACTGCTTTAACAGGAAAGCCTCTACAAAACTATAAACATCCAGGGCTATTTCTGTCAAAGTTTCACAGCTAATCTGGAGAGAGATATTTCAGAAGCCATGAATGCAGCAGTTATTCATACATATGACCAGTAGCCTACACATTTTACATATTAAACATTCTTGCGAAAGCAGACTCCCCCATTTGTTATTTAAGTTCTTACTGACGTCAATATACACTCTACTCCTGTCATTTAATAACACTATTGTACTTCATGTACTGAACTACTGTGTAACTTCATATAATGTGAATATTTTATTAATTACACATTATTCAATTATTTATATACTGCTTTTCTTGAGCATAATAGCAATGAAGCTAAATGTTCCTCTAGGCCCGAATCTGCATTTGGACTTGGACCTGGGAGACGAGATGTGAAGCTTTGTCTGTGTACTTCTACCCCAACAAAAAGAACTTCACTGGAAGTTGTGAGCAGAAACTTACAGCCCAGAGTTAAGAAAGCAAGTTTCTGTCAACATCTGCTTGTATGTGAATGGGGCAGGAGCTGTGGATGGGCTTAACAGGGAAACCATTGTGTCTTACGACTGTAAGATGGCATGATACATCAACTATAGTACCATGCATATTTCCTGCACTAATAAAAAACAGAAGTAAACCTAGAAAGAGGAAAATTTTGACTGATTCTGTTGTTACTCCATGTGTGTAACTTGCATGGACTTCAATAGGAATTTCACACATGGAGCAACTACGGAACTGGGCCCTTTATGTAACTTTTAGAAAGCTATTAAATTCTTTACCAAGCTCCATGTGCTCATCACAGGATGCATATCCAGGAGAAGATGGCAGGTTCTCATTACATTTCAGTAACTCCAATGACTCACTCATCCCTGAAGTTCTCTTGTCCACTACAAACAGGAGTTTCTGTACTGCATTAGGCATTTGATTCGTCTTCACTTCCCACACCATGTTAGGATGCTTCAAATTTTCTGACTTTGAAAAGACACAAAATTACACACACATAAAAAATATGAAATATTAGGTGTGTCATGTGGCTCCACATACAAATTGTTGCCTTATCACCAAGCCCTCCCTTATCCAAAATCTTATCTCCTACTTTTATCTAACTTCTTGTATTACCAAAATGCTTAGTTGTAGTGGAGAACAAAAAGCCAATTTTAGTAAGTTTCATTACACATTTTAATTACAGTGACAGCTTGCTTTCTTCATTTCCTAAAATCTTGGTGCTGTAACATTTAAAATAAAAGGAATGAGGGCAGGGGACTGGACTCGATGACCTCTTGAGGTCCCTTCCAGTCCTAGAATCTATGAATACTACTAAATGTTAGTACCAACTGTGAGAGGAGGAGGTGGTTATTCTGCACAACTGCTGTTTCCTAAAGATTAGAAAACTTTATTTTTTAGCTATAATAATTTGGTTTATTTACTGGTCTTTCAGGTAATGATGGACTAAAGCCACTGTAACATAATTCGTGACTACTTTCAAAAAGTATTACTGAAAAGGTAATCATGGGTGTTTTATAACAGGATAGAATACAAAGAGATGGATAACTGACAAAGAAAATTCCAAGACACAAGACAACTAAATGTGCACCCTATATGCACTATAATCATTTGAAAAATAATCTATTAAGAAGTGAGACTATCTTCCCTCTGCTCTATGTATATAGAAAACTGCCATCTGATAGTATATAGAAAACTGCCATCTGATAATGGTTAAGCAGGTTGTGGTTGAGATTACCGCAACTCACTGGCTATCAACTGTGCATGCAGCAAGTCTGTGCTAAAATAGCCTATTTTTGTTACCGTACCCTCCTATGAACTTGTTTCATCCACCTCACACCCTGTCTTTTAGATTGTATACTCTTTGGGCTGACTGTTATTTACTATGTACAGTGCCTAGCACAATGGGGCCCTGACCTGGTAGAGGCCACTTCATGCTACCACAATATAAATAATAAAAACCGACAATAATAATAATAGGGAAGATTTTCAAAGGCATACAGGACAGTTAAGCCTAACTCTCCCATTTGTTCCTTTGAAAATCAACCACAACCACACTACAAATAGACTTCCGCTACCACAATTAAATGATTTGACACTATTGCACACTTGTCTTATTTTCATTTATGGCCAGTTTTTGCATATCTACTAAGTCATTAATGTTTTCTTTAGTGGGGAAACCCGATGGCAGAGGCACTTTTGGGGCCATGAGTATCCTTCACCATTTATTATTAATTATTATTATTATTTATATTACTGTAGAATCTGTGTCCTTTCAAGCTGAGGAGAGCTAAACAGGACTTCTAATTGCCTCACATATACATTCAACAAGAAGGATTGCAAAATAATGCCCCGTGGAATTCTGCATAAGAGGGACTTCAGAAGCAGAAGAACAATTGCCAATAACTACCCACAGGGAGCTTTCATTTAAGGCCTGATCCAGCTATCATTGGAGTCAGTGGGAGTCTTTTCATTTTTTCAATCAGAGTTGTACAATACTATTAAAAAGTTGCACAGACACATGAGCAACACTATCCACTCTTACTAGAAACCACATCTTTGTCAGCAACACTTTGTGGTCAACAGCATCAAGGACTTACACTCCCAAACTTCTCCTCATACTTTGGCATATAGCTATCCCTTATTCATAGCAAAATGCAAGGAAGCACACTACTACTGCTGTTCAGCTCTCATCAGTTCAAACCCCACAACAGTTTCACCACGAATGTCATAGAAAGGAAAACACAGAAGCTATCAGTAAAAATTAGTATTTGTATTCCTATTGGAAGAATTTTCTTGAAAGCATGGCCTGCTGCATCTCCAACGAGGACAGTAGAAATGAAGAACATCAGAATAGTGGAATGCTTTGTTTCAGGGAGGCTGCCCTGAGGAACAGTTTTCTTCATTCTATCTCATCTGTGAACAAAATGAATGCCCATCAACTATATGGACCAGACGGATCAGGGCCTGGATGCCTAACTTTAGACATCTATGTCTGAAAATGGCCTATAGCTTTAGCTGTGATTACTGATTACTACCATCTACTTAAAGTTATAGAACTGCATGCTCATATTTTAGTAAAACTCTATACTTTAATCAAATGCTCAGCGATAGAATCTTGTACATAATACCAATTTGTAAGACTTTTATTAAAAGGATTTATCTTAAAAAAAATGAATTTTTCTCATACAATGTGAAGGGAGAAGAAGAAAGGAGTACTTTATAAATAATGCCAAACCCAATGATAACGATCACAACCAAAAGCTGTCCAAGATGACAGCTGTCTTTTGACAACTTATGCCAATAATGGTCTTCTGCTACTGAATTATTTGGTCTGTCCGACACACCTGTTGACAGATTATTAGTGGAATGATTGAGATTAACACCTCTAAAAGATCTGGCTAGTCTAAGGTACCCATTAGCAGCCTCATGATTTTACCAGTGTAGACAAGCCATTATTTGATATCACATAGCTGGGAAGCGCCAACACCCTGAATTTGGTTAAAAAGAACTCATATATGAAAAAAATCAATTCAAAGACATCTATGCTGCACAACACATTTTAGTCCTGAAAAGGCAAACTGGGGTAGAAAAGGGGGGGGGGGAAGGGGGAGAGAATCCGCAACTGTGGCATGCAATTTTAAAAAAATACCTGCTTTGTCAATCTAGTTATGTCTAGCATTAATAATTTGACTCAAGTCTCCTAATCAATATTTTGCCATCACCTTGCTCCCCACTCCAAATTTGTTCAGCTATGCATTCACATTTTCCAAGTCAGTTATAATCTAATTACTCAACTCAGACTTGTGTAGCTGAAAGTAGAATTTGTTCTAACAGAGCTTTGGGTGTTCTCCAGGGAACTACACAGAAGAAGAAAGTGACTTATGTACATAAACATCATTATCTAAGTGCTACATGCATCATGTCATTTTTATTTTACCATCCCTATTTCCTTCCTTCATTCTATTTTCTTTCTGGCTTTTTTCTCCCCATCCTCCATCTGGGTCTGGCCCTTCATGGGGAGGTGGAGAAGGGATCACAACAAATCAGAGCACTATCCGTTCTTGAGGCTGTTCTCTCTTCTTTTCTGTCTATGCCCTTCTTTTCCTCCCTTCCACCTAGTTTTGCTGTCCCTTGTGTTCTCTCTGCTTCCTCCTTCTCTTCTTCCATGGATTTGTTTTTTTCTCCTTGATTTTTCTGTCCCTGCCAAAATGACTGAGTTAGTTGCTCCACAGGGAAAATATTTCTCTAAAACAAATGCTAAGTTCATAATAAAATTTACCTAATAAAATTCAAAGCCTATGACCAATACAACCTGTACAAGGTGCATGAGGAATACATTTTCCAGTCAGCAAATGAGTTGATGTTTCCAGCTCTCAATAATTTTACCAGACAAAAATCTCTCGTATGCAAAAGTCTAGAAACGCCTTCGACAAATAAGAAAGAAAAAAAATGGGTCCAAGTTCATTTTGCAATGTTTTATCCTGGTAGATTAAAGTCCGATTTGGACATCATATGCTTTTTTCTCTCCCCTAGGATGTTACTGCCATGGAATAAACAGTAATTAGCCTGAGAGTACAGATGGTTTTCTTTTTAATTCAGTTTCATGCTCAAAAACGTTTGTGATAAATATATTTGCTAGAAGTACAGAATTGTAGCACATTGTAACAACATTTTATTTCCTTTGGTCAACAAAGAAATGTGAATGACTGTATAAACACAACTTTTAAAAATTAGTTGAGTTGTTCATGTTTAAGAAATTGACAATAATTAATAATGAGTTTATTTATTGGGATATATACCTTCTATTAAAATGGATAAGTATCTCTATTCAAAAAATGGGGTTCAGTGAGACTTCTGGTAAAAGATGAGCAACATCTACCAAAGCCACATTGAGCTGGGATGTTTGGGTGAAACTATATCCTGTGGTTTTCCTTTTGGCATTATTTTTCCTCAACCAACTGCCAAAGTCTCAGAAAATCCAGTAAAACAATATATTATGCTGTATACAGAGTATTTTAGAATTAGACATACTGAACTCCAATGGCTTTATCCAATTCTACAAGCTGTCTTTTATTCTCTGAGGAGGGTCAAAGAAGTGCTAGTCTACACAAACCATTTAAATGCCACACATAGGATCCTCTTACCTGTTTGAATTGGATAACAGCATAATTATCTCCAAATGAAAGTTGCATGTACATGCTCATACATTTTATTTAACCCCCAAATTACTCCAGGATCATGCAGTTCATAGGCCAGATTTTAAGGGGCACTGGAAGTCTTTAGGAAGTTGGACAGGAAAGGGGAGCATGTCTACCTACTGCAAGAAATTAAAAATGCTATAAGCTTCTGAGGACTGGGACACTGTTTTCATTTTGACTTTTGCACGAGTGAACCACCAAGCTTTAGAAGACATATTAGATAAGAGACTAGGTGTGAATTACAGTTTCATAAATGTTAAGGCCAGAAGGGACCATTAATTCATCTTGTCTGACCTCCTGTATCACAGGCACTAAATTTCATCCTGTTATCCCTGCATTGAGCCCAATAACTTGTGTTTGATTAAGCATATTTTTAGACTTGGAAGTATTCAATTTTTATCAGTAAATGTTGATTTGACCATACACATACAAACTGACTAGAAAATATTTCCAACTACAATAATCAAAATTTACAGACAGGCAAATTAAGAAAAATGCTGCTTGAGAACCTAAAGTTTTATTTAAGAATATTTACTTTGCATATGTTGACATCTGATGTTGATAACTCATGTTATAACCGTTATAAAACTTTTACTTTTTGAATCAATCCACCCTGGCTAATAGCCCATCATGGCCTGGTTCAGTGGAAACAGTTAGAAATAAAAAAGCAATATATAACAAATGTAGAGAGGGAGACATAGATAGCAAATTGCATATTTTAGAAGCTATGAAGTGCGTAATGTTGATAAGGAAACCTAAGAAAAAATTCCATGGCTGGCAAGGCTAAGTACAAGAAAGAGTTTAAGTATACCAGGAACAAAAGAAATCCTAGCAATGGTATAAGCTCAGTACTAAATTGAGATGGTAGAAGTGTTCATAATGATGCAAAAAAGGCAGAAGCGTACAATAAATATTTCTGTTCTATATTTGGAAAGAAGAAGGATGGTAGTATTCATATCATATAAGGAAGATGAAGTACTTTTCAGTTGATTATAACTGAGGAGGATGTTCAGTAACGTCTAGTGTCCGGGGGGATTGATTTAAAATCAAAATGATTTAAATCACTGAATATAATCATAATTTAAATCAGCGAGCAGAAAACCTTGAGTTAAATAATTGATTTTAATCTTGTTTTGCAATTGTACTTTTTAGTTATTTTCCTAAAGAAAGGTTAGTTCTTTTTGGTTGGTAACCATTAAAACATGTTGATTTGCACCTAAATACACACTAAATTTCATGCTTTTTTTTTTGCTAACCAGGAGAAAACTATATCTAAATATATATACAGAGATTAATTTGAGCAATCTACTTAATTTACTTCTATTCAGATTCTTAATTTTTTACATGTCAGAAAATAGTGAATGATGCATCCTAGATGACGATTAATTTTTTACTTGTGATTTGTGTCAAGCTCTATCTGGATGGGAATTAAAACTCAATTAAATGCACAGAAACATTTTAAAATAGTTTTTTAAGATAAATAAAACAACATTTGCTGTACTGGATACATAAAATTTTATTAAATTATGAAAACATGTTTTACATATAAAACTAACTCGTTTATTAAACAAAGGAAATATCTGTAGTTAGTGAATTGAACTGATTGTTTCTGGTCACCATGTTCTTCAAGATTTTAGAACTGGTAGCTCATTCTCTCAGACCTTGTTTTTATTCACAGATGGAAGAGGAAAACAAGCTTTGAATTGGTTTCCTAACTTTGAATTAACTATGCTATGCATCCGAAGAAGTGAGGTTTTTACCCACAAAAGCTTATGCCCAAATAAATCTGTTAGTCTTTAAGGTGCCACCAGACTCCTTGTTGTTTTTGAATTAACTAGTCATTGACCTAAGCCAGTGGTTCTCAACCAGAGGTAAACTATCCCTGGGGATATGCAGAGGTCTTCCAGGGATACATCAACTCATCTAGATAGCTGCCTAGTTTTACACTAGTGCATTTTATGTAGCCTGTTGAAGTCAGTACAAACTAAAATTTCATACAATGACTTGTTTATACTTCTCTATATACTATACACTCAAATGTAAGTACAGTATTTATATTCTAATAGATTTATTTTATAATTATATGGTAAAAATGAGAAATAAGCAATTTTTCAGTGCTGTGACACTTTTGTATGTTTATGCCTGATTTTGTATGCAAATAGTTTTTAAGTGCAGTGAAACTTAGGGGCATGCAAGACAAATCCAATTACTGAAAGGGATACAGTAGTCTGGAAAGGTTGCGAGCCACTGACCTAAACTACTTGAATAAACTAAAACGAAAATAATCTCTCTGCACCTTCAGAAGAGGTTACTGTCAAAAGCTAGTTTAACACTCTATACCTGTATTTAATTCAAATATAAACATCAAAAATTGTTTTCCCCCAAGAAATCATTGATTATCATCCACCCAAAGATGTCCTGTGCATTTATGGCTTTTCAGCCAGCTAATAAATTTTTCTTTTAAGACCCCCAATTTCCATTCACATTCTTCTGTCTAAATTTTGCTCATAATTCACCTCAGCCCACACAGGTCCAGAAGCAGGCCATCTCTCCCAGGGCCGCTAGATGGCACCGCGTCCTCTCACGTTCCCATTCTCCAGATTATCTCTGAATTTTTGATGATCTGATCTAGCCCCCGTTTCAATTAGATTAGATAAAGAGGGGGGAGGGTCTGCTCTATACAAACTACTGGTTGGGACTATCCTCTGTTTGCCCCTAATAAATGTAATTAGATCATGGTCACTAGGCAACCACCAACTTCCAGAACAGGATTTGGGGTTATTCTTATTTATACTGCAGCAGCACTTGCAGCCAGCCACTGTCCAAACACACAGCAGTAGAAAGGCCTGTCCTTGAATCACAAGACAAAGAAGCGTGGATGTAGGCTACGAACCACAAGCCCAGTGGGCAGGTTGAGAGACGCCGACGCCGGTAAGGCTGTCCCCGCAGTGGCGAGCGCAGGGAGTCGCGCGCTGACTGACCAAGGCCTGGCTGGAGGGTTTGTTAGCCATAGGCTGCAGGGAGGAAACGGGCTCCGCAGCTGCCAGTCCTCTCCCCCCCTCCCCCCCGGTCATGTGATCAGCGCCTGGAAGCTGCCCTTGTTTATAAACTTCTGCCCAGCAAGGCGCATGCGCGCAAGGCCCATTCATTCAAACTGCGTAACAACAAGCCTGGTGGGGGATGGGGAGAGTGGGGTCGCCCCGCGCCCCCCCCCTCCGGCGGCTGCGGACCCGCACTAGGGCTCCCCGGGGGCCCTCTGCCCGTCTGTCGGATTTGATCCCCTCCGGTTCAAGTATCGCCGCCCCCCCGCCGTGCAGGGGCCACACAGCGCAGCACCGGCGCTGCTCCGCGCCTCCGGCGGGGGCTGGGGCAGGCAGCCAGACGCCGAACTTGGGCAGGACTTCGGTGGCGCCCCGCTGCGCTCCCCGCGGGGTGGCCGCTGCGCTCGGAGGCCCCTGCACGGCAGCGCCGGCGGGGGGCGCTCAGGGTCCCGCCCGCCCCCGTGACAGACACATCGAGTCGGAATGTGGGTCGCGCTGAGTCGAGTCCCGGCCCTGGGCAGGAGCCCGCGAATCGGGACCCCGCGGCTGGGTGGGGAACGAGCCGGAGGCGGGGAGCCGAACCAACAGCCTCCCCCAGCAGCAGCCCCTGCTCTCCTGCCCCAGCCCAGCCGCCCTCGCCCGTCCCGGCCCCCTCTCGCCTCAGCCCAAAACTTTTCAGCACTTACCAAACCCGTCGCCATTTCGAGATTCCCCGCAGATTCCCCCTCCGGTCGCTCTCCCCCTCCATGAAACCCCGCCCCCCCCCCCTCGATGGGATTCGTCCTCATTGGCTAGCGCAGACACGACTCAATGCACGGCCCCTTGCTATTGGCCTTCTGACCTGCCCGTCAGGATTCCACCGCAAAGGGCGGGCGTGTTTTGACTTTCCTGCGCAGACGATTGCACAGAGCGGCACGTCAATCACACTAAAGACGCGTTCCGATTGGTCAGTGGCGAAGTCCCTGCATTCTGGGAGATGTAGTTTCTTTTTCCATCGTGGGCTCCTAAACAGGCAGCAGCTGGACAACAAGCCCCAAAATGCCCCGCGAAGCGCTCGGCTGATAGTAAACAAGAGTCATAGGGACACGTGTATCTGCCCCTCTGGTTAACTTTACCCAGGAGACTTAGCGGGTGGCTCTAGCCCAGGCAGAGAGAAACTAAGCTGAAGGGGCAGTGGCTCATCTTCAGCCCAGTGGGCACCTAGGTCTAGTGCAGCCAGCCAGAGTGCTGCTCACTGCCTCCCAGGCTGGGGGGAGAGCGGGTTCATGGGAGGCAGGCACATGTTGCCTTTTCCTCTGGTGCCAAATGGGATGGGAGGGCCCTTGTGGAAAAAGTTGAGCACTGAGGCTCTAAAGACTCTCTCTCGGCTATCAAAGAGAGGAGAGAACTAACTGCCAATGGAGTTGGAATCCACAAAGGGACTCTGGCATTGCAACATGTTGCGTAACTTTTAGATGTGTAAAACAAAAAAATCACAGGAACACCACTGCACTCCCCAAAGCCTGAATTAGGCATGTAGGTTCCTTGTACAGTATGGGAGGAAAGACAGATGCCTAGCATCTAAGAGAGCCATTTTAAGCTAGCTATTGGGAGATGCGCATGAGAGCATTGTGTTCTAAGTCCTAGCCCACTCATAAAGACAGGTGCCTGTGTCTAGGCTACAGGAGGCACCTAGGTCTGCTTAATGAGCCACAAATGGGAACCCAGTGCCTGAACTCAGGTAGATTAGGCATCTAAGGTGATTCTTGCAAAAATGATCTAGGTGGCTGCCTCACTATACACAAAAGGGAAAAGAGATGGTGGCTGCTCCCAGGGCCGTCCCTAGCTATTCTGGGGCCTTACACAGCCCCCTCATGGGGGGGGGCGGGCTGGCTTGGGGGGCAGGGGGAACTGCCCCCCAGCACTCACCAACGGCGCGCCTGAGGCCGGGTCCCTGCACTTCCTGCCGCTGGTGAGTGCAGGTCCGTCCTCAGGGAAGTAGGGGCGGAGGCCATGGGGAAGAGGCAGAGCAGGGGCTGGAGCAGCACACAGCTGCGTAGGGTACCAGGGAATTTGGTGCCCCAAAGTTCCTGGTGCCCTATGCAGCTGCGTACTTTGCGTATGGGTAAGGACAGCCCTGGCTGCCCCCCACCTTATAACTTTTAGCCAAGAAAGTAGTTGCCTGGGATGTGGTTCAATTTCCCCCCTCGGGCAGAGGGAGAGAAAGAATTTGAACAGAGGTCTTCCCACCTTTTGGGAGAGTACTCTAGCCACTGAGCTATGGGATAGTCTTATGTGGGTCTCTCTCAATCTCTCCTCTTAAAGCAGTTCCACTTTGGATAACTAATGAAAGAGTGATTGGTGCCTGGGGCTCCCATGGCCCAGATGGGTGCCCTGAGCACTGGACTGCAGAATCATTCTCTCACCCACTTATTAAGCATTTATCCACATTTTCAGAAGCTGCCTACCAGATCAGGCCATGCATGCAACTTAGATGTTGGTCCACTTATCTTTCATTAGTTAGTGGATCACTCTCAGGCTTAGGCCAGATCTACAGTACAGACCTATATTGGTATAACTACATGTTATGAAAAATGTGAAAAATCCACACCCCTGAGCAACGGAGTTATGTTGACCTAACACACACACACACACACACACACACACACACACACACACACACACACACACACACACACACACACACACACACACACACACACACACACACAATGTAGACAGCACTATGTCAATGGGAGAGCTTCACCTGTTGATATAGCTCCTGCCTCTTGGGGAGGTGGATTAACTCTGCCGACAGAAGAATCTTCACTCAATCAGTAAAATGGCACAGCTGCGCAGCTGTAGCATTGTACATGAAGAGAAGCCCGTAGGTGGGAGGTAGGTATCCAGTCGCTTACAGGAAGGCAGCAGTATGTGTGCCCACAAAGCAAGAATGTAGGTGCCTAGGGAACTTCTACCCTGAAAATGTAGGTGCCAAGTGAGTTTAGGCACCTACATCGTTCAGTGGGAGTTTTGTCCTACTGCAGTGGCAACAAACCTTGAGACTCAGACTCCTAAATCTGGGGTTTAGGTGCTTAAATACTTTTGTGGCTTTGGGCCTATAAGTAGGCAGGCCACTCATGCAGTTTTAACCAGACCTGCTTTTGTAATTTTTGTCCCCATCCAGTACTGAGACAAAACGGGGTGTGGTTTTGTCTGGTGTCAGAAGAGGGATGCCATAATGGTGAGTGCACCACTCCACCCCTGTAGCCATGACCTTGTGCATACTGTGCATGTGAGGTCATGCCAGCAGGGACTGGGCAGAGTGCTGTTCAAAATGGCACCCCCATTTTGACCTCACACGCATTGTGTGTGCAAAATCATGCCCCAGTAGGGGCAGGCCCACACCATTCCCAGAATGTTCGGTATCCTGGAAATGTGCTGGGGCACCCTATGTATAAGCCCAGGAAATCAGCCATAAAAAGTGATAGGCCTAGTGGCAGGGCTTTAGATGAATCCCAATGAGCACATTGCAGGAGGCTCAGTTCAAGATAGCACAGAACCATTGAATGCTAGGATTTAACTATCTTCTCCATAATCTAACAGACTAATCTTCTGTTAGTCTTAAAGGTGCCACAGGACCCTCTGTTGCTTTTTACAGATTCAGACTAACACGGCTACCCCTCTGATACTTGACTCCATAATCTGTATCATTGTAGAACTCAAAGTGATCAGCAGCACACATGCACACTTCCTTAATCTTACTGCATTTTAAAAAGCTTACCCTTTGCTCCTGTGGATTTAGTTACTCCAAATCATGTTCGCTGTCACCATCTTCTGTTCACAAAACATTCTCTGGTAAGGTTCAGCTTCTTTTGCACATTTTGTAATAGCCTGCACTGGGGATTGGGCTTTGTCCAGTCTTGGAGTGAACAGCTGCTTTTTCCCTTCTTTCGCCACAGGAGCTCTTTCACTACCAAGCTGATGTTGCACTGAGTTATAGCATAAGACTAGAAGTGATGATTTTGCTCTTGCTCGGTTTCTGACTTTAATAATACTCTGTACTTTCCTACCACCTTTCAACTTAAAATCTCAAAATGATTTACCAGCTTTAATTAATGTTCAAAAAAACTCCTGTAAAGAAGGTATTATCCCCATATTACAGCTGTGGAAACTGAGGCATAAAGAGGTTAAGTGAATTGCCAAAGGTCAAACAGTGAGTCAGTGGCAGCACTAACACTAGACCTCAGCTTTCCTGACTCCCAGTCCAGTGCTTTAATTATCAGACAACACTTTTGTTGCATTTAAAGTGGCAGTGGTAATTGAGGCTCAAAATGTAGTCTGGGGGAAAACACAAAAAATCCCTTTCTAGGTTCCTATGCAGTGCCCATCTATATCAGAGGGCCTCACATATATTACTGAGCTTATCATCACTGTACACCCTGTTTGATTAGGAAGCATCCCCATTTACTGACAGGGAATTGAGGCATAGAGATTAAGAGAGTTGCCTATGGTCACCCAGGAAATCTGTGGCACAGGTGGGAACAGAACCCAGATTTCCTGAGGTCGAGTGCTGTTTCCTATCTACCAGATCTTCACCTTAAAAATTCTAATACTAACAGAAATGTTTTGACAATTTAAAAATCATCATCAGTATCTTAATAAGGATATGAAAACTTCAGTAACAAATAGCTCAGAGACTGTGTGGGGGTGGACTGAAATCAGAAAAAAAAAAACCACTAATGCCATTCCTCCTTTTCCATTCCCAACCCACTCTCATCTCAGCTATCCAATCAGATACAGCGATTCACTTTAGAGTTTGTTACAATTTGGTAACATACTATCTGAACGAAACTAATAGGGGAATGCACACAAATAAATATAAAGAAAAAAAACCTGTATTCACTATAAGACAGGAATCTCTCAGGCATAGCCTATGATGCATTGTCTTAACATATACTAGCAAAGTGCTGTGTGAGAAAATGAGCAAGAACTAGATAAAGTTTATTGCCGTTAAAAGAAAAGTGGTTCCACTTCTTAGTAATGGCCACCAGAAAAGAATACTATTTTCTGGCTGTTAATAAATGAATGCATAGTGTAGTGCAACTTTCACAGGGACTACAATATAATTTACTAAGCATCAAGGTACACGTTATCCCAGTTTTACTTATTGAGCATCAAGACACAGGACTGTAGGAAGCAGATGCCTGATTTTATTGTAATTGTAAAGCAATGAAATCTTGATATTTGTCATCTATGGGAAGTGATAGCTTGTCCATTAGTAAAATAAGGTGGATTATTTCAATCCAGATGGATTTATTTGAAGGTACACCTCTACCTCGATATAACGCTGTCCTCGGGAGCCAAAAAATCTTACCGCGTTATGGGTGAAACCGCGTTATCTCGAACTTGTTTTGATCCGCCGGAGTGCGCAGTCCCGTCCCCCCAGAGCGCTGCTTTACCGCGTTATATCCAAATTCGTGTTATATCGGGTCGCGTTATATTGGGGTAGAGGTGTATTTCACTTTCAGGAACATGCATTATCTTCTGGGGGTGAGAATCGGTAATTATAAAACTCTTTATACGAGTTCATCAGACTAATACACTGTATGACAAAAACAACGGCGTAGAAAAGCTGATGTCTTAGAACAGGGATCGGCAACCTTTGGCATGAGGCCTGCCAGGGTAAGCCCCCTGGTAGGCCGGGCCGGTTTGTTTAACTGCCGCGTCCGCAGGTTTGGCCGATTGCGGCTCCCGGTGGCCGTGGTTCGCCACTCCAAGCCAATGGGGGATGCGGGAAGCGGCAGCCAGCACATCCCTCGGCCCGCGCCGCTTCCCGCAGCTCCCATTGGCCTGGAGCAGCGAACCATGGCCAGTGGGAGCTGCGATCAGCCGAACCTGCGGACGCGGCAGGTAAACAAACTGGCCCAGCCTGCCAGGGGGCTTACTCTGGCGGGCCGCGGGCCAAAGGTTGCCAATCCCTGTCTTAGAATCTAATTCAAAATACCTGTGCTTAACTATATACCAAAATAATTCACCTTTTACAGGCATTTCCTCAGTTTGAAAAGCTGACATTATTTAAAAGAATATGTGTATAATCAAAGTAAATGTTGAGACTCAACTCCAAAGATACTGAACAATGAAATATAATATTAAATGTCTAATATTACAATAGGCAAGCTCAGAGATCTTTTTTCTCAATATTCTGAATATTAAGAGTTTAAAATTTTTCTTAAATATTTATACACTTTTGCATAGGAAAGATTTTATAGAAGCATTACTCTAGAAAATACTTCCACTTTGTTGATAAATTAAATATTCTTACATGAATTTTTGAATTCCTGAAAGTGCTGAAAGAGTAGACCCTACCAGTACACATTAATTGTGTGTTTTGGACTGTTCTAAAGAAACCATTTTTAAAAATTGAGACATTAAAGATGCCTTTCAGATTAAGATTCTTATTACCAGCACACATTATTACATTTCTATTTTCAATTGGAGCAAAGGGAGAAAATCCATTCAAAATAGCATCTCTCATCACATTATCCCACACTGCAATTGGCATGCTCATCAGCAGATGTATTTCTAATGCGTACCTCTCTTGCCTTGTAATGTCAACCAAAATTTTATGAAGAGCTGAGCAACTAAGTGCAAGCTGCTTAATACTTGGTCAATGGACCGCTTTAAAATATTTTATGTCAGCTGGCTAAGGAGTGAAACGATGATGGTTTTCACAAATCCTGGCTTGTCTCAATATATAATTTTGCACTGTTCCCTTTTGGAAGTAGCTGGTGATTCATGTTGCTAGAACAAACAAGAGTAGTTTCTTTAAGAAACTGGTCCTTCATTTGTCAATTCCATCAGGTCCATTTTTTTGGACAGCACGTACTGGGGAAGACCATCTGTTGGAAAAAGTCTAGATCTGCTGCCCTTTATTTCAAAGACTTCTATAGTACTGTATTCCAAAGAGAAAACTGTTCCCCCTCTCCTGGAATTTGCCCTACACAGTTTTGTATCAATTTTAATATTCCCTTTATTATTAGAGTCTAGACACTCAGCCGTTTTTTTAAAATTTAGAATAAATTAAATGCAACTTATTTCTCAGCCATAAACTCTACAATACAGATGCTTCAGGCTTTTTTCCTTTATAGGGATCCATTTACTGACTGCAGCCTTACTTTGCACTAGCCATTTCCTCCTAATCTCCTAGCCCTACGAAGCATTTTTTAACAGTGAATACAGTGTCTAAAGGCACTGGAGTGACCACCTAGAAAACTGAAGTTCACTATGCCTAGAGGAGGTACAGCACAGGCTCTTGCCCTATCAGATATAAAATATAATTTAACTAAAGATATCTATTTAACTGCAGTCTTACTTTTGAGAGGTCAAGGACAAAGTTTGCTAAAGTCTAATGCTGCTTCATGTTCACACAGCCAGGCTTAACAGGGCTTTCCCCTCCGCAGTTTCAGATTCCTCCTTTGTAGTCTAACTTGTCCACACACATTCCTGGACGATTGTCTGGTACACTATTTAGGGAAAGGGTCATATTCTGTTTCATTTCCCCCCATAGCTAAGTGGTGAAATTATGGTCCACTAGCAAGGGGATGTTAAATCTCTACCTTCTCTCTGACTTTTGTTTGTGCTCTCTATAGGTGCATGCTCTAAAGGGAAAGGCCACCAGGAAAGAATTTCTGTGTGAGGGACAGAAAGGATATGGAAAAAATATCAGGGAGTTTTCGCTAAATTTTCATTCCCACAAGTAGATGAATTTAACAACCCCACCAAACAGAACAAGTTTTTATGTTGCATGCTTTTCTTCTCCCCTCTCCCACTCTGTTACTTGTCTAATTAGGTTGTAAGCTCTTTGGGAAGGGACCTGTTTCTTATGGGTCTGTAGCTCCCAGGTCACTTTGGGCATAGTACAAATAATAATAATGGTCTCGATTGCCATCTATCTCCAGATCCATGTTGGCAGAAGCCCTTTAGATGCAGATTTCTCCATTCTGCATGTGCACCCTCTCCTCCACTCCTCCAGATGCTGCAGAGGGCTCTGTAAGGTCAGCACTAAGGTAGGGGGTGAAGAGTGGCCAGAAGGCAGTTGCGGGACACATGTTCCTCCCTCCATCCCTGTGGAGACACTTCAGAAAAGACAATACATCCTAATGCTTAATCATCTTTTCCATGGAGCTCATCCCTATCCCCTTTTATAACACTTTCTATCCGAAGATAAAAGTGCTTTCCCCAAAATCTTACAGGAATTCCGTGAAGATTCAAAGTTCTTTACAGACGTTAAGTTTAAAAGTGCTGGTTAAATTCTAAATTTATACAGCAATATGATCCATTGACACAGACTCCTGCACAGGTCAAAACTAGTGAATATGACCGTAAGACTTGGGCCTTGGATATCACACTCCACAAAATGTATGACACATTGAGAGAGAGAATATGTGCATATTCCATGAGTCTAATCCTCAGATTTAAATCTTATTGAAATGAATATTTGAATTGATTTGACAACCTGAGCAATAAACTAATGATATGTGCTTTCTATAGTCAAACTTATTTTCTTTTCTGAAGAGAGAATGAGTAAAAGGCCAGATGTTCCATCCAGTAGAGGGCAGTGGTTCACAAACAAACTATAAAAGATTACATTAAAGAAACTTGAAATAACATTGCATAGGTTGCAAAGGTAAGCACTCAATAGTTAGGAAATGCCAGAATTAAGGTTGACTGTGCCATAATGATTTATATTAAAACTACATCAAATGTTATTAATGTTTAGTGAGATGCACTCAACTGCTAAAACCCCACTCTATTTTAAGTTGAAAAATTCATCTGCCAACAAATAAAATCCCACAGATTTTTTTCCCCATTAACAGAAGCATTACAACAACCTGCTGCAACACAGAGCCAGACCCTGGGCCTCATTAAACCCAAAATTTTGTGTTTATCTTATAGTTATCACATCTCTTGCATTTGACATTTAGCTGCAGTTTATAATTGGGTAAGGAGGTTTTTTGGAGGGGTGGGGGAGAAAGGACCATGAGTTTGCAGTAAAATGGTTAAAAGTAGCCATCACCAGACCATGTCCTGGAATTTGATCTATACTGAGTGAGTGTCCAGAGTTGCTATATACACATCCTGTTTGTGTACAAGTTCTTTTCTCTTTTATTTGTTCCCAATACATGAAGAACTGAGCAAGAGTCTCAATGTTTGTAAAGTTCTTCGAAGGTTTAAAGCACTACAAAAGTGTTAAAAATTATGAATGTGTTAATAAGTGGCTATAAATAATTAACTTATAACTATAAAAATGAACACATCTACATATATATATATATATACATATAAAAGTGTTGTTTATTGTAAGGAAACTTTAAATATAACAAACAATATTGAAAATATTGTTACTAGCATTTATGGCCTTGATTGGAATTCATCATCAGAAAAGTAATCATTAGCATTTTTCTGAATAACATTAAGCTAGTGCAAAAAATAAGTAACTTTTATAGATTAAGCATATAGAATGACATACAGATTTTGGTTACCTGATGTTTCCTTTTAGTATAACAGACTTCACTTTTTTCAATAAATCAAAAGTACAAAGGCAATCATATGTGCAACTATTCATATCAGGAGGCTGTGTAAAAAAATTGTTGACACTTGTAAATTCTGCTGAGACTGTTTTTGTTAACAATGTTCATTTATAATTTATATCATATTATACGATATAAATTACAACATGTTAGTAATAGAATTGTATAATCATAGTTTCATATTCAAGTATGATTGTATAAATTGTCAGAACAGATCACTATAACTACAGGATATATAATTATACCAACTGACAAACACAAATACATTGCATTAGAAAAGTCATTGTCTAAGAAGAAAAGTAAGGTGTAACTTTTCATTTGTTTAAAACAGGGATCAAGCAACTTTGTTGAAACTCTTCTGGTTCTGTCTTGATAGAACTACTGCAACTTGTCATTATGTGAACTACCTTTCCACATGGAGCACTAAACATGTCAGTATATAATGTGAGAATTAGATGGTGTCTGATACTTCCAGTTACAGACTTTTACTAGTGAGAAATGAATCCTTTTTTCTTATTTTAAGTAAGATAATACTTTCTCCTTCGTCACAGAGCAAAACTTTACCCCATCCTTCGACTGCTGCAATGACAGTCTTTTATGATGTCTTAGGGGCCTTTGGTCTCTAAAGACCAAAGCAGAACCTGTTAGCTTTAATAACATGGTCTCCAAACATGTATAAAACAGCCTTTCAAATTATTGATCTTTTAGATTCACATTCTTTCTCAGATTTGCTGGTAAGGATTTCCGGGACCAAAAATTTTAGTATGGCTTTCAACACTTTAGTAGTTGAATCTGGTCTGTAATATATAAAGTCAGACTCTACTAAGAAGAAAGAGATACAGAGAACATTTGACTTGAAATGGGAAAGATTTAACAGAGAAAAATAAGTGATTTCTAAGGACAAAAAATTAACCCTAGTGTAGACATAAAATAAATATGGAAAAGACAAAACGCATACATTTTGAAACAAGAAAGAAATTAGAAGGAAAATGATGTAGGTTATGCATGATTAGATAGAATGTGACAATTGTCTACATAAAATACTTTTGCCTGTTTTTAAAAAACATGCTTGCATCAAGATTAATGTGCCAGCTTTCTCAACAGAGGAATATACCTCGTATATGTAACAAATAAAAATGCAGTTTATTGCAAAAATATAAAAATCCCCTAAATTGCATAAGATATTACAATATTTTCCAAGTGGGCTTGCTGAAATGTGACATATTAAGCAAAGAGGACTTTAATACCAAATCACAAATGTTAAAATAAGACTTGGGTAATGAACTTTACATAAAATGTATTGTTGTGCCTTATTGTTATGAGGAATTCTGAGTTATTTCTTTTTTATACAGCTATAGTAATTGCAACATAAAATGATGACAATTGTAATAGGCAGAAATGGATAACTACAGCATACCTTCTGTATTATCAATACTAATAAACACTGTGTGCATTAATACTTTAAACATATCGCATTCAAGCTAACAGTCTTTCCAGAAAATCTTAACCATTTTATAGAACAGAAGCTGGTTGAACAAATTCATCAGCATAGTGTTTTCTTAAAATCTATTCTTTATGAAATGCTGTATACAAAGAACTGATTTTCAAAAGGTGCTGTGCATCTACAGCTACCCTTGACTTTAACTGGAACTGCTGGTGCTAAGCTCTTCTGAAAATCAGGACCAAAGTCTATTAAATCCCTATTTAGTTTACTGATACATCCATTGTAATATGTAAAAAGGCAAAAACAAAAAAACCCCAACAAAAAAAAAACCCCAAACCCTAAAATCACAGAAAATGCTTGGCATCTACAGGAAGATAGACATGTTCTCAGTGGACTAACCACTACTGTGCTATTTTCTCACAACAGATCTTGTTGTTCCATACTTTATTTCATGCACTGGGATCAGCAATGTCCATGTTTGTTCCAAACAGAGCAACTAGCTGCTCCTCATAGTTTGCAATGTTTCTTTTCATAATTTCCATACAAGGTCCCAAAAGCCTTTCAAATGCCTGTACATCCATAACTAAGATAAAAGGGGATGGGGGAAAAGAGAGAGAGAGAGAGAGAGAGAGAATGTAATGTGGCCATCAGCTGCAGAAATGATTTTCAGAGTTTATGACATTCATTGTGTAGAATTTTAAATTATAATGGGAAAGGCATCAATGAGGCCCATACTATGTCAGTAGAGCTGGAGATAACTTTCCCCATATGATTCAGACCTAAATAATACCTTGACCCCAATCCTGCAAACATGCATGTGCTTAACTTTATTAGTAGGAATAGTTCTACTGATATCAATGCATAAGTCTTTGCAGGATCCGGGCTTTGGATGACAATTTAAAAGTATAGTTATCCATATTGGTTGACCGGGAGTGTTAATCAGGAGAACTAAAAATGCTGTAGTCAATAATTTATGTTTTTTACTTCAAGAAACTTTACATTTTAAAAAGTCTAGAACTAACTTTGTATCTATTAGGTTAGTACTGAAAAATTTAGTAAGTCAATAAAAAGTCCATATCCAGGAAAACTCATTTTTTTCAGTCTCACACACAATTTTTCCTACAAGTTTATGTAGTACAAATTATGGCATAAATGTGCATATATTTGCAACTTATGTCTTAATATGTTACTTATGGCAGTTCTTATGGGAAAATACACATTTACACTAAAACATCAAAATGAACAATTCTGTTACACACACACACACACACACACACACACACAACACCGCCACCCAAAACCACCGCCACCCAATTTTTTGCTATCTTGGAATTGCCAGTAATTTATACATACTTTCCATCAAAACTGCTTTCCTGTTGTCTCATTCTCTTTACTTCCTTTCTCTCTTCAAAAAGTTGCTGGAGCCATGCTCCTGCTAACACATACCTGAATGTTTTTACTTCAGATATCACTCTTTGCTAAAACTGAGAATCTCACCATTTACAGCTTGATATCATGCACAGATTTTAAGTGTTAATTTTATAATTGCTATCTTTGTTATTCATACAGCACCATAAATGTGCATAGAGACTTACAGACAGATAAAAGAAAATGCCCATGCCCATATGAATTTACAATCTAAACTGTATCTATTGCATAATCATGAATCAATATATTAAATAGTAAAATTCACATTGTGGCACTAAAATAAACATGGCTGCTTACTTACTATAGATATAGTTAGGCAACACACGCTGTACGTTTCATTTGAATGATTCTAACGCCTGGCCTATACACAAAGCTGTACCAGTTTAACTAGAAGTTTAAACATACTTAGTTAAATCAGTGCAATTATGTGTGGACACTCATATCAGTTTCGAATTAAACTAAGCTGATTTAAAATAGTCTTACACCAATTTAAGAATGTC
Source organism: Emys orbicularis (assembly GCF_028017835.1). NCBI lineage: Eukaryota > Metazoa > Chordata > Testudines > Emydidae > Emys > Emys orbicularis. Next base: position 30,895,593 of record NC_088683.1, on the reverse strand, counting down.
CACGCTAGCAGTGTTGCATTGATTGAGCTAATTTGGTGTCTAAATCAGTTAATCGGTGCAAAAACTGTGTGTAGACAAGACCTAACAGTGTATGGATGTCACACCCAAACCCATCCAACACTACACAAGAAGAGTGTGCTATCCATTTTTAAAATATTTTTAAATGGTTCAGCCAGCACAGTTTTGTCCTCAGTCTGGGTAGGATATAATGCAAATAAAAGGTTTGAAAACTATCCTCAAGATTAGGTAGTAACTCTTCAGGGTATCTATTTATCTAGGTATTTACACTGTGCCTATCACCATAGTATGATAGCCTACAACTTTGTGAAATATCTAAGATCGTTTAAATAAGGTTTGTCAAGGAGAATTCAGTGGTTGTTGGGAACTTTGTTTTAAAAACATTTTCCAAGTTAAGATTTCATGGAATACAAAACCTACTGGATAACTCTGGGAAGGGCTACAGCACACTGTACTTTTCTACAGACTATAGTTATAAGAGGTTCCAAAAGGAACCTCAGGGGGTTAGACTAGATGAGCCTTGCGGTCCCTTCTACCACTATGAGGCCTGGTCCACACTAACCCCCCACTTCGGACTAAGGTACGCAAATTCAGCTACATTAATAACGTAGCTGAATTCGAAGTACCTTAGTCCGAACTTACCGCGGGTCCAGACGCAGCAGGAAGGCTCCCCCGTCGATGCCGTGTACTCCTCTCGCCGAGCTGGAGTACCGGCGTCGATGGCGAGCACTTCCGGGATCGATCCGGGATCGATTTATCGCGTCTAGACAAGACGCGATAAATCGATCCCAGAAGATCGATCGCTTACATCCGGACCAGGAAGTAAGTATAGACGTACCCTGATTCTATAATGAACTTGGTGGTGGTATCTTGGTGTCTAATCTATTCTTTTCCTTTGCTTTTCTTATCTTCTGCTCAAAGTTATGAGTCTAATGGCACTGAACCTATTGAACAGTAATCCTAGTGGTTTCTCGGGTATTATCTGTGTGCTCTAGCCAGTGTTCTGCTTGTTTATCTTTGTTTGGCTGGGGAGACTTATTTTTAAAAACCCAGTAGCTTTGTGAATAAACAGAGAACATTTTGTTTGCTAGCCTGTCTGTCATTTAAGAATACAAAATTTGCCTTTGTATCTTACAATTTTCCTAATACACCTCTACCCCGATATAACGTGACCCGATATAACACGAATTCGGATATAATGCGGTAAAGCAGTGCTCCGGGGGGGCGGGGTTGCGCACTCCAGCGGATCAAAGCAAGTTCAATAGAACACGGTTTCACCTATAACGCGGTAAGATTTTTTGGCTCCCGAGGACAGCGTTATATCAGGGTAGAGGTGTAGTTAGATTAATAAAATGGAAGGGTTATATAATGATGTGATTGAGAAGTTAAACCTTAAACCATACAAAAGAATCCTACATTTCAGCATTAAGGGGTGCATTAAGTAACATCTAAATAACCCATAAACCATGTCAACTCAGTTGGGATGAGTTAATGGTTTTGTTTTGAATGTAGGTTCAGTTTTTTTTTTTTAAACAACAAAATTATTGAAGGAAAGTTAAGTTAAAGAAATAAGTTTTGCATTTAGTTCTGAATGCAGTGACATTCGTGATCACTTATCACTTCTAGTACTGAGTTCCACAGTCTTGGTCCACTCCTGTGTAAGAGAAGGGAAGACTGACCCTTGAGGAATTGTACAGATGATGGCTCTGGAGGTGGAGGAACAGCTGTCCATCATGAACTTGTGAGGCTAGTCCCAGTGAAGGATTGAAGCCATCTTTCCAGTTCACCACTGTGGTCTCTCAAAGGAGAAGGAGTAGTATTTGTTTTAAATGCCACAAAGATCCAGAAGAAAACACACATATTTGTCCACAGACAAGATGATGTTCTCTATTAACACAATCACTATTGTCTCTGCTCTGTGCCTCAGCCTGAAACCTGACAGAGTGACATGGGCTGGTAAAGCCAGAGACTTTGCTAACTACTTGCTAACTTACTCAGAAATGGGAAGTTAGATTAAATAAGGTAGCATGGAAGGTTGGTTATATTAAGCAGTTGTTTCTTAGGTGTCGGTTGACCACTGGGCAAGGACAGTTTTTTATTTGTCTGTTAAGTGTTATGCAGATTAAAAGTACTATGACCCGGTCTGCGCTAGTTGGAAACCATTTTCAATTCCATCTGAAGAGGGGAGACATTGGAGGTCCATGGTTGACACAGTTGTCAATTACAAGTAATTTTTCTAGTGTAGATAGAAAAATACTATAACAGGTACAGTACAGTCTAACAGTCCAATGGTTTTAAATGCTACTGGGTGACTGAAATCTGATTTTATGGTATGAAGGAACATACAGTACATTATAAATGCAGCCTTTGATAAGTAAAAAGATTCTTTTTATATTAGTCACAGCAAGCAGAAATATCACTGAATCAGTACCTAAACACTTGACAGTGCCAAGAGCAAATGCTGAAGCTGCTCGAGGTTTGTTAGTTACAAGAGCAAGTTCTCCAAAATACTGTCCTCTGGAGTACCGGGCTATTTCAACCGCCCCATTCTCTTCTACATCCTGTTTATTCTGAAAAGTCAGATAAGATAAAAATAAGAGACACTTGCTGAATGTACAGTTTTACTCAAAATGGAATTTAAACATGTCTAAAGAATAAAGAAAACTGCAGTGAGAACTAGAGACATCTGCTGTTTAACATTTAGAATATATTAATGACTTCAAGATTTTGAAAAATTAAATTCATGTTCGGGTTTTTACCTTCCTTTTCATAGTAATTCTCACTTCTCCAGATTCTACAATGAAAAAACAATCAGCCATGTCTCCCTATTAAAAATAAAAAAGCAAGTAATGAAAACATGAATATTGCTTTTTAGTTTTGTAGTAACAGTAAGAAATACATTAAAATATATGTAGCCAGAGGCTAACAGCTAATCCTTTGGTACCTAATGCAAAATGCTTTAATACATTCTACTTAGAAATACACACTCATGGCATAGAAGGATTAAAATGCCCATACAGAAATGAGATGAGCAACAAGCTCTCCTGAAATAAAATGACACAGTTGGCTCCATGTAGACCTCAGTTCTAAGCCATGGACAAAACACAATATCAAGCACCAAGAGAAGCAAAAGAAAATATTGGATAACTTGGAGGATACTTATCCCTATTCTCCAAAAACAAACAAGCTGCTCCCCTATGGATCAGTGGGCAAGAGCAGAATTGGGTTGGTGGACAGAAATAATCAGCCTGAAATCCAATTGCCACCTTCTTTTGTTCTAGAGGGTTTTGAACTCATAAAATCCCAAAAATTATTCCCTATCATGGATGCTCAGGTATCAATAAGCATAGGAGAGGCTTAAGCCAACATCTAAAGGAAGTCCAAAGGCAACACAGAGTCTGAGTTGCCTGCAATCTACCCTGATGGAATTATCTTCACATTGTTCTTTTTTAGGAACAAAAACAGACACTCAATGATAAGACCCATTTTCAGCACCTACTAGTACAAGCCTTCCTCTTCTATAGTATTTGCATAGTTTACTTTGTTCTGTTCAGACCAACCAAACATGTTGTTTCTTAAAATACAATAGATGAAATAAAGTAGCTGTTAAAGTGGCAAGAAAACCCCCAATCAGACACTGGCTAAATATTCCACAACAGGCATTTACCATTTACAGCTTTGTAAAAGCTAACAAAACATTCCAAATCCCAGAAAGAATTAATTACATTTTGTCATCAAAGAGACACACTACTAACCACAGATATGCTCAGTATGGAACTATAAAAGGGTAAAAAAGCCACTGGAAAATTAATTGAAATAGCCTGCCAAGTATTTGTATTAAACTTTTTTTTTTTTTTGCTTTAAATTGTTACTTGGAATTTACATCATCATAACAACATATTTCTTTGAAACTACACCATTTTTTTCAGACCAGTTTATTCCCTTTATGTGTACTACACTGAGATTCACTTAGTTTAAAAGAATGGATTCATTATAGATAATACAGTAGTTTTACTTATAGACGCAAAAACTAAATCAACTAAGACACTACCATACCTGAGTAATGATTTGTTCTCCATCTTTGTATATTTTGGTGCCTATTACATCCACCACTTTCAAGCGTTCAGATAGCTTTATAAAAAGAATGGGAATATTAAAATGTTTTGCTAAAAATATTAAACATATGTTTTGCTAAACCTTAATACCTGTTTTTATGGACCTATATACAGTATAATATGTCCCTAGCCATCTGTATTGACAATAAAGGGATAAAGAGACCTCTGTTTAACAATTTTCCAGGGAATGGTTTACCAACATACATGTTAATTAAGTTTCTATTTTTGTATGGTAAATCTACATGCTCTAAGTCTTCCAAAATACTTACTGGAGAAAGTGCATGTGTGTGCAGAAAAATATATCTTTTAAATGGAAGTATTCACTTTTTTCAATATGCCCAAAGCACTAATTCACATTATTAATATCCAGCAAAAATTCAGTTTAAGAAATGGAAGGCTGGAAACCACAAAAATATTCTAATCTTTTGCAGTACTATGGCCCCTATCCTACAAGTTGATTTGCACAGGCAGACTCCTGTTCCAGGCAGATCCCGATTAGGGGACTGCTGTGTGGATCAAATTATAGCATCAAGCTTTATGAAGAAACTAAAATAGTCAATGGGGGGGATCAAATTGGAAATTTCAACACTTTTCCTCAGAAGTCCCTTCTCCAAAAATAAAGATGTGCAAAATTTTAATCTAGAGGAAGTTTTTATTCCAAGATAAAACCCCATGCCACAACCACTAAAATAATGCAATAGAAAGCTTACTTCTAAAGATTTAAGGAATGGCAATGACTGAATAAAATTTTCATACATTCTTCTCTTTTTGGCATTGTTTTTTACAATGATTCTCCGGAATGTTACCCTGTCCTGAAAACACAAAGAGAAGAAAAAAAGTATATTAAAGGAAAATGTTAGCACAGGATGGAAAATGCATAAAAGAAATAGATAAAATGTATAATAATTATAATCAGCCACTAGGGGCAATTTTATGTGTTTTTAAGTACTTCAGTGAGGCCTTCTATTAAAAGGGGCATAATAAATTTGATATTTTAAATTGTATCATTTCAAATAACTGATTTTTCTGATAAGAGATCTTTGAAATCAAATCTCTTGCCCATCTTTTTATTCCTCTTTTAAAAATTCATCTTCCTTGGTGATGTTTGCAAGGGTTTTTTGGGCAGGCCGAGAGCAACACCAAACATTGTGGTGCCCACTCCTCCTCACCTGCCTACTTCTGTGCACAGCTGCTGCCTATTGAGTTTCAGATTCAGCTGTGCAGCAGCAGTTACTGGCCTTCTTGCCTGCCCAGGGAAGAGCATATACACAAACTGCCCCCAAACAAGATGCATGAGATAGGAAATACAACTGGACATCAACAAAACTGAAACTGACTCTACCCAAACTGCTGATGAATCAACAAATGAGAAACTGAAAAGTGATTTATCCTCCCCACCCCGCAATCAGTTTCAGCTCTAGTAATCTTATATTGTTACTTGTAACAATAGCAATTACAACACTTTCAGATGGAAATGTAATTTTTAAGATGATTTTAAGTGTCCCTTTAAGATCTTGTTTTAGTTACAAATTCAGAAGGATGAATAATGTCTGTGTAATCCAACTAAATGTTAGGGCATCCCAAGCCAGCCTTCTTAACTAATTACAGAGAATTAGTTAGTCTTTCAGACCATAAAAAGGTTCAATTTTTGACTCCTATTCAGATTTCTATGATTTTATATTTTTGAGGCAGATTGGCTGTTTACCTTCCTTTTTTGAACCAACATTCCACCTAATACAGGTTTAGGAACCAGACACAAAGACCAAACTCACAAAGATACTTAAGTACCTAAACTCCAGATTGAGGTGCCGAAATCCCAGTTCTGGATCCACTGCAATCCACAAAATTCTCTAGGTGCCTAAACTCAGTGTCTATTTTTCAGAGTAAAAGTTCCCTTGGTGCCTCTGTTTCTGCCTCTGGGCATGTATATCCGGATGCCTAACCCCACCTAACCCAGCCCCCCAAACCAGGGGAAGATAGGTGCTCATTCACCTAAGTTGCATGTGGGTCCTGATCCAGTAGGCATGCTCACAGGCCACCAACTGGATCAGATCCTATTCAAAATCCAGCTACCAGAGGAGTAGGAGGTGGAGATGATGGTGCCCACCTTATAACTTTTAATTCAGTGGTTCGAGCACTCACCTGGGAGGTGGGAGACCCAGGGTGCAGTCCCTCTACTCCAAAAACTCTTTCATTATTTATCCACAATGGAACAGCTTCAACAAGAGAGAGCCACATCAGAATATTCCACAGCTCAGTGGTTAGAGCACTCTCCCAAGTGGTGAGAAACATGTGTTCAAATTTTTTCTCCCCTCTGGCAGAGAGGGGAGAATTGAACCTGGGTCTCCCACATCTCAGCCCCAGTGAGTGCGCTAACCACTGGGCTACAAGTTAGGCACCACCCCCATTTTGTGTGGTGCAAGGCAGGCACCTAACTCATTCCTGCAACAGGCATCTTAGCTGCCTGACTCCAAGAGAGGGATTCCCAGTCCTGGATCGCTAAGCAAAGATAGGCATACCCCTGAAGTCTGGACTTAGGCGCCTATCTCTGAGAGAGGGGTGGGGCTTCTCCCTGAGATCCCGATGAGAGTACACACCCCTCTCATCGGGATCTCCCTCTGGCTAGCTTAGGCTGTTTCTCACATAACGTGCTGGCTTTTATGGATCACGTTCTAAGGGGACTATCCCTCCCCTTTCATTGTACAGGGAGCCTTGCACTTAAGTTCGCTTGTGGATCACAGTGTGGTTCCTGTAATTGTCTAGGCACCCAAAAATAAGGCACCATGACGTTCCACACTGCAACGCCCAAGTCCCTTCATGGATCCTACCCATGCTGCCTAACCTTTCAGGCTCAATTGCAGACTATTTTTATTACCAACATATATTAGCTTTGTATGACAAGTTTGGAGTAAATGACTCCAGGAAAACAAAATATATAATTTCAGATGATTAAAAAATTATCTCAGAAATGTTGCAGTTAAATCATTTCATCCCACAGTTCTCAGCACATTTATTTCAAGTAATGAGCTTCATGTTAGCTAAACCAAACACATGGGACCAGATCCTTGGCACCACTTCAGCAGCACAAAGGGACCATAAAACTGCCCTATGTGGGCAAAGGGAAATCCCTGGTGTGGGACAATCCTTTAAGCAGAAAGATGGGGTACCCAACTGTATGTCATTCTCTCTTGTTCTCACACCACCCAACTCAAGGGGATGTGGCTGGAATGCACTGTAATCCCACTAGTATAATGGCCCTGGGTGGCCATTAAAATCCATTGTAATTTAGAGCATCATTCAGGCTGCTCCAAGTTATGTAGAAAGCTCAGCAGTCTAAGGGATCAAGGTGGCAGAAAGCCACCTATTCTTCCCTACACCAAGCACTGCTCTGAATTGGCACCTTGGAATCAGTTACCAGACCAACATATAAGCCTTGAAGTAGAACAGCTTTCTCAAAATACCTTTTGTGCAGATTCCAGATATAGGAAGCTTAACAAATAGCACCATGTGGATTTTTTTATACTGTAGCCAAATGTATTCATGTTTTTTGAGATCTAAGAAAATATTTACTATTTGGCAAAATAATTGCCATGTCTCTTACAGTTGGAAACATGATAACTAAGCTCTGAAAGTTACTGAGGTATTTTCCAAAATTACTTTTGTTGTGGTTCTTATATCAAATTGCCGTTTTAATATTCAAGTTTGCTTAAAGCATACGTTCAGGGTCTGAGAAAAGACAGTATTTGCCCAGGATTTTTCTGCAAGTTTTAAAAGGCTTCTATCCTAATGATACATTTCCAATTATAAGACAATTTTTCAATTTCAAATAGCTGTAGATACAGCTATACAATTTTAAATTATTTTATATAAAGACAAAAATGTTTTAATGAAAAATACATTCAAACAAACATTTCACTTACCAAACCCCATACAGCACCAGGAGATGTAGCAATTATGGTAGCTGCTCTGGGTGTATTGTACATTAAGGCCAACTCACCAAAACTTCCACGGTTATCATAGGTACCAACACACCTCCCAACACCGTCACATTTTACATAAATGTCATATGTTCCTCTGTTAACAAAATACACAAATAAAGTGAGTAAACATCCACCCTTTCCACTCCCCCATGTTCCTTACTGAGCAGTTAGCTGGTTTAGTTTACTACCTTGTTTGTTTAGTTTACCAAGTTGATTATGCACCACGCATTACACTGATGGTACTGCTCTTGAAATATAAATTTTGTTCAGTTAAATGATACTGAGTAGCTTGCAGGGTCATCTCACTTATTTGTGTATGCCCTAGAAATGGTGGCTATTTTAAGGGGGACAGTTGCTACTTCTTTGTGAGGACATGGTAACTTTGCACTTGAAAAAAAAATAAAAAATCAGAATTGGAATTACAATTATAAATTACATATAAATAAAATCAAAATGGCAATTATTAAAAAATAAAGATGAACACATTTTGAGCCTAAATTATTTAACAATTTCTTTTTAACCATGAAACTGTGTAATGTGCAAAGTCCTCACAAAGAAATGGTTTCTGAAAACTATGCTTCTGTGATTAAATTAATTTAAAATGTAAAAGTTCTTTCACACGTAAAATGTTTTTTAAAACAGTAATTGATATATTGCAATGTACAGTTGCATTAGTGAGAATGGTGGCAAAACATACCGTGAGTCCTTATCTAAAGAGTAACAAATGCAAAATAAAAATATTGTATCCTCATCTAATATAAAGTTTTAATTTTAAACATCAAAGCAAACCCACAAAAATATTTATCGATAGTTGTTGCTCTGAGAAAGAAGTAAAATATGACAGCCACCCTCTCTGATGCTGTGTCATTAGCTTGTTCAGTGCCAAATATTTATAGCCTTCCTTTTTGGAAGAAGCTGGAATGGAATGCATATGTCTCTACAATTCCTTTCCCTTCATGGTCAAGGACTTTGTAGTCAGATGGTCAGAGTCACCTAGACCTGACAGCCATGTATCTGGAAGAACTCAATGAAGTCCCTGCAGCTTTCTGAAGAGGAAGTGGCTAAGCCATAAGCCCAGAAAAATGAGAGAAACTTGTATCCTCCAGTGAAGAATCCCAACTCTGTGTCACAGTCTCCTCAGAGATATACAGAGTACACTGCGGATTCTCTCTAGAAGCCAGCATTAATAGCCCTGACTATATCATTGTATCCTACCTGAAACTGAAGACAGAAGGTAGAAAAAGTTTAGTGCAGAGGTTCTCAAACTGTGGTCCGTGGACCACCAGTGGTCCACAAGCTCCATTCAGGTGGCCCGCAGATAGTTCCCTCTAAGGTGCATGCCTGGGCGGCCGCAAACAACAGAATGAAGGGCCACCCACATAATTAGTGGAGCTGCGCAGGCATGGCCCTACTAATTAGGTGCCTGGACCCTGGAGAAGTCGCACAGGTAAGGTGAGGTGGTGGCCTTGGGGGGAATAGGGGGTAGGTGGGAGAGGGCAGTGGGGTGAGAAGAGGGGGTGGGGAGAATTTGGGATGTGCAGGGCTGCGGCAGCCAGAGAAAGAGGTGACTTTCCCCAGCGCCAGGGCTGTGGCTGCCTGGGAGAGATGGCCCTCCTTCCCAGCCTCAGCTATGTGACTGCTGTGGTGGGGGAAAGACCCCCCTCCTTTCCAGACCCAGCTCAGGGGCTGCTGCGGTGGGGGGGAGAGGCTACATCCATTGCATTAGAAAGATAAGACTACTGATATTAAAATATGATTTGTGTGCTTTTATTTGTAGAACAAAAAATGTTAATTCTTATTAAGTTTTTTTTATATAGCACTTTTATCCAAAGTGCTTTACCATAGTTAGCTAACAGTACAAACAACATTTGGAAAGATCATTAAATGGCCCACCGAGACCCACAGAAATTTTCAAGTGGTCCGTGAAAAAAAAAGTTTGAGAACCACTAGTTTAGTGCATTGACCTATATTGATGACTTGGTAAGAATTTAACCAAAGGTCAACAGCAGCAGCAACACAAAAGGGGCTCCCAAATCACTGTTTCAGCAATTATAGCAATCATTTTACCTATTAATCTGACTATGAAGTATTAGACCCACATGGGAAGTGTAGTTAAAATTTGTGCAATTCTTTGAAAATTTAAGTTTTATTCTTATGAACAAGAAACTTTACCAACAGCATTGAGAATGTAATAAGATTTCAATCAAATATTGAATGTTAAATCTTTTCCAATTATTTGTTACATTAAATCCGTTTCCAGTTAACAAATAGTCTTTGTGACAGAACATTACATTAAAGGACCAGTAACATGTTCCCTTGCAAACATTTTATTACAGGTGAGAACAGGCTAGATTTTTTTCACTAACTGCTCTCTATTGTTCAACCACTCTTTAACTCTGATAAAATATCTTTGTATTTTCTTTCATACATGCACACACCTGTCTGATTCAACTGCAAGTATATGCAAAAATATATTTTCACTGATACAATTGTGCATAATCCCTTGTATTACAATAATGTATAATCACTCACCTATCAATTACATAGAAGTTATCACCATCATCACCTTGATCAATGACATGCTCCCCTCCTTCAACCAGCTTTTCAAACATAGCATCTAATACCTGAGACATCTGTTCCTATTTAAAAAAACAATAACAAAAAACCCCATAAGATGAAAATTAAGCTCTGATTTTATGGTATCACCCTCAAAAATACAAATTAACTGTTTAAATGTTCTAGTTAGTCTTCAAATATTGCACTCGACACAGCTCAGATGATGATAGCACACCTGAAATATATAAAATTTTCATGTTACAATAACACTGGTCTACAATTTTTGAGAAGTCGTCTGCTTCAGAGATAAAATGTGCTATTTATTATGTATTTTGATGTGCTGAATTCAAATATGACAATTAAAACAACTGATTGGCTACTGTTTCTAAGATATTTCAGTTTTTACATTTTATGTCTATGTATATTGTGTAGATAGTAGAGTTTTAATCATAAATTGTAAACCTAGGTCTTTTCATGTGTTTATGGTTGCTTTACATGATAATATTTCACCTGTCCTGTTTATGTAACACTTTAAAAATCAGCAAAAGGGTTATAGAAATAAAATTTATTATGAAACAAAAGGCAAAAAACTATTATGTACATAGTTTAGTCCTATTCAGTGTCTACTCGGCGCTTCTTGGCTTGTCTCTTGTATTCATTAAATGGAGCATCTCTTGTCACTGTCCAGCAATAGTCTGCAAGCTTTGATGGGCTCCATTTGCCCTGATAGCATTTCTCCATTGTTGCAATGTCCTGGTGAAATCGCTCGCCGTGCTCGTCGCTCACTGCTCCGCAGTTCGGTGGAAAAAAATCTAGATGAGAGTGCAAAAAATGTATCTTTAGTGACATGTTGCAACCAAGGCTTTTGTATGCCTTGAGGAGGTTTTCCACCAACAACCTGTAGTTGTCTGCCTTGTTGTTTCCGAGAAAATTTATTGCCACTAACTGGAAGGCTTTCCATGCCGTCTTTTCCTTGCCACGCAGTGCATGGTCAAATGCATCATCTCGAAGAAGTTCACGAATCTGAGGACCAACAAAGACACCTTCCTTTATCTTAGCTTCACTTAACCTTGGAAATTTTCCACGGAGGTACTTGAAAGCTGCTTGTTTTGTCAATGGCCTTGACAAAGTTCTTCATCAGACCCAGCTTGATGTGTAAGGGTGGTAACAAAATCTTCCTTGATTCAACAAGTGGTGGATGCTGAACACTTTTCCTCCCAGGCTCCAAAGACTGTCGGAGTGGCCAATCTTTCTTGATGTAGTGGGAATCTCTTGCACGACTATCCCATTCGCAGAGAAAACAGCAGTACTTTGTGTATCCAGTCTGCAGACCAAGCAAGAGAGCAACAACCATCAAATCGCCACAAAGCTGCCACTGATGTTGGTCATAGTTTATGCACCTCAAAAGTTGTTTCATGTTGTCATAGGTTTCCTTCATATGGACTGCATGACCAACTGGAATTGATGGCAAAACATTGCCATTATGCAGTAAAACAGCTTTAAGACTCGTCTTCGATGAATCAATGAACAGTCTCCACTCATCTGGATCGTGAACGATGTTGAGGGCTGCCATCACACCATCGATGTTGTTGCAGGCTACAAGATCACCTTCCATGAAGAAGAATGGGACAAGATCCTTTTGACGGTCACGGAACATGGAAACCCTAACATCACCTGCCAGGAGATTCCACTGCTGTAGTCTGGAGCCCAACAGCTTTGCCTTACTCTTGGGTAGTTCCAAATCCCTGACAAGGTCATTCAGTTCACCTTGGGTTATGAGGTGTGGTTCAGAGGAGGAGGATGGGAGAAAATGTGGGTCCTGTGACATTGATGGTTCAGGACCAGAAGTTTCATCCTCTTCCTCGTCTGACTCAAGTGAGAATGATTCTGGTGCATCAGGAACCGGCAGTCCTTCTCCGTGGGGTACTGGGCGTATAGCTGATGGAATGGTTGGATAATGCACAGTCCACTTTTTCTTCTTTGACACACCTTTCCCAACTGGAGGCACCATGCAGAAGTAACAATTGCTGGTATGATCTGTTGGCTCTCTCCAAATCATTGGCACTGCAAAAGGCATAGATTTCCTTTTCCTGTTCAACCACTGGCGAAGATTTGTTGCACAAGTGTTGCAGCATATGTGTGGGGCCCACCTCTTGTCCTGATCTCCAATTTTGCAGCCAAAATAAAGGTGATAGGCTTTCTTAACCATAGTGATTATACTGCGCTTTTGTGATGCAAAAGTCACTTCACCACAAAAACAGCAGAAGTTATCTGCACTGTTCACACAACTACGAGGCATCTCTGCTCACTTTGGCTAAACAGAAATGTGTCCCTTTGCAAAATCAAACACTGACAAATAAGAGAGCACGACACTGTATGATTTCTAGAGCTGATATAGGGCAATTTGTTCAGCAGAGTGATGTAAGCTTCGTTATGATTGCATCATCCATGACTTCTAGGAATAACATGATGCAATTCATATCATGTATGACGCAATACCAGCTTCAGATTGCATCATTCATTGTTTTGCCTAAAAAGCAAGTACTGTCCAAACCCAGTCATAGATTTATTCATAGATGCAGTCAAAGATGTATTTTAGTCATTTCTGGTTTAAATTGAGATCCCTCCCCTTTATAACTCACTTATCCTCCGCCATTCCCAAGTCAAGGGTCGTATATACTGACGCAATAGCATATCTTGAAAACTAGAGCCAATCAACAATTTTAAGCATCATTTTCGTTCTCAGTGACCCAGAATTAGTAACGTTTGACTACATTTATTTCAGAAGCATTTTGGCTGTAGAGCAGTGTAATCTGTCAATTTATCAGAAAAATAGTGAGATTTTCAGTCAGTATTTCAACTTTTAATTCCAGATCTTTCCTTCTATTGTGTTCAGAGCACAAAGACACACCTGCAGTTTTAATACTGCTGTTGTTCACTTTCCTAATGCAGTGCCCTGTAACAATCCTTTCCAAAACCGTCCCTTCACTTAATAATGCAAGATTACTTGATATCTGGTGTGATACCCAATATATTACTTGGCATCCCCTGCAGCTGCATAAAACATATTAACTGTTGCTTTGCTAACCAATGTGTGATGGGGTGCACTCACCCCGCACTGGATGGGGAAGGGTTAACTCCAAACTGTGGGCTGAGGAAGCCATGCCCCCACTCTTTACTGGGCATGCTCTAGGTGTAGCACTAGTATAAAGGGGAGCAGCCCCCGAGCTCAGTCTGGGCTGACCACTGTAGAGGAAGGACACATGCTGCAGGCTCCAGCCCGGGAGCTGCCGAAGTCCCAGACTGTGGGAGCCGGAGGTGCTGAGACCCAGGCAGACACCAAGTGGGATGCCACTTGCAGGTCAGAGCCCCCGGGAGCAGCACAACCCAAGGAAACCAGAGATCCCCAAGACAGCTAGACCAAGGGACTGCAGAAGTGATGGTAGGAAGTAGCCCAGGGAGGGACAAGCCATTGTCCCTACAGCAGTCAGTATGTTTTGGGCGGATCCCCACTGACTAAGTGGCGAGTCCACTTGCCACTATCAGGGCCCTGGGCTGGGACCCATTAGAGCAGGGAGGGCTCAGGTCCCCCTACCCAGGCTGCCACCCACCACTGGGAGGCAGCCCAACCTCCACTAGGCCTCCCTGCCCTGCCGACCAGGGTGAGCCTATTGACTTTATACACTAGGCCTCACTGTCTTGAGACAGAAGACAGCTTAAAGGCTGGCGTGCACTCACGCTGCACTGGATGGGGACCCCCCCACCCTGTCACACAATGGTAGATATATTTGTGGCAATATAGTATTTACTTGACTTCTATAAGTAGCACCTGAACTAGTATGTTTCAATATTGAAATTCCCCATTTATTTATACAATAGCCATATCTTGTGTATTAGTATGTGAAGCTATACACATGTAAATATACATGAAGTTACATAATATTAGTCACATATAATTAGTATTGATGAAGCACACTGAAGATAGATAACTTGTGAAGGGGAATACTAGTCAGAGGCCCCTTGCGGGAGGCCTCCTGGTCCTACCACACCCCACCCCAGGAAAAAGCAGTAGAGGTGAGTCCTCCAGGCTGCCTAGAACAGCTACAGGGAAGCAGCCAATCAGAGTCCAGCAGGCTCATATATAAAAAGGAGCTAATGGACAGCCCACATTCAGTTGCTGGCTGGAGCCAGGGGAGCAGGAAGGTGTTCCTGGCTAGCTGCAGGACTTGACAGAGCAATTGCTGACAGGGGAGCAAGAAAGGTGCTCTTGGCTGCCTGAAGGGAATCAAGAAAGACTTCAGCCCTGAGACAAGGGTGAAGATGAAAGTACTGGGGCTGTGGGGAAGTGGCCCCAGTAAAGGGAGGCAGCTGCTACTTATAGGATCCCTGAGTTGGGACCTGGTGTAGTGGATGGGTCTGGGTTCCCCCCCACCCCCACCCACTAGGGAAGTGGCTTAAGCACTGAGAAGGGACGTAGCCCAGAGAAGGGGCTAAAGACCCAGAAGGAGGTCAGCATTTGTGGGAATTTCTGAAACCCCCTGGAAAGGGAGTGAACTGAATTGTAAAGAGGGACTCAGCTGAAGAGCTGGGGTAACTGGTGAAGAGCCCCCCCAGGGAGGAAGCCCTGGGGGCACTGCTCCATACCAGAAAAGGGACAAGATAAGCGAGAGCCCAGCAGGGGCTGAGAGACCGTTTGGGAAGCAAGCCCAGGAGGGGCTATAACCAGAGTACTGGGATAGGCCCTGTTAGACTTGTACCCTGGGAGGGGTTTGTTTTATTAGCATACAAATTGTGACTCAGCTGAAGGGCTGCGTCACCGAAGATCCACCTGATGAGGGCAGTAGCCAACAGGAGGCACAGTGAGCAGCGCAAAGCTTAAAAAAAAGCAGGTGTATGCACATATTTGATCCAGGACGTTCAAGAGAGGCAAGTGGGCCCCACCATGTTAACTACATATACTGTAACTTCAGAAAATATGAATATCTACCTTTTTTTTTAAAGTATTGCACATGTCAAGACAAACACGTGTCAGGGATGGTCTAGATAATACTTAGTCCTGCCTTGAATGCAGAGGACTGGACTAGATGACCTCAAGAGCCCCATTCCAGTCTTGTACTTCTATAATTCTACGTCCAACATATACAGAAGCAACAGCTAAATTGAGTTTTCTTTTCCTTTTATTAATTTATATCATCTATAACATGTGCCCTTCTTCCTGTAGGCATCTAGCAGGGGTTCCCAAATTATGGCATGTGTGCCACTGGTGGTGCATGACCCTGATGTTCCATCAATTCACTTCATAACAATTTTTTAAGAAGGGGACACACAATGTGAATTAATAAAGTTTGGGAACTGCTGATCTACTGGAAGGCTCTATGTGCAACCTTCCCTTTCTATAGACATCTACAAAAATACTATGCAATGTGTGTCTTCTCCCCTCTGTTGATGGCCCCAAAGGTTCTATTTTTGGCCCTTTCCTTCTCCCACCCCATCCCTGAGGCAAAAGCTCATCCACTCTCATGGCTTCAGTGGTGGTGATTTTTAAAATCTTGCCTCATGGGAATGAGAGAATATTCCTGCTAAAATGACCTTCTCCTCAACCTATCCAGGCTTACATCACTGCTTCTGTCTGTTTGGACCTAATGGATACCCTGGTTTTTTTCCTCAATTTAAATGACAACCTTAATTTCTCTTCATTCCTGCGCAACTGCCTCGCCTCCCTTTTTCTACACCTGTGGCCTCTCAGATGCAAGGGTCACGTTCTAACCTCAGAGACTTGCATATAGCTTCCATGCACGTCAACCTGAGTTGTACATGAATATCTGAGGATATAGTTTTGCCCTTAGTGATCACATACAGTATACAAATTAGAAAACGAGGTCTATACCACCGACAAAATATTTCTTAGCTGTTTTAGTGTTTGGAGCCAATTTATGGGAATATATGTTTCCAACCCACTGTAAACCATTATGAAAAGGTAAATCATACGATGCCTAGATAACATGGGGACAGAAACAAGCCTAAATGTGTGCAATGCTTCAATTGAATAGATAAACCCTGGACTTAACTAGTGCAGTCAGTGAGTAGGATTTCACACACTGGATACACCACCACTTAATTTTAATGGAATAAGTAGGTTTATAAAGAAATGTAGCAGACTAATAAAGTGACAGTCTGAATTATGCTTTGGACACTACTACAGCAAATATTTTATTTTACCACCTACATATGGAGTCAGAAGTATCAAGGGATACATTCAATTAAATCAACTCTCAAGTAGAAATATAGAAATGTACAGATGGAACTTAGGTTTCACAGTTTAAATACATTGAAGACCTCTAATTTCTAAATATCTTGCCAAGAATGTCTATGAAGACAATTTCCTTTAGATAGATGCTTTAGAACTTAACCTGTTTATTCTCTCCAAGATTCAGAAGATATTTTAAATTCAACAACTCTATCATATTCTTCAGTTCATGCAACAGATTACACAAAGAGATTTCTGCAAACTGCACATGCACATTCAGTGTGGCATCCAGCTAGTTGCTGATGCAGTACTGACGTTTCTTCTCTCTGTCCAAGTTTCCTCCTCAATAGCTGACCCAGAGAAGGAGCTCACTCACATAGTATCATTGTTCTGTCAACTGGTCCACACATTTGTTTTTAATTGCCTTTCCTATATGCCACCCCAGTTCAACAAATGAAAGAGTGTCAGCACTCTGAGCACTGGTTTTGCATAAAGCAAGGGTATTAGTACCCCCTGCGAGGTAGATAATTATGTATGATAATTCCCATATTAAAGATAGGAAGATGGAAACAGAGATTAAATGAATTGCCTGGAGGCACCATATTCTAGACAACTAGGCACAGAATGCAAATGAGAACTTAATTCCAATGCTGATTCTGACACCACCCATTTGTGAAGTGGGGGTAATAATACTTCTCCCTCCTTCAAAAGATGTGTTGTAAAGATTAATTAATTCATGCTTGTGAACACTCAGGACTACCGTGATGAGTGCAACAGAAAAGCCCATTAAAATATCCATATTCAGTGCAGCATTGGATAAGAACATAAGAACAGCCATACTGGGACAGATCAATGGTTCATCTAGCCTAGCATCTGGCCTTTAGTAGCCAATGCCAGGTGCTTCAGAGGGAACGAACAGAACAGGTAATCATCAAGTGATCCATCCCGTCACCCATTCCCAGCTTCTGGCAATCAGAGGCTGGAGACACTTCAAAGCAAGGTTTTGCGTCCCTGACCATCCTCGCTAATAGCCATTGAGGGACCTATCCTCCATGAACTTACCTAGTTCCTTTTTTAACCCTGTTAAAGTCTTGGCCTTCAACATCCTCTGGCAAAGAGTTCCACTGGTTGACTGTGCGTTGTGTGAAGAAATACTTCCTTTTGTTTGTTTTAAACCTGCTGCCTATTAATTTGATTTGGTGACCCCTAGTTCTTGTGGTATGAGAAGGATTAAATAACACTTCCTTATTTACTTTCTCCACATCAGTCATGATTTTATAGACCTCTATCATATCCCCCCCCCTTAGTCATCTCTTTTCCAAGTGCAAAGTCCCAGTCTTATTAATCTCTCCTCATATGGAAGCTGTTCCATTCCCCTAATCATTTTTGTTGCCCTTTTCTGTACCTTTTCCAATTCCAATATATCTTTTTTTTGAGATGGGGAGACCAGAGCTGCATGCAGTATTCAAGATGTGAGCGTACTATGGATTTATATAGAGGCAAAATGATATTTTCTGCCTTTCCTAATGATTCCCAACATTCTGTTAGCTTTTTTGACTGCTGCTGCACATTGAGCAGATGTTTTCAGAGAACTATTCATTGATTCCAAGATCTTTCTTGAGCGGTTGCAGCAAATTTAGACCCCCTCATTTTATATGTATAGTTGGGATTATGTTTTCCAGTGTGCATTACTTTGCATTTATCAGCATTGAATGTCATCTGCCATTTTGTTGCCCAGTCACCCAGTTTTGAGAGATCCTTTTGTATAACTCTTTGCAGTCCGCTTTGGATTTAACTACCTTGACTAGTTTTGTATGATCTGCAAATTGTGCCATCTCACTGTTTACCCTTTTTTCCAGATCATTTATGAATGTTAAACAGTACTGATCACAGTACAGACCCCTGGGGGACACCACTGTTTACTGCTCTCCATTCTGAAAATTGACCCTGCGTGTCCTATCTTTTAACCAGTTACTGATCCATGAGAGGACCTTCCCTCTTATCCCAGGACAGCTTACTTTGCTTAAGAGCCTTTGGTGGGGGACCCTATGGATGGTGTGTAGTACATAAGGCATAGATGTCACACACTGAATGGTGATAATAAAAAAACAGAACTGCTTCATTCCCTGAGCACTGTCCAGTCGGTGCACTAAAAGCAGCATGGGCCTTGTGGGAACAATAGTATGTAACTGTGTAATTAGGACTGTCATAATGCATATATACAGGCAACCCTTAATTCTGGTGGCTCCTACTTTTAAGTGCTCTGTTACTAGTTTTTTTCTAATGTAGTTTGTGTTTACATACATATAAAACACAATCAGATGCAGCTTTTTATAGCAATGTGTGCACATGTGCTATATGGAATGCTGTAGCTGGGGCATCCGGATAATCTATACTACAATACCAGCAGCATTACAAATATGATAGATTTGATTTAAATTAGACACATTTCCTTAAGGAAAATGGTGTACTAAACATGCACATTATGCCATTTTAACAACTTTTGCAGTCACATCATTATTTGTTATTTTGTTAAAAACACAACAAAGCACAGATTCCTCGCTGAGAACTATGTACATGCCAAATTTGAAGCTCTATTACAAAGTGCGTTGAGTAGGAAAAACTGCATTTGAAATAATTTAGAATTATTTAGTATATTTATATAGTATTTGTTTTCATACTTGGATAATTAATACAGCTCAGTGGAATTTCTTAGGCCATTCAAAAATAATTACACTTTGGACTGAGAATAAGTGTATTTATGTCAGTCAGAAAAGGAACATTTTTGAGAAAGTGACTGGAAACATGGGTTTCTATCATGACAGCATAACTTAGAATAATAAAAATACCCTTTTTTGATAGAGAAAGAATCATTGCCATCCTCTCACACTAAGGGATAGGGAAGAAATCAGGTTTTCCTAGCAACACATCCACAGTTGATAGTGAATTCCTGCACAAAGACTCCTGGCTGACACAAAGGACTTGAATATTACAGTTCTTGTCCAAGATATTGTCTTTGTCTGAAATGTTGTGGCTAATGTACTTCACCCCAAAATCTTTGTTATAGCAGGGGAAGGCAAAAAGACTGGTTAAATTGCAGTGAATTCACAAAGTAACTTTACTATCTATTCCAAAGCAAAATGTATATGAGCATCCATAATTAGCCTGGATACATAACGGGGAAAAAAAGCCTGATTATTGTCTCAGTTACACTAGTTTTACTCCACTACAACTTCAGTGGAGAGACTCTTGATTTCCATGAGGGTGAGATCAATCAGGATCACAGACTTCAGATGACAGCAAAGAGAGCAGCACAGTGAGGCTGTGTCTACACTAGATTTTTTTTCTCTCTCTCTCAAAATTTCACACCATTGCTTCTTTCAGTGGTACCAAGAGTGGGAGCACAAGTGTACACCAGCTGCTGGTGGCCACACGTATTTGTATAATCTACACCTATTCTGAGCAGGATTAGACAATACAGTGGTTAAAGTGCTGGTAGACAGTCCATTCTAGCGCTAAAACTCCCGGAGCTGTACAGAGGTACCAACTGTGGCAAATTTTAAAAACAAAAATATCTAGTGTAGACAGTCTAACAATGCCTTTGAGCACTCCTTCTAATCTCATGACATACAAGATCTGTCTTTCTAATCAATCAAAATCTATCATTCCCTGTAATTATAACCTCATAGCACAGAACTAAGGAAACATTCAATATGTAGGTGGTTGTCATTATGACTGACAACTACTGAAAAAACATAGGATTTATTTTTAGTTCTCTATTCACACAATATGCAAATTGGCTGCATGCTGAAGTAAAATGGCTCTGACTCACTGGAAAAACAACCATTCTAACACAAATTGATTTTATCCACTGGGGCAAAATTGTTTGTTTGATTCAAATTAAATCATATTTGATCTCATACTGCAAGAAGTTACCTGTTGCATTTGGCATTGAAATATTCATGAGAACAACATCTTCAAACAGTTGTTTCAAAACGTTATGCTCTACTGTACAAAATGAATAGTCTAAAACTCGGCAAAAATTATGCTGGGAGAAAGAATTTGCACAGTTGTCCAAATAAGTTGTCCAAGTAGAAGTCTTCATGGTGAAGTAAATACAGACTTCGATACACAACTTTTCCAATGGCTGTTAGGCATGCCTCTTAATTTGTTAATTAGTATTTTTGGCAAGTATGCCCAGAGGGCACACAGTTTGTGCAACTTCTAAATATACCTCTACCCGGATATAACGCGACCCGATATAACACAAATTTGGATATAACGCGGTAAAGCAGCGCTCCGAGTGGGGGGGGGGCGCACTCCAGCGGATCAAAGCAAGTTCGATATAACGCAGTTTCATCTATAACGCGGTAAGATTTTTTGGCTCCCAAGTACAGCGTTATATCGGGGTAGAGGTGTATCAATATCCATGATACATTGGGGACCATGTGTTGTCATTTCAACTTTTTAGTGCCTTTAGGAACAGAGAATAAAAGAATCACTTGATATAGTCCCATATAGCCACATTTTAGAAATTGTATTAAGACAACAATGTACAGTTATAAGCACACTTAGGATTAGTTTACATTATCGTGATGACTGTCAAATTTAGTGCAGTGTTTGGATGGCATGAAGTAAATAAGGGATCGGCCACACATATACTGAATGTTGTTCAGTATTTGGTTTTTAACCACTGCCTCATTCACTAAACACTATCTATCCTTTAATGTGAATGAGGCAGGACTCCTGTGGAAAAGTTAGTGTAGGATTATTAAATTAGGACTGTATCTCTATGTATGTGAACAAGTGGCTGAATTAACACTGCACGGGAAACTTAAATACTGGCATCTCCCGCTTTTGAGTGCTTGACTTTGCAACCTTAGTAACACTACTTTTACATAGTTTGGGTTTTTTTTACTTTATATTTAAACATACATAAAATATGTCTGTGGCTCACGGCGTCCCTGCACAATAAAACAGACACAAAATGAAACAGCAGCAACTCAGAAGAGTCAGAACTTGAACAAGAAAGAAAAAAACCAGAAGTATATGCAGAGGTCTAAATTTAAAATAATACTGTATACAAGTAGGAAGTAATAATACCTCTCCCTATTTCAAAAAGAGGTATTGTGAAGAGGAATTTGCAAAGTACTGACGTACTACTGTGATGAGGAAAACAGAAAAGCCATGAGGAAATTTTTAAAAACCCATATTCAATCCAGCACCTGGATGAAGTGTAGTACACTAGGCATGAGTTACATACCGAATGCTGGGGATAAAAAAGTCTTAAACTGCCTCATTCACCGAGCACTATCCATTCTGTGCACTGAAAGAGGCCTGGGCCCTGTAGGAAAATGTTTTTTGCCAAAATTGCATCACAAAAGTTGACCTGCAACTTATACAGAAGTCAAACTAGCAATATAATGCGGTAGAGCTGTGCAATTCTCGCTTAGAGCTTCTAAGCTCTTTATGCTCCCCAGAGCTCATTTACATCCAGGAGTTTGGCTCTCAGGGCAAGACGGGTTGCTACCCCCCAGCTCACAATTACCATTCATGTGTGTATGCTTATGTTCACACCTAACTGGTGTATCTGAAGGTCAATGATTCTTTTAAAATTAGTTTTGCAACAAAATTGTATGTATGTATAAGCTCAGTAACACTGTTATAGGTAGTACAAACAAGAAATATACACAGCAAAACCCTATAGCATAGTAATTTTTCTATTGTTAGTGACATCTCCCTAGAACATAGTAATTTTTCTATTGTTAGTGACATCTCCCTAGAACAGTATATGATGCTTTTTTCCAGGTCAAGTAAAAAATTACAAGTTTTCGCTCCTGGCCCTTCTAACTAGCTAATCTTAGTATCACATGTTTTAAGTACCATCCTGAATGCACACACTGCATGGACAAAATAATGTTTTAGTCTCAATTTCCTTTCAAGTCAGGAAAATAAATATGGTAACTCTATCTCAAGGGGACTGTGAAGAAATTTCTAATAGATAATAAACAGCCATTGAACATAACCAAACTTGTACTGTATTTGCTATATATTCTATATGGATTAAAAACCTAGTCAACAGGAGTCCTTGGATAGGGGCTCCTGCTTCAGATAGGAGAGTGCTTATGGAATGTGATTTGCCCTTTGGAAATGCTATTTAGTTGCTTTTTTTTAGAACACTAGAGAGCCCACTAATTTGCCACCATTGGGATACCTGTGTATCTTGTTAATGTCACTTCATAGATTTGGTAACGTGGGCCCTTCTGAAAGGGGAAAGAGAGAACAATGCTCTCCCCACTGCACGTCTATTCATTAAACCAGCTGGTCCCAAAGAAGCATCAGCATTTAAATTTGCCGATACAAACTCCCAATGCCTGACCCAGTGATGGCAGCACTTTTTCAACCCAAGCAGGATAGAAAGAATGGAAAGTCATGACCAGTACAAAGACAGAAAATAACTTCCATGAGTCCAAATTTACTTCCCTACTACTCATGTAAAACAAGATATCCTGGATTTAAAGGCACTACCATATATGTACAGTTGAAATGGTGCTTGCACCAGCCAATCTGCAACAAGGAGCTGGGCTCCAACTTGACTATTAAGGTAGATGCCATGGGCACCAGAAGTCTTGGATGAGATCCTGGGGGGGTGAAAAAGACCACGATAAAAACCACGATAGGAAAGATGATCCAGTGATTAGGGTTCTTGCTTTGGACTCAGGAGATCTCAGTTCAATTCTGTTCCATCCCAAACTTCCTGTATGACCTTGAGCAAATCACTCGGTCTCCCTGTGCCCCAGCTTCCCAACAATAAAATGGGGATAACAGTAGTCCCCTACCTCACAGGGATGCTGTGAAGATAAATACATTAAAGATTGTGAGTTCCTCAGATACTATGGTGAGGGAGACATATAAATACCAAAGATTGATAATCAGTAATTCCTTTACTCCAAAAAGACTCAGTTCACACAGTTCTTTGATTCTGTTCTGTTCTTCCTTTCAACAACAATTTTACATAATCTGCTCACAAGTTAAAATGACATCCTGTCATTTACCTTTCACTCACTTTGGACAATTTAAGATTTCAGCATCGAGTAGGATTCAGCATAACAGTGGGAGGGAAAAGAGGCACTCAGAGCCAGGGTAGGGAGCAAAATGAGGAAAAGAAAATCATGGAGAAAGGTGAACAGAATGGCAGGAAGGTCTGGGGACAAAGGACAGTTTTTCTTCAGCAACTCATGATCCTTCTAGACCATTAATGACTGCTTCTTGGAACAGTTAGTCCTGGAACCCACAAGGGGAGAGGCAATTCTTGATTTAGTCCTAAGTGGTGCACAGTATCTGGGCCAAGAGGTGAATATAGCTGAGCAGCTTGGTAATAGTGACCATAATGTAATGAAATTAACATCCTTGTAGGGAGAGAAATACCAAAGAAATGCACCATAGTAGCATTTAACTTCAAAAAGGGGAACTACACACAAATGAGGAAGCTACTTAAAGGGAACATAAAAGGAACACTCACAAGAGTGAAATGCCTAAAAGCTGCATGGAAACTTTAAAAACACCATAACAGAGGCTCAAACTAAATGTATACCCCAAATATTTTTAAGAGGATTTAAAAAAACCCCAACATTGGCTAAACAACAGAGTAAAAGAAACAATTAGAGGCAAAAAGACATCACTTAAAAATTGCAACTCAAATACTACAGAGGAAAATAGAAAGGAGCATAAACTCTGGCAAGTCAAGTGTAAAAGTAGAGTTAGACAGGCCAAAAAATAATTTGAAGGGCAACTAGCAAAACATACAAAAACTAACAGCAAATTGTTTTTAAGTACATCAGTAGCAGGAAGCCTGCCAAACAATCAGTGGGGCCACTGGACGATCGAAGCACTCAAGGAAGACAAAGCCATTGCGGAGATGCTAAATGAATTCTTTGTATCAGTCTTCACCACAGAGGATGTGAAGGAAATCCCCATGCCTAAGCCATTCTTTTTAGGTTGCATATCTGAAGAAGTGTCCCAGATTGAGGTATCAAATTGATAAATTAAACAGAAGTATGTCACCGGGAACAGATGGTATTCATCCAAAAGTTCTGAGGGAATTCAAATATGAAATTGCAGAACTAACAAGTGTGGTTTATAACCTATCACTTAAATCAGCCTCTGTACCAGATGACTGGAGGATAGCTAATGTGACGCCGATTTTTTAAAAAGACTCCAGAGGCCATCCTGGCAATTACAAGGCACACTGGTTGAAACTACAGTAAAGAACAGAATTATCAGACAAATAAATAAAACACAGTGTGTTGGGGAAAAGTCAACACCGTTTTTAAAAGGGAAATCATGCCTCACCAATCTATAAGAATTCTTTGAGGGCGTCAACAAGCAAGTGGACACGGGTGATCCAGTGGATATAGTGTATACTGTACTTGGACTTTCAGAAAGCCTTTGACAAGATCCCACCCCAAAGGCTCAAGCAAAGTAAAGCAGTCATGGGATAAAAGCGACAGTCCTCTCATGCATCAGCAACTGGTTAAAAGATAGGAAACAAAGGATAGGAATAAACAGTTTTCACAAACATAAAGAAGTACTTCTTCATATAACACACAATCAACCTGTGGAACTCATTGTCTTGGGATGTTATGAAGGCCAAAAGTGTAACTGGGTCCAAAAAAGAATTAGATCAATTCTTGGAAGATAGGTCCAAGATGGTCAGGGATGCAACACCATGCTCTGGGTGTCCCTAAATTCAGATTGCCAGAAGCTGAGACTGGAAGACAAGGAATCGATCACTCAATAATTGTCCTGTTCTTTTCATTTCCTCTGAAGCGTCTGACACTGGCCAAAATCAGAAGACAGGACACTGAATTAGATGGACCAGTGGTTTGACCCAGTATGGCCATTCTAATGAACTTGAGAGCCACAAACAGAAGAAGCTAACAGGAGAGTATCAGAAGCTAGACCACCCTCATCCTAGGTGGCTGACAGACTGCTTCCTTATGCACCTATCTACAATGTGTACGGAAAAAAAGCTGCGTGATCATGGGGGACTTCAGTGTAAATGACATGTGCTGGAGCTCTCATGGTGCCTGTACTAAAATGTCCTTGGAATTTCTAAACAATCTCCTGGACAACTACTTTGTCTTAGCAGATAAACAGGAACTGATCACAGAGCTAAAAATGAACAGCAGCTTAAGTACAAGTGATTATGGTTTGATCACATTTATAATGTGCAAGCAGAATCAAGTTCAGACCAGTAATATACATACTTGCAGCTTTATCAGGGCCAATTTTACAAAGCTGAAAATAATTATGAGCCTAATCAGTGGAGGAAGAATTTAATCAGAAGAATGTGAATGATAATTGGGAATCATTTATGATACCCCAAAAGCCACAATTCCACAGTAGAGGAAGAAATCTGTGCTGGTTAAAATAAGCAACCTGGTATAGAGGGGAAATGAAGGCAGCCAAAAAACCAGATGATATAGTCTCATCACATGGTGATGATAATACTCTTTCCATTCCACTAATATCTCTGGAGGATGTTAAACAGAAGCTACTAAAGTCAGACATTTTTAAATCAGCAGGTTGAAATGAGTTTCATCCAAAAGTTTTAAAAGAGCTGGCTGAGGAGTTCAATGGACCGTTAATGTTGTTTTTTCAATAAGTCTTGAAGCACTGGAGAAGTTCTAGGAGACTGGAAAAAAGCTAATGTTGTGTCAATTTTTAAAAAGGGTAAACACGATGAGCTGGGTAATCAGCCTGATATCTATCTCGGTCAAGATAATGGAGCGACTGATACGGGTCTTGACTGATAAAGAACTAAAGGAGGGTAATGTAATTAATACAAATCAACATGGGTTTATCGAAAATAGATCCTGTCAAACTAACTTGATATCTGTTTTTGATGAAATTACAAATTTGATGGATAAAGATAAAGTTGACGTAATATATTTACAGTGTAAGGCATTTGACTGGGTACCATAT
Organism: Emys orbicularis; assembly: GCF_028017835.1. Classification (NCBI taxonomy): domain Eukaryota; kingdom Metazoa; phylum Chordata; order Testudines; family Emydidae; genus Emys; species Emys orbicularis. The sequence continues at coordinate 30,868,690 of NC_088683.1, read as the reverse complement.
GACATTTTGATTGAAAAATCAGGACATTATAAAAATAACATGAAACAAATTAATTGGATCAAAAATTGGCTAAGTGATAGTTCTCAAAATGTAATTGTAAATGGGGAATTGTCATTGAGTGGGTCTGTTCCTAGTGGAGTCCCACAGAGATCAGTTCTTGGCCCCACGTTTTAACATTTTTACCCATGATCTGGAAGAAAACATAAAATCATCACTCAACGTTTGCAGATGACACAAAAATTGGGGGCGTGGTAAAACAATGAAGGGGACAGGTCACTGATTCAGAGTGATATGGATTGCTTTGTAAATTGTAGGCAATTGTACACATTTTAATATAGCTAAATGTAAATATCTAGGAACAATGAATGTAGACCATATTTACAGGATGGTGCACTCTATCTTGGGAAGCAGTTAATCTGAAAAAGATTTGGTGGTCATGATGGGTAATCAGCTGAACATGAACTTCCTGTGTGACGGTTGGCCAAAAGAGCTAATGTGATCCTGGGATGCATAAAGAGGGAAATCTCAAGTAGGAGCAGAGATTATTTTACCTCTGTATTTGGCACTGGTGCAATTGCTGCTGGAATACTGAATCCAGATCTGGTGTCCACAATTCAAGAAGGATGCTGATAAATTGGTGAGGATTGAGAAAAGCCATGAGAATGATTAATGGATTAACAGTGATTAACATGCCTTGTACTGATTGAGCTCCTTGATACTAGCCATTTAGCTTAACAAAGAGATGATTAAGGGGTGATCATGATTACAGTCTATATGCACCTATAAGGGATACAAATATTTAATAATGGGCTCTTCAATCTAGCAGAGAAAGGTATAACCAATGTCTGAAAGTTGAAGCTAAACAAATTCAGACTGGAAATAAGGCATAAATTTTTAACAGTGAGAGTAATTAACCATTGAAACAATTTACAAGGTTCATGGTGGATTCTCCATCACTTACAATTTTTATATCAAGACTGGATGTTTTTCTGAAAGATATGATCTAGCAATTATTTTGGGGGAAGTTTTATGGCCTGTGTTATACTGGAAATCAGACAGATGATTATACTCGTCCCTTCTGGCCTTACAATCTGAATCGTTGCTTTTAAATATTTCCTAAAAATAAAGGAAATTCCCAGATAAAAATGTATTTAAAATAGATTAAGAGCTGAATAGATATTAATTAAATAAAAACATTATTAGCCACCAAAAACTCCCTTCTTCCCATCCACAATACCTCATCTATAATCACAAACCTCTCCTTGCATACTGTCATACAAATCTCAGAATTACCATCTCATAGCCAGATCATCCTTCATTCACCACGTTGTTCACAATAAAACATTCATACATCTCGCCATCTAATCACTTACAGTACAGGAAAAAATTCAATTCAGGTAGTCTTAAATGAAGTAACATTTCACTGGCAGTTTTGCAGAAACAAAAAAATTACTACAATAAAAATAGGTAAAAAAAAGTCTAGTTGAATAATATAGAAAGCATCACAAGAGTGGCACAGAATAGTTACAAAGTAGAGTTTAAGATACCTAAAAATTTCACATAGCACGAAGTTCTTTGTCTGACCTATTTTATATAATATATGATATGAAGTTATTCAACATCAGTGTAGAAAGCTGGGAGGAGCACGCAGAATCCCATCCAATTTGGAGGGAATATCTGGCACCGGGTACAGCTGAACATGAAGCAGCTTTGATCCAGAGGATGGATGCAAAGCGAGAAAGACGAAAGCAATGTGCTGTAATCATGGACTCTAACTCAGACAACACATGGATCTGTGAAATCTGTGTTGCTCTTGAATTGGGCTAGTCTGCTGCCGTGGGCAACAGGGGGACCCCCGCAGCTCCCCGTCTGCCATGGCGGCAGGAGGACCCCCACAGCTCCCCGCCCCCATTTTATATACACAAAACAATTAAGCGTAAACTCTATGCCCTTATAGCCCTCTTGGGACTTTAAGGTTCACATGTCAAAGGCCTCTATTACCCATTTGTTTCTTATTACCGATGACAGAGCACTTTAATCCAGTCCAAAATTGTTAGCTCCCTCCTGTAACATCTGCTTATAAGCAAAACAAAAGATATTCCTTTTTCAATACCAATTGCAGCTGACTCATACTCCTAAATATGCTTGAATATTAATTAATATTCTCCTTAAGTAACCCTCTTAAGCACATAGTTTACCTTTGTTCCCGGATACCTGCAACGGCCTCTCAAATAACCGCACATCTCCACCAAGCAGGCTTAATGATACTTCAAACATCTTTGAAGTCAACCTGTGTAAGCAAGCCAAACTGGTTGGCTCCTCCCAGCACTTTCCAACACTGACTGTGTAAACCAAGGGTAGGCAACCTATGGCACGCGTGCCGAAGGCGGCACGTGAGCTGATTTTCAGTGGCACTCACACTGCCCGGGTCCTGGCCACTGGTCCGGGGGGGCTCTGCATTTTAATTTAATTTTAAATGAAGCTTCTTAAGCATTTTAAAAACCTTATTTACTTTACATACAACAATAGTTTAGTTATATATTATAGACTTATAGAAAGAGACCTTCTAAAAATGTTAAAATGTATTACTGGCACGCAAAACCTTAAATTAGAGTGAATAAATGAAGACTCGGCACACCACTTCTGAAAGAAGCAACAGAGGGTCTTCTGAAAGGTTGCCGACCCCTGGTGTAAACTAATACTTGTTTCACCTCAGAACAATGGCAAAATGTTATTTAGATAAAGAACAGCAGCAGTGATGTGCTACAAATATATATTTTAACAAGGGTCTTCACCAAAGTTGTCGCTGTAGTTGCATACCAACAGTACTTGCAGACAGAATGAGCTAATGTAACTATTCATTTGCTTTCTCATTTCATCAGAAATGCTCTTCCAGAACTTTATACAAGGAAGAGACACCAGCAGTTGGCAAAGAAACATATTAAACTACACTTTGCTGGCAGTTATACTTTGTTTCTGAAAAATGTTGGCATAATACAGCGTTCACTCTGTGTAATTTAAAGTTAGGGGTGGAGTGACTGTGATGCTGGCAGACCAGGTGTCAGCTACTGCCAAGGCTGTAGGCATCATCTGAGCACTGACAAATGCATAGCTGGAATCCAGACCAGCTCACCTGTATGTTAATATTGTTCAAGATAGCTGCTGAATCTGTAAAGACATGGTTAGTTTTTAGACTTTATACAATTCTTGTAAGATGCTATATGCATTAATCTTACTTATGTCTGTATCCCACGTTATAAGGAATAATGTACGTTTTACTTTATAACTGTCAAAAGGCCTGCTCTGAACTTGTGAACTCAGGCAGGAGGAGTGATTCCCTCACCCATCAAGGAGGACTGTCAGAACTAAGTGGGCCATTGTGAGGCATCACGATACAAAGACTTTGCTAATTGTCCCTACACAAGCTATATGAGGAAGTGCTTGTCAAGAGGGAAATAAAGATAGCTGACATGAATATTTTTCATCTCTTTGCTGTTTGGACTCTGGCAGGGCTGGAGCCAGGGAAAAAAAGCAGATCCCCAGGGTCAAGCTGGGTTAGCCCTAAAAGACATTCAGAGCTGACAGACTATCATCTCTCTGTCACCTTTTGGAATCATAGGCTGTAACTTATTTGTGTACAGATGTTGCCTGCTCTAACCTGTAAATAAATCATTTATTTTTCCTAGTTACTAAATCCTTAGTTAGTTTACTATAGGATTGGCTAAAAGTGTTGTCTTTGGTGTGAAATTTAAGGTACACATTGACCTGAAGTAAGTGACTGGTCTCTTGGGACTGGGAGCAATATTTTTAATGTTTTGTGATCTTTGTTATAAGTGACGATTTATCACAAAGTCCAGCTTGCCCAAGTGACTTGTGTGCCCATGGGGGACTGTCTGTGATTCCATGGTCAGACTGTTATAATACTTCAGGAATTCACATTTGTTACTGGGTTGCTGAAATACAATTACAGAACATACCACCAGTTTTGGGTGTCCAGACAGCATGACAGTGACAATGTCATGAGGGTGTAGGAATTTTTTGTTTTTTGAATATTTGCAATTTAATATAATCCAGTCCACTCCTAAAGTAAAATGTGCATATATAATGAGCTTAGTCATCCCTGACAGAGATAATATAATTATATCCAGGAAGGGATAAACTACATCACTGGCATGGAAATCCTCGTGACCTTCCTTGCATTTTGGTAGCAACAGAATTTTAACAAGGAGCTCCTGGAAGACCCAAACAGCCCCCTACAGCACAACACTGAATGTCATGTCAAAGAGGCATATCTGGTGCATTTTGACATCAAACAGCCTAATAAATTTAATATAAAATAAGTCATACATGTAAATAAAGCTAACTGTGTAACAGGATACATGCCCTTCAGACATTCACCCAGTCTATACAAAGTGGCTGCAGATATCAAAGCATTATACCTGTATGCGTGTAAAATTAAATGCCCAAAATCTTGGTTAACACAAAAGGAAGTTTGCCCACTGGTGCCTAGTGTCCTTCCAGAATGTGAAGGGCAGCTAAACTTAAACCTCTGAACACCAGGAAAGGAAGAGTTAAAGTAATGCAAATTTAAACTTCAGAAAAACAGGAAATAAAGTAACAGAGGGTCCTGTGGCACCTTTAAGACTAACAGAAGTATTGGGAGCATAAGCGTTCGTGGGTAAGAACCTCACTTCTTGCATCTGAAGAAGTGAGGTTCTTACCCATGAAAGCTTATGCTCCCAATACTTCTGTTAGTCTTAAAGGTGCCACAGGACCCTCTGTTGCTTTTTACAGATTCAGACTAACACGGCTACCCCTCTGATACAGAAAATAAAGTGTTACAGTACAGGCCATCTCCACAATGCAGCTTAAGCTCTGCCCTCTGGAGCTGGCAATAGCCACTGAGAATGGTTCAGTAAGGGGGCTGCCATAATAAGTAGACATGAGGAAGTTCTAAGAGAATGTACTACTATTTGTATTGTGATCCACAGCTGCCTTTACTGTTAGGTGTAGCTGTATTTGAATGGTGGGGGGATCAGTTGGAGCAGTTCTCACTGTGATATGACAAGAGTAGGCCAGGTGTAGTCAGTTATGCCAGACCTAAACCTCAGTTTTGCCTTAGCAAAGAGAAATTTTTACACTTTGCCCTACAGGGTTCATGTAGTCTGTTCCTAAAGTGTTCTATAGTATCTGGAAGGGCAGAATGCTAGCATGTGCATTCGGGGTCAGCCAAGGCATCGTTCAGAAGGTAGAATTAAGGTTGTCATGTGGGAAAGGGGGTATACCTTAACTTTGTATTTTCTGTTTTTTTGAGGACAGATTACTAAGGGACAAAGTGATAAACAATTCAAGGTGGTTGTTGGCATTCATGGAGCAGCTGCAGATGGTGGAGTGATGCTTCTGGGCCCAAGAAATGAGCACTGACTGGTGGGATTGAATTGTAATGCAGGCTTGGGATGACAAGCAATGGCTGCAGAAATTTCGGACGGGAAAGGCCACATTTCTGGATTTGTGTGCTGAGCTCACCCCAGCCCTCCTGCATATGGACACCAGAATGAATGAGAGCTGCACTGATGGTTCAAAAGCCAGTGGCAGTTGCAGTGTTGAAGCTTAGATGGAAATCATTTTGGAGTTGGAAAATCCAGTGAGGCCATTGTCATGCCAGCATGTAGGGTCATTAATCCTGCTACACAGGAGCGTGATTGTCCTGCACATGGCAGATATTGTGGACTAATATATAGCTATGGGGTTCCCAAACTGTAGTGGGGTGATAGACAGCATGCACATTCCTATTTTGGCCCCAGCCCACCTTGCTACAGAATACATCAACAGAAGGGGCTACTTTTCTATGGTTATACATGCAGTGGTCGATCACCAGGGACACTTCATTGATATCAATGTGGGCTGGTCAGGGAAGGAGCATGATGCTCACGCCTTTAAGGACACAGGAGTGTTCAGGAAGCAGCAAGCAGAGAACATTTTTTCCCAACTTGCGGATTACCATTGGTGATGTTGAAGTGCCAATAGTGATCTTGGGGGCTCAGCCTACACCTTCCTCATGAAGCTGTACCCTGGCCACCTTGACAGAGCCAAGGAAAGATTCAACAACTCACTCAGCAGATGAGAATGACTGTTGAATGTGCTTTTGCAAATTAAAGTGATGCTGGTGGTGTTTACTCACTAGATTAGAACTCAGTGAGAAAAAAATATCCCAATGGTTATAGCTGCCTGCTGTGTCCCGCATAATATCTGTGAGGCAAAAGCAGAAAAGTTGCCACCGGGGTGGAAGTGGAGCAGCTGTCTGTTGAGTTTGAACAGCCAGACACAAGGGCCATTAGAGTTCATTGCAGAGCTATGCGGCTGAGGGAGGCCTTAAAAGAGCACTTTAAAGGTCACCCACAGTAATGTGCTGTGCTGGACAGTGATCTGTCTGGCCCTGAAATTTTGGGAGTTGTTAGGAATTGTGTAGTGCTTGGTGTATATTTATGAATATCACACAGTCTTTTAATGAACCTATGAATTATGCAGTGCTTCCTATACATTCATAATTATTACACTGTGGTTTTAACTGCACTAATGAGTTCTGTGGTGGTGTTGTATTACAAGTAAGATGTGCTTTGAGTAGCACTAGGCATTCTGTAGTATACGTTATGAAGTAATAAAGATTATTTTTTTCCAAAATATAAACATTTATTGCCCACCAAAAACAGTGCAAAACAATAATGTGCAATTAAAAACCAGTGTAGTGCAAACTTATAAAATCAATTAAGAGAACAGAACTTGAAAAGTAGAACGGTACTGTCCATTTAAATCCATTTCTGCCAAACATACACCAGCCAGGGCTCTCACAAGTCAGTGTATGTGAAACTGTGGTTCCCTTACTGTCCCACAGTGTGGAGCGGTAGGGGTAAGGATGTGGTCCATGATGCCATGTGGAATGTTAGGGAGTATAGAGAGCTGCTGAAATGGAGTTCTCCATTGATTGCAGAGGGAGGCGAGCCCACAACTGTTGGACCTGTACATCAACAAGAGTGCAGCACTTGAGTTTGCTGCCTGAGAAGCCCCATTATGTCCTGGTGCATCTTCCTCTCCTTTTCCTGCTGGGACTTCTGTGCCTTTCTCCTCTCCACTTTTTCTTTCTCAGGGCTGTCTCCTCTATTCATCTTCCAGGCCCCCTGTTCATGGTCTAGTGCAGCACTGTCTTGTAGGATCTCAGGGAACATGTCCTCCCTACCCCGCTCACCCCGCTTCTTTCTTCTCATCAGGGTTAGGCAGTTCCACAGGTGTGGTGAGGGCACTCCTCAAGGCCACAACAGCAGCAAGTACAGATAAAACAGACAGATGTATCATTGTATTCACAGTCCCAATAAAAAGCAAAAGTTAAGTTTCAGAATTCCCTTCCCTTATTCCCATAAGAGTTTGAAGCAAGACACGTCTGCACAGCAACACTCTCCAGCCACAGCCATGATGTGTATGGCCTGCCGGAGTGTGGGAGGGATAAGGAGGGAACTGTTCAGTTGCATAAAACAATAAACTTAAACCCCTATTTCCATGAGTATGAGTACATGGCAATGGCTCTAAATATTGGCACTATTTTCCACAGGCTGTGGTGATTTTCGCTGATATCTCAGTCCCAAGGGTAACAAAGGCACAGAGAACACAGCTGCTGGTGGTGTCCTGAAGCCATCCAGGCCCATATGCCACTAGCCTGTTTACTGCAAAGATGCCTGCCGAAGTCATTACAGACTGGCATGGAAAATCGTGCTACCACAGAGGAAGAAATAAGGCTAACATCCCTCTGAATCCTCCCTAAAAGTTTCATCGAGATCTCTCAGGAGGATACAAGGGACATTACTATGTACATGAACAAACTGCTCTGCAGTCCCATCCCCACCTAACCCTACAGGGGAATGAAAAGCAGATAACTAACTCTGTTGTTGTACCTCTACCACTTCTCATACAAGTAAAACAATGAAAAGTAAGTATCTGAGTCCTGCTAACTTGGGGTTGAACCAGGGCCCACCTTCATGTTTAGCACTATTTAAAAAAAAAAAGCATGCACACACTTACCTGAAATTCCTTCCCCTGGATCAGGCTTGTCCATGCTCAGTTGGCGGGACTGAGTAGACTGTGGTAGAGTCTTGACAACCCTCCCCCTGCCCCTGTATCCCGTCTCCGCAGAGCAGGGGAAAGGGGACAGCCTGGCTCAGGAGAACTCAGAGCTGCTGTGGTCTGAGGTCTGAACGGTGGGTGAGTGAGTGCCTTTCTTAAAGAGACAGTGCACGGTTTCTGAGACTTCCCCAGCAGCCAGCTCACACAGTCTCTGTCTGTCTGTCTCTCTCCTCCTCCTAGGGTGACCAGACATCCCGATTTTATCGGGACTGTCCCGATATTTGCTTCTTTGTCCCGCGTCCCGACGAATGTTTGGTCGGGACACTGGACAAACAAGAAATTTTGCCCTCCCGGAGGGACTCTCGCCCCCCCCCCCCCCCCCGCCCCGGCTCCGCCCCTTCCTTCCCCCATTGGCTCCCTCCCCAAATCCCTGCCCTGGCCCCGCCTCTTCCCCAACCACGCAGCATTCCTCCTCCCTCCCAGGCTTGCAGCTGCATGGCGGCGCAAGCCTGGAGGGAGTGGGTGGCGGCGGTGCCTGGATCCTGGAGCTGGTGAGTCAGCTCCAGCACCCGGGCACCGGGCGGGCAAAGAGGGGCTGGCAAGGGAGGGAGACGGGGGGGGGCTCAGCTCTGAGCCCCCCGCTGCGCCAGAGGGCTCCTGCCCGGGCCGCTGCACACGAGGGCCGGGGCCGGGAGCGCAGCTTGGAGACAGCGCGGTGGGTCCGGGTGGGGGCAGCGCAGAGCGGGCAGGGGCTGGGTGGGCGGCGCAGGGGCATGGGCCAAATCCCCGCTGCTGCCAGGGAGCCCCACGCCTCTCCCTCCCGCTCGCGGCTGCAGCTCCTTCCCAGCGGGACGCGCCCCCCGGCCCGCCCCAGGCACATGCGGCGCGCATCCAGCAGCTCCTTCCCGGCGGGAGGGAGACTAGGCGCGGGGGACTCGCGCCGCATGTGGCCGGGGCGGCAGGCGGCGAGTCCCACCGGGAAGGAGCCGCAGCCGCGAGTGGGAGGGAGAGGCGCGGGGCTCCCCAGCAGCAGCGGGGATTCGGCCCGCGCCGCCCACCTGGCCCCTGCCCGCTCCATGCTGCCCCCGCCCGGACCCACCGCGCGCCGCATATGCCCGTGGCGGGCCGGGGGGCGGGAGGCTCCGGGGGAGGGCAGCGCGCACGGCCGGGGCCTGCTAATGCCCCCGGCTCCTTTGAAACTCCCTTTTTTTTTTTTTGCTCCGCCCCCCCCCCCTTTTTTTTTGCTCCCCCCCGGTCTGTAGCTGTTCCTGCACATCCTCTTCTCCCCACAGGCCCAGGAGATCCAACACCTCCTGTCTACTTTAGGCAGGAGCGTATCTGGAGTGTGTAGATGGCCTGGTGAACTGCACGCAACAAGGGAGAGCTGCTAGGTGTGCTTGTCAAACTGGGCAATCAGGAAAAGGCATTTCAAAAATACATGGGCATTTTAAAAGGGCAGGAGGTGCTTCCACTCTCCATGACCCCTGTCCAGTGTAGTTTGCAATTGTGATCAGAGTGGTCAGTGTCAGGCATTGTGGAAGAGCTGCTGGAGGACTGTTAGGGTTGAATGTAGACCCTGTGTAATCTATGTCACACTGCATCAACCACGGCTCAATGCCATTCAGGGAGGTGGCATCACTGCTGCTGTAACATGGCGCTTACATTGGTAGGAGACAAATTTGAGTGCGGACACTTGCATAACTAGGTCATTACAAGGCAACTCATGACAACCTAACTTTGTAGCTTAGACCAAGCCTGAGATTGTATACTGTTTGCGGCAGGGACCTTATGAGGTTTCTGAGAGGCATTTAACACACTTTTGGATGATATAAAACAAACAACATCAGAAGTAACTTTCTTAAAGTTTTGCAATTAATTGATGTGCATTTACATGTATCAACACTTTTTAATCTCTTAAAACAGTTTTTAAATAAGCCTCTGAAAGGGCAAAACATTTTACAATCATGTTAATGTATTTCACTTTCACCCAATATCAGTGTTATGTTACTTGGTACTAAAGGAAAGAACTGTGCTGTATACACCTCACAAATTTTCATAATACTTTTCCTTTTGTGAAATGTGCATCTATACAGCTTACAAAAAGCTCAAGACAAGCAGCAGCAAATCTATTATTACCTTACAACAGGGCTAGGCAACCTATGGCACACGTGCCAAAGGCGGCACACGAGCTGATTTTCAGTGGCACTCACACTGCCTGGGTCTTGGCCACCGGTCCGGGGGACTCTGCATTTTTATTTAATTTTAAATGAAGCTTCTTAAACATTTTAAAAACCTTATTTACTTTACATACAACAGTAGTTTAGTTATATATTATAGACTGATAGAGACTTTCTAAAAACGTTAAAATGTATTACGGGCACGCGAAACCTTACATTAGAGTGAATAAATGAAGAGTCGGCACACCACTTCTGAAAGGTTGCCGATCCCTGCCTTACAAGATGCAAGTTTGTTGCAAGAATGTTTATATCAAACTCTAACTGAATTCAATCTTATTGACACTACTAAATATTGCTCACTGTAAAGAATCTCTTACCGGATCTAGGTTCTTAAAAAGAAGAATGTCCTTGCAAGCCTCTTGCAATCTGTTTCGTTGATCATCTGTTTTGGGGTAAATAATCTGAAAGATATAATAGAAATTCCTGGTTTAATTTTCTTTTCTCAATGCAGAACCTTAAAAATGATCATCATAAAAGAGCACATAGCTGAAACTCTGAACTAACCCTGCTAACAAAGTTTATATAATAGTATGACACCCTTGGCAGCATTCTTGCCTCAAAACCCTAAGGACTTGGGTACATATTCAATAAAGACATTACACCACAGCAGTGCTTAATTTGTAAGGAAAGAGGTGCCAAGGCTCAAGCAATTTTTTACGTTCATAACTGATGCACCAAGCCCAGAGATGCCAGAACTATGAACAGCCAAGCCTATGGGTGCCAGGGATTTAGCACTGCATCACAGTATTAGGGAGAGCAGCACTAATCTGTTTGTGCTTATCCAGCCACTATACCATTAACATCCAATTCATTTTTGCAAACCCTCATGGGATACCTTGAGAGTTCAAATTTTGTTATCTAAAACAACTTACTATTGTTCTCAGTTTGTTTTTCAAACATATTGGGGTGATATGTAACACCAAAGTCATGTGTCCCGTTGGAAATGTTTTTTATTTGCCATGAGTATTTCCCATATCATTTCCCAACACTTTGTACATCAGAGCTGGGTTAATTTACATCAGAATTTTCACACAGTAAATAACAAACTGCATAGCATCCAAGCTAGGTACAGATATACTAAATTAGAAAAGAAGACCAACCCATCCCAATTTAGTAACTTGATTGGCAACCAAATTGTTTGTTTTGTTCACAGTCTTAAGAAGGTGTAATGAAGCATCATAGCTATAACATCATATGTAAGGTATCACTTTTAAATTACTTTTAAAATATTGCAATCAACTGATATGGGGCACAGCTTCAAAAATTGCCTCAAAATCATACTTGCACTACTTTATCCTCAAAGTAAATGCAATACCTTTGAAGGGGTGACTTACTGAGTTGTTAAAAATATTAGTTTTGTTAATCCAAACAAATAACTATTGCATTTCTAAATTAGAAAATAGCTATGCAATTTTATCTTTTCCCCCCTGGAAAGATATTGATACTGCTGCAAAATTATAAGGTTATTTAGTGACTACTTTAAGAGCATAGGGCCCTTTGGGCAAATATATCATTGAACAAGAAAGGTCTCATCAAAAAACTAGGTATCACAGGGGAGATCACTCAAAACATTTTTTAATATTTTTTAAAATTGGGCCCTACACAGGGACCTAGTATAGGAATTAAAGGGATGACAGTTCTTTGGAACAAAGTCTCATACACTATCAAAGAATACTGAAAAAGAATAGTTACATTGGTTCCATAACTACTATCATCAGTGACCTCTTTTTTTTTTTTTTTTCTAATGTCTGAAAACTGAGAGGTAAGCATTTCAACCAATGAGTTACATACCCTTGACTCGGTGTCGTCCTCTTCTTCATCAGGATTGTAAGCTTCTGCACATACTAAAACAAAACAAAAATGAAGAGTTTAAGCTGATTCTCAAAAGGCAACATATTCTATAAGCATTTACAGAAATAATAATAGGAAACACACCACGTGCAATACTGAATTGTAGTAACTGATAATTTCTCTCTATTCTTTTCCTGTTAAGGGCTACTATTTCATGAAGCATATTATTGTTGTTAAATATTTATATTACACTAGTGTCCAGAGATCCAAACCAGGTGTGGAGCTCCACTGTGCTAGGCACCCTACAAACTGCCTACAATGTCCATTTTATAAAACTTTACAGTTTCAATAATTTAACGAGCCCAATACAACTCTCTATGGAATCAACGGAAAGCCTCCTGCTGATTTTACTACAGTTGGATTGGGTCCAAAGTAAATGGAAATATGCCCATAAAAAGGAAACTTTAAATCTGTTGAACAACTACAGTATTGTATCTCTAAATAAACAAAATATTCTTATAAACAGTGTTATGGTAGCTGTAGTAGTTCAGTGATGACTGAGTCAGGTTTTAGGGTAACCTATTTACTTAAAAATAACTCAAAGTAAACAGTAGTGATATGCTGTAAATCTAGCATGGCTGTATGCTCTGTCTCATACTCTGCAACTGGTTTCTGTCTGTCTGTGTGTGAGAGAGTTAGAGTGTCAAGAGGAAGCATAGTGCAGCACTGCATAGTGTCTTGCAGCATAGACAGTATAGCGCACTTCCCATTTCCCCCCGACCTCCAGTTCTCTACACTAACAGATTTTAACAAAAACATTTATTTAACTTGATATCTTTTATGTTATTATCACAGTATCAACAGGTCTCAGTCAGTCTTTTCAGACGTTTTAACAGCCTTCTAGATCTATTGAGAAGAAAACTGAATTTAGGCTTATCTATGTTTTAAATAATCTTTTTAGTCTCTTCACACAACCGGAAGCTGGATCAATCCATTAAGGTATTTTTGTCCTTTTAGTGTATCTGTTCTCCCTTCACTCTTCCTTGATATATGTTCATTCTCACTCTGTCTCATTCTTAGGTCATTAGCAGGTTCCTTCAAAAAATGGTTTCCATTTTCCATCATAACTGACTACTGATGATGTGACGTTTCTTTAATAACTGTAGTTTGTTCTGGCCAATGCAGAATCTATGGTTTATTAATTGATAAAGGCCTTGTTCTTCTGTTATAATTTTGATCTGTCAATCTTTTTGCCAGGACTAGAGAGTTATCCGTCTTCCTTTGGTTAGGTCTTATATCTTGTAATTGAGATATGTATATGTTTATTTTATAACTGTTCAGCCAGTGGTTTTCAACATTGCAGAAGCATTGCTCTGTAGTTGAATGGCACTAAATGTGCAATTTCTTTTCCATCAATTGCTTATTTGAGCTACTTCTTCACTCTATAGACTCCGCAATCTACTAATTCATTTGCTTGTGGGTATTTCAAGACGAGATATTCTATGCTGAAATTCATAAATTTTATACTCTATTCTTGAGCTGTGGTCCATTGCGTTATTATAGTCCTTGAAATGTCATGATGTGCAAACATGGTTTTAACATTCCTGAACACAGTTGATGCTGTGGTATCATAAAGTGTCACTACTGAAAAGTTGCTAGAAAGTTGCTCCATTATGATCAGGAGATCATGTTTTCCCAATACAAACAAATCAGCTCTGACTATGTCCTATGGGATTACAGGTTGCCCATGCAGTGTTAAAGGTTCTCTATGTTGTGCATTTCTGAACTCCAGACAAGTTACACACTTCCTCACTATTACTCCAATACAACTATTAATCTGTGATCAGAATACACTTCTAGAGCTCTTTTTTGACCAAGTCATACCTAGGTATCTTTCATTCCATTCATGGCTGATAGCTTGTATTACTTTTCCTTTCTAGCTCATCCCACATTCCTGGTTAAAAAGCACATGAAGCTTTTATCATACTCACATTCACTGCTACTGCTCACTCCAGATCATCATTTTATGTAATAGTCACCATCATTAGCCATTCTATTCTACAAAGCATCCCTAGTTTCATGTGATACAGTATAGTATGTATAATTATATCATGCGAGTACTAAAAGGAAACATAATATAGACAGCCACCATTTTCCCCCACAGCTTAGTTTGACAAAGTAAAACTGTTATTTAAATCTTCCAATTGTGTACCATCTTGTATCACTAAGCTCATTCACTGAGATGGACATTCGAACACACAGAACCCTGAATAAATCAAAAAGGCTAGGATTAAAGAAAAATTCCAAAGAAAAATATGAATTACTAAAGTGTATTACATTACCAATACCACACATGCTGGGAATTGCACACAAGTGAAATATATTGCCTTGCCAGGAGGAGGATTTGGGCTTTGTAAATTATGGTTCATCCATTCATTCAAGGTGAAATCCAGAAAGTATTTCACTGATCGCTATATACAGTATGTTCTATCTTATAAAAACAAATGGAAATAAAATTACTTCAGAAATGAATCAATTTCTAAATTAAAATAAATATATAGCTCACTTACACTCAGAACATAGAAAAGGTAATATATATACCATTTATATGGTAGCTATCCATCCTCTTGCTATACTGAAAAATTAAGAGGACTTCAATAACTAAATAATTAATGAGACAGTATGTAATTCATTACACTAAACATATGGAGAAAGAAAAGTCAACATGCTTTCACCATTGGTAAGCACTACATTTATGCATACTTTGCATACACAAGAAAATATTATTAGAAAGAGATCATGGTGTATCACGCTGATCATTTTAAATAATTTTTCTACTCCACACTGAGAGTAGGGAATATACTTCCTTTATAGTTTACATTTAATCCTTGCAATATTTATTATCAGTTTCTGACTTCCACTTTGTCAAGTTTGGATTTTTTTTAATGTACACACACACACACACACAAACACACACACACACACACACACCCCATTCTCTTTACATACTTTGTCTTTAATCTGTTCAGAAATATGTGGTTAATTGCAGCTCACAGTACTACAAACAATTTATTTACTGATTCTAGACATTTTGGTACAAGAATTAGTTACAATAAAATTAATTGCACAGGAAAGTCTCTTAAAATTATATCCTCATTATGGAATAAAAACTGTAACAGTAACCATTAAAGCATATTTCACACTTCCAAAAGTTCATTAGTGTAATGGAAGAGCTATCACTTACTAAAGGAATCACTCAGTTTCTTGTATCAAATGACTATCAAGAAATAACTCTATAAGATAAAGGTTGAGTAGTGTTATGTAACATGTATTTAAGGCAGCAACATTATCATATAAAAGGTTCCAACTGATTACTGGTGTATAACAGCACTTAGTGATCCAAGACTCCTCGCACAAGGTAGTGTGTGTACAGACACCATGGGCAGTGGCCTTGGAATGCAGTTATAGTCAGAAAGAACAGCAACGTCGATTTAGCAGGTCTGGTGAAGACACGATAAGTTGATGGCAGAGCACTTTCCTGTCGACTTCAGTACTCCACCTCTCCTAGAGGCAGACGCTAAGTCAAAGGGACAGCGTCTCCCGTCGACATAGCACAGTGTAGATACCGCTTTAAGTCAATGTAAGTTACATCACTCGGGGGGGGGGGTGATTTTTCCATATGCAGCCCACAATGTGTAATAAGTTGAGAATCACTGACTTTTATACTATTATTCCTGGGGAAATTCTGCACCACTGCACATGGGCAGAATTCATGTGCCACACAGATTTTTTTTTTTTAAAGCAGAAAATACATTCTGCCAGAAAGGTGCTGCAATTATGTTTTTCACCCACCAGGGGCCACTGTGATGTCACAACAGAGCAGCTGCTCCCAGGCGGGAGCAGACCAGCTGCGGATAGGGAAGAGAAAGAGGCTGCCTTCCTCACAGTGCCCTGCCTGTGGGGCCAGGTCAGGAGGAATGGGATGGGGGGGGGGAGATCGACAGTGTGGGGCACATGGGGCTATTCAGAAAGACTAGTGGGGGAACAGACTGGGGCAGGAGCTGAATGGGAGTGGGGGTGCAGGAACATATGGGGACGGGGCAGATGTGTCTGACTGAATGTGAGAGGCTAGGGATCAGTTAGGGTCTGCATGGGGGAGGCTCCCTAACAATCTCTCTCTGCTCAAAAAAAAAACCCCTGTTCCATACTTCTCCCACCCACATCCAACAGCCCTCAAAGTTCACCCTCAGACTCCTTCCCAGCAATGATTTCCCTCTCCCTCAGCTCATCCATTACCTCCGACACCCCCAAGTCTTTGCACTGCTTCTGGAGGGTATGGTAAATAAGTTTCTGTTTTATAGTTTCAATGAATTATTACTCAGAATTCTGTATTAATATGCTTTGTAAAGTGTCTATTTGTCAAAAACCATTTCCTGAATCTTTTTTGTGGTCTGTATTGTTACAGACATAGTTGCTGACACGTATTTTGAAATAAATTACTAAAATAATTGAAACTGGCCTGATTATATTGTGTTATTTTGACAAATAAAATATCCAGAATTTTAAAATATTTGTTCAGAATTTTTAATTTTTTGGCATAGAATTCCCCCAGGAATAATACTATATACCATAAAATGGTTGAAATAATTGAAAGCCAAAAAGTATTAAAATATTGACAGTTGATTTTTACTGAACTATCACGTGGGTGTCAAAAGCTTTGGTGGCGCAATAAGATTGCAAGAGATGGACATAAATTGTATATACAACCAGGGCACCTTAAGATGGAGCAAAGTGGTGCTTGATTTGCAAATAGGTCATGTCTCTTTGGGATTTGCCACAATCATGATTTAATGAACAATGTAAATGTTCATAACAAACTATTTAGATGATTTCCACTATATTTAATGACCAAATATATTACAATAAATAGAACAGAAAACTAATCTAACCACTTACTACAAAACTACTACAGCCAAAATTTTCAAGCCTAAGTAAGAGTGATCTGATTTTCAGAGATGCTAAGCACCCACAATTGACTCAAGAGAGAGTTAGCAATGGAAATATCCACAACTGAAAAGGATGTCAGGAGTGGAGAGAGTGAGAAAATGGTAAATATTGTTACATTAATGAGGAAGTAGAAATTGACATTCACATTAATAACCAAAGCAACCATGTGGTTTTCTGTTGCACCTATCCTTGCTTCCCCTTAAATCCACAAGTGCTTCCTATCAACTCTACTCATGTCATGTCTTAACCTAGACTGTAAAATATCTGGAGCGTAGCAAATTGTTTTTTGTTGTTAAACCAGATGTTGTGTGTGTGTGTGTGTGTGTGTGTGTGTGTACACACATGTGCTGTATCCACATAAAACAATAGGATTTAATGAGAGACTGGATATAGGGGACGTGATAGAACAGGCATGGCCAAACCACAGCTTGTGAACCGCATGCAACTCTCTTTTACGGTTAAAGTGCAGTCCACAGAGCCCCCCACACTCCCCTCTTTTCCGCCTACCAGACTGGCGGGGGGAAGCTTCGGGCGTCTGACCTGCGGCAGGCTGGTGGGACTAAGGGCTTTAGCCCCATGAGGGGGGCGGGGTGTTGAGGCAGAAGCCACGCACCCTGGTGGGCGCCACCCTGCATAGCAGAAGCCCCGCGCCCCAGCAGGCTCCGCCCCGCAGGGCAGGTGTCTTGCGGCTCTTGAACATTTGAAGATTATTGTATGCAGCTCGGATGGTCAGAAAGTTTGGCCACCCTTGTGACAGAAGATTAAAAGAGGACACTGAGTTTACAAACCTGACAGACAGTAAGGACAGTGAACTTAAGAGAAAGAAAAAGAAGTGGAGGACAAGTAGTGGAAGATAAAAAAATTGTTTTTGGAGAGAACATGTGTGAGATCATGGCAAGAGAATCAAGAAATGTCAGAGGCAGTAAGATGCATGACAGGCTACCTGGAACTAAAGTAACTTTGGGAATTATTTGCATAAAAGGGACAGCTAGAACTAAGAGAGCAGATGAAGTCACCAAGAACATGTAGCGGTAGAAGAAAAGATCAAGAAAAAACCTTACAGGATTCTGACAAGCAGGGGGAGAGAACAGGCAGATGATGCACTAAAGATGCTAAATGAAGGAGCAGTCAGCAAGGTAGGAAAAGAACCTAGAAAGCACAGGAGTCACAGAAGTCGAGAAAAGAAAGAAAATAGCTAACAGTAGAACTAAGTCAGCAAACAGGTCAACAATTAGGACAAGTGCCATTTTAACTTATCTAGAAGGATTTTTGAGACAAAAGGGAAGCAGTAGTTAGGGAGGCTAGAGGGACTGAAAGAAATTGAGTTTTTTGTTGTTGTTTTTTAAATCCAACACAACCGAATGCTTGAAAGCTGAAGGAAGTAGTCAGAGGACAGAAAGTGGCTAAAGGTATGGATGAAGGTAGCTGCCAAGGATGACAGGAGATGAAAAGTGATGGGTTCAAGGGAACAGAGATCAGATGCAGATGATAAAAGGAGGCCTCATAGTCAGAGACCAATGTGAAGAATGAGCAAGTTGGAAAATGGGAAGGAAGGAGATGATGAGAGAACTTGCCAACTATTATCAAATTTTGTTTTTGTGGTAAGAGAGGGTTAAGGAGGCAGGGACTGTGTAAGAATCATAGAATATCAGGGTTGGAAGGGACCTCAGGAGGTCATCTAGTCCAACCTCCTGCTCAAAGCAGGACCAATCTCCAGACAGATTTTTACCTGAGTTCCCTAACTGGCCCCCTCAAGGACTGAACTCAAAACCCTGGGTTTAGCAGGCCAATGCTCAAACCACTGAGCTATCTGAAGTTTGAGAGATAACTAAGGCTGATCTGAGCAAGGAAGCCTGCAATGAATATGGAGCTGCTCTGTAATATTTATGAATAATGTATGTTGGCTTGGTTATTGGGACGGTGATTTCTGCATGAGTATTTTGTTTTAAGCATTTCTCATCAAGACAGGAAGGAGAAGATAGGTCAAGATGGTCACCTATCAGTTGCCACTTCAGAGTTGTTTGGGACAACCCCAGAACTATTGGCTTTATAACAACTCTGGCTCAGTCTCTTACCAGCCTGCTTAAATGTTTTGACCCGGTAAAGACAAAAGTCCACCAACACTTGAATAAGCCTCATTCAAAACAAAGAAGATGGATTTACAAGCACACTCTCCTGGAGGTATGGGGAGAAGCAGACTGAAAAAGACCGTCAGACGCAGGTATCCATGGGGAACGTCAGAAGAAGATAGGCCTCCCTAGGTGGCCATTACGGGAAGGGAGAACATTATGTAAGACAGATATGTTCAGGGGGTTTGTTGTTTTAAAATAATTTGTTCTTTAATGCTTTGTTCAGACTACTAAATAAAATACTCTGATTTAAGAAGGCTGTTGGTCACTATATCCCTGGTTTCAGGTTCCTGAAAGGAAGAAATGCAGGTGCTTCAAAATCCAGTCAGACCCTCAGGGAGGCAAGCAGTTGGTATTGTGACAATGTCAGGCCGGATGGTTGCAAGAGAGTCCTGGAAGGCCGATATATTAGCCCTAGAATGTTAAAGGCCCTTTTTCCTACAAGCTGAGAAGGGGTTACCTCAGGTCAATTACAGACAGCTGAATCCAATTAAGGGCTGCCTGAGGCCTTTAAAAACCCCCTTCTCTGGGGAAAGGAAGGGGGGGAGAGAGAGAGAGAGAGAGAGAGAGAGAGAGAGAGAGAGGGGGAGAAAGAAAGAAAGAAAGACAAGCAAGCTGCTGCCAGGCTAGTAGCAACAGGGAAATAAACTACTTCAGGGTGAGAGGCTGTGCCCCTTCCCATAGCGGAGATAGTCAAAACTGA
Source organism: Emys orbicularis (assembly GCF_028017835.1). Lineage (NCBI taxonomy): Eukaryota > Metazoa > Chordata > Testudines > Emydidae > Emys > Emys orbicularis. Next base: position 30,848,711 of record NC_088683.1, on the reverse strand, counting down.
GTGCCTGCTAGGGGAAGGACTGACACCCCAAGGCAACCAACAGGACGACACCTGTCCCCAGCAAGGGGGGCAATGAAAGGTACCCGCCTGGGTTTTTGTTTGAGACTGTTTCCCTTTTTTTTTTTTTTTTTTTTTTGGTGGGGAAATCACCCTTCGACCGACCCTCAGGCCTACCCTGAAAATAAACCAAGGGAGCACAGAAGGGGGAAGGCAAACCCTGCCTGAGTGGGGCTCATTACCCACGCCCACCATTGCCTGAGAGGGAAGCGCTAAGGCTGGCGAGAGAAAAGAGGTGCCTTGCCACAGATATAGAAGGTACAGTAGTCAGGTCCCGGTCTAAGAGGGGAAGTCTTGTGTGATTCCACCCTGTGACAAGTAAGGAGCTAACACCTATGGGCCTGCACTCACAAAATACAGAAAGGAGGCAAGGTGCAGCTAGCCATGTAACCATGACAAACCCATTAACAATAAAAGGAATAATATGTGTGCACTTCTTTGGAATAGAATGGAACCTCTTATTTGGGGAGGAAGAAGGGTGAAAAAAGAATACATTTATAAGAAAGCTTGCAATGCATGATTGTTTATATTTTATTATAGGTGGCTCTGGTAGCAAGACCTCTAGTTAAATTTGCCTAATACTTTTCATTATAATATTAATTTGCTTTAATGTACTTAAAACTTGATTAAATTGTGGGCATTGTTTAAGACAGTAATTTGTGTGTTTTGTACCTTAAATTGTTTACAATTAGTTTTGCACTGGTATTTTGGCCCTTCTATGTCTCATACTGCTCCACAAGCATTTCTCTGCCCAATTTAGCAACACCATTGATAGATTCCAGACAATGTCATCCATGTTTTCCTCATGTGGGAGGATGGGAACCATTATTCAGAGCAGGGGTTCCGAGCCTGTTTTATATCACAACACCATTCCTATATAGCTAGGACTAAGCAACATGCAAAAGGAGAGGGTGGTCACCATCGCTAAAAGAGCGTCACAACACTGAAGTTCAGCAATCTTGAAATACAGCAGCAAGGATAGAGGAGTGTAAGTGAGTGGTAGACACCACTGATTTGGTCGACAGTGTATGCTCTCTACACACATGCACCTCACACATCATTTTAAAGCTTATTATGTCCATTTTAACAATGAAGTATGATGTGGAACTATCAAATGGTTCCATTACCCCAGAAAAAGTGATAAACAATGACACCATCAACACATTAAAATGACCACTTTGAAATATCTGCATTTGTTTCTAGTCGCTTAATGACTATGTGTTATTTCAAGACATAAAATTGGATTTCTTTGTGGATTTCTCAAACCATCACATCAATAACCTAAAGGGTTTAAAAAAAAAATCTAAGAAGAAATTTGTACTAGTATCACTGAAATGTAATAGTGCTTGTGACATTTCTAGTCAACACCATTATCATCATTTTGTTCATCATTATGATCTCTGTCACGAGTACATGGGTTACCATAGTCTTCATTGCCTTAGCATGTACACAGTTCTGTGCAGGGAAGATTATTCTGACTATAGACACAGTTGATTGTGCAGTGACCCCTACTGTTACATGCACAAATAAGGTCTTGAAGTTCAGGTGCCATTGGGCCCTTGAAGAATACAGGAATTAGTTCACCAATTCTCATTTTTCATCCATATTGCAATGGTGATCGAATATCTGGTTTATCTATGTGTGAAGATATTCAAATCTTTGTTTGACAAGATGCTCTTCTGACATGCTCTTCAAACTGTCCTCACATGGTGGGAGTTCAGCCAGTGACATGTCCTTTTTAATGGCTAGATTGAGGCGCAAGCAATTCAGATCCCTGTGGGCCTCCTTTTCTTTCTTGCCCTGGTCATACAGCATTGCTACCAACTTTCTTGCTGCAGAAATTGTGGCTTGTGCTTCATGCTCTCCCAATTTGGCAAGATCTCTGAAGCGTTATCTAATGTATTCCATTTTTGGGAAGTAGTGAACAGCAAGGACCAAAACATCTATACCAGGTGTCATAATTACTATGGTTCCTTTGACACCAAAAGCCATACTGGCACATAAAGCACACAGGAGTTTCCTTGTGTCTGCTTCCTCCTGAGTACTGTAGAAGTCTTGGGCTTCTTCAACACCTTTATTGTTTATGGACTTTGCCACTGGAAAAGCCTCCAGCAAGAAGGAGTGTTTGTGTTGGGTGAATTCTTACACTCTCAAGTGCATCCATATATTCACAGAAGAATTTACAAGTGACTTGTTGGATGCCATGTTCAGAAACTTTTTGCATTGAGGCAACAGGGCATCCACCAATCACCTGGTATTTCTTGCATCCAATCTTAAATCCTGTTCAGCGCTGTCTTATTACAGTTTTCACAGAGCTACTGTTGTCATATCTATCAAAGATTTTTATAATAGGATTAACTTTGTCAAATCCTCTTAGGACCTGCCTCAGTATTCAGCAGCCAATTCATCAAAGCTATGGAGTTTGTCTTCAGCCATCATTTATATGCCAGTCATGGCATCTCTGATGTACACTGTGGTTTCTTTGTTGCATGCTTCATGGATTCTTTCAGATTGAGAGTCCAGCTGATGCCCTAGTTCAAATTTGTCTATTCTTCTGATTGGTCCTTTTGGTTGACTAAGAACCGTTGCCATTGAAAGATCATTTCATCTTGCTAAGGACAGGGCTCTGCAGAAAACAATTTCTGGACTGATACAGTAACTCCTCACTTAGTCGTCCCAGTTAATGTTGTTTCATTGTTACGTTGCTGATCAATTAGAGAACATGCTCGTTTAAAGTTGCGCAATGCAATGCTCCCTTATGTCTTTGGCAGCCGCCTGCTTTGTCCACTGCTTGCAGGAAGAGCAGCCCGTTGCAGCTAGCTGGTCAGGGCCTGGAACCAGGGTGGACCGGTAGCCCCCCATCAGCTCCCTGCTCCCCTAAATTCCCTGTGCGGCAGCCGCCCAGCAGGCTATCAATTGCCGGCAGTTCAGCTGTCCCTCTCCCCACTGCCATGTGCTGCTCCTGCCCTCTGCCTTGGAGCTGCTCCCCGGAGCCTCCTGCTTGCTGTGCGGGGGGGGGGGGGGGGGATAGAGAAGGGGCTAATGTCAGGGTGTCCCCCTCCACCCCTGCTCCCCACTTACCCCATCTCCATAGGTGGGGGGATGACACGACAGGGCTCAGGATGGAGGGAGCTTCCTGGGAGCAGCTGCTGTCTCAACTTGCTGATCTACTTAACAAGGCAATGTACTTAGAGTGGGGTCAGCCTAATTAAAGGGGCAATGCGCATCTCTCACACACACACACACACACACACGGTGTGTGTCTCTCTGTCTGCCATGCTGTCTCCCTTCCCTCTATTTATGCTGCCTTGTAGTGTGAGGCTACATTAACAACAATGGGTTAACCCTTGAGGGCTCAGCCAAAAGCTAGTTCATCATTTAGCAGTAAGGCATTCCCTGAGAAATAATCCACCCTCTTCCACCCTCTGACTTCACCACCTCAACCAAGCTTCACAATCATCATCGCTGTGTACAGTGTATATATATATATAAAATGCTGTTCCAGGGAAATTTTTTTCACCAGACAAAAGACATATATACACCTCTACCCCGATATAACGCTGTCCTCGGGAGCCAAAAAATCTTACCGCGTTGTAGGTGAAACTGTGTTATATCGAACTTGCTTTGATCCACCGGAGTGCGCAGCCCCGCCCCCCCGGAGCACTGCTTTACCACATTATATCCGAACTCATGTTATATCGGGTCGCATTATATTGGGGTAGAGGTGTATGTATAATGTCTTTTGTCTGGTGAAAAATTTTCCCCTGGAACCTAACTCCCCCATTTACACTAATTCTTATGGGGAAATTGGATTCGCTTAACATCATTTTGCTTAGTCACATTTTTTTAGGAATATAACTACAACGTTAAGCAAGGAGTTACTGTAGTTGCTGTGATTTGTCCCTCCCTTGCCAAACTTAAATTTGGTCTTATTGGTTATGTCAACAATCGTTTTGATGCCAGATTTCTTGACTGGGCTGAAGAAGCTGTGTCCCATCAGAATCAAGTGCTCCTCTCATCTCTCTCTCTTTGTTCACCAACATCTGCCATTTTCAGTAGACTCTCTTGTGCAACTCATGCTACATGCAGTCTAGTAGATAGACTAGTTAATAAGCACCTCTGCATGTGGTTCAGAGTCAGATGGGTTTGTCATATTGTTGATGATCTGGCTAGTAAGAGCTGTAACATACTCTTCATCCCTCTTCAGTGCAGAGGCAAGCACTTGTATGTGGACTTTATCTTCACTACTTCTTGTTAGCCCACCTCTTTCTCTCATAGCTTTTGCATATTTGTAATAAGAAGCTGTGTACTGTCATCTCTAACACTAACACTAATACTGACCTGTGCAAAAGTGTCACTGAATTAAAATCTACTGCTATTGGTGCACAGCCTTCAGTGTGAGACTGATCTGGTTAGCAAATTTCAGTTGAAAATATAGAAAAAACTATTATCACTTGAAATGCGTTGACAATTAAGAATATGAAATGTGAAAACATTTCATGATCGTATTTTGCAAAACACTGATATTTGCCATTTTCACCACATGCTAAGCAACTTAATTATTTCTGAAAAAAATACTTGCCCATGTAAAACCAACAAAAATCTATTAATATATTATCATTTGGTAGCTTTAACCATCTGGTACCTTTCATATTAAGGTGTAGAAATTAACTTAAACAGTAAATACTATAGTCATAGTCATTTTGCAGTGTTTCTGGAACTGTGCAAAAAATGACACTCTCATTTGGGATACCATTGTTTCACCTTGCTTATAGGCTTATGGCACCACTTGACAGCTCCACTTCATACCTCATCTAAAGACCCAAATAATATATCACTTATTTCATGTGTATGTGCAGGGTAATTTTATCTTCAAAAATATTGCCCTTTTTTGAGAATTGCCGCACACTTAGTATAAGTGCAGTGGCAAAAAATGGAATAATGTGGCTCCATAGGATGATGTAGAGATATAGAGAATCAGCCCTCGCTAAAATAGGGGCATGGAAAGGGAATAAGAATTTTTCTCCATTTACACATTTGTTGACAATATCACTAGAATTTTAGAATATTGATTTTGGGCACCTTCACTGAACAGACATTGGAACACCTCCAAACAGTCTTCCGTATCGAAGATCTGCGGACCATACATTTTGTAAATAGCTCCCAACCAAAGAAGCAATTAGGACACGAAGCCAAAATTCATTCTGAGAAAAACATTTCCACCAGACATTTAGACAAGTTGATATTCAACAGCTGCTTCCTCCACATTTCCAGAAAACCCATTTAGACTTTTTGCTGACAAAATTTGCTTTATTTTTAACTAAAGGAGTTTGATAACAATTGTGTTTTTTCTTAGTTAACTAATACATGTTATTTTACTCAGACATAATCAAAATATAAATTAACGTTATGAGATAATGTTGGTTACACGTATGAAGGTAAAATAATGTAAGTAATTCTTATTATAAACTAAATGGAATTTTGATAAAACAATTGGCTAATCTACCACACCAGGCATTAATCCTCTAGAAGTACCCAATACAGCCAAACATATGACATGCTCACCCATATCTGGAATGGCCTTTTAAGCCACCAACAAGCCAAGAGCTGGACCAGAAACAAATTGCAATCCTTCCAAGAGTATGGTCTATTTGCTAAATAGTCATGGAGACACAACATTCAGGGCATCCACATACAAATTTGATACCGGTTCTTCTCAGAGTGCAAGAAAGGAGAGAAATCCTAGGATCCCTATAACAAAAATTATCCACTTTTGTTTTGAGGGTCACCCACCCTAAAATATACAAGAAACCATTACTCAATACTAGAGACCTCGCAAGCCACCACCCAGTGTCTAACCACCCTTTTTAAAGCAAGCTAATCAAGAAACGAGGAAAATGAAGACTCAAACACCACCTGTTAAGCTGCCAGTACCCTGAATAAATTCCTCTCAGTAAGTCTTCAGCCCAGGGCACAGTACAGATAGAGGAGTACTTGTTGCACTGATGAATTGCCTCCTTCTATCCATAAACAAAGAAAGTACAGCCATACTCAACATGCTAGACCTCTCCACTGCATTTGATACGGTTGATCATTAAGTACTCCTGTCCTGCCTCCAAGAGGCTATAGGAGAAATGGCCTGAACTGGTGTTAGCTCTTCCTCTCAGAACAGAGCTTGAGGGATACTATGGGAAATTGTTCCTCCACCGCCAAATCTTATGGAGTCCCACAATGCTCAATTCCCCTCTCCCATATTTTCCAGACTCTACATGAAGTTGTAAGGAGGAGGCTGGTGAAGTGCCAGCAATATGCAAGTGACAGACAGTTCTAAGGCTCTTTTTCACCAGTCATCAACAGCACCATCTCTCAGCTCTGTGTCTACTCAAAATCACCATGTGATTGAAGGGAAGCTGGCTAAAGATTAACTCAGGAAAGAGTGAAATGATGTCAGCAGGAAAAGGAGAGCACTTTGAAAAACGTCTTCTACTGCTAGGGTGACCAGATGTCCCGATTTTATAGGGACAGTCCCGATATTTGGGGCTTTTTCTTATATAGGCTCCTATTACCCCCCACCCTCATCCCGATTTTTCACACTTGCTGTCTGGTCACCCTATTTACTACTGAGGGCTGTGGGAGAAAAACGAGTCCTCACTCTGAGTTTGAAGCAACAAGCCAGAGGCAGCTTTATTTCAAGCAATTGCAAATGCACGGGAGAGTACTCATGGACAGGGGTTCCTATTCCTAGAGACTAAGATATCTACGTTCAAATTCCCTTTATCCCTTTCTCCACTTCCACAGGGCATATAGTTGTCAAGTTGTCAAGACAGTCAACAGCCTTGTGGTCCTTTTGGACTTCCCAGTGCTACTGGGTGCCTAACAGATGAGGTGAAAATAGTACCCACTTCCATCTGAAACTGACCAAAGAGAGTGCACCCTCTCCTGCTGAGCAAAGACATGGTCATCGTGATCCATGCATATGTCTCTCTATGCTTAATTATTGCAGCTCCCAACTAGTTATGAAGCCATGCACCCTGGAAAAGATCAAACAGGTACAAAACATAGAAACCTTTCTGTTTAGCAACACAAGTCACCACAAATACATCACTTCAGTGCTCCACTCTCTGCACCAGATCTTCATTGAATACAAAGTCCAATTCATGGTCTCTATCTGATATTCAAGGCCTCCAGGGGATTGCCCATTGCTACTTGAGGGACTGCCTCTCCCTCCCATAAACATGACCTACCAGGATGGCTACATTCCACCCGAACAATGAAACTATCAGCCAATAGGGGAAGGCAAATGAATGTGAGAGGCAGAACTTTCACAGGAGCTGGACCTGGGCCATGGAACTCACTCACACAAAAGATCTGAATAAACAGACTCGCCACTTTCAGAACACAAAACTCACTTATTCATCTCAGCTATCCCTCAGTGAATTCTTTACATACATATGGTCACACACGCATGCATTCATTTAAAAATAAAACTACATATAAATGAATCCAATCATTTCTCCTACTGACTGGAAAGGAAGAAAGATATAGTTATTTCTATTTTAGAATACTGTATTTGGGAGGCATTCTAATAACTTCTCCTACAACTTTACTCCAATTGTAAAGAGTATATGAAAATTTGTAAGATGTTACAATAACCTAAAGTAACAAATGTTGATGGAAAATAGGTCAAATTGCTTTCAGTAATGAATTTATAAATAGGTGCCAAAGAGCCAGCCAGGCTAAATAACTCCAAACAAACAAAAACAAAAAAGGCCAAGTTGCTATGATTCCAGGACTATATTGAAATCCTGCTTGGTAAAAACACAAGATGCAGAACCAGAAATTAATGAACCAAACTGGTGTGTTGGATATTAGGTCTAATTGGTGGACAAAATAATGAGGGAATGGGCTATTCCACCCATTATCCCCTTTATGGTCATTAAAGAAAGCTTTTTTTGGGGGGGAGAATACAGAGGCTACTGGAGCAAGCTTCATCATCATGGCTGCCACCCCCACTGTCTCCTGGGCCTTCATCATCCTGATCCTGAGAGATGTCCTGACCAGACTGGGCAAGAGAGAGGTACCCAGATTACATCACCACTGTTATCAGCTCTGGTTGAATCTGAACCACCATCTGAGATAAAACAAGACCAGACTTTAGCAGCAGCAGTAACAACTCCAGCTCATCTCAACTAGTTTCTTCTTTTACCCAAAAGGACAGTTATTACATCTTTGATACCATCTAAGAGACTGTCAAACAACGTGGATTTTTTTCCTTCTAAAACCTCTCTCCAGTTAAAGGGAAAGGGAACATGAAATGTTATTAAAATGTGTAGTCTTTTTTTAATTTAAATTGAATCTAGTGATTTTGTAGTAAACTAATTGGCTACAAATGAAAGCCTTACTTAATATACTTTACATTTCAAATGCTTTAAGTTTTTTTTTCTTTTCTATGTCTTTAATAAAAGGTTAAAAGGACTGTAATGGTGTTTGCTATGGTATTAAGCAGGCTGAGGTCTCTGTATACCAAACTCCGAACCTGGATTAACATTGTTTAACGTTGGACAGTGACTGGGTTATGTTAAAACCTTTGGTCCATATGTTCCATTTAAAGTAATACAACAGAGAAACTCAGACATTATGGTGAAGGGGTCCCAATAAAAAGAGAGATCAGATAGATGACATTCATGTGATATCACATATATAACAGAAAAAACCCTAAGGTCCTTTTTAATATTTAAATATACACAGACATATCGCTTAAAGTAGCTACAAGTACCTTCTATTTCCTAGAGATTGACTGACTGAAACCATGCCTCCCAGCTGGTCATTCTCCAGGAAAACTGACCTAGAACTCTAACAATAGAGCATCCTTCTTTGTAGGGTAGAATCCAGACCTAGAGTTTGGCCCTTTTGTCCTGAGGGAGGGAGTGCCCTCATGTGTTCTTCAGCAACAACTAAAGAAACCTTGAGAGGTTCTCAAGGACAGGAACAAAGAGAAAATAAGAGGAATATTCAAGGCTCCAAGAGCTGCTTGAATGAACCCTAAGGGAAACTTCTCCCTCCATGTATATCTTGCAATTCAAATATTAGTGCTGAAGTACAGCTTGCTTTTAATTTGCCTCCAGTTCCAAATACAGTTCTGGAAATTTCAGGTTTAATGATTACATAATCATTCAATGTAAAAGTTACCAATACTGCAGCACAGTGCTGCACAGTAACAAAAATGTTCCAGCTGAATGAGCCAGACTGTACTCAGTGATGGATGTACTTGGTGCTAGATTTACATCTAAAAATTATGCTAATCCTAAAGAATGTGGAGGGAAAAAAAACATTGCTGGTGTTAAACACAGTAACAGGATTGGAATATTGTGAATAGAAATTAATCTGAATACAAATGCTGTATATAGGACAATTACTTGTAAAATAAATGTGTTTTTTTTCACTCTCTCAGAAGTGTACTCTTCTTCAGGCAACTTGCCAAACTGTAAAAGGAAACTATATTTCAATTATAATAAAACTGCCTAAAATAAAAAGATAACTATATGCGAGAATAAAAAGACCTCTTCATATATTCTGCACTTTCTTTCAGGAAAAGTTCAGGATAAAAGATTCACTATTATACCTTTGCCATGCAAAAGGATTAATGTCTTAACAGTGATTTTGTATGTTATGTAAGGGAAATGTAATTCAGCAAAACTGACAAAAAAGGTAGTTTTGCAAACTTCCAGATCATATAGCCAATTCCATCCAACAGTTTCAGCCAATTATGTGTTCACCAATAAACTACATATATTACTGAAGCAAAGCAAACTATTTTATACATCTATTTAACACATTTAAAGTAATCCAAGCACAATGCAAGAAAAGAATAAAGCAGCTTTTTATCATGCAGAGAGGGTATGAAAGCAGATAAACTTATTTGAAGGTTTTATAGCACTTATTTGTTCTAGGTGCCTGAAGCTCCTCCAGAGAATTTTATTGTTTTCAAACCAAAAGTGAAAGTACAATCTGGAAGCATTTAAATGGCAAAAAAACTGACTGTCCTCTCTCTGTTTTCTCGTCCCTTTCATATTATCTCCCTCTTCTTCTTTCTTTTAATATCCACTTTCCCTGGCTTAGGTCAAATGATTCAGGCCTCCTATTTCTTCTGCCCACTAGAGGGCCAAGTTTTAAAGAAGCAGAGGCTCGAGTCCATGTGTAAATATGTATTTGCAATTGTCCATACAAATAAGGTAAAATGTTCAGGAAAATGGACAGTTAGATATAACAAATGTTATCTACCTGAGAAGATGAAAGATTCACTCAATCCTGCCTAAACCTGTGGTTGAGATTAAGAAAGGTTTGCTCACCTTGTGCAATAACTGTAGTTCTGCGAGACTTGTGTCCCTATGGGTGCTCCACTCTAAGTGTATTCATGTCCCTGCGCCTCAGATCGGAGATTTTTAGATCCCACATTCGTCCCGCACATGCACTCTTCCTGTCTCATGCTCTGCCTTGGTGCTACATTGCACTGTGCAGGTGAACTGTCCTCAGTTTCTTCTCTACAACAGAGCTCATTGATAAGAACTCCGAAGCAGATGAGAGCAGGGCAGGTAGAAGAGAACCCACAGGGGGACACACCTTCAAGAACCAGAGTTACTGCACTAGCTGAGTAACCCTTTCTTCTTAGAGTGGTGTCCCTATGGGTGCTCCACTCTAGTTGATGCTACAACAATACCCCCTAATGGAGGGGTGGGACTTTGGAATCAAATCCAATATTGACGATAATACAGTGGAGCTAAATATGGCATCAGAAGCTGAGCGGTGAGTGTTGTTAGATGTTTGGCTGTGTGTGTGTTCTCCCTGTGTGCTGTCCCAGCTCTGCGCAGACACCTGGCACAGCCAACTCCATGCGTGCCACCCAATGACCACAAGATCCGTTAAGGTACGAAGGAACACGCTCAGGTTTATTGTCGACGAACCATGGTCCTAGCTCCCTGGATCAATGTCTACAGTTACACTAACTCATGTATGCCCGTGACAATGGATGCAACTCAGTGAGTGGCGGGACTTTCCATTCCCTCCCCAGGCTGACCAAAGGCAGTCCCTCTGAAATACCTCTTGATACACCGATACAAACAAGTTATGTATTGCCCCTCTGACATAGTTAGTTACTGCCCCCTGACATGGGTTGTTACCACCCATTTACCTTGTACATATTGGTTCAATCAAAACATCTCTATCCATTATACTGTCATCCTGACCTTATCTTTAAGAGAGGCCGTGTTCCTGTTATATTTGGGAGTGGGGGGTTGTACCATACTTAGTATTGGGGTATTCTGGTACCATCCTTCTGGAATGTGTTTGCGTGAGTGTCCGGTGCCTAGCCTCTCTTAGGAATGTGTGGGGGTTTTTTTTGTTTGTTTGTTTTTTGCAATACCAGCCCCGTCCTTGACAGGCTCTCTGAGCGTGTGCGCAGACAGAGCCTGACTCCTGCTTACAGCCTGTCTCTTGCTGACTTTGCTTTATATTAGCAAACTTTTGACCACTACTTTAGCTAAGGCCTCAGGCCAGGCTTCTGATACAAGGCTTATATCTCAGGCTCTCTTCCTACTACAGTGAGTGACTGCATAATGTTCAGCAAATGTATGAGCAGATGTCCAAGTCGCTGCTCTGCATTTTCTGTGATCTGAGAGCAGGGCAGGTAGAAGAGAACCCACAGGGGGACACACCTTCAAGAACCAGAGTTACTGCACTAGCTGAGTAACCCTTTCTTCTTCGATCTCAGGGAGTGAGTTCATACTCTAGAATGAGGCTGAAGGTCATAAGTGCGATAGCAATAGGTAATGAAGTCCAATATCCATCTTTGCTTAGAGACTGGGGATCTCTTAGATTTGTCTGCAATGGAGAGAAAGAGTCTGGGAGATTTTCTGAAAGGTTTAGTCCCATCCAAATAGAAGGCTAATGCTCTCCTGACATCAAGTGTGTGCACTGTTGCCTCCCTTTTGTCCCTGTGTGGTTTGGGTACAAAGGCTGGGAGATGGATAAGGTGATTCATAAGGAAGTCTGAAGGTATTTTTGGTAGGAATTTTGGTTGTGGTCATAATGTAACCTTGTCTTTGAAAAAGATTGTAAAGGGGGGTATGCCATTAGAGCACCCCTCTCTCTCTCTCACTTTCCAAGCAGATGTGATGGGCACTAGGAATGCATTTTTTATAGAGAGGTATAGAAGAGAGCAAGTGGCCATAAATTCAAAGGGAGGCCTTGTAAGGCACTTGAGGACAAGGTTGAGGTCCCATGCTAACGTAGGACATCTGATTTGTGGAAAGAGCTTACCCATACCCTAGAAAAACCTCTTTGTTATAGGAAGAACAAACACAGAATAATAGTCATCTTTGATGAGGGAAGGCAGTGATAGCTGCAAGATGCACCTTTACGGAACTTAGAGATAATCCTGACTTTTTTAGCACCAGGATGTAATCTAGCACTAGTGGTAATGGAGATGGTGTAGAGGTAACATGTTTTGAGTCACACCAGAGTTGGAATCTCTTCCACTTCTGAATGTACGTGTGAGGAGTAGTTTCAGTGAGGAGTAACAGCACCTCCTTTACATCCTCAGAGCAGTTCATTTAGCTTTGGAACCATCGAGGAGCCATGCCTTGAGGCAGAGAACCTGCAGATTGGGGTGGTGGATCTGTCTGGCTTCCTGAGAGAGGAGGTGAGGTATGGGAAAGAGTGATTGGCACGCAAATCACCAATTGAATAAGATCTGGAAACCATGTCTGTCTTGCCATAGTGGAACTATAAGAATAACCTGGCCCTTTCTTTTCTTATCTTGAGCTGAACCTTGGATACATACAAGAGACTTCTGTTCCATTGGAGGAGAAAGACATCTCCAAGAAAGTGGTGACCCAGACCAGCCCTGGAGCAGAATTAGTAGCATTTCCGGTTTCTAGCTGTGGCGAATAAGTCTATATTTGGGACTCCCCGGTGTATAAATAGGTTGTAAATGATGGAGGGGTCTATTTCCCATTTGTGATTGCAGGAAAAATTTCTGCTAAGAGTATCCGCTGTAATGTTCTGTGTGCCCAGGAGGTAGGCTGCTGAGATGTCGATGTGGTGACAAATGCACCAATTCAAGAGTTCCTCTGCCTCAGAACAAAGGGAAAGTGATCTTGCTCCTCCCTGGCAATTTATGTAAAATATACAAGAGAAATTGTCTGTCATAATCATTATATGTTTGCCTCTGATCAGTGGTAGGAAAGGTAAGCAGACATTCCTGAGTTCTCTGAGCTCTAGCAAGTTGATATGCAGTGTGGATTCAAAAGGGGACCATTTGCCTTGAATGGTGCAGGTGTCCAAGTGAGCTCCCGATCCCAATAGGTATGCACCTGTCATCCATATTAATGATAGGAGTGGTTGAGTGAAGGGAGCCCCGGTGCAGATATTGTAAGGATCTTTCCACCAGCCAAGTGAGTTTTTGACTATCCGAGGCAGCGAATGCAACAGGAATGTCTGTCGCTGACCTGGAATGGCTTCTTGGCATGAGAGACAACGTTTAAACCCAGGGAAGCCGGGCATACCCTTTCCAGGATTCACTTCCTGAGTGGGAAGAGACAAAGAAGAACTAACTAAAGACAGGAAGTTAGCTATTCTAATAACGAAATAAAGAAAAAAAATTTGAAAGTAAAGGAGGGGAGTATTAACACTAATTAACTAACTCTATTACTTTTGTTCTCAGTTAATAGTGTAGTTCAGATATAGATAAGGAACTCTGAAATCAGACTGTGCTAAGGCCCCATCTCAGGCCCAAGGCGGTTGAGAAGGAACTGAGGGTGATTTGCCTGCACAACACTAAATAGCACTGAGGCAGAGCACGAGATGGGGAGAGCGTACATGGGAGCCAAACAGACACTGCTACTGAAAATCTCCAATCTGATGTGTGGGGACACAAATACACCTACAGTGGAGCACCCATAGGGATACTACTCAAAGAAGAATCTGCTACTTCAATCCAGCATTTGGACTACTAAACCTTCCCTCTCCAGTTTAAGAAAACTTAATTAATGACCTATTATGTCAACCAAAGCTATAGCAAATGTTCTGCCAATTGCTGTCTGTGACAGCAATTGAAATCTTAGCTCCTTTATCAGAACAGAGAAGGCAGGGCTCACCAAATTTAAACGTTCTTTTATTTTTAAGTTATTCTTCTGGATTTCATATTTTTAAAAAGTACCTGCCAACCTAGTGAATGGACTTACCAGTTAATTGATCTTTACACTGAGCCCATCACTCCCCCCCTCACAATATTTGCAATAGTTTTAATTGGTATAATCTAGTCCAATATAATATTTTAATTTCTTTCAGCACTACAATACGTACATACCATACATACATAAATGCAATGACGTATTGCACTGAGTTCCTTAAATGAATTACAAAGGATTTCAGTAAGATTATACAAAATACCCTAAAAAAACGACAAAACTTCTTTATTTCCTTGGGGCTAAAAATTTGGTAAAAATAGTGTAAAGATTCCCATTGACTTAAAACTGGCACTGCAACAGGCCCTCAAAATTATTCTGCAGCCTCATGAAATTAATTCATATTGTTAATGTTATACACCCCATAAAGATGAACCCAAGTATGTTAGCTATAGGATCATATCAGAATAAAATTATATACACTACATAAAAGCACTGTACATACAGTATGGGTAGCCTGTGGGATCCAGAGAATGGCGGATACACCATATATAGAGCCTCTGCTCCTTCATAGTGGTGCATCTGTCCCCCGCAGTCCCCAGCCATTCCTTATATCTGTAAGAATATAATAAAAAGAAAATGCATAACATGGTGCTTAAAGATCCAAGAGAAGAGGGTGCACATGGTTCAGGGTCTCCGCTCCCTCACCTAGGCACTACCCAACCACTCTGGGTCTTCAATCCACCATAATACAGAATAAATTTCTAGAGTTTAATGCCACACGGTGCAAAATGCTTCTCTTTAATGTAGGTCTTTAAATGACAGAGGACCAGTGGTGAGTGGAGAACAGTTTGCTGTGTAGCCATATTGTTTGGCCTGTGGGTCAGTCTATTTTAGTGTTTATCTCCATATTTAGATATTGTGATAAGCATACAATAGATTAATGTACACATGAATAAAATAGGATTGCTTAAAGAAACAAACTGACAGACTATCAAAAAAAGATAAAATGAAGTTTTCTTTTTAATAATTCTGGGCATCTGAGTGCACATGCACGCTCACATACATGCACACACACACTCACTTATTTAAACCTTCTAAAGACTCTAAAAGACGTCACAGTAATTTAAAATGAACTAACTCAGCCAATACTCCTTAATGATTTTCCCAATGCCTATATCCGAGGGAATGGAGATTGGACAGTGATCATTTCCTCACTGTTTTCTGTGGGAGAGGCTATAACAACAAAGAAATCAAGGACTTAACCTGAAAACTGAACTTTCAGTATTCCTTGGATGTGATCCCTCCAAGTTAGGGTTGAGGCAAAAGGGCAAGGCAATATAAAGAAGCAGCTATTTGTGCTGTACCCAATCTATTTTATTCCAAGTACATTACAAAACGCAAAATAAAATGTAGAGCTGGGCAAAATTTTTCAGCCAAAACTTTTTTTAAGGTTAAAAATGCAGATTTGGAGACACTTAACAAATTCTTGTTCGTTTTTCCTAATTGTTCTTGTCAGGGGAAAAAAGCAAAAAATAAACCCAAAAGAGTTTAAATGTTTCATTTCAACATTTTAAAAACAAAATGTTTAAGTGGTTTGAGAAGAAAAAAAAATCAAATGTTTAGCAAATCTTTCATCTTTTTTAAAAATAAAAAGCACTTAAAATCTAAATAAAACATTTTGTTTCTGGTCAAAATGAAGTATTTTGTTCAACCCCAAATGAAATTGTTTTCAACTTTTCAGTTTGCCTAAAATGTTGAAAAATGTCATTTTCAGGTTAACCCAAAATGATTTCCCCCTCCACCCTCCCATCCCATTTTTTTTTAAATTGGCAGCAAACCAAAAACACAGTTCTTCATACAAGTCTACTGAGAATGCAGATCTTCAGTTAGCCTGGAGGTCCCAGATTTGTGTTGTTCCTTCCTGCTGAGTAACCTTTCTTTGTTCTGTTCAGCATGCTAGCAGCAGTGTGCAATTCATGAATAGCCCTAATCACTGAAAGTGCTATGTGTTTGCTCTTTAGTGTCCATGAATGTAGTAGATTTCACTTTGCACTCACCACACTAACACAAAGGAGCAAAAGGGAGATGTTTTACAGAGCATATTCACTCAAAAATGGAAGGAAAGGAAATAGCAAGGTTGGCTAGAAATGCATAGTTCCTATTGTTTACTACCTATCTCACAGATGCAAAGAGGGACCCATCAGTCTGAATTGGTGGCAACTAGGCCATAAAAATAAGTAATTCCACTCAGTGACACACACACTAATGTTTTTATGATGATCCATGAGTCAGACTACGGTGCATACTGCTTAATTAAAAGGGAGTCTAGTAAATTTAAAAAGTCTTGATTTGCCCATTAATAGATATAGGACACAGGTGAAGTCACCAGTTACTGTTGATCTAACACTGTAACAGTGGATGAAAATAGAAGGGAAATCCTAACTGGTACCATGCAAGTAAATATGTTTCTTAAAGTCACAGTTAGTCCGTAAGTGCTTAAGCCAGTAATAACATACATTGATAAGTCAACATTTATGAAGAACCTAAGTTACTTTAAATCCTTCATACTGCCTGGTGCCCAATGACATGAAAAATGTGCACTGAACAAATGAACATCTAAAACTGCTCTCTTGCACAATGCATGTTTTTGAGCGAAAGATATGGGGCAACCTCAATTCCCACTGAAGTCAATGGGAGATGCTCAACACTTTTCAGGATTAGGCCTTAAGTGAGTCTTACATAAATTTTAAACCAGGAATTCATGGTAACTGATTCTCAATTATAACGATACCCAACCAATTTTCTTCTACTTAGTTATGGCCATATTCCTTAATGGGGGGATTCTTCATATACCAAGTTTCAAAATTCAGCCATTTTGGTTTAACTGTGAGAAGCACAGCAATTTAAAAAAAATGGAAACACTGATTTTGCTTCCGCTCTTGGCAGAACTCAAAATGGTTGAAGGAATTTTACTCCAACTTTCAAAAATAATTCCATTCAGGACAGAGATGAAGTAGAGAAAATTTCATCCCAAAAGTTATTTCCCACAAAGTTATGAGCATGTCAAAACTGGGGATTATCATTGGCACTCTTGCTGTCTTAGCCATGACCCAAAGAATGCTACAATAAAATGAATAGATTATGAAACCCAATGGGCTCCCATTAATAAAGCGTTCAGTTGACATCACGCTTTTCAAGAAATAAAATCAATGCACCAATTGTAATTCCTAGCATTTTGTTGCATTGGATCACCAAATACAATAAAATCATCAAAATACTCATTTGTAGTATTATTTATAATAACCCAAATGAAAACCACACAGTAAGCCAATTAACATTAAGGTTTAAAAAAAAAAATTCTAATTGATTTGCTTGCTGCATTTCAAATCAAACCAAACTGAACATTTGGCAAAAATATCAACAAGTAGAAAAATAAAATCAAGAGAAAAGAATTTACATATTTGTACACCTACCATAGGAGACGAGATGAAGTAATGTCTTTGTGGACACAGAAATGGGGAATACACAAAGAAATTGAGCGAGAAAA
The DNA here is from genome assembly GCF_028017835.1 of Emys orbicularis. Classification (NCBI taxonomy): domain Eukaryota; kingdom Metazoa; phylum Chordata; order Testudines; family Emydidae; genus Emys; species Emys orbicularis. The sequence continues at coordinate 30,830,921 of NC_088683.1, read as the reverse complement.
AAAGCAGTTACTAACCTTTCCATAACTTGTTCTTTGAGATGTGTTGCTCATGTTCATTTAACGTTAGGTGTGCATGCACTGCATGCACAGTCACTGGAGATTTTTCCCTCAATGGTATACATCGGGCCAGCTCTAGTGCCCTCTGGTGCCGCATGCTGATGCGCTGGTATAAGGGGCCCAGCCGACCCCACACTCTCTCAGTTCCTTCTTGCTGGCTAACTCTAACAGAGGGGCAGGAGGGTGGGTCATGGAATGGACATGAGCAACACATCTCGAAGAACAGTTACAGAAAGGTTAGTAACAGTTTTTTCTTCTTCGAGTGCTTGCTCATGTCCATTCCATGTTGGGTGACTCCCAAGAAGTACCTGAGGAGGTGGGCTCTGAGTTCATGGACATCCCGATTGCAACACTGCTCTACCAAATGTGGCATCACCTCTAGTCTGCTGGGTGATGGTGTAGTGGGAGGAGAAGATATGTACCGATGACTGGTCACTGCTCTGCAAATGTCCTGGATCAGGACCTGGGCTGGAACACCACACATGAAGCCTGAGCTCTCATTGAATGGGTGATCGAGATGGCAGGCGGAGGGACACCCATCTGCTCATAGCACATATGAATGCAGAAAGTGATCCAGGATGAAATTCTCTAGGCCAGGGGTCTCCAAACTATGGCCCGCGGGCCGGATCCAGCCCGGGGCTTCCATTTGTCCGGCCCTCCAACCAACAGGGGAGAAGCGAACAGCTGAGTAGGCAGCCGAGCAGGCAGGGGGAGGGGCCACCGCCAGCAGCTCACGCGGGGCGGCAGCACAGCTGAGCTGTGCAGAGGGGTGAGTGCCTCTGGGAGCCAGTGTCCCCCCCCCAAAAGGGGAGCCAATTTAGGGGAGAGTCGTTGCTGCAGCCGAGCAGGTACAGGGAGAAGCAAACAGGCAGGCTGCAGCTGAGTAGACATGCCGAGCAGGCAGGGGTAGGGGCTGCCGGTGTAGTGAAGGATACTGCTCTGCTAGAAATGTGTACTTACAGTGTACTGAGCATGCTTCACTACACCAACAGCAGCTCGCACAGGTTGGGTGGGGTGGGGGGTAGCTCAGCTGAACTGTGTGGAGGGGTGAGTGTCTCTGGGAGCCAGTGTCCCCCCCAAAAGGGGAGCCAACTTAGGGGAGAGTTGCTGCTGCAGCCGAGCAGGCACGGACCCCTGCCTTAGAGTAAAAATACAAGCCAGATGCTTAATTACATCTCCAATAAATGGAGTAAAGAAGATGGAAATTAACAATTTCATAATGGTTAAATTTTAACTACAGCACTAATAGAACCAAACAGTATTTGTATGATACAAATGTGTAAGTTTTTAGAAATAAAACAAAAAATATGTGAAATGATTTTTAATGTATTGACAAATATTGTGTGTGATTTCACAGTACCTGCATCGATTAACTTTTATACCTGATTTAAAATTTAATGCAACACTGACACAGTAGAGTAGTATTGTTTTTTTAACGATTTTGCATATATTTAATTTCTTTCACAGTTGCTTCGGCCCACGAAGCCCCTTCAAAAATCTAATATGGCCCTCATTTCATAAAGTCTGGAGACCCCTGCTCTAGGCCAAAACTGATAGGCCTTTCATTCTTTCTGCTACTGCCACCAAGAACTGCACAGATTTATGGAACAGCTTGGTCCTTTCTATGTAGAAGGCCAGGGCATGTCTAACATCCAGCGTGTGGAGATGCCACTCCTCTGTATTCTTGTGCGGTTTTGGGAAAAACACTGGCAGGAAAATATCCTAAATATTGTGAAACTGCGAAACCACCTTTGGGAGGAACATGGGGTGGGAGCGAAGTTACACCTTGTTTCAGATGGAGTAGGTAGTCCAGCATGGATTGGAGAGGTGACCGAGCAGGTAAGAAGCCTCACTGGGATGACCACACCGAGAAATGCTTCCACTTGGAGAGGTAAGTAGCTCTAGTAGAAGGCTTCCTACTACCTAGCAAGACCTGTTGGACTTGTTCTGAACAAGCTAGCTCTGCCAGATTTAACCATGGAGCTTCCATGCAGTCAGATGGAGGTCCTGGGGTTTGGATGGAGCAATCAGTCATGACCTTGCAAGCTCATGTCCTGGAGGAGAGGGGAGGGAAGGGAGCGGCAATGGGGTCGCTACCTACATGTCCAATAACATGCCGAACCAGTGCTGATGCAGCCATGCACGGGCTATAAGAATAATCCTTGTTTTGTCCCGCCTTACTTTCAGCAGGACCTTGTGCACAAGAGGAATGGGGGAAAATGTAGTACAGGTGTTTTATCCATGGGAGTAGGAAGGCATCTGTGAGCAAGCCTGGGCTGCAACCATGCAGCAAGCAAAACTGTTGAAATTTCCTGTTCTGTCTGGTTGCAAACAGGTCTACCAGGGGGAAACCCCTGCCTCTGGAAGATGGACCTGGTTATGTCGGGGTGAAAGGACCACTCGTGGCGAGAAGAGAAAGTTCTGCTGAGGTGATCTGCCAGCGTGTTTCGGGCTCGCAGAAAGTGAGAAGCTTTGAGGTGGATGGAGTGCTCTACACAGAAATTCCACAAACGAATAGCCTCTTGACACAGGGTGGACGAGCGCGCTCCTCCTTGCCTGTTGATGTAAAATAGAGCTGCCACATTATCCACAAGTACTCGCACAACCTTGCCTGCAATCTGGGGTAGAAACACCTAGCATGCTAGGTGGACTGCTCTGAGCTCTCTGACATTTATATGCAAGGAGAGCTCCTCCTGGGATCATAGGCCTTGAGTCCTGAGGAACTCCAGGTGAGCCTCCCAACCTAGATCGGATGCATCCGAGATTAAGGATACTGATGGCTGGGGAGTAACAAAGGGAATGCCCAAGCCCACCGACCGGGGATCCCTCCACCAGTTGAGGGAGGCAAGGACCAGGGCAAGAACTGTAAGCACTGAGTCCAAATGGTGACAGCTCGGTCAGTACACCGAGGCCAGCCAAGCTTGAAGGGCTCTGAAGCTTAAAGCAGTCTCTCATACTGTGCCATGTAAGTGCATGTGACCAGGTGACCTAAAAATTTGAGGCATAAACGAGCTGTTGTGACAGGGTGGGCCTTGACCTGCAACATCAGCGGCAACATTGTCTGGAAGCGAACCTCCAGGAGGAAGGCCCTGGGCCAGGTGGAATAGAGTATCACACCGATAAATTCTATCCTCTGAACGGGGATGAGAGTTGACTTCTGCTCATTTATCAATAGGCCCAGGGCTCAGAAGGTAGCTTGGACTAGACCGATGCTGGCTCTCAACTGGGCCTCGGACTGGCCTTTGATCAGCTTTGTTTCTTAAACAAGTCGTGGCATGGTGGCAGAGCTGAGAAGCGGACCAGTTGTTGAGGTCTGAAGTGCTTCCTCGAAGGTGCCAGGGTATAAAGGCCCAGGGATTTGAGAGTGGCCCTAGAATCCTTAAGGCCATGGAGTTTTGCATCCATCTGTTCTGAGAAGAGGGAAGTTCCCTCAAACGGAAGGTTCTGAATGGACTGCTAAACCTCTGGTGGTAGGCTCAAGGATTGGAACCAAGAGCACCTTTGCATGACTACCGCAATGCCATCATTCTGGCAGCCATGTCAGCTGCATCCAGGGCAGCCTGGAGGGAGGCCCTGGCTATAGTCTTTCCTTCCTCCACCAGATCAGAGAATTCCTGTCTGGACTCCTGGGGCAGTGAGTCCTTGAATTTAGACATGGAGTCCCAGATGTTATAATTGTACCTCCAAAGCAAGGCCTGCAGGTTGGAGATTCAGAGCTGTAATCCACCAGTAAAATAAATCTTTCTATCAAACAGGTCTAGCTTCTTTGAGTCCTTTGCCTTGGGGGTCACACCCTGCTGCCCTTGCCTGTCTCTTTTGTTGGCTGCTGCGACCACAAGCAACCCGGGAGGGGGAGGGGAATATATGTATTCCTACCCTTTGGCAGGAATAACGTACTTTTTCTCTGCTCTTTTTGAAGTGGGGGGAAGAGAGGGTGGGGGTCTGCCATAGGGATCTGACTGGACCCATAACAGCCTACTTGAAGAGTGGGGCCACCTTTGATGGGGCTGCCGCAGCCTAGTTGTCGATCAGGCTGTGGGAGGAGTCTTTAAGCACCTCCACTTCTAGCCCTAGGTTAGAAGCTACCCTTTTCAATAGCTCCGGGTGAGCTCTAAAGTTGTTCTGAGGTGCCGAGCCACTCAATCCTGACTCAGTCTTCGTCTGGGGAGGAGGAAGCCTGCATCAGCAGGAGGCCTTCCTCCTCTTCTTCTGCCCTGACCACCTCACATAGCTCCAAATCTTGAGTATTGGACAGTGCAGCAAAAGGGCCCTTCTCTCGAATGCCATTGAGTATGAATGGCTTGAAGGCAGTCCCAGTACCAGGGGAAAAACCCCTGGATTCCAAAAAAGGCCATTGGACCTTCACAGGCCACTGCCCACTGGATCAAGCGCCTGGAGGGGCACCCACACCAGGATCCAACAGAATGTAGGCTGGGTACTGGTATCGGCCCCTTGGCTGGGTGCATGACTCCACCTCTGACTCCGATGACAAGTAAGCTTGCGGGGACCAGGGGAGGCAATACCCGTCACTTCCACCGGCCAGTACCGAGGGTCCGGGGAATGGTGTCAGATCAGGGAAGCTTTTGCCAACCTCAGTAGGGTCAGTTTCCCTCTGGTTGGTATTGGAGGACCTGGAGCCAGATAGGAACTCAGGGCAACATGCTCTCTTCTGCTTGACATCCTCACCAGTGCCAGATCTTACCCCATCAGGGTCGATGGCCACAGCATATGCCTCCAGGGTCGATGGCACTGCAATCCTTCTGGGGCCACAATGTCCCCCCAGTGTCAGCAGTTGGTCCTGCACCGGACTCAACGACTCCTGTGAGCAGGGCGGAGTCGACGATGCTGTTTGTGAGGTGGGGGTAGAGGAGTGGCCCAATGCAGGTCACACCCCGCTGCACTCCCCTTGCTTGTCCTTCCTTGGATCCAGGGAACGTCCCCTCTCGGACCGTTGCTTTTTGTGCTTCTTCCTCAGCACCGGTGAAGTGGAACGGTATGAGAGACACGTGACACTGGAGGAGCACTTTGCACTTATGTCAAGGTACTCGGTGTCATGTCCAACTGGCTTGGCTCTGACGCCCGTCTGAATGCAGCTTCCATCAGGATGGACCTTAGCCTAGCCTCCCTGTCCTCCTTCGTACAAGGCTTGAACTGGTGGCAGATCTGGCAATTCACTCAAATGTGAGCTTCCCCCAGACATGTCAGACAGCTGGAGTGCAGGTTGTTCACCAGCATGGGCTTGCCACAGGAGGCACAAGGTTTGAAGCCAGGAGACAGGGGCATGCCTGGCCCCAAGGGCAGAGGATGTCCCGCTAAACAACGTGAGGGTCCAATTATTTACATTACTACTAAAGGAAATAAACTGAAGAGAACAAAACTTATAAAGAAAGGAGGGAATAACAAGAACCACTGATGAACGCCTTGCCAAGGCAAGAGAAGCTGTTCCAGCAACCATCATGGGCAGTAAGAAGGAACTGAGAAGGTTTGGGGCCAGCTGGGACCCTTATACCAGCACATGAACGTGTGGCACATGAGGGCGCTAGAGCCAACCCGATGGATACCACTGAGGGAAAAATCTCCGGAGACTGTGCATGTGGCATGTACACCCCTAACATGGAATGGACATGAGCAAGCATTCAAAGAAGAATGCAAGCTAACCCTAATGGTCATTAGAAAACTAAATTATGAAAAAAGAGCTACTGTACAGGGCAAGAAGAGATACAGCTCATGGGATCCCATAACCTTGGAAGGGACCTACTATTTAACTACAGACACACAGCACTAAGTATTTTTTTAAATCTATTTCGAATTTGTTTGTTTGTTTACTAAAGCATGAAAGCAATATATTTAATGCTCAATATACAGTATCTTTCTAGACCAAAGGCAACAGACTATGTTAATACAGAGCTAGATTCTTACTGTTAACAAAAAAAAAAAAAAATCAGGAAATGTAAAACATAAGAGTCCTACACTGTTCATGTATATGTATACACATGTGCACACACATTTATTGTGCAACAGTTAACATTGATAAACACATATCTGACAAAAACACAATAGTGAAAAGCTAAGCCACCTTATAATACATACCCTCTACTACTCTACCCACAGACACACACCTCACCACTACCACAACTACCATGCACCATAGAGCACAACCCACATGTTCTCCCCAAACTATCCCTTCTGTACGCACTCCTTTACCAGACAATCTCCTTGTGATGACGTGAAGAATCTGTAGATACAACTTATTAATTCTGGTTGATTCAGTTGTTATTATAAAACAACCGAATCAGGGAATGCCTCCACCCCCTGCTGACACAGGCTGCAGGCTCAGCACATACCTACCAGACCTGGGGCAATGAAGAGTCATTATAGCTAACGACTCTGCCCTGGATCAAACAATGTACAGGCTAAGGAGGCTGCTTGGAGCTTTGCAGGGTTCACACTAGCGCTCTAAAAATAGCTGTGTAGACAGCGCTTTGAAGTTGTAGCTTGGAGTTTGCTGCAGTGTTGCTCTGCCCTGCAATGGAGGTATAGTTTGAACTGCATTTCCAAGATGGTATGGGGATCTGAACAAACCACTAGTATTTGGGATCAGGAAGGGTTTCCCCCCAGGCAAAATTGGCAAGATGTCAAGAGTTTTATTTTGTTTTTTGCGTTCCTCACAGCATCTTGGAAGTGTGCTTTTAGGTTAATAAGGAGAAAGGACAGGAAATTAAAAATTGTATGTTTGTAATTTCATCACGTGACTTGTGTCCAGTGCAGATGAGAGGCTCAAAAGGGCCAGCATCAGAGATTGGTTGAAGGAGGTCAACCCTGAATATTGGTTATTTGGTATGCAGGCCACTGGACCCAAGTAAGCACCTAGTGCTGGGAGGGAAGAGGGATTTAACACCTCCATCCCCTCCCATTTATAAGCTTAACATTAATAAAGTTGCAGCTTTCTGCTCTAAAATCCATTTGCTGCGTGTCTTGATCAAAATCGGATTGCTCTTCTTAGATCTGTATCAAATAAGCATGTTTTTCCTCATGAGAAAATTTTGTACTATTCACTGAATATATACTGTGGCATGTGGCAATTATTCATTTTGGCATGTTCATAGTAAACCTGGACAACAATACAAGATGTCAAAAGCATATGTAGTATTTCTTATTTTGCACAAAACAGTGATTTCACAGATGCAGAATAGGAAGTTACCATTTGTTTGTTAATGATACACATCAAGCCACAGTAAAAATCTACAGTGTCTACTGGTACAATATGAGTAACACATTATTTAGTTTTAGTTTCCCCTTTAGGACTTTTTGTTTTTGTTTTAATGAAGATGCTGTTTACTCTGTGTGTGTGTGCACGCACATATGTATGTTTTACATACATATAAATATATTACATGAAGAGGGAAAGTCAGTGACCAAAAAAATATGAAAACCTTTAAAACTAGTTTTCATATAGGTCATGAACTGTATTGGCTGTTGCTTGTAAACTGTAGTACAATGTATTTTAGCAGATAAGTCATGATTCAGATAGCTAATGAGTGATGAACCATTAAGTCCATGAATACTGTAAGAAAAAAAAAAATCACATCAAGCTATGTCAGTGCATTGTGGAAAATCTGCATACAGAGAAACTTCAAGATTTAAAACTCAGGAGACAGCTTCATATTCAGGCTTGGAGTTTATACAGTGTTTCCAGATTTCATACCAAAAGCTATATATGTACCGCTTTACACACACACAGTAAATCTGTTACGTATTCTGGGATAGATTATTCCCCACTCTGTACATGAACACATAAGTAGAGAGAAGGACTAAGGAGCCTTACTGCTCTTGGTTCATGTAAGACCTCATCTACCCTTGTGGTGGGCATGTAGGGTATGAGTAGCTACATACCACAGTGAAAGGCAGGCTGTGTCCACACTCATTGGAATGTGAAGCTGCACACAGCAGTGAAAGGCTCTGTCAGGGGGAGCCTTTCCCAGCTGCCTACCTCTCCCAGAGCCTTTCCCCTCTGCCGGAGTCTTTCACCGTGGCAGGGAAGTGACACCACAATGCTAAACAGAGCAGTGTAGATGCGTGAGGCACTGCTTGGGATTGTAGAGTGCTATGCAGGATACATACCCTACGGTTCAGGTGTGTAGGACGCTCTACTCACCTAAGCAGTGCCTCAACATCTACGCTGCTACCTGTGCTAGCTGAGCATGCAGTGTCTGTACTCTGCACGGCGCCGCAAGCAGAGGCAACACGTGCTGGGGTCATGCAGTCACGTGCCACTGCCTCCCCCTGATTTCTGCAAGCGCTGAACTGCCCTTGCAGGGCTTTCTCTGCTCGGCCTGCCGGGGGAGTAGAAAGGGGCTCTGGTTCTCCTCATGCTGCACCTCCGGCTTGGCATGTTTCCAGCTCGCTCAGCCCCTCTCCCCAGTAGCCAGGCCCAGGCAGGGAGCGGAGGGGGCGGGATGGAGCTGCTTCTCCTGCCACGTGAGGCTTGCTGCCTCTGTGCAGCATGGCATCTGCCTGGGAGAGTCTGGCCGGGGAGATGGTTGTGGCAACCTGCAGTGCAGGTAACTCTGGTGGGGTGGGGTGGGGTGGGGTGAGGTGGGGAGAGCGCGGAAGCCCTGGGCCAGGCCCAGACAGGGAGTGGAGGGGGCGGGACGGACCCACTTCTTCTGCTGGGTGAGGGTGACCGCTCCAGGTCACTGCCTCTGTGCAGCGCGGCAGCTGCCTGCAAGAGCCCGGCTGGGGAGGCGGAGGCGGCGGCGGCAGCTCATGTAGCAGGTAACTCTGTCAGGGCAGGGAGAACATGGGCCAGGCACAGGGCAGGGGGTCGCTGGGGAAAGCATCATGAGCAGCTTTCCCTCTGCTCAGGCCAAGTAGGAGCATTGCCCGCACCCCTGAGGTGTCCGCAAGGGCGCGGGAGCTCCAGAGAGAAACTTTTTTTTCTGTGAGTCGTCCGTCTCCCCCGCCAGCGTTGGCCCTGGCTCAGAGTCATGTGCACCCTGCTTCTGTGGCCCCAGCTCCCCAGGAGCCAGCAGGATTGGCTGCCCTGGGCCAGGGAGGTGGGGCTGGAAGGTTCCTGCACCCAGAGGTAACACATGGAGTGGGACAGTCACATGACCCCCACACACACACCTTTAAATTGTCTCCCCCCACACCCCCACTATCAGCAGATATGGGTCATCTCTGCCCTCAAACTGCAAGCCTTGGGAAGGCATGGAATTTGTCCCCTCTCCCCCGCCCCACACATGCCCTACTGTCCTGACTGGAACTGCCTCACCCCCCCCCACACACACACACACACGCAAATATAGAAGTCAAACTATGTCTATGGCCGTAAATGTAAACCTACAAGACTGGGCCAGAATTACAGCCTCTGAAGCTCAACAGCTACTAAAAAAATATGCCAACTAAACAACTCAAAAGAAAGGGGGCTGGGAGTATGCAGAGTTATGGCTCTGACCTAGGGTTACCATACGTCCGATTTTTCCCGGACATGTCCGGCTTTTCGGCAATCAAACCCCCGTCCGGGGGGGAATTGCCAAAAAGCCGAACATGTCCGGGAAAAATGCCGGCCGGGCACTTCCCCTCCCGCGGCGGCTCTGCTCCTCCCCTGACTCTTCGGCTCTGTTTAAGAGCCGAGCGCTACGGGCTTCGGGCAGCCCCCATGCCTCCGGACCCTGTGCCGCCGGAGCCCGGGAGGGGAAGTGCCCGGCCGGGGGCGCAGGGTCCGGAGGCATGGGGGCTGCCTGAAGCCCGAGCGCTACCGGCTTCACGGTTTGCCGGGCAGCCTCCAGACCCTGCGCCCCCGGGTGGGCGCTTCCCCTCCCGGGCTCCGCTGCGCTGGGGAAGCGCCGGCCGGGGGCGCAGGGTCTGGGGGCTGCCCGGCAAACCGTGAAGCCGGTAGCGCTCGGGCAGCCCTTTTCGCGTGGCTGGGAGTGGGAGGGAGGAGGGGGCGGAATTGGGGCGGGGGTGGGGGTGGGAAAGGGGCGGGGCCAGGGCCCTGTGGAGGGTCCTCTTTTTTTATTTGTTAAATATGGTAACCCTAACTGACCCTTCCATCAACATGCCTTTCACTGCTCCCTGGAACAATGCAATCTCACGCTGCTCCTAACACAGGGTTGTACTGCCACTAGAACACAGTCTTTTGTGATTTGCTGCTTTAAGAAGAAGCATTTTAGACAAATAATATATTTATTACCATTAATTTTTGCATGTTTAGCAGGGTGGACACCCGCTCCTGCCCTGAAGGGCTTGAAACCAGCCCTGAAAGAGAGCTGCAGGGGTTAAAAGCAGCCCTGCAGAGGGCTGCAGCTCTAAAAGCTGGGCTGATTGGGGAAGCGGCTGCAGCTGGGCCATGCCCCAATCAGGCCCCAGCTGGCCTGTATAAAAAGGCTGTGGGCCCAGAGGCCCAGAACAGTCTCTCTCTGCATTCAGAGAGAGAAGGGCCTGGCTGCAGGAAGCTAGAGACAGGGTACCTGAGTGGAGCAGGGCTGGGGAAAGGCAGAGGAGCTGGGAAGCTCCAGCCTGGAAAGCCCTAGGCTGTGGCCTAGCATTGGGCTAAAAGGTACTGGGGGTTGCAGAGGGAAGCCCAGGGGTAGGCCAAGCCAGCAGGTCCAAACACAACCTTGCCAGTGATGAGTAGGCTGATACTGCAGTCTGCCCCAGGGTGTGGGGCTAGACGATGACTGGCAGTAGCCTTATACTGAGGCAAGGTGGGAATAGTGGGGTGGGGGTTCCCCAGGGAAGGGAGACCCTAAGAGCTGTGACGGGTTACTGCTACAGGGCAGCACCCCAGGTACAAGGGCACCGGGGTCCAGGGAGGGACACGAGGGCCAGAGGACAGGTGGATCACCAGCCTGCAGAGGGCGCTCCAGGACGCTGGAAGAGCTAATTCCCGGAGGCGCCGCAGGGGTGAGTCCGCTCCTCTACAGCATGTGATAGTAAAATGATCTGGTCTAATACAATAAATAAATTAAATAAATAAATAAAAGTTAGCACCTGCAATTGTCAAGCACCTGTCCCAGATTTTCCAGTGTAAGTGCTTTTTCTAACACAGTTTTGAATAATTTAATTTTAAAAGCAAAACAAACATACACCACACATTTCTGATTTAAAAATTACCTCCCCAAAGGGCTTTACAAGAGAGAAGAGCACTTTGGCCACCATTATCAACAAGCAGCAGAAAGATCTGAAGCTTAAAAAGGGCTCTTTATTATGGACTCAAAGTAATTGGTTTTTAATTCTTTTAGCAGGTGCCAGATGTTCTATCATACAAAAGCTACATGGGGAGGTCAAAAAACCTCACAACTCTACTACGTCAGACTGGTATAACACAACTATTGCCTGCAGGAGTATGAATGGCTTTTGGGGCGATCGCATGATTCATTAGAAGAACAAGATATAAATTCCAGAAATACTGGCTCCACTCATTAAACCGCATTTCCTCTCAATCCTTAAATTTGACTATGTCTACACTACAAACCTTGGTCAACACAAGTTACATTGGCATTCACCTGTATATCACTCAGGAGCATGCACCCTTGGGCTGATTGCATTGGTATTGCACATCTCAGCAGGAGTACTTGTGTTGATGCAAAGGGTGATGTACCACGTGCTGCCATCTGAAGCAATACCTTTGGGGAAATGTTTGCAGTGTGCTGTGGGATACAAATGCCTTGCTCGGGGATCTTTGGGAGCTAGAAGTTAAGTTCCCAGCATGTAACTTTCTCCTTCCCATAATGCTGTCCATATCCCATAGTTTTCGCACCTTTTAAAAAAGGTCCCACAAACCCAAGTGGCACATTTCAATGTGCACCATCTCTGATAGAAGCACGGAGACCACACAGTTCTGCTCTATTTGCATGAAGATTGCAAATACAGTACATGTAATTCTCCTGTAGCTGCAGGAAGTACTGCAACAATGGTGGACAGAAGGATTTCTTTGAGGACAGTTTGCTGGGTGACAAAGAAAAACAATTCAAGGTTGTCAGTGACATTCACGGAACAGCTGCAGATGGTGGAGAGCTGCTTCTGGGCCCAAAAGAGAAGCACTGACTGGTGGGATTGTATCATAATGCAGGATGAGCAGTGGCTGCGGAACTTCCGGATATGTCAGACCACACTCTTGGATCTGTGTGCCAAGCTCTCCCCAGCTCACCTCCAGTGCATAGACAACAGAATAAGAGCTGTTTTGACAGTGGAGAAACAAGTATCACTCTGGAAGCTCGCAACACAGGATTGCTTCAGCTCAGTGAGAAATCATTTCAGAGTTGGAAAATCCGCAGTGGGGGCTGTTCTCATACAAGTGTGTAGGGCCATTAATCGTCTCCTGCTGTGCAGCACTATGACTCAGCTACATGCAGGTCATAGTAGATGGATTTGCAGCAATAGGGTTCCTAAACTGCGGTGGGGCAATGGTCCACAAATCTCCATTTTGGCACCAGCCCACCTTGCCGCAGAGTGCATCAAAAGAAAGGGCTACTTTTTCCATGGTTAAGCAAACGTTAGTGGATCACAGGGAATAGTTCACCAATATCAAGGTGGGCTGGTCAGGGAAGGTGCATAAATCTCACACCTTAAGAACACAGGACTGACCAGAAAGCAGCAAGCAGGGACATTCTTTCCAGAAAGGTGGATTTTCACTGGCAATGTTGAAATGCTAATACTGATTCTGGGAGACCCAGGCTAAGCCTTGTTCTCCTGGCTCATGAAGCTGAACACCGGCCACCTGGATAGCACCAAGGAAAAATTCAACTACCAGCTCAGCAGGTGCAAAATGACTGTTGAATGTGTTTTTGGTATATTGAAGGGATGCTGGTGATAGTTACTCACAAGACTGGATCTCAGTGAAAAAAAGATCCCAGTGGTTACAGCTGCCTGTAGTGTCCTGCATAATATAAGACAAAGGGGGGGATAGCTGCCATCAGGAAGGAGGGTGGAGTGGCTGTCTGCTGACTTTGAACAGCCAGACACAAGGGTTACTACAAGAGCCTAATGTAGAGCTATGCGATTGAGGGAGGCTTTGAAAGAGCACTTTTAACAATCAGCCACATTAGTGTTCTCAGATGGAGTGTTCTCTTGCCGAGTGTTGCTAAGAATTGTGTAATATTTTCTGTACATTTATAAATATGACTGGGTATTTTCCTGAAGCTATGAACTCTGTGGCACTTGCTGTACATTTACAAGTACTGTTTGCTTTGACAATCACTATGCTTTCTGCAATATTTATTATGAACTAATAAAGATAATTTGATTCTCCAAAAATGGAAATTTTATGGGTGGGAAACAGTGCAGAAAATCAATGTGCAGAAAAACCACAGGCAACATTATACACATTTTTAACAAATTGACTGGGTGAAACTTCAAAATTGGAAAGGGAGTCCAATGTGCACAAATGTAATCCTCTGTGTCTACACATACACCATCCGTGGTTTTCACTGCTCAGTGTACATGAAGCAGTAGTTTTCCTTGTCCACCAGCATGACCTGGTAGGAGTAAGGAGGTATGTGATGCCACATAGTATGTTGAGTCTCTGAGTCTATGGTGGGGGCTGTAGGGAATAGCGACCATGATGTTCACCAAGGACTGCAGAGTCTGGGATTTTTGAACCTGTAGGTCAGCCAGGGTCTGCAGCATTTGGGTTTGCTACCTGAGAAGACCCATTATATCCTGGTGTATCTCTTGCTCCTTGTCCTGCTTGGACTTCTGGGCTTTTTCCATGCTGTCGGTCATACTGGCCCTCCAGGCCTTCATTCATGGTTCGATGCAGCAGTGACTTGCAAGATCTTGCAGAACATGTCCTCCCTATTCCTCTGCTTTCTCCTCCTCCTCAGAGTCAGGTGTTCTGTGAGTGTGGAGGAGACACCCTTCAAGGCCGCCAGGGCAGAAGATGCTGGTAAAAACAGACAGATGTGCCATTGGATTTACAGTCACAATAGAAAGTGAAAGATAAGTTTCCAAAACTCCCTCCACCTTATTCCCATAATAAGAAATGCTTATAGGCACTTCAGTTTTGGAATGCCTCAGCACAGCACTGCTCCTCCAGCCCCAGCGATGGGGATTATGGCCCACTGGGGTGAGGAAGGCTGTTCTGTTGCACAAAGCTATAATATGTCAGTCTCTATTTCCATAGGCACTGCTATAGGTAATGGAACTGTATCTTGACACTGTTTTCCATAGGTAGTGGTGATTTTAGCTGATATCTCACTCCTGATGATCACAGAGTATGTCTACACTGCAATTAGAGGACTGTGGCTAGTCCACGCCAGCTGCCTTGGGCTCATGGGGCTCGGGCTGTGGGGCCGTTTAATTGCAGTGTAGACATTCTGGCTTGGGCTGCAGGCTGAGCTCTGGGACCCTCCCAACTTGCAGAGTTCTAGAGGCTGAGCTCCAGCCTGAGTCCAGAAGTCTACATTGCATTTAAACAGCCCTGCAACCTGAACCCCGTAAGCCTGTCAACTGGCATAGGCCAGCTGCAGGTTTTTAGTTGAATGTAGATATACCTAAAGGCACAGAGAACACAGGGATCCTGAAACTGCCTGGTCCTGTATGCCACTAGCCTGTTTCCTGCAATGGTGCCAGCTGAAATCATTGCAGAGTGGCATGTGAAACTGTCTTGACACAGACAAAGAAATAGGGCAGCCATCCCTAGAAACCTACAGGAGAGAATTGCAGAGTATCTCCATGACAGTTTCATTGAGATTTCTCAGGAAGATAAAAGGGACATTCCTATTCACATAAACAAAGTGCTCCGCATGGCCATTCCCTACCTAACCCAACAGGGAATGAAAAGCAGATGCCAACTCTACCTCTTGCTGTTGCACCTTGACCTCTTCTCATATGAATAAAAGAATGAAAAGTCGATACTTTGTCTCGTTAACATGGGGATGAGCCAGGAGCGATCTTTAATTTTAAATATTGTAGGGAAAATGCATGCACATACTTACCCAAGGTTCCTTCCCCTCCATCAGATCATCTGTGCTTGCCTGATGGGACAGGCAAGACTGCGCAGTGTCTTGAACAAGTCCTGACTCAGAGCATGGCTGGAGCTCCCCACCACATTTCCAGCCCCCTTCCTCCTCCACACTAGGCAGCAGCAGTCAAAAAGGCTAACAGAATGTTAAGAAGCATTAGGAAAGAGATATGTAAGACAGAAAATATCATAACACCATTATATAAATTCATGGTACGCCCACACCTTGAATAATGCTTGCAGTTCTGGTGGCCCCATCTCAAAAAAGATGCATTAGAATTGGAAAAAGTACAGAGAACTAATGACAGGTATGGAACAGCTTCCATATGAGGAGCGATTAAAAAGACTGGGACTGTTCAGCATAGAAAAGAGACGACTAAGGGGGGATATAATAGAGGTCTATAAAATCATGGTGTGGAGAAAGTGAATAAAGAAGTATTTACCCCTTCATGTAACACAAAAATCAGGGGTCACCTGATGAAATTAATAGGCAGCAGGTTTTAAAACAAACAAAAGGAAGTACTTCTTTACACAACGCACCTGTGTTGAGTTAACCTGTGGAACTCATTGCCAGGGGAATGTTATGAAGGTCAATAGTATAGCTGGGTTCAAAAAAAGAATTAGATAAGTTAATGGAGGATAGGTTCTATCAATGTCTATTAGCCATGACAGTCAGAGACGCAATCCCATGCTCTGACTGCCAGAAGCTGGGACTGGACAGGGGATGGATCACTCAATAATCGCTCTGTTATTCCCTCTGTGACAGGGTGTATACGCCCCACACGGACAAGGAAGGGGCCAGAGAGGCCCTGCAGCAGGGCTAGCCCCACCTCCCCTCCAGCCCTGTAAATCATGCATGTTAGGGAGGGAGCCTTTAAAAAGGAGGAAGCTGAAGTCAGCAGGGGAAGAAGGAGCAGAATTGCCCTAAGCAGCAGACTGCAGGAATGACTCATGAAGCTGTGGAGGGAACTACTAGGCAGGAAACTTTCACCCCAATCCTGAGGGTACAGCAGACTCCCAGGGTAAGACAGATAGGCTAAGCCTGTCTCAGTGACCCAGCCAGAGTGATGTCTCCAAACCCACTATGCTGGGGCTGGATCGTTGGCAGTACCATAGATTCACCAATCCACCCCTATCTCCTTTGCTGGGATTGCAGGGAGGGAGTATCCTTGAATGCGTGGGGGTTTGTAACTTTCATTTTGATCCCTCAGTTGGAGAGACCTAAGGAGGCCCACAAGGGCAGAACCACCCCCCTGCAAGTAGTAGGGAAGTGGGGTCCGGGTTGTGACCAGCCACTGTAGCTAACTGGACATGGTCAGATTCCCCCACTCCCTGAGAGAAGAACCACTAAGGACTCTGCCTGCATTCTCCATCACTTGTAACATTCGATCAGCCCTGCTGAGCAGTGAAGAGGAAAAAAAAACAAGAGGAGGCCCAGGGTTGTAAAGTCCATCCTGAGAAATGGATCGAGAAATGGATTAGCAGCAGGCCACCCTACAGCAATAGCAACAGCAGCTGCAGCAACAACAGGAAATTAGCCATACACCAGCAGGAGCAACAACAGAATTCAGCGCAACAAATGCTGTCTGCACTCCAACCTCAAAAGGTGACCGGGGGGGGGCGCGGGGAAGGGGGGAAGGCGAACACCATTCCTGGCCCCCCTAACACGACACCTCCGGAACACTGGGCTGTGTTGTGGCACCCCACCTGTCGGGACTAGACCAAACCACATACTGAGAATTGGACTCAGCATCAACTCAGCATCGTCCTGGGACTATGCAAAGGTAAACAAGGCAATCCTTGACTACCTGGACATCACTAAGGAGACTCACTGGCGGCGGTTCCGGGAAGAGGCATACCTTCCAGGGGCACACCCACAAACAGTAGCCCAGAAGTTCAGAGATCCCTTCTGGAAGTGGTTGAAGTGAGACTCCTGGACAGGGGTACAGGTGGCAGAGCTCGTACTCATAGAGCAGATCTTACAGGCAGGAGAATGGGCCTGAGTGTTAAGACATTGACCCGAGACCATGAAGGATGCCGTAGGCATATGGAAAACTACCAAGCTGCCTACAATCCCCCCGAGACATCTGGAGGTTGGACTCAGAGAGATAGAGATTCGCTGAGAACCAGTGATGCAGCATATGAGGCCTGACAAGGTCTCAAAAGGACCCCCAATTGCCAAGAAGAAGCTAAGTCCCCCAAGCCGGAACAAAAAGAAAGGAGGTTGGCAAAACCCTCTACCACACATAAAGGACCCCAAGTCTTCCACAATAGTACCTCCCGCATGACCCCAGAGAAACCAGATAGACCGGGTAATGGCGGGCTACGCCACCGCCTGACGTCTGCACCGTCAGTTGGGAAGTGCTTCTCCTGTGGACAGGTGGGCTACTTCTGTAGAGACTGCCCCTTTATGGAATGTGATTATGGCTGAGTGTGGCCCACAGAATCTAGAGACCGTAAGAAGAACTGCAAGTAGTCCTGGTGTGGGTAAGAAAGTAGTAAGGTTGGTGGACTCAGGATGTAACCAGTCCCTGATCCGCCAGCAACTTGTAGACCCAGATAAGGACACTGGAGGAATGGATCCTCCTCCAGTGTGTCTGTGGGGACATAAAGGCACTACCCCTCACAACAAGTACAACTGATGGTGGGGGGACATTCAGTGACTGTATGGGTGGGCACAGCATCCACGCTGGCCTGACCAGTTATACTGGGCAGGGACTGGGGGTGCTTCAGTGAGGTTCTGGTGAAACAAGCAAACGCATAACTGCCGGACCAGAGTCATTCCCCATAGAACCTACGTGGGTGGAGGTGAGCGAACTCAACAATCCCGGACAGGGACCATAAAACCAAAGGCCCCAACCCTCATCCCAACCAAGTCCGCAGCCCAAAGCTAAGACCTATAATGACCATGCAGATACCCTAACCCGAGGCACCAGTTTTGTAAGGGAACAACAAGCAGATCGAACCCTCTCCCGCATGTATGACCAATTAGCCATGGTAAATGGGGAAAGTCATAGAGAAACAATGGCCATGTTTCAAATTACAGGGAGAACAGCTTTACTGCATGGAGCAAGCAAGACAGACTGGGGAAAGTAGGGCCCAACTGCTGGTCCTCAAAATGTACAGGCAAGAGGTATTCCACTTTGCCCATGAGGTTCCCGGATCAGGGCATCTAGGGCAGGAGAAAATTGTTGAACACCTCATGGTTTGCTTTTACTAGCCTGGGGTGTTCCAGGATGTTGCAGACTACTGTGCGTCTTGCCCAGAGTGCCAACTCTGAGGCTAAGGGGGTCAAATGGGCAACTCTTGTCCCACTGCCCTTAATAGAAACCCCCCTTTGAGAGGAGGATAGGGTTGGATCTAGTTGTCCCCTTAGAAAACAGATCATCAGGCCATCAATACATATCGGTAATAGTGGATTATGTGACATGTCACCCAGAAGACAGTCCCTTGTACTCTATCAATGCAAGTGTGCTAGCAAGTGAGTTAATGAAACTCTTTGCCAGGGTAGGCCTCCCACAAGAAATCTTGACCAACAAGGGACCCAACTTTACATCCAACCTGATGCAGGACTCATGTAGTCTCCTTAAGATAGACAAGTTAAAAACTATTGGTCTACCATACGCAGACTGACAGCTTACTGGAACATTTTAATAAGACCCGTAAGGGGATGTTGAAGTTTTCCTCCACTAACCCCAAACACTGGGATCAATTGTTGCCTCCACTACCATTTGCTAATCAGGAGGTTCCCCAAGCATCCACAGGTTTCTCCCCCTTCGAGCTGTTATATGGCCAACACTCCCGTGGCAGCCTCGACTTATTATAAGAGTCCTGGAAAAGCCAGGGACCATGAGCAGAAAACCTAGTCCCATATGGCCTTCAGTTGTACAAATGGCTTAAAAAATTGGGGGCCTTTGCCCATGAACCTACAGGAGGCCCAACAAAGTTAGGTAATGACGCACAACTGTGGAACCCGGTTACAAGAATTCAAGCCAGGGGACTGAGTTCTTCTGCTGTTGCCAAGCACAGAGTCCAAGCTATTAGCCAAATAGCAAGAGCCTTTTGAGGTGTTGCAATGCATAGGCCCAGTCAACTATGAGATACGAAATCCAGGAAAAGAAAAAAAAGACACCCCAGTCTACCATGTCGACCTACTAAAGGCCTGGTGTGACAGGGAAGCCTTCCTTATCATCCCCGTCGCCACTGACCCTGAACTAGCATCCAAGATTCTGACAACAGAGGCTAATAACGCTGTCAAATTGGGGGAAGTTCTTGGGGCTGAACAAAAAGCCCAGATGGATCAGCTGGTACAAGTATTCCCTCAGGTATTCTCCGCCCTTCCTGGGTTTACCCACATGACATATCAGTGCATTGAGACCGACCATGGAGAGACGGTGAGGGAGGACCATCAGCCCCCTCCCAAGATGATATGGGACATCATCAAGACTGAACTCCATGCAATGCTAGATCTGGGCGTAGTAGAGGAATCCCACAGTGAATGGCAGAGCCCCATAGTTCTCATCCTGAAGCCTAATGGCACAATGAGGTTTTCCATTGACTTCCAGAAAGTCACCATAATCTCCAAGTTTGATCCATACCTCATGCCACAGGTGCACGAGCTACTGGAACAACTCGGGGTAGCCAGGTACCTGTGCACATATGACCTAACAGATCCAGCTGACTCCAGAGTCCAGGGAAAAGACAGCCTTTGCCATGCCCTTCGGACTCTACCACTTTCTGACCATGACATTAAGACTTCGTGGGGTGGCTGCAACCTTTCAGAGGCCAGTGGATCGAGTGCTACTTCCACACAGACTCTATGCCACAGTTTATCTAGACGATATACTATATAGCCCAGATTGGGACAGCCACATGAGGTATTAAAATCAATCATCAAAGCCAGCCTGACTGCCAACCCAACTGCCAACCCAACTGCCAACCCGGCTAAATGCAGATTCGGGAATAGCAAGACCATGTAACCGGGACAAAAGTACAAGCTTTGGCCAGCTACCCAATACCCACAATCGAAAAACAAGTTATGCAATTCTGGGGGTTGGTCAGATACTACAGGTGACTCATGCCTAACTTCGGAGTAGTGGGCCAGCCTGGGTCCCCCACTTGCCACTGAGGAAGTGGCTGGACTGTTGGACTGCAGTACTGCTGTGGTCTTTGGAACGACATGGGTCCAGGAGCAGAAGTGATGGCAGCGAGACGTCACTAGAAGAGGGCGCACGGATTAGCAGAGCTAATCCTTGGGACAGCCAGCAGGAGACGCTAGCATGGTGAGTTGCACCCTGTCACAGAGACGTCAGTTATTTAATTAAACCACTGTGCAATTTAAGAAATATGTAGCTCAAGGCTTCATGCTTCCCATAAGGCATATGGAACTGACAGTGTTTAGGAAGCAAACATCAAGCCACTGTACATTTCCTAAAATGCGAATGAATTAGCACATGGTAATGTATGCAGGAATGACATTAAATAACTTAATATCCCATCCCCTACCCAGAACTACTCAAAACATCAGTATTTGCCAAGTCCAGACTCTTAAACCAAATTTGAATTTAAATTTGAAGTTTAAGGGCCAATCCATTTGAGTTATACTGTTCAACAATAAAGAGAAAGTGCTCAAAAAGTGAAATGCCTCATTTATGGAATTTCCCCAAAGCATAAAAATCACACCAGGTGACATTGCAGACAAAATGGATCTGCTTTGGCAAAATTGATGTTACAAACAGGCTTAAAAGAGGTGGTTCATTTATTCTGTAACTATGATAGAGATAATAGTTTCTCCCTAATTAGTTATCAAGGGGCAAGTGTTAACTATATTTGTGAAAGAATAAATTAGTAGGAAAATTAAGATTAAGACCATAGTAGTTACAGATGCTGAAATAAATTAGAGAAAGCAAATCAGAAATATTTAACAAGAACTGAAAATAGCCATCTGCTCCAAAATGTGTTTTAAAATACAGTCTACATATGAAAATGCTATACATACAAACTTTATTTAATCCATATTAACTGTTTTGTTTCATTAGTCTCAAATGGTAAAATACAAGCACTTGCATAAATGGATTTAAAGGTTATTTCCTAGAACTGTAGTTCCTTTGAGCACCTCTGTATTCTGCGCCGCAATGCTATTGTGTTCTCTGGTATATTGCCAGTTAATGGTAAAAGTGACATTCAAAAGGTGGATCTGGGGAGGAAAGTAGTATATGCTAATGATTGCTAGGTGTACAAGAGTGTGACTCAAGCACTGTGAGTCATTACCTCTTGCTTCTAGTAAGAGGGAGTCTTGCCTCTGGTAGGCAAGAGCTGAAGGTTAGCTCCCTAACACCACCAGCCTCAGCCACCCAAACACTCTCTTCTGGGCTAAGCCAGACCAGTCTTTGCCTTGCCGGGTAAAAAGGTGCACCCCAGTCCAAGTCCCTTGAAACTTTCCCCCCATGATATCCAGCCCTTGATACTGGCTACTCACAGAAATCCCAGATCCTCTGCTGCCAAAGGAGCAGTGTACCCCAGTTTACCAGTTTTATCTTAAATCATTACTGAGCACTTACAATAAAACAAAAGAAGGTTTCTCTAAGAAAGAATAGAGATTTCACTAGCAACAAGAGAGAGTGATGGGGAAAAATGGTTACAATATAAAACACAAATTAGTGCCTACACTTATTAATAGCTATCTTTCCTTACTAATGAAATAGGTTTTCCACCCCCATAAAGTTCAGTCTGTTGCAGAGCTGGCTGGCTTCCTAGGAACCAGGATCCAACCTTTCATGAAACAATCCCTCTCAACAAGAGTCTCCTCAGTGAATGGACCCAGAATGTCTTTCTCGACCCTGTGATATACTGAATCAGTCTTTTATCTTTATTCACAGACAGGGTGATCCCCTCGATGTCAGATCATTCCTTTCCCCTGCCAATTAATTTTGATGTTTACAGTTGGTCTTTCATGGTGACCATAAGGGTATAATTTTCAATATAGTTACATTATTCCTTAACTAGTACCCGTACACATCTCACAGTGCTTATGAGTATCATTAAGTTACAAGCTTTCAGTAGAGACCACACATGCTATGCTTCATGGATAAGTACCATGAAAATAATGTATTCGGTGTAGTGAGTTTGCCCAGGTTGAGACATAAGTTGCTTGTTAAGAAAACTGAAACCTTTGCCTGTCACAAAGAGATGTCCTGGATGTTAAATGTAATGGGAGCAAACTGATTGGTTGCTAATATGGAAAACTGCATAGTTAGACTGAGAGAACTGAGAATATATCAGAGAAAAATAATGTCATGTGTTCTATCCACTACAATTTAGCATTCATTAAAATCTTCTACAGAAGGGATTAGCAACCTTTGGCACGCGGCACGCCAGGGTAGGCACCCTGACAGGCTGGGCCGGTTTGTTTACCAGCCACGTCCGCAGGTTCGGCCAATCGCGGCTCCCACTTGCTGCAGTTTGGCGCTCCAGGCCAATGGGGGCGGCAGCCAGCACATCCCTTGCCCCGTGCCGCTTCCCGCAGCCCCGATCGGCCGAACCTGTGGACGCAGCAGGTAAACAAACAGGCCCGGCGTGCCAGGGTGCTTACCCTGGCAGGCCGCATGCCAAAGGTGACCGATCCCTGTTCTACAGTATCCACTAAGGAGATCTTAGTATATTTGTTGGATGTTATACTAATACTCTCATATTTGCAAACTAATGCTTATGAATAAATACCAACCATATTTATTATTAATTTGAAAAATCTGTCTTAAAGTCTTGTCTCGAAAGCTGTTAGCTCTGATCTTGCTTAATGGAATTTAACAACTTAATTATGGAACTAGCCTTCTCTTCCTATACTGTATTTATTTTGTTGAAGTTTGATTCAAATTTATATCAACCAATTGTCAAATTGGTTTATCAAAACTGTTCAAATCCCTTACTAAAGTGTGAAACTGTCAAAATTGATTAAAGAATTGATCTGTCAGGTTCTGTTTCAGGTGTCAAGACTAGAAAGGTGGCTACCTAAAATGCTAAATTATGTTCTTCTCTTATTTCAGACAGAGGTGGGTGGGATACCAATTCACCCAGAATTTTGAACAGTTGCTTCACAGACTGATCTCTAGCTATCCAGTACACTGAATGAGACAGAGTCCTGTGGAAAAAATAATTGTGATCATCTAAGTAAAGACTGTCCTCATGCATAAGCACCAGGGACTAAAGCTAAGGTTGCAAGGCAACTGCAAGTGCAATTAACTGTAACAGTTAAGTGCTTGACTTTGCAACCTGAGGCCTGATTTACAGTAGGAAATTAGGTTGGTAGAACTACATCATTCAGGGGTGTGAAAAATCCACCCCCCTGAGCGACACAGTTAAACTGACCTAACCCCCGGTGTAGACAGCACTAAGAATTCTCCCATTAACCTAGCTACCGCATCTTGGGGAGGTGGAATGCCTACGCCGATGGGAGAACCTCTCCTGTTGGTGTAGGTAGAGTCTTCACTGAAGCGCTCCAGAGGCACAGCTGCGTCACTGCAGCATTTTCAGTGTAGACAAGCCTTAGTGTTTAATAGTTTTTTTTGAATAAAATAATTGTGTGTGTTAATTGAATGGTTCATTCTCTCTCTCTCTCTCTCTCTCTCTCTCTCTTTAAAAATAAAATTGTGAAGAATTGGGCATTTAAGCCAGGTAGTGTCTAAAGGCATATGAGAGGCATGGATGAACCCAGACATCTTTGAGTTAGGACATGAATTCTTGTCTTAAAATACCAAGGTACAGAAAATTCAGACCTTTAAGAATCCGATGATTCCCCTGAAAGAAGAGATTGGCATCACAGGCCCATTAATAAGCTCCTCACTCTCCCATCCCCAGACATCAGAATTTGATTTGCTTAATATATAACAGTTCTTCCTTCTACCTGCACTCTAGGCATGGCATGTACAGATACTTTAGTATGTCAATATTAATTCATCATTTGTTCCAATACATTTTCATCTTCTGCCTTTAATGAAAATACCTGACCATTTTATTTAAATTATCCTCTTTTCTTTCTCTTTTTTGAAACTATCATAAGAAGTGAGTGCCCCGCCTGCATAAGTGGAGCACAACTAATTCCAGCAGGCTGTCATCACAGAGAACATTTCAACTTTCTGTGAGTTCAAAGGTTTCTTCTCTTCCCCAATAACATATTCCATTGTTGGTTTCCAGTATCAGTTTTTGCCATTATTCACTGTTGTGTTATTCACTTGTAGTTCACTGCAACTACATTTAATACCACTTGTATTGTTCCAAACTTAAATCATGTCCAGTTCCATGAAGGAATGAATTATATTAAATCTTCCTCAATTAATATCATGTTTTTCCAAGTAGACTAAATTCAGTAAGAATTCTTCATTGCTTCTTAGGATATCTGGCACACTTATCATGGAAATCATTGAAGGAAAACTAGCAGCAGTACATGAAAACACTATCACATCATTAAAATGCTGAGAACTACCTTGACAATGTAACATTAATTCTATCTTAATAAAAATTGAACTACTTTGATGTGTTTAGTTTTTTTATTACTGATTTTCAATTCAGTAAAATGAGAAAATAATCACTATCAACTCATTTTTGCAAATTTTAAACTATAATGGTTTCATTTTTTTTTACCTTACTAGCAAAAAAAAAACACTGTAAAAATGTATTTCACCACCGTATGTAAATGACTAAGCAGGATACAGGCCAGTTAAGTAATTACCAGATGAATAAAACAGGCACTTTCCAAAAGAGCTGCTTCTTTTCAATAAAGCATTGTGAAAGCATGGTTGTCCTTTTCTAGTATTTCAACTTCAGTTAGTCACAGTCCAAGTGACACATTGAGGTGCCACATACATTTAAATCATGTCCAGCTGTCCTATTTTCTTCTTTATAGAGCCTCAGAGACTGCCAGAGTGAGGTACCCTTACAGGTATATGTCATCTTAAAGAACAAGCTTTCTGCTAGCACTGCAAGTCACCTAACCTTGACAGCTCTATAGTTCAGATTCATTCTAAATAGAGTGAGTATTTTCCAATTTTACAACTTCTGAATTAAAAATGTGTTACATAAGAGCAATAGATGACCTATTTATCTAGCTTTCCAAGTTGCTGAAGCACAAGAGCCTGAGGCATCTGCTGAGGTATGCACAAGATCTTAAAAGGCCTGCAGAAGCCTTTCCAGTCCCAGGTTTCCTACTCAGATGAATCAAAACCTCCATAACAAGGAAAGCTATTGCTCCTCAATGAGGGCTATTTCCATGCTAAATTTCAAATTTCAAATCTCCTAAGAGAAGCCAATCCCAGGGTCCAAAAACATTGAAGCTTACAAGAGCAGACACAGAATTAACCTCAGCAGGCACAAAAGCATTGAGGGGATACAGGGCAAGAAAGGGACCAGACAGGACTACCCCTCTTCCCAGCAGCCTAGACCACAACTGTGCAGGGATGACTCCCCTCAGGGTCATTGGACTCATACTGCTCGTCCCACCTCACAAGTCACTTGGGTTTGGCAAAGAAAAATTCTGAATAAGACCCAACTCCAGGCACCAATGAAATTGAGGGCGGCAGGAGCAAACATGCAAGCAGCCTCAGAGCTTTTGCAGTAGGGACAGACAGACACTGATGACACTATCAAATAGCTTTCTACAGTTTTCGCTCTGGATAGTCTCTCCCCTTGCTGATTGACTGACTACTCCAACTTCCTCTAGCTCCCTTCCTTACAGCCTCATTTCACCTTCCTTGTCTGCTCCCCTTCTCCCTCTTCAATCCTGCCTTGTCCTTCTACCCTTTTCAGTATTTCCCACTCCCTCATCTTTGTCTTCTAATTCCCTCCTAACAAAACCCCAGTCCATTTTTTTTTAATTGTGGAAGCAGCATGATGTTTACTGCTATCAAACTGCTCACTCTACCTGTATGTTCTATCCTTTTCCCCAACTGTGTCTGTCTTGTCTATTTAGACTGTTAGCTCTTCAATGCCAGGACTGTCTGTTACTCTGTTTATCCAGTGCACAGCACAAGAGGGTCCATTCTTGGTCAGTAACTAGGCACTATTGTAATAAAAAATACCAACCAAATGTTCCAGTTGTAGGGCCATTTTGTAAAAAGTCAAGAATTTGAGGGAATGGGAAACATGTATTTTTCACTCTCCGCCTGTTCAAAAAAGGCAGCTAAATCACTTTCCTCTTGAACCTTAAAATAATCCACTTTCTGGCAGAGACCAAGAATAGAAAATTCCAGCCCAAGAAGCGAAAATTTCAGAAAGTTATGAACAACCTAAAGCAGGTTTTAGAATGTAAATCATTGTGCAACATAACTAAACCAGCATTCCACTAGATCACATTTATACACACACTGTGTGCATGTGCGCATGCACAGAGATACATTATTTATCTCACTGAGTTTTAAGTATTAAAATTCAGGAACAATTACATCTTCCTGTTTCTCCTATATACCTGCCCTCCATGAACAAATAGAACACTGATAGCATATTAGTATATTCACAGTATGCTAATGGAACAGCTATTAAATAATAAATGCCTTATATTGTTATCAGCAGGTGCTTCAACAATTAATCTCTGGCTGTTTAATTTCTAGCTCTGCTAAGCAAAGGCACCGAAACTTATTCAGTCTACTAAAATAGCAAGGAATATCTCATAATTATGATAGAAACATCACAAACAACTTATCCATTGTTGTGGTGAGTACCAGGATCTGAAAAGTAGTAGTAGAAGCCTGATGTAGATTTCTTTCTGTGGCACTTACTTAAAAGTCACTAACCCTGCAGAGTTCAGAACCTTAAAATTAGTTAGTCCTGGTAAAGTATGTCTCAAGGTGATTGGAATCCATATTTTAAAAAATAATTATTTTTTCCCACTTGGGCAGGCTAGCATTTCCTAAAAGTATGAATCAACTTAAAATTATTGAATTCTATGAAGTTGCAGTAGGTGGAATATTAACATCTGGCTTTTCCATCTGCAAGAGCATCTTGAATATCACAATGCACCAAAAGGTGCCTCAACAACAAAAAATTGCATTTCAAGATTACTCCACTTATTTTAAAATGTCTTTGTAAAGTGTATGGATGTCAGCAACAGCCCTCATACAATGTCTCCTTATATTTTACAAATACACTGTTTAAAAAATATGCTATACCAGTTCCATCACCAGTGAGCATTTAAAGAATAAAAATAAGAAATATCACTCTTCATGACTTTTTTTGTTTTAAAAATAACTACTCCATGATTAGTATAATAAGGCTGGTCCTGCAAATTGTAGCTATATACTGTATGTTACTGTAAAATAACCACATAGGGGTGTAACAGAGATTGTTACTAGTGCTGCTTTTTTTTTTTTTTTTTTTTAAATGGGCCTAATTTTCTTGAAGCCTTCGAGTTCTTTTCTCAACTCCTTACCTAGTCAAAACTCCCAGGATCATATTAGAGACAGTTAATGCACACATCATTAACACAATAGACCATTCTGGGCCCTGTGAAGTCATTACAGTCTAATCCGTTCATAGGCTTCTATGCAAGTGCACTAAATGTCACATTTGTTTAAGAAGAAAAAGCTGTTTTTGTCAGTTATCACTTTTCTAAATGGCATAACTCCATTTTCTCTCTTTATAATAGACAAACGCACACTATGCATTCATGGCCCACAAGAGTTGGTTTGGTTTTTTAAAAAGTGTTGTTTTTCAGATATAGGCATGCAGAAAAAAAGTGTCCCGAACCATTGTTTTCCTCCCAATGTTATAATATAAAAGTAATTTTTGATTTTTTCCCTCTACAATATTAACTCACTTTTTTCTATTGAATTGAACCCATCTATTAAAATACAAAGCTGTCATTCCTTTGCTAGTCAGCTTTCATTCATTAAAAAGTCAACTATTGATAAAAAAAAGTTACAGTATACCCTTGCCAACCATCACACACTATAGGTAGCACCAAAAATATCTTTCCTCACTTTTAGTGAATGCTCCTATTTGCGAACAGTTCATTAGCTTGATAAAATATACAATATTGGAGTACATGAAATATTATCATGTAATTAAAACTACAAATGCAAACATAAAATAAACTAGGTATTGTGATGCATTATCTTTCTTTAATGTGTGTGTCACTTACCACAGGCACCAGTCCTGCAAACATACATGCATGTGACTTTGCATTTATTTTATGCTGTTCCCACATTTTCAGTTTTCAATATGGCAAAGACTTTTGTGCTGACCATAGCATAGCTGAAGTTGCCAGGGAAGAACCTAGAGGTTTTGGAAGCAGGACAGGGAGCATGGGTGTCAGTGTGCTTATCCCACACTCCCAAACTATCTGTTTCAGTTAAAATGATCAACAGTAAAATAGTTCATAGCGGAAAGTGTCAGTATTGTTTTCTTTAGGTTTCAAATTTAACTCACTGAGATAATGGAGCTAGTTCACCTCTCCAGTGTTGCCAGCTCACAATTTTATAGGTCTCATGATAACTGGAGATTTTCTTAAAGCATCAGCTTGTCAATCCACTTTTTTTTTTTTTTTTTTAATTAAAGCTAAGTTTCTCACCTTCATGGCTGTGGAGAAACATTTGAAAACAGGAAACCCAAAGGCTATGAACCCAAACAACAAATAAAAATAACTCAAAAGTTAATATTTTTTTTAATGTCATCATTTTTGGGGGGCCAACTCATGATTTCTAAATGCTCGGGCTTGACAATATTGCATCTCAGAGCTTGCAGGCCAACTCAGAGCAACAACGTTGGTTTATAATCCTTTGATATTTTCTTTGCACCCATCACCACCAGAAACATTCGGGGGTTTTTGTTGTTGTTGTTGTTGTTTTCTGTTTTTTTTAAAGTAAGCTTAGATTCTTGACCAATTCTGTAACAATGGGAGAATTCTATGGCAAATTCTGTGACCCTGGAATTGCAGGATGCCTGAAATCGCAGGATGCCTGAAATCTTAACAACAGTCATTGTACATACAGTATTTTTTTTTTCAGCAAACCAGATAACTAACTTAGAGAAACTTAAGTTAGTTATCTGTGAACACATATGATTAATGTTACAACATACTTAACATAATAGCCATAATTATTATTATGTTTCAATAGTTATACTGGCCAATGAAAACATGCAACTTTATCAAACCTACCTGATGCCCGTCTAGTGAACCGGTTTATCACTGGAGCTAAAAGAAAAATAGAAAGACATAATTAGATTTTATTAATGGTTTAAAGACAGAACTTTAAAAAATAACACTTTATAAAAATAGTATTCTTTTGTTTAACAATTCTCTGTAGATTTTCAGAGAAACATGCTAGTTGTTCTCTAAATCTAAATATTTGAACACAAAGTCACAAAAGGTGTTATGGTCAGTTATCACTGACATTTAAAGAAATTAAGATTTAAAAAATCATTTTCACTCTCTTTTTAAGCATTACTATATGCATGTACTTATTGCCATGTCTCATTATGAAATACTTTATATTTGCATCGGTTACTTAAATAACTAGGACTGCAAGAAGCCAACGTCTACAAACGATGCAAACTTGGATGCAAACATTTAATAGAGTGGATTTTATTTTTACAAAATGTATAGATGTAAAGATGCTCTTGCATAAAAAAGGGCCAACCTGAAATGCCACTTGAGGAATCAAAAGTTAAACAGGTGAGTATCTGTTCACATAAGTCAAGAACAATGCCAAAAAAAGCTCCATGTGTAGCTCCAAGGCACCAGTGACTCACAAACTACCTATAAATGTGCCCTATACACACTGAGAAAACAGAGATTCCCAGCTAACCCTGACAGGCTGCAAGATGTATACAATTTTGACTACTTTCTTGCAGGGGGAGGGGGTTGGCTCCACTTCAATTCCTGCCTAGTGTTACCAGCACACTCAAGTACTGCTAGAGCTAGAAACCAATATTTTATATATTATACCATCAAAATGCATACTAGAATCTGATTTCAAATGATAATAAATTATCTCTAACCCTTGCAGGTTAAGAGATCAATTATTAAAATCTTAATAGAACTGAAAGAGAGACTGAGATGATAATCAGAATGACGTATTTTAAACTGTGGGAGTCACCTATTTTATATAAATATTCCTTCTTATATTATTAGGGTTAACTGTATAAAACCCTCTCAATCATTCTGTATGAACATTAAATGAAGAAAATTTATTGAATTTTTTTCTCCACTTAATTTCACTGGGGCTTATATAGCATTTCTTGAATGTAGACATATGCACACAGAAATAAGAACTGCTTAAGAAATAGGAAAGTCTGAATCCCATAGAGCTGCTAACAGCCTCTCAAACTCTGTTAGGAGAGGGAACAAGAGCAGAGTTACACATTCTAGTTCAAATTCACAGATGGTAGTGGAAGATCCTAGTAGCCAGAAGCGTACCAGGAGACTAGACTACAGTGATGCAAAGGGACCACAATTCCATTACAAGGAAAAACAGCCTGTCAGGAACCAACCAGCACAGGTGGGGGTGTATACAATATTCATAGTCTCAGAGCCTTCGCTCAGTCATTCCCACTGGCAAATATTAGATCTAGCCCCACCCCAGCAGAAACCTTTGTGGAGGGCAGAGGATGAAATAATGACTACTTTTTGCAGAGGTGAATCTCATCTTGGGTGTAATGGATTTGGCAGGCATCACTGGGCCAGGTTCAGAGCTCCACCTGCCCAATGTAAATTAAATGTTGTGGCTCTCTTTTAAAAAATAATGCAAAAATAGACTTGAAGTTGCGAAATGGTTCCAAGTTATGTCATAGCTAACCTATGAAACCACATGCTTGTGTTTTTCTTACTCTTATCTTCCCTTCCTTCTTCCCTCCTTTTGTTAGTCACACTAACTTGTTATACCTTTTCTCGATTTAGATTGTCCGCTCCTCATGACAAATTAGGACTACATGTTTGTACAGCAGCTGGCACAATGGGGTTCTTACCCTGATTGGGGCATCTAGGTGAAATAACAACAACTCCTCCTCCAGAAATGTTAGGTGACACACGCTTTCCAGAGCAGTACATTTTTCCAAGACAGGATCCTCTGAGTAGGGGGTGACCCCACACGAATGTATCTCTGAACTCAGTCTTCGTTAACCAAGGACAACAAATGTGAGCGGGGTGCAGTGGTGGGAGAGGGGAGGGGCACTGTTGGAATTATTAATAATATTTAAGGCCCTACTTAATTTGCGATATTGAGGAAATTGCAGTTCCTGCAATATTAGGCTTCCACCAGAATTTTGATGGTGGAAACCCCCCAGCTCTCAGCTCCAGGCAGTCGACAGCGGGAGCCTCCCTGGATCTCAGCCCCAGGCTGTTGCTGTTAACCCTTTTCCAAATTACTGCAAATAATAACGCCAATTATTACTTTTCCATGGCTTGTCCACAACTCAGCTGCAATTTTTTTTGACAATCATCCCGTGATTCAAGTAGGGGCTTAATAATATTGGAAATTAGTAATATTAATATGGGAAATCACCCAACACCAATTTAACCATAAATTCCTTTATCAAATCCAAAGGCCAAATGGTACTTCATGCAGTTGCCTCAAAAGCTTAACTAATAAGCAATTTACTACACCCAAACAGTAACAAACCATTTATAAGCATTTGATCAAGATTCTAGCAAACAGACTAAACCAGGGGTGCTTCGACCCATGTTGGTTGGCTCCAGCCCGGTCAGGCAGGTATTAGCAATGAACCCTTTAAGAGCTGACTTCTTATACACTTTAACAAACAAGTGATGTCATTTCCAATTACTGACTTCAGCTAAAAACAACATGAGAGAATTCACCCTTATTTCCAGTCTTAATCCAGATAAGATTTACAACCTTCTTTCTTTGCAAGATCTTTCCACTGTAACTCTTCTCCTCCTTTCTGAGGACCAACAGCTTTTTCATTGAACCTGAGTTCAAGGAGGGGATAACACTAGCTGTGGATGGGAAAGGGCTGTATTGGCTCATTTTAAGACAGATACTCTTTGTTTAATTTAAAACCATCTGCAGTTAACCCTATTGGTCAGAAGCCTACTTTTTAGAAACTGCCCCTTACAGTAGAACCTCAGAGTTGCGGACACCTCGGGAATGGAGGTTGTCTGTAACTCTGAAATGTTCATAACTTTGAACAAAGCGCAGTTCGGGCTCCAGATCTAGCAGATAACACTCCAGGCCACGATTCAGCAACAGCTGAGCAACCTAGTCAGCCCCGGCATGAGTTTGCTCCTGTGAGCGAGTGTGTGAGAGAGAGAGAACAGCATGGCCCCCTCCCAGCCAGGGGAGGGGGGCTAAAAACAGCACATCCCTCTCCCAGCGGAATGGGCGGGAGAGGGTGAAAGCTGCACAGACCCCAGCTCTGCTCCTGCTCTGCTGGCTCCAGCTGCCTTGAGCTGGCAGCCTCAGTGTCTTCCTGTAAGTGGCTGCCCCATAAGTAGGGTTGCCAATCCTCCCGGTTTGGCCGGGAGTCTCCCATAATCAGGCTCAATCTCCTGAAGGCTACTGAAGCCAATTCAGGAGATTTTAGGCCGCTAAAAGTCCAGTGGCGTAGCAGAGTTAAGGCAGGTCCCTACCTGCCCTGGCTCCACGCCATTCCTGGAAGCTGCAACATGTCCAGCAGCGGCTCCTAGGTGGAAGCACAGCTAAGGGGTCTCTACACACTGCCACTGCCCCGAGCGCTGACTTCACAGCTCCCATTGGCCGAGAACAGGGAACCGCAGCCCAACGGGAGCTCCGGGAACGGTGCTTGCAGGCAGGTGCAGCGCACAGAGCCGCCTGGCCGCTCGTGAGCCTAGGAACTGCTGCCGGACATGCCACCGCTTGCGGGAGCCACCTAAGGTAAGTGCCGGCTGGAGCCTGCACCCTGAACCCCCTCCCGCATTCCAACCCCCTGCCCCAGCCCTGAGCCCCCTCCCGCACCCAAACTCCCTGCCAGAGCCCACACTCCAAGCCCCCACCCAAACACCAACCCTCTGCCCCAGCCCTGAGCTCCCTCCTGCACCCCAAACACCCTCCCACACCCCAACCCCCTGTCCCAGCCTGGTGAAAGTGAGCGAGGGTGGGAGAGAGCAAGCGATGGAGGGAGAGGGGCTGGAGTGAGGCCTCTGAGAATGGGAGGGGCAGGGCCTTGGGGAAGAGGCGAGGCAAGGATGTTTGGGTTTGTGCGATTAGACAGTTGGCAACCCCACTCGCGAGTGGGGGTGGGGTGGGCACAGGCAGCCCAGATGAGCCTACCTTTAAGATGCAATACAGGCACAGTACAGTACTTGCTGCTTCTTTTTTTTAATCTCTGCTGCTGCCTGACTGGCTACTTCTAATTTCACATGGTGTCCGGTTGACCAGTCAGTCTGTAATTCTGATATTTGTATCTTTGAGGTTCTACTGTATTTCATTAGTTATTCTTTGGACCAGATATCCTCCCTACTTTATTCCTTTTGGTCCTACAACTCATTATTTTCAAGGCCTTTCTTCTACTTGCTAGTCAGGGTCTTTCTTTACAACACATATACGTTTCCTTAACCAATAAGCTAACTTTAATTCTTTAATTTTATACTTAACCTACAAGCACATTAAAGGAACTTTTGTTTGTTGGACTTTCTCACCGCAAGGCGAGAACCTGTGGCAAAAGACATTGCTCAACGTACTCAGGAGTTTGCAACGGTGTGCTGCTACCAGAGCAGGGACTTTCAAGAACACGCTGGGTGCAGATGATAGACCAGGGATCGGCAACCTTTGACATACGGCCCAAGAGGGAAATCCGCTGGCAGGCCGGGACCGTTTGTTTACCTGCAGCATCTGCAGTTTCGGCCGATCGCAGATCCCACTGGCCGCGGTTTGCTGTTCCAGGCCAATGGGGACAGCGGGAAGCGGCATGGGCCGAGGGATGTGCTGGCCGCCACTTCCCGCAGCCCCCATTGGCCTGGAACGGCGAACCACAGCCAGTGGGAGCTGCGATCGGCCAAACCTGCGGACGCTGCAGGTAAACAAACCGGCCCGGCCCACCCGCAGATTTCCCTGACGGGCCGCATGCCAAAGGTTGCCAAACCCTGCGATAGACCAAATGGGAGCACTTTGCATTGAAAATGTTCTTGACCCAGAGTGAATCTTAGAAACCACCTGTGCAATGGGTAGATTGTGATATGAAAATAAGCATCTTGTAGGTCAAGGGACGAAAACCAGTCCCCTGGTTCAGAGATGGGATTATTGCTGCCCATCCTGAAACGTATCTTTCCGAATCTATTGAGTCACCTTAGATCCAGAATGGATCTTCAACCACCATTCTTTTTCGGTATCAGAAAGTATTTGGAATAAAAGCCCTTCCCTGTGTGTTAAGTGGAAATTGATTCTATAGCACCTAGGTTCAGAAAATAGTTTGTTTTCTGATGTAAAAGGTGCTCGCGAGAAGGATCCCTGAAGGAGGTTAGGGAGGGAAGGGAAGGAAGTAGGAGGGAGGGAGGTAAAGTGGATCAAATATTCCGTGGAAATGATCTCCAGTACCCACTTGTCTGTGGTTATACACTCCCAGTTTTGACAAAAAATTGTAAGGAGGTCGCTGAAGGTAATAATAAATGGTAAATTTTGAGAATGGAGAGGGGTAAGTAGTGGGGTTCCCCAAGGGTCAGTCCTAGGACCAATCCTATTCAACTTATTCATAAATGATCTGGAGAAAGGGATAAACAGTGAGTTGGCAAAGTTTGCAGATGATACTAAACTGCTCAAGATAGTTAAGACCAAAGCAGACTGTGACGAACTTCAAAAAGATCTCACAAAACTAAGTGATTGGGCAACAAAATGGCAAATGAAATTTAATGTGGATAAATGTAAAGTAATGCACATTGGAAAAAATAACCCCAACTATACATACAATATGATGGGGGCTAATTTAGCTACAACTAATCAGGAAAGAGATCTTGGAGTCATTGTGGATAGTTCTCTGAAGACATCCACGCAGTGTGCAGTGGCAGTCAAAAAAGCAAACAGGATGTTAGGAATCATTCAAAAAGGGATAGAGAATAAGATGGAGAATATCTTATTGCCCTTATATAAATCCATGGTACGCCCACATCTTGAATACTGCGTACAGATGTGGTCTCCTCATCTCAAAAAAGATATACTGGCATTAGAAAAGGTTCAGAGAAGGGCAATTAAAATGATTAGGGGTTTGGAATGGGTCCCATATGAGGAGAGATTAAAGAGGCTAGGACTCTTCAGCCTGGAAAAGAGGAGACTAAGGGGGGATATGATAGAGGTATATAAAGTCATGAGTGGTGTGGAGAAAGTGAATAAGGAAAAGTTATTTACTTGTTCCCATAATATAAGAAATAGGGGCCACCAAATGAAATTAATGGGCATCAGGTTTAAAACAAATAAAAGGAAGTTCTTCTTAACACAGCGCACAGTCAACCTGTGCTTGATTCAACTCCTTGCCTGAGGAGGTTGTGAAGCCTAGGACTATAACAGGGTTTAAAAGAGAGCAAGATAAATTCATGGAGGTTAAGTTCATTAATGGATATTAGCCAGGATGGGTAAGGAATGGTGTCCCTAGCCTCTGTTTGCCTGAGGGTGGAGATGGATGGCAGGAGAGAGATCACTTGATCATCACCTGTGAGGTTCACACCCTCTGGGGCACCTGGCATTGGCCACTGTCGGTAGACAGGATACTGAGCTGGATGGACCTTTGGTCTGACCCAGTATGGCCATTCTTATGTTCTCATGTACCCAAATGCTAATGCAATTATAGGTGATATACTTCAGATCATTACTGATTAAAAATACAGTATCTATAAACAGTATCTGTAAATGGAATCTGGTTCCTTTTGCCTCTAGAGTTATCAGTTCAAATCCATTTCAGTCACCAAAGTAACCATCATCTAATGACTGTTTGGGTAGCTGCAGTATCTGAAATCAATTTCATATCACAAAAACACTTGAAACCTAACTGACATCCTTCTGCTAAGACGACATAAAATAGTGTCCCCTGACATTACTAAAAGAGTTTCAACAGGTCAGGGAGAGGAACTTTGCAGAGACAGTTGTACTACCAATATAATTGTACTACCAATATAATAACTGATCTGAAACCAAACTCAGTGAAGACACACCCTTGGTTCTATCAAATAGTTCTAATGATATTGCCCTAAGATATGCTCAAATTGACTGTACACCAAAAACTGGCTGGAAAAGGCTGCATATTTATTGATTTGCAGTAGCAAAATAGTATATTGAGTTCTGCATAATTATAAAAAGGGGTCAAACATAGGTGTGTAAAATCTGGTTAATGAGTTTTCCCCAAAAGGAGCAACTTGGGTGGCAAATACATCCAGTTTGCTTTAGTGCCATTTGATGTTTCCTGTTGATTAACAGATTTAATTCCTTACCACAACTGCACATTGTATTTCAATTAGAGGAGGATCTCATTTAAGTGCATGATGTCATTTAAATACTAACGTGACTTTTCAGATTCTGCTTTACTCCAACGAAAATATGTTGTATGTTTTCACAAAGGAACACCATCTGCAAAGGACAGGAAAGAGGCAGATTTTGCTATCCGCACCATGTTTTTATTGAAGTCTCTCACTTTAAATTATGAAATAAATAAATTCCTGTGCAGTGTGTGTGACAGTCTGGCTTACAGTGCACTGTGCTTTAAAGGACACCATTTTCTTTTTAAACTACATAATGATTGTATGTTTCAAACCGTGGAAATATATCTGCCTGTATACAAAGTTCACACTTGGAAAAACCCAATTCAGACAACTGTGCACAGCTACAGAATTTTTTTAAATGTATTTTGGTGATAAAAATGAAAATAAGTACACCGATACATTTGGTACCATAGGAATGATGAAAATGAGGCTAAACTTAAATATGTATCTATCCATCCATAACTGTGGGATCATGTACTGTAAAAACAACTGCAAATTATATAAAATTAGTAAAAACATTTCCATCACCCAATGAACCAACCAGGATTATCAATACCATACCCTTCCTTATATTTTAACACTTACATACCCCTTTATGAACATCGACTGGTTATCACAACACCCCTGTGAGATAATCATTGTACAGAAGAGGAAACCAAGGGGGGGAAATTAAATTATTTTTCACAGAAAGTCAGTGTCAGAGATCATAAGAGGATGAAGGAATCCCTTGCTCCCAGTCCTATATATAGTTCACTAGTTCTTATACTATTGAGCTGCCCCCTGTTGTGGTCCCCTCAATTTAATTGCTCAAAAGGGCCAAGTTTGCGGCAGACAACTGGCTGAGAGTGATGCTACTGCCATTAGTGGCAGCTGAGGTAGCCAATTAAAAGTTAATGAACTGGTGGCCATTGATCTAATGAACTCAAAATGCCTTCTCTTGGTGACTGCTCTGGGTGAGAACAGTGAATAACCCAAGATGTTTTGGAACCATCAAGAGGCAAAACTTTCAATCTCAGCTAATCAGTTTCAAGAATATCTTCAAAAAACAAAGCGCTAGAAACACTTTAAATAGAAAACCTCTTGGGGGTGGTTTTTTGTTTTAAATGAAAACTAAAAGATTAGCATTTACATTTCTAGATCCCTCAAATATGTCTCTGTTTGTAAAATGGGAATACTGCTTACCTTCCTTTCATGGGTGTTGAGGGGCTTAATATTTATAAATTGGCGTGAGATCTGTGGATGGAAGGCACTATTTATGTATACAACATCAGCTCAAATTCACATATTTTAGTGTCATACTCAAGCAGTGAAGTAGTGGCAAAATTCCCATCAATTTCAATGGGGCCAGTGCATTTAATAGGGCCAGAATTTTATCCAGAGTTTAGGAACCTGCTTCTGATCTCATTACATGATTTTACACTGGTTTAAATCCACTGACTTAAAAGTAGTTACTCAAGTTTTTTCACTACATCATGATAATTCACTTCATATTAACAAGAAAGAAGCCAGACTTTTAGATGGGGCTTAGTTGTGCTTAGGGCTCCATCTTTTATGTTTCCAAGCCCGGCTCACTTCTCAGAGCTCCACAAACCTTCAGAAAAGCGGTTGAGTTATATCGATCACAATTCTTACATTCCCGTGGCACCTTATAGACTAACAGACGTATTGGAGCATGAGCTTTCATGGGTGAATACCTACTTCTTCGGATGCATGTGAAGAAGTGGATATTCACCCATGAAAGCTCATGATTCAATACGTCTGTTAGTCTATAAGGTGCCACAGGACTCTTTGCTGCTTTTACAGATCCAGACTAACACGGCTACCCCTTTAATTCTTACATTATACGATTTAACACCAGCTTGTCTTCTAATTCTCATAAAAACAGATTAACAATTAGGATGAGCTAAACTAATCAGAACAAATCAAAATCAGGATTGGATACTTCTCTGGAAAATACGTGTTAGGTAAACAGAAGTTCTTTGGCTCAATATGGAGGTAACTGGGTGAAATATGGCCTGTGTTATACAGGAGGTGAGATTAGATTATCCCTCCTGGCCTTAAAATCTACTAAACCATCTCAAGAAACCCGCACATCTAGGACGATTATAGAATCTAGCTGCTGTGGTAAAAATGCTGTTTAACACAAAAAAGCTACGAGACTGTCCAATACGGATCTTCATATGAAATAAAATTTTAAGAAGTCACTTCACTGTAAAGGGCTTTTCCTCCCTTTAGTTATCAGATTCTGGCTGTTATATTCAATGACAGTCTGTATAAAAAGAACAACACTGTGACAAACGTGGGAATAGTTAGGTCTAGAGGGAGCTGCTTTCTGTCTTCCCGGTGAAGAACTATGATGGCTCTGACAACAAACAGCAGAACACAGAGACAGGAAGGGGAATCAAGTGAATATGTAAGCAAATAAAAAAAACAACCTTTAAAACAAAACCAAATGTCATCCTTTTTAGTTATGGCACGGCTTTCTAAATGTATACACTTCATAAGTCCAGGAAACAAACTATAGCAGTGAGGAGCCCGGTGGAACCTTAAAGACTAACAGATTTATTTGGGCATAAGCTTTCGTGGGTAAAAAAAACCCACTTCTTCAGATGCATGGAGTTAAAATTTCAGATACAGGCATAAATATACTGGCACATGAAGAGAAGGGAGTTACCTTACAAGTGGAGAACCAGTATTGACAAGGCCAATTCAGTCAGGGTGGATGTGGTCCACTCCCAATAATTGATAAGAAGGTGTCAATGCCAAGAGAGGGAAAACTGCTTTTGTAGTGAGCCAGCCACTCCCAGTCCCTATTCAAACCTAAATTAATGGTGTGAAGTTTGCAAATTAATTGTAGCTCTGCAGTTTCTCTTTGAAGTCTGTTTTTGAAGTTTTTTTTGTTGAAGGATGGCTACTTTTAAATCTGCTATTGAGTGTCCAGGGAGATTGAAGTGAGGTTATAGGTTAAGTGATGGGGCAAGTGATACACAAAAACAACAAGGAGTCCGGTGGCACCTGAAAGGCTAACAGATTTATTTGTGCATAAGCTTTCGTGGGTAAAAAAACCCCACTTGCAGCATCACTTGCCCCATAACCTCAGCCGTACAGAACGCAACGCCATCCACAGCCTCAGAAACAACTCTGACATTATAATTAAACAGTCTGACAAAGGAGGTGCTGTAGTCATCATGAACAGGTTAGATTATGAACAGGAGGCTGCCAGGCAACTCTCCAACACCACATTCTACAGGCCACTATCCTCCAATACCACTGAGGAGTACCAAAAGAAACTACACCATCTGCTCAAGAAACTCCCTGCTATAGCATGGGAACAAATCTACACAGACACACCCCTAAAGCCCCGACCAGGTGTATTCTATCTGCTATCCAAGATCCATAAACCTGGAAATCCTGGAAGCTCCATCATCTCAGGCATTGGCACTCTTACAGCAGGATTATCTGGCTATTTGGACTTTCTCCTCAGACCCTATGCTACCAGCACTCCTAGCTATATTTGAGACACCACCGACTTCCTGAGGAAACTACAATTCATTGGTGATCTTCCTGAAAACACCATCCTGGCCACCATGAATGTAATAATAATAATTAATGGAGATATCCCATCTCCTAGAACTGGAAGGGACCTTGAAAGGTCATCAAGTCCAGCCCCCTGCCTTCACTAGCAGGACCAAGTACTGATTTTTGCCCCAGATCCCTAAGTGGCCCCCTCAAGGATTGAACTCACAACCCTGGGTTTAGCAGGCCAATGCTCAAACCACTGAGCTATCCCTCCCCCCAATGTAAAAGCTCTTTACACCAATATTCCACATGAGGACGGACTACAAGCTGTCGGAACAGTATCCCTGATGAGGCCACGGCACACCTGGTGGCTGAGCTTCGTGACTTTGTCCTCACCCACAACCATTTCAGATTTGGGGACAACTTATACCTTCAAGTCAGCAGCACTGCTATGGGTACCTGCATGGCCCCACAGTATGCCAACATTTTTATGGCTGACTTAGAACAACGCTTCCTCAGCTCTCGTTCCCTAGCGCCCCTCCACTACATGTGCTACATTGATGACATCTTCATCATATGGACCCATGGGAAGGAGGTCCTTAAAGAATTCCGCCTGGATTTCAACAATTTCCACCCCACCATCAACCTCAGCCTGGACCAGTCCACACAAGAGATCCACGGACACTACAGTGCAAATAAGTGACGGTCACATAAACACCACCCTAGACCAGAAACCTACTGACCACTATACTTACCTACATGCCTCCAGCTTCCATCCAGGACACATCACACGATCCATTGTCTACAGCCAAGCTCTAAGATACAACCACATTTGCTCCAATCCCTCAGACAGAGACAAACACCTACAAGATCTTTATCAAGCATTCTTAAAACTACAATACCCACCTGGGGAAGTGAGGAAACAGATTGACAGAGCGAGATGGGTACCCAGAAGTCACCTGCTACAGGACAGGCCCAACAAGAAAAATAACAGAACACCACTGGCCATCACATACAGCCCCCAGCTAAAACCTCTCCAGCACATCAACGATCTACAACCTATCCTGGAAAACGATCCCTCACTCTCACATACCTTGGGAGGCAGGCCAGTCCTCACTTACAGACAGCCCCCCAACCTGAAGCAAATACTCACCAGCAACTACACACCACACCACAGAAACACTAACCCAGGAACTAATCCCTTTAACAAACGCCGTTGCCTACTCTGCCCCAATATCTACTCTAGTGACACCATCATAGGACCCAAGCACGTCAGCCACACCATCAGGGGCTCATTCACCTGCACATCTACTAATGTGATATATGCCATCATGTGCCAGCAATGCCCCTCTGCCATGTACATTGGCCAAACCGGACAGTCTCTACGTAAAAGAATAAATGGACACAAATCAGACATCAGGAATGGTAACATACAAAAGCCAGTAGGAGAACACTTCAATCTCCCTGGACATTCAATAACAGATTTAAAAGTAGCCATCCTTCAACAAAAAAACTTTCAAAAACAGACTTCAAAGAGAAACTGCAGAGCTACAATTCATTTGCAAACTTAACACCGTCAATTTGGGCTTGAATAGGGACTGTGAGTGGCTGGCTCACTACAAAAGCAATTTTCCCTCTCTGGGTATTGACACCTCCTCATCAATTATTGGGAGTGGACCACATCCACCCTGACTAAATTGGCCTTGTCAATACTGGTTCTCCACTTGTAAGGTAACTCCCTTCTCTTCATGTGCCAGGATATTTATGCCTGTATCTGTAATTTTCACTCTATGCATCTGAAGAAGTGAGGTTTTTTACCCACGAAAGTTTATGCCCAAATAAATCTGTTAGTCTTTAAGGTGCCACCGGACTCTTCGTTGTTTTTGTGGATACAGACTAACACGGCTACCCTTCTGATACTTGGAACCTATAGCAGTAATATTACAAATATAAAATGTATCCCTTAAATTTCATAAGTACACCTCACCAAATTTACCTATCTATCATTCTGTTCCTGTTCTTTAAGGTTACATTTTTGATTAAAATCATCAAACAGCCTCCAACTCCAAATTACAACCAACTGGCAGGACACTGAACAGGGAGCAACTCTCAAATATCAGGGCAGTTTCAAAGACAGTGCTGGAGGATGCTCAGAAGATGTGAACATTCAGATATCAGAAGCTGCAGTCATGTTTCAGGCCCTTCAGCAGCCTCTGCGTGGACACTGTGATGTCAAGCTTGCCACAAAGCTGCTGACCTACAGAACCACAGTTATATTAACTTTATTGTACAAAAGTAAAGCATGGGCACCGAGGACGGTGAAGAACACTGGATTGATATTATCAATTCTTGTCATCTTTGTCAGCTGTTCCACATTAAGTGGCAGGACAAGATCAGAAATGAAGATATTCTAAGTTGAACCCACTAAATATCTCCATTAGTACTGGTTCAGTTCTGGCGGCTTTCTTGGTATGGGCATATTATTAAAATGGAATACACCAAGGAATGCTGTTACACAGCCAGTGATCATGTGGGTGGCAAAAGATTTGGTGGCATGATAAGATTGTCAGTGATGGACAGAAATTAAATATTCAGCCAGATCATCTTAAGGACTTACCCGGAGATTGATTCAGGTGGCACTTGATCTGCCAAGAGGATACATCCCTTTAGGATGTGATTTACCATGACGATGATTCCATTCTTGTTCTTTAAGCTTACATTTTTGATTAAAAACAACAAAAACAAAAAACAAACAAAACCATTGCTTGGGCCCTGAGCAATCTTTACCCCAAATGGCAAAACACAGTCCTGCTGATGTGCACATATATGTAATACTCTGCTACTGAAGACAAAAGTTTGGATAACAGTCCTCCTGTCGGGTTTCGTGATAAGGAAACAATCCTTGAACTTCTCCACTAAAGTGGAAAGGGGCTGCATCTCCCCCAAATGATAAGATCTACCAATAAGAAAGTGCCACCAGATGGCTCCCTACAAAGAAAGACACTACTACAACAGGAAGCACTGCTGGGGCAGGCTCCCCAAGAAGACTTCATTGCTAAAGAGGTATCGAGCAGCAGCAGAGTTAATTCTGCTGGGGACAAAGAAGAGTATGTGCCTGGGCATTCACATGCATGGATTTGGTACTGTATGAGATGTTGTAAAAAAATATTTCAGAAAGTCCAGCAGAAAGAGGTTGGGGAACCACCCCCTGAGGTAAGGACTACGCTGGAGCCCTGGTTTTGTGAGCCATGGTGTGAGGGAGAAAAACGAAATCAAGATGGAATTGATTTGGATGTTGCAAGAGAAACAGTTGCTGGTTGGGGAAAACTCTACTATGTGGAATGTGCTGGGGTAACAACAAATTTTAAAAAACAGTGTCAGCCTACAACTTTAAAACACTTACCACCACCACCACATGTTTATTAACATTCACATTGCTAAAGACATCGTACCAACACATCAGCTGCTCCTTCAAGAAGCAGAGTAAGAAAAGGTGCACAGACACCTGCTACCTTGCTCAACAGGAGGGTAACTTGATAGGACCAGCACTGTGGTGAACAGAAGGAAGGAAGGGGGAGTACATGTTGGGGAAATGCAATGGTGGCCCCTTCTTCTCCACAGACTCTCTGCCTCCCATTAGCCGGACAGAGGAAAACAGGAGCTGATCGGCACTTCACTCCCTCCCCTCATTAATTTAAACATTTTTCTGGGTATTTTGGACTCTCTCACTCCATTTCAGCTTTCCCACCCGCCCTCCCTGTGGTTGTAGTATAGAAGCTGTGTTTTTAGGATGCTGTAGGTATGGGTCAGGAAGAATTTTTTCCCCATTTGAGACTTGGTGGGTTCTTTCACTTTCCTCACACCGGCATGGAGGCACAGTTAGGTTAAATAGGAGTAGGACTATGAAATATTATTGATTCTTGCCTGCATATTTATACCTGCCTCTGGAAATTTCCACCACATGCGTCTGACGAAGTGGGTATTCACCCACGAAAGTTTATGCTCCAGTACGTCTGTTAGTCTAAAGGTGCCACAGGACTCTTTGTCGCTTTTTACAGATCCAGACTAACACGGCTACCCCTCTGATACATGAAATATTAGTAATTTGTATAAAGGTTTAGTTCATTGCAATTTGCAGTCCAGTGCAGAGAAAAGGCCAAAAAAGCCAGCTCCCAGAAGTAAGAGACCTGCGATTTCACTGGTGGATCTTTGTGACTGTGGGAGAAGGAGAGACAGGAAGTCTTCACAGTCTCTTTGGTACCTTCTTTGGTATCCTTGCAGGGGGCAGGGTGAGAGGATCAAAACGATTGAGCTGAAACATAGGGGTAGGCTGAGGATAGTCTACCCTGAGTTATGGATTATAGGACTCCTACCATAAAACCCCCATACTGGACACATTTAAAGGCCTGGTACGTGAGAGTCGGGGGAGACATGGCAGATAGCGTACCTCCTCAGT
Organism: Emys orbicularis; assembly: GCF_028017835.1. NCBI lineage: Eukaryota > Metazoa > Chordata > Testudines > Emydidae > Emys > Emys orbicularis. The sequence goes on along the minus strand of NC_088683.1, from coordinate 30,786,497 downwards.
ATTATGTTCATAAAGTTGCATTCTGCTGCTTAAATCTATCTGTTTCTGTCCTCATTCATCTGCGTGTCCTAATCAACAAGCTCCCTACATTTTCACAAATATAAGCAACAAAATAAGGCAAACATGCAAAACCAAGAGTTGCTAATTTTTGTGCTCCTATAGCTCAATACGTTTAAGATGAATTTATAAGCCATTAATTTGTAGTATAGACTACATTTCTTTTAGGCATTTAAAATCCTAACAATGAAATCCATTAGACTGCAGAATAGTCTTCCAAGAGAAGCCTCATAACCACAATTACTTAAAAGCTCAAGCTCTAATTTCTCCGATTACATGAAATGACTGCTACAGCAGTCAACCATTTTTCTAACACCAGCATCTCCCATTTACTGAGTGGTAGCAGAATTCTGCAACCTTGCAGGGTAGCTTTCCAGTCAAAGAGAAAATGAATGATGTCAAATCTGGGTATTCTGTGTGTAACTTGTTTTATTTACATATATATACACCAGACCTGAAACAGAGGCAGTCAGAAACGGCATGCAAGAAATCCCCTCTTACAGAAATCTCAGTCCACACACCAACACCCATTTCCCAGGAAGCTACTTTATTCCAAGAATGGCCTCTTAATATAGAGAACAAAGAAGATAGCAATCTCTCTGCTATCTGCCACAGCTTCTCTTAAAGAACCACCGCATAACACTGCATAAAAAAACTAGTCGGAAATTATTTCTTCAAAAACTAAAAGCTTGCTTTCAGACTATGATAAAGAATTTTGAAGACTGCAACAATGCCACCTAGTGACATTTGTCAAAAGTATACTCCTGGGGGAATTCTGCACCACTGCACAATGCAGAATTTTGCAGAGTTCCGTGTTTCCCCTGCAGAATTGCTGGCCACCACTAGGAGCTGCTGGACTCTGCAGAGCCCAGTTTGCAGTGAGCAGAGCGCCCAGCCTGATGGAGCTGGAGGCTGCATGCTCTTTGATCCTCATTCTCCTGGGAGGGGAGTGGGTCCGGGAGACCCAGCCAGCACTGGCAAAGGGTGAGGAAGGGCAGGGCAGGGCCGCACCGCACCATGTCCCCCTGCAGGACAGTAAAGAAGTTGGGAGGAGTAAAGGCTCTGGGGGTGCTGGTGTCTGGGCCGGGGGATGCCCTGTGGATGGGCTCTGGAGGGAGGAGGGTGCTGGTGTCTGGGCCGGGGGATGCCCCGTGGCTGCGATATGGGAGGGATGGGAGTGCAGGCGTCTGGGCTCTGGGGGCCCCCACACACAGCCCCTCCCCCAACTGGAACTGGTTTGTTAGGGGTTTCTTTAACTCTCTACTCCTGAGGGAATCTTTTTTGCTGTTGTCTGTATTGTTGACATTCTTGTTGACAGGTATTTTGAAATAAATTACCAAAAAAATTGAAACTGGAGTGAGTATATTGTGTTATTTTGACAAACTATGCAGAATTTTAAAATACTGTGCATGGAATTTTTTGGAACAGAATTCCTCCAGGAGTAAAAGTATTCAAATTTTCTCAATACAAATTTTTTGAAAATTAATTTCAGTATGTAATATCACCACACAACAGCAAGAACAGAGCTGTTGATAAATAGTCTATTTCTGATAGAGCAAAAATATTGCAATTTCTTGTTTTTTTAAGTCCCATATCCTATTGTGTCTATCTGTTTAACCCCATTATTGTGGTATCAGGGGGACAGAAATGCTAGCATGACGTCCCAGCAAACATTAAGGCAGGGGTAGGCAAACTACGGCCCGGGTCTAGATCCGACCCCTCAGGGCTTTGGATCCTGCCCGCGGGATTGCCCCGTGGCGCCGTGGGCCCCGCACCGCTCTCAGAAGCGGCAGGCACCACTTCCCTGCGGCCCACGGGTGGGGGGTCAGAGGGCTCTGTGCGTTGCCCTTGCCTCCAGGCACTGCCCCACGCAGCTCACATTGGCTGGGAACGGGGAACCGCAGCCAATGGGAGCTTCAGGGGAGGTACCTGGAGGCGCGGCAAGGGCAGCACACGCGGAGCCCTCCGCCCCCTCTCCCCCAGGGGCCGCAGCGCTTCCTGGAGCGGCGCGGCGTGAGGCCAGGGCAGGCATGCAGGGAGCCTGCCCTGGCCCCGGTGCGTGCCGCTGCCACCCCGGAGCTGCTTTAGGTAAGCTGCGCCGTGCCGGAGCCCGAACCCCTCCTGCACCCCACCACCCAACTCCCTGCCCTAAGCCCCCTGCCTGCACCTCGCACCCCTCCTGCACCCCAACTCCCTGCCCTGAGCCCCCTCGTACACCCCGCACCCCTCCTGCACCCCAACCCCCTGCCAGAGCCCCTTCTTGCACACTGCACCCCTGTGCACCCCAACCCCCTGCCCTGAGCCCCCTCCCGCTGTCCGCACCCCTCCTGCACCCCTGCCCTGAGCCCCCTCCTGCACTCTGCACCCCTCCTGCACCTCAACCCCCTTCCCTGAGCCCCCTCATACAGCCCGCACCCCTCCTCTACCCCAATCCCTTGCCCTGAGCCCCTTCCTGCACACCGCAACCCCCTCCCACACCCCGCACTCCCTCCCGCACCCCAACCCCCTACCCCCCGCCCTGCATACAATTTCCCCACCCAGATGTGGCCCTCGGCCCAAAAGGTTTGCCCACCCCTGCATTAAGCCATACAAAGATTCCAACTTATTATTCCAGCTTTAAAATTTGTATATTAAAGTCAATTCTATATTGACTTTAAAATTCTTGTATTTTTAAAATACTATTACAAAGCAGCTCCATTGTAGTCTTCTTTTGACATATATTTGCAGCTAATCATTATGCTGCAAATTGGCTAGTTATTTAACCTTGACTATAATGAAAAAAATGGCACATACACCTTGCATCCCTTATCTGTGAAAAACAGTTTCTGCTATTATTCAAAACTGTTGGTGTGCATAATACTTTACATGCAAATAAAGGAACAAGAGCCCTGCCTGAAGGAGCTTTCAATTTGTATTGGACTGATAACCCAACATGCTGAAAGTGGCTGTAGGAGCAAACAGAACAATAGGAAGGGAATGCTGCTCTTGGGGAACAGATTTGTTTCCACATAAGCAGATCTTACAATTTTTTCCTTTTTTAAAAACAAGAAACTTACATTTTGTTTGATGGATTAATTTTCTCTCTCAGAATATAAAAGTAGGTTAAATAAAATGCTTGCTGTTATATTTAATTGTTCTTGTTATCTGAAACACGCATTATGATGCACAGCACTGTCAGACATTTTTGCTTTATAAGTTCATCCTGGCGTTACTGCTTATACCAATGTACTCAGTCCTTGTCTCATAAGAACCACTCAAAGTCATTTAGCTGATGGGAAAAAAGTTATTCAAATCTCTGCTTCCAATTTTAAACTATATCAGAGGTTGCAACAGGTTAACCTGTGCAATGATTGTTCACAGACTGGCTGCGAAACCTGAATTGTAAGGAAACCCTAGTCTGGTGAACTTAGTGCCCCTTACACCCACCAGCCATTCCTGAGGTTGCCATGTGTGAGCTGTCAAGCACGCTCAATAAGTATATGAGAATTCACCATGTATTCAAGTATTATCACTAAGGCTATGATTTTGTCATGGATATTTTTAGTAAAAGTCAGGGACAGGTCACGGGCAATAAACAAAAAGTCACGGAAACCATGACCTGTCCCTGACTTTTACTAAAAACATCCCTGACAAAATGGGGAGGGAGAAGGATCCAGCACCCTGCCCCATCTCCCCGGCAATGGCTGGGAGCTGCAGGGACCCCATTGCCCAGTGGCTGGGAGGGGTCTCCCGCCGCCCTGCAGGGCTGGAGTTGGGGGGTCCCTGCCTTACAGCTATTGTTTGTCTATCTGCAGACTCCAGGAAACAACATTGCTTAAACCCACACTTGGAAGGTTTCCTTCACAAACCTAACAGCTAGATATTTAGGCCAAGATTTTTAGAAAATGGGTGCCTAAAAAATGACATAACTTGCAGACCTGTTGACCACCCAGCAGCTCCCGTTCATTTCAGTGGAAGCTACTGGGAGCTCAGCATTTAAGAGTATACAGTCTAATTTTAGGCTCCTATTTTTAAAAAATACTTTAGGCCACAATTGATAATCTCTGTACAGTAGCCACAAGTTTAATTCATTAAAGAGAATACAACTGAGACCTAGTTGGGGCACGTAAATGGACGAGATGGTCCAAATGTGAGCCTCCTTATTTATTACATCAGCACCTCCTGTTACACACATCCGGTGCCTGGGGGATTTTATTAGCATCTCATCTCTTCTGTAAAGCTTGTGTCGGTATAACTACCAGTGTCAACAGCGTTATGTCAACAGAGGACTCCTCCCATCAACATAGCTACCGCCTCTCGGGGAGGTGGAGTACCTATACTAACAGGGGAAGCTCTCACTTGGGCGTAGGTAGAGTCTTCACTAAGCACTACAGCAGCACACCTACACCAGTGCAGCTATGCCGCTGCAGCACTGTAAGGGCTTGGCTACACTTGCGAGTTACAGTGCAATAAAGGAGCCCCAGGTGCACTAGCTCACTCCCTGTCCACACTGGCAAGGCACGTAGAGCGCTCTGACTCCGCGGCTACAGCGCTGCTGGTACTCCACCTCGGTGAGAGGAATAATGTTTGTTGCGCCTTGGCTACAACGCTCAGGCGTCAGTGTGAACGAGGTGTTGCGTTACTGCGCTCTGATCGGCCTCTGGAAATGTCCCATAAGTCAAGTGGCCACTCTTGTCATTGTTTTGAACTCCTGTAGGAATGCGGAAATGCCCTTTCAAAGCTCCGTTCTGACAGCCGGCATGCAAGCCATTAGTGTGGAATGCTGTGTGTGAGAGAGAGAGGCGGGGGGGAGGGGGAGGTCTGCTGCTGTTGAACTTACAAGACAGCATGCTGACATGCTCTCAGCCCCCCAAAAACCCACTCTCTCTCCCCCCACATACACACACCACACTCCCTGTAACACTCCACCCCACCCCTCCCATTTTAAAAGCACGTTGCAGTCACTTGCATGCTGGGATAGCTGCCCATAATGCACCACTCCCAATGCCGCTGCAAGTGCCGCAAATGTGGCCACGCCAGTGCGCTTGAAGCGGTCTTTGTGGACAGATTGCAGCGCTTTCCCTACTGCGCTCTACGAAGGCTGGTTTAACTCAAAGCGCTCTACATCTGCAAGTGTAGCCATGCCCTAAGTGTAGACTAGCCCTAAGACAGGAGCAGTGACCAGAACTGCTTCCCCCTCACCTGCAATCTATGTTTAGTCAGAAGGCTGCAACCTTTTCTTTCAAATGCAGGCTTCCCTATTGTTATTCATGTCTTTGTCACCTTGTCATCAGAATGCTACAATGCATTCTACATGGCTATCACCTTAAAATCTTTCAAAAACTAAGCTAAATATAGAAAGCTGCTCTTCAGTTGTTAGGAGTATCTTGGCAAAAATATATTACATATAAATACCTAAATTAGATCAAAAAGAGTACATATATGCACAGGTGATTTTTAATTTGAATTAGCTACCTAGTAGTTTTTGGGTGGAATTTAAGATTTTGGTCTTGACCTATGGTTTAAAGTGCTAAATGGCCTGGGATCTGCATAGCAAAGAGTACCTCTTGTACACCTAATATTTACTCTCAATAGACCTGAAATAGTCAAATTTGCAAACGTTCAGCACATGCACAAGACCCAACAATTCTCTCAGGTGTCTGAGGAAGCCTGAGAATTCTGGGGTGGCTGGGATCATTAGAGAGGATGGAGTCTTCTTAAAAAAAACACAACAACAACAACAACAAAAAACAGACCAACATAATTGTTTGAAGGTTGTTTTGTTTATCTTACAGTATTTGTCTATCTAGGCTCTTGTATGGGCCATAAACCTACAGTATACAAGCATCTTGCCCACAAAATGAATTTATCCTCCCAACATTCTGTGAGGCAGGGAAGTATTTTCTCCATTTTACGGATTGGAAACTGAGACACAGAGAGACTGACTTCCCCAGGGTGACTTAGGGTATGTCGAGGGGTCTCAGAGCCTGAGCTCCAGTCCAAGCCCAAGCATCTACAATGCAATTTTATAGCTCCGCAGCCCAAGCCCCGTGAGCCTGAGTTAGCTGAGATTCTGTGACACAGGCTTTTTATCATAGCATAGACATACCCTTAGAGAGTTTGTGTGAAAACCAGGAACTGAGCCAGGTTCTTCTGAGTCCCACTCCAGCTCCTTAACCAGAAGTCCATATTTCTATTTAAGAATTTGTATGAGCTGTATTTACTAATACTATATGAAGCCCCTAGATCCTTAGGATAGGTGTTCTGATATTCACTGAAAACAAATAATCAATGCTAGGAAACTGGCCCCTTTCCCAGTAGATATAATCTGGGGACTGTCTAATTTCCATGGTTTTGCTGAAGTGACTGGACATATGAAGCTAAGTATGGGTTATGAAACATAGAACATTAAAGCCAGCCAGTGGAAAATACTGGACTAGAATGCATAGTCTCCCAAAAGACAGCTAAGTGGTCCATCCCCTAGGCCATGGGTCGGCAACGTTTGGCACGCGGCTCGCCAGGGTAAGCACTCTGGTGGGCCGGGCCAGTTTATTTACCTGCTGACGCGGCAGGTTCGGCCAATCGCGGCCCCCACTCGCCGTGGTTCGCCGTCCCGGGCCAATGGGGGCGGCGGGAAACCGCGGCCAGCACATCCCTCGCCCGTGCCGCTTCTCACCGCCCCCATTGGCCCGGGACGGCGAACCGCGGCGAGTGGGGGCCGCGATCGGCCGAACCTGCCGCGTCAGCAGGTAAATAAACTGGCCCGGCCCGCCAGGGTGCTTACCCTGGCGAGCCGCGTGCCAAATGTTGCCAACCCCTGCCCTAGGCTATAGGTCATTTTGATTGGGAACGTATTAACAGCAATAGCAGGGAAACGGGGAGGGAGGATCCCTTTTGCTAGCTGCTTGGTAGTCATCACTCTTCTCAGCTTATAAAAATGTAACACACTACCTGTGAAGTTTCCCAAGCAGTGAACACATACAGAGCCAACAGAATTCTCACAGACTTAAGGTTTACAAAATCTAGTATCCATCTAGCTTCCCCGCTCCTGCCCCTCCCTCTCAGAAAGTCCTAAGCGCGAAATGCTGGGAGGGCAGGGGAGGAGCAGGGAAGCCCCGCGTCTCCACTTCTCCCCCTTCCTCCCAGAAAATTCTAAGTGCCGCTAAACAGCTGTTTGGCGGCGCTTAGGACTTTCTGAGAGGGAGGGGGAGGATCAGAGACACAGCGCTTCCCCGCTCCTGCCCCTCCCTCCCAGAAAGTCCTAAGCGCCGCCAAACAGCTGTTTGGTGGCTTAGGACCTTTGGGCGGGAGGGATGTGGTGTGCTCCGGAGAGGAGGTGAAGTGGGGGTGGGAAGAGGTGGGCCTGGAGTGGAGTGGGGACAGGAAGAGGCAGGCCTGGAGCATTCCCGGCAAAATCCGAGCCTGTTCTCCGGGGAAGCTGCCGCTGCCGAAAGGTGCTTCCTAGCGTCCTTGCCTGCAGTGGGCTGTGCCTGTGTGGGGTAAGCCAGGGGCACTTCCCAACCACAGTACAGTACTGTACAGTATACAGTATAATGCCTTTTGGCTTCCCCGCTCCTGCACCTCCCTCCCAGAAAGTCCTAAGTGCCGCCAAACAGCTGTTTAGCAGCGCTTGGGATTTTCTGGGAGGGAGGGGGAGGAGCAGAGACACGGCGCTTCCCTGCTCCTCCCCCTCCCTCCCAGAAAGTCCTAAGTGGGGGAAGCGCTGGGAGGGAGGGGGAGGAGGCGGAGAAGCGGAACTTGTGCAATGCTCCCTTGTAAAGTCGCTGTTCTTCCACAGAATCTTACAAGCAGGCAGCCAAACAACGTTATAAGGGACCATTGCACAACTTTAAACGAGCATGTTCCCTAACTGAGCAGGGACGTAACATTGAAACAACGTTAAGTGGGACAACGTTAAATGAGGAATTACTGTACATGCTTAGCTATAGGCATTGTTATTGCTCCTATCATAAGTTAGCATCTCATTTCATTGCTTTATTCTGCAAAAGCCACCTACGACAGCCTATACCCAGCATGAAGGCACAGCTAAATTGGCTTAGAACTTCCCTTAAACTTAGACCGAACCTAAGAAAGACTATGTTGCTAGGTCAAAAGAAAAAAGTACAGTACTTGGGTGCTGATAATAGGATTAAAATACATAAATTAAAGAAAAAGCATATAAAAGTATAAGTTAATAAAGATACTGAATCATAAGTACAGAATAAACAAGTACGCAATGAAAAATATTACAAAATACACTTATCTAAGGTGTAGAAAAATGACTATCATTATGTGATCCTATCATATTGTTCTTCACTCAGTTAAAAGGTCACTCACAACTAGATGAGACCACAATAAATATGGGCTTATAGTGAGGAGTGAGAGTAAAATCCCTGAATCTGAGTAAAGTATGTTACTAGTCGCAGTAGGATTGTGACGGGTTGGATCACAGAAACCCCCTTGGGAGCTGCCACCCAATGTACCAAGACTACTTCTGCTCCTGTTTTCCCTGCCAGCTCAGGACTCCAGCACCCTGTCTTGCTGAGCCAGACACTCCAGTCTGCTCTAACAGAGACCCAAGGTCTGAATCACTTGCCCCAAAGCTGCAAGTTTACCTGAAAACAGCGTACAGTAGTGTCTTGTCTTTAGCACTCAGATGCTCAACTCCCAATGGGGTCTAAACCCAAATAAAGCCATTTTACCCTGCATAAAGCTTATGCAGGGCAAACTCATAAATTGTTCACCCTCTATAACACTGATAGAGAGATATGCACAGTTGTTTGCTCCCCCAGGTATTAATACGTACTCTGAGTAAATTACTAAATAAAAAGTGATTTTATTAAATACAGACAGTAGGATTTAAGTGGTTCCAAGTAGTAACAGACAGAACAAAGTAAGTCACCAAGCAAAATAAAATAAAATGCGCAAATCTATGTCTAATCAAACTAAATACAGATAATCTCACCCTCAGAGATGCTTCAGTAAGTTTTTCTCAGACTGGACACCTTCCAGGCCTGGGCACAATTCTTTCCCCTGGTACAGCTCTTGTTCCAGCTCAGGTGGTAGCTAGGGGATTCTTCATGATGGCTCCTCTCCCCTCTCTTCTGCTCCACCCCTTTATATATCTTTTGCATAAGGCGGGAACCCTTTGTCCCTCTGGGTTTCCACCCCCCCTCACTGGAAAAGCACCAGGTAAAGATGGATTCCCGTTCAGGTGACATGATCACATGTCACTGCAAGACTTCATTACTCACTTGCCAGCACACACATATACAGGGAGACTCACAGGTAAACAGCCATCTGCAGCCAATGGGAGTCATCAAGATTCCAAACCATCATTAATGGCCCACACTTTACATAATTACAATAGGCCCTCAGAGTTACATTTTATATTTCTAGTTTTAGATACAAGAGTGGTACATTTATACAAATCAGATGATCATACTCAGTAGATTATAAGCTTTGTAATGATACCTTACAAGAGACCTTTTGCATGAAGCATATCCCAGTTACGTTACATTCACTTATTACCGTATTTTCTCTAAAACTATCCCAGTTACATTATATTGACTTATTATCAAGTTTTTATAAAACCATATAGACTGCACAACGTCACACCCTCCTCCTGAACTTACTGCCAGAGACTTGGACACTGACCATGGCGGAGGCAGTATACCTAAAATTCGTTTTTGGGCTCCCCCATGGGGCAGACACTCCTGTGTCCCCCAAAAGGGAAAGAGACCCTGATCCAGCTGTAGGCTCACAGCTCCAAGCTATGAGAGACCTTTCGCTGGCCAGCAAAATCCCCCCCCCCCTTCACTCAGGTTGGGTTTGCTTCCAGCTAGAGTCCTTGGGGTTTGTTCCCACCGCAGCAGTCACCAGGACCCCAACTTCCAGCTCCAGGATACATGTCTCTGTGCACCTCTTCCACTCCATTACAGCCAGGTCATGCTTCTGGGTCTTAATTGCTTTGTCTCTTAAGTCCAGGTTGGTGGGCAGCCTTTTCTTTTTCCAGGCCAGCCTTTTCCCGGGCAAATTGTACATCAATTTCCATTTGTCTTCCCTTGAAACCATCACTCAAGGAGCTGGGATACCACAGAGGACCCCCTCCTGCCAGAACAGGCACCCCTCCACTCCTGTCTTGCTAAATTAGACACTGCAGTCAGCTTCAGCACAGACAGAGGTTGGGTCACACCCATCTGCAGTTCACTGAAACTGAGATGCACTCAGCTCAGGGGCTTCTTAGTTAACAGAGACATTCCCAGCACCCATTGTTCAGTCTTTCTGGGCAATTTGCAACTTGTGTAGTTTTAGCTTCTTTTGATCTTCATTCTTACTTATTTTGCTTCCTTTTCTGTCCCTACTTCCCTTTCCCGAAATAAGCAAACAGAAAATAACAAACCAATAACCACTTTGTCTGTTCTCCAGCCACCACACTTAAAACTCACTTAAAATCACTACCAGTATCTCAAAGCAATCAGCTGTGCACAGATCCTGCTCATGGCCCACACTTTACATGATTACAATAGGCCCTCAGAGTTAAATTTTATATTTCTAGTTTTAGATACAAGACTGGTACATTTATACAAATCAGATGATCATACTCAGTAGATTATAAGCTTTGTAATGATACCTTACAAGAGACCTTTTGCATGAAGCATATCCCAGTTACGTTACATTCACTTATTACCGTATTTTCTCTAAAACTATCCCAGTTACATTATATTGACTTATTATCAAGTTTTTATAAAACCATATAGACTGCACAACGTCACAAGGATGACCTTAAACAAGGCATGGAAGAAGAGAAAAGTATATTTTGGAGGTGGAGAAATTTTGTGGAATACTGGAAACTTATGTTCTTTCCCAAAAATTATATCAGTAGGTAAACTAAGGATACACTAATATTAGATCAATAATGATTCATTACTGTCAGGGTATAAAGGTTGAGATATAATGGTTGACACTGTGTGTATATGTGTGTTTGCTACACAGAAAAATTCCTGCAGAGTAAAATAGCAACACCTTCCTCAGCCATGATGTAACTGGTTCTCCCTATTCTTTCTTTGGCTTGAAATGATCTCAGCCAATTACAGTAAATAGTTTTCCTGCTACAGAATTCTATCCGGATTTAGAATGCTTACATATGGAATGGACACCTTGTGCTCAGCTGCATAATTAGCTTCATTAACATGCCATCTGATGCCTTTTATAACAGCCGCTACATTCTGATTTGGCTAAGTCTAAATAAAAGCTCAGAATGAACATGGAATTGAATAGTATGTGCAAAACGAAACAACCTGAAACAGATCACCAATGACAGTTACAAATATTTAAACTAGGGTGACCAGACAGCAAGTGTGAAAAATCAGGACGGGGTGGGGAGTAATAGGAGCCTATATAAGAAAAAGACCCAAAAATCGGGACTGTCCCTATAAAATCGGGACATCTGGTCACCCTAATTTAAACTTAAATTTACTTAATCTACAATGCATTTCTGTTCTACAAATGTCAATATCTCTTACCTCTGTCTCCCCCCTCCTCCTTATTTTTCCCCCTTATAGTCCCTCCCATCCACATATTCCCTAGACAGGCACAAAATAATATAAATTCTAAGTTAGCATCTTTATGCTTATTCTGTACAATCTTCCACAATACTCCCAGATGTATATAACCTGGAATGAAGAGGAGAGGGTTTTAAAACTTATTAAAAATATATTTATGATTATTCATGGAGGTAGGAGTGAACAGTCAGTCCTTTCATTTCCCTAGTAGTTGACCTGGAAATAAAAAGGTCTGAGCTATCACTAAGGAAACTGATGGTTTACATTGGGTTTACATTATCTAATTCAGAAGAGTTGAATGTACTGTAGTAGAAAGGATGCCAGCTGCACTCTTCAGTTTGCTGCCAATTTTTATCTCTGAATGATCCTGTAGCCAACACAAATACAGAACCAGCTCCTCAGCTAGTATAAATAAGTCTATTTAAGACTGAGAATTTGAAGTCAACAGAGCCTCACCCATTTACACCAGCTGAGGATCTGATGGCAAGTTTATATTTAAAAAGAATAAAATGGTGCCAGAGAAACAATATATTACCATGACAGAGCTGCATATTGGGGAGGCATATCAACTCATGGGGTTATGTCTAACCCAGGGGTAATCAATTATTTTTTGTAAAGGACCAAATTTCTTGGTCAAGGTATAGTCAAAGTCTGGATTCCAGAGAAACAATTTTCACATGGCAACTGCTCCTATTCAATGAACACATACAAGGCTATATAATATACCCAGGGCCTATTGCTTACATTTTTAGTGCATTAAATGAAAAATCAAATCACTGTATAATCTAAAAATAACCTTGAGAAAGTACATAGATAAAATGTCAGATGCAAATATTAGCATTAAAAGACTTTCAGACAACTGTTTTAAGTTTTGAATGTGTTTTGTCAAATAACATTATTGTAGGCAACGTGTATATAGATAGATAAACATTCAAAACTTTAAAGCCTTTTGTGGTTTATTTAATATAAGTGTCAGAATTTGAAAGAAAATAACACTTAGTACACATGAATGCTTTATCTTTTATGAATCAAGTCTTTCCAATAACAAATACACACCCACCTACACATGTATTAAGCAAAAGATTCATGAATATTTACTGTGAAATACCTGTTAAAACTGTATTATCACTACTGAAAATGTAATTTTATATGGCAATACAAATTTAAAATAAAATATGCATGAATAATGTATAATTATACTACTTGCCATCAGTGGGAAAAGTGATAGGTCCTCTGTTGGAAAGAGGCCTTAAAGTTTGAAGTGAGTTCAGTCAAGGCAAAATGGAGGCAATTGCACAGATGAGTCAGAATGGAGCAATTATGCAGCTCAATGTTGTTCATTTTTGAGAATGCTGTCTCACAGACATATGTCTAGCCAAACATAGTCAAAATGTTAAATGCCACCTTCCTCTAGTGTGCATATGTGGAGTGCAAAACCAGAGTTGTCCAGAAAGTTTCATATGTAGTGTCAGTATGCCGCACCTTAAGCACTTCATCCGCTTGTAAATCAGTAACCTCCAGCTGTAGTTTTGCTTTTTCAACATCTGGAAAGGATGCTTTTACTTGATCACACTAAGTGCCAAAAATGGGTTCATTACAAACAGGAAAATGTCTTTAACACTTTCCAATTCTTGGAATCTCTGCTGGAATTTTTGAAGAAGCCTGTCCAGAGTTGATGCCATCTGATTCACATCTGCAGTATCCCGGCAGCTTAGCAATGTTGGGAAATGCAGCATCTCCCCAATTTCCAAATCACTTTTGAAGAGACTCCATTTGTTTTGAAATGAAGTGACACTGCTGTGTGATTTCGCCCCTGTAGCTTTACGTTGAAATCATGCAAGTGGCTTGTCAAATCAACAAAGTAGTTCAGGATGCTCATGCTTGTGTAACACCAACAGACCCTGGTCATCGGCGGGCGGGATTGAACCTGGGATCTCTGGAGCTTAGTGCCTGAGCCTCTACCGCATGAGCTAAAAGCCAACTGGCTGTTAGCTAAGGCTGTAGAGCTGTAGAGCAATCCAAGCGTAACACTTGCATTGCGGCATCCCTCAAAAATGCATGTAGCTCTTCTGCCTTTTTCCCAGGCATGTTATGTAGATATTCTTCCACATAAACTCAAATTTCCCACAGCCTTCTTAGCCTTGCCCTCTGGATGTCATTATGAACCAACAAGTCATTATAATCTGCAGATACTACTGAAAGAAAGGTTTTGAACTGTCTGTGTTGCAATGATAACTTGGGCCAAAAGAAGTTGACAAGTTTAATCACCATTAACATTACATTAGCATACTCATCGTTCAGTTTTGCACAAAATGTGGTTTGGTAGATTATTAGGAAATGAAATTGGGGTTCAGATCTTGCAGACGTTTCAAAAGCCCTTGGTGCGTATGGATCATGGCAGCAGTGCCATCGGTTGTAATTGACACAATCTGAGTCATATCAAAACCTTCATTAGACAAAACAGCTTGAACAGAATTAAACAAATCCTCACCTGTTGTGTGATTGTTATGCAGTATAAGCGACAACAAACCCTACACACATTTCTCTCCATTAAAAAAAACAGACATACAGCGCTAGCTGCCCTGTGTCTCTGATATCACAGGATTCCTCCACTGTGATGGATATTCATGTGCTGCATGTGTTCCTACACCTACAGACATTGCTCAGCTTGTACTAAATTTCCCGGCTTTGCACTCATACAACAGTGGTCACTAGAATAAATCAGTACTTGCATGTTTAAAACACACAGTCTCCATCCCTGTTTGGAATCTATCTTGGATCACACATGTCTGGGTTGGGGAGTAAGGGGAGGGAAATGGCATTGCTTCCACCCTCAACTGCAGCAAAGGCCAACCCACAACACTTAATATCCTCCATAACAATAATTACATTGGTTCGAAACTGGCAAAGTCCTGTCACTTATGATTGACACATGATTTAGATAATGACATAGAGAGTACACTTATAAAGTTTGTGGAGGATACCAAGCTAGGAGGGGTTGCAAGTGCTCTGGAGCATAGGATTAAAATTCAAAACGATCTGACAAACTGGAGAAATGGTCTGAAGTAAACAGGATGAAATTCAATAAGGACAAATGCAAAGTACTTGCACACATACAAAATGGGAAATGACTGCCTAGGAAGTACTGCGGAAAGGGATCTGGGGGTCACAGTAGACCCCAAGATAAATATGAGTCAACAGTGTAACATTGTTGCAAAAAAAAAGCAAACATCATTCTGTGATGCATTAGCAGGAGTGGTGTAAGCAAGATATTCCGCTCTACTCCACACTGATAAGGCCTCAGCTGTAGTATTGTATCCAGTTCTGGGCACCACATTTCAGGAAAGCTGTGGACATATTGGACAAAGTCCAGAGAAGAGCAACAAAAATTATTAAAGGTTTAGAAAACATGACCTATGACAAAAAAAGATTGAAAAAACTGTGTTTGCTTAGTCTGGAGAAGAGAAGACTGAGGGGAAAGATGGTAACAGCTTTCAAGTACATAAAAGCTTGTTACAAGAAGGAGGGTGAAAAATTGTTCTCCTTAACCTCTGAGGACAGGACAAGAAGCAATGGGCTTAAATTGTAGCAAAGGAGGTTTAGGTTGGACATTAGGAAAAACTTTCTAACTGTCAGAGTAGTTAAACACTGGAACAACATGCCTAGTCCTTCAGCTCACATATAGACTGTGCCGATCACAACACGTCTTCCATTCTTCTCTTATCCTGGCCTTCCTTCTCTATGTGTAGCTATGCCTTTTCATGATAAAATTTTCCCATCTCTTTGCATGTTGGCTGAGTGGTTGTTTCAGTTCCCCTGGGAACCACCCAGCGACAGCTGTAGTTCATCAATTGTCAGTGAGCCTAGTTATATGCCCGGCCCATCGCATTTTACTGTACCTGCTTTCAACAAGGACATCCTGCACTCCATTCTGCTGTCTGATCACTTCATTGGGGACTTGGTCATGGATTGAAATCCCCAGAATTCTTCTTTCCATCACCTTCTCCATGACGGACAGTTGTTGCTCCTCTATCTTCATCAGCACCCACCTTCGTTGATGCCATACAACACTGCTGGCAGTACTGTTGAGTTGAAAAGATTGGTGCATGTTGCCTTGTTGATTTTTCCTTGGAGGATATCCTTGATAGAACTGAATGCATGCCAACCAGATTTTTTTTCTTTGCGAAAGTTCACCGTCCTGATCGCGGCGCATGTTAATTTCTTGGCCCAGATATATGTATTGTTCAACTTCTTCTATTTGTTCTCCCTTGACTATTATTTGGACTTTTGGCAAGACATCAAACCAAATAAATTTAGTTTTAGAGCAGTTCATTTTCATTCCGACTTGGCTGTTTTTTGTGTCAAGTTCTTGCAGCATTTTCTGTAATTTAATAGTGTTTTCAGCAATCAACATGATATCATCCACGAATCTGAGGTGGATTAACTGCTCTCGGTTGACACTGATTCCACCCTTCCAGTTCATCCGCCTCATTACCATTTTGAAGCAGGCTGTGAAGAGTTTTGGTGAAACCGTGTCTCCTTGTTTCACACCTTTTTTGACTTGGATGCGAAGGGGAGTGTCAAAGAGTTATATCCGTAGTGCAGTCAGAGTTTACTTCCTTTAATAGTATGACAAGAGAGCATCCTTTAGAAGTTTGATGTAGTTTGTGTTGATGCCCTGCTCTGCAAGGGCTTTCAACACTGCATTGATCTCTACGCTGTCAAACGCTTTTTCATAGTCAACGAAGGCAATGCATAAAGGGAATTTGTATTCCCTTGAGTGCTCCAATAGCTGGTTTATAGTGCTCGCCCAGACTCTGAGAGTTGGTTTGTTATTATTTTGGTGAATAGCTTGTAGACGTGTGAGAGCAGGCATATTGGACGATAGTTCTTTAGATCTTCATAATGGCCCTTCTTGTACAGCAAAATGGTGGTGGATTCCTTCCAGCTGAATGGTATTGTTGGGGTTATTAGGCATATATATATATGAACCAGAGTTCTTCCATGTTTAAACTCTGTCCTTCCATATTTAACTCTAATCGGCCTCAAGAGCCAAGGACAGGAATTGGAATGTGTAAATAACCAGTTACCTATTACGACCTTGCTTATAACCAGGTCCTAAGCAATAATGATGAGGTTTGCATGTTTCTAGCTGGAGGAGGGGTGGTAAACTAAGAGTAAATAGAACCAAATGATTGTTTAGAGGAATGTTACTAACAAGCTAGATTTATAGCCCTAGAATGACTTAACGGCTTAAATGTATAAACATGTCTTCGGTAGAGAAGGGAGGGGGAGTGGGGGGGTGGTACAGGGGGAGAGAAGGGGGGGCTTAGTTGTGAAAAGTATAAGAAGAGAGAAACTGTTTTTGCTGGTGTGCTCGATTTGAGACTTGCCTGTCTCCTTGCACCACTTTGAGATCTCAAATAAACCTTTGATTGTTTCTCCACCCCGGTGTGTTTATTGGCGCGAAGCACGCCGGGCAACGAACCCCTGTTGCGGTCCTCGGGCATCTGTGCCAGCAACAGTATCTTCTGCATTTCCAAGTAACGGATAAATCTCTGAGCAAGGCTTTTCCAGAGGTCTTGGCCTCCCGCTCTCATCATTTTGGTTGTCAGTCCGTCTCTTCCTGGAGCTTTTCCTTCCTTCATTTGGTAAGCGGTGTGACCCGGGGTGCCTGGGGCAGCCCTCAATGGAAATGCCAAGGTCAGGGCAGGCTGCAAAAGGGAGAGCAGATACTCCCAAGACTAGGGGTAACACTGAAGTTATTCTCCTCAACCAGTCATAAACTGCGCTTCTGATTCCCCACATTGGTTATCAAGAAGCAAATAAAGAAACCCCCTTTATTGCATTCCAGTTCTTTGGCTCTCAGTCAGCACCTAGGTCCAGTAGAGTGAGAAGTTTTTTAAAAAACTCTGCTCACATATACAAAATGTTCTTCTGATCCCAAAGGGTCAGCCATGTTACCAGGCCGCAGGTTGCCCACCACTGGTCTAGGTTATGACTATACTGTTGATAAACTGCAGGTGGCTGCCTCTTGTGTTTGCAGAATATACAGTATTAAGAATCAGTTAAAGCTATTGCAGGACTGTTTTGCCAAACACTGTAGCTCAACTATGAAGAAATAGGTTTTATTTGACTGCAATTCAACCATTCCTAACAGAAAAAAAAACATCAACAGAAGAGGAGCAGGTAGCTTTTCTAGGTTCATCCTCTCATTTAAGCATTCACTGTATTATGTGACCATAATTAATTGACAAACAACACATTTCCTGAACATAGCCTAAACATACACAAACACACAGCCTCTTTATAAGCAAAAACTGTTAATGGAATTCCCCATTTTGGAAACCACAGCAGGCTGCCAGGGATGCAGAATAGGAACATATGATTGCAAGGGACCTCCTGGGTCATCAAGTCAAGTCCCCTGCAGTTGCAGGCAACCCCATCGTATAATCCCATTCATAAATTTATCAAACACCATCTTACAACTATTTCTAGATTGTTTGCCCCACTACTAGATTTCACAGGATGACTGGCCCCTTTAAGAGATCGGGGTCCTGCCCCATCTGTGACCCACTCAGTTATCTTTCCTGGGTAGGAAATATTATTGCAGCCACAAGACAAGTCAGAAAGTCATGTGGCTTAATCAGTCCAGGCCTTGTAATAAAGGAGAAGCCTCCAGAGAAGGCAGAAAGCTCAGAGAAGAGAATGCCTGCCTGCCTGCACAGACCATCTCCAGATGAAGGACTGTGGGCCCCTGAACTAAGGAGAAGGGGCACTCTGTAAAGAAGGTCTGGGGAAAGCTGGCACTAAGCACAGCACCGGCCCCAATGAGAGAGGCTGTGGGACTCCTGAACCAAAGAGAAGAAGGGTTTGGGACTGAAGGGCCAAGGAATCTGTATTCTGCGAAGATTTAATAAATAAGACCCCTCAAGGGGGAATCTTACTTTAAATATTCTAGCATGTGAGTAAATTATTGCAAGAATCCTGAGGCAATTGAAGGCAGGATGCCTGCAGATCTACATTGTGCCACAAGGGGATGTGATCTGGGACTGTCCCCATCACAATATTGGAAAACTGTTCCAGAGCCTCGTTCCTTTGATGGTTAGAAACCTTCTCCTAATTTCCAGCCTGAACTTACTCACAGTTTATACCCATTTGTTCTTGTGCTAGCACTGTCCTTTAGTTTAAATAGCTCTTCTACCTCCTTGGTGTTTACCTCTCTTGGTATATTTATAGAGAGCAGTCCTATCCCTCCTCAGCCTACGTTTTACTAGGCTAAACAAACCAAACTCTTGTAGTCTCTTCTTGTAAGACAGGCTCTCCATTCCCCTGATCATCTAGTAGAACAACATTGATCATATTCTGCCAAGCAGCCTACTGAGAGCACCAAAGATAAAGATTTCTTGTTAAGAATTCTCTTCAGCCTTCTTCCTTTTACACTTCATTTATAAAGTCCAAAACCTGGCCCACCACACAACAGGAGTATTTAGAAAGAGAACTTCCTGTTGAAACCACGGATTAGCCAGTGTCCTAACCAGACAGTCAAGTTCATTTTGCTCTGTCTACTGCCAGATGTCTTTTCTAGCTAATTTTCATTTTAAATAATAAGTTATACTTAAGAAAAAGAAAAGACAAGAAAAAAAACCCGTGTGGCTCACCAGTAGTGGGATTTCTATCAAGCAGATTTAAAGACCCACTATTGAGCTGACTCCCTGAGCATGCTTAATTAGGGGAATCCATTTGAAAACATCTTTCTTGGATAGTTTCTGTACATAAATAGCAGATTGGAGGGTGGTAGAAACAAACATTTTATTCCATACTTGAGCTAGACAGGGATTTTTATCTCCTGAATAGAATTAAACATTAATGGAAAGCCTATTTGTTGCTGTAAGCAATAAAAAAATCCCTCCATGGTAGCAAGATCAGCCTTTATATTAAGGGTACATTTATAAAGGGTTACATAAATAGATATTATAGCACATTACAGACATGACTTGTATGTGTTATGGGTGTTATTGATCTGTTGGACTCTAACAACTGATTAACCATTTAATACACATCTATTATTTGTATTGTAGCAGCATATAGTGTGGCCTCAATCATGGATCAGGACCCCATTGTGCTAGGCAATCTAGACACACAGAACAGTAATTTATTAACCCTTTTCTATGTATAAATTATTTTCAAGTGGGGCCTTAGTATAAAGTGTGACCAATAGAACATACTGTTCAGTAAAGGCTCCTAACTATTGTGGCAACATGGACAGAAATCAGTTTTCATTAATAACCATGTATTAATATCGTCAATATCTTCATTAACGACTTAGATATTGGCATAGAAAGTACGCTTATTAAGTTTGCGGATGATACCAAACTGGGAGGGATTGCAACTGCTTTGGAGGACAGGGTCATAATTCAAAGTGATCTGGACAAATTGGAGAAATGGTCTGAGGTAAACAGGATGAAGTTTAACAAAGACAAATGCAAAGTGCTCCACTTAGGAAGAAAAAATCAGTTTCACACATACAGAATGGGAAGAGACTGTCTAGGAAGGTGTACGGCAGAAAGGGATCTAGGGGTTATAGTGGACCACAAGCTAAATATGAGTCAACAGTGTGATGCTGTTGCAAAAAAAGCAAACATGATTCTGGGATGTATTAACAGGTGTGTTGTGAGCAAGACACGAGAAGTCATTCTTCCGCTCTACTCTGCTCTGGTTAGGCCTCAGCTGGAGTATTGTGTCCAGTTCTGGGCACCGCATTTCAAGAAAGATGTGGAGAAATTGGAAAGGGTCCAGAGAAGAGCAACAAGAATGATTAAAGGTCTTGAGAACATGACCTATGAAGGAAGGCTGAAAGAATTGGGTTTGTTTAGTTTGGAAAAGAGAAAACTGAGAGGGGACATGATAGCAGTTTTCAGGTATCTAAAAGGGTGTCATAAGGAGGAGGGAGAAAACTTGTTCACCTTAGCCTCTGAGGATAGAACA
The DNA here is from genome assembly GCF_028017835.1 of Emys orbicularis. Taxonomy (NCBI): domain Eukaryota; kingdom Metazoa; phylum Chordata; order Testudines; family Emydidae; genus Emys; species Emys orbicularis. Next base: position 30,765,909 of record NC_088683.1, on the reverse strand, counting down.
CGAAGCAATGGGCTTAAACTGCAGCAAGGGAGGTCTAGGTTGGACATTAGGAAAAAGTTCCTAACTGTCAGGGTGGTTAAACACTGGAATAAATTGCCTAGGGAGGTTGTGGAATCTCCATCTCTGGAGATATTTAAGAGTAGGTTAGATAAATGTCTATCAGGGATGGTCTAGACAGTATTTGGTCCTGCCATGCGGGCAGGGGACTGGACTCGATGACCTCTCGAGGTCCCTTCCAGTCCTAGAATCTATGAATCTATGAATTGTCTTTTCTATTCAAAGAGAAGTAATATAACCAGAAAATAAAATGGCAAATATAGCATGCAGAATCTCCAGTGTGCAGATAAGACAATTCTATATCTGTTCAATCAGAAACTAATGATGTGGTTGCCAACCATCTTGCTAGGGCTCTCCAAGGATCAAGAACTGGATAAGGGTGAGCTGGCTCAGATTTAATCCAAGTAAGGCTGATGGCCAAGATTTTACCCAATTTGAGATCCCGGAAAGGAACATGATTTTCAGAGGTTGGGTGCTTGGCACGTTCTGAAAACTGGGCCACTTTAAAATGTCTTAAGTTAGACCCTCTAAAACAACTAGAGAGTAATTTTTTAAAACATTGACCGAAGTAAATTTGGGGAAAAGATAACTGAAAGAAATGAAGCTAACATCAGCTCTACCAACTGAGGAAGTTTGCTCACTTTTTGCTATGCAGGTTCACAAATTTTTCACAAGTTTCATAACTCTCACAGAATATTCAGACTTCTGGATGTCTACATAGAAGTAGTGTTTAATAGCATATCTTCCATTTACACTTGGCCAGGAGGATGGGTACAATAGGTAGAAATTTCTCAGAAAAGTCTAGCATCAACAGGAGCTTGACTACATTAGTTATTACAGAGATCTCATGGCAAGTATGATATTACAAACACACTGCAGCATCTATCTAGATAAGATACTTATATGGCCCGATTAGTATCTGAGCACCTCGCAATCTTTAATGTAGAGAGACAAAGTGGGTGAGGTAATATCTTTTATTGGACCACTTTTGTTGGTAAGGGAGAGAAGCTTTCGAGCTTTACAGAGCTCTTCTTCAGTCCCAGACCTGAAAAAGAGCTTTGTGCAGTCAAAGTTGGTCCAATAAAAGATATTACCTCACCCATCTTGTCTCCCTAATATCCTAAGACCAACATGGCTACACCTATACTGCATCCAATCTTTAATGTATTTATCTTCACGCACCCCTTTGAGATCGGGAATAACAGTACTTCCCTTTTTACAGAGGATGATCTGAAGTACAGATAGCTAGATTTACAAAGAGGATTTAGGCATTGCAATGCTGAGCGTTGCAACACTCAACTCCTAAGCACCCTGCAGTCCAGTGAAATTCACAGCCCCAAGGTGCACAACTCACAATGATCTGGGCCCTAGGCATCTGACTGATGGGCCAAAGGGAGATGCCCATCTCCGCTTGGGATTATCAGCCACAAACCCTCTCCTGGAGTTCAGCACCTAAATCAGATCAGCCCTTCCTTCTGAAAAAAACAGAGCGAGACACTCACTTTGGATGGGGGAGATCTGTTTTCAAACCCCTGCTCTGTCTGATTTAGAGCAGGGACTTGAACCCAGGTCTCCCACATCCCAGGTAAGTGCCTTCACCACTGGGGTTCTGGAACACATATACATGCCTGACCTAGTTGCCCCAGCTGTCTTTTGTGCAGGCGATGAATGCATGGAGCATGCCTACTGGATCAGGCCCTACAGGCAGAATAGGAGGGAGGAATTCCTACTTTGAGAATCCTGCCATGGTTTAGGCATGATCAGGGGCTCTGAGCAGCTCATTCGCTGTGGAGCAGTGTCAGGATTTAGGCAGCTTTGACCACACCCACCAGCAAAAATTCTGGTGCCTAAATCCCCATGGGAACCTGTGGGGTTAGCTAGCAGCGGTTTTGTGAATGTCAGTTGTGCCTAAGTGTTGGACTCAGGCACCTAAAAAGACAGTGAGTTGCCTAAGCACCTTTGTGAATCTAGCCCAGAGAGATTAAGTGACTTGCCCATGCTGTCACAGGAAGTCTGTGGCAGAGCAGGGCATTGAAAACAGGTCTCCTCAGTCCCAGACTAGTACCCTAACTGCTGAAGCATCCTTCTCTCTAAGGGTGGCCATCAAGGAGAAAACAGATTCATAGATTCCAAGGCCAGAAAGGACCACGGTTATCATCTAGTCTGACCTTCTGCATATCACAGGACACAGAACTTCCCCAAAAATAATTCCTAAAGGATATCTTTTAGAAAAACATCCAATCTTGATTTAAAAATTGTCAGTGATAGAGAATCTACCATGACCCTTGGTAAATTGTTCCAATGGTTAATTACTCTCATCATTAAGAATTTACATCTTATTTCCAGTCTCATTTGTCTAGCTTCAACTTCCAGACATTGGACCATGTTATACCTTTCTTGGCTAGGCTCAAGAGCCCATTATTTAATATTTTATCAGTGTAATATTATATAGTATAATCTAGGGTTACCATATTTCCACAATCAAAAAAGAGGACAGGGGGAGGAGCCCCGCTCTAGCCCCGCCCCCGCCCCACCCCCATCCACTCCCTCCCACTTCCCACCCCCTGACTGCCCCCCTCAGAACTCCCAACCCCCCCCGCTCCTTGTCCCCTGACTGCCCCCTCCTGGGACCCCTGCCACTAACTGCCCCCTAGGACCGCACCCCCTATCTAAGCCTCCCTGCTTCTTGTCCCCTGACTGCCCCCTCCTGGGACCCCTGCCACTAACTGCCCCCCTAGGACCCTACCTGTCCCCTGACTGCCCCGACCCTTAACCACACCCCCACCCCATATTCACATCCCCGCCCCCAGACAGACCCCCGGGACTCCCATGCCCTATCCAATTGCTCCCTGCCTCCTGACAGGACCCTCAGAACTCCCGACCCATCCAACCCCCCCTCCCTGTCCCCTGACCAGGGCCAGCTTTAACAAATGGCCAGGAATCGGGCTGCGCTCTGGCCGGGGTCATGGGGCTTGGGGCCGGGCCGGGCCGGAGGTGCTCGGCCGGGGCCGGGCCGGAGCCGCTGGGGCCGGGAGCGTGCCGGAACCGGGGCCGCCGCCCTGGGGCCCGAGCCGGGCCGGAGCCGCTGGGGCTGGGGCCGGCGCGCTCGGCCAGAACCGGGGCCGCCGTCCTGGGGCCCGAGCTGGGGCCAGAGCCACTGGGGCCGGGGCCGGAGCTGCTGGGGCCGGCCGGGGCCGGAGGGAGCCGCACCACGCTTCCCCGGAGCCCTCCTCCTCGCGTTCCCCCCCCCCCCCCCACCAGCTTACCTGCTGCTGCCTGCCTGCCCCGGCTTCTTTTCAGGCTTCCCGCAAACATCTGATTCGCAGGAAGCAGGGGAGGGGGAGGAGCAGGGGGGCGGAGCGTTCAGGAGAGGGGAGGAGGGGGAAGACAGCTGCCGGGCCGGACAGCGTGCTAAGGCTGCAGGGGATGGGGGGAGCCGGGAAGGGGCTTTGGCTGCCGAGCGGCGCTTGGCCGCCGCTTTTCAATCTATAAATAGCCGACCGGGGGAAATCCCGGACATTTTTAGATTTTTAGAAATCCCCCCCGGACGGCTATTTATAGATTGAAAAGCTGGACATGTCCGGTGAAATCCGGACGTATGGTAGCCCTAGTATAATCAAGTCCTCCCTTAGTCTTCTCTTTATTAAGCTAAATAGATTGGACTGTTTGAGTCTGTCACTATAAGGCATGTTTTCCAATCTTTTAATCATTCTTGTGGCTCTTCTATGAACCCTCTCCAATTTATCCATATCCTTCTTGAATTGTAAACACCAGAACTGCACACAGTATTTCAGCAGTGGTCACACCAGTGCCAAATATAGATGTAAAATAACCTCTACTCCTACTTGAGATTCCCTCTTTATGCATCCCAGGATTGCATTAGCTCTTTTGGCCAAGCGTCACACTGGGGGCTCATGTTCAGCTACTATCTACCATGACCCACAAATCTTACTGAGAGTCACTGCTTCCTAGGAAAGAATCTCCCATACATAGGTGCTGGAACTAGAGGTGCTGGGGGTGCTGCCACACCCCATGACTTGAAGTAGTAATAACAACCCAAATACATGATTTCCGCCTTCAGCACCCCCCACTATAAAAATTGTTCCAGCACCACCGCCCCCATATGGCCTGCATTCCATTATAGCCCAAACCTGCACCTTAACTATGTGCTTCATTGCTTTTGTGGATTTAATTCAGGCCCACATATCACAATTTTATTGCACATTTTGAAATCTCTTATGACCACATGAATGTGGAAAAAGTTGCCCTAAGTCATTATGCTGCATCATGAAAACACATTTTTAAATGTATGCATCATTGATTTGACAGTCCATGACAGCTTCATTAGTCTGGCATGTAAAAATATATTCATATTTTTAAATGCATATAATTTTCAGAGAACTTGTGGATGGTCATATGAGATTAACTTAAAATTTAATTTTAAAAAGTATTTTAGATGTACTATAGCTAATTTTGCAGATGTGTGGGTGATTTGGAATTAATGTGTCTGCCTTTTCAATTTTCTTTTTAAAATACCACAAGACATCCAGGCCAAATCCTGTTTATTTTATTTAAATAATTAGTCCATTGGAAGACAGTGGAATTACTCATGCAAGGCAAGCAGGATTTGACCACTCAAGTGCGGAGGAGAGACCTCAAAATTGATGCAAAATGATATTAATAAAATTATCCTAACATAAGTCATTATAACTTGTTTGCACTTTTGCTGAATATTAAGATATAGTTACATTATAGCCAGGATGTTTGGAAATAAAAGCACATATGTTCAGCTAGTTATGTTTAAAAATATTAAAGCTAATCAAAGAAGTTTTCTGCTTCTATCTTGCAAGGACAAGCGAACCTCAAGAAGGCAAACCCTGTAAATATTCACATTTTAAGTAGAGGCCTAATTGTAAAAAGGAATGTAGAGTGTGTTATCAAAGCAATAAATCAAGGTAAAGTGGGCTCTACCAACCCCCATCCTCTTGGAAGAAAACCTGCTTGTGTTTTAAAACTTTAAAGAAACAGAAGTAGCTAGAGACTGTGATGGGTTCCCCTCGGGGTGCCACCTGGAACTGGGGTACCACCTGGAACTGGGGTACCACAAAGCCCTCTGACTCACCAGCCTGGGCTCCCTCTCCCACTGTGCTGCTGTGACAAACTGTAGACAGCCCCCGGGGCCTACACTCCAACCAGCATTCACACAGGCAGGGACACACCGAGCTGCAGTTACATGCAGGCTTCGACCAGCCACTGCATGAACCAACAATAGAGAGGCTACAGCCAAGATAAACCCCAGCTCCCCAGCCTAAGACCCCAGAGCTATACCATCCTACCCTGGTCAAAACCCTGACCAGTATGAATTTATTACTCGGTTCACCCCTCCCTCAATGTGGTGAGGAATGTGCAACAAGCCTCTGTTAACCAAGCTGAGATTTTTCCCCAGACACTTCACTCAAAGGCGCAGTGGTGTAGATAAAGCAAAAAACAAGTTTATTAACTACAAAAGATAGATTTTAAGTGATTACAAGTGAGAGTAAACAGATCAAAGCAGATTAACTAGCAAATAAATAAAACCACAAACTAAACCTAAAATACTAGCTAGATTGGATATGAATTAGCAATTTCTCAGCCTGGTTGATGATACAAACAGTCCACCAGGTTTCCATACACAGGCTAGAAACCCTTTTAGCCCAGAACCAGCACTTCCCCCAGTTCAGTCTTTGTTCCTCAGATGTTTCCAGGAGTGCCTTAGTGTGGGGAGTGAGACCCCTAGATGATGTCACACCCCACCTTATATAGCTTTAACATATGTCAGGAACCCTTTGTTCCAAACTCAGTTCCCAGACAAGTTTGTGGAAAAATGCAGGTATCAAAATGGAGTTCAGTGTCATATGATCTGGTCACATGCCTTTGCTGAGTCATAGCAGCCATTACTTACAGGCTCTCTGGAGCTTCTCAGAAAGGCTCACCAGGTGGGGGATAAGCTTCTCCTCAGGCCTATTGTTTTCCTGGAAATCCCTAATGACCCATTATCCTGAATAGGCCCTTCACAACCAGCTATTTAGACTGGAAGCCTTTTGCCTGGTGAGTGTTACCTAGGTGTAACCACATTTGAAATAGATACATAGTCAATATCCATAACTTCAGATACAAAAATGATACATGCCCACAAATAGAATAATCATATTCAGCAAATCATAACTTTTCCATAGACACCTGACAAGACATACCTTGTACAAAATGCATCATAATTATATCATAATCATACAACTATGAAGATATGGGGTGCAACGTCACAGAAATGTTTTAAACTTTTGTTTATTTCTTAAATATTGAAATAGCAAACCCCTTTGTGAAATGCATATTTGCAAATATGTTAGTTAAATGCAATGCTCCCAATATGGGTCCTAATATCATTGTTATGATAAAATGCTTTATGGATCAACATGGAATCTAATGACTTTGCTAAACTAGTGTGAGAAGCCATTTAAGTACAGAATATGCATACTAATGGAGAATTAATTAATTACTAGCAGTGCACAAGCAAACCCTCAACCAACTCCAGAAGACAAGAATCATTCCTCCAAAGTCAATAATTTTTAATTATTTAAGCTAAAGACTTTGTAAGAGTTCTTTAATTAAAAAGACTACTCTGAGAACTAAAAACTTTTGTATAAAGAACAGGAGCATTGAGACTTTTTGAAAATAAAATTTCATTTGCTGTTAGACTCTAATATTAAAAATTGAGAGAATATTGCAGAAACTGGACTAAATAAAAAGAAACTTAAACTTAACTTTATCAGTTATCTGGATCTTTTCTGCCACAAGAAGAACAAAGCAGTTAAAGAAATGTTGCATATTATCAAAGAGACTGCAATTCAGGAGCTTAACGTGTCACCTAAGCCAACCCCAAAGGCATGAAGCCAATGAAAGGGTGACAGCAACTAACTTGGAATCTAAACAAGCCTGAAAGAGGTGTGTTTTCCTATAATTTCATTAAAATAGGAAAGAGAAGGGTACAAAAACTCTGAAGTGAGCACCCCTCACACACAACTTCTGCTACCCTGCTCAAAAACAGCACTTCCCAAGCAAGCTGCCACAAGCAGATAAAAAACAAAAAACAGAGACAACTCCAGAAGAAATCAATCCAAGAACTTCCCTAAGACTTCAATATGGATTAGTGAGAGGAAGTTAACTGAGATACTACCAAAGGATTAGATTTAAAACTCTTGTAATGATTTTGTTGGAATATTGAAATGTTCTTACAATTTAAGACTAACAGTTTCTCTTCTTGATCACCATGTAGACCATGAATTCCTAGAGAGGAGACGAGGGCTAAACACTGGTAAGCAGAGAAATAGTAGGATGTAACTAAATTTAAGATTCCTAATATTCATAATTGGCCTGTATTAAGACAGCTCCCTAAATGGCTTCTTCTAAGTAACTTACTTAAATACCTTCTTTGATTTCATAGAATGTAATTAAGATTGGTTACTTAGCCCAACTATAAACTGTTTAGGTTATTATTAACAACTACACAGTCTTCATTTGCCCTTAAACAAATTATTTTTCTTATATATAAACAATTTTAAGTATCTAATAAGATATTAAAACTGAATTCACAATAATTTTGGAAAATAGCATACTTTGGTCTTTCCTTGTCAAGATGAAAGCACCCCCAGAGGTATTCACTCTCAGAGATGCAATCTCTGTTAAAAGCTCTCCATGAGACATACAGAAGAGATTGTAACAGAAGCAACCAGTTTATTGTTTGTGTTCAGACATTTGTATTGTTTTGTCTAATGTTCTCTTTTCCTTTCTTTAACAATAAAATAGCCATGTTTAATAACTGTGATTATTTTACTTGGTCTTGATCATGATGCCCCTCAGATATGCAAAAGAACCCATCACCAAATAGTTGGAGCTACACCCTGGAGCAGGCACTAAGAAAAACACTGGCTATGGCTACACTACTGCTTAAGCCAATGTAAGTTATGTTGCTCAGGGGTGTGAATTAGCCACCCTCCTGCGTGACATAACTTATGCCGACATAAGTGCTAGTGTGAACAGTGCTATGTCGGCGGGAGAGCTTCTCCTGCTGACATAACTATCGCCACTCACGGGGGCTGGAGTAATTAAGCTGACGGGAGAGCTCTCTCCCGTCAACTTAGACCAGCTACAGACCTTACAGCGGCACAGCTGCATCAGTGCAGCTGTACTACTGTGCTCTGTAGTGTAGCCATAGCCTCAGTAACAGCTGGCCTACCATTTCTTGTTTCTCTAAACATCTTTAGTAATTTTTAAAATAAAATTACTTCACGTCCCACAATTTTAAAACTACCCTTTTCCTTCCTACAAGAACATATTATGGCATAACAACATACTAAATTTTATTTACACATTAAGGGTGCATCTACGCTGAATGCTTCTTTTGGCAGCATGTGGTATACATAACCCTATAGCTCCCCTAGCTTAGGTATACATAGCAGTGTAGACCATGAGACATGACTTAGGTGAGTAAAGACACACCTGAAAAGTGTGGGTATGTACTCAAGTACAAACCCACACGGCTCCCTACTCGCCCAAGCCGTGCCTCCCCGTCTACACTGCTATTTTTAGCAGTTTCATGTCCCACTGCCTCCCTACTGCTGGAGCCTTTTCTTGCCACAGGAACAGACTCCAGCAGCAGAGAAACCTCTCGCAGGGGGGAGGCAGTGGGAAAAGGCTCTGTCAGTTCTGCACTGTTGGAGCCCTTCCCCGGCACAGTGAAGACTTCAGCAGTGGAGAAAGGCTCTCCCAGCTTGCTGCTGGAGCCCTCCCCCTCAGCAGGGAAAGGCTGAGCCCTTCACTGCGCCCTCCCCCACCAGAGCCTTTCCTTGCTGCAGTCAAAGGCTCCAGCAGTGTGGAGCTGCTGAAGCCTTTCCCTGCTGCCTTCCCTCTGATGGAGCCTTTCACTGACTACTGCAGAGTGGATGTGGTATGTGGTGTGTAGCTCCACGTGCACTGCATGCTGCCACCAGTGGTGTGTAATGTACTGCAGACAGACTACACAACTTAAACAGCCTTTCAACTCTAACATATAGTCATCTACATTACACTCATCCAATTCCTCACACACACAACCTTAACTCGAACCTAAGCTACATTAAGAGACACTGCCTAAAGACAAATTTGTAGTGGTAACGTCAATAATGTGTTAATTGTACATGAAAGAGCATGAGATTGAAGTTAAAGTGAACTGAAAAACTTCAGGTCTCCTTTTACTATGCACTACTGAGAAGTCTTAATACTTTTAAAACAAGCTTCCTTCTCCCCCACCACAAAAAAAAAAAAAAAAAAAGTACACTCAATAGGTCTATAAACTATTTTGTCTTGGAACATCTAACACAAGTAAAACCATGTCAGTTCCTAGCCAAAAGTAAATATAAAAGTAGTTTCCGGAACAAGTGCGTATATGTCCTTGGCTTTGCTTTTAAATTTTTGAAATGAAACATGTGTTTCTATTGTGACCTATTGTATCTTTCTAAAATCAAAAAGAAATATTTTTATACAGCAGCAACCAGACTGATTTTAGTCTTCAAGTGTATTAGTTACACATGGTAATGCCTAAAGTTTTGTAAATGTTATAGCAATTATGTTTATACTCCTGACTTTTAGAAGAGCCATGTTTTCATGTAAACTTTGACCTGACTATTTTAATTTAAACTCTTACAACAAAATAGTTACACAACGGAAACAGTGAGAGTTCATTTCACATTACTTGAGATATACAAACTCCTAAAACAGCAATTCCCAGTAGCTACAGTGTGCTTTGTAGTTATCTAACACAATGTCAATATGAACTACCAGGTTTCAAGAAAACTGTTTATCTGCCTTATCTATTTTGTTTCAGCTACAGTCTTCTTAGGTGTTACTGTAATAATGAATGGCCTGGTCCACACTAACCCCCCACTTCGGACTAAGGTACGCAAATTCAGCTACGTTAATAACGTAGCTGAATTCGAAGTACCTTAGTCCGAACTTACCGCGGGTCCAGACGCTGCAGGCAGGCTCCCCCGTCGATGCCGCGTACTCCTCTCACTGAGCTGGAGTACCGGCGTCGACGGCAAGCACTTCCGGGATCGATCCGGGATCGATTTATCGCGTCTAGACAAGACGTGATAAATCGATCCCAGAAGATCGATCACTTACATCCGGACCAGGAAGTAAGTATAGACGTACCCAATGAAACAGTTTCAGACAGAAGTGTGATTTTAAATTGACAGTCTCCCTTTAAGGATCCACTTCAAATTCTGGAACAGAAAGGCCCTTCTACAATTAGCTATCAAATGGGAATTATAGAATGCCATACATCTTGCACCCGTATATCAGGAACAGAGGATCCAAGATTCTGATACAGTAGAACCTCAAATTTACAAACACCAGAGTTATGAACTGACCAGTCAACCACACATCTCATTTGGAACCAGAAGTACACAATCAGGCAGCAGCAGAGACAAAAGAAAAATAAAATAAAGCAAATACAGTTCAGTACTGTGTTAAATGTAAACTATTAAAAAAAATAAAGGGAAAGCAGCATTCTTCTTCTGCATAATAAAGTTTCAAAGCTGTATTAAGTGAATGTTCAGTTGTAAACTTTTGAAAGAACAACCATAACGTTTTGTTCAGAGTTATGAACAACCTCCATCCCAAGGTGTTCGTAACTCTGAGGGTCTACTGTACTCATAAGCTCTTCTACCTCCTTTTTCCTATATTTGCATATCACAAATTAATGCTGCTTGAAGCAATCATGTGCTTTTTTGGATATTACTGCTATTTGCAGTGGTAGCATTTGCCATTTAGAGCACTGCATCTATTGACTTATGCCACAGAACACCATATGTATTAATGTTATCACAGCATTCCACTGAGCCAGTGTGATTTTTAAGTTGTGATGTTTTTAAAAGGAATATCAATATGTGTCAATTTGTATGTGCTATGCAGAGCTGTGTATTCTTAAATTTTAGTCATGTTAGTTGTACACACACATTTTTGTAATGTCCAGAGATCATAAAATATGAAGCTATTTCAGCCTAAATCCAAAAGGCATTTTGGGTGAATGATTAATAGCAAGGCACTAGATTGAGATAACTAATTTCTTCCCTAACCAGGGATGATAATGTTTTTTTAACCAGTAAAGCATGTTTTAAGGAATAAAATCAATACTTAGATATTGAAGTGATAGGCACTATATACAAAACTTAAGATCAACAGAAAAGTAGTATTATAAAAAGAACAATCTGTCATTGTCATATAGGTCAATTTCTCTCCTCTAAGAAACAGGATCAGTATAGATGCCTATAGGGTGGATTTGATTTAAATCAAATTGATTTAAATCACAAGTCAGGAAGACTCCATTTAATCCTGGATTTCTACATAAAAGTACATTCTTGTTGGTTTTATAACCTTAATACATATTCTTCACAACTCAGAGATAGATGTAGGTTTCATTTTCAGAAGGTACACACTACACATTTTTAAAGTGATTTATTTTGAAAACTTTTCAGATTAGTTTTACAACTATATCAGAAAATAAATGATTGATTGGTTATTTCATTTACCAAAGATAATTGAAGAAGATATTTATGAAGTCATTGGGAGGTGAACTATCTCCAATTCAACAGGTTAATCATTAATATTTGGAGGATTTTCTTGCCATGCTGTTTCGGAGGAGAACATCACCAGACAGACATTTAAATTGTTTAACAATTAAACAATGACGTTATGTATTCTGGATTTTTTTCTTCAACAGCAAATATATAATATTTTAACAAAACAAGCATATGAATTTTTGAATTTAGTTAAACATTCAAGTTTTTTAAAATCAGGTTTGTTTTTGTTAAAATTGTTTTTAACTAAAATAGTTAAATGAAATATTTTTTTTAAAAACCAAAATTAAATCAACTATGTCAGCCAGGTCAACATGAGAAACTTTAAATATTGGCTTCTACAGCTAACTCAGTCATCTTCACCTTCATTTTCCTGTTTGTTCATAATCTGGAAAAGAAAGACAAGCTTTCCTGCTTTTTCAGGTCCCAAACGATTTCTCAATTTGGAATGAATTAGTCCAAAGAAAATATTCTTTCTATACCGGCAGAAGAAGCTACAGGTCTGTCACATCTTACGCTGGGGTTACATTCCGCAGTCAGCGCGTAAAGCGAAAATCGCGTACGGTCAAAATGACCCTTGAAAATCCCTTAACTCACCCAAAAAGTAGTTGTGTCTACAACCCTGTACAGTACTATGTATTGTATACAGCAATGTACAGTACAGTATGTAATAAAGACTACATATGCAAAATATAATTTTACAGTATTTTTAATAACATAACAGAGACAGAAGAATGAAAGAATAAAAAATGAAAACAGTACAGTACAGTACTGTAAACCTGAACAGTCACCAGTTATCCTGGATATTCTTGCTAGTCTCGTACTGTACACACGCCAATGATTAGTCTTCCTCTTCCCCTGACAACACGATCATTGAGTCGTCGGGGCTTGATGTCGATCCAGAAGACGATGGGCCAGGCTTGGGTGATGGAGAGCAAGTCGTAGACGAAGTGGTTGGCTCTGGTTCAGCTCGAGAAGTTGATTGTGTAGGCTCTGCTGCTGCTGGTTGTTTTTTCTTTAAAAACATGGTGATTGGCAACTGTCACTGTTGTCTCTTGAGCTCCTCAAACATTTCTTGGTATGGTCTCAAATCATCCGTAATACTACGTGTGATTTTGAGGCTTCGTTCCATAGAAGGATCATATTCAGAAATTAAATCATTCAAGTGTTTCGCTGCTTGGAACACTTCAGAAAATTTATGAAGATTCCAAGTTTCTGGTTCTTCCTGTTCGTCATCATCTTCATCTTCTGTAGACGATTTTATCAGTTCCTCTAACTCTTCGTTAGCCAATATTTCTTTATGGCCCTCAATTAATTCCTCAATTTCTTCCTCAAGGATGTCGATGAAGCCATCACCACCCACTTGCCTGGCCACCTGAACTATGAATTTCACTTCTTTGTCAATGGTCGAGAAACCCTTAAAATCATTCACACAGTCTTCCCATAGGTTTCGCCAACATGCATTGACTGTTTCAGGCTTGATTGCATCCATTGCCTGTTTAATATAAGTGATGCAATCCATAGCGGTAAGGATCTGTGAGAATGTAAGCCTCGTGTACGTGGCCTTGAAACAGCTAATGATGCTTGGTCGAGAGGTTGGAAGATGGAGGTGGTATTGGGGGGGAGAAAGACGACTTCAACGTCGTTATGCGTAAACCGGAGTGCCGCAGGGTGGCCAGAAGCATTGTCTACGATCAGCAACACTTTAAAGTCAAGTCCTTTCTCTTCAAGGTACTGCTTGACCTCCAGAATGAAACACTTGTGGAACCAATCCAGAAATAATGCTGCCGTCACCCAAGCCTTTTTATTTGATTGCCAGAACACAGGCAGGAGATTTTTCTTTTTGCCTTTTAGGGCACGGGGATTTGCAGCCCTGTAGAGCAAGCCCGGCTTTATTAAATGCCCAGCCGCATTGCCACAAAGCAACACAGTCACACGGTCTTTACCTGCTTTGAAGCCAGGGGCTTAGTATTTCTGATTTCGAAATGTAAGTGCAGGTGGGCATTTTTTTCCAGAAGAGCCCAGTCTCGTCAGCATTAAAAACTTGTTCTGGAAGATAGCCCCTTTCCTCTATGATTTTCTTTAATTGTTCGGGGTAGGCTTTTGCTGCCTCCTCATTGGCAGATGCAGTTTCACCAGTAGTCTGCACGTTTTTGAGGTTAAATCAGTTCCTAAAACTGTTAAGCCAACCTTGTCTGGCTTTGAATTCCTTCTTATCAGAAGGCTGTCCCTCTTCAGCGGGAGGTTTGAACAGCGCATAGATGCTAAGAGCCTTTTCTCGCAACCTGTTGCCATTGATAGACACACGTTTACGGTTCATGTCTTCCAGCTATAAGTTTAATGCCTTTTCAGTCTTCACTAAAGTCTTATCACGCACTTGGCTCGTCACCTTAGCAGTTACTGGAGCACTTGATGGCACGGCTTGACGAATTTCTCTCTCTCGAATCTTGATGGCATGGATGCTAGATTCGTTGCGGCTGTATTTACGCGCCACGTTGGCGATGGACATACCATCTCTCAATAAGTCCAACACAGCCAGTTTTTCCTCCAGCGTTGGAACAAATCGCTGTTTCTTCGGTTGAGCACCAAATGAAGTAGGTGGCTTGCGTTTAGGGGCCATGTTATACAAAAAATACGTACTGTATCTTTAAACAGTACAGGCACAGTAGAATCTCACTCAGCGCGGTGAGATGCGCACAGTATGAGAGGCACAGGGGGACTGAGTACTGTAGTGGGAACAGCAGTACTGTAGTGGAAACAGCAGATTCGCTTCTCCCATCTCACACCCACTCCGGGGCATACGCACTATTTAAACTGTTTTTTTGGGGGGGGGGGTTGCCAACCCTCCAGGGTTATTAAAGGGGAGAACCTTATCACAGGCCTAAAGACATGCTGTTGCTGTCAAGTCCCCCCAAAAAAATATTTTAGTGGGAACAGCAGATTCGCGTCTCACGCTGGTGGAATCGCCGGCTTTTTTTTTTTTCCCCCGACCGCATAAAGCTGAAATTGTGTGTGTTAAATGCGCGTACGATGCAACAGACCTGTACTGCTGTTAAAAGTGAGATTATCACTTCAACAGTCTTTGGATCAAAGGGTATGTCTACACTACGAAATTAGGTCGATTTAATAGAAGTCGATTTTTTAGAAATCGATTTGATAGTCGATTGTGTGTGTCCCCACTAAGCGCATTAAGTCGGCGGTGTGCGTCCACAGTACCGAGGTTAGCGTAGACTTTCGGATCGTTGCACTGTGGTAGCTATCCTACGTTCCCGCAGTGTCCGCCGCCCGTTGGAATTCTGGGTTGAGCTCCCAATGTCTGATGGGGCAAAAACGTTGTCGCGGGTGGTTCTGGATACATGTCGTCAGGCCCCCCCCCCTCCCTCCCTCCGTGAAAGCAATGGCAAAAAATTGTTTCTTGCCTTTTTTCCTGGGTTACCCGTGCAGACAACATACCACGGCAAGCATGGAGCCCGCTCAGTTCACTGTCACCGTATGTCTCCTGGGTGCTGCTGGCAGACGTGGTACTGCAGTGCTACACAGCAGCATCCCCTTGCCTTGCCTTGCAGATGGCAGACGATACAATACGACTGCTAGCCGTCGTCGTCGTCCCCTGGGTGCTCCGGGCCGGCCTCGGTGAGGTCGGTCGTGGGTGCCTGGACAAAAATGGGAATGACTCCAGGTCATTCTCTTCTTTAAGTTTCGTCTAATGGAGATTCAGTCCTGCCTGGAATATCATGCCAGCTGGACGCTTCTGCCTCAGGCTGCTCTCCCAGTCGGCAGCACCGTGTGGTTGCACCTACCCCAGCCTACCCCTTGCACCCATGGCTCATGAAGCCTGGCCAGTAGTAAGGAGCAGTTCAACTATAGGCTGAGCAAGTGCATAATGGTGGTAGAATGTGCCTTTGGACGTTTAAAAGCTCGCTGGCGCAGTTTACTGACTCAGTTAGGCCTCAGAGAAACCAATATTCCCATCATTATTACTACTTGCTGTGTGCTCCACAATATCTGTGAGAGTAAGGAGGAGACGTTTATGGCGGGGTGGGAGGTTGAGGCAAATCGCCTGGCCGATGATTACATGCAGCCAGACACCAGGGCGGTTAGAAGAGCACAGCAGGGCGCGCTGTGCATCAGAGAAGCTTTGAAACCCAATTTCATGACTGGCCAGGCTACGGTGTGAAAGTTCTGTTTGTTTCTTCTTGATGAAAACCCGCCCCCTAGGTTCACTCTACTTCCCTGTAAGCCAACCGCCCTCCCCTCCCCCTTTGATCTCCGCTTGCAGAGGCAATAAAGTCATTGTTGATTCAAATTCATGCATTCTTTATTAATTCGTCACACAAATGGGGGGATAACTGCCAAGGTAGCCCGGGAGGAGTGGGGGAGGAGGGAAGCACAGGGGTGGGGTAGTTGTAGGGGAACCCCCTAGAATGGCATGCAGCTCATCATAGAAGCGGCATGTCTGGGGCTCTGACCCAGAGCGGCCGTTTGCCTCTCTGGTTCTTTGGTAGGCTTCACGCAGCACTGCTGCGGGTCCCTGTTATAACCTCTGTCCTTCAAGCCCTTGGAGATTTTTTCAAATATTCCGGCATTTCGTCTTTTGGAATGGAGTTCGGATAGCATGGATTCGTCTCCCCATACAGCAATCAGATGCCGTACCTCCCGTTTGGTCCATGCTGGAGCTCTTTTGCTATTTTGGGACTCCATGGTCACCTGTGCTGATCAGCTCGCTACGCTGGCCAAACAGGAAATGAAATTCAAAAGTTCGTGGGGCTTTTCCTGTCTACCTGGCCAGTGCATCTGAGTTGAGAGTGCTGTCCAGAGCGGTCACAATGGAGCACTCTGGGATAGCTCCCGGAGGCCAATACCGTTGAATTGCATCCACACTACCCCAAATTCGACCCAGCAGGGTCGATTTCAGCACTAATCCCCTCGTCGGGGAGGAGTACAGAAATCGATTTTAAGAGCCCTTTAAGTCGACAAAAATGGCTCCGTCGTGTGGACGGGTGCAGGGTTAAATCGATCTAACGCTGCTAAAAACGACCTAAACTCGTAGTGTAGACCAGGGCAAAGTGCTTAAGTGACTTCCACCACTTCACTGGTGTGACTTTCTTTAAAACATCATCAGCAAACATATATTCCTTGAATGGTTCTTATTCCCAAACTGGGTCTCTTTTACGGCCTGCTGCCATTATAGGTTTTCCTTTCAAGTGAGAGAATGGTATGGTAGATCTCAAATCAATGAAGGCTACACTCAGAAAGTCCTCAAGACTTCTGGAATATGCTGCTCAAACAGTTTCACTTTTGTTTCTACTGCCTGTCCCTCCCTTCTCACATTTATCTCCAGACTTCTCCTCCTTGTCCAAATCTATTCCACCACCACCAATTTTCTATTCATTGAACTTTTTGAAACTTTGCACTTTTAGAGAGAGGTAAGGGATTGACTCTGTGTACACAGATTTGCAGAGGGACAATAGGGTTGAGGTCTGTTATTTCTCACCTCTATATATTTATTTATTTAAAAACATTTTTGCTGTTAACAAGCATGTCATCTCTGGAGACACAAATCCACAGTTTGAGAACTGCAAAACTAAGCATCTCTGATGGTATCTTCTAGACTGAGCACTGAGCCCCATTGGGTAGATAGAAAGATTAACCTAAATAATCTATACAGAAGCCCCTGGAACCCCATTACATTGGGTCCCTAATCCATGAACTATTGGAACTCATTTACAAAACTTTTCTTAAACATTACATGAATATATTGTTTCATACTATAGAATTAGAATTTATAATTACTATTCCATGATGAGATATCTTTGAGCTATAATGTATCTTAATTAAAACTATCTTTAGATAGGTTTTTTCCTCAAAAAGCATTTTATCAAAAAAATCCGATTTAAATAAAAAGATTGGATTTTAAATAAAAAAAATCCTCCTTTTTTTTTTTTAAATCATTGATTTTTATCCACCCTGGGTGCCTCTCTGCTGACTGAAAGAAGCAGCTAGCACTTTCCATTTGGATAATTCCGATTCCTCCCAGAATCAGCAATATTTGGACTCAATCTTGCTCATAAGAAATCGTGAGACATTATTGATACAAATTCTGTTTTAGAAAAACCCACCAGCCCACTGGCACAGACAGAGAAAACTGGTGATTAGCCAACCAAAGCTAAACAAATTAAGTTACTCACTTTCTTAACTTCCTACTTATATGTTTTCAGTTGCATCTCTTGTTTACAACAAAAACTACTTGACTTCAACATCAACTAAATACCCCACTCCAGGTACAGAAAACTGGGCTAGAATACAGCAGACTAAAGCCACATTTGTCCATGCAAAAGTTCAACAGGAGCTAAAGTCTTCCTGCATTAATTTTAGACATGGTGGTGTATAATTTGAAAAAAGCATTGGCTCTGGTGCCTTTGAATTCTAGTTTACAAGGAATCAAAAATATTTTTAATGATCATTAATCCAAGACTGGTGCTTAAAAAAAGCTTACTAGTACTGAAAGCATTTGTACTCACTCAAGTTTCTCTAGCCTTGGTAAAACTTTAAAAAGCATGACTGTCACCTAATGTAACAATTCCTTTACCAATGTTTCTGCCAGGTTACTGAATATCAGCTATGTCAAACTTAATCAGTTTCACAAAACTTAAAAGTTAGTGGGCAGTTTCACCAAAGCCTTATGCCAGCATAAATTTGATAGAGGTCCCTGTGGACCAGGGGGTGCTAATGAAAAGCCATGCCACCAGCAGCGGGTAGAACTCAAAGGCATCCATGCAGTGGCAAAGGTGGGTCAAGACAGTTGGGGTAAAATATAATGGGCAAGATCACTGCAATCAGAATGTGTACTATTCCAGTGGCTTCTTGAGAAAGCTCACACTACTGCACTTACACAGATAGCATTAATCCAGGGTAATTCAAAATACAAATATCAGATCTGAATGTTTCACCTTAAAAAAAATATATCAAAAGCCCAAGTCAGAACAGAACCATACAAGCACCTATCCTTCTCTCAGGCGGTGTACTCGAGCTCACAATTTTGGATGACTATATTGGGTTCCAGCCTGTATCCACCCTGACAGTGAGTATTCTGTACACCTTTTATTTATAGTCTATGCTGAGACTTGGTCAGGAAAGTTTGGTTTCTTGAGCAGGGAACGTGATATGTTTTCTTTCTGTCTGGTGCATATTAAAAGTTACACTACAGAGAGTCTATAAATATTAATAAAAAGGAATTTATCTACATCTGAGTTGTAGGGACGTAGCATGGTTTGATGCTGTTAGTAATGCTGTACCTCAAAAGGAAGGGATAAGTCATCAGCAAAAAATTTTGGACAATTGTAAGCAGAAAAATAAACCATTAAGGAGCATGCTATTTTCTGAAAACCAAAAGAAAAAACAATCTATTTTATGCAATAATTTTCTAGGCCATTCAATTAATGAAGTCTTTATGATTACAGTAACTTACATGCTATTGCCCTTTTAAGCCAGCATTGCTAGCCAAATTAAGTGTAAGAACTCTAGCTCATCACTAACATTTACCTCAAAAAGCTCTCCATCTCAAATTCTAGTCCCGGCCATTTACTGTAAATATTAATATCATTAAGCACAGCAGTCTAAGATGCAAACACACAAGTGAAAAGTACTTAATGTTATTAATGCATGTTTATGAACACTTCACTCCAATCAATAGGCTTTTTGCCCTATTGTTTTCCAAAATACAGTAAAACAAGTAAAGAGATTCAGAATTTCTCTGCTTGATAATTCTTGATAATTTTCTCCTTCTACTTGGAATCTCTAGATTCCTCTGTGGTGCAGTGATAATGGGGTGACTTATATTTATGCAAGTCTGCTGTCACATACACACAGCCCAGGCAGAGCTCCTCCTGGCTGGGCACTCACCAGGCTGTTGCATTTGGAGCCTACCTCGCTGGGTCATGTGTGCTTTTTAAGCTTTCTGAGTCTGAACAGAGTCACAGCACTAGCCCCTGGGGCACTCTCGGAGTTCAGATCCTCTGTTTACCAGCCTCCCCCTCCCTCCCTCCTGAGAGCGGAGACCCTGTGGTCCCACTACCTAGGCCCTGTGACTTGTGCTGGCTTCCTCAGATTCCGCAGTAGCTTATGCACAACTTTTCCCAGTGTTCCTTCCACCTTGTGGGTACTCTGGGTTCACTCTTCAGACACAAGTTTAACTCTTCAGACACAAGATAGCAAAAGCAAACACATCAATAGACTGCACAGGATTCTAAAGCAAGTTACTTTTTACTTAGCAGCACATGAAATACACAGGGATAGACAAAATAATAAACACACCTATATGCAAGTCCCTGCCTCAGTTTCCTCACTACTATAGAGCATTATTTGGGCTTAGGGAAGAGTCCTCTAAAAAGTCCAGGTTTCCCCTCCTGTAAATGACTTCTCTTCAGAATCATGCCATCTCTCTCCCCGCTGCTCCAACTTAGCTTGCTTCCTTTCACCTTGGCCAGTCCTGCAGTTAAACAGGGCCCCCCTGCTATGAAAGCATGCCCCTCTCTCATGCCCAAAGCAATCTCTCTCTTGCCCTGAGAGTCCCTCAAGTTTGCATGTTCCACTTCCAACAGAAGGTTTCTTTGTTCTGCTGCTAGGAATTTTTTATCTCCACTCCCCATAGAGAAGTTGAAGGGCCTAGCTTCTCCCAGCTTAAGCCAACCCACTGTCCCAAAATGTTTCCACCTGAACAGGTAACCACTTGAGGTCTAAAGACCAACCACTGTACCTGGTCTGATAGATACATAATATAGCCCCTGACAGCAAATGGTGGATTCCCACATACTCTGCCGTTGAAAAAATACAGCAATATCATAACATCAACCAGAATTCATAAGTTGTACATAGACAGATTCCCCAAATCATCATGGCTGCTGTACAACTCACTTTGCAGAAGAAGGTGTTATGCAGTGAGCCCTGTATTTTATCCCTGCAGATTCCAGACATCTTTGTAATTTCAGTCTACATCCTATTTCATCTTAGATTTCATGCTTTCCTGCACAATGTAGCATCATTTGAATTATTGAATGAATAGATGTTTTGGATGTCTGACTAATGAGACATTATTGATGGAGCCACAGAGCAATACAATGCTGTTACAATACAATGCTCATTTGGGATCGTGGGGAAATGAGAAGCAGCATAGACACAAGCCCCTATCTGAGTTAATAGGTATGTGCAGTATAGCTGTATGCTTTTAGGCTCACTACTTGCAGCAGTGCCTAAAGTCTCAGACTTCACAAGGATTTGACTGTGTGCAGGGAGCTGGCTTAAGGAGGATGCTCACTGAGAGGCCATAGAGTAGAGCGTGGCAATGTTTTTGTATGACAGACCGGAGGTTTGCCTCTGAGGCTGAGCACTGCTGGCTGACAGCTTCTTCGGGCATCCAGTCTATTGGGGTTTACAAAAACTAGGACAACACATTGCTTTCTGCAAAACCAACAGGGACTTGCCTAGTTTTCAAGGACAAATTGTTATCCTGTTTAGTTATAAAAACTGATATTGTGTTGTTCATTCATATAAATGCACAGTGGAGTGTAAACACAGGAACCAGCGAGTGCGGAATTTCTTTAGAAGGGTGGTACAAGAGTCAGTAATTTAAAACAAAAACAAAAAAAAAGACTTGCTAAAACTTTCCTAACAATGAAATATATTTTCTCTGTAATATATTTGGTATGTACAAGATACTTTGTGGTGTGGTGTAACATAAATGTTAGTACTGGCACTTGTTTGTTCATTGCCACTCATGAATAGCGCAGTCATCCCATGCTTATGCCACCAATATCTTTCTACTACATGACCATGTATTCCATAAGTGTAAGTATATACATGCACACACATATACATACATAGACACACAAACATTTATTTATATATATATATATATATATATTATATATATACATACACACACACACACACACACAGCAGATTGCCCTGATAGCACTGCCTATTAGTAAGGTTACCTGATACTTCCCATTGTAAGACCCTGTTTTCAGTTACTTATAACTTGGCTATCCTTTAACCGTTGGGGCTAAAATTTTCCATGCTAGGTATCTACCTCAGGCTGAATTTCTTCTGGAAAATTTCAGCGAAGACAATTCAGTTTTTTCTAAGAGCCAGGCTACGGAATAATATGTTTTGACCATGTTAAAAAAATCTGATAACCATTTATTTGAAAAGCTCCACCACCCTCATGCTTTGCAACAGGGACTTGAAATTTGGCAAGGTGATAGCCATTGTGTCAGGGGTGTGCCTTTTGCTATCCCTGTGAAAATCTACCCAAATTTGAGGGGGAGAGGGAATCACAATTCACACCTGCTCAGAGACTTGCTAGAGATTCAGAGTTTAATTCCCCAAAGGTTCCGCCAATGTTGAGCATGATCCAGCCTAGGAATGAGCAGGATGTCCTGTGCCATTGCAGTTCCCAGCTGCTCCAAGCCATGGCATGTCCAGGCACCAGAATTGAGAGTAGGGATCTTTTCTTTCCTGTTCTCTCAGTATCCCCCAGGACCATTGACACCAACTCCATGGGTGCTTGGAGGCTCAAGCACCCACGGAAAAAAAATAGTGGGTGCTCAGCACCCACCAGCCAAAGCTGTTTCGCAGGGCCACCAATCAGCTGTTCATTGGCTGGCAGGAGGCACTCGGGAGAGGGCGGAGAGCAGCGAGGGGCAGGCGGACAAGGGCCTTGGGGGAGGAGGCGGAGCAGGGACGGGAAGAGACAGAGCAAGGGGAGCCTCGGAAGATGGGCCAGAGTGGGGGTGGGAAGTGGCTGAGCAACAGCGGAGCCTCGGGGGAAGGGGCGGAGTGGGGGCACGGCTGCAGGGTGGAGCAGGAGTTGAGCACCGACCTGGAAAAATAAAAGTCAGTACCTGTGCCCATGACAACATCCAGGCAGGTGCCTTAAGGTTTGTACAGGCAGGGCTTAGCCCAGTGAAGTCCTACCCTGGCCTGAATGGAGCATGTAGATATTACCATACTTATTTAAGTTAAAAATATAAGTTTACACCAGTATTCTGTAACTACTTTGGGAACTGAAACTCTTTATTTAAAAAGAATCCATTTCAACAGACTAGGTGGCTCAGTAAATTGGTAATAGGCTACTGAGCTTTTCACCTCTAGGTCACCAGTTCAAATTTAGTTAGTTGACAATGACTGAAAGACATTACTTTCTGATGTTTGTTCAATGGCCTTCAGGAAATGAGCTTTAACAAGCACTAAATTCAATTAAACTATATATAGAAATACATATTTCACCATTTGTATGTATTAGCATTTTCCTAGTTTTACGGATTACACTAACAAAATTCAGAAGTCTTTCTACATGGTCCTCAATTTGATAATTAAATATCATTATGATTATCTATATAAAGATTGTTGTTTTGTTTACACTACCCACTTGATTATACTGACTCATGCCTACTAATATAACAACTAGGTTATATCTGCATATCAGACCTGAAGTAATTTTTGCAACCAAATTGCTCTGTTTTGAAGTTTTAATAAACATGAAAATACCTCCTTAACCACTTCTAGAAGCTAAACAAAAAGGTGACATAATTAAGTGCGTTTCATATGACATTGTAAGATACAGTAGAAATGTTTAACTTGCACAGTGTTTTATTTTGTTATTGTTTGGACGTAGAGGGTGGACATAGCTAAAACGTTTAAATGTATTTTATAGTTCACATTTTCAGGAACAGTGTTCATAGCAACATACGCAAATAAGAGATATGCAGATGCAAAGTCAGCCTTGAAAGAAAAATATCCAAACTGAAGCATTTTTCCTGTTAAAATACCTCAGTAAATTATCCCAAAGGGCTACATAATATTGAGTGGTATATATAACTCATGTCAATTGTGTTACTAAGAAAGCAACAACAGTGGCTCTAGAAATATCTGTAGAAAATCACATTAAGGTTGGGTTGAATATGAACTTTCGCTATCGCTGTAAGTAAATATTTAACAACAGCTGCTATAAATGATGCAAGTCATTTTCCACCAAAATAAGGTTCATAATAGCATTGGCACTTCAGAACAATTCAAAGAGAATAAAAATGGTAACAATTTGTAAAAGCCAACAACATTTACTGAAGAATTTTAACTTTTCAACAGGCACATCATAACACATGATTTATTATGAATTTCAGTCTCTAAATAATCTGTGCAACGTATTAAAATAAAGGCTCAATTCTCCCTTAAATGTGGACATAATTCTTTCTAATGTTACTGGGACTTACTCATATGCATTGATGGGAATTATAGTTATATAGATACTTACTATAAAATCTAAAAATAATTTGCAAAGCAGCCAGTGTGCTCAGCAAGCAATTCTTCAAGTATACTAAATTTACGAGAATGCAGTTTAATGTTTTTATTATTTATTTTTTAAAGAAATCACATATATCTCAGATATCCATTCAAAATAAAGGTACCTATGGCACAAGCTGATCCACAGCTTGCAAGGTAAGGACCTTAAATTTCATTTAATTTCGGTAACTTAGGCTGATCTAATGGACAGGGTAATGGACTTAGACTCAGGAGACCTGGATTCAGTTCCTCGATCAGCCAGAGACTTGTGTCTGACAGTGGGCAAATCTATCCTATTGCTCAGTTCACCATTTATAACATGGGACAGTGCTTTCCGACCTCCCAAAAGGTGCTGCAAGGGAAAAATTAATTGACTATGAGGTGTTCAAATACTACAGTGAATGAGAGTCACATAAGTACCTAGATAGTTAGAAACATTTATCCAAAACAAGAATTGGGGGACAATGGCAATTACATGTTCTCAACAATGAAACAATGTTCAGTTTGAATTCCCAAATGAAAAAAAGGAACATTGTCAACTTAACATTTACTTGATTTTTTTTTTTAAAGCAGAACTTTCAGGTGTTACACCTACTCTTGAGTCCCATGCAATTTTTGTCATTTTGCCATCAAATGTTCTCAGTTGTTTAAATATGTTTCTCCCCTCCTTCCTGTATAAAAGCCCCACACAAATAGGGGAAACAGACTAACTATACAAATAGTGATGCAAAAGGCAAAGGAAACAAACAAACAACAGACCATTTCCTAATCATTTCCAGTGTTAATAATCAAAGGTGCTACTTACAGAAGTGTAAAGTATTACAAAATAATTGATTTTAAGTTTATGTTTAAGACCATAAAACAGTTATTAAACTACAAATCCCTCTATGCATCCAGTTATCAATATGAGAATGTGTAGATATATGTGTGCTATTTTGAAGGTACAGACATCTATGCTAAAAGTAAAACTTTTACAAAAAAAGTTACACATAACCAGCCACTAACCATTTATTAGAACTGATTCATTAATCCCTGCCTAGTGGTTCCCAAAATATTTTCATCCTATGATCCTGAACCATTCATTGCTCCAGGCTTGGAATACTGATACAGATTATAAACCTTAGTACAAAGTAGGCTTTAAAAACACTCCAAAATATCATATATGCTTTGTTTTACAAAATTATTTTTATACATAATTAGTCAGTTAAATAATTCCTGGTTAGTCTCTTTTTTAAGCAAAACTATTTACAATGACATTCTTCCTCTAAGATCACAAAACATTGAACATAAATAAAATGTTTTTATTGTTGATTATGGATATTCACTACAATTCTTAGAAAGCTTCTTAAAATATCCTATAAACATTTACATGTATAACACATAATAAATTCAAGCTACAATGCTGTATTTATTACCATAAATATAACATACAAGCAGTCCACTTACCATGGATTAAACTAACAGACTTTTTAACATAGTGAGAGCCAGGTTTGACAGTCATGTTCAATATGAAGAAATGAAGATATTTTAATTTTTCTCATCATTCTGTCTCAGCAATGGTTTTAGGATTTTTGCTCACCTCATAGATGACGTAATGGTTTCAGCAGAGTTCAAAACTATTACATAAATCTACAGTACCCAATTAATTGCTACAAATTCTTATAAAATTACAAACCCTATTTATGTAGGGGCAAAGATTACAAGGATGTTGAATATCTTAATGTGCAGCATAACTTTCCAATTTAGATGTAAATATTATTTAAGCTAATTTATTTTTCCACCTCCTTAAATAGCTAATTTATTTTTTCCACCTCCTCAAATATCTGACTTTCAATGATAAAATGCATATAAAAACATTTCATTTATTTACAAAGCTAGCACAGCTCAGCTGGCAAACAGCAAGCTTTTGGATATGGCTATGCAAATACAACTTGAACTCGACCTGGAAGAACCAATATTTCAATGAGCTAATAAGGTTTTTCATTTTCAAACTGTTCTCACAAAACTGTCAATGATAGCAAAGATATGTTTATGTTGTTTCCCTTTCCCCCCACCCCTCCTCAAATCACCACTACCAATCTACCCTTTAGTTAGCTAGTTCACAGTATGTAGTCTGAGTGCTCGGCACCTTTTCAGAGACAGCTGCAGTTTGTCCCCTTGATAGATGCTCTGTCTCCTAATAAACCCTGTCAGCTACACAAAGGGAATTTTTAACTGTGGGCGGATCGGTATTAGCCTGTAGTGAAATGAAGTACTGCAACCATTCTTTGCTGTCCTCACAGCTATGCTTACTCTTTGGGCCTTCCTACTGTGCAGGTAGTTTGAACATAACTATTAAAAGGAAATAAGATTTTAACCTCTGGTTGTCTACCTTATGGAACACCCAGGAGCACATCTAAGTAAAATGCTTAATTAACTTAAGTGCATTTGTACAGCAACATGTCCTTGAGCATTAAAGCACTGAAAGCACCAAAAGACTGACTAGATCTTGCTGCCTATTCATAAAACAGAAATAGCAATATACTATTTGATTGATTAACAATAAAATACAGATTTTGCCTTCCAATACCCCTACTACAAAGAAGGGATCATTAGTCCCTCTTTAAATTACATGTCATCTCTTAGGCATAATGCAGGCCTATACACAATAAACAACATATATATAAAATCTGGTGCAGTGCTACATTTACATACACCATGCAGCATATCTGGTGGCTGGGAGACACCCATGTTATTAAAGTTCAGTTTGACAAACAGAAAGGAAGCTAACCTTCAGTTGTCTGTCATTTTGTTTAAATACAGAAGGGGTGGAACTTGCCAATAGCAGTAACTTGACAGGATGCGTCTTCCCATTCATTCTCCAGCCTTCTGGCCAGCATACTCCCTACAACTTGCCTGCCCAGTTTCCTTTTTGGGCCAATCTTTTAAGAAAATGGATTTTTTCCAGTCTTTAACATGGTACTACTCAACAGCAATAAATAATACAATTGTGACCATGTTTAGTATTTGCAGCCCCAGAAAGTGCCAGGGATACAACGAGGCTGAAGCGGGAAGGGGCAGATACGGCATCTGCCACAACAACTTTATGTGCTTTGACAAACAAAAGAAAAAACGTAGAGTACACCATGTCAAGGTTCATAAACTATGATTTCAAATGCAGCCCTGCTGCACCAGTGAGCTGGGATTCACTTACTGCACCTTCTCGCTCGCTCTCCACTCACACACATACACATCATTACCGTAGCACACAAGGCTCAAAGCACACTAACAGTTGTGTCCTGAGCCCTTCCCCTTGCTCTGCCCATCACTCATCCTCACAACAAACAAGGGAGAAGCGCGCAAGGATGCTGGGCTTCATGCCCCCGCCCCAACACCTCTTCAGGAGAAGGGGACATGAATCTAGAAGTCAAGCAAGCTAAGCAATACATAGTCCTGTGAAACCAGAACTACTGGCACCCCCAGGCCGGGTGGGGTCTCCCGGTCACTCCTCAAACACTACCGCCCCCAGCTGCGTTTCCCCATGCAGCAGCCCCCGGGGTATCGAGAGGACTCAGCCCTTCCCCGTCTCACCTAATCTCGGGAGGGCGCCCGGCCCTCCCCCGACCGCGGAGCTACCAGGGACCCCGCCCTTACCGGCGAATTCCTCCTCCTCGTCCCCGCTCTCCGAGTCGGTCTGCATGGGCTCCTCGGCGAAGCTGACCCCCCTGGTGGGGGCCCTGCGGGGCGCCAGGCTGCCCCTCTCATGGCCCGGCGCGGGGGAGCCGCCCCCGGCGCCGCTCTCCGCCGCCTCCGCCTTGAGGCGCCCGAAGTACTGGAGCGCGAACTCCAGCAGGTCCCCGGGCTGGCTCCGCAGCACCTCCACGGTGAAGCCCTGCAGCAGCTCCGTCAGCCCCGCCGGGATGGAGATGCTCATGCCGGGGCCGGCCGGGGCGAGGCGGCGGGAACGGGGGCCGCAGCGCGCGGGGAACTGCAGCGGGTGCAGGCCGGAGCAGGTGGGAGCCGCAGGGGTCCGAGCCCGCCCTGGCCGCCGAGGGTGCCGGGAGCGGCTCGCTGGGAGCCCGGGAGGCGGCGGCTGCTCTCGGTTCGCCCGCTCGGCGCGGCGGCGGCGGTAGCCCCGGCGGTGACTGTAGCATCCCCGCCCCCGCCTCCTCCCCCAGCGCCGGGGGGGGCCTCGCACGCATGTGACCCGGGAAACCATGACAACCTCCCGCCAGGGACTGCGGAGCGCTGCGCCGGCGGGGGCGGGGGCCGGGCTTCCCCCGGGCCCGGGATCGGCGGGCAAGAGAGGGGAAGGGATCGGGCTCCGGGGACAGTGCGGCTCGGGGTCTGCCTCGCCGCCGGCAGGGCAGGGGGCTCAGCCGGGGATGGTCGGAGCGGCGGGAGGTCAGGGTTTGGCCAGGCTGGAGAGGTACCTAATCCCGGAGGATATTGGGAGATAGGGCCGCCCCAGCCTTTGCTCTCCTCCGCAGCTGGGCATGGCACACAATGATGCAGGGGGGCTTACAGCCACGGGGGAGCCCTCCTCTTTGGGGCTTTGGGGGGAGGTCTGATCTTCCACTCAAAGCACCAAGGAAAGGGAGGGGTTGTGCAGCTACTGGGGCAGGTGGCCTTTCCACCTTCCCTCTTACAGTAAAGCCATGGCTGTGCTCCAGGCTTTGGTCTATGCAAGTTAGGTCAGTATGCAGCCACTGAAGTTTGTATATTGCCCATGCACACTGGCTGCTTGTGTGGGGGTGCTGCAGCTACTGACTGGGTTGCTTGTTTTAATAGTTTCAATTTAAATTGTGGTGCACCATGGGTAGGTATCCCAGCATGCCATGTGCCACCATCCAGCATAGTGCATTTGGGGAAATTTTTGCAATGTTTTGTGGATAGTAATGATTCACCCGGGGATCTCTGGAAGATAGTTTCATGCTGAGAGCTTGACTCCTTTTTCCATCTCATAATGCCATTTGTTTCCCAAATTTTCATGCTGTTTGTTAAAAATTCCACAAACCAGTGCAGCACTTTTTGGTTTCTGCCAGTTCTGAGAGAAGCATGAAGCCAGCAGACCTCTACACTATTCTTGTGAATGGTGCAAATCCAGAACACACGATCTGCCTGTATTTGCAGACCATCGGGAAGTACTGAAACAACAGGGAACATGAGGATTTCTTTGAGGACAGCTTGCTGAGAGATATAGTGAAGAACAATTGAAGTTTATTGGTGGCATTCACAGATCACCCATGCACAGTGGAGTACCACCTTTGGGCTTGAGAAATGAGCATTGCCTGGTGAGATCGTATCATAATGCAGGTTTGGGGAAATGAGCTGCGGCTGTGAAAGGCCACAGTCCTGGATCTGTATGCCCAGCTTATCCGAGTGCTCGAGTATTGGGACACCAGAGAGCTGCATTGAAAGTGGAGGAGCAAGTGACCATCACACTCTTGAAGCTTGAAACAGGATTGCTACCAGTCAGTAGGAAATCATTTTGGGGTTGGAAAAAACACAATAGGGGCCATTATCATGAAAGTGTGTAGGGCCATTAATTGTCTCCTGCTATGCAGGACTGTGACTCTCAGCAATATGCAAGACCTAGCAGATGTATTTGCCACATTAAGGTTCCCAGACTGTGGCGAGGCCATGCATAGCCCTATTTTGGCATGAGTTCACCTTGCCACAGAGTACAGTAATAGAAAGGGCTACTTTTCCATGGTTATGCAAGCTTTGGTGGATCACCGGGGATGCTTCATCAGTATCACAATGGGCAGGTCAGAGAAGGTGCATGACACTCACATCTCTAAGAACACAGGACTGTTATGAAAGCTGAAGTCAGGAACATTTCCTGAGCAGTAGACTACTATTGGTGATATTGAAATGCTAATAGTGATTCTAGAGAACACAGCCTTCCCCGGCTCATGAAGCCATACACAGACCACCATGATAGCACCAATGAGATCCAACTATGAGCTCAGCAGCTCGTTGAATGTGCTTTCAGCAGATTGAAGGGACTCTGGCAGTGTTACTCGCTGGATGGATCGTGGTAAGAAAAATATCCCCACGGGCAGAGGTGCCTACTGTATCCTGCATAATATCTGTAAGGCAAAAGCTGCTGCTGGGATGGAAGGTAGAGGGTGAGAAGCTATCTGTTGACTTTGAATAGCCAGACACCAAAGACTGTTACAAGAGCCCCACAAAAGTGTATGCACTGGAGGGAGGCTTTGAAAGAACATTTTTAACAGTCAGCCACAGTAGAGTTCTGCGATGGAGTGTTCTCTGAGCCTGGAGGTTGGGGCGCTGCTAAGGATGGTGTAGTGATTGCTGTACATTTATTAAGATGGCGGGGGGGGTTCCTGAAGCTATTAATTATAGGGTGCTTGGTGTACATTTACATGTAGTGGTTGCAAACAGTTGTTGCAAACTGATAAAATGATTTGATTCTTCAAAAATGTAACATTGAGTGGAAAATAATGATACAGAAGATCACCGTGCAAAAAAATCCCTACACATTTTAAGGGTATGACTACACTGGAAACTTCAAAGCACTGCCGTGGGAACGCTCCCGCGGCAGCGCTTTGAAATGTGAGCGTGGTCACGCGTGAGCGCTGGGAGAGAGCTCTCCCAGCGCTTCTGGTAATCCACCTCCATGAGGGGATTAGCTCCGAGCGCTGGAAGCGTGGCTGAGCCTGTCTACACTGGCGCTTTAAAGCGCTTAGACTTGCTGCGCTCAGGGGGGTGAATCACCCCTCCCGAGCCAGCAAGTTAAGCGCTATAAAATGTAAGTGTAGACAAGCCCTTAATGTAATAGGATGAAAAATTAAAATTAGAAAGTAAACATTTTATGTCCATTTGAGTAAACAACTGTAGTGTGTTATGGCTACACATACACCAGTTGTTCCACAGCTCAGGATATGTAAAGCTAGGTTCTCCTTGCTGTACCCCATTGTGGAGTGGTAGAGGTAGTGATGTGCTCTGTGATGCCACCTTGTACATTAGGAGGTGCAGGGAGCAATGACCATGGAGGACTCCAAGGACTGCAAAGGGAGAAGAGTCTGGGATTTTTGGACCTGTAGGTCAACCAGATAGTCTGCAGCATTTGGGTTTGCTGCCTGAGAAAACCCATTATGTCCTGGTGCATTTCCTGCTCCTTGTACTGCTGGGACTTAGTCCCTGTCCTCTCTTTCCTTTTCCATGCTGTTGGTCTCCTTCAGCTCTTTGTTCATGGTCTTATGCAGCAATGACTTGCTGAACATATCCTCCCTAGTTCCCTACTTTTCCCCCTCATCAGGGTCAGACTTTCTGCAAGTATGGAAGTGGCATCCCTCAAGGCTATCACACCAGAAGCTGTTGATAAGAACAGACAGATGTGCCATTGGATTTACAGTCACAACAGAAAGGGAAAGTTACGTTTCAAAACTTCCTCCTCCTTATTCCTATAAACACTTTTACTAAGAAATGCTTATTGACACTTCAGCTTTGGAGCACCTCTGCACAAGACCCCTGTCCAGTCCCAGCCACAGTGAGTACAGCCCACAGAGGAGAAGGCTTTTCAGTCCATCTTCCATAGAAACCAATAATAGGACAATGGCACTTAATAGTGGCGCTGCTTTCCACCGGCAGTGGAGATTTTAGCTGCTCTTATCACTGCTGAGGGTCACAAAGGCAGAGAACACAGCTGCTACTGGCGTCACAAAGCTGCCCAGGCTCATATGCCACGTTTACTGCACTGGTGCCAGCTGAACTCATTGCAGAGTGGCATGGGAGAGTGTCCTACCATGGAGGAAGAAATAAGGCAGCCTTCCCCAGAAACATTTGAGAGAGGCTTGTAGAATATCTCCATGAAAGTTTCATCGAGATCTCAGGAGGATTTAAAGGACGTCCCCTATTCACATAAAAAAGTGCTCTGCATGGCCACCTCCACCTAACTCAATAGGGGAACAAAAAGCAGATCCCAGCACTACCCTTGTTTGTTGTATTTCTTCTCCTATCAGTAAAACAATGAAAAGTTGATACCTTTCTCTTGTTAACTTGGGGATGGGATGGGTGTCATTGTCAAAGTTAAACGTTGAAAGGAAAATTGCATGCACACATTTACCTAAGGTCCTTCCCTTCATCAGGCTCATCCAGGCTTGCCTAGAGGGACTGGCTAGACTGTAGCAGGATCTCAAACAGGTCCTGATCTGGAGCATTGTTGGAGTTTCCCATCACATTTCCTCCTCCTCTTCCTCCTCCTGCATATTCATGGTGGGGGTCGCTGTCTTGGGCTCCTCCAAGGTATTTACAATGGTCTGTGGGGTGCTGGTGGGGCCTCTACCTCTATGGCATGCAGCTCATTGTAAAAGCAGCAGGTCTGCAGGGCAGCACACTATTGCTGGCCTCCCTGGCTTTATGGTATGCCTGACAAAGTTACTTCCCTTTCATGTGGCACTGCTGTGGATCCCTGGCATACCCCTTTGACTACATTCCCTATGCAGTCTGCCCATAGATGTCCATGTTTCTACGGCTGGATCATAACTCTTTTCCCCCCAGACCCAGGAGATATAATACTTCCCGTCTACTCCAAGCAGAAGCACATCTAGTGCATGGAGCTGGTATGATCAGATGCACACAAGGGAGAGTTGCTAGGTGTTCTTGCCAAGGTGGGCAATCAGGAAAAGGCATTTCAAAAACAGGCATGGGGGGTTAAACAGGGCGAAGGAAGGGCAGAATGCCTTCTGGTTTCTGTGATCCCAGGCAGTGAAATTTACAATTGTGACTAGACCAGTCACTGTTACAGTGAATGAGGCATTGTGGGACAGCTGCTGGCTGACTGTTAGGGTCTCCACAGGTCATTCAGTATCTACACTCAGATTGCGTTGACCTCAGTAGGTAGATCATGGCCCAATGCCATTTGGGGAGGTGGTTTTACTGCATTGCCAGAAACAAATTTGAGTGCGCAAATAGGTTGATGTGAGTTGCCTTGCATTGACGTAACTTTGTAATGTAGACCAGGTCTTATTATTTGGGATATTTGGTTTAAAAGTAATCAATTCTCCTGAACAGAATTGTTGCATTTCTAGACAGAGGTGCTTTTACTGTCAATGAGGTCCAAACATTAGGATACCAGAGGTCTGAAATTCTGCTTCTGTGCAGTTAAGAAAAGGGGTCATATTTTCCTCATGCCCTGCATGGAGCTCTAATAGATGTCAGTAGGAGTTCTATGTTTAACCCACTGCTCAGTATGTGTTATATATTCCCCAGCCCCCATACTAAATCTGCACAGGATATGGGTCTGTTACAGCTCTTTGCTTGAGAGCCTGGCTCCTTGCCCCATCCACTCTAAAAGGCTACTGTTTCCAGGCCCTTAAAGGAACAATGGTCTGGGATGGCCCTATACCTTCCCTCTCCCCAACACTAACTGCTCTCTGGGACCATCTTCCTCTCTCCCAGTGACTGCTTCAGTTGCTTTCCTGGACACATAGAATGGGGTAACTATCTTCTCTGTCCGTAAAAGAGAAGGGCAACCACTGGCCCTTTTGGGAAGCAATATTTCAAAAGTTATTTTGCATTAAAGTTAGATCTCTAGGGTGGCTCAAGCAAACAATACATTTGACAACAGATTCATGGAGTAGTTCAGGGCAATATACTACAGCCATTGTAACTTCGCTTTACTCATTCACTGCGAGGTTGAGTCCTGCCCTTCGCAGATTTCTGAGAATGTCTGCTGAGCATGTTCCCACTTTCCATCTGCTTTGGGTGGGAGACTGCAGCAAGTCATCTTTTGAAACTCTTGCCCCAGGAGCAGAGCTTTTTCTTTAAGAACTGATATTTCAAAGTGCTTTAAAATTCATATGCATTTTCAGATTGTTCCGAAAATTGCTATGCCACATCAGGGCTAGGGGGAGAGTTGAAATTTGAGTCATTTGATCCTGGGTTTCCTAAAGCACAGCCTCCCCTTCCCCCAGAGATTATTTTCATATTCAGACTGCTCTAAAATCCACATGCATAGGGAGGCTGTCCTGAAAATTGGTATTCCACAACATGGGCTGGAATAGGCTTTGGGAGAGAAGGGAGGAGACTACACAGAGATGAATGAGTCAGTTCACACCTCTCAAAGCTATTTTGGCAGGCTGCATTCATTTCTGTGGCATTTTCTGATTTATCTGGGAACATCCCATTGAAATGAATGGGCCACTTCAAACCTCTGCGATAAGTCTATTCATCAGAGCACCTTGGACCTGATCCTTAATGGTATTTAGGAACTCAAGTCCCATAGAAATCAAATAGGAGTTAGGCACCTATATACCTATATAAATTTGAGGACTTGGGCCCTTTCCCATACAGTAGCCATTGGAGTGGAGTAGGGAATATAGGTCTCCCCTTCCCCTTATTGCCTCCATTTGGTAGATGTTTTCCTCACAGGCCATCAGTTACCACTTTCCCTCTTCCACACGGTCCCTCCAGCCCTTCTGGGACCACGACGAGGCTAACGTGGGCAGCTGAATGGCAGTGTGGTATTTCCCAGGAAGACCCTTTGTTTTCTGCCTTCAAATAATGCCCCTTTCATTACCACCACTTCCTCAAAAAACAAGTAAAATTCACTGTCCAACAATTTCATTAATGTGGAGTTAAAGATGACCAGCAATCTGAAAGGTTTCAGAATA
Organism: Emys orbicularis; assembly: GCF_028017835.1. NCBI lineage: Eukaryota > Metazoa > Chordata > Testudines > Emydidae > Emys > Emys orbicularis. Next base: position 30,731,240 of record NC_088683.1, on the reverse strand, counting down.
GGAAATGTACCCGTACTTAAAAGTCTAAAACCGAGAAAATGCAAAATTAAGGTAATATCTCCCATGCCACACAGCCTTAACTTTGCTCCCCTTGAACAATGCCCCAACCTGTCCCTGTCAGAGATCAGAGGATTGTATTCTTTTGATCATGTAGAGGATCATGGAGACAGTGCATGAAGAGTGAGGGGAAACTTTTAGGTCTTGTTTACTAAACTGTATATCTATCCTAGGAAAGACATACAGTTTAGTAAACATGAGCTAGCTAAGCCTGACCTATACTTGACAACTTGGCTTTGGGCAAACAGCCCTCCCAAGGATTTGCCAAATGTTAACGTCATTTTATCCTTGTCCTAAAGTTTCCCTCTGGGACATCACCTTCAGTTACCGTTGACTGAGCCATGGGTACACTGTGATGTGAACCACCAGATGGCTAGAACTCCCCAGAGCAATAGTGTAGCACAGAGGGCAGAGAAGGTGCATGGCACTGTGTGCATGCCAGTGCAGATGTGGGTTTCTGGTGGGCACTGAGTGTGTCTGACCGAGTGAGTGTTAGAACTTGGTGAAGCACTTCTATTCATTCCCCTTTCTTCCTGACATACTGTTACCTCCACTTGCTGGCTTTCTACTAGGTGACAGCCATATTAGCAACCTTGCAATTCTACAAAGTATGAGAATTTAAGAGCAGAGGGGCCATTGTGATCACCCACTCCATAACCAGCTCAGAATAACAAAAGGGATCCCTGTTCCCTCTAGCTGCAGCTCCACTTCCTCATATGGCAATGAGAGTTCTGGCAATTTACTGCAACTAATCCCTGGCTCACCAGGTCGACACCTAACATAATAAGAGTATATGAAGAGAAGTGATAATATACCATTATGTTGGACATCACACAGAAATTGGCAGATTTTGCTAGGCACAGGTCAGGATTTGTTTGGTCTCCATGCCTATTGCCAACTCTACGGGGAGGAGAGTCAAGGCCGTTGGGCGTGGGGTGGGAGGATGGTTTGCAAGATGTTACCTTAATGCTGTATTTCCAATTTTTCAGAGAGGTTTACATTCATTTTACCTTAACTCTGTATGTCCTCATTTTCAGAGGTTTAAGTATAGGTGCATTTCACAATCTGAAAGGGTACAAGGCACTACTGGTCAACCTTAACATTCCTGAATGTTTTACATGCACTGCAAAATCTCTTCGGCTATATGGAAGATTTTTTCTTTGCAATCTCTTAATGATGTAACAATTGTTTGTAAGCACCTCACATCTGGAGTGAGCACAATAGTCACTTAGTAACTTTTGACCTCCTGAAGCATTTTTAAAATACCACATTTGTTTGTTTTTTTTCTCTTGATGTACAAAGGAACTCTCACTGGCTTCCAAATGAATCAGCTAATAAACTCATCAACAGATCTAGTGATAGTCATGAAGCCACATATTTCTCGAGCAAACAACAAAAGGAGCAACTGTACAGAGTCAGGTATCCTGTCATTCACCTAGTCTGCTAAAGTTGTGATAAGATATTTTAATTTTACCAAAGCCACTTAAAAGCCCTATAGAGCCCAAATTTATCTATCATTGTTTTGCACTTCTATCAACAACTTTGGAAACTTGTAGATATAGTTCATTGATCACATTTAAACTGTTTGTCCTCAGCTTCAGGGTTCTACATTGCTATGCCTCTATTTACATCTCTGCTCTTAATCCTTCCTATCTTGTGCCCTTTGCTCTGTCCACTTCTCTTGCCTTACCTTTCTCTTTGTCTCCTTGCAGTCATGACAATGTCTTTTACAATGCCAGTTTGATCCAACTCCTCTTGTAGGAGATAAAGGAATGCCTTGGTAGTTAAGTTTAGGAGGCTCTAAAAACCAGGTTAGGATTTTGGTTTTATATATTAGAAACAATATTCTCACTCAAATCTGTGTTCTTTGATAATAAACTTATTCTTATTTTCACTGAATATAAAACTGCTGGGTGTTAAGTGGAGTGATCATCTGAGTTAGGGTGACCAGATGAGAGGAAGAAAATATCGGGACACATGGGGGGAGAGTTACGGGCGGAGCAACAAAAAAAAAAACCCAAAACCCACAGTGCGAAATATCGGGACAAATTGCGTCCCGACCAAACATCAGTCGAGATGCGGGACAAACACCTAAATATCGGGACAGTCCCAATTTTATCGGGACGTCTGGTCACCCTAATCTGAGTTGAATCTTATAAGCTGGTGTGTACTATTCCTTTAGGAATAGCGGACTTTAGAGTTCTGTGAGTGTTCAGTGGAAAGGGGTCGAGCATTCCAGAAGGATGCTCGGAGGACTCGGGAGTTGGTGTGTGCCCCTACCACTTACCGGTACAGAGACAGTGAGGCCTGCAGAGGCCTGGAAGGCAGTTCTTGTGTTGCCAGAGGCTGGTGGTTTCAGGGAGTTGATCCACAGCAGGCACAGATAAGAATTTCTCATGCTAAAGACAAGGTGCGTCACAACCCTGGATACCCTGGGAAGCATCACAGCCAGTCCATACACCTGTGCACCTTATCCTGGAAAGCAATGATTCTGAAAAGGATTTAGAGGTCATAATGGACAAACAATGCACCATGCACTCCCAGATTGATGCTGTGTGGCAAAAGGGGCTAATATAAATCTTGGGTGTATAAACAGGGCAGTGGTTAATGGGAGGAGGGAAGTGATTTTACCCCAGAATACAGCATTGATTAGACTGATCCTGGAATACTGCATACTATTCTGGTGTTCACATTTTTAAAAAAAGGACACTGAAAAATTGGAGAGAGTGCAGAAGAGTCACAAAAAGTATTCAAGGACTGGAGAAAATGCCTTACAGTGAGAGACTCAGAGCTCAATCTGTTTAGCTTATCAAAAGAAGACAGAGGTATTTTGTTTGTAGTTTCTAAGTACCTTCGCAAGCAGGAAACACCAGGTATTAAAGGGCTTTTTATCAGAAAAGGGCATAATAGGAACCAATAGCCAGACAAATTTAAATTAGAAATAAGGCACACATTTTTAACAGTGAGGGTGATTAACCACTGAACACATTACCAAGGGAAATGGTGGATTCTCCATCTCTTGCTGTCTTCAAGTTAAGATTAGATGCGTTTCTGGAAGATAAGGTTCCAACAGCTCACATTATTGCGCTCACTAAAGGGGTGGTCTGTGATATACAGGAGGTCAGACAGCTAGATGGTTGAATGAAAGCCTTAAAAATCTATTAATCTAGTTCTTGATTTTCAGAAAGTTCTGGGTACCTTCTCTCAGAAAAAAATCACACCATTTTTGTGTTTCAAGTTGGGCTCCTAACGTTGCTAGTCATACTGAAAATCTCAAGTATGGTTTTTTAAAAGTCCATGATTTTCCAATAGTATGTGTGCTGTAATAACAGTTTGCCATAGACTACAGGTCCACCTAGTCTGATGCTTCAGAAAGACAGCAAAATCCCTTTGTTATATGTCTATGATTTTGTGAAATATCAGGGAATATTTTGAGGAAAGCGCTGGTAAAAATGTGCTTAAAAAACAAAACCAGCACCACCACCAGACTTGTTTTCAAATACCTAAGGTACTATTTAAACCCAAGTTAGCTCTCTACATTAAATAAGAATAGTTTTGCTTGAATAAGTTTTTGTTTTGCGTGGGAAGAGGAATGGAATCTCATGAGTAATGGAAAATTAAATCTGTCCCTGCAAATCTAGTGCTCTGATCCACTGAGCTTCTGGTCTGTTAGTATTACATAAAGCCCAAGGTTTAGCTTTGAGATCTTCAAAGGACCCCGTGTTGTCATCTGCTGTGTGGCAAATATGGGGAGCAAAGGAGGGGAAACAGCTGTTGGAGAGAAACATGCAATGCATGTTCTGAATTGCTCATCGTCTGCCAGCATTCCCTTCATACAACCATTGCACTACTGGTATTGCTCTTGATTTCTTGGGAGCTAACTTGCCAATGGGAGCTGAAGTGTTTGCCGTTCTAAGTGATATGCTCCCCTAGGGAAGACAGATTTTTTTCTGTGGAAATTTAACTTTTTCTTTAGAAATTTAATTGCTGCACATGACTTACTTGAACTTAATATTTGTGCTTGGCTGTCTTAGACCCTGATTCAGTAAATGACTGAAGCATCTGTCTAAATTCAACAGAACACTTAGTCCCATTCTGAAGTGGTTTCCCGAACTGGGGCAGTGATGATGTGTGACACTCATAAACCTGCAGAATTCTGTGCTGTGAAAATTGCCAATCTTATTATTGGAATGAACCATTTCACTGTTCTAAGTCTATAGGTTATTAAAGGATGTGTTTCTTCCACACTTGCATCGACCCTACTGGTTTAACCCCAATTTATGTTGTGCTAGATAGTTCTGAGACTAACACGTGGGGCTATATCACAGCTTTTGTGCATTAAGTATAAAACTTAGAAGAGAAGACATGTGGATGCCAAACAACAGAAATTCAGATGTTTGTTTTTGGTTATGTCTGCACTACAGCGGCTACAGTGGCATAGCTACAGTGCTGCTGCTGTAGCACAGACACTTCCGACATCAGTGGACGGGGTTTTTCCATTGATGTAAATGTGACCCTAAGAATCCCTCAGTGCCAACTGGCAAAGTGTTCAGTTTGTAGCAGCAATTCCTGGCAGGCCTGACAAACTCACTACACCGAGCACTACACTGCTTTCATAGTATTTATCCATAAAGAATACCATGTGAGATCTTAAATGAAAGCCAAGATCACACTGACCATTGATATCCCTGTGAAATGTATGTACAGACACTATATAAAAGTTAAATATTAAAAATATGTTTCTAAAAGTCTGAATTAAGATCGTGTTGATAAATACGTTTCTGCCAGCAAAGGATGTATGTTCCCTGTCTACTTCAGTTCACATGTAAGTTAAGCACTGTAAGTCAACATGTCATTTACATACAAAAGACAACATGAGGACATGAGATCATCATGATATCAGATAAACCTGACAGTGAGGGGAAAACAGTGAACTTTGGGAGATAAGGAGAAGACAAAGGGACACCTCTTTATCCTGCACCTGAGGAAGTAATGGAGCAGTGCAATGATAGTAATGAACATATGATCCCAACCTGCCCTGGCTGGAAGCACTGTAAAGGACATGTAGGTGAGATAAGACTGCTTTTAGACTGATGGTTAGCTTGTTTACATTAAGTTTAGTCTGTAGAAAGAGAGTAATACTTTTGTTTTATGTGTAACTTGTTCCTATTATCCTTACTATCTCTTAAGTGTTATCCTTTGATATATTTATAGTGAAAACGATCATAAGTTTATATCTCAGTGCTATGATATTAAGTTACGAGCTGATCCTCAGTTGAATCGAACAAGCTAGTGGGTGTACTGCTCCTTTGGAGATAGCAGATCTGGTATTACTGTGATTGTTCAGTGGATAAGGGAATGAACACTACATGGGCTGGCATAGCACACGGAGATTGTTTGGGTGACTGACACACTGATGGTGTCAGGGAGCTGACAGCCAGTTAAGCACCAGCAAGTCTCTTTCTTGCTGGAGGCAGCAGGTAACAAGGTGACTCACAGTCCTGAGCACCCAGAGAACCATCACAGTAGGTAATCAATCTATCGAAGAAGCAGTAGCGAGGTCGATGGAAGCATCCTTCTGTCTATCTAGCTGCGTCTACAGGGGGGTTAGGTCGACTACCTATGTTGCTAATTTTGTTGCTATGTCTATCGAATTTTAGGCCTTTGTCTATGAGGGAAGCTGTGTCCCTGGAGCTCCAAAAGGCTAAGGGTATGTCTACACTACGAGAGTAGTTCGATTTTACTTAAATCGAATATGTGGAATCGATATTACAAAGTCGAACGTGTGTGTCCACACTAAGGACAGTAATTCGACTTTGTGAGTCCACACTAACGGGGCAAGCGTCGACATTGGAAGTGGTGCACTGTGGGCAGCTATCCCACAGTTCCCGCAGTCCCCGCTGCCCATTGGAATTCTGGGTCGAGCCCCCAATGCCTTCTGGGGAAAAAAATGTGTCGAGGGTGGTTTTGGGTAACTGTCGTCATACAACCGTCACTCCCGCCCTCCCTCCCTGAAAGCGCCGGCGGGAAATCAGTTCGCGCACTTTTCTGGTCAGTGACAGCGCGGACGCCACAGCACTGCGAGCATGGAGCCCGCTGCGACCATCGCTGCAGTTATGGGCGTTGTCAACACCTCGCAGCTTATCATCCACCTTTCCCAGAGGCAGATGCTGAGACATCGGGCGAGGAGGCTACGGCAGCGCGGTGAGGACCTGAAGTCTGAGAGTGGCACAGACCTGTCACAAAGCACGGGACCCCGCGCCAAGGACATCATGGTGGCAAATGGGTCATGTTGATGTTGTGGAACGGCGATTCTGGGCCCGGGAAACAAGCACGGACTGGTGGGACCGCATAGTGCTGCAGGTCTGGGATGAATCACAGTGGCTGCGAAACTTTCGCATGCGTAAGGGAACTTTCCTTGAACTTTGTGAGTTGCTGTCCCCTGCCCTGAAGCGCAAGGACACCCGGATGCGAGCAGCCCTGAGTGTCCAGAAGCGAGTGGCCATAGCCCTCTGGAAGCTTGCAACGCCGGACAGCTACCGGTCAGTCGCGAACCACTTTGGCGTGGGCAAATCTACCGTGGGGGTTGTTGTGATGCAAGTAGCCAACGCAATCGTTGAGCTACTGCTCTCAAAGGTAGTGACCCTGGGAAACGTGGAGGTCATCATAGATGGCTTCGCCGCGATGGGATTCCCAAACTGCGGTGGGGCTATAGATGGAACTCACATCCCTATCCTGGGACCGGACCACCAGGCCAGCCAGTACATTAACCGAAAGGGCTACTTTTCAATGGTGCTGCAAGCACTGGTGGACCATAGGGGACGTTTTACCAACATCAACGTCGGATGGCCGGGCAAGGTTCATGACGCCCATGTTTTCAGGAACTCTGGTCTGTTTAGACGGCTGCAGGAAGGTATTTACTTCCCGGACCACAAAATAACTCTTGGGGATGTGGAGATGCCTATAGTCATCCTCGGGGACCCAGCCTACCCGCTAATGCCCTGGCTCATGAAGCCCTATACTGGTGCCCTGGACACTGAAAAAGAACTCTTCAACTACCGGCTGAGCAAGTGCAGAATGGTGGTGGAGTGTGCTTTTGGACATCTCAAGGGGAGATGGAGAACCTTACTGACTCGCTCTGATCTCAGCGAAACCAATATCCCCATTGTTATTGCAGCTTGCTGTGTGCTCCACAATCTGTGTGAGAGCAAGGGGGAGACCTTTATGGCGGGGTGGGAGGTTGAGGCAAATAGCCTGGCTGCTGATTACGCCCAGCCAGACAGCCGGGCGATTAGAAGAGCCCAGCGGGACGCGCTGTGCATCCGGGAGGCTTTGAAAGCTAGGTTCCTGAGTGAGCAGGGTAACCTGTGACTATTAAGTTTGTTTACAGAGAAGCTGAACCTGCCCCCGTTTCTTTACCCAGTAAATGTTCACTATCCTCTGCAGTTACATACCCCGTTCACCCCCCTTCCAACACACGTTTAAAAATAAAATCACTTGAAATTTGTTAATGAACACCGTTTTCTTTATTACTCTTTTCGCGGGAAAGTGTTGAACCTGGGACGCAGACTGTGGTGGGGAGCGGGTGTAGTGTAGTGATGCAAAGGACGCTTCTAAACTCCAGGAATGACAGGCTCCACACTGGTGGACTGGTTGTTTCAACGGAGCCTGCCACCCCTCCTGTTCGGGACTCTGTGTGTGGGGGCTATGTGACTTTGTGGCAGGGGGAGGACGGTTACAGATCCCCTGCTGCGTGGCTCTGTGATCCAGGATAAGGACCGCTGCATAAGGTCTCTAACCGCCCTCCCCTGCCACAAAGTCACATAGCGCCCCCCCCCCCCCCCCCACACACACACACAGAGAACATGAAAACCACCTCCCAGACTGACCAGGGTAACTAGTGAATACAATGTGTGTGTGCCCTGCTGCTGAACCTGCCCCCGCGTCTGTACCCTGGTAAAGGTGACTGTCCTGTCCAATTACCAACCCCCTTCCCCCCCTTCAAACAGACTCTCCTCTAAAAGAACATGATGGAAACAGTAATTAACAGAAACGTATTTTTTATTAGCAACTACACATGAAACTGGGGGGTGAAACTGGGACAGGGGCTTGGGTGAGGCGGGAAGGAAAGGACTTATCAAATTTTGGGGAATGAGAGCCTTCTGGTACTTGAGCAGTCTGCAGGGGTGGAGTGAGAGTTTTCACGGACTCTGCCGCCCCTCCTTCTTGGGACTTTGGGTGAGGGGGGTATGGGACTTTGTGGCGGGGGAGGGCGGTTAGAGATAGACTGCAGCAGGGCTCTGTCCTCCTGCCTCCGGTCCTGCAGAACATCCACAAGGCGCCGGAGCGTGTCCGTTTGCTCCCTCATTAGTCCAAGCAGCGTTTGAGTCGCCTGCTGGTCTTCCTGCCGCCACCTCTCCTCCCGTTCCATGTGTGATCGGTGCATTTGGGACAAGTTCTCCCTCCACTGGGTCTGCTGGGCTGCCTGGGCTCGGGAGCAGCCCATAAGTTCCGAGAACATGTCCTCCCGTGTCCTCTTCTTCCTACGCCTAATCTGCGCTAGCCTCTGGGAGTGTGATGCCAGGGTAGTTCGGGAGACAGTCGCAGCTGTGGGATGGGAAAAAGGGAGTGAATTCCTCAGAAAGATAAATTTTGGGTGAACAAAGAACATAGTCTTTCTCTGTGAACAAGACCATGCACAGCACCTATCACATGCGCACTCAGGACAAGGTCAAATTTTCGGCCTTCGCATTCAGTGCCTGGGGTCTTGCAGTGCAGATCAGAGAAGCGGGGCAGGACACCGGAATTTGTGTAGCAGGCCGACATGGTAAGCCGTAGACTTGTGGCTGCTTAAAACTTTAATAGTAGCACTGGCCTCCTTTCACATTGAAAGCAATGCCAGTCCCTGCTGCCAGCAATCTGGCAAGCATGAACTCTGCCCCGTCCCACCCCCTCGCGGCTGTCCCAGGGAAAGATCCCTGTATGCTGCTCCTCTCCCGCCTCCACCGCGTGGCTCTAAACCGTCGGTTACAGTTCTGTAAAGGAACAGGCAAGCAGTCCCAATACTAACATTCCCCTACCTAATTCAAAGCAGGTCACCATGAGCGACATCACTCTGATGAGGATTTCAGAGACGGAGAAAGAACGGATGCTTCGGGAAAGCATGCAAAGACCAGGGCCGTATGCCGCCATGCTCTGCAAGGCGATGATCCCCGAGTACTTGCTTGTCTCCTGGCACGGAAACGTTTCCTACCACGGAGGACCCAATAAGGCCGCTCTCCCCAGGAACCTGATGCAAAGGCTTTCCAATTACCTCCAGGAGAGCTTCGTGGAGATGTCCCAGGAGGATTTCTGCTCTATCCCCGGACATATAGACCGGATTTTACTGTAGCTGCACTGGCAGGGACTAAACAGTAGAGCGCCTAGGGCAAAACAATCATGCTAAACTGGACATTGTTAGATTTTTTTTCAGTAGTTGCACTGCCAAGGACCGAAACGTTAAGCGCCTAGGGCAAAGTAATCATGAAAAACCCATTGTTAATATTGTTAATATTCCTGTTCTGTTAAAAATAAATGTTTACATGTTTAAAACACTTACTGACTGATCCTTCCCCTGATTCTGTGTCCGGGTTAACGCCTGGGGACGGTTGGTAGGGGATCTCTGTAAGGGTGATGAAGAGATCCTAGCTGTCAGGGAAATCAGCGTTGTAAGCGCTGTCGACTGCCTTGTCCTCCTCATCTCCTTCCTCATCTTCCCCATCCGCTAACATGTCCGAGGAACTGGCCGTCGACAATATCCCATCCTCAGAGTCCACGGTCAGTGGTGGGGTAGTGGTGGCGGCCGCACCTAGGATGGAATGCAGTGCCTCGTAGAAACGGGATGTCTGGGGCTGGGATCCGGAGCGTCCGTTTGCCTCTTTGGTCTTCTGGTAGCCTTGTCTCAGCTCCTTGATTTTCACGCGGCACTGTGTTGCATCCCGGCTGTATCCTCTCTCTGCCATGGCTTTAGAGATCTTCTCGTAGATCTTTGCATTCCGTCTTTTCGATCGCAGCTCGGAAAGCATGGACTCATCGCCCCACACAGCGATCAGATCCAAGACTTCCCAATCAGTCCATGCTGGGGCCCTCTTTCTATTCTGAGATTGCATGGCCATCTCGGCTGGAGAGCTCTGCATCGTTGCCAGTGCTGCTGAGCTCGCCACGATGTCCAAACAGGAAATGAGATTCAAACTGCCCAGACAGGAAAAGGAATTCAAATTTTTCCGGGGCTTTTCCTGTGTGGCTGGTCAGAGCATCCGAGCTCGGACTGCTGTCCAGAGCGTCAACAGAGTGGTGCACTGTGGGATAGCTCCCGGAGCTATTACCGTCGATTTCCATCCACACCTAGCCTAATTCGACATGGCCATGTCAAATTTAGCGCTACTCCCCTCGTTGGGGAGGAGTACAGAAGTCGAATTTAAGAGACCTCTATGTCGAACTAAATAGCTTCGTGGTGTGGACGGGTGCAGAGTTAATTCGATGTAACGGTGCTAAATTCGACATAAACTCCTAGTGTAGACCAGGCCTAAGCCTGATAAAATGGTGCAATACAACTCAGCACAGCAGACTGTAAGGGACCAAACACAAATGGTTCAGAGTTACACACTATAATGCCAAGTATGCAGAATTGCGGATTGTTTGTAAATCTAGATTTGATTTAAAAAAAAAAAGCCATCTAAATTTAGTGACCCCTTTCAGATTCTGGAACAGAAAAACTCTTCTTCATATATAGAAATTATTAGATGGGAAATATGAAATTATTATTATTATTTTTTATGGCAGCATCTGGAAACCCTGTTGTACTTGATATTGTAGAAACACATCTAGAAAATATTGGTAATAAAATACCTCAAATCTTGCAATCAGTCAAGTCTCCCTGTTTAATATAAATAATGCATATGGAAAACAAGTCTACTTTACCACTTTGATAAGAAACAGAAGATTTTAATTTTTTTATAAAGCATTTTCTTTCATGTCATCTGTAATGTTAGCATTCTTTTCAAATTCTAAGTTTAGCCACTGTAATAGAATATAATCAGTGCCAGCCATGCCTTATATGTCAGCCCCATGAGTTTTTTATTATTGTTTTCAGGTGTATAAAATCATGAATGGTGTGAAGGAAGTGAATGAGGAAAAGCTATCTTCACAAAACACAAGAACCAGGGGTCACCCAATTAAATGAATAGGTAGCAGGTTTAAAACAAACATAAGGAACTACTTTATACAATGCACAGTCGATCTGTGGAACTCATTGCCAGGGGATGCTGCAAAGGCCAAAACTATAACGGGGTTCAAAAAAAGAATTAGATACCTTCATGGAGGATAGCTCCATCAACAGCTACTAGGCAAGATGGACAGGGACTCAACCCCATGCTGTGGGTGTCCCTAAGCCACTGAATGCTAGAAGCTGGGACTGGATGATAGGGGATGGATCACTCAGTAAATTACCCTGTTCTTTTCATTCCTTCTGAAGCATCTGCCACTGTTGGAAGACAGGATACTGGGCTAGCTGGACCATTGGTCTGACCCAGTATGACCATTTGTAAGATCTATTTTTATTCAGTTCTATGGGAAACACACATACTTTGTTTAATTGCCCAAACTTTATTTCCCAGTGCCTACTGCTTATTTCCAACAGAGTGCTTTTTCCAGTTTCAGAGTACTTTGCAAGAACACTTTAATGCCTAATCCAGTAAGTAATCCTTATTCATGCCATAATTAATCCATATTTTGAGAACAACAGCCACATATATACAGCTGGGACTACAGCCTACTCCCTCATCCACTTCTTGAGGTGAAGAAAATCTCCCATTACTGACAGTAACAGTAGGCCCCAGAGATGATGCGTAACTCTTGATGGTGGGGGGGCACAATTTAAAGGTTTGGGGGGGGGGGGGGGCACGTGACCACACCATGCATCACATCTGGACTGAGAAGCAGCAGCAGCAGCAGAGCCCGGAGCACCAAGGAAGTATCAAATGAGTGCCTCAAGGAGCATCTCATAGCAGCTGGGCTCTGCAGGCAGGAGCTGGCTCCAGGGGCCGTCAGCCGGCACCGGGCTCCTTCAGGAGAGAAGCAAGAGCACATGCTGTGCTGCCTGCCCTGCCTGGGGAGTGCCTGCCTGTGCAGAGGTGGCCTGGCTCAGGAGCAGGGCAGGAAGGGCTGCTGGGCAGCCAGCCAATGCCACAGCTCCCACAGTGCGGAGGGCCAGGGGCCCAAATGGCTCCCACCAGCTTCCAATCCACCGGCTCCTGGCAGAAGGCTATGGTTTTCAAACTGTGGGGCGTGCCTTCCCTGGGGGGGGCACATTCCCCAGTTTGAAAACCTAAATGGGAGGCAGAAACCCACGTGCCCCCCAACCTCAGTGTCACCTCTGGTAAGCCCCTTTTTCTCTCTCTGGACTAGTCATGAGAGAGCAACATCACTCATACGCACAGCACCTGTACACTATGATACAAGTAGTTCCATTGACATCAGTGGGGTAGAATCTCTGCTGTGTCCAGATTCTGCTGAGGGTAGCAAGTTATGGGAGTTGCTGGGGAGGGGGCTCATGGATGATTTTCTGTCACTGCCCTGAGTGCAGGTTAGAGTAGTTTGGTGACTCCTCAGACTTGCACCAGCTGAGTACGATTCCCTAGGAACCATCCACTAGTTGGGGCTGGTCAGAGCATATCAGGCTGCTCCAGACCTGCCCTCAACATGTCCCCTGCATGGAAGTCAAGTGGTTGTGTGGAGGGAGGCCTATGAGCTGGCTCTGCATCTGGTGAACAAGGGAGAAGATCATCTGCCCCAATAGGACAACATGCATAATTAAGGATTGGGACTTTAACTGATAAAATCACTTAAATATTTCATTCTGTAATATCATTGCTCTTTGAGTGAAATTCATCCTCGGCACTGAGATGACTTTCCCTCTTTGGACCTGATTCTCATTTACACTAAGGGCTTGTCTACACACAAAATTGATGTACTGTTTCAACTAAAAACAGTAGAACCCCCCTCATGTGGATGCAGTTATATCAGTCTAAAGATGCTAGAGGGATTGTCTACATGGGAAAGCAATTGCAAATTAAACTACAATGTGAATTTAAAGCAGTGTAGATAAAGTTGTGTGGTGTTGAAGGGTTTATTTTATTCCATTGCTTTAATAAAGAGTCTCTCTGGCATGGAGAGATGATTTATACTTGTAGAAAATCTGTAGCATGGTAGGAATCACACACACATGCATAATCTATCACACACCCCTTTTACAAAGTCCACTTCTACATCAAAATGTTCCAGATTGCTTATATGAAGCCTAATTTCAACTAATACATTAAGAAGCCATAGTCCTGATTGTCTTGCTCTTGAGATAAGGCTAAGGGCCCAGTTCCTGCACGGCAGCCCAAGGAGAGCTCCTCTTAGCTCAGCTCACAAGTTGGTGTACCAAGGAGGCTTTAAGGTTGAGCATTACCCACATCCCTCATAGTGACTGAAGTGTACTGAAACTGAAGGGGCAATTCTACCTATTTTAGCATCCCCAGCTGAGAAGGAGTTGCATTTCCCCAATCTCTGGGCCTTCCATAATTTTAACCCCTTTGCGTTCTCTGATCCTGGGCCAATCTGCAGCTTGAGGTTCCTATAAAATGCAGCTCCAAAAGGCTATTCTAGAATGTAGGGGCACTCCAGAAGCAGGGACCAATCTCTACCTAAGCCTCCCACCTCACTTGGGAATTCACCAGTAGCCAGATACACCAGCTTTAGAGTCACTTTGTGGCAAAGTGGCCTCAGCACAGGGGATGAGCCAGCCTATGGTCTTTTCAGCTACTAAAAAGAAAATTGAAGGATGCCAAGCTGTTCTTATTCTTCCACATTTGAGCTTCAGAGCAGAGGTAGAAGATAAGAACGACTGTAACCCATGCCTGCTTGGTGTGGCACTCTGTCCCCCTCTAGTGGCACCTAGACCGTCTAGAGTTTGATGAGTCTGCTACAGTAGAGGCTCATACACTAAGCTTTAGAGATCCCAGGTTTGATCCCACCCATTGATGATGGGGGTCTGTCAGTGTTACATTAGGAGACTGCTACAGCCATAATTCTGTACCCATCAAAACAGGATGGTTGTCAATAAAAAAGTGGTTTTCAAAATCCTGATGGGTATCTTTGAAATCACTAGATGCAACCTTCCCTTGGATCCTTAGTGATATTTCTGGGTCTTCCTTTGAAAGGGGTTGGCCCACTGAAAAATGTATTTCTTATCTCATTTGTAGCAAGGTGCTGCCTAGCTGCATGTTGGAAAAAGAAACATAATCCAGATACAATTGCTCATCTTAAAAGGATCTGGATACCTTCTTCATGAAGAAGGTTACAAACAAACCATACAAAAAACGAGTCCTAATTATTTCAATACAACTGAACTCCCTATTTGGGAACAAGAACAAAGCATTTTCCAAATGCAACCACAACACTTTCCTCATGAGAAGCTACGTGCAATCTTCCCGGAAGCATGCATAACCCTTTTTATCAATAGGGTCTTCTGCCTTTTTGGGGGGATATCTGTGCATATATTTGTTGTATTCCTATGATTACACTGCAATGTCTCTCCCCTGATTTAATTTGTTTTCTCTACTGTCCTAGGCCATGATCCTTCAGTTAGGTCCATGCATGTGCCTGCTGGGTCAGGGTATTATTTCTAAAAGTAAATGTTTTTGTTTAAACTAGCTGTTTCTGGGATAAGGCAACAACCAATTAGATTTGGGGGAAGATCGGAGGACTCTGAAAAGAAAGAATGTGTGTGCTCGAGTGAACTTTAAAGACTTTGGCCAGATCCTCTGGTCATTCTTCTTGGTAAATGACCAACTTACCTCTAGGTCGGACCATTTTAACTCAGTTTACGAGTACTTACACCAAGACAAGAAATTCATGATGCATCTAATTTGTTCACAGTGAGGAAGCCCATCTCCTGAGAAAGATGATCTATACAAAGCATATCATGTTGGTGCTCCACAACCCAGCCTTGCTCACCATAGGTCTCCTCAAGTTTCTGGTATTGATTTACAAAGTGTTTGTGGAGTAGGCCCACACTAACTCACCATTACAGCTATGATTGTCTGGTATGCTATGTCTAGAATAGCTCATATATACTCTAAGAGTAGCTGGATGTACAGTTTTCTTAACAACAGGTCGAGGGCTATAGAACATTTTCCCTAAAGAGATCAGGAAGAGTTCTATCCTTGCCATCTTTATACCATGCTTTTGGACTACATTGGTTCCTCAGTTTAGCTGAGCTTGTTTCTCTCTGGTCTAAAAGTAACCGCAGCAAGTCCCAAGTGAACTTTCAATATATACCCAACATTATATCACACGGTAGTATTTTTTTATTTTTCTACAGGAATTATTATAAGTTCCTAGATATTCTCCAGCTTACAACTGTGATATGTCAGCGTAGTTAAATATCGGATTGATGCAGATAGTGGGACGCTTGCCATAATGTGGTGGATTGTTTCTGGCTTGGTGCCATATGCCTAAACATTGCATCCACCTCCTCAGAAATGACACATTGCTTTCCTTCTCATTTGACAAGCTCCTGCTAGCATGCCAATGAGGACTATTTTTAGTACTGACAATCTGTATAGCCAACAAGCTGGGAAAATGGCCACGATGATGAGGCTGGAAATTTATCCAGGCTGGTTTCCAGGACCTGAGGAAATCTTGAGGTGGATTTTCTCAGATTCTGACTTTGCATCTTGTTGTTTCCCTCTGGGCACAGAATATCCTGCTCCCATGTATGTTCTTTACTTATTACAGACCTACAAGAGTTCAATATTAAATGCTTCTTATGACCAGGGCCCCACAGACTTTCTGATTCCTACTCAAGCCATTTTTCCCCACAGAATTTGGCATGTTGCCAAATTTCTATAGGATTCTATATTCTGGCCACAGAATCTGTAATTTTGCAGCAGCCAGATGTCTGACACTTTGTTCTGTCAGCTCCAGTGGAACTTGGCTACAACTTTCCCTTTCTGTGCTGCTTTCACCACAAGGGGGAGTGTGTGACACAAGCAGCTGCCCTAACAGAGCCCTAGAAAGCAGAACAATTCTCCTGACTCATCAGGATCTTCCTTGCCTATTTCTAAAGGTGTGTCCCCTGAGGGGAGAACATAGCAACCAGGGGCCAAGGCAATGAGCCATGAGCACTGGGCAGAGTACAGTTAAATTGGACTGGTTTAAGGCAGCCTGGGGCCTTAGACACACCATGACCGGGCCCCCATCCCCACCTCCCACGTAGCATCACGTGGAATTAGGGTTGCCAATTTTGGTTGGACATATTCCTGGGGGTTTCATCACATGACATAATCTTTAATTAAAGATTACTCTTTAATTCCTGGAGACTCCAGGACAATACTAGAGGTTTGGCAACCCTACTTGGAATAGCAGCAGCATAGGACTTTCTTTTGTCCTTCCCCACAGGAGTGGCAGCAGGGGCCACTCTCTACTCAGAAGCCGCAAGTACAGCAGGAACTAAGGGGCAGAGGTATCTCAGTAATTACTTCAGCATCACAATTGTATCGCCTGTGTGGCTGGGTGGGCCTGGCCTGCTGCCCTCTTCCCCCCCTTGCTGCACACACAGTCCTCTACTGGTAAGGCCCACCAGAGCAGAGGGTTTTAGAGTTAACACCCCATTGAGATGAATAGAGCAATTTACACCTCTGGAGCAGGAATGTCTGATGTCCAGATGTCTTAGTGGTCAGCTCACAGCCTTACAGTTTCTGCCAGTCTGTTCCAGTGGGGTCCCCCGCTGCAGCCTCAATCAACCCCCAGAGTTCAGTCACTACAAAGGAGCAAGGCAGGGGGACCCAGGCCTGCCTACCCACTCTACCAGGCCCCAACCCAGGGCGCTAGGAGTTTATCAAAGTGTTCAGCCCCGTTACTGGGCTACCCCCAAATTATTTTCCCCCAAGGTCACTTTCTACCAGACTGGAGCTCCTCAGTTTGTGGGGTAGTCATTGGCTTAGCAGATTCTCCTCAGTATCTTAGTGTCCTGGTCAGCCAGTAAATCTATTTTAGGACTTTCAGCTCCTAAAGAAGAGGGGAATCCCAAGACCCTGGTGATACAGTAGCCTTCACAAAGCTGTTTCCACTCCTGGAACACTTCTCAGCATCAGCCTGGCTTCCCAATGCCACATTCAGCTCATTCCCCCTGTCTCCTCACCTATGAGTGTCCTTTTAAACTGTTTTCCCACTGGGAACATGCCTGGCACCTGTTGAGGGGCAGGGCCTCCCTAGCCCAGTATTGCTCTACTCCCTTCCCTGGTTCAGGATGACCCCATCACAGCTCTCATGAGCTATTACTTCAATCTGAGATCTGCATTGGTTACAGTCATGTTTTCAAAATCTCCACAACCAGGAGGGCTAGGAACTTATTTTTCTTTCTAATGGAAGCTGACAGTGTGATGTAATCACATGGCTCCAGGGCCCTGGGCACAGACATACAGTATTTCTGTTTTAATCTGGCCATGGATACATGTGTACCACTCAGTTGTCTTCCTTACCTCCCCCAGAACCCCTGACACACTTCAAGGCTCAGGAAGGATGGCGTTCAGCCTGGCATCTGCAGCCCATCTGCTTGGCCCTTGGGTGTCACAATCCTCCTTCTTCAGGCCCAATCAGCCTTGCCTACCAGCCTGGGAAGGATGCAGCTTTACCCACTTGCCACATACTACTCTGAGCAGATAGGTGTTTTACCTGCATGGACCCCAAACATCCAACCTTACTGGGAGTAACTTTGCCCCCTTACCCAGGGGCTCCATAAAAGATGTTACTGCACCGCTAGAGAAGACTCAGCAATGTACTATAAAAAATCAGCAATTTAATGTAATTAACACAGTCAAGGAATTGAGGGTTCCCGGACTCGGAACTGAAGGGGACCTGCCATGGATTCTGGGTCCATTGTGCCACAGAGTACAAGGGGCCCTGTCTAGAATATTTCAACTCTGGGCAAATGCAAATATTTTAATGTTGTTATGATTTCTGGGTGTTTCCCCCCAGGGAGCTGGAATGAACATTTTATAAACTACATGAAAATATATGCTGAGAGGCATAGCATATACAGCAGGAAATAGTGATGTTTGTACAACTGATGAACTGTCATGAGATTCATCAGAATGAAGCCTAACTTTGGGTGGAGAAAAAGTATTTCCTGAAGAGGCCTGGTTATTTCATTGCGACTTGCAGGGACATGGATGAGGGCTATGACAATTAAACATAAAAACTGTTATGTTGCATTAGACCAGTGGTCCATCTAGTCCAGTATCCTGTCTTTTACAGTGGCCAGCATAAACATTTCAGAGGAAGACACATACCCCCCACAATCGGAATTAATACAATAACATGCCCATGTGGAGAATTTCTTGCCAAGCCCAGTGTGACTGAATGTACCCCCAAATACACACCCTACACACCATTGTAATAATCTGTAAAAATATGCCTCGTGAGGCATTATTTGAAAACTAATAACTCACTGGTCAATAATATCATGGTAAAATTGATATGTAGCACCATTATATATAAAGTTATGAATCCCCCTGAATGATGTTGGTGGCACGTGTTCAAATCCACATAGCCCCAGTTAGGCAGAACTAGTCAAGCAGGTCATAAACAAAGTGTTTGTTTACATCTAAGTTATAAACCGGGTCTTAGAGAGAGGGGGAAAACAGGAGACAAGGAAAATCTGTATTTCACCAAACAAAGGTGAGAGGAAACAGCATGCAGCCCCTTTTACCACCAGACTCCATGTCACCTCCTTTACTGTTTGAATAAACTTTAACTAGGGGTGACCCTCAGGAAAATGTATTTTGAAGGCTGACTGAACTTTAAAAGTGAGAGGCAAAAACACTCCAAGCTCTCTCTCTCTACTCATCTCTCTCTTTTCCACCTAAGAAGACAAAAGAAACAGCCTATGGACTTTAGGAGCAGATACTGACCTGAAAGTTGGTCAGCCCTGTTGCTGGAAGCATGTGGTAAGAACTTTACCTAGAACCAAGTCTAGTTTATTAAATTTAGAAAGTGTTTTCACTTTATTTCTCTTGTAACCATTTCTGGCTTTAATGCCTTATACTTGTACTCACTTAAAACCTCCCTCTTTATAGGTAAAAAAACAGGAGAGGGCTGGACAGTGCAGAACACACATTTTCTGGGGAAAATCCGGGTCTGGGAGTGCATTGGGGTCACCCTGCAAGTAGTTACCAAGGCTGGTGGAAGCCAGCGTGTGACTGATGTGTGGCTGGCAGGCTGCAGCTATACACAGACAGGGTGTTACCTGCATGCTCTGTGTGAGCAGCTCAGGTGGGAGCTACAGCAGCAAAGTATTGTGAGGCATGCAACGTTGCAGGCAGGTAGTGACAGCCCCTCACTGGTTCAGGTTACACCCCGGAATGTCATACCCAGACACTCAGTATTTAGCCTAGATCCTGAAGCATGAAGTTGTATATTCCCTTATAATTTTTATCATAGCTAATGTACCTGCATATATTTTTATTAGTAACAAATTTCTGATCATGTTTTGAATGCTATTATTAAGCTCTTTGCCTCAATATAATTTTGTGGCAGTGAATTTTTCAAGTTATTTATACAGTAAGTAAAAATAATTTCTTTGCATTATGGAGAGATGGTAACTTGCCCGTAGTCAAAGTTGTGACCAGTTTCTGTTTTGAAACCTTATTTTTAGACCCCCCTTACAACTTTGTATTGGAAAATTAGTTCGGCCTGAAAAAAGCCAGATTCACTCTAAAAAAGACAAAGGAGAATGTCTGTGCAAAATTTGAAGAATAATGTTCAAGTTGTTTGGAGCTACATTAGCACATCACCCTGTTTTGAAATTTGGACCTTTAATCATTTTCTCCTCCCTTCAAGGGTCCTCTTCATCTACCCTGGTCATACCTAGTAATATTAGGTTTAGTTTTCTCTTAAGCTGCCAACAACAAAATGTTGTGGAAACATGCAGATAAGTATCTGCAGATGGGCATGTTTCCAGTATGCCCCTTCACACACTTGTGAAATAAAGTTGGCAAGAAGTTCACCAATACTGTTTACACTGCAGCTCTAGGAGCACCACCAGCACTTGTAAATTATGATGTTACCATAGAGGCTAAAAAGCATCTGTGGCCTTTTTGTAACTTTAAATCAAAGCAGAGTTTGGGGTGCAATTGTATTTACTAGATAGCACATTGTGCCACACTCAGATCTCTTTTGTTACTTAAAATTGACCTGCATGTGGTTCCGGCAGTTCTCATGCTGTGTCCAGAGTGGCAGCCTCGTCTTTTGTATCGCTCTAGAGCTGCTACAGCTTTCTCTAAATTTCTCTGGATTAAATAGATGGATTGTGCTTGCCCTTCACAGTCCTGTGGAGGGCTCTGACACTTCAAATACTACCTCAGTAACACTCTTTGAAATAAGGTCTCCCTCCTGGGGTTAGGATGGCTTTACACAAAGAACCAGTTTTCCCTATCAAGTGTGTAATTCCTCACCATCAGCACCTCTCTCTTTCCAAGGCACCAAGCTGGATAAAATAGATAGTGCTCCTGGGGCTGCTTTAAGGTATTTCTTGCTATGAAACAAGAAAACAACATGTATTTCTATTTGTCTATTTATTTATTTTTAGTATCAGTTAACACCCCTTTCCTCTAACAGTTCAGCATGCATACTTCAGGCACATGTGATGCTAATAGCAACTGCCTTCATATTTTCAGTTTGTTCTCATCTTTGGGCAGCATTTTTTGCTGCCAGTGTCAGCCTGGAAAAACGGCCTTCTTATCTGTAGCACAAGCCTTGTTTCCATAGGCCTGCAGCAAAGTTTTTAACATATTTGCTGGCTCTCTTTATCCAATTCTGTAGCAGCTGGTGCTAAGAACCTCTTCCCGCAAATATCCTAAGCATGCGAGCAGCTTTACTCTCCTGATTATTACTGTTAGTATTTATATTGTGATAGCAGCAAGAAACCCCAGCGAAGGAACCAGTTTACCAAGAATTCACAATCTAAAGTCAAAGGGACTGCTCATGTGTGGATTTGCAAGATACATCCACTGGACAGTAAATTTCGTACACACCTCTTAAGGTTTACCATGAAAAATACCCTCCCATTCAGCCATCCAGTTTGGCAAATGTAATTTTCTGTTTATCCCTGAATGGAGATAAAATATACACTTTGTCTTCTATGGCTTGAAGTGATTCCAACACGCTCAAAGAGATCCCATCTTCTGTTCCATTTAGGCCTCATTGTTGGACTGCAGAAGAAGGTAACACTTGCCACGCTACTTTTGAGTTCTAATTATAATTTTTTAACATCCTATTTTTCATCATCTTAATACATATAATTGCACTTCCATCCAATACTATGGAAGCTGTAGCTCTGCTCCCTGGGAGCTCCCCGGCCGCCGCACAGGTACTATAGTACTGGGGGTCATATCAATGCCTTAATGTAAAAATGTCCCCTTTCTGGTTAAAACCTCAGAAGGGGAATGTGTGTGAAATCTGGTAAAATGACAATACATACATAGTGTTGCTTTGGAGTTTCCTGGCAGTGGAGAGAATTTTCTATTTTCCAGTTCTGGTCTTCATCTGGTTGTTGGTGAATCTTACCAGTCTACAGCTTCCATAGTATTGGATGGAAGTGCAATTATATGTATTAAGATGATGAAAAACAGGATGTTAAAAAAATTATAATTAGAACTCAAAAGTAGTGTGGCAAGTGTTACCTTCTTCTGCAGTCCAACAATGAGGCCTAAATGGAACAGAAGGTGGGATCTCTTTGAGCGTGTTGGAATCACTTCAAGCCATAGAAGACAAAGTGTATATTTTATCTTCATTCAGGGATAAACAGAAAATTACATTTGCCAAACTGGATGGCTGAATGGGAGAGACTGAAAGCTGAAGGTTGGCAGGCAACAGTAGAATCCAACCACATAAATACACAACTATTTAAAAATTAGATGGTTGCCAGGCCAGCCAGATAACCTAGTTGTCATGGTCTGTCTGTATGGAGGAGATCCGGGTTCAATTCCTGGTCACTCATTGCCCAGGCTGGCAGAAGCTCCAAGTGCTCTGGAGGCAGGGGTCTCAGCTCATGAGAGGAGGGAGGACTACACATTACTGCCTAGTGAGCCCAACAGAGTATTCCCCTCCACCACCAGGAACCATTACGTCTAGATAAAGGGATGGTGGCATTAAGGATGTGGAAAATAATTGTTTGCAACTTCATACCGTACAGAAATATATTAAATACATTGTATACTATGTTAATTATATATTGATACTGTATATTATGCTTATTACAAATAATGGGCTAGCTCTAACAATCCTTAACTCATGTAGATGGTCCCATTAAAGTCAATATCATATTCTTGGTGAAATCATAGGACTGGAAGGGACCTCGAGAGGTCATGTAGTCCAGTCCCCTGCACTCATGACAGGACTAAAGTATTATCTAAACCAGGGGTCGGCAACCTTCGGCATGCAGCCCATCAGGGTAATCCAAAGGCAGGCCACGAGACATTTTGTTTATGTTGACTATCCACAGGCACGGCCCCCTGCAGCTCCCAGTGGCCCAGTTCGCTGTTCCCAGCCAATGGGAGCTGCGGGAAGTGGGAGGCCACAGGGACGTGATGTTCTAGGTGTCTACAAACTGATTGTTTAATTATTTGCTTCATTAGGTTTTCAGATACTGAAGTTAAGGTGACTGGTCTGTAATTCCCAGGGTTGTCCTTAGTTCCCTTTTTATAGATTGACACTATATTTGCCCTTTTCCAGTCCTCTGGAATTTCTCCCATCTTCCATGACTTTTTGAAGATAATCGCTAATGGCTCAGATATCTCCTCAGTCAGCTCCTTGAGCATTCTAGGATGTATTTCATCAGGCCCTGCTGACTTTAAGACATCTAACTTGTCTAAAGAACAGGAGTACTTGTGGCACCTTAGAGACTAACAAATTTATTAGAGCATAAGCTTTCGTGGGCTACAACCCACTTCTTCGGATGCATATAGAGTGAAACATATATTGAGGAGATATATATACACACATACATACATACATACATACATACACTCTGTATGTGTGTATATATATCTCCTCAATATATGTTTCACTCTATATGCATCCGAAGAAGTGGGTTGTAGCCCACGAAAGCTTATGCTCTAATAAATTTGCTAGTCTCTAAGGTGCCACAAGTACTCCTGTTCTTTTTGCGGATACAGACTAACACGGCTGCTACTCTGTAACTTGTCTAAGTAATTTTTAACTTGTTCTTCTCCTATTTTAGCCTCTGATCCTATCTCATTTTCGCTGGCATTCACTATGTTAGATGTCCAATTGCTACTAACCTTTTTGGTGATAACTGAAACAAAAAAGTCATTTAGCACTTCTGCCATTTCCACATTTTCTATTTTTGTTTTTTCTCCGTCATTGAGTAAGGGGCCTATCCTGTCCTTGGTCTTCCTCTTGCTTCTAATGTATTAGAATGTACTTCATGATCACTTTCACCTAAGCTGCCTTCCACTTTCAAATTCTTCAACCCTATTTGTGAAAATCAAATCTAGAACAGCCTCTCCCCTGGTAGTTTTCTCCACCTTCTGAAATAAAAAATTAGCTTCAATACATTCTAAGAACTTGTTGGATAATGTGTGCCCTGCTGTATTATTTTTCCAACAGGTGTCTAGGTAGTTAAAGTCCCCCATCACCACCAAGTCCTGTGTTTTGGATGATTTTGTTAGTTGTTTAAAAAAAAGCCTCATCTACCTCTTCTTCCTGGTTAAGTGGTCTGTAGCAGACCCCTATCATGACATGTTTTTAAGCCCTTTTATCCTTACCCAGAGACTTTCAACAAGTCTGTCTCCTATTTCTATCTCAACCTCAGTCCAAGTGTATATATTGTTAATATATAAAGCAACACCTTTCTCCCTTTCTTCCTTGCCTGTCCCTCCTGAGCAAGCTGTAACCTTCTATACCAATATTCCAGTCGTGTATAGTTGTTTAACTAGCATTTCAAGTTCTTCCTGCTTATTCCCCATATTTCTCACATCAGTATACAGACATCTCAGATGTCGATTTGATTTTCCCCTATGTTCTCTCTGGTCTCTCCCTTAGTTCCTGCTATAATTGTCCCTGCTCCCCTCCCCGCCTTCCCCCCTCCCCCATACAAGTCTGTGTATAACAAAGATCTGTGTTCCTGTATTATCATAATCTTTGGATAGCCTGAACAGATTTTGTAAGGTTTCAGATAACTCTTTTTACTAAATTCTAGCCTCAAATCCTGTTTTCATAGTATATATTGCTTTAATTGATAAGGCTTCTTTGTCAGCTTGTAGCACGTAATAAACTGCTGATACATGCTTTAAACTTAGTAGTAGATTGTAAACTTCTCTCACAGGGATAGATTGCTGTTAGATCTTTATTTACATGAACAGGTTTGCTTATGAATGGCATTACCTGGCAAAATTGCAACCATTGTTTCAGATATTGCTGACTCAAGTGGTACTAATATTAACAGCAGAGAATTTAATTTAAAATCATAGCACAATTTAAATCAAGTTTGCTTTAAAGAACAGAACCAGGGTTTATAAAATCCCATTAGAAAATGGGGGTTTGCCCTCAGGGTGGATAATCATGAAACTGGAGCCTTCTCTTTTGTTTCATATTGACAAAGTCCCTAGAATTAGGAGGGTGGGGAGGGCTGTTTGCAGAGTTTTAGACTTAAGAATAAAAGTTTCCTCCAAGCTGGGCTTTGAATAGCATTTCTTCAAGAAGTTCCATACAAGTTTTTTGAATTATTGGAGAAACAGAAGACTATTTATTTATTTTTGAAAGAAATCTTTTTATTTCATGATTTATCATCAAATAAGAGACAATTCATTTCAGGACTATAGAGCACAAACCCAAGAATATCACATTACAGACACAATACTAATCATACATTTTACACCTCAGCATGCTTTTAAAACCATTTTGCACAGGGTCATTATGTGACAGAATGGAAAATGATTTCATAACATGTAAGCATTTTGGACCTCCTCATCAAAATTTACCGTATACATCAAAAATACCTTTGTGGAGAGCAACCCATTAAGCACCTACATTTTAAAAACTAAAAATTCTCTACATGTCTCATAATTGAGATACCAACTAGAGTACATTTATTACAAATTCTTTAAGAGCACACTCAGTAGTTCTTGTTGAAATCTAAGCAATAGTGTGAAATGATGGATACAAACAATAACAGAAATTAGCAAATCCAATTGATCATCTGAGTTTAACATAGAACCCGTGTCAATATGTAATGAAAGAAGCAATTACATAGGCACAAGTGCAAATAGGCCATACTGTAAGCTGTCTTCTCTCTTTGGTAAAATCAATTAATCAGCAGGGAGAGTATTTTAATAATTTAAGTCAGAAGCAAAATTCATGCTATAAATTGTGTTTTGCTTTTTCTTATATTAATAGAATCAATTCATTATTTTCAGATATCCTATTAGAGAAATAGTTAAAAATATACACCTAATATTTGCTCCCAGTATTTCCTTGTCTTTAGATTTAGTTTATACTTAAATTAAAAATAAACAATTTAATTCCTTTCATAAATAGCTTTGCAATAGTCAATTATTTTAAAAGAACTTTAAAAATAAAACGAACACTATAAATAGCAAAATATACACGATTTCAAAGATTACATTTCGTTCCTGATTGATATAACTTGAAAATATGTCACTGAAGAATAAATAACCTTTGGGCTTCTTAAACATTTGGCAAAATGTCAATTGTTCTTAGAGAAGATTCTTTTGAGGAACAAGGAAATTACTTTTATAAAGCTTTTAATGTATAGGCAGAATTCTAGTAATTTCACAAGAAAACTATATAAGCATCAAGATTCAGTATAATATATTGGATGTTCATTTAAAAAAGAAACTTAAAAATGAAAATTGAAACACTTAAACTTAAAAGAAAATTATCAGAGCAAACCCAGGAACTTTAAGGTAAAGGAGATGTTCTGTGGGTACTTCTGTGGAAGGGCCAATTAGGCCTTTGGTTTTATGGTTCAGGAAGCTACACCAATGGTAATGTAAGGTTCTTCCTAGACCACAGTTTCTCAACCCTTGGGTCAGGACACAAAATTGGGTCACCAGAATGTTTCAAAGGGTTTTGTGGCAGCTCCTGTGGCTCTAGTCCCACAGGGCTGGCTGGGCTCGCCTCCCTCCTCCTAGCTCTGCAACCTGTGGGGGTCCCAGCATCACTCAGGTTTGGCCCAGCTATCAACAGGACAGGAGTCCAAGTAGGCCAAATATGAGTGAGTGACACTGCAACCTCATGAGCCAAGTCACAACTCCACTCACACAAATTTAATCCAGTCAGGGAGGCGGGGCCACACCTGAGTGGCGCTGCAACCTCGGAGGTTGCAACGCCGAGAGCCAAGCTCAGCCAGCCCTACAGCACAGGAGCTGCAGGAGCCACCACTGTGGGGTGAGTGCTGGGTAGGACCCAACCCCCCAAGAGACAGGATCTGACTGAAACCATCCCAGGGCCTCTATCTCCAGACTATTTACTGGGTCACAACAAGCCATAAACATTTACAAATGGGTCCCGAGCCATTTTTTTACCACCAACTGTTTTTTCCACGAATTTAGTTAATCCATCTCTCAAAGGTGGTAGGTAGGTCAATGGAAAAATTCTTCCGTCGACCTAGCTGTGGTTACACTGGTGGTTAGCATGAAATTATTCACAACCCTGAGCAACGTAGCTAGGTCAATCTAATTTTTAAACGTAGACTCTCTTTCAGGCCTGGTCAAGGGGAAACAAGGAGTTAAGGAAAGGATGAAGGAGACTGAGATTGAAGAATGCTTGGTAATAAAGCCCTCCTGAAGAAGTATACATCCTGTAGGGGCACTTACAAATCAGATTATTTAAAGTAAATAAATAAAAATCCTCCATATCTTGAAGGGCCTGACAATCATGCATAATTTAGGGGAAAGTCACAGGGCACCCATGTTTCAGTTCCCAGGCTCCACTCCCTGCTTTGTCTTTTTCTGAAGCTACAATGAAGACAAATGGGAAAATTGTAGGCCACATCAGCAAAGCTACTAACAAATAAAAAACAGTATTTGCAATGTCAGCAACTCCAGAACATTTTTTTCTGTAAGAAACAGATTGACATTCTTGAAGTTCAGGGCAAAGCAGTTTGCCATTTTTAGAAGTCCTATTTAAACTGTTAGCAAATTAAAAGGCAACTTTGATAGTTCAATTACTAATAAGCTGTAAGTAAACACCCAGACTTGTTAACTTTCTAGTTATATCCATAGTTACTTTACAGAAACATTAGGCAGAATGCTTTTCTACTCCTTGTTTGATTCCAAGCACAAGATGTAGAAACCAGTTAAACTGCACAGTCCAGCCTTTATCTCTGCAAACCTCAATCTGATCTAGGAAATGCTTTTTAGCATCTTCCTCGTTTTTACCTACAGTTAGAGCATCCCGGATATATTCAATATCTTCTTTGCTGGTTAATTGAGGCATTCCAGTCATTAGCATCATGGAAAACAGAATGATCAGCAGGTTTGTGTGATGTCGAAGAGCAAGATAAGCCTTCACACAAATGTCCTATACGAGGGAAGAAAGTTTCGTTGTTACCTGACTGAGAAGACTGAAACAAAAGGTTTTAGGAAGCTCATTTAGGAACTTGCTTAAATTTGATATACACAGTACTAATCAACCATGTTCAATTGCTAACACTTATTTTCCCTACTATTCATTTTAACAGAAACATTAAGCTAACTTCCCCATCCATTGCTCTGGATGCACTAGTAGCTATTGAGGAATGGGTCCGTGTTTTGTTGCAAAAACTAAAGGGCTTTTTGTAACAGCATTACATAAATTAATCAAACATAAGCTTTTTAGTGAAAAAGAGGATTTAAGTTTAATTTTCCTAATGTGTGATAATTGCCAGTAACAATGAAAGAAACCTCATTAATTTACCATCTTTCTCTAAGTTCAGTAGCATTTCCATTTATCATGGGAGAATCCAAACAAGCTCACTTTGTAACAAGTTCAGCAGAACTTCTGGGGGAATATTTATATATTCTTTATATATCTATAAACTTTACAGCGATGATTACATGTTTAATGGAGAACACTGTTAAGTTTCATCTTGTTGATAGATAGATATCATTTTCACCAGCTCTAGTTTTAAGTTGCACCATTTTTGCTGAAGGAGTGTTGTGTGTGTTGATTGCCATACTGAACTCACTGGAGTAAGACTATATTTTCTGCTATCACTATTGCTTTATCACTTACCTATATACCCCATCTAATTACATTGGTACATCATTTAAAAAGGTTAGAAAGGCAAACAGTTCTTATAGGTTGGATAAATGTACAATGAATCAAAAGACTATTTAATAGAAAGTGACTAATTAGTAAACACTAATTAGTAAACATTTTCATTTTATTTAAATTTGTGTCACATTTACTTTTAGAAATAGTTTTCTCAAAACCAATTGAGCAAAGTAATGCAATGAAGCTCCATATTCAAGAAAACACTGTAATGCTAGAGTTAAGATTGAGAGTACATTTCAATAGCTTAGAGGTAAAAAAATCCTTCCAAGTAATAGTTATTAAAAAAAATCAAAACAAAACCAAGCAATAGAAAATAAAAAATCAAAGTTAAATTTTATGGTAACGTCTATACTTCCAAGTGTATGAATGATCTTTAAGATTAGGCTTTCCACAAATTTCAAAATAAGTCATTTTAAGCTCCTTAAGCAATCAAAGTATTTCCATGTAACTTTCTCCAAAATCCTATCAATATCCTACTGGAGTGTGTGTTCATTTTAAATCAGGGTTAGTTTTTTTAGTCCTTAGTAAGAGACAGCATGATACCCCATTTCAGGGGTAGGCAACCTTTCAGAAGCGGTGTGCCGAGTCTTCATTTATTTACTTTAATTTAAGGTTTCACGTGCCGGTAATACATTTTAACGTTTTTTAGAAGGTCTCTCTCTATAAGTCTATATATTATATAACTAAACTATTGTTGTATGTAAAGTAAACAAGGTTTTAAAAATATTTAAGAAGCTTCATTTAAAATTAAATTAAAATGCTGATCTTATGCCACCAGCCTGCTCAGCTCGCTGCCAGCCTGGCGTTCTGTTCACCTAGGCCGGCAGCGGGCTGAGTGGGGCCTGACCTCTGAAGCCCCCCACACCTCCAGAAGGGTGGCTGTGGGGGGCTTCAGAGGTCAGGGCAGAGGGCTGGGGATGTGTGGAGGTGCAGGGCAGAAGGCTGGGTGTGTGGGGGGGTGCAGGGCAGAGGGCTGGGGTGCTCGGCTCGTGGGGGTGCTCCCAGCCCCCTGCCCTGAGTGACTCATGGCAGGGGGCTGGAAGGGATATGTCCTGTTCCACCCCCTGCCCCAAGGCCCCGTCCCTACCTCTTCTCTGCCTCCTTTACCCAGGGCCGACTTTAGCAACGGGCCGCGGGGCTGCCGCGCGCTGGCTGGAGCTCCGGCCAGGAGAGCGGGGCCACGGGGCTTTTGCGGAGTAGCCACGCTGCCACTCCTCCCCCCCTCCCTTTGCAAGGGCCGGCGCAGGGAAGGAGAGGAGGAGGGGCAGGAAAGCAGGCTGCACCACGGCTGGGGGAAGAAGCGGGGGAGGAGGAAAGCTTGGCTGCTGCAGGACAAAGCTTCTGCCTCCTGCCCCCGCAGGGGAGAGCGGTGGGCGGGGGGGCTGAGTGAGGCTGGGGGTCAGAACCGCGGCAGGCAGCCATGTGCCATTCAAAATCGGCTCGCGTGCCGTGTTTGGCACGTGTGCCGTAGGTTGCCGACCCCTGCCCCATTTTAACAAATAAACGTAACTATGGAGCCATGACCATTAAGGGGGAAATCCTGCTTTCATTCCCTGCATCCCTTGGAAAGAGTGATCCCAGCACAGCTGTAGGAGTGACAAGAGCCAAACAAGTTAGGAAGATGTTCCAGAAGTGAGAATTTATTTAAAAACCCTCATCTCCCAAACCTCTCAATTTGCCTAAATTTTTCCAAATACATTCTTCAGTCAAATCTACGATCAGTTGGTTTAGTGCTGACTAAGTTAGGGGTGGATTATGTTGGTCAGAGTTGAGTTTATAATAGAAAACTCATTTCATCTGTAACTTTGTGGGGATTAGTGTCTTTCTGTGACACAAGAAAGGAGGAAATTCTACTTTTGTATATTAATTTCAAACAAGGAAATTTTGGCACAAAAACTAATGTGTATTTATTTCCCCTTGAAGGAGATGTGAGCACTTTTTATAGTTGTATCAGTTGATGAAATCAAAGAAATTTGGTTTCCAGGGAGACTATTTTCCCCTGGATGTTATATCTCAATATTGTTGGTGCCGGGGCAGAGGAACAATGGTGTCATAAAGAAACAGTTGCTTCATCAGGTCTCACGTTTAGTCTAAGGACACTGAGATTTCTGAGAATCTGCACCTACTTACTAAAGCTAATTGTCTACGTATAATCTGAAGTGAGTTTTGAATTGGCACTCTCAAAGGATGCCAATATCTATTCTCTCAAGAGAGGCAGACAGAGGTGAAAACAGCATATGTATGCATCGAGGACATGAAGAAGATTGCCTCAGGTACATGGCTATAGACAGACCTGAGGGTATCCTTGCAGGCACAATAAAGCGACATGATCTCTGAAGACACAGACATAGTGCAAGAAAGAAAAAAATCCCCTCAAACACACAACAAAAGGGACAAATGATAGTTCTTAGGGCCAAAAGCTATGTTAGATATTAGTTAGAACAGTGGTCCCAAACTGTAGGGTGCGCAGAGGAACATTCGGGGGGTGAGCGTGGCAGGGCCCCGGCCAGCCCCCATGGGAAGTGGGGAGGGAGTGCCACCCAGCCCTGCTCTGTCCCCAGCTCTGCTCCAGCCTTGCCCCCAGCCACGGCCACGGCTTCCAGCCACAGCTCCAATCCTGGCCCCAGACCCGCCCCCCAGCTGCGGCCCCACCCTCAGCCCCTGGCGCCTGGTCATGGCTCCGGCATCCTTACCCCGTCCATGCCACACACCCATGGCCACATGCCTGGCCCTGGCTCCTGACTGTGGCTCCAGGTGGTGGAGGGGTGGACAGAGGTAAGGGAAGCGCGACATGAAAAATTTGGGGGCCACTGTTTTAGAAGTTTTGGCATCTTTCTAATGTACACTGTACAAACCCACTCTTCCCAACACACAATTTCTTTTACAAATTAGTACTTTTAAATGAAGACAAGTTGTATTTTTCCCCTATCACTTTTTCCTAACAATCATCTACATGATTTGGTAGCCACAGGGTATCTCTTGAGGAAGTTGTTCAGGCAATATTAGAAAAATAACACAGCATTATCAAGTCTGCAGGGCGAAGCAAAATGCTAAGAGTGAAATATCTAAGCTAATAATAATAATAATAAAAAAAAAAAACACCCGGCAGACAGAAGGCTCAAGATGCTAGAAATACAGGGTAAAACCAGAAATGGACATTCTTAAGGCTTCTGCAAATTAAAGGAGGACCAAACCTCTGATTTGTTTTAAGAAGTCCTCATTTTTATTTATATATATATAAATAAATGAATGAATGAATGAAAAGGAGTTGTGAGATCCCAGCCAAAAAGGCTGGAAAAGAAAAATTCAGTACCACTGGCACCCTCTTGGACATTAAGAACAAAGACAGAATTCTAAAGGCATTGAAGGCAGCCAGAAAATTCACCTACAAGGGCACTAAAATATTCTTCTTCTTCTCAGATCTGAGTTCTGCTCTTCTAAATTGAACTTTTGTGGTAAAGACACAGAAGCGTCAATATTGCTTTCAGCAAAACAGAGTTTCAAGACACAATTAATAGCCTTTCGCATCTTAACTTCACTAAATAACTATCAGAAAATACAAAATGCAAAACTTAGGTTAAGCTCTGATAGAAATGACCAAGACAATATTGTACCATGAGTCTTTGTTGCTAGCTTTATACGTTTGCCATGCCATTGGTAACTTTGGAAATGTAATAGCTAGTTGCATGTTATGTTGCATTACTCTTTATCAAAGATACTATTTTTTAACTAACAGCCTCTTTAAGATCTGCCAAATGACCTGTGGCTATGGTCTTCAACAACTGACAGAGGGGCAAAATCAGAAGTTTTAAAGAGGAATAAACACCAGAACAGTACACTACAGAAGATTTCTCTGAAGAATAAAACTGCAATATGGCTGAACATCAAATTAATATAAGGTACTCTTAAAAATTAATGACGGCTCAATAATGAACCTTTCCCATTAATACCTAGTAAGCAAAGTCAACAGTCACAAACAAATGAAACACTTACTATTACAAAAGGTCATGATCACTAGCATTATTGAAATTAAAAAGATATTGCACATTTTAAAAAAACTGTATAACTAAAAATACAGCTTTAGTATAGAAAAGTATCTTATTTGGTGTTCTCACCTTATTTTTAACTTTCTTTTTATTGTTTTGAAGACAACAAGCCATTTAAAACATTGACAGAACAGAAATTTTGAGACAGTACTGTAATACTGCGGAACTGCAAATGCAGTTACGTTTTTTTTCTATTATAGAAACCTCTCTAAATCCTCCCTCTCTTGTACATTTTGAAAAGATAAATAATTGACCAGTTTATACTATCAGAATTGTAGTTCAAGAAAATATGAACGGGTTAACTACTTTTTATCTGGTTATTGGCACTAGTGGAAATTAGACTGCCCATCTTACATGCAACAATGTCCGTATGATTGAGAGGACTGCAATTTAGATTTGGGGGGAAAGATTGTGATTTAAGGCCCACACCAGAATTCAGGTTTGTCTTCATTAGGGATTTTTGCAGTAGTGTAGCTTCCCAGACCCCGGGGAAAGTCATACTGTCCCATGTGCCACTTTACACTGATTCAGTGCATCAACACTGGGGAATTGCAGTACAGTGTAGCTACAATGTCTTCTCACAGTTCTCTTGGGGTATATTTTCTTGCTGTCTATCTAATTGCTGCTTCCAAACTGAACATGACCTACCAATTCACGCTGGCATTTGAACCCCACATTCATGCATGGCTTACACAGCGTCTGCAACAGCACTTCTGCTCTGGTACACAGCTATGTTCGGTTCAAATCCTTCTTTGGAGGGGGGTTCAACTCTCCTATCTTCCAACAGCCAAGAAATGCCTAGCTTTATAAAAGGCTTTGCAATAGTTTGACTTTTAAACGTTCTATCACCTTACAAATATGGTGGATCTGCAGGTCACTTGGAATTCTGCACTGCTAGAGCAATGAAATCCTTTCACACTAAGATGATGCTGGAACTGCTTTTGATTCAAAATAAAGGCTCAAAACCAGCAGCGGGTCCTCACTTACTTTTAGAAGCACAGGTTGGAAAATGGCAGCTGCCTTGTGTTTAGAAATGAAAATTTTGTTCCAGAAAAGCTTATTTGAAGACGGAACAACACATATATGTTCAAATATAGAAGATTTTATCCAAAAAATGCCCATTTTAAACATCTCACAGCAGCAGCACTGGAAGCCATTATCTTATCTTTCTTCTGCAGGTCCTATAAAACACTACAAAGTCATGTGCTTAGCCATTTTGGAAGGCCTCCTTGTTAAAGTGATAGCACTGCAGAGAAGGAAACACTATCCTACACTTAGGACATATGAAAAAAATACTACAAAACCTGCCATGGTTCAGGACAACTGGAAATTTCTATTCAGAAACAGAATTCCAGGACTGAAATAGGCATGCAGATCAGGAATGAGCTGTCCTGGCATAGCAGTTAGAAGTATGCACAGCACCTGCTCACACTATGGCTGACTCTAGCAAATTCCATTAGTCTTCTCTAATTTTATATATATTGAAACTTAATAATAAACATAAATGGTCTAGTGAAAATGATTCTATTAACTGGGTCTAACAGAATACACCCCTGTATTCACACCCTAAACACTATTGTAATAATTTTGTTCAAGACATGTCTTGTAAGGTATCATTTGAAATCTTGTAATGGTCAGTATCGTCCTGATAAAATGTGTGGCAACATTATATGTAAAGTTATAAGACTGCCCTGTATGATGTTTTTAACATATGTTCCAAACCCCACAGCCCTGCCCAAACAGAAATAGTTATTTTTCTGACTTTTATACCTCATTACTTGTACCCACTTAATCTCTTTGTAGTTAATAAACTTGTTTTACTGTATCATCTAATCCAATGTGTTTAAACTTAAGTGCCTGAATAATTATTTGAGATAATAAAATGTCATATCATTCCGTTTAAAGAGTAACGGAGTTAAAATATTTCATACTGTTCAGGAAAAGGCTGGGCAATACAGGACATACATTTCTGGGGGGAAATCTGGGACTGGGGATGTGTTGTGGTCATCTGGCAGTATAACCAAGGCTGGGGAGAGCCACAGTGTTACCCAGAGTGGCTGGCAGGCTGCAGTTACACATAGACACTCTGGGTGTGGCTTGCATGCTGGAAGGCTGTTTGTGAGTGGCCCAGGTGGGAGCTAATTCAGCAAGGCATTGTAAGGCACCCAAGGTTGCAGGGCAAGGGTGACACAGCTGCTCATTAGTCTGGACTGTATCCTGGTATGTGATACTGGGTGATCCCATTCAAAACATGAAATAGAGTAATAGGTCTTCCCATTCATTTCCATTGCAGGGTAATGCTGTGCCAAGCAGCTCCGTATGTGCCTTTTGAATTCTAGTTCCCATAATCATATAGGTAATTTGATAATTTAGTTATAAATTTAGGAATAAAATAGCCCAGAATTTGATTTTGGTTCAATACATTCTATTAACAGGGAAGTCTTAAATTTTGAAGACTAAGGCACCAAATGCTAGTCTCAAAAAATAAAACATTGTTTAACTTATTTACATCAGAAGATTGACTCCTTACCTGAAATTTACTGAAATGCAGACTTGTCTTCTTTCCAGCAGTTCCCATGACAAAAAGAAAATCTGGCGTCAACACAAAAGGGACTCTTTCCTTATTAATTCCAAGGAAGCTTTTGTAATTCCCAAGAATATGACCAAAGTCAATATGAAAGAGATTACCTTTATAAGAAAGAGAATTCAAGATTAGGCTGATAAATAAGTAGCAGACAAATATTTCCACTGGCATCCATAATACTATGGATAGCAACCTTGTTATGGTTTATCTTACATTAGTTTACTATAATAGAACTCTGGTTTACTAGAACAGACTATTTGTTCTCCTTTTTATACATCATCATAGCCTCGCAGCAAAATATTTATCGTTCAAATTTATTTTTTGCATCCCTTAATAAGCAGGCAGAACTTCTATATCTTTATCCATTTCTCTTAGTGGCATTGTTACTATTGGGACCTTATAACATATACATGACAAGTCACATGATAAAAAAAGTTGTACCATGAAAACTTGTGTCTTAAATCCATATCACCCCATACCCTTGTGGAAAAGCCCCCATAAAATACAATAGAGATGAAACAAACATGGTTCCACAGAAATTACTCCTTTAGGATTTAATACATAATAAAACCCTTTCTGTAGTTATTTTTTAACCATCATATAGATATCTATAACAAAGATACACTATATTATATATTCACTAATTCCGCAGGATCTTTTCATAAAGGTATATAAATGCTTGAGGTCATTGGAAACCAAGCCATTTCACTAACAGCCCAATTCTGCTTTCTCTCATGGATTGGTAACTGGTTAAAAGATAGGAAAGAAAAGGTAGGAATAAATGGTCAGTTTTCAGAATGGAGAGAGAAATAGTGGTGTCCCACAGGGATCTGTACTGGGCCCAGTCCTATTTAACATATTCATAAACGATCTGGAAAAAGGGGTAAACAGTGAGGTGGCAAAATTTGCAGAGGATACAAAACTACTCAAGATAGCTAAATCCCAGGCAGACTGTGAAGAACTACAAAAGGATCTCACAAAACTGGGTGACTGGGCAACAAAATGGCAGATGAAATTTAATGTTGATAAATGCAAAGTAATGCACATTGGAAAACATAATCCTAACTATACATATACAATGATGAGGTCTAAATTAGCTGTTACCACTCAAAGAGATGAGTCATTGTGGATAGTTCTTTGAAATCATCCACTCAATGTGCAGCGGCAGTCAAAAAAGTTAACAGAATGTTGGGAATCATCAAGAAAGGGATAGATAATAAGACAGAAAATATCATATTGCTTCTATATAAATCCATGGTACGCCCCGACCTTGAATACTGCGTGCAGATGTGGTCGCCCAATCTCAAAAAAGATATATTGGAATTGGAAAAGGTTCAGAAAAGGGCAACAAAAATGATTAGGGGTATGGAACGGTTTCCATATGAGGAGAGATTAATAAGACTGGGACTTTTCAGCTTGGAAAAGAGGCACCTAAGGCGGGATATGATAGATGTCTATAAAATCATGAGTGGTATAGAGAAAGTAAATAAGGAAGTATTATTTACTCCTTCTCATAATACAAGAACAAGGGGCCACCAAATGAAATTAATAGGTAGCAGGTTTAAAACAAACACAAGAAAGTATTTTTTCATGCAACGCACTGTCAACCTCCAGAACTCCTTGCCAAAGGGTGTTGTGAAGGCCAATACTATAACGGGGTTCAAAAGGGACCTAGATAGATTCATGGAAGATAGGTCCATCAATGGCTATTAGCCAGGATGGGCAGGAATGGTGTCCCTAGCCTCTGTTTGCCAGAAGCTGGGATTGGGTGACAGGGCATGGATCACTTGATGATAACCTGTCTGTTCATTCCCTTTGGGGCACTTGCCATTGACCACTGTCAGAGGACAGGATACTGGGCTTGATGGACCTTTGGTCTGACCCAGTATGGCCGTTCTTATGTTCTTATGCTCATTAAGCTCAACCAGAGTTGCATCCATGTTTCTGATGGTAGAATTAGGGTGTTAAAGTTGTTGATTTTGTTTTACTTTTTTGGAATTTGGGTTTTACATACATTTAAAAAAAATATACAGGAAAAACAGCTGAAATAAATGTCCATACAGCTATACCAGTAGCACAGAATCTATGCACTTCAATAAAAATGTTACCAACCCTATTTATGTTACATGATTAAACATTTCCATCGTAACTTCCAGTCAGTGCAGTCTTACATATCTGTGAGACAGTTTAAATACTAATGTTAATAAATAAAAAGTACAGGAATATGATGAATTATGAGTAAGATGTAAATATTAATTAAATATCTGTTAAAAAACATATCTAATAAAACATACCCAGTCCCTATTTTAAGTATGTCATTCATAAAAAAACCTCACCTGATTCTGTAATCATAATGTTGTCATTGTGTCTGTCTCCTATTCCAAGTACAAAGGTTGCCACACAGTAACCAGAACAAGAATAAACAAATCTTTCCACTGCTGCCTGAAACTAATTAATAGCAAGAATAAAAGTAAGAATATTCTATTGCTTATATCAGTGTTTCGCAAACTATTTATCATTGTAGGCCACATATGTGGGCCACAATGTGTTACCTGGGCCGCAGGTTGAGAACCACAGTGCACCCCCTCAATCCCCCGCAGAGACCCCTCCCCAGATGGGGCCAGGAGCGGAGTTCTGGGCGGGGAGCCAGGGGGCAGGGACTCTGGACCCCGCCATGCAGGGCTGGGTTGCAGCCCTGACTCTGGACCCGGCCGAGCGGCAGCCCTGGACCCCAGACCTTGCTGTGTGGGGCTGGCAGCAGCCCTGGACCCCAGACCCCTGTTGTATGGGGCCGGGCGGCAGCCCTGGACCGGACCTCTGTTGTGTAGGGCCGGGGGGCAGCTCTGACCCCGGATCCCCGCTGTGCAGGGCTGGCGACCCCAACCCTGGAGCCTGTAGGGCTGGGTGGCAGCTCTGGACTCCAGACCCCTGCTATGTGGGACCGGGCGGCAGCCCCAGAGCCCGTACCCCGTGGGGCCGTCTGGCAGCCCCAGACTTCGGATCCTCGCCAGGCTGGGCAGCCCGGACCCTACTGCGCCAGACAGCCGGGAAACCATACTCCACCACAGGGCCTGGTGACCTTTAGCACACAGCTGGGCTGCAGCTGTGTGCTAATTGGACCACATGTGGCCCGCAGACCGCGGGTTGAGAACCACTGGCTTATATAGAACACTTCACCTTCAAATCACGGTATAGGCATTAAGAGCAGGATCCTACACTGGACTCAGCACCTTGCAGGATCAGGCCCTTATTAATTAATTACCACAACACATTTGTGAGCTCCATTTATATTGTTGTCCCACTTTTACAGAGGAAAAAAACATGCAGAGAGGTTAATGATTTGCCCAAAGCCACACGCAAATCAGTGTGAAAGCCAGTGTTAGCTCCCAGTCCTGTGCTTAACCCTAAACCATGCTGCCTTTTACAGTCTTCCTAGGGGCATGTCTATACTTACCTCCGGAGTGATCGATCCAACGGGGGTCAATTTATCGCGTCTAGTGAAGACACAATAAGTCGACCGCCGAGCGCTCTCCCGTCGACTCCGGTACTCCACCGGAGCGAGAAGCGTAGGTGGAGTCGACGGGGGAGCATCAGCAGTCGACCTACTGAAGTGAAGATACCGCGGTAAGTAGCTCTAAGTATGTTGACTTCAGCCATGCTATTTTCGTAACTGAAGTTGCGTAACTTAGACTGACTTAGCTCCCTCCCCCCGCAGTGTAGACCAGGCCTAACAATGCTTGCTTTAATCAGCTCACCATGCATCACTTCCAAATACCATCAACAAAAGGGATAAAAAAGCACCTTGTTACTCAGGATTATGACTGTTAGCTTTCCTTTTGCCCTGTTACATGACACCCCATCATACACACCATAGTTCTTGTTCTGCTACAACACACAGTAAAATTTATTTTTAAAAGGAAAAACAAACTATGTTAATGAAACCTGTGAACCAATTTAAAACAACAACAAAACAGAATAATTTACAAAGAGGATGCAGTGTGTGTGTTACAGAACACTTTTGGGACTTTCAATGGGACTTGTGCGCCTAAGTCACTTAGGTGCTTTTGATAATCCAATTCAAAAGTGTCTAAGAATTCACCTTTTCTTCAATCACACATCTGTCTTTCAGCCACTGATTTAGTATTTCATCCTTAAATGCACCTGTGTTGCCAACTGTACTTTGCTGAATTTTGGCAATTGTTGTAGCATCTTTCACAATTTCAATCATTCCTACAAAAGACAAGGAGAAAATAAGAATTTTATTTTCTAAAACACTTTATATATATATATATAGAACCAGTGCTGTCTGCGTATTATTTCATAGAACCACAAAGTCACAGAGTGAAGGTCTTATATTCTGTTGAGATATTTACATTAGGAGGTTGCATTGTCACAATTCAAAGTCATTATGTCTCAAAGCAACACTACAGTACAAATATTGCAAATGTAATATCAGGGTATCATCCATGGCTTTGTGGTTCTGTGCTACTATTTGATACATTATCTCCCCTCACCCCTGCTCTTACACATAGCTACTAGGAAGGAATATTGGGATATTTTTCTTTTCTCTTTCCCTTTCCGATCCCTGGGAGAGTTCCTGATGGTGCCAGTTCTTTTGTGCTGTGCTCCCTGCACTGCCTCAAGTTTCTGGCAGCATGGGGAACACTCCTGTGCTCAGCATCCTGCATGCTCTGCCTGAGTACACATTTCTATCTGTCTAGGTTCTTATCCTGCACTTGTTACCATAGTCTCTGAGGGCCTCACAAATAAGAGAAAGACAACATAGCAATCTCTTCCTCCCCCCATACTCTCGGCCAAATCCTCCTACTGGGAGGAAATAACTATTTCATTCTGAGCATGTGTGTAGTTATTTTTTTTAAAGTAATACAATTATTACGAGACAGTGAAGTTAAAGTATAATGAATTTTGTATTTTGCTTTGCACATGGTGATGTTCACAGCCACTCTTCTCTCTCATGGAAGTGAATTCCAGTCTCTTAGTCCAGCTATTAAGACGGTTCCCTCTCCTGTGTACAAAAGCCTCCCTCTGTTGGTCAACTCTTTTGTGGTTCCAGTGGAACACGGCTATCCTGGGAGGTCAGTCGGAGGGAGAGGTGATCTCTTAGGTTGCTAGGGCCAATCCTATTGAGGGTGTTGATTGCTGGGACAAAGCACTTGAATTTGATTCTGTTTCATAGGGAGGCAGTGCAGAGAGGAGAGCACCAGGTTGATGTGCTTCTGGTAACCTGTGTTGCTAAGCAGGTACTTTCTACACTTTGTAACAGATGGAGCCTCTTCAGAGTTGGCAGCTTCATTCACGGGTATAATGATCAGCAATAATCACATCCAGTGGTCACAAGCACATGGATCACCCTGGTCACATCTGAGTCTGACACAATAAGATGCAGCTTTCTGGCCAGCAATACATTAAAGATAGTGTTTTTTAGAGCACGGGCTGTTTGGGCATTCATTAGCAAAGAGGAATGCAGAGGCCCCCAAGACTGCAAACTTAACAATCTTAAAGAAGACACCCTCAGCAAATTGAGGCATTACACATGAAGCGAGTCCTTCAAAGTGCTTCCCTCTTCCCACCAAAATCATCATCAGCTTCAGCTGGCTGCTCTCCATCCAGGTACTGAAAAACCTGAAAGATGGTTCTTTTTTATATTTGATGTTAATGGAATTTAGATCTGAGTAGTCTCCATACTGCTGGAACGTCAATCTGTGTTGGCTCACAAACAGTAGCTTCAGATATATGTTGAATACCATTGGGGAGAAGAATGAGATTTGGGGAAATCCGCAAGTGAATGCTCTGGCAGACCACTTGCCTATTATGATTTTGGTCCAAAAGAATGTAACCTCCAGGAGACCTTGAAGTGGTGCACCAAAGAGTCACATATTGAAGAACACTAGTTTAACCTGAGAAAACATACAGTAATGAGCTGAGACTGTCCCCTCATTTGACCAACAATGTCCTTTTTTGTGGTATTGAGGGGTGCACAATTCTTAGATCCATCACATGGAAAAGGGAATATAGGAAGTACAGTACAAAAGAATATATTTTCTTGAAATAAAAAATTGGGAGCCTATTAAGAACCCATAAAAGAAGAGAGAGTAATGGCAGATTTTTTCCCCCTGCAATTTTATTTTTATGTTATTGGATAGTTTTAAGATAAATTTATATGCAATAAAATTAAGTCTTATAGTTTCTGGAAAATAATACGTTTTCTAAAAAAAATGGTCTAACAAAGAGGCCGCAAAATTTGAAAACATTTTAACATTAACAGTTAATGTTAAAATACATGTATCAAGTAATATTTTCACATATCATTCATGTTTAATTTCCTTTGATTTTCATTTTATATAATTTGAATAGTAATCTCTGATTTTAAAAACATAATATGTATCGAGAAAGAGAAATACCCTTTATATTGCAACATCCTGCATTTTAATAAGCATGAATTTGGGACTGCTGCATTGCTCAGGAATCACAAAGTCATGAATGAGTAATGCAGGTGACCTCAAAGCAATCTTGATGAAGTC
Organism: Emys orbicularis; assembly: GCF_028017835.1. Classification (NCBI taxonomy): domain Eukaryota; kingdom Metazoa; phylum Chordata; order Testudines; family Emydidae; genus Emys; species Emys orbicularis. Next base: position 30,689,625 of record NC_088683.1, on the reverse strand, counting down.
CTTCCACTGCAACATTACATATTCTCTATGCCACATATTTTTAGCTTTTAGAAAAAATACTTTAGAGATATTTTAGAGAATTCTTAATTTTAGCAGTACTGCTTTCATATTTTTCTGCCTATAAGGCAGTTTTTGTTGCAGGGGGGAAAGGAAAGTAAAAAAAAAAAAAAAAAAAAAAAAAAAAAAGTGTATTGTGAAGAATGTGGGAAACACCTATATTATTTTTTGTGAATATTATGTGGACCTCTGCCTATTTGATTACTATCATGCTGTTATCTGCTATGTGGATGCAAAAAGTTAACTCAATCCTGGGAAGTTCTGCATGTCTCCAGGAAACCAAAGTTAATTACTTTAGTCCTTGTCTACACTTAAAAAGGAATGCCAGTATAGCTATACTGACAAACCCTGTAGTGGAGATGCAGCTTGTACCATCAAAAGACTTCTTTTGCCAGCAAAGCTTAAACCTCTTCCCCAAATGGAATAAGCGACACCAGCGCAAAAGGTATAACTTTTTGCTGGTTTAACTGTTTGTCCACACTGGGATTTTTAGATGTGTCAGTTAGAGATGTGACTTCTTTTTTTTTCTCTCACACTCCTAACCAACATAGCTAAGTTGGCAAAACTTTTAAGTGATGATCAAGCTACGGCCATGTCTACACTAGGATCACTTTACCAGTATTGCTATACTGGTATAAGTATACTGGCAAAGCATTCTTCGTGTGGATGTAGCTATACCAGCGAAGCTGCATTTTGTGGTGGAATAGTAAAAACCATCCTCACAAGTGAAACAAGCTATCCCAGTAAACGTGCAGTTTTGCTGGGATAGCTACATCTATACTAGGGGCTTTTGCTGGCATAACTATGTCAGTAAGGAGTCACACCTCTTACCACTCCTGTGTGACATAGCTGTGCCGGGAGAAGTCACCAGTGTAGACCAAGCCTTAGACAGCTCCCATCATCATTGTTCAACAAATAATACTGGTGTCAAGGCCTTTGAAGTTTTGTCCCTGTCAAAGTTGGACACAACACTCCCTTGGCAATGGGGAGGGGGGGACAGCGCATGGACAGAAAGAACAAAGAAGCCTGTTTGGTTTTAAAAAGAGACACCCCCTGAAGCTCAGGGGAGACGGAGAAAAACAGGGTCTGTAGAAAAACAGACTGTAACCTGGCTCCCAGAAGAGTGGGGGTACCAAGGATATGTCAGGCCTACCAACATCTTGGGGAAAATGTGAAGCTTTTGGTAAGATAATATGTGTATGGGCTTCATGTTGTTTTAACCCTTCTTTCTCTGATTGCTGTGTATCTATGGACAAATAAATAACACTTTGCTTTGAAGAAGCTGATTGGTGTCATTGCATTGTCATACTGATCACAGCTCCCGAGGGGAAGTGTATAGCAGGGGCCAAACCCAGTTCGGGTAAACACGGGTGGTGATTTCACTCAGAGACATGCAGATGCTGGACCTATCAACTTGAAAGCAATGCTCAGGGAGGGACTGAGAGAGGGGTCAAAAGTAAGGCTCACCCTAGAGCCATGACTTACACAGAGACATACAATATAAACTTTATGTACAATTTTTGTGATTTGTTACCACCATGACATTCTGCAATCTACTGATCTCATCAAGTGTACTGTACCTATTTTATTTCCCGTAGAAATGCAACCATATGGCAACAAACACAGGTCCAAGGATTCTGCTTCCCAAATAGATTCCATAATTCGAAGAATCTAGTCATAAAAACCAATATACATTTTTACAGCATTCCATCTTCAAAAGCAGTTTACAAAACAACTGATTAACCCTATCAATAATCTTGTGAGACAAGTCAGTAGGATTATCCCATTTTTACAGATGGAGAAACTGAGACAGAAAGAATAAAATGATCCATCTGAGGCCACAGAGACAGTCAGTGGCAGAACTGGAATTAGAACGTTATACTTCTTGGCTCTCAGTCCTGTCTTCACATCATGTCTCTCTCCCTGATAAAACATACATATTTATTGTATGCCCTATTTTAACAGACAAGAACTGACCACATTATGAAACACCAACTTCTATGTAAATCCTCAGAAAATGCTAATATTGGTAAACTGGTCTATTGGAACACCATCATCAGACCAACCAGCAAGGTCATACAGGAGAAATGCAATCTGTCAGTGTCTTTTACCTTTGTTAGTTTACAAAAAATATGTTTTTCCTTTAGTGGGAAATGGATCATAATGGCCAAAATGACAGATTAATTTTGTAGGATAGTGAAAGTGTGAAATTTATGAAAGAAACTCAGAGTCTCAATTCTACCATCTAGCCAAATGCATGCAGGAGGACTAGGAAAGGAGGAATGAGGTGCAAAGGTGATATAAAGTACCAATAGGACATAAAAAATGAGGCCCTAGTCCTGGTTGGGGCCTCTGAGCAGTACCATAATATGATTTAATAAATAATAAGTTCATGTTCCAAGTGTACCATAAATACAATTTACATACATTTTTGACAGGAAAAGGGTTTTTTCCCCCAAACAATACTTTATTCACGTGGCTCTTATACATATCACATAGCAGTTTAGCAATCATACCTGTAAAATAAGCATATCCTGGCGAAGGTCATCTCCATGTTTGAAGATAATGCCTATGGTTTCATTTGATAGGGCTGTGGGGTCTGCACATTTAAATTCAAGCCAAAGTGGCTTTTTCTTGGATGCCATTACTTTGCATTTTTCAATCTGTAAAAGATGAATTCATTTCTAAGCTTTTGACTCCTGTTGGCACAGCAGAGTCAATGCAGTTAACATAGAATTAGCTGCAGATTCTATTGCTTTTTATGCATCATCAACACATTGTTTACAAAATTCAAATCCGTTATGCCTGTGGAAACACATTTAAAGGTTGGGGGAGAAAGGTGTTATTCAGTTGCCACAGAAGGCCTAATTTAGCTTGCAGAATTTTTAATACTAGTGATGATGCATGAGCTGGAAAGAACCCAGCTTGACTCAGAGTACAGGCTAAATTTATAGAATTGGCCATTAAAAAACAAACAGCACCATCTTCTAAACTGTGAACCAAGAATATGAGATTCTGAAATCAGAGGGAGACAATAAGTATGGAAACCCACAATAGCAGTTTTACTGTTAGTTTGCAGAGTAGAAACACACATTTAATTACCACCACCCCGCCCCCCAAAAATGACTCCTATTGACTTCATTGTAAGTGAATTGGGTCCTATGTCTCTGGATTCTGTTTGATTCTATTTTAAACATCAGTGAAACATGGTATTTTAAAAAGCATGAACAGACTTTGAGCAAGAAAATTACATCTTTGAGGGCATTTGAAGCTAGATCAATTGTAAGTACACATCTGTATCAAGTCTCTACAATATTAAGAATTATTAGTTGTTTACTGCATTTTATTTTATTTCCAATTTATGGTAGAGAACACAGAAACATGTATTTGGGCAGATCCTCAGCTGAGGTAAGTTAGTTACATTGTGGATCTGGACCACAGTATTTACCGTATATAAAACAAAAACAAAAAATCCCCAAACAAACCACAACTCCTACCTCCAAAACCCACCCCTCAAAACATGTGTTGCCTACATTCTTACAGTATGACAGCGGTAAGTAATTTAATGTAATTATGTATAAAATACAAAAATAAAAAAAAGAATGTTAATGCAATTTCAAGCTTGTGAAATCCAGCACTGAAACTCAGAAAACTTATTTACTGTTTTTCCAACAAAGTTAATTCAGGCATATTGCACATATGGCATGTAACATGTATTATTCCTGATTGCCTTCTTCAATGTAAACTTATATGCATATGTTAATGTTAATATGTTTACACTGCACAAAGAAAACAGGAACTGCTACATACATGCAAGATATGGATGAATTAATGTTGCAAGAGACGACTTAATTTTTTGGATCGTCCTGATTTTTAAGTGCTTGTATTCCCAAGCTTAGTACTGCAGTAACACTTTCCCACCACCTCAGTAATTTCCCTTTTAGAAAATAAAATTAAAAAATCCAGTTATTTTTATGGATAAAACATAGGACTGGGAATTGGAAGTTTGTTCCTAGTTCTGCAACAGACTTTCAGCAAGTCACCCTCCTCATGCTTTAGTTTTCTCTGTAGGCTTGGCTTGACGTAAGTAACTTGCCTCATTTTTTAGTGGGCATGACTGGGAAGGTGAATGGAAGGTTAAGATGTAAATAGGGGCTTACCAAGCAGTATGCTGTAGTCAGGATGTCTGTACTAGCTAAGATAAGCAGGAATACAGTAACTCTTCGCTTAACGTTGTAGTTATGTTCCTGAAAAATGCTACTTTAAGCGCTACGATGTTAAGCGAATCCAATTTCCCCATAAGAATTAATGTAAATAGGGGGGTTAGGTTCCAGGGGAAAAAATGTTCCCCAGACAAAAGAGACTCTTTCTCTATACAAACACACACACACACACACACACACACACACACACACACACACACACACATATACACAGTATAAGTTTTAAACAAACAATTAATAGTATACACAGCAATTATGATTGTGAAGCTTGGTTGAGGTGGTGGAGTCAGAGGGTGGGATATTTCCCAGGGAATGCCTTACTGCTAAATGATGAACTAGCACTCGGCGGAGCCCTCGGCTGAGGATTAACACATTGTTGTTAATGTAGCCTCACACTCTACAAGGCAGCAGGAATGGAGGGAGGAGACACAGCATGGCAGAGAGAGACAGAGACGTGTGTGTGTGTGCGCGCGCGCGTGTATGTGTGTCTCACCGTGTGTGAGAGACCTGCATTGCCCCTTTAAGTACGCTGACCCCACTCTAAGTACATTGCCTTTTTAAGTAGATCAGCAAATTGAGACAGCAGCTGCTGCCAGCAAGCTCCCTCCATCCTGAGTCCTGTCGTGTCCCCCCCTGCTCTGTGGAGAGGTACAGGAGCAGGGGGGGGGTGAGAGTGGGAGGGAGGGGGATACCCTGACATTAGAACTTCTCTTCCACCCCCCCTCTGCACAGCAAGCAGGAGGCTCCGGGGAGCAGCTCCAAGGCAGAGGGCAGGAGCAGCATACGACAGTGGGGGGAGGGACAGCTGAACTGCCTGGCAATTGATAGCCTGCTGGGAGGCTGCGGCACAGGGAACTTAGGGGAGCTGATGGGGGGCTGCCGATCCACCCTGGTTCCAAGCCCCCACCAGCTAGCTCCAATGGGCTGCTCTTTCTGCAAACAGTGGACAAAGCAGGTGATTGCCAAACAACGTTATAAGGGAGCATTGCGCAACTTTAAACGAGCATGTTCTCTAATTGATCAACAATGTAACAACGAAACAACATTAACTGGGACGATATTAAGTGAGGAGTTACTGTATAAGGTAAAGTTTTGCTGTGTAACTTTGGATGTGTGGTATGCCCTATAATATACTCACCCCCTACACTTGTCGTCAACATAGCTTTGCTGTATGCCATAGAAAGGAACCTGAGTGACGAGACTGGAGTCAAACTGAGTTCTTGGGGAACTGAGTGGAAGAGGTCTCAGGAGAACACCAATACAGCAGTTCAGTGACTCAGATTCCATTTGTCTGGAGCAGGTAATGTATAGTTTATTATATACGTAGCTTTACTTGCAAGGATCACAACCCAGAAGTTTAGCAATGGTATTGGAAGGATTTAAATTTCAGCTTTCCAGGGCACTGGAGGAGTGGGTTAGATCTAAAGGAGGTCCCTATGGACTCCCCTAAATAAATGAACTCCAATAAATAGTGTTAGACAAGAAATGCAACAAAAAGAAACAAAAAACCATGTTATTAAATTATTATACAGAAGTCTCTCCTAAAGAGAAATTAAGTAACATACAGGGAATAGAGGGAGCTACTTTGGATTCCTATAGAAAGGAATGCCTGGCAGAGCAGGCAAAGGTATGTTGAATGCTACTGAAACTTTAAAGAATAAGACCAATGGGAGATCATGAAGACAACAGTAAGTGTAGCTAAAGAATGAATGCAAACAATTACAAAGATAAGCTCGTATTCCCGAGAGAAATTGGCTGAGAAATGTGTCACTTTGGGAGATAAGTAAGTGATTTAAGGAAAGAGAGTGAGGGGTTAAAGGGAATATTTATGCAGATGTTAAAAATGTTAGAGTGCTGAAAGGATTAAGCAGGCCGGTATAGTAAAGGGATTGGGTGTAATATTCAGTAAGGGAAAAGAGAATGCTTGGTTTGATAACAAAATCTGGTTACAGCAGTACAACTTGGTCCAGTCTTGCCTGGTGGAACCCTGGTAGTCAAACAAATTACACAAGGGGAGGTCAGGTGGTGACAACTACCACCACTATGCTTTTGTCCCCAGGAATCTTTACAGTCATTTTGAGAGAGAATGGCCATTGAATGGTCTGTAAATAATCAATTGTAAAGGACTGCTGTAGGCAGAGAGACACTCTGGGCTTGGCTACACTTGAGAATTCACAGCGCTGCTGCGGCAGCGCTGCCAAGCGCGAGTGTAGTCGCGCCGCCAGCGCTGCGAGAGCTCTCTCGCAGCGCTGCAAGTACTCCACCTCTCTGAGGGGAATAGCTTGCAGCACTGCGAGCGAGTGTGCAGCGCTGCAGGCACTGATTACACTGGCTCTTTACAGCGCTGCACTCGCTGCACTCGGGGAGGGGGAGGCGTTTTCACACCCCTGAGCCAGGGCCAGCTCTAGGATTTTTGCCGCCCAAAGCAAAAACAATTTTGGCCGCCCCCCGCCCCCGTTTTTTAATTACCCCACCCCCGGCCCCGAGTGCAGGGGGAGATCCCGAGCGGCTGCGGCGCGCGAATCAGCTGTTTCGCGCACTGTGGCGTGCGAGCGGCAGCAGCAGCGGAGGTGAGCTAGGGCGGCCGGGGCACATTTTTAGGGGCGGCATTCTGGCGCCGGCCATGCCGCCCCTAAAAATGTGCCACCCCAAGCACCAGCTTGTTTTGCTGGTGCCTAGAGCCGGCCCTGCCCTGAGTGCAGCAAGTTGCAGCGCTGTACAGCGCCAGTGTAGCCAAGGCCTCTGATTTGAGTCATTGGACTATGAACAATTTAGTCAAAATCACTAAAAAGAAATAAGGGGTTTCCATTTGAACTTAGCTGCCTCCAAATGTACAAGTAGGGAATGTAGTCAGGGTACAGTTTGTAAAATATAATTAGAGCAAAACAAGTGGTGTTGATTAAAATACTTAAAAGAAATGCAAATATATTTGTGTAATTACATAAGGTTTTAAGGACCTAAACAAACACTCCTGGTTTGTAAAACCCTACTTTGTACGTAAAAAATTAATTGGCTTTTAAAAGATTCCACTAAAAATCCATTTCAATCTTTCATTCAAAGTTGCAAAAGCGGACAGGCACTTTTGAGCAGCTGCCAAGGTTTGCTGGTAGTCTTTGCTAAATCCTTCTCCCCCAACCCGCCCGCTCAAGCCAAACACACGTAGCTTGTATCATTTGGCTTTGTTACCTCAATGTTTTTATGAAGTTCAACATATTTTTAAATAAGGGCTAGAGGACATGGTTGCAGCTGTGGCAGGGATGGCCAGAACCAAGAAAGTAGTGAGAGACTCTGCATCCTCTTGTAATGAATCAGCAGCTGAAAGAGCTGCAGGGTGAGAATGAAAAATTAAAGAGACAGTACACCTCTGGAGCAACAGCAAAGGCGTGTATGGGAGGGCAGGAGGCATTGTTAGAGGAGTAGCAATGTTTTGAACACTGAGCCTTAAGGTGGCTCTAGTAATCAGACAATCGCTTTCATAGGGGTACATGGAAACTTTTTATTCACAAAACAAACAGTTACACTTGACGTGAAAATTAATACGGCTAACAAGATTTTATGGCAAATAAAGGGTGAGAGATGCACTATGGAAGATTCCCATGGTACATGAAGTGTGTTTTGTAAGAGAGATAAAACAAATGTAAAGACATGCTATTTAATTAAAACCATATAGAGGCTCCAAATAGGAGCCACAATAGGTTGTGTTTCCTTTTTCAGATGGCTGTGCGCTTTGGAAGCAGAAATCAACCCAGCACCAAGAAAGATCAGTGAATATAAGAAATTAATCTTAACCATTAATGCTTTTATCCAAAAGTTTTGTTTAATTATAGAGTAAAATAAATTGCATTGGGAAGTAAAACTTCCATATAGGTTGTTTTGTAAATGGAAAACTAAGCAATTATATATAAGATTGAAATAGCCTAGATTTGAAACAAATCCAACTAATGGCTTAGAGTTAAATTAAGGTCTTATTGCTTAATAAATTTTAGTTTATTAATGTGCCAAGTGTCATTGAATTTCACCAATCTGCAGTCACAGGGGTTTGATCAAAAATGGTTTAAAACTATTGAAAGGACTTTATGGACAAAAAAGTAAACTTTTAAAATGCATAAGTCTGCCAAGGTCAGGAAGCAATGAAACCTGGAGGGAGCCTGACATGGGAGCTGAGCTTTTTGGGATTGGTATATCACTTTGAAACCAGGCCCGGGGAGGCTGAGCCTCCCCAGCCAGGCCTGGCCCCACCCATCCTCCATCCCGAGGCCATCTCCTGCTTCCTGCCGCTTCCCCCATGGCCCCAGCCCAGGCAGGCTGCTCCTCTTCCCCAAAGCGGGCTGGGACTAGGGCGGGCCTGCCTGTGGCCTGGGACTCAAGGCAGCTGGGGTCAGTGCCAAGGCTGGGGGCGCTCGGGCGGGGTGGCCTGAGGTTAGGGGGCGGTGGCTGCGGTGGGGGACTTGGGACTCCGGTGGGAAAGGGGTGGGTCTCAGGCACAAGGGGTGGGGCCAGAGGCTATCATCCCCAATGGTTGACATAGAAAGGCTGTGGGAACATGAACAAGCATATGAACAGAAGCTAGTAGCAGAAGTACTTCAACCGTTACTAGCAGCAGAAGTACTTCAACCGTTACATGAGCAAGGGTTTCAGCCAGAATTAGCATCTAGAGTACTGTATTTTGAAAATCAACAAAGCAAACAATTTATTGATAAAGAAATTGTAACTATTTTATATGTATGATGTTGTAATTTTTTTTTATGTACAAGATAAAGTTAATTTCCGAACATGAAAGATAAAAGGCAAAAACAATGACATACTATATAAAGTAAAAGAGGCCTTAAGTGACAGAACAAAGAGGGTTGCCCTATTTTATCCCCACATAAATGTTAAAAATTTGGTACAAGGGATGTAATACTAATTGGTACAGGGTAAGAAATTTAACCAAGGTCCAATAACATGAAGTTAAATGTGAAAAGCACTACAACTCGTCCGGCGTGGAAGAAGTTTTATTTTCCTTCCTCAAATTCTGTTGCAAAACAATGCAAAGTCCGGAAAGCTCCGGACTTGTACTGCTGCTTGCACCAGGGGGGCACTTACATGTGCAGAGTAAGAGTTGCCAGCATGTGGGTTCAATCTGGGGGAATAGTCTTCAAATTGCACAGTACAGTTCAGATGCTGGGAAGTTGGTAAAGTAAAAACTGCCTATGTTGGTGATGACAAGTATTGTTTGGTGGCTTAACAGGATCACTTCTGGTATGGACCCAGGGAATGTTATTTTAATTGGCCTATGTTCTGTTTGACACCTAAATTTCTCGTGGTGATAAATGGAAAGATTTTTACATTTTGTACCAGTTTTTCATAATGTCATTAAAATAAAGGCAAAGTTAAAATTACTGAAGGATGCTTTAAAGGCAGAGCAAGCTTATAATGTGGGATTAGATCCTTCTGGGTTCTACCTGCGGAGGTGAAGTTGCATCCCCTGCTTCGTACTTTGAGCCTAATATTAACGGTGGTTCAAATTATTATAACTACTGTGGTTTTGACGATGTGTTGCTGCTTGGTAAACTTGAAAAAAAGAGCACAGAAAGGTGGAATAGGACACAAATGAAACAAATACTAACATTAAAAACAAGAAAATTAAAGGAATGGAAACGTAGGCCTGGCTTGCCATAACCTGCCTCATTTCTTAGTGGGCATGATTGGGAAGATGAATGGAAGGTTAAGTTGTAAATATGGGCTTACCAAGCAGTATGCTGGAATCAGGTTGTCTGTGCTAGCTAAGATAAGCTGGAACACCCTGATGCTAGGGACAATGGACAAGATAAACTTGGAATGTAAAGATCAGGTTCTATATGAACAGCACGTGGACAGAGCATGCTTATGCAAGGCTGGGGCTAATGTAATTCAGTGCACCTTAAATATTCAAAATCAACTGGGCTTTACAGCTATGTGTGAAACTGCCAGCCTTAAATCTTAATTACTTTAAAAATACTGAACCAATTGGCCTCAAACATTTGGGCTGAGACTAAATATTGAAAATTTCAGCCCAAAAGTTTGAATGGAAAGTGGAACTCACACTGGACTAAAGTAACCACTATAATAAACATTCCTTTGTTCACAGATTACTTTGAGTTTAGTGTCCAAGGAATAAAAGGAAGGGATAGCTTGTGAATAACTGTCTGTCTGCCTTCTGATGTCACACCATTTGCACCTATAACTCACTTATTTCCCTTATCTAGGGAAGTGTTGGTAGAGTTGTGAGCTTCACAGTCTATACGGACAGTATCAAATGCTGTTGTGGCAGCAAAGTGTCTAAAAAAAAAGTCACATTGCCATCAAGCCAATTGTGACTTCTATCTACAGTATCTGAATAGCCCATCAACCGCTTAATTGATTCTATAGTCATACCACATCAACCTCTTAATTTGGTAGACACGTGTCTGTGATCATGTTGCAGTGACCGGCATTTTACTGTCTATCTAGGTATTTACAGTATACAACATTTTCATTAATGAAGTATGAATGAAGAGACTTTTACACCACTGGCCATTTTACACAAAATAGATTATGAGACTGAATTAGGCCTGGGCTACACTACCCGCCTGAATCGGCGGGTAGAAATCGACCTCTCGGGGATCGATTTATCGCGTCCCGTCAGGACGCGACAATCGATCCCCGAATCGACGCTCTTACTCCACCAGCGAAGGTGGGAGTAAGAGCCGTCGACGGGAAGCCGCGGAGGTCGATTTTGCCGCCGTCCTCACAGCGGGGTAAGTCGGCTGCGATACGTCGAATTCAGCTACGCTATTCGCGTAGCTGAATTTGCGTATCTTAAATCGACCCCCCCCGTAGTGTACATGTAGCCTTAGTTATGTTAGACGAAAGGTCCACACTGTGATTGCTTTTATTGCATTTGGATAAATGTAACACTTCTGTGTACACAAAGCCAATCAGTGCCTTTCTTCCTACACTGTGCAATAGAATATTTTCTGTATCACCACAACATAAATTCTATCCTAAAATGCTTTGCAGAATTAACTGATACTTACAAAAATAAGGTAATAACTCAAGGCAGAGAGAAAGGAAAAGGCAATGAAAAGAACTTTTAAGCTGAGATTTGAAATAAAACAGCAATTTGGTATATTGAAGAGATACAGAAAGGCTATTCTAAATGGCAGAGAAGACTTTTGTATCAACAATGGCTCAACGATGTGGTGCAATGACTGCGCCATGGGCAGTCATACCTAGTGGTTGGAGCAGAAATCAGACCTAATGGTCAGAGCAGAGGGTCAAAACGAAAGACAACATTAGGTACGAAGCTGAAGGTCAGAGCTAGAGACAAAGTCGGGTGCTAGGCCAGGGATCAGAGCTGAGGACAGCGTCAGGGATAAGGCAGAGCAGCAGGGGCCAAAGTAGAGCAGGACAGCAGGAACTGGGAGTAGACAGGGGTCTGGGATGGGAGGACACGAACCAGGAACAGGAAGGAATGCAGGGCTCAGGAGTCAGGTAATCCAGAGGTAGTCACAGCCAGCCAAGGATTCCGCTACTTGCTCGCACAGCTTCCTGTTGTTACTTCCTGGTTTATGTTGTGCTCCTTAGCCAGTTGGGGGTCTGGATGTTTCCCCCAGTGTTTTGGGGCAGGGCCCTCTGCAAGCTAGACCTTCTTTGAACCTGTCCCTAGTTTCTCAGGTGAGCTGCTGGGTGGCAGTCATGGCCTGAGTGCTGCCTGGGGACCCATGGACCCAGGTTTGAAGTCTGTGATCCGTCATAGGTAAGGGGAGTAACCACAGAAAAGATAGGGTTGTCAAAGTGAACTGAGGTAAAACCATAAATGAGGATATCTATGGCAGAAGTGAAGTCAAGACTTTTGGGTACATGATTTGAAGAGGCAGATATTAAATCACACATATTTGCAGATAAGAGATTTTCAAACCATGAAGAATTTGTAAATAATAAAATATATTTACCACTAGTGCTCCTGCTCTCAGCCCAGGGTCATATGGAACTCTAAAGCTTTCCGGAAGTTTGCTGTTCTGCAGTTTTTCAAGCTTTTGTTTCAGCTGTGTGATAACTGTAATAGCAAAAAATAAATCACCATTATTGGGTTCAAAAGTTAGAAGCAGAAAGTTACAATTAATTAGACCTTTTAAGTCTCAGAATTTGAAGGCAAGGCTCCTATTTTTAGCTACCTTTTTGAACTGCTTATTCCTAAGACCTTCTAGCAGCTTCTTCAGATTTGGAAATCCAAGGAGATTCTATAGGTAGAGATGCTCTATCTGGTTAAATGTCCTCGGGTGTCTAACCATAGAGAGCCAGTCACAGTGTTACCAACTTTCATGATGTTACCACCAGTCTTGTAGAATTTGGTGTTTTTTTTAAAGATCCAACTCCTGGACTCAGGTGATTATATGAGAATCTCAGCTTTCATTTAAAAAACGTTTCTAGCCCTCATCATTAACAAAAAACCCCCTGAAAACATGACCCCTAAAGGTTCATAACTAGAAGACAAATACAAGAACACAACTTTTTAAACAAATCTCATGATTTTTGGATGCTTAGAGTGAATAATACTGAAGCCATGAAGACTCTAGCCAGAGACATAGCCTCCCTAGAGCATAGTTCCCCCAACCACACCTGGCCACAGATTTGGACCTACAGCTATAGTGATGTTGGGCAGTGCTTTAGCTCCCTCTCTGTGACCGCGAGGCTTTCCAGCAGCAGCCAGGCAGTTACAGCGAGAGCTCCAATCCTCACAAGCCAGGATGCAAGGAATAGTTACAACTAAGGGCTAGCAGCTCAGTCAGAGTATCCCCCAAACTGACGGCAGGCAGCTGCAGATCCCTCACCCAGTCCAGGGCAACGGCCAGCACCAGGAGTGAGCAACCGACCACAGCCCTCCATCCAGGCCAGGGCAAGAAGCAACCAGGGGCAGAGCCTCAAGGAGCCACCAGTTACCTGGAGCCAGCTAGGGGCAAAGCAATTACTATATTCTTAAAGAATGTTCCATACTGCAGCTCTATCAGTTTTAAATTCTAGCAAACAGAACATCTGCTGATTATGTAAATAAGGCATTGAATAGTCATATATGTAAATTAGGAGATCCATTCATAGCCCCTCCAGATTTCTGATCCTTCAGTTTAAACAGGAATGGTTAATAAATACACATTGTTCCATCTTAGCTAGCCAGTCACAATCCCTCTCTGCAATATGCTGGGAAGTACTCTTCTTGTATATTAAACAAACAAGACACCAATTTAAAAGAAAAAGAAAATAAGACAGGGATTTCTATATGCACAAGTTCTAGCTATTCAAGCGCCCCACCATCTTGATGGCACTATATAAATAATTATACCCTCAAAAAAAGAGGAAAATTAGAAGGGAAACAAAGGACCACTGGAAAATGAAGAAGCTAGACTCAGCATTTCTGCACCTAGAATTTTTAAAATACTAACAGAGAAAAATCTCAAAATCTTTGCTATAAAGTTCAGTGAATTAAGAGTCACCCAGGAATTGAAAAAACAAAAACAAAAACAAATGACACCTATCTTTGAGGCTTTTAGGAAAGAAAGGCCTAGAAAATACCAGATGACTAGTGTGATACCTATTCTGGGATATCTGAGTGCAAGATAAAGGAGTCAATATGTGAACATTATAATTAGACACCTTTCTTTAAAGGCAAACTAGGGGTTATTAAAATAGGCCTTCTCAAATCTAATAGCTTTCTACAATGTAATTATTGATTTACTACACAAAGGTGCTCAGGATATAGCATGTCAATTTCAATAAGCTATCTGATATAAAACCACATAATTAAGAAACTGAATACCAATTACTTAAAGCGAGCACAGTAAAGGTTTGGAACTAGTTGATTTAAAAAAAAAAAAAGAACATAAGTATCTATAAGTAATAAGATTTCCCAGCTGATCTAGTTTAAGAACTCAAAACTAGAACCTAGAGAGAGGAAACAATTGTACAGATATCTATTTTGAAGATATTTAGGAAGCAATTATGCAGACCCAGGGATGAAAGCAGATAGTAAAACAAGTATAAGATTAAAGTGTGTTGCCCTTGTAGAAAAAAAAATTTCGATGTAAACATAGGGATTCTGACATGAAAAATGAGGGAAATATTACCCGATATAGCCATGGTGATACTGCACCTGGAATACTGTGTACCTAAACCGAGGGAAGATAAAAAAGGACTAAACAAAAGTACTGAGAAGGGTGAAAACAGAGATACAAGAATTAGGGGATAAGATTGAAAGACTGATAAGACTAGAAAAGAGAAGACCAAAGGGAGAAGACGTGATCCAACAAATTCAGACTGACAATATAAATAAAGGAAGTCAATGGAGATGGTGGGCAAAAGGCGCAACAGGCTGAAGTTAAAGGAAGAAAAAGTTTGGGAACAACGTTAGGAAACATTTCTTAACAAGTAAGCGTAGCTAGGCAGTGACACATTTCCAAAGGCAGTAGTTAAGGCAACATATCCCATATTTTCAAAAACAAGTTAGATAAGTCATTAGTGGAACAGTCATGTGAGTAGGCCTGAAAAATGCAGAGCAGTCACACTTGGTCACCCAAGTACTCTTTTCAGGTCCTGTTATATATTACACTATTTTTGGAGAGAGTAAAAGAGAAGAAAGAAAGAAAAAAAAAAATCACATAAGACAGATAACTTGCTGTACATAAAGCTGATTGCTGTGATTGAAATTTCAGAAGCTCTCTCTCTCTATATATATATAGCTGCAGAAGCTTCAAGTTTCCTCCTAAAAAGTAGATATTCTGATCAAAGAAGTTTGGGGAAGCCTCCCTATGTGTTTTGTAAAATAATTAAAATTAAATTTCTTCTAAAATGTAGAAGTTTTTAACGGGGTTTGTCAGCATCACAACCAAACAAACACCATGTTGAACACTGGGCATGACACAGGAGGGTTTGTCTAGGTTATTAAATACTATGGCCCCAATTTTACAGTCTTTAAAATGACAAAACTCCTCCTGAATTTAGGAATGCAGGATAAAAGTGAAAACATAGCAAGACCTGAAAAAATACCTGGGTCATCCAGGGTGAACACTGCATTGTTTCAGGTCTACTCACACAACTGACTGCCCCGGTAATGGCTTATCTTGGAAACATCAATTTACAGGATGGTGAGTTGGACTGGGATTTCAAAGCTGATATTCACAATGGAAGGGAACTTGGAATTTACTTTTTAATTAACAACATCAGGATCTCTGGACTGAAGGAACACTTTCTGGGATTGATATGAAGTTGCACTATTCGCAATGGGTTTTCCAACTGTTGGAACCAGTCATGTTACAAGCTCCTATTGGTGGTTGATTCAGCATGGTAAATGCTGAAAAAGAACTGGTAAGATGTCACGGTGCAGGTATAGTAGTGAAAGGAATTCTCTCCTCTAGGAATGAAGTATCTGGAAAGTTGTTCAAAAAGCAGGAGGCATATTCAAAAATGAAGTAAACATTTCTTTCGTTCTGGGTAAGAATAATCCAAGACTTTTGAAATGAAGCCTCGCACTTACTATAATCAAAAACACTGTTTAAGGACTTTTAGCTTGGAGCATAAACTGGTTTATGAGATATATTGAGAAAGTGGCTTAATGAAAAATATGACTTCACATTATGTTTTATTATGGGTGCTTCTTCAGCATATGCAAAATATACCATAAAATCTGAAGAAAGGTGTCATCCTTTATAAAATCAATGAACTGAATTAAAAATCCATTCACTTTTAATTGAGATAAAAAAGTATGGTTTCACTCAAATTTGTCCACTGTGCCTATCTCAGGTGCTAGGCACGTAATAAAACACATACACAACTTTAATACAAATTGTAATTAAAACAGGGCACCTAACCAGGCTCATACCAATTGATCATTTCTCTCTCTCTCAAAAATAAATAAATACATGAAAAGAGAAAGCGAGACCTCCAATAATTTTCCCAACTCCAAGCAACATCTTCCAAGAGCCTACCAGTCAGCTCCTTAATTAATCCCTACAATTAACCTTCCACTTCTCTAGGAAAAGTCTGCATAAACATCTGCAGCATCACCTGCAGGTCACACCACATCCATGGCTCAGATGAATCAAGAAGGAAAATTAATTTCAGAGCCCAGGACCCCTCACTGAGAACACACTGCTTCTCGTTTATACCAGGA
This sequence comes from Emys orbicularis, assembly GCF_028017835.1. Classification (NCBI taxonomy): domain Eukaryota; kingdom Metazoa; phylum Chordata; order Testudines; family Emydidae; genus Emys; species Emys orbicularis. The sequence continues at coordinate 30,673,182 of NC_088683.1, read as the reverse complement.
GAGGTGCATTAACTTGCACTTGCACCTGTGTTGCAGTAATACACAAAGGAGAGAGGAGTTAAGATTGTATAGTGTGGTGTCATCCTACCTCTTCATTTCATGGTAGCATGTGTCTTTTGTTTTTTCTTGTCACATTACATATGCCTTAGATTAGAAGAATATTAGAGTACCTGAATTCTGCATTTCCTGGTTTTACAACGTTTGAGTTCTGGAAGGCACCCAGGAACACAGCGCACCATTGAGTGCCTCCAACCTTAACTCCGCATTAATGCAGTTTTCCACAAGTGAATATATTATTGGCTTCTTTGACACCCACAACTTATGTGGCTATTTAGAAGAATTAATTGTAATGCTCAGAGGCAGAGGTAGTAATTTACTCTTATGGACATTACAGAGAAACAGTACTGTTTGCTGCCTTGGTTTTAATACACATGGAGTGAAAAGACACACACATTACATAACAAATGAAGCAATACCTATGAATAAATACCTTGAGAGGTGACATCGTACTTTTCAGCAGAAACTGATTTTATATCCATTGTGACTTTATGCAGCAACTTAATTATCTGAACCTGTTTCATGAAATCATGTAGCATGGCTTTTCCACAGCCCCTAAGATAGGCTTCTAGGATCACAGCAAACCTCTGCTGGTAGTGCATGGACTGAGCAATCTCACTTCTTAAAAACCAAAACAAAAAGTGACCAATTCTTTTGTTCTAAAGGCAGAGAAAAGGCTAAAATTAATATACATAACAGTCAATTTTAACAATGCCTGTAACTTTAATGTTATTTCATTTTGAAGTACTTACTCTCAAACCTCGTTTTAGTAGAAATCTGGCTAGTGCGCTGTCATGATAGGGTTCAAATTTCACAGCCTAAAAAATGCATATAAAAATCAAAGAAATACATATTTTATTTAAAATATTTATAATACCTTGTTGCATTTTCTTATATGTGTAATTTACAGATGACATCAACAGAATAGAGCTCTGTCAAAGTAAAAATGTTATGGAAAAGCATAGGTCTTTAGAGAGAAAAAAAGTTGGAAAAAGCACTGATGTTTCTTTGCATGTGATTTGATCACTGCATTCTATGATTCTATGCTAGGTTGTTTTTTTTTTGAGACATTATTATTGTGACAGATGATTAACAAACAAAAGCCATCCAGTCTAACTTCACACTCATGAATGTTGGTGCACTATAGTGACAGTACTCAGAGATTCAGATGCGGGGGCAATAAAACAAAACATTCTAATATTGTTTTACATTAAACTATTGTGTATATTGTAATTTAATAAAAGTTTTAACCCAGAATTTTTCCCTTTGTTTTGAAAGAAACTAAAAATACCTCAGTAGTTTATTCCTTCTTAAAATCATTTTAATGTTTATTGTCTTGAAACAAATTATTTTAAAAAATGCACAAAGAATAATTTTAGCATCCTGCATTGTATGCACGCGTGTATCCGTCAGCCTGCATATTAATTGAGCCCCTAATTTGGGTGCAAAAATGTGTTAAAAATAAACAAACAACTACTTGTCCGTAAGCTCTGCTGTCTTAAAGGAGAGTGTACAGAGTAGCAGTTACGTGGGAGGTCAGACTAGATAATCTTAGTGGTAACTTTTGGCCTTAAAATTTACAAACCTTGAATTGCATACGTCCTGTCTGGGAAGCCCAACCTCCAGACGGGTGAAGATGAGGCTGGAGAGTATACAGAGGCTTTGTCAGAAGCACTGCTCCTGCAAATTTGGAAGCGCCAACTTCACTTTCTTAGGAGTCAGCAACTACCTCTGAACCTGTGTGGCTTACAAGGTCCACAGGCTCCCTTGCCACGGAGATGCCCAATGTTACTGCAGAATTTGCTCATAGGTTCCTTGATATTTAGTTGTGTCTGCTGCTGTGGAGTTTATAACCTTTACAGAGAAAGAGCTGCCAGGTATGGAAAGGTGCAGAATAGGACCAGAGTAGCTGGATATGCATTTACACTACAGAATTGCATTATTACAAATTTAATCTGCAATCAATAATACCCTCAGTTCTGCAAGTTGCAATGGTGCAGTGTTCCCACCCCAAAGCAAACTATAGTGAAAGTGAAAGAAACTTCTCTTTTCAAACTCAGATCTCTGAAATGCTTTGTCGTATAACTGATCTCAAGCTTTCAGCAACAACAGCTAGCAAGAGACCATATATGAGATATTTCAAGCAAATAGGATTGTAACTCACTTTCCAATAAAACCCTGATTTTGATCTTTCTAACTTTCTATGAATGAATAAATCCTATGTATGGATTCAGAACCATGGTTCCTTGCCTTGCCTTTTATTTTACTGTTTTATACTTTTTAAATTTTAAGGAGAAGTACAAGTACATGAAAGTATAAGATTGATAGTATTGCCAGATAAGATGCATGCACAGCAGCATGAAAGATTCTTCACACAACTCTGCAAGCAGAACCTAAGCACAACCCAAAACTTTTGGGTCAGGCCTTGTCTAAACTAGCATTTTCTTTAAATTTTTCATTGTTTCATTACCAACAGTGGCAGCAATAGCAGGAGCACTGGTACAGACTGGCCACTGATGTTTTAATCACTTAGTGAGAAGCTGAATACAGGTTACATTGAAGATGTAACTTTATTAAATCCTGTGCATTGCTCTGACCACGTGGCTGTGTTGCTTCCAGCCAAACTTCCCACATTCCCTGGTATCCTGTCAATAAAAGTCCCTCAGGGTAGGGTGACCAGATAGCAAGTGTGAAAAATCAGGACAGGGGGTGGAGGGTAATAGGCACCTATGTAAGAAAAAGCCCCAAATATCTGGACTGTCCCTATAAAATCGGGACATCTGATCACCCTACCTCAGGGAAACATGGGCTCTCTGACTGCAGTTCTGCTGATCATTATACAACTGGTGCTTTAACTATCATGTGATCTAGACCTGCTCTGAGCAGGATTAGAAAACCCAGTGGTTAGGATGTGCTTCCATCATTAGAGCTACACTGGTAGTAAGGTGACTGTGGGAAATTTGAAGAAGACTGTTAATGTAGACACAACATGTGAATGATAACAAAGGTAAATGAATTAAGGATATTATTAATTCCTTTTACTAGCAGTGTTTTGATTAACATTGGAGACTTCAAACAGTAGGTCATTCATAACACTGGAACATTTCAATGATCATGCAAATATTCAAGGAAACTAATGTTCAGGAATGCAAATATACCTTACCTGCACTAGTTGCAAAAGGTAATGCAGAACATCGTCGTCTTCTAAGCTCTCCAGCTTTTGAACCGCCATTGCTCTTACATTTTCATCCGAAAAGTTACAGTCCAAAAGTTGCATTGTTAGTCCAACATCCAAAGTGCTATGATCCCAAGCTTCTCTTTTAGCTAACAACTGGTATGTTTTAGCCACTATTTCTTGCTGTCCCCACTTCACTGAGCTAAGCAGCTTAGGATATGCCTTGGGGTGCTTTATGCTTTCGTATCTAAAATGCCACAATAATTCTTTGTCCTCAGGAGTAAGTGGATTAAGTGGGTCAGTGTCTACGATCGCTTCAAGTTGTTTTCGAAGCTGGTTGGGCATTTCAGCTCTTGTCCTATCCCCTTGGGGGTCAGATGTTATCCTATGTTTGGGCAAAGCTATTGGGTGGCAATATTTATCCAAAACAATAGAGATAGCCATTGAGTTTTCTTTATCAGGATTGGTTGCTGATGTAAGTTTGTCAGCATTGATGCTTCCCTGCTCTTCCCCCTTACCTGAAATCTTCCACATATGAAGCACGTACTCCCCACTACGTAGCAGGGAACGGTGATCAATCAACAAAATATTTACATAATAGAGTAGCTGAGTTTTGCATTTAGAATCGGAGTTGGGGGAATCATGTGACTGAAGGCTAACCTTTGTGGATAATGCCTGTGCTTTGCCACAATATATCTGTAGATTCAGTAGTGCTCCTTTAGGCAAATCTTTAATTTTAATATCAAATTCAACCCAAGTATTCCACAGAACCTCCTCAGTAAAAGGCTTAGATATGGTCCTTCTCTGTGAAAGAAGTTGTTGCCCATGTTGAATATTAGCCTCAACAAACACAGTAAGTTCAGTATTTCTTGGTAGCACTGGGATATCAATGCCAACTATCTTGACCCTGAATTTTCTATTACAGTCCCACAAAGAGATAGTGAACACCCTCTCATGATCTTTTCCATCTATTGTCAGCTGTTCATGATATCCTGTAACACCTGTGCAGTCATCCACCAAGGGCCATTCTTCTTTCTGAACCTCATCCTCCTTGGGGTCAGGAGGGTCATCTAGTACTAGGTGGATCTCTTCCCCATTCTTCAGGCACTGTCTTATCCAGTGAAAATCTTTGATTGGCGTCTCTCCTGTGATATACTCATCTCTGCCACAAACCCTGAGAACAAAATCCAGTTCACTGTGATCCTCAGGAATATCCATCAAAGATTTCTTCTTTGCCATTTTTGTGAAAAAGCTCTGAAGGATCATATCTGGCATGTCATCAATTGATACTTTAATTTTCTGGCTAGTTGTTCCTCTATGTATGATTATAAAAATATTGTTATGAGTAATCTTTTTAAACACATATTCTGGGAGTGGCTTGGATGTAATCCATGGATGCATTGAATACAATTTTGGATCTCTGCAGGCTACTTCAATCATTCGTGGTGTGACTAACCTGCGACGAGTAAATTCTAGCTCATCATCATGCACATTACTAACATCAGTGACATCATAGCCAATTAAATCATTAAGCTGCGTCTGAAATTCCTGAACCGCCTCCGTTGGTTTTTGCTTCTGGACCACATAGATTTTGCCTACCTTTTTCTGTAACACTTTCCAATACAGTATGCAGTCCAATGTCTGTATTACTTGATGTTTGTCATAAATTTCATACCACTGCCCTTTCTTTTGATATTGAAGAATAAATTGATCTGGGGTGGATTTATGGTAAAAGTCTGTGGTTTGGCTCATCTCTATTGCACGCATCCAAATCTGTGCTTTCATTTGCTCAACAGTACAGTTGCCAGCTATTTCAAGTAACATTGTTTCCTGCACTTTAGTATGTTTATTGCTTGTAGGCAGAATGAACTCAATGGATATCAGTTCCATTGAAGACAAATTACTTGCTGCACTATATGGCTTCATTCTTCTTCTCCTTCGTTTGGTTTCCTCTCTCATTACAACAGGCTGTTCATAATTCCCCAACTCCATGCCAGAAGAAATCTAGCAAAACATACAAATGTTTGATCACTTTCTCATTTAATTTCTGTGTTTGTACTTCTACAGACACATTAGCTCTTTTTGTTAAGTTTAACTACAGGCATTAATCATAACCTTTACATATACAATATATATTCCAAAAGTTTCTGAATATAAAACTATTTTTGTTCAGGATGGCTTATTTGAATCAATCTATTAATTTTAAAACCAAACATTAGGTACAGCAATAACTAATTAAAATTGTGCATTTACAGAACACTATCCACTCAAATACATTTTATGAATTGTGAACCTGATCCTGTGAGGGCGTCAGGGGCCTAAACTCCCAGACTTCAGTAGAAACTGTGATCTCTAGAAGCTTGACAATGTTTTTTCGCTCCGACTGATTTTCTCTTTTGAATTTGGCAAACATTGATTTTTTTCCCCTCCTGTATTTTGGATGATGTTGAAATTAACACAAATGGATTTTAACAATTAAAAGACATTTTGCTGTTAGTGAGCCAGTATCACAGAATGATGTCATAGTAAGCTCCGGAGAAAAATATGTTAATAGTAGCAGAGGAAACAAATATTGTTTCTATGTGGACCCCACAGAAAGCGAAACTGTTGATTATTTCCCCCCTCCATGATGAAGCGTTAGGATATTTTTATTTTAAAAATCCCTTATATAATGTACATCTAAATTTTAGCCTAATATGATGAAAATGTTTGCAAGCCAATGATACTATACTACATTTTATAGCAAGTGAAAATATCTAAAACAGACAAAATTAGAAAGAAATTTTAAGACAGTCTTGCTGATTTTAACAAAGCAAAAATGTTATCGCTCACAATTAGTCTCTGTTCTACCATATCAAAGTGGAAGTTATTTACAGAGTATTCAGCTGACGAAAGCAAAGTTGACTGGGGACGTACTTACATTTGTTCCCCTTCAATCTCTCCTTCACAAATTATGTTAGATTGCTTAATTATTTCAACATTTTTTTTAGAAAAAAAACTTTTATACATAAAGCCTCCCTCTATTTGCTTACAAAAAAGCCCCAGCAATCTCATCGTGCCCTTGTAAATATTAGAACAAAAGGTAAGAACATACAACAAAACTAACCTGAAAACAACAGAACACACGGTGACTACAATTCGTTCTTAATGTTTCAAAAAGCAAATAACTGTGGGCACCATATTTATAATTACCAAATCAAATTGAAACATTACCTGATAACAAAGCACAGGATGAGTCGCTGAATAAGACTCATTTGTTTAATTTTAAAGTATTTTTTTTAAATGATCATTCACAAGAAAGTTGTTTGTTTAAGTTGTTCTGCTTTTCTTGCTCGCCTTCATATCCAGATGCAAAGGAAGTGCTGCACTTACCAGGAAGGAAGTTTTAACCAAGTTGATTATACATATGATTGCTCATTTTAAAAAAGTCAGAATGCTTTTCCTGTTAGAACAGAACAAATATATTTACAGTACTAGCAACCACAAAAACCTGAACTTAATTTTAAAACTCATGGGTGGAAGGGATGTGCTAAAAATTACCCACTTAGATAAAAACATTAATAAAAATTAAAACAATGACATATGCATAAAACTAGCTGACTAGAAGAAATGCTCTGTATACAGATGAACTATATGTGAAAGAGCCAAATTACAGATGCTTAGTACAAAAAAGAAAGAAAAAAGAACAAATTAAACAAGACACAATTAAGACTCTAATGCTGCCCATATGGTAGTCCTTAGGACCTTTGACTAGATTGACTATCAGGGATTTCCCTACCCCCACCCCTTGAATTTCCCCAACACCCTGACAGTGGCCAGCTAGTTACACAGTGTTGCCAATTTAGTTGTTGGTTGGAAATTTGAATTGAAACATTAATACACACTTTAAAAGCATATACAGTATATGATAAAATACTTGTACCTGAAAAAGTGTAATAGGTTTGAAAAGTATGAACAAAGACTAGCTTCTTCACACAGCTGTTGTTTTCTTGACAATGTTGGCACATTCGTTTCGGCAATATTGGCCAACCTTATCAGGGCCGGCTCCAGCATTTCTGCCGCCCCAAGCAAAAAAAAAGGCACGATCGCGATCGGCGGCGGCAATTGGGGAAAAAAAAAAAAAAAAAAGCCGCGATCGGCGGCGGCAGTTCAGCGGCAGGTGCTTCGCTCCTAGAGGGAGTGAGGGACCTGCCGCCCCCGAATTGCCGCAGGTGCCGCCCCTCTCCCTTGGCCGCCCCAAGCACCTGCTTGTTAAGCTGGTGCCTGGAGCCGGCCCTGCTTATAATTTCAAATTATGATTTGTAAGCAAGGTCTGAATGAGCTCTCCCCTGACAGCCAGGGCAGGGGAAAGGCTTCAGGACCAGGCTGTATTTACATGAACTCAACTACTCTACCTAGGTATCCAGCCCACAGAGCTGTGTTGCCCAAGTGATCAATTTTGGCTGGTGTTGAGTTACAAATAACTTTAGTATTGAATGTGGGGGTCATGAAATGTTGTTAGCCTTACTGTATGAATAAAGGGCAGCAGAACAGTACTTAGTTTGCCCTGATTGAGGGGGTCACCCTCAGTGCTTAATTTTTGCCAGGGCTGAGCCCCGGCACCTCTAGGCTTGGCAGTTCAGGGCCCCGGTACTTCTAGGCTTGCCACGTCGGTTATGAAAGTCAAAAACACCTCTTTCATTACAGATCCCACTGGAGTGAAGGGGAGGGAAAGACAGGGGTTTTGCTTGGTGGTGTGGGCTGTGCCTAAAACTCGCAGGCACTATTTGACCTGCCCCGCTCCCCTATTTAAAGATAGAGCTTATTAGGCTCCACAGAGGGTCTTTTGTCTTGTTAAGTGACCACTAGAGCTGAAATCACTAATAATCAGGTCTAAGTGCTTAGACCTGCTGCAGGACTGCATTTCTGTGGAAAAGACAGCCCAGCCTGCACTCGTTGTGAGGTTCTCCCACTGAGAGCTGAAATCACTGAGTGCTGGGTGGAACCTCAAGAGACCAACTCACAGAGGTCACAGTGGCAGGTGGCAGCAGAAGGTGATGTCACAGGGCCATCGGTGATGGAGTGGTGGAGTGAATGGTAGCACGACAAACAACAGCGGCCAGAGTGAGTGATGAGAAGCTGGAGGACAAGGTGCCTTCTCCCCTGAACCGCCCTCCGCCCCGGGGTGGGAGGTGAACTCATGCGAAAGCACCTCTGAACTCTTGGTCTTCACTGACCAAAGACAACAACTAGGAGCGGGGTGCGGTAGAAAGAGAAGGGAGGGACACGTTAAAGGAACATTTGTTTGTTGGACTACTTTTTTAGTCTTTGCTCCAAAATGCTAGATTTGTGACTGAGAAGTTTATATAAATATATATTTCCTAGTAGGCCAAGATTTTTAAAACGCATTGTTTGCCAAGTATCAGAGGGGTAGCCGTGTTAGTCTGGATCTGTAAAAGCAGCAAAAAGAGTCCTGTGGCACCTTATAGATTAACAGATGTATTGGAGCATGAGCTTTCGTGGGTGAATATGTCTGTTAGTCTATAAGGTACCACAGGACTCTTCATTGTTTGCCAAGGTCATTATCTCATATTCCTGCTATCTCGAGGGATCATTATCTTGGGGAGTTTCTGTACTAAACATTTTTATTATAATTAATTTTTACATAAGAACTAGGGCTGTTGATTAATCACAGTTAACTCATGCGATTAACTCAAAAAAATTAATCGTGATTAATCTCCGTTTTAATCGCACTGTTAAATAATAGAATACCAATTAAAATTTATTAAATATTTTGGATGTTTTTCTACATTTTCATATATATTGTATTCTGTGTTGTAATTTAAATCAGAGTGTATATTATTTTTATTACAAATATTTGCACTGTAAAAATGACAAACAAAAGAAATAGTATTTTTCAATTCACCTCATATAAGTACTGTAGTACAATCTCCTTATCATGAAAGTGCAACTTACAAATGTTTTTTTTGTTACATAACTGCACTCAAAAACAAAACAATGTAAAACTTTAGAGGCTACAAGTCCACTCAGTCCTACTTCTTGTTCAGCCAATCGCTAGGACAAACAAGTTTGTTTACATTTACAGGAGATAATGCTGCCCTCTTCTTATTTACAATGTCACCTGAAAGTGAGAACAGGCATTCACATGGCACTTTTGTAGCCGGCATTGCAAAGTATTTACGTGCCAGATATGCTAAACATTTGTATGCCCCTTCATGCTTTGTCCATCATTCCAGAGGACATGCTTCCATATCTGATGACGCTCGTTAAAAAAATAATGCGTTAATTACATTTGTGACTGAACACCTTGGGGCAGAATTGTATGTCCCCTGCAATCTTTTACCCGTATTCTGCCACATATTTCATGTTATAGCAGTCTCGGATGATGACTCAGCACACGTTCGTTTTAAGAACACTTTCACTGCTGATTTCACAAAACACAAAGAAGGTACCAATGTGAGATTTCTAAAGATAGCTACAGCACTCAACCAAGGTTTAAGAATCTGAAGTGCCTTCCAAAATCTTAGAGACAACGTGTGGATCATGCTTTCAGAAGTCTTAAAAGACCAACACTCCGATGGGGAAACTACAGAACCCAAACCACCAAAAAAGAAAATCAATCTTCTGCTGGTGGCATCTGACTCAGATAATTAAAATGAACATGCATCAGTCCACACTGCTTTGGATTGTTATCGAGCAGAACCAGTCTTCAGCATGGACGCATGTCCTCTGGAATGGTGGTTGAAGCCTGAAGAGACATATGAATCTTTAGCGCCTCTGGCACGTAAATATCTTGCGACACCGGCTACAACAATGCCATGAGAACACCTGTTCTTACTTTCAGGTGACATTGTAAACAAGAAGCGGGCAGCATTATCTCCTGCAAATGTAAACAAACTTGTTTGTCTGAGAGATTGGCTGAACAAGAAGTAGGACTGAGTGGACTTGAAGGCTCTAAAATTTTACATTGTTTTATTTTTGAATGCAGCTTTTTTTGTACAGAATTCTAAATTTGTAAGTTCAACTTTCATGGTAAAGAGATTGCACGACAGTACTTGTATTAAGTGAATTGAAAAATACTATTTCTTTTGTTTCTTTACAGTGCAAATCCTTGTAATCAAAAATAAATATAAAGTGAGCACGGTACACTTTGTATTCTGTGTTGTAATTGAAATCAATATATTTGAAAATGTAGAAAACAACCAAAAATATTTAAATAAATGGTATTCTATTATTGTTTAACAGTGTGATTAATCACACGACTAATCAAGATTTATTTTTTTTAATCAGAGGATTAATCACAATTACTTTTTTTAATCGCTTGACAGCCCTAATAAGAACAGCCATCTTGGGTCAGGCCAATGGTCCATCTAGCCCAGTACCCTGTCTTCCGATAGTGGCCAATGCCAGGTGCTTCAAAGGGAATTAACAGAACAGGGCAATTATCAAGTGATCCATCCCCTGTCATCCACTCCCGATTTCTGGCAAGCAGAGGCTCTCAGAGCATGGTGGTGCATCCGTGTCCATCCTGGCTAACAGTCGTTGATGGACATATCCTCCATGAATTTATTTAGTTCTTTTTTGAACCCTGGTGTAGTTTTGGCCTTCACAACATCTCCTGGCAAAAAGTTCCACAGGTTGACTGTGTGTTGTGTGAAGAAGTACTTCCTTTTGTTTGTTTTAAACCTGCTGCCTATTAATTTCATTGGGTGACCCCTAGTTCTTGTGTTATGTGAAGGAGCTTATTCACTTTCTCCACACCAGTCAAGATTTTATAGACCTCTATCATATCCCCTCTTAGTCCTCTTTTTTCCAAGCTGAAACATCCCAGTCTTTTTTAATCTCTCCTCATATGGAAGCTGTTCCATACCCCTAATCATTTTAGTTGCCCTTCTCTGTACCTTTCCCAATTCCAATATATCTTTTTTGAGATTGGGTGACCAGAACTGCATACAGTATTCAAGAGGTGGCATACAATAGATTTATATAATAAAAATGGAGGAGCGTGGTTTGCCAGAGCGATCAGCAAAGCCAATGCTGACAAACTATGTGAAAAGGCTACAAAACACCAATCCTCTGGACTGCATTGACATGCAGAAAGCCAGTCATTGTCAAAGCCAATTTTAGAAGTACTTAATGAGGCTGTTAAAAATGTTGGAGACACAACACAGTTTATTCAAACAAACATGGTTGTCACACATACTTTCTCTTTAAGCAAGAGATACCACACACCACAAACTGGAGGCTAATGTTAAGTGCATTGTCATTTGTTAATCCTGAAGTTGGACACTGGTTCCGACCAAGACCAGCAAATGCTCACTATCTTTCTGCAAGAAACTCAACTGACAGGTTAGAAGCATGCAGTGCAACAGTGAAAGACTCAGCAGTTTAAAAAGTGAAGAACTCTCTCACTGCATTCAGAAAATGTGCATACATGACTCATGAATGAACCGATGCAAATGGGTGTCAAGTATTAAGTCTCTGCGTACATTATTGGCCTACCACTGACATCAAGATAGATGAATTTCTAGATGTTCAGATTATAGAAGATACATCTGCTGCATCTCTGACAATCCACGTCTTAGGAGAGTTAAATGCTTGTAAATTGAACCCCAAACAGATGGCTGCTTGTGCATTTGATGGAGCTGCAAACTTCTCTGGAAGACATAGCGGAGTACAAGCTTTGCTCAGAGAAAAGTGTAACTCTAAACTCTCCTATACACACTGCAGAGGCCATCTACTCCAACTAGCACTAATACGAGCTGCAGAATCTTCAAAAGGCATTTAAAAAGCTATAAATGTAATGTCTTCATTATACTTTTATTTCAGCAAGAGTCCAAAAGGACTGAGTGTCTTGGAAAATATAGAAGATACACAGGGACTGAAGTTCAAATTGGTCCAACCTGCGAAAACCCGCTGGCTTTCTCATGAGCGACCCTTGGCTGTTGTCTTAAAATTACTGCAACCATTATTATTGGCTTTGGAAAGTATCTACCGAGATGGGACGGATCTTAGTGAGATTGGTGGACTACTTTTGCTACTAAGTTCAGAGAAGACAATCGCCATTCTCTCTTGTAAGTCTACTGTTGAAATCACTTGGGTCATTAAACAATGCCATCCAGGCATCTGCTACAACAGTAGTAGATCTCTGTCCAGCAATGGAAGCTACACTAGGATCAATCAGAGAGATATCCATTGAAAACGTACTGGAAGAAGCACAGACTTCAGTTCAGAAGTTGTCTAATTAGGGCACTTATATTGATTCTTTAAATGAGGACAAGAAGTGTTTGTTAAGCCAGCTGAAAAAGTAAAGTACACAGACTTGATTCTCTTACATCTCTACAACAGCAACTTCTGGATTCTATCAACCTCTATGTTTTTACAGATGCCTGTCTATAAAACACCAACAGTTGAGTGGAGTGAGGCACTACCTGCAATGGGGCTGCTATTTGATCAGGACAGAATAGAGAATATGAACACAGAGTGGAATATCATATGATGAATGAATGAAGATATGACTTCAACTTCATCATTACTAGTGGTTTGACCCAATCTCTGTGCTATGTTTCCTGGGATGAAAGAAGTAGGAATTCATCTCTTTCTACTCCCAGTCACAAACTGAGTGCTCTTTTTCCTCATTGAATAGAATTTTGTGTTCTGAAAGAAGTCGCCTTCTGAGGGATCATGAGCATATCATGAAGGACTGGAAGTACCGGATACACAGGAAGCCACCAAAAAAGAATGCATTGCATTCAAGAAGTTCATTAACAGAGTTGTGCAAAGTTACAACAAGAAACCAAGATGGATGTAGATGTAGTGCTTCATAGTAGGCTTGTGTAGCCAACTTTAATTTGTGTGATGATTTAAAAACATAAGTTAAATCTAATAAAATGGTTGTGAAACACTATTCAGTTTTTACTATGGTGCCATACAGCCCACCTTCGCCCCAATGGTCTCACCCCTCATCGGTCCTCACACATACACCCTGTATTTTTGAACACCCCCACTAATTTCAATTGCTGGGGAAAACACTGTTGACTACAGTTTTTGAATGTGGTCTCAGTGCAGATGCCATATGGAGCTGGCTTTCTCGAAGACTAGATTGAGGTATCCATCTTATTTCCTGCTAATGTATGTGCTACAAATGATGACCAAGTGTATGGTTTTGGGATATCCATATTTCTGAGAGACTGTTGTAATACATGAACTTCTCATAATGTATTTACCGTTTGCTACCTAACAGCTACACTTTTAATTATATATAATATGTATGAATGGTTAGAATATAAAATCAATTATTTGTATTACATATATTTTTCCTTTTCTGAATTTCAGCTTGAATGGTTAAAATTTGTCACAATTATAATTGGACAAAGTGAGTCAAAATGGGAAGTGTTAGGGAACCTTAACTGTAGGTATTGCTACTGCTCCATTTTTAATATATATATATATATATATATATATATATATATATATATATATATATATACACATGATATATAATGGATACACAAACACTTCCACACACACTGAGATCTACTGTGAATGATGGCCGGAGATTCAGGAAGAATTTGAAGGATGCACTTTCAACCCTAGATTTGTGTTGCCACTTATACCACAAGTTAAAGGAGCTATGAGATATGCACATCCTTCAGGTTGGAGTCAATGGAAAATGCCATAGGGGAAGGGGAATGTAAGAAAAAAAAAAATCAAAATGAAGGGACAGGAGAAATTTTAATCTTTTTCAGCATAGGACTTTATTAGTAACATGCTGGCTATTTTGGAGAACAGCAAGTAGAACCCATTCTGGAAAAATGGTGGCTGTGAGGAGGAGAGAAAAGTATACGACAGACAAATATAAAGGTGATCAAACTCCAGCAGAGTGTTTTCTTAGGATATGTATACACTACTGTGACACTGCTGTAGCGGTTTAGTGTGGACACTACCTAGGCCGACAAGAGGGGTTCTCCTATTGGCATAAGTAATCCACCTCCCAAAGAAGCTGTCGCTAGGATGACAGAAGAATTCTTCCATCACCCTAGTGCGATCTACACCAGGGGTTAGGTCGGTATAGCTATGTCTCTCAGAGGTGTGGATTTTTCACACTCCTGAGAGATGTAGCTATACCGATGTAAGTTCCTAGTGTAGACCAGCCCTTAGACATCCATGCCTATGCTAGGACTATAATATGGGGAGGGGGACTATAGCAGCATAGCTATGGTGCTATAGCTATGCTGGCATAACCTGTAGTGGCGACAGAGTTTACAGCAACGAAAGGGCTTTTTCTGTTGCTGTAGTAACACCACCTCCCCGAGCGATGGTAGCTATGTCAACAGAAGCATTCTTCCATTGACCTAGTTGTGTCTACACCAGGAGTTAGTTCAGCATAACTACAGCATTCAGGGATGTGTATTTTTTACACCCTTGAGGGCTGTAGCTATGTCAATCTGGGGCTTGTCTACCCTTAAATTGCTACAGCAGAACAGCTGCAGTGCTGTCATGCTTCAGTGTGGACACTACCTACACCAGTGGTGGGCAACCTGCGGGCCCGCAGGGAGGTGTGGGCTGCTGCTTCCCGCAGCTCCCATTGGCTGGGAACGGCAAACCACAGCCCCTGGGAGCTGTGGGTGGCCGTGCCTGCGGATGGTCTATGTAAACAAACTGTCTCGTGGCCTGCCAGTGGATTACTGACGGGTCGCATGTTCCCTGTGGGCCGCAGGTTGCCCACCACTGACTTACGCTGATGAGGGATTCTCACATTGGTGTAAGTAATCCATCTCCCCTGGAGGTGATAACTAGTTTGATGGAAGAATTCTTCCACTGACCTAGGACAGTCTACACCAGGGGTTATGTTGGTATAGCTACGTCATTGTGGATTTTTCACACCCCTGGGAGACATGGCTATACCGATGTAAAATGCTAGTGTAGACCAGGCCTCAGTTTTAAATGTAGATTAGACCTTAGTCACAACTGCACTTAAGATGCCATCTTCACTAAACAAGCTTCCTGGTTTCCAGAAAGATCAAGCCCCATCTACACAGGAAGCAAAACACTGAAACAGTCTTTGGGCTGGTCTACACTGCAAACTTACACTGGCATAGCGGTGTCTCTCAGGGATATGAAAATCCACAACCTTAAGGGCTTGTCTTCACTACCCGCCTGGGTCGGCGGGTAGAAATCGATCTCTCGGGGATCGAATTATCGCGTCTCATCGGGACGCGACAATCGATCCCCGAATCGACGTGCGTACTCCACCAGCCCAGGTAGGAGTAAGCGCCGTCGACGCGGGAGCTGCGGCAGTCAATTTGCCGCCGTCCTCACAGCGGGGTAAGTCGGCTCGGATACATCGAATTCAGCTACGCTATTCGCGTAGCTGAATTTGCGTATCTTAAATCGATCCCCCCCCCTCAGTGTAGACCTAGCCTAAGAGACATAGCTAAGCTGACCTAACGCCTGATGTGACAGCACTAGGTCGATGGAAGAATCGTGTCCTGGGGAGGAGGATTACCAGCGCCGATGGGAGAAACCCTCCTGGCAGTGTAGGTAGGGTCTACGCTGAAACACTACAGTGATGCAGCTGCGTTGCTGTAGCTGTGACGCTGTAGCAGTTTAAGTGTAGACATACCCCTAGGCTCTGAAATTAACACTTCACAGAGATGAAAAAAATCTTCACGGTAACTAATTCACCTTATTCATAGCATCGCCATCATGGTTTAAGACCCAAAATAGCAACTCTGTTAAGGAACACAATGAGCTGTCAACTCATTTGCTACAGGCCACTGAAAAGCCTTCAGCTAGTAATATGCAGAGTTGTTGTTGCCATGTTGGTCCCAGGATATTAGAGAGACAAGGTGGGTGAGGTAATATCTTTTACCTTACCAAATTCTGTTGGTGAGAGAGAGAAGCTTTTGAATTACACAGAGTTCTTTTTTATGTCTGGGAAACTTAGGCCATGTCTATGCTAGCACTTATGTTGGCAAAACTTTTGTCACTCAGGGGTATGACTCACCCCTGCGACGCCCCCTGCTGGTTATCCTGGGAATTAGCTCAATCCAGCCCGGAGCGCCCTCTGCAGGCCGGTGATCCGCCTTACTGCTACTGGCCCCCCGTGTCCCTCCCAGGACCCCGGTGCCCTTGGCTTGGGTGCTGCCCCCCTGGCAGTACCCCACTCTCTCTCTGGGTCTCCCCACCCAGGGGAACCCCCACCCCCTATCCCAATGTCACCTCAGTCGTGGCTACTGCCAGTCACCATCTAGCCCCCGCGCCCTGGGGCAGACTGCAGTCTATCAGCCAATCATCACAGGCAACAAAGGGTTTGGACTGGCTGCCTTTACCCACCCTCAGGTTGCCCCTCTGCAACCCCAATACCTATATGGGCTTAGGACCAGGCCCTGCAGCCTGGGGAGTTGCTGGCCTAGGGCTTCCCAGCCCCAAGGCCTTTCCCCAGCCCTGCCTCACTCTAGGTCCCCGGGTGAGCTCCCTGCAGCCAGGCCTGTCTCTCTCTCCTATCAGAGGGAGACTCCTCAGCTTTTGGCTGCCCTGGCCTTCTTATAAGGCCAAGATGCTCAGCTGGGGCATGGCCCCAGCTGCAGCCACTTCCCCAATCAGCCGGGGTTTTGCTCCTTTACACAGCCCAAGCCCTCTGCAGGGCTTTTCCAACCCCTTCAGGGCTGGAGCGGGTGTTCACCCCGCTACAATCAGCCTTCCCCAAGCAACATAAGTTTTGGCAGCATAAGCACTCTGTGATATGTCATTCCATATTCTTTATGAAAATATGCTTATGATATGAATATGACATAGCTGCGATACACTTTATGCAAGATCGCTCATGTGAGATCTCATTGGAAAGGTTATGATTTACTGAATGTGATTATCCAATTTGTATGCCTGTATCATTTCTGTATCTGAAGTTAGGAATATTGACTATGTATCTGCATTTCAACTATGCTGCTTTGGGTGACGCCCACTGCTAACACTTCAGGTACAACAATGGAAAAACCAGACAGGGCAGATGGCCCATCAGCGAGGACTATAGACTGTGAAAAGTTTGGCCTTCCTGTGGACTCTCCATACTGCCACTGACTCATGGACGCTGTGATACTACAGGGTCAGGTGGTCTTGTCACCGGATACTAAAACATTACCTGGGACTTCTTGTAACTTTCCACTGTAAGGGAAGGGGGGTCAAGTTTGGGAAACAAAGGATTCCTGCCTTATGTAAATCCTATTTATGGGTGGGGAGGAAGGCAAATAGGACTCCTCCTCTCCATGGCCTGTCTGCCCAAGAAGGAAAACTGAAGGCAAGGGGGGAGTTCAGACTGAGACAGGGGTCTAGTCTGAAAAGGAATATAACTGGAACTCTGAACCACAGAAGCTTTGCAAACTGCCTACAATCAATATCTAGGATGAGAAATACTATTTGTAACCAATTTCTTTAGTGAAACTAGCTTAGTTTGCGTGTTTGATTTCATTTCCTTAGTAATCTGCTTTGTTCTGTTTGTTACCCCTTTTACCACTCAAAATCTGCCTTTTATAGTTAATAAAATTTGTTTTGTTTATTATTAAACCCAGTTTCTGTAATTTCTAACTGTGGGGGTAAGAAGTGTGCACACCTCTCTCCACATTGAAGGAGGGGGCAAATTTCCTAATATATCTTTGGGTCTGCACTCCAAGGGAGGTGGACATCTGAGTGCTGGAGCAAGTCGCTTAAGCTGAGTCTTCCCAGAGTTGATCTGCAGCTGGGTATGGCTCTGCCTGTGTCTGTATTAGAGGATGTTTTAAGAGCCTGGCTCAGCAAGACAAGTTAAAGGGGGCCCATGCTGGCAGAACAGGTAGACTCAGCGGTATCTCAGCACATCAGGTGGCTTCTCAAAGGGTCCAACCCGTCACCCACTCATGTACACAACACTATGTCGGCGGGAGACACTCTCTTGCCAACATAGCTACTGCCGCTCATTGAGCTGGTTTTATTATGTAGATGGGAGAGCTCTCTCCCATCAGCATAACACAGCTACATGAGCGCTCTTATAGAGGCACAGCTGTATTGGTACAGCTGTGCTGCTGTAAGCTTGTAAGTGTAGACATGGCCCTACTCAGAGTGTCACAGCTACCTACAAAACAGGCCAGTTCACCTCGAATGGTCCCTTGAACTGTGTTTTAACTACTTATACTAGACAATCTATTCCATCTTGTATTTAGCTGTGACACTTTAAGTAAGTTTTCCAGACCTGAAGAAGAGCTCTGTGTAAGCTTGAAAGCTTGTCTCTCTCACCATCAGAAGTTGGTCCAATAAAAGATATCACCTCATTCAGCTAGAAATGGCTTTCAGCCATTTTTATCTATTGTAGGCAGAGCTGACAAGGATGCAAATGGTTAAGATGGCCTAACACTTTCCTTTATAAGATGCTGTTTTCAGTTGCTTTTAACTTTGCCAAACTTTAAAAGTTAGGGCTGAAATTTTCCATGCTGGGTGTCAGACTCAGACTAATTTATTTTTAAAGTTCAGCTGCTTCAGAGAATGAGTTTGGGGGGAAATATGCTGTTTTGCTAATTGTAGTCCTGGCTTGACATAAGTAACTTGCCTCATTTCTTAGTGGGCATAATTGGGAAGGTTAAGTTGTAAAAAGGGGCTTGACAAACAGGATGCTAGAGTCAGGATGTCTGTGGTAGCTAAGATAAGCAGAAACACCTTGATGATAGGGACTATAGACAAGATAAACCTGGAACGTAAAGATCAGGTTCCACGTGAAGAGCACACAGACAGAGCATGGTTCCTGCAAAGTAACCAATCCAATCCAAAAATGTCTGATTTAATATGTAGCAAATGCAATGTAATTTCTAAACGTGTAGAAAGGAAGAGGTTGTCTGTGTAACTTTGGATGTGTGGTTTGCCCTAGATCCAACCTGTACACGTGAGTCTGATCAACTCAATGTAGCTTTGCCATAGGAACTTGAGTGATGAAATCCAGAGTCAAACTGAATGTTTGGGATCCCAGAGACCTGGATGAAGTGTTCTCCCAGAAATGGACAAGGTGTTCTGGATAAGCCGGGTACAAAAGGTCTCAGAGGGAATCCCAATGCTAATGTTAAAAAAATTCCTAATCCTTTTGGTTGAGAAGCTCCAGCACCTCAAAACTTTGAAGCAAGGACCTGAAATTTGGCAAGTGGGGAAAAGGTTGCTCTGGGGTCATGGAAGTGCTTTTTTTTCTAGCCCCATAAAAATTCACTCAAATTAGCCAAATAATAAGCCTCCGCAAATCACCATTTGTACATGAGGTTTGTTGGAGTTTGGTAGCTAAATTCTCTGAAGATTCTGTCAGAGCGGAGCAAGACTTTCCCTGAGATTGCTCCTTCTAGATGAGAGAGTCACTGTGGTGCTGGGCACCAGAACTGAAAGCAGGGAAGCAGCCTGACTCATATGCAAAGGGAAGAGGAGCAGGCAATGACAGGGACAGAAATACACGGGGTGAGGGGGAAACTGAAAGTTTGTATCCTTATGTTCATCCTTTTTACAAGACTATGATCAATTTTGTACAATGTATACCTTGTGAGGTATCATTTGAAAACTCAGAATTTGCTGAACATTATTGTCCTTGTAAAATATGTGTGACAACATTGTATGTAAAGTTATAAGACTCTACTGTATGACATTGCTGAGACATACTCCAAGTTTAGAAAAGCAGGCACAAACCAGTTCCTCAGAGACAAAAGGCAAACTGATGCCTCAGCCAGGTGTCAACAAAATCAAATGGACTATCACCTGGTTAAGTGGCCATTCTTTGGCAGGAAGAAGGGTGTGAGCGAGAAATTTACATCTTGGCAATGGAACAGCTCAAGGTTCCTGAGCAAACAGACCGGCTGCCACCTGAACCCCAGCTGGAAATGATTCTCAAAGAGGAGAGAGAGATTAAAAATGAGGAACAGAGGCCCCAAATCACCTCTCTCCCCTCATCTCTACTCATGGCCTCAATAACACTTGAAAGACAAAAGAAGCATCATTGAACTGGGAGAGGCATCCTGGCTGAAAGAAATCCACCCAGACTGCTGTAAGCATTTTGCTTAAATTCACTTAGCTTGTTATATTAGGTATTGTGTTTTACCATTTATTTCTTTATAACCAATTCTGACTTTTATGCTTCTTTACTTGTAATCACTTAAAATCTTTCTTTCTGCAGTTAATAAACTTGTTTTATTGAGGTCAGTGTGTGTTTGGACTGAAGTGTCTGGGGAACTCCATTTGAGAGAACAATGTTTGTGCATATCAATCTCTATTAATGAAATGACTGACTTTATATGAGCTTGTATTGTTCAGGAGGGTAATACAAGATGCACATTACTGGGGGAAAGTCTGGGACTGGGAATTTGCTGGTGTCGCCCATCATTCAAGGGTGGCTGGCTGGCTGACTAAAGGGGTAATTTACGTGCTGGAGGCTGGGTGTGAGCAGACCAGGAGTGGTTGCTCTCAGACCAAAGCAGTGTAAAAAGCACCTGAGTTGGAGAACTGAGCGGATGCAGCTGTCCAACAGTCCAGATTGTACCCTGGGAAACATCACAGAAAGATGCCTGGGCAACCTTAATTCTAGCATTCCCTAATTTCTGAGTGCTTCACTTGCAGCCTTAACATTCTTTTACATAATTTTAATATAATTACTATACACTTCGTAATATAGTTAGAAAAAAATCTGTCTCTACATATCATAGGGCTTGACTCCATTTACCGGAGGATCGACGCGCGGTGATTGATCCACCGGGGGTAAGACCTGCTAAATTGACTGCCGATCATTCTCCCGTCAACTCCGGTACTCCACCGGAACGAGAAGCGTAAGGTAAGTTGACAGGAGAGTTTCTCCCGTTGACCCAGCGTGGTGTAGACACCGCAAAAGGTCAACCTAAGCTACGTCGACGCCAGCTACGTTATTCACGTAGCTGGAATTGCATAACTTAGGTCGACTGAGCCCTGTAGTGTAGACCTGCCCATAGATGAAAATTTGTAAAATGAAAGAATGTGTCCTAACCACAAACTACTAGCTGTGAGTTTTTATGTCAATGGACCCATATATGTTTTACCTAAACATTCTTGGATCTAATGGAATCCCATTGCCCTGACATTATTAAATATACTTGGATTCATTAGGATCTCAATGGCTGTGCCTCCTTAGATCTGGCAAAAGCCAGCAAGAACCAGTCCTAACATTGTTACGGTTGGTTGGCATGTGTTTAAAGATCAATTCTTCCAAAACAAACACACTTAATTTCCTGGTCAACTATTCCGATAAACATCAACTAGCTGATCAGACTGGTTGTCATCTTACATAATAGACAGTAAATCTATACACTGCCCAACCATTAAAAAAATTGTTTGGATTCATCCATTTGCAAAGGACAGGGGTGGCAGTATTGTGTGATAATCTAAGGCTAGGTCCACACTACCCGCCTGATTCGGCAGGTAGAGATCGATCTTCTGGGATTGATTTATCGCGTCTCATCTGGACGCGATAAATCGATCCCAGAAGTGCTCCCCCGTCGACTGCGGAACTCCTGCTCGCCGAGAGGAGGAAGCGCTGTCGACGGGGGAGCTTGCCTGCGCCGCGTGGACCCGCAGTAAGTAAACTTAGTTCGATCTAGGAAACGTCGACTTCAGCTACGCTATTCTCGTAGCTGAAGTTGCGTTGCCTAGATCGATCCCCCGCCCCAGTGTGGACCAAGCCTAATGGTCCTGCCATCCATTGCTTCAGACATAGTGCATGGTATTAGGACATCAATGCCAATTGTCTGGGCCTTAGAGTCCCTCTTTCCAAGCTCCATTTGGGCCTTGACCCCCACCTTCAGGTCCACTCCAGTTCAGATGCCCTACTCTATCTTTAGATTGTGAGCCCTTTGGATGGGGATTGTCTCTTTTTTATGTACAGTGAAGAGCTCAATGGAGTCCCAATTATGATTGGGTCCTTAGAGTTATATCATAGTATAATAGTTAATAGTAATCTGGTTTGGATGTGGGGGCATGTGTATTGACCCATGTAAGTAAGAACATAAGAACAGCCATACTGGGTCAGACCAAAGGTACATCTAGCCCAGTGCCTGGTGCTTCAGAGGAAATGAACAGAACAGGTAATCCTCAAGTGATCCATCCCCTGTTGTCCGTTCCTAGCTTCTGACAAAAATCACAGAACCTTTGTTAGTGGCATCTAACATCACTAAAGAAGTTCTCTGCAAATCGAGTCACTCGGGAAGCCTATTTTTATTCTTTCTTCCTTTTTTTTTTTTTTTTAAATACACATTTCCATATTTACATTGTAATGACAAAGTTACAGAAAGCCAAAAATACAAAAACAGTTCTTTTAAGCTCACATTTTCTGTTATGTAAGCAGAGCGTATGGGTAACTAGGGATTAACAGCCAGGTTCAGGTAAAATAAGAACTAAGCCAAACCTTTTTTGGCATTTCAAAAAAAGTGGGTGAACTCTTGTTCTGTGTTGTATTTAATTTTTGCAAGTCTCTGCATTTCCTGGTTTTCTTTGGCACTGGAAATACCCAAACACTAAGAAAATGATGTTTCTTTTGATATTTTTGACCCTACTATGAAGTATTGAAAATATCATGAGGGGGCAGTTTTCAAAAGTTTTCCAGTGTAATTTTATAGTTGAGCCATTCAAACTTCTGAGTCTTATCCGAAGTGAAACTTCTGAAGTTGGACCATTTATAAATTTAATTTATAAACTTTGATTAAACAAATAGAGATCTTCGCAGAAGAAAAAAGACAAATGGTCCAATATTGGGACACCAACAATAGCTAGCAACTATTTGTCGTTTTAGTGGCGGGGACTGGAAACATGGACTCCTCAGGCCAAAATAGTTATACCGGGGATAAATCTAGTTCTAGTCAATAGAAATATAGATATGCCTTGGGCAAGTTACTTAATCTCTTAGTGCTGCAGTTTACCCAATACAGGCATACTACTAATCTAGTTCTTAATGATGTTGTGAGGTTTAATTCATAATTAGCATTTGTAAAGTGTTTTGAGAAGATCTGATGAAAGATTATATAGAAAGACAACATGTTATTACTATTATGGCTTTAATTTTATATTTTATACTATGAAATAGTCACAATATCTATTGAACTTCGCTTTTTGGATAAGATCAAGTGCAACTATTAGAGCTTGTCCATGTGGGAATGTTTTCCCAGTTATACTGATAAAGTCATACTGTCATAACCCACCATATGAAAACAAGATATTGTAAAACACAAAACTGTAGGTACCCATACCCATTATGTCAAACCCATTAGAAAATTACTAACTCTCAGATGAACCAGGGTACCAGTGCTGGTACCCACTAGAAAGCATGCTAAACAACTGGCACGTACACATTCATGCTTCTTATCAATAGGACTTTGAGTGAATCAAAATGCTCTAACAGCTACCGTAGTTCCTCAGCATGTTTGTGCTCACTGGAGGTTTAAAGATGTTTAGATCTCTAGTCAAAGGGGAGGTTTGGTGGCAGATTCTGAAATGAGCTAAAACTTTTAGCTGCCTCCATAAATTCAAACAGAAATCTTGAGTAAGATATAGTAAGGTTATAAATAATTATACATAACTTTAACAATAGAGTAATATTGCACAAAAGCAAACAAAAGTTTGAAAGTAAGGAAATTCACAATGAAGGTTCCTGCAGCATTCCACTTACTGCCTACTTCTTCCTATTGTGTATTTTATTTACAACATTCTGGTCTTTAGTCGCACGGCGATTTAGTCTCCACCAACACTCCCCTCTCATGCTAGGTACAGGGAAATCACAAGGGTGTGTAGAATAATTGGAAGATTTATGGCCTATATGCATAGGATGGACACAACAGACATTATTTGTTAGATGAGAAAATCCATTTATTAGTGTTTAATATTTATACTGCAGTAGATCAGATTAATATATTTTAAGGCAAGAAGGGACCATTATGATCAGCCAGTCTGACCTCCTGCATAACATAGGCCAAAGAACTTCACCCAATAATTTCTGCATCAAGTCCATAACTTCTGTTTGAGCTATAGCATATCAGGATTAGGGCCCTATTCTATTTGGCACCATACAATATGTAGGAAGACTCACTCCCTGATTTGAAGAATTTAATCTACACTCCCAGTTATGCAAATGGGTAGTCCCTTTGGGTAAAGTTACTTGCATGTGTAAGCATTTGCAGGATCAGGGCTTAAATAAGTTGAGAGTAATGAGTCAGAGTTTAAATTGATACAGGAAGAAAAAAAACTGCAAGAAAAAAATTGAAAATAAATTTAAACTTAAAACACTGATAATGACACATTAAATTAATGGTTAATGTTAACTCTATTGTAATTAACATATTAGTCTATGAATTTTCCTAGGTTTTAAACAGTCTAACCTGTTTTGTCATTTATATTAAGAAATATTTACATATGCTTCCATATTAATTCTTCCAAAGTGTAGAAGGTCTGTATTTACTGCTACAGAATTTAGAACACCACAGCAGTTAAACCACAACTCATAAATTCTACAATAGTCACTATGCAGATTTAGCAGAAATTCCTTAGATTCTAAAATCTACAG
Organism: Emys orbicularis; assembly: GCF_028017835.1. Taxonomy (NCBI): domain Eukaryota; kingdom Metazoa; phylum Chordata; order Testudines; family Emydidae; genus Emys; species Emys orbicularis. The sequence continues at coordinate 30,648,376 of NC_088683.1, read as the reverse complement.
CAGTCACTCTGGAGTTTAAAAGCACATACACCTGCCAACTGTAAGAATAGCCAACCTGTGTGCAGGATACACTTCCAGGTCTTGTGAAGTGACAATAAACCAATCTCATAGGATTGAACTACACCAGCATTAGAAAATTAGGGGCCAAAAATCCCTGACCCCACCCAGTCTTTGTATACAGTACATTGGTGTTACAACTGTTAGAGCTGTACCCACTGGTTAGTGTGTTTCTGTTTGGCTTTGTCTATATTAAGATTTTTTTCCCCAGGGTTGCTTATATCAGTGGGAAAGTAAGGAAGGCTTCTGCAATGTGATCTGACCCCTATCCCTTAACTTCAGTGGGGCTCTGCACGGGCAAGTGGTCCACCTGCACAGAGCTCATTGCAAGATCAGGGCCTGAGAATTGGGAACTCCCAGAAGGTAAAAGTAGTAGGCCTATGCGATAGCTTTCGGTGAGGAAAAGTGAATCAAACAAGCTTTGAAGCCCTTAAACCAAGTTGTGTTGGAAACGTGTGTTGGAGTTACACAACAGCTGCAAAACCCATTTTTTCTAAGGCCCACACCTGCCCCTCGGGATATCATTTGCACCCAAGGCCGCCCCCCTGCTCCAGGGCTGCTGCACCCCGAGTCCTGCTGTTACAACAACCCGCCTCCTCTCCCCCCCCCCCCCCCAGCGCCCCCGGACCGCAGGGGGAGGTGCGTGTCCCAGCAGCTGCCTGTAGCCCGGAGAGGCAGGGAGGAAACAAACGAGCCTGTTCAGCTGGAGCCAGGGGCGAGCCCCACTTCTCGCTACTCACCGGCTCTGCGCAGGTGTTTCCCCAGCCGGGAGGCGGGCAGGACCCGCGGGCGAAGGGAGCCTGGCGCCGGCAGTCCCGGAGCTCCAGCCACCGCCTGTCCCACTCCCGGCGCGCTGGGCAGCCGGCTGCGGAGCCCTCCCCTGGAGCCGCGGCGGGCAGCTGAAGCCGCTGGGTCCAGCTCGGCGCCGAGCCTCTGGGCGGGAGCGGCCCTGTGGTGCCGGCCCGGCACCTGGCAGCTACTGCGAGTGCCGCGCACGGGCCACGCTAGCCAGGGCCTGGAGCCGGGGCAGGGCACTGGCAGCCCGGGGCGGGCGCGGAACAGCTCTGCAGGGCAGCCGCGGCAACGCCCGGCGGAAGGACAGCGCGGGGGAAAGCCCAGGGCATCCCCTGTGACCCGCGCAGGGGGCGGGCTGCCCGGGGGAGGGCACGGGGGTGCTCTGTGAGTGGGGCAGTGCAGGGGGGGAGTGCAGAGCACAGGAGAGCCTCTGAGGAATTGGGGGAGGGCGCGATGGAGTTTTAAATCCCCCTTTCTCAAGTGTTGTGGCAGTGCTAGGTTTTGGTATGGCCCGGTCTGCTATGTTCCTACTTGCTGAAACAAATCCTGTGTGTGATTTTGGAGTGAGGCACAGTCTGTAGTACAGGTTTTGTATAGGTGCCCCCCTACGCCACTGCAGTCCCCCCCCCCCCCACCATGGAGGTGCTCCCTGCACCCCTGTGACAGGGGGCTTGCATCAGTGCTAGTTCACCTGCTGAAGTAAGGCACGGTGGTGCAAGCCGTGGGTTTATGCTTTGTTTTTTTGCTGGTGCAGTGTGTGCATTAGGGGTTGGGACTGTTGTAAATAGTGGTACTGGTGCAAATCTCCCTAGACTACGCAAGACCTCAGTGGAGAAATAGTTACTCCCTTCTAGAACTAGCTGTTGCAAGATGTAACTGTTTGAGGTGTTGAGAAATTGCTTCCGTACACCCACTGTTACATTTGACCAGATTATATATGGGTAATTACTATTTTATTAGATTTAGATGCCTCTTTGATTTCTCTCAACATTATGCACTCAATAGCCCACTTCTGATCTGAAGGCCAACAATATAGTCCTATTGGTATATTTGTATTATGTATTTGTATTATGATTTGGTATTTAGATACTTATAGTGATTATTTTTGGCCATGTGCCTATTTTTATTTCCAGTTTATCTGACACCTTAGTAGTTTATCAAAATTTATCTTTGTGGCCTGAACCTGTCACTCCTCCAGTACAGCTGTAACTTCCATCCTATTTTTAAGAATACAGATACTTTTGTTTTGTAACCCTAGCAAATGTCTCTGTTTGACTCATGTGTGACTTAAGACTTTTTTCCAGTAACTTAAATTTAGCTCCTAGGTCATCACTCCTGCACCTCTGTATGTCATAGATATCAGTACATAGTTCAAACACTGCGGGCTTGTCTACACACAAAAGTTGTACAGCTTTAATTATACCTGTATAGTTAAAGCAGTATAACCTTCCTTGTGTGGGTGCAGCTGTAGCACTATAGATGTACGTGTACCAGTATAACTTATTCCCCTTCCCTTATGGGAATAAGTTATCCAGATATAATGCACCTTTGAACCAGTGTAACTGCATCTATCTTGAGGATTGTAGTGGCTTAATTATTATGTAAAACTCATAGCCCTAATTGAAATAGTTTATGTACTAATATAACTTTGTGCAGACCAGGCCTGAGTCCTCCACAGCAGTCACCAAAAGTTTTTCTAGATGTCTTCTGAGATCCAACTACCTTTGCACCCAATAGCTAAGCACTGAACAGTTCTCATGATTACCACATACTCAGGTTATCGATATTTTTAATGCTCAAATCCAATATCACCACAGCCTGTCTGCATCTTCCTGCAACACCATTCCAGGAGTGACACCTTCAGTGCATGAGAAATGATCAGCTTCCTCTACTTGCATTGGAGGGCAAGTCCTACATAAGGGAGTTTGTTCTTCCATTCCAGTTTGGTTCCCTCCCATTATGAGAATGGTTTCTTCAACAGGAAGAATGAACAGCCAATTATAATGCATACTCACTCTACAATATTCTGTCTGTGTATATAATTTAACTTCCCTCTGTTCCTAAAGTTTAAGAGTTGTGGCTGCAAGGTGCTGTTGAACGCAAACTGAAGGCAATGGTTATGAAATTCACTCCTCTGTAGTGGACCAGCACGAGACCTGTACACCACTTTACCTTTCAAAGTAGGGCTTACGTTGAACATGAGTGGTACATAGGCCTTGTGATGGCCCTCTACACAGGGATAAATTTCACCCCAGGTGCATATTATGGCACTTGGCCCCAAGCAAGTAGTTGTACATTTTGCACTCTACTGCAGTAAACTGAGTAACTCCCACTCTTATTAGTGAACTCTAAGGGCTGGTCTACACTACCACGGTAAATCAATCTAATTTACACAGCTTCAGTTACGTGAATAACATAACTGAAGTCAACGTTGTTAGATCCACTTACCGCAGTGGCAACACTGTGCTGTGTTGACAGGAGAGCGTTTCCCGCCGACTTCCCTTACACTTCTCAGGGAGGTGGAGTACATAAATTGATGGGAGAGTGCTCTCCCATCGATTTAGCGGGTCTTCACCAGACCCGCTAAATCGACACTTGCTGCATCGATTGCAGCAGTGCTGATCTACTGGCAAGTGTAGACATACCCCTTGTCTCTGAGGCCAGAAGGGACCATCATGATCATCTAGTCTGACCTCCTGCACATCGCAAGCCACAGAACCTCACCCACCCACTCCTGTAATAATCCCATAATCTTTGGCTGAGATAATGAAGTCCTCAAAGCTTGTTTTAAAGACTTCAAGTTACAGAGAACCCACCATTTACTCTAGTTCAGTGGTTCTCAAACTTCATTGCACTGTGACCCCCTTCTGACTAGGGATGTAAAAGGTTAAGTGGTTAACCGGTAAGCATTAGGCTTACTGGTAAACCGACCTTAACCATTAACCCTGTGTCTGCCAGCCGGCACAGCCCCGGCCGTGCTGGCCCAGCCAGCCGGAGGGACCTCAGCCATGCCAGGCTGGCTAGCTGGAGGGACCCCGGCTGCGCCAGCTGGCTGGCCAGAGAAGCCCCAGCCCCAGGTGGGCCGGAGTGGCCCCGGCCGTGCTGTGCCAGCCAGAATGTCCCCAGCCCCGGCCGTGCCTGCTGGGCAGCTGAAGGGTCCCCAGCCCTGGCTGCACCAGGCCAGCCGGAGCAATCTCGATTAACTGGTTAAACGATATAATATTAATCATTTAACCGGTTAACTTTTTAAATATTTACATCCCTACTTCTGACAACAAAAATTACCTCACGACTCTGGGCGAGTGGGGGCAGAAGCTGAAGCCTGAGCTCCGTTGCCCCGAGCTGAAGCCCTCAGGCTTTGGCTTCAGCCTGAGACTGCAGTGAGTCTAATGCCAGTTCTGCAACCCTGTAGTAATTAACAGCCCTCCTCATCTAGTGTTCCATATCCAGCTGATGGACATATTTGCTAAAAGCAAATGAGCCATGTGCCATTGTAGGTAGTCTCATTATACCATCCCCTCCATACATTTATCAAGCTCAGTCGTGGAACAAGTTAGATTTTTTTGCCCCATTACTCCCCTTGGACGGCTGTTCCAGAACCTCACCCCTCTGCTTATTAGAAACCTTCTTCTAATTTCTAACCTAACTTGTTGATGACCAATTTATATTCATTTGTTCTTGTGTTAGCATTGGTGCTGGGTCCTCTATTTCCATAGTTTAACTAGGATTTTTGTTCTGTGACAAGGTACTAGGTTATTTAACAGCATCTCTCTACGTTAGTGCACTAACAACTAATTAAGATGCCTACTCCTGTGCCATGTGGACACTTTCTCTAGGATCTCTCACTAGCTAGCTTTCTATTTCTAGCCAATATTTGTATATCTAGCCAGTACAAATCACAAGGACTTTGCCCCTCCCACTTGCTCAGTTACTGTCAGTCAGTCGGCCTTACTTGGACTCATTCACTTCAACTTCAAAGAGACTAGTTCAAAACTTTTATTGCTGTCAAAGGGACTAGACCACTCTTACAGCATTAACAATTAGTTAATACCTTTTAAAATAATTATGGTTTAGATCCGTGGGTGCTCTGGGGCTGGAGCACCCATGGGAAAAAAAAGGTGGGTGCTGAGCACACTGGTAGCCCCCATACCAGAACCTCCCCCTCCCCCCAGCACCTCCTGCCCGCTGGCAGGCCCTGCCAATCAGTGCCTCCACCTCCCTCCCAGTGCTTACTGCTTACTGCCTGCTGTGTATCAGTTGTTTCACAGTGTCAGGAGGCGCTGGCATGGGGGCAGGAGGGAGGAGTAAGGACACATCATGCTTGGGGGAGGGGGAAGAACTGGGCGGGGAAGAGACGGAGCGGGGGTGGGAAGAAGCAGGGCGGGGGTGGAGCCTTGGGGGAATAGGTGGAGTGGGGGCAGGGCCTGGGGGGAGCTGGGGGGAGCACCCCCCAGCAGATTAGAAACTCAGCGCCTATGATTTAGATCCCTAAATTAGGCTTAGAATGAAAATAAAATACACATTAAAAGAAAATATTTACATAAATTAAGATAACTAAGTCCCTGATCCTACCATAAGCTCAACACAAGTGGGCCCCTGGGCCCATGTGGAGCTCACACCAGAATGGACATAAAACTACATTTAGAACACAAGCCATTTGTCACAGGGTGGTTGGCTTCTTATGGGGTCCCCTGAGCCCACCTGACAAGAGCTGTTCACCTCCCCAGGTGGGTAATTAGGTCATGTGATTAACTCAGGCAAGGCCCAGGGGGAGATAAAGGAGGAAAGGAGAGACCCCTGGGGGAGAGCAGTCAAATGGGAGCTAGTAACAGTCTAGTTAGGAGGGCTGGGATTGCCAGGCAGGACAAGGCTGGGAAGCTGTAGCTGGACTGAAAAAGCAGTTGCAGGTGAGCACTGCAGGGAGTGAGACTGGCTCCTATAGGGAGTAAAGGAACAGAACCCAGCTCCATGGAGGAAGTCAGGGGACTCTGTGATGGATCTCACGATACCCAGCATTGCGAGTCAACTTGTTTCTCCTGCCTCCAGTGTGAGGGAGTCTTGGTTGAGGTAGTTGAGCGTTAGCTCCTTCACACCATCAACCTTTCAGACAGTGAAGTAGTCCCCTCTGGGCTCTACCAGCCCTGTCTTTCTTTTGCAAGTTAACAAAAGGTGCAACCCAGTCCCCATGTCCCCTTGAAGCTTTCCCCTATGATATCCAGCCCTTCGTGCTAGCTAGTCACGGAAATCCCAGATTGTCTGCTCCCAAAGGAGCAATGTATGTATAGAGTCAGTATGAGAAGCTTCCCTTCCAGGTTCAGCATTATGTGTGATCTGGATTACTTGGTAACAGGGCCGGCTCCAGGCACCAGCCGACCAAGCACGTGCTTGGGGCGGCACCTTGGAAGGGGCGGCCAATCTTGGGGTGGCGGGGGACGCTCGAGGTTTTTTTTTTTTTTTGGTTTGGTGGGGTTTTTTTTGGCTCGAGGGTTTTTTTTTTGTTTGTTTTTGTTTCAGCGGCGCGGCACTGGGGGGGGGCGGGGGCTGGCACGGCGAGGCGCTCGGGGTTTGGGCGGCCCAGCAAGGCCCGGCGCTTGGGGGGGGGAGGGGAGGTTGGGCGGCCCAGCACGGCGCTCGGGGTAGGGCGGGGGTTTCGGCAGTGCGGCACGGCGCTTGGGATTTGGGCGGCCCGGTGCGGCCCGTCGCTCGGGGTTTGGGCGGGGGGTTGGGCGGCCCGGCGCGGCGCTCAGGGGGCGGGGGTTTGGGCGGCCCGGCGCGGCACTTGGGGGGGGAGTGCCGGGGGGAGGGTTGGGCGGCCTGGCGTGGCGCTCGGGGGGGGTTGGGCGGCGTGGCGTGGCGTGGCATGGCGCTCGGGGGGGAGATGGGGGTTTGGGCGGCGCGGCGCTGGTTGTTACGGCAGGGCGGCGCTCTTTTTTTTTTACCTGGGGCAGCAAAAAAGTTAGAGCCGGCCCTGCTTGGTAAACTGGGCACAAGTAAACAATATGCATTTTAATATGGGTAAATGTATATATCTAGGAACAAATAATGTAGCCACACTTACAGGATGAAAGAGTCTATCCTGGGAAGCAGTAACTCTAAAAAAGATTTTGGGGTCATGGTGGATGATTAGCTAAAAATGAGCTCCCAGTGTGACACTTGGCCAAAAGAACTAATGCGAACCTGGAGTAGAGAGGTTATTTTTGTTTTGTGTGACACTGGTGTAATCACTGCTGGAATATTGTGTCCAGTTCTGGTGCCTGCAATTCAAGAAGGATGTTGATAAATTGAAGAGGGTTCAGGAAGAGACATGAGAATGATTAGAGGATTAGAAAACATGCCTTATAGTGATAGACTCTAAAAGCTCAATCTATTTCGCTTAACAAAGAGAAAGTTAAGGGGTGATTTGGTTACAATCTATAAGTACCTACATAGAAAACAAATATTTAATAATGGGCTCTTCAATCTACTAGAAAAGGGTACAACATGATCCAAAGGCTGGAATTTAACCAGTGGTTCTCAACCTGCGGCCCTTGGGCCACTTGCGGCCCAATCAGCACACAGCTGCGGACCATGTGACATCCTCAGGGCCATACACGTAGTATTGGATGTGGCCCACATAACACACTGTGGGCTGCACTAAGATAGACAAATTCAGACTGGAAATAAGGCATAAATTGTAATTAGAGCAATTTATTGAGGGTCATGGTGGATTTTTCCATCCATGTAAATTTTTAAATCTGGATCTGATGTTTTTCTAAAAGATATGGTCTAGGAATTATTTTGGAGAAGTTCCATGGCCTGTGTTACACAGGTGTTAGATTAGATCAGTGGTTCTCAACCTATTTACTATTGTGGGCCGCATATGCTCTGTCGGTGCTCCAGGGCTCAAGCACCCATGGAAAAAAAATAGTGGGTGCTCAGCACCTAGGAGTCAGAGCTTGAGTGTGGAATGTGATGAGTTCTGGGCTGCTAACAATTTCTGCCCTTGGGGAGGGAATTTGTTTATAAACAGAGGCAGGGTGATTAAGATAACAAAAGGCTTGTCATTAAGTTAAAAGATAGGAAACAAAGGGTAGGAATAAATGGTCCATTTTCAGAATGGAGAGAAGTAAATAGTGGGGCTTGTACTGGGCTATTCAGCATATTCATAAATGATCTGCAAAAAGGGGTAAACTGAGGTGGCAAAGTTTGCAGATGATACAAAATTACTCAAGATAGTTAAGTCCAAAACAGACTGCAAAGAGTTACAGAGGGATCTCACAAAACTGGGTGAGTTGGCAACAAAATGGCAGATGAAATTCAATTTTAAATGCAAAGTAGTGCACATGGCAAAATTTAATCCCAACTATACATACAAAATGATGGTGCCTAAATTAGCTGTTACCCATCAAGAAAGAGAGCTTGGAGTCATTTGCAGTATTCTGGAAGCACTGTGTTTCCAGAGTACTGCAAATTCATAAGTATCCTTCTTACTGTACCTGTATCATCCTGAACTCATTCTCCAGCTTCAGAAGACTTAAAAATTATCTCTAGTCATCAATGGGACAGACACAATTGAATAATGTAGCTGTTCTTAACGTGCATCAAAACAATACCAGAGAAGCCAGATGTAAATAAGATTGCTGATAGTTTCATCCAGAAAGCTACAGCGAGACATAATGTCTTTAAACTGAAGACAGCTTGTAGGTAATTGCAATGATTTTAATATACTGTAATTTATGATAATGTAATTACGTAGTTCATAACAGTTGAATAATTATTAAAATAGTAAAGATACCCATGATAGACACATCAATAACTAGAATATGAAAGAAGTGTATAAATATGCTGAAAATAGCCAACCCCCCAAATTGGCAGCGTGTCCCCTTCAAACACACACACCTCTTCAAAAGCACCCACCGGCAAAAACAAAAGTCAGCGCCTATGTGTGGCCCACAATGTGTATGGCCGTGAGGATGTCACATGGGCCTCAGCTGTGTGCTGATTGGGCCTCAAGTGGCTCATGGGCCACAGGTTGAGAATCACTGGATTAGATGGTCACGTTGTCCCTTCTGGCTTTGGGATCTATGAACCCACTCCTGAGAAGGAGTGCTGGGGGCTTCTGATTCAGGGAGAGAGATGCTGAACTGGGGTTAGGGCCTGGAGGGACCGTGTATAAAGACTAAATAATTTGGACCACAAGAGAGGAGCGTTCTAATTACTGTTGGACTGAGGAGGTGAGTGATTGAGGTGCACTGTGAGATGAAAAACTGAGGCAGAGTTCTGCAGACCCACTCCTAGCCACAAGAGAGTGCTTGGGTGGTGGCACCCAGTTACACCCTTGTTCAGAGTTAAAGTAGTTGTGCTCTGATGAAACATGCATGTTCCTTGCACTTTATATGAATGTATATAAAGGAGAATCCGGGAAACTACAGACCGGTCAGCCTCACCTCAGTCCCTGGAAAAATCATGGAGCAGGTCCTCAAGGAATCCATTTAGAAGCACTTGGAGGAGAGGAAGGTGATCAGGAACAGTCAACATGGATTCACCAAGGGCAAGCCTATGATGACATAACCGGCTCTGTGGATATGGGGAAAGCAGTGGACGTGATATATCTTGACTTTAGCAAAGCTTTTGATACGGTCTCCCACAGTATTCTTGCCAGCAAGTTAAAAAAATATGGATTGGATGAATGGACTATAAGGTGGATAGAAAGCTGGGTAGATCGTTGGGCTCAACGGGTAGTGATCAATGGCTTGATGTCTAGTTGGCAGTGCCCCAGGGGTTGGTCCTGGAGCTGGTTTTGTTCAACATCTTCATTAATGATCTGGATGATGGGATGGATTCATAGATTCTAGGACTGGAAGGGACCTCGAGAGGTCATCGAGTCCAGTCCCCTGCCCGCATGGCAGGACCAAATACTGTCTAGACCATCCCTGATAGACATTTATCTAACCTACTCTTAAATATCTCCAGAGATGGAGATTCCACAACCTCCCTAGGCAATTTATTCCAGTGTTTAACCACCCTGACAGTTAGGAACTTTTTCCTAATGTCCAACCTAGACCTCCCTTGCTGCAGTTTAAGCCCATTGCTTCTTGTTCTATTCTTAGAGGCTAAGGTGAACAAGTTTTCTCCCTCCTCCTTATGACACCCTTTTAGATACCTGAAAACTGCTATCATGTCCCCTCTCAGTCTTCTCTTTTCCAAACTAAACAAACCCAATTCTTTCAGTCTTCCTTCATAGGTCATGTTCTCAAGACCTTTAATCATTCTTGTTGCTCTTCTCTGGACCCTTTCCAATTTCTCCACATCTTTCTTGAAATGCGGTGCCCAAAACTGGACACAATACTCCAGCTGAGGCCTAACCAGAGCAGAGTAGAGCGGAAGAATGACTTCTCGTGTCTTGCTCACAACACACCTGTTAATACATCCCAGAATCATGTTTGCTTTTTTTGCAACAGCATCACACTGTTGACTCATATTTAGCTTGTGGTCCACTATAACCCGTAGATCCCTTTCTGCCGTACTCCTTCCTAGACAGTCTCTTCCCATTCTGTATGTGTGAAACTGATTTTTTCTTCCTAAGTGGAGCACTTTGCATTTGTCTTTGTTAAACTTCATCCTGTTTAACTCAGACCATTTCTCCAATTTGTCCAGATCATTTTGAATTATGACCCTGTCCTCCAAAGCAGTTGCAATCCCTCCCAGTTTGGTATCATCCGCAAACTTAATAAGAGTACTTTCTATGCCAATATCTAAGTTGTTAATGAAGATATTGAACAGAGCCGGTCCCAAAACAGACCCCTGCGGAACCCCACTCGTTATGCCTTTCCAGCAGGATTGGGAACCATTAATAACAACTCTCTGAGTACGGTTATCCAGCCAGTTATGCACCCACCTTATAGTAGCCCCATCTAAATTGTATTTGCCTAGTTTATCGATAAGAATATCATGTGAGACCGTATCAAATGCCTTACTAAAGTCTAGGTATACCACATCCACAGCTTCTCCCTTATCCACAAGACTCGTTATCCTATCTAAGAAAGCTATCAGATTGGTTTGACATGATTTGTTCTTTACAAATCCATGCTGGCTGTTCCCTATCACCTTACCACCTTCCAAGTGTTTGCAGATGATTTCCTTAATTACTTGCTCCATTATCTTCCCTGGCACAGAAGTTAAACTAACTGGTCTGTAGTTTCCTGGGTTGTTTTTATTTCCCTTTTTATAGATGGGCACTATATTTGCCCTTTTCCAGTCTTCTGGAATCTCTCCCGTCTCCCATGATTTTCCAAAGATAATAGCTAGAGGCTCAGATACCTCCTCTATTAGCTCCTTGAGTACTCTAGGATGCATTTCATCAGGCCCTGGTGACTTGCAGGCATCTAACTTTTCTAAGTGATTTTTAACTTGTTCTTTTTTTATTTTATCTGCTAAACCTACCCCCTTCCCATTAGCATTCACTATGTTAGGCATTCCTTCAGACTTCTCGGTGAAGACCGAAACAAAGAAGTCATTAAGGATCTCTGCCATTTCCAAGTTTCCTGTTACTGTTTCTCCCTCTTCACTAAGCAGTGGGCCTACCCTGTCTTTGGTCTTCCTCTTGCTTCTAATGTATTGATAAAAAGTCTTCTTGTTTCCCTTTATTCCCGTAGCTAGTTTGAGCTCATTTTGTGTCTTTGCCTTTCTAATCTTGCCCCTGCATTCCTGTGTTGTTTGCCTATATTCATCCTTTGTAATCTGTCCTAGTTTCCATTTTTTATATGACTCCTTTTTATTTTTTAAATCATGCAAGATCTCGTGGTTAAGCCAAGGTGGTCTTTTGCCACATTTTCTATCTTTCCTAACCAGCGGAATAGCTTGCTTTTGGGCCTTTAATAGTGTCCCTTTGAAAAACTGCCAACTCTCCTCAGTTGTTTTTCCCCTCAGTCTTGATTCCCATGGGACCTTACCTATCAGCTCTCTGAGCTTACCAAAATCCGCCTTCCTGAAATCCATTGTCTCTATTTTGCTGTTCTCCCTTCTACCCTTCCTTAGAATTGCAAACTCTATGATTTCATGATCACTTTCACCCAAGCTGCCTTCTACTTTCAAATTCTCAACGAGTTCCTCCCTATTTGTTAAAATCAAGTCTAGAACAGCTTCCCCCCTAGTAGCTTTTTCAACCTTCTGAAATAAAAAGTTGTCTGCAATGCAGTCCAAGAATTTGTTGGATAGTCTGTGCCCCGCTGTGTTATTTTCCCAACATATATCCGGATAGTTGAAGTCCCCCATCACCACCAAATCTTGGGCTTTGGATGATTTTGTTAGTTGTTTAAAAAAAGCCTCATCCAAGGGATTGCACCCTCAGCAAGTTCATGGATGACACTAAGCTGGGGGGAGAGGTGGATATGCTGGAGGGTAGAGATAGGGTCCAGAGTGACCTAGACCAGTGGTTTTCAAACTGCGGGTCACAACCCAGTACTGGGTCGCAGAATGTAAGGTGCTGGGTTGTGGTGGCGGCTCTGGTCAGTACCGCCAACCGGGCTGTTAAAAGTCCTGTCAGTGGTGCTGCCTGGCTAAGGAAGGCTAGTTCCTACCTGTTCTGACACCGCGCTGCATCCCGGAAGCACTGGTTCTGCACTCCCATTGACTGGTTCCTGGCCAATGGGAACTGGGGGGGGCAGGGCCGGCGCAACCCATTAGGCGACCTAGGCGGTCGCCTAGGGTGCTACAATTTTGGGGGCGGCGACTGCGGCGGTATTTTGGGGCGAGACCTTCCGCCGCCTAGGGCGGCAGAAAAGCTGGTGGTGCTCCTGGGGGGGGGGGGGGGGCGGTGCCTGCGGGCGAGAGCCATGCGGAGCTGCTTGCGCGCCTCCGCCTAGGAGCTGGACCTGCTGGTGGCCGCTTCCAGGGTGCACCACGGTCCGCGGTGCCAGGACAGGCAGGAAGCCTGCCTTAGCACCCCCGCTGCACTGCTGACTGGGAGCCGCCCGAGGTAAGCCCGCGCCCCAATCACCTGCCACAGCCCTGAGCCCCCCCCAAACCTGGAGCCCCCTCCTGTACCCCAAACCTCTCATCCCCGGTCCCACCCCAGAGCCTGCACCCTAGCCCGGAGCCCTGACTCCCCTCCTGCACCCCAACCCCCTGCCCCAGCCCTGAGCTCCCTTCCACACCCTGAACCCCTCATTCCTGGCCCCACACCACAGCCCTCACCCCCGCATCCCAACCCTCTGCCCCAGCCCTGAGCCCCTCCCACAACCCAAACCCCTCATCCCCAGCTTTGTTGGGTCACTGGCATCAACAATTTTCTTCAACTGGGTCACCTGAAAAAAGTTTGAAAACCCCTGACCTAGACAAATTGGAGGATTGGGCCAAAAGAAATCTGATGTGGTTCAGCAAGGACATGTGCAGAGTCCTGCACTTAGGATGAAAGAATCCCATGCACTGCTACAGGCTGGGGACTGACTGGCTAAGTGGCAGTTCTGCAGAAAAGGATCTGGGGATTACAGTGAATGAGAAGCTGGATATGAGTCAGCAGTGTGCCCTCGTTGCCAAGAAGGCTAACGGCATATTGGGCTGCATTAGTAGGAGCATTGCTAACAGATCGAGGGAAGTGATTATTCCCCTCTATTTGGCATTCGTGAGGCCACATCTGGAGTACAGTAACTCCTCATTTAAAGTCATCCCAGTTAATATAGTTTCATTGCTGATCAATTAGAGAACATGCTTGTTTAAAGTTGCGCAATGCTCCCTTATAACGTTGTTTGGCAGCCGCCTGCTTTGTCTGCTGCTTGCAGGAAGAGCAGCCCGTTGCAAATAGCTGGTGGGGGCTTGGAACCAGGGTGGACCGGTAGCCCCCCTATCAGCTCCCTGCTCCCCTAAGTTCCCTGTACGGCAGCTGCCCAGCAGGCTAGCAATTGCCGGCAGTTCAGCTGTCCCTCCCCCCACTGCCGTGTGCTGCTCCTTCCCTCTGCCCCGGAACTGCTCCTGGGAGCCTCCTGCTTGCTGTGCATGGGGAAGAGAGGGGGGCTAATGTCAGGGTGTCCCCCTCCCCCCTGCTCCTGCCCCCCGCTTACCCCATCCATAGAGCAAGGGGGAGACACAACAGGGCTCAGGATGGAGAGAGCTTGCTGGCCGCAGCTGCTGTCTCAACTTCCTGATCTACTTAAAAAGGCAATGTACTTAGAGTGGGGTCAGCATACTTAAAGGGGCAATGCGTCTCTCTCTCTCTCTTTCTCTCTCACACAGGGTGTGTGTCTCTGTCTGCAATGCTGTCTCCCCTCCATCCATTCATGCTGCCTTGTAGAGTGTGAGGCTACATTAACAACAATGTGTTAACCCTTGAGGGCTCAGCTGAGTGCTAGTTCATCATTTAGCAGTAAGGCATTCCCTGGGAAATATCCCACCCTCTGACTTCACCACCTCAACCAAGCTTCACAATCATCATTGCTGTGTACAGTATTAAATTGTTTGTTTAAAACTTATACTGTATGTGTATATATATATATATATAGGTTTTTGTCTGGTGAAAAAAAATTCCCTGGACCCTACCCTTCCCCCCCCCCCCCGCCCCAATAACCCATTCCAGTGCTTCACTACCCACCTAGTGAAAAAGTTTTCCTAATATCCAACCTAAACCTCCCCCACTGTAACTTGAGACCATTACTCCTTGTTCTGTCATCTGGTACCATTGAGAACAGTCTAGATCAGGGGTCGGCAACCTATGGCACGCGTGCCAAACACGGCACGCGAGCCGATTCTGAGTGGCACGCTGCTGCCACTGAGAGGAGGAGGAGGAGGAGGAGGGGCGGAGGGGCCGGAATGCACCATGCTGGGGGAAGAAGGGGGAGGAGGGAAGTTTGGCTGCCGCAGGACCAAGCTTCTCCCTCCTGCCCCCGCAGGGGAGAGCGGTGGGGGGGGGTCCCGGCCCCCCGCCCCACTCAGCCCCCCCACCCACCGCTCTCCCCTGCGGGGGCAGGAGGCAGAAGCTTGGTCCTGCAGCAGCCAAACTTCCCTCCTCCCCCGCTTCTTCGCACAAAGTGGTGCATTCCGGCCCCTCCTCTTCCCAGAGGAGCAGAGCCGAGCAGCAGCGTGCTTGCTGCTCCGTAGAGGAGGCAGAGAGAGGTAGGGACGGGCCTGGGGGAAGGGGGTGGAACAGGGCATATCCCTCCCAGCCCCCTGCCATGAGCCGCTCAGGGCAGGGGGCTGGGAGCACCCCCACGAGCCGAGCACCCCAGCCTTCTGCCCTGCATCTCCCCACCCCAACACACACCCATCCCTCTGCCCTGCACCCCCCACACCCTCCCAGCCCTCTGCCCTGCACCCCCCACCCCCTCCCAGCCCTCTGCCCTGACCTCGAGTTGCCCCAACACCCAGCCCTCTGCCCTGCACCCCCACCCCCCAGCCCTCTGCCCTCACCTCCCCCCAACACCCAGCCTTCTGCCCTGACCCCCCACACCCCAACACACACCCATCCCTCTGCCCTGCACCCCCACAGCCCCATCCCTCTGCCCTGAACCCCCCCACACCCAGCCTTGTGCCCTGCACCTCCACACACCCCAGCCCTCTGCCCTGACCTCGAGTCCCCCCCGACACCCAGCCCTCTGCCCTGTACCCCCACACACACCCAGCCTTGTGCCCTGCACCTCCACACACCCCAGCCCTCTGCCCTGACCTCGAGTCCCGCCCAACACCCAGCCTTCTGCCCTGCACCTCCACACCCCCCCAGTCCTCTGCCCTGACCTCCCTCCAACACCCAGCCCTCTGCCCTGAACCCCCCCACACCCAGCCTTCTGCCCTGCACCCCCACACACCCCAGCCCTCTGCCCTGACCTCGAGTCCCCCTCCCCCCCCAACACCCAGCCCTCTGCCCTGAACCCCCCTAAGGCTGGCGGCGTAAGATCAGCATTTTAATTTAATTTTAAATGAAGCTTCTTAAACATTTTGAAAACTTTGTTTACTTTACATACAACAATAGTTTAGTTATATAATATAGACTTAGAGAGAGACCCCTTCTAAAAAAACGTTAAAATGTATTACCGGCACGCGAAACCTTAAATTAAAGTGAATAAATGAAGACTCGGCACACCACTTCTGAAAGGTTGCCTACCCCTGGTCTAGATCCATCCTCTTTGGAACCCCCTTTCAGGTAGTCAGTGGTGGCAGATGACAGAACAAGGAGCAATGGTCTCAAGTTGCAGTGGGGGAAGTCTAGGTTGGATATTAGGAAAAACTATTTCACTAGGAGGGTGGTGAAGTTCTGGAATGCTTTACCTAGGGAGGTGGTGGCATCTCCATCCTTAGAGGTTTTTAAGGCCCGGCTTGACAAAGCCCTGGCTGGGATGATTTAAGCGGTGTTTGTCCTGCTTTGAGCAGGGGGTTGGACTAGATGACCTCCTGAGGTCTCTTCTAACCCTAATCTTCTATGATTCTATGATTTAATATAAGCAGTGCATGACTGATCTATGTTGTCCCCATTATTCATTATTCCTTGATTTAAATGTTTGGGTTCTGGAAATGTGATCAGTAAGTAAATTGTCACTTAGCTACCTTAACTAGCTTTTGAATGTGACTTGGTTTTGGAATTAATGTTTAATACCAACAACTAGTACAGAATATGCATTACAAATTCTGTGACTCTGGGTGGATAAAGAAATTATACTGTGATCTGAACTGAAGCAATCTTAGTTTAGTATTTGATTGTGAAGTAGTGGATAAAATGCTTGTGTTTTTTGTAATTCATGTTCCTAGAAAGCCATATCCTTGGCTCTGCCTGTTAAGTCTGTGTGGCTGTTGGTATGCACCCCAAATTGTAAAATACTTGGGGGGAATTCTTGATACATACTTGCTGAATGAGCTACCAAATATTTATTCTTGAGAGTTGCTGAGCATCTGCAGGTCCCTGTGTAGGCCCTCTATTGAAAGCAATGACAAAACTCTCCATGATGTTAATGGGAGCAGGATACTATCAGGATTTTGCAATGAGCTTGCACATGTGAACCCCCCTGTACCTGCATGGAGCCCAGTGGCAGGGCCGGCTCCAGGCACCAGCCGAGTAAGCTCGTGCTTGGGGCGGCAGATTCTACGGGGCGGAATTCCGCCCAATCCTAGGGCGGCACGGCTGCATTTTTTTTGTTTTGTTTTGTTCGCCAATCCCTCCACCCTGTAGGGGGCGGAGGAGGGGAGCGCCCTGCTGGGAGCGGGCTGCGTGCTCCGTCTGCCCCAGCCTGTGCCAGGTCTGTAGCAAGCCCGCAGGGCAACCCACGTCCTTCCCTCCCCGCCGACTGGAGCGGCGCGGAGCCCTCCCGGCAGGCGGCGCAGCGGGAGGGGCTGCGTGGCGAGCGCCCCGCTGAAGCCCTGGCCGCCCCGCTTCTCTCTCTCTCCCCGCTCCCTCCCCCCCGCTAGCCGGGGCACGTCTGCAGTGCAGGGAGTCCCCCTGCACCCTGGCTCCCGCCGCCCCGCAGGTTTTTTGGTTTTTTTTTTGCTTTGCCGTTCTGGCTGCCCCGATTTTTTTTTTTTTTTTTTTTTTGCTTGGGGCGGCAAAAAACCCAGAGCCGGCCCTGCCCAGTGGCTTGCATTAAATTGTCCGTGGGTGAAGGAGTCTTTCTGTAAGGAAAAGCTTGCAAGATCAAGGCCTTAATGCAGGGGTGGGCAAACTTTTCGGCCTGAGGTCCGCATCAGGTTTCCGAAATTGTATGGAGGGCCAGTTAGGGGTGGCTGGGCCTCCCCAAACAGCCAGGCGTGGCCCGGCCCCGCCCCCTATCTGACCCCCCCCGCTTCTTGCCCCTTGATGGCCCCCCGGGACTCCTGCCCCATCCAACCCCCCCGTTCCCTGACTGCCCCCCCGGGACCTCTGCCCCATCCACCCCCACCCCCGTTCCCTGTCCCCTGACTGCCCCCGGAACCCCTGACTGCCCCCCACCGCCTCATCCAATCCCTCCTCTCATTCCTGACTGCCCGCCCAGGACCCCTGCCCCATCCAACCACCCTTTCTCCCTCTCCCCTGACTCCCCCCGGAACCACTGCCCTGACTGCCCCCCCACCACCCCATCCAACCCCCCCTTCCGTCCTGACTGCCCCCCCAGGATCCCTACCCCCATTCAACCCCTCTATTCCCCACCCTCTGACCTCCCCGCCCCCTGACCACACCACCCCCCGAACTCCCCTGCCCTCTATCCACCCCACCCCTTACCGCGCTGCCTGGAGCACCGGTGGCTGGCAGCACTACAGCCGCACTGCCCGGCTGGAGCCAGCCATGCCACCGCACAGCACAGAGCACCGGGTCAGGCTGCGGCTCTGCAGCTGCGCTGCCCCAGGAGCTCGCAGTGAGCTGAGGCTATGGGGGAGGGGGAACAGCAGGGGAGAGGCCGGGGGCTAGCCTCCCGGGGCATAAGCTCAGGGGCTGGGCAGGAGGGTCCTGCGGGCTGGATGTGGCCCACAGGCTGTTGTTTGCCCACCTCTAGTTAATGTATATCAAAATGACCATCACCTTTCTAGATATGCCTTTTTAATTTACATTTAGAGACAAAATAAGTCATATTCCATGCATTATTAAAATCCATAGATACTAAAATATAAGAGCTAGCTACAATAACTGTCATCCATGTCATTAATGCTATCTGTTTTCCTTTAAAATTCCAGTTGTCATTATTAAACATTTTATTTTTGCTTGTAATAAAGTAATTCACTCATTTGATCTTTTTACAAACTTCTATGACAATGTTACAGGTCATTAAATATTCATTTTTAATCAGTCTAAAGCAGAGTTGCTCAGGTCATGAAAGTAACTGAGGAACTATAAATTGGTGAACAAGTATCATAATTCTGAAACACTGTAATGCACTGGAGCCAAGTGAAAGCATAACTCTTCCCAGAAGCAAGTTCCCCTTCTTGCAAAAATGGGAGCAGAGCAAGGACCTTTCTGCGGAAAAAATGAAAACACAATGAAGAACCCTCAGCTTTGTGCTGGCTGTCATGTGAGTTAATTTGCAATGGTGCCACTAGTTATAACTGTGACAAGCCCAGCCTTGCACAATACATGCATTATGAAATCATTTAAGAATAGATAAAATAGCTATTAAACCCCCTTTGTTCTTCATATTTTAAGGGCTAGATCTTGCAAATGGATCCTTCCAGGAGAATCACTGCATCCACAGGGAACCAGGCTGAGTCAGTGGAACTTTGTGGGGGCAGGGTACATGCAGGCAGATCTGTTTGCAAGATCTTTCTAGCCCATAATGATTTTAAAGACTTTCATTTGTCAAAAATAATAATATAACAACAGTAGGAATAATTTACAGTATGAATGACACACTTACGTTTCTTGTTGACTTGAGACAGAATTATATATGAATAGACTTTTAAAAATAGGTATCAATCAGCATAATGTGATTTGCAATGAAATACATGAAGAAATTGATTATTATAATTGCTGAAAAGGTAGAGAAAATAATTTTCCTAAGGCATCATCAAAAGCCATAGTTGAAGTAGCTTTAGGCTACATATAGGTCTAGGAAGAGTATACATAAAATATTCACCATTATACCACAATGAATTTCAGTTTCTAAACATAAAACATGCCTTTCTTTACTTCTTCATGTGAAAGATGTAGTAATAAAGAGAATACTGTAAGCGGATATGGTGTCTATAGGTTGCCGTGGCTCTGGAAAATATTTTTTAAATTAGCACTGTAACAGTTGATTTCCAAAAATTACTTAAACCCTTTCCTATAATTTGTCCATCTATATTCCTTTTGTCAGTCAGGATTGGGCATTAAAATGAAATCCACATTTCACCACAGGAGTTCTACCTAAGCAAAGGTACCACAGCTTACTGCAGGAAGACGAAGAACCCAATTTGGTATTTAAATGAAGCCAGCTCAATCAAAATTCTCATGCAAAGAAGCCTTCATTTTGCTAATGTAATCTGGAATGCAGAGAAAATGCATTTATTTGTTTTACGTTTCAGCTGTGAAAATACTGCAAAAGACATGTTGTCATTATATTAAAGGTTTGAGGGGGCAAGAAATGGAGGATTATATCTTTTCTGCCTTTTGCATTAGCAAAAATTAGTTGTATAAGCTTGGCAGATTTCAATTTTCATTTTTTATAGTTTTCATGGATAATATAGATGTTTAAGCATTTCCCCCCATTTTTATGGATTTAAATTTTAACTGCTGTGGGAAGTTATGGGTGGGGGGGTCAGACAATAGTTATTCAATGACAGTAGATGTTGAGATTCAAAAAGTTAAAGCTTTATTACCGTTAGACTCATGTTGTCAATATCATGTCAAAATATACAAACGAAATTTCCTTAAATCAAACTCTGAGTTCTCAAGCAGCATTTTTCTTTTTTTCCTGTCTGTAAATTTTAATTATTGATGGAAATATTTTTGTTGGTTTGTGTGAACAGCGAAATCAGCATTTACTGATAAAAATCTAATCCTTGCAAGCCTAATTTTGTGTTATTTTGAAAGAAAATGAGATAGCAGCCATATTAAACGTACAATAACCTAACTTTATATACCAACCTGTGTCAGAACATTGTGTATGTTTTGTAGCATCATTGACTGCCTGCTTTCATTACAGCTCAGGAACAGTATCTAGTGTCTTCTTCTTTTTTTTTTTTTTTTTTTTTAAACTTTCCACAGGGCCAGCAGAGGGAAAATAAAATATACAGATTTTATGGTCCCTTCAAAAAATAGGACCAATGCCTGCTTGCTTTGTAGTAATTCTTGCTTGCAACAGGTCTACTAATATGAGTAAAGAGAATAAGAATCAGTATGGGCCAAATTCTTACTTTCTTGATGGAATGGTAGATAGAAAAAAAGATTTAGAATGTGTAGTACTTCCCAATCAGATTATAATCACTTTATGGCAAATCCAAATTTGGGGCCTAAAACAAGTGACAGTATCCCTTTAAATTGCAGCTCTGCTCTGAAAATTGACTGTGTAACTGTCATTATTCAAACGTAGTTTTGTGTATATTTAAGGTTACCTGGTCACTTTGGTGCCCAACCTCCCCCCCCCCCCCCCCCAACAAACAAAAAAAGCTCCCAAACTATATTCCTGTTAGGACCTTAGAACCAAACAGCTATGGTAGAGCAAACTGGATTTTATTTTGGTTTATGCATCATGAACAGAATTGTTTACTATGTTCCAATGACAGAGACAATGTTGCCTTGTTACACGTGTGTAACTCCACTGAAAATAATTGAGCTGCGCTGGTGTACCTAAGAGCAGACTCTTGCCTGCAGAAACTAAGGCCCAGATCATTCTCCTACCCCCCAAGATCCACAGAGGGGACCCTCCATGCTCCATTCACAGACCTACTGCACGGTAGTAGGCGTCATGCTGTCTGAAGTGGCTCACAACTGTGAGTGCCTAACTCAGGAGGGCAGACTGTCAGAAATAGGGCAGAAACCCCAAACTGGTTGTATGTTCTATAATTAGATTTCACCAAGCTAGTAACAAATGTGAACTCCTGGATCACTGTTACCAGCATAGGCGCCGACTCCGTGGATGCTCCAGGGCTGGAGCACCCACGGGGAAAAATTGGTGGGTGCTCTGCACCCACCGGCAGCCAAGCTCCCCATCCCTTCCCAGCTCACCTCACCTTCGCCTCCATCTCCTCCCCTGACGGTGCCACATTCCCGCTTCTCCTCCCAGCGCTTGTGGCCGTGAAACAGCTGTTTCGTGGCGTAACAAGCTGTGGGAGGGAGGGTGGAGGTGCGGGAACGCAGCATGCTCAGGGGAGGAGGTGGGGAAGAGGCGGGGCCGGGGCGGGGATTTGGGGAAGGGGTCCAATAGGGGCTAGGAGGGCGAGGACTTTGGGGAAGGGGTTGGAATGGGGGCAGGGCAGGAGTGGAGTATGAGTAAGGCCGGGGGCAGGGGTGGGGGGGGGTGTCGAGCTCCCACCGGCGCCAGGAGAAGTTGGCACCTATGGTTACCAGTCTTACCATGCTGATCAGTTTCAGAGTGGTAGCCGTTTTAGTCTGTATCAGCAAAAAGAATGAGGAATACTTGTGGCACCTTAGAAACAGATTGACAGA
This sequence comes from Emys orbicularis, assembly GCF_028017835.1. Taxonomy (NCBI): domain Eukaryota; kingdom Metazoa; phylum Chordata; order Testudines; family Emydidae; genus Emys; species Emys orbicularis. Next base: position 30,626,514 of record NC_088683.1, on the reverse strand, counting down.
GCCAGAAGAGTACCCAGAAGTCACCTACTACAGGACAGGCCCAACAAAAAAAAGTAACAGAACGCCACTAGCCATCACCTTCAGTCCCCAACTAAAACCTCTCCAGCGCATCATCAAGGATCTACAACCTATCCTGAAGGACCATCCCTCACTCTCACAGATCTTGGGAGACAGGCCAGTCGTCACTTACAGATAGCCCCCCAACCTGAGCAAATACTTACCAGCAACCACACAACAAAAACACTAACCCAGGAACCTATCCTTGCAACAAAGCCTGTTGCCAACTCTGTCCACTTATCTATTCAGGGGACACCATCATAGTACCTAATCACATCAGCCATGCTATCAGAGGCTCATTCACCTGCACATCTGCCAATGTGATATATGCCATCATGTGCCAGCAATGCCCCTCTGCCATGTACATTGGCCAAACCGGACAGTCTCTACACAAAAGAATAAATGAACACAAATCAGACGTCAAGAATTATAACATTCAAAAACCAGTTGGAGAACACTTCAACCTCCCTGGTCACTCAATTACAGACCTCAAAGTCGCAATACTCCAACAAAATAACTTCAAAACCAGACTCCAACAAGAAACTGCAGAATTGGAATTAATTTGCAAACTGGACACCATTAAATTAGGCTTGAATAAAGACTGGGAGTGGATGGGTCATTACACAAAGTAAAAACTATTTCCCCATGCTAATTTTCCCCCCCTACTGTTGTGACAGATTTTTGTTACCAATCTGCCTGGGCCACAGTTGATCAGGCTGGGCCACAGGAACTTTTCAGGGAGGAGATAACGAAGCACACCAAGGGTCTAAGTTTTAAAGCTTTATTAATAAAAGAATAAAATACAGCAGAGAGTGCTGGGAATGCTCCCACATCACTCAGGGGCAGGAAGAAAGCACTAGAGCCCCAAGCCCTAACCCACTTCCATACTCACACATGCACTACCCAAGGCTGGCCAGGCCTGGGTGTAACGTAAGAAGAAGAGGGGGAGGGGTGGACAGGAGTTCTTGCCTTGGGCCCAGGTCGTCCAGGGAATCCGCTGTAATCTCCAAATTGCTCCAGCTCTTGGGAGGGTTTTTAAGTCCTGTGTTCCTTTGGGGGTGTCATCGTCCAGGGCCCTCTGTGCCTGGTGCTCTTTGTACCAGTCCCAAACAGCTTGCTGTGGCCTTCTCGGCTGCCCAAAATACACCGGTTCTGGAGAATTTGTTTTGTCTTCTGTTGGCCTTCACCATCGCCACCTCATTCGCTCTGTTTTCGCTGCTATCTTTGCAGCTCTGCTCCACTTAGTTCTCCTCTTCTCACGACTGGGCAGCTGTAGATTTCTCGTCTGTAAATTTCTCATCGAGCCCATGACCTTGGGCCGGGCCCAGCATCTTATCTGCACATGGAGCTAGCTAAAGTGCTGAGTTAACCCTTTCTCTGCCTTTTTCTTTCTTCACCTCCTTTCTTGGCCTCTCGTACTCCTGCAAAGGAATCTTCCATTCTCCACTCACACACCTTTGACCCTCTCCAAAATGCTTTGCGATGCTTGCAACAGTGTTAGCCGCATACAATGCTGATCTGCCTTCCCCGGGGACTCCCTGAGGGAGGGGGCCATTGGGATGTGACACTGTTACTCACACCTTCTTGTCAACTGTTGGAAATGGGCCATCCTGATTATCACTACAAATGTTTTTTTCTCTCCTGCTGATAATAGCCCACCTTAATTGATTACTCTCGTTATAGTTAGTATGGCAACACCCATTTTTTCATGGCTGGGAGTGCGGGCCCCAGGGTTGGACCAGAAATGAGGGGTTCAGGTTGCAGAAGGGGGCTCTGGGCTGTGGCCAGGGGTTGGGGGGTGGGCCCGGGGGTGGGTCCAGGGATGAGGGGTTTGCGGTGCAGGTGAGGGCTCCTGCCTGGGGTGTGGGGCTGAGGGGTTCAGAGGGTGGGAGGGGACTCTGGGCTGGGGCAGAGGCTAGGGATATGTATGTGTGTGGGGGGGGTTCGAGACCTCCGGCTGGGGGTGTGAGCTCTGGGCTGGGGCCAGGGATGAGGGGTTTGTGTGTGGGAGGGGGCTCAGGGCTGGGGCAGGGGGTTAGGGTGCAGGATGGGGTGTGGGCTCTGGGAGGGAATTAGGGTGCGGGAAGAGGTTCTGACCTGGGGCAGGGGGTTAGATCGCAGGAAGGGGTTCAGGGGTGCGGGCTCCAGGCGGCGCTTACCTCAGGCGGCTCTTGGAAGTGGCTGGCATGTCCAGCTCCTAGGCAGAGGGCCAGGGGGCTCTGTGCACTGCCCTCACCTGCTAATGGGAACTGTGGAGCTGGCACTCGGGGCGGGGTCAGCACACGGAGTCCCCTGTGCCTAGGAACCGGACATGCCGGCCACTTCTGGGAGCCATGTGGAGCCAGGGCAGGCAGGGAGCCCTGGTACACTGCCAACCAGACTTTTAGCAGCCCGGTCAGTGGTGCTGACCGGAGCTGCCAGGGTCCCTTGTCGACCAGGCCTTAGTTAAAGCAGGTAAAATATATGTACAGGTGAGTCACAGTCTATAATTCCAAATGGTAGCAGAGATGTAGTAATCTGCCAGTTTCCCAAAAGTCTCTCAGGGCTACCAGGAATAACTCTGGGGATCTCTGTCTTCTTGTTTAGTTATTCTGCCCTGTTAGAGTCTTTGAATCCATATTTATAGTATCTTCACACAGAAAGCAAGCTGACAGTGTCTCTACCTACGTAGGCTTTTCCTTTGACGATGAGCGAGGGATCTACTTTGAGTTTCTGACATCGGGTCATCACCACAATGGCCATTTGCTTTGGAATTAGCCTTTTGTGTTAAAGCTCTTAAGTCCTTCATTAGTGTTTCACAAGAGTTTTTTGATGGGTTATTTAGTCACAGGGTATACACCATGTAAATGTTTGCAGTTACATTATAACAGGAACAGATAAGTGAAAACAATACAAGTAACATTCAACAAGTTTTTGTGAAGTTTAAACATCTGAATACACACACATACATTTAACACTTTGATCTATACCAGAGGTTCTCAAACTTCATTGCACCATGACCCCCTTCTGAGAACAAAAATTACTACATGACCCCAGGAGGGGGGACCAAAGTCCGAGCCCTGCCACCCTGGGCGGGAGAGCCAAAGCCGCTTCAGCCCCAGGCGGGGGAGGGGGCCTGTAACCTGAGCCCTGCTGCCCAGGGCTGAAGCCAAAGCCTGAGCCCCGCCACCCAGGGCTAAGGTTTCAGCCCTGGGCCCCAGCAAGTCTAACGCCAGCCCTGGCAACCCCATTAAAACGTGGTCACAACCCACTTTGGGGTCCCGACCCACAGTGTGAGAACCTCTGAGCTATACTAACACACAAGTGAATCGGCCTAGGGTTCTGACCTGAGCTGGCACCTGGTTTGCCAGTGTCACACTACAGCTTGGCAGCATTCACAGCACATCCCCTCCAGGACCCTGCAGAGGCCTTTTCACAAGTCTCCCCTGGCACAGCCACTGTGGACCCGCCACCGGGGCATCATGGCCCCGCCTCTTCCTCCCCCTTTCCCCAAGGCCCCCACTGCCTGCTGTGTCCTTCCTCATCCCCCCCATAGGGGTAGGGGGGAGAGGAGGGACATAGCGAGCAGCAGCTGAGGAGGCAGGTGGACAGGGGAGCGAGGAGGGACGTGTCAGGTGAGGGGGGGTCTTGCAGCAGGCGGGGGAGTGAGGAGGTGAGTGGGTGAGGAGGCGAGTGGCGGGGGGGGGTGAGGTGGTGAGTGGCAGGTAGGGAATGAGGAGTGACACAGCAAACCAGCTGCAGGCAAGGGAGGTGTCTTGTGGCGGGCAGGGGGATCTGGTGTGGGAGTGAGGAGGGAAGCAGTGGGTGAGGGGGTGAGGAGGGACAAGGTGATCAGCAGTGTGAGAAGGGGTGATGGTGGAGGGTCTGGGGCAGAGTGGGGGTGGAATGTGAGCAGGGCCATGGGCGAAAGAGGTGGGACAGGGAGCTACCACTCCCAGGGGAAACTTCATCCACCGCCCATGGTTTCAAGCCTTCTATTTAAAAGGGTTTCCCCCCACACACACTTTCTTTTTCTCTTTCTTCTGGCCTGGTGGTTAATGGTCATTTAGGATGGAGAAATTCTAGCCAAGCTGTCTTAATGTTTTCCCATTAGCCCCAATGGCCCATCATTTGTCTTTTCCTGGGTTGTGGAACACTAAATAGCTGGAGCTAATCTCATCTAGTTGGAGAGGCAGCCCCTCTCAGCCTGACTGGTTCACTTCCCTGCTGTGAGATGGAGCAGACTGCTGCAGCACAAATCATGAGTGCAGCTCAACACGTACACAAATACATAAACTCATAAGCACAGTCTATATACACATTTCATAATGACCATCAAGTTCAGAACATTTCAAGTTTTCATAAAAGATCTTATTCAACATATTTTATACACAGTACCATTGTACACAGCCAGTTGATTTGATGGCTTATTCTTTGGGGGTGCAGACCCCCTGATCTCCTCTTGGGTTGTCTGGACCCTGATTGCCACAGAAGGCAAAGCTGTTGAAATACGATCGGAGTCTTAGCAGCAGGCGTAGCAGCAGCAACTCCTGATGGAGACAGAAGTGGTCTTGCCTATATTCACCTCTTTGTCTTCAAAGGTGTCGCAACCCTAAGATGTCTGTATGGCCAATTGTCGGTCAAAAGGTCACATTGGTGTCGTGTGCAGCACCGTGGTGTCGTGTGCAACACCATGGTGTCGTGTGCCTATTCTCGAACCTTCTGCCTGGTCAATTGTAGGTCACATTGGTACCATGTGCTACAATACCGGCGTGTCGTGTGCATAAGCTTAGTGTGCAGGGTGCTGTATCTGTTTACGTAGAGGGCACCAGCTCGGAACCTGGTTGGTGTAGGAGCGGGGGACCAATCGAATGCTGGCACGAGTAAGGGTCTTCGAATAAAACTATGTCCCGCGCCAAAATCTGTGGGAGTGTCCACGTGTTAGCTGAAAGGCCAGATCACCCTTTCAGCCAGGGTCTCCTCCGGATTTAGCCGGCTCGTGTCGTGTCGTTTCGGATTACATCCCGTCATGCCCCTGGTGTCTGTACTGCTGGTCAGCTGCGCCTGGAGTGTGGTATGTACATTTAAACATTTTGTCTGCTTGGCCTCTTCCTTCTTTCTCCTCCCTTACTTGGTAACAAATCTCATGTATAGTATATAGGGGATTCGATTAATGTATGTACGGTTTACTCAGTTTTGTATGTCTGTTCTGGCTTTTAGTGAACAGTTGAGTATAGATCATTCGGTTCTTTGTTGTTGGATGTAAATAGACTGTTTCAAATTACATATATTACTGTTCTGGTGATGCTTTTGATTGATGATTTGTTTCTCTTTTAATTAGAGTTGTGTAAATATTTTTGCCCTGATAGTATTGCTAGTGGTAAAGGTATTCCTCCCCAGCCCAAGTTGTAATTCATTCCCCATTAATAAACAACCACTTGTTTTGAATTGCAATCTGTCTTCATTTCAATTTTCCTCTTTCACTCGAATACTCATTCGAACCTGTATTGGTCTCGGACAAAAGGAAGATGTTTCTCCCTTTTTCCCACTGCCAGCCCTGCCTTCCCTCTGAGCAAAAAGGACACTACATAGATTTTGCATAAATCTTTCAAAATGTCTCAAACTCTTATACTTCAGGAAGCTACACTAGGTTTTTCAGAAAATTCTGCAGATGAACTTCCTGCAGCCTTCCCTCCTGTTTTAGTTGATTTAAAATGGCTTTAAACAGAATCCTCATGTCGTAGTCTAAAAGATGGTATTTACAGATCTGGCAGATATGGAGGTGGGGAGTACAAGCAACGTACTCCTGCACAGCTCTGCATGGTACATGCACAATTGAAATATAAAACAGTGGATAAAGTTGTGTAAAACTGAATTAATTTTAATGCATTAAGAACAGATTTTATCTGCATTTTTAGTCTGCATGAGTTATATGTGTGTAGCCGAGAGGTATTATTGCTCAGGATAGTAAATGGGTCTTTGAGGAAGTAAATAAAGAGAGGAACTCACTAGTTTTTGTGACTATCATGAAAGGGCTCACTATTATGTAGTGATGCAATATTGCATCATCTTGTGGTGCTAGGACTCTGAAAGAGGAAGTGAATGGGAACAAAAAGGAGAAATGTATAGAAAGTTCATATGCCCAAGCAGACCTTCAGTAAGAGAAAAAGCATTTTGTGACATTTTAAAATCTATGGGTACGTCTACCCTTACCGGAGGGTCCGGCGGCAGGCAATCGATGTTCTGGGATCAATTTATCGCGTCTGGTTTAGACGCGATAAATCGATCCCGGATCGATCCCGGAAGTGCTCGCCGTCGACGCCGGTACTCCAGCTCGGCGAGAGGAGTACGCGGCATCGACGGGGGAGCCTCCCTGCCGCGTCTGGACCCGCGGTAAGTTCGGACTAAGGTACTTCGAATTCAGCTACGTTATTAACGTAGCTGAATTTGCGTACCTTAGTCCGAAGTGGGGGGTTAGTGGGGACCAGGCCTAAGATACAGATAGGAGAGGTCGCAGTAGCCTCTGGAATATTCTCACAAAAAATGCATCTGAGTCTAAACTGGCTATATATAGAACACAGTGAAAAACTCTTTATTCAGCTTTCTATCACTGTGTACATTAATACCCCTTGCTTTTAGCCTACTAGCTAGATTTTTCTTATTCTTAGTCCTTGTAAGATGAAGTGCTCTGTGTGTGTAAGTATGCGGGATGTTGGTATGTGTGTGTATCTGTATGAGTGCATGTGTATATTGGAGTAATACATGGGTTCCCTTAGGTAAGAATTTTATTAGGGGATTTGTGATGCATTTTCTTATACTGGTAATGTTAAATGTTTCTATTTTAAACTACTGTGTTTATTTCTTTAGATTTAGGCAGTGTAAATCCCCCCGCCCTCCTAAAAAAATCCTATACAAGAGTTCTAGGCATCCTCATACCTAACTAATCTTGCAACATAATACCTGTTTGCTTTTCAATGCTACTATTAAAAAAGGAATAAATCATCTCAACTCAGTTCAGCCCTTAAGTAAATCAGCCACAGAAAAACCTCTTTCCTAACTCCCATCATCTCTGGGAACATGCCTTTAGTCTTCTTCAAAAACCGTGTGAAACAAATAGCTTTTGCAGCACATGCAGAAAACTACTAAACTTGCGCTATTCTGGACCAATAGCAGGAGCAAGTTCCAGAGTCCCGAGGCTGCTGGGGGATGTCAGCAGAGCATTCTCTTTCATAATGAAGGGGATCCAGCGTAAGTGCCTCTGACCACAACTGTGGCAGTGAGAGAGAGGCAGTGCTTCATTGACACAAATAGCTTTGGTGGAGAAAATGACTATATTTACACTGGGAAATATAACTTCTGCCTTTTCCAGACTATTGTCCCTACAGCCAGCACTTCAACTAGAAGCAGATATAATAGACCAGAATCAACCCTGGTGTAGCAAATGCTTCATGTATGTTCTTTTTATAGAAATGAAAAAGTTAAAGCAAAATCCATAATATTCAGGTACCTACAAGATAGAAAACTGCAGCACTTGTACATAAGTTTCAGACAATATAACTTTGCATTATGAATATCTTTGTTAGCTATCACAAATAGCTTAGTCGTGTGGCCATCTATTCCAAGTGAATGGACCTTTGAGGCTCTGCAGGGGCTCAGGTTTGCCTGCACAGAACATCTTGCAGGATTAAGGCCTTAGACTATATGCTCTTTGGGCCAGTGAACATGTCATCTCATATGTCAAAGCACCACGCACTCTTGTGGTGCTGACCTGGGTATATGGCTGCACACTTCGTGGCCTCCAACAGGGCCATGGCTGATAGGGATAAGAATACTGAAGTAAGGAACACATGGGATGGTACCAGGAGGAATGTTCATGATGAGTCCCAGATTTCTTCCTGCTACTTCTCACGGAATCCCCTCAAGAATCACTTCCTGACTCCCATTGTGCTACCCAAGGAGTAGAAGGTGGATGGGTGGGTGATGAATCACTACAGTGCCTACAGGAAAAGGAGTATGCATCCTTCAAGCGAGAGGCCATTTCAACTGAGTCCCCTGCCACTGTGGAGAACAGGCCAGTAGAGGGGATATTTCCTTAAGCTGACAGGCTGGTGGTTTGCATATCACCATCCTTAATCTCTCAAGGAGAGAAGACTCTGGTTCTGGGCCTGCAGTTGAGTCACTCAGTACCATGTATGCTTTAAATATTGAGATATTGACTAGTAGGTATCGATTGGGCACAGTTCTGAGGCAACTGATACAGAAGTGGTAGGCACTGGGGCTCCAAGTACTGTGGCACTTGGTGCCAAGGTTCTGGGTGCTGAGACACTTGTTGCCGGGGGGAAGGGGTCCAAGATAAGTGCAGTTTGCGGATCTAGTGGGTACTGGTTGAGCTCTTAGTGGTCAGTACTGGGGCACCAGCAGAGGCCTTTTCAGACTTTTGTCCTTTATAAGTTGCATCCATGAGGTATCAGAAGTCTGACTCTTGTGTCTCTACTTGCTACGTGCTAGAGGTGGTGACCTGTGACTTGGCTCATCCCTGGGGTGGGGCTTCTTTCTTCTCCTATCAGAAGATGTCAATTCCTGAATAGTGGTGGATAACTGGAGCCTTTGAGTAGATATGGCCCAGGAGCTGGGGTTGTTGGGGTGTTGGCTTACTGGGGCAGGACTGGAGAGAGACTCACCAGAGCAATGTGGTTTGCAGGGCCGGCTCTGGCTTTTTTGCCGCCCTAGGCAAAAAAGCCAGCAGCCGCCCCCCCCCCGCCCCCCCCATTGCGGCAGGGGAGGGTGCCAAGCCGGGCCGCGGGCCCGCAATCCCCGACCGGCCGGAGCGCCGGGGGCAGGGCGGCGAGCCCGCCGTGGCTCCGCTCTCCCCGGCGGCCAGAGCGCCGGGAGGAGGGTGGCGAGCCCGGCTGGGGCTCTCCGCTCTCCCCGGTGGCCAGAGCGCCGGGGGGAGGGCGGAGAGCCCCCGGCGGCCAGAGCGCCGGGAGGAGGGCGGAGAGCCCGGCCGGGGCTCTCCGCTCTCCCCGGCGGCCAGAGCGCCAGGAGCAGGGCGGAGAGCTCCCGGCGGCCAGAGCGCCAGGAGGAGGGCGGAGAGCCCGGCCGGGGCCCCGCTCTCCCCGACCGGCCGAAGAGCCGGGGGAGGGCGGCGAGCCCGGCCGGGGCCCCGCTCTCCCCGACCGGCCGAAGCGCCGGGGGAGGGCGGCGAGCCCGGCCGGGGCCCCGCTCTCCCCGACCGGCCGAAGCGCCGGGGGAGGGCAGCGAGCCCACTGCGGCTCCGCTCTCCCCGGCGGCCGGAGCGCCACGGGGAGGGCGGCGAGCCCAGTCGCGGCCCCGCTCTCGGGCAGGAGCGCCCCACCACGCCGCCCCCCTCCAGGCGCCGCCCCAAGCACATGCTTGGTGGGCTGGTGCCTGGAGCCGGCCCTGGTGGTTTGGCTGTGACCTTCCACTTGCTGTCTGAGAAGGCTTGCATTGACTTCTCAAGGAGGAACAGCTTCAGGTGGGCTTCTCTAGCTCTGAATGTTCTTAGAGGAGTTTCATATAGAACATTGCTTCAGGATATGTCCCTCTCCTATGCAGAGCAGGCACCAGGAATATACATCATTAACAGGTATCAAAGCATCACAAGGGACAAGTCTTCATTCCCAAAGATTTAGGTTCAACATGTTGCTGTCACACCTGTACTGGAAGGGGAGGAGGTCTAGCCTAACAAACTATCTAAGATACATATTAGCCAGTGGGCAATTAATCATACAAACTAATTAATAATCTTATCTAAAGGAACACTAGCACCTTGCGCAAAGAGTGGAGGTGTTCAGTCTCGTTCCAGAAAGGAGGAACTGAGGTGCAATTGGCTCCACTAAAGTGGGGCACAAGGACATCTAGGGCACAGGTGCAATCCTAATAGACATTGCTGGCCAGAAGGATCCAATCTTGTGCACAAGGGGTGCATGTGCACCAAGTGTGGAATTCATGTGGACAGAGCCAGATTAAAGAGTTTGGGGGCTCCCTCCCCACCTTCCTCAAACTAGGCAGAGCTTGTGACATAGTCTAAATGCGAGAACATCTTCATTTGATTATTAGATCAGAGAAGACTTTTTTAATATGAAATATATTAAATTTAGATATACATGGCAATTTGATTTTATTTTTTAAAAATCTAGTATCGTACCTTTTTTCCTTTTGCCCTGGGAAACATTTGCTAAGGAGGCTAATCACTTGGGTGGATTTATTAAATGGGACTTAGAAATGAACTTGTCTGAGCCCAGCTGTCTCCCATTTATAAGGGAAAGGGTCCCTGAGTAAAGCAGAACTTGCTGGGGACCATACAAATCAGAAGAGAGCAAGTACAATAGTGTTTGGATCTCTGAGCCTCCTGATACAAAGACGCTTTACTGCCTTTGGAAAAGCAGGCAGGGCCCGGCTAAGAGGAACTTTATCAGCTCCTAAGGGAAAGAGTCTCTGAGTCTCAGCTAGCTCTGTACATTAGTTTGATCTGAGCCCAGCTGTCTCCCATTTATAAGGGAAAGGGTCCCTGAGTAAAGCAGAACTTGCTGGGGACCATACAAATCAGAAGAGAGCAAGTACAATAGTGTTTGGATCTCTGAGCCTCCTGATACAAAGACGCTTTACTGCCTTTGGAAAAGCAGGCAGGGCCCGGCTAAGAGGAACTTTATCAGCTCCTAAGGGAAAGAGTCTCTGAGTCTCAGCTAGCTCTGTACATTAGTTTGATCTGAGTTGATACAAAGAAGGGACTGATTCAGACACTCATTGTGGGATTGGACTTCAGCAGTTGAGCAAGCAGAAAAGCTGGTCCTTTTCCCCCAGGAAGAAGGGTGGACTTGGGTGCCATGGTGGCCAGCTACCACATCTCTGAAGAGAACACCATGGCTCCTGACACCAGTGCCAGCAGGAGGCAGAATGAACCAAACTTGAGCTGAACCCTGAAAAGGGACCCAGGACACCAGACCCCTACCAGAAGCCCCCTACTCTTATGTGGCTCTGATCACCACGGCCATCTGGGAGAGTGCTGAGAAGAGTCCCCTCTTACATTCCCCTCCCAGGAGCTCCTGTCTCCCTCACCCTGGTCCCCACTCCTCATCCCACCCTGTTGGCGAGCCTTGGATGCATCCTGTTTTCTGGCACTGAGAGGAGCTGGAGTTGCCATGTCAGCTTGTTGAGGGCCTGACACATGAAGCAGGATCTGAGTGATGCACCACAGTGCTCCCAGTGGCCATATTACCTACGTGCCATAGTGGAAGCAGCAGCTGCCACTCCGCTGTGTGCACGCAGCAATGGTTGCATTTTGCAATGTATCATTTTTTTTCCATTTGTAATTTACAAGTAGCTTGTAAAAGAGATGCCCACACACCCCGCCCTGTGGCACATCACAACAGGCAATGCAGGAGAAAAAACAGCTAGGCTGGTTAAAAAACTGACCAGGTGGTCAGGGGACCCCTCTGTGAGTGGGGGCCCTGTGCACATGTATTCAGTGCACACCAGGCCTGCACGTGGACTGTCACTCGAAGAACTGGGCATTACACCAAAATGACTGGTGTACTCAGACAGAGTTTCACAAAAGGAGTACAAAAAGTGAGAATCCTCTGCCCTGGCTAATGGGGAATAACGAGCTATATTCATCTGAAGTAGGCTGGCACTCCGATTTAAATGAAGTGCATATATTAAAACACTGCAGCTTTTGGAGAAAAACAAGTTCTATCTTTGTATTACAGGCCTATGCCTTGAGAGAAGGGAGGGCTCTATGGTTAAGGTGCTTGAATGGGACTTTATAGAGAGGGGTTTGATTTCTGGCTCTGCAACATGCTTCTTTGGTGACCTTGGGATGCTTAGATCCTAGCCCAATGCTCATAGAAGTGAGTGGACTCCCATTGACTTCAATGGGCTTTGGGGTTGTGACCTTAATCTCTCTGTGCCACAGTTCCATAAAAGGCAGTGTTATCTTGCCCATTTCTCCCACCCTTTGTCCCTCTTGGTAACTTAAGTTATAAATTCTTCAGTATTTGCTCAGCACAATGGGGCCCTGATCTCGTTGAGGGTCTCCAGGCATTACTGTAAGGCAAATAATAAATAGCAATGGCTCAACTCAAGATGTTAAACTAGTTCACTTTTTCATAATGTAATTAAGTGGATGTTATATAATTTTGTCTTCTGTGAGCACCCTTTTATTTTTCACTTTGCTTTTCCTTTACAGGGCTTTACTCTTCAGAGTGTAAACTATGTGGAACAGGAATTTAATTATTTGTTTGTTGTTAATATATCTAACCTACTGCCAAGTGGTATGTACATTTATGGCACCCTATAAATGATACATCACTCACTGTATTTTGGATGTAAATGAGACCATTGTCTTATAGTGACACCTGCTGGGAAAGTGGAAAAATAATAATGGCTGCTTCTCTCAGTAGTAGTATTTTTCAATGAAAGGGGAAATAAAGTACTTTTCTCTGTGATCTTGTTTTATTTCTGGTACAGTGCAAAGAGTTCCTAAGGCTAACCTTACTAGCAAGGAAGGGTGGTCCAGTGGTTAGGGTGTTAGTCTAGGACTTGGGAAACTCCAGTTCAATTCCTTGCTGTGCTACAGAGTGTGTGATCTTGCGCAAGTCACTTAATCTCTCTTGCCATAGTTCCCTGCTGTAAAATGGGGATAATAGTAGTCCCCTGCTTAACAGAAGTGTTATGAGAATAAAGATTATGAAGTACTCAGATACTGTGGGGGACCATGTAAGTACCTTAGATAGGTGTCTCTTCTCCATAAACTTAAAAACTCCCTCCTCTTCTTTCTTCATTAGTTCCACTTGGGTGGGAGGAAGGACAATTGTGTGGTTAAGGTACAGACGTTGGAGGCAAGCAATCTGAGATCTCTTCCAAGCTCTGCCATGGTCTTAAACAAATCATGTAGCCTGTATGTCCATTTCCTTACCCCTCTGTAAGTATGTGTGTGTGTGGGTAATATTTACCCACCTCAGAAACGTGGCGTAAAGTTTAATTTATTAATACTTGTAGTAAATTTTAAGATTTGTAGATGGAAGGTGATCTAGAAATACGTGTGTAACAGATGAATGACAAAGAAAATACATTGTGATGTAGCAAAAGGCTTTATCATCAGGAATTTGGGATAGCCACACCGAGTTATATCACCCCAAATGGGTGCTTTAATATCACATCAAACCATCATGTATTCTGTTCTTGCCACATAAGAACCTAGGGTGGATTCTGAACATGCATTAAAAATGAGGAGGGGAAGGGCACAAAGAAAAGGGCAACCTTGCTGAGCAGGGCCGGCTCCAGGCACCAGCCCACCAAGCATGTGCTTGGGGCGGCGCCTGGAGGGGGGCGGCGTGGTGGGGCGCTCCTGCCCGAGAGCGGGGCTGCGACTGGGCTCACCGCCCTCCCCACGGCGCTCCGGCCGCCGGGGAGAGCGGAGCCGCAGTGGTCTCGCCGCCCTCCCCTGGCGCTCCGGCCCATTGGGGAGAGCGGGGCCCCGGCCGGGCTCGCCGCCCTCCCCCCGGCGCTCCGGCCGGTCGGGGAGAGCGGAGAGCCGCGGCCGGGCTCGCCGCCCTCCTCCCGGTGCTCTGGCCGCTGGGGAGAGCGGAGAGCCCCGGCCAGGCTCTCCGCCCTGCTCCCGGCGCTCTGGCCGCCGGGGAGAGCGGAGAGCCCCGGCCGGGCTCGCCGCCCTCCTCCCGGCGCTCTGGCCGGTCAGGGATTGCGGCCCGCGGCCCGGCTCGGCGCCCTCCCCTGCCGCAATGGGGGGGGGGGCGGGGGCTAGGGCGGCAAAAAAGCCAGAGCCGGCCCTGTTGCTGAGTGTGATACTGATATACTCAGAATGATTGCTGGATCAGTCATTGATGCATGGACTAACTAACTTGCTGACACATCCTAAAGAAGGCAATGGTGTAGGGGGAGCTGACAGCATGAAGATCAGTAAGCATCCTCTAAGGTAGGTGGAAGGACAAGCTGGAGGAGCATGCCCATGCTAAAGATGGTGTCTGATGTTGGACTTGCTCCAGGTCTGCTGTCCTGTAATTATAGAACACTATGCTCCTTACTGATGTTAATTATCTTGCACTTCCTGCTGCTCTCCATTCTCGACATCATATTGCCGCTACCTTGCCTTTCTATGTACCCATCACCCCCATCATTGCCTGTGGATTTTTCTACTGTTGCATTGGTGTCTTGCAATGTTCTTTGGCTCAGTTGCATATTGCCTAGGTGCTGTAGAGTTTCTTTGCTCTTGTTCATCTATTTAATTTCTCCTGCTCCCTCCTTCAAATGATCCAACCTGGTACGAGGGACTGCATCTGTGATGTCAGATGTGATGAGAATTATGGGATACCTTCCCACACAAAGATATTAGCCTCACCCCAACCTTATCCCTTTGGCTGAATGGACCTTTCTGTGTTCCTTACTAGAAGACCCCTTTTGAAAATGCCAGGTGTAGCCAGAGGAGCTAAAACTCCCCTTTTAGCCAGCGTCCATACTGCCAACTTTTCATGCGCAAGCTTTTGAAAATTCTGGCCCATATAAATAAAGTGAACCTACCCAGGCTTCAATTGTTAGACAGGTTTGAACATCCATCACACGGGAGGAAGTCTTAATAACCATATGTAATATGAAAAATAGAAAAGTCCTGGACCCAGATGGCTTGCCAATAGAATATTATGAAACACTTAAAGAAAAACAGGTATGACCTGTCAAAAATGGGTTTAATTTGGAATTGATGGAGAAGAAATAGCAGTTTCTAATCAAACTAATATAATGTTTGTTCTAAAACTGGAAAGGATCTTACAGCATACAGACCAATTTTCTTATTAAATTCAGATGTAAAGATTCCAATTAAGGTATGGGCAAAAAGTCAATATCACATATTACCAAGTTATATCAACCAAGGCCTGATAAGATTTATCAAAGACAGTTATCTTAATAGTCAATATAAGAGGGGTATAAGGAATATTACATTCAGCTCAAATAAAAAGAATCTTCTAGTACTCCTATCGTTACATGCAAAAGCTTTGATAGAGTTAACTGGAATTATTCTAAATTAACACTAGGAATAGGCCACAATTCATGGAAAGGATAGAAATATTATATGCCCATCTCCAACCTGTTATTTATATGAAAGGATACAGCTTTGATACAGTCTCTCTCCAAAAAGGCACCATAGCAAGAGAACCACTTGCCCAACTTACTTGCAATGAATGTTTTTTAAACAAGGTGTCACTATTACTGGAGGACAACATAGATTGCTATCTACATGTTATTACCTGTCAGCTCTGTGTTCTTGGGGAACCAGGGCGCAGTACCCAGCCTGTCTGACTCACGAAAGACCTTCCTGTCATCCCCCCCCCCCCCCCCCCCGCCGCCTCTGCTTGAAGCAAATCTGCATCAGAAGAAAGACTTACAAAAAGCAATGAAGAGGCAGTGGGAGACACACCTAAACCCCTGGGATAAGGATGACAGGATTAAGGAAACTCCCCTCGCCTCATTTGCCTTGAATATGGTACAAGGAGGCATCTCCATTAGCATACAGAATGGAGAACAGAGATTCCAAGGCAAGAACCGCACAGAACTCTGGGACCAGAAAGGCAGGGAAGCACTGCATGATGGGGGATCTCTGCTCCAGATGTTAATGAACCCACGCCTGCACACACCCAGCTCAGTAGTTATCAGACCAATTCTAGTAATAAATCTTTTATTGGTATCTAAAATAGTGAAGCTCCCTAATTGCATTGTGAGCTCCCTCCAAGGAACACCGCCCATAGCCAAAAATGATCAGCTCCCATTGTCTAGCCTGAACAAAACAATTTTCGTATACCCCTTGAGCCATCAGTTTACACATTAAACAAATCTAGTGTTCTCCCTTGAACCATTGTTGTTTCTCTACAAAAACCCACACAAGTGACACAAGTGACACAAGCAGTACATTGATAGAAATACAGAACCCCCCTCCCCCTGCCCAGAAGAGTATCCCTAATAAATGAGCGCACCCCATAGTAACGGGCAAAGCTGGTAACAATGTAGGGAAATTTTATTTGCTTCCAGCCTGTTTTTTGATTGTTTGTTTGTTTCTTTTAAAATTACAGGCCCTTCTGGAGCAAGTGTTTGAGAAAGTCTCTAGCTTTAAAGTGAACTACAGTAAATCAGAAATATTAGGAGTAAGTATTTCTCTAAAACAAATTAATAAGATGTGATTTAAAAACTTCGGTTTTAATGAGCACTCAATAAAATACCTAGGGGTATGTGCAAAGGAGTATGTACCTAGGGGTATGTAAACCTGGTGATAGAATCTCCTGGCACCAGAGTTATCCCATTCCCTTGTGTCCCTCTCGGGATATACCTATGGGATAAATGTACCAGAACCCCTTGATTCTACTTTGTTAGTGTGCCAGTAAGAATCATCATTCAGAACCGGTGTCATTTTGTTGCATCACCAGGTGGAGTCCTACCACTGGGAAAACCAGTTTCCTGCCGCCGGGCTCCTCCCTATGGTAAAACCATTATTCTAGGGGTGGACCCCCTGGAATACAAAGACTACGCTAGACTGTGACTAGAACACAATCACAGTTGAATTTGATGACTCTTCTATTAGTCCCTCAGGGAGTTTCAGGCATTACAATAAGGCTTGCTGCCCTTGATATCTCTAAGCAGTTTTTTTTTTTTTTAATGGAGCTATCCCATCTCCTAGAACTGGAAGGGACCTTGAAAGGTCATTGAGTCCAGCCCCCTGCCTTCACTAGCAGGACCAAGTACTGATTTTGCCCCAGATCCCTAAGTGGCCCCCTTGAGGATTGAACTCACAACCCTGGGTTTAGCAGGCCAATGCTCAAACCACTGAGCTATCCCCCCCCCCTTTTTTTTTACTGTTACATATGCAAAATATAGGTCACATTCTTAAAAAAGGTTACAATTTCAGTTGATGATTTTTGCAATTTGATTCAGACATGTACAGATCTATACTAATCTGTCACACAGGATATATAAGAAAACACCACCTCAGAAAAACCTCGCCCCTAAACCCCAGGGTGAAGATTGCGGTGGAGCACTTCGTTCTTCTAGCACAAAGGAACTATCTACAATAAGGATACAAGTTGTCTGTGCAGGAGACAGAGCTTTGACAGGGGATAGCCCAAGACTGTGGAATGAACTCCCCCAGGAACTAAGGACTATCACAGACCTCTCCACCATCTGCTCCAAGAGCAAGGTGCATTTCTTTGACTTAGCGTTCTCTAACAAACATAAAACAACATGTTTATATATTATAAAGTAAATTCCAAAGCAAAACACTCCAATGTTAACACTTCTCCCTCTGAGGAGAGGGAGGGATGTGTAGTCATGTTGCTTAATGCACTATTGAGAGGCACTCAGATACTATGGTGATGAGCATAGGTGCTGGAACTAGACGTGCTGGGTCTGCTGCCGCCCCCCCTGGCTTGAAGTAGTAATAACAACCCAAATACATGGTTTTCGCCGTCAGCACCCCCATTATAAAAATGGTTCCAACACCAGTGATGATGAGCATGGTATATGAACCTATATAGCAGTGTTTCTCAAACTGGGGGTATTGACCCAAAAGGGGGTCGCTATTCTAGGGGGGGTCATGAGTTCAAAATAGGATGATCAGACATCCAGGTTTTCCTGGATATGACCTCTTTTTTGGTCCTCCAATCTCTGGCAGATTTTTTGAAATACAAACAGATGTCTGTGATTTTTCCCTGTTTGTCCTTTTTCCTTGCCCTCAGAGCTGGGAGTGCAGAGAGCTGTCGCTGCTGGCCAGATACCCAGCTCTGAAGGCAGTACAGAAGTAAGGATGGCAAGGTATGGTATTGCCACCCTTACTTCTGTGCTGCTGCTGGCAGTGGCACTGCCTTCAGAGCTGGGTGACTGGAGAGCAGTAGCTGCTGGCTGGGCACTCAGCTCTGAAGGCATCACTGCCACCAGCAGCAGCACAGAAGTAAAGGTGGCATGGGATGGTTACTTAGCTCTGTAGGGTTCTGTACTGATGCTGCAAAAGCTATGTCTGGTACCGAGAGAGAGAGAGAGAGAGAGAGAGAGAGAGAGAGAGAGAGAGTGTGTGTGTGTGTGTGTGTGTGTGTGTGTGTGTGTGTGTGTGTGTGTGAAATATTTTAAAAGGGGGGGCCCAGTAAAAAAAAGTTTGAGAACCCATGCTATATAGAATAGAATAGCTCCTGGGACCCTGACAAAGGGGTCAGAGCCAAGGATTGCATTTTGGGACACCTACGCTTTTTCTTTCCTTTCTTTAACTTAAGATGAAAATGCCTTACCTCGTGTAGATTATGTAAAATGTAAATCTAATAGTAATATTAGATGAACTGTTTGTTTTTGTTTTTAGTTTCCTTAAAACAGAGGTAGAGGAGGTTCTGGTACCCAACCCTCACTCACTGTCATCTTGTTCAGTTATATTCTTGTTCTTGATCTCCATTGCTGTGGAATATGCCGGTAAGTGTTCTTTCTCTAGAAAGTACAGTCTGTAAGAACACAGCTGCAAGTTTTGAAGATGCAAATATCTATGAAATATTCAGATAATTAGGGTAAAAAGCATGTTACACTAAAAAGGGTTGGGTTCATGTGGTGCAGCTTTTATGGGTCTTCTGCGCTCTCATTTTGTGGATTTCCTATGACATATAGTCCTAGGGCAGAAAAAGCTATTCATTTTAATAAGCTAATAATACTAAAATATAAGAATAAGGTCAGATAGACTACTAATTATGACCCCAAACTCTATTAACAGAAAAAATGCTGAAGATTTAGGAAGGAAATCCCAGCAGATTTAGTCAAAATTTTCCACACATTTCATTCTCTGTGAGAACCACCATTTCTAAAGATAGTATAGAGCAGAAGTTGTTGGGAATGGTGCAAGAAACTATGATAATCTTATTCTGGAAAATGTAAATGGCTGTCTTCAAGTGGGTCTTTGATTTATAGATAATCACTGACCTCGGCTATCATCTCTTAGAGAGGTGGATTAGCTACAATGATGGAAAATCCCCTTCCTTCGCTGTAGGAAGCATCTACACTATGATGCTATGGCAGCACAGCTGCAACATCGTAGCTGTGCTATGGTAGCTGCTGTAGTGTAGACATAGCCTTAGTCAAGTTGGGTGGCACAGAAACCTTACAGCGTACGTCTCTGTCTCTGCTGATCTTCCCAATCCTTCCACTTCTCTAGCATCAGCTCTCTCTCTCTCTCTCGCTCTCGCTCTTCACCTTCACACATTCTAACTATTGTTAGCATGAGAGCCTTCTGCTGTGAAAATCCTGCCATCTAGAACAGCCTTCCTGTAAAATCTCTGCCTCAAAGACTCCACATCTATCTTCAAATTTCATCTGATTACACATAGTATCTGAAAACTATTTTCCGCAATTGTTCAAATTCCTATTGTAGTAGACAAGGTTTACATAAAATTTTTCATCTTTTCTGCTTTCCCTGTTTCTCCCGTTGTTCCTTTCTGCTAATATCCATTACCTTTTAATTTTGTAACTGAATTATTTAACTCTGTAATCATACCAGGATATAATATGACATATATTATACAGAATAAATTTGTGCTGCAATGTATTAGTCATTGAAAGGAAGTGCTGCATCTGGAAACACTGACTCATTGTGGCAGGAAGCAATAGGAGGACTTGTGGTGATTCAACTCACAGTCAGGGAGAGGGACAGTCAGGAGGAAAATAGAGAAAGGGAAGGGGGAATGGAAGAAAAAGAAACAGGCTTAGAGCTCTTAACTTGTAGAATAAATGTATATTCCTCTGTTGTAACATGTCCAGTCTGTGTTACAGTCCAGAAATTATAAATTAAGATTTTCAAAAATAGGACCTTAAAATTAGCCACTGAAATATTTATTTAAACTCTTAATAATGTTCTAATTTTCAGAGATGCTGAGCACCTTGGACTCTCATTGACTGCAAAGAGACTGGCGAGTGTTCGGTACTTCTGAAAATTGGGTCATACGTTGCAAGTATTGAACACCCAGCAGCTCCAGTTGAAGTAAATGAATTTAGGAATATAACTTTAAATTCTTGGCCTCGAGAAGTAGATTTATGAGAACAAAGGTCTGAGAAGAGGTTGATGGTAATTGATTTGATTATATCAGTGCAAACATTTGTGAGCACACATTTCTGTTTAAGAGTGGCTTATTTCAATTTAGCTTAAATGATTAGGAATGGGTAAAACAGAACTGAAATAAGCCACATGTAACCAAAATGAGAGTGCTCACACAGGCATTTATACCAATTTAATTAAATCAGTTCAGATTAAATTAGTGCAATTTAGGTGCTTGAAGGGAATCAAATTTGGATGGTGTTAAATTCTTGATAAATCTTGCCTTTATTATACAACTTTGGAGGCCTCTCTATATATCTTGGAAAAAGATTTCCACACAATTGCTAGTTGGTTACTTGGATACTAGCATATGTCTGGGTGAGGCTGAGCAAATAGAGAAAGACAATTCCAGAAAGACAATTGTATTTAAATACTGGTGATAGAGCTACTCAGCCTGGAAACAATGAGCCAGTGCAGTTACATAAAGGATGAATTTGATCTGAGTACATAAAAACGGTCATACTGGGTCAGAACAATGGTCCATCTAGCCCAGTATCCTGTCTTCCAATGATGGTCAATGCCAGATGCTTCAGAGGGAATGAACAGGACAAGTAATCATCAAGTGATCCATCCCGTCGCCCATTTCCAGCTTCTGGCAAACAGAGGCTAGGGACACCATCCCTGCCCATTTTGGCTAATAGCCATTTATGGACCTAACCTCCATGAATTTATCTAGATCTGTTTTGAACCCTGTTATAGTCTTGGCCTTCAAAATCCTCTGGCAAAGAGTTCCACAGGTTGACTGTATGTTGTATGAAGAAATTCTCAAAAAGTACTAGCAAAAATATTTTTTAAGTACATCAGAAGCAGGAAGCCTGCTAAGCAACCAGTGGGGCCACTGGACGATCGAGATGCTAAAGGAGTACTCAAGGACAATAAGGCCATTGAGGAGAAAC
Organism: Emys orbicularis; assembly: GCF_028017835.1. Lineage (NCBI taxonomy): Eukaryota > Metazoa > Chordata > Testudines > Emydidae > Emys > Emys orbicularis. The sequence goes on along the minus strand of NC_088683.1, from coordinate 30,605,445 downwards.
TAAATGAATTCTTTGCATCATTCTTCATGGCTAAGGATGTGAGGGAGATTCCCAAACCTGAGTCATTCTTTTCAGGTGACAAATCTGAGGAACTGTCCCAGATTAAGGAGTCATTAGAGGCGGTTTTGGAACAAATTGATAAACTAAACAATAATAAGTCACCAGGACCGGATGGTATTCACCCAAGAGTTCTGAAGAAACTAAAATGTGAAATTGCAGAACTACTAACTGTAGTTTCAAAGAGTCCTGTGGCACCTTATAGATTAACAGACGTATTGGAGCATAAGCTTTCATGGGTGAATACCCACTTCGTCGGATGCATGTAGTGGAAATTTCCAGAGGCAGGTATAAATATGCAGGCAAGAATCAGTCTAGAGATAACGAGATTAGTTCAATCAGGGAGGATGAGGCCCTCTTCTAGCAGTTGAGGTGTGAACACCAAGGGATGAGAACCTGCTTTTGTAGTTGGCTAGCCATTCACAGTCTTTGTTTGATCCTGAGCTGATGGTGTCAAATTTGCAGTTTCTCCTCCCTTCTGTACCAAATGACTGGAGGATAACTAATGTGATGCCAATTTTTTTAAAGGTCTCCAGAGGTGATCCTGGAAATTACAGGCTGGTAAGCCTGACTTGAGTACTGGGCAAACTGGTTGAAATTATAGTAAAGAACAAAATTGTCAGACACATAGATGAACATAATTTGTTGGGGAAGAGTCAACATGGTTTTTGTAAAGGGAAATCATGCCACACCAATCTATTAGAATTCTTTTAGAGGGTCAACAAGCATTGGACAAGCCTTTGACAAGGTCCCTCACCAAAGACTTTAAGCAAAGTAAGCTGTCGTGGGATGAGAGGGAAGGTCCTCTCAGTAACTGGTTAAAAGATAGGAAACAAGGGTAGGAATAAATCGTCAGTTTTCAGAATGGCGGGAGGTAATTAGTGGTGTCCCTCAGCGGTCTGTACTGGGACCAGTCCTATTCAGTATATTTATAAATGATCTGGAAAAAAATTTGCAGATGATACAAAACTACTCAAGATAGTTAAGTCCAAAGCAGACTGCAAAGATCTACAAAAGGATTTCACAAAACTGGGTGACTGGGCAACAAAATGGCAGATGAAATTCAATGCCGATAAATGCAAAGTAATGCACATTGGAAAACATTATCCCAATTATACATATAAAATGATGGGGGTCTAAATTAACTGTTACCATTCAAGAAAGAGATTTTGGAGTCATTGTGGATAGTTCTCTGAAAACATCCACTCAATGTGCAGCGGCAGTCAAAAAAGCTAACAGAATGGTGGGAATCATTAAGAAAGGGATAGATAATAAGCCAGAAAATATCATATTCCCTCTATATAAATCCATGGTATGCCCACATCTTGAATGCTGTGTGCAGATGTGTCACCCAATCTCAAAAAAGATATATTGGAATTGGAAAAGGTTTAGAAAAGGGCAACAAAAATAATTAGGGGTATGGAATGGCTTCCATATGAGGAGTGATTAATAAGACTAGGACTTTTCAGCTTGGAAAAGAGACGACTAAGGGGGATATGATAGAGGTCTATAAAATCATGACTGGTATGGAGAAAGTATATAAGGAAGTGTTATTTACTCCTCATAACACAAGAACTAGGGGTCACCAAATGAAATTAATAGGCAGCAGTCTTAAAACAAACCAAAGGAAGTATTTTTTCACACAACGCACAGTCATCCTGTGGAACTCCTTGCCAGAGGATGTTGTGAAGGCCAAGACTATAACTCGGTTCAAAAAAGAACTAGATAAGTTCATGTAGGATAGGTCAATAGCTATTAGCCAGGATTGACAGGGATGGTGTCCCTAGCTTCTGTTTGGCAGAAGCTGGGAATGGGTGGCAAGGGATAGATCATGTTAGGATATAGCTATTCAAGCCTGTCTGCAAAAGCCTATACTTTACCCCAATAAACATCTAATTGTTTGCGCCTTTGAACTTCGGGTATTGTTGCTCTCCGTTCATGCAAAAACAAACCCCCAAAAGGTAAGAGGGTAAAAAAATAAGCCCCCTAACAGATCACTTGATGATTTCCTGTTCTGTTCATTCCCTCTGGGGCACCTGGCATTGACCACTGTCGGAAGACAGGATTCTGGGCTAAATGGACCTTTGGTCTGACCCAGTATGTCCGTTCTTATGTTCATTAATTCAGAAAATGAATATAAATTATAAGAGTAACATGATGTGGACTTGAAAAACATTTAATTTCATATATTGTGTGCAGTGTTTCAGTATATAAATGTAAACTCATACACCAATGGATAGGAAATAGTGTCACAGTTCAGGGCAATTGCACAGGTATTTTCCCTCAGTGGTCCAACAAGGGCACCCACACCCACTTTCAGGCTTTCAGCTCTCCAGCTATTGCCTAGGTCTCACTCCCTTCTAACTGGCGTATTTCCAGGCTGCACAGTTCGCTCTCTTCACTGTGTTATTCCCAGCAGTGATAGGCTGCCCAGCACACCTGCTTGCTTTCTCTTCAAAGACTGATAACAGAGTGATTTCCAACTGTTATAAGTTACCAGACAGTTCTATTTTATTCTTAAGGCGAAAGCACTACAGAAAAAACATATTAAAGACAATAAAAGAACATATACACATGCTAATAAGGCCAGGTCTATGCTGTAAACTTACATCTGTATAACTACATCGCTCAGGGGTGTGAGAAATCCACACTCCTGAACAACGCAGGTTATACTGATCTAACCACCAGTGCAGCTGTTCCACTGCAGTGTTGTAAGTGTAGACCTGCCTAAGTTTACCAGGCAGCACGCCAACTCGAACATGGGCTCTGGCAGGAACAGTCCTTCGACACTTCACCCAAGAGATTTCCTTTGTGGTCACAAGTTCATCACCGCTTCAAATCAGAACAAACACACTCAGATCATATGTAGTCCACCCTTTATACAGTTCAGGGGTCTTTGATCAGAAGTTTCCAAAAACAAGTAATTAGTATACAATGGGTCTCTCGCCTCAGGGCATAGCTTAAAAATATTGACTTCAGAGAAGAATTAGCATTCTCCTCACCCCCACATACTTCCTAGGAAATCCACTTCACAGGTATTGTTCCAAAAAGCCCTTTGAAGTTTCCAATGCCTTCCAGAGATTACATTAATCTTGTCTACCTGCTAAAGAAGTTCCATACAACCTCACAGAAGTATATAAACCTTTGCATTTTTAATACAAAGATGTTTAATATAACTCCGAAGATGTTAAACTTAATTCAATAAAGTTTAACTTAATTCAACGAGGTTTGTCCAGGATGTCACAAATAGCACAGCTAAAAATTGTGCAGTACGAAGTCTGAGAAAAACTTAGGAAGAGTGTTAGTAGACAACTAACCCCCTCACTCTCCCCCGCAATCCTGCACTGTGTAGTACTGTGGTGGACCGCTGCACCAATGTAGAGCCGCATTGAAGTTGATACAGCTTCGTGGGGTCACAAGTCTTTCCACATAGGTCACAATGCAGGCTCAAGACCAAATACAACTTCATACTTGAATAAAGAGGTCATGATTATGTACTACAGATTTTCATAAACAGACTAAATCAGGGGAGAGTGGAAACAATTTAATGCCTGATTATGCAGTAGAAAAGGGCCAATTCCTACAGTCCTTATTCAGACTTGACTCACTCAAATCTCCCATAGACTTCAATGGAACATTTGAGTGAGTAAGGACTGCAGGATCAGGCACATAAAGAGTGGCCCTGCAAAATTCAGGTAGTTAGACTGGTTGACCTAAATAAAAGGGTTTTTGCAACATTCTCAACAACTTTTGTTCTATACTATCATTAGAAGTGGTGGTTCCCACAGAGAATGAAATGTATGGAAAATTTTGACTAAATCTGCTGGGATTTCCTTCCTAAATCTTCACCATTTTGTTCTGTGTTTATGGAATTCAAGGTCATAGTTAGTAGTCTATTTGGTCTTACTTTTGTATTTTAGTATCATTTGTCATTGCAGGCTCTAGTCATTCAGGAATATTTATTAGCTTATTAAAATGAATAGCTTTTTCTGCCCTAGGACTACATGTTATAGAAAATCCCAAGATGAGAACATAGAAAACTCATAAAAGCTGCACCACATGAACACAACCCTTTTTAGTTTAACATTGCTTTTTACCCTAATTATCTGAATAACGGAAGGAATATTTCATAGATATTTGCACCTTCAAAACTTGCATCTGTGTTCTTACAGCATGTACTGTCAAGTGAAAGAACACTATATTGGCACATTCATCAGCAATGGAGATCAAGATCATAACAATGATGCTAAATGTGATGGTTCTCGGGGTACCTAGGGCTGTGAATCCCCTTGTTACCACCTGCTTCCAGTATGGAGACTTGCCTGCAGTGGCTGGGTGTTAGCTCCATAATGACACCAGCCTTTCAGCCACTCAAGCATTCTCCTCTGGGCTATTCCAGCTCTGTCTTTGCGTTGCAGGTAAACAATAGGAGTCCCTTTGAAGCATTCCCCTGTGATACCCAGTCGTCCCCCTCACCCGCCAACTACTCTCAGAAATCCCAGATCCTCTGCCACCGAAGGAGCAGTGTAACCCAGTTTCACCTTGAACCACTGCTCCTGTATAACACAGTTTGTAATGAAACAAAAGAAGGTTCATTTAAGAAAGAATAGAGGTTCCACTAGAAACAAGAGAGAGTGATGGAAACAAATAGTTACACTACAAAATGTGAACGGGGGCTTGCACTTATTAATAGTTACTTTTCTTATTTAATCAAGTAGGTGTCCCCGCAAAGTTCAGTCTGTTGCAGAGCGGCCTGGCTTCCCAGGCACCAGGGGCGACAGATACTTTCTAAAAGTGTGGGGGGGAGGGCATGAGGCCCCACCCTCTCTGTGACCCCGACCCTACCCCTCCTCTTTCCCCCTAGGTCCTGGCCCCCCACTCAAGACAGAAGCCGGAGCCTGGCTGTGGAGCCCAGGCCCATCCACCTGCCTGCAGTGTGGGGGCCCAGAGAGCAGCCCCTGGCCTGTGTCCCCATCCCCCAGGCCCCTGCCCAGGGCAGGTGGAGGGTCCGCAGCTCCCCACAGCTGCCTGCACAGCTCTTACCCCGACCTGGCTCCAGCTTCCAGCCTGGCCTGGGGGCGGGGCCTCAGAGGCCAAAGAGCCACAGCCGGGCAGCTGTGGGGAGCCGCGGACCCGCCATCTGCCCTGGGCGGGGGCCTGGAGGATGGGGACACAGGCCAGGGGCTGCTCTCTGGGCCTCCACACCGCCAGCAGCTAGAGGGTCTGTTGCTCCCCACAGCTGCCCGGGCTCCCTGGACTGCTCTTACCTGAGCTGGCCTCCAGCATCCTGCCTGGCCAGGGGGTGGGGCTTCGGGGGGGAGAGAATAGGCAGGGGACTGAGCCCGTGGCAAAAAGTGGGCTCTCAAAAGTGGGAGGGCCATGGCCCCTTGGCTTTCCCTGTTCTTGTGCCCCTACCAGGAACCATGATCCAATCTTACAAGAAAAATACCTTCGCTCAACAAGATGTTGGAGTCATTGTGGATAGTTCTCTGAAAACATCCACTCCATAGGCACCAACTCCATGGGTGCTCCGGGGCTGGAGCACACACAGAAAAAAAATAGTGGGTGCTCAGCACCAACCAGCCACAGCTGTTCAGCGATGCCACTGATCAGCTAACCCAGGGCGTTGCCAAACAGCTGATAGGCGGCTCCGCTGGCAAACAGCTGTTTGGTGGCTTGGGGAAGGGGTTGGGGGAAGGCGGAGAGCGGTCAGTGGCAGACAGGCGGGGGCCTTGGGGAAGGAGTGGAGTGAGGGCATGGCTTCAGGGAGGAGGCAGAGTGGGGGCGGGGGCTCAGGGCAGAGTGGGGTGGAGCACCCCTGGAGAAAAGTAAAAGTTGGAGCCTATGATCCACTCAGTGTGCAGCAGCATTCTAAAAAGCTAACCAAATGTTACAACCGTTAGGAAAGGGATAGATCATAAGACAGAACGTATCATAATGTCACTATATAAACCCATGAGATGCCCACAGCTTGAATACTGTGTGCAGTTCTGGTTGCCCCATCTCAAAAAGATATACAAGAATTGGTAAAGGTACACAGAATGACAACAAAAGTGATTAAGGGTATGGAACATCTTCCATATGAAAAGAAATTAAAAAGACTGGGACTTCTCATCTTGGAAAAGAGACGACTAATAGAGGATATGATAGAGCTCTATAAAATTGAGACTGGTGTGGAGAAAGTGAATAAGGAAACATTATTTACTCCTTCACATAACACAAGAACTAGGGATCACTCAATGAAATTAATAGACAGTAGGTTTAAAACAAACATAACGAAGCACTTCTTCACACAATGCACAGTCAATCTGTGGAACTTGTTGCCAAGGTATGCTGTGAAGGCCAAAACTATAATAGGATTCAAAAAAGAATTAGTTAAGTTCATGGAGGATAGGTCCATCAATGTCTATTAACCAAGATGGTCAGGGATGCAACCCCATATTTTGGGCGTCCCTAGTCTCTGACTGCCAGAAGCTGACAGTGGACAGGGGATGGTGTGACGTTGTGCAGTCTATATGGTTTTATAAAAACTTGATAATAAGTCAATATAATGTAACTGTGATAGTTTTATAAAAAAATTGATAATAAGTGACTATAATGCAAATGGGATATGCTTTGTGCAAAAGGTCTCTTGTAAGGTATCATTACAAAGCTCATAATCTACTGAGTGTGATCATCCTATTTGTAGAAATGTACCACTCTTGTATCTAAAACTAGAAATATAAAATGTAACTCTGAGGGCCTATTGTAATTATGTAAAGTGTGGGCCATTAATGATGGTTTGGAATCTTGATGACTCCCATTGTCTGCAGATGGCTATTTACCTGTGAGTCTCCCTGTATATGTGTGTGCTGGCAAGTGAGTAATGAAGTCTTGCAGTGACATGTGATCATGTCACCTGAACTGGAATCCATCTTTAACCTGGTGCTTTTCCAGTGGGGGGGGGGTGGAAACCCAGAGGGACAAAGGGTTCCCGCCTTATGCAAAAGATATATAAAGGGGTGGAAGAGAACAGAGAGGGAGAGAAGCCATCATGAAGAATCCCCTAGCTATCACGTGAGCTGCAACAAGAGCTGTACCAGGGGAAAGAATTGTGCCCAGGCTTGGAAGGTGTCCAGTCTGAGAAAAACTTACTGAAGCATCTCTGAGGGTGAGATTATCTGTATTTAGTTTGATTAGGCATAGATTTGCGCATTTTATTTTATTTTGCTTGTGACTTACTTTGTTCTGTCTGTTACTACTTGGAACTACTTAAATCCTACTGTCTGTATTTAATAAAACCACTTTTTATTTAGTAACTTACTCAGAGTATGTATTAATACCTGGGGGAGCAAACAACTGTGCATATCTCTCTATCAGTGTTATAGAGGGCGAACAATTTATGAGTTTACTCTGCATAAGCTTTATGCAGGGTAAAACGGATTTATCTGGGTTTAGACCCCATTGGGAGTTGGGCATCTGAGTGCTAAAGACAAGCACACTCCTGTGAGCTGGTTTCAGGTAAACTTGCAGCTTTGGGACAAGTGATTCAGACCCTGGGTCTGTGTTGAAGTGGACTGGAGTGTCTAATTCAGCAAGACAGGGTGCTGGAGTCCTGAGCTGGCAGGGAAAACAGAAGCAGGGGTAGTCTTTGCACATCGGGTGGCAGCTCCCAAGGGGGTTTCTGTGATCCAACCCGTCACAGATGGATCACTTGATGGTTGCCCTGTTCTGTTCATGAAGCACCTGGCTTTGGCCACTGTGGGAAGAAAGGATACTGGGCTAGATGGATTATTGGTTTGACCCAGTATGGCCATTCTTATGTTCGTGTGTCTCCTCAGTGAATGAATCCAGAGTGCCTTGCCCCACTCAGTGTTATACTTACTCCTCGGGGAATCCATGCAGGATTCATGTCCCCCACAGAGTGCTTTGCTTCTTTACAGAAAAATACCTTTCTGATGGGGAAGCAAAGGGAACCCGCAAGACCGGTCATGTGCTCCTTCCCAGAAGCACAAATTCATCATTTTGGGTGCCTGGAGCAGCTGGTGGAAAGATCAATCAGTGCATGGGGGTGGGGTGGAGGGTGCTAGGGACAAACCAGCCCCTGGCTCCTAGCTTGTGCCAAGCTCAGTCCCGGCTGGGCTGGGGTTGGGGAAGGACGGGTCTTCCTCTTCCCCTGCAAGGAGCAACCAGGGCTGGGTCAGACCCACCCCAGAAACCTCCCACAGCTGCAGGAAGCTCTGCATCTCCCATCCCTGCTTCCTGCCACCATTGCTCCTCAGCCACTGGGGGAAGGGTCACTGCATGGGGAGCTGCTCCCCCATCTGCTACCCCCAGACCTAGACCCCCCCTGCTGAGACTCACCCCTCCACACAAAGAACCCCCTCACCGTGTCCCCGGCACCCAACCCTCCACCCTGCTAAGCCACACCCTGCACCCAGAGGCCCCCCCCCACTCAGACCCTCCCACCGAGTTCCACCCACCAGCATCTGGACCTCTGCTGAGGCCCTCCCCCCCTGCATCTGGACCACTCATCTCCCACTGAGCCCCCCGCATTGAAACCCTGACAAGCCCCACCCCCTGCACCTGAACCACCCCACTGAGCCCCCTGCACCTTCACCTCCACCCCACGGAGCCCGAGTCCCCCAGCAAACAGACCCCCCCGCTAACCCCCCAACACCCAAACCTCCCTGCTGAGCCCCATCCTCTGGTATCCAGACCTCCCTGCTGAGCCCCAACCACCTTCACCTGGACCTCCTTGTAGAGTCCCATTTCCCCTGAACCTGGAACCCCCCCAATGAGCCCCTGTGCATCCAGACCCTCCCCCTCAGAGCCCACACTGAACCACTTGCACACAGATTGCCCCACACAGAACCCTCTCACCCCACACCTGGATCTTCCCTCACTAAGCCCTTCCACATTGGATCCTGCTGGGCTGAGCAGGGGACCAGGGCTGGGTGTGCGTGCGAGGCTCTTTCCCTCTTGTTTGCTATCTTGGTGTACCTGGCATGGAGGAGCAGGGCCCCGGGGTGTTTCTGGGGGTAGGCCCAGCCCATGCACTGTGTCAGGGTCGGTGCAGCAGAGTCTGGGGGCAGGAAGGGGGCTGCAGGGTGATTTCCCACCTCTGTGCAGCCAGTGGCCTGTGCTCCCCACTGCCATGCTGGAGCCTCCACATTTATTTATTGACAAATAAAATATGCAGAATTTTGCATAATTTTAAAATATTGTGTGCAGAATTTTTAATTTTTTGGTGCAGAATTTCTTCAGGAGCATATATACTGAAACAATCTTTTGTCTTTATTCATGGCCAGGGCAATCCCATGTGTGTTGTAATGGTCCTTTTTTTACCTCCGAGTGGTTGTGGTTATTTGCCATTGTCTTTGATAGTTTTCCATTGACTTAGGCCCAGATCCCTCAAAGATACTTAGGGTATATCTATACCAGCAGTTCTCAAACTGTGGGTCATGACCCCACAGTGGGCCGCGACCCCATGTTAGTGGGGTCACCACAGCTGGCTTAGACTTGCTGGGGCACAGGGCCAAAGCCCAAGACCCACCGCCCCGGGCCGAAGCCAAAGCCCGAGGGCTTCAGCCCTGGGTGGCAAGGCTCAGGTTACAGGCCCCTTGCATAGGGGTGAAACCCTTGGGCTTTGGCTTTTGCTCCCCGACCTGGGGCAGCAGGGCTCGGGCAGGCTCACTTCCCCTTCCTGGGGTCGTGTAGTAATTTTTGTTGTCAGAAGCGGATTGTAGTGCAATTAAGTTTGAGAACCCCTAATTAATCCTGCTGGAAGTGAGTCTCCCAGTGTGGGCTAACAGACTTGTGTTAGTGTGATTCGTACTAGCGTGCTAAAAAGAGGTAATGTGGACATTCTGGCTGGGGCTCAGACCCTGAAGCCCAATAATTTTACAATGTATATTGTACACACCACACAATTCAGAGATAAGACACACTGGGTGATCATATACTGGAAGGTCCAGGCCCAAAGTAGCGCATATAGTTTTTGTTTTCAAATTAAATGGAGGATTATTATTTAGAAGGATTAGTAGTAGAAATGTATTTTAAAGAGGAATTTCAATGAAGAAATTGAACTAGGAGAAGGACAGCAGTCCAGCCTAAAATGCAGTATGACCAAGAGAAGACACAAAGCTTAGTATGAGAGAAGAATATGAAGGGCTTGTTCACACATGAAAGTTACTGCAGAATAAGGTAGGGTGTGAATTTAAAGCAGAATAGCTATTCCTGGATAACTCCATGTGTAGACACACTTATTCCAGAATACGAGTGCCTTTTTCTGGTTTAGTTTAATCCACTTCCAAAGCCCTAAGTCTATACCTACACTAAACTTTTTCTATGAGGTTTCCCACCATAACTACCAGTGGGGCAATTCCAACGGTGAAGACAATGTGGGAACAGTAGTGTAGACTGGCTGTTGGTGTCTTAACCACCATGTCATCTATCACGGTACAGATCTGGTCTAGATGAAACAGTGGTTAAAGTACTGGTACCTTGTCTGTACTAGAGCTCCCACCAGTGGAACCATCCCAGTGCTAGCAATGGTGGGAAATTTGAGGGGACAGACTAGTGTAGACAAAGTCAAGATAAGTGGTTAAGCAGAAGGTTTAGATGGAGTGAAGGGAGAAAGAGGAGGAACAAGGAAAAATAAAACCAGACTTAGTAAAGAGAAAATTGGTTCACAGCCATCATGAGATATTTTTAAGAGTAAAATGTACATCCAACACTTTGTCAAGAGATTTCCCCCCCCCCCTTACCAAGAATCCTATAGTGAAAAGAATGTTTTAGTAACTTAGGCCTGGTCTACACTACGAGTTTAGGTCGAATTTAGCAGCGTTAATTTGAATTAAGCCTGGACACGTTCACACGACGAAGCCCTTTTTTTCAACTTAAAGGGCCCTTTAAACCGGTTTCTTTACTCCACCTCCGACGAGGGGATTAGCGCTAAAATCGGCCTTTGCAGGTCGGAATTGGGGTAGTGTGGACGGAATTCGATGTTATTGGCCTCCGGGAGCTATCCCACAGTGCTTCATTGTGACCGCTCTGGACAGCACTCTCAACTCAGATGCACTGACCAGGTAGACAGGAAAAGCCCCGCGAACTTTTGAATTTCATTTCCTGTTTGCCCAGCGAGGAGAGCACAGGTGACCACGCAGAGCTCATCAGCACAGGTAACCATGATGGAGTCCCAGGATCGCAAAAGAGCTCCATCATGGACCGAACGGGAGGTACGGGATCTGCTCGCCATATGGGGAGACGAATCAGTGCTAGCTGAACTCCGTAGCAGTAAACGAAATGGCAAAATATTAGAAAAGGTCTCAAAGGCCATGAAGGACAGAGGCCATAACAGGGACCCACAGCAGTGCCGCGTGAAAATTAAGGAGCTAAGGCAAGCCTACCACAAAGCCAGAGAGGCAAACGGAAGGTCCGGGGCAGAGCCGCAAACATGCCGCTTCTACGCGGAGCTGCATGCGATCCTAGGGGGTGCAGCCACCACTACCCCAACCTTGTGCTATGACTCCGTCAATGGAGAAACATGCAACAGGGAAGCGGGTTCGGGGTACGAGGAAGATGAGGATGAAGATAATGTAGATAGCTCACAGCAGCAAGGAAGCGGAGAAACCGGTTTCCCCGACAGCCAGGATATGTTTATCACCCTGGACCTGGAACCAGTAACCCCCGAACTCACCCAAGGCGTGCTCCCAGACCCTGAGGGCACACAGGGGACCTCTGGTGAGTGTACCTTTGTAAATATTACACATGGTTTAAAAGCAAGCGTGTTTAATGATTAATGATTAATTTGCCCTGGCAATCGCGGCCAGTACAGCTACTGGAAAAGTCTGTTAACGTGTATGGGGATGGAGCAGAAATCCTCCAGGGACATCTCCAGAAAGCTCTCCTTCATGTACTCCCAAAGCCTTTGCAAAAGGTTTCTGGGGAGGGCTGCCTTATCCCGTCCGCCATGGTAGGACACTTTACCACGCCAGGCTAATAGCACGTAGTCTGGAATCATTGCATAACAAAGCATGGCAGCGTATGGTCCCGGTGTTTGCTGGCATGCAGACAACATCCATTCCTTATCTCTCTTTGTTATCCTCAGGAGAGTGATATCATTCACGGTCACCTGGTTGGAATGGGGTGATTTTATTAAGGGGACATTCAGAGGTGCCCGTTCCTGCTCGGCTGAACAGAAATGTTCCCCGCTGTTAGCCACGCGGTAGGGGGGAGGGGTGAAGTGATCATCCCAGAGAATTGGGTGGGGGGGGGGTAGTTGGGTTTGTGCTGCATGTTAACCCGGAAACCGCAGCCCCTCCTTTTACATTGCAAACCCATTTTAAATGGCCAACCCAAGGGGTGCTTGGTATGGGAAATGAGGGCGCTACTGTTTGAAACCATTCCCACATGTTAAGAAGGTTAAAAAAGCCAAAAGACTGTGGCTTACCATGGCTGCCTGCAAGCCGAAATCTGTTGCCTGGCACTGCGTGAGTGATCTCTCACACCAAACCGGCAGGCCCTCAATATAAGAGGAAAAATGCGACCTTGTAACGAAAGCACATGTGCTGTGTAATGTGAACAGCAAAATTTAACGTGAAAGAGTGTACCCATTGTTCTCTAAAATGTGTCTTTTTTTAACCACCTCTCCCTTCTCCTCCACCAGCTGCAAATGTTTCTCCTTCACAGAGGCTAGCGAAGATTAGAAGGAGAAAACGGCGGACTCGGGATGATATGTTCTCGGAGCTCCAGATGTCCTCCCATGCTGACAGAGCACAGCAGAATGCGTGGAGGCAGTCAATGTCAGACTACAGAAAAGCACAATATGAACGAGAGGAGAGGTGGCGGGCTGAATCGCGGGATGAACAGAGCAAGTGGCGGGCTGAAGATGATAGATGGCATCAGCTTGCAGACAGAAGGCAAGAGTCGATGCTCCAGCTGCTGGAGCATCAAACTGATATGCTCCAGCTTATGGTTGAGCTGCAGGAAAGGCAGCAGGAGCAGAGACCGCCGCTACAGCCCCTGTGTAACCAACAGCCCTCCTCCCCAAGTTCCATAGCCTCCTCACCCAGACGCCCAAGAACACGGTGGGGGGCCCTCCGGCCACCCAGTCACTCCACCCCACATGATTGCCCGAGCATCAGAAGGCTGGCCTTCAATAAGAGTTAAAGTTTTAAACTGCAGTGTGTCCTTTTCCTTCCCTCCTCCCCCACCCATCCCGGGCTACCTTGGCAATTATCCCCCTAGTTGTGTGATGAATTAATAAAGAATGCATGAATGTGAAGTAACAATGACTTTATTGCCTCTGCAAGCGGTGCTTGAAGGGGGGAGGGGAGGGTGGGGTGGTTGGTTTACAGGGAAGTAGAGTGAACCGGGTGGGGGGGCGGGCGGAGGGTTCATCAAGGAGAAACAAACAGAAGTTTCACACCGTAGCCTGGCCAGTCACAAAACTCGTTTTCAAAGCTTCTCTGATGCGTACCGCGCCCTGCTGTGCTCTTCTAACCGCCCTGGTGTCTGGCTGCGCGTAATCAGCAGCCAGGCGATTTGCCTCAACCTCCCACCCCGCCATAAATGTCTCCCCCTTACTCTCACAGATATTGTGGAGCGCACAGCAAGCAGCAATAACAATGGGGATATTCTTTTCGCTGAGGTCTGAGCAAGTCAGTAAGCTGCGCCCGCGCGCTTTTAAACATCCAAATGCACATTCCACCACCATTCGGCACTTGCTCAGCCTGTAGTTGAACAGGTCCTGACTACTGTCCAGGCTGCCTGTGTACGGCTTCATGAGCCATGGCATTAAGGGGTAGGCTGGGTCCCCAAGGATCACGATAGGCATTTCAACATCTGTGACGTTATTGACATAAACTGGGGCCATATAGATCATTGTTGCAACCAAGGTCCTGTAGTGGCACCCAAATCTTGTATAAAGGGGGTCAAATGGGGTGTCTAAGACAAGGTTATGGTTTACTGGTTATGATTATGCTGTCTATATGTGTGTATCAGTTTTGTAGTTGAAGTTATGAATATTGGCTCTATACTGTCTGTATGGCAAACTTATGCTATGCTTCTGGGTGACATCCCAGACAAGCTGGGATTAGCTCTGCCTAGCCTGCTTGATGGCCCATTAAGGACCATCAGCTATACAATTGACCCATTGAGAGAAGGCAAATATGCCTTCAGACTCAGCAAAGTATGCAGGAACTGGCCCATGTGACTCCAGACTCCATCTTGCTGTAATTTTCCACAGTAAGAACAAAGAGGTGTTCTTACACCTGGAAAAAACTATATAAGGCTGATGCTGCATCTCCATTTGGTCTTCAATCCTGCTTCTTACCTCTGGAGGAACTTTGCTACACGCTGAAGTTTGAACAAAGGACTGAGGACCCATCCCAGCGGGGGATGTATTCCAGAGTCTTGATTTGAACCTGCAGTTTATTCTATCGCTGCTGCAAGCCTGAACCAAGAACTTTGCCATTACTGTATGTAATTGATTCCATTTAACCAACTCTAACTCTCATCTCTATCTTTTTCCTGTTATGAATAAACCTTTAGATTTTAGATTCTAAAGGATTGGCAACAGCGTGATTTGTGGGTAAGATCTGATTTATATATTGACCTGGGTCTGGGGCTTGGTCCTTTGGGATCAGGAGAACCTTTTTCTTTTACTTGGGTATTGGTTTTCATAACCATTTGTCCCCATAACGAGTGGCACTGGTGGTGATACTGGGAAACTGGAGTGTCTAAGGAGATTGTTTGTGAGACTTGCGGTTAGCCAGTGGGGTGAGACCGAAGTCCTCTTAGTCTGGCTGGTTTGGTTTGCCTTAGAGGTGGAAAAACCCCAGCCTTGGGCTGTAACTGCCCTGTTTGAGCAAGTTTTCCTGAGTTGGCACTCTCAGTTGGGTTCCGCCAGAACCGCATTGTCACAACATCCCCAACGGTTATTTTCTGGTCCGGGAAGAAAGTCCCTTCCTCCAGCTTTCGAAACAGACCAGAGTGCCTGAAGACGCAAGCATCATGTACCTTTCCCGGCCATCTCACGTTGATGTTGGTGAAACGTCCCTTGTGATCCACCAGGGCTTGCAGCAGCATTGAAAAGTACCCCTTGCGGTTTATGTACTCGGTGGCTTGGTGTTCCGGTGACAAGATAGGGATATGGTTTCCGTCTATCGCCCCACTACAGTTTGGGAATCCCATTGCAGCAAAGCCATCCACTATGGCCTGCACGTTTCCCAGAGTCACTACCCTTGATATCACCAGGTCTTTGATTGCCCTGGCAACTTGGATCACAGCAGCCCCCACAGTAGATTTGCCCACTCCAAATTGATTCCCGACTGACCGGTAGCTGTCTGGCGTTGCAAGCTTCCACAGGGCTATCGCCACTCGCTTCTCCACTGTGAGGGCTGCTCTCATCCTAGTATTCTGGTGCTTCAGGGCAGGGGAAAGCAAGTCACAAAGTTCCATGAAAGTGCCCTTATGCATGCGAAAGTTTCGCAGCCACTGGGAATCGTCCCACACCTGCAACACGATGCGGTCCCACCAGTCTGTGCTTGTTTCCCGGGCCCAGAATCGGTGTTCCACGGCATGAACCTGCCCCAGTAACACCATGATTTGCACATTGCTGGGGCCTGTACCTTCTGTGAGGTCTATGTCCATGTCAATTTCCTCATCACTCTCGTCGCCGCGCTGCAATCGCTTCCTCGGCTGGTCCTGGTTTTGCTTTGGCATGTCCTGGCTCTGCATATACTCCAGGACAATGCGCGTGGTGTTCATAGTGCTCATAATTGCCGCGGTGATCTGAGCGGGCTCCATGATCCCAGTGCTATGGCGTCTGGTCTGAAAAAAGGCGCGAAACTATTGTCTGACGGAGGGAGGGAGGGAGGGAGGGGTGAGTGACGACATGGCGTACAGGTACAGGGAATTAAAATCAACAAAGGTGGCTGTGCATCAGGGAGAAACACAAACAACTGTCACACAGAATGGCCCCCCCAAAGATTGAACTCAAAACCCTGGGTTTAGCAGGCCGTTGATTTCACGGAGGGAGGGGGAAGCAAATGAATACAGAACAAATCTATTTTTTACATCTTAAGCTGGCAGCCGACGGTGGAGCATGACTGATAGCCCTCGGCATCTTCTGGGTGCTTGGCAGAAAATACTGGGCGTTTGGCAGAAAATAGTGTACTATGACTGATAGCCGCCATCATCATTGGGAAGGCAGCAGAATATGACTGGGGGACATACGGAGTTTCAGCCATCATCTGATGATACCAGTCGTAATACACCATCTACTGCCAAAAGGCAAGGGGCTGCTGCTGTGTAGCAATGCAGCCCCACGTCTGCCAGCCTCACGTCTGCCAGCACCCAGATCGCCGATGAAGGCTACCAGTCATACTGCACCGTCTACTGCCAAAAGGCAATTAGCTGCTGCTGTGTAGCAATGCAGTACTACGTCTGCCGGCACCCAGATGACATATGGTGACGGTGAGCTGAGCTGAGCTGAGTGGGCTCCATGCTTGGCGTGGTATGTTGTCTGCACAGGTAACCCAGGTAAAAAGGCGCGAATCGATTGTCTGCCGTTGCTCTGACGGAGGGGGAGGGGCCTGACGACATGTACCCAGAACCCCCCGCGACACTGTTTTGCATCATTCAGGCATTGGGATCTCAACCCAGAATTCCAGTGGGCGGCGGAGACTGCGGGAACTGTGGGATAGCTACCCATAGTACAACGCTCCGGAAGTCGACGCTAGCCTCGGTACTGTGGACGCGGTCCGCCGACTTAATGCACGTAGAGCATTTTATGTGGGACACACACAATCAGCTGTATACAACTGATTTCTATAAAACCGGCTTCTATAAATTCAACCTAATTTCGTAGTGTAGACATACCCTTATTCAAATGGTTGAGAGCCAGGAATTCATGATTTCTAATCCCAGTTCCAATACAGACAATCACTGTCGTTTTAGAATCATAACAGAAATTAAAAAGACTTACAGAATTAGATCACTGAACCCATCCTTTTTAGGTAAGTCATTTAAATCCAGTGCTTTACTTTACTCCTCTGTAAAATAGTAATATTTACTTACCTAACTCAAGGGTACTGTGAATGATAATTTAATTAAAGTTTGTAAGCAGTTGGAAGATGAGAAGGAAGAGCTATGTACTTGCTAAGGGTTATTACTTTTATTATTACTGTTATCGTACTGAGCTATTGTAAACTACTGAAAGATACCTGGAGTAACATGTATTTCCTTGAGATGGCTTTTTTTTTTTAGAGGAGATTGGTATTTTGTATGATACTTCCACTAAATATGCAGAAATTAAGTCTGCATTATGTGCTTTTGTCTACTCTGGAAGCAAAGAAGTAGAAGTACTTAATAAATGTGGATTAACATAAAAGGAGTGTAATAATATGTTTTAACCTATACTTACAAAAACTCACTCTACTGCTTTTGCTGAGAATTCCACAGTATTCCACCCCAGTAATGTTCTAGGTTATTTGCCAGGTGCATTCCTATTTCAGGTTATGTTTATATAACCATGGTATGGATAGAATTGACTTATTTCCATTGGCAGTAAAGGGTAATTTCTTACCTGTAACTCTGTGTGACAAAGTCAGGCCGGATGGCTGCAAGTGGGTCTTCATATTGGGTTTTGGGAGGTGGGCGGGTGCAAGCTCGCCCACGGTAAAAGGACCCTCCCCCAGCCTATCGGGAGGATCCACTGAGCCTGGGACTCAAATAATTACGGGGGGCGGGGGCAACTGAAAAAATAACAAGGACGGGTGTGTGGGTCAAAGGGTCAAAAGTAGGGAACCTGAAGGGGACACCGAGCAGAGAACCCCGGACAGCACCCACTGCTCTTCAAAGGTGTCAAGGGAGCCAGTGGATGCTGCCCAGAGGAACTCTGCCCGGATACGTGAGCGGAGAGAGGAACTGAAGTAGGACCCACGGTCGCAAAGAACCCCCTCAGCCAACATCCTCTCCCTGGTGTTATAGATGGCCACTTTGGCCATCGCTAAGAGGAAGTTGACAAAGAGGTCCCGTGTCTTTGTGGGGCCACAAACAGGGTGTGCATATATAAAAAGGTGTGGGGAGAAGTGCAGCCAAAAATGTAAAAGGAGGACCAGGAGTAGCTGGAATAGGGGCTGCAGCCTGGCGCACTCAAGAGAGGTATGCACCATGGTCTCCCTCACGCCACAAAAGGGACAGGTATCGGGAATGGAGGTGAACCGCGCCAGGTACATGCCCATGCTCAAGGCTCCATGAAGGAGCCACCAACTGATATTCCCGGCGGGCCATAGAGCCAAGGTGGAGTATAGGCTGGCCCACCGGGGTTCCTCACCCTTGACAGATGACATTAGGTCCTGCCATTTAGTGTTGGGGCGGGACACAAGGATGAGGAAATGAAGAGTATGAAGCACGAGCGTGTACAGATGTGCCAGTGGCGCAGTTCTAAAGCAAACCTGCTGCAGGTCATGCAGCCAGCTCGAGGTATATGAGTGGGCAGCCAGGGAGGCTCATGGGACAGAGATCCAGGTCCTCCAGAGCTCAAGGGGGATGTACATGCCCCCCCACCACCAGGCCCTTCTCCACTGCCTCCTGGGTGGCAGCCTCCGATGCCAGGAAAAAAACCACCTTCCCGTACATCTTGGAGGCCACTACCATGGCCGTGGGTCCCACCACCCTCACCAACGCCCGCATTAGGTTTCTACGTGGGGTGAGGTGGGCACCAGGAGGCAACAGACACCGTGCTTCCTGGTCAGGGTGGGAAAGGGTACCTGGCCATCAGGGATGGAACCGGAGACGTTGGCCGGGATGGATGACAAGGTGGTGAGTGGAGGGGCTGCGGCCACCTGGGTTTACGCTCTGGGGGTTGAGGGAGGGATGCCCCCAGAGCTGGTGGAAGGGACGGCAAGGGAAGGGGCAGGGGGAGCCATGGCTGATGGCGGGGCTGCGGCAGAGGGGGTAGCCCCTACCGTGTGGGACTTGGCCTTCCGGGTGGGGCTTTTACCCTTTTTCTTCCCCTGGTCCTTTCTACCCTTTCTGTCTCCTCCAGAAGAGACAGAAAGACATGGCAGCAATGGGGACCGCACCTGTGCCCGCCGGGCAATGGTAGGTGGTCCAGCAGCAGTGGTCGAGAGAGTAGCCACAGGGATGGATTGGCGGAGCAGGCAGAGCGGGGGCAGCAGCGTCAACCCGGGGGGGGTAACCCGGGGGGGGTAACCCGGGGGGGGGGGGGCCCACCCACCGTTTCCCCCACCATGCTTGGAGGGGACAGGGATGAACACCGAGTGGGTGGGGGGAAGGAGGGGAAAGGCCAACCAGCCCTGCCCACTAGGCTGCAGGCAGGGGAGGAGGGTGCCTAGAGAGGAGAGTATGGGGGCACCAATCAAGGCAGGGAAGGGGTGGCACAATCCCCAATGCGAGATGGGAATGCTGGCTTCTCCGGCCGCACTGGAGAGGGGAAGGACTACAATATCATAAGGGGGTGCAGTGAACAGTGTGGCTTAACATAAGAGGGGAAGGGGCACAAGTGCGTTAGGAGGGGACATGGGCGCACAGAGCAAGGGGGTTACTGGATGAGGGTGTGGCTACGGAAGGCAAAGGGAAAAAGGAATGGACTGGGAGCAGATGGTGGACAGGGCAGGAAAAACACAGGGGCTAACTGCAAGGGCCTGGGCGGGGCAGGGAAACAAAATCTACTAGGGGACCAGGGCAGAAGGGGTGACAAAAAAGGGGCAGCAAGGGGTGGGCGGGGCAGGCAGCATAGGAAAAGGGGGTAAAGTGCTGCAGGGAGGCTGGTGGGCAAAGCAGAGGGTGGGAAAGTCCACCAGCCAAAAGCAGCAGAGGAGGGGAGGGGAAAGGCATGTGTGCTTGCGCAAAGCTGTTTTTGCTTGCTGCTGCTGCAATCCCAAATGGTGGAGAAAAGGGGTGAGGCAAGTGGCTGAGTTGAAGGGTGAGGCGCAAGTCCAGATGGCAAGTGGGGCTGGTGGAGGCGATAGTGGGAGGGACAGATGGACGGAGGAGTGCTCCACACCTCTCCCCCTTCTCTCCACAACAGAAGCAGCTACCACCACCACAGGAGCAAGGATGAAAAAAGACTCAGTCCAGCCACAAATCCCCTCCACACATAGGCGCCGAGTCCCGCCGACTTCTGCTGGCGCCGGTGGGCGCTCGACCTCCCTCTGCTTCCTGCCCCTGCTCCGCCCCCATTCCAACCCCTTCCCCAAAGTCCCCGCCACAACTCCGCTCCCTCCCTGCCCCTATTCCAACCCCTTCCCCAAATTCCCAACCCAGCCCCGCCTCCTCTCTGCCTCCTCCCCTGAGCGCGCCGCGTTCCTGCTCCTCCCCCATCCCTCCCGGAGCTTGTTACGCCGCAAAACAGCTGTTTTGCAGTGGCAAGCGCTGGGAGGAGAAGCAGGGACGCGGCGCGCTCAGGGGAGGAGGCGGAGGTGAGGTGGGGTGTGGTGGGGGAACTTGCCAGCCCCGGAGCACCCACGGAGTCAGTGCCTATGCCTCTACAATGTTCTGCAGAGTTCCTGCACGCTCCGCCAGCAGCAAAAGTCCTCCTCTTCCTCCTCCTCAAGGCAGCAGCAGGCTGCCAGGCAGCAGAAACAGCAGCAACCAACAGTCAGTCAGGCAGCCAGGAGGGACCCCACAGGTGGTAGCAAAGGCAGGGTCCCTCACTCCCCCTCTGGGGAGCAAGCCAGCAGGCAGGACCCTCAAGGAGCAGCAGCAACCAGGAGACCACCAGCCAGCAAGGTAGCAGGGCGGGTCTGGCCCAGACAAAAATTAAGACGAGTGCTCTGGGCCTAGTAGCAGCTCCACACCAGCAAGAGGGTCTGGGAAGGCCAATATGTTAGCCTTAAAATGTTAAAGGCCCTTTTCCCCACAAGATGAGAAGGGGTTACCTCAGGTCAATTAGGGACACCTATCCCAATTAAGGGCTGCCTGAGGCCTTTAACACCCCCCATCCCCAGGGGGCAGAGGAGAGGGGAAGAGAGACACAAGCTATTGCCAGGCTAGTAGCAGTAGAGAAATAAGTTTCTCCAGGGTGAGAGGCTATGTTCCTTCCGATAGGGGAGACAGCCAAACCTGAGTGCTTGCTAGGGAAAGGACTGACACTCCAGTGCAACCAACAGGGCAACACCTTGCACCAGCGAGGAGTCAGCAAAAGGTACCCCCCTGGGTTTTTTTTGTTTATGAGACTGTTTCCTTTTTGTTTATGAGACTGTTTCCTTTTTGTCAACCCTGTAGGCTGACCCTCAGGCCTATCCTGAAAGTATGACCAAGGGAATACAGAAAGGGGGAAGGCAAACCCTCCCCTGAGTGGGGCTGATTACCCCAGTCCTGCCATCACCAGAGAGGGAAGCGCTAAGTCTGGTGAGATGAAGGAGGTGCCCTGCCACATCTGTTTCTAGTAAAATATCATTTGACTAAATTTTTACCTGTGGGTTAGACAGGTTAGAACTCCTCTAGCTTAAAGATTTTTTTTTTTAGCTTTTTGAGGAACAGGCAGATCAAACTGGTTGTTAGGTCAATTTGCCTCAGTGCCTCCAGCACATTCCGATTCAGATCTCTTGATGAGCGGGAAGCAAAAAATCCACAAATTTTTAGTGTAGTCAATGCCCAAAGATTATTTACGAGAGAATGGGACCATCAGAAAGACGTAGGGCTGTCGATTAATCGCAGCTAACTCATGTGATTAACTAAAAAAAATTAATCGTGATTAAAAAAATTAATTGCGGTTAATTGCACTGTTAAACAATAGAATACCAATTGAAATTCATTAAATATTTTTGGATCTTTTTCTACATTTTCGAATATATTGATTTCAATTAGAACACAGAATACACAGTGTACAGTGCTCACTGTATATTATTGTTTTTGTTTACAAGTATTTGCACTGTAAAAATGATAAACAAAAGATAGTATTTTCAATTCATCTCATACAAGTACTGTAGTGCAATCTCTTTATCGTGAAAGTGTAACTTACAAATGTAGATTTTTGTTGTTGTTACATAACTGCACTCAAAAACAAAACAATGTAAAACTTTAGAGCCTACAAGTCCACTCAGTCCTACTTCTTGTTCAGCCAATTGCTAAGACAAACAAGTTGTTTACATTTACAGAAGATACTGCTGCCTGCTTCTTATTTACAATGTCACCTGAAATTGAGAACAGGTGTTCGCATGGCACTTTTGTAGCCGGCGTTGCAAGGTATTTACGTGCCAAATATACTAAACATTCATATGCCCCTTCGTGCTTCCGCCACCATTCCAGAGGACATGCTTCCATGCTGATGATGCTCGTTTAAAAAAAATAACGCATTAATTAAATTTGTGACTGAACTCCTTGGGAGAGAATTGTATGTCTCCTGTTCTGTTTTACCTGCATTCTGCCATATATTTCATGTTATAGCAGTCTCGATGATGACCCAGCACATATTCGTTTTAAGAACACTTTCACAGCAGTTTTGACAGAATGCAAAGAAGGTACCAATGTGAGATTTCTAAAAATAGCTACAGCACTTGACCCAAGGTTTAAGAATCTGAAGTGCCGTCCAAAATCTGAGAGGGACAAGGTGTGGAGCATGCTTTCAAAAGTCTTAAAAGAGCAACACTCAGATGCGGAAACTACAGAACCCGAACCACCAAAAAAAATCAACCTTCTGTTAGTGGCATCTGACTTAGATGATGAAAATGAACATGCGTCGTCGGTCCGTTCTGCTTTGGATTGTTATCAAGCAGAACCCATCATCAGCATGGATGCATGTTCTCTGGAATGGTGGTTGAAGCATGAAGGGACATATGAATCTTTAGCACATCTGGCACATAAATATTTTGTGATGCCGGCTACAACAATGTATAAGAACATCTGTTCTCACTTCCAGGTAACATTGTGAACAAGAAGCCGTCAGCATTATCTCCTGCAAATGTAAACAAATTTGTTTGTCTTAGCAATTGGCTGAACAAGAAGTAGGACTGAGTGGACTTGTAGGTGCTAAAGTTTTACATTGTTTTATTTTTGAATGCAGTTATTTTTTGTACATAATTCTACATTTGTAAGTTCAAATTTCATGGTAAAGAGATTACTCTACTGTACTTGTATTAGGTGAATTGAAAAATACTATTTCTTTTGTTTTTTACATTGCAAATATTTGTAATAAAAATAAATATAAAGTGAGCACTATACACTTTGTATTCTGTGTTGTAATTGAAATCAATATATTTGAAAATGTAGAAAACATCCAAAAATATTTAAATAAATGGTATTCTATTATTGTTTAACAGCGCAATTAATCGCGATTAATTTTTTTAATTGTGTGACAGCCCTAGAAGAAAGTCATTAAAAATGTTATCTTCTTAATGAATGCTGGAAGGAGGCGGCGAGTAGGAATACACTCAAACAATGGGCACAATTCTGCACTGTGCCAACTTGCAGCTTGGGGGAAAGGTTAACCAATTTTGTGCCTGTGACAGATCTGACAATATTCAGGATAAACCTTACTGGATTAAGTTAAACCTTATTAAATTAAGTCTAATGTATTAAAATGCCATAGTTTATGTGTTATTGTAAGATTGTATGTAACTGCTTTAGGAGGAGGGAGTATGATAATGTAATTCCTCCTGTTATCAGTTCTTTGAAGCTTCCCTGTGGGGAAGGGACTCATTGTCTGTCTGATTACCTATTTATGCTGTCTTCAAAGGTTCTGACTGGATTCTCTAGAGACCAGCAGACAAAGAAAGGACATTCGATAAATAACCTGGTGGTGAACTGACTCAGGGCTTTGGTTCAGCTCCAGCAAAGGGACAGGACCTCCTGTCCATGAAAGGCACAAATCCTTAGGGAAGGGTTGGAAGAGCCCTGAAGATGGCGGGGGGGGGGGGAGGGGGGAGTAAGCTTATTAGCATGCATGTAGGTTCTTTATTGTTTTTAATGTTTTCTCTGTAGTGCTTAAGAATAAAAATATGCTTGCTTATAAAGAACTGTGTGATAACTTATAAATGTGGGCAATTACACTATTATCAGACTCTGAAGAGGAAACAAGTTGGCCTGTTTAGGCTGACCGTTGTTTGCTGGGGATAACACAGTGATGATAGGGAAATACTCTGGTCAGGAGGGAGAGAGATAATGGGTCTCCACCCAAGAAAGGCAATGGCTAGGGGGCCAGAAGCCTGAGGATCGGTACCCTTGCTGAACCACTAAGGGGAAATAAGGTTCAATTGCCCTGATCTGTGAAAGCACCCTCCTGATACTGGGCTGTTGTGGTGACTGGAGAGATCTCTGTTCTAACTTAAACAACCATGGGGCCTGTCAAATTTCAGGCAGGCTGCCCTATGGGCTGCAGCATTCCCTGAAATTTCGGCAGTGCTATGGTCCCATCCCAATATACCCCTTGCGTCCTCAGCCCTTGGCCATATGCCAGGGCTTGCAAAGGGATCCTTAGGAGGCTGGATTACAGCAGTCTCTGCAGTGCCTGAGCTGAGGGGACTCATGGCAGATTATGAGGTTTTGGGGCGCCCCTTTACAGTGTTTCAGCCCTTTCATGCAATGTAAAAGGAACAGAGTGTAGGCAAGGATCTCATCCGATATCTTCAGAGAAGCAAATAAAGAGGTAGAACTGTCAAAGATATTCCAAATTTCACTTATCTGTAGGGAGACTCATTCATTTTGGGATTAGTTTTTAAGGTAGTTTTCCAAGGTCAGGTCTACACTTAAAACTTTTAACGGTATAGTAACATCAGTTAGGGGTGCGACTTTTTTTTTTTTTTTTTTTGTACATTTATGTCAGCAAAAGCCCTAGCGTAGACACAGTTATATCTGCAAAAATGTGCTTTCTGGCATAGCTTATTTTGTTTGGGGAACTAGTGTAAAATATGCTGACAAAACACTCTTTTACCAATAAAAAGTTCAGCTAGACAAGGCGACTATAGCTAAACTGGCACACACTTTCTAGTGTGTAGACTAAGTCAAAATGTCTCCTTACGAAGAATTTTTCCTTGTGTATTTCAGCTTCATACTTTTTAAAAAAATCTCCAAAATGTAAATGGTCCACACACAGATTAAGGATTCCTGGAGACATTGGACACAGAGGGGGACTCTTTTCTTTTATTCAAGTGACTCTTCAATTTATATCTAGTCTATTTTATTAGCACCGGTCTCTAAGTCATTGAAAGTCACAGGCTGAGAAAGACATGGGATTTGTTGATATCTGAGAAATGGCATTGCAATGCTGGAAAGCATTATGAATACCACACAGTGAGGAATGGTGCTGTGAACCAGGTTAAGATGGTGGCTCACAAAAAAATCAACAAACTGGAGGACATGGTCTTTATTTTTGGACTTCATAACCAATCTGCTATCCTAGGATACAAAATTAATTATGTAAATAGTGTGAATACATCAATATCTTCAACACATCAGTGAACTGAATAATTGATTTACTGCATTGCAATAACTTTTTCTTGGTAATCAAAAAGCCCATAGGATCTAGGGATTTCAGTAGATATTATTATATAAACACATGAGCATAATTTTAATCTAGTATCATATGAATTTTGTCCACTTCTTCTTTGTTCTTTTTATCTGGGTTCTCCTTTTGAGTCCTTTGTTCTTTCTCTGGGGAACCTTTCCCTCTTGAAGTTGCTACACAAATCTTTCTTTTTAAATACACACAAGAAAATTTATTTTGCTGCATCTTGAAAACCCTGTAAAGGGACTCTAAATGCAACCTGAAAAGTGAGGGAAGCACGAACATTTGACATACATGTTGGAAATTCTGAATGTGTTATTATTTTGGAGTGAGCTGAAGCCAGGTGGTATTGTGAGGCTTTCAGTGAAGGAAATATCTTGGGAGATGGGAGTTGCAAATGGGGGGTGCAGTTACGTTTTAGGGCTTTGGCTAAGGGGTGGGGTGGGATGGAAGGGCTACTGTGATAACCAGGTAATTTTTTTTGTTGGTGCTAGATGATTATTTGGTGAGACCTCTCCCTCAGCCTCTGTAACACAAAATGGGACTGGGAAGAATTGCTGTGAACCAGGAAAAGCCCTCCAGCTGCCCCTTTGCTCCCTCCACCTCAACTTCCAAGTGGAAATCCAGAAGACTGCATGGTGCAAACTGCAAATTACAAAATCACAATAAAAACTTGGGCCATTTTGACAGAATGCTGGGAAGCAACACCTATTGAAGTCCTGGGAAGTGGGTGCTGGGAACCAACAACTGAGCCAGCACTCTGGTCACTTAAACACCTTTAATTCCCCCAAAGTGGAAATGTTGGGACCAAATTAATGGATTAGAATGGGCTGGGGGAAGGGGGGACTAATGAGCAAACTGGCCCAGTAACACAGGAGGTATAAGACATAGGAAGGAGGTGCAGGATTAAGGGGCAAACTAGCAGAGCCAGAAACAGAAAGGATCGCTGGGTAGAGAGATCTCTTCCCTCTCCTCTCCTCTCCTCTGCACAGAACTGAGGAGAAAATGAAACTGTAAATAAATACAGTCTATGCAGCAGTAAGGTGGTGGGAAGAGCAAGTGTAAAGAAAACTGCACTGTGGTGTTTAACAATGGAAGGTCTCTGAGTCTGAGTGTGTAGATAGAGCAGAAGATGGTAGTGGGATGTCCCCGTCACAGAAGTGCTATAGTGCAAACGTAAGAATGGCCATACTCGGTCAGACCAAAGGTCCATCTAGCCCAGTATCATGTCTTCTGACTGGCCAATGCCAGGTGCCCCAGAGGGAATGAATAGAACAGGTATCATCAAGTGATCCATTCCCTGTTGCCCATTCCCAGCTTCTGGCAAACAGAGGCTAGGGACACCATCCCTGCCCATCCTGGCTAATAGCCATTGATGGACCTATCCTCCATGAATTTATCTAGTTCTTTTTTGAACCCTGTTATAGTCTTGGCCTTCACAACATCATCTGGCAAGGAGTTCCACAGGTTGTGCGTTATGTGATGAAATAAGTAGTTTTTGTTTGTTTTAAACCGGCTGCCTATTACCTGAGATGTGATTGCAACTATTATTTCCAATGATTATTTGCCATTAAAAATAGCGAGAGCACAATGACATCCAGCTGCACAATGTTAACAAGTATCAGAGGGGTAGCCGTCTTAGTCTGGATCTGTAAAATGCGACAAAGAGTCCTGTGGCACCTTATAGGTAAATGATGAAGTACTAAGAATAATAAAAATAAAATAATAAAAAAAAATAATTAAAAGGAGTGAAACTATATTTATAGGGGTTTACAAGCAAGGGAGTCCAATTTAGGAAATCAGAATAGCACATAAGACAAATATGTGAATTACGGTATGAGGCTTTATGCAGACATATAAACAGATAAGGGATTCTTTTAAACACTAAAAATGTATTAAAAATAGGAGTTATGTGAGTAAAATATTTAACTGAATTCTGTCTCCTTTAGCCGTTCAAGCCATCATTTCAGATAGGGAAGAGCAGCTTTGGCTAGGCAGAGGGACACAGTGTGTGTAAGGTTCCCACTAACATGTTCCTAGAATACTGGACATTCTGGCACTTCCCGAAACAGTGTGGGCCTGCCCCTGCTTGTGTGACTCAGCCCCTGTCTGCATGACCCTGCCCCTATGACAAAGTTATGCTGCAAAGGAGACACCATTTTCAAGAGTGAGCTGCTTTTGCCCCCACTGGTGTGATCTCACATGTATGGTGTGTGCAAGGTCATGCTACACAGGGGACAGCATTTTCAAAAGCAAGTTGCCCCACCCTCACTGGCATGATCTCACACGCATGATGTGTACGAGGACATACCACTCTGGGGACACCATTTTCAAGAGCCAGCTGCCCCGCCCCCACTGGCATGAGCTCACATATGTGGTGTGTGCAAAGTCATGCCGCTGAGGGACAACATTTTCAAAAGGGCGCTGCTCTGTCCTGACCAGGCATACAGCATGTGAGGTTGTGCTGGCGGGAGCGGAGCAGTGTGCTCTTCAAAATGGTGTCCCCTGTCTGATACCAGACAGAACTGGATATGGTTTTGTCCCAGTACAGGATAGGGGACAAACCAGCAAAAAAGCCGGCCCCTCCAGTACAAAACTGGATGAGTGGCCTCCCTGACTGTGCCTGTAGGACCACAGCCCTGTAAGGGTGTGTGGAGATTTCCTTTCTGCAGGAGGAGCAGGGAGCCCCTCTATCCCCACCCCTTTCCAAACAGCTGCTCACCTCTGATGTGGTAACATTTACCCCCTCTATCCCCCCTTCCAAATCCCAGCTCCCACCCTCTCCTTCCCCTGCCTTCAGTGCACTCAGTTTGCCCCCTGCATAGATTTTGCCCACCCCTCCCCCCTCGGCTTTCACAGCCGGCACACTCTCGCCTCCTCCCCAAGTAAGGGCAGAGTGAGGGCAGCGAGCGTCTTCAGTGGCTGTTACTGAGCACGCGCAGCCCTCCCGCGCACGCTCAGAAACAGCCAAGCTGCCCCTTGTGTCTGAGGGGAGCGGCCTTCCAGCCGGGCGGTAGGATATCGATCGCTGCTCTCCGCCCTAGGAGGAGGAGAGACAGGCAAAGGAGCGCCTACGGCTGGGGCTGGCTGAGCAGCGGCGGCAGGAGACAGGCGAGCGAGCGGCGTGGTGGGGCCGGCGCTGAGGCCAGTCCTCACTCCGAGACCGTTGCGCCCTACAGTCGGAGGCAGGCGGCGCTGGAGCGAGGAGCCGGGAGGATGAAGCAGGAGGGAGCCGGCCGGGGAGCTGCTGCCGGGCTCGGCGCGGCGGCGTGGGGCGAGGAGGGCGAGGCGGAGAAAGTTGTCTACTCCCGGTCGCAGGTGTCCTTCGCCGGCACCAAGGCGCTGGGCGACGCCTTCAAGCTCTTCATGCCCCGCTCCACCGAGTTCATGAGCTCGGACTCGGAGCTGTGGAACTTCCTCTGCAGCCTCAAGCACCAGTTCTCCCCGGTCATCCTGCGCAGCAAGGACGTGTACGGCTACGCCTCCTGCCGGGCCGTGGTGCCCGACGGGCTCCCGGCGCCGGGACACCGGACCCGCCGCGGAGCGGCCAGGAGGCGACCCCCGGCCGCCGGCGCCAAGCGCGGAGCGCCTGGCCGCGCAAAGAAGGGGAGGAAACGCGCCCCAGCGCTCGCCGGTCCCCCCGGCAGGGAAGCGCAGCGGCCGCGGAAGGAGGATCAGGTCGACTCGGCCGAGGTGCCCTCGTGTGCTCCCTTTGGGGGCCGGTCCTTGGAGGAGATCTGGAAAGCGGCCACCCCCAGTCTTACCACCTTCCCCACCATCAAGGTGCGGGGCAGCGTCTGGAATCCGCGGAGCCTGGAGGCGGCGCGGCGCCAGGCGCAGCGGATCCTACGAGTGGACCTGGCGCCCGTGGTGAGGATCCGCCGCTTCCCCGTAGCCAGATCGTGAACTGCTGCCCCGCCTGGGAACGGGGACATCTGGGGGGAGGCTCTTCCCCTGGAAGAAGCGAACAGAGACAAGTGTCAGTCACCTGTTTACATTGCATTTGTCTGGATCGAGTCCTTCTACTGCACTTTATGGCTCAGACTGATGGGACCATTTCCTCCACGGAGCCAGGTTCCTGCCCACCCAAACCCGGATTGAGAACCTGCCTGGCCCCTGTCACCAGCTGCGACTACCACCCTCACCTGGACTGAGAGGCTGTTTCGCTATGTTCCCTAGTAGGGGCCACGGTCCTCATCTATCGTATTTATGCCCCAAACTGAGAAACTATTTGGCAGGCATCTCAAGTAGGGACTAAGGTCTACTTCCTTCCATTCTCTCCCCTGGGACTACCTCACTGGTCTGGAAGTCCACCCAAGAAGTTATTTTCCAAAGGAACTTGCTGTCATGCGTGTATAATAAAGCACCCAACTCTTGTTTCATTTTTTTTCTAACCCATTGGATTATGTATGTTTTTTTGTGATGTTGCACTAGTATGTGCTCAGGGTATCTTGAATCCCAAGTATTCCCAATTTCAACCGACTGAAGCTTTGACCAAGGATGCAAAAAAATATGGAGGTTCAGAACTTATGGCTGTCTCAATGGTGCAAAAGTTTCCTTAGTGATCTATAAAAGGATGTACTGTGTTCTATACTTTTTGTATCTAAAGAAATCTAAAGTCATTTCTAAAGTTTTATAGCTGAATTAAGTACTTGTTTTTATGGAGCACTGGAAGCCGATTGAATCACTCTTATTTTATATACTCTCTACTTCAGTGACACTTAATTGGTCAATGTAAGTGAACTTAATAAAAGTGAAAGAGCAACGAATGCTGTTTCAGTACATTGAGACTAACTGCAAAGGGATGGATAGTTGTTGGATAGTTATATACCTTTTGTGTAATTCAGTGGAACAAGCAAATAGTTTGACATATTTACTGCTCTAGTAAACAAACCCAAAGTTACTTAGAGTGAGGAATATTTATTTAAAATCTAGTGTAAAAGAGAAATAACTATGTATGATGATTACTAGAAGGCAGGCAATATACAGTCTCATCATTAATGCTAGCAAGTGATTAGTTCAAGTGGCCAAATATCAGAATTCTAGATTATCTAAGTGCCTTTTTAAATAGAGGTAGCAATACTCTATTGTGGTAGCTAGTGCCTTCTTAGTTAAAATAGCACAGGTTGTCACTTCAGTGTCTAGAGTCCAGTAGTGGATGTTCATATTAACATGTCACTCCTTCAAGTATTGTTTTTGAAAATCAGTTGCAGCTAAAATATGGTATGCAAGGACTCAATAGAGAGGGTTACAATTTATGGCTAAAGGCTCGATTTGACTGAGGCTTTGTGTTTTGGCTGTCTTGTCTTGTACAAATGCCCATTTTTAAGGCAAACTACAAAGCCTTTGCTAGATATTTAAAACTGTTTAACATTTTACTCATCCTTCCATAAATCTTTTTTGGTGCTTTCACAATATACTAAAAACTGAAATAGTCCCAGTGGAGAAGGTAACATTGATAAAGGTACGGGGAGGGAAAAAGATCTTGGAAATTCCAAAAGAGGAACAAGTAACTTGCTTTAACTGGTCATTTATATCCCTATAGGTCCTGAGAAATAGGACCTGCTTCTTGATTTCCCTGTTCAATTTATTGGTTCTTCAAATTCCTATTCTAATTTCCTTTCTTGCTCCTTCTTAGCAGAAATGCTAAGAAGCAAATTAGATTTGATTATAGTGACATTTGTCAAATTTTGTTGTTATACAGTGCTAATTTTAATTAAAAAGTAGTTCTCTCTTTCTTTGAATCTTAATATTTTGTGTTATTTATACCATTGTAGTTCATTTAAATCTAAATTGCAATATCCATATCTTTCTAAAACCAAAAGCTTCATCAATCTTGTAGGTGCTGTGCTTTTAAAATTATTTACATAAAATGTGATGACAAGCTGATTGCTGTACCCTACTACCATTTCAGATTCCAAAACACTAGGAAATCATGAAAGATCAAGGTATATTTATACAAATCCTATCTGAAGTCTATATTTTTCTTAGACATACCTTGATGTAATTTATATGTTGACTTGAAAAACCTTATTGTATGATGAATTGGTAATAAGAATAAATACCCAAATGTACAGAGTATTAAGGGCCAAATTTGGCCTTGACTTATTTATGACATTGACTTCCCAAAGTTTGACCATGGATTGATATACCAATAAATAAGAAAATGGGTGAAATACTGGCCCTATTGAAATCAGTGATGAACATTCCAATGACTTCAATAGGATCAGAATTTTATCCATTACTATTTTGTGTGTTCAGCGTAATTTCATCCCATATTTAGACTCTGGAATGTTTTTAACACAATAGACATAGGTGGAGTTTAAACTGTGACTTTGTGTTTGGCTTTTTAAAGCTATTTCTTAGAAATATGCATCACTGATCACTGTAGTTTATGGGGGGGTTTTGTGCGGAGTGTGTGTGTCAAATCAGCCTCTGGTTCAGATCCCAGCCTTGTTAATTCAGTTCCTCATTCTGATGAGGTAGCTAGTGGTTTGCAAGTCACCATTCTTACTGAAGCATTTATAATACTACACCATGCATGAGAGAGAACACAATGTATAAATATAGTTGAGTACAGGGATACTGTGGTAGGGCTTGGGATTTTTTTAGGGAGGAGGAAAGGGGTGGAGATTACTGAGTGCTGCAGGTAGGAAGCAAGGATGTGGGAACATGAGTGCTTAAATTGCCAATCTCAAAACTCTCTTGTCTTGTTTCTTCTTTTCCCAAAACTCTTGTTTCATTGAGGCTATGCCTCATTAGAGTAGGGTAAAGGACTCATTCCTATCTTCTTCATATCCATAGTGGAATATCAGCCTCTGGAGATGGCAGTTGCAGCTGTTCTAGCAGCCCTTTCTTGTTGTTTTTACAGCTCTTTCATACATTCCTGAATTTTAGAGCCAATAGGGACTGCTCTGATCATTTACTTGTACCTCCTCCATAACAGTCCAGAAAATAGGGAACCCAGCTTCTTCTAGCTGTAGCTGCATCTCTCTTAAGAGAGCAGTTTGAATTTGTCAAGTTGCTCTAACGAGCCCTGGCTCAGTACTGCTATAGCTAACATAGGGGTCTGTGAAAGTATATAAAGAGGGATGATCTGTAACTTTCACTCCATGCATCTGAAGAAGTGAGCTTTTTTACACACGAAAGCTTATGCCCAAATACATCTGTTAGTCTTTAAGGTGCCACCGGACTCCTTGTTGTTTTCGAGGGATGATAAATTGTTGGGGATAAATGAAGAGAATGTTAAATTGTTAGGGCTAGATCAGGTTTGGTTTGGTCCCCCCTGCCTACTGGCAGAGTTAAGGTTGTGTGGGGCTATTAGAGATGTTAACTTTAACTTTGTATTTCCTGACTTCCAGAGATTTATGTTTATCTATCTTCTGTGTTCTGGAAAGACACAGTAGATAACCTTAACTCTGTGTTAAAGTTTCAGTGACTTTCCTTTTTTCTGACGAAGGGATGGGGCCATGATTGAGAGGGGTCCTGGGTATGCTTTGCCACCAGTCAGCTGCCGTATCTGCCCTCCATGAGGGTTAGAGAGGAATGTGAAAGCTAATGGCCTGTGAAGAGTGCATCTGCCAACTTGAGGTGGTGGCGGGGAGGGGCTAGAATTTCTACTCCAGGGGTTAATCGTAGGAAGGGGCTCTGCCCTGTGGGAGGTTACAGAGGTGTGAAGTGGCTCTTTCATCTTTCAGTTGAATGAGAACACACCATGCTGATGAATATAGGCTGAAACACTAGCTCTGAGGGGCCTGAACTGCCCCATTCAGCTCAATGAAGATTACACCTAAATCCATCTCCTCCAAATCTCAGGACTGGTCTAAACTAGAAAATTAGGTTTGTTTAACTACATCAATCAGGGGTGTGAGAAAACCACACCCATGGTCAGTGTGGTTAAACTGACCTAAGTCCCTCTATAGACACTGGTTGCTGGAAGAATTTTTCCAAGGACCTAACTACTGCTGCTCAGGGAGGTGGATTACCAATGCCACTGGGAGAATGCCTCTTGTTGGCATAGCTAGTGTCTACACTGAAGAGCTCCAGTGGCACAGCTGTGCCCCTGTAGCATTTTAAGTGTAGACAAGCCCTCACCTCTTAGTATGTATGGCATGATTGAACATTACCCTTTTCCAGCTCCCTACCCTGGTTTCAGCACTGTGTGCCTGAACCATGCACGCTTGGTCCCAGCCCAGACACAGTCCACTGTGCCTACTGCTTCCTGCCAGGAGTTCATGGAGCCTCTCCTGGCACAGAAGTGATTATCCTGGCTAGGACTCTTATGCCAACTTCTCTGGTGTCATTTTTCAGTGTAGTAGCTAGTTCCTCCTCTGAGCCCTGCCTAACACCATCATATTAGGTCTCATGTCCTGGACACAGTACTGCCCCCAAAACTGTCCCTGGAGAGGAGTTGTGCATACAGCATTGGGGTACACTTGTGGGGTACTGAATTTCAAAATTTCACATGATATTCCCACTTCCAGAAGTCCTATTGTAGCCCAAGACACCAACCAAAGGGCAGGTTGAGAACACCAGTGTTTACAGTCCCCAAATCTCCTGCATAGAGGTTTGCATTCATGTTCTTGGTTTTCAAGAGGCAATGCTTGGGTCTCTTGAACCGTCACTGATTCCATTACTCAGCAAGTGTAGCTCACAAAGGAGTTCCTGAGGAGGCAATAGCTTGGAGAGGATGCTGTTGGTCAGCAGAGGTTCTAAAGCTACTCCTGAGGGCATTCTGTGCCAAAAAATTAAAATTTCTGTGCATATTTTAAAATTCTACAATATTCTGCAGGCTTTATTTGTCAAAAAATAAATGCAGAGGCTCCAGCATGGCAGTGGGGAGCACAGACCACTGGTTGTACAAAGGTGGGAGGTCACCCTGCAGCTTCTCCACCTCCGGGACACAGACTCAGTGGTGGGGCTGCACCTGATCCTGACATAGCACAGGCCTAGGTCTACCCCAGAAACACCCTGGGGCCCTGTCCCTGTACTCCATGTGCACCAGGTGTGGAGCAAGCAGGCTCAACCAGGCAGGATCTAAGTGTGGAGGGGCTCAGTATGGGGTGAGAAGATTCTGTGTGGGACAATCTGGGTGCAGGCAGCTCAGTGGGGGGCCTAGATGTGGGGGGATCTGGATGCACAGAGGCTTGTTGGGGGTAGGGGGTTCCAGGTGCAGGGGCAATGGGACTCTGCAAGGGCTTCCAGATGAAAGTGGTTGGGGCTCAGTGGAGGGGTCTGGGTGCAGGAGGAGTAGGGCTTGGTGAAGTTGGGGTCTGGGTGCAGCTAGTTTGGGGTCGGTGGTGTGGGGGGTGGGGCTCATCAGGGTGGGGGTTTGAATGCAGGGAGCTTGGGGGGTGGTGGTCTGAGTGCAGGGGGGGTCTGGGTGCAGGGGGGCTCCAGATGCAGGGGTTGAAGTTCAGTGGGGTGGGGTTTGGGTATGGAGAGCTAGGGGGGTTCTGGGTGTATGGGGTGAGGCTTGGTGGGAGTGTCTGGGTATGGGAGGTCCAGATGCATGGGGTTGGGTGGATGGGGGACCCTTCCCCCCCTACAGTGACCCTTCCCCCCACAGCTGAAGAGCAATGAGGGCAAGAAGCAGGGGGGGATGCTGAGCTTCCTGCAGCTGGGGTAGGTTTCTAGGGATGGGTCTGACACAGCCCCAGCCACTCCTTGCAGGGGAAGATGAAATCCCGTCTTCCCCTGCCTCCAGAGATCCCTGTTCAAGGTAGGAGCTACTGTCTGGAGTGTCCCCAGCCCTGCGGTGATTTACCTCTCCGCCAGCTGCTCTGGGTGCCTGAAACAATATACCTGCGCAGCTAGGGAGTGGTGCGTAACTGCTCGTGCAGCTTCCCTTTGCTTCCCTGTCAGAAAGTCATTTTTCTGCAGGGAAGCAAAGAAATCTGCAGGGAACATGAATTCTGTGCACGCACAGTGGCCCAGAATTCTCCCAGGAGTATAAAGCTTTTGTAATGCAATAAGTTTTGGAATATTTCTAAACAGGTCCTTGTAGTGTTGAATAGCTGATCTTAGGGGCACTTCAGTGATACAAGTTTCCTGAGATCAGAGCCTTAATTCTCCCCCCTCCTGCCCCCAGGTCTACACCAAAAAAGTTATAAGAATCTGAAAATATTAAAAGTAGCTTTTGTGGGGGTGTGGGGAATATTTCCTCAATGCCTTGGACCAAGTAACCCAAAATTTGCCCCACAAATTCTACTGCAGTCGCTTTTGCAGAATACCAGTTTTCGAGACAAGCTTCCAATGCACATTGATTGTAGAGCATTTTGAAAATTATAAGCAGCTTGTATCGTGGAGGTTACATCTTGGGAGATCACTGACTAAATGACCCCAGATTTGCACCACAAATTACCTGTTGTTGCACACAAGTTTTCATGACAAGTCTCCATATGCATGTGGGATTTAGAGTAATTTGAATAGTAAAATCAATTATTTACTGTGATGGTTGTACCCGAGGAAACCCTTGATTAAATGATCCCAAACTTGCTCCACTCTCTCTCTACCCTGATGGAGCATAGACATTTTCAAAACAATCTGTGTGCATTTGGCCCTTAGAGCATGAGTTGCTGGCTTTTAAACAGAAAGCTCGGTTCTTAGGCCCAAACTTCCAAAAGGGCCTCAAGGAAAATGCTGGCACAGAATAATCTCAGATATTTGCCACAAGTAGGATTTAAACTCACAGTGTTTGTGTTTTGCTTTGGTTCAATAGCATCAGCATATTGCCATGAGCTAGCCCGTGACTCTGTCTCCACAAACTTGCACACCACAGAGCAGTAGTCCCACAGTATATGTGCAAGTCACTGCAGCTTGCACCCAGGCTCAAACCAGTTTGTAGAGCTAACTTTAACTCCTAATAACTTTTAAAATATTTCTTCCCCGATAGGGCAGCAGGTGCTAGATCAAATCCAATTGGGTAGTGTCATTTTGGGGTTGTTCAGTGCTATAGTTTGAGCCCTAAGTGTGCATAAAAAAACATAAGAACTGGGAAATTTTACTGACTGGTCCTTTCTAGGAGATCATCATATCTTAGGACCCTCTCAACCAATCGGTCCAGATCTGCACCATGAACTTTACCGCAGGCCTTGCTGAGGCACACCAATTTACAGGACAAAGGGAGTATGAGGATTTTAGAGCTCATCTCATCCTTAACTCTGGTAGAGCTAGTGCTCCATAATGCATAAACAACATATGATCTTAAATCTGTCTGAATCTTTATAGGCTTGTAAAAAATGTTTGTGATTTGTTTGGTTTGGGGATTTTTTGCTGCTGTTTTCTTATATTGTAAGGAGACCTGAAAGTGTTTTCAGAAGTTTTTGATATCAAGGATTTCAAATTATATCTACCCATTTTTTTGCTGGGGAGCTTTCTGAACAATTGCAGAACCAGAAGCATTTAATGACATCACAGGAGTTTGAGGAGAATGGAATTTTAGTCATGGTTTACATTTACTTGTTTAACATCTGACAGATATTCTTGAGGAAAAAGCTGTCTTTGTTAAAGATTCAAATATTTCCCTACACAGTCTCCTGGAGTTTGAGAAAGCTCCCACTCCGGTTTCTTGTATTCCAAAACATTCAAGCAAAATTATGGAGGATGAGACTTGATATTCTTAAGATTAAAAGAAGAAACAAACACAGCAAAAAAACCCTCCAACCCTTTATTTGAAAATAATAAACATCTCCTTGCTTCTAACTCTGCAGCTCCAGAAATGCAGACTGTCCTCTCCTGCTGTTTTTGCAGTGGGTGGATTGGGGAGGGTGCTACTCAGTCAGTGATCTATAGCAAATGTCAGGTGCCTGGCTTGTACAACAGCTTTTTAAGTTGCTGTATTTTAGTTTATTGGGTACAGTTGGCTTTCTCTCCTCCCCAGGAAGACTTTTACTGTATCTTCAACCTTCCCTGAATCCATCTTCTACATGCTCCAGCAGTCCACTTTGTTGGTGTATGAAGTCCACACCAAATGTTGCTGCTATAGCATGATGGGAGAAGACAAAGAGGTCATAGTTATATGTACACCCATTGCATATTGATAGTAAGTATTAAAAATGTGCATTGTCCTAATCTCAGGTTTGTAGGGTGAATGAAGGACTTAAGTCACTATACAAATGACTTTCCCGGATGAAAAGTCAAAACACTTAAGTGTTTCTCTTACAAGGATTTTTAGAAGCTAGTGCTTGAGTGGGAAGCAGGGGAGATTTCTTCCACTATCCTCTTTACACAGCCCACACATTCATACACTTGAATTCTACAATGGGGATACTGCATTGTTAACGGTTTTTTTCCAATTCAGTAATTCCAAAAATAATCACCCACTTCTTTCATTTCAGGATTGTTACAATCATTTATAATTGAGATTGTCTCCTGCTTTTGTAATACAAGAGAGAACTAGTGAGCACTGAGCGTATATTTCTGGAGGGATGGTGAGCTCTCAGAAATGAGTGTACTTAACAAACTCTAAATTCACTGTACAATAGAAAATTGTTTAGGTAACCTTGACAGAATAGTAACGTTTTCTCCCCTAAGAATCTCCATCTGTGCAGAATACTCACTCCTGAGACTTAGCTCTTAAGAATTAAATTGATAAAGGAATTCCTCCAGTTCTTAAGGTTTTTTGATGCTTCAGGACAGAAGTAGTGGGCTAGAGCACAAGCCAAGCTCCTTAGGGCCATTATGTACCACATTCCTGTGTCTCCTCGCGCACACAGTAGAAACGTTGCCTTACAAAACAGTTGTCAATTCTTGCTTGACTGTGGTTGGCAAAGGAGATCCCCACAAAAGACTATCTGCCAGCGATCTGGCTTTTCATTGGATCCCAACACCACCTTGTTGACTGGGTATCCTTTTGTGCTTGTAATCCTGTCTTCTAGTTGGGGTTGAAACTGTTGTCTAGGGTGCATTTTTTCTGACATTGGCTGCTGGCTATGCAGCTCCAGTGCCTATTTTTGGGCACATGCATACAGCTTTGGTATTTGACACAGTTTTACTTCAACTTCTTAATGCACTAATGCCATTCTTGCTGTACCAGAAGATGAGTCTCAGACCATGTCTACATTTCAAACTTTGGTCAATGCATGTTACACTAACTGCAGCAGCTTTATGTCAATGTATCACTTGTGTGTGTGCATACTTGTCGCTTTGCGTACTCACCAGGAGTTCTTGTGTTAACACAAAGTGCAATGCACCATGGGTAGATATCTGTGTGCCATATGGAACCTTCTGGCACAATGCCTTTTGGAGAATTTTCACAATGTGATGTGTAGTTCACATGAGTTTTGCAGGAGGTCTGGGAGCAAGGTGTCAAGTTCCCATCATGCAACTTTCTCCATCCAATAATGCCATCTCTATCCCATAATCTTCACACCTTTTTGAAAAATCTCCACAAACCTGTGCACCACTTTTTGCTGTCCATCTCTGACAGAGGCATGGAGCTCGCACAACTCTGCACTTATTGTCGTGAATGTTGCATACATAGCACAAATGATCCTCCTGTATTTGCAGAGCCATAGGAAGTACCAAAATAATGGGGGACATGATTATTTCTTCGAGGACAGATTGCTAGGGGTCATAGTGAAAAACAATTCAAGGAGCTGTTGCAGTGCTGCCTGGCCCTGAAGTTTTGGGGGTTGTTAGGAATTGTGTAGAGCTTGGTGTACATTTGTGAATATCACACTGTCTTTTAATGAACCTCTGAATTATGCAGTGCTTACCTATGAATTCTCCAGTCCTGTTCTATTACACAATGTGCTTTGAGTAGTGGTAGGCTTTCTGCAGTATCAGTTATGAAGTAATAAAGATGATTTAAAAAAAAATTATACCAAAAAGTGCAAAACATTAATATGCAATTAAAAACCAGTACAGTGCAAACTTATAAAATCAATTAACAGAACTTTAAAAGTAGAACAGTACTGTCCATTTAAACCCATTTCTGCCAAACACACTGACCTGTGAAAGCCATGGCTGGTGTATATGTGAAGCTGTGGTTTTCCTTACTGTCCCGCAGTGTGGAGCAGTAGGGGTAAGGATGTGGTCCATGATGCATGTGGAATTTTGGGGGGTGTAGGGTGCTGCTGAAATGGAGCTCTCCATTGACTGCAGAGGGAGGGAAGCCTGTGATTGTTGTAATTGTAGGTCAGCAAGAATGAAGCATTTGCGTTTGCTGCCTGAGATGGCCCCTTTACGTCCTGGTGCATCTTCCTCTCCTTTTAGGGCACGTCTTCACTACCCGCCGGATCGGCGGGTAGCAATCGGTCTATCGGGGATCGACTTATCGCGTCTAGTGAAGACGCGATAAAATCGATCCCTGATGGCTCTGCCGTCGACTCCGGAAATCCACCGCGGCAAGAGGCGGTAGCGGAGTCGACGGCGGCGCGGCAGCGGTCGACTTGCCGCCGTCCTCACAGCCAGGTAAGTCGACCTAAAATACGCCACTTCAGCTACGCTATTCACGTAGCTGAAGTTGCGTATCTTAGGTCGACCCCCCGCTGTAGTGTAGACTTAGCCTGAGACTCCTAGGCCTTTCTCTTCTCTGCTTTCTCTTTCTAAGTCTATCTGCTATATTCACCCTCCAGGCCCTCTGTTCGTGGTTCAATGCACCACTGACTTGCAGCATCTTGGTGTGAACATGACCTCCCTAGTCCGCTTCTTTCTCCTCCTCCTCAGGGCCAGGAATTCCATGAGTGTGGAGGGAGCACTCCTCAAGATCACAATGACAGCAACTACAGATGAAATGGACAGTCACAATGGAAAGAGAAAGTTAAGTTTCAGAACTCCCTTCCCTTATTCCCACAAGAGTTTTAAACAAGAGATGCTTATTGACACTTCATGCTTAATGACAGCTTTGGAGCACCTCTGTGCAGCACTGGTCTCCAGCTGCAGCCCTGGTAAGTATGGCCTGCAGGGGCTTCCAGCGCTGGGGCACTGTTTACACTGGCGCTTTACAGTGCTGCAACTTGCTGCGCTCAGGGGTGTTTTTTCACACCCCTGAGTGAGAAAGTTGCAACGCTGTTAATTGCCAGTGTAGACAAGCCCAAAGAGAGTACAGCTGCTGCTGGCATCTCAAAGCCATCCTGGCCCATATGCCGCTCGCCTTTTTACTGCAACGGTGCCTGCTGAAGTCTTGGGAAAGAAATAAGTCATGGAGGAAGTCATGGAGGAAGAAATAAGGCTGCTATCCCTGTAAACATTTGGAAGAGGATTGCAGGGTACTTCCATGAAAGTTTCATTGAGATCTCTCAGGAGGATACAAGGGACATCCCTGTTTATATAAACAAACTGCTTATCCCCTCACCCCCAACCCTACAGGGGAATGAAAAGCAGGTAACTCTGTCTCTGTTGGTTGTACCTCTGCCTCTTCTCATACAAGTAAAACAATGAAAAGTAGGTACCTGTGTCCTGCTAACTTGGAGTTGGGCCAGGCTCCATCTTCACTTTTAAATATTGTAGGGGAGAATGGATACCCACACTTCCCCAAGGTTCTTTTCCCTGGATCAGGCTCATCCATGCTTAGCTGGTGGAACTGGCTAGACTGCGGTGGAGTCTCGAAAAGATCCTGGCTCGCAGCTTACCTGGACACTCTCCTCTTTTTTTTTTAATAGCTTCCTCCTCCTTCTCACTGTTCACGGCAGGGGTCTCTCTGTCGTGCTCCTCAGAGGTGTCCAGGGTGGTGTGTGGGGCACTGATGGGGCCTCCACCAAATATGGCATGCAGCTCATTGTAAAAGTGGCAGGTCTGTGGCTCAGCACCATATTGTCTGTTGGCTTCCCTGCCCTTGTGGTAAGTCTGCTGCAGTTTCTTTGCTTTCATGCGACACTGCTGTTGATCCCTGTCATACCCCTTTGCCTACATTCCCTGTGCATTCTTTTTGTAGATGTCCGTGTTTCTCTGACTGGTCCATAGCTGTGCCTGCAGAGCCTCTTCTCCTCACAGGCTCAGGAAATTCAGTACTTCCTGTCTTCTCCAGGCAGGAGCTTGTCTATAGCGTGTAGCAGATTGGGGAGTTGCACACAACAAAGGAGAGCTGCTAGGTGTGCTCACCAACTGGGGCAATCAGGAAAGGGCATTTCAAAAATACACAGGGATTTAAAGGGTGGGATCTCTGTGGCCCGTGGGTAGTGGAATTCACAATTGTGACTAGAGCGGTCATTATCGGGCATTGTGGGACAGCTGCTGGAGGACTGTCAGTGTCGACATAGGTAATGCAGTGTCTACACTTGTACTGCATCAACCACAGTATGTCAACCACTGCTCCATGTCATTTGGGGAGGTTGTGTTACTGCGTTGCCATACTGGGGCACTTAGGTTGGTGGGAGACATATTTGACTGTAGACACATGCACAAACAGGTTGATACATGATGATTTACGTCAGCTTAACTTTGAAGTGTAGACCAAGCCTTTGTTAGTCAACAATAAGCCTACCTAAATGTTTCCTTCCAAACAGTGGTCAATTCTTTTTTGACTGGTTGGCAAAGGAGCTCCCCACAGATGACTGTCTTATCAGCCAGAGCAATGACTTTTCACTGGATTCCAACAACCAAGGCTGGCCTTACCATGAGGCGAACTGAGGCAGCCGCCTCAGGTGCCAGACTGGGGGGGGCGCCATTAGGACCCAGGATGTAGAAAATTGTGTCTGCTGCTGGTGCATATGTATTCTCTCTGCTCTAGATGCAAAAAGATGGTGGAGTGCTGTGCTGGAGGAAGGAGGGCACAAGAGACAGAACAGGCAGGCAGGAGAAAAAGTGAGAGAGAATAACAGAAAGCAGCAGAAGCTGCAGGGAGAGAGAGGAAGAGGAGCCTCTTGTATACCTCTCTAGCACCCCCAGGAGCCTGGACTGATTAACACCAGCTTCTCAGGGAGCTTCCTGTTTCCTGCTACTTCCCTCAACCCCCTTTAGGAGAACAGACAGTCAACTGAAGTAGTAGGAGCCAGTTAGGCCCTTAATACGCTGATATCTTCCCTCACTCAGGCCCTGCTACCAGCCTGCTTATTTGTCCCTTTCAATTGAGTGTAGAGAGCCACTATAGCTGGCACAGAACAGCAGTCATGAATGAAAGAAGAAAACACCTCTCTGGGGCAGCATTCAGAAAAAGCAAGCAAGCAAAGGAAGCTTTTCTATCTAAGCAGGAAGGAGCTCTCCTGAGATACATTGACACAAATGTTCACGGTGAGCCTTCCGGCCCCAGTGAGGATGTGAGTGGTGAGGAGATGCCTGATCTTCCAGTTAGTCAGAGTGCAGGTGACCTGGCAGCTACTGCAGCATTCATATCTCCATCTCAAATGGATGTAACCATGCACATTCCTGAAGAAAAGTGTAGATCAGACAAGAGTGTGGTGGAGGTGCAAGAAACATCTGCTGCTGAGTTTACTTCCTTAAGTCTAGATGAGCCAGGACTGTGGACCCACTTGAGCAGTAGCCTGAGGGACTTCCTTGTACCTCATGGGCCATAGCAAGTGAAAAACTTCATGTTCCCCAAAGACAATAGAAGTTTCCATCCAACCCATTACTGGCGTGAAATCCCCAATGGTGACAAAATGGAGAGGCCATGGCTTATGTACTCAAAAACCCAGAATGCTGCATACTGTTTTTGTTGCAAGCTCTTCCAGTCTAATGTTCCAGCCACATTGGGTTCTACAGGAACAAAGGACTGGAAAAATCTGGCTAGAAATCTGGCATGCCATGAGAAGGCAGCAAATCACCAGAGAGCATTCCATAGGTGGAAAGAGCTTGAGATGAGACTAAGGTTAAAGGCCACCATAGATGATCAGCATCAAGAGAAGACTGCATCAGAGTCTGTTTACTGGCAAAATGTTCTGAAAAGGCTCATTGCCATTGTGAGAGTGCTTGCTACCCAAAACCTAGCACTGCGTGACACTTCAGATCAGCTGTATGTGCCAAACAATGGAAACTTCCTTAAAATTGTGGAGCTGATGGCTGAGTTTGATGCTGTACTCCAGGAGCATCTAAGAAGAGTCACCACCCAAGAAATGTACATACACCACTACCTTGGAAAAACAATTCAAAATGAGATCATACAGTTACTGGCAACAAAAGTCAAACAGAAGATTGTGGCAGATCTGAAGTCAACAAGGTATTACTCTGTTATTCTGGACTGCACACCTGACATCAGCCATACGGAACAAATGACTTTAATGGTATGTTTTTTAACAACAACAGAACCTAGTGAAAATGTCCCTGCAATGGTGACTGTCAGAGAGCGTTTTCTAGAACATATTGACATTGATGATACTACAGGAACTGGTAGGACAAATGTGCTTCTTAAAAAGCTGGAAGATACGGGAATTGCGATAGCTGACATGAGAGGTCAGGGCTACGATAATGGTGCCAACATGAGAGGAAAGAACAGAGGAGTGCAGACATGGATCCGAGAGTTAAACCCTTGAGCTTTTTTTGTCCCAGGCAGTTCTCATTCATTGAACTTGGTGGTCAGTGATGCAGCAGCAGCAGCTTCTAGTGAGGCTGCTGAATTTTTTAATGTAATTCAAAGCATCTATGTATTTTTCTCTGCATCAACTCATCGATGGCAAATTTTGAAGCAACATCTGGGAACATCCTCTCTGACACTGAAACCACTGAGTGCCACACGATGGGAAGGTCAAGTGGAGGCGATAAAGCCTATCAAACACCAAATTGGGAAGACAGATGATGTCATTATGGAGGATAATGCTATGACAGGAACTGTTCGTGGGAGAACAGTGGCAGAGGGAAATGGAATCACCAGAAACATACATAACTTCAAATTTCTGTGTGGCTTAGTGTTGTGGCATGACATACTGTTTGAAATAAATGT
The DNA here is from genome assembly GCF_028017835.1 of Emys orbicularis. NCBI lineage: Eukaryota > Metazoa > Chordata > Testudines > Emydidae > Emys > Emys orbicularis. The sequence continues at coordinate 30,561,115 of NC_088683.1, read as the reverse complement.
TGTAAGCAAGAGACTCCAAGGTGTTGAGCTTGATATATCTGGAGCAATGGAACAAGTGGACAAAGCAAAGTCATACCTACAGTCTTACCGGTCAGATGAGGGATTTCAAAATGTTGTGAAGAGTGCACAGAAGTTGGCAGAGGAACTTCACACTGAAGCTATTTTCCCACCCATTGAAGAATACAAGAGTCACCGAAGAAGAAGACATTTTGATTACGAGGCACGGGATAAGTATCAGGGGGTAGCCATGTTAGTCTGTATCCACAAAAACAAGGAGTCCGATGGCACCTTAAAGACTAACAGATTTATTTGGGCATAAGCTTTCGTGGGTAAAAAATCCACTTCTTCAGATGCATGGGATAATTCCATAAGAGACCTCAAACAACAATTCAAAGTTGAATTCTTTAACCAGGTGCTAGATTGTGCAATACAGTCAGTTGAAGAAGGTTTCATGCAGCTCAGGGAACACAGCAGTATATTTGGGATGTTGTATGATATTCCAAAACTCTTCACTATACCCAGTGGCATAGCCAGGATCTAAGAGCAGGGGGAGCAAACATAAAAAAGGCGCCCCCCCTTGGCTCCTCCTCTGGCCACGTCCCCCTTGGCTCCTCCTCTGGCCACGTCCCCCTTGGCTCCTCCTCTGGCTGCTCCGCACCCCCCGCCCTTGGCTGGCTCCTCCGGCTGTACCGCCCCCCCCCATTGGCTGCCGGCGACCATGCTGCACCCTCCCCCCCGCTCTGCATCCTCCGGCCGCGCCCGGCACCTCGGCCCGTTGGCTGCCGGCTGTGCTGCGGGCCGCCCTGCTACGGCCCCCCTCGCTCCTCCGGCCGCGCCGCCCCCTCGCCATGGCTCCTCCGGCCACAGCTGCTGGCCGCGCTGTGGGCCGCCCTGCTACACCCCCCCTTGCTCCTCTGGCCGTGCCGCCCCCTCCCCATGGCTCCTCCGGCTGCGGCTGCCGGCCGCTCTGCGGGCTGCCTTGCTGTGTCCCCCCTCGCTCCTCCGGCCGCGGCTGCCGGCCACGCTGTGTGGGCCGCCATGCTGCGTCCCCCCCGCTCTGCCTCCTCCGGCTGCGCCCGCTGCCCCCCCCCCATTGGCTGCGGGCCGCCCTGCTGTGCCCCTGCTCCTCCGGTCGTGCCGCCCCCTCCCCATGTAGGAGGTTAGCGCCGGCCGGCAGGCGCGCCGCTTTTTGAAAACGTGCTGAGGGGAAGCAGCTGCTTCCCCTGCACCCCACTAGCTACGCTACTGACTATACCGAAGAAGACCTACACCAGCAATGCAGGGCACTAGAGACAGGGTTGACACATGATGACATGCGCGATATTGATGTGAGTGATTTAGGTGATGAACTGAAAGCCCTTTCAAGATACATTTCAGAAGGATCAACTCCCAAGGCTGTTCTGGAATATATGTGCACAACTAAGATGACCACCCTCTTTCCCAATGCTTTTGTTGCTCTGTGCATACTTCTAACACTTCCTGTAATAGTTGCCAGTGAAGAATGCAGCTTCTCCAAGCTGAAGTTAATAAAAACACATCTACGCTCCACAACGACACAGGAGAGGCTGGTCGGCCTTGCAACCATCTCAATAGAGCATGAGCTGGCCCAGACTGTGTACCTTCAGGAAGCAGTTCAAATCTTTGCAACCAAGAAGGCACGGAAAGCACCACTTTGATTATTCAAACAGATAAAAATGCCAGTGTTTACTATTCAGACAAGAAAAGTTACATTTGCTGTTCAGGTGTTTGAAAGTTAAGTGTTACTTAAAATTTTTGAACAAGGCATTTTAAGTTGTTAGTTGTCCTTTATTGGGGTAGGTAGCAGAGCAGTACCATGAGAGGAGTAGAACAGGAAGAAGGCAGAATTGAGACCTTTCAAAGTTTTGGCCCAAGCGAGGGGACATGGGGGTGTCATTTGAGCTCCCCGCCTCAGGTGCCAAAATGTTGTGGGCCGGCCCTGCCAACAATACTTTGTTAGGTGTTTGGTATCTAAAGGATTCCTACCTATCCAGAGGATCACCAGAATTCTTCAGAAGAGGATCTTGCACTTCTCCAGTTCTTATAGAAATTGTTTAAGATGGCTGAAGCCACTCCAGGAATTGACAACAGGCCACAACAGAGAAGTAGCTGGGCCAGGAAACATTTTGTAATATGGTTTCTGTGTCCTTCTACCCTATTTTGAATCAGCTGGTGCAGAAATTAGGGCAAACTCCTCATTTAGCTGCTTCAGTCTTGGAAGGCAGTGGAAAAAAGGATGACATCTGCTGTCTCTCTTACCCTTCTCATGAGAGCTTGATGGTGGAGCAGTCATGGATAGAGGGAGGACTGTGACAGCTCATGTGGAGTATGTCTACACCACAGGCGGGAGGCTAAACTTTGCATTAACATAAGTTGGTTACCTGCTTTGGAGGATTCTAAGTGAATTAATAAAACTGTTTTTGATGTCTGGTATTAGTTCCCAGCCTCCAACTCTGTGTATTATAGCATAGAGGACCTGTGTGGTCTGTTTGATTTATACCCACACCCTGTAAGTTAATCTGCATTGTAGAGGGTTTTTGATGGTGAACAGGTGAGGGCCAGAAAGCCAAGCAATCCAATGTCTATTCCAAATGAGGGTAATCTGATAATTATTTTCTCCTACTATCTCTGTATGTAACTAAAGGGGCAGCAGATGTGTCAGGTATTCTATAAGCTTTGAAGCTGTCACAAAATAGCTGTTCTGTCCAAGACATTAACATAAAATATGGTAACAGGAACAGACTGAAACTAAAGCAGCTAATATTAAACATTTAAATTAATCATGATGTCAGCAATGATGCTGGATTCTTGACACATGTAATTCTCTCTCTTCCCCCCCGGGTTTTCCTCAGATGAAGGAAATTAAGTGTAAAGTTTTAATGGTGAGAGTAATTAACCACTGGAAAAATTTACCAAGGGTCGTGGTGGATTCTCCATTACTGACCATTTTAAAATCAAGATTGGACATTTTTCTAAAAGATAGTGTGACGGTGTACCCCATAAGGCTTTATGGGGAGGGGGTGCTTATAAATGTATGTATGACATAACTGGAATATGTTTTGTGCTGCCTGTGCCAGGTAACATATCTCCGTAAAGGTTATGGTCTACTATATCTATTCATCCTATTTGTACATATATATATCATTTTCCACTTGAGGTTAAGAATATGGGCTGTATGCCTGCTTGGTTTCTAAGTAAGCTTTGGGAGGCATTTGGTCAGCTTCTTTAGGAAGAAATTCGCCAGGTTAAGTACCTGATCAGGAAACACTTGGGGAACAATGCATCTTGGAATGCTCCAATCCACATAAGAAGTCTTCCTGGAGACATGCAAGATACCATGTGGACAATGGCGTCGGCCTGTAAAGACTGAGTCATGCAGGGGCATGTGACTTGCCCAGGTGTCTCCAAAACTCCATCTTGGAGCTGGACTTTGCAGAGGAGGGGGGTCTCCTCCCACAAGAGAGAGCCTATTTATACCTGGGGGAGACCCCTCCATTTTGTCTTCAGCTGGCTAAAGAAGGAGCCTCTCCACCCCCCCAGGATACTTGAACAGAGGCTACAGGGGTTGTGAGAGATTGCTGGACCCAGGCTAAAGGGAGAGTAGCCTGTAAAAGGGAGCATTCTGGAACTGGTGAGGAACTTATCTGTATTTAGTTTGATTAGGCATAGATTTGCGCATTTTATTTTATTTTGCTTGGTGACTTACTTTGTTCTGTCTGTTACTACTTTGAACCACTTAAATCCTACTGTCTGTATTTAATAAAATCACTTTTTATTTAGTAATTTACTCAGAGTATGTATTAATACCTGGGGGAGCAAACAACTGTGCATATCTCTCTATCAGTGTTATAGAGGGCGAACAATTTATGAGTTTGCCCTGCATAAACTTTATGCAGGGTAAAACGGATTTATCTGGGTTTAGACCCCATTGGGAGTTGGGCATCTGAGTGCTAAAGACAAGCACACTCCTGTGAGCTGGTTTCGGGTAAACTTGCAGCTTTGGGACTAGTAATTCAGACCCTGAGTCTTTGTTAGAGCAGACTGGAGTGTCTGGCTCAGCAAGACAGGGTGCTGGAATCCTGAGCTGGCAGGGAAAACAGAAGCAGGGGTAGTCTTTGCACATTGGGTGGCAGCTCCCAAGGGGGTTTCTGTGATCCAACCCGTCACAGATAGGCTCTAGGAATTATTTTGGGGAAGCTCTGTGGCCTGTGTTACATAAGAGGTCAGGCTAGAGGATCAAGGTGGGGTTTTCTTTTCAGTTTCAAGTTGTTTTTATGTTTCCCCATTTACTCTAAGGGCCCATCATTGTTTTTTCCTGGCTGGCAATGGCTGGATACTTGACGTTAGCTTTGTGTAAACAACCAGCTTGAGAGGAGCCTCTCCATGCTGTGAAATTGTAATACATGTCATGAACATATTATTCTATATACATAAATATATAGATTCATAAGTACAGACAGGTATACCTATCTCATAATGATGATCAAGTTCAGAACATTAGAAGCTTTCATAAAAGACCTTACTTTGTACTCGTTTTAGCATAATACCATTTTATACAACCAATTGATCCAGTTGCTTACTCTTGAAGGGTCAAGGGACTTTTTTACTCCTGGGGGCATTCTGTGCCAAAAAATTAAAAAATCTGCACACAATATTTTAAAATTCTGCAGATTTTATTTGTCAAAATAACACTACATAATCATGCCAGTTTCAATTATTTTGCTAATTTATTTCAAAATACCTGTCAGCAAGTATGTCTGTAACAATACAGACACACACACAAATTCCCCTAGGAGTAGAGAATTAAAGAAACCCCTATGACAACCCAGTTCCTGTTTCTCTGCCCCCTACCCCGCCCCCGGGCCCAGCCACGGGGCCCCCCCAGGCCAGATACCCGCATCCCCTTTCCCCCAGAGCACAGCTGTGGGGCCCCCTTGCCCAGATACCCACACCTGCTCCCCCCCAGAACCCAGCCACAGGGCCCCCCACTTGCCCAGATACCCACTCCCCCCTCAGAGCCCAGCCATAGCGCCCAGCCATGGCCCCCAGCCCAGACACCTGCCCCCCTTCACTTCAGAGCCCAGCAATCCAGAGGGAGAAACAGCCTGATGCTCGGCCACAGGCTTGCACAAAGTTTCCTGCACACCGCCCTCTCCTTCCCTCAGGGCATGCTGGGAACTGCAGGTGCCAGGAACCCTCTAGCTCAGTGGTGGGCAATGTGCGGCCTGTCAGGGTAATCCGCTGGCGGGCTGCGAGACAGTTTGTTTACATTGACTGGCCGCAGGCATGGGCAGCCGCAGCTCCCAATGGCTGCGGTTTGCCGTTCCCGGCCAATGGGAGCTGCGGGAAGCGGCACGGGCTGCAGGGATGTGCTGTCTGCTGCTTCCTGCAGCTCCCATTGGCCAGGAATGGCAAACTGCGGCCACTGGGATCTGCGGCTGGCCGTGCCCACGGACGGTCATTGTAAACAAACTGTCTCGTGGCCTGCCAGCGGAGTACCCTGGTGGACCGCATGTTGCTCACCACTGCTATAGCTCCCTCCTCCTCCCCCCAGCAGTGTGTTCTATGTGTGAGCTGGGCTCTGCTGGGTCCAGTGGCCCCTAGTGGCAGCTAATAGCACTGCAGCCCATTTCTGTGGGGGAAAGGAAATTCTGCATGCATGACATTAATTTCTGCAAAATTCTGCATTGTGCAGTGGTGCAGAATTCCCCCAGGAGTAACTTTTGCTTCAGGAATAAGGGATGGAGAGCTTCTGGGGGCACTTATGGGAGGGTTTGAGGTAAAGGGCAGTGGCAGTATGTGGTGGCCATCTCTCTAACTACCCCGGGCATAAAGAAGGAACAGTTATGTTCAGGAGCAATATGGTTCCCTATGAACTGATTGAGGTGTGGTTCAGGTGGAAAACAGTGATTCTAGCCAAGGGAGAGAAGCACTGTAGTTGGCTGCGGCAGGGGAACACATTTACTGGTCAAGTTGAGGAGAGGGTTAGAGGATAATAAACTGGTGCATTTGCCCAGTTTGGTGGAATTGGCAGGGGAGAGGGGCAACTCAGCTATGTGGAGAAGCTGTTGGACTGTCCATGGACTGTCCAATAGGTGCAGGCAGAGCTGGTGTGGTGTCATCCTAAGAGCCCCTCCATGCCCGTTGGGAACGGGTCCACTGCTATATAATGGGGAGGATAGCTCAGTGGTTTGAGCATTGGCCTGCTCAACCCAGGGTTGTGAGTTCAATCCTTGAGGAGGCCACATAGGGCTCTGGGGCAAAATCAGTACTTGGTCCTGCTAGTGAAGGCAGGGGGCTGGACTTAATGACCTTTCAGGGTCCCTTCCAGTTCTCTGAGATAGGTATATCTCCATATATATTATATAACTCCCATCAGGCCTGAAAAACTCACTTCACCTAATGCACTGCTGTCATGATATTTATCTATAAAGCCGGGTTTCTCAACCCGTGGGTCAGGACCCAAAATTGGGTTGCCAGTGGCTCCTGTCCCATAGGGCTTGGCTCCCTGCTCCAAGCACTGCAACGTCTGGGTCCAGCACCACTCAGGTTTGGCCCAGCCGCCATGATGACAGGAATCCAGGTAGACCAAATTTGAGTGAGTGGCACTGCAACCCCGTGAGCCAGGGAGGTAACGATGCTGGTTCTGGTGGGACCCAACTGAGAGTGCCAATTCAGGCCAAATTGCTTAAAACAGGGCAGTTACATAGCCCAAGGCTGGGGTTTTTCCACCTCTAAGGCAAACCAAACCAGCCAAACAAGGAGGACTTTGGTTTCACCCCACTGGCTAACCACAAGTCACACAAGCAATTCCCTTAGACACTCCCGTTTTCCAGTATCACCACGAGTGCCACTTGTTAGGGGGATGAATGGTTATGAAAACCAATACCCCAATAAAAGAAAAAAGGTTCTCTCGATCCCAAAGGACCAAGTCCCAGACCCAGGTCAATATACAAATCAGATCTTACCCACAAATCACGCTGTTGCCAATTCTTTAGAATCTAAAATCTAAAGGTTTATTCATAAAAGGAAAAAGATATAGATGAGAGCTAGAATTGGTTAAATGGAATCAATTACATACAGTAATGGCAAAGTTCTTGGTTCAGGCTTGTAGCAGTGATGGAATAAACTGCAGGTTCAAATCAAGTCTCTGGAGTACATCCACAGCTGGGATGGGTCATCAGTCCTTTGTGTAGAGCTTCTGTTTGTAGCAAAGTCCCTCCAGAGGTATGAAGCAGGATTGAAGACCCGATGGAGGAGAGGCATCAGCCTTTTATAGTCTTTTCCAGGTGTAAGAACACCTCTTTGTTCTTACTGTGGAAAATTACAGCAAAATGGAGTCTGGAGTCACATGGGCAAGTCCCTGCATACTTTGCTGAGTCACAAGGCATATCTGCCTTCTCTCAATGGGTCAATTGTATAGCTGATGGTCCTTAATGGGCCATCAAGCAGGCTAGGCAGAGCGGACACCAACTTGTCTGGGATGTCACCCAGAAGCATAGCATAAGTTTGAAATACAGACAGTATAGAGCCAATATTCATAACTTCAACTACCAAAATGATACACACATATAGACAGCATAATCATAACCAGCAAAACATAACCTTGTCTTAGACACCTTATTTGACCCCCTTTATGAAAGATTTGGGGTCACTACAGGACCTTGGTTGCAACAATGATCTATACGGTCCCAGTTCATGTCAATAACGTCACTCCAGGTCACAACTTCACTTACACACATTTAATCTAATCGGGGGGTGGGGCCAAACCTGAGTGGTGCTGCAAGCCTGGAGGTTGCAAGCCCGGAGTGGAGAGCCAAGCCCAACCAGCCCTATAGCACAGGAGCTACAGGAGCCGCTAGTGTGGGATGAGTGCCGGGCAGGACCCAACCCCCCCGAAGGACAGGATCCAACTGAAACCACCCCAGGGCTTCTACCCTCAGACTGTTTACTGGGTCATGACAGGACATAAACAGTTACAAATGGTTCCTGAGCCCAAAAAGGTCGAGAACCACTGCTATAAAGAATATTGTGTAAGATATAAAATGAACACCTATGTCACATTAGTCATCATAGGCATTGTATGTTAATTAAAAAGCTGTATGTGTATACTGAAAATATGTTTAGAACTATGCAGCCAAGCAGGATTGATAAACAAGTTTTCCTCAGACAAAGGAATGTAGATTTACCTGCCTGTCTGGGTATCTGTTGTGATTCAAATATTGTGAAACCAACACAATGGACACTTCATTTGCATCAGAGGTAAACAGGAGGAACAAATTAATGTCATGATGTGAAATCAGCACAAGAAGACCCCCTAAAGTCTGAATCCCAGGGTTCATCCTGACTCTTGAGACAAAGACAATGAAATTTGGGGAATGTTAGGAGAAGAAAAAGGGCATCTGGTTATCGATCATTAAGGAAACAGAGAGGTCAGCGGTCTTTGCAATCCATGAATGGTGGATCCCCAACTATGTGAGGTTGGTGACACTGAGAGAAGTGGCTGAAAATAAGAAAACTGCCTGAGACAAGGGTTGTAACCTGTCGAGTTAAGTTTTAGTGACTAGAAGGTGTGATTATATTTTTGTTTCATTTGTAACCATTTTCTGTTCCTGCTATCTCTGCTTAGTATCACTTATATCTCTGTTCTTTATTAATTAACTTATTCTTGCTTTGTTATAAATTCATCTCAGTGCTATTATATTATAGTGAGGTGTGAGTCCTCAGCTGAGCCAACAGGCTGGTGTGTATATTGTCTCTGGAGAGAGCAGACTTGGTAATTTCTGTCAGTGTCCAGGGACAAGGGCTGAGTATTGCAGTGGAACACTCTTCCAAAAGGCTTGGTGGCACCAAGAGTTACTTTAAGCCAAGGAAAGGACTGCCAGCATCCTGAGGGGGTGCTGCCAGCATCCTGACTAACAGTGGAGTGTCATGGAGGTGACACACAATTTAGCAGCAGCAGCAAATCTCTCTCTCACTGAGGCAGAGGGGTAATAAGGTGTCTCACAGTTCTGGACACCCTGAGAAAGCATCACATGATGGTATTGAATGTACCAGTCCTCCTAGGACAAGAGAGGGCTTGTGGGGGGATACAGGGTTTTCTCAGATCTGGCAATGGGAGGAGAGACTCTCTCATCAGCATGGTTTTATGCTCATTTCTCTAGAAGGTGAGAGATGAGGTGATGTTCTGAAAGAGCCCCATGACCTGGGCTTCCTCAGAAGAGTTAGTACAGACAAGCTGGAAGGAACTGAGGGCTAAGGCTTGTGCTGCCTAGAAAGGGAGAGGCAATGATGGAGGCACATCTGAGTTTAATATGGGTTGGGTTTGTGTCCAATCCCTCTCATTTGGGGGTGGGGACAGCCCAGTCTAGAGGCCCAGAGACCTCTTGGAATAGGTTCAGAGAGAATGGGTGAAGGAGTAAGAGGATGCTGGAGAGTGTTTAGCTTGTGATATGGTGGGAACTGGAATAAGATTACTGTATTAGGTAGGGGGAATGATGTTGCAGCAAAGGTGTGGTTCACTGCTCTTACCCTAGATATCACAGAGACTGGCATGCCACGGGTATGGGGTGTATTAGTGAGGGGATTCAACTGTGTAATGGCTGGGGGGATGCTTCTATTACGGTTGGCTGTGGTTATTTTTCTTTGTCTTTCTGTTTTTCATGGAGAGACTTATGTGTATAAAGGAGCTGGGTTTGTACCCAAGTATTGGCAGGACTTCAAAAGCAGAAACTTGCCTGAGTGGTGTAAAAGGTCTTTACTATAAAGGACAATTGGTTCCCTTGTCAGTATTTTCTTATACAGTAAGAATATTTCTTGCAATTCACTCTTGCTCCTTCAGATAATCTAAAAAGTATTAATTAGTTGGAATTAAGTTGAAAACAACATTGAGTTGACAGATAAATAGTCCAACAGAAAGATGCTTAGTATGAAACATTATACGTTTCTGGCTGGGAAGGGCCAATAGAAAGCTAGAGAGGAGAGGGGGGGAAAGTACGAATTGAGGGAGAAGAAGTCAGCATGAAGAGGAGTGGGAACACAGACATCTTGGGGACAGAGCCAAAGTGAGACTACTGTGACAAAAGAAGCAGGAACCATCTGAGGACCAGGAGGGTTCTGCTTTTTCGTGTTCTAGAAACTGTAAATTGCAGCTGTGGTCCCATTTGGAGCTTGGGTTTTATGTCCCTTGACTCAGATTGTACAGATGCTCTCCGTTACATGTTTCCAGAAAATTGGCAGGAGGAGGTTAAAAACCCTTGGGCAATTTCCCGTTTCCAAAATTTTCCATGCACCACAGCCATTTTTACTCAATGTCTCAATTCCCAGCTTTCCTTTCATTATAAAATATCCGTATTCAATTTGATAAAATTCTTCAGTGTGGTGAGCTTTGCTGCAGAGAACATTTGCCTTCTCTATTTTTCCTTTTAAGCACAAATAGGCATTTTGATACTGATCAACTTCATTTTAGCCACTCATGTATTATCAATAAGTAGTGATCCTTTGTGTAATGACTATATGCTAATTAATTTTATCTGCATGTACAAATCTACTTCCTCGCCTAGCAGCTGACTCCACTAGTGCAATCTCATCCCACATACCACAGAACCAGGTGTCTTAAGTGACTTCCCAGAGCTCCATGTAGCTCAAAAACTTGTCTCTTTCACCAACAGAAATTGGTCTAATAAAAGATACTATCTCACCCACCATGTTTCTTTTAATGACTTTAATGCTCTGAATCAGCTTAGCAGCAAAAAACAAATGTTAACTACTTCCCCCTCACCTTCAAGCCTCCTGCAAAATAAGAAAATTACCGATTCCTTCCTATGTAACCTTTTTTTTTTCAAACGGACTCTTACTCTCTGATTAAATCCCATCCCAGATAATGTGAATGCACCTCACTCTCAGTTTTTGGTAGGATTATTTTTTTTTAAAGAAGTTATTAAAAATGGACTTTTTTTACAAATGAAGAATTTTGCAAAAAGCCGCTATTTTTGTGTGCACTATTTTGTTTTTACATTTACATTAAAAAACTGTTCACATTTTTGTTTTCCAATACATTCGTTATTGTGGAATACTAAATGTTTTGATAAGTTCGGTTTTTTAAAAAACGGTGAAAATATTTTGAAAAGTCAGTCAGTTTTGAACCCTATGGAATGGAAACCATTTAGAAATTTCTCATACTTCAATTTTCAATTTTGAACCAGCTTCTGTTCTTATAAATACAGTACTGATGTGTCACTAAAACCTGGAATCTCCCTCTTTTCAATGCTTGTCCCCAAACTAAAACCAGTGTTGTCCTGACTTTTGTAAACTCCACTAGACTACCTATCTAAAAGAGTCATTAGCCAACTGTGCTGGTGAAATTGATAGTGGCTGGATGAGAACATGTATGTCAGGGACAAGCCCAGGGACTATTATGGTGGTGTAGCATTGTTGTATGTCCTCTAAGAGGGCTTTCAGTGAACACTCCCTCAAACCACACCTCCCCTGCCTGGAGTTAGGCCTGGTCTACATTACAAACTTAGGTCAACGCAAGGCAGCTAATGTCGACCTTGGTGTCTATACTTAAATTTGTCTCCCACTGATGTAAGTGCCCTGTTACGCTGACTTGCTCTTGCTGATTTGATCAGTTGGCAAGAGCAAGCGGGACAAATGCCCACTTTTGTCAAAAAAGCGGGGTATGGAAAAGCATGCGGGGGGAAGCAGTGACGCCTGCCCTGCCCAGGGAGGGAGGGGCAGGGCTCCAGCGAGTGGCTTGGGCCAGCCCCGCACAGCGGGGGGTCTCGGGGGAGGGCTCAGGTAGTGTCCCATTTTCCCTTTGGGAAATATGGTCACCCTAAATGCAGCACAAGCAGACAGCTATAACCATTGGGATATTTTTCTCACTGAGGTCCAATCTTGTGAGTTAACAATGCTAGTGTCCTTTCAAATTATCAAAGGCACATTCAACTCTCATGCTGCACATAGGCGCTGACTCAATGGGTGCTCCAGCCCTGAAAAAAATTAGTGGATGCTTAGCACCCACCGGCAGCCCCCCCACCCCACCACCGATCAACTCCGTCCCCTTCCTCCCAGCATCTTCTGCCCACCACGATCAGCTGTTCTGCAGCATGAAGGAGGCGCTGTGGGGGGAGGAGGAGGAGCGGGGACAGGGCGTGCTCGGAGGAGGGGGTGGAACTGGGCGGGAAGAGGGGGGGTGGGGGTGGGAAGAGGCGGGGTGGGGGTGGGGGCTTGGGAGAAGGGGTGGGGTGGGAGTGAGGGTGGGGCTGGGGCAGAGTGGGGGTTGAGATCCTGCAGGGCCCAGAGGAAGATGGCGCCTATGATGCTGCACCTGCTGAGCAGGTAGTTGAATAATTCCTTAGTGCTGTCGAGGAGGCTGGTGCACAGCTTCATGAGCCAGGGGAGCAAGGGATCGGCTGGTTCCTCCAGGATCACTATTGGCATTTCAACAGTGCCAATGGTAATCCACCAGTTGGGAAAGAAAGTCTCTGTTTGCAGCTTTCTGAAAAGTCCTGTGTTCTTAAAAATGTGCGTGTCATGCACCTTTCCTGACCAGCCCATGCTGATGTCTGTGAAGTGCATCCGTGGTGATCCACCAGCACTTGCATAACCATAAAAAGTAGCCCTTTCTGTTCTCTGGCAAAGTGGTCTGGTGCCAAAATAGGGATATGCGTGCCATCTATCACCCCACTGCAATTCGGTAACTCCATTGCTCCAAATACATCCACTATGTCCTGCGCATTGCCAAGATTCACAGTCCTGGATAGCAGAAGGTGCTTAATGGTTCTGCACACTTGCATGACAGTAGCCGCCGTGGTGGATTTCCTGACTCCATATTGATTCCCGATTGACTGGTAGCACTCTGGCATTGCAAGTTTCCACAGTGTGATCGCCATTTGCTTCTCCACTGTCGGTGCAGCTCTCATTTTGGTGTCCCTGTGCTGGAGAGCTGGGGCAAGCATGGCACACAAATCCAGGAACATGGCCTTATGCATCCGAAAGTTCTGTAGCCATGGCTTGTCTTCCCAAACCTGCATTACAATGTGATCCCACCAACCAGTGTTTGTTTCTTAGGTCCAAAAGTGGCACTCAACCATCTGTAGCTGCTCCATGAACACCACCAACAACCTTGAATTGGTTCTTGCTGTGTCCCACAGCAATCTGTCCTCCAAGAAATCATCATCTTCCCCACTCATTCAGTTTTATGTGCTGCTTTGCAAATACTGCAGGATCATGCACCCTATGCTTGCAGCGCTCATGACAACAATACAGAGCTGTGCAGGTTCCACGCTTCTGTCAGAGACGGTGGACAGTAAGGAGGGTCATGCGGACTTTGTGGGACTTTGAAAAAAAGGCATGAAAATTATGGGATACAGATAATATTATGGGATGAAGACAGTTGCAAACTGGGAAGTTGACCTCATGCTCCCAGTCACCCCTGTGTGACTTCTTTAGGCCCTCTCATGAATTGCCAAAACTTCCCAAAAGACAGTGTGTTGGATGGTGTTGAGTTGCACAGTGGGATTCTGTGATGCTCTGTACCTTGGGGGAACACCCAGCACCCCCATGTTCATCCTTGTAAAATGATTGTGTGGTATCCAGTGCAAAGTTTGTCATGTAAGGTGTCTTCGGAAGATTCATGATGCACTGAGCATTGTTGTTATAGTAATGTTACAGTAATGTCATAGGTTATAATTTCATGTACAGTATATAGTTATGAGGCTGAAAATGTGTCTTCATGGCTTAAAATAAGCCCAGGCAAAAACTCTCCAAGAGTAGAGAGGCAGTTCACACCTCATCAGGGCATGTATGGGACAAACCCAGCCCAGCCCCACAGGAACAAAGGACGCTGGCCTAGGCAGCAACAAAAGAATCTGTTGGACTCTCGAGTGAGTCACCCCCCTTCCTTTGGTCAGTTTGGAACTGCGATGAGGTAATGCTCACCTGACTCTGAAGGGGGGGGGGGCGCAAAGCCAAGAGGGAAGAAAGGACATGATAAAAGGGAGAGATGTTTGCATGCTCTTCCTCTCTCTTCCACCTACATCTACAGACACCACACCAAGCGACTGAAGCGCTGATCAAAGGGGAGAGCCTGGCTGAAGAGCAACCAGCCAGCCTCTGGTGAGAAGCATCTAAGTTTGTAAGGGCATTGAAAGTGTTAAGATCAGCTTAGAATGTGTTTTACTTTTATTTCATTTGACCAAATCTGACTTGTTATGCTTTGAGTTATAATCACTTAAAATCTATCTTTATAGTTAATAAATCTGTTTGTTTATTCTACCTGAAGCAGTGCGTTTGGTTTGAAGCGTGTCAAAGACTCAAATACTCCTCTTGGGATAATAAGCCAAGGTACATATCAATTTTTTTGTTAAATTGACAAACTCATATAAGCTTACAGTGTCCAGCGGGCATAACTGGATTGTTATGGGTTGTTTCTGGGACTGGAGATATTGGCTAGTGTCATTAGGTTGCACAATCCAAGGAGCAGCTTACATGCCAGAGGTATCCCCAGGAGTGGGGATTCTCACAGCGGAGCAGGGTAAGGTTGGCTCCCAGAGTCAAGGATTGGAGTGACCTAGCAGATCACCGGTCCAGATAACACCAGAGGGGAATGTCACAGATACCTATCCATGGTGCACCGCACTCTGCATCGACACAAGCACTCCTGGTGAGTATGTGCACCGCTGACACAAGGAGCCAAGTATGCACGTGCACAAGTGAGGTACTAACTGCGGTGGCTGTATGCCTATATAAGTTGAGTAAACATAAGTCTGTAGTATAGACGTGACCTTGGATTAATGTGGAGTCTGAAGGCCTGGTTCTTTGCGTACATGTCCATATGTGCTTGAATGTATATGTGTCCCTTGTGCTTGAGATTGGACCCTTTTGGCCAGCAATGTTTGTTGGATCTGCACGTGTGCCCTGAAGTCTTCTCCTGGGGCATAAAGAGTGGTGTAGGACCAACAGCCACTTGGTTGTAGTCTACACTTAATTTATACTCACTGACTTCCTGAGGAAACTACAACCATTGGTGATCTTCCAGAAAACACCATCCTGGCCACTATGGATGTAGAAGCCCTCTACACCAACATTCCACACAAAGATGGACTACAAGCCGTCAGGAACAGTATCCCCGATAATGTCATGGCAAACCTGGTGGCTGAACTTTGTGACTTTATCCTCACCCACAACTATTTCACATTTGGGGACAACGTATACCTTCAAGTCAGCAGCACTGCTATGGGTACCCACATGGCCCTACAGTATCCCAACATTTTTATGGTTGACTTAGAACAACGCTTCCTCAGCTCTCGTCCCCTAATGCCCCTAGTCTACTTGTGCTACATTGATGACATCTTCATCATCTGGACCCGTGGAAAAGAAGCCCTTGAGGAATTCCACCATGATTTCAACAATTTCCATCCCACCATCAACCTCAGCCTAGACCATTCCACATAAGAGATCCACTTCCTGGACACTATAATGCTAATAAGCAATGGTCATATAAACACTACCCTATACCGGAAACCTACTGACCACTATACTTACCTACATGCCTCCAGCTTTCATCCAGACCACACCACACGATCCATTTTCTACAGCCACGCTCTAAGATACAACCACATTTGCTCCAACCCCTCAGACAGAGACAAACACCTACAAGATCTCTATCAAGAATTCTTACAACTACAATACCCACCTGGTGAAGTGAAGAAACAGATTGACAGAGCCAGAAGAGTACCCAGAAGTCACCTACTACAGGACAGGCCCAACAAAGAAAGTAATGGAACGCCACTAGCCATCACCTTCAGCCCCCAACTAAAACCTCCCCTGCGCATTATCAAGGATCTACAACCTATCCTGAAGGACGATCCCTCACTCTCACAGATCTTGGGAGATAGGCCAGTCCTCGCTTACAGACAGCCCCCCAACCTGAAGCAAATACTCACCAGCAACCACACAACAAAAACACTAACCCAGGAACCTATTCTTGCAACAAAACCCGTTGCCAACTCTGTCCACATATCTATTCAGGGGACACCATCATAGGTCCTAATCACATCAGCCACACTATCAGAGGCTCGTTCACCTCAATGTGATATATGCCATCATGTGCCAACAATGCCCCTCTGCCATGTACATTGGCCAAACTAGACAGTCTCTACGCAAAAGAATAAATGGACACAAATCAGACATCAAGAATTATAACATTCAAAAACCAGTTATAGAACACTTCAAACTCCCTGGTCACTCAATTACAGACCTCAAAGTCGCAATACTCCAACAAAAAAACTTCAAAAACAGACTCCAGTGAGAAACTGCAGAATTGGAATTAATTTGCAAACTGGACACCATTAAATTAGGCTTGAATAAAGACTGGGAGTGGATGGGTCATTACACAAAGTAAAAACTATTTCCCCATGCTAATTTCCCCCCCTACTGTTACTCACACCTTCTTGTCAACTGTTGGAAATAGGCCATCCTGATTATCACTACAAACGTTTTTTTTCTCCTGCTGATAATAGCCCACCTTAATTGATTACTCTCATTACAGTTGGTATGGCAAGACCCATTTTTTCATGTTCTCTGTGTATATATATCTTCCTACTGTATTTTCCACTACATGCACCCGATGAAGTGGGTTTTAGCCCACGAAAGCTTATGCTCAAATACATTTGTTAGTCTCTAAGGTGCCACAAGTACTCGTTCTTTTTGCTGATACAGACTAACACGGCTACCACTCTGAAAACTGAAATTCCACGTATTCACTTCACTCCAGAAATGGGGGCATTAAGAAAAGCACCAATATTGTAAGCCCTGCAATACCACTGTGAGAGTTTGTGCCATTTGGTCACAGAGGACCTGGCTTGGGTGGGAGCCAGAGGATATGAGCAAGAGCAGCAGGCTGGAGACAGCTGTCTGGGCTCTGTCTGTGGAGAGTTTTGGCAGCAGGCATCCCAAGAGATGGGACTGAAAGCTGAGAGTCAGGCGGGGAAGCAGCCTCTTGCTGGCAGGGGACCAGCCGTATCAGTAGCAGGAGGATAAAGATAGCAGCTTGAGCAGTTCCACAGGGTGTGCTTACCCTGACACCCTGTACTGGAGTGCTCTCCAAAGATCTGGGTTAGGAACTGTTGTTTTGATCTTTTGTTGTGATTATTAAAGAAATTGTACCCAGGGCATTTGCATCTTTTATTTTTGGCAGCCCTGGTAAAGAAACCCTTTGTTACTCAGTATGGATCCCTTTGTGCGTCTGGGCCTTAGAGCCTACCAGTGCACCTGACAAGTGCCTCCTGTAGGCTGCCTCTGGGAAAAAGGGGAAACTCCATGCAGGAAATTGATTTTGTCTCTCACTCCTGTCTTTCTGCATGACCTTAGCCAGAACACGTGTTTCTGTTTAGCTGAAGAACGGACTGAATCTCCTGCCTGAGGGTATGTCTACACTAGAAATGTAGCTGTGCCACTGTAGTGTAGACTTGCTACAGTGATGGAAGAGGTTCTTCTGTTGTTGTAGTAAAAATCCACCTCTCTGAGGCTATGTCTACATTTAAACTGCTACAGCAGCACAGCGGTGCCTCTGTAGCACTTCGCCACTTGCTAATTCAGTGATGGGATTCTGTCACTGAAGTTAATCTAGCTCCCCAAGAAGTAGTAGTTAAATCAATGGAAAAATTCTTCTATCAACCTAATTCTGTCTATACTGGGGGTTAGATCAGCTTAATTATGTCACTCAGGGGGTGTGAAAAATTCACACCCCCTGAGCAACATAGCTAGATCAGCCCAAGTTTTAGGTGTCGACCAGGCCTGAGCTAACACAGCCACACATTCATCATCTAGCCACAAAAGGAGAATTCGTTCCTCTTCCCCCGTTAATTTTACCTTCTCTTTTGCTCGTTTTTTTTTCTCCTGTTGTATTTAATGCAAATGAATGAACAGTTTGCACATGACGATTTCCTGAACAGCTGCAAAACGTTCCCAAGTCCCATCGCTTACCCCAACCAAATTATATATATTTAAAAATAAATAAACCAACATGAGATTATTTTAAGCCTTTCATTTATGTCTATGGACATTGCTGCTGCTGCTTTAGAAAAATAATATATTTTTGCTCTGAATAGGCTGCTGTGCATACCATTTAATTCAATCATTAATTAATTTGAGCTTTTGTTAATTTGATCAGTACCTCAAGAACCAGATCATTTTTTTTAAAGAATAAAACAGCTTAATTGACAACAATTCTTTTGTTTGCTTCAGGCACTTCTTGTTGAATAATGTGATCTCTAGCTAGAAAGAGTTCTCACTTCACTGATAAGGAAGGTCAACATTCTGAATGAGAGGTAAAAAGAACCCAAGGGAAATCCATGACAATAAAAGGCATTTACCACTAACGGTTGTGTTACTCAGGCATTGTTACTGACATTATAAGCATCCAGTGGCCATATGGATAACAAGATCAACCGTTTAATCAAAATGATTGAAACAGACATGTTCAAATGAAGAGGAAGAAAGCCCTGTATTAGGAACAATCACAAAGCAGCAGTCCCCAAACTGTGATTTGGGGTCACGCCATCAGCAGATGGCTTTGGGTCCAACCGGGCACAGTTGGCCTGCGAGATGATGCCCTCTACCCCCAAATGTGTCCAGACTGCTCCACAAACACCGCACCAGGAAGCTGCCATTTTCATCCCCAAAATGGCAGCCTTCACATAGCATGACCTTGCATGTCCATGTGAGGTCATGTGGCATGGAGGCTGCCGTTTTGTAAAATGGCGGCCTCCTGGTGCAGCATTTGTTGAGCAGGTCTGGACATGTTGGCTGTGTGGAGGTGGCTTGCCATTTGCACCATCTGGCTGTGCAAGCAACCAGCTGAGAGATTTGAATCCAAAAGATCCTTATCTCTAGGCAGCAGCCTTATCAACAGAGCATCCTGTCTGCTTGAGCTGGTAGGACCCTGTGCTAGCCGTTTCTGAGATGGGAATCTGCTGTGGCTTGTAAGTGTCCTTAAGGCAGGGCCCAAAGCTTCTTTAGCACTCAATAAAGAATCATTGTAAGTCACTGTCTCTATGCTGTCCTAGTGTCACCGCACAGGACCTTCCTAAGTACTGGCCTCATTTGCTTATCAGTGAATTCCTCTTCCTGATTTGTGATAAGAGGCACTATGGACTCATTTTTATGCAGAGCATCTGCTTCAACCTCCAGCAGTGAGTCTAGTGATGCAGTTATGAATGAAAAATGAGAGTGCAAGAAATGTGCTTGCAAACATGACAAAGCTTTTGTGTCCATCCAGTCTTAATATCGATCTACTGTTGATGTCACATCAGAGATTAGATGTGCAATATCTATCATGCCACCAGACTTGAGAATCTGTGTCGCAACATGCAAATCCATGTGTCGCATTAGAGATCTTTAAATAGTGTACTTAAAGTGTAAATTCCATGGATTTCTTGATCCCTACGTTGCTTTGTTGCTGTCTGGGGTCAGAGGAAACAGCAAGTCTCAAAATGGGGTCATGCAGGCAAAAAGTTGGGGAACCACTGTTGAGGAGGTTGTTTTCCCACTCTATTTTCAAATGCAGACCTACAGGCTTGTTTACACTTGAAACACTGTAGTAGACACTGTAGACACTACCTAACCTGACAGAAGGGATTCTCCCATCATCATAGGTATCCACCTCCCTGAGAGATGGTAGCTAGGTCAACAGAAGAATTCTTCCATCAATTTAGCACTGTGTACACTGGCAGTTAGGTCAGCTAAACTATGCTGCTCATGGGTGTGAACTTTTCATATCCCTGAGCGACGTAGCTGAGTTGATGTAACTTTTTAATGTAGACCAGGACCCATTTGTGTGAGATGGAAAACAGTTCAGGCCTGGTCTATACATAAAACTTAAGTCTACTTAGCTATGGCACTCAGGAGTGTGAAAAATTGACATCCCTGAGCACTGTAGCTACATCAACCTAACCCCCAGTGTAGCTGCTGCTAGATTGACAGAAGAATGCTTCCTTCAACCTAGGTACCATTACTTGAGGAGGTGTTGTTCCTACAGAGATGGAAAAGCCCTTTCTGTTGCTGTAGGCTGCATCTATACTAGGAGGTTATGCTGGCAGAGCTACAGTGCCATAGCTGAGCATACTTAGTCTTGAGAAAAGACTGAGGGGGACTTGATAAATCTTCAAATATGTTGAGAGCTGTCATTAAGAGGATGCTGATCAATTGTTCTCCAGGTCCACTGAAGGTACGATAAGAAGTAATGGGCTTTAATCTGCAGCAAGGGAGATTTAGGTTTGATATTAGGAAAAACTTTCTAACTATAAGGATAATTAAATATTGGAACAGGTTACCAAGGGAAGTTGTGGATTCCTTGTCATTGGAGGTTTTTAAGAGCAGGTTACATGAACAGTGGTCAGGGATGGTCTAGATATACTTGGTCCTGCTTCAGCAGAGGGGGCCAGACTAGATGGCCTCTCAAGGTCCCTTCCAGTTCTACATTGCTGTGATTCTATGAGAAACTATTTTCTACCTCCCATTTCCTATAGTTACCTCCCTCAGCCCCTCCTGGTATCCTATCATTAAATAATCTCTCCTTGGGCTTCTTTCCCTCCACCTTCAAGTCTGCTGTTGCTTTTTCTGTCTTTAAGAAGACTTCACTCAATCCTACCTCCTTCTCTGCCTGTTACTAAATCTCCCTCCTCCCTTCATGTCAAAGCTTCTTAAGCAAGCAGTCTACTCCCAGTGCCTTGACTTCCTTTCCTTCCTCTTCTCTGGCTTGCTATGCTATTGAAATAGCCCTCAGAAAGAGGTCCCCAAGCCTAGTGAGGGGTGTGTTTTGATGGCTTCCACAATGGGAGAAGGCAAAAAGGACAGAAGTGGGTAGGTCCTGTGAGATTTCCACCCCCCACAGGACGGGGACTTCCAGAGTAGGCTTGAGGTCTTGTGGGATTTGGCACTTGATTTGGAGCCATAAGATCTCACGGGATCTGGCACGAGATTTGGAGCTGTTATAAGAGCCATGTGCTTGGATCCAGGCGTGTGTGAAAGGGCGGGCAAGCAGGGGCTAGGATTGCCAGGCATCCGGTTTTCGACCGGAATGCCCGATCAAAAAGGGACTCCAGCTCCGGTCAGCACCACTGACCGGGCCACTAAAAGTCCGGTTGGTGGCACAGCTGGGGGCCCAGGGCTAAGGCAGGTTCTTTGCCTGCCCTATCTCCATGCAGATCCTGGAAGTGGCCGCCAGGTCCTTGCGGCCCCTAGGCGCATGGGTGGCCAGGGAGTCTCCACACGCTGTCCCTGCCCCGAGTGCCGGCTCCGCAGCTGCCATTGGCAGAGCCTTCCTGGCTGCCTCACACACCCCCAACACCCCAACCCCTGCCCCAGCCCTGAGCCCCCTCCTTCATCCCAAACCCTTCATCCCCGGTTCCACCCAGACCCCACACCCCCAGCAGAGCCTGCACCACCTTCCGCATTCTGAACCCCTCGGCCCCAGCCTGAAGCCCTCTCCTGCACCCTGAACCCCTCATTTCTGGCCCCACCTGGAGCCTGCACTCCTAGCCCAGAGCCCATACCACCCCACATACCCCAACCCTCTGCCACAGCCCAGACCCCTCTCCTGCACGCTAAGCCCCTCATCCCTGGCTCCACCCCAGAGCCTGCACACGCAGCTGGCACCCTCACCCCCCTCCCACACCCCAATCCCCTGCCCGAGCCCGGTGAAAGTGAGTGAGGGTGGGGGAGAATGAGCGATGGAGGGAGAGGGATGGAGCGAGTGGGGGCGGGGCCTCAGAGAAGGGGTGGGGCAGGGCCGGGCCTCTGGGAAGCAGTGGAGCAGAGGGTAGGGCAGGGGTGTTCGGTTTTGTGCCATTATAAAGTTGGCAATCCTAGCAGGGGCACAGGCCCCCCCAATCAGTTGGGGCACAGAATTCCTCCAGGGGCGGGGTGGGGAGAGCGAGCGCCTCCGACCCCAGGCCTGGACAGGAGATGACAGCTCCACCAGCCCCGGGGCCACGGCGGAGAGAACCAGATTCTCCAGCACCGGGGAGAGCCAGTTCCTCCAGCTGTGGGGGGCACAGAAAGTGTCCCTCCAAAAGTGGACAAATTTTTATTCCTGTGCACGCCCCTGCTTGGATCCATTTCCTGTTTGCTGGTTTCCAGCAGTCAACCCACCCTCCCTCCTCTGTCCTTCGGGATAGGGTTACAACAGGACAGCCTCCCTGGGCTCTGCCTCCTACTGCTCCTGCAGGTGGGCTAGGAGCTGCGCGAGCCAGTAGGACGGGGTCCAGATAGCTTCACCTTGGAGTGATTTACTTTCGTCCTGGGCCAACGTAAGGGCCGCCTACCCTTCCAGTGGCCCCTGCGGGAGTGGGGGCAGTAGGGATGTTGGGGTTAGGAATGCCTAGGATGGGCAAGGCTGAGCCCCATGGCCTGGTGGGGAATCCTGGCTGCCTCAAGCTGTGGGCCAGGCCCATGAGGGGCTGCTCGCTGTCCTGCGGGACTTGAGTTGGTGGAAGCAGCAGCTGTTGGATGTGCCCTTGCTGGCTTGACCAGGGAGTAAATCCAGTCTGCCACCGGTCTGTGGGGTGGGATGCACCAGGTGACTCTGCCTTTTTATGCTAATCTAGTTGGTTCTTACCCTAGGCCCATCACTGCTCCAGCAGGGCCATGTGGTGGCTCGTTTGATTGCCCAGACGTGGGACTGGGTATGACACTCCCTGGCTTGGCTCTTGCTCCAGGTACAAAGCCCCCTTTCTGTCTGAGCATTCCCCATACTTATGGTCTCCCCCTACTCTGTGAGACACCAGCCATGCTTGCAGCCTAAACATATGCACAACATAGAAGAAATTGGCTCTCTTGGAAGTGCATATGGAAACCTCCTATCACTGGCAATAGCTAGCATGTTTGGTGTTGATGCTGCTTGTGACTTTGTCCCTCTGGAATGTGGTCAGCATGACTGAGAAAATCAAACACTATTAAGGAGTGTCCATTTCCACTCTGAATATAGACTCAAGGTTCTTTTCTACAGCAGTGTAATGGGTTAAAGCACTGGTTCTCAACCACAGGTATCCATACGCCTGCGAGTACACAGATCTTCCAGGAGGTACATCAACTCATCTGGATATTTCATAGAATCATAGAATATCAGGGTTGGAAGGGACCTCAGGAGGTCATCTAGTCCAACCCCCTGCTCAAAGCAGGACCAATTCCCAACTAAATCATCCCAGCCAGGGCTTTGTCAAGCCGGACCTTAAAAACCTCCAAGGAAGGAGACTCCACCACCTCCCTAGGTAACGCATTCCAGTGCTTCACCACCCTCCTAGTGAAATAGTGTTTCCTAATATCCAACCTAGACCTCCCCCACTGCAACTTGAGACCATTGCTCCTTGTTCTGTCATCTGCCACCATTGAGAACAGCCGAGTTCCATCCTCTTTGGAACCCCCCTTCAGGTAGTTGAAGGCTGCTATCAAATCCCCCCTCATTCTTCTCTTCTGGAGACTAAACAATCCCAGTTCCCTCAGCCTCTCCTCATAAGTCATGCGCTCCAGACCCCTAATCATTTTTGTTGCCCTCCGCTGGACTCTTTCCAATTTTTCCACATCCTTCTTGTAGTGTGGGGCCCAAAACTGGACACAGTACTCCAGATGAGGCCTCACCAATGTCGAATAAAGGGGAACGATCACGTCCCTCGATCTGCTGGCAATGCCCCTACTTATACAGCCCAAAATGCTGTTAGCCTTCTAGTTTTACAACAGGCTACATAAAAAGCGCTAGCAAAGTCAGTACAAATTACAATTTCATACAGACAAGGACTTGCTGATACTGCTCTATATACTATACACTGAAATGTAAGTACAATATTTATATTCCAATTGATTTATTTTATAATTATATGGTAAAAATGAGAAAGTAAGCTATTTTTCAGTAATTGTGTGCTGTGACACTTCTGTATTTTTATGTCTGATTTTGTAAGCAAGTAGTTTTTAAGTGAGGTGAAACTTGGGGTACACAAGACAAATCAGACTCCTGAAAGGGTATGGTAAAGTCTGGAAAAGTTGAAAGCCTCTGGGTTAAAGCCCTGATTCAGACCGATGCACTTTAGTTAGGAGTTTGCACACTTATGTAGTTACATTAGGGCAAACTTCTTCTGTTCATAACTTTCCTCTGAGTTCTGGTGACCTTGGCTGTCAGTGCCCATAAATCCGAACAACACTTAGGGCTGGTCTACACTGGGGGGGGGGGGGGGGGATCGATCCAAGATACGCAACTTCGCGTAGCTGAAGTCGAAGTATCTTGGATCGAATTACCTGGGGTCCACACGGCGCGGGATCGATGGCTGCGGCTCCCCCGTCGACTGCGCTACCGCCGCTCGCTCTGGTGGAGTTCCGGAGTCGACGGTGAGCGCGTTCGGGGATCGATATATCGCGTCTTAACGAGACGCGATATATCGATCCCGGATAAATCGTTTGCTACCCGCCGATACGGCGGGTAGTGAAGACGTACCCTTACAGACTACAGAGTAGAGGTTATAAAAGCTGCTTCTCCCCACACCACCACCACAAACAAACAAACAAACAAACAAACAAACAAAAAGTAGTGGGCCTGTCTCCTTTTTATCTCTGCTCCTCCCCAGGAGTGCAGGAGTTTTTGTCCATGAGAATGCAGCTTTTTCAAGTCTAATGTACAAGCCAAGGGAGGACAATTATCTGCGTTTGAAAGGCAAATGAAGACTCCCACACCTTGCTGAGCCCCACCCCTCCCAATAGAAACCGAGATGATGGGGGTGATCATCTGGTGAAAGGTGCTAAAAAAGCCCTGTGAGCTGAGCCTTGAGCAAACACTGCATGAGCTGCTGGGGAACTTGTATGTGAGGCTGTGCAGAACTGATCTGGTTGTTCACTTAAACTGGAGGCTGTAATGTCTCAACAAAGACATTCTTACACTTTCCCCCTCCATTGAGCCCTCACTTATAGAGCTAAAGCGACTCTGCTTGTCGAGTAAGAAGCCACATCTATAGAGGCGGATTTACCATGAAACAAACAGTGCGGTGGCATGGGGCCCCCATTGACAGGGGGGGCTCCCAAAATGCAGGATAAATCTCATCTGACAATCTGCCCCCGTGTCCCAGCCGACGGCACAGCAGGGCTCAGCATTCCGTGGCCGGTGGCCCTACGCCACTCACAGAAGCGGCTGGCTGCTGGCATGTCTCTGCGTGCCCCTGGCTGGGGGGAGGTGGCTCCATGCACTGCCCGTGCCCCAGGCAGCGCACGGAGACCCAAGGGGCGCGCAGAGACGTGCCAGCAGCAGCACAGCAGGGCTAAGGGGACTCCCTGCCCACGCAGTCTCACTCCCTCTGTGCCACTCCCGGAAGCGGATGGCATGTCCCTGTGGCCCCTGAGGGGCGGGGAGGTCTCCGCGCGTTGCCCCCACCCTGAGTGCCGACTCCGCAGCTCCCATTGGCTGGGAACTGCGGCCAATGGGAGCTGTGGTGGCGGTGCCTGCGGGCAGTGGCATGCAGAGACCCACTGGCCCCCCCTTGCCTAGGAGCCGCTGCCAGAGGGGTGTGCCGGTCGCTTTGGGAGCCATGCCGCCCAAGGTAAATGCCGCTCCCGACTCCTCCCGCACCCCAACCCCCTGCCCCAGCCCAGAGCCTGCACCCAAACTTCCTCCCAGAGCCCGCACCCCTCACCCCCTTCCACACTCCAACCCCCTGCCCCAGCCCAGAGCCTGCACCTTGCACTCAAACTTCCTTCCAGAACCTGCACCCCTCACCCCCTCACGCACCTCTCACCCCCTCCAACACTCCAACCCCCTGCCCCAGCCCAGAGCCCACACCCCGCACCCAAACTTCCTTCCAGAGCCTGCACCCCTCACCCTCTTCCACACTCCAACCCCCTGCCCCAACCCAGAGTCCGCACCCCACACTCAAACCTTCTTCCAGAGCCCGCACCTCTCACCCCCCCCACTCCAACCTCCTGCCCCAGCCCAGCTCCTGCAACCCGCATCCAAACTTCCTCCCAGAGCCCGCACCCCTCCCCCCCTCCCGCACCCCTCCCCACCTCCCACACCCCAACCCCCTGCCCCAGCCCAGAGCCCGCACCCTGCACCCAAACTTCCTCCCAGAGCCTGCACCCCTCACCCCCTTCCACACTCCAACCCCCTGCCCCAACCCAGAGTCCGCACCCCACACTCAAACCTCCTTCCAGAGCCCGCACCTCTCACCCCCCCCACTCCAACTTCCTGCCCCAGCCCAGCTCCTGCAACCCGCATCCAAATTTCCTCCCAGAGCCCACACCCCTCACCCCCTCCCGCACCCCTCACCCCCTCCCACACCCCAACCCCCTGCCCCAGCCCAGAGCCCACACCCTGCACCCAAACTTCCTCCCAGAGCCTGCACCCCTCACCCCCTTCCACACTCCAACCCCCTGCCCCAGTCCAGAGCCTGCACCTCACATCCCCTCCTGCACTCCACACCCAAACTTCCTCTCAGAGCCCGACCCCCGCACCCTCTGCCACACCCCAACCCCCTGCCTCAATCAAGATACCTCACTTTATTTTCATTTACTTCCTATTACTTATAATATAGGAGGAGGATGAAGGAAAAAAAGAATGAAAAATGGGGGGGAGATGAAAGAGAATGTTCTTTTTCTTGGCTGGGTCCCGAGGGATGGGGGTGGGGGGGCAAAAATGAAGCTGCGCACAGGGCCCCATTAACTCTAAATCCACCACTGCATCTCTACACTAGAATCTCTACCATGCTGGGATATGGATAAACATGGTAGCTCCTGATGTACTTCTGTCCTTCAGTGCTCATGAGACTGAGTCATGTCCCCAGAGCATGACGCAGCCTTCAGCTTTGCAGGGCTGCAGTCTGGTCTGTTAAATGGGATAATCTGAAGGCAGCTCCCCTTAGCCCCATATCCTAACTGGAGCCTTAAAGCAAGGCATTAATGTGGGTGGGAGCTTGACAATGCCTGGATTATTAAACTGTGTCTTGAATGGCTTTCAGTGTGTCCATCTCTGTCCTTGCATACCAGTCCTGCTCAAGCACATCAGTCAGAGCCAATGCAGGACTGTTTTGGTCAGACAGGTGTTTCGTGGACCCACAGACTGACTACAGTATTAGTGTATCAGTCACTTGCTGGATGAACTGAACACTCATTACCAGATTCCTGAATGGGGGAAATGGCTCAGCATTGGAATTTCTTCCATATCTCTCCTTGTGTGCCCTCAAGTGGGCATGGGAGTGCACATGAGGGGCTGAGATGAGCAGAACCACTCCTAGGAAGAAGTCCCTGCTTGTGAAATGTGCATGGTGGGCACTGAAGAGAGGCTTGTCTGTCCCTATGTCCTTCCTGACAGGAACTGGAATGCACTTACCTCCACTCTTGCTGGAATGATGTAAGGGCAGGACAGCAGGGCTTATTCTATCTATGTCTATTCTGTGTCTCACCCACTGAGGTGTGGAAGAAGGGAGATTTCCCTTCCAGGCAAGGGACACAGCAACCCGTCACAGGCAGGGGAAGGAGTGACTCCACCTGAATGGAAACCTTAATGTGACTAAGGCTCTCAGAGCACTCTCTGCTGTCCTGAGATGTTTAATAATGAAGACTACCAAACAGAAATGTGCCTACAATATTAATTTCACTGTCAAGCATGTGCCCAGGCTCTCTCGATTGCAGGTCAACAGATTCAGAGCACGAGCACCGGTGGCCAAGGAAGTCCCAGAACAGATGCTGGAATCCCCATGGAATATTGGTTTCTAGAAGCAATATCCATGGCCCAGGGAGCACTTGCACCATGCACCTTTTTAGATTACACAATAGCGTTTGAGGAGTTTCAGGGGGCTGAGGGTCTATCCAGGCCTGACCTATACCAGAACTCCAGAGTTGGTGGTTCATGGTCTTGCTATAGCTAACCTGTTATCTGGGGTGGCCTTTTACTGCAGGTGTGTGGGTCATCCGGACCACTATCAGGGATTCATGATCTGCAGGACATGGGAGGATTGGGCCCAGGCTGCAGGGATGTGGAGCCATGCCAGCAAGCCAGTGAAGTTGCAGGTCCTTAGGCAATTAATTGAGGTTCTTCCTGGATTTAACATTCAAGGAATGAGGCTGTACTCTTCAAAGCATCTGTGACAGGGTAGGCATACCCCACACTGGGCAAAAAAGGGTTAACTCCACACTATGGGTGGTGGAAGTCCCGCCCCTCAGACAGTCCGGCCCATCCCTACATGGTGGCCCACTTTCCTGCATGCAGCCCTGACCCCAAGGGCAGTTGCATAGACTCTGGCCACTGGGCTGCGCAGCTCTGACCCCAAGGGCAGTTGCATAGACTCTGGCCACTAAGCCGTGCAACCCCAATACCCCAAGGGCAGTTGTATGGACTCTAGTTGTTAAGCCATGCAGCCCTGAACATAAGGGCAGGTGTGTTGACTCTGGCCATTAGGCCGCACAGATCTGTACCAGAGGGCCGCTATATTGACTCTGGCACCTGAGCTGTGCTGCTTTCAGCCTATGGAGAGTCTGGTAAACTGTAACCCCAGTGGTATCACAACCTTGACCCGCCCCCAAAGGAGGATGGGGTGTGCATACCTCATGACAGCATCCTTTCTGTTGGTTTTCTTTGAGGGCTTGTGGGTCAGTGAGTTGTTCCTTTCAACCAAGGGAGACTCTTTGGGGCAGGCACTCGAACAACAGTATGTGCAGTGAGAAGGTGACTCTCTATGGCTCAAGATCTGCAGATCAAAAACTGATCAGGCTGGGGTTGGCGAGGCTGTTGCTCTGCACCGCTCTGGTGAGGGGGCCTGTGTCCTGTATGGGCACTGTCGGCATATGTGGCTCAGTGGTCACTCAGTGAGGATCCCCTGTTCCTGCATGAGGGACTGTTCCTTCCTAACAAAATTCCAGTTGTGGGAGTGCTTACGAAGGGGCTGTCATTTCTGGACTTGCCACCAGAAGAGTATGTCTCCCACTTGTTCTGTATAGAGTCTACAACAGTGGCTACCCAGTTGGGTCTGGATGGGCCAGAGGTCCAGGCTATAGGGTGC
Source organism: Emys orbicularis (assembly GCF_028017835.1). NCBI lineage: Eukaryota > Metazoa > Chordata > Testudines > Emydidae > Emys > Emys orbicularis. Next base: position 30,532,061 of record NC_088683.1, on the reverse strand, counting down.
GGGTGATCCAGGGCCTAACGTATAGAATGTATTGGAGGAACGCCTATGGCTGGGAGTATGGGTTTGTGGGCATGGCATTGTGCACAGGACTTACAGGAGAGCGAGTAAATCAGCAAGAGGCTCATAGCTGGGCCTCAGGCTGTGTGCGATTTTGTCTTGACACAGCAGATGGGGCATGCATTGGGGCCAGCTTATGCCTCATCTTGCCAGGATCTCTTGAGTCTGATCTGTATGTTCCAGTTCACCAGAGTCTTATCACTGTGAAATGTATGTCTAAGAACATAAGAAAATATGTTCTTAAAGTTAGTATTGGGGGGGTTGGTCACCAGGAAAGGGGAAAAAACAGATTTTCTGTCAGATAAGACATGTTCATTCACAGTGGACTTCCTATCACCAGTATGAACTGAATGCAACGTACAGAACTTCAGGAAGAAAAAACCAGCAGGGGAGAGAACCTTACCTTGAGGTGCATTTCAAAGGTTGGTTCAACTATATTTGGGGGGCAGACAAGATGCCCAGGCACCCTTCACTGAGGCAATAAAAGGACAGTGATTTTGCTTCATCAAAAAGAGCTCTCAACAAGACTTGGCTGAAAACGCTGGAAAGAACTTTGAGTGAGGTAAGCTTCTCTAAACAAGAGAGTAACTTGTTAGTTAAGTTGAGTCTCTATAGAGCATGTTATGATTTTGTTTTGTGTGTAACCATTTGTTTCCAATATTCTTACTCATTGTTACTTGAATCTCTGATCCTTGATGATAAACTTATTCTTGTTTTCATTATAAATATATCGAAGTGCAGTGGTGTTAACTAACGTGATGCTCCTGAGCTAATCGTACAACCTGGTGTGTACTGTTGCTTTGGGAACAGCAGGCCTGTAATTCTGTGAGTGTTCAGTGGATAAGAGTCTGGACACTGCATGGCAAGCTCCAAGGACTGCCCGTACAGAGAGAGTGAGATGTGCAGGGACCTGGAAAGTCCTGCTTGTGCTGTCAGACTGGTGGCTTCAGGGAGCTGACACGAGTGCTTCATGCTAAGGGCAGGTGGTGGTGGTGAGGTGCCTCCCAACCCTGGGTACCCCTGCGGAGCATCACATAGTTATGCTGAATAGAATGAAGAAAGCAGTGGATGAAATAGTATGAGAAGAACGGGCTGAGTTCCATCCTGCATTGTGAATAGATATTTGCTCTTTGACAGATCATCAGCACAGCTACTGCTTGGCAAAAATCCATCGTAATCAATTTTATCGACCCCGTGGAATAGTGCTGGGAGCTACGGAATGATGGTGAAGCTGATCAACGTAATAAGGACATATGATGTCCAACATACGATGGAAATAGATACGCAGTAGGATCGGATACAGGACTGGTGAATTGTTTGATATTGTGACTGGAGTTAGACGATGGTGTGTATTATTACCAATCCTCTCTGCATTAGCAATAGACTGGTGATGAAGCGAGCAACAAAAGGCCTCATGGACGGTGTAAAATGGGATAGTGAAGAAGAGTTACAGAACCTGACTTTGTCAATGACATTGCTTTACTAAGTAAGTTAGGAAGAATGAATCTAAATGTATACTTGAGCATGAAGGCTGTATGGAGCCAGTTGCAGGACTGAGGTTTTAATATCTCCCATAGCTTTGAATCTCCCAGCCTCTCTTGATGAGCACTGCTATTTTACCACTACTTCTCTTTAGAAAGTCAAATCTGTTGATGCTTCTTGACAATGAAAGAGCACTGCTGATCATCACATGAATGCATGAAAGAGAGTGCAGAGAGGAAAGTGCTTAAGGCAGCCTCATGTGTAAGATACATTTTTCTTGTCAATAAAAGGTATGTAGAAAATACAAGTAATACATAAAAATGCAAATATTGCATAAACTGAACAATTGAATTACCAACAACAACAACTCTATTAAGCCACAGAATTTCTCTTAGATTTTTGTGGAAGTCTCCAGTCACCTTCGGGTATGTAAATTTGGGACAGCATTTTCTTTGTTTACAACCTGATGGCCTGATCTTGCATCCATTGAAATCAATGGGAGTTTTGTCATCAACTTCAATGGAAGCAGAATGAAGATCTACATCAGAGAGGACCAAAATGATGGGTTCCTGTTTCCTTAGTAGATACTACTGTATTATGATTATAATAAGAATTTTAAAAGCAAGAAGACAAAGTTCCTGTCCAGTCTAAATAAAACATCTCTCATGGGATTTTCTGTAGTATCAGAGAATTTTGTTGAGGAGGATCACAGTATTGCCATCTTCAAGGATTCAAAAATCATAAGTTGCCCTCCTCCCCCCAAAAAATCTTGAGGTTGGCTTAAAAATCATGAGAGTTTTAAAATAGTAAATTTTGAGGGGGGGTGTCTTTTAATTTGCCCTCTGTCTTTTGAGTCTTTAGGATTCACATTCTCAGCAGTCTAAAGATTTATTTATTTACTTTTACTTGCTTTAAAAAAAAAAAAAAAAAAAAAAGAGATTCTTACACAATCACAGGACTCCATGAGCTGGGACTTTAACAAAATCACCAAATATTATGAGACTCATGATTTTATAATGAGAGTTAGAAACATTTGGATCTGTTCATGTAGGCCCTGATCATGCCAGATGGTGTGTGCCTTCTGCAAGGATCTGGACATCAAGGGTTTCCATTGATGTCAATGGGAGATGGGGACATTCAGGATCTTATTAAACTATAGACACTGGTATTTACTTGAGATATAAGCACAAACTTTTATGGGCCTCACTATTTCCCTCTCCACATCTTGATGTTTGTTTGTCAATATGTGATGAGTGTCCTTTTGAGAATATGAGCTGCAGTAAATAATCCAAATGAAGAAAAACATCTACTAGAATTAAATTTGGATTCTACTATCAAGAATTACTTTATTTTCTAGGAAGGGATCAAACTACGTGACTTGCTTGCCAAGGTCTTATCTTATCCATTTCCAATAAAAGGATCCAAATCTAAAAATACTGCATATTAGAGTTTTTAATTTGTGAGTAATATCTGTTGCCAGGAATTCTCAGACTTTATGCATCCACTTTGTTGTTCTTGGCACAAAGGGGCACTTCCATTCTGTTGCCATTGTTATTCGGGCAGTCTGAAACAAGAAGTTGAGCGTTTCCAAATCTATCCCGATGTTAATGTATCCCAGCAATGCTGTTGCCACACTGGGATATATTCATACTCGAATTACAGGAAAAAAAATTTGGCCGGGCCCTTGCTGCTTTAGGGGCTACCTCACTTCTGTCTTATGGTCCCCTTAAGTCCCACTACTGTTTAAGTTAAAGCAAGCCACTTGCCATTCATGAGCCCCCTACTTCCCCCCCATAATTTGAGCACCAAATTATATCTGAATTTAATGGGGCATGATCAAACTGAAATCTAATCAATTTTTTAAAAAAATGAGCTAAATTTTTTTTTAGGTCCTACACTTGCCCCCGAGACTCCTTACCAATTTGTGTGGTTTTACAATTGTAACACTGTTTCTCCACCTCATTGCTGTGGGAAAGAACCACACAAACAAAAGAGGAAAATGAGTAACTTCCTACATAGGAGAAGTCAAATGCACAAAGCAACAATCTGAAAAATTACATTTTTTCTGTAATCTCTTTTGTTACAGCATTTACTTGTAACCATAGCAAGTAACACTTCAGTTGGCAAATGGATGATGATTTGTAAGTAGCTGGTTACGGAGGTTTTAGAATATTTTTAAACCAGCTTCCAAAGTATTTTCACTCCTGGGCAATGCCACCATGTGTATGCATTTCCCCAATGCTCTGCATTCTCGACAGCAGAAAGTATCTATTTGGACTATCCTGTGTAGTGTTACATATATAAAATGGGCTGAAGTTTGAGGTACAGATTGCAGTTTTGTGGGTTTTTGATAAATGAAAAACTTCAATAATTGTTTAGATAACATATTTAGAATGTTTTTGAAAAAAAAAAATGGGAGTGAGGGTTGCCAAAAGAACTGGGGGGGAAATTAGTCTATTGGGAGTACTTCATAATAAAAACACCAGATTTTCAATTTTTTCCAAAGTTCTCACTTTTTGTTCTGATGAGAAGATATTTTAACTGAATTTGAGAGAATCTTTTATGTCCACAAAATGGACTTTAAGGGACAAGGAGACACCTTGTCAGCCGAGATAAGTTGATTATTGGTGTCTCAAATATAAGACAAGACAAGGAAAGATTCTAAATAAAAGCTCAGAAAGAGGATTTCCCCCCGCCCCCCAATATATAGAAAAGAGATTTCTTTTAAATTTTCAGATCTAAGCCCTAGCACCGATACTGCATAATTGTTCATCTCCCTACAAGTTAAGGAAACAGAAGAATTCTCTTCCCAACAAAACCAAACAAATTATAAAAATAAATCTCTTTTCTGGAATGTCCAGTTTGCAAAGAAGGGATGCTGTGCTGCAGGATTGGGATGAGAGGTGGGTGGGAGAGGTATGACTGACTCATCACCATAGTGTTTGAGTGCCAAATATGGTAGTTAAGTGTCTTACAGAATTGTCATTAATGCATTCTGCTCATCACCATTCTTTGTTTGGCAGCTTTTTTACTCTTTTCTTTCTTTTTCTATGGTTCTTCCTTGCCTTTCATTATTGCTGGAAGACTTTTCCAAAAATGCATGCCTGAGAACAGACCTTGGCTCAGTCTTATCTCTTCCAAGTAGGTCATTACACAGGCAAGGGCCTGAAACAAAGAACTCCTTATCTCTCTGGCTTTCAAGAATTTAGCCTTGGATGCTCACAGTTATACTGCACCAGAGGACAACAAGCACTCGAACATGATGATGGGCAAGACATGAGAACCTAGATAGAAGAGTGCAGCTGTCATCTCTGATGTAACCAGGGCATAGCTCAGTTCGTTCTAGTTTTGAGTAAATGGGCTCAGGTGGGAATACTACTATTACTCATTTATTTAGGTAATATGTTAAAAGAAGCCATTTTCACAGCCATGAGCCATTAAATAGAAATGTAGGGCTGGAAAGGACCTTAAAAGGTCGCCTAGTCCATCCCCCCCATGCTGAAACAGGACCATGTATACCTAGACCAGGGATTGGCAAACTTTGGCACGCAGCTCACCAGGGAAAGCTGCTGACAGGCTGGGCTGGTTTGTTTACCTGCAGTGTCCGCAGGTTTGGCTGATCGCAGCTCCCACTGGCCGTGGTTTGCCTGGGGCTGTGGGAAGTGGCGGCCAGTACATCCCTCGGCCCACGCTGCTTCCCGCAGCCCGCATTGGCCAGGAGTGGCGAACCGCGGCCAGTGGGAGCTGCGATTGGCCGAACCTGCGGACGCTGCAGGTAAACAAACTGGCCCGGCCTGCCAGTGGCTTTCCCTGGCGGGCTGCGTGCCAAAGGTTGCCAATCTTTGGTGTTTGTCTAACCACAACCTCCCTTGGTAATCTGTTCCAGTACTTAACTATCCTTATAGTTACAAAGTTTTTCCTAATACCTAACTTAAATTTCTCTTCCTGCAGATTAAGCCTATTGCTTCTTGTCCTACCTCTGTGGACATGAAGAATTGATCACAGTCCTTTTTATAACAGCCCTTAACATATTTGAAGACTGTTATTAGGTTCCCACTCAGTCGTCTTTTCTCAAGACTAAACTTGCCCAGCTTTTTAAATCTTTCCTCACAGGTCAGGTTTATTGTGTAATTTTTGTTGCTCACCTCTAGATTCTCTCCAATTTTACCACATATTTTTTAAAGTCTAGTGCCCCAAACTGGACACTACTCCAGCTGAGGCCTCACCAGGAGAATTATCACTTTTGTCTTACATATAACAATCTTGTTAACGCACCCCAGAATATTAGCCTTTTTCTCAACTGCATCATACTGTCTGCTCCTATTCAATGCATGATCCACCATACCCCCCAGATTCTTTTCTGCAGTACTACTGCAGAGCCAGCAGGGCCGGCTCTAGGCACCAGCAAAACAAGCTGGTGCTTGGGGCGGCACATTTTTAGGGGCGGCATGGCCGGCGCCAGAATGCCGCCCCTAAAAATGTGCCCCGGCCGCCCTAGCTCACCTCCGCTGCTGCTGCCGCTCGCACGCCACGGCGCGCAAAACAGCTGATTCGCGCGCCACTACTCGCCCTCCCTCCCAGGCTCTCAAGCCTAGGAGGAAGGGAGGGAGGGGGAGAAGCTGCGCCCGCGCTGCGGCCACTAGGAGTCTCCCCCTCCCTCCCAGGCTCTCAAACCTGGGAGGGAGGGGGAGATCCCGAGCGGCCGCGGTGCGCGAAACAGCCGTTTTGCGCGCTGCTGCTCCCCCTCCCTCTCAGGCTTGAGAGCCTGGGAGGGAGGGGGAGACTCCTAGTGGCCGCAGCGCGGGTGCCACTTCTCCCCCTCCCTCCCTTCCTCCTAGGCTTGAGAGCCTGGGGGGAGGAGGCAGGGGTGGGGATTTGGGGAAGGGGCGGAGTTGAGGTGGGGCCGGGGGTGGGGTAATTAAAAAACAGGGGGGGGGCAGCCAAAATTGTTTTTGCTTTGGGCAGCAAAAATCCTAGAGCCGGCCCTGCCAGCCAGTTATTCCCAGTTTTGTATATGTGCATTTGATTTTTCCTTCCCAAGTGTAGCACTGTGCACTTGTCTTTACTGAATTTCATCTTGCTGATTTCAGACCAATTTCTCCAATTTACTGAGTTCATTTCAAATTCTAATCCTGTCCTCCAAAGGGCTAGCAACTCCTCCCACCTTGGTGTAATCTGCAGACTTTATAAGCATACTCTCATCTCCATTATCCAAGCCATTAATGAAAATATTGAATAGTAACAGACGCAGGACACACTCCTGAGGGACCCAACAAGATACATACTTTCACTTTGACCATTAGTGCTTAGAACAGAGGTGGGCAAACTATGTCCCGAGGGCCACATCCGGCCCATGGGACCCTTCTGCCTGTCCCCTGAGCTCCTGGCCCGGGAGGCTAGCCCCCAGCTCCTCCCCCGCTGTTCCCCCTCTCCCACAGCCTCAGCTCACTGTGCTGCCAGCACAATGCAGAGCCGCCACCTGTCCTGGTGCTCTGGACAGTGCGGCTGTAGCGCCGCCAGCCATCAGTGCTCCAGGCAGCGCGGTAAGGGGGCAGGGAGCAGTGGGGGTTGGATAGAGGGCAGGGGAGTTCGGGGTGGTGGTCAGGGGGCGGGAGTGTGGATAGGGGTTGGGGTGGTTAGAGGGCAGGGAACGGGGGGGGTTGAATGGGGGCAGGGGTCCCAGGGGAGCAATCAGGAAGGAGGGGGGGGTTGGATAGGGCAGCAGGGGCAGGGATTCCAGGGGTGGTCAGGGAGAAGGGGTGGTTGGATGGGGCAGGAGTCCTGGGGGGGCAGTCAGGAATGAGAGGGGTTGGATGGGGCAGCGGGGGCAGTCAGGGGTGAGGGGTCCAGGAGCAGTTAGAGGACAGGGAGGGGTGGATGGGGCAGGGGTCCCGGGGGGGGCCATCAGGGAACGGGGGGGTTGGATGGGGCAGGAGTCCTGGGGGAGGCATCAGGGAGTGAGAAGCAGGGGGGGGGGGTGTCAGATGGGGGCGGGGGCCAGGCCACGCCTGGCTGTTTGGGGAGGCATAGCCTTCCCTAACTGGCCCTCCATACAATTTTGGAAACTTGATGTGGCCCTCAGGCCAAAAAGTTTGCCCGCCGCTGACTTAGAACCATTAGTAACTACTTGGAGTGTGTTTTTTCCACCATTCCCTTCTCAAGTCCTCTGGGCCCTCAACCATCCTCCATGAGTTCTTGAAAATATTTGCTAATGGTTCTGAGATGGTGTCAGCTAGTTCCTTAGGCCCTGCTGACTTTAATACATCTAAATATGTGTTAATCTGTTTTTTCCCTAGTCTGGCTTGTGTTCCTTCCTCTGTGTTGTTAATATTAATTGTGTTAAGCATCTGGTCACAATTAACCTTTTTAGTGAAGATTGAAGCAAAATAGACATTAAACACTTGAGCTAATAATAGGATACACCGAGAAAGCTGTTCTTCCCTGCTAAGTAGCAGACCTACACTTTCCTTTGTCTTTCTTTGCTCCTAATGTGTATAGACCCTATTCTTGTTGCTTTGTACATCCCTTGCTAGGTGTAACTCATTTTATGCCTTAGGGCATGTCTACACATACAGTGCTGAAGACACTGTATGCTGATGCAGAGAGTTCTCCTTTTGGCATAATAAAACCACCTCCATGAACAGCTGAAGCTATGTTGGCATGAGAACCTCTATCATGTCACCCCTGTTTTTCCCCCCCTCTTATCTTCACCCTGTGACTTTCAATTGGTCTGCCTCTTATCTGCTTCTGGAGCTCAGAACAAATGACTATGTTCTTGGCTGTAGTGGGCTGGCTGCCTCCTGGGTGCCTCCTTGTGGCCTAGGGTTACACTACAGCCAGTCTGCCTTAGTTTTCCCTCTTGGACTGTTCAAGAAACTCAAAAAAAATGCTTTTGTCCATTCCCAGCCCTTCTTGGGTTGTGCTTTATCACATTAACAAACATTGAAAGTAAAGTTTTCAAGTCCATCCAAAAGTTCACACAAACAAAGATTTCTCTTCCTTCTCCCAGGCCTTCCTGCCTGGGGTTTCTCCTGCTTTGGCAGGCCACTCCCAGGCCTTATCTGGCTGGAGTCAAAGTCCAAACTCCCAGGACTCTGCTGGAGCCCCTTCACTGCTAGAAGTCTCTAATCCCTGAACATTCCCCACCCCCTTCATTTCAGCCTCCTGCTGCTCTTTGTAGGACAATCAGCCTGATCTCTCTGAGGTGCAGCTATTCTGTAATCAGGATTGGCTCACCCCAGCCTCCAAGGGGCGAGCTACTCTGTTACATCGACATACAATGCAACATCTCCTCCCTTTTTCCCTTGCCTGTCCTTCCTGAACAAGCTACACTCCTCTATATCAATATTCCATTCATGAAATTTATCCCACCAAGTCTCTGTGATGCCAATTAAATCGCAATTTAGCTTGTGTACTGACTTCCAGTTCTTCCTGTTTGTTCCTCATACTTCTTGCATTTGTGCATAAACTGTCACAGTTCAGGGCAACTGCACCTGTATTTCCCTCCATGATCCAGTGAAGGCACCCACTTCCAGTTCCCAACCATCATCCACGTCTCTCCCCCATGACTGGCATTTTTCAAGGATCACAGTTCCCTGCCTACAGTGTGTTATTCCCAGCAAGCCAGACTGCCTAAACAGGAGAGCACCTGCACTTTTCTCTCTTCAGAGGCTATGAACAGCACAATTGCCCACAGTTAATTTAACCATACAGCTCTTTCTAAGCTCATGTTCATCTCTGCCTAGTAGCACTGTCTCCAGTCATAATAACTTGGGCTGTTATCTCAACAGACCTCACAAGCTGAACAGGGGCAGGCCTGGTCAGTACTTAGAACAGGTGCAACTGTGGTGCATCCTTCAACATTCCCTCCCAGTGTTGGTCAGATAGGAGACTGGGAGGTTATTTGAAGGAGGCAACCCAACCGGGATGCAAAAATTTCTACTGTTTAATTTCTAAATAGTCACAAACCAAACCAAAAGAAGTTATTCAACATTACAGCTTCTGTCACCCAAAAAAGTATTTCAGAAATTGTTACTCTCCCATTACCCTAGATGGTCATCCAGAAAGTCAGACAGTCTGTTCATAACCCAGACGTGGGCTCATCCATTTGAGTTAGAGTTAGCTAATCTCCTATAACTAGAATCAGCCTGAGTCCTGCTTCCCAGTTTAATGGATCTCATCTCAGGGTTAGGCAAAATTCTCTACCTGGATCGGAAATCTGGCAGGCTGACAGCTTTGCTCTGGATTGGTGGAAACACTAAATTAAGAAAGTTCTGCTGAGTTCCAAAAGATCCTTCTGGAAATCAAGAAGTCTATGACCAGACAAATCTCCATTGTTTTTAAGAACATAAGAATGGCCATACTGGGTCAGACCAAAGGTCCATCTAGCCCAGTATCCGGTCTTCTGACAGTGGCCAGTGCCAGGCGCCCCAGAGGGAATGAACAGAACAGGTAATCATCAAGTGATCCATCCCCTTGCCCATTCCCAGCATCTGGCAACAGAGGCTAGGGACACCATCCCTATCCATCCTGGCTAATAGCCATCGATGGACCTATCCTCCATGAATTTATCTAGTTCTTTTTTGAATCCTGTTATAGTCTTGGCCTTCACAACATTCTCTGGCAAGGAGTTCCACAGGTTGACTGTGCGTTGTGTGAAAAAATACTTCCTTTTGTTTTGCTGGACTATCTGCTACTTTAGGAACAGTAAAACTGTATTGAACTATTGGGAGCCACTAAGCTGCCTCATCTTTCTACTTACTGATTCACAGGTCAGTCTTTGTTTACCCTACAGTACCTTTCTGAAAGGATTGCTGCATGTTCCTATGTATTCGATCATGCATTGCTCACCATTGCTATGGGATCTGAATCTTGTTCTCACAAAACTCATGAGGTCTCCTTTCAAACCTTTGTCAGACTTTTCTCTCTACCATCTCTCTGTGAAGACAGCATTCCTCATAGCCATAACATCAGCCCAGAGAGTTAGGGAGATTCAGGTCTAATAACTGATCTATACATAGTTCCATGAGTATAAAATGGGCCTGTATCCTTGTGATGTTCTATTCAGGACATTCATGGCTGTGAGCCACTGTTAGCAATTGTGAATTTTGCTCCCTGCCACACCAGTGTCTGCTTCACCAGCAAACTTTGAGACTCTGCCAGTCTTAACTTTGCCCAATTCCCGAATTCCCCAGAGACATCTCTCTGCAGTGTCCAGTCCCTCTCACTGTGACACTGACAGAACTATTCAGTTTGCTGCCTCCAAAGAGACAGTGTATAAACCAGCCTGTTAAGTTAGCTGAAGACTCACACCTCACTTTAATACAAAGCACTGAGATGTTTTTCTAACACAAGAATACATTTATTAACAAAACAGAGAAAAAAAGACAGTATGGTTACAAACAAAATGGTTACATGCTTTCTAGGGACTAAAACTTAATTTTAGCAAGTCTTTGCCTAAGCAGTTTCCTTACTCACAAGTAGTTACCAACATCTCTAGCCCTTCAGATTAGGGGATCCAACTTTCATAGGCTCATTGGTTGTTGTACCCTATGTCCCATAAACGATGGATAACACAAATATCTTTTTGCTCCCCTTATATTACCCAAAGTCCGTTGTCTCTGCTTCAAGAGTCAGGAAGGCATCCTGGGGTGCAAACTTTGTCCCCCAGGGAGCTCACTAAGATTTTGCCTATTTGTTAGCCTTATATGTAAATGTACTTTCATTGTCCTCTGCCTGCAGTGAAGCCAGTCAGACAGGCAAATCCACATGCCTTTGTCTAGGCTTTGTCAGACTTGGTGTACACACTGCCTCCTAAACACATTATAAGACCATATTTCCAACACATGCGGATAACAGCGTATACACAACCCATACATACATACATACATCCCACAATGATTTTTGGGACTGGTATGTAATCAGTGTACATATGATACCTTACATGACACTTTTAAGATATCTATTATGACAACAGTGTGTTGGGGCATTGTGTGTCAGGCCTGATGTGAGTTAAAATATGGTGGGCCTGCTGCCAGCTGGCATGGAGGGGATCCCACAGTCTCAGTCTCAATCCAGAATCCTGTGTAAAGTTATTGTGGATTTCCATTTTAATCAGACCATTAATTGGTCTGTGTTTTTCCCCCGAGCCTCATTTACATCCAGGCAGATGCTCCATACTTTAGATGCCCAAAGAGCCTTAAATAATTATCAATATAGGACAAGGATAAAATCTTCAAAAGCACCTAAGTGATTTAAGAGCCTAAATCGCATTTTCCAAAGTGACTTAGACCAGGTCTACACAAGAAACTTTTGCTGATGTAATGATGTCGGTTGGTGTGTGACTCTTTACTACATTTTTATAACAGCAGAGAGCCCACAATACACAGTTATACCAGCAAAAGAGCCCTTTTGTCAGTATAGCAGATTTTTTTCTGGGAACTGGTATAAGCTACGCCGGCAAAATAACTCTTTTGCTGATATAAGGTGCATCTCTGCTAGGGGTTTTGCTGTTATAATAATATCTGTATAGCTGTACCAGCAAACACTTTCTAGGGCAGACAAGCCCTTTGCCGTTTGAGAGCCAAGCACAACTCAGCTCAGTCTAAGATCGCTTCCACAACATGCCTTCCCTCTGTCTTCATCATTGAAATATGCAAAGGTACAACTTAGAGCTCTACTCTTTTTGCAGCATTACTCCCTTGATTTGATCTGTAGATCAGATGAGCAATTTGAAGACACAGTCTTGCAGTCACTTTTAACTAATAGTCATCAGACCCACCTTCTTGAGCATCATTACTTGCTTGCTCATCTCCCAAGAGTGGGGATCCATATGGGGAAATCTTAAAGGAGAAAAAATAAGTTATTTACCATAGTAACCATGGTTTTTCAAGATGGTTGCCCATGTGTATAGATGCACATTCCCTCACTTCTTCCATCTCTTGTAAAGGAATTCCTCTATTCTAGTTGAAATAACTGGAGAGGTGAGGTCATGCCCTCTGTAATACCTTCAAAACCCAGATACTTCTATACACAAGATGTTGGAGTCATGCTTATCTCAAGAATGTGGATCCATTCTTAGATAGTCTTCTCTCCAAGTCAGTTGTGAGCCATTGCCCTCCTGAGATGCTAGCAGGCACTGTGCTTCTGAAGGTGCCATCTCTTAGCACATTGTGAGCACGTCTGTAAACAAATATTTAATACTGAAACATGAAACCAAGGTGCTGCCCACTCTTGGTTCTTAAAGACCCCGGGCACTTTTTATAAGAGTATGCATTCCAATGGATGCTCGGGCCAAATTCCAATTTGGGTTAATACATTCTGCCTGCTTAATTTCCCCCTTATTTTCAGCTAAATATTGTATTCACTTTCTTTCCTAAAACTATTATTTAGTGTTGTTGTGTCCTGTTTAACAGTTGTCACTTATCATCCTAGAAGTGGTGCATGTATCTGTTTGCTGTAATTTGTAAAGGGCTTTAGTACCCTTCAGCATGCAAGGTAGAACATGTAAGAAAACTATTAGAAAGAAAATAATTTCTGTTTCATATAGAATTATTCCAAGGAGTTTTATGCAACAAATATTTTGAATGGACAAATGATGTAATTTATAATTTGCTGTTTTTTAAAATGAATCCCCAAATGATTATGGGGTCTTTATACTTTTGACAAGGTAAGGGTATCAATTTATTAATTTGTTTATAGAACTTATTTATCTTACTTTTTGATTTGTTATTGTACTGAACTTCTTTAAATTATAAATTCATTTTATGACAGAGTTCTAGAAATTCAACAGGGAGGAACATAATTATTCTAGCCTATGTAGTTTAATAGAGAAGGTAACCTTTCTAAAGGTTTTAAAGCCATCCTATAGATATGTATAGTACAGATATAATTATCTCAGAAATTCAATAGATAACTTACATAAGGAAAACTAAAAATAAAATAGGTGAAAGGAAATAAAGAAGTTGCCAGAAACAGTAGAGAAATCAGCACATTAAACATGACTAAAAATAGAAAAACCAGAGTATCATTTAATACCAGGAAAGGAAAAAACTCATAATGGAAATGAACATTCAAACAATGGGTTGACTGGAGTTTTCAGAACTATGACGTATTAGCAGAATGAGGCACTCCATGGAGTTTCTGGAAGACACTGACTCAAAGTTCTGCTCAAATGCTGCTCACCTTACTTGGGAAAGACTAGACCAGTTCACAGCTGTACTGGGACAGTGCCACGAGGACTACTGCTGATGGCACACTACGTACAGCTTATCAATTCTGTTTGATATTACAAGCTTTCTGGATATCAAATTACCAAACTCCATTTTGTGTTCTGAGCACCACTTTGATTACAAGACTGTTGTTATAATTACCTTGACTCTGTGTTAAGTGCCTAGAAAATTCTCAGGAACAACATTGTGGTCCATAAAGTCTGAGTTAGGTGCCTAGGCTAATGAATTGGGAGAGACAGTTACCTCAGAATGGGATGCACAAAGGTGCAAGCTAGTTGGCTCCCTTCTAAATTAGCCAATGGGAGATGCTGACAAGAGGGGTGTGTTTTAAGCCACACCCTCTTTTTGAGTCTAGGCTGCAAGGAGTCACCTATTTCTCCTGGCAGTCCACAGATGGAAACTTTTTCTCGTGGAGTAAGGTGTTGTGGTAAGCATAGGCGCCAACTGGTCCTGGCGCCAGTGGGTACTCGCGCCTCCCCGCCCCTGACCCCACCCCGACTCCACCCTTTCCCTGCCCCGCTCCCATTCCAACCCCTTCCCCAAAGTTCCCGCCCCAACTCTGCCCCTCCCTGCCTCTATTGGACCCCTTCCCCAAATCCCCGCCCTGGCCCTGCCTCTTCCCCGAGCACACCGCGTTCCCCCCTCCCCCTTCCCTCCCAGCGCTTGCCGCGCAAATCAGCTGTTTTGCAGTGCAAGCGCTGGGAGCCAGGGGGGAAAAGCGGGCATGTGGTACGCCCAGGGGAGGAGGCGGAGGCAGAGCGGGGATGGGGCGGGGAGCTGATGGTGGGTGCTAAGCACCCACCAATTTTTCCCCGTGGGTGCTCCAGCCCCAGAGTACCCATGGAGTCAGCACCTATGGTGGTAAGGACCCAAGGACTAAAACTCTGGTCTGTAGAGCCTGGGGTAGCTGATATTCCCACAGTGCCACTAGGAGGGTATACAGCGGTACACCCAGGGAACACAGTGGAGAGTAGGTACTGCAGGAAGTACTGCCCAGAGACCCAGTGTGATTGTATTCTGCATCCCTCTGATCGGCCAAGTGCCCCTCCTTAACCCCAGGTATTGCCCCATGAAGTTGTCTGACAATCACACTGCCCCTGGTCTGCTGCAATGCCAGACTTTGCCTCACCTCCTGACTGCCGATCCCTGGCTCTAGCCTGACTTGGACCCTGACTTCTGCCTCCTGATTCTAGCTCAGTGCTGCCTCTGATCTCCAGTCTCTGACTCCAGGCTGACTGCTTGATTCTAACCTGGTACAGCCTCTGGTCTTTGACCCCAGCCTGACTCTGACCTTGACTCTTGTTTATGGGACCTGGCCTTGTGATTCCTCCAACTCCTGTCTGGTGACTCCCCTCCCTGGTGGGCAGACCTCAGGCCAGCTGTGACTGCTAGGCCAGACTGCCTACATCCCTTACAGTAGTTTCTTCTGAGAAAGAGTTAGTTGCCTGCCTCATTCCACAAAGAAACAGCTGAAGGAGGAGCCATTCACCTTATAACTTTTAGCCTACTGGTTAGAACACTTGCCTGAGATGTGGGAGCCCCAGGTTCAATTCCCCTTTTCTGCCAAAGGGAGAGGAACGATTTGAACAGAGGTGTGTGACCTCTCCAGTGTGTGCTCTAACCACTGATCCGGTAGGTGGCTTCTGAGCATGCCTACCAGATTGGGCCCCACACATGAGTTAGGTAGATGAACACCTAGCTTCACCTGGTTCATGGATTGCGCTGGGGCTTAGGTGGGAGATGGGCATCCAGATGCCTTGAGTGAGGCAGCATTGTGCATGCTCAGAGGCAGAAACATAGGCGCTGAGGGAACTTTCACCCTGAAAATGTAGGGGCCTACAGGGTTTGGTGAGAGCTTTGTGGATCACAGTGGAGCCTAAAACTGGGACTTAGGCCCATATTCACAAAGGTACTAAGGCACCTAAGTGCCTGATCCAAAAGGTCCTGAAATCAATGGGAGTTTTTCTATCGACTTCATTGGTCTTTGGATCAGGCCCTAGGTTGTCTACAAGAAGGGATTAAATTGTTAGAACCAAGTAACACTGACACCTGAAGGTAGGAAGGTTCTAACCAATCCAGTTAAACCCGTAACTCGGAGTTGTAAATAAATGACAAGCAAAAGAAAGGAGACTTACATCCACAGTGAAAAGACAAACCAAACCACTTCCCACCCACCCCTAAGTCACTCTTGGTTTCTATATCTTTCAGTCATATGGAAAATTACAGACTCTGTCCATAAATTTTCCAGGTCCTTCTAAGAATTTCTTTTACCCAAATAATTTTAGCTTGTTAATCGGGCAAACTTGAAATAGCTTATTTATTGTTAAAAAGGGACTTAATACACTCTGGGCACCTTCTTTTGAGACTTAGATTTCTGTTGATGTTGCTGAACTAAGTGATATTAGGCCTTTACCCAGAGTCCCCGGACAACATAATTGTCCATAGTCCCTAAATACTTTACAGTCCCCTTACTTTAGGTAAGCAGGATCCATTGGTCTCATTTTTTTACAATAGCTGATGACCACTGGTGCCAAAATTCCTTATTATTCTCATTCTAATAGGTTCTTTCCTATCAGTTAGTAACTAATAGAAGAAGTGCTTCTCTGCCGGTTGGATTCTCTACTTTCTAGATCTTAAAACTCACTTTTCTTTAAGTGCTGAGTGTTAGGTACTGAAGATAGAAATTCCGGCCCATGAGTGTGGAATAAAGCTGCATACCATAATTAAGGTAGAACAGATCTCAGTTCCTCTGAATAAGGAAAAAAGTAAAGAATGAAAAGTATCTATTTGGCTTTATGTTGAACTACTTAAAGATCTGAGGGTAAAAACAACTATAGTGAAAATGAAAATAGGAGGATGCAACCAAACTGGATTACAGAGCTTGTTTTGAAAGGAAAAAGATGAGAAGGAAAAACAACCAAAAGTATTCATAACCCTGTAGCTAGAAGGGAATATGGAAGGTTTTACAAATATGCGTGGGGGAGGGGGAGGAGTGAAGTGGAGAAATACAAGAGGAAAGAGTAGACATGTTAAAAATGAGGTGGGGGTGAAATTAATGACTAGATTGCTTTTTTTTAAAAAATGGAATTACAGAAGTAGTGATTGAAGGGAATGTAGCAGATGTAATGTGTTTGAATTCAGTAAAGCACTTCATACATTGTCCCATGAAATGCCACTCATTTAATTGAAATGTGCTGGACATGAACATTTTTGCATGGTCTGAAAATTGGCTGAAGGACCACAAACAACAATAGTACTTAGGTTTTATATAGTGCCTTATAAGTTCCAAGTACTGTAGAGACATTAACCAATTGATTCTCTCAATATCTCTGCAAGGTAGATGTGTAAGTATTACTATTTCCATTTTACAGATAGAGAAACTGAGATAGAAAAGTGAAGTGACTTTCCCAAGGTCTCACAGCGTGACAGTGGCAGAGCCCATGCCATTCCTCAGGACCTCTGACTCCCAACACTGTGCCCTTTGTTCCAGGCCATCTTATATCCTACCCTGCTTATTTCAGTCCCTCTTCTCTTGGGATCCTTCCAGCTTGGGCAAGAATCCAGAGGGAGGACTAGGGTGAAATGCTCAGTGGAGGCACACTTTTGTTCTTTGAAACAGAAGCAGCATACACTCTGGGCTAGGGGAAGCTGCAAATGAAAGCATGCACCCTTCCTGGCTCCAATACTTCCGTCTACCACTTCCTTTCCCATTGCTGTGTCCGCCTGTTCTACCTGCTGTCTGGCCTTCTCTTTATCTTCTGGCCTTCCTGGTTCCTTCTACCCATCCAACTCCACTCCATCTGGTCCCTTTCTTTTGTCTGGTTCTCCTTTCTAATCTTTTGCTGTCTCCCCACGCCTTCCTGCATGATCTCCCTCTTCTTCTCTCAGATTCATGACTGCCAATGGGACCCTCGCTGATACTGCTCTCACATTCTCACAGCATCTCTTAATGGCACTTGTTCCTCATTCTGTCTGTGTTATTTGGATTGAGGTCTATGAAGAGCTTTTTAGGGCTTTGTTTGTGGGAAGAGGATTGTGTAGCTTTCAAGACTGTAGGTATTTGACTAGACGCTGCATCTGACACGATGGTTTTGTCTTTTTCAAAGCTTGCTGAAACAAAACAAAAGGAAAGAGAACGGCAAAAGATTTGGGATTCTTGTCAATGTATTTAATACCTTTCAGACAATTTGAATTTACTGTTCTCTGTGCAGGTCTGTTCCATAAGCAGAGATAAACGTGAAATGCAAGTTTAAAGACAAGACTAACACTTTGAAGCTGCATTCTAAGTGTAAATTCTATGGGCATCTAAAATTAGAAATCTGTTTAGATTCTTAGCTAATAATAAAATACATGGCATTCACCATGCTTTTCATCTATAGACCTGGAAGTCCTTCACAAGAGTAGGTATCATTAGCCCCATTTTATAATGGGGAACCTTAGACAAAGATAAGTTAGGTGATTTGCCCCAGTTCGCACAAGGAGTCAGTGGCCTAGCTGGGATTAGGGCCAAATTTCCCTTACTCCCAGGGATCACACTGGCCTGATTTTCTACACACTTATACCGATTTTATACATTCATAGATTGTAAGGTCAGAAAGGACCATGGTGATCATCTAGTCTGCTGCCCTGTACAACAGACCATAAAACGTCTCAATTCCTAGAGCACATTAGTGTATCTCCATTGACTTCATTGGAGTTATTTCTGATTTATACCACTGACAGAAGAATCAGGCCCATTGTTAGACTGACTGAAAGCAAAAGTTTTCATTGGCCTATTCTCTATCCCTTCAGAAAATCTCTCCAGTATTGCTAGAAGAAACATCTCTTCTGCCGTTCCCATCAGGAACAGCCTTCCTGTATCCATGTGTCTTGCTGGTTCTCTGTAGTGGGATGTACAGGGCCTTTGAAGGGTGGTTCACAAACTAAAAGGACCACACTCACATGGGTATAAGTCAGGTCACCATCTGATTTAGCAAGATACAGCTGCTTCCCTCCAGCTTTCTAATTGTAGGGTAAAGGAAGGTAGCTATGTTCTTACTAAAACCCAGGGCCCGCACTAGGTTTTTTGCCACCCCAAGCAAAAAATTTGCCGCCCCAAGCTCCAAGAGTGCAAAAAAAGGCTGGAACGCCACCCCTGGAATTGTGCCGCCCCAAGCACGTGCTTGCTTTGCTGGTGCCTAAAGCCAATCCTGCTAAAACCTAATCAGGAAAGCAGTTGGGAGAGAAGCCAGCAGGAAAGCAGCAACTAGACTAGAGCATAACTGGGGTGGGCTTGGGGGGGGGGTTCCTAAGCACTGGATGGGTATGAGTTTTGCTTAAGTTCATTTCAAATTGTTATTTTGAGTTAAATATAAACTTGATTGTCACCTGGACAATGTGACTTGGAGATACGAGTCTTTATTTTTGTTGCTTTATCTGAAGTTAGCTACAGACAAATTGACTAACAGAATGTGGGAAGGGGACTTCCTGTTGGAAACTAAACACCAAAATTATTTTGGTCTTTTGCCATGTGCTTTCGGCCTCTTATATTCTCCATTGACTTTTGAATGTTATCTGAAACTACCTATTTTTCTTTCCTGTGCTATGATTTATTTAACTCTTGGGGAAGCATTTTGGGGAACAGTGTGTATGAAAATCATTGACCAAAATAAAGCTGCATTGTATTAGAGAATTTAGTTTATTGTTGCATGCAATGGGGGAATAAGGAAGTCTAAAGTTGTGGTATTTAGGATTAATTAAAAGAAGTCTGACCCTTAATGCGATCGGTGTCAAAACTTCCATAAATGTTGTTTATTCTCTGAGCCGTGATTCAGACCATTTGTTTAAAATATCTATATTATAAATTATTTATCCCCTGCTTCCCTAGCAATGATTTTTTCTTAGGAAGACATTCTGCCTTTGAGTGAACAGATAAATCTGTTTGGCATAACAATAAATCGCCCTCCTTCCATCCTCCCTTTCCCTCTGTCTCGTAAGCAGTACTTGCATGAAGATATTCTAATGCGGTTCCCTTTGTTAGCAAGAAATACTTACTGGTTATTCCCAGTACTGTAGAAATGAGAGATATTATATAACGTATAGTATGTTACAAAGTTTCTGGCTTGACCCACTGGCAGACAATAACCTGGTTATTGGAACCATTGGTTTTTAGTAACTTTTCGTAGCTGTTCAAAGATTCTTAATAATATTGACACATTTCATTGCACTGGGAAAAGGAAGACATTGGCTTCAGTCCTGCAAGGTGCTAAGCACCCTCAACTCCGACTGAAGACAGGATTGGGGCCACTGTCTTCACACACAATTAAAAAAACCTCTGTTAGCGCTAGGCCTGGGTGAAGAGCTGAGGTGAAAATGGTGGTGTTCCAGTCTGCCGAACAGGAAGACTGTGCTTTTATAGACATCATTGTGCCCTTTTACACTTCAATCTCTGGGTTTATATCTCTGCTTCACCATTTCATCCCCCAAAATATAAAAGGCCAGCCAAGCTCTCTGCTTTTCCCAGCCTTGTTTCTGGAGCACAGGTGCAAGTCCAGGCTTGAGTCTGAGATCTACCTAAGAACCCAGACTTCCGTAGTTTTGCTCACCCCTGTTATCTCCATGCACTCCTGGCTGCTGTGTTTGTTTTCCTGGCACTAATTCTCTAACAGGCTTGATGCTCTATAATCTCATTCATTGCTTTCAGCAGCAGCAAATAAACCTGCCAAAAGCAAACCAGTATGTCAGAAGTTATCTGGGAAGAGGCACTGCTGTGTACCTGTAGGGGGATGTTGCCATGGCATATAGCAGTGAGGCACGGAGAAGCAGATGTTAAACTCAACATCGATTGAGTCCTTGGCCTCCTTAGTCCAGAGCTGGAACAAAAGCATTGACTTTGTCAGGGATCCAGGTGTTTTATTACATGACTGAAGCATCTGCATCAAATCAGTTGTGCTAAACAGAGGGATTGGAATCTATGTGCCAGGTTCTCAGCTGCAGCCAAGCAGTGCCTGGTGTAGCTGAGGAGAGCAATGGTGTTTCTGTGCACCCATGATCCAGGGGCTGGCACTATCAGTGCAGTTCCAAGTGTAACTTAACCTGCTGACAGTGTCCACAGAGGCCATTTCAGTGACCAGGGATGCCCTGGCCATGCCCAGGCAAACCCCTGCACCAGTGGCCAGGAGAAGGGGTGTAGGAACCATTAACATGGTTCTTTGGCACCTGTGAATTCCCCTATGTTGGGAGAATGACCCAGTGACCAACTAAGTCAGTCATCTCATGCTGTGAGATCAGTAATGGATCCAGAGCACAGAACAGGGTCTAGACTCCTCCTCTCTAAAGCTTTTTTGTTCGGAGCATGAAGCATCAATTATAGCCACCTAAAAGTAGGTATATCATTGAATCATAGCACTGGAAGGGACCTCAAGAGGTCATCTAGTCCAGTCCCCTGCACTCATGGCAGAACTAAATATTATTTAGACCGGGGTGGCCAACCTGTGGCTCCGGAGCCATATGCGGCTCTTCAGAAGTTAATATGCGGCTCCTTGTGTAGGCACCAACTCTGGGGCTGGAGCTACAGGCGCCAACTTTCCAGTGTGCTGGGGGAAGCTCACTGCTCAACCCCAGGTTCTGCCACAGGCCCTGACCCCACTCCACCCCTCCCCTGAGTTTGCTGTGCCCTCGCTTCTCCCCCCCCCCCCAGCCTCCTGCATGCCACGAAACAGCTGATCAGGAGGTGGGGGGGAAGGGAGAGGGAGGTGCTGATTGGTGGGGCTGCTGACATATTACTCAAAAAGAACAGGAGTACTTGTGGCACCTTAGACTAACAAATTTATTAGAGCATAAGCTTTCGTGGGCTACAACCCACTTCTTCGGATGCATATAGAGTGAAACATATATTGAGGAGAGATATACACACACACATACAGAGAGCATGAACAGGTGGGAGTTGTCTTACCAACTCTGAGAGGCCAATTAAGTAAGAGGGGAAAAAAAACTTTTGAAGTGATAATCAAGATGGCTCAGTACAGACAGTTTGATAAGAAGCAAGTGTGAAAATACTTACAAGGGGAGATAGATTCAATGTTTGTAATGTCTCAGCCATTCCCAGTCTTTATTTAATCCTGTGTTGATTGTGTCTAGTTTGCATATCAATTCCAGCTCAGCAGTCTCTCGTTGCAGTCTGTTTTTGAAGTTTTTCTGTTAGCCACCCGCAGGTCTGTCATAGAATGGCCAGACAGGTTAAAGTGTTCTCCCACTGGTTTTTGAGTATTATGATTCCTGATGTCAGATTTGTGTCCATTAATTCTTTTGCGTAGAGACTGTCCGGTTTGGCCAATGTACATGGCAGAGGGGCATTGCTGGCACATGATGGCATATATCACATCGGTAGATGTACAGGTGAACGAGCCCCTGATGGTATGGCTGATGTGATTAGGCCCTATGATGATGTCACTTGAATAGATATGTGGACAGAGTTGGCATCGGGCTTTGTTACAAGGATAGGTTCCTGGGTCAGTGTTTTTGTTCAGTGATGTGTGGTTGCTGGTGAGTATTTGCTTTAGGTTGGGGGGTTGTCTGTAAGCGAGGACAGGTCTGTCTCCCAAGATCTGTGAGAGTAAAGGATCATCTTTCAGGATAGGTTGTAGATCTTTGATGCGCTGGAGAGGTTTTAGTTGGGGGCTGAAGGTGACAGCTAGTGGTGTTCTGTTATTTTCTTTGTTGGGCCTGTCTTGTAGGAGGTGACTTCTGGGTACTCGTCTGGCTCTGTCAATCTGTTTTTTCACTTCAGCAGGTGGGTATTGTAGTTTTAAGAATGCTTGATAGAGATCTTGTAGGTGCTTGTCTCTATCTGAGGGATTGGAGCAAATGCGGTTATATCTTAGAGCTTGGCTGTAGACAATGGATCGTGTGGTGTGTCCTGGATGGAAGCTAGAGGCATGTAGGTAAGTGTAGCGGTCAGTAGGTTTCCGGTATAGGGTGGTATTTATGTGACCATCGCTTATTAGCACAGTAGTGTCCAGGAAATGGACCGCTTGTGTGGATTGATCTAGGCTGAGGTTGATGGTGGGATGGAAATTATTGAAATCATGGTGGAATTCCTCAAGGGCTTCTTTTCCATGGGTCCAGATGATGAAGATGTCATCAATGTAGCGCAAGTAGAGTAGGGGCGTTAGGGGACGAGAGCTAAGGAAGCGTTGTTCTAAGTCAGCCATAAAAATGTTGGCATACTGTGGGGCCATGCGGGTACCCATAGCAGTGCCGCTGACTTGAAGGTATATATTGTCCCCAAACGTGAAATAGTTGTGGGTGAGGACAAAGTCAGAGTTCAGTCACCAGGTTAGCTGTGACATTATCGGGGATACTGTTCCTGATAGCTTGTAGTCCATCTTTGTGTGGAATATTGGTGTAGAGGGCTTCTACGTCCATAGTGGCCAGGATGGTGTTTTCTGGAAGATCACCGATGGATTGTAGTTTCCTCAGGAAGTCAGTGGTGTCTCGAAGATAGCTAGGAGTGCTGGTAGCGTAGGGTCTGAGGAGAGAGTCCACATAACCGGACAAGCCTGATGTTAGGGTGCCAATGCCTGGGATGATGGAACCCCGACCAGGGACATTCTATTTGCTACCCAAGATCCATAAACCTGGAAATCCTGGACGCCCCATCATCTCAGGCATTGGCACCCTAACATCAGGCTTGTCTGGTGCCAGCAATGCCCCTCTGCCATGTACATTGGCCAAACCGGACAGTCTCTACGCAAAAGAATTAATGGACACAAATCTGACATCAGGAATCATAATACTCAAAAACCAGTGGGAGAACACTTTAACCTGTCTGGCCATTCTATGACAGACCTGCGGGTGGCTAACAGAAAAACTTCAAAAACAGACTGCAACGAGAGACTGCTGAGCTGGAATTGATATGCAAACTAGACACAATCAACACAGGATTAAATAAAGACTGGGAATGGCTGAGACATTACAAACATTGAATCTATCTCCCCTTGTAAGTATTTTCACACTTGCTTCTTATCAAACTGTCTGTACTGAGCCATCTTGATTATCACTTCAAAAGTTTTTTTTCCCCTCTTACTTAATTGGCCTCTCAGAGTTGGTAAGACAACTCCCACCTGTTCATGCTCTCTGTATGTGTGTGTGTATATCTCTCCTCAATATATGTTTCACTCTATATGCATCCGAAGAAGTGGGTTGTAGCCCACGAAAGCTTATGCTCTAATAAATTTGTTAGTCTAAGGTGCCACAAGTACTCCTGTTCTTTTTGCGGATACAGACTAACACGGCTGCTACTCTGAAACCTGACATATTACTGTGGTTCTTTGGCAATGTACACTGGTAAATTCTGGCTCCTTCTCAGGCTCAGGTTGGCCACCCCTGATTTAGACTATATACTTATTGCCTCAAAATACTGCAAAATCAACCTGTGTTCCTTGTTACTGGGAGCTCCTTAAAACAAGGCACTGAGCCTCAACAGCAAGGAACATAATTACAAGCTGCTTTAATTAAACTCCTATAGTAATCTCCCAGCACGCACTGCTTAGTGTAAAACTTTGAGGAGGCTATGGGGACAATGTGTTCTATGTCTGGTGCAGTATTGTCAACCCCAAGTATTCAAAAATTGAGTTAGCTCCCCCCCAAAAATCTTTACATTGGCTTACAAAACCATGAGTTTAAAAAAATACATTTTGTATTCTTTATATTTGCCTTGTGGGTTTTCAGCTATTAGACTGCATTCAGATCATATTTTCTACCTTTTCTCTGCAACCATGAGGGCTAGAAATTTATTCTTTTTGAAAAATCAAAGCTGAGATTCCCATGTAATCACTTGTCTCCAAGAACTGGAGATTTATGTAAAACACTATGTATCAGGAGACTCTTGATAAAGTTCACAACGCTATGGGTCTTCCAGAGTCCTGCTCAGGAATCTGAACATATCTTCTACTAACCCTATGGCTGTTCCACCCTAAGAATATGAAGAAGAAACCCAGAATTTGTGATTAAACAATAATGGTTAATAAAATTCTGATTTGTTTTGTAAGGTCCTCATTTCTCACCCAGAACAGTTAACATTTCTAAGGCCTGTAGTTAGTTAAGAAAGCACAGCAGGCCGAAGGTGCAGAATATTCCCTGTGGATGAATGATCAGAAGTCACTTGCCTCAGCTGACCATTAATCTATAGGCAATGCCCTCTACTGATTCCATTGAGGTACTTGTTGCTGTTGCATGTTGAAAAAGACAACAGGGAGAAATATGCATTTTTATTAATTGGTGAGGTGGTTCCAATTGGTATGTTCAGGGCATTTCCAGAGAATTAATACTGTACGGTAGCCACTCAGACTGTGGGAGTTATCACCCTATTCCATTTATTGTATTCCTGCACTACTGTATCTGATTTGATATAATGGCTTATCGGGTCTTGATTTTATGTATTTAATTGAAGCTATAATTTAACTTTGTGTAAGTTGCAAAGCAAAAGTCTCTAGAAGTGAGTGGATATGAGATTATGGTCAGAAAACAAGGCTAGGATTCCTTCGTAGAGTGGCTGGGGGATGAATGGGAAGACAGCATCTAGATGTAGTGGGGAAACAAAACACAGCAGCCTGAGATATTTTGGGCTTGATTCTCCCTTGTGCCGATGCTCTACTCAGGGGCAATGCAGATGGGGCACTATCATGAGCTGGTCACAGCTCCTGGATTTGCAGTTGCTCAGCCCCAGTGCAAGTTTGAAGGCAGCTTTAATGTACGTCACTGACATAAGGCTCCCGGGAAGCTAACCTTACTGGAGTATTGATGGAACAAGGCTCTGCTACTTTCATGACCTCTTCCCTTCCATGCTCCACCCTGACACATCCCATCCCCAGGGCTGGATTTCCAATTAGGCACAGTAGGCACGTGCCTAGGGGCACTGGCATTCTAGGGGCGCCTAAAAGTTAAAAGTGGGTTAAAAGTTTCATTTTTTTACAGAAATCACAAACAGCAGCTGAAGGCAGAGGGGGGCGCTGAAGATGCTGTGCCTAGGGGCGTTTAAGGTATACATCCATCCCTGCCCATCCCATCCCCTTGAGCAAGGATCGGGGGATTGTTTCTGGTGTGGAAGGCATCAGAGCTGCCTCTACCAGCTTTATGCTGGCAGAGACTCCCCCTACATATGGGGAATTCTCCAGTGGTAATATCCAGCTGCTTAAGTGGAACAAAGAGAACTTGGTGGACCAGAGAATCTGGAATGTTGTTGCCCATTTTAAGTGTAAATGTAGGGAATTCCACTCAGAACTCTGTCTTGTAGAACCAAGTTGTTTGTTTTTTAATAGAACAAACTTTTCAACCACCTTTTTCCAACTGCGAGATCTTGACTCAGTCTGTATCTGAGGTTTCTGAGCCTCTAGCTATTCTCTTTGGAAAATCATGGGAGACGGGAGAGATTCCAGAAGACTGGAAAAGGGCAAATATAGTGCCCATCTATAAAAAGGGAAATAAAAACAACCCAGGAAACTACAGACCAGTTAGTTTAACTTCTGTGCCAGGGAAGATAATGGAGCAAGTAATTAAGGAAATCATCTGCAAACACTTGGAAGGTGGTAAGGTGATAGGGAACAGCCAGCATGGATTTGTAAAGAACAAATCATGTCAAACCAATCTGATAGCTTTCTTCGATAGGATAACGAGTCTTGTGGATAAGGGAGAAGCTGTGGATGTGGTATACCTAGACTTTAGTAAGGCATTTGATACGGTCTCGCATGATATTCTTATCGATAAACTAGGCAAATACAATTTAGATGGGGCTACTATAAGGTGGGTGCATAACTGGCTGGATAACCGTACTCAGAGAGTTGTTATTAATGGTTCCCAATCCTGCTGGAAAGGCATAACGAGTGGGGTACCGCAGGGGTCTGTTTTGGGACTGGCGCTGTTCAATATCTTCATCAACGACTTAGATATTGGCATAGAAAGTACGCTTATTAAGTTTGCGGATGATACCAAACTGGGAGGGATTGCAACTGCTTTGGAGGACAGGGTCATAATTCAAAATGATCTGGACAAATTGGAGAAATGGTCTGAGTTAAACAGGATGAAGTTTAACAAAGACAAATGCAAAGTGCTCCACTTAGGAAGAAAAAAATCAGTTGCACCCGTCTAGGAAGGAGTACGGCAGAAAGGGATCTAGGGGTTATAGTGGACCACAAGCTAAATATGAGTCAGTGTGATGCTGTTGCAAACAAAGCAAACATGATTCTGGGATGTATTAACAGGTGTGTTGTGAGCAAGACACGAGAAGTCATTCTTCCGCTCTACTCTGCTCTGGTTAGGCCTCAGCTGGAGTATTGTGTCCAGTTTTGGGCACCGCATTTCAAGAAAGATGTGGAGAAATTGGAAAGGGTCCAGAGAAGAGCAACAAGAATTATTAAAGGTCTTGAGAACATGACCTATGAAGGAAGGCTGAAAGAATTGGGTTTGTTTAGTTTGGAAAAGAGAAGACTGAGAGGGGACATGATAGCAGTTTTCAGGTATTTAAAAGGGTGTCATAAGGAGGAGGGAGAAAACTTGTTCACCTTAGCCTCTAAGGATAGAACAAGAAGCAATGGGTTTAAACTGCAGCAAGGGAGGTCTAGGTTGGACATTAGGAAAAAGTTCCTAACTGTCAGGGTGGTTAAACACTGGAATAAATTGCCTAAGGAGGTTGTGGAATCTCCATCTCTGGAGATATTTAAGAGTAGGTTAGATAAATGTCTATCAGGGATGGTCTAGACAGTATTTGGTCCTGCCATGCGGGCAGGGGACTGGACTCTATGACCTCTCGAGGTCCCTTCCAGTCCTAGAATCTATGAATCCATTTCATTTGAGTAACTATAATTATGCAGCAAAAATACTCTCTCCCCCTTTCGCCCATGCAGGACAGCAATCCTCTAAGAGCAACCAGTGCCAGACACTGAACTCAATGGGGTTGAATGGGTAAGGGCAGAAATTGGCCCACCCTGTTTAGAATCGTACAGAACCCACAATTTAACCTCTTAACAAGCTGAGTGAATGCAGAAAAGTCTCAGTCCACCAATCCGGTCTGTTGAAATTCATCTGAAAATTAGATTTCTAATGAAAATAAAGATACAATTATAGCAGCTCAAATGAGATGGATTGATACAGACTGAGTCAAGATCTCGGAGTTGGAAAAAGGTTGCTGGTGAATATCCTTCAAACCATGTTGTGTCACACATTATGGAATTTCACTCTCCAGGACTGAAAAGTTTGCAGGAAGAGAAAAGTGCAGAAAGAGAAGATAAAACAGTAGAGGTTCCTCATGTCTGCCCTCCCCCACCTCTCTTCTCCCTTCACTTCTTTCTCCTTATTTCTTGATATGCATGAGCATTTTAATATGGTACTCTCATACAGGTGTGTAATAGGTTTAAATGATGTGTTCTAACACATCTTCATTAACTGCCTATGACCAGAGAAAATCAGAAGACTCCTTACAAGGAAGAAGAGACAAACGCCAGAACCTGAACAGACCCCTTAGCAAGTATTTTGTTTTTGAAAGTAGCCACATAAACAGGCACGCTGGAACTTGGAGAACTTCTTGGTGTGGTAATTACTAGTGCCCTGTGACTGCCCAATAAACACCTTCTTAACATAGTAGTGCAATGCAAATAATTTGTTAGTTAAAAATAACTCTGCCCTCTGTTGAAGATGGACTGTTTATTGGCTTATGGTACTCAGAGGCATTACATCATTAAGATGTTTGGGAAAGAAGTTTGGTGAATCAATAAAGCCCATCCAAAGGAACTAGAGGACTCAGGGGATTAGGAATAGGATACTCATCTCCTCTTTTGTTTGAATGCAGTCCAGATGGGTGGCCTGTTTGAAATGAGCTTGTAACTTGAGTCCAGTTCTTACTGCATAGATCACAAAAGCCACTGCCATAGTTGGTACTAGATGTCAAACACTTTAGCAATTTCAACAGAGAGGCTAAAGACTGAATAAGTATGGAGATTAAACTGTTCTTTTGCCACGAGAGCTCCCATATTAGGTTACAGCTGAAGCACATTGGCTTGGCAGCATGAGGAAGTCCCTATTTCTGTGCTGTGCCTGTTTTTTGTATAGCGAGAAGATTTCATTCTCCAGGGGTGTTAATCCAGCACTTTTCACCAGCCACTTAGGAAGTTAAATAGGCCAACAGCTAAGTAGTATTTCTATATTTTCAAATAATTAGAAATATCATGTAGTAGCATTCTCTTTGGGCTTCTCATTTAGTGTTCATGGGTGACATTTTTTATCACTTAAAAATACGAAATTCCAAAACAAAAAACTATGTTAAAAAAGAATTAAGGCTAAGCGTTCATATCAATAATTTAAGGATAAGAGGCGTGACAGGATTATTGCAAAACCAAGCATTATAAACCCAGAAAATTAATAGTAAAGGCTACATATAAAAGAAATAAAAATATTTAGAGTATGGAAATGCAGTTAAGGCACCCAAACAACCTTAACTCTGCCTGTGCACATCACAAGAAAGCATTGGAGAGACTCAGAGTTTGAAGGAGACTGGGACTATAACTTGTTTCCCACATTATAAGGAGCTTGTGTACCCTATAGAGTGTTTGGGCACCATGCCAGAGAGAAGGGCAAATCCTCCTAGGGAAGAGCCCTAGGAGAGTATATGTATGTGCACACATACTGATGTTTTACATTTGAACTTGTGATAGTGACAAGTACAAAATCTTTGGACTTGGGGGACCCTCACATTTCCCGTGAAAGGCTTGTCTTTAAAAGAGTTATTAACACTATTCACACATGTTGTTAGGGTTAGAAACTGTTATGTAGCCATATAGATAGATAATCTCTAAAGGAAAACATATTAAAATTGAGTCATCAGAGATTTAACTCTGTATAACATGTATCTCAACGTCCTGAAAAGACTAAGCTCTGACCTGTACCACACCAGAGAGGTAATCTGAGGTATAGAAAGGGGAAAAAAAATACTATACGTGACGTTAGCACACTGCCGTCCCCAAACCCATTACACAATAGCTTAAAAATAGCTGTGGAAAAATCAAGCAATAATACGTTGCAACGTAGGCTGTTTGCAAAAGACCTGTGTGAATCATACCCAAGGAACTTGGGTTTGTGATTCACCATTGGTGAATCATGATTGATTTAGCATGTTCTAGCTCTTCAAGCAATGAGTAAATAATGTCTGACTAGGCAATGAAAAAAAAAGTCACACAGCTGGATGAAAGGTGAATTGCACCACTGTGACTCATACTATTAGTCCTATATAATTATACCTACAAAGGGGACAAAGGTCTCATGACTTTGTCATGATGGCTATTGGATGTCACTCCTCTTGAAGTGATTTATCCAACTAAATCCCAACTGATAGAGACTAGTGTGATGTTTGTGGAATGCAGGGTCTTAGAGTAAGAAGGACTAAAAGTGGCTACATCATCCTTTTTTTTTTTTTTTTTTTAATTGTGGATTTTGATTTGTATAAATAACTTAAAAAATCTACTGTCACTCATACATGTAACTAAAACAACATGACTAAGGAGATTGGGAACTGTACATATATAAATTTAAAGAATTGTGTCATTAACCCTTTGAATTGTCAAGATGTGGCCTATCACCACCTGCCCATCATACTTATCTGTACATTTTGTAATATATTGTACAGCATGTGATGCGTTGTGGGTGCTACCCACTGTATAACTGGTACAGAAAAGTATTGCTTACCAAATACAGGACAAAACCGATATCCTAAATCTACAGGCCCACAGAATCTCCTTCTAACAAAGTCTACTGTACAACTGAAATGCCTTAGGCTGGCCTTCTGTTGGTAGAGAGAATAAAACCAGGAGGTCTGTTCTAGATTAAAGACCAAATTTATCATTTCTGCATGATGCAATTTAAAATAATATCAGAATAAATGCAACAGAATTCAGAGACTGACTTTGAAAATGCACACAAACAAGTGTTAAAACATTATGGATTTTGAGTACTGTGAATCCTGTTTTAGTTACCCTAAAGCAGATGTTAATTTATTATTAGTCATTTTAGTTTTAGCAGAATGCTCTTTGTCTATAGTGTCAGTGAGGTTGCTTAATGACAAAGCAATAACAGCTGTGGCTTCACTTCTGGAAAAGGGGTCACCCACTCAGAACTATAACAATTCTCAGTCACAGCAGGAGATAGAGCAGGGAACATGAGCTTTGAAAAAGTTCCAACCAACTGACTATGGAAGGATTTAATCCTGTCGCTTATTATGTTTTCTGTTTTCATCTAGCAGCTCAACATCATTGACAGGCTTCACAATTGGCTGCAGGGCAGCAAGCTACAGAAAGCTATTGATTAGTGAACCTAGAATCTGAGAGACTAGGAGACCCTCTACCAGTTGCTCAACTATATTGATTTAATCTCTTTTTAAAATAATTATTGGTTTGCCAAACTGTCAGTTCATGCACTTTGATGTGAAGAGAAACAAAATATTCTCAGTCTCCCCCCCCCCCCCCCCCCCCCACTCCTCAGTGTTTAAAATGCTCCCTGAGATGCTTTCTTGTTTATTTATTTTGACTTATACAACCAATAAAAAGACACACCCAAGCCAGGCTCTGGATGCCTCTGACAGTTTTTTAAATACGTTTCTAAAATGAACCATGCAAGCTCCTCTTAGCCACCAGTGGTTTGGCAACTAAAAATAATCCATAAATATTTGAACATCCCCTTTCTCTACAACCAGTCACCCTCACAAGACTTCCTAGGAAGACACTGTCCTTCTCCAAAGAGCTTACATTCAAGTGGTAAACATGACACAACCAATGAGCTATGACAATAGGTGGAAGTAGGTGAGAGGATGGGGCTACAGAAATCAGGTTGCCCAGTTAGTTGCTATGAACTATTACAATGTTAGAATATTGGGGCTGCTTGGTAATGGAGTCCACCAACCCCTAAGGGGCCAGTAGCATGCCAGGTGTACCACAACTCAGAGGCAAGCACTGCGGGTATTTCAGTAGCTAGGCCCTGTAGACAGCTAAGTGAAAGGGTATTTTTATAGGGCTGACAGGAAAGGGGAAGGTTGCAGATACCCTAGGTATAGAGGCTTGGTGTGATGAAGGCCATTTTTCCTGGTCCTCCTGCACCTTCGGTATCTGCCAATACTCACTAGCTAGGTCAATGGTGGAAAACAGAGAGGTGGATGTCAGGGTGGCCAATGCCCCCACTGTGCGGGACAATGAGTATGCATGCTTATACGTAAATTGGTTGTTTCTGATAGTCCACACAGAAGCGGAGTTTCCTGTCTTTTCTTTACTAAGACAATGGGGGCTGCCCACAGACTGTAGCTTTCTCTAATAACACCTGCTTCCTTCATTTCATTGAGCATCTCTTTTGTCGGTTGGTAAAAGGCAGATAGGGCTGGCGGGAACCTCTCTCGAGCTGGGGCGTGGTTGTGGTGATCCGATGCTGGATGTGGGTTGCACGCTTCATCTCAGCTGGTTGCTTGGAGAAGGCGGTGGAGTGTTTCTGAATCAGCTGGGTCAGATGCTCCCTCTGTTCTGTGATAGACATGGGCACTGCACAGACTATTTCCTGGAGCCAGACCTCTCAAAGGCTAACGCTGCTCTCAAAGGTAGTAGGCATCTGGTCTCTTTGGGAATTACCAATCCCAGTGAAGATGGAGGACTCATGCAATTCCCTGGGTGCGGTACAGCCTCATGGGCTGATGGGTGCAGTTCAGGACTCACTGGCAGCACCCTTTTCCTGACAGTGACTAGGCTGCAGGCCACCATGATGAGGTTTGCACAGGTGCCAGGGTAGGGCACTATAAATCTTGCCCCCATGCCAGTCTTTGTCTTACACAGGAAGATGGTCTCAGTCCTATTGTCAGCCAACCAGGATCAGGGCAGTCTAGCCTAGTGGCCAGAGCAGGCAGCAGGCCTAATGGCTGGGGTCAGAACTGCAGTCAGTCGTCAGGAGCCAAAGCCAAGAGTAAAACTGGAAGGCAGAAACTGGATACCAGGGCCAAGGGCTGAGCCAGCGTCTGTAGTCAGGAGCCAGAGCCAACGGTCAGACCGGAGGTCAGGAACTGAAGCAAGCAGGCAAGGAGGGGTTTGAGGCAGGTGCAGAGCAGAGGCAAGACTGGGTGCAAGGTAGGAGCAGCAGGAACAAGATGGAGCCGGTACAGTAGTGGGCGCGAGTGTTGAGAAGCCAGAGAGATGCTGCTGTTGCTGGCTTAAGAGCCAGCCTGCTGGCCT
Source organism: Emys orbicularis (assembly GCF_028017835.1). Taxonomy (NCBI): domain Eukaryota; kingdom Metazoa; phylum Chordata; order Testudines; family Emydidae; genus Emys; species Emys orbicularis. Next base: position 30,499,066 of record NC_088683.1, on the reverse strand, counting down.
CAGCAGCCAATCAGGTGGCTTGGCTAATCAGGCAAGCCAGCTGTACTGATGAGGCTGCCAGGAGACTAGATCTGTTGCAGGCCCTGATTCCTCTCACCTATCCACAGAGGGAAAGGGTCCTGGATCTTAGCCCTTCCAGTCAACAAGGGGTGTGCATACCCCTGGGGGTCGGTACATAGAGGTCTTCCAAGGGGTACACCAACTCATCTAGATGTTTGTCTAATTTTACAATAGGCTACATAAAAAACACTAGCAAAGTCAGCGCAAACTAAAATTTCATACAGACAATGACTTGTTTATACTGCTCTATATACTAATACACTGAAATGTAAGTACAATATTTATATTCCAATTGATTTATTTTATAATTATATGGTAAAAAATGAGAAATAAACAATTTTTCAATAATAGTGTTGTAAGAGGGTCCAGACTCACCCCTGCAGCGCCTCCTGCTGGTCATCCAGGGAATTAGCTCACCAGCCTCTGGAGCGCCCTCTGCAGGCTGGTGGTCCGCCTTGTCCTCTGCACTGGCCCCCGTGTCCCTCCCAGGACCCTGGTGCCCCTTGCTCTGAGTGCTGCCCCCTGGCAATACCTACACACGCTGGGTCTCCCCTCCCAGGGGAACCCCACCCACTAATCCCACCTCACCTCAGGATAAGGCCACTGCCAGTCACCAACTAGCCCCCACTCTCTGGGGCAGACTGCAGTATAGGCCACTCATCATCGGCAAGGTTTGGTTTGGACCTGCTGCTTTAGCCTAGCCCTGGGCTGCCCTCTGCAACCCCCAGTACCCCTTGGCCTATTACCAGGCCGCAGCCTGGGGCTATCCAGGCTGGAGCTCCCCAGCTCCTCAGCCTTTCCCCAGCCCTGCTCCACTACAGGTACCCTGTGTCTAGCTCCCTGCAGCCAGGCCCTTCTCTCTCTGAACACAGAGAGAGACTGCTTGGGCTCCTGGCTCCGAGCCTCCTTATATAGGGCCAGCTGGGGCCTGATTGGGGCGTGGCCCAGCTGTGGCTACTTCCCCAATCAGCCCAGTAGCTTTTCCCTTTGCCCCAGCCCTCTGCCAGGGCTGTTTTAAACCCCACAGGCAGGAGCAGGGTAGCCACCCCGCTACAAGTGTGCTGTGACACTTTTCTTATTTTGTGTCTGTTATTTTGTGTATTTTGTAAGCAAGTAGTTTTTAAGTGAGGTGAAACTTGGGGGAACACAACACAAATCAGACTCCTGAAAGGGATACAGTCGTCTGGAAAGGTTGAGAGCCACTGGTCTACATGATGCCTCGCCTAGGGTCATTGAGGCCACTTCCATGGGTGCAAAGGAACTTTCAGTGGAGCATTGAAGCTGGATTGCAAAACTGTACACTGTTGCACAACTGTCTTGATTTCCCAATCCATCCCTGCCCCCACACATAATTGTGCGCATGGTCCTTTTTGAGTACAATAGCAGGATGTGCTTCATATAATAACTTTAGCATCACAAGTCTACTTACTGGATATATGATTGCCTGAGACCCTAGTAATAAGCACTCATCCTCGACATTTAGACTCCTTTTGGCAATAACAATGCTAGAGCTCTGTGCTTACCCTCTCTGTCCAGCCATTTGTACCCATTCTCTAAACACAATACGATAATGGGGCTTTCTCTGTGTCTCATTTCACCTGTGCTGTTTCGATTAGAGAAGTGGACAGTAGTTCAATAGGGAGGATCGTTTCTGTTGGCTGAGGTCCTTTTGGCGGGCTTGCCGGTAAAGGAAGTTTGCTCAGAGCAATTGTAGTCATAAGCTGATAAGGTGAGAGCCCATCTCTGAATTCTGGCAGATGTCATAAAGGGTACAGGTTTGCTCTCACAGAACAGACCTTTCAGAGGTTTTCTGAGTCTGAATCTTTAACCAAATGCCTCTCGTATAAGTAAGAGTGGAACTTCTTTATCGCAAAAACCACTGCTAGCCCTTCTTGTTCTAGTTAGGAATAAATTTTTATCTGCTGGAGCTAGTGACCTTGATGCATAACTCACTGGATGCTCAGATCCCATCTGATATGCGGTGGGCTAGTACCACTCCCACCCTATATGGTGAGGCATCACAAGACTATGCTAGTTCTTTCTGACTATCATAATAAACTAAAAGGTTTGATGACTTTAGCAATTACTTTGCTTCTGCAAAAGTTTTTTTTTGTTTTTGACCCCACTGGAATTGTATCCCTTTCTGTAACGATTTGTGTAAGGGAGCCAATATGGATGGCAAGTTGGGTAAAAAATTACCATAATAATTGACAGGCCTAGAAAGGATTTCAATTTGGACACTGACTTTGGTGGTAGCACCTTGGTAATGGTCCTTTTCCTTGTCCTCTACTGGATGTAAGCCAGTTGCATTAATTTTGTAGCCCTGGTAAATGACTTCAGCATCCTGGAAAATACACTTCTCCCTCTTAAGACACATACATGCATCAGCCAATTTTTGTAGTACCCAGGCCAAGTTTTGCAAGTGTTCTAATTCAGATTCCTCTGTAATCAAGATATCATCAAAGTATACACAGACCTGTGGCATGCCTTGTCCATCGTCCTTTGAGAAATACCCACAGGCGCTGACACTCTGAATTGGGAGGCAGTTATAACAAAACAACCCCTTGGGAGCATTGATCATTACAGCGGGTTTAGATTTATTGTCTAGAGGGATATTGAGGTACGCATTACTTAAATCAATTTTTGTGAAAGTTTTCTCCTCAGATAAGGTAGCGTATAGAACTTCAACCCTGGGGAGCGGATATGTATCTAACTTGGTCACACGGTTGACCACGACCTTGTAGTCCCCACATATCCTCACTCCACCATCTGATTTCAACACTGAGACAATAGAAGCAGCCCAGTGTGAGACCTGGACAGGCTCAATAATACCAGCTGCCTGTAATCAGTCTAGTTCTTGGTCTACCTTCTGGCACGTGGTTTAGGCTATGTGCCGTGGCTTAAAGAAACGTGGTTTAGTGTCTGGATCCACCTAAATTCTGCCAGGGACCCCTTTCAGAGACCCTTCCTGAATGTTTTTCAAGAAGCGTTTCTACACTTATGTATGCACATGGTTGATGTCTGCCCTGTTAAATTTTAATACCTTTAACTGATCTGGCCCCATGAGGTTGGGGCCTTCCCCCTTCACTACTGCTAAAGGCAAGCAGAGCTTTTAGTCCTGCTATGTCATCTCCACACTGACTATACCTCTCACTGGAACTTGTTCTCCTGTATACGTATGTAATACCACCTTTGCCGCTCCCAACTGTGGTGTATTGTCCTTTGGCCACAACGGGTGAAAAGCAACATCATTGATTATAGACAGGAAGCACCTGTACCCGTCAGCATGATTAATCTTTGTCCATTAATTGTAACATCCACTTTCAAAGGCTTCTCCTTTTGGCTTTTGCTGGTAACATTAAACATAGTATACACTGAGTCCTCGGCTTCTGGCACCTCTTCCTCCTCTGCAGTATTATGAACCTCTTCCGTGTGACCCACATTTTCCTTTCCATGTGTTCATTTTTTACAGCACACTTTTGCAAGATGACCTCGCTTCTGGCAAATCCAGCACTCCATATCCTTGTATGGGCAGGAGATATGGTCGTTTTTCTCCCCGCATGACAAGCAGTTTTGTGTGTTCTTATGGAGGTACCTCTGTTTACTTAACATTTTCATTTGCTTTGTGTAGAACGCTGGACAATTTGTGCCTGGTGCCTGCGACTGTTTGGCTAACTACATGCTATTAGTGCTTCCCAGTAAATCCAAAGCAGGCTGAGCAGCTATTTCCATGCCTTGGGCTATTTCCAGAGCTTTTTACAAATCTAAGGTGGACTCTGTCAACAGATGTCTCTGAATTCTTTCATCATTGCAGCCACAGACACGTCTATCCCACAGCCTGGCATTTAATGTATCTCCAAAACCACAGCGCTCTGACAGACGCACAGTTCTGCTACAATAACTGCCATGGACATTCCAGGTTGGCGGGAGAACCCAGTAAATTTAAAACTCTGCACAGTCTCTGGTGGCATGGGGTTATGATGGTGAGTGACAACTTTAACCACCTCATCAAAGGATTTGGCCCTGGGCTTTTCCTGTACCACCAAACTTCTAATTAAACTATGGTTTTGCTTCACAAATGCTCACTAAAATGGCACATTTCTTGTCATCATCCTCTGTATCATTTGGAGTGAAGTACTGGGAGAGCACTGAGTCCAGTCCTCCTGCTCCGCATTGCACTCTTTCATTTTTCCATATGCAGTTTTTGTTTTGTTTTGTTTTTTTGCAATGAAAAAAAAAGGTTGTCACTTACACAGTGTGTAGAACTTCCTGGTTGATGTTTTCATTTTATCCTCATTGCCATTGTAGTAGGGAGACCCATGGAGATTAGAACTGAGAAAGGAGTCTTTTATTCACATAGACAACTAATCAGTCTCCATCTTGGCAAAACTTCCCATTCCCCCATCCACTTAGAAAAACATCCAAAAATATTTAATACATTTCAATTGGTATTCTATAGTTTAACAGTGTGATTAAAACTGCGATTAATCACGATTAAGTTTTTAAATCACGATTAATTTTTTTGAGTTAATCATGTGAGTTAACTGCGATTAATCAACAGCCCTAGTTAAGATGCTTCTTCAGCCAGAGTTTATATCTACCCATGTGTCATTGATTTTGTTCTTCCGCCTTCAGTTCTTTGCAGAAATGCTACAAATGACTATTGGATTTCAAATGAAAGACTGCTACAGTCATAAATACCTTTTAAGCCACTTAACGTCAAGCGGTGTTGTGGTATTAACACGATTCTTCTCGTGAAAGTGGAGTTTACCTTTCACAGTTAAACAATGTGATGAAGTGCCACATGGAGTACAAGCAAAATTAGTTGAAATGTTAAAGTGTTGATGGGAGGGCAGGGGGCAGTTCCTGAAAACTGTCTGGATTTCTTTCATGATTCAGACCCTTCCCTTTTGAAATCTTGTTCACCTGCTTTAGGGCTAATAGAGGCCAGGAGGAAGCATGTCTGAGTGTATAGCATGATTTCCTGGAGATAGGAATTCCTACCTCTCCCAGTAAAGGATGGAACTTCTTCAAGTAACACAGATTCTGCACTGTACGAGGGAGACATGGTGTATTTTAGGGGCAGCAGGATGCAAAAATGGCTGCGCTCTCCTAAGCCTCACTCAACTGAGAACAAGAGGTGAGGGGAGAGGAGGCGGTATTGTGGCATTGCAAGGTACTCACAACTTCTCTTGGGAGGAAAGTGAGTGTAGCCAGCAAGCACAGCCTCAGGACTAGACAGCACTGGCTGGTGAGAGGGCCTGTCTAGGGTAGCCTGGGGATATGCTCCATCAGCAGCATATATTTAGGAAGATTCTGCTAGAGGGGCTGCAGCCTGCAATGGAGCCATTGGTGAATATTAAAGCTGCCCTTATCTGGCAGAAGCCTTTGGCTAAACCCCCTAAGAAGCAGCAAGCCAGACTGGCACATGGAGTTATACTCACACCACCTTGTACCGGCAAGTGAATTTGACACATAGCAAATGTAGGAAGATGTGGACTGTATCTTGTAGCCTGATGCTTGCTCCCCTCCAGAATGAGGCCTGGTCTACACACACAAATGTCAGCAGTTTGACAAAATCCATTTCTGTCTTGATTGAATTATATCAGGGCATGTGGACACTTAAATCAATGTCTTCTCTTTCAAATGTAATCAGAATCAGTGTCAGCCACTTTTAACCTGATTTCAGAGTGTGCACACAGGGAGGTTGCACAGATCAAACTAAATTGATGTAGTTAAATCAGTGCAATATCTGTGTGCAGGCCAGCCCAAAGAGAGAGGGAATTTAAATTTACATGTATCTGTAACTGGCATCTGCCAGGGCTCATCTAAGACAATGGACTGGAGATAAGTGAGATCAAGGGTTTTGTGAGGGATTCCTAACAGCCTGCTTCATTTTCCCTCCAGTGGTAACAAGTTACCAGGCAAAATGAAAAGCTAAGGACCAAATTCTGTTGTTGAATATATTGGAGTAAATCAGTGTAACTCCACTGAAGTCAGTTAAGTAACTTTGATTTACACCAGCATAACTGAACAGAATTTGACCAAAATAGCCCAAATCATTTTTTGTTTTAGACAATTCAGTCCCATCAGTAACCAGAAGTTTTTTGGGGGGAGAATAAGGGGAAAGCTGAAAATATTGACATTTCTCACATCATGGGAGTTACTCCCAGAAAGGTGAGAGCCAAGCATTACCCTGAACTAATGGATTTTCCTTTATTAAAAATAGAAAAAATTAAAATAGAATTTGGGGGTGGGAGATTTAGAAGTAGAGTCAGAACAGCACAATCCATAGGAAATACATGGCTGCAGCCTAGTGCACAAACGCTATGGCGTCTATGGATAGGGTTCCTTTTCTTTTGGGGACTTCCATTCAAATACTGACCAGGCCTTGACCTTACCTAACTTTTTAAGACCTGACAAGATTAGCAGTCTTGCTGCAGGTTATGGTGCTTTGAGTTCTGCATTTATCTGAGCCCCAGGGAGGGCGATGACAGAAGTAGCAATCAAACCAAAGAGGTAGTGTAGAAATCCCATCAAGTGTCATCCTCCTGCCAGATGTCAATAGCAGGTACAAGGATTGGGGTTCGGTCTGTCCATAGGTCCTTTTCTAAAATAAATAAAACTATGGCTGGAGAACCCACCCAGAGCTGTTCCCAGAGCCAGATGCCTGAGAAATTAAAGTAAAACCTCCCTGGTTATCTTTGCATGGGACTCTTCCCCGCTCACAAGCTCTCAGCAGTCCATTAAGAATACGGAACCCAAAGTACCTTTTATTTGGGGGAACAGGGAAGATAGCTAACAAAAACAAAACAAAACAAAACACGATAACCATATACATTGGACTAAATAAAATTAGCCAAACTTAATTGGGGGCATAGCCCCTTGGCCAGTTTGAGGCCAGAGAGAATCAGCTCTCAGCAGCTTCCAGACAGCACCACAGAGGCAGATATTGAGCCTGCTGCCTCCCCTCTGTTGTAGAGGAGACACAGCCTGCCGGGGCTGGATGAGGAGCCCAAATGGTAACCAGGGCAACCAACTTTTAGGCCCCGCAGAGCCTGCACGTGGCTGGGGCTGCCCTGACGTGAGCGGAGTCCTAGGAGGAGGGACAATTTTGGAGGAGAGAGAGATAGAGAGAGCTTGTTTGTATAATTTTTTATTTAGTCTGTAGCTAGTTGTGACAGTTCTCAGGGCACCCAGGACTGTGAGTCACCTTGTTGCCCCCTGCTTCCAGTGAGAGTCTTGCCTGTGGTGGCGGGGTGTTAGCTCGCTAACACCGCCAGCCAGTCAGCCATTCAAGCACTCCTGTGGGCTTTGCCAGTCTTGCCTTGGCCTTACAGGGTAACAAGAGGTGCATCCAAGTCCATAAATCCCCTTGAAGCGTTACCCTGTGATATCCAGCCTCTTGCATTGGCTAATCAGAGAAATCCCAGATCCTCTGCTCCCAAAAGAGCAGTGTACCCCAGTTTACCAGTTTTACTGTATATCACCACGCCTGTATAATGCACAGCACTTATGAGCACTTATAACAAAACAAAAGGAGGTTTATTTAAGAAAGAATAGCGATTCCACTAGAAATGAGAGAGAGTGATGGAAACAAATGGTTACATTATAAAACAAAATCATAAAACGCAAACTGGGGCCTACATTTATTAATAGTTGCCTTTCCTAACTAATAGAGTAGGTTCTCCCTGCGATGTTCAGTCTGTTGCAGAGCTGACTGGCTTCCCAGGAGCAAGGATCCAATCTTTCATGAAACAAGATGTCTCCTTAGTGAATGGATCCAGTGTGTCTCTCTCTACCCTGTAATATACGCTGTCAGTCGTTTGGCTCTATTTGCAGATGTTGATGACACTAGGCCTATGTGAACCAAAGTTCTTCAATGTTTAACTCTAATCGACCTCGAAAGCTAGATGCATGGAATGTGTAAACAGCCAGTTATCAATTACTGTGGCGACGAGAGAAGAAAGGAAACAGAACGCCTGGTCTGTGGTAGCCAGAAAGCCAAAAAAAAAAACCCCAGGGACTTTTCCCTGAGGTTTTTATTCTTTCTACTTCCCTGCTTACAACCCTTCTCACTGGTTAAATTCTTGCGCATAGAAGAAGCATACAGTGTACAACAACATAAGATAACAAACCCATATCTTGTGCACGTGAAAGCCAGCTGCGAGGGTGATGATCAAGTCAGCCAGTAAGTTTCCTAATCACAGACGCTGGGGTGAAGGCCACTCCTGCCTCGTAGCCACAGACACAGTGTGCCGCACCTGTGAGCTGACGATTCGGGAGCTATGCGTCCCTACATCCCCCCCTATTCTATTTTATATGCGGTGTTTAGACGGAGCACCCTCGCAGGGTTGCATGCACAATGCCATCAGACTGGGTATACACTAAACAAAACAGCAAAGCAAAACACCAATCCCATAAGGCTTAACCAATTGCCAAACACCCCCCATGGGGCTTGTAAATGGAACAATTAACTACTTAGGCACAAGTGTTATTGGCATAATAGGGGTACAAGGCTGTACAAGGGGGTACAAGGCTGTACCGCCTGCAAGGGGAGGCAATAAATAGCCTCTTCCCAGCGGATAATAGTGGGGTATTGTATGGCAAATTTATTAATAATATTATTAAGGCCTAACCATGTATCTACTGGTATGTCGCTGGGTGGTTTGCAGACAGGAACAAGGCAGGTACTTAACAGACCTTGCATTTCTGGGGCAACGGCCAGGCAGAAATCAAATTGATTCGATACTTGTGTCAGGCGGACCCAGATGTTAAACTGCAGCCGCTGTTCCATCTGGGATTCGCCTTGGCAGCCAGGGGCCAGCAAGAAACCTCCCAATACACACAAAATAAGGAGTGAGTTAGCATTAAGGCAGGCTAACAATGTCACAAGATAATTTTCCGCGGTAGGTTCCAGCTGCTGCTGCACTCGCAACTGCTCGGCCTGCAATGAGAGGGCTTTAACCTGTCCCCAGGTCATGCGCTGCGGGGGCTCCCGTGGGGGGCGCTGGCGAGGACGCTCGGGATCCTGTAGATGTAGGTTGAACTGCGGAATGGGGTTCGACAGTCCCTGGTGCCAGGCCATCGCCGTGCCACGGGCGGACGTTACGCGCCGGGACCCACAACGGACCTGTAGGAAGAGAAACGGCAGCATGACCCCGTCCCCACGTTATAAGGGGCGCTGGGCCATGCCACTGAGGATCCGGGGCCTTGCGGTATTTAACAAGGGGGCGGGGCAAGGCCTGGTGGCTGCGGAAATGACGTTCTGCCGCAGAGTAATTGTCAGTCAAATTCAAATGATTCAGGGTAAAAAGCACTGCAGCCAACCATTCCTGGCGGGGAGGAAGACCTACCGGAATCCCCCCTTTTTGTTTTTGGCGGGCCAGGGCCTGTTTGAGCGCACGGTTGGCCCGTTCCACAATGGCCTGGCCTGTGGGGTTATACGGGATACCAAACGTGTGGACAACATCCCACGTGGTACAAAAGGAGGCAAAGGCCGAGCTACAATAGGCGGGGCCATTGTCGGTCTTAAGATGGGACGGGTGACCCATGATCGCCATGGCGCGAATCATGTGATTAATGGCATGACGAGAGGCCTCACCCTTCTGGGGGGTGACCCACACATAATGGGAAAAGGTGAAGATACCGCCAGGGGGCAAAAGAAGGAAAGTGTGTAACATCCATTTGCCAGAGCTGATTGGCCGAGGTTCCACGAGGATTAACCCCCAACTCTGGGCTATTGGATAAAGAAGCACAAAGGTCACACTGGCGAACAATGGCCTGCGCCTGATGTAACGGGAGAGTGAACTGCTTGGCAAGGGCTTTGGCGGACTGATGGAAGAAGGCGTGGCTTTCGAGCGAAGAGGAAAAAATCGAGGCCACCGATTTGACCGCCTGGTCGGCCACCGCGTTACCCTCTGTCAATAGGCCCCGTAGTGTGGTGTGACTGCGAATATGTGCCACAAACAGTGGGCTAGAGCGGGAGGAAAGGAGCTGTTGCAGGGTGAGAAAAAGGGCCAACAAATTGTCATCACAGGAGGGCGACACATAGGAACCTGGAAGAGACTTAAGAACATTAGTAACATAAAGACTATCAGTAATAAGATTAAAAGGGTCATCCTGGAAGCATCGGCAGGCCAGGATGACAGCGGCCAATTCTGCGTGCTGGGGGGAACGCTGAGGCAGGGTAAAGCGGACTTGCCAAGTGCCCTGCGCCTGCCAGCTGACCGCACCTCGCGTTGGGCCGCCGTCCGTAAAGAGGGTAAGTGCATCCTCAATGGGGACGGTGGACAAAGACGATCGGAGGTTGAGGCAACGTTGTTGAAAGAGCGAGAGACGGGGGTCAGGGGGAATGTGATATTTAACTTCCCCGACATAGTCGGCAAAAGACAACTGGAGGGTGGCACTGCAAGAGACAGCGCGTTCCCAGTCTTTAGCCGGGATGGGGACAATAATGGCAGCGGGATCGCAACCCAAGAGGGTGCGGGACCGTTCCCGCACTTTAAAAATCAGCTCTGCGGCCTGTTGAGGGAGTGTTTGGATAGTATGCGGAGGGGAGTGGGTCAAATAAATCCATTCAATTAAACGAAGATGCGCTGCCGCCCCCTCCTGGGCGAGGACAGCTGTCGGTTGTGGAAGTGTGGGAAGCAGAATGGCAAAAAGGGGCTGTTCCCTTTCTCGGCGGTCGACCCACCCTTGGGCCAGGGTCCGGTTAATGAGGGTGACCGCTTGGCGCTGTTCCTGGGAAACGGAAATAACATCCCCGGGGAGGCGGCCCTGCCGAAGGCCAGAAAAAAGAGGGGACAGCATGGAGGTAGTCAGAGGGCAAAAAGGACGAATCCCAATTGAGGGACCCCAATAACTGTTGGAGCTGTACAAACGTAAGAGGGTCGGGCAACACCAGCTCGGGACAAACTGGGCGGGCATATGACTGGAGCATACGGTGACCAAGATACAAAAAGGGCGGCTGGCGCTGGACTTTGTCCGGTGCCACGACCAGGCCACACGCCGCAAGCTGGTGGCGCAGTTCATCCAGCCAGTCATCAGGAAGGATGGGGTGAGCCACCAGGATGTCGTCCATATAGTGATAAATTAAAGCATCCGGGTGTGCTGCGCGAAACGGCCGTAAGGCCTGCGCAACAAAGTGCTGACACAAGGTGGGGCTGTTCAACATGCCCTGAGGGAGCACATTCCACTGATAGCGTGGAGTGGGCTGAGAATGATTTAAGACCGGAACGGTAAAGGCAAAACGCGCCCGGTCCTCAGGGTGCAGGGGGATGGTAAAAAAACAATCTTTTAAATCTATTACAAATAACCGGTAATCACAGGGAATAAGATTGGGATTGGGGGTACCACACTGCAGGGGACCCATAGGCTGTATAATTTTATTAATGGCGCGAAGATCCTGCAGAAGGCGCCACTTGCCAGATTTCTTTTTAATTACAAACACGGGGGTATTAAAGGGGCTAGTGGACTCCTCCAAATGCCCTGCCCGTAGCTGGTCACTGACCAAGTGCTGGAGGGCCTCCAGCTTTTCCAAAGGAAGCGGCCACTGCGCAACCCATACGGGCTCGTCAGTGAGCCAACGGAGGGGGAGGGCCGTACGCCTAGTCATCAGTATGGATGGTGGCAGTGAACTGTGTTAATAAATCACGGCCCCACAGGTTGAGGTGAACGGGGAGAATAATAGGCCGGATACGGGCGCGGCGGGTGCCCTGGGGCGCCCTAACCTCCAACCATTGGGCACTCCGTTGCGAGTCCTGCGCCCCGCCCACACCCCAGACAGCCGGAGCCTGCTCCGTGGGCCAATGGGCGGGCCACTGCGCGGCGGCGATGACGGTGACGTCTGCCCCAGAGTCGATAACACCCTCGAACGGCTGATCGTTGAGGCAATAAATGCGTTTAGGTTGGGGTGATCCAATATCTTTAACAACCGCTGCCACTTGCGGGTGAACAGTGCGCTGGCCGGTGGACCCGAAGCCTCCGGTTCGGGGAACGTTTCTTCCCCCTGCCGGAAGGGAGTAGGGCACAAGTATGAGTTGCGCCCAGGCATCTCCCTGAAACAGCTGTTTCGGGAGATGACTCCACAGCTCAACATAAATAATTCCACCATAGTCCGAATCCACCACCCCAGGCACCACAAACAAGCCCTGCTTGCTGGCGGACGAGCGGGGTAGGACAAGGCCCACCATGCCCTCCGGCAGCGGGCCCTGGATCTGGGACGGCATGAGGAGGACCTCCCCGGGGAGAATTATATCCATATCTTCCTGATTAACAAGGTCAATCCCCGCACTGCCCCTTGTGGCGGCGGGGACGTCGTGCACGGAGAGGGGCGCGGCCTTGGGCCTCGGGCTGGTCGCAGGCCCGACTACTAGTTTCCCGGGGGGTTATCTTGGCTGGCAGCCAAGACCCGGTTGTCACTCCCGGCTGAGCGGCACTGCGCGGCCCAATGGTAGCCCTTTTTGCATTTTGGACACAGCGTGCAGGGCCTCTGGTCTGTTCGGGGATTGTTTTTGCACGCCCCCCCCCCCTGGGGCCCGGCACTTCCGCCGAAAATGCCCGGGCTTTTGGCAGTTAAAGCAGTTCCCCTGAGGCTTCTGCCCCCTGTGGAGGGCAGCCGCCAGCAGGGCCATTTGATGGGTCTGAGTGCCCACATCAGCACACGCCTGCAGCAATTTTGCCAGGGTATACCCCGGGCGCCCAACTACTGCCTGCATGGCTCGGCGGCAATCTGCATTGGCATTTTCGTAAGCCAATTTTATCATTAGTTCAGTCTGGGCCTGCGGGTTATCAATCTGCCTCTGGACTGCCTCGTGGAGGCGGTCAACAAACTGGTGGAACGGTTCGGCGGCACCTTGCCGAATAACCGCAAAGGACTTAGAGGACTCGCCCGCAGCGGGGACCCTGCGAAACGCCCGACGGACACACTGGCCAATGATGGGATAAGCTGCCCGGGGCGTACCCACCGCCTGCTCGGGGATGCCCGAAAACTGCCCCGCGCCATATAACTGCTCAGCGAAATAAGCCCCCCCACCTTGTGCTGCTGCCGCAAGCGCCTCTCGCTGGTACTCGCTATCCCACACAACGTATTGCGCGGGAGACAGCACCATGCGACACATGTCTTTCCAATCTTGGGGGAGCAAGAAATAACCATTTGACACACCTTCCAAGATCCCCAGGGTGAAAGTGGACCGCACCCTGGTCTCACGAACCGCCTTGCGGAGCTCGCGCAGAACCGAGTAGGGGAGAGCCTCCCAGTCCACGATCTGCCCCCCGTTACCATTATCCCGTCAAGAGACGGGGAACGCCTCGAACCCACAGCTGGATTCCTCGTTGGTCAAGAGACCGGCCTCGCGCGCTCGCCGCACCGCCGCGACGACAGCGCCCTCCCGCCCGACCGGTGGGCAGGGGGGCGCCGCCGCGGGCGGCGGCACAGGGAGGGTCAGCTGCGGGTAGGAGGGGGTGGCCCATCACCTGGGGGCAAGAGGGAAACCGGCCTGGGACCGTCGGGGCCGACCCCCTCCAGCGCCTCCTTGCAACGCTGCCAGAGCAGCAGGTGCTGGACCGGGGCACGGGGTTCACTATACAAGGTGGTCCCAATCCGTATCCAATCAAGAAGCCGTAACGACCCGCAGTCCGGATACCAGGGGCACTGGCGATCTATCTCCCTTAGAAGGTCCTCAATATGAGCGACCGAGACAACGACACATGATCGCTGCCGTATAATCTTTTGTAACTCTCTTGCGTGCTCCTTCTGGGCACTGGAAAGTCCCCCCCCCCCATACTCACGAATCAGAGGCGGCAAACGGCCGCGGGGGTGCACTCGGCGTATCCAGCCGGTGAGCAGGGGGTTATCACGTCGGGGTCACCAGCTGTGGCGACGAGAGAAGAAAGGAAACAGAACGCCTGGTCTGTGGTAGCCAGAAAGCCAAAAAAAAAAAAACCCCAGGGACTTTTCCCTGAGGTTTTTATTCTTTCTACTTCCCTGCTTACAACCCTTCTCACTGGTTAAATTCTTGCGCATAGAAGAAGCATACAGTGTACAACAACATAAGATAACAAACCCATATCTTGTGCACGTGAAAGCCAGCTGCGAGGGTGATGATCAAGTCAGCCAGTAAGTTTCCTAATCACAGACGCTGGGGTGAAGGCCACTCCTGCCTCGTAGCCACAGACACAGTGTGCCGCACCTGTGAGCTGACGATTCAGGAGCTATGCGTCCCTACAAATTACAACCCTCCCCCCCCCATACCAGGTACCAAGCGATAATGATGAGGCTAGCATGTTTCTGGCTGAAGAGGTAATAAACCAAGGGTAAACAGGACCAGGTAACAGTTTAGAGGAGTGTTACTAACAAGCTAGACTTATAGCTCCAGAATGATTTAATTGCTTGAATGTATAAACATGCCTTCGGTAGAGAGGGGAGAGGGAAGATCGGGAGGGGTGGGGGGGGGGGAAGGGGGAGAAGAGGGGGGGCTTAGTTGTAAAATGTATAAAGAGAGGAAAACTATTTTTTCTGGTGTGCTTGATCTGAGACTTGCCTGTCTCCTTGCACCACTTTGAGATCTCAAATAAACTTTGTTTGCTTCTCCACCCTGGTGTGTTCATTGGCGCGAAGCACACCGGGCAACGAACCCCGCTGTTGCTGTCCTCGGGCCTCTGTGCCGGCAACACAGACAGGGCGATCCCCTCGCTATCATATCATTCGTTTTCACTCCCAATCAATTTCAATGTTTAGTTTGTCTGTGACGGTGACTGTAAGGGTATAATTTTCAATATAGTTACATTATTCCTTTAATCAGTGATACACAGACTGAGGCTCGCGAGCCGCAAGTGGTTCTGTGTGATTTAATTATTAACTAATCTAACTAAGCTATTAACCAATCAGGATGCTATTACTGGGATCAGATGTTTCCTTGCTCATGAAGAGCTGTAGAATATATAGTAAATGAAACAATGAATTCACACGACTGTGGCTCTTTTGGGTAATGTTGATTGCTAATTTGGCTCCTGAACCACTGAGGTCTGAATATCACCGCTTTAAACATTACCTGTACACACATCTCACAGTGATTAAGAATATGAATAAGTTACAAGCTTTCAGTAGACACCTTGCATGCTGTGCTTTAGCGATAAATACCCTGAAAGTGGTGTATTAGGTGTAGTGAGTTTGTCAGATTTGAGACAGGAGTTGCTGGTAATGAACAGTGAACGTTTTGCCCCTTGGCACCAATGAGCTGCTTCGTCACAGTGGTGTTCATTGCTGTGGGATTGGTTGGGTCCTTGTTTATTTGATATCCTTGATTTCCTTACCTGTTCCCTTTCCCTCTTTTTAATTTAGTCCTATCATTTCTGGGGATATAACACTGTTTGTCCTAGTCTGTTGGTCCTTGATTTCCTGTATGTATAAACTGTAATGTCCTAGAGGTCATAGGGGCTGTCTATTAGTTAAGGCCACTAAGTGGAGGAACCTTGCTCAAAGTACCCAGGATCCACTGGTGCTAAGGCTGGTCACTGAGCATCTGAAGAGGGAGGAGCCAGGGGACCAGGAGGGGACCTTAGGGCTCAGGAGGAGGCTACAGATACATCAGGATATGGCTGACCCCATAGTCCCGACTATTAATTGTTTGGCTTGTTGTGTTCCAAAACTCGTAATCGCACAACAATCTTCACTCCCTAAGGCCCCACTCATAGGTCCAATTAGACTCTGTGGTAGTCAAGAGTGGGGTCTCCCCAGCCTGTCTGCTCCAGTCCAGAGATGTCTACACCACCAGGTCCCACTCTGATGTGCAGCTACCTGGTTCAGTTCTGTGACATTAGCTCTGTGCCACTGCTGCCTTTGGGGCACTGCATAGCCAGCCCTGTTTCATTGCCACTGCCTGCTGGGAGGCTGGAAAGTCACCTCTGCCCCACTGCTGCTGGTCTGGTCATGTTCTGCTGCAAAGTCAGCTCTGCACCACCACTGTCACCAGTTCCACCCTCTCCTCACTCCCCTTGCTCGAGAGCCCAAGCTCCAGGCTGAGCTAAAATGTCTATACAGTTTTATTTTTAGGACACTAGCATGAGGCCCACTAGCACAAGTGTGTAGACTTGGGCTGGGAGGTTTGCTCCCAGATGCAGTGTAGATATGCCCTAAGCCTTCTGGTTCCAGAGCTTACTGAAGAATTAATCAGCTCTCAGAAGGTGTTAGGTACCTGCACCCTATCCTCATGATCACTGACCAGCCAATGATAAGGTATTCTGAGAGTTAGGGCTTGTCGGAAATCTCAGCTCTCTAACACCACATTCTATAGGCCATTATCCTCTGATCCCACTGAGGATTACCAAAAGAAACTACACCATCTGCTCAAGAAACTCCCTGAAAAAGCACAGGAACATATCTGTACAGACACATGCTGATGAAGTGGGCTGTAGCCTACGAAAGCTTATGCTCAAATAAATTTGTTAGTCTCTAAGGTGCCACAAGTACTCCTGTTCTTTTTGCGGATACAGACTAACACGGCTGCTACTCTGAATCCTGACAGAATGTTTTCCTGTAGAACAATGCCTATTCATCAAAAGCGAACCCTTTCACACCAACGTGCCAATTTCAACAAACCTTTGTTAGGAAAGGCAGTTTTCTAAAAGCATTTTGATCACTTTTTGGAGCAGAACATTTCAATTTTTCACTTTGAAATGACTTTTTTCATTTCAGTTTGTGAAATTTGTATGTAATATAAAACGAAAAAAGTCAAAATTGGAACAAAACGTTTTGTTCTACCTGAAACAATTTTTTTTTCAGAATTAATTTAATTTAATGGCAAATTCAATTTTGTTGTTGTTTTTGTTCTGTTTCATAACAGGAAAATTCCTGAACTTGCTGATTCTCCCACAAAACTAAAAATCCAGTTCCCACTCAGCTCTACTCATACCGTATTGCTTCTATCTTGGGTTTCCTTGCTATGGTGAGTTATCGCTCAGTATCTGCTGGGGGATTTGTGTGTGTGTGTGTGTGGGGGGGGTGTTCATGTAGTTTGAATTAAACTTTGGCTTGAACCAAAAACTTGGATCCAAATATTTTGAAATGTAGAGGAAGTGGAGCTGGAGAGGAAGGCTGGTCCAGTGGGTAGAGAGCTGCCATAAGAGATCAGGGTTCAATTCCTGCTTTGCCACAGACACCTCCGTGACCTTGGGCAAGTCACTTAGCCTTGCTGTGTCCCCATCTGTAAAATAGTATTTCCCTACCTCATATGGGTGTTGTAAGGATAAATACATTAAAGATTGTAATGTGTTCAGATATTAGGGGCCATACAAGTATCTAAGAGAGACAGCAATTTGCAAATTGGATCAAGTTCTCTCAGTGAAAACACAGCTGTTAGCGTTCTAATTATCCACTAGGCTCTTATGCCCAGATTTGAAGAAGTATCCACAAATTTTGGGTGCTTCAGTTTTTGGTGCACCGCTGGACACACTTAAGGCTTGATTTCTGCCCCACCTCCTGCCGAGGTGTTGAGTACTTCAGTTGGAGCTGTGGATGCTCGGCACCTCTGAAAGTCAGGCCCAAAGAGTCTCAAGTTGGGCACAGAAAACTAGTGGACACTTTTGAAAATGCGGCCTTCATAACTATTGCTCCAAACATAATTGAGTTCCCCCCATAACATTGCATAGCTCCATGGGCACCAGGCAAAATCAGAATCATGTGAAATCTTTTATTTTTAATTGTTAAAGTAAATATTTCTATCACACAGAAACAAATCATTTAGAACCTAATAAATTCTCAGCCAACCATCAAGGGGTTAACCTGGCTTAATCTTGCTACTGAATTTTGTTGACTGGACTCTTGAACAGTATTTTCTTTTTACTGACTGACATTAGATAGTGAGTCCAGTGCTTCTGATCAAGTGAACCATAGCAACAAGGTCAGAAGATTAGCAGCTTTTTGGGCACAGGGGTAAGATACTGAGAACTTGAAAAAAAGATCTTGCTGATTGATTATGTAATTTGACTGTCCCCTGGACAGGGTAGCAAGTGCCAAGGAAAGGAGAGGGATCAGGGCCTAAAGGGCTCCCTGCCTTCCCAGTTTGTAAGCACTACAGTGTTTGATTCTCTGTTCATTACTTATATTACATTATAATTATGACCCCCTAATAAATTACTCTGCTTTTCCTTTTGCATGCTGGGTGTGCACAGAACAACTCAAACTACCCCTTTATCAGTAGAAATAATTATTTTTCAATATCTCATTTTGTTCTTCCGTTACTAGAATTTCTCAGTTAGCCCAACAAGTAAGCAAAGTTATTACAGTTCGTATCTAGTGTGAGATTTTTGCCAGTAGGTGGGGTCCAAGTGGAAATTTTCATTGCTCACTTTTCACTATTGCTATAGGTGTTGCTCTCTGCTCTCATAAGGGAATTCTATGCAATATGAGGAGGAATTTACTGTGGTTTCTGGAGACTGTTCAGTGTTTGGGGGTGTAACAGCAGGAGAGGGCCACCTGCTCATGGGATAATTGGCTGTTCCCTTCAGTGGCAAATGCTAGTTCCATTGGATGACCTGAAATGCCAGAAGCTGGGACTGGATGACAGGGCTTGGATCACTCAAAATTGCCCTGTTCTCTTCATTCCCTCTGAAGCATCCCACTGGCCACTGTCAGAAGACAGGATACTAGGCTAGATGGACCATTTGTCTAGCCCAATATGGCCGGTCTGATGTTCTGATGTTCTTTTTTCTTTTTTTCTTTTTATTAACTAGATATTGGCCTGAACCTGAACCCAAACATACCTGAGCTTTGGAATAACCCAGGTCCAAATTTCTTGATGAGGACCCATCTTTCTAATGGGCTGAACAGTGATCTCAAATCTGGACATTTCCAAACTTATCAGGGCAGGGAAGGAAAAAATGGGTTGGGGCAAGCATGTGCTTAAATTCCAGATCCAGACTTCGAACTGAGTGGTACAGCTCTGGGTCCAGCTCTGTTCCTAACTATGGCCTATGTGGTAGTAGAGCTAGTCAGAAATTTTCTGACACAACACAGTTTTGTCAGAAGATGCTGGTTTGTTGAGCCTGAAACTTCTCTCAGAAGTGAGTTGGGTTTGATGAATGTTTGTCAGATCACAGGCAGGAGTTTATCAAGGAACTGTCCTCAGGTACAGCAGCAGCTCCAGCAGAGGCTGGTGAGTTCCAGGGAAGGAACTGGAAATCGGGTGGTGGGCCAGGGACTATGTAAGATGGCTCCGGGGATGACCCTGATGCCTTTTTCTGACTCTTGAGTGGATAGCTGGATTGGACAAGCGTGCTTGGATGCTACAGCTAGCCCCTTGCCTGACTTTTGAGGCTTAGGCTGCTTATATGGCCCTGAGTGATCACCAAGCCAAACAGTATGATATCCTGAAGGCCGCTATTCTGAAGAGGGTGGGCCCGTGATCAGAGAAATAGAGTCAAAAATGTAGAGCATTCAGATGGAATTGTGGGACACATTCCCAGGCTTTTGTGCAAAAGTTTTCTGAATAGGCCAGTCGGTGGTTGAGGCCAGATAGGCAGGACACTGACACCATAATGGACTCAGTTATTCTTGAACAGTTTACACAGAGCTTCCCCTAGGCTGCAAGAGTTTGGGTCCAAAGGCATCAGCCGGAATTGCTAGAAGCTGCTGCGGAACTAATGAAGGAGTATGTGGAAGAGGCCATTCCATGAAAAAAGCTCCATCCCCCTACAATCAGTGAGGCAGGAAAGAAGGTTCAGATTTATCAAAGCCCAGAAAAGGGATGCTAGAGGCAAATAAGGCTCCTGATGCCTGGTCAGTGGTTTGTTTACTTGAACACAATAAAAACAACAGCAGGCAGTTTCCTCACTCAGAAATCCCCATATCTGCCATTCAAGCGAGATGTAAGCTCAAGAAACAATTTCCGCTTTCCCTCAGAGCCATACTCACAGCTGGTCCAGACAGTCCCTGCTGGCTTGCTCTGCCTCGGACACTTGCAGGCTGCAGTGCAAACTAACGTCCAAGTCCCTGCATCTGCAGCAAGGGAGACCCCTGTTAATCTACCTGAATTAGTTCTGCTTGGACCTGACCGTGAGTTTAGTGCCTCAGGCAGTAACATCTATTGTCTGCAGCTGTTTAATTGCTCTTTCCATTGAGCTTGAAAGTGGGTGCTTGGCACATCCATTGGCTTTAATCTGGGATTGTCTTTGGATTTAAAACCCACTGAATGGCAGCCACTACCACTTTTTAGTATAACACATATTATAAATTGCAAAACTCTGCACAGCCATCGCAGCAAAGAATGCACATCACATTTTCCTTTCCCTAACAAAGATTTAGCCTTATGTTGTAGAGTTTGCACATACAAGTTAGAGCAACAGTGGAAAATGCATGCAAGCAGCAGAGCACACAGAGAAATGGAGTGTTCCCACGTTGATCCAAGTGTGAGCCAAGGAGAACTTCCAGGTGGTCTGTGGAGTGATTAGGGTGACCAGACTTCCCGATTTTATCGGGACTGTCCCGATATTTCCTTGTTTGTCCAGTGTCCCGACCGATATGCGGTCGGGACACTGGACAAACAAGGAAATGCTCCGGAGCCCGGAAGTGCTCCTCCCCCCATTGGCTCCCTCCCCGAATCCCTGCCTCTTCCCCAGACTCACCATTCCTCCTCCCTCCACAAGCTCTGGAGGGAGGCCCCATAGACGCAGGGGGAGCGCGGTGCCAGGGTGAGTGAGAGTCCGGCCTGGCCCCGAGCAGGCAGGACTCAGTCGGGTGGTAGGGAGAGTAGGGGGGCGGCCCGCGGGGCCAGGCGGCGGCTGTTCTTCCCCCCCTAGGCAGCGGGACTCGGGAGCAGCCACTGCTGCAGCTCCCACTGCCGTGGGGGGAGGAAGCGGCCAAGCTTGGCGGCTGTGGCTCTGGCGCCCCCGAACCCCCCGAGCCTGGGCCTGTTGCGGGGACCCAGCAGCGCGCACGCTGCACCCAGCCCCTGGCCAGTCGCCTCTGGGCTGCTGCCCAGCTGGTGCAATCCCGCGGTGGCCCCGGGGTGGAGGCATCGGCAGCCCAGCCCCGTTCATTCCCCTGCGGGACCCGAGCGGGACAGGGGGGCTGGGGCCTGCTGCCCCCACTCCGGGGCCACCGCGGGATTGCACCAGCTGGGCAGCAGCCCAGACGTGATTGGCCAGGGGCTGGGCACAGCGTGCGCGCTGCTGGGTCCCCGCAGCAGGCCCGGGCTCAGGGGGTTCGGGCCTGGGCGCCAGAGCCGCAGCCGCCGAGCTTGGCCATCGGCCGCTTCCTCCCCCCACGGCAGTGGGAGCTGCAGCAGTGGCTGCTCCCGAGTCCCGCTGCCCAGGGCGGGAGAACAGCCGCCGCCTGGCCCCGCGGGCCGCCCCCGTACTCTCCCTACCGCCCAACTGAGTCCTGCCTGCTCGGGGCCAGGCCGGACTCTCACTCACCCTGGCCCCGCGCGTCCCCTGCGTCTCCCGGGCCTCCCTCCAGCGCTTGTGGAGGAAGGGTGTTTTTTCTTTTGCCCTGCCTCCCCCCCCGCGTCACGTTCCTCCCCCCCCCCCCCCCCCCCCGCATCCCGATATTTGACTTGGGTGATCTGGTCACCCTAGGAGTGATGTGCTATTGAAATGAGAGGTGATTGTCCCATCTTATAAAGATTAAATTGCTCATGCATCAGTCTCCAAGCCAATCTTCCTTGTATGCCTGCCAACAACTCTCCATGGTAGGCCTGTACCCCAGAGGGGAATAGTCTGGTAATGAGTCTTTCTTTCGCAGCCTTTCTTTGATGTAAACGTCAACCCTGATCAGACTTGCTGACAACATTGATATTGAAGTGGAACAGAACTAAACTGCAAAGTCACCTGGAAGCGTCAGAGTACAGAGGGTTGCAGGCAACACGAGGAGACTTGGTAAAGTCTTACGCCTGGTCTACACTGGCGGGGGAGGGGATCGATCTAAGTTACGCAACTTCAGCTACATGAATAACATAGCTGAAGTCCACATACTTAGATCTACTTACTGCGGTGTCTTCACTGCAGTAGGTCAACTGCTGACGCTCCCCCGTTGACTCCGCCTACACTTCTTGCTCTGGTGGAGTACTGGAGTTGACGGGAGAGTGCTCAGCGGTCGATTGATCACGTCTTCACTAGACGCGATAAATCGACCCCTGCTGGATTGATCTGGAGGTAAGTGTAGATATGCGCTTAAACCTGGAGGGAGAAAACAGCCCAGATTGAAAAAAGAAAAGAGGGGCCCATAATCAAGCAGTGAGATCTGTTCCATTGAAGCAAGTGTGTTACTTTTTCAGATGACAGCAAGGAAAGGGTGTGCAATTAGGCGTGGGAAGGGGAACTGCCTCTTTCTTAAGTGCTCCACAGGTTGAAAATGTTGAGAACCACAGGGCTATTCCATCGTAGCAACAATTTATAGGGCAGGTAGAACAAGAGTTTTTTCTTGTCTGTTTAAAAAAAAAATAGAGACAGAATCATCCAAGCAAGTTGGAATAAAAACTTCCTTTGTGCTTCGAGATCTATGAATGCAATGTAAGAGCTAGGTATTATTATATTATTTGTTTTATGTCCTCAAGTTCCACAGTCAGTTGGTGCTGGAATGTGCCCTACACCTAATTTGTCTAGGTATTTACAATCACAAAGGGGGCAGTGGTACCTTGAGATGTGGCAGGCGCTGTTCAAACATAAAGACACATAGTCCTTGCCTGAAAGAATTTAAGAATCGGTAAGACCAAAGACAGACAAGGGCAGAGGGAGTTCAACAAAGTGCTGGTGTAATACCAACAGACAGACCGTGGTCATTGGCGGGTGGGATTGTACCTGGGGCCTCTGGAGCTTAGTGCATGAGCCTCTATTGCATGAGCTAAAAGCCATATGGCTGTTAGCTAAGGCTGTAGAGCAAACTCATTTCTCTCTCTCTCTCTCAGTGCCACTAGATGGGACAGAACACCACCCCTAGGAGGTGTGTGGGTTACATTGGCATAGTCTGTTGGCTGCTGGCCCACTGCTGTACTGCAGTGTGACTCGCTCCTCCCATTCCCAAGGGAGACCGAGTGCACAGTGGGAGTAATGCTGTTTTAAGCCGCAGCAGTAGCCTTCTGTAACTGTAGCTGCAGAAGACATGCGGTTTGTGGGGTGGGAAAGCATGCAGGTTAGTGCAGATCCCTCCCCTCCTGCCCGGAATGCCTTTTACTTTGGAGTCTCTTTTTCAAATAGTTCTTTTGCTATGGAGGCCTAGCAGAATTTTGGAGGCTTTCACAACAGCTGCCTCGTTTGGAGCCTGGTTGCCCGGCCTACAGGATCTGTGTGAGGTGATGATGATTGTGTTGGGAGCTCAGGGGAATGAGTAAATAAATGGGGTCTCGTTGACCATCTCTCTCAACTCTGCATTAGTCATGAAGGTCAGAGCTGTTAAAAATATAGTTATGGTTCCCTAACTATGGTTTGTGGAGACTTGACTGGCCGCATGATGCTGGAATCCTCTTTATTTCCACCTGCTAAACTGTGTTAAAAGGCAACTCGGTCTACCTTAAATGCTTTCCTAATGTAAGCCCTGTGGCCTGAAGCTCTAGAGCAGTGTGTCTCAACCTTTTTTGTGCTGGCAACCCCCTTTGGACTTAAAAAAAATAATCATCGTGCCCCCCCGCAAAAAAAATTGCAACCCTCCCCCCACCTTAAGCTCAGGACTTCAGCCCCCTACGCAGTTCAGGGTGTGGAGCTCCAGTAGCCCTGTTTGCGGCTGAAATAGGTAAATTAGCTTTGCGGGGGGCGCTGGGGCATGGGGTCCCAGGCAATTGTCTTGCTTTGTACCCCCTAACACCAGTCCTGCTTGCGACCCCCATAAAGCCCCTCCCGCGACCCCCCCTGGGGCTCACAACCCTCAGGTTGAAAAACACTGTGCTACTATCTGTTAATTAATAGGGGAGTGCAGCCACAGAACTACTTAATCTGCATAAGCCATTTACCCAGCACTCCAGATGGATAGAAGCTCTCAAAGGGAAGGAACTTTCTATCCTGAACTACTGGTGAACAGAGGGAAGCTACAGAGAGCTCATTTGCATAAGCATTCAACCCAGAATTCCTCCTGTGACACTTTGGGAGCCACCATAACTGTATGCAAACTCAGAATTGGTTGGGTGGTAGAGCTTAACTGAGAGAACTGAAGGCAACAGGGGATGTATGTTATTATAGGGAGTATGTTCCTAGTGGTAAGGGTTCTGATCAAGGAATTTATATGCTACTGATTTCTCTACAATAAATGCTTTGTGATGTTAAGAGGACTTTTGCAGAGAGATGATGCTGATTGAGATGACTCTGATGGGGTGCAATGTAGAGAGGGAAGCCAGTGATGACAGCAGCAGAGCTGAGTGAACTCTGGTAAGGCCCCTTTCTACCCAGCTACTAAATTAAGCTGAAATATCTATAGCTGGCATAGGTGGTGAAGCCTCAGAACAGGACCCCCTGTTCTGCGCTTCATAAGGGACTGGAGAAAGGCCTGCCCCAGCGTGCATCAGGACTCTGAAATTGCAACCCAGTGACACCAACCTCTGAGTGGAGTTCAGCAGATGGAGAAGAGGGAAGTGCTGTGGTATTGGGACAGTTGCCTATTGGATATTCACCTGGACAGGTGGGGAACTGAGTTAATTGACTCCTGCTAAAGTTATGGTCCAGCCTGTTTAACTTGTCATGCATACAGATAGTGTTGCTGTACTTTCTCAAGTAGGTGCTGTTTCTTTTTCTCCTAATAAAATTTCCCTTCTTTTATACACAGACTGAGTACTAACAAGTGGGGAAGTGTTGCCTATGAAGGGCACTGAGGGAAGGTATTTAGTGATCCCAGAAACTCTAGGTGGGGCTCAAGCCAGTGGTTTTTGTTAGTTTTCAGGGGATCCCCGAGCATCTGAACCTGGCCCTTGTTGCTGAGGTCAACCAGCTGGCAGAAGGACAAAGCCAGTACAGGTGTGGTAGGTGGGTCAAGTAATCCATCACCTGTACAGTCTCGCTCATACAACCAATGAAATTGTTGCATGCAAATCAGCTGTAGAGTAAGGATGGTGATTGGTTAGTTACCTCTGATATCACAGGACCATTGGCATGACATAGATATATGTCTCACTGCAGTGAAAGCCCATGCTGTCACAGGGGTGTAATCTGTAAAGTCAAAATGGCTGAGAACTTAAAAATCACGGTAACAGACCGTGAATCCCAATGATAATCGAACCTGGGGATATTCTAAACAAAACCAGCTCTCAACCATGCTTGTAGCTGATGCAATGGGGTTTACCTGCTTTTTAGTCTGAGGCAGTTGTCAAAACCAAGTGTGGAGTGCTTGCTCTGGGGACAGGTAGAGATCTGGCTCTCATGGTGATGGTGATATTTCTCTTAGTTTGGGTGGTGGGGGATTTCAGTTATGCATTTGCTGGCCAAGGCACAGACTGACAGGGCTCTTCATGGGATCTGGCTGTGCATCTCTGTCTCCTGTTCAGATGAAAACAAAGTATGTGTGGAGGGCACAGATGGAGGCAACAAACCACAAAAGTTAAAGCTAGGACCCCTGATGCCAAAAATAAATTGCCAAAATTGCAATTCTACATGAAATTTTGGGGTCTAGATATGGGTCAAAGATGGCAGAGGCTCTGATCCTACAATCTGATCTATGCAAATACAATGAAGTTAATGGGTCTCCGTATAGATGGAAGAGTGTATTTGCAAGAATCTGATTGTGGTATCAGAACCATAGTTATTATCTAGGGTGTATTATCTATTAATATATCATCTTGTGTAATGAACAGAAGAAATAACTTAACACCTTACTGATATTGGCCTAGATCTATTTAACAGCCACAGATGTGGAATGGGTGACGGTACAGTCAGCTGTTCATTGGGAGCCTGTTGAATGTACATGTCTGTTTTGCAGGCAATATCAAAAAAGCAGACAAATTCTAATAAATAGACTAAGCGATGACATCAGACTTTGTTTGGGTAAAAAGACTGGTTTTATTCCAAAGAATATATTTTAAAGCAGTCTCTTAAGACTTCTGTGTTGTAGCTGCATTTTTTCAGAAAGTGATTTCTCTCTAGGTTTGTTGAAATGCATGATATGACTGGCAAAATAGACATGACATGTCATCCTGGAACAATATCCAACCTAGATGCAGGTCAATGATTATCCCACATTTGCAGAGCAATTTGGCACATTTCTAATTTAACATAGTAAATCAGACTTGCCTTTCTGTATGCAGGACACAAAGACTAGTCTATTTCAGCTAAACAGAAATGGTTCTTCACAAAAACAATGACCATAATGTATGCACTGGATGAAGAATGCATAGGAAGAAAACATACTTGAATATCAATGTTACATGAAAACCCTACAACACAACAGGAGGAGACAATTTAAAAGTCATTAGCAGAAATGATCAGTGTCTATGCAAAAGAATATCAAGGATATTTATAAAGGCAAATTGGAATGTGAACCACTTCAATAAAATCAGCTCTCAGAAGTCCTGTATTTTTCTGACTGAGGTTATAGCTAGCACTTTAACTAATATGAACAGTTGTTCCTTTTATTTAAAAATGTTGTGTTTGCATTATACTCATGAGCTGATAAAGGAAATAGAAACTATTTGTCCTCTGTCAACTGTTCTTGGACCTTTCAAATTGTGCTTTGGAACCAGTAGCTTCTCGGTACTGAATGACATCACCTTTGGATTGAAGTAGAGACAATGCTGTCTATTTCAAGGTACATATACATTTAAAAAAACAAAAACAAAAAATGCTGTTGGCAACACTTACAATGTGGTTATTTTTCAGGGTGATGCAGACTTCATAAAGGAAATTCTTTAAATACCAAATTTATTTGGATCACTTAAGGATTAGAATTGCCCTTGTTTTAGCGGTAATGACTCCATCTATGACAGGTTCTAGCTGGATAAACCCACCTGTACTGTGTCTCCTGGAGTCCTAAAAATATTTTTTAACCCTAAACCATAGGCGCCAACTTCTGCTGGCGCCGGTGGGTGCTCGACCCCCGTCTGCTCCCGGCCCCACCCCGACTCAGCCCCTGCCCCGCCCCCATTCCAACCCCTTTCCGAAACCGCTGTTTTGCAGCAGCAAGCGCTAGGAGATAGGCGGAGAAGCGGGGACGTGGCACGCTCAGGGGAGGAGGCGGAGGTGAGGTGACGTGAGGTGGGGCAGGGAGGGGAGCTTGGCTGCCAGTGGGTGCAGAGCACCCACTAATTTTTCCCTCGGAGTCGGTGCCTATGCCCTAAACACTGTTGTCTCTGATGCCTGCCTGCAGAAGTCTCCATCCTGCTCCCATGGAAGTTATGCCACTGATTTCAATGAGCACTAGTTTGGATCCAGAGTGAGCGTCAATAGCGTCAAAAGAACCACTTACCTGAATTAGTGTTACTCATTTGCAGCATTGGGTTGGGTTCCAACTTAGCTGTGCCAATCTCATCCAAACCATTGGCTTTTCATCTCCTACTCTCCTATACGTTGACCTCTTCACTCCCTTTAGGACCCCTATTTCACTGAGCCGTGCCTTTCATCATCTTAGAACATACGACTTGCTCTAATTTGGCTTTCCTCTGCAGTCAGTCCCTCTGTCCTTTCCTTGCTGTCCTTGCAGGGATTCACAGTGTCCTTCAGATTTATTCCATTGGTCCTATGAACACTGCTAAATTTTTCAGCATTCTACTGCACACCGTGTGAAGAAAGGCAATGTCCTTGGTTATCCTTTCTGATCCTACCAGCATTTGGACTCTGCTGAGTGACTGTAAATGTCAAGGCAGCACACCCTGCCTGGGGGGAAAGGGTCTTTCATTCATCCTCTTGAGTCAGTCCCTGACCCTGCCCAAACACACTTCTGGTCAATTCCTAGAATCAGAGTGACATTATGAAAGGAGGTACATGAGGTGTGTGATGTATCCGGTGGGAATGTTGCTGTGAGGTGAGAGCTTGTGGGAGGGGGCTTTAAGGGAGTGGAGCAGGAACAGTCTGATCCTGCCAGATACTTTAAGTAAAATTAAGTAGTTTTCAAAATTATTTTGATGACATAGCTTTATTTTTTTAAGTAGTTTTAGTAAACAAAGCTGTATTTTTGGTTGATAGAAAAAGGGATAGTGAGTGAACAGAAGGAGAAACCAGTAGTCTTCTATGTGGGCTGCTCTTTAAAGAAAGGGCAAAATCTGCTTGAAAACATTCTACTTTATTTCCCCTTGCTGTCTCCTTGCCACTCTATAACAACAGGTGAATAATGTAGACTCTTCACTTATCCCATACCCATCAGCTTAAGCTTGTGGAAGGTCTGTATAATTCAGGTCTTTCAGCAGAGAAGTCATAAGTGGTTGGGAAATTAAACAACTTTCCCTAGATCTAGGAACAGTGGAGTTTGAACGGTCGTTCAATCTTCCAATCTGAGAAGTGGAAAATAGAGCAGAATCCCTGTGTCCTTTGTCAGGGATGTCTATTATTTTTTTAAGTGGACCATCTCTCTAACTAGGAAAATTAGGGACATGGGAATTAATATTGTGGCTAGCCCTGGTCTCAGACAGCTGCAGCGGCACAGGAGCCAGCAAACAGAGCTGTAAACAGGGGAGTTTGCAAGGGGAGCTCGGGGGGAAGACTAGGAGAACCAGACAGAGGAACAGACAGGCTAGTAAAGGGAGTGTGTGGTGTTCTGGCAGTGTTGTGGTGCTCGTTGGGGGTTTGTTTTGCTGTGGGGGTGGTGTTTTGGTTTGGTTTGTGTTTCCTGGACTAACAGGACTTAGGTGGGAAGGCTATGACAGATACAGAGGCAGCAGTGGTAGTGACCCAAGCAGTGGAAGACACAATGAAGATGACTGGATGTGGAAGCTGCAGTATGTACATGATCCTGGAGGGGGTACCTGAAAAGAGTTTCGTCTGCATGAAGTGTTGCCTGATGGAGCTGATGGAGAAAAGATCTGGTTGAGTTTAGAAGGGGGTTCGAGCAGATGATGGAGCAAAGACATGAGGAGGCTGAAGGGAAAAGCTCAGACTTGCAGATGGAAGCAGGACCAAATAACTCTGAGGGGAGACTGCTGGGTGAGGAAAGTGGACAGTGGAAGCATGTGACTAAGAGAACCAGGCAGAGGAAAAGACAGGCTAGTGAAGGAGAAATAGAGCTCAGGGACAGGTTTGCGGAGTTGGAAAATGAAGGGGCACAGCAGGTGGTCACTGAAGGTGGGAGGGCAAGGAAGAAGAGAAGAGCAGCTAGTTCTATAGGAAGAGGGAAAGAGTCAATGGAGATAACAACACCAAATATGAGCCCCAGGAGGATACGGGATGGGTTGCAGAGGATTGCAAGGGAGAATAGGAATCGAGAGGACTTGCGCCAGAGGGAACAGGGGATAGACCGGAGAATCACACCATCACCAGGAAAAGGAAGGTCTACATGATTGGGGACTCCCTACTGTGAAGAATAGACAGGCCTGTAACCAGAGCTGATCCAGAGAATAGAAGGGTGTGCTGTCTGCTGGGTGCTAAGATACAGGATGTGGACCTGAGGCTGAAGAGGATCCTAAAGGGAGCGGGAAAGAATCCACTGATTGTCCTTCACGTGGGAGCAAATTATACGCCTAGATTCTCGCTGGAACGTATCAAGGGAGACTATGCCAGGCTGGGGAAGATGCTTAAAGAAATCAAGGCTCAGGTGATCTTCAGTGGGATTCTGCCTGTTCCTAGAGAAGGGCAACAAAGGTGTGACAAGATTATGATGATCAACAGATGGCTCAGGCAGTGGTGTTATAAGGAGGGCTTTGGGATGTATGGCCACTGGGAGGCATTCATGGACAGAGGACTGTTCTCTCAGGATGGACTTCAGCTGATTAGGGAGGGAAATAGACTTCTAGGATGGAGGCTAGCACAACTGATTAAGAGAGCTTTAAACTAGGAATTGGGGGGAGATGGTTGGGAGATGTCCAAGTAATCTCCACGCCGGATTTTAACATTGAGAGGAAAGAAAATGAAGTAAGAAAGGATACCGCCATGGGTAGGAGAATGGACATAAGGAGGAAGGGTAGTGTAGATACCAGTCTAATAGGTGATATTAGCAGTAGAATGTCTGTGCCTAATCGGGTAAAGAATGTGAGCGAAGCCAAACAGCAAAAATTAAGATGTTTGTACACCAATGCGAGGAACCTAGGTAACAAAATGGAGGAACTAGAGTTACTGGTGCAGGAAGTGAAACCAGATATTATAGGGATAACAGAAACATGGTGGAATAGTAGTCATGACTGGAGTACAGGTATTGAAGGGTATGTGCTGTTTAGGAAAGACAGAAATAAAGGCAAAGGTGGTGGAGTAGCATTGTATATCAATGATGAGGTAGACCGAAAGAAATAAGAAGTGATGGAATGGATAAGACAGAGTCTGTCTGGACAAAAATCACATTGGGGAAGAAAGCTACTAGAGCCTCCCCTGGGATAGTGCTTGGGGTGCGCTATAGACCACCGGGATCTGATTTGGATATGGATAGAGACCTCTTTAATGTTTTTACTGAAGTAAATACTAATGGGAATTGTGTGATCATGGGAGACTTTAACTTCCCAGATATAGACTGGAGGACAAGTGCTAATAATAATAAATAATAGGGCTCAGATTTTCCTGGATGCGATAGCTGATGGATTCCTTCACCAAGTAGTTGCTGAACCAACAAGAGGGGATGCCATTTTAGATTTGGTTTTGGTGAGTAGTGAAGACCTCATAGAAGAAATGGTTGTAGGGGACAACCTTGGTTTGAGTGATCATGAGCTAATTCAGTTCAAACTAAATGGAAGGATAAACAAAAATAGATCTGTGACGAGGGTTTTTGATTTTAAAAGGGCTAACTTAAAAAAATTAAGGAAATTAGTTAGGGAAGTGGATTGGATTGAAGAACTTGTGGATCTAAAGGCAGAGGAGGCCTGGAATTACTTCAAGTCAAAGTTGCAGAAACTATCAGAAGCCTGCATCCCAAGAAAGGGGGAAAAATTCATAGGCAGGAGTTGTATTCCAAGCTGGATGAGCAAGCATTTCAGAGAGTTGATTAAGAAAAAGCAGAAAGCCTACAAGGAGTGGAAAATGGGAGGGATCAGCAAGGAAAGCTACCTTATTGAGGTCAGAACATGTAGGGATAAACTGAGAAAGGCCAAAAGCCATGTAGAGTTGGACCTTGCAAAGGGAATTAAAACCAATAGTAAAAGGTTCTGTAGCCATATACATAAGAAAACAAAGAAAGAAGTGGGACCGCTAAACACTGAGGATGGAGTGGAGGTTAAGGATAATCTAGGCATGGCCCAATATCTAAACAAATACTTTGCCTCAGTCTTTAATGAGGCTAATGAGGAGCTTAGGGATAATGGCAGGATGAGAAATGGGAATGAGGATATGGAGGTAGATATTACCACATCCGAGGTAGAAGCCAAACTTGAACAGCTTAATGGGACTAAATCGGGGGGCCCAGATAATCTTCATCCAAGAATATTGAAGGAACTGGCACATGAAATTGCAAGCCCGTTAGCAAGAATTTTTAATGAATCTGTAAACTCAGGGGTTGAACCGTATGACTGCAGAATTGCTAACATAGTTCCTATTTTTAAGAAAGGGGGAAAAAAGTGATCCAGGTAACTACAGGCCTGTTAGTTTGACGTCTGTAGTATTCAAGGTCTTGGAAAAAATATTGAAGGAGAAAGTAGTTAAGGACATTGAGGTCAATGGTAATTGGGACAAAATACAACATGGTTTTACAAAAGGTAGATTGTGCCAAACAAACCTGATCTCCTTCTTTAAGAAGGTAACAGATTTTTTAGACAAAGGAAACACAGTGGATCTAATTTACCTCGATTTCAGTAAGGCATTTGATACAGTTCCACATGGGGAATTATTAGTTAAATTGGAAAAGATGGGGATCAATATGAAAATTGAAAGGTGGATAAGGAACTGGTTAAAGGGGAGACTATAACGGGTCATACTGAAAGGTGAACTGTCCGGCTGGAGGGAGGTTACTAGTGGAGTTCCTCAGGGATCCATTTTGGGACCAATCTTAGGGTATGTCTACACTACAGGATTAATCCGAATTTATATAATTCGAATTTAGGAAACCGATTTTATAAATTCGAATGTATTCGGCCACACTAGGCACCATTAATTCGGTGGTGTGCGTCCAAGCTACCGTAGTAGCATCGATTTCCAGAGCGTTGCATTGTGGGTAGCCAATAACATTGAATTGCCAATAACTTCGAATTGCGGCCACACTAACCTTAATTCGGATTAACAATACCGATTTTGACGCTACTCCTCTCGTCGAGGAGGAGTACAGAAATCGAATTAAAGGGCTCTTTAATTCGAATTAAATGGCTTCGTTGTGTGGACGGGTCAAGCGTTAATTCGAATTAAAGCAGCTAAATCCGAATTAAAGTCGTAGTGTAGACCAGGCCTTACTTAATCTTTTTATTACTGACCTTGTTACAAAAAGTGGGAGTGTGCTAATAAAGTCTGCGGATGACACAAAACTGGGAAGTATTGCCAATACAGAGAAGGACCGGGATATCATACAGGAAGATCTGGATGAGCTTATAAACTGGAGTAATAGTAATAGGATGAAATTTAATAGTGAAAAGTGCAAGATCATGCATTTAGGGATTAATAACAAGAATTTTTGTTATAAGATGGGGACTTATCAGTTGGAAGTAACAGAGGAGGAGAAGGACCTTGGAGTATTGGTTGATCACAGGATGACTATGAGCCGCCAATGTGATATGGCTGTGAAAAAAGCTAATGCATCAGGTGAGGTATTTCCAGTAGCGATAAGGAGATGTTAGTACCATTATACAAGACACTGGTGAGACCTCATCTGGAATACTGTGTGTAGTTCTGGTCTCCCATGTTTAAGAAGGATGAATTCAAACTGGAACAAGTACAGAGAAGGGCTACTAGGATGATCCGAGGAATGGAAAACCTGTCTTATGAAAGGAGACTCAAAGAGCTTAGTTTGTTTAGCCTAACCAAAAGAAGGCTGAGGGGAGATATGATTGCTCTCTATAAATATATCAGAGGGATAAATACCAGGGAGGGAGAAGAATTATTTAAGCTCAGTACCAATGTGGACACAAGAACTAATGGATATAAACTGGCCATCAGGAAGTTTAGACTTGAAATTAGATGAAGGTTTCTAACCATCAGAGGAATGAAGTTCTGGAACAGCTTTCCAAGGGGAGCAGTGGGGTCAAAAGACATATCTGGCTTCAAGACTAAGCTTGGTAAGTTTATGGAGGGGATGGTATGATAGGATAACTTAATTTTGGCAATTAATTGATCTTTGACTATTAGCGGTAAATATGTCCAATGGCTTGTGATGGGATGGTAGATGGGGTGGGATCTGAGTTACTACAGAGAATTCTTTCCTGGGTGCTGGCTGGTGTGTCTTGCCCACATGCTCAGGGTTTAGCTGATCGCCATATTTGGGGTCAGGAAGGAATTTTCCTCGAGGGCAGATTGGCAGAGGCCCCGGGGGGTTTTCGCCTTCCTCTGCAGTGTGGGGCACGGGTCACTTGCTGGAGGATTCTCTGCACCTTGAAGTCTTTAAACCACGATTTGAGGACTTCAATAGCTCAGACATAGGTTAGGGGTTTATCACAGGAGTGGGTGGGTGAGATTCTGTGGCCTGCGTTGTGCAGGACGTCAGACTAGATGATCATAATGGTCCCTTCTGACCTTAAAGTCTATGACTCTATGTCTATGTGTTCAGTAACTGCCTGAAGTTTTAGGCCTAAATACAGTACTTTCCATAGCTCTGTGTAACTCCAAAGTGTACACAGCAATCACACAAGGTGATACTCTCTCAGCATTGGCAAAATAAATGTAATCAAATTCCCTCTTCCACATGAGGGGCTGGCTCATGCTCTTTCCTGATGATCTTACTCCTGAAGATGGTGGGTTTTTTCCTTCCTCCTTTAGGCATGGGCTACACTTTGGAATTTGACTATGGTTGATCAGTTGTGTACATCTGAGTCAGATGACACAATGCTGAACAGACCTGTGATCAGTGTAGTCTGGGACAAATCATGTTTAGCCTTGTGTTGTCTAACTCTGTGGTTCATAACTGCATTCAAGTATGGTCACATATTATAGTATAGACCCAGCCTTATAGGGCATGGCTACGCTGCATCTGGAAGTAAGGCCTGGTCTACACTACAGCTGCTGGTCAATCTAAGCTACGCGATTTGAGTTATGTTAGTAGCGTAACTTAAGTCGATGTAGCTTAGATCTACTTATCGCAGGGTCCACACTACGCTATGTTGATGGGAGATTCTGTCCCGCTGACATTGCTTCTGCCTCTTGTTGAGGTGGAGTACAGAAATTGATGGGAGGGCGCTCTCCCATCGATTGAGCATGTCTTCACTAGAGCCGCTAAATTGATGCTGCTGCATCGATTGCAGCAGTGCCAATTTTGCTCTGTAGTGAAGACAAGCCCTGAGCCTCCCAGCCTGGGCCCACAGACTTGTGCTAGTGAGGCTTGTGCTAGCACTCTAAAACTAGCTGTGTAGACAGCGATTTGATACTGTGGGTTGGGCCCTGAATCTGGGCTGGGGGAAGCTTTGGAGCCCAAGCTCCAGCCTGAGTGCAATGTCTACATAGCTATTTTTAGAGCTCTAGCACAAGTCTGTGGCCCCGGGCTGGGAGGATCCCTCCCAGATGCAGAGTAGACATGCCCACATGTATAATTAAAAACAAAGGACCTGATTCTCCTTTCATATAAATTATACACTGGTACAACTTCATTGACAATGAAGCCACTCTTGATTTACAATGATATAAGTAGGAGGAGAATCAGGCACCAAGAAAAGGCAGCACTTTTCATACAAGCTGTTTTAAAACCAGATATGAGTTAACAAAGCATCCTCCCTGCTAGACTTCAAAGGGAATAGTATAGAGGGTTTGCTGACTTTATCAGCTTCTGCTTTTTATCTGGTGGAGGGGAGGCAAATGCTCTCTCAAGAGACAAGCAGCTTTGGTCTTTGCTGCTTCTTGTCATTCTCCACTTTAGTAAAGGGCATATTTCCAGCATGATGGATGTGTAAATCCCCTGTGGGTGTGTCAGTACTGCAACACTGTGCTACTTCTAATCTCAGAGCAACCTGCTCTCAGTGATGGACTTGACAGCCTGTGTGCAAGGCCCAAGGACAGCACTGCAGGACAGTCACAGGAAACTCAAGCGCCTTTTTGGAAGGGGTATTTCTGGTTAAATGACTTCTCAAGATTGTTCTTACTTCCAGCCACTCAAATAAAAATATCAGCCTGCAATCTTAATGCAACTCAAACAAAGAAATAATCTGTCTGAACAGAGACTGAGCCAGACTCTATACATGCAAAGCCTGATGTTGTGGGACCCTCTCCACATAGGGTCCCCTATGCTGAGACATGAGCTGACTTTGCATATGCCTTAGTGGGTTATCGGATAACACTGTTCACCTACTCTGAGTAGGTTAGTCAGGAGTAAAGCTGCTTGCTGTCAGCCCAGAAAAGATGGGGAGGAAGGAACTTGTATTGACCCATTCTACAGCTGCTTCTCTCCCAAAAGAACCAGCTGGGATCCAGGTTGGAATTTAAAACAAATCTTCACAGATCCTCTAAGACCAGCTCTTGCACTGCTGCTCCTATTTTTGATGCACTAGCCTGATGAGAGCTAGTGTGGGTATGTCTCCTCAAGCTGGGAATCACACCCCCAACTCCAAGTGGAGACATACACTATGTCTGAGAAGTTGTAGCAGACCAGTCAAGAGCCATCACCATGGAATGACTGTTCCCTATTCAAACAATGGAGTTTCTAACAGCAAGGCCGTTGACTTTGAATGTCTCTCTACACAGAAACTGACAGGTGGGAGGGCAGGAGCCTGGATCTCTCCCCCACCCCCAGCTTTAAGCACGTGAGAAGATAGGGCACAGAGTCAGTTTTCAAAGGGGTGCTTTTCTAAGCAAGGGAGACCATTCTGCTGTCAGATGCAAGGAGGCCAGAAGGGCTGCCCAACCTAAAGACTTGGACCAAACCCAGGACTCTCAGGAGTGGTGAGATCAGAGCAGGGGCATTCCATTCTGGAGTCTGTTGTTTTCCATAGATGTGTATGCTTTTGTAAGAGTGAAGTGCATGTGTGTAAGAAATGCCTTTGCTAAGTCTGTGTTCATTGCTTTACTGCCATGTGGTCCCTGAAGGGTGCAACTGGGAAACCAGAACTCCCCAGCCACATGGACTCTGGAGGGAACATGACTAAGCAACTCGATAGAGCTGGTGAGAAAGCAAGAATTCTGTTTCACAAAAAATTGAGGTTTTGAAATTTTGTTTTCATTCTACATCACAAGTTCCCCCTCCCCAAAAAAGAGGGAGAGTCCCACCCCAGCATAGCCAGTAGCCCAGTTGTTAGGGAATTTAGCTGGGGTGTGGGAGACCCAACTTCAAGTTCCTGCTTTGTCTGATTCAGATCAGGGACTTGGAACCTGGGACTCTCACAACCCAAGAGAAGGCCCTAACTACCCAGCTATAGAGTCAGTTTTGCTCTCTCTCTGGCCCAATTAAAATTTATTTATACTAAATGGTATGGCTCGAACAGGAGAGATGAGAGAGAGGGAGAAGCAGACTGACCCTTTTCTCCACTAAAAGTTTTGGTTTAGATTAATCCACATTTTTGGGGGGTGGAAATTAGTTGAAAAATTCCTGACTAGCTTTATCCCTGGGGCCTTAGGAGTGCTGCAGCACTGGTTCCAGCCTCTAAGATGGCTAGACTGTGGGATCCACTGCCCAAGGAGGGTGTCCGCCATGGGGTTTGCAGCTGGGAGTCACCAGTGAGAGACAGAGCTAAGAACGTGACCAGTCACTGCCCAGACCCAGGGGATTTAGAAGCACATGGAATCCAGTGGTTGGATCCAATCACAACAGGCTGGTGTCTGTCTAGACCGGTGGTTCTCAACCTATTTACCATTGTGGGCTGCATATGCAGCTCTCTATGTGTTGGCTGCATCCACACAATATATATTTATCTGTATGGCCCTGAGGATATCACATGGGCCGCAGCTGTGTGCTGATTGGGCCGCAAGCGGCCTGCAGGCTGCGGGTTGAGAACCACTGGTCTAGACAGCTGGCCAAGGCCAGGTAGTGGCAATGGTGCCAACTAGTAACTGACTGGTGCTAGCTAAAGTGCCAGCATTTCTGTTCTAAACTCAGTTTTTCAGAGACTTATTAACTGGGCATAAAATCTTACTCCAGGCTGTGACTTGGTATAAAAGGTGTGGGTTTGGAAGTGACATCTGTGTTCCTCCCCACCCCCAAAGTAGTCTGATGATTTTTTTTGAAGTTGTGTGTGATAAAAAAACAATAATATTACTAACTTTGAGATGTTTCTCATCTTTGAAAATATTTTTACATGCTTACAAAGGCTTTTTACTTGCTGATGTGCAGCAACCGTTATTCCACATAAAATATATTTACCTATAACGTATAGCACAGGCTAGAGTAAATGCTGAGGGCTGTTATGTTTGTCTGAGACACAGTGGGGTGAGTCTCCGTTACCTTGCACCTTGTGTAGTCATTTTCATCTTGCCCAAGTGAGTGTAAAACCCCACCGTTCTGATTTGATCCCCTTTTATACTCACTTTTGCACAAGAGTTAATGAGTACCTGCGCAAGATGCAAGGCAGTGGTTTGTCTGGTCCAGTGGCAATGTACAATTCCATGAGAGAATGGGCCCTGATCCTGCAATCAAATCCATATGAGCAGTTCTTACCTCTGTGCAGAGTCCCATTGAAGCCCACTACAAGGTCTGCCTGCATGGATCTAATAGCAAAACTGGAGCCTTGCTTTGGTCTCCATTTTTTTAAAACTTTACAATAGCAACAGCAACCTACCCAAAAAAGTTAAATGCCAAATTTCACTTGAGCTGCCCTAACCCAGGAAGTTAAGGAGTCTGAAAAGCCATCTGTTCTGCTGGGACTCCTGCAGTAAATATCACAATGCAACACGCCTGATTTAAGAATGATTCACTTCATAAAGTTCCCTCAATGTTGCTTTGCCAGTAGTCTGGCTCCCGCTACCCTTGGATGTAGTTAATAAATGTTTCCTGTAACATGTGTACTGTCAATGACTACATTTCCCCAGAACACTCTCAGATAAAAGGAATACACTGCAGAGTGTCTGTTTTTTGCCTTTCTAAATCACTTCCCTTGACCCAACGATAAACCTCTAACCATTAATAAATCTCACCAGGTCTCTCTTTGGTAGCAGGAAGCTGACGGAATGAACTGTTTCACGGCTTGAGAGTGGGCAACTATTTCCATCTTTCACTCCACAAAGACATGTTGACCATTTTATTCTTGATTTACTTGGTGCGCAAGTGACTTAAAAACAGGGATGTGAGTGACCTTATAGTCAGCAGGACAGGCTGTCAGCCAGGAAATATATGTATGCTATATTGAACTGGTGGATATGAAAAAGAACCATGGATAAGAGAACAGCTGTCACAGCCTAAATACTGGAATATGTCTGCAGTGTTCTGTTGAACAGCTGGAGCTGCTGTCCGTGCATGTGCTGCAGTCACCAGAGCTCTGGAACTCACTAAGGACACAGCTGAATATAGTTTAATAAAGAGCTGTAGTTTAAAGACGTAAACAACATGTGTATTGTGGGTCAGCTGGATCGAGCTCTTCCTGTATGTGTCCTTGCATTTGAAGCCTTTAACCAGTGGGAGACACTCCAATGCTCTTGAATATACAATTTTAAAGACATTGCCCACAATATGCTACACCGTCCTAGCAGGTTGTGACAGAAGGGAGTTACCGATGCCACAGGCTTATTCCTTAATTCAGCACTGAGCTATTTCCAATAACTCTTTGGGAAACATCACTGATTTTTATCACCAGGAATTCTGTGCAGGAAGTTGATTAACCATTTTTTGGAATATTAGCAGTGCAGTAATTCAGTCTGAGAATGTGATGGCAATAGGTCTTGGTGCTTTCTGTTGGGATCTGTTATGTGATTTATGGTTGTTGTTGATTTTTTGTTTTTTTTGGTAAACTCCCATTGGGGGGCTTGACCTGAAGTAGCTGTGTGTGTGCATTTGGGGAGGATGTGTGATTATATGATGATGAACTATGGAGCTCTACATGTCTCTGCTACTGCTTTGAATCTGGTTGGTAGTGACTGAAAGTTGCTCCCAACTGTTTGGCCTGTATAACATAAGCTGGTGGTGCCAGTCCAGCTCCTAGTGGACATGTGTCCATGTCATAAAAACTACTCCCACTATCTGCATGCTTTGTTGGCAATTTCAGCAAAGAGGCCAAGGGCTGAATGAGCCATGGAGATAGAAATAAATTTGCACCTTTATAGGTGAGCAGGTTGAAAGCACCTCGGAAGTAAAGCTCACCCTGCTAGCTCTTTTGTACCTCTTTTGTGATTAAACAAAGGATATCAGTCTCCAGGACTTCCAAGCTGGCATCTTTCACCTACAGTGAATTATCTTAAATGATCCAACTGGAATCTTGGCTTCCCGTGTTTGGGAAAGATCATCCAAGAGGTGATTGCCCAGCTAAAGGAGCCAAAATGCCGTACATGTACAAAAATTGGACGTTTTGCCTGTATGACTACCCTGACACCCTGCTTTTACTGCTTTTTCCTTTCCAAGGGTCAGGGTGAAACATCACCATCATGTTCACTTGGGGGGAGGGATAGCTCAGTGGTTTGAGCATTGGCCTCCTAAACCCAGGGTTGTGAGTTCAATTCTTGAGGGGGCCATTTAGGGATCTGGGGCAAAAATCTGTCTGAGGATTGGTCCTGCTCTGAGCAGGGGGTTAGACTAGATGATCTCCTGAGATCCCTTCCAACGCTGATATTCTATAATTAACCTGGGTATAAATGCACTGGGCAGGCACTCACTTATTTTCATCCAACATGTCACCCAAACAACACAGCAGGAACTGAGCCCCAGGATGGGTCTAGTGCTGGTGGCAGTCGGCCAAGACATCAAGTGCTGCTCCTGCTGCTGGGGTCAACTTTTTTTGTTTTGTTTGCATAGCTCAAAATCTGTGTATGGATATGGTAGAAAGGGACGGGATACAGCCATGCCACCATGCAGTTCCTGAAAATTATCTCCCCCGAGGTTTCTCCAGATCTCTAACAGAATTATGAGTTTCAGCCGACACTCTAACCTCCCAGCCTCACGGTTGCTGTGTTGAGACCTTCACGCTTTAAATCTTCTTTCACTGCATCTTAACAGGGTCCCCTCTGGCTGATTAAGTGATTCCCAAAGAGTGAGTCTGCAGAGCTCCCAGCCCTTGCCTGCCCTTTTATATTATCCAGATCATAATTTCTTTCAAACCTCTCTCTACTGAGATGAGTATACACTGAGTATCAGAGACCCTTGCTACAGCCAGCATGACTGCAATTTACAAATACACCATAGGGAGTGCACTGAAAGGAATGGGTTTTTTTAGTGCCATTGTATCTAGCCAACGTCTTTGTGTGTGTGTGTGTGTGTGTGTGTTGTATAATTTTTCAGTCCTTATCCCATTTTCATTGGTGGCACATGGAACATTCTCAAATCCAATCCTGCACCTCCAGGACTATTCCTGATTTTCACTGTGGGACACAGTCCTGGACAGGAGGGATACCCACTTCAGAAAGTGAGAAGAAGGCTACAACACGGAGAAAGGAAATTGTCATTTCCCTCAACTATATGCTGTCCTTTGCTGTCTTCAGCTTAGGTAATTCAAATCTTGCATCTACTATTCCCCCCCAGTAACGCTGTCATTCAATTCCATAAATAAAGATGTTGGAAGCTTGTGCCACTCTCCCTATGCATGTTCTTTATTAGTGAGACACCCACAGTGCTCCTCCTAGTCCTCAGACCTCTCTTTGGCACAGGCTGTACTTCACCTCGACCTACCCACCTGAACGCTGGCCTGGAGAAGGCACAATGTCGTCAAGGCTGTTCATGCACAATGTAAGGCTGTTCATTTGCCATTTTACTTGCCTGAGAAGTGCTCTAGGCACTCCTGACTTACCTCTTTCCTTGCAACTTCTGTTGATGACCCAGTGGAAGTGCTCAGGAACAGCAGTTGATTCTCGCAAATCCATGCATCAGCTTACTGCACTGCCATCTTCCAGAAGAATGGAGCCTGGAGGCTTTTCATCTTGGTCTTTGTGTTACCCTTAGACATATGTACAGTACCTAGCATTTGGGAAATGTCACTCACTGGCAACCAAATACACCTTCTTAGTACCGTTACGGTACAAAGACTAGTGGAAGTATTTGAAAAAGGCTTTCACAAAGGATTCCTCTTCATATTGTAAGAAATCCACAGTACCCTTGTCACAATGCTCTGCGCCATAGCCACTCAGAATCTCCTGGCCACAGGGGAGACAGGCCACAGCTCCTCTTACTCCAGAACCAAAGGCTCCTCACCACACCACAGCTGTAGTGTGGATGGGTCAGGCTCCTTGAGAGTATGTCTACACTGCATCTGGGAGCGAGCATCCCAGCTTGGGGTCACAGACTCTTGCTAGCATGGTAGAAATAGCAGTGTAGGCCATGCGGCTTGGGCTCTGAAGCTTGGGCTCTGAAGCTTGGTGGGCAGGCTTCAGCACCTGAGCTCCAGCCTGAATCACAATGTCAAAGCACAGCTACTTTTACTGTGCTAGGGCGAGCCGTGCCAACACAAGTCTGTGGAGCCGGGCTGGGAGGCTTGCTCCCAGATGCAGGGTAGACATACCCTTATAGTCAGCCAGGAGAGGAGGAGCAGGAAAAATCAAGGGTCTGTTATATATCAAAGTAGGGCATTGTTAATATTTAAAACCCCCATCAAAAGAAAACTATGGTGACTTAGGACAGTTCAGGTACTACAGCCAAACAACCTTTAGGGTTTTGTTCCTCCCTGAATCCTGTCTGAGCCGAGGGCTAAGCAGAACACAGTTCTAATCTAACCTGACTGGCCCAGAGGCTGGAGACTAGCTTTGTGGGCCCCTGGTTGTAATCTATTGTCCCTTACACACATGGATGGGGGGCAACTATGGGGGGAAAGCATCAACAGAAGGGGGGGTGTATTTCCACTAAAAACAACTTACTGCCTTAGCTTCCCCAGGCCAAGGGCCATCTACTGCACCCACCCATTGAAAACACAAAGCTTTACACAGACAGACCAACAGTATGGCGGCAATTCCTGCTCCTCAATGGGTTGCAGTAGTAGTGCTGCATTCCTAGCAGCAGGGGGCAAGTGTGTGTGTATAAATAGCACTTGCAAGCCCCCTCACTTAGCTGAAAATGGAATTTGCCTGCAGGTACTTGTGGCTTCTGCTGGAGCCAGAGAAAAATCAGAACAGAGTGTGTGGTCTCCTTTCATAATAGAAGGGCAAGAGTCAGGAAGAAATCATAGAATATCAGGGTTGGAAGGGACCTCAGGAGGTCATCTAGTCCAACCCCCTGCTCAAAGCAGGACTAATCCCCAGATGGATTTTTGCCCCAGATTCCTAAATGGCTCCATCAAGGATTGAACTCATAATCCTGGATTTAGCAGGCCAATGCTCAAACCACTGAGCTATCCCCCTCAATCAGTTGTAAGAACCCAAATCAGTTCTTACATCTGCACCCAGAAGTGGGTTTCTCCTTCTAGCTTTACCGTTGTGGAGAGATTTCAGTTTCACTGAAGAGGCTGTAATAAAATCAGAGTACCTTTTCTATTGACACTTGAATGAAAAATGTTCCCCTTGGGCATAGCTGTTAGTCTCTATAGCAGTATGTTCTCCCTATGTCACAAAAGTCAAGCAGTTCAGTTTCCGTTTGGTATTGGGCAGTGGTTCTGTTTTTACCATAACCAGCTCACTTTACACTCATCCCTGTGGCTGCCCAGAAACTAGACTGAGTAATTGTTTTCCTCTGTTTGAGCAGTGGTGGTATCCTATACAAGGGTGTTCACTCTCATCCAAAGCTTGTATACTGAACAGGTATGAATCCAAGAGAAACCCAACAAAGTACAAAGGGAAAGAGGAGCAAGAGCACCCCAGTGCTGGAGACGTGGTACCGTACTATGAGTGTATAGAGAATGTCAGAAAGGCCCTGCGTGGCTTAACAGCATAGTGAGCCTCTAGTGGGGAAAGATGGACTTGTGTTACAGTTTCATATCCACTGCCATAGGAGCAGTTGGCACCTTACAAACATATAAAAAGGTAAGGTCCCTGGGCCACAAAGTTTTTAGTCTGCGGCATGTGGAATCTTAAGGCATTTGGTGGCTGTATGTGGTTACTGCACCTTTCAGAACTGGAACTTCTGGGCAGGAGAAGTTAACAATACTCGTC
Source organism: Emys orbicularis (assembly GCF_028017835.1). Classification (NCBI taxonomy): domain Eukaryota; kingdom Metazoa; phylum Chordata; order Testudines; family Emydidae; genus Emys; species Emys orbicularis. Next base: position 30,455,695 of record NC_088683.1, on the reverse strand, counting down.
AGGGGGTGGCAGGGAGAGCTAGCGCTGGAGCTGGGGGAGACTGAACCTAGGGAGGGGGGGGGGGGAGACTACAGCTTATATAAAGGACCCGTTCACACCTCTACCTCAGTTCATTTTGTTTTTAGTTTATTTTTATCCTTGTTATTCTGATCTAATTAAAGTCACTGTAGCTAATTAAAAAGGCACATAATGCGTTACTCCTTTTTGACCTGAGCGATTAGCTAATATTTGGGGATCTGGCCGACTGTTTTTTTTAGGAAGAGGAATTCTGTTCGCTCACAAGCAGCGTACCAAGTCCTGTTTCTCTGAACACAGGAGGAATCAAACAACATGGGACAGCTTCTTTGCTCACAGCTCCAAGCTTACTCAGCCCCAAAGCTCTCACCTTAGCTTTTTCCTTAGGGTCAAGCTACCAAGGCTTCTCTAGCTGTGTGTGGGGGGCTTCTTTGCTCTTTCTCTGTGTCCTGCCTGTTTCTGCTCCTTGTCTCTCTTTACCCCTTCACCCCCACATCTCCACCAATCAATGCTCCAGCCCCTGCATTTGTTATAAGTATCCAGGGAAACTCCTTGGATCACATGGTTCAGCTCCTACTCAAGCCTTGCCCTGTGACTGTGATTTGACTATGATTGTTTCTGCTATCTGGTTTCTAAAGAGCTAAAAAATTTCTGGGTTTTGGCTAAAAATTTTCAGGTTGGGGTTTTTCAATGAACAGTTGAAAAACTCGGTGGAACCCCTGCATTTTCTGACCAGGTTTGAGAGAGGATTTGAAAGCCAGGTTGTAGAGTGTGTGTTGTCTAGGAAGAGAGAGGCTGTTTCAGGAATGGGGGCAATGTGCCGAAAGTGCAGAGTCCCAGGTGGGAAGAGAAAATGAAGGGAGATCTGGCAAATTGAAGTGTGTGTGTGAGCAGAGGGGTAGTAGGGGATGTGGAAGGTTGTGGGGAGCCTTGAAGTCAAAAGACATAGAACATTCCTCTGTAGGCATTCTAGAGGGAAGTAGGTGTAGCTGTGAAGAATCCAAGGCAAGGAACCTTGCCTGGGGACTTGTTTCACCGTCAGCTGATGCCTGATGTGGCAACAGCACTATGCCTTGATGATACCATGTGATGGCTGTTCTTGGAAGGCAGGATTGGGAAACTAACAATGACAGGAGGAAGTGTGTCAAAAAGGCACTCAAGTCATACAGTAATTTGCTGAGAGGCCACTAGGTGGCATATGAGTTGTAGTGAAAGGTAACAGAAGTAGCTCTCGCTAGAATAAGTGCACTAGAGAAGTTTGCAGTGGCTGCTATGCAATAAATGTTACAGTGATTCTGTTGGCATGTTAGTTAGCCATTAGATTTGTCACTGTTAGGTGAACTTTCTAGAGCATCACACGATGTCTGGGGTTTATGAAACGAAAAATGAAAAACTGGTCTTTTGAAAGGTGCTGAATCCACAGCCTAATTCTTTGGCCAGGCAAGTTTCCCTGCACTGTCCTCCCATCATGCCTCAGCTCTCTTCTCGCAGGACTGCCTCTAGAGGCGACTAGTTCAATATTCACTGCTGAGATTAGCAGTCAATGCCATTTGTGCTCACATTATTTCTCATGTGCACACTTGTCATCTAGAAACAAGATTCAAGCCCCCATTCATTTTAGTCACCGACTAGACCAGGGGTTGGCAACCTCTGGCACGCAGCTCACCAGAATAAGCACCCTGGCGGGCCGGGCCAGTTTGTTTACCTGCCGTGTCCACAGGTTCGGCCGCTCCAGGCCAATGGGGGCTGCGGGAAGCGGCGCGGGCCAAGGGATGTGCTGGCCGCGGCTTCCTGCCGCCCCCACTGGCCTGAAGCGGCAAACCACGGCCAGTGGGAGCCGCGATCGGCCAAACCTGCGGACGCAGACGGTAAACAAACTGGCCCGTCCCGTCAGGGTGCTTACCCTGGCGAGCCGCGTGCCAGAGGTTGCCGACCCCTGGACTAGACAGTAACAGCCTTCAGCTGACTGGGTTCGTAGTGCTGACTGGGACTGAACTAGTCACCTAGAAGTGAAAAGCTCGGTCTTTCATTGCCATCCTCACAGCTATTAGTCTCCTCCCTACATACCTTTTGTGTTTGGATTTAACAAGTTGTAAGATTTCAGGCACACCCAACTGATTATTGACAGTGGATTTTATTTCCATTTGGTGAACTAATGACTCATTCATTAAATCTTTGGTTATCGAAGCCTGAAAAAGATTTAGCCTATTCCCCATCCTGAGTCTGACTTCACTTACACCGGTGTAATTCAGGAGTAACTCCACTTATGTCACTTGAATTGCCCCAATGTAGTATCAGTATAACCAACCTCAGAAACACACCCTTCACTTTTAATCCTTCCCCATGTTTATTGCACCAAATGCGTGTTTCTTTTGGCAGTTCAGCTGATAAGGTATATTGTCACTGACATTTAAAACACAAAATAAATATTTATTTCTATTTGTAAATCAGCTGATGGGCTAATATGTCTGGTGCACACAAAGTGCAAGGAATACTGCATCAAAGGGCCGTTAGGAGGTATAATTCCCAGCTCAGGTAGAGGTAGGCATAGTAGCTCTGCTCAAGCTAGTATAACAGTGTGGCTGCAGCAGCACGGGTGAACTGCTAGTACAATTCCCCCCTCCGCTCCCCTGGGTATGTACTTGGGTTGCCCATGTTGCCACGGCGATACTGCTATTTTACGTGCTGGCTCGAGCAGAACTAGTGCGTGTATGTCTCCCTGTGCTGGGAATTACAACTCCCAGCTGCTGTGTAGACAGACCCAACAACATAGAAGTGCTTAGAGTTAAGAGCCAAATTCTGCCCTCAGTTATATACACCCTCGAACATTTTAATGACCCAAAAGTTGTAAAGGGAGATTTTCAAAGGCCCAGATGGTAATTATGCACCTAACTCCTATTGGCTAGAAAGTCGGTGAGAACTTGTACATTTGAAAATCTCCCTCCTAGTTAATACATAGAGGAGATGGCAGGGGGAGTTTCTAATTTGCACCCCAGTGATCCACTGGTCACAATAGGGAATCTAGACCCAAGTGCGGTTATTGGTTGTGGTGGAACATTGCTAGTACCAGAGACCACTGGGAGGTGCTCTTGCCTTTCTTTCCTGCCCTCTAGGTGGGTTATGTTATTTGAATGGCTGTAACTTGTGATCTATACAGATCTGGTGACTTGATATTTTGTGCCCAGCATAATCAAGGCAAGCAGACGTTTCACAAGCGGTGGTCCCACGTAGATTTATAAAAGCAGCAATGAGTAAGCAGTTTTGGAAAGGGTTTTGTTGGTTCAGTTTTGCATGCTTCCTTTGCAGTAGCAGCGCTTACAATTCTTTCCTATAAATGAACAGAAATGGCTGCTGTTCTTAATTTCACATAGTTATATGTCAAAACTTCCTTTTCTGTGGTTTCCTTCCCTCTGTTGTGTGCAGGCAATGAAGTTCTGCAGTTCAGAAGAGTCTGCAGAAAAGAGCAAAAAGACTAAAAATCCTAACTCCGCTTTAAGTTGCTTTTAAAATACAAAACTATTTAGCAATTTTTGCTATGCTTCTCCATTAGTACTAGTCCAGTGGTTTTCAGCCTGCGGTCTGTGGAACCCTGAGGGTCCACAGACTGTGTCTAAGATTTCCAAAGGGGTCTGCACCTCTATTTGAAATTTTTTAGGGGTTCGCAAACGAAAAAAGCTTGAAAACCACTGTACTAGCCCATACTACTAGAACGATGTGCCTGTGTGACCATTGTTGTGAGATGTTGGCTGTGTGTGTGTGCTCTCTGCGTGCAGCCCCTCGCTCAGGCCAGTTCGCCCATACAGCAGGCTCTGATCGAGCTGCCCAATAAGACCACAAGACTTGGTTTAGTAGCGAACAGGGGTGGCTCTAGGCACCAGCGCACCAAGCGCGTGCCTGGGGCAGCACGCCTGCAGGAGGTCCGCCAGCCCCGCAGCTTTGGCGGCAATTCGGCGGCGGGTACCTGACTGCCGTGCTTGGGGTGGCAAAATACATAGAGCTGCCCCTGGTAGCAAAGGCACCCAGCTAGGTTTATTGCCGATGAAGCATGGGCCTAGCTTCCCAGATCAATGTCTACGGTTACGCTAGCACATGTATGCCCCTGACAATGGACGCAGCTCAGTGAATGCGTCCTGACCTCCTGAGGTCCCTTCCAACCCTGATATTCTATGATTCTATGATTCTATGAATGGCAGGATTTTCCATTCCCCCCTAGGCTGGACAAAGACACTCCCTCTGAAGCTCCTTTTCATATCCCGATACAAACAAGTTACGTATTGCCCCTCTGACGTAGATGGTTACTGCCCCTCTGATGTGGTTTGTTACCACCCTTTACCTTGTACATGTTGGTTCAATCAAAACACCTCTATCCATCACACTGTCATCCTGACCTTATCTCTAAGAGGGGGTCAGTGTGTCCTTGTATCACCTTCAGGGAGTGTGTTCGTACCATACTTGGTATCGGGTGTTCTGGTACCACCCTTTTGGAATGCGTGAGTGTCCTGTGCCCAGCACTCTCAGGAATGTGCGTGTTTTTGCAATATCAGCTCTGTTTTTGCCAGATTCTGTGAGCCTGCCTGCATGCAGGCAGAGCCGGACTACTGCTCACGGCCTGTCTCTTGCTAATTTTGTTTTACATTAGCAGGGCTTGACCACTACTTTAGTTCAGGCCTCTTACCGCGCCTCTGATACAAAGCCTCATGTCTCAGGCTCTCTTTCTACTACAACCACCTGCTACAGTTGGGGTTATCCAAACTTGACACCATTTTTTTCATTGCTTGTTTCAGTAGGACAAAACAATAAAAGAAACTGTTAAAGGCCACACGCACTTATCTGTGGCAGGGACCCATGTTAGCAGAGTTCTTTCTGGAGCAAAGATGGGGATCAGTCATGGAAAGCATGTGATTAATTTTATCGATGTGAGTTGACTTGTTGTCCCTGTAAATTCAGTGGGACTATTCACATGCATAAAGTTACTTGTGTGCTTGTTTGCAAGATTGGGGTCTTAGGTTGTCTATTTTGATCTCCAACTTTGAGCGCTCTATTTTTGTGTTTTAATAATGGGTTATAGTAGCTTTTAGTGGTGTCTTTGGTTTTACTGTCTGCTGTCTGGCCATTGGCAGAGTTGAAAAACATATAAAGGTGAAATTAATATAAAACCAAGGTATCACCGTTTCCTAGTTGCATACATCCCAGGCTGCGCACCAATTTGGCTATGAATGCCTCTGCCTTATAAAAGGCCTGAATCAAAACCCAGAGCTGAACTTCAGACTGTTCGACTAAAATCAGAGCAGATTTCAATCTCTAGTATTGGAGAAGACCCCTTCCTTAGAATGCAGGAGGAGGGGCAGAGATATGGACTAGGGTTTGGGCAGACATCTCAGTTGGGAATTTCCTGATTTTGTTGGTTTGTTTTATTCTTAACCTTTTGCTGTGGAAATACAAAGCTGTGTACCAACTGCAAGACATGCATGAGGAATTAAGTCTCAAATGCTGTGATTAGAACTGTGTGGGTATTGGAATTTCTGTTTTGTGGGAAATTCCATGATTTCAAAATTTATTTTTGTTCTGAATAGAAAAAAAATTCAAAATTTCCCATGAATTAAGTTAAAATAATTGTTTGTGGTCAATGAAAAACATTTAGATAAACTCAAAAAGTTTTTTGTTTTGATTTTTGACATTAAACATTTTTTTTTAAATAAATTTTGCAATGGGTGTTAATTATGAAGTGAAAATTTGAAGAATGTTGAAATGGAACAATTCACTTATGGAAATGCTTTTTTTTTTTTTTTTTTTTTTTCCCCTTCTTTCAATTTTTTAAAAACAAAATGTCATTGAAATTGAGATGTCCCCTCAGGAAGTTTTGGTTTCGATGAAATGGCATTTACTGATGGCAAAACATTCCATCAGAAAAATTTCAGCCATCTCTAACTGCAATGTTAGTAGCTAATATAAAATTCATAGTGTTCTCAAGACCTTTAATCATTCTTGTTGCTCTTCTCTGGACCCTTTCCAATTTCTCCACATCTTTCTTGAAATGCGGTGCCCAAAACTGGACACAGTACTCCAGCTGAGGCCTAACCAGAGCAGAGTAGAGCGGAAGAATGACTTCTCGTGTCTTGCTCACAACACACCTGTTAATACATCCCAGAATCATGTTTGCTTTTTTTGCAACAGCATCACACTGTTGACTCATATTTAGCTCAGTGCCTCTACCTCCCATGCCATCTTTCTTTAGGATAATTCCCTTTAATTCAACGCTTTAAATACAATCTGCACTGGTGCATGGATGTGCAATTTCCTTTGAAATCTGGCTTGAAACATTTTACCTGCAGTGCTCTCTTTTAGAATCTAGTGCTGTCATAACAGTAAAATAGCTCTCTTCTCTTTCATCTGTGACCCATATTACAGTAATTTGCATCAAAAAGCACAAACATCTTCTGAAGTAACCGACGATAACACTCACATACATAGCACCTTTTATCTACCTTGGATAAAAGTGTTTTATAAACTCAGTGTGCTGTAGTTATTTTCAGGACTACTGTACAGATGGGGAAACTGAGTCACTGAGGTTCAAGGACTTGCCCAAAGTCATTCACCAAATGAGTGGACAAACTGGAAACAGAATCTGTGAGACCTGACTGCTGGTCCCCTGCACTTAACCACGCTAGCACATTCACTATCTCTAACCAATAACCAAATGCTCAACCTCCTAGAAGGCCTGTTCTTTGGCCCCCTACTGTAAGCTGACTGTGGAAATTCTCATCCAGTGCAAACTGTACCAAACCTTTAAAGATTTTTCTGCTTTCCTCAACCCACATGAAATTTATTGGTTCACAGGGCAAATATCATGATACTATTATAAGCGTCGCAAATCACCATCAACTTAGAACCTTGTTCATTTAAAAAAAAAAATTAAAGGAGTTCCAGATCCTAAGCTTGTCCTGAGGCCCCCTGCTACTATCTGAGAGTTTGCAATTGCATTGTCCTAGTTCTGTTTTAAAGTATCCCCTGTCACTGGGCCAAAGATCCACACAAACAACGGGAAATTGGCTGACTGACTATACGGGGAAAACAGTGGAAACACACTAGATGCAAAGTATTTGCACAAAGTAAAGAAGGTGAAAAATAGAGAGAAATAGTTTTCCCCTCTGATTGTTCAGTTAGTGTATTCTCAGCTGTCACAACTTACAGGTAACAATAGTAGGTATAACATTTCCCCACTTGGAAGTGCTCCTTTTTAGGAAGGTGTTATATCATCTCCACAATGAAACAGGAATAACTGTTTAAATATAAAACGGCACAGACAGTGACTAATATGTCATATTTAAGGCTTGTTTAATAAACAGCAAGTATGAGCTGCTCCTTTTTTGCATATCATTCTTGCATTTAAATGTAATAATTAGTTCTGCCAGAAAAAGTTGCCTTTTTTGGACTCCCTGCACTTTAGGAATTGCAGCTGGCAATAGCAGCAATCGTAAAGCATAATTAGCACAGTAGTGGGTTTGATTTTGGAATTAAGCTGCTTGAATGTAAAATTTTCATGGACTGCAAATTAAGGGCAGACAAAAAATTCCAGTGAGTGCTTTATTGGCTTCCTGCTGTACTCCAAAGGGTGATCAGTAGTGACAACTACAGTTCCCATCCATTATTTATCAGCCTTACACGGCTTTTTAGTTTTGTCCTGTATGTTTATACCATGACAAGCAGAGTGGAATAATAAAACACCTCTACACGGAGCATGGCAGATGATTTAACGTGGCATGGATCGATCCAAAAGTACGCTGGGCCTTCATCCAGGTACAGGGAACATGGACCACAGAGGGCAGTTCTGCGGATGGAAAGGCTTGTCATACTGCTTTCTTTTGGCAGCACCTCATTGTACCTTTCCTCTTTTCATCTACAACATCAATCTATATTTGAAATTGAAATGTGCAGCTCAGTTGCCCAGCTCTGGTGGGAAGGGTGGGGAAACATGTGACAAACAGCTCTTGTATCCTTCCAAGAGGCGCTATAACAGCTCTGCAAAGTGGCCTGTCTGACTGATCCAGAATTCTAGGATTGATCCTGGATTATCTTTACATTCATGTGTCTTCCTGCTGCACTATCATTCCATTAAAGTCTGTTCCTCATGGCAGTGCATCCGTTTGCAGTGTCATAAATGTGGTAGGACACACCATTGACTATTAAGAGGTTTTCTGGTGAATTAACTGTGACCTGGTGTGCCTAGGGTAGTCCTCGTTGAAAATGCCAAGGTCAGGGCAGGCTGCAAAAAGGAGAGCAGATAAAACACCAGTTTTGGAAGTAACACTGAAGTTAGACTCACCAACCAGTCACAAACTGTGCTCCTAGTCCCCCCCACACTGGTTATCAAGAAGCTAAAAAAGAAATCACACAGCCCCCTTTATTGCATTCCAGTTCTCTGGCTCCCAATCAGTTCCTAGGTCCAGTACAGTGAGAAGTTATTTGAAACTCTGCTCACTATACCAAAATGTTCTTCTGACCCCAAAGGGTCAGCCACGTTACCAGGTCAATATTAGTTTGGATCTTACCCAAAATACCACACTGCCAGCCAATCCTTTAGTGTGTAAAACTAAAACTTTATTATAAAGAAAAAAGAAAGAAAAAGAAAAAAGAGTTGTTAAATGGTCAAGCACTCAGGTACACACAGAAACTTCAGAGTCCGTATATCAGGTTTTTAGCAGTATTGGTGAGTTTGCTGGCTTGAAAGTCCTTCTGGAACACATCCACAGCTTGGATGGGTCATTCAGTCATTTGTTCAGAAAAGATACTCCAGATGTAAGAAGCAGGATTTGAGACAAAATGGAGATGATGCAGCTGCCCTATATATTCCTTTTGCCATGTGGCTTGTGCTTCCTGTGTCCCAAACATAAGCTTCACAGCACATGGCATGGAAAAGCCTTAGGGTTTCCTGCCATATGCATGTCCCTGCATGGCTTGCTGGCTCATAAGGTGTATCCCCTGGCTCCTTTCAATGGGTTCATTGTATAGCTGACGACCCTTGATGGGCCATCGAACAGGCTAGGCCGTGCTGATGCCAGTCTGCCTGGGGGTGTCACCCAGAAACACAGTACAAGTTTTGAAATACAGATATACCATACATATGTATAACTCACAATACAAAGGTGATACAAACATATAAACAAGACCATCATACTTGGCAAATCATAACATTTTCACAGATACCTTACGTGGCATATCTGGTCACATTCCTTTCACTTTTATAATATTGGTATCAACAATATCATAAAGTGTCTCCCATAGTCCATACAGCATCACATTAACCTCTTGCAAAAATTACCTTGCCCAGACAAAACTCAGGCAGGAATTCTAATGATATCCTCAAAATGGCCTTGTCTATACTAGAAAAGTGCTCTGTCTTAACTAAATTAATTTCAAAATCAGTCTAGTTAAACTGTTGCAAACCCCTTTTATAGATGTACTTGCACTGATTTAGACTTATGCTGAACTGATATGAGCAAGAGTTAGATTGACTTAAGTGTCTGCACTTGTACATCAGTTTTGCTAAGCTGGTGCTCTTCTCTAGTGTAGACGAGGGCCCAGCTCAACAAAGGAACTTGGGAGTTTCAACACCTGGCTGTTAGGTGCCTAGACAATCACTGCAACAACGATAGGACCCACAAAACCTGGGATGAATGGAGAGAAAGAGATGCCTAAGAATGGGATCCACAAAAGCCAGCATGCTAGACAGAAGCCTAGCATTTGTGGGAACCAATCTCTGTACAGCATGACGTGGCCATGTACTACTTACCGTTACCTCATCTTACATTCCACTGTTATCTTGTCCATTGTAAATGGCTCCCTGGGTGGTCCCCTTTCTCGTAGCTAGTACAGACAGTCTGTTTCCAGCCTGTGGAACCATTTACCTCCCTAATCCTGTCTCCCAAGAAATGAGTCCTCACCCATGTCCAATTACTCATGTCAAGCCAGGCCTACAGTGCCCCACCAAACAGGCTATAGAGAACGTCCCTCGCTGGCCCAGTAGCTATTTAAGTATTTACACAAAGTGGAATGGCTTCAGCAGGAGAGATTGAAGTGCTTCACTTAAGTGCCTAGGTGACTTTTACTGCAAAACGTTAGGCAACCAGTGAATTTGGGCACCTACAGGGTTAGGTGGCACCCTAGCAGAGGTTTTGTGCTTCCTAAAACAGGGATTTAGGCACCTAAATCTGGGGTTTAGGTGCCTAATTCCCTTTGGACATGGGCCAAGGCCAAAATATTAGGGCCTTATTCACCATTGTCCCACAAGTGGTGTAGTCATTTGCAGCAGTCACAGTGAATGTAACAGCAGGACAGCAGCCTTTATGCTGACTTGGCACTCCCTTTCTATTGAGGTAAATGAGGGCACAAGGTGCAGGGCAGTAGTGAACTGGACCCAATGACCCTACTACTGAAGGTTTTAAAAAAGATACCGCTGCTCTCTGTTTGTCTCCATCACAGCTGTTATCAGGCTCTTTGCAAAGAAAGCCAAGCTGAGCAGTGGCTAAAGTACACGCTCTGTGAGGAAATCACACAGCCCACACTGCAAACATAAGTCACTTTCTCCAGCCCTGGAGAAATAAAGTGTGTGAGGCTGGAGACAGGCCCCAGACAGTTCCAGGGTAAGCAAATGCAAACACTATGCAAGCCAATGATAACACTGAGCCTGAACTTGTCATTGACTTCAGATGACTGGAACTTCAGCAGTTACTCCAGTTCCTCAGTGATGTAACTGAGAGCAGGATTTGGCCCAGTACAGGAAGGAGGGAAAGAGACTAATAGCAATAGAAAGCTGTGCTACTGTGCATTGGGGGTGACCTATCTGCTCCCTTCCCGACCCCACCATCTTCCCTCCCAGAAGGATCTGGGAGGTGGTTTATTTTAATGAGTTCCAGAAGCTTTAAGGAAAGTTCGTCTCATGAACACACAGTCGATCTGGGCTACTTTCTGCAGGGGAGGAGTCCCCAGACAAACTTCAAAAGGGAAATTCCCCAAACACTCTGTCTCAAAAAATCTGGCCCAGAGCATGGTTCTTTCCTCACAGCCTAGGTGAGCAAAAAGGGTTCAGAATCTCTCTTATCAGCTTGCAGCTGCCCTGTCCAAGCTGCTTCCCTTGCAGCTTTTCAGCATCAGTCCCCAAGAACTGCTTCAGCTCTCTTTTAAGGAATCAACTGCTTAATGTTCCTTCCTTGGACCCAGTGCTTAATTTGTAATGAAAGAGGTGCCAGGGCTCAACCAATTAACTGACAGAGCAGGCCCAGAGGTGCCAGGACTCAACCCTGGCACAAATTAAGCACGGCTTGGGCCAGGTCCATCTCTCTGGTTGGCTCATTTAGCAAGCCTGCTCCAGGCTTGCAGCCTCCTGCAGGACAGCTCTCTCACTCCATTGCCCCCACACACTCTCTTACATCGTATATTAGAGCTGGCCAAAACTTGAGATTTCTGATTTCTGCAAAATTTCAGGATTGTGAAATTTGGTTTTGGTCCGATCTGGAACAAAAACAAATGTTTTGAAATTTCCTATGAACCATATCAATTCCGGCCAAGAGCAGCCAGGGATCCCAAGGAAGCCTCACCATGTGGACTGCTACAGGACCAGGGAACCCAGGGTTTCCAGACTCCCTGGCAAGCTGGCTCCTTGGGCTGCCCACTCAGGAGTTGTGCAACTCAGCTCTGCAGCAGAGAAGGCTCCCAGAAGCCCCCAGGGTTTCCAGGCTCCCAGCTCCACATCAGTGGCAAGGTTGTGTTGGACCTGCAAACCCTGGAAGCCTGGTTCTTTGGCAGCCCACCAGGAAACCAGCCTCGTTTCCGATGGAAATTGGATTCAATGAAAGTTGCTGGGATTCAGTAAAATTTCATTGAACCCAAGAGGTTGCCACCAAACATTTCAGGTTTGACAAATTGACATTTTCCAGCTGAATTCTGTTTTGTCAGAAAATTCCCATTGAGCTCTACTGCATATGAAGAAAGGCTGAAGGCATGAGTGCAGGAGGTTAAATGATAGGAGTAACATGGATGACGTGTAGGCCACTGAAGAAAGTAGGTGCAGATTTCTATTATTGGTACCAGATGGAGTGTGGGCCAAATTCTGACCTGGTAGAAGCAGATGCAGCTCTATTGCACCTGTCTGAATTTGACCTATGGCTCGAGGATACTTGTCACTGCCTTATGGCATAAAGGGTCCTCAAAGCAGCCATAAACTTCCCAGGGAATATTCCTGGCAAATGGGGCATGCTGTGGGTGGGAGGAGGCACGGCTAGTGCATCACTATGCCCTGGCTATTCCCTGGTTTCTACAAGCTCAGAGGGGCACTAGAGGCTGTATTGCCTTTGCCATACTCCTCGGTGCTGTGGAGCTGCACTGCCAAGAAGCTGATGGTGGGGATCTCTCAACTCCCATTCTGTGGCTTGTAATGTAGGACAGGACAACCTAAGGAGTTGCACATGGAGAGATTTTCCTGACTCCTTCTATACAAGTCAGTCACTGTGAAAGTTAAAAATATAAATAAATGAAAAGGGATAGGTAGGTGTAAGAGTACCCAATAGGCAGCATGAAATCGAATCTTGCAGGAAGTCTTGTGCAGGTGCTGTTACACATTATGCCCTTCAGCTGCTAACTGCCTGCCACTACAGGCAAGAAATGAGAATTGGTGAGAGCTATTCAGTATTACAGGGTTTCAAAATGGATCAGTACCAAGATTTTTAGCACAGATATTTGCGTAACTGATGCGTTACGGGGGAATCAGCGTTTGTTGCTCACACTCTGTAGTGTCTTGTGGGTTTGACTAGACCAGGGGTCAGCAACCTTTCAGAAGTGATGTGCCGAGTCTTCATTTATTCACTCTAATTTAAGGTTTCGTGTGCCAGTACAACATTTTAACATTTTTAGAAGGTCTCTTTCTATAAATCTATAATATATAACTAAACTATTGTTGTATGTAAAGTAAATAAGGTTTTTAAAATGTTTAAGAAGCTTCATTTAAAATTACCGTAAATTAAAATGCAGAGCCCCCCGGCCCGGTGGCCAGGAGCCGGGCAGTGTGAGTGCCACTGCAAATCAGCTTGCGTGCCATAGGTTGCCTACCTCTGGACTAGACACTGATTTTTCTTTATTTTTAAAAGAAACACATTTTAAAATGGAAGCAAACTAGATTTTTATGAGGTTAACCTCAAACGGAGAGTTATTACAAGTTATTTGAGTATGGCTGGAGTGCAAGCAAAATGTCTGGTCAAGCTTCAACAATCAGATTATAGCTTCCTTTTAATCACCTAAGGAATGTGTTTGAGACCTGAGCCATCTTAACTGTGATTTACTCATTTGTACGGTTTCTCCTTGTAAAAGAAGTTCTGAACATCAGCATGAACAAAGGAGGCTGTAGTGACCCTGTGAGGGGATGGGCAAGGGCCCAGTTCTCATCCCTCTTACAAAGCCCCCAAAAGAGCCCTTTGCATAAGGCATTTCCATGGGGTTCCCCCTCGCACTCTCCAGCAGGGCCCTGCAGTAACACAGTGACTGCTATTGAAGTAGGGGCTCAATATGGACTTTGCAGGCTTCTGTCAAACTTCTTCAAGGACAGGTGCATTTCTCCTCCCTTTGCATCAGTAGCTTCAAAACAGCATTGCAGGGAAGGAGGACACACAATCTTTGAAAATGCTGACAGAAATATTTCCAAATGCCATGTGAATAAGGCCTTACTTGAATTGTGGGATGATTGTCAAACAATTGCGGCTGAGTTTCAGGTAAGCCGTGGAAAATTGCGGAAAAGTAATAATGGAATATATTATTTGTGGTAATAAAGTGCGCTGTTATTTTTCCACAATTTTCTGCTGTTGGCTGCCTGGGGAAGAGAGCAGAAACATGGGGCTGACCCGGGGGCTCCTGCTTTCAGCCCCGGGGAAGCCTGGACTCCCACTATCAGCCCTGGGCACAGCAGGGCTCCTGCTGTTGAAATTGCGGTGGAAGCCTAATATTGCTGAATCCACAATTTCCACAATATCACAAGTTAAGTAGGGCCTTACGTATGAAGTATTTCACCCCTCAGTCTCTAGACCAGTGGTTCTCAACCCATGGCCTGCAGGCAGCTGTGGCCCAGCTCAGCTGTGTGCTAAAGGCCGCGGACTGCGGGCTGCCACTGGCCCCATGGGGCGGGCTGCAGGCCCCGCGCTGCTGGCTCCGGGGTCCTGGCGGGGTCCGGGCATCTGGCTGTCACCTGGCTCTGCCCGGCAGAATCTGGGGTCCTGGCTGCCCCCCGGATCCCCGCGGCTGCCTCCTGGCCCCATGCAGCAGGGTCCAGGGTCCCAGCAGGGTGTGAGGTCCTGGCTGCCCCCAGTCGCGAGCGGCATGGTCAAGATCTAGGCAGCCGGCTGTCATCCGGCCCTGCGTAGTGGGGTCCAGGGTCAGGATCCTGACTGTCCCCCGGCCCTGCATGGCAGGGGTTGGGGGGCCCCATGCTGTAGGGTCTGGGGTCAAGGTCCATTCCCCCCACGCCACACCCAGCTCTCTGTTCCTGACCCCACTCTGTGGAGGGGTCTCTGGGCAGAGGGCTCTGAGCACAGGGGTTTGTGTGGGGGGGGGTGCTAGGTGGGGGGCACTGTGGTTCTCAACCTGCAGCCCAGCTAACACTTTGGGTATGTCTACACTACAGGATTAATCCGAATTTATATAATTCGAATTTAGGAAACCGATTTTATAAATTCGAATGTATTCGGCCACACTAGGCACCATTAATTCGGTGGTGTGCGTCCAAGCTACCGTAGTAGCATCGATTTCCAGAGCGTTGCATTGTGGGTAGCCAATAACATTGAATTGCCAATAACTTCGAATTGCGGCCACACTAACCTTAATTCGGATTAACAATACTGATTTTGACGCTACTCCTCTCGTCGAGGAGGAGTACAGAAATCGAATTAAAGGGCTCTTTAATTCGAATTAAATGGCTTCGTTGTGTGGACGGGTCAAGCGTTAATTCGAATTAAAGCAGCTAAATCCGAATTAAAGTCGTAGTGTAGACCAGGCCTTTGTGGGCCCACAGTAATAAGTAGATTGAGAACCACTGCTCTAGACAAACCCCAAGACCTAGTTTGTCCCCTCCTGTGTTAAAAGCCATGGGGAGAGGACTTGTTTTGTGAGGAAATCTCAGTCAGGATTTCCTCCTGGAGATTCCACTGCATTATCCCACTTGGGCGGGTGAGGGGGGGAGGAAGGGATGGAGTTTGTTGTCCCAAAACATGGCAAACCCCTTTGGGATCTGTGGTAGGCCAGCACTGTCTATGCATAGGCCCTAAACGTCTACTGTGGCTCTGTCCATGCTTTCAGGAGCTTCCCCTGCCATGGCTTGTAGTAGGGCTGCCAATTTTGGTTGGACGTATTCCTGGAGGTTTCATCACATGACATAATCTTTAATTAAAGATTAATCTTTAATTCTTGAAGACTGCAGGACAATCCTGGCAGGTTGGCAACCTAGCTTGTAGTGTGCAGGGCAGAGAGGCAACAGTGTATAGGGCTGCCATCTTGTGCACAGTCCCTAAACCTTATCCAGGGTAACGTCCTAGAGAAAAGGGTGGATACTGCCACATAACTTACTGCTAGTAGAAGTTGATGATATCGAAAAGTGTGCAGAAAAAAGTGACCTGTCACAATGGTTGGATAAATCTGCCCTGATGGTGTGCTCAGAGGCAATTTGCCACAGCAGGAAAATATCATGTTATATCTGATTGAAGCTAGAGCAGTCAAAACCTACCCTGAGGAGGCTGTACTGCTTTCTGAAGCATTCTCTTGCCCTTGCCAAAAGAACTGGCCCTAGAGATGTCTATGAAAACAAAACTAAGTTAAAAATGCTAGAAGCTCTTGACTCTGACTCAAACACATCCTGAGAGTGAGGGGGTGGGGGAAGGGCTGGTTTCCTAATTCTTTGTTAGTAGAGTATTAAGCAAAAGAAATCAGTAGATGTGTGAATAGTCTTTCATCATTAGTGGTGGTTACTGACTTCCACTTTTCATTTTCGATTTCTTCTGAGAATTTTGCACTTGTATAATAGCAGAACTGTGTTACACAACTAGCTTAGCCTTTCCGGGTTTCTGCTGGCGTAGCTTGCATGAATCACGTACACACATGGTGCAATCTGCATTCTGAGTCCAGCAGAGCAAAAAACTCAAAGTACTAATTAGGTTATGATTAATACTTGGAATCTGGACCAGCAACTAGAGTAACATGCAGCTTAAACTAATGTAGAGTAGTCAACAATATTTACAAGATAAAAGGCCTTAGAAAATCAATAAAGATAAGTCCTATGAATTGATCTCAGTGCAAAGCTCAAAAAGAGCATTGGTGACATGAAGGCAAGAAAGTTTAGAGCAATCTAAAGAGCCATCTGGTGAGAATGCACAAAAATGGTCAATATCTGATAAAGATGCTATTTGTATTAAACACATTTGTGCTGTACCACACACACAGCTGACTGAAAGCTTTAGACACTAAATTAATTTTTTACATTCCTTGCTCTGATTAAAGCAGATCTTATTGTAATTAGCCTGAAATAGCCTGTCCCACAACTTGGCCTGTCTCAAAATGTATTTAGTTCATACAGTGCATTCCTTAACTTTTATGGAATTTATTGTAACACCCAGTCTGCTGAAGGAGTGATCCATCCATCTATTCTGTTTGCCAGAAACTGGGAATGGGCGAAAAGAGATGGATCACTTGATGATTACCTGTTCTGTTCATTCCCTCTGACGCACCCGGCATTGGCCATTGTCGGAAGACAGGATACTGGGCTAGATGGACTATTGGTCTGACCCAATATGGCCGTTCTTCTGTTCTTATCCTAAATTAGCTATTGGCCCATATGTGTTTCACAGGTTCCTTCTGGGCTATGGACATAAAGGCTAATTGCATTTTCTATGCAGCAGCCACAGAATGCCTGCAATTAGGTTTTCAGAGCTATCTCAGCCGCATGATCAGAGTCTCTGACTCTGCCTGGTTTAACTATTATAGGACCCACAATGTGCTAGGTGCTTTACACACACACACACACACACACACACACACACACACACACACACAGAGAGAGAACAGTGTAGAGTCTGGGTAGACAACTTACCAAAGCAAGGGGGCAGTAAAGCCATGTGAATGAGGAATGGAATTGGGCACATGGTCTTTCAGGTCCATGATGGTTTTTTTCTCTGTAGCTATCTGAAAAGGGTGAGCACTGTCCTGAAAGGTGTTAGGAATTGTAGGCTAGCTGGGAAAGGCACAGCTTGAGGAAGAATCTGAAGGAGGAGAAGGTGGTGGCATGGTGCGCTGGGTCAGGAAGGAAGTCCCAGGTGAAGGGGACATCAGAGAAGAAGATGGGATGTAGAGTTGGGTAGCTCAATTGGAGCCATAGGAGACAGGAATGGAGCTGTTGTAAATGGGAACCAGGTTGTGTCCGGATTTTAAGGTGAGGACAAGGAACTGAATTTTAATTTGGTGGGTGAGGAGAAGGCAATGAAGGGATTTGCACTGGGACTGGTCATGGTCAGAACAGTGGGCAAGAAAGATGGTTGCCATCAGAGACCTCAGGTATTCTAATAGAAGAGGAAGTTCTTCTAGGATCTAGTTCAGGGGTCGGCAACCTTTCAGAAGTGGTGTGCCAAGTCTTCATTTATTCACTCTAATTTAAGGTTTCGCGTGCCAGTAATACATGTTAACATTTTTAGAAGGTCTCTTTCTATAAGATTATAATATATAACTAGACTATTGTTGTATGTAAAGTAAATAAGGTTTTTAAAATGCTTAAGGGTATGTCTACACTACGGGATTAATCCGAATTTAGATAATTCGAATTTGGGAAACAGATTGTATAAATTCGATTGTATGCGGCCACACTAAGCACATTAATTCGGCGGTGTGCATCCATGTACCGGGGCTAGCGTCGATTTCTGGAGCGTTGCACTGTGGGTAGCTATCCCATAGCTATCCCATAGTTCCCACAGTCTCCCCTGCCCATTGGAATTCTGGGTTGAGATCCCAGTGCCTGATGGGACAAAAAACATTGTTGCAGGTGGTTCTGGGTACAGCCTCACCCCTCCCTCCCTCCCTGCATGAAAGCAACGGACGGCAGACAACCATTTCGCGCCTTTTTTCCTGGGTGAACACTGCAGACTCCATACCATGGCAAGCATGGAGCCCGCTCAGCTCCAGACAGCAGTCATGAACATTGTAAACACCTCGCGCGTTCTCGTGGAGTTTATGCTGAGCCAGGACCAGAAAAACGAGGCGAGGAGGCGGCGGCGGCGGCGGGAGCGCAGCGACCAGCGTGATGAGGACATGGACATGGACATGGACACGGACACAGAATTCTCTCAAACCGCGGGCCCCGGTGCTTTGGAGATCATGTTGTTAATGGGGCAGGTTCTATCCATGGAACGCCGATTCTGGGCAAGGGAAACAAGCACAGACTGGTGGGACCGCATAGTGTTGCAGGTGTGGGATGATTCCCAGTGGCTGCGGAACTTTCGCATGCGTAAGGGCACTTTCATGGAACTTTGTGACTTGCTGTCCCCTGCCCTGAAACGCCAGAATACCAAGATGAGAGCAGCCCTCACAGTTGAGAAGCGAGTGGCGATAGCCCTGTGGAAGCTTGCAAAGCCAGACAGCTACCGGTCAGTCGGGAATCAATTTGGAGTGGGCAAATCTACTGTGGGGGCTGCTGTGATGCAAGTAGCCAAAGCAATCATTGAGGTGCTGCTACGAAAGGTAGTGACTCTGGGAAATGTGCAGGTCATAGTGGATGGCTTTGCTGCAATGGGATTCCCTAACTGTGGTGGGGCGATAGATGGAACCCATATCCCTATCTTGGCACCGGAGCACCAGGGTAGCCAGTACATAAACCGCAAGGGGTACTTTTCAATGGTGCTGCAAGCACTTGTGGATCACAAGGGACGTTTCACCAACATCAACGCGGGCTGGCCGGGAAGGGTTCATGATGCTCGCGTCTTCAGGAACACTATTCTGTTTAAAGGGCTGCAGCAAGGGACTTACTTCCCGGACCAGAAAATAACCGTTGGGGATGTTGAAATGCCAATAGTTATTCTTGGGGACCCAGCCTACCCCTTAATGCCATGGCTCATGAAGCCATACACAGGCAGCCTGGACAGGAGTCAGGAGCTGTTTAACTACAGGCTGAGCAAGTGCAGAATGGTGGTAGAATGTGCATTTGGCCATTTAAAAGGTCGCTGGCGATCGCTACTGACTCGCTCTGACCTCAGCCAAAGAAATCTCCCCATTGTTCTTTCTGCTTGCTGTGTGCTCCACAATCTCTGTGAAAGTAAGGGGGAGACCTTTATGGCAAGGTGGGAGGCTGAGGCAAATCGCCTGGCTGCTGATTACGCGCAGCCAGACACCAGGGCGATTAGAAGAGCACACCAGGAAGCAGTGCGCATCAGAGAAGCTTTGAAAACCAGTTTCATGACTGGCCAAGCTACAGTGTGAAATTTCTGTTTGTTTCTCCTTCATGAAAACCCGCCCCCTTTATTGACTCATTCTCTGTAAGGAACCCACCTCCCTCTTCCCCCAGCTTGCTTTCAAACCAAATAAAGTCACTATCGTTTAAAAATCATTTATTCTTTATTCATAGATTATAAAAAGAGGGAGGGAACCCGGGTGGGGTTTGGGAGGAGGGAAGGAAAAGGCCATTAAAAAATGGTTAAAAAAATGATAGCCTTTTGCTTGGGCTGTCCACTGGGGTGGAATGGGAAGGTGTACGGAGCCTCCCCCCCCGCGTTCTTACACGTCTGGGTGAGGAGGCTATGGAACATGGTGAGGGGGGAGGGGGGTTATACAGGGGCTGTAGCGGCACTCTGTTATCCTGCTGCCGTTCCTGAAGCTCCACCAGACACCGGAGCATGTCTGTTTGCTCACGCAGCAGCCCCAGCGTTGCATCCCGACTCCTCTGATCTTCCTGCCGCCACCTCTCATCTCGAGCGTCTCTCCTCTCCTCACGTTGGTCCCTCCTGTCCTCACGTTGGTCCCTCATGTCCTCACGTTGGTCCCTCCTGTCCTCACGTTCACTGGCTTCTTTCCTATACTTTGAAACCGTGTCCTTCCACTCATTCAGATGAGCTCTGTCACTGCGGGTGGATTCCATGATTTCTGCAAACATGTCGTCTCGCGTCTTCTTCTTCCGACGCCTTATCTGTGATAGCCTTCGGGATGGAGGAGGGAGGCTTGAAGAATTTGCAGCTGCTGGAGGGAGGGAAAAAAGGAGAGAATTTTTTAAAAAGATACATTTTGCAGAACAATGCTTATACTCTTTCACGGTGACCAACACTACTCACATTACATAGCACATGTGATTTCTGTGCAAGGTCGCATTTTGCCTCTTAATATTGAGTGCCTGTGGCTTTGCTGCTAGAGATCACAGACGCAGGTCCGGGCAACAGATTTCGGCTTGCATGCAGCCATGGTAAGCCATTGTCTTTCGGCTTCTGCGCCCTCCTTTCCCACATACCAAGCAAAGCCCGTTGAGTGCTGCGGTTTTCCTGTTAACCTTCAGCAGCAGAAAACAAACTAACCCCCCCCCCATCCAATTCTCTGGATGATCGCTTTATCCCTCCCCCCACCGCGTGGCTGGTATCAGGGAAGATCCCTGCAGGAACCAAACTAACACCCCCCACCCCGCCATGAATTCTCTGGGATGATCGCTTTATCCCTCCCCCCACCGCGTGGCAGGAACCAAACTAACACCCCCCCTACCCCGCCATGAATTCTCTGGGGTGATCGCTTTATCCCTCCCCCCACCGCGTGGCTGGTATCAGGGAAGATCTCTGCTAGCCAAACGCGAAAAGCTCTGGGCCAATCCCCCCCCCCCCCGCCTAACTGCAGGGAAGGATTTCTTTTCAGCCACAGGCAAACAGCCCAGTAGGAATGGCCACCTCTGTCCCCTTAATTAAATTCCCGTATTTCAACCAGGTTACCATGAGCGATATCACTCTCCTGAGGATTACACAGCAAGATAAAGAACGGATGTTGCTTGAATGCCAGCAAACACTGGGACCATACGCTGCCAGGCTTTGACATGCAATGATACCAGATTACTTGCTGCAAGCATGGCGCGGTCAAGTGTCCTACCATGGAGGACGGAATAAGGCTGCACTGCCCAGAAACCTTGTGGCAAGGCTTTTGGAGTACCTCCAGGAGAGCTTCATGGAGATGTCCCTGGAGGATTTCCGCTCCATCCCCAGACACGTTAACAGACTTTTCCAGTAGCTGTACTGGCTGTGAATGCATCCCAAGTCCTCAGGGCAAAATAATCATTAAAAAACCTTGCTTTTAAAACAAGTTTTATATTTTAAAAGGTAAACTCACCTGAGGTCCCTTCCATGGGGTCGTGGTCTTGGATACTGGCTTGGGAGGGTTCAGAGGGTACTTCAGTCAGGCTGAGAAAAAGATCCTGGCTGTTGGGGAGAACGGAGTGCTGGGTGCTCCTCCTCCTCTTCCCCCTCCGCAGAATCCTCAGGTGTAGCTGATGAGATTATCCCTGCCTCGGAATCCACGGTCACAGGTGGGGTAGTCGTGGCGGCCCCCCCTAGAATTGCATGCAGCTCGGCGTAGAAGCGGCATGTCCGCAGCTCTGACCCGGAGCAACCATTTGCCTCCTTTGTTTTTTGATAGGCTTGTCTGAGCTCCTTGACTTTCACGCGGCACTGATCTGAGTCCCTATTGTGGCCTCTCTCCATCATGCCCTTGGAGATTTTTTCAAAAGTTTTGGCATTTCGTCTCTTTGAACGAAGTTCTGCTAGCACTGAATCCTCTCCCCATATAGCAATCAGATCCAGTACCTCCCGTACGGTCCATGCTGGTGCTCTTTTTCGATTATCGGCCTGCATGGTTACCTGTGCTGATGAGCTATCTGTGGTCACCTGTGCTCTCCACGCTGGGCAAACAGGAAATGAAATTCAAATGTTCGCGGGGCTTTTCCTGTCTACCTGGCCAGTGCAGCCGAGGTCAGATTGCTGTCCAGAGCGGTCACAATGGTGCACTGTGGGATAGCTCCCGGAGGCCAATACCATCGAATTGCGGCCACACTACCCCTAATTCGAACTGACAAAATCGATTTTGGCGCTACTCTGCTCGTCGGGGTGGAGTACAGAAATCGATTTTAAGCGCCCTTTATTTCAAACTAAATGGCTCCGTTGTGTGGACGGGTGCAGGGTTAATTCGAATTAACGCTGCTAAATCCGAATTAAAGTCGTAGTGTAGACCAGGCCTAAGAAACTTCATTTAAAATTAAATTAAAATGCAGAGCCCCCCGGACCAGTGGCCAGGACCCGGGCAGTGTGAGTGCCACTGAAAATCAGCTCACGTGCCGCCTTCGGCACACGTGCCATAGGTTGCCTACCCCTGATCTAGTTGGTCAAATGTTTGCTAGCATTTAGCTATTGGACATGTCACTGGCTGAGGTATTTCTATACTTGTATCTCTCAGAATATCCGTGGCAAGGGAAATGCAGCAAAGGGGCTGTCCATGACCCAGAGATTGAACCCTTGAACCTCAAAATCTATAGTAAACAGGATCTTCTTTCTACAGCATTGCAAGGGGTTTATTTAAAATACACAAAACACTCTGCTGAACTGAGCAGTCTGTTGATGTTTGGATCCCTAACCTTCTAGGGCTTTGTACATCCCATAAAGTTGTAGACATTTTGGATGGATGGGGACCCTAGAGAGTTTATTGTTAACTGTCTGGTAAAAATCCTTAGCTGGCTAACATTTGGAAAAGTTTTCTATTTTTTGCATATCCATAAAAAGCCATCATTCTTCTTCTTGTGTCATTTAAGAGCACAGTCATTTAAGCCTTGGCTACCGAGACCAGTCTAGCCAATTCTGTTATAAACCTAAAGGAAAATGCAAAGTCATGGGGAGTCACTGAGGCTTCTATAGGTGATGAACTGTTGATTAAATATTGTGGTTCTGGGTGAGTTAATAAATTATTGGTTGGTTAACAATAAGCAGTATCGCGATGTGAGAAATACTGTTTATGTTGAAAGTTGACTTGAAATAAACCTAGGATTAAAGTAGTAAACTAACACTTCCTGGACTCAATAAAAGGGATTATCCGGTTGGATTCTAATATGTTGGATTTCAGTTTTAAAATCTAACTGGCATCGTGGCAAATTCATATATTGCTGCCCCCCTTTCATGCTTACACTACATTTCTTCACTTAATGCATCACAGTTTCAAATTACATTCTTTCACACTACTAGTTGCCTTCATCAATTTCTATTGAAATCTGAACCTCTGTTGTACCTGTAGTGAGTGAGTGTACCTGTGAGTGAAAGAGAGGTAAAATGTATTCACCATCATCACACTGCAGTCCCTCTTTTCCTCTTTAAAGAGTCAAATGGAACCATAGAGAGACAAGGTGGGTAAGATAATATTGTTTATTGGACCAAATTCTGCTGGTGAGAGAGACAAGCTTTAAAGCTTACACAGATCTCTTCAGGCAGATCTGAAGGAGAGCTCTGTGTAAACTCGAAAGCTTGTCTCTCTCACCAGCAGAATTTGGTCCTATAAAATATATCACCTCACGCACCTTGACTCTCTAATATCCTGGGACCAACACAGCTGCAACAACACTGCATATAAAAATGGAACCATGTCATTTACCCTAGCAAGAAATCATTAGGAAGGTGTCTAAAACTGTAGCTGTCTCATTCTTTAAGTGATTTATTTTTTAATGCTTGCAGGTGCTCTTCATGCTGTAATGATTATCATGGATGCTCATTTATTTATCTGTATGCTTTATTAAAAACTGAAGTCTGAACATAGATACACTTCCAGCTATGAAATGTAATGCATGGTTACAATTTGACCTAGTTCTTTGGTGGATCAATTAGTATGTCAAAATGAATCTACAGTATGTATCTTCAAAGAGGTCAAGATAAGAAAGGAAATGCATACATTAAAAAGTACAATTTGATCCAAATTTTGTAAAACAAACACTTAAATAAAGGAATTAGACTAGAACACCATTTGACAGAATACCTAAAATTGCAAGATATAGATGGATCTGGTTCAGTAATTTTTTTAATTCTTCCTGTGGTAGAGGAGGCTGTAGCAGATTCTCAGCTGATATATAATGTCATAGCCCCATTGTCTTCAGTGGAGCTATGACCATTTACAACAGCTGAGGATTTGCCCCTAAATGATTGATTAAGCTTTTTGGGAGCAGGGATTGTGTTTTCTTCCCCCTTGCCCTGCACTGAGCACACTGTTGCTGCTGAACTAATAATAGAAAATCCCCTTTTTAATCACACCAGCTGAACAGTCCATTGAAGAGGGGACTGTTTGTAAATCATACTTCCAATCAGCCAGGCAGAGCCACAGATAGTAACAACATTCATTCAGGTTCCTTAATTAAATTCCAAGATTGTTTCTTTAAAAAATCCTCCCCTTACAGTTCCCTCTCTGGATTGTGACAAGATAGCTCCATTGTTTATAAGATGCATTTCTTAGTCTATAAAGATTTTCTTTAAAACCTGTGGGTAGCGTATATTAGTCTGAAGTAAGGGCAGGATGACCCTCATGCAAACAAGTAACTGGAACTTACCTGGGGTGTCCAGCGAGCAAGTAGCAGTGACACAGGTTTAGCATAAGAATGCATTAAATCAGATAACATACTAGAACAAGCCCTGCTAGAAACCTATGGTGAGATGTTGGTCCAGTTGCAGTCTGTGGCAAAATGCCCATTGACAGCACCAGGGCAAGGCTTTCCCCCCCCTCTTCTCTCCCAGTGTGACTCTCTAGTTCTTAGCTGGTAGGTGCCTGATCCTGCAACATGCTGAGCAGGGCACGTGGCACATTGTAGGATCAAGCTCTCCTGCTAATTCAAGAAGTCCTAGGTCCAACATTGCCTGGTCATGGAATTTCCTGAGTTCATAGCAAACTTTTTAGCTTGATTAAACACATGTATAATGCTAGATCTTCCTTTGAGGGTAAAGGGTCAGAGAAATGATTGCGAATAGGACTCTAGAAGGAAGGAGTACTCTTCGCCATCTATTGTTGAACCAGAGGAAGAGACCCTGTCATAACTATAAAGAGAAGGGTAACAGCCCTCCTGTGTACAATACTATAAAATCCCTCCTGGCCAGAGACTCCAAAATCCTTTTACCTGTAAAGGGTTAAGAAGCTCAGGTAACCTGGCTGACACCTGACCCAAAGGACCAATAAGGGGACAAGATACTTTCAAATCTTGGGGGGGGGAGGCTTTTGTTTGTGCTCTTTGTTTTGGTGGTTGTTCGCTCTTGGGACTGAGAGGGACCAGACATCAATCCATGCTCTCCAAGTCTTTCTGAACAAGTCTCTCATATTTCAAACTTGTAAGTAAACAGCCAGGCAAGGCGTGTTAGTTTTATCTTTGTTTTCTCAACTTGTAAATGTACCTTTTACTAGGGTGTTTACCTCTGTTTGCTGTAACTTTGAACCTAAGGCTAGAGGGGATTCCTCTGGGCTCTTTAAGTTTGATTACCCTGTACAGTTATTTTCCATCCTGATTTTACAGAGATGATTTTTACCTTTTTCTTTAATTAAAAGCCTTCTTTTTAAGAACCTGATTGATTTTCCTTGTTTTTAGATCCAAGGGGGTTGGATCTCTCTCCCACCAACTCCTGGTGGATCAAGGAGGGGGGATGGTTAATTTCTCCTTGTTTTAAGATCCAAGGGGTTTGGATCTGTATTCACCAGGGAATTGGTGAAGAGTCTCTCAAGGCTACCCAGGGAAGGGAATTAGCACATTGGGAGTGGTGGCAGCGGACCAGATCTAAGCTGGTAGTTAAGCTTAGAAGTTTTCATGCAGGCCCCCACCTCTGTACTCTAAAGTTCAGAGTGGGGAAGGAGCCTTGACAGACCCAATGAGCAGACCTCATTTGCATGCGCTAATAATAATAAATATTATTTATTATATGATGCCAATGTGATCATTTTTGGCCATTTTGGGTTAACACTTATTAAAAATTGTTCTTGTTAACTTCTCAAGATAGGACAAGAAGCAATGGGCTTAAATTGCAGTAAGGCCGGTTAGGGTTGGACATTAGGAAAAATTTCCTAACTGTCAGGGTGGTTAAGCACTGGAATAAATTGCCTAGGGAGGTTGTGGAATCTCCATCATTGGAAATTTTTAAGAGCAGGTTAGAAAAACACCTGTCAGGGATGTCTAGATAATACTTAGTCTTGCCTTGAGTGCAGGGGACTGGACTAGATGACCTCTCGAGGTCCCTTCCAATCCTACAATTCTATGATTCTAAGTCTTGGATGTAGGGATAATGAAATGTTGTTATCCTTATTGTGTGACTAAAGGGTAGCAGAACTGTACTGAAGGGGTCACCCTAACCAGTATCTCACTCTCCCATCACTGGGTAGAGAGTTGACAGCTGAGGGAGGAGAGGGAAGAAGAATGGTACATTCCACCTGGTGGTGAGGACTCTGCTTGAGGGTCCTATTTGTTATTTGATTCCCTCACCCATGTGGCTCCCTGCTGGGGAGTCAATAAAAGAGCTGCCTCACTAGATTTCATTGAGAGCCTTTGTCCCCCTACTAGGGGCAAAATCGCTAGACTAGGCAGTAGAGCCAGCATAGACATGTTGTGGTAGCTATCACCACTCTGCAGGTCTTGAACCTGAGTGCACAGGGTTCCCAGTCAACTTACACTGTCCTGCACCCAACCAGCAACTCACTAGTCACCAACAGTGCAGGAGAGCATGAAACCTGAAGTTATATCAGGGCGGGCTTCCTGGGGCCTGACTGGAGGAACAGTGTGAACTCTGATTGGCCACCAGGGCTTCATGTTTAAACCCAAAGAGAGGCACAGGAAGTTGTCTGCATAACTGGGCTCTACCTGGCTGCTACATTGAACTCTGCCCTGTTGCCTGACTCCTGAACCCTGCTTCTGTGGCTGGTTCCTGGTTTTCTGACCTGTTCCTGATCTTTGCCCTGGTCTTCAAATGTGGCTCTTACCATTGGCTTGACTCCCAACTCCGACTCCTGTTCCAGCTGCCTACATCTTGGCCCTGACAGCAGCAGTGAAAGATGGTGAAGAAAAAACACAGAAGTGGAAGTAAGGCCAGGGACTGCTCTCCTCACAGGGTCTGGAGGTGAACCTGCCTGAATGCATTGGGACTTTGCTGCCCTCTGACAATGAACTGTGAGTGGGATGCAGCGAAGGGAAGGGATAAAATGGTGTGCTAAAGGTTCCTTGGACATTCATGCTGGCAAGTGGACAAACTGAGATGAAGGACACTGTGAAGATGCTTTGGGGTAGGTGTTTTTCTTATTATTTACATACTGTTGATTAATTGCTGCATTTTCCCAAATTAACGCTGTGTCCCCTCTCCCATAATAAAAGTTGTCTTTGTTGTATACACAGACTCAGTGCTTGTGAGTGGAGAGTGGAGCACTCTTGCCTATTAAGAGTGCTCTGGGTTTTTTTTAGTTTTCCCAGGTTTGTTTTGTAATTTTAGAAGGAACCCCTAGATACTGAACCCAGCTTTTGTGGCTGCTGGCAACACCTGGCAGAAGGGTTACGCTAGGTAAGAGAAGCAGAGGGGATGAGTAGTCAGGCCAAAAAATCAAAACCCCCAAAACTTTACCATGAGAGTTCATCCCAGATTGAAACGAACATAAAACCTGCTCCCAATGCACATGAATCACAGCACTCACTTCTAGTGGCAGAGTGTGCAGAAAAGAAAAAAAAAGCAGGCAACTCCCAGGAAGTTACCCTGGGTATGGCCTACACTGTATGCCCTATTTACTTGGGGGAATGAGCCTTTAGACTCTTCCAAATAGTCACCACTCACCAGCTTCAAACCCACCTCAGAGTTTTTAATATGATGAGGTTGGGACCTTGCATGCATTAAGGTCCTCTCGTCCTTGGCCAGAAGCATGTAATAACTGCTCTCTTAGCAAAAGCAGTTCCCTGGCTTGGTGACTTCAGTGGCAAGTACTTTCTTAGGCTGAAAAGCTGATATGAACTATTGGGTTAGGATCTGGACAGAATGGTGGGTATCCTCCAGCTCTACTTTCTGAGTTGGTTTTGGGCTGCAAACTGTCACCTCTTTCTGGGCTCTGGTCTGACTGTCCGGGCTATGATCAAACAGATCTGTGATGGGTTCTGTGATCTAGGATCTCTTTGAATTGGTCTCTTCTTTGTGAAAGCTCTGTACAAGGACCAATTAACCAGATGGACCCAGATAGTTAGGAAGAGCAGGGTAAGCTCTCATGTGCTCTCCCCTTCCCTCAAGGGAGTCTACTCTCTAGGAAGTTTAGCACAGTTTAAAAAGAGGGTTAGCCCTTTAAGAAAACAAACACCTACTAGCTCTCTTGCTTGCTGAGGGTGTCTATGGAGATCAATATTGGGATGGCCCTGGTTCTACAAGAACTATCCTTGATTCTTTTTTGGCAGCTTGTGCAAAGTTTGGCTCCTCCTCCTCTGGACTTCGGCAGTCGTCCTCCCTTCCTGGAACTATTTGCAGATCTTGGCAAGTTAAGGCTTATACCCCTCATTCTTTCACAGAGCTCACATTCGATCTTTCCTTCTCCTCTGTCTCCCCTCTCCTGCCTCCCTTCCCCTTGTGCATCCTGGGAAATGTAGTTCCTGTACCCAAAGCTGCAGGAACCACAAGGGAACAAACTTACAAACACAAAGTGGGGTAGGTCTCTGCACCTAGCTATATATAATACAAATCAGTGTGTGTTTCAGGATTTGTCATATATGGTTTGAGTGTGGCTACCCCTTATATTTGTAGGGGTAAATTTGCATGCAAAGGGTAAAACAGATGACCTGTGTAATTATAGGCCTGTCGGACTGACCTGGATCCTGGGCAAAATAATGGAATGGCTGGTGCACTGCTCAAAGAATTAAAGGAGGGTAATACAATATCAATCAACATGAGCATATAGAAAATATGATCTTGTCAAACTAACTTGATATCATTTTTTGAGGTTACAAATTTGGCTGATCAAGGTAATAATGTTGATGTAATATACTTAGGCTTCTGTAAGACATTTGACTAGGTACTGAATGACATTTTGTTTAAGAACCTAGAGTGATATAAAATCAACATGGCACACATTAAATGGATTAAAAACTGTCTGACATATCAAAATGTAATTGTAAATGAGGAATCATCATTGTGTGGGCTTGTCTAGTGGGATCCCAGAAGAATTGGTTCTTGGACCTACATTTTTTAATGTATTTAACAGTGACCTGGAAGAAAACATAAATCATCACTGATAATGTTTGCAGATGACACAAATATTGGAGGAGTGGTAAATAATACAGAGGATAGGTCATTGATCTAGAGCAAACTGGATTGCTTGGTAAACTGGGCACAAACAAACAATGTGCATTTCATGGCCAAATGAAAGGTCAGACATCTAGGGACAAACAATGCAGCCCATACTTTCAGGATGGAGGATTCTAGCCTAGGAAGCAGTGACTCTGAAAAAGACTTGGGAGTCATGGTGGATAATGCACTGGGAGCTCAATTTCAGCTTAACTCTCTGGCTAAAAGGATCCAGGCAATTCTTGTAGGTATAAGATGGGGAATATCAAGTAGAAGAAAGGAGGTTATTTTTATCTCTGCTTTAGGCACTAATGCAACTGCTATTAGAATTCTGTGTCCAGTTCTGGTGTCAACAGTTCAAGAAGGATGTTGAAAAATTAGAGAGGTTTCAGAGAAGAGCTATGAGAGTGATAAAAGGATTGGAAATCGTGCCTTTTTTGTGTTCCTGGATTCTCTTGCTATAAGCTATTTAGTTTATGAAAGAGAAGGTTAAAG
This sequence comes from Emys orbicularis, assembly GCF_028017835.1. Taxonomy (NCBI): domain Eukaryota; kingdom Metazoa; phylum Chordata; order Testudines; family Emydidae; genus Emys; species Emys orbicularis. Next base: position 30,425,849 of record NC_088683.1, on the reverse strand, counting down.
GGTGACTTGATCACAGTCTCTAAATACCTACATGGGGAACAGAAATTTGATAATAGAGGACTCTTCAATCCTGCAGATTAATCTACAACACAATCCAGTGACTGGAAGTTGAGACTAGCTAAATTTAGACTAGAAATAAAGTGCACATTTTTAACAGTGAGGGTAATTAACCATTGAAACAATTTACCAAGAGGTTGTGGTGGATTCTCCATCACTGGCAATTTTTAAATCAAGATTGGATATTTTTCTCAAAGATATGCTCTAGTTCAACCACAGCTATTGGACCTGAAGGAGAAATTAATTCAGGGAAGTCCTATGGCCCATGTTATGTTAATAGGAGTGTCATATGTAAGGCACGGGAGGTAACTGAGGCACTGGTGAGACCTCAAGTGGAGTACTGTGTCTCATTTTGGGTGCCATACTTTAAGAAAGACGTGGCCAAATTGGAGAGAATCCAGAGGAGAGCAACAATACTGAGAAAAGGTTTAGAAAACCTGACCTCTGAGGAAAGGTTTTAAAAAAACTAGGCATGTTTAGTTTTGAGAAAAGAAGACTGAGGGGGGGGACCTGATAAGTCTTCAAATATGTCAAGGACTGTTATAAAGAGCACGGTGATCAATTGTTCTCCATGTCCACTGATGGTAGGACAAGAAATAATTGACTTAATCTGCAGCAAGGGAAATTAAGGTTATATATTAGAAAATTTTCCCTAACTGTAAAGATAGTTAAGTACTGAAATAGGCTTCCAAGGGAGATTGTGGAATCCCTGTCACATCACTGGAGTTTTTAAAAAACAGGTTAGACAAACATTGGTCAGGAATGACCTAGGTATACTTGGTCCTGCCTCAGCATAGGGGGCTGGATTAGATGACCTCTTGAGGTCCTTCCCCAGCCTACATTTCTAAGATGAGATCAGACAAGACAGCTAATCCCTATGCAACTCTGAAAATCTAATGCTGAGTGCAAAATCTTTCACGCACTGCTGGTAAATGTGTGACGGATCAGCAAACATGAAAAAAGGAGCAAATCCTGATTCTAATTAGCACAGCTCATTCTGCTCAAGTACGAGATGGAGTCAGTTCTGGTGGTGTCTGCTGGATGAGGCAAGTGCTAATTCTGCTGAACTCTGGTATGTGCCCTATAAAAAGAGTAAAATCCTGTCACCCTTTGAAAAGCATCAGAGGTAAACGCTGGAATTTTGACCCTCATTCCTCTTTTAAAAACATGCTCAAATATCTACAGCGGTGTGTGAGCTATTGCTGAGCACACATTGGCTAACATGTTTGCAGGTAGCGTCACCTGTATTATCAATACCTAACTTGTTGCTTTGTACAGAGCTTTGAGAAGCTGTGGCTAGGGAAGGCACTATATTAAAATCCTAACTTTTTTGCAGCCATGACCCCTAGCTCTCTAATCTGCTATTAACTGCATCTTAATTAACTGAGAAGGAACATTCCCGACAATGCAATTTTCTGATTAAGAGCTAGCCATGGCACCATAGATTTGGCAGCCAATGTGAATGCCTAGGGATGGTTTCCAATTCCAGTTGTCAGTTAGCTCCAACGAGTCTCATTGGCTACCCCATTCAGACATTAATTCTGGCAACCAGTCAATGCCCAAGATCCAACCTACAGAGATAAGGGATGATGTTCTCATCTGATGCTAGTGGGAGGAGAAGGTGACTGTTTATTACATTAGTGGAGGATGGATGTAGAAATCTTAGTGTTTACAACTTTTCCCCATGGGTTAGGACTGGCTTTAAAGCAGCTTTTCTTGGTCTTCACCAGCTAAGACCCTGCATGCCCAGTCAATTGCAGTTTCTGTTGGCCCTTGCATCCTGCATGTGATAGCTTTCCTGCTATCCTCTCAGGAAACCAACTCTCTGAGTTTAGTTTATGGCTCTGTACACATCTTTGATGTGGTGCAGAACTTTTAGTCTCTGTATTGCCCATGCACTCCAGCACGTTCACCATATTACTAGAACTGCACTTTTTTGTTTAACTGTTGGTTTGATTTTTCTGAATGCTTTGAACCCTGTGAATCCAATGCTTGTCAAAGGCACTAAAATGACAGCCCTAGAGAATGGAGGCTTCTAGTTACTAACAAGACAATAAAAACAACGAGGAGTCCTTGTGGCACCTTAGAGACTAACAAATTTATTTGGGCATAAGCTTTTGTGGGCTAGAACCCTCTTCATCAGATGCATAAAGTGAAAAATACAGGATCAGGTATAAATACATGAAAGGATGGAGGTTGCTTTACCAAGTGTGAGGTCAGTCTAACGAGATTAATCAATTAACAACAGGATACCAAGGGAGGAAAAATAACTTTTGAAGTGGTAAGAGAGTGGCTCATTATAGACAGTTGACAAGAAGGCGTGAATAACAGTAGGGAGAAATTACTATTGGGGAAATTAAGTTTAGGTTTTGTAATGACCCAACCACTTCCAGTCTTTATTCAGGCCTAATCTGATGGTATCCAGTTTGCAAATTAATTCCAGTTCTGCAGTTTACACTGGAGTCTGTTTTTGAAGTTTTTTTGTTGAAGAAGTGCCACTTTTAGGTCTGTTATTGAGTGACCAGAGAGATTGAAGTGTTCTCCTACTGGTTTTTGAATATTATGATTCCTGATGTCAGATTTAGGTCCATTTATTCTTTTGTGTAGAGACTGTCCAGTTTGGCCAATGTACAGTCTAATGAAGAACTTGGAAGAATGAACATATATTGCTAGCTTTAATAGCTTCTCCAAAAACCTGCACATAGCACCGATCCAACACTCATATCAAAAGCTACATTCTTGGATGTTTTAGAGTGGGGGTGTAAATTGAAACCCCAGCCTCTCTGTCACTTGCTGGAATCAATTACTAGCTGTTTGCTTCAGTGATCTATAGTCTACACCTCAGGCAATTCTCCCTAAGCCAGCATATACATGTTGTAGGTGGCAGCATTTTAAAAATGTACTTGAAAACATATAGGTGGCACCTACTTGAAAATATTAATAGAGTCGTTAATAGGGAGAATCTGACACATGATCTGGATCTTATAGACTGGGCTTCTATAAATGATCTGTATCTTTTGCATTACACTAAACTGCCATCACCTTTTTCTCTGCATGGTGGAAGCAGGGCTATTCTTCTGACCTCAGCTGAGTAACCTCAACCAAAGGGGTCAACCGTTACCAATCTCCTGCGTTGTTCTCGGAAAATTCCCACGCTGCCAGCCCCTCCCCCCATTCTTACTCAGCTCAGAGTAACTGTTTCCCCATAATACCCACTCTCCCTAGATTATGGTGGAATTATAGAAGATCAGACTGGAAAAAGGTGTCAGAGTAGATAAATTGCATAATTATAGTGTGCATACCACATAATATATCTGGAGAACATGCTTACACTCACTTCTCAAAAGCAATCTTCAAAGCAGCCACTAAATCCATCCCATGTGGCTACCAAAAGACTTACATACCCTGCTTAAATGAGGAATGTGTCAGTGACAAGAACGTGGGCAGTTGTGCCTCATAGTCAGAGCAGGAGTCAGGCACAGTAGTCTGAGCAGAAGTTGGTTACCAGAAGTTTTAGCCCAGGGTCAGAACTGAGTCACATGCCAGAGCCAAGGGTCATAGCTAGAATCAAGAGCCAGGAGTCTGAGCCCAGCATCAGAACCGAAGTCAGAGGCCAGAGCCCAGGATCCGTGCCAAAGTCAGAGGTCAGAAATTGGAGCCAAGTGTCAGAACACAGTTACCTGGGATGAGGCAAGACTGGGTCCAAGGCAGGAGCAGGACTGGAACAAATCAGGTGCTATCGCAGCCATGGAGGAATGCTTTGAGTCACCATTGAGCTGCTGGGTTTAAGAGCCGGTCTGCTGACTTCCAACCAGTCAGGTGGTATAGCCAATCAGGTAGCCTACTACAGGCCAGCTGCACTTGTGAGGTTGCCCAGAGGCTGGCTCTGCTGCAGGCCCTGAATCCTGACAGAATGTGCAGAACTTCTAAAGCAGTGTGAAGAATCTGGTACCAAACCACTTTCATTGACATCCTCAATGTCCATTGCAGGGAAGATTGGGAAAAGGTTACATCAAATATGGACATGCCAAAGTCTAGCAGGAAAGTGTGGCCACTCAGAAGGAAGCTTGGAGCCACACAGAAACCACCTCCTATAAATCAGTGTAAAGTGTTCCTGAACAGCATTGCGCCACAGCTAACAATTATGGCAAAAGCCAACAGGGATGAGTCCTTTGAGGGAATGGCGCAGATACAGACTGGCCCCACCTCAGAGTGAGGGAGACATCTTCCAGCCTTTCTCTACTGAGGAAGTGGAGAGAGCACAGAGCTACATGAAAGCAGGAGGAGGATGTAGCCTTGACAAGATTTCACCAGAAATGCTATTCCCTCTTGGTAAGAAGAGCATAAAATGGCTGTCCATTTTCATGTCACATGTCATCCAAGAGAACAAGATACCTAAGAAATTGTGGAAAGCTCAGGTCACGGGTGAGAGCTATACCAAAATCAGGAAAGAACTTTTCCCTTCCATGTATCTGCTATCTGATAACACTTCTGAGCTGTGCTCACAAACTCCTGGAGTGACTAATTCTGCAAAGAATCATGCCCACAGTAGAGCAGGCTCTGAGTGATGACCAGGCAGGTTTCAGACCTAATAGGAACATTTGTGACCAAGTTCTTGCTCTTACCACCTGTATACAGAAAATGGTTTTAAACAGAAGGAAAATACAGGGCCAGTGTTTCTTGATTTGACAGCAGCATATAATGCCATCTGGCATACTGGCCTGTTGGTCAAAATGTCAAAGAAGTCATCTCAATGGATTGTTATGGCCACAGAAATGACGCCTCAAAACAGACTATTCCAGATGATGCAAGGAAATCAATTGAGCACATGGAGAATCCAGAAGAACAGTTGCCCCCAACTTTTTTTCAACATATTTATAAATTGTCTGCCTCCAACAATCTCAAAGCCATGCAAGTATGTGGTTGACATCTGCCCAGCTTCAAGAGACAGATTTCAAAAAGACCCAAGATATGGCAGCCATCAGGGGCTACTGCAAAAAGGGGTGACTTAAACCCAGTGTGTCAAAGACAGTGTCATCATGCTTTCCTCTCAATCGCACAAACGCTTCATGAGAACTCATCATCTTCTTGAATAGAGACTGACTGACTGGGGCATGACCCAAAGCCAGTATATCTAGGAGTAACACAAGCTCATACACTTACCTATCAGGACCACCTGACAAAAGTAGCTCACAAGATTAAGAGCAGAAATGGCCTCTTAAAGGAGCCCACTGTCTCTACTTGGGGAGCTGATGTGCAAACGCTGCACAGCTTGGTGCTAGCTCTCTGCTCATCTCATACTGGTCTATCAGAAGGACTTTCCAGACTCCATACTGCTGACCCCAAAGCTATTGAATGGCTAAAATGTGTGCGTTGTCTGTCTAAGCCCTTTTGCCTTCTTCTTTTCACTTGTTTTATCTCCCTACTTTACATTCTGTATTTTGAATCTTTTCCCGTCTTTATTGTACCACTTGTGCACGCACTGATAATAGGGATGTGCTTATGGCCACAGTTGTGTTGCTTTGGACTTAATTATTTGGGAGAGAGACAATAACAAAAATGGCTGTGTTTGATTTAAATAGTATTTTTATTCATTTCTGTGATGGGGGGTGCCCAAAAGCCCCAATCAGGGTTGGGATCCCATTGTGCTGGGTGGTGTACAAACACAAATGTAGAAATAGTCATTGCCTTGGAGAGCTTACACTCTAAATAATCTCTCCCAATAGTCAGTAATCAAATGCTGTCTCCCCTGTAGAATTGCAGGTGCTACTTCAGTAACTGATACTACCGTTCTTCCATTACTATCTGTGGGTAGAATGGCATATGTCACATAAGAATGCAAATCAAGCAGAGAGAATATGAATTGTTTTTAAATGTGCTGAGACAAAGTAAGTCTTTTCAGAAAATATCAGCTACGTAGAGAGACTCTCTGCACACCTAAATGGAAACTTTAGTCCTTAATTCAAAAGTGGATAGGAAGACACTATTTTAACATGTAGCCAGTAGGACAATGCAAACTAGGACTGACAGTCTGCTCAAAGATCCATTAACAGCTCAGGAAATCTGAAAAATTGAAAGTTATCAGCTAACATCAAACAGAAAACTTAATTAAATTTAATAAACTGGTTTGTAAAATTTACCTTATTGAAGCCTGGAGACTTGCTTATTTCCAAGGTCACTTTAAGGTGTGGATGCATATCAGAGGATCCTCTCAAACCAGTATAAATCGTGAATAGTTCTACTGAAGTAAATGGAATTATCCCAATGTAAAAAGTATGTAAGCAAGAGACAGATCAGGACCTCTGGAATCTGCAGAATTGGGCAGGAGATCATATGAATACAGGCTCATCATTTTTTCATAGCATTAAAAAAAAAAGTAGCCCCAACTATTTTTGAATCCCCAAAGGTTTGATTTTTGAGTGGGTTTTTATTTATCCAGACTGGTTTCCCTAAGAACCCCACTTCCTGACTCCTACTTTTGATGTGTTGTGAGTAAAATATCTGTTTTGTCAAAATCCTGTCATAAGAACAACTTGTACAAAATGTGCTAAAATAATCCACATCCAGTAGTTGCCTTTTGTCGCCGCTTATAATTAAGACTAAGTTTTTGTCATGGATATTTTTAATAAGTCATGGACAGGTCACAGGCAATAAACAAAAATTCACAGAAGCCCGTGACCTCTCCCTGACTTTCACTAAAAATATCCCTGGCAAAAGGGTTATGCGGGTTCACCACCCACTGCTGCTGGGGGTCCTGGGTCCCCCACCGCTACATTGCATCCCCTCACCCCTAGGCAGCTGGCAGCTGCGGAGGTCCCCCACAACCCGCGGAGGCTGGGCGGCTGCGGGGAGTCCCTGCTGCCCACAGCTGGGCAGCTGCGGGGGGTTCCCTGTCGCATCTGGCCGCGGGTTTCCCCCACCAGGGCGGGGGCTGGGAGCTGAGGGGCAAAAATGTCACAGAGGTCAATGGAAGTCACGGATTCCGTGACCCCCATGACATAATCATAGCCTTACTTATAGTTCAATGTTGTGTCATTTTGTATGATTTATCATAATCAAACTGAATGTAAGTGTATAATCAGATGAATAATCTGATGCTCAGATTTTACACACTTAAGAATGTGAGTAGTTCTATGGACTTCAATTGGCATATTCAGGTGCATAAAGTTAAGCAAGTGCATCATGTTTTCAGATGTAGGCCCCAGTTCTGCAATTAGACTCATGCAGTCGACCCTGGTGCCCCCACTGAAATCATGCTTGTGTGAACCCTGCAAACACGTAAGCATGTTCATAACTTTACCATGTGAATAGTTTCATTGACATTAAGACATCAGTGGAATTATTCACGTGAGCAAAGTTAGGCACATATTTAAATATTAGTAGGACTGGGGTGTACAAGCCTGATCTTGCTGTCGATAAGTAGGCAAAACTTCCACTAACCCAGCTGGTAACAATCATTAAGAAAATTCACTTTCTTGGGAACAAGTATGCTTTCAAAAATGTGTTAATGCCTAAAATTAAAGGCCTAAATATCCCCCTTCAAATAGAGGCTTTATAATATGTATCATGACAGCAGCTAGTTCTGACATTAAAAACATTTTAAAAATTTGAATCATTGCTTTCTTCTACTAAATTACAATATATCAGAGACTTTCAAACAAATTATGACTTAAACAGCAAAATCTTTGACTGTTTTTTCCCGTTAAAATAAATAAATAACAGTTAACCTAAATTCTCATTTACACTAAAGCCTCTTTATGCTGCTATCAGATTGTAAAGGGGCCATAAAGTGGGTGTCAATGCAATTTATTCTCACTTTAAGGACCATTTGCATTGCCAGAGGAGTTTAAAGGGTTCTTCAATGAGAATCAGGTTTGTTATCTCTCCTGTGTAAGCATGATCAGTTTAAATCTAAAAGATTTTCCTACAGCAGGTTTAGATTTGAGGGGTATTCAAACAACACAAGAAAAGGAGGGTAGTGCAAATTCAGTGTGTGTGTGTATAGCTTAATATCCTGTTACATTACACACTCAAGACAATGTGTGCACATAAGCATCGTACATTAAAAACAATTAAATGCAGCATCAGTGCTAATAGAGAGATAACAATTCAGCAAATCATTTATGCACATGCTGAAGTGGTTTGCTGAATTGGGGCCATAGTACGTTACATTATATAAGTAGCTTGTTTGCACAGCTTCTGTCAGAATGGGATTTAAATACTGCTGTGTCACTCCTTTGAGATAAATAATGTCTTGTGATATTGTTTCTGAAGGAGATCTTGGAATTAGTACTAACCCTAATTTAATAATACACAAAGTATTAGCCCTAAGCGCCTCACAAGAAATCTCTCTGCAGCTTTTTGCTTAGAACATTCAGGGCTCAGGCTTCTCTCTCTCTCTCTCTCTCTCTCTCTCTCTTTTTCCCCCAATGCTGTTTGTCCCCCGTTCCACCCCCCCCCCCCACCCACTACAGTGTGGAAGGCAGAAACCATGTATTTGGGTTGTTGTTACTACTTCATGCCAGGGGGTGTGGCAGCACCCCTAGTTCCAGCATCAATGTCTTGAATGTTTTGTTTTGTTTTAATTAACCAAATTATGCTCTGTACACATTGGGGAAATGTGATATTCACTGAACATGGATTTGAAAACAGGTTTGGGAAAAGCTTTCCCGGAACAATCTTCCTCCCTCCCACCCTTGCCTTTTTCTTTGCACTGTAGACAAGGCATACATTCAGCAGGTGCTATTACTCACATGCCATGTATGCCATGGTGTCTTGTATTTTATTTCCTGGGGGAAATATTTCTCGTGCCAAACTTGCAATACTTTGTGGGAGTGGTGGGGTGGGATTCTTACTTTATTTACTGGTGGCAGTGTTTACTTACACCCAAGTGCACTTACTGTGTTTGTCGTCATTTTCTCTGATGGTATCTCTGCCTTAGGAGATTATGGACATATTTTCTGAGGAAAGAAATGAGATTGTTCCGTTTAAAACTATACAGGCTACATTGCTGGGTCCTTCTCAAAACTAAAACCTGCAATTAATAAATTCCATTGATCTAGTGAACACAGCATTCTCTTGTTTTTGCACAGTCCCTTTTATCCCTCTTAACAATAGTAAGAACATAAGAATAGCTGTACTGGGTCAGACCAGTGGTCCATCTAGCCCAGTATCATGTCTTCCAGCACCAATGCCAGGTGCTTCAGAGGGAATGAACAGAACAGGTAATCATCAAGTTATCCATCCCCTGTTGCCCATTCCCAGCTTCTGGCAAACAGAGGCTAGGGATACCATCCCTGCCCATCCTGGCTAATAGCCATTCATGGACCTACTCTACATGACCTTATCTACTTCTTTTTTGAACCCTGTTATAGTCTTTGCCTTCACAACATCCTCTGGCAAGGAGTTCCACAGATTGACTGTGCGTTGTGTGCAGAAATACTTCCTTTTGTTTGTTTTAAACCTGCTGCCTATTAATTTCATTTGGCGATCCCTATTTCTTGTATTAGGAGAAGGGGTAAATAACACTTCCTTATTTACTTTCTCCACACCAGTCAAGATTTTATAGACATCTATCATATCTCCCCCTTTAGTCATCTCTTTTTCAAGCTGAAAAGTCCCAGTCTTATTAATCTCTCCTCATATGGAAGCTGTCTCATACCCCTAGTCAGTTTTGTTGCCCTTTTTTGTACCTTTTCGAATTCTCATATATCTTTTTTGAGATGGGGCGATCACATCTGAACACAGTATTCAAGATGTGGGTGTACCATGAATTTAGATAGAGGCAATATGATATTTTCTGTCTTATTATCTATCCCTTTCCTAATGATTCCTAACACTGCGTTAGCTTTTTTGACTGCTGCTGCACATTGAGTGGATGTTTCCTGAGAACTATTCACAATGACTCCAAGATCTCTTTCTTGAGTGGTAACAGCTAATTTAAATCCCATCATTTTATATGTATAGTTGGGATTATGTTTTCCAATGTGCATTACTTTTCATTTATCAACATTGAATTTCATCTGCCATTTTGTTGCCCAGTCACCCAGTTTTGTGAGATCTCTTTGTAACTCTTCGCAGTCATGTCCTAAGCTGACTATCTTGAGTAGTTTTGTATCATCTGCAAATTTTGCCACCTCACTGTTTACCCCTTTTAACAGATCATTTATGAATATGTTGAACAGCTCTGGCCCCAGTACAGATCCCTGGGGGACACCACTAGTTACCTCTCTCCATTCTGAAAACTGACCATTTATTCCTACCCTTTGTTTCCAGCTACTGATCCATGAGAGGACCTTCCCTCTTATCCCTGATTGTTACAACTATTTTTTTAATGGAGTTTATTTTTGTAGTATTATTATTGTGCAGTAGCAACTCCACTATAGTTAGTGTTTCTGTTTAAAGTTTGACTCTAAAATCCATATGGTTACTTGGATTGCCTTGAAATGTTGTGTGCCTCGCATGGACACAGGTTTTGGTCAGTGAGCCATATTTAGGGTTATGCGAACAAGAGGTTCACAAAGAATAACCCCCTTTCTCCCCCCCCCAAAAAAAGCTTTTGTTAAAGTTCACATGTTCTGGCAATGAACTTTTGCTCATGGATAGAGCTCAAACCAGGACTGAGCTCATCACACCAGAGTGTCAAAGGCTTGAGAGTTACTCCAACAGAGTGTATGCCACCAACTAGCACTTTGGGGGAAATCAAATTACAACGTTATTAGCCAAATACTTTAATTCTCCTGTTAGGAGCCTCACCTTTTAAGAACATAAGAAGGCCATACTGGTCAGACCAATGGTCCTTCTAGCCCAGTATCCTGCCTTGGACAGTTACCTGTGCCAGATGTTTTGGAGGGAATGAACAAAAGAGAGCATTTTGAATGATCCACCCCTGTCATGCAGTCCCAGCCAGGAGTGCAGGAAGCTCCCTAGGAGTGGGGGGGCCCAATGGCCTCTTCCTACAAGGCCCCACCTCTTCCCCCCGAGGCCTGACCCCTGCTCTACCTCTTTCCACTCCCGCTCCGCCTCTTCCCGAGGCCCCGTCCTCACTCCCCCTCTTCCTGCCCTCGCTCCACTTCTTACCCACAAGGCCCCACGCCTGCTCCACCTCTTCCCCCAAGGCCCTGCCCGCCACTCGCTCCTCTCCAACCCCTGCCCCTATCGCTCACCCTCAAGGCAGGAAAAATGTGATGGGGCCATGGCAGCCTGTCCCCCGACCCCTTTTCTGATGCCCCTGGTCCCAGCTTCTGGCAATTGGAGGTTTAGGGACATCAGGAGCATGGAGTTACATCCTTGACCATCTTGGCTAACAGCCATTGATGGAGCTATCCTCCATGAATTTATCTAATTATTTTTTGCACCTAATTACATGTTTGGCCTTCACAACATCCCCTTGCAATGAGTTCCAGAGGTTGATCATACATTGTGTGAAGAAGTACTTCCTTCTGTTTGTTTTAAGCCTACTTTCTATTAATTTCATTGGGGGACTCCTAGTTCTTGTGTTATGTGAAGGGGTAAATAACACATCCCTATTCTCTTTCTCCATACTGTTCATGATTTTGTAGACCTCTATCATAACTCCCCTCAGTCATCTGTTTTCTAAAATGAACAGTCTGTCTTTAATCTCTCCTTGTACGGAAACGGTTCCATACCCATAATCATCTTCATTGCCCTTCGCTGCACCTTTTCCAATTCTAATATATATTTTTTTAGATGGAGCGACCAGAACTGCATGCAGTATTCAAGGTGTGGGAGTACAATGGAATTATATAGTGGCATTATGATATTTTCTGTTTTATTATCTATCCATTTCCTAATGGTTGCTAACATTGTTAGCTTTTTCTGACTGCCGCTGCACAATGAGCAGATTTTTCGGAGAACCATCCATGACAACTCCAAGATCTTTTTCTTGAGGGATAACAGCTAATTTAGACATTTTATCTGTATAGAGGGGATTCTTTTTCCAATGTGCATTACTTTGCATTTATCAACACTTAATTTCATCTGCTATTTTATTGCCCAGTCACTCAATTTAGTGAGATCCCTTTGTAACTTTTCCACAGTCAGCTTTGGACTTAACTATCTTGAGTTATTTTTTATCATCTGCAAATTTTGCCACCTTACTGTTCACCCTTGTTTCCAGATCATTTATGGATACGTCGAATATCACAGGTCAAAGTACAGATTCTTGGGGAACCCTGCTATTTACCTCTTTCCATTGTGAAAACTGACCGTTTATTCCTACCCTTTGTTTCCTATCTTTTAACCAATTACTGATCCAGGAGAAGTCCTTCCCTCTTATTCCATGATTACTTACTTTGATTAAGAGCCTTTGGTGAGACACCTCATCAAAGGCTTTCTGGAAGTCCAAGTACACAACATCCACTGAATTATTCTTGTTCACATACTTATTGACTGTCTAAAATAATTTTAATAGATAGGTGAGGCATGATTTCCATTTACAAAAGCCATGTTGACTCTTATCCAACACAATGTGTTTATCTATGTGTCTGATAAATCTGTTCTTTACTAGTTTGAACCAGTTTTGAAGTTAGGTTTACTGGCTTATAACTGCCAGGACCACCTCTGGAGCCTTGTTAAAAGTTGGTGTGACATGTGTAGGGCATATGGATCTTGAAAGGTGTGTTGTAGGGAGTACTGATCATCATGGCGGTGGAGATGTGTCTGCAGGTTTTGCATCTGGTGTTATGGCAGTGGTTGGTTCTACTTTGAGTTGATGTGTCCTGCTCTGTGGGGAGCTTGCTTGTGATGATGAGCTTGGAGGGGTTGTTTGCAGGCCAGAAGAGGGGCTTCGTTTTCAGGATGTGATTGTTTAATGATTGAGTATTGTAAGTGTTTAATGGTACCCTGGAAGGGTTCCAATGTGGGGTGTTAGGTGACAAGTAGGAGTATGCTGTCAGAGGGTTTTTCCACCCCTGAATTGAAGCAGATTCTCTTGAGGTATTTAAGTCGCCCGTTCCATGATGTGATCTACTTCTCTGGTGAAGTGTTTTTGTTTGGTGAAGGCAGTGTTAAGGTACGTATCCCGGACTTTATCCTCAGAGCATATTCTGTGGTATCTGAGTGCCTAGCTGTAGACAACAGATTTCTTGGTGTGTTTGGAATGTTTACAGGATCTGCGAAGGTAAGTGAGGTGATCTGTGGGGTTCCTTATATATAGTTGTCTGCAGGGTTCCATTGTTGAAGCTGATCTTGGTGTCCAGGAAGTTGATGTTGGCATGGTACTGTTAATTTCTATTTAATTAGCTTCCTCATTTTTGTGTAGTTCCCCTTTTGAAGTTAAATGCTACTGTCGTGAGTTTCTTTGGCATTTGTCCTCCTACAAGGATGTTAATTTTAATTACATTATGGTCACTCTTACTGAGCGGTTCAGCCATATTCACCTCTTGGACCAGATCCTGTACTCCACTTAGTACTAAATCTAGAATTGCCTCTCCCTTTGTGGGTTCCAGGACAAGCTGCACAAAGAAGCAATCATTTCTGGTGTCTAGAAATTTTATCTCTGTGTCCTGTCTTGAGGGGATATATTCAATCAACATGAGGATAGTTGAAATCTCCCATTATTATTGGGTTTTCTGTTTGTGTAGTCTCTCTAATCTCCCTGAGCATTTAATAATCACTGTCACCATCCTGGTCAGTAGTATATTCCCACTGCTATATGCTTATTGTTAAAGCACTGAATTTCTATCCATAGAGATTCTGTGGTACCATTTGATTCATTTAAGATTTTTACTTTATTTGACTCCATGTTTTTTCACATATAGTGCCACTCCCCCAGTGAGATCTACTGTTATTCCTATATAATTTATACTCTGGTATTACTGTGTCCCATTGGTTAACTTCATTTCACCCTTTGAAATGCTTGGCAGTGTGCCAAATGGATTATGCCAAGCATGTACAGAGAGAGAGGTTAACTATCTGGAAAACTACCTCTCTACCCCAGAACATGTTTGGCTTAAGGGGGAATGTTCTGGTAATCGAATCTGAGTCACGTTCAGGCACTAAGAATTTGAATCCAACCCAGGACAGAGATCTGAAATAAAAAAAGGAGGGGCATCTTGCTCCAATATGCTTCTGTCAAAGGTTTTTTTTTTGTTTAAAGTTTGCAGCAATGTCATCCGAGTACAGCAGAATACTCAGACATTCTGAAACTATGTTTGAAAAGAAAATAAATTACACGTGCACATGCTCAGTGGGAGAGGAAGGTAATTGGGGTGGAGAGTAGGTGGGAATAGGGGGAAAGGTGCATGGGGTGCAGGGAGGTGATTATGGGGAGAGATGGATGGGTGGGTGGAAGAGGGGTTAAAGGGTCAGGTGACGGGGAGGTGAGGGGTGGGACACTGGGAAGGGGGACATGGAGGTAAGTGACAGGTGAGGGAGAATTGAGGCAGGGGCACCTGTCAGCCAGACTGTGCCACACACAGGGGAGGGGAATGTAAAAAATCACACAAAATTCACACTTAGTCAAACATGTAGCCTAGTGGAAAGAGCACTGCCTGGCCCTACTGCTAGCTCTGCCACTGGACTGCTGGGTGACCTTAGGCAAATCACTTTACCAGCTGGTGAAAATATTCTTGGTGGGGGAAGTGGGTCTGAGCCCGCCCTGCACTCACCTCACAGTGTCCTTGGCTCTCACCGCTCACAGAGTCAGAGGAGACCATCACAGCGTCACTTGAAGGGGCATCCCTAGGCATATGCAGCTACATAGGGCACCCAAAAATTTGGGGCACCACCCTCACTGGCTGCGGCACGGACTCCTCTCCTCTCTGTCCGGCCCCTTTCCCGCGCTGGGCCGGCAGGCTTCTCCCTGAGCCCCTGGCCCCTCCCCTCCGCCCACTCACTCCTCAGCTCGGGCGGGGCCTCACGGGGCCAGGAGCGAAAGTTTGCATGTGAGTGAGCAGTGGGAGCTGGGCCAGGCTGCGAACAGAACAGAGCAGGGGGGGGATACCCAGAGGCTGCGAAGAGAGGGGAGAGCCGAGCTCAGGGGGGTAGAGCTGGGCACGGGACTTCGGGGAGCGGAAGGCGGAGGAGGTTCTGGGCTGGGAAGGGAAAAGAGTGTGTGTGGGGGGGGGAGGTGGTTTCTTTGTCTGGCTCAGTGAGCAAGCAGCAAATGCGCTAGGGCCTTCTGGGGAGCAGGTTGATGGCCCTGGGGGAGAGCAGCTGTTCCATGCAGCCCCACACTGTACCTGCCCCTCTCCTCTCCTCTGCCCACGTGCCCTGCCCTGCTGGCAACTCCCTGCAATCTCTCTCCTAGTCTCCTTTTCACTCCACCTCCCTCTTCTCTGAAGTTTAAGCCCAGACACCAGGATCTCCTTTGGACCCGCACCTTTTCCTCTCCTCCCTTCCCCAGCAGGGATCAGCAGCAAACAGGGGCTGGGAGGAGGGAGAGGCGCACACACAACCTAGCTGGGGAGGAGGGAAAGTTAAAGGAAAATAAAAGAAGGTGGCGTTTGCTTTTCCTGCCCACTCACAATATTCCAGTGTCAACAGGAGGAAACTGACACTAAAAGAAAAGGAGGAGGGGGGTGTATCTGGAGCAGAAAAGCAGCAATCAGGGCTGCAGAATGCAAGGGAGGGAGCAACCTCTTAGCTGGGGAGGAAGATGGACTCGCACTTGGCAAGGCTGAAGAAGCTGAAAACTTTTATTTATGGAAAAGGGACCTGATTTTTTTTCTTGTGGATCCAAATATCTCCAGGGCTGTCTCTCAAGCTGGTAGCAATTTGAATGAGGGAGAGAGTTCTAAACAGTGCAGAGTTGAGTGGGATTTTAAAAATCCCTTCAAAAATGCAGCACCTTCTTCCTCACCCGTGGGAAAGACCTTTAAAAAGTTGCCTTAAATAATCCAAACCAAGACTCACTGTTCAAATGAGACTTGGCTGGTTATGGCTCCAGCCCCACTGTTGAAGCATTGTTGAAACTGTGTGCTGAGTTATACCCAGTACAATCCCACTGAGCCCTGTGTGGCAACCAGGTGTGTAAATCAGGGTAGAAAAAAAGACTGGTGCCTGATTACAATTCCTTTTCTTATTGAACTGCACATCCCAAGCACCTCTTTACTTTTCAGCATTAGAGGCAAATGCTCTATTTTAGGGAGAATGAAAGGCTATTTGGGAGTTGATGGCCCAGAGCGGTGGCAGGCAAGGGCCTGAATGAGGGCTGGACTCAGCCATTGGTATCCGCTATTTCTTTTTTGTCATTCAAATGGATTTTGGGTCATGGCTGACATCCCAGCCATCATGTAAAATGCTTCCCTGTGACCTTTTGACATGCGCACAGAGGTATCTCACTGCCAAGTCCCTCTCCTAGGATGGGACGGGGGAGGCTGCAGGGTGATCTCCCACCGCCGTGCAGCCAGTGGCCTATGCTTGCCACTGCCAGGCTGGAGCCTCCACGTTTATTTATTGACAACATTTGCAGAATTTTAAAATATTGTGCACAGAATGTAATTTTTTGTGCTGAATTCCCTCAGGAATATGGGGTGCTGGGCAGTTGGGGGGGGGGTCTGTGGGTTGGAGATCACTGGGCATAGGGATCTGTGATGGAGATCTCTGGGTGAGGGGTCACTGGGCATGGGCGTTGCTGAGCATAAGGGGGTGGGGGATTCTTGGCAGGGGGCGGTGTGCAGGGCACGCTGGCAGCTCAGGGCTGGGGTTGGGGGCGCAGGTGGGAGGGAAGTGCAGGGGTTAGGGGTGAAGGCAGCACTGTGCAGGGGTTAGGGGTGAAGGCAGCACAATTAAACTCTTTTTAATAAAGTGCATGTGGCAAGCTTTCCAAGACTGTAAACTTACGTTTGTGTTGCTAAGAGCAAGTCGGGCATAGGGGCACCAGTTTAATAATACTGCGTAGGGCCCCATAAATCCTAAGGACGGCCCTAGTCACTTGATGCACATGTCTGCATGCAGCCAGGCTCCTCCCCCCCCATGAAGCCCCACTCCCGCCCTTTCCTGGTGCTGGCACTAACGGCCGTGGGGTTTCGCTTGGCATGTGCACACGTGGTGGGTTGGCTCAGAAAATGGCAAGGCAGAGAGAGATTTGCGGGAGAGGGGCCTGAGTCTCTAGCACAAGCTGCCCACCACCTATGGACATCACCTCTGTGTGCCTCAGTTTCCCATCTTACAGATGGGAATAATGATGTATGGTTATTTGAGATCCACTGATTTAAAAAAACTATATAAAAGCTAGGTCTGTTGAAATACTTCTGTGGCTAGGTAATATTACTTAGCCACAGGAGCACATTGACACAAACCTAACTAAGAATTACAACTGCCTAAATGGCCGCTAGAGCCGACCAACAAACATTTCTCCTTGTTTAAAAAACTAGGAAATTAAATGACAGAAAACTTTGTAAATGCCAAGTAAAGGTGGCTGGTGATAGCTCATGCCCTTCTAGAAAATTGAGTTCAGCAAAACTGAAACTTCTGAAAACCAGGAAATACAGAGTTATAGGTAAATGGCGATAATTGTTAGGTAAAAAGCAAGTCCTTACTCACCTCTCCAGCACCCGAGTTCGTGCGGAGTTGGTATGGGGCTCACAATCTGTCAGAGACCAGACACCAATTCGTTGATCAACGGGCTCACACTATCCTTAGCTTAAAAGGCTTCGGAGTAAGTGTGGCAAATTTATTAGGGGTGAGCATCAATATTTATACACAGAAGTAAACAAAGTGATTAACAGATCATAATGGTCATGCATAATCAATCAAGATTCTACAGGATAAAACAGGTTAAAATGTAAACTGAAAAAGACAAAAGGGGAGATGGCTACTTAAGGGGAGGGGGGGGGTGTCATGAGTAGTTAGCAGGTCAGAGCTTTGATTAAAAGTTTCAGACAGAGACATCAAGTCTGGGTTAAGTTTAAGCTCATCAAAAGTTCAGACTCAACATTCCTCCATTTGTAGCTTTGGGATAACTATTTACCAAAAGCTACACCCCATTTTAAGGAGCCAAGGGCCGCTTGGCAATTTCAGCCTGGGCCAACTCGAAGAGAGTAAGGCCTTTGGCTGAAGTAGGAAAAGAATAAACTGACCCACATGAGTCTATGAGGGAGGGGACACACTGAATACAGCAACACAGTATTATAAGGATTACTATGGCCCCAACAATACCCACCAAGAGTTTTTTAACCCACCCAAATCCAGGCAGCCAATTCCATAAGGCTCCCCACCAATCATAAGGTGGCTGGCCAGAGGAGTAGTTCTTAGCCATTTCCCTTAGATGTTTGGTACGTTGAAAAGTGTCAGGGTAGGTGTCATTTACAAAAACACAGCATTCTTCATTTATGAGGGCGCAAGTTCCTCCCTGGGCTGCTAACATTATGTCTAAAGCCATTCGGTTTTGCAAAGCTAACTGGCGCAGCTGGGACATTTCCCCGGCCTGATTCTCAAATAGGGTCGCAGTTTCATTGGTTAAAGATTCTAGTAGTCCCTGTAGACGGATGACACCACCCCTCAAGCTAATGAGACCAGCCCACCGCTGCCACGACAAACCATCACGGATATTAATATCTCTGAAGGTTTCACGGATGTTACGAACGTGGGGAAAATGAGGGGGAGGGAGGGAGATGCGAGAAGGAGGTGTTAGCCACGCTAAATAACATGACCCTGCCCAATCAGGGGAGAGAAAGTAATAAGCTTTGGGCCCGCACACCCAGTATGTTCCATACAGTGCGTTTCGGGTATTCCATTTCTCAAAGTAGGAGGTAACCCACCACCCGTTGGACCACTGTTCCCCTGGTAACGCAGAGGGGTCGTTGTGCGAACTGCAGAGGCACAATTTGGTAGTGGTGTTTTCAAAGTGCAGTGTAGTACTGCTTGAGCAGTTGTAGAAGGCAATCGTATATCCCTTAACAATTAGTTGGACACCCTCGTGATCTGAGCAGGGCTTCTTAAAAGCTGACTCTGAAGGCTTGCCCTCCCATGAAAAAGTTGGATCGGGGTGAGGGATCCACATATGGGATAAGTGGGATGCGCAAGGCTTGAAGCCAAGATTTTTACTAAAGTCAGTGCCATTAAAATACATGTTGCATTTACTTGTTCCCACAAAAGTTGACCCCTTTTCTTTAACAAAACACAGTGATCCTGTCTGATTGGTTACCCTGAGATATCTGTTAATTGGCACTCCTGTTTTGTCCCATGTAAGATTGTGTTGGACTGGATCTTTTACTCTAGCCGGTGGCATCCAAGTCATATTAGCAGTGGTCAGGGGAATGGGTGTGAAGGGGAGTCCCTGTTCTGCATTTACTGGAAATTGAGTACATACCCAGCAATTACTTCTATTTCCTAAAATACGAGTTTTAACCTCGTGGGAATATCTAATAAAAGCATTATCTTCATAAGCAGAAAATAAACTAAAAAGGCATAATAAAAAACATACAGTTGTCAGAATAAAAGGTCCTCTCATTTTTTCCGAGTCAATTTAAGTCTGATGTCTGAAAGAGGTAAGCTGGTCCACTGGTCAGAGGCAGTGTCCTCAGTGGTGGCAAGAGCTGCTGGTCCGTCACTGTGGTCCACTACGGCTGGCTTGACGTGGGAGTGGTGGATCCAGGATTTGCGTCCTTCCAGGAACACTGCAGTCTGGGTTGTTAAAAGAACCTGGTGGGGTCCAGTAAACCTCGGCTGGAGGGTGTCGCCACGAACGAACTTTTTGGCCCAGACGAAGTCCCCTGGTTGGAACGGGTGGATCTGTTCTTCCAGCGGCACGGTCTGGGAAAACTGCGAGGCTTTCCAAAGGGTACGGAGGCGAGCCTGTAGGGAGAGAAACTGGCACGTGGTCATATGATCCCCTCCCAATAGTGAAACATCAGCACGTGGTAGCGCCCCGCCTTTGAAAGGGGGGTGTCCATAGAGCAGTTCAAAGGGGGATAATCCCAATACACGGGTTGGGCGAGTACGAAGGTGAAACAGGACCAAAGGAAGTACCTGAGGCCACTTTAACCCTGTTTCCTGACAGTATTTAGCCAATGTAAGCTTAAGCTCCCTATTCATACGCTCAACTTTCCCGCTAGACTGGGGGTGGTAGGGTGTATGAAAGGAGTGTGAAATGCCCAGTCCTTGTTCTAAACGGCCAAGGACATGACCAGTAAAGTGGGGTCCGCGATCTGAGTCAAGCACGAGAGGGATGCCAAAACGGGGTACAATGTCTCTAAGAAGAATCTTCGCCACTGTGGCAGCAGTACAATTAGCAGTAGGAAAAGCTTCGACCCATGAAGTCAGAGGGCAAACCAAAACAAGGAGGTGCTTTTTCCCAAAAGCCTTTGGCATATCTGCAAAGTCAATTTGAAGATGTTGAAATGGAGCAGCAGGCGGAGGTCTTCCACCCTTAATTTTGTTAAGAGGCGGAGCAGGTCCATTACGCTGACATGTGCTGCATGCTTTCACTATTGACAGGCAGTAGGGTTGAATGCCTGGAGCATACCAAAAGCGAGCGATGGTGTCCACAAGGGCGTGCGTGCCGTAGTGACCCCCCTTATCATGGTGCCAGCGAACTGCCACAGGATATGTGGAGCGAGGGAGGCAGGCTCGGCCATCCGGCATAAGCCAGGTCCCTTTGACCAGAGTGGCTCCGAGGTTCTCCCACGACTGTAGTTCAGCAGCGGGTACTGGTACGGGGTGCGGTGGAGTAAAGGAGGAGGTTACCCTTAGCCATGCCCACGTTGGCTATTGTAAGACGGCAGCCGTCTTGGCGGAGGCATCAGCCAGGGCATTCCCACGGGTGACGGGGCTATCATCTTTAGTATGGGCCCGGCAGTGAACTACAGCCAGGACCGAGGGTTCTTGGAGGGCGTCCAAAAGCTTGTGGATGAGGGGGAGGTGCTGAATGGGTTTACCGGCAGTTGTCTGGAAACCTCGAAACTTCCAGAGGTGGATGTGACAATGCACAACTCCAAAAGCATACTTGCTATCAGTAAAAATGGTAACGGTCTTACCAGCGGCCAACTGGCAAGCTCGGGCCAGGGCATAGAGTTCGGCGGCTTGGGCTCCCCAGTTGCCTGGCAGTGAGGCGGCCTCTTGAATGTCCCATTCAGAGGTGACTGCATAACCGGTGAAACGCTTGCCATCAACATAGAAGGAGCTTCCGTCTGAGAAGAGGATGCAATCAGGGTTGTCCAGTGGCACGTCAAACAGGTTGTTCCTTATCTGTAAGATGCTATGAACTACTTCCACACAGTCGTGCTGATCCTGGAGGACTGGCAGGTCAGGAAGCAAGGTAGCTGGATTAAGGGGCCCACACCTTTCAAAAATTAGGTTAGTGTCTTCTAAGAGTTCGGCCTCTAGCTGTTGCTGATGATGGGCTGAAAAGACTTGGGTTGTGCCCCTACGCAGAAGGGCTGACAAGGCATGAGAGGTCCAAACCGTGGTAAAATGACCCAGGGTCAGGCTCTTTGCCTTTGTGATCAGCAGGGCAGCTGCTGCCAGAGTCCGGGTGCAGGATGGGGTTCCCTGAGCGACAGGGTCGATCTGCTGAGAGTAAAAAGCAAGCGGGAAATGGTGGGGCCCGCTCAGCTGGGTAAGGACGCCACTAGCAATTCCGCCCCCCTCGTGGACAAAAAGGTGAAAGGGTTTGCTGTAATTGGGGGGGCGGAGAGACATGGAGGAGGCCACACTGTCCTTGAGTAACTGAAAGGCTTGGATCATGTCTGGGGACCACTGCAAAGGGTCAGGAGCAAGGTTAGCAGTGAGGAGTCGGAGCGGTTTGCTTAACTCCCCGCAGGACGGCAACCGGGGCGACAGAAGCCAATTAATCCTAAGAAACCTCAAAGTTGTTTCTTGGTGTTTGGCAGAGGGCAGTTTTGGATAGTCTTTATGCGGACTGGGTCCATTTGTCTCCCCTCTGGGGTTAACAGGAAGCCCAGATATCGGACCTTCTGTGAGACCCACTGAATCTTGTTAGGGTCTACCTTGTGGCCTCTGGCGTGTAGGTATAATAAAACTGCCTTACCATCGATGCGGAGGGCAGCTTCTTCGCGGTTACCTAATAGGATGTCATCTACGTATAGGACTAACGTGGATCCCTGCGGACTGGTGAAGCCTTCCAAGTCGTGGCGGAGGCATTGGCTGAAAATCGTGGGGCTGTCTCTGTAGCCTTGAGGAAGTCGTTGCCAGACATAACTTTGTCCCTCCCAGGTGAAACCAAAGAGATACTGAGAGTCTGGGTGCACAGGAATGCTGAAAAAGGCTGACTTTAAGTCAATAACAGTGAACCACTCAGCATCCCAGGGGATTTGGCTGATGATAGTAGCTGGATCAGGAACTACTGCATGAAGAGGGACCACATACTGATTAACAACTCGTAGATCCTGTACAAAGCGCCAACGAATAGGGTCTCCGTCCTTTTTCGGAGGCTTTTTGACAGGCAGTATAGGGGTGTTACAGGGAGTGCGCTGAGGGCGGACTAGCTTTTGTGCAATGAATCCCTCGATAATGAGGCGGATGCCCTCCCGGGCTTCCAGCGACGGGGTATTGAGGGACTGACGGGGGGGTTAAGGAGGGCTTCACTTGAATCTGTACTGGCTCTGCCGAAAGGAGCAGGCCAACATCAGTGTCAGAAATTCCCCAGAGGGTTAAAGGCAAGTCAGTGAGGTCAGGGGAGAGAGAGGGGGGGTTTCCCAATTACCCTGAGTTGGGGCCGAATCTCCTAACACTGTCATCAATAATCCTACCCCTTCCGGAGTGCAGGTTAAAGTAGCCTCAAGCTTACAGAGTAAATCCCGGCCCATCAAAGGGATCGGACAAGCTGGGGAAAAAAGAAAACGGTGAGAAAAACATTTTATCAGCATAAATAACATTTAGAGGCAAAGTGAGTCCCAGAGACTGTGGGTTGCCCTCCACCCCAGTTGCAGTTTTAACCTCAGAGGATAGCCAGGGAGCGGGGGCATGATTTAAAAGAGAGAAAGTAGCTCCAATATCAATGAGGAAAGAGACAGGCAGTCCTTGGACTGAAAGGGTTAGTCGAGGCTCTTTGCTGGGAGGGGAGAAAGTGAGGAAGGAGCCGGCTAAAGACATTAAGGAAATAAGACCATCACATTGTTTGCTTTCGCCCCTGGGGTACCGTCATTGAGGAGGCTGAGTTTGCTGCAGCTGCTGCTGTTGCCCGTAGTTGATCCAGGCCTGAGGAACGGGCTGGGCTGGTGGTGCAGGGGTGTATTCGTCCCTGGTGTAAGTATCTGCGGATGCGACCGGACCCTCTGGGCGTCCCCAGGGGCATTCACGTTTAAAGTGACCGGGCTGTCCGCACTGAAAACAATTTCCTGGTGGCTGGGGTTGCCAGGACCCTCTTCCCCGAGCACCCTGAAATCCCCTGCCACGGCCACGGCCTCTGCCTCGAATACCGCCGCGAAAAGCTAAAGCCATCAACTTATATTCTTCCTTTTTCTCTTTCTTTTTACTACTTTCCCTTTCTTTCTCCCATGCAAAATCAGCTACGTCCAACACTGAAGTGACTGACTCACCTCCCCAACCAGGGCGAAACTTTAAGAAATAATCCCTTACAGGGGGCACTGACTGATTCACAAAAAACGAAATAAGAGTAGGGTGGTCTGCTTCTCTCTCAGGATCCATCTGAGTGAACATTCGGGCCCCCTCCAATAGCCTCGACCAGAACTTTCTGGGTGGCTCATCAGATTCCTGCCGAATCTGCATGAACTTAGCCTGATTAGGCGAGCGACGAGCCATTTCTTTGAGTCTCTCTAACAATCGCTCTCGATCTGTTCGCAGCTGAGTCAGCCTTGGCTGACTCCAGTCTAGGGGATTCCAGCCAGCGGCTTGATCCCGCCTATCCATCCAAGTGGTATTAACCGCATCGCTATCCCCCCATGTCCTTTCTGCCATCCACAATCTACTACGTTCCTCTCCGGTCAAAACTCTACTTAACAACTGATCTACATCCGTATAAGTAGGATTATGACTTGAAAACAATCTTTCTAAAAGTTCTGTGATCTTTCGGGGATTTTTCCCCAAAGGACCCTGACAACCGTCCCCACTCTTTCAAGTCCCATTCTAGCCATCCTTTATATTCCACAATATTAGTATGTTGTAACTGGCCATTATTGTCCACAAAAGGTTGGTCGTGCACCTGTAAAGGCATTTCTCTACTTACACCTTTATTACTCACAAAAGGTTTGGCGGAGGCAGCCTCTGGGCTATCCTCAGGGGAGGGATATGCATCCTGCTGCGTTTGCTTGATCTTTTGCCTAGTAATTACTCCTCCCGAGGTGTGCCCTTCCATTTCCCCCTTATCCCTCTGCAGAGATTCCGATCTGGAGTCCTGCAGCTTCCCCTCTGCGCTCTGGAGAGAGTCCCCCTGCGGAGGAATAGGGGCAGGTGCAGTGGGGACCAACTGACGAGTCAAAACACACCGTGGTTTACACCCTTCATCGAAATAACATGGAGGGGATTCACTCTCGGGAGAATACCTGACTGCCATAATTTTTAAAGATTTCCACAGCTCTGCTGCTGTGTCCCAACAAAACCAGTAACATAACTGTCCCGGATGGTCTTTTTCGATCTGGCTCCTTACTCCTCTTAAGGCAGCCTGTTCGAAAGAGCCATACGAAGGCCACCTCATCTCCGGGTCGGCCAATACCGCGGTATACCTAGTCCAATTCCTTACACACAGTGTGTACAACTTCCTCCTAGACATTCCTGTCTGTACTGGGAGTTTCCCTTCGTTCCATAACTTATTTACAATCCCCAGGGGACTCTCAAGAGGCATGCTAGTCCCTTGACCCATGGTGTCTGACAGGAGCCCTCCAACTGGCGTTTATCCTGCTGTCCAGTACACGACCCCTCAATATTGAATTGGCTGGGAGAAATCTCCCGTGGCGCCTGCCAATTCGTATATGAGTGGTCTAACCACTGGACAGAGGCACCGCACCAGAAGGAAATCCCGGACGAGCCCCCAAATTGTTAGGTAAAAAGCAAGTCCTTACTCACCTCTCCAGCACCCGAGTTCGTGCGGAGTTGGTATGGGCTCACAATCTGTCAGCGACCAGACACCAATTCGTTGATCAACGGGCTCACACTATCCTTAGCTTAAAAGGCTTCGGAGTAAGTGTGGCAAGTTTATTAGGGGTGAGCATCAATATTTATACACAGAAGTAAACAAAGTGATTAACAGATCATAATGGTCATGCATAATCAATCAAGATTCTACAGGATAAAACAGGTTAAAATGTAAACTTAAAAAGACAAAAGGGGAGATGGCTACTTAAGGGGAGGGGGTGTCATGAGTAGTTAGCAGGTCAGAGCTTTGATTAAAAGTTTCAGACAGAGACATCAAGTCTGGGTTAAGTTTAAGCTCATCAAAAGTTCAGACTCAACAGTTTCAGGATATTACCAGTGTGCAACCAGTTTCACAAAACGATGGTGGCAAACTCAGCATTTTGGTTTGGCCTCTTCATGTTTAAAGAGTTAAATGACAGGAAACACCACCTGCCCCTTTAGATTTTCCAGCTGTAGCAATTTATAGTTCGCTGCTCTGATAAGATTATGGGGCTGTACTATAGCTACCACTGTGACAATAATCACTCTGCCACGCAGACCTTTATGGTGCAGCCTCCTGGCACTGCTCCTAAAAAAAATCAATAAAACTGGGTAATAGTTTCTTTATTTGTGACTGGTTATTTTTGTTGAATATAAAGAGACTATATCCTTCATTTGTAGTGGTTTCTATGCCACTATAATAGTTCTTAAAAGGTTTCACTGATCTATCTTCTTTGCTGTTTGCTCCACTTATTGTATTGAAACAACACTTCTGCTTTGAGAGGGGTGAAAAGGAGGCACAATCGCTTTAAGAGAAACACGTGTCACTAGACAGAGGCTGGTAGTAAATATGGCTTAGATCAACATTTAAAAAATCTGCATGTCCCTCACCAAAGGTTCTGTCATGGGAAGGGGAGAACAGAAGGTTTAAGCCCTCAGAATAAAGCAGCTAAATCAACTGATTGCATACTATGTTGTTGTACTATTAAAATATATCTGGTGAGGCCTTTTATGAAAGCTTGTAATGTTCTGAACTTGATTATGAAATATGTATACAGACTGTTATTATGAACCTATGTATTTATATATTGAGAGAGAGAGAACTGTGTTCTTAAACTGTGGTGCAACTTCAGCTCCACCTAGGGTGACCAGATGTCCCAATTTTATAGGGACAGTCCCGACATTTGGGGCTGTGTCTTATATAGGCGCCTATTACCCTCCAACCCCCGTCCCGATTTTTTCATACTTGCTGTCTGGTCATGCTAGCTCCACCTCATAGGAGGTCAGTGAGCAAACAGGCAGGGGGTGTGTCTCCCAACCCAGTTGTTTACACAAAACTGGCTTCAAGGAACTAGCTATAGTCCGACCCAGGAAAGGACATTGGTGGCCCATTACAGTTAATGGAAAGACTGAGACAACTCAAAACTGAAAAGAATATCCCAGATACCAAACCAGAAATGAGTTTCCCCACACTGAATAACCATGAGTCACCATGGACTAGGGAAGGGAGGAGGAAGAGGAAAAAGCCCTTTAAAAGCAGGGTTGGGACCAGAATTTGGGGCACAGGCGCCAACTTTCCAAAGTACTGGGGGGTGCTTGACCCCCGGCTCTGTCTCAGGCCCTGCTCCCACTACACCCCTTCCCACAAGACCCTGCCCCACCTCTTCCCACCCCACCTCTTCCTGCCCAGTTCCGCCCCCTCCCCCAAGCATGCCACGTCCTCACTCCTCCCCCTCCCTCCCTCCCAGCCTCCTGCACTCTGTGAAACAGTTGTTCGTGGAGGGTGGGAGGCGCGGGGAGGTATGGAAGTGCTGATCCGCAGTGCCTGTCGGCGGGCGGGAGGCATTGTGGGGGAGCTGATGGGGGACTGCCGGTGGGTGCTCAGCACCCACCATTTATTCCCCGTGGGGTCTCCAACCCTGGATCACCCACGGAGTCGGTGTCTATGATTTGGGGGACAGTCTCACGGCAGGAGGCTGTCCAGGTATGTAAAGCCTGAGGTTGCATGTTTGTTTATTTTCAGTGTAACTTGTATGTTTGCTTTCCCTTGCTATTTCATCTTTGAGTCCGTGGGTTTTCTATTAAATAAACTGTTTGTTTATTTTCATCCTAAGCAAGTCTCTGGTGTGCAAACTATGTGGAGTGTAATAAGCTAAAGTAAGCTGGTATCTGGGGGGCTGGTTTCATGTCTTTGGGAGTGAGGAACCAGAGGGGAACAGCCCGAGTGTCTGGGGAGGATGTATTTGGGGAGACTCTGGACTGAAAGGGCTGTTGGTGTCACCCTCCAGAAAGGAATCAGGCTGGTGAGAGCCAGCATGAAACTTTACACTCGTGGGCTGGCTACTGGTGTCAGGGTTCTGAACTAAAGTCACACAGCACCAAGGCACCCAAAGGTTACAGGGCAGGCAGTGCCAGAATTCCTTACTAGTCAGGATGGACCCCAAAATGTCACAGTGGTCAAGAACTTGGAAGTCAGAAAATGAATGTTAAGGCCGCCTATGGAACCTTAACTCTTTTCCCTTAGGGCCTTTGGTGTCTGCATCATGATACAGACTTTAATACTTTGACTTGAATGAGCTTTGAAGTTGCAGGAATTATCTTACAGCGGGAATCGCACTTCCATTTATCGCTCTCCACATATTGCAATATGGCTGTGCTGCTTTGGCTCTGCTTCAGGCACTTACAAAACCAGCTTTTCAATATTTCTTTATTTCGCCATCTATTTTATGTGGTCCCATGCTTTATTAACTGCACACCATCCTAACCCCGCACAATAAAGTTATTTTCTTTATAAACTTTGCTATGGTGTTCATCACTCTGGTATATGAGCACTTCACAAACATTTAGTCAATAGTTTTTTTTCCTTGCAACATCGCTGTGAGATCAGGAAGTATTATTATCTTCATTTTACCAGTGTGGCACAGAGACAATAAGATAAGTGACTTGCCCAAAATCACACAGGAAGTCTCTTACAGGGGCCAATGAAATAATCCAGGTCTCAGAAATGCCATTCTAGTGACTGAAGCACAAGAGCAGTTTTTCTCTTCCAGCAGACTCCTGCCTCATTTACTACACACCACAAAACTTCAGCAGTGAATGCTTTGGACCTCACACTAATTCACTGTACAACTCTGCTGCATTCTCCGTCCAAGGTATGGATGTAATGAGAAAATAGCCCTGCAGTAATAATAGCACATGATCGTGTAATGGAAAAACGGTTGTAGTGAATACACACAAAGGGAAAGAGTTAAGGGTACTCAGGAACTTCCAACTAATACATGTTGTTGCAGGGTGTTGCATTCAGACCGAAGTGCTCAACCAGAGACCGTGTCTTAAGGAGAATTATGTCCCACACAACAGCCTCCTTCTATTCAAGTCTTGTGAAGAAAATATTTGAACAGGCGGTTGGTTGTCACTTTGTTATATTTCACTTTTTTTGGGAAAAATAGAGGAGTCGTTTTTACTTTTATCAATTTGCTATTCTTCTAAAAGAGCTTCATTATATTTCTGTCTGATTTCGATTGATACAGGGAAAGTGACTCAATACTAATGAAAGGAATAAGGTTCTTTTTACTTGTCAGCTAGGCTCTTACAATTACCTCCTACTGTTGAGATAAGATGGACTGAGTCCAGAGGAGATGTGAATTTTTCTTACATTAATGATAAAATCTAAGCATTTGCTGGAAACATCAGAGGGATTTAGCAAGCTTAACTAGGATTGTGAAGCTCTTCAGCAGTCTGTGAATTTGGACTCTGGCTTTGGAAGAAATAAGAGGCACTCAGAAAGCAGCATCAGCAGTCAGCCCAGCAGTATTCTTAAAACGAAACTACCTTTTGATTCAATTTCCCTTTGGCAAGTTAACAATCTTAATGTCACACATCCAGCCATTTGTCTCTTGAAAATACACTTCCAGCCTAACACTCAGGATTGGAAGCATAGTTTAATAAGTAAGCCACAAGTATTTGGGATTACATTATGATTGTGTGTTGTACCTGCACAAGCAGCAGCAATCTAAGTCCTCTGACTTCTCAAAATCATAACTACTAGATGTATTTTAGTTTTGTGGTATGAATACCCCACATGTGTCTAATCAATCCAGTTATGTTGTTGGCCTTATTCCTTTCGGGAGGCCTCTAAGACACATTGTGGAGAAAAGGAGTGTGGGGGTGGGAGGGGGAGCCAAATAACTGGCAGGAGCAGCTGGCAAACAATCCTGCAGCCATAAAATTCCACCTGTTTTGTAAGGGTTTCATGCCCTGCAGGGTGAATTCCAATAAATATGTGGAAGAGGTGGAATTTCAAGGAAGCAGAAGTATGTGTGGCAGCCAGGCATATGAAAACCGTCTACCAAACTGTCAACAGCTATTCAGATTTTGTCCAAAACAGAGATACAATATCAGAGAATTAGGAAGAGGGCCAAAAATGCTGGTAGGAGAAAATGCATTGATCCACTCATAATCCAGGGTTCCTGCAGAATTTCCACATGGTGGTCATTTTGAAGAAATAAATATGGCTTGTTATACAGTAGAGACCAATGTTGATTAGAGAAATTAACACGTCTCTGCCCTGGGCACCCATCGATAAAATAATTATTTAAATAGTGGGTAGTCATGTAATTAAAGACTGTATTATAATGCATCTGATCAAAGGGGCCAAATAAAGATTTGCATGTGCACAAGAGGGCCACATTAAGGTTGCACAGACAACCTTAATTCTGCCATTTCCTAACTCTTGAGTGCTTGACTTTGCCACCTTAATAACATTCTTTTAATGTAGTTTTGTGTGTAATTTCATAGGGTTTTTTTTTTTTTTAATGAAAAAACAGAAATTCCATCATGTTACATCATATTGACAAGATTGGAAGCTTTAGACATACTGCACAAACCTCTGCCACTTGAGAAAAGGGAGCAACTGATAGCAGTAGTAGTTGTTATGAGGATCAGCAATAGAGAAGAATGGAACATTTTGCCAGTGGGTTTCACAGATATTTGCCGACAGGAAAATGCCGACTCAGCACAGGAATGTTGAGAATCAGAAATCTTGGGCTCCATTCAAGGCTCTGGAGGGCAGTGTGCTCAAGTGGGCACAGACTCTTCTGCCCATTTCCCACTCCTAAATATGACCTATTCTGCCCCACCCCTGTAACCTGTCCCTTTCCCAGTCCTGTCTCTTCTCCACCCCATGCCCGTTGTCCCAGTCCTGTTTTCATTGAGCCAGTCCCAGTCTCCACTCCTCAGATTTATCATCCCAGTCACAGTCTCCTTGCACAGGTAGTCCCGGTTCCTCTCCTGCACTTCAGCTCCTCATCAGATCTGTCTCCCCTTCTCCCTGCCCCACAGGTTCTTAGTCAATCTTCTTGCCCAGCCAGTCACAGTTGTCCCCCTGCTCCAGCTCTCGGTCCCACTGGTTCCTGGTCTCCGTATCATTGACCAACCAGTCTCCGTCTCCATCTCCACCCTTGGCTCCCAGTCCAGTTTCTGTCCCCACCACAACTCTCACTCCCAGTTTTCTTCTTTCATTCCCCAAACTGCCAGTCCCCAGTTTCACCCCAATCCAAGGCTCCTTCACCCAGTCTACTCCTCCCAGGTCTGGCTTTTGTCCTCTTTGCACTTGTCTGGGCCAACCAAGAAGGACACAGAGTACAGGAGAGACACGCTCCTTGCTCTCAATTTGCATGCACCACCGTAGACTGGAACTGCCTGTAGCAGCCCTGAATTGCAATTGTAGGGAAAGTCCTGCTCAGCTCTGGGCTGGTACATGCCCAGTGTAGATGGAATCTTTGGGGAATTTAGCTGCAGCCTGCAAAGCTCCAGCAACTCTCTACTGAGCATGTGCCAATTGTAAGTTTTTTCAAAGGCTTATAACCAGTGGTGAGCTGGAACTGGTTCGCAAGAACCGGTTGTTAAATTTAGAAGCCGGGGTAGAACTGGTTCCTAAAGGGGCAGACGGGTGAGCAAACTCCGGTCTGCGGGCCACATCCGGCCCACGGGACCATCCTGCCCGGTCCGCCTGAGCTCCCAGCTGGGGAGGCTCCCCCGGCCCCTCCCCCGCTTCCCCCCCCCCTCACAGAGCCCCAGCGCGCCGCGCTGCCAGCGCTCTGGGCAGCTCTGCAGCTCCTGCCGCTTTGAGCGGCATGGTAAGGGGGTGGGGCTGCGAGCTCCAGCGGCCGCGCGGCATCCTTACACAGCAGCATGGTAAAGGGGCCGGGCTGGGAGGAGGGGTTGGATAAGGGGCAGGGAGCGGTTGGAGGGGGAAGAGGCTCTGGGGGGGAGGCGGGGAACAGGGGGGGTTGGGTAGGCGTGGGAGTTCTGGGGGTCTGTCGGGGTGGTGGTGGATGGGGTTGGGGCAGTCAGGGGACAGGAAGCGGGGCGAGTTGGGTAGGGGGTAGGGTCCTGGGGGCAGTTAGGGTCGGGGGTCTCGGGAGGGGACAAGAAGCAGGGGGGGGGTTGATGGGTTGTGGGTTCTGAGGGGGTCAGTCGGGGGCAGGACGTGGGTTGGGGTTGGATTGGGGGGGAGACAGGCACGTGGGGCTTGTACTCACCACGCGGTTCCCTACCGGGTCTTCGGCGGCACTTTGGCGGCGGGGGTAGGGGGGGGGTCTTCACTCGCTCTGGGTGAAATACCTGCTGTCAAAATGCCACCGAAAACCTGGAGCGAGTGAAGACACCCCCCGCCGCCGCCGAAGTGCTGCCGAGGACCCGGTAGGGAACCGGTTCTTAGGATTTGGGGAGCTCATCACTGCTTATAACCTGGCCATATTTTGGCAGATTTTCACAGGGATAGCAAAAAGCACATCGCTGATACAAAGGTTACCCCCTTGCCAGATTTCAAGTCTGAGCTTCAAACAATGGGAGCATTAGAACTTCTCAAAGAAAGGTCACCTGACCTTTAATGTGGGCAATACAAACTATTTTTCCCGAATCTTGTTTTTTGAAATCGCTGGACTATTTTGGCTGAAATAAAAAAACCTCACAAACCTCAGCCAGGGGCAGACACCCAGAATGGAAAACATCAGCCCAAATGGTTAAAGTTTGGTGAAGTTACAAACAACTGTAAACAGGGTCTTATAATGGAAAGTGTCGGGCATCCTTAATTAGCGGTGCCTCCATGCCTGCTATTGTGCCTGCCTACAAAAGCAATAAAGAGAGCACTGAGAGCATAAGCCCTGACTTTTGGTTTTGCCGGTGGGTGCTTTTGCAGAGGTATATGTGTCTGGAGGGAAGGCACTCTGCCAGTTTTGGGGGAAGGCTATTTTCAGCATATTTATACATTTCTTTCATATTCTAGTTATTGAATGTGTCTATTTTGATACAGTATCTTTACTATTTTAATAATGATTCAATTGTTATGAACTACATAATTACATTATCATGAATTACAGTATATTAAGATCATTGCAATCACCTACAAGCTGTCTTCACTAACGTCCCAGTTTAAAGATATCATGTCTCACTGTAGCTTTCTGGATGAAACTGCCAGCAATCTTATTTACATCTAGGTTCCCTGGTATTGTTTTGATGCACATTAAGGACAGCTACATTATTCAGTTGTCTGTCACAGTGATGACTGGAGATAATTTTTAAATCTTCTGAAGCAGGAGAATGAGCATTCCACAGTTCAGGTTGATAGAGGCAAGATCTCTCCAAGATCTCTTTCTTGATTTAAATAACAGGAGTACTTGTGGCACCTTAGAGACTAACAAATTTATTAGAGCATAAGCTTTCGTGGGCTACAACCCACTTCTTCGGATGCATATAGAGTGAAACATATATTGAGGAGCTATATATACACACATACAGAGAGCATGAACAGGTGGGAGTTGTCTTACCAAGTCTGAGAGGCCAATTAAGTAAGAGAAAAAAAACTTTTGAAGTGATAATCAAGATAGCCCAGTACAGACAGTTTGATAAGAAGCAAGTGTGAGAATACTTACAAGGGGAGATAGATTCAATGTTTGTAATGGCTCAGCCATTCCCAATCCCTATTTAGCCCTGAGTTGATTGTGTCTAGTTTGCATATCAATTCCAGCTCAGCAGTCTCTCCTTGGAGTCTGTTTTTGAAGTTTTTCTGTTTTAAGATAGCCACCCGCAGGTCTGTCAAAGAATGGCCAGACAGGTTAAAGTGTTCTCCCACTGGTTTTTGAGTATTATGATTCCTGATGTCAGATTTGTGTCCATTAATTCTTTTGCGTAGAGACTGATGATATATGCATCCGAAGAAGTGGGCTGTAGTCCACGAAAGCTTATGCTCTAATAAATTTGTTAGTCTCTAAGGTGCCACAAGTACTCCTGTTATTATCACTTCAAAAGTTTTTTTTTTTTTTTCCTTACTTAATTGGCCTCTCAGACTTGGTAAGACAACTCCCACCTGTTCATGCTCTCTGTATGTGTGTATATATATCTCCTCAATATATGTTTCACTCTATATGCATCCGAAGAAGTGGGTTGTAGCCCACGAAAGCTTATGCTCTAATAAATTTGTTAGTCTCTAAGGTGCCACAAGTACTCCTGTTATTTTTGCGGATACAGACTAACACGGCTGCTACTCCGAAACCTTTCTTGATTTAGGCACCATCATTTTGTATGTATTGTTGGGATTATATTTTGCCGTGTGCATTACTTTTCATTTAACTTCATCTGCCATTTGGTTGCCAAGTCACCCAGTTTTGTGAGATCCCTCTGTAACTCTTTGCAGTCTGTTTTGGACTTAACTATCTTGAATAATTTTGTATTATCTGCAGACTTTGCCACCTCACTGGTTACCCCAGTTTGCAGATGTAAGGGGACTGTTGCCCCCTTACTAACATTCAGTGGGGGTGTTTTTGATTGGCTTGCTCCCAGTACTAAAAGGGGAAGGGTCGATGGCAAATCAGGAGCCTGAGACTGACAGTCCCCAGGAACAATGGGGAGAGGCCAATGCTCCAGATCAGCCTGATTGACAGGGCGGGCAGGCTAATCAGAGGGTCAGGAGGCGAGGGAGGTCCCGTCCTCCGTGTGAGCTGGAATTGCCTGGGTCAGACTGAGTGGGGCCGAGCTAAGGAGAAAGCAGGGGCCCAAGCTGAGCTGGAGAGCAGAACCGTGCCAGATCCAGAGGGGCCAGAGGCGCAGCCACAGAGCCAGAGACAAAGCCCAGGGAGAGCAGATCCTGAGCTGGGAGCAGAGCTGCAGCCCCAAAGCCAGAGCACAGCCAGGACAGAGAGGGGCCTGAGCTAAGTTGCTGGGAGCAGAGCTGCAGCCCCAAAGCAGAGTTACAGAAGCAGCCTGCAGAGCAGACCTGCCCTGGGAGGAGAGCTGCAGCAACCAGAGCCAGAGGGGCCAGAGAAGCAGCCCAGGGAGCTGGAGGCAGAGCAGCAGCAGCAGCCGTGCTGAGGCAGAGTGGAGCTGGAGCTGGGGCTGGAGCAGTCCGGAGCTGGGTGCGGTGAGCAGCTGGGGAGAGTGAGGGGGACCCTGGCAGTGGGCCCAGCGCAGGGAGATACCTCAGCCAAGAGGCCTTGCAGGCCAGACTTGGAGGGGGATCGTAACCCTGACAGGGCGGGGGCGACGCTGGGAAGAAGGGTCCTGCCACCTAGAGCCTGAGAGCGTGTGGCCACCGCCAGAGCAAGTGTCCAACCCACAGAGTCCCTGCAGCACAGCCAGGGCCTGAGAAGGAGGCCCGGGACCTATAAGGAACAGACTGTGAACTGCCCTGACGTTCCAGAGACACTGCTTGTGATATTCCCTGCCTCAGAGCAGGGTGATGTGTTTCCTTTAACCTTTTCCATTTTTCCTTATTCTTTTTTAAAAGTAATTGTTAATTAAATAACTTGTATTTGCTTTAAATTGTATAAAATGATCAGTGGGTCAGGGAGGTGCCCAGTGCAAAGAGAGTACCCCGGAGTGGGGACACCCTAGCCCCTGTCCTAGGTGACCACAGCAGGGTTGGGGGTCAAGCCCCCCAGGAATCCTGGGCCCAGCCTTGTCGGGGTTTACGAGGACTCTGCCAGACAGGAGAGTGGAAGGGGAGTCCTCAAGGGCAGGGAGGCCTCTGGGTAAAGGAAGTGGGAGCGAGGACTCGGATCCTTTCGTTAGCCCACTTCACCGGGGTAGTGCAGAAGCCAGGAAAGTTCCCCACAATAGCGGGACCATTCCCCCGCTTACACAGATCATTTATGAATATGTTGAACAGCACTGATCCCAGACCAGTACAAGCCGCTCCGGGGACACTTCTATTTACTTCTCTCCATTATGAAAATGGGCCATTTATTCCTACTCTTTGCTTCCTATCTTTTAACTGGCGTGCCTGGGAATGCTTTCAGGATCATCTAACAGTCCTTAATTTAATTTAATGAGAAGCCTTTTGTTATCTTAATTACCCTGCCTCTGTTTATGAACAATCTCCCTTCCCCAAGGGCAGAAGTTGTTAGCAGCCCAGAACTGATCACATTCCACACTCAAGCTCTGACTCCTGGGTGCTGAGCACCCACTATTTTTTTCTATGGGTGCTTAAGCCCCAGAGCACCCACGGAGTTGGCGCCTATGGCTGAGAGCCACTTAAAAATGCAAGGTATCTTACAAAGGATTTTATTTTTTCTAGATGTTTGTCAAGTAATACAGGACAAAAGGCAAGAACTGGTACTGAAGAAACAATTTGCAGCTGAAGAAGCTGAATATGAAGCTGTGGTCTTGTGCTCATTTAAAAGCTGCAGTAGTTTGGTCTTGCACTTAAGGCACTGGACTCGGAATCAGGAGATCTGAATACAGTTTCTGGCTCTGTGAGATTTTCTGCATACCCTGGTGCAAGTCACTTAATGTCTCTGTGGCTAAATTCCCCATCTAAAAAATGGGGATAATAATAAGCTGTTCACGGTAAGAACTGTCTCTTACTATATGCACGTATAGTGCCTACCATGGGGCCCTGATATTTGTTGAGCTCTCTAGGCCAGGCCTGCACAACATGCGGCCCGCGGGGGCTCACTGTGCAGCCCGCGGGCAAGTGGCGGGGGGAGCTGCCGGCTTCACCCCCTGCCCGGGGGCAGAGCCGACTTCACAGCCCTGCGCGTGCGCACTGCGCTCCGGCCGGCCGGCCGGCCGGTGAGAAGCGTGGCTGCCGGGTTCGCCCCCTGCTGGGGGGAGGGGAAGAGGGAAAGGGAGGCCGACCTCACAGCCCCGCGCGTGCGCGCAGCGCTCCAGCCGGCCGGTCAGAAGCGTGGCTGCCAGGTTTGCCCCCTGCCGGGGGGGGGAGGGGGGAAGCAGCAACCTCACAGCCCCGGCCCGTGAGAAGCGCGGCTGCCGGCTTCGTCCCCTGCCTGGGGGGGGGGGGGGCAACCTCACAGCCCCGCATGCGCGTGCCACGCTCCGACCGCCCGGACGGTCAGAAGCGCGGCTGCCGGGGGCCCGCGCGCACCGCGCTCCAACCGCCCGAACGGCCAGAAGCGCGCACACGCGTGCACGTGTCTCCATCTCCCGCTCCCCCCGCCTGGCGTACAGCGGGTACGTCACTTCCGGGGCCTGCTGAGGCAGGAAGCGCTGGGCACGAGGCAGAGCCGGTAAGTGTGAGCGAGGGGAGGGGCGCCCGGCCTGGGCTCAAGCTGCAGCTGGGGGGGACTGGGCCGAGACCCCCCCAAACCCCCTCTTCGGTTGGCAGGGTGGGGTGGCTACTGCACTGGTTGCTCCCAGGGCAGCCTCCGCAGTGATGGGCGGGGGTTGAACCGTCTGTGGTCAGCCGGGAAAACCCGGGGGGGAGGAGGGAGACAGAGAGAGTGTGTGTGTGTGTGTGTGTGTGTGTGTGTGTGTGTGTGGGGTCGGCTTTAGGCCGATTCAACTGAGTCCCCTGAATCGGGCCCCACGCCCAAGCCCCGGTACAGCGTACCGGGGTGGCCCGGCTTCCCCAGGGGGCAATTTAAAGGGCCTGGGGCTTTGGAGCCCCAGGCCCTTTAAATAGCCCCCAGAGCCCTGGGATAGCGGGGGGCTCAGGGGCTATTTAAAGGGCTGGGGCTCCAGCTGCCTCTACTGCACCCCCTGCCCACACCACCCCGCACCCCCTGCCCTGCCCGCAGCCAGCCAGCCCCACACATGCCCCAGCCCCGCACCCCCTGCCCTGCCCGCTGCCAGCCCCTGTCTCCAGCCAGCCCCACACCCCCTGCCTGCAGCCAGCCCCTGCTCCACCCCCTGCCCTGCCTCCAGCCCCACACCAGCCCGTCTCCAGCCAGCCCCGCACCCCCGCCCTGCCCTGCCTGCAGCCAGCCCCTGCCGCACTCCCTGCCCTGTCTCCAGCCAACCCCTGCCGCACCCCCCTGCGGCCCTGCCCGAAGCCAGACAGCCCCACACACACCCCTGCCCGCCCCAGCCCCGCACCCCCTGCCCTGTCTCCAGCAAACCCCTGCCGCACCCCCCTGCCTGAAGCCAGCCAGTCCCGCACTCCTCTGTCTCCAGCCCAGCCAACCCCTGCCGCACCCCCCTGTGGCCCTGCCTGAAGCCAGCCAGCCTGCCCCATACCCCCCTGTCTCCAGCCAGCCCGGCACCCTTGCCCTGCCTGCAGCCAGACCCAACCTCCAGTCAGCCCCTGCCCTGCCTCCAGCCAGCCCCATGTCCACTGGTGCCCTGCAGTTCCCAGGGCAGGAACCCTGCACACCTGCTTCAATGAGGGGGGCAGGGAGCAGCTGGGACCCACACATGTGCACACCACAAGGGTGACCAGACAGCAAGTGTGAAAAACCAGAACAGGGTGGGGGGTAATAGGAGCCTATATAAGAAAAAGACACAAAAATTGGGACTGTCCCTATAAAATCGGGACATCTGGTCACCCTAGGACACCCCCAGGGAGTGGTGGGGACCCACACATATGAAATGGAGCTCATTAATAACTGATCAACAGCATATATAACACAATGTACATAGTATATAAATAATAAAATTATATATTATGTACATTGTGTTATATATGGTTATGGAAAGTAAATAATACATGGAAGAAATGAAAGGCTTTTTTTTTACATGTTTTTTTTTTTTCTTCTAGTCATCCCTGCTGGGGCCCCGCCAAAAATGTTCGAATTGGGCCCCGCACTTCCTAAAGCCGGCCCTGTGTGTGTGTGTGTTTTGCACCTGCCCTGCCCTGACTGCTGCCCCCTTCCCTCGTCCAGGGACCTTATCCCTCCCCAGCCCCTATCACACTGCCCCCACCCCCAGGGCTCCCTGCGGCCCCTGTGTTTGTGTGTGGGACATTTCGAGCCTTTCTTGAAGGGGTAGACACCGAGTGCAATGACTTAATCTACCATACGGAAGTGAGGTGGTTGAGTCGAGGAAGAGTGCTCCAGCGTTTCGTTGCTTTGAAAGAGGAGATAGCAAAATTCCTAGAAAATGGGCCAATAAAATTCCCGGAGCTTGAAAATGAGTCCTGGAATCAAGATCTCTTTTTCTTTTGTGACATTACAGCACACCTGAATGATCTCAACATTCAACTTCAGGGAAAAAATCAACTTATATTTCAAATGTGTGCAGCAGTGAAAGCTTTCAAAATGAAATTGAAACTTTTCAGAAGTCAGCTGTCAAAAGGTGAAATGTGTCACTTTCCCACTTGTGCACAGCGTATCCCTCAGCACAAACACGCCGAGTTAGGAGAAAAATACGCAAAGCACATCAGTCTTTTGATTGAAGAATTTGACAGAAGACTTACTTTGTCTAAAGATGATGACATCCAGTTGAGGCTGATTGAAGATCCCTTTTCTGTGGATCCAGAGGAAGTGCCACAAGATTTGCATTTGGAGGTTATTGAACTTCAATGTTCGGCAGTTTACCGAAATAAGCACAGAGAAAGCAGCCTGTGGGACTTCTACAAAAGTCTGGACGATGAAAAATACAAGAATCTTACTGAAGTTGCACTGAAAACGTTCCGCATTTTTGGAAGTACTTACATATGTGAACAAACATTTTCCATCATGAACATGAATAAAAACAAGCAACGTTCTTCTCTGACTGACAACCATTTGGAAGACATTATGAAAATATCCACTTCAAATATGACCCCCGAATACGACAAGCTTGTTGCTGAAAAGAGATGTAATATCTCTCATTAAATTTGCAAGATAATTATGAAAAGTACAAATGTTTTCTTTCAACAGAACAGGTGTTTTTCATTTTTCCATGATTCATAAATAAAATAATTTAAAAAATTGTTTGCTTTAATTGAAAAATTCTTAATAAAGTATCGCACCCTCTTCCCCCCCCCCCAAAAAAAAACCCCCTTCCTTTTCGGCCCACAGCTGTTTCGGCGGGGCGGCGCTGGGGAAGGAGGGTTTGTTTCCACGGTGTGGGCGGCGCTGGGGTGGGGGATGTGTTTCGGGGGGTGTAGCAGGGTGGTTACCCCGCTCCTGCCCTGAAGGGCTTAAAACAGCCTTGGGGGAGGGCTGTGGCAGGGGAAAAGCTGAGCTGATTGGGGAAGCTGCTGCAGCTGGGCCATGCCACAATCAGGCCCCAGCTGGCCTGTATAAAAAGGCTGTGAGCCAGAGGCCCAGAGGAAGTCTCTCTCTGCTTGTAGAGAGAGAAGGGTCTGGCTGCTAGGGAGTTGAGCAGGGTACTGGGAGTGGAGCAGGGCTGGGGAAGGCTAGAGGAGCTGGGGAACTCCAGCCTGGAAAACCCCCAAGCTGCGGACCTAGCTAAGGGCCTAAGACCAGTACCAGGGCTGCAGAGGGGCAGCCCAGCTATAGAGGGAGGCAGCAGGTCCAAACCCAACCTTGCCTGTGATGAGTGGCTGATATACTGCAATCTACCCCAGGGCGCGGGGGCTAGTTAGTGACTGGCAGTAGCCTTATACTGAGGTGAGGTGGGGATTAGAGGATTGGGAGTTCCCCAGAGAGAGGAGACCAAGAGCCAGAGTGTGGGGGTATTGCCAGGGGGCAGCACCCCAGATCAAAGGGCACCGGGGTCCAGGAGGGACACAGAGCCAGCGGCAGTGGGACACCGGCCTGCAGAGGTCGCTCCAACGGCTGGATGAGCTAATTCCCGAGAAGACCAGCAGGAGGCGCCGCCGGGGTGAGTCCTGCTTGCTTACATGGGGGCTGGGTGGCGCTGCGGGGGGGGTTCAGCGGGGTTGGGTGGCGCTGGGGGTGGGGCGTGTTTCAGCACGGCTGGGGGGTTTCAGCCCTCAGCTATTTTCTTTGGAGTAATATGGCCCTCGCCGCTTTACGAGTTGTGCAGGCCTGCTCTAGGCACTATTGTAGAACAAATAATAATAGGATTCTGAGCTATGCTTAGCACAGCTTGTGAGAAGGGGAAGAGCAAATATGACTTTTGGCATCTTCATAGTCCTCCGAATCTGGGGCCAGGCAGAGATCAGTCTGGTTCCCAGGGTAAATTAGAGTAACTTGAAGACTGCTCTAATTTATGCCCAGCTGTCTCTGGTGAAAAGGGATTGATCCATCAGCTGGGAATAAGCAGAGCATAAAGGAACTGTGGCTATGTCCCTGTAGTGGGGTGGCTGCCCCGCTCCTGGAGAACAGGGGTTAAAAGCAGCCAAGCTAGGCTGATTGGGGAAGCAGCCACAGCTGGGGCCACGCTCAATCAGGGCCCAGCTGGCCCTGATAAGAGGGCCGGAGGCCAGGAGCTGGAAGGAGTCTCACTCTAGCCCTGGAGAGGGAAGGGCTAGCTGCCTGAGAGGAAGGTACCAGAAGCAGAGCAGAGCAGTGTGGGGAAGAGCAAGAGGAGCTGAGGAGCTCCAGCCTGGTAAACTCCAGGCTGCAGGCCTTGGTGAAGGCCTACAAAGGTACTGGGGCTACAGAGGTGCAGCCTGGGAATAGGCAGAGGCAGCTGGTCCTACCCCCTTGCAAATGATGATTGGCCATTACAGACTGCGGTCTGCCCCAGTGAGCGGGGGCTTGATGATGACTGGCAGTAGCCACTGAGGCAAGGTGGGTTTAGAGGGTTGGGGGCCCTCCTGGGAGGGGAGACCCAGAGTGTGAGGGCACTGCTGAGGCAGAACCCTGAGGTAAAGGGTACCAGGGTCCAGAAGGGACACAGGGCCTGAGGCAGGCAAGCTACCAGCCAGCAGAGG
This sequence comes from Emys orbicularis, assembly GCF_028017835.1. NCBI lineage: Eukaryota > Metazoa > Chordata > Testudines > Emydidae > Emys > Emys orbicularis. The sequence goes on along the minus strand of NC_088683.1, from coordinate 30,384,772 downwards.
GTGATCTGAGGCTGCAAAAGAGCTAATTCCCAAGACAACCAGCAGGAGGTGCCACGCCGGTGAGTCTCGACCTTGCTACAGTCCCCTACATTGAGAAGTTCTTCCAGTTAAGACACCCACTTACTAGATACACAACTACACTTATTCTTTTTAAACAAAAACAGTATCTAAAATTGTAATTTAGAACATTTTCTATACCTGGAGACAATCACAATGCTCCCCAATCTCCCCCACCCCAAAATCATAAATCAGTAGGTCATCTAGTCCCGTCCCCTGCACTGAAGGCAGAACTACATATTAACTAGACCATCCCTGACAGGTGTTTGTTGAACCTGTACCTAAAAACCTCCAGTGATAGAGATTCCACAACCTCCTTAGGCAATTTGTTCCAATGCTTAACCACCCTGACAGGAAGTTTTTCCTAATGATAGTGTCCAACTAAACTTCCCTTACTGCAGTTTAAGCCAATTGTTTCTTGTCCTATGCTAAGAGGTTAACAAGAACAATTGTTCACTCTCCTCCTTGTAACAACTTTTATGTACTTGTAAACTGTTATCATGTCCCCTCTCAGTCCTCTCTTCTCCAGACTAAACAAACCCAATTTTTTTTTTCAATCTTTCCTCATAGGACATGTTTTCTAGACTGTTAATCATTCTTGTTGCTCTTCTCTGGACTTTTTCCAATTTGTCCACATCTCTACTGAAATTTAGCACCAAGAACTGAACACAATACTCCAGCTGAGGTCTTATCAGTGCAGAACAGACTGGAAGAATTACTTCTCATGTTTTGCTTACAACACTCTGCTGATAAAACTGCACTTTTTTGCAACAGTTTTACACTGACTCATATTTAGCTTGTGATCCACTATGACTCCCAGATCCCTTTCTGCAGTACTCCTTCCTAGGCAGTCATTTCCCATTTTGTTTGTGTGCGACTGATTGTTCCTTCCTAAGTGGAGTACTTTGCATTTGTCCTTATTGAATTTCATTCTATTTACTTCAGACCATTTCTCCAGTTTGTCCAGATCATTTTGAATGTTAATCCTATCCTCCAAAACACTTGCAACCTCTCCCAGCTTAGTATAATCTGCAAACTCCTTAAGTGTACTCTCTATGCCATTATCTAAATCAGTGGTTCTAAACTCCCCTCTCCCCCCCCCAGGACCACTTGAAAATTGCTGAGGGTCTTGGTGGACCACTTAAGTATCTTTCCAAATGTTGTTTGTACCATTAGCTAGCTATTGTAAAGCACTTTGGATATAAGCAGTATATTAAAAAAATGCTATAATTAACGTTTTTTGTTCTACAAATAAAAGCACACACCTCATATTTTAATATCGGTAGTCTCGCCTTTCTAATGTGATGGATGTGCTCTCTCTCACCCGCTGTAGTAGCCCAGCAGCTGGGGCTGGGAAGGAGGGGTGTCTCCCCTGCCACAGAGCTGAGGCTGGGAAGGAGGGCCGTCTCTTGCCACAGCCCTGAAGCTGGGGAAAGCCTCCTCTTTCTGTGGCCGCCACAGCCCTGCACGTCCCAAATTTCCCCCAACCCCCTCTTCTCACCCCACTGCCCCCTCCCACCTATCCCCTATTTCTTCCTTTCTCCCCCAAGGCCACCACCTCACCTTACATGTGCATCTTCTCTAGGGTGACCAGATGACAAGAACAAAATATTGGGACACATGGGGGGGAGGCCGCCGCCGAAGCAATAATTTAAAAAAAAAAAAAAAAAAAAGGCAGAGTACAAAATATCAGGACAGATGGCGTCACAACTATATATCAGTTGGGACGCGGGACAAACAACTAAATATCAGGACAGTCCCGATTTTATCGGGATGTCTGGTCACCCTAGGCTTCTCCAGGGTGCAGGCACCTAATTAGTGGAGCCATGCCACTAATTAGGTGGGTGGCCTTTCATTCTCTCATATGCAGCTGCCCAGGTGTGCACCTTAGGGGGAACTATCAGTGGACCACCTGAATGGAGCTCGCAGACCACAGTTTGAGAACCTCTGCTCTAGAAGAAACTCTCCACAAAAAAAATAAAAAATCTTCATATTCATAGGCCCAAGCAAAACATGTTGGAAGCCAGCCCGTTAGCAGATAATCCTATGACTTTAGGAATTTTGATGAGTGGTTGTGAGATTCATGCCCAGCACACCATGTCAGATAATGCTCTTTGCTTCTGGCTGTAGATTACTTCTTGAGCTTTGTTCTGATTGTTTTTCTATCATTTCTGTTTGTATGGTCTTGTCCCAAATTTTCTGAGGCTAAAACTTTTAACTCAGCAATGGTTTCACTCTATCACCTACAATTGCAGATTAAATCATCTTTGGTTTTTAAACTATTTTTGAATAGAAGCTCTCTGGGGAAACGACTGTCACATATTATGCATTTGTACAGCACCTAGCACAATGGGGACCCAATCTTGATTTGGGTCTGTAGGCACTACAGTGATACAGACCCTGATCTTGAAAACATGACACACATGGAGTCCCAAAATAATAATAATTTTAAGGCTGTATCTACACTACAAGTATGAGAACTGCTAAAATTTTCTTAAACGAATCTTACATTTTGGGCCAAAATTACTTGACACTGCTTGTCTAAGACGATAAATGTACAGGTGCTCTGCCATTTGTTGTGGATGAAAAAAGGGAATATGTATTAAGCAGCTATAAAGGGACAACGGGATGAATCCAGCAGATGGCACAATGGTCAGGATTAGCCAGCTCCATTCTGAGGCACAAAAATCCCATATGGCCAAGCGGAAATGCTTTCTACCATGAATCTATGTATAAAAAGCATTGTGGAGTTTGTGTGCTGTGATTAGTTTGGTTCAGAATCTTGCAAAGTTTTAGCACCAAAATCAACACACATTGGCAATTAACCTATCCCTCTCCACTGCAATCTATCTTCCTCTCAACCTCTGACTTCTTCCAGTGCTTAGTGGGGCTTCTGGGCACTGCATCTAAACTACAAAATTAATAGCTATGAAAACTTTCTTATCTATGAAATGTTGAGCTGGGGTGGGGGGGCGGACAGTGCTGTTGGCAGGTCTCTGCACATGTGCAAAGCAGCACCATGAAGTCTCTCAATGCAGCAGGTCTGGTGGACGCTCCCAGCTGCTGCTGCTGAGAGGAGGCAGTGGTGGGTGGGTGCTGGTGGAGATGTAGCGTAATATCATCCCCAAGCAACACATGCACCTGGACTCAGCTTGAGGGACTCTAAGCAGCTTCTTAGCCTTCCTGACACACCTGATAAAGGGTTGGAGGCAAAGCATTGGGAAGGGATGCAGGAGAGGAAAAAACAGGTCTGAAGTGGAAGGAGGAAAAAAGGAGGGACAATGACAAAGTGAGAGGATGGGCCCTCTGAAGGCATTGGGGTGGGATTGAAAAAAGCAACCCAAACAAAACACACCCCTACCAAAACAATACACGTCCACTGCCCATGTTTCTCCCGCCGGTAAGCATGAGAGAACAAACACATGACAGATGTTAGTCATAACACTTAATGTACTAGTGGAACATGCTCACATAATACAGTGAGCATAGCATAGACTGCAGGGGGTGATGTGGAGCTGTGACAGAGCTCACAGAACCCACAGTGCCCTGTTTCTACTTGTCCTGGGGTTGGTTTAAAAGGTATTCCAAAATGTTGCTGCCAAAGTAATCTTCATCTCCTGGCCTCTGGCTACATCACCCTCCTCAGAACTCTTGATTACCTCTTGTTTCTTACCACATCCTACTCAAGTTCCTTGTTTACAGTCATCTTCAAGGCCCAATATAATCTTGTCCCCCCACCCCCTCCACACACACACAGCTTCTTTTTCTCCTGCCCTCCTTACTTGTTTCCAATGCTCCCTCCAGTCCTCTCCCCTTGCTGCTCCCTTGGGGTCTCTTTCAACAACTCCCATTGAAGTCAATAGGATCGTTCCATTTACTGTAACAGGGGCTGGATTGGTCCCATTGTTTCTTTTTCACACACTCTGCTACACACTTTGTCATGCTGACCTTAGTACTTGGAACAATCTCCACTTCCATCCACCAAGCCCTTCCCCTCATTTTGAAACCCTGGCTGCTAGCAATCCATCCTTCCTTCTCCTTCCCAGTAACCTCCCCTTCCTGCCCCACCTGTCAATTGTTGCCCTGTGTCTTGTCTTGTGAGTGTGTTGTGTGTGTTGTTTTGTTTTTTAAGACTGCAATCTCTTTGGGGACAAGAAAGGTGTTACACTGCACTTTACAAACCGGTTATATCTGGTGTGACTGTAAATGATTTGTAATAATTTGTAAGTGCCTTGAGGCAGGGACTGAGGCAGGTTGGGCTGAACACATGCACAGCACTTGGATAATAATTACACCCACATTTCATAGCCAATGATTTAGCTCTTTGGGGAAACTACCCACTGAGTGGGCCCATGGATAAGAACTCTGCATCTCCATCTAATTGACAGGCAAGTGGTTCCTTCCCTTCCTGAAGCTAGTTAATCAGAAGTGCTGCTGCTGCCATCTCAGTCTCTGCTACCTTTCAGGCTTGGATGACATCCCAAGGATCAAACTGTGATTCTGTGCATGCCAGGAAGAGGAAGTCTTTTAGCCTCGAAGACAGTAAAATGCTGAATCAAAAGTTCAGCAAACATGTGTGGATTTTGAAAGGGCATCCCATCAAGGCATGAAATGAGATCCAGCAATAGTTTTGTTGATAGGGATTTTGAAAGGGGGGTGGGGAGAGGAGTGCTACAGATAGTGTAAAACCAGCTAAGGCTGAGCCATCTGGAAGGGAACCATGACAAGGAAATGGGATTACACTAAGTTAAAAGAGATAAGTATTTAAGTATCTTTCTCTCACACACCACCTGCAGACAAATCTTCACTCCCACTTAAAGCTATCTGATCATGTGGGGATACTGGAGAACGCTATAAATAGAGGGTTTTTTCTGTTTATGTTGATATCTTCCCATATCAGCATTGCCTGTGGTGGCTGGAAAGCACTAAAAAGTAAATTGTCACAAATTCCCCGTTCCTTTCCTAGTGGGGACATGAAGAAAAGTTATTCTGTGCATGGTTTCAGACATGTATTCCACAGGTGTGCATGCGTCCAGAGCACTGAAGCTGGAGAACTTTGTCTAGCAGTAGCTGTAGGGGCAGCATTCGTACCCAGTGGCTCTAGTCCCTCCCCTGGTTATGTACGGGCAGTGCCCAGTTCACCAAAAGTCTGTCTCCCTCACCTGGTATAGCCTTTTAGATAGAAGTTGCCCATCTTTCTGCTCCTTTTCTCTGAGCCCCATCTGACATTGGTCCCCCAGTGTATTGTCTCCAGTGAATGTTCCTGAAGTATGTTTAGAGCTTGTTCCATCTAGCCCCACTTGCTCAGGGAGTCATCCTGCATACAAAACCTAGCTTTCCCCTGGCAGGGCCTTATACATATTATATTTTTCATCTTGATACTAAGGCCTGGTCTACACCTAAAATTAGGTTGACCTCATTACACTGCTCAGGGCTGTGAAAATTTTCATGTCTTGTGCGTTATAGTTAGGTCAACCTAACCCCCACTATAGACATAAACAGGTCAACAGAAAAATTCTTCAATTGACCTAGCTACTGCCTCTCGAAGAGGTGGATTACCTACATCAGTGGAAAAACCCCTTACGTCAGTAATGGAAGAGTCTACACTACAGTGGTAGAGCAGCACAGTAGTATAGACATGGCCTAAGATGGTAGCAATGCTAAATGATCAGTTCAGGGATAGCCATTCATCACATGAGGTTAGCAAGAATGAACATAATTTAATAGTTGGACAATTTTTTCTGTTACTGCTAGAACCCAAAGAATTTGGATGAGAGATTGTCAGGACTTAGAATGATCTATCCCTTGTTCTGTGTGTAATAATGGACCAGATCTTGGGGGCATTACTGGAAAGAATGAAATCTGATGGAGCACTACTTTTTTTTTTTTTTTTTTTTTTTTTTTTTAAAGTTACTGTTATTTACTGAAACTTTTGGGTCAGACTCTCTGTTTTTATGCAAATAAAGCTCTTAGCTCAGACCCGATGTTACTAAAGGATACAGTTGAACAAAGCCAAATAACACTGCAGCTTGTGATTATCATCATATGTCAGCATTACCTCTCTTGACCTGAGCAATGAGCCAAAGTTCAGTGCCCTATGGGTTGTTCCCATTAGCAGGAGAAATTGATGATGGGATCAGATGTCTTTGGTGTAATCCTGTTTATTTACAGAGAATGTACAAAGTCCTGTTTTCCTGAACACAGCAGGAATCAAACCACAGGAGACAGTCTCTTCCCTTGCAGCTCCAAATCACTTTCGCCCAGCACTCAGCCCAAATTAACACTCTCTAGGCTTCTCTCAGTGCTTCTTCAGGCTGGGTCTGGCTTTCTGATGCTTTTGTGTCTGTTTGCGGGGTTTCACTCTCTCACACACCCTTCTACTCAAAACCATACTCGGCAGAAACCCTCTGCCCACATGTGCCTTTGGGCGCTCTCCTGAATGAATTGGCTCTGAGACAGCTTCCCTCTCCATACAGAACTGTGGTGGAGGGACTATATAATGCAATATTTGTTACAAAAGTGTTCCTCTGAGGCAATCCTCAACAGATCTGCTCATCTCCTTGAGTTTGGGGAGTTAAAAATAATGGATGGCAAATGCCGTGGCAGAGCGATGCTTAGAAACACCTCAGGAGCTGAGGTTTAACTGCTGCAATGCTTGTAAACCAGGCAGGGACTCTGTCCTGGGCTGGGAGGGAGCCTCACTCCTGCAGAGCTCAAAAGATCTTCAGGAAGTCTCTCCCGCACTGTCCTGTGGAACTCGAGTTGACAAGGAGGGAGACAAAATTTCACCTCTCCTCTCCTCACCTCACCTCTGTAAAAGAAATAAGCTCTGCATGATTCATCAAGGGTTTTGTGAGGTTAAAAATGCTTCCTCTCTTTACTGTAACTAACTGGTGTAGTGGAGACACCAGCTGCAGTCCAACAAGTAGCAACATACCTGATTTAAATAAATTGATTCATTTGGACTGCAACTGTCAAGATCAAAAGAAGCCTAAAGCTAATGTTAGTAATGTCAGAATCACTTACAGACAAACATTTGGTGTTAAATTGGTCCTGTGATACATGCTGCAGTTAGAGATTAGTGGCATAAATATGCCAGTAAGGATTATATCTGAGTAAATCATAGGTTTGGCTAATTAACATAAATTTAATTGTAAGTGTGACAGTTTGGGGAATTGGTCTGTGTACAATTTATGAAGGTTGACTGTATGAAACAGCTGTATCACTGAATGCCTCCGTGTATGTAGAGTCAATCTCATGCTCCCCGAACTGTCTCACATCTCTCAGACCAGGAACAATGCGGGGTGGTTAAACTTCGATGGCTCCCATTCAAGTGGCACCAATTTAAGACCGTGGGAGGGATGGCTGAGGTCTAGGGAAACCAATTTGACCCAGTTTGTCTGCAGGATTGGAGTTTAGAGCAATGGAATTTCCCAGAAGCAGAACCGAGATCCGGTGTTCACTTAACTGACAATGGACTTTGGGAGACACCAATCCCCATCTGAGCTTTCCGGGGACCATTCAAACTAACATGTAAACAATGGTGTCGGCCTGCAAAAAGCTGAATCATTCATAGACATGTGACTTGCCCAGGTGGCTACAGACTCCATCTTGTTGCTGTGATTTTTGCACAGGAGAACAAAGGGGTTTCCGCCCACAAGAGAGAGAATATAAAAGGCGCTGGAAACCCCTCCATTTTGTCTTCAGCTGGCTCAAAAGATTTCTTTTTTTATATCTCTCATAGAGCTGGAAAGGACCCTGAAAGGTCATCGAGTCCAGCCCCCTGCCTTCACTTACAGGACCAAGTACTGATTTTGCCCCAGAACCCTAATTGGCCTCCTCAAGGATTGAACTCACAACGCTGGGTTTAGCAGGCCAATGCTCAAACCACTGAGCTATCCCTCTCTCTCCACCCCACAGAGATGCCTAAAAGAAACTGGAACAAAGGACAGTAACTACGGGGGTGTGAGTGATTGCTGGACCCAGACTAGGAAGGAGTCTAGTCTGTGAAAGAAGCTTATTGGAACATCTCTGAGGATAAGATTTACCTGCATTTAGTTTCCTACTGTATTAGGCTTAGACTTGAGTGTTTTTGTTTTATTTTGCTTGGTAATTTACTTTGTTCTGTCTGTTATTACTTGGAACCACTTAAATCCTACTTTTTATATTTAATAAAATCACTTTTGTTTATTAGTAAACCCAGAGTAAGTGATTAATACCTGGGGGAACAAACAGCTGTGCTTATCTCTCTATCAGTGTTACAGAGGGCGGACAATTTATGAGTTTACCCTGTATAAGCTTTATACAGAGTAAAACAGATTTATTTGGGGTTTGGACCCCATTGCAAACTGGATATCTGGGTGCTGGAGACAGGAACACTTCTTAAGCTGTTTTCAGTTAAGCCTGCAGCTTTTGGGGGACATGGTTCAGACCTGGGTCTGTGTTTGCAGCAGGCTAGCATGTCTGTCTCAACAAGACAGGGTACTGAAGTCCCAACCTGCCAGGGAAAACGGGCTCAGAGGTAGTCTCAGCACATCAGGTGGCAGTCCCAAGGGGGACTCTGTGACCCAACCCATCACACCTCCCTCATAAGGAACAGTGTTGTGAATGTGTGAATTTGGAGATGTGCCCTGGAGGTGAGGGTTTGGAACACTGCATGGCTGTGTGCAGCAACTCACTACAGAAGCACTCCAGTTGGTTTTATTAAAGTTTTATTCCTTTCTTATTCACTGGTTTGTTATTTAATGAACGCCAAGATTGTTACAAATGGCAGCCAAGTGACTTGTCTGGTTGACTTGGGGTGCAGCCAGACACTTGTCCAGGCCAACCTCATGAAGTCACCAAACGGGACAGAGGCACCTATATATCTCCAGTGCATCCACGGGGATGTACGATCATACGCAGTTGCCACGGTAAAGCTGGAGGTAGGCTGCCACAAGGAAACGTGCTGGGTCAGTTTGGCCAAGACACTAGTATACCCCATGATCCTGGGACTTGACTGGCAGTGGTTTGGGGCGTTCATGCATGAGTGGGGAAACTGACTGCCGATGGAAACTAATCTGAGACCATGTTTGAGGGGGATCCTAAGTCAAAAGGAGGATGAAGGGCTGGAGGAAGAACCTCCTGACCACTCAGAAGACCCTGAACCACACTCTGTAGAAACAGAGGCATCAGCCAAAGCCGGGCACGAGTGGCTAACAGTCAATGGAGGTTTCACGCGAGAGCAGAGAGAGAACTCGGCGTTGAGTCGGGCATTGGAATAAGTGACCGACACTGAGGAGGAGGGGGGTGCCAACCAATGGACACCTTAGGGGACCTGCTTTGCCCATTTATACTGGGTAACCATGGATCCGCAAACCCAAGAGGTACTTCAACAACTGCTGGTGCCACAGGGGTTCTGACGGGGTCTGCTGTATCTAGTTCACTTGGTGCCCTGAGATGGAAACCTGGGATGAGAGAAGACTTAGTGGCACTTAGATTCTTCTGGCCCAGCAATCACAAGGAAGTGAGTGATTTTTTGTGCCTCATGTCCAGAATGTCAACATGCCAGCCCTAGAGGAATACCCAAGGCTCTGCGATCTCCCTCCCAGTGGTGGGAATGCCTTTTGAGAGGATCAGTATGGACCTGGTGGGTCCCTTTAGAGCAGGGGTCTCAAACTTAAATGACCATGAGGGCCACATGAGGACTAGTACATTGGCCTGAGGGCCACATTACTGACCCCTCTCCCCCCCCGCCGCCCTTGGCCCCGCCCCCACTCTACCCCTTCCATGAGGCCCCGCCCCTGCCCCGCCTCTTCCCACCCCTTCCCTGCCCCCATTCCAACCGGGGGGGGGGCTGCGAGGGGCTCGCGGGCCGCAGAAAATCACCCCGTGGGCCGCGTGTTTGAGACCCCTGCTTTAGTGAGAAGCGGGTCAGGGTTCCATCACATACTGGTAGTAGTAGCCTATGCGATCCTCTATCCCAAAGTCATTCTGCTGCATTTGACTACTGCACCTGCCATAGCAACAGAACTCCTGAAAATGTTTGCACAGCTTGGGATACCGAAGGAGATACTAACGGACTGGGAAACCAACTTTTCATCCCGAGTTGTGCAGGCTGTTGAACAGTCATGCCCTAAAGACCTCCATCTACCACCCACAAACCGACGGCCTAGTAGAGAGATTTAATGGAACCCTGAAATCCATGCTCCATATGTTCATCGATGACGACCTGTGACACTGGAATAAACTGCTACCCACATTGTTGCTGTGTGGGAGGTGCCCCATGCCTCCACGGGTCCTCTACATTTCAGCTTCTATATGGGAGGCAACCCAGAGGGATCCCCAACCTCCTCTGAGAGACCTGGGAGGAGCAGGAGTCTCGGGTCATGGGGTCAGAGTCATATATATTACAACTGCGGGAGCACCGTAAGAGGCTTGGAAAATTCACCTGCAAGAACTTACTTAATGCCCAGCAGACCTAGGAGCAATGATATAATCAGGGGACACAGCTCTGGAACTTTGAGCCCAAGAACCGAGTACTGTTGTTGCTCCCCTCATCCAAGGCCAAGCTGTTGGCCAAGTGTCAGAGGCTATTTCAGGTGACCCAAACAGTCGGGCCTGTAGACTGTGAAGTTCGGTTACCTGGGTGACATCGAAGCTCCCAAGTGTACCTCCTCAACCTCTTAAAGGTCTGGAAGGCCCAAGAGAGCTTTTTGATTTCCCCCCTACTCGTCTGAATCAGAATTGGGGCCGATAGCCTCAAACCCATCTGAGTCAACAGCAGTATCCATCAGACAGGATCTCAGCGGACAGCAACAGCAGCAGCTGTGACAACTAGTCCATCCTTCCCAGCCATACTATCATCTCACCCCAGATGGATGAATATGACTCACCATCACATAGCCGCGAGTCCAGGGAAGAAGGTGTGAGATCATCATCGGCCACTACCCAGGAAGATGTGGGGAGTCATCCGGTAAGAGCTCAAGGCAATGCTAATCCTAAGGGTCATGGAAGACTCTTGCAGTGGGTGGAGAAGCCCCATTGTCCTCGTTCTGAAACCTGGTTCTGCATAGACTTCCGGAAAGTCAATGTGATCTCACATTTCGATGCCTACCCTATGCCCTGGGTGGATGAACTGCTCAAGTGACTAGGAAATGCCAAGTTTATATCTACCCTGAGTCTGATGAAAGAGTACTGGCAACCTCCCCCCCCAACCTCCCTGGAGAACACAGCCTTCGCCATGCCATTCGGCCTTTTCCAGTTTACAACCATGGCATTTGGACTACATGGGACTGCGGCGACCTTCCAACAGCTTATGGACCAGCTGTTGCGGCCACATGATCAATACACAGCAGCTTATATTGACGACATAGTGATCTACAATGCCAGCTGGGAAGATCATCTAAGACACCTCAGTGCAGTGCTGCAAGCCCTTGGGGAACTGCAAAACTGTCCAAATGTCACCTAGGACAAAAAATGTAACATACCTGGGATACACAGTGGGGCGGGATTAGTTGCGTCCACTCATGGATAAGATCTAGGCCAGGGGTCTCAAACTCCCGGCCCGCGAGCCTCCCCAATGTGGCCCGCGGGGCTCCAGCAGTTTTGGGGCTGGGTCTCTCCCTTGGCCCCACCTGCCGCCCCCGGGCGCTCCCCCCCCAGGGGCCCCGGCAGCGTAGCAGAGCTGAGTAGCGTCTGCCTGCTCGCTCCAGTGGCTGCCGGCCCCTCCCTGCGGCCTGGGGCGGGGTGGGGCTGTGCCTCCACGCGCTGCCCCCGCCCTGAGCACCCTGAGGCCAATGAGACGCTGCGGGGGCAATGCCTGGGGGCAGAAGCGCGCAGAGGCCCCCCGGCCCGCCCCACCTTGGAGCCCCAGGTAAGTGCCACACCCCCGACTTCCTCCCAGAGCCTGCACCTCCACCCCCTCCCCACATACCCCCTCCTGCCCCCAAACTCCCTCCCAGAGCCTGCACCCCAATCCCCTACCCCAGACCTCCTCTCCAACCCAAACTCCATCCCAGAGCCTTAGGCAGGTGGGGGGGTGGAGTTTTTGGGGAGGTGGAGTTTTTGGGGGGCGGGTTCTGGGTGGCATCAGTGACATTGGCCTGCTGGGAGGATTTGAGGACTGGCACTGGCCCTAAGGTAAATTGAGTTTGAGACCCCTGATCTAGGCCCTGAAAGACTGCCCGACCATCTCAACCCAGAAGCAGGTAAAGCAGTTTCTCAGGCTGGGTGGTTACTATACTTGCTTTGTTCCTGAGTTTGCCAGCCTGGCAGCGCCCCTCACAGACCTGATGGGAAAAACTCCCAGCCCCAGAGGATACAGTGGTCAAAGGATTGTGAACATGCTTTCCAGATCCTGAAGAATCGATTGAGTTGAGAACCAATCCTATTCCACCCAGACTTCTTAAAGTGGTTTATACTCCAGACCAATGCCTCAGAGCAGTGCTATCCCAGGAGCAGACTGGGGAAGAACACCCAATACTTTACCTAAGTACGAAGTTATTTCCCCATGAAATGAGGTATTTAACAATAGAAAAAGAAGCACTGGCAATGAAATGAGCCGTGGAAGTTCTAAGTTATCTTCTGGGGAACTTGTTCCATCTCATCACAGATCACATGCCCCTTCAATGGATCCACTCCATGAAGGACACTAACACCAGGATTATGAGATGGTACTTCTCTCTCCAGCCCTATGAGTTCAAGATACTTTACCGCCCGAGCTGAGCCCATGCAAATACTGATTTATTTTCCTGAGTGGGAGGGGAGGAAGACCAGGGAGGCCCACTGTTAAGCCCTAACTTGAAGGGGAGGGTGTATGACTGGGTGTATCAACACCACATTGGGCTAACAGGGGCTGACCAATCACTGTGGGCCCAGGAGACTACACCCCTTCACTCCTGCTGCACATACTCCAGGTGGAGGGAATAGATAAAAGGAGACAGCTCAGCTCAGTCGGGGCTGGCGGAGGAGGAGAAAGGATGTGCGCTGCAGGCTCCTGCAGAGGAACTGTCGACTCTCCAGACTGCTAAGGCCGTGGCCCGGGACTATGCTGCAGAGGAACAGTTGACCTCAGAGACTGAGACCATGTCTACGCTACCGGCTTAATGAGCGTCGTTGCGATCGATGCAGGGGTGTCGATTTAGCAGGTCTGATGAAGACATGCTAAGTCAATGGGAGAGCACTCTCTCATCGATATCTGTACTCCACAGAAGTCTGTACTCCACAGAAGAGGCAGAAGTTATGTCAACGGGAGATGCTCTCCCATTGACATAGCGCAGTGTAGACCCTGCTATAAGTCGACCCAAATTATGTTGACTTCAGTTACGTAACTTACGTAACTGACCTAGTGTAACTTAGATTGATGTACGGCATTAGTGTAGATCAGCCCTGACAGGGACACTGAGCCACTACCAGTGAGATGCCCAAGATAGGCTTTATGGTAGGAAGTGACCTAGTGCAGAGGTTCTCAACCTTTTTCTTTCGGAGGCCCCCCCAACATGCTATAAAAACTCCACGGCCCACCTGTGCCACAATATCTGGTTTTCTGCATATAAAAGTCAGGGCCAGCATTAGGGGGGAGCAAGCCGGGCAATTCCCTGCGGGCCCCGTGAAGCTACATTGCTCAGGCTTCGGCTTCAGCTCCGGGTGGTGGGGCTCAGGGCCCTGGGCTTGCGCCCCATGCAGTGGAGCTTCAGCTTTCTGCCCTGAGCCCCAATGAGTCTAATGCTGGCCCTGCTTGGTGGCCCCCCTGAAATCAGACCCCTGGTTGAGAACCACTGACCTAGGGAATGTGTTAGGATCCAATGCTTGAATCCTTAATAGGAAGTTTACTGGCTTCACAGGGCCCTAAGTTGGAACCTGGTGGAGTAGGGTGAGCCTGGGTTCCCCTGCCCAGCACTTGCCCGTAGACATGGCTGTCAGGGACTCTTGCTATAGACCGGTGGATTCCTCCGCCCCACCTAAGGAGGTCAGAGCCTCCAAACTGCTATTGTTTGCCTCAGCCAGGAGGCCCAGGGGTTATAGACACCTTGTTTGCTCTGCCCCACCCTCAAGGGCTATAGGCAGCTTGTTCTGCCCTACCCAGAGGGTTAGAGCCCCCCAAATGGCTATTGCTTGCCCTAGCCAGGAGGCCGAGGGGCTATAGATTGCTCAGTTGCTCTGCTCCACCCAGGGGTCCAGAGTTCCTGATTGTGATAACTTGACTCTGCAGGGAATCTTGATGACTGTGTGACAGGGTGTATCCACTGGGCCAATGGGGGTGACCCCTGCTGGACAGACCGAGCCCCCGTGACACAACTACATTTGTACTTACCTAGATATATAAGGAACAACGTCAAACCTTATGCTGGTTAAAAGCCACACAATATACTGAGTTGTTACAGTATATAGCTGTTATCCTTAGCTAGCTCATTGTGTAAAGTATGGGCTTGATTCAGAAGCTGCTTTTATAAGGAGAGATCTGTGGCAGCCTCTCACAGAATGCTGTTCAGAGGGAGTAGGGACTTAATTTTTAATGATCATCCCCTAATCCTACTTACAGTAAATCAAAACTAGACATAAAGTTACACTAGTACACAATTGTGAAGACGGTTAATTCTGTTTTCAGCAGATATAGTGGCTAACGGTCCCTTTAATCATAGACACACAATGTCTCAGCAACATGCTCAAGGACAAGAATACAAACACAAATATGCACACAAATATTAGCATACACATCACATAAAATGTACCTTTTGGCAGTTACTGGGTGGAATGCAAGAGGATTTGAATGGTAAATACACATATGGTGACTTTAGATGTTAAAGAATGTGAACGTGACAATTTATCTGCAAGAAGATAACCTCTGCTAGGAGAAATACCACTTAAAGGTCAATCCATGCTACAGCATATTGCATCTGTTGACTATTACGGCAGTTAGAACTCTATTGAATCTCTGGGTCTGCAGCTAAACTGTTTCAGTACTGGCAGTTCGGCAGGTGGACAAATACGGTTTTGTATATCGATCTTACTAGCTAGGGACAATCACCGGCTTCTGTAGTTATAATCTCTCCCTAAAGGTTTCTCACACTGAACCACAAACCATTGACATTGATATTGTATCCCCTTATCAGGGTAATTTCTGTTGCCCTGAGTGTGCCTTTTATCCGTTGGGTATGATGCATTAGGAAATATTCTGCCAGCTGAAGGGTTTATGCTTTTTACATTTCCTCTAAGAAGCTCAACCAGTAACTATTCTTCTCCGATACTAAACAAAAGCAATATTCAGCAATACTTCAACCTCTTGCTGTATCTGCCGTCACAGAGACAAGGGGGTGGATTTTCCCTGAGGATACATTAAGGTACTCTCTGATCACAGATCCCTAGCTGCAGGGTTTTTTAGAGGTCATGGGAAATGCTAGCACTACTAGGCACTAGGAACAAATCCAGCAACTGTTCTGGATTTGAATTTGAACAAATTTGATTCAGAAACTCTCTGCAAGTATTGATACTTAAAATGGTATGAGGTCATTTTAAATATGGTCTGGCTTTCTCTCACCTCCCCAATACTGTGTTGATGTCTTTCTCCTTTATTCTGCCTTTCACTTTAGATAGTCCCTATCACATGTTCACTGCACAGTGTTACAGACTTAATCCAGAAACTAAAGGGTTAACTAGTTTAAATGCATGCACATGGACAACACAGAAGTCCATGTGAGCTACTGTGTGAGGTTGATAAGTGCCTGGGGACACCAAAAGGTAACACACTTGCAACTTGTGCAAGGCTGCAGCTGTCTATTTAATTATTCTGAGTTTGGATTTGGCTGGAGACATTTGTGCTGAGAAACTGCAAGAAAGTGGGGAGTGTTGGCTTCATAGCTAGTTACAATGTTCTATTATTGACCTCCAGCTACTTGGGATCTTCTAGGTTTTAAATAAAAGTTGAGCATTTTATTAAGGGTATCTAAGCAGGTGTCTTGTCATGCTGCAGTATGTAACACAGTGCAGTCTGGCTTCCATCTCTCTACTTCATTGCAAATTTCACAGAATTCCTGTCAGTTTCACAGGAATCCATATCTAGCCATATCCAGGATCATTCAGATACTGATGGTCATTATTTGGTTCCTGATGGATCTAAACTACAGTATACAGATTGGTCGTATACCTATTAGTCAGGCATTTGCATCATGTCATGTAGTTCAATTTTTGCTGACTGCGTCATTTAACCATCACAGAGACAGATGTAGTTCAAAGCAGGCCCCTCAGACATTTTCAGATATCTCCAAGTTGTGGAGAACAAGTACTATTCCAAATACAGCTGTCTCTCTCTGAGTTATTCTTCCAGCTGTCCATCTGGAATGGAGGTTAGCAGTAAGCATAGTTAAACACTAAATATCTGGATCGAGGACATGGCGTGAAATCAATGGGAGTATTGCCATTGACTTCAATGGCATTAAGACGTCAGGCATGGTATACACCACAAGGTCTTTGGTGGAAATTATCTCTGAATGTTGACCCTGCACTGTCATCCTGTTGAGAAACATAAGATGTGATGTCAAGACTATTTAGGAATAATGAAAATCGGGCTCACAGGGTCTCAAGTTGGGTTCTCAAAATCAAAGGACAATTTTGTAAACTTTTGACCTTAAATTCTCTGTGCCTTAGTTTCCCAGCTGTTAAATGAGACTAACTTACCTATCTCATTCACTTATTTTATAGGTTTAGTGTATTGATGTTTGTAAAGTACTTTGAGATCTTCTGAGGGGCGGTACTAGAGAAGTGCAAAAATATATTAAGAAGATAATAATTAATAATTAAGGGAGGAGGGATAGCTCAGTGGTTTGAGCATTGGCCTGCTAACCCCAAGGTTGTGAGTTCAATCCTTAAGGGGGCCATTTAGGGATCTGGGGCAAAAATCTGTTTGGGGATTGGTCCTGCTTTGAGCAGGGGGTTGGACTAGATGACCTCCTGAGGTCCCTTCCAACCCTGATATTCTATGAATACTAAGTCCCATGTATGTATAGAAATACTTTGTCCCCAAGTGAATTACAGCTCCTCTGAAACACTACACAACAGTTAAGCACAAGCGAAGAAAAAGTCATCCACTTGACACTGGAGGAGGAAAATTTGGTTGGCAGAAGGTAAATATCTTGAGCATTTGTCCAGAACACTGTGACTGAAACCCCTCCTCTGTAAAAATTCCATGGTACCTTTGTTGAACACAGATACTAAGTACCCTAGCTTTGTGTTATCTAAAATCTCTCTCTCTGACTTTGAGCCAGCAGCAGCGATAGAGCTACAAACAGTTAGATGTGGGTCACTGAGGACACAAACTATTTTTAAAAAAATCTATGTTGAATGTATTAAAAAAGGCATTCTTCAGAGACTGGGCATGTGATCTGCTTTCTATGAAAGGAGGGTACATTTTCAAGTCCTAAATGTGTTGATAGTGTTCTTAACATTAAAACCTTCCAACTGTTTTTACGTTTTTGCTTTTTGATTTTGTGGCTGCAATTTGATCAAATAAGTAAATAGAAAAGACTGTTTGCAATGGTGCATATGATGCCACTGTGCGAACACCAACATAAATCTCAAGCATTTCCCCTTTAATCTTGCTTAGAACCTGTAATATAAGAGAATTTAAAAACTCAAGTCAAACTACACAGAAATGTGTAGCAAGTGGTCTCAGGGGATACACATTGAGAAAAATCAAAGGCACTCTTAGAAGTAGGGGTCATGCTGTTATAACCAAGGCACGGGCTGTATCTGTTTGTCTGTCTAGTGCCTAGCATAGTGGGGACATAATGCCAATCAGGGTTTCTGAGCCCTACCACAATCCAAGTGGTAAACAGCAGTAGTCAAATGTTTATCCATTCCAAAGGGTGCGTGATACAATACTACCAACCCCAAAATTGTGTCAGGCTCCAAAATATCATGAGAATGGCTTAAAAATCCTGAGATTTTTAAAATAGTACATTTGCAGTTCTTATTTGTCTTCTGGCTTTGAAACCTTTAGGGTCCATGTTCTCAAGCTTTTCTTGGAAACCATCAGGGCTAGAAACCTACTTAAAAAAAATAAAAGAAAGCTGGCATGCTGGTGTGTTCACATGACACCAAATTCTCAGGCTTGAAGAAAATTTAATTATAACTGTTTTCTTGTAACAAGCCCCACTTGGGCTGAGACCTTCAGTATTAAAAGCATGGGTCTTGACTGCTTGAGCTGAGGAGTAACAGAACATAAAATGTACATGGAATTCCAATGTGATGACATGTTATTACACCATCCTATTTGGTAATAAAAACACTTCATTGTATTCTACATTGGAGCCCTGTTTATAATGACATAAATAATGCCAGTCACTAGCATTCTGTTATGTAAAATAAGAATATAGCCTACTCTAATAAGAGAATGCATGTTTGTGCCCCTTTAGTGGCTAGTCCACAGAAGAGGATAAAAGTCTACAACAGCTGCACTCTAAAGGAGTTACTGGTGAGCTCAAGCAGTCAAGACTCATGCTTTTAATACTAAAGGTTCCATCCCAACTGGGGCTTGTTACAAGAACACAGTTATACTCAAACGATTACAATGCAACATTAGAGGTTACACATTGACATAATGTACTGCAGCTTAATTGCTCACATTTAACAGAAGACAGTTTTTATCATTCAAATGTATAAACAAAAAAAGAATACTAGTGCTGTGATAATGGTACGGTTCTGTATTGATCTTTGCAACAGTAGATTGTGATTTAACCACTGCCTGTGTGAAGTTGATCACATGATCAGAGGAGCTTCTGGCATAATTGCAATAGCTCCTCCTGCAGTGCCAAAATCCTGTGACTCAGGAGCAGTTTGTTAGCCTTCCCCTGGTTGCTCAGAGGTTACTCCCCTTCCACACCACTACCCCTAGGCTGGGGGAGCTGCTATCCTATCCATCTCCTGTCCTCTGCACCCTCCTCTGTCTCCCTCTTGCCCCCCATCCCTCTGGAACTCCTAAATCTGCCCCCTGCTCTCCCCAGCTACTTTTGAGTGTCTCTGCTGCTCCTCCAGCTCCCTGAACCATACAGTGGAAGCCATTTTGCCTGTGGGCATGGCTTCAATCTAATTGAAAACAGTGCGAGGTGACAGCCAATTTTATTAAGGGCAACCTCACTTCCACATATAAACTGTAGGGAAATGGTGACCATCTTGCTGGCTTCAGCTCCATTGACAGTAATAGGAGATGGTGGTCATTTTGAATATGGGAAAATTCATGAGTTGGCACCTTTCATCATGTTTTCATGGGACAGGCAAAAAAACCCCACCCCAAAATCACTCGAGTCACTATAAAACGACAAGAGTTGGCAATTCTGCATCAGTGTAATTGAGACTGGAATAAGGCCTGATCAGTTTTACTGGACTTTTCTTAACTCCCACTAGTTCACTCAACAAAATGCATATAATTATGGATGAGAGGAGTAAGAGTTTATCTTCAGAAGGGCCCTCATAAATTGAAAAGCCTGCACTTGTATGATTTAGGGTTGCCAGGTGTCCAGTTTTTGACCGGAACGCCCGGTCGAAAAGGGACCCTGGTGGCTCCGGACGGCACTGCCGACCTGGCCGTTAAAAGTCTGGTCGGCAGCGCAGCAGTGGGGGCCTGAGGCTAAGGCAGGCTCCCGGCCTGCCCTGGCTCTGCATGGCTCCTTGAAGTGGCTGCCAGGTCCTGCGGCCTCTAAGCGCATGGGCGGCCAGGGAGGCTCCGCGTGTTGCCCCTGCCCCGAGTTCAGGTAGCAAGCAATAATCCAGACTTCACAAGCCTCCTGGTAAATAGTTTCTAGTGTACTTGGTAAGGTCAGTAATTACCCTATACAATTACATAGTGCCAGGTTAAAGTGGCAACTACTCTTAGTCCCTGTTAATCTTTCTAAGTTAAATCAGCCTCTTCCACATGTTTTCTTTTTTAGTTTTATCCTTGTCCCATTCCCCCTCTTTCTTTCAGACCAGGAACCTGCCCTCTAGGACTCTGATCCCCCAACACTGCCCCACATCAGCAGTCCCCATTGTAGGCCTTTCAGTGACACAGAACACACTAAAATAAAAAAACACCATCAGCTGATCAGATGAATCCCCCTGTGGCTCCAGTAGGGAAATCTTGACACTGTAGCAGTCAATGAGAGTGTTGCCATTGAATTCAGTGGGGCCAGGACTTCACCCCAGGATTCCAGTCCACAGGCTGGTGTTCTCTTGCCCTTAGCAGCAGCTTCTCTCTGCTCCTTGGTAGTAGGAGCAGAGGGAGTGTTGTCCTTTGTTCTCTGCAAACAGCATCTCCTCACTGTATAGACAAAAGCAAAAGAAACATTTAAAATACTGTCAAAAGCAAATACATTTACACGTTCCCCCCATTAATTTTCTGTTCAAATATATAAAATATATTCCAGAATATCCCGATGCAGACAGATGCCTTTCCAAAGCCTCCCTTTCAGTCTTTTGCATTTTAGTGTCCGTGAACTGCTATTTACCAAAGTGACTAATACTCAGGTTATGAAAAATGTTTTCAAAAAAATGGATCTGGTCCAAAATCAATAAAAGTACATGATAAAGTACTCTAACATAAAGTCAAATCCATGGTTATGTTAAGTGACTATGCTAATGCCATTTAATTTTGAAAATCAATAGTTTATAGTAGTTATCACAGTTCGGGGTTACTTAGATACTATGGTAATGCGGCTCATAAGTATTTTAGATAGATAGTTGAAGGTCTATAGCTTGAGAACTGGAATCGTAGATCTTTTTAATTCTCTTGATATTGTTGTGAACAACTATTAATGAACAAGAGACCACATCATATTTTCCCATATTATCTTTCAGAAAAGTGATGATTATCTACAAACAAGCTACTGGAAAACCACAGTGAACTACTCAACAGATTTTCTAAGACTTGGATACAATTGTTTGTAGTAAACCTGGGCTTCAGTTAACATTTCTTGAGTAGTACTTAGGAGTTAGTACAGAGGCTGTTAGTGTGAAGTACAGTAGATCCCCAATTTTATGAACATCAATCTTGTGAACAACCAGTTATATGCATGATTTTTCTGTTGCCATCTTTCTGCTTTCAAACGTGACTTCAATCCTTCAGCCAGCATTCAAGGATTTGTCCAGGTTTGAAAAGACAGAGATTTGGTGACAAAGTTCTCTCAAACAGAAAAATCAGGCACACTGTAAAAATGTGTTACCATTCGTTATGTATACTCAAGGAGCTAATAGAGGAGGTATCTGAGCCTCTAGCTATTATCTTTGGAAAATCATGGGAGACGGGAGAGATTCCAGAAGACTGGAAAAGGGCAAATATAGTGCCCATCTATAAAAAGGGAAATAAAAACAACCCAGGAAACTACAGACCAGTTAGTTTAACTTCTGTGCCAGGGAAGATAATGGAGCAAGTAATTAAGGAAATCATCTGCAAACACTTGGAAGGTGGTAAGGTGATAGGGAACAGCCAGCATGGATTTGTAAAGAACAAATCATGTCAAACCAATCTGATAGCTTTCTTCGATAGGATAACGAGTCTTGTGGATAAGGGAGAAGCTGTGGATGTGGTATACCTAGACTTTAGTAAGGCATTTGATACGGTCTCACATGATATTCTTATCGATAAACTAGGCAAATACAATTTAGATGGGGCTACTATAAGGTGGGTGCATAACTGGCTGAATAACCGTACTCAGAGAGTTGTTATTAATGGTTCCCAATCCTGCTGGAAAGGCATAACGAGTGGGGTTCCGCAGGGGTCTGTTTTGGGACCAGCTCTGTTCAATATCTTCATTAACGACTTAGATATTGGCATAGAAAGTACGCTTATTAAGTTTGCGGATGATACCAAACTGGGAGGGATTGCAACTGCTTTGGAGGACAGGGTCATAATTCAAAATGATCTTGACAAATTGGAGAAATGGTCTGAGTTAAACAGGATGAAGTTTAACAAAGACAAATGCAAAGTGCTCCACTTAGGAAGAAAAAATCAGTTTCACACATACAGAATGGGAAGAGACTGTCTAGGAAGGAGTACGGCAGAAAGGGATCTAGGGGTTATAGTGGACCACAAGCTAAATATGAGTCAACAGTGTGATGCTGTTGCAAAAAAAGCAAACATGATTCTGGGATGTATTAACAGGTGTGTTGTGAGCAAGACACGAGAAGTCATTCTTCCGCTCTACTCTGCTCTGGTTAGGCCTCAGCTGGAGTATTGTGTCCAGTTTTGGGCACCGCATTTCAAGAAAGATGTGGAGAAATTGGAAAGGGTCCAGAGAAGAGCAACAAGAATGATTAAAGGTCTTGAGAACATGACCTATGAAGGAAGACTGAAAGAATTGGGTTTGTTTAGTTTGGAAAAGAGAAGACTGAGAGGGGACATGATAGCAGTTTTCAGGTATCTAAAAGGGTGTCATGAGGAGGAGGGAGAAAACTTGTTCACCTTAGCCTCTAAGGATAGAACAAGAAGCAATGGGCTTAAACTGCAGCAAGGGAGGTCTAGGTTGGACATTAGGAAAAAGTTCCTAACTGTCAGGGTGGTTAAACACTGGAATAAATTGCCTAGGGAGATTGTGGAATCTCCATCTCTGGAGATATTTAAGAGTAGGTTAGATAAATGTCTATCAGGGATGGTCTAGACAGTATTTGGTCCTGCCATGCGGGCAGGGGACTGGACTCGATGACCTCTCGAGGTCCCTTCCAGTCCTAGAATCTATGAATCTATGTACACTATCATCGAATGATTAATAAAATCACTTATGCACTATCTACTGTAATTTTGAAATGTTCAATGTTATGAACTCCTTAATTCACAATTAATTCATAAAATAGGGGTTCTACTGTACTTTAATCTGCTACTATTTAAGTTTGTCCTAGGTCACCTGACACTCACTAACAATCATACTAGGGTTGCCAACTTTCTAATCACACAAAATGGAACACCCCCACCCCTGTCCCACCCCTTCTCCGAGGCCCTGCCCTCCGCTCACTCCACCCCTCCCGTCACTCGCTCTCCCCCACCCTCACTCACTTTAACTGGGTTGGGGGTGTGGGCTCTCAGGTGGGGCCAGGGATGAGGGGTTTGGGGTGCAGGAGAGGGCTCCAGGCTGGGGCAGGGGGTTGGAGTGTGTGGGGAGGTATGGGCTCTGGGCTGGTGGGCAGGCTCCGGATGGAGCCAGAAATGAGGGGTTCAGGGTGCAGGAGAGGGTTCCAGGCTGGGGAGGGCTCTGGGGTGCAGGGGGGGGTGAGGGCTCCAGCTGGGGGTGCAGGTTCTGGGGTGGGGGCAGGGATGAGGGGTTTGGGGTGCAGGAGGGGACTCCAGGCTGGGGCAGGCGGTTGGAGTGTGGGAGGGGGTTCGGGATGCAGGGTCCCGGCAGCACTTACCGCAGCTCCCAGGAAGTGGTCTGTGAAATCCTTGGGTATCTGTGCCTCTCAGGCTTGTGGCCTGCTGCCAAAGTTGGCCATCCTATGCTAGTGCTGAAATGTGATTCAGTCTTCAGAGGCATTTTTGGCATGACAAGCTACATGAGTGTTGCCAAAGCATAAGGAAAAGCCAGACCCTACAGGTATCTGTCAGGGGCAGTGTGGTGGGGGAGATCCCCATCATATTAAGAAGGAGTTAAAGAGCTCCTCTGGGCACAATCAGTCTCAGCCCAGCACACCTGTAAGGCTTGTCATGCCTGCAAAGGGGCAGGTCCTTAACAGGAAAGATCCCTGCTCAGTACAGTGTGGTGCTTTGGAGGAGCAGGACTGTAACTCACAGCATCTAAATTCACTGTAGGATGGGACTGTTGGCTGGAGTAATGGCTTGAGAGTCTTGGTTGCTTGGGTCCTCTCAGAAAAGAGGACTGGTACTTTTCCTTCCCACTCCCTTGGCTTTCTGAAAGCTGAGGACTCTGCTTTTTGTGGATTGTAGAAGCATACTGTCTTCTTATGTGACTATTTCTTCTACTTTAACTGCCCCCCACCAGCCCCAATCCTTTGTGGGAAGGGTTGAAAGGACTTGTCCTAGTAATGGGAATGCTGATTCTGAGCTCATGGCTGTTATGAACTTGTGACTGTAGAAAACCCCTGTGGGATTTGAAGGACTGATCATCTCCCATAGCCCTTGTTGGAGTTAGGGTGATTTCTCATAAGCTTATTAGAATGTGTGTAGGTTCTTTTATTGTTTTTAATGTTTTCTCTGTCATGCTTTCACCTTAAGAATAAATGTGCTTGCTTAGAAAGAGCTGTCTGGTAGCTTATATCTATGGGCAATTATGCTGTTTATGGCCTGTGAGGAGAAGGCAAATAGGCCTGCTTAGGCAGTCTGACTTGCTGGGGAATTCACAACGTAAGCAGGGATGTGTGCAGCCTGGAAAAACCCTGGTTACGAGGGAGAGAGACATGGATGTCTTACTAAAAGAGGTGATAGCTGAGGAGCCTGCAGCCTAGAGTGGGTGCCCTCACTGGACCATAAGAGGGAACTACAGGTGCAGTTTCCTGGAACTGTGGCATAGCATTCTACAGGCGAGTACAACCCACCCAGGATAAGGTCAGCACTGTTTGGGGTGTGGTCTCTTGTATCCATTTACAATTTATTGTTGATTGTCCTGGTATAGTGCAGGCTGTTACACAAAGAGATGGCAGCATGCTTCTTTTTTCCAGGGTCAGGAACTATTTTTTACTATTCTCATATTTTGGATGAGATGTCTTTTTTGGTTCCTGATAGTTTGAAGAAATATGTTTCTTTCACTTCCTTGTATTTGGGATATTGGAGTGCAAAGTGACTATCTCAGTCTCTCTTCTGTCACATTGAGTGCATAATTGGTCATCTCTGGGTTTAGACTGTGCTTTATGTCTCCCATTTTCCACCTCTAGCGAATTTACTAGGATGATAGGTTTTCTATGACACCCAAGATAAATAAAATCATAAATTGTAACTCTTATGAATAACTCTTTACTTGAGGAATAAACACACTGGGATTTTTTTTTAGTAAAAAGCCCCCAATTTACAACAGCTTTTATCATGAAATGCACATACCTTTATAGTATCTCAGTGATGGGTTCTCTGAATAAAACCTGCAATTTTTATACAACAAAACAGCCATTTGCAAGTGCACTTATTTCAAAAAAGGAATGGAAAGTATTTACTCTTGTTTTTAAATACATTGGTAAATAAAAATAATTTAAAACTAATTCCAGTTTCCAATTTTTAGTAACTGATGCATATCCATGTGGGCATTAATGATACTGCCAGGTATGACTCTGAGAAGGTCATCAGCGACTATAGGGCTCTGAGGGTGAAGGAGTCTGGAGTGCAGCTCGTAATCTTGTTCATCAGAAGGGTTCATCTGGGTTCATCAGAAGGGCCCAGGCAAGGACCTGCACTTACTGGAGCTTAATGTGTGGCTGTGTAGATGGTGCTGATGAGAGGGCTTTGGGTTCCTTGACCATGGGATGCTACTCTGGGAAGGAGGACTACTGGGAAGAGCTAGGGGTCCATCTGACAAAAAGGGAGATAGCATCATCGCACACTGACTTGCCAACTTAATGAGGAGGGCTTTCACTAGGTTTAAGGGTGGGGGAAAAGAGAGCATGGAAAATTACAATAAGGTAATAGGAGCAACAAGAGGGATAACAATGGGGGCTCTGCTAAACATCTTAGATGTGCGTATGCAAATGCTAGGAGTATGGGGAATAAATAGGGATAAATCTCATGACTGGAAAAGGGGGGGGAGGGACGAGGTGTTGTATTATACATCAAGAATATATACCTTTGTTATGAGGTTCAGAAGGAGATGAAGTGCAGACCAGTTGACAACCTCTGTGTAAAGATAAAGGGCAGGTGGGACCAGGGCTGATGTCATGGAGGGGTCTACTATAAACCACCAAATGAGGAGGATAAGGTGAATGAGGCATTTCTAGAACAAATAACAGAAATATCTGAACACACACTACCTGGTAGTAATGGAGTATGCTTGTAAAAATTTGTGGGTGACACCAAACTCTGAGGGCTTGCTAGTATTACTAGAGAAATTCTCCAGTCTCCCCTTTGTTATTCTGATCTTTGTTCTCAATAAGCAAGAGTCACTCCACTCTGAGATAGATGCGGTGGACTCTGAACATGCTCAGTTGAAAACCCAGGATTTCTAAAATGGTGGTCTGGCAAAGAGCCGTGTGTGTGTGTGTGTGTGTGTGTGTGTGTGTGTGTGTGTGTGTGGGAGGGGGAACAAGGGATTGGAAGAATCAGGGGGGGTCACGAGGTTATTACAGGGGGGGTCACGAGCTGTCAGCCTCCACCCCAAACCCTGCTTTGCCTCCAGCATTTATAATGCTGTTAAATATATAAAAAAGTATTTTTAATTTAAATGTGGGGAGGTCGCACTCAGAGGCTTCCTATGTGAAAGGGGTCACCAGTACAAAAGTTTGAGAACCACTGATTTAGCAGCAAGGCATTCCCTGGGAAATATTCCACCCTCTAACTTCACTACCTCAATCAAGCTTCACAATCATCATAGCTGTGAACAGTATTAAATTGTTTAAAACGTATACTCTGTGTATATCTATATAATATATAGTTTTTTGTCTGGTGAAAAAAATTTCCCTGGAACCTAACGCCCCCCTATTTACATTAATTCTTATGGGGAAATTGGATTTGCTTAACATCGTTTCGCTTAAAGTCACATTTTTCAGGAACATAACTACGTTAAGTGAGGAGTTACTGTAAACTATGCTGGCTATAGAGGGCATCTTTTTAATCTGAAAAGTTAATGTGAATCAGGGGCTTTTTCCAGAAGTATTAACATAACTTAAGAATCACAAGGAGTGTAATAATACAAAAGGTATAGTCACAGTAGTCCGACTTCTTACCAGAAGTTTCCCTCATGATTGAACATAATATCACGATGGCAGAGTCCACCCTGAAGGTGAGATCAACACCCATGAGGAGATTGGCACAGGAATCTATATGCCTCATAAGTGCCACTCACAATACAGGAAGATGGAAAGGAGAGTATGGAGGCAGAGCCATCAATCCTGTGAGAGAAAGTGGTGTGAAAATGAAGCCTTGAAAAGCACGAGGAGTTGATAACGCAGACCAAGATTAAAGAATTTTAGAGCCCTATGCACTATGGAAATAGGGACCCTCAGTTTAAAGCACCCCTGCCCTGTACTTACCCCATCCCACACAGATCCCAGAATGTTCCTTTCTGCACCCCACACAATGATCCCTAAATGCCTCTTCCACCCCACATATAACTCAACAACCCTCCATCAGCCCCCACTTATCCTGGTGGCCTACACACACACACACACACACCAGCAGCCCTGACATATCCTAACCCCCAACCCAACCTCCCACACTCACCCCATAGACCACCAACAGCTCATCCACAGTCCCTCACCCATTGCCCCTGAGACCTTCCTGACTACTCACACACCCCCAACCTAGCACTCTGCTCCTATCCTGGAGTAGGGCAGCTCATCCCGATCCTGGACACCTAGCTCCACTTGTACCCCTTGCCTGCCCCATATTCATGCAGTTCTGCACTGCTTGAGTTTGGCCTAGCCACCCTACTTTCCAAAACAGCGCACACATGCTAGGTCTCCATTCTGTAATAATTTACATGTATGTTTAACTTTAATCATGTTAGTAGCCTCCCTGAAGTCAACAGGACTCCTCCCATGGTTAAGTTTAAGCATATGAGTAAATGTTTGCTGGATCAGAGTCTAGGTTACCATCCAAAACTCATCTTCTTTACCTTTATCAGGGGTAGGCAACCTATGGCACACGTGCCGAAGGCGGCACGTGAGCTGATTTTCAGTGGCACTCACACTGCCCCGGTCCTGGCTACCGGTCCGGGGGGCTCTGCATTTTAATTTAACTTTCAATGAAGCTTCTTAAACATTTTAAAAACCTTATTTACTTTACATACAATAGTTTAGTTATATATTAAAGACTTATAGAAAGAGACCTTCTAAAAACGTTAAAATGTATTACTGGCACGCGAAACCTTAAATTAGAGTGAATAAATGAAGACATGGCACATCACTTCTGAAAAGTTGCCGACCCCTGCTTTTATTATGAACGTCAATAGCAACAAAACATAAACTTGGCCTGAATCTCCTCCTGAGTTTGCTGTGTTTCTGGTCTTCTCTCCCTGCTGGGCCCTATTTTCCATCCCTCTAGAGAGGGCCTACGACTCCTCTCACATTCGGTTGGGGTTTACCACAATCCACTTGCCACTGAATCAGCAGAAATAATTTTGAGTCCCTGGGTGGAGTTCTAGCAACTGAAAACAGGATGACTCTGCAGTACATCCCTGTGAAGGATTGTAGCTCTTGCCACACTGTTACAAAGGCCGCTTGCTGAGTGACTGAAGGAGTTTGACGTTGCAGGTTATGATGTTACTACATGGCAATGGGCATGATGCAGCACTACACGTAAAGCTAAGGTTGCCAGTTTTGGTTGGGCATATTCATGGAGGTTTCATCACAACATAATCTTTAATTAAAAATTAATCCTTAATTCCTAGAGATTCCAGAACAGTCCTGGAAGGTTGGCAACCCCATGTAAAGTCCTATCCTGCTTCCTGTGAAGGTAGTGGAAAAATTTTCATAATCTTCAATGGGAGCAGGCTCTTTGTCTGATACACCTCTTGGCTCACTTTTAAATCTGGCACAATGGAAAAAAAAATCAGACATTTCTTTAAACTTATATTGAGCAGGGGCAGTTCTAGCTTTTTTGCTGCCCCAAGCACGGCAGGCAGGCTGCCTTGGGGGGTGCGCGCCTGCGGGAGGTCCCCGGTCCAGCGGATTCAGCAGCATGCCTGCGGGAGGTCCGCTGGTCCCGCGGCTTTGGCGTACCCGCCGCGGACCTCCCACCGAATCCACGGACCTCCCACAGGCATGCCGCCGAAGTCAGCCTGACTGCCGCCCTCGCAGGGACCAGCAGGGCGCCCCCCGCGGCTTGCCGCCCCAGGCACGCGCTTGGAGTGCTGGTGCCTGGAGCCGCCGCTGATATTGAGAGAAATGTTACAGCCCAATGACAGCTAATCAGAATACAATCTGTTCTATAATACTTCACCTCAGTACTGTTCTTGAGAAAACAGATGAAATAGTTCAGACTTTGCCTTTATAAGCTACAATCCTGCAAGGTACTAAGCGTCCTGAAGTCAATAGTCGCTCCGGCTGCTGAGCATGTATGTGGAGAGACTCAGGACCCTGCAGGACATAACATGCTCCAACACTTTGGGCTAACATAGCTGCAGAGTAAATACAGTTCAAGGCTGCAGTTCATCTGAGGGGCGCCACTGATGTCATAAGCTATGAGACTGCAACTCAGATAACTGGCAGGTAAAAGCAAAATGCTGAGAGTCAGGGCCATGTACTGTTTTTTCAATATGCTGATGTAGTGTTTTGTTTTTCCTTTAAAACCTTTTCCTGGATAACATTGGTGGATGTTATAGACCTGATCTATCACAAAATAATGAACACCTTCCATATTACCAGGATGCCAAAACAGTTTGTCAGAAATCTGATGATTGTCTAGTAATCCCCAGACTGCTAGTGAAATTTACCTTTGCTTTGGAGGAGTTTCATTTAAGAGAAAATGACAGACACAAATAACCTAACTTTCACTGGAAAGTACCTCCGGACCTCTGCTTTACCATGAGTCCTACTGTATGTTGCCTATGCTGAGCCTCAGGCTCTTGTATTTTTAATTTTGGGGGATAGAGGGGTTCATTTTTGAGGCAAGGAAAGGTACAAATATTTCTAATTGATTTAAAAGAGAAATGCTAGCTGTGTGAAGCTGTTTATAAACTTGGGAATTTTAAATGCTGTATGGGAGCTGGATTAGTGGGCAAAGTGCAGGCGAGGCAAACAAAAGCTCATATTAGCTGCAGATTATCACATCTTCTACCTCATTATTATTAATTGAGTATTTGTATTATGGTACAATTTAGATGCCCCAAACAGGGTTATGCACCTTATATGCAAGACACACATTAGAGAATATATGTTGATGTAGTGTGCGGCAAAGCCATTATATAAAAATTCACCAAACCCCCATTTCCACCCTCCCCCTGTTCTGTTCTAAAAAGCCAGTGAAGAAAGGACAGTTTTGTAGTGTGTCCAGAAGATTAACAAATCTAGAGTCTGGCATGAATATAATACATTTACATCTAAAGACAGAGGTTGGCTGTCAGACACTGTCCCTAGGAGGTAGAAGGTCAAAGTGACCTCTGATGATGGCTCAGGTTGTAGCACTCAGGAGCCCTGCTGAACATCCCTGGGCTAGCAGTAATGAAATATTATTCCTGCTGGTTTGGGTCCCACACACATACACAACATAAATAGATAGCCTGGGATATTGAAAGTAATACTGAATAATGTATAGACCAGAAAGCTCAGTGGACAACCAAGCAGGACACTATAGGTTGGTAAAATATTAACTGAAAAAAAAAAATAATCTAAATTATTAATTGCATATATTTTAACAATACCAGTAGTATCCGGTATCTAGTCTTTTAGAAATAAAATCTTGTACTGGGCTTGGCCTTGCCCTGCCTATTGTATGAACCAAGTCCTGATGTTTCATCTTCATTACATACTGTATTCAGTTTCTTTTTACAACTGACATAAATCACTTTTAAACAACTTTTTGAGTTATGGTTTAAACAATCATCTACACATTCCTTTTAGATGAACTACATGAGAGAGTACACTGTTCAACTAAAAAAACCACTCCTTTGTTCATTGAAGATGACTTAAAATGACATGTCAGGGATTTCTTGTTCATTTCCATGCAAGATGATCTCCTCCTTCTCGCTGAGTTCATGCAAGTGTTTGGGATGCTGTTCTGCAGGAAGTCTGACTGAGAAGGTCATGCTCATGACTACCTCAGAGGTACCTTAGTTGAGAGAATGTAGGCCCAGATCCCCCAAGGCATTTATCTGTCTCTTTAGGCAGTTAAGGCCACCATTTAGGCACCATTGACATTTTCAAAACCACCATTATGCGGCCAGCTAACCCTGTCGGTGCCCAAGTCCTCTAATTGCCTACGTTTCTGCAGGTTGGCATTCGCAAAGCTGCCTAGTTCCTATTTGCCACCTCACAGCTAATGAGCAGCTCATAGCCCTAGTTCAAGCCAAAGTCCCAGGGGCTCCAAAGCAGGATTTTCACATTAGGCAGTGGGATACCAATCTTGCCAGCGGGGCCTGATCCTGTAGGCATACTCTGAGCACTCCTGAGACCTGTCAGACCCTGCAGCAGAAGAACTGGATGCAGACCATTGATATTGGGGTGGGGGACAGCACAGCCTCTGCACAAAAGATAATAAGGGCACAGAAATGTGGGGTGAGCTTGAGAGAGGACTCGAGCATGAGCAGGACAGTGAGGTGGTTTCAACTGCTAGGGCTGGGCTACCTAGGCACCTAAGCCAAGTCAGTCACAACTCCAGGAGAGGGTTTGTGGCTGAAGATCCCAAGCCAAGGGAGATGCCCATTAGCCAGACACAGCAAGTCAGCCACTTAGAGGCCAAAGCCTCTCTCCTCTCCCCTTCCCCTTCCAGCATTTCATGCCTGGCTAGCTTAGACCTCTGCCGACTCAACTTGCTGACGTCCATGGATCCCTTCCTCCAGCACCTAATTCTTCCCACGCATTGTATAGAGAGCTTTGGCAGCAGGCTGCCTTGAGGAAAGGTTTTGCAACACTGAGCAGAGCACCCTTTAAGTACTGTTAAGAATCTGGGCCCCTCATTCTCAAGTTCACCAAAATGTACATTTAGGTAATACTGAGGTCCTAAAATAATGACTAAGTACACCCCATAGTCCTTACAGGGGATGTAATTTCTCAGATGAAATTAAATTCTGCATGGTCTGTGCTGAAATTCCACTCAGATGAGTTTCCTGTGCTCCTGCAATATCATTCCTGTGACTATTGTGATAAAGTTCCTCCTCTACCTTGGTGGGTCCTGTGCTTATTGGTGGATTTTGCTTGCCTCAGAGATTCACAGTAGCCCTCAGTTTGGCCACTTTTGTGGCTCAAATCTGCTGTTCACTGAGATAACCTCATCACTGGCCAGTATGGAGGGGGGAAAAAGAGTAAGAACAATCCCCACAGTTTCTGCTAATCCACCACGTGGGTCGGGGAACAGCCCAGAGACCTTCCCCTCTGGTGGAACCTCCTCTGTTAGATCAGGAGTTGGGAGATTTGGGGGGGAACCCAGGCCCACCCTCTACCCTAGGTTCCAGCCCAGGGCCTGGTGGACTGCAGCTGTCTAGAGTACCTCCTGGAACAGCTATGCAACAGCTACAATTCCCTGGGCTACTTCCCCATAGCCTCCTCCCAACACCTTCTTTGTCCTCACCACAGGACCTTCCTCCTGATGTCTATTAACACTTGTACCCCTCAGTCCTCCAGCAGCACATCTTCTCACTCCCAGCTACTTACACACACCTCACTAACTAGAGTGAGAGCCTTTTTAAACCAGGTGTCCTGATTAGCCTTAATTAATTCTAGCAGCTTCCCAATTGGCTACAGGTGTCCTAATTAGCCTGCCTGCCTTAATTAGTTCTAGAAAGTTCCTGAGTGTTCTGGAATAGTCCCTGTTATCTTACCCAGGGAAAAGGGACCTGCTTAACCTGGAACTAATGTATCTACCACTCTCTTGTAGCCATCTGGCCTGACCCTGTCACACTATGTAAAATAAGTTTGGAGCTCTGATATATCTGGATTAGTGACCTGTACAGTGGAAAGATGTTTTAATTGTCCATCTTAGTTTGACTGTCCCTGGACAGCTCACAAGGCACTAGACTGAAAATATTTTTGTGAGATTGACTTTCTACAGTAAGTTAAATACTACATGCAAAATGCTGATAGGACACTTCTGCTGAATAGAAAATCACTTGTTAGCAGAAACCCCTGGAAAGCCAGGTGGTTCCTAGCCTAATTTAAATCCATTAATTACTGTCAGAGAGAGAGAGAGAGAGAGTTAAAGATACCTATAATGAACAGATTTTAAAATTTCTCACTTGCAAGAGTAAAATGCTAAAAGATTATCACTGACCAGCCCTGACCATACCAAATAGCCAAATAATGTTAGAAACAATTTATCTGCATCATGTTTAAACTGAATATAAATAAATAAACCATAACTTGGTTCCCTGCCTACTTTAGACAGAGATTAAGGCCCTGTCTGTGCTACAGATGCAACTTGATTACATTGTAGTTGTCCCCTAACCAAGTTACAATCCTGATTCCAATTTGTAGTGTAGACTGAAGTCTACTTATACCCATAATGGAGGATATGACAGGTGGTAATTGACTCTCTGAGTGCATTTCTATACCTGAGTAGAGTTCTATATGTTCCTGGATTCACCCCTCTTCCCCATTGTAACCATGCTCCCTCCAGTTAGTGCTGCACCAGTGACTAGTATTTAATCTTTGCCACTGTTTAATCTTTGCCTTTTGTCCTTTTCCCCAGCAAAGTGTAATTTAGCATAATTTCATTTAGCCTGGTCCCATTTTCTATTAATGCTCCACAGTGTGCTAACATTCCAATATTTCACTACTGATACAGTTTGATTCTTTCACCTAAACTAAATTAAGCCATTATTCAAGCTCTGACATGTTGTCAGATACAACTGAAGAGCTAAGAGGGGGAAAGATGCTGAGGATTAAAGATCCTGTCTGAACAAATCAGCATTAATCATACTACTGAAAGCTTTAAAATACATCAGCAGAGCTTTATACAAGGAAATGTTATGACTTTTTTTTTTTTTTAAACTGGACACTGCAGGATTTCTGCTCCCCAGTCTTCGCTAATTAAACAGCTAGTTTGCAAATTTCCTGCAACTGTGGTTTCAGGCAAAGGATTTTTCTTCATTCAGTCACTAATTTAATTATTAGTAACTCTTGTTTCTGATAATGCCTGCACTATAATATGCATTTTCCAAACACAAAAACAGATACAGCCCCTGCCTCAAAGAGCTGACGTTCTAAAAGAAAATAGAGGTGCAAGGCAGGGGAAAGAACTGCAAACAAGCCAGGCAGTGATTGGCCCCATCCTGATAATACAAAGTTTGAAGGACAGACTACTTTAAAATGATGATATATCAAGTAAAAATATTACCCAAATTACCCTACAACTATACTGTTATAGTTACTGAATGCATCACAGTAGAAGTAGGTCTTCAGAAGGGGTTTGAGGTTGCAGACAAGACCACCTCAGGAAAGCCATTCCATGCTTGGGGGTGATGTGGCAGAAGGTGCAGAAAAGTTCACTAGAAAAGCAGGCAAATGGTATTTGGAGACTGGCATTGTTGGAGGAGCAGACTGGGTGAGTGCAGGAGGCATGACAAGGACAGATAAGTAGGAAACTAGGTTCCCTGTAAGCTGCAGGGCCGTGCAGCAGCCTATTTAGCGCCACACAGGTGCTCAGGGAACCTGCCTGAGGACCTGCCGGGGGAGGGATGCCTCTCCCCTGGCCCAGCCCCCAACCTGCTGAGGCCGGGGTGCCCCTACCCCAGTCCCAACTCTGCTGCGGTGCTGCCTGGGCCAGCCCCAGGCACGGCCTTCCTCCAGCCTGGACCTGCTGGGACTGGGTCACCTATGCTGCAGCCCCAGCCCCAGAGCTGCCGCAGCGGGGAGAGGCTCCTCTCCCTCCCAACCCAGGTACTGCTGTGGGGAGAGAGAGCTGGGTGGAGTCCTCTCTCCCCACCGTAGCCGCTGAGCATCCTCCTGCACCCCAAACGCCTCATCCCCGGTCCCATCCCTGAGCCCCCTCCCACACTCCAAACCCCTCAGCCCCACCACATGAATTGCACCAATATGACACATCCCCTCCATATTGGTGCACACAACAAAATTCATTCCGCACATGGGTGGGGAAAATTAGAGGGAACACTAGGAAGGCGGCAGAGTTATGCAGTACTGGCTTGAAGATAAGGGCAAGATACTTGAACTTCATGTTGTGGAAGAGAGTGAGCCAATGAAAGCATTCAAGGCAGGGAGAAAGATGACTTTATCAACAGTGTTATGGACTAGAGGAAAGTGGGTGGGAAACTTCAATGTCAGTCACAGGGGAGGAGGAGAGGATGTCAGAGGTCATGGTGAATTAATCCTACATTCAGTTCATTGATCCTCAAATGGCAGTCAGCCACTTGAGACTAGTTGGTTTTCATAATTGCTGCTGCCAGGTGTTTTGTTTGCTACGTGGCACATATATTGCCTAGAAAAGAAGAAATGTGTAGGAATCTCTGCTCTACAATTTCTTTTAACCCTATCCAACTGCTACCACTCTATTGAAGAGCTTCCTCCTGTTATGGAATGCTAAGATGTATTATACTGTCCTATCACTAGGTACTGTCATATGTAACATACCTTCTTTCACTTACTTCAGTGTACCTTTATTGACTTCAGTGCAGTTATTCCTGATTTACACCAATTTAAGCAAGAGGACAATCAGGCCCTAAGTTTAGTAATGTCTTTCACTCATTAATTTAATTCTAAATAGAAGCTAAACATTGGCACTCACCATGAATAATCAAGTTACATGAAACAATGTCCTGAGAAGAGAAAGGATTCCCTAGTATGGGAAGTGTCATGGATGCCTTGTATACAGTAGGTTTCAGGGCTGCTACTAGTAGGTCAGGCTTTGCTACCAGATATAGACTGGCTACAGAGCTTGCTTCCAAGAAAGTACAGCACGTTTGTTCACTAGAAGATCCTTTAATGTACTGCCAGGAATGGCTGTTGTATGGTCAGCTAATCAGGCCTATTGTGTGATTATGGAACTCAACAGGACTACTTGCATGAGTTCTATAGAATTAGGCCCTGAATATTTAATTAATGATGTTACAAGAAAAAGGATCTATGTATTGATTATCTCAGTTGATTACATTTGTGTAATTTACTCAGTCTTTTCATATTTAATAGTATTATTGAAGAGTAGAAACCAAGATTCCAGCTGCTATGGCTCATCTTCATAAGCAGTAACCATTTTTATAACTTTGTCTTTTAGACCCATATATCAAATGATATTGGATGGTGAACACTTGTTTTATGAAAAGGCTTGTTTTCTTTTATCACTTTATATAGACAGCTGTTTTTTTCTTGTACTATTCATTGGTAGGCTGGTCAATAGTTAAATGATGGACTCCTTTCTGCACCTCCTATGGTTTACCCTAACTTGTTTGTGTAAATGAAATCAAGGACTTCTCAGTTGCAGTTTACTCCAGGGATCAAAAAGGACCATATTTGTCTTCTGCTTCAAGGTGCATATGGTTCCACAAAATAGTAATTTGAGCAACAGCTTAGCATGATTCATTGCGTACACCAGAGAATTGCATGCTTGTAACTTGCAATGCTAAACTGAAGCAAAATTAGCTGTCCCGTATACATGGTGCACCACATCCACACAGAGCACTCCCTGCAAACATTGCTACAGCTGTCATCTAATTCCAGGTATGTTGCCCCCCACCTCACTGGAGCAGAGTCATAATATGTATGGCATGTATATCAATAATATGTATATATATGTATAGCAATGGATGACTTGTTCTTCCATGTGTGAGGATTTGCCTATACA
Source organism: Emys orbicularis (assembly GCF_028017835.1). Lineage (NCBI taxonomy): Eukaryota > Metazoa > Chordata > Testudines > Emydidae > Emys > Emys orbicularis. Next base: position 30,348,177 of record NC_088683.1, on the reverse strand, counting down.
CCATGAATTGGTGGGGCTATAACCTCACTTTACCTACTCAGCTGCAATGGTGAAGGATCACCATTTTCCCCTACAGCCTTTCTGGATCATCCCTGGGCATGGTGACCCAGCATGTACTCTGATGAGCACTGTCACCTTTGGCTGGTGGTATTTCTGGAGGATTTTGTTCTTGTGTATTATTCAATAACTAGTACCTGAAAGCCTGTGTTGTTGCATAGATATAGCAGTTTGGCCAAGTTCTACCATCTGTGTAATCTCCCTCATACAACCAATGAAACTGTTGTATGCAAATTAGTGTAGAGTAAGGGTGTAATCTGTAAAGTCAAAAAGGCTGAGATCCCAAAAATTCGACAATAATAGTCTGAATCACAGTGACTGAACCTGGTGATATTTTAGTCAAAAAAGGCTCCCTACTATGCTTGTAGCTGTTTCTCTCTCTCTTTACACAGACTACAGCCATCCTAGGTTTCGGAGTGACAAGCCTGAAATCTTCTTATATAACTGAAAACCTATATAGAACAGAGTAACATTTAGTATTTTAGTGTTCAAGGCAGAGGAGGAATCTTCCCAAGTGGAGGCCATTGCTTCCTGTATATTAAAAGCTAGTGGCTAAAAGCCCATGCTCTCACTCAGATTACTCCCGGGGGCATTCTGAACCAAAAAAAATAAAAATTCTGCAACATTCTGCAAATTTTGTCAAAATAACACTACATAATCACAACAGTTTCAATTATTGTTGTAATTTATTTCAAAATACCTGTGAGCAAGTACGCCTGTAACAATAGACACACACACAAAAATTCCTCCAGGAGTAGAGTGTTAAAGACCCCCTATGACAACCCAGTTCCTGTTCCTCTGCCCCCTTTCCCCACCCCTAGATCACAGCTGGGGGCCAGACACCTGCACTCCTCCCCCCAAAGCCCAGCCACAGAGCCCCCCCCCCTCCCTTGCCCAGACACCCATCCTCTCCTCCCTCAGAGCCCAGGGATCCAGAGGGAGAAACAGCCTGATGCTTGGTTCCAGGTTTGCAGTTTCCTGTATGCCAGTGGCTCTCAAACTTTTTTACTGGTGACCCCTTTCACATAGCAAGCCTCTGAGTGCGACCCCCCCCCCCCTTATAAATTAAAAAACACTTTTTTATATATTGAACACCATTATAATGCTGGAGGCAAAGCGGGATTTGGGGTGGAGGTTGACAGCTCACGACCCCCATGTAATAACCTCATAACCCCCTGAGGGGTCCCAACCCCCAGTTTGAGAATCCCTGTTGTATGCCACCCTCTCCTTCTCTCAGGGCATGCTGGGAACTGCAGCTGCCAGGAACCCTCTAGCTCCCTCCCCCTCCCTTCAGCAGTGTCTTCTATGTGCAAACTGGGCTCTGCTGGGTCCAGTGGCCCCTAGCAGCACTGCAGCCCACTTCTGTGGGAGGGAAAGGAAATTCTCCACACACATTAATTTCTGCAAAATTCTGCATTGCGCAGTGGCACAGAATTCCCCCAGGAGTAACAGATGTAATTTGTACAGTTGGGTGTAAAATAAATAAATAAAAGAAAGAAAACTTAAAAACTAAACAATAGCACAGTGAATCCCAGTGATGATTGAACCTGGTGATATTCACTACAAAAGACCTCTCACCCATGCTTGTAGGTGTTCCTATTGCTTCACACTGACTCAGACATTCTAGACTTCAGTGACGCTTGGGGTTATTGTGTGTGCTAGTTGTGGTGTTCGTACTGACCAGCTCCCAGTCTGTCAAGGATGTGCCTGTTTACAGCCAAAAAGCTCCTGATTTAATCTCCTGGAGGAGGGGCTGTTGGGCTAACTCTGAACCCCACATGCCAGGCAGGCCACTCACTCAAATTTGGCCTAGCTGCCATGACGGAGGAGCTCTACAGAGCATTGGAGGTAAACCAGCGAGGTGGGCCCAGAGGAGTTGGTTGTGGTAGGCTTGTGTGTGCAGAACTCAGCCCCACCGCTCAGGAGAGAGGTGGCAGCTGATCCCTCCCCCGGGGAAGAGAGACCGCTCCAGACGCACCACCCTGCAGTGGCCGCTTGCCAGCTCCGGAGAGGAGCAGTGTCCCAGGCGCAGCTGGGGGGCTGGCTCTGAGGCTTGCTGAAAGTAATCGGGGACACGTAGTCGCTATCCCCCGGCGGCGCAGGAGCTATGGCACTCCCGACAAGAGACTGGACTACAGGGATGGGCCTAAGCGTCTCCAAACAACTTTCTCCTGCAGGCCTTCGTAACTTCTGCGGCAGCGCTGAGCCCTCTTCATGCGGGGTTCAGGCGGGTCTCCGCGCCGGCCTGCGCGCCCTGCCCACCTCCGGCCAGCCCGGCAGCTACAGCTGGGCTCCTAGCAGCGCTGAGGGGAGCTGGTGCTCTACAGAGCGGGGCTCTCCGCCGCGCTGGCCCCACAGACGATCCAGGCCCATCCCTGTTCCAGACCCTCCTTCGCTGCGAAGCGGCTGCCCTCTGGGCCTGGCCTTCCGCCGCGGGCGGGAACCCCGGGGTAGCCCCCCCCGGCGGAGCCCAGCGCACGGGGCTTCCGCTGCGCCTCAGCCAAGGGCGGGGCGGGCTCACCAGAAACCGGCCAGGGCGAGGCCATTTCCCCGCGCCCGATGCAGTTCCGAAGAATCGAAAGCAGCGAGCTTTGCGCATGCGCACACACTCCTACCTCTCTCCCTCCCCGCTTGGTCACCAGCTCTCCTGACTGAGCATCTTTCCCTCTCCTGCCGCCCAGCTCCGGGAATCCCAGCCAATAGAAAGAGAGAGTGGAGCGCCTACCCTTGTGGCATCACCGCCTCGGCTCCGCCCCCTTCCTCCCTCCGGGCGATCGAGTTCCACGACAGAGAACGTGAAGTGCTGGCTCCGCCCCGCTCACTTCGAGAATGTGTAGAGGCGCAGGTCCCGCCCTCTGCGTGACCTCATAGCCCCACCTCCTCCCGTCGCAGGTCGAATCTAATGGGGGGGAGATGGAGCGGTGGCTCCGCCCCCAGGGTGGTTCTTGGCAGCGAGGGGGAGGAGGCGGCGGCGGCACAGCCCGTTTGTGATTGTCCCTGCTCGCGGCGGCGGCTCGTGCTCGGCGAGATGGAACGTGCAGCGGCAGGCGCAGAGTTCAACATCCTGCTCGCCACCGACTCCTACAAGGTAGGGGGGCGGTGGGCCTGGCCGGGGTCACCTCTGCGTGCGTGGGCTCGGCCGGCGCATGGCGCGCAGGGCACCGGGCTCCCGACGGCGCCCGGCCAAAGGCTAGCGGGGCACGGGGGGGCGCCGCGCCCGGCACCGGCAGGACCTGAGGCCGCTGCCTGTCGGGCTGGGCAGGTCGCCGCAGAGCGGCACGGGGCCGGGACTGGAGGGGAGCTGCCCCCGGGGGGAGGCTGGCGGAGGGTCTCGGTGGTGGCATGAGGCCGGGGTACCTAGTGGAGGGGGTTGGGTTGCCCCCGGGGCTCCCCCTAGCTGCAGGGAGGGCTGGGAGGCTGCCCGGTGGTCCCGGTGGCGGCATGAGACCGGGGTACCGGTGGAGGGGCTGGGTTGGCGGGGGGCTGGTCTGGCCCGGGCTGGGCCTGGCAGGGTATCCCCGGCGCGGGGGTTGTGCCCCCTTTAAGCGAGAGGGGCGGGGGGCTGCCGGGAACTGGAGAGTGGAGGCGAGCTAGAAAGCGAAACCGGCGCCGGGTGACGCTCAGCGCTGGCGGGCATTGGCGCCGCCCGCAGCGGGTTTGTGGGGGCCTGAGGCCCGAGGGTGTCAGTGGTTACGCGGTGCCCGCTGGCTGCGCACGGGCAGTTGCTAAGTGCTCAGCGACAGCATGTCACTTGGGGCGTGCTAGGAAAAAACCTCGCGTTTGGAGAGCGACTAGCCTGGGTACCTAGATGGTGTGACAGCGAAGGGGAGATGCTGCTGCCTGGCCAGGAACCCGCCTTGTTCTAAAAAAAACACTCTTGCCAGCTATAAAGATGGTGTTTTGGGGGATCCCAGAGAAGGGCTGTGTAGGGAAAATTGTAAAATGAATGTTATTGAAAACCCCTTGTCCGTGTTACTAACAGCTTAGAGCAACTGAAAGAATGTTCCATGTCTAGCTTTTCTCATGGAGCTCCCCACCCCCCCTTTCATTCAACTTTGGACAGTGAAGCTGTGCTGGTTGGCTTCACGTTTGTTTCGTTTCTGGTCGTGATTTCACAATGCTGTAAAGGGAACAATCAATGCTAATATTGGGTGTCAGATTCTCCAGGTAAAACTTCCAACCCCAGCTCCTTAGCTGCTCGCCTTGTACTGAAATGAATAGGAGTTATGACTAAATAACCCTAATTGGCTTTGAAAATCCCAACCTTTGTGCGTTTCTCCCCCAAAATCCAAATTTGGGGTGTGAGTTAGTTTACAGCGCCCTTAAATTTTACTATTATTGCTAGTATGTTTGTAACTTATAACATACTTACTGTATTATTTTCTCTAAAGCTTTGTTCAGTCTCACTGTAGAAGTTGTTTGAGAGATGTATTGCTTAGGATCTGGAGGGAAGGGTCTCATTCTAGAGTAGTGAAGAAAAAAGTATTTTTAACAGTTAAACTATGGTTCGGCCTGGTCTACACTAGAAAATTAGATCAGTTTACCAAGTCAGTGAGGGGTTAGGGCTTGTCTGCACTTATAATGCTACAGCTGCACTGCTGCTGCCGGAGTGCTTCAGTATAGACATCTACACCCACAGAAGGGGTTCTTCCGTCAGCAAGGTAATTCACTTCCCCGAGAGGCAGTAGCTAGGTCAATGGGCGAATTCTGTCGTCAACTGAACGCTGTCTACGGGCAGGTCTTCATTACGGGGGGTGTGTCGATTTAAGATACGCAAATTCAGCTACGCGAATAGCGTAGCTGAATTCAACGTATCGCAGCCGACTTACCCCGCTGTAAGGACGGTGGCAAAATCGACCTCCGCGGCTTCCCGTCGACGGCGCTTACTCCCACCTCCGCTGGTGGAGTAAGAGCGTCGATTCAGGGATCGATTGTCACGTCCCGACGAGACGCGATAATTCGATCCCCGAGAGGTCGATTTCTACCCGCCGATTCAGGCGGGTAGTGTAGACCTAGCCTACATGGCGACTTAGGTCGGTTTAATTACTCCACTCGGGTGTGGATTTTTCTCATCCCTGATGGATGTAGTTAAACCGACCTAATTTTCTAATGTAGACCAGGCCTTAGTGAAACTGCTTTCAAAACTGGTTTAACCCATGTACATTACCCTTCTAGGCACTATGTCAATGAATTTACCATGCCTCTTTTGGGGAGGGGAGGGGTGTAAGTAGGGTGACCAGATGTCCCAATATTTAGGGCTTTTTCTTATATAGGTGCCTATTACACCCCACACTCTGTCCTGATTTTTCATACTTGCTATCTGGGCACCTAGGTGTAAGTGAACCTTGCAAGTTGGAACCATGTTTGAGGCTAACCACCAGCAGGTCTCAAATACTGCTCTCTAATAAATTTAAAATACTGTTCAGAATCTTTGTGGTATGGGTGTAAGTTGTGCTGCATGTTCTTAAACTCAGTCTGTACTAGATGTTTTTTCTTAGATTTCCACTACTGTAGCTCCACTGGTGGTCGCAATAGTAGGAGTGCCAGTATAATAGATCAGTTTGCCAGTGTTTAACTGCTGTGTTGTTCAGAATGCTGCTGACTGCCTGTGCATCATCTACACTACAGATTCCAGTGCAAACTGTCAGAAAAGGCTAGAGTAGGCCTGATACTCCTTAATATAGCTTAAAGCTGGTAGTTTGGTCAAAGTTAATGCTACAGTTAGTGTCCTTCATTGTATACTTGATACAATTGGAAACCTCTACTTTTTTTATATGATGTAAGTTTTACTTCTCGTTATATGCCTATCTCTAATAATAAAAACCTTGAAGAGCTGTTGCACACATATATAACGCCCTTTACTGTATGGACACCTTATAAAAATGGATGCATAATTCAGTCTCTGAGGAAGAAGCCACCTCTGGTTTAAGCTGCTTATTTAGTGTTCCAATCCCAGTGGATGACGTCCAAGCAACGATTGTCAGTGACGTGATTATTTAGCAAATCCAGCATGAACAGAATTTATAATCTGTCCTAAATGGGGCAAGATTGTTATTGAACACATTTCTAGTGGAGAGCAGACTCAGCAACTGTCAGCCCTCCCCTCTACCCACCCATGAATTTGAATCTGAGTTTTATTAGCTTTAGTGAATGTAATGTGAAGAGGTTGGGGTGGGGGGAGTGAGAGGGACTTAGTAGCTGGCTCTCTGCCCATGTAGGACTTTAAAAATAAGTACTGTGAACTGGACTCTGATCTTTTGGTTAAGGAATACCATGTGAACAATCAGCATGTTGTCACCATTTCCTCTAAAACATCTCTGTATCTCATATGGTATGGCAGGAAAGTCCTGTTGGGTCACTGGGCCAAGCTATCAAAAATTAGGGGTGGCAGGGTATTAAAAAGTTTGTTTTGGCATAATTATTCTAGGTAAGAGTTAACATTTGATGGATGGATTTCAGAGCTTTGCTGCAGGCTAGGCACAGTTTTCTTCAGTGCTGAGTTGCAAGGCCAACTTAGCATTATAAATTGGGCCCCCAGAAATATGCAGCAAGCGCTTCAAGTTTTTTGAAGCAGGAAACTAAGTTATCTTGTCCTTTTTTGGGACCAATAAGATAAATATTTTTATAACACTTTACACTGTATGACACTAAAAACAATTTGCAGAAATAAATTAAATTTACTGTGTTTCACATAATCACACTCATAAATTGTTTCCTTGCACACCTGCATGTGTTTTGCCTTCCTGCAGTTAGTCTAGTATATAGTCCAGCTCTGCCTGCCTCATCCTCAGTATTGGGCAACCTGTTAGATGAACTGTGGAGACATGCACTGTGTACAGGGACCAAGATCAAGAAGGTAGCACATGTAGGCTTATAGGAAAGTGGTTCTTCCTTCTTGTTTTTTTTTTTTTTTTTTTTTTTGGTATAAGGTATCACTTTTGGCTCCTGTCAGTAATTGCTATATCACTAAATGAGCTGTTTAGTTAATGTTGGGGCATATGTGTCTTGCAGAGTGAAAATGTTCCTTTTTACTACTTGGTTTATCATTGTTAAATAAAGATTTCAAGAGTTATTAATGTGGTATTACTTTGTAAACATCTCTAAACGAATCCTCAGTGTAGGGGAGAAATCTTAATTTGACAAACTGAATAAACAAATTCGTATCTGTGAAAGCCAAAAGCAATTTCTGAAAACTAAACTTTTTAGTTAACTAGTGTTCTCATGGATGTGCTAAATCATTTGTAATCTCTTAAAGGTGAAGATACATTGTTATGGTTCTACTGTGAAACAACATAGCTGAAAAAGGGAAAAGTTCTTCTGATTTAAAATGCTAGCAGTTTTTAACTAGAGGGTCGCATACTCTGTTGCTTTTTCTAGGCTGACCACAATGTATGGAGCCCCTGGTGTGTGTCCATTCCACCTCACAAACTCTGTGTGCCTCCCTCCTTCCCCTTTTTATTTCAGGGACTCCCCGCAACTCCCTCTAATCTGTGGCCCTTCGTTTTCCCCATGCTCACCATGGTAGGGGCTCTGTGTGGCCCTAATTATCATATGCCAGGGACTGTTATTGGGGGGCCCACAGAACCCTTGTGTGGCACTCTGTACCTGAAAACAGCACCCTGGAACCCCCATATTTACCACTGCCATATAAATATGTTTTGTACAAAGTATGCCTTGTGAGGTATCATTTTAAGTCTTGATCTGTCGAACACAAATATCCTGTTGGATTGTATGTACTGTCTTTGGATGTGAAGTTATGAAGTTTTGTTGTGTGTTACTGAAATATGTTGTGAGGTTGGGCATACTCACAACTAGCCTTTCAGGTACAATAGACCTGCTGAAGGGAATCCACTCTCCCAACAACCATCTCAGAGAGAGCATGTATTCAATGGAGACAGCTTAACTCCCCTCATAGCAAAAGATCTTTCCAGCAAGCTGGAAGAAACTATAAAAGAAGGGGAAATGACCTCATGACTCGCCCTCACTCCCGCCACAACTCAACACCTGGAAACCTGTCTGGAGGACAAAGACTTTGAACTGGGAGAGTGGTCCTGGGCTGGGAGGCAGTTTCAGCCTGTGCCTTGATGATCTGTAACCTGTTTGTACCATCTATCAGGGTGAGATACTGCTTGATTCAAATCCTGTTTAGTTTATAGAACTCAGACTGCAAATTTACTTTTATTTTTTAGGTCTTTATGCTTTATTATTTGATCTTTATGCTTACTACCCATAATTGCTTAAAATCTATCTTTCTGTAGTTAATAAATCTGTTTTATATTTTACCTAAACTAGTGTGTTTTGGTTAAAGTTCTTGAGAAATCTCCGCTCAGTTTACAAAGGCTAGTGTGTGTCGTCTCCACATTGAGGTAGGGGTGAACTGAGTAATGAACGTACACTGGTCAGGCTTCTGACCAGGGCAAGATGGTATAGTTCTGGGGTGCAAGGCTGGGGAGCTGGGGGGAATTGGCTTGAGCCTCTATTGTTCATGAGTGGCTGGGAGAAGCATTCATGTAACTCAGCTGGGTGTGTCCCTGCCTGTGGATGTCTGTGTAAGTGCAGTACCTGCCAGTGGTTTGCAGCTTGCCAACAGCATCTCGGTGTGAGAGGGAGACCCCAGGTTGGTGGTACAGTTAGCTCAGCCGTCCTACACCCAGGTTGCACTCTGGGAACTCCTTGGTGGGCAGATTAATGGGAGAAGACAGAACTCCTGACATGAGTGTGTCAGAACCCTTGGCATAGGGATGGGGGTAGGATGAGGACATGGAATGGGAGTCCCCTAGTTTAACATGTTTCTTCAAAGATGTATTACCTTGCATTTGGTAACAATGAATTGCACTAGGCCAGGGGTTCTCAAACTGGGGGTCGGGACCCTTCAGGGGATCGTGAGGTTATTACATGGGGGGTTGTGAGCTGTTAGTCTCCACCCCAAACCGCACTTTGCCTCAAGCATTTAAAATGGTGTTAAATATATAAAAGTGTTTTTAATTTATTAGGGGGGGTCACACTCAGAGGCTTACTATGTGAAAGGGGTCACCAGTACAAAAGTTTGAGAACCACTGCACTAGGCATTGTGCTGCCTGCTCACCTGGCTTTGTTAGACCATCTGAAGTTTGTCTTCTCTAGACTTAATTATCCAAAATAAGTTTTGTCATCAATAATTTTTTCTACCTTGCTGCTTATCTCCTTTTCCAGATTAATATATTAACACTACTAATTCTTGTACACAACTATGACCATGTATACACTACAAACTTAGACAAACATAAATTACGTTGGCATAAAGCCACCGCAGTTAGTGAATCACTCGTGTGTGTGCATAGTTGGCTTCTTGTATCCGTGCTGCGCATGCTCACCAGGATTGCTTGTGTCAATGCACAATGTGGAACACTGTGAGTAGGTATCCTAGTGTGCCAATCACCTTCTCTGGAGCATTATCTTTTGGGAAATTTTGACAACGCAGGGTGGGGCAGAACAAATCGTGATTGGGAGCAAGGGGGTCAAATCCCCATAATGCCATCCATATCCCATATTTTTTTCATCTTTTTTAAAATCCCACACACCCTGCAGCACTTTTCGGTGTCTGACATCTCTGACAGAAGCATGGAGCCCATGTAGATATGTACTATCATCATAAGCATTGGAAACACAGGACACACAATCCTTCGGTATTTGTAGAGCCTTAGGAAGAACAGCACTGGGGGACATGATGATTTCATGGAGGACCGTTTGCTGTGGGACACAGAGTGAAAACCAATTCAAGGCTTTTGGTGGCATTCATTGAGCAGCAGAAGATGGTGGAGTGATGCTTCTGGGCGCAAGAAACAAGCACTGATTGGTTGGATCACATTACTCATTGTCCCAAACCTACATTATAGTGGGTGCCAAACTTTCAGATACAGAAGGCCATGTTCCTGCGTTTGTGTGCTGAGCCCACGCCAGCTCGGATGCCAGAATGAGAGTTCCGCTGACAGCTGAGAAGTGAATGGTGATCGTATTGTGGAAGCTTGCAGTGTCAGCTTGCTGCCAGTCAGTGGGCAATCATTATGGAAAATCCACAATGGGGGCTGTTGTCATGTGCTGTGTGGGACTGTGACTTGGTAACATGCGGGACATAGTAGATGGCTTTGCAGTAGTGGGGTTCCTGGACTGTTGCGGGGGAAATAGATGGCATGCATATTCCTATTTTGGCCCCAGCTTATTTTGCCACATAGTACATCAACAGAAGAGGGTAGTTTTCTATGATTAAACAAATGTTGGTGGATCTCCAGGGACTCCTTGCCAGTATCGTTCTGGGTTGTCAGTGAAGGTGCATGACATGCATCTTTAAGAATACAGGATTGCTCAGAAAGCTGAAGCAGGTACTTCCCCCCCCCCCCCCCCCGACTAGTGGATTGCCAATGGTATGTTGGAATGCCAATAATGATGCTGGGGAATCCTGCCTACCCCTTGCTCCCCTGGCTTATTAAAGTATACACTGGCCACCTTGACAACACCAAGGAGAAATTCAGCTACCAGCTCAGCAGGTGTGGAATGACAGTTGAATGTGCTTTTGGTAGATTGAAGAGATGCTGGTGACAGTGTTTACTCAAGATTGGATCTCAGTGAGAAAAAATATCCCAATGGCTATAGCTTGCTTGTTGTGTCCTGCATAATATCTGTGAGGCAATGGGGGGGAAATTGCTGTTGTGATGGAGGAGAGAGATGAAGTGGCTGTCATCTGAATTTGAACAGTGAGACATAATGGCTATTAGAAGAGCTCAACACAGAGCTATGTGGCTGAGGAACACTTTGAAAGAGCACTTTAACAGTCAACCACAGTAATGTGGTATGTTTGTGCTCTACCTGGCCCTGAAGTTTCAGGGCCTGTAAGGGATTGTGTGGTACTTGGTGTACACTTACAATTATTACAGTGTGTTTGTCACTGATCCTATGAGTGCTGTCGCCCTGCACAATAACAAGTACACCTCTACCCCGATATAACGTGACCTGATATAACACGAATTTGGATATAACGCGGTAAAGCAGTGCTCCAGCTGTGCACTCCGGCAGCTCAAAGCAAGTTCGATATAACGCGGTTTCACCTATAACGTGGGAAGATATTTTTTTTTTTGGCTCCCGAGGACAACGTTCTATCGGAGTAGAGGTGTAGTTGATGTTTTGAGTAGTGCTAGGCATTCTGCAATGTATCTTCTGAAATAATTAATTAACTTCCACACACACAAAAAAATTTCATACCAAAACTAAAAAATAGAACAAAAACCTCTGAAATAAATGAAAGGAACAAAACTTAACAAGGGGAAAGAACATTCATGTCCATTTTAGTCCACTTTGGCTACCACACACTGATTTGTGAAAGCCACTGTTGGTTTATCTGAAGCTGTGGTTGTCCTTACTATCCCCTGGCGTGGAATGGGAAGTATAGAGATGTGGCCCATGATGGTATGTGGAATGTTCAGGGGTGTAGGAAGCTGTTGAAATGGAGTTCTCCATTGACTGCAACAGGAGGGGAACCTGTGCTTGTTGAACTTGTAGGTCAACAAGAGTCTGCAGCATTTGTGTTTGCTGCTGGAGAAGCCCCATTATGTCCTGGTACATCTCCCTCTCTGTTTCCTGCTGTGACTTTTCTCCTGTATGCTTGTTCCTTCTCCATATTGTCTGCAATATTCACCATCCAGGTCCCTCTGTTCGTGGTTTGGTGTAACGCTGGCTTGCAAGATCTCGGCAAACATATCCTCCTGAGTCCTCTTCTTTCTCTTCCTTATCATGGTCAAGTGTTCAAGGAAGCAACAGGAGCAGCTACAGATAAAACAGAGTTATCATTTATAGTAACAACAGAAAGCAAAAGTTAAGGCTCAGAACTCCTTCCCTTGCTCCCCTAAAATTTTAAATAAGACATGCTTATGAGAGTTCAGCTTAGGAGCACCTCGACGTTGCACTGCTGTCCAGTCCCATGGTGAGTATAGCTGAGGAAGGAATTGCTCAATCACTTGAAGCAGTACAATTTTGGCCTCTTTCCCTGGGTTTGAGTACATGGAAATGTCACTGAGTACTGGCACTGTTTTCCACATGCAGTGGTGATTTTTGATATCTCGCTCCTGAGAGTAACAAAGGCACAAAATGCACAGCTGCTGCTGGCGTCCTGGAGTCGCTTGGGCCTCTATGCCTCTAGCTTGTTTACTGCAGTGGTGACTGCTGAAGTCTGCACAGACTGGCATGGAAAAGTGTCCTATAATGGAGGAAGAAATAAGGCTGCCGTCCCTAGAAACCTTTGGGAGAGGACTGCAGAATATCTCCGTGAAAGTTTTTTGTTGAGATCTCTCAGGAGGATACAAGGTACTTCCCTATGTACATAAACAACTTGCTCTGCAAGTCCTGCCCCATCCCTCCCCACTCCCCAGTCCGGTCTAACCCAACAAGGATATGAAAAGCAGGTGCTAATTCTACCTATTTGTTTTACCACCTTCTCGTATGAGTAAAATAATGAAAAATCTATACCTGTGTCCTGCTAAGTTGGGCGGGGTAGCATCTGTACATTTAAACATAGTAATGAAATATACATTCACACACTTACCCAAGGTTCCTTCCCCTCCATCAAGCTCAGCTGGCAGGACTGGTTAGACTGTGGTGGAGTCTCAAATGGTCCTAGCTTGTGGCATAGCTGGACCCCACCAGTTGCATGTGCCCCATCTTTCTCCTTCTTTTTGCTGTTCACAGAAGGGGTCTTTGACTCTGGCTCCTCCAAGGTATCCATAGTGCTCTGCAGGGCGTTGGTGGAGTCTGTCAAGTATGGCATTTAGCTCTTCTAAAAGCAATAGGCCTGCGGCTTACTTCTCATATAAGTGTAGAAAAAGCCAACGAGGTTGATGCAAGTAGACTTATGTTGATGTAACTTTGTAGTTTAGACCAGGCCAGTGAGGGACTCGTATGTTAATTTCTTTGCCCTAATAAAAATCAGCCATTTATTCCTGTTGTTTTTCATCTCTTAACCAGTTTCTAATTCATGATGGTGTATAACTTCCCACCCCATGGCTACTCTAGTTTCCTTAATAGCCTCTTGTGAGGAACACTGTGAAAGCTTATCTGGAACTTCAAAAAAAACCTTTTGGTTGTTTTATTTAGCTATTATTTTGACAAAATCAATTGGAAGAGATACAATGATTTTTCTTCTTACAGAAGCTTGGTTTGTCCCTGTCATCACATTAAATACTAAAATTTAATTCTTAATCATTATTCCAACCAATTTACATGGTACTGAAGTAAAACTCACTAAATTAATTGTAACTACTCAGAAAAGCCTGATTTCAAACAAACAAACAAAAACATGAGGTGATCCTGGGAATTAAAGATGATCACATTTGCCTCACTCGTCCTCCAGTGTTCTAAAAGGTTTTAATTGGGAAATTGAGGGAGAAGTCCGGGCTCTGTTGAAATCAATGACAAAATTCTCACTGACTTCAGTGTGACCAGGATTTCTCTCAGAATATTTTTCTTTAACAGGTTAGCCACATCATTTTTAAGTTCTTTTGGGACTATGGTTCTGATGACCTGGATTTTAATGTGTTGCTTTGTTCTAGCACCATTCTTACACCTCAATTTCTACCAGTATCCCCTCTTCATTATATAGAAAGAGTTAGGTGTCTCCGAGCGAGAGATGGGTGAAATTTTCTCAAGAAAGATTTTTTTTTTCCCAGCGCGCTTTTTTTTTTTTTTTTTTTTTTTTGATGCTCCAAAACTATTTGTGAATGTGTGTCAAATTTGACAAATAGTTTCAGCCAACGAAAAAGCTGGGGGCGGGGGGGGGGGGATTTCATTCACAATGTTTCATTTCTAAATGATTTAGTTCAAAATTGACCAATTTAAAAAAAGAGAACCTGAAAATGTCTTGTTTGAAATAAACAACAAAAAAGTGTTGAATTTGACTCTTTTTTTTATTTGAAATGAAATCTTAAGTTTTTTTTCAACTAAACAAAACATTTAAGGAAAAAATTGGTTTTGTTTAGAATCAAGCCAGATTTTTTTCTGGATTTTTTCCATTTGGTCCTTAACCAGCTCAGATCTACCCCCAGCGTCTTTACTTAGTGTCTATGCAATGTCCTTATCCTCCATTTTCCTTAACTGCACCCTTTATGCTGTTAGTCCAGCAGGCCTGCTGATTCTTTCAGGCTACCTGTTTTTTTTAATGTTCTTAGAGATTCTTGTTTACTTCTGTGTCCTTGGCTACTTGATCTTCAAACTCCTGTAGACCCTATTAGGCTTCCTAATTTTCATCTTGCACTCTACCTGCCAGAGGTGCGGGAACAATTTTTATAGTGGGGGTGCTGAAAGCCATTGAACCAAACTGTAAACCCCGTATATAATGGAAACCCCTTGAAGCCATGGGGTGCTGCAGCACCCCCCACACCCTTAGTTCCAGCACTTATGCTACCTGCTGTAGTTTGACGCTCTTGTCTATTGACTTCACTAGAATTGGATCCCCTTTTCTAAAGGATTCCTTTTTGGCTCAAATAACTTCTTAAAACCTTGTCACTTAACCGTACTGGCTTTTTTCCCCTTAGCTTCCTGTTTCCATTTAACAATGAGTTATTAACCATTGGAACAATTTACCAAGGGTCAGGCCTGCCACCAGGGGACCGGGGGGAGAGGCGGAGAAGGGGTCAATTGCCCAGGGGCCTGGCGATTTAAAAGGGCCCAGGTGGATGAGATAGATACCTTTTTTTTTTTTTAAACTTCATTTGATTCTACACTTTCTTTCACATATAGTGCCACTCCCCCACCAGCATGATCTGTTCTGTCCTTCCGATCTATTTTGTACGCTGGTATTACTGTATCCCATTGATTATCCTCATTCCACTAAGTTTCTGTGATGCCTATTATATAAATATCCTCATTTAATACGAGGCACTCTAGTTCACCCATTTCATTATTTAGACTTCTAGCATTGGTATAAAAGCACTTTAAAAACTTGTCTCCTTTTACTTGTCTGCCATTACACAATGCAATTGAATGGGATGCTTTTCACTCAGGGTGTGACCTGCATACTGGCAGGCTGCTTATGAATGGCCCAGGTGGGAGCTACAGCAGCAAGGTATTGTAAGACACCCAAAGTTGCAGGATGTCTTACAATACTCCCTCACTGGTCCTGAAATGTCATAGTGGTGTAAGCACTGGTGTTAGTTTTAGGTGAGTCTCAAGTATGATGGCTTGGGAACAGTTAAAGAAAGGTTACAGTTTTCTGTTGCTTATTTTGGGTGAGAGATGGAGAACAGAAGCAGGGGCCAGATAAGTAAAGAAGCATATGCCAAATACACCAAAAAAGAAGAAGAATTGTGTGCTAATCGCTGCCTAGTCCATGGTGGGGGAAAAAAGACAGGAATTAAGAAACCTCATGGATTATGACAAAGCCAACGGTGGGGCAGGCAGTTTACCAGGACTTATCTGAAGCCGCAGGGTCTACAGCATTGGGAGGAAACAGATCCTCCAGCTAACAAGGGAGGAGGGTGGCTGGGAGAGCGCAGGCCCTCAAGAGGTATCTGTAGGTCCTCTCTGTAATTTTGTGAGGTTTGACCCTATGGAGGTAGATATGGAATTTATTGAAGTTGCCAATTAATGGTAAAGCGAATGGTAAAAAATGCATAGGATGGAGATACTCTGGTGCGCAGATCTCTCTGGTCAGGGAAAGTCTGGTTCAAAAGACTGACATGTTACCTGGCCAGGAGGTTGAGCTTCTGGCACTGGGGGAAACAAAATTCCCGTGCCTTTGGCTAAGGTTCATTTGGAATGGGAAGGTTTAAAGGGTGACTTTACTGTTGGCGTGCTGAATAGTATGCTTGCGGAAATGCTTGTAGGAATGATATTTTGCATATGACTAAGGCTTTTAATGTTTTAACCCATAGTAAAAGGGAATATTGTGCTGAGATTCCAGAGGAAAATGGGAAAGTCCCAGAAACTGCTGAGAAGAGAGATGAAGGTGCTTCCTGGTCCACTGTCGGGGGGGGGGGGGGGAAATCAGCATATTACCAGATGTGTGAGGAGCTGAGGCCGGCTCCTGCATGGCAGAGAAAAGTAGTATGCCCTAGGGGCTCGGGGGGGGGGAGAGGAGGGAGAGGAGGGAGAGAAATTAACCTCTGTTACAGAAGAAGCTGTCCCAGTTGTCAGTTGCCAGCATTTTGAATATGAACAAAGGGGAGACCCCACAGAGAGCATAAGAGGATGTCTCAGACAGAGTCCCAGAAAGGGGAAATGGGAAAGATTTTTCAAAGAAGGGAGACGCTACAGGGAAGCTCCTATGGGAGAAGAAAAAAGCCCTCAAACAGTACAAGCAGGTAATTATGCCTGGCCAGGACTACGGGGAATTAATGTTTCTAGCATGTGATTTTCCTTTTTCCAATAATTTGGGGGCAAGAGAATCTGAGAGGTTAAAGAAAAAATTCTACTGGCCAGGGATACAGAATGATGAAGAATTATTGCGGGTCTTGTGAATTCTGACAGAAAAAGGGAAAGACCTTTCAGACAACAAAAAGTTCCCATATGCTCCTGGCCTGTGAAAGAAAAGGCATTTTATAAGGTAGCAGTGGACGTTGTGGGTCCTGTGCCTATCCAAAGGGGAAAGAAATGTATCCTTTTGGTAGTGGATTTTGCCATTAGATATCCTGAAGCAGTTGCTGTGACTAACATAGAAGCTGATTCTGTGACTAAAGTCCGGTTCACTATTTTTAGCAGAGTGGGTTTCCTTAAAGGGATTTTATCTGACCATGGGTCGTATTTCATGTCTCAGCTATTCAGTGAGCTATGGAAGTTATGTGGGGTGAAACAACTAATGGCTGCCCCATATCATCCAGAGGCAAATGGTCTAGTGAAGAGATTCAGTGGAACTCTTCAGTCTGTGCTGGGAATGTATGCAAAGAAGAGAGTTCAAGACTGGGACGAATTGTTGCATTATTTGCTATTCTCTTACAGAGAGGTACCCCAAGAATCAACTAGGTTCTTCCCCATTTGATCGTCTACATGGAAGGAATGTGAGAGGACCCTTAGATCTCAGACTCCTGGGAATTGGACACTGAGGCAAAAGAACAACAGTAATAGAATATGTACAAAGGTTCAGAAAAGAGTTAAGACATGATGGGTATTGTTCAAACTAACCTCAGTGACAGGCCAGACAAAAGGTGTGGTATGATTACATGTAAATGCTCTTTTGAAATAGGAGATTTGGTGTTCATCTTAAGCCCTGTGGAAAAAATGCAAAATTCTTGGGAAGGATCTTTTGAGGTACCAGGAGAGGTGAATGAAGATGCATATTAAAAAGTCTCATGGTAATGCTGTCCCAAAACTAGTATATGTAAACAGACAAGGTTGCAGGGCCGGGGTGACCCAGCCTCTCCCTGGTCTGGATTGCACTCTGAAATATCCTAGACCCCTTTCAGTCTAACTTCAATACCTGCAAAGATACTAGAACAAATTTATTAAACTATGAATTTGTAAGCACCTAGAGGATAATAGGGAATAGTCAATAAATCATGCCCAGACAACGTAATTTCTCTCTTTGAGAGGGTTAGAAGATTGGGGGGAGAAGCTGTGGATGTGGTACCTTGATTTTTATTAAGGCTTTTGATACAGTTCCACATGACATTGTCATAAACCAACTATGGAAATAAACTAGTTGAAACACTGTACTCATAGTAGTTATCAATGGCTTACTGTCAAACTGGGAGGATGTATCTAGTGGGGTCTGGTACTATTCAAAATTTCCATTAATGACATGGTTAATGGAATGGAGAATATGCTTATAAAATATGTGGCTACACCAAGCTGGGAGCGATTGCTAGCACTTTGAAGAGCAGGATTACAATTCAAAAGGAGCTTGACAAATTGGAGAATTGGTCTGAAATCACCAAGACATAATTCAGTAAAGACAAGTGCAAAGTGCTACACTTAGGATGGAAAAATCAAATGTCCAAGTACAAAATGAGGAAGTACTGGCTAGGTGAATACTGCTGGAAAGGATGTGGAGGTTATAGTGAATCACAAATTGAATGAGTCAAAGAGATGCAATTGTGAAAATAGCTTTAATATTTTGGGGTACATTAACAGGAACGTTGTGTAAGACGCAGACTGTAATTGTCCTCTTCTTGGCACTGGTGAGGCCTCAGCTGGAGTATTATCCATTTCTGGGTGCCACTTTAAGAAGGATGTCCAGAAGAGAGCAACAAAAATGATTAAAGGTTTAGAAAATGTGACTTATGAGGAAAGGCTTAAAAACTAGTCATCTTTAGTCTTGAGAAATAGATAGTGTTATAAAGAAATAGAAAGTGTTATAAAGAGAATGGTGATCAGTTGGTCTCCATGTCCACCTGAAGGTAGGACAAGAAATAATTACCTTAATCTGCAGCATGGGAGATTTTGGTTAGACGTTCAAAAGTTTTACCTAACCATAAGGATAATTAAGCACTGGAATAGGCTTCCAATGGAGGTTTGTGCAATCCCTGTCATTCAAGGTTTTTAAGAAGATGTTAGACAAACAGCTATAATGATTGATTTAGGTATACTTGTGTAACGATGCTGCCCTTGGTGGGACCCAACTGAGCGTGCCAATTCAGGACAAATTGCTTAAAGCAGGGCAGTTACAGCCCAAGGCTGGGGTTCCTTTGCACACCAAGGCAAACCAAACCAGCCAAACAGAGAAGACTTTGGTTTTATCCCCACTGGCTAACCATAAGTCACACAAGCAATTCCCTTAGACACTCCAGTTTCCCGGTACCACCAACAGTGTCACTTGTTATGGGGACGAATGGTTATGAAAACCAATACCCCAGTAAAAGAAAAAGGTTCTCCTGATACCAAAGGACCCAGAACCAGGTCAATATACAAGTCAGATCTTACCCACAAATCACGCTGTTGCCAATCTTTTAGAATCTAAAGGTTTATTCATAAAAGGAAAAAGATATAGATGAGAGCTAGAATTGGTTAAATGGAATCAATTACATACAGTAATGGCAAAGTTCTTGGTTCAGGCTTGTAGCAGTGATAGAATAAACTGCAGGTTCAAATCAAGTCTCTGGAGTACATCCACAGCTGGGATGGGTCATTCAGTCCTTTGTTCAGAGCGTCAGTTTGTAGCAAAGTCCCTCCAGAAGTAAGAAGCAGGACTGAAGACAAGATAGGAGTTTTCAGGGCCTTTTTATACTCTCTGCCCATGGGAGGACACCTCTTTGTTCTTACTGTGGAAAATCCCAGCAGCAAGATGGAGTCTGAAGTCACATAGGCAAGTCACATGTCCATGCACGACTCAGTTCTTTACAGGAGGCAGCCATTGCTCACATGCTTTCTTGAATGTTCCCAGAAAGACTTCTCATGTGGATTGGAGTCTTCCAGGGTCCATTGTCAGTTAAGTGTTTCTTGATTGGGCACTTAATTTGCACATTCCTTTCTCAAGAAGCTGACCAAATGCTTCACTGAGGCTTCTTAGAATCAAAATACATTGAGATACAAGTTTCAGAGTAGCAGCCGTGTTAGTCTGTATCCGCAAAAAGAACAGGAGTACTTGTGGCACCTTAGAGACTAACAAATTTATTAGAGCATAAGCTTTCGTGGGCTACAACCCACTTCTTCGGATGCATATAGAGTGAAACATATATTGAGGAGATATATATACACACACATACAGAGAGCATGAACAGGTGGGAGTTGTCTTACCAACTCGGAGAGGCCAATTAAGTAAGAGGAAAAAAAACTTTTGAAGTGATAATCAAGATGGCTCAGTACGGACAGTTTGATAAGAAGCAAGTGTGAAAATACTTACAAGGGGAGATAGATTCAATGTTTGTAATGGCTCAGCCATTCCCAGTCTTTATTTAATCCTGTGTTGATTGTGTCTAGTTTGCATATCAATTCCAGCTCAGCAGTCTCTCATTGGAGTCTGTTTTTGAAGTTTTTCTGTTTTAAGATAGCCACCCGCAGGTCTGTCATAGAATGGCCAGACAGGTTAAAGTGTTCTCCCACTGGTTTTTGAGTATTATGATTCCTGATGTCAGATTTGTGTCCATTAATTCTTTTGCGTAGAGACTGTCCGGTTTGGCCAATGTACATGGCAGAGCGGCATTGCTGGCACATGATGGCATATATCACATTGGTAGATGTGCAGGTGAACGAGCCCCTGATGGTATGGCTGATGTGATTAGGCCCTATGATGATGTCACTTGAATAGATATGTGGACAGAGTTGGCATCGGGCTTTGTTACAAGGATAGGTTCCTGGGTCAGTGTTTTTGTTCAGTGATGTGTGGTTGCTGGTGAGTATTTGCTTTAGGTTGGGGGGTTGTCTGTAAGCGAGGACAGGTCTGTCTCCCAAGATCTGTGAGAGTAAAGGATCATCTTTCAGGATAGGTTGTAGATCTCTGATGATGCGCTGGAGAAGTTTTAGTTGGGGGCTGAAGGTGACAGCTAGTGGTGTTCTGTTATTTTCTTTGTTGGCCCTGTCTTGTAGGAGGTGACTTCTGGGTACTCGTCTGGCTCTGTCAATCTGTTTTTTCACTTCAGCAGGTGGGTATTGTAGTTTTAAGAATGCTTGATAGAGATCTTGTAGGTGCTTGTCTCTATCTGAGGGATTGGAGCAAATGCGGTTATATCTTAGAGCTTGGCTGTAGACAATGGATCGTGTGGTGTGTCCTGGATGGAAGCTAGAGGCATGTAGGTAAGTGTAGCGGTCAGTAGGTTTCCGGTATAGGGTGGTATTTATGTGACCATCGCTTATTAGCACAGTAGTGTCCAGGAAATGGACCGCTTGTGTGGATTGATCTAGGCTGAGGTTGATGGTGGGATGGAAATTATTGAAATCATGGTGGAATTCCTCAAGGGCTTCTTTTCCATGGGTCCAGATGATGAAGATGTCATCAATGTAGCGCAAGTAGAGTAGGGGCGTTAGGGGACGAGAGCTAAGGAAGCGTTGTTCTAAGTCAGCCATAAAAATGTTGGCATACTGTGGGGCCATGCGGGTACCCATAGCAGTGCCGCTGACTTGAAGGTATATATTGTCCCCAAATGTGAAATAGTTGTGGGTGAGGACAAAGTCACAGAGTTCAGCCACCAGGTTAGCTGTGACATTATCGGGGATACTGTTCCTGATAGCTTGTAGTCCATCTTTGTGTGGAATACTGGTGTAGAGGGCTTCTACGTCCATAGTGGCCAGGATGGTGTTTTCTGGAAGATCACCGATGGATTGTAGTTTCCTCAGGAAGTCAGTGGTGTCTCGAAGATAGCTAGGAGTGCTGGTAGCGTAGGGTCTGAGGAGAGAGTCCACATAACCAGACAAGCCTGATGTTAGGGTGCCAATGCCTGAGATGATGGGGCGTCCAGGATTTCCAGGTTTATGGATCTTGGGTAGCAAATAGAATGTCCCTGGTCGGGGTTCTAGGCATGTGTCTGTACAGATTTGTTCCTGTGCTTTGTCAGGGAGTTTTTTTAGCAGATGGTGTAGTTTCTTTAGGTAATCCTCAGTGGGATCAGAGGATAATGGCCTGTAGAATGTGGTGTTAGAGCTGTCTAGCAGCCTCTTGGTCATATTCCAATTTATTCATGATGACGACAGCACCTCCTTTGTCAGCCTTTTTGATAATGATGTCAGGGTTGTTTCTGAGGCTGTAGATGGCGTTGTGTTCAGCATGGCTGAGGTTATGGGGTAAGTGATGTTGCTTTTCCACAATTTCAGCCTTTGCACGTTGACGGAAGCAATCTATGTAGAAATCCAGTCTGTTGTTTCGACCGTCCGGAGGAGTCCACGCAGAATCCTTTTTTTTGTAGTGCTGGTAGGGGGGATTCTGTGGGTTAGTATGCTGTTCAGAGGTATGTTGGAAATATTCTTTGAGTCGGAGACGTCGAAAGTAGGATTCTAGGTCACCGCAGAACTGTATCATGTTCGTGGGTCTGGAGGGACAAAAGGAGAGGCCCCGAGATAGGACAGACTCTTCTGCTGGGCTAAGAGTATAGCTGGAAAGATTAACAATATTGCTGGGTGGGTTAAGGGAACTACTGTTGTGGCTCCTTGTGGCATGTAGCAGTTTAGATAGTTTAGTGTCCTTTTTCCTTTGTAGAGAGACAAAGTTTGTCTTGTAAATGGCTTGTCTAGTTTTTGTAAAGTCTATCCATGAGGAAGTTTGTGTGGAAGGTTGGTTTCTTATGAGAGTATCCAGTTTTGAGAGCTCATTCTTAATCTTTCCCTGTTTGCTGTATAGGATGCTGATCAGGTGGTTTCGCAGTTTCTTTGAGAGTGTGTGACACAGTCTCTCAGCATAGTCTGTGTGATATGTAGATTGTAATGGATTTTTTACCTTTAGTCCTTTTGGTATGATGTCCATCTGCTTGCATTTGGAAAGGAAGATGATGTCTGTCTGTATCTGTACGAGTTTTTTCATGAAGTTGATGGATTTCCACTCCATACGGCTAAATGCAGTGCCTTGCATAATGACAGGTTTCAGAGCTGGAATTGATATGCAAACTAGACACAATCAACACAGGATTAAATAAAGACTGGGAATGGCTGAGCCATTACAAACATTGAATCTATCTCCCCTTGTAAGTATTTTCACACTTGCTTCTTATCAAACTGTCTGTACTGAGCCATCTTGATTATCACTTCAAAAGTTTTTTTTCTCTTACTTAATTGGCCTCTCAGGGTTGGTAAGACAACTCCCACCTGTTCATGCTCTCTGTATGTGTGTGTATATATATCTCCTCAATATATGTTTCACTCTATATGCATCCGAAGAAGTGGGTTGTAGCCCACGAAAGCTTATGCTCTAATAAATTTGTTAGTCTCTAAGGTGCCACAAGTACTCCTGTTCTTTTTATTGAGATACAAGTACATAGCCAATACTCATAACTTCAACTACAAAAATCTCTCTCTCTCTCTCTCTCTCTCACACACACACACACACACACACACACACACACACACACACAGCATAATCATCAGCAAATCATAACCTTTCCGTAGACACCTCACACGACAACCTTTGTACAATATTTGCTGCAGATATATAACAGTGGTTGCAGCAATGATCTACACAGTCAGTTTGTCAATAACATCACAACTTGGTCCTGCCTCAGTGCAGGGGGCTGGACTAGATGACCCTTTGTCCCTTCCAGTCCTATATTTTTATGATCTCCCTGGCTACTGTAGACTAGGGCCTAATTGTTTAGCAAACCAATTTACAATTAATTAAGATTAAAAAAACAACAATAACCGGTTCTAGAACTTTTTACAAAGCTGTTAGGCCAGGCCAAACTTACCTCTGTGTTCCCAGAGTAAGTGATTGTTTGAAACAATCAGGGTGGAATTGATTTAAATCACTAGTCAGGAAGACTATTTAATCATGGTTTTCTACATAAAAGTGCATTCTTGTTGGTTGTTATAACCTTAATACATATTCTTCACAACTCAGAGATAGATGTAGGTTTCATTTTTAGAAGGTACACACTATACAGTTTTAAACAGTGATTTATTTAGAAAAATTTTCAAATTAGTTTTACAGCTATATCAGAAAATGAATGATTGTTTGATTATTTCGTTTACCAAAGAATTGAAGCAGATATTTATGAAGTCATTGGAGGTGAACTATCTCCAATTCAATAGGTTAATCATTAATATTTGGAGGATTTTCTTGCCATGCTGTATTAGGAGGAGAACATCACCAGACAGACATTTAAATTGTTTTATTTAACTAAAACAACAACACTAAGTATTCTGGATTTTTTTCTTCAACAGCAAACATAATAATTTAACAAAACAAGCATATGTCCCTCGCTTCTGACATTTATCTCCAGACTTCTTCTCCTTGTCCAGATCTATTCTTCCCCCAACAATCTTCTATTTATTGGACTTTTTGAAACTTTGCACAGAGACAGAGGATTGACTGTTTACACACATTTGCAGAGGGACAATAGAGTTGAGGTCTGCTATTTCTCACCTCTGTGTGTGTTTGTTTATTTATTTATTTAAAAACATTTTTGCTGTTAACAAGCATGTTACCTCTGGAGAGAGACATCCACAGTTTGAGAACTGCAAAACTAAGCATCTCTGATGATATCTCCTAGACTGAACACTGAGTCCCATTGGGTAGATAGAAAGATTAACCTAAATCTATACAGAAGCCTGTGGAACCCCATAGGATTGGGTCCCTAATCCATGAACTATTGAAACTCATTTACAAAACTTTTCTTAAACATTACATGAATATATGGTCAAATAGTATAGAACAGGGGTTCTCAAACTGGGGGTTGGGACCCCTTAGGGGGGTCACGAGGTTATTACATGGGGGGTTGTGAGCTGTCAGCCTCCACCCCAAACCCTGCTTTGCCTCCCACATTTATAATGGTATTAAATATATATATAACATGTTTTTTAATTTATGGGGGGGGGGGGCTGCACTCAGAGGCTTGCTATGTGAAAGGGGTCACCAGTACAAAAGTTTGAGAACCACTGCTATAGAATTTATAATCCCTATTCCATGATGAGATCTTTGAGCTATAATATATCTTAATTTAAACTATCTTTCGATCGTTTTTTCCTCAAAAAGCATTTTATTAAAAAAATCCAATTTAAATAAAAAAAAATTTGATTTATTAAAAAAAAAAAAAGCATTGATTTTTATCCACCCTGGAAACAATGTTTAAAAATGATTTGGCTAACTGGTTGTCTACAGCTGAAAATCTTGCCAAACTTGGCTGCCTATTATTCTCCTTCTCCCTGTCCCAACTGCTGTTGAAACTGGTCCCATCAGTAAAACAGTATATTCTAGCATCCGTTACAATAAGGTGCCTGTCATGCTAGCTTATGCCAGGCGTCAAACTCATGTTTGGTGCTGGAGAAATTTTCAGTTAACTACAACAGGGTCTGATGCAGGTTTAGTTGAACTTGTGGGAGTCCCATTGTAAACAAATTGCTGCTGGCCAGATATATCTATCTTTGGTGTACAGAGAGACAACCATTTGTATCATCTGACCCACCTTCTGTTAACGTGTTTGAACCTTGCTAGGCACCAGGAATGATCCTGAATCTGGTTCTGCCTGGGTGTCTCTCAGGGATGTGTTAAAACAACTCTGGAATGGTTAAAGTGGATGGGCTATATAGTTTTGAAAGCAGTTTCATTAACAGGCTTAAAGTCTGTTGGGTTCCTCTAGATTAGGCTACTGTGGCATTAGCAGGTAGATGGCATTAGTTTTTTGTTGTATTTAGCTGCTTCTCAGGGCTGGTTTGCACACAGTTTGAGCTTAAATTTAACAATCTAGTTTAGTTAAATTGGGTGTTGCATCAGAATCTTTGCTCAAGTTGCCTGTAGACAAAGTCTAAACTATCACCGTGTCCTGGGGCTGGTATACCCTTAGGGTAGGCAGGGAAGGGTGTTCTAGCCCTGCAGCTGAGTCCTAATGACCACCCTAAGCCTCAGGGCTGCGTGGACTAGTGGCTGGAGTCAATATGGCAGCCTTCCTATGTGGGGCCTATTGGCCAGGGCCAATATGGCAGCTCTCCTCTGCGGGGCCTAGTGGTCAAGGGGGAAATGGGCCACCTCCCAGGGGTGAGTGGTGGCTGGGGTAGAGGGACCTGGGCCCTCCCTGCTCCACCCAGGGCCCTGATAGCAGCGAATGGATTCCTCACTTGGTCAGCGGGGATCCATCCAAAACATGCTGCCTTTGTCCCGGTTTCACCACTGGACCAATATCTAGTTCCCCTGGGCTACTTCCTACCCTATTTTCCAGCACTGCCATCCACAGGTCTCCTGGGTCTCTGGGATCATCGGCTGGCAAAGCTCATAATGGCTCCGTCTCCTTTTGGGCTTCTGTGGGCAGCTGGGCATGCTTCTGGGTCTCAGTGTGTCTGGCATCTGGGGCTC
The DNA here is from genome assembly GCF_028017835.1 of Emys orbicularis. Taxonomy (NCBI): domain Eukaryota; kingdom Metazoa; phylum Chordata; order Testudines; family Emydidae; genus Emys; species Emys orbicularis. Next base: position 30,322,241 of record NC_088683.1, on the reverse strand, counting down.
CAGCAGCTCCCAGGAAGGAGCCTGCAATGTGCATCCTCCTCCTTTGGTGATCAGGGCAGACTGAGCTGGGCTGCTCCCTTTTATACTGAGACTCCAGTTGGAGCATGCCCAGCAGTGGTGAGGGGGTGTTGCTTCCTCTGCCTACAATATGGGGTTAACCCTTCTCATCTAGTGTGGGCTGGCACACCCCGTCACACACCACCAGTCTGATTTAACAGTGTGAGATCGAGATATATTTTCTTTTGAAGGTCCATGCCTCATTACCGTGCGTTTTTCTATTGAACAGCATAGTTACTTTTGTTATCAAAAGTCTGTCATAGGTCATTTTAAATTTGAGTGCTCTGTCCCTTTGTATCAACACATCTTCATCCCTAATCAGTCACCTGCAAAGTCTTTACCATTTGCAAAATGTATGTAGTTATTCCTGGGTGACAGAATAGTCAACAGTAACTTTCCCCTAAACTGGTCTGTTGGACACGTGGAAACTCAGGTGAGATGTTCTCCACATCTCACTCAGTTGTTCTTCTGATTGTAGGGTTTTTTCCCCAGTGTCTTGCATTTTCTCTTTCTACCTGGAAATGGAAAAAAGCAATTGTAACATTCTTTTGACACTTTTATAGACATAAGTGCCTTATGATACTGATTTTTATCGCTTTCTTTGTTGTCTATAGCCTTTCTGCAGTGTTTTTATTCACTAATGTTTTGTCCTTTTCAAAGCTGTGTTTTCTACTAAACACAACCCCTATATCATTCTTGCTGACTGTCACAATGATGATTTGTATTTACTTGTATCATGGTAGTTTACAGGCCCTAATGAGATTGAGGCTCTATTATGCTGAATATTGTACAGACACTTAGTAGGATACATTCCCTACCCCAAGAAGCTTGGGCCAGGTCTACACTAACCCCCCCACTTCGGACTAAGGTACGCAAATTCAGCTACGTTAATAACGTAGCTGAATTCGAAGTACCTTAGTCCGAAGTTACCGCGGTCCAGACACGGCAGGAAGGCTCCCCCGTCGATGCTGCGTACTCCGCTCGCCGAGCTGGAGTACCAGCGTCGAAGGCGAGCACTTCCGGGATCGATCCGGGGCACTTCCGGGATCGATCCGGGATCGATTTATCGCGTCTTAACCAGACGCGATAAATCGAACTCAGAAAACCGATTGCTTACATCCGGACCCGGATGTAAGTGAAGACGTACCCTTACAGTGGAATAGATGAGACTGAAAGGGTGGGATAAAGGAAGTGCTAGTGTCTTCATTTAACAGATGAGGAACAGAATGATTTGGAGATTTGCCCAATTTCACTCAGGCAGAGCTTAAAACTGAAGCAGATCTCCTGAGATCCAGTTCCACATCTTAACCACAAGACCAGCCTTCCCTTCTGTTAACTTCTAACGTGTTAATATAGTTTGACTGTACAAAACAGTTGGAAAGTATAGCACTTCAAGGCTATGCAGTTCTATTTTTCTGTACACTGAAGTGTGCTAGGCACCTCACAAGGACACATTCTGTACCCTGAAGATCTTTCAATCTTCAAATAAGACAAAGCAAGTGAGAACAACTAACAACGTGAATTTTAATATGTGGGAGGGAGCATATATTGCGTATGTCATGCTACAAATATAATACAAAGATTGCTTAAATATTATGTGTCTTAAAATGACAGACCTATATACCTTGTTCAATACATTTAAATTATTTCTCAGTACCCAGTGATCAAGTTAAGAATTTTAGCCTTAGAAATTTAATTGAACTTGAAATCTGTCAATGACTTTTTAAAATATTTGAGGCAATGTAATTGACTATTATATTACACAGCATTTCTCTGTGAATATAACGCTCTTCAAGGCTTTAAAACTAAATTAAAAGGTTTTCTTTGGGAAGCAGCTTGGTATACATCTTCAGGTAAGGGAACATTTTTCCCAAAGAAACTTGAGAGGGGAAAATCCATTAAACTTGATTAATTTTTTGAGACTTTAATAGTTTCTAGATTTAAACTGTCAATGAAGGATTCTTAATTAACTGGATAACTTTCCCCCCCCCTTTTTTTTTTCTTTTTCAATCCCCATACATAAAGAACTAATCTGGTTATTAGTAATCCTGTCTGACTTCAGCCTGCAAGCTGTAGTTTACACTTCTCGCACCTTGTACTGTGATCACATTGCATATTTCAAGCTAAGCAATGTTGTGCCCATTCAGTATTTCTTTGGGGAAACCTCTAAAGAACGCTTCTGTAGATGGAGCAGGAAGTAGTGTTGCCGATTCATTATGACAGTGTTCTCACTAAGGCTGTGTATACACTGCACAGGTTACAGTGGCATAGCTGTGCTGCTAAAGCCTTGTCGCTGTAAGGCAGGCGTTGTAGCCACTCTTTGGCATCAGAAGAGAGGGTCTCCTCCAGACAGTGCTGTCCACACCGGGGCTTTTCATCGGTAAAACTTTTGTCGGTCGGGGTGTGGTTTGTTTTTGTTTTTTTTCACACCCCTGGAGCAACAAAAGTTTTACAGACGAAAGTGTAGTGTAGACGTAGAAGCAGCTTGGGATCCTTAAGGTTGCTGTACAAAATCTAGGTACTAATAGATACTGGATCAGAGCCCAGTATAACTATAGCTAAAATGGTAGGTGCAAATACTAAATTTCAGTATGCAGACAAACTTAATATCCATCACCTTACGGTGACGTAAACCAACAAAACCAAAAAATGCCTAATGACGGATCTAATTCTGCAAATTTACGCACACTAGAAAGTTAATCGCATGATTAGTCCAGTACACTTCAGTGTGAAACTGTCTGGCACAGAATATCAAACATCCAATATCTTATAATCGCCAAACCTGTTGTTGGCTCCATGCATCCTCTTTTCTTAAAGATCAAGTAATATAATTTTAGTGGTCAAGCACATTTGTTTATATATAAACATTAAGTGGAATTAAGGGTTCAATATAACTTAATTTTTTCAAATTCTTCCAATTGTAGCACTTTTTCTTCCATACAGATGTGATTATGCTTGAAGAATTGCTCAATAAAAGTGGCAATGTCTTTAAATTCTATATAGAATTTTCTGACTTCCCAAATTAAAACACATCATTTTCTTTTGGCTAAATCTAAAAATCCAGTTGTTTCTGGTTCTGACATCACAGATGTTACACATTCTGCATTTGGAGCAATTGTGTTTGATGTTTGAGCCATCTTATGATCCTTTAGCTGTATTGGTTCTGCAGTACTTTCATTATTTGAAGTAAATGCAGACACGTAAAAATATTCTGCCATGCTGTCCATGCTTAAAACTTGGGGTTTGAATTTTCAAAGGCCAAAGATGAATAAAAACTTCCATTTTTTTACACTCTTTGTGATTTATTAAACATTCCCTTGCAGCATTGGATACCCAAACACAACGGCATTGTGCTGGTATATGAAAACCGGAAAGTGAAACTGGCCAGTCTAGTTCACTGTCCAAGCTGAGTGAAATGCAAAAAATAGAACAGCATAAGTGATGAAAAGGAAAATTGGATTTTTAAAATCTTTTAATCTACAGTTTTAGTAATACAGGTAAGGGAAAAATTAAATATTTAATCTTGAAAGTGTCAGATACTTATTGTAAAAATAACCTGGGAAACACTTTTCTAAAGATATAACAAAACAAAAAGTACTTAGGAGCTATCACTTAAAATCCTCTTAATTTGGAAGTAGTAGCAGGGAAAAAATAATATCTTGTTCAAACCTAGAAATCTGTCAGTCTTCATAGAGATATGCAAACACATCTTGCACTTTTCCTCCAATTTTCTGTCCTGAGCAGTGATGACACCTCTCCTTTCTTATATATTTTTTTCTGCTGTAAAGTGTGTAGGTGTATATTCGTGTATGGTGTATAAGTACATATTCTGACAGACAAAAAAAATTGTGAAAATTAGCTGACTTCTTATGACACTTAGATGGTAGAATCTGTAAACCAGCCCAAACTTTCCAATTTACACCCTCTTATACCCTTCCTATCTCACATGCAGTTGTGGGTTGTATGTGTAATTTTAACATTTTAAAAGGAATACCAGCTTTGCAAGTTAAAGGCTAAAATGGCCCATCTATGCGAAAGGAAGATATAGTTAGACTTGAAATGTAATAGATCTGTATAATGTACAAGCTAAGATAGAATGCTAGGTACATTTATAATCATTTGTGTTCACATGCTCAGCTCCCACTAAACATTCACTATTGGAGTGGAACTCCTAATGCCTGGTCTGTGCCTGAAGATTAGTTTTTATGGAAAGTTTTGAGAAAAATCCCTTTAGTAATTTCAGTGGGAAAATACAACTCTTCCATTGAAGAAGAAAATCAACCCACTTATTTAACACAACTAGCAGCAATAACAGGTTTGAGAGCTGGCATGGACATAAGCAGAGCTAGAAAAGTCTACTCCTCTGTTCACCCAGGATAGATAGCTTTTTTGGGTGAGTGCTGTCAGCTTCTTCAGAATCTGAACTGCTTAAAGAATTGTTTCTAGCCTTATGACTATGATAACCTGCAAATGTGAATTGAGCATAAACCGAAGCAGTGATAATTTCTCAACAGGCAAACATCTTCCATTCCACTGCTGCTACCAGGTTTGCAAAGACACAGCAGAACGAAAACTGACCAATCTTGTCACTTTTCATTGCTGCTATTCAAAACACAGGTCAGTTTCACTCTGCTGATACAGGGAAACCTACTGTGTGAGTAGAAGCAGAGGTGGGCACTAAAGCTAGTCACTAGACAGAAAAATTGAAAAGCAGATGGGGGAAGGAGTAAAATAGGAGAAATTGGGGTGAGCAATCAGAAATCCGAGGGAGAGGTAAACCGGTAAAGATCCCCCACCCATCCTCCCAGCTACTAGTATGGATGTAGTGGGGAAATGAGAGAATGTTCCTCATTTCTAGCAGCCTGAAAGATGGGGTCATTCCAAAGTCACATGTAAAGACGGAACTCTGCTGAAAACTCTAACAACTCTTGTTTATTTCTGATCTTTTATTGTCTGTTCTCTGGTGATTATACATTTTGAGCTCTTACTGAGGTTTTTCTTAATGTAGGTTACACATTATTTGCAATATCCACCTAATACAAGCAAAGTTTATTCCTACTTTGAATGTCGTGAAAAGAAGACTGAGAACTCCAGATTAAAGAAGGTGAAATATGAGGAAACAGTTTTTTACGGGTTGCAGTACATTCTAAATAAGTACTTAAAAGGTATTTGTCTCATTATTTCAGATAAAACATAAATCTCCATATTTTTCTCCAAACTTCTTGAATTCTGATAGTTGAAGCAGTTTTTGAATTATTTTAGCTCTGTGTTGTTTTTAAAATTTGAAATCTCATTTTATTCTCGTGACTCTCAAAAATTAGATGTCATCTTTTGTAAAATGGTCTTCTACATTCAGTGCCTTCTATTTTTGTTAGGTATCGATGAGATATTCAGCAAACTAAAAACTACAAAAAAGAATAACAAGTATTTTTATCTGCAAAGATGTTACCATGTTTTAGATGAACGGTCATCTGAAACATCGAAACTTGAAAAAGATCAGAGCCAAAGATAAGTTACCTGGAATCATTAAAAAAGGTAGCAACGCCATTCTCTTTGAGAGTCAGTTAAGATTTGGAGGAAAATAAGTTTTATGTTCAAAACTTGAAAAATGTACAATTTGTATTTTCTAATTAGTTATATGCATGTATTAGTAATGTGTTTAAGTGGGATAGCTCAGTGGTTTGAGCATTGGCCTGCTAAATCCAGGGTTATGAGTTCAATCCTTGAGGGGGCCATTTAGGGATCTGGGGCAAAAATCTGTCTGGGGATTGGTCCTGCTTTGAGCAGGGGATTGGACTAGATGACCTCCTGAGGTCCCTTCCAACCCTGATATTCTGTATTCTAAGTGTATTTGCCTTTAAATCTAGTAATGGTCTATACAGAATTTTAATTGTTGACTGTGGTAGCTAAGTGTGCATTTTTTTTCCAGACCATTTAAAGATGTACATCTTAAAACTTCACATTGCATTATAAACCCATGTTTGGAGGTACAATTATTTGTTTTTTGCACTTCAAGTAAATACCATCTATTTTGATTGTTCCTCTCATTCCGGTTTCTGTTATACCAAAAAATCCTTTTCCTATATCATTGGTCACAGACTGTGCAAATCTTAACCAAGACTCCACCAATGCCAATCTCAGTTCTTGCCAAATGTTGGCACTCCAGTAAAAAATCATTTGGCAATCCCATATCATTCACTGTGAACTTCCTCTTTTTGTACCTCCTTGAAATAGGAAAACTGTCCCAAAATAATCACAGCATGATTCAAATCAGTATAGTTAGTCTTCAAAATCTCATTCTGCGGTGGGTTGTCAGAGGCTAGTTGACATTACTATAACAGCTTCTATAGAGCTCTAAAGAATTACAGGACAATATTAAACTTGATTCATTTTAGCATTTATGGAATGTGCCAGGTTAGTAGTCCTGTAGGTTGAAGTCCCCTGCTTAGCCACAAAAAGAGTATGACAGAGGCAATAGCATTGCAAGCTTCCTCAGAGTGTCCCTGCTAAGGTGCCTCAACCCTGTTGATCATCAGTGTGGAGGAACGTAGCTTAGTATCCACGCTAATTCAGACTTTGGGTGCTTTGCTGAGTGTTGTGACTCCTTCTCTGGGAACAGTGTTGAGTGCATCAACTCATTCCATGTAGATGCTGACCAGCCATCAGTTGATAGTGACCTCAAATTATTACCAACCTGAGCTGAATTTGAACTACTGATCTATAAGTGAAAGATCTTCTGTTCCCATACCAATTTTCTTAGCCATCCTGTCTCTCTTACAATACAATTTTAAAGCCAAAAATGATGCTTTTAAGCATAGTATTCGCTATGACAGGATTGCCCTCCAAAAGCTCTTTGGACGGAAAGTAACTTTTTCATGTCTGGGAGGAGACTTTGATAATAAAAGCCTCATGTTTTATTTATTCATAAAGAGCTGCTTCATAATGCTTGGCATTAAAAAATTATCGCATTGTCTGAACTTATTTTTTAAACTATTTTTCATTGCAGGCAAAGTGATAACCAAAGAGAAAATCCAGGAAGCCAAAGAAGTGTACAGGGAGCATTTTCAAGATGATGTCTTCAATGAAAAGGGATGGAACTATATTCTTGAGGTAAAAATCTGTGTGTTTTGTATATTTTAATTCAAGGAAATTCTAGGTAGGATTTGTGCTTCCATCTTTAGGATCATTGCAGTAGTCTGCAAGGACTAGCAGCTGTCACAGAATAATCAAATAATTGTAAACCCATAAAGCAAAGTAGTTTTTCATCCTTACAAATACCAGATATGGCTTTCTGGGTAATAGGGATTAGCCGTCACCTGCTAGTATGAGTGGGGGCTTGTTGGCAATTTCAATATGTAATAAAATATTTAGTGCCTGGTTATGACATTAAAATCACTTTCTCTAATTAATCATAGTTGCTTTTCTGCTAATGCAGAAAGCACTACAACTTTTTGCATGAGTAGATAGTAAATGGAGAAAATACATTTTAATTGGTATATGAAAATCGGGTATCTAAATTTTGTAGTGCTACTTAAAATAAGTTTTGTTATGAGATATAGAGAAGTTAGGAATTTTTCTGAGACACAAAATCTTCAAAATAACTATCTTTTAAAATGTTATTTTCTTAGTGTGTCATTTTTTTCCAAAGAAATGAGAGCATTTTCCCTTTAAGTGTGGGCAGATTTGTTCCGTTTTTTCCACTCACTAAAGCTTGTTGCATTGCCAATTTTTATCTTAGACTAAACTATTTCTTCGAAAGCATTGCATATTCCATTAATGATCATGACTGAGGTATTTGATGGCATGTGGGTATGAACATATTGGCATGTCTGGATGTCCTTTAGCAACCAAAATGGACAATAAGAATGGAAATTCTCCACTTTCACGAAGCGTAACATTAGCGTAACTGTTTTTCTCCATTCTACCATTTACTCAAGAGTGCTAAAGGGGTGTGGGTGGGTGGGTGTATATCTACTTCTGTTCCTAGATCCTTTGAATAAATTCCTATGATTTTTCCCATATTACTTCTCCTGAAGAGAGCCAGAACTTATTTTACTGTTTAATGACCTGGTTTCCTTTTTCCTCTTTAGGTTGTCCCTTTTTAACACCATTTACTCGCCCATAAATAATTTAAAGCCTTATTGTTGGACAGTCTTTACTAGGTTTCTGCCTTGGGAGGTTGTAATAGGCATGATCATCTTTGGTCAGTCTAGTTAACTGGTTCCTTGCTGTATATAAATGTGATAAGGCTCTTAAACAGGAAAGGACTCGGATGATACTTCTAAAACTCTAGTGATTTCTTGGAAATACCTGGATTTCTAGGATGCGTCTCCATGTGAAAGTGCTTCTGAAATTCTGAATGGAAGTGTTTTATTAAAAAAAAGTTATGCTGATTAATCTTTGACAACTGGAGCTGTTGAAGCAGCATTTTGACATACATTGGGATATCACTGGAGAATGTGTTTTGATACTAACTACAAAACTGCACCATTTTTCTAAAGCAGCACCATTTTGGTACATATGTTCATTTTAACACACTTTTTTGTACACTTTATGGAAAGACTCCTAAGGCATGTTCATCTGGGTCTGCACAAGCTGCTACTTATCAGTTTAGTTCGTCGTGCTATTTCAGTAGCTTATAATAGTTATTTTACAGTTGCTGTCTCATAATTTATTCATTGCAAACAGGCTGCTACATCATATTCCACAGACCGTTGAATATTTCAAGCATGAAAGTTAATGTTGACAATTGTTTTGAAATTGAAAGAACAAAACTTTGGGAGACTGGATTCCATGGTCAGTGGATAGAGTAGATGAAACTTTTTAGAAAGGATGTACACTGATTTTCATTTAAAGATATTAGTTCTCTTAAAACAAATGTCTGCACCAAAACATAATGGGACCATTTAAAATATGGATGCCAGCTGGAGTAACAGTCAAGGTAAAACACCACAGAAAATTGAATGGCAAAGATCTGTTAAATGAAAGCTTCTGTGGACCAAACAAACTTTTTTTTAAACAGCAGGGTCTCCTCAAATGAGTGTGTTTAAAGAATAACATTGTTAAATATCCTTTAGTGGAACATGGTTATTTATTCATTTTGTGGAATTGGTGCCTTTTTAAATGTATAGGTTTTGGTGCATTTGAGTGGGGGGTTTGTTTTGTTTTTTTAAATATTCAGTTTATTTCACTGTAAATTTTCTTTTCAGCAAATATAAAGCTTGATTTTGCTCCACTGAAGTCAATGGAAGCAGGGCCGGCGAGCTGTTCCTACACTTCAATGCTGCTCTTAATTTCTCTTACAGAAGTATGAAGGGCATCTTCCAATAGAAGTAAAGGCTGTTCCTGAAGGCTCAGTCATTCCCAGAGGAAATGTACTCTTCACAGTAGAAAACATGGATCCAGAGTGCTATTGGCTCACTAACTGGGTTGAGGTCAGTCTTTTAAAAATGAAGCTTTAATTAAAAATAAAGAATGGGTTCAAAATCATTCTACTTGGGTTTAGGGTGAGATCTCTGGAACCAGCTGGTTTCTGCTTTCAAAAGATCTGTCTCTTTCTTGAAGCCTGCTGCAGAAGTGCTATGTGTGATAGGCTTATTTAATAAATACGGGAAATTCACAACAGTGCTCATACACGTTGTGGGGATTGGCTTTTGTGTGCATTGGTCTGCAGTTCAGGAAGTTTGACTCCTGCAGTGAGTATTTGCTTGGCCCACCTCACAATAAAAAGGACTTATTAAATTAAATCTGACTCTTAAACAAACTATTTTGGACATAGCCAATATTTCTTGCATCACTTCTAAAAATGAGGAGCACCTCTTGGAAGAGTGTAGCTGTAAGTTAACAGACAGAAGTAGAATTGGGGAGTGATGTGATGGTACTCTCCCAATAAGTCACTTGTGCACACGTTGAAACCATTTGCCATACCTAATTTGCTAAGTCTTTGCAGTCCATACAGATTTCCCCTTGGTTTATTGCCAGTAACCCAGTTGTGCTTGGCTCATTGCCAAATGGGGATTTTTTTTGAGTCGTGATCAAGCATATTTCATTTATGTGCACCTGATAACGATGAGTTTTGTGTTGTTGTTGTTGTTGTTGTAGACTATTCTTGTTCAGTCATGGTATCCAATCACAGTTGCCACAAATTCCAGGGAGCAGAAGAAAATTTTGGCAAAGTATTTGCTAGAGACATCTGGCAGCTTAGAAGGACTGGAGTACAAACTGCATGACTTTGGCTACAGAGGAGTTTCTTCACAAGAGGTAACACTAATTGCCCAATAGCTTGAGAAGTCTAATTCTATTTAAACAAATGTAGTATAGCCAGGGGTTTCTAGCATTTTGGCACAAATACCTTTTGACTATTTCTGACACTGTGGTGTCTTGTAATGTTATGAAAGTCTGGATTATTGGAGCAGTGTGTGTTGGGAGTACTTTCCTGAGAACTCTTTCCTTCTCTTAGTACCTTCAGGTACAAAATTAAAGAAACTACAGTTTACTTAAATATCAAGATCTGGAGAGCTTTTCTCTTTATGGAAATTATATTCTGGATAGTATGAGACTGTGTTTAAACTAAATAAAGGAGAAACTAGAATTAAACAAGAGCTTTGGTGTAACAGAACTAACCCTGTACAATACTTGATAATTAGGCTTCATGATTGGATGATTTAATTGGGGAGTTGGGGATTGGTCCTGCTTTGACCAGGGGGTTGGACTAGATGACCTCCTGAGGTCCCTTCCAACCCTGATATTCTATGATTTGGCACTGTAATTTAAAGTGATGTCTCTGTTTCTCAGACAGCAGGAATAGGAGCATCTGCTCATTTGGTAAACTTTAAAGGAACTGACACAGTAGCAGGAATTGCTTTAATTAAAAAGTACTATGGAACAAAAGACCCTGTTCCAGGATATTCTATTCCAGCTGCTGAACACAGGTAAGATTTTTTTTTTCCCCTACAGTTGTTTGAAACCTTTGCTGAATTTCTTTGTTTCTAGTGTTAACACAACTATTTTCCCATGTCCTTTCTTTGCATGTGGAAATGCTTGCTTCACTCCACATAAGGAAGAAGATAAAACCTCTTCAGTCTTTTTGTGTGGCCCACTGTATGAGTAGATACTAGTCCAGCTGTTAAGGCAGAAGTGAGCCTTGCCAGCTGATGCATGTATAATGTACTGATCTATTTTTTAAGAAACTTATTTAGGTTCAAAATGAGACTGTAACTTGGGGTTTTTTTAGTCAAGTTGTAAAGTCATAATTAAAACATCTTGAACATTTGTATTCTCAATGGGCAACAATTTGATACTGGGGCCCAATTCTTTAGCACAGCTCTTTGAAAATACATGAGAAGTCATGAAAGTTGCCAGTGTTAGCACTCCCAACTCAAGACCTCTCTCCCAAGCAGAGGTAGTTATGGTATAATAAGCTTCCCATCATGTCAGGACCCTGGCTGAAGAATTAGTCCTATCTATGTGATCAATCCTTGATCTCTACTGACCCTGCCAAGAAGGATGAGAATTGTGACAGTGGTTGTTATATTTTGAACATTCCTATGAGACTGACACTCATTCATTTCAAACATCATATCACAGTCGTTCGCTGGTAACTTTCAGCTACTCCTGACCTGTACTGGATTTCGATACAGAGACGAAAGTCTCTGCATCTTATTACCTTGTGCTATCCAGTCTACCCTCTTAAATGGATAAAAACTTTGCACCATTCCATATTATTCTTAGTGGATAGAAGTCCAGTGTTTAATATCATAAATATTCTAATCTGGTAAACTGGAGTACATGATTCCAATTTGAAAACTGGATTTACTTTGTATAGTGGTCATCTCTGAGCAGTAAATATCTGTCCAGGTCAGTGTTTCTGGAGCAATCTAAGTATGGGATTTAATGACTAATTGGAAATCTAGAGAACTGTTGTATAAGTTGGTGGAAGTTCAACAGGCTGCCCAGTGCTTTTGACTTTTTTATTTTAGGCTTGGCAGAAGCAACTGTAAATTTAAAGTGCAATTTAAGAAAATATACTAATAGTTGCAGTTCATTGGCATGGTGATGTTAAAGTGAACAGCTTAAATAGTCCGAGTTGAGATTCTGTTTGGTAAATGCATATTGTGGCCATTCTCTCCAAGCCACTAATGAGTTTGAAGAGGCTCATGCAAGCCACTTCTCAAATCGTTCCAAGTTCTCCAGGATTGGAGTGCTGTGCTTGTAGTTGGCACCTTGCTGTGCATGTTCCCATTATTGCCACAGCTCCTCTTGGAAAAGGAACTTCCTTTTTGCATCTCTTTTCCAACATTGCTGAGGGTGCCTGTGTGGGGAGAGAACCACCAGAGTGGATAAATGCTTTTAGTTTTTAAGTGACAGATTTTATGCTACCAAGAGAAGTTTTTACTAATATAATTTTAGCGCCAAGTGCTGCAAAATATAAGCATGTTGCTTAACTTCAGGCACGAGTAGCCTCATTGTAGTAAATAGGACTATTGATGCAAGTAGTTCTGTACCTGGTTAAGTGTTAGAAGTATTTAAGGCCTTGGTACTGCAGAGTTTTACAAAACTGCACAGGTAAAAAATAAGATTCCCATCCAGTATCAGCATTTTAAAAAAACAACCCAGCATTCATAGGTAAATCCCTTTGCCCTGGCATGCATTACACCCACACCCCCAGCTACGGTGCTCCTGCAGGAGGAGGAGGAGGAGCTGAGCTGCTGCTGAACAGCCAGTTTGTCAGCCTGGAGGTTGAAGGAGCTGGTCCTGAGAGGAAGCCAGGTGCACACCCCCTGCTAGCTAAGTACTTACTATCTCATCCACTATCTCATCCACACCCTAGCAGTAGAGGACTCTGTCCTTACTACTCCTCCTTCCTGCCTCCCCCGCCCCCAGGCCAGAGTGCTGCTCTCCATTCAACCTGGTTCCATTGTCTTACAGATGCCTGCTCCCCACTCTGCTGCCTCCACAAGGGCTCTTCCTTCACTCACTTCACCACTATCTGCAAAAGAGGGGACAGGACATAGAACCTCAAGCACCACCACCAGCAAGAGGGATCTCCTCCCTCATATCCTGTACCCAGTTTTGGGAAATCAGCTTGCAGCCAAGTAGAGGGAGATTTTATTTATTCTACCCTACTCTAATCTACAGAATGATTAACCAGCCACCAATTAGGCTTGGTGTCCAGGTTTGGAAATGCAGACAGGCGCCCTCTACAAAGTACTGTAGACCTCAGATTGAAGGGGATGGGTGACATTTGTTGGGTCACTGCCTGAGAAGGATAGTAAGATGCTAAGGTGGAACACTTTTGAGAGATTCCCTTGTAAAACTATTAGCAGCAGTACATTGATTCAGCTTCTTTTATAGTTCATATAAACTACTTGAAGATATTTAAAGGACTGGGTCAGTTGGCTTTAGTTATAGAGTACCTTTTACATACAGAAAAATACAAAATGTGTGATTTGGCTGGCTCATGAACTTCGGTCTAATGCAGATCTTCAACTGATTTTCCAGTACCATAACCGCTTGGGGGAAAGACCATGAGAAAGATGCTTTTGAACACATAGTGACGCAGTTTTCTTCAGTGCCTGTATCTGTGGTCAGTGACAGCTATGACATCTACAATGCTTGTGAAAAAATATGGGGTGAGGACTTAAGGCATTTAATTGTATCCAGAAGTCCAAAGGCACCACTGATTATTAGACCAGATTCTGGAAATCCTCTTGACACTGTGTTAAAGGTAATACTTTTGAAATAATTCTTCCAGTGTAGAATTTTGAAATGGCTGTCTAACACATTTGGGAAATATATTATTGATGATCTAAAACTATTGCTGCACTGGGGTATTTCATGTGTGATAGATCCAAAAATGTCCCTCATTAACCTTATCTGAGGAAACTCTCTGTTCCACATTCCCATTAGTTTGGTTTTTACTAAGCCAGTTACTCAACTACTTAGAGTTCTTAAAGCCGTTTTTGGTCCCTTTTAGAACTCTGCAAAATTAGTCAGTGTATATACTGTTCTTCAAGCAGTTATGAAATTCTCAGTTGTGATGCAGAAAGATTCAGATGCATCTGAAAAAGTGGGTTTTTTTACCCACGAAAGCTTATGCCCAAATAAATCTGTTGGTCTTTAAGGTGCCACCGGACTCCTCATTGTTTTTTTTAGAAAGATTCTGGGATAATACAACATATATTAGTGTCTCAGCACTTTCCAATAAGGAGTAAAATAGGAGGCTGACTAAGCATTAATCAAATACCAAGCTGAAGTGACATTTCTCACCATTTAAGATAAGCCTGAAAATCCAGAGTCACTTAACATTGAAGCAATAAATTGCACATGCTGCACGTACAAGAAAAGCTCCAAACCCGGTCAGACTTGCAGTTAAACTAGAAACACTTGCTCTTTAACAGTCAAAGAGCCACTTCATCATACAGAACTGTAGAATAAGAACATAAGAATGGCCATACTGGGTCAGACCAAAGGTCCATCTAGCTCAGTATCCTGTCTTCCGACAGTGGCCAATGCCAGGTGCCCCAGAGCGAATGAACAGGTAATGGTCAAGTGATCCATTCCTTGTCGCCCGTTCACAGCTTCTGGCAAACAGAAGCTAGGGACACTATCCCGGTCCATCAATGGCTATTAGCCATTGATGGACCTATCTTCCGTGAATTTATCTAGTTCTTTTTTGAACCCTGTTATAGTCTTGGCTTTCACAATGTCGTCTAGTAATGAGTTCCACAGGTGACTGTGCGTTGTGTGAAGAAATACTTCTTTTTGTTTGGTTTTTAAACCTGCTGCCTATTAATTTCATTTGGTGACCTCTAGTTCTTGTGTTATGAGGAGTAAATAACACTTCCTTATATACTTTCTCCATACCAGTCATGATTTTATAGACCTCAAGCATATTCCCCCCTTAGTCGTCTCTTTCCAAGCTGAAAAGTCCCAGTCTTATTAATCTCTCCTCATATGGAAGCCGTTCCATACCCCTAATCATTTTTGTTGCCCTTTTCTAAACCTTTTCCAATTCCAGTATATCTTTTTTGAGATGGGGCGACCACATCTGCACTCAGTATTCAAGATGTGGGCGTACCATGGATTTATATAGAGGCAATATGATATTTTCTGCCTCATTATCTATTCCTTTCTTAATGATTCCCAACATTCTGTTTGCTTTTTTGACTGCTTCTGCACATTGAATGGATGTTTTCCGAGAACTAGCCGCAATGACTCCAAGATCTCTTTCTTGAGTGGTAACAGCTAATTTAGACCCCATCATTTTCTATGTATAGTTGGGATTGTTTTCCAATGTGCATTTATCAACATTGAATTTCATCTGTCATTTTGTTGCCCAGTCACCCAGTTTTGAGAGCGCCTTTTGTAGCTCTTTGCTGTCTGCTTGGGACTTAACTACCTTGAGAAGTTTTGTATCATCTGCAAATTTTGCTGCCTCACTGTTTACCCCCTTTTCCAGATCATTTATGTTGAATAGGACTGGACCCAGTACAGACCCCTAGGGGACACCACTATTTACTTCTCTCCTTTCTGAAAACTGACCATTTATTCCTACCCTTTCCTATCTTTTAAGCAGTTACCAATCCATGAGAGGACCTTCCCTCTTATCCCAGGACAGCTTATTTTGCTTAAGAGTCTTTGGTAAGGGACCTTGTCAAAGGCTTTCTGAAAATCTAAGGACACTATATCCACTGGATCCCCCTTGTCCACATGCTTGTTGACCCCCTCAAAGAATTCTAGCAGATTGGTGAGGCATGATTTCCCTTTACAAAAACCATGTTGACTCTTCCCCAACAAATTATGTTCATCTATGTGTCTGACAATTTTGTTCTGGACTATAGTTTCAACCAGTTTGCCCGATACTGAAGTCAGGCTTACCGGTGTCTGTACTTGCCGGGATCACCTCTGGAGCCCTTTATAAAAATTGGTGTCACATTAGCTATCCTCCAGTCATTTGATACAGAAGCTGATTTAAATGATAGGTTACAGACTAGAGTTAGTAGTTCTTCAATTTCACATTTGAGTTCCTTCAGAACTCTTGGGTGAATACCATCTGGTCCTGGTGACTTATTGCTGTTTAATTTATCAATTTGTTCCAAAATTTCCTCGAATGACACCTCAATCTGAGACCGTTCCTCAAATTTGTCACCTAAAAAGAATGGCTTGGGTTTGGGAATCTCCCTCACATCCTCAGCCATGAGGACCGATGCAAAGAATTCATTTAGTTTCTCCACAATGGCCTTATCGTCCTTGAGTGCTCCTTTAGCATCTCGATCATCCAGTGGCCCCACTGGTTGTTTAGCAGGCTTCCTACTTCTGATATACCTAAAACATTTTTTGCTATTACTTTTTGAGTCTTTAGCTAGCTGTTCTTCAAATTCTTTTTTGGCCTTCCTAACTGTATTTTTACATTTCATTTGCCAAAGTTTATGCTCCTTTCTATTTTCCTCACTAGGATTTAACTTCCACTTTTTAAAGGATGCCTTTTTGCCTCTCACTGCTTCTTTTACTTTGTTGTTTAGCCACGGTGGCACTTTTTTGGTTCTCTTAATATGTTTTTTTTTAAATTTGGGGTATACATTTAAGTTGAACCTCTATTATGGTGTCTTTAAAAAGTTTCCATGCAGCTTGCAGGGATTTCACTTTTGGTGCTGTACCTTTTAATTTCTGTTTCAATAAATTCCTCAATTTTGTGTAGTTCCCCTTTCTGAAATTAAATGCTACAGTGTTGGCTGCTGTGGTTTTTCCCCACCACAGGGATGTTAAATTTAATTATATTATGGTCACTATTACCAAGGGGTCCAGCTATATTCACCTCTTGGACCAGATCCTTTGCTCCACTTAGGACTAAGTCAAGAATTGCCTCTCGTGGGTTACAGGACTAGCTGCTCCAAGAAGCAGTCATTTAAGGTGTCAATAAACTATCTCTGCCTCCCGTCCTGAGGTGACATGTACCCAGTCAATATGGGATAGTTGAAATCCCCCATTATTATCTTATTTTAGTAGCCTCTCTCATCTCCCTGAGCATTTCACAGTCACTATATCCCGGTCAGGTGGTTAGTAATATATCCCTACTGCTATATTCTTATTAGAGCATGGAATTACTATCCATAGAGATTCTATGATAGGAGGAGAGGATGGAAATGAAAAAATACAGGTAGGACCTGATGAGAAAGAGTCAAATGAAAAAAAGTCCCATTCAATTACATCATGTAATGGCAGACAGTTCATTTAAGATTTTTACTTCATTTGATTCTACACTTTCTTTCACATATAGTGCCACTCCCCCACCAGCAAGACCTGTTCTGTCCTTCTGATATATTTTGTACATTGGTATTACTGTGTCCCATTGATTATCCTCATTCCACCAAGTTTCTGTAATGCCTATTATATCAATATCCTCATTTAGTATAAAGCACTCCAGTTCACCCATCTTATTATTTATATATCATTTGTATGTAAGCACTTTAAAAGCTTGACACTTTTTAGCTGTCTGCCATTACATGATGTAATTGAATGGAACTTTTTTTCATTTGACTCTTTCTCATCAGGTCCTACCTGTATTTTTTCATCTTCCATCCTCTCCTCCTTACTAGGACATAGAGAATCTCCATTAATAGATCCTCCCCTAAGGGATGTCTCTGTCCAAACCACGTGCTCCTCTGCACCTGTCAGCTTTTCCCCAGCGCTTAGTTTAAAAACTGCTCTACGACCTTTTTAATTTTAAGTGCCAGCAATCACCTGATTGGAACCAATCCTCCCTGGACAGGCTCCCCCTTTCCCAAAAGTTTCCCCAGTTCCGAATAAATCTAAACCCCTCCTCCCTACACCATCGTCTCATCCACGCATTGAGACCCTGTAGTTCTGCCTGTCTAACTGGCCCTGCGCATGGAACTGGAAGCACTTCAGAGAGTGCTACCATGGAGGTCCTGGACTTCAATCTCTTACCTAGCAGCCTAAATTTGGCCTTCAGGACTTCTCTCCTACCCTTCCCTATGTCATTGGTACCTACATGTACCATGACCACCGGCTCCTCCCCAACACTACACATAAGTCTATCTAGATGCCTCGAGAGATGCGCAACTTTTACTCCAGGCAGGCAAGTCACCATGTGGTTCTTCTGGTCATTGCATTATGCCACAAAAAAATATAAAGCTATTTAGAACACACATTTGCATGTAGAAAACTTATCATAAAAGCTAACAATACCATTCCATTAAAGTAACTCTCAGTGCTATTACACGTTGGCTATCTACTAGGACAAATACAGATTTAACCTGTCTGGGTACTTTTTTCTCTAGGGCAAGTACTACATCACCATAGAGAGATTAAGCAAAGTTCCTTTCTCAGAACCATGAAAAAAGTCAGTGTGGATCAGGATCTAAAATTTGAGTGTTGCTAGTTTAAACTGAGACCTCAGACAGCAGTCCTTACTCCATGAGGCATATGGTGCTAATGGATCTGAGAAATGTGAAGGGCACATCCACTGTTTGCATTGTGTAAAGTAAAGAAAAGTTTTAAAAAAGAGAGAGAGTAATATGCTGGGTTGACCTACTGAGGAGAGTCTAGCTGCCAATTTGTGGTTAAGCAGAAAAGTGGGGATTGGGTGTGATTAGTCCTCTTTAGCCATGTGACTATACAGACCCTATTGTCTCCTAAGCTATTTTCTTCTAAACCACCCTTTGCACGATGGCTGGAGTATTTAGAGTACAGCATAGCTTTGCTCTGAGCCATGTACTCAAAATGCTAACAAAAATTAATTCTATTAAGTTTAATGGATTTGGTGTTTAACTTTGCTAGAGTGGGAGAAGTAGAAACAGAATTGCTTCCATTTTGTTTTCTACAGGTTTTGGAGATCTTAGGAAAGAAGTTCCCTGTTGTAGAAAATGCAAAAGGCTACAAGGTGTTGCCCCCTTATATCAGAGTTATTCAGGGGGATGGTGTGGATATCAACACGCTGCAAGAGGTATGAATTTTCTTAATGTATCAGATGAAATTGGCAGTGTCCTCCTTTAATCTGGAGTCTGTTACAGCTAGTCAGATGTTAATGTTTCTTTACTGACCCTCCCATGTTGAAACTAATTAGGATTAAACTCAGGGCAAAGATCTATCCTTTTATTTGTCTCTAGTGTGCCAGTCATGACTTGCGCTGTGGCAACAGTAGTAATTAACTAGTTTGAATTGTTAGGTTGTAAATTAAATATGTCTGCATTCAAACTTTCAAGGTGTACTTGTGCTTTTTGAAGGAGATACTTTTGAAAGCAAATGCAAAAGTGTCTACAAACCATTGTTAGTATAAAATATGGTGATGGTGGGGGGGCATCTTTAAAAGCCCAGCTAATGAGAATAATTGAGCAATCCATGTTTTATGCAAAATTATACCACATTAACCTACTGGTGCCCGATAGTCTGATAGATGGATACATAATTTCTTACTGTTAAAATTAAAAAGTACAATTTCAGCAAGGTAGAAGCCAAAGTTTCTATTACCTCCTGGAAACTCTAGTAACGAACTTGCTACTGTCTGGTGGAAGGAAGTGCAGAGCAGGATTGGTTAATCTTATTTCTGCACTTCATTAGTTACTTGATGTTAAGAGTCAGGCCATCACAGGATTAATGCCTTTTGCTTTGAAAATGAATACCAGCATTGCTCAGGGCATTCATCGTCTTCACCTTAGTAAATACTGATGCAGTGCTACAAAATAAATTAGGAAATAGTTCAGTGAAACCTCTTAGATATTGAAAGTACACACAGGAACTCCAGTTCACCAGGTCTGAGCAGCTTTGCATTCTTTTGAATTAAGAACTAGAGAAACTAGACCACAGAAGTGGGAGTAAAGCAGTGGCACACTGGTGGGAGTCATGCATCTGTTCAGTTTGATAAACCATTTGCATGTATAATCTGAGATCCACAAACATGAGCCCAAACAACAAAGCTACGAAGGTGTTTACATGTCACTGTCAAATCCTCAGAGAGAGGATGATGGTTGGGATATCGAGTAACAGAATTGTTGGTGGGAAGATTGCCTTGTAATAGAAAGCAGCTAACAAACTCGTGCCATGACAGCCCTGGAAAAACAAATCTGATTTTCTTGGTTTGTTTGATGGAGAGAGTGATTTGATGAGAATAGTCTTTCTGTATAATGCACAACTGTGATAACAGCAAGCATGAAATAACTGAATCTGGATATTCTACTCCTGATGGCATTCTGTGCCAAAAAATAGAAATTCTGCGCACAATATTTCAAAATTCTGCAAGTTTTATTTGTCAAATACATGTGGCAGCTCCAGCATGGCATTGGGGAAGATAGACCACTGGTGCACAGAGGTAGGATATCACTCTGCAGCTTTCCCCCTTCTCCCCCCCCCCCTCCCCCCCCCCCCCCAAGGGACATGGCTCAGCAGTGAGGTTGCACCCAACCCTGACACAGCGCAAGGACCGAGCCTGTCCCAGAAACACCCCAGGGTCCTACTCCTGTGTGACAGGTGCACCAGGTATGGGAAGGCAGGCTCAGCCCTCAGGATCTAAGTATGGAGGGGCTTAGTGTGGGGGGATCCAGGTGTGGGTTGAGAGGGTTCTGTTTGGGGCAATCTGGATGCACATGGGCTTGTTGGGGAGTTCTGGGTGCAACGGTAATGGGACTCTGCATGGGGGTCCAGGTGAAGGTGATTGGGGCTCAGTAGCGCAGGGTCTGGGTGTTGGGGAGGGGATAGAGTTCAGCGGAGGGGTTGGGTGTGGAGGGGGCTCAGTGGGGGGTCCAGATGCTGGGGGAGTGGGGCTCAATGGGGTGTGGGGATCCAGGTGCAGCTGGTTGGGGCTCAGTAGAGTGGGGATCCAGGTGCAGATGGCTCGTCGGGGTGGTCCAGGTGCAGAGGGAGTGGGGCTCGGGGGCGGGGGGAGAGGGAGTTCTGAGTGTGTGTGTGGGGGGGGCTCGATGTGAGGGTCTAGGTATGAGGGGGTCTGGATGCATGGGGGTTGTGTGAATGGGGGAGCAGCTCCGCATACAGCGATCCCTCTCCCTGCAGCTAAGGAGCGATGGGTGAGGAGTCTGCAGAGCTTCCTGCAGCCTGGAGAGAAATATGGGGGTGGGTCTGACCCGGCTCCGGATGCTGTGCTGGGGAAGAGGAAGTCCCATCCTCCCCAGCTAGGACTAGCAGGTGAGCCCGGCACAGGGTAGGAGCCACCAGCCAGGTCTTCCCCAGTCCCACCGCTTGCCCCACAGTGATTTACCTCTCTGCTGGCAGCCCTGGGCACCCAAAACATACTGCTGGGGAGGGTCGCATGACTGCTCTTGTGGCTTCGCTTTGATTCCCCGTCAGAGAGTCATTTTTCTGTGGGAAAGCAAAGAAATCTGTGGGGGACATGAATTCTGCGCATGCACAGTGGCGCAGAATCCCCCCCCAGGAGTAGTATCCTCTCTTTAATACATAACTACTGAACACTTGGTAACATTGTCTGATCGTTAAACAGAATTCAATTGAGAGTTAGAATATATTGGGCCATATTTATTCCTGGTTTGACTCCATTGACCTCTGATGGGGCTACACCAGCGATTAATTTGGCCCAGTAAACTCAGAGTCTTTCCAGAAGAAAGCCAGTGAGATTCTGGTAAGACTTTTCCTTAACCTGACTAGTATCTAGTTGCCTCCTAGAATTTTGTCTATCACAAAATCATGACCAGTCTTTAAAATATATATATTTATGGAGAAAGGGGGGTGGGACCTTGTTCTTCAGGATATGGAGATTCAGTACTGTGCTGCAAGGTGTAAATAGGACAGGAAAAGTTCTTTCTAATACCTAATGTGAGAGGAAATGGACACAAGGGATAAGTCTGTATTTAAATTACTTTCCTATTCAGATCCCAAAAATGTAGGATATAAAAATATATGTACTAATTTCCCCGCCGTGAGCCTTTTAGCAGCATAGCATTACCTGCAAGAACAAAAAGTCATAACACTTGGTATAAGAGAACCAAGTTTATACTTATTTAAAATTGCAAAGGCATTCTTACTCCTGTTGTTTCAATAACCCCAGATCTCCCATGTTGATGTACAGGATATCAATGCTGGGATTGCTTTAAAGAGGCACTTTCAAGTATTTTACACGTAGAAATGTAGGTTTCATGTAGAATAAAACATTTTTAAATAGTTTAACATGATCTTATCTGTATATACATATTCATAGTGATTACTTTTAAACTCCTTGAAAGTTTGTTTTAACTTTAAACGTTCCACATCAGTGTTGGAATCTCAAATGTAACTACAATGTCATGTACCAGATACAGTACTGTGGTGATGGGCATGCTATGAAAATGCCTAGAATGAGAAATTAACTGATCAGTCTAGTTCACTGTCCAAACTAGATGAAACAAAAACAAAAAAACAGCAGGAAGAGTGTAAACTGGATTTTTAAAATTCTTTATTTTAGGGGATACTGGTAGCACAGGTAAGGAACCTTCTGTTTGACTTCTTATTTTGATGTTTTCACTTTTAAATCATTGCAATTTGCTAACTGCAAAATATAGTAGACCTTCAAGAGATTATCTTTGAGCATTTAATTTCCAGCCATCTTTAAATTCTCATACTAGAGAATCCTCTAGTTTGGGATCATGACTGATGGACTAACAGTGCCTACAATGGAAATGGTTAGCTCAGCAGTTCTCAAACTGTGGGTCAGGACCCCAGAGTGGGTTGGGACCCCGTTTTAATGGAGTCGCTAGGGCTGGCATTAGACTTGCTGGGGCCTGGGGATGAAGCTGGGGCCTGAGCCCCACTGCCTGGGGCCAAAGCCCAAAGGCCTCAGCCCTGGGTGGTGGGGCTCAGGTTACAGGCCCCCAACTGGGGCTGAAGCCCTTGAGCTTTGGCTGGGGCCCCCAGCCCGGGGCCATGGGGCTTGGGCTTTGGCTTTCCCCACTCAGGTGGTGGGGCTTGGGTGGACTCAGGCTTCGGTCCCCCTCCTGGGGCCATGTAGTAATTTTTGTTGTCAGAAGGGGGTCACGTTGCAATGAAGTTTGAGAACCCCTGGGTTAGCTGGTCAAAATCTGGACACCTGAATTGCTCCCTCTGTATGAGCTGGAAAGTACAACACGCCCTCTGTCTTGCTGCCTCCACCACAATGAGAAACTCTTCTGTGTGGCATTGCTCTGGGTAAAGGCTGCAGACCTTTGAGGTTTTTGGTGGAAGTAATTCCTTCCTCTTCTTCTACTTGCTGCTCCTCCTCCTCCTCCTCTCTGGAAGCACCAAATGTGGATCTCAGCAGAAGGGTCATTGGTAGAATCAGAACTTTGCTATAGCGTAAGCAAGGGTCATACTATACCCCCCCACACAAGGTCATTCTGACCAATGAAGGTCCCTCATGATGGGAGTGTGGATGGGTTGAAGCCAACTTTTCATCCAAAGGTGTTTGTTCATCAGCTGAGGTAATCGAGGAATGTGTCCACAGCATAAGAAGGCCCACTGTCCAGGGATGCCATGGACAGAACGGGGTGAAGCATGTGGCTGGATGCTGGTTGAAGGGGACCAACCCTGCAGCTGTGATTTCTTGCTCCACTCTACTACACCAGTCAAGCAGAGCCCAGTTATGCCACTCTGCACTGGTAATGCCTGTTAACCTGGGAGTGTCCCCTCAAAATGACTGGTCCTCCCAGGCAGCTTCATGTTCCTGGATGAGATGTTGCTCATGGCCATCTTCTAACAATTTTTTGGAGGTTGTGCTTGAAGGGAGTCTGCACAAACAGCTCTTCTTCCTACCCCTTCCTTGTCTCCTTCAGTTATTCCAGAGGCTCTTGGAGAATCTCCCTCATTCAGACCCAATTAACAACTCTGAATCATTTGTCCTCGGGTTCCCCTTCTACAAATGGCTTCTAGGAAAGCCTCTAATCCACCAAGGAAGGAGACTCCCTTCCTGCTCATACTCCTCTCTAGGAAGTAGTGTCCAAATCAGAATCCCCTAGTCATTGGCACCAGAGGATGTGAAGTTCATTGCTAAAAATCATATTGGTTTTAAATGTATAGAAGAGAAATTTTCAGGATGCCTCAAGATTCCGTTAAATTGAAGTACTACAGGGAGGTCTGACATTCCTTTCTCCTTGTCGGGTTGAGGAATCTGTATATGCTGGAACGGAGGCAGGGGAAATTCTCTAAAGAGATGTGTGTGTTAGAGGGAGATGTTGCCCCTAAAGACCTGGTGGGAAGAAGTCTGGAGCATAACCTTGAGAAGTTGTATCTCAGCTGCTGTGCTGTGTGCTGCCTTTTCCTATACCATTACCTGTTGGCTTCCCTGTCATGGCTTTAGGCCTTAAACATATCCTGTAAGAGTAAGTCTAGAACTTCAGTGCTCCTCTATGTGGATGGTCCACTTCTAAATTGAGGCCATGTCTACACTACAAACTCACGTTGACTCAAGTTACGTCAGCATACAGCCGCCACAGTTAGTACGTTGCTTGTGCACGTGCGTAGTTGGCTCCTTGTGTCAGTGGTGTGCATACTCACCAGGAGCACTTGTGTTGATGCAGAATGTGGTGTATCATGGGTAGGTATCCCACTGTGCAACTCGCCACCTTCCAGTGCACTGTCTCTTGGGAATTTTGGCAATGCATGATGGAGCTGAAATGAGTTGGGCAGGGGTGACTAGGAGCATGGGGTCAACTTCCCAGAATGCATTATTCTCCATCCCATAATTTCATCGGTGTCCGATAATTTTTGCGCCGCCTTTTCAAAATCCCACAAATCCACATGGGCATCCTTGGTTTTGGCCATCTCTGATAGAAACCTGGAGCCTGCACAGCTCTGTACTGTTGTCATGAATGTTGCAAGCATGGGGCACACCATCCTGCAGTATTTGCAGAGTCACAAGCAGTGACTGGTGGGATCGATCTCCTTGTCATGCAGGTTTGGGATGATGAGCCATAACAGAAGAATCCTCTCATCTGGGACTTTCGCACTCTGGTTAGTAGTATGTTTATAGGTGGCTCCAAGCACTGGAAGTTTCTTGACCTGGGTTGTGACATGCTTTCCAAGCTCATATAGGGGAGCAGTTCAGGAAAACAGATCTTTGACCAATCAGCTTCTCTGGCCATTGTGGGTAGGGCTAATACATCAATCATGACTCTGGACTAGAGGATTCTTGTGTTATGAGAAGACATATTTATGGCAAGTTTTTAAATTGTCTGTTGATGGGATTGCATTTAACTTTTTTTCTGATAACTCTCAGAAAAGATGCCAAACAAGAATCGCTCAAGAACTTTGGTTGAAGAAGAGGGTAAAACAAATGCTCTACCACTTGAATATCATCCTAGAAATCTCTAATACAACTAATTCTAGGCTGCATATCCTTAGGAAGAATTGCTCTATTGCAGTTCTGGGTAGAGGCAAGCAAAGCCCCTCTCTTGGTGTTTGTGGGTGAAATGATCACTTTGTTTCAGAACACATTATATAACTTGAGCATCTGTGAAATCTAGAGTTGGCCCACAATTTTGACAACCATCAGAAGGCTCTTGAATGCCACCATGAAGGATTAAGTTTGGGCAAATAAATAATATGCTTTAGGGCTCTGTGGCTGGGTGTTGCATTGGCTGGGTGTTGCATTACTGTACTACTCTTGTCTTGGGAAGGGAGGGGGTGGTGTTTTATATTGCATGTTACAGTGCAGATAACAGTTCTCCAGCAGTAAAATTTTATAATTATCTCAGACTAAAGTATCAATTAAAAATTCAAACAGCATGCCAGGTATTGACAATATTTTACATATATCTTCTTGAATCTGAATGCTAGCTGGCTTAATTGTCTGTAAAAGAGCATCTTCTCAAAATATGCAATAACAAATTATGGAAAATGGCACTTATCAGCCCAGCTCTTAAAATACATTCCTTTATCACTGTTTCTTTTTCTTATCAGATTGTGGAGGGAATGAAGAAGAATAAATGGAGTATTGAAAATGTTTCCTTTGGATCTGGTGGAGCTTTGCTGCAGAAATTAACAAGGGATCTCTTGAATTGTTCCTTCAAATGCAGTTATGTGGTGACCAATGGCCTTGGGGTATGACCTCTAATTTATTCACTCATTTTATCACATATGAACTCCGAGTTATGGACAGGGGCAGCTCTATGCATTTTGCCACCCCAAGCACGGCAGTGAGGCAGGCTTCGGCGGCATGCCTGCGGGAGGTCCGCTGGTAACGTGGATTCGGCGGCATGCCTGCGGGAGGTCCGTCGGTAACGTGGATTCGGCGGCATGCCTGCGGGAGGTCCGCCGGTCCCGCACCTTCGGCGTACCCGCCGCCGAAGCCACGGGACCAGCAGACCTCCTGCAGGCATGCCGCCGAAGGCAGCCTGCCTGCCGCCCTCATGGTGACCGGCAGGCTGCACCCCGCGGCTTGCTGCCCCAGGCACACGCTTGGTGCGCTGGTGCCTGGAGCCGCCCCTGGTTATGGACATCTTGGGAATGGAGATTGTCCATAACTCTGAAAGGTTCGTAACTCCAAACAAAACGCCGCTCTGGCTCCAGCAGTTCACGCTCCGGGCCAGGTTCCAGATGCAGCTAGGCAGCTTCCTTGCAGGCAGCTTCTTTCTGGGGAAGCTTGTCCCACTCCCAATTGGCTGAGGGAGGGGAGGTGAAAACAACACCCAGGGCTTACAGGAAAGCATTGCAGACCCCAATGCTGCTCCTGCTCCAGCTGCTTTCGGCTGGCAGCAGGGGCTCACAGCTTTGCCTGCGACTCACAGCATCTTCAACTCCTAGCTGTAAGTGGATGCCTCGCGCATGGTGGTGGGGACAGGGACAGGTTGCCCACATGTCCCAACCTTGAACATGCAATACAGGCACAGTACAGTATTTGCTTTTTTGTTGTTGTTGTTGTTGTCGTCGTCTCCGCTTTTTCTGATTGGTTACTTCCGGTTTCACGTGGTGTCCGGTTGACCAGTCAGTCTGTAATTCTGGTGTTTGTATCTGAGGTTTTACTGTATTTGTATTGCTTCATATTTCAATCACGTTAGCACCGTCTGCATGATGTGCATGAGCACTCATTTGAATATCTCTTCTTATACTAACTTCTTCTCACTTTGATTTCCAGGTGAATGTCTTTAAGGATCCAGTAGCGGATCCTAACAAAAGGTCAAAGAAAGGTCGACTCTCTTTACATAGGACACCCAATGGAGATTTTGTTACATTAGAGGAAGGCAAGGGGGATCTTGAAGAATATGGTCATGTATGTATTCTGACTTATCACTTCACCAGAAGTAGATGACTTCATTCCCAGTGCTAACCCAAACTGAGAGAAAGTAGCTTAGATAGTTAAGCTTGTTTTTGAGATTTGTTTTCAGCCTTCTTTATATTTGACCAATAACCTCTATCAAATAATCTCAGAAGCTCCATCTATAGCAAATTCAGTATAAACAGCATTGTAGTTATCACTTAGTTTTACTCTCTAGTATTTTCAGTTGGGATTATAGGAAAGTAATGGGAAAAATTGTCTGCCTTTTTCCAGATCTGAACAGTCTGTTGATGAAATGTAGAACGTTCTTACAGTGCAACCTCTGTAATACTCCCTCAATATTTAAATATCTTTTGTCAACTGGAGTCTTTTTAAATGGATTTTTAAAAATCCAGTTTCTGGTAAAGAACCCTTTAGAGAGCATGTCCTCGTTTATTTCCTTTTTAAAAAATTAAGGTTTTCTGGTATGTTCATAAAAGCCAAGCTGCTGTTCTTGTCCTGTTCTCAAACCATTTTTAGCTCCATTCTGTCTACGATGCCATATCTGCAGTGTGTGACATTATATACTGTATCGCTGAGCATAGCCTTCAAAACTGCATTAAAGTCGTCTACAAATTTAAACTCAAAACTTTAATTGTGCCATAAACTTTGGTTAATCCCTTGACACTGTACTCTGGAGGCCACAGAATATCTCAGTAAATGCATCTTATTTCACTGATTTCCTCCCCCACCCCCGCCCCCTTTACAACAGAAATCCAGTGTGTTCTCTTCAAGATGTACCTGGGACGTCAATGACCAGTTTTACCAGTAGGATGACTGCAGACTTCCTCAGTGAATTGATCTGAATCACTGAGCATTAGCACACTCCTCCTAGATATTTTGGAGGCAAAAGGGGCTGGGGGGGGATGTTTTCAATCTCTCTCAACATAAGGACTCTTCTCATCTTCCCATTTTCAAAATGTTCCCATCCCCAGTAGGGTGTTGTACACCTGCACTAACTTGCACCTACCCACTCTTTATCTTCCCACTTCAGCACCCCAGTATCTGCTTTTCCCTTTCTGCCTCTTATCTAATTTGAGGGGAGGAGGCAGGATCCAGCTGTAGGGAGAAGCGGGGTACATTAGAAGGCCCACCCTAGCAGAGAGCGTAGGTCTGTTGCTCATACAGCCACATCTTCCCCCCCCCCCCGTTTCCAGCACATCACACCCTTAGTAGCCCCAAAATAACCAAGGAAATTGGCCAGATGCCAAGTAACACCTGAGAACTGCCTAACTTGCTATGGGTTAAATGTTACATTATTGATGATTATGCTAATTATGGTTTAGTGTTGAATTTTTAAAAGCACTTGGCGTAGGCCTAATTCTGTTCATATTGAAATCTGAGATAAAACTTCCTTTAACTTCAGAGGGAGGAGAATTAGGCCCACTCTGAGCACTTAAAAAAATACCACCCTTAGAGACTTCCAGACAAGGATTTATAAACTAGCCTTGCAATGCTTCTTCCAGTTGGTATTTCTCCACTTTTCAGATGTAGGAAAGCAGAAATTAAATGACTTTCCCAAAGTGTTGAGCTAAATCTGGGGCAAATCAGAGAGTAAATCCAGCACTCCTGGCTTCTAGCTGTTTCATTGCACTGCATGTATTCATAATACTTGATGAGGATTTAAAAGTTCACTGCCTTTTGGAACGCTGAGTCATGTTCAGATAGACACTAAACAACATTTTGGGTGCAAGAGGTGAGAACAGGTAGCTGTAGTTGATCAGTAGTGGCAGGCTCAGTAGATTTGAAGGAGAGGAAGGAGGTGACTTAGTGGATAGGTCAAGAGAAGCAGTTTCAAATGTAGAGTGCAGCAAAGAGGGGAGATACAAAGTCGATAGGATATGAGTTGAATGCAGGACGAAACAACTACTGAGAGCTCTGCATTGGCTTGACATTTAATATGGGCTCCTGAATTTGGTATAGAAGGGATATATGTGGGGGCTGTGATATGCGTGCTAAGAGAGGAAATATTTGGTTGCCGTGTTTTAAATTGGAGAGCGAGGTGGTGAGAGATGTGTATGCTATCAGCTGTTGCCCAGGCTTTCTGAATTGCCACAGTGCTTGTTTGGCAAAGAAACATCAGATTATTGGATTTTGATTTCTTACTGAGGAAAGGACTTTTTCTTGGAGGGTGAGTGACCATTCCTGCCTTTGCAGCCGCTTCACCCAGTAGCCACTTTCTTCTCGATGTTAACCCTACTACTTTGAGGAAGCAGTTAAGACATGAGTTACTAGACATGTTACGCTTGGTGCAGGTGATCACAACAGGCACTAGCGCATTCTAAAGAAAACCTTTACAGGCAGTTGTGTACAAATACTAGGGGCCCTTATAAAGGGATCAAATGTGTGAATTGTCAGCAGCATATGGCAGCTAGCAGGACAGTACAATGGCAGGGCAGTTTTTGGGGAGGAAGAGTCAGGGGGAGATTGGAGAAGTCATGCAATCCTTTGGTCTTTTTGGATCAATTAACTGTCTCCAGATAAAGAGTGGCTGTATACAGGAAATTTCCTAAGTAGTATTTATGCACAGATTTTTAGAATCTTTATTCTCCAGGTTACACTAACATGCAAGTGAGGATAGAGGCAACTAAATAACACCGCTTCACTGCAGAACAGTTTGTCATAGAAGCTGCCTGATGTATCTTGAAGAGGAAGAGAAAGGTGCAGTCATATAGACTTGCCTGTTCGCAAGCAAGGAAGGCACATATATCACTTTTGCCTTTAGATTTCTCAAACAGATCTATAATTTCAAGGGCTGTCGATTAATCGCGATTAATTGCAGTGTTAAACAATAGAATACCAATTGAAATGTATTACATATTTTGGATGTTTTTCTACATTTTCATATATATTGTATTCTGTGTTGTAATTGAAATCAAAGTGTATATTATTTTTGTATTACAAATATTTGCACTGTAAAAATGATAAACAAAAGAAATAGTATTTTTCAATTCACCTCATACAAGTACAGTAGTGCAATCTTTTTGTCGTGAAAGTGCATATAACTGTACTCAAAAACAAAACAATGTAAAACTTCAGAGCCTACAAGGACACTCAGTCCTACTTCTTGTTCAGCCAATCGCTAAGACAAACAAGTTTGTTTACATTTACAGGAGATAATGCTGCCCTCTTCTTATTTACAGTGTCACCTGAAAGTGAGAACAGGTATTTGCATGACACTTTTGTAGGAGGTGGTATATTTTGGTAACACTTTGAGCCCCACAGAGTAACACACTCGTTCATCCTGGAGGGATCTAGCTTTCAATCATAGGAGGTAGGCCTTATCACAACACAATTCAGGACCCCCAAAGCTTTGAGTCTGTTCAAAATCAGGCAAAATATGGTCCTCCATCTTTAGCAAGTACAATGGGTAAGGAGGAAAGATTTGCTGCCTACTGTGTTGAAGTGGCTTATTCATTAATGTCACTAGATGGAAGCTGAATTCAAAATACTCTCTGCTCCCCAGGCCTGGTTGACTAAAATTGCAGGTCCATGTGATGGGATGTGGTGTTCACATTAACACTCTATACAGAGTTGGTTTTTGTTACACTTCTGACTTACTGCTTGTGTCTTTGGTGATGCTCTGTTTAATACAAGGATATATGCAAAGGAGATTTCTGTGAGATGCTGCAAACAGCTTTTCCAATAACCATTCCAGAGGGGGGAAATGTTTTGGTCTCTCTGCGCACTGAGGGAAGTGAATGTCAGATCGCACCCTTAGTTCTAATATCAGAATTACACTCGGGTGTTGGTCAAGTGAGCTTCACCTTTCCTATTAATTGCTCTAGCAGTGTGTATAAAATATCTTCCCCACTCTTAGGGCAGGTCTACACTAACCCCCAAATTTGAACTAAGGTACGCAACTTCAGCTACATGAATAACGTAGCTGAAGTTCGAAGTACCTTAGTTCGAACTTACCTCAGTCCAGACGCGGCAGGCAGGCTCCCCCGTCGACTTCGCGTACTCCTCTCGCCGAGCTGGAGTACCGCAGTCGACGGCGAGCACTTCCGGGTTTGACTTATCGCGTCCAGACAAGACGCGATAAGTCGAACCCAGAAGTTCGATTTGCTTGCCGCCGAACTAACGGGTAAGTGTAGACCTACCCTTAGTTTATGTGCTTTCCGCAGTGGCCTGGCACAAGAGGTTGATGTCTTAATTTATTTTGAGATTGTATATACTAATTCTTTGTACTATAAACACTACTACACATGCATAATATGGCTGAAATATTTATAAGATTTTAATAATGTTAGAATGATAGTGTTACAAATAGAAACACAAAAGTTAGTCTCTTAGCAACTAAGGCCCCAATCTCACAAACACTTTATGTGGGTGCTCATTTTTACATATATATCAGTAAGTCACATTGATGTCTACAGGGCTACTCATATATAAAGTTGAGCAGTGCATACGTGTTTGCAGGATCATATAGAAGTTTACATCTGACAGTGTAACTAGTATACATGTGTGTTCAGCATTTCTTCTTGAAAGATCTTATTTCACATTCACTGAAACAAAGTGGTATCTGTTACAGGATCTCCTTCATACGGTCTTCAAGAACGGAAAGGTAATGAAGTCTTACTCGTTTGACGAAGTAAGGAGAAATGCCAGACTGAAGGACAATGAACTAGAAGTGGCACCTCATTAAGTTTAATTCCATGTCTCTCTGTGTAATGAGTATGTACTGCATAGCTGACGAGTTTGTTGTACAGATCTGTGTGTTTGTGTTTTATGATACATTATAGCCAAATTATTTGTTGGTTTATGGACATACTACCTTTTTTCTTTCCTTTTTTGCACCAGTCTTTAGAAAAGATGAAATTAGGAAATGGTACTTAAAATGTAAAATCTATTTAATGCTGAAGTGTGCTTTTTAGGGCCCTTTGCCAGTAGTGATTCAATCTGGTATTGATCTTTTCACAAATGAGACAGAGCAGAGAAACATTTTTATATGGAATAGAATATCACAAAATGGATTTACATAAAATTATCATGATTACTTTGTTTATATTTAACTTGTATTTTTGTACAAACAAGATTGTGTAAAATATATTTAAAGTTTCAATAATTAAGTCTTTCCAACTTTTCATGATTTTTATGAGCACAGACTTTCAAGAAAATATTTTGGAGGAAAAATCATTGCCTTTTGTCCATTAATCAGCAAATAAAAATGGCCTTAAAGTTTCTTGTGACATTGTACCATTTTGAAGGTTAAATCAGGACTTGTACCTACTTAAGACCCATAGAATTGCTGACCTCATTGTTCCTTGTAGTTATCTGTAGTAGTCATTCTACATTAAAGAAAATTACTGTTCTTGCTGGAATCTTTAGGTACTATAAGCGTATAGGCCTAGCTAGCAGTGTATGGTATGTAAATGGAATGCCAAATTTGAAAGAATTCTCTACTGCAACTTGTCTCTTGTCAAGTATAGTCCACTTGGCATATGCACCTCAATATTTTAAGAGTAAAGTTTTTAAGAGATATCCTCTTCCACTACAGAATATACGTGTAAAATACTGATAAATATGGAAGCGGTGTATTTTAAAGTAATTATACTTCTGGGTTTATTTTTCATATATTGTAAGTGACATGACTTTAAAGTGAAATACTGGACTGGGTAGTGCACTTTTTTACTTTTTGTATTTTTTTTCATTGATTTGCCTTTTATCAGACTGGATGTTAAATTGTATAAATATGTTTAACTATTTTTTGTTAAACAACTTTAATAAAATATTATGCTAGACAAACTTCTTTTACATGAATCCCCCCACGGGGGACATGATACAGAGGGATAATTGTGAAAACAAAATATATGAAAGGTACTTTTTAGTCAGCTGTGCTTGATTTTATTCACTCTCTGCATATGCTTGCTTGAATACCTGCTGGAGGACAAAGCTGTCAGTGATTTTGTTTGACAAACCATAGCAAGTTTTCAGATATTTGACTGTACTGTAGGGTGGCTCTTATGAGAAAATGAATCCCTCCTTTTTTAGAAAAGCAATGGTTTCTGTAACGTTATCCATGCTAAAGAGTAACTATGTCACTGACCATTGTACAGGTGTTGCATTTGGTTCTGGCTGTAATGTATTAGCAAGTGATGTTACAGGGCAAATGGTTTAGAAGAGATCAAACAATTTAGACCAACCACAAATAATACAAAACATACTTTTATTTGAAGGAAGCTTAAAAAGCCATACTTTATTGTTCTTACTGTCACACCAAAAAGGGCCACATCAAAGAGCTTGTAATGTTTCCGGGATGTTTCCGGGATATGAAGTTAAAACACTTAAGCCCAGTCGCAATAGTTTGTTTTATTTGTTTAAATTTTTTTTTCACTCTTACTGTATGTGATTATACACTTTGGTGATGTATCGTTTCAAAAAGTAGAGTTTTAGTAAGATGATAAACACTGACCTTTCACACCCGGATCTGCATTCTATTGCAGTTACCCATATTGTTCATATTTGGTCAGGAAAGATTTTAACTCCAGAGATAGAATTAGTAACAGTTAAATAGAATAGAGACTTTCACTCCTCCATATGATATGTATTAGAGAATTTTATGATGTATGGTTTAAAAAAAACAAACTGCTTTCATCCTGTACCAATAAAGATTTTGATAACTATTGACTACCCATAACTGATATTTTTGTAATTAAAAGCTGGGGATATGCTGTGAAAGCACTGTTTTTCTTTTTGTCTGCCATGAAGTACACAAGTGACTGTTTGATATTATATCTAGATTTCAGTTTATTTGGGACTTTTCTATGAGTTCCCTAAGCTGTGCATGTCACTTTCAGAAAGTCGTGTCATTCATTTTAAAATAATGTTAGTACTTTAATCACCTGGTGCTAGTCAATCCTCAACTCTTGCCACCAAGTGATTGGCAGTTGACATCCCAGACACCAAAGGGTTGATAGTGATGTCAGATATAACCTATTACCGTGCTTGAACCTTACAATATCGTAATTCTTCCATACTGAAGCAAACAGCATGTTTGGGTTTGCTTTAAATAATTAGATTTGTAGCCATTGAGATTTTAATTATCCCCATTTAATTATAGTACAGTGTTTGTATTTAAAAATAGGAGTTGGACGTTTTGTGTTAATACTCTAAATAATTTATTTGTAACCAGTATTTAGCATAAGAAATGGATTTTATGACTATTTTTTCCTGAGATGCATGGCTATGAAACTGATGCTAAATCTTTTTGTAACAAGATCCATCTTAGAAGATCTGAGGAGAAAATAGAAAAGTATTTATTGTTTTATTTGCCAAAATTCAAAACGTAAAGTTTAAACCATTTTTCTAGTTTTACATTCCTCCTTAACTTGTTTAGTGGAGAGTAAATATTCTTCACTTAAATCCTATGTTAAATGTACTCAACATCAAATACAAATATGTAATAAAATGGAAATAAAGTTTAGTTCTGGTAGTGAAACACTAATATCCTTTTGACTTTGTTTTAAACCTGTGATGTTGGACATCAGATTTCTTCCACGTGCACTCATTGCCAGCAGTTTGGACAGAATGAAATTGAGGTGCCATGATAATCCGCTATATAGGATAACCATACAAAGTGAACAGTTTACATAAGTGATACTCAAACTGAGGCTCGCAAGCCACAAGTGGCTCTTTAATGCATCTTCTGCAGTTCTTTGCAGAACATGATATTAAAACGGTGTGATTTTAATTATTAACCAATCAGGATGCTTTTACTACATTATTAACCAATTGTAATTGATAAAATAATACTTGGTCAGTCATTTTGCTGTGAGGATTGTATATATAATATATCTAAATAGTAAATGAAACCATGAATTTGCAGTACTCTGGCTCTTTTGGGTAATGTTTATAACTAATTTGGCTCATGAACCGCTGAAGTCTGAGTATCACTAGTTTACATTTCTGTATTAGACTTTAAAACACATTCTGGAAGGAGGTGGGGCGGGTTACATGCATCCCATGTTTGTTACAGGACTTGAGCAAATCCCTACTGTAGCACCTTATTCCACGTATAGGTTTTATATGTACAGTACTTGAACCTGGACCACTCTTCCATGATCTTGATATACAGCCGCCAGAACACTAGATATAAAAACCCCAAGGGCTTATCACCCTTAATATTTCACACAATTCTGAGTCAAGTGAATGTCCTCTCCTTGGGACTTGACAGTTTCAGAATAAAGCTGCTGAAAAACTTGTTCAGAAGCACATTAACCATCCCCATCAAAAATGTAATGTAAATGCTTATGGGGCAAAATGCTTATTGCCAGACCCTTAAATTAAATGCGTTAAGTATAACGTTTTCATAAATATGAAAGAAAATGTCACTTTGGAATCCCCTGTGCCCTACCTGCAGAAGCTTAAAGAACTGGTGCGCATGCCCTGTGATTACAAGCTCTCTTAATGAGGCTGTACAGAATTTTGAAAAGGGGCAGCCCTGATCTTAGTGACTTCTCTGGCCTACAGTAATGGGCCGCTTATGGTTAGACATTTCAGTCTTATGAGCATGGTTTCTCAAAAGAATATATGTACTATGTACTGTAGCTAGGTCCATACAGCTGACTGTCTTGGTAAGCTAGTTAAGCCATCCCATTACAATGCTCCAGGCTTCTGATTCCATCATAGTCCCATTTTATGTGAGTTAAGTTATTACTTGTTCCCAGATATGTAAAGTGTTCTTTGTGTTGTGTCCTCATAGAGTAGCTTGTGATTCACTGTATGAAGGAGACTCTCAGAAAACTTCTAACCTAAAATAGCCCTAAAAATGGATGTGCTTTTTCCCTGTCCCCCAGCCCTGACATAAAATATAAAATAGTACCTAGATTGAGCTGCTTAAGGTAGGAACCTTGTCTATTTGTCAAAGTGTCCATTACATACTATATTAATGATTAAGAATAATAGTGTCATACATGCCTGGGGTATAAATGGTAGCAAAAATCAGCTGAGTCACTCTATTTCTGATTTATACCCTCCCTTTTATTGGGAGGAGGTAATAAGTGGAGTGGGTCAGTTGAATTATAGGGGCATTAAACCAATTTTAAAGTAAAGCTATAAAGAGCATAATGAATATACAGTTTAAGAATTAAGACGGTTGGCTGGTTTGTTTTTCTAGCCCCTGTGTTTTTATGAGCCCTGCAGCGCCAGAAAGGCTCATGTAAATTTATATACAGTTGCAACAGTGACTTAAGAACCAAAACTAGACCCCAGAGCCTTCAGATTGGAGCACTTCATGGCTTCAGTGCTATAGCAACAAGAGGTCACCTCTTCAGTGTATGACTCAAGCCAGGTGCATTTTTCCAAGAGGAGCAAGGCTGATGCAAAGTCAGCTATGGAAGCTCCTGCAGAAATGGGATGGCTCAGCTGCTGTTCTCAGCTTGTCCATTGCAAGCCCCTGGCTGCACTGTTGACAAAAGCAACCAAAGAGCCTCTTCGTTGCCAATTAAGACTTTGAGGAAAACACCAGGCCAGAGACCAACCATGACGCACAAAAATGGAGATCAGAACATCATAATCTGTGTGACTTTTTACTTCTAGGAAGCACCTGGCTTATCACTTTGGCCAAGAAGAAGGAAATAAGTGGATCTGGGTAACAGCTTATGACTGTCTAAAGCTGTATGGCCGCCTTAGCACATATTTCCTGAAAGATCTCCACCCTATTCCTGTTTCATGTACCCTTGCTTGAGTCCCACATCTGTAGTAACAGGCTCTGCCATTTACAAGGCTGCTAGCATTTCTAGACTCAAAATTGAGTCCATTGTAATGCTAGCTAACAAATGGGTATTGGAATTATTCTCTGTGCAAGGAGGCTCCATTCCAGGGAGGTGTTTGGGGGTCAGAGAGATGTGTGGATTGTGGGGTTTTATATTCGTGTCATTGCAATGGGGTTAATAACTGGCCATTTTTTTTCCTTCCTATTTTCAGGTTTATTTAAACTCATTCAGGGTGAACTGCCCGCCGTGTGTGTGGTGTTGCTGACTCCCTTACACTGTAACTGTTGCTCCAGTTAATGTGCGTGGGCTACTCTTGGTTTCCCTGTGATGTTTCCTGGGGGATAGAAAACCTGTATTCAGGTTGTGAAGGTTGCATCTCCATGTGGAGGTATGATACATTCTTCAGACCTGGAGAACCCCAACAGAGTCCTATAGACCCACGTCTCCTGCTTGAAGCCTGAAGATCGTCTCCTGAAAGACTGTCCTTGCCCAGAGAGACTGGGTAGAATCCCTATGAGGGAGACATTGCACTTAAGAGTATCTATATCCACTGTCTCCCAAGGCACATAATGACAAACTCGTATGACATCTTTAGCCTCATTCCTCTTTATAAGGAATATGTATCAGATGTACTGTAATTGCAGTTGTGAGCACTAAGCATTCTGTTCAGTCAGTTTTCCTCCCCTTACTGATAGCACAGTTAACCTCTCTTAGTGATTTTTAAATGGCCCATCAGGGGCTGGACTGATGAAATATGAAAACTTCCACCTATTAGGTCACCAATTTAAATCTAGAATGTTAAGGTAGTTATTAGAAGTTTTCATGGGACAGCTGTTTGGTTGCCTGTATGAAAGGGGATGTGGTCTTGGTCCATTTTGTCATGGATAAGTGTTCACACAAACCCATACCACAATTAGCAAAACTTGGAAAATGAGCTACTGTCATATCTGGAGGTGGTCCTTCCAGAACATGGATAAGCCATTTCAGCTCGGTGATGTGAGGAAACTTCTGCTGTTACTAAGAATATCAGTCTCTAAAATTTCCATTCCTGCTCCCCCTTCCCAAACATTAAATTTTCTTTCTAAAAGTAAGTATTTTCTTTAACCAAGGATGTGTATGTGTCAAGGAGTTCCAGGTTACAGTTTTCTAGGTTTGCCCCTTGGAAAGAATAGAGCTGAAGTGTTCTTGTCTCCGGGGTGGAAGTTCTCCAGTCTGCAGAAGATGTCACCTTAGTTTAAGCATAAGATATTAATTTCCAAATTTTCCAAGAGGATCAATTGCTGGTCTGAGAAACCTTGCGAGTACGTGTGTCTCTACACTAGAAAAGAGGGCTGAGAGAAGGTTAGGGTGTGTTTAACTAACCTTGAACTAATCAGGACCTTTCCCCTAACATTGGATGTATTCCTATGCCTTTTACCTCAATTGAACTGGTTGAAGTCTACCCTAAACTTTCCCCTAGAATATGTTTGGACCTGCTCAACTGATGTCAAAGATGTTTTAATGTGTCCACACTAGGAAAAAGGTGGTAATTGGTTAACACACCCTGATCTAAACTTGACCCATTTTTTTTCAAGCCCCCTGTAGATACTCGTTAGTTTAAAAAAGACAGTGCTAAACTGCATTAATAATACCATTCTTCCCGAATATTTTGGTTACCCCTGAATTAGTTAACCTCTCTCACTGATTAGCCTTCTAAATGATGTTACTTCAGGACAATCATCTGTCTTCGTAGCAGTCATAATTCTCCACAGGGCAAAGAGGAAAGTTGCACCTATGTATAAGATTCTGCAGTCTTTTCTTCTGCAGACAAAAGCAAATGTTTAAGTTAAAATGAAAGAGAAAGCTGACCCCATGCCTTGCTAAGGGGCAGATGAATGTGAGAGACTGGAGATACCAAGAGGAGTTTGCTGTCTTTATATAAACTCACTCATCCTCTTTGTGTAAAAATAACTTTTAAAAAAATATATTAAAACAATGTTAAATTTACAGCCATTCTAGAACATGACAAAACTTCCCTGAAGACTCCTGCATTCATTTCCTAAGTGGGCACTTCCTGAGTTACAAGATCTGGGCCTGACCCTGCAAACCTTACAGAGACACACAATCCCATCAGTCAGTTGGATGCTTGTGTGAGTAAATACGTAAGGGCTGCAGGATTGGGCCTTCTGTGAGTAGGGAAAGTATTAAAATGCCTCTGTATGTTAAATAGCTGCTCTCACTGAAGCCAATAGTAAAACTTGTCTTCATTTGGACCCACAATGATATCAACTCTATTAACAGCGATGGAGACTACCATTGTGACAGTTGTATCTTAAGACAAGTTATGCATATTCAGCTTTTGACCCATTCTTTACAGTAAATATTTAATTCTCATGTACTGGAACTAATTCCAGGGGTTTTCCTCTGTTACAATGGGTTCCTGCCTACAGGCAGGTTAAGACAACACCCTGCAGTATGCCAAAGGAAATCTACTTTCCAATGAATACAGAAGGTGACTGCACAGTTTGTAATGCTGTTATTGCGCTTCCATTGCCCATAATCACAATGCTTATGTGTTAAAAGATAGTGGTGGTGATGCAGAGCATTCTGTATGACTGCGGTAAAGGTAATTCTGTCAAGGTGTGTATTGACCTAAGACAGGGGTCGGCAACGTTTGGCATGCGGCTCACCAGGGTAAGCACCCTGGCGGGCCGGGCCAGTTTATTTACCTGCTGACACGGCAGGTTCGGCCGATCGCGGCCCCCACTGGCCGCAGTTCACCGTCCCGGGCCAATGGGGGCGGCGGGAAGCCGCGGCCAGCACATCGCTCACAACACCTCTGCTGGAATCTGGTATTTTCTTGTACCTGACTTTTCCCTTGGTCACTAGCCTCTTACAATAATCTAGAGTCCTTATGATTCACTGGCAGCCAAGTTTGATTTGCCCTTACAAAGATTTTAGAAATCTTTCTTTAAATCAAGAAAACACAGGATGATGTTGACCATTTGATCTTGCCATGTTTGACTCTTAGTTCTTTGAATGGTAGATGTTGCATTGTGATTAGCACTGCATTTTCGGGGTTGGAGGAGGGAATCTTATAAAATGTCTCATTTAAAATACTGCACAACTTAATATGCTGCCAGTCCACACTCAGAATCTTGTCTTTCTTTGCATTTGCAGTAGGGCTATATGAACGTTTGTGAACTCCATTATGTTTCAGGGGCTCTACTTTGTATTATAACCTTCAATTTGGAGTGTGAACATCATGTTGTGTTGCAACATCCTTTGTCAAAGCAATGTTGAAAAGATGTCAGTGGTTATCCACTGCAGCTAATGAAGTTCCCAGTCACCGTGACCTTTCATGCCACTGATCTTCAACTTCAGCAGCCAAGAGAGTAAGAGTGCCCCTGCACAATGGTCTTCCCACTTTAAAAAAAAAAAAAAAAGCCCTTGCTTACTGGCATTCAGGCATCACTAAGACAGACAGTTCTGTGGCGATAGGCGAGTGCT
Source organism: Emys orbicularis (assembly GCF_028017835.1). Classification (NCBI taxonomy): domain Eukaryota; kingdom Metazoa; phylum Chordata; order Testudines; family Emydidae; genus Emys; species Emys orbicularis. The sequence goes on along the minus strand of NC_088683.1, from coordinate 30,281,729 downwards.
GAAGTGACAAGTATAGCTGAACACTGGGAATCATAGTCATAAACCTGCATGCAGGCGACCTGGGACGCCGGTCGCTCAGACTTGAATCCTGGGCAGCAAGGATGTTCGGCAACACCCCAGCTGACTGAGCAGCCCTTGTTCAGGCCAGCACTGCTCAGCCAAGTAAGGGAAGGGGTTAGAAAAAGTGCCCTAAACATTGCCTCCCACCTTTAATCTGGCCAGGTCACTGCAACTGGTGGATCATCCACACAGAGGTTGTTCTCTTAAAAAAAAGCAAAAGCCCTCATGTGGGGTCATGGAACATATGGATCCTAATGAACAGAGCAACCCATCAAGACCAGAAAAATATACAGCGTTAATTGCAAGGGACTGTGCTAGATACAGCATTGATATAGCTGTCCTCAGTAAAACCAGCCTTGCACATGAAGACTCCGTAAAGGAACACCTACTTTTGGAAAAGGAAATCAGCAGAGGAAGACAGAATTTATGACAGTGGTTTGCCATTAAACCAGTTTCCTAAAATCACTGAAGGACTTACCTGTGGGCAAAAATGAACGCCTAATGATTATATGACTTCCCATTGGAAATTCAAACTCTGCGACTCTTATCAGGGCTTATGCACCAACCATGAACAGTACAGAAGAAATAAAAGAACTGTTTTGTTCTGATTTGGATGACATAATGAAATCTACGTTGTAGCCTTATCTATAGTTATGGGTTACTTTAACCAATTACCCATCCCTTGGTGAGGGTTTACACCTATGTTAATCTGTGAGAGTTCAGCCCTCAAGATTGATTACAGTAGAGAAGTTATCAATAGAAGGGGAACCCAATGGTGCATAACAGAAGCTACATCATGGTCTTTCTATAATCATTACTTTTATTAGCCAGCCACCCAATTCACACTCACTATCTATCCTGGCATCTCTCCCCGCCCTCCCACCCAGGCATGCAGGTTGGGATACAGCTTTTGTAATGTGTTGCACTGACACCCACTGGGGTTCGTACATATTTATGAAGGTTTTAACCCCTTTTCTTTATCTGAACTTCCCCACCCCCACTATTTTTGGAGTGCTCGGTTTTTCATAGGCTAATTTGTTAGTTCCCCTTATATTCATTAACATTTATGTCACCTTATCACTATAGTAATAGGAAGTCTCTGACCTTTCACCCCAGCTCCCAACAGTCATCTTGTGGTGTCTACTGATATCTTGTAGACATTATTATCCAAACTCAGCCGTTATTTTCAACACATCAGCATACCATAAACATAGACACAAGCTTAGCAGATTTATTAACTTACTTATCTTTATAATACAGCTAACTTATTCTAAGTTTAAAGGACTAATTTGGCTAAGCTAAATATCTTACAAGCCTGAAGCCTGTAGGCCTTGTGTTACACCATGAATTAATACTTATATTTTATCTCTATATCCTAAATATACCTAATATCTTTTATCCTTGGCTACACCATCCAATGAAGACAAACTCATACTTCTGGGAGACTTTGGGTATGTTTATAGTTAAAACACTATAGTGGCGTTGCTGTAGCACTTCAGTGTAGACACTACCTATGCCAATAGGAGGGTTTCTCCCATCAGCATAGGTAATCCACCTCTCTGGGGGGCAGTAGCTGAGCTGACAGAAGAATTCTTCCGTTGACCTAGCACAGTCTACGCTGGTGGTTAGGTAGGTATAACTATGGCGCGCAGGGGTGTCGATTTTTCACAGCCCTGAGAGACATAGCTATATCAAAGTAAGCTCCTAGTGTAGGCCTTGCCTCAAATGCCGGAGTTGGAAAAGACAGTGAGGCTTGGAGTGGTGGTGTAAGAAAGAACAACGGAGTCATAAAAGTGAACAGCACTGGTCTTCTACTCAGCAAATGTGATGAACATGAACTCATTATTACCAACTCACTCTCCAGGCAAGCTAACAAATACAAAACTTCATGGATGAACCCAACATTGTTGCTTTGGCACCCGATTGACTATATCATTATACGACAAAGAGACATCAAAACTGTTAAGATCACCAGAGTAAAGTGAGGAGAAAAGTGTTGGACTGACTGCAGGGTGATCAGAGCCATTTTCAGTTTACGTGTTGATGCCCCTCAGCAAAACAATGCTGAACAGTGTAAACCAAAATTGAATATAGCAAAGTTGAGACATCCATTTCATAAACAGAAACTGAGGGAAAACTTAAAGGAAAAATTTGATAGCATTACATCATCATCCCAGTAATGCACTTGAAAAGTAGAATATATTCCAAGCAGTCAACTTTCAAGTCTCTGAATAATCTAAGGATCGGACCACACTACAAAGTTAGGATGATGCAAGTCACCTTGTGGTGATCTATTTGTACATGTGTCTACAGTCAAATTTGTCTCCCACCAGAGTATGCACCCTATTATGGTGATGCAGTAAAATCACCTCCCCAAATGGCGTTGAACTATGCTGACCTACTGCCATTGACACAGTGTGAGCGTAGACACTGCATGATCTATGTCGACCCTAACGTCCCTTCAGCAGCTGTCCCACAATGCCCCATTCCCTACAACTGTGATTTCTCTGGCCACAATTGTGAACTCCACTGCCCAGGTGCACAGCCACTGGAAGCCATCTCCTCTGCCTTAAAAAACCCTGCATATTTTTGAAATGCCTTTTCCTGATTGACTTGATGAGCACACCTAGCAGCACTCTCTGGTTGTGTGCAACTGCCCATGCTAGCTCCACACACTCGCTGCACGTGTGAGGGTGCTTGAGACACCCAGAGCTAGCAACAGTGACCAATCACTACCTGTCCCAGTCCCAGGCCTAGAAGCACAGGGGAATCCAGCAGTTAGGCCCACACATAACAGACTGGTGTCTGGCCAGGGAACGAGACAGCGCCAATTTGTGACAAGCCGTGCAAAAGTTTTGTATGGAGCCTCCCTCCCCCCCATCAGGTGTACTGTTACAGTTGGGCTGCTTCTGTTTGCGTATCCTTAATCCCATCCCTTAATCTCTGCATCCATCCAGGTAGTTCATTATTTGCTCTCTTTCCCCCCCCCCCCCGACCAAGTTGTGTAGGGCACAAACCTACCAAAACAACAGCCTATTGTGTGTGGGAGAGTGTCTATTCGGTATCCTCCTAAAGAATAATGAGGGCCACCTAGCCCCATATAAGATGTGCTCAGCAGAAACTGGGGCACACATTCTATATGGAGCCATGTCCTTCTATTTATTTTACTTTGGTAACACTTGTCAATAAAAAAGTCTGAACTGTATTGAAATGGACAGCCACCCTCTGCATTCAGCTGGGAGCAGGGAGGGCTGCAGTCCATATCCCAGCCTCTTCCCAGCACCCCATTTAAGAAAAGGAATATGTTTAGGCTGAGTAACCGGGAGTGAGAGCCATTTGACTGTGGCATAACCTCTCATAGGGTGCTGGAAGCTACCTGGCAGCTAGGAAATGTAAAGTTGCAGTGGAAAACTCCGCCCAAAAATGGTCTATAGGGAGGAGTACGGCCCTAGTTTGTGATTGTCAGAGGGAGATGGCAGCAAGAATATATGCAGTGCCATAGTCAGTGAACAGTAATGAGGAGGCCTCATCGGTTTGCCCAGCTCCTAAGAGCCTGGAGCTCCATTATATGAATGGATCAAATGTATATTTGGTGAGGGAAAGCAGGAGGAAGGTAGAAGATGGCTATAGTGGGCATATTTCTCATTTCCACTGAGATCTCTTTACACTGCAATGTTTATAGGGCCTTAAAGTGGATGTAAATATAATCAGTATTGCCAGCCCCAAATGTTCAAAAATCATGAGTCAGGCTCACCAAAAATCATGAGATTGGCTTTAAAAGCATGAGATTATGTAAAAGTAATAGATTTGGAGTTCTTTGTATTTGCCTTCTGCTGTTTGGGTATCAACGGTGTGCTGGCGTCACATTTTGAAGCTTTCTCCATAGCCACGGGGGTGAGAAACTTACTTTTTCTTTAAGAATGATGGCTGAAATCATCACATATCCACTTGACTCCAGGAGCTGGGGCTTTAAGGAAAACAATAATTACCATGAGACACATAACAAAATCATGAGAATTGGAAACACTGCAGTAATGCACACACATATTAAGGCCCCTTATGTTGCCGGAGTGGTCTAAAGAGTTCTTCGTGTAAATGAGAATCAGGTCCAGTGACCTCTTGGTTGTCTGTGGCCTAGTTGCAGGCTCAATACCCCGTCTGCACCCCCATCGTGCTAATATATTATATGAAGCCAATTGGAAGAGCAGGGAGCTAGACCTTGTGAATAATAATCACTACCAATTTAGGCCCTTTATTTTCCTCTCACCCATCGGGTGCCTATTGACACCTTCAGAACCTGCTGCACCCTCAGTCCCTACAGTGCTGTCCATCTTGAACTTCCCCACCTATTATCTTCTCTGTGGGTCAAATCTTCACCCTTCTACCCACCTTGCATCCCTCACGCAGTCCCTCCTATATCCTTGTTCTGGTGGCTCATGAGGATGCCAGATAAAGGTAGGGACATCCTGGCTGGGTAGAAAAGTAGCCTATGATGCTGGTTAGGCAGAGAGAAGGTGGTCAGGACATGTAACTGTTGAGCAGGTTATGGTAGGGGATGTACACACATAGGAAGAGACAGTTCCTGCCCTGAAGAGACAGAATCATTCAGCTAAGCCCTGACAGAGGTAAAAGTAAATCAAGCTTTCAAGGTAGCATTAGGATTCCACTCCAAAAGTATTACACTGGTGTTACACTTTCACAGGGATCACTTGTTACCAGACTTAATCAGTTTTCTGCCAATGCAGCAGTAGATAGTAATGGAGCTGGGTCCTTTTCACCTCCTACTTCTATATTTCTGAATAGATTATTTCTGCTGTGCTGCACTACTTGGGGTGCTGGGTATGTACTGTCAGATAAATTGCCTATGTTAAATGTGTTGCATTCCTGCATAATTCAATTACACACACGTCTAAAGAAGATTTCTTTTCTTTTACAACAGTTTTTCTCATAGATTGACAATAAGCGATACAGGACTGAATACAAACTATGTCACCACACTGACTTAATGAAGGGGAAATTAGTTTCACAACTGGCAGAAACTAGGAATCTCATCTTATAAACCAGCAGTCCAGAGTGTTTGTAACTAAACCCTTCACAATATTTTTAGCAACTGATCTGTGAGATCATTTTGCTATTTTCTGTTGTTTGTGACTCAAAGTGTTCCAAAAGAAACGTCCTGAGTTGGAAAGAAATATGCACTGCAGGCTTCCAGCCTAGGCATGACCAGAAGCTAAGCACCGCATGCATTATACTCCTTTCCTGAGCCATGTTATCCTGTGCTATTCTATTGATAAAATCAGAGCATCAGCAATAGCTTTAGAAGAGGCCTCCTATTGTTCTTCTGAGACAACTAGAGAGCAGATGCCAGCAATAAGGAAGATGAAAACCAGAAAAAGATTGATACACCCATCTTTCCTGCCCTCAAATCAATGTTCCTATCACAGCTAGTTTATTGGGATTGGTTTATGGGGCGCTAGACCATACAGTATGTGGTGGGAATATAAATGGATTCGTTGCACCGTAATAGTCAAGAGACAGTGAGTACGATCTTCAAAGCTTACAGGGTATTTTTGGTGGAGGGACCACAGCTATGGAACTCACTACAGCTTGAGCTCATGCTGAGTCCAAGTGTATTTCCACATTTAGAGCAAGGTGGAATTCTCACTTCTTTGGCATTTCCTAATTGGCTATGACATAAGTTGCTATGCCTAGGCTCTCTTGGAAACTGGCTGCTGGGATCTGACTACTTTAATGTAGTGGCTGTAACTGTCAGAGAGGAAGGGAGCTCTCCCATTTAGTGGGGTAACAGTGTGTCTGAGTTTTGTAGGGTGGGTAAACAGGGGAAACTAACAAACCTAAAGAGTCCAGCACGTTTATATTTATTTTAGGAGATTTAGAATTGTTAGTGTATACAAATGCATCACTCAGTGAAATGTATAGTGACAGTCAGACTGGTGGACAAAACGTTCCTACTCCAGATGAGCAGAGATAGGGGGATATCAGCATTCTAAAATGGCACAGTGCAGGGGTTCACAAACCTGATTGCACCCTAACCCCCTTCTGACAACAAAAATTACTTCATGACCCCCCTCCCCCCCCGAGGGGGAACCGAAGCCTGAACCTGCCCAAGCTCCACTGCCCCAGTGGGGGGGCCAAAGCCTGAGCCCCACTACTCCGGGCGGAGGGGGGCCAAAGCTGAAGCTCAAGGGCTTCAGCCCCAGGCGAGGGGCCTGCAACCTGAGCCCCACCACCCACGACTGAAGCTCTCGGGCTTTGGCCCTGGGCAGTCGGGCTTGGGCTTCAGCCCCAGGCCCCAGCAAGTCTAAGCCAGCCCTGGTAACCCCATTCAAAGGGGGTTGCGCCCCACTTTGGGGTCCTGACCCACAGTTTGAGAACTGCTGACATAATGGTTTGAGTGACCTTAATAGTTGCTAAACTAGAACACACAGCATTGCAAATGAATGAAAACTTGAAACAACTCAATGATACTTGTGTGATGGTTCCAGGGGTACTAAGGACTGAGAGTCACCTTGTTACCCCTGCCTCCACTGTGAAGGAGTCTTGCTTGTGCTTGGCTGGGTGTCAGCTCCCTGACACCACCAGCCTGTTGGCTGCTCAAATATTGTCCTCTGGGCAATGCCAGCCCTTACTTTGCCTTCCAGGTTAACAGCAGGAGCACTTGAGTCCCGTTGAAGCCTTCCCTTGTGGTATCCAGCCCCTGTCACTGGCTACTTGCAGAATGATCAGGTCTGCAGTTCCCCAGGGTACAGTGTACACACCAACCTGTATGATCCAATTCAGGGTCAGCACGTTGCTTAATATCACAGTACTTAGATATATTTATAGTGAGAACAAAAATAAAAGTTTATTATCAAAGACTAAAGATACAGGGAATAGTGAGTAAGGATAATGGAAACAAACAATTACATCTAAAACAAAAATCAGAACATTCTTTCTAGAGATTAAACTTAACAAACAAGTTCCTCTCTTGTCTAAAGAAACTTATCTCACCCAAAATTTTCTGCAGTATCTTCAACCAAGGTTGGCTGAGATCCCATTTTCATGAATATAAATACATTGCCAATTTACTTTCTAGATCCAGGATGATGGAGTGTTATCTTTCCCTCACAGATATAACCCAAAAGTTCACTGTCTTTGCACACAGCCAAGACAACCACCCATGACTTGTTGTTCCTATGTGCTGTTTCCCTGTTGACTTCATATCTCCTTGCTAGTTTCTGACTTTGTATGTCAATGGGACTCCATTGTGTTACATCCTTACAATAAGATCTACATTTCTTGCCTCTTGTCTAGAGGAAAACTTGTTTTTCACTCTGCCTGGACACAGACTTTAACATGTATTTTCGGTATATATACATAATTCCTTACATAGCATCTGTACATATATGTCACAATGCTATTCATGACCTGTGTGACCTTTGGCTTTCATTTAAGACCTCACATGACATTCTTTGGTTACCCCTGTGCCAGCTGGCATTAAGGCGTTCTTGGATCACAATTCTGTCTGGCATTTTAGACTTGCATGACTAGCATGACTAAATACCAGTAGAAATAATTGATTCCGTGATGTGAGAAGCTTCTCAGCCTCTGACTACTTTGCTTTGGCTATGATCCCATGGTGCTAAATCACAATCTGTATACTTTGCTTGTCTGGGAATTTTACTTTATGTTTGTACAGAACAATGGGGCCCTGATCCTGGCTGATACCTCTGGGCACTCCTGTAATACAAACAAAGAATAATAATAATAAATTGGACAGCAGTTAAGTAGAGGTTGTATCTATCTATAAAAGCCTAGGGCTTTCCTCAGCCAGTTTAACGTGTTAAAACCACAATTTGCGTTGTCTACACTAGGATTTTAACTCGTGGCACTTGGCAACTTATTACAATAGTAACTAACTCTCAGTGCTAAAAATGTGTCCCTTAGTTTGTTTGAATTTTTCTAGCATCATCTTCCAGCTATGGGATCTTGTTAAGCCTTTGTCTGCTAGATTAAGGACTTCTCTCTAGTATCAGATATCTTCTCTCTGTGTAATGCTTCTGAACTATGATCCAGTTATTTCATAACCCAATTGAGCTCCTTCAATCTCCCATTGTAAGGAGTTTTTCAGAGCTTGAATTATTCTTGTAACGCTTCACAGAACCATCTTTTGTTTTTCAACATCCTTTTAAAAATGTGGCCATCTGAACTGGACGTAGTATTTTAACAGTGTCATGTATACCTCTCTACTCAGAATATTCGGTATTCCCCTGTTTATATAGCCAAGGATTGTGCTAGGCCCTTCCCCAAAGGAACACACTGGGAGCATATGTTTAGTTGGTTATCTCCCATGACCCTTAAGTCCTTTCCAGGGACACTGTTTTCCAGAATACAGTTCTACTATGAAAATTTACTTCTTAATCTGAAAATTAACTATAAAATGGCGGTGGGGGGGGGGGGAGAGGAGAGAGAGAGAAGAGATTACTTTCCTTTACACACCAATAACTGAGTTAAAAGGTAAGCTTCAATTCATGAACATGAACTCATACCCCGTGGTATGTTTGATACAGAGTCTAACTTCTTATTTCCAGAGAGAGAGCAACTTTAATTGGCAGATTGTTAGATAAACTATAAAACGCCAGTAACCCTTTATAAGCAGTACAGTATAAAACCTCATAAGACTCTTGGGCTGAAGTACAATTTTAAAAATCAAATGGATCTGGTTTACTCACCATTCAGAGATTTATCCTTTTCAGAGCATTGGTTTGACCAGCACAATGCATTGTGAGCCTTCCAGTTATGGTATTTTTTAATTGATTACGTACTGTTTGTACAGTGCTTCGAAGGTATAAAGTTTTACAAAAGTGCTCAGTATTTTTACTAGGGAAAAAAGGTGAGGTTTTTTGTTTTGTTTTAATTTCTAGTGGCAGGAGAAAGGTGGTAGAGAAGGAGTAAACTGTTTTCTCTCCAGGGAAACTAAACTGAATTTTTGGGTGCTATAAAAGTTGTTATAAAATAATTTAGGCAGTGAATAGCACTGGTTAGGAATTTTCTAACCAAACTATTTTTTACCAAAATAAAATAAAATCATAAATAAATCACGATTTATCAAAAACAAAACTGTTGGGGGGAAAGGGTCAGTTTTGACAAATCTCCCAATTCTTAAGAAAAAAATGTTTTTGAAGAAAATGTTTCAAAGTTGTTAAAATATTCCATTTTGACATTTTTTAAATGAAAAGTTAATTTTTTGCTTTTAAACAACTATATATTTAGAAATTTTAGTTCATTTACATTTTAAAAGGTTAAATAAAAAATGGTTGAAATCAAAATGAAACATTTTGAAATTATCAAAATAAAATGTTTTAATTGACCTAATCTGAATTTTTTTTTGTTTTGAATTATTAGTTGGTGAAATTTTTTGAAAGTTTGTCTTTTTGGCCCAATTTGGGACAAGAAAAAGTTTCAAAATCTCAAATGCTCCTGGGATGGGGAAACTGTTTCCCATCTAGCTCTAGCAGTGAGGTTGTAACAGGGCCAGTATTTAGTTGATGGTACATCTTCATCTGCATGTTCCAGAATAGAGTGGTAAATTATGCCTTAATAGTTATTTATTCCTGTAGATGTCTTCAGCAAAATAGACCTGATTATCTGATTCTTGCTTGGTTTAAACACTTTATGATTATGATTGTGTTCAGACATTGTGGAAAGGCATGAATCTTCACTGTCTTTTGGGGGAAGTAATGTCTACATAATAGCTTCCCCATAAGACATGTATGTGATGGGGCACCTGCTCCACACTGGGCTCTAAGTGGTTAATAGAGACCTTGGGAGGCTGCGCAGGAGGCGGCCAATCAGAGAGGGGCTGTGTCACTGAAGAGGATACTGCGGTCCTGGGAGTAATGTGGGTTCCACAGCAGAAGTGATGGTGGTGGTGCACCACCAGAAGAGGGTGCACTGGCAAGAAGAGCTAATTCCCATGATAATTGGCAGGAGGTGCCAGAGTGGTGAGTTCCACCCTGTCACAATGTGATAGACATATGTATTCATATATAACTAGAAATAGTGACGTTAATGACATAGATGTGACTACAAAAACAACAAGGAGTCTGGTGGCACCTTAAAGACTAACAGATTTATTTGGGCATAAGCTTTCGTGGGTAAAAACCTCACTTCTTCAGATGCATAGAGTGAAAGTTACAGATGCAGGCATTATATACTGACACATGGAGAGCAGGGAGTTACTTCGCAAGTGGAGAACCAGTGTTGACAGGGCCAATTCAATCAGGGTGGATGTAGTCCACTCCCAATAATAGATGAGGAGGTGTCAATTCCAGGAGAGGAAAAGCTGCTTCTGTAATGAGCCAGCCACTCCCAGTCCCTATTCAAGCCCAAATTAATGGTGTTAAATTTGCAAATGAATTTTAGTTCTGCTGTTTCTCTTTGAAGTCTGTTTCTGAAGTTTTTTTGTTCAATGATAGTGACTTTTAAATCTGTAATAGAATGACCAGGGAGATTGAAGTGTTCACTTACTGGCTTATGTATGTTACCATTCCTGATGTCCGATTTGTGTCCATTTATTCTTTTGCGGAGGGACTGTCCGGTTTGGCCAATGTACATGGCAGAGGGGCATTGCTGGCACATGATGGCATATATAACATTAGTGGATGTGCAGGTGAATGAGCCCTTGATGGTGTGGCTGATGTGGTTGGGTCCTCTGATGGTGTCGCCAGAGTAGATATGGGGACAGAGTAGGCAACGAGGTTTGCTACAGGGATTGGTTCCTGGGTTGGTGTTTCTGTGGTGTGGTGTGTAGTTGCTGGTGAGTATTTGCTTCAGGTTGGGGGGTTGTCTGTAAGCGAGGATTGGCCTGCCTCCCAAGGTCTGTGAGAGTGAGGGATCATTTTCCAGGATAGGTTGTAGATCGTGGATAATGCGCTGGAGAGGTTTTAGCTGGGGGCTGTATGTGATGGCCAGTGGTGTTCTGTTATTGTCCTTGTTGGGCCTGTCCTGTAGTAGGTGATTTCTGGGTACCCGTCTTGCTCTGTCAATCTGTTTCCTCACTTCCCCAGGTGGGTATTGTAGTTTTACGAATGCTTGATAAAGATCTTGTAGGTGTTTGTCTCTGTCTGAGGGGTTGGAGCAAATTCGGTTGTATCTTAGGGCTTGGCTGTAGACAACGGATCGTGTGATGTGTCTTGGATGGAAGCTGGAGGCATATAGGTACGTATAGCGGTCAGTAGGTTTCCGGTATAGGGTGGTGTTTATGTGACCATCACTTATTTGCACTGTAGTGTCCAGGAAGTGGATCTCTTGTGTGGACTGGTCCAGGCTGAGGTTGATGGTGGGGTGGAAATTGTTGAAGTCCAGGTGGAATTCTTCAAGGGCCTCCTTTCCGTGGGTCCATATGATGAAGATGTCATCAATGTAGCGCAAGTAGAGGAGAGGCACTAGGGGACGAGAGCTGAGGAAGCGTTGTTCTAAGTCAGCCATAAAAATGTTGGCATACTGTGGGGCCATGCGGGTACCCATAGCAGTGCCACTGACTTGAAGGTATAAGTTGTCCCCAAATCTGAAGTGGTTGTGAGTGAGGACAAAGTCACAAAGCTCAGCCACCAAGCGTGCTGTGGCCTCATCAGGGATACTGTTCCTGACAGCTTGTAGTCCATCCTCATGTGGAATATTGGTGTATAGTGCTTCTACATCCATGGTGGCCAGGATGGTGTTTTCAGGAAGAACACCAATGCATTGTAGTTTCCTCAGGAAGTCGGTGGTGTCTCGAAGATAGCTGGGAGTGCTGGTAGCGTAGGGTCTGAGGAGAGAGTCCAAATAGCCAGATAATCCTGCTGTAAGAGTGCCAATGCCTGAGATGATGGGGCGTCCAGGGTTTCCGGGTTTATGGATCTTGGGTAGCAGATAGAATACCCCTGGTCGGGGTTCTGGGGGTGTGTCCATGTAGATTTGTTCCCGTACTGTAGCTGGGAATTTCTTGAGCAGATGGTGTAGTTTCTTTTGGTATTCCTCAGTGGGATCAGAGGATAGTGGCCTGTAGAATGTGGTCTTGGAGAGTTGCCTGGCAGCCTCCTGTTCATAATCCGACCTGTTCATTATGACTACGGCACCTCCTTTGTCAGCCCCTTTGATGATAATGTCAGAGTTGTTTCTGAGGCTGTGGATGGCATTGCGTTCTGTACGGCTGAGGTTATGGGACAAGTGATGTTGTTTGTCCACAATTTCAGCCTGTGCACGTCTGCGGAAGCACTCTATGTAGAGGTCCAGTCTGTCATTTCAACCATCAGGAGGAGTCCACGCAGAGTTCTTCTTCTTGTGACTAGTTGTCTACCACAACTAGAAATAGTGAAATAAAATTACAATGAGTGGAAAGTCTCATTTCCAACTCATTTTGATGTGTGTTTGGGGGGGGGGGGGTTTGTGGGGGGGAGTTCCCCTCAAGCATTTTAATGTGTAGCGCAGATGTTCTTGTATCTACTTGGAGCCTAAATCCAACAGGGCTTTTTCATTTGTTTTCAGATTTTCTAACTCTTCTCATCTTGGTCTGGAAACTTCTTCAATTTTTTAATTAAAATTAAACCACCTAAATCAGCAGCTGTTGCAGTTTCCATTTAAATGTTTCCTAATAAAAAGCAAGAATTCAAAGTGACACATGAATCACTATTAAAAACAGAAAACAGTGGACAATCCCAAAAGCCCAAAGAATTGGGAAAATAAAGGCTACTAAGGTAGGCCACTCCTGCTACTGATGTCAGCCTAAGCAGGGGATGTTCTGGATTGAATAATTAGTAACACAGTCGCTAGACCTAGGCATGTTCTTTAAAGAGCCAGAACAGCCTGATACAATTAAACTTTAAAATGAGGAGGGGGGGAGAAGGCAATAAAAATAGGAGAGGAAAGGTTTAGCCACCAGCTTTTTTTTACTCCATTTTCCTGCCCTTTACTATGAACTGATTTTCACACCAGAAAAACACGCAAACACTTACACTGAACTAATATTGAAAAATGTGTTTTTTCTAAAATACCAAAGGATTCCTCTTGTAATAAGGCTCTCCAGAGCAGGCCTTGTACTTCACAGCATACTTAAGATATGAATCAATGGCTCATTAAAACCCCCTTTCTTGTATCTTATTGCCACAAAGACAATGACTCACATTTACCTTTCATCCCCTATCAGAAGTTATAACAGAGCAGGTTGTATGCAGGCGGGCCCTTCTATTCAAATTTGTAAGTAACAAATTAATGTGCTGGGGTTTTGGCTGTTGGAGAAAACACGAAATGGTCCATTTCCTTCCTCCCCCCCCCCCCCCCCCATTGCATAAGACTTCCTTTTGTTATTGTTATTGAGAGCTGCTGATGTTTATGTTGTTGTTGTTGTTCTCCTCTGGCTGAAATAACATTTTAAAACTAGAGAGACAAGGTGGGTGAGGTAATATCTTTTACTGAACCAATTTCTGTTGGTGAGAGAGACAAGCTTTCAAGCTTACACAGAGCTGTTCTTCAGGTCTGGGAAACATGTTTACTACAACACTGCATATTTTAAAACTAGCCAGCCAGTGTATAATCAATGCAACCCTGCCCTGGATCTGTTCTCTGGATGGATCAAGAGACTTATTTATTTGAAACCAGAAAACACAAAAATTTCTCTCTCTCTCTCTCTCCTATTTGATCAGTTCTAGGCTGCTCTTGCAGACAGAATTATGTTTGGACCTTTGACTGGAATTTATGGCTTCTCTTTAGAAAAGAACTGTTTGGGGTTTTTTTACCCTTCTAACCTGGCACAAAGTATCAAAGAATGTTGGGCCAGCCCCTCAGGTGACATAATGGTCCAGAGGCTCAGCTGCTGTCACTTTGTTTAAAAACATCGAATAAAGCTAGTGTGTAGAAAACGGTCTGCAAGCTTTCCTGCATCTCAAACACAGAATTGGAATGTCAAAATCACAAATGGAATATAGGGAGCTGAAAACAGCAACTAAATTACGGTGTAAAATAACATCAAGGCTGTCCTCAAGCCCAGTGGGAGATCTGAGCTGGCTCTAGTGTTTATTTTAAATATCTAAAGGGCCACAACTTTACCACTATATTTTAAAAATATTAATAAATAATAAAACAGAAACCATGGAACCAACAAGAAATGTGTCAAGCTAAACAATCCAAACTATGTGGTATTGTGTCCCACTTTCCTTTGCCTGCATATCTGTTCTTTTGTTTTGTTATTTGTCAGAAGGTCCTTATTCTACACATATACATTCTTATGCTATTGTACATAGGTTCTGTACTGCCCTCATCAGTGTAGTGTCTGAGCATGTCATGAAGCACTTAATGTGTTGTATAAATAATAATACTTAGCACTTGCTTAGTGTTTTTTATCCATAGATCCTGGCAGTTTCTGCATATTTGTTCAGGGATTTCACTTATTCAGTGTTGCTAACTCTTGTGACTTTTATTGTGAATCTTGCAATATTTGGTGTTTTTCTGAAAAGAACTGTTACATACCTTCTAGTCACTGTGGTTCTTTGAGATGTTGTCATCTGTGTGGACTCTACTCTAGGTGTACATATGCCTCATGCAGAAGCTCAGAATGTTGTGACTAGCAGTGTTTTTTGGGGACACACCAATGCAGAGCACGTCCTTGTGCCTCCACTCTGAGGGTGTAAAGGCAGGACAGACACAACTGCCCTCCGGTTCCCTCACTAATACTGAACTCTGGGAAGTGGGAATGGAGGGCAGGTTGTGGGATCCACACTTCAGGTGACAGACAATCTGTGTTCAATTAAGACAACCAGGACTGCTCAGTCCCACCTTCCAGAGAACAGTGATTGCAATACCGCTGTCCTGAAGCTAGCATCTGACCTTGCAGCTAGATTACAAGCATCGTGTTTAACAAAAGTCACTGGTATACTCCAGTATGGTTGCCTGGCATATTTGTAAAATAGAAACATTATTGAAACTGACACAGCTTGCACTCTTCTGAAGTGAGCTTCCCCATTTGGGGGAAGTGGTGCATCAGCCATCTGGTAGGAAAGTCCAATGCGCTGTGTGATCTGTTCAGGTATTCTCTAGGAGGTTTGACACAAGCCTCTCCATGTGTAGAATGACGTTTGTGCGGGGGGGGGGGGGGGGGAATCCAACACAGCTAATAGACCAATTTAAGTGGAATTCCAAACCACTTGGAGTTTAGGAGTAAACTCTTCTCCCTGTGAAACATTGTGTAAGAGGGATCAGCCATACGAGCTTGAAGCTCACTAAGCCTCCTGGCCAATGCAATGGCAACTATGAAGACTGTATTAAAAGTAAGACGGTGTAAGCAGAACTCTGCAAGAGGCTTGAATCAGAACTCCATGAGGTTCACCAGGACAATGGTTAGGACCCACACAGGGTTCCTTAACTGGTAGGTTAGCATGAAGCAGACTCTTCAGAAATCAAGATCGCCTAGGATGTGAAAAAATTGAGCAGGATTGGAGAAGAGGGGTGGGGGTGGTGGTGACATGCTGATGAAATAAATGCTAGATGAAATTTGATGGAGTTGAA
Source organism: Emys orbicularis (assembly GCF_028017835.1). Lineage (NCBI taxonomy): Eukaryota > Metazoa > Chordata > Testudines > Emydidae > Emys > Emys orbicularis. Next base: position 30,266,129 of record NC_088683.1, on the reverse strand, counting down.
TGACAGTCCAGACTATTAAACGTAGGAGTTATTTCAGGATCTGTGGTATGGGAGCCTCCACTGGGTCGACTGCATTGGATTCACCCATATTGAAAATCTTTTTGCACTTTGAGGAATAAATCTTCCTCATGGAAAGCGTCCTGTGTTCTAGGAGAAATTCTCACACCTGATGTGAGCAGTCTTTGTTGGTAGCACACAAATAGCCAATATTCAGGCTTTCAGATGCAGTGACTTAGGTCTGAATGAAGTATCTGATCTCAGTTCTTTGATTTTACATCTGGACAGTCTGGAAGTGAAATGAGAAGCTATACGGACATCTGGGGAAGGTCCAAAAGTCAGAATTGTCTCTGATAATACAGAACTATTAACAGAATTGACCAGAGGATGACCATTCTGTTTCACAGAATTTTTCAGGTTTCTAAATTTGTTTTCATTCCACACTGGAACAAAAACAAAAGTATTGGCTTGGGGTACTTGGAGCCCAAGGCTGAAGTGACAGCTGCCTGATTTACAGCAGAGTTTTTCATCCCAGATCATTCTAGTTCAAGCAGAGCAGAGATTTGAATCTGGGTCTTTAGCTTGGGTCTCCAACAGCCCAGACCAGTATCCTTACCACCCAACTATAGCATGTCTTTCTTCCCCCCAATATCCCAAAACCTTCCAGATGAAAGTTTTGTGAAAAACAATACATCTCTGCTAAATATTTAAATGAAAATTTTCCAACCGGTTCTAGTCATAAAGATTATCTTGGCTTTGTCCTGCCTAGACTTGCATGTTATTCTGGGAAACAGGGGAATCAGTGCAAGGGTGTGCATGAGTCTGGGGATCCACAGTATGAAGAAGGCATTTTGTAGCGAGACTGGGCTCATGCTTCCCCTGGAACAAAACGCTGGATGTTTCTCAGTGTCCTTTGGGGAAAACAAGTGCCCTTCATTGGAATATCAGATCTGTGATGGACCTCCACAGTGACCATTTGTGGCTGATGTATCGTCTGCTTAAAATGTGTGTTGGATTGTTGCTGACTCCTGGAAGGTGGAGAGATGTTGGGATTATCTCATGACGATGACACCATGTCCATACTTTAAGATACTCTTGGCACAGGAGGGATGAGCAAGTGCCTCCTTGTTTGTTTATGTGGCATTGCAGATGTGTTGTCCATCAGAATCTGCATGGTGAAATTTTGTAGAACAGTACGGAAGCCATATACTAACCATATAGGCTAGTATGATCACTCCTAGCTCCGACACGATTATGTGAAGGGTCATGTCTTTCTGGGACCAGATTCCTTGTAATTGTAGGTATCCTTAGTGGGGGTTCCCTGACCTGTGTCTGATGCATCCATGATGCCAGCTTTTGTTGGAATGAGGGTAGAGACGAGCACCCCTCTTTGAATGTTCTTGTGCTGATAGGAGGTACTGTGGGACCACTACTGTCTTGCTCATGATGTTTTGTAGGAGAATATGCTGACCTTAGCCAAGCTTGTAGGAACCGCAGATTAAGTCTAACTGTGTCATGTAAATACAGGCTGATATGTGGTCTAGAAATGCTAGGCAATTTCAAACAGCCATGGTTGGGTTCAATTCGATAGTCAGTACATATTGTAGTGACCAGAACCTGTCTTCTGGAAGATGTGCTTTCACTGACTTGGAACTGATCAAAGCTCATAATTTCTCTTGTCTGTGATGGGATGACAGATGGTTTTTCATTGTTTACCAGGATACCTCCCTGGTTGAACAGCTGGAGGGTGCAGTCTCAGGCTGCAGTGACTATCTGTTGGGATCTGCTCTTGATCAGTCAGTTGTCTGACATGGGTAGACATGAATGCCCTGTCTCCTCAGATGAGCTACCACCATAGCTAGGCATTTTATCGAGACCCTTGATGTAGTGGAGAGACTGGACAGTAGTACCTTGTGTTGGTAATTATTAGGCCCCCACCATAAACTGGCAGTACTTCAGTGGGCCAGGTGGCTGGCTGTGTGAGAGTACACAACCTGCATGTGGACAGCCACAAACTAATCTTGAGCCTGAAAAGACAGGATGATGGAGGCAAGTGTTGCCATTTGGAATCTGAGGAGGTATACGAATTTGTTCAGTCTCCTCAGGTCTAGGATAGGACAAAGACTCCTCTCTTTTTGGGGAAAAGGAAATACTGGGAATATAAATCTCTTGCCTTGTACTCTGAGGTAGTTTCTCTATGACTCCTAAATGAAATAAAGAGGCCACTTCTTTTTTCAGGTGGCTCTTGTGAGAAGGGTCCCTGAAGAGAGATGAGGAAAGGCATAGGTAGGGGGTAATGATAGGAATTGGATAGGGTAGCCATGGGTGACTACGTCTAACACCCATCTGTCAAATGTGATGGCAGACCAAGTCCGGTGGAAAGGGGCAAGGCAGCTTCTGAAGGAGATGTTTGGTTCTGGAAAGGCTCTGCTGTTGCTCTCAACACTCCCATCAAACCTGCTGTCTCAGATCAGGTGCAGAATGGGTTACAGATGAGGCTGATGTCCCTAATAGAGTACCTAGACTTTTTCCTAAAAAGGTAATCAGGGTGTCTACTTTGAGAGTAGGTAGGGGCATCTGTTTTTGCTTTAGTTGTTATCTGTAGGGCTGACAATAAGGAGGTGGTATATATATTCCCAGAAAATGTTATGTGGTCCTAGAGTTCTTCGAGGTATGCAATTAATCATAAAAACATAGGGCTGGAAGAGACTTTGAGAATTCATCTAGGCCTTTCCCCACATTGAGGTAGTAAACCTAGACCATTCCTGATAGATGTTTGTCTAGCCAGTTCTTAGAAGCCTCCTATGACAGGGATTCCACAACCTCCCTTTGAAGCCCTATTGAAGTATTTAACTATATAATTTAGAAAAAAAATTCGTAATATCTAACCATGATGGGGTAGACTAAGCCCAGAGACCCCTGATGGAGGCTTCAGGGTCCTGCCACACCCATCCCAGGAAAGGAGCAGTGGAGTTAAGTCCTCCGAGCAGCCTAGAGTGGCTGCAGGAAAAGTAGCCAATCAGGGCCCAGGAGGGCCATATAAATAGGAGCTGCAGTGCTAGAGATAGGTAGTTTCTTGCAGGAGCCTAAGGAGTGCTCCTGGCTGGCCAAAGGGAACTGTAACACATAGACAGCTCAGTGCTGGCAAGGACGGGGTGAGTGAGAGAGAGCTCCTGGCTGGCTGCTGGGTCTGAACACAGAAGATTCTTGAGGTAAGGGTGAAGCACTGGTGAAGCTGGGGCTGTGGGGAAGTGGCCCAGGGAATTGAAAGCAGTTTCGTTAAAGGGACATTAAAGGGAATGCTTGGCAGTCATTCTTAGGATCCCTGGGCTGGGTTCCAGAGTAGTGGATGGGCCCAAGTTTCCTCCCTCCCCTCCCCCCAATAGGCCACTTGGGAAGTGGCCTACAATTGGACAGCTATTAAACCCCCCGAAGGGCTCTGAACTACATAGTGGCCCATTTGGAGAGCTGGGGCCAGAAGGGCCCAGAGAGGGTAAAACCATTGCCTCCAAACAGAAATCCCTGGGGGTCTGGCCTGATACCAGGGCTGGGATAGTTTAAAGACTGCAGACACACCCAACCAAAATGGGGTGCCTATGAGAAGTGGGTGCCACACTGTTACACTAACCTAAATCTCCTTTGCTGCAGATTCAGCTGATTACCTCTTGTCCTACCTTCCATGGATATGAAGAACAATTGATCACTGTCCTCTTTATAGCAGTCCTTAACATATTTGAAGATCATCCATTCATTCACTGAACAGCTCCATTTCATTAAATGACAGTTCTTCTATAATGCATTGCATTTCTTTAGGGTTGCGCAAAACTTGCAGCCACGAGGTGGGTAACAGTCATGGCCATGGAACTATCAGCTGTGACAAAGGAATCCATGGCCATCTGCAGGAATGTTTTGGACACCAAATGGCCACCTTATATTATGTCTTTAAGTTCCTCCCTGGTGTCTTGCAGTGGTGACACTTAGTGGCCCATAGCACCTAACAGTGCTGAACCAGGGTTGTTTGTTTCTTTTAATGGTCCAAATTGATCAACAGGTTTGAATAGGATTCTCTAAATGTAGGTAAACAATTGTTAATTAACAATAGGAAATGCTAAGGGCTAGCAGGTCAGGCACTGCTGTTGCAGCTTGCTGCCATGGGCAGTAAAAGGGAATTGATGGGAGGTTGCTGCTGTCCTGTTTATGCCCCCATAGTGGAGGCACAAAGACAGGTACAGTGCAGGCGCAGCCCCAATTGACAGTGCTATTCAGAACATACTGAGCTCATGCACGAGGCATATGTATGTCTAGAGTGGGATCCACACTAATACCTGCTCAAAGAATCAGCTCCAGCTTGTGGAGGAAAAATGGTTTAAGGCCTAAACTTTGGTCAAGTGAACTGTATGTAGGGTCAGGTGAACTGTATGTGTGACCTGGAGGGAAGGGGGGAGGTAAAAGGGAGAAGGGTAGACAGAAACTAAAGAAGCAGAAGTAACAGTTTGTGATTAATAGCTGTCAGGGGGCAGAGCAAGGGACTGCAAAGGGCAAACTATTGAATAAAATCAATCTGAATACTTACAAAAGGTTCCCAGGGTGGGGGACGCACTGCCTGCCTAACTTTGACAGCTTTACCAACATTATGTTGCTGGCAGTAGTGCTGGGCCACAAAGGAAAAGTCTTATTTAACTGCAGCAATTAACCCCCCTTAAATAAAAGAAAATGTTATTAAAAGAAAAAAATCTTGGTTTCTTTGCAGCCATTCCTTTGGGAATGTCTGTAGATAATCCAGGCAAGAGGTTATTTAAGTGAAATCATTTGACTATGAAAAAAAGTTGGATTGGGATAGGAAACCAATGGACACTCTGGCCATTAGAACCCCCACAGCTTTAATAAATATACAAAGAAGATAGTCTATAGACTGTTTGAAAGGAACCCTTTTCTATCTGATATATATTTTCAAGGATATGAATTTGTCCCTGTAAATCAGAAATTTTCTGGACCTCGGGTAACAATAAAAGCAGATTTTGGAAACGGTCTGGTACCAGGGTTGTCCAATTAAAGGGCATTTTATACCTGAGAGTTGATTGCAAATTTTTATCCACAGGCCAAATTACACATACTTCCTTAAAATTTAAGGAGGGCAGAGCAGCTTGCCACCTTGCATGGGGCCATGCTGACTCTCCTTGCATATATGCGCGTATAAAATAAAGGAGCCTCAGGCTGTCTGATCCAAAATCAACCGTGTGGTCAATTTTCCACAAGAAGCTTCTGGAATCTTCTGATTGTGAGAATCTCAGCTATCATTTAAAAAAAAAAAAAAACTCTAAAAATTGTTCCTAACCCTCCTGGAGATCTGACCCAAGTGCACCCTGGAGGCTCAAAAATGAAAAGCAAATAAACAGAACTCCCAGTTTTTATTTTTATTTTTTAAAACTTTCATGGTTAAATCAATCTCATGATTTCTGAATATTTCAGATTGGCAATATTGCTCATTATGGTGAACATTCTATAAATAACAATTCTTTTCTCACGTAGACTGGTGTAAATCAGGAGTAACATTACTGAAGCAGAGTTGCATTACTGTAAGTGAGAAGAGAATCAGGCCCCTCCTTGTATCACTCTTTTCTCTGTCTCTGTCAACAGCTCATAATCAATAATGATCTGTTTACTGCCCATAGCAATTCCCTTCTTTTATATGTTTTAAAGAGAGTGTAAGAACTAGGGCTGTCGATTAATCGCAGTTAACTCACACGATTAACTCAAAAAATTAATCAATTAATCGCACTGTTAAACAATACCATGCCAATTGAAATTTATTAAATATTTTTTGATGTTTTTCTACATTTTCAAATATATTGATTTCTATTACAACACAGAATACAAAATGTACAGAGCTTGATAGTATTTTTGATTACAAATATTTGCACTTTAAAAATGATGAAAAAAATAAATAAATTTCAATTCATCTCAAACAAGTACTGTGGTGCAATCTCTTTATCATGAAAGTGTAACTTACAAATGTAGATATTTTTTGTTACATAACTGCACCCAAAAATAAAACAAAGTAAAACTTTAGAGCATTCGTGTGGCACTTTTGTAACCGGCATTGCAAGGTGTTTACATGCCAGATATGCTAAACATTCGTATGCCCCTTCATGCTTCGGCCACCATTCCAGAGGACATGCTTCCATGCTGATGCTTGTTAAAAAATGTGTTCATTAAATTTGTGACTGAACTCCTTGGGGGAGTGTGATGCATGGCTAGAAAGGGTTAAACATCCTGCAAAATGAATAACCCTCGGAAGACCTGGGAGATAATGTTTGTGTATTTACTTATGTATGAGTAGGGTGGATAATGTAATCAACAGTCCCTGTCTATGCTTTATTCTGATAATTCAGAGGTCAAAAGAACATCCTATCATGTAAATGAATTGTAAACATGGGATATCTCAGTATTCATCTTTCTTTGAAATGTACTGTGAATGGTGGAGGAACAAGCAAATGGCCTTATGTTAATTCATATAGCTAAGTACCAGTGATGGACCTCCTTCAAAGTTATCCTAATTACTTTTTTTGTTCCCTGAGGAATTCCAACTTTTCAAAAGACACAAAATTGTATAAAAGATCTTTGGGTCCTGATTCTGTCACCTCAGATCTGCTTAGACTTCATCAGGGGTAGTTTGAGTTGCAAGACTGAGGTCCCAGTTATGCTGATATGCCCTGAATATGAGATTTGGACGTTGGTCTATGACCTATGAACTGGATCTAAAGGAACTCTTTGCAACTACAAAGCTCATCATCTCTGCTGTGAATCTGAACCTCAATGAATTGAACTCATGTCCATATGTATATTGATCTTTTAACCATACTCTTTTGATTTGTTTTTTTAATAAATTTTAGTTTAGTTAATAAGAATTGGCTGTAGCGTGTATTTGGGTAAGATCTGAAATATTCATTAGCCTGGGAGGTAATGTGTCCGATCCTTTGGGATTGGTAGAACCTTTTCTTTTATATGATGAAATAAGATTTACAGAAATTTTCATCATATTTGACATGGGTACCTGGATGGAAGCCTGAGGCTGAATCACTTTAAGGGAACTGTGTTTGGACTTCTGAGTAACCAGTAAGGTAATAAAGAAGCTGTTTTGTGCTGGCTTGGTAAATCTAGGTATTGGAATATCCACCAGCTTTATGGGGATTGTCTGCCCCATTCTTTGCAGTTCACCCTAATTGAGTGACCACAGCTGGCTCCCCACTAGGACCCCGGTCACGGGGAGAATTGTATGTCTCTTCTGTTTTTACCTGCATTCTGCCATATATTTCATGTTTTAGCAGTCTTGTATGATGACCCAGCACATGTTCGTTTTAAGAACACTTTTACAGCAGATTTGATAAAACACAAAAAAGGTACCAATGTGAGATTTCTACAAATAGCTACAGCATTGGACCTAAGGTTTAAGAATCTGAAGTGCCTTCCAAAATCTGAGAGGAACGAGGTGTGGAGCATGATTTCAGAAGTCTTAAAAGAGCAACACTCCGATGGGGAAACTACAGAACCCGAACCACCACCACCAAAAAAAAAAAATCAACCTTCTGCTGGTGGCATCTGACTCAGATGATGAAAAGGAACATGCGTCGGTCCTCATTGCTTTGGATTGTTATTGAGCAGAACCCATCATCAGCATGGATGCAAGTCCTCTGGAATGGCGGTTGAAGCATGAAGGGACATATGAATCTTTAGCGCATCTGGCACATACATATCTTGCAACGCCAGCTACAACAGTGCCATGCAAACACCTGTTCTCACTTTCAGGTGACACTGTAAACAAGAAGCGGGCAGCATTATCTCCTGCAAATTGTAACCAAACTTGTTTGTCTGAGCGATTGGCTGAGGTAGGACTGAGTGGACTTGTAAGTTTTACATTGTTTGTTTGTTTGTTTTATTTTTTAATGCAGTTATTTTTTTGGTACATAATTCTACATTTGTAAGTTCAACTTTCATGATAAAGAGATTGCACTACAGTACTTGTATGAGGTGAATTGAAAAATACTACTTTTTTTACAGTGCAAATACACCTCTACCCCGATATAACGCGGTCCTCGGGAGCCAAAAAATCTCACCGCCTTATAGGTGAGACCACGTTATATCGGGTTCAGTCCTGTACGGCGTACCGGCAAGAGCCGGTACACCGTGCCAGACTGGACCGGCTTCCCCGGCAGTGATTTAAAGGGCCCAGTGCTCCAGCTGCTGTGGGGAGCCCCGGGCCCTTTAAAACCCCGCCGGAGCTCTGGCACGAATTCGGATATAATGCGGTAAAGCAGCAGGGCTCGGGTGGCGCTTTAAAGGGCCCGGGGCTCCCCGCTGCTTTACTGCATTATATCCGAATTCGTATTATATCGGATCGCGTTCTATCGGGGTAGAGGTGTATTTGTAATTTAAAAATAAAGTGAGCACTATACACTTTGTAGTCTGTATTTTTTTAATCACGCGACAGCCCTAGTAATAACTTGTGTCCATAGCAAAACAAGCTGAAATGTTTGCAGAAATAACAAAAAATTGCCATTAACAATGACAACTGGAAATATTACTATGGCAAAACAGCATCTGGAAACAAAACCACTGCTTGGTGTAAACAAGGACATTGAGTTGTTTTGGTGGGGAACATTGATTTGCCTCTGCAGTCAAATGCTACAAGACACTTAGCAAACTTTGCCTGCTTCTGATTTTGTTCAAAAGTTAAAACTTGCTTAGATTATTGGTGAAAGGTTTGACTAAACATTAGGGTTTTTTTTTTCTTTTTCTTTTTTCTAAAACCAATGAGAGTAAACTGAAACAAACAAGTGCTCCATCCCTGCCAAGAGGATAATTTTAGAGTGTGTGTCCCTGTATGAGGCTATATCTTCCACTGAGTACACAGGAAGATCATGAAGAGAAACTAAAACTGAGCCAACTCCAGTACCAGAAAACATCAGGTTTTCCAAAATTTCCTGCCAAAAGTAGTTTTGTCCATCAGTGGATTAACTTTCTGGAAGGCACCACGAGATTTAAGAATCCAAGCAGTTGCTGTCAAGTGACTGAACGATGAATCTCAGTCTTAAGAGCACTGGAAATGAAACTAAGTATTGATGGAAAATCCCTACTAGTTTCTTTCTTAGTTGAATTGGAACTAATTTTTCTATTCAGAACTCTGCATTTTGTCGATAAGAAGGTAGACATTTTTAGGGCTTGATTCTCCAGAGCCTGGCACCTTGTGCAGCTATTTACACTTGTGCAAAGTGATTGTAAAATATTACCCTTCTGAGTGAAATAAAGGATGAAGCTGAAGCTATTTTCAGTGAGTTCACATTTTTTCTGACAACCAGAAGAGGCTCCAACATCAACATTGTTGTATCCAAAGTACAAGGAAATAAGTGATTTCCTGTTAGAATGTGTTTCCATTGCTCTGCGTTGTCTGTGCTATCCTGTAACTACTCACCAAGCTCCACCCTGAGCGGTAACTCTTTTCCCAGTCGTACCATGCCACAGGAAAACCGATGGTCAAGGGAGGGCAGAAGCAGAGGAGGTGGAGGAAAATTCCCACAAGATGCTCTCCTTGAGTTCCCTCCAAATTATTCCCCAGAAGGCCAGGGTTTATTCTGGAGCCCTGGACCTGCAGAAGGTCCTCATGAGATCCAAGGCTGGAAAACAGTGCTGAGAAGGTGATTTCTCAAACCAGTGCACACATTGGAGAAGTATGAGTCATGTACTGTGGTTTTCTGTGCCTGCACGTCTAGAGCATACCATTTGATAAGTATAGACAAAACTGCATTGATGACTGTGGTTCAGAGTCCTGTATTACAACAGAGCTCCCCCTGAAGGATGACTCAAGCAAGCTCCCATGAGAGGGCCAGTTCAAGCAAATGAAATAGAAATGGGGTGCAGCAGAGAATCTGTTACTCTGATTTCCCCAAAGTGCATAAGTTAATATCTGAGAGTGTTGGTTATCACAACTACTAACACTACACATGATGTTGTCTTAGAGCATGAGCTGTAAATAACCTGTTAGTAAGGCTACGTTTTAGTCACTGGTATTTTTAGTAAAAGTCATGGACAGTTCACAGGCTGTAAACAAAAATTCACAGGCCTGTGACTTGTCTATGTCTCTTACTAAAAATATCCACCCTGACTAAACCTTGGGCGGGGGCCTTGGGTGCTCTGGCAGGTGGTGGTCTAGGGACACGGCAGGAGGTGGCCCAGGACCCCTGCTGGTACTGGGGGAGGCCAGGCCATGGGGCCCAGGACCCCTGCTGGTACTGGGGGAGGGGGGCAAGCCATGGCACGCAGCCCAGAACCCCTGCTGGTGCTGGGGGGAGGAGGGGAGTTGGCAGGACTTCCTACCTGGTTCTGCATCCTTGCAGCTCCTAGGCAGCGGAGGCAGGCAGGGGCTCTGCAGCTCCCACCACAAACACCAGCTGCTGCAGCTCCCATTGGCTGCCTAGGAGCTGCAGGGGGGCCATACCACTGGGAGCCAGGGAGCCCCCCACCCTGAGGTAAGTGCCCTCCACATTCCCCAGTTCTCTGCCCCTAGTCCTGAGCCCCCTCCCACACACCCAAACTGCTGCTGCTGACCCAGGCGCTGCCTGGCTCGGGCAGCCCCTGAGCCAGCACAGCCGCTGCAGAAGTCATGGAGGTCACGGAAAGTCACGGACTCCATGACAGACTCGCAGCTTTACCAATTAGCATTTCAATCTATCCTCGAGGGGTGGGGTCCCCAAGCACCTTGACTGAAGTCACCCAACCGTTCTTGGTGGCTACAGGAATTGGGTTTGCTACTGTTCTGTTAATTCTTTAACTTTTTTGAATGAGAATTAAATATCTCCCAGTTTTGACCCATCTCTGTTCTCAGATACCATTGCCCAGCCTCTACCAGCTCCAGCTTCATTCTTATATATTTATATATTAGAATAAAGCATCACCAGCATCTAGGTGCCTTACAGGCAAGTATGAAGACAAGATCCCTACCCCAAAAAAGCTTACACTCTAAACAGAGGCCAGCAATATAATTTTCTGCACAGTCTTCACCCAGGGATTGCTCTGTCCTCTGATAATGAAAAACAACTGCCCTAGCTGCTTGCTTATTTATTTACTAGCATTAGAGGGCAAGCTCACTGAGTTGCTTACCCTTTGCACTCCCTTTCCCAGGTCTTATAAGGCAAACGGGCTGTGTCATGTCCCAGAAGAAGTGGAATTTGCTTGCGGGCCATGTCTTGTATGCTGCCTTAAACATATGCATCCATCACTTTTTAAATAAACACCAGAATGTAAAAAACATGTCACTGCCCATTGCATGCAAAGCTCAGAGCCATCAACAGCCACCTTTTGAAAGAACTGAAAGTAAAATCAATGTGCCCTTGCACCAATTCAAACAGGATAGAATTTGACCTTCTGTACAATGAAACAACTCTTGCAGAAACAAGTCACTAATGACTTTGCAGTGCCACAGGGCAGTTGTGGAGACCACTGTCTATCTCAGTGGTTCTCAAACTTTTGTACTGGTGACCCCTTTCACATAGCAAGCCTCTGAGTGCGACCCCCCCCCCCATATAAATTAAAATACTTTTTTATATATTTAACACCATTATAAATGCTGGAGGCAAAGCAGGGTTTGGGGTGGAGGCTGACAGCTCGCGACCCCCCATGTAATAACCTCGTGACCCCCTGAGGGGTCGAGAACCCTGGTCTATCTGAACCCTTGCTCTGCAGAGTCCCATGGAAAATCCTTTGTACTGCTAGCCTGAGGCCAGTGCCTGTGTTTGGTTCTACTTTCTCAGCCTCGCTGCAGTGGTTGGCTGTTCTGAATTCACCTTGAATGAATTTCACACCTGTGCAGAGGGTCAGCACAAGACCTTTAGCATTGCGTATAAGGCTACATCTGCACTACAGCAGCTCTGGTGCCATAGTTACACAAATGTAAACCTGTAGAGAAGATGCAGCCAAAGGGGGTTTTCTGCCACTGTAGAAACACCACCTCCCTGAGCAACGGTAGCTAGGTTGACTGAATCATTCTTCTTCGACCTGGCTGCACCTACATCAGGAGCTAGGTCAGCATAGCTACAGAGCTCAGGGCTGTGGATTTTTCACACCCTGAACACCATAGCTATGTCGACCTGAATTTTAGGTGTAGACCAGGCCTAAGGGTACGTCTACACTTACCTCCGGGTCCGACGGCAGGCAATCGATGTTCTGGGATCGATCCCGGAAGTGCTCGCCGTCGACGCCGGTACTCCAGCTCAGCGAGAGGAGTATGCGGCATCGACGGGGGAGCCTTCCTGCCGCGTCTGGACCCGCGGTAAGTTCGGACTAAGGTACTTCGAATTCAGCTACGTTATTAACGTAGCTGAATTTGCGTACCTTAGTCCGAAGTGGGGGGGTAGTGTGGACCAGGCCATTGTCTCAAGTAAGACCTACACGTCATTGGTGTAGGTCTTGTGCTGGCGCTCTGCACAAGGGTGCATGTCACCCTCTGTGTGCTCCTCCACCTCATCTGGGACCTTTTCCATTATCTCTGGGGAATCAGTCAGTGTGGGGTTGAGCTTCCATAGGCAATCACTGCAGTGTTACCAACTCTTTTGATCATATCTCTCATGATATGTGGTGTTCTTCTCAAAGCCCCAGCTCCTGGTGTCCTGGGATTAGGTGAAGATACCCGCTTGCATTAAAAGAGAAAAGTACTTTTTTTTGTTTTCTAGTCGTGGCTGCAAAGAAAAGCTTTAAAATGTGAACCCCAAAGGCTCAACAACCAGAAAGCAAATAAAAGGAACCTGAAACTTCTTATTTTTAAAATCTCATGATGGGGCCGTGGGGGGGAGAAGGTTGGCTCTTGACTTTTTTGAATGTCTGGGCTTAGCACTTCTGCAGTGGGATGATTAAACAGTGAGAGAAGGTGGTACTCTTGGCTCTTGCTCTTTCCTTCTTCCCGGCCTCCTCCCCTTCCTTTTTCCTCTAATTCTCTGGGATTTTGTTTACTCCTCCGTATGCCTATCAATTCATAGGTGCCACTGGAGGAGCATGTTGTTGACCGGTCATATGAGGTTGGAATCCTGGAGATTTTTCCAGTGTTACGAAATATTTTCATTGCATCTGCCAAAGCTAACAGCCACTGAATATGTGCCAAGTATGCAGAGTTCCTCTGAGAGAGGAATGTCAGGGTTCTGTAAGTGTGAAAGAACATGGCACATTCAGTGCCAGTAGGAAAGAACTTTGGGCAGGCCCGTAGCGTGTGACATAGAGATTGTTACATTTTCATCCTAGAGGCATTGACTGAGAGGAGCAATCTTTGCCTGCAGAAATCTCCATCACAAGTGTTTGGGCCTCACATTTAAATGAGAATCTTAAAAGTAACAAGGGAGAATGTGGAAAGTATGGCATTTTCATACAGAAATTATGGCCCAGATTCTGAGGTCCAGCTGACCTGTGTTCAGTGCAGGACTGAGGGGAGGGGACAAAGGTGGCTTTATGCCAACTTTGCAGAGCTAGTCAAACCAGAGCAGTCTTAGGGCTCCTCTATGTTGCACCTGGCTGCTTGTGACCCCAAGGGGCTCTTCCAGTAGCTGAAGGATGGCCAGAGCGTGGCTATGTTTTAGCTATAGCCACTGTTCCCCAGGAATGCTGCTGGGGCCAGAAGGGGGGGGTGGTGAAGAATTGCTATTCCAGCTCTGTGTCACCTGGGGAAATCCTTTCGAGGTCAATCAAAACTGGTTCCATGGCCCCTCTGCACTGCTGGAGTGCTATAGAAGGGCTGACAATCTGGCCAATTGTTTTTTAATTATATGTGGGCCACCTAGATTCTGTGGTAATGGGCACATGAGAGCTAATGCTTATCACAGCAATTCTTCATCCAGGGATCTCAAAGCACTTTACAGAAGTAAGTATCACTATCCCCATTGTACAGAGAGGAAACTAAGGTGCAGACATTTGCTCACAATTGCACTGCAAGTCAGTGGCAGAACCAATAACTACAGAGGAGTCAGTAGCAAGACTTCCCTTCCAAGTCCTGTTTTCTATTTCCCTCTATCTTTTTGCTGGAACAATTGCTTTGTTTGTGCAGTATGATGAATAGCTAATGAAATGGTTTGCACACTGGGATGCTTACAGGAGGTTTTATTCTGAGAATTTAGACAGCATTGCATTAAAGCTGTTTATTTGCTACTTACTCTAAAATCACATGTGTACCAAAACTCTGCCTCATGGCTTACACTATGTGGCCTCCGGGTTCTCATTGGTGAGGAGTTTTCGGAACCCCAACCATTCCACTCAGAGGCAGTTCTTTGAGCCTCATGAATGGAGCAGTTTTAACTCAATGGAGCTTTTCATGGCTAGAATTATTTCAGAATTTTCATCTTTATGGACTGCAGCCATAGAATAGGAAGGGATCAGGCAGACAGGACAGCTTCATTAGCCTGGGAAGTGTCCTGCCTGTTTGCTACTATTAGTTATTTCTGGAGGACTCTAACGTTCTCCAGTGTCACACAATGCACTGAGCATGGTTGTTATAGTGATGTTATAGTAATTGTTACAGTAATGTTATAGGTTATAATTTCATGTATATAGTTATGAGGCTGAAAATGTATCCTCATGGCTTAAAGAAAACCCATGCAAAAACTCTCCAAGAACAGAGTGGCAGTTCACACCTCATCAGGGCATGGATGGGACAAACCCAGCCCAGCCTCACAGGAACAATGGACACTGGTTTAGGCAGCAACAAAAGAATCTGTTAGACCCTCTAGGGAGTCACCCCCTTCCTTTGGGCAGTTTGGGACTGCGATGAGGTAATGCTCACCTGACTCTGAAGGGCAAAGCCAAGAGGAAAGAAAGGACATGATAAAAGGGAGAGACATTTTGCCATGCGCTCTCTCTTCCACCTACATCTAGAGACACCACCACCACCAAGCGACTGAAGCGCTGATCAAAGGGGAGAGCCTGACTGAAAAGTAACCAGCCAGCCTGTGGTGAGAAGCATCTAAGTTTGTAAGGGCACTGAAAGTGTTAAGATCAGCTTAGAATATGTTTTGCTTTTATTTCATTTGACCAAATCTGACTTATGCTTTGACTTATAATCACTTAAAATCTATCTTTATAGTTAATAAATCTGTTTGTTTATTCTACCTGAAGCAGTGCATTTGGTTTGAAGTGTGTCAGAGACTCCCTTTGGGATAACAAGCCTGGTACATATCAATTTCTTTATTAAATTGACGAACTTGTATAAGCTTGTAGCATCCAGCGGGCATTACTGGACACTGCAGGATGGAGGTTCCTAAGGTCGTGTCTGGGATCGGAGATATTGGCTAGTGTCATTCGCTTGCAAGTAGATGGGAACAGCTTACATGCCAGAGGCTGTGCGTGAACAGCTCAGGAGTGGGAGTTCTCACAGCAGAGCAGGGTAAGGCTGGCTCCCAGAGTCAAGGACTGGAGAGGTCTAGCAGATCACCGGTCCAGATAACACCAGAGGGGAACGTCACAGTGGTGCAGCGAGCAAGGGTGTATGTATGGCTTGTTACTCCAAGTGAAGTTCACTCTTTAAGCACTGATATTTGTGATTTTAAGTGAGTCTTAAGTGCAGTGGCTAAGGATAGTCAGGAGGAGATCACAGTTTTGTTGTTTTCTGTTTGCTTATTTCGGGAAAGGGAAGTAAGAACAGGAAAGCAGGAAAATGAGTGAAAGCAGTGAAGCGATTGCAAAGTTGGAGCTTTTTAGGCTTCAGTCTGCAGAAAAGGAGAGGGAGCACCAGAGATTATTGCAACTAAAAACTGGAGCTAAAAGAAAAAGGAGAGAGAGAGAGAGAGCAAAAACACCAACTGGACCCGTTAGAGAAGCAGAACCAGAACCCCCCGACCCCAATGTCTCCCATCACTCCAAAAATCCACAAGTGGGAACACTTATGTCCTGCATACAGTGAGGATGATGATATTGCTTAATATCTGACTACCTTCAAAAGTCTGTGTGTAATACATGAAATCCCTGATAAGAGAGTTCCTACCCTAATTGCAAAATTAACTGGTAAAGCTCAAAATGTATTCAATGGAATGCCTATTGAAGATGCTTTAGGCTATTATAAATTTAAAGATACTGTTTTGCGAAGTTTTCAGATTACCCCTGAAACATATAGAGTTAAATTTAGGAATCTTGAGAGGGATATTGGTATGAGTAATGGGGAATATGTAAACAAAATGAAAGATTTGTTGGGAAAATGGCTGATGGGGCAAAGAGGTGGCAAGTTTGGAGGGAATGTTGGATCTTATTGCTCAAGGGCATTTCCTAAGCATATGTAAGGCTGATGTAAAGCAGTGTCAATGCGACACAGATATAAAGTCTGTGCATCAGATGGCTATTTTTGCTGATGCCTTCGAACAGACTCAGGTGCCTATTGAGGTCAGGCCACAGAAAGAGGGGTTTAAAACTGGTGGGAAGGGAGGATCCCATTTTGCCCCTGGAAAGAGAGAAGGGGGCTGGGAGCCTAAACATTCTCTTACCCAAAAACATTCCTCTACTGGTAACTCCTATCCCAAATCTTCTGTAAAAGCAGAAGAGCCCAAAAGGTGCTATCAGTGTAATTCCACTGATCACCTGAGGAATAAATGCCCTATGCTAGGACGAAGCAGGCAAACAATAGCTGAAACCCCCCAAGCAATTAAAACCTATCATATTGGTTCTGTGAGGTTAGCCTCTGCAGAACCAGATATGGAGCATGTTAAGGCTGTCCAAATTGATGGCAGAGAATTGGGGCAGAGGGATACAGAGGCCCAGATCTCTCTGGTTAAGCAGAGTGTGGTCCCAAAGGCCAGTATATTGCCTGGCCAAATGGCAGAGATTGTGGGGGTGGGCGAAAGCAGATTCCTCATACTATTAGCTAAAATCCATGTGGTTTGGAAAGTGTTTTGACTGTGGGGGTAATAGAACACCTCCTAGTCGACCTGCTCCTTGGTAATGATTTTTTCCATGTAGCTCAGGTTAAAGTATTTGCCTGCAGCAGGAGGGAGTGTTATACTGGGACCCCCGAGGGAAAGGGTAAGGTCTCAGGAACTGCTGAGAGCAGGGCCAGCTTTAGCGGGTGCGGGGCCCCACGCCGGGACGCGAATTGTCTCACGCCCCCACCCCCGCCCCAACTCCGCCCGGCCCCGCCCCAAGTCCGCCCCCTCCCTGGCCCATTGGATCCTCCCCAAATCCCCACCCTGGCCCCAGCCTCGCCCCCAAGCATGCTGCATTCCTCCTCCTCACCTCTCCCTCCCAGGCTTGTGCTGATCAGCTGTATGGCGGCACAAGTGCCGAGGGAGGGGGGAGAAGCAGGACGTGGTTTTGTTTTTGTTTTTTTTCCCCCGCTCCACCGGCAGCCCCGGATGTTGCGGGGCCCTCTTAGGCACGGGGCCCCATTCCAGGGAATCGGCCGAATGGGCTTAAAGCCAGCCCTGGCTGAGAGAATGGGAGAGAGTCTCCTTGATTCTTCTGCAGCTGGGGGAAGCCACAAGCTTCCAGGTGGGAGAGTGGTTGAGACCAACTCCTGCACTGTATCTGGAGGCAACACCACACCAGGAGGGGAGGGGGATGTAATGCCTGCCAGGGAGAGAACTGTCCAAGTTGTTAGCTGCCAGCAGGTTGCATCTGAACTAGAGACAAAACCGGTTCTAGGGAGCAGAGAGAAATGTGTTCCAGAGGAGTGCCCAGAGAAGGGGTAGGGAATCTCAGAAACCACTAAGGTGGGTGGGGATTCCTGTGACTCTGTAACACAGGGAAGCCGGGTGCTTCCAAGCAGTAGCGTAGCTAGCGGGGTTCAGGGGAAGCGGCCGCTTCCCCTGACCACATTCCCCAAAAGTGGCGCCTGTGGAACGGGGCCATGGGCTGGCTCCCGGCGCTCCGGGTAGCTGGCGGAACGGGGCCGCGGGCTGGCCTGCTGGCTCCCGGCGCTCCGGACGGCCGGCGGAATGGGGCCGCGGGCTCCTGGCGCTCCGACCGGCGCAGCGGGGCCGCGGGCTCCTGTCGCTCCGGCCGGGACTCCGGCCCTGAGAGTGTGGCCGGGGGGGTCTCGGTGCCCCGGACAGCGCTCCAGATGGGGAAGCAGGGTGGCCCTGCGCATGCGCCGCTCCGTCTTTCGGTGTCATTTTGGTGCATGCGCAGGGCCGCCGAAAATCCACCGAAGGACCGGCAGCTTTTTTCTCCGCCACTCCTCCTCGGCTGCAACCCTGGCTACGCCACTTCTTCCAAGTATGGGAGGGGCTGAGACTAGCTCCTTTCCAGCAGAAGGCAACATGCCCTCAGGGGCAGGAGAGGTGGTGTCAGTAATTAAGGAAACTGTCCCAGTTGTTAGCTGGCAAAGCTCTGCAGCTGAACAAAAGACAGGACCCTTCCTAGGGAGCATGGAGAAATGTGTCTTAGGAGGGGGCCCAAAGGAGGAAACTGGGGAAGGAATAGTGGGGGTACAGGAATGTCTCCTCACTAGTCACTTGGGGCAGAATGCCCAGGACACTAGGAGGATGGCTGGGTCAGCATCTGTGCACCCAGGTCTTCATAGGGTGACCAGATCATGCAGGTCAAATATCGGGACGTGGCGGGGGGAGCAAAAACAAAAAACGGCGGCAGAGCAAAAAACAACCCCCCCCCCTTCCTCCTCCCTCCGCAAGCGCTGGAGGAGGCCCCGGAGACGCAGGGGGAGCACGGGGCCAGGGTGAGTGAGAGTCCGGCCTGGCCCCGAGCGCAGGCAGAACTCAGTCGGGCGGTACGGGGAGGGAGAGTAGGGGGGCGGCGGCTGTTCTCCCCACCTGGGCAGCGGGACTTGGGAGCAGCCGCTGCTGAAGCTCCTACTGCCACGGCCGGAGGAAGCGGCCAAGCACGTGGTGCTCGGCGGCTGCGGCTCTGGCACCCGGGCCCAAACCCCCCGGGCCTGTTGCGGGGACCCAGCAGCGCGCACGCTGCGCGCACCCTGCCCCTGGCCAGTCGCGTCTGGGCTGGCTGCCCAGATGGTGCAATCCCGCGGGTGGCCCCGGAGTGGGGGCAGCAGGCCCCAGCCCCCCCATCCCGCTCGGGTCCCACAGGGGAACGAACGGGGCTGGGCTGCCGATGCCTCCGCCCCAGGGCCGCCGCGGGATTGCACCAGCTGGGCAGCCAGCCCAGACGTGACTGGCCAGGGGCTGGGCGCAGCGTGCGCGCTGCTGGGTCCCCGCAACAGGCCCGGGCTCGGGGGGTTCGGGCCCAGGCGCCAGAGCCGCAGCCACCGAGCGCCATGGCCGCTTACTCCGGCCGCGGCAGTGGGAGCTGCAGCAGTGGCTGCTCCCGAGTCCCGCTGCCCAGGTGGGGAGAACAGCCGCCGCCTGGCCCCGCGGGCCGCCCCCCTCCTCTCCCTCCAGGTACTGCCCAACTGAGTCCTGCCTGCGCTCGGGGCCAGGCCGGACTCTCACTCACCCCGGCCCCGCGCTCCCCCTGCGTCTCCGGAGCCTCCCTCCAGCGCTTGTGGAGGGAGGAGGAATGGCATGCTTGGGGAAGAGGCGGGGATTTGGGGAGGGAGCCAATGGGGGAAGGAGGGGGCGGAGTCGGGGCGGGGGGGGGCGCAAGCCCTTCCAGGCTCTGGAGCCTTTGCTTGTTTGTCCAGTGTCCCGACCTAACATTGGTCGGGACGCGGGACAAACAAGCAAATATTGGGACAGTCCCGATAAAATCGGGACGTCTGGTCACCCTAGGTCTTCAGCCTGTGACCCAGGTTTTGAGAAGGAACTGTGTACTGACCTCCTTGAGGGGCGCAGTCACACAGCTGACTTCGCAGAGACAGAGAAAGGGGTGGTGGAGGGTACCCCAATCCAGATCCCAGTTTTTCAGGATGCTATTTCTGATAAGTTCTTGGGAAGTAACTGTGTCTCTTTACATCAAGATGCAGCTCCAATGCTTGTGACAGCAGAGGAGTTGAGACCAGGAAATTGCCAGGTGGTAGTTTGAGAACACAAATGATCCAACTGACAGAGAAGGGGGTGTTTTCCCCCAGGCTGGTGAAACACAGAGAGCAGTTATGGGAAAGCTGCTGGGAAAAGGTTAATCTGATCAAAGGGTAAACACACCTAGCCCAGAAAGCACAGATCTCAGCCCTCTAGGAGGCAGGGAAGGACTCACTGTTGGGAGGAGGAAACACAGGGTAATCCCAAAAGGGAAGCTGGATTTTCTACATATGTATAGTCCTGGGGTTGGGAGACCACTCCCCAAACTGCCAGCCAATGTGCAGGATCCCCCTGGACCCTTATCTTGCCAGACCCTGTGACATCAAAATGCCAGAAACATGATTAAATTAAGAGCCCACACAAAGGGAAACACTGGAGGGAAAGAGGAGCCAGTGACTGATTACATGGGAGAGAGTCAAAGGACACCATGGGTAATGAACTAACTAACCTCAAACTACACTAACTGAACAAAGGGCATGGTATCATAAAGATACTTATAAACACCCATCTGTGATAAAAAAATTGGTATTAATGTTAAGTTTTGGGGATAAGAATTTCAATATGGATGTTAAACCTTATGATAATGCTACTTTTCAATTAAAAGTGTAAAGGTTTAAAGCTCATCGCAGCAGAGAAACCATTAAAAAAACTGGTTTGCTGTGTGTGAATGGGGAAACTGAGGCACAATGCCTCATTGCCTCAATGGCTGGATGCCAAGAGAACTATAACAACAAACTGCCTTTGAGATAGTTTACTGCAAGAGGGTTAGTCACTGACTAAGAGGGGAGGCGTGACGCTCTGTACCTCGGGGGGACGCCCTACACCCTCATGTTCATCTTTATAAAATGATTGTGTGGTATCCAATACAAAGTTTGTCATGTTGGGTGTCTTCGGAAGGCTCACAATGCACTGAGCATGGTTGTTATAGTGATGTTATAGTAATTGTTACAGTAATGTTATAGTAAGGTTATAGGTTATAATTTCATGTATATAGTTATGAGGCTGAAAATGTATCCTCATGGCTTAAAGAAAGCCCATGCAAAAACTCTCCAAGAACAGAGAGGCAGTTCACACCTCATCAGGGCATGGATGGGACAAACCCAGCCCAGCCTCACAGGAACAATGGACACTGGTTTAGGCAGCAACAAAAGAATTTGTTAGACCCTCCAGGGAGTCACCCCCTTCCTTTGGGCAGTTTGGGACTGCGATGAGGTAATGCTCACCTGACTCTGAAGGGCAAAGCCAAGAGGAAAGAAAGGACATGATAAA
This sequence comes from Emys orbicularis, assembly GCF_028017835.1. Lineage (NCBI taxonomy): Eukaryota > Metazoa > Chordata > Testudines > Emydidae > Emys > Emys orbicularis. The sequence continues at coordinate 30,244,917 of NC_088683.1, read as the reverse complement.
AGGGAGAGACATTTTGCCATGCGCTCTCTCTCTTCCACCTACATCTAGAGACACCACCACCACCTCCACCAAGCGACTGAAGTGCTGATCAAAGGGGAGAGCTTGACTGAAAAGTAACCAGCCAGCCTGTGGTGAGAAGCATCTAAGTTTGCAAGGATATTGAAAGTGTTAAGATCAGCTTAGAATATGTTTTGCTTTTATTTCATTTGACCAAATCTGACTTGTTATGCTTTGACTTATAATCACTTAAAATCTATCTTTATAGTTAATAAATCTGTTTGTTTATTCTACCTGAAGCAGTGCGTTTGGTTTGAAGTGTGTCAGAGACTCCCTTTGGGATAACAAGCCTGGTACATATCAATTTCTTTGTTAAATTGACAAACTTATATAAGCTTGCAACGTCCAGCGGGCATTACTGGAACACTGCAGGATGGAGGTTCCTAGGGTCGTGTCTGGGACCGGAGATATTGGCTAGTGTCATTCGCTTGCAAGTAGTTGGGAGCAGCTTACATGCCAGAGGCTGTGCGTGAACAGCCCAGGAGTGGGGGTTCTCACAGCAGAGCAGGGTAAGGCTGGCTCCCAGAGTCAAGGATTGGAGTGGCCTAGCAGATCACTGGTCCAGACAACACCAGACGGGAACATCACAGTGGGGAATTCCCTGTGAAGAAGTGGGCGGGGGAGAGGGATGAGAAGATAAAGGTTGGAGAAGTGAATCTGATGGGCAGAGTTGGGCAGTGAGAAGAAAGGAGGAAGTGGAGAAAAAAGGATTGACTGGAGAGGGAAACCCAGACCTGTCAGGATTGACAGGCCTAATTAGGCTCCCTGAGTGGCTGAAGAGCCCAGTAAGAATAGTTGGGGTGGAGAGTAAGGAGAAGGTCCTGTGGAACACTGACACCTTTCCCTTCTCGCCTTACTGCATCAAGGTGCTACCTGGCCCCCATCTGGAAGGCCTTGTAGAGTGAAGAGCCCATTTTACACAGGCCTGCTTTGTCCTGTTGCGGCTCAAGCTACCTGCTGGGGCCTGAGGGAGCATAAACATTTTCAAAAAATGTAGAAATTAAGAAGATTCTCAGACACAAAGATTGGTTAAGCTGGAGTCATTTCTGCACAAAAAAACGTATTATTATTTAACCCAAGCATTAGAGGCTCTGGGCCTGCCTGGCAGGCAGCAGGGTGGAAGATTTTTTTCTCTGCAGTATGTCTTCTTCCGTTTCCTGCCAGGTTCCTTTCCCAAGTAACGAGTTTAAGTAGCTTTGTTTGCTCCATTTTGTCAAAGGTTTCATTTTCTTCCCACAAGATGGAAAAGGCGTGTGTCAAATAGGAGTGCTGGTAAATAACTGATTTCTATTTCCTGGCTCTGATCACATGATGTGGGTCACATTTAAAAAGGTTTTACACAGTCACATGGAAGGGTAAATATCCATTTACTTCCCTGTCTACTGTTACACACATCAGGGGCTGAAGCAATCCTGAAGGGAAGTCATTAGCCTATATCTGCCAAAAGTACAGTTTGTGCTTTCTGTATCAAGTTGCACTTGTCAAAACCCTTGGTTTGCATCCAAAACTGAAAGTACTCTTTCATTTTTGAAGTCTAGACAGGATCTCCTGAATTATTGTCATGGGGTAGTACTTGTGCTTAATAGCCGTATTCAAATCTCTTAGGTCCACACAATTTATAGGGAGTTTTTTATTCTTGGTTGTTTTTTTCCCCTGGTGACTATATCTTGAACCCAGTCAGATATCTGAATTTGCTCAATAATAAAAATAAAAAATAATATATGGAGATATTCCTATCTCAAAGAACTGGAAGGGATGTTAGAAGGTCATTGAGTCCAGTCTCCTGCCTTCACTAGCAGGACCAAATACTGTCCTTGGCAGGTTTTTTTTTTTTTTTTTTTTTCCCCCCTTCTCCTCCCCCCTCCAGATCCCTAAATGGCCCCCTCAAGGACTGACCTCACAAACCTGGGTTTAGCAGGCCAATGCTCAAACCACTGAGCTATCCCTCCCCCCACAAAACATCTAATTTGTTCAGTCTAGTTCAGCTTTTGCTTTATTTGTTAGTACTATTGGGACTTTAATTTTTGCAAACTGGATCTATATATTATACTATCTTCAGTGCATCCCATTCCTTTAAACACCTCATCAGATTCTTTAAGAATACTTGGCGCATCCTGTTCTGTAGACAAACTATCCATCCATTGATCATCTGCATTTGTAGATGGTTCTTCAACCCAAGTACGTGAAACCTAATTTCCCACTATTTTAAACTCTTCAGTAAGGTATTTGTGCTGTTTCAGAGATTGATCTTTGTTTTTTGACTCGGCCTCATGACATTGGTTAGAATTATAAAAGGTTATAACTCTGTTACATGGCAGAAGTCAGTATCCACTGTTTCCAGTGGTTATTGTTACAAGGATAAATTAGTTGTAGAACTGGTCATATTATTCATTGTGAATATTAGTTACTAAAGTCCAATATACAGCCAACATCCACTATCAGTGTGTGTGTATGCATATGTGTATGTATATAAAAGCAGGGTCTGAATGAGTTCTCCCCTGACAGGTACCTGGGAGGGGGAGAGACTTCAGGAGCAAAGTGTATTTACATGAACACATCTACTCTGCCAAGATATCCAGCAGATAGAGTTGTATTGCTCAAAGTGATCAACTTTGGCTGGTGTTGGGTTACAAATCACTTTAGTACTGAATGCAGGGGTAGTGAAATGCTGTTATCAATGTTGTTGTCTTTATTGTATGAATAAAGGGGAGCCGAACTGTGCTTAACCTGTCCCAAATGAGGGGGTCACCCTCAGATGAAAGGTACTCGTTAAACCAGGGTCTCAAATGCCAGAGCCCTGTGAAAGTAAGAGGGGGTAGGGACAGGTGTCCCAGCCAGGAAGTGTGGACTCTCCCTAAGGGTCCGCAGTCTGGTTTAACCTGTTCTTCCCTACCATTCAAAGATAGAGCTAAATAGGCTTCAGTAGGAGCCTTTTGTTATGTCAAATACTCAGTAAGAGCTGAAATCACTTGTGGTGGGGTAGTGTTTCTGCCCAGCCTGCAAAGAACTGAAAATCACTAAGAGACTGACCTAGAGAGGTCACAGCAGAGCGGCAGGTGGCAGCAGAAGGTAACTGATGGGCAGCTGGCCAAAGTGGCAAGCCGTCGGCTGACGGGGCGGCCAGGCGGCGGGGAACATTGCTCGGTGGGGCGGCCAGCCAGAGCACGTGCTCAGATGGCAGAGCAAGCTAGGTGCCTTCTTCCCTGGGTGGGAGGTGAATTCACACAGATGCATCTCTGAACCCTGGGTCCTCACTGACCAAGGACAACCACTGTGAGTGGGGTATGGTGAGGGATCGGAGAGGGGCACAGTACAGGAGCTTTTGGTTGTAGAACTCAAGAACATGAGACAGAAAACTCTGCCCTACGTACTCTGGGGGTGGGTATTTATGAATCCTGCTTGTTGCATTTTCCCTAGTTAACTGACTTCCCTCCTTTCATTAAAAGTTTCTTTTCTACACTCAGACTCTGTGCTTGCGAGAGAGGAAGTATTGCCTCTCAGAGGCACCTTGGGGTGGTGTGTAATTTCCCCAGGTTACTGGAGGGAGCTCGAGCCACTTCTGTTTTGTATCATTGAAAAAGAACCCCTAGCTATTGAACCCAGACCTCCTTGCTGCCGGCTCCACCTGGCAGAGTTACATACAACTTGATCGTCCTCAAAACCTTCCAGCTTTTTTTAATCTGGAATATGTCATTTCAGACTCAGGATATTTCTCTACACTTCTATCACAAATTGAAGTGTTTTAAAAATATCATTGTGTGTTTTAAAAGATTAGGTTTAACATATTCCGACCTGTGTTGCCAACACTATGTCAAGACTATCTGAAATACACACGCTATTTATACCCTCAAGTTGATGGGGTTGGTGTTTTGTTTTTTGTTGTTGTTTTTTGACATAACATTCAGTATTTAGATATTGTTTCAAGATAATTGGTCTTGAGCCCTAAAATGTTGTTCTTTTTTAAGTCCAATAATGTGTTAAGAATATTTTCATATGGTAGTAATAGTCCTGTTTGCTCTGGGATATCTTGGTTTATTTTATGCCTCTATTTGGTTTATTTTATGCCACATACTGGTTTGAAATCATGAAAAACAGAGACTACTATGCCAAAGTCAATAATATTACTCATAGCAGAACAAAACCATAAACAACATAACTTCATATTCATGCCATTAACCCATCCTTAGTCAACTGTGGGGATATCTATGATCTCAGAAAAGACAAACTAATGAATTCAGCTCAGCTGTATAATGAAATTATAAATAAACCGCCAAACAGATTTGATTTGAAATGCAGGGAATGTTCATAGCAATATCAGCCCAATGCATAAAGTGGGTGCTGAATTTTTTTCCCCAACCACCTGGATAGTATAAAGGTGCTTGGAGATGTTGGTGGCTTGGGATATGCAGGAGGTCAGACTACATGACCTGGTGGCTGCTTCTGGCCTTAAACACTGTGACTCTAAATACATTAAAATGCAGATACTTTCAAGCTCTTCTAGCCCAAAAAGCTAGTACATTATGAGAGGATATCTGAGGCCTGAAAGCTGTATTTGTGAGTCAAATAAAAGTTATATAATCCTTTAAGCTCCTCAATCTGTCTCTTATTGTGTGTACACAGCACTTTGTACTAGGGAACAACAGCCTTGGATGGTGCTTTTATGAACTACTGTAATACAAATAATAATATCTACTTTGTATGAAGTTGCAAATGAAAAGGTATTATGCAGGACCAAATGAACAGATACAGCATGTGCTACCCATAGTGCATTTTAGAAACAGAGGAACACATGTCCAAAGTTTCTTAGGACCAAGCAATAGAATAATTGAAGTACAGATTTCAAGAACTAAATAGAGACCAATTCTAAAAAACAAGCATATTTTAAACAAGCTTCTATTAAACTGCATAGCTGCAGCCAGACCACCTCAGCCTGTGATCTTACAAACTAAGCAGAGTCAGACTTGGTCAGTACTTGGATGGGAAAACCCAAGGATGCTGGTGGTATTTAAGGAGGTGGTACTCTTCTTTCTGACTCAATATTGATCCTCAATGTAATCTCTGGGGGAATATTGGGATCTCCAGGTGCTGCCTTTTATGTGAGAGTAAAATAGAGTCTGAATAGTTGTAGTTCTTAATGATCTCAGGCTCTTTATGTAAGAATAGTGTTCTTAGCCCTGAAGTGCAGACCAAATGCCAATCTGCTATCCTGAGTTCCCCTGTGCTTGGAGAAAGATACTGGATTCCCCTTCACTTTGTGCCCTAAATTCTTGTTTAATGTTGTTCTGCAGAACAGGCATTTTCCTCCCTCATTGCAGGCAGGGAGAATGCTGGATCAGGCAACATATCTGATTTGCTTTTGGGTTTGGTTTGGGGTTTTTTGTTTTGTGTCTGTCTGTGTACCCTTTCAGCTGGGCTGAGGAGAAAGATGCAAGTTGGGCCATGGAAACAAGGAAAGGTGGCAGAAACAAAGAATAAAGGGCCTGAAGATGTAAAATTGGTCAAACTGTTGTTAAGTGTAGCAAACATTTTCTAAGTGGGGAAAATAGTGAGGAAAAAAGGAGGCAGGACTTTATGGAGAATTATAACAAGGCAGTGGAAGTTCAGGGTCTCTACCTGTAGTCTCTCACACTCACAGCTCTGCCTCTTCTCTGTACTCAGATCAGTTACTGGACAAGCAAACATGCTATTAGGAGATGTTGCCATGTACATCCTCCACATGCAGATAACAGATTACTTTCAAAATTAGAAGTGTGATTATTTTTCAGAGATTGTCAGACAACATAGGAAAACTTGAAGGGAGGAGTTAACGAACGTCTATAATTCATTATAAAAGTAAAATAGGAGTTCCTTAACTCAGTGGTGGCGTTAGTCACCTGCAAGCCATGCAATTGCAGGGAGCCCCAAAGCAGCAAAGGGCCCCTGAAAGTCAGCTAGGTGTCAGTTGCTCCATCCTGGTTAGTGCTACCTAGGGCTCAAAATGTCATCTCCTCACAGCGTGACCTTTCACACATCGTATATGTGAGTTCACAAGTAGGGGCCCCGGAATTGAGCTTTGCAGGGGGCCCCGCAGGACAAACCTCACCATTGCCTTAAATAAGATATTCTTTACTAAAATTATTTACAAATGGCAGGCAGCTGGTGCAAGCCCGGGATGCAGTGACAGCTGTCAGTCAGTGCCTCTCTGAGGGACCCCTGTCAGTCAGTGCTTCCCTGGTCAAGAAACAGACTAACTGGGGCTCTTTCTGAGCTGCAGCTTGTCTGCTCTGCAAAAACTCCGGACATGCCCTGTTCTTAAAATCCCCCCGGACAGAGAAAGAAGGCTAAAAAAGATGCTGTTTAGGGGAAACCCTGGATGTATGGTAATTCTAAATATGGTAGCAAAAAACTATTCTGAGGTGCTTTTCAGCTGCACATGGAGAGGCAAGATATCATGGATTAGGGAAGTGATCGTTTTTCTCTATTTTGAACTTATGAGTCTGCCTCTAGAATGCAGTTCTGGGTATCTCAATACCAGATCTCAACCACTTGGAAGGACTTCAGGGAAGAAAAACAAAATGAATGAAGGGCTGAAAATGTTGATTTTTAAGAAATCTTAAACTATCTTAACTATGCCCTTGTTAGCTAAATGACAGTTAGGAGGGGAGAGGGATAGGATAAGGGAGAGGAATTGTTTAGTGGGGTCCACCTAGAAGTTTTGGGATGAAAATGAGTGAAGGAAAATTTCCTAGCAGAGAGATCTAGTAGAATATGGACTAGGCTTTCAAAGCAAGTAATAGAAGCCCCATTACTCGAGTCATTTAAACTAGACTAAGACTTTATATTCAGCATACATTCAGAACAACCGTGCATTGGCCTGGGGCAGGGGATGAACAAAATGTCCAAATAGATTTCCCATCTCTACTTTTTATACTTCTGCTTAACTCATTAAACATAGTGGCCATTTTGCTTTAATATTCCAGAGCAGGCAACCTATGGCATGCATGCCAAAGGCAGCACACGAGCTGATTTTCAGTGGCACTCACACTACCCGAGTCCTGACCACCAGTCCAGGGAGCTCTGCATTTTAATTTAATTTTAAATGAAGCTTCTTAAACATTTAAAAAACCTTATTTACTTTACATACAACAATAGTTTAGTTATATATTATAGACTTATAGAAAGAGACTGTCTAAAAACGTTAAAATGTATAACTGGCACGCGAAACCTTAAATTAGAGTGAATAAATGAAGACTCGGCATATCACTTCTGAAAGGTCGCTGACCCCTGTTCCAGATGGTCTGAGTTCTCAGCAGTGCAGCTCCAGAATTTTTTGTTTAAAGGCTTAATGTGTGATGTAGCCACAAGAGGGCATAGATACTCTTCCATAGGAAAGGTCTGTCAGTCTCAGCTACTGTTTAGCTAACTGAAGGTTTATGAAGGGGTCAGAAGCTATAGGTTGGAATGTGATACATTCTTAGAAGATGTGAATGGACGTTCAGATTCTACATCAATTGATTAATACTTTTCTGTTTTTTGGGGGGGGAAGGGAGGAGGTTGCTTGTAAAGAGGCAAAACCTGCTTCTGCCCTACAGGCACAGTTGCCAACTTTCACGTGCCCGACTTTCACAGTAAGCCAAAAATCAAGCTAATCCCATTTCAAAACAAGGCCAAAACAAGCCAATCCCTAAGAACCCCAACACCCTATGTGACTAGATCCCCCCCCCCGGCGTGCAGTCTGGGACTGTGGTGGGCCCACTGTGCACCCCTGAATCTCTCCCCCTCTTGCCCCCCCAACCCCTGCTTGCCAGGAGCCAATCAAAAAAAAAAAAAAAAGCTACAAGCCAAACAAGCAACAAGCTAAAAACTAGCCAACAAGCAACTCACAAGCCAATTAAACCAAAAACAAGCCCAATTTCTGCGTTTTTTCCCACAGGTTTGGCATGTCTGCCTACAGGTTGTCTTTTCAGCCTTTACAGAATGTACAGGCTGCAACATAGTTCCATAACATGGTAATGAATATAATTTGGTCCCATCTAAACAAGCAAGACCAAACTGAGTTATTGTTACATAGTTATGGCATTGTTGTGTTGATTTGTCTGTGTGGATGGATCCAAAGAGACTTTCAGGTTTCTGTTGTGGGTTTGTTCCTATAGGGCTAAATTTATCCATGGTTTAACTTGATTGATTTTGTTATGGGGGTAATTATCGACAAGCACTGTCCTCCATGCTCTACACTTCCTTTCCCCAGAATGAGAGTCAAGGTCTCAGTCCTTATCTTCAAGGTGCTCAATGGCCTCGCCCCAGCATATCTAAAAAATCAGCTGAAGTTCTGGGCTAAAGACCGTGGTTGACAACTCTGATCCTCAGCCTTAATGGAACTTTCTACCATAAGGGTATAGCTTGTTTATGTAGGAAACTGAGCTTCCTCAGGGGCCAGTCTGGGACTGTAGCAAGGGCTCCCTGAGGAACTAAGGAACATCACAACCCTCAGCACCTTCTGCTCCAAGTGCAATGTGCACTTCTCTGACCTTGCCTGCTCTAACAAAAACCCAGAGCATCAGGTGCCTAAAAAAACAAACAAAAATTCTACCAGAACAAAATCCTACATAGCACATACACTTCTGCCCTGGGGAGAGGATGAGAGGAAGAACAAACCATTTGTGACCAATGTTAGTCATATTGCTTAATATGCAGTGGTTTTGTAGTCATGTCAGTCCCAGGATAGTAGGGAGACAAGGAGGGTGAAGTAATATTATTTTTTGGACCAACTTCTGTTGGTGAGAGAGAGACAAGCTTTTGCGCTACAGAGATCTGAGACCTGAAGAAGAACTTTGTGTAGCTCAAAAGCTTGTCTCTCTCTCTCTCACCAACAGAAGTTGGTCCAATAATAGACATTACCTCACCCACCTTGTTTCTCTAATATTGTTTAATACAAAACTGGAAGGCAGTCAGATACTACTATAATGAGGGCAGTAAAAGAATCAAAATGGAATGTAATAGAGGTGACAGTACAATACACTAAAATTTTGACATTTCTGCCAATATTACCAACCAACAACAAATGAAGCCTGCTCTATACATATTCATTCCTGTGCTGTGCTAATTAGAACATAAGAACGGCCATGCTGGGTCAGACCAAAGGTCCACCTAGCTCAGAATCCTGTCTTCCAACAGTGACCAATGCCAGGTGCCCCAGAGGGAATGAACAGAACAGGCAATCATCAAGTGATCCATTCCCTGTTGCTCATTCCCAGCTTCTGGCAAACAGAGGCTAGGGACACCATCCCTGCCTATCCTGGCTAATAGCCATTGATGGACCTATCCTCCGTGAATTTATCCAGTTCTTTTTTGAACCCTATTATAGTCGGCTTTCACAACATCCTCTGGCAGAGTTCCACGGGTTGACTGTGCGTTGTGTGAAGAAATACTTCCCTTTGTTTGTTTTAAACCTGCTGCCTATTAATTTCATTTGGTGACCCCTAGTTCTTGTGTTATGAGAAGGAGTAAATAACACTTCCTTATTTACTTTCTCCACATCAGTCATGATTTTATAGTCCTCTATCATATCCCCCCTTAGTTGTCTCTTTTCCAAACTGAAAAGTCCCAGTCTTATTAATGTCTCCTCATATGGAAGCCGTTCCATACCTCTAATCATTTTTGTTGCCCTTTTCTGATCCTTTTCCAATTCCAATATATCTTTTTTGAGATGGGGCGACCACATCTGCATGCAGTATTCAATTAGACAATAGCTGGAGTAAGTTGCCCTACTGTATTGCTTCACTGCAGTTACCATAATGCATGAAAATACCCATATTTGATGTATTCCATCCCTTAAATTAACAGTGACTGATATTATGGCCACTTTCCAGGAGCTGGTTTTAATAATTTAGGTATGTGAGTGCTTAATTTGTGCCAGAGTTTGCCAGGGCTGAGCCCCGGCACTTCTAGGCTTGGCAGTTCATAGCCCCAGCATCTCTGGGCTTGCCCTGTCAATTATGAAAGTAAAAAACTTGCTTGAGCCCCAGCACCTCTTGCACTACAAATTAAGCACCGAGGCTCATCTATTTAACAACACTCTTCCTGGGGCTTACCTTTAAGCTTACTTTTGGGCTTACCCAAATGCTTCAGCTAGTTCAAAATGAGCAGGACAGACTGAGAAGAACATGTTACACCAGTGCTCTATACTGGCTGCTAGCTGTAATTCAAGGTCCTGGTCGCAAACTAAAAAGATTTTAGGTGTTCGGCTCCCCATTATCTCAGAGGTTGAGATATGTTTTTGGAGGAAGCATTTTGGCAATCTGTCTCACAAGGGTATGAAGCCAATGACAGTGAGGGACAGGGCTTTCTTAGTAGCAGATCCTTGCTTTGGGAACTGACTCCCACTAAATATCTGAGCCTGAACCCAGCAAACTTTACAGCACTCTGTAAGATGAATGTCTTTGTTTAGGCTTTTCAATAAATGCAGTTCTATTAATAGTATCTAGGTCACCAATTAGGTTTCCTAATTTAGGTTTCGTCACAAAATTGTGTTGCTTATGCTGAAGACATAGAGTATATGTTGCCAAAATACCTCCGGGGTAGAATGTAGGATTAGCAGAGGAAAGATCTTTTTTAAAAGTCACAGGGAAATATCCCATGTGGATTGTGAGGCTATATTAGTTAGCCCATTCTTTTCTGCTGGAGGCACCAGGCAGAGAGGTGTACAACCAAAGTCCATTATGGGTTTTCGTAAGCAGAGCTGAGGCCAAATGCAAAGGAGCCATTCTTCACCTGGGGGTTTTGTCTACAATAGCATTTTTCTTAAAATTTCCCAAGGGTGGGAATATCTACAGCATTGCTTTAATAACAACACTGGCATGCCAGGAATTAAATCAGGTCCAACAGAAGTTTATAGATACTAACAGAAGAATAATACAACTACAATATCAAGCCTCACTTGCATTTAATGTCAAATGATCCTACTCTATTCATTTTATGAGCTGTAGTGGGGGCACGTATCTCTCAAGGATAAGTGCATCAAGTGATGACGCACAGGGATAAATTATGTGACTTCAAATACTATGTTGTGTGTGTGAGAGAGTCGTTATGCTCATTGGCACAAGTGAGAGTGAATGAGAAGGTGCCAGCCAAGGAAAAAAGTGAGGAGGCTGCCAGGCCAGGCAGCTATTTTTGTAAAGCAGGCAGTGAAAAAAACATCCTCTTCATGGCTTCAGGCTTGGACTACTTTCAGGAACCAGTAGCGGCACACAGACCGCACAAGCTCTGCATCCTCTCCTTGCATATGAGAAGAAACTCAGGTGTCCCTGGTGCCAGCTCCTGCAGCAGTCCAAGCCTGTGCCTGTGTAATGATTGGTTCTTCCTTGAGTCTCTCAGGCAACCTCCTGGCCTGGCAGCCTCCCCTTCTCCTTCCCTCCCTGGCTGGATCCTTGTGCCTTTGTATGATAGAAACACGCCAGTCAACCCCCAGAAGCAGGTAGGGTGGCCAACTCTGAGGTACAAAAAACTAGGACTTCCAGCGTTATTCTGAGCCTATAAAAATGGACAGCTGGCAGTTGGTACTGAGCACCCTTACAGATTTCCCAGGACAGCTACCTCAGAAAAGGGACAATTCTGGGAAAACCAGAAGCATGGGATTTCAAACTCAAGGAAGTATTGAGCATTGCATAGGCTACATTTGAGGGGGATTATGTTAAGGATTATCATAATTTTTGCCATTATTCTTCATAACTGTACATTTATTCTTCAGCAGAAGCTGAAGTTATAAAATCTTCTCATAAAAATTTCCCTTTTAAAAAATGGCTGCCGTCTTCCATTGTTCTCAAAGGGATTGAAGCCACAGGCTGTTCTCAGTTAAGATGGTTACCACCTCCATTCACCAGTTCCTCACAGAGTTCTTCTCCATCTCCTGACACCACAAGGGGCCACTGTCTTCCCTGAGGGCAGCTTGACTTCACTCCCATAGGAAAAAAGATGACATCTCCTCCTGAGGGCAGTCTGTGGCCTCAATCCCACTGAGAACAATGAGAGATCATGGCCATTGTGACAAAGGACAATGCTCCATAAGCTTCTCTGAAGATTTTAAATCTTCAGCCTCTGATGAAGAATAACCTTCAGTTACAAAATCTAACAGCAAAAAATTACCATTAACTAAAAAAACTAAACAATTCTTCAAATGTAGCCTATGCACAAGATTTCAGTAGGTTTTTGTTAAACTTCCCATTTAATTAGTCTACATTATTCTATTACAGAGATCATTCAAGACCAAATCAAAGTGTGGCTTAAGGTGCTAAATTTCTTAGAGGACTCATTTTAAATCAATTTTAATTTATAAATTAACAGATTTACTTGGAAATACTCAAAAGAGTAGGTGCTGTAAATGTGTGGAGAATAATCTGTATTTTTTCATCTATTACAAAGAGGTTGAATCCCACTTCAAGTGGAAAACTCAATTCACCCTTACATATGGAGCTGCAACTTGTGCCTTCATAACAATAATACACCCCTCATCTCCCCAGAAGCATAGGATTGCAACCCCTCTATTTCCAGTCAGCAATCAGGTAGCTAGCTCCTTGCATGTGTCCTCCTTAAGCTGGAAAAGGCAAGGGACAGGGCATTGGAACATTTACCCAGTGGACTGTCCCAGCATGACTGCCTCTCCGCTCCACCCCACTTTTTGATCCATAACCAACAAAATCCAAATCCCACAGTCTTTTGCTTATGGTGGGTCATGGGATGATTTTTTTCAGCTATTTTATGACTGAATAAAGCTTCTGAACCACCAGCCTTCACACCCATAGGGAGCCCCCTAAACCAGCAGTTCTCACACAGTCACTGGGATCCAGCTGGAGCCCAGGTAAGCAAAAGAAGTAGCTTGTTGCCTGCAACTCCCTTCTATAGCTGTGGCTGCAGTGGCCGTTGCCTTTGCCCTTATTCCACTCCTACCACCCTTCATCCAATCTGAGAAGGGCTGTTCACTTTGCCCACAAGGTTTGGCTCTGAGACAGGGCTCAGATGGGGCTGTAATGGAGTTGGCTTTGTCACCCCTTGTAGTAGTGGCACTTTTCAACCCCTGGAGCTGAATACCACTTTTCAAGGGGCGGCACTCCGGCCCTTTGGGGGCAGCTCTTTTCAAGGGCCAGCATTCTTCCCCCTGCCCCTTGCTTAGGATAGCAAAAAACCTGGAGCCGGCCCTGACCCTAGGAATACCAATGTCCCCCTCACTCCACAAGCTACCCATGCCAGGAGAACCAGCCCCACCTCAGGCTAGCAGCCTTCCTCACCCCCATTCACTTAGGGCCACATCTGACAAACTCCAACCTCCCCCAGATTTTGTCTGACAACTCTTACAATGGCTGTGACCCTAACTCTACATATCCTTTGGATATGTCAATGCTGCCTCAAGTGACAGCAGAGCCCTCATGCCCACAGAAGGGCCCTAACTGGCAGTGGGATCCTTGCACACATCCTGATACCCTAAGCCTTTAAGCAATAGTGAGGCTCTCCCCACCCGAGTGTGCCCCTAGGCAGCTCTCAGCCATGTAAGTAGAAGCCTTTGAATAGGGAAGCAACACTAGCACTGGGCGGGGCCAGCTGCAGCTGCCACTCACCCAGCCCCATTGTGAGGTGACAGTTGGGGTGAAGCAGGACTGGCTCCAGGGTGTGGCTGGGCGGGGCCTGGTCAGGCAGGCCCTATAGGGACCAGCAGAGGGCCCCTCTCTGGCTGCCAGCAGTGAGTGGTTTATGTGTGGGCTGCTCAAGCCAGGGGGTTGCTTGCAGGCCTCATTGTCTGTCTCTCTCTTCTTCACTGATCTTTCTCCCCAGAAAATGCTTGGCCTTCAAGTCAACCTTAGCCCGCTGCTGGAGCCACTTGGCTTCATTAAGGTCCTTGAGTGGGTGAGTCTGGGGTAGGGTGAGCTGGGGGGTTGGTTTTTCTTAGAGCCGCTGAGCCATAAGGGAGTGAAAGGCCAAGAGCCCTCACCTCAGGGCTCTCCATTCCCCTTGTAGGTTTCAAACTCCCCTGCTGGGCTGGGCTTGTAGGGTAACAGCAGCCTCTTCTATGGGGTAGGGATGTTGATGAGGCCAAGTGCTTGCAGGTGTGGGCTTGGGCATGGCTTGGTTGGTGAAGGGTCTCCTGGCTCTCCAAGTTGGTAATGTCTCTAGGAACTAGCCAAATCTCTTATTAGCCACTAAAAGTATTTTCACCACAAAATAACTTCTTAGCTGGTATTTGTGACAGAGCTGTGCCTGCTTCACTTGTTTAAAGAGAAACTGGTATAACTGCAGCATATTTGTGCCACTGGGGTGTCTGTGTGGTGGGTCTTCTGTTTGTTGGGGTGGGGAAGAGGAAACCAGAACTATTGACCAAGATCTATGTAGAAACTGCTTCCTGTCAGTGGAAGTCTTGGGCCTGTGTTTTTGTTGTTGCTTTTTGGGGCAGTGGAGGTTGGGAGGGGAATGTTAATAAATAATGTTCTAAGCACAGGTAGTTTTTCACTGACTTGAAGTTGGAGTTGTGGGGGGCTGGCATCTCTGAAGCAGGCCCTGTTTCTCTGGGTAATTGCCATGTGTCTTGCTATTTCACTGATGCAAATTAACAAAGGCAGTGAAAGGTAAAAATAATTATCTATTTTAAAAGCAGATCTCTCTAGGTGTTACAAATGCCTTGGATTAGTGAAACTAAAACTAAACTTTATTTGTCCTCGCTCTTTATTTTCTTTAAAGTTGGTGAGTGCAAAAAGGTAAAATAAGGACTACTAGTTTTCACTTTTGGGTTAAAGTTGGTTTCATGTTTTTCTTTAGACTCTAGGGGAGTGCTTAAATCCAAACCACCTCTCTTTGAAATGAAAAGAGAGTAATTCTGGTGAAACTTGACTGCACTACTTGTAGAAAAATGCTGTGGCAATGACAATACTTGTTTGAATCAGAACTTAGCTACTGGAGCACTATGCACTAACTCTTATTTGGGAATGTTGAAATCATTTAATACACATGTGAATAAATGGTGTCTTCCTCCCATTATGGATGGACTGTACTAGATTTCATACAGTCTGAGAGCACTAATATATTATTTCAATTTCTATAGATTTTTTCCATCTTTGTTTTTGGCACCTGTGGAGTTTATAAAGGTACAACTACAATTTTAGTTTCTTGTAAAGGTGTTGTGAACAAAACAGTTACAGCTGCTTTTGCTTATCCATTCAGGTGAGCCTATTCTTTCACTTCCTTACTGTCATCACCACTGCCCACTAATTTTATTGGGTTCACTTGTTTCCTCCATATTACAGTGGGTATCTACCTTTTTTTAAAGTGTATATCTTATGCTAATTCAAACATCCTGCAATGTATGGTCTGTTTTTGTGAAATCAGGGAACTAACTACTGAAAGCATGTTTGTCTCCATCTCTCTGCAGATTATGTGGATGGGACAAGAGATTATATTGCCAAATTGATACATACACCTTCCTGATGACTATCATGAGCTGAAAGCATGTACTTTAGTGGTGCATGAATCATTAGAACTATCTCTAGACTTTAAAAAAAGTTACCCTTCATGTGGTCTTCATTTTATCTCAATATTAAAGTATTGCTGATTCTTTAAACAGAATTTTAAGGGAATTCTAAAATCTTTAACAGATGCTTTCTATTTATCTATTGAATAATTCTAATTCCATTGAGAGATCCAATTTAGACTTTTTTCCTTTAGGTATAGCATTTTGCTTAAGTATTGAATAAGAAAGCTCACCTGGCATTGTGTCCCCAGCAGCTGATTTCTATATGAATACAGTCAATTAAGCTTGGTAGTTGCTCATAACAAATTGCAGCAAAGACAGAACAATATTTCTGTGGGAACAGGAGAGGGAGACCAAAAAACACGATTGGAATCCCAGCCAAATATAAACAGCAAGGTTAGGAGAAAAATAGGGAAGGAAGAAGAGTGAAGTTTCCTCCTCTTTCCCAGCATCCAGAAGGAGTCCTAATAAACATAGGCCTCAATCCTGTAAACTGCTTGACAGGTATCGAGGGCTGTCGCTGCGCAGAGCAGGCTGTGGGATTGGAGCTTTAGCAGATGCTGATGGCTAGTATAAAAGATGCAAGACTCCCTGCCCCAAATCAATGTCCAGAGGTGGCATCCCTTTGAGGGGGCAAATCTATTGTGATGTCCATTCAGTAACCCACGAGGGTTGAGTTGAATCTCTCAGCAGAACTGTTGGGGAGCCTAAACACTTGCAATTACCTACAGCTAATGATGTAGCCCTCTGGCTGGCAAGCTCTTATCTAACTGTTTTAGCTTAGGCTGGCAAACTTAAATGAAGTACAGTTAAATTAGGCTTATTTCCAAATCTGAGTGGCTTAAACTTCAACTTTCAGGTTCTGAGTTAGTCTTCATTTGTAACTTGTATTAAACAGTGTGATATGTCTTGTGGCAAAATCTAAGTCTTTAAGGTGGGGAGGGGGTGTATATATAGAGAGAGTATTTTGCCACTTGATTTGCTGGTCAATTTATTCATCTAAAGAATGCCTTATGTAGTGGGAGTGTTGATGGCATTGTTCTCCTAAAACACTAAGATACTGAGGTTTCCACTTGTGCAACAAAGTCTTGCTATGGAAAATGCCCTGTTTTCCCCCCACAGGTTGAATACAGCTGTGTTTAGTGCACCAGATCCGACACGATGCAGTGGCACTTGGACTGACTTTCACCTTGTGGGCAACTTCTCCTCTTCTGCACAGTTCTTTGTTACTTTTGCAGTCTTGGTATTCCTTTACTGTATTGCTGCCCTTGTACTATATGTTGGGTACATGCACCTGTATCGGAACACTGGCAAAATCCCATTGATTGTAAGTAACTAACACTAAGCTATTTTAGTCAGTTTTTAAAACCACTGAAAGGTGGGAAATGATTTCTGCTCAGCACAGGCATGTTTAAGTAATCATTACACTTAAATTGTCAAGGGGTACAGTGTGGAACGGTTTAAAATCACTTGGGTTTATTAAACATCCCTGATTTTAAAAAAAAATCGAGTTACTTCTTTGTAAAATTAAGTTGAAAACTGTTGCCACTACAACTTTAGATTAAAATATAAATGAACTAAATTTATAGAGGGTACAGCATTTTAAATGCTATTTACTGGAAGGGGTTCTTTATTAAATGTAACAAAAAATGTAAGTGAAAAGGAAAACCAAAGATTGAGGCACAGATCCTGCAAACTCTTTAACTGGTGTGTAACTTACTCACATGAATTCCTCTGACTTCAGTGGGACTGCTCATCCTAAAAGCTAAGTACGTGTATAAGTGTTAGATTTAGCCCCTGATACTGCCATCTTCATTAACTCAATGAAGTGGCAGAAAATATTATTTCAAAACAAAATAGACTTTTATTGAAACTTGTAACTTTTTAGTGCTGCCACTAAATCAATGATGTTACTATGAATTTGGTACAGAAACAGGCAAACACAAAAATTAATGTTTGGCTTGTAAAGATTTGTTTTGGGGGTGGGCTTTTGGTTTGTGGTGGGTTTTTTTGGGGGGGGGTGGAGGGTGATAAGTTACTTGGGTGTCGTGTTATTAGGTGCATTAAAACAAAAGTCGCATTGACTTCAAACTACAAAACTGGACAAAGGAGCGTAG
Organism: Emys orbicularis; assembly: GCF_028017835.1. Classification (NCBI taxonomy): domain Eukaryota; kingdom Metazoa; phylum Chordata; order Testudines; family Emydidae; genus Emys; species Emys orbicularis. Next base: position 30,227,256 of record NC_088683.1, on the reverse strand, counting down.
CTTGGTCAAAGCATTTCAGATTTCTTGACTTGTGGAAGTTCAATATATTGAAAGGAGTTGTTGGCTGCAGACCAACTTTATTGCTTATCAATCTTGTCTGTTTATCACAGTAAGGACATTAGTGTGGCCCTGGACTTGTTTTGTTTCAGTACAGATAAGCACTTCTTAATAAGAGAACTTCTAATTTGAAATTCAAACAACTGGGAGAAATGTATAGAACTTCCACTCTACCGTCTTCTTTTCCATTTTACAGTCTTAAATTGCTAAAGAACTAACATGTAAATAAAAACTTAAGCCAATTTTAGTTTAAAATTATTATCCTTCTTTAACTGAAATCTGCTGACTAGTCAGCTGTAATCATGAATGGGCATTAAATACTTTACCAGATTGGGAATCTTACTACAAGTATGGCTCACAGAAAACAGGCTTTCCTATTGATTGCTGCAGATAAAATGACTAGGAATATAGGACCTTAACTCTGCAGTTGGGTCTACAATGGTGGCTGGCTGGAGACAATGGGACTTTTGTGGTTTCCAAAGTTCACAAGTACAATCTGATTGCGGAAAGAAGGCCTAAGTCTGCAGTGTGAAATACATGCAATAAGTTTGACACTTACATTTTAAGTGTGCTTGTGAAGGTCATCTTATCTTTGATCTTTGCAGAGTGGCTATAATCAGACTTGGTTTTTGGCTCTTGCTGCTTAAAATAGCAAAACTAGTAAATTAATTCTTAGTTTAAAGGGTCAGTCAATTTAAATCTCATTTAAATATGAAAATATTTCCCCTACTAGTGTTACTTTTAACACCTAAGACTACAGAAAAATATTTTGGGCAACTTGACAGCTCCCTGGATATTGTCAATTCTGCAGTTTCCTTTGTGCAGGCTTTTTCACACAGCAGTGAGAGACATGTTTGTTTTGTTTTAAAGGCAGTAAGATTTAGGGGTCAGATATACCACCTAAAACATGGACATTAAACTAAAATTAGAAGTAGTTTTACTTTTTACTACCCAAACTTAAGGCGCCATTTGGACAAATTGGAAACTGTGAGGCACAGTGAAAGTCTCCCAGGCCACCAAGTCCTATCTGTAAAGGAGGGTCTTGTGGCTAAGGGCTAAACGAGAAAGAGCTATATTAGTATAGTTAAATGGCAAACCTCCCCACCTACCTCCACATGTGAATGCAATTTTAACAGTATAAAAATACTTCTATAGGTATAGCTTTTTTCACTTCCCAAAATGGAATAAGCTATATCAGTATAAGGCACCTTTTAAACCAGTAACATTGTGCTAGTGCTTATACCAGTATAACTGCATTAGTGTAAACAAATTATACCCCTAATTGACATGCTGTTATAACTCTTCTGGTGGGTCAGGCCTGGGACTTGGCTTGGAACCCAGATATCCACTTTTCTGTAGACTTTCTGTGTGACCTTAGGCAAGACACTTAGTAACGCTCTTCCTGCCTCATGGGGATTTTGTGAAGATCATCACTAATGTATAGACAATTCTCTGAATAGTTCAGAGTCTACATATGGACAACTAAAAACTGCAGCACTTCAAACAGCAGAATGACATTTTTCAGCTCTGTGTACCAAGAGATCTAATATTAAAAATATCAGTACTGTGTTCTCAAGCACAAATTGATTCTCCTGGGCCTCTGCCAATTCTAAGTAGGGGTGAACGTTTAGGATAACTTATCACACTGAACTGTACCTAACGTTCTGCCCATGTTTTAAATAACTTTTTGGGGGTGCGGGCCTCCAAATTAGAGAGAAGTGGACTCATCCTATCTGAACTGTGTTGACAAATTGTACAGTCAATTGCTTGACTACATTTGGTTAGTTCATTATGAAATATACTTGAGACCAAATAACCGGTATCAGTCAGGTGTATTAATGTAGTAGGTACAGGAAAAATGTTGTATACAACACCAATCTCCCCAGAGCAGTCCCATGCAGCGATGTTGCGTTCACCTTACACAACAGGTGTGCTCCCCAAGTTGCACATTTCAGCTGGTATTATTTGACTATAAGTTACACACTTCTTTACACGTCACTAAAATCCAACCCATCAGTTTGTTCCAGTTCCCTAACTTGTTTTGTTCCTCATCTTTCTTTTGGATACTAGCATTTCAGGCACTGATCTGTGAAGGTATTTCCTTCCCTAGCTTGCACTAAGACACAGAACGAATGTATCTTGATTTTTGACAAGTTTCCTGTCTGCTTATTCCAAATGCTTGCTTCAGCAAATGCAAGGTGTTCTTGGATACTTGGCATAAGTGAACAGGATTATGGTATAGGAAGTTTAAGCACAACTACTGGAACAGTAATATAGCCTAATGTTGGTGTTTAATGCACACTAATATATGATGTGAATAATACACACTGTATTATAATATTTTTATATGCTAGCCAGCATATTTTAGTCAACTGCTAAGTTAGATGCTTATAACCTTTTTAGTATAGAGGGGGTGTAGACAGTTCTGTAGTCAGTTACAGTACTGGTTCTGTAACTTATATTGTGTTCACAAAGAAAACTAGTATCTGAGACTGCCTAACTAAATTGGTTTAATATGCTTACACAGGTAAGTCAATAGCTACAGACCTGAAGAAGAGCTGTTTAGCTCAAAAGCTTGTCTTTCACCAACAAAGTTGGTCCACTAAAGATATTACCTCACTCACTGTCTAATAGCTACATATGCAATGTTGTATCTTGACTGTAAGTCTGATAAATTTTTTCACTTTTCCCTTAACTGGAAAGTGTGTTTAATTCTGTTGTGGAAGTGGTAATTGACTGACAGTTGTCTTTTGTTATAGGACTTGGTTATTACTGTCATGGCTGCTTTTCTGTGGCTGGTCAGCACTTCAGCCTGGGCTAAGGCACTTACTGATATAAAAATATCCACCGGTCCCAGCATTGTTCAGGAAATTGCATCTTGCAAATTACCAGGATTAACTTGTTTGTTTGCCTCTGTTACCAGCATGGGAACTCTGAATCTGTCTGTGGTACGTATGTCAAGACTTATAGCATCCTTACCTTGCTTGTATTGCACCTGAACTTGCAATACACACTTGATGGTATTCTATGTAGTGCCCATTTTTAATTTTACTGAAATTCCATCATGGGTTACCAGTCACGTATGCTATTCATCCTAAGGCAAAGCACTCCGAGGCGGATTAAGGTTTCCTAGGGCCCTGGGCCATAGCAAGTGGGGGGGGAGGGCCTCCCCACCTGTGGTCCCGCCCCTATTCTGCACTTGTTCCACCTCCTCCACATATGACCTTGCCCATGGCCCTGCCCATTCTGCCCCCAAACTGCGGCCTCAAGACCAGAGAAGTTCTGTCCCCCCGCTGTGGCCCCAGGCTACAGCAGGTAGCGAGAGCTCCTCCAGTCCTGGGGCTGCAGCCTGGGTCCCTGTTCTGGGGCTTCCCTTGCTCTCTCCCCTCAGCTTCTGCTGGGGATGGGGGGCACTAGGGGCTCCCCCTGCCTCCACACCTGGCATGGCCACCAGGGAATGGGGTTGGGGGAGCAGGGTTGGGAGCATGGGGATTTTCCCCACCTGCCCAGGGCTTTGGGGGTCTCCCAGTTGGCGGAGGCCCCTGAGCACAGGCCTCGGAGGCCCAGTGACTAATCTGCCGCTGAAAGCACTAACCAAAGTAACAATTGTTTCCTCTTAAAACTGTTCTTGGCAAATCTGTGTAATTGAAAGCCATCTTTCTGCAAATTAAGTCATTTGAATCTCTTAAGCTTCCACATTACTTCTCTCCATAGCCACTCTCAGCGAGTGTGAAGAAGCCCCCAAGTGGATTTATTTTTTTAAGTTCATGTGTGGTGTCTCCGGTAGGAGTAAACTAGATACTGCCTGACTTCTATATCTAGGTGTAGAACCTGGTCTTTGTAGAAACTGTTACAAACTTCTCCACATACCCCAAAACAAAGAGACTTAAGGAAAGCTCTTTTTAGGGGCTGGGAATTGCGCAGTATTCTTGTGGTGATGGATAACAAGCTTCTCCCCTACACTCCCCCTTTATTAAAGCATAAGGAGTGTGGCCAAGAGTACATTGTATTAAACTGTAAGAATCTGGATTCAAAAGTGATCTTGCACTTGCTCACTAGGCCAGTGGAGATCAGGCATGCATTAAGGGATTAAGCACATGCAGTTTCCATTCAGTGAATGGAGGAACTGCATAATTCCTTGCATATTGGTGACCGTGGTCCTACATCTCTATAATGAGGATGCTCGTTAGCCATAACTCTCACTGCTAACTCATGGAGAAATTGGCCTACTAATGAGTAGATCCCTGTGGAAAGAGGATCAATTAACTTAATATTTAAAACACTTTGCAGGTTTAAATCTCTAAAGGAGTGTTGCAAGCCAAATTGTTTGGCTTGCTAGCTTCAAATTTGTGCTCCACAAGAGTTTAATACTATTACTATATATAATCTTTTTTTTTTTTTTAAACTCCCGCTAGGTTTTTGGATTACTTAACATGATTCTGTGGGGAGGAAATGCTTGGTTTGTATACAAGGAGACCAGCTTGCATAACCCATCAAACTCCACTCCCCAAAGCTCAGGAATCTATCCACCAACAACAGGAATATAATTAGTAAGCTGATGAGGATACTTCGTAAAGAGCATCCATTTTGCATCCTACTGCCAACAACTTGGCGTCACTGCAGTTTATTTTTGTAGTAACGAATAGTTTAAACAAATTAATGCTTTGTACTTAAAGCATGTCTCACACAGAAATATGGATGTAAATTTTCAAGCGTCTTACACTGAAATATATTATGACTCTAAAATGAGTGCAGTTTCTTCATTTAAAAATGTTCAGACCCTCCTAAGTATCTTGGCAAATACTCCCTCACACATACACACCTTTTTCAGGAAGTGGTTCTAGTTAACATTTGTGGGAAGAAACTGATTTGGATTCTGTAATGTGACTGATTTCTCAATTGAAAAGACGACTTAGCTTAGGATGTTTGGATTTCCAATATTAAATTTGTCATTCAGAGGTTACCTACTAATAACTTTGCACAGATAAGCTTTCTAAAAAAATTTAGTCATATCTGGTAGCATGATTCTGGCATCATTCTGTAATTTTCTTGTATATTGTTGGTGTGTGGGGGTTTTTTTGGGGGGGGGAGGGGGAATCTAGTATAGACATTGAAGTGTCTAGTCTGCAAGTACAACATTAGAGTCTTGTTGGGTGTTTACATGTTCACTGTAACTACTTCATAATTTGGGACAATCTCCAAAAACACTTAGTAAAGCTGCAAGTCAAACTTCTGTGGCATAATTTAGGAATAGAAGAGTTAAGAAATTAGGTTGGGTGGGGGTGTTTTTGTTTAAGTCTGAGCTACAAAGCATTGTTGTAAGTTTGAGAGATACTGTAGACACTAAAGCTGACCCCCATCAGTAAACTTACTGTTTTTGATTCATGGAAATGAGCCCAAGCAGAGCAATGGGAGGTGCATAGGACTGTTATCTACCTCGTGACACAACAGCTGGAGATGTCTCTCTTATTAATATGTACAGGTCTTAGTTAACACTTTGTTTAATAGTCAAATCTTGATCCTGGTAAATAGACAATCTTCCCATGAGAGATTTACGTATTCAGACACATCTGACTTACTGTTACCTCATTTATTTCTCCATGTGAATTGTCCAACAAAGATGTCTAAATAGTTAAGTTTGCAGAAACCATGATAAACAGTTACTGGGGCTATACACTCTAAACAGCAAATATTTCTATAAGCTTTCTTTCTTTCAAAGTCAGGACAGGTGTAATAGTATGTACATCTCTTGATCTTTGTGTCTTGCCTTAATTGTCTCTTTCCATCTGTAAAGACTTTAAAACAAAAAAAAGTTTATTGGTGCAAGAACAGTCTCTAATAAACATGGATTGCTGTAACTTTTAGTCTATGTACTCATTTTGCTTGCTTGCTTCTGTGAGCAGACTTCCCTCACAATTCTACCTCTGGCTGTGTAGAGGAGGAAGCTGCCTGATGGAATGTAGCAGTAAGAGCAGAACCTTGGCCAATGCAGGATAGGGTAGTGTGGTTGGATGGAGAGAGCTAATTGGTAGAGCCCCACAAATCTGCAGAGATTTGTTTTATTTCCACAGACCATGTTTGTGGATTGCGAAGCGGATGTGGATACAAATTTTGTATCTGCACAGGGCTCTACTAAGTGGGACCCAGCATTTGCAGAACAAACTGGGATAGGGTGAGTAAAGAACCAGAAACACTGAGATTGGACTCTTGCCTCCTTCAGAGTATAGGATGAACCTAGTTTAGGGATGAATGTGAAGCACCCAGATACCATAGGGATAAGCAGCAGAGAGAAGCCCAGCAGAAAATCAATAATCGTCTTCACAGTGGAATTTGAATAGTGTGCAGTAAATAAGACATGTGACCCCCCCCCCATTAAACATGAGGATAAACAAAATATTGAATCACTGCTTATTAAGTGAGCTATTCATGCTGTGCACTGAATGAGGCAGGGGTCCTGTGGAAAAAAGATTAAGTGATCATGAAATTAAAGACTAATCATAATACAGAAGCACGAAGGGACTGAATTAAAATTGTTCAAGTACCCTGAATTCTGGCATTTCCTAACTCTTCAGGGCTTGACTTTGTAGCCTTAATGTTCTTTTAACCTAATGCTATTTTATATATTACACACACAACTACACTATCTTAATGAAAGTTTCTTGCCTAAATTATAAGGCAGCAAGTGTCAAACTAAAGTATAGGTAGTACTCAGTTCATGCTATAAAAATGCCCTGTGCAGTCTGAAAATCATATTGAAAAGTGTGTCCTAAAATGCCCTCCTCTCTCCTCCGGATCCTATACACCCTGCCACACACATATGTATAATCTATTCAGCCCTCATCCTCTCCCTCCAAGGAACCTGGGCTATTACATGAGCCCTGCAAAGCAGTCTGCAAATACTGGCTCTGGTAAGTTTACATGAGTGGAATTTATTTCTTAGCGAGCACAGAGAGCAGGGGTCCATTAGCTGCACACACTAACGGATTGTAGCTCCAGCAGTATTACAAACAGAGACAGTTTGAAGTCACCAGGACCCACCCATTTCAGACTTCACAGGTTAAAAACCATGCTTTAACTTTCACCTGGAGGCCAGGACAGATGGTGGGGAATAAAGTGGACAAGCTACTTTGTGCTTCAGCTGGAGTTTGTGGGTGGGGTTGAACAACAGTCCTGCATGGCACAGTAATCCCATGCAGAGGTGATGGATCATTTTGCTAAGGTTCAGGTCCAAAAGTTACAACCATCTAGTTCAGTATAGATAAAAGGTCACCTTTGTCACTACCACTGCTATCTGGCCATTGCGGTGATATGTAAATACATGGCAAATTATGTGAAAATGTGTATATTACAGTATACTCTTGGATGCTTATATGGTGTTAGGTACAGCTTGGAGTATCTTTATTAGAATTAAAAGCTCACTGCCAAATATTTGATTATAAATATAATTGGACAATATTTTAAGTGCTCTAACTTCAGCAGGTCCCCAAGAGCTCCTCGGAGATATGATTTCTGTGCTGTTGGGCTTCTCCTTCCTCTCTCCACCCCTTCCACAACTTAATTCTCCATTTGCAATACTTAATCTAGTGCCAGCTCCATTCTCCCCGAGCCTGGTTCCATTCCCCTTCATTATTCACTCTCTTTGATATTTCACAGGTGATAGTCCTATCTAAACCACTTTACGTATAGGAGAATGTGAATGAAAGCTTGGGCAGAGTGTAAAGGAAATCACTGTAGCAACACAGTTGTGCCTCTTTGATTCACTAAAAGAAAGCTATTCAATGGCCATAGTTATTTTCCTGAATAGAACTATTTATTGGCTGCAGAAAACCCTAGTCAGACACTTTTCTAAATCAAAATGGGCCACGTTTGAAGTAATCAAGCACTCCTACAGTCAAGTAACCTAAGCCAAGGGCTTGACTTTTCAGCAGTTGTTGTTATTCATTCAGGCTCACTGCCAAAGTTTAGTTCTATCACCACCTTTTCTATATATACCCATTAAATGTTTGCAGGTTAAATATCCTTTTTCAACTTTAACCCAAAATCTCTATTTGTATATATTTATATTTTAAAAACTCCCTTAACTTTTCTATTGGTGTTACGCTTTGTTGTCATGAACTTACCTTAAAAAGATTCCAAGGGGAACTTTTTAAAAACAAGCATTCCCCTGACATCTTTACACCTTAAGCAGTGCATTATTCTGCTGGTAAATGAGAATTTACTTTTATATTTTTTGCTTATACTGATAGATATGCACAAAGGAAACAAATAGTATAAACAGTGAAAAGTGAAGTCCAATTTTTAAATTCTTTGTTTTTCCCCGACTGTGTCCCTGTAAATTTAATCCCCAACATTTACCCAGCAAGGCCCCAAACTTGCAAACATTTATACGTGTGCTTAACTTGACTATAGTGAATAGTCCTGTTGAAATCAATGTTCACAATAATGCTAATCGGCATGATTACAGGACTGGTCACGAGGAAGTAGGATTTATTAAATTAGTGCATGCAGCATTGGCATTTTGGAAATAACTTGCAGGTGGAATTAAGCTGAGGGCACGTCTTCACTATCCGCCGGATCGGCGGGTAGCAATCGATCTATTGGGGATCGACTTATCGTGTCTAGTGAAGACGCGATAAAATCGATCCCCGATGGCTCTGCCATCGACTCCGGAAATCCACTGCGGCAAGAGGCGGAAGCGGAGTCGACGGCAGCACGGCAGCGGTTGACTCACCGCTGTCCTCACAGCCAGGTAAGTCGACCTAAAATACGCAACTTCAGCTACGCTATTCACGTAGCTGAAGTTGCGTATCTTAGGTCGACACCCCCCCACCCCCCCCGTAGAGTAGACCTAGCCTGAGTGTTGTCCAGTGTTGATTCTTTCACTGTAATGAAATATGGGAAAGAAACTTGCTGTAACTCTGTTTTAAAATGGTTCCCTAAAGAGTCACTACTGTTGTTTATTGTCAGTAGCACTCACCATTAGGTGGGCACTTTTCAAATATAAGAGAAGGCATGTTCCAAAGAGTTTACATGCTGAAAGATGGACAGACAAAACGGTAGAGGAAAAGGCTTAAATTATTTATTTATTTTTTGTAAAATAAATGGATTTGCACTAAGTGCCCACAACCTAGCCATAATTAGTGGGTTGTGACAAAGTGAAATAATAAATGTTTAAAAAAAAAAATTAAAAAAATTTAAAAAAAATTTAAATGTGTATATTACAGTATACTCTTGGATGCTTATATGGTGTTAGGTACAGCTTGGAGTATCTTTATTAGAATTAAAAGCTCACTGCCAAATATTTGATTATAATTTTTTTTTTTTTTTTTTTTAATAAATGTTCTTTTGGCCTCAAACATTAACTGCTGAATACAAATGCATATTGTCAAGGAATCCCTGGCACCAAGTAATTCAACTGCCTAAGTTGCTTATTTTATTTGTAAGAAAACCAGTTCATTTTTAAACTAATTACTTCAGGACACAAGAAGTTTTATACAACTAAATGTCAATAGGTCACAGCTCCCACAGATTTTTGACTCTCGGCTGCAATGAAGTCTGCTCCGTGTGACATCTATTCCAGGGTAAATAAGACAAGTTTTAACAGAGGCTCTTATATAACAGGGGTAAGTGGATCTGAGTCACTCTCTCCTTCCTAGAATAAACATCAGCTGCTTAGCTTTCCATGGCTTTCTGTTCCCCTGCTTGCACTGGCTCTCTGGAGGAGTCCTGCAAATTGAGGAGGAAGAATTCAAGGCATCATGCCACAGTAGCAGTCAGCCTCTGGAGGGTTGCTGGATGGAAAAGGGACTGCCCTCATTTGCCCAGGAAGCTCACAGGTGGTGGGAAGCCAGTCCTTTGAAGTTACATCACCTTTGTGCTGGCAGCTGTGAAATGTTTTTGTGTCTTGTTTACGCACTTGGTAAAAGGACCCTCCACTGGCTGAATAGCTTTTTTTCTGACTGCACAAGAAGCACTGAAACTAATAGGAAATGTATAGAGGGCCTGATTGTGTCATTCTGACCGAACAAAAGAGCTGGAAAGCTGCCAGATCTCTCTAGGTGAGATTCTCTCAGCATAGGGTATCTCCAGCTGGCAGCAATTTCTCCAGCATCTGTCAGGGTAGGGAGGCTTCTTTTTAAAAAAAAACAAACCAACAACAAGGAGTCCTGTGGCACCTTAAAGACTAACAGATATATTTGGACATAAGCTTTTGTGAGTAAAAAACCCACTTCTTCAGATGCAGGCATTATATAATGACACATGAAGAGAAGGGAGTTACCTTTTTTTTTGGTCAGGAGGGTGAAAATCCTCTTGCTCATCACCTTTGTTCCAGCTTCCTCTAGTGAATCATCATATAAGGGAACTAATGCTTATTAAGCACCTTTAAAAGAGTGAAACAGAAGATCTGAGGTATGAAAACACTTTGGAAGAAAGGGAGATTGGTGTGGAGCGGTATGCAGGTTCCTTCAAGTCTCAAAACCAACACTAGGGAATAGGTGACACCTTTCATTTTTACTGTATCAAGTATGTTTCAATGTCATTGGTAAAGTATACATACACACACGTATGTGTTCTAATGGTTATAACAGGAAACTAGGAGTCAAGACTTCTGAGTTCTATTCTGAAATAGCAAGTTTCTTTCAGTTCGTTGGATGGGGTGCCAGTTCCAAAGGGCTTGGCAGAACTCATCAGGGCTCTTTCTACCCAGAAGTTTTGATATACATCACAGGTTTCATTATGAAATCCATCCAGAGCCAGGAAACACTGCTTTAAAACCTTTGTACTCATCTGGGGACAATAAAAGGCTTTGTTTCTAATTTCAACAACAGGATTATGGAACCCAAAAGAGTTGTACACTAAACTGGGCTAGTTGCATTTCCATTTCAAACCCCAAACTAGCAGAGCGTTGCATGGGCTGCAGTTTTTTGAAAGAGTCCTCTAGTCAGGGCCTCTGACCCCTTTTGAGACTGCTCTGATGTGTAACATAGAGGGATCTCCTGCTGCAAGAGAGAAACAAAATGATTACATTCCAGAAGAACCCATTTCCTATAGAAAGGGGGCATCGCACACATCCCCAGGTACAGGAGGCTTGGGTAGAAATGGGCCGAGACAGAGCCTGATTCACTGTTCCCCCGCACCTGGTGTGGTCACCTGGGTCTAAATCAGAACAGCAGAATTGTACTCTCTCTCTGTACTGGTGTAGATGACTGCACAAGGCACAGGGCAACTGCCAATTGCTTTTGCAATTTTTATGGCTCATTTTGATTGCATTTCACACGGTCTCTGTATCTGCCAGGATAAATGGCTTCTCTTCTTTTTTTATTCAATTTTTTTATATTATAGTTTGCATCTGTGAGATTCTAAAAATTCCCTATATAGTTGCTGGTGCTTTTTGTTATGACCAAGGAAGATCTGCGGGATCATTTTAAGCCACCACTCATCCCTCCACAGCTTCAAAAGCATACATTTCCTTCTGTTGTAAATCAGTGGAAACCACTCATACGTTGCTTTGTTGGGCGGATGTACCAGGCTGCACGAAGATGATTTTGTCATTAAATATTAAGGGCCAGATCCTCAGCTCGTGTCAATTGGCATGGCTCCACTGATGGATTGATGCCAGCTGAGGATCTGGCCTTAAATATTCTAGTTCAAGCAAAGCATGTAACTGGGAAAGCAGTAAAGGAAACATACCAAGTAGCTGGAAAAAACCCATATTGTCTGATGCTGTGCAGTGTCTCCTTTGTCTATAAGCTTGCTTTGAATAAGAGTTTTTCATCAAGAACATCCTTATTAAACCAGACATTCTGGTTTAGCTCCATCAGAAGAAATGTTATGCATGGAACTCCCTGCCTGAGCAAATCTGATAGGCCTCTGACTATTGGATTTGTGCAAATCTGACAGGCAGCTTAGTGGTCTGAGCTGTACAAAAAGATGCTACTATGACTTCAAATTAAAATGGTCATGTTCTTACACAAACATCTATTATACTGTTGTACAACAGCAGCTACACAGTTCAGAAGGACCAGCATTGGCTTAGGAACTTGCACAGATGTGAAGTAGTTAATAGTCTCACTGGAATAAGACATATTTTGCATCATGAAAACAGCACATTATTAAACTGCACGTTTCACTTTAATGCATATCAAACTAGATAACGGGGAAGAATTCCCTGAAAGAAAACGTAAAGTTCTGAGAAGAGATGAGGAAGTAACACACTAATAATGGATTCAATGCAGAACCACAGAGATGAGCCCCTTTGAACTCTGGAAAAGTTCAGGTCTGAACTCCTGATTATGTTTCCAGTAGTGTCCACAATGTGATAGGTCCTTTCAAGACACATCTAACCACAGTGGGGAGCAAAGTATCCTCCTCCTATTAATTGACCTGGTGTTTGTACAGCCCGTAGCACAATGGGGGTCCTTGTCCATGACTGAGGCACCTTGGCATTATGATAATACAAATAATAATAATAATAATAACTCCTGAGAGGAACTCCTATAAGTGCAGGAGATCATTGCTGTTGATGCCCACCAACATGTGAGCCTTATTTACCTAATAAGGAAGAGGCAGGTATGAGCCAATAGTACAGTTTCGTGCATTTAATCTGAATTTTTAAAATCTATAACTTCACTGCAGCTGTCTGCTTTTTAGCATGTGGGCTAATTACCTCCTCAGCTGTAGGTAGTTGCAGGGTCTCTGCAAACAGAGTGGATTCTGTGGCTTTTTTCTTCCATGGACCTTGAACCTAATGCACCAGTGTCCCCCACCATGTGCAGATATTTACAGTGATTGTAAAGTGGGTGCAGTATGTTACCAAAGCAGAATGGCAGATTTTACAGCCACATTTCATCAGCATAAATGACTGTGTGAGGTACAGTGCTATGGAAAATCAAGCTCCTTGTCTGTAATATGGCTGACACCATGTGTAATGCTCTACTGCTACAGTGACTTAAAAGATACATAATCTGCCAGGCAACAAGGTAAGACTCTGCAGAATTAATTAATACTGAGTCCTTGCTGAAGGATGTGTGGCTGCTTTCCTATTTTGCTGAGTGGATAAGTTTATACCGTTAGTTGTGGAGAGAAACTGGAATGCCCTAGTATTGTTATTCCTTTTCCCGATTCAACAATAGTGCATGATCCTCCCACAACCGAGTGATGCCACTATTAATTCAGCCCAGGCTGTGTGAGAAATCTCTGAGCATATCTGCCTTTGCTCCAGCTTGCTTCTGGCATTGTATGGATGAGTGCCCACCCCCATGTGCAGATATTCCTATGTCTATATTAATGGAGTGAGACTCACTTTCAGTGCTTTTTATTCCTTTCTCTCTCTCTCTCTCTCTCTCTCTCTCACACACACACACACACACACACACACACACACACACACACACACAATTATATCTATCACTTCAGATGAAATCTGATTTCTTAACAAAGATTTATTAATACAGTGTAAACTGCTGCCAGGTTTCTTCTCCTCTGGAACTAAGGATGTTGTCAAGTGGCTAAATTTACCCAGCAAAGCTAAGAGTTGCTGCTGAAGGTAAAACTGTATTTCCACAGATTAGGGTGGCATTGAAACCATTTTAAATTCTGAGAAGCTGATTCACTGCAGCAGTGGCCATGCGCCTTGTGCACTCACACCAGTGCAAATCAAGTGTAAAACACACCCATTCAGATTTGGTAATATTTTACACATGCTTTGCACTAGTGTAAGTGGCTACACAAGGTTTCAGGGCAATAGTGAATTAGGCCCTAAATCACTAATGTGTCCCCACATTCCTGGAATAAGAACAAGAGCTGACTGGCAAGCCTGATTTAGGGCCTGATCCAAAGCCCTTGGAAAGACTCCCATTACCTTCAGTGAACTTGGGATCTGGACCTAGATCATCTGAGTAAGGATTTTTATTTACCAGAATTTTAATTAACTGATTAATTAACTGAGAATTGTGTGCAGTGCCACAAACTGAAGTCAAGTGATGGGGATATGGGCTCTTCTCCGTAGGTGTGCGCACGCGCGCGCACACACTCTCTCTCTCTCTCTCTCTCTCTCATACACCTCCCCCCCCCCCCACACACACACAATCTCTCACACATTTCCCCAACACACACACACTGTTTCTGTATCTCCCCTCCCCCCCTCCACACACACACACTCACTCACACACTCTCCCCCTTCTCCCCCCACATACACTTCAGTTGAAAACCAGCTGGCAATCTGGTAGGATGCCCCTGGAATGACAGGATTGAGAAACCTGATGCTGTACCTTCCCCAGGAGGCATTGCAAACCCTTCCCAAAGCAGCCTGTGGCCAGTTGAACCATGGGATAGCTACTCACAATGCACTGCTCTCTGTATTGATGCAAGAGCTGCTAGTGTGGATGTGCTTTGCCGACACAAGGAGCGTAGTGTGGATATGCAACAGCAGTTTAATTAAAGCGGCATAACTTTTGTTGACAAAACTCTGTAGTGTAGACCTTAGTCTTTTAACCCTGTGAAAATTGGGTGTGGAACACTTCCATGCTGGCCCGGTAGAGTTTTACACCTACTTTACACAAATGATAAATAATTAATTGGTGGAACATAGGAGGAAATTGGGCTTATAGTCTGTATCTGATTTAAGGAAGGATTTGATTAGGTCTGATTAATTGGAAAGCTTAATAGAAAGTTGAGAGAAATATAAACACTTGCTATATCACATTAGCAAAGGTAACTCAGTTTATTCTGAGGTATCTAATGGGATCACCAGTTCACAGAAGGCAAAGAAAGAATCTGTTCTACTGGCTGCCATCTCTTGCTATCCAAAGCCCCTTCATTTTCTCCAGCTTTTTTTAAGAGCATGATTCTAGAGATTTCAGCTCACATGATAGCCATGGAAAGCATGATGACCCTACATATTCATCACTTACTGCCTCTCCCCCACTATCACATGCACACCTTAGCCTCTCTTTCTCTCTCTCTCATTGGGTTACCTCTCAAGAGAATGTGTTACACTTGGCATGCCTTCCATATCTAATTTTACATCTACACAATCTCCTTTTTTAAATAAAAAAATGACTGATCAGTTTCTTCCATCATTAACCTGATGTACCACTGGGGGTCACCATTGTTCCATAAAACTTAAAACAACCCAGTATTTGTGGGCTCTTGCCAGTCGTTTTTCCATCAGCACTTCTCATATCTCTGGCAGTACCATGGGCACCCTTGGGCTACAAATTGTTAATTCCTGAGAAATGCTATGAATCAAACCACCGGGTTACTTCCCTTGAAAATTGTAAAGATAATTCTATTTCCTCCCCTTCTGCTTCAAAGAGCAGTACGTTCTCTAGAAGGGAATGAGTGCAGCAATGCACGCAGGACGAGATGAATATGCTGGTAACATTAACCTGCTTTCCCTGAGGTTGTTGGGTAGTTCTATCATGAAGCATTTGGTGCCTGCTTAGATGCAGCAGGATAAATGTGCTTTTACATTGAAGTACAGAGTGAGGTACATCAGTTCCTTCCAGGCTCTCATCTGGCACATTTGTAACCACAAAGACAATACATTCTGAGATCACAGTTCACCAGGTGATGCTGCTGTGACATTTAAAGCCTCTCTGCTTTCTAAATAACAAGACTTTTTCTTTACAATTCACTCAGAACAGTCCATCTCCTGCTTGGAACAAGAACTTGGAAAATGAACCTTTAAAATGTGGGGATGGGAACCAATCTGTGGGACATGGACAAAGAGCCTGATCCTGAAAGGACCTGGGTAACTGAAACTCCCACAGACCACAAAGGAAGCTACAGAGGAGCTCAGCACATCTTAGGGTCAGGCCAAACCGTAAAAAAGGCCTGCTAGCCCAAAGGCTGTGGTGAAATACTTCCTTCAAAAGTTTAAGGAATTGAGGGTGGCCTGTGTGTATGTGTTTGGCTGAAACAGTGCAAAGGATTACAGGATATAGTGTTTGGGGGGGGGGGGGAGAAGGTGGTGTGAGCCATGGGTGGGAAAAGGTTGGGGACACCTAAAGGGACATGATCAAGAGGGGGGGGGAAATAAAAATCTGGTTTTGGGGAAAGTAATGTCTTGTAGATGAAACTCACCCATATGGAGAGGGCAAGCCCAAGGCCCAGGCTCCATATTTTGGGATGTGAAATGGTACTCAAATTGTGCATGGACATTGGGCTGAATCTCTGCACAGAGGTGAATTACACTTCCCTGTGTTACTAATAACTTAAGGCTTGAATCTCCCTACCACCCCCCTCCGCCACACACCTCTACGCCAGGTACATATGGGTGGTTTGTAGTTTGCACGTCAGTGCATCCATGGACAGCTCCATTAGGAGCCAGGAGTCCACCCTGGGAGAAAATGCTGTGGGGTTGGTACTGTGACACCCCCCCCCAAGTGGACTTTCCTCCACTGGGTGCCTTCTGCCAAAGTTCCACTGGTGGAATCTGGCCCTTGGACTAAGCTTTGAGATTGTCAAAGCCACCAAGGGGATATAGATGTCCGTTTCCCGTTAATTTCCCAAGTTCCCCATCTGGCTTTGAAAATTTTGGCCTAAACTAGGGTATTTAAGATTTCTTCCATTTATGCAGTATGTTTAATTTCGCACTTGACTCTCTTCTAGCACAGCAAACCTAGCTGAGTCAGTCTATATTCAATGTCATATCCCCGTGGCCTGTTCCCATGTGCTAGCACAGTGCTGCAGATAGAAGTTGTTCCTGCCACCAGGGAATGTTAAGCTCTGGGAGGCGAGGGAACTGTTTGAACTGAAATGTACTCTTAAAAAACAAACAAAAAAACTCTCGCATGTTTTTATTCAGAGCAGCTTTAGTAGTACCCTTCTTGAAATCAAAACCTAACCTTTGGTCTTAAATGACTTGTGCGCATGTTTGCTTTCCCTGTAGTTCTAGTGTCATCATCAGATTTGACCATGGTTGTATTTATCCTAAAGAAACACCCAACAAAGGAAACAGCTACACAGGAGCAAAAAAGATTTTTAGTTTGGTTGGTCAGAAAAACCTCCAGAAACCCTACCCGAAAAGAGCCATGGCTAAGCCACACGGAATAGGAAGTATCACTGCTTGAAGAATGACCGATGCTTCACCACTGTGAGAGAAGCAGCTCTCTGGACAATCACTATGTAAAGACTAGAGCTGCCATGATCCGGAGTCCTGGGTTCTATTTCTGACACTGCCAGTCACTTGTTTTATGCCCTTGAGCTTAGACTATCTGTGTCTCAATTTCCCTAGCTGTAAAATGCAGTTCATGAGACTAACCTGCCTCATGGTTATCATTAATATTTGTATTTCAGAGGCACCCAATCAGGGATTTGGGTCTCATTGTGCTAGGAGCTGTACAGACATACAGTAAAAGGCCGTCTCTGCCCCTGCCAGCTTATAATCTTGGTTAAGACAGGATGTAAAAAGTGGATGAAACAAATAAATGAGGTGGGATTGGGAAAGGATGATTTAATAATCAGGGGTGCTGGAACAATTTGTATAGTGGGGGTTCTGAGAGCCATTGAACCGAACTGTAAACTCCGTATATAATGGAAACCACTTCAAGCCAGGAGGTGTGGTAGCACCCCCTTTCCCCCCCACACTGCTAGTTCCAGCAATTATGGTAATAATAATACAGCCATGGTTTTGTGTGTATTAGCTGTGTATGCAACATATTGGCCGGATGCCTAGTCATCACAATTGTGTTGTAACTGATTAATCAAAGCTTGTAACATGCTTTGAGATCCTTGTATCAAAGGAGCTATAGAAGTGCAAGGTATTAAGTATAGGGCTATGTAAGATCCCGAACATCATTTTGCAATACTTCTCTGCGCCACATACAACAGTGGAGGTCTTCTCATTAGCATTTGAAATAACTTCTGAGAAATATAAATGAGAATACAGTAGTACATTAATACAGCATGCATGATCCCATCATTTTAACAGGGCTAATAGTGCTACCATGTTATGCTATAATAGAGACAGGTAAGTCAGAAATGCATTTTCCATCTCCTGTCTGAGGTTATTTCAATGGCAGAATGTGGCTTTGGTTTTTGTTTGGGGGTGGCTTTTTTGGGGGCAGGGGGGAGACTTGCAATGTTCCTCATTAAATACACTGCTATACCATTGCATTAAAACACCCGCTGTGTCTACACTACAGCCATCTGCTGGCATAGCTGTTGGTCAGGGGTGTGAAGAAGTTTGTTCTCTGATTGACATGTGGACCAGCAAATGTCCTTACTTTACCAGTACAACCTGTTTCTCTCATGGGGGTGGTTTCGCTCTGCTGGTACAAAGCACATCCGCAGTAGAAGCACTGCCAGTCTAGTACACCAGTAAGGTGTTCCTAGTGTAAATATTGCCTTAGCAACCATCTGATTATCTCCAGCTATAGTCCACTGAAAGCTATTGGGGGAAATAAACAAAACTCCTCAAGTGGAGTACGGCCTTGACAAGAATATGTTGCCAAAGATCAGCCTCTCTTGATTCCAGTAACTTAGTTTGTGACTCAGGTCTGATTTTAAACACCAGTGTTCGCTGGGTCAATTAACAGTGGAAGGAGCATACAAGTAGTGGCCATTGGCTGGAGCATCCCAGATGGGTGAGGGAACCCTACATCAGACTATTTCATAGCTCAGGGGTGAGAGCAACCCTCTGAGAGGTGAGATCCCTGTTCTTGAACCTGGGTCTCCTGTATGCCAGCTGAGTCATCTGTCTGCTCGGCTAAACGGTTATAAGGTGGGTTCCTCCTCCGGCCATTTATTGTAGAGTGAGGCAGGCACCTTGCTCCTACTCACAAGAAATGACTTAGCTGACTCACTCCAGGAGGGGGCATCCTGGCTGTGGATCACTAAGCAGAGATATGCACCTCCCTGAAACCTCAACTTTGGCTCCAATCTCAGAGAGGACAGAGCTTATGACACACCCCTCTGGTTGGCATCTCCCATGGGCTAGTTTAGGCAGCTCCCCACTTAGCATGCTGGCTTTTGTGGATCACATTCGTAGGTATCTATCTCTCCTAAATAGGGAGCCTAGGCACTTAACTCAGGCTTTGGGGATGGTGTTTCTGTGACTTTCCAGATGCTGAGCATTGCCATGGGTACGTCCCTTGGTGGAGCCAGACCATTGTGCTTTTCAAATGTGGCCTTCCTTCTATGAAGTAGGCCCCCTGAGCTACAATGAGGTTAAAATGACTTGCCCAACAATCCTACAGTAACATCAATAATCCTGATAGCCGGGCCTGTGCTCTAACCCCAGGGCAGCACTGACTCTGTATTCTGCCACTCATAAGAATGTATTGCACATCATAAACGCTAATTAATCTGCTTTTTGGCAAAGAGAGCTACATATTTGTTCTTAAGAGGACATTTAAAATTGCAGACAGAGAAACAAAATGACTATTGCTGAATAAATCATAGAATCATAGACATAGGGCTGAAGGGACCTCAAGAAGTCACCAAGACCACTCCCCTGTACTTTTGCAGGACCAAGTGAACCCAGACCATCCCTAACAGGTGTTTTTCCAACTTGTTTTTTAAAAGCTTCCAATGACCGGGATTTCACAACCTCCCTTGGAAGCCTATTCCAGAGCTTAACTAGCCTTATAAGAACATAAGAATGGCCATACTGGGTCAGACTAAAGGTCCATTCAGCCCAGTATCCTGTCTACCGACAGTGGCCAATGCCAGGGTGCCCCAGAGGGAGTGAACCTAACAGGTAATGATCAAGTGATCTCTCTCCTGCCATCCATCTCCACCCTCTGACAAACAGAGGCTAGGGACACCATTCCTTACCCATCCTGGCTAATAGCCATTAATGGACTTAACCTCCATGAATTTATCTAGTTCTCTTTTAAACCCTGTTATAGTCCTAGCCTTCACAACCTCCTCAGGCAAAGAATTCCACAGGTTGACTGTGCACTGTGTGAAGAAAAACTTCCTTTTATTTGTTTTAAACCTGCTGCCCATTAATTTTATTTGGAGGCCCCTAGTTCTTATATTATGGGAACAAGTAAATAACTTTTCCTTATTCACTTTCTCCACATCACTCATGATCATACCTCTATCGTATCCCCCCTTATAGTTAGAAAGTTTTTCCTAATATCCAACCTAAATCTCCCTAGCTGCAATTAAGCCCATTACTTCTTGTCCTATATTCAATGGACATGGAGAACAATTGGTCACTGTCCTTTTTATAACAGCCCTTAAGATACTGAAAGACTGTTATCAGGTTTCCCCTCAATCTTCTTTTCTCAAGACTAAACGTGCCCAATTTTTTTCAACCTTTCCTCATAGGTGAGGTTTTCTAGACCTTTTAGCATTTTTGTTGCTCCTCTCTGGCCTGTCTCCAATTTGTCCACATCCTTCCTTAATTGCGGTGCCCAGAATTGGACACAGTATTCCAGCTGGGAGTATTTGGCAAGTGGGCAAGGTAGTTAATGTGATCATCATCCTTTTTTTTTTTTTTAAGATCAGCAAATAAATAACCCTAGCTATGAAGTCCAAAAGGTCACTTCTGAGTAGACTACTATGGCCAGACACATTTCAAACAGACCATGAACAAATACAGTAAAGGCATTTTTGCATTCCTTGAATATTATAGTTATTTGGCCAGCAGCAAGCTGAGATTTATCATGTTTGTATTATAAATAGTATTTGCATTAACCATGAAAGCAAAGTATTTATGGTTATAAAAGACCAAAAAATCTGCTAATATGACCACAAGCAAACTGTAAATCCTCATCAGGAGAACTGATTTGTGCTCTTATTAGAACAACATTTGCAACTTATATAACAAGTTTAATCCAAAGTTCTCAAAGCACTTCAGCGACATGAATTAAACCACACAATATTCCTGTAAAATATCACCATACTTATCTTGGAGATCAGGAAACAGAGGCACAATGACTCAAAGCCCAGTGCAAAATTATTGTAATAAATAGCAAGACTCCCATTGACTTCAGTGGGTGTTGGATCAGACCTTGTGCATGATCACAGCAAATCACTGGTCAGGAGCTCTGACTCCCATTTCCCACTATTCTAGCCATTAGATCCCACTTCTTCTCGCTGTAATGTCTTGTAGCTGCAATCAATGGTATCTGTCAGAAATAAATTGTGGTAGAATCTTCCCTCCACCCGCTTATACCATATCCATCACTGTGTATATTAATAAATGTGTAAGGCCAAAAGCGGCAATTACAATAATCTAAATTGACATCCTGCACAGCACAGGCCATAGAATTTCACCCAGTAATTCCCACAGCAAGCCCATAACTTGTGGTTGAGCTAGAGTATATCTTCTAGAAAGAGACAGACACTCTTGATTTAAAGACTTTGAGTAATGAAAAATCTGTCACATCCTGAAGTAAATTGCTCCAATCATTAATTAATGTCACTGTTAAAAAATTGCACTTTAATCCTAGTTTGTTTGTCTAGCTTTAGCTTCCAGTCATTGGCTCTGTAATATCTGAATGCCTCCCAAATAGAATACGAGGATTAGTCCAACATGTAGACTAGATGTCTTCCTCCTCCCCAAAATGTGGCTAGAAGCTTTATTACATAGTGTATTGTATATTATTAAGGTGTATACCTCTTCTCTTCATTCTACTGCCTTAGCCTTAGAACTTTTGCTGTGGCAAAGATAGGCTAGAGAAGTGGATTTTCCATTTTTTTCCTGAAAGTGGGGAGACCCATGGTCATTCTCAACTCCTCCCAGCAGGGAGGGAGTTCCATAGCACTGGGCCAGCTGCTGGAAAAAGCTCTGTCCCCATGGTTGACAATTTCATAGTCCCAGTGAAACTTAGCTCCTGAAGGAACTTGGGGTTCCTGAACAAGAGGCATTTTTATGTAGCTTGGTCCATGGTCATGGAAGTCCTTAAAGATGAGGACCAAGTTGAAGTGTCTATGGAGTGTTCTATGTGGAGCCAGTGTAGTGAGCAAAGTACTGGGAGGAGGTATGTTCAGCAACCATGGTGGCTAAGGATGCTGTATTCTAGAGCAGTTGGAGCATTATGGTCAGTTCACTCGTTCCCACGTACAGTGAGCTGCATGGAACTCACAAAGGCAGGCCTTCCACTGTGCCCAAGTCATGGCCCAGCAGTATGGGGCCAAACCTCAAGCCAACCTCAGATGGCAGGAGGAGTCCCGGGAGCCATAGCTTGTAGTTTCCAATAGCAGTGGAGGGTCAAGCAGAACCCCAAGCTTTGACTATTTGGGGAATCTCTAAAAAGGGGGAGCTGCTGTTTTGGTGACTAAACCTTCAAAACATTTATGGCTTCCCACCAACACAATTCTGTCTCGCTCGAACCAAGTTTCAGTCTGCAGCTTTTCATGCAGTTGCTGATCTAGGCAATGAGCTATTTGGGTGATGGTTCTATTAGTGGGGGAGGTAAGCAAGACAGAGCTGGGTGTCATCCGTGTTGCTGTTGCAAGCATAATTTTTGACAATTTTCTCCCTAAAATGGAGGAGTCATGTGGTTCAGGCACAGGACTAGGCACCAGGAGAGCTGAGTTTTACCCCCAGCTTTGCCACAGGCTTTCTGAGTGATGCTAGGAGCTATTTGTGCCTCAGTTTCTCCATATATAAAGGGGGATAATGATTCCCTACCTTTCAAAGGTGATGTGCGGGACATTCAGAAACTATAGTGATGAGCACCATAGGAATGCCAATAAGGGCAAACTGAAAAGTACAGGCTGTCTTCTTATAATAAGTATAATGCAATTCATGTCTGTGCGTGATGAAGATTTTGAAGTTTCTTTATCAGTGACAGGTACATCTGTGGGTATCTCTGAACCATGCTGATGAAAAGATAAGTTACAATGCCAGTACCAGTTACTGCAACACTGCTTATTACTCTGGAAAGCCGCTCATGCAGAAGAAATGGGATGTATTTTATTTACATGAAACCACTACAAACAATAGAGGACTGGAGCTCTGAATAGGTGACTAGTAATGTTGGTGCTCAAGGGTCAAGCAACACTATAACAACCAGCACAGACACAGTAACTGGTAACATGCCCAGACTGTGCAAAGACAGTGAATCACTCTTTCCTATCTCTAGCATTGTGATATAAAAGATAAATTGGGTTTCTAATTGCTAAGTGAAATGTTGTCATGATCGAAGAGCCTTTCCCTGCTTTCTTCTTTTCCAATTGCAGTTGGTGTTTCCTAATAAAATAGTTCATGAGCCAAACCCCTCCCAGGCCCTCAGAAGCAGCGTGCTAATGCAACACCACAAGGGACAGCCTTACAATTAGTAGGAACCCAACCAATGAAGTTGTCATAGCTCTTCCACTGCAAGGGAATTGAATCAAGTCTTGTGTGCTTTCCCAGTCAGTCCTGGAAAATCAGACTGTTACTAGATTTGGATCTGAAATAAGGGTAGTCCCCCATAACACGGTACAGACTGACACACTGGAAAAGTTAAGATCAAATAAAATTAGAATTTAAGATCCTCACCTAACTTAAGCCTAAATATTTTCTGCTGCCATTGAGCTGATCAGATCATTCCCATTGTATTTTTTAAAAAAAGAGCAGAGGATTCTGAAAATTAATTCATTATTCATAAATATTTTTGTTTGCAAACTAGCAATTTCTTGCAATGATGTAACACTTTTTTTCCTGTTTCAGTATTGTGCACAGCATAAACATCATACATTATCACAGTAGACCAGTTATATTGTAACATACATTGTGAAATCATTTTTCTTCTGGGTATATTCAGCTTGATTGTGCAAAATACAAAAAGCACAGAACATGATGAAATTGAACAGTAATAAAGTTACAAAAGCAAAATAAACTATGAACTGTAATGGAGGACCTAATACAACAAAAGAAGCTAGGGATTTTTCCATTCAAAAATATTTTCCAAAATATATTCATTTCTAAGTCACAAAGGATGGGGTACAGATAAAAATCATGTGTGAAAAGCACTTAGCTCTTACCAACAAAATACTAGACTATTTAAACTGAATGTGTAAATTCTAACTTACATTTCTTTCTTTATGATGATGATTTTCTTTTAGCTGCTCACTCAGTTTGGACAATGAAACAAACTTGTTCAGTTTGCTAGCTTTTTTTTTTTTTTTTTTTTTTTAATATATATAATCAGCTTCATTTTGTGCTTTTCTGGCATTTTTAGATGAGCTCAGGGCTTTTGTGTTTGGGACTCCTCCGCCATGGCAGAGAAAAGTTCAGATCAAGACACAAACTTGTTTCCACTTTAATTCATAAAAACTTGTGAAAACCCTTGTTCACATTTACATCCCCAACCCGCCATCATTTGAATGCAATTCTGGGTGCAATTCTGCCTTTCAGGTACTGGCACATGGTGAGGCAGAAGGGAGGGACAACGCTTTCTGAATCTCTCTCTCTCTCACGCATGCATGTAACACCAACAGACCACCGTTGTCGGCAGATGGGATTGAACGGGGGACCTCTTGCGCTAAATGCATGAGCTGCTACTGCATGAGCTAAAAGCCATATGCCCCTTAGCTAAGGCTGTAGAGCAGACTCATTAATCTCTCTCTCTAAGTGGTCACGGTGCCAGTAGATGGGACAGAACATCACACCCAGGAGGTGTGTGGGTTACACGCATGCACACCCACACTCACAGTGTGCCATCCCTTCTGTAGCCATGGCCTCACCTCCCACCCAACCTTTTTGGGGTGGCTCATACTTCTAGCCGCATTAGCCAACAGTCTTTGTGTTGTGGGGAGCATGAGGATTGCATTTATGGTTTGGTCCTATGTGAAGTGACACACAGGGGAATGGGAAAGCTCATTGTACCCTTTCCTCTTTTCCCCAAGTTCACGCATCCACACAGGCGCAGGGAAAACGTGGCCCTACATTTGGGTGTAATTTACATGGTACTGTCCATTTTCCCTCACACTAAGAAAGGTGTTGAGTAAGAAGCACAAGCCCCTCTTGTCTGTGGAATCTGTTAATGTTGTAGTGCCTGGGTGAAGGTTTTCCCATGGAGCACACAGTTGGGATGGCTCCCAAAAGCTTCACACCACATTCTTTAAGGCTGGTTTTGGCTGTAACTGAGGGTATATTTTGGGAGGGGGGACTGGTGACCTGCCTGGTGAGGATGATCCCCTGCCCCCAGCTCCATCTTTTGGCTTGTGTAATTTCAGGCTATCCTGGCTAGAAGTTTCTGCCTTCCCTTCTGAGGGCTTTGTTGCCATGTTATTCTCTGCTGCCAGCTCTCTGACAGTTGTTCCAGCTTCTTGCTTGCTTGCAGTCCTCATTCTGTCTTTCCCTTCACTGCTGTTTGCTGGGGCAGTTGAAATTACCTGTGCAAGCGGATCCTTTATTCCTGGTTCCACTGACTCCTTTGTATCTTTCCATCTTCGGGCCCCAGATTTTGAATTGTATTCATACATTTTGCCAGTGACTGGGTAGGGGGAAAAACACAAACAGCTATACTATTTCTCCTTTTAGCAGACCAATGGGAGGAAGTTCCCCTCAGTGTGTCAGTTAACAAGGAGTAAATCTCATCAAAAGGTCTGGAAGCTCCAGTCAGTTTGGCAAGCCCAACTTTTTCATCTAAGTCCTAGATTTGCTATTTTAACTATACAGGTATAGTAAAGCAGCAAAACTCCACTACTGTGGATTCAGTTATAGAGGTGCGGAGGTGTAATTATAGGCAATGCCCCTAGTTCCCCTGGTCCCTTGTTCCCTTAACAAGTAAGGAGTAATTTAGACAATAAGGTAATTACACTGGACACTAGGAAATTTCTCTTCAGATCTGTGGAGAGTAAATGAGCTGAAGTAGTGGATGCCTGTTTCGAGTGTACAAGAGAAAAGTCACTATTAAAGTCTACAGAGGGCTATAAGTACTTTCGAACAAAGCACTATTGCACAGTGCACTAAAGTACCAAAGATTTGAGACTACAGGATCTGTAACTGAGTTCCCCCCAGCAGGTAAACAGAGAGAACACATTGTTCCATTACCTTTCACTGCAGTATAGAGCATCTGTCAGGGAAAAAGTATTATAGGCAAATTATAAGTCAATGAATAGGCCAGATTTTGGGGATGCCAGATCTCTGAGCCTGGGGTCAACTTGGACCAAGTAACCTAAGTTTAAAGGTGTTAAACGATGTCTACAATAGATGCCATGTTGTGTTTCAAATTGTTTTTTCAAATAGGTTTGCTACCTCGAAGTAGCTAACTATCACACACTGAGTCTTTCCTAGTCTAGACAATAGTGTGTTTTAGGGCTGGTCTACACTACATCGTTATACCAGGATATGTACATCGGTTAAGGGTGTTTTTTTTTTTTTTTTTTTTTTAAACCAATAAACTACAGGAAGCCCTAGTGTGGACACAGCTATAACCTTATAAAAGTGTCTAATACTGGTATAGCTTATTCATCTTCCTAAACCTGGTGCCCAGCTGGAAATGTTTTTCAAGAAGGGGACTGAAACTATAAAAAGGAGGGACAAACACCCTAAGGCACCCCTCTCTCTTCCTGCCCATCGCATTCATGGTACCTGAAGCGACAAAAGAAGCATTCATTGGGCACTGGGAAAAGGGAACCTGACCTAAGCAGTGTATCTGGCAGGCTGCAGGTACACCCAGAGTGTCTACATGTGGCTTGCATGCTGGAAGGCTGTTTGTGAGTGGCCCAGGTGGGAGCTACTTCAGCAAGGCATTGTAAGGCACCCAAGATTGCAGGGCAGGGGTGACACAGCTGCTCATTAGTCTGGATTGTACCCTGGTATGTCACAGGTGGAGATTCCAGTACTGGGTTTACCATGGCACCGGGCCCACGCTCCAAAGGGGCCCTGGCCTGGCCCGCTCTTTTCCTCCCCCCACTCTCTCATGAGGGGGACAGCGGGCAGAAGCTTGGTCCTGCCGGCTCCTGCTGCAGGGCAGGCTCCGCCTCTTCCCCAGAGCACGCTGCGTTCCTGCCCCTCCCCCTCCCAGCGCTTCCCCCGCTGCCGAACAGTTGTTCGCCAGTGCGAGGGAGGGGGAGGAGCGGGGCTGCAGCGCGCTCACTGCTCTGGGGAGGAGGCAGAGAAGAGGCAGGGGCAGGGCCTTGGGGAAGGGGGTGGAATCGAGGCATACCCCCTCCAGCCCCCTGCCGTGAGCCGCTCAGGGCAGGGGGCTGGGAGCACCCCCACACTCCCAGCCCCCTGCCCTGACTCCTGCACCCCCACACACATTCCCACATGCACCAAACAGGAGCTGCCCCAGGTAAGCGCTCCACATCCCAACCTCCTGCCCCAACCCTGAGCCCCCTCCCTCACCCTAACTCCTGGCCAGACTCTGCACCCCTGTCAGCCATTCTCTGTGCAGACAGCATCACACCTGCCTAGGGCTCTGCAACAATCACACAACCTTATCCCACCACCTAGATACTTAAGAAATGCATAGGGGAAACTGAAGCACCAACACAGTATTCAGAGAAAACATTAAGAACATTCCAACTTCATCACACTGGAGGAGGGGCAGCTCAGTGCAGAGAGAGATGAAGAGAATGGGCTAGAACCAGGGAGAAGGTAGGTACCCACTCTATGTGGGCAGGGGCAGGGGGGAATCCTGTTTACCCCCTCCCCAGCCCTGCTGCACTTGCAGTTTACCCCCAGCCTATCCCTTGCTCCAGGGACCAACCCTAGCTCCTGCCCTGCTGTGCTTTTGCCCCCGGCCCCTGCCTTGCTCCAGTCAGCAAGGACTAATCCTCCCACCAGGGCTGGTGCTTCCATTTAGGCGACCGTGCCAGGATTTGGGGGGGCGGCATTTTGCCACCCTCGGTGGCAATTCGGCGGCAGGGGGTCCTTCCGCGCTCCGGGTCTTCGGCGGCAATTCTGTGGCGGGTCCTTCACTCGCTCCGGGACCCGCCACCGAAGTGCCCCGAAGACCGGGAGCGTGGAAGGACCCCCGCACCGCAGAATTGCCGACGATGACCGGGAGCGCGGAAGGACCTCCACCTAGGGCACCAAAAACCCTGGCGCCGCTCCTGCCTCCCACCGTGCCCCACTGTACTCATCTTGCCCCTGGCCCCTGCCTTGCTCCAGCTGGGGACCAATCCTTTCCCCCCACACCACGCCCCGCTGTCAGGGTGGATAAAAATCAATGATTTTTTTAAAAAAAATCAAAAAATCGGATTTTTTAAAATTTAAATTGGATATTTTTGATAAAATGATTTTTGAGGAAAAAAACTATCTAAAGCTAGTTTTAATTAAGATACATTATAGCTCATCATGGAATAGGGATTATAAATTCTAATTCTATAGTATGAGACAATATATTCATGTAATGTTTAAGAAAAGTTTTGTAAATGAGTTCTCATAGTTCATGGATTAGGGACCCAATCCTATGGGGTTCCACAGGCTTCTGTATAGATTATTTAGGTTAATCTTTCTATTTACCCAATGGGACTCAGTGCTCAGTGTAGAAGCTACCATCAGAGATGCTTAGTTTTGCAATTCTCAAACTGGATTTGTGTCTCCAGAGGTAACATGCTTGTTAACAGCAAAAATGTTTTAAAATAAATAAATAAATAAATATATAGAGGTGAGAAATAACAGACCTCAACTCTATTGTCCCTCTGCAAATTTGTGTACACAGAGTCAATCCCTTACCTCTCTCTAAAAGTGAAAACTTTCAAAAAGTTCAATGAATAGAAGATTGTTGGGGGCGGAATACATCTGGACAAGGAGAAGAAGTCTGGAGATAAATGTGAGAAGCGGGGGCCGTATGCTTTTTTGTTAAAATATTATGTTTGCTGTTGAAGAAAAAAATCCAGAATACTTAACGTTGTTGTTTTAGTTAAATAAAACAATTTAAATGTCTGTCTGGGGATGTTCTCCTCCTAATACAGCCTGGCAAGAAAATCCTCCAAATATTAATGATTTACCGGTTGAATTGGAGATAGTTCACCTCCCAATGACTTCATAAATATCTGCTTCAATTACCTTTTGTAAATGAAATAACCAAACAATCATTCATTTTCTGATATAGCTGTAAAACTAATCTGAAATTTTTTCCAAATAAATCACTGTTTAAAAATGTATAGTGTGTACCTTCTAAAAATGAAACCTACATCTATCTCTGAGTTGTGAAGAATATGTATTAAGGTTATAACAACCAACAAGAATGCACTTTTATGTAGAAAACCATGATTATATTGAGTCTTCCTTTTGTTTGGTGTCAGGCCCACAAAAAGTTAATCCAGCCCTGGGAGCTTCCATAACCTTCCTAGGTAATTTGTTCCAGTGCTTAACTACCCTGATAGGAAGGTTTTCCTAATGTCTAACCTAAATCTCCCTTGCTGCAATTTAAGCCCATTGCTTCTTGTTCTGTCCTCAGTGGATAAGAACAATTTATTATACTCCTCTTTATAGCAACCTTTTACATACTATTATGTCCATGCTCAGTCCTCTCTTCTCCAGACTAAACAAATCCAGTTTTTTCAATCTTTCATCATAGGTCATGTTTTCTAGGGCATTAAACATTTTTGTTGCCTCTTCTGGACTTTCTCCAATTGGTGCACATTTTTCCAGCCTTTCTAGGCATTAAGGTATAGAACTCACAATGGCCACACATTTAGGCAGAAGATCAGTGCCACAGCTTTTGCCTCATCCTGTTGCATCTAGCTTTTGCCTCAATTTTTCACTCTTCTTGTCTGTCCTACTGTGTTTCTGAGAGGCAGCCTGACCCATAGGTTCTCCTGTGTTATACAGTCGGTAATCCCTAGATGCAGCGGAACCAGTGCATTTCTGCTGCATGAGATGAAGGTGGGCTCACAGCAGCTATGCAGGAGGGAGACCCATTGACCCCTGCTGTGCCTCCCCGTGCAGATTTTGGAGGTAGCATCAATACATCTACTCCTAATCCACTGGCCTGCCTCCTGAATGTGGGGGAGGGGTGCAACTGCCACAGGGATTCCTGCAGCCCTAGCACTACAATCGCAGTCATGGAGCAGTCCTGCTACCCCTCCACACATGGGGGAGGGGAGGAGATTCTTTCCTTCCCACTCCCTGTGCTAAGTCCACCTATTCCTGCTTGGCAGCAGTGGCACCAATTCAGATATTTCCAGGGGGAAAGGCTTTGGGAGGAGGAGGGGGAAATTCTGGTCTCCCCACTCTCACCCTCCTGACAGAGATTCTCTGTTCTGGTCCCCACTCATCTAATCCCCTAGCAGGGCTCCCCAGGTCTCCTTCAGGCTAAGAGCCTCCCCTCTCTCTTATCCACACAGTGCATGAGATGGTGCCACCAGGAGTCGAGTTCTCAGCACACTCCCCTGTGCTCTGCTTACAGGAACACACTCCCCATGCACCAGGATGCAACACCATTTTGTCCACCACCCCTCCATCTGTATAGAGGGGTGGGCAGGTCAATTTTCAGTGGTATTGCCACCATGCGGCCAGAGTGACTCTCTGGACCCCTCCAGCAGCAGCTATACCGATTTATTACAGGACTACTGCTTAAAAGGGGTCAGGCCTTGCCCCCCGCCCCCGGCTCTGCCACCTGTGCAACTTTAAACAAATGTAAAAATCTTGGGGGAGGGGTTTGCCACTCCTGCAACCCTTCCACCTGGTGCCACTGCTTGCCCCATAATGCATAGTCTCTCTGTATATTCAGTGTACATGCTTTCAAGGGATATTTAGATATCTTAGCTCATTTACAAATGTTACTAGGGCATTGGCATGATTTTCATAACCTATGAACATAAGAACGGCCATACTGGGTCAGACCAATGGTCCATCTAGCTCAGTATCTTGTCTTCTGACTCTGCCAGTGCCAGATGCTTCAGAGGGAGTGAACAGAACAGGGCACTTTGTTGTGTGATCCACCCCCTGTCACTCAGTCCCAGCTTCTGGCACTTGAGGCTTAGGATACCCAGCACCTGGAGTTGCATCCCTGAACACCTTGGGTAATAGCCATCGATGGACCTATCCTATATGAACTTATCTAATTCATTTTTTAACCCAATTATACTTTTGGCCTTCATAACATCCCCTGGCAATGAGTTCCACAGGTTTACTGTTTGTTGTGTCAAGAAGTTCTTCCTTATGTTTGTTTTAAACCTGCTGCCTCTTAATTTCATTGGGTGACCCTTTGTTCTTGTGTTTATGTGAAGAAATAATATTTCCGTATTCACTTTCTCCACACCTTGCATGACTTTATAGATCTCTATCATATCGCCCCTTATTCATCTCTTTTCCAAACTGAAAAGTTCCAGTCTTATTAATTTCTCCTCATATGGAAGCTGTTCCATTCCCCTAATCATTTTTATTGCCTTTCTCTGTAACTTTTCCAATGCCAATATATCTTTTTTGAGACTGGGCGACCAGAACTGCATACAGTATTCAAGGTGTGGGCGTGCCATATATTTACATAGTAGCATTATATTTTCTGTCTTATTATGTATCCCTTATTAATGGCTCCTAACATTGTTAGCTTTATTGACTACCGCTGCACATTGAGCAGATGTTTTCAGAGAACTATCCACAATAACATCAAGCTCTCTTTCTTGAGTGGAACAGCTAATTTAGAAGACCCCATCATTTTATATGTATAGCTGGGTTTATATTTTCCAATGTGCATTACTATGCATTTATCAGCATTGACTTGAAATGTAACTCCCATTCTCCTTGGAAACAAGAAGCCTTAAATATGAAATGCAAATATCTAACCAATGTTAAACTGGATTGGTTACCTTATTTCAAGCCAAACATTTAAATTTACTTTTAATTTTTCTTTACCTGGATCTCTGGCTTCTCCATCAAAGACAGTGTTTATCTTGGTCATTTCCTATGAAGAGACACACAATGTGAAATTAAGCCTGTAAAATAATTAAAGGAGGAGGAGGAGCAGTGACTTGGACATTTTTACCTACATGGATTGAAGCAGATTTATATGACCCACATGTTGCATTAGGGTGAGTTTAATCAGACCTGGCAACAAAAGCCATTGTGGCTTATGGTGTTGCTACCAAATGTTCAAAGGAGAATTAATCGGTTCTGACATGCTAAACGACTCCGAAAATACAGTCACAAGAGGGGCATTTCCAGTAGAGAAGGGGTTTGGGAATTCCTTATGGCAGAGCAAAGTTCAGATCAAGATACACACTTGTTTCCATTCTAATTCATAAAAACTGTGAAAACCCTTGTTCACATTTACAAACCCCTCTCCCCATTATTTTATTGCAATCAAAGGGTGCAATTCTGTCTTTCAGTTCTGGCCCATGTTGATGCAGAATGGAGGCATGACGCTTTCTGGAGAGAGAGAGCGCACACACACACACACATATATACATACAACGTGCCAGCTTCTACTCTATTTACGGACATGTAGCATGTATCCCTTCTGTGGCCAGGGGCTCACCTCCTGCCCACCGTTTCTGGGGTGGCTCATACTTCTAGCTGCATTAGCCAACAGTCTTTGTGTTGTGGGGAGCATGAGGATTGCATTTATGGTTTGGTCCTATGTGGAGTGACACACAGGGGAATGGAGAAGCTCATTGTACCCTTCCCTCTTCCCCCAAGTTCATGCACCCACACAGGGACAGTGACAACGTGGCCCTACATTTGGGTGTAATTTACAGGGTACTGTCCATTTTCCCTCACACTAAGAAAGGTGTTGAGTAAGAAGCACAAGCCCCTCTTGTCTGTGGAATCTGTTAATATTGTAGTGCCTGGGTGAAGGTTTTCCCATGGAGCACACAGTTGGGATGGCTCCCAAAAGCTTCACACCACATTCTTTAAGGCTGGTTTTGGCTGTAACTGAGAGTATATTTTGGGAGGGGGGACTGGTGACCTGCCTGGTGAGGATGATCCCCTGCCCCCAGCTCCATCTTTTGGCTTGTGTAATTTCAGGCTATCCTGGCTAGAAGTTTCTGCCTTCCCTTCTGAGGGCTTTGTTGCCATGTTATTCTCTGCTGCCAGCTCTCTGACAGTTGTTCCAGCTTCTTGCTTGCTTGCAGTCCTCATTCTGTCTTTCCCTTCACTGCTGTTTGCTGGGGCAGTTGAAATTACCTGTGCAAGCGGATCCTTTATTCCTGGTTCCACTGACTCCTTTGTATCTTTCCATCTTCGGGCCCCAGATTTTGAATTGTATTCATACATTTTGCCAGTTACTGGGTAGGGGGGAAAAACACAAACAGTTAAACTATTTCTCCTTTTAGTAGACCAATGGGAGGAAGTCCCCTCAGTGTGTCAGTTAGCAAGGAGTAAATCTCATCAAAAGGTCTGGAAGCTCCAGTCAGTTTGGCAAGCCCAACTTTTTCATCTAAGTCCTAGATTTGCTATTTTAACTATACAGGTATAGTAAAGCAGCAAAACTCCTCTACTGTGGATTCAGTTATAGAGGTGTGGAAGTGATTATCCTGGTTCACGAAGATGAGTAAGCTATACCAGTATAAGGCACCTTTATAAGGTTATAGCTGTGTCCACACTAGGACTTGTAGTAGTTTATTGGTTTAAAAAAATCCCCACCAGGGCCGGCTCTAACTTTTTGGCCGCCCCAGGCAAAAAAGAAGAGCGCCGCCCTGCCGTAACACCCCCCCAGCGCCGCGCCGCCCAAACCCCTGGAGCGCCGGGCCGCTCAAACTCCCGCCCCCTGAGTGCCGCGCTGCCGAACCCCCGCCCCCCCCCAGCGCCCCCGAGCACCTTGCCAGGCCGTCCAAATGCCCCCCCTGCCCCCGAGCACCTCGCCGGGCCGCCACCCCGAGCGCCTCGCCGGGCCGGCCAAACCCCCGCCCTCCCCCGGAGCACCGCCCAACCCCCCCGAGCACCTCGCCGGGCCACCCAAACCCCCGCCCACCCCCTGAGTTCCGCGCCGCCCAAACCCCCGCCCACCCCCTGAGCGCCGCGCCGGCCAAACCCCTGCCCCGAGCGCCTCGCCGGGCCGGCCAAACCCCCGGAGCGCCGCGCCGGCCAAACCTCCACCCTGAGCGCCTCGCCGGGCCGGCCAAACCCCCGGAGCGCCGGGCCGCCCAACCCCCGCCCCGAGCGCCTCGCCGGGCCTCCCAAACCCCCGCACCGCGAGCGCCGCGCCCCCCAGAGTGCCGCGCAGGGCTGGGCCGGGCCACCCAAACCCCCGCACCCTGAGCGCCGCGCCGGGCTGCCCAAGCACCGCCCCGCCACCCCGCCCTACCCCACCCAAACCCCCGGAGCGCCGCGCCGCCAAAGCCCCCGCCGAAAAAAACCAAAAAAAATCCTCTAGCACCACCCCGCCGAACAAAATAAAAAAGCACCACGAGTGCCCCCTGCCACCCTAACATTGGCCGCCCCTTCTAAGTTGCCGCCCCAAGCACGTGCTTGGTCGGCTGGTGCCTGGAGCCGGCCCTGATCCCCACCCCCCTAACTGATGTAGATATCCTGGTATAATGATGTAGTGTAGACCAGCCCTAAAACACACTATTGTCTAGACTAGGAAAGACTCTCTGTGTGATAGGTTTGCTACCTCGAAGTAGCTAACTATTTGAAAAAACAATTTGAAACAGCACATTTAACACCTTTAAACTCAGGTTAGTTGGTCCAAGTTGACCCCAGGCTCAGAGCTCTGGCATCCCCAAAGAGCTGGGGGGAACTCATAGTTACAGATCCTGCAGTCTCAAATCTTTTTGGTACTTTAGTGCACTGTGCAATAGTGCTTTGTTAGAAAGTACTTATAGCCCTCTGTAGACTTTAATAGTGACTCTTCTCTTGTACACTGGAAACAGGCATCCACTACTTCAGCTCATTTACTCTCCACAGATCTGTAGAGAAATTTCCTGGTGTCCAGTGTAATTACTTTATTGTCTAAATTACTCCTTACTTGTTAAGTGGACAAGGGACATGGGCAACTAGGGGCAATGCCTATAATTAATTAAACATTATTTTTACCAGATACTGTGAGACAAAAAGACTTTTAAGAATTGGAGAGAGAAGTGGAGGTTCTATGCTATAGTTAGTATCAGGATTGATGGATCCTGACACAGTGTAATTTGGGCAATTAAAGATAAAATTGGATCTCTCCTCACATGATTTGTAGGCTACTTACAGATTAGGCACTTTAGAATAGAAAAGAATAAGGAATGTCTAATAGCCCTAGATGTAGTTACCAGCACAAAAGGTGGATGGGCTGTCATGCAAGGTTTAATTATTGCACCAGTGGAGTTTGCAGGACACCTTACCCAGCTCCTCTTGAGTCGGCTGAACTGAGCACTTATGAATCCAAGTCTGGCAGGCGGGATGTTGTTGCACTGTTCCCATGATGTGCTAATTCATCCCAAAAGAGCACTCACTCTGGGAATAACCCCAGTCTGCGTGGCAGGTCTCATTCTCACCAGCACGCGCCTGCCCAGGCTCTGAGGATGACTTCCCAGAACTCTTCTGAGATACTAATGTCCCCATACAGCCAACCTCCTCAAGGCTGCAGGAACGC
Organism: Emys orbicularis; assembly: GCF_028017835.1. NCBI lineage: Eukaryota > Metazoa > Chordata > Testudines > Emydidae > Emys > Emys orbicularis. The sequence goes on along the minus strand of NC_088683.1, from coordinate 30,191,830 downwards.
GCTTCTAGGGTGCACACACACATCTCTGCTGCCCCTGCAACGTTGTACTGCAACATAACGCTTAAGTCATGGCATAGCACAAATGTCATCACGCTGTGGTGCATTTCAGATCCTCTGAATTCTGTAGCTAGAGCCTGAGCCCAAACATCTTTGTATTCGTCACGTTTAGATCTAACGTTTGTAGATATTGTTCTCAGAGCCGTGTCAGTCCCAAGACATTACAAAGACAAGGTGGGTGAGGTCATATTTTTTATTGGACCAATTTCTGTTCGTGAGAGAGACAAACTTTCGAGCTACGTGGAAAGAGGAAGAGCTCTGTGTAGCTTGAAAGCTTGTGTCTCTCACCAACAGAAGTTGGTCCAATAAAAGATATTACTTCACCCACCTTGTTGCTTTAGAGCTAAGGCAGTCAGGAAAGCCTAAGGAAAGGACATGTCATGTATTTGTACACAACAGGTTTTCATAACCGGTGAACATAAGACCAATGGTCCATCTAGCCCAGGATCCTGTCTTCTGACTGTGCCATATGCTTCAGAGGGAGTGAACAGAACAGGGCACTTTATCGAGTGATCCACCCCCTGTTGCATCCCTGAACATCTTGGCTAAAAGCCATTGATGGACCTATCCTATATGAACTCATCTAATTCATTTTTTAACCCAGTTATACTTTTGGCCTTCATAACATCCCCTGGCAATGAGTTCCACAGGTTGACTGTGTGTTGTGTGAAGAAGTTCTTCCTTATGTTTGTTTTAAACCTGCTGCCTATTAATTTCATTGGGTGACCCTTTGTTCCTGTATTTATGTGAAGAAATAATAACATTTTCTTATTCACTTTCTCCACACCATACATGATTTTATAGTCCTCTATCATATCACCCCTTATTCGTCTCTTTTCCAAACTGAAAAGTCCCAGTCTTATTAATCTTTCCTCATATGGAAGCTGTTCCATTCCCCTAATCATATTTATTGCCCTTCTCTGTAACTTTTCCAATTCCAATATATCTTTTTTGAGATGGGGCGACCAGAACTGCATACAGTATTCAAACTGGGCCATAGCTTTACATACTAGCATTATGATATTTTCTGTCTTATTATCTATCCCTTGCTTTAATGGCTCCTAACATTTTAGCTTTATTGACTACCACTGCACATTGAGCAGATATTTTCAGGGAACTGTCCACAATGACTCCAAGATCTTTCTTGAGTGGTAACAGGTAATTTAGAAGACCCCATTATTTTATATGAATAGCTGGGTTTATATTTTCCAGTGTGCATTACTGTGCATTTATCAACACTGTAACTCCCATTCTTCTTGGAATCAACAAGCCTTAAATGAAATGCAAATATCTAACCAGAGTTAAGGTAACCAAACCAGTTTATTTCAAGCCAAACATTTAAATTTACTTTTAATTTTTCCTTACCTGGATCTCTGGCTTCTCCATCAAAGACAGTGTTTATCTTGGTCATTTCCTATGAAGAGACACACAATGTGAAATCAAACCTGTGAAATAATTAAAGGAGGAGGAGAAGCAGTGACTTGGACATTTTTACCTACATGGATTGAAGCAGATTTATATGACCTGAATATTGCATTAGGGTGAGTTTAATCAGAACTGGCAACAAAAGCCATTGTGGCTAAGGGTGTTGCTACCAAATGTTCAAAGGAGAATTAATAGGATCTGACCTGCTAAATGACTCCAAATGTCATGTTAGAAGTACACAAGTCTCTATTACCCTGGAATTAATCATGTCATTATCAGAACTAAAAGATTTAGAGCCTGAGCCCTGGTCTACACTACAGGGTTAGGTCAAATTTAGCCGCGTTAGGTCAATTTTATAATGACCGCGTCTACACAAGCAACCCCGTTCCGTCGACCTAAAGGGCTCTTAAAATCGATTTCTGTACTCCTCCCTCGCGAGGGGAGTAGCGCTAAAATCGACCTTGCTGGGTCAAATTTGGGGTAGTGCGGACGCAAATCGACATTATTGGCCTCCAGGAGCTATCCCAGAGTGCTCCAATGTGACCGCTCTGGACAGCAGATTAGAAGACGAAAAAAATGCACTCGCCATTTTCCAAGCTCATGCAGTCCTCCCGCACTGATAGGGCACAGCTGAATGCATGTAGGCATTCAGTGGCAGAGTCCAGGAAAGCATTAAGTGAGCACGGTGAGAAGAGGCAGGATGCAATGCTGAGGCTAATGGGGGAGCAAATGGACATGCTCAGGCGTCTGGTGGAGCTGCAGGAAAGCCAACAAGAGCACAGACCACCGCTGCATCCACTGTACAACAGCCTGCCCTCTTTCCCAAATTCCATATCCTTCTCACCCAGACGCCCAAGAATGCGGGGGAAGGGGGAGGCTCCAGGCATCCAGACACTCCACTCCAGAGGATGGCCCAAGCAACAGAAGGCTGTCATTCAAACAGTTTTGATTTGTAGTGTGGCTACAATAAGCAATGTGGCCTTCTCCTCCCCCACCCCACCCTACCCCACCCAGGCTACCTTATCAGTTATCTCCCTTTTTTTTTTTTTTAAATAAATAAAGAATGCATGGTTTCAAAACAATAGTGACTTTATTTCCTTTGCCAGCTGTGATTGAAGGGGGGGGGTTGTCTTACAGGGAAATAAAATCAACAAAGGGGGCGGGTTTCCATCAAGGAGAAACACACACACCTGTCACACCGTAGCCTGGCCAGTCATGAAACTGGTTTTCAAAGCCTCTCTGATGCGCAGCGCACCTACCTGTGCTCTTCTAATCGCCCTGGTGTCTGGCTGTTCAAAATTGGCAGCCAGGCAATTTGCTTCAACGTCCCACCCCACCATAAACATCTCCCCCTTACTCTCACAAATATTATGGAGCACAAAGCAAGCAGCAATAACAATGGGAATATTGGTTGCGCTGAGGTCTAACCTAGTCAGCAAACAGCGCCAGCGAGCTTTTAAATGTCCAAAGGCACATTCTACCACCATTCTACACTTGCTCAGCCTATAGTTGAACTGCTCCTTACTACTGTCCAGGCTGCCTGTGTATGGCTTCATGAGCCATGGGAGCAAGGGGTAGGCTGGGTCTCCAAGGATAACTATTGGCATTTCCACATCCCCAACAGTAATTTTCTGGTCTGGGAAGTAAGTCCCTTCTTGCAGCTGCTCAAACAGCCCAGAGTTCCTAAAGATGCAAGCGTCATGCACCTTTCCCAGCCATCCCACGTTGATGTCAGTGAAACGTCCCTTGTGATCCACCAGTGCTTGCAGCACCATTGAGAAGTACCCCTTGTGGTTTATGTACTGGTTGGCAAGGTGGTCCGGTGCCAAGATAGGGATATGCGTTCCGTCTATCGCCCCACCACAATTAGGGAAACCCATTGCAGCAAAGCCATCCACTATGATCTGCACATTTCCCAGAGTCACTAGCCTTGATAGCAGAACGTCAATGATTGCATTGGCTACTTGAATCACAGCAGTCCCCACAGTATATTTGCCCACTCCAAATTGATTCCCAACTGACCGGTAGCAGTCAGGCATTGCAAGCTTCCACAGGGCTATCGCCACTCACTTCTCAACTGTCCGGGCAGCTCTCATCTTGGTATTCCTGCGCGTCAGGGTGGGGAAAAGCAACTCACAGAATTCCAGGAAAGTGACCTTACGCATGCGAAAGTTCCGCAGCCACTGGGAATCATCCCATACCTGCTACACTATGCGGTCCCACCAGTCTGTGCTTTTTTGCCAAGCCCAGAATCGGCAATCCACTGTATCGACCAGCCCCACTGCCGCCATGACGTCCCAATTGCCACAGCCCGTGTTTTCAGGAATGTCTGTGTCCATGTCCTCCTCACAATCGTCCTTGTGCTGCCGTGGCTTAGTCAGGTTCTGCACATACTGCAGTATAATGCGCGAGGTATTTACAGTGCTCGCAACAGCAGCAGTGAGCTGAGCGGGCTCCATGCTTGCCGTGCTATGTCATCTGCACGGGTAACCCAGGAAAAAAGGCGCGAAATGATTGTCTGCAGTTGCTTTCATGTAGGGAGGGGAGACTGACGACATGTACCCAAAACCACCCGCGACAATGTTTTTGCCCCATCAGGCATTGGGAGCTTAACCCAGAATTCCAGTGGGCAGCGGAAACTGCTGGAACTGTGGGATAGCTACCCACAGTGCACCGCTCCGTGAGTCGATGCTAGCCACGGTAGTGAGGACGCACTCCACCGACTTAATGCGCTTAGTGAGGACATACACAATCGACTGTATAAAATCGATTTCTAAAAATCAACTTCTATAAAATTGACCTAATTTCAGAGTGTAGACATACTCTGAGTCTCCTCTCGGTTACACTGCTGCTGGTCAGGAGTAGTGCTGTTGAAGTCAATGTAGTTACACCGTGTAAAATTAGTTTGAGTGGAGAAATAGGCCTTTTGTTGTTCTCCTTCTGCTTGGCCTTTGGATAATAATCTCCTTTCTGACCCCCCTGACTCCACCTCTGTTGTGTCTGATATAGGGGGATGGGGAATATAGTCTGGCTGGGGAGCTCAGTCCATAGAGGTGAATGGGGGCATGATGCACCTGAACTACAACTCCCATGAGGCACCATGGTGGGATTTCTGAATAGAACATTTTCAGGTTTTGGCCAAAAACATTTTGATATTTGGATTTTTTTTTTAATGAAAAGTCAAAATATATTACGGAAACAAAATTTTTCATGAACTGTGTTTGCTTTAGTTGAAAACCCAATTTTCCCTTCGAAAACAACTTTGATGGAAAATTTTTGACCAGCCCTAATGACAGCATTATGTAGCCTGACTAGCTCAAGATTCCTTATTTTCAATGCCTGCTTTCTCAGTGTTTAATATCACACTTTGGGCCAGATTTAACGGGTCACATTGGTTTTGTTTTTCCAATGTCACTAAATAAAAACCCTGACCTGGTTCACCTCATTTCCATCTCCTCATCCAATCCCTCCATAAATCACAATTCTTCCAAAATGCCTTTCACCGTAGTCCTTTCCTCAGGTAGGAAGGTAACAAGCTAGATAGTTGAAAATCCTTACCCTAAAGCCCCACAAACAAATCACGGACCTAACGAGCCCTGCTAAGTGTCACCATTCAGTCACTCTGCTTCCCACTGCATCCTGTTACTCTCACTCTATTTTATGTGTCTGTCTGGATTGTAAATCCTTTCAGGCAGGGATTTGGGTGAAATCCTGGTCCCACTGAAGTCAATGGGAGTTTTGCCATTGACTTTAATCAAGCCTGGATTTCACCCCTCCTCTATAAAATACTCAGCACACTGTTGGTGGATAAGGAGCTTCATGCTTAGTAGACAGGGCACCAGACTGGGAGTCAGGACCTGCACCTATTCCCATCTCTACCACTCACCTACTGTGTGATCTCGGGCAAATCACTTCTCTCTGATTCCCTTCCTACTCTTTGCCTGTCTTGTCTCTTTAGGTTGTAAACTCGTTAGGGCAGGGATTGTCACTTATATATGTACAGCACCTAACACAACAGGGCACCAGTCTGAGTTGGAATCTGAGTGTTACTGTTATATTAATAATAATCCTACAGTCTTTATTTAGACCAGATTCTCATTGGCTGAGTAAGATCTGTGGGACCAGGATCTAATATGGCATCATTGATCCACTTGCTAAAATTCACATTAGTATTTCTAGTGATGGCTTCCAATTTTCACTCTGTATATATGAAAAAACCTCAAGGATATGTCTACAATTAAAAAATAGCACTATTCAATATTTTTGAAATAGTGGGTTTGTAGAAAACATGTCTAGTGGCAGAAACAAACGATGCCAAGAATTCTACCTTGCAATTTCCGTCATTGGCATCATACAAAAGTTCCACAGGTTCTCTGACCATACTGTAGGACTGGTATGGGCCAAACACTTACTTTAGTTTGTGACTTACAGTACTTACCCAAACCTCTTCTTTCTTAACTTTCTTCTTTTCTACAGGAAAGAAAATGCACATTCTAAGGGCTTGTCTACATTATGCGCAGGATCGACGGGCAGTGATCGATCCAGCGGGGGTCGATTTATCGCGTCTAGTCTAGACATGATCAATCAACTGCCGAGTGCTCTCCCGTCGACTCCGGTACTCCACTGGAGCAAGAGGCGCAGGCAGAGTCGACACGGGAGCGTCAGCCATCGACTTACCACAGTGAAGACACCACGGTAAATAGATCTAAATACTTCGACTTCAGCTACATTATTCATGTAATGTGTAACTTAGATTGATTTCCCCCCACCCCTAGTGTAGACCAGGCCTAAGAAATCAGAATTTTTTTGACTGTGATACGTAGATATTAAAGCCAAGAGTTTCAAAAGTGACTAGTGAGTTTGAGACACCTTTAAAAGTGCCTGACTTTCACAGGATAGGTGATCAGAACTTTCTGAAAATCAGACCCCTTTGAGGTGTTTCAGGTTGGCCACCCAAAATTGCTAGTCACACTTGACAATCTTGCCCTAGAAGTAGAGGTGAATAATTTCCCACAACTAATTTTCTCAATGAATTTTACTTTCCATTGATTGTTTGAACAGATTTAGAAATTCACATATATTCAAAATTATTCACACTTTTTGACAGTGAATAATTTGCTTTGGGGATGAAATTCCCTTCTGTGCAGAAATTCCCTTCTATGCACAACTGAACTCCCACTCAAGCCATATTCTGAGGATTCAGCTGCTCCAAAGCCCTTGAACTGGCCCTCTGCAGGAGAGTAAATTTTACCTGTGGGGAATATTTGAACTAAAATGTAGCTTTCATGAGTATTTGCACTTGTAAAGCTTGTGCAACTGCAAGTTCATGGAAGCCAAACAAGAAAGTGTTACAAACCCAATCAAGCAAAATTCTGATTTGAAAAATGGATTGGATATTTGCAATCTCTTTCCCCCACCCGACCCCCATTTTCACTCATTTTGAGTTAGTAGTGAGCATAGGCGCCAACTTTCTAATGTGCCGGGGGGGGGTTGCTCCCCCCTGCTTCGCCCCTGCACCCCTTCCCTCAAGGCCACACTCCATCCCTGCCTCTTCTTGCCCTATTGCGACCCCTGCCCCAGCGCGACCTACCTGCCGGCAGTCCCGCTAATCAGCGCCTTCCCCTGCCCCCCCAGCGCCTGATGCATTCCGCAGAACAGCTGATCCACAGCGGGCAGGAGTCACTGGGAGGGAGGGGGAGGTGCTGATTGGCGGGGCTGCCGGTGGGCAAGAGGCACTGAGGAGAGGAGGAGGTGCTGATAGGGGAGCTGCCAGTGGGTGCTCAGCACCCACCTTTTTTTTCCTATGGGTGCTCCCTGGAGCACCCACAGAGTGAGCGCCAATAGTAGGGAGACTGGGCTTCTCTACAGTACAGACCCATGGATGCTGCCCAATTTCAAGGGTGCATGCTGCCTCTACATTTCTGCATTTCCTTTTTTGTTCCCTCCTTCGAGGCTTTTTTAAAAATCTCCCTTCAATCAACACCTCCAGCCACCAACAGGCCCTGTTGGTTGGCATGTGATGGCCTAAAATGTATAATTACTACAGATGGGTCTGAGCCTGAACAATTACTTCAAACCATCTTCCTTTCCCCCCTCACCGCCTCAACTTTTGGGTGCTCAACTTGAGACAACTTGAAGGGACCCAATTTTTCAGAAAGTACCAGGCATCCAGCCTCTGAAAAATCAGGCACCTCTAAGGGTCTCAAACCAGGCACCCAAAATCACTTGTTATAGGTGAGAATCATGGCTTCCAAATTGGGAAGGCCTGGTTGTGTGTCCAGTGTCCAAAAGCTGGTTGTTGCTGAGTCAGCTCAAACTGTATTTAGGAGATTGAACTAATGAAAAGTGCTGGTAAGGCTAATTGGAAAATAGTTAATAAATTCCTGCCCCACCATGCCAGAGCACTAGGCTACACCAGGCTTGTTCTTTACGCAACAGTTTCATAGATTTGTTAAGACCAGAAGGGACCATTAGATCATCTATTGTGACCTTCTGTATTAGCACAGGCCATATAATTTCACCCAGTTATCCCTGTACATGGATTATTTATCTGAAAATGGAATTACAAATTTCTCTGACTAAGGCTATGTCTACCCTACGAGCTCGGGGTGTGATTCCCAGCTTGTGTACATATGCTGGTGCTAGCTCTCATCTGAACTAGCATGCTAAAAATAGTAGCATAGCCATGGTAGCATGGGCAACAGCAGTAACAACACCAGCTAGCAGCGCTGAGTATAAACCCGCCTGATCCCGGGGGATATACTCCCGGCACAGCTAGCCCATGCCACTGCTGCCACTGTCCATGTTACTACAGCTACAGTACTACTTTTAGCATGCTAACTCAGATGAGAGCTAGCGTGTGTACAGGAGCTTGGAATTACACCCCTAGCTGCTAGTGGAGATGCAGCTTAATAAGTGGTGCGCTTGTTCTTAAAAAGTAATAAAAGCATTAAAAAAAGATACATACCTGGTGTGTTTTTCCTGTAATAAAAATATAAAGTTATCAATATAGTTAATATATGCAATACCTATGTCTACAAAAAAATCACGTTCCAGTTCTAGCCCTGACAAATCTGTTCTTTTTTCCTTTGGCAAACGGGATTTTTTTTGTGTTTGACCTTTTTCGGTTTGTTTAGTTTGGGCATGTTTGTTCTGCCGCGCCTCAGCATTATTAACTACTGCTATTGAGCTACCAGAAGCAGTCAAACAGCCCTGAATATTGTTCTTGTGACTCCCAAAAGAATGGCTGTATATTTTTTAATCTTATCAATAACAGCATAGTGGAGTTATACCACCCCCCAAAATTATACTTTAAAAAATTACATTCCCCATCCAATTCTAGGGCTGAGCTAATATCTTTTAAAATATTTGAAAGGTTTAAAATGTGACTTGAAAATATCAAGATTGCTTTTTAATGTGGCCCAATTGAATCATTGGCACCAATTAATAAATAATAACAATAGCCAGATTATATGCCACTGTATCCATTTGTCATTTCTACCACGAATTGCTAAACTCCTTGCACACACCTCTAGAATAATAACAATATCTTGCTGTTAATATTTTATCTCTAAGGCTGCGTGTCGGTCATGGATTCCGTGACTTTCCGTGACCTTTGTGACTTTTGCAGCAGCGGCTGGCTGAGGAGCTAACCGAGGCAGCCCCTGGGCCAGCAGCAGCAGCAGCAGTGTGGGAGGGGACTCAGGGCTGGGGCAGGAGGTTAGGGTGTGGGGCGGTGCTTACCTTGGGGGGGAGGCTCCCCAGAAGCAGCCGGCATGACCCTGCAACTCCTGACCTAGTCGGAGAGGACAGGGGGCTCTGCGTGCTGTCCCTGCTTGCAGGCACCGCCCCCACAGCTCCCATTGGTTGCGGTACCCAGCCAATGGAACCGGAGCTCGGCGGGGGACGTGCGCGAAGCCCTCCAGCCTTTCCTCCCCCTAGGAGCTGCCGGGACACATGGAGCTGGGTAGGGAGCCTACCTGCCGCCCCCAGTCCCCTCCCCCAGCACCAGCGGGGGTCCCAGGCCATCCCCCCAGCACCCACGGCACCCCCAGATCGCACCCCCCAACGCCCCAGAACACCCACGTTTTAGTTACGGGTAAATAGTACAAGTCAAGTACACGTCACGGGCCGTGAATTTTTGTTTACTGACCGTGATCTGTCCAGGACTTTTACTAAAAATACCTGTGACTAAAACGTAGCCTTAGTTTTCTCTCATTCTGAAAGATCTTAGCACAATTTTGCCATGATCCTGATTGGGACTTCTGGTGGTAACAAACAATTATTATTTTTTCTGCTTGTGATGTTCAGCTAAAGCATTTGACTAAAGTATCAGTAAATCCACCAAGTGTTTTGATGTCATTTTGATTTGACTCTCGTCTCTTTAAAGAATCAACATCCTATTCCAACAACTAGTAACGTTTATTACAGCAAATGACATATTGCTCTAAAATATTCGAAGTATAAATTCCATTAACTCTCAGAGCTTCAAGTTGTCTTTATAAGTAGCAGGTATTTCTCAATAGTAATAACAAAAAACTCACTCTTTCTCAAGGAAACTAGTGTTTATGTTCTTTTTTTGATTACTTACAGTGGTCTTTTATCTGCTTTGGGTTTTGGTGGGCAGTAGGTACGGATATATTTTGCCAGCAGGAAGGATAGGTATCCAAGCAGTCCAAGCACTAGCATGCTGCCAACAGAAATGAGGAATGGCACGTACCAAGCTGATTCAGAATAAACATTTTCTGTTCTGATCAGAAGCGTAATGGCAGGCTTTGAAAAAAAAAATATAAAAGGTTCTTAAATGCTGCAAACTCTGAATTTTGTTGACACCTAGTGTAAAAAGTATGTTTCTGATTGTGCTCCTGTGTTTTATATTAAAACATGAATGCAGTGGTTGTGTTTAAAAATTTTGGATTGCCTTAGGGTATGTCTACACTGCACTCAGGAGGTGTGACTGCAGCATGTGTAGGCATATCCGAGTTAACTTTGAAGCTAGCTCAAGTAACCATATCAGTGTGGCTGCAGCAGCAGGGATGGTGGCACAGCCCCAAGCCATTTAAATATGTAGCCAGAGTCCTGGGTGGGGTGGTACTCAGGAAGGTAGCCCATCTTGGACTGCTGCCCCCTCCACTGCTATTGTTACCTGAGCAGGGCCGGCTCTAGGTTTTTTGCCGCCCCAAGCAAAACAATTTTTGGCTGCCCCCACCTCAGCCCTGGGCTCTCATCCCTGCCCCCACCAGTGCCCTCCCCCACCCGCACCCCCTGCCGCCCCAGCACTGGGGTCTCCCCCCCACTCCACCCCACCACACCCCCTGCCGCCCCAGCCCTGGGCTCCCCCCCACCAGTGCTGACTCCATCCGCTCCCCCCTTGCCTCCAGCCGGTCCGGCGCTGGCACGGTCAGGGTAAGCAGCGGGGCTCCCAGGCCACGCCTCAGCCCAGGGTTCCTCCAGCCAGGGCTCCCGCCTCCAGGACCGGCTGAGAGCCGGGAGGGCAGAGCCGGGGGACTGCCCCAGCAGGGGGCTGAGGAGCCGGGGCAGGGTAGCCCCAGAGGGAGCAGAGCCCCGGAGAGCGGGATGCGGGCCCCACACGGCAGCGCCCCGCCCTCTATGGCCCTGCTGCTGCTGTTTCTGGCCGCCCTGCCGCAGTCCCTGGGTGGCTCGGGCCACTTCGCCCAGCCCCGGCTACGGTGCTGGGGGGCGGCTGCCTTGCGGCACCTGCAGGCGGCTCCGTGTGCTCCGCAGGGCGGCCCCCAGCCCGAGTGTCCTGCGCTCGGAGCCTGCCCGGCCCAGCCACAAGGTGCGGGCGCTGCTCCCCCGCGGCATGAACCGCAGCGGCCCCAGGGCGCCCCCTGTGCACGATGTGCTGCTGCTGCCAGGGCCGGCTCTAGGCTTTTGCCGCCCAAAGCAAAAAAAAAAAAAAAAGATGGCCAGAATGCTGCCACTGAAAATGTGCCGGCCCAAGCATGTGCTTGGTTTGCTGGTGCCTAGAGCCGGCCTTGTACTTGAGCTAGGTTTGACTAGCTAGATCAAAGCTAGCTCAGGTATGTTTACCCAAGCTGCAATCACGTCTCCCGATTGCAGTGAAGATGTACCCTTAGACAACTAGAAGATTCTACCTCACTATCTTTGTATATGGAAATAAAGGAAATACTGTTCAGTGTTGAGGTAATAGTTTCTAGTTATCGAAGGCAAAACTGGAAAGTTTTAAAGCACTATCACTGTATGCAGTTCAATGTGTAGTAACACAATTCCCTTTCTAAAAATGCGTTGATCCTAGAGGAATCGGGAACATTACATAAAAATAAGTGAAACCCCAAATTCTCATATGACATTCCTTGGCTCTAGAAAAAAGCCTAAACCACAAAGTTGCGAGCTATATCTGAGGTCCCCCCAAAATGAAAGGTATTCAGAAACATTATTGTTTTTTCTCTACTGCGGTGTCCTTTCCATGTGAAATTTTGCACTATTCATTTTTATTGCCTTTGAGTTCCCTATATAGTTTTTATTAAATTTTTAATTGGTCTCTGCACTAAATTCATCAGGGTTTCTAGCTATTCCTTGTTGACTGATATCTTTAAAATAACGTTGAGTATCAACACAAAAACTGGCAGATACATGATTCTTGAGTAGATCTGGTACAATGTGTAGTTATTGGAAGAAAACATTTACAGTTAAAGGTAATCTTTTTCCATTATTCTTCATCATAAAGCTTATTAGCCAGCAGGGTTGGGCACATAAAATCTTCAAAGAAACTCACCAACAATTGCCCTCTTTCAAAATGGCCACCATTTCCCACTATTCTTGATGGGACTGAGACCATAGGCTGCCCTCATTTAGGACGATCATCTTCCTAGGATACCTATTGGGAATGAGAATTTGCAGCTGCAGCTGCCCAGTCTCCAGGCAGCCTCCGAGTACAGCTGAGCCACAGCGGGGCCATCCAATTTACCACCAAACTACCAAACTTCACCAAACTATTACCCCAAATGGACACAACTAATAGTGTTGGAAGCAGGTGAGGCAGTGCAACTCTCATGATATTTGTTGTGACTCGAGTGATTTTTGGAGTCGGGTTTTTTGCCTGTCTCATGAAAACATGATGAAAGGCACCAACTCATGAATTTTCCCTTATTCAACACGGTCACCATCTCCTATTACTGTCAATGGGACTGAAACCAGCAAGATGGCCACCATTTTCATATAGTCTATCTGTATGTGAAAGTGAGGCTGCCCTTAATAAAGTTGGCTGCAACATTCCACTGTTTTCAGTTAGATTGAAGCAACACCCACGGGCAAAATGGCTTCCACTGCATGGTTCAGGGGGCTGGACAGGAGACGGGCTGTGAGGATCAGCAGAGACACTATCCCATATATGAATGATTAAACATATCAAAATTCTTTAATATGTGTAGCTAACCCATCAACCCTAAAAGAAATACAAGTTCTAGGTATGAGTGTGAATGATGATGTATTAATTAGATCAGTAGTTCTCCAACTACTACCTTCCAGTCTTTCTTTTGTCAATGGAGGTAAACTAGGAGGGGAGAAAGTCAAGACAGTACTAGGGAATGGATGACAGTTTGTCTATCTTAGGAGAGAGGAGAGGATAAGTGGAGTCTCCATTTGAGCAGCCAGGGAGAGGTGTGCATTAAAGGTTGACTTTTCCACCTCAAATTATCACACACCCATTGGCAGAGAAGTAGAGGGGTGTTAAAAAGTCAAAAGACAGATGGAAAAGCTTGATTTGTTGCTTTTTTAAAATCTCAATGTGCGGGGTCTGACTCGTGATTTTTGATCTCTGAAGGCTGGCAGTACTGAGTGAAAGAGGAGTGTGGGAGAGAAGATGCAGGGGTATCCTGGTGCTGGGAGGCTGGTAGCATGAGGGAAGCAGAATTGAGGTTGTGATATGTGATCTGTGGTGCATGGTAGTTTGTGGTAATGGTAAAGTGTGTGGCTGTGGGAGAAGGGGTAGAGAGTAAGTACCAGTAGGCAGTTTAACATCTGATTTCTATGGATTGGTGTGTGTGTGGCAATCTTAACTTTCACTACAGGGTATTTTTGTATATTAACAGAGATAGGAGTCAGTTAGGAAGTTTGGATCCAGGCATTTTCAAAGCAAAGCTCCTGTGATTTCAAACACTCCACGTGTGAGATTCTAGGTTTCTGATCCAGGCCTGACTCTACTTGGCTCATCTGTGGGTTTACTTAGGGCACAGCATGTAAGATTCCCCTCCCTTGTCCACCCTCTGCAACTTCCCCACATCTTGGCTCAGGTGCGCTGGGGAGAGCAGGGGCTGATACCACCAAGCAGGGGGGCAGAGACTGGAGTGAAGAATGGGGCAGACCCGTGGCTGCACACCCCTCTTTTTTAAAACACCAGCCAGTTGAGCTGACATGGTGCAGGATGACAGAAGCAATCTGCATCTGGTAAAGTGCTGGCACAAATTACCTCCCTCTGAGAGAAGTGATGGAGATAGGGAAAGAATTGTGACTCTGAACCACAGTTCTTCCTGAGGTGGCTCAGCTATGGAACTTCCCATATATACAAAGGCGGAATAAGGTTTCCCAGTTCCCTGGGCCAGAGCAAGTGGGGGGCTCCTCTGCACCCCTTCTGCCTGTGGCCCCGCCCACAGCCCCACCCTTTTCTGCCCCTTCCCCAGGACCACACCCCTGTTCTACCCAGGGTCCCCTCCCATTCCATCAGCCCCACAACCCTTTTCTGCCCTGCCCCCATGGCGGCCCCAAGCCCGGAGAAGCTCTGTCCCCATGACACGGCCCCAGGCTCCAGCGGGGAGTGAGAGCTCCTCCAGTCCCAGGGCCGCAGTGGGGGTCCGGGTGCTGGGGCTTCCCCTGCCACCTCCTGCACTTCTGGGGGGGAATAGGGTGAGGGTGCTGGGGCTTCTCCCACCCAGCGTTTCTGCTGGAGAGCGGGGTTGGGCACGGGGGATCCCCCTGCCATCCTGCAACTTCTTCCAGAGATGGGGTCAGGGTACTGAGGGGGCTTCCCCTGTCCCCGGCTTCTGCTGGGGTGGGAGTGAGGCACTGCAGGGTTTTCCCCCATCCCGCAGCTTCTGCCCGGGACAGGGGCGGGGGGGGGGGGGGGAAGGGGTGCTGTAGGGTTTCCCCCCATCCCGCAGCTTCTACCAGGGACCCAGTCTGAGGACCTGGGGGTGGGCTTCCCCATCCTGTAGCTTCTGCCAGGGATGGGGTCGGGGATGCTGGGGGAGGGGGCTTCCCCGCCTCACCCACCAGATGGCAGAAGCCAGGGGCCCCCAGTTGGCCCGGACCCTGTGGGCCCAGTGGCTAAACTCCCACTGCATATGTAGGGCATTGATCAAAGACTCCATCCCACACTTAACATTTCTTTGCAACTTTGTGTGTTTGAAACCCACGAAAACATTGGATGAGGGTGAGTGGGATATGCTAGATGTGTATAGAACAGCTTGAATTTTTGCCACAGACAGTCACTGGTTATAATATTTGGGTGATCCAAGTGATGGAGAAATATCCTTCTGGCTGGTTGAAAGCTAGTTTTGTGCTGCCTTTTTTTTTTATCTTCACATACACAGAGATTAATTTGTATTCTGTCATTAGAGAAATATACAGATGTGTGAGTCAGCCAAAGCAGTGTTTAGCTAGGAACCAAAACCAGTCTCTGAGAAATGCGTGAAGAAATGTTAATATCTCAGGCAAAGGTTAACTCCTGCTCTCTCCTTATCAATGCAGCTGCCGAAGTCTATAACTTCTCAATTGTATGCTCTGCACATGAGACTCTGTGACAGTCTCCACATGGTAGGCTCCACAGCTCAAGCAGCGCCCATCTGTTTTTTCAGGCTTGCAGGGAGAGTGGGAGTTAGAGGGGATGGGGTGTAGAGCAGTGGTTCTCAAACTAGGGACGCCGCTTGTTCAGGGAAAGCCCCTGGTGGGCTGGGCCGGTTTGTTTACCTGCCGTGTCCACAGGTTCGGCCGATCGCAGCTCCCACTGGCCGCGGTTCACCGCTCTAGGCCAATGGGAGCTGCAGGAAGTGGTGCGGGCTGAGGGACGTACTGGCTGCTGCTTCCCTCAGCCCTCATTGGCCTGGAGCGGCGAACCACGGCCAGTGGGAGCCGCGATCGGCCAAACCTGCGGACGCGGCAGGTAAACAAACCAGCCCAGCCCGCCTGAACAAGCGGTGGCCCTAGTTTGAGAACTACTGGTGTAGAGTATGTTGCAGAATGGGGTATTTTTAATCAATTATTTTATTATGGATTGATATTTTGACAAGGGGCTAGGCTGTTTGGGATGCTTTCTTGTATTGGCTGTGATCTTAGGTGATGGCAGGGTACCTGGACCTTTGGGTAGGTGCCTTTTTTGTTGTAGAAAGTGAAATAAAAAAATAAACATTATGGGTTTGTATACAGGTCCAATCCTGCAAGACACTGAGCTCCCTGTCTCCCACTGACTTCACTTTAAGTGGAAGATGCCTTTGCCCAGGATCGGGCCCACAGTAATTCTTGTGTTCTTTTGAGTGCACTTACCCTCAGTTGTTTTAACTGTCCCACACAGACCCGCCCATGCATCAGCCACAGAATTAAGTTGAAGATTCAGAATTTCAGTGAACTTACTGTAGTAGTGGTGGTAGTAGTCGGCTTTGGGATAACTTTGATGCTTAATGTCACTGTCCCAGTTTCAATGAGGGCTGTAGCTCTGTTCGAACCTGACAGCAAATTGTCATCTGTTATATAGACATGCAGTCTGTAGTCCCAGATTGTATCCAAACCACTGTCATAGTCAAATCTAGATGCAAGAATCAACTGAGAGATGTTGGAGCCAGCACTTGGTGAAAAAGTGAAATGATTATTCGCATTACCTAGAAGTAGAAGCAAAAAAATCAACATAAAACAGATGCACAAAACATTGTGAAAAGGGCCACTGATTTCACTTCTATCTACAATTTGTTACTAATCAATTATGCAATCATTTGGCTGTACAGCACTGCCTTCAGAAACCGCTGAAAGGGATGATGTGCTCTAGCAGCATTAGCATTCGTCCGTTCTATGAAATGGCTCCAGTTACTAGAAGTTGATTACCAGGACTACTATAGAAAATAATACCATAACTGAAGTGCTAAAGGTAGGAAATAAGCACCTTTAGTGAGACATACATCTGAGAACAGACTTTTGCGCAAGGTTTAATGTTCAACATCTTCATTAATGATCTGGATGATGGGATGGATTGTATCCTCAGCAAGTTCGCAGATGACACTAAGCTGGGGGAGAGGTAGATATGCTGGAGGGTAGGGATAGGGTCCAGAGTGACCTAGACAAATTGGAGGATTAGGCCAAAAGAAATCTGATGAAGTTCAACAAGGACAAGTGCAGAGTCCTGCACTTAGGATGGAAGAATCCCATGCACTGCTACAGGCTGGGGACTGACTGGCTAAGTGGCAGTTCTGCAGAAAAGGACCTGGGGATTACAGTGGACGAGAAGCTGGATATGAGTCAACAGTGTGCCCTAATAGCCAAGAAGGCTAATGGCATATTGGGCTGCATTAGTAGGGGGATTGCCAGCAGATTGAGGGAAGTGATTATTCCCCTCTATTCGGCACTGGGGAGGCCACATCTGGAGTACTGCGTCCAGTTTTGGGGCCCCCACTACAGAAAGGATGTGGATCAATTGGAGAAAGTCCAGCGGAGGTCAACTAAAATGATTAGCGGGCTGGGGCACATGACTTACGAGGAGAGGCTGAGGGAACTGGGCTTATTTAGTCTGCAGAAGAGAAGAGTGGGGAGGCGGGGGGATTTGATAGCAGTCTTCAACTACCTGAAGGGGGGTTCCAAAGAGGACAGAGCTCGGCTGTTTTCAATGGTGGCAGATGACCAAAAAAGGAGCGATGGTCTCAAATTGCAGTGGGGGAGGTTTAGGTTGGATATTAGGAAAAACTATTTCACTAGGAGAGTGGTGAAGCACTGGAATGGGTTACCTAGGGAGGTGGTGTAATCTCCTTCCTTAGAGGTTTTTAAGGCCTGGCTTGACAAAGCCCTGGCTGGGATGATTTAGTTGGGGTTGGTCCTGCTTTGAGCAGGGGATTGGACTAGATGACCTCTTGAGGTCTCTTCCAACCCTAATCTACTATGATTCTATGCTAAGGGCTATTGCAAGAGATCCTCATAGCATCTGAATGAGTTGATCTTAACAACTCTGTATAAGATCCTGTGCTACACCTCCAATAGACACAGCACAGAACTCACAGCCTCGGGTGAGGGTTAAGGTGGCTTTAAGACATCTTTTTGTGCCCTCCCAATCCCGGGCTGTTCTGGCTCACCGGCTTAATTTAGGGCTTGTCTACACTTGAAACACTACAGCAGCACCGCTGTAGCGCATCAGGGTAGACACTACCTATGCCAATGGAAGGGATTCTTCCATCAGCATAGCCAATCCACCTCCCCGAGAGGTGGAATTCTTCCACTGACCTAGCACTGTCTACATGAGGACTTAGGGCATCTTAACTACGCCACTCAGGGGTATGGATTTTTCTGCGGATCTACTTTTCTAGTGTAGCCTAGGCCTTAAACAGCATCCCTATGGCTGCACTATGGGTCTCAGCACTGCCTTGTATCTGTGCAGACCCACCAATTGACATGCCTCTTTCACTCCCAGCTTCACCCCCTGCATGTCCCCTATTCAAGGCTTTGCAAAGGGGTCCTCAGAAGATAGCCTTACTGTTTTTTCCTCAGTGCCTGCACCAGGAGACTCCTCCCATGGCCAGGACCAGGGCTTTTAGAGGCCCTTTATGCTACTCTGAGCCTTTTATGTTGCATAAAGGGGCTGGAGTGGGGGTGAGGGTCTCACCCTCTCTGCTTAAGATATTTGTCTGAATCACCTGTTCAATCATTACCCCATTCTCTGCCTCAAAAGGAGAAGTTTTTCCTAAATTAAAATGGCTCCCTTTTTGTGAAATGAGGCAACACCAAATGTCTCAGCACCTGGCTTATAATTGATTTTTGTGTCCAAGCACATGTTCTTACAAAGGGATTTTAATGAGTACAGCATGAAGGTAGGACACAAGTTTTGTAGAGTAGTTTTGAGCAGTGCCCCAAATTCCACTCTGTTACACTGACAGAAATCTGAAATACTGCAACTCCATTAAGTCCAATGGGGTTATTCAAGTTTACCCTGTTATAACTGAAAGTACAATTTGTCCCTGTGTACAAGAGGAGTAGCAGTCTGGCTGGCTCCAGTGAGTAAATGTGAGTTTTGCCATTAATTTAAATGGAAGCTCTAGCTAGCTAATCTTTGTTATTTCTAAAGTGCCTGTCAATCACCATGGTATTAAACCTTAGCCAATATCAGCATTAGCATGTAACATGTACTAGACTTTTTTGTTCACAAAATCAAATGGACTGTCTATATCCAAGCATTTTCCTCATGCATCAGGCATGCAACAATGACATTCAAGAGTCAAACAAATGCAGTACCTGAATTAATGAAGTACCGGAAAGATCTGGGACTAGAATCACGATCAACACACTCTATCCTGAAGCCCTCAATGTTGGTCCCAACAGCTAGGTCTACCGGGATTGCCAGTGAATAGGTATTGGCTGAACAAACTGGTTTTTCATCATTTACTTCAAGAACATTGATGGTTACCTGAAAGAGAACCAGCTGATCAGGTGAGATTCTTCCACTATGCTGTGCCAGAATATTGCCAGCTCTAGTAGCTAGTAGGATTTGTTCTTCTTTCTTTTTATTGACAGTAGTTAAACAAGAGTGGCAGGGAAGGTCCATTAATTTAGTTTTTGCCTTAGACATGTTAAAGTTCAAGAGATCATGAACTCACGTTGTGACCGACGTCCCTTTAGAACTCCGATTCCTTAAGGCAAATTATGTTCTAACATTGCACTTTCTTTTATGTGGGACTTTTGATTTTTTTGAATTGCCTAAAGTATGTCATAGTCAGAATGGAAAATAATACTTTACACTTATTAGATCTAGCCCAGGGGCGGGCAAACTTTTTGGCCTGAGGGCCGCATCGGGTTTTGGAAATTGTATGGAGGGCCGATTAGGGGACGGGGTCGTGGCCCGCCCCCCCCATTAGCCCTCCCCCCGGGACTCCTGCCCCATCCACCCCCGCTCCCTGTCCCCTGACTGCCCCTGGAACCCCTGCCCCTGACTGCCCCCCGCTGCCCCATCCAACCCCTCCTCTCATTCCTGACTGTCCCCCCAGGACCCCTGCCCCCCATTCAACCCCCCTGTTCCCTGCCCTCTGACCGCCCCGACCCTTGCCCACCCCCCCGAACTTCCCTGCCCTCTATCCAACCCCCCCCCCCCGCTCCCTGCCCCCTTACCGCGCTGCCTGGAGCACTGGTGGCTGGCGGCCCTACAGCTGCGCCGCTCAGCTGGAGCCAGCCACGCCGTGGCCACCACGCAGCACAGAGCACCAGGTCAGGCCGGGCTCGGCAGCTGCGCTGCCCCAGAAGCTCGCAGCCCCGCCACCCAGAGCATTGTGCTGGCGGCGGGGCGAGCTGAGTCTGCAGGAGAGGGGGAACAGCAGGGGAGGAGCCGGGGGCTAGCCTCCCAGGCCAGGAGCTCAGGGGCCAGGCAGGAGGGTCCCGCAGGCCGGATGTGGCCCACGGGGCCGTAGTTTGCCCACTTCTGATCTAGCCATTCAAGGTTCTCAAAGTGCTTCACAAATGTTAATTAAGCTTCCCGACATTTAATAATAATTCAGGGACTGAGGTTTTTAAGGTCAGGTTTGACAAAGCCCTGGCTGGGATGATTTAGTTGGGGTTGGCCCTGCTTTGAGCAGGGGGTTGGACTAGATGACCTCCTGAGGTCTCTTCCACCCTGATATTCTATGATTCTATGACTGTTCCATGCACGAAGGGAGCCCTCCTCATGTAGATCAACCCTTCCCCATGTGGAGATGAGGGGCAGTGAGAGGGCAAGCATTCTCCCCCCAACTCCCCTTGTTCCTTCACCAAGCAGTTATTGGCTGGAATGGAAAATTGGGCCTAAAATCTTGGAGATAATACAATTTTTTTTAATAGCAAAATCAAATGTAATGCAAAAATGGGGTAAAGAGAGATGTTAACCACTGAAGGAAACAGTTCATATGCACAGAAGTTTGGTGTTCTCTGAAACATATAAGGAGTGAATGTAAGCTTACGTCTACACTTACGGCGGCGTGTACAGTACAGGTACTACACGTAGGTATACACCACAGTGAAAGGCAGGCTGCATCCATACTTGTCACTGTGCTGTGTAGCTACATGTGGCAGTGAAAGGCTCCAGCAGTAAGGAAAGGCTCCAGCAGCTCCCCACTGCCAGAGTCTTTCATTGCACCCAGGAAAGGCTCTGGAAGATGGGAGGCAGCAGAGAGAGGCTCTGGCAGCAGGAAATTGCTGGAGCCTTTCCCCACTGCTGCCAGCCTTTCACTGTGGTGGGGAAAGGCTCCTGCAGCAGGGAGACGGAGACTATGCTGCTAAAAATAGCCGTGTAGACATGGGAGGCATTGCTTGGACATGTAGATAGCCATGTAGGGTGTATCTACCCTAGATTTCAGGAGTGCCGGGCACTCTACTCCACTCAGTTAAGCTGTGCCTCACTGTCCACACAGCTCTTTATACCCGTGCTAGCTGGGCGTGCAGTATCTGTACTCAACATGCTGCTGTAAGTGTAGACATGCTCTTTACGGCCTTTGTGGATACACAGAAAGCTCTCTTACTGCCCACCAGAAATATCAAGAATGAATAACAGGCAGGTAAAAGATAGTGTTGAAAGGAAAAAACAACAAATAAAAACACTGCATTTTTTTTTAAATGGCAGGACTCCCTGCTCCCTCCCACTATATCCTCCCTTTGTGTGAAATTCAGCCCTGTGTAGAGAGCCAGCCCACAGCCTCAATATCACTTCAGTGGGAGCTGAGTGGTGCATAGGTCTTGGGATGACCATGGACATAGGCTAAATTTTGCCTCAGGTAGGGGAGACATTTGCAGAAGTGATATAGTTACTCACGGACACTGTAGCAAGCTTCTCTGTGTCAGAAGCTTGCACTGTGAGAATGTACCTCTGCGTTGTTTCATAGTCTAATGTTGCTATAATCTTCAGATTTCCTTCATTTGGGTCGATCCAAAATATATTTGTGTAAGAAAGGGTACCTCCTCCAGCTACAATGGAATATGTGATTCCAGTAAATGGTAAATCCTTGTCTGTTGCACTCACTTTTCCAATGCTGGATCCAGCTGAAAAGAAGAGCCATCTTATCTTAACATTTAAAAAAATTACACACAAAATGAAATGTAAAGACTATCAGACTCCTCCTAAGTGACTTTCTTAGTTCAAATGACATAGGCAGATTTTGATGTAACTCTAATTTAGGACTTGTCTACACAAGTAATTATTCCAGAATAGTCATTCTGGATTAACTCTTGGTATGAATGTTCTTATTCCAGAATAATAGTCCCTTATGCCAAATTAGCGTAATCCATTCCCAAAGGTATTCTTATTCTGGAATGAATGTGTCCACACCAGGACTTAATCAGGAATAGATGCCGTGCTTGAAGTTCACATGCTACCTTAATCTGAATTAACTTCTCAGTATCAACAAGCCCTCAATATTTGTTTTATTTCTTTTTTTTAACCAAAAAAAAAAAAAAGGAAAGAAAGAAAAGAGGAGGGGGAAGAAATACAAAAGTTTCCTATATTTTGGCTGTCAGTTTCCCCATATATATGATTTTTCATATGTGATGCAAGAGTGACTTCTGTGCAGGAGTTAATTTCACCCTAAATGCATATTTAAATAACCAGCTTCATATGAATTATGGGCTAAATGCCAAAAGTGAAGCAGGGAGGGAGGTTGGGGAGCTGTTGTCACTGAGGCCATCAGCATTCCATTTATTTCTCCTCCTGGCTCTGTGAATTCCAGCCCTGCTGCAGATTGCTAGCTCTTAGTTGGTGTGACAGCCAGCATGCTTTCTGCTGGCACTACCCCTTCCCCAGAATCCCGTTAGAGCCCACATCTGTATTTTCTCCAAAAATGTGTGCTGTTTTGCAAAGGGTTTTTAAAGCAACAGTATTTAAAGGTTTACACTAACACTTGTTTAACTCGTATAAGCATTTTTCAGAATCCAGCAAAGCTCTGTGAGGGACACAGAGGTTTATAGTCACACATGTGTTTCAGAGATTTATTTAAATTATTACATTACAAAGGTCTGAATCACACAGGTGGGGGGAGGGAAGTACATGCAAGACAGTAAACTCCATGAGGTTCCCCATATTGTGCCTACAGAGAGGCAGTGTATGATGCCTAGCCTCACCCCTACACCATGGAACTAACAGGTCTCTCAAAACCAAAGCATTCCTGATAGCTGCATGAATCTAGGGGGAACAGCTGAAGATCAGGGCCCTGGCCCTCTACATGGGGACCTGTGCCTCCACACTACGGGTATGTCTACACTACCCGCCGGATCGGCGGGCAGCGATCGATCCAGTAGGGATCGATTTATCGCGTCTAGTCTAGACGTGATAAATTGACCCCCGAGCCCTCTCCCATCGACTCCTGTACTCCAGCACCGTGAGAGGCGCAGGCAGAGTCGACGGGGGAGCGGCAGCAGTCGACTCACAGCAGTGAAGACACCACGGTAAGTCGATCTAAGTACGTCGACTTCAACTACGTTATTCACGCAGCTGAAGTTGTGTAGCTTAGATCAATTCCCTCCCCCCCAGTCTAGACCAGGGCTAAGTCTCTGCTCTCCTTGATTCCCATCAGCAACTTGACATTTTAGCTTCTGTATCAGAGGGGTAGCCGTGTTAGTCTATATCCACAAAAACAACGAGGAGTCTGGTGGCACCTTAAGGACTAACAGATTTATTTGGCCATAAGCTTTCATGGGTAAAAAACCCACTTCTTCAGATGCGTGGAGTGAAAATTACAGAAGCCACACTGCCAGGGAATACTAGCCAGCCAAGCCACCAGAAAACTCTCTTCTGAGGAGACAGGACTTGAACCCACATCTCCTGAGTCCCAGTGTAGTGCCTTACCATTACACCAGCCTTTGTTTTGCATTTTTGCTTGAAAAGCCTGTTTGAGCATCGCTGAGCTCAAACAGGCTCTTTCAAACCACACAAAGCTTGTAGAGTTTCAGAAGCAGCCTCAACATGTTCCCACCCTGAACACAGGCCAGGATTTGGTAGGTATTGCAGGCCCAGTCTTTTCTTGCAATTTTGCTGTAGGCCTGCCATACTTTTTTCAAGTGATGGTTCTGTGCATTGTCTTTTGTCTGCTTGCAGTTATGGCCATCTTGAGCTGATATGACACCTTGTCATAGGGTATACAAACCCCACCCTGGCTGGGAAGAGGTTAATGACAGCCTGTGAGCTCAGTCAGCCCCACCCTTTAAAACCTGCCGAAGGTGGCAAGCCTGAAGGGAGGAGTCAAAGAGGAAAAGCCCAGCTCAGTAGTGGCTGACCAGGACGGGTGGATCTCTTGTGCTAGGCCCTTGAAGGAAGGCCTGGCTGAGGCCAGAGGAAACCTAGAAGTTGCCTGGAGGAAGCCTGGGCTGGGACCCAGGGCCTATCCAGAGCCTCCCGGGGTAGGTAGGGACCTTTCAATTTGCTTTGTTCCCTATAACTGATCTGAGTCATGAGAAGTAGACCAGGCCTTCCTTGCGAGGTCCACATCTCCTTCTGGTCAGCCACTAGTGAGTTAGACTCTTTCCTCTTTTAAATCCTGCCTCCAGGCTTGGCACCTCTCACAGGTGTAACAGCACAGGGCTGACGGAGCCAAAAGGCTCTCATCAACTCCTTCCCAGCCTGGAGCAGCTGTCAGTAGGGGACACCAGCAGAGAAGACCCTGCTGCACAAGCTCAGCTATGAGGGGGCATGCTGGTGGTGAGTTACCCTTCTGGGTAATGTGTGTCTCAATGCTGTTAGAAAAAATATCAGGTTTCACAGTCCCAATATATGGGTCATTTTTTAAAATGAAATATGGTGGTGGGGAGGAAGGGAACTACTACAGTGTGTGGTGGAAGAGTGGATTTTAATAAAGACTATAGCTTATATTTGGGGGTGAGTTTTTTCACTTTTAAATTTTTGCTGCCTCCAATTTAAGCTTGGTTTAATAACATGTTATAATAGAAAAGTTCCACAGCCAAAGAAAATTGGCTATGCTGTACAAGCTACAAAAAACCTGGCCCTTTAAACCCAGTGAAAATGCCCGCAAACGGCTGTAATTTCCATCTTTTACCCCCTCCCTCCAAAAAATCCCCCAAATTCCTGATGAAACTCTGTCTGTTCCTCTCAATTACTGTACACTCCAAGTAAAAAGATTTAAAAAGCCAGAGTTAAATGCAGCTGCAGGTAAGGGACATTGTAAACACACAGGTGGCAGGCCCTCTACACAGAGGAAGAAAACACTGCTAACACTGCAGAGAAGTTGCTTAGGAATAACTGCAGAACAAAAGGTGCTGTTAGAGCAGAGAAGCTGGAAGGTCTGTGGAGCAGGGAGAAGTGGAAAAGGCAGTGGGAGGTCTCAGGGAGGCTGAGGCAGATCATGTAGAAGATGCGCAAAAAATTCTCAGACAGCATGAGTGGAAAAACTCATGCTTGAAAGTTTTTTGCAAAATTGTTTAATCTGCAAATTTTTGCTATTGCAAAAGCAGGTTCCTCACAACAAATGTGTTTTTCCCCCACCCCCAAGTGAGTGCAAGTCTAACTCTGTTTCCTTGTATATACTACTCTGCTAGGCGGGAGTGGATGGTCTTGTGCTTAAAGCATTGCCCTGGGATTCAGGGGCATGATGACACCCCACCCACTACAACAGAGGCTTCAAGGGGTCCTCAGAAGGCAGCTTTATGACTGTCATTCACAGTGCCAGAGACAGGGGAATCGTCCCTCAGCTGAACCAAGGCTTTTTGGACCCATTTATGCTCTTTTACATAGTGTAAAGTGGCCAGCGTGGGAGTGAGGATCTCGCCCAAGAAATGTGTGTTCAGTTCTTGGTTCTACCACAGAATTGCTATGTAACCTTTGGCAAATCACTTAATCTCTCTCCCCCATTTGTAAAAGGGGGCATAATAATACTTCCTTTCTCCCACCCTTTGCCTGTTTTGTCTATTTACATTGTAAACTCTGTACTATGAGGTTGTGCAGTGGGGCCCTGATCTTGGCTGGGGCTTTGAGGCACTATTGTAATACAAACTAATATATTTTTGCTCCAAGATAATTATTTTACACTGTAACAACCTTACATCTATAGGATAGCCTTTACTTACTGTACCTTGAGTAATTTCTGAAACATTGAATACGTATGATGGGCTATTGAAGACTGGGAAGAACTCATTCATTGGAGTTATTTTGATGTAAATGTAGATATTATCTGGAAACAAAATGGAAGATTAACTAATGGTTAAGTATGGCTATGAAAACGTGTGTTGAACATAAATGTATTTTGAATAACATTCCTCCTGCTATGCAGTAACAGCATAGGAAAAAAATCTCAAAGAAGAATAAAAGGGATACTTGCTAGTATAGTAAGGCTGGGCAATATCTTGCACCACAGCTGTCAAAGTATATTCCTCAACTGCTAGATTATCTGGATTTTCGAAATCCAGATCTCCAATCAACTAGATTTAAAAAGAGAAAACTGTATTTATACCTCGTTACATAAAGTCACAACACACACCAAGCAAATGATGATTTCCAGTGTTCTGTCAATGTGCTGGCTAAATACATATACCACTGCCCTCTTTGAATTATACAAGCAATTAATAAATTACAGGACTGAATACACTCTCTGGTGTCTAGCTGTAATTCCTAACTCCATTACAGCCAAGAAGATTCATTCTCCTTTAGCTAAACTTGTAGGGGCCCTGTGTTACATGTAGCAAAAGTCTTGATCTTTTTATCTTTGAGTTCAAAGCGTGTGTAATATGCTGGCTAAGTGTAACAAGGCCCTTATCTCATGGTTGATCCATAAAGAGGAAAAGAACCTACTACTACCAACAAATAATGTTGATCCTTTAGATCAGAGGTTCTCAACCAGGGGTCTGGGGGCCCCTGGGGGGCCATGAGCAGGTTTCAGGGGGTCCTCCAAAATAAACCAGAGAGCAAGGCCATCATTGGACTCACTGGGACCCAGGGCAGAAAGCCAAAGCCCAAGCAACTTAGCTTTGCAGGGCCCCAGGCAATTGCCCTGCTTGCTACCCCCTAATGCCAGCCCTGGTTTTTAATCTACAGTACTGGATATGCAGAAAAACACTTGCTGTAGCACTGGTGGGCCATGGAGTTTTTATAGCATGTTGGGGGAGTCTCAAAGAAAAAGGTTAAGAACCCTTGCTTTAGATAACATAAGAACGGCCGTACCGGGTCAGACCAAAGGTCCATCTAGCCCAGTATCCTGTCTACCGACAGTGGCCAATGCCAGGTGCCCCAGAGGGAGTGAACCTAACAGGCAATGATCAAGTGATCTCTCTCCTGCCATCCATCTCCACCCTCTGACAAACAGAGGCTAGGGACACCATTCCTTACCCATCCTGGCTAATAGCCATTAATGGACTTAACCACCATGAATTTATCCAGTTCTCTTTTAAACGCTGTTATAGTCCTAGCCTTCACAACCTCCTCAGGTAAGGAGTTCCACAAGTTGACTGTGCGCTGCGTGAAGAAGAACTTCCTTTTATTTGTTTTAAACCTGCTGCCTATTAATTTCATTTGGTGACCCCTAGTTCTTGTATTATGGGAATAAGTAAATAACTTTTCCTTATCTACTTTCTCCACATCACTCATGATTTTATATACCTCTATCATATCCCCCCTTAGTCTCCCCTTTTCCAAGCTGAAGTGTCCTAGCCTCTTTAATCTCTCCTCATATGGGACCCGTTCCAAACCCCTAATCATTTTAGTTGCCCTTCTCTGAACCTTTTCTAGTGCCAG
Organism: Emys orbicularis; assembly: GCF_028017835.1. Lineage (NCBI taxonomy): Eukaryota > Metazoa > Chordata > Testudines > Emydidae > Emys > Emys orbicularis. The sequence goes on along the minus strand of NC_088683.1, from coordinate 30,164,433 downwards.
TATAGCTTTTTTGAGATGAGGAGACCACATCTGGACGCAGTGTTCGAGATGTGGGCGTACCATCTATTTCTATAAGGACAATAATATATTCTCAGTCTTATTCTCTAAATCTCTAGATCATGGGGTGTAGACCTATGCCAAAGGTCTCAGGTTCAGTCACTGATGATAATCCCTGGGGAGAGTCGTTACAAAGTGGTTGCCCAAATGGGGAATTAAAACCCAGTCTCTTGCATTGTGCCATACTTTGTAGCACCCTCACTGGGGTTGTCAGCACTAAAGCTCAAGTCTCTACCATTTGAGTTAAAATAGTAACTCCTTCAGCCGGTAGCAGTACTAGGTTCTTATCCTCTATGGAATAACCAATGGAGGGGAAATGGCACATTTAGCCAGCATGTTACATTATACAGCCAGTGTGAGCAGAAGAGATTAGGACTATAAATTCCTGTGTTGTCATGCAAATGTTTCTTAGCCTTGATGAGGAAGTAGTTTGCGGTACATCACCATCCATCATGCTTCTGCAATGTTCTTTTGAATGGTATATCTAGGTGCTTGCTGGTTGGTGTATTGCACAGTTTTTATCCACAAAACAACCAACATTACACATGCCAAGCAACTGGATAGAGTTCTTGTAACTGCAGATCTGATATCAGCACAAGGAATCCATTGTTCTGTCATGTGAAATAAACAAGTGCAATTCCCAAGGTGCATTTGTATGAACTGATCACCTTGAGTAGCGCTACAGTTCTTACCAGTGGAGTCAGGAGGCGGTTTTGAGTTTGGGGCTTCTCGGGTATGTCAGTCTTTCTTCTGAATAGCCAAGATCTCATGTAGTATGTTACAAACACTTGTGTGAATTGGGATTAGTCTGGCACTGTTTAAATTGCTGGGACCTGCCCCTGGTTGCTTCTGTTATGCCTCCATATCAGTGTTAAACAGGAATGAGTTTCAAAGCACTATCTTGACATTCATTATGTGCCCCCACACTCCTTAGAAAGGAGATTTCAAACAAGTCTATGGCTTTGGGTTTTCCCCCCCAGTTTTAACCATTCTTTCAGATTTTAGAACAAAGAGCAATTGTGCATCATGATCTCTAGACTCCATAGAGAACATTCTCACCAAAAAAAAATCATGCACGCATTTCATCAACAGTTTCACCCTAGCCCAATGTGAATAACAATTTTTCCTGAAAGGATAATGAATGTAGAGCATTGGAAGATACCTTAATTAGATTTAACAAACTGCCACCTTAATTGAGACTTCCTAAAACAAAACAATTAACTAACCACAATTCTTCCCGAGCCAGATGGATTCAGTGTAAATTTGTTACTTCCAAGTCCAGACAATCCAGTGAAGTTAAATTCATTATTTGGTGGTTCAACATCTATATCCTGGCAGTGATCTCGCAGGTCAAGGAGAAGTGTCCCAGTGGTGGCTGTTTCATATACCTCAAGTCTGTCAAAAAGAAATACGTTTCCCATCATGCCTCTTTACAACATTCCTCTTAACAGCTTTTGAAGTGTACTGCATATTGACTTCCACATACTTTTCAAACGAAAATCCCAGATTCCAACACCCCAAACTTTAGGAGCAGAGCTGAAATCTGATCTGTATTTTGTGGCTAACCCCTTTCTCTCTCTAATGGGCTGAACCAAAACCCTTAGACAGAACCCAAACCAAATGCTTGGAACACCTCTTAACTTTGAAACTAGCATCAGGATCTTAGTTTGATCCACCTCTAATTTTAAATGAGTCTCTTTTAAAAATCTGTGTTTCAGTACTCTGTCTACATGCTGCAATATGCTACTTCATTTGCCCCTTAATTGATACTTGGCCTCGGTTTTTCTTCACTGAACAAAATACTTAAATATATGCTTAATTTTACTCATGTGAGTAGCCCCATTGAAGTTGCTGTGGGACCAAAATCAATGAGACTACATGCATGCTTAAAGTATATGTTTGTGCTTTGTTGGATCAGGGCCTATGAGGGCATAAGGTTACTTTCAAATACTGAAATTAGTTAGACTCATAGACTCATAGACTTTAAGGTCAGAAGGGACCATTTTAGTTGTTATTCTTTATCTTAGAACAGCGTGTGATATATTTCCAACTAAACTATTTACAGTAACCCATGATCTGTCAGCTGAATCTGATATACCTCAATCAAAGCAATTCTCATTCATCACATCAGTTTTGCAGAACTGAAGAGTCCTTTCCTCCATGAATGGAATAGTAGACAACCATAAAGTTGGAGTGAGTTCCAGATGTTCTGTTGTGGTGATTGTCATCTTGACAATGCCATCTTCTATTGATGAAAGGCTCGGATACCCATATTATAATGCAATGTCAAGAACCTGATCCACAATGATTTTACAGCTTTCTGCAATTCTATTTCCCACAGTATCTCCTCCATCTCCCTACTTCCTTATTGCTTGCAGGGATGGGGTGGAATCATGACAGCTCCAGTCACTTCACTCAATACTCCTTGAGCAGCCTTGTATATGTCAGGCAAGATGGGAATAGCTTTTGCTTTGTCTGAGACATAGATGCATGGGGATTTATTTACAGGATGTGGGGCTCTATCCTGAGAAGCAGGGACCTTGAAAAAGACTTTGGGGTTATGGTGGATAATAACTGAACATGAGCTCCCAGTGTAATGCTATGGCTAAAAGAGTTAATGTGATCCTTGGATGCACGAACAGGGGAATCTTGAGCAGGAGTAGGGTCAACCTCTATATTTGACACTGGTATGACCACTACTGAACACTGTGTCCAGTTCTGGTGTCCACAATTCAAGAAGGATGTTGATAAATTGGGGAGGGTGCAGAGAAAAGACATGTGAATGATAAAAGGATTAGAAAACATGCCTTATAGTGATAAATACAAGGAGCTCAATCTATTTAGCTTAACAAAGGGAAGGTTAAGGATGACTTGATCGTGGTAAGTAAGTAACTACATGGGAAACAAATATTTGATAATAGGTCCTTCAATCCAATGGCTGGAAGTTGAAGTTAGACAAATTCAGACTGGAAATAAGGTATAATGTTTAATCAAAGTAATTAACCATTAGAGTAGTTTACCAAGGGTAAGGGTGGATTCTTCATCACTGACAATTTTTAAATCAAGATTGGATGTTTTTCTAAAGGACCTGCTCTAGTTCAAACAGGAATTATTTCAAGGAAGTTCTATGGCCTGTGTTACGTAGGAGGTTGGACTAGATGATCAAATGAGTCGCTTCTGGCCTTAGAATCAATGAAAAATGTCCCAAAGAGCTACAGGTTAAGGATCATGATGTTTAAAAACACAGGAGAAGGAGATTCCTCATAACTACAGGATTTCTTCCTAACTGGGTGCTTCGTGACATTCTTGGAACCTCAAGTAGATTGTTCAGATCAATTTAATAATTTCTCAATTTAGAGAGAAACACTTTCCTGTCACTAAACTATCAATATGCTTTAATTAGAGAGCTATTCTCTCATTTCCTGATGAATAAATATCTAGGAGTTCAATCTAGTCAGAAGTGACTGTTTTAAAGTGAGTTTCTTGCCTATCACTCTGATTCTGTTATTTTTAAAAACTGCAGCAGAGATTTAATAAAAACAAAGTGCTTAGGGCTCAATCCTGCTCTCAGTTACACCAATTGACTTCAGAGGTGTCACTCTTGAATTAAATTGAGTTAGACTGATATAAAACTGGATGTGAGATCAGAACCAGGCCCTGGGATCCAACTCTGTAGTCCTTGTGCAATCACAGATCCCATTGACCATCGCTGGAGTTTCACAAATAGACGGGTTACAGGACTGGGTCTTTTAAATGTGAATTGAAAAGATTTGACAAAAAATACATCCAATAGGCCTTACAACTGGAGCTGTGTGAATAACTGATTTTTCGGTTTCCTGGCAGTTCTGAAAAATCGTGGAATAAAATTCAGTTTGTATCATAGTGAAAAATTTCAGCAAATCAAAAATTTTAGTGGCTGGGGGGGGTCCTACATCTCAATGAGTACCCTAATCACTGGGCTAAAGATTACAAGGGAGCTTCCTCCTCCTACAGCAGTTTTGTGAATGATGCCAAAACCTTGTGAATCCAGCTCTCCCCTCTCCCCCCAATTTTTTTAATTAAAACTGGCAAATTCTTGTCCAATGCATGAATAGTTTCATGTTGATGAAAGAAGCATTTTTGGGGGGCAAATAAACGGTGTGAAAAATTTCTCCCAGCTCTATTGACAACAGCACAAAAATGGAATAACACCATGGTCAGCCCCATGAACTGTGAAAGATTCTAAATCCTGCATGACACAATCCCACCTATCCCCCCTCATCACCCACGTGCAGTATGAATGGTAGACGTCCAGGAGAAAATAGCAGGACTGATGGTAATTTATAGTGCTTGCAACTGCACACCAAACATGTATAATGGCAGAGTGGTCTATGCCCTGAAGAGTTTGCAGGCCAAGAACATGAAGATAGCAGACAAAGAAAGGGAGTTGGGAAAGGAGAGGGCAAAGGTTAAAATTAATAACAGCCAGAAGGGTCTGAAAGTCAACCGCTTAGAATGATCCCATTTAATAAATTCTAATGAAATGAGAGGGATGAAAAGTCTGCCCCTGTTCTGGACAGAAATGATGCTGTTTTTAATTATATACAGTCTATGGTCCCTCGATGCTGTGGTGATTGGCATCTGAATGGGAGAAAGAGATAAATAAAACCCTGATTTGGCACAGATGTTTTGGGCCCAATTTTCAAACCTGAACCAACAGGATGTTTGAGCCCTGCATCTTAAGACACACAGTCAGCACTTACCAGTAGGAGCCAATAGGGACTGCCCATTTGAACACACACATGCAGGATCTAGGTGCCTAACTAGGGTGCCCTTCATCAAATACTGGCCCCATCATATTGGTGAGAGACATTGTGAGTGGCTTAGTACCTGAAGTTGTACAAGCTACATTCTGGTGGGTTGTCATTGAGATCTTCAATAATGACTGTTATCTCTATTTCATTCGTTTGCCCACCACTGGGATTGTCCTCCACACGAATGACCAATGAGATGTTAGGATGTAGCCGTAGGGGAGCAGCATCTCGATCTATTCGCATAGCCACGTAAATCACACCAGTGACTAAGAGGAAAGGAATGAGGGGTTAGATACTCACCACTGGAAAGGAAATGACAAGAATTCATATTTAAATATATTGTTCTCCTCAAGGACTTGATGGCTCAGGGAACTGGTAGTAAATATAGAGCCTTCCCTACCTCCACATCACAGCTGTTTGTTTAGTGATCTGAAATAAACTGATGCATTTTATCTAACCCTTAGCAGATATGTGTCCACAGCACAAAAATACCATGATGGCTGACAGCCTCAGCAGAGAGGCCAATAACTGACCAGGCATGGAGACTGACCTACCTTCTCACCCCTAGTAGGGGTCTTTGTAAGTCAGGGGTGAGGTACATTGGCAGAGTAGTGTTGGGAAGTGTGCACTGCTAATGTTCATGCTGTCCCTGCTCTGTGGCTAAAGACAGAACTTCATTTTCTAGTGCTTTCAAGGCAGCTCTAGATCTACGTGTAGTAAGAATCATTCTCAACTATGACGTAGTGTGTCAAGTTCTGTCTTCACTCATTCACTTCTTGGTTATATACCCTTTCATCTGCCATTGTTCAAACAGGCTAACATGTCAGCCATGTATTACTATAGGCAAAGAGCCAGAAGAGGGTGACAGAATGTGTTTATACACTGTCTGTGTTTCTTAGTGTACTAATGGGGAGTGTAGCACTTTAAGCCCAAAAGGCACAGGGAAGCCAAAGCATTTAGAAAGAAGAAAAAGAGTCACTGAGCCTGATTCTGCACTGCCCTGTGCTTTGTGTAGTCATTTACAACTGTGCCAATCTGACTGAAAGTGCTACCAGTTCAGAAGTGTAACATTCACTGACACAGCTGTAAATGACTCGAGGAGAACCCGGTGTGCATGGACAGAAGGCGAATAGAGTGCAGACGTGTTTCTCTCCTGTTATATGAGCTCGTCAAGTCTTCTGAGATGTCTCACCTGGGGGAAATAATGGATTTGAATTACAGGGCTTCTGTAGGTCTTATCCTGGGAGGGGATTCAGCCTGCACCATGAAGGACATTAAAGTCCTGGTCCTGGCCCCCTGATCTGACCATTTTGTGTTGCTCTCATGGTTCAAAGAGGCATAAAACTGCCCTAAGAAGGCAACTGAGTCCTCTCGCCTAGAGGAATCCCAGGCTGGCATAAAGGTCTACATCACTCCCTCCCAGCCCACCTCTGGCAAAGTACGCATGTTGCAGGCAGGACCGAAGGTGGCTGGAGTGTGCCCTGAAAATCTCCAGCTGGCGCAGCAGCCCATCAGGGAATTTTGCAGCCAACGCAGATTAGGAAAACGATGAGGCTACACTAATTTATTCTGGAGGTGCCGGAGGTAACAGCCCTCAGGATCAGATGAGTTTAAGCCACTTTTGCCCCTCCCCCCCCACCCCTTCCACTTCCATGTTGAGCACAGCTCAGCCAGACCCAAGGACCTGGCCCTAAGAATGTATTAACCCGATATAAAGTATGCTGCTTCTTCATAAGGGCAGCGACAGAAGGAAATAAAATAACTTAAAACTGGAGCCAAAGGAGTTTCTCAAACCTGGATTGTTTCTTTTCTTGTACCAAAAGGCACAGATAGATTGAAGGACATATAGTATTTTTGTTTGTCTTACATGGATTTATGGAGAAATGCATATTAGGTGGACTGATGCTGTAGACAAGTGTGCTGATAATGCCTTCACCATCTGGATCTTTAGCTGTTATATTGGCAACAACAGTTCCTGGGCTGTTTTCCTCTGGAATCCTGTAGACTCTCTCTTTCCTAGAGTAGACAAAGAAGTTCAATAGAGGCAAATAAATGTTCCCCCGCGCCCATTGCTAAGTGTCAATATTGCTTGACAATCATAGAATTGTAGATGTCGGAAATAGAAGAGACCTGTTAGATCATCCAATCCATCTCCTGCAAATGGATTAGCTGTTTTCATTCCATCCACATGCAGGTTAAAAAATAAAAATAGCGGTAGCAGTATAAGGAATCTTGCTATGGAATAAACACAGTTACTGCTTCCAGGACAATATTATTTTAAAGAGCTTGTCTCAGTGGTGCAATAAACTTTTTAAATGACAGGGTCTGCTTTCCCCTGACTGAGCATGCCCAGAACTCCAGGCAACAATTGATTCACTTTATTTATAAAACTAGCTCAATATATTCACCCTGGTAGGGCTTGATTTCTCCTGAATGAGTTTATGGCCCAGGCATTGTTTTACATGCAAATTTGCATGGTTATTTGTGATTATTGCAGCTGCATGTACAAATGAGTATTCTGATGTGCAATTGCAGTTATTGCGTGTGCAATAGTAGGCATGGCAGAGCACCTAAGTCTGGGCTGCAAGGAAGCACTTATCTCTGCTTGTGCTTTATTCAATTATTTATCCAAAATGGAACAGCGTCAACAGAAGAGATTGATGGAGCCACACATCAAAATATCCCATAGCTCAGTGTTTAGAGCACTCTCCTGAGAGATGTGGCAGAACTGTGTTCAAATCCTTTCCCACCACTCAGGCAGAGGGGGGAACTGAGCCTGGGTCTCCCCCATCTCAGGTGAGTGCTCTAACAAAGTGGTTCTCAAAGCCGGTCCGCCGCTTGTTCAGGGAAAGCCCCTGGCGGGCTGGGCCGGTTTGTTTGCCTGCCGCGTCCGCAGGTTCGGCTGATTGCGGCTCCCACTGGCCGTGGTTCTCCGCTCCAGGCCAATGGGGGCTGCAGGAAGCGGCGCGGGCCGAGGGATGTGCTGGCCACCCTTCCTGAACAGGGGGCTTATGCATTGCAGTGGACCCTAAAATTGAGACTTAGGGCCCAGATTCATAAAGATATTTAGGCTCCTAACTTCCAGTTAAATCAATGGAAGTAAGAAGTCTAAGTACCTTTGTGGATCTGGACCATAGACCTTATTTTGACCTTCTGCAAAGGGGTGAGTTTCAGACAGAGTGTATGTCTTCATGCTTGACTTAGCATCAAACACGAGCTTTGAAAATTAACTGTAATAACATATACAAGGATAATGGAAAGAAACTGATCAAAACGTCCAACAAGAGACTAAGAAGTCAAACCAAAATGAAAATAAATAGTTATTATAATAGTTATTAATGTTTGCCAGAAGCTGGGAATGGGTGACAGAGAATGGATCACTTGATGATTGTCCTGTTCTGTTCATTCTCTCTGAAACACCTGGCATTGGCCACTGTCGGAAGACAAGATACTGGGCTGGAAGGACCATTGGTCTGACCCAGTATGGCCGTTCTTATGTATTATCATTAGTTTATTATTATTTGTTTGATTGTGGCACCTCAGAGCCCCAGTCATGGAGCAGGACCCCATTGTGATAGGCTCTGAACAAAAAGATAGTCCCTGCCCCAAATAGCTTACAATCTAAGTTTAAGAAAGATGGATATAGAAACAATGAGACATTGTATCAGTTAATGACTATATTACAGTCTCCCAAAAGGTTGAACCAATGGATGCTGGGGCTGAAAAGTCTGAGAACCGTTTGTATTTTTACGGTACAAAGTGAATGTTTCACTTACGTGGCAAAGTAAGGTGGTTCGTCATTGGTGTTAATGATGTTGACTATCACTGTCCTGGTAGTGCTCAGCCCTAGGCGGTCTGTCACTGTTATGTTTAACAAATAACTGTTAAATATAAAAACAAAATCAAACCAGAATCACTCCGTGGATTATATGCAGTAGGTCTCTGTTAACAATGAACAACGAGAATGATCAGCGGATCAAAATGAATACTTACGTATGTGGATCTCTCTCAAAATCAAATTCTTTTGTGGAAGAAATGGTTCCAGTTTGAGAGACAGTGAATGACTCTGACACAGGAGTACATGAATACTGGAATAAAAGGATTATGAATTAGCATCTTTATCTTTTTAAAACATCCAGCCATTCATTCACGGGCTTAAAGAATGGATCAAGGAAACATATGCCCCACATTTACAGTATTGCCCCAGAACTCTGTGTAAGGAGATGTACAGGCATCATGGTCATCAGCAGGATCAAACCCAGGACATTCATCACCAGAAACACAAGCCACTGTCACTTGAGCTATAGAAGTAAGTCTGCTGGTAAACAGCAAGCAGGGCATGACAGTGGTTCCCATTAGAAAGAGACATGGTCACACACCAAGCTAGTCATTGTGTCACATTTGCACCAGATCGATTGTTGGCCTCTCTGGCCTTCTGGTACTCCTGCCATAGCGCCTTGGCTTTCACATGGCACTGCTGCTGGTCCCTGTTGTAGCCCTTCTCCTGCATCTGCTGAGCAACCTACTCACAGACCTACTCATAGATATCCACATTTCTGTGGCTGGTTCAGAGTTGTGCCTGCACAGCCTCTTCTCCCCAGAGACCCAGGAAATCCACCACCTCCTGTCTCCTCCAGGCAGGAGCACGCCTGGGGTGTGTAGCCAGCATGGTCACTTGGGCAGTTGCACTCAACAGTGGAGAGCTGCTAGGTGTGCTCGCCAAGCCAGGCAATCAGAAAAAGGAATTTCAGAAATTCATGGGGCTTCCCGTCTACCTGACCCAGGGCAGCGGAGTTCACAACAGTGACCAGAGCGGTCACTGAGGGACATTATGAGACAGCTGCTGGAGGCCAGTAATGGTTGACATAAGTAACAGAGTGTCTACACTCACACTGCATCAACCTAACTACGTTGACCCTGACTCTATGTTGCTTGGGGAGATGGTGTTATTAAATCAGTGTAGTGGGGCACTTCAGTCATCAGGAGCCAAATTTAAGTGGCGACACATCCACAGCTAGGTTAATGTAAGGTGCCTTGAGTCAACCTAACTGTGTTGATTTAGTTGGGGATTGGTGATTTGGTTGGGGATTGGTCCTGCTTTGAGCAGGGGGTTGGACTAGATGACCTCCTGAGGTCCCTTCCTGATATTCTATGATTCTATGTGTAGTGTAGACCAGGCCTAACTTAACAAGTGATATTCTAGAACATACAGAATCAAATAATGATAAGCCAGGTGATCAGTAAAGTCTTCTTAAAAATTCTACAGCCTGCTCAGCTCGTGCTACTCCTCTTGTGTTACTTCTTGGGCTTGTCTACACTTACATTATATAGCGCTCTAACTTGCAGGCTCAGGGGTGTGAAAAATCACACACACACACACACACACCCCGAGCGCAGCAAGTTTGAGCGCTGTAAAGTGCTAGTGTGGACAGGCTCAGAGGGCTGGGAATACGGCTCCCAGCACTCTGAGCTATTCCCCCCCATGGAGGTGGCGCTCTCTCCCAGCACTCTCCCGCGACCACACTCACACATAAAAGCGCTGCCGCAGGAGCGCTCCCGCGGAAGTGCTTTGAACTCTGTAGTGTAGACATAGCCATGTGACAAATAGAAATGAAATAGAACCGAGTGTAACCATAACTCATCTCCTATTGTGATATGTTTAACTGAAGTTGCTGAAAAAGCAGCTGAGTAATCAAATCAATTAAGCTAACAAATTCTTGTCAATGGACCATTCTAGTTTTCCTGCTGGGAGTATTATTGTATCAGCAGTCCATCATTTCTGCATTTGCATCTCCTTATTATGGCTGGGATTTATCACCGGTTCAAAGACTTTTGCTGATGAAGAATTCACTGCAGTTATTTTTTTCTTTCATTGGCAATAATAATTAACCTAGAGCTAAATCCTGAGGCCTTTACACCTTTTCTTATTCAGTCAAACCCACATTGACTTCAGTGGGAGTTTGCCCGAGAAAAGACTGAGTAAGGAGGTCAAGAAAGCAGCTCCTACAATTTAATTGCTCTTTTGAGTAATGCTACAGGCTGAAGTAACACCTGAAATGTCTGTTTGTGATAATGTTGTATCTTTCACCAGTTTCTCAGGTAAATGCAATTACCCTTTCCAGATCTGCAAAAAGTGACTTTTCAGACATTCCTGCTGATACCCAGAACCTTTTCATATCAGCTAGTGCCATTTTTTTAAGCTGTTGGCCACAAATCACACTGTATTGCTTTCCAGATAGCTAAATGCTGACGTTTCATTGCATGAAAAGTTATTTCCCCAATGTTTCATTTAAAGGAAACTTCATTGTAACAAAAGATTAAAAGCCCCATTTAACCCTTACTCTGTAAAGGGGTTTTGGAGACAGTTTGTAAGAAAGACCCCGTTACCTGCTATATCTATGATGGGCCATATCAAAACTCTGTCTCCAAACTCTAACTTTGGGGTGTTCAAAATTTAAAACCCACTCCATACCCCAGTGGTGAGGGATAGGCGCCTTCTTATCAAAAATAACATTCTGCTGTTCTACTTTATTATTTAAAATGTTTCATTTCAGCTGACAATATACCTTTTTCTATATGCTTGATTAGTGAGCTCAGAGGAGAAAGTTCCTGGAATTCATTATATTTCAGATGCAGTGGATTGCATTGTCTCTTTTTTCCTTTAATTAAACTTACTGTGAGTTGTGACTGTTCGGGATCAGATGCATCAATCTGGTAAATAACTCCAGGAGGCGTTCTATTTCCCTCCAAGATATAAATCATTACAGCTGGATGAATAAAAATATAGTCGATGTTAATTTTATATTTAAAAAGGACACAGCTATACGGACTATATCAGAACACCTGATGCTTGTACTCACTCTACAACTCAGTCTAATTCCAAAATAAACAAAATACCCAAACACACACCAAAACAACACACAGCTGGGGCAAAAGAACATGCCCCCATGCTGTAAATAGACAACCATCAATATTTGCGATTGTGAACCGTACATCACTGACAGACAGAGCCCCACATAAATCATATCTTGAACTGGTCATTGGTAAATGGCCTGGGCTAGCCTGAATTTTTATGTTGTTGAGGGATTGTGACTAGTACCACCCACCTGCCTCACTGGATGGGAAACCTGAGGGGGCCAGCAGCAATTGGGATAGGCCCAGTTGAATGTGGGAAGAGAACATGTGCTGAGAGGATGCAGGGCTGCCCCTCCCCTTCAAAGTCTCTAGTCACTGGTTGGCAAGCTTGGGGCGGAAGGGATCTGATTGGTCCCTCACTCTCTCCTTTCATTAATTTAAACCCTAGCTTGGGCCTTGTAAGGCCTCTTGCTTTTTGCTCCATTCTAGCAGCCTCACCCTCTCTTCCTTGTACTAGCAGCCGTGAAGCTGTGTTTTGTGGTTGCTGTAGCTCTGATTGTTTGCCTGTTCTGGGGTCAGGAATTAATTTTTTTCTTCCTGTAGGGGCCAAACTGGCAGAGGGCTGGGGAGTTTTTTGCCTTCCTTGCAGCATCCCAGAGGTACAATTAAGTTAAATAAGAGCAGAGTTTAATAATTAATACTCAATAAGGACGTTATTTCATCACAACTTTCGAGTGTGGTTAAAAGGATAAAAGGAATGGTTCGCAGAAGTAAAAGACCTGGGATTTTACTAGTGGGCCTTGGGTTCATGGGATAGGGGGAGACCCTGAGGCCTTTGTGGTCTGAGGTCCCCCCCTTTTATTACCCTTGGTCCCCCTTGGGGACAGGAGTAGGACTCAGAATAGCAAGCTGAGTCCGAGGCTAGGTCTACACTACCCGCCTGAATCGGCGGGTAGAAATCGACCTCTCGGGGATCGAATTATCGCGTCTCGTCGGGACGCGACAATCGATCCCCGAATCGACGCTCTTACTCCACCAGCGGAGGTGGGAGTAAGCGCCGTCGACGGGAAGCCGCGGAGGTCGATTTTGCCACCGTCCTTACAGCGGGGTAAGTCGGCTGCGATACGTCGAATTCAGCTACGCTATTCGCGTAGCTGAATTTGCGTATCTTAAATCGACACCCCCCTGTAGTGAAGACCTGCCCCTAGAGGTAAGATGAAGAGAGTCTACCTGAGTTGTGGGTTATTGGGTAGGGAATCCCTTAACCCCCACATTGGAGCCACTTAAAATGCCTGGTAGGTGAGAGTATGGCTAACAGGGTAGATAGCACTCTGTCCATGTGTTAAATGTAATAAAGTTGTGGCCTGCTGCTTCAAAATCCATCCCTGTGTTTGTCCTTTTTCTTCGCTGTGTCTACATCAATTCAGTTCATATCATGAACTGCTAGGACTAGAATCTCATGTGCCACATCACTGGAAACATGGGAATCCCAGCTTTCCTAAGTTGTATAGGAATTATTGCTAGCATGGGTGGTTAATGAGTAAGCGGACCTTTAAATCATTATTTACTGTAGACTTTTCCATGTCTGCTATGTCCTGTGCTTATAGAACATTAATCTGTCCCAAGACCATGACTGGCTGCTCGTGCCCTAAGTAGCAGCAGTAATCCCGAAACAGAATGAGGATTCCTAGATGGCAGTGATATGAATATAAAGTTTAATGAAAAACAGACACATTTTAACAACCAGTGAATGTGCCATCAGTGTTAACTGCAGCTGGTATTGTTAACTAACCCCACCCAGTTAGACAATTCATATGTCTGTGTTCACTGATTTACTGCAGCGCTAGCTGAGTGTTAAACTGATACATTTATTTTTAACAAGCTCCTAAGTACAGCGTGTTTCATGCTGCGCCCATCCCCTGAAGTGTCATTATGTCAAATCGAATTATTATTTTTTATAGTCGCACCCACAATGTGCTAGGCACTGTCCATGCTCAGAAGACCCAGGCCCTTCTCCAAGGAGTTTATTTTGTCTCTCGTACAAAGTGTAGTATAGAAGCAAGAACGCCAGGGATGCTTAAATGTTATTTGTTAAATTGGCTGTTTTTCAACTAGAAATGGGCCTGAACCAAAACCTGCACTGGCTTTTAATCCTTAACCTTGGCAGGGATCAGTATTTAAACTTAGATCCAAACTTCATCCCTGGCCTCTGCCAGTGAGCCAAAACCCTGAAATAACATTGCCATCCTCCTAGCTATTGAGGTGTTCCTAAGCCAGAGCTGGATCCATATTTTGTGGCCCTGGCCCATCTGTACTTTTGGATAGGAAAAAAAATATCTTTGAATGTTTAATAATTCATTGCTGTTCTATACAAAAACACCCACAGTGTTAGAACACTGAAGTTTCAAACTGAAACTCTCAGAAGTCAGGAAGTGACAAAATTATGATTTCTCTTGTAACCTTAATTCTGCCCCTTTGTATGTGTATATGTTATACAGCCTTCAGTTACATGATGTCATGGTATAAGTTCTGCAGGTCCCTCATTACTGAGTGAGCTAAATGGGTGCTCAATGAGCCAGACAGCTGTTTGATATTTACTTTTATCCTCTTTGAGATGTGGGGCCATGTACTGAACATACACTGCTCTCCTTCCAAACCCCACCCTGAATGAGGAAGGGATTCTGTGAACTCCAGCCTCATTCTCAACACCCTGACCAATTGCTGCAGCAAATGAAGCAGAGGTGCTCCAAGTTCCCACACATTGCACCCTTTACACAGATGGGCCAATATCACCGATCACATGGAGGTAGTATTTTTTGGAACACTGCCTCTTTCCTTATGTACTATCACAGATCATAATCCCCATGACCTTACATTTAAAATTGATTTCCCACTTAAATTTCTCTCACACACATGCAAATTCACTGTACTGCTGTGCAACACTAACTGAGCACTAGCTTTATTGTCTTTCAGAAACTCTTGCACATGCACAAAGTACATTTATTTAAACCTTTGTTGCTTCTCCAAATCCAATTCAGTTTTCAACAAGGCATTAAACAGTACGTCCATAACCAAGTGACTATGCCTGGTTCCATAAAAGGCTGTCGAGACTCTCAGGATTACAATGCCTAACTTTTAGGTGCCTAGAAAACACAGGAACAACACTTCAATCTGAAAGGCCTGGGTTAGCCACTAGGCTCCTATATGAGGAGAGAGATAGGTGCCTTAGAATGTGATCCACAAAAGCCAACGGGCTAGGTGGGATCTGCCTAAGCTAGCCAATGGGAGATGCTGATGGGGGGGTTGTGTCTTAAGCTACACACCCCCAGGTCAGATTTCCATACCTAAATCCAGGCTGCTAGGAGGTGCCTATCTTTGCTTGTGATTCACAAACTGGGAGAAGGTGGGTGTTCGGCCGCCTAAGTCACATGCAGGGAACAATCAAAGACTGCCTAAATCCACATACAACAGCCAGGCATGAGCAGGAGAAGGAGCTCCCTTAATATTTAACCCAAGGGTTAGGGTATTTGCCCAGGATGTGGGAGACCCCTAGTCAGGGCCGGCTCTAGGCACCAGCAAAACAAGCTGGTGCTTGGGGCGGCACATTTTTAGGGGCAGCATGGCCGGCGCCAGAATGCCGCCCCTAAAAATGTGCCCCGGCCGCCCTAGCTCACCTCCGCTGCTGCTGCCACGGCGCGCGAAACAGCTGATTCGCACGCTGCTACTCGCCCTCCCTCCCAGGCTCTCAAACCTGGGAGGGAGGGGGAGATCCCGAGCAGCCGTTTCGCGCGCCGCTTCTCCCCGTCCGTCCCAGGCTTGAGAGCCTGGGAGGGAGGGGGAGAAGCGGCGCCCGCGCCGCGGCCACTCGGAGTCTCCCCCTCCCTCCCAGGCTCTCAAACCTGGGAGGGAGGGGGAGACTCTGAGTGGCCGCGGTGCGGCCGCCGCTTCTCCCCCTCCCTCCTAGGCTTGAGAGCCTGGGGGGAGGAGGCAGGGCTGGGGATTTGGGGAAGGGGAGGAGTTGAGGCGGGGCCGGGGGTGGGGTAATTAAAGAACGGGGGGGGGCAGCCAAAATTGTTTTTGCTTTGGGCGGCAAAAATCCTAGAGCTGGCCCTGCCCCTAGTTCAAGTGCCTAATGAGGAGAAGGGATTTAACAGGGATCTGCCACCTCTCAGGGGAGTGCCCTAGCCAGCAGACTATAGAGTCATTCAAACTCTTTTTCTGGCTCAATTAATATTTAATTGTTCAATTATTTAAAATGGAACAAGAGAGATTGAGGGAGACTGCATAGCCTAGGGCACTCACCTGAGAAGCGGCAGATCTCTGTTCAAATCCCTTCTGCTCACAGGCATCAATTTTTCATTTTTCTGGGTGGATGCTCCACCCCTGCTCTGCCCAGAGGCCCCGCCACTTCCCCCAAAACCCCATCCTCGCGCTGCCTGCCCCCATTCCGTCCTCTCCCCCAAGTGCCTTCTGCCCACTGCCAAACAGCTGATCGGCGGGTGGGTGCTGAGCACCCACTATTTTTGTTCCGTGGGTGCTCCAGCCCCGGAGCACCTACGGAGTCGGTGCCTATGCTTCTCCTCACCATGCAGAGAAAGGACTTGAACTGGGCATTGCCCCCATCCCAGCTCAGAACCCTAACCACTATGGTGAAGGTTATAAGGGAGGGCCTCTTTTCCTGCCCCCACCCCAGCTGTTTTGTGTGGAATTAGGCAACCTCTAATCAGGCCCCACAAATGATTTAGGTGGCCAAACAGTTTGTCTTTCCCCTGATTTGTCAATCACTTTGGGGCTTAGGTGGGAGATTGGCACCCAGATGCATAGAGGGATGCTGCAGTGTGCATGTTCAGATGCAGACACTTAGGTGTCAAGAGACTTTAGGTGCCTAGAGGGTTAGGCGCAGCCAAGGGGAGTTTTGTGGATTGCAGTGATGCCTAAAAATGGATGCGGATGTTTATGTACTTTTATGGATCCCACCCTACCTAACTGTCAAATGGGGAGTCTCTAACAGCTGCCACTAAGGCCTGGTCCACACTACCCCCCCACTTCGGACTAAGGTACGCAAATTCAGCTACATTAATAACGTAGCTGAATTCGAAGTACCTTAGTCCGAACTTACCACGGGTCCAGACGCTGCAGGCAGGCTCCCCCGTCGATGCCGCGTACTCCTCTCGCCGAGCTGGAGTACCGGCGTCGACGGCGAGCACTTCCGGGATCGATCTGGGATCGATTTATCGCGTCTAGACAAGACGCGATAAATCGATCCCAGAACATCGATTGCCTGCCGTCGGACCCGGAGGTAAGTGTAGACGTACCATAAGGCACTTCAGCTAATCAAAAAAGCTCATAAATATTTATTGTTAGCAGTAGCACTGCTTTCTTTTCACTCTTTTGGTATTTGAAAATGCCTGACCCGTTTTTAGTGAAAGTCTCGGGGGGAGGCGGTAAGTCACTCCCTGAATGAGATCAATCACTGAATTTCATCTGAAAATATAAAACATAGGTGACAACAACGGTGACCCTCCAGAATGGAAATATTTGGCCAATCTTAACTATAAGCATTGCTAGGCATTCTGTCTATAACATTTAGTGATTAAGGTTTAGTCTCCCAATATTGTAATTTCAAGCATTAGTCTCTTTTGTTACTTCCAAGCAGTTCTCTTACTTTGGTCTGCCAAATTGCCACGAAACACAGGAGGTTCATTAACATCTGTTATTTGGACAGTAAGTATTTGAAGGTCACTTGCCCCAGCTGTATCATTAACATAAATCTGCAAATCAAAGCTGTTTGGCATAGTTTCATAATCTAGAACAGGATCTCCAGTGGTAACAACCTGAAATGTAACAAATTATTAGTAGCACACTATGCAATCAAATCTGTAATTATTGTATATAGGAATCAATACATATAAAAAGGTGCCATGTTGGACTGGTTAAAGACTGAGGGCTACAGGAAGACGCACCAACTGAGGGGGTAGTGCTATAGGCCCCTGTTGGACTATTAAAGACTGAGCCCAGGGAGGGCTGCAGGACATTTTGGACTGTATCCCCTGGAAGGGCTTTGCTTGTTTTGCACACGGAGAGAGTGTGACTTGGCTGGAGGGCTGAGTCACCAAAGCTCCACTTGACAAGCGCAGTGGCTGACAGGGGTCGCCGTGAGCGGAGGAAAAATGGCAGGCATGCACACCCTCGACCAGGGAGCGCTCGTGGGAGGTGGGTGCCACCCTGTCACACAGTCTAAATGAGAATCTAGATGTTTTTAAGCAGATTGGGTCCTGCTTAATAGAAATATACCTTCAATTCACAACAATTAAACATTTTCACTGATTTCATGAAGAGTGTGTTAAGCTACATCTTCAGCTTTGCTGCTGCTGTTTTTAGATGCTTCTCCAGTGAAGAGGAAGGAGATGCTCGATTGTCCTTACATAGCACGATGGAGAAATACAGCATGTCATATGGAGGTGAGCCTGGACCACACTATGCACCTCTGAGCAGGAACAATTCTACCTCCAACTACCGATTGCTGCTGATAGCAGTATGTGCTCTTGCCAGCTGTGGGCCTGGAGAGGGGGAGACCAGATATACTCTTAGCTATACACTGCTCAAAGCAGGAGACTTGGTGCATGGGCTAGCATGTTCCTGCATAATGTGTGGGGAACCTGCTCTGCTGCTTTTGTTCTGTGATGGAGGGTAGGTAAGAATCTCCCTATGCTTTCCTCCCAGTCTCACACCACTGCAGCAGAGGGCAGTGAAAACAGAGAACAAGTATCATCACACCACCATCAAGGCAGCTTCAGCCAACCGATACAGTTTTCAGTTATTCCAAATGCCCTCTGCTGAATGGGAATATTCCCTTAAGACTAAGGGCTTGTCTGTGCAAATAATACGTGGGCAAGCTGGGGTGTAAATCTACACGAGCATGCCACGCATTCAATGTCCTGGGGGACCTGCTGACGCACACTAAAAGCTCAATAGTGCGATTGCGCTTTGACCTAAGCCTAGGTGGGTAATAGTGCAGACTACTTTGACTTTAAAAGTGTAGCCTGTAGTGTGGAAAGGAAATCAAGCAGGAATGGTACACATAAAAGGGGTTCATTTATCAATGGCTGTGGCCTCCTCAGAAATTCCCCAAAGAATCTCATGGTTTTAGGATTGTTGCAATGGGAAGAAATGTGCTTCACAAAGCAAGGTTCTAATTGTCAGCCCCCATAATTCATGCATGAAAACAGCCTTTCCCCATATCTCAGCAAAGACTCTAATAGTAGAGTGTAGTTCTGGGGCATCTCAATACTAGGAGTTCATTACTTTTACAAAATAAGGTACTAAACGTTCATTAGAATACTACGCAATAGCATAAATAATTAACACTAACTATGCTTGTCAAGTAAATAAGCTAATTACATTTGTGCTGCATCATCCTAGATTTTTAAATCATGTTTGTTCACTTGCCTGCTAGTTTGCAGAATTTAGTAATTCACAATGGAGTCATTGGGACAGATTTTAGGGCACATCTACACTACAGCAGCACAGGTATGGTTCTGCAGTGTAGATGCTTCATACATCTACAGAAGGGGGTTTTCCCTTTAGGGTGACCAGATAGCAAGTGTGAAAAATCGAGACACTTTTTTTCGGTGGTGGGGGGGTATAGTTGCCTATATAAGATAAAGCTCCTAATATCAGGATGTCTGGTCACCCTATTTTCCATCGATGTAGGTAATCCACCTCTTGGAGAGGCAGTAGCTAGGTTGATGGAAGAATTCTTCATTGATCTAGCTGCATCTACCATGAGGATTAGGTCGACCTAACTACATCACAGAGGGTGTGAAAATTTTCACAGCCCTGAGCGATAAAGCTAGGTCAATCTATTTTTTAGGGGTAAACCAGGCCTCAATCTGGCGTTGCTTCACCTTTCTGCTTTAAGCTAACTTGTTGTCCCTCAGATCCTGCAGCTGATCTGTACTGCCCTCCAGTAAGTTAGGGAACCCTGAGAACTGCTCTAGCTTGTTCCAGCTGTGCTGCTGTGCAGAGCCCCCAAGCAGGGCCGGCTCCAGGCACCAGCGAAGGAAGCAGGTGCCTGGGGCGGCCAATAGAAAGGGGCAGCAGTCCGTCGGTTGTTGGGGCAGCACGTCCGGGTCTGCGGCGGCAATTCAGCGGCGGGTCCTTCCTTCCTTCCGCTTCCTCTTCGGTGGCAGCTCCATCGCCCAGCTTCAGTCTTCGGCGGCAATTCGGCAGCCGCTCAATTGGGTTTTTCTTTTTCTTTTTTTTTTTCCTTCACCACTTGGGGCGGCAAAAAAGCTGGAGCCGGCCCTGCCCCCAAGGGCCCTGCCAGTAACTGAGGATATCTGGGCCCCCAGTTATACCTCCCTTCCCCAAACATACCATCTGCATCAGCAGCCAGGAGGGTGGCGAACCATCCCTATGGCCGCTCTATGCTGCCCAAGGATTCCTCGGTACTGAGGGAGCCTTCAAGGAGCTGATGAAACTGGATTCAGCTGTTAAGTGAGGTTGACGATCTTCCCATTAAGGTGAGTTAGTAAGATTCTGTTATAGTGCAACAAGTTGGATTCAATGGGGCCTGATTCTGAATTTACATCACCCTAATCCACATATACTTTACGGGTGCTTTTATTCACCTTAGCATTTTTTAAAACAATGACTTCTGTGATACATGGAACAAATGTGGTGTTTGTTTTTCCCCCTGCACCAATCAAAAGGCTGGAATCACTATCAGCTATTCATGTGCTATAAGAGTTGAATTTCCTGTAATAGATACCTTGATCTGCTTTTGCAACTCTTACAGTTAAATGATACATGAATAAATACTGTACCAATATCAGCTCTCAGTAATCCAAAGAGTAAGCATCAGTCTACAGACTAAACACATTGCCCAATCTGAATTGAAAACTTACCTTGTAAGTATGCGTAGCTCCAGGATCAATCCGAAAAGCTTTTGTAAGTGGATTTGAGTTTATTATTAAAGGATATCCTGAAGCCACTTCAGAAGGTGATGGTGATAAAATAACACTAAACGTATAAACCAAAACATGAGCTGAAGAATTTTCTGTCACATTGCCTGTAGCAGGCAAGCCATTAAGTGACAGCGTTTCCCCCCCTGCAAATTTGAAAAGGAAAGTAAAATTACACTTCTGTGAAGCCGTCTCTGTGAATGTTAGCTGGGACACAGAGCACACACCTTCTGCCATGTGCTGTGAACACAAATGACCTGATATTCCTCTCATGCTGATATGAATTGTGATGTTACACAGCTGTCGAACCCATGCAAGTGAAAGGAGACTCAAACCATTTATTTTCTGTTTAAATGCTGTGGTCCTGCCACTGCAAGTTACTGATGTTAATGCAGTATTGTTACTACATTGCTTGTATTCATATGATAGCTAGAAATATATGTTTCCTATCAGTCACCACCCTCTGCTGCTGCCTGTCTGCACTGAATCACATTAAAAATAAAGTCAGACAAGCAAGCGTGTGTGACTAAAAGGTGTTTAGAATTCTTTTGTGAATTCTGTTCTCAAGAGGTGACACTCCCCTTCCCTTTCCAACATGTCTTGTCATAAATTAACAGAAGAGAAGGCAGGGCCAGTTCTTCAAGGTGCTGAGCAGCTCCAGAAAAGTTCAATGTAATCTCAACCCTCCAGTGTAGTTAGCACCTTGCAAGATACTGCTAATGCATTGCAATCCATTCAGGGCCAGGACCTGGGCCAACATTAAAAAAAAAAAAAAGTGTCTGTGATGCCATGCACCAGGTCACGATGCCATTCACTCAGATTTTTTCGGGGGGAGGGAACGGGACATAGGGGCTTCTGGGCCAGGGGGGTCAGCCTGCTGGTGGCAGTTGAGCGCATCTAAGAGGGGAAGAGGAGGCTCAGGTGGGGGAGGAAGAGGAAATTTATGACTCCCCCCACTTTAAATAGTGCTCTGCAGCCCCTGAGTGAGTGTGTTCCAAGTCCCACTCTCTTCCCAATCCTCAGAGAATGTGACTCAATTGCAGCTCTTGGCTTGAGAATCTGGATCAAGCTGTGAGGCTCCTGCTTTTAGCTCTGGAGGTCCCTTGTTGGAACTAGCAGAGAACAGTGATTTAAAAGAGCTCCATGTGAGCCCCTTGTTAATGGAGCCAGGCTCTGGGCTCTCTAGGGATGTGTGCTTACAGCTGGGGTGCTTTTGTAACATATGTTCTAATACAGAATCTGACACTGACTGTATCTGAGACAGTACACTTCCTTTAAGCACGCCACAACTTATTAAGGAAAAGTATTTTTAAAGTCAGTGAAGATAAATGTATTTATAATGTTTTCTAGAGTGACAGATGAGAGATGGGTTCCTACATTTATATTAACCTCTTACAGTTTTCATGAGCTGAATAAGAAATGTTTATTCAGGCATAATTCTTTTAAATCAGGGTTAATTAGATTTTTCAGACCACATTGCAACAGAGTGTGACAGGTTACTATCTTCTTATTCATGATCCTACTCCCTCCTCATTCAGAAACCAATGAACCACCTGCTTTCCCATTTAGGAGCACAAAACATCCCTCTGACAATTACAGCAATTGCTCATCGAGAATAGTAGTATTAGGAAAGAATTTAATATATTATTAGCATTGCCAACCCCAAACATTGAGTTTGGGCCCACAAAAAATCACAAGACTAACTTAACAATTATGAATTTCTTTTATTTATATATATATAAATAAGATCTCTTGCTTTGCCTTCTGATTTCTGAGCCTTTACGGTACACTCAAATTTTACTCTCTTGAAAGCTGAGATCCTCATGCAATCTACATAGTAAAGCAGTTGGGACTTACAGGGGGAAAATATCATGAGACTTGTGAGAGTTGGCAACACTGTTTTTAAAACAATTTAGTGACTAGAAAAAAGGAGGAGAGCCAGCAATGTGTGACCAGCCAGCTCTCTGCAAGCACCAGCAAGTGCTTAATGGTCCACGGACAACAGTTTAAGAAACTTCTGCAGTAAGCAATCCATTCTTCTTTGCTGCTTGTTAGAATGTCTATTCTTTGTGTATCTGTAATGCTTTCATGCTGAACCCAAATACTGATATTGCTAAGCTAACATGCCATGGTCTGGGTTTTGTGGGGAGGTTATTTGATTGGTTGCTTTTTAATTCAACTGTTAAAGTTACCACTAACATCAACCTAGAAAAAAAGTCTAAATTCTACTGGCCTGATTCTTATCGCTTTGCACCTGATACAGTCATTTACATCTGTGCAAAGTGGCTATAAAACACTACCAGTCTGATTTTTAGTGCAAATGAGTGTTTAAAAAGCTACCAGATCAGAAGAGGGTATAAAACGTTACCATTTACACAAGGTTTAAGGTGGTGGAGAACTGGGCTCTATACATGTCTTTATGGCAAGGTCTTCTTAAAACTTGCTACAAGCATAGCTCAAGTTCATGTAATTTTAAAAACTCCTCCAATTTTTTTTTTGTTTTATTTTTTTAAAATTCAATTAACCCACAAATGAAATATGAACAAAGCCTGGAGCTGCCTAAAGTGAACTGACTTTGCTTCTTTGAAAATTCACCTGCTTTCCCCCCGTCAATACTCTCACCTTGAACAGTGGACATTATTCTGGAGCGTGGCGGCATCCAGCATAATATTATTGTAATGTTATATAAATCATCACAATGGGCTGAAATCTCCTGACAATTATACTGATGCATCTCCATGGCTCACTGCAGTTCAGTAACAAAACAGCTGTTCCTTAAATTCTTTTGTCAAAAAGTTCTGATCTCAAAAATATAATTTAGGTCCCTTAAGAGAAACTATAACAGACAAGAATGATTTAAATTTAGCAGTTGAATAAAATTGTGTTCTTACCAGATATTCTTCCTAATAAAACCAAAAGAAGAAAAATATTCTGCCTTTTCCCTAGAATCCTGCCATCCATAGTCCTAGGATGTGAACTGAAGGAAGATCTGGGTCTTATTTGCCTCTGTCTGCTTCAGCTCCACCTAAATTTTTCTTCCTTGTCATGCTGTCCAGTAAGAAATCAAACAAAGGTTCTGCCGTATCTAAGGGAGTTTCTAAACACCATCAGCTTGTTTGCTCTTCAGTGGACTGCTCCTTGCTGACATACCATACAATATCCCTTAAACTGCAATCCTTTTAGAATGACAAAGAAGGGGGGGGGAATAGCTAATACAATGCTGGCTTGATAATTCTGAGGAATGAGGTGCTCTCTCTCTAGAGACCAGGGACAATACTTGGTGCAGCATTGCATGTTTCCCGATGCTGACAGTGTGTTTCACACGTGTTCTGGGGTGTCAGAGTCTTTTAGGACTTGTCTATACTAGAAGGGTTTTGCCACTCTAGTTATACTGGTATATCCATTCTCACAAAACCCTCTAGTGTGCACTCACTTGTATCAGTATTGCTTATGAGAGCACAGGGCTCTTTCCTTGCCTCTGTTCTGCAATGGCATGAGCAGGTCCCCCTGTCCGCCTCCCCCCGAGCTCTGTGTCATAACTTTTGTCCTTTATTTTCTCTCTTTTATAAATATATACTTGAGCCTGTTTGGTTCTTCCTTTGTCTGAATGCCCACACAGATCCTGTTGCCAACAATAGATCAGTGCTCATGTGCACAGTTACATAAATCAGACTTCTCCTCACACATCAAACCTTTCATATTCTGTTACAAAGAAAAGATAAGAGTAACCTGGTTACACATCTTTCAATGAGACAATCTAGTCTTGTGGTCAGGGCACAGTATTGGGATTTGGGAGACCTGGGTTGGAATGGAATTTGGTATTTATATCTGCTTAAAATTTTAGGGCCTTCCCTCAGGCACAGCAGTGGATTAATGTCTCCTGGGGCCCTGGGCCAGAGCAACTGGGGAGGCCCTGGCACCAGAACCATGGTCCCCTCCCACCCTTCCACTTGCTGTCCTGCCCATGTCCCACCCCTTCTGCCTGCGGCCCCACCCAAAGCCACACCACGTTCTGCCCCTTCCCCTGCAGCCTCACCCCCATTCCTCCCACAGCCCCATCCCATTCCGCTCCTTCCCCCACAGTCCCACCCCCGCTCACTCCTTTCCACCAGTACACCACTGCAGCCCCAAGACCAGAGAAGCTCTGTGCCCCTGACGTTGCCCTGGGGCCATGGCGAGGAGTGAGAGCTCCTCCAGCCCTGGGGCCATGGCAAGGGGAGCTTTTTTTCCAAGGGCCCCAAATTGACCAGGGCCCTTGGGCACGGGCCCTGTAGGCCCATGCGGTAATCTGCTACTGCTCAGATAGGCCTCGCCTCAGTGCAAAAGCCTATTATTTGAATGCTTTGTGAAAAAAAAACCCTTGGGTGGTTGGTATTTGTTTACTCTTTCAATATGTTTCCAGGGTTGTCATTTTGTCACTGACAAGCCTCCTGGGACAAGTGTGTTTGAGCAGAGAACGTGAGTGTGTAGAGGGAGATAGTTTAGTGAGCAGGGAAAGGAAAGGAGTGCAAGTACTGGGCACAGTGTGGGACTGTGTGCAGAGAGGCGAGCGATGGATGGACAAAAGAAGAGGTCAAACAGGAGGAACATATGCAGGAGGAAATGAGTGAAGGGGATGAAAGGAGGAGGTGTTGCCTTATATATAAAAAATGTATACACTAGACTGAGGTTGAGATGGAAATAGGAGACAGACTTGTTGAAAGTCTCTGGGTAAGGATAAAAGGGGCAAAAACAAGGGTGATGTCATGGTAGGGGTCTACTACAGACCACCTATCAGGAAGAAGTGGTGGATGAGGCTTTTTATGAAAAACTAAAAAAAATATCCAAAGCACGGGACTTGGTGGTTATGGAGGACCTCAACTACCCAGACATCTGTTGGGAAAATAACACAGCAGGGCTCAGATTATCCAATAAGTCCTTGGAATGTATTGGAGACCATTATTTATTTCAGAAGGTGGAGAAAGCTACTAGGGGAGAGGCTGTTCTAGATTTGATTTTACAAATAGGGAGGAACTGGTTGAGAATTTGAAAGTGGAAGCCAGTTTGGGTGAAAGTGATCATGAAATAATAGAGTTCATGATTCTAAGGAATGATAGAGGGAAAACAGCACAATAAAGATAATGGATTTCAAGAAAGCAGACTTTAGAAAACTCAGGGAGTTGGTAGGTAAGATCCCATGGGAAGCAAATCTAAGGGGAAAAGCAGTTCAAAAGAGTTGGCAGTTTTTCAAAGAGACATTATTAAGGGCACAAAAGCAAACTATCCCACTGCACAGGAAAGATAGGGAGTATGGCAAGAAACCACCCTGGCTTAACCAGGAGATCTTCAATGATCTGAAACTCAAAAAAGAGTCCTACAAAAAATGGAAAATAGGTCAAATTACAAAGAATTAATATAAACAAATAACCCAAGTATATAGGGACAAAATTAGAAAGGCCAAGGCACAAAATGAGATTAAACTAGCTAGAGACATAAAGGGTAACAAGAAAACATTCTACAAATACATTAGAAGCAAGAGGAATACCAAGGACAGGGAGATTGTGTGCTGGCTGCTGGGGAAGTCTCTGAGAGACCGTGCGCTGTCTCTTTAAGGCACGCACTCACCTGAAGGCTTGTTCAGACCTCACCTCAGAGCTGCTGCGAGTCCTGAGTCCTGTCCCCTCTACCCTGCTCTGTGGAGATGGAGTACAAGAGAGGGGCACACCCTGACATCAGCACCCTCCTTCCTCCCACCCCACCCCCCGCTCTGCACAGCCAGCAGGAGGGTCCCGGAGCAGCTACAGGAGCAACATGGCTGCAAAGCATCAGGGGCAGTCAGGAGGGGCACCTGAACACACGCTGCCAGCTGGGTGTGCATGGCTCTGATAATCAACTGCACAGCACTTGAATCTCTGCTGGGCGGCCACCCAACTGCGCAGCTTACAGGGAACACAACTCACTAGTGGTGAGTCAAGCAAGACAAATACCTCCCACGTCTTACATACAACATTCCTGTTAATGCACCCCAGAACACTAGCCTTTTTTGAAGCTGCATTACATAGTTGACTCATATGCCATTTTTGACCCACTATAACTCCCACATCCTTTTCAGCAATTCTACCACCTAGACACGTATTCCCCTTTTTGTAGTTGTGCATTTAATTTTTCCTTCCTAAGTGAAGTACTTTGCACTTCTCTTTATTGAATTTCATCCTGCTGCTCTTCAGGCATTGCAGTGACACTCTCTGAGTCAGTTTACTTTTCTGTTTCTAAGACTACTCTAGGGAAGAGGACATTTTGTACTTGCTGTGATAATTGTCCGTTGAAATTTAGGTAGCCACGGCTCCTAAATAAGTGAGAGACTTTTGCAAACTTGATTCATAGCCATCAGGGAATATTTATTATTGTTATTACAATGACAGTTTTGGTAACTTACTTAATCAGTTTTTATCTTCATCTCCCTCCTCTTAAAAACTGTAATAGTTTTCTATTAGATGCCTTGATAATTTTTTTCCTAAAACATTAAAACAGTACTCTGACAGCCAGCACCAAGAGCTCACACAAAATTTTCATTTGATTCTCCTCTAGCTGAAAATTTCTCCTTGTATCTGCTCTAAATAATATGTAAATTAAGATTGTGTCTCACATAGTGTGTCTGATGTCAATGAAATCTAACTAGGTGTTTCATATGAATCCAAATAAATATAGATACAGCTGGCTTCATTCCTTTCATATGAAAAAGAGAGAGAGAGCTGCATAAAGGATTTCAAAATGATTCTGCATCCCTTCTTTTCCTTCTGCTTCGTCCTCCCTCTGCATCCCCTCTCACAATTTTAATTAAAAGTATGGACTGGTTGTATTGATTTTATTATGTGGAAGGGAACAGCCCAAGCAAACAGGTTCCCAGGGGTGCTGTGTGATGGAGTGTATAGACCCCACACAGATGAGGGAGGTGCCAGAGTGCCCCTGAAGATAGGGATAGCCCCCCATATCTCCGGTCCTGTCGATCATTCATGATAGGGAGGAGGTCTTTAAAAGGGAAGAAATCCTGTGAGGTGGGGGAGGAGTCAGATTGCCCTAAACAGCAGACTTCAGGAATGACTCCTGAAACTGCAGCAGGAACGCCTAGCCGGGAGACCTTGATCCCGCCCCTGAGGAGCATACAATGGACTCCCAGGGTAAGGCGAACAGACTGAGCCTGACTCAGAAGCCCAGCCAGAGCAATTTCCACAAAACCCACTACATTGGTGCTGGATCGCTGGCAGCACTGTAGACTCACAGCCATTCAGAGAGGTCAAGTGACTCACCTAAGGCCACACAGCAAGTCAGCAGCATAGCTGGAGCTCTTAGCTCCCAGCCCCAAGCTCACATTGGGAAAAATGCTCCTTCTAAAACACCATGCATGTCAGGGGCACATCACTGAGAAATATGTTTCAGGAGGAGTTTCTGTGCTGGTTTCAGATTTTTTTTTAACTGTTTTAATGAAACATAAATTTCAAAATTAATCCACCTTAACTAGAACAGATGTGGCAACAATGACTTGGTGAGTTGTGGCTCCTGATCTTCAAAAAGTATATAAAGATTTTTTTAAAGATACAGATCCTGTAGTGCACAATAAAAATATTTGACCATACACTGTGCGTTCAGCATCTATATGGAATTCCCACTGATGACCATATCAGTCATGAGTGTGACTTGATATGTGACTGTTTGATTTGTCTTAAAATCTAAAGGCAACAAAAGACCTGGTCCAAAACACACTGAAGTCAATTGAAGTCTTTCCACTAAATCCAGTGGCCATTAAATCAGGGTTAAATTGGAAAGAGTCCAGCGGAGGGCAACAAAAATGATTAGGGGGCTGGAGCACATGATTTATGAGGAGAGGCTGAGGGAACTGAGATTATTTAGTCTGTAGAGAAGAGAAGAATGAGGGGGGATTTGATAGTTGCTTTCAACTACCTGAAAGGGGGTTCCAAAGAGGATGGATCTAGACTGTTCTCAGTGGTACCAGGTGACAGAACAAGGAGTAATGGTCTCAGTGGGGGAGGTTTAGGGTGGATATTAGGAAAAACTTTTTCACGAGGAGGGTGGTGAAGCACTGGAATGGGTTACCTAAGGAGGTGATGGAATCTCCTCCCTTAGAAGTTTTTAAGGTCAGGCTTGACAAAGCCCTGGCTGGGATGATTTAGTTGGGGATTGGTCCTGCTTTGAGCAGGGAGTTGGACTAGATGATCTCCTGAGGTCCCTTCCAACCCTGATATTCTATGATTCTATGATTCTAAATCCATGTGGCAATCCTCTGTACATCATGCTACAGCACTTGCTGCATATTAATAGTTTATTTATTGCTATAATTGTTTAGCCTCCTGAGCTGATAAGATTTGTAAATATACAAACGTCCCTTTGAAGTAGCGAATGATACAAATGTCACAAGGAAGAAAGTACTGTATAATTCCTGGTACAGAAACTCTAAGGTTTCTATGTACGTAAGGTGATGCATGGCATGGTCAAACAACTTCCTATCCCACAAGGAACAAAATAAATAGTCTCTTCTATTATGAAATTATATTTTGCATGTAAAATATTAAATTAAATAAATTTACAGGGTATTTTAACACAGCAAGAATATTTTCCTTTGTCATCTGTGAAATAGTTTGCATTGTATTTAGCAGAACAGAGTGTGACCTAGTAAAGGATTAGCAGTTGGGAGTTCTGGGTTCCCCATTCCTGCCTATGCCACAGACTGACTGTGTAACCATAGGCAAGTCACAACTTCTTTATGCAAAGTTTCTCCACCTATTAAATAGGGAGAATGATACATCACTGCCTCACAGGACTGCTGTGAGACTTAATTCATTAAAGTTTGTTAGCATGTTGGGGTCCTTGGTTGGAAAGGTTATAGAAGTGGAAAATATTATTTTTATCATAAGACCGGGAAAACAAGTTCCCTTAAAATAAGTCACAACCCAAACCTTTCCCCAACCATCCTAAAGGCTCAATTGTGCCTGATAGGCACAGCCCTGTGTTGAAGATGGTCCCAGAGCTTCATTGACTTGTGGGGGATTGTGCCTCTTGAAGCACCAGCTGAAAATGACATGCATGCTCTTAGTGCCACCTTTCTACTCCTACAACTAAACCTCTTGCCCAGCTCCTCCTCCCTTGATTACAGCAAGCTCCCCCTCTGTAGCCTCCTTGAGACCTGTCCTCCATTCCAACCCAGAGAACACTTGCTAAAGTCATCTTCCTTGCCTGTCAATCTGACGGTGTCATTCTGCTTTTTGTTCCTTCCATTGGCTCCCTTTCCTCTACCACACCAAATTCAAACTTCTTGTCCTTGCCTTCAAGGCCCTGCGTAGCTCTGCTCCTCCCTGCGTATCCAGCCTGGTATCTTTCCCTGTTGTCCCCCAGCCAGTGATGTCACTTTGACATGAATTTATCCTCTAGCCCCACAGCCATCTTCACACCACTCTTCGTGTACAGAAAAGCCAAGGCCACGATTCTTTCTGCATTCAATTCCACTTGAAGGCCAACTCATTTGGGCTGCATTCTGGCCCCTTTACACCACTTTGGCAGCACAATGGGGCTGGAAAGCAGCCCAGTTTCCCCAGCACAAACAGGGGGGTGAGGGGGTTCCCTGGACAGCATGCGGTTGGGTCCCTGGGCAGCGTGGGGGTGGGAATGGATTTGTTGTGGGAAGAAGAGGCATGTCTACAGTGTTTTGGGCTCAATTATTCTTGGACTGCTACAGCTTATGCTGAGGACTGAACCAGCTCCTGGCAAGTTCAGTGGGGGCAGTAAAGCCATCTTTGCCTATTTCTTCCCTGCTGCTCCTGGGGCTATGTTTCCTGAGAGGCACAGTTCAGCAGCTGGGCCTACATATCTTAACACAGTTTTGTTTGCTTTATTTTTTAATCAGGCATTATGTTACCATGTCCAGTCACCACCTTGACCACTTTCTTTGTGCTTTGTTCCCTGTTCCCCCTACCCTCTGTCTGTTTATCTTATCACTTTAGGCCTTGATTGTGCTTTGCCACAAGCCACCAACAAGGGGCAGCAAGTTTTCCCTTCCTTTGGAGCAGACTGGAGGCAGACTGTGACTCTGAGGACTCTGCCACTCCCTGTACCTGGTGCAGCCGATTTTCCTAAGCACATTGATACTAACTGGCATGTTGCGGGGAAGGAACCAAGATTTCGTCCACTGCCTGGCATGTCCCACCTACTTGCACAAGGAGGGTAAGTGGGGACGTAGCAGCCTTATGGAGGCCTCCCTGTGCTGCCACTTATGATCAAACTAGGTAACTAGTGCAAGGGAATAAGGGGAGAACCTTACACTTTGTTGTGCTGCTGCACAATCCAGGCCACAAACTGGCCATTATATTGTAAGGTCTCTGGGCAGGGACTGTGCCTCTTCCTATGAATTCTAACAGATTGTGTGTCCCACTGGAAACAAATAATATGCCAGCTCTCATTAGACTTATAGACTTTAAGGTGAGAAGGGACCGTCACGATCATCTAGTCTGACCTCCTGCACATTGCAGGCCACAGAACCTCATCCACCCACTTCTGTAATAGACCCATAATCTCTGGCTGAGTTACCGGAGTCCTCAAATCATGATTTAAAGACTTCAAGTTACAGAGAATCCACCATTTGCACTAATTTTTTAAACCTGCAAATGATCCATGCCCCATGCTGCAGAGGAAGGCACACACACACACACAAAAAAAAACCCCAAGGATCTCTGCCAATCTGACGCAGGGAAAAATTCCTTCTCAACCCCAAATATGGTGATCAGTTAGACCATGAGCATGTGGGCAAGACCCACCAGCCAGACACCTGGGAAATAATTCTCTGTAGTAACTCAGACCCCACCCCATCTAGTGTCCCATCACCGGATAGTGGAGATATTTGCTGCTAGCAGTCATAGATCAGCTACATGCCATTGTAGGCAGTCTCATCATATCATCCCCTCCATAAATTTATCAAGTTCAGTCTTGAAGTCACTTAGGTTTTTTGCCCCCACTGCTTGGAAGGCTGTTCCAGAACTTCACTCCTTTGATGGTTAGAAACCTTTATCTAATTTCAAGCCTAAACTTCTTGATGGCCAGTTTATATCTATTTGTTCTTGTGTCCACATTGGTACTTAACTTAAATAACTCTTCTCTCTCACTAGTATTTATCTCTCTGATGTATTTAATAGATACATTGAGGTCAATGACAAAACGCAACTTCAATGGGAGCAGGACTGGGCCCTAAAAAAGTGATCCTGAGGCAAGTAGAATCTTAATTATGTAAAGAATTGGAGATAGGGACAAATGTGAACACTGCATCCAACTTCCTTGCCCACAAACTCCATGGCTAGGGTTCACCTTTAGAAATAAAATCCAGAGGGATCTCTGGCAAATTTGAAAAGATTTGGTTTAACTTTTTAGGAACCTTTGATTAATTCATAGCAGATGAAAACCAAGATGTCATCCTCCTTTCCTCTTTCCCCTTTCTTTACTTTTTCTGTTCTTTTGACTTTTTTCTGTTCTCCATTTATTCTTGGGGAGAAAAAAATTCAATTAAATATATAAAAAGAAAAAAATGTCTGCTCTTAATTACACTGGTGTGAATGCAGAGCTGCCCCATGCTAGTCAGTGGAGTAACTCCGATTATGCTGGTGTAACTGAGAGCAAGTCTGAGTGAAGAAGTGATCCAGGTTCAGATGACATGAGGCAAAGCTCTATTGGAGGAGTGAGTGTGACTTATTCCCTCTCAAGATCAATATTTAAAATGCAGCAGGAAAGCAAGAGTGATATTCTGGATGAAGACATGCCTGTCCAGTGGAAGTTTTTGGTGCAAATATTATGAGACCAAGCTTTTGTAATGAAACAGCAGCTCTTATTGCTACATACTATTTGTTCAAGTAATGTTCTGAGAGTTGTAAAGTCTGAAGCTAGATGAATGAATATGAAGAAAGAGGGAAACCTCTTTGGACCAAATTCTGATATCATACATAAAACCCCATCGGTGTAAACAGAACTGCCTCTGAGTAAGTGAGGGCAGAATTTGATCCTGTGCTACACTCTTGCCATGACTCTGTTTTTGGAGCTGAGGGAATATTGCCATCTAGTGCCGCACAGAAATCCAACACAGAAAAAATAGTCACACGGTACATTTTAGACAAATGTTACAGATCACATTAAAAATGCACCAGAGACAAAATTGTGCTTAGAGTCCTTTGCATAAATATCTTTCTAGAAAGTTTTACACTTTTCTCATTTAAAAAAAATATACCAGGTGATGGAAGCTGAGAGAGAAGGCATTGCAAAAGAGACCAGTGTGGTTGCTCGGGTGTTCTTCAGCCACACATCCCTTGAGCTATTAAAACATAAAAAACACATAAAATGTTAGTAAATTGCATTGAGAATTATGTGAGCCTGACCTTTCTGTGCCTTGTTTGACACAAAGGCTACCATTTACTGATCATATATCTATATTGTCCATTGCTGGGTTTGCAATAGTTCTCGTGGGTCTGTTTATTGGTAGGTAAAATATATATCACTCTATTTTCCTGAATTTAACTGTGTTGGCGAGCACTTATTGACACGAGTAGACTCACTGACTATATTTAAAAAATAATTACATATATATAGATAGATATAGATATTCTGCATTGCATTTACCATTTATGAAAGCTGCCAGAGTAACAACACTAGCATTTATACAGAGAAAGAAAAAACACCATGGGCAGCAGCAATATAAACTTCCCCACACTGTCCCACCAATTAGATCTGACCTAAAGAGATCCCTTGTAAGGGTGAGATGGTAGTTCAGTGTCCCAGTTCATTCAACGTTTGCCTCTGAGTTGAGCTAATTATGATTTTTTTTTTAATATGGACCAATGTCTGAGATACTTGACCGAGACTATCAGCTCATTTAAATAGGCGACCAAATATGTGCCAGATTGTAATGATTTTCTGTCATTATGAATCTGAACCAGATTCAAAGCGGTGGAACCTAGAGGTAAATACCTTTGTCGCTTTTGAAACAATTAGAAAATAAATAAATTTAGCAGTCAAAACTTACAGTTGCAAACAATATCCAGATCTTCTAGCTAATAATGTAATTTTTTTTGTGTATGCTGCTTTAAATTCACTTCAGTGCACCACCAATATCTTTGGGGTGTGGTATGGTACTGTTTGGGGGTTGTGGTTTGACTCCTGTTTCTGTCCAATAATAATGTAAAAACAAGATTCAAATCACAGATACAGCCCAACTGTGTTGTGGGAAAGAATGAAAATGAATGAACTCAAATTAAACAAGAAGCTGAGAAAGTCACATACATGTATATAAAAATTTATTATTGACATAGTCAAAGGTAAGTCCTATTCTGGAATTTCTCCCACCTTGGGAAGGACTTTGAGTATGACACAAAACATGTATCATAAACCACCAAAGAAATGAAGAAATGTTTAGCTAATGGGTGTAATACCACTTCTGTATAGTATATAAGGACTCCATTGTCCATCTCTTCTGTGGGTTTGAGGGGGAGGGGAGCGGTCAGAATTTTTTTGCAACATGCCATGAACTGCAGGTGAAAGGTCCTAGTGTCTTCCAAACAGAGAATATGTGAAAGACAGGCAGGGGAGAGATTATTAATATATTACAAAACCCTCTCTTCCCTCATGTACTCCCCAATGGCTAAGATGCTTGAACTAACAGCTTCCCTAAATATAAATGTCAGGGAGCTGATGACCAATGTTGGAATTTGCTTCATCCCCATGGTCTGACAGAGCCTGAGCTTGTTGACCTCTGGTAAATATTGCTAGGCCCATCTGTTTGCTCAGGCTTTTTGCCTGAGGTAAGGGCTGGACTAGATAGTTTGGTGCATTCTGAGTGGGTGGCAGAGGATTTTTGACATTGGTTCGATTTGTTATGTAATTGGGGTATTTAAATGTTTATATATTTGCTTAGGGCCTGATCTAGCACCCAGTGAAGACTCTCATTGACTTCACTAGGCTTTGGATTAGGCTCTTAGAGAAATATGGGGGCAGACCCTCAGCTGGTAGAATGTGTCATAGCTCCACTGAAGTTTAGATTAGCTTATGATCTGCCCCAGGATATGCACATTTTTGTAAAGCTAAGAAATAAATGTAATGCATAAATAAGTTTCCCACCTCTAGTGAAAATGGAGCACTTGTTAAATGTAATGCTGCATCTCTTCTCAAATGAAAATAGACTCCAGAATGTTCAGCCAGTTGGATTGCTCTATTGGCTGAACTGTCTTCAGTGCAGGCAAAAAAGATGTTCTATACGTATCTATTTATTTACCACCATAGCATCTAAGCAACACCCACTTCAATTGTTACTAATGCAGGGCATCATTTTTTCAAATACTTAAAAAAAAAGTAGGTGTATCAGTAACTGCAAAACCACTAAAACATTTCAGGCACATGTGTCCAAAGGATCTGAGGTAATGATTATGAGAGTGGAGGGACAGGCCACAAATTGGTATTAATGTCTCATTTATGATTAAAGCAACAGAGGGTCCTGTGGCACCTTTAAGACTAACAGAAGTATTGGGAGCATAAGCTTTCGTGGGTAAGAACCTCACTTCTTCCATTTATGATTGTTAACCTTGCAGCCTCTGCTATTCCCCTCCTTTGTGGGGAAATACAGGAGTATACCAGTGTCTCTGGATTTCAATGTAATTCTCAAAACCTAACATACATAGTACCCTTCCATTTAAATGGGACTATATCAGGGGTGAGCAAACTTTTTGGCCCAAAGGCCACATCTTGGTGGGGAAATTGCATGCAGGGCCATGAATGTAGGGCTGGCGCAGGGAGTTGGGGTGCGGGAGGGAGTAAAGGGTGTGGGAGGGGGTGTGGTGTGCGGTGTGCAGGAAGGGGCTCAGGGCAAGGGGTTGGGGTGCAGGAGGGGTGCAGGTGTACAAGGGGGCTCAGGGCGGGGGTTGGGGTGCAGGAGGGGGTACAGAGTGCGGGAGGGGGATCAGGGCAGGAGGTTGGGGGGCAAGAGGGTGCGGGGTATGGGAGGGGGCTCAGGGCAGGGGGTTGGAGTGCAGGAGGGTGCAGGGTGCGGCAGGGGACTCAGGGCAGGGGGTTGGGGTGCAGGAGGGTGTGAGTTGCGTCAGGGGGCTCAGGGCAGGGGGTTGGAGTGTGGCAGAGGGCTCAGGGAAGGGGGTTGGGATGCAGGAGGGGTGCGGCAGAGGATTGGGGTGCGGGGTGCAGGAGGGGTTCGGTGTACGGGCTCCAGCCCGGCGCCACTTACCTGGAGTGGCTCTGGGGTGGCAGTGGCATGCAGCGAGGCTAAGGCAGGCTCCCTGCCTGCCCTGGCCCCACGCCGCGCCTCTCCCGGAAGAGACGGCACCACATCCCTGTGGCCCCTGGGGGAGGGGGGGCAGAGGGTTCCGCATGCTGCCCTCGCCTGCGAGTACCACCCCCGAAGCTCCCATTGGCCGCGGTTCCCCGTTCCCAACCAATGGGAGCTGCGGGGGGTGGTGCCTGCAGGCGAGGGCAGCGCTCAGAGCCCTCTGCCCCCCCCCCCTTACCCAGGGGCTGCAAGGAGGTGGTGCCGGCCGCTTCTGGGAGCAGTGCGGGGCCCGCGGGGCCACAGGGGTGGCAATCCCGTGGGCAGGATCCAAAGCCATGACAGGCCAGATCCGGCCCGCGGGCCATACTTTGCCCACCCCTGGACTATATACTCTGTGAAGTATTATGAGGGTTAATCATCATCCCCCAGCTAAACAGTTTGATATAAATTCCATTCCATTCTTAAAACAAATGAGAAAGAATTTACTCAGTTGGAAGAAAGTAACTCAGTCCTCCCAGATTAGCCGGATTGCTGCTGGTAAATTGAATCTGTTGCCAAATATTTGTTTCCAAAACTTCTCTTTTAGGGATGGGTGAACTACATGAATATACATTATTGGCTTCCTAAAATTATAGTTAATTAACATTTTTCCTCAAAATGTAAACCTTTTTTTTTTTCATTTAATTTAAAAAATGCTTAGTTTGTTAGGGGAAGATGAGTTTACACACACACACACACCCTACGGGATTAGGTGTTTGGAACGGGTCCCATATGAGGGGAGATTAAAGAGGCTAGGATTTTTCAGCTTGGAAAAGAGGAGACTAAGGGGGGATATGATAGAGGTATATAAAATTATGAGTGATGTGGAGCAAGTGGATAAGAAAAAGTTATTTACTTATTCCCATAATACAAGAACTAGGGGTCACCAAATGAAATTAATAGGCAGCAGGTTTAAAACAAATAAAAGGAAGTTCTTCCTCACACAGCGCACAGTCAACTTGTGGAACTCCTTACCTGAGGAGGTTGTGAAGGCTAGGACTATAACAGCGTTTAAAAGAGAACTGGATAAATTCATGGTGGTTAAGTCCATTAATGGCTATTAGCCAGGATGGGTAAGGAATGGTGTCCCTAGCCTCTGTTTGTCAGAGGGTGGAGATGGATGGCAGGAGAGAGATCACTTGATCATTGCCTGTTAGGTTCACTCCCTCTGGGGCACCTGGCATTGGCCACTGTCGGTAGACAGGATACTGGGCTAGATGGACCTTTGGTCTGACCCAGTACGGCCGTTCTTATGTTCTTATGTATGTTCTACCTGCCCAAAATGAAACGACTCTCCAACAAGCAGGGCTCTATATCTAGTACATATTGATTGTATTTATTTGTTAATTAGAACTTATCTCTTCCCTTCTCTGATTTCTGCACAGTTCCTCCTATATGGAACATAGGGCCAACAAATTTGAGTTGAATGAACTTTCAAACCCGTGAGACATTTATCATTTCTAAGCTAAGTAAAATAAGTTAACTCCCCCCTAATGTCTATAAAAATGTAGCTATTCCTGACAAAGCAGTGGGAAGAATCCATTTTTTGTCTCCTTCTGTGGAACATGTACCAAATGTGTTCTTTTGAAAGCCAACGTGGTTTCTGAACAGAATATTGTATCACAAACATGATCTTTATTCTCCAGTAACTTCAGAAAAGAGCAGGTGAACAATACTAACCGCTATAGGTGGCTTGCGTTGATCTAGCTAAGGCTTGTGAGCATGTTACTGGAAAGATGTTGTGTCATCCTTTCAGGAAGTGCTACCTAGATAGGCTTGTTGCTATCATCCATTCATTCCATCAGGATATGTCTGAAAGGATCGGTTACAGTGGTTATCTGTCAGATCAGGACAGATGTCAAGCAAGGATGTGTGTCTGCACTTTACCTGTTTCACTGCTGCAGTTAATGCTGAATCCACCAACAAGCTCCAAGCAGAAAACGACATCCATGTGCGATAAGGTAAATTCTCCAGTCTATCACGCCTGAAGGAAAAACTAAAGTTTCCAAAGAGCTCGACCTCCTTAGGATGCTGTTCTTGTTGCTCAGTCTGAGCAGGAACTCCACGCATTGGTAACTCATTTTAATATAGCAACAATCAACTTTCTTACTGTTAGATGAAGAAAAGACAGACTTGCTCTGACAAGCTCCATCTGCCCATCCCGTCACTGAACAGAAATTTTCATCAGTGATGCCACTTGGGAAGTGTTGTATCTGACAATGCTTTTTTGTATGGATGCTGAAATCACCATCCAGGTTAACAAAGCATGCACTGTCTTTGGCAGGCCCAACAAATGTGTTTAGAGAAAGATCTTGGACTTCAAAAGGACACCAGCTTTAAAGAATATCAGGCAGTCATGCAAGCCATGTTGCCTTGTGGTTGTAAATCTTGACTCTGTAAGTGTCAAAGCAGCCTGTGTAATGCCTTCCTTAAGAAAATTTTCCACATTAGAACTGTAAAGATAGTATTTACTATTAAAGGTTTTGATCATTCAAAGCTACTATGTACTGCTGCTATCTTTGATTAAATTAAACTGCACTGGTACATCTTTCCAAACATTAGCTCCTATAGTCAACTACGGAAGGTTCATATTGGCATGGTGGATAAGCTTCTCTGTTTTAAA
The DNA here is from genome assembly GCF_028017835.1 of Emys orbicularis. Classification (NCBI taxonomy): domain Eukaryota; kingdom Metazoa; phylum Chordata; order Testudines; family Emydidae; genus Emys; species Emys orbicularis. The sequence goes on along the minus strand of NC_088683.1, from coordinate 30,125,805 downwards.
GACAGTCTCAAACAGTTACTTAAAGATGCTAACACTGCAGCTAACACCTACAAAATCCTGGCAGCTGGCCCACGTGAGTATCTTCTATATTTGCACAGTGTCAAGCACACTAGCAGTACTGAATAAATAATAATCCTAAAGACCTGTAGGCAGTCAGGGAATAGCTATGGATGAGGAGTTCATACTGGGAAATCTGAAAATGAAAAATTCTCTTGTTATAATTATGGGAAAGCTCTTCTCCTCCTTTTCCTTTTCATTCATTGATCTGTTTTCCTCAATAACAAGGGGTGATGGTGATGATAAAGGTGCCAAAAAAAGAATTTCTTTGTAAGATGATATATCCCCTCAAGCAGGGAATTTAAGCTAACATCTACACCAGTAGTGTCATACATACATAATTTGTAAGATCATTGAGCGGAGTAGTCAGTAATAACTCAAACTTCTGATTCCAAGAATCCATTTCCAATTTAAATTAAAAACAAAATGGAAAGCAAATATTTTATACTGGGGGGAAGCGGGGCGGAGAATCACTGGGAAAAAAATTTCACTTCACCATCTTCTTTTAGAGGATGAAAGCAACTTTCTCCACTTATGGTGAAAGTTCCCAAAACACATAGGTGCTGGTCACAAATCTTTGAATTGATTGACAAAATTCATGGGGGAATTCAATCATCAATTCTATAAAAATGTCATTAAAAGCTAACTTACTTCTGCAAAAAACTGTTTTTCTTCCCGTTTTTGCTAATGCTTATTTAATTCAGACTCCTGACAAACAGTTGAGAGAAGACCTTTCTTTGAGAAAAAATCAATGCTGCCTCCTCTTCTAATGAAGGATGAAAAATTACCCCATTTTGCTCCCTTAGTAGACACAGAGTAATTCAAGATTTAAGAGCAGTTAAGAACTGGAATAAATTGCCTAGGGAGCTTGTGGAATCTCCATCATTGGAGATTTTTAAGAGCAGATTAGACAAACACCTGTCAGGGATGGTCTACATAATACTTAGTCTTGCCATGAGTGCAGGGGACTGGACTAGATGACCTCTCGAGGTCCCTTCCAGTCTATGATTCTATAATTCTAAAAAAAATAGGTGGAAATGTTTGTTTGTTTTTAAATTGTCTGCCTTTACATATGAAAAAAGGGGCGGTAAAGGGCACAAAGAAAAATGATTTCCCCCCCTTTGCTGTTTGCCTTTAATGTAAATAAAAAGATGCAAAGGGAGACTCAGTGTAATCAAGTTAGTCTCAAGGGACATTTTTCAAAAGCTTGAAATAAAACATGCTGAAAAGAAGCAAATCTTCAGGATCACAGGAGAAAAGAATAAACTGAAAAGTGCCAAAGTCACCACCTGTTGAGAAGATGGAGTATCATGCTCAAAGCTGTTAAGGTGTTAATACAGCTGTTCAGTGTTACCTTAAAGAGTTAATTGTAGATCATGGGTTTTAATTAAAAGGACTGGGGCCTGCTTTTATCATGTTAACCATAGAAATCCTTTAAAACGTATTAAACACAAAATCATACAACATGAAAATGACAAAATAAAAATACGTGGAATTTCCCTCTTTAATTTACCTTTTGGACTGACCTACAAAGGGAGAAACATTCATTAAAAAGTATCTTATAGGTACCGAAAGTCTTTCCTCAGGATGGGGGGAAGAGTCCAATCAGCTGTTGCAGTTTGGCTCAACAATTATTGTTAAGATTATTCCTTCTGTTTAAGAAAACACACACACAAAGGGAAGAGAATGGGTAGAAAAGAAAGCAAAAGTTCTGTCTTGATGATGCTTGACCATTCATGTTGCAGGCATGATAGGGTACAAATGAATCAGTCATGATCAGATGCGCATTAGCTTTTTGACACTGGCTCACTTTTTTTTCTGAGATGACATCTGGATGGTACACGCAGGTCTCCTCCAATCTTCCTTCTGCTGGGGCAAGACTGCTTATGCTGTTTTAACCAGTTGTGCAGGTTATGGTAATTACATCATGAAATGTAATTAACTCTAGGACTGGTCAATCTTGGAATCGGTTAGATAAAAAATGACAAGACAAAATAAAATGGGGATGATATAACACACAAGGAGGGGATAACTTAGGGTGACCAGATATCCCTATTTTATAGGGACAGTCCTGATATTTGGGGCAATTTCTTCTATAGGCGCCTATTACCCCCCATCCCCTGTCCCGATTTTTCACACTTGCTGTCTGGTCACCCTAACTGTAAACTTAAACCTTCATCCCAGAAGTTACATAATGTAATGAACCTGCTGGACATAGTGCCCCATCGATCCCCAGTGCAAAATGCATCCCATAGAGGGCGCCATAATCCTCAGAGAACAGGAAAGTGAACGTAAGAACATAAGAACATAACAACGGCCGTACCGGGTCAGACCAAAGGTCCATCTAGCCCAGTATCCTGTCTACCGACAGTGGCCAATGCCAGGTGCCCCAAAGGGAGTGTACCAACAGGCAATGATCAAGTGATCTCTCTCCTGCCATCCATCTCCATCCTCTGACAAACAGAGGCTAGGGACACCATTCCTTACCCATCCTGGCTAATAGCCATTAATGGACTTAACCACCATGAATTTATCCAGTTCTCTTTTAAACGCTGTTATAGTCCTAGCCTTCACAACCTCCTCAGGTAAGGAGTTCCACAAGTTGACTGTGCGCTGCGTGAAGAAGAACTTCCTTTTATTTGTTTTAAACCTGCTGCCTATTAATTTCATTTGGTGACCCCTAGTTCTTGTATTATGGGAATAAGTAAATAACTTTTCCTTATCCACTTTCTCCACATCACTCATGATTTTATATACCTCTATCATATCCCCCCTTAGTCTCCTCTTTTCCAAGCTGAAGAGTCCTAGCCTCTTTAATCTCTCCTCATATGGGACCCGTTCCAAACCCCTAATCATTTTAGTTGCCCTTTTCTGAACCTTTTCTAGTGCCAATATATCTTTTTTTAGATGAGGAGACCACATCTGTACACAGTATTCGAGATGTGGGCATACCATCAATTTATATAAGGGCAATAATATATTCTCAGTCTTATTCTCTATCCCCTTTTAAATGATCCCTAACATCCTGTTTGCTTTTTTGACTGCCTCTGCACACTGCGCGGACATCTTCAGAGAACTATCCATGATGACTCCAAGATCTTTTTCCTGACTTGTTGTAGCTAAATTAGCCCCCATCATATTGTATGTATAGTTGGGGTTATTTTTTCCAATGTGCATTACTTTACATTTATCCACATTAAATTTCATTTGCCATTTTGTTGCCCAATCACTTAGTTTTGTGAGATCTTTTTGAAGTTCATCACAGTCTGCTTTGGTCTTAACTATCTTGAGCAGTTTAGTATCATCTGCAAACTTTGCCACCTCACTGTTTACCCCTTTCTCCAGATCATTTATAAATAAGTTGAATAGGATTGGTCCGAGAACTGACCCTTGGGGAACACCACTAGTTACCCCTCTCCATTCTGAGAATTTACCATTCATTCCTACCCTTTGTTCCCGGACTTTTAACCAGTTCTCAATCCATGAAAGGACCTTCCCTTTTATCCCATGACAACTTAATTTACGTAAGAGCCTTTGGTGAGGGACCTTGTCAAAGGCTTTCTGGAAATCTAAGTACACTATGTCCACTGGATCCCCCTTGTCCACATGTTTGTTGACCCCTTCAAAGAACTCTAATAGATTAGTAAGACACGATTTCCCTTTACAGAAACCATGTTGACTATTGCTCAACAGTTTATGTTTTTCTATGTGTCTGACAATTTTATTCTTAACTATTGTTTCAACTAATTTGCCCGGTACCGACGTTAGACTTACCGGTCTGTAATTGCCGGGATCACCTCTAGAGCCCTTTTTAAATATTGCCGTAACATTAGCTAACTTCCAGTCATTGGGTACAGAAGCCAATTTAAAGGACAGGTTACAAACCTTAGTTAATAGTTCCGCAACTTCACATTTGAGTTCTTTCAGAACTCTTGGGTGAATGCCATCTGATCCTGGTGACTTGTTAATGTTAAGTTTATCAATTAATTCCAAAACCTCCTCTAGTGACACTTCAATCTGTGACAGTTCCTCAGATTTGTCACCTACAAAAGCCGGCTCAGGTTTGGGAATCTCCCTAACATTCTCAGCCGTGAAGACTGAAGCAAAGAATCCATTTAGTTTCTCCGCAATGACTTTATCGTCTTTAAGCGCTCCTTTTGTATCTCGATTATCAAGGGGCCCCACTGGTTGTTTAGCAGGCTTCCTGCTTCTGATATACTTAAAAAACATTTTGTTATTACCTTTGGAGTTTTTGGCTAGCCGTTCTTCAAACTCCTCTTTGGCTTTTCTTATTACATTCTTGCACTTAATTTGGCAGCGTTTATGCTCCTTTCTATTTGCCTCACTAGGATTTGACTTCCACTTTTTAAAGGAAGTCTTTTTATCTCTCACTGCTTCTTTTACATGGTTGTTAAGCCACGGTGGCTCTTTTTTAGTTCTTTTACTGTGTTTCTTAATTTGGGGTATACATTGAAGTTGGGCCTCTATTATGGTGTCTTTAAAAAGCGGCCATGCAGCTTGCAGGGATTTCACTTTAGTCACTGTACTTTTTAACTTCTGTTTAACTAACCCCCTCATTTTTGCATAGTTCCCCCTTTTGAAATTAAATGCCACAGTGTTGGGCTGTTGAGATGTTCTTCCTACCACAGGGATGTTGAATGCTATTGTATTATGGTCACTATTTCCAAGCGGTCCTGTTATAGTTACCTCTTGGACCAGCTCCTGCGCTCCACTCAGGACTAAATCTAGAGTTGCCTCTCCCCTTGTGGGTTCCCGTACCAGCTGCTCCAGGAAGCAGTCATTTAAAGTATCGAGAAATTTTATCTCTGCATTTCGTCCTGAAGTGAAATGTTCCCAGTCAATATGGGGATAATTGAAATCCCCCACTATTATTGGGTTCTTAATTTTGATAGCCTCTCTAATTTCCCTTAGCATTTCATCATCACTATCACTGTCCTGGTCAGGTGGCCTATAATAGATCCCTAATGTTATATTCTTATTAGAGCATGAAATTTCTATCCATAGAGATTCTATGGAACATGTGGATTCACTTAAGATTTTTACTTCATTTGATTCTACATTTTCTTACACATATAGTGCCACTCCCCCCTCCCCCCCCCCGCACGACCTGTTCTGTCCTTCCGATATATTTTGTACCCCGGAATGATTGTGTTCCATTGATTGCTCTCGGTCCACCAGGTTTCTGTGATGCCTATTATATCAATATCCTCCTTTATCACAAGGCACTCTAGTTCACCCATCTTATTATTTAGACTTCTAGCATTTGTGTACAAGCACTTTAAAAACTTGTCACTGTTTATTTGTCTGCCCTTTTCTGATGTGTCAGATTCTTTTTTATGTGAATGTTTCTCGTCTGATCTGGCCCCTACTTTATCCTCTTCCATCCTCTGCTCCTGACTAGAACCTGGAGATTCTCTATCATTAGACTCTCCCCTAAGAGAAGTCTCTGTCCGATCCACATGCTCCTCTGCAGCAGTCGGCTTTCCCCCATCTCCTAGTTTAAAAACTGCTCTGCAACCTTTTTAATGTTTAGTGCCAGCAGTCTGCTTCCACTTTGGTTTAGGTGGAGCCCATCTCTCCTGTATTGGCTCCCCCCATCCCAAAAGTTTCCCCAGTTCCTAATGAATGTAAACCCCTCCTCTCTACACCATCGTCTCATCCACGCATTGAGACTCTGAAGCTCTGCCTGCCTAACTGGCAGGGCCGGCTCTAACTTTTTTGCTGCCCCAAGCAGCAAAAAAAAGCGCCGCCCCCCAAGCCCCCCTGCCGAGTGCCATGCCGCCGGAGCCCGCCCCCCCCGCCGAGCGCCGCCGGAACCCCCCCCCGAGCACCGCCGGAACCCCCCCCCCCAGCGCCGTGCCCGCGCCGCCCCCCCGCCGAACGGCACGCCGCCGGAGCCCGCCCCCCCCGCCGAGCGCCGCGCCGCCGGAGCGCCCCCCCCCCCCCCGCGGAATGCCGCGCCGCGCTCCCCCTGCCGCCCCTTACCAGGTGCCGCCCCAAGCATGTGCTTGGGTGCCTGGTGCCTGGAGCCGGCCCTGCTAACTGGCCCTGCACGTGGAACTGGGAGCATTTCTGAAAATGCCACCATAGAGATCCTGGATTTCAGTCTCTTCCCTAGCAGCCTAAATTTGGCCTCCAGGACATCTCTCCTACCCTTCCCTATGTTATTGGTACCTACATGTACCACGACCACCGGCTCCTCCCCAGCACTACACATAAGTCTGTCTAGATGCCTCGAGAGATCCGCAACCTTCGCACCAGGCAGGCAAGTCACCATGCGGTTCTCCCAGTCATCACAAGCCCAGCTATCTACGTTTCTAATGATCGAATCTCCCATTACTAACACCTGCCTTTTCCTAGCAACTGGAGTTCCCTCCCCCGGAGAGGCAACCTCAGTGCGAGAGGTAACCCCAGCACCATCTGGAAGGAGGGTCCCAACTATGGGAAGGTTTCCCTCTGCTCCCGTTGACTGCTCTGCTTCCCTGGGCCTTTCATCCTCCTCAACAGCACAGGGGCTGTCTGGCCGGAGGTGGGACAATTCTACAGTGTCCCGGAAAGCCTCATCAACATACCTCTCTGCCTCCCTTAGCTCCTCCAGTTCCGCTACCCTGGCCTCCAAAGTCCGTACGTGGTCTCTGAGGGCCAGGAGCTCCTTGCACCGAATGCACACATACGCCACCCGCCCACAGGGCACGTAATCATACATGCTGCACTCAGTGCAATAAACTGGATAGCCCCCACTCTGCAGCTGGGCTTCTGCCTGCATTGTCTCCTCATTAATGAAAGGGTTATTTAAGCAAAAGGTTTTGAATGTAGTTTGGTTTATAGGTTTTAAGGGGAATAAAGGGACCCCCGCTTCCTTCCCACTCCCCTTCCAAACTCCCTTGCGAAACTCCCTGTTAGCAGCCCCTGGTCGCTTGTGCGCTGCTTTATAAAGCCCTGGCCTATGTGAATGCCCCACCCACTGATTAAGGCTCAGCCAATTCCCAGAGGCTTCTAGCTTTCAGACCTTCCTTTGAAGCTCACAGCTTCCAACTGCCAGCCACAGCACACGGTCCTTCAACCAACCAACCAAACAAACAGACTGACAAACACAAGCTCAGCACACAGCAAGTAACCCCCAAACACAAACAAACACACACTACAGACAGTCACTTACCCCAAGGGTGCTGTATTGCTCCTCCTTCACCTGGAGAACTCCCTTGTGAAACTCCCTGTTAGCAGCCCCTGTTCACAAAAGCTCAAGTACCTGAGGTCAGCAGAGAGAGGGGATCAGATTCAGGAGGGAGTTCAAAGCAGAGGTGTGAATGGAAGTTTCATTTTGTGAAGGATTTAGAGATTTCAAATTTTGCTTTGTTCTGAACTGGAGCGAAAACTGAACATTTCTGAATTGTCTGTGAAGGAAAATTCTGGACAAAAAATAATTTGGGGTCAATTAAAATGTTTCATTTTGATAAATTTTAAATGTTTCATTTTTAATTCAGATTTTATTACAATAATACAAAATTTAAAACATTTCAGAATGAAAAGTTGCTTCGGAATGAAAAATTATAAATGTTCAATTCTGATAAAATTGAAATGGTGGTCAGAACTTTTTCCCCAATTTTGTTCTGAAACGAAATTCCCGTAAAATCAACCTGATTTTGCAAAGAAGTCTGATTTTGATGGAGCCATGTATTCTGGCATAATATGGTTTTGTCACAGTTTCTCTGACCATTTCCAAGCTAAAGGCTGGGTGAGAGCAGGAGCAGCAGGCCAGAGAAGCAACATGGGAACTACCTGTGGAGGACAGGCCAGACCACAAGCTCATGGGCAGGGAGACTAGCCCCCCTGGCCTCACCCCTTCTGCCTGAGGCCCCCTCCACAGCCAGAGCCCCGAGCTCCCCCCTCCTGGAGAAGCCCTGAGCCGACCCCCCCACACAGCCGGAGGAGCCCCGAGCTAGCCAGAGCCCCCCTAACCGTGCCGTGCCTCCCCTCCTGAGACCCCAAGCCACTCTGTGGGAAAAGCTCGTCTCTTCCAGAAGAACCTGAACTTTTTATATGCACCATGCAGGTTCCAGGGCAGCTGAGGAGGCGGTATGTGTTACTCAGCTTCCTGGGTTCATTAGTAATCTCCCTGGAGTCCATAATAATAATAATAAGCAAAAACTTCCCATGCAAATCCCGCAACTGGCATCCAGCAGCCGCAGCTTTGCCAGGGCAGGCTTATATTATATCCATCACCTATGCAAAGGCTTCCTGAGAGCTGAGATGGGAACCTTTATACCCCTGAACTGGATTGCCCCAGGAGCTGTGTTAGGAACTATTGTTTTAATCCTTTCCTGTAACTATTAAAAGCAATTGTGTCTAGGGGATTTGCATTCTCTGCTTTGCCAGACCTCGTAAAGCATCTTCTGTTACTTAACATGTACGTGTGTGGGAACCCAATGAGAGCTAGAGCTTAGTGCTTGGAGCACCTGGCCTCCAAAGTTCCGGTACACAGAGCATGCTACCAGACACCTAGAGGGGACTATTGCGTACCACAACACCCACAGGGATACTCTGCACTGGGATTGGTTTCATAGACCACCCACCTACATCGATGGGTGGGAGAAATTGATGGAGCTGGCAGTGAAAGAGGGACAGTCCCAGTAACAAGGGAGGGAGGCACTTGGCAAGGAACAATAGGTAGCTCCTCCCATGGGAGTCTCTGGCACCCACTGGCCAGGTGGGGTAGAGGGGTGCTGATTGGCCAGCATTCCCCAGCTCCAAGGGATTTAGCCCAGCACAGGGGCCATATGGAGCCTCTTTCAGCTCTGTTCCAGCAGCCCACCGTACCCACCTGAACTAGGAATGGGAATCCGCCCTGACAGATGCTGTGGGTCTAGCTGATCTTATGTTTGGGAGGTCAGGAAGGAATTTTTTTCTCCCATGGGTCAATTGGCAGAGGACCAGGGAGTTTTTTGCCTTCCTCGCAGTACCTGCAAGCCACAGTGGGTTAAGTAGGAATGCGCATGGTACCTAAGGAGTGGTGCCGCTAACTCATCACAACTCAAGGCCAGTTTCCACTGCGGTTAAGAGAATAAAATGAACCGTTCCCAGAGGTAAAAGACCTAGGATTTTGGTGATGGGCCTTGGGCTCATGTGATTGGGTGAGACCCTGTGGCCCTCGTGGGCTGAGGTCCCCACCCTGCTGCACCATCTGTCCCCCTTGCACGGGTGAGGGTGCTAGGACTCAGAAAGAGCTGAGTCCTGGGACATAGGCTGAGGAGAGCCTACCATGTGTTATGGTTATGTGGTAAGAAGCCCTGTAACCCCCACACTGGAAACAATTAAATGCCTTGCATAGGAGACTATGGGTGATGGGTGGGTAGTGCCCCTCCCTTGTGTTAAAAGTTTAATAAAAGTTGCCACCTGCCGCTTAATTCCATGCATGTGTCTGTCCTCATTTTGCCGTTGTGTCCACATCATTAGGATTCAACTGATCTGCTGGTGATGGCCTGACATTCTTATTGGTCCATTGATGTTTCAAGAGAAGTCTCCCAGTGTCCACAGGAAAAGGTGTTTAAACTTGGATAAGGTGAGGAAATTCCCCTATATTTGAGTATCTCCAGGATCCCACAGATGCCATTTGTGTTTCTTTAAAATATCTAGAAGGGGAATGGTCAGACATCTCTGACTCAGTTGTCCAAATAAGATCATTTCCAGTATCCCAAATGTAGGCATTTCTTTCCATTTCAAGGAATTTGTGGTCCATTGTTATGTAAACTTATGCTTTCATAAGACTACTTGGAGGTCTTTTCACCATCATATAGCATCCCAAACAAACTTAGTTTACACAAAGCCTTTGACTCCATTTTATGCTGGTTTATATCAAGAAGACCATTTTTCCCTTTTACCAAAATTGACTAGGCAAAAGTTTTTGAAAACATTTTAAAGCCACCACCATTACATGTTTCAACTCATACACAGTTTCACTGCTTATGGCGCTGGAGAATTTGGCCTAGTCTGTGTGTTTATGAGCAGATTATTTTCTGTTATATTTACAATCCACTCTATAGCAGGTCTTCTGATCTCACTGGGTTTTCCTGTAGTGTGGGTTGCAATTTCAATAATATTTAATAATATTTCTGGCCATTAGTTGGTGTGATAGTTACAGTTCACATTGAGCACATTTCAATATACACAAAATAAGAATTCAGCAACTCCACATGAGGGAGCAGAGGTGTTTGTGTTTAGTAACTTGGCTGAACTTGAATATTTTGATTTGAAATTATTTGTATTATTTAACTGAATTAAACATACACAAATAGAGGGAATCTACTGATGCCCACTGTCTCTTAAAGGAATAGCATATTTTTTGTCTGTCAGTTAAAGGAAGTTTTAAAAAACAACAGCCAGTACTGGGCTGAATCCTACTGTCATACACATGGGCACAACTCCAATTGATTTCAAATATATTTGACAGTAGAACTGTGCCCACAGTACTTAATTAAATACTCAGTTTATAATGTTTTTGGTTGTTGTTAAAAAAACTCCCTTGGACTATGTAGTTTATTTTTTCATTAGTGTTATCTTCTGTATGTACTAGATGTCACACACCATCTTGTATACATAAAAAACTAGAATTATTTTTGTAAGATGCTGCATTACTAGATGTTACTAGCCAGTTACATAATCTGATGGCCTTAGCTACACAAAGACTCCTTTGAGCCCCAGACAGACAGTTGGTGAACAGCCTAAAGTGCCGTTCACTTCATTAGGACTTGGGGTGGTTCAGCACTACTGAATCAGCCCCTTTATCAGTAACATTACATTTTAATAACATGTCAGTTTTTAAATTTTCTTTTCTTGACTTAGTTTCATTTCACTCCAGAGGGTCATTAATACTGTGCAGTTATATTTTGTCTGCTAGAGAAAAACAGTTCCTTAAGGACATTCAACAAACCAGTCTTTCTCAATAAATACGCCAGTAGAGGAGGGTCTGCTTTTATCATGTAAAGAGGAGGATTTGATTCAGAATGCATTATATGTAAACAACTGCTTAAAAGTCACACATATTTTTATATTTCAGTCTGTTTACCTGTCAGGCACGTAGTTAACTGTTCCTAAATAAACGTAAGGCATTTGCGTTCCGTTCCATTCAGTTTGGCATCCAGAATTTCAGGTGCTTATCTGAAGATTATTCACTAACCAAGCCCCTTGAATCTGTAAGATTGTGCTGAGGAATTTATTAAAAATAGTCTTTAAATTTAGCATTTAGATGTTAGGGTCTATAAATGCTCTGTAAATACAATAGATTAGAGTTGATTGATTTCTGGCACTTTTGCTACTAGTCTTAGCAAGAACTACAAAAAGAACAGGCTTTCTCATGGGATCTTGACACTTTTGGTTCCTGTACAGGCTGGAAATAGGATATACAATAACAGCTATCAAAACATTTCAGAACCTGAAGCAAAGTTTGGTTTGAGTTGGCTTCTAAAAGTAGGCAAGGTCTTGGCAGGGGGTGGGGTGGGGGATTTATTTTATCTGCGTCAGTTTTGTCAATTAAGGGCCAAAACATGACCTACATTAAAACAGTTGTGTTTAGAGAGAGGCCTGAACCTACATCCAGACAGCTCCAAACTTTTGGGAGTTTTGACCCAAATCCAAACTTTCCAGCTACCCCCTCCCATCTTTTAAGAGGCGGAACCAAACCCCAGCTTCCCTCAAACACTGGGGAAGTTCAGATCCAAAAGACCTTTTTTTTGTGGCTTGAGCCCATCTCTAGGCTATAGGAGGTGCTGATTCCCCACACACCCCGACTGTCCAGTCTGGCTCTTAGCACTGAGCTGTGGAGCTGTGGTGCAGTTCCTGCCTTGACTCTAATGGCTGCTTCTCTCTTGCTCTGAGCATCTCATTACAGGGAAAAGCAGAGAGACTGTAACCAGCCTCCCCAGCAAGGGAGGACTGGAGTGGGGGAGTCCAGAGACACCCCACCCTCAGCCTGGGAGCACTGGGGTGGGGAAAGACCAGAGACTCCCCATTCCCCATCAAGAAAGCTCTGAGGTGGGAAGACCCAGAGACTCCCCTCCCCTTCCCCAGCACTGGGGTGGGGGAGGCTTGTCCTCTACTATTATGGAGATGGATGGGAGAGGAGATGCAGAGATACCCTTCCCCAGCAAGAGGGGATTGAGGAAAAATGCAGACACCCCCTTACCTCTCCCCTTCTCCCTCCCCCAAACCAAGCGGAGGGAGAGGTCAGGTCCTGAAAAAAGAGCTCTGTGTAAGCTCGAAAACGTATCTCTCAATAGAAGTTGGTCCAATAAAAGATATCACCTCACCCACCTTGTCTCTCTAATATCCTGGGACCAACACGGCTACAACAACACTGCGTACAAGAGAAAGACAGGCACAGATAGGAAAGAAAAATGTGGCATGAAAATTGACAGAGAACAGAAATCAAGGGAAATACAGTAAGTTACTATTAGTATATATTTTGTGCAGCATCAGTATCATCCTAGGTGCTTTACAGCTTGGTATAAATAGAAGATACCTGTCCTGAAGAGTTTACAATCTAAATGGACAATGTACAAATGAAGGGAGATGAGAAGCAAAACCAAAAATAACAAAAAAAAAAAACAAACAATAAAACTGAAAGATGAAGTACAGTATGTCGCAGTTTGTTTGGATTTTTTCCTCCCAAGATGTTTTAAAAAATTGTAAAAGTTTGGTGCCAAAATATTACCATTTGTACTTTGTTAGATTTCATATACCTCCAGGTGAAATGATTGTGCACAACCAGGGGGATCTGAATGTGCTGGTTGTGGATCAACAGTGTGCATGGGAGACCAAAAGACCTATAAATGAACAGAGAAAACTTTTTTTAAAAAAGTTTTTAACAGCAGTGCAGGCTCTTTGAAGAGTATCTTTCTTGCATGCTATTGTGTGTGAGTTGTGGAAAATATGCCAGGGTGCTAGGAGCTCTGTGCTTTTATTAGTTTTGTTGTATGTATATTAGCATTTTAATGTAACAAAATTTGGCAAAGTGGCAAGTTACATGTGCACAGACATAAGATAATTGCCAGGTTGGCTTACTTTTTGTGCTTACAATTTTTTAAGTGTCTTAAAATCTTTCAAAATCCAGAGAACTGCATCATCAGTTGGAAGTAACAGAGGAGGAGAAGGACCTCGGAGTATTGGTTGATCACAGGATGATTATGAGCTGCCAATGTGATATGGCCGTGAAAAAAGCTAATGCGGTCTTGGGATGCATCAGGTGAGGTATTTCCAGTAGAGATAGGGAGGTGTTAGTACCGTTATACAAGGCACTGGTGAGACCTCATCTGGAATACTGTGTGCAGTTCTGGTCTCCCATGTTTAAGAAGGATGAATTCAAACTGGAACAGGTACAGAGAAGGGCTACTAGAGTGATCCAAGGAATGGAAAACCTGTCTTATGAAAGGAGACTCAAAGAGCTTGGCTTGTTTAGCCTAACCAAAAGAAGGCTGAGAGGAGATATGATTGCTCTCTATAAATATATCAGAGGAATAAATACCAGGGAGGGAGAGGAATTATTTAAGCTCAGTACCAATGTGGACACAAGAATAAATGGATATAAACTGGCCATCAGGAAGTTTAGACTTGAAATTAGATGAAGGTTTCTAACCATTAGAGGAGTGAAGTTCTGGAAGAGCCTTCCAAGGGGAGCAGTGGGGGCAAAAGACATATCTGGCTTCAAGACTAAGCTTGATAAGTTTATGGAGGGGATGGTATGATGGGTTAGCCTAATTTTGGCAATTAATTGGTCTTTGACTAGTAAATATGCCCAATGGCCTTGATGGGATGTTAGATGGGGTGGGATCTGAGTTACTACAGAGAATTCTTTCCTGGGTGTCATAGATTCATAGATTCATAGATTCTAGGACTGGAAGGGACCTCGAGAGGTCATCGAGTCCAGTCCCCTGCCTGCACGGCAGGACCAAATACTGTCTAGACCATCCCTGATAGACATTTATCTAACCTACTCTTAAATATCTCCAGAGATGGAGATTCCACAACCACCCTAGGCAATCTATTCCAGTGTTTAACCACCCTGACAGTTAGGAACTTTTTCCTAATGTCCAACCTAGACCTCCCTTGCTGCAGTTTAAACCCATTGCTTCTTGTTCTATCCTTAGAGGCTAAGGTGAACAAGTTTTCTCCCTCCTCCTTATGACACCCTTTTAAATACCTGAAAACTGCTATCATGTCCCCTCTCAGTCTTCTCTTTTCCAAACTAAACAAACCCAATTCTTTCAGTCTTCCTTCATAGGTCATGTTCTCAAGACCTTTAATCATTCTTGTTGCTCTTCTCTGGACCCTTTCCAATTTCTCCACATCTTTTTTGAAATGCGGGGCCCAGAACTGGACACAATACTCCAGCTGAGGCCTAACCAGAGCAGAGTAGAGCGGAAGAATGACTTCTCGTGTCTTGCTCACAACACACCTGTTAATACATCCCAGAATCATGTTTGCTTTTTTTTGCAACAGCATCACACTGTTGACTCATATTTAGCTTGTGGTCCACTATAACCCCTAGATCCCTTTCTGCCGTACTCCTTCCTAGACAGTCTCTTCCCATTCTGTATGTGTGCAACTGATTTTTTCTTCCTAAGTGGAGCACTTTGCATTTGTCTTTGTTAAACTTCATCCTGTTTAACTCAGACCATTTCTCCAATTTGTCCAGATCCTTTTGAATTATGACCCTGTCCTCCAAAGCAGTTGCAATCCCTCCCAGTTTGGTATCATCCGCAAACTTAATAAGCGTACTTTCTATGCCAATATCTAAGTCGTTGATGAAGATATTGAACAGAGCCGGTCCCAAAACAGACCCCTGCGGTACCCCACTCGTTATGCCTTTCCAGCAGGATTGGGAACCATTAATAACAACTCTCTGAGTACGGTTATCCAGCCAGTTATGCACCCACCTTATAGTAGCCCCATCTAAATTGTATTTGCCTAGTTTATCGATAAGAATATCATGCGAGACCGTATCAAATGCCTTACTAAAGTCCAGGTATACCACATCCACAGCGTCACCCTTATCCACAAGACTCGTAATCCTATCGAAGAAAGCTATCAGATTGGTTTGACATGATTTGTTCTTTACAAATCCATGCTGGCTGTTCCCTATCACCTTACCACCTTCCAAGTGTTTGCAGATGATTTCCTTAATTACTTGCTCCATTATCTTCCCTGGCACAGAAGTTAAACTAACTGGTCTGTAGTTTCCTGGGTTGTTTTTATTTCCCTTTTTATAGATGGGCACTATATTTGCCCTTTTCCAGTCTTCTGGAATCTCTCCCGTCTCCCATGATTTTCCAAAGATAATAGCTAGAGGCTCAGATACCTCCTCTATTAGCTCCTTGAGTATTCTAGGATGCATTTCATCAGGCCCTGGTGACTTGCAGGAATCTAACTTTTCTAAGTGATTTTTAACTTGTTCTTTTTTTATTTTATCTGCTAAACCTACCCCCTTCCTATTAGCATTCACTATGTTAGGCATTCCTTCAGACTTCTCGGTGAAGACCGAAACAAAGAAGTCATTAAGCATCTCTGCCATTTCCAAGTTTCCTGTTACTGTTTCTCCCTCTTCACTAAGCAGTGGGCCTACCCTGTCTTTGGTCTTCCTCTTGCTTCTAATGTATTGATAAAAAGTTTTCTTGTTTCCCTTTATTCCTGTAGCTAGTTTGAGCTCATTTTGTGCCTTTGCCTTTCTAATCTTGCCCCTGCATTCCTGTGTTGTTTGCCTATATTCATCCTTTGTAATCTGTCCTAGTTTCCATTTTTTATATGACTCCTTTTTATTTTTTAGATCATGCAAGATCTCGTGGTTAAGCCAAGGTGGTCTTTTGCCACATTTTCTATCTTTCCTAACCAGCGGAATAGCTTGCTTTTGGGCCCTTAATAGTGTCCCTTTGAAAAACTGCCAACTCTCCTCAGTTGTTTTTCCCCTCAGTCTTGATTCCCATGGGACCTTACCTGTCAGCTCTCTGAGCTTACCAAAATCTGCCTTCCTGAAATCCATTGTCTCTATTTTGCTGTTCTCCCTTCTACCCTTCCTTAGAATTGCAAACTCTATGATTTCATGATCACTTTCACCCAGGCTGCCTTCTACTTTCAAATTCTCAACAAGTTCCTCCCTATTTGTTAAAATCAAGTCTAGAACAGCTTCCCCCCAGTAGCTTTTTCAACCTTCTGAAATAAAAAGTTGTCTGCAATGCAGTCCAAGAATTTGTTGGATAGTCTGTGCCCCGCTGTGTTATTTTCCCAACATATATCCGGATAGTTGAAGTCCCCCATCACCACCAAATCTTGGGCTTTGGATGATTTTGTTAGTTGCTTAAAAAAAAGCCTCATCCACCTCTTCCACCTGGTTAGGTGGCCTGTAGTAGACTCCTAGCATGACATCTCCCTTGTTTTTTTACCCCTTTTAGCCTAACCCAGAGACTCTCAACACTTCCATCTCCTATGTCCATCTCTATCTCAGTCCAAGTGTGTACATTTTTAATATATAAGGCAACACCTCCTCCCTTTTCCCCCTGTCTATCCTTCCTGAGCAAGCTGTACCCATCCACACCAACATTCCAATCATGTGTATTATCCCACCAAGTTTCAGTGTCTGGCTGGTGAATCTTGCCCACATGCTCAGGGTTTAGCTGATCGCCATATTTGGGGTCGGGAAGGAATTTTCCTCCAGGGCAGATTGGCAGAGGCCCTGGGGGGTTTTCACCTTCCTCTGCAGTGTGGGGTACGGGTCACTTGCTGGTGGGTTCTCTGCACCTTGAAGTCTATAAACCACGATATGAAGATTTCAATAGTTTCGACATAGGTTAGGGGTTTGATACAGGAGTGGGTGAGTGAGATTCTGTGGCCTGCGTTGTGCAGGAGGTCAGACTAGACGATCATAATGGTCCCTTCTGACCTTAAGGTCTATGATCTTTTTCAGAAGGATGCTGGTTTCAGCCTCCAGTGTCTTGATTGGCTTGCTACAAGTCTGCTTCTAGATCTTAATTTTGTTTTAAATTCACCGTTCAATACTAAAAAAACGATTTAGATACAAATAGCCACCATATTGGGTTTAACTGGGTAAAATACAAATGATCCAGTGCATCCACACTAGCTGTGCTGAACCAGCTTAAGAAGGCTTGCACTGCAGCCCCACATCCACACTATATGCTTTCCTAAAATGGTTCAGCTGCAGTGCCTTTTGGCTACCAATCCCACAATTCACAACAAGGAAAACAGAATTGTACACATGCAGGTAGTAGTTTGAGCTGTGCCTCCCATCCCCCTGAAAAGCCACATTGTCAAATATCTACATGTGCATTTTCTATGATGAATGTATTCCTCAGGCTCTGGCCCTCTTCCCAAGCCTTCCTGACAGTCCCAGCCTGATGAACCACCTGTGTTTATCAAACCAGGCCTCTCAGATGGTGAACTGAAGAAGTTTGCTGGCTGCAAGCCCTGATTTGATTAAACTCTGGTGATTTGTCAGATGAGCACTTGCAGCTGACAGATCAACTGTAGCTCACTGCTGAAGATGGCCAGAGCTAAAGGCACTGGTGGAGATGGGGTGAAGGGACATTTTTAGGGGAGGGATGGAGGGATGATCCGGGGCACAGAGGGCAGCCTCAGCCAGTGAACACTAGGCTACAAGGCTTGCCTGCTGAAAAAACTGCAAGAGGAGCAGAGCGGTAGTGTGTCTCTTGATAGTCACCTTGTCCCTGCTCCCAGAGAAGCGATAAAATCTTAGCAGTGCTGGGACAGTCCTTGAGGACTGTTAGAACCAGATTGTGAATTAACTCTGTCCACACTTGCACAGTTCAAACTGCACCAGTTAAATTTGAAGTGATTTCTTAACTTGCTGAAAGGTAACTAGTTCTTCTACTATTTTTAGACAGTGTGAGGCATTTTGGGGTGTGGATGCAAAGTGTCTTACCATCTGTAAGATTGTGATTATGCAAATTAAATTTGTGTAGCATAGACGAGGCCTAACTGTTTGGGGGATTTTGTATATTTGTGTCAGTTTATAAATGATATAGATACGTTTTCACTATCAACTGAGTTCCCTATGCTGATGAGGGTAGGTGTAAGTTTGCATACAATTTGTGGTATTTCCTTCAGTTAGACTGATCTTGGCATGACAAGCTATACATTTGTTGCACAATGTAAAAAAGACCCTCAGGTAACTAACAGAGGTACATACAATTTGTCCAGAACATGGCTTTGGATACTGTAATAGAAAGTGTCTCTCTTTCTCAATCTTCTTGCACACTGGTTCCACAATTGCTCTTCTTTTGTATGAAATGTGCATTAACTCATATCCATTTCTAGTGTATGGTCACTAATTCTGTATTTGGAGACGTACTTTCGCTTTTCACTTTTTACTGTAGTGACATAGCCTGCTAGTGTGATTGTTCTGTGCAGGGATCAGTGGCAGTTTAGCTTGTTTTGGGTTTTTTTTTAAATTTGTCTTCCCACTGATTCATATATTGGTGTTTTAGATATTGGTCTTGGGTCTTGAGCATCATTTTGATTTGGGGGAGGCTGTTTGGATCACGTGTTGGTAGATCAGTATTGTTGAGATCAGGGAATGATGCTATGTAGGGCTGAATTATATTTTCATTTGGATTTACTTTTTGATCTTCCAGCGTTTTGCAATCCAGAGAGTGTTGGCTGCTTTGCTTGAGATGGCACCAGAAGTTTAGTTTTGTTTTCTGTATATTGTTTAGGGGAGGGCATCCATCTAGTTCTCCTCTACAGCAAGTGTCTGTTAAATTCATCTATCTAGGTTCTTCCATGGCAGCCCATCACCAAGTATCTGAGCACCTCCTTGAATTATGACAAATACACAGATATATTTCTCATTCTTCCTTCCAGTCAGAAGGGACTAGACTTCTGGCTGGTGGGGGGTGACAGTATGATTTTACTGTAGGAAAGCTGGGTCAAATAAGTGAGTATTGTTCTGGAGGTGCTGAGTTGTTGCTGAAATTTCTGTGTAGTATTTGTTTACAAAACTGTAGATGTTTTACTGAGGTTTTATCTCATTCCGTGTGGATGAGCCACAGATTTAACTACCACTTTGGAGAAAGGGTATGCTGTAAAATAGTCTGAGCAATAGTTTTATCAGAGTGTTGCAGGGTTTTGTGGTGGGTTTTGCAGCTTCTCACCCCTGAAATCTTTTCCCAGGCTGGAGCTTTAAACTTAAATAGAATTTTTATGTTCCCAGCAAGGACATATAGAATCTTAAGTAAACTCACAAGAGCATAAATATAGACTTTAAAGAGAGTGCAAGCAAGTAAAAAAAATTCTAATTTTATGTTTCCCAAAAATTTGGTATGGGATTGAGGTTCCTATCCTTTCCTGATTGAGAGCTAGTTTGCTTGCCAGTGCTTTCCCTGTAATAGATTCACAGTTAAATTAAATTGGGTTTCACAGGCAGCAGACAACCAGCCAGGCCTCTAAAAGTAATCCATCCTACCCAAGCAGGACTAAGTTCCTCTTATGGCAAACGCATCCTTAAGTAAGAAACCTAGAAATACAGTACTAACAAATCTCTTCCTAAACTACTAAACCATAGTGATTCTGTTACTAAAAGATTGCATGAGTTTCTTTATGACATTGGAGACTCACATAGCTGTTTCTTGTAATATTTGATAGCCAATTTGGAGCCCCCCTAGTGCATTTATATAAGGTATATTACAATATGTGTAATATATTATAAATATGTGTATTTTCTATATCTGTTGTATTTTAAGTCTGGATCCTGCAAGATGATCCGTGCAGATGAATCTCCATTGAAGTAGAAGACTGAAGTGCAGAATTGGGGCTTTAGTTTGTTTTGGTTGCTTTCAAGCCTTTTCTGAAGTTTCAGGATTTTTATTTTTTATGGTTGCCATGTAAAGCCCAAGTATTGCACTATATTTCTAGTAGGTGTATTGACTAGGTCAGCAGGATATAATCTTATCTCTCAGCTGCCTAGTGAAGATCCTAGGATTGGTGATAGCTCTAATAGAATTAAAAGGCCAATGTGTTCAAAAGGATAGGGTTAAAGTTACCTCTGTATTTTATTTTTTCGTACTTGAAGGACTTTGTTTGCATGTAGTTAATTTTTATCCTACATTATGATTGTTTTGTATTACTGTATCAGTGAGGAGCTACAACCAAGAACAGGGACTCGTGCTAGGCTTTGTAAAAATATATAGTGTATGTCTACACTGCAATTAAACACCCCTGGCTGGCCCGTGTCAGCTGACTCAGGCTTGCAGGGCTCGGGCTGCAGGGCTGTAAAACTGAAGAGTAGATTACAGACCCACAAGGGGGCAGGTTCCCAGAGTCCAGGCTCCAGCCTGAGCCTAGATGTTTACACTGCTGTTTTATAGCCTGACAGCCTGAGCCCCATGAGCCCAAGTCATCTGACGCGAGCCAGCTGCGGGTGCTTAATTGCAGTGTAGACATACCCATAGTGAGGGACAGTCCCTGCCCTGAAGAGCTGGTAATCTAAAGAGACAAGACAAAGGGTGGGGAAAGGAAGTATAGTTATGCATATTTTTACAGGGGGAGCTGAGAGATTAAGGCCCAGATCCACAAATGGACTGGAGTACTGTACCTAGTCCCAGTTGTAAGCACCACTGTGGTCCACAAAATCCCCACTTGGCTGCTGCCAAATCTTGCAGGCTATTAAACTCACTTGGCACCTAAATTTTTGCTGTAAAAAGTTCCCTAGGTGCCTACAGTTCCATCCCTAGGCATGTGCACTGCTGTCTCATTTGAGGTGTCCGGATGCCTATCTCACACCTAAGCCCCAGCAGGATCCTCAAACCAGGGGAAGATTGTGGGTGGAACACCTGTTTTGGCTGTGGGGTCCAATCTGCTAGGTATGCTCATGCCTCCCGGATAGGGTCCTGTTCAAAATCCGGAGGGGAGGGGGTCATCGGAGCAGGGGAATTGGACCGTAGGTATCCAACCTTCCAGGTGGTTGCCTTGACCACTTGGGTATAGAAAGACAAGGTGGGTGAGGTAATATCTTCTACTGTTGGTGAAAAAGACAGGGTTTTGAGCTTACGCAGAGCTCTTCTTCGGGTTTCTGTGTAAGCTCGAAAGCTTGTCTCTTTCACCAACAGAAGTTGGTCCAATAAAAGTTATTACCTCACACACTTTGTCTCTTTAATATCCTGGGACCTACATGGCTCAACTACACTGCAGACAATTTGGGTACAGTGTGGTTCTTTCTCTCTGACCCAGTGATTTTTTAAAAAATATTTATCCAAAGTGAAACAGCTTCAACAGGAGAGATCCCGTAGCCCAGTGATTAGGGCAACTTTCTGAGCAGTAGCTGACTCCTGTTCAAATCCTTTCTTCCCATCAGGTAGAGGGTGGAATTAAACCTGGGTCTTCTACATTCTTGGTGAGGGCTAAAAGTGATAAGGGAGGCACTACCCACTTCTCAGGTGACTTGCAAGAATGCCTTAGGTGCTTAAATCTTTTGATTTCAGGAAAGGGGTTCCCAGCTGTGGATCACAGGCAGAGATGGGCACCTCCCTGTGGCCAAGACGTACGTACCTAACTCTATAAGAGGGGAGCGGTTTAGGCAACACCCCTGTTATTGGCATCTCCCACTGGCTAGCTCAGGTGACTCCCTGCCTAGCATGCTGGTTTTTGTGGATCCCATTCTAAGATGCCTGTCTCTCCCCATTCATTGTATAGGGAGCACAGGTGCCTAACTCAGGCTTTGGGATCCCAGTGTTCCAGTGATTTTCTAGGCACCTAAAAGTTAGGCAGTGAAACACACAAGTCCCTTTGTCGATCCAGGTCTAAGTGACTTGTCCAAGGTCATATAGGAAGTCTGTGGCAGAACCAAGAACCAGACCCACATCATCTGAGTCTTAGCCCAGTGTCTTATTTACAAGGCCATTTTCTTCCACATTGATGGGTTGATATGTGGATTTAATTATGTTATAAATGTGTTTCACCAGTTCTATTCTGTAGCAATTTAAGTTTCAGTAATGGGTGCCAGATTCAATCAAAAGCTTTTAAAATATCTATAAAGCAGACAAATGTATTTCTTTTTAATACATATATATTAATGAGCATCTGCAGTGTAAAGATTTGATTGGTTGTTAATTTCTCAACCAAATCTTACTTCTATGTATTATGATGTTAGTCAGATATTGAATTATTCTCTTATTGAGAACGTTACTGAGAACAGCTTTATTGTTACTGCTAAAGCAGATGTGTCTGCAATTGTTGGGGCTGAGGGCATCCCTGCTTTTGTGCGTTGGGGTAATTAGTCGATCTGATGATATCTTAAGGAAATGTCCAGACTGGAGGATTAGGTTAAATAACTTCAGAAGTGCTTACTGAATGTGATCAATACTCTGTTTCAGCATCTTATTTGCTATTATCAGGTCTAAGTGATTTCCTGATTTTAAGCTTCTGATGGTTGTTCTTTAAGTTCCTGTTTTGTGATAAACATGTCCAGGAGGTTTAGTGGTTTCTAGTGGGACCTTCAAGTGTAATAGTATCTCTCTTTTTAATAATGCTGAGTGCATTTGATGAGGATGGGGGATTGAATTCCTTTGCCCAGACCTTGGAAATTTTCTGGCCAAACTTCTCCTTTCTGGGTGGCTGTGGTTTGTTTCTTTCCAGGTTTGTAAGATGGAATCAGTATATATTGCATCTTCAATTTATGCTATTTTTTCCTTCATATGGTCTGATTTTTGTTTCTGCTAGAGCATGGATTGTAACTCTGCAGTGTGACATGGTAAGCAGCATGTAGATTAGTGCCATGTGTTAAAGTTGGAAAGTTCCCTTGCTTTTTTCTTAGTTTGTGGCAGCTTGTATCAAACTGTTTTTCTTCCCTTTTCTTTCCTTTACACTTGAAGTCTTCTCCTCTGTCCCCCACCCACACCACCCCACACCTCTCCCCAGTTGTGTGGTTAGGAATTACTTTGCTGCCCTAGGATTCTTTGTATACCTTGTGGCAATGTTTAATGTTGGTTGCTATTTTGGCTATACACTTTGTTCAGAAACGTTAACTGGGTTTTTAATTATTGGGGTTTTCTGGGTGCTCTCATATCTTTCTTTTGAATCTTGTCCCCAAAATATATATCTTGGGTAATCTATAGAGGTTGTTAGTGTGATATGTTGTCTGGTATGACTTGTTTAGATAGGACTAGTTGGCTGCTCTCTGATAAGTATGACTTTTGTTTGACTATTAACTCACTTATATCACTCGGGCCTAAGTTTGTTATGCAGTAGTCAATTTTGCTTCTCTCCTTTTTTGAACTAAAGATAATTAGGGAATCCCATCTTGCTTTCCCACTGAGACTACCTTGATTAAGACTTTTTACACACACCTAGTACTTTCTTTCCATTTGTGGTGGCAATGCTGTTGAAACCGTGACTGAATTATGTTGTAGTGAGGTACTTCATTTTCAGATATGTTCTTATCTTCCTTAGTGGGGGTGAAGATTCATTCTTTCTGATTTCTGATTGCATGCTTGGAAAATACTCGTAGCCTTAGTACATGAGTTTGTAGTTGGCAATGTATAGTGCACAGAAGCATACAGAAAGTCTTTGGATATTTTGATCCACTGCTGTTTTTTATGCATTTTATTACATTTCTTCTTTGAGCCGTACTCTGGAGTTTCTTCCACTTCCCTGATTCTTTTGCGTGTGCTTTTGTAGTTCCTTGTAGCCAATGTGATAGTATCTAGGGGCATTTTTGCCCAGACAGGTCTCATAATATGATATGACAGATTCTGAATAAAGCCTTTATGTACTGAGGACCAGGCATGTGTGTTTCAGTTGCTTATAGAAAAACTGTATGTGTATTTTGACATTGTATGTGTTGATATTGTGTGTGAGGCAGAGACTCCTTGCACCTTCCCCCAAATATGCACCCATATAAGGGCCAATCAGAATCTGGTCTTAATAGGTTAAATTCTAGAAAATTTTACTTCATCTTAAATCTGCAGTACCTCCACTGAAGTTACTATGTTGTAAAACTGGTGTAAGAGAATTGGGAACTAAGGACCTAATCTTGCTAAACATATACATACGGGAAGTCAAAGACTACTTACATGAGTAAAATCATTCATATGTAGTGTTTGCAATATTTGGCCCTATAATATAAATTGGATCAATAGGTTTGCATGGTATGCCTTAAAGATGCAATAGAATTCCCCACCACTCTCAGAGGGGAAAAGTAATTAAGAATCACAAAAATGTCAAAATCCTGTAATCAGATTAATAGTCCATATGCTTCCCACAGATTTGCACATACAGGCTGAAAATCTCAGGATCAGTTTAGAAAATTGGAGTCTAAGGACCCACTTGAACTGATTTGTTGGCAAAATTGCAGACTAAGCCCATGTCTACACTACAGAGTTAAGTCGACTTAAGTTACGTCAATGATCATAAGCCGCTTTAATTACATCGGTTGTACACGTCCACACAATGCCCCTTGTGTTAGCAGAGCGTGTCCACAGTCAGTGCTCTTGCATTGACAGAGAGAGTGTTGCATTGTGGGTAGCTATCCCACTATGCAACTTGCCACCCTCTGCTGCCTGGAGCTCTGGGAACGGATTGCGGTGCATCATGGGGGAGTGGTCACCATCCCATGATGTAGTTCTTTCTATCCAATCATTCCATGTGCTTCCAACTTCAGGGATGGGGAGGGATAGCTCAGTGGTTTGAGCATTGGCCTACTAAACCCAGGGTTGTGAGTTCAATCCTTGAAGGGACCATTTAGGGATCTGGGGCAAAAATCTGTCTGGGGATTGGTCCTGCTTTGAGCAGGGGGTTGGACTAGATGACCTCCTGAGGTCCCTTCCAACCCTGATAGTCTATGATTTATTTTATGCCATTTTTCAACAGCCCTTGTTAACTGTGTGCCCACAATCTGACAGCATGGATCCTGAACTGTTGACCAATCTGGTGATGAGTGTTATGAACTCAACACTGCTGGTCCTGCAGTATTTCATGAGCTGCAAATCAGAAAGTCAATTGGTGGTGTCTGCCCTGCTGTCTGCCAGAGAAAGAAATAATTCAAGATTGCTGCTGGCATTCACAGAACAGCTGCACATGGTGGACCATCAGTACTTGGACTGGGAAACAAGTACTAAATGGTGGGATCGCATCATGATGCATGAATGGGATGACGAGCAGAGGCTGCAGAATTTTCGGATATGCAAATCCACCTTCCTGGAACTGTGTGCAGAGTTCGCCCCAGCATTGCAGTGCCAGGACACCAGAATGAGAGCTGCCCTCACTGTGGAAAAGCAAGTGGTGATCGCTGTGTGGAAGTTGGCAACTCCAGACTGCTACCGGTCAATTGCGAATCAGTTTGGAGTTGGAAAGTCTACCATGGGGGCTGCGGTGATGCAAATGTGCAGGACCATTAATCATCTCCTGCTACGAAGGACTGTGACTCTCGGTAATATGCAGGAAATATTCGATGGCTTAGAGGCTGGGTGATAGATGGAATGCATATCCCAATTTTGGCCCCAGACCATCTTACAATGGAGTACATCAACCGGAAGGGCTACTTCTACATGGTCTTGCAGGCACTGACGGATCACCAGGGCCATTTCACTGACATCCATGTGGGGTGGTCAGGGAAGGTGCATGATGTGCATATCTTTAGGAACACTGGACTGTATAGAAAGCTGCACACTGGAACTTTCTTTCCAGACCAGAAGATTAAAAAGGGGGATGTGGAAATGCCCATAGTGATCCTGGGAGACCCTGTCTACCCCTGCTCTTGTGGCTCATGGAGCCTAGACAGCACCAAAGAGTGCTTCAACAACAGGTGCTGAATGACTGTTGAATGAGCCTTTGGCCGATTAAAAGGTTGCTGGCACTGCCTTTTTGGCAGGATAGACCTCAATGAGAAAAATATTCTGATAGTCATTGCAGCCTGCTGTGCTCTGTGTAACATTTGCAAAGCAAAGGGGGAAAAGTTTCCCAAGGTATGGAGTGCTGAGATAGATAGGCTGGCCTCTGATTTTGAGCATCCAGATACCAGGGCAATTAGAGGGGGACTATTTGAATTAGGGAGGCTTTGAAGGAGCATTTTGACAATGATTTCCAGTAATGTGCATGTATGTGATGCATTCGGCCAGGCAATGTTTACTTGCTGCCTTGAATGACCCCTGTAGTGCTTGCTTCCTGAGCGTTAATTGTATTGAGCAAATATTCCTGCCTATAGCCACTGTATTTGAATGTTAGCACCAACTAATGTGTGTATGACACAAATAAAGACTCATTTTATTTCAAAGATTAAATTTTAATAACAGGACAAAACATAAACATTTTGTCAAACAGGGATCATAGTAATGAGGAACAGTTATGGCTCTCACAGCTGCATGTAACTCCAGCTTTCATTGTGAAATCAGTCCCTAGGAGTGGAGTGGATGGGGTACTCCAAGGGACCAGGAACATGCGAGGAATGTGTGGGGGAGTTTGGGGAAGGCATAGAATGGAGTTCTGTATTGATTGCAGGGGCACTCAGGTATGGATGTGCTCAGACTGCAGCGTAATGAGGGACTTGAGCATCTCTCTCTGGCCCTCCAGTAGCTTTATCATCCGCTCCTGTCCCTGTGACCTTTCCAGGCTATCCAGCCTGAGTCTTTCGTTGATTGTCTCTCTCCATGGTCTTGTTTTGCTATATGCTGCATCTGTTGACTGCAGCATTTTGTGAACTATAGACTCCTTACCCCTCCTGGTTCACCACCTTATCTGACAGAGGTGCTCTGCCGGTGTGGAGGAGTGGGTCCTCAAGGGCACATCTGCAGAAGCCAAAGAAACAATGAACAGAAACAGTATTGTGAGTTCGCTTACAGCAGTGAATCACAAAAGTTACATGCACCTCTTTTTCACTGTCTCTTTGCTAGCACACAGTCAGTGAGAGTCTGGAATATGGTGAGCTCGGGCGGGGGGGGGGGGGAGAGTTGGGAAGGGGGAATGGGCAAGAAAGGACAAAGGGTCTGGATGGTTTGCCTAGGGAGAGTATTCTGAATATTGGCACCCTTTTGCACAGGCTGGGGTAATCAAACCCAATATCTCACTCCTGAGGGTAACCCAGGATGCAAGGGTGCATCTCCTGTATGCTGCTTGCCTGTGTGCTGCTCTGGTCCCTGCAGAAATAATTGCTGTTTGGCACCGCAAAGTTCCCTACAGTGGGGAGAGAAACAAGGCAGCTCTGCCAAGGAACCTTTGGCAGAGGATTGCAGAATACCTACAGGAAAGTTTTTCCTAGAGCTCACTATGGAGGATTCCCGGGTCATCCCAGTGTACATTAACCAATTTTTCCACTGGGCATAGCTGCATAGGTTCTGTTGTTAATTTCTATCCCTTATCCCTCCTCTACCATATAGCAAAGTAAATGAGAGCTCAATCTCTCACCGTGCAGTATCAAAGCAAAATGTGTGCTTACTAGAGCTCATGTCCCCTGCTTCAGGCATGCCAGAGCTGCAGTGCTGGGACTGAGTAGGCCCCTCTGAAGTCAAAAAGAAGTCCTGACTCACCACCCCACCGGACAACACTGTCGTGTGTTCCACAGTCTCCTCCAACTCCACTTCCTCGTCTATTGCTTTGTCCTTGGCATTGACTCTGCTGACCACTGCTTCCAGTCTCCCCGAAGTATCTACAGGGTTCTTGGTGGTCAAGGTGGCGTTCCTGCCGAAGATGGCGTGCAGCTCCTGGTAGAAGCAACATGTCTTCAGCGCTGCACTAGAGCGACAGTTGGCCTTCCTTGTTTTCTGGTATGCCTGCCTCAGCTCCTTGATCTTAGCATGGAACTGCTGCGTGTTCCTTTTGTGCCCCTTCTCCTGCATGCCGCTAGCAATCTGCCCATAGGTATCAAAGTTCCTATGGCTGGAGCGAAGCTGTGACTGCACAGCTTCCCCTCCCTACAAACCCAGCAGATCCAACAGCTCCAGTGTATTCCATGGGGGAGTGCATCTACTGCAGAAAGCCAGCATGGTCAGCTGGGATGATACTGTATGAACTGTCCACGCTGAGAATTTCAAAAATTCCCTGGCCTATAAATGGGGGAGGGGCACATGCCTGTGTACATTCAGGGCAGAGGAGTTCAAAGTGCTGACAGAGTGGTCATGATGGGCATTGCGGGACACCTCCTGGAGGCCAATTAGGCAACAGAAGCAAGCACAGTGTATACACTGACACTGTGTCGATCTAACTTTGTCCCCAAAAGCTCTACGCTTCTTGTTGAGGTCGTTTTATTTGTTGGCATAGCAGGAGAGTTAAATCAGTGGGAGGAGCATTGTAGTGTGTACACCTCCACTGTCTTGTCAACAAAAGTTGACTTTTCTCAGCAAAACTGTGTAGTGTAGACAAGGTCTAAAAACAATAAATTTGAAAACAACAAAAATATAAGAGGCCCGAATTCAAACTTAGCAATGCTTAGTACTTATACAGACACCAAAACAGTGGTGATAATAGTATTGTTGTAGTACTTTGGTCTGTGAGAAGCTATGTGATTAAAAGTCCTCAACACCCCCCACCCCACTATTAATTGAAACCCAAAGTTTTTGTGCAATAGTAGATTTCTATCAGTTGGAGATGCCAATATGACACTTTGTAGTCTTAAACCAGTGTTTTTCACATGCATTTATTAAACACATTAACACAGTATACACAAAACATGAATGAATGTTTTATGTTTTCCATGTAGACTGCATCTTCACTGGGCACATTCAGCGATTGCCCGAACATTGGTGCAGCTCTAATCCCTGGTGCTAGATGCTCAGAGCCAGTGGGGAAGTTTTCTGGAAAAACTCAGTGAAGCCAAGGCCGTGGGGACCTGAATCCTTTGCCATGTACAGGTTGAGCAATGTGTCCCTTGAGCACGTTTCTGAGCCCTGTTACAGCAGATACTCACGGGGAGGGCATTGCTTTGGGCACTGTATTTAAGAAAGCCTCCTGCTCCGTGCCTGGTAAAGCCTCTCGGCCGTGTCTCCTGAGACTTCCCTTCTGCCCCGTTGTGTGGCACCCGCTGTGTCTGATTTCCAGGCTTGCCCTTTACAGACAACCCATCCCCCTAGCGCCGACAAACGAGGGGCCCCCTGCAGCCCGCGGTTCATCCACACAGCCCCTAGCGCCCGCTGCTCCGACCGAACCCAGCAGCCGCCTGGGGACTCCGGCTTCCTCCCGCCCCTGGGCTGCACTTGGCCCTTCCACGCCAGGCTCCCTCCTGCCCTGCTCCCGCTGCAGCCTCGCGCGCCCCCCCTCTGGCTCAGGCAGACTCCGGGCAGAGGCAGAGGCTTCGCCGTGGCCAGTGCGCAGGCTCGGCTGCGCCGGGCATGCGCGGTGCGAGGCGGGGAGCCCGATCTGATAGGGAGCAAGGGCTGACACTACCCCCGTGTGGGCGGCGGAACGTCCCGAGGATGACGTGCGGCGTTCTCGAATCCCGTGGCTGGCTCGCTCGCTCGCTGCTGGTGCCGAAGGAAACGGGAAAAGCAACAAGAAGGCAGGAGCAGGAGCGGCGCCATGGCGGCCCTGGAGCGGCCCGTGCCCAGTCCCGAGGCGTTCCTGGGCCAGCCCTGGGCCGCCTGGGTCCGGGAGGCCGCCCCCCCGCACGCGCACTGCGCCGCCCCCCCGCACAGTAAGGGCACCACCAGACACAGAGCCCTGCCCGGGGCTCCCCATGCTGCTCCCCTCCTCCTGGATACACACATGGAGGAGGGGGACGGGGCTCGCCGCCCGGGGTGATGGGGGCAGCGGGGAGGCCCGATGCTCTGCTGTCCCCCGCTGCACTAGGGGCTGCCTTCTCCCCCACACGCCCACTGCACAGATCTTCGTCCCCATGCGTGTGGGGAGGTGCTGGGTACGCGGTGTCTGGTGCCGGCACTGTATTGGGTACCTCTGCTGGGCCAGCTGCATGGGGTGAGGGGCAGAAGCAGGATGCTCTTGCACGGGGGGCTGGAGGAGCCGGAGGATGCTGATGCGTGGGAGGGGGGTTGGGGAAGCAGGAGGATGCTGTTGCTCGGAGTGGGCTGGGGGCAGGAGGTTGCTGTTGCATGGGGGAGAGTGGTGGAAGAGAAGATGCGCTTGCATGGGAGGGGGGCAGGAGGATGCTGTTGCATGGGGAGGCCGGCACTGGTACTCCATGGCAGGTGCTGTGACAGTGATAGTTGGGTTTTTGCTGTTAAACATATAAACACTGTTAACTCCTTCCCCTCCCCAGTAAACACATCTCCTTTGACTCTCTCCGACTTTTCTTCTCTTTTGCAGGTGTAGATCTAGAAGAGACTGGAAAAGAGGGTGGAAAAAGCAGGGAGGTTATGAGGCTTAATAAAGAAGGTAAGTGCAAACCACTGGCACACCTCTACCTGTCTGTGTCATAGTGGTTGTGAGTGAGTGTGGTATGGTCTTAACAAGGTATCATAATATCATGTGAATTGTTCTGCTGGGTAACCATGAAGAATGCTTATCAGGCTTCAGTACACACAAGCGATTGTCACTATGTGTCAGCTTCTTTTAAAGTATAAATATAACTGGTGTGTGCATAAGTGATACATGTTAAAGGATAAAAGACATTTTTAAGTCAAAGGATCATGTGACACTTCATATTGGATTTCTTTCTAAGAGTCTCTCTCCTTTTTGGTACAACACTCCCTTCATTTCAGTATGAAAATACACACATGCATACATCTGGGTACCAACTTCAAGCAGCTTAATTCTAAAAGTTATTAGCAACTGCAAAGACAACAGTATGGGCTGTTTTTCACTCTTGCTGAAAAAATTGGTTTGTGGAAATATTTAGATCAGTTCATATTATCTCAAGTTGCGTTTTGGTCTCAGATTGTCATGTGGTGAGGGTGGTTACAGATGGCTATATGGATAATTCACAGTATTACATTTTATTAAGGCCAGCTAATGTATATAACCTGAAACCAAATCCAATGAGTTGTTTGAGAAATACTGGGCATAAGACTATAGTTCGAAATAGCAAGTTTCCAGGTGCTATGAATGTGAATACGCAAATAAATCCCAATGTACTGGCATTTCCAGATATGCCAAGAGGCCTGCAAATTGGTAAAAGAAACCACTTTAGTGTGGCTGCAGGCACTCAGATTGACAGATTTGTTTGTGACAGGATTTGCTAAATTAACACTTGACTATGCTATAATGAAATTAGTGAATTAGTATTTGGCAGATTTTGAGGGTGACTCTCTATACTGAAGAAATTATTTTAGTTTGTTACAGTATGAGTAAGGTTTTATAAACTCATAGCCTGACCACCACCAAAAAATACAGTTGGTGTGAAATTGGTTCATAAGAAGCAGGCCCACAGTAGTGAAACTTTTACATAACATACTAACATTGAGAGCGCTCAGACTATTAATAAGGGATACTCAAATATGGTAACTAGGGCTATCAAGTGATTAAAAAAATTAATTGCGATTAATTGTGCGATTAAAACAATCGCGATTAAGCTTGTGATTAATCGCACTGTTAAACAATAATAGAATACCATTTATTTAAATATTTTTGGATGTTTTCTACATTTTCAAATATATTGATTTCAATTACAACACAGAATCCAAAGTGTACAGTGCTCATTTTATATTTATTTTTGATTACAAGTATTTGCACTGTAAAATAAAAGAAATACACCTCTACCCCGATATAACGCTGTCCTCGGGAGCCAAAAAATCTTACCGCGTTATAGGTGAAACCGCATTATATTGAACTTGCTTTGATCCGCTGAAGCGTGGAGCCCCGCTACCACCGGAGCACTGCTTTACTGTGTTATATCCGAATTCGTGTTATATTGGGGTAGAGGTGTAGTATTTTTCAATTCACCTAATACAAGTACTGTAGTACAATCTCTTTATCATGAAAGTTGAACTTACAAATGTAGAATTATGTACAAAAAATAACTGCATTCAAAAATAAAACAATGTAAAACTTTAGAGTCTACAAGTCCACTCAGTCCTACTTCTTGTTCAGCCAATCACTCAGACAAACAAGTTTGTTTACATTTGCAGGAGATAATGCTGCCCACTTCTTGTTTACAATGTCACGTGAAAGTGAGAACAGGTGTTTGCATGGCACTGTTGTAGCCAGTGTTGCAAGATATTTACGTGCTAGATGCTCTAATGATTCATATGTCCCTTCAGGCTTCAACCACCATTCCAGTGGACATGCGTCCATGCTGATGACGGGTTCTGCTTAATAACAGTCCAAAGCAGTGCAGACCAATGCATGTTCATTTTCATCATCTGAGTCAGATCCCACCAGCAGAAGGTTGATTTTCTTTTTTGGTGATTTGGGTTCTCTAGTTTCCACATTGGAGTGTTGCTCTTTTAAGGCTTCTGAAAGCATGCTCCACACCTGGTCCCTCTCAGATTTTGGAAGGCACTTCAGATTCTTAAACCTTGGGTTGAGTGCTGTAGCTATCTTTAGAAATCTCACAGTGGTACCTTCTTTGCGTTTTGTGAAATCTGCAGTGAAAGTGTTCTTAAAATGAACAACATGTGCTGAGTCATCATCCAAGACTGCTATAACGTGAAATATATGTCAGAATGTGGGTAAAACAGAGCAGGGGACATACAGTTCTCCCCCAAGGAGTTCAGAAACAAATTTAATTAATGCATTATTTTTTTAACAAACATCATCAGCATGGAAGTATGTCCTCTGGAACGATGGCCGAAGTATGTCCCTTGGAATGGTGGCCAAAGCATGAAGGGGCATACAAATGTTTAGCATGTCTGGCACACAAGTACCTTGCAGTGCCGGCTACAAAAGTGCCATACAAATGCCTGTTCTCACTTTTAGGTGACATTGTAAACAAGAAGCAAGCAGCATTATCTCCTGCAAATGTAAACAAACTTGTTTGTCTTAGCAATTGGCTGAACAAGAAGTAGGACTGAGTGGACTTGTAGTCTCTAAAGTTTTACATTGTTTTGTTTTTGAGTGCAGTTATGTAACCAAAAAAAATCTACATTTGTAAGTTGCACTTTCATGATAAAGAGATTGTACTACAGTACTTGTATGAGGTGAATTGAAAAATACTATTTCTTTTGTTTATCATTTTTACTGTGCAAATATTTGTAATAAAAAATAACATACACTTTGATTTCAGTTACAACACAGAATACAATATATATGAAAATGTAGAAAAAAATCCCAAATATTTAACAAATTTTAATTGGTATTTTGTTGTTTAACAGTGCGATTAAAACTGCGATTAATAACGATTAATTTTTTAAATTGCATTAATTTTTTTGAGTTAATCATGTGAGTTAACTGCGATTAATCGACAGCCCTAATTGTAACAATGTGTATCTTTAGATTATATATGTTACAGAATTATGTTAACTAGATTTTTATCACATTGACATTAACATTAATTCTGTGACAATGGCAACGTTGTTGGCAACTTACTTAAATGAAAACTAAAGACAATGTTTCTTTTCCAGACAAACCTTATAACTTATTCTGTGTTTCAAATCAGATGGTCATTAATGTAAATTTGCATGCTTTACCATACTTTAGAAATCTGTTACTGCTTTCAGGTAGCAACTTGCAGGACTTTTAATCCACTTGAATAAATTAGTATGAGTTGAAATATTTTTATCTTACTCATTTAATCAGTCTGTTAATGTAAATTGTTATATCATAGCCATCATTGTGTCTGAGTACCCTTTGTAAATCGTGAATGAGCCTTCACTCCCCTTGCTAAAGGTGGGAAAAATCTGAAGCGCTAGTGTCAGACATACAGAACTTATTGCCCATGTTTTTGCAACAATACTTGTAGATGTATTCTGATCTCACATATGCAACAACTATTGCATGGTATGACCGTGTTTTGGTTATGGCCAAGGCTTGTGGACCTGGAAGGTCTTCAGTTCAAACCCAACTTGATTTTCTTTGTGACCTCATATAATTCAGTTAACTTCCTTATATCACAGACTACCAAGGTATAAAACTTGGTTATAAATAGGGCCCTATCAAATTCACGGTCTATTTTGGTTAATTTCATGGTCATAGGATTTTAAATATCGCAAATTTCATGATTTCAGCTATTTAAATCTGAAATTTCACAGTGTTGTAATTGTGTGGGTCATGACCCAAAAATGAGTTGTGGGGGGCCTCAAGATCATTGTGGGGTGGGTGGGTGGGAGTTTGTGGTACTGCTGCTCGTGGCGGCGTTGCCTTCAGAGCTGGGCAGCTGGAGAGCGGCAGCTGCTGTCCGGGAGGCCAGCTCTAAAGGCAGAGCCGCTGCCAGCAACAGTGCAGAAGTAAGGATGGCATGGTATGGAATTGCCACCCTTACTTCTGAGCTATTGCCTGTAGAACTTGGCCTTTCACCAGCAGCCACCACTCTTCAGCCGCCCAGCTCTGAAGGCAGCAGCACAGAAGTAAGGGTGGCATGGTATGGTATGGTATTGCCACCCTTATTTCTGCACTACTGCTGGCGGTGCTCCCCTCAGAGCTGGGTGCCTGGCCAACATCTGCCGCTTTCCGGCCGCCCAGCTCTGAAGGCAGTGCAGAAGTAAGGGTGGCAATACCATGACCCCTCTAAAATAACCTTGTGACCCCCCCCGAAACTCCCTTTTGGGTCAGGCCCCCCATATGATAAACACTGGTCTCCCCCATGAAATTTGTATAGTATAGGGTAAAAGCACACAAAAGACCAGTATTCACAGGGGGAGACCAGATTTCATGGTCCATGACGCGTTTTTCATGGCCATGAATTTGGTAGGGCCCTAGTTATAAACAGGACTTTACAAAAATCTGAGACTTCATGTGGGTTATGATAATGTTTATTGAATGATAGTAAATTATTTTTAAACATTGAAAAAATCCAGAAATCCTAGTTTATCAAATTTGCTTTTTTGTAGTATATGGCTTTTGTCATGATGATAAATACCAAATGTACATTTTAAAATATTCATATTTTAAGTAATTGAAATAGTTGTTTAGCAGGAGATTGCTTAGCTACTTAGTTTTTACTCCATAAAGTACTCATCAGATGTTGACTAAGGTTCTCTTATCAATGAGAAAAAATAAAATGATATAAAAACTAGTAGGGTTTGTATTTCCATTTGCACACATGAGATAGACGAGGAAAAAATATTTGAAAGGGTCCATAATCCATGATGGATCATTTGGTGATGATATGATAGTACACCATTAAAGACTGCTACCCTCATTCATTATGGCCCAGTTTACATACCTCTTTCAGTGGTAAGCAGTTACATAAAATAGTTCCATTCAGGTCAGTGGAGCTACTTGTGTGAGTAAGTGCTCACCATTGAGAGTAAGAGTCTAACAATCTGGCCCTATTATGTAATTTCGGTAGTGGAAAAGGTGCAATGAGGTCATGTTTAAACAAAAAAAAGAAAGAAACTGGAGACTTACAAAAGACCGCATTGTGTACTGCCCCTTGTTTTATTATTTGTATAGTGAGAGAATAGTGAGGAGGGGAAAAAATCATGAATGTTTGCAAATGAACTTGCTTTGGCCATAATTGTGCCCCCTTTATGTTTACTTTTTGTGAATGTGTTTGAGTTTTACTGGTATGTATGTTTATGGAAAGTGGATTCCAAAGTTACATGCTCAAGTATTCACAGGAAAATGATATTTGAATGCATAATTTCATATGCCAGAAAAGCTTGATTACTCATCTAATCAGGAAGCAGTATCATGTGACTTATCTGACAAATCACAACTAATCAACGTAGCTCAAATAGTGACTATCAAAGACTTGGAGCACTGTTTGGAATTTATACTTAGAATTGACTAACAAATTTGAGGAAATGAGGGTTTGCTTGTGGATAGTCTATGTACAATATGAGGCAAAATCATTGGATCACTTATTTGTTGTGAAATATTCATTAAGCTGTAATTATGTGACGATGAAGTTGATGCTAAAAGATCACCATTTCCATAATAACCTGTAATTGATTTTAAATATATTCTGTACATCAAATATTTTCACTTACTCTTTTTCTTATGTGAATTCACATGTTGTATAAAATAGGAGTGTATTTTCTTATGTACATAAATCTTTAACATTGAAAGAGATGTGTGCTTTGCTACACTGTATGTGTATTGAGATCTGTTAAGCAGAAGCATTGCCAGAAGCTGGGAATGGGCGACAAGGAATGGATCACTTGATGATTACCTGTTCATTCCCTCTGGGGCACCTGGCATTGGCCACTGTCGGAAGACAGGATACTGCGCTAGATGGACCCTTGGTCTGACCCAGTATGGCCGTTCTTATGGTCTTATGTAAACAACTATTGGCTTTAAGGGATCAAAGACATCCTGATTTAACTTTACTGACTTTGCACCAGGGATGAATTTGGTTCATGGTGTTTCAGTCTATATCTGGTGGCTGTCCAGATGGAAGTTTAGATTCAGTGGATCTCCATACAAATTGAAAGGGTCAAAGGTTAAGCTTGATGTCATAGTCAATTTACACTTTCCCAGTTCAACAGATTTTAATGTTCCAGTTTGAACCTGATGACTGCTGTGTCTGTCTTACATTGTCTCTTCACTACCAGTTTCCAACTTGTCGCTGTACAGCAAGATAGCTGAGTATAAAATTCATTATAGCAAAACAAGTTATAATCTGTGTATCTATGTTAAAGTCTGGGTTTATCTGGATCAGCATCACACATGCCCAGTCTCTGATTTGGTGACTACATTTGGAGCTGGAGTGCTGAAAGGATAGAGTGGGGATATAGATATCAGGGGAAGGATTAAATTGGGTTCAGGATTACAAGTATCCAGCATTTTCACTCAGAACAGGACCACAGTAGCACTAGAGTAAAATTCATGGAAGGTCTAGTCAGTTTTACTCTTAACCTCTGCGCTGTGCATAAAATGAAAATGATTATTCCATTAGAAAAGATTCTGTTCTTGTTGGAAGCGAAGGAAGGAAAGTGGTAGGGAGATAGCAAAGGATGTTTTCAAAAAGGGGATTGTAGAATATAAACTTGAGTGGAGTGGGGGAAAAAACCCCAGGGGAAAGAGCAAAAAAAAAAAAAAAATGCATCAGAAAGTGGAGTAGTGAGAGAAGATCAAACAAATTGGTTTATGTCAGATGGAGATTGTATCTTAATTTCTTTTGGTCCCAATCTCCAGGAATGAAATGTACCTCTAACATTTTAAAATTTTTCTTTTTCTCCGCCTACTCCATCTTTTTTCGGAAAAATGTTTGGGAAGAGTTTATTAATTAAACATACCAAAGAAGAAAACAGAAATCAAGCATAGTCAGTCAGCAGAGGGATTGCATGTATGTTCTATAGTTCTCATTATGTGTAACTTTCCTCCATTTGCCCCCTAATGTATATAGACTAATAACCTGTTCCAAAGGCAGAGGACCTCCAGTGGACATAATTATTCCATTGGAGCTTGGTATGTGGAAAAACTGGGAATTGGCTTGAGACAAGGCATGATTGATGTGAAGCGGAACTATCCTCTTTCAGTATGGGGTTAGGTGTAGGAATAATCTATGCCATCTGTTTCTGATTACTTAAACTCCCATTGTGAGTTCTCCTTGGGATGACGAGGCTGACCATGGGATTGGATTGTCCATGTTCTGACATTAAATGCCGGATCAGTTGGATATACAATCTTTTGGCTTCTTGATGTTTTCTAGGATTCTGTCCTAATCTAGCATGCAACATTGAGGCACTGCTGGGGACTAAATATCGGCTAACTCTGGTCCTAGCTGTGTACTACAGTATTATTGTTTAATACATTTGTTATGATAGTCCCCAGAGGTTTAGTCAGAATTGGGGCTCAGTTGTGCTAAGGATTGTACAAAACACATTTGAAGACGTGGACTAGGTTTCAAGAAAGCTTACAGTTTAGGTATGTTATATTTAATCAGCCCAGGTTGGGTGGAAAAGTGGATGATGATAGTGGGAAAGGTGCTTTCTGACCACAGATGTTCAAATCAGGATTTTGGATCCTTAAGATATATGATCCTAAACTGTCACTCTAGGGAAAGACCCCTGTTAAAAATTCTTTCAATATGTAAAGGCAGCAAATTCTTTTAAACTAGAACTTCTTTGCTTTACTTAGATTCTCCTTAGAATCCTTGAGATTGTAGTTGAATTCCTTTCATCTAGCAATGTTGACAACTCCTCTTAATTTACCAGAGATCTTTTTAGACAGCATAAGTTCATACTCTTCTTAGTAAGTTATTCTACTGAGGGTACATATAAGGCAAGTCCTAGGATACATCTGCATTTAGAGGCTTCAGGAGTTGCCTGATGCCATGGAAAGATCATCATCTTGGTACGAGTTTGAGATTGGGGGATCTAGGTGGTATCTGGTAATTGTCCTCAATATTTGTGCTTGAGGGTTTCTGGAGATTGAGAAACCAACCTAATGTTCTTCAGGATAGAGATTTTGAGTTTAGTGGGAAGCTATATGTGGTTTTCTGTTCACTGATGAAATTGTCACAAAAATACTTTTCTATTTGACATTCTTTGTACTCACTACAAATTATGGTAGAATTTGGGATGATGAAAAGGTAGGAAAGGAAGGGTGTACAGTTGTCTACTAGGGATCTCTCCTATTGCAAGATCCCCAAGTCAATCCCAGAGAATTGGTAAAATGGCATGATGCTGATAGTTCTGTCTCTGTGCTTTCCAATTGCTTAACTGATGGGATGCAAGTTTGGGAAAACATTTAAAGAACCATTTTCTCCCCCCACTCCTCTTCCCCTTTCGCAGCCATATGTATTGGTGTATGGTTGACAGTTTCAGAGTATATTCTATCCTAGGATGATGTAATGTTTGTTTGAGGCTATGCTTTTAAACCACCTGAGCTATTTCAGAATGAGGTTTCATGATTCCTCAGGTCCTTTTATTCAAGAGAATATAAGTTGTCTGTATTCTGTAAGCTATCTTTATTATTCAGCAATTTTCTTCACTTTTTACTATCAATATTTAAAGTCTTAAATAATATACATTTTACGCCCAGCATGTCTTCCTGTGTCACTTTATAGCAATTCAGTTCACCAGAGTTTAGAACTACATGCTCTTACTTCATGTTTTAGTGCTTTTTGTTTTTCATTATTGTGTGTGTTGGGAAAGAAGCTGGATTGTGTAAGAATAAGAATAAGAATAGGCATTGTGTAGTAAGAGCAATGACTGCAAGGCAAGAGTTCTGGGTTCTTTTCACACCTCTGATACTAAGTTTCAACTTGTTCAAGTCACTTACTCTCTGTTCTTCAGTTGATCCATCTGTAAAATGGAGATAAGCATACTGTGGTGGCAGGGCTCCGCAT
Organism: Emys orbicularis; assembly: GCF_028017835.1. Lineage (NCBI taxonomy): Eukaryota > Metazoa > Chordata > Testudines > Emydidae > Emys > Emys orbicularis. The sequence continues at coordinate 30,086,438 of NC_088683.1, read as the reverse complement.
AGTTCGCAGTGCATCGGGGTTAACTCTAGCTTCCTTTGGCACATGTGTTCAGGAGAAGGGGATATAAGAAGGGCTGCTGAAGCGACAGGGACAGGACAGTGCATGGGGGAAGGCAAGACTCCCTATCCCAGCTTTGAGGATGGGGTTGATCCCTAGTCTGTGGTTGCTTGTGTTTTACTGTACAGACGCTCCCCGACCTACGCAATCGTTCTGTTCTGGAAAGCCTTGCGTAACCCAAATTTTACATAAGTCGGAAACTTATATTGTGCAAGCATAAAAAACAAACAATTACAACAAAAATATTGCATTTACCTTAATCCTATTGTTATCCTGGCACACTGAAGGCTGCATTTTGGTGGTGGATGACAACGGGCTTAATTTGTAGATGAGGAAGGAGAGGAGAAGACAGGCATTACATCATCAGGGTCGTCAGAGGGGGCTTTGGAGGTGGAAGGCTGTCGAGATGTGGATGTTGCAGGCCTTTCAACCTTCCTTACAGACTTATCGAGAGATGACTGGATAGGGGCCTTTTTCTTCTCTTCATATATCTGTCTATAACAGGCCAGCATTTCGTCAATGCCTCTGTTCACTTTCAAGAATTGTGAGGAATTGGGGTCCATCTTTTCAAACCTTGCCATTGCAGAGTCACGAGACTGAGAGGCTGTGAGAGCGCAAAGCCTTCCCTTGTAGGAGATGCTACTGCTGTATTCCTCCGCACACCGCACTATAGTACTTTGCGTTTCCGTACGCTACGCAATATTTTCCTCAACTCAAAAATTTTATTTATACCTTATGGAACTTTTTGCGTAGAGTCGAATTTGAATAAGTCGGGTCTTCCGTAACCCGGGGAGCGTCTATATTTGCTTGTTACTTTGTTTTCATGGAGTTTAAAGACCGATGGGATTATAAGAACATCTAGTCTGACCTCCTGTATATTACAGGCCATCAAATTTCACCCATGTACACCTGTGTTGAACCCAGTAACTTGGGTTAGACTAAAACATTTCAGTTCTGAAGAGACTAAACGATTGTGGGCCACTGGCATAGAACAGGAGAGACTGAGATGCCACCTGTCACAACCGGAACCTGGTCAAAGCAGGAGTCGGAAATCAGGCCGTGTCAGATACCAGGAAGTCAGAGTCTGAGACAGGCTAGAGGGCAAACAGAGTCGAGTGTCAGGAGGCAGGCAGGGTCAGGTTACCAGGAGATCAGAAGCAGGAGAAAAACTTGAGAGCAGAATCACAGCTCAATAACCAGAGCCAGGCCAGGTTGGAATACCAGGAAGTCAAGCCAGGGGAGCAGGAGCAAGGGAGCACAAGGCACACAGTCCAGAGCAAGGTGGATCTTAGTTGCAAGGTTGACTTCCTGTTCCTGTGCTGGGTTTAAATAGGGGCTGTGGACCACTCAGTAGAGACATGCAAATCTGCAGATATCCATTTTATATCTGCATCTGCGGTTGCAGTTGTATTGTTTACCATCTTTACAGATCAGATGCGGATCCAAATTTTTGTATCCGCACAGGGCTCTAACAGTGAGATAGGGTGCTGGTGTGCATCGTGGATCGGATACAAGTTAATTATTGTGGATGCAGATCCAAATTTGTGTATCCGTGCAGGGCGCTACCAATCAGGACCCCCAGCATTCTACCAATCAGCTCCCAGGACTGGGGTCCTCTGTCTGAGTTCAACTCCTATTCTGACAACAGTTAGCAAATCCCTGGGAGCAGGTTGGAATTTGCTAGCTCCAAAGAGCCAGGGTTCAAGGCCTGAGGCCCTGCAATGGCATGAAATTGATTAGGTGGGATATGCCCAGATGATCCATACTCCATGCTGCAGAGGAAGGTAGAAAATCACCAAAATGCCTGCCAATCTGACAAGGGGGAAATTCCTTTCCAACCCTAAATCTGACAATCAATTGGACCCGCGCCCCCACAAGCAGCCGGGCTACCCTCCCCCATCACCCGTGGGGCGCTTGGGCAGTTTCCCCTTTCCAAAGTTTTATTCATTGGTATTTTTAGTAAAAGTCACGGACAGGTCACAGGTCCTGAATTTTTGTTTACTGCCTGTGTCCTGTCCGTGACTTTTACTAAAAATACCTGTGAGTAAAACGTAGCCTTCATGAATCCACCACCTCCCTGGTAAGATGTTGCGATATTTAGCTACCCTCTCTGTTAGGAAATTGTGTCTTATTTCCAGGTTGAATTTGTTTAATTTCAACTTTCTGCCATTGGATCTTGTTATGTCTTTGTCAGCAAGGTTGAAGAACCTCACTATCAGAGCTTTTCCATTTTTAAGTGTCTGTGCACAGTGATCAAGTCACCTCTCAGCCTTCTCTTTGATAAACGGAATAGTTTGAGCTGCTTAAGCCTCAGATTGTAAGGTTTGTCTTCCAGTCCCTGGTTCATTTTTTGTGGTCCTCCTTTGAACTCTCTCCAGTATTTCTACATTATTCGTGAAGAGTAGACCCCAGCTGAACACAGTATTCTAGTAGTGATTTTACAAATGCATTGTACAGAGTTAAGATTATTTCCCTATTTGATTTGTCTTCCCCTTTTTATACATCCAAGGATAACATTAGCCCTTTTTGCTACAGCATTTTATTGGATTGTGACCATTAAACTAGGTAATCTAAATTATTTTGTAATAATAATCTGTTGTAATGGGGGGCAATCACCTCTTGAGTGCCTCCTATGGGCTGGATGTGGTACTTCAGTGCTTTTATCACCCCTTGCGCCTGCTGCAGGCTTCCAGCTGACCTTCGTGGGTCTTCCATGGCTTGACCCTCCAGCCAAGTCAAAGTCCAAATGAACCTCTTCCAGGTTAGTAAAGAGTCTGATAAAGGAACACTCCTGCTGCCCTTCTATGGTCTTCAGCCCCAGCTCTGGGCCCTTTAAATTCAGCCCTTTGTTTGAGCTCTCAAATAAGCTCTGTCCCCTTCTTGGGATTTAGGCCACTGTGGCCAAGAGGGGAACTCAGGCATGCCCACTACTTCAGGTTCCAACCCAGGGACCCTATAAACCGCATTTAGTCACTGCTCGTTTTCAGTTCGTTGCTGCTTCTTCCCTGTGCTTCTTCCTACCTGGCCCCTTTTAACTTCATATTTACTTCTGGGTTAAAGATCTTAGGTCCTCTCTCTCTCTGAAAACCCAGCTTTAAGCAAATGCAAGCAGAAACAAACTTTGGTTATCCCTAGAGCTCTTTTGGCCAGAGTGGAGGACCCTGCCTTGCCTCACCCCTCTGATCCCAGCCAGGAACTGACTTGCTAAGGCTTTGCAGCTCCTTTTATCTGAGCCTGCTGGGCTCTGATTGGCTGCTTCCGTAAGACCTTTCTAGGCAGGCCTGGAGGACCCACCTTTCCTGTCACTTTGGTGCTTCTTGGGGCAGGGTGTAGTAGGATCGTGGGGCCTCCTGTAGGGAGTGACAAAGGCCAGGAACACCCTGTCATACCTGTTTTCATTATATAGTACTCAACCAATCTTTGTCATCTGCAGACTTTGTCAGCAAAGATTTTATATTATATCTAGATTGTTGAAAACAATATTGAATAGCATTGGAACAAGAACTGCTCACTGGAGGACCCTTAGAAATGGCCTCGCTCATTGATATTTTCCCATTAACATCTACACTTCCAGATCTGTTGGCCAGGTTTAATTCATCTACTGTTAAAAATAAATAAATAATGGAGATATACCTATCTCATAGAGCTGGAAGGGACCCCGAAGGGTCATCGAGTCCAGCCCCCTGCTTTCACTAACAGGACCAAGTACTGATTTTTGCCTCAGATCCCTAAGTGGCCCCCTCAAGGATTGAACTCACAACCCTGGGTTTAGCAGGCCAATGCTCAAACCACTGAGCTATCCCTCCCCCCGTTAACAATGTTGATTTCATATAATGGAAGTTTTTAAAATTTAAAACTGTAATAATGTGGTACTAAGTCAAATGCCTTTGAGAAATCCAGGCATACTATATCAACACGTTGCTTTTATCACCCAGTTCTGTAGTCCTGTCAGAAATAAACAGGTTTGTTTGACAAGACTACTTTCCACGAAACAGTGCTGACAGGTATTAGCTATATTTTCAGCTTCTAATTCTTTGTTGACCGTGTCCTGAATAACTGTCCTATTATTTTGCCCCTGATCGATGTCAGGCTAATTGGTCTATAGCTCACCTTTATCTGCTATCCTTGCTTAACAGTTCTTATTATCTGTTCTGTATATTTTTTGACTAGTCATCCCACCAGTCTTTAGGGGGGAATCAGAAACACTGTCTAGTTTTTCTTACTAAGCTTTGTGTTTATTTAGCTTCTGACAGATGTAGTGCAGTTTTCAAAACTCACACAGATGTTACTTGTTCACCAGAAAGAAAAACTTCCTGTTTTGCATCTCTGAACAGGGGATAGAATACCACCAGTTACATTTTGCAATTTTTATTGTTGTTTCTTTCCTTCCTAAATCCCTGCCACAGTTCTTGGCTGCTGGTTCCACAAACATTTTTGACAAAATAGTGCTAATGTGAATCCTCAGAGGGTCCTGGCAGGTCAAACTTTGTTCCAAAGTTGGATTTTGTAAAAATAAGCTTTTAAAAATCCTTCAAAAAGTATTTTTTATTTATATATAATATCAACAATGCGCTTGTCATTTTATAAACAAATAAGAGAACTTGGTCCCCGTTTCAGGGAGCTTACAGTGTATTTGAGATGCAGATAAAACGGACACAAGCAGTATATGGTGTGCAGGTATGAGTTAGAGGTGGTAAAAATCTAGAAGTAGTCAGTGTTGAAAGGCTTAATGGAAGAAGCTATTTTAAGGAGGAGTTTTGAAGGAGGAAGAGTAGATTGGTGTGAGGGGAGGGGACTATTCCAAGTTTAATATGTGGTTTGGAAGAAAGTTTGAAGACAAGAATGGGGAAAGATATAAAGGAAACAGATATTTATTTCCAGTGGAAGCCATTTTTTAAACTGTTCCTGAAATATTCACAATCTTGTGCTAATGCAGAAGAACCTGAAAGCGAAAGAGAAATAAGGACAACCCAAGGAATTACAGACAAGTCAGCTTAACTTTTGTACCTGGAAAGATAATGGAGCAAATAATTAAGCAATCAGTTTGCAAACATCTAGAAGATAATAAGGTGATAAGTAACAGTCAGCGTGGATTTGTCAAGAACAAATCATGTCAAAGCAACCTGATAGCTTTCTTTGACAGGGTAATAAGCCTTGTGGATGGGGGGAAGCAGTATGTGTGGTATATTTTGACATAGTAAGGCTTTTGATACTGTCTCGCATGACCGTCTCATAAACAAACTAGGGAAATACAACCTAGATGGTGCTACTATAAGGTGGGTGCAAAACTGGTTGTAAAACCGTTCCCAGAGAGTAGTTATCTGTGGTTCCCAGTCATGCTGGAAGGGCATAACAAGTGGGTCCCTCAGGGATCAGTTCTGGGTCCGGTTCTGTTCATCAGTGATTTAGATAATGGCATAGAGAGTACACTTATAAAGTTTGCAGATGATACCAAGCTGGGAGGGGTTGCAAGTGCTTTGGAGGATAGGGTTATAATTCAAAATGATCTGGACAAACAGGAGAAATGGTCTGAAGTAAATAGGATGAAATTCAATAAGGACAAATGCAAAGTACTCCACTTAGGAAGGAACGGGAAATGACTGCCTAGGAAGGAGTACTGCGGAAAGGGATTTGGGGGTCATAGTGGACCACAAGCTAAATATGAGTCAACAGTGTAACGCTGTTGCAAAAAAAGCGAACATCATTCTGGGATGCATTAGCAGGACTGTTGTAAGCAAGACACGAGAAGTAATTCTTCCACTCTACTCCGCGCTGATTAAGCCTCAATTGGAGTATTTTGTCCAGTTCTGGGCGCCACATTTCAGGAAGGATATGGCCAAATTGGAAAGAGTCCAGAGAAGAATGACAAAAATGATTTAAGGTCTAGAAAACATGACCTATGAGGGAAGATTGAAAAAATTGGGTTTGTTTAGTCTGCAAAAGAGAAGACTGAGAAGGGACATAACAGTTTTCAAGTATGTAAAAGGTTGTTACAAGGAGGAGGGAGAAAAATTGTTTTTCTTAACCTCTGAGGATAGGACAAGAAGCAATGGGCTTAAATTGCAGCAAGGGAGGTTTAGGTTGGACATTAGGAAAAACTTCCCAACTGTCAGGGTGGTTAAGCACTGGAATAAATTGCCTAGAGAGGTTGTGAAATCTGTATCATTGGAGATTTTTAAGAGCAGGTTAGACAAATATCTGTCAGAAATGGTCTAGATAATATTTAGTCCTGCCATAAGTACAGAGGACTGGACTAGATGACTTCTCAAGGTCCCTTCTAGTCCTATGATTCTATGATTAGCAACAGCTCAGTTATGTAATTGTCCAAGCCATCTGGTAAAAGTAAATTTCGTCCTCTGATTCTATTCTCCAAGCATCCTCTCTCTTTTCGTCCAGGTCCCTTCTTAAAATTAATCACTTTAATCAGCTTTCGTAGATTCCAAGGCTAGAAGGGACCATTGTGATCATCTAGTCTAACCTCCTGTATAACACGCCATAGAACTTTCCAAAAATAATTCCAAGAGCATATTTTTTTAGAAAAACATCCAATCTTGACTTAAAAGTTGTCAGTGATAGAGAATCCACCACTACCCTTGGTAACTTGTTCCAATGTTTAATCACTCTCAGTGTTAAAAATGTACATCCTATTTCCAGTCTGCATTTGTGTAGCTTCAACTTCCAGCCATTGGATCATGTTATGCATTTTTCTGCTAGATTGAAGAGCTCATAATTGAATATTTGTTCCCCATGTAAGTATTTATAGACTGTAATCAAGTCATCCCTTTTCTCTTTACGCTAAATTGATTGAGTTCCTTGAGCCTGTTAGTATGAGGCATGCTTTCTAATCCTTTAATCATTCTCATGGCTCTTCTCTGAACCCTCTCCAGTTTTTCAACATCCTTCTTGAATTGTGGAGACCAGAACTGGACACAGTGTTCTGGCTGTGGTCGCACAGTGCCAAATAGATGCATATAAAAATGGGAGGCGGGAGAGAGAGTGAGAGAGACAGGCAGTCAGTCAGTCCCCCATCCTATAAGTATCTCCTACATTTTTAGTGTCTAGATGTTTGCATTTACATTTAGCTATATTAAAACACAGATTGTTTGCTTGTGCCCAGTTCAGCAAGCTATCCAGATTGCTCCCTATGCATTGCAGTGAAGAAGACGACTAATGCTGTCCTTGACTGTATAAACAGGGAATATAGAGTAAGGAGGTGTTATTACCGCTGAAAATGGCATTGAAAAACTATGCACAGTTCTGGTGTCCATACATAAAAGGATGTTGAAAAATTGGGGAGGGTTTAGAAAAGAGGTACATGAATTATTCGAGGTTTGGAAAATCTGCCTTACAGCGAAAGATTTAAGAATCTCAGTCTATTTAACTTACCAAAGATACTGGACTTGGTGATGCTCCTGAAATATGTGGAGTTATTTTTTGACCTCCTGCCCCTTAAGTTTCACCTGGCAGCAATATTGCTGTGTTGCACTCCATGGCAATTGTACTCTGTCTTGTTATACCCTATGTTATTAAAATTCCTAAAGGACCTTCATACTTGCCCTCCAGTTAGAGTGCTGACTTCCACATGGGACCTCAATGTTGTCCTTCTAAAGTTTGAATTCTCCCTCATGGCCCCACAGTATGCCAACATTTTTATGGCTGACTTAGAACAACGCTTTCTCAGCTCTCGTCCCCTAACGCCCCACTCTACTCGCGCTACATTGATGACATCTTCATCATCTGGACCCATGGAAAAGAAGCCCTTGAGGAATTCCATCATGATTTCAACAATTTCCATCCCACCATCAACGTCAGCCTGGACCAGTCCACACAAGAGATCCACTTCCTGGACACTATAGTGCTAATAAGCGATGGTCACATAAACACCACCCTATACCGGAAACCTACTGACCGCTATACTTACCTACATGCCTCCAGCTTCCATCCAGACCACATCACACGATCCATTGTCTACAGCCAAGCTCTAAGATACAACCACATTTGCTCCAAGACAAACACCCACAAGATCTCTATCAAGCATTCTTAAAACTACAATACCCACCTGCTGAAGTGAAGAAACAGATTGACAGAGCCAGAAGAATACCCAGAAGTCACCTACTCCAGGACAGGCCCAAGAAAGAAAGTAACAGAACGCCACTAGCCATCACCTTCAGCCCCCAACTAAAACCTCTCCAGCGCATCATCAAGGATCTACAGCCTATCCTGAAGGACGATCCCTCACTCTCACAGATCTTGGGAGACAGGCCAGTCCTCGCTTACAGACAGTCCCCCAACCTGAAGCAAATACTCACCAGCAACCACACACCACACAACAAAAACACTAACCAAGGAACCTATCCTTTCAACAAAGCCCATTGCCAACTCTGTCCACATATCTATTCAGGGGACTCCATCATAGGACTTAATCACATCAGTCACACTATCAGAGGCTCGTTCACTTGCACATCTACCAATGTGATATATGCCATCATGTGCCAGCAATGCCCCTCTGCCATGTACATTGGCCAAACCGGACAGTCTCTATGCAAAAGAATAAATGGACACAAATCAGATGTCAAGAATTATCACATTCAAAAACCAGTCGGAGAACACTTCAACCTCCCCGGTCACTCAATTACAGACCTAAAAGTCACAATTCTTCAACAAAAAACCTCAGAAACAGACTCCAACGAGAAAGTGCAGAACTGGAATTAATTTGCAAACTGGACACCATTAAATTAGGCTTGAATAAAGACTGGGAGTGGATGAGTCATTACACAAAGTAAAAACTATTTCCCCATGATAATTTTTCCCCTACTGTTACTCACACCTTCTTGTCAACTGTTTGAAATGGGCCATCCTGATTATCACTACAAAAGTTTTTTTTCTCCTGCTGATGATAGCCCACCTTAATTGATTAGTCTCGTTATAGTTGGTATGGCAACACCCATTTTTTCATGTTCTCTGTGTATATATATCTTCCTACTGTATTTTCCACTGCATGCATCCGTTGAAGTGGGTATTAGCCCATGAAAGCTTATGCCCAAAGTCTCAAAGGTGCCACAAGTACTCCTCGTTCTTTTTGCTGATACAGACTAACACGGCTACCACTCTGAACCCTTTCACTTACTGTCAGAGTGCTCAGTACATCTTCTTGCCATCAAGCGGTCTGTCTCATGACTAAGGCTGTGAGTCTGTCATGGAGGTCACGGAAGTCACGTATTTCTGTGACTTCCGTGACTTCTGCAGCGGCTGGTGCTGGCTCATGGGCTTCCCAAGCCAGGCAGCCCCTGGGCCAACAGCGACAGTTTGGGTGTGTGGGAGAGGGCTAGGAGGTGCGGGGGGCACTTACCTCGGGGTGAGGGGCTCCCACTGGCATGGCCCTGCAACTCCTCCTAGGTGGAGGGGCCAGGGAGGCGCCGCACCCTGCCTGCGCCCACAGGCCCTGCCCCTGCAGCTCCCATTGGCTGCAGTTCCTGGCCAATGGGAGCTGTGCAGCCGACGCTTGTTGGGAGCAGTGTGCGGAGCCCCCTGACCCCTCTGCTGCCTAGGAGCTGCAGGGACACACAGAACCCCTACCAGTCCCGCCAACCCTCCCCCACCCCTCCCAGCACCAGCGGGGTCCTGGCCCACTCCCCTAGCACTTGCAGCGTCCCCAGACAGCCTCCCCCCTCCCCGAGCACCCGCGGCCCCCCGCCCAAGTTTTAGTTAGGGTTATATAGTAAAAGTCATGGACAGGTCATGGGCCGTGAATTTTTGTTTACTGCCCGTGACCTGTCCATGACTTTTACTAAAAAAACCCATGACTAAAGCGCAGGCTTACTCATGACCATTACCTCAGAATGGAGAGCCAGCAAGCTGCAATCTTTTATGGTTGGGCCACCTTATGCATTCTTCCACAAGACAACGTGGTGATAGAACCACACTGAGTGCTCCCTAATGTGGTCTCGGAATTTCAGCTGAACTAATCCATCACCTTACCAGTCATCCTGACACACTCCACACAGAAGAGGAGAAGCTGTATACTTTTGGATGTCTATAGAGCCCTGCTCTATTATCTCAGCAGAACCAAGCTTTTCAGGATCTCTTCCCACTTCTGTGTGGCCATATCTGGAACACTGAAAGGCCAAGCTGTCTCATTGTGGAGAATCTTGAAGTTGACCACACCGTGTATTTTCACTTGCTGTTACCTGGCTGGTGAGCCCGTCCCTGTGAATGTCGAGGCACGCTCTACCAGGGTGCAGGCAGCATCATCCGTCTTCTTCAGAAATGTGCCAGTTTGAGTTCTCCAAGTCAGCTACATGGAGCATCCACTAATTTTTGTTGCCAGTTCGGATACCAACTTCAGGAGAACAGTACTTCAGTTTCTGTTTGACTGACTGATACAGCTACATTCCCACCATCCAGGGATGCTGCTGCTTGCCAGTCAGCTATGGGGAGCCACACTGACACACATTCAAAGAAAGAATGGTTACTTACCCTATATATATATATATATATATATATATATATATATATATATATATATATATAATGAGTGAAGAACTAGCAGGTTGGACACTTGCCATGTTCTGTTTTGCTGCCATTGGCAGCAAACAGGAACTGACAGCGGGTCATTCCCCCCTTTCAGGGCCGGCTTTAGTCCGATTCCCCCGAATCGGGCCCCATGCACTAAAGAAGAGCGCCTAACTTAGGCGCCTTTTTAATTTTTACTTACCCGGCGGCGGTCCGGGTCTTCAGTGCCGTGGAAGACTCGGAGCGAGTGAAGGACCTGCTGCCGAAGTGCCGCTGAAGACCCGGACCACCGCCGAGTATTCAAATCGGGCCCCGCACTTCCTAAAACCGGCCCTGCCCCCTCTGTGTCCCCCCCCCCCCATGCCCTCTTACAGGAGTACATAGAGGCACAGGGTGCATATGGGGCCTGATGGACACTGCTAGTTTAAAAAAAAAAAAAAATCCAGTCTCACCCTCAAGGTGCATGCATATCTGCAGTGGGATCCATGCTGACTATAAAGTGTAAGGACTACAATCACTGTAGAGTAGGTAACCCTTTTTCACATGTAATCAGTTGCCTCCAGGAGCTGGTGCTTTAAGAAAAACACCAAATATTGCAAGACTTGCAATAAAATTGTGAGAGTTGGCAACACTGCTCCCCACCTCAACATGACCACCTTTCATAGGCGCTGACTCCATGGGTGCTCCAGAGGTGGAGCACCCATAGAAAAAAATTAGTGGGTGCTTAGCACCCACTGGCAGCCAGCTCCGCCCCTCCCCCCAGCGCCTCCTGCCCGCTAGTGGATCCACCAATCAACTCCTCTCCCTCCCTCCCTCCCAGCACCTCCTGATCACAGTTATCAGCTGTTCTGTGGTGTGCAGGAGACACTGGGGGTGGGAGGGAGGAGCAGGGATAGGGTGTGCTGGGGGGAGAGGCGGAGCTAGGGTGGGAAGAGGTGGGATGGGGTGGGGCCTTGGGAGAAGGAATGCAGTGGGTGCGGGGCCTGGGGTGAGTGGAGGTTGAGCACCCCCAGAGAATGGAAGAAGCAGCACTTGTGCCATGTTTTACATCCACTTGCTTGACGAACTGTCAGTAAAGCTTCGTGCAAATACAGTTTTGCAGATTGAGACATGGATATAAGTAGTGGATCAGCAGCACTCACAAAGGTTAAAAAAGCAAGATGAAAGGTATTGTTACATCTTTGACTTATTTTTTTTTTAGATACAGAAAACCCATGAACTTAACTTTACAGCACATTTCCTAAAAATATTTATTAGAACACTGCATATAATGATGTGGTATCTGTTGTCTTTAAGTAAAGACATTGTCATCTGAAACAGTAAGTGATTTTAAAAAGCCCTCTTTTTGTTAGGTTTCAGAAAAATTTTCCAGTCTGACTTGATAATTGTAGACCTTTATTTATGGCAAATGAAAGCTGCTCCTTAGCTATGATACCTTGAAGAATATTGTCCTTCCTTTAGCTATGTGTGCTTTTAAAATTACATGAGTGAATTAAGCTGTTGTAATTTATTTAGTCTTTCGGTTCCTTTAAAGCTGTGGCACAATTCGTAGTGAATAGATAGGTGGGTTTTGTTATAGCAATGTGTTCTTGTAGCAATTGTGTGTATGTAACTACAAAGTCGTACGTGTGTGCATTTACATGAAGGCTTGCATTTTTTGCCTGCTGAACGACGGGGATGGAATGATGTTAGTATGTACCAGACACAAGAAATATTTTTAGACCCTTGCTTAATCTCCAGTATGTCCATTTACATGCATTGTTCCTCCCTTACCACCACTAGCTTTTTGGAGTTTTCGCTGGTATTGTAGTAAAATGCACATATATTAAATAATGGATGAGTAAAACTTGGTTTGGTAAAGATATCAAACCTCCGAGTTGCTCTTATTTTTAAGTGAGATCCAGTGCTTTAATGTCATTCAGCACCAGGGTCTCGAAAGCTTTCTTTTGCAAGTAATGTCAGTGGTTTGTCCCTGTCTGTGCCAGCATCCAAACTCTTTTCATCCCTAGTGGGAGACCTGTGATTGACCTCTGTTGTCAGTTAGAGATTACTGACAGGGCCTCAGTGTATAGAGGGCTTCCCCTATGAAACTGACTAGGCGCTTGTAACTTTCACTTAGGGCTACTGCAAATTCCCCACCCCCTCTAGGATTGTCACCTAAGCTAATTATAAATGGAGAGAAGGGGATGGGGAAAAAGGCATGATACCCCACAATGCTATACTAAAAATAAATCCCCAGAGTATGGAGATTTTTTTCCTAAAGATGCGTGGATTAAATATATTCTACCTGTATATCTTTATTTTAAAATATGTTTAATTTAGGAGAACCAGCAATACAGTTTACTGTAAGATGCAATGAAACATAATAGTTTAATACCTTTGTAGCTCCTTCTAGCTGATGATCTCAGAGGATTTAGCAAACTGTTAGTGAATAAGACTTCACAGTCTCCTTGTGACCTAGATACCTAAATATTATTTTACAGATAGAGGAATAGAGAGGCTAAATGACTTGCTCAAAGTCATATCGCAAGACTGTGGTGGAAGCAAGAACATAACTCACATCTCCCAACTTCCACTTCTGTAGTATTAATCACTATGGGCTAGTCTACACTTACCCGGTAGTTCGACGGCTGCGGATCGAAGTTCCGAGTTCGATTTATCGCGTCTGGTGTGGACGCGATAAATCGAACCAGGAAGTGATCCCCGTCGACTGCGGTACTCCAGCTCGGCGAGAGGAGTACCGCGAAGTCGACGGGGGAGCCTGCCTGCCGCGTGTGGACCGCGGTAAATTCGAAGTAAGGTATGTCGAATTCAGCTACGTTATTCACGTAGCTGAATTTGCGTACCTTACTTCGACTTGGGGGGTAAGTGTAGACCAGGCCTATGTCATGCTTTCTCCCATGGATTGTAAATAGGAGTTGGACGAGGATGTCCAGGACACCCAGAGCTTTGTATGGCATTCCTTTGTGTGGAGTCTGCATAGGATGAAAATCTAAAAAAATGAATACAACTTTAGTTTAATTTATAGTTGCAATATTCAATATGTTTACAATAACATAGAAAATTGACTTTATTCTCAATTTTTCTTGCAGCATGTAGTCAGTTACACTTGTGCAAAGATGATGTAAAATGGTACCAAAATAGAATGGAAGCATTTTATGCCCTGCTTTGCATTCACTTTATGCTGCTATAAATGACTACATAAAGTATAAGGCAGTGGAGAACCAGGCCCAGTGTTTTTAAAGCAGATCTTCCAAAAAAAAAAAAAAGGCATATTAAACTTAAGCTCCTCATCATGGAATGCTCCCTCCAGCCAGCCTTGGATCCGGGCCCAGATATCTCCCCTGCAGTCCCCCACGTACATTGATCTCTGAGTGAGCACAGTGTCCCATCAACCTCCACATTCCACTGGCCTAAGTCGTTTGCAGAATGAGAACACAGGAGAGGGTACTGGTAAAGCTCCCAAGAAGAGGAGTCTGGAATCTTCTTACAGAGTGCCTACTTCAAAAAAGCCTTTGTCACCATCTCTGAGACCTTGGGTCCTGGGAAAAGTACTGCTGTGGCTCCAGGCTTCTCCGGTATTGGGAGCTCCTCAAAGACCCATAGTGCCAAGCATACCTCAGCACCAAAGTTGTCCGCTGTACCTTCCAAGCATGACCACTCTAGCAAAGACCCTGAAAGATCTGTCTCTATTATGTCTTTAACATCAACAGACTTTTCAGTACCACTTCTGGTACCTAAATAGATGACCCAGGCTCCAACATCAGTACCTTTGAGGTCAACATCTTTGGTACCAGCGCTATGAACTAGAGTCCTACACAACTCGTAAAGCGGCGAGGGCCATATTACTCCAAAGAAAACAGCTGAGGGCCGAACCCCCCCCCCGAGCGCCACCGAACCCCCCCCCCCCGCGCCACCCAGCCCCCCCGAAACACAACCCCCCCCCCAGCGCCGCCCGCCCCACGGAAACAACCACCCCCCCCAGCGCCGCCGAAATACCCCCCCCACCCCCCCCAGCGCCGCCTGCCCCGCGGAAACAAACTGTCCTTCCCCAGCACCGCCCTGCCGAAACAGCAGTATTGAACCTCGGTAATATGTTATAGCGGGCCCCGAAGGTAGTATAATTAAGGTAAAAGAGAAATGTCTTTTTGCTAGAAGTAGAATAAGATCTTCCCCCCACTTTGTAATCAATTGCCCTGTTGAATGAATGAGGTAGGCATGGAAGGCAGGCACCTCCAGACAGCTGCAATCCTTGGAGAGGGGATGGGAGCCAGACCAGATCAGTAGAACAGGTCAGCCACCAATTCGCCGCTCGCCTCCTCAGCCCCCCTCCCCCAGCTCGCCTACTTACCCCCCACCACTGCCCGCCCACTCGCCTCCTCAGTCCCCTACCCCCCCGGCTTGCCTACTCACTCCCCGCCACTGCCCACCTGCTCACCTACTCAGCCGCCCTCCCTCACCCGCCGCTTGCCTACTCACTTCCCCCACCTAGCCCTCTTCATCAAAATGGACGTGTTGATGAGGATTTGATTGAGGGTCTGGAACATCCCAACCTCGGGAATGTTCAGCTGCACCACCCTATCCACCTCCCTCAGTTTGGAGGTGGATAGGGTATGTCCCATTTTTGCTTTGCATGAGAGCAAATTACATCCAATAAATGGGTTTTGGAGGTTATAACATCGGGTTACTCCATCCATTCTACCTATCGCTTTACAGGAGCCCATCTTACAACCGTTTGCTAAGATAAGAAGTAATCTCTTTACTATGCATAGGGACCACAGAACCAGTTCCAGTCCAGCACAGGGGGGAGAGATTCTGTTCCAAGTATTTTCTAGTTCCAAAAAAGAATGGGGGATGAAGACCAATATTAAATCTGAGACTTCGAAACACCTTCATGAAATCAGAGAAATTCAGGATGTTAACTCTAGCAGCTACAATTCCAGCATTAGATTCCAGGGATTGGTTTGCAGCTCTTGACTTTTAGGATGCATACTGTCATGTTGCCGCTCATCCATCTCACAAGAAGCTTTTTTGTTTCACAGTTGGCCAAAATCACTTCTAGTATCGAGTACTCCCCTTCAGCCTCTTATCTGCTCCAAGGGTTTTCTCCAGTCCTGGCAATAGTACCCACTCACCTTCATTGGCAAGGAATAATTATCTTTCCCTTGAGATATTTCTCTCAAGATTACGAGTGGGAACTGGACTCTTGGATCCTCAAACAGATTTTCCTGATGTGAGGATTTCTGGAGGTGAACATCTTTGCAACCACAGCTAACAGAAATTGCAAGAAATTCTGCTTGAGTGACACAGGTCATCAGTCCTTGTTTCGTATTCCTTAAACAAGGGGCCTTCTCTATGCATATCTTCTGATTCTGAGGACATTGAACAAGATCAAACAAGGCAAAGCCAGAATCATTTTATTTGCACTGACTTGACCAAGACAAGTCCAGTACTCTTACCCGATTCTTCTTGTTTCCCATCCAGCGTTGGAACTTCCAACCATTTCCCATCTGCTGTCTCAGTACTCCAGTTGGACTCTCCATTCCAACCTGGCTATCCTCCAATTCAGAGCTTGGTTCCTCAGTAATTCTTGGGGATAGATGTTTCCTGTTCGACAGTGGTACAATAGGTCCTATAAAACAGGAGAAAGATCTCTGCTATAAATATTTACCTTTTAAAAGTGGAAGAGATTTCATCATTGTTGTATCCAGTGGCAGTTTCACCTGTTCATTCTTCCCTTTCTGCAGTACTTTTGGATTTAAAGAATTCAGATTTTTTTCTGAGTTTGTTGGAGTTCATTTGGTGGCAATTACATCGTTTCATTCCCCTGTGTAGGGATTCTCAGTCTTTGCTTATCCCACAATGGCAGTATTCATCAAGGGATAGGTTAACCTTTTCTTGCAAATGAGAGTCTACTCCCATATGGGATTTGATCTTGGTCCTTAATAGTCACATGACACTTCCACTTGAACTGCTAGCTAAGTGTTCTCTGCTGCATTTATCTATGAAAAGACACTCTTATTGGCCTTCACTTCTCTCCACAGATTTGGGGAATTAGGAGCACTGGTGGCTGATTCCTCCCCTTCACTGTTTTTTTCAAATATAAGGTATAGTTATGTCCATATCCCAAGTTCATACCTAAAATATTCTTGCTTGCTATCAGGCTGTTAATGTTCAATCCCCTTCAAGAATAATAGCCCATTCTACAAGATCCCAAGGAACCTCAATGATATCATTTAAAAAATGTACCAGTTGCTGAAATTTGCAAAGCAGTAACCTGGGAATCAATGCACACTTTTTCCAAACACTACATCCTGGTACATACCACTAGATCAGATGTGGCTGTTGACATAGCAGTCCTTTCTTCAGTATTGGATCCAGCTCCAAAGCTCCCTCCTCCTTTAGGGGAGTCACCTGACCTGGGACACTACTAGCAGAAGAAGTTATTCACCTTGTGCAGTAACTTGAGTTCTTTGAGATGTGTCTCCACGCAACCTCCCAGGTGCTCCACTACCCACCCTCCTTTCTTCTGCTTTGGAGTTCTGTCTCGCGGGAGTTCACGGTAGGGAAGGGACTGAGAAATGTTTGCCCATGCACCTGTATATATCCTTGGTGCAGGGCATGGGGATTTCTGAAGAGCATCTGCAGTCAGAATGCTCACTGCTACTGAAAATGGCCAGTCAAAGGCGCATGGGGCACAAGCGCACCTGAAGTGGAGCAACCGTAGGGACATGCACCTTGTACAGTTACTGTACAAGGTGAATAACCTCTCCTTTTTAGTTCACCTACTCCTGTTCATTCTATTTTGTATTTTCCTTTCAAACCTAGTCTGTTTAGTCACAGGCTGGTTTTCAGATCTCAATCCTCTTCTTCCCCCACACTCCGTGTAGCCCTCTTCTGTATTCAGTTCTGACAGAATTTCTTCTCTTATTTGGTCCTTGCTTATTTGGTCCCCTTAGTTACCTGCTCCCCTGTCACTT
The DNA here is from genome assembly GCF_028017835.1 of Emys orbicularis. NCBI lineage: Eukaryota > Metazoa > Chordata > Testudines > Emydidae > Emys > Emys orbicularis. The sequence continues at coordinate 30,068,889 of NC_088683.1, read as the reverse complement.
TCTTTGCCCTATCCCACCATCCTCCTTTTCACACCCCTGTCCGTCTCGTAAGTCCAGAAATATGCTGTCCTGGAGTCTGGTGCAACTATGTGTGTGCCACTCCCAACAGCTTCTAGCTGCACTCTTTCTGCTGTCAAGGCAAACACAGATCTTACTATTATCATGATTTGTATTACCATAGCGCCTAAGGGCCCTAGTCAAGGACTGGGACACGACTGTGCTAGGTGCTGTACAAATACAGAACAAAAAGACTGTCTGCCCCAGAGAGCTTACATTCTAAATGTAAGACAAGAGATAACCTGATACAATACAAACAGGTGTGGGAAATGGAGACAGTATTCAGTAGGATTGGCAGCAGCCTAACTATTGTCAAGGGCATCACAGAATAGGCGAGTTTTGAGGAGGGATTTGAAGGTGAATAAAGAGGTAGCTTTGCAGATGTTTACAGGGAGTGCCTCCCAAGCATGAGTGGCAGCATGGGAGAAAGCACCAAGGTGCTTGTTTGAAAATTTAACAAGTGAACTATGGTGGATGGCATCATGGATAGGTGGGGTGAGGGATAGGCTCTGAAGGGCATGGAAAGTGAAGACAAGTTTATATTTGATACAATACAGAAGGGATAACCACTGGAGGGATGCAAAAAGAGGGGTGATGTGGTCAAAGTGACGAACTAGGAAAATGATCATTGCAGCAGCATTCTGAAGGGTTATAAGCGGCTCAAGTTTGCATTTGTCAAGGCCAAAGAAAAGGATGTTGCAGTAGGAGGAGAGGACTGTCTGGACCAGAGTTTTAGCTGTGTGGATGGATAGGAACATCTTAGAGATGTTATGCAGAAGGAATCAGCAAGATTAAGACATACGTAGTCTGAACATGAGGACCTATAAGGAGTTCAGAGTCGAAGATGAAGCTTAGGTTACGAGCTTGTGTGGCAGGCAAGATAGTGGTGATTATGATGATTCAGAAATGAGGTTGCAGGGAGGGCTTTTAAGAGATCTGTTTTAGTTATGTTGCGCTTGAGCTGAGGCTAGACATCCACAAGAAGATGTCAGAGACACAGGCGAAAATTTTAGTTTGGACAGAAGGAGACAGGTCTCAAGTACAGTGGTAGATCTGTGAGTCATCAGCAGAGACAGAGAGGACTGGAGAATTTGTTTGTGGGTGATATTACCCAGAGATAGGTGTTGAGGGAGAAGAGAAGGGGACCAAGGACAGAGCGCTGTGGGAACCCCCTGCAGATCCCCTCCCCCCCAAAAAAAGTTGGAAGGGGGATGAGGAGGATCCTCTGCAGGAATGATTAGTGAGGTAGGAGATAAGTCATGGAAGCCAAAGAAGCCAAAATACTAAGAAGAGGAGCATGCTCAGTAGTGTCAAAGGTGGCTGAGAGGATGAGGATGAAGTACTGGTTCTGAGATTAGACTGAGAAGGGGTCAGACTTTGACAAAAGCCGTTTCAGTGGAGTGTAAAAGATGGAAGCTGGATTGGAGAGGGTTTAGGATAGAATTGGAGGAGAGGATCTCCAGACAACAATTGTAAATAGTGAGTTAATGAACTTGGAGGTGAAAGGGAGAAGAGAGATGGGGTGGTAGATGGAGAGGTAAGTGGGGTCACCGGTGTGTTCTATTTTTAATAAGGAGGGACTGCAGTGTGCTTGTATTGTGAGTGGAAATAGCCAGAGGGGGGAGAGAGGGTAAGGGGAGGGGATGCAAGTGGGTGTGAGGGAGATAGGGGATGGGATGGGGGTCACTGGGGCAAGTGGAGGGAATATAGGAAGAGAGCAGACAAGAAACTTGTGTGTCAGTGACTGTGGAGAAGGAAGAGAGTTGTGTGGGAGAGGGAGGGAAGGTAAATCGAGTGCAGGGGAGGCCACATTTTGTCAATTTTCTCTTGGAAGTAATTGGTAAGATCCTGTTGGGAGAGAGAAGTGGAGGCAGGATGGGGGAGGGTTTGAGGAGTGCATCAAAGGGATGAAAAGGGGACTGGGAGTGTGAGCATGGAATTCAATTAATATGGAGAAGTAGAGTTGCTTAGCAAGGAAGATGGAAGTACTGAAGCAAGAGAAGATGAATTTGTAGTGGAGGAAGTTAGCCTCATGAGATAGGGTTTCTAGTGGAACAACAGAGGAAGCAGATATTGGGGATGAGCCAGGTTTGGGGGTTGGCAGGGTGAACCTTGGGATGGGAGCAAGGGCAAAAGAGTCAAGGGTGGAGGAGAGTGAAGCATGGAGTGAATCAACAACCACATCAACAGAAAAAATGGAAGAGAGGACAGGAAGGTCATCGATGCTGATGGATTGGAGGTCACAGAAGGCTGAGTACTATCTGGGGTCAGGGAGTGGAGATGGGGCTGCTGGACAACGCTGAATGACCAGGTGATGGTTGGAGAGGGGAAACTCAGCAACAGAGATATCAGCGTTGCCAGGTCCAAGTGAACAGCCCTTTTGGTGAGTGGGCGTGTTGAACCAGGGCTGTGGGTTGAATGAAGGGGAAGTGTGCAGCTAAGGGGTTCAATGGGCCATCAGCATGGAAGCTGAAGTCACTGAAGGTGAGCGTGGGAGACTGCAAGAAGAGGAAGAGAGAGGGCCAGGAGTTGATGGGGAGGAGTTGGGTGGCTAGTACGAGACAGCAACATGGGAGGGGAGAGGAGAGTTGGATGCAGCATGTTCAAAAGAGAAGAAAGATTGGGAAGGGGAAGAAGGAAGTGGTTGGAAGCAGCAGGAACAGAAGAGCAGAAGCCCAACATTCCCACCACGGTCTGATATGGGGTGGGGTGTGAGATCCCATCAGAGAGGGCTGCTCTGTATAGGCCGTGTCAGACAAAGGGATCCAGATCTCTCTCAGAGCCAGGGGTCTGAGCGAGCGAAAGAAGAAGTGGATGGAAGAGATCTTTTTAGAGGTGGAGTGTGTGTTCCAGAGACAGCAAGAGGGGGGATGAGGTCAGGAAGGGTGGTATTTGAGGGGCGGGGATGGTGGCGAGGATGGATGTAGGATGTAGAGGATGTGCGGGGTGAAGGTAGGGCCGGGGTGAGATGAGGCAGAGAAGAGTGCAGCACTAGTCTGTGGACCCAGGCTGGGAGGCTCGCTCCCAGATGCAGTGTAGACAGACCCTAAGGGGCTAAGACCCTGTCTCTGCGGGGGGGGAAGAGGGCGGTGTTATGTAAAAAAATACTGCAAGTCACTGCATCGGTACTCTGGAATCCTGGTGACACTATTTTCTTTCATGCCCTCACTTTCAGATGGTCCGTGCTTCAAATATCATTTTTTATCACATTCTGCGACAATGCTTAAAAACAAACAGCCACGTGGCAAAACCAAATGGTAGACTGAGATATACCACTTCCAACAGTTTCTCAAAAGATGCCACAAGGAGACAGACTATGATAAAATCACACTTAAATCTTACACAATTTTGAAAATATATAAAGTACTATACAGGTATTTAACTGAGTAATCTGAACAGCAACTCTGTGAAGAAAAGTATTGTTATCCCCATTTTAAAGAATAAGCAAAGGAGTAACTTACAGAGAGATTGTCTTTCCCAAGTCCGCACAGCAATATTGGTTACAACCGTGGTATTTCTGGCTCCTAGTCCTGAGCTTAGTCTACAGATCATACTGCTTCTTTAGTGAGACTAGGAAGCATTTATAAGTTCATTTCTGCTTCAGAGTTGCTGTCCTGTGTCATGCTCTTTTCAGGTAGATGAAATGAAGGGTCCCCCACACACCCCTGATAAAAACATACATCTGGTAGAGAAGAAGCAATATCTGGTGATTGGAATTATCTTAGGGCTAGTCTTCACTGGCAACATTAAAGCGCTGCCATAGCAGCGCGTTAACGTGGCTTGTGTAGTCGTGGCATAGCACTGGGAGAGAGCTCTCCCAGCGCGCTAAAAAAAACATCTCCATGAGGGGCGTAGCTACCAGCGCTGGGAGCATGGTCTATATTGGCATGTTACAGTGCTGAAACTTGCAGCGCTCAGGGGGGTGTTTTTTGGAATGTTTTCCTAGCCTGAGCTTCAGGTCCAGGGAAGTTCAAGGGTTTTTCCACCTTCAAATTGTTTTTAGTTCTGTCATTTCAGAATTCTTTTTCGGTCCTGGGAATCTGAGAAAATAGCTATTAATGTGTCACCATTAGTGGTCAAAATCCTGGAGGACCGATATCGTTGCTCTTTTCAATATATACATTGGTTCATCTTTTTTATTTAATTTGACTAAACTGACCCAAAAATGTTTCCATGAATTCAGTCAGGTCAAGGAGCTCTTTCAGTGAGGACCTCCAGAATTCTAATAGTAGTGTTGTGTGCTCTGTCCTGGTTTCTGAGCTGCTCCAGTCTTCTTTCCATTACAAGATTGCTTTTAATCAGGAATTTATGTGGCCTTCCTCTACCACTGTAGTTTCCCCCCCTACTGTGTCTAGGAGCTTATCCTGGCTGATTAGTTTGCCATCGTGTATAATTTGCATAGTTTATGTGAAGGTGAGTCAAATATGTCTAATAGGGATGCCAGAGAGGTTTGCAGGTTATCAGTTTAATGCTTTGCTATATTTCTTTTATTTTACTTTCTGCTGATGAGGTATTTCCCATTTCTCCCTCCACAGTCTGCTTTGCAGATAAGAGTTCTGCTTGTGTCTGGTTCACCAGTGAAGTTGATTTTGACGCATAGACGACCTGCACATCTGAATTGATTTTCATTATTTTTTCCGAATATCCAATTTTTGCTTCTCCAAGAGCCTAAAAGCATTTCACTTCATTGGGGAGCCTTTCACAGCCTATAAAACAGTTTTACAAGATAATCTTACATATGTGTGCGTTCCTTCCCATTAAGGCTGTTCCTGTACCTATTGAAATAGATGGCAACACTCTTATTGATTCCAGTGAATACAGGATCAGGCCTATAATGAGCCACCTCACTTGCCTCCTTGCCAACGACTCTTTTTTTTTTCTTTTTTTTAATGGTTTAGGGTTTTTTTCATTTATAATAATTAATGGAGATATCCCATCTCCTAGAACTGGAAAGGACCTTGAAAGGTCATCGAGTCCAGCCCCCTGCCTTCACTAGCAGGACCAAGTACAGATTTTGCCCCAGATCCCCAAATGGCCCCCTCAAGGATTGAACTCACAACCCTGGGTTTAGCAGGCCAATGCTCAAACCACTGAGCTATCCCTCCCCCCTTTGGGAACAAATTTTCAAATTCAAGTTTGGGGACTTAATAGTTCAATTCCTGTTAATGTCACTGGGAGTCGTACAATTATATGGGTGCACCTCACTTAGAAGATCTGTACCCTTTTGTACAATTGTCATGATGGAATCATACTGCTCCAATCATCAAATTATTAGATTACGTCTCCAAATTTGCATTCTGTAAGTATGGTGAAATAGAGTGATTCGAATCTAGCATGTGAAATCAAACTTAGTATTAGAATTGAAAGAATACTTCTTACAATAGTGGGGGGGAGGGGAAAGATGCTTGAAATCTTTTTCTACAGCTTGCTCTCTGATAGAATTTTAGCAGATATGACTTCACTCATAACTTCATCAGCAGTTTTGCAATAAGTTTGATATTTTGTAAAGCTCTGTTTCCAAAAAAGGTCCTTGTAAGGTTATTGAAACATCCAGTTTTAAATTGCTTGTAAATTATCTTGGAATGTAAACAATGGTTCCAAGCCAGCTGTGAGAGAACGAGCGAGAGCATTATTGTAGTAAGAATTCAGATGTATTTTGATAATGAACAATTGGGCATTAATGCCTACCACATTTCTTACATGAAAAAGTTGCCAGTAATGTAAACCTCTTTTTCTGGCAAGGGGAGGTGTCATTATAGTTTAGTTTATGGTAGAGTGACTTTATCGCTGTTGAACTTCCCACTTGTATTAAACCTGTATGAACTAGTTGGGAATATGGGAGATAGTCCTTTCCATTTGATGTTTCACTTTGACTTTGAATTGCACCATAGGTATCAAAAAAATTATTAAAGTGAAGTTTGATTGATGGAACATGATCGCATTCTCCTTGCTGTACATTACACTTCTAACCGAAAACTAAACCTTTTCAATATATATAGCTATGTTGAGATTTCAAAACCAACTACAGGATTTAACCACATGCAACTCCACTGAAATTACTGTGAATTGTGTGGCTAAATTCACTAATTAGCTTTGGAAATCACAATAATATTGTCCAATGAAAAAATATGAAAAATAACCCCAAATTTCTCCTACTTAAAAAAATTTGTAAGCAATTGCAATTGAAATTAGCAAGTTTTGGTTCTCATTTTACCACTAAACATTTGTTTCACTCTGTTATCCCCAGATATAAAACTAGGTTAAAATGGAGTTAAGGTTGAGAGAGCACAGTGGTATCTGAAGGTTTAAAAACATAAGAGGAATTTGTAATTATCCCCCAAATGGGGGATAATTGCATATGAAGGAAATTAGGGATAAGGTTAAACTTAAGGGAAATTCAAACATGTTTAGGTATGGAAATTCACAGTTAAGGCATCCAAATAATCTTAACTTTGCCCTGTAGTAATGCTGTGCAATAACTATACACCTATGAGTAATGCCTTTTTAATGTTTGTGGTCTCTTATTAAGTAATACTAGTTGTGAAAGACATAATTTTTTCATATTTTTCCTTCAAGGAAAAAAATTCTATTTTCATTAGGGGAAATGAGTTCAGTTAAGTTAACTACAAAGAAAGTTTGGTTTCCTTGAAGTCCAAAACTGTGAGCCCAGTTTCAAAGTGTGGCCACTTGAGTCCCACATTTAGTCTTCATATTGAACACTCTAATAGACCTTACTAGAATAAAAGTTACTGTTGTGGACTTACAAAGCAAACACATTGTTCAGTATGAAAGCTGGGCTTAGGCACTTTCCTCCTCCTTTGGCCATTGCTAACAATGTTTGTTTAATCTATTAGCACTGATTGAGGCAAATCCACTGGTTTTCAGAGACTTCCTTGCTTAAAGACATTCCATCTAGAAGGCTTGGAAAATTAAATGGATTGTTCAAATTTTCAGCTACCATAACTATCAAATCTCCTGTCCAAAGCAAAGAGGAAGGAGAAGACTGCTATTTAAGCCTGTGATACAGTTCTGGTCACCCCATCTCAAAATATATATATTAGAATTGGGGAAGGTACAGAGAAGGGCATCCAAAATGATTAGGAGTATGGAATAGCTTCCATACAAGGAGAGAGTAAAAATATGGGGATTGTTCCGTTTACAAAAGTGGCAGCTAAGGGGAGATATGATAGAGGTCTATAAAATCATGAATGGTATGGAGAAAGTGAATAAGAAAGTGTTAGTTATCCCTTCACATAACACAAGAACCGGGGGTCACCCAATTAAATGAATAGGCAGCAGGTTTAAAACAAACATAAGGAAGTACTTCTTCACTGAACGCACAGTCAACCTGTGGAACTCATCGCCAAGGGATATTGTGAAGGTCAAAAGTATGACTATAAGTATTAGATACGTTTGTGTAGGATAAGTCCATGAATGGCTATCAGCCATGATGGTCAGGGATGCAAACACACGTGCTGGGTATCCTTAGCCTCTAACTGCCAGAAGCTGGGGATGGATCACTCTATCATTGCCCTGTTCTGTTCATTCCCTCTGAAGCATCAGAAGACAGGATATTGGTCTGACCCAGTATTCCATTTTTATGTTCTTATTATTAGTAATGAAGTTGACAGTTTTATAACACATAAAACCCATCCTGAAGTGACTGTAATATGTCACTTGTGCCATTACAGAGCAGAAAACAAAAACAATGTTATGCAAAAACACTGTGTGTGGTTGCAAGCTCACTTGCAGCAGTCATATATGTGTGTAAGGTAAAATTGTGAAACGTCAAAAAAAAAAAAAAAGGTAATTAGTTTTTCCATTGCTCTCTGTTACTGCTTGGAGAATGTGAAAATGAAACTGTTGTGCAGTTCTTTGTGTGTTAAATAAAATGGCAAGAATTGTATAGGTGAGTGTCAGGAAAGTCGTTTGATGTGTTTGACAAAATATGGCAGGCTAGAAATTCAAATAAAATAATAATGTAATTGAGTGTTAAGCTAATTGTCAAAAGCTACTTCTTCCCTACAGTAAAAACACTCTTTATTACATGTTAGTATGTTTTTTAAAAGGAACAATCCTCTGGTCTGAATGATTATACCAAACTGGTGATTTGTGTGGAATGTGTTAGAAATACATACCCTTCAGCATAACAAGTACAGAACGTTTTATTCTGATTTTAAACAAGTAGGACATATCTGTGTTTTCAAGTTTATTTCCTTTTCTTCCTCTTGCTTCCTCAGCATTACTAGGTAAGGAAGCTTGCTCAAACTGACTTGTAACATGTTCTGAGTCTTCAAGGTGGATGTTCACAAGCGGTTCAGGGGGAAAAATACCCTTCTGATAATTCTTTAATCTTTCTTAGCTAATAAAAAGCTCTCTTTTATTATTAAGAAAAATGTCTCAGTTTTCCCCCTGACTTTACACATCTTTTGAGTTGATGCTATACCTACTCATGTCTAAAAATAAATTAATCTTATCCATGCAGGATGAAGTTCCTTCCAGGATGAGCACTCTGTTTTTGCAGAGTTGTAGTCTGAGTCATTTACTTCTCTTCATATGGTGGTGGTTGTCTGTAGCTTAGTTAATAGCACAAATGAGAGCGAAGTGGGGAAAATAATGTGTGTGAATGCAACTTGCCCTTACATTTTGGAGCAGGCAAACTCTGGTCATGCATTTGGAGGCGCTGTAGATTATGAATGGCATTTAGACTCTTGAGAATAAGAGACGGTGTATAAACCTTATTGTACAGCCAGAATTTGAAAGGTGTGCTTATTCGGTCAGACTTTTAGCTGCTTTGGTATCTGATGTATGTACTTATTCTTTGGGGAGCAAACTTCTCTTCTCAAAACACAACAGCTGTTGTAAGGTGGTATATATTCTTAGAATCAAAGACAATCTGAAACTTGTAGTCATTAATTCATGAAGATCTGTAAAGTTTGTGTATCTGTTGAGTATTAAGGGTGAAGGTCATCATGGGTGTAAGAGTGGTTTTGGATTCATAACACAAACTGAATATTCAACTGCTGTGTGAGGCCCTATTGGATTAATCTTTTTGGTAGAGTGTGTCTTCAGCACCTGTAGCCTATGCTCTGTGCAGTGACACTTGGATAACATCAAGTAGTTTATCCCATATTTGACATTCCAATCTAGTGGGAAATATTGTTTGAATTTTAATTAATGTCTCTTATTTGGGTTTTTTTTTTTTTTTAGAACTTAAGAGAAAATAAATCTCCTTTATTTGCATTAGCACTACTAGCTTTGCATTAGCAAGCTAACTATTACTAATTTTATTCCTTATTTGTATAATGCCTTTACAGTGAAGTAAACAGTACAGTTTAGAGCTTGAACAGATGCTGTTATATTGGTATGTGACAAAGGAAGTAAACAAACAAACAAAAAATCCACATTTTAATTTCAAGCTGAAAAACATTAGGGGGCAACGGTAATATTTTTCCAAAGAGGGAAAAAATATAATCTTAACTAAAACCTGCCAGCTTCTCACATTTGTTGTTTGTATTGCAGGGGCACCCATAGACTTACTCAGGCTTGGGACAGCATTGTGCTAAGTGCTGTATAAACACTAAGGAAGACCATGAAGTACTTGAAATCTAAGGCCCAAAATGCAGACACGTGAACACAGAGTTCAGTGTTTAGCATTAAATTAAGCACATGCATAAGTCTTTGTAGAATCAGGATCTAAGAATACAAGCAATACATGGAGACTGCAGGAGAGGCATACACTAAAGTGTAGAAGGGCTTTATTTGTATGCGTTTTATATAAAATCACGTTGGCAATATCCAACTGTTCTGGACATCTTTGTACCAGATGGATTTAACTAATTAGTGTAAGTTTGAAGAGAGACTAAAATGACCCCAAGGGACTGGAGGGATTGATTTACTGGAAACTACTTGGTTAAACTATTAATTGGGATGGGAGGGCATAAATTTGCATATATTTGGAAGGTGTAAACATCCAGGAGGGAGCAGAATTACTGACAGTGATGCACTATGTAATTAAGAATAATGGCTAATTTAAGTAATAAAGAAATATTTAGGCTATGAATGGTGGAGGGAAATTGGGGGAACATCCTGATACAGATCTCGGACTGTGTAAGTGATGAGAGATCTGCTTATGGAAGTAGTGGAAAGTGTGTCACTTAAACCGCCCTAACATTAGACTAAACAAAGCACTAAAGGATGTACTATATGAACTATCCTTTGCTGGGGGAAACAGGGACTAGATGATTTGATAAGAATTTTCTAAGTGCAATAGCTACTCTTTCCAGTGTCAGGGTTCTTTATTCTGCTGAAAAGCAACATTGTGTGTGCTTGTAAAATATATGTGATATTGGTGAGTATCCATATGAGATCTAGGTATTTCAATGGTTACTTTATTACATTCAATAAATTTGTGTATATATCACTTTTATATGAAGTATCTCTTTTTTAATAATGAGAAGTAAAATAGGACAGTACTTACCTAACGTGGCATGTAAATTCCTCTAGAGATGCCTTCGCGTGTTTGTAAAAACTATGGTGCACATTGTGTTTTGTGCACCAAAAATAGGTTGACATAGTATTTTGTGGACTAATACAAGAACATCCCTATTCCAAAGAGTTTTAATTCGAAGGTCCCAATCCTGTAATTTATTGAACACAAACAGGCACTTGTGTGGTTTGTCCATGCGCCGTGTATTGCAGCGTTGGGACCTTAGTTTAACAATGTATAAAGAAAGGAAAGGGTGGGAATGGTTGTAAAGAAGTTGTGGTGTAGAGTGTTTCTGTGCTTCTTGTAGTTTCAGGATTCTTTTAAAGTATGTTGTAACATTATATTTCATTGCAGGGAAGAGAGAGGGAGAGGAGAGCTACTGTTGGAAGGCCAGCTGAAGGTGATATTTTAGGAGAGACTGAAAGGATAAGCAGTAGCTAAGCACTTGGGATCAGGAAGTCACTTCTGAAGTGTGCTCCGTATTTAGAGGGCAACATGAAAAGGCCCAGAGATGAGTGGGATGAGTGGGAGGGGATGAACTAGCATACAAGACATTGTACTTTAGATAATTAGTAGTATAAACACTTTTATACAGTGTGTAGCTATTAGTAAAGAATGAATGGGCACATAAGGGTTAATCATGGTCACATCTTAGAGCAGAGGAAGATTTTTGAAGCAAGATCTGAAGACACTTTGTCCCTGGGGGAGAGGGGGAAGAGTTCCAAAGCAATGGAGCAAGGAAGGAGTACCCCCCTCACCTATGGAAAGTCTTGGGGTGGGGAAAGACAGGAGGTCAATACCGAGGGAGTTTGACATTGAATTTGGAGATGGGCCTCTTAACACAGTCATGTGTTTCCCTTAGTCTGCTCTTTTCTTTTATTTTCTAGATTTTTTTTTTTTTAAACCTCATCACTTGGCTGGTGTATGAAATACGTGTTACAAATGTCAGGACTAATACAGTTCCAGAAAGCATCTCCAGTTGCTTTGAGATACGAATTGCGCTTTTAGCCAAGGTTATGGTTGCTTTTTAACTTATGTGCATGTGATTTTTTGCTTTTGAAAGGCTGACAGCCCCAGAGACTGAAGTTCTCTGTGGAACAGGTAATGTACAATATACAAATTAACACATACTCCCTTTCAATGTACCTCAACTCTAACCTGGAGGATTCACCTCTGGGTGTGTGAATAGCTCAGTTTCCAGGTCTGCTCAGTCCATATATAAGGCTATCAATAATAGTGTGTTACAGTCAGTTGTGGTAGTGTCTTTTTAGGATGTGGAAACTTGTCCTATGGGAACTTGACTTAGACAATTAAATCATTTCATATAGGCCACCAAACATCTATTGCATGATAACAGTTGTTAGTCGTTGGGTTTAAAGTGCCTACCTAGAGGTGAAAAGTTTTATATCCCATTATAAAATTCATAATTTTACTAGATATTTTATCCTGATTTTTGCAAGTGGGATAATCACATTTTAAATAAGACTCATTAAGTTATTTCTCTTATGGAGATAGTAACTTAATCATAAAAATGTCCAGCACACCTGAGAAGGGGAGGAATTAGGTATTTTGTATAAAGAGCTGCTTTGCTGCTTGAATATCATGGTAAAATAAATGAGTATAGAGATCAAAAACTCTTTGCTTTCTTTCCACAGTGTTTACCAGCAGTCTTTTTAAATAAAAAATGTAAGCTTTTTTTTCATGCCAACAAAATTTTCAAATGCTCAGCTTTCTTTGGAAAAAAATCCCTCTGTATTCTTTGGGAATTTTGGGGAGGTTGTTATTTTGAACCATTGCTGGATGAAGATCTCTTTATATTTTCCCTCTCCCCAATTTCTCCTACTCTGGCAGAATTTGGAATGAGGTAGATAAGGTGGGAAAGATTGAGGATGTTGTCATCCTGTACTGGCTTGGGGGAGAAAAGAGATTTTCCTGATTAGGCAGCAGTAGCGGAATCATTTTCTCTTCTTTCAGATTTAGTCCATATCTAACGATAAAAGAAGAGGACAAACTAAATTGAATTTTCTATGAATTGCCTGATGGCCGAGTGGTGGAATATAAGGAAATACTGGCTTTCTTCAGCAGTATTGGATATTCTGACAGCAGTAAGTAAAGGAATCCATAATAACGCTTACTGAAGTGGGAACACTCATGGGTTTACAGACTCTTTCTATATAGGAGAGCATGAGCATGCTTAGCTTTTTCCAAACTCACAGATGTAAGGTGAGGATATTTCTTTTTCTAGAAGGTGTCTTTTATTAGTAATTTTCTTTGCTAGAAGAATTGGGAGATTGCAGGCATTAGCTATTGTCCCAGGAACATTCTCCTTTGAAAAGAAGTCATTTCAGAACCTAGTTTAGTTGTCATCTTGATAGAGAACATCCTAAAGACATTAGGATAGAAATCCATGAAAATTTTGTGTTTTATTAAACTTGACATCCAAAAGAAAGAAGAGGTTGTTCATCTTTTATTATGTTGTTGTGGGATTGAGGATTTTTTTACATATTTATAGAAGATTACCTTTCTTTAAGAAGGAGCCTATGCTCAGCTGAAGATAATCTTTCTTCTCAACTGTGTCTGCCTCCTAGACTAGAAGTTGTTGATGTGAGGACAGTTAGGAAGGATTTCTTTATCAGATCTTTGTGATAGCATCATAGTCATCTTTTTCAACATATAAGAATTGCTGTAAATTATGTATTTATATTATAGTAAGTCTTAGAGGTCCCAGCTAGATCAAGGCCCCATTGTGCTAGATATTGTACAGATACATGGTAAGAGAATAGTAAAAAAGCTACCATCTAAATAGGTAAGGCATACAAAAGAAAGTGTTATCTCCATTTTAGAGATGGGGTATGGGAGCACAGAAAGATTTTCTCCAGGTCACTCAAAAATTCTGTGACAGAACCTGCAACGGAACCCAGATCTTGAATACTGTTCCATTGCCCAAAGACCATTATTCTTCTCTGAAACATTAGTGTAGCTTCCCAAGCTAGTTTGTGAATGCTGTCCATGTCTTGTCTGATTGCTTAAAAGTCAGTTATTCACTTGCAGCTCTGTACATAGCATAAGAAGTAGTGGCACATTTTCTGCGCTCAGGTTCTCTCCTTAGGTTTTTAAGATCAGGCTTGACAAAGCCCTGGCTGGGATTATTTAGTTGGGGATTGGTCCTGCTTTGAGCAGGGGGTTGGACTAGATGACCCCCTGAGGTCCCTTCCAACCCTGATATTCTATGATTCTAGGAAGGTTGGTTGATTTAAGAGTCAACATAAGTGTAACATTTTAATCAATTTGTATTAATTTGAGAAACAAGAGTAAGAGACGTGACATACTTGCAATATTTCTACTGGAATATAATCACTGCAATATGTAAATTGTGGATTTAACAAAACAGAAAGTTGCCTATGCCAGCCAGTTAACTAAATGCTCACCACTCCATTATCCCAGCAGAGACTTCTGCAGGGTTATCTAGTGGAAAACAGGGATGAACTGGAAAACATCAGTAAAGTTTGGAAATATCAGCCTTTCAGATGTTTAACCTACCTAACAGCTGCAGTTTTAGGAAATGGGAAACTTGATGAAAGGAGGATCACCAATAGTCTGTACAGTAGGTGATGGTTATGTACTATGCTTTTTGATACAATATTCACAAGAGAAAAGTGAATTGTCTCATTTTAGAATGTTTTTCCATAAATGGATTTCTCATAATGCATGTGTTAACAGAGCTTCCTGTTCCAAGAAGGTCCGTGTAGAAAATCCTTGATGGTTTGGGACGCAGTAATAGTACACTTGCATCATTAGTATGTGCTTATTTCTTAAAACCTAGGGCTACTATGGCATAGGAGAGAACACTGACAAAGGTTTGTACTACCTATCCACACCCCTTCAGCCAGTCAAATGAGTTTCTCAAGTCAGTCTGATTCTCTCCCTCCCTTCTCAGCCTCTTCCATTGCTTCTCATATAGCCTGTTTTGGCCTTTCCAAACTGTCAACAGACTTGCACATCTTATTACAATATTTAGAAACATTCCAAAGATCATTTGCATGAATTGATTTAATGTGAAAAAGGCTCACATTTCCTGTAGAATAGAATTTCTTCTGTTTTCGATACCAGTTTAAAGATGAAACTTTGCTCTTTTAATTACAATTTAAAAAAAATTAAAATCCTGAATTGTCTCTTAGGGAAAAATATATCACTGTTTTGTAGGTATAGTTTCTTCTTTGAGCAGGGATTCCACTGTAGATTCATGTGCACATCATGCACACAAGACTGGATTTTGATTAGCAATGTCCGGGGTCACGCATGCCCCATATCGCCTCATGCTCTTATATGAATGTATAAAGGGTGGGTGGCCACAACCCTCCCTTGGTTCCCTGTTACCACCCAGGACAGCGAGATGGGCTGCAGTGAATGTCTGACCTGCAGGTTCTTAGCTCAGGCTAAAGATCTTCGAAATCTGAGGTGTCAGGGGGAGGGATAGCTCAGTGGTTTGAGCATTGGCCTGCTAAACCCAGGGTTGTAAATTCAATCCTTGAGGGGGCCACTTAGGGATCTGGGGCAAAATCAGTACTTGGTCCTGCTAGTGAAGGTAGGGGGCTGGACTCAATGACCTTTCAAGGTCCCTTCCAGTTCTAGGAGATAGGATACCTTCTGCAAATCTTCAGAACCACTTCTGATCTTCTGTTGTGACTTCCATGAATCAACCATGAACTTCATTAGTTAGATCCCCTCACTCCATATACAGGGATTATCAAATGGCAAATTCAAAACCTGCAGGCTTCCAGCCCTGTCCGTCCTGCAATGAAATAATACCCTCAAAAGACAAACACAGTAGGTGTCTCTTTTGCCTGAGGGAATCACATATTCCAAGCAGATGCTTATTATGCTTATTCTCTGCAAGGACTCATTTTCCCCCAAGACAGATTGTTGGTGATGGGGGTTTTTTCTCCTTCCTCTGCAGCCTGGGTCACATGCTGGGATTATCTGGGTATATATCACTTAATCAGTTCCCTGCCATTGCAGGGGCCTTGGTCATAGGTGCATCTCAGTCCCTCCTGTTCTCTGCCTGTGGCACACAGTAGTTTAGTCTCCTGTGGGCTGCAACATTTTGGTCTAATTGTGGTTGTTGGCTTTGGTGTGTGGGTGCTGGGTGGTGTTGGTGACCTGTGAGTTACAGGTCAGACTAGATGATATGGTAGTCCCTTCTGGCCTTGACTCTGTGACACGCACGTTACAAGATGCGAGGCTGAAGCTCCTCAAAATCTTATCAAAAGTGGAGGAAACAAGGTCCAGAAACCTATTACTAGACAAGCCAGCATCATCTAACACCCCACTGAGTGGACAAGCAATGCCCAAGCCTACTGTGGGGAAGACTGTGTTGGGGAGAGATTGACCTCTGCTTCAACATCAAAGCCAGCACTGACACCTCAGATTTTGAAGTTGAGCACTGAAAGGGGCCTCTCTGAACATTGAGGCAGAAGCTCAAGAAGGATCTCAGTGTCCTCCCCTAAGAGTAGACGTAGCACACCCTCTGAAGAAAAATCCTACAAGCCCCACACAGTGTTGAGGGATAGAAAAAAGGAGCAGACTGTGATGCAGCAAACTTCACCATTGTTGATGACGCGCCTCTCAGCATCCACCCCAGCCTTGGGGCATGAGGCTCGGGTAGAACCAGGTCCATCGTTGGTACCAAGACATCCACCAGTACCAGTAGAGACTCCAGGACCAAAAGCACCTTATACATGGGCATGCCCTCTGGGGAGAGGTCTGTCAGACTAGATGGGGAGAGGTCTGTTCCTCCTCACTGTCACTGGGGCATACATTCTCCCCATCATTGACTAGTGAACCTGCCCCTCTGAGGTCTGTAGTCACTGCCACTGAGAGCCCCGTGGGGCTCTCCTACAGGTTCCAGCCATCACTGGCCTGTCAAGACTGGCATTGGTCCAGCCAACAATCTGTTAGTCATCTGTACTCATATAGGTATGATACCATGGCTTTATTGGGGGTACTGGGGCCTGTCTTCACAAGCACCAAGGACCCTGTCTCCACCACTGAGAGAGAAAGAAACAAGTGTCCCTCCCCAATGGCCAGACCATTGATGCCAGAATATTAAGAGAAGGCAGATCCTGGGCTGATGGTGCCAGCGCCTCATCTCTCTAACAAAATATTTCTCCTCCTCATTGCCAGATGAAGCAGTATCTTCAGTACTGGATGACTTTAAGGAATTCCAGGAGCTCCTTGTGTGGACTTCAGTCATCTCAGAGAAATCTCACAAGCAGTCTGACATCCTGTCTGGATTGCCCTCCCCATTAATGAGGGCCTATTACACACAGCTGAAGTCCTGTGGCAGATGCAAGTTATCATGACATCAATGGCCACATGAGTCAAGAAGAGGTATACGGTTCCCCTTTCAGGGTTTGAGTACTTCTACACTCACTACTAGCCAGGCTCTACTGTCCAAATGACTTTCTAGCCTGGAACAGGGTGACACCTTTCCTCACAAAACTCTGTCATGACAACAGAGAAGAGCATAAGGATATAATGAAAGAAGGTTGACTGTTGGCCATGATGGCTTTGCAAGTGGCAATGGATACCGCAGACACTGCAGCCAGGTCTGTGGCCATCACGGTGACCGTGTGCAGAGCATTGTGTCTTCAAGCATTGGACATCCTGAGGCACAGGTCACAGTTGAGGATTTGCACTTGAAGGGCTCAGAGCTGCTGAACAAGAGGACAGACATTGCTCTGCACTTGCTAAAGGACTCCAAAGCTATCCTGCATTCTCTGGGAATTTACACCCTTCTCCGTACTGCAAGCTATACCATCCTCAGCCACAGCTGAGATAGTGCACACCATGTTACCACCCCAGATTAAACTGAATATCACTCCAAAAGGCACTTGAGATGCCACTGGAGGTGCCAACCTTCCTCCTCCTTGGCAAAGCGCACTTCTTTTACGTGTCAGCGGGTTTGATGAGGCAGTCAGGAGCCTTATTGGACTCAGCCTAGAGAACACAAACTTCAGAAGCTGCTTTGTCTCATTCCACTGGGTATTATCTGTCCTGACATCAGACAGATGGGTGTTAGAGATAATCACCCCGGCTACCTCATACAATTTGACTCTTTACCCCCCCTTCCTTTCCCCATCTCTCTTCAGGGACCCTTCAAGACTGTTAGTCTGAATGGGCCTTGCTACTTCATTTTGGAGCAGTAGAGGAAGCTTCTCAGGAATACAAGGAAAGAGACTTCTATTTTTGGTATTTCCTCATTCCAAAGAAGAAAAAAGGGGTCTTCATCCTATCCTATCCTACACCTGATTAAAGAAATACAAAAACTTTCTCAGGTCCAGGATGGTAACGCTTGCCTCCATCATTGCATCCCTCCAAGCTCAAGACTGGTTTGTGACTTTCAGAATGAATCCTTCCACCTAGCTTTCCACTTTGCTCGCAGGAAGTATCCAAGATTCACAGTAACAACAAGGAGTCTGGTGGCACCTTAAAGACTAACAGATTTATTTGGGCATAAGCTTTTGTGGGTAAAAACCTCACTTCTTCAGATGCATAGAGTGAAAGTTACAGATGCAGGCATTAACTTTCACTCTATGCATCTGAAGAAGTGAGGTTTTTACCCACAAAAGCTTATGCCCAAATAAATCTGTTAGTCTTTAAGGTGCCACCAGACTCCTTGTTGTTTTTGTAGATACAGACTAACACGGCTACCCCCTGGCACAAGTTTCACAGTGGGACCCAACCGTTATCAATACAGGTTTTTGCCCTGCAGACACTCCTCAGCACAGAGTATGTTCACCAAATGCCTGATGGTAGTGGTGGTGCATTTAAGGAAATAGAGAATACATGGCTGCTTGTACCTGGATGACTGGCTGATCGGGGCAGACTCCAGCAAGAGACCAAGACAGCCTTGAATTGCATCTTTTCTCTGTACTGTCAACTAGGACTCCTTGTGAGCCACAAGAAATCATTTTTCACACTGTCTCAGATTATAGAGTTCTTAGGAGCTTTAATCCTAACCTGCCAGAGGACAGGTTCCAGTCTCTTCAGTCAGAAGGAGGGGATGACCTTATTGTCTCTTTCCCAACAATGATGATTATTGCTGGGGTGCTCACCTGAACCACCTTCGGATGTAAAACATGTGGTCTCAGGACAACTTGACACTAGAAGTGACTGTCCTGGAGCTCAGGGCCATTGGACTAATCTGCATAGCATTCCTGCCCATTCTGCAGAACTTCACAGTGCAAATCCTGACAGACAACACATCAGCGATGCACCAGATAAACAATCAAGGAGGTGCTCGATCATCCCCTCTTTGCCAGGAAGCCATCAAGTTCTGGGCCTTTGGGGTCATCAGCTTTGAGTGACACAACTGGTGCTACACTTTCCCGGGGTCAGCAATGACATGGTGAACTCCTTGAGAAGAAATGTGGTAACCAACCATGTGTGGTCTCTGCAGGAATCCATCCTAGACCCAATATTCTGTGAATGGCGGACTGTGCTCCAGAGGAGGCATGAGCCCAGGCTGTGTGCCGGGCAACTTCCTCCTCCAATGGAATCCTTCCTTCCTTACTCCCTCCCTCCTCCACCACCACTGTCATAGTGCTCATTGCCAAGGCTATGATTTAGTCACGGAATCCGTGACTTCCAGGGACCTCCGTGACCTCAGCCTGTGGTGGTCGGGAGCTGCAGGGTTCTCTGCCGCCCCCAAGGGCAGGAAGCTGCAGGTACCCCCATTGCCTCTGGCGGCCCCCAGAGCTCCAAGCTGCCATGGGCAGCAGGGGAACCCACGCAGCTCATGGCTGCTGTGGGCCCCTAAAGTGCCCCACAGCTTCCAGCCCCCACTGGCGGTGGGGGCAGCTCACAGCTCCCATCTGCCGCTGGGGAACCCCCGAGCTCCCGGCCACCGTGCGCCCCTGGGGCTGTGGGCGGCGGGGAAGTCACCCTCTTCCATGAAACTGACAGATAAATACCATTAGGAACTGAACGTGGTATACCTTACTGAGTTGTCAGGAAACTGTCCTTTCTAGAGGGAGAAGTTAGCCTCCTCCTTGTTCTGGCTAAGGTATTTATTACGTGTGTGTCTGTTTTGCCTGGGTGGTTTTGCTAGCCTTCCCTTTTCACCAAACCCCAGTATCTTGGCTCCAGAAGGGTGGCTAAGCACCCTATGGCTGCTCACTGAGGGGACATAGAAGGCATTACTCTGGTGCTGTAAGTAGCATAAACTTGAGCATGAATAATCTGCAGGGTCCACTACAGGCCATGTCACAGAGCAGCAAGTCCCCAGCTCCAACTTCTTGTGCCCAGGCCTTCTCCCTAAAACATCGCCAGTTCCAGTGGGAGTTTCTGTGGGGCTCCAGAGACAAGGAGGGGAGAGGGGGAATAAAACACATTTCTGCTGCTTCCCTCTTGTGCTGGATCTCAGTCATTTCTAGTTGTGGCTATGGAGGGGACAATCTGGACCCATATAAATAAATTAATAAATTTATTTTCCTATGTTACAACTATCTTTAATATTCCCTCAGTTTCACTAGTTTAAGATCTAGCTTCCTTTTCAACATTCATACTGTGCTTTTTCTTTGTATTTTACACACCTTGGAATTGAAACTTAATGTAGTTTTGTTTAACTAGGGCACTGGTATCAAACTGGCCTGTGGAGCATGTTGGTGGTGCTATCCAGAAAGCTGGCAGGTCATGTGGTGCGGACTCTTATTTTGAGCTGCAAACTTCCATGAGAGGGTTAAAAAAACCCTTTCTTAGTATTACTTATCCATATAAGTAATTGCTGTAGTTGCCACAGGAACGTTGTAATTGCTAATGGGAGAAGTGAGAGAGGTGGTACATACTCTTTATTAAGATGTGGTCTGCAGCATAAAAACGTTTGAGAATCTCTGCACTTTGGATTTGCAGGTTGCATTTAGGTGTTGCCAGCACAGTTGCAATCCCCTGCCCCCCAAAACTCTTCCATGTAGGCTAATGCCATAAGTGGTTGCTTTTTGCTCTACCTGCCTCCTCCTTCAGGATTACCCTTGTGACACAACCAACCTTGTGCTGCAAAGGAGGATGCAAAAATAAAATGATAAAATATAACATCATTAACATTTTTGTAACAGTTAAAACTTTGAGTCCTTGTGGCACCTTGGAGACTAACAAATTTATTTGGGCATAAGCTTTCGTGCGCTAGAACCCACTTCATCAGATGTATGAAGTAAAAAATACAGGAGCAGGTATAAATACATGAAAGGATGGGGGTTGCTTTACCAAGTGTTAGGTCAGTCTAACGAGATAAATCAATTAACAGCAGGATACCAAGGGAGGAAAAGTAACTTTTGAAGTGGTAAGAGAGTGGCCCATTACAGACAGTTGACAAGAAGGTGTGAGTAACAGGAGGTAGAAATTAGTATTGGGGAAATTAAGTTTAGGTTTTGTAATGACCCAACCACTCCCAGTCTTTATTCAGGCCTAATCTGATAGTATCTAGTTTGCAAATTAATTCCAGTTCTTGGTATCCTGCTGTTAATTGATTTATCTCGTTAAACTGACCTAACATTTGGTAAAGCAACCCCCATCTTTTCATGTATTTATACCTGCTCCTGTATTTTTTACTTCATACATCTGATGAAGTGGGTTCTAGCCCATGAAAGCTTCTTATGCCCAAATAAATTTGTTAGTCTCTCAGGTGCCACAAGGACTCCTCCTTTTTTTTGCTGATACAGACTAACACGGCTACCACAAAACTTTGATATTTGTCTCACGGGAATTCACCTGCAAACTACAAAGTACAAAAAGCAAATGCGAATTAGCAGGCATGGACACCAACACAGGCTCCCAACAATGTGTGTACTATATTTTAAGTTGCTATGGCAGTCCTGGTGCTGCCTTGGTAGCATCACCTCCAGTCATGAGAGCCAAAACAGAAGAAGGATCATTAATTGAGGGATACACATCAAGACTGCGGTCATGCATGGGAACCAGAAAGTGAAACTTAACCAGTCTAGTTTCACTGTCCAAGTTAAATAGAATGTAAGAAAGTAAATAGTAATAAGGAAGCTAGCATTAAAAAAAAAATCAGTTGTGTAATCGAAGATGTTAGTAAAAATAATTATTTAAAATGCGTGACACTGCCTTTCTGAATCTGTTGACACAGTATAAATTAATGGTTTTGATCATTGCTAATTTTGATTGCCAGATAGAACATTCAAAGGTATGTTTATTTCTAGAAGGCTGTTCTCTGAAGCCAAGTATTTCTGCATGTTCTGCTGAGATGAATGTAATACAAAATGTTTATTATGAACCCTAGTATAGTTGGGAAGCTGGAGTACAGAAGCCTTTTTGTCAGAGGTAGTCATTTATACTTCTCTGGCAAAGACTAAGAAATGAATTTTGTCACGGACCCTCTCACTTAGAGCCTCTCACTGAAGTCAATGGAAATACTTCAGTTGATTTTAATTGTGCTTAGATTGTGCCCTTGCATCTCTCACAAGGAAAGCTATATATTGAGGTTCTCAGTTTTGCCCCTTTGTACTGACATCTTTCCTACTTGGCAGGATTATTTTTAAAGGTTTGGTGCAGTGACATCGCTACAGCCATTTAGCTAAAGAGAGCATAAGAGCTGAATTTTTATCTGAAAACAATTAGAGAAAAATATACAGTACAATAACAGGACTCTAGACGACTATGTACATATAATATATACCAGTGGTTCTCAAACTATACTGGGGTGTCAAACATATGACCCGTGGGCTAGATCTGTCCTGAATTATGTATTTTTGGCCCACTAGACACATTCAGTTCGTGTGGAATATCAGCTTTCATTTTTTTAAAAGTAAGTTTCTAGCCTTGGTAGCTGCAGAGAGAACTTTTGAAACATGAACCAACTATAAACTGAAATCATGATGTTGGCCTGAATCTGCACAGAGCCTGAAACAATGATTCTGTCTCCTAATCTCACTGCAACATCTGCGCTAAAGCCCAGTGATAAACACTAGATAATATTAACTATTCCTTTGCTGATCACTTTAGCAGATAGAATGGAAAATGGGGAAAAGAAAAGCCTGAAAGGGTGGGAATTGGGGGTTGCTACAGGGAAGGAAGAATAGAGGGACTGACAAAGATGGAGAGAAACGGGGGAAAGAAGAGAAACAAAGGGCAGAAGTAGCAGTGGCCAAAAAGGAAGCAGATTTTCTTACTATGTGACAATAAGATACAGAGTAAATAATAAGTTTAGTTACTATGTAAATACGGTATTCTCCCATTAATTTCTGTGCAAACCGCCCACTCACATCATTGAAAGTTAATGTGTATATATAGAGGGGGGTATGAAGTCTACAGTTCTATACCCTGGCTCACAGACCATAAATAAACATAGAATCCAGCCATCTTGTCCAAGTGTGTTTGCCACCCCTTCTTTATATTCCATCCCACCCACTTGGCTCAGAGCAGATGAGCTGAGACCCCATCCTTAGCACATATACTAGAAACCGTATTCACATAGATCAACTAAAGCATAACCCTTCTTTGAGAGATTTCAATTAAACATGCAAGCTTGGGACAGTGTGGAGGAAGAGGGTGGGGTTAAAGGCAGATGGAGAACCTGGGTCAGCCTGGACAGGAGAGTTGTTGGCAGACAGTGGGAGCCATGAGCCTTCAGGATGGATTGAGATGAAACCTGGAGCAATCTCGTCCATTATGTTCCTGCATCCCATTACTCCCCTTGTATTCTCCCATCTTTCTCAGCTCATCCTCCCATTCCCTTAAGCCTCTGCTTCCGTCACCTCTGTGCCATCACAACCCTAAGGTGGCTGCTGCCTCCGCCTCTTCTTCTTTTGCAACTCAACACAGCTGGACATTAGAATAAGAAGCTTTGAAAGCAGAGAAGATATGATCAGTTTGGTTAGTGTTGGTACAATGGAAGGAATCACGGCAGGGGGAACCCTCCTGATTCCTGGCAGCCTTGCTGGGAGCATGGGAAGACTGTAGTTGGAGCTGGACCAAGCGTAAAGGAATTCTGAAAGAAAGACGCAGGCATTTTATCTTTAAAGTTGTAAACAAAGACAAGTTTCAGGTCCCACCCACAATCAGAGTCTGGTATACAACACATTATAATAGGTGCAGCAGCTCCTTAAGACTTAAAATTAAACTCCCTTAAAGTGAAGGTTACACAACAGTTTCCAATTAAGTCACCTGCACCTTACTGAATTGTTCAAGACTTTATGCTGAATTTTTTAGGCTTGAATTCAGCCCATAGGTAAAAGAATTTTTTTTTTTTTAAATCTGCCCTACAAATGAAAATGAAATAGTAGAAAATTGTAGTTGGCAAGGAAATAGTCAGGAGGAGCACCTTTCAGTGTTCCAGAAGAATCTTGGTTTGATTTGATCAATTTAAATGCCTTTGCAAATCATTAATTGAGTATACATATAGTAAGATGGTAAAGTGTTGAGCTGAGGAAGGCTTCAGTGCACAAGAGTTACGGAGCTAACTTAGCTGCCTAGTGAAAAATCTAGTCAAATGTCTAGCTGCAAAAAGACAAGGACATCTTGGGCTGGAGGAATGGTCTGGACTTCAGACCATTTAAAATGTAAAAAGGTTGGTGGGAGGGCTCTCTTACACCTTGTAAGGAGTTCAAATGGTGAAGTAAGGCCTCCATAAGTAGATGATCTCCCTCTTATGCACTTTTGGACACCTGCACAAGTTACGTTGTTGGTAAACTCCTAGGATAAAATAAGTGAGTACTAAAATTCCTTAAAATTCAGTGAGGGAAAATGTGCATTTAGTTATTGCTTCAGCCTCTAGATCTTTTAAGATGTGAAGGAGTTGAGGGGAGGAGTTCCCATTGTCTTTATTAGGTGTTCAGGATGCATCCTAAAGATGTGCATCTTTGAGAATCTCTTGCGGCCCTCCTAAGATATGTGTGGTACTGGAAGTTCTGGTGCTGTCGAGACAAATAGTTCCAGATTTTGAAATGTACATGCACCATTTGTAATCCAATAGGCCTTCAGAGTTCTGGAGAAAAACACCTTTTCAGATATTTTTTTAATTTAAAAAAAACTAGGACATTTCAGGAAAAAAATGTTACTTAAATGATTGATTGGTTGTTCAGTTTGATCCAAACCAATTCAGATTCAAACAGGTTCTTATCACAGAAGGCATTCTAGTGCTGTGAATCCAAAATATGTCTCTTTACACCACTGAGTCCAGTACCAGAATTTTCCTTGCTTTGCTAGCACTTGGAACTGGTAGGGCACAGGTAGTCAAAAATTTTTTGTCAAGGTCCAAATTTCTTTGTCAAGGTATAGTCAAGGCCCAGACTCCAGAGGAAATTAAATAATAATAATGCTAATAATAAGTAAATAAAAAGATTTTGGGGTCCATTCTAAAGCAGCTGGCAGTCTGGATTTGGCCCGCGGTCTGCCTATTGACTACCCCTATGGTAGGGTCTCTGAGAAGATCAATCCACTCCCACCTTGGATACTCTTCACAAGTATGTCTAGCCATTCCCAGTCAGGCAGTGCAATAATTAAACCTTCAGTCAGTGTTGATATCGGTTTCTGTGTAAACTGTAATTAATGGGAAATTCCCAACATTATTTAATATCTCCAACACCCTAAATTGATTTAATTAGCCATAGCACCTGGGAGGCAGCATACCGTTCTCGGTTATTTATGAGTCACAGGTGTCACCACCCAGACTGTTCTCTACTGGTGAAGATTACTTGCTGCTTCTTTCTTTCTGGTGGTTCCCTTCCACTCTCCTTGGTCACTGTTCTATCTTTGGCTTCTTAGGGCTTGTCACCCCCCTTATCACAGCAAGTTTGAGTGCTTTAAAGCGCTAGTGTGGACAGGCTCTCAGCACTCGGAGCTATTCCCCTTGTGGAGGTGGATTACCTGGAGCTCTGGGAGAGCTCTCTCCCAGCGCTCACGCACTCCTGCGGGATCACTTTGAAGTTCTAGTGTAGACGTAGCCTTGGTCTACATCTACACTTGACAGGAGGGGTTCTCCTGTCATTGTAGTAGCTCCTGACATGCAGTAGCTAGGTCGATGGAACAATTCATCAACCTAGCACTGTCTACACTGGGTTTTCGGTCGGTTTATCTTCATTCCTCAGAGGTGTGGGGTTTTTTAACACGGCTGAACAACTGTAGCTGGGTCGATCTGATTTTCTAACGTAGACCAGCCCTCAGTGCCTTTGTTGAAAAGTCATTTGCCCTCTGCTTTCTTCTCCTTAACTACTTGTGTGTTCACTTGCATTGTCTTTGGTGCTTTGATTTATTTGTATTATGTTAGCATCCAAAGGGTCCCAATCAGGACTGGGGATCAGCTGAACTAGGTGCTGTATGAATACCTAGTCTCTTACCTGAAGAAGAACAACTTGGTCTAATTCATATAATTTTGTTTCCTTGATTTCTACACTAGTGACTTCAAGCTTGCTTTACCTTGTTTGTTCAGAAAAGAAACCAGCTTGCATTTGATTAAAATGTAGCTCACCTAGGATGGGATTTTCAAAAGCACTAGCCACCTAAATGACTTAGAACCACAAATCATATTGACTTTTGCTGGGACTTGAATTCCCAAATCAAATAAGCACTTTTGAAAATCACACCCATTGTCTTGTCACTTGCCAGAGCTAACATTTCACAATTTGAATTACCTTGATACTATATCTCTTGTGTATCCAAATTTCTTCTCTTTTTGGGACTTAGGACACGTCTAGACTGCTCCGCAGTTCAGACTACAAAGGTGTGAATAGTGGCGCACACCAAAGTGCTGCCCTGTAATCCCCTTGTGTGGGTGCTGTGGGCATGAACTAAAATGTTCCTAGATCTCATTAACTTAGTCCTCTTCAAACAGCGGCAAATTATTGAGAAGTAGGAACTTTTTAGTGCGAACCTGCAGCATCTGCACAGAAGAGTTTTACTCAGTTTAATTTTACTCAGTTCATAAAAATGTGTGGTTTTGGTAACAAGGTGATTAACATTTAATCTTTATAGTTGTCCAGTCCCTGAAAATTCATATAGGATCTGGCATTTTCAAGAATAATATGAAACCAATATCAACTAACTACTGATGCAACTTCACCTCTTTTCACAAAAGGAGAATTGTTACTTGTAATAAAACTTATATTAGATGGAAGGAGTGGACACTTATTTCTAACATAAGGGAGCAGCTAAACATGCTTGCATAACAGCGCAGTTGCCTTTGTATTGTGTTTCGGTTTCAGGTTTCAATTCACCTCTCAAATCACTCAGATTAGATTTTTGTAAAAGTGATCTTATGTAGTGAAAGAGGTTTTCTCTTTCACTGTCATTGATCTAGAGTGGGAGAGAATATATCTAACAAATTTCTAGCCCTAGAGTTTTTCAAATCTATAACTTGAGCTGAGGGTCCAGGTTGATGGATGTTATTCAGCATACCTATCAATGCGACATTTTTGTCAATCTAAACAAGTTTCACTTCAACACTGACTTATTAAACATGACCAAAATTAATTTTTAGAATATAATTTTACTAAATGTTCAGCGGAGCAATTATTACATAAGGTGGAATGTATGTTTACAATTAACAGGGGAGTATGATTCCTATATAATAAAATACAACTTCTCTAACAGTCAGCATTGTGAGGTCCTTGGTGCTGTGATCACCTTAGCTCTGCAGTGGAGGGATCATTCCTTTCCTGAATTTTTCTATACACTTAGATGTAACTGATTATGTATATTGTGTTCTACATGTAGAGAAGGAACTTCATATAAGTCATTTGACCTTGATTGTTACTACAAGTAATCCTTACTTTCTATGTGTATTATGATGGAAAGTTAAAAATTATATCTGACATCTGCAGTAGCCTTTGAATGTTCGTGCCACACTCTGCAAAGGCAACATATTTTCTTTGTTTTCTGTGATTTCTGTTTTTTTAATGCATCCTTTACTAAAATAAAGTCTGGCAAAATTGGATCATGTTATGGATACAGCTATCTTATTGTTTACAAATGTTACTAATATAAAAACTATAAACACAAGAATTCCCTAGTACAGTAAGGCTTATTCTCTGAAAAATGCAATAAAGTATGTTAATAGAAATATTGATCTTATGACTTTATTCTATAGAAGTCAGGATTTCTACAGTCAACTTTTACCATCCCTTCGCCTTTCTACCTTTTCCCACACTCACATGGGTATGACACATAATCATATAATGTCGGACAATATTACATGCTATTACTCAAGTATTTAGTTTTCAAACACAGGCTGTGGTCCTATATAAATATGTTCTACGGCAATTGTGGTAAATTATCAGATGATAAAGGTACATTAGTATGTGAAAGGTTTACCATCTGACAACTAGATTTGGTCAAAGTATTTGTAACAAGAAATGTTGTTTATCAAAATATGCTCATTTTTGAGTTTGACAGTGAAGGCAATTTTATAGACGTTTGTATTTCTTGAGTTAAAATTTGTGCAAAGATTTTTGTTCTCATTAAGATGTCTGAAAATATATTGTGACAAATGTTTGTGCTTTTTTTTTTTTTTTTTTTTTTTAAGTTTTGAGCTGGACTGGTTTAGGTACAACTGGTTAGATAAGTTTAGCAAGGTGATTGCTCTGGTTCTTTGGTTGGTTGAGCCTATCCATGTTGTCAGAAGAGTTAGCAGACATGATTCCCCATTTTTTCTCTCTGAAGGAGTGGCTGTATTTCATGTGCTCTCTCTGAACTATTAAAAGTAGGGTTGGGGCAGGGAGCAGATCTACCTTAGGGAAGCCACAGGCCAGGAGGAATACAGGAAATGCATAATTTTCTTTCTCTCTTACCTCTCCCCCTCCTAAGTTGGGGCATATCCCCAATAAATGTTCCATCTGTAGGTCTTTTCTAAAAGAACCAGAAAGCTAGAGAGGCTGACATCAGACTTTGGATAGCTCTTTGTGGCTTGACTTGGACCTAGGCAAGCAAGACCTTCCTGTACCAGCTCAATCTGAGTTCAGAAGTGCCCTGAGCTCCAGATCAACAGCTAGCTCCCAAGTCTGTCATCTGTGATGGCCCTGGTTGCAGATGTGATAGGGCAGTTAGATTCCTGAGACAGGGGTGCCATTTAGGGGGGTCAGGGGAGGGCTTTAGCGCCCCCCTCCAGTTTTGTAGGGGAGGTCTACTCACCCTAGCCCCATTTATATTCATAAATGATCTGGGAAAAGGTGTACACAGTGAGGTGGTAAAATTTGCAGATGATACAAAATTACTCAAGATAATTAAGTTTAAAGCAGACTGCGAAGAGTTACAAAGGGATCTCACAAAACTGGGTGACTGGGCAACACAATGGCAGAAGAAATTCAGTGTTGATAAATGCAAAGTAATGCACTTGGCAAAGTATAATCCCAACTATACATACAAAATGATGGGGTCTAAATTAGCTGAACCCGTCAATAAAGAGATCTTGGAGTCATTGTGGATAGTTCTCTGAAAACATCTGCTCAATGTGCAGTGGCAATTAAAAAGCTAACAGAATATTGGAAATTATTAGGAAAGGGATAGATAAGAGGAAAAATATTATATTGCCTCCATATAAATCCACGGTATGCCAACATATTGAAAAGTGTGTGCCGACTTGGTCATCCCGTATCAAAAAGATACATTGGATTTGGAAAAGGTACAGAGAAGGCAACAGAAATGATTAGTGGTATAGAGCACCTTCTGTATGAGGAGAGATTAAAAAGACTGGGACTTTTCAGCTTGGAAAAGAGATGACTAAGGGTGGATATGATAGAGGTCTATAAAATCATGAATGGTGTGGAAAAATTGAATAAGGAAATGTTATTTTCTTCTTCACATAACACAAGAACTAGGGGGTCTCCCAATGAAATTAATAGGCACCAGATTTAAAACAAACAAAAAATGTATTTCTTCACAGTCAACTTGTGGAACTCTTTGCTAGGGGGTGTTGTGAAGGCCAAAACTATAAGAACTAGATAAGTTCATGGAGGATAGGTCCAGCAATGGCTATTAGCCAGGGTGGGCAGGGATCCAACACCATGTTCTGCATGTTCCTCGCCTCTGTTTATCAGAAGCTGGGAGTTGGCAACAGGGCAACTTGATGATTACCTGTTTTGTTCATTCCCCCTGGAGCACCTGGCATTGGCCACTGTTGAAAGACAGGATACTGGGCTAGATGGACCATTGGTCTTACCCAGTATGGCCATTCTGATGTTCTTATATAGAACCCAGATATATCTGTTCCCCGCTGTAACTCACTAGACCCCGCTCTCCTCCCAGAGCTGGGATAGAACCCAGGGGTCCTGACGGGGTCTCTCTCTCCACAGAGTTAGTAATAAAGTAAGAATATACATTAAAATTTTAAAGCTAACCAGTATCCCTTAAGTGACTTGCCATAAGATGTCAGAACATGTTGTTATTAGAGCTGAGTGGGTCTAATATTTATTAAATTTTCTTTCTTTTTAATAAAGGAATTAGATACAGGGCTCCTGTCAGTTAATTGCTAAGTTAGCTTCCAAAAAACTAGAGTTTTAAAGTGCCTAAGTAGCCTCAGGAATCACAGTTCAAGTTGTGTCTCCACCCCCCCCCCACCCCGGAATCTGAAATGGCGCCCCTGTCCTGAGAAAAAAGCTTTGGCTAGTGATAGAAAGGAGCTGTGCTCCTCTGGGAAATAGAGGGGTCGATCCCCTTCAGCTGACCCAAGCAAAAAGATTTAAACTGCTTCACCAATCCTAGTCTATGTGGACTTAATGGCCCAAATTGGGTGCTGTTGGAGCCCTGAGGGCGCATGGTACTTGGTATTCAACACCATCTTGGGAGGTGGGTCTAACTGCCTCTGGTACACCGTCAACAGTGACATGATCACTTTGGCACTCTCCGCTCTGATACTGTAATCTCCTGCTCTGCTTTTGTGGTACCATGTGTCTCAGTAATAAGATAATTCACAGTATTGAGAGATCTCTACATATAAGCTGAGCTAGAGTCATCATTGCTATCTTAGGTCCTGAACGTCTCCACTATGATGCTGGCTACCACCACTGCGGCGGTACTGAGTATCTCTTAGGCACCGGTCAAGCCACAGTTGGAAGTGCATCCAATAATCAGTAATTTGAGGGGCAGCTGGTAGCCAGATCATCCTTTCAGGCCACTCTAGATGCCTCCAATACCACAGTAAGATCCATGGCAATTTCTATTGCCATGAGGAGAGCATCCTGGCTAGTTTTTAGGCATCTCAAAGGAAGTTCAGACAACAATTGAAGACCTCCTATTCGAAGGCTGTGAACTCTGGTATGAAAATGGATGACACTGCATTCATTGAAAGACTCCTAACCTGCTCATTGGCTGCTAAGAGCATACACGCTAGAGGGTTGTGCACTTCATAGCTTGTGTGGGCTGAGCTGATTGCACGCACCAGTGGCTCCTTGCATCCCTCCATTCCCCCCACAAGCTCCCTGTGTGCCATCCTCCTCTGTTTGAGAGACTCACTGTGATTCCTAATCTCCTCATGCCAGGGGTTCTTTGTGATTCTCATGTCTGCCTCCTCCCCTACCAGGGGACCCCAATCTTCCCCCCCCTGCATGCTGGGGGTTCTGCCTGTCCCCATTCCCCCCTCTGCCATTTCCCTCCATGACAGGGGCTCTCTGTGCACCCCCTTTCATACCTTCCTTCTATGCAAGGGACTCTGCGTGGCCCCCTTTCTCCTCCTCCTCCCCATACTAGGGTCCTCCAGTCCTGTCCCATCCCCCACTAGGAGCTTGTTGTGCATGCCCCCATTCCCCACTTTCCCTGACCCCTTTCCCCCCATTATTATTATTATTATTTTATTATTATTATTATTTTTTGTCTGAGAGAGACATCATTCTGGGTGTCAACATGATAAACTCTAGTGGGAGGACAGGCAGAGAGGAGATGGGGTATTGTTATGCTGAGGGGCCATCAGCCAGCTGTTTGATCTACAGAGGACTGTAGAAGTGCTTGAAGCTGTGTCTATACTAACAAGATGGCATGGGGCTCCAGTTAACCCCCATTTTTCCCATCTCAGTTTTCCAATTTTTCTCAGAAGTCAATAGAGTTCTGGCCACTGATGCCAAGAACTTCCCCCGAACATTTGGAATTGATTAGATGCAGTGTTCAAAAGTTAGTGTCATTGAGATGAGTGTAAGGCTTTTGCAAGCTTGGCCAACCAGCTGCCAGAAGGAAATGGAAGGCTGCAGTCTTGTTCCAGACAAAGACAATGGCCAAGTGCTTTTATCCATCAAAGAAATAGCCTGATTTTTGGCAATCGTGGTGTCACAACCGGGGCATGGGTGGTCTGACCTCATAGTCAGAACAGGAGTCAGGAATCAGGCCAGGTCAGATACCAGGAGGTCAGAATCCTAGGCAAATCAGAGGACAAAACCAAGAGTCAGGGGTCAGGAGACAGTCAGAGTCAGGTTACCAGGAGATCAGTAGCAAGTAGAAGGAGCAGGTATTGAAGGGGAAACAGTCTGATGCAGGGAGATCCCAGTTGCATGGACAACTTCCTGTTCCTGTGCTGGGTTTATAAAAAAGTAGTGACTCGATCAGGACTGCCAGCATTCTGCCAATCAGATTCCAGGCCTGGTGTCCTCTGTCAGAGTTCAGCTTCTATTCTGTCATTTGCTAACAGGTCACTGGATAGCAAATTGGAACTTACTAGCCTCTAAGAGCCCTATGGACCAGAGGTCAAGACCTGTAGTCCCTGACACATGGTTATTTATGGCAAACATGGTTATTTACATTGAAAAAAGAAAATTCCTGTTCACACTAGACCACTAAACTATGCAAGCTACATCTGTGTTTAAAAATGTTTGACACAAGGTGAGTGAGGTATCATCTTCTATTGGACCTCACACACTTTGAGTACCTTTCCCAGACCTGAAAAAGAGCTCTGTGTAAGCTCAAAAACGTGTCTCTTTCACCAACAGAAGTTGGTCCAATAAAAGATCTCACCTCATCCACCCTGTCTCTCTAATATCCTGGGACCAACTCAGCTATACCAACACTGAAAACATTCAACGTTTGTCAAGCACATTCCGCCCTTTGGTGCCATAGGAGGCATAGGACTTTTCTGTCTCTTTCCTCTGCACTTTCTGTGCAACTCGTTTCACCCTTTTCTCCACTTTTGCCATCTCAGTACTACAAAAACTGCTATTGGTGCAATGTACTATTAATAGTCCCCTCATTCCCCATTTTGCCTCCCCAATATTGTGTGTGGTGGAGATGCAATTGCTTCTCTGATAACTGTGACCTGGCCTGGTTTCTAATTCTATCATGTCCTTGGATAGATTCTTGGAGTATTAACTCCTTCTGTTTTTTAGTAATTTCTCACAGCTGGACTTCTACTAACATAGGTCCCAGAACTGGGCAAGTTTTGAAGGCCTAGTATACGGGATGTATTCTGAGGCTTAAAAAAGCTTAAAGAATTTAGAACAGTGACAAAATGTAACTCTTAAATATTATCTATACCTTTTTATTTGCCAAGTGATAAGTCTCTCTGTGTGTGTGTATCTGTTTTTTAAAGTATGTAGTGTTGTTGTAGCCGTGTTGGTCCCAGGATATTAGAGAGACAGGGTGGATGAGGTAATATCTTTTATTGGACCAACTTCTGTTGGTGAGACACATAAGCTTTCGAGCTTAAACAGAGCTCTTCTTTAGGTCTGGGAAATTCAATCAGAGTGTCACAGCTCAATACAAGGTGGAACAGTGTGTTTAGCACAAGTAGTTAACATACATTTCAAGGGATCATGCAAGGTGAAGTGGCCCATTAACACCACTCCAGACATAAGGGGGAAAGGAGGCGGGCGGGGGGTCATTAGTGGGTTATAGATTGTTGTAATAGGCCATAAATCCAGTGCCTCTATTCAGTCCATGATTTTTAATGTCTAGCAAAGTTATGAATTGAAGCTCTCCGGCTCTCAGACTTTGAGGATGAGGACTGGTAGGTCAGATATAGAGTGACCGCTTTTTGAGAAGTGTTCACTCACAGATGATGTTTTTGTCTTTTATCATTTTCCTGTGTGAGTTCATTTGAGAGCGTAGTGACTGTCTGGTTTCACCCACATACTTGCTATTCGGATATTTAGTGCAATAGATGAGGTACACCACATGTTGTGATAGGCATGTGAAGGACATATGGAGCTTGAAAGCTGTGTTGTGGAGGGTGTTGATCGTTGTAGCAGTGGAGATATGTCTGCAGGTTTTGAATCAGTTGCTCTGGCATGGTCTGGTGCCGCTTTGAATTAGCGTATCCTGGTGTGTTGGGAGCTTGCTTCTAATGATGAGCTTGGAGAGGCGATGCAAGAGTAAGAATAATTTTTTTTTTCAAAACTCTTATAAACTTTATAACGAGGATGAAACATTTCATAAATGTAATGCAATGGATGATTCTTGAGCTGAGAGCTTGTGCCAAGTTTCAGACTGGTGAGGGAATCCTTATCATGGAGTTACAAGGTTCTGACAGTGGGAATCTACAAATGGAGAATCAGTAGCAAAACCCTGGCTTTAGCATTGCTATATCTGTACTGCAATGTAAAGTGTTTGTAAGATCAATAACTTCAACCTCAGGCTAAAGCAGAAGGAATGGCCTCCAGCGTTCTTAAAATTATATAACTGTATTAGATGTGAGATTAAAATAAAATGGCCTGCCAAATTGTTCTTTTATCAACCAGTAAAACGAATAGCTGTGAACAGGAACAGGGCTTAGTATGCAATGTTGGTCCCATCTGCACTAAAACTGTAACTAGTTAGGGGGTTAAATCACAACATGGTTTATTTATAGTGTGGACAGGGCCTAACTGTGTCCCAGTAACAAGGCTAAAACCTTGGAAAGTATAAGGCTTTAGAATGGTTAAGGGGCCACGGTTAGGTTTCATCTGAACTATAACCTTTGACCATGTTGTAACCAGATCTCGTGACTTTGTAATAGCAGTATAGACTGGGGCTTTTGCTTTCCTCCACATCCTGGCCTTTAGTATCTCTTCTTGATTTATATTGTCTATCACTGAGGGGGGCCTGGTTCTGGCCAACCATAGTTGAATCAGGGTCTTTTAAAGTCCACTAACACCGCTCCTTTATTGAATCATGGAGAGACTGCTCTGCTCTGCTCCATCCCTTGCTCTCTGAGAGACTGAAAATACTCGCTCCCAGCCCTTTCGACCTGAAGAGTGATATTAGTCCTAGGCATCGAACTGTGGGCTTTCCCACAGGGCAGTGCGGAACGTGACACGATTTTTAACGAAAACATACCATTCTGGCACTACCATTATCAAGAAACAATGAAACAACTTTGGTAATATATTAATTCACCCACTGAAAAAGCTACTTGTTTGAATAAAGATAAGTTATAAGACTTGCAGACAGGTCACAAGTATATTAGAGAATTGATATTTAAACATTCATCTGTTTATCATTCTCAGCTGGTATTTTGAGTGTTTCAGAGCCATTTAATTTTTGTGGTGGTCCTGCACTAGAAGGTTTTGTTAATGTTTAATTTTAATTTAAGTAAATGGAGTTTGTTTTTTAAATGGCAAAGCAGTGCTGAATTGAAAGCTAAATTTAAGGAACAGAAGCAGCATTTACAAGCTTTCGAGTAGATCTTTCAGATGCAGTAAGTAGTGTTAAGGCACCATCATGTGACATCTTTGAATAAGTAATGGACCTGTCCTGAGGGGTAGCATGGACCACAGTTGACATTGTTGATACTCAGAGAGGCATTTGACAGTCCAGCAGTGCATTCATTGTTTGCCCAAAAGAATCTACCATTACCTACCTACGAGGCCTTTCATTTTCAGTTGTTATTTTTTTAAACTTCAGAAAGTTCTCAGTGTTTGTTACAACAATTTTTAAAAATGGGTGAAAATGGATGTACAGTTCTCTGGGTAAATATTGAGGTTAGTGTTGCGGGTGGGAGAAGAGAGAAAAAAGCCACAAATAGAGAAAAGTAAGAGTATTAAGTAATTTAATGCTGTGGTTTATTTCATGGACTGCTCATTAAAAGTATGTACACCTGCATGTGCGTTTGTGTATCTCTTCCAGTACTTTTTCTTACTTTAACTGACAGCCTCGCATTTACACTTAGACTAATTTATTATTAACATAACCGTGTCTACCTAATGTAATGTATTGGATTGTCTTAACATAAGCAATATTTTCATGTACTTGAGCAGTACAAATTTGGGTGAAAATCGGTAAAAATAGTAGCTTTTGTAAAAGCTGGGAATTTTTCAGTAAAAATCAGTAAAACTGAAAACAAAGGGCCTCATTTACCTAACACTGATAGATTTAATGGAGTTTCCCAGTTGGTCAATGGAGAATGCTACTTTGGAGATCCTTGGCTCCTGAGTTCTATCTCTAATTCTTAAAAAGTAGAATCTGCTAATAGTCCACAGAGAGCCAAGCTCTTAAGCCATTAGCTGCTGCAGAACTCATGCTCCTTGTTTGCTGAAATAATAACAGAAATTAGAGATGGGAAAGACCTATAAATATTTCATTTTGTGAGTCCTTTCCCAGTGCAGGACTGTTCCTTACAACGTGTTCTTGAGTGCTTTGTTCAGTATTACATTTATTTCCAATAAGTATTTAGACAGGAGTGCTTCTTCTTGTATTCTGATTGTCAGAATAAGATGTTCTGTCCGCAGCTTAAATAAAGGATCATAGAAATTAGAGCTGGCAAAGATCTATTTTGATAACATACCACCAACACTGTCCTTACAGAGAATATTACGTAGTTTTTGTTTTTACAAATATAATACTAGTAATCCTACAGTATCTTTAATTTCTTTTAAATATACTCTTAACGCATAACTTCTAATACTTGTATATATTTTTTAACTTTCCCACAGATATGCACTTATTTGGCCATTATCCAGCTCATGACGATTTCTATCTAGTAGTGTGCAATATCTGCAATCAGGTAGTCAAGCCACAGGTTTTCCAGTCGCACTGCGGTAAGTGAAAATTTTCATTCCTGGATTACAGTGCCAGATCAGTGTATGGTTCTGATAAGAATCATTGCGTACAATCATGACAGAGGCATTGCAAAGGTAATCCTCTTGTCATCATGTCTGTTTTCAGTGCAGAACGTCACAAATGCCTGAAAGCAGCTATGAGTTTCTTATAGGGAAAGTTAAAATAATTATCCCAGAAGCTAGGCTTCTCAAATTGAACCTATTATAACAAATTAGATAATACCTGTAACTAGATACTAACTAGACCAAAACTATTTTGATGTAACCTTGAACTGGTCTCTGTCAAAGTTGGGCAGTTGGGTCACTTGTAACCAGAACACAGAAGGAAAGGTCTCAAGGATTTATATTTAGGAAGTTTGAAATGAAGGTTGATCTGTTGCAAGTTGCGTGTATACAACAAAAGCTTTAATAATACCAGGAGTTGTAGAAATGTGCAAATACTTTTTCTAAATTAGCCTGCTAATGGTAAGATTACAAAATGTATCCTTATTTTGATATCTGAAATCAGAGCTCATTTTGTTTGAAAAGCATTTTTTATTTCGCTTTAGCAAGCTGCTTTTGGGCATTTCCTGCAAATCTTCACCCCAAGTTCTAGTCTATAGTTTATTATTTGTCCATTGTTTTGATTTATACAAATAAAAGGCAGTGGCCGGGCTTGGCCAGGACACTAAGCTGATGAGCTTTCTATGAATTCCTGAAAGCTTTGTACATTTTCCTCTGAAACTTCAACTTAAGTTAGTTTTTGAGAGAGGATTGCAGAACAATGAAAAGTAGCTAATACTGAAGGAGGGATAGGTGAAAATGCATCAGAAAGCAAAACTGAAGGTAACCCAGTCAGTTTTTACTTTTTTCTGTCGCAAACAGAGTTCATAGATCCTTTGTATTGTTCAGTCTTGTATGCAGGAAGCGATTCAGTAAGTGGAATTCTGCAGCAGAACTGTAGAACAGGAAATGTAAAAATACTACCTCCACTTTGGAGGAGCACTTACTAAAAGTTAACTACAGAAATCCATCTGTGTAAGACCAACTGGAAGCAACTGAAGTCATGTTGCAGGCAGTTAGGTGCCACAGATAAGCATGGTAGGTTCTTACCAAAAGAATTGTGAAACAAAGCATAATAAATGAATGCCACATTGAGTATCTTATGAAAAGGACAAGATCTGAAAACATGAGGATCTTGGGGCTCCAGTACCAACATCATGTGAAAATTCAAAACCTAGATGCATGGGTCATGAACGTAATTATTTTTAAAGGACCAATTCCAGGGTTGTAACTAGTAATTTTTCTTGAACGAACACACTCCCTCCCCCCCCCCCCCCCCCCGTAGCCTACAGCCTACGTTATATTTGTATTTTCCCAAGGTAAACAGGCTTCTACACACATGGTCACTGATAACATGTATACATTAACACACTGATAAAGTGTGTTAATAAAGGCTTGATGCAGAACAATTGTGTATGCTGCAGAATTGCCACACAAGGATAATAAAAAATTATTTGCTGTGGCATGCATGATACATGCTGGCCTTCAGCCATGACATGTTGGCCTGGAGTAAATATGAAAGATGGCCCTCTTTCTATTAAGCGAACATACATGATCCCTGTTAGAAACAAAATAAAAACAACCCTAAAATCAATAATCTGATTTCTCCATCTGATCACTGAAGTTTCAACAGAATTATGCACAGGGCCGGCTCCAGGCACCAGCGAAGGAAGCAGGTGCTTGGGGCGGCCAATGGAAAGGGGCGGGACGTCCGGGTCTTTGGCGGCAATTCGGCGGCGGGTCCCTCAGTCCCTCTCTTCCTCTTTGAGCTGCCGCCGAATTGCCGCCGAAGAATGAAGTGGCACGATTGAGCTGCCGCTGAAGTGCCGCCGATTGGCTTTCTCTTTTTTTTTTCTCCCCGCTTCGCCACTTGGGGCGGAAAAACGCTGGAGCTGGCCCTGATTATGCAGCAGCAGTTTCTGAAAGGAATTGAGTGTAAATGGCATAAATCCAGTGTTAGCCTGCATGTCGGAGAAAACTGACCAGATTAAAAAGATTTTTTTGCCAAGAAAGTAGTAGAGTCCTGTGGTTTCCCCATCAAGATGTGAGTTACATATATGAAAAAATGGTATTTGTTCTTAGGGACATGGGTGCAGCAAACTGTATGAGGAAATCTAGTAGAGTAAACAAGGGAGGAATCTAATAATGACAAAAATACTTTAAAATCAAAAGCTACATTCAGATCCTTAGAATTAGTACAGGGGATATTTAAGCATATGATACTACCATAACAGAAACTATGTCCTATGCTCCTCAGCAAAAAGGAAAACATTTGTCATTGAATGGCAAGATGCACCGGATTTTATTCATGTCTGAA
Organism: Emys orbicularis; assembly: GCF_028017835.1. Classification (NCBI taxonomy): domain Eukaryota; kingdom Metazoa; phylum Chordata; order Testudines; family Emydidae; genus Emys; species Emys orbicularis. Next base: position 30,030,020 of record NC_088683.1, on the reverse strand, counting down.
GGGTATCTGTCACATGGAAATACAGCATGGTGAATTCAGTAACAAGGAAAGTAAACTATGACAGGTAAATTGTAAAATGGAAATTAGGAGGGTCAAGAGGGAATTTTAACAGCTAATAGCCAAAGCTAATCAGCAAACAACAAGGAATTCTTCAAGTATGTCAGAAACAGGAAGACTCCAAGAAGGTGTTGTGAGCAAGACACGAGAAGTCATTCTTCCGCTCTACTCTGCTCTGGTTAGGCCTCAGCTGGAGTATTGTGTCCAGTTCTGGGCACCGCAATTCAAGAAAGATGTGGAGAAATTGGAAAGGGTCCAGAGAAGAGCAACAAGAATGATTAAAGGTCTTGAGAACATGACCTATGAAGGAAGGCTGAAAGAATTGGGTTTGTTTAGTTTGGAAAAGAGAAGACTGAGAGGGGACATGATAGCAGTTTTCAGGTATCTAAAAGGGTGTCATAAGGAGGAGGGAGAAAACTTGTTCACCTTAGCCTCTAAGGATAGAACAAGAAGCAATGGGCTTAAACTGCAGCAAGGGAGGTCTAGGTTGGACATTAGGAAAAAGTTCCTAACTGTCAGGGTGGTTAAACACTGGAATAAATTGCCTAGGGAGGTTGTGGAATCTCCATCTCTGGAGATATTTAAGAGTAGGTTAGATAAATGTCTATCAGGGATGGTCTAGACAGTATTTGGTCCTGCCATGCGGGCAGGGGACTGGACTCGATGACCTCTTGAGGTCCCTTCCAGTCCTAGAATCTATGAATCTATGAATAAGGTCAGTAGATCTGCTAGACTACCATAGAGTAAAAGAGAGAAACCCTGTGTAGTTAAGGCCATTGCTGAGAAGCTAATTAGTTTTTGCCTCTGTAGTCACTGTAGAGGAATTTTGAATACCTACCTAGCCCTATTCTTTGTGGATAAAGATGAGTCACTGTAAGAAACTGAGCGAACAAAAAGTGCTGGAACAAAATGATCATTTAAAAAGCAACAAGTCGCTAAGGCCAGAATTCTGAAGGAACTTAAGAATGGAATGGCTGAGCTGGTAACAAAAAAAGTATATATAATTAAAATCACGTACTATACTTGAAGACAGAAAGTTAGCTAATCTGCTTTTCTTTTAAAAAGGTGCTAGGGATGCCCCTGGGAACTACAGACTTTTGAGCCTTACTTCAGTAGTAGGTATAGTACTGTTATAGGTATATAACAAACAAAATTATAAAACATTTTGTATGGTAAGGTAGACACAAAGCAGCATAGCTTATATAAAGGGTTTTTTGCCCGATTCTTTTTGAATGATTTAAGACAGTCAGCAAAATAGTTGACCAAGTAAGGATGGTCTTGTGGTTAAGGCACAAAATTGGGACTCTGGATATATTGATTCACATCTCTGGCACAGACTTCCTGTGTATCTGTGGGTAAGTCTCTTAAAATGACTGTCATCCTTGCAATAGCCCTGTGATGTAAAGAAGTATTATCCCCATTTTACAGATAGGTAACAGGCAAAGTTTACTGTTTTGAGGTGCTCGGATAGTATCTCTGTAGGTTCTCATTATTTCCGAATGTGATGATTTTTAAGAGAGTTTAATATAGTCCCTCGCAAGAAGTTAAGAAATCAAGTCACAAAATGAATGGTTAACTTGTTTCATAGATTAAAAACTGTCTCTGAGACTGAAGATAAATATCAGGAAACATGGCCAATTTTAAACATGAAAGGAGGTTAACAGTGGGAAGCCTCAAGATTCCATAACTAATATCAGTGTTTAGTTTATTAATCATCAAGACAATGATGTGAAGTTGGCAGAATTTGCAGATGACACAATCATTTAGATAAGTCAACTAGAGAATAAGAAATTCCAAAGAGACCTAAAGCTAGGCAATTAGACAACATGATGGCACATGAAATTCACTGTAGATAAGTGCAAGGTAATGCTCATTGAAAGGGGTAATTTGAGCTCATGGTGCACTTTGGGTCCTAATAAGTTATCACTCATGAGAAAAGAACTATGTGTCAGTATGCATAGCTCAATAAAAACTTCCGCTTAGTGTGCGGCAATGATCTAAAAAAGCAACAAAATGTTTAATTAACTCCATTATAAGAAGGAATGACACTATTTGAAAATATTATATCACTGTCTAACTTTCCAGTGTGCCCTCACGTAGAATACTATACTTGATTCTGGACACCTCCATCTCAAGAAGGATATAAATGAAATATTGTAGAACAGGCCCATAGAAGGGCAACAAATACATAGATGAATGTGAAGGTTTCCGTTTGAGAAGAGACTAAAACTATTAGGACTAGTTTGTTTAGAGAGGAGACACATAAGAGGTGGTGTGATAGAAGTATATATAATGAGTGGCATAGAGAAAGGCAGTTGGGAGCCCCAGGTCATCCATATAAAAAATATATTTAAAAAATCTAAGAAAATTTAAAACAAATTTAAAACTGATAAAAGTACTCTTTTATACAAGGCATAATTAACAAGTAGCACTCATTACCACAGGTTGTTATTGAGGCCAGTAGTTTAGTAAGATTCAAAAAAGGGTTGGAGTTATGTTAGATATGCATTTACACTAGCTAGGATGAAATTGATTTATAAAAATCTCATGTGATTAGACAGAAGGCATCTACTAACTACTTGGGGCTAGGAAGAGTCTTTTCCAAAGGGCATGTCATTGCAGAATTGTCCGTTATGTGGGGGTTTACACTTTCCTCTGAAGTATCTGATACTGGCCACTGGCAAACAGGAAATTGAAATAGATGGGCCATTGGTCTGCTCTGGTGTTGTAAATATTTACCCTTTTTCAATATTACTTTATTTTGAGTTCTGGAAAGCCTTGGAACTAATTTGCTGAATCAAATATGTTCAATTGCAGTGTGTAGCAGTGTGCCCTGTTCTATTCTGTCTGAATTCAGAGACACTGAACACCTCACTAGGAGGATATGAGGATACTTTACACTGTTCAATTGAGTTTAAAACATAGGATCTTGCATGTCATGAGCTACAGCTGTAAAGGTGTGGAGGAGGCAGAGAAAGGGGAAAACAAATCACCATAGAGGCCACTATTATTGTCTTTCTTAGGTACGCAGGAAAAAAACCAGCAGAACATTGGTTTGTAATTTTTGCCTTTTTTCTCCTTACTCCTCCTCCACACTAACTGTAGGACATCTGTATAATTTAAACCCTGAATTTTATTAGGTATTTTGCATTACTAATTTTCTAATCTGTAGATTCATTTGAGCATTTTTTATTATTATTTATTTTATTATTTTCATTTATTTTTTTAATTGCAATTTTAGATTATTGTAATGTGACCGACTGGGAGAACCCTCTGTTTTTCATGTGGTGGAAAAACTCACCTGAAAAATACTCAATTTTGCATTTTTATTTAAAAATCTTAGTAAAAAGGTTTTTGTTTTTGTTTTTTTAAATGTTGGTAACTACACTGTTGTTTTCAAATAAATAGTTTAAAGGCATTATTATAATGTTCGGTTCAGAGATTGAAAAAGGCAAGTTATAGTTAAGGTGTTCAGTTTTCTCTTCTATTTTTGGATTTCTTTAGGAGTCTCTATTACAGTTTCTCTGTGTTCTTATTGCCACTTACTGTAGGATTTGCCTTTTACTACTGACAGAGAAACAGAGTGAAGCTTGGGGTTCTCACCAGGTTTTTTCTTGTCTTGTGTTTCTGCTATTTTCCCTCTTTAATATAATTTTAAAAACTAAATATCGGGGGAGTCATAGTTGCAGGGGTTAGGGATTGCAGCAGACCATGATGTGGAGGTAATGGAGAGGAAAGTACTATCTGGATGAGAGAATGTGTGTGTGAAACTAAAGCATAACTGAAACAAAAAATAGACTTGGCTTTTATTGACAAATGCATAATAGCTTATATAGCTACATAATTGAAATACATTTTTGCTTGGGTTGCTCTTCAGTTTCAGTATTCCAGGTACTGAGGTTCATGCCAGTTTTGCTCTGAAACCATTTGCAAGTGGCATCCTATCAGTCAGAATGTGCCGTCAATCCAGGCATTGAGCCTGTTGTCTGCTCGTAAATGCCGTTGTCCTAAATAACGAGTATGTTGTACTATTGCACTGAGTTACCCAGCTTTAGACTTTTAAAACTATTTAATCTGTGTACATTATATGCATAAATATCCAGTGTTGCAAGCATATAGTTGTGGCTACTTCTGCATAAAGTAGTTTTAAATGATGTCAGCTAGTTGTGAGACTGGTAATGTAGTTCAGTGCACTTTACCATATGGAAGTCAGACGTTTGATACTGACATCTTGGCTATTATATGCTGGCCGTAGTGGCATCTTGGAACACACTTGGGGGCACCACTACTCCTTGTGGTGGTGGATGGGTGGGCGTCATGTCCTCAATGCACTCTCTTTCTAGACATCTGTTTTTGTAGAAGATTTTTTTGAGCTAGTATTCCACGGTGTGAGAGGTTTGTCCACATGACTTTCATTAACTGGAATCCTGTTCATTTGCCCCTTATTAAATAAGATTGGATTCTTGCAGTTTCCACTAGATGTCTTTCTCTCCCTTCCCCCTTTTCTTTACAGTCCTCAGCCGGTTTTAAATAATCGAAAACTGGGGTTGTAATAGAAAATTAAAGAGAAATAAATGTAGTTCCAATTATCAAAAACAATGAAATGATGATCCTAGCAATAACAGCCCTGTAAGTCAGTCTTTCTCTTTTAAATGAAAATCTCTCTTAACAGGTGGCAGTGGAGCCATGAACAACAAGCAGAATAGGTTTATAAAAAGAATAGAACTTGTCAGACGAATTTGATGACTTTTTTTTATGATAAAACAAACTTAGTGAATGAGGGGAAAGTGGTAGATATAAAATTACTGGAATTTAGGAAATTATGTGATATAATGTCTCAAAATCTTACATTCAAAACTGACTGAAGGAACTTAGTGTGGTGATAAATGGTGAAGTATCATGTTTGGGGAGATGTGGATACTGCAGGGATCAGTTTGGGTTAGCAATGGTCTAGAAGAAGGAACTACTAGCAAATTAAATCTGTAGATGGTAATAGTTTACAGATCTATAGTGCCTTCCATTCAAAGATTTCAAAGCACTTTACGGAAACTGAGGGACAGAGAGGTAAGGTGACATGCCCAAGATTGCACAGGAAACCTGTTGCATAGCTCCAGACAGAGTGCAGCTCTCGTGCACTTCAATCCTTTGCTGCAACTGCAAGAATACCCTATCCCTAAAGGGAGATGGGCAGAAAATAAAATTAGCCTCAACTTGGAAGAGAAACCAGCTAATAACATGTGAGGAAAAACTAAATTGAAGCATAGATATTCAATTGGAGGGAGAAACTTAGAAAGCAGTATAATGAAAGATTTTGGATGAGAACGCTGGGGGAAAATGAGGTGTAAGTTTGTAAAGCTATCTGAAGTTGTATGCTATGGAGTAGTAACTACACCTAGGGTATGACTGCCCCTGGAAATACTAAGAAGCTTGTTATCATAAATGTATTGATTAACTGGCGGATGCTCAGAGAAGAGCAACAAAACTTTTTAGGGAGTTGTGGGGACTGATTTGAGGAAAGATTGAGTTACGGTAAATATATTTTGCTTGGCTAAGCTCTGGATAGGTGCCCCCTTTTAACTTTTGTACGAATCTAAATAATATATAAATACAAATATATTTGTAGACTGTGAACACCAAAGATGAACATGAAATGTTTAGGCTAATAAATGGTGGCAATTTAGGAGTTGTTAAACTGAAATTTAAGAAAGCAAAATTTAGGCAGGCAGACTATCGAGAAAAGCTTTCCAGCAGTGAGATCGGAGGCTGGGAAGTAGTTTCCAGGGAAGTGGTGGAAGTCCCATTACTTAGGTAATTACAACGAGGCAGGACAAAATATTAGTAAGTGTACACTGGAGAACAGTCCTGCTTTGGCAGAGATGGACTAGATGACCTAGAGGGTCTTCTCCATTATTTACTTCTGTGGTATGATTTTATTGTTCTGTGCTTCCTATCTGCAAGGTCATTTTACCATATACCTCTAATTAGGGGCAGAGACTCTCATTATATAAGAGTATAATGACAAGACAGGGAGATCATGCACACCTGATTTGTCACTCTCTAATTATGAAAGTTAGGGTTGGCATACCTGTTTTTCACAAGGGGTGCGTAGGGGATAATCTTTCATTTGATCTCTTTGCTACAGAAACATTTTTTTAAAAATATCTAGGACACCCTACAGTAGTCTAGAATATAAAATCTTTTTTCCCTTTCAAATAATTACTTATATCCTCAAAGAGATTATATTCTGAATGCATGTAAGATTAGCTAGTTTGCAGAGTGATGGTGGTACAGTAGAATTTAATGAACTGTGATTCAGAGGAAGAAGGCTGAGCTGTAAAATGAATGAGGAATGGTTCACTCTCCATACATTGAACTAGAACAGTGACTCTTGAGTGCATCCACTGTGACTTCTGGGGTCCCAGAGCCCCTTCTCCAAACTCCTTGCTGCGGCCCCTGGCTCTGCTCCCTGAAGCAGTGCCCAAGCCCAAGGTGGGCCTGGTGATATTTCATTATATTTTATTGGGCTGCTGCCTCTGGCTGTGGGAAGGAACCTGCCCTCTCTCCCCACCCCCTTTGGCTGATTGTCAAGGGGGCTCTGGCATGCCCTGATTGGCCAGACCTCATTGTTTCCCGGCTTGCCTTCCATTGAAGGGGAGTGTCACCTGACCAGCTCTGAAATAATCACCTTGTAGTGGGAGGAGCAAGGCAGAAGCGGGAAGATGCTGTCCAGGAGAGACTGCATGGTAGTGGTGCTGCTGCTACTGCTGCTGGGGAGCTGAGTCCCAGAAACAACTCCGGGGTAGTGTCAGCCAGGGAGTGCAGGTGCAGGACGGTGTACACGCTGCAGTGAACTTAGGGGCCCAGCTAGGAGAGAGCACAGGTGGCAGCAGTTGCAGGGACATGGAGGACCATGGAGCACAGGGACCAGGGACAGGCCCAAGGAGCAGACTGAGTGTGTGGCCTCCAGAAGCCTCCCCAAGGGTTCCAGCTAGGAGGAACCCACTAGTCAGGGCAGCCCCAACCACAGTAGCAGCTTCACATTTTTTGTGTGCCACTATGGATATACAAAACCTTTCTGCTGAAAAGGAAGCATAGAAGTGACCAGCTCACACTGAATCTAATATGAGTGACATAGGTAACTCTGACTTGTCAGCACCACCTTCTGCAAATCTCAACCGTGACATACACGAGGAAAAGAAGAGGAGTACTTGTGGCACCTTAGAGACTAACAAATTTATTTGAGCATAAGCTTTCGTGGGCTACAGCCCACTTCTTTGGGTGTTTTAGAGTGAGTGGAAAGACAAGTATTTAGTTTTGTTGGAACCAAATTCATCTGAAACTATCACGATTCGTGCAATATGTAAAACAGTACTTCATCAGGTGAAATCGTACCCTGGGCAGCGTCATTATAAAACTCATGAATCAGAAGTAGAGAAAAACTATAGTGACATTTTTTTCCATAAAAAGCTCTTGGGTAAAATCAGAAGTGAGATGCTTCAACAACGAAAGAAACTAAAGGACTTTCTTCCCCAAAATGATGAATTCCATCTGGCAACACTCAAGGCAAGTTATTGCATTGTGTTGCATCACAAAGCATTTTCAGATGGTGAATTCGTCACATCTTTAGTACTTTTTGTTCAACAGGAAAATCAACTGTTTTGTGATAGCCCTTTAATCAACCAATTAATTAATTAATTGCATATTATTCTTTACAATTATTTTATTTACGACACTTCCAAATGATCACGTCACTAGGCTGTCACTAATATAGTATTTTAACTGTCAAAACGGCGGCCTCAGCAAACATTCATTTGAGAGCCAATGAACCAGAACATAACTATTTTTTATTTCTCATAAGCATTCTGATATTATCAGTGTCATATTTTGTTAGAAACAGCATCAAAACTGTGAAAAAGTAAATCTAGCAAGTGTATCATCTCTACTATGAAATTACTGTTTTCTGTAATTGTTAATATTTTGTCCAGTGTATTATGACCTTTGTCAAGGAAAGAAAAGCGCTTGTATCCTTGATGAAAAAGGAAGTTTGATGGTTTCTCATTCTTACATGGTGTTTTTCATTAATACATATCATCATTTAATTACCTTGTCAAGACTTGCAATACAAAGATGTTAAGCATAGGCCAATTTTTTTCTTTTTGTATTGTCATGTTGAGGCTAGATTTTCACTCCACATAAGACTGAAATAACAAAAACTAGCCTCATTCCACTTGCTTTATGTCAAGTCTGGCAGAGTTGGTTGACATTTAGTTCATAGCTGCCAAGAGCATGCACTAACCTTACTTTTTTTGGGGTGTATTAATTTTTAACTTTATGTATTCTGGATAATTTAGTACGTATAGGGTTTTTTTGGGGGGTGTGCATGTGTTTTGTTTTTTGTTGGATTTTTCCCCATTATTTTTCATTTCATTTACGTTGAATTAGGAATTGTACAAGCAATTTCTCTCTATGAGAGAAAGATTGAGAAGGTGAAATCTGTTCCTGCCTGAGGCCAAGGCATTGGGCTGCAGCGCAAGCCCCCCACCCACAGCTCTAGCCTGGGGTTAGAATGCCAGCTAAAGGTGTGGGGTGTTTAGAACCATTACATCTGCAAAATCCCAGATTGCATAACCTCTTATTTTGGCTGGCCCCTATTCAGCCCTCCAAGCTGGCCTGCATAAACCAAAAGCCACCTGCTTCAAAACCCCCCATTCATGCATAGCCTGGCTGCAGGATTTAAGTGATCTTGAAAGCCTTGCACAAGCCATCCATATCTGCATTAAACTAATATGGGGCGTTTTGAACTCTACATCATAGTAATTGCGTGGGTGGGAGATCGGTATCCCTGGTAATTTGTGTCTCGGGCAAGGTTTTTAATAGAAATTTAGTTTTAAATAGTACCCGGCAAAAAGGATTTCTCTCTGAAGGAGTATCCATTTATAGGACTCAGCTGTTGAAGTTCAAGGGTAGCATTAGGTTTAAGTTTAATCTCCTGTACATTATAATTTACAGGCTGAGTTTAGAGCATCATACTTTCAACTGTTGTTTGACAGAATAACTGTTGCTTTTGGGGAAATAGAAAAAAAATTCTCTGGCAAATATTGAATTATAGGCAGGGCTGTTGACACCCCTATTATTAAAGTTGCACAACACACCCCATTATAAGACTGATTTCAGATAATGCATACACACAAGTAGGCCAAATTAAGGTTGCACAGGCAACCTCAATTTTGGCATTTCCTAGCTTTTGAATGCTGGACTTTGCAAACTTAATGTTCTTTTAATCTAGTTGTTGTGTATAATGTTACAAAAGTCAGTGCAAGCTTCCATTTTAAAGGCAGAATCCCACTGAAATCCATGTTTTTATTGGTTTAAAATTTAATCACTTGCTATGTTTTACATGCCAAATATATTCTTTCAGATAGCAATTATTTGGAATATATATATATATACTGTATTTCCAACAAGTAGTCCAAATAGCACTTTTGTTTGAGACTGCAAATGTGAACCCCTATAATATCCCATATTATTATGTTGAGAACTCTTGGTGGATTGGTTGTGTTGTGACAGCACTAGTAGAACCACCGATATAAAAAGGAAGTATTTCATTAATTTGTTTAGTAGTGATTTACAAAATATATTTTAAAACTTGGATTATGAATTTAATGCTGTGAAAGATGTTGGATTTATATCACGGGAGTCTGAAGCCTTGTGTTTATTGCCATAACAGGTATAGCACATGCAGGCTTTTCAACATGATTCTGCCAATGTGCCACCATACCGGCCTGGTGAGAATCATGAGGAGTTTATTTTCCAATCCTTGGCCTTTCTGCTGAGACTGCCAAGAAGGATGTCCATTAATTGCCAGTCGTAGTGGTTTTTGTGGTATGGACTTGTCCACTATGAACTGGACTGGGATCACCTGGGCATAGATGTATTGATGTATGGCGCGATAATGGAAGATACTTGTTTTCCCATCTCTGGTCTGGTGCCAACATCCATCAAGATGTCTTTTTAACATACAGCAGAACTATGTTGGGTTTTTTATTAATAATTTTGTGAATTCCTGACTTGTGGGAGCAATCCAAAATCATAAATAGATACAAGTAAAAAACAAGCCAGATCAAAACATGATATCAAATTGAAACATACTGTAAAGAAGGTGAATCTGACCCTGATTTTGAGTTTGCTAAAGACCCAAGTATGAGATCATTATTTCTACTGTATGCAGAGGTGCTAAGTTCCTTCAAAGCAAATGTACTTTGTCCTTCCATCTTTTTACTTACCTTGTATATGATCAACAGAAAGATTTGGTCCTTGCTCTGACAAACTGTGCAGGTGATAGTTTATTTGACAGTGCTCTGCAGAAAATATAATCAGTATTTGGATTAGTCACTAATGTACATTGCACACACGAGTTACCCTTGAATTCCTAGGAAAATGTTACATGCATATAAACCTGGAAATTGGAATTTTTTTTGGCAGTTTTCTAAACTCTGTTTCCTGGTTCATATGCTGAGTGCTATTGAAACAGGAATGCATGGTGGCACTATAACCCATATATTTTATTTCCCACAGAACATATGTATAAATTCTGGTCTACCTACCGTCTCAGTGCCCGGTCACCAAAACTTCTACAATATACAATGGTGAGTGGAGAGAGACGTGGGATAGTGGTTTGTCCCCACGCAGAAACATCTTCTTTGATGGTCTGTAGTGCAATAGGCAATGCTAGGCGCTACCACTTCCCTTACCATTCCCAACGTCTGCAGCCCAGTTATGGTACACTGTGAGGGAAGAAGCTCCTTGTTACCCTCTCATCCATCAAGTGTACTTTTGGAGATAGGTGTGATTAGACCCAAATCAAATAGGGAAACATACCAAAATTGAGAGAATTACTTTAATAAAAACACACACACAACACAACACCTTTAAAAAAAAAAAAAAAAAAACAGAAGCAGTTCTTGATGCTTTCGGGTGATGTCTGCCTGATGTACAACAAAATATTTTACTAAGTCGTGTCTTTCAAACATATTGTAAAGCAGGTAAAACGGTTTTATTGTAATCCACAGAGGGCTAGTTAGAGCAAAGCTCAATAATTAAGTGATAGTTTTGTCCTAGTTGGCTATTGGTGGATTACATTTTTCCTTTGAAAAGGCTGTTTTACCTACCTCAGATTCTTTTTGTACTAAGTGCGTAAGAAATGGTCTGTATTGCTGGTATTTTTTTTTTTCTTTAATCACAGTAAGATTGGTTTATTTCCTACCTCATACAAGTATGTATTTTCTAAAGCTAATGGGTTCTGTTTATTCCACTAGTACTACATTAGGAGTTCTGAGTACTGACAAATATATGCAAAACATTATATTTGAATGCGTGAAATACTGTACTTAAAATTTGCAATATTTTACATGCAACTGATGCTGCTCTGTCTAGATCTCATTTCAGAATCCCGCAGTGAATCATATAATTGTTTTAATAGCTTAATACTATTTTGCTTAACTGTTGATATTAGTGTAATAAGTCATAGTAAATTTTTAAAAAATATTGAATTAGGACTTTTGTTCTAAAATATATTTATTAGAGACAAGCTAGAAAATACTGTAGGCCAGTGTTTTTAAATAAAATTGCTGCATTTATCTAAATAAAGTAAAACATGATTAATTACATAATATATAATGAGAGAGCTATTTAAAAGATGATGTTGAAGATATTGCCCTGACTGGTATGTATTTTTGAGCATTCAGGTTCACACAAACAAAACCGGCTCTATTTTTAAAGCTGTCTCAATTGAATTTAGAAAATCTTCCTCAATGATTGTTTGAATTTGTGTGACTGGTGATACTGTCAACCAGGAATATTTGTTTACTATGTAGTGTTCTGTGGAATTAACAGAGATTTCTGGGAGGCTTATTTGCTTCTAAAGCATAGTGTATGAAATGTCACTGTATCTACTAGGGTATTTCTAGTTGTGCTCTAATATGGAACAAGCTGTGTGTGTGTGTGTGTGTGTGTGTGTGTGTGTGTGTGTGTGTGTGTGTGTGTGTGTGTGTGTGTGTGTGTGTAAAACAGTGGGAACAGTGTGTAAAACAGCAGAGGACCATTCGGGGGTGGGGGGAGGAATTGCGCGGCAGGGCTCGGGCCAGCCCCCATGGGTAGGCAGGAAGGGAACACCATGTTCCCAGCCCCGCTCTGCCACCAACCTCATTCAGCCTCCAGGCCAGTCCTGCTCCACCTCCAGGCCAGATCCGCCCCCAGCTCCACTCTGCCCCCCTGCTCTGCCCCCAGCCTGGCTCTGCCCTCATTGCCTCTCCGCCCCGGCCCAGCTCCACCTTTAACCCTACTTCCTCCCCCATCCCCAGTTAGGGTGGCCAAGTGTCCAGTTTTTGATCGGAAAGTCTGGTCAAAATGGGGACCTGAGGGTGTCCAGTCAGATCTACTGACTGGACACCCAAAGGCTGGTTACTGCAGGCGGGAGACTGTGGTCGGATCGCTCATACACTAATATATACTTGCAGATTTCCATATTTGGCAGTGGTACCCTAGTATACTACTGGAACTACTACTGGGCTCAGTTGCTGCCCTTAGATAGAGACAGATTGAGGGGCAGAGAGGAAAGACCGTGTTTTCGGTCTCTGCCTAGGGCAACAGAAGAGGTTAGCCCATCACAGTTTTTAATAGATTTTTATGTCACTACCTAGTGCATTTAGCTGGAATGTTGAAAACAGAGTTAAAATGTTCAGGTGGACAAAAAAGGCATAGAGACTGTTGCTTAGAGATGTGAGGAACAGCATGGTACAGAAAAGTAGTGTAAGAAGGGGTCTTTTGTGGTCCATTAACTAGCTTGGTTGAGTTGGAGAGAGGAGTTCAGTACACAGCTCAAATATGCAGGTAATGTAAAGCTGGGAGGGATCACTGATACTTTGGCAGATAGTGTTCTAACAACATAATTAGTAAATTATAGAAATAAATTATCATGGGGTTAAAAATACTCTTTGACTTGTTCCATTTCTGTTACCCAGGCTACCCTTAGGCTGTTCCACGATAGATTTCTGTGGTCCTGAGCTTTCCTGACCCAACATATAACAATAATGTTAGTAGAGTGAACTGGGAACTGTTCGTACCTGTCGTAGAGCTGTTGTTTCAGCCATGTCTGCAGACTTGGAACACTGCATCAGTTTACATTCATTTCATATTTTCAATTTTCAGTCTAAGTCTAAAAACATTAAAAAAAAAAAAACCCAAAAAAACCCTAAAGTTTTAATTTTGGAGCACAATTCTGGGGCATGTTCAGGGGCCAGGAAATACATGGGGCCTAGGTCAAGGCACTATTTTTCTATGAAGATTGAGAATACTCAGGGTTCATTGTCTTGACTCCAATGTCTCTCCTTTGATCAACTTGTTTCCCTTCAGCTTCTGTAAAGTTCTTTTGACTTTCCACTCTCACTCTAAGTGCCATATCCTGTCCTCAACTGGAGGAGTGCCCTAAATCTCAGTAACTGGTGGTGTTCCACTCTATATACATGGAGTGAGTGGGAAGGGGTAAGATGTGTGGCACCAACTCAGTGGTCCATACTGCATGCCGTGGAGTTCAGCTCCATGAGGACTCCCTGGATGTGGGGGCTGGGAGAGGAGCAGAGGGGCAGTGGATTGATCAGCTAGTGTGAATCCATGGTACCCCGTGAATTGGGAGAGCAGGAGTTGCCAGGGAACAGTGCCACTGCTGCTCCTGTGCTAAGATCAGATACTGTGGCTTGGTGCAGAGGGAAGGATTTGGCTTTAAAATCTGTCACATTACTTGATACCTGCTGTATATATATTAACCCCTCTCTTTATCAGACCAGCAATAGCTGTTAAGATATCCTCATGTAAAAGAATTTCTTCTTGGGTTTTTGAGAGCAGCTAGAATGCTCCAGACAACACCCAGCAGTGTTAAGTTGGGTGATACCGAGTCAACTATTATATATATTCACAAAGTTTCCCCCAAGTCATGTCTCATCATCATTTCTGAATTACCATCCAATGAACTCCTTAGGTGTGTAGGCCTGTGGGTTACATACACTGAGTCTGTTAATACTCCACTCTAACACAGACATTCATAATTCTGAAATAGCTACAGAACCTAGTTATATGCACATATACACAAGTTAAGTGTTTGTATATTGAATTTATCAGTCCCTAAAAGCAAAATTTAGAGTTAAGGTTGCTCAAGCATAAATCCCACAGCACAATTTCTCAGCCTAGGAGATCCCAGCCTGTCTACCTCCCTAGCTCCTCGTGGTCTCTGAGAAATAGAGCAGCGAGTCAGGGAGATGGGGCTGGCAGTGTACAGAAATGGAATTAGTTGACAGAACTTGACAGCGGTCATCTACTCTTGGCACAGATCAATTCAGTTATGCCAAATAAGGGGAACTGACTTTGTTTAATGGTTAAATTTCAAATGTGGCCTGTGTCTCAGATGCTAAAAGAAAATATGTAGGTTTGAAGTTTGGAGTTTGTGGTGACTGCATTTGTTTAGCTGGAGGAACCCCAAAAAGTGAGATGTTCAGAGCAGAATTTCACAGAGTGGAAGAATTTTTAAATATTAGCTCAGCAAAAGGAAATAAACATTTTACTAAAAAAAGTTATATGGGAAAATTGTGGAGTCACTAAACAACAGCAGCATAATAAATTGAGTTTCAGTAAAGACAGATGTAAAATATTTCAAGTAGGAAGGATTAGTTAAATGCACAAATACCTGATAACCATACTACCTAGCCAGTAGTATTGAGCTGGAACAATGGTTAAAGTAAACAATACATTAAATGGGTCCACCATGTGACTCCGTCACATATAAAAAATGGCAAATGGTGTACAGTTGAACCCACCTGAAATCATCTTGCTTAATGCAAGTTCTTGCATAAAACTAAACTATTTATTAATTTAATATAGATATTTCACTTAGTTTCACTTCAACAAAATAGTTGGTTCCAGCCAGACAGTTAAAGTCAATTATTGCACAGAACGGAAACAGGTTTTCAGTTTTTTAAACTGAAACTGATTTTAATTTCATTTCATTTTAGCAGAATGGTTTTGTTAGTGAAACAGCTGCTGTATGTGAAACAATGACATGATAAGATTAGAAAACTATTTGGATTCCGCCACTAAAGAGTTTGGAAAAAACTGCACATTTTAGCAAGTTCATTTAGAGTTTATCACTTATTAGAGCATCTTGGTTAATGGGGGTAGTATGTAAAAACTGGTATTAATATTAAGTAGTTTTGTCTGTGCAAAGTTAATAGAAACACAGGTAAAACAAATTAAATAATTGTTCCCCTCTACTTGTGTGTGATCCACCAAAACTATCATCCAGGCCCACTCGTCATGTCATGTCTTGACTGCTACAACCTTCTCCTTTCTAGCCATGACAAAAGCAAACTTGTCCCACTCAAGTTAATTCAAAACACCACTGCTGGGGTCATCTTCTTGGCTTGTTACTCTGACTATGTCATTTCCACTTTGCATCCCTCCACTTGCTCCCATTTTTCTGCTACATGGAATACCAGCTACAGGTCTTTCGCATCTTACGCGCATTTAACATGCGCGATTTCAGCTTTACGCGGTCGGCAAAAACAAAAAAAAGAGAAAAATAACAATTTTAATACTGTATCTGTAGTGCAGGCGATTCCATTTTTTATATGTGACAGAGTCACATGGTGGACCCATTTAATGTATTGTTTACTTTAACCATTGTTCCAGCTCAATACTACTGGCTAGGTTACTCAATGTAATTTTGACTATACGCGATTTTCGCTTTACGCGCTGACTGCGGAACGTAACCCCAGCGTAAGATGTGACAGACCTGTACTTTGTTCACCTCTGAGGCCCTGCATGACTTGACTCACGCCTACCAACCCTAGTGCACTGTCTGTTTGCCTGCTCTGCCAAAGATTTGCCCTTCATCCATTTTTCCCTGAGGCGCCTTCGTGCTTTCTCCCAGGCTGCTCTTTATGTTTGGGAGGAACTCACTGTTTAAAACAAAAACAAAAAGCCCACCTCCTTATCTTTCTTCAAATCCTTTCTTAAAACCTGGGGAAACCTCTGCCTTTTTGAAAGGCATAGGCAGAGTGGACAAAACCTTTATCTACTGTTGAAAACCACTGTGTAACAGTTGGGTGTTATTAGTACAAGGTCTTCAAAGAGAAACTTACACGATAAATGTAATAGTACTTATTTTAGCTGTGTCAGAAGGATGAAGTACTGAGTCAGTTTTGCCAGGATTTGGACCTGCCGTGGCAAGGAAGTATTCCAAACCTTATGATTAGGCTACTCAAGGTATTTCCTCTGGCTACACATGTTCTGCAAAGACTGTTGTTCCTAAACAAAAATGATCAAAGTGTACCCAAGAGCCAGTTTTTGAAGCATAACAAAGTCAGAAATCAATTTTAAAAAATAGTGAATTGGCTTTGATGAACATACTGATCTGGGCCCTCAAATAATGTGTATCTGCGTAGTCACTTAGCTGAGAATCTGGGCCAGTGTGTATTCTGTGTCACTGAAACAAATGAATCCATGAACATTTCCATGAATTTATATACCCTTCGTATGTTATTTCTCTTGGGGGCAGGAGGAGAAGGATAAAAAAAGAGTATGGAACTAGTAAGGTGTTTGTTTATCTGACTTCTTGCATATGTTTATTATGTTCCCCTTGTCTTCATTTGTGTGTTTTCTTTTCAGATTGTAAACTTTCGGGGTAGGAATTGTATCTTCTAATGTGGCTGTACAGCAATCATCTCAGCAGAAAACAGTCTTAAGCTAAGAGTAAAATAAGGGGTAAATGATACTCAATTGCAAGCAACTTTCTGTCCTCTTGCAAAATCAACACAAAAAAGATCTTGCAGTACTTTTTTTATTCAAACGTATGTCTTGTATCTATATTGAAATAGTGTCACATTCAGTATAATTTCCAATAAGAAGGTTCACGTCAATTTTCATTGTTTCTTATTAACTATACTGCAGTCGAGTACATTTGAATAAATTTAATGTTTATGGAATTGGTTTTCATTTCTTACTGCCAGCAGTAAACATTTTAAGTAACAATGGATGATTGTGAAACAGGAAGAAATTTAGAACTTTGCCTAATTTAAAGAAAGAACCAGTAGTTCAGTGACTGTATTGCCATTGGTGTTGTCTTGTAAGGTTAGTGTTCTCTCATGTCAGTCAATCAAATAGTACCAATAATGAAATAATTTTTTTTGCATCCAAGGATTCATTTCTTACTGCATTCCCAGGAGAATTACTACCTTTGGATGACGTTGGGTATGTCTGCACTGCAGCTGGGCGGTGTGATTCCCAGCATGGGTAGATAGACTCAAACCAGTGCATTAAAAATTGCAGTGTGACTGTTGCAGCGTGTGTGGCAGTTTGGGCTAGTTGCCCGAGCTTGGACCCAGAGGGTCGGGTGCACTTGGACTCGGGCAGCTGACCCAAGCTGCTGCCCATACCACAATGTCCACACTGCTATTTTTGGCATGCTAGCTGAGGTAGCACGAGTCTGTCTACCTGCACTGCGAATCACACTGCGAATCCAGTTGCAGTGTACACATACCTGTTGTGTCTGAAGGTCGTGTAGAACTAGTTTTAGTGATTTAGCAGTTTACTTCTTTGTAATGCTTTTGCTTTGAAGCTCTTGTGGTGTTTGGTTGCAATGCATGAAAGGTCCCCCATATATCGGGATCTTGTTTGGCTTACTTCCTCTGGCCTCTTAAAAAAACCCAGCCACCTCTGTTTATGGAGGCCAAGAAGCTAAAGGAACAGCTTTTGCAATTACAGTCTGCCAGTTACTACAGCAAGAATCAAGGCTTGTATTTAGTAGAAATCACAATTTAGAACATCAACTTGAGAAATTTCTGTTAGGAACACCCATGTCTGATTGTAGGGTTTACTCACCATCAGCTGATACAATGTTGAACTGACGTGGTTACTCCCTACACTGTTGTGGTCAACCTGTTAACACAATTCTTCAAGGTGTAGTTTTTTAGTGAAGACAAGCCTCAGAGGCCACTGTGCAGATAGCACGTTTCTTCACCATACCATCTCAACCTATGTTTGAGTTCCTCAGCCCAAACTAATCCCAGAAATTTAGAAGAGGAGAGACTGGCAGGACTAGTTACTCAAACACACGGAGGGTGGATTTGACTCTTAAACCTGTCATCAGTACTTAGCTGGAGATTTTGAAGATTCCCAAAAGTATTTGCCAGAAGGTCCAGTAGAGATAGGCGATATACTAAGAATTCTACCAAGAATTTGTCTAGTAATTTCAGGGGGACTATTTGCCTGCAAAGGTAGGAGACACACACACACCCTTTCCCCATTTGAAGTTTTGGAGAGGGAAGGTGAATCAGAGTTATTTGGAGCCAAAAAAGAGGCCCATAAGTCCTTCTGTAAAGTTACACAAGAGGATTGAACTAAGAACATTACACAAACATGTCTTCAGGAACCCTGGAGACCTGCATTCTCTGTAAGGAAAGGTCTTGCTTTGTTCCTAGATAAAGGTAAAATCAGAATTTATGCAGGTTCATCTGCCTTTCATACTTCAGAGGAAAACAGCTGTCATTCTCCTGATACAATTATTCTAAGAATTTAAACAAACAGCATAAAATGACCAAAGTATGTTGCCTGGAAGTTTCTATAGTAGATCCGGTAGTGTCTTCCTGCCCTGTTCTTCTTTTCCATGGGGAGATGCATCTCTCCCAGATGCACACCAGATAGGAAAATGGAATATGTCTGATACAGAAAACTTGAGTTGACCACACCACTGATAGGAACACCATGTGACTCATATCTTGAAGTCCAGTATTGAATGCATGGATGACATAATGTATTCTAATAAGAATTTTTGTATATAACTTCCAAAAGAATGTCAGATTACCCAGTAACCTATTTGCCTTATAAATGTTATCAGAGAAATCTCCTAGGATTTCCTTAAGTTAGTTGTCAACAATCATGGATGCCTGTCTTTGCTTAAAGTGTATTCTGGCCATTACTTGGCAAAGACAATTCCCCAGGCAAAGTTAAAGTAAGAGTTCCCTGCAGAAGAGGAAACTGGGGGATCCAGGATGGTCATATGTAGTTTTTCATTCATACTGTCCCATTTCAGTTGCATCTCTTGAAGATCACTAAATATATACAATTGTGATAAAAATTCAGGAACCATCCCTTTTGAAAGCCAGGTCAATTTTCATACTGTTTGTAGCCAGTTAACCAGCCAGGAAAGAACTCCTTCTGACAATTATTGCACCTGCTTTCAGTCTCCATAAGATATGGTCTCACATCGGGGACCATCAGATTTGATGGTCTCATGAGGTCATCATTACTCCTGTGTCAACAAGGGCAATACTACTCATACGGCCTTTGAGACAGTAAAAGAAGGGAGATGCTTTGAAAGCCATATTTCCTCACTAGCCATAAGAATCATCTGCCTCTTGTATTGGGGAAAGAGGCCCAGTGGGTCTGGCATACTCTGCTCCCTGTTGATCGTCTAGTCAGACTTCACACACTTAATTTTGATCATTAATGGTGGGATTATCAAGGTAAATTTATTCCTGAATTTGTGAAGATGTATAACAGTTTGAGTTTCCAACAGTGTAGTTATGATATTGTACTTACTGTTTATGTCCAGTATCACAATTAACTCAGATCAGTATTAATCTCTGGGAGAAATGAGCAAGAGGGGGCAGTATATCTTAAATTTTATGTAATTCGGTCTGCTTGAGGATCAAGTGCAGGGTAAAATTCATGCAGGGTTTCCCCTTCCCAGAATCAAAGGTGATATAATCAGTCAAGAATACGCTATTGCCAAAGTTATCCTATTGAATCCCATCTACAAACTCTAACAGAAGTCATATTTATTTCTCTTGCAAAGAAAAATCAGTCTAGCTTGTAATTAACTAGAGAAAATGTTCATGGTTTTCAAGCGGCTGTTAAGGTAGCTGGGAATTGGCTATATTGGTTCCCTGACTAATATGAACACTCCCTTCCTCACACCTTCGGCCAGGTGAGAATCAGTGTGGGAGCAGTTTACGAGCCGCTACAATGGTCCTGTGCCCTCTGGGGATTCCTCTACGCTATGGGATTCCTCACGTTGCTGGTTATATGGGCTTTCCAGCTGCCGGAGTAGCAAAAAACAGCAAGGGCCAGGACTTGGCCCAAAATTTCAGAAAGTTACGAGAAACTGCAAACAGGAATGGAATGGAAACTGTTATGCACATTTAACCACAGCAGTTGCTGCTGCTTCTGGCACCCACTTTCCCCCCCTCTCGAATTTACTGATTCCCCATCCCATTTATTTTACGTTCTTGTCTTCTTTGAGAGACAAAGTCCTTAGTTTTAATCCCACCTGTACCATTGCCTATTGTGTGTCCTTGGGCAAGTCATTTAAAATCTTTCTGCCCTTCTGCAGCATGGGAATACTTGCCTCTGCCTCTATGGGGATTTAAAGAATTAAATGCATTTTCAAAGTGCTGTGGAAAATTAATGCACTATTCAAATTATATGCTTGCTTTTTCAAGGTTGGGGCTGTATTTCTTTCCTCTTGATCTGTTGTCTCTTCTCCCCTCATTTGTATGCTCTTTGTTCATTCATTCTCTCTCTCTTCCTTTTCCCGTGTTGTCTTTTTTTATCCTTCCATCACCCACGCTTTTTAGTAGAATACTGTACTATACTGCGAACATTAACCAGAACAAAACTAACTTGAATCATTAAACTTTACTGTGTAGACTACTGCACTTCCAGAAACCCTAGAGAGAAGAGTGCCTTATGAATCCATATTAGGAGGGAAGTGGATTAGCAGTTCTGTAAGTGAAATCCTAAAGGAAACCGAATATGCATAATCCCACTTATTCTTAAATCCTTGATTCACTGTGACTGCTCTAGCCACATTGGTCAAACTGTTGTGTATTCTGTTTGCTCCTGGGAGATTTACACTATTTCTTGAACTAATACACTAATAGAAAATTGACCCTTGAGATATTATAAAGTAAAATACCATCACTCCATCCCTTAGCTACAAGTAATGTGTGTCTCAGAACAATGGAGGGTAATGGAGGGTCATACTGTATGCACCATATGTGCTATAAACTACAATATAAAAATTGTTCAGATTTATGATGGAAATAGCACTTCTTTGATTTCATGAGCTCAGGTTAAACCTAGTGCTATAAGTTCCAGTCACTGTGCAAGACTTTGTGCACCTCCAATTAAAGTGAAAAGGGATCATATTGCTAAAACTCTGCACAGGTGTTTGAAAATGTAGAGGTTAATGTTTCTTTAACTGCTTTATTCTCATCTGTTTTATAGGAGTAAAACCCTTTTTCAAGATGACATTTGGCAGCTGTCATTGGGTATTTGAGAAATGTACATTCAGGTTAAGTGTAGGTTCTAATGAACATGGTTGTTAACCTCAATTTCTATGCCCCCTTTCTCCCCGATCTCACAATTGCCACTGAGTTGCAACAGATTTGATTTAAGGCACTTAAAGTCTTGAACTAACTCAGTTTTAAGCAAATGCTGATCCGGTGAAATAGAAAATTATAAAACAAATAAAATGTTAATACTGAAGTCCTGCCTTCCTCTTGGTACCTGTACTGATCTTTAACTGCTGGGGGAAAACTAACACTCTGAATAATACTTTATTATTAGAAACAGTTCAACTTGTCACCATATGACAGTGTAATTATTTTTATTTGTGCCTTTATCTGTTTATAGCAATAGTGACTGCAAGGGCAGAATTTACCTGGCAGGTAAGGGCTCTTCACTTCACTTTCAGCACTCAGCTCTCCAGCTGGTTATAAATTGTCAGGCAATGTCCCCTTCCTTTTAGGGTATGTCTACACTGCCCATGTTACAGCGTGGCTGCAGCAGCGCTGCGACATGGGCAGTGTAGTCACGCTTTATCGCGGGGGAGAGCTCTCCTGACGATAAAATATAACCACCCCGAATGACTAAAGTTTTCACAGCCCTGAACGACTAAAGTTTTAGGGCTGAAAGTGGCAGTGTCGACACAGCCTAAGTCATCATTGTTGTCTAGTGCTGAATAGTTGAAGTACCCGGAAGTAACTGGTTTTTTTAACAATCATATAGTAGTTAATTCTTTAAGATTTTTGTTTCATTGTGCTTCACTGCATTAGTACCTTCGCTAAGTATTTGCCAGAGTCCAGGTTATGAAACAAGTGACTTTTTCATATGGAATTTAAAAAAGCCTCAGAAATAAAACCCTGTTTATTTCCTTAAATCTAATGAGAAAATTGTTCAACTATTTTTTTAAGGCTTTGCAAAACCCAGTGCACTGAGATTGAGTCCTTTTCCATGTTAGATAAACCCTAGAAATCATATTCTGAACCCTTAGCTATAGTTACTCAAATGATTCTGGAACTTTGAGTTAATATTCAGCACTGGTTGCAGTTGTTTTCCTAACAAAAAATAGCTTAAATCCGTTAAAATGATTTTAACAGATTGCATTGAAGGCCAAAAGACAAAATGATGATAAATGTAATTCACATTATTTTAAAGATGCATACAGTGCATCGTGTTAGTCTGAGGCTAGTTCTGTGCTGCCCCGCACTTCAGACCAAAGTGCTGCGCTGTAACTCCCCCATGTGGACATTGCAGGCACAAACTAAAAGGTTCCTTCATGTTGACATAATCCTCTTCAAACAGGACTACATTAACACAAACTAGGAACCTTTACTTTGCACCCACTGCGTCCACACAGGGGAGTTACAGTGCAGCACTTTGCACACTGCAATTCATACCCCCTTAGTCCAAACTGTGGGGCAGTGTAGACAAGCCCTGAGTTGGTAATATACGTGTGAACAGATGAATTGATTACCATAGTAATACAGTATTATACTCTTGAGTATCATACAGAGTCTTTTTAGTGTGCAATACAGTTTTGGCTGTAGCTGCATGTAATGTTTTTTACTTTGTAAAGGTTTCCTGATTTCTGCTTCTACATGACATTGTGTTGCCATACTTAGGGTTACCATATTCAAACATTTAAAAAAGAGGACACTCCACAGGGCCCCACCCCAACTCCGCCCCTTTCCCGGCCCTGCCCCAACCCCACCCCTTCCCCGCCCCCATTCCAACCCCTTCCCCAAAGTCCCTGCCCCAACTCTGCCCCCTCCTCTGAGCACCCCACATTCCCCCTCCTCCCTCCCGCTCTGATCTTGGTTGGGGGTTGCTAAGTGCTTCCCTGCTCCCCACTCGCCCTGCAGCCCCTGCACTCCCCACGCCCCTGCAGCCTCTGCGCCCCCCGCCTGCCCTGCCCCTGCGCCCCCCTGCTGCCTCTATGCCCCTGCCTGCCCTGCTCCTCCTCGCCCTGCAGCCCCTGCACCCCCCCGCCTGCCCTGCCCCTGCGCCCCCCCTACCCCTGCAGCCTCTATGCCCCTGCCTGCCCTGCTCCTCCTCGCCCTGCAGCCTCTGCCCCCCCCCGCCTGCCCTGCCCCCCCCGCCCCTGCAGCCTCTATGCCCCTGCCTGCCCTGCTCCTCCTCGCCCTGCAGCCTCTGTGCCCCCTGCTCCCCACTCGCCCTGCAGCCCCTGCACCCCCCCGCCCCTGCAGCCTCTGTGCCCCCCGCCTGCCCTGCTCCTCCTCGCCCTGCAGCCTCTGCACCCCCCCGCCTGCCCTGCCCCTGCAGCCTCTGTGTCCCTACCTGCCCTGCTCCTCCTCGACCTGCAGCCTCTGCACCCCCCCGCCTGCCCTGCTCCCCTGCTCACCCGGCAGCCTCTGCCTGGCGGGGGCTTCAGACGCTCAGCGGCGACCGGGGCAGCGCGGGTCCCTGCAGCCCCGGCACACGCCGCACTCCCCGCGGCCTCCTTCCTGCCACGCGGGGTGACGGGGCCGCAGGAAGGGTCCCCCAGTGGCCGGGGAGTCCCCGCCCGTGAGGGAAGCCCGAGCTGCTGGCTGGGCCCGGCCTCCCTGTGGTGCTGTGGGCTCAGCTGGGGCGCGCGGTCCGCCCGGCCTCCGGGGGCAGCAGCGGCCCCTTTGCCGCCTTCTGCGGCTGCGCCACCCCCCTTCCCCCGCCCGAGCTCACTACAATGTAGCCGGGCGGCTGGGCTGTGCTGCGGACCCTGCGGGTCGTGCTGGGGCCGGGCGGACCCTGGCTTATGCTGCCTCCCTATTTCCCCGGACATGTTCGGCTTTTTGGCAATTCCCCCTGGACGGGGATTTGAGTACCAAAAAGCCGGACATGTCCGGGAAAATCCCGGACGTATGGTAACCCTAGCCATACTGTACCTGGACCTCGCTCCCTGGTGGGAGCTCGAGGGCCGGATTAAAACGTCTGGAGGGCCAGATGCGGCCCCAGGGCCGTAGTTTGCCCACCCCTGTTTTGGCTGTCTACATACTCAGGAATACAATGATTTACAATTGATTGAGGTTTCCACAGAGTTTTTTTGTAACCATAACTGTAACTTTTTTTAACTTGAAAGCTTAGATTCTGGAGCACAGTTCTGTGGCAAGTGGTGGATTCTGTTGGGAAATATGCTGGGCCTTGCAAGTAACATCATAATTTAAGGTGGCATTGAGAAGTGGCAAACAAAGTTAGGAGTTTCTGAATATGCGGTCATAGAAGATCCATTGTGTCTACATATATTACAGCACATTTCTCTGCTGTGATATCTCAGAATAATGGATGATCTTCCTTAGACATGCTGAAATAACCAGCCATAATGGAGTGCTTTGGCAGCCTTGATTTGTTCATTCTGTGTCTCAGCCTTCATTTCTTTAAAATGAAGCCAATTCTTGGTG
The DNA here is from genome assembly GCF_028017835.1 of Emys orbicularis. Taxonomy (NCBI): domain Eukaryota; kingdom Metazoa; phylum Chordata; order Testudines; family Emydidae; genus Emys; species Emys orbicularis. The sequence goes on along the minus strand of NC_088683.1, from coordinate 30,005,178 downwards.
GGAATTTAGATAGTGGGATGAAAGTTTTGCTCTTATTTCCTTTCAGAAATCTTTAAATCAATATTCTTAAGTCTGATTGTGTTCTAAATGTTGAAATTAGCTATACAGAAAGTTGGTCATTCTTTTAATTTTATCGCACCATGTTTACTTTGTGAAGGTTTTAGTTAATAAGGACCTCTAGCTTATTTTCATTATTATCAGTGTTTATGGTACAAGGTATCTGCTGATTGATGTTAGATTATTTATGTTTGTAGTTGATACATTTTAAAATAATGTTACCACAGATCAAAGGACTAGTTTCAATTGTGCTCATGTGAAAAGATTATTTTGGTCTTGCCAGTGCATTTCCATAGCTTGAGAATTTTTTTATCATGGGTATCTTGCTGTCTGATCAGCTGTATGAGAGGCACTTACACTGTAGTCATTACCAGCTTGTTGTGCTTTTCCAGTGTGTACTCATCACACTGCAGTGACAGTCATGTGATTGTAAAATAGGTAAGTAAATCTGTTTCCAACATAAAGCTTTCAGTAGCTTTAAGACCTCATCACCCATCTGGGGTTTTGGCCTAGTATCCAGGCTGGTGTCCCTTTTTACAAGTACGTTCTTTACTACAACCAGGTTATAAAGAATATTTTTTAGGAGGGCAGTTGACCTCTCCGATGAAAGAGCTGGATGTGAGTGTGACTATTCCTGATCTAAGAGCAATATTCTGCTGTTCTGTATTGATTCAGATTTGGATACTTTCTTGCTGGTTGAAATCAGAATTGATACTAGAACCTCTGCAGATTGCTGGAGATGCCACAGAGCAAGTGACAAAGTGGATTTCTTTACCCTATTCACCTCTTGAGTAAAGGCCACACAGAATTCATGACATCTTCCTTTACCAGCAGTAGAGAGTTCTGAAACAGCTCTTAAAATCCTTCAAGAAGACAGACTGCAATTATTAATGGCCTCTTGTGAAAACAAGCATGATGCTTCAGTGACCAGAGTAAACAAGATGCAAAGAATCTAGAAGCCCTTGGATTTGGCTGAATCAAATGCAGAAAATGAGGAAAGATGTAAATGAGAGGAATAAGGGTGGAACTGAGATTTTAGTCAAAAGATTGACAAGGACAGCTAAAAAGAACGGAAGATCAGCGACACAACCAGAACATTAGGATTTGCGGAGTTGAATGTGAAAAGGAAGACAATGGCCTGGTCCACACTTACCCCCCCCCCCCCCCCCAGTTAATAACGTAGCTGAATTCGAAGTACCTTAGTTCGAACTTACTGCGGGTCCAGACGCGGCAGGCAGGCTCCCCCGTCGATGCCGCGTACTCCTCTCGCTGAGCTGGAGTACCGGCGTCGACGGCGAGCACTTCCGGGATCGATCCCAGAAGATCGATCGCTTACATCCGGACCAGGAAGTAAGTATAGACGTACCAAATGACACTAACAGGTGTGCAGAGAAGTTTCTTTCAAAATTTAGATATCGCCGTGGTACAGTCAATGAACAAATATATCTGCTGAGACCTTGCTGGTGATATTATAATATAACTTTTCAAAATAGAGATAAGAACAGGCCTTTACTGGGGGCTAAAAACAAGAATTGAGTTGTTTGGGTTTGATGTCCGTTCTTAACATATCTGGATTTAAAACAGTTACACAGTTTGTCAGACTTCCTGAGCATTAATGTCTTCATCAATTCTAGCTCCCTCTGAGTTCTGCAGTGAGAAAATATATATTTTCTGGAGCACAGATGTAGTGCCTACAATGCTAGAGAAAATGATAGGAAGAGATTGGTGTATAGGATTCAGAAAGCAAGTGTATAGGAGATAGTTAATGTTCAGTTTGATGAATGCATGTGACTTTAAAATTATTTTTTCTATATTTGCTTAGAGGTTGTGATAGATGTACATTTAAATAAACTCTCAGCTGTTTTTCCTAGTTAGATATTAATGCACATGCCTGCTGGTTAAAGAGCAACTGAATACTAAACCCCATTTAATATTTTTCTCAACAGTGTAAGTAACGCTTTTATACGTATACATGTGGTTTGTGTGGACACAGCCCTATATATAAAATAATTCTAAATAAAAAAAATTAATTGTAATGCAAGATTAAGAGCCTAATTCAACAACCCTCAGATTAATAGTTCCACTTCAATCCATGGCAATACTCATGTTACTAGAGATTGTAGAATCTGGTTCTGAGGCTGGGAAATTAAGCATAACATTTGGGAAATTAAAAAGATGAGGTTTCTATAGCAATTTAAACTCTGCTTTGTTGTGCATGTATTGTCGCTATATTTGACACACATGTAGTAAATTAAAAAGTAATATGCATTTTTGAGGTACACATTAGCAAACCTAAGAATAGACAATGCTAAGTGTGGCAGAGCTATTTTGCTGTGGAAAATTTACCTCTTCCAATTTTTGACTTGTACATTAAGAATTAATGTATAATTCATGTCAATTTGAATTTAAATTTCCTTTAAAAATGTTTCAGAATCCCTTCAGAAAGGAGATTGAGTTTCTTTAGCATTAAATGATCTGTTGCTTCAATATCACAGAAGAAACCTCGACCACTCCTCAATTTAGAATCTGATCCTGGAAGCACTTAAGCATAAAAGTAGTATGACTAAGTTTAGTGATATTGCCATGGCCATAAAGTTATTCGTGTGCCTAAGTGTTTGCAGGATTGGCACCCTCATTCATAAGCTATTCAGAACAGTGGTAGTGTTCTTGATATGTGTTTGTATCGTACCTATTACAATGATCTTGATTGGTGCTGTTGTAATATAAATACTACATAATAATAATGGATCTGGGAAGAAAATTTGACCAGCCTCCTAACAGCCAAACCTATTGAAGTGCAAATAAAGTTGAAACTTTTTTTACAGTAAGAAAACTTCATGCTCAATTTAAATTACTCAAAAATCTCCTTTTCTAAAAAGTCTTTTTTTTTATATCCTTTTATTTTGAAAAATGCTTTAGAAGAGTTTCTCTTGTTAAAAGAAAGGATTTATCTGTATTAAGGGAGCTACCTAAGGGCCCCTATCAAGGAGCAGAGCCTCATTGTGTTAGACATCTGTATAAATACATATTAAAAAGAGATAGTATCTTCCCCCAGTCTAGAAATGGGAGAAAAATTAGACTAGAGTTTATCATCCTTTGTACTTTCTAGGTAAAGCAGATAAAATGTCACTTGTTATGAAAATTAGTTTTATTTAATGTTCTAATTAGTTCTTCGAGTAACCTCTGCATATTCCCCCTTGCGTCAAGCAGTGGAGTTTTTCTAGCCAGCAGTGTTAATTGAAGATGTGATAGTGAGATATGTCTGTATCAGATTATAATCTACATTTTGTATTATGAGCTGAACTCTCATGTCTAACTTTGCCCAAGACAAGGTTGTTGTAATGCAGGGGTTCCCAAACTTGGTTCATGGCTTGTTCAGGGTAAGCCCCTGGCAGGCCGCGAGACACTTTGTTTACCTGAGCGTCCGCAGGTACGGCTGCTCGCAGCTCCCAGTGGCCGGGAATGGCGAACCACGGCAACTGGGCGCTGCGAGTGTCCGTACCTGCGGATGCTCAGGTAAACAAAGCGTCTCGCGGCCCTCCAGGGGCTTACCTTGAACAAGCTGCGAACCGAGTTTCGGAACCCCTGTTGTAATGCATTCCAGAGAGGTGGCCTGCCCAGAAAAGATGTTTGATACCTTGTTGAAGGACCATCAACTGAGAAGCTACCACAGAGTAGTCTGGAGCCATTAACTTTGATTGTCCCTCAAATGCTGGCCCAGCCCCATGGGGCAAGGGATTTTAGATGCTAGCATAGCTGGTGGATCTGCAGTTTCTTAGCCTGGACATATGGCAGAAGTAGACTGTTTTTAAGAAGGGTGCTGTTCTGAGTAGGGGTGGGCAGATCATCACCACATGTAAGCAGGACTGAATGGAGAGAAAGGGCAGGAGGGATTCTGCGCAGCCTGAGTCAAGATTTGGAGCTTACACAGAGCTCTTCATCAGGTCTGGGAAACTTACGTGTCACAGCTAAATACATGATGGAACAGATCGTGTAGCATAAGTAGTTAACACATATTTCAAGGGGCCATTCAAAGTGAAGTGGCCCATTAACACCCTTCCATTCATATGGAGGAAAGGGGGAGGAAAGGAGCTGGGGGGTTGTTAGTGGGTTATAGATTGTTGTAATAAGCCATAAACCCAGTGTCTCTGTTCAGTCTGCATGAGGGAGGCATCTCACGACTAATATTTTATAAAGATCTGTATCTCTCAAGTGCTTTATAAGAGTAAAGTTTCTGTGGTTAAGAAATTCCTTTGCTAAGCCTACAATCCTGGCTTTCCTGCCACCTTTTTACCAGAGGGCTTTAACTAGAATCCCAGAGTGCCCACAGCTAGGTGGATCTCTACGGTAGTGTCGTGGTCAAAGACCCCCACGCAGTCATTTTAGTTCAAAGACTCATGCCTGAGGCCAGTTTATTGACATACAAACCAGTGCGCACTGGGGTGTAGTCCGGAGACCAACACACCTAGCAACAGCTCACATGCTGCTTTTATTCCATTAAACCACAAGCAGGGTACAAATAATACGTCATGAGTTAAGAAATTGGGGACCAATTATAAGCTGGGCATGGGGTGAACACGAGCTCGGGGGCAAATCACAGGCTGGGTTTGGGGTGATCACGAGCTAGGGTGTTGGGGTTGGGGTCAGTCCTCTCACCCCCCTCCCTACCCTCTGACCTAATTTCCGAGGAGTGGGTGTTTGTTTGGGTAGAAGGGCGCTTGGTGGTTTCCGCAGGGGTGGTGCTCGGCCCTAGCTTTGGTACATTTCTTAAGACTTGAACTATGTCATTTTCCGGGGGATTTCAGCAAAGGCGTAAGGGGGGGGGCTAGTTTGCAGATAGCTGGAATCACGGAGTAGGTCACAGATCATGCAAAGGAGAAATTGCATGAGTCAGTTTGCATTTAGCTAAAGTTACCTATTGCTTCACACAAGCGGTTATTATATTTCATTAGCCATGAACATATTTCACCAGTGCTGCTGGGGGGGGGGGTGTCATTCCCTCCTCTGTTGCTGCTTTTGACTGGGCATAGCCTCACAAACTGATTTGAGCAGTTTGGTTCAGGCTTTTAGGCCTACCCCATTACCCACGAAAGTCCTCAGTATGGCAGATTTCTAGGGGAGATGTTTCAGGGTCTTCAGGCCCAGGATCTTGGTTATCGGAAAGAAGGCCACCCTGCTCTATTTCCCCACAATCTCCCTCCTCTGATGCCATATAGGCATCACTATCCTTATTTAGAATGGAGGTCATTGGGCAATACTCAGACTCCGAGTTTATACTAAGGTGGTCAACAGTTGGGTCTGAAAGATTATTAACATCGGTGGAAAAGAACAGGGCCCTGAGGGGTGGTTGTGGCTGAGGCTGGGATATAGGACAAACTCTACATAAGCAGCACAAAAAGGCAATTAACAATCCACAACAAGCAGCTAAAATAATACCAAGCAAAATCTTTACAACTATAGAAGTGGAAAGGCTGGGTGCAAGCTGAGCCAATTCTTTAGAGACAAAACACGCAATATCATGAGAAGAACATAAGGCACCTAATCTATAAATGGCCTGAAAGGCTTTAACTGTTTTGTTATATTTTACTTCTATTACATGTATTTGGGCTTGAAAGCGAGATAGGTTGGAGAGGAGGTTAAATAGAGAGGTTAAATTTAAGAAACGGTTAGAGAGGAGAGGAGTCCAATTAAAAGTAAGAGGGATGACTGGGTTGAGAGACACATAGATTTGGGGCATACCAGGCCAGGTAATAAAGCGGCTGCCTTGTGCAGTGGTTAAGTTAAGATTGTATGGAATGGGGATTTGGGGCTGAGATGGCAGGGCACACCCATCCTCTTTGCTAAACAATAATTTTCCCTTTGGGTCCTTTCCAATTGCTTTTTCTTCCCAACAGGCCATGTCCAATACATTGATCATTTCCCCAGGATGCAATTTGCGGAGGCAAAATAGCTGTGGGGGTTCCAAGGGCCATAATGACCACAAGGTTCCGATACCCACCCAGATATGTTGAGCAGCGAAATCAGAGGGAGTGGTGATGAAATGGCTAGGTTCATGGGGTGGTTTAACTTCCCATACCTGCCGGTGGATAACTCAGTCCCATAGACAATTCGCCCAGGGATTTGGCACAAGTAAGTGCACTGGAGCCCAGGTGCCATTTACCGGTTCCGAAGCTTGGAAGGTACATGCAACAGAGTCACAGCTTTATTTTGACAATGTTCACGTATTTTTCCACTTCCACAGCTTGGGTGGCACTCCCACAGTAGTGGTAAGGGTTTCAAGCCACCGCTGATTTAAAGGGACCGTTAAAGAAATCCTGCATTTGACTACAAGCTGAATCCCAGACAGTGTCCTTTCCTGCTAAGGCAAGGGTGTTTAGTTAACCCTGCCTCAGTAAGGAGGCCTGATGCTTTTTCCAAATTTTTCAGGCGGTTTTTTTTATGGTTTTGGGCTTTGTCTATTGTTCAAGTAGCGGCTACTCTAGTTAGGCTATGTAAGATTTTTTTTTTTACTATGCCTCCCTTTCCCCAATAAAAACTTTCCCACTGCACAAGCTGGGCCAGTTGAATGGCCGCTCTCTGAGAACAATCAGGGTACAAGGTAGTTATTTGGAAAGCAGAGAGGGAAATGAGAAAGTGGTGGTTTTTATAGTAGCATTTAGCACAATTCACCACTGTAAACAACAATTCCATCGGTAGGATGTGCTATACCACATTTGTTGTTCCGAGACTTGAATTTCCCTGAGGCTATGGCCAGACAGATTTGTATGGGAATTGGAGAAGATACAAGGGGGAGTAGCTGGGGAGCGGGGACTACAACAATGGGCAACCATATAGAGCCGGAATACACTGCAATACGACACAGGCCAAACCGGAGGCTACTGATTGGCCAAGATTACTTTTTCCCTCCCCACCCCAAGTTCGTTAAGGAGGAGAGGCTGAGAAATATTAAAAGTTTCATCTTCAGGTAGTTTTGGCTAGCTTCCGCAAGCTATTCTTCAAGATTTCGTAGTCTTAGTTCTCTTAGCTGTCCGGCAATGAGGCTGCAAGGGAGGGGTTACCAGCACAATCACCTTGCTTGGTTGGAGGCTTTATTGTGGCCTCAGGTGGAGAAGTTGTTTTCTTAGCAAGGTCCGAAGGCTTAATGGATTTGTCAGCGGACAAGAGTTCCTTAGCATGGGGTGAGGGCAGTTCTTTGCTGATGGGCCCTTATGCAAACCCAGTCTCTGGTTTCAGCGAGTGGCAGGACTGCTGTATATAAAAAGACCTAACACATTTCGTTAGTGCCTGACTATTGTGTGATTTATTAAATGACTGTTTATTTGAGCTAGACCAGCAGGGCACTGTTGGTAGCTGCATTTGGTGCCCTGGTAAAAAATTTTATGAGGGCTAAATTTGTTTTTTTGATTGGGAGTGGCCTTTAAAGGGCATTTGGCCATACTGGATCTGTGAAGCTGCACACATACTGGATCTGTGAAGCTGCACATAGCTCTTTTATAATCAGTTCAGATATGCCAGACCGTGATACAAAATCCTTAAACAAAAGCCCCACAACAGCCCACGCATGACACATTTTACCAATGCAAAACTGTTGCAAAACCTCCGTCCGAGATCCTGCATTTGCCCCTCTTCCACAAGAAAACACACCACCAAAACTAACACATAGTAATGTATTTTCCCGTAAAAAGCGAATGCCTGCAACACTTAAACACCTGAATAAATTAATTCAAATATTTAGAAAGAGTTCTCAAAGAAGGACTACCACATACTTACAATTATAACATTTAAACATTTGAATAAAATTAACTCAAATATCTAAAAAAAAATTTAAAGAGGGAGAAGTGCTGCCTGCCCAATCATCACGTCGCTGGCAGTAGTGCTGGGCCACAGAGGAAAAGTTTTACTTAACTGCAGCAATCAACGGTGCACAGTCATCCGGTGATGCACGCGAGCAAATAGGGCCAGAGCACCTGAGGCGCAACCGTCCAGGGAGTGCCAAAGGTGTACAGGGTATAAGGTGTACCTAGCAACACTTCCAGATTTCTATTTGTGGCTTTTTAGTTGATATTAGCTTTTACTTGCTATTAGTTACCAAAACAGATTTAAAATTTTCCATTCTTTTGGCTTTGACTATTTTGCTGCAGCCACAACTTTGGTCTTTATTTTAAACACTTTAAATTTTGTAAAGCATTAAATTACTTTAAGGATCAAATGCTAAATACCAAAATTAAACAACACTAGAAAACATCTTAAACTTATAAACAAAAAAATTATACACACCAGGAGCGTTTCTTAACAAATTTAACTAACTTTTTTATATAGTCAAATGATTTTACCTTAATAACCTTTTGCCTGGATTACTTACAGACACTCCCAAAGGAATGGCTGCAAAGAAACCAAGAATTTCTTTTTTTTTTTTTTAACATTTATTCATAGTTTTACCGCTTATGCCATTTGTGACGGGTTGGATTACAGAAACCCCCCCTGGGAGCTGCCACCCAATGTACCAAGACTACTTCTGCTCCTGTTTTCCCTGCCAGCTTAGGACTTCAGCACCCTGTCTTGCTGAGCCAGACACTCCAGTCTGCTCTAACACAGACCCAGGGTTTGAATCACTTGTCCCAAAGCTGCAAGTTTACCTGAAAACAGCTCACAGTAGTGTGCTTGTCTCTAGCACTCAGATGCCCAAATCCCAATGGGGTCTAAACCCAAATAAATCCGTTTTACCCTGCACAAGCTCATGCAGGGCAAACTTTTATAAATTGTTTGCCCTCTATAACACTGATAGAGAGATACATTTTATATTTCTAGATTTAGATACAAGAGTGGTACAAATTAGATGACTATACTCAGTAGATTATAAGCTCTGTAATGATACCTTACAAGAGACCCTTTGCATGAAGCATATCCCAGTTACGTTATATTCACTTATTACCATATTTTTCCTAAAACTATTCCAGTTACATTATATTGACTTATTACTAAGTTTCTATAAAAACATATAGACTGCATGTTACACCACTATTCAAGCAATCACTATTATAAAAGAAAGAAAGCAAGAAGCCAACTCTGCAATTACTTAATTTTCACCAGCAACTACAGAGTTAACCCCTCAACCCCCCCCTCTCCTGACTTCCTTAAACTGCGGTTGTCTGCCCGCTTGGGCCCAATCCTTTTTTTCTTATGGGCACAGGCACTGTTTTACTATCAATTCAGCAAGGAGGGTGGGCTGTTTTTACCAACTCTCCTTGTAGAAGAGGACCAATTATTTAACAAAACAATTATTATTATACTTAAAGAGTGGTTAAACAACACAACAACACTAAACACTTGCTATCATGCTTGAAGAATAATTAAACAACACTAAAATCTATATTACACAAATTAGAACACTGCAATAAGCTCTGCTCTCTCTTCCAGGGGAGAGCAATCCTTCCCCTATGCTCCTTTTTAAACCTGGGTGTAGCCTCACCCCTTTCAACATTCACACCACTGGGGAGGATTTATAAGGGAGGTCCTCGCATGCACCCTGTCCGGCAATGAGTTACCAATCCGCCCTTAAAAGGAACGGAGTAGGATGCCCGATTGTCCCAGGTTTTGGCAAATGATTTCCAGGGGCTCCCCTTCACACACAGCAAGGGGAGGGAGCTCACTCCACAGTGATCCAACCCACACGCGAGTTCTTGCTCCAGAGGAAGATAAGATTCGGGGAAGGGTTTTTGGTCGTAGGTCAATCACACGAAAAATTAGGAAAGCCTTGGTCACCGTACTCTCCTCCCCCAGTAGAGAGCACCGGCCCGTCTTCAAGAGTACGGGATGGGATACTCTACTACCTAGGAGTACTAGGACGGATTCCTTAGGGGCCCCCCCGCTCTCCGAGCAAGGAGGTGGTCGCCGTACACTCCTCCCCCAGCAGGGAGCACCGGCCCGTCTTCAAGAGAACGGGATGGGTTGCACCACTGCCTAGGAGTACTTGGACGGTTTCCCGGGGCCTTCCCGCTCTCCGAGCGAGAAGGGACACAATTGTCACTTAAATGGGTAGAAAAGGGTGGGGACCTACTACTCTACTTTACACAAAACGGGGGTCTCCGCTACTTCCCTTCACGGTCCCTTACCCCGCCCGTAGCAAGTCCCGGAGTCACCTTGCGACCTACAATCACACCACACCTAAACCGGGATCTTTGCTATAACAGTCCTTTCCAGCCCCCAGCCTGTTGCTAGTGGGAGTCCTGCCAATCCCCGGGCCGCAGGTCTCACCAGTCCACACAGCCTATTGCTGGTGGGAGTCCTTTGGCCCCTTCGGCTGCTCCGGGATTCCCTGTACCTAGCCCTACATGCGCAATGGGGGTCTCCGCAGTTAAGGGTCCCTTACCCCACCCGCAGTAGGTTCCAGGGTGCCCTGTACCTAGCCCCACCCAGCCAACGGGGGTCTCTGTTCCGGTCCCTTACCCCGCCCGTAGTGGGTTCCAGGGAGTGGCTTCAGTCCCCTACTCACTATGGGGTCCACTTTCCCGGGGTGCTCCAGCAGCCTGATTTTCACCTCCCTCTGAGATCACCACTGCCCAGAGGGATATGGCCACAAAGCTAAGCAAGCAACAATATAGAAAGCTTAAAAAAGCAAAGCATAGGAGTTTGGCGTACTTCTTGTTCTTATCAAGATTAGAAACCCTCTCAGTTGTTTACCTCTAGTCCTCGGGCCACTCAGTTCTTGAGTCAGTGGTGGTTTCCTTTATGTCCCAGAGAGATCACCCAGCCTATTCAGCCTCTATTCCTGCCTGAATAATCTCCTGCCATCCGAAACTTGTTTTTATTCTGGGCTGGCACTCTAAAAGTGTTTAACTGCCAGACGGATGTCCCAGTAATTTCACCAAGGCTGTTCCAAGGAAACCGTTGGGTTTAAGACCTCGTGTACACACCACAAAACAGACAGTCACCTACGCCCCACCCCCTAGCTTATAGCCTAAGGAAACAATGATAGAGAGAGCGCAGCATGATGCAAGAATTTAAACAGACAAGTTACAGAACAGACACACACAAAACGAAAAGGCGTCAGGCAAATGAGTCTTACCTCAAAAGGTTCGGATCACAGCGCGCCCTTACCTGAACCCAGAGCCTATGGGCAGCTCCCCACCGAAGCCCAAATAGAGACAAGGGTCTCTTACCTGGCGCCTGGGATCGGTGTGGAAGCGGTCCACGGTCCTCCGGTCCGGTGGGACGTCGAGTGATCCCGGACGAGCCCCCAAATTGTCGTGGTCAAAGACCCCCACGCAGTCATTTTAGTTCAAAGACTCATGCCTGAGGCCAGTTTATTGACATACAAACCAGTGCGCACTGGGGTGTAGTCCGGAGACCAACACACCTAGCAACAGCTCACATGCTGCTTTTATTCCATTAAACCACAAGCAGGGTACAAATAATACGTCATGAGTTAAGAAATTGGGGACCAATTATAAGCTGGGCATGGGGTGAACACGAGCTCGGGGGCAAATCACAGGCTGGGTTTGGGGTGATCACGAGCTAGGGTGTTGGGGTTGGGGTCAGTCCTCTCACCCCCCTCCCTACCCTCTGACCTAATTTCCGAGGAGTGGGTGTTTGTTTGGGTAGAAGGGCGCTTGGTGGTTTCCGCAGGGGTGGTGCTCGGCCCTAGCTTTGGTACATTTCTTAAGACTTGAACTATGTCATTTTCCGGGGGATTTCAGCAAAGGCGTAAGGGGGGGGGCTAGTTTGCAGATAGCTGGAATCACGGAGTAGGTCACAGATCATGCAAAGGAGAAATTGCATGAGTCAGTTTGCATTTAGCTAAAGTTACCTATTGCTTCACACAAGCGGTTATTATATTTCATTAGCCATGAACATATTTCACCAGTGCTGCTGGGGGGGGGGGTGTCATTCCCTCCTCTGTTGCTGCTTTTGACTGGGCATAGCCTCACAAACTGATTTGAGCAGTTTGGTTCAGGCTTTTAGGCCTACCCCATTACCCACGAAAGTCCTCAGTATGGCAGATTTCTAGGGGAGATGTTTCAGGGTCTTCAGGCCCAGGATCTTGGTTATCGGAAAGAAGGCCACCCTGCTCTATTTCCCCACAGTAGTGTGTGTAAGTGACTGAGGGCACTTGGGAAAGCAAAAGTACTAGTTTTAAGGTGTATGGTGTCTGGACTGCAGAGTCCCGTGTCCCAAGGAAAGGCTCAGACAAGATGCCTTAACTAGAGCTGTGCAAATAACCAATGTTTCAGTTCGATGACTGAACCAAAAAATTGAAAAAACTTTTGTTTCAGGTCAACACAAAACAAAAATTGAATTTTCCAGCAAACTGAAAAAAATTGTTTTTGCGTCAAAGGAAATAGTGCCGAGGGTTCAGGACAGTTGACTCTGATGAGCCACTTACTTAAAAGTGCCATTAAAGTCAGCCTTAGCTGAAGTAACTCCACACCCAGCTCAAGTGGCAATAGGATTCTATGATCCATCTGAACCAATGTAGTTCAGTGGCAAGATCCAGAACTGTTAACTTGAGTAAACCACTTGGAAAAGTTTCTTCGTGCTCAGTATCAACAATACCGAAATCCCCAGATTTGCTCAGGACAACTGGATCCAGTGCCGGCATGGTCCATAGTCTCTATACTGCCACTTGCTAAAGGAGTTTTATACCTACATCATTTTCACCAAGGTTCCCTGATTTGTCACAGATTCAAGAGAATCTCACATTGTGATACTTTATGTCTAGCATAACTGGCTCATGTGCTATATTGTCTGAGTATGGTTCTGAGAACATAGATCCACAGCCTATTTTCTCTTGTAGGTGTCACTATAGTTCCCTGATCCTTTGGGATTTGCTAAATCAGCAACCCTAAAAAATCTGGGTCTACTATCCTACTCTCATTTAAATACTACTGCGAAGTGTTATCTACCAATGGTTTACTCCAAAAGCCTGAAGCTGTAGACATTCCCTTTCTGGGAGTCCCTCCAGATAAAATCAGTAGTATAGTTCAGGTTTTCCAAAAGTTGTGTCTAGGACCTAGAATAACCTCAGTGGGCTTTGAAAACCTTCATCTGGGTTCCCTAACCCAGCAGCCCTTGAGTGCTAAACAGCATTGGTACTAAATTCTCATAAACCTGTTCTCAGGCCCAGATTGAGAGAACTCCAGTCTCTACTGATTCTTATTCAGAGCCTCACTACTTGTTGGTTCTGCAAATGGCTAAAACGTCTAGTCTAAAGCTAATACCCCAGTTTTAAAAATGTCCAAGTCTATGATAAGCATCAGGGGTCTAAACATGGGCATCAGTGCTTTGTTTCTGAAGTCATGTGTGACAGGTAAGTGTCACAGGACCTAGAGTCAGAAGGGAAGACAACCTGAAAAGATATGCAGACAGATTGTCCGGTGGGACTTTACTCTGGAAGGGGAGAACTATATAGTGACCTGACCAGACGGCAGAGTCACAAAGAGGGAGCACCCCACGTCCCAAAGAGAGTGGCTACTGGACGAGCAACCAACAGGAGGGGGTGCCAGACAGGACAAGAGCTAATTCCCAGACCTAGTCACAAGGAGACACATCTGCAGTGAGTGAACACCTTCACATCAGGTCATAAAGAGCTTCTGCTCTACTGTCATCTGCCAGTGATGGATCAGTGGATCTGCAGACTATTTCTTATGTGAAATCAATTGCACAGTGATATCCTTCAAGATAACAGGGAACAATAATAAATAAATAAGTACTTTTTGCAGCCGCTTCTGGGACCACATTGTCTTAGCACTGAAGTTCTTGGTTCCAATCAGATTGGGCCCTGATTGATCCCACATTAGGGTTCTGCAGTTGAAAACTCTTTTTCTAGCCTACAAGACTTCCTTTGATCAAGGGCAGAGACTGATCTGTCAAAAGCACACGTCTCTCACTTAGGACTCGGTCTGGCAGTATGTATTATTTAAAGGGAGTATGCCCAGGTTAGGCCTCTTTGGATACATCTATGCTGGAATAAAAGATCCATGGCTGGCCCATGTCAGCTGACTTGGGCTCTCGGGGCTTGGGCTGAGGGGCTGTAAAATTGCTGTGTAGATGTTCGGACTCGGGCAGCCCCTCAGCCCAAGCCACACAAGCCCGAGTCAGCTGACCCAGGCCAGCCGCAGGTATTTAATTGCTGTGTAGACATACCTTTTTTGGTATGTCTACGCTGCAATGTACGTCCAGGTTCGGCTGACTCTGGGTTAGAGAACCCAGGGCTTGAGCATCTACATTGATTGTTAACCCTACATTAAGAATTTTCTAACCCAGGCTCAAACCTGGGGCTCTGGTTTCCACAAAGCAGAACGTAGATCCAAGTCAAACCAACCATATCCCAGACTCCCATTGCATCCTCTTGAAACGTGGCCACGCTAGCCCTTTGATCATGGTGCACTTTGAGAAAACTTGACCATCCAGCTGCACGTTATAGGAAATTTGAATAGCCTGCCAACACATCCTGCTGAGCAGTCATTTTGCTCTGTGTGCTCCCACCTATCAGAGCCAGCAATGGGGAGGAGGAGCCCTTTGAAGACCTTCTCTTGCTTGGACTTCCACTCCTGTGTCAGGAAACAGGCAGAGCTTCTGTGAGACACTGGTGGACATGTCAGCGGTGTTTTCTGACCCACCAAAGGCACCTGACAGTTTATGATGGAGGAAGACACAGACATGGCAGACTTGAAGTGGCTGATGCTCATGACACTTGGCACAGCTGTTGATGCCCCCTACCTAGCCTGGCACTTCTGAAGCAGGGCCACGAGCACAGACTGATGGGATCACATCATCATGCAGACCTGGGATGACCAGCAGTGGGTCCAGAGCTTTCGCATGAAGAAAGCTACATTTCTGGAGCTTTGTGAGCAGCTTGCCTCAACCCTCCAGCGTAAAGATACACATATGAGGGCAGCCATCTCGGTCCAAAAGCAGATTGCCATAACCGTTTGGAAGCTGGCTAGCCCAAGCTGCTACAGATCCACTGCCCACCAGTTTGGTGTTGGAAAGTCGACTGTAGGCAATGTGATGATGGAAGTTTCTGAGACAGTCAGGCATGTGGTTTACCCCAAGGTGGCAGGCATCAAAGATATTCCTAAAGTAACTGCTGGCTTGGAGAAAAGCCCACTGCACCTGGGCTATTTATGAGACTCGTGTGCCCATATTTTGCTGCCCTCAAGGAGCACTTGGATGCATAAACCAAAAAGGGTACTGCTCCATTGTTCTGCAGGCCTTTGTGGACCCCAGAGGTAAATTTGTGAATGTCAGCATGGCTTGCACTGGGAAAGTTCATGATACTAGAGTTTTTCATTGTTTGGGAGTTCTGTTTCCAGGCTGGGACACTATTCCCACCAAATGACATTATCATAAACAGAGTTACTGTCCCCACCATTATTCTGGGAGACCCTGCATACCCCCCTTTTGCCTTGGCTTATGAAACTGTACCTTGATTTCAGAGGCCCTGACAAAAGATGTTTTAATTACACTCTGAGCAGATGTAGAATGGTTGTTGAACGTGCTTTAGGCTGATTGAAATCGTGTTGGAGATGTCTACAGACCCGTTTGCATGCCAGTGTCATCAAGGCTGTCTGCACTACTGTGCCTTGCTGTGCTCTTCACAATCTTTATGAAACCAGAGGTGAGCCATTTCCTTCTGAATGGATCTATGACAGCGGGTCCGCTGAATCAGTACACTCAGCCAGAAAGAGCACCTACCACAGCTGGAGCTGGATGCACACCCAGACAACAGAAGTCAGGAATGCTTTGTGTTCCCTCATTATGGACTTGCATGGTCCAATGGAAGAGGGAGACTTGTACCTTTATGAGTGTGCTGGGGTAGGGGTGGTGAATGGGCCTCATTGTGAGGGGCGTTTTCAGTGCTTGGGAGGGGTGTGATTTATGAATGACATGACTACTTAGCCCACCCTCTTTGATGATTCACAGTATGGATTGATGTAAGGAAGTGATTGAAGTAGACAACTGTAGACAACTGTATCTATGAATAGTGTTTGCATACTAATTCCTAATTTTCCCTTCTCATTTATTTACCTTTATTCTTTCAAATAGACACTGTATGATGTGATGCAGTGATAGCAATACACTTTCTTGATAAAATAAAAAGCTTTATTAATAAACTTGTATTAGGGAAGTACAACATTAACCCATTACCAGGCCAGCTGCCATTACCTCACCAAAACACCAGTAACAATAGAACCTTAACAAACAAAAAACCAGTCTATGAACAAGTGCAAACAGTGGAACCATGTATGAGACAGAAACCCCTACTGTTGCATATTCCTGCCCCACCCCCGGGTTCTCCTTTCCCTTCTTTCCCCATTTGCTGTTCATTTGGTGCCAGGGGAGAGGGATGGAGGCATCCATAGGGGAGGTGGTCAATATGGAGGGCAGCATGAAGCAAAGCTGCCCTACCAAGCCACTCATGGGGGGCTGATTGCACGGGACACCCAGCCATGGAGTTTTCCACGCTGTTTCTGGACTATATCACATGGTACTACACGGGGGACTCGGGCTGTGGTGTGGGTGATGCAGCAGGAGCCATTAGTGATATCAGCCACAGTTCTCTCTGCTGAGCTCTGACTTTCTCCTTTAGCCGCCATTCCTGTTCCAGGAACTGAGAAGCAAGTGCCTACTCCCACACTGAAACCCTGTCCTCAAGCTGTTCAGCCAGCCTGAGCCTTCCTGCTGGCCTCTTGCCATGCCTTTCCTCTAGCCGTAAGTCACTCTGTCTTTGTGACTGGGCCTACTTGTTGGCCCTGTTCAGAACTTCAACCATAAATTCATCACAGAAACAATTCCTCTTGGAAAGGTCCATGAAGATACAGTGACCCAGGTTCTGCTGCAGTGTGGGCGAGCTGTGGATGTATAGCAGCCAGTAGAGGTCAAGGGGCCCGTAATAGGACAAGCCACAGAGGGTTATTGTCTCAATAGCTCGGTGCAGAACCACAGAAAAAATCCTTGTGGAATTTCAAGGATGTAAAATATTACTTTTCCAAACTGAACCTCAGTATATTAAGAGAGGAATGCTTCAGATCACAGAAGCTCCCTGGACGTGGCTGGGTTAATCTCAGCAAAAGAAGTCCAGAGACCATACTAAGTTAAAATTTTAAAGTTGTTTTGTGTTTTCTAGAAATTGCAGCACTACTTGGGTTGGGGGACATTTTGGAGGACATAACAGTTGTTGTGGTACCCAACTGGCAAAGGGAGATGTTATTCCAAGCTGCTGGTGGGAAACCTGCAGTGTATGCAAGCAAAGTATTCAAATGTATAGTGACCGAACAGTAAATCTGAGTGGAGTGGGCTGGTCAGCTACTGTCCCCTGAAATGATGTTGTCAGTAGCTACCGGTGTGGTGCTCTGCTCTTGTTCGATGATAACAGTCGACTGCGTGCATGTTCCCTCTGTGTGCTGCCCAGTTCTGCGCAGATAATTGACACAGCAGACCCCGAGAGAACTCCCAAAGACCACAGACTCTGGTAAGGTACTAAGGAACCCGAGCCAGGTTTATTGTCAAACGAAGCACAGTAATAGTTTCCCATAAACTCTACAAGACATACTACGAATTTGTGCCCCCTGGCAATGGACCGGCTCAGTCAGTGGCGGGACTTTCCACTGCCCCCTAGGCCAGACACAGATGTGCCCTCCGGGACCTACTTTTATACAGTTACAGGACAGATTACTCATCCCTACTGACGTATTGAGGTATAGCCCCTTGACTCATTGGGGGCTGTCTCCCTCTTTGATCATGTCAGTTCAAACAAATCTATCCATCATGCTCTCCTTTTGACCCTGACTTTAATATGCACCTGCCTGTTCCTCATTATCTCTGTGGAGTGTTCTGATGCTATCTTGGCACAAGTCCCTCTTATTAGCACTTATGTGTGGATGCACCTGCTTCTAGCAGCCCTCTTCTTGCCAACTTCTGTGAGTGGGGCCTGCCTCTGGCTCACAGCCCAGCTTTTGCTTAGCAATGCCTGGAAGTACTTTGGTTCAGGCTTCAGGCCTCAGACTGGGCCTTTGATACAAGAGTTTATGTTTCAGGGCCTCATCGTACTACAAATGTCACTACCTATCTGGAGTTCCTGCTTCAGGAATAGTTTGCAGCTATCAGCCCCCAAGTTTGGGTTAGAATTCATGAGGGAATCAACAGGATGATATGTTAGCTTTCATGTGGCCTGTCTTGTTATGGCTGCATGCAAACACACAGAACTCCACAGCTATCCCCTTACTCCCCCTCTCCCTCTGCCACATTTGTGGAAAAAAATTCTAATCTTGGTCAAATTTGGCACAAATGATTTTGTCACCTGCATGGACTACTTCTAACTGAAATGGACTAGATTTGTAAATGGAAAACATTTTCACCTTCATTTCCCCTCCCCCTCCCGTTTACTCTTTCTAGGCAGCTGGTTACACTATTGAGTGGTTACAGAGCTGCGTATTTCCAGGCATGGCAATGTAAGGTTATTGTTTTTAAGAAACAGGAACGCCCTAGCAAAAATCTGTACCTTCTCAAGTAAGGATTCACTTTCAAGGCATTTTTATTGTTTGTGTTTCCCAGTCACCATTTTGAACTACACGTGATGAGGGGAGCCAAGCCACTGGTAGCATACAATACTCCACTAGGAAATACATGCTGCTAGCTAGGGCTTCTAACAACTTTTTAATTGGTTCATAAAACAGAAATCCCTCCCATTATTATATTAGTAGACTTTAAAATGGAGCCAGAAACTTACCAGCTTCTGTCCCTTTCATGTGTGCTACAGGCTCTGTGGCAGGCTGTTCCTTGGGGAAGGGCATCAAACAGCTCCTTCAAGTACGGCCCCTGGATGTGCTCCTGCTGCTCCTGCTCCTGCTCCTGCTCCAAAGCCTCCTCTGAGGCTGGTTTCAGCAACAGTCTCACTTCACTGTCCTCACTCAGCGCCTGCTGCTGGCTCCCATCAGTCCCCATGCTGGATTCTGGGACCAGCAGGTCACCTTCCTGGCTGACTAGGTCATCATGCACCTCTGTTGGCTCTGTGCTTGGTGCAGTGTCCAGCACCCAGTCAAACCCATCATAAAATGGGCATAATGTCGGCAAGTTGCCTGAGGTGCAGTTCTGGGTCACTTAATCCACTCCCAGCCTTCCTATCAATTGAGGGACAGGGGGGAGGGATAGCTCAGTGGTTTGAGCATTGGCCTGCTAAACCCAGGATTGTGAGTTCAGTCCTTGAGGGGACCACTTAAGGATCTGGGGTAAAATCAGTACGTGGTCCTGCTAGTGAAGGCAGGGGGCTGGACTCGATGACCTTTTGGGGTCCCTTCCAGTTCTATGAGATACATATATCTATATCTATATATATATAAAATAAGTTTTGGATTTACATGCTCAAAATGAGGTTTAGTGGATGAAAAATATCTGTTGTGCAATGCTTCCTTCTTCTGCTGGTCAGAAGGGAACTGTGCAGTCTCCAGTAGTGGTCCAATATGGGGACCTGGCCATTGCTACCTCCCCACAAAGAGCTCTGTTGCAGCAGAAGCTGGCTGACTTGTATCTTTTGATTGATTTTTAGCAGTGACACCATCACTGTGGCATCTGAACACTTACGAGGGGGGAAAAAAACACAAACAAATTTAATAGCAGAACAGCGTTGGCCTATGTGTTCGTAGAGCACCTGGAATAATGGGGCCCTGATCCTGACTGGGGCGTCTGATGCTATTGTGTAATATGAAAATAACAAAATCCCCAGAACTTAATGTTTGAGCCACCAGATATGTCTCGCACTACTCCAAGAAGTTAATCAAATGTAACAATTGATCTTTTATAGGGACATAGAAACTCTGCACATTAGTTTCTTTGAAATCACCCAGATATATGGTTAACATTTGTTTTATATTTGCTGTTTCGCTTTGAGGCAAATACTGACGTGCTTGCTCAGTTTTCTGTTCTGACGCAGGCGAACTCCCATTGAAGGCATTGTGGGCTTGCCTGAATAATAACTGAGTGAAAACCTGAGCAAGGACCTCAGGATTAAGACCCTAATATATTACTTGGTGAGGTGGAAAAGAATGGGGTAAAAACAGTATGGGAATGTGCATCATATAACATGTCTCTTGTTTACTTCCATCTTTGTACTCAGTGTTGTCAGAATAGCTCAGGGTATAGTATTTTAGCTTCATTGCTTATGTAGATCCAGTTGCTTATGTAGATCCAGTAGGGGGAGCTCACAACATTGTTTTGTCAGCTTTAAAATGTCTCTCTTTCATAGGTGATTGAACTAGATTTTTGAAAAATCTAGAACCTGAAGAGTATTAATTTATTTTGCCACAGGTTGGAGGGGACACATACTCTCCTCTGTTCTGGGCACATGATTCTCATTGTCATTAATGGGAAAATCCTGCCCACAGATGAACAGGAGACGGTCGCAGAATACTTTAAAATTAGATCCACATTTGGGCCTAAATTGTCTGTGAGTCTCTTTTCTGTTTGCCCTCTGCTGACTAGAAAGAGTGGCATTAGAATGAAGAGGTCTGGAATGTTTCAGTTGTGCACATGTGCTTGAATCCTGTTAGCTTTGGCTCTTTTGCTCAGTGTAACAGTTAAAACAACCGCTTACTGAATGGAGAATGATGTTGGTATGTGTATACATGTGTAAAGACAAAGATCTCTAGGGCTATAGAAATCTGCAGTGTCTAAGTGGAACGCAATGAGGACAACAGATCCTCACATGCAATCCATGTGTATGAAAAAACTGTCCTTTCAGTAAGGATTCATACAAACGCCATACTCTGTGCTGTGAAAATCAAAAAAATGCCTTTGAAAGAGTCAGTACCATAATAGTAGGACCTCTTGAGGAAAGATCTAGGATCTTTCTAGGTTCCTTTATGCCAGGTAAAGGGTCTCTCTAAGCCATTGATATAACCATTGATATAACCAGGGGGAATTCCTACAGAGCAAAAACTGAGGAAGACAGATGTAGGCTATCTTTTTAGGACCCCCTCCCGAGTCCTGGTGTAGGGGCCATGCAAGACCACAGAGCATAGCACCTTGGAGATTCTGAGCAGTGCTGCAGCTGGGGAGAGACTTCCATAACTTAGACTGGTGTTCTCAACCTGCAGCCTGAGGGCTGCTTGCGGCCCAATCATCACACAGCTGTAGTAGCCCATGTGACACTCTAAGGGCCTTACGGGTAGTATGTAATGTGGATGTGGCCCACATAACACATATGAGGCCCGCAATAGTAAATAGGTTGAGGACCTCAAACTTAGACTCTCTTGGGCTGTCTAAGGTGTGCTGGGTACTGCTTCAGCCGCCAGAACTGCCTAGAATCAGGAGGGTGCAAAAGTGGCTTAAAGCTACTTATTCCTCTCTTCCCTCTAGTTGTGAATTTGTGCTGTGCCTCTTAGAGTATGTCTTCACTGCAAGTGAAGGTATGTTTGTAGCATGGAAAGACATATCCATGCTAGCTTTAATTTAGCTAGCATAGGTAACAGTATGTAGACATGATAGTACGGGCTAGCAACCCGAGTAGACACCTAGAGTCTTCATCAGGCTTGTACTCAGGCTGTTACCCCAAGAACAAGCCTGTGCCACAATATCTTCACTACTACTGTTACCTGCACAAACTACATTAAAGCTAGCATGGAGATGCAGAAACAAACAGACCTTCTCTTTGCAAAGAAGACATATCCTTAAGGGTGCACACCATAGAATCTCACCATCATTATTTTCCTGGGGTAACAATTTTCATGAAGGTTGCAATCCTTTCTTAAAACTGGTCTCAGTAGCTCAGTATTGCATAATGTTGTGAGTGAACTAATGCAAAACAGATTACTTTGTATATGACATAGAATTCCAGAGAAGACAGCAGATCAGTGGTCCATTGCTTTATACAATATTGGCTGTGAAAATAATATATTTAATTCCTTTTTCAAAAATGAGATTAGTTACAATCTCAAATCAGGAAATGCCCCGGGTGATATTGCATGTTTAACTGAACTTTGACCCCTTGTGTGTCTGCACTCTAATTGTCTTTAGCTAGGTGATCATATTATTGCTCAAATACTTTAATATACTTTTTTCCTACCACCTTAGGGCTTGTCTGCACAGTGCCGTAGTCTGCACTGGCAAGGATGTAAATTCTGATGTTCACCAACATGTCGGACATTGTCTGGCCTGTGTGGTCCCTGCTGGCACACGCTAAAAGTTCCATAGTGCACTTCAATGTAGTTTGTTTTCTTCAATCAAGCAGACAAAGATATAACAAGATCCAATGGCTAGAAGTTGAAACGAAGCAAAATCAGGCTGGAAAAAGCACAAAGCTGGGGAAGGAAGGTTGAAATTTATGACTCGGACGACAAAAGACAGAATACATGTGATGCTTCATTGAGACAGACAATGAGAAGCCAATAAAACTAGATGGTATAGAGTTAAAGTCTGTACAATTTAAATATTTCAGTTCAGTGTTAAGCTGTGATAGGGATGTGGATGTTAGGAGTCATATAAAGAGCACTTGGTGCAAATGGAGGGAGTTGACAGGAATTCTCTTCAATAAGAATATGCCAAGTAAACTAAAGAACAAAGCGTATAACACCATGATTAGGGCAGCCATGATGTATGGGTTGGAATGCTGGCCAAAAAGGAAGAGAGAACCGCTGCTTTATACTGCTGAAATAATAATGCTCAAGTGGATGCTGGGTAAGATGAGAGCTGGCAGGCTACTCAGTGAAATACTGTGAGCCATGATGCAGGTAGCCCTCATGGAAAAGCTGAGGGAGTATCAACTAAGGTGGTTGGGTCACATGAGACGACGAGGTGTGGGATATGTTGGTCAAAGAGTATGTGATCTAGTGGCCACAGGACAAAGACCACAAGGAAGGCTCAGAAAAAGGGGGTTTGAGTCGCTGAAGGAGGACAGAAAGAAGGCTTGTGTCTGCTTGGAAGACACACTCGACAGCAATGCTTGGAGACAAAGAACAAGAGCCGCCAACCCCAACTAGCAGGATAAGGCAAAGAACAAGAACAACATTGAAATTTAGTATAGCAACAATCCACACTGAGGAAAGTGTCTTGGACTGTATTTGGTCAAACTTTAAAAAAGTTGAATCTTGGGTAGAATCCTAAATTTGCTTAATGGTTTCAGTTCTTGACTATTGCAGACACTGTTATTCTAGCTATAATATAGCTGTTTTCTCCTTGTTTCCTGCCTACTACCATAAAATTGAGTTGGAGATTTAGTTGTCACAAGAGGAGGAGGAAACATTTTATCACTTTCCCTTATAGTGTACCTTCCCTGTTTCTGCCGGAGGTCTCGTTGGAGAACCTGAGAACTGGGAACTTTTTCAACGCTATACTGATGGAGTTTGTTGAATGTTTAACAGAGATTTTTCATCTGAATTGTTCAGCAGGTGTTAGAATTAAGTTAAGATGTTAAAATTAAAATTTTCCCTTTTATATTCTCAAATTTCACTTTTTTAGTACTTGTAATATCATAATCCTACTAGTTCTCTAGTCATCCATAGTGTTACAAGAAAAACAAACAGAAGAAACAGTTTGATTCCTTTTATATTTTATTATTCTGTTTGCAGAAGCATCTAAAATGTGCTAGACTCTAAATACAAAGAAGAAATAGTCCCTGCCCCAAAAAACATAGCAAAAAAGAGCAATAATCCTCCCCTCCTCCTTCCAGAAGCTCCTCTAAGGTCCAAGGGTATGTCTGTGCTGCAATCAAAGGTGTGATTGCAAGCGTGGGTTGGTATACCTGCGCTAGCTTTCATCTAGCTAGCATGGTTAAAAATAGCAGAAAAGACATGGTGGCACAGGCTTCAGCACAGGCTGGCAATGCAAGTATGTACCCACAGTCCTCAGAGTGTTTGTACAGCCCATGCTGAAGCCCCCACCATGGTATCTTCACCATATTTAGCTGTACTAGCTAAAGTTAGGTAGTGTGGGTACACCAACTCATGTTGCTCTCGCACCTTCAATTGCATTGTGGGCATAACCTGTGAGTTAAAAGTTCCATAATCCCCTATGGCCTGAACAGGGATGCATCCTGACAAACCTGCAGTTACAGATAAGTAACCTCCTCTTCCTAATTAAACCTCACATTCCCCTTTCTGGGGAGGTAAATAAGTGTTAGTATCCCCATATCACAGATGAGAAAACAAGGGTTAAGTGACTGCCCCACCATCATACAGCAAATACTGTACCCATCACACCAAAGCTACGTCTTCTGGCTCACCAGCCGAGTGCCTTCCATTGCCACTCATGCATGTCATTCACCTTTTCTGTGTTTGTTTGTTTTTTGCCTGTTTCTCAAATGAGCTTGTTAAAAATGCTTTGCACTTTCATCTTTAGAGATCAAAGCACTTGCCAAAAGGGGTAAGCAAGCATGAGCAGTCCCATTTTACAGACAGCATAATTAAGCACATTGATTTGAAGCGATTTTTCTGTCATTACAGGAGCTGTCCTTATCTTTCTTTTCATTTTGTTGTTGACACATTTGTTGAGTATTATTACTGTTGTACTTCTGTCATCTCTGGTCTTTTTAGATTGACTAAATAGCATCATATAAAATACCTTAAATGAATTGCACCTGGTTGACCCAACAAAAGATTTTGCATTTCAAGTTATCAAAAGCTACTCTTCCCTTGTACATAGAGGTACATCACTAATGTTATTGCCTCTGAGTAAACAACAGTTTGCCAATAAAAACACCCCCCAGAATTCCAGGAGGAAAATGTATGCAAGTTCCCTGATTCCTGCCAATAAAGCCCTGCAAGAAAAACTTGTAATTAAACTTGACCTTGTGCAAGAGTAAGGTTTGATTAATCATGGTGTGCTACTGTTAACATAGTAAAATGGGAAGGAAAAGGGACTAGGTTGTCCACAACCTTCAGACCAATCTGTCTCTAATTACCTGTCTACTTTTAATTAATAGAGGCTTCAGTGAATGTCTGCAATAGTCCTGTGTAATCTGCATAATAAATATTACCATAGCTTTTCCATTCACTATTTAAGAATTATCTCACATACCTCTGAAATGCATCCACCTCTGGGAGGAAATATAACTGTTTTTAACAGGTGCATCATGACAGTTCGGACTATAATTGAATACCACCTTATCCAGTTGAAACTATAGGAACATTTAGGTCAGCAGATTGCAGTTACCCAAACTGTCACTTGGCCAGAACATCTGTGTTCTTGCAGTAAATGCTGCACGATTTTTAACTGACCCCTGCTGATTACAACTTCATTCTTATGTTTAATAAGAAGATAACAAGAAGTGCAGTGCTTCCTAGCACTATGCTGAGACATACTTTATTTATTTATTTCCATTAGTGACTTTGATGTGCTAGCTGCTTTCCAAACAGAAAAGAAGGGAATGTCCCTGACTGACTTCTTGGGAAGTATAGCCTACTTTAGTCACCTGAGTTTTTCCTTGTAGATATCCTTCTACACCAGTCACTGAAGATCCACCAGCCAATCCTGGAAAATGTATGCTGAGCACATGTTCTTCATATCGCTTTATTTTTTTTGAGGAATTTGGCTCTTTCCAGTAATTTAGTAGTGAGGTTCTAGACATTTTATCTACTGTCTCCTGTGCAGTTATCCTGGCAAAAAATCTGCATTGTTACATAAATAAAAGATGCTCCAAGGGAGCTCCGGTTTCTCCTGTTGACTACTGCGAAACATCTCACACAGCACCCTGCCCCTCCCCTGACCATATAGCAAGTATGAAAAATCGGGACGGGTTGAGGGGTAATAGGCACCTATATAAGAAAAAGCCCCGAATATCGGGACTGTTCCTATAAAATCAGGACATCTGGTCACCCTACCCCTGCCACAAGAAAGAATGAATAAATAAATAAATAAAATCTTTATCTACGAATATGTATATCTCTTACTCCTGCTGCTTTTAATTTTGTACTTTGTTTCAATATTACTTAGTTACTTGACTTGTATAAATAGTTTTTTAAAAAGCAGCACTTTTCAAAGTGCTTGTTCTTGGCACAGGATCAGTTCTGGTGTCCAACTGGTAGGACCTGAAACTTGTTGTTTAATAAGTGCCTGTAGTCAAAACAGTTGGTGTATGCAACGACTGATCTGGTATTTGTTGCAGCAGGTCATCTGCCTGATTTCTAACACATGCACAATACCTAATCACGTTGCTGTATTTCTCTGACGGAGTCCGTGGTAATGTGAATCATTTCACGTTCCAAAAGTACAACATGTTTACAGTCATCGTAGAATCAGATTACGTTGGCAGCGCGTTCTTCTCTGTAAGTGGTTTCAGTTTACATTTCGTCTTCTAGTAGGGTATTTGCATAATTTTGCTGATCCTACTTTATTTATAGACCTTTTTAGAAACGGGGAGTCGTTTTAGCTGTTTAATTTTAGGAAGTGGAACTTGTATCTGTTGCAAATAAAGAAACGTGCAGCTCAGAGGTTGTTTTAGCACTTGATCATTAATTTCCAAATGATGTCATTTGACCTAGTCTGGAGTGTATACTACTTGCACTGTTTTTTATCAAAACAACAGTACTTTTCTTTGAATTGGCAGTTTATTTCCTTTGTCAGTTTACAAGAAGGATCAAAATGAAACTGACTGTGCCATTTCCTTTACTGCGCACAGTGTAAGGGTGGATACAGTTTGCGGATATTGTTTCCAAACGTTTCAACTGGACTTGGAACAGTTATTTTGTCAAACTCTCACTGGTAAAGTTATCCTTGGATCGTGCAACACTCTGCTGTGGTTTGTTGGCATCAAATCTGAGTTTATTTTTATCTAGCCTCACATATTTGGTTTTGTAGAGTTTTTTTAGATTGTTGATACAAAATGAAAGTGCTTACAAGGTGATTATGAGCTCTGGTTATGAAGCAACTGCCAGTTATTGCAAGATGACACTCTCTGCCAATACTTCAGTTGTTCAGTTTTCTGGCTCCTAACTAGAATTGTTTCGGGGAGGGGGAGTTTATTGTTGTTGTTGTTGTCGTTGTTTTTAATTAGAACTAATGCCAAGCACATTTTCAAACTTTGACCTGGAATTAGTATACTATAGAAGATTTCATACAATATTTTCTGAAATAGTAGGTAATAAATTGCTCAACTTTGCACAGTGAATAGCTGTGTAATTAAAATTCAGAGTATAGAACTCATAGATTCATAGATTCATAGATTCTAGGACTGGAAGGGACCTCGAGAGGTCATCGAGTCCAGTCCCCTGCCCGCATGGCAGGACCAAATACTGTCTAGACCATCCCTGATAGACATTTATCTAACCTACTCTTAAATATCTCCAGAGATGGAGATTCCACAACCTCCCTAGGCAATTTATTCCAGTGTTTAACCACCCTGACAGTTAGGAACTTTTTCCTAATGTCCAACCTAGACCTCCCTTGCTGCAGTTTAAGCCCATTGCTTCTTGTTCTATCCTCAGAGGCTAAGGTGAACAAGTTTTCTCCCTCCTCCTTATGACACCCTTTTAGATACCTGAAAACTGCTATCATGTCCCCTCTCAGTCTTCTCTTTTCCAAACTAAACAAACCCAATTCTTTCAGCCTTCCTTCATAGGTCATGTTCTCAAGACCTTTAATCATTCTTGTTGCTCTTCTCTGGACCCTTTCCAATTTCTCCACATCTTTCTTGAAATGCGGTGCCCAGAACTAGACACAATACTCCAGCTGAGGCCTAACCAGAGCAGAGTAGAGCGGAAGAATGACTTCTCGTGTCTTGCTCACAACACACCTGTTAATACATCCCAGAATCATGTTTGCTTTTTTTTGCAACAGCATCACACTGTTGACTCATATTTAGCTTGTGGTCCACTATAACCCCTAGATCCCTTTCTGCCGTACTCCTTCCTAGACAGTCTCTTCCCATTCTGTATGTGTGAAACTGATTTTTTCTTCCTAAGTGGAGCACTTTGCTCAGAGAAACAATATTTTGTGTGTGCACACTGTAAGGAATTATCATGAGTAAGTAGCACATTAATCTGTATAACGATTATGGCATAACAGTTTAATAGACCAGAATCACATTGTAAATGAGATACTACACTTCATTGAACCATTGGTTAAATATTTTAAACAAAGATAGATAAATAGCATTTATACTATACTGAAGGTCATCTGATTGTTCAGTCTGACCTGATGTAAATAATTTGACCACAGATCTTGTACAGCTCAAGAAAGACAACTAAAAAAAGGACATTTCTATAGTGATAAATGTGAACACTAAACTGAGTCTTACTGTATTGTAACTGTTTACTGCCAGCAGAATATTTTTAATACATTTTTTTCAGCAATTCAGTTCTGCTTATTCTAATGGAATGTAATACAGAACTATGAACCAAAGTGCTGAGTTTACTGAATTATTCATGAATTAAATTTAGAATGAATATACCATTTTCACCCTTTTTGGTAGATTGCCTTTTTATTTGACTTTTTGAGGATTATAATCTTGAGACTGGGAAGTTTTTAAAAAAAAAAACACCAAGTTTTTGCTTTAGGCTCTGTCTACACAGGAAGTCAAATCATGGTAAACTGCAAATGTGTTTGAACATGACAGTTGCTACATAAATAAGGTTCTAGCATGTTTTCTCTGACTTTGTGCACAGAGATTTTTTGGGCTGAGAACTACGTCCAGGCAATACCAAGAGAAACTGAGGTTTTTCATTTGGTAATGGTGTTTGCTCTTCTCTCCCACTCCGGCCAGAACTGTCCCTGTCTGAGCCTTCCCCTTCTGCCATTTACAACACTTTGTGATTTTGTATCTCCCATTGATGCACAAGAGACTGTTTTGAAAACTGAATCTTTTGTCTTTTTCCTAGAATTGTTTGTGTTAATGGAGATAAGCATTTTGGATGAAAGAGGGGTTTACTGTCACATACTTGTTTTCAGTCTCCCTCAATTAAAAAACTGAGGTTTTAACATCAAAATATGATCTGTTTAGCATACACTAAAACAACTGTAGGATCCAACTTTTTAATCTAGTAAAATATGAACAGTTGACACAACTCATTAGAATTAATAAGCATGGACTGAGTACATTTGGGTTTATCTCCTCTGTACTTCAGAGACTACCTCATATTTTATCCCAGGAGTGGAGATCAGCAGGGATGCTTGATCTTATGAGTGTAGTCGTTAGAGAGCTAGGAACGAGGCATTCTCAGAGGCAGGTTTTCAACTTTGGAACTTGCTGCATTTTTGCCCCCTCTTTTTCACTGACACTGGTCGGACAGAATCTGAGTTTGTTGACCTTCAGAGCACGCTGCATTTCCATTTTCTTATGTTTTTTTGAGGAGATGGAGTTGAGGAGGAAGGATTTTAGTCTTCAGTTTTTGTGGATTTGAACGTCCTTATTGATTGTCATTGTGTCAAAGTGATTATTAGTGTATTTTTAAAATTATGGATCTGTATAAGCACGTAGGTTGAGCACGTGCTATTGTTAAAAATAAATAGCCTCTCATGTCACTAGGTAATTGAAACTCATTCACTTCTGACCAGGAAGTTGAGATGTTGCTCTTCCTGCAGAATAGTTGTTGTTGTTTCCCAAAGACCAGCCAATGAATTTCCAGTGGAATTAGTAAAGTGGTTCAGAGACTAGAGCTTGAGGATTTGAGCCGTTGCAGCAGAGGGTTTGGGAAAAGTAGAGGATTGCATCATGTGGTGGTGCATGAAAGAGGGCTGGAAACTGAGAGCAGTGCTGGAGATTCAGGGATCATCCAGTCTTGCTCCCCAAACAGCATAAAGACATCACATCTGGTGTGCACAAAAATCTAATTTGGCTGGGACAATTGGATTACATCCATGTTTCCATGGGACATGGAGAGTTTGCTGGAACAGTTTAATGATCATTTGCAGTGCTATTCCGAAAAGGGAAACTTAGTTGTATAGCAATAAAATGAACTTTAGGATCTCGTAATAAAATTTTAAATAAAACAAGCTTCAAGTTGTTTATTATATTTTTCTTTCTTAAAATGCATGTACGTTAATCTAGTGGGGGAAAGTTGAACTCTGTTCTCAAAGATTAATGCTGCTAAGATGTTAACTCCTTGGCAGCAGAAGCCAAACTTTGTTGCTGTGAAGTCAGTTGCCGCAGTGGATGAGCAGAAACCCACAGGCAGGCACAAAAGGCTTAATGCTGTAAAGGATTGCAGCTCTGCTTGTGTTCTATCTGACAGATTACAAATGCTTGTGGATTTGACAGTAGTTCTTTTATAAAATAATTGAACTATACTTAGTTATTTATGTGTAATGCGAACGTATCAATTTACAAACACTCCAGTAAATACGTGATGTTGTCTCCCAAATTTTATACCTACTCAGGTGAACAAATGTATTTATAGCATTGCAAAATATCTGCAGAAATTGCAACAGGTGTGGAATTCAGTTTAACATTATAATTACTTGTATTGATTTATCAGAGGCACATATCTAGCATTAGTTACTTTATAGGATTTTTTAAATAAAAACAGAAGTGTACTTGCTTGATGACTAAGTTATTTGATGCATGTACAGTGATTATGCTATTTAACGTGAACATGTAGGACCTCATTTTCAACAGGTTGTACGCAGATAAATTCGCTTGCACTTCTGTGCCTAATTTGCATGCACAATTACCACAGGTGCATGTAGAAATCCCATTTTTACATGGACAAATTGCCAGTTACATCCTTATTGGATATTTGTGTGTGCAAATACCTAATGGGAGAGTACAAATTGTATGTGCATTTTTGTGTGTGCAGCTGTGGTTTTTCTTTTTTCCGTTCTTTTTATAGGCTGTGTATTGGCAAATCAATAGAAATGTAATCTGAAAAATAAAACAAGCTTAAACAACCAAGTTTAATTTCCAGGAACTTGCAAAGGGAAGAATGCAGCCATTCTATTTAGGCAACTGAGTATGACAATGGAAGTGATATTTTCTTTTTCATATGTATAGGGAGGTATATATTTTTCCATTTATTTCCAGCAGTCCTTAAGGTATTTTCAGCTGAGGCCAAGTAATATTTCTGGTAATTCTCAAAGTACCTGCTGAAAATGTGGAAGGTTATTTATAGCCATGTTTTGTTTGTAGGTATTCAAAGATATGGAAGGAAATGCCAGATATAGCTGTCAGTACAGGTCACAAGAAAGTCGGCCATTCTCTTATGCTTTAGGTAAAATATTAAAAATTGTCCTGGTAACCTTTCTTCCCTTCCCCCAAACACATACACATTTTAAAAATGGAGGGATAAACTATTATATATTAACATAGTGCTCCTTATTTCTGACATTTCACATAAGTTACAAGTGCCATTGTGAATGTATTGCTTTGCTCTTGGGAATTAATCGATCAGGAAAGTTTTTGATGGAACAAATCAAACTTGCTTGATTGAAAATTACATATAATGAAGACTATATAAAAAAATCTGAAGCTGCTCATGTATGTGATTCTTTAGATGACTCTAAAATACTGATCATCTTAAATGGTCAATATCTGTGTCTGTAAATTAACCTGAGTATCTTTCTTTCCAGAAGATTTATTTTAATTATCTATAAATGGGATATATCACCCTCAACTACTACATCCTTAGGTATAATGCTTAAGGTATCATTTTCTAGAAGGCAGTCAGTCTTGACAAGACTATTAGCTGAAGTGAAAGTCTGAGCAGTCCATGTTGAATATTTAAGGAGGAAAAGGTTTTACCAACAGTTTTAATTCACAGGGAGTCTGTCATTGTAGAGGTTCTTGGTTGGTTACATAACAGCACCTTGTCATCAGAATCTCAATAGGGTAGTGGTAAAATTTAGAATATAATTCAAACTTGTTTTGTTTGGCAGGACAAGGTAGATTAAATTAAAACATTTGCAGTAAAGGAGTTACAGGATGTTATACTGGTCCACAACCAAATTGTATAAAATAATTAATATGGTTTAACTAAATAAGAAAAGTAACAGTACCTTTCAAAAATGACTTATTGCAAGTAAAACTGTTGTCAGAAATCTGAAATACAAAATCAGAATAATAATAAAAGGTGATCTGACAAGAATATTTTTGAAAAATTGAACTTGTGCCCTCTTTTTACTTATTGATGTTTGTAATTTTATTCTTTTACTACTTTTTATTAACTTTAAAAAATTGGAATGTCAAGTTTGGTGTTCCTTGAGCTGTTGGAGGACCTCTGGGAGTAGGGTGACCAGATAGCAAGTGTGAAAAATCAGGACGGAGGTGGGGAGTAATAGGAGCCCATATAAAAAAAAAGCCCCAAATATCGGGACTGTCCCTATAAAATTGGGACATCTGGTCACCCTACCTGGGAGGTCTCAAGGCATGTTTATCATGAGTGTGACAACTTACTTGAAGGGGTGGGGGTGGGGTATTGAATCTTTAAGAGAGGCTTCCTTTATTCAAAGTGTTGTTTAGTCATTGATGTTAAATAGGTTTCTAACAAAAACAAAAAAGTTTAAAACATTCTGACTAAAACTCTCTTCCATTTCTTTGAGCTCTTGTAAACCATTGCACTGGTTTTCCAGGCATCACAGTCTTCTAAGCTAGACAGAACCTGAATGGCCACTGTAAAAAAACATGCAAGGAAAAAACTGGGGTGGATGGAAAATAATCTTTTCTACATGATAAAGAAGCAAAAAGGAGTATAACTCTAGAGAAGCAAAAAGGAGTACACCTCCACTTTTGTCCCCCTTTGCACACCACCTTTAAGTATTCAGTATATAGTTCCCAAGCACTGCATAGATGTCTGTCTACCATAGATATTATTTTATTCTTTGCTTCTTCAGTGGAGGGCAGTGCCATTGGTTATTGGAAATTAGCAGTACTGGTGACATTTAGGAATTTGTCTTGCTTCCAACTAAAATCAGTGGTAAAATTCCCATTACTTCAGTGAGAGCAGGATCTGGCCTTTACGGGCAGAGTGAGTATGGGGAAACAACGGGGGGGAGGGATAGCTCAGTGGTTTGAGCATTGGCCTGCTAAACCCAGGGTTGTGAGTTCAGTCCTTGAGGGGGCCACTTAGGGATCTGGGGCAAAATCAGTACTTGGTCCTGCTAGTGAAGGCAGGGGGCTGGACTTGATGACCTTTCAAGGTCCCTTCCAGTTCTAGGAGATAGGATATCTCCATTAATTTTTTTATTTTATTTTGTACACAGTTGTTTTTGTGTTTCATATTTACCCATTGGCATTATGACTGATTTCAACAATAATTAACTAGTGTAATGTTGTGTGCTGAAAGCCTCATGATTTCAACACTGAATGGCATAACTTCATCTTTTCTAACTGCTTTTATTTAACTTTTTTGCCTGTGAAATGCTTTAAAATGTATTCTTTGTCCATTACAGAACGAAGACACAATTCAATGTGTAAACCTTCCCCATCTCCAGCTTCTCCACCCTCCAATTCCAGGACATCACTAGTACAAATTAAACAGAAATCCTGTATCAGCGGCCATAACCCTGTCAGCAGCAACTCAAAGCCATTCAAAACTCCCAAAGACAATCTACTTACCTCCACTAGCAAACAGCACACAGTCTTTCCTTCAAAAGTATCAAGGGATAAACCATGGTAAGTACCATTACAGTAGATAGCTGATTTGTCTACGCTTGTTTATTTGTATGTTTATTTTAAAACCTGTTTGTGTATCTCATGGTCCTCTAAAGAATATACGTTTTCTTCTCTTCTGAATGCATAACCTAAGCCCAGGGATTTCCTCTGGGGGGGAAATGGGGAATAAGTGTTGTGTTGTTTCTATACATATTTCTATAAAACCTGACCCCAGGTGTGTGGTGATAGATAGATTAAAAACTCTAGGAGGAAAGAGGAAGATTGAAGGTTCACCTTCCTAATGTACTATAAAATGTTTACTTCTCTGAGATATAGAGCAAGGGAGATGTCTTTTAAGTTTGGTAACTTAGATCCATAGAGCCTGTGGACCATCTGACATCACTTAGGCCGACCTTAAAATTAATATGCTTAAATAGTAAGAACAGGATTTTCAGTAGTGCTCAGCATTGGCTTCGCTAAAGTCAATGAGGGCTTGTCTTCTGCAGCCCTACCACTTGTTTTGGGCACCAGCTACCACTGAACCTCATTGTTTAAGTGCTGACAGTATGCTTCATGCTCTGTGAGACTGCATAGAGCGAAGTACAATCTGTAAAAATCGCTGTTCTCTAGGTCGTTCAGCGTGGATGGTATTGTATATGCATTTAGGCTGTGAGATCTTTGAGGCAGTCCTCTTACGTCTTAATGTTACACTGTCAGTATTTAACAAACTAATTGAGCACAGTGGAGTTGTGAGAATGTAAATGAAGGCTAAATTTGTATTTTAAATCTTAAGAAACTAACTTGTCTTCAGTTATATGGAAGAAGGATGCTTTTGTGATTAAGGCCTCAGACCAAAGACATCTGGGTTTAGTTTCTGGCTCTTAGGATATGTCAGCACAGCAGCTGGAAAGGTGCTTTCCAGTGTAGATACAGACACATCTAGCTCTGCTTGAGCTAGCATGCTTACAAGTAGCAGTATGGCTGCAGCAGCTAGGGTTAGCCTCCTGAGTTCATACCTGGGGGTTAGGCAGGACTGTACTTGGACAGCTAGCCTGAGCCACCACCCGTGCCACCCAGCCATGCTGCTATTCTTAGCATGTTTGCTCAAGCAGAGCTAGTGTGTCTGTCCTCCACATGGGAAGCACCCTCCTAGCTGCTGTGTAGACATTGCCTTACACAGTTGTGTTTTTTTGTGTGTGTGACCCTGAGCAAGTCACTTAATCTGTCTGTGCCTCAGTTCTCCATCTGTAAAACTGACATAGTAGTACTTTCTTTCTCTTTGTCCTACTTCTGTTTTAAGTTCTTTGGGACAGGAGCCTTTCTTATTATGTTCAGATATAGTACCTAGCATAATAGTGTCCTGATCTAGGTTGGGGTCTCTGGGTGCTGTTGTTACACAAATAATAATCAAATGCAGTTTTTCTTGCTATGTTCTACAAACCATTTGTGCAGTGAGACAGAAAATATCAACCCATCCAAATCACTTTAAAAAATACCAGGTTACATTTTTCTCTCTGATGTATTGTGAGCGATTCACATTGAATTCAAAGGGAGCTGCTTCCATATATCTTCAGAGTTTAGCATATTGCAATTATTTTTAACAAACTTGGTTCAGTTTTGACTTTTTTAAACGGTTAAAAGTAGTGAGTGTCCCAAGCAATTATGGTGCTAACATTGACTGAAAATAGTAAACTTGACCTTTTAGACTACATATAAAAGAGATGAGGTACAGATTATCCCAGATCGAATGTAACTGCTTTCCAGTACTGTGACAAAATAATACTACTGATCTCATGCTGACATTTTTAGTATCCTTACACAAGAATAAGACTTTTTAAATATTGTTTGAGATTAAAAAAAAAAACTTGTAAGCAACAAAATACAAATGGCTTCAAAGTGTTCACATTACAGACCATTGAAATGTTCCTAGTTCTGGTGTTACAAAATAGTAACCTACACGGAAAGATTTCATCTCATTGGCTCGTCTTGTGCAAGCATGTAATATGGGGGCCTTTGTTAGCGCGCGCGCGCACACACACACACACACACACACACACACACACACACACACACAGTTACTTTAACCTGGCTCCATCCATTTCATGTCATCATGTCATCATGCCCAAGTCTGTGTTTGTTATGACCCAAGACCTCCTGGAGGGGTCCTCAGTAGTCTCTGCCCCTTTCAGGATTATGGGGAGTCAGAGGTTTTGTGGCTGTAGTGGGGGCTGATCAACCCTAGGTTTCCTGGATTTAAGACTTTTTTTCTCCAAAAGCCCCTGGCTGGAGTTAGTAGTGGAACCCAGGTCCTCCCACTCCACTGGGTTTCAGCTCAGGGACCTTGTTTGGAACAGCCAAAACCAGTCTTCCTCAGTCCCTTGCTGCTCCCTGAGCTTCTTCCTACCTCTTCTCTGCTTCTTCCTACCTCTGCTCTAGATTTCCCCAGCCTTGTCCTGCTTCCCCCTCTTTGGAGTGTTGGTTTGTCTGACAGCTTCTCACCCGTCTGCAGGAGGGAGCGTCTCTCTGCAATGCCTGTGCCCCTCTGGCAGCTGACCTGCCCTCCTCCCTTGCAGCCTTCCTATCTTCAGAGCTACTGTGGGGCTGCCAGTCACTTCTGGCTGAGCAGACAGGCAGTTACTTCGTTAACTCTTTGGGTGCCAAACCAGGAGAGGTGTGTAGGCCTTATGACAAAATATTTGTTAGCCATAATTCATGTCCTTCACAGTGCCAGCAGATGGCCTTCCATAAATCAACCAAAGCCCAGTGCAGAACAGCATGCCCAGTGCATGTTCACCTGGCTGGCTTTATCCAAAAAGTTCTAAAGCAAAATAAACATTTCCACCAAAGCAGAATAGGAAACATTTATTGAAGATAGAGAAGATAAATCAGTTCATTTAATGAACTAGTGTAGTAGCATTTGATAACACTTAGTGTTTCTATCTAAAAAGCAGCCGACGTGTTTATTGACTAGTCCTCACAACATTCCTGTGTGGTGGTAAGGAAGTCTTGTGTAATCTCATTTTACAGATGGAAAAACTGAGAAATATTGAGATTAAAGGATTTGCCCAGTATCACAAAGCAAGTCAGTAACAGAGTCAGGATTAGAACTCATGAGATTTTTTTCTCCCAGTCTTGAGTGTAGCATGCAAGATCACACTGCTTCTCCAAAAAACAAAAAAACAACAACAATAACAACCCCCCTCTCCCCGCCCCCCAAAACCCATGCCCACTCCACGTTTTAACACTGGTCTTCCTGTGCAGGTTCCAGCCTCTTCCATGGCAAAGTTGCAAGCTTCAGGAAAGTGAGGACTGATTTTTCTTTTCACTTGGAACTCAGGAAAAGAAGGTCTGATTATAAAGTATTAGAAGATACTGACTATTCAGTAGATGGTTTCAATTTTTTTAAGGAGAAATTATTCATACAGATTTTAAGGTTAGACGGGACCATTTACAGTATTCTAATCTCACCTCCTGCATAACATAGGCCATAGAATTTCAACCAATCCTGGATCAGGCCAATAACTTGTGATTGAACAAAAGATATCTTGTAGAAAGAAATATCCAATCATGAAAAAATAGTAAAAATAGTTTTAAATAATAACTTTTAATAATTGTAAAGACAGTCACTAGTCTCTTCTAAGTCAACCCAATTGCTTGGTCCCATAAGCTTTCTAATCACCTGGGTCTGGGCCGAATCTATTCACTGTTGATAGCTCAGGATCTATAATACATGCTCCTAGGCTCCGACCTCTTATCTGACCCTTTCTTGGGATATGGGACACCATTGCACAGCTGCAGTAGATGTCTGGATGTCTGAGACCTCCAGAATCCCCCAGTCACTTACACATATTCCCTCAGAGCTCCACCTACAATATGGACACTCTGGGTGTCTAGTTAAACCCCTTCTGTGACAATGTGGCAGGAAAGCAAGGAACACAAGCTTAGCAGAAGAAACTCTGAAGCGGAGACTTAAGTCTTTGAGTGCCCGAGAGTTACAGATCTTTGAAAACAGCAGAAGTTCTGAGACACATCCTCCCCTATTCTGATCTCACTCTTCTTGTGAGTCTGAGGTTTGTTAGGCTGGGATGAGTCCATCCTGCTCACTCTTTCCTGCAAGTTCTCCTTATGTGTGGCAATGGTCGACTGCCTTGCACAGAGCAGAACTTATTCTTAAGTAGGATGATCTCTCCTCTGTGCTATGTGTCCAACTGAGACGCCCAGCCCCACATCCACCTTGTCATGCTTGCCCCATCTACAGACCCCCTGTATAGGGAAATCATTGTTCCAGAGGGGCGGGTCAGCAGTTGAGAGACAATCTAAGTCAGGGCCCTAGATTGCCCATGTTGATAGTTTATTTGTGATACTCCTTCAACAAGGTATCAAGAATCTTTCCTGGATAGGGGCGGTGTTTGTAATGTGGTACAATATGCTGCTGTCAGGCAAGATTAGACATCTGTTCAATATATAATACAAAATGCAGTTCATAATTTAGACTTATCCCATTCATTCACAGTCTCACTAATGCTGTATACAGAGGTAATACCACCTCCCAGCTGCTACTCCACATTCCCCTAGGATCACAGTAGAGGCAGTTCTTGATTCAGTCCTACGTGGAGCACAGGATCTGGTCCAAGAGGTCAGTATAGATGAACTGCTGAGTAATAGCAATCATAATGTAATTAAATTTAACATCCTTGTAGGGGGAAAATGCCAAAGTAACCCACCACAGTAGCATATAACTTTAAAAAGGAGAACTATGCAAAAATGAGGAAGCTCATTAAAAGGAACAGTGGGTGACCAGATGTCCTGATTTTATAGGGACAGTCCTGATATTTGGGGCTTTGTCTTATATAAGTGCCTATTACCCTCCACCCCTTGTTCTGGATTTTTCACACTTGCTGTCTGGTCATCCTAGAACAGTCACAAGAGTGAAATGCCTGCAAGATGCATGGAAACTGTTGGGGCCTCTATTATGGTGTTTTTAAACTAAATGTATTCCCCAAATAAAAAAAAGAGTAAGAGGACCCAAAAAAATGCCACCATGACTTTGCAGAGTAAGAGAGGCCGTTCTAGGCAAAAAGGCATCCTTTAAAAATTGGAAGTCAAATCAAAGGCCATGTCTACACTGCTACTTATGTTGGCAAAACGTATGTCTCTCAGGGGTGTGAAAAAACACATCCCTGAGCGACATAAGTTTCACCGGTATAAGTGGTGCACAGCACTCGCTATATCAGCGGGAGAACTTCTCCCATCAATATAGCTACCACTGCTTGTTGGGAGTGATTTAATTATGTCAATGGGAGAGCTCTCTCCTGTTGGCATAAAGCAGCTACATGAGAGATCTTACAGCGGCGCAACTGCATTGGTACAGTTGTGCTGCTGTAAGTTCTCTAGTGTAGACATAGTCTTAGGCCTTGTCTACACTACAAAGTTTTGTCGGCAAAAGTTATGCTGCTTTAATTAAAGCGCTTTAATTAAAACCACTGTTGCATGTCCACACTAGCTCCTTGTGTCGGCAGAGTACTTTCACACTGAAAGCTCTTGCATCGACACAGAGTAGTGCACTGTGGTAGGTATCCCATTATGCAACTGGCCCACAGGGTGCTTTGGGAAGGGTTTGCAATGCCTTATGGGGCAGGTATAGCGTCACATGATGCAAGTTTCTCAATCCCATCTTACCAAGGGCATCCTAATAGGTTGTCAGCTGCTTTTTCAACAGAAGCAGGTGGGCGGGGAGGAGAGGTGAGTGGTTGTCTGGAGCTGGGGAGACAGCAGGCTGACCGACCTATCCTGAGGCAGGAGGAGGGGGACACCCCCCCCCCCACGTCAGCCCCCAGCTCTGCTCGGCACAGCAGTCTCTCCCGAAGTAGCCCACTCTGCCTGCCTGCCTGCCTGCCTATGGTTCTGTGATTCCTTCTGAGTTCTTCCACAGCCTCTTCAGCTGTCGGGAATGGCATCCTCAGCAGCTCTGTGAGCTCTCCACACTGAGGAATGTCAAAGCAGCACATTAGTTCCGTGTGTGTCGTTGTCCTCCTCTCTCTCTCTCTCCACTCCCCCTCCCCCTTGGCTCCCTGCAGCGGCAGTCTGCCTGCCTCTGTGTTTCTAGTGCAGGGTAGAACAGGAGCATTCCAAAGATTTTCTCTTTGTTCCCGAAATGGAGCAGCACGCTCAGCTGTCAGATACTTTCCGGAGCTTTGAAAGGGCAGCAGAGATCAAAACAAAGAGCACAGCGGTCACGGCAGGCATTGTGGGATACTGGCGGAAGCCAGTTCTGTCGACAAAACAAACAGCAGTGTCTGCACTGATGTTTTGTCGCTTTAACTTTGCCGCAAAAGACTTTATGCCTCTAGTTGAGGTTTTATTTTGTCGTCAAAACAGCAGAGTTTTGCCTCCAAAAGTAGCTTTGTAGTGTGTACACCTTCCCTGTTTTGTCAGGCCTTAGTGAGGAAAATAGAAATGAATGTAAACTACGGCAAATCAAGTGTAAAAGTATAATAAGGCAGGCCAAGAAAGAAGTTGAAGAGCAACTAGCTAAGGACACGAAAACTAACAGCAAAAAAAAAAAAAATTGAGCTGCATCAGAAAAAAGAAGCCTACCAAACAATCTGTGGGGCCATTGGACAATTGAGGTGCTAAATGAGCACTCAAGGAAGACAAGGCCATTGTGGAGAATCTAAATCAGGGATCGGCAACCTATCAATTCACTCTGATTTAAGGTTTCGCGTTCCAGTAATACATTTTAACGTTTTTAGAAGGTCTCTTTCTATAAGTCTGTAATATATAACTAAACTATAGTTGTATGTAAAATAAATAAGGTTTTTAAAACGTTTAAGAAGCTTCATTTAAAATTAAATTAAAATGCAGAGTCCCCCGGACCGGTGGGCAGGACCCGGGCAGTGTGAGTGCCACTGAAAATCAGCTCGCGTGCCGCCTTCGGCACGCGTGCCATAGGTTGCCTACCCCTGATCTAAATGAATTCTTTGCATCAGTCTTCACTGCGAAGGTTGTAAAGGAAATTCCCAGACTGAGGTATCAGTAGAGGAGGTTTTGGAACAAATTGTTAAATTAAACAGTAGTAAGTCCCCAGGACCAGATGGTATTCACTCAGGAGTTCTGAAGGCACTCAGTTACAGAATTGCAGAACTACTAACTGTGCAATGTACTCACTCACTCACTCATGCCCGTCACCCCAGTTGGGGTATGGGCCGCCAACCACAGATCTCCAGAGTCCTTTATCCTGGGCCATTTGCTCTAGCTGGTTCCAGGTATAGCCCATTTTTATGCTATCAGCCTGAAGGTCGCGTCGCCAGGTGTTTCTTGGACGGCCTCTTTTCCGCTGCGACCTGCGCCATCTTTCTTGACTCGTACATGGTCCTCACGTTCCATGTACCAATGGTAATCCTCCTGGTTGCAAGAAGGGTAATCGGCTTAGTGGCTTCCTCACGACTTTCACCACCCAGCGTCATGCGTCTTCGAGTTGAAGACCCTTCTTTTTCCAGGCTAAAAGTCTCGTTATCTCTATTGTTGGCGTTTCTGTAGCAGGTTGATTTTTTACGGGGTGGAGTTGCTAGCCCCACGCCCAACCCTCCTCCTTTATCCTGACTTGGGACAGGCAGATGGCCCCAAAGGACCTCTCTGGTGGAGTTTGTGCAATGTAACCTATCACTTAAATCCGTCTCTGTACCAGATGACTGGAGGATAGGTAATGTAACACTGACTTTTTTTTTTTTAAAATCTGCAGAGGTGATCCTGCCAATTACAGGCTGGTAATCCTAATTTCAATACCAGGCAAATTGTTGAAATTATGGTAAAGAACAGACTTATTGGACACATAGATAAACACCATATGTTGGGAAAGAGTCAACATGCTTTTTGTAAAGGGAAATCATGCCTCACCAATCTATTAGAATTCTTTGAGGGCATCAAAAAGCATGTGGACAAGGGTGATCCAGTGGATATAATGTACCTTGACTTTCAGAAAGCCTTTGACAGGGTCCCCACACCAAAGGCTCTTAAGCAAAGTAAGCAGTCATGGGATAAGAGGGAAGGTCCTCTCATGGATCAGTAACTGGTTAAAAGATAGGACACAGGGTAGGAATAAATTTTCACAGTGGAGTGAAGTAAATAAGGTCCCCAAAAGGACCTGTACTGGGACCAGAGCTGTTCAACATATTCATAAATGATCTGGAAAAAGGAGTAAAGAGTGAGGTGGCAAAGTTTGTAGATGATACAAAATCACTAAAAATAATTAAGTCCAAAGCTGACTATGAAGAATTAGAAAGGGATCTCACTAAACTGGCTGACTGAGCAACAAACCGGGAGATGCAATTCAGTGTTGATAAATGCGAAGTAATTCACATTGGAAAATGTAATTCCAATTATACGTACAAAATGATGGGTCTAAATTAACTGTTAATACTCAAGAAAGATCTTGAGTCATCATGAATAGTTCTCTGAAAAAATCTGCTCAGTGTGCAGCAGCACTCAAAAAAGTTAACAATGTTAGGAACTATTAGGAAAGGGATAGATAATAAGACAAAAAATACCATAATGCCTCAATATAAGTCCATGGTATGCCCACACCTTGAATACTGCATGCAGTTCTGGGCACCCTAACTCAAAAAAGATACATTAGAATTGGAGACAGTACAAGGACAACAAAAATTACTAGGGTATGGAATAATTTCCATAAGAGGAGAGATTAAAAAGGCTGGGCCTGTTCAACTTAGAAAAGACACAGCTAAGGGGAGGTTTGTAAAATCATGAATGGTGTGGAGAAAATGATTAAGGAAGTGTTATTTACTACTTCACATAACACAAGAACGAGGGATCACCTAATCAAATTAATAGGCAGCAGGTTTAAACCAAACATAAGGAAGTATTTCTTCACAGAATGCACAGTCAACCTGTGGAACTCGTTACCTGGGGATATTAGGAAGGCCAAAAGTATAACTGAGCTCAAAAAAGCATTAGATAAATTCATGTAGGATAGGTCTATCAATGGCTATTAGTCAGGATGGTCAGATGCACGGCCCCATGTTCTGCGTGTCCCTATACCTCTGGCTGCTAGCAGCTGGGCCTGGACGACGGAGGATGGATCACTCAGTAAATTGCTCTGTTCTGATCATCCCTTCTGGAGCATCCAGCACTGGTCACTGTTAGGAGACAGGACACTGGGCTAGATGGACCATTGGTCTGACCTAGTATGACCATTCTTATGTTCTTAGCCATAGAATCACTCTGGGAACTCCATGTTTTTTTGGTTATCCCTAAGTCCTTTTTGGAGCTGCAGGCTTCCATGATTCAGTCCCCTGTCAAACAAGTATGGCCTACGTTCTTTGTTCTTAAATTCATGACCTTTCATTTGGCTGCATTAAAACACATGTCCAAATGAGCCTAGCTTACTGTGCAATCTCACTGTAAAACTTACCTGTCACGGTTTACTACTCCAATTTTTGTGTTGGCTGCCAACTTTACTAGCCGTGATTTTATATTTTCTTCCAAACTGATAAATCTGTAGATTAGTATTTCACCAATAACATAACTTGCAGGACCCCACAAGAAACCCCTGATGGATAATGATTTTCCATTTACATTTGGAGAACCATCAGTTAGCCATTTTTAATCCATTTAATATGGGCTACAAAGATTTTGTATAGTAATAATTGCTTAATCAGAATGTTGTACAGTACTACATCAGAGTATATTACGTTAAGCAGTAACCTTTGTCAACCCAGTTTATAATCTCATCAGTGAACAATATCAAAGTTGTTTTCAAGGCCTCTATTTTCCATAAAAATATGTTGACTTGTGTTAATTATGCTATCTTTTAATTCTTTAGTGATTTACCCAGAATCAGTGTCACATTGACCAGTCTGTACTTCCAGGGTCATCCTATTTATCCTCTTAAATACTGGCACAGCATGAGCTTTTTTCCAGTCCTCTAGAACTTCTCCAGTATCCTAAGATTTGCTGAAGATGAGCTTCAGTAGTTCATAGAGCTCTTCAGCCAACTCTTTTAACTCTTGAGTGAAAGTTGTCTGGTCCAAGAGATTTTAAAATATTTAACTTTAGTAGCTGCTGTTTAATATCCTCTGGTAGTTACTGTTGGAATAGAAAGTATTTGATGATCACTGTAGGATGTGAATATGTC
The DNA here is from genome assembly GCF_028017835.1 of Emys orbicularis. Taxonomy (NCBI): domain Eukaryota; kingdom Metazoa; phylum Chordata; order Testudines; family Emydidae; genus Emys; species Emys orbicularis. Next base: position 29,961,457 of record NC_088683.1, on the reverse strand, counting down.
ATTCAGCTTCTTTCCAAATACAGAATAGAATATTCGTTACTTTTGCCTTTTCTGAATTATTGACAATATTTTTGCATTATTGTTGACAATTTTACTGTTCTTTTCTTGTAGTATTGTAAGGTCTTGTCTATATGAACAATTAGTGGGTGGCACAAGGGGATGTGAATCTACCCCATACTACCCTGCCACGGACTACCTGTCCATATGGACTCTGCTGACACTCATTAACATTTAATTAATGTGCTTTGATCTAGCACTGTTTCAAAGAGTATTAGTGCAGTAAGGCCCAGAGCTCCCATCAAGATTGGAGCCTCGTTGTGCTGAACAAATCTAAAATAAATGACAGATAATGTCCCCAAAAGCTTACAATCTAGACTGGGACAGGTTGTAACATGTGGATAAAGATCGCAATGCAAGTGAGTGTGGGGAAACAAGTGCAGCAGTAATAGAAAGCCAGAGTTGTATATATTAGCTAGTTGTATAATTTTCTGACATTGCAGTTTTCTTTTAAATAAGTGAACAAGAGATCTTTAATGAATCGCTAATCATCTGTCAGTTTAGCCATCATTATTAAGCACTTTATTGTAAACTGGGTACAGATGGGTCTTAAGAAGAAATTTGTGGGAGGACAAGAGTAATGGCTCTCCCCTCCAAATACTTAAAATATATTTTCAAAAAGCATCTTTAAAAAAAAATATTGCAAGGGGAGACTTTATCCACCTGCTTTTTAGAATGTATACTTCAGCCGGGTGCCAGATGTTTTCTTTTGCTAAGTTTCAGGAACGTTAACAATTAAAATGTAAAGCTCTCTAGCATAGGAAATTGGGTTCTGTGCTGCTATGCAGAAACTTTGGCTGGATTCTTGGTCCTAGGGCCTAACAGGGCCCAGAAATGAAGTGATTGGTGCCTTATCTTGCTTAAAGTTCTGCAATGTTGGGCTACAAAATGGTGTGTGAAAGGCTGGGAAAATAGTCCTCTGACATAGATGTGGAAGGTCTCCTGGTGAAAAGTGTTTCTGAAAGATAGGAAATAATTTTTTTTTAACATAGACATAAAGATTTTAAGCCCAGAAGGAACCACTATAATATCTAGCCTGACCTCTTACACAACACCGGGCAAGAAACTTGATCTTCTAATTACTGCCAAAATAGTCCTAAAGTCTTTGAGGATAGAGGTTTTATTTATTTCTACTTCTGCTTTCCACATTAGAAAAAATACTATCCTAAGTAAAGTAGCAAAAAGTACCTGAGATGTGTTACATAGTCATTGATTTTTTTTCTCTGCTTCTACACACCAATATGTCTGCATGGTACATGCACAAAAATCATGGCACGGTTGTAGATTCAATCCTTGTGATAGAGAGTTAGGATGTGTCTACACTGCAAACTTTTGCCAATGCACATTACATCAGCATAAAGCTGCCACAGTTAGCATGTTGCTTGTGTGCGTGCGTGTTTGGCTCTTTGCGTCGGCGCTGCCCATGCTCACCACACGTGCTTGTGTCAATGCACAGTGCGGTGCGCCATGGGTAGGTTACCACCATCCAGCACGCGCTTTGGGAAGTTTTGGCAATGCATGTTAGGGCAGAAACAATTCACACAGGGGCAACTGAGAGCCCCAGAAGTCAACTTCCCAGCATGCAACTCTCCATCCCATAATATCTATAGCCCATAATTTTTGCAGCATTTTAAAAAATCCAATGAACCCGTGCAGCCCACCTCGCTGTCTGCCATCTCTGACAGAAGCATTGAGCCTGCAGTGCTCTGCACTATTGTCATGAGCATTGCAGGCACAGGGACACATGATCCTCCCTTATTTGCAGAGCCACAAGAAAAAACCAAATCAGTGGGGAACATAATGAATTTGTTAAGGACTGATTGCTGTGGGACATAGTGAGAACTAATTCAAGGTTGGAGGTGGTATTCATGGAGCAGCTGCAGATGGTGGAGTTCTGCTTCTGGGCCCGAGAAATGAGCACTGACTGGTGGCATCACATCATAATGCAGGCTTAGGATGATGAGCAGTGGCTGCAGAACTTTCGGATGCATAAGGCCACATTCCTGGATTTGTATGCCGAGCTCGCCCCAGCCCGCCAGTGCAGGGACACCAGAATGAGAGCTGCACTGACTGTGGAGAAGCAAGTGGCGATCGCACTTTGGAAGCTTGCCACACCAGATTGCTGCTGATAAGTGGGAAATCATTTTGGAGTTGGAAAATCCACTATGGGGACCGTTGTCATACAAGTGTGCAGGGCTATTAACTGTCTCCTGCTGTGCATGACTGTGACTCTTGGCAACGTGCAGGACATTGTGGATGGATTTGCAGCAGTGGGGTTCCCGAACAGTGGTTGGGCGATAGCACTCATATCACTATTTTGGCACCTGCCCACCTTGCCACAGAGTACATCAATAGAAAGGGCTACTTTTCTCTGGTTATTCAAGCATTGGTGGATCACCGGGACACTTCACCGACATTATTGTTGTCTGCTCAGGTAAGGTGCATGATGCTCACATCTTTAAGAACACAGGACTGTTCAGAAGGCTACAAGCAGGGACTTTCTTTCCCAACCGGCAGATTACCATTGGTGATGTTGAAATGCCAATAGTGATCCTGGGGAACCAGCCTACCGCTTGCTCCCCTGGCTTATGAAGACATACATTGGCCACTTGGACAGTAGCAAGGAAATATTCAGCTACTGGCTCAGCAGGTGCAGAATGACAGTTGAATGTGTTCTTGCTAGGTTGAAGGGATGCTGGTGGTGTTTACTCACAAGATTGGGTCTCAGTGAAAAAATCATCCCAATGGTTATAGCTGCCTGCTGTGTCCTGCATAATGTCTGTGAAGCAAAAGGGGGAAAATTGCCGCTGGAGTGGAGTGGGAGCAGCTGTCTGCTGAGTTTGAACTGCCAGACCAGATGACTATTAGAAGAGCTCAGTGTGGAGCTATAGGGCTCAGGGAGACTTTGAAAGAGCACTTTAACAGTGAGCCAGAATAGTGCATAGTGGTGTTTTGGGGCCCACTAGAAATTGTGTGGTGCTTGGTATACACCTATGAATATAATGCAGTCAATGCTCCTATTAATTTTGTGGTGCATGCTGTACATTTATGATTATTATGCTGTGTTTTTTTCACTGATCCTGAGTTGTCACGTTGTACAATAACAAGTAAGTAGGTGCTTTCAGTACTGCTAGGCATTCTGCAGCATATGTTGTGAACTAATAAAGATGAACTGTTTTCCAAACAATAAAATTTTGAGTAATGAAAACACTGCAAAAAATTTTGTCCAAGTTAAAAGTAAATACATTTAAAACTTAATAAATTTATGGAATAGAGCTTAAGAAAGAGAGAGAATATTTATGGCCATTTTTGCTACATGTATAGCAACTGTGGCTCTTTCAGGTCAGTGTATGTGAAGCTATGGTTGTTCTTAATGTCCTCAGGTGTGGAGTGGTCGGGGTAGGGATGTGACCCCTGATGCAACGTGGAATGTTGAGGAGGGGTGCAGGGAGGTGCTATAATGGAGTTCTCCGTGGACAGAAAAGGGAGGTAAACCTGTGGTTGTTGAACCTGTAGGTCCACAAGAGTGTGCAGAATCTGCGTTTGCTGCTGGAGAAAAACCCCATTGTGTCCTGGTGCATCTCCCTCTCCTTTTGCTGGTGTGACTCCTGGGCCTTTCTCTGTCTGCTCTTTCCTTCTTCATACAGTTTGCAACATTCACCCTCCAGGCCCTCTACTCTTGTCTGATGCAGCTCTGGCTTGCAGGATCTCTCTGAACATGTCATCCCAAGTCCTCTTCTCTCTCCTCCTTATCTGGTTCAGGCATTCTGCGAGTGTGGAAGGGGAGCCCCCTCAAGGCCGCAACAGCAGCAGCTACAGATAAAACACACAGAGGTAACACTGTCAATATAGTCACAATGGAAAGCGGAAGTTAAGATTCAGAACTCCCTTCCCTTGCTTCCCATTTGTTTTAAACAAGGCTCGCTTATTGACACTTCTGCTTGGGATTGCTTGTGCACTGCACCACTCACCGCTCCTGCCCTGGTGAGTATGGCCCACCGGGGCAAGGGAAATGAGGTGGGAATTGCTCAGTTGCATGAAACCAGTTGCATGAGAACAGGGAAATGGCACTGAGTACTGGCACCATTTTCCACAGACAGTAGTGATTTTAGCTGATATCTCACTCCCGAGGGTGACAAAGGCACCGAGAGCACAGCTGCTGCTGGCATCCTGAAGCTGCCTGGGCCCATATGATGCTAGCCTGTTTACTGCAATGGTACCTGCCGAAGTTATCTCTGAGTGGTATGGGAAAGTGTCCCACCAGGGAGGAAGAAATAAGGCTGCCATCCTTAGAAACCTTTGGCAGCAAATTGCAAAGAACCTCCATGAAAGTTTTATTGAAATCTCTTGGGACATCCCAGTGTACATAAACAAACTGCTCCACATGCCCCAACCACCGAACTGTACAGGGGAATGAAAAGCATTTGGGACAAATGGGAAATACATTTACACACTTACTGGAGGTTCCTTCCCCTGCATTGGGCTCACCTATGCTCGACTCCTGGGACTGACTGGACTGCATTAGAGTCTCAAACAGGTCCTGGCTCATGGCATAGCTGGACCCCATCCCTGGTCTCCTGTTCCCCGTCCTCCTTCTCTTTCTGCTCCTCCTCCTTGTCCTCACTGTTCACGACAGGAGTGTGTGAGTCGGGCTTCTCAGAGGTATCAGCAGTGTTGTGTGGGGTGCTGGTGGGGTCTCTGCCAATTATGGCACGCAGCTCTTTGTAAAAGCAGCAGATCTGTGGCTCGTCACCAGATCAACTGTTGGCCTCCCTGGCCTTACGGTATGCCTGTTGCAGTTCCTTCACTTTCAGTCGGCACTGCCGCTGACCCCTGTCGTACCCCTTCTCCTGCATACCCCGTGGCATCAGCTCCTAGATGCCAATGTTTCTATGGCTGGTCTGTGGCTCTGTCTGCACATCCTCTTCTCTCCACAGGTCCAGAAGATTCAATCAGTATCTCTTATCTACTCCAAGCTGGGGGTATGTCTGGAGCATGTAGCTGACATGTTCAGCTGGGCAATTCCCACAACCATTGCAAGCTGCTAGGTGTCTTTCCACGCTGGACTATCAGGAAAAGGCATTTCAAAAATTTGCAAGATTTTAAGGGGGAGGAGGGCTTCAGGTCCCTGTGACACCTGCACAGTAGAGTTCACAGTTGTGGCCAGTGTTGGGCATTGTGGGACAGCTACTTGGAGGACTGTTAGGGTCAGCATAAGTAGCACAGTGTCCGTACTCATGCTGTGTAGACCTCAGTACATCAACCATGGCTCAGCGCTGCTCAGGGAGGTCATGTTACTGCATCACAATAATAAGACACATCAGTGGGAGACAAATTTAAGTGTCAACACATGCACAGCTAGGTTGACGCAAGGCGGCTTGCATCAGCCTCACTTTATAGTGTAGACCAGGCCTTTGTAACCTACCTCCACAGCCATCAATTTGAATAGGGAGGGGATTCCTTTTTCAGGCAGAAATGTGTTACATAGCTGCATTTATTTCTCTGGCACAATGAAACTGAATCTTATGTATGGAGTTCAGAACTAAAAATAATGTTAATTCCATCTTTCTACATGACAACATTTGATGATTAAGGACAATAACATTTTTTGCTCTTTTCTTCTCATAAAAACAGATCACAGTGGACTTGTCTACACACAAAATTTGCATTCATTTAACTAAACGTGGAGTAAAATCAGTTTAGCTAAACTAGTGCAATTTTAGCCTGCTCTACACTTAAAAATTAGATTGACCTACCTAGATCACTCAGAGATGTGAAAAATTCACACTTGTGATTAACAGAGTTATGCTGGCCTAACCTGCAGTGTAGAAACGGCTAGATCAACTGAAGAGTTCTTCCACTGACCTAGCTACCACCGCTTGTAGTGGTGAATTAACCTCCACAACAGAAACCTCCCATCCTTTGCTATAGTAAGCATCCAGCACTGAAGCGGAGCTGCTGTAGTATCTGTAATGTAAACATGACCTTAGTATGTGAACACTCTGTTTGGTTTAACATGGGACAAGCTAAACCAGTGGAAGCCAGGTTTAAACCAGTGTGAGAATGTGTCCACACAAAGAGTTGCAGAGGTTTAGCTAAGCTGGTTTAACTTTATCTCTTTAGTTAACAAGCACAACTTTGTGTGTAGAGTAGGCCTATAATTGCCCCATCAATGGTGCTGTTAGAAAAGAGCCATTGTTCCTTTGTCTCTGACAAGTAACTGGAATGGTGGCTCAAGATGCACTTTTTTTTTTCAGAATGATTGAATTTAGTACATTATATTCACTTTGATTTTTATTTTGAGAAAGGACAAAGTGTGTGTGTGGGGGGGAGAGGGGGGGAGGGTTGTATATTTTAACCAGATTTTTTCTTTAGTAAAGCACCACAGCCCCTAAATCATGTAGTATGAATTATCATTGCTTCCGTGTTTTTTATACTTGTTCTTAGTTTAGAAATATACTACACAATAATTACTAAACAGTGATTCCAAGCACAGTTATTCCTTGTTAACCCTAAATATATTAGTGTTAAAGTGTGTTTGGCTGTGTTTTGCGTGAAAACAAATGTTGTTTTTTACATTATGTTCTGTTAACTGGAAAGGACATGGGAGATGGGTGGGGATCAGAAAGGTGGGAGAGTTTGGGCAGAGAGGTGGAAAGGCATACTGCCCCGTCTCCTCCATCCTGCCGCAACACAGCAAGGCTTCTGGCAACTAAAAAAACACAGGGATTTTTGTAAACTGAACTGGGAGAATGGAAAGTCCCTCAAAGCCTGGGGTGTTCTTGGGTTTCTGGAACATCTGGTCACCTTGCTTGCTGGTGTCGGGGGGCAAAGGGGAGGGCAGAAATATTTGACTGGTCTTATGAACGATGTTGTCTGAAGTGCACCCATTTAGCAGGTATCAGTTTCATCGGGTCATCTGCCTGATAGATCTTTCAGTTGGTGTCTGCAGGGGCCACAAAACTGGGACAAAGCAGCATGTTTTTTAATTTGATTGATTGATTGTAAAAACTAACAGGGACACCCAGTTGGGCCCTAAAGACAGGAATGTTTCCAGTTTTCTGGGACACAGTGTAGCATAAAAACAATTGATTGTTCCACTTTCTCAACCCCATGCCCAGCTACTGGGTATTTCTGAAAAGGAAGGGAAATTTAGCCCAGAAGAAAAGAAGATTGGATTTCATTGGAAAGACAGTAACTGCTTTTTGTCAACTATAGCTAATCCTTGGGTAGACGAAATCTAGGTGTGAACCAGAAAGAAAGCCTTCCTGAAGCAGAATATTAAATAACACTGTTTGCAGAGAGCCAGACAGCAGTGTACGACTTGTGAATACCAAAATAATTATATTCCATAAAGCAAGACAACTTTTTATGCTAGTAACAGAGATTAATATTTCAGACATGTTGCAAGAAAGATGTATGGCTAATAGAGAAGCACAAAAGGAACTAATGGAAGATAATCTTTCACTTTGACAAAGCAGTTTTTATTGTGGGGAACCCATGTTTTCTGTAGCAGTGCTGAGGAAGGATTATCCCTTACTACACTCTCCATGACAGCATTGCAAAGGTACAAAGATACAAGGTGTGATAACTACTCCCAGTATATTACACGCAGCAGGGAAGCAAACTGCTGCCCAGGGCTCTTGTAAGAGTTTGTTCCAAGTGAATAAAAAGCAGCATTATAAAGCCAGTAGGTAAGATAGGATCCACCACCCTTCTTCCTCAATCTCTGTTCCCAGTGAAAAGATACAGAGCGAGGGGAAACAGGTTAATTTTGATACTTCCAGATGGGAGCAGGGAGCCCTGTTTAATTTGAAGGAAGGAATAGTTGTAGTGTAGGTAGTACATACAAGGGCATGTACTGGGCAGTCGTCTTTTTGTTCCTCTGCACCTGAAGAGCTGTTGGGTATTCACCTCTCTCTGCTGTCCTCTCCTGGTTGTCACTGGAATCATATCAGCCGTTATCTGGCCTGGGTCTGACTTCTCTTCTCCCTCGCAGCTTCCTGAATAGTTGACTAGTATCTCCTCCCAGTCCTGCCAGCAGTCTGGGGACCCCGCTCATGATGGATTTGCACCAGTTCACTCCCACAGCACCTCTGAATGACGTTCCTCTTCCCCCATCACATGTATGAGCAGTGTGGAGCAAACAGAGATAATACTGAAGCAAACTGAGAATATGAAAACAGCACAAATAGCTTTCCCACACCCTGGCATAATTAAGGAGAGGCTCCAGTGCCTGGCAGGGGGAGCTGAAAATGAAGGTAAAGGGATAGCCTAGTCAAAATCAGGGAAGCTGGCAGCCTTCCTATCAATTGAAGAACAGAATACAAATCAGAAGAGCTCACAGAGATACCTAGAGCTGATAAAAACATACCTATGGTATAATAATATATAATCATTTGAATTTATAATGTTGTTTTAAAGGGTTTTCATATCACTTGTCTGTTAGTGACATGTAAACATCATTATCGCCAGTTTAAGGATGGGGAAACAGGCTAAACAAGATTTAATGATTTACCTAAATTAACACAGCAAGTCTGTAGCAGAATTGGGAGTACAGTTCAGCAGTACAGATTCCTATATTAACCACTAGAGCACATTTTGTGTGCTCTTTTGTTAGTTATATAATAGGAAGGCTATAGACAAACTGAAAAGTGCAGAACAAACAAGAAATATTTGGGTTTTTAAAGATTACTTTTAGGTATTTTAAGAGGTTTGAAAAATAAAGTTTGTATTAATTTTAAAAAATGAGATTAAAGGGGTTTGAGATGAGGCTGAGACTTGAGAATGAAACCAGCGATGGCTGACAAAAATAATAAAATTGTGAGACTATATCAGGCAAAAATGATTTAATGGTAAAACCTGAAGAGAAGGAGACCAACGGTATGATGTGAATATAATAGTCTACAAATATCTGAGAAATATTAAAGTAGAGGGATTATTTGTGTTTGAGAATGGCATGACAAGGAACAATGGCTTGGAACTAAATGACAATTAACCCAAGATAATATTGGAAGAGAAAATTCTTAACTGTTAAAGCAGTTTGTCATGGGAATAATCTATTTAAGGAGTGCCAACGGTTGATGTTTAGGCGTAGATTACATAACATGAGAAAATAGCGTAAATGGGAAATCCTTTGTTTCATGCATCAGGATGCTAGAAGACCCAGTAGGTTCTTGTCTATGCAGTTCTTATGGGTAATGTACTAAAAGCACAGTAAACTGATTCAGGGGCCATAAAAGGCTTGAAAGCAGATGTGCACTAACTGAAACAAGGGAAAGCATGAAAATTACAGGTGTTCTAGCACAAGTCTTTGCTTATGTATACTTTTGAAGAAACTTCATCTTCAAAAGTATACATAAAGGAGGCAGCATTACTTGAAACAAATATTAGGCCCTGCATTTCAGAGCCCCACCGGAGTAATCCATTTTATATATATACATATATATATCATCTAAGGTTTTGATTTTTTTAAATAAATCTTAGAGTTTAAGGCCAGATGGGGGGCCATTAGTTCATCTAGTCTGACCTCCGGTATATCACAGGCCATTACATTTCACTCCGTTACCCCTGTATTGAGCCCAATAATCTGTGTTTAACTAAAACATAATTTGTATTTGGCTTAAGCATATCTTCCAGATAGGCATCCAGTCTTGATTTGAAGACATGAAAAGATGTCTCCACCATTTCCCTTGGAAGTTTGTTCCAATGGATATTCACTCTCACTATTAAAAATGTGTGCCTAATTTTTAATTTGTCTGTCTTCAGCTTCCAGCCATTGGCTCTTGTTACTCCTTTCTCCACTAGCTTAAAGAGCTATTTAGTACTGAGTATTTTCTGCCTGTGTAGGTACTGTAGTTATGCGCTATAATAAAATCACCTCTCAGTCTTCTTTTTAATAAACTAAACATACTGAGCCCTTTTAATCTCTCACTGTAAGGCATTTTCTCCAGCCTCAAATCATTTTTGTGGTTCTCTTCTGCACCCTCTCCAGTTTTCCAATATCCTTTTTAAAATGTGAACACCACAAGCAGACGCTGTACTCTAGTATTGGTCTCACCACTGTCATATACAGGGGTAAAATAACCTCCCTGCTCCTACTCACTATTCCTTTGTTTATCCGAGGATCGCGTTAGCCTTTTCTGCCACAGCACTGCGCTGGGAGCTCATGTTGAGTTGCTCATCCATTTTGACCCCTAAATTCATTTCAGGATCTCTGCTTTCTGGGATACATTTCCTCATTCTGTAGATATAGCCTGCATTCCTTGTTCTTAGTTGCATGTGGCGGTATTAAAATGCATTTTGTTTCAATGGGCCCAGCTTACTACATGATCAGATAATTCTGTGTGGCCGCCCTGTCATCATTTATCATTGTGCCATTTGCAAATTCTATCAGCCGTTATATTTACTTCCAGATCGTTGATGAAAATGTTGAATAGTATCAGTTAGCCAGTTCTTAATCATTTAATGTGTTTTATTGATAGTTTGTAGTGCTGTTTTTTAATTAATGTTGTTCAGTACTAACTCAATGCCTTAAATAAGTATATTACATCTACACAGTTACCATTATCAACCAAACTTTGATTACAAGTTTCAATCAAAGAATGAAATCAGGTTTGTTTGACAAGACCTATTTCTTCTTCAAGTGGTTGCAGGTATGTATTCCACTTGGGTATGCATGTGCCCAGCGCATCAGTTGGAGAACTTTCCTTAGCAATACCCCTCGGGGTGGCGCTTGTACCCTTAGGCCCTGTAGCCCCTCCCATGGCTACCTGCTTAATTCCTTCTCACTGCCCGCAGGTTGAGTTGGCACATTCAGTGTGGTGTTTCACCTCACTTTCCTCTATCACAATGTTTCTGTGGTTTTCTTATGTAAATAGTTAGTTTAGTAGTACCTTAAGATTTTATTTAATGTAGTAAGTAGAGTTTTTGCCTGATGTGATGCCTTCACCAGGTTTTAAGCATTGTTTGACATGTCGGGTAGCTGCCTCTACTGGTGACTCCCACACTCAATGTTTATTGTGCCTTATGGAAGGGCACATTAAGGAAAGGTGCTCCATCTGCAGGTTGTTCAATAAAAGACCTGCGGTACAGCTGCTGCTGGCCCAGGTCAGCTGACTCGGGCTCATGGGACTTAGGTTATGGGGCTATAAAATTGCAGTGTAGATGTTCAGGCTTGGGCTGCAGCTCAGGCTCTGAGACCCCACGAAGCAGGAGGGTCTCAAAGCCCTACACTTCAATTTTATAGCCATTCAGCCCAACTCCAGTGAGCCCAAGTCAGCTAGCCTGAGGTCCTAGGCTCAGTGCTATGAATTTTTTTTATCACAGTTTAGACATACCGAAGAGAACTCAGGTGGCTATAGACTTGTGCTTGAAGAAGCACCTTATGGAGCAGGCCATGAGGTCCACTTAGGCTCTCTGGGGACTGCCACAGATCATCAGGCCCCCAGAGACCGTCTGAGCTGCTACGGGCTGGGGCTTCACAACCAGATTTGGATTCCTCACCCACGAAGAAGGGAGATCGTTCCCTGCCTCTGTTCCTCTAAGGAAAAAGAACCCACAAAATGGACTGAGGCTGTTCCAGAGCTCAGCAAGATTCCTCCTCCCTGTCTTGGAGGAGTGCAGACCACCAATGTGAGTCTTCAGTACTCAGGATAGAGCTGGACAACCCACTTGCTCTCCAATACTGAGGCAAGATCAGATAGATGCCATACCGTCAACCCCAGTACTGTCCAGAGGGCGTCCATTGAGTCTGGTACCAATGACAATGGTGATGGCACCGATGGTTTCTGCACTGGCAGCATATCAGGCATCAGTGGACTTGCTGTGCTTTTCTGTTCCTGATTCGCCACTTACCCAGGAACATTTGACTGTGGTGGCGGCTTCTTTGGTGTCCTCGGCACTGCATGGACTGGATCTAGACTTGTTGGTACTGTCGTCCATACAGCCTTATGGACGGGGTTGCAGTCAGCGTCCTGCTTGGTACTAAGGGGCAGGGTTGCAGTCAGCTTCCTGCTTGGTACTAAGAGCATTGCCAGCATAGTGATTGCAGTAGTCTACATCTGCGGGTCTGGTATCAATTTCATCCTCTGTACAAGTACCAGGTTCAGTAATGAAAGTGAGTGCAATGCCTTTGTCAGTACTCAGTGCCAACTATTGTACCATCGTTGGTGCCGATGAGACCTGCGTCTAGGGCTGTGGATGACACGCGGTGTTTACTGGATCCACCTGGAGCAGCTCCTCCATTACCATCAGACTACTTGGAAGGGTCTTCAGGATTGAGTTTGGAGTCTTTTCTTTCGCCATACCGTTCTTGAAGGTCGTTGAGACTTCCTGGGAATCACCCTGGGTACAGAGATTGGTACTGCTCTCGCAGGGATAAAGGTTCCTGGCCTAGCTCCTACTGGCCACCAGTGCCGTATCCCTATCGACAGTGGCCTCCTTGGAAATCCCTGGGAGGTTCCTCATTCGACGAGGTCCCAGTCTTCCACTCGTTCCAGGGTGAGGTCACACATTCCTCTGGTAGTGTCCCTCCTGATCCACCTGTGCTGCAGCCACAGACTGAGGTGACTCCCTATGAGTTGGTGCAGATTGATCCTATATTAGTCATGCATTGCCACAGGAGATTCCATTGATCTCGCTTCCCTCTTCTTCCTCATCACCAAATGAGGCTACGGTGCCAGATCATTCTTCTCTGGTGCCAGAGGATTTTAAAATCACATCAAGATCTCCTGAGACAAATAGTGTCCACCTTGGGTATTCAAGCTGAGTTTGTTCAGGAGAACACCCATACATTAGTGAATATTCTTCAGTCCTCTGCTCCTGTCAGAGTCACTCTCCCTATAAATGAAGTGATGTTAGAGTCTGGCAAATCTCTGTGAAATATCCCAGTGTCTTTAAAAGCAAAGCATAGTGATAAGAGGTATTATGTCCACAGGCAGGGTTTTGAGCATTTTTTCCTCACATTCAGCTCCTAATTCTCTTGTTGTGATGGCGGCAAACAAGAGATTATGACACAGGAGATATAAATCCGCACCTAAAGAGAAAGAGTCTAAGAGGTTAGTCTTGATGGGGAGAAAAGTTTATTCAACCTCTTAATTACAAATGTGCATTGAGAAACACCAGGTATTATCATTTAAGTATGATTTTGTGAATTAGGATGCTATGCCCAAGTTTATGGATAAGTTGCGAGAATCCTCCAAGGAAGAGTTTAAGGCAGGGGTCTCAAAGTCCCAGCCCGCGGGCCATCTGCTGCCCAAGAATCTCCCCACTGCGGCCCGCGTAGGAGAGACGCATGCAGATATGCTGCAGGCAATGTCTGCTGAAGGTGCGCTGCCCCGCCAACCCCTCCCCCCCCCTCCCCCGCAGCATCATTAGTTGCCAGACAGAATCAGCCATGGAGGCAGCATCACTTTTTTCCACAATGAATATAAACAAGTCAAAATACTGAACACAACTATCTGATGCACACCTTGCTGCAATCCTGAAGGTTTCAACTGCTCAGTCACTGAGGCCAAACATCAACAAACTGACAGAACTGAAGCGTTGCCAGGTGTCTGGCAAACACTAAAAACTCTCTGGCAGGCGAAGAATTGTATAAAGTTGTATGACAGTTTTATTATTTCTAAGAAATTCAAAATAAAAAATACAATATAAAGGTTTTCTTTTCTGAACACCATCTTCAGTGACACTATTGGCCTGCTAGGAGGATTTGAGGACTGGCACTGACCCTAAGGTAAATTGAGTTTGAGACCCCTGGTTTAAGGCATTCATTGCAGAAGGCCGTTTGGTGGCCAAAATGTTGTTGCAGTTGGCACTGGACAGCAGATCCTTCATCCAGATTTATGGCTGCCTCTGTAATAAAGAGAAGGACCTAGTGATTACAGAACTCAGATAGCTCCTGAGGTCCAATAGAGCACAGAGGACGTACCTTTCGATGATTGGTTTTTGTTTTCTGAGAAAACTGACAAGACATTGCATCCTTTTAAGGATTCTTATGTTATTTTGCAGTCACTGTGGGTTTATACGAGGCCACAAAGAGACATCGTTATGAGAGTCAACAACACTAGCAATATCATCCACCACAATACTTGTGACAGTCGTATTAGCCTGCTAGGTGGCAAAACTAGAAAGCGGCATAAATCACCAGAAGAGAAGACCGTCTGGGTCCAGATTTGATTAACCAGCCCTTTCTCCACTACCTTCGGGCAAGCAGCCTATTCGACTTTTGTATCGAGAGCAGCATACCAATGGTGAACTTATTGATCACATCTCCACAGTTCAAGGACAGGCTTCTAAAGTAGTTGGGAAACAATAACTATGGACAAGGTGATCCTAAGCACTGTGGGATCAGATTATACCATCCTATTTCTGTCCAAATTCTGTGTGCTCTGGGGGCTTTTAGTGAGGGAGTTCATCATCAGGGAAAGGAATTCTGCTTCCGTTACTTCCTGATCCCCAAGTCCAAAGGAGGGGTGAGAGCTAACCTTGATCTCCATGGTCTCAACAAATACATCCGATACGGAGATTCTGCATCTTTCCTTATCTGGATGATTGGTTACTGAGGGGCAAGTCCAAAGACCAGGTTCTCTGCCACAGCCAGTTCACACTTTTCTCTTTTTGATCAGCTGGGTCTAATTTAGAACAAAGGGAAGTCACACCTAATACCAACTCAAAAAATAGAGTTCATTGGGGCCCTACTAGACAATACAAGTTTGAGGGCTTTCCTGCTGATTGAGAGATTTCAGGCAATTCACCAACTATGTCTATCCCTCCAGTCTCATGATCACCCATCAGCTACAATCCTTGTGTCCCTGAGGTCACTAAGGCATGTGGCAACATGCATTTAGGTAGTCCAACACGCAAGATTGCATTTGTGTTCTCATCAAAGCTGGATGAAACTAGTCTACCTCCCAGATTGTCAGTTGAAGGACAGCTTAGTGTGAGTACCACCAAACATCCTGGACTCCCTACAGTGGAGGACAGATCAGTTCAATGTTTATAAGGTGTTCCCTTTGTCCGCCCTTCTCCAGCCAGGACTATAGTTACTGGTATATCCAAAATGGGCTGGGGAGCACATCTAGGTCATTGCGAGTTCTGGTTCTGTGGGCAAAACTGGAAGTTTTCCTTTGTATCAGTTTTCTGGAGCTTTGCACTATTTACAATGCATGCCTGGCCTTTCAGTCTCACATCAGGGGTATAGTGGTTCATATTCTTAATGACAATAGTATTGAAATATATTATGTGAACAAGCAGGGAGGGGCTAGTTCCAACCCACCTTGCCAGGAAGTGATACAATTTTGGCATCTGTGCATCAAGGAGGAAATTACCCCCACAGCGGCTCACTTACCCAGTGTTCAGAATCAGTTAGCCGACCACCTCAACAGAGTTTTCTCCTAGAATCATGATTGGTCCTTGAACAACGTATTGAGATCCATCTTCAGAGACTGGAGTATTGCAGCGATTGACTTGTTTGCAACAAAAGACAACAGTCAGTTGTGATCTCGAGTGGGGCCCAGTCTAGGCTCTTTAATCAGTGCCTTCCATTTGAATTGGGGATCAGAGCTGATGTATGCTTTAATTCTTCAGGTTATCCTGAAACTGAAGTTGAATCATACCAAACTGATACTCATATCACCAGCTTGGCCAAGACAAGCTTGGTTCTCTGATCTTCTTGACCTTTCTGACATCTCAAATATTTTCCCCTCCCCCCTTCTGACACACTGAGCAGTCTGCATCTCTTGACGTGGATGCTACATGGTTAGATGAGGGGGAGGGACATTGCTTGGAAGCGGTGCACTGAGTCTTGCTTGACAGCAGAAAGCTTTCTACTAGAACTACATAGTTCATCAAGTGGAAGCGTTTTTCTGTTTGGTTGCTAGCTCTGGGAATCCAGCCAAAACAAGCATGCATTCAAGATGTTTTGGATTATCTGTTGCTTCTTAAGTCATCAGGTCTGTCTCTCAGCTGCTTGAGGGTCCGCTTAACGAGGATATCGACATTCCACATAATTTTTTCTAACTAGCTGAAATGTAGATTTGTTTTTTTAAAGGGATTGTCTGCCTCCAAGTCATCAGTTGTCTCGACTTTGTCTCTTATGTGGATCGTGTGAAGGGTCTGGTGGTTTCCAAGCAGACAGTTCCCAGATGGATTACTTCCTGCATTATGGCAGCATATGGAGTGGCTCAGTCTACACCTCCTCCAAGACCAGTGGCTCATTCAACAAGGGCCCAAACAGCTTCCTGGTGATGTTCTATATTAGACATTTGCAGAACAGCTTCCTGGTCTTCAGTACATATTTTTACCAAGCATTATGCTAGGATGACTGCATCAAGGTCAGATGCAAACCTTGGGAAGGCAGTTTTGCAATTGTTCTTTAGCCCCACCTCCTTCAGTTACTGCTTGTGAGTGGCCTTAGTGTGGAATACATGTCTGCAACTACTCGAAGAAAAAAAACAACAGTAACTTACCTGAACTGTAACTGTTTTCCTTTGAGATGTGGGTGCAGATATAGATTCTACGACTCACCCAACATCCCCTCCTCATCAGAATTGTTAGCTTTGGATTCTGGTGCGAAGGAACTGAAGGGAGTCAGGGCAGCGTTGCCCTTATAGCAGGGGAGGGGCTAAGGACTGAAAGACATGAGTGCCGCCCTGACAGGTACTTCTAAGCAAAGTTCTCAGATTGTGATGCACTGGGCACACGCACACTTTGAGTGGAATACTACACATCTGCACCCACATCTCAAACAACAGTTAGAGTACAGGTAATTAATTTTTTTCCATGAAACTATGTTGACTGGCATTAATCATATTCCTATCCTTTAATTCTTTATCAGGTGAGTCCAATATCAGCTCTTCCATTATTTTGCTCGGGCTAGCCAACCTATATTAACCCTTTTTGAACATTGTCACAACATTAACACTCTTTCAGTCTTCTGGCATTTCCCCAGTATCTCAAGATATGTTAAAAATTAACATGAGAAGGGCCAGAGATCTCCTCAGCCAACTCTTTTAGGACTCTTGAATGCCAGGTATCTGGGCATGCTGATTTAAAAATATTTACTCCCAGTAGATGTTGTTTTACATCTTCCTTAGTACTTCATCCTCAGTGATAAGAGTACATAATCCTGCTTCTTTCCAAATACAGAACAGAAATATTTATTAAACACTTCTGTCTTTTCTGCATCATTATTAACAATTCTAGTAATGGGTCTATACCCTTGTTGGGACTTCTTTTATTATTAATACACTTCAAAAACTTATTATTGTCTTTAGTCCTGCCAACTATGGATTTTTCCTGACGTCTTTAGTTTCCCTTATTGATTTTCTGTACTTCATAACTTCGAATTTATATCAATCACTTTTTAAAATTTGTTCTGTTATTGTTGTTTTTGGGGGGGGGGGTGCTGTTTTTCTATTTGCTGCTTTTACTTTACCACTGAACCAGGAATGTACTTTTAGCTAAAGTTGTCCTCTTCCTTGATTGTGGAATCATGGCTTTTTTGGCCATCTAATAAACTCTTCTTAAAGAACTCACAATTTTCCTCCCAAACAATTTAATTCATATTTTTCCTCAGCTTTGGAAAATTAGCCTTTCTGAAGCACCAAGTGTATACATTACTGGTTGGTATTTTTCCTTTGTTTGTCCATACTGAATGTAATCAGGGTCATGGTTGTATTTCTTTCCCCCTTCCTTCTCCCCCCCCCCCCCCCCAATTCATTCAGTGAAAAGATAAGACACCATTTATATCAGTGATCTCTTGGAGAAAAACTAAAGTTTTCTGGTCCCTAAGCAACCAACAGCTTCCCGCTCTGTTATTGATTAATCATTATCTGTCATAATGAGGTCCAAATAATTGCATTGTGTTGAATGCAATACCTTTAGTGTTAGAAAATTATGTATAATTTTTAGAAACTCTAATGATGTTTTACTTCTGGCTATATGAGACCTCCAGCATGTCTCCAAAATTAAAGTCCCACATAACATCACAAGTTTTCTTTCCACACATTACAGACAACAGGTGTTGAAGGAGTAACTCATCCTATTCTCTGGTTTGATTTGGTGGTCTGAAACTGACCCAAGCCAGTAACCCCTCCTGGGCTTTGTCAGTTAGCTCATTGGTCCATATGCATTCAAGACTCTGTAATTCGGAGTTAGCAGTAAATATAAAACAAGTAAGTTCTCTGCCATTATTCTTGTTTTAGCATATTTACTCCATTATCTTTAATACTAAAATAGAGAATCTATTTTGGGGGACACTTTTGCCCCTTTTTATTGCTTATCAGTGTTTTTAAATTTATCTGTATAAAAATAAAAATGTGTCTTGAAAACTTACCCAGCTTTATTTTTACATAATAAAAACTACTTGACTCTGAGTTGAATTGGCTATGATTTCCTCTGTTCATAAATTACTGTAGTTCAATCATCTGTAAGAAGACTATAGCTTTTCTCCAAGAAGTCATTTTTATATAAATGGTGTCTTATCTTTTAACTGAATGAATTCAGGGGGTCGGGGAAGGGAATACACACAGAGGGCCAAATTCTGTGTCAATGTAGAAGTGAGACTATAGTAGGAAATGCAGGTATAAGGGATATATGCTTTATTTTACACCCTTCTGTTGCTTTGGGTGCAATCACCTTGTAACTTATACTGGTTTCGCATACCTGTTGAATGCAGAGTGGGTACAAGTTAAGCTACAGTTTTGCCCGTTTTCTGACCAACTTACAAAACCATTTTTTACACCACAGAATTTGGCCCTCTTTGACCGTTGCATCTAATTAATACCAGATCTGGATATTGCTATGCTACACAATTCTTTTTTGGTTTGATATGTATATGATTTATACAAATCTCCTCTGGGTACTTTTACCATGTTAAAACCTACAATCACACTGATAATACAAAAATTCCTAACTCTTCAAAACCAGGGAGAGGGAAGGTGGATGTGCTTCAGCCACAGATCCCAGCCCTTCAGTAACACATTCCAGTTTTCCGCTCACCTTCCTCAAAAGCCTGGAGAAAGAGAGGTTTTGCATCATGCCCTGAAGATCAATAGACTTTGGGGCTATTTTGGACCAAGGTTCCAAAGTTCAGGGCCCCTCTCAGAATACCTGTCAGCAGCTCCTTCTCTTTCAAACTAAGGGAACTCCAGCCCTGGCACCTCTGCCAGCTGCAGCAATGCAGCATGGGAAGAGGCAGTTTCTCAAACAGGTAAGTTCTAAGTCACTTGGTGCTTTGTATAAAAAATCCAATATCTTGAACTCCACTCAAAGTCAGGAGGTAGCCATTGCACATCTCAGAGCACTGGCAACTTATGCTCCTGGCAAAAAAAAACCCTCCACTTAACAGACATATTATGTTAGCATATTTCAGTTTCTATCTTGATTCAGTAGGAGATGCATGGTTAACAATATACAATTTTTGAGAATCAGCACAATTGTAAACATTCTCTGCTCTCTTAAAATGTTTGCAGTGATAATGTCCTTAGTTAATAAACTTGATTGGTGCTTCAAAAGAAACATTTAATAAAATTGTGATAAGGGGAAACTTTGTGCTGTACCCATCCAGTTAATGCATTTTCTTTTTATCTATAGTATGCACACCGTTTAAAGGTCTGTAAGCCAATGATTAGACTAAACAACTTCTTATACTCTGACTCATCAGAAGTATCTGTGTCCAGGATGGCCTGGTGCTCTAGGTTATCCTGGGGGTTAAAATTAGAGGCTAGCTCAGTCTTTAGCACCCATTATTGGATAACTAATGTGATGCTGTTGTTTTTTTAAAAGTCTCCAGAGGCAATCCTGGCAATTAGAGGCCAGTAAGCCTAACTTCAATATCAGGCAAATTGGTTGAAACCACAGCAAAGAACAGAATTATCAGACGTATAGATGAACACAGCATCTTGTGGAAGAGTCAACATGGCTTTTCTAAAGGGAAATTATGCCTCACCAATCTATTAGAATTCGTTGAGGGGGTCAAAAAGTATATGGACATGGGTGATCCAGTGGATATAGTGTACTTTGATTTTCAGAAAGCCTTTGACAAGGTCCCCACACCCCTGGCTCTTAAGCAAAGTAAGCAGTCATGGTATAGGAGAGAAGGTCCTCTGATGTTTACAAGGTAGAAAACAAAGGGTAGGAATAGACAGTCAGTTTTCACAGTGGAGAGAGGTAAATAGCAGGGTTCCCCAAGGATCTGCAGTGGGACCAGTGCTGATGAACATATTCATAAATGATCCAGAAAAAGAGGCAAACAGTGAAGTGGCAAAGTTTGCAGATGATACAAAATTATTCAAGATAGTTAAGTCCAAAACTGACTGCAAAGAGTTAACAAAAGGAGTTCACAAAACTGGGTGACTGGGCAAGAAAATGGCAGATGAAATTCAGTGTTGATAAAGGCAAATTAATGCACATTGGAAAATATAATCCCAACTATACTTACAAAATGATGGGGTCTAAATTAGCTGTTGACTCCAAGATCTTTTTCTTGAGTGGTATCAAGTTAGTTCTCAGAAAACATCAGCTCAATGTGCAGCAGCAGTCAAAAAAGCTAACAAAACGTTAGGAACTATTAGGAAAGGGATAGATAATAAGACAGAAAATACCATAATGCCACTATATAAATCCATGGTATGACCACACCTTGAATACTGCGTGCAGTTCTGGTTGCCACTTCTCAGAAAAGATGCATTAGAATTGGAGACAATACGGAGAAGGGCAGCAAAAAAGATTAGGGGTATGGAACAGCTTCCATGTGAGGAGAGCTTAAAAAGCTGGGGCTGTTCATCTTGGGAAAGAGACAACTGAGGGGGATATGACACAGATGTGAATGGTGTAGAGAAAGTGAATAAGGAAATGTTATTTACCCCTTCACATAACACACAAACCAAGAGTCATCCAATGAAATTAATAGGCAGCCGGTTTAAAACAAACATAAGAAAGTAATTCTTTACACAATGCACAGTCAACCTGTGGAACTTGTTGCCAGGGGATGTTGTGAAGGCCAAAAGTATAACAGGGTTCAAAAAAGAATTAGATAAGATCATGTAGGACAGGTCCGTCAATAGCTATTAGCCAAAGCTGGTCAGATACGCAACCCCATACTCTGGCTGTCCCTACACCTCTGACTGCCGGAAGGTGGGAGTGGATGACAGGGTATGGATCACTCAATAAATTGCCCTGTTCTCTTCTGGAACCAGCCACTGTTGAAAGAGAGGGTACTGGGCTAGGTGGACTGTTGGTCTGACCCTGTATGGCCATTCTTATGTTCTTAGCCAAGCAAGCAGAAGCTGAGAAAGCAGCAGAGGTGACACTTGTACTTACTGGTGAAGATTTGGTCTACTACACAAATATCCCCTTCTATTCATATTTAGGAACAGCTCTTGAATTTCAAGGACAGTCTGTCTGTTTCCTCAGTGTGGAATAATGGCCCGAGAGCATCACCAGAGAATTTGCGTGCCATCTGGATATGTATTTGCTAAAAAAGTAGTTGATCACACCCTGTCTGACAAGAGCAATGCCTCAAAGAGGGTGGGGGATGGAGTGGAATAATGGAGATGTTTTCATTATGGCCTTTTAACAAGACCTGGGCTTAAAGCTCTGTGCCTCTTTAGCATGAATGTTATCTATCAGGATTGGTTTTCCTGGGAGGGCCTGAGCCGGAGGCAGGAAACTGGCAGGCAATAAGAGGGTGGATGTTGGATGGACAAAGAAGTGTGCGTCTTCACAACATGTCTGCTCATTTGCATGTCAGCCAGTAAAGTCAAAGCATTTTAGGATTAAAATAAATTTCTTTATCAAACTAAAATAAATCCAATCTTGCTCACCTCTTGCTATTGAATTGAGAATGTTAATTTGTTAATGCCATAAATATACTATTAAAAAAGTCAAATTATATAGCGCTCATTATTGATGAACTTATTCTAGAAAGGAAAAATTAAGCAAATTGTTTATTAATTCTTAAAATTGTATTAAAATACATTTTACGGGCTGCTAAACTCATTAGGGTTTGTAGTATATTTAAAGGGAGACTGTTAAAGTTGCCAGGTTCAAAATGTGACTTCTTTCCCTCTAATCCCCAAAATGCATATAACCTTTTGGGACTCTTCTAAGCAAGAGAATGTTTTATGGATATTTATTAATTAATGTTAATACTGCCAATAGCAAAGCACACAATCATGATGAACACTATACAGGAAAAAAAAGTGTGCGCCTATTATTGGAGGAATAAAATCTTTATATAAAAAGACTAATTTTAAATTTCAAGATTCCAAAGAGGAATTATAAATAGTGGGGAAAATGGATCGTAAAAAGGAAAAATACATACCTTGACCCATATAATTGGTTCTCAAAACTTCCATGCTTTGAAAAATGGCCGTTTATGTAAATACCTGATTGAACGAAATATTACATGTTTGCAAAGTATCTCATTTTTAGTCTGGTCCCAGGATATTATGTGACTTAATTCAGAAGTTCTTATATAACTGTGTCTAATTCATAATAAAATGTAGAAGTAAGTCAAACTGTAAATCCTGTGGTACAGAAAATACAACTTGAAGACTCTTTCTTTGGTTTTTCAGTGTTCCTGTTCCTGTAGTCAGTCTAGAGAAAATTCCTAACCTAGTGAAGGCAGATGGTGCCAATGTTAAAATGAATTCTACAACCACTACCACCATCACCTCCTCCTCAGCCTCTTCATCCACCATACCTGCTCCAACTTTGGTTAAATCTTCTTTGACATCTAAGTCAGTGCCACCATCACCAGAAAAGATTCTGAACGGCAAAGGAATTCTAGCTCCTTCAATAGACAAGAAACACCAAAACGGCACTAAAAGCAGTAACAAGCCTTACAAAAGACTTTCAGGTGAGTGATGTTGTAGTGCGCCTTTTGAGATAGTCCATCATTCTTCATTAATAATTTTTGTAGCTGAGGAGTAATATATTGTAATATGCTGTAGCTATGTTTTACTGTAAGATGCTGTTTTTAATATGAATAGTTAGCCTGCAAGCCCTTGCCATATGGATAAAATATTTCCTTTACAAAATACAAGTTCATTTTGGCTTAGAATTAATCTGGGAGGTTAACTTATTTGTCCTCAATTGGCCAGCAGATAAAGTGTAGACTATCTAGAGAATAAATGCAGTAAAATAAAAGGGCAACAGGCTCTCCCTTTTTAATTTATTTTTAGTCATATTGAACAAATTTGCTGCAGACCAGTGTAGTAATGATCAACTTACCAAGATTTAGTATTGTTCTCAAGTCACTCCAATTGAATACTTGAGATTTGAGGCATTAATGTATATCTTGTAGTTGAAGGCCCATGCTGCCAGATGGCTATAATTCATAAAGTTGTGTGTAAAAAAGCCAAAAATGTCTGAGAACTTAAATATTGGACAGTAACAGACTGTGAATCACAGTGATGATTGAACCTGGTGATATTCTAAACAGAAAAAGGTCTCTACCTTGCTTGTAGCTGTTTCCATCACTTCACACTGACTCAACAGACATTGTAGGCCTTCAGAGTGGGGTTATTGTGTGTGCTGGTTTTGTCGTTGTGTGAGTGATTGTGTTAATTTATGTGTGGGTTGTGTTGTTCTGGGAGAGGTGTGTGGATTTGAGTGGGTGGAAAATGGGTGTATGCTCTGGCAAGAGGCTGTGTGAGTTTGAGATAGTTGTGTGTGCTGGTTGTGTTGTGTGAGTGGTGTTGATTTGTGCAAGTGGCAGTTGGGCGCATGGGTGTGGCAGTTGGGCCACATAATCTATGCAGTCTCCCTCATTCAGCCAATGAAAATGTGCATGCAAATTAGCTATAGAGTAAGAGTGGTAATTGGTTGAGTTATTTCTGGTATCACAATGGTCTGGGACTCTTGACATGGCATAGATACATGCCTTCTCTAGTTGTACGCTGCACGGGTATAATTTGTAAAGTCAGAATGGCTGAGAACTTAAAAACTGGACAGTAACAGACTGCAAAACCCAGTGATGATTCACCCTGGTGATAATCTGAACAAAAGAAGCTCTCAGCCATGTTTCTAGCTGCTTCCATCGCTTTGCACTGACTCAATAGACGTTTTAGGCTTCAGAATGACTCACGGTGACATTTCTGGACTCTTATTATGTACATGTGGTTAGTTCAACTGAGAAACGTAACTTCTGCCACTTGCAAGATGTCCATTGGATGTGCCATCAGTAAGTGTCTTTCATGTTAAACATCATGCCTGTACTAATGAATGGGCTTTTCAGGGGTACTGTTATGTGGATCCAGTGTGTTAGTTGTGTAGCTGTGCAATGCAGTGGCTAATCTTACTCTCTGGAAACGGTTACAATTTTGCATTGTTATACCTTTAAAAGGGACAAAAACATAAGAGTATGTGCTCTGTACAACATTCTGTTTTTAATTTTGGTAAGAAGGCAGTATGATACAAACATCACCCTAATCTGATGGGACTTCACCCTATCACATTGTAAAATAATTTTAAAGCTTTTATTTTTTCTTAAATATCAGGAAATACTGCTAGGGTTACCATATCTATTAAATAAAAAAAGAGGACCCTCCACGGGCCCTGTCCCCGCCCATTTCCCCACCCCAGCCCCGCCCCAACTCCGCCCCTTCCCCGCCCTAACTCCGCCCCCTCCTCCCTCCCACTCCCAGCCACGGGGAAAGGGCTGCCCGAGCGCTACCGGCTTCACGGTTTGCCGGACAGCCCCCAGAACCTGCGCCCCCGGCTGGCGCGTGCCCAGCGCAGCTGGAGCCCGGGAGGGGAAGCGCCCAGCCGGGGGCGCAGGGTCTGGAGGCTGCCCGGCAAACCGTGAAGCCGGTAGCGCTTGGGCTTCGGGCAGCCCCCTTGCCTCCGGACCCTGTGCCCCCAGCCGGGCACTTCCCCTCCCGGGCTCCGGCGGCGCAGGGTCCGGAGGCATGGGGGCTGCCCGAAGCCGGTAGCGCTCAGGCAGCCCGGCTCTGTTTAAGAGCCGGGCTGCCCGAGCGCTACCGGCTTCGGGCAGCCCCCTTGCCTCCGGACCCCAGCCGCCGGAGCCCGGGAGGGGAAGTGCCCGGCCGGTGGCTGGGGTCCGGAGGCAAGGGGGCTGCCTGAAGCCCATAGCGCTCGGGCAGCTCGGCTCTTAAACAGAGCCGAAGAGTCGGGGAGGAGCAGAGCAGCCGCGGCTGGAGGCTCTGCTCCTCCCCTGACTCTTCGGCTCTGTTTAAGAGCCGGGCTGCCCGAGCGCTACCGGCTTCGGGCAGCCCCCGTGCCTCCGGACCCTGCGCCCCCAGCCGGGCACTTCCCCTCCCGGGCTCCGGCGGCGCAGGGTCCGGAGGTATGGGGGCTGCCCAAAGCCCGTAGCGCTCGGCTCTTAAACAGAGTCGGGGAGGAGCAGAGCCGCCGCGGCTGGAGGCTCTGTTCCTCCCCTGACTCTTCAGCTCTGTTTAAGAGCCAAGCTGCCCCAGCGCTACCGGCTTCGGGCAGCCCCCGTGCCTCCGGACCCTGCGCCGCTGGAGCCCGGGAGGGGAAGTGCCCGGCCAGCGGCTGGGGTCCGGAGGCAAGGGGGCTGCCTGAAGCCCATAGCGCTCGGGCGGCTCAGCTCTTAAACAGAGCCGAAGAGTCAGGGGAGGAGCAGAGCCGCCATTTTCCCGGACATGTTCGGCTTTTTGGCAATTCCCCCCGGACGGGGGTTTGAGTGCCGAAAAGCCGGACATGTCCGGGAAAAAGAGGACGTATGGTAACCCTAAATACTGCACAGATTTAGGGGAGAGACACTGATGCTAGGTAAATCGTGTCTCTCATTTCCTCTTCCGCAACAAGTGAAGAGGAATGAAGAGGGCTGCACATGTGCACATACACACACAGAGAGCAAAACTGGGGTCTGGTTTCTCTTAATGGGGAGGAGGAGGTAGGATTTGGGGAAGCTGCACAAGCTGTGGTCATGACCTGCACAGCCTTGGATCTGTGGTTATGAAGGCAGAATGTGGGCCTGTTGATCTGTCACTTTGCAGATCCACCAATGGAGCAAGAGGATAAGCATCATGGAAGAAACTGTAGCTCAAGGATGCAGTAGCAATTACAAAGTGCCCACTGCTTTACAGCCGGGGGGGGAGGATTTTTCCCCAGAGCTGAGCCAAGCCAGTTGCAGGACTCTGGGCAGAGAATTTGCTGCCAAAAGCAGAATACATTTTTGTTCTGAATGAAGGAAAACAAAATGTCTGAGTTAGATTTTCCAGCAAAAGTAACTGAATCAGGTTTACTGCATCAGAAGCTGCACAGGGCCTATTCATCCATTGGCAGCATGCTGAGATTTGGGCAGGAAATTTCTTGTGTGAATTGAAAGTCTAATTTTGCTATTGGCAGTGCTATCCAGATTAGGCTGTGCGCTTGATAGAAAGTTAATTGATTCTGTTTCCCAAATGCGTGTTGTGACACCACTGATTAGTTATACAATAACTTATAAAGATGAATGCTATTATTTGTAATTGAGTTTAAAGTATAACCCAGGTTTTTGTAGACTGAATATCGGTTTATTTTTTTTATTTTTCTCACATTTGGCAGTTAGTATTATGGTTCTGTTAGAATGGCTTGACTCCAAAACAGTGCAAGGTGTGTTTTCTAAGGGGGGGGGGGAGGATATGGAACAGTGCCATTGCGCTAAAGCATTTAGTGTGGTGTCTTCTTTCTTAATTAGTTAAATGTGGCACACAGGAAAACTTTTGTCCTAAGATTTTGCAGTTGACCATACCAGAATTCAACAGAGCTGAAAGTATTTAGCATAAATGACTCATTTATCTTTTTTAACCTAACGTTTCATTTACTAGGATCTAATTTATGATTCCAGTGAACAAATGCAGGGAATTGTGTTCTACCAGAAAACAGTTTAAGATACCAATGGAAAGAATGGTTTAAGAAAACATGAAAATTTTGAGCAGCTTAAGTTCAAAATTCAGCTTAGATCTCTCTTCCCTGGACAATGGGAGCTTGTCTTCACTGCATTGTTCATTCCAGCTGTAACTCAGGTTTTGCCCCTAAGTAGACAACAGGACAGACACACGTATCTCTAGCTCAAGTTAAGTGGTGCTTTAAGCTCGAGCTAGCTGGCCTGTAAGGGGGCTGGATTGAAGCTCAGGTGCTGCTGATGCTCAAGCAAGTAATGCAGTGGGGATGCAGCAGCTCACAACTCATCTGCTAATCTGATCACTCTGTGTTGCTCGAGTGGTGTTTTGCAGTGTGGTTGCTCTCACTCCACTTTCACTTGACCTAGGCTAGCTCCAGTGGAGTAACTCGAGTGCGCTAATTCAAGCTAACTCTTGCAGTGAAGACGAGCACTAGCTGATGGGCCCAGTCTTCAAGCTACCAGCCTTGCTCCACAGACGACTGTAGGTGTTGTATATGCTGAGGTTGTATTTATAAATATTTACTGTATATGCAACAGTCATTAGAGTGAATAATTATTCTGAAGAGGTCATCACAGTATGGGGCCTTCTTTCATATTGCTTAACTAGGGCTATAGTAGTGCTAGGGCAGGTCCACACTGGCACTGACTCAGCAAATGTTGCCAGTTCACCATATCTGCCAATATATTAAAATTTGCTTGGGGGAAATCTCCAAATAGGCTAGGACTCTGTCGTAGTACCTTGTGGTCATTCTGGTGAATGTTAAGCTATTTTTTCACATGAATATCTTGATTGCCAGGGCCACAAAACTGATAGGTTTTTTTCAGGTTGTTCTTTAAAGATCTATTCCGTTACCAGACCTAGAATCCACTAAATCCTGCCTTCTCTGCCCCACTTATTGATGCAGCACCATGATACCGTTTGTGATTGTTCATCACAATGATGCAAGTAAAGTACGTTGTAAGAACGTGTAAATGTTTTATACAGGTTGTCCATCAACACGGTTGGTTTCTGACCATTATTATACACAATTTGGCACAGGCTGAGCTAAAGATCTGAGGGTTAGTAAATGATTCTTTGGAATATACCCAGGACTTAATATACTTGTTTTACACACTAAGTGGGCAGGGGAATTTTTAGGGTCATCTCAGTCTCTTGCTGCAGAAGTGGAGCCAACTGCTTGTGGTTTTCAGTCCTGGCAATGGGCTTAAACTGATTTACATCAGTTTTACTTCCTTCTCAGAGCCCTGCCCTCTCTCTTTACACTACATCCTTGAGTGAGGCTGAAGCTCTTTCTGTGGCTGAAGGCTGGTTCTTGTTGGGGGTGATCAGGGATGCTGCCCTCCTCCCTGTGGCAAAGTTTGAGCAGGGAGAGAGGTAGCCAGCCTGGAGAGCTGCGAGAGGCAGTCTCGGGGATCAATGTCCCCTAGTGGCAAACTGGAAGAACTGAATCTGGAAAAAATAACTTTTTTCAGTTCCAAATCCCATTTATGGAGAAAGCTAAAGAACTGGAAGCCCCATCTAAATAGGACTGTCTGCTAATTTGCAAGCTGTGGCTATGGGTTGTAGAGTTTACTCCCTCCTCTTCATTCTGCCGAGACTATAATGATGTTGCTCTAAGCCACCCACTGCAGCTGCTCCAGAGAAATGCTTGCACTCTCCCATTTTGGAGGATCAGTGTGTCAACCCTGCAGCATGCCTGGGCTATGCCAGTGCAGATCTGTGACAGTCCAAGGTAACATTTACAACTGGCACTCTGACCTGACATAATGGATACTGTTCCTCCCTGGGAATCCAAGAGATCTGTTTTTATCATTGCTTAGCAAGAAGGTGGTGATCTTTCCTCTTCACCATGGAGCAAGTACATGGCTACTCTTGGAAAGATTGCTCAACTAGAAGAAAATGTGGTTTACCTGCTTACTTAGCAGTGTGCCTTGCACGGAGTATATTATGTCATTGCTCTGTAGGTCATACAGGCTTCCAGTTTTTCTGGCTGCAAATCAGGATGTTGGCTTACATCTCTAAAGCCCTGCATAGTTTTGGACCTGGCTGTCTTAGGAACTGCCTTTTTCCGCATACTCCATCCTAGTAGTTTTTGACCAGTCAGGATTTTTTCACAGTTCCCAGTTTTGTGTGTTCCTGAGGCTGGAGGGCTAATGTTTTTAGTGGAGCACTCTTGGTTGTTGAATTTGCTTCCATGTTGGTCCTACAGTTTGAGCGTATTGGTGTTCAGGGCATATAGCAAGGCTTGTCCATTCACTCCAGCTTTCTCTTGTGGTTCTTTTTAGTAACAATCTTGTCAGTATAGTTTGTTTTATTTTGGGGGGGCAAAGGAGGAGATTAGGTAAATGAGCCTAGAACAACACATTATATACATTTAACAGCATAACTTAAATAATTGATTCATACAATTGGCCTGTGAACATGCATTTGGATGTATTAAATATTTCTGTAGTTTCATCTTATTTACTGTACAAGCCCTTTAGTGTCGGCTATGCGTCAAGGGCCACAGCAGCGTCTACTACTCAGGACAGATTTCATTTCCATTGTAGTTTTCCAATAGTCATGGCGCTGACCACCATTTCAGGGGTGTGCACCTGCTCTGGAATGCCTTGTTATCCCCTCTTTCTGCCATGTCCCAAAGATGTTTGTGCATGTTGTTTAATTAGCTGGTGGCAACAGCTGATTTCCTTTGTTTTCTTTCTCAGCTCTTCCCTGGAGGGGGGTGTGAAAGGGCTTGAGGGGTACCCCACAGGAAGGAATTCCCAAGTGTGCCTTCCTGGGTTCTCAAAGGGGTTTTTGCACTTGGTGGTGGCAGCATCTACCCATCCAAGGTTAGAGAAAAGCTGTAACCTTGGGAATTTAATACAAGCCTGGAGTGGCCAGTATTATTTTTTAGAATCCTCGCAGGCCCCCACCTTCTGCACTCAAAGTGCCAGAGTGGGGAATCAGATATATGCATAGCTATTTGTATTCCTGTCAAGGCTATCAAAACAGTGGGGAGGGAGGTATAAACTAAGTACGTGTTCATGTTTCTGCTACAGTGCTATAGTATAAAACTAAAACCTATGTTGTACATACATTGTGGGTGAGACATACAAAATTAAAAATGGTAGTAAAATATGTAAATCAGGTACAGTTAGCATTAAATATACTAAAACGAATATCTCAATGGATGTTTACTATTGCTAATAATATTTAGAACTCAGTAAGTTCTTTCTCTTTTCAAAAGGCATTGCAAACTTTAAGTAAGCTTCTCAATGCCCCTGTGAAATAGGAAAATAAGAATTATTATACCCATTTTTACAACTGGTGAAAAGGGGACAGATTTAGGCCAAAACTTTCAAATGTAGCTGGTAATTTTGACTGATTCAAATTTTTAGTGTAAAGCTTGAGATATCTATGGCCTGGTTCTTCAGAGGTTCTGCTCACCTGCTACTCCCAGTTGAAGTAACTGGGAGCTGCGGCAAACAGTCAGTAGGTGTCTTAAGCTGGGCACCCAAAGATTTGAGACACCCAAAATCAATGGCCATATATGGAAAATTTTGGCCTTACTGGCCACAGTGGTAGTCATACAGTAAAACCTCAGAGTTACCAACTGACCAGTCAACCACACACCTCATTTGGAACCGGAAATACACAATCAGGCGGAAGCAGAGACGGGAAAAAAAAAAGGCATACATAGTACAATACTGCGTTAAATGTAAACTACTACAAAAATAAAGGGAAAGCAGCATTTTTCTTCTGCATAATAAAGTTTCAAAGCTGTATTAAGTCAATGTTCAGTTGTAAACTTTTGAAAGAATAACCATAACATTTTGTTCAGAGTTATGAACATTTCAGAGTTATGAACAACATCCATTCCCAAGGTGTTCATAACTCTGAGGTTCTACTGTAGTTGAAATTTAACTCAAATACTTGGCTTCGTCTGGTACTTGGACGCTTCTATCAAGCCCCATTCTTTAGCCCATATCTCTGAATGCAATAATGACACAGGCCTGGTCTACACTGGTGGGGAGTGGGGGGGTCGACCTAAGATACGCAACTTCAGCTACGAGAATAGCGTAGCTGAAGTCGATGTATCTTAGGTCGACTTACCTCGCGTCCTCATGGCGCGAGGTCGACTGCCGTCGCTCCCCTGTCGACTCCGCTTCCGCCTCTCGCCACAGTGGAGTACAGGAGTCGATGGCAGAGCGATCGGGGATCGATTTATCGTGTCTAGTGTAGACACAATAAATCGATCCCCGACAGTTCGATCACTACCCGCCGATCCGGCGGGTCGTGTAGACGTACCACAACCTCCTTAATTACTACTCCCAAAAGACTTTTTGTCAAGTGAAGTGTTCCCTAGTGTAATAGCAAGTTCTCTGAATTCTGTAAGTGAAATCCTGCTTTTACTGATGGGCGCCATGTGCAGGGAAAGGAGAGAACAGAATTGTCTCAGCCATGCATGTGGTACAAGAGATGCTTTGCTGGTATAGGTCAGGATGGTTCAAATTGGGCTTGGGTGAATAACCAGGGACAGCTTACTGCAGCCCCTTAAAAAATATGTATTTTCTAGGAAGTAGTCTTAATTGACACATCCATTTAAAAACATGTATTTTTGAGACAATCTTTTCTTTTCTTTTTTTTCCCAAACAGAAAGAGAATTTGACCCAAATAAACACTGTGGAGTACTGGATCCTGAAACAAAGAAACCTTGCACAAGATCACTCACCTGCAAGGTACTTTTCTCAGAAGATAAAATATCAGATGCTTTGTTGTAGTTTAAAATCCCACCACGGTAATTTGAGAGGTCATGCCTGCTCCTGTCTTACAGACAATGGGTATGGTATTCAGACACTATCCACAGGTAATTCTTGCTAAAGTAATTCTATTCTGTTTCTTTGATGAATCAGAGCATCTACATCATTCCACTGACATTTTTGACAAAGAAGGTTTTCCTTATCATTTGTGATGCAAAGGGCATTACAATTTATTTACATGCACTCAATAGCATTGCTTTAAACACTGATTTTTGGTTAATATATGCAGCCGCACTGTTACACAGTCTCCTTGTAGTAAAGATGAAATTCATTTTCTTATAAATAATTTGAGATCTGCTTATATGGCTAAAAGACTCACATTACTGAAACAACAGTGTAAGACACACATATATCTACTGCTGTTGGTCTGTAGAGGGGAACAGGGCAATGTGCTTGAATATCTACCCTTATTTATATTTATACATTTGCCAGTCCAACCAAATCTAATTATTTATTGTAGATTAAGGGCTGCAATTACAATGCTCTAGATAGAATATTAGTAATACTGTTGGGATACTATTTGTCTTGGAAATGGTAAATGGATCGTTTCCATTATGAAAATTGTCCCTAAAGATAATTTTAAGATAAATTGGACACATCCTGAGAATAATTTTTTGAATGTATCCAGGGCTATGTGGAATAGCAACTTTTTATTGCCATGACTAAATCTAAAGTTGTTTTAAGTGGAGTTTTTTTCTTAGAATTGTGTTTCAGAAATTTAGAGCATTCACAAACATTTTATACACAAATTCTTTTTAACCACCCTATTTTTAGACTCATTCACTTAACCATCGACGAGCAGTTCCAGGTCGCAAAAAACAGTTTGACATCCTTCTAGCTGAACACAAAGCTCGATCCAGGGAAAAAGAAGTTGCAAAAGACAAGGAGCATCCACAGTCTATAAGGGAAACCCATCCGAGCCATCCCACACCAGCACAGGATTCTTTGCCAGGATCTTCACTGAACTCTGGGCAAGAACCTAAAGTAACATTTCCTGCAAAATCTAGACCACCCAATTCTGTACTTGCTAGGTGAGCAGCCTTCTCAAATGCATGAATGCGATATTCTGAAACTTCTATGGCAAATGTCCCTCTATGTCTTGTGTACAGATAAAGTTATATTTGTGTCATATTTATATGGAGTATTCCATAATAAACTATTAATATAGGGTTCTTCTCAGGAGCTGGAAATAGATAACACGAATAGCAGTACTTAAATCACTGTATAATAGTCAGGGCTCTGATTGGGATGGGGGAGAGTGGTTATTCCATAAGCTCTGCTGTCAGTCGCAGAGTAGCTGAATGTTTCAGCTAAAATGGTCAGTAGAAGTTAGCAAAGTTAATATTCAAAATATATGAATAGGTTTTAGAGTCATTTCATTTAAGTGAATCAGGGCAATTCATGCCTCTCGGTTAAGTTTGTGAAGGAAGGTGCCACTTAATAATTCCCGTTCACTTTAATGGGACTACTTGTACAGGAAGGTGCACTTCAGTGATCAGCAGCTGGCCCTTAGCACTGTTCTTTCAGGCTATCTGTCTGTAGCTCATCATTTCTTATTCAGGTTTTCTTTGCAACCACAAGGGCTAACAACACTTCTTAGAACGGAAGCCCAACTTCTAAAGAAACTGATGAAACCCCTCCACAGAAGTTCTGGCATAGTATACTGTGTCAGCTGAACCCCAGTAATGATCTGGTAAACGCCCCATGTGGTCTAGTTTCTAGCATATAGCTCAGCAGGCCAAGTGACAGTCACTTGTATAGCTTTTGAACTGGAGCACCAGTTTTGGATAGGGTTGATGGGGTCAGTCAAGTCAGATTGATCCATGCTTCTTTTATTATTTCATAATTCACTTCTTCTGAGAGGTCCCAGTTGGGATTGGGCCCCTAGTGTGCTTGGTATTGTACAAACACATACAAAGATACTGTCTTTGCCTCAAAGAGCATATCTAAAATAACCAAGTGACATAGAAAGGGTGCAGGAAGAGAGGTACAAACAAGGATATGCAGTTTTTATATGCATATCTGCACTTGCCACTTTAGAAATTATTCTGAATAAAGTAATTGCCAGGTGCTCCTGTCAGCTCCTCAAGCCATCAATAATTAGCTAATTCAGTTCAGGGCAAGGAGCACGGAAGAATGTGTGTAGATGTTTGGGTGAGACTGACAAACTGGCAGATGAGGCTGGCATCACTGGTGGAGAGGGGAGACTACAAAGAGATGGGCAGAGAGGCAGGGAATGGCAAAGTTGTGAAGAGACTTAAAGGTTTGCACTTACTGTGGTGAAAGCCAGTGGAGGGTTTCAAAGAGAAGGGTGAAGCGGTCAGAACAACAGGCAAGGAAGATGAGCTTACCAGTTACACTTTGTAATTCTACCCATTAAGTACTCATTTCTGCTGCAGTGCCTGCGTTTACCATCATAGTGACTATTAGCCTCCCTCGATCTCGGTACAGTAACGTGTATAACTGGTTTGAGATTGTAAACCTCAGTGCAGTTAGAGGTATAAGCAACTCTGCAATTTCCACAAAACAGAGGCAGATTGGCTACAACTAGTGACATTTTAGGGGGGCTGCATCCTATTACGTTAAGATTCTCATCAACTCCAAGGTAATTTTAGAGAAAAACCTGTTAGGCACTGAAAACATGCCTATATTAGCAGCAGCATGTTTTTATTGTAAGCACTCAACAAATGTACTAGAATGGTTGTTTCTCTAAAGCAGGGAGAGGGATAGCTCAGTGGTTTGAGCATTGGCCTGCTAAACTCAGGGCTGCGAGTTCAATCCTTGAGGGGGCCATTTAGGGATCTGGGGCAAAAATCCATCCGGGGATTGGTCCTGCTTTGAACAGGGGGTTGGACTAGATGGCCTCCTGAGATCCCTTCCAACCCTGATAGTCTATGAAATCTACATTTGGACTCTAGATTGTTGCACATGTGACTTCTCAGAATCAGAGAGTACAAAACTGAGGGAGAAACAATTTAGCAGTAAATTCACTTGACTAGAGAAGTGACAAAATCAGGCTACCAGTTACAGACCATTTGTTTCCCTCTACCTTCAGACTAGCACACATGCACACTTGGCCACATAGGGTGCAAGTCTTCACTGACTATAACTGAATTCCCCCAATAATTGTTTCTAGGCTGCTTTTGAAGCATATACATTTGTTGCTAAAGAAGGCACTGTCGTGCACTGGGGGCAGGGATTGTTTTGGGGGTGGGCGGGGAGTGTCTAGCACAAAGCCTGCACTATTCTGGATGGTCCCGCTTTGACTTTTTTATAGGGTTTTAGAGAAAGGCCAGATAAAGTTGTCTGCTGGGAAAATCCTACAATATAGAGCTATCTGGGTTAATTAACTAGCTGGAAATAAACTAAGCCAGGCATTTTATTACATTTACTAAGCTAGTTGACCACCTTCTGGTAGGAATTTCATAGCAAATAATATTACAGAACTGGACACCTCGTTTTTTGGCAAGTAACAGAGTAATGGTTCGATGTGTCAGCCTTTCAGTTTCTTTCCCATTTATTTTTTGTTTTTATTCAAATATACTTTCTTTGCCTTTCATACCTCTTAAACTGACCCTCCTGTGAGCCCCAAATGTAACTTCATCCAGCACAAATTTAATCGTGAAAGGCTGAACTGTGAAAGTGATGTAATTTTTAAAAAATCTTCTTAATGACCCCACATCATTTTTGTGCTGCTTACACTGTCATTTCTTGTGCCATTTACTTTGGAGCTTGAACAGATGTTGTGCCATACAATGCGGTTTTAGCAAGCTGGTTATGGAGCTTCTTCAAAACATTGAGACTGTAAATCTTTTTACTCCTCTTAGATCATCATCTGCAAATAGTGTAAACAGCAACAGTTCTTCAAACCACAGTGGCTATGTACCAGAACTGCCACTACCTTCCATGGGAGGAGATTTAGCTAGTAGACTGTCCAGTGATGAAGGAGAAGTGGATGGAGCTGAAGAATCCGAGAAATTAGACTGTCATTTTTCTGGACACCACCCGAGGCCTCTTGGGGTATGTCTGTCTTTTTACAGCATTGTTGCTGTTGTTGTTTATACTATGCCATTGGTGTGTATGGCATTCTACAGACATGTAAGAAATAAGGACTCTGCATTCTAAAGCTTTCAGTCTAAATAAGACAAATACATCTGATTCTGATAGAAGACAATGATGGGTAGGGGAGGAGGGGAGAAACAGGTTAGTGCACCTGACATTAATAGTACAAGGTTATGGGCACAATAAAAGGTCAGCTGTAGAAAAAAAAAAGTTTTAGGGCTAGATTTCCCTCTCACTGACATCAGTATAAACCAAAAGTAATTCTGATATAATGAATAGTTACATTTGTGTAAAACTGGCATGAGAGACAATTAGCCTTTATATCTTAGGAAGAGCTAACATCTTAGGTTAAATGACAACATCTAAATGTCCTTGAAAATCTTATAGCAACAAAAAAGCTACCAAGTGATTAAACTGCTTTATATTCTTGAGTATGTGTAGTCCACCTTGGAGCAATAACACTTCAGGAGTGCTATTTTCATATGAATGCACTTGTGCATTGATCTCATTGCCTTATTCATCTAAAAATTGAGTGTCCTCTCCTGAGTAAGGCTTAATCCATCTGCTCTGGAAGCACTCTGGCTCAAGTGTGTGCCGGTCTGGCTGCTCCTGTTGTCTTTCTCCTCTGCTAGTTTTAAGTTTTATTGTTACTCATAAGTGCAGCCATATGGCACCAGAACTTAAGAGTGTATTTGTTTATCTAGTACAATGAAAGCAGTAATCAGATAATTCTTGAACTCCTGAGCAGACAGCTCTCATAAAAATCAAGCTAAGGAAATTAATGACAACTAGAAGTTTTCATCAATTTATTTTCTATACAATTTGTGCAATTAAGAGACTCTGCTTCTATATCACACCACAGTAATACACTGAAACAGTATGACGACTGCAACGTAGTCTAGTCCTCAGACTTAAATGTACATAATTCCCATTGAAGAAATGGAGAATTTTACCTGTGTTGTTACTCCTGGACTAGGCACATAGATGCCCCAAAATTAACATATGTTTACACTGATTTTCAAATTAAATTTAAATATCGCTCCATCTATATGTTTATTTTCCCCATGTTTTAAAGGATAGCCAGCATTAGAATTTATCCTACTGTAATTATCATGTCCAGAAACTACAACGGCTTGTTTGGTGCATCCTACTATGTGTCTGTCAATTATACAAAGTTGCAGGTGGCACTTTCTCAGACGGATCGCATAGATGTGATTTCAGAGTCACTGAACAGTAAAGAAAAGCTAAAATTCTTTTAAAATTAAAAAAAAATCTACATAATTAGTTGTCCTATAAACAAGCTATGTAATGTAGCATAAACTCTCCAAAATGTGTATTAATTTTGGATGGTCTCCTAACCCAAAGGCAAAGTGAAGTGGAGCTACTCATAAGTGAAGATGGTATCCCTAACTTGTGAAAAAATTTCTCCTATCTCCATCCAGCATGTGCTTCCCTTGCTCACAATCATTGTATTTGAACTTATGCTAAGGAATTCATGTTAAATTATACCCGTTGTCTGGGTACTGGCACTCGAATACTGCAGTTGATGGGTGTTTATATAGGAGCCCAGATGGGTAGATAGTATGTCTCATTTCATTGAGTACTATCCTTTTCATGTTGCACGAAGCAACACATAAGACAACTATAGGAAAGCTCTTGTCACCAGTAGAATTGTACAATAAAGAAATCTCCATAAAACATTGGGTATCTGTCTGTCTAGTATTCTCTGCAGCGTCACCAGCAGACCCATGTTGGATTGTTTTCAAAGCCTTTTTGTAGAGGATTGGTGTGGACTTGGATGCAGTGAAAGAAGTATGAAAGAACCACTAGATACAGAATGCATTGTTACCAAACAGCTGCCCCACTGAGTGTCAAAGGAACAGCGTTCATGAGTGTGAAGAGACAGTGACTCTGTAATAATGAATGTTGGCTTGGTTAATTGGTTGTATAGTGTATGGATATATTGGTTTAGCTCAACCTAGGAATAAATCTGTTGGGTTTGTCTGACTAGGAAAACAGGCAGAAAGAAAAGACTGGCTCAATATAAGCCATTGCTCAGGAAATACTTGTTGTTAAGAGATAGTGGCAGAACCATCAGCTCTGAAAACTCCGGCTCAATCTCCTGCAGAACCTACAGGACTGGTTTTGATCAGAAGGCTCAAGGACCACAATGTGACGGGTTCTCCCCTCTTCCGCCCCCCCCCCCCGGTGCCACCTGGAACTGGGGTACCACTGAGCCCTCTGACTCACCAGCCTGGGTTCCCTCTCACACTGTGCTGCTGTGACAAGCTGCAGACCTGCTCCCGGTCTTACACTTCCACCAGCATTCACACAGGTAGGGACACACCCAGCTGCAGTTAAATGCAGGTTCTCCAACCAGCGACTGCATAAACCAACAATAGAGAGCCTACAGCCAAAATAACCACCGGCTTCCCAGCCTAGGACCCCCCCCACTGGAGTATAAACCCAGAATTATATCGTCTTGCACCGCACAGGGAACTGTACAGCGTAAGCTCATAGAGTTCACACACACACAGTGTGGAGAGGACTATGCAACAGCCTTGAGATACGATTTCCCATACACTTCATTCCAACATACTGGTTTAGATAAGCAAAAACAGGTTTATTAACTACAAAAGATAGATTTTAAGTGATTATAAGTGAGAGCAAACAGATCAAAGCAGATCACCTAGTAAACAAACATGCAAATTAAGTCTAAGATACTAGAAAGATAGGATATGAATTAGCAAATTCTCACCCAGGCTGATGATACAGGCAGGCATGCAGATTCTCAAGGCCCAAGCTGCACTTGCTTTACAGCTTGGAATCCCCAGGTTTTCATACACAGGCTAGAAATCCCGTTAGCCTGAGTCCAGCACTTCCCCCAGTTCAGTCTTTGTTCCTCCAGTGATTCCAGGAGTCTTCTTGTGTGGAGAGTGAAGAAAACCTGATGATGTCACTCCCTGCCTTATATAGCTTTAGCATGTGGTGGGGACCCTTTGTCCCAAACCTCAGTTTGTGGAAAAACACCGGTATCCAAGATGGAGTCCAGAGACAAGGCCCTTACATGCCTTGCTGAGTCATAGCAGCCATTACTTACATGTTTCTGGAGTGTTCTCAGGAAGGCTCACTAGGTGGGAGATAAGTTTCTCCTAAAGCCTATTGTTTTCCCTAATGACTCATTACCCTGAATAGACCCTTCCCAGCCAGCTATATAGACTGAAAGCATCTTGCCTAGTGGGCGTCACCCAGGTGTAACTACATTTGAAATACAGATACATAGTCAATATTCATAACTTCAGATACAAAAATGATACATGCATACAAATAGGATAATCATATTGAGCAAAGCATAACTTTCCAATGACACCTCACATGACCCGTCTTGTACAAAATGCATCATAATTATGCCATAATTATATCATAATAATATCACTGTGACGAATATGGGGTGCAGTGTCGCACACAAATTTGGAATAACAAAAGAACTGTAACAGGGCTTAAAAGGAACCCTCTTCTCAAGAGAGAGATAGTGGGCATTTGGGGGAACCAGTGTGAGACACAGGGATCTCCTGGAGTGTCTGAAGAAGATAGGTCTGCCTAACTCTAACCATCTTAGGGGATGGTGAGACCTTTGGTAAGATAGACATGTGTAGATTGTTGATTTAAAATCTTTTTTATCTAAAAGCTTTGTTCCTTCTGCTAAATAAGCAGAACTTTGATTTTATCTTCTATACCGTTGGCCATAGACTCCCAAAGGGAAGGACCACAGGTGCCTGAACTCAGTAAGACCTGCTGAGTTGATACACTGGTTACTATAGCATGGACCTGGTCTAGGAGTGGGCAAATTGCGAAATTCAACCCCAGGGTAGGTAAAAGCCCAAGGCCTAGCACCTTGAGTGGATACTCTGAGAGAGATCAGAAAAGGAAGAGAGGTGCAGCTAGTGTTGTAATTATGTCAGTGTATTTCAATACAGCCATCTTCATCCAGAATAACAGTAGCTGCAGTATTCAATCTTGAGGGTAAGGGGTTAAGTATAACTGGAGAAGTGAGGGAATGTTCAGGATTCATCAGGGACGCACATTAACCTCCCTCCTCTCTTCCATTCCACATATGCTTAATAAATATAATGTGTTATTTCATGTGAAATAAACTTTGTTTGCTCACACAGTGACCTGGTCATTGATTCTGGGGTTTGATGCAGTCACCTCAATCCATGTAATCATAACAGCTATGCTCTGAGTGGCGGTGTAATCTGGTTTTACTCCACCACTTTTGTGTTCTTTTTACCCTCTCTTTGGCAACCAGTACAAAATATTACTTTTTGTAGGATGGCCAGCTGCAGTCTGAGAGTTGTGTGTCTTCCATCTTCTTACAGATGCGTAATTGCTATGGTGCATGGGGGCTGCACTGGCAGAGAGTGAGAGTTACAAGAGTGTCCTGAACATATATATCACTGGGGCCATAGCATGCTACTGGACCAGTTTGGAGTGTGCTGAAACAGAAAGACAGAAAAACAAGATAATTGTATGTAGTAATAGTGTTCCTAGGATATTGGCTGTTGGCATTAGGAGCAGGAATGAGGGCTAAGTTAAATAAAGATGACTACAGAGATAAGTGTATCAAGAGGCTAGAAAAGTGGTTCCATTGTTTTCTGATGTTGACTTCTAAGAGGAATCTACTCCACAGAGATCTGTCGCTCCAACACCTTGCCAC
This sequence comes from Emys orbicularis, assembly GCF_028017835.1. Classification (NCBI taxonomy): domain Eukaryota; kingdom Metazoa; phylum Chordata; order Testudines; family Emydidae; genus Emys; species Emys orbicularis. The sequence continues at coordinate 29,920,937 of NC_088683.1, read as the reverse complement.
GTTAAGGATCGGTAATGGTGACCAAAAAGAAAGTAGACAACCCAAAAGCATGGAAAGCTTTCAGTGATGCCCTCTCAGTGGTTTTTAAATTCATCCCCAAAAGTCTCTAGAGATTGTGGTGCAAATACACCCTTTCGAAGTCTTCTGTAGAATTCCCACAGGGAGATAGTACCCACTAGTCAATGCATGTGCAGCCAGGAGAATGGGGTGTTGTGCACTCTTCTGTACAGGATGTACTGACGGCAACGCTTTTTCTCCTCTTCCTGAAGTGTCATCTATTCAGGCATTTGTGAAGTGGTTTATTAAGGACAGTGGTACAGTGCTTTTCGTTTCATTTCTTTAGAAAGATTTTTATTCTTGCTTAATGAACCATGGTATTGAACATGCATTGAATGGTATAGCCAATTGAGGCAATTACGGTATTAGCAGGAATTACTTCTCTAACATTTCAGGTCAGGACTTACATGATGTTTGAAAGAGAAAGTATGACTCTGATATTAGAATCAAGCCCTTACCACACACAGGTGAGTTTTTAGCGGCTGTATAAAATACCCCTGACAACAAGCTGAAATGTTAAACATATTTCATATATCATGCAGGAAAGTAATTGGTGATATTTTCTTCTGTCTATAGCTGACTTTTAAAAATATATATGTTTGTGTGGTGCAAGTATGTGTGTGTATGGATGTGTGTGTGTGTGTATATATATATATATATATATATATATATATATTTTTTTTTTTTAATTATTTTCTCTATACATTTTGTACTAATTTATTAGTCTATTAGCAACATTGAAATGTCTTTTCTTTCAGTTTTGTTCATATGGCAGTCGCTTAATGGGAAGAGGATACTATGTATTTGACAGAAGATGGGACCGTTTTCGATTCGCACTAAACTCCATGGTAGAAAAACACTTGAATTCACAGATGTGGAAGTAAGTGAGAATTTTGCACCATGTGGATGTTTTATTCTTTTATAATAGTTAATGCTTACAGTCTTCTAAATTAACCACTTCCATGAAACGCTTTTTTTTAAAGTTACCTGGCACATTAGGTAGTGTCAGTTACATGAATACAATTTTATTCTTTGTACTCAAGAAATACAGCTAGCCTTTAGGAGCTTGCAGCACAACAGAATAATTTTTTAGTCAGAGTTCCGAAGCAGATTTCTACTTGGTGGCTGCTGATGATCTTAACAGACGTGTACCACATCTAGGTCACTTGTCCCTCTGTACCTCTAGGGTAGGGTAGTTCCATTAGCCTTCTAACTGCTTATGTGTCATTCTGTTGTGCAGCCCATTTTTCCAAAATATTTGTGTCTGCTTCATGCAATTGTATAGATTTATTATCTACAGACATGGCTTTCTTTACCCATTATTTTGTCCTGACTTCACTGAGAGGCCTATGTACAAAAGATTTTTTTCTTTGGCTATCATTGAGGTGGTGGTTCAGAGATACACTACAGCAATGTATTGATGGGTTGAATGCTCATTGCTTGAAAACCCACAGTAGTTTTCTCCATACTGACTAAAATACCTCTGACAACAAGCTGAAATATTAAACATATTTCATATATCATGCAGGAAAGGAACTGGTGATATTTTTCTCTGTCTAGAGCTGACTTTAAAAAATATATATATATATATATATATATATATATATATATATATATATATATATATATATATATATATATATATTTGTGTTGTGCAAGTGCATGTGTGTGTGTATATATAGAGAGAGAGAGAGAGAGATAGTGTGAGAAACAGTCAAATGAAAAAGTCCCATTTGATTACATCATGTAATGGCAGACAGCCAAAAATTGACAAGTTTTTAAAGTGCTTATATACCAATGCTAGAAGTCTAAATAATAAGATGGGTGAACTAAAGTGCCTCGTATTAAATGAGGATCTTGATATAATAGACATCACAGAAACTTGGTGGAATAAGGATAATCAATAGGACACAGTAATACAGGGTACAAAATATATCGGAAAGACAGATCAGGTCTTCCTGGTGGGGGAGTGGCACTATATGTGAAAGAAAGCATCAAATCAAATAAAGTAAAAATCTTAAATGAACTAAACTGTACCATAGAATCTCCATGGATAATAATTCCATGCTCTGATAATAAAAATATAGCGGTAGGGATATATTACCAACCACCTGACCAGGATGGTGAATAGAGACTGTGAAATGCTCAGGGATATTAGAGAGGCTCTTAAAATAAAAAGTTCAATAATAATGGGGGATTTCAACTATCCCCATATTGACTGGGTACATGTCACCTCAGGACGGGATGCAGAGATGAAGTTTCTTGACACCTTAAATGACTGCTTCTTGGAGCAGCTAGTCCTGGAACCCACAAGAGGAGAGGCAATTCTTGATTTAGTCTTAAGTGGAGCACAGGATCTGGTCCAAGAGGTGAATATAGTTGGACCACTTGGTAATAGTGACCATAATATAATTAAATTTAACATCCCTGTGGTGGGGCAAACACCACAGCAGCCCAACATTGTAGTATTTAATTTCAGAAAGGGGACCTACACAAAAATGAGGTTAGTGAAACAGAAATTAAAAGTGCCAAAAGTGAAATCCCTGCAAGATGCATCGAAACTTTTTAACTACACCATAATAGAGGCTCAACTTAAATGCATACCCCAAATTAAAAAACATAGTAAGAGAACCAAAAAAATACTACCGTGGCTAAACAACAAAGTAAAAGAAGCAGTGAGAGGCAAAAAGGCATCCTTTAAAAAGTGGAAGTTAAATCCTAGTGAGGAAAATAGAAAGGAGCATAAACTCGGGCAAATGAAGTGTAAAAATATAATTAGGAAAGCCAAAAAAGAATTTGAAGAACAGCTAGCCAAAGATTCAAAAAGTAATAGCAAAAAAAAAATTTAAGTACATCAGAAGCAGGAAACCTGCTAAACAACCAGTGGGGTCACTGGACGATGGAGATGCTAAAGGAGCACTCAAGGACGATAAGATCATTGCAGAGAAACTAAATGAATTATTTGCATTGGTCTTCATGGCTGAGGATGTGAGCGAGATTCCCAAACCTGAGCCATTCTTCTTTAGGTGACAGATCTGAGGAACTGTCCCAGATTGAGGTGTCATTTAGAGGAGGTTTTGGAACAAAGTGATAAATTAAACAGTAATAAGTCACCAGGACCAGATGGTATTCACCCAAGAGTTCTGAAGGAACTCAGATGTGAAATTGAAGAACTACTAACTCTAGTCTGTAACCTATAATTTAAATCAGCTTCTGTACCAAATGACTGGAGGATAGCTAATGTGATGCCAATTTTTAAAAAGGGCTCCAGAGGTGATCCAGCAATTACAAGACGGTAAGCCTGACTTCAGTATCGGGCAAACTGATTGAAACTATAGTAAAGAACAAAATTGTCAGACCCATGGAAATTTGTTGGGGAAGAGTCAGCATGGTTTTTGTAAAGGGAAATCATGCCTCACCAATCTACTAGAATTCTTTGAGGGGGGTCAACAAGTATGTGGACAAGGGGGATCCAGTGGATATGGTGTACTTAGATTTTCAGAAAGCCTTTGACAAGGTCCCTCACCAAAGGCTCTTAAGCAAAGTAAGCTGTCATGGGATAAGAGAAACGGTCTTCTCATGGATTGGTAACTGGTTAAAAGGTCAGAAACAAAGGATAGGAATAAATGGTCAGTTTTCAGAATGGAGTGAGGTAAATAGTGATGTCCCCAAAGGGTCTGTATTGGGCCCAGTCCTATTCAACATATTCATAAATGATCTGGAAAAAGGGGTAAACAGTGAGGTGGCAAAATTTGCAGATGATACAAAAGTATTCAAGATAGTTAAGTCCCAGGCAGACTGCAAAGAGCTACAAAAGGATCTCTCAAAACTGGGTGACTGGGCAACAAAATGGCAGATGAAATTCAGTGTTGATAAATGCAAAGTAATGTACATTGGAAAATGTAATCCCAACTATACATATAAAATGATGGGGTCTAAATTAGGTGTTACCACTCAAGAAAGAGATCTTGGAGTCATTGTGGATAGTTCTCTGAAAACATTCACTCAATGTGCAGTGACAGTCAAAAAAGCTAACAGAATGTTGGGAATCATTAGGAAAGGGATAGATAAGAAGACAGAAAATATCATATTGCCTCTATATAAATCCATGGTACGCCCATATCTTGAATACTGCGTGCAGATGTGGTCGCCCCATCTCAAAAAAGATTCAGAGAAGGGCAACAAAAATTATTAGGGGTATGGAACTGTTTCCATATGAGGAAAGATTAATAAGACTGGGACTTTTCAGCTTGGAAAAGAGACAACTAAGGTGGGGATATGATTGAGATCTAAAAAATCATGACTGGTATGGAGAAAGTAAATACAGCAGTGTTATTTACTCCTTCTCATAACACAAGAACTAGGGGTCACCAAATGAAATTAATAGGAAGCAGGTTTAAAATAAACAAAAGGAAGTATGCACAGTCAACCTGTGGAACTCTTTGCCAGAGGAAGTTGTGAAGGCCAAGACTATAACAGGATTCAAAAATGAATTAGATAAATTAATGGAGGATAGGTCCATCAATGGCTGTTAGCCAGAATGGGCAGGGATGGTGTCAGAATCATAGAAGATATGGGTTGGAAGAGACCTCAGGAGGTTATCTAGTCCAACCCCCTGCTCAAAGCAGGACCAACCCCAACTAAATCATCCCAGCCAGGGCTTTGTCAAGCCGGGCCTTAAAAACCTCTAAGGATAGAGATTCCACCACCTCCCTAGGTAACCCATTCTAGTGCTTCACCACCCTCCTAGTGAAATAGTTTTTGCTAATATCCAACCTAGACCTCCCCCACTGCAGCTTGAGACCATTGCTCCTTGTTCTGCCATCTGCCACCACTGAGAACAGACAAGCTCCATCCTCTTTGGAACCCCCCTTCAGGTAGTTGAAGACTGCTATCAAATCCCTGCTCACTCTTCTCTTCTGCAGACTAAATAACCCCATTTCCCTCAGCGTCTCCTCATAAATCATGTGCCCAAGCCCCTTAATAATTTTCCTTGCCCTCCACTGGACTCTCTTCAATTTGTCCACATCCTTTCTGTAGTGGGGGGCCCAAAACTGGATGCAATACTCCAGATGTGGCTTCACCAGTACCGAATAGAGGGGAATAATCACTTCCCTCGATCTGCTGGCAGTGCTCCTACTAATGCAGCCCAATATGCCGTTAGCCTTCTTGGCAACGAGGGCACACTGCTGACTCATATCCAGCTTCTCGTCCACTGTAATCCCCAGATCCTTTTCTGCAGAACTGCCGCTTAGCCAGTAGGTCCCTAGTCTGTAGCAGTGCATGGGATTCTTCCTTCCTAAGTGCAGGACTCTCCACTTGTCCTTGTTGAACCTCATCCGTGTCCCTAGCCTCTGTTTGCCAGAAACTGGGAATGGGCTACGGGACATGGATCACTTGATGATTACCTGTTCTGTTCATTCCCTCTGGGGCACTTGGCATTGGCCACTGTCGGAAGACAGGATACTGGGCAAGATGGACCTTTGGTCTGACCTAGTATGTCCGTTCTTATACTGAACAAAAATATTGATTACAGCCCAGTCCTTCTCTCTTATGCTGCTTGGCTAGCAGCACACTTTGTTGACCAATCTGCAGAGCATCATTGGTGTCAACTTTGCATGCTGTTCATTCTTTCCCCTCAAAACTGGAAGGAAAACTATATATCTGTGACAACCCTGAAGGAGACTGAAGGTGTTTGGAATAAAGGGGAATGGTGTCAGTACCATACAGTGAGCACTTGATACAGTGTGTCAAGATTTCATAACATGAGGTATTCCTGGCAGCACACAGGTTTCATGAGGCTCATTGGCATTGAGGTCTTAACATGTCCATTTGCAATGCAATATTAAACATATTTCACCATTATATTTTGCAACAGTGTCCTAAGCACTGCATATGGGCATGAGTTGCACCGATGCATTAAAAATAGCCGGCATTACTAACATTTAAGAATTTAGAAAACAATGTAAAAACTGCACTTGGGGCTTGAAGATATGATTGTGGGATTGTACTGCACAATGTGCATACTCCATCCAATATAACTACATTACTCTGTAATGTTTCATGTCACTCCATAGATCAGAGCTGTTATAGGCCTTATATAGCAGTTATTAGATAAACCAGTTTTAAATATATTTAAATATATTGCGGTTGAAATACTAAAGTTTGGCTTCTCTGACTAACCTTGTAGCCTACAAAAAATAAGGCTGCTGTGCTGGGAGACAGAGTTTGGAAACAGTGGGCCTGTTGCCCCAGGGGTTAGTTTCCTGCATAGCTGAGAGATAGCACGTGTTTGCTGCACAAGTGTTTCTCATCTTTCCGTAGTAGCTGTAGCAGTTTACTATCAGGTAAAGAGGAGGCTGTTCGTTAGACCAGCCTTCTGCTCAGAGCTATAGTTCCATTACTTTTGCCACCCAAAGGTAAAGCTGTGGATCCCCAGAATAGAAGCTCAGAAGATTTGTGAGCTACTAGTTTTGTTCATCCAGAGATTCAGCACTCAGGTGGCTGAGAGAGTGTGTCACTGGCATCGCGACTACCAGGAAAAGTATAAAAAATCACTACCTCTGTCAGTACTGTGAAACGTGTTAAAAGGCACCATCCTGCTCCCATGGAAGTCAGTGAGAGTTTTACCTTGGATTTCAATGAGAGCAGGATCTAACCTTAAATGTTTTACCCAACTACTAGCTCAGCCTCTTTATGAAATCTCTACGTATGTTTAATATTTCTTTTTTCAGTTAATTCTGTCAGCACTTTATTAGCCATATAACATAGAAAGTTCATGAAACTGGGTCCCTAATTGTATCCCTTTCTTATCCTCTCCTTCTTCCAGACTGAGCTTTTCTCATCTTCCCCAACTGACTGCAGGGGCATTTGTAAAGCACTATAGAACTGATGCTATTGCAGTCCCATAGCTATGGATCATGCAGCAGAGATGAGGGGTGAGATGAAGCAGTGTGCTGAGAATATGTTCCCCAGAATAATAATACTCATGTAGTCCTTTTCATCTTACCCACAAAGGTGGGTAAGAATTATCACCCCCACTTTACAGATGAAGAAAGCGAGGCACACAGAAGCTAAGCAACTTGCCCACAGTCACACAGCAAGTCATTGGCAGAGTTGAGACTAGCTCTTATTAATTCCTAGTTCCCAGGCCCCTACATAATTCCATCCCCCTCTCTAACATAAGCATTGTGTTCAGTGCTAGGCCCTTCAATTCTAGATAGATACTGCAAATAGGAGGTAGTTCAGAGAAGATCAATGAGAGTAGTTAGGGAATCGGAACTACTTTATAAGGAAATACTCCGTTGAGGGTTTTTATGTATACTTGTCTGAGTGACCATTCTGGGGCCAGGGGGATCTGAGTCTATTAATCCCTGAAGGGTGTAAACATGGCTCGAAAAAGTTGTCTTAGAGAGGCCGACAAGACTGTAACTAGGAGAAATTGAATGAGATTAAGAAAGCTAAACTTTAGGCTGAATGGCAGGAAAAGGCCATGTAATAGTTTCCCAGAAGAAATGACAGAAGCCCAATTTCTTGGGATACTTAAGGTAAGACTAGATAAAGCAATAAAATATATGCTAGTTGGCTGAATAGAAAACAAAATTCAATATAGATAACTAATTTCACTGGTAATTATTGAATAATATATTCTCCAAATAGTATTCAGCCACCTATAGAGCTGATTAAATACCACAAAAAAATGACAAGTTATTCAACAAAAATCAGTGAAATTCATCAGATAGGTATTTGACTAATCCTATCTGGCCAGCCCTAAAATGGGCTATAGGGAACAATCCTGCACTGACAGAGTGATGGACTGTGCTTTTCTAACTGCGCTGATCCTGTGATTCACAACTCAGAAACTGGCCAAGTTCAACAGCTCCCCACCCTCATTGATCTGACCTGTAAATTCACATTAATGTTGAATTGTCCCAGTAATCCAGCCTTTGAATACTTTCAAGAAAAACAAATGTAATATTTTTAAACGTTATGGTTAGAGGTTGAGAGTCATGTGATTGAGCTTTTTTGTATTTCTGGGTTATTTTGTAAGGTGGGGAAGGAAACAGGAAATTAAATTTGGAATACAATTATTTAATTGAAACATTGAACTCAGAATTTTCACTTAGCACTTTTTGCTGAAGTGAAGCCTGGATCTAGATTAGCAGGTGTGTTGCAGGCAAGATTAAGAAGCATTGGCAGTGTTGTTTGGGGAAACTTACACAGCATAATTCTCTGCTCAGGCCTGTGTATTACTCCCCCACTTTCTTCAGCATCAAATCAATACTCCAGATTTGAAACTACGCTTTGGGAAAATATAATTTAAGATCCATGTTTAGGAAATTATTATAGTAATAAAATGTGTGTGCATATTTATTTTAGGTTGAATCACAAAGCACCTAACATTAGAACTATGAGTTTAAAAAAGATAGACATTTAAACTGACACAAAATGCACAATATAGTCTGTGGTATTGGCGTTAAAATTTACATGGTCACTAGGGATAATATTCAGAATTAGAATGTCTTTGGTTTGCTTTTTTTTCATAGTTTGGTCTGTCCAGGAAAACTCTTCCTATCTGCATTGCTCAAATTGAACCTATCAGATTGAATGAAAAATAAAAAATCTGAACCTCAATGTTTTTCTTTTTCATATTTAGGAAAATCCCTCCTGCGGCAGATAGCCCTATGCCTTCTCCAGCAGCACATATCACCACCCCTTTTCCGGCATCGGTTTTACAGCCTTTCAGCAACCCCAATGCAGTGTATATTCCTTCAACACCCATCAGCTCAAGAATCACTTCTTCTTACATAATGACATCAGCCATGTTATCGAACGCAGCCTTTGTGACAGCGTCGGATACGAATTCCATTGTGTCACACACCACAGCTTTTCCTCATGTGGCTGCAAGTTTAAGTATCATGGACTCAACTTTTAAGGCACCATCAGCTGTGTCACCAGTGCCAGCAGTCATCCCTTCCCCATCCCACAAGCCATCCAAAACAAAAACCAGCAAATCCTCAAAAGTCAAAGACCTATCGTCTCGTAGCGATGAGTCTTCAAGTAACAAAAAGAAAAAGTCACAGTCTTCTTCCTCTTCATTATCTTTGCAAACATCCTCCTCGTCTTCATTTTCAGGGTCCCACAAAAAGAACTGTGTCCTGAACTCTAGTTCAACTTTGAACTCCTATCAGGCTACATCTTCCTATAACAGTATGTCTGTACACAATACAAACAATGGAACAAGCCCACTCAGTGCCAAATCGGAGCCCTCAGGACGGACTTCATTAGCAAGTAGCTCAACTGACTCAGTAAAACACATGAGCATGGTAGTAAGCAGTATTGATTCCTCTAATTTGTCTGTATCCTCCTTTGTGCACCATTCAGGGGACCATTCCCTGGCAGCACATAATGCAGTGTCTTCTCTACCCCTTTCTTTTGACAAATCAGAAGGAAAAAAACGTAAAAACTCTAGTACTAGTAGCAAAGCCTGTAAAATCACTAAAATGCCTGGTATGAATAGTGTTCACAAAAAGAGCACTGCCAACCTTATTTCTACGGTGCCAGATCCTCCAAACAGCTCTCTCTCTCGGCAGGTAAGGGATTCTTCCAGTTACTTCTCTGCAGGTCTTGTTTGCCTTATTTGAAATGTATTGAATTGTGAGGGAACCGGTTTTACAATTGTCTCAGACTCTGTTTTTCATCTTCTGACTTACTGTTTAGGCTGATGCAAAAATGTTTTTGCATTTGTTTTGAACCCGGTGTGGAAGGGAGGTTCAAGTGTGCACAACACCTTTGTGATACTTAATTCAAATATTTTTGTTTTACAAGTTATAACAGTTTTAATGCAACTATATAACTAGCCATTTATGTTTTAGAAATCAAATTGTGGGGGAAGGATGGGGAAGGACTTTCAGAAGATAATTCCTGCTCTTTGTTCATGGCTTGGTACAGTGCATGCAAATTCAATATATAATCTATCTCAGTATAGCTCATCTCTGCACAGCTCATCAGATTTGGTTTCTTTATATACAGATGTTTTGCTTTTGGAGTGCTATTTTTTTTTTCATAAACACATGCAAAATAAATGCCTGCTCCTGAAAGGTGGAGAGTACCAGTCACTCCCATGGATTCAGTGGCTGTTTTGTGCTCTCAGCATCTTTCTGATTCCAGACCTAAACCAAACTTGTTTTTCCCTTTGAGCAGTACTACTCGTTCACTCCCTTTTTAGGGGTTTGGCTCCTAAATGAATTGTTCAAAGACTGGTGATGACCTCAGTTCTGTGAATTAGGATCCCCTTTATTAGACATCAGTCCTTATTCTGGAGTACAGTAACTTTTGGATTGGTGAACTCAATAAAGCTAATAAAATAGACTTATTTCATAGTTGGAACCAGGAGAATGGAAGTTTGCTTCACATGTGGATTTGTTTTAAAAACACTTTTATTTGTTTTTAGTAACATTCAAATAATTTTTAAATAGTATGCGTTACACACAAAGCATAGTGACTGCTTTAAACATCATGACTGGATAATTCAGATCAATACGTTCAAAAGAGAAGGAACAGTAGTTTTCACAGAATACTGTGACTATTGGAACAATCCACAGTGCACTTATTACAGAAAACAAAGTAGTAAAAGGGCTTAAAAGAAACTTATTTGAGCCCCATGTTGTATGGACCAGTTCATGGGTTCTCACCGTAGGGGGTCACAAACAAGGCTGTGGGAGAGAGGGAGGAGTTATGGCCATCCTCTCTTTCTTTATGGATAGATGGCAGTGTGGGAACCCAACGCTATTTCTGTTGTAACATGGGGTCATGGTATTGAAAAAGTTGTGATGCACTAGTTAATTACGATAGCTAGTTTAATACATAGAGCTGGTATTTGTGAAATTAGCATTTATTTCCACAATAACCTGTATCTTCATTTGATTTTAATTGCTTTTATAAATAGCAATGTTAAGGGGTTTTCCCTTTCCACTTTAATTGGGTGACAAATTCTGAACAGTTTGTCTGTTAGAGCAGATAGCTGATTGTCAGTCCCTCTAAGTTCTGTTGCTAGGCTCTTTTCCCTCCCAGATCTGTCACTGATTTGCTTTGTGACCTTAGGCAAATCATCAAACTTCTGTGCCTGATCTGTGAACTGCCTGTGTCTTCACCATCTGTCAAATGGTAGTATTTACATTTTTCAGTGAGGAGGAGGGGTGTGGTCAGAAGCTTTTCTCTTTTTTGCTTATATTGAAACAATGGTACAGCCACCTCTGGATCCCCGATGCTGTTCCCCAATCAGAAGTAGGAAAACTTAAGTCAAAGTAAAATAAATTCATCTTAATCTCAGTTCTGTGCACCATTCATGGCTGTTTAACAGCACAGTTTCCCCCTTGAACTTGCTTTGTTGCCACAGACTGTATGTAGTACAGATTCCACCAGAGGGCTCCAAAGCAGCAGAGCTTCCAAGGAGGGCATTTCATTGAACGTTCTGGTAGCCAAAGCAGAGGTGTATGAGGCAATTTCCAAATCACCTTTATTGAGCAGTTGGTTATCGTTTTAATGTGCATGTGCTCAGAGCACTGAATTCAGTGCAGTTTTTAAATATCTAAATAAATAGAATCAAATAAAGGTTGTTACGATGCACCACCTAAATCTAGGATGGAGATTTGCCACTAATTATAGAGCTTTGAAATCCTGGGAGAAAATGGCGCCATATGCGGGCAAACGTGTAAGGTGTGAGAATAAATAAATTGTGGCCAAATGCATACCGATAAAACCTTTATTATGATTTATTATTGATATGCAATGCACACAAACAAAGCTAGTCCCTGCCCTGAGGGGTTTCAGTCTAGAACAGTGGTTTTCAATCTGTGGTCTACGGACCCCTGTGTCTAAGATTTCCAAAGGGTCCACACCTCCATTTGAAATCATTTAGAGGTCTGCAAATGAAAACCACTGGTCTAGAAAGGAGAGAAAGCTGTAGAAGACAGGACACGCTGCAAAACCCAGAGGTGGGGATAGCTTTGTGTGTGGCTTTTTGTTTTGTTTTAAACGAAAACTCTCCCTCCATGTGGACAGTGCAGAAGTGAGTTTTTGAAGGGAACGTGACTGAAGAGAGGATGGTTTGGGAAGGACATTCCATACATAGGAGCAGCACAGAAATGGGAAAAGAGGACAAATAGGGCTCTCAGACTGGTGTAATGGACAGAGTAAAGATCCCCAAGGGAGGGCACCATTATGTATTTTCTCTCTCCTGCTACCAATAGAGATACAATAATTACATAACATACAGAGAGATGATTTATTTTAGCTTTTGAAAATGGATAATTTTGTTTCTTTGCATGGAATAATGGCATTGTTTTTCAGTTGTGGTTGATCACATGGCTTAATCATTTAGCTCTGTCCAGGTGACCTGGATTTAACCTCATCCCCAGACAGTCATTGGAGCACCAATATATCAGGGTGTGGCAGGGCCGGGCTTGGCTCTAGCAATCCCCAAACACCTGAGCTGTTATGCCAGCATCCAAACCAGGACCCAGCCAGCCGCAGGATATGAGGGAACAGAAAGGTGGCTTGAGGGTACCTTTCTGCCCTACCCTATCCTCCCCCTGCATCCTGCACCAAACACAGCTCATTTGAACACAAGGATCAACTTCCCCACATTTGAAACCATTTTCAAACCATTTGAAAATCACTAGCGGGGTCAGTTAAACAGAAAGCACGCTATGGATAGAATAGTGAAGCAGTGTCCATAGGTCAGCCCACTGAATCTAGGTATTATAAGGCATGGTATAATATGGATCAGAATCCCCAGTTATGGAGCACATGGAGAAGAGATTTAATACCTCTTCTGTCGCACTTTTTATAATCAGACATTCTAACATATTCTGTGCAAAATCCTGCCCCACTAGATGGAGGCAGAAGGAAGCATTGGGTAGGTGGGGAGGCTAATACAACTTATATATTCCATGTGTAGAAGAAAGCATGTAAGTGTCCCTCTCCTCAAATGCAATGTAAACTCCCTGCCCACTGGGCTAATAAATTGATCTGGCTTCTTGTGCACTATAGAAGGACCATGTCAATCTGATTGAAAAATGCTCTCTTCCTGTTTTCCTCTGACCAACTAGCAGAGGGAAGGATTTGCTCTGAATCAACATGTGTGTTATGGCTTTGAGACTCAGTACAGGGAAATAAACATGTCGAAGGAAACAACAAACATGATAGAGAGGGTCTCTGTGCAGTTGAGACAACATGTATATCTATGAGAAATAGCTAGAAAAGAAGCAATTGCAAGGGTCCATAAAGTGTCTAAAATGCTGAAAGGTACAATATAAAGGAATGGATGCAACAGACCTATTTATGAAAGTAACAGACTCAGGATGCAAACTGAAGCTAAAAACAAGGACAGGAACTTAAGGGGCATTGGGAAACCTTGCTTTACTCAGAGGGTGATTAATATGTAGAATAAACTATACAAAAGACAGCAGTAAAAGCTGCAACCTCGACTATACTTTAAAAGGACTTTGTTAGACAACGCCTAACAAAAGGGTGTTTAAGGGTATAAACATTAAACTAGGGGAATGCAATGTAGGTTACTCCATTCTAATATTCAACAGTGTAATCAAAATAGTCATAAGTGTCCCCCTGCACAACAGTTAGAGGTAACTGAGTATAATACAGCACTTCCCATTTGCAGCTGTTAGGGCTGTAGATTCACAGGGACAGGTACTGGAAGTTGACCATGACACACAGCAAAATGTAATAAAGTTTGAGGTCAGAAATCCAAAGGACTGCTCAAGACTCAGCAGCTTGAGGCCTTTGCAATTGTCCACTAGCTTGAGGTGCTGCAATAGATTAGCTGTAGCCCAGTGCATCAGTCTGAAATCAGTCTGTAGCCCACAAGTCAAAATCGGGTTACTACAAAGCTAGACAGAGGGTCTATCTGATTTGTTGTTTTTCCATCCCATACTGTTCCAGTTAGTGTTTCCTATGTGCTTTGTGAAATGTAACTACATTTGCCTGCCTTTAACAGGGTCTGTGAGATCACTAGGATTATATCTAAAGAAACTTGTTTTTCAATAGACAGTAGCAGTTACTTCTGTTTTCTAAATAAATGTAAAACATGCTTTCAACATGAAAGAAAACAAGGCCAATACAGGCTTCCCATGCATCTGACAACAATGTGCCTTTCAATACTATTCAATTAATGTCTTTCAGATTGGAAAAAATAGCAGTGTAGCTTTGTCACAATCCAGTCCTTCAAGTACATCAAACCCAGTACACAACAGACAGGTAAGTTTTGGGGTTGTTGTTTTTTAAGCGAAAGTCACTTCAGTAGTAAAATAGCAGATACTCTGTCAAGAAATGTCTGAATTGTTTTATGTATTAAATTATATTTTTAAGCTTTGTCCTCTGTAGATTTAATCCTTTTATAAATTAATATTAGATGTCCCCCCCTCATTAAGATTCTTTTTGCAGCTGTTTATTGCTCCCAAAGAGTGTATGAATGGTGAGTTTCCTGCATATTGTTGGCCACCCACACCACTGCCCAATCAGTTTGTCGTTTGCCTGGCCAGCTGTCTCTGATGTGATGGAACACCAGCCAGCAGCAGCTGAAACAGTGCTTTACACATAAAACTCACTGCAAAAGGAAATTGACTAGGCTCATGCAGTTGCAATCAGAAGAGAGAAGTAGGGCAGAGAAATATTTGAGAGGAGGAGACAAGGGCTTGTCTACACAAGGAAATTGACTGGCACAGTCATACAAACTCCGTATATACTCGTTCATTAGCCCATTCGTTTATAAGCCGACACCCCCAAGATGGTTAGGTAAAGATAGCAAAAACTGTATGACCCTTTCATAAGCCGACCCTATACTTCAGGGGTTGGCAAACTTTGGCTCCTGGCCCGTTAGGGTAAGCCGCTAGCGGGCCTGGACGTTTTGTTTCCCTGGAGCATTCACAGGCACGAAGCCCCTCAGCTCCCAGCATTGGCTGGGAACGGCGAACTGCGGCCACAGGGAGCTGAGGGGCTACATGCCTGCAGACGCTCCAGGTAAACAAAACGACAATGTATTATATATTCAATTCAGTGATTCCATAAAGTTTAAAATCATCAAATTTTGGTGTAGACCCGTTTATAAGCCGACCCCCGCTCTTTTTTACCAAAAATATTCAGCTTATGAATGAGTATATATGGTACTCTGAATCTGGCTCCTTCCCACACCATCAGACATCACTGAGGGCATAAACAATGCTCTGCCATCCCTGTCTGTCCTACTGTTTGCTGCAATGACTACCTTGTTGTGTTTCTATAACGCAGCTTGTGTGAGAGGGCAGGTTGTTGGCCTGTTGCTAAACCTGGAGGACTTGTGGACTGCTTTTCATTTAGTCTTTACCCTTTGACATGTCCAGCTTGGACGGCCCTACCAGGAGTTAAACTCCCACCAGGCTAGCTCTCAGGGTCATTGGAACACAAAAGCCTTCCCACTGTATCAAGTCCCCAGAGAAGGATAAGATATTCCCCCATAACTATTCCCCATATGGACAGTCTACTTCAGAATAGAAGTGACTTTCTTCAGAAATAAGTACGCCACTCACAAAGCAGTCAATGCTGGTCAATTTTCCCCGTGTAGACAAGAGAGGAGAGAAACAAACAGCAGGAATAGTGATAGTCCTAATGCTGATAGCTTGCATCATTTTCCCCCACTGACAATAATCTGAATCACCATCGTTTAGAGATGAACTGCTAAAATATGACCTAAAATAATGTATTCCCCCTTGCTTGCTGATTTAAAGGAGGAAGTACATGGAGGAAGAACTACTATTAATAAACAAATGCATTGGAAAATCTCTCCTTGCACACTGGCTTTTTGTTTTGAGAGAATGACATCCAAATGCCAACAGCAGTCAGGGGCGAAAGCTGTTATAAGGCATAATACAGATTTTTGGTTGATTTAAGGGGCAATTCCTGTTTTGTTCTTTCAGCTGCACCATCTATACACAACCCCAGGAATAAGGCTTGTTAGTTAACTGCTGTACTGGATCCACCAGTGAGAACCCAAGAGTACAAAACATTGATTTTGTGGCAATCGTACATAAACAGAAGCTATTACACTGTTGCCAGCTCTTGCAGTTTTATCAAGCATTGCAATATTTGGTGATTTTTTCTAAAGCCCCAGCTGTTAGAGTCATTAAGAGAAAATCTGAGCTTTCATTTTAAAAAAGTAAGGTTCTAGCCCTCACAGTGGCAGTTGAAGCTTGAAAACATGAACCCTAAACGCAAATAAACCAAAATATATTGCTGTTTTTAAATCTCATGATTTAGTGGGGCCTGACTCAGGGTTTTTGAATGATTGGGGTTAATACTGATCATATGAATTGGCAACAGAGTGCTCTGGAAGTCAAATATTAGGCTTACGCTATATGGCAATGTCTCTTTTTGTAAGATTTTTGTCAATTACATAAACTGATCTGATATCTGAAAGTTGCAGCAATCGGGATATTGTCACAGTAGCCTGCGCTGTGTGGTTTTTTAATAAACCATAATGGAGTTGGTAAAATGATGACTTTACATGAAAATGTCTTCTACCTGTTGATGTCAGCTGTGAACTAAAAGCAGACTTCCCCAGAATTACTGGCCATAACATCCATCCCTGCATTAGATTTATAATTAATCATTTCTTTTGTCTTTGTAATATTTTTAGGTACCTGACTGTTTTAATATTTCAAGCCCTCATTGTATTATGGTTTTTAAATATGTATAACCAGATCACTGTAGTAAGAGGTGACAGTGCATTGTATGTCATTTGGGATTACAATAGCTTTTCTGCCTAAGGCTAGTGGAGATGTGATGTATAAGGAAAAGATTCTTTAGAACTGCCTCCTGTTTGTTATTTCACATTTGCCCTGATTCTTGTGTTCATTAAGTCAGTGTATCACTGAATCTCTTTTTTTTTTTAAACCCTACACACAGTCTCAACAAGAAACAAACAGCATATTTGATACAGCTTCTTTTCATTGTAATGAGTTTATTTATTTCTTAGAAAAAGAGAATTTATTTCTCAAAAGGGATTATACTTTATTTGTTATGAGATTTAAGAAAAACAAATTCCTTTTTTAGGCTTTGCAGCAGGTGCATTATTAAAGTTGTTACAGTATTGAATGAACAAGCGCATGTACTGGGAAATGTTTCATGGTTTTGAAACTGGCTCTTTTTTCTTTTTTAGAAAACGTCAAATCGGACTGGTAGGATAAGGACTCTTCCATAGCAAGGAAAAGGAACCAGCCTATAATCTCTAGCTCTCAGCAACCCTACACCACAAAGTTTTTATTTTGTGTGTCCTGCAGGTGGATTTAACCTTTTATCAGTTTGTGGTTCTAAATTAAATTTACAGAAAACTGCTATAATAGAGGATTGTTTAGTTTCTCGCTTGTATTTGCCACTGATCTGTGCATTCTGCTTTGTTCTGTTTCATGCCTTCTCAAGCTGTTAATGTTGCTTTGCTCCCTTTGTTTCTTACAACAGTAACAGTGGACATTCCAAAATAATCTAATTCATGGCTTGGATTTTAAATTGTCCCCCAAAATTGTTGTCATTAATTACAAACTACATTAATCTCTGAATTTATGCTTGTTTTATGGATAAAAAATATTACCTAGTGCATTTCTCAGCAGTTTGTAACAATTGGGGCATTGCAACTTTAAGAACTAATTTTGATGGGTGCTCAGCTCCCATAACTCCCATTGACTTCATTGGGAGTTCTGAGTGCTCAGTGTCTCTCAGGATCAGGCTCTTAAGGAGTCTGTACTCCAATCAACGCATGGAGGATTTACACATCTAACTCCTGCTAAAGTTAGTAGGAACGCAACGTGAAAATTCCCCGTATCGTGGTGGGAGTTGTGACCCCTAAGATCATACTATTGGTTTGCTTCATTAAACAATTTGGGTTTGCAAGGACAGGAGTTGAACAGATTGGTTTGCATCAATAGAATTGCACTGACAGTGTTTCTTATAGGATTACTGATTTTTTTTATATAAAATGTAGATTTTATAATCAGAAAATTGATACCAGGTACTGGAACATTAGTACAGAGGAATTAATTTTTATTTCTACAGTGTTAAAAGTGCACTTATATGCTGGTTTATTTACATCTTGGGGAAAGGAGAGACTGCAGATAGTAAGGAGATTACTTTTTTCTTTTTTTAAAAAAGAAGGCTTAAGGCAGATTTTAAGAATTATAAAATGTTTAAGGAATTATAAACGAGGCTAGATCCTTTGAAAAAAGTTTAGAAGATATTCTTAAAGTAAATTTTTATAGTGTTAATTTTGTAATAATTTATGTTTTACTATATTTCGGAGCTAGCTGACCGGAATAGTTTCAGAAACAGTATGAAATGTAGGAAAGTTTAAGCAATGTTTATATTTTTAAAATGTTCTTTGAATTATGTTTTTATTGAACATTTCTTCAGACTGAAAAATGTGTACATATCTTTGTTATTTTTGCACAATTTTTGTCTTGTTCAGTTTTAGAAGCAGAACTATGTTTGTTTTTTAATTTATTTTGGTTGTAAAACTGCAGGAATTTAAAAATCTTAGTAACAAAGTTACCCTCTGTAATTGATGAAGTGTCCCTCTGCTTCCAGAGGAAAAACAGTGCTTGTGGGATTCAGTGGCTGCTTCTGAGAAATAATGCTTGTCAGTGACTGAAGGAGTAATTCAGTAGTTTTAAGAATTTTTAGCTCTTTACATGCATCTTTTAATTGGAAAGCTGGAACACGGAGACTAACCTTTGAATGCTGCTTAAATTTGTTTTCAACTGGCTTAGGCCTGACAGCATTTGGTGAAAGCTAAGTATCAAGTGAAAACCCATGGTATTTCTCCCTTCATTAAAGAAGCATTATTTGATTTTATATGTATTAAAAACTTCAGCCTGAAAAGTGAAATGGAAATCAACCTTTTTAAAAATGGATATAAACTGGACCAGCCTATAATGCATTATTAGTGTAGCATTCACTCAGCAGTTCTTTTTCTCCCTCATTTGCCTGAAGATCTTGTGATTTGTTTCCAGCAATATAGGCTCAGAAGCTTTGGTTGTTACACATACGCAATGCATAGGCCCGTCAGCCATAAAAAAAAATTAAAAAGCAACTTGGATAACTTGTATGCCTTCTTTTGTATTGATGTAACAATTGTAAATAGTGCTGATCGACCTTTGTAGAGAATAGTTTATACAGCATATTCTATTATTGCTGATTCTCAGTGAACTATTGTTTTAAAAAAAGAAAAAAAATGAAATTTTTCTATTTACACCTTATATTTTGTTATGCTGTTGACCCATGGCACTTTAACAAAACTCTGTGGGTTTTGCATAGCTGGTCAGTCATGGGGTATATTAAATAACTGTTGTTGCACAGAAATGAATTTGCACCTGCTATATTGTGCTTTCCTACTTCAGATTTTAGAAATTTTTCCAGAAAACTTTTGAAGAAAGCATGTCCAATCATTCTAAAAAAATAATGCCATACTTGTACAGTCAATTTCTTTTCTACAGTCCATATTTTGTAACACTAAGTATTTTCATTCTTTGTCCTGCACCTTTCTGTGTTAGCAGTATCAAATAGAATTCATTCCATGCTTGTGATAATTGTAAGCAGAATAAATGTCTAAAGTAGGTGTAAATAGTAAATTCTATGGCTTACAGTTTAAAAAAAGAAAAAACAGAACAAACATGTATCTGATTGATACTGCCATGGTTCAACACCGGGCCTGGAGATATTCTCTAGTGAGCGATTGTATTTTTTGTTTTTTGCTTTATTTTTTTTTTTTTGTAACATGGCTTTGTAAATAAAATAATTTATATGTTTGTAAGAAAAAATGTGCAGTGTCATTATTTAACTTTAAAAACAAATGTGTATATATTTTAAAATTGTACTTTTCTTCATTTCACAGGGGAAGATTAACTCCTGTGCAGAGAACCAGCCAGTTGGACTAAACGGGGTTCTGTGACCCTTTCTCGAGGTGCCCAGAACCGTAAGCCCCTGGTTCCCCTCTGCCTCAGCAGGTGAGAGCTTTGGCAGAGCTTAAACTGTGACAGCTCCCTGCCACACCAGTCGGTCGGCCTCATCAACAAACTCCTCAAGAATTTGCCAGGTAACATGCAGTGAACCCCAGTTTCCGAGTTCCCCAGAGACATCTCTCTGCAGTGTCCAGTCCCTTTGACTGGACACACTCAGAAATTAGTAGGTCCACTAGTCTCCAAGAAGACAGAATACACACCAGCCTGCTAGTTCAACTGAGGATGAATGCCTTATTTTAGTGTAACAGCACTGGGACAAATTTATAATAAAACAAAAATAAGTTTATTAATAAACAACATAGATTTGTGATACCAAGCAAGAGAAAAAGAGAGACAAGGATGGTTACAAACAAAACAAAAATAACACATTTTCTAGTGACTAAAACATAACGTTAGCAAGCTACAGTCTTTGCCTGCTAATCATAACCCCTCTCCAGCCCTTCTCCTCATGGCAATCTAATCCTCCCTTGCCCTCAGCAAACAACCCCTGACAGTCTCAGCTAGACACTGGAAATTAACCAGGATTTTTACCCAACAGGGAACTGGAAATTATCGGGTTTTTGTCCAACAGGGAACTGGCCAGTTTGAGAGACTGAGTTTTGGGGCAGGAAGTAACACATCCTGTTGCCTGTGTTTTCCTCTCGCCCCAAAACAGTAAATAAAATATTGGCATAATATCTGATACTTAATAATTAACCGAGTGCTAACACTTTTCACAAAGTGATTGTTCCATATCTGACCTCTGTCCTTATCTTCAAAGGAAACCATCACAACGTCTTCAAAAGATGAGCCTGGGAGCTTAAATTCATAACTTTACTAGACACTAAAAATAATGGATTTAATAAAGACACTAAACTGTAACCCACTAACCCCCTTTTTTGTCTTATGACTGCAGTGTTAACTGGCTACTTTACCTTGAATGGTCTCTTACAATATGTTACTCCTGGGGGAATTATGCACCACTGCGCACACGAAGAATTCATGTTCCCCCACAGATTTTTTTTTCTCTGCAGAATATAGATTCTGCTGAAGAGGCACTGCAGTTACACTTTTCGCCCTCCAGGGGCGGCTGTGGCACCAGAAGAGAGAGCAACAAGCCAGCAGAGAGGGATGGGGAGAGACTGCATTCCTCACAGCGGGGCCAGGTGAGGAGGCACAGAACGGACAGAGCGTGGCTATTGGGGGGGGTCACAGAGTGGGGTTCAGAAGGACTAGTGTGGTGGGGACAGACTGGGGCGGGGGCTCAGAAGCTAGTGGGGTGACAGCATTGACCCAGTGGCTGAATGGGAGGGGGGCTGCAGGGCCACATGGGGATGGGGGTAGGTAGGCTGCAGGGCCACATGGGAACGGGGGAGGGGAGGCTGCAGGGACACAGGTAGGAGGGTGGTGTGGGGACTCATGGAAGGTGGGAGGTATGCTGCAGGGACACACAGGGATAGGGGCAGATGTGCCTGACTGAATGATAGAGGCTAGAGGTCAGCCAGGGTCTGCATGGGGGAGGCTACCCTGTTCCATATTTCTCCCACCCACACCCAACAACCCTCCAGGTTCACTCCCAGGCTCCTTCCCTCTCCCTCAGCTCCTCCGTTACTCCTGACTCCCCCAAGTCTTTGCACCACTTCTGAGGGGTGCTAGAAATATGTTTCTGTATTGCAGTTTAAATGAATTACTCAACACTCTGTATTAATATGCCTAGTAAGGAATCTATTTGTCAAAAAAAAAAATTCCTGAATCTTTTTCTTTTGTCTGTATTGTTACAGACATACTTGCTGATAGGTATTTTGAAATAAATTACCAAAATAATTGAAACAGGAGTGATTATATTGTGTTATTTCGACAAATAAAATACACCTCTACCCCGATATAACATGACCTGATATAACACGAATTCGGATATAACGCGGTAAAGCAGCACTCCAGGGAGGCAGGGCTGCGCGCTCCAGCGGATCAAAGCAAGTTTGATATAATGCGGTTTCACCTATAACGCGGTAAGATTTATTGGCTCCCGAGGACAGCGTTATATCGAGGTAGAGGTGTATACAGAATTTTGCAGAATTTTAAAATATTGTGCACAGAATTTTTAAATTTTTTGGTGCAGAATTCCCAGAGGAGTTCACATATGTGTTAACTACTTATACTAAACAATCTGTTTCACCTTGTATTTAGCTGTGACACTGAATACTTTCCCAGAGCTGAAGAACGCTGTGTAAACTCAGAAGTTTCTCTCTTTCACCAACAAAAGATATTTCCTCACCCAGCTTCTCTCTCTATGGGTAGGTCTATGCCTAAAACGCTGCATCAGTGCTGCTGTGCCACTGTAGCATTTAATTGAAGACACTCTGTGCCAACAGGTGAGATTCTCCTGTCATCATAGTTAATCCACATCTGCGAGAGACGGTAGCTATGTCGACAGGAGAAGCACTCCCACTGACATAGCACCATCTACACCGGAAACTAGGTCGGCATAACTACGTTGCTCCGGGGTGTGAATTTTTCACAGCCCTGAGCGATGTAGTTTTACCGATATATGTCTGTATTGTAGACCTGGCCTAAGAGCTAGCAAGACACTCAGCAGAAGCAGAGACAAAAAGAAGTCAGTATTAAAAGGAGTCCCCTGGTGAGGGCAAGACGGATTTGGAGACGTGCAACTTTCCCAACACAATTGCTCCTTTCTTCTTCCCCATGTCCCCTGGGACTAGTCTGGCTCCTGCACCTTGATTTAGGAAATGCTATTTCATGAACCTACTTCCGAATCAAGCCAGCACCTGCAGTGTGTCCAGCCTCAGCCACTATCCTTCTCAGTTACACCTTTTAAGTCCCTGGGCAGTTTGGGCTCATGCATCACTAAGAAATTAAAACATGTGAAGTGACAAAGTTCAGCTTCATTGACAGGTTGTATACTAACTTTCAGCCAAATTCAGTTTCCAACAGCAAAACACTCTAAATCCCTGAAAATACACTTTATCCTGGAGCTGCTGACAAAAGCTTAGCTACAAGCATCTTATATTCCACACATTATGCAGCCATGAAACGTTGTTAAATCCTTTTTTCCCAACTCACCTAATGTTTGGTTTCTCTCATAATAGTTTGCTGTACAAGCTTCTCACAAACCTCCCTCAACGATCAAACTTCCATGGCTCATACACATCAAATCCCATGGTGATGAGTAGGGATAATAAACCCCCTGTATAAGGCATTGTCAACCTTAAGCATTCAAAATTATAAACTCTACTCCCCAAAAATCATAATTAAAAATTACAAATTAAAATAATAAATCCACCTTGGGGTTTCCTCTGCTTTGTCATTTTGGAGCATTTAGGTTTTCCCCATAAAAGTCCCCCCCCCCCCCCCATTTGTGTGTGATAAGGCAGAATTTTAAATCTAAATTAACTGTACCAACAAAGATGAGTGTCTCCTCTGGCTTTCTCCTAATTGCTGGGCTGAGGGAACTTTCTTTTTTTTTTTCCCCCTTCTCCATCTCCTCGCCAAACATTGGCTTCCCTTCCTGCTCCTGTCCCTTACATACATGTTCCCTTTTCCCTCTGGCTTCTTGCTCCTCATGGTCTCCCTCTCTGCCCTTCCATATTACCCTCTCTGAAGTTTCCCTCTGCCCCCATATTCTCCAGCCCTCTGTTCCTCCTTGTTCTCCTGTTATTACTGTAGTTATGTGTATTTCCCTGCCCCTCCGGAGCTGCTTTGTTCCCAGGTTTCCTCCCCTCCTCCCGGAAAACAATGTGCAGCTTCTCTGCAAAGCCTGAACTGCTAATTTTACTGGAAGGGGAAGGGAAGTCAAGGATGAAAGTGGCCCTAGTATCCCCTAGTTGCTTCTGGGAGGAAGAGGCGGCTCTCAGAGGGTATGTCTACACTGCACTTAGACACCTGCAGCTGGCCGGGCTAAGGGGCTGTTTAATTGTGGTGTAGACATTTGGGCTCAGGATGCAGCCTGGGCTCTGGGACACTGTCACCTTGCAGGGTCCTAGAGCCTGGGCACCAGCTCGAGCTCAAACGTCTATACTGCAATTAAACAGCCCATTAGCCCAAGTCCCACAAGCCTGAGTCAGCTGGCACAGGCCAGCCATGGATTTTTAATTGCAGTGTAGACATACCCATACATGCCAGGACACCGGCCACTGGGTACAGGTGTTAAAAACCTGTAGTGACTGCTGGCAGGGATGATGATAGGTAGAGAATACTGCAGAATACAGTCATGAAGAAGATGGGTTGGCTCAATAGTTTCTGAAGCCTCCTTTCTGACTATATTCCTTTATCAGACTAATTCAGAGACCTTTAGTGCTATAACATGATATACTAGTGCTGGCAAAGGATTAAATACAGAAAGGTCTAGAATAGAGTAATAATAGGCTTTTATCCCACATACCCAGTAATCATTATTGTCTGTTTCTGATTTGGTGGCCCGCTGCATCTTTCCACTCTTGCTTATTCCTTCCAGAGCTATACTCAGTTTCTTTTGTTTTGTAATCTTACTCTTAAGCATCTTTTTCCTATTTCATATTTTGGGGGAATAGAAAGACTGTTTCAGTTGTGATCTTCCCTGTCACACTGTTTACAAAGACATTCATCCCTAGTTTTCCAGTGTGACTGGAACATCCTGGTTCTTATTCCTGGTTGTGATAATTGATTCTGTATGTGGAGAGAGGTTTCCCTGAGTCATCCACATTTCACACATTTGTTTAAGCATAGCAGAGATCAGACTAAACTGAAATATGGAGCTGAAGCATCTCTCTAGATTGTGCAGCAGAGGGAGAGCAGCAATCATCTTTTTAAAAATCTCTCAATGCCAAATTTCACAACCTGTAGCTGACCAAATCCCTTCAGTGGGAGTTTTGCATGATTAAAGACCCCAGGATGTAACAGTGAGAAGCTGTGAACATAGCACTAATAATTTTGAGCCATCCATTTAATAAGGCTCTACTGGATGGCACGTGGACATTTTGTTATCCTCTTGACGAAGTATTCTGCCGGACACTCGACGGACATAGAGAGACCAAACAGCTCTTAGTAAGGGGCTAAGTAAAACATTTACCTCATTAAGCCAGTCCAGAGGGAAGGAGACTTGAGAGACTATTAAAGGACTACATCACATTGCCACAAACAGAAATAAATGTGGCTGATGTTCACAGTACTTTAAGAAAATGTTAAGATCAACAGAGTATAATTTGCTTTCCCGGATATTAACTAAATGCAACTGTGCTACAAAGTGAGCACTTCAGGAAAGCTTAAGTTTTTCAGTTACAATGCTAGTGTAGTGGAGTCTAGGTGGCTGAACTTTCAGCCTCCCACTTAAAGCACATACAGTACACAATAAAATCTCACACTGCTAAACCACTTACTATGGGGGTAGCACTTCCCAGTGTTGTAAGCTGACTTCTAATTTGGTATCACTCAGGGTTGATTTCTTGAAGAGGATATTCTGACAGTCACTGACTGTCTGCTCTCCTCTTCCAGTCCCTCTGTCTCCTTGTCCCTATCCTCTCCTGACAGCTATCTATTTCCCACCTCCTTCCTCACAATCTCCTCTGCCTCCTTTTCCTGTGTACAAACCACCTTTGATCCTTTTGTCTCTGCAGAGCAGCACTCCCCACTCCCTCTTCCCCTGAAGGGACATCTAGAATCAGGGAGCAGGCTTTTTACACCAACTGTATTGACTTCTTTCCATCACACTAAGAACTTATGACTATAGTGAGTCAGACCAATTGTCCATCTAGCCCAATATCTTGTTTTCTGCCACCAACCCGTGGTAGATGCGTCAGAAGGAGCAAACAGAATAGGGCTGTTTATCAAATGATCCATCCCGTTATCCAGTCCCAGCTTCTAACAGAGGTTTAGGGTGAGCCAGAGCATGGGGTTGCATCTCTGAGCATCCAACAGCCACTGACGGACCTATCCTGCATAAACTTATCTAATTCTTTTTTTAAACCAGTTATACTTTTGGCCTTCGCAACATCCCTTGGCACCAAATTCCACATGACTGTGTATTGTGTGAAGAATTACTTCCTTGTGTTTGTTTTATACCTGATGCATATTAATTTCATTAGGTGACCCCTGGTTCTTGTGTTATGTGACAGGAATAAATAACACTTCTTTATTCACTTTCTGCACACCAGTCATGATTTTATAGTCCTCTATCATATCCCCGCTCAGTCAGTGCTTTTCCAAGCTGAACAGTCCCAATCTTTTTCATCTCTAAGATGGAAGCTGTTCCGTACCCCTAATGATTTTTATTGCCCTTCTCTGTACTTTTTCCTATTATAATTTTTTTGAGATGGGGATGACCAGAACTGCATGTAGTATTCAAGGTGTGGGAATTCCATGGATTCACATAGTGGCTCTATATAAACGAAGCACTAGATCCACTCAGTCTGGCTTCCATCCTTTCCACTCATCAGAAATAGCTCTCACCAAGATTTGAGATGATCTTTTACTGGTTAAATCTTAAACCCTACATGCCAGCCTCAGCCAACTTGGCCAGTCTGCTGCCAAACCCTGTACTCCCTTCCCCCTGCTGGCCTGTCTTTTCTTGGGTTCTGAGACACTGTCCTCTTTGGGTTCTCCTTACTTCTCCAGCCACTCTGTGTTACCTTTGACATCTCTTCCACCCAACTCCGCTGGAGCCCTTCAGGCTCAAGTTCTTGTTCCCATTTCCGTATCCCTTGCTACTCCTGTTTGAATGGCCTCATCCACTCAAATAGGGTTTAATCACCCTCTTTACCAGAGAGGTGGTAGTACTGTGGAAAAGGATCTGGTCATTACAATGGATCACAAATTGAATGTAAGACAACAAATTAATGCATTTGTGAAAAAGGCTAGTAGTATCTGGGGCTATAACAACAGGAATGTTGTGTGTAAGAGAGGGGAAGTAACTGTCTTCTGCTACTCAGCATGGGGCAGGCCTGAGCTGGAGTACTTTAGAAAATATTTGGCTAAACTAGAGTCCAGAAAAGAGCAACAACACAGCAGAGGTTTAGAAAATCTGATGTACGAGGAATGCGCAGCTACAAAAATGGGGTGGGTGAAGTCTTTGCTCTTGGGAGAATTCTGTATTGCTGTGCAGAATTCATGCTCCTTCTACCAGCTTTCTTTGCTTCCCCACAGAAAAATGACTTCTGATGGGGAAGCAAAGGGAAGCCACAAACGAGGTCATGCGCCCCTTGTTGGCAGTGCAGACAGGTCAGCTTGGGCGCCCGGAGCAGCCGGTAGAGAGATCAATCACTGCCGGACAGGAGGGCCGGGCAGTCAGAGAGCGAGAGACACCGTCCCTCTCGCTCGCTCTTGCAGCATGCTTGGCGTGGAGGGGCAGGTCTGTGGTGTGTTTCTGGGGAGGGAGATGTGGAGCAGGCTCTGTCCCCTCAAGCAGAGCAGAATGTAGCAGCCTGCCTGCTTAGTGAATTGTTACCATTGTTACTGAATTCCCCCAGGAGTATAACACTGTTGTAAAAAATTTTCTGGGGCCCCAACTCTGCCACAGCCCTCCCTCCCCCTGTGGTCTGAGGCCCCCATCCGGACTGCCCCTTGCACTGTGTGCCACCCTCAGTGTCTCAGCCCAGCCTCTGTCCTTCACCACAGGGCTGGGTCTCTGCCCCTCATCCCCTCTCAGCTCGCCAACCGCCCCAGCAGTGTCGCTCGCACATGCTCTTCTCGGCACTTTTACCATGCCACCAGGTCTGACTGGATGGCGCTGCTGGAACTGTCCCCAAGCCTGGGCTATCCCACTGCAGCGCTCCCCACCACAGGGTGCCCGGCGCTGGCTACCCAGGAGCCTCCACCCGCACCAGGCCGCTACCCCCATGGCAGTAGCGGGGTGGGTGGCGTTGGTTGTGCTGGTTCCTGCTGACACTGGCGCTCCTGTCGGGTGTAGTGTGAGAAACTGTTCCAAGTCACTTTCTGCCCCGTCTGCTGACCGTGCCCACCACCCCCTGCTCCGACTTGCCCCCTTTGCCCCTTTTTATCCCCTGTAAAGCACAGGCTGCAGAACTGGATGTCAAGTAAGGGCAGGGTGAAGGGCAGTAACTTCAGCAGCTGTTATTGAGCATGCTCAGTGCACTCTAAGTAGCAAATTCCTATAGCTAACAGGTGCGCACACTAGACGGGCACCCTCCGCCCTGTCACTGACGGCGCAGCAGCAGCCGGGGGCGGGGCCTGCCCAGCCCTCGCGCAGCCACCTCCCTCCCGGCAGGGCCGGGGTGACAGCGGCACCTGCCGGCAGGCTGCGTTTGGTTGGCTCTTAGGGACCGGACGCCCCGACCGCGGGGGCGGGGCCTGCGCTCGTCTGCGAGCCCCACCCCGGGCGGGTCACGTGGTGGAGGTGTGGCCGCGTGATCGGTCTCCCAGCAACGCGGGATGGCGGCAGGCGAGCAGCAGGGCCGCGAGTACCTGGAGCGCTACAAGATCCCGGAGCTGCTGCACAACCTGAGCGCGCTGCTGCTCTACCACCGGCCCGGTACGGCGGCGGCCCGCGCGCCCCGCTGGCGTCGCGGCACCAGCCCGGCTTCGGCCAAGGGGCGGGGCTCGGGAGTCCGCGGGAGGCTGACGGAGCGCTCAGCCCCTGGCAGGAGACCGGGACGGGCGGGGCGCCATAACAGCCCCCGCCCCCGCCGCTCCGGGTGCAGGGCTCCCAGCAGGGACCCGGGTCCGGCGAGAACACGTGACTGGGCTCAGACCCGGGCCAGCTAGAACCATTCACAGCCGGCTGCAGCGGGGCAGACACGCCCCCGGCCTCAAGCGCCACGCGCAGGCTTGGGGCTTTGCTCGCCTATCTGTGGTGTGTCCGCCCCCCTCCCGTCAGTGCATTAACGCCAAGCCCTGATTTGTGGCCCGTAAGGGCCGCCGAGGCGTGAGCTGCACAACGGGCCCCTCGTGCCTTCCTGACGCATCCCGAGCAGCTGGGAAAAGCCGGCGTGGTGGAGCGCTCGTGCCTCTCCCGATGCCGCCAGGACGCTGCCATCTCTGCTCGAGCAGATGAGCCTGCTGAGTGTGTAAAAACGTCACGTGTTCTAATAGTCCCGCATCAGGTCTTGCCCCACCCTGTTTAATGCACCTGTTGTAGTTTGTCGTACACATAGATTACACGTTTGCTAGGCCCAATGACTTTGTAGTATTCAGTTGTACAGCACCTAGCACTGTGGGGGCCTTGGGTGGGGCTCCCAGGCAGAACTATAATGAACCCTGAAAATGACTAGCCCCTGCTCGAACAACTACTTGCATAGGGACAAAGTGATTGGTTGTACATTATTTGACTGCATTGAAACTGCATCCAGCCTAGTGGGTGTTTATCAATTGTTGATGCAGGATATCACCAGACAGTAATTAACCATAAATTCCATTCTTCAACCCAAAGGCTGAATAACCTTAGCTTAGTACTTGGGTAATTAGACAGGTTTAGCACATTTATACAATTGGGTAATTAGACAGGTTTAGCACAATTGTATAAATGTGCTAAACCTGTCTAATTACCCAAGTACTAAGCTAAGGCCTTTCCCCATTGCCTCCCCTCTGCACGAACCTTTCACTGCTGCACGTAGCTACACTCTGCAGTTTGGATGCAGCTTGCTTTTTCTTGTGGCATGTGGCTCCATCAGGGGTAGGCAACCTTTGGCATGCATACAAGCTGATTTTCAGTGGCACTAACACTGCCTGGGCCCTGGCCACCACTCTGGGGAGCTCTGCATTCTAATTTAATTTTAATGAAGCTTCTTAAACATTTTAAAAACCTTATTTACTGTACATACAATAATTTAGCTATATATTATAGACTTATAGAAAGAGACCTTCTAAAAATGTTAAAATGTATTACTGGCACACCACTTCTGAAAGGTAGCAGACCCCTGGTCTACATGCTGCCAGAAGTGGTGTGAAGTGTAGCCATACCCTTAGCAAATTTAAGGTTCCACACAACTTCTATTAAAATATTGTAAACGATTTTTTTAATTGCATTACTTCCTATGACTGTAAGATACCAGTACCTTAGCTGTAAATTTAACAAGAATCATTAATGGGCAATTTAAGATATCATTTTATTGATAGAAGAGCTTTTTATATGTATGTTATAATTTTTCCAAAAACCGTGCTGCCTAAGTTCTGCTATGTTTCAAATTTTATTATAGACAGTAGTGATACATTTTCACATTTCAATTATTTTTTAGAATTACTTCATTAAAACTGAAGGTTAAGTGCTTATAAAATCATTCACTTTGCTGCAGAATTCAGTGCAGCGTTGCTAAATAATTCTGAGGGCTTTGGCATATAACTTAGGTCTAATGTGCCATAAATCATATATAAGGCCTTGGTAATAAGCTAGCAGTTTGCCCCACTGCCCCTTTGCAAACTTTTTGGCCCGAGGGCCACATCTAGGTGGGCAAATTGCATGCAGGGCCATGAATGTAGTGCTGGGGGTTGGGGTGCGGTGTGCAGGAAGGGGCTTGGGGCACAGAAGGGGTGCAGGGTGTACAAAGGGGCTCAGGGGAGGGGGGTGGCAGGGGACTCAGGTGCAGGAGGGGTGCAGCAGGGGACTCAGGGCAGGGGCATGGGAGGGGTGCAGGGTGTAGGAGGGGTCTCAGGGCAGGGGGTTGGGGTGCAGGAGGGGTTCAGGGTGCAGGCTCCAGCCTGGCACTGCTTACCTGGAGGGGCTCCGGGGTGGCAGCAGCATGCAGCAGGGCCAAGACAGGCTCCCTGCCTGCCCTGACCCCGCACCATGCCTCTCCCAGTAGTGGCCGGCCCCACGTCCCTGCGGCCCCTGGGGACGGGGAAGTGGGGGCAGAGGGCTTCACGCACTGCTCTCACCTGCGGGTACCTCCCCTAAAGCTCCCATTGGCCATGGTTCCCCGTTCCCAGCCAATGGGAGCTGTGGGGGGTGAGGGCACTACACAGAGCCCTCTGTCACCCCCAGGGGCCACAGGGAGGTGGTGCCAGCCGCTTCCGGGAACAGCGCAGGGCCCATGGCGCCACGGAGGTGGAAATCCTGTGGGCTGTAGTCTGCCCCACCCTGTTCTAGGGACAGTCAGCATATGTTTATAAAGTAACAAAGTAAGCTTCAGAATGAAGTGACTAATAGCTAAATATTTCAAAATTTCAATTTTTTTCTTAATTGCTATTGTGTATACAAAAAGCCATATCTTTCTAGTGCTACAGCTAATATAGTCTATAGCCAACTGTTAAATCAAATTCTATTTAGTATGTAAAGTAATATAACACCTTTTTATACTCAAATGGTGAAATTTTGGCCCCACTGAAACCAATGGGCTTGACAAAGCCCTGGCTGGGATGATTTAGTTGGGAATTGGTCCTGCTTTGAGCCGGGGGTTGGACTAGATGACCTCCTGAGGTCCCTTCCAACCCTGATATTCTATGATTCTAATGGGAGTTTTTTGCCATGGACTTCATTGGGGCCAGGATTTCACTCAAGGTGTCAAAGTATTTTACAATGTAATGCATTAAATTCAGGGCCTTTAATCAAATGTGGCAGCTAACATACACACAACAATTGCTCACATGAGCCTTGGATATTAGAATCAGTTTTAGCGAGAGGTGGAACAGTGGTTGACAACCAGCAGCTGGTTTATTTATAGGTAATTAATCAGAGCATTCAGCGGTATAGTATATGAACACCTATTTGTTCCTCACCCATTTCATTAACTGCTACAGCACCTTAAATTATAACCTGGAGAGACTGCACTTTTTAACACAGCATCCAATGGAAGATAACCTTTAATAGTACATCAGCCCCTTCCTATTCTGTTGTTAGCATTGAATCTGATATGAGACTTGAACTTGCATGATGGTGCACACAGAACAAATGGTTTTGCCATAACTTGTATTTCCTTGAGATTGTCAGAAACTTAATATTTATAGAAAAATTTGCATTAATTATAGGGTTGAAGAATTAATAACTAGATTACATTTATTTTTACACTAGTGTATATTCAGTGAAGTTACACTGCTAGTGCACTATGGGTAAAAACAAAATAAATCCTACTGTACTGTAGTTCACTGTTTTTGCATTTAATGGTAAGAATTACTAAACCTAGTTTAAAAAAAATGTATACTATCAACAAGATTTGTTAACTTTATTCTTTTACAGAAAGACCAAGAGAGTTTTTGATACATGCACTGGAAAGAGTGAAGCTTGCAAAACTAACTGATGTGGAATATCCTTATCTTGTGGATGAATCAAATTTGGATGCTATGTTTGAAATGCTGGATACTACAAGTCAAGGCTATATAACCTTAGTGCAGTACAAAGGAGGTTTGTCTTCCTTGCTTAGCATTTTTTTAGTTAAGATGGATTTTTTATTTAATACAGCACAGAACATTTAAGCTATAATATGCAAGGTTGTTGCTCAAAAGAATGTGAGATAATTTCATTAAAGAAATTTCTCAACCCATCAGAATTTAGCAGTGATAGAAAAACAATTTACTTGTTGCAAAACTCTTTTTATTAAGCAAAAAAAGAGAGAGACCTTCCTCCCCACCCCCCAGCTCTTGTACACAATATTTGACCAAGAAGTTCTAAAAATAATCTACAGTAGAGTTAGCAACTTTAAAAAGTTATATTCTGTTTACCAGCTAGATCAGGGTGGGCAAATGTTTTGGCCCGAGGGCCACATCTGGGTGGGGAAATTGCATATGCAGAGCCATGAATGTAAGACTGGGGCAGGGGGTTGGGGCAGAGGAGGGGTGTTGGTGTACAAGGGGGTTCAAGGAAGGGAGTTGGAGTGCAGGAGTGCAGCAGGGGCTCAGGGCAGGTTGTTGGGGTGCAGGAGAGGTGCAGGGTGCAGCAGGGGGTTGGGTTGCGGCAGGAGGGGTTTGGGGTATGGGCTCCGGCCTAGGGCTGCTTACCTGGAGCGGCTCTGGGGTGGCAGCGGCGCCGGGTCAGAATTTTTGGATGTAAAATTAGACTTCTGTGGGCTTGCATTGGAAGGTTTAAAAGGATTCTCTTTTTTAAAAACCTTTGTAGCTCTTAAAAGCTTGGGGCTAAGTACTCAGGATTTACCTTATGAAGAAGATGCAACTATCACCCTGGAAATATTCAAGAAAGAAGTGTAAGTAAAGTGACATTTTTACTCTTTGGCTTTATGTGGAAGAGAAAGATTTGTAGCTAATTTTAATTGCATGAATTCTTGTATTAAGCTGTTTCTAAAAATATCATTATGCTTTTTAATATTACTTTTTTAATCAGGTCTTAAATCTACAAAGTACTCGATAGTCACAGCTGCTCGACTTCAGTTTGAATATCAGGCACTTGTCACCTTATGTTCATACCCTTTATATTAAAGAATAAAAATGTCACTATAAAGTCAAATTTAAACTAGAAGTGATTGGATTACATTTGGTTTTCCCTGTGAGGTGGATCATAATAAATGAGTAGCGATAGACTGGGGAAAAGTTTAAAAATATAATGTTCTAATTTATGGGGTACCCTGGGGAGCACTAGCAAAAGAGTTCACAGTTCTGAAAGTGATAATATTTCCACGAGTAGGTCAGATATTTTGCTATTGGTGCCACTGTTCGCTCTAAAGAGTATTTGTACCGACTGCACAGCAGCAGTGATTTTCTTGTCATCTCTGAAAGCAGTCTCCTTGGAAGCTATATGTGGAAATGACACTTGCATTAAAAATTTTTACCAACTGACATTGCTACTTGGGAAAATATCCCAAATATCAGAAATCAATACTACCAGAATAAATATCTGGGGATATAGAGTAGTGCTGGTAATCTCCTATACACAGGAGCATCTGTGTTTGACTACAGTGATAAACCTTTCAGTTATAATTAACCATAAGGGGTGGTATACTCGGTCAATACATATACATAAAGCCTCAATATTATCTAGTTAAAACTACTACTGTATTTTATAGGCAGCCTGGTAATTTAATTTTTTTTTTTTTTTTTTAATTAGAACAACCAATACACCAGCAACTGAGCCAATAAAATTTGTGTGGTTTGGACCAACATTTTAATCAGGGCTCTGTCTATTCAATGCAGCAAATTCACTGGCTGTGGAGCTGGATGCTGAGATTCTGGAGTTGTGCTCCAGAATCTCAGCATTTAAATTATGAGCAAAGAGAGAACCTTGAAAACATGAACTAAGCATAACCAATGCAGTGTCACCTGCCTGCTTAGCACCTAATACAATTAGAGGAATTAATTTCCCCCATTCATTTCAAAACCCTATGGATTCTTGCTATCAAGGCTATGCAAATTGGCATTTTTCCAAAAAGACCAAAGAATTGAGCATTTCTGCACTGAATTTGGCATTTTGCTGCATGCAGATGACCAGCATTTTGTTTCCCCATCTCTGTCCTGTAGAACCTGCCTGTAGTGCCTGCCTCTTGCTCTCTCTTTCTCTTCAAAGGCAAGTTATTTGAGTTACAGTGCAGTCTCTGCCTTGTTCCATAGATGTAGGCAGCAGGAAATTAGGATGCCAGAGCTGGAGTCCAGTTTACAGCCAAGGATCAGGAGAAGCCATAGGGGTGGACTGGCAAGCAAGGCAGCCTGGACAATTGTGTAGAGCCTAATGCCTGTTTTGAGCCTGTACAAGTTCCCCATATCCCAAGCACACATTTGGGAAGGGGAGAGCATACCAAAAACCCCCTCAAATGTAATAAGTATCTTCAGCTTCAATTTGGCATGTTTGTGTTTGTTTGGGAGGAGGGGTACAGAATTGGAAAACTAGATTGTTATTTGTAAATGAGAACTGGGTAACTAAGTCTAGCACACAAGTCCATCTTTACTTCCCACATATGATGGAGAATAACTGTGGTGGTTTGGGAAGGGATAAGAACACTATGTACTGAAGAAAATTCTATATTGAAATCTCACGTGTAATGAACAAATTGTTTACAGAGTGTTTACAGAACATCTAACTAGATTTCTTTTCTTCTATAGAAAGAAGAAGTTGCAGGAGAGCTGGGCAATATATCAATCTTAAGCAGCTGTCTGCTAAAAGTAAAAATGTTTCTGAAGTCTTATCTTTGAGTTTGTTTTTATTTTAATTGCCTTTTGGCAACTGATAGTTTCACTTATCCAAAAATAAACTGAGTAGCATCAGCATAGTATGTAAAAAGTTGAATTATATGGTACTAGTTTAAATCAATCAGAAACTACTCATTACACCCGAGGAACATCTTTTGAGGACTTCCTTTAGAAAAAAAAATTCAAAACAGTATAACATTAAAAAGATGCTGTGTATCAACATCTTCCCTAGCAAGAATGTTTTGGGGCCATACAGTGATAAAAAAATGACTTAATCAGAGTAGCTCAAGGCAATACTTTGACACTTGAACAGAAATAGCTTTATATTTGAACCAACAAAACGTGGTTCTAGTATGCAACAAACAGCAGCCATTATGGCATTGAAAGTTTATTTTAAAGTCAGATGATATTTCTTTAACACTCTTGGGGGGGTGGGGGGGGGGGAGGAAGCAAGTTTTAAACAACCTGGAGAAGATACCCAAATTCCAACAAACCCATTATTTCCAAACATAAGCAATTTGAAATACATAATATTTCAATAACTGAATCAGTTGTGATGGCATTTTTAAACAAGTTTACTAGTCACAAAGTATGCAAGGCCTGTTCAGAACATTTTAAAGAGGACAAAGGATTTGGACATTCAAGGAAGAGACAATTCTGAAGTTTCCATAACAGGACTTAGTTTTAAAAGTTAGCATGATCAGAGAAAATAGAACATGGACACATGCTTTCACCTCATTCCACACCCCCTGCACACACATTCATGTATGTAATGTCCATGTGTGGGAATTTATGTACATAACTGTCCATATACCAAAATGAGAAAGCACCAATTTGAATGGAATGTTTACCACTGAATGCAGTAGCATATATACCCAGAGTTTACTCCATATTACTCTAAACCATAAAAGTTTCTTCAGCATAACCATTATCGCCTTACAGCCATCAACTAAACAGATCACTCACTATTCAACAAGGAACACATTCTCCACTCTAGATCTGAGCCTGCTGTGCTCTACAGGCCTCTAGGCTGGGGGTAGTTACAAAACAGGCAAAGTTAAACGTGATTAAAACAGATTTGACTAAACTATACCAGCTTAGAAACCAGTTCAGTATCTCAACTGTTTTAAAATGGCTATGTACAACATATAATCTGAATTATAAAAAGATTAAGGCATAAGGCTAGATCAAGTCAGCATTTTACAAAGATGTACTAGTGGTTTGTTTGGTTTTTTGGGGTTTTTTTTTTTTTTTTAAACGAATATACAATAAAAGTATACTAATGTAATAGCTTGACTTCACTTTTATTCAGATAAATAACCTAGAACAGATATTTTACTTCTAACCATTTTCCTTGAAGATCTTTACTTATTTTCTTATATTAGGCCAGTTTGTTCTCAAATTAAGTAAAATCTCAACATCCTGTTGAGCTAATTTGTAAACTCCAAGTTCATTTAACACTGCTGTGGCAGAGGGCTGGTTTGGATCCAAGATGGTTCCATTTTCTGAGGCTGAATGTAGTGCATCTTTCAAAAGGAGGGCAGAGCCAACATTTAGATTCAAGATAATGCAGGCTTCTTTTATGCTATAAGAGGAAAAAATACACACATTTTACTGCCTGAAATGAAGAGTGCCCATTTCAACTTCATGCCAGGACACAGTATATTAGTCTGTGTTTTTTTTTGTTTATCCCATTAACAAAATACTAAGAATAACCTCCCCTGTCTGGATAGCTGAAAAGACAAAACCTGAACTGAAAAGATAATGCAGCCACAGCTTTCAAGATATATAGTAGACATCTACCTTAATGTCTTCATTGTTTTCAGTGAGACAAGACAAATGTGAGTATAACCACCATTTCTGACATATAGTGCTTCCAATTACCCAGGTCCTTGCATTTGTTTTTTTAAACTCTAGTTTCCCCATGGAGTAAAGTAATAAAAGCCAATACTTTTTCACATTTTAATACTGGTAAAAAGTTAAGCAGGAAAGCAAGATGAACTACCTTCTCATTCAGTATACTGTTTTCTTTTTTAAGTATGATATATAGGTAACAACTGCTGAAATTTGAACACATTCCTTGTCAGAAGTCATCAAAAAGCAATAAGATGCCCTGTAACTGTACTTTTCTGTGCCTACACTTTCCCATTATAAATGGGGATAATACACATGAAGGGAGTGTAAAGCTTAATGTTGGAGAAGTACTTCAAAAGCCTCAACAAATAAAGCATCTTCCATTTAAGTATTATTGTAGTACCAATGTGTCACCTTCATCTTTAAACATTTCTGGACCCACTCCTGCACTCTATTCAGGCTGAAATCCTATTTGACTTTGTAGGGCAATTAGCCTTAGTAGGAATCACAGCACTGCACCCTTAGTCCTTGTTTCTTGATGGTTTGTCCTGCTATGGCTTCTTGTGCTGTTTACATGCTTTACCATCCAATTTTCCCTAAAAGTGCAAGTCTGTGTGTAACAAACAAACAATCCACTGCTAACCTGTAAGAACCACAGAGACAATGGGAGCTTTGCTTAAGTATGAACTGCAGGATCATACCTGATGTAGTGGTACAGATTCTCTCCACTTTCAACACCATAATTTTAACAGATTTCTCACCCAATTAATCCAAGCTGCAACCATGAAAGATGCTGATTTATACACAATGTAAGAACTTGGTATGATCAGTTGGATACTCGCTACCGAAATACTAATATTTTAGAAATTGGCTTACTTACTGTTTGAAATAATTTTCTGGCCTTTTGCAATAGTGGGAAAATAAAGGGAAAAGATTCCTAGTCATATCAAACTGAAGTTGTGCTGCTCCTCCTTCATTGAAGTGATTAGCCAGAATTACCTACATATGTATGCAAACAGATGCAATAAGTTAATTTAGGTAAGTCAATTGCACTTTCATTGTCACAGCACATATCACAACTGCAGATGCTTACCTCTTGATAGATGAACATATCCACTTTCTCTGCAAGCATTTGCCAGAAGATTTTAAACAGCAAGTAACAGAGCTGCTGTTCTAACTGCAGCAAACGATCTCTTAATGTCAACAACAGTGGGCAAGCTGTACTGGATAAGGACATTACTGCCTGCTCTGCCTGGGATGGCAAAGATAACCACCTGAAGAAACAGATGTACAACACGATGTTACAGTAAAGTTATTCACAGAAAAGCAGTAGCAATGAAGCTCATCTTTTTCAAAAGTCCACAATCTCATCCATTTTTAATTTTCTTAGGTTTCGGCTACCCCTCCACTTTCTCAAATATCCAAAAAAGATCAGTCTGCATTATGGATTAATACTCTACACCAGTGGTTCTCAAACTTTTGTACTGGTGACCCCTTTCACGTAGCAAGCCTCTGAGTGCAACCCCCTCTTATAAATTAAAAACACTTTTTTATATATTTAACACCATTATAAATGCTGGATGCAAAGCAGGGTTTGGGGTGCAGGCTGACAGCTCGCGACCCCCCCCATATAATAACCTAGTGACCCCCTGAGGAGTCCCAACCTCCAGTTTGAGAACCCCTGCTATACAGCAAGTATCCTAATAATATCAAGGCTATATTTTAATTAAAGGAATGCAAGCTAGGACACCAGAAATTGGGGGGGAGGGACAGGGGGACACAACTCCAAATGCATAGAAACAAATCAGAAAAGAGCATTTATTTTAGAAAGCGGCCTACCAATTTTACCCAGAAGCAAGTATTCATAGTTACATTTTTGATATGTAAATTCATGAATAAGCACTCCAATGATTGGGACCTAGTGTTGCAGCAGTTGCTTTTTGCCTACAGGGCTGTACCACATCCCAGTTTAGGGTTTTCACCCTTTGAACTCGTTTATGGCTACAAAGTTAAGGGGCCATTACAGCTGGTGAAGCAGCAATGCGGGGGGGGGGGGGGGGGGGGGGGGGGGGGGGGGCTGAGTTACATCTTCTCCAGGAACTAACATTTTGGACTTTGTAACCAACCTTCAAAACACCCTCAAAGACTCTCTAGCCCTTGCTTGAGAAAACCTACAGGATGCTCAACAAGAGCAAAAGGCCTGGTATGATAAACATGCCAGAGAGTGTTCCTTCAGTGTAGGTGACCAAGTCATCGTCCTGAAAGCACTCCAGGCCAATAAGATGGAAGCGTCATGGGAGGGGCCATTTATGGTCCAAGAGCATCTGGGAGCTGTTAATTACCTCATAGCGTTCCTGGACCCTACCCTAAAACTTAAAGTATACCATGTTAACTCTCTAAAGCCCTTTTATTCCCCAGAAATCAAGGTTCTCCAGCTTATAGCCCAAGAGAGAGACAACGCTGAGTGGCCTGAAGGAGTCTGTTATGAAGGTAAAAGGAACGGTGGCGTAGAAGAGGTGAGCCTTTCCATAACCCTTGGGAATAAGCAGCGACAGCAAATCTAGGAGCTGTGCACCAGCTTCGTGCCAATGTTTTCAGCCATCCCAGGATGGACAGAACAGGCGTACCACTCCATTGACACAGCAGATGCTCACCCAATTAGAGCCCAGCCCTACCAGATGGGTCCTCAAGTGAAAACCGTGATAGAAAGGAAGATCAAGGACGTGTTACAGATGGGTGTAATCTGCCCCTCTGAGAGTGCATGGGCCTCTCCAGTGGTTCTGGTTCCCAAACCAGATGGGGAAATCCGCTTTTGCATGGACTACCATAAGCTAAATGCTGTAACTCGCCCAGAGAACTATCCAATGCTACGCACAGATGAACTATTGGAAAAACTGGGACGTGCCCAATTCATCTCCACCTTCGGCCCCATCTACTCTGGCAAGTTTCTGACCACTAAAGCAGCTTTGAGGTGTACACACTGCCAAGCCACTTAGTGCGCAAGAACTGTGCAGTTGCAGCGCTATTAAAAAAAAAAACCCTACGAGACGTAGAGCTTTCTGCGCCGGGGCTACAGTCCTGCGGCGCCAGTGTAGACACGGTGGCAATTACAGTACAGAGATTGGCCTCCGGGAGGTGTCCCACAATGCCTGTTCTCGCCTCTCTGGTCATCGGTTTGAACTCTACTGTCCTGCCCTTAGGTGACCAACCGTCAACCCCACCCATTACATTCCAGCGGAGGGCAACAAATAGGAAGGGGACTGGAGCACATGACTTATGAGGAGAGGGGACTGGGATTGTTTAGTCTGCAGAAGAGAAGAATGAGGGGGGATCTGATAGCTGCTTTCAACTATCTGAAAGGGGGTTCCAAAGAGGATGGATCTAGACTGTTCTCAGTGGTACCAGATGACAGAACAAGGAGTAATGGTCTCAAGTTGCAGTGGGGGATGTTTAGGTTGGATATTAGGAAAAACTTTTTCACTAGGAGGGTGGTGAAACACTGGAATGGGTTACCTAGGGAGGTGGTGGAATCTCCTTCCTTCGAGGTTTTTAAGGTCAGGCTTGACAAAGCCCTGGCTGGGATGATTTAGTTGGGGATTGGTCCTGCTTTGAGCAGGGGGTTGGACTAGATGACCTCCTGAGGTCCCTTCCAACCCTGATATTCTATGATTAGGACTTCTTGAAAATGGAGGTAGCCCTTAAAGCCCTATCACACTTGAGCCTTAATATTCCCAAAGAAGCAATTATTGTCAGATAACAAGAGTCAGCAAAGGACAGTTACCTGTTCTGTAACTGGCGTTCTTCGAGATGTGTTGCTCAGATGTATTCCACAGTAGGTGTGCGTGCTTGCCACATGCACCGGTGCCAGAAGTTTTTCCCTTAGCAGTACCCGTAGTGGGGGAGCCCCGCTGCGACCCCTGGAGTGGTGCCTCTATATCGCGCCATAATGGGGGCTGCGCGCTCCCCCCACCCTCAGTTCCTTCTTGCCGCCAGTGAAGGTAGTCGGAACTTGTGCTCTAGCATTGCTGTAGCTTCTATCCTTGGTAGTACCTCGACTGTTACTAGTTTCTGCAGTTAGTAGCCTGGCCCGGGGCATGCCCCGAGCCCCAGGCTTCAAGTCGTGCGACTCCTGTCGCAATTCCATGCCCAGAAGCGATCCACACTCCGAGTATCTTCGCTGTCTGGGCAAGGCTCACATAAGTGAGCGGTGTAAAATCTGTAAGTCCTTCAAGCCCCGGACTAAGCACGAATGCAAAATCTGACTCCGGGCCCTGCTTATGGAGTCGGCATTGGCCCCGGCGCCGGGCACCACATCCTCGGTACGGAGCGAAGCCCCATCCACCAGTCGGCACCGCTCCCCTGCCAAGAAGCAAGGCAAGACCCAGCGGCGCCGAGACAAGGACAGGGGTGAGGCCGGACCCGAGTTGGGCAGCCCACGATCCCCCTCGGGACCCAAGCCTCCGACTCGTGCGGAGCGGAGTAGTCCGGCCCCGTCTGCACGTGCCTCCCCAACGATGAGGGTTCCGTCAACACCGGAGGCAGCCCAGGCAGCGCGTGACATCCTCGTCACGCCAGAACCGAGCGGGCCGCCCGAGCTGGGGCCCCGGTCCCGAGGGAAGCCGCCGTTGGGCGCTCACCAGCCCTCACCGGCCAGGTCGGCGGTCGACGTCTCTACTCGATCCGCTGGGCCTTCCCGTAGCCCGCGACAGACCTGCACTCCGTTGTCAGGGTCGCCTGGGAGTGAGTCGCCGGAGTCTTCCTTGACCCACGGGGGCCGCAGGCACCGGGACAGGAACCGTCGACTTGAAGCTATGGCATGTCCCGGGCCAGGCTACTAACTGCAGAAACTAGTAACAGTCGAGGTACTACCAAGGATAGAAGCTACAGCAATGCTGGAGCACAAGTTCCGACTACCTTCACTGGTGGCAAGAAGGAACTGAGGGTGGGGGGAGCGCGCAGCCCCCTTTATGGCGCGATATAGAGGCGCCACTCCAGGGGTCGCAGCGGGGCTCCCCCACTACGGGTACTGCTAAGGGAAAAACTTCCGGCACCGGTGCACGTGGCGAGCACGCACACCTACTGTGGAATACACATGAGCAATCACTCGAAGAAGAAGAATTTCTTCTGGGAGTCCTGCTGCAGTGTGCCTCCACTATTTGCAGGACTGTGCTTTAGAAAAGCACAATCTAGTTAAAAACATATTTTTTTTTTTTTTTTAAAGAATTGTGAAGAAATACCACAGGCAGCACTTTCCAAACAATTTACATCTATCTCATTTCATTCATAGAAATGGATTTTTACATTAGATAGTTTTTTGCCAAGTCTTAACATTTTATAACAAATTATTAGAAGACATTAACACAAAGACTCACCTCTCTTTTTTGTACAGTTTTGCAGCATCTTTGACCTCCCTGAAGACATGGTCTACTTGGCGGGTCAACATATCATGTTTTAGGCGTTCTAGGAGGTTAATCATGTCATCAAAGACAGAGCTTTCCATACAAGCTAACTGTCCTAGCTGTAGCTTACTGAGAGCATTACTGTCTGCACAAACCTCCAGCGCAGCCTGCTGAAGCTCCAAGAAGAACTACAGAAACAAACAGATTTGGATATAAATACTAGAGCAAAAAGGTTTCTACCATGTTAACTTTTTATTTGTACTTTAATATGCATAGCTTCATCTGATAATGTGTTTCCCTAAGGTTTTTATAAACTAACAATTTGTTTTCAAAGAGAAGCGATTAAAAAAAAAAAGTCTGGTAATTCTATTGTCCCCAAATGAGTATAGTGTTTTAAACCCAGTGATGGAAATAGAAAGCTGTTGTATCCCATCTGACTTCACAATAGTACTAAAAAATAATTTAAAAAACACAAGCTGAAGGGTCAAATTTTCTTCTGGCCTAAGTGACATAGGCTCCTAAATTCCATTTTCAGAAGTTCAATGGAATTTTGGGCTTCTAATTAATTACCTGAGTCACTTTTGAAAATGAGACTTAGGTGCTTTGAAAATTTTACCCAAAAATCTCAATTCTCTGATTTCTGCAAAGTCTGACATTCTATTTTTAACATACTAAGAAAAAACTACAAGACTTGGATAGCATTTAAATTTTAATAAATGTTTCCTTAACTTAAAAAAAAAGTTTCTGAATTAAATTTTGTAAAGAAAGAAAATTAAATGGAAGTGTTCATATTATGGTGATAGTGGCTACATACATGTTAGATCTAGCATATTAAGCACTGAATTTCAACATTTCCAGTTTTTTAGTTAATCATTTATTTTAACAGGTATTCATTAATTAAGTTGCATACTTAAATATACAGAAACAGGCTTGGATTCTGAATTAGGACACACTACCGCAAACCTCCGAGGCCATGGAGAGCCCCACTGAGGTTAATAGGGATCCGCACAGGTCTCCACTAGCAGACCCTAATATAGAATCAGGGTTTGTAGGTAGGTAAAACAAAGCATACTCTCATGGCTAGCCAAATCCACACAGACCTGGCTGTCAGATGTGTCTGGCTTCTCAATTTTACATAAAGGATCAGCAACTCACTATCAACTATAGGTGCATAGATGTGTGCTGAAAGTAATATCTTATGGCATTAGGTAAAGACACTTAAGAGCAAGAAGAAAAAAACCAAGCAAATATGCTTCAGCAGAAAAAAATCCTAAAAATTAAAATCCTCATATATTTAGAAGCAATGGATCATTAACCAGAAAGATAGGTTGACCTGGAAATTTAGCATATTGACTATAGGTTTTAGATACATTTTAGTTTGCTGAGTATAGCATAGTCTGGGATTCTTG
Organism: Emys orbicularis; assembly: GCF_028017835.1. Taxonomy (NCBI): domain Eukaryota; kingdom Metazoa; phylum Chordata; order Testudines; family Emydidae; genus Emys; species Emys orbicularis. The sequence goes on along the minus strand of NC_088683.1, from coordinate 29,877,167 downwards.
CTTCCTGGGCTGACTGAGGCAAGAAAATTAGCTAAGGTTAGTGTGACACAATGGTGCTTTCTTTTTACAGGTAACGGAGCATTCTGCAGGTGGTAGGCTACAAGTAGGAGGAGGAGGAGGACTGTTGGCTGTAAGAATGAAGTATAGCTCTAAACATAATGGGTGAAATAATCCTTCCCCTACTAGATTCACCCTGTTTCCTGGGAAAGTGACCACTCCTACAAATCTTACACGTGAGCAGTCTCATTGACTTCTACCAGACTACTCATGTAAGGGTTAACAGAATAGGATCCATAGGTGGTCTCCCATGTAACAAGATGCTGCAGAATGGCCCTGGTGCAGTGCCAGTTTACAGGAAACTAGTCTGCTTTAGGTGTTTTGATACAGTGCACAAAAATGGCAGTATTTAAGCACTGTTTAAATTATAAGTAGTAATTTATCCTTAAATTAAGCATCTTTCACTGAATTAGAATTTACATCTGGTTCTGTTTTTCAGGACTCATGATTAATTCTGCATTTTAAAGATATTGAGATGAATGAAGTGGTTTTAGTTGAGCACCACATGACAAAGCTAGTTTATTTCTTTATGTAAAACAATAATTACTCACAACATTGTCAGCCCAGTCTGCTAATACTGTTGCTATATAGTTAACAGCATTAAGAATGGCACAATAACGGAAGCCTAAAGAAGCTCTAGTCTCTTCCTTCATAACTTGAGTTAACCGGATTCTGAAGTCATCAACTAAGTCTTTTTGTAACTCCAAGAACTGTAGTTTTCTAGATGCTGTAGGAAGATTCTTATACCTGTCTGGAGAGACAATTGTAAAAATTTTATTTTCCAGAGTAAATAAAAACAGCAACTTTTTTTAAAAAAGTAAGTATTTTGCTTGCCTCACAACTAAGGCCACACTCCTGCAAAGACTTACATGCATGCCTAATTTTACACCCTAAAAGTAGTCCCATTGAAGTCAATGGGACTACTTACAGTGCATAAAGTTAAGCACATATGTAAATCTCTGCAGGACTGGGGCCTAAATAAATGGTTGTTTTACTGATTTCACTATAGCATTTAATTTTAATTTTTTTTTTTTTTATTGAAAGCAAACTTGAAAAACAGTCTGTTAACACTAGGTGGACCTCAGAAATCTTCCCACAAGATGTGACAGATACACATTTAGTACTCAAATAAAAATCACCTTGATGTTCATCTGCTCTTACTCACAGTGTAGAAAGGCTAAAGTTAGTTAGTATCTACGTTTTCAGGAATTCATTGTTGGTCACTCAGCCATTCCCTGGGCTGAATCCCTCAAAAGAGATAACAGGACTTGTTTTATTTAATTTTTACACATAAATAACAAATATGAATTCAATTTATCTTCTTTCAAATTTAAACAAATTTCTAATGGTAATCATCAGGTGTATCACTGTAGAAATTAGTACAAATGTAAAAGTTTGATCATTATCTCTAGAATTATTCATTAAAGTTCAAAGGAAAAGGCAACAAGAATTCCATTTATTTGTTAAAATGCAAACCAAACAACATTTCTACTTCTTACTCCTTTGAGGACTCCATAACCACTGACTTTAATGTATATTTTCTTATTGAATTATAGTTCTTGAAGTATTCAGGAGAATTCACCTTAAGAAGTGTTTCAAATTTTATCATTACCTGTGATAACCTGTAACAGAGTCGTAAAAGTTTCAGCACAGTCTGGGACTTTCATTTCATCTACATCAGTGATATCTTTATATTGCGATACCCAGGCAGCTTCAGATGAAAGTAGAGAGTCCATCTTTTGAAGAGCAACTGACAGGCACACAAAAATGTTTAATAATTTAAATATTCATATATTTCTTATGTAAACCCCAAAGCAAGTTTAAGTATTTAAAATTTATTCTAATAAACTATCGTTTTTAAATAAACTTAAGAATCCTAAAATATAAGATTTAATAAAAAGTAACACTGACTAAAATACAGTTCTTAAATTTGCAAATTAAAACATCAATTGCTTCAGTTAAGATGAAGTATGTTAGAGCAATATAAAATTAGCTTATTGAAAATCATCACTAATCATAATTTTTAAAGTACTCATCAACCCTGTACAGCTGTATTTTTCCTTTATCCAAAAGAGGGTCAGAAAATTCATGGCCTATTTCAGCTGTTCTTATTCTTTACAATACAACACTTAGACACTATTATCATCATCACTGCTTGAAAATTTACCAACATCTACTATCCTGAGGATTAAATCTACAAAACAAGCTGAAAAGCATTGTGCTGTCATGTACTCCAAAGCCAAACCTCTGCAATTAAATGGAAAAAACCTTTAGGTACTGCATTTAACATTTTCACTCAATTATCTTTTTAAATGTAAATGTAGCCTACTACACAAATATATCTGCCAATGAATTTCACCTGTCTGTCAAATAATATAATAGCCCTTTAAAGTTGTACAAATATTCTTTTGCAATAACAGATATTTGACTAATACTCTTGAAGTCAAATAATATATTCACTGAACACTATTCAATCAGCTTTATTTACTATGGCCTGAACGCACAAAAGGAGTTAGGTGCCTAAGTCCCAGTTTTGGGACCAATGGGATCCACAAGACTCCCATTGAAACTCTGTAAGCACCCAAACTCACTGGGCGCCTATGTTTTTTCAGTACAAGTTCTGCTTCTGTGCATGTGTGCTGCTGCTAATCTCCCACATTAGCCTTAGAGCAATTCATAAACCAGGGGAAAAGAGGTGTTCTCCTGTCTAACTTGCCTGAGTGGCCCAATCTGGTAGGCAACTTCTGAGCATACTTATTGGATTGGGACCTCAAAAGTTTACACAAGAGAATGGGGGGAAAGGGAGACGAGACAGGCCTCCAAAATAGCTTTTAGCCCACTGGTTAGGGAACTGGGGGTCTCCCAGATGAGTACAAGTCCCCCCTCCACCTGCAGGGAAGAACAGATCTGAACTGGAATCTGCCAATTCTCAGGTGAGGGCTCTAACCATTGGGTTATAAGATATTCTGATTTGGGGAATTCGTCAATCTCTCCTATTGAAGCTGTTGCACTGTGGAATATTTAAAGAGTCATTGGAGCAGGGGGAGAGCATGCATGCACGCACACATCTGTGTAAGCATGAGTGACTCTATAGACTCGTGGTTAGCACATCCACTGAGGATGTGGGAGATCCAGGATCTACTCCCCCTTGCCATGACTCTCTAAATATTTAGCCACAGTGCAACAGCTTCATCAGGAAAGTGAGAGACTCCGAACATTAGAATATCCCAGAGCCCATAAGGAGGGCTTGAACCAGGAGTCTACCACATCCCAGGTGAGTACCCTTATCACTGGGCTAAAAGTTATAAGGGAGGTGGTCCTCCCTTCCTAGTTTCTTGCTAAAACAGCCTAAGATACGAAACTCCAAAGAGATTTCCTGGTTGTGAATCGCAAGTAGAAACAGAAGACTCCCTGTAGCCCAAACTTAGGCTCCTATCTCTGCAAAAGGGGCAGGGCTGAGCACAAAATCTCTAGTCAGTATCTCCCTTTCTAGTTTAGACAATCCCTGCCTACCATACAGACTACAGCATCTATCTCTCCCTATTCACTATATATGTGCCAACTCAGGCTGTGTGTATTGTAGTGATTTTCCCGGGGACCCAACTCCTTTTCTGCATTCAAGCCTGCATCTCTCTTGCTTTTCTTATAGCTTCTTTCACTCACTCCACTCTCTCTTCCCCTATAATAGATCTTGGTGTGTCTCTTTCTCCCTATAGTGTCCTTTACTTGCTCCCCTGTACTTCTGTCTCTATTTTCCCTGTTACTCTTCTCCGTAAAAATTAGTAACCTCTTTTTCTTTCTACTATATTTTTCTTTCCTAACTTATCCCATCAATTTAAAAATCCACCTTCACCCAGGCACATACACAGAATATGGACATGTTATCTGAGGAATAAATCCCCACAATCCAGGGGCAGCAAGCATACCAATTATGGTAGCATTAGTAAGTGTTGTCTTAAAACTAAACAGGACAGTCTTGTATAAAAATCAGGGGGCTGATCTAATATCCTTTATTCATGTGACATCCTAACTTAATGGAACTATTTGTAGAGTAAGTATTACATGATTAAAGAAAAATATATGAAGGCCTAAACAAAACCAATCATATTAAATCTTACATTTTCTTTCCACAGTTAGCCACCTTTGAAAACAGGTTTCTTCTGACAGAATATGCATGCAACTGGGAAAGCTGCTGAGATATCCATGAGTAGCGTATAGCTCTCTTTCAAATAGAAGCACCTCATCCACGAGATGACAAAAGAGATTATCGTCATACAATAGGCAAGGGATATCAGCAGCCAACTTCTCCAAAATCAGCATTACTAGAGCACGGGAAAATTCAAGCTTCAAGAAAAAAACAGAAGTCACCAAAGTAGACAGAAACTGCAAGTTAAATTTGTTAATATTTATGCATTTTTAAAACTCTTTCTGAACTAACTTCAGCCCCATCACAAATTCAGTAAGGTTAATGAAGTTGTGCTTACTTACACCACAGCTAGAATTTGGCTGTATATATAATTGCACATACAGTAACTCCTCGCTTAGCGTTGTAGTTATGTTCCTAAAAAAATTTTACTTTAAGCAAAACGATGTTAAGCGAATCCAATTTCTCCATAAGAATTAATGTTAATAAGAGGGGTTAGGTTCCAGGGAAATGTTTTTCACCAGACAAAAGACATACAAGTTTTAAGCAAACAATTTAATATTGTACACAGCAATTATGATTGTGAAGCTTGGTTGAGGTGGTGGAATCAGAGAGTGGAAGAGGGTGGGATATTTCCCAGGGAATGCCTTGCTGCTAAATGATGAACTAGCACTCGGCTGAGTCCTCAAGGGTTAACACACTGTTGTTAATGTAGCCTCACACTATACAAGGCAGCACGAATGGAGGGAGGAGACATGATAGACGCATGGCAGTGGCTGCAAACATTCCCTGCGGAAACTGAACGTGATGATGAACCCACGCTATCCCACTGGAGCGCACCACTCCCTCCACTTTCCAAAGTGCCGGGGGCGTGTGTGTGTGTCACACAGAGAGAGAGACAGACAAGTGCATTGTCCCTTTAAGTGTGCTGACCCCACTCTAAGTACACTGCCTTTTTAGTAGATCAGCAAGTTGAGAGAGCAGCTGCTGCCAGCATGCTCCCTCATCCTGTCATGTCCCTCCTGCTCTGTGGAGATGGGGTACAGAAGCAGGGGGAGGGGGACACCCTGACATCAGCACCCCTCTTCCCCCTTACCCCTGCACAGCAAGCAGGAGGCTCCTGGGAGCAGCTCCAAGGCAGAGTGCAGGAGCAGCACATGGCATTGGGAGGAGGTACACCCGGACTGCCCTGCAATTGCCGCACAGGGAACTTAGGGGAACTGATAGGGGGGCTGCCAGCCCACCCTGGTTCCAAGCTCCCACCAGCTAGCTCCAACAGCTGCTCTTCCTGCAAGCAGTGGACAAAGCAGGCGGCTGCCAAACAACATAAGGGAATATTGCGCAACTTTAAACAAACATGTTCTCTAATAGATCAGCAACATAACAAAACAACGTCAACCCGGTTAACGTTGTTTAAGTGAGGAGTTATTGTAACATATTTGCTTACCCTTGCATTGACTGAAGAGCCTGCCTTGTCCAATATTGGCTGGATTTTATCATCGAGGAATTTTGCGTGATTTCCAATCCACATGAGTGCCTGGGTTAGGTACCACTCAGGCTTGTACAAAATAAAGAAAAAAGCAAAAACACCCAGAACATTAAAGTTAACTCCACCCAAAAAACAACTGATATATGAACAGGAGTATAGATTTCACCTACAATACCCACTACAAACAAATATGAAACATAAAAGGACATAACTACTGACAAGTCAGAAAGATTATATTAAGGGTACATTTTAAAAATAAAGTGTGATAAAGAGTTAAGTTACTAGATGTCTCAATAAATGGTTAATCAACTGTTATAACCATCCATAACACATTCTACTCATGCCTGTAACATGCTTCTAACATCTATTCAACACTGTTAACTCTTTATAAATTATTTATAAGTGTAGCAAGATTACAAAGCATGACCAGAAAAAGCATTTGGGGGGGGGGGGGGGGGAGAGTTAACGAATGCCAACTTTAAATTGGATTTTGCAATTTAGAGCAGTTTATTTTACAACAGCAGCAACATTTAAAACCTGGGTAGGGGTTTTGGCTTCGGGTGGGAAGGGAGGAAAAATGGAGGACATATATTGCTTTCAATTTAAAGCATTGTTTTTTCTGTCCCAGTAGGTCAAAAGCCCTCAAAAAAAGGATTTTATTATTTTTTTAAATCGTGGACCTTCTCTGTATTTGTGATCACATAACATCCCTATGGCAACTAAGCAATTATTTACATGGCAAATTAACATCAGAGAACCATTTGTGTACTTGTACTATCTTTAATGCAGTAAGTGTTCTCTCTTTTTTGAAAAAAGGAAAGAAGCTGCCTACTTTTATTCTTCATTTATCTCTCCTTCCATTTGCTCTATTATTCTCTTTCCTACACATATTGCTCTGTCACCACACCCACTGTCTCCTCTCCCTCTCCACTGCATATGCCTCTTCTGGCTGATAGGGAAAGGACACACCACTGAGAATGAAGCTGACCGAGAGGCCAGTTGCCCTCATCATCCTTTTATGTAGCATCCTCCCCTACTGGAAACAGCTATGCCGGTGGCTCCTCCTAGTTTCCAGTAGAAGTAATGAAAACCCTGTAGAAGTAATTAAAAAATGCAACTAGCCCTTCACAGACCACCAGTGAAATAGTTTGGGAACTAATGCCAAGGTGAAATGTATTTAGTTTACCCAAAAATGTTACATGCAACCACACAGATTAACCTTAAAACTTTGTTACTACAAGCAGTTTATATACATGCTAAATATCAACTTTTCAGACTGACGCAGTTGTATTAGAACAAAAAGAAAAAGGAAACATTCTTATAAAAATGCACCCGTATTTTAACCCCCGATGAAAGCCACCAAACTTTGAGGGCATTTAATGTGCGCGCACACACATTTCCACATTTGGGGGGAGGGGAGGATTAGACATCTGCAATTTAATGTAAGTTTTTTGTTTTTTTTTATTTAAATTAATTAAATTAAAGCCGAAAACTAATTATAGTCCCAAGCCATTGTCAGTTAGATTTTAAACCAAGAGCCTATTTTAATGCAGAGTCTAACACCTGTAAATATAGGAATAATAAAAATGCTATCACATGACCAAATTCACTCCCTTTTACACACAAACTTAAGTAGCCAGGACTGGTAAAAGGGATTTTCCATAGGGACGAAGAGAAATGAATCCATCCTTCTCAGGCTGTGGAGTCTACCCAAGGCTGCAATAGGGCCGGCTTCAGTGCCCCCCGCCCCAACAAAGGGATTTGGCAGGTGCAACGGAGGAATATCCCATTGCCAGGGAATCTCTGCAGTGCAGCACTTTGCCAAGCAGGGGGTAGGACTTGTGGAGGGTCTTCAAGTGTTTTTTCACCTCCATACACATACAAGCCCAAGGTCCTCCATGCAGAGAGCAATATTTGGGCCACAACTTTACTACAGCAATGTATGTTTTATATAAAAAGGGTTGGGTTTTTTTTGTTAAGTACTGCAATTAAAAGTAAATCAAGAAATGTTTTCCCCATACCTTGCTTAAAACATTAGTTTGTCTATTCCCAGTAAAATGATACTTGAATCTTTTCTGAAGAGAGTTCAGCATGATTTGCATTGGAAGGATAATAGGTGGTGATGGAGGCAGAGAATACTTCTCTGGCAGTTGTTTTGGTTTAGTTAGTAATTCATCTCTAAGGTTTAAGAGTCAAAGGTAAAATATTTTATTGGTAGATCATTGTTATAGAAGTACTGAATTCTCAACATCATAACTTGAGACAGCTAAGAAATGTTACATTCCATTTCTATAGTCCCCTTTCTTTACTGCAGTCACTACACATACTATAAAATTATCAAAAACCTGCAATGAAAACTATTTCTATATTTAGAATACTTCAACATTAAACTTGTGTTTAATATAACAGGCTGATTACAACTGATTTGTGATAGCAGCAGTCAGTCAATTTGGTTTACAAAAAAAATCACCTCTAGTCAGGATTGCCAAGACAAATGTGGGTTGTCCTATCCTCCCATAGACACACACACAGACTTGTCATTACTATACTGAAATGGAGAAGCAAAAACTCAGATTATTAGTAATGCAAAACAAGAGCTTCTTAGTCTCTGATTTGTATGTGACCCAAACTGGCAGAGATCAAAAGCTGTTTTTACCATCTGAGGGCTGCTCAATGGCTTATGTGAAAAATATTAGTGGTCTCAGTCCAGTTCCAGGGAACAGGCAAATGTACCACCACAATTTTCACCTTTGTGGGTAATCTTGCCAGAGGGCCCAAGGACTGAATAGCATGAAGGTTAAACTATCTTCCTCACTTCCCCAGATGTGAGTCCACTAGAATCGTGGTTGGCACAGCATTGCTGCTGCCAAAGCTACACTTTTTCTATTGGCAAACAATTTCTAGTATTGTTAACTGGGTACTTACTTGTTTTATTAAAAGAAAAAAATTAACATAGAAATACTAAACCCGCAAACCTACTTCACCCTTAGTGAGAAATGTCCAGCTTAACAATGATTTAAAATAATCAGTACACTGGATGACTATCACACATTTCTTCTTTGGAGTGGGCATCTCTTAAGTTTGTTCATTATTCTTACTGAAATTCCCTGTGAATATAAGACATTAATTCAAAAAGGATACGATGTTTGCAATTTCAGAAGCTGAGAAAACAGAGTCTCCAAATTATTATATATTTCTGGAACATTAGCCGGTGCAGCAAGGCCAAAAACCTGAGACTGTGGTGGCCCAACAAATGGCCAATGAAGGTGAGTTAATATTTCCTCAAAATCACTGTAATAGAAAACATATACATCAACATGAATCAACGATACAATGCAAAGATGAAAGAACTATGATGCATTTCCTACCTTGACAGTTTGTCCTTAAGAATTTTATGCCAGAACTTAACAGTAGACCTCACAAAAGTAAGAAGATGAGAACAAGACGACTCCTGAAGCTTAATATCCAATTCTGCCATGGATGCCAGAGTAGTAGCTGCCTCTGGCACATTGTTGGTCATGAGATACTGCTGAATATTATCACTATAAAATATATAAAGCAAAATCATGACTAGAATGCACTGAGGCAATTTTTAGCAACACTGAGAATAGTTCATTATTTACCTGTCTTACTGTATAATGAAAGCAAATAAAGCAATTGGGAGGGGGGGGGTTAATATAAAATATTTTCCAGGTCGGCAGCTAGGTGACCTTGCAGTTAGTGCTGTGCACTGCTACCTGAGATACCTAGATTTCTGGTCCATGCCTCTTGCTACCTATGTTGAGGGTGCACTACTGAAGAACAAGAGGATAGCTCTTGATGAGAAACTAAGTGTTTTCAAATCTGCAGTGCAACTCATTTAAATAACTTTTTAGATAAATGTTTTATTCTCACCAAAACGATAAAAATAAAGAGATGTCAACCTACATAATGCAAATGCATCTTTTTCTGCTCAAACACCTTATTTCAGTATTATTAGACTCTGTACAGTTATGTGTCAAAAAAAATATAAATCCTGTATCTTCACTATCTAACGCTGACAAACGCTATTAGAGGTGCATCTTTCAGATTACATGGTAAGCTACGATCCCTTTTATTCCCATATCCAAAATATAGTAATCACCAAATTTAGTTGCAAATGAAAGCAATGGCAGATCAAAATTAGGTATGAATTTTTAGTCAGTAGGTGAATTAACAAGGGTTATAACTGTTTGCATTTAAAAATATAGATTTACAACTCCAAAAATGTCTCAAATTTGTTTACCACCACCTAAGCCCTAAACAAGACTGCAGGAAAAAGATACTTAGAAGTCCAGGTGGGCCTATTTTACCTTAACTCTTCTATTTGTGAAATCCATTTTAGATAAGCAAGGTGTCGTTCAACCTCTTCTATTTGACTAATCAGTACACCAAGATCCTCCATCCATGGCTGGGCTGTCAATAGGTGGCTATTAATTGAATCAAATAAAACAGTTTCTTCCTCCAGGAGCTGACTAAGAGACTTCTTAGAATCCTCTGCACTCTTTAAGGCATTCTGAATTCTTTTGGGGACTTCTGATGAAACTGTAAGTACCTGTATTTAGGGAGGAGTAATACATCTGACATACAAGTACTAAGACCCCTCTTTCAATGATTAAACAAATGTGATCTTTTACAGATCTCCATGCATAGTAAAGCGTAACAGAAAATCAGAAAATGACAGCTTAGCTTACAACATTGTGTAGGATGTTATCAAAATGTGCTGATGTAATTAGATGCATGTAATTGGTGGTATATTTTTAATATTTCAAGGAGTTGAGAAATAACTAACAGAATGCTTACCTGTTCCTCTAATTGCTTTTTATTTTCTGATAGCTCCTCTATAAGTTTGCCAAGTTTCCTTAGACAATTAAGGTCAGTTCCAACTTCTCTTTCAACAAATTCAGCTACATAGTAAGGGATGTCACAGCGATCTGGGTCTCTAGTGACTTGTTCCCTTCCAACATTAATGGCTGCCATGTTTTCATCACCTGCAGAACTGAGTTAAAGAGTCTGTAGTTAGCCACCACCCACACAGCACTATCAACTACCATGGACCTTCATGTGGAATGGGGCAACTGAAAATACTATGTTCCATTCAACTACTCACATGCATAAAGATAGCCACATGCATAAGCCTTTGGAGAACCAGGGCCTACGTATGCAAAGTATGACACACTATTATACACTCTGCTGGGGACATCGTGCCCATCACTCAACAGAACTGAAACATGTCTGCTACCCAGAGAAGTCAGTCAGCTTTCATTTCCACTACCATACATTTTTCTAAAGCTAATTCAATGTTTTTATGTCTGTGCTAGATGGTATATATAAAAATACTTGAAAATGTACAGAGGACTTGCCTCAGCCCTACAGGTAGTAAAAAGGCTCCAGCACTTTTAAATGGCAGGTATGCCATCACTAGCAAAGTATACAGTGGCAAACTGCACACAAAGCAGCACATGATGTGTTGACAGACAGCATTTCAGAGACATACAAAAGAAGAAAATTCCCATAAATTATCAAATGTGCTGAAATGAGCTGATCATCTTAAATCTTTGCTTTGGAAGCAGCACCTCCTGGCCTACAGCTTTGTCAGTGGCCAGGAAAGTCAGGAACTGGGAGGATATAGATATGTGAAGAAAATAAAATCAAATTAGTTAAGTGTTTGATCAGATTAAGATCCAACTCCCCGATCCAACCATCTTCAAAAAATAAAATAAGTTTTAAATGCATTAATATGCTTTTAAAACTTTATCTGAACTCTGAAGCAAGTTATCATTCCAACATCAAAAAGCAGATTTAAAACTATATGAACAAGCAGTTAAAGGAACACTACCAATTTAAGAACTTATTTCAGTTTGAAAATTTTTACTCTTTTTATAACAAATACACGAAAGAGATTAACGAAATATCTCGTTCCAGTTTACCTTGTGTAGTTGACAGTGTTCTGTGTATTCAATTATTTCTTGTTTCCTTTTATGTGTGGGTCCCGCACACAGCAACAGGCAAAAGAGAAAAACCTTTTAAAAGTAGGAAAATGTACTTGTAACACCATAAAAATTGGCAGGTAAATCAAGGGAAGGTGTAGGAACTGACATTCCTTACATTTTTTTCCAATGAACTACATTTCAAGGTAGTATCCCCTTTTTATGAATCTATTAGTAATTTATTAAGAGATTCGCACCTTCATTGCTTGTTGCCCACATCAAAAATGAAAGGGGTTCTATGCTACACATAAAGACTCTCCAAGAGAGAGGATTTTTTCCTTAGGGAAGGATTATTAATAAACTACTGGCTTAAGAAACTGAGTTACAGTAAATATTCTATTCATGCTCTCATATGGCCCTTATCACCAAACTATCTGAGCATCTTTCAGAAGTGCACTGAGCACCATGACTAATGTCTGTCGTGACTAACATCTGTCATATGTGGTGGGCCTCCAAGGAGAAATTGTGTTTTTTAAAAATATTTTATTGTACATAGACAAACATCTGCAAAACTATTTATTCTCCTTCAAACTCTCACCTGCTATGAGGACTACAAAAAATTGACCACTGTTAGGCTGCTGGTCTGTTGAGACCAATGCCTATCATGCTGACCAATACTGTCTCAATGTTGCCTTGCAGTCCCCTGTCCATCTACTGTTTATCTTATACTTAAAATCCCATCCCCCAAAAGCCATGGGTCTATCTTTTTATTCTGCATTTGTGTAACACCTAGCATAATAGCAGCCAGGTCCATGACTAGGACTAGTAGACATTAAATAATACATATAAAACTACAACACCACCACCACCCTGTGCTATGGGCATAATAGTAAAAGCAAGTCGAAGAAGTGCACCTTTCACTCAAAACAAAATGTCACCAGCTTGGACCAGGCCAAAGAAAGCACTGTCTTCTGGACTCAGGACTATGAGGCCCAGGGTATTTACACTCCCCTAGTGCAGAGGTTCTCAACCTTTTTCTTCTGAGCCCCAACCCCCCCCCCCCCCCATGCTATAAAAACTCCACAGCCCACCTATGCCACAACTGTTTTTCTGCATATAAAAGCCAGGGCCAGCATTAAGGGATAACAAGCAGTGCAACTGCCCAGCACCCCATGCCACAGGGGCCTTGCGAAGCTAAGTTGCTCAGGCTTCAGCCCCAGGTGGCAAGACTTGGAGCCCTGGGCTTCCACCCCAAGTGGTGGGGCTTTGGCTTTCTGCACTGGGCCCCAGCAGGTCTAATGCCAGCCCTGCTTGGCGGACCCCCTGAAACCTACTCGCAGCCCCCAGTGGGCTCCAGACCCCTGGTTGAGAACCACTGCCCTAGTGTACAATGTATGATGTTGAGCTAAGCAACATAGGCCAGTCTCAGGGCTTGTCTTCACTACCACGCTAAACTGGCCACCACTGCAGTCGATTTAGCATGTGTGGCGAAGACGTGCTAAATCAGCTGTCAACTTAATTACTCCACTTCAATGAGAGGGAGAAGCTATGTCTACGGGAGATACTCTCCCGTCAACATAGGGCGTTGCTGACACTGCTTTAAGTCAATGTAAGTTACGTCGCTCGGAGGGGGAGGCAGTTTTTTTACACCCTTGAGCAACATAACTTAAACAAGCCCTTAGCAAGTCATAACAACCTATTGCTAGCAGAGCAGTTCAAGCACAATCAGGATGTGCCATGCCACCTGTAGGGTTGCCAACCCTCCCTGTTTGGCTGGGAGTCTCCCAGAATTGGGCTCAATCTCCCGGAGGCTACTGAAGCCAATTCAGGAGATTTTAGGCAGCTAAAGTCCAGCGTTGCAGCAGGGCTAAAGCCACTCCCAGACGCAGCAACATGTCCGGCAGCGGCTCCTAGGAGGAGGTGCGGCCAGGGGGGGTCTCTCTCCCACCCCCCGAGCACTGACTCCGCAGCGCCCATTGCCAGGAATGGGGGACCGCAACCAATGGGAACTGCAGGGGCGGTGCTTGCAGGTAGGAGCAGCCCACAGAGCCGCCTGGCCACCCGTGAGCCTAGGAGCCACTGCCGGACATGCTGCCGCTTCCAGGAAATAAGCGCCGCCCGGCCACAGCCTGTACCCCTCCCGCACCGCAACCCCCTGCCCCAGCACCCTCTTACACCCAAACTCCCTCTCACAGCCCGCACCCCAGCCCTGAGCCCCCTCCTGCACCCAAACTCCTTCCCACTGTCTGCACCCCCAACCCTCCGCCCCAGCCCCCTTCCACACCCCAGCCCCAGCCCAGTGAAGGTGAGGAAGAGGGTGGGAGGCTGGAGGCAGGGCATCGGAGAAGGGGCAGGGCAGGGATGTGGCCTTGGGGAGGGGCAGGATGTTTGGGTTTGTGCAATTAGACAGTTGGCAACCCTAGCTCCCCAAGACAGCCCACGGCATCCCTGGAGACCACTATCTCCCCACCTACTGCTCGCCTGGGGGGAGCTGCTCCTCCCCCTGCAGCAGGCGAGGCGGTTGCTCACCCCTCAGCCCCCACCACAGAGCGGGGCAGACGGGGGAACAGATCTCCGCGGCCAGCAGCAGCCTGGACCCCTGCGCCCGAGGGAGTCCCGGGGTCTCCTCAGCCTGCCTGCCGCAGTCGCCTAGGCCCCACACGCTGTTAGCGTTGCCATGGCACCTAGCAGCCAGCCCCTCTCCTTGGTAGGCCCCCCGCACCCCGCTCAGCCTGCCGCGAGCTGAGGCCCCTCACACGCCGGCGTCGGGAGCGGGCACCAGCGGCCGGCCTGGACTGAACGAGGCCGCTTACCGTTACGGCAGGAACAGACGCGAATTATTCACCCACCGCCGAGCGCCTGGGGCTCTGCCCCGCCCCCTCAGCTCTGCCACCTGCCAGCCCAGCGCAACGGAAAATCCCGAAGTTGCTCCGAGTCCCGCGAGAAGTGGGAGGAAAGAGGGAGACTGTAACGTACCCTCGGCTCTGTCCCACCCATCAGGGTCACGTGATGCCATCCCTGCTACAGAAGAAAGCGCATGCGCGCGGCTAAAGGTTGCTTCTGCGCGGCCGGAGTCGGGGAGCGCGGCGCGGCGCCTAGAGCCCTCCTCGCGCCCCACCCCCGCCCACCTGCAGGAAGCCCCGAAGCAGGGGAGGAGAAGGCGGGGGGAGCGTCAGGGGAGGAGGCGGAGCTAGGTGAGCTTGGGCCGGGGGCAGGGCAGGGAGCTGCCAGAGATTGTGTTAAATTTAAAATCCCTTTTAGAACCGGGACAACCGGTTCTAAAAGGGCTTCTAAATTTAACAACCGGTTCCCGGCTACAGCTCACCACAAACAATAGGTAAGTTCATGCAAGATAGGTACATCAGTGGCTATTAGCCAAGACGGTCAGGGACACATCCCCATGCTCTGGGTGTCTATAAACCTCTGAGTGCCAAAAGTTGGGACTAAATGATGGGATGGATCACTCAATAAATTGCCCTGTTCTGGTCATTCCGTTTGAAACATCAGGCACAGGCCTTGTTGGAAGACAGGACGCTGAGCTAGATGGACCATTGGTCTGACCCAGTATAGCCATTCTTATGGTTTCAGAAAAGGGTGGGTGCAATTCTCCATGCAAGGGCCGAGCACTATTATTACAGATGCAGGAAACTGAGGCACAGCTGGGTTCTCTATATTTACCACAGGGGACTTGGCACACAGAGGAGCCAAAAATAATATAAAAAACAGATTCTTCCAGACCCAAGGAACTCACCTGGCATCCAAAAGGATCTGCACCACCTCCAGATCCAGCACATCAAAATGCAACAATAGGTGGGGGAGGAGGGAAAAAACAGGCTCCAGAAAGAGGTAAAACAGCATGAGACCATGGTATATGGGGCCTTTACGAGCAGAAAATAGCTGAAAGTTTTAAGACTCAGATTCTCCAGTTCATTGCGGCCACTGTGCATGGTGGAAGTGTCACAAAGTGGCCTCAGAATGGCTGGAGGGAGTATATGGAGAATGCTAGCAGATGGTTCTCATGCAGAGGGCAGAGTCAGCTTAGCAAGTGAAGGAAGGAGGTGCGTGAAGTGGAGCCCCAATATGCCTGTTTCACCACAGTTGTAAATTAAACTGCTCCACTGCTGAGGTTAAGAGAGCTGCAAGAGGCTTCTGGAGCCAGTCCACGACACAATGAAAAAAATGGGCAGGGTGGAGAATCTGCCCTCTAATAATTTAGTCTAGGACAGATTAATGCCCTATATTTTAAATACTTATTTTGGATTTAGATTTGTTTACTATTATTTGTACAGGACTAGCATAATAGATCTGTTTTCAGTTTGGCTGGATCAATAATGGCAGAGTTCCCTCATTTCCCATTGTCTACATAGGCAATTCTGGGTAACCAGCAACTGAGAAATCAGGCTACTTAGGACGCTTAACTTTAGACAACCATACTTTTAAATGTTGTCATTAATATATGTAAAGTAGCAGAATGGGATAAATATGACTGAAGATAATGAAATAAACTCATAAGCTACCACATTTAAAAAATGCATCTATTATTTTAATGATCTCCTGATCTGAAAAAAATGTGAAGAAACAAAATGGTCTTTCCTGAGAGAGAGAAAAAAAGGTATCAATATAAAGCTGACAGTTAATTTTCCAGTGACCAATTTAGGTCAAGAATATTTGTAATAACGGATCTACACACTGATGGTATAAAAGCCCAAACTGGCATATAAATATGAATCAAATGCATTACCTAAATTTCTGCATCAATAAAAAAACATATTTCAAGACAGGCTGAGATATATGAGCAGAGTCAATGCTCCTTACACCCGAGAGGAAGAAAAAAAATGTTTATATTAATTTTTACAGGTACTGTGACGCTGGCAGATCAGGTACCAGCTCATGCCAAGGCCCCAGGCCTCACTGAACAGTTACAATTGCATAGCTGGAAACAGGCTTGTTTACTCATGTGTTAGCATCCTCAGATGCTGTTTAGACTTTATAAAATGCTTGTAGGATGCTGCAAGTATTAATCTAATTTATAATCTCTACAACCCAGGGTATAAATGTATATTGAGTGTTTGCATTGTAAACCTCTAACTCTATAACTCAACAAAACAGGAAAACAGCATTAAGGTAAAGTACTTCCCCTACATACAAGAATGGCCAATTGAAAGCAATTGAAATATTGCATAGCATCAGAGGATAGAGACTTAGTTGATTCTATTCCTAACTCTTGTCTCTATTCAGTCCATGAGTTTTACTGTCTAGCAAAATTATTAATTTAAGCTCTCAGGCTTATCTTTTGAGTGTCTTGTGCAGCTTTCCTTTGAGGTGAGGACTGACAAGTGAGATATAGAGTGATTGTTTTGTGAAAAGTTTTCACCTACAGGTGATGTGGTGTTTTTGTCTTTTATCATTTTCCTGTTTGACTTCATTCAAGAGCGTAGTGATTGTCTCATTTCACCTACATCAGTGGTTCTCAACCCAAGGCCCATGGGCCGTTTGTGGCCCAATCAGCACACAGCTGCAGCCCATGTGACATCGTCAGGGCCATACAGGTAGCATATTGATGGCATGGATGGGGCCCACATAAAACGGCTGCATATGTCACCCACAATGATAAATAGGTTGAGACCTACATAGTTCTATTAGGGCATTTAGTGCAAAGGATGAGGTACACCCCATGTTGTGACAGGCATATGTAGGACCCATAGATCTTGAAAGGTGTGTTGTGGAGGATGTTGACCATTGTAGCAGTGGAGATATGTCTGCAGGGTTTGAATCTGTTGCTCTGTTACGGTCTAGTGCTTTTGAGTTGGTGTATCCTGATTTGTGGGGAGCTTGTTTCTGATGATGAACTTGGAGAGGTTAGGGGGTTATTTGAAGGCCAGAAGAGGGGGTTCAGGAAATATTTCTTTAATGATACCCCATATGGATTCCAGCGGCAGGTGGTAGGTGATAACTAGAGGTTTGTGATCAGAGGGGTTTTTATTTCTGTATTGAAGCAGGTTCGCTCGGGATATGTGGGTGGCAACACTGCCTAATTTTCTAAAAGTGAGATACTGACATTTTCATATTGTTGGTATGCAAAACCCTATTCAATTTTTTATAAAAATGACAGTGCAAAGTGTCTCATATTTAACATAATTTATTAACACAAGCAGCACAAACAGGTTTCTTATTTGTTTGGTTTTAGAAATTATAAAGTCCAAATGCAACCTAACTGCTGTCAATTGTTTTCGAATGGCTTTTTAATCCTTTCATGCCATGATACAGATTTGCCTTGCGCATACATTGCCAGCAATGGACACACTAAATATGCTGGTGCAAAGGAGTTAGTTGTTGATACAAGCTCTCATCTGGGCTTTTTGGTTAACTTGTTTTCATTACCTGTTCTTTGGTACAGGTAATAGTAAAGATGGGAAAAATGCACATAAACATTTTCATAATAAAATGTACAGTTCAACTAATAAAAACAGATGTACATGTTTATATCACATAAAAGGCATGAAAAATTCTGCCAACAGAATCCTCTACCACATCAGTGCAAAAGCTATTGGCCTTCTAAGGCGACATAAATGTACTCCTTTAATATAAATATTAATCGCCTAACTTACTCTAATTAGCATTCCTGATCTGTAATGTTAGCACACTTGCAAGAAATTTTATCCTGTGCTGAATTCATGAAAGCACGTTGAATACTCACTGTACTTCTGGAAAGACAATTACTGAAGATCTGGAATTGCTGTCCTAAGCCCATTTTTTCTTAAGATGTGGTTTTCCACCTTATTTACTAAGGTCATTTAAAAAACCCCAATCAAATATTTTTATTATTTTTACTAACACCATTTTGCATATAATCATTGAAGCTAATAAAAACAACTTAAAAAAATACAAATCTTTTACTACAAATCTTCAAAATCAAAACTAGGGTTTGCACAGAACAAGTAAATATGAAAACACTTTTACATCTTAAAATCTTTACATGACTTTAGAGCATTTGTTCAGCGTAGCCATATAGTATTCAGTTGTGTCTGTTTTTTTATGCTTGTGTCCATTTTTAGCACTTCTCTAATTGCCATGGTAGCGTAAGTGGATGGAGGAAGAGAGAATTCCATCTTCAAGGCCTTGAATTTACCTTCTATTACATAAAGAAAAGATTAATTGGCACATATAGTATACCTCCTCTGGGCATTATTTAAATTGGGCTGAAGGGCTCACACAATTAAAGAAATCAAAAATTAATTGATCAACCATGGAAATGTGAAATGTCAATTCATGCTACAACTTCCACATATGTGGCAGATGTGAGACATGGAGTTTGCCCACAATGAGAAAAGTAAAGTGTCACTATTTATGTAGCAAATTTTATTTATAAAAAAAAAAAAACCTTTTAGTCACACAAAAATTCGGTATTTCAAGACTGCCTTCCTCTCCTCCTACAACCCTGGATTGTAAAGTAGTAAGGCCTATATGTTATAGTTGGCTGTGTACTTTATTCAAAAGTTTCCATCACACAATCCTGACATGTTAAAAGTTCTTAAATTTTTAAGCTATACTAATTCTCCTAGAAACAAATATTACACTTACTAATACCAGTTTTAACAAATAATATTTCTGATGCTGTTCTGCTAACATGTCATCAATCCTATTTTAAACATTTTCTCAGTTGTAATTTTAGCCCCAGTTAAGCAAAACACTAAAGCATGCACTTAAAACATCAGTCTCCCACTGAACTTCAGTTAAACACATAAGTAGTCCCAATTAAGTTGAAGGTGAATATTCACATGCTTGAAGTCAAGCACATGGTCAAGTGCTTTGCTGAATTATGGCCTATGTCTGTCCCTCTTCAATGAAGCACTTAAATATGCTCATTTGATTCTGTAGACAGCTAGACACAGAGTATAATGTAGTCAATATGATCTGCTGAGCAAAAGCTTGCACTTTTGAAAAATCAGGTTACTTATATAGGAACCTAATTTTAAGCACATCCTTTTGAACATTTTAGCTTGATGTTTTGTCAAATGTAACCTTTTTATTTATTTTTACATTCAATATGTGTGATGTGTAGCAGTTACAACTTCAAAGCAGTAGTTAGGTCAAACTTTATTGTTTACAGTGTATAAACACCTGCAGAAAAGTTGTTACTCTTACCTGTAGCAAGAATAGGTGGTGGTTTTCCTTCCAGCTTATCCAAATCCGTATTAAATAATGGAATTCTAGGATCATCATATGCAACCACCTCCCTTTATGAAACACAGGATGACATTTTTTAAAATACTCAGTGTGACCGAATGCACCCCTGTACACTATTGTAATAATCTTTGTACAAAATATTATGAGGTATCATTTGAAAACTAATAACTCACTAGTCAATAATATCATGATGAAATGTGCATAGCAACATTATATGTAAAGTTATAAACAAATTGAAATTAGGTCTGAAATATGTTTACCAGACAAGTCAGAATGAACCAGTTTCTCAAAGACAAAAGACAAGCTGACACCTCAAACCAGGTGTCATCAAAGTTGATGGGCAATCACCTGTCAAGTGGCTATACTTTGTAAAGTGGGAGAGCAACAAACTGATCTGCATTTTAGCAAACAATAGCATGGAACCTCTTTCACCATGAGACTCCTTGTCTTTGTCCTCACAGCATGAATGAACTTTATCTAGGAGTAACCCTCAAGACAATGCATTTCAGAGGGGAACTAGACTATAAAAGTGATGGGGAAAAAAACAGCCCAAGGTATCACTCCCACTTTCACCTAAGATGACAAAAGAAACAGCCTTTTGACACTGGGAGCAGATCCTGGCCTGAGAATTTGGTCAGCAATGTTACTGGGAACATGTGGTAAGGGATTTCACCTTGAACCAAGTCTAGTTTGTTATGTTGTAGTTACTAGAAAACATTATATGCTTATTTCTCTTGTAACCATTTCTGACTCTAATGCCTTAGATTTGTACTCGCTTAAAACTTTCTCTTTGTAGTTAAATAAATTTTGTATTCTTTAAATCAAAACGAATCCAGTGTTGTATTTCAACTAAATTGTGTGGGTAACTCCATTTAATATTGGAGTTTGATCTTGATCCCCTTAGAGGGGCAACGGACCTAAAACTGTCTAGGAGAGGGCTGGACAGTGCAGGACACCAATTTGGGGGGGGGGGGAATTGGGGACTGGGAGTGTGTTGGGGTCACCCTGTGAGTGGTAACCAAGGCTGGTGGTAACTAGTGAGAGACTGGAGTGTGCTGGCAGGCTGCAGCTATACAGAGAGACTCAGACTGTGACCTGCATGCTGTTTGGCTGTTTGTAAGGGGCCCAGGTTGGGAGCTACAGCAGCAAAGCACTGTGAGGCACCCCAGGTTGCAGGGCTAAGGTGACAATCCCTCACTGGTCTAGATTGGACCCCGGAATGTCATACTCAACAATTACAAGTTTTTTATATCTAGATTAAAGAGAGATACCACATGAGAGAGGCTGATATTCTGATAAAACACAAGTTGGTTTTTGTGAATAAAACCTACCACTGATGGACACAGACAAAAGATTTAATGCGAACACATATGCTAGTTGGTGAAGTTTCTCTCCACATCACACGTTTTTTCTTTGTAGGTTTTGTCAAGATTTCTAATTACACAATAAACATGGTTATTAGTGGATGGAAAGAACTATGCCAACTAAAAGAAAAATAGAGTTCTACAACCATCAGAAGTATCTGAACTTCTTCATGGCTGGTTTAAGTACATACTCTATTTTTCCTCTCCAGCACATCATAGGAAGTCGTGTATAATGGCTACACTGAAGAGCAATCTTTTAATTGCCCCCCATCCCAAACCCTGCTTATAGTTCTCATCCTCTTAGACCAGAAGCTCTTCAGAGATCATGTCTGCCTGTTTGGTATAGGACCTAGCATAAGAGGGCACTGATCCTGGTTCTGGTCTGTACATGCTACAATAATAGGGATTTAACAGATAAACCATAATTCATAATAATGTGTAAACAACTGAACCTTTCATATACTTTTTGTTCATATGCCAATCTAAGAAAGAGGTTGAGACTAACTTTTCCTCAAAATAAATTGCTCAGATTAAAAAACAAAATAGCACCCCCCCCCACACACACACACACACACACCAGGTTTTTTTGGTTGCAAATATTAATCTACATGATTTACTGTCTACAGATTATCTTGGGCAAGTCTAAAATAGTCACATTCCTGGTCAATAATTTTACTTTTCTCATATTCAGAACATTGTATTTTATTTTAATTGCTTGACTGAAGATACAAAAAGAGTCGCTTGCTAAAATGTATCAGGACCAAATCCTGCTCGTCTACCTTCCTGTGGGCATCCTAGGCTCGAAGTACAGTGGGAAGTGTCACATTTATGCAGGGGTGAAAGTAACTTAAAGGACTTACCAGTACGGCCGGAGTCCTGAGCGGGGGCGTGGCCTCTCAAGATTTAAAGGCCCTGGGGCTCTGGCTGTGGCTGGGAGCTCCAGGGCCTTTAAATCCCCGCTGGAGCTCCGGCACCTGGGCTCGGGCGGGGATTTAAAGGGCCCGGAGCTCCCACCGCTGCGGACAGAGCACCGGGCCCTTTAAATCACCGCCACGGAAGCCGGTCCAGTCCGGCACAGCGTACTGGCTCTTGCCGGTACGCTGGACTGGACCGGCTTACTTTCACCTCTGCATTTATGCTGTGTGTAGGGGGATGCGCATAACCCTCAGTGGAATACAATGGGGACCATCACTCAAAGAAGAATCCACAGTATCTCGAGTGTTAGTACACAGTGCTCCACAGCAGATCAGAGCCAGGGGACCAGTGAAGCAGTGGGGTCTATGCCTTACTGGTCTGTGCATAGTGTGTGTGGTACAAAGATCTTTATTTACTGCTCCTGCCTACAAACTAGTATTGTTCATGGCCTAGCTACACATGAGACCAATGCTCGCCAGCTCGCCAGTCCTCCTGCATCTATTCTGGAGACATCCTATTATTTCCAAATACATTTCACTGTATCCAGTGTTCCCTGTAATTTTTCCCACCCATCTGCGGAATAAATTTTATGTGCACCCATATGGAGGTGATGCGTGACACATGACCTTCATATTGGTACCCATAACAAAATACATGTGGTGAGCATGGGGCCAACGGGTTCGGAGTGTGGGAGGGGGCTCAGGGCTCGGGTAGAGGGTTGGTGGTGGTGGGGGGGGGGGGGGGGGGGAGGGCCCTGGCTGCGGGTGCGGGCTCTGGGGTGTGGCAAGGGAGAAGGGGCTTAGGGCTGAGGAAGAGAGTTGGGGTGCAGGGGTGTGAGGGCTCTGGCTGGGGGTGTGGGCTCTGAGGTGGTGTTTGGGGTGCAGGGGGGTGCTCCTGTGGGGAGAGAGAGAGAGAGGACTCCCCCCAGCTCGCTCTCCCCTCAGCAGCACCTGGGCTGGGGCTGCAGGACAGGCGCCCCTCCCCCAGCCCTGTCCAGTCCAGGCTGGGGTGCCCTGGCCGCAGCAGGTCTGGGCCACCCCAGCCACCGCAGGCCGGGCTAGCTTGGGGCTGGGGGAGGGGCACCCCTCTCCCAGCTGGTCCCGGGGCGGGTTCCCTGAGCGCCTGCGCGGTACTAAATAGGCTGCTGCACAGCTTACAGGGAATTTAGCTGTATACTATTACTTACCATCTGACATTCTGGGGTCGAATTATGATTTTTCTATATGCTCCAGATAATGAATAATCTCGAATTTTATGTCTCATGTTGCTGATATCAAGGTTGTCAGCAGCTAACATTTCCTTGTAGGCATCACCAACTACAAGAAAAGGAAATATTTAAAAAAAATTAAAGCTACTTAAAATCTTAGTTCAGATTAAGTTTTAAGTGATCGTGCAAATTAAAAAGACTTACTTTTATGCTTCGGATATATAACATCAAACCCAGGTAATGGCATCACTATATCATGGATAGTATAATCATCAACATCTGCTTCTTCAATATGAACAGCTGTCCCTACAATTCAAACAGTTTTCTATTTAAAATACATAGGTATGTGACATTTTTCTGTCACAGGCATCTACTGTTAACTGAATTTAAAAATAAAGTTCTTGATTTAAACGTATCTGACTATAGATGAATGAAGCAAATGTTGTGTTGTATCTTCATTTACTGACACAATTTACCTAAAGAAAGGTGTAACAGTCTTTAAAGTTTAAAAAGAAATCATGCAAAGAGACAAGAATTTGAAGTTTATTTTACCTCCTTTAAGTACAAGGTCTCCCGATACAGCTTTAAGTCCATATTCTTCTATTCTCTTGCTCACCATGTTATTCCATATATAACTCTGATAGCTATGAATATACATCAAACGATTATTCCTTGGTATCTGTAGGTGAAAAATGTTTAACTGAATAATAGGTATCTTTAGTTACTTTCACCACTCAGCCACACTTAATGGATAAACACTGAAACAAGTCATTTTTCCAGTCACACAGTAACATGCAGGTGTTTGGTTTGTATGCTACACTCCTGGTCTTATTTTGAGAGGAATTTACTTGGAAAGAAAGAGAAAAAAAAAGTATGCATTATCCACTCAATACAAAAAGCTCATATTTTCATTTTGTGTAACAGTTTGCCAAGTGTTTTGTTGATGTAGACACGAGTCCCATTTTCAACATTGTAAAGCAGTACTTAATTATTTTTCATAGATGTGTAGGTCTTAAGGAACTGATAAGACCATTCAGTCTGACATCCTGCATAACACAAACCATGAAACTTCACTAAGTAATTCCTGTGTCAAGCCCAGTAATCCGAGGCTGAAATAAAACTATTTTTGGAAAAGATCCAATTTTATTTTTTTAAAATCAAGACTTCAAAGTGATGGCAATTCTATCATATACCTTGTCAACCTATTCCAATGGCTAATTACCCTCACTGTTAATTTGATTTGATTCTCTAAAGGCACAAAGAAAATCTGATCTTAAATCTTACACATAAGTCACAGATACCTATATAATTCAGATGAGTTTAATAACCATACAGCTTCCATATTAGCATGCAACTACATTTAGAATTCTGTTCTTCCATCAATGCGTATTAATAGGAAACACCCAAGTTATTCATTACACATCATTTTGAGTCTGGACCCCTCAGTAAACAATGTGGATAGTACTTCAAGGGAACACAGAGGAAAGGAATGGATGGATTTAAGAGGTTTATACATAGTCCATTTAAAATGTAGTGTAACACCACAAAAACAAAACACACACACAGACAAAAAACCTCAACCTTTTTACACTCACTATGCCAAATGCAGAGACTATATTCTTCAGTCCATACTTGGAAAGTCCACGTAGAAGTTGTCCTTCCACACACCTTTTTACAGGCAGTTTTTTGAGGGCTGCAGCTGGATCTTTAGTCTTTGCCCACTCTTCTCTGCATTTAACTAAATATCCTTTCTCAGCTGTAACAATAATTTAAGATTAACATTTTAACTGCAAAACAAAAAATTCAAGTTGATTTAAAATATTAATGTAGCTGAAAATCTCAGTGCAACTAGCGTGCTTATGTCTTAGTGAAAGTTATTTAAAAAAAATAAAAAGAGCCAAAGTCTTCTAGATTCTCTACTGCAGTGTTTTTCAACCTTTTTTTGGGCAAAGGCACACTTGTTTCATGAAAAAAATCACGAGGCACACCACCATTAGAAAATGTTAAAAAATTTAACTCTGTGCCTATATTGACTATATATAAAGTAATTCTCTTGAATAGGAATCAAATAAACACAAAGAAAGTATTTTATAATTACTTTATTATGAAATAGTAAGTAAACAGAAATATGAAAAATTATAAAATACTTTATTCAGTGCGCAACCTGGGCCTGTTTGGCTGAACACAAAGCTGATATTCTGGCTGGAATCGAAGAAAGACACACACGTAGCTCTTCGTCAACAGCTCTCAGTCTCTCTCTGTATTTAGTTTTTATAGCAATCATGCTTGAAAAGCTCATCTCACACAGATATGTAGTGGAAAATATTTTTTTCCCACGGCACACCAGGCAACATCTCGCGGCACACTAGTGTGCCGCGGAACAGTGGTTGAAAAACACTGCTCTACTGGAACAGCCGACTCATTTGTTAACCTGTCTTTAAAATGTAGTAGGAGTACAGGACTCATGACATGGCTAATTTAAAGCAAACGTACAAACATGTAAATATAAAGGGTTAAAGTACATTTAAAATATATTCCTGTTCAATAGGGTTGTTGGTACATAAATCCACCTATAAAACCTAATGTTTACTACCTTCTAATAAAACAACAAGGAGTCTGGTGGCACCTTAAAGACTAACAGATTTATTTGGGCATAATCTTTTGTGGGTAAAAAACTCACTTCTTCAGATGCAAAAAGATGAAGAAGTGAGGTTTTTACCCACAAAAGCTTATGCCCAAATAAATCTGCTAGTCTTTAAGGTGCCACCAGACTCCTTGTTGTTTTTGTAGATACAGACTAACACGGCTACCCCCTGATACTTGATACCTTCTAATATGCATTCTGTGGCTAAAATAGAAGATGCCCTTTTGAGCACAGAATCATAGGACTCGAGAGGTCATCTAGTCCGGTCCCCTGCACTCATGGCAGGACTAAGTATTATCTAGACCATCCCTGACAGGAGTTTGTCTAACCTGCTCTTAAAAATCTCCAATGATGGAGATTCCACAACCTCCCTAGGCAATTTATTCCAGTGCTTAACCACCCTGACAGTTAGGAAGTTTTTCCTAATATCCAACCTAAACCTCCCTTCCAGCATGACTGTGAACCACTGATAACTACTCTCTGGGAACGATTTTCCAACCAATTATGCACCCACCTTATAGTAGCTCCATCTAGGTTGCATTTCCCTAGTTTGTTTATGAGAAGGTCATGCGAGACAGTATCAAAAGCTTTACTAAAGTCAAGATATAGCCACCCCAGGCTGGGTTAACTTTTTTGCAGCTCTTTTCAGCCCAAGCGGAGTTGTGCTGCCAGGGAGTGGCAGATGGGAGACTGCTAAAGGCAGAGCTGATGCAGAGGTTCAGGTTGTGGGGTAGTTTTTCCATGGGAAAGGTAATCCTGCACAACTCACAACAAGATGTTCAGGGAATCTCTACAAAGAAATCCCCACCAAGATACTCAGACAACAAGTCCCCTTCCAGTTGCTTTTTTACTACAGGAGGGGGTGATCCAGGCCATGAACAATGGTTTGTTGTTAAGAGCTTGCTGAAAGATTTTAAACAGAAAGGACAGTTCCAGTGCTGACAAAGTTTACCGTATGCAAAAATGTGAATATCCATATGTACTTCAATTTTTAAAAGTTCAACTTTCTCTCCATAAATACGGTTCTGTTCAATTATGTGTAAAGTGTTTCTTAGAACCTACCTCCAGGCCGTGGTTTTAATATTAAATCCATTACTTCATTCCAGTTGTTTTGTAGAATAGCTCTAAAATGAAACAGAAAATTTATTAGCTATTATTAAAACAGGAACAGGTTTTAGGGATATATTTAAGTTCTCTGAAAACCAAAATATTCTGTAAATTTTACATTTCATCTACAGCCAATATCGCGCAAGATAACTGCTACTGCTGCTTACATAGATTCTGTTCCTGATGCTAATGTTAAATTTGACACACAATATCATGACTGAAACTTTACAGAGAGAAAAAAATAAAAAAAATAAAAAAAAACCATATGCAGATGTAACATCCTAAGATACAAATTTCAAAATAAGATTCTTTAGTATACACAATAAAATCATCAATTATTAAAAAAACCCATACCTTCCAACTTGATATGTAGGAACAGCCGTGGTTCCAAATCTTTGCATTCCATAATAATTAATAAATCCAATTTCCCTGAGAGAGTGCATTGCTTGCTGTACTTGATCATCAGTTCCTGTTATATTTCTAACAACATACAAAATTATTTTTAAAAATCCACTCAACAGTAAAACCATCTCAAATTACAGCCATCAGATCAGTTCGAACTTGTACTCCTGTGCTCCTGAAAGCAGTCATTATCAGTGTTAAAAGTCAACATACATTGTATACTGCATTTCTAAATCCAGCAAGTTCCCTCCCCCACACCTTGATTGAGAAAAGTTTTAGAGTAGTAGAAAAGTAGTCTCAGATCCCCTGGTATTCTCCCTACTTTATAGCTGAAAAACTCTGACTTGATTAAGGCCATCAATGGCAAAGTCCTGGCATATAGCAGCATTTTACCTGAGAACAACTGTGAAATGGTTCCCTTGCAGTTCTCCCAATTTCAGCGGATGGTTCTTGTAACTAAAATTTCCCAACTTAAAGTTCATCAAACATTTGTTCAAATGAGCAAGTCTTTGTGCAGTGATTCTAAAAAGAAAGGGGAAAAAAAAGTGACCAAGCTACTCTCAGAAAAGCTCATGGATAAGTATTTATGGAGATGCCAGGGTTTCAAGCTAAAACACCATTATAAGAAACAGGAGTATAATTCCCTTAGTTTCTCTGCTTTTTGTGTATTGGCTCCAAAAATATTCTAAATGAATCATCTAAAAGGATAGGGCACATTATTCTCAAGCCCCATCCTCACAAGAAAACTAATCCATTACTGACAAAGCTATATCAACAACAAGTTTCCTGGGTCCTATGTTGGAAGATTGATTGGCAAAAAATGTTAATACAAAGTTATGGTTGCCCCATGCTCATTCATGCCCTTCCCTTTCCCATGGAATTGTGGGAGAACTTGTCTGTTCTTCTAAGTACACAAGGGGGCAGGGGAAATGTGGGAAGGTATTATCAGCATGAATGATTTAGCCTAAATCCTCACAGCAAAGTCAGCTTGTTATCAGCTTGAAAGCACAACTCAGGCTTTAGGCTACAGCTGGAGTTCCCAAAATTTTTGCGAGCATGACCCCATTTTGATTAATTATTTCCTTCAAGCACCCTAGCATGGAGGACATCATTTTGTCCTCTGCACTGCATGACCTCATACGTATGGTGCATGCAAGGTCATACTGTGCAAAGGATGCCATTTTATAGAGCAAAATGGCGTCCCTCCATGCATCGTGACCTCACACGCACTGTAACATGCAAGGTCATGCTATGCGGAGAAAAATGGCATCCTCCGCACACTAGGGATTGCCAAGACTCCATCTGGGGTCATTATCCAGTTTGGGAACCGCTGACCCACAGCAAGCCAGGTAGTCGGGGACTGAAAACAACACTAAACTTGAATGAGGGAGCTGTGTGTGTGGATGGAAGTGGGGGTCGGGACGACACCCAACTTAGCTCTGCAGTGAAGACAAACCCTTATAGATGCTACAGAATGCTTTGTGAACAGAGCACATAAGCACTATAGGACAAAGTTTTACACCTTCTAAGGCAGAACTCAGGTTTAGGTCACAAGGGATCTGACCACTGCGGAAAAATGCTGTGAATAAAAATGCTATCCCCCTGAACCTGTGTTTGAAAATGATTAAGCTGCTAGTACAGATGGGACAAAACTGTTTTCAAACACTTACAGAAAGCATGACGGAGTGGGTGGATCTAGGAATCCTTAGAGATTTCAGTGTACTGAACTGAGAATCAAGCATGCCGATCCCACTAATGGTTACAGGCATTGTATATGCCTTTACTTGAGCAGCAAGCTAAGCACATCCCCCACCCCCGGATGTCAATCCCACCTTTTACTTGTCTCTTTACAAGAAATTTAACTGGTATTGAGAAATGTTCAGTCTAACTGGAGAAGTGAATAATTTGTGGTTACAAGGCAGAAGCAAAAAAACAAAGAATCCTAGAAGGAAGACATCAATTAATCATATTTCTGTACTCTGCTTTTTAAAATCCAGCACTTCTGCCCTGCTACAGAAGCAACTGTCTAGTGCAGGGGTGGTCAAACTACAGCCCAGGGACCGCATCTGGCCCTTCAGACGTTTTAATGCGGCCCTCGACCTCCCGCCGAGGAGCAGGGTCCGGGGCTTGTTTGCCATGGTTCCACGCAGCTCCCAGAAGCAGCGGCATGTCCCGCCTCCGGCTCCTATGCGCAGCAGCAGCCAGGGAGCTACACACGCTGCCCCCCCCCCCCAAGTGCCATTCCCGCAGCTTCCATTGGCCGGGAACTGCGGCCAATGGGAGCTGCAGGGACGACGCCTGTGGACAGGGCAGCACGCAGAGCTGTCTGGCCACACCTCCGCGTAGGAGCCAGAGGGGGGACATGCTGCTGCTTCCAGGAGCTGCTTAAGATAAGTGCCACTCGGAGCCTGCACCCCTGACCCCCTCCTGCACCCCAACCCCCTACCCCAGCCCTAATCCCCCTCCAGCCCTCCAAACCCCTCAGTCCCAGCCCGGAGCATCCTCCTGCACCCCAAACCCTTCATCCCCAGCCCCCCCCCCGAGCCCGCAGCCCCCACGCTGCACCCCAACCCTCTGCCCCAGCCCAGAGCTCCCTCCCATACCCTGAACTCCTCATTTCTGGCCCCATCCCAGAGCCCACACCCCCAGCCGGAGCCCTCACCCCTCTCGCACCTCAACCCCCAATTTTGTGAGCATTCATGGCCCGCCATAAAATTTCCATACCCAGATGTGGCCCTTGGGCCAAAAAGTTTGCCCACGCCTGGTCTAGTGCCTCTGTCTCTCTCAAAGCTTCCATTCCAGTATGACTGCTCAACAAACTATGTGCCCCTTTTCCTCCCAAGTTTTACACCTGAGAAATCCCTTGCCCAAAACTGCACATACCCTGGAACGGCAACCCGGGGCAGGGCACCCACCCTCCTTTTGTGCAGATGCTCTGCAACAAAAGGAACCTCCAAGCTTTAAGTGCAGACAAATGTGAGTGCATCTTTGGCCAGGTCTACACTACAGAGTTTTGCTGGCATACCTATGTTGGTTAGGAGTGGGGGTGGGGGAATTAAAAATTTTATTAAAGCTAATGTTAAAAAATTATATAGTACACAGGTTAAGAAAGGAGTGTCTGTACATCTGGGTATAGTGCTTAGATTATCCACAGATACAAATTTTGTTTTAAAAGTCATAAGATACATATAGTGCATAATCAGCAATAACCCAAATTTAGATAAATACATTTAACAATACAGTTTAGATATTAGCATCCAAGTAGTCCGGTACATTACTCATGACAAGTTATACAGAGAGTTGGTTGTGGAAAGCAAATATAGCAATGAGTGAAGATTGTCCCTCAGTAATTGAGAATTTAGGGTAGGTTGTCCATTTAAAAAATACAATCCATGAGGAAAGTATTTCAGATACTTTCCTGACTGCGCTTCTCATTGGCACTCCAGCTCAACTCTCCCAGTATTGCCAATGTCCGGTGATGTGTTGCCCTGCCTGTGCGAGATGTACACCAGTTCATTGCTGGCTCTCTGGGGAAGAAACATCCACTTCTTCACTAGCTGCCTGGTGATGCTGTCTGCCTTGTTCAGAGGTACCTTCACCACAGCAGATTCCCTCAGGACGAATGAGATACAGGGGATCAGGAAGGTGTTCAAGGCGTTGATCTTCTGCCATGGTGCCAGTAGGGAGGAGTTGATCCTGGCCACATCTCATAGGATCTCCGCAATGGTATCCTCAGGTGTCTGCTGGATGTGGAAACCCGTGGGCATGCCGAGATGTTGGTATGCTTGCCCATCCTCGAGGAAGATCATAGGTTCATCCTCGATCTGAAAAGGCATCATCTGGACCGAGTCCCTTCTACTTTCATCGATATGCAGGGTTGCACACTTCCTAGCATTGAAGCGGAGTCCCATCCAGTTGGCAGCCTGGCTGGTGATGTTGAGCATTTGTTGACACTCCAGGTTGTCTGTGATCAGGACCAGATTGTCTGCGTAGGCCAGGATATTCAGCTGTTGCCATACAGGTCGAAACCGGCTAAACTGCTGGAGATGGCTCGAATGAGCAGCTGCATGGCTAAGTTGAAAACGATGGGGCTGAGGGGACAACCTTACTTCACGACACTACAGATAGGAATTTCAGGCGTCGCTCCTTCCATGGAGCGGGTGGTGGTGGTGCAGCCTTCAGAAAGTTCCCAGATCAGTTGGAGAAAGTTTTCAGGCATCCCGAACTCTTGCAGCATGGCAAAAATGTGCTGGTGAGGCATCACTCCAAAAGCATTAGCCAGGTCGAGCCACACTATGGCACATTGCTTCCGTGCCCTCCTGGCTGTGTGGATGAGAGTCTGAAGGACAAAGTTGTGTTCGTAACAACCTTCGCACAACATGAAGCCTTTCTAGATGGAGCTGATGGCTCCTCCATTCACAGACCAGTCTGTGATCCTAGCCACGAGGCAGCTGGCATACAGTTTGTACATGGTGGAATAGAGAGAGATGGGTCTCCAGTTGCAGGGCTCGTCTCACTCACCTTTCTTGTAAACGAGCACCATCATAGATTTCTTCCAGAAGCTTGGGATACGGCAGAATTGGGGTCTCGTTTTTTCAGGGTGTTATTGTGACAGTGTACCCCATAAGGCTTTATGGGGGGTGTTTATAAATATATGTATGATATAACTGGCATATGTTTTGTGCTGCCTGTGCCATGTAACATATCTCTGCAAAGGTTATGGTCTACTATATCTATTCATCCTATTTGTACATATATATCATTTTCTACTTGAGGTTAAGAATATGGGCTGTATGCTTGCTTGATTTCTAAGTAAGCTTTGTGAGGCATTTGGTCAGCTTCTTTAGGAAGGAATTCACCAGGTTAAGTACCTGATCAGGAAACACTTGGGGAACAATGCATCTTGGAATGCTCCAATCCACATAAGAAGTCTTCCTGGAGACAGGCAAGATACCATGTGGACAATGACTTCGGCCTGTAAAGACTGAGTCATGCAGGGGCATGAGACTTGCCCAGGTGACTCCAGGACTCGATCTTGGAGCTGGACTTTGCATAGGACGGAGAAGGGGGGTCTCCACCCACAAGAGAGAGTCTATTTAAACCCGGGGGAGACCCCTCCATTTTGTCTTCAGCTGGCTAAAGAAGGAGCCTCTCCATCCCCCCAGGATACTTGAAGGAAATTAGAACAAACGACAGGAACTACAGGGGGTGTGAGTAATTGCTGGACCCAGGCTGAAAGGAGATTAGCCTGTAAAAGGGAGCATTCTGGAACTGGTGAGGAACTTATCTGTATTTAGTTTGATTAGACATAGATTGCGCGTTTTATTTTATTTTACTTGGTGACTTACTTTGTTCTATCTGTTACTACTTGGAACCACTTAAATCCTACTGTCTGTATTTAATAAAATCACTTTTTGTTTAGTAATCTACTCAGAGTATGTATTAATACCTGGGGGAGCAAACAACTGTGCATATCTCTCTATCAGTGTTATAGAGGGCGAACAATTTATGAGTTTACTCTGCATAAGCTTTATGCAGGGTAAAACGGATTTATCTGGGTTTAGACCCCATTGGGAGTTGGGCATCTGAGTGCTGAAGACAAGCACACTTCTGTGAGCTGTTTTCAGGTAAACTTGCAGCTTGGGGGCAAGTGATTCAGACTCTGGGTCTGTGTTGGAGCAGACAGGAGTGTCTGGCTCAGCAAGACAGGGTGCTGGAGTCCTGAGCTGGCAGGGAAAACAGGAGCAGAGGTAGTCTTTGCACATCAGGCGGCAGCTCCCAAGGGGGTTTCTGTGATCCAACCCGTCACAGTGGCGTAGTCGAGCAGGGTCTGTGCACAGCTGATTGCTTTGAGATACTGGTAGTGATTTTAAGTGAGTTTTAAGTGTGGTGGCTGGAGAACAGACAAAGTGGTTACTGGTTTGTTATTTTCTGTTTACTTATTTCGGGCAAGGGAAGTAGGGACAGAAAAGGAAGCAAAATAAGTAAGACGGAAGATCAGAAGAAACTAAAACTGCACAGGGTACAAATTGCCCAGAAAAGGTGAACGCTGGGCACTGTGAAAGTCTCGGTTAACTAAGAATCCCCTGAGCTGAGTGCATCTCAGTTTCAGTGAACTGCAGAGGGGTTGTAGCCCAGCACAAGAAAGCAGGAAAATGAGTACTAGTGACGCTGCGAATAAACTAAAGTTGGCCAAACTGGAAGCAAAAGAGAAAGAAAATGAACATAAGACACGGCTGGAACTAAGACAATTAGTGCTGTGGAGACAGAAAATGCAAGGGAAGAGGCTGCCCACAAGAGAGCTATAGAGGCGGAGGCAGCGAGGGAGCGAGCGGAGGCAGCTGCCCACAAGAGGGCTATGGAGGCCCAGAAACATGAACTGGCTGTTATGGAGTTGAGGAGACAAAACCCTCCACCTGCTGGCTCTACTTCCCCAAAAATCCACAAACGGGAGCGACTATGTCCACAGTATGACGAGTCCAGTGATATCGCCGAGTATTTCATCATCTTTGAGAGACTGTGCACCATCCATGCCATCCCTGAAGATCAGAAGATGACCACATTGATAGCAAAATTGACTGGCAGAGCTCTGGACATATTCAATAAGATGCCTATTGATGATGCTTCAAACTATGGTAAATTTAAGGAACTGGTTTTGAAACAGTTTCAGGTTACACCTGAAACCTACAGGGTTAAATTCAGGAGCCTTAAGAGGGAATCTGGATTAAGTAATGTGGCTTATGCCAATGAAATGAGAGATTTGGTAGATAAATGGGTGCGGAGGAAAGGCATTACAAGCTTTGAAGGGATGTGTGATCTGGTTACTCAGGAACAATTCCTGAATATGTGCAGTGATAAGGTAAAACAGTATTTGTGGGACAAAAAGGTAAATGCAGTGGGTGAATTAGCTGGGTATGCAGACTCTTATGAACAAGCACAAGCTGCGATCAAACATAAACCACTGGCGGAGGGGTATAAGGTTGGGGGAAAGCAGAATCACCGTTTTACCCCTGGGTCTGGGAAAAAGGAGACTGGGCAGTCACCCCCCCATTCTCCTGTTACTCGTCCCAAATTTCCTGCACAAGCAGGGGATCCCAGACGGTGCTTTCACTGCAATTCCCCAGGGCACCTGAGGAGAAGCTGTCCCAAATTGAAGGAGAATAAACCTCCTTATTCGACATTGGTGAGGCCTCATCTTGAGTACTGTGTCCAGTTTTGGGCCCCACACTACAAGAAGGATGTGGAAAAATTGGAAAGAGTCCAGCGGAGGGCAACAAAAATAATTAGGGGTCTGGAGCACATGACTTATGAGGAGAGGCTGAGGGAACTGGGATTGTTTAGTCTCCAGAAGAGAAGAATGAGGGGGGATTTGATAGCAGCCTTCAACTACCTGAAGGGGGGTTCCAAAGAGGATGGAACTCGGCTGTTCTCAATGGTGGCAGATGACAGAACAAGGAGCAATGGTCTCAAGTTGCAGTGGGGGAGGTCTAGGTTGGATATTAGGAAACACTATTTCACTAGGAGGGTGGTGAAGCACTGGAATGCGTTACCTAGGGAGGTGGTGGAGTCTCCTTCCTTGGAGGTTTTTAAGGCCCGGCTTGACAAAGCCCTGGCTGGGATGATTTAGTTGGGAATTGGTCCTGCTTTGAGCAGGGGGTTGGACTAGATGACCTCCTGAGGTCCCTTCCAACCCTGATATTCTATGATTCTATGATTCCCTTGTCCCATGTTAGCTCAGTTGCCTTCAGCCCTGAGGCCCCAGAGGGCACCCCCACCTCTTATCACACCAGCTTGGTGGACATGGGGCCCAGTGAAGCGGACAGGGAACACATCAAGGTTGTCAAGATTGATGGCATGGAGTGTCTGGGATGGAGGGATACAGCGGCTCAGTTCTCTCTGGTTCGACCGGGTGTGGTCCCAGATGCTAGTGTTCGGACGGGGCAGACGACCCACATTAAGGGGGTGGGGCCGCAGAGGTTCCCTGTGCCCCTGGCTAAGGTTCATGTGGAATGGGAAGGTATGGAAAGGGATTTACTGGTGGGGATGCTCGAGGACATCCCTGCGGACATGTTGCTGGGAAATGATTTTTTCAGCAGAACTAGGACGGTTAGTGTGGTAACTCACAGCATGAAGAAAGGCTGTGAGGGGGAGGCTGTTCCAGCTGGTGACTGTAGGTCTGATGCAGCTGAACAGCCAGCCCCTCCTGACCCAGGGAACACGGTGGTGGGTGACTCAGAGGGAATCCCCAGGGATGGGGTGGGGACCTTGGAACCCATAGAGGAGTCGGGGGAGGGTCTCATTGACAGGACAGTGCAGGGAGGTGGGGTACTTCCAAATATGGGAGAGGCAGAGCCAGGCCTCTGCCTGGCTGAGGACAACAGGCTCCCAGGGGTGGGGGCGGGGGAGATGCAGTCAGTGCCCAGGGACGGGGACGCTATCTCAAGGGTTGTCTGTCAGGAATTTGCAGCTAGACAAAGGGCAGACCCCTCCCTTGAAAGTATAAGAAAGTGTATCTCGGAGGGAACTCCAGGAAGGGAGGGGGGGGGGGAGTTTTTTGAAGAGGACGGGAAACTGTATAGGCAGGCCCCTGTAGGGAAAAAACAGGGTCCCGGTCAACCCTATAAGCAGTTGGTTGTACCCAGCCAACACCGGGGGGAATTAGTGCTGGTAGCGCATGACAGTCCCTTTGCTGGTCACTTGGGGGTACAGAGGACATATGACAGGCTGAGGAGGAATTTCTACTGGCCAGGGATACAGAATGATGTGAGGGATCATTGTAGGACTTGTGCGGTGTGTCAGGAGAGGAAGAAGCCGGGGGGACCCCAGAAGGCTCCGCTGCGTCCCTTGCCCATCATCCAGGAGGCATTCCAAAGAGTGGCAATAGACATAGTGGGTCCTATGCTACGCCCCACTCGGAGGGGGAACAAGTATATCTTGGTGGTAGTAGACTTCGCCACTCGGTACCCTGAGGCAATTGCACTGTCTAACATAGAAGCCGAGACAGTGGCAAGAGCTCTGCTCACCATATTCAGCAGAGTGGGCTTCCCTAAAGAGATTTTGTCTGACCGGGGGGCAAACTTTATGTCGCAGTTGTTCAATGAGCTATGGAAGGTGTGTGGAGTGAAACAGCTTAAGACGGCCCCCTACCACCCCCAGGCCAATGGGCTGGTGGAAAGATTCAATGGGACCCTAAAATCCATGCTGGGGATGTATACCAAGAAAAGGGGCAAAGTTGGGATGAACTATTACCGTTCCTGCTGCATGGCTACAGGGAGGTACCCCAAGAGTCCACAGGCTTTTCTCCATTTGACCTTCTGTATGGGAGGAAAGTGAGGGGACCCCTCGATCTCATCAGGGATACCTGGGAAGGATGCAACACGGTAAGGGAGGAACCTGTGACTGAGTATGTCCAGAGGTTCAGGAGGGAGTTGAAAGACATGATGGAGATTGTACAAAACAACCTCCAGAATAGTCAGGCCAAGCAAAAGGCGTGGTATGATAAAAATACTTGTAAACGCACTTTTGACGTAGGAGATTTGGTCTTGGTACTCGGCCCTGCCAAAAAGTTCAAGATGCAAAACTCCTGGGAGGGGCCCTTTGAAGTGGTGGAAGTGGCGAATGAGGACACTTATAAAGTTAAAAAGCCCCTGGATGGTGCGGTACCCCAATTGGTACATGTAAACAGACTCAAGGCCTATCACAGTAGAGTGGCAGAGGTAAACATGATCTGTTGTGTCGAAGGGGAAACTGAGGCACACCCACTCACTGATCTGATGGCTGAATGCCAAGACGGGTCATCCCTTGAAAGTATAGAAATCTGTAGTGAGCTGACACCACTCGAAAGGAAGGAAGTGTTGTCAACACTGCAGAAGTACAGTGAGGTATTTTCCAACAAACCAGGGAGGACGCACTTGCTGTCCCATAGGATCCTCACGAAAGGGGCTCAACCTCCTCCTTCCAGGCCTTATAGGGCCACCGGCAAGGTGAAGGAGCAAATTCAGGCTGAGATACAAAGCATGATGGACTTGGGGGTGATTAAGGATTCTGACAGTGCATGGGCTTCCCCTGTGGTCTTGGTCCCCAAAAGGGATGGCACCGTTAGATTTTGTGTAGACTATAGAAAACTCAATGCTGTCACTAACAAATGCATACCCCATGCCAAGAATTGATGACATGCTGGATGTGCTGAGCCAAGCCAAGTACCTTAGTACCTTTGATCTGACCAAAGGTTACTGGCAGATCCCTCTGGAGGGAGAGGCACAACAAAAATCAGCTTTTATCACGGACATAGGGCTCTATGAATTTACAGTGTTACCTTTTGGTCTGGTAAATGCTGGTGCCACCTTCCAGAGACTGGTCAACAGAGTGTTAAATGGCTTGCAACATTATGCTAGGGCATATATAGATAACATTGCTGTATTCAGCAACACCTGGGGTGACCACAAAGAGCACCTGGAAGTCATGCTATCAAAGCTCAAAGAGGCTGGACTAACTGTGAAGCCCTCCAAGTGCAAGATAAGGGACTTTGGCTGCCCCTATCTGGGACACTGGGTGGGGGGGGTAAAATATCCCCTGACCCTCTTAAGGTGGAAGCCATCGTGAAATGGCCTGTACCCCAGACTAAAAGGCAAGTCCAATCCTTCACAGGCTTGGCAAACTATTACAGGAGGTTTGTGGTGGGGTTCAGTGACGTTGTATCCCCAATCACAGACTTATGTAAAAAGCATCAACCTAATAAGGTCATTTGGTCGGAGGCATGCCAAAAAGGCTTCAACAAGGTAAAAGCACTCCTGTCTGCGAAGCCTGTGCTGGCCAGCCCTGACTTCGAAAAGCCTTTTGAGTTGTGTACTGACGCATCAGACACAGGGTTGGGTGCTGTGCTGATGCAGACAGGGGAAGACAGTAAGAAGCATCCCATTGCCTTCCTGAGCAAAAAACTGTCCCCGGCCGAACAGAATTACTCTGTCATAGAGAAGGAATGCTATGCCATTGTGTGGGCCGTCAAATAATTAAGGCCTTACCTTTTTAATAGGAGGTTCAGAATTCTAACTGACCATTCACCTTTAGTATGGCTTCAACGAACTAAGGGCACAAACTCCAAACTGCTACGCTGGAGCCTGGTCCTACAGGAGTTTGACATGGAGATTACTCA
Organism: Emys orbicularis; assembly: GCF_028017835.1. Classification (NCBI taxonomy): domain Eukaryota; kingdom Metazoa; phylum Chordata; order Testudines; family Emydidae; genus Emys; species Emys orbicularis. Next base: position 29,838,551 of record NC_088683.1, on the reverse strand, counting down.
TATTAAAGGAAAGGAGAACTGGGTAGCAGATGCCCTGTCCAGAAAAGAGGAACTTTAGGTATACTGCCTCCGCCGTGGACAGTGTCCAAGTCTCTGGCAGTAAGTTCAGGGGGAGGGTGTGACAGTGTACCCCATAAGGCTTTATGGGGGGGTGTTTATAAATGGGTCTGTGTTGGAGCAGACAGGAGTGTCTGGCTCAGCAAGACAGGGTGCTGGAGTCCTGAGCTGGCAGGGAAAACAGGAGCAGAGGTAGTCTTTGCACATCAGGAGGCAGCTCCCAAGGGGGTTTCTGTGATTCACCCCGTCACAGTTATAGCTAATGCCATCTTTTCCAGGGGCTGTGGTTTTGGTCTTTGTAAGTCTGGTCATTACTTCCTGTGATGTGAAGTCTTGTTCCAGGTCCCCTGCACAGTCAATGAGGGGTAGAGGACGAAGGCACCCTGGACGCTGCATGTCGTTCTGAGCTAAGCGGTCGAACACACCCTTAAAGTACAAGAATAGTCTCTCCGACAGAACTAATCAGACTTGTAAACAACATAGCTGTTCTGGCAAAAAGCCCCCTAGGGAGACACGTCTTATACTGGCAAAAAGCCATAAGATGCATCTCCACTAGGGGGCTTTGCTGGTGCAGCTAAACCAGCAGAACTAATGTAGTAAAGATAAGCCCTTTAATTCTTTCTATGGGGAGTTTCATCCTGGGTGCTTATTCATCAACAGCCCTCAATGTGCAAGTTATCGCCACCTTTCACCATCGCACACAAAATAACTTGTCAAAGAACTTATTTACTAGAACATTTAACAATTGGTCCCAAAGAAACACCACCTCACTTCTGTGCAGGATCAACAGGCTCTAGGGATCTCTCAGGACTCAATCTAGAATATGTACGATCATCAGTTCATGCACTTGTTCTTTAAAGTGTGGGGTTCATCAGATGGACCCACAAATTATTTATCTCCACCCTCAAGCAGGTAATCTCATTTAACCAGATTGTATGGTGTACTCTGTTCAGGTGTGTGTGTGTGTGTGTGTGTGTGTGTGTGTGAACACGTGTATACATACCAAATTGTAACAGCTGAATAACATAATCCGTCTTCTCTACAGATATCAGTTTGGGAACCTCTAGTTTAAATTTAAGAGTCCCACAGTTATTGAATGGGGTTGCAAAAAGCCACAAAACAGTCATGACATGGTCTCCAAATGTTGCATTGTAATAAATGTATCCACACAAGACTGCTATATTGTGGTACATCTTCATTTTTTGATGCAATATTACAATGCAATGCCAAAGAACCGCATCACTGTTTTGTGATTTTCGGAGACTCCATCCAATTGCATCTCTCCCTCCTAGGTTACTTCTAGGAGTACATTACAGCAGAGCACCAGCTCGGCTATAGTGAAGGTTAAGACCGGCTTCCTGTTTAAAACTAGATTCTAAGTGCTCTAAAATCTGCAGAGATAGTAAGTTATACTGACCTAAGTGCCAGTATAGACAGTTTCTCCCACCAACATAGCTACCACCTCTCACGGAGGCAGGGGTTATTAAGCTGTCAGAAGAGTTCTCTCCTGTCAGCATAGAGCATCTTCACCAAAAGCACTACAGCAGTGTAGCTGTGCCACTGAAAATCATGTAGTTCTCACTACTACGTCTACGCTACAACTATCTAAACAATCATTAACTACTAACACTTTTCTTCTGTTCAAAAAAAAAAAAAAAAGGGGGGGGGGGGAAGAGAGAGCGGCAAATTAAATGGTAAAAAAAAAAAACCCAATAATTAAGCAACCAAAACACTTTGTTAATGCAGAGATAAGGTTGCCGGAGATAACTCATGCCCTCCCAGAACGTGAATCCAGTCAAGCTCAAACTTCTGAAAACCCAGCACACACAGAGTTAAGGTAAATGCCCATGTAACCTTAACTCTGTCCTCTGCGCGGCATACCACCTAAACCTAGACTTTCCCCTACCTATCATTAAATTCACAGACTGCTCTCATCTCCCACCTCATTACTAGCAATACCCATAGCAAGCAGGCTGCAGTGCCCTGCTACTGACACCACCTACGCAATTCTGTATCGAAATGATGCAGACTAGAGCCTCAGGTACACATGAACCTCTTTCCTTTGATAACACACTGTGGAAAGAGGGAGGGGCTCAGACCCAGATCTTCTGATATCAGAGACGAAACTGTCCCACCTACCTCCTCCACCATTCAGTACAGCTATGGCTACCTCTAACACAGTAATTCCCAGTAGCTATTGCCAGCTCCAGCGTGGGGCACAGTTAAGGTTATGTGGCATTTACCCCAACACTGTATTTCCTGGTTTTCAGGAGTTTTGCCAAACTTAATGTTCTGGAAGGGCACAAGCTGTTACCAGCAACCTTACCTCGGTGTTAACAACATTTTTACCATTTAATCAAGGAAGGAGCTGTTCCTCCTCATTCTTTCTTCACCTTGGAGCAAGGAGCAGTTCTGGTTCTCCTTCCTGAATGCTCAGAGGGAATTGGATGGGGAGGGAAGAAGATGGGATCCCAGTGACAGGGTGGATCACATTAACAACAGATAGGTGGGTCCCACACCACCACTCAGCATCCTTCTGATATCTTGCAAGGGTAATATAGCATGGGAGCAGTCTTGTGATCAACTCTCTGTTCACTGTGTCTCCGATCAGGTGCAGCTCCAGTCAGACCAATGGACCCCATGCAACCTACATATCACTCAAAAGCTGTAGCCTGAGTACCACCGGTTTTACAAGATAAACAGTTACTGTATAACGCTTCTTGAAATAAAAGGGTTCCATAGTATCAACAACATTAACGTTTAGTGACTGTGGTCCTGATTCGGTAAAGTGACTAGAGCACATGCTTAAGTGCATTGCTGAATCAGGACCTGACTCTGCAACTTGGAGAAAACACTATTGCATATTAAACATGTAAAGCTAACCTACCTTAAACAAAGTCCATGCTACTGATGAACAAAATAAAGAGTGCACATACTATATTTAATAAACCAACATGTTTTACGTGTGCTACAAGATTCTTAAACGTTTATTAAGACAGCCAAGTTACCTTGTTATAAGAATTTACTTGCAACATATTTTCACTTACCTAAGAACAGCAATCTCTTGAACTGTAATAGCTCTTTTATCTTTGGTCCCCATGTAGGAAAATATATTTGGCTTAACTCTTAAAAAAAAAAAACAGTTATGAAAATTTTAGATTTGATACTGAAGGAAAGTTACCATATATTTTGTTAGCAAATACGGTAGAATCTCAGAGTCACGAACACTCGGGAATGGAAGTTGTTCATAACTCTGAACAAAACGTTAAGGTTGTTCTTTCAAAAGTTTACAACTTAACATTGACTTAATACAGCTTTGCTGCTGCTTTTAACCATCTTAATTTAAATTAAACAAGCACAAACAGTTTCCTTACCTTGTCAAATCTTTTCTTAAACTTTCCCTTTATTTTTTTTTGTCGTTTACATTTAACACAGTACTGTACAGTATTTGGGGGGGGGGGGGGAGAGGGTCTGCCTGCTGCCTGATTGCATACTTCCGGTTCCAAATGAGGTATGTGGTTGACCTGTCAGTTTGAAACTCCGGTGTTCGTAACTCTAAGATTCGACTTTACTGCCTATACGCAAGTGGACTCCTTTATGACTGTTATTGTCACTTTTACTTTGAATAATTTGGGGGGGGGGGGTATATACAGTAAAAAAATTCAATGGAATAATGCACAACAATCAGTCACTATTTAAAAAAACCCTCAGTGCGTGCCTATTTTTCTGTGTGAAATTCAAATAGTGCATTTATCTCTATGTGCAGCTATCTGTATACTGAATACATACTCATGTAAGCATGTAGTCGGTGCACTTCAATATTGTTCCGTTTCCATAACTGTTTCTTTCCCTCTCAACATTATCATTTTCCTTTGCACTCCATGCAGAATAAGAGAAATGCTGCTGTCAGTAGATTCCCTGCTATCCCACTTGTGCGTACCAAGTGGTAGCACTATTGCCATTACATGCATATTCTCTATCAAGCTCTGCATGAACCGCTATAGTATGTTCCCAGGCATCCTGTTTTTCAAATACAAGTACCACCTTCACCCCGGTGGTGCTGATTTCTCAGAGCCAAACATTCATAAACTTAGATTGTGAACTCACACTTATAAAACAACTAGTGAGTAGTGTCACTGATGGGGGTGGGAGGACAAAAAACACAAAGACTTGCTTGGCCACAAAGAAAGGCAGAAAGCCAAGGCTTATGTGACTGGTGAATCCCTCACAGCAAGCAGAGGGAGACTGGTCACCACCTACCTTTCACAGAAAAAGGAGTTACAATGATTAGGACAGGACAAAGAAAGGAAGATCAGTTACAGCTTGTCTACACATGGAGCTATTGTGTTTTAAAGTTTACACCCTACCTTAATCTGAACTAACTGCCCCAAATGCAGTGGCTACAAGAACTGATTTGCATATGAATGACCACAACACTATTTTTAAGTACATCCACTGTATGTTTGGACAACTGCACATTTAAAATCCTTAAAGTAAAAGATATGTTGCATGGCCTGGTCTTCACTGGGGCTTGGTCTACACTAAAAAGTTAGGTAGACCCAGCTACATCACTCAGGGGTGTGAAAAATAGTTAAGCCGATCTAACCCTGGCGTGGACAGTGCTAGATCAACAGAAGAATTGTTCCATCGACCTAGCTACTGCCGCTCAGGAAGGTGGATTACTTACACCAATGGGAGAACCAGTGCAGCTGCAGCACTGCAACTGGGCCGCTGTACTGTTTCAAGTATAAACAAGCCCTGAGAATAAAAGTGCATACTTAACTTCAGTTAAGAATGCACCAACTCAAGGTGAAATCCTAGTGAATACAAGACAGTTTGTAGTCTTCACACAGGTTAGGAGGTCAAACACACATCTTTCCCTCAGTGAAGACCAGGCCTGAAAGCATGCCTGAAAGTATGCCATTTTTGATTATTTAGAACGATTTTCTTAACATAGAGAAGCATTTCAAATTTGACCTTCAAAAACAAAAATATTTTGCAGTTACTAAATATATTGTGATAATACATTTCCTGTGTGGTTTTGGCATAAGGATTTTAAAGCAGAATGTTTACATTAAATATTTAGTTGTTTTTATTGTGTCTGAAAGCAACAAAGTAATATTCTTACCTTAAAAATTTTGATAGTACATTAATAGCATCCATTGTATCCTTGTTTTCCTTGTATAACACAAAGTGGCAGTAGCTTCCCCTAGATTTTGGCCATGAATGTTTCCTTGGATCTTTAAAACAAAGAGTTAAGACATACAAAAGGACAATTTGTAAACTATGTTATCAGTTGTTATTCTCTTTTGCAAACAGGGTTCATTTACTTGCCACAGTAGTTTCCATTTTCAAACAAACATGTGACTCTCAATGACTTCAATTAGCTTCCATCTGCTTCTTTCTTAAGAAAATAAAAGTACTGAATGGAAAAAGTTGGTCCAGTAAAAGATTACCTCACCCACCTTTTTTCTCTGGCAGTTATGAAGTATGAAAAAATGCACTTTCTGCAGATCCGCTGTGGTGTAAATTTATACGGCAATACAAGATTTTAGCCATGTGACTTACACAAACATTACCAGGAGTTGCATGACAAAAGAAAGTGTCCTCCTGTTGGAATATTTTCCCAGTGGTTTATTTGTTGCCACAGCCCCAATCTCATTCCGACTGAAGTAAATCCAAGTTTTACCAGTGACTTCACTTTGAACAACATCCGGCACTTTGGGTTTGATGCAATGCTTGTTGAACCAAATGGGAAGACTCCACTGGTCATTGGATCAAGCAAGCCCTTTATATTCTTCACAAAAAAGCAAACTATGTTATTTTAAGGATGGCATTAATAATGTATTATTTATTTCTACAGCATTGTGCATGCAACACTAGAGCTTGGGTTATAACATATACACATTTTAAGGGCTTTATAATTGGTAAGAATTCACTTTGAGGTGAAGTTTGGTAGCAAAGTCTCACAAGAGAGTTAAATTTGGGCCAATTTTCTAAGTTAATGAATAAGTCAAGATCACCTTGGGTATTTTCAAGTTATGTAATGTGTCTCTAGTCTAAAATATGGTTCATTATATTGTTTAATCACTTTTGGTTTCATAGAAAGGGAAACAAGACTGTCAAAATATTAAAAAGTCACTACTGCACAGTAACACTACTGCACAGTTTCCCCTCAAGACTGAGGGGAAAAACAACTGAGGAGAGTTGGCAGTTTTTCAAAGGGACACTATTAAGGGCCCAAAAGCAAGCTATTCCGCTGGTTAGGAAAGATAGAAAATGTGGCAAAAGACCACCTTGGCTTAACCACGAGATCTTGCATGATCTAAAAAATAAAAAGGAGTCATATAAAAAATGGAAACTAGGACAGATTACAAAGGATGAATATAGGCAAACAACACAGGAATGCAGGGGCAAGATTAGAAAGGCAAAGGCACAAAATGAGCTCAAACTAGCTACGGGAATAAAGGGGAACAAGAAGACTTTTTATCAATACATTAGAAGCAAGAGGAAGACCAAAGACAGGGTAGGCCCACTGCTTAGTGAAGAGGGAGAAACAGTAACAGGAAACTTGGAAATGGCAGAGATGCTTAATGACTTCTTTGTTTCGGTCTTCACCGAGAAGTCTGAAGGAATGCCTAACATAGTGAATGCTAATGGGAAGGGGGTAGGTTTAGCAGATAAAATAAAAAAAGAACAAGTTAAAAATCACTTAGAAAAGTCACCAGGGCCTGATGAAATGCATCCTAGAATACTCAAAGAGCTAATAGAGGAGGTATCTGAGCGTCTAGCTATTATCTTTGGAAAACCATGGGAGACGGGAGAGATTCCAGAAGACTGGAAAAGGGCAAATATAGTGCCCATCTATAAAAAGGGAAATAAAAACAACCCAGGAAACTACAGACCAGTTAGTTTAACTTCTGTGCCAGGGAAGATAATGGAGCAAGTAATTAAGGAAATCATCTGCAAACACTTGGAAGGTGGTAAGGTGATAGGGAACAGCCAGCATGGATTTGTAAAGAACAAATCATGTCAAACCAATCTGATAGCTTTCTTCGATAGGATAACGAGTCTTGTGGATAAGGGAGAAGCTGTGGATGTGGTATACCTAGACTTTAGTAAGGCATTTGATACGGTCTTGCATGATATTCTTATCGACAAACTAGGCAAATACAATTTAGATGGGGCTACTATAAGGTGGGTGCATAACTGGCTGGATAACCGTACTCAGAGAGTTGTTATTAATGGTTCCCAATCCTGCTGGAAAGGCATAACGAGTGGGGTTCCGCAGGGGTCTGTTTTGGGACCGGCTCTGTTCAATATCTTCATTAACGACTTAGATATTGGCATAGAAAGTACGCTTATTAAGTTTGCGGATGATACCAAACTGGGAGGGATTGCAACTACTTTGGAGGACAGGGTCATAATTCAAAATGATCTGGACAAATTGGAGAAATGGTCTGAGTTAAACAGGATGAAGTTTAACAAAGACAAATGCAAAGTGCTCCACTTAGGAAGAAAAAAATCAGTTTCACTCATACAGAATGGGAAGAGACTGTCTAGGAAGGAGTACGGCAGAAAGGGATCTAGGGGTTATAGTGGACCACAAGCTAAATATGAGTCAACAGTGTGATGCTGTTGCAAAAAAAGCAAACATGATTCTGGGATGTATTAACAGGTGTGTTGTGAGCAAGACACGAGAAGTCATTCTTCCGCTCTACTCTGCTCTGGTTAGGCCTCAGCTGGAGTATTGTGTCCAGTTCTGGGCACTGCATTTCAAGAAAGATGTGGAGAAATTGGAAAGGGTCCAGAGAAGAGCAACAAGAATGATTAAAGGTCTTGAGAACATGACCTATGAAGGAAGGCTGAAAGAATTGGGTTTGTTTAGTTTGGAAAAGAGAAGACTGAGAGGGGACATGATAGCAGTTTTCAGGTAACTAAAAGGGTGTCATAAGGAGGAGGGAGAAAACTTGTTCACCTTAGCCTCTGAGGATAGAACAAGAAGCAATGGGCTTAAACTGCAGCAAGGGAGGTCTAGGTTGGACACTAGGAAAAAGTTCCTAACTGTCAGGGTGGTTAAACACTGGAATAAATTGCCTAGGGAGGTTGTGGAATCTCCATCTCTGGAGATATTTAAGAGTAGGTTAGATAAATGTCTATCAGGGATGGTCTAGACAGTATTTGGTCCTGCCATGCGGGCAGGGGACTGGACTCGATGACCTCTCGAGGTCCCTTCCAGTCCTAGAATCTATGAATCTATGAAAACATTTTCAAAGATAAATATGCATTGCATAATCATCTATCATTGTAGGCCCAATCCTCCTCCTAGAGAGGCCAACAAGAGTATGGCAATTGACTTCAGTGGGAGTAGGAACAGGCCCTTTGGGGTTGTTTTTTTAATAAAGGCACATAAGGAAATTAAATACTAAAAACTAACAGCTTGTCTAAATGAGAAAGTTTTACACATATAAAACCACCATGTGGACACTCTCATATAAGAGCATCTTTTTCATTTGCTCTTAAACCTCTTCCCAGGCAACAAAAACTAAATTAAAAAAAGTACTCTTATTCCAGTATAAGGGTGTCCACATGGGGGGAGGAAGAGTGGTGGTGGTGCTGGAGGTGGTGGTTTTACACATAATAATAATAATAATAATAATAATAATAATAATAATCATAATCATAATAATAATCTTTGTTTAAATTAACATTTTAGGTTATACTGAAAAATACTTATCTCCTGTAGGGAAGGCCTCAGTTTAAAATATGGATTTTTTTAATAAAAAATTACTAAAGCGAGAAAGAAGAGTTGGTGTTTCTTTTTAAGGAAGCAATATCATCAGCCCTAACTCCTCACTGAAAAATAACTCCTCATATGGAGTACTACAATATTCAGAGAGAACACAAGCAGAGTTGTCTCTATCTCCCTTGGGAAAAAAAAAATACCAGGAACATTTGTATGCAAACCGTGGACTGTACTGGCCATCAATGTTTAAGCGAAGTCTCCACTGAAACCAAAAAATTGTTAATAATATTAACGATATGGTCCACAGTCTTTTTGTTAGGAGTTCACTGGCTCCTACTTATTCTCCTTCTGAAGTCATCAATCATCTGTGATCTCAATTTACTCTTGTACAAATTATAACTTTAAAGTAGCAAATTAGGTTTAAAGAACAAAGATTGCACAAAAATTTCTGTCATTAAAATAGGGCAAGGGGAAAAAACAAATAAAGTGATTCACAGGGAGAATCATTTCCAAGTTGAAAGTTTCTCCACAATGCATCGATTGCTCAATTTTGCACACTTTCATTTGGATTTCTTTCAAAAACACCAGCTCTGATCAAAACCAAAGTAAGGCAACCCAGGAACCTAGGCACACACCATCTGCTACTACAACCCCATGCCCGTGCCATGGTCCCATCCATCCCACTTGGAGGGGTGGTGGCTGGAGTCCCTCTTTCCCCTGCCAAAGAAGCAGGGATGGTACCAGAGCCCACAATACTTACCCCCACAGCCAGTGTGTCTCTACTTTGATAGGTGGGTGGAGCTGCCTCCACTCTCTTTCTCCTGCTGCACATACAGTCCTCTGCTGGGGTGGTGTTGTCACAGCCTCCCAGATCAATGGGTCTTGGAGTCATTCATCCATTGAGATGAATAAGACAATTCATACCTCTCAGAGGTATTGCTTCAGGCTATCTGCACATTCAGGCAGACATTGCTGCATCACTTATTCTTGATTCATGTTTTCAAGCTTTTTATTGCAACCACAAGGGCTAAAACCCATGAATCTTAGATCCTGATGTAAAACTCACATGACTCTGGGAATTGGGACTCTAAACATAGAACTATGAAGTGAAATCCTGCCTTACTGACGCCAAGGGGAGTTTCACCATTGATTTCAATAGGGCCAGGATCTCACCCATCATCCCTATGCCTTAATCCAGCCCTGGTCCTGACCTTGCAAGCCATTCCATGTGGGTGGACTACTGGGTCCACACCAACTGACTTGCAAGACAGAAGCCTATAACTGCATGTGTGAAGGGTGCAGCGCCAGCCTCGTCACTTTCTGTCAAAACTTAACGTTGCTTATACATAGATTTTATATTTAATTCTTGTTAGTTTGGCCAATGCCTTCACTATTTAGTGTGTCTGAATGGTTGGCATTTCATTTTACCACCATGAAATACCAACATATCTTACCTGTTGCAGTTCTGACCTCTGTCCCAATGTATAGCATAAAGAGCACAAAAGAGCAATGTTTAATTTTTAGACTATTGAAGGGTTTTAGAGGTGAACATGCAGGTTTATGGTTATGATTGTTTATGCTGTAGATTTCTATAGCATCCAACAATTATGTGGTTGGTGACAGTGATTTAGATGGTTATGCGATGGAATCGTGCAGAGGCAAACAGTAAATATACGGAAAGTTTCAATCAGAGGTACAACAAACTACACCATGGACAATGATGGACAGCACTGCCAACAAGTTACTGAGGTAATAAGTCCATGCCTGAAGTACTCTAAATACCACACATACAAAAGCACTTGCAATTTAGTGAGTTAGAAAACATTCTTGTAACCCTTATCCCCACAAGCATACCTCATCATGTTTCTCATGTAAGAATAGATTATTAAATATTTCAAGTGTTTCTTGCCCACTGACCACATTCAGGATTGAGTCCCCATGTGTTAGTCACTGCACATATGCAAGATTTAGGTATAGTCCATGTCCCAAAGAGCCTATAGTCCAGTATCCCCATTCTGCAAGCATTTATGCATGTTGAGTAATATTTTGCACATGGGTAGTCACTGAACTTACATATGTAAGTATGTTTGCGGGATCAGGGCCTAAGAATCTAAGTTTAATACACATTAAGTCCTACTGCATTGTATGAAGTTATCCAGAAAAGATTTTTCCTCTAAAGAAATACATTTTTTTTTTTTTTTTAAATGGACGCCAGTTAAAATCTACAAATCCTATTTGTAAGGTACCTTTTAGTTATACTTGTTCAACTTAATACATGCACCTTGAAGGAACATAAACATCAGCAGGGCAAACTGAGGAAGACCATTATAACCCAAAGGAGAACAAGATTTGTTTGGAGATTACTTTTTGTACTTCTAAGTATGCATACTCCATGCACAAAGCATGCAACCATAGGATTAACCTGACACAGTTAATGTGATAAACATACACATGTAATAATAATTTATTCCAAGTGTTTGATACTTTAAATACTCTAACACATAGCAACAGACATTTACATTTGCTTAAGAAAAAGTTAAAATAAAATATAATTTTATCTAAAATAAATATGTAGTCCCTATCTAATTTGCATTACAAATTTTGGAGCCCATCTACTGGCAATGAGATATATTTTATCTTAAACCAGTTCCTAACTGACTTCAGGTAAACTGAAATAAGCCTAATTTAAACCAAAATAAGAGCATCTATACAGCATATCACACTAATTTTAACTAAATCAGTTTATAAAAGCCTCACACCTTGAGTTAAACTGGTGAAATTCTGTGTTTAGGCAAAGCTTTAGATTTAAAATCAATTTGCCAATGTGTCAAAAGTGTCAGATAATGGGCAACAATGTTTTACATATTTGTATACCAATACTGATGTGCCCCAAAATAATTAGACTACCAAAATATTTTGGAACATATTAAGTTATTTACCTTAATACTACCAAGTCCATCATTATTCTTACTACACAAAAGCAATTCCTATAACTGATGATGGATACAGACAGTTTTCTGCTTATAACTTTAATTTTGGCAAAGCATAGGATTGCCATTAACTGGAAAGCAGAAGCAGGAGCAGGTTCAGCTATTTTAAAAAGATCCTATCTTTGAGAAAAGTTGCTACTGGAAATATATTCATATATTATTTATATAAAAGATGTAATTCTGAAAGGTAGTAAACAGATTGGGATAAATTCTGACCCCACTGAAATCAAAGGGGGGTTGCCACTGACTTTAGTGAGGCCAAGATTTCACCCATTGAATTTATTATTATTTGTATTACGGTAGTCACAGACCAGGACCCCACTGTGCTAAGCATTGTATAAACACAGAGGAAATTTGGAATTCCTAAATTGTATGATTGTGACAACTTAATTTGGATCCAATTAGGTTCACATGGTCTACATTTAAACAGTAACTATACAATAAAAGAAAACAAACACACACTCCTATGTTGTCTATTTGGCACTCAGTGAGAATCATAGAAATGTAGGCTGGAAGAGCCAGACCTCTGTGCTGAGGCAGGACCAACCTAGACCATCCCGACAGGTGTTTGTCCAACCCGTTCTTAAAAACATCCAATACTGGGGATTCCACAACCTACTTTGGAAGCCTATTCTAGAGCTTAACTACCCTTATACTTAGAATTTTACCTTAATATCTAACCCAGGGGTAGGCAACCTATGGCACAGGTGCCGAAGGCGACACGCGAGCTGATTTTCAGTGGCACTCACACTGCCTGGGTCCTGGCCACTGGTCAGGGGGGCTCTGCATTTTATTTAATTTTAAATGAAGCTTCTTAAAGATTTTAAAAACCTTATTTACTTTACATACAACAATAGTTTAGTTATACATTATAGACTTATAGAAAGAGACCTTCTAAGAACGTTAAAATGTATTACTGGCACGCGAGACCTTCAATTAGAGTGAATGAATGAAGACTCGGCACACCACTTCTGAAAGGTTGCCGACCTCTGATCTAACCTAAGACTCCCTTGCTGCAGATTAAGCCTATTACTGTATATACTCGTTCATTAGCCCGTTCGTTTATAAGCCAACCCCCCCAAATGCAGAGGTAAAAATAGCAAAAATCGTATGACCCTTTCAGAAGCCAACCATATATTTCAGGGGTTGGAAAACTTGAGCACCCGGCCCGTTGGCTGGGAACGGCGAACCGCGGCCACAGGGAGCTGAGGGGCTCCATGCCTGCAGACGCTCCAGGTAAACAAAACGACAATGTATTAGATATTCAATTCAATGATTCCATAGAGCAAGGGTCGGCAACCTTTCAGAAGTGGTGTGCCAAGTCTTCATTTATTCGTGGTAATTTACGGTTTCGCGTGCCAGTAATACATTTTACATTTACAGGGGCCGGTGGTTGGGACCCCAGGCCGGCAGCGGGCTGAGCGGCTCAGCCCACTGCCGGCCTGGGGTTCCGTCCATCCAGGCCGGCAGCGGGCTGAGCGGGGCCGGCGGCGGGGACACCAGGCTGGCAGCAGCGTGCCACAGTAAATCAGCTCGCATGCCGCCTTTGGCACACGTGCCATAGAGTTTAAAATCATCAAATTTTGGTGTAGACCCATTTATAAGCCGACCCCCGCTCTTTGATGCATCACTTTTTTACCAAAAGTATTCGGCTTATGAATGAGTATATACGGCACTTTTTGTCCTACCTTCAATGGACATTGATTGTTTTCTATCAATCACCCTTTATAACAGTCCTTAACATATTTGAAAACTGTTATAGTTCCCCCACACACACACACAAGTCTTCTTCAGGTACTAATACCTCTCACTTACTATAAACCCAGTAAAACAACTTTACATTTGCTACTCAATTTACTTGATTAGTGGTTTGAAGAAAAAAAAAAAAAAAAAAAAAACCCACTCTAATATCTTTTAGCATACCCTACAGGTAAGCCTCATGCCCTGTGCCATTTAGAAGTAACATACTGGATGAATCGGTACAGAGGTATGCAACAGCCTCCAAATCCAAATTATAACATACCCCCTTGTCTGAAGTATTATGTAATTTTAATTAAACATTTTGTTTTTAAATTGTAGTTCAACTTTGCAATATGAAATGATGGCGACAGTAACAAACTCACTTGCCAGCGCTTTCTTTCCAGCAGCATGGTAAGCAACGATGTATTTTTTCCCATCTCGGTCCTCTGTTTTCGTCTCTAATCCAGGAAACAAGGATTTCACAGCGTGGTGAATAATAGTTCTTTTTTCTTTAGTGTCTTCAATAACCTACATTTAACAAAGAAAATTGTCTCACAAAAATGGTCCTTTTTTTGGTCTTGTGTACGTATCTTTTTGTTTGTTTTTAAACACACAAAAAAATAATTTTTCTGTTCAAAAACCAACCTTAAGAAAACATGGTCTGACTATGCTTTAAAGGACACATTCTACTTGCTATAATTAATTCATAAAGAGATATATACATAACTCCACTACAAACCTTGAATCTGATGTTTCAAAAATAAAAACCACAATGACATTTTTTAATTCACCAGTTTAATTCTTAGCCAAATTTCTCTGCCTGAATGGTGACTATATCCAAACTGTGCGTCTTTAGTGCACATCTGTATAGAAGCTATACAACTAGATGAGAAGAAATTTTTTTTAAATGTAGGAATGCTTATTAATCCCAAACCAAATTTTTGCCCCTAAATCAGCTCAGCACTTATTCATATTTGTGTTATTTAAAAATAGCCACAAAACTCTTCTTCCTCTTGTACCTTTTTTCTTCTTATTGTGGAAGATCAAATTCACTGTCTTCTATTAAATCAGCACAAGCTATCCTTGGAAACATTCTTTCATCAAAGTGCATGTTTGTTTAATCCCTTGTACATAATCATTCTATAAAATACTCATACACTGAAAACCCAAATACTGCATTAGCCCTAATCCTGCGAACACTTAGGCATGTGCTTAATTTTATGCAAGTGAATAGTCCCAGTGAAACCATGGTTAGTACTCACATGCATAGTTCAGTACACTTGCAAGTCTTTGCAGGATCAAGTCCTAAATTTACAAGTTTTCAGCATCACCTATTCTGATGTAAAGCTCAACAAACCACTTGTATACCTAGCATTTAGTTTCCATGCACACACCCATCTCCTTCCCCAAAAAGGATATGTTAGCCAAGTCCTTTGTATCGTTTTACCATTTTACCTCTATGGCAACACTGGTTTCTTTGTTCTTAAAAAGTTGGAGCTCTTCTAAATGCTGCTTGTCTTCATTTGACAAAACTGTAAATATTTCTTCTGAAGGATCCTAATATATATAAAATAACAGTAACTCACACACAGTCAGAACAAGTTTTCATTAGTGACTTAATTTAAAAAAAAAAAACAAATCTTTTAGCCATTTCTGAAAGCTACTCAGAATTTACCTCATCATCCACTGGAACAGAAAAGTCATCTAAATGGCTTATGCGCCCATCTTTTCCTATTTCATGAACGACAAAGTCTGAGTATCTAACAGAAAGAAACACAAAGGGTTAAAAAACAGACAGGGAAGACTAAAGGCTTCTGTGAACAGAATGCTATTTTCCGCTATTTTCCAATAGACTTTATTCAGTTTCTAGATTAAAATTTCAGCCATCTTTCTCCCCTCCCCAGAAAATTACCCAAAAGACACACTAGATACTTTCCAGAATCATCTTCAATCATCACTTGAAAACTCAATATGAAAATTATACCTATTTTCCCCCTCCATAGTAGAAGCACAAATATTGGTTTGTTACTGTAGAGTTATTCATGAATATTAAAACCACTAGCATTTAAAAAGAATCATAGAAATGTAGGACTGGAAGGGACCTCAATAGATCACACAGTCCAGTCCCCTACACTGAGAAAGGACTAAGTACAGTAACTCCTCGCTTCACGTTGTAGTTATGTTCCTGAAAAATGCTACTTTAAGCAAAGTGATGTTAAGCGAATCCAATTTCCCCATAAGAATTAATGTAAATGGGGGGGTTAGGTTCCAGGGAAATTTTTTTTCACCAGACAAAAGACGATATATACTGTGTGTGTATATATATATATATATATATATATATATATATATATATATATATATATATACACACACACACACACACACACACACACACACACACTATAAGCTTTAAACAAACAATTTAATACTGTACACAGCAATGATGATTGTGAAGCTTGGTTGAGGTGGAGAAGTCAGAGGGTGGGCTATTTCCCAGGGAATGCCTTACTGCTAAATGATGAACTAGCACTCAGCTGAGCCCTCAAGGGTTAACACATTGTTGTTAATGTAGCCTCACACTCTACAAAGCAGCATAAATGGAGGGAGGGGAGACAGCATGGCAGACAGAGAGACACACCTTGTGAGAGAGAGAGAGAGAGAGAGAGAGAGAGAGAGAGAGAGATGCGCATTGCCCCTTTAAGTACACTGACCGCACTTTAAGTACATTGCCTTTTTAAGTAGATCAGCAAGTTGAGACAGCAGCTGCTGCGAGCAAACTCCCTCTGTCCTGAGCCCTGTTGTGTCCGTCCCGTTCCCCCTCCCCCGCTCTACGGAGATGTGGAAAGAGGGGGCAGGAGCAGGGGGGAGGAGGACACCCTGACATTAGCCCCCTTCACCTCCCCCCCTCCCCCACAGCAAGCAGGAGGCTCCCGGGAGCAGCTCCAAGGCAGAGGGCAGGAGCAACACATGGCAGTGCGGGGAGGGACAGCTGAACTGCGGGTAATTGATAGCCTGCTGGGCGGCTGCAGCACAGGGAACTTAGGGGAATGGGGAGCTGATAGGGGGGCTGCAAGTCCACCCTGGTTCCAAGCCCCCACCAGCTAGCTCCAATGGGCTGCTCTTTCTAACAGGCAGCTGCCAAACGACGTTAGAAGGGAGCATTGCACAACTTTAAACGAGCATGTTCTCTAATTGATCAGCAACGTAACAACAAAACAACATTAACCGGGACGACTTTAAGTGAGGAGTTACTGTATTATCGACAGACCATCCCTGACAGGTGTTTGTCTAACTTGTTCTTAAACACCTCCAATGACAGAGGTAATTTGTTCCAGTGCTTAAATACCCTTAGGAAGTTTTTCCTAATGTCGAACCTAAAGCTCCCTTGCTACAATTTAATCCCATTACTTCTTGTCCTGTCCTTTGGTTCAAAAAAGAACTAGATACATTCATGGAGGATAGGTCCATCAATGGCTATTAGCCAGGACAGGCAGGGACGGTGTCCCTAGCCTCTGTTTGCCAGAAGCTGGGAATGGGCGACAGGGGATGGATCACTTTATTATCTGTTCATTCCCTCTGAAGCACCTGGCATTGGCCACTGTTGGAAGACAGAATACTGGGCTATATGGCCCTTTGGTCTGACTCAATATGACCGTTATGTTTTTCTGTTCAGCGGTTAAGGAGAACAATTCAGCACCCTCCTTTTTATAACAACCTTTTACGTACTTGAAGACAGATATCATGTCCCCCACTCAAATCTTCAATTCTCCAAACTACACAAACCCAATTTTTTCCATCTTTCCTTACAGGTCATGTTTTCTAGACCTTTAATCATTTTTCTTATTCTCCGCTGTACTGTCTCCAATTTGTCCACATTTTTCCCACACAATACTCCAGGTGAGGCCTTATCTGTGTTGAGTAGAGTGGAAGAATTACTTACTTCTTGCTTACAATACCCCTGCTAATACACCCCAGAATGATGTTCACTTTTTTTTTTTTTTTTTTTTTTTTTGGCAACAGTATTACACTGTTGACTCAATGTATTTAGTTACTTAGTTTGTGATCCACTGTAACCCCCAGGTCCTTTTCTGCAGTACTCTTTCCTAGGCAATCATTTCCCATTTTGTATTGGTGCAATTGATTATTCCTTCCTAAGTGTAGTACTTTAAATTTATCCTTATTGAATTTCATCCTATTTAATTCAGAACATTTCTCCACTTTATCAAGATCATTTTGAATTCTAATTCTGCCCTCCAAAGCGCTTGTAATCTCGGTATCATCCAGAAACTTTATAACTGTACTCTCTATCCCATTATCCAAATAATTTATGAAGAAATTGAATAGAACCAGACTTAAGACAGATCCCTATAGGACCCCACTTGACATGCCTTTCCAGCTCGATCGTGAACCACTGATAACTACTCTGAGTACAGTTTACCAGTCACTAGTGCACCCACCTTATAGTAGGTTCATCTACAAAGGTATCAGAGAAGAGAAAGAGTATATATAAATTAGGAAAGAAAGGGAATGTAAAAAAAGTTATTTGAAATTACAGGAACGGTGCAAGTGGACATTAAAAAAAAACAAAACAACAAAAAAAAAAAAAGAGGGTGTATGTCAATTCTTGAGCCTTCCTTTACAGATCATCTATTTACCCAAGATTTTTTATAAACAACAGTAACAAGATAATTTGATCTCTATCTGTCATTCACACAAAGAAGCAAGCAGCCTCTCCCTACTTCCCAACAAAGGTAAGAGCAGATCACTGTTGTGAATCTTCATGCTACTGAGGCCTCCTTATTTAATCAAATATACTATAACATTTATTAGTGTAATAAGTAGCTAACTAGGCTCCTCATGTAGATGAACAAAGTACATTATATAATGTATTCTTTGAATTGGTTGATTACTTGCTAAGTTGCAGAGCTCAGAAATTTACTCTCTCACCCCTAGTTGTTAATAAGAATTTCAAAGATTCTACTGTACTGTTATTTCATGAATTAGTACATTAACTCTGTCACTTCAACCAACGTTCTTCAGTGCTAGCAGTACATTATAGCTCAACTCATTCTTTTCCCAGGGAGAATGAGTCAGATTTCTGTTCACAGTTCTGCGGGTGGAAATACAGAGAACTCCACTGAAGTAAGAGTTCTTCTGGATATTCACTAAAGTAGCAAAGCAGATTCTGATCCAGTCTTTTAAAAAAGAAAAAAAATAGAAAAAGAGAGACAGTGAATTGGTGCCAATAGAGGGAACATAAAGGACTTTCTTTCTACATTAGTAAAGCCAGGATAAGTTGTATTTTCTAAAATAAGAATTTTAGAACAGCTGAGAGAAAAAGCTGTCAACTGATTGTGAAATGCTGAAAGTAAGATGGGAAAATGAGGCTTCACTGTGAGATGTTTCTATTGCATTACATCCAAAATCCACACATGAACGTATCACACCTCTATAAAGTCACGTCAGTTTGGCAAAATACCTTCTTTATTATTTTCCCATAGACACTATGGTGAAGGACACATTACAAATACCTCAGTTAGATATGCTTATAAAAGTCACAAGGGTCAAAATGGGGGGGGTGGAAGGACCATAATGAGACTGCAAACATCTCTGTCAAGACAGTATCAAGGTTATGTTTTGCCAACTGAGTTTAAACGTAGAGATGTGATGAATCCACATTTTTTAATTTGAACAAAACTATCAAACACTTCTCACTGGTATTCACCCAAAACTGAATACAAGTATGTGAGGCTGTCGTTATCTTGCCAGATCTCTCAAAAGAAACATCTTTCATATGGATAAGGAATAGCACCAATAAATAGGGATAACAGAGTGTCTTTTTTTGAAGATTATGTTGTATCTGCAGTTTCAGAGAAAAAGTGCATAACAATGTCTATTTATGGTAAAACTATGTACATACAGGATGACTAATTTGAAACTGATTAGGCAAAAATATGTTTAAGTGATTTGCTGAATTGGTGCAATAATTTGTGCACTGTTTCTTCAGAAAGGTTTTGAATTTATATTTTGAGATTTCTGGTGAAAGACAATATTTATTTTAAGTAAGAGTTAAGAATGCGGTGTTGTAATGAAATAAGAATAAGGAGTTTATTATGTAGGCAGTGTGATTTGTGATATCCTCAATTATTTTCAAGTTCTTTAGGTTTGTACATAATGTTATAACTGTCAAGATTTATAAATTTTAGCACCAGAAGAGACTATCAGATTATCACATAGCAACTTTAACTTGTTTTTTCAAAAGTTTTTTGACTTTGGGATCATAAATATTTTGTCACGTCTTTTACATAGGTTAGCGGTACTTTTAGTGTGCATAGTACGTATTGTAACTAGATTGTATATTTTGTAAACAGTTGGCCGAAAGTAAGTCAAATTGCAAATTAATATAAGATTATCTTCCTATCATTTAGAGTACCTTTTCTCAGTTTTATTCAGCAGAACACAAACACTTTAGAAAGGCACCAACCATGTACAAATTGAAGCTTTCTCAGAGCCCTAGTTTTAAGAAAAGAAAGCAGTGAAGCACACCTGCAGATAATCCTACTGTATGTTGATACGTGTTGGTGTTATACCAGAGATGATGGTATCTGACTCCTCGGCTAAACAGAGAAGGAAAATGGGGAATAATTGCTAATACAAGGAATTAAAGTACAGCGGATTGCAAGATGAAAAGTTACCTCTCTTTTAAGATTCCAGAAAACCCTTTGTGAGAGCTAACAAACTTTGTAATGCCAACATCAAGTTCTATTAGACCATGCTTCATCATGTCTGCAAAGCTCTCTGGGTCCCCTTCTTCATCACTTTCCTCAAGTTCATTATCTTCTTCCTCACCTTCTTCATTCAGGATTATATCATCTTTCTTGTCCTCAAGCAAAGGTTTCCCAGGTTGTTCAGTTACAATGTCAATGCTTTGCTCAGAATTGCTCCCTGTCTTAGAAGGCTCTTCTGAGATCTTTTGCCTTTTAATTTCATCCACATTAGCCACATCGTCCTCAGAATGAGGTCGTTTCAAGGAGGTCATTTCTACAGCTTCCATGTCGAAAGGCACAGAGTGGTACAAAGTCCTGGGGAGGAGGGAAAGGACGATTTAAAATGGTGTATTTCCAAATCTTTTTGCTTTTTAAAAAAATTATATTTTTAAACATGCAACACACACAAACCAAACAAAAAGCAGCAAATTCTACATCAACTTATACCTGGGCAACCCCAGATTCAATGGATTTGCACAGGTGTAAGTTAAACTACATGCAAAGATGTATGTACCAAGCTACCAAGAAGATCTACTGAGTTTGCCGAGTGTTCTCAGTAGAGGAACAATGCAGGGAAGGGGGAGTAAAGGATTAGGATTAGAGATCCTGAGAAAGACAGAAAAAGCGTTCCTGACAAACAATACATTGTGTCAGGCTCAGGCCTGGTCTATACGTAAAAGTTTTGCTGCATAGCTACGTTGATACAGAGGGTCAGGGGGAGGGGGGAATCACACCCCTAACCAACATGGTTGTTCCGGCAAAAGCCAGGGCTGGCCTTACCATGAGGCGAACTGAGGCGGCCGCCTCATGTGCCAGACTGTGGGGGAGTGCCACTAGGACCCAGAGTGTAGAAAATTGTGTCTGCTGCTGGTGCATATGTATTCTATCTGCTCTAGATGCACAGAGATGGTGGAGTGCTGTGCTGGAGGAAGGAGAGCACAAGAGACATAACAGGCAGGCAGGAGAAAAGGTGAGAGGAAATAACAGAAAGCAGCAGGAGCTGCAGGGAGAGAGAGGAGGGGGGACCTCTTATGTACCTCCCTAGCACCCCCAGGAGCCTGGAGTGATTAACACCAGCTTCCCAGGGAGCTTTCTGTTTCCTGCTGCTTCCCTGAACCCACTTGAGGAGAACAGGCAGTCAACTGAAGTAGCAGGAGCCAGTTAGGCCCTTAAGACGCTGATATCTTCCCTCACTCAGGCCCTGCTTATTTGTCCCCTTCAATTGAGTGTTGAGAGGCACTATAGCTGGCACAGAACAGCAGTCATGAGTGAAAGAAGAAAACGCCCCTCTGGGGCAGCATTCAGAAAAAGAAAGAAAGCAAAGGAAGCTTTTCTGTCTAAGCAGGAAGGAGCATTCCTGAGATAACTAGACACAAATGTTCACGGTGAGCCTTCCGGCCCCACCAAGGATGTGAGTGGTGAGGAGATGCCTGATCTTCCAGTACTTACAGTGCAGGTGACCTGGCAGCTACTGCAGCATCCATATCTCCATTTCAAATGGATGTAACCATTCACATTCCTGAAGAAAAGTGTAGATCAGAGAAGAGTGTGGTGGAGGCGCAAGAAACAGCTGCTGCTGAGTTTAGTTCCTTAAGTCTAGATGATCCAGGACTGTGGACCCACTTGAGCAGTAGCCTGAGGGACTTCTTTGTAGGGCATGGGCCACAGCAAGTGAAAAACTTCATGCTCCCCAAAGACAATGAAAATAGAAGTTTCCATCCAACACATTACTGGTGTGAAATCCCCAATGGTGACAAAGTGGAGAGGCCATGGCTTATGTACTCAAAAACCCAGAATGCTGCATACTGTTTTTGTTGCAAACTCTTCCAGTCTAATGTTCCAGCTACATTGGGTTCTACAGGAATAAAGGACTGGAAAAATCTGGCTAGAAATCTGGCATGCCATGAGAAGACAGCAAATCACCAGAGAGCATTCCATAGGTGGAAAGAGCTTGAGATGAGTCTAAGGTTAAAGGCTACCATAGATGATCAGCATCAAGAGAAGATTGCATCAGTCTCTTTACTGGCAAAATGTTCTGAAAAGGCTCGTTGCCATTGTGAGAAAGCTTGCTACCCAAAACCTAGCACTGCGTGGCACTTCAGATCAGCTGTATGTGCCAAACAATGGAAACTTCCTTAAAATTGTGGAGCTGATGGCTGAGTTTGATGCTGTACTCCAGGAGCATCTAAGAAGAGTCGCCACCCAAGAAATGTACACACACGACTACCTTGGAAAAACAATTCAAAATGAGATCATACAGTTACTGGCAACAAAAGTCAAACAGAAGATTGTGGCAGATCTGAAGTCAGCAAGATATTACTCTGTTATTCTGGACTGCACACCTGACATCAGCCATACAGAACAAATGACTTTAATGGTGCATTTTGTAACAACAACAGAACCTAGTGACAATGTCCCTGCAATGGTGACTGTCAGAGAGCATTTTCTAGAATTTATTGACATTGATGATACTGACAAATATGCTTCTTAAAAAGCTGGAAGATACGGGATTTGCGATAGCGGACATGAGAGGTCAGGGCTACGATAATGGTGCCAACATGAGAGGAAAAAACAGAGGAGTGCAGACACAGATCCAAGAGTTAAACCCTCGATCTTTTTTTGTCCCATGCAGTTCTCATTCATTGAACTTAGTGGTCAGTGATGCAGCATCAGCTTCTAGTGAGGCTGCTGAATTTTTTAATGTAATTCAAAGCATCTATGTATTTTTCTCTACATCAACTCATCAACGGCAAATTTTGAAGCAACATCTGGGAACATCCTCTATGACACTGAAACCATTGAGTGCCACATGATGGGAAAGTCGAGTGGAGGCGATAAAGCCTATCAAACACCAAATTGGGAAGATAGAGGATACCATAGTTGCCATTATGGAGGCTAATGCTATGACAGGAACTGTTCATGGGAGAACAGTGGCAGAAAGAAATGGAATCACAAGAAACATACATAACTTCACATTTCTGTGTGGCTTAGTACTGTGGCATCCCACACTGTTTGAAATAAATGTTGTAAGCAAGAGACTCCAAGGTGTTGACCTTGATATATCTGGAGCAATGGAACAACTGGACAACGCAAAGTCATACCTACAGTCTAACTGGTCAGATGAGGGATTTCAAAACGTTCTGAAGAGTGCACAGAAGTTGGCAGAGGAACTTTACACTGAAGCTATTTTCCCACTCATTCAAGAATACAAGAGTCACCGAGGAAGACGACATTTTGATTACGAGGCACGGGATAATCCCATAAGAGACCCCAAACAACAATTCAAAGTTGAATTCTTTAACCAGGTGCTAGATTGTGCAATACAGTCAATTGAAGAACGTTTCATGCAGTTCAAGGAACACAGCGTATATTTGGGATGTTGTATGATATTCCCAAACTCCTCACTATACCAGAAGAAGACCTACACCAGCAATGCAGGGCACTAGAGACAGTGTTGACACATGAGGATATGCGCGATATTGATGTGAGTGATTTAGGTGATGAACTGAAAGCCCTTTCAAGATACATTTCAGCAGGATCAACTCCAAAGGCTGTTCTGAAATATCTGTGCACAAATAAGATGACCACCCTCTTTCCAAATGCTTTTGTTGCTCTGGGCTTACTTCTAACACTTCCTGTAAGAGTTGCCAGTGGAGAACGCAGCTTCTCCAAGCTGAAGTTAATAAAAACACATCTACGCTCCACAATGACACAGGAGAGGCTGGTCGGCCTTGCAACCATCTCAGTAGAGCATGAGCTGGCCCAGACTGTGGACCTTCAGCAGGAAGCAGTTCAAATCTTTGCAACCAAGAAGGCACAGAAAGCACCACTTTGATTATTCAAACAGCTAAAAATGCCAGTGTTTACTATGCAGACAAGAAAAGTTACATTTGCTGTTCAGGGGTTTGACAGTTAAGTGTTACTTAAAATTTTTGAACAAGGCATTTTAAGTTGATAGTTCTCTTTTATTGGGTTAGGTAGCAGAAGAGTACCATGAGAGGAGTAGAACAGGAAGAAGGCAGAATTGAGACCTTTCAAAGTTTTGGCCCAAGCGAGGGGGCATGGGGGCATCATTTGAGCTCCCCCGCCTCAGGTGCCAAAATGTTGTGGGCTGGCCCTGGCAAAAACCCTGGCATAGATGCAGTTATACTGGCAAAAAAGTCCTTTTGCCAGGATAGATCATTTCATTTAGAGAACTAGTATAGGATATACCAGCAAAAGAACTAATTTGCTGGTATAAAATGCATCTCCAGTCGGGGGGCTTTCCTGTATTGCTATCTTGGTATATTTCTACTGGCAGACATTTTCTAGTGTTGACAAGGCCTCGGACAGGAAAGGACAACTTCCAGAAAAGACTTTGGGGTTATATAAGGAAATGAGAGTGAAAGGATCAGGGAAGATTCACTGTACCCCACCAAGGGGAGAAAAAGTGTTTTATGTTTGTCTTTATGAAAGACAGGGGAAGGAAGGTGGTCACATTTTTAGGTAGCATCAGCTTTTCAAAGTTTTCCAGAACGGGTACTCCTGGAATCTCTCTCAGCTGGCACTGGAGAAGAATGATGCAACACCTCCAGCAAATCTGGCCTCTTCTCTTGGCAGCTCTCCTTTCTTCATTATTTTCAACTGCTATGATAGTGCCAGTGCTCAACTATCATACAGCTGTCCACATGGGCTTTGCTGCTGTCAATTTGGGGCCTAAGAAGCTTCTAATCCGTATCTCACTACAGCTAAATCTGACTACTTTGTATTATTTCCCTTTCCAAAAAGATTTCATCCTGTGTGCATCAATAATTCAGACACAATGGTTCAATGCGCTGCTCCCTCCCCCGACTTCCCCCCCCCTCCCCCAATCTGTATATTATTTCATCTCTTCTGTTCCCAGAAAGAGCTCCTATTCTTCTTCCTTAACTCACACAGTTCTGACCAATGAGTCTCCAGGGGTGAGGTAAAGGAAACCCTGAGTGGGGAGGGAGTGAGCAGGGAGTGAATGAAATAAACCCTGGAGGGCTGTATCTACTCACTCTTGTGGAACTGAGCGCTTGATTCTCTTCACTGACTGCTTCAGTGTTCACTTGTGGGCCAGCAGGAACAGAACTTTGGGGGCTAGAGAAGAAAGGGATAACTGTTTGAAATTATAATTAAAAAATTATTATAACACCTAGGATGTTAAATGGGTCAAAAGTTCTCCACAGATCCCAAGATCTATGGGATTGCCTCAAAGTACTTGGGAAACCCCCACAGATCTGGAATATTATGCTCCTTTCTCATTCCAGAGGAATGGGAGTATGGGGGGGGGGGGGGGGAAATCACATACCCCCACTGATTCTATAAAAACTCCACGAGCTGAAATACACAGATATTCCTAGCCCTTCTGTGCAATTTTCCCCCATGGAAGCAACAAGCTGACCCTGAACTTGTGGCTCAGTGTTTATGATGCCTATAAAAGCTCTTTCCACACTCCAGAAGGTAAATTATCACCATAAATAGAACACAAATAGAGGTAAATAAGGCACTTTACAAAGGACTTCCTAGTTCTGTGCATCATATTATAGAAAGGATATTATGTAACTGGATAACAGTTAAGATTAAAAAAGAGCACTGATGCTTAGATATACAAAGAAGCTGAAAAAATAGTTTTGTATTACTAATAAGATAAAAAACAAAAAACACACTCATAACTGGGATGCCTACAGAAGTTGGATGCCATGAAACTGTAAGAGAACCACCACAGAAACTAAGAAACAGCCAGACAGAAGAAGTTAAGAAAGGCACAGAAAACAGAAAAGACACACCACGCAGAATAAATACTAGCGAGTTAGGTGGACACACCAATGTGGACCTTTATTAACCTCAGTGCTAGCCTATAATAAATTAACTTACTCAAGTACTGCAGAATCTGCAACAGGTAACCAAATGCAAGGCTAGCTCAGATGCAAGGCTAGCTCAGGGTTTTTGATTGATTGTTTGTAGTAGTTATTTCTTTTAAGGGATTTGTATGTGAGTTTAGTGCTTGTGAAAGGTGCCAGATTAATAGCCCTGGAGATCAAAATCCCCATAACTGTACACAGAACTGGTTCCCTATATCACCCCACCAATATACACACAGATTTTTGAAGAGAGAACAAAAATCATTTGTTGCCAGTAAATAGTTCAGTCAGGTCACAAACCAATCTTCTAGAAACTTCTTCAAACATTAGATAACATCTCCCACTTGAAAATTTTAAAAATCTATACTTTAAGGAAGACTAACATTACAGGTTAGTAATCTTGTCACCTATTGAATTGTCAGCTGTCCTGAAACTGACCATAACTAGCCATGCATAATACAAGTACTCTCAGAAATTTAGACATTACAATCACTTTTCCAGCCACTACTTGTTTCTCCCTAATTAGATTTTAACATTTTCTTTAGCTCCAAATGTAAATGTAGCTGTAAAAATAAACAACCAAAAGGATTGTATTAAGTTACAAATAAATCAGAGAGAAAGTTGCTTCACAAACATTTAAAATAATCAACTCAAATGAAGAACTAATAAATAAAACAAAGACTGAAGAAACAACAAAAGTGAAACAAGAAAGGGATTGTTTATTATTATTATAAAACTATAAATAATAACAAATAATAACAAAGGAATAAAGACCACTAAAGGAAAGAGTGGAAGAAAGCAAGCAAAATAGAGGTATCAAACCATGTATTTCTTCATACCTTTCAATGGATAACAACTTCAATCCGGCCCAAAATTTAAACTTTAAAAAAGCTTTTATAAAATCATAACCAATAGAAGTGATTCTACTTTTTAAAAATTCTCATTAAAACTATTTTAAAATCAAGTTTTCTGTAACATTGAAATGCTAATATCTAGGTTACAAACTGAAATTACACCCATTTAAGAAACTGGTTTCTAAATTTATGTAGTTAAATTGGTGCGAACTCCTTGTATAGGTCCTCTTAAATAGGTTTAAGAGAGGCTGATATTGATTTAGCTTTAGTTGATTACCACAGAAAAGCTGCTCCCTTTCCCCTTTCATCCCAAACCCCTCCAGCTACCAACCATTTACATGGCAGGGCTTTTGCTAATATCTGTAGGAGATAAGAGTGTGTCTGTTAACTCAGATTCCCCCCTCCTGATGGGGGGAGGGGGCAGTGCTCACCACTTATGCATCCGAAGAAGTGGGTTGTAGCCCACGAAAGCTTATGCTCTAATAAATTTGTTAGTCTCTAAGGTGCCACAAGTACTCCTGTTATTATCACCACTTACAATGCACTGAAACCTTGCAGGGCTACAATCCACTGGGAAGCCTGCCAAAGGATGTTGACCTATTAGTCTGTTAAGTATCTGTTAGGTGTTTCTAACACTCTAAAACACACACACACCCCCAAACCCCTAGAGATTAGACTGTTATCATAGATTGCCTAGTCTAAGAACAGGGGACAAACAAATACCAATTGGAAAATGCTGTTCACCATATGAGAAAATATTTGAAAAATTAATTACTTGAGGGACTAGATGGCTCAAAACTGATTAAGAGAAAGACAGTCTTTCACTTGTACAGGTCACTAGTGAGAAAAGGTTGTTACTATTTGACAGCTGTTTGATTGTCTTAGTCCAGGTACCAGTGGACTGGTGTTCATATCACAGAGCCTGCACCCTTGTTGGCAATTTCAGTAGAGGCCAAGGTTTTACGGAGACTGAACTATCCCTTCATCATTAAAAGTATGGGGCTCTTTTATTCCTTGCCAGTGAGTAAACTTACGCTGCTGTACTTGCGCTGCATCTGTTCTGTAGATACACAGGGAAATTCAATCAGGCACTTTGCACTTTAAAAAGATAAAATGAAGAATGTTAACATTCATATGTAAAGCACAGAGCAGGCTCTCCGTCAAATGAAGCAGGAAATTAGAAAAGATAGTAAATGGTATCATGGTAGAATGATACAGGAGGATCTAGGAAGCAGATGCCTCAGTCAACTGCAGGAAACAGTGTGGCATCCATATAATTTAAACATTATACTTAGCAAGGATGGCCCAAATATTGCCCAACTAAGGGGACCATGGCAAGCTGCCAGGTGTACAATTGCTACTCCTATATTTTCAGGCCGTCGATGGAGGGGGCAACGGGCGCAACTGCCCAGGGGCCCGGGCGATTTAAAAGGGCCACTGCTGGCAGCTCAGCAAGGCTAAGGCAGGTTTCCCGCCCACCCTCACTCTGCACCACTCCCAGAAGTGACTGATGCCCCGGTGGCCCCTGGGGAGGGGGTCTCCGTGCGCTGCCCTCGCCCCAACTCTGCAGCTCCCATTGGCCGAGAACAGCGGCCAATGGGAGCTATGTTGGCGATGCCTGCAGTCAGCAGTGAGTGGCGACCCCCTGGGTCCCCACCTAGAAGCCGCTGCCAGAGGGGTGTGCCGATTGCTTTTGAAAGCCACCTGAGGTAAGCGCCGACCCCCTGACTCCCTCCTCACCCCAACCCCCTGCCCCAGCCTAGAGCCCACACCCCCTACTTCCTCCCAAAACCCACATCCCACACCCCAATTCCCTGCCCCAGCCTGATGAAATGAGTGAGGGTGGGGGAGAGTGAGCCACAGAGGAAGGGGGATGGAGCAGGGGGCAGGGCCTCAGAGAAGGGGTGGGACAGGAGCATGGTCCCAGGAAGGGGTGGGGCAGGGCAAGGGTCTTTGGGTTTGCGTGATTAGACAGTTGGCAACCCTACTGGCTGGGCATGTGGAAGCCCTAGCCGTGCCGGAAGAGCACGTCTAGCAGCCCGCTGGGCACCAGCACTGCCCAAACGTCAGGCGGACTGCATCCGTGCGGGAGTGGCTTGTGCATGCGTGGGGGCCCTTTGACTGTTCGGAATTGCTGTTGGCGGGCCTGTATATTTTATAAAACAGATATGAGTTCAGTTGTGTTAATCTTTTCTAAAGAGATGCAAGTGACTAAAGATCCCAGCAAGCAATGCTCCATGCTCTGGAAACCACTTGGATCAAAAATAGAGCCAGGATGATCATTGGGAGGGATCTGAGCCCCTCATTCAGTGAGGAAGGGCAGCAGGCAGCTGATTACCTACAGACAGATTTCCGAGGGGGGTGGGGGACTCAAGGAAGGAAGGGAGGGAGGAAAACAAGGTAAGAAGGGGTGATTCCAGAGGGGATGGGATCTAAATTGAGGCTTCTGGGCCCTAGCACTGTATAGGCAATTTACACTAGAGAAGTGGGGTTACAGCAAGGAGCTTAATGAGGGTGGAGGGAAGTTTTTTTTGGAGAGGAAGTTTCATTTTGGAGTAGGAGAGTTGTTTTAATCTAGCCCTGGCCACGGAGGAGCACAAGGCAGGATCTGTCTGTACTCTGTGGGCCATGTCTCGGCACTGAAGGTAAGGGCAGCCATGGGGGTGCAGTTAGAACTCAGTGAGCCACATTTTTGTTCACCCCCGCGCAAACACGTGGCAGTGGCACCCCGCGCAGCTGGCAAAGGGAGAGGGGCAAGGGGGTATCCATGGGCCCGCCCAACACTGATGAAGAAACCGGGCACAAACTCTTCCCCACAGCCCCACGAGAGGAGTCTAGGAACCACATGGAGCGTACCAAGGCAGGAGGCTGCGCGCCTACGGGGGGAGAGGCTCCTCCCGCTTAGGGCAAACAGTCCTGCGGGGCGAGCGTCGCCCTCCGGGCCGCGTCAGCTCCCACGCTGGCGGCGGGGCAGGCAGCCCCGAGGCCGGGCGAGGCGGCGGCGGGGGACGCTTACCCGGAGCTTGACACTGCCACTGGCAAAGGAGAGCGAGCAGCAGGAGGCGGCGGCCGCAAGGAGTCAACAACATGGAGCGGGTCCCCGGCCGGAGCTGCGGGGCTGGCGCACGTGTCCGCCCTGGGCTCGGCCTCTGCAGCGGGCGGCCTCAGTCAAGGCGCTGCTGCCGCGGCTGGACTGGGCCGGAGCGCGCGTCTGTGACTGCTGCTCCCGTCCGGAGCCGGGGGAGGGCGCAGGCAGGAGACAGCCCCCTTCTCAGTGTCATCCGCCCAGCCTCCTGCAGACACCCACCCCGCCCTCCTCCCACCGAGCCCGGCCTCCTGCCCTTCGGATGCCGCTGCTGCAATGAGCCGGCTGGGCCAGGGTAAACAAGGCGCAGCGGTGCCCAGCCTCCGTTCCTGCTGCAGCCATTTCGAGGTAGCAGAGCAGCTCCTCCCCGGAGGAAGGGTTTTGCTGCGTGTTTCCCTGAGACATTTACAGTCTCCTTCTCCCTCCTCCTCCAGCTTGTTTAAAAACGCCCCCGCGCGCGCGCGCGTCAGTTCTGGGACAAAAGCAAATAATCCCCAGATGGTCCCACGTGCAGTTTATTTGTTACCCGTTCAGGCGGCGCGGGGAGCAGGGACCATCCTGGCGGCCTTGTCAGTGCTGCAGCGGGACTGTGTGTCTGTAAGACCCGTTTCTAGTATTGACTTTTGCCAATCGGATTCAGTCAAAGCCTTTTCCTGCCTTGGCGCTTTGTGGGAATGGTTTAGCCAGCACAATTTAGCTGTCGCGCAGTGCGGGGAGGGGAGGTTGTTAAAACAAACAGCATAAAAGTTTTCGAATGTCTCACTGGCATGAGCGAGAATTAGCAGGTGGACTTTGAACAATTTAACCCCGTCGATGAAGCAGTGTGAGCATGTTACGGTGTTGGCTAAAGGGCTAGTCCAGTTCCCAGTAAAGTCAGTAAGAAAACTGTCAGTCCAGAGGAGGTGGGTGAGGTGATACCTTTTATTCGACCAGCTTCTACTGGTGAGAGAGACAAGCTTTCAAGCTTACACAGAGCTCTTCTTCAGGTCTGGGAAAGGTACTCAAAGTGTCACTGCTAAATACAAGGTGGAACAGATTGGCATAAGGAGTTAACACATGTTTCAAGGGACTGTGTAAACTACTTATGCTAAACAAGCTGTTCCAACTTGTACTTAGCAGTGACACTCTAAGTGCCTTTCCCAGGCCTGAAGAAGAGCTCTATGTAAGCTTGAAAACTTATCTGTGTCACCAACCGAAGTTGGTCCAATAAAAGATATCACCTCACCCACTTTGTCTCTGTAATATCCTGGGACCAACAGGGCTAGAACAACACTGCATACAATCTAGCGTTTTTGTCTGTGCACCACTGCCCTCTCTAGCCCAGCATATAAATCAGGCACAAACCCTCAGGCTGCCTTTAAAAGGAATAAAAACACCTGCATTCAGAGCAGCAGCACCTGAGTTCTGTCCCCATTAGGGGTATGTCTCCAGTGCATTGAAAACCTGGGTCTGTGGGACATGAGCTTGTGGACTCAGTGTTTCCAAGCCTGAACTTGAGTGGCCACATTGCATTATAAGCCTGGGCTTAAAATTGCTGGACCTGGGTACATCGAGCAAGCTCCCAAGACAAAGCCTGTGTAGTTTGGGCTCTGAGGCCTGGGGTGGTGGTTTTCAGAGACCAAATGTCTATACAGCTATTCTTAGCGCTGTAGCATGAGCCCCAGTCTGTAGACCCAGGCTCTGAGACTCACTGCCATGGCATCCTGCTTTCTATATAGATGTACCTGTAGCCAGGGCCGTCCCTAGCCATTTTGGTGCCCTACGCAGCCCCCCCGCTGGGGATGTGTGGAGCCCCAGGCCTCTGTGGGGGGGAGGCTGGCCCCAGGCCTCTGGGGGGGGCAGGAGCAGGCTTGGGGGGCAGAGGGGAAACCGCCCCCCAGCTCTCACCGGTGGCACGGCTGGGAGCCGGCGGCACGGAGTGGGCTTGGGGCCAGGTTGCTCCACTTATCGCTGCCGGTGAGTGCAGGGCACCCTACCCCTGCTCCAGTCCTCAGGGGAGTGGGGGCAGGGGTGGGAAGAGGCGGGGTGGGGCAGGGCAGGGGCTTTGGGGAAGGGGTGAAGTGGGGGCAGGGCAGGGGCAGAGCAGGGGTGAGGGCCATGGGGAAGAGGCGGCGCAGGGGCTGGAGCAGCACCCAGCTGTGTAGGGCACCAGGAAATTTGGTGCCCCAAATTTCCTGGTGCCCTACACAGCTGTGTACTTTGTATATGGGTAGGGACGGCCCTGCCCGTAGCTGTGCTAACTCATGCTTACTGTACTACACAGACTTTCTGACTCAGGTCTGCGGCTTGAGCAGCATCCACACTGCAGAACTACAGAGCTTAGTCACAGTGGGACTCTGGCACTGACCCAGGTCCTGAGTGCTTGCTGACCTGATTTGTATGTGACTGGAAGGAGGATTTGGGCTCAAACCTGGGTCAGAGCCAGGGCTTAGTGTGCAGTGTAGAGATGCTAGTCAGGGACAAAGCATCCTGATTGGCTGGCTGTGGAACGATTTAATGGAGGAGATGAAACTGAGCCAAAGTCTGACTGATGGTAGAATACACTGCACAATCCAACTCCCTTGCTAAAGCTTTCTCAGTATAACCAGTCAAGAAAATAATAATAATAAAAAGTAGAGCTTTCCAGAACCCAGAAGAAATAATGTCCAGACTCCACTAGCTAGCCCTATACAGACAGCCAGCAGGCAGATCTAATTTAACTTGTTCAGCACAGAGCTACTATGGTGAGGGCCACAATAGAAATATATGAGAAATGGATGGTCAGTCAGTCATGGGTGGCCATGCATCAGTTACACTGTCCACAGTGGCCCTCTGTGAATCATATCAGATGCATCTAACATTTACTGGAATGGGGAGGGATAGTTCAGTGGTTTGAGCATTGGCTTGCTAAACAGGGTTGTAAGTTCAATTCTTAAGGGGGCCATTTAGGGATCTGGGAAATAAACCATGTTTAAATTAGGAAGATTTGAACACCATTTCAAAAACTTGCATCATGTGGAAGCAAACTATGCTACTTACTTTTAAGTTGTGTTAACTGAGAGTGTGGACAGGACTAAATACATCCTCTTTTCTGGCCTTGGTAAATGTCATCTTGCCCCTGCCCCCACCCCATTTCAAACACTGCTACTAAAATCATCTTCATGGCTTGTCAAGCCAACTACATTACTCCTCTCTTTGCCTTTCTCCAGTTGTTCCCCTTTTCACTGCATCAGACACAAACTACTGTATTTGTCTTCACTTTTAAGGCTCTTCATAGCATACCTTCACCCTATCACCTTTTATTTGTTATCAAGCCATTGATCTCTGTCTGCACTTTGCCCATGGTGCCAGCTTTCTATTCTGTATAGGTTCTTATGTATGTTCATCACAATAGTATCCAAGTACTTTCCAGTAGTGTATTAAGCAACATGACTGATATTTGTCACGTGTTTGTTCTCTCCTACTCTCCCCATGCACAGAATTGTGTGCAGTGGAATTTTTTTGTTATGATTTTTTTAAATTTGTATATATTTATTTGTTTCATAATATTTATACAGATGGTCTTTTATGTATGTTAGAGAAGGCAAGGTCAAAGACATATGCCTTGCACTTAGAGCAGAAAGTAGGGAGGTTTGTTATGGTCCTTAGTTCCTGGTGCAATTCATTCTACAATTGTGGGCCATCCCCCTGAAAAAGCTCTGCCTCCTGCACAGACAAGCTTTACCCTTGTTGTAGAAAGTTTCATGGTGTCAGAGGAGTAGAGTTGTCAATCACAGTCTTCATCCCAGAGCTTTAGCTGATATGTTAGAGACCCTGGGCCTCTAGGCCATTGAATGCATTGAAGATAGGGACTGAGACCTTGAACTTCATTTGATATTCCATGGGAAGCCAGTGTAGGGAGCAGAAGACAAGTTTGATGTGTTTGCACTGGTGGATTCACACAGGGACCCATGGGGCCCATGCCCAGGGCCCCGGGCCAATTTGGGGGCTCCCACAGGAGCACTGGAACTTGGGTAGAAGTGGGGGGGGGCACTGGAACTGTGGCCCTGTCCCCTGTTTCTCCTCTTCACCCCGGCGCCCAGCTCCCCTGGCCAAGGCAGGCAGTGGTAAGAGCTGCCCAGGGAGTCCGGTCTGCAGTGGGAAGCTCTGGACCCTCCACCTGCCCTGGGTGGGGGCCAGGGTGCCTGAGAGCAGCCCCATGCCCATGTCCCAACCCCACAAGGTGCGCTGCCCAGGGCAAGTGGAGGGTCTGGGGCCCCCCACAGCGGTCTGGGCTCCCTGGGTGGCTCTTACCACTGCCCAGCTCCGGCTTCTGGCCTGCCCAAGGGGCGGGGTCTCGGGGAGAAGTGGAGGGGCTCAGTGGTGAGGGGGAGCTAAGGCCCACCTCAGCCCCCACCGGGAAAAGGCTGGTGGCGCCGCTAGCAGGGGCTGGGCCTTGTGGCAGGGGAGCTGATCACTTTATCAGCTCTGTCGCTGCGAAGTGCAGCCCCTGCCCAAGGCTACTATGCCCATGTTAAAAAGTGGGCGGGGGATGGTCCTGGACCTCTCAATTCTGGTGCTCCTGGGCCCCCAGGGTGTGGGGGACCCCACATGTTCTTTGTGCCCAGGGCCCCAATAAATCTTAATCTGCCTCTGTGTGTTTGTGATGGCCAGTGTTGCTGCAGAGACATGCTGCAGTGTTCTGCACCAGTTGGAGTTTCCTAAGCAACTGAAGGTTTCATGCCCAGGCATATTACATTGCTATAGTCTAGCAGCCAAAGGTGACAAAAGGCGTGAATGAGGCCAGGTCATTGTTTGCCATGGTGGGACAGAGTCTCCTAGACAACCAGAGATGGTACAAAGCGTTACTCACAGATACTGCTTTGTGAGATCTTAGCATCTGTGAGGAATGAAGGAGTGCTACTAACTGACTTGACCAGTTTTGGGTATGTATCTTCAACCAAAGGCCCCAAATGAGGTCTCAAAAGAGATGTGACTACTAACTCCTCAAACTATTTTTCTCTCCCCACTAGTATCACCTCTGTTTTCCTTGGTCTCAGCTTCAATCAGCAATTCTTCATCTATGAGCTGCTCTCATCCAAGCACAGGGCCACCTTGGTGGTAGTGGTATAGTTGTATGCGGTGAAGGGTAGGTAGAGCGGTGTGTCAGCTACATATTGCTGTCACCTGAATCCATGTCATCTGATCAGTTTTCACCTAGGGCCTTCTGTAGATGTTGAATAGGACCAGAGAATTGATCCTTGTAGCATTCTACAAGGGAGGGGTCTAGGTGCAGTTTCCTATCACTATTCGTTGGGTTCATCTCTCCAGGAAGAACTCAAACCATTTTAGTGTATGGTCCTGGCTACCTCTCTCAGGCAAGACCCCAATATCTTATAGTCAACAGTGTTGAATGCAGCACAAAGGCCTTCTTCGGCCATCTGTCCAATTTTCCTTCAGCCACTTTCCTGTTTTCTCCTCTGCCACCCTCTATGCATGGAAGAAGCTTCACATAAAAATCCACAAAGCCGGTACCTTGTCCTCCTTCAGATCCCTCCTTAAAATTCCTCTCTGTCATGATGCCTACAAAACTCTTGGCAATGGCTAGGCAGCTTGTGTGCTGTGACCTCTGCTTATTACACTAATCATAATTACAGTAGAACCTCGATTTTACAGACACCAATCTTACCAATGACCAGTTATACAAACCATTTTTCCCAATGGAAAAGAAAAAAAATTGCATAACAAAATGATGTTGATGAAGAGCAAGTTGACATCCCTTCACATTTCGATGCCTTTAATGCATTGGAAATCACTTCGCAGTGGTTTGGAAGACAAGAAGAAAGCAATGCACCATACAGCAACTTAAGGACCTACTGTAATTTTGAGATGTTAAATTTTATGAACATTTCCATTTTATTAACTCCCCGATCCCCAGTTAGTTCATAAAAGAAGGGTTCTGCTGTATCTCACTGTTAACATGCTCCCCTGACTCTCGGTTATGTTTACCTGTTGTCCATTACCATTTACTTAGATGTAAGCCATCTGGAGCAGGGACTGTCCTTGTTATATGTGTGTACGGAGCCCAATACCTGATTGAGGGCTCTAGAGGCTACCACAATACAAATAACTAATAATATCAGTTTTCTAATAAACTCAGGAAAGGGAGTTTAGAGCTCCCCTTCTATTATTAACGTGTTTTCTGTAAAATGAGATTATAAAGGAATGACCTGGTGCATGCCAAGAATCAATAGGCCAGATCCTTGAGACTGGACTTTCCATACTTTGTATAGCTCAGTGGTGGAGGATCCCTGATCCTGAGGTTGCTGGAAGGCTGGTCTGGTCCTGAGACTCAACTAGGAGCAGCTGCTCTAAGTTTAATTGGCTGCCAGAGGCTCCTAAGGAGCTGTTCTGGCAGCTAGGGAACACTGGGGCATAGGGATGCCATGACCATTCCTCTTTTCCCCTGACATTCCTCCTGCACCACAGAATGGAAAGAGGCATATAGGAACCACTACACTGGTTCCACACCACTCAGGTATTCCCCTTACACAAGGGAAATCTTCAAGGGACTGTTAAGGTGGCTGTGACGTTGTGCAGTCTATATGGTTTTATAAAAACATGATAATAAATGAATATAATGTAACTGGGATAGTTTTAGAAAAATATGGTAATAAGTGAATATAACGTAACTGGGATATGCTTCATGCAAAAGGTCTCTTGTAAGGTATCATTACAAAGCTTATAATCTACTGAGTATGATCATCTGATTTGTATAAATGTACCACTCTTGTATCTAAAACTAGAAATATAAAATGTAACTCTGAGGGCTATTGTAATTATGTAAAGTGTGGGCCATTAATGATGGTTTGGAATCTTGATGACTCCCATTAACAAGGACCATTATCCGCAGATGGCTGTGTTTACCTGTGAGTCTTCCTGTATATGTGTGTGCTGGCAAGTGGGCAATGAAGTCTTGCAGTGACATGTGATCATGTCACCTGAACTGGAATCCATCTTTAACCTGGTGCTTTTCCAGTGAGGTGGGGGTGGAAACCCAGAGGGACAAAGGGTTCCCGCCTTATGCAAAAGGTATATAAAGGGGTGGAAGAGAACAGAGAGCGGGAGAGGAGCCATCATGAAGAATCCCCTAGCTATCACCTAAGCTGGAACAAGAGCTGTACCAGGGGAAAGAATTGTGCCCAGGCCTGGAAGGTGTCCAGTCTGAGAAAAAACTTACTGAAGCATCTCTGAGGGTGAGATTATCTGTATTCAGTTTGATTAGGCATAGATTTACGCATTTTACTTTATTTTACTTGGAGACTTACTTTGTTCTGTCTGTTACTACTTGGAACCACTTAAATCCTACTGTCTGTATTTAATAAAATCACTTTTTATTTAGTAATTTACTCAGAGTATGTATTAATACCTGGGGGAGCAAACAACTGTGCATATCTCTCTATCAGTGTTATAGAGGGCGAACAATTTATGAGTTTGCTCTGCATAAGCTTTATGCAGGGTAAAACGGATTTATCTGGGTTTAGACCCCATTGGGAGTTGGGCATCTGAGTGCTAAAGACAAGCACACTTCTGTGAGCTGTTTTCAGGTAAACTTGCAGCTTTGGGACAAGTGATTCAGACCCTGGGTCTGTGTTGCAGCAGACGGGAGTGTCTTGCTCAGCAAGACAGGGTGCTGGAGTCCTGAGCTGGCAGGGAAAACAGGAGCAGGGGTAGTCTTTTGCACATCAGGTGGCAGCTCCCAAGGGGGTTTCTGTGATCCAACCCATCACAGTGGCTTTACAGCTGCTTTGCATCACTGGACTGGAACAGAGTAGCTGAAACAGGGCTGAGAATCTGGCTTAATGTGTATAGAATAGACTTAAGAAAATGCACTCACAATGCAAAAGTGATCAGTGAGCTATACTATGAGAAAGTCATTGTTAATAATCTTTTTCCAATTCCAGCCATCTGTCATAATTTACTTTAGCAAAATAACTTTAAGAACTGTGCAGGAAAGAGAAATGTTAAAAAAAAAAAAAAACCCTAAGTATATTACAGAACATGAATTGCTACCAATCTTCATAGACCTCCTGTCAGGTACCCAATATGAGACATGATGTGGAAGAAAGATCTCAGTTGAGAATCACAAGAAAATTATCAGTCCATCATATTTAAAGTTCTGCTGGATTAATTTCTATAATATAAATATCATTTTCTGTTAGATCAGTTCCATGTCTTGGTGCATCTGAAATTTGGGCTGTCCTTTGAAATGACAAAAAGCTTTTTGTCTGTCTTAAAATGAGTGTCTCTTCAGTTTTAATCTCTCTCTTTTCAAATTCCATGTCTCAGAGTTTTGAGGTTTGTTTTCCTTTTCACATGTTACTATTTCTGCTGTCATACTTATTTTTCTAGTATTCGTTAAGGCCCAATTCCAGGGATCCAGTAGCCAGTCCAGGACAAGTGTCTGGGTGCAGGGCATCCCCATCGGGGACCAAGGGGAAAATGCTCTTCCCAAAGTCATGAAGCTTTTAATATTATTCAAACCCTGAATGTAAGACAACACAAAATAAGAATAAAAACTTTCTTAATCATCTCAATTTATTTTTATTTTAATTTCAAATGAGGCTTTTAGTTATGTGGTAAATACAGGTCCATTTATTGTAGTGGACAGAAACAAGAGGCTTCGCTTCCAGGACTTTATTTCAGTAGATGAGGGTGGGTAGAAACTGGGCAACGAGAGGATGCCTCAGCCCAGTTTCTCTCAGTTCCATCAAGGGAGTATGGTTGAGTAAATGAGCTCCCAGAGGCCCACTCTCTGCCCAGTAATAGGGAAGAACCAGAGTGTTGGAGGCTCTCTTTATTTCTTTTCCAGTGGGGATTATAATGCCAAGCACAGCCATGGACCCCAAAAATCTTCAGTATTATTTTTATGATTTATTACTTACATTCTGAAGTGCTCAGAGGCCCCAGCCAAGATCAGGGACATGTCATGCTAGGCATTATACAGACACAAAAATAGACATGGTTCCTCCTAGCCCCATCAACAGTTTTCTGATGGAAATCTGTTCTGTTGGAAAATTTCAACCATCTCCAGTCATGCCCCAGAGTCAGCTCAGATTTACACGGGCTTCCCAGACACAGGGCTCCAGGAACAGAAAATCCACTGATTACATCGGGAGAGGGGTACAGTGGTAGTGGAAATATAAAGTTTTTCTGGGAAGGCGACATACACAGGGAATGTGCTGAACCTGCTCTAGTGATGCTTCTGCGGAGCCCTAAGCACGAGCTAAAGCTGTCTGCATAAATTGGAAAACCCCAAGGGAGGAGAGCAGCAGTAACATCACCTGCCATTCCTCAGTGTGAAACCCCCTGGGGCATAGAGAACTAGGTTGACGAAGTGTAATTTACACTTCTTTGCATCAGCTGCTATCCATTGGCTTGATATTTTTTACTTCTATAACTAATAATGTAACCCCACAATTTGACATTACTGCAGTCAGCCATTTTGTGTGTCCAGCCACCAGTAGCTGAAAACCAAATGCCACATAGCTAGGAATAATTCTTAGGACCCTGAGAGGCAAGGCCAAACAGCTGTAGTTTGCAGTTTTGCGAATCAGAATGGGAGGAGGGGAAAAGAGTTAACAGACCATGAGAATGGAAGAGAGTAAGTGGATGGTGACCTTGGATTTGGGTGCTTCATACAAGTTTATTATGGCTAGAAATACTAGGAATGTTTTGTTGATAAGAGATCATGAGCAATTTGCTGAAGCTAGGAGAACTGGTGACCCACTAGGGATTACTATGAGTTATGTGTTTTGTGAGAGTTAGCTATATAAGATTAAGTAAAAGTAAACACTTTGGAGCAGTCCGAGGAAGCTTTTCTTCAGGCAAGGAGCTGACAGCTAAGCTCTCCAGCAGCTGGACCGAAGGAGAACCCTCGGAAGCCTGACCTAATAAAAAAAGTAGTTTTAGGTAAAAGCACTCTGGTTTGTATCAATCATTTATCAGATGGAGGAGTTGTGTCCCCATTGATTTATTCCTGACACTGCCTGGAGAGAAACAGTTAAGTTACCATTGCTTTGGGTTCAGAAAACCCTGGGTAACAATAACACCCCAGAGAATTAAAAGTGAAAAAAGATTAAAAGCCTAATGTAATTCTCATACGTATGCTGTTCTATTACTTTTTGCATTCCTAACACTTTACTTATGCTTTGGAAATCCTGTCTGGAGAAAAAAGCAGAAATGGTGATTCATTACTTTTCAAAATCTAGAGGTTTATCTACACAATGCATTAGTCGGCACCAGAGGCGTGTAAATTCTAGTGCACACCAACATGTTACTGGCCTGTGTGGACCCTGCTAGTGTGCACTAAAATGGCCAATCAGTGCATGACACACCAGTGCGCACTGGAATTTATACCCTGTGGTGCAGACTAGCACACCATGTGCAAGTCCTAAAAGTACAGCGTCATAGGAATCCTATTACTTTTAGAGCCA
The DNA here is from genome assembly GCF_028017835.1 of Emys orbicularis. Classification (NCBI taxonomy): domain Eukaryota; kingdom Metazoa; phylum Chordata; order Testudines; family Emydidae; genus Emys; species Emys orbicularis. The sequence continues at coordinate 29,797,988 of NC_088683.1, read as the reverse complement.
GAGAATTTAATGAATAGGTTAAATAATTTAAAGAAGGAGGTTCAAAAGTCTGTAGCAAATAGCTCCAAAATTAACCATGCAGCTTTCCAAAGTGATCATGAAAGGCAATAGTTTTCATAGATGATGGATTAATAAAACAAATAAGGTGTTAATAGACCAAGTCATTTCTGAGAGATGAAGTCTTAAGCCCAAGTCTGCAGCAGCATGCTCCAACCACCCACCCAGCAGCCTGTTGAAGCTGCTTACCCAGGACCCTTGAAGCCTAGCCCCAGTTTGAGGCTGTGCCCCTGAGGTTCTATTGGTGGAGTCCCAAAGCAGTTGGTTGGCTGGCCCTACTTAAGCCACCAGCAGGAACAGGGACCTGTCTGAATAACTGGGCTCCTTCCTGCATTGTACACCCCCCCCCCCCCCTTGGCTTTATTTCCTGTCATCCTGACCTGGTTTGACTCCTGATATCTGATTTATGGTTCTGCTCTCCAGTTTGTCTCCCGTATCAGACTCCTGGTATCCTGACCTGGCCTGACTCTGGTTCCTGACATGTGGTTCTGATCTCCAGTTTGTCACCAGTTTCTGATCTCCCATTATCCTGACCCAGCTGAATCTTGATTCCTGTCACATGAGTGGGGATCTGGCTCTGACCACTAGGTCTGGCTGCCCACAACCTGGCTGTGACAGATGTTCCCAAAATATTTCCGAAATGAGAAACTTCTGATTTTTCAAACTCTCATCTCTCCAAAGCTCTTGGACAAATATTCTGAAACTTTAAAAAAAATCCTCTGAGAATACACCAAACATGAGAAATTTCAGGCAGAGATTTTTTTCCCCTAGGAAGTTAAAGAGATATGGAACAGATCTTCAAAGGTATTTAGGCAGAGGGTGAATGAATAAGCACAAGGATGCAGAGATGAAGTTGCACCTAAAAAAACTATTTCTGGACTGATACCAAGCACAAAACTTGTAGGCCAAGGGATAATTGTCTTGTAAAGTAGCAAGACACTGAAAACAGGATCGTAAAATGAAGGTACTATCACAAGCCTCCTCCTTATAGGAAGAGGAGCTATAATTAAAAGAGGAACTATAAGGATGGAACTACCTTCAACTTCTGAGTGTTTAAATATATGTGGTGAATCGCTGACATACAAACAGTCATTATTCCTTTAACTGGAGAACAGGCTTAAAAAGCCCACACAAAGGAATCACTAGAGAAAGGGGGAATTAAATATAATCCTCTTTAGAATATGAGGGGGGGAATCTGAAATAGCTATGTTGAGTTTTACTGTCTGCAGAGGAGAAGCAATTGAATAATTTGATCACTTTAGAAAACAAATGGTTGAATTTTAATATACACAATATCCAACAAATCTATTACTAGTCTAACAAATCCAAGCTCTCACAGTGACCTAGGTGGTCCAGAGCCACTGCAATATGCTGTCCCATGGAGGATCAGAGTTAAGGTCCTAGACCAGCAAGGACTAGTAGCACTGCAGACACAGATATATAAACCCTGAGGAGGGAATTTTTCATATAAAGAGTAGTACTGATGGTCTCTAATGGGAGCCTGAACCAACCTTTTCAGAGAAGGGAAGGTCATTGTTGCACAGGGCCTTTGATATAGGGAGGAGGAGCAGAGGAGGACACATGACTTACACTGTCTCTTTTCCCTAGAAGAAGGCATGTTATGAAATCTTTGAAAGTTTCTGTCCCTTGTTGAAAGTATATCTTCACTGCAGACTAAACTCAGGCTCTTTCCCAGGTTTTAGCCCAAACTCTCCTACCGTCCACACTTACAAAACTTTTACCCTAGTTTATACATGCTTTGAGCTAGTGATTTATTCTAGCTAGGATTTACCTAGTAGCTGCTGACAATCTTATTCAAAGATGGGATGACAAGCTTAGCAAGAATAAGTCCATATCTATGTAATGAACTCTCTTTGTAACTATGTTATATTGGTACTAGTGTAACCCTTCTGCCAGTCAGAATTGGCAGCAATAAGGGCCAGGTTCAGTATCTAGGGGTTCCTTTTCAACAATACAACACAAAACCGGATCAAGCCCCCACCCAGTGACCTGGGACAATTACACACCACCCCCTGGGCACCTCTGAGAGGCAATACGTCCCCTCCTGCTCGCAAGCACAGAGTCTGAGTCTAGCAAACAAAAAATTAATAAAAGGAGGGAAGTAATGCTGCATTAATTTGGGTAAACACCGCAAACAGGGTTCATAAACATAAACTGTGAGCAATAGACCTACCCCCAAGTAAGTTGGGCAGTGTCCTTTTCCCCTCAGGTTCTTAAGTCCAGCAACCCAAAGTCCCTTTAATGTGCCCATCCCTTCTCTACACCCCACTCACAGTTGCTTTCCTTGGTCAGTACAGACCCAGAGTTCAGAGGTGCATCTGCAGGGTTCACCTCCCACCCTGGGTGGAGAGGGAAAAGAGGTACCTTACTCATGCTGCTGCTTGGGCACTTGCTTGCCATCCCTCTCCACCAGCCATCCTGCCAACCACCTGCTCACAGAAATATCTTCAGAACCCACCCCCTAACATAGCTCTCAGTGGGGGAGCTTAACTGCTGATGCACACTGGGCAATCTCTTGCATCAGAAACACTGACCCAAAGCACTCTAATGCTTAGACCTAGGTATCAACAACTTCAGCTCTGCATTATGTAACAAGACTCTGAATTGAGTCTAAATTAGTTCTTTTATTATACAGTGGAAAGAAGAAGGATCAAATGGTTTCCACAACCCTTTGACAGGACACACCTGCTACCTAGCACAAATACCTGTACCCATTCTCTCTCAACTCACTGGCCTTTGGAACCCATGCCCCCTGCCTAGTGAGTGCCATTTAGTTGAGGGTGAGTCCCTCCATCAGGGTATGCCAGGTACAGTTCTGCTGTCCTCGATTAACACAACAAGGATAACAATGCTTTATTGGTCCTGCCCCAATAAGAAGGAGACTGGGGTTCCAACACCAGCCAAAAGTGATCATTTGGGCAAGCAATCCCATCATGCTGAGTACATAGACAGGGTGGGTGTGCCCATGCACATGAGATCAGCTCCTGAAGTCCTCTTCCACAGCTCATCACTAGATGTCATTCAGACTCTGCTTACATCAGCATTAAAGCAGTGTCCCAGATAGCTAGTGGGATTTATAATTCAGGATGCATTAAGTGGAAAATCCCTTGGTGTGTTAGCAATGCTTGGCCTTCTGGTGCTTTTGGTTCATGTCCGGGCAAGGAGGTGGGGAGGTGCACAATGGAAGGATGAAGTAGCAGGAGCAACAGAAGCCAAGGAAGCTGTTTGAGTGGGTGCTGTCCTTAATGTCCAACACCGAACGCACCAATGCCAGTGGATTCTCCTCCATGCTAGCCTGTCCTGCAGCAATTCTGGAATGGTGAGGGTGTGACCCTAACAATATCCCAATGCCAGAGCTCAAGGAGCTCACTGGTTTCAAGTAGTGGGTTTCAGCTGGCCTGATCAGTTCAATATACCCCAATTCACTTATGTCGTAATCTGTATCTGATAAGTGTTGTTTGAGGTATCACTGGAAAACCAATAACACACTGATCATTAATGTTCTTGTGGGGTGTCTGTATGGTAAATACCCAAAGGACTGTACAAATGTGAAGAAAATATGGGACTAAAATGTGTTTGAACCAGACAAGTCTGAAGACTGGGTAAACAGGTTTTTTTTCAAAAGAAAGGCTAACACCTCCATTCAGGTACAAGCACAGACAATTGGCAATCACAGTCAAGTGGCTATTCATTGGCATATCAGAAGCTGAAGGGACAGATCAATGTGCATTGTAGAAACCACCATCAGGGAAGAAACCAGCATGGAACCTTCTCCGTCAGACTCCATGGCACCTTTCCCCACAACAGGGGCACTGAACTAGGGCTACCATACGTCCGGATTTCCCCGGACATGTCCGGCTTTTCGGTCTATAAATAGCCGTCCGGGGTAGGGCTACCATACGTCCGGATTTCCCCGGACATGTTCGGCTTTTCGGTCTATAAATAGCCATCCGGGGGGGATTTTTAAAAATCTAAAAATGTCCGGGATTTCCCCCCGGTCGGCTATTTATAGATAGAAAAGCGGCAGCCAAGCGCCGCTGGGCACCCAAAGCCCCTTCCCGGCTCCCCCCATCCCCTGCAGCCTTACCATGCTGTCCGGCCCCGCAGCTGTCTTCCCCCTCCTCCCCTCCCCTGAACGCTCCGCCCCCCTGCTCCTCCCCCTCCCCTGCTTCCCGCGAATCAGATCTTCGCGGGAAGTCTGAAGAAGCAGGGGCAAGCGGGAGGCAGCAGCAGGTAAGCTCGGGGGGGGGGCGCGAGGAGGAGAGCTCCGGGGAGGCGCAGCCCTGGCCGAGCGGCTCCCTCCGGCCCGGGCCGAGCGGTGCCCGGCTGCCCCAGTGGCTCCGGCCCAGCTCGGGCCCCAGCACCCCCAGCCGAGACCCGGCCTGGCTCGGGCCCCAGCAGCGCCGGCCTGGCTCGGGCCCCAGCACCCCCGGCCCGGACCCGGCCCGGCTCGGGCCCCAGCACCCCCGGCCCGGACCCGGCCCGACTCGGGCCCCAGCACCCCCGGCCCGGCTCGGGCCCCAGCACCCCCGGCCCGGACCCGGCCCGGCTCGGGGTGCCTCTTCCCCCTCTTCGTTAGGTGAAGCCCGTCTTTGCCTAGCACTCCTCCTTCTTGGAACACCATCCTCTCTTTTTTGTTCATTTAACTTTTAATTTCAACCAACCCAGTGCTGTGTTAGAATTGAAGCAATTGTGAATTCCAGTTAAAGCAACAAACTGCTGTGTTTTTTTGTATCTTTAAAGGAGCAACAGACCTGATGACTTCCCTAAATGTTCCAGAACAAAGCTGGACATTTCAGAGCAGACAGTTCTGGGAAAATTTGGGACTGGGGGTGTGCTAGGGTCACTTGGCTAGTGGTAACCAAGCCTGGTGAAGATCAGAGTGTGGCTGTGGTGGAGTCAGAGTTGCTGATCCAGGGCTGCTTAATGCACAGACACTCAGGACATGTCTACATTACAAAGTTAAGTCGACTTAATTTAAGTCGACATCCAGCCTCTGCAGTAATTAAGTTTGCTGGGCATGTCCATATCATGCTTATTGTCAGTGGAGTGTGTCCTCACTAGCAGCACTTGCATGGATGCACAGAGCAGTGCACCGTGGGTAGCTATCCCACAGTGCAACTAGCCGCAAGGGGTTTTGGGAAGGGCTTGCAATGCCTCATGGGACCAAAACATTGTCGCAAGGGGGAATGGGAACATGGCTTCGACCTCCCATGATGCAGTTTCCTCCCTCCTTTCCTTCCCGATATCAACAGCAAACAACTCATACTTGTTCGTGCCTTTTTTTGAAAGCCTGGATTAGCCGTGCATAGGCCATAGCCCGAAAAGCATGGACCCCACTTAGCTGTGCACTCTTGTTGTGAGCATTACAAACTCACACCTTATCCTGAAGTATTTCCAGAGCTGTGACAGGAACTTCTGCACAGAACATTGTGATATCATTCAAGTAGCCCTGCTGCAAGCCATAGAACTAAACAGTTCCTGGTTGGTGCTGGCAGTTGCGCACTGCCACTGAACACAGTGGAGCATTGTTTCTGGTTCCGGGAAACAAGCACTGACTGATGGGATTGCATCGTTATGCAGGTATGGGATGATGAGCAGTGGCTGCAGAACTTTTGAATGTGGAAGGCGACTTTCCAGGAACTTTGTGTAGAGCTTTCCCCAGCCCTGAAGCGCAGCTACATTAAAATGAGACCTGTTCTGACAGTGGAGAAGCACGTGACAATCACTGAGTGGAAGCTTGCAATGCCAGACTACTACCGGTCAGTGGGGAATCAATTCAGAGTTGGTAAATCCACTTTGGGAGCTGTTGTGATCCCAGTGTGCAGGGCCATTAATCGACTTCTGCTAAGAAGTGTAGTGACTCTGGGCAATGTGCAGGATATAGTGGATGGTTTTGCCATGATGGGGTTCCCTAACCGCAGTGGGGCAATAGATGTCACGCATATCCCTATCTTGGCACCAGCCCACCTTGCCAAAGAGTACATAAACTGAAAGGGATACTTTTGAATGGTGTTGCAAGCGCTGGTGGACCACAGGGTAACATCAACGTGGGGTGGTCAAGAAAGGTGCATTACGTGTGAATCTTTAGGAACACAGGTCTGTTCAGAAAGCTGCAATTGGACTTCCTTTCCAGATCGCAAAATAACCATTGATGATGTTGAAATGCCAATAGTGATCCTGGGAGACCCAGCCTATCCCTTGCTCCCATGGCTCATGAAGCTGTACACCAGCCACCTGGACACCAGTAAGGACCAGTTCAGCAATGGGCTGAGCAAGTGCAGAATGGTGGTGGAATGTGCCTTTGGACATTTAAACGGTCACTGGCGCAATTTGCTTACTAGGTTAGACCTCAGTGAAAGCAATATCCCCACAGTCATCACTGCCTGCTGTGTGATCCATAATATCTGTGAGGCAAAGGGAGAGAAGTTTCCACAGGGGTGGGGTGTGGATGCAGATAGGATGGCAGCTAATTCTGAGCAACCAGATATCAGGTCAATAAGAAGAGCCCAGCAAGGAGCTCTGAGTCTCCAGGAGGCTTTGAAAACCCATTTCAGTAATGAGCCACAGTAATGTGAGCTGCTTATCTGCTTTGTGCCTTACCATGCCATACCCTCCATTGCATCAGTTTCCCTGTACCTCCCCTGCCTCCCCTCCGCCACCAAACTCCCATGCTTGGAATACATAAAGAGTATTTCATTCTTGCAACCTTGACTTTTACTATACAAACATAAAGAAACTGGAAAAACAGGAAAATAATTTAACCTTGGGCAAATGGTGTGATAAAATTGTGAGGGGAGAAAGGAACTTAGCTTGTCTGTGAAAGCACAGAAGTCTTGCCCATCGATTGTCTTCGAATGGCTGCCTTTTGTTCTTAGTACTCTCCCCTGGTGTTGAGTGGAAGGGATACTGAACCTCACACGCACGCACACACACACCCTGCCTCTTGGGACGTTTCGGGGAAGGGGATTGGGAACAGGACAATGTTTGCAGGTTGTTCTGCAGGGGTTGCAGAGGCCGTCTAGCCTCAAGCTGTTTTTCTTGAAGTTCAACCAGATGCCTCAACATGCCTGATTGGTCCTTCATAATCTGCAGCATCTCATCCTGCGTCGCATGCTCATGCACCTGTGCTACTCTCCTGCTCTCCATGTCCATGTCCAGTTTTTCAATGAAAGCCTCCAGGCTCTGAGCTTGGTGTCAGCTGTTCCAGAGGCGTTCATAATCTGGTTGAACATGTAATCACTCGCTCTCTTTTTCTGTCTTCTAATCTGCAAAAGCCTCTCTGTCGGTGTGGAGGATGTGCTGAAGGCAAAGCTTTCCACTGTAAGATATGCAAAGCACAAGGCAACCATTGTCAGTGCATGCCCTGGGTCCAGTACAAGGTTGCTATTTAAAAATCACTCCCCTTATTATACTCTAGTGCAAGCCAGAATATAATCAGAGTCCCTAGCTATTCAATTAACCAGTTTGCTGTTCCAGCCATGGTGAGTATGGCCCAGCGGCATAGGTGATGAGCTTTGTGCTACAACTTGTGAGGAACCCGCATCGGAGCACATGTGGACAGGTGGACAATGCCCTCTCCCCTTAGCAACATGGATAATACTTTGAGACCAGTGACCAGTATTAAGCCTCCCAAATTTCAGTCTTTGTCCAAGGCAGGGAGCGGGGGAGGGGGGAGGGAGTTTGTGGCCACAAGAGAACACAGGAAAACCACCACCACCCTTCCTTTAACGCTGCTGGTAGTAGTCGCCCTGGGCTTGCAGAATCTGAATACAGCGCTGATCCCTGCCAACCAAACCACTGGCATGTTAGGGAAATCGTGGTTGAGGGACCCGGAAATCACCATGGGTGGAGATCACAAGCTCTATTGTTTGTGGTATGAGCACTTGAAATGAAAACTTCCACCATCTCCCCTAGATGATCTTAAGTGATATCTGTCTCCTGAGGGTAACAGAGGTGGCAAGGGAGCAGATGCTGCAAATGTCTGGGTACGGACCTGGTCCTTATGCTACTATGCTGTGTACTGCAATGATGCCAGCAGAGTTAATACTGGAGTGATGTGGGAAAGTGTCCTAGCATGGTGGCAGAACCCTTCTGCAAAGGATCTGGAGGATTCCCAGGCCATCCCCATGCACGTAAACAGACTATTCCAGGGGCCACCCTCTGCATAACTGGAGAGGCCACTGGGAAGCAGATACCCACTGCACTTTACTTTTTCTTCAGATTGAACATAAAATATAAGAGCATGTAACCCATACAGTTTGACTGGAATTGCATTCTCACTGGAGGTGCCTGCTCTGCATCCCACTCGGCCACTATGCTGTCCTGCAACTGGCTGGACTGCTCCAGGGTTAAAAATAGCTCATGGCTCTCAGGGAGAATGGATCCCCCTGCTCACCTGTCTCCCATTATCCCATTCTCCTGCTCCTCCTCTTCCTTATGCAGAATGTCCTCCTTGTTGTTGTCTGAGGTGGCCCGGGACTCAGACTCCTGGGAGGTATCCACGCTGTGTTTGGGGGTAGTGGTGGGATCGCTGCCGAGAATTGCATGCTCCTCACTGTAGAAGTAGCATGTCTGTGGGGCAGAACCAGAACAACTGTTCGCCTCCCTTGCCTTGTGGTACATCTGCTGAAGTCCTTTGATTTTCACGCAGCACTGCTGCATGTTCCTAGTGTAGCCCTTCTCCCCCATGCCCTGTGCGTGGGGAGATGTCTAAATTTCTTCAGCTGGATCAGAGCTGTGCCTGCACATACTCTTCTTCCCACAGACCAATAGGATCCACCACCTCCTGTGTACTCCAGGCTGGAGCGTGTTTGGGGCATTCAGTTGCCATGATCAGCTGGGCTGGCGAACTCTCCATGCTGATCAAACATGAAACGGGAATTCAAAACTTCCCAGGGCTTTAACAGGGGAGGGGCTGTTTCCTGTACCTGGCTGCTGTGCAGTGGAGTTGAAAATTATCTCCAGAGCGGTCACAGCAGAGCATTGTGGGATATCTCCTGGAGGCCAATTCAGTCAACTTACACAATGCTGCTGTGACAGGTTTGGTCAGAGAGACCCCCTTGGGACTGTCACCTGACATGCTGAGATTACCTCTGAGCCCGTTTTCCCTGTGATCTTGGGACTCCAGAACCCTGTTTTGTTGAGCCAGACACACTAGCCTGCTGCAACACAGACCCAGGGTCTGGGCCACACCCCCAAAGCTGCAGACTAAACTGAAAACAGCTCAGCAGGTTTACCTGTCTCCAGCGCCTAGACACCCAGCTCCCAATGGGATCCAAACCCCAAATAAAACCGTTTTACTCTGTATAAAGCTTATACAGGGTAAACTCATAAATTGTCTACCCTCTATAACACTGATAGAGAGAGATGCACAGCTGTTTGCTCCCCCAGGTATTAATCACTTACTCTGGGTTCATAAATAAACAAAAGTAATTTTATTAAGTATAAAAAGTAGGATTTAAGTGGTTTCAAGTAATAACAGACAGAACAAAGTAAGTCACCAAGCAAAATAAAGCAAAAACACGCAAGTCTAAGCCTAATACATTAAGAAATTGAATACAGGTAATATCTCACCCTCAGAAATGTTCCAATAAGCTTCTTTCCCAGACTAGATTTCTTCCTAGTCTGGGCCCAATCCTTTCCCCTAGTACAGTCCTTGTTAGTTCCAGCAGACATCTTAGGTGGAAAGCAGGGGTGTTCTCATGACTGGCCGCCTCCTTTGTTCTGTTCCGCCCCCTTTTATAGCTTTGGCACAAGGCAGGAATCTTTTGTCTCTCTGGGTCCCCACCCCCCTTTTAAATGGAAAAGTACCAGATTTAAGATGGATTCCAGTATCAAGTGACATGATCACATGTCCTCCATTCTTCCTGGGCTGGCCCACGAGTACACAGGAAAGTTTGTAAGTAAACAGAACCATTTACAACCAATTGTCCTAGTCAATGGGAGCCATTAAGATTCTAAACCACCATTAATGGCCCACACATTGAATAATTATGTTAGAGAATGAGCATGCTGACCCAGAGGCGAATTGAGTAAATGGGCTTCTTTATTGAGGTACTTGTTCCCCTCGACCCATTTGTCGAGTAAGCACTGAATTAGTTACAGCACACTCTTTTTATCTAAGTTAGGGTGTAAATATCTACATTTACTACAACACCCCCAAAACCCTTATTGAGTAATATGAACGCCCATACAATGAATATTAATAGCTATATACTGAATATAATTATCCCCGCCCCTGATTAGCATATTCTACAGATAATTTTTACTTTGAAGATACATTTCTTTTCAATAATTGCAACCACTAATTCCCTTAATCAGCAGTTTGCAGGGAAGGGAGGAAGGGGCCATGACCCCGAGCTCATGTATATAGCTGGGAAAGGAAGGGAAGAGGGAGATAACACTACTTTACACAAAAGTATCCTTTAGATCCCCACATTCCTTATGCAGCAGCAACGCTTATCAATCCTTAACAAGGAGAAGGGAAGGGAGAGAGGGAGCACTTCTCTATCAAGCGGAGAAATAGAGCATGCCTGTGCCTTTACTCCCTATTACCATGCCAGCACAGCAGCGGTTTCCCAGGTCTTTACTTAACCCTTACATATCCCAACAAATTACAATAGGACTTCAGAGTTATACTTCACATTTCTAGCTTCAGATACAAGAATGATACATACATACTAAGAGGAGGAATATATTCAGTAGGTTATAACCTTTGTAATGATGCCTTACAAGAGACCTTTTGCATAAAGCATATTCCAGTTACATCATATTCACACTCATAAGTATATTTCCATAAAACATATGGAGTGCAACATCACAGCTGCATCTACACGGCCTCTCTGTCGACCTATCAACATTGAATTAAGCACTACACATCTCATGGAGGTGGAGTAATTATGTTGATGTTGCAGGTGAGTTAGGTTGGCGGAAGGGACCTGGTAGTGTAGACGCATACATTATTAGATTGATGTAAGGCAGCTTCCATCTAAGTTCCTACTAAGTTTGTAGTATAGACCAGGTCCAAGTACATGCTTGTATGCTGGCGGGGAGTGTCCAGAAAGGAGCTACAGCAGCAGAGCATTTTAAGGCACTCAGGGTTACAGAACACACTTTCTCACTGATCTGGGTTGCACCCCAAAATGTGGCAGTAGGCTTTGAGTTAGTCAGTGCACTCCTGGAATGGAAGTGTGCATGAGCAGTTGTATCCTATTCACTTGACCCCCATGTTACTATAGGGTAAGGAGAACAGTGATGTGAAATTCAGTTACCATGGAGATTGCACTGGTTGGCTTCACTGTTAGTCATCACTGCCCATAACACTTTTCAATTTTGTGGTAGTTTACGCACTTTACTTATGTGCAGCTGAGCTGCCTGTGTAAGTATTTACAGTATTTTTATTACTTTAATAATTTTTATTTTTAATAAAGTTTTTGGTTTTGCATTATATTGGCCCATGAGTGCTTGGAAAACATGGAAGAGGCAGGGAGTCTTATCCAAACTTCAATAGGTCACACAAAATCACATAAAAGCAATAACAAATTGATAAATTAGTATGTGTACTAAAACATATACACCATCACAATTCCCTATGCATCTCCTCCTGCAACACAAGGATGTGGGCACACAAGGCACCCCTTGCTCCCCTGGATCCAGCCACAGTGATCAGAGGTGCACTTTCTGGTTCCTGTAGTGGGCCTTTAAACCAGCAATTTCTTGAGCCCATTTGTGGTGAAAGCTCTTATCCTGACAAATGTTGTGCAGCACACAGCACATCCCAATAATATGAACGACATTGGGCATATTGGCATCCAAATGGGTCTGTAGTCAGCGCCATCTCACCTTCAGTTAGCCAAATGCCTATTCTACCACCATCCTGCAACTGGTTGGGGTGTAGTTACCCCATATTCTTCCAGGTGCTCTGAAATCAGGGTATGGCTTCATGAGCCAGGGCAGTAGAAGATTGCCTGGGTCCCCTAAAATAGCAATGGGAACTGACATCCTGTTGATAACCATATTATCTGGAGGGAATAAGATCCCTTCTTGGTCAAACAGGCAAATGCCAGATCCCCTGAATACCCTGGCTTTATGCATCCTGCTGGTACATTCCACACTGGTGTTCATGAACCTGCCTTTATGGTTGACCAAGGCCTATATAATGATTTTGTAGTATCCTTTCCATTGGTCTATTTATGTACTCCTTGTTGTGGGTGTGGTTTAGTGAGGACTGTATTGGAATTGCAAACTATTGCTTTAAGAGCGGGGCGGGGGAAGAGAGGAGAAGGAATTATCTGGTTCTACTTGAAGGCTAGGGTCTCTGTAGCAAAGCATGTGAACAGTTGGCCTTGGCTAACCCAGGTGCCTACACCTGGTTCCTGGATCTGGGTAAACTCTGCAGTGAAGTCATAGTTTTAATATTTACACTCTTAATACACAGTGTTAATATTAGGAGTTTTCAGTTATGAAGACAAGAGTATACACATATTTCCTTACCTTTGCTGTCCTGCACCTTATGTAGTCATCTACACAAGTACAAAGTAAAGCAAAGTGGATGTAAAACATTACTACATCAAAATGGAAGAATAAAACTCACTATATTATCTGTAAGAAACAGCTGTACAAACACAAAATGGAATGGTTCACTCCTCTGTGCTTCTGGACATGATTAAAATACAACTGACTATGTTTAAAATGTTTTCAGTGTTATTTGATGTTGTGAAACTTACAGTAGGTGTAAAGAGAATGTTAAATGCCTGGAGGTGGATAATTGATCTTTATGTAGTTCTGTGACATTGACTGAGTTCATAAATGCTCTCTATAAAGGCCGCAAAGAGCTGTTAATACTGGCTGGCTAACAAGCCAAGCAGTTCTATTTCTACACTAAAAACTAGCTGTGAGGTCATATGACAATTGTTTGCTTCTATAAAAGTTCATTTTATTGCAAAATAATGGTTTTATCTTTCATAGCTATAGTATGCATAGAATTAAATTTAAATGGGTTCTCATGCATATTATGGGTAGGGCTGCTAGCACTGCTTGTTATTAAGGTTGCCCTACTCTTTCCATTATAAGACTGTGTTTTCAATTGCTCATAACTTGATGTAACTGTAATTGCTTGGAGAGAAAATTTTCCAAGATTGATGTCTGTCTCACGCTGAATTTTCTGGAAAATTTCAGGCAAAATGGTTCAGCCATTTCTGAGAGCCAGGCTAGGGAAAAATATGTTGTTTTGAGCATGTTCAAAAATTATTGAGCCTTTTTTTAAAAGCACTCAAGTGCCCCTATGCTGTAGTGTAGGGACTTGAAATTTGGCAGAGGGGTGGTCGTTGTGTCAGGGATGTGCCTTTTGCAGTCCCTGTGAAAATCTGCCCAAATGTGGCCAAATTATAAGCCTTGAAAAATCACAATTCTCACATGCTCAATAGAGATATAAAGGATAACAGATAAAATGTCAGAAGATGCCATCCTCACTGAGCGTGCTCCATCTCCTAGTACTGACCAGACCACATGCACCATCCCCACACAGCAACCGAGCATGCTCCAGCCCAGAACTAGGGAGGTTCAAGAGGACTTTCCCTGAAATTCCCTGTAATGGCTGCTCTGGGCCAGGGAGGTATTGAGTATTAGAGCTGAGAGCAGGAAGCCCGTCTCTTCTGTGTCCTCATTGACCTTCCCCTGCTGGCACCCAGGCAGAGGAAGCTCTGATCTGAACACAAAGAGCACAAAAGCCAGACTGAAATGAGGGATAGGAATAGATTGGGACAGGGAGGCTGGTAATACTGGTATTGGAGGTGGGGGGACAGAAACTGGAACTGGCTGGGCAAGGAGACTGATACCTGGGGTGGGAAAGAAGGCAGGGACTGCTTGGGGAAGGAGATTGGGAACCAAGTGAGAAGAAAAGTCTGGAATTGGGAGTTGGAAAGGAGTGCTTCACAAGTGTTAATTAATTTATCTTCACAAAGCTCCTGTGAGGTGATGGGGTATTATCCCCACTTTACAGGAACTGAGGTACAGAGAGATTAAAGTAAAAAATATCTGCTGATACTGGGTGCCCAAGCTAAAACACCAAGGATATGACTATTTAGCATTATATAGCACTTTATATATTCAAGGGCAGCTCCCAGTGACATCAACTGCAGCTGTGAAAGCCCAGCACATTTGCAAATCAGGCTCAATAGTCTCAGGTGGGGCCCCCAGAAAATGAGAAATACACAATTAATGACCCCCTCTGAAAAAATTGGTTCAAGTGACTTGATGAACATTATATAGGAACTCTGTGTTAGATGCAGGGATAGAATTCAATTCTCCAGGGCTGCATTCAGCTGCCTTAAACATAAGACCCTCCTTTCTCTTCCTGCAGTCCGCTGACTCATTCACTTCACACCATCCAGCTTCTGAAACAAATGAAGCAGAATTCCTCCAGACAATCCTTCTTTACTGCACAGCCCTGATTCATCCCCAGAGCAGGCTTGGCCTGTTCACTGAATAAGGCAGGTGTCCTATGGAAAAAAACAGCAATGTGATCCTGTAATCAAATACTGTATCATAATGCATATGCATGAAGGGGCTGAATTAAATTAATTAATTAAATTGCATCGGCAACCTTAATTCTGGCATTTCCTAAGTTTTGAGTGCTTGGCTTTAAAAGAACATTTTTAATGTTGCAATATAGTTTTGTGTGTAATATACATAAAGTGTGCATGTATATGTATATAATGCAATCTTCATTTACATTTGGGTAAAAATACATATTATGTGGCTTCTTCCCTTCTTTGGTATGTTCATGTAACTCCAGTTAATGTTAACAAGAGTTATGTATGTTCATCAGTGGGAAAGATTATCTACAGCTCCAATCCTGCCAGTGGGAAATATCCCCTGAAGATATCACAGTGGGGAACAAGCCTTTTGTTCCTTCCTGAATAAGCCAGAGAGACCCACTGCAAGCATGTACCTGTGCATATACACACACATGCCGCCACCTCAAACCCACAACTTCTTCACAAAATTGGTCTAGGATTTTTTTTTTTTTAATATTTTGTGCTTCCCATAGTTTGTTTCCATTAAAGTCTATGCCAAATCTTGCAGTGATACACTGATACTGAGTTTTGGGGAATTTGTACTTCTGTTGAATAATCCATGTGCATGCAGCAGACACCAAAATCTTAAATCAGGCAGTAATTCTATCTGCCTGCCTGGGACCATTACTTCCAGCTGTTTCTCTTCTGGACCGCCACTGCTGCTGACACAATTGAGGTAGAGATAGAGGCTGGCTGGAGAACAGGTGGAGGTATTCAGAGACTTCCCATGTGCCATCTGGCTCATTTTAGATTGACACACCTTGGGGCTAATTGAGTACAGAACACAGATAGTAATTGTTCAGTTTTTACTCTGGGCAGACACATGGGGCCAGATTTTCAAAGGTGGTTTAGCTCCCACTCCTTCAGGTACCTAAATAAAGGTTAGATTTTCCAAACTGTTCAGCATCTATCAACACTCATTGTCACAATTATGGACAGATTTTCAAAAGAACTCAGTATCCAATGTGCTGAGATATTCTGAAAGTCTGGCTGATTAGGGCTTGTATACATGCAGGATTTTTGCACCAGTTTATCTAACACCAATGCAAATCCCTAATGTGGAAGATGGGGTAAATCATGCCAATGCAAGCCCTGTGTTACACTTGTGCAATGCATCTACACTCTAGGTTTGTACAGTGAATTTCAGTGATTTTTTATAAAACGTGGGACACCTTTTGCCCTGTCTTATTCACCTAGTAGTCTTTGTCCACAATGAAGGATGGATTCTAGCCTCACTGCTTGGGGATTTATGCCTTAAACTCTGTACTTTGATCTACCTTTTGTGATATTTACTACTCGATACTTGCCTTCACGGTCATTTAAAAAACTATTTCTATTTTTCTTTGTTTCTTTTCACTAATAATTATCATACTATTTAGTACTTTGTAGATCTTTCTCTGCCATTATTATTGGTATTTACATGGTGAGTTGCAATGTAAGAGCTATTAACAATCCTTACAACACTCCTGTGGGTACAATTTATTATCCCTATTCTACAGATAAAGAAAATGAGTCATAGGCACCAACTTCCTCTCTACCAGGGAGGTGCTCGACTCCCCCCTCTGTCACAGGCCTCATCCTACCTCTTCCTACCCCTAGCCCCACCTCCACTTCACCCCTTCTCCCAAGGCCCCATCCACTCTGCCTCCTCCCCCGCCCTCCCAGGGCCTCCTTCATGCCTTAGAACAGCTGATCACGGGAGGTGGAAGGCCCTGGGAGGAGTTCATCAGCGGGCTACTGGCAGATGAGAGGGGATGTGGGCAGGAGGAGAGGGGGGAACTTGGCTGCTGGTGGGTTCAAAGCACCCGCTAATTTTTTTCCATGGGTGCTCCAGCCCTGGAGCACCCATGTAGTTGACGCCTATGAAATGAGTCATAGACAAGTCATGAAACATGTATAAAGGAACACAGTAAGTCAGTGGTAGAACCAGGATTTGAACTAAGGAGTTCTTGGCTTCCTGCTTTAGTTTATTGAATTCCACCTAGCACTTCCTGCCACATTTTTCTCAACTCACACCACTGAAATGGCAAATTTCTGTGTTTCTAATTTGTAATTTGAACATATGTGTGCATTGCTCCTATTAATGTTAATTGCAGTTACACACATGCATTGGAGGGCTAACAAATCCTTTAGCTTTGATTGCAAACCTAAATAATCAGTTAATGTTGCTTAATGCTTCCTATTTCCAAATGTGTCACCTGTGTTGTTCAAAATCAAGCTGAGAATTGTCCTCTATCTGCTGTTTACAGACTATACAAGTAAGCAGGCTTGTAGCCAGAGAAAAGCATGTTAAGTGAAGAACAAGAAAATGATAGACTAGTTGTCAGTGTGCAAACAGAAGTATCATACTATTAAGACACAAGGGAAATGAAAGAAAAGGAGACAGACAACGTGGAGGAGGAAAGAAGGTTGGATTTGCATGTTAATAAGATCCATACTTTATTTAGGAAACTCCCTTTCTCTGCATCATCTTTCCTTCCACCACCCCTGTTTTCTCCCCCCTCACCTATGTTTCTTTCCTATTCTTGTTAGTTCCGTTCTGTGCAATACCAGCAGCGTGACTGTGACATTAGCTAATATCCTGATCTCTGAGTGCTAGGCCTATTTGGTTCCCATGTAAATGATGGAACCCCAAAGGGGATCCAGCTAGTACACTAAAAGGATCTCCCCTTCTCCAGAGGGGAAGGACCAGAAAAAGCACAGGGATCAGTTGATTCCAGGAGACAACAAATGAAAAAACAGGAATGGGAGTGAGGGTCATAGGTTTTTAACCAGGGTTCCAGAGGGGCACACTGAGCAGAGAGCCCTGAACAGTGCCCACTGGTTCTCAAAGGAGGCTAGCAGATGCCACCCAGAGGAACTCTGTTCAGAGGCATGACTTCAGAAGGGAATGGAAATAGGCCCCACGGTCACAGAACACTCAGCTTTTGGGGGTAGACGGATAGCTCAGTGGCTTGAGTATTAACCTACTAAACCCAGGGTTGTGAGTTCAATCCTTAAGGGGGCTATTTAGGGAACTGGGGTAAAAATCTGTCTGGGGATAGGTCCTGCTTTAAGCAGGCAGTTGGACTAGATGACCTCCTGAGGTCCCTTCCAACCCTGATATTCTATTATGCTTCCTTTCTACAAAATCCACACTGGGAACATGGGATCTTTGTCCCCATGCAGTGACTGATGCACATAAAATAAGTCTACTATAGCCAGCAATTAATGAGCTACTTTATCTCAGGTGGCAGTGGTCTACATTTAAATTAATCTGTGGGGCGGGATTGCTCAGTGGTTTGAGCATTGGCCTGCTAAACCCAGGGTTGTGAGTTCAATCCTTGAGGGGACCACTTAGGGATCTGGGACAAAAATCAGTACTTGGTCCTGCTAGTGAAGGCAGGGGGCTGGACTCGATGACCTTTCAGGGTCCCTTCTAGTGCTATGAGATAGCACACCCCCATCTAGTTGCTTCCTCTTGGTATGGTCAATGGCCAGTGCCAAGAGGAAGCTGATACAGAGATCTATGACTTTGCGTGTGGTTAACAGACCAAGATGTCAGTTATTTTCATAGACAATGCTACTGCACGCAGAAAAACAGCACTGAAATTAATTGGTAAATAAAATAGAATTCTGGGGCAAAAGTCTGTTAACATCCCCTTGCTCAAGTATGGGTCTTGTAATATCCTCAGAACAGAAGTAGACAGACCACATTAACAAAACTACTGCTAGATTTGTTCCTTCCATAAAAAATTTATCCCAGGGTATATCCAAATAACTGAAACCTCCCGATATAAGTCAGATGTGTCAAGGTTAGATGAAAAGAAAACCCAGACATTATGGATTCAGACTTCTTGTTCAAACTGTACTATTGAGTATAACAAACAGGTAAAAATGCATCGCACAGCTTATTTCTATCTCCTCCCCCCTCCCATATCCATACAAACTGAAAAATAACTAGAGCCCATGATTTTTTTTTTAATTTTTTTATAATTTTTTTGTTTTATTTTGGGGGAATTTAATTTTATTGCATTGTATTACAGGAAGCCCCAGGGGTGGGGGGGAGGTCAGGTCCTGGCCCTTTGCAATGGGAGGGTCTAGAGGGGCTTAGGTCCTGCCCCTGAGGAAAGGTCCGGAGGTGGGGGGACAGAAGCCGCAGGAGCTGCTGCTGCAAGGCAAGATTTTTTTGTTTTATTTCACATTTGCAAAATACATGGGTCTCTAAGGATAACTGTTACTAAGTGTTGTCCCTCCTAACTGGGTAGGTGTGCTCAGAGGCTAACTCCACACATAACAGCCTAGGGGCAGGGGAGAGGATATTATAGCATTTAGCCCAGTGGGAGATGGGAGACACTGCTTCAAGTTCTCCCTCTGCCTGAGGTGAAGGGATGTGAATAGAGCTCTGTCACCTCTCAGGTGAGTACACTAGGCTATGGGATATTCTGATGTGGGGCTCCTGCAAGCTGTCCTATTAAACTTGTTCCACTTTATTTGAATAATTGAATAGTTAAATATTAATTGGGCCAGAAAAAGTGTTTGAATTATTCTATATTCCAGTGGTTAAAGCACAGAGAAAGTCCTCCTCCTTCCTCACCCCTGGCTGTTTTGTGTGAAGTTAGGCAGCTTCTGAGCATGTTTATGGGTTTGGGCCTGGGCCTGCATGAGATTTAGGCACCCATACACCTATTTTTCCCCAGTTCATGAATCACTAGCAGAGATTTGGTGCCTCCCTGAAGCTTGAACTAAGGGGCCAAACTCTGAGAAAGGGGCAGGGCTTAGCACACACCCTTCTTACTAGCATATCCCATTGACTGCTTTAGGTGGCTTCTCACCTAGCATGTTGGCTGTGTGAATCACATTTTAAGGCACCTGTCTCTTCCCATTCATTGCAAAGGTGTCTAGGCTCCTTTGTGGATTGCTGTGTTATTCTTGTGATTTTCTAGGTGCCTAAAAGTTAAGTGTTGCGTTGCTGAGCATCGCAACGCCCAAGTCCCTTTGTGGATCTGGGCCATCATAATTTTACTCATGTGAGTGCTTTCTTTGACTTCAGGGGCACTACTTACATGAGTAAAGTTTTACACAAGCTTAAGTGTTTGCAGTGAAGTCCATATGATTATCCTTCCATATTTACCCACTATTACCATTAATTTACCTACTAATTTAGTTCAGTCCACATCATACTCCTCTGTGCACATGCATGCATACATTTCCAGTTCTCCCATTTATTTAGTAATATTTGTGTGTGAGTATATTATACCCATCCTTTGTGTTGATAAATTGTATAAACTGTATGATATACTCAAGAGACCAAATAACCAATGTCAATCAGGTTTATTGCTATAAGCCAATAATAATATAGTACAGGTAAAAGGTTCTCTAGGATACCGGTCTCCAGGAAGCTGTCTTGTGCAATGTTATTATATTCACCTTTACAAATAAAATATATTGTTTATATCATCTGAAAGTAGATTTAACCAATCAGCTTTCTACCTTGTTTTTCTGGTATCAAGGTGTACCCCTTGTCTCTTTTTTCTGAACATTTAATCAGGGTCTGAATGAGCTCTCCCCTGACGTCTAGTGACACACTGGGGGAAAAGACTTCAGAAGCAGACCTTGTTTGCATAGACATGCCTACTCTGCTTAGGTGTGCAGCATGATGGATCTGCTTTGCCAAAATGGTCAATTCTGGCTGGTTTTGGGTTACAAATCACTTTGAATGCAGGGGTAATGAAATGATGTTACCCTTATTGTATGAGTAAAGGACAGCAGAACTGTGCTTAGCATGCCCTGATAGTGAGGGTCACCCTAAACTGAACCTCACTTGCTGAGCAGGGGGAAGAGATGCCAACTCTAATCAAAGATGGGTGGGTAGGTATGGTATCTACACAAAGAACTCTAGGTATCATTATTTTCAACCTGATGATAGAGCTGATTAGGCTCAGTTAAGAATTCTTGTTTTTCAGTTGATGATTCCTAGTGCTATCCTCATTATTGAGTAAGTCTAGGGACTAAGTTTTAGATGTGGTGTGGGAATAGTGAAAAGTAACATAGAAGTTGCATTAGCAGTAGAGTCCCCTCCTATCTGCTGAAATCATTGAGAGCTAGGGTAAATGGTGGAACCTCGGAATGTGATGTGGCAGAGACACAGTGGTAGCAGAGAGCAGTGGCAGCAGGATGGTAGCCAGTGGCAGAGAGAGTGTGGCAGCAGAAGTGGCCAGTGGTGGTGGAGAGTCAGCGGCAGCTGTGAGTCAGTTGCAGAGGGGAGTGTGTTTACATCAGGGGTTCTCAAACTGGGGGTTGGGACCCCTCAGGGGGTCATGAGGTTATTACATGGGGGGTCATGAGCTGTCAACCTCCACCTCAAACCCCGCTTTGCCTCCAGCATTTATAATGGTGTTAAATATATAAAAAAGTGTTTTTAATTTATAAAGGGGGGGTCGCACTCAGAGGCTTGCTATGTGAAAGGGATCACCAGTACAAAAGTTTGAGAGCCACTGGTTTACATTAATGAAAACAGGATCTCAACCAGACTTGGTTGAATCACTGCAGAGGACATATGGGGTGAGATGAAATCCTTTAGATAGGAGGTTAGCCTGTTAAGTTTAGTTTTTAGAAAGTGTTTTATGATTTTGTTTTATCTGTAACCCTTTTGTTTCCATTATACTTACTCGCTATCTCTTGAATTTTTGATAAATGTATTGTTGTTTTCACTATAAATATATCTCTGTTTTGAGGCATTAAGCAAAGGCTTATCCCAAGTTAATTCATACAAGCTTCTGTATACACTGTTCCTTTGGCAACAGCTAACCTGGTATTTCTGTGTGTGTTCAGAGGAGAAGGGGCTGGACACTACAGGGGAATGGTTCAAAGAGACTTGGGGACTGGGATATACCGATTGTTATCCTGCAAGGCAAAGCAAGGCCTGGCATACCTCAGAGGAGAGTGCATGGATAGCTAACAGTCTGGTGCTGTTAGGGAGTTGACACCCAGTTGAGCACAAGTAAGTCTCCCTCATGGTGGAGGCAGGTGGGTAACAAAGTGACCCCCAATCTTGGGTATCCTGAAAACTGTCACACTAAGACCCGATTGTCCCATCACTTCCACATGGTCAGCTCCCATTGAAGTAAATGGGAACTGCACATGAGTGGCTGAAAGGATGATGTGGGACCCTGACCTCATTTCTACCCTAAAGCTCCTACAATTTACCAGTCCCTGCATGGAGCCCCATTGACTTTTAGTTACAATATTGCCAACCCCAAGCATTACAAAATAATGAGTCAGCCTCCCCAAAAAGAATACCTTTGTGGTCTTTTTTTATTCACCCTCTTGCCTTGGAGCCTTTAGGGTTACCATTTTCAAACTTTTCTATTCAACCTTTTAAAAATGTACTTTTTTAAAGTTAAAGCTTAGATTCTAATGTACTCACATGAATCCAGAAGCTGGGTTTTAAGAAAAATACCAAATATCATGAGACTTACAATGAATTCACAGGAGTTGACAATGTTGTGTTATCTAGAACTAATTATCACCAGGATACTGAAGATGCTGCATGCCATACTTCCTCACTACTCCTTGCAACCATATATATATTCAATAGGAAATATGGCAAGATGGAATCTTGTGTAACCCGGTATGATTGACACTTGGTGTGGATGAATAAGTGCCCAATGTCACTCTTTGGGACCTCTCCAGAAGAAAGGATGACTCCAGAGTGACCCCATTAAAGTCTGCTGGCATTGGCAAATGTGTCAGCAACACCTCATGGTCGGTACTATTAAAGGAAGCTGATCTGAAAGAATCAGTGTATACACCTGATATTTCTCCATTGCTAGAAGATCATTGACCAATGCTACAAAAGGTGTATATGGAATGAGGCAGAACTCTGAAAGGGCTTTACTTCATTTAATATGATATATAAAGAAGAGTATTGGAGCACAGGGAACATTAAAACTAGCATTTCCTAGCTTTTGAATGTTTGACTTTGCAACCTTAATGACATTCTTTTAACATAGTTTCTTATATGAAATTTCCTAGGTGTTTTTTAAAGTAAATTCTATTCTATATAGGTTTGAATACTGTGCTTATCACCGTAGTATATGAAAGCCTTCAAGCAATGCCTTAAGCAACGTGACTATACATATGTCATGTGGTATTAGTTCTCTCATCCATTCTCCAGAGGGAGAAGCATGTGAGGTGCAGTGTCTTGTTTTGGTAGTTTGGTTTTTTGTTTTTGTTAAATATACTAGTTGCTATGTGTTTATATTAGAGAAGGCAAGGTCAAAAAATGCCTTGCACTTGGAGTGGAAAGTAGCGAGGTTTGTGATAGCCCTTAGTTCCTAAGGGAGTTCATTCTACACTCTCAGACCACCTGCAAAGGTTCTGTCTCCCACACAGATGGGCTCTACTCATATTGTTGAGAATTCCACTGAGCCACAGGAGAGAAGCTGTTGACCATGGTCTTTGTCCAAGAACTGTTAAATGATCTTTTAGGTATCCTGGGACCAGGCCATCGAGCACTTTGAAGATAAGGACAGAGACCTCGAACTTGATTCAAAATTCTATGGGAAGTCCGTGGAGGACAGGTGTCATGTGCTCACAGTAGCCTGTGTTTCTCAGGGGAGGTGTTGCAGTGTTTGTACTAGTTGGAGTTTCTGAAATGCTGACGGTTTCATGCCAAGGTATAACGCATTGCTGTAGTCCAGCTGAGAGGTGATATAGGCATGAACAACTAAGGCCAGGTCTTCATCTGCCAGGTGGGACAGAGTCTCCTAACCACCTGGAGATGATAGAAAGCATTACCTGTGTCTGTTGTCATGTGAGAGCTCAGAGATAGCGAGGAATCCAAGAGGATTCCTAAACTATTAACTGAATTGACCAATTGTGGATGTGAACCTTCAGTCAAAAGAGACTGCACCATGGCTGCAAAATCCTCAAAATATTATTCTCTGCCCACCAGCATCATTTCTATTTTGCTCAGGTTCAGTTTCAGCCAGCTGTTCTTAACCCATGAGCTGATTTCATCCAAGCATTTGGACATCTTGGTGATAGTGATGTAGTTGTATGTGGTGAAAGATAGCTAGAACTGTGTGTCATCTGCATATTGCTGGTACTTGCATGCATTTTAGGGTGTTGTCACAGGGAGGCTGGCTATGTGAATGAACTAGGTCGAGCACTCCTATAGCAGATCAGGTGCTCCCATTTGTCCAGTTAAGAGGGTAGGGCACCACATGGGAGCTATAAAAGGTCGGGGGGAGTCCCAGTGAAAGTCAGTCAAGA
This sequence comes from Emys orbicularis, assembly GCF_028017835.1. Taxonomy (NCBI): domain Eukaryota; kingdom Metazoa; phylum Chordata; order Testudines; family Emydidae; genus Emys; species Emys orbicularis. The sequence continues at coordinate 29,774,073 of NC_088683.1, read as the reverse complement.
AAAGCCAGGAACCTGGAGGAGGTCGTTGGGGAAAGCTGCAGACAGCAGGAAGCTCTCAGCAGGCCCTCCCTGGAAAGAGGGAGGAATTGGTTAGGAGGCTGTATGTTTGGGAACTGGGAGAAGACTGAAGGCAGGAGACCAGCAGGAGGGGTTTGCTGGCTGGCATCCCCAAGCCAGAGAGCCAGGGCTGGAGAAGGCTCAAGGCAGGAGGAGCAGCAGAGGGAGTTGCCTGCTAGCTCTAAGACAGAGAGCCAGAGCCAAGAGCAGGAGAGGGCTGAAGGCAGAGGACCAGTGCAGAAGCTTACCAGCTGACATCTGCAGGGCCAGAGAAACCATGAGAGGCCCAGGGCATATGAGGGATGCTCCCCTGGCAAGGATGCTCCCAGCAGAGAGGATAGTAGAAGGGCCCTGCTGGCAAGAGTGGGGCTGCCCTCTAGTTGGAAGGGCTAGGATAGCTGTCCTGTTACAAGGACAGGAGAGGGCTGTGTTGGAGAACCAGGGTATGGTGAGAGATGCTGGGGCTGTATTTTGCATGTACTGTTTAGATGATGCAGGAGAATTCTGGACTATGGTTTTGGGACTTTTGTTATGATTTATGCGCACTGGACTTTTATAATCAATAAGCTCCACAAGGGATATATATATATATATATATATATATATATATATATATATACATACACTTGGGAAGCTGGTTTGGATTATTTCTCGAGTGTCTAAAGGAAACTGAAGCAGGCACACCTGCCTTTCTTTTGCCTGCTGCAGGAGGGTGCTCCAGGAGGGGCTGCTCTGTGACAGGTTGTCATATTCTGGAATGCAATCCAGACCTGTGAGGAGTTGTGTCACTGCCTGCCCTGTAACCCTGAGTGCCCAAAATGCTCTGCTGCTGTAACTCTCTTGTGTGGATGCTTCCAGACAGCATACAAGCATGCACTGTGTGTCTCTGTGTTAAGGAGCTCTGACTCAGGACTTCTGATTCCAGTAACCCGTTGTTACACCACTGCCACACTCTGGCCTCCACCAGCTTTGGTTACACCTGGCCAGGGCCGGCTCCAGGCACCAGACGAGAAAGCACGTGCCTGGGGTAGCACATTGTAAGAGGCGGCATTCTGGCCAATTTTTCCTGCAGGGGCACGAACTAGCGATCCCCGCCACTCACCGTGCCGCCGGGCTCCCCAGGATGCGCCACCTGCACCGGCCTCTGCCTCCCGTGCCGCTCTGAACCCGGCCCGGCCGAGCCGCCTTTAAAGGAGCGGCTGAGCCAGCACCTCCTGCAGCCCCTGGGGGCTCTGCCTGCCCGGCCAGGAGAGGCACCCCAAGGCCGGAGGGCTGCCCATGGGCGGAGGGAGCGGGCGGGTGCCGCCCTTCACCCCCCTGCAAGCCGCCTTGACCGCCCTCCACACGCTTCCTGCGGCTGCCGGGGGTTTTTTTTTGCTTCGGCAGTCTGGCTGCCGTTTTTTGGTTTTTTTTTTGCATTGGCAGTCCAGCTGCCTTTTTTTTTTTTTTTTTTTTTTTTGCCTGGGGCAGCAAAAAAGCTAGAGCCAGCCCTGCACCTGGCAGAGTGACCCCAACAATCCCCAGTCCCAAATTTTCCCCAAACCATGCACTGTGCAGTGTTTATCCCTCTCCTGAACCATGCAGAAAGATATTAAGGTTTGTTTGTTCCTTTGAAGATACAATACCCACCAGCTTGCCACATTTACTGGAGTTAACATTCACTTTAAATCAAACACAGCACTGGGTTTGTTTAGATTAAAAGCAAAACAAATTTATTAACAAAAGAAGATAGTATTTTAACTGAGTGTAAAGGATAGAGCTAGAAATGGTTAAAAGCAAATAAAAGTGACAAATGCTTTTTAGAGGCTAAGACTTAACAAAACTAGGTACAGCCTTCATTCAAGGTAGTTTCCTTACCAATCTACCTTCCAGCAAGAGGGCTGACCACCCGTTTGCTCAGAATCTCCCACAAAGTCCAAAGTGTTTGGTTTCTTTGTCGTCTTTGTTGACAGATAACCTGAGGTTCTGTGCAACTTTGAAATGGATTCTTCCAAAGATTAACCCCCAAAGTAAAGTTCATTCAAACTGTGAGGAAGGCAACATGGAGTTTGGTGGCGAAGGAAGTTCCATGCTGGTTTCTTCCCCTGCTGGTGCTTGCTAAAATGCAAATTGATCTGTTCCCTGAAAACTCAACCTCTGAGCATCACAGCAGAGGGAAATCTCCTCAAATGATCGGCTTGATGGTCCTATTTATCTTCTATGTAAATTGCATCCCATTGTCTGTTCATGTACCTTGGAAATACCTTCCACATGGCAGAACCACATTTCTTTGTCTAGAGTGTGGTAACTTTAGCCTTTCCTGGCAGACACAGTTTGATAACATAATTTTGCATGTTTGTAATTATCCTCCATACATATACCACACAATAATATTAATGATCAGTTTGTTATTAGCTTGCTGTTGCATTGTGATGCTGTTAGGGTAACAGAAGTATCCAGAACTTCTTGATGAGTGGATGTATTAAACTCTGAGAATGCAGATGGGCTGTTGGTGGGTGGGTGCAGACAGAGAGGACCTATCCTGTTTGACAACGCTTCCTGAATGTGCGTGATCTTTTCAGCAAAGTAGGATGATAGTTATTTACATTGCTTGGTGCTTAGCTCTGATGCAGACTGTAGGCACTCAGGATTAATTGAACAATTTACCACCCTAGATAGCTCCTTGTGGCAGGATTTGGCAGCCTCAGTAGAGGCCAATAGGAAAAGTCTCTTGGCCAGTAATACAGGCTTAGCATAGGCTTTGAGGAATTTGTTGTTTCATACTGTCTGAATCAGCCTTTGTTTTCAGCCATCAGTGCTTGAGTTTCTGCCCCTCACTCTTCACCCACACAGGATATCTGAAAACCAAGGAGATCTGTGTGAGCGATGGCGAAGAAGGGGCCATTTGTAAGGCCAGTGTGTCAATGGCTGAGAGCACTGTAGAATGGTAATGATTCTCCAAGTCTTTGACTCGTTGTCCTTTAAGCAGGTTTTAGAATTTGTTGGAGTCCTTAAGGTTAAATCAGGATCATTGGTCTTTCTTGTTGCTAGAGTGCTGGATGGTCTTTTCCCACTCCCTTAATGGGGTGATGGTGTGGCCAAGACACTGGCCGGGTTGTAATGTCTTCTATCATGATAGCTAGGCTGGAGATCATGTCCAGGGTATGACTAGCTGTGTGGGTTGGACTAGAGATGACCTGTGAAAGTCCTAGTGGGACAAGTGAGATTGAATGTTGCGGGTTTCGCATCTGCAGCCTTGTCAGTGTGAGCGCTGAAATACCCCACACTTGTCATCCTGGGAGATTTCACCATCACTGACAAGGTGTCAGTGAACTCTTTTATGAATCTTTTTGGCCTGGTCTACACTAGGCTTTTATGTCGAATTTAGCGCCGTTACATCGAATTAACCCTGCACCCGTCCATACCATGAAGCTATTTAGTTCGACATAGAGCTCTCTTAAATTCGACTTCTGTACTCCTCCCCAACGAGAGGAGTAGCGCTAAATTCGAAATGGCCATATCGAATTAGGCTAGGTGTGGATGGAAATCGACGCTAATAGCTCCGGGAGCTATCCCACAGTGCACCACTCTGTTGACGCTCTGGACAGCAGTCCGAGCTCGGATGCTCTGACCAGCCACACAGGAAAAGCCCCGGGAAAATTTGAATTCCTTTTCCTGTCTGGGCAGTTTGAATCTCATTTCCTGTTTGGACAGCGTGGCGAGCTCAGCAGCACTGGCAACGATGCAGAGCTCTGCAGCAGAGATGGCCGTGCAATCCCAGAATAGAAAGAGGGCCCCAGCATGGACTGATCGGGAAGTCTTGGATCTGATCGCTGTGTGGGGCGATGAGTCCGTGCTTTCCGAGCTGCGCTCCAAAAGAAGGAATGCAAAGATCTACGAGAAGATCTCTAAAGCCATGGCAGAGAGAGGATACAGCCGGGATGCAACGCAGTGCCGCGTGAAAATCAAGGAGCTGAGACAAGGCTACCAAAAAACCAAAGAGGCAAACGGACGCTCCGGATCCCAGCCCCACACATCCCGTTTCTACGAGGCACTGCATTCCATCCTAGGTGCGGCCGCCACCACTACCCCACCACTGACCGTGGACTCTGAGGATGGGATATTGTCCGCGGCCGGTTCCTCGTCGGAAATGTTAGCGGACGGGGAAGATGAGGAAGGAGATGAGGAGGACGAGGCAGTCGACAGCGCTTGCACCGCTGATTTCCCCGACAGCCAGGAGCTCTTCATCACCCTTACCGAGATCCCCTACCAACCGTCCCCATCCGTTACCCCGGACACCGAATCAGGGGAAGGATCAAGCAGTAAGTGCTTTAAACATCTAAACATTTATTTTTAACATAACTGGAATATTTATAATATTAACAATGGGTTTTTCATTAAGTCATTTAAACATATAAACTTTTATTTTTAACACAACAGGAATATTTATAATATCAACAATTGGTTGTTCATGATTTCTTTGCCTTAGGCGCTTAACTATTTAGTCCCAACTATGTAAAAAAAAATCTAATAATGTCCGGATTTTCATGATTAGGCTGCCCAAGACGCTCCACTCTGTAGTCCCTGCCAGTACAGCTACACCAAAATACGGTCTATATGTCCGGGAATTGACACGAAATCCTTATGGGAGATCTCAGCATAGCTCTCCTGGAGGTAATGCTCAAGCCTGTGCATCAGGTTCCTTGGCAGGGCGATCTTATTAGGTCTACCATGGTACGACACGTTTCCACGCCATGACTCTATCAAGTACTCTGGGATCATAGCACGGCAGAGCATGGCGGCATACGGCCCTGGCTTCTGCATGCTCTCCCGAAGCATCCGTTCCCCGTCGCTCTCCGAGATCCTCATCAGCGTGATGTCGCTCATGACGCCCTGCTTTGAATTAGGGAGGGGAATGTTAGTATTGGGACTGCTTTACAGCCACGCGGTGGAGGCGGCAGAGGGGCAGCATACAGGGATCTTTCCCTGGGACAGCCGCGAGGTGGTGGGACAGGGGCAGAGCTCATGCTTCCCTGATTGCTGCCAGCAGAGACTGGCATTGCTTTCAATGCGAAAGGAGCCCAGTGCTACTATTAAAGTTTTAAGCAGCCACAAGTCTACAGCTTACCATGTTTGCCTGCTACAAAAGTTCAGGTGTCCTGCCCCGCTTCTCAGATCGCAACTGCAAGACCCCAGGCACTGAAGGCGAGGGCCGAAAATTCGACCTTGTCCTGAGTGCGCATGTGAGAGGTGCAGTGCATGGTCTTGTTCACAGAGAAAGACTATGTTCTTTGTTCACAACTTCATTTATCTGTCTCAGGAATTCACTCCCTTTTTCCCATTCCCACAGACACATCTGCGACTGTCTCCCAACCCAGCCTGGCATCACACTCCCAGAGGCTAGCGCAGATTAGGCGGAGGAAGAAGAAGACGCGTGAGGACATGTTCTCAGAACTAATGGACTGCTCCAGAGCCCAGGCAGCTCAGCAGACACAGTGGAGGGAGAACATGTCCCAAATGCACCGAGCAATCATGGAACGGGAGGAGAGGTGGCGTCAGGAAGACCAGCAGGCGACTCAAACGCTGCTTGGACTAATGAGGGAGCAAACGGACACGCTCCGGCGCCTTGTGGATGTTCTGCAAGACCGGAGGCAGGAGGACAGAGCCCCGCTGCAGTCTATCTCTAACCGCCCTCCCCCGCCACAAAGTCCCACCCCCCCCTCACCCAAAGTCCAAAGAAGGAGGGGCGGCAAGGGCCGTTAAAACTTTCAGTCAACCCCTGCAGACTGCTCTAGCACTAGAAGGCTCTCGTTCCCCAAAGTTTGAAAAGTCCTTTCCTACCCACCTCACACAAGCCCCCCTCCAAGTTTCACCCCCCCCCCCGTTTCATGTGTGGTTCATAATAAAATATTCGTTTCTGTTAATTACTGTTTCCATGATTTTCTTTTAGAGGAGACTCTGTCTGAAGGGGGGGAAGGGGGTTGGTAATTGGACAGGACAGTCACCTTTAGCAGGGTACAGAGGCGGGGGCAGGTCCAGCATCAGGACACATACACAGTGTAGTCACCAGTTACCCTGGTCAGTCTGGGAGGTGGTTTTCATGTTCTGGGGCGGGGGGGTTGATCTGTGACTTTGTGGCGGGGGAGGGCAGTTAGAGATCTTATGCCGCGGTCCTTATCCTGGATCACAGAGCCACGCAGCAGGGGGTCTGTAACCCTCCTCCCCCTGCCAGAAAGTCACTTGGCCGACACATACACGCAGTCCTGCCCAGGAGTGCTGGCAGGCTCCGTTGAAACAACCAGTCCACCACTGCGGAGCCTGTCATTCCCGGAGTTTAGAAGCATCATTTGCATCAGAAAACTAAACCCGCCCCCCGCCACAGTCTGTGTCCCCGGTTTAAAACATTCCCGTGAAAACAGTAATAAAGACAACGGTGTTCATTAACAAAACGGAACAGATTTTATTTTTTGGGAAGGTGGTGAAGGGGGTATGTAACTTGGAAGGATAGTCAACAGTAACTGGGTAAAGAAACGGGGGCAGGTTCAGCTTCTGTGTCCACAAACTTAACAGTCACTGGTTACCCTGCTCAGTCTGGAACCTAGCTTTCAAAGCCTCCCGGATGCACAGCGCGTCCCGCTGGGATCTTCTAATCGCCCGGCTGTCTGGCTGGGCGTAATCAGCAGCCAGGCTATTTGCCTCAACCTCCCACCCCGCCATAAAGGTCTCCCCCTTGCTCTCACACAGATTGTGGAGCACACAGCAAGCTGCTATAACAATGGGGATATTGGTTTCGCTGAGATCACAGCGAGTCAGTAAGCTTCTCCATCTCCCCTTGAGACGGCCAAAAGCACACTCCACCACCATTCTGCACTTGCTCAAACGGTAGTTGAACAGTTCTTTTTCTGAGTCCAGGGCGCCAGTATAGGGCTTCATGAGCCAGGGCATTAGCGGGTATGCAGGGTCCCCGAGGATCACTGTAGGCATCTCCACATCCCCAAGACTTATTTTGTGGTCCGGGAAGTAAATACCTTCCTGCAGCCGTCTAAACAGACCAGAGTTCCTGAACACGCGAGCGTCATGAACCTTGCCCGGCCATCCGACGTTGATGTTTGTAAAACGTCCCCTGTGGTCCACCAGTGCTTGCAGCACCATTGAAAAGTAGCCCTTTCGGTTAATGTACTGGCTGGCCTGGTGGTCCGGTCCCAGGATAGGGATGTGAGTCCCATCTATAGCCCCACCGCAGTTTGGGAATCCCATCGCGGCGAAGCCATCTATGATGACCTCCACATTTCCCAGGGTCACTACCTTTGAGAGCAGTACCTTGACGATTGCCTTGGCTACTTGCATGACAACAACCCCCACGGTAGACTTGCCCACACCAAAGTGGTTCGCGACTGACCGGTAGCTGTCCGGCGTTGCAAGCTTCCAGAGGGCTATGGCCACTCGCTTCTGGACAGTCAGGGCTGCTCGCATCTGGGTGTCCTTGCGCTTCAGGGCAGGGGACAGCAACTCACAAAGTTCGAGGAAAGTCCCCTTCCGCATGCGAAAGTTTCGCAGCCACTGGGATTCATCCCAGACCTGAAGCACTATGCGGTCCCACCAGTCCGTGCTTGTTTCCAGGGCCCAGAATCGCCGTTCCACAATATCCACAAGACCCATTGCCACCGTGATGTCCTGGGCGCAGGGTCTCGTGGTTTCTGACAGCTCTGTGCTACTCTCCGACTTCAGGCCCTCATGGTGGTGCCGTAGCCTCCTCTCCTGATTTCTCTGCATCTGCCTCTGGTAAAGGTGGATGATAAGCTGCGAGGCGTTGAGAACGGCCACAACTGCAGCGATGGTCGCAGCGGGATCCATGCTCGCACTGCTGTGGCGTCCGCGCTGTCACTGATCAGAAAAGTGCGCGAACTGATTTCCTGCCGGCGCTTTCAGGGAGGGAGGGAGGGCGGGAGTGACGGACAGATGACGACAGGTACCCAAAAGCACCCTCGACACATTTTTTTTACCCAGAAGGCATTTGGGGCTCGACCCAGAATTCCAATGGGCAGCGGGGACTGCGGGAACTGTGGGATAGCTGCCCACAGTGCACCGCTTCCAATGTCGACGCTTGCCCCGTTAGTGTGGACTCACAAAGTCTCACAAAGTCGAATTACTGTCCTTAGTGTGGACACACACGTTCGACTTTGTAATATCGATTCCACATATTCGATTTAAGTGAAATCGAACTACTCTCGTAGTGTAGACATACCCTTTGTCTGTGGTGGTCTCTAAATAAGCATAACATCTATGTTGGCTTTGGTTTCTATTGTCAGATGAATGAATTTAAATGAAGTTGTCTTACCTCACCTGAAGCGCCTCTCTTGCTTTTGATATTTGCAGAGATGATGAATGCAGTGCTCACCAGCTTTCTTATCCTGTCTAGGTATGTGGTGTACTGAATATCCTTGGGAGTGGGAGGGGGGTGGGCGAGCACAGGGCCTGCAGTGTCATCCAGACAGGTCTCATTGATGAACATTATATCAGGTACTTCATCACTGATTAAGTCATGTATTGTTGGTAGTGGCAGATCTTGCATCGATCAGCATCAGCTTTAGTTATGCAGAGCTGTCCCGCATCATGTATCAGCAGTATCTGAATACTGAAAGTTCAGTAGTATAGTACAGAGTTCCACCACTTGATCCACCAGACTAACTACATGGAATTGTAACAGAGGAGATGTGTTTTCCTACATGAACCTGCCATTAGAGGAGGTTGAATAACACTTTGAAACAATGGGTGACCTATGCATGAATAGAAGAGTTGGCTGACAAATATCCCCCCCGGAAAATTTTGACTTGTTGGCAAAAAATAGAAAACCAAAATATTTAAATTCAGAAATGCCACCACAGTGCCTTATGGGAGTGGTAGTCCAGGTACCTCATGTTCTCAGTCTCCTCTATAGGCTGTGTTGTTTTTCATCAGACTACAACTTCCATTATGCACCACGGTCTCCTCTTTTGGGGTTCTTATCCAGTTCTTTCTTCATGTGATATCCAAAGAGGAAAATGGGCAGTGTCTTTCTCTCCCTGTCCTATTACCACAGCTAAACTGGCAGCAACTGGAAGGACCCTTTACTCCTAGGAGTTCCCAGTGCAATGTATATGTGACTCATGCAGTGTTTGTGCTGTGTGTGTAATGCTGAACTGAGAGCCTTCACATTGCTCAGGGTTTGGGGCATACTACTAAATCAAGCCATACTACACAAACCACATAGAGAAAAAGGGTAATTTTCAACAGTTTATAACTAGGCCAACTTTGAATGGAATTTCATCTCAGTAGCAAAAGGCACCTCTCTGACCTCAGGCCTGTTCCCCTGCCAAAATCCAAGTCCTGCCAGGAGCAGTGGAGTTGTTAGAGGTTCTCAAAACAAAACAAAACAAAACAGGTTGCAGGAATATATATTGGAAGGTGTTAGGGAACATGAATATGAGAACACTGCTTAAAACCTTTTTCTAATGTGAAAGAGAGAGTGGTGAAGAGAGAAAAACAGGGGGTCCAGCAGCCAGACTATCAGGGTAGGGGGTGGGAGAGCTGGGTTCTGCCCCTGGCTGTGAGCCCATTGGCCAGGTGGGGCAAGTAGCTTCCCCCCAGCAGCCTGGTCTTCTTTCCTCTGGCTTGTTTGTAAGGTCCCTGGGACAGGACCTGCCTCTTAATACTGTGTGTACAGTACCTAGCGCAAAGGCCCCCGTTCTCCGCTGGGGACGCGAGGTGCTGCTCTTGGGACCCTGGGGAAGGCTTGGAGGCACTAACGAAGCCAGTAGGGAAGGGAGGGCGCTGCAGACCCGCGGCCTGGGCGGTAGCTGCCCGCCCTCTCACCGTCCCGCCCCTTCTGTCCCTCGCCGGCCCTGCCGGGGGGGCTGCGCCTGCGCGCTCGCTGGAGGGGCTGCTGCTGCTCCGTGCCCGGCGCTCGGACCCGGCTGGCGGGCGGCGGGTGAGGGGCCGGCGGCGGGGCAGAGCGATGAGCTCCCGGAAAGGTACCATCCCGGGCGGCTGCGGGAGCCCGGCAGCGGTACCGGCTCCTCGGAGGGGGGCTGAGGAAAGTACCCCCGCGCGCCCACTAACCTGTGCCCATCTCTCCCCAGTACTGGCCCTGCAGGCCCGGAGGCGGCGGCCCAAGCAGCCCGCGGCGGCCGGCAGGAGGGACAAGCACAAAAAGTGAGTGCGGAGCCTCGCCTCCCCCATAACCCGCCGGGCCCCCCATTCCTCTAGGACGCCCCCCCCCCCGCGGGACTCCCCATATCCCGACGGGACATCCGGACCCCCTACATCCTTCCGGGACAGCCTCCCATGGGATCCCCCCCATCCCTTCGGGACAGCCTCCCCTCGCGGGACCCCCATATTTTGCCGGGATGCCACCCCATGGCACTCCCCATATCTCACCGGGTTGGGACATCCGGACTCTCTATATCCTTTGGGTACAGCCCCCTCACGGAACCCCCCTTATTTCTTTGGTGCAGCCTCCCCCCTGGGACTCCCCATATTCTTCCAGCATGGGGCTCCCCCAGAACCGTTGACATCCCTTTGGGACAGCCTTCCCCCCACAGGACCTCCCATTCTGCTGTCATCGGGTCCCCCAGAAACCCTCACCCCCACGGGACTCCTCATATCCCGCCGGCATTGGGTCCCCCAGGAAACCTCAACATCCGTCTGGGTCAGCCTCCCTCCCCACAGGACTCCCCATATCCTGCTTGGATGGACCTCCCATGGGACCCCCATATCCCTCCAGACAGCCCCCGGTCTCCCCAGATCCCACTGGGACACCCCCCCAGACTCCATCTCCCCCATATCCCTCCAGACAGCCGCCTCTGAGCCACCCCATATTCCTCTATGATAACCCCTCTTGTTCCCCCCATATCCTTCCAGGATAGCCCCCCCACGGGACCCTGGAACCCCCCATATCCTACTGGGGTGGGCTCTTCCATATCCTGCTGGGACAGACCTCTGTCTTTCTGGGACAGCCCCCCAGGAGCTCCTAGTATTCTGTGAGGAGAGTTCTCCCAAGATCCCCCCCCCCCATCCTCCATATTTCTCCAGAACAGCCACTCCAGGGCCCTCCCATATCCCCGCTGGGCACACTTCTCCCTGCCTGGGCTCCCCTCCCATGTCCCGTAGGGGAATCCCTCCTGACTTGGGGACCACCCTTCCCACCAGAACATACCCCTGCTGGGGCACCCCACAGTACCCCTAATAGCCTACTGAGAGAGATCTTCTCCTTTGCCTCATCTAGCTGGAACAGGGGGTACCCTGCCTACATAGCCCATTGGGACAGGGTATCTCTTCCCATGCACCTATCCCTCATCCTGCTGGGACAGGACACCCTTGGACACTCTTTCATCTTTGCAGGACACATCCCTCCCATACCTCTGAGATCTGCCTGGATAGACACGACCCCCCCGCCCCCCTCAATTCCCTCTAGGGGACACAAGGAGAGATGACTCCTCCCAGCGCCAGCCATAATACTCTCACTGGGATACCAGCCCGTCCCATACTTCCCTATACCTTCCCAGAGGACCGGACCAACTGGGATACCTACTCTCCCAATAGTCCCTTTTACCCTTGGGACCCACTAGAATATATGCTCTTCCATGCTTATGGGCATCCCCCATCCAGCTCTTCATATCACCCTCATATAACCCTTGGCCCCATGGGCTTCTACATAAAATCCCATCAGACTTCACATGTCTTTATTAGATTACTTTTTGCCATGTTCTTTATCTGCCCCCCACCCTCCTCCCGGTGTGCCATATTCCCATGGGTCTCCTCCCAGGACATCCCTCTCATCCCCATTTTTTCTTCTGGATTTATGTAGAAAGTTATAAAGAAACAGATTCAGTCATTCTGGTGCAGTCTTTTCCTGCCCCTTCAGGGATGGGTAAAAGCAGCAGAGGTTTAAAACTTTTGCTGTGTTGTTCTTTAGATGTGGATAGTAGCTGTGCATCCTTATCCTGTTCTGCTTCTGCTGTATGTTTCCAATGCTGTGTGAAAAAAGCATTTTGCTTTCAGTCATATTAAAAAATTTTTAATGTAAGAAACAAAGTTTTGTGGCACAGTTGTCCTATGTGGTTGGTTCCATTATTTCCAAAAAACATTTTGGAAGGAAAGTTTGTGATCATCTTATACAGAGTTTGTATGCTTTTGTTTATTACTTCAGAAACACATATTTCTCAGAAATGATTTGACATTGTGTAGGAACTTTGTTACTTCTAGATTTTGTATTTTGTTTTTTACAATTTTCATGAGTCAATATCTGTTTAGATGTGATAACTACAAAGTGGATAACTTTAACTGATGCTTCAGTAAAAAATTACAATGGTTAGTATGCTTTTGGTGAGTGCTGCCTTGTGACTTTGTTTTGGTGAATGAATTAATTAAATGACATTATGTTAAAACATACTTTTACTGAGCACATAACTAGAATTTTTTTTTAACGTTAAACCACGGGGCAAACTGGGTGCTGGTAGGTATGAGTGTCCAGTCAGTTGATGGCACAGTCTGTTCCTGGCCACTTGCCATACCGAGTTGGCATTTCCAGATGCAGTGCCCCAATCTATTCTGTTGCCTTGGGAAACAGTGGCTTTGCTACAGCAAACAGTTTTCATTTCTTTTCTACTGTGTATAATTTCTTGTCCCTTAACCCTTTTACATTATCTAGTCCTTTTTCTCTGGCTTACTCTTTTGGGTAACAATATAACATCTTAACGTAAAATTCTGAAAGATGTGTAGCGCTTTGAACATTATTGTGTAGTTTCGTCCCAAAATTTTGTTAAAACTAATATTCAACTTGATTTCGGGAAATAATAATAATACATTGTGTGGATCTTCACATTCCCTTGGCTTGTTTTTAACCCAAACACTAGAGAATTGGGATCTCAGAATAATGGGTGGATTTGGTATGCACAACATACAAATTGCATTTATAAATCCCAGTGTGTGAGGCAAGGGAGTCGTCAAAGCTGTAGATAGAACTTTGTGTGAAACAGTTTGTGTTGAACTGCAGGTCTTACTTTGCAAAGGGACTGTGAAATGATAACTTCAACAGATCTTCTCCCTGTATGCTTTGTAGTAAACATATTTGTTTAGTGTTCTTTATTTCTCAGCATTACAGAGCCAGCATAACTGTGGGAGAGATAGCTGGGTTCTGTTCGTCTCTCAAATTCAACTGAATTGTAAGGCCTTGTAATCCTGCTGTAGTCCTGCAATATACTAAGGACAAAAGTTTCAAATTTGGGTGTTTAAATTTAGCACATGGATACAAAAGTTGTTTGTGGAATCCATGCAATGTACAGTAAACATAGTAAAAAGCAGCACGTGTCTGTTGCAGTGCATTGTTCTGTTTGCTGAGACTTAGAATCATAGAATATCAGGATTGGAAGGGACCTCAGGAGGTCATCTAGTCCAACCCCCTGCTCAAAGCAGGACCAATCCCCAACCAAATCATCCCAGCCAGGGCTTTGTCAAGCCTGACCTTAAAAACCTCGAAGGAAGGAGATTCCACCACCTCCCTAGGTAACCCATTCCAGTGCTTCACCCCCCTCCTAGTGAAAAAGTTTTTCCTAATATCCAACCTAAACTTCCCCCCCTGCAACTTGAGACCATTACTCCTTGTTCTGTCATCTGGTACCACTGAGAACAGTCTAGATCCATCCTCTTTGGAACCCCCTTTCAGGTAGTTGAAAGCAGCTATCAAATCCCCCCTCATTCTTCTCTTCTGCAGACTAAACAATCCCAGTTCCCTCAGCCTCTCCTCATAAGTCATGTGCTCCAGCCCCCCAATCATTTTTGTTGCCCTCCGCTGGACTCTTTCCAATTTCTCCACATTCTTCCTGTAGTGTGGGGCCCAAAACTGGACACAGTACTCCAGATGAGGCGTCATCAATGTCGAATAGAGGGGAATTATCACGTCCCTCGATCTGCTGGCAGTGTCCCTACTTATACGGCCCAAAATGCCGTTAGCCTTCTTGGCAACAAGGGCACACTGTTGACTCATATCCAGCTTCTCGTCCACTGTCACCCCTAGCTCCTTTTCTGCAGAACTGCTGCCTAGCCATTTGGTTCCTAGTCTGTAGCAGTGCATGGGATTCTTCGGTCCTAAATGCAGGACTCTGCACTTGTCCTTGTTGAACCTCATTAAATTTCTTTTGGCCCAATCCTCTAATTTGTCTAGGTCCCTCTGTATCCAATCCCTACCCTCCAGCATATCTACCACTCCTCCCAGTTTAGTGTAATCTGCAAACTTGCTGAGGGTGCAGTCTATGCCATCCTCCAGATCATTAATGAAGATCTTGAACAAAATCGGCCCCAGGACCGACCCTTGGGGCACTCCGCTTGATACCAGCTGCCAACTAGACATGGAGCCATTGATCACTATTCGTTGAGCCCGACGATCTAGCCAGCTTTCTATCCACCTTATAGTCCATTCATCCAGCCCATACTTCTTTAACTTGCTGGCAAGAATACTGTGGGAGACTGTATCAAAAGCTTTGCTAAAGTCAAGGAATAACACGTCCACTGCTTTCCCCTCATCCACAGAGCCAGTTATCTCGTCATAGAAGGCAATTAGGTTAGTCAGGCATGACTTGCCCTTGGTGAATCCATGCTGACTGTTCCTGATCACTTTCCTCTCCTCTAAGTGCTTCAGAATTGATTCCTTGAGGACCTGCTCCATGATTTTTCCAGGGACTGAGGTGAGGCTGACTGGCCTGGAGTTCCCCGGATCCTCCTCCCTCCCTTTTTTAAAGATGGGCACTACATTAGCCTTTTTCCAGTCATCCGGGACCTCCCCGGATCACCATCAGTTTTCAAAGATAATGGCCAATGGCTCTGCAATCATATCCGCCAACTCCTTTAGCACCCTTGGATGCAGCGCATCCGGCCCCATGGACTTGTGCTCGTCCACCTTTTCTAAATAGTCCCGAACCACTTCCTTCTCCACAGAGGGCTTGTCATCTCCTCCCCATATTGTGCTGCCCCATGCAGTAGTCTGGGAGCTGACCTTGTTTGTGAAGACAGGGGCAAAAAAAGCATTGAGTACATTAGCTTTTCCCACATCCTGTGTCACTAGGTTGCCTCCCTCATTCAGTAAGGGGCCCACACTTTCCTTGACTTTCTTCTTGTTGCAATGTCTCATCCTAGGAAATCATTCTAGGATGCAACCATTGGCTTTCTGAAATAGGAAATGCTCCAGAAGCTGTAACATTTCATATAGGGCCACTATGAGGTAGGTGTGTTGGAACTAAATATGTTGATTTAGGTATCAAGACATCAATCTCTGAATTCCTTGATGAACTCAGAATTTGCCAACATCCAGGGCTTCTGTGATGAATTGTGAGAACCTGCTCATCAGGCACTAAATAGTTAAATTAGTAAAGAGATATGCCATGCAGAAGGTTAAATCTGAAGTAATTGTATTACATTTATGTAAAACTCTACATTGTCTTCAGTAGGACAGTTGCTTTTACAACTATAGGCTGGTTCAGCATAGGTCCACTAAAAATGCATTATTTCAATTTGCCTTTTCAGGCAGAGGCACTCCTTTTCACATGCAGTTGGATTGGAGGGTGAATCCATCATGGTGAAGGGCAGGAGGCATTAGTGTGCTGCAGTGGTGTGTCCCATATTTTGTTCTGATTTTTCTATTTTATTTTCCTATGCTGTTTTCTAAAAAAGTCTATAGAATAATGTAAACTGCATGGCCAGGGTCTGTCTGACCGTGGATTTTGAAAGGGGTTTCTCCCATCCATCTGTAATGCCTTCTTCTGCCTTTCCCCTCCAGAAGAGGACAGCTGGAGTGGAAGCTATTTTCCCTTCTCATTTATTTATTTTTTTCAGCTACAGCAAAGTATCATGGAATGGGGGAGAGTATCTCACAATCTCTGTTCAAACAAAATAAATCGGGTGGATAGCAATGGCAAGTTTTAACCGTTGGACACTCAAGAACTACAAGCTATGGAATGTGCAGTAGATAAAATAAGGTGGTCAGTCCAGTCCTCTGACAATGTATCTTTCATGAATTCTTAAATTTTCTAATAGATAAGACCTGTATATCTGGCCACATGTCAGTTTGCTTATTACAATATGAAAATATACTTTTTGATCACTTCAATAAAAATTTGCCTTGGATTGTAGGTTGGATGGGGAGCAGAACTGTCTATGGCCTTACATAGATTATCAAGACAAAGTGTGAATACTGGATTCTGAAGGCTCTCCCACTTCCAATGATAAATGTTCCATACTCTGCATGTTAGTTGCTCTTCTGCATGATTAAGCTTGTCTCAGATAAAAGTTTCAGTCCAAATTTCAGACATGTTGTGTCTGCTGATATTCTGGTGTGGTAGAGAGGCTGTTAGCCACAAAGTTTAGGCTGCCTAGTTAAGTCAGAGGCATAGCTAGAGAAGTGGATTGTTTCACCATTCTGTTACTATCGGGTTGAAGGAAAAGATCCACGATATCTTTTTATGCTAATGACTGTCTCCATTTTCTCCTCCAGTGGCAACCTGCTTCTCCAATTGAGGAGCAATAAACTTGAGACCATTGTTGTCTGGTCTGTTTGTAAACAGAGCTGGCTTTTTGCATTGGTTTAAAAACCTATTTATCTTAGTTAAAAATATCCTTAACTTTTTGCATGACTACTATTTTTGAGTTTGGTCTACATTGGCTGAGGCAGTCAATGGTGCACAGGATGGATTGATTTATTTTACCCTCAACTGATGTTCCCCAGCACAGCAGTGGATGTTTCATGCCTCCTGCAACAGATCCTGTACTCTCAGCTGATCCACACTGGAGAAACACATAAAGCAGGGGTCGTCAACCTTTCAGAAGTGGTATGCCGAGTCTTCATTTATTCACTCTAATTTAAGGTTTTGCTTGCAGTAATACATTTTAATGTTTTTAGAAGGTCTCTTTCTATAAGTCTATAATATATAACTAAACTATTGTTGTATGTAAAGTAAATAAGGTTTTTAAAATGTTTAAGAAGCTTCATTTAAAATTAAATTAAAATGCAGAGCTCCCCGGACCGGTGGCCAGGACCCGGGCAGTGTGAGTGCCACTGAAAATCAGCTCGTGTGCTGCCTTTGGCACACGTGCCATAGGTTGCCTACCCCTGACATAAAGTAAACAGATCAGCACAATGGAAGAATGGATAATACCAAGTTTTCTGAACCCGTATGTACTGAAAAATACCACATCATACTGACCAATGTCAAATAAGGTTTCCCCTACCTTCCCTTCAGCCAGAAGAGATGGTCCTTACACCATGCTCCAAAGATGATCTTTCATGATTTGTCAGATCAAATAGAGAGGTTCTGGAGATAAGAGGTGTCCAAGAAAAATTGCCCTACTTCCACTATTATTTTAATCTCCTGGACTGCCTGCTGTGTACTAGATACTGTGCAAATATAAAAGAAGGGATATTTCTTGTTCTGAAGGGCTTGTCATCTTAAAAAGCTACAGACAATGGGTTCAGCATAAAGTAAAGTAGCCCCGGCCTATCAGAAGGAGCAGTTTAGCTGTTTTAGTCTTATAGAGAGCGCCTCAGCCAATTTCTGGAAAGCTAATGTTAATTTTTAATATATTGTGAAAAACTGGGGAAAAGGAAGCCAATGTTATGTCAATATTTAAAAAGGACTTACGGGATGATCAGGGTAATTATAGGTTGGTCAGCCAAACACTGATCTCGTGCAAAAGAATGGGACAGCTGTTGTGGGACTTTGTTGTTAAAAGATGGAAACATAATACCAGCCAGCCTGGTTTCATGGAAAATAGAAATTAACTCAGCATTCGTTTCCTCTTTATACACATCTCTATCATAATAACACTCAAAAGTGTGCTGAGATCTTCAAAGACATAAAGTAAGGCAGGACAGCTCAAAGGACCTCACAAAAATAACCAAATGTAAATGAAGGATTGGCGAAAAAGATGTATCACTTATTTTTGCATCCCTTTATCCCTTCTAATCCTGCCTAGCTCTCATCTTTTACTTTTTCCTCCCTATACTATCATTTCAATAATTATTTGTATTGCAGTAGTCTCTAGAGGCCACACTCAGGATTGGGACACCACTGTGCTAAACAGTTTTAAAAAATGTATACATTTCTCTCCCCTCTCCCCCTAACTTTAGTCTGTGTACTCAGTGTTCTATCCATTCCTAAATTTAATTCTTTATTTTACAATTGGCATCAGCTTCTGTCCATTTCAACTGACTTACCCAGCCTCCTGTTCTCCCCTGTTATTTTTCCACACAATCCCTAACTTCACTCTCTGGTTCCTCCTCATGGCTCTGCGAACCATCATCTCTAAAAAATTCAAAGTGGAGTGGCTTTGTTAATGTTTCTGGAGCACTGGTGTTGTGAACAATTGTGCTTGCCACTGTCTAAACTGCGAAGGTGCCCCCGGCGTCTGAGCCCCACCCTTGGGAGTTAATGTCCAGATGGTGTATGGAAGGTAAGGTAGAAGGGCAAGAATGGGCTAACATATTACATACCTTATTATTACATTATAACAATCTATATGTACTGTAACATGGCAAAATTGCAATCTGACAAATTTTTGTTTAGCGGTGTTTGTTTGGGAAGACTGAGATTTTCAGACTAAATGTGTACTTAAGGTTAGTAAAAGGTACTCTATACAAATAGTATCTTGTTACTGCACTGCATATTTTCTAAATGTTTCATAGACTTTTAGCCAATAGCTGTTCTTGATAATAGTGGGGAGTCAGGTTGCTGAAACTCAGTGTGTTCATTAGAAATGTCCCCCTAGGTTTTGCTCATGTCATGCTTGTCCCTTTTCAGCAAATAAATTGGCAACTTTTGATTTGGTATAGAAATTCTGGATAAAGAACAAATGTGTTTCACTAAAATGTCATGTTTAGTGTCACTTCTGAGATGATCTTATTTGGAGGGTGCCTGTAAAAAGCAATCTTGAAGAAATCTCTAACTCTTGAGAAATAAAACTGCTTATTGACGGTGTAGTTGTTTCACAGTTTTTCTCATCCAAAAAGCTATCAGTAAAAACACTAACTTTTCTAAGATACGGGAGACTGAGTTTTTCTTTGTCCTCAGAGATAGGAAAATAACATTGACTTTAAACTATGGTATTGAGTGTCTCGCGATCATTTTAGAATTCTGGCAAACAGTAGGCAAACCATGCATTGACTATAGCCCAGGGTTGTTTAAGTCCTTGGTTTTGTTTTTGTTTGTTTTTTGTAATCTTTCTGTTGTAGTTGCTGCAGTGATAAAAGCCAGAATTTGTACATTTACAAAATCTGCGTGTTAATTTGTAATATTGGAATCACTTATATGAAAACTAGCAAACACAAACCTTAGTAAAAATTGTACCATATTGTCAGTATATTCTGTTAATTGTTCAAAAGAGTTGCGTCTCCCTTGTGCCATTTCTTGAAACAGTTGCCATTTTCGCTTTTCTCTTTCTCCTTTGGCCTTGACCTAACTAGTTTTACGATGGAATTTGATGAATTTATAAACGGGATTATATGACTGCGAAAGCAGGGGACTGGACTTGATTACCTGGGAGGTCCTTTTCAGTCCTATTTTCCTTTTCTGCCTTCTCGTCTCATCTTTTGTTCATATATTTCCCCCCCGTTTGTCATCTTTGCTTGTTTCCCCCTGTCACTCACCTCAAGGTGACATGCTACATGGGGATGCTACTAGTGGCCCCTTGTGGGCTGTATGTTTTTGTGGCAAAGTGCAACAGGAGTAGAGAAGAGAACGTTAGGCCGTGAGCTGAGCTTGCAGCCCTATATGCTTGAGGTGCGCCTGTTGTGTGCTGTGCCTCCCTTAAAGGTTGCTACAAGTGCTGGAAGCATATTAACAGAGGCGTTTATAGGACAAATCCAGCGTGATGTATTTTTCTCTATTCCTTCTTTTCTCTGCACTGTGGCTCTTCCTCTTCCAGACTGTTCAAGTAGGGAAACAATGCCTTATTGTATGCATTTACATAGTGGAGCAGAGTTAAAGTTGCTGTGGGATCCTTAATTCTGAATTTCCTGACTTTTCCTTCATTAAAATCTCAACCTAATTATTGCTTTAACATAGTCTTTGTATATAACTTACTTTATTCTGGCACAAAAAAATTATATTTAAATTGGCTTAGGTGATTTAACCCGGAGACATACACTACATAATTAACTGAAAACCTTTAAGATGAGGTATGAATATTCCACACAATTTATACATCAGTGAGTTAAAATACTGATGTAAAATTTTAGCTGGCACATTTCAAAAATAGACTGACCTATGAGCCACACTATGCACTTACGAATGCTTTCATTATCCCCATTATTAACTATGTACTTCATAATACAGGAGCAGACTGGTAAATTCTTAAAGGTAAAATCTGTAGAAAAATATTAATCCGGGAACAAATCTTACAGTATGAAGTAAACATCTTTGTAAAACTTCAGAACGGACTAATCCTGCGAGAGTTTTGTTATGAAACTTTCACCAGAATAGAGTGTTAAGTTATGCAGTTTCAGATCATAAATATAATAAGGTCCTATCCTCTTTCTTTAGACCAGTATATCAATGGCTCATCAGTATGCTTTTTTTCTACTTTGCATATTCAGAAATATTTTCACAGCTAATGTGTAATTTTATGTTAAATGCTCCAGAAAAGGGTGAGAGAGAAGCTCACATTGACATAATTTAGTAGTGTTTTGCTTTAGCAAAGTTTAGGCTCATGTATAGGGAAGCATGAATGTGACTACTGGAACTGTCCAAAGTAAGTGTTTTTTGGAAAATTTTGTACTTAGGCAGATTTTTTAGTTTTATATGTGTTATTTCATAGCTGATATTTATTTTTGTTATTTATGACAGTGTCCCTCTGAATGGCCTCTTGTTTCTCTTTAGGTAAGATGTATTGAACGCAGACCAAATTAGTCTAAATTACTTGCTTACCTTTAATTACATCAACACTTGCTGTATAACATGCATGTAAGCTTTTTCTATTTCTTTTTCTTACAAAAGAATATACAACCCATAATAAGGGAGCAAACATATGCAAATTGAGGAAACAGTATCAGATAAAGTAAAATTTTCATAGTGTGTTTAATACTCTCTAAATATGATAGAGAAAATTTTATTCTCAAACCACAGATCTGCTTGTCTTTAGGAGCTTTGACATTTTGTCAATTACTCGTACCTTCAAATAGGGTGTCTTCCAAAGTAGTTTGACCTCTCTGTGGCTCTTTGGAGTTATGGGTATGCACATCTCAATTTCTCCTCCTCTGGGGCTCATGCTGTTAATTAAGGACCAAATTCAGCCTTCAACTAACAGACTATGCATGTCACCAGACCTTCACCACTATTCCACTCTATCACATGTATAGGGCCCTTCGTTTTCGGTTTCTATTTTATTTAATTTTTCCTGGGAATTTATCGGTGTTTATTACTACAACAAAAACAGGTGAAAATCGGTGGAAAAAACTATTAATATATTTTGTGGGTAAATATTGGGGTTTATTTTGGTGGATGGAAGGATGGGGAAAAAAGTATTCAGTAGATTATGCTTTGATGAATGGAATTCAATGTGGTTTGCTGTAGTACTACAACAGAACTCAAAATACAATGCCACCTCTGAGTTTAAGAAAACAATATATCTCTAATACCCAAATAAAACTTCTCATTTGTATAAACAGTTTACTGTTGTAGACTTAGAACTATTAGTCTATAAATATTTACATTTAATAATTGGGCTACACCATTTGCAGTGCATACACTCAACTTCATCCTTTTCTCTTTTTTTTAAACTTTCAAATACTTCCTTGTGTTCTGAAACGTATTCTGATACAGATTTTCGTTTTCTTCCCATTTTAGTATGTCCGATCTTTAAACCGTCATCTGCTAACAGCTTGAAATGTGTACGTGATGGGTCTGAGATTCATCAGTACGTTCAGATGCACATGGACTTTAGAGCTTTCATGTGTGCCTTTTTGTTTGTGTGTATCTTCTAGACCAATACATAACCTTACTTCAACACGCGGCTTTGCATATACACACAGACTAATGTATTATCGTAATACATATATTTTCTTTGAATGATACAAAAGGTGAAAATTGGAGAGAAAAAAAAAGAATACTTTTCTGTAAAACCTGGGATTTTTTCGGTAAAAATTGGTTTAAACTGAAAACGAAGGGGCTTACACATATAGTTGCTTATTGAGTCATAACTTTTTCTAGTGATATGGGCTAATATTCAGAGGGCTTTGGTATTGTGTGTGACACAACGGGTGCCTGGGGTAGCCCTCACTGGAAATGCGAAGGTTAGGGCAGGCTGCAAAAGGGAGAGCAGATACCCACCAGTCTTGGGAGTAACACTGAAGTTAAACTCCGCAGCCAGTCACAAACTGTGCTTCTGATCCCCCACACTGGTTATCAAGAAGCTAAAAAATTAAACCACACAGCCCCCTTTATTGCATTCCAATTCTCTGGCTCTCAATCAGCTCCTAGGTCCAGTACAGTGAGAAGTTGTTTAAAAACTCTGCCCACTATACCAAAATGTTCTTCTGACCCCAAAGGGTCAGCCATGTTGCCAGGTCAATATTAGTTTGGATCTTACTCAAAATACCATGCTGCCAGCCAATCCTTTAAACTAAAGGTTTATTATAAAGAAAAAAGAAAGAACAGGAAGAGAGTTGTTAAATGGTAAAGCAATCAGATACATATAGAGTCTTCAAAATCCATATATTAGGTTCTTAGCAGTATTGGTAACTTTGCTGGCTTGAAAGTCCCTCTGGAACACATGCACAGCTTGGATGGGTCATTCAGTCATTTGTTCAGAGCTTCATTTGTAGAAAAGTTGTAAGAAGCAGGAATAAGGACAAAATGGAGATGATGCAGCTGCCCTTTCTATTCCTTTTTGCCATGTGGCTTGTGCTTCCTGTGTCCCAAACACAAGCTTCACAGCACATGGCATTGAAAGGCCTTAGAGTTCTGTTCATAGGCATGCCCCTGCATGGCTTGCTGACTCATAAGGTGCAGTCCTTGGCTCCTTTCAATGGGGTCATTGTACAGCTGATGTCCCATCAAGCAGGCCTAGTGCTGATGCCAATCTGGGGGTGTCACCCAGAAACACAGCACAAGTTTGGAAATACAGATATACCATACATATCTATAATTCATAATACAAAGGTGAAACATATAAACAAGATTATCATACTTGGCAAATTATAACATTTTCACAGATACCTCACACGGCATATCGGGACAGATTCCTTGCAATTTTAAAATAATTTTATATTATTGGTATCAATAATATCATAAAGTGTCCCACATATGCCATACAGCATCACATAGTTTTAAAACTCCTCCATTAGTGAAGAAAGACAAAATTATTTTAAATTTGAAATGAATTGACTGCTCATATTATATTTGGACTTAATACCCATGAAAGTACTCTGCTTTCCACAAGACTAGCATAGCACAGGCCATAATACTGTAAGATGCTGTGCATTGATCCACTGGTTTGATTTACTGCTGATGTGGAATGACCACCAATGTTAGGAGAGAGGAGTTCAGTCTCTTCCACATCCATTCACCCCTTAGGCTTTCCATTTAGCCACTACAAGAGTGCCAATTTTGATGGTGATAATTGTGATATGGACACCTGTCTATTAGGCACTAAGTTGAGAGCATCAGTTAGTTTCAGCTAGTCTACCAAACATCTATTAAAGAATTACTTTTGACCCGCCAGTCTGGATCAGTGACCCAGAAGTAAAATACTCCATTCCCATTCCCAGTCTCTTCAGCTATGCGGTCTTCAATAAGACTGTCATGAACCGGGGTGGCCAAACTTACTGACCTGCCGAGCCTCATACCACAATCTTCAGAAGTTCGAGAGCCAGGGCATATCTGCTGGGAATCGGGGCTTCAGCACCCTGGGAGGCGCCTGCCGGGGCTTGGGGTTTCAGCCCTGTTCCTGCTGAAGCCCTGAGCCCCGGCAGGAGTGCCCCGCGGGGGTGAAACATCTAGTCCCCCGTCCCTGCTGGGCATAAGGTCCCGAGCTCCCCTGACCAAGTCTGGTAGGTGGAGTGTATGCGTGTGGGCTCTGCGAGCCACACTTTAACTGCAAAAGAGCCACATGTGGCTCACAAGCCACAGTTTGGTCACCTCTGTTCTGGAAAGTAGGGTAAAGTTATCTATTTGGGAGTCTCATCCTCTTTTTTCCTATTTTCTAATAGTAAGGGTGCATAGAAAGTACGCTTATTAAGTTTGCGGATGATACCAAACTGGGAGGGATTGCAACTGCTTTGGAGGACAGGGTCATAATTCAAAATGATCTGGACAAATTGGAGAAATGGTCTGAGTTAAACAGGATGAAGTTTAACAAAGACAAATGCAAAGTGCTCCACTTAGGAAGAAAAAATCAGTTTCACACATACAGAATGGGAAGAGACTGTCTAGGAAGGAGTACGGCAGAAAGGGATCTAGGGGTTATAGTGGACCACAAGCTAAATATGAGTCAACAGTGTGATGCTGTTGCAAAAAAAGCAAACATGATTCTGGGATGTATTAACAGGTGTGTTGTGAGCAAGACACGAGAAGTCATTCTTCCGCTCTACTCTGCTCTGGTTAGGCCTCAGCTGGAGTATTGTGTCCAGTTCTGGGCACCGCATTTCAAGAAAGATGTGGAGAAATTGGAAAGGGTCCAGAGAAGAGCAACAAGAATGATTAAAGGTCTTGAGAACATGACCTATGAAGGAAGGCTGAAAGAATTGGGTTTGTTTAGTTTGGAAAAGAGAAGACTGAGAGGGGACATGATAGCAGTTTTCAGGTATCTAAAAGGGTGTCGTAAGGAGGAGGGAGAAAACTTGTTCACCTTAGCCTCTGAGGATAGAACAAGAAGCAATGGGCTTAAACTGCAGCAAGGGAGGTCTAGGTTGGACATTAGGAAAAAGTTCCTAACTGTCAGGGTGGTTAAACACTGGAATAAATTGCCTAGGGAGGTTGTGGAATCTCCATCTCTGGAGATATTTAAGAGTAGGTTAGATAAATGTCTGTCAGGGATGGTCTAGACAGTATTTGGTCCTGCCATGCGGGCAGGGGACTGGACTCGATGACCTCTCGAGGTCCCTTCCAGTCCTAGAATCTATGAATCTATAAGTATTATTGAGAGGTGACTACAGTACAGTAATTGAGAATGCTGAATTGGAGACCGAAGACCATTGTGATGTCACAAGAACACGATGATGCAGAAAATCAAATGATATCACTCAGTGTACTAATATTGAGAAATAAAATAGTTAATGTATTTCCTTTTTGTGTTTTATTTTTTCAGTATATAGAAAAAGAAGAGTCAGTTTTCTTGTGTGATGTGGACATATTTAAAATGTAGGTATAGGCTGGAGTGCGTGTACTTTCTGCAAATTGGTCATTTAGATCCAATATTTGTCAGAATTGGCAGTAAAACTGTTTGGGTTATATTTTCCTCTAAATACAGAAAACTTAATGCATATAAATACAATTAATTTTATCAGAGGAAGAATATATTTTTAGACTCATTCTGAGATCTTAGTTCTACTCTCATCATAATCTCTTGTACACCTCTACCCCGATATAATGTGGTCCTATGTAACGCGAATTCGGATATAATGCGGTAAAGCAGCGCTCCGGGGGATGGGGCTGCTTTACCTCGTTATATATGAATTCGTGTTACTGCAAGCGGTTCCTCTCCGCCCACCCATTACTTGCTGCGGCCCTCCCCGGGGCCCCCGCCCCAGCTCACCTCCGCCTCCTCCCATGAGCGTGCCGCAGCTCCGCTTCTCCTCCCTCCCAGGCTTGCTGCGCCAATCAGCTGTTTGGCTCGGTAAGCCTGGGAGGGAGGAGAAGCGGAGCTGCGGCACGCTCATGGGAGGAGGCGGAGGTGAGCTGAGGCAGGGGGGCTGTAGCAAGTAAGGGGGGGGCACAGAGGAACCGCTCCCTGCCCCAGCTCACCTCCGCTCCGCCTCCTCCTCTTCCCACGAGCACGCCGCTCAGCTCCGCTTCTCCTCCCTCCCAGGCTTGCCGTGCCAAACAGCTGATTGGTGCGGCAAGCCTGGGAGGGAGGGGGGAGAAGCGGAGCTGCGGCACGCTTGTGGGAGGAGGCAGAATGGGGGGGCCTGGGGAGGGCCGCAGCAAGAAACGGGGGGCACAGAGGAACTGCTCCCCGCTCATCTCCGCTTCCTCCCCTGAGCGCGCTGCCGCCGCTCCGCTTCTCTCCCCTCCCTCCAGGTTTGCCGGGCCAAACAGCTGATTGGCGCGGCAAGCCTGGAAGGGAGGGAGGGAGGGAGAAGCGGAGTGGCGGCAACATGCTCAGGGAGGAGGCGGAGGCAGAGCGGAGGTGAGCTGGGGCGGGGAGCAGTTCCTCTCCCTACCCCGATATAATGCGGTCTCACCTATAACACGGTGAGATTTTTTGGCTCCCAAGGACCGCGTTATATCAGGGTAGAGGTGTATATATCAATGCTTAATGTGCAAATTTTATATCTCTTAAACCACTGGTGGTAAAATGAGAACATCATTCGAAAACTAGATTTGGAAAAGGTCAGTGGGTCTGCATTTATTTTCTGGTAATATTTTATTCAAGGAAATGCTCAACAATGTTATCACCCTATAAAGTAGGAATGCAGGCAGTTTGGTAAATGGTTTGAAAGGCTTCACCGTAGCTTCATCTTTTTGTCATGTGCAACTTCGTACAGAAATGCACCTCAAGGTTCCGCAACTGATACCTAACAGACTTGGAGATTCTGCTTTTCAGGGCTCCCATAGGATGGATTTATAGACTGCCCTTCCTTCTTTTGGCCTTAGATAAAGCTCCAATCAGGATGAAGAATATTTTATTACCTCCCTCCCTCAGCAGCATCCCTCCCTCTGGCTCACAAATCTATTCTCTTCTACAGAACCAGAAAACAGAGCTCTGGCTGACACTTAAAATTTATATTGACCTTGGTACATTGTGCAGAGGTATGAAAAATTCACACCCTGTAGCACCATAGTTAAGCAGACCTAACACCTGGTGTAGATACGTCTAGGTCAACAGAAGAATTCAGCTCAGGGAGGTGGATCTACACTGATAGGAAAATCCCTTCCATTGAGGTAGGAAGCATCTATACCAGAGGTGGGCAAACTACGGCCCGCGGACCACATCCGGCCCGCAGGGCCGCTCTGCCCGGCCCGCAGGGCCGCTCTGCCCGGCCCCTGAGCTCCCGGCTGGCCCCGGCTCCTCCCCTGCTGTCCCCCCTCCCCCGCAGCCTCAGCTCGCCATGCCGGCAGCGCGGTGGCGTGGCCGGCTCCGGCTGGGCGGCGCGGCTCGGGCTGATTTATAAGTGAACACAGGGTGCCCTGGCACGGACCCCTCAACAACAGGGGGACCCAGGGCCGGGCACTCGGGCAGCTCAGCACCGGCGCACCCCCCGCATGGGGGAGGGGCTGCACTGCGGGGGCAAGAGAGTGGGCAGGTGGGGCGGGTGGCGGGAGCGCGGGGAACGCGGCCAGAGGATTCAGGAGAAGCACAGGTGGCCGCACAGCTGGCTGGAGAGAAACGGTGCTTTGAAGGGGAAACCGCCGCTTCACTCTGGCTGCGTGGCTGCCTCTGCTCCTCCTGTGTCCTCCGCCCATGTTCACAGGGTCACATTCTGAAAGGGGCTGGGGGGTGTGTGGATAGAGGATGGGATTCCAGGGGGGCGGTCAGGGGCGGTTAGGGGCAGGGGGTCCCGGGAGGGGGCGGTCAGGGGACAGGGAACGGTGGCGGGGGTTGGATAGGGGGTGGGGTCCCGGGGGGCGGTCAGGGGACAAGGAGCGGGGCGGTTGGATGGGTCGGTGGTTCTGAGGGGGGCGGGAAGTGGGAGGGGGCGGGGGGCAGGCTGTTTGGAGGGGCACAGCCTTCCCTACCCGGCCCTCCGTTTCGCAACCCCGATGTGGCCCTTGGGCCAAAAAGTTTGCCCACCCGGATCTATACTATGGCATTACACTTGCATAGCTGCAGTGCTTCAGCTCTGCCACTGTGGTGGGCATAGCGTATATATGCCCTAAGCAAGTTACTGTTGTCAAGATGGCAACTGTTCCTAAGTGTGGGATGTCCTATTTATGGAGCAGGAGTGATCTCAGTTGGCTGTCTGCTTCCACTCCTTCTGCTTTCTGAACTAGTGCCTGGGAAGCAAAGTCTGCAACATACCTCTTCACTGAACCCGTGGCTAAACTTGAAACTTCAAAGCGCTGCCGCGGGCGCGCTCCCACAGCAGCGCTTTGAAGTGCGAGTGTGGTCGCGCGCCACTCCCAGCGCTGCAGGTACTCCACCTCCACGAAGGGATTAGCTTACAGTGCTGGGAGGGCGGCTTCCAGCACTGGGGCACTGTTTACACTGGCGCTTTACAGCGCTGTAACTTGCTGCGCTCAGGGGGGTGTTTTTTTACACCCCTGAGCGAGAAAGTTGCACTGCTGTAAAGCGCCAGTGTAGCCATAGCCTGAGTGGTTACTGGGCAGGTGCTGCATGGAGACTTGTGGCTGAAACTACACACAGGCACCATGTAATGGTAAAGAGGAGTCAGAATCCCTTTTCCTGAGCTACTTCCTTGGTGTACCTTTTTAATTCAGCCTTCCTGTAGCCTTGCTACAAGAAAGTAGTTCCTCCTCTCTCCCTTTCCAAGTTGCTGCTGCTTCAAATAGCCACTCGATCTCATGGTCTCCTTCTCTCCTGTCCTTACAGTCTGCAATGGTTCTGTTCCAGTCCCTCTGCCCATTCTGGCTCTAATTTAAAAATTGCATTATTCCACCTAAGATATCAGGGCATGTCTTCCTTACTGCTATGCCCTGGCTCTCTCATTAGTCCTGAAGGATATGTGTGCAGAACTAGTCTTTTTCCCCCTGCTCTTCTGAAGAAGAATGCTCCTCAGAGGGATCTGGCTGTCAACCAGATGGCACTTAGATACTATGGCAAGAGGTGCATTTGAAATACTAAAGAGATAAGTAGCAAGACAATTCACATCAAAGGACTCCAAAGCCTTGACTGATGCATCTTCTCTGCCATCAGTCTCTTTAAAAACAAAAGTTGAGTGGAGAAGTTGAAAGAGGCAGGCCAAAAAATAATTTAAAGAACCACTAGCAAAAGACACAAAAACTAACAGCAATTTTTTAAAGTATATCAGAAGCAGGAAGCCTGCCAAACAATCAGTGGGGCCACTGGATGATCAAGGTGCTAAAGGAGCACACAAGGAAGATAAGGCCAACATGGAGAATCTAAATGAATTCTTTGCATCGGTCTTCACTGAAGAGGATGTGAGGGCAATTTCCACACCTGAGTCATTCCTTTTAGTTGACAAACGTGAGGAACTGTCCCAGATAGAGGTGTCAGTAGAGGAGGGTTTGGAACAAATTGATAAATTAAACAGTAATAAGTCCCTAAATAAGCAACTCAAATATGAACTGCAGAAATACTAACTATGGTCTGTAATTTATCACTTAAATCAGCCTCTGTACCATGTAATGCTGATCATTAAAAAGGTTCCACAGGTGATCCCGACAATAACCGCTGGTAAGCCTGACTTCAGTACCAGGCAAATTGGTTGAAACCGTAGTAAAGAACAGACTTATCAGACACGAGGAACACAGTTTTTACAGTGGAGAGAGGTAAATAGCGGGGTCCCCCACAGATCTGTGTTGGGACTGGTGCAGTTCAACATATCCATAAATGATCTTGAGAAGTGGGTAAACAGTGAGATGACAGTTTGCAAATGATTCAGAATTATTCAAGCTAGTTAGGTCCAAAGCTGACTGTGAAGAGTTACAAAGGAATCTCACAAAATTGGCTGACTGGGAAAGAAAATGGCAGATGAAATTCAATGTTTATAAATGCAAAATAAACATAATCCCAACTATACATACAAAAGGATGGGGTCTAAATTTGCTGTTAACACTTGAGAAAGAGATCTTGGAGTTGTGGTGGATAGTTCTCTGAAAACATCTGCTTAATGTGCAGCCGCAGTCAAAAAAACGAACAATGTTAGGAACCATTATGAGAGGGATAAATAATAAGAGACAAAATATCATAGCAACACTATATAAATCCATGGTATGCCCATACCTTGACTACTGTGTGCAGTTCCGGTTGCCTCATCTCAAGAAAGATATATTAGAAATGGAAAAAGTACAGAGAAGGGCAACAAAAATGATTAGGTGTATGAGGAGAGATTAAAAAGACTGGGACTTTTCAGCTTGGAAAAGGGATGACTGAGGGGGATATGACAGAGGTCTATAAAATCATCAATGGTGTGGAGAAAGTGAATAAGGAAGTGATATTTACTCCTTCACATAGCACAAGAACCGAGGTTGCTCAATTAAATTAATAGGCGATAGGTTTAAAACAAACATAAGGAAGTACTGCTTCACACAGTGCATATCAACTTGTGGAACTCATTGCCAGCAGATGTTGTGAAGGCTAAAACTGGGTTAAAAGATTAGATATGTTCATGCAGGATAGTTCCATCAATGGCTATTAGCTAATATGGTCAGGGACTCAACACCACGTTGCAGGTGTCCCTAAATCTCTGACTGCCAGAAGGTGGGCCTTTATGACAAGGGATGGAACACTTGATAAATTGTCCTATCTGTTAATTCCCTCTGAAGGATCTGGCACTGGCCACTTTTGGAGGACAGGATACAGGGCTAGATGGACCATTGGTCTGATCCACTATGGTCTTTCTTATGTTTTTATGAAGCTACCACCATGTAGTACCATCTCAAATCCAGAGATAAGCCAGGGCTCTCTTTCTGTCATTGTTGATATACTGGAGAGCATTATGGAATCTTGGGAAAAAACTTGATACCTGACCACCTCTCCCTACGGACATTGTATTGGCTCCCTAAATATTGCCATGAGACTTGGGTATTGTTCCCTTATATTGTGCAGGGAGTACGTTTGTCACTCAAGAAATCCATCTCAGTGCGGAGAGTTCCATCTTTCTGAAGGGTTCATCTGAGAGAAAATGAGAATCTTAGTTCAGGGGAAAAAAAGAACATCTTGGCTATAGTTCCCATCAATAAAGCATTGGCATCCTAGCGTCCTAGGTCTAGATTCGACCCCCTCCCCCGCCTGCAATGTTCCATAATGCCTCTCAGAGTAGGGGGGCTCGGGAAATGATATTCCTGAAGTGGAGTTTTCCATACAACAGCTCTCTGTATTTAGTCACCCAAGGTACTTGAACTGACAATGGACAAAAGGAGACTGGTCCTAAACTCCTACATGAACTTTTCCCCTAGTATTGACATAGACTCATAGACTCATAGACTTTAAGGTCAGAAGGGACCATTATGATCATCTAGTCTGACCTCCCGCATGATGCAGGCCACAAAAGCTGACCCACCCACTCCTGGAATAATTCTCTCCCTTGACTCAGCTGTTGAAGTCCCCAAATCATGATTTAAAGACTTCAAGTCACAGAGAATCCTCCAGCAAGCGACCCCTGCCCCATGCTGCGGAGGAAGGCGAAAAACCTCCAGGGCCTCTGCCAATCTACCCTGGAGGAAAATTCCTTCTGCCCCATGCTGCGGAGGAAGGCGAAAAACCTCCAGGGCCTCTGCCAATCTACCCTGGAGGAAAATTCCTTCCCAACCCCAAATATGGCGATCAGTAGAACCCCGAGCATGCGGGCAAGATTCTCCAGCCAGACCCACATTGACCATTGATACTAATTACCAGCGCTGGCATGTTATTGACCATTAATGTATTTAACCTCAATGTAGCTGGCTGAATTTGACCCTAGGGTGGACCTCAACTGCTAAATCTAGGTTAAAAAGTGTTAATATTAGGGAAAAGTTTGGGGTGGGTTAGCAGTGCATTAGCTAACCCTGACCTAACCTCAGCTGCTTTTCCTAACCTAAACGAATTCTATTTGGGATGCTTAATTGCTAAAATTAAGTGAGGCTATTTCCTTTCTGAAAATAAAAATCAAGGAAATTAAATAAACCTACACTAATGCAGTTTTTAAGTTGTGAATTTAAATGTGTGGTCAGGAAATGAACAAGTTGTTTTTCTTTGGTAAACAACTATTGTGATGATCTGTAAGAGAATTATTCATGTTACTATGAGAATCTTAACTTAATTTTCTGATACTATTCGAATTCCAAGTCAAGCTGCTATCAATCTAAAATGGCATGATTATAGATTGTGGTTTTTGCGAAAATTTTATTTTAGAATTATTTAACTGTAATAACTTGAACTTCTACAGCAGGTCTGAGGTCGCTAAAACACCATAGAAAACTGAACATTTTACAAATCTAATTTATTTTTCACCTTTACTGCTGACTATTTACTTTTTGCATTTCAGTCATTTTGGATTAAATTAAACTAATATTACTTTGTGTTTATATAGCCTTCATTGTGAGTATGTTGAAGTGGTTTAGAAATATTAATACATTAAGCCTCTCAACATCTTTTATGAGTTAGAGTAAGTATTGTCATCCTCATAGTACCAGTGAGGAACTTGAGGCACAGAGAGGTTAAGTAACTTGACTGAGGTCACGCAGGAAGTATTTGGGAATGCCGGGATTACAGACGCCCTATATTTTAACCAAAACCCACCTTCCTTGGTGAAATTTCAAATATTTGCCTTAGTATCACCTTCTGGCTCACATGGACATAAAAATGTTGCCACGTTTGTGTTGCAAACACAGCAAAATATTATTTAGGCACTCAGTCAACTTGAAAACCAAATTTTTGTATGAAAAAAGTTGTATCTGCTGATAACGTCAGTAGCACCTAACGTGACTGACAAAAGTTAGCAAAAATTATGTTCCTTTTTTGTCAATTTGTCTACGCCAGAGGTGGGCAAACTACGGCCCGCGGGCCACATCCGGCCCACAGGACCCTCCTGCCTGTCCCCTAAGCTCCTGGCTCGGAGGCTAGCCCCCGGCCCCTCCCCTGCTGTTCCCCCTCCCCCGCAGCCTCAGCGCGCTGTGCCACTGGCGCAATGCTCTGGGCAGCTGGGCAGCACAGCTGCAGAGCCACGGTCTGACCTGGTGCTCTGTGCTGCGCGGTAATGTGGCTGGCTCCAGTCGGGCGGCGCGGCTGTAGTGCCGCCAGCCACTGGTGCTCTAGGCAGCATGGTAAGGGGGCAGGGAGCAGGTGGGGTTGGATAGAGGGCAGGGGAGTTCGGGGTGGTGATCAGGGGGCGGGGGTGTGGATAGGGGTCGGGGCGGTCAGAGGATGGGGAATGGGGGGGTTGAATGGGTGCAAGGGTCCCGGGGGGCAGTCAGGAAGGAGGGGGGTTGATGGGGCAGCGGGGGGCAGTCGGGGAAAGGGTTCCGGGGGCGGTCAGGGGACAGGGAGCGTGGGGGTGTGTGGATGGGGCAGGGGTCCCGGGGGGGCCATCAGAGAATAGGGGGCGTTGGATGGGGCAGGAGTCGGGGTGAGAAGCGGGGGGGAGGTATGGGCGGGGGCTGGGCCACGCCTGCCTGTTTGGAGAGGCACAGCCTCCCCTAACCGGCCTTCCATACAATTTCCGAAACCTGATGCGGTCCTCAGGCCAAAAAGTTTGCCCGCCCCTGATCTATGCACTTAAACATGTTGTGTATAGTCAGTTAGTTTCTCCCTTAACATTAAGGTGGGAGGAAGAAAAACCTTGAACCTTTTTCCAGAAGAAGTTACTTTAAAAAAAATAGGGCAAACTATCTTGCTTAATTAGGAAGTGGATTTTTTTAAAAATTAGTCCATTCAAGTTTACAACGTCCTTTTGAATCCAAATAAACTCCTTATATTAGCGTTAAAAATTATGAAATTATTACAGTTATGGTTTTGAAAAATAACAAAACTAAATTTTTAGCATGCATGGTTTAGCTTGATGGTTTCTCTTTAACTGTGGGACACTTGTGGAACAAATAGAGATAAATTATTTATGTGCTGTTTTTTTCAGTTTTTCTTATATACAATTACCTTCATAACCAGATAGCTGATGTAATGATTTTTTTCATGCCTACCAAGTATATTTTTTGTGTGTGGATAATCAATGTGGTAATTAATGTTCTTTCTTAAATGATGTAATTGGGTATTCTATTAAATTATGGTTAAAGTTCTTGCAGTACACATTTCAGCTCAAGCTTGAAGTGTCAGTCACTAATAACTTATACATAGGAACATAGGCATTACATTCCAGATCAAACCACTGGTCCATGTAGTCCAGGATCCTGTCTCTGATAATGGCCAATACCAGATGCTTTAATGCAAGATGCAAGAAATCCTGTAGTTAACAATTATGAAATAACCAATCTATGGGAAAGTTTTTTCCTACTTTCCATCAGTTATAGGTATCTATACTTGTATGGTCTCTGTCACCACAGTATCTCAGCACTTCCTAAATATTTTAAAATAGAAATAGCAATACCAGTTTTTTTTCTCAGCTTCTAGGAGAAATAGCTTGAGTGAATTATAAGAATTTGCTTTCTTGCTTGTTTGTGGGTAGATGGATGTGTTTTGCGTGAAGAAATCAAGTTAATGATTAATTCATGACCTAAAGAATATTAGTTTATATCCCTTACTAACATTTATTTTATTCTATCTACTGTAACTAATTCTCATTATCCATATAGATGTCTAATCCTTTTTGAATCCTGCTATGATCTTGAACTCAATGGTATATTGTAGCAGAGAGTTCCACAGATTGTTGTATTTTTTTTTTAAATCCTTTAACTAGTGTTTATTTTTTAATTGACTGTTCTCATTGTCTTGTGGGGTGAAACGGGGAGGGAAGTGCCTGGGGCTGGGAATTGGGGAAGACTAGTATGCATTGGTCTCAAAGGACTGCAGGATATGACTGGGTTGGAGTAGGTGGGTGGGTGGGAACATTGCACCAAAAAGTTCTTCAGCAGGACTGTCTGCTTCTCTATCAATTCCAGAAGCTTTTTCTGCATGTCCATATCTTTTTCCATGCTCTTTGTTGTCAATTCTCTGTCCTTTTCTCTTTTTGTAGGAAAACCTTTTCTCCCCCTTCTGTCTTCAAATCCATCTTTTGGGGTGCAGACATGAGCTCCCCAGACATTTCTTCTTTTTTTCTTCCCTGGACATTTGTCAGGCATTCAGAGGATAACACACCTGTCCATGGAGTCTGTGGCACTTCAGGTGTAGGAGCTGAGAAGCAGCATGGGTAGTCATTGTACTAATCATAGTCTCCCTGGCAGCAATGATGACATTTTGCTTCTTCCTGAGTTTTGGAATACCAAGCCCATAGTCTCTTTCTAATCTGGGGTGAGTGTGAAGTTGAGACGTTTTCCACCTTGGTTCTCCCTTTTACAGATAGAGCCCTGCAAATCTGTGGATATCTGCTTTATATCCGCAGACCATTTTTGCGGATTGGATGCGGATACAAATTTTGTATCTGCACAGGGATAGGGCCCCTGGTTTGGTGGTGCACTGTGGCATTTGATGGGGGAAGGAGAGGGCTGGTTAATAACTGAGTGTGCAGCTCTGTGGGTCACTGGTCGACTGGACTGGAGGGTTTGGAATCTGGGAGGGGGGTGGTGGTGGTGGGGACAAGTTAGTAATTGCATGTGCATCCTGTCTTTACTTTAAAGGATGTTACCTTTAGGCATGTTACCAAGATTTAGAGAAGGGTCTCGTTCAAAAGATTAATGGGCAAACCAGCAAGATGTGTAATGAAGTTGTCCATCAGGATGTTGTCTTCCCCTCCCTCCTGGAACCGGTTCAGGAGTGGAAGGGCAACACTACCTATATAGGTGGCCCCGAGTGGGCTACATTGCCTTTCAATGTTTGTGCCAAAATAGAGCACTATCTTTAACTTAAATTCTATTCTATAATTTTTTGCTCAGCCAAAAATGCACTGCAAAATACAGACTTTTGCAGTACTTGTTCTGAATCCAGTGGGTAACAGTGATGAGAGTCTGATTAAAAATAGCTATGAATGCCTTGTAAACTCTGTGTTGGGAAAAACAATGAGGAGTCTTGTGGCACCTTAAAGACTAACAAATTTATTATACCTCATAAAATGATACGGTAGCTAAAGACTTAGGACATTGCTCAAACTAAAGCAAAGTACTTTTTTATATACAGTAAGAGAAAAAGCATTTTCCATTTCAGTAAACATGCCTGCATGCCAGTGTGTTTGATTTTTAACTCCTGTCGTGCTGCCAGTTTGAATGAGAGGGAAAGAGTGGAGTGGCAGTCAAGCAAGAGGGAGAGGAACATGGGGCGGGGGAGGTGCCAGATTTGCCAGTGGTTGGGGATTTGATATATCAGAGAAATAAACATGGTAGATCTTAAATTCTCCCTGGCATGGATGCCATTTTGAGCATGGGGGTGGGGTGAGTGGAATAACAGTTCACATGCTGTCAAGAATGAGGGCCTGCAGCTGTGCCTGTCCAGTTGTCAGACAGCCAATGAGCTCTGCTGGAACACAGCAAAACCACCTGATTGGGTAAGGCTGTCAGGTGGCTTGCTATTAAGTCCAGCAGCTGCAGTTGATAGCAGCTGCTCAATGCATATGTCTATGGATTTTCTGCTTCCCTATGCTCACTTTACTCCAAGCCTTGCACCCAGCCTTGCTCAAGCTGAGACCCTGCCCTGCACCCAGACTTGCTTGTGTCTTGGGATCAGTCCTGCTTCTGCCTTCCCTGACTCTAGGTAATCTGAGTCTGACTCTAGGCTCTGACTCTGTCTTGACCCTTGGCTCTGGCATCTGGACTGAGTACGGGTCTGATCCTTGGCCTCGGTTCAGAGTGTACCTCGACCCTTGGCTCTGGCATTTGGACTTTGACCACTAGGCATGACCACCCATGACCCAGTCTCCTGATATATCTCCTAAGATAACAGTGGCCATCAAATACACAGGAGAAAAGCTGTTTAACCCTCCGATACAGTTGTATTATAGCACATAATATTTATTGGAAGAGATGCTGTCCCCAACACTGTCCTGCTAAGTGTCTATGTGGGTTTTGGGAACCATATCTGATGCGGTCTCTGTCTTTGGGTCTGCATTGGGCTCTTGGTGAGGGGTGAGATCCTGGCTTTCCAAGGAAATTTCCTCCTTGTTGGAGGTCGGGTTACTCAGTCTCTTGGGTACCTTTGGTGCTGTCCACAAAATACCAGGGTTTAGGGTGGCCTCTTTTACAGAAATCCAGTCCAGCTTGTGATAGTAGGGGCAGGCACTGGGCGCATTACTGGAGGTCTTGTTGGTGGTTTTTTGTTTGTTTGTTTGTTTTTTTTGGTAAAATTCTGCTTGAGTTCCTTTTGTTTGTTGCAGTACTGGAACTTGTCCCAGGAGTGACTCCTTTCTGTTGTTTGTTTTTTGTTTGATATATGCTCTTATATGCATTCTAGAGGCAACTTTTAAGGCAGGATTGAATAGGCTTCTCTCACCAGGTCTTAAGGAAATCCATGATCACTGTGTGGATCGATGCAGAAACATGAGGCTTGGCTGCTATAATGCTGAGAAGGGTATGTGACTCCAGGAGTGAGTACTCACAAATGGGGTGCACTTGACTTTGGATCAGCATTTAAATGGGGGAGGTGACATCTGGTCAGCATGACCCCAGAGAGGTAGAGGGTGCACAGATAAACAGACAGGTTGATCCAGTTATGAAGGTGGATGATGATGTGATGGAGAAACCTCCTTTTTAAAAAATGTAAAGGTTGCTGGGAACCGTTCAGTCAGTATTTGAGAAAAAACAACTTTCCTTTCCCACCATCCTGTTCTCTTCTGCTGATGACAGGTATAATTTTTTGTAAATTTCAACTTGTATTAGCAGCAAGGGGAGGCAGCAGGGGCAGCACTTGCTGTAAAAGTCTTCTACAGTTAGAAGACCAGAAAGACTGGTATATATGGGACTTTTTGCTCCCTATAAGAGGGATGTGCATAGTGTAAACAAGCTTTCCTTCTAGCTCCATGCAACAATAAATAAATAAAAAAATCAGCCAGCCAGTCTGCTGCTGGGGTGCTAGGTGTGAACTAGACCCCTGGCACTTCCAAGAGAATCTCGGGCTTGTCTACAGTATCGCTTAAGTCAATGTAAGTTATGTCGCTCAGGAGTATGAAAAAGCCACCCCCCTGAACAACATAAGTTACATTGACTTAAAGCGGTGTCTACACCATGCAATGTTGGTGGGAGACGTTCTCCCATTGACATAGCTTCTGCCTCTTGTTGAGGTGGAGTAATTATGCCGATGGGAGAGCGCGCTCCTGTCGGCATAGTGCATCTTCACCAGACGTACTACAGCAGCTCATCTGCATTGGTGCAGCTGTGCTGATGTAGCACGATAGTGTAGACTAGCCCTGATAAGCCTGTAGGAATTGGTGAGATGAAGAGAGCATTCTTGTTAGTGCCTCCAGTCCTTATCTGCCAGCTCCTTTACTGCATCTTTTTCTGTTATAAAACACCAGCAAGCAGGGACATAAGCACTTGGGAGCTTAAAGCAGGCTGCTTTTCCCCTCCAGCCAACTGGATTGGATTCCCTTAAGTGGCCCAGAAGAGCTTGCTCCTGGCCCTGACTGCAGTCTGATTTCCTCTGGGGACCACAGGGAGCTGATTTCCAGTTTCCAGTAGGCTGACTGTAGCAGAGATATAGATAACTTTTTTTTATTTGGGGTGGGGGCTAGACTTAAAAATAATATAATAGTTGTTGAATATTGCTTTAATGAGTAGTTTTACCATGACTAAACTTGAGCGCTTTTAATAAAGTGAGATAAACAAGCTTCTATTCCAAACTCAGTGTTTTCTTTATTAATACAGTGCCTACACTTTTTTGGGGATGGGGGAAGAGATTGAACACTCCCCTCCTCCCCCGCAAGACTCCAACTATCTAAGCCTATGCCATCGGTATAATTTTGAATGACACAGCTTTGCTGATATAACTGCAGACCGAACTTTCCTCCATAGTAAATGCTGTTTCTGCCTAGTGGATGACAGCATAATCAGAAATGGTGCCAAGGGGAATGGAATTTCTTTCTGAAACTAGAAAGGAAAGAAGAAATTTCAGGAGGCCAACTTATGAGTTCATGTGAAAATATAAAAATTTTAAAAGATAAACAAAACAATTTGATCTTAACTTTGATATTCACTTTTTAAAAATGAGTTCACAGATGGCACCTACAATGCTATAGAGTAGGAAAATACAAGACATTAAGATATGATGTAAATTAGTCTTGTCAGGTCCTTTATAGATTGAAAGTCTTTGTTAAAGTGCTGATAGTCTGTGCAATGGCTTTTGGATTTATTTTCACATATAAAGTAGTTATATAGAACTTGATTAGAAAATTTGTGTTCATTCTCATAAGAAAACATTCTTTGTTTGAATCTGTATTGGTATACAAAGCACGAGACGCGTTTATATTCAGAGTGGACAAAGCTATGTTGCATTGCATACTAAATAGTAATCTTTCTCTAGAAGAGAATTGAAATTGTATTTAAATAGCAAGTTAACTGTATGGTTTAAAATACTTTTTCATTCTAGAAATAAATTCTGTAAAGTTGGTTATACCTTTTATAACACTATTTTCAGGCATTTTATACAAAGATTGCTTAAACTATAGACAGTATGAGCCATACATCTGTTTACAGAACAGTGAAAAATGTTTTTTTTTTTTCTCCTTGTGATTGATTATTCATATCCAGTTAGGTCTCAGTATAGCATTCATTTTTAAAGATAACAAGCATGTGATGGATTATTTAGAATATTTTGATTTAAATATTTATATCAATATTTCTTCTACCTTTGTGTATAACTTATTCAGTCACTCACCTGGTTTGTGGTATTACCAATTTGTACATTTTGCATAATGTATGTCGAATTCCCTAGAACACACTTACTAGATAAGAAACCTGCTATGACAATGCCAAAGAGATAAGAATAAATAATACACAAATTACAAGATACTGTAAATCCCAAAATATTCAAAAATTATGAGAATTATATTTGAGCACTAGAAGAAACACTGTTTAATACCAGAACTACTGGATGAAATATGCTGGCTGTGGGTTTGTTTATTGTGGATTTATTTGTATCTGGTTTTCTACTTGCATGATTTTATTTAAGTGTGGTAGTGATGGAACCTGTAAATTGTTTATTTCTTTGTGGAAACAAACATGGAAAACAGGATTTCTTATTTTTTGATGAACAAAATGTAACTAAAATATCTGTTCTGTCAACCAATCCCTACACAAAGGGACATTAAAAAGGGATAATGGTAATAGAGAGTGCCACCCAGTCTATGCAATCAGCTGTGTACCTTTTAAATACCACATAATTTTCTTGGTTACCAAGAGATACCAAAAGCAGAGGTAACTTCAACTAGAGAGTAAACAATGAAGTCAACAGAAACAATACTCTTTAGCTATTATTGTGTGTGATGTGGATCAGAATGAAAAGGACTGTTTGTAGGAGCAGCCACAAGGCAATTTTAAAACCTCATAAATATTAAGAAATCATTTTCTAATTTATTTTTACTCTTCAGTTATCTAACCAAAATTGCTAGCAAAACTATCTTTACATTGGTTCCTCTTTTGCATTGCATAAGATATATAGCTCCATATTCTATCTTGTTTTTTTGGAGAGGAGTGTAAATTTTTCAGGGCAGGGATTGGTCAAGGTGGTTTATCTATGGATTTTGGCCCTAGGCTGCTAAGGAGTCCACTACAGAACCAGCCTTGCAAGGTTTGCTGTTGAGTACAGCTGTCTAATTGGTGGTTGTTTGGACAAACTGAAGACAAAAAGTAGACTCCTCAGATGCACACATGCCCTGCCTACACTACAAAAAAGGCTGTTCTAAGAAATAAAATAAATAAAATTTTAATAACTTTTTCACCTAATACAATTTTTGCCCCCAGCCTGGTCAGAGGGTAAGGTACAGTAACTCCTCACTTAACGTTGTAGTTATGTTCCTGAAAAATGCGACTTTAAGCTAAACGATGTTAAGCAAATCCAATTTCCCCATAAGAATTAATGTAAATGGGGGTAGGGAGGGTTAGGTTCCAGGAAAATGTTTTTCACCAGACAAAAAACTATAATATATATACACACACACACAGTATATGTTTTAAACAAACAATTTAATACTGTTCACAGCTATGATGATTGTGAAGCTTGGTTGAGGTGGTGAAGTTAGAGGGTGGAAGAGGGTGGGATATTTCCCAGGGAATGCCTTGCTGCTAAATCAGTGGTTCTCAAACTTTTGTACTGGTGATCCCTTTCACATAGCAAGCCTCTGAGTGCGACCCCCCCCATAGAAATTAAAAATACTTTTTTATATATTTAACACCATTATAAATGCTGGAGGCAAAGCAGGGTTTGGGATGGAGGCTGACAGCTCGCGACCCCCCATGTAATAACCTCATGACCCCCTGAGGGGTCCTGACCCCCAATTTGAGAACCCTTTGCTAAATGATGAACTAGCACTCGGCTGAGCCCTCAAGGGTTAATACATTGTTGTTAATGTAGCCTCACATTCTACAAGGCAGCAGGAATTCAGGGGAGGGGAGATAGCATAGCAGACAGAGACAGACATACACCTTGTGTGTGGGAGAGAGAGAGAAATGCACCCTGCCCCTTTTAGTAAGCTGATCCACTCTTAAGTGCATTGTCTTTTTAAGTGGATCAGGAAGTTGAGAGAGCAGCTGCTGCCTCAGGCTCTCTCTCCCTTGCTGTCCCCACCCTGCTGTATATGGAGAAGGGGTAAGTGGGATGTAGGAGCAGGGGGGAGGGGGGACACCCTGACATTAGCCCCCCTCCGCCCCCTGCACAGCAAGCAGGAGGCTCGGGGAGCAGCTCCAAGGCAGAGGGCAGGAGCAGCACATGGCAGTAGGGGGAGGGACAGCTGCAATTGCTAGCCTGCTGGCAGCTGCTGCACAGGAAACTTAGGGGAGCCGGGAGCTGATAGGGGGAGTTGATAGGGGGGCTGCCGGTCCACCCTGGTTCCAAGCCCCCACCAGCTAGCTGCAACAGGCTGCTCTTCCTGCAAGCAGTGGACAAAGCAGGCAGCTGCCAAACGACGTTAGAAGAGAGCATTGCACAACTTTAAACGAGCATGTTCCCTAATTGATCAGCAACGTAACAACGAAACAACTTTAACCGGGACGACTTTAAGTGAGGAGTTACTGTAGTATTGCCAACTTCAAGAGATAAAAAATCATGAGTCGGATCCCCCAAAACCATGAGATTCAAAAAAAGATTATATTGTGTTTTTTAGGTCAGTCTCTTGATATTTGAACTCCTTTTGCCCATCCCCAAGGTATGTGCATGTGACAGTTAGTGTTGGCCACCCTCCCATATGTACTATATAAGGTGATATTGGCCCTTGTTGCAGGAGCTCTCACCCCCACATCAGACCATCTCCTGGCCAGCAATTAAGCCTGTCCTCCAGTCCCCCATCAGTTCTGTCCCCACCCAACCCCCCTCAATTCAGCCCCTCCCTTCAGTTCAGTCCGCTAGCCCATATCATCACTACCCCATCAGTTCAGCCCCCCTACTCCATCAACCCCCACTGCCCTCAGTTCATCCTCCCTGCACTCACTCCACCCACTTCAGCCCCCCTGCAGCCCCCCAGCCTTACCTCTGCTCCTCTTAGGGTTCTTCACTCTCCCAAGGCCTGCAGGAGGGGGCTGCAATGGGGTCCCTCTCCCACTTCCTAGGCTGGTGGGAGAGCAGCTGGTTAGGGCTGTCAGCCAGAGCCCTGGGTGACGGGGCTCTGGCTGTCAGCCCCCAGCAGCGGGGACAGGGGAGGCTGACAGTGGGAGCCCCGGCCACCTGGGGCGGCCAGTGAGATCTAAGTAAAATTAAAAGTAAAATTCTCGCGAGAGAACTCTTAAATGTAAGGGTTTTGGTTT
Organism: Emys orbicularis; assembly: GCF_028017835.1. Taxonomy (NCBI): domain Eukaryota; kingdom Metazoa; phylum Chordata; order Testudines; family Emydidae; genus Emys; species Emys orbicularis. The sequence goes on along the minus strand of NC_088683.1, from coordinate 29,731,192 downwards.
TTTTTGAGTCGTAGCACAAGATCACGAGTGAGGCTTAATTTTACTTAGAAATCGCATCTCTTGCGATAAATTTGTGAGCGTTGGTATGTCTGGTAATGCGTTGAACATACTGTAGTTCTGGAAACCCATTCAAGACTAGGTTACTGCCTAGCCTTAATGATTTTTTTCAAAAGAATTTTATCACATTATGTCCTTATTCTGCTTGCCCACAGGAAGAAGTTTTTTTACTTGGGAAGTGGAGCGTACTTCTTTAGGTTTAAATACTTCAGCATTTCCTGCTAAAGTACCTTTGTTAGTTACGTTGTTCAGATCAGAAAAGAACATTACAAAAAATGTTTGCCTCCTTTAAGATGCTCCTCTGTAAAGGCAATGATGTTAGCATTTTTGGTTATTAGAATGCTTAATAATATTGAAATAAACCACCAGGTGGCAACATATCAATTTTTAAAAATTCTTTCAAAAGGAACTAAAGCTCTATTGAATAAAATGTGACAGTAGAACAAAGTTTTGATGAAAACAGAAACAAACAGCTTTGCATCTGTTTTTTTTTTTATTGTGATCGAGGAAGCAGGCTCTCTAAAAAGTGGTGTAGGGGAAACTTCAAACTCGCTATATGTATTTCTACTCATTGAATGGACAAGAGTATTTTGGATTTATGCTCTGGAATATGTGTGCAAACATTTAATGGGTTTTAACATCGCTTTCTTGTATGATGGTATTTGTTTTAGCATTCCAATTAGGAAAGGGTTAAACAACACACAGGTAAGCAATGGCTTAAAGACAAACACTTTTTATAACAGGAAATGTAAATGTTAATGAAAATGTAAACACTTTATAATCAGATGTTTGAAGAACCAGGTAACGTAAAAACATTGTATTTAAATATCTTTAAGTAAGTTATCCATAACTATTTAGGAACATGTGCCTGATGCTACAGATACTTATTATGGAACGTAATGCTTACTACCATGTGTTCTGTCATTGAAGTCTGTGGGACTGCTCAAGTAGTAAGTGCTCCCCCATGGTGGTTGTGGCAGGATGAGGCCTTAACTATCATTGGCAGCTTACTTAATATACAGCACAGCTGAGAAGCAAGATCAGGAAAGTCAGATTCTATGTTTGGTGACTGCAATGACAAGACATTCCTTTGTGTGCTATATTTTTGTTTTTCTTATGCAATGAACGGAGGATACAGTTTGGATGCAGGGAATTATGACTCGTTTAGCTCATATTGAATATGAACAAGAGTAATTTTTTTCTGTACTGAACATTTCTGTTGCACGTGTTTTAGTTCAGATTTTTTTTTAATAAGGACATTGACAAGTAGTTTAGCCCAGTGGCTCTCAGCCTGTCCAAACTTCTGTACCCCTTTCAGGAGTCTGATTTGTCTTGCATACCCACAAGTTTCACCTCACTTAAAAACTACTTGCTTACAAAATCAGACATAAAAATATAAGTGTGTCGCACCCACTATTACTGAAAAATTTCTTACTTTCACATTTTTGCCATGTAATTATAAAATAAACCAATTGGAATATAAACATTGTACTTACATTTCATTGTAGTATATAGAGCAGTATAAATCAGTCATGTGGGGTGCAGGAGGAGTGCGAGGTGCGGCAGAGGGCTCAGGGCAGGGGGTTGGGGTGCAGGAGGGGTGCGGCAGGGGGCTCAGGGCACGGGGTTGGGGTGAGGGGTGCAGGAGGGGTTTGGGGTGCGGGCTCTGGCACAGTGCCACTTACCTTCCCCGAAGCTCCCATTGGCTGTGGTTCCCTGTTCCCGGCCAATGGAAGCTGCGGGGGGCAGTGCCTGCAGGCGAGGGCAGCGCGCGGAGCCCTCTGCCCCCGCCCCCGCAGGGGCCAGAGGGACGTGGCGCTGGCCGCTTCCGGGAGCAGCATGGGGGCCTGCGGCGCCATAGGGGTGGCAATCCCGGGGGCCGGATCCAAAGCCCTGGCAGGCTGGATCCGGCCTGTGGGCTGTTGTTTGCCCACTCCTGCTCCAGTCCCTTATGTACTGGCCAGGCAGCCTTTTTTTTTTTCCTTCCATAAAGTGTGTTGTGTTTTGGCTACACTCCTCCTTCCTGCCCTGTATATTTCTTTCTTTCTTTTTTTGTTTTTTGGTCGGGGTAGGAGCAGAGAGAGGATTTTTTTAGAGTACATAGCTCTTCTTTGTCATCTGAAATGGTGCTGTCAAGTTGGGAAGTTCTTGTATCTTCAGGCCATGGCTTATTTAAAATTCTTTGCTAATTTGCTCCCAGATAGTTAGCAAAGGAAAAATCCACCTTCACCTTAACATGCTAAAGAAGTAGGGTTAACTCTTTATGACCCTGGACTTTCCTGTCAGTCTTGATAGTAGCGAGATATGGGCCAAGGATGGTTTTTAACTACAGAATGTCTGCTACAGGTACATTTTGTAATTACTAGAGAGGAGTACTTGTCTCTTCAGAAGAGGGAGCAGTCTCTGTGGTTGCATAGTTAAGAGAGCTTGAAAAACTTCCACTGGACCAGCTGCCTTGCAGGCAATATTTTTCTTCCTGGATAGGGCCTTATTACAGACTTAGCTTTCAGATGGAAAGCAGATCTCTCCTGAGAAATCAGAAAGTCAGATTGATGTGCGGTCAACACACTAACATTTTCTTTTAATTAAATCAATATAACTTAATGATCTGGTGTAATATGCAGTTTCAGTGTTCATCTTAAAGGTGATGTGCCAAAAAAAGGAAGGGGGCTTGAGCCCTCTTTTGCTTCTTTATTATATATAAAGTATCAGGAATGCCAAATTTGGTCTTCCTTTGTTTTGGTTTTGGATTTCTGGGGATGTTTATTGTGATCTCTAACCCCTTAATTGGAGGAATAAGGGCGTTAAATCGTTACTAAAGATTTGTTTAAAAAAACTACAACTTCACTAAGCTAAACAGGTGTAAACAAAAAAAGTTTTAAACTGTCTGACTAAAAATTTGTTCTCAGTTGCTCAATTTTCACTGCCTTTGTACTTGAGATGTCATAGTTTCACCACTTCTCTACTCATTAGTCTTCTAATGTAGACATGACCTGAATTTCTACTGTATAAAACAAGCAATCAGGTTCCTTCCCAACTTCCTCCTTTTTCCCCCCATCAGAGAAAACTACTCAGGCTTTTATTATACATCATAAGGAAGCAAATAAGGACAAGCCCAATTTTTTCCTTTACAGATCATCTTTATTTATTTTTTAAAATCTGGTTCAAAATTGGAAGTCTGGAGGTGTTTTTTCAATTTCCTACTCTGCCACTTTATCACTGTGTGATCTTTAGTAAGTTACACAACCTAGGTGAGTTGCTCAGGGGTGTGAAAAATTCACACTCCTGAGTGCTATAGTTAAACCACCCTACTCTGGAAGAATTTGATCTGGCTACCGCCACTCGGAGAGACAGATTAACTACAGTGACTGAACTACAGTGGCTGTAGTGCAGACGTGGCCTAAGGCCATACAGATGCTTTCTCTAGTGTCTGTACTGGGGTTAGGTCGAGTTAACTACAGCGCTCTGGGATTTGAATTTTTCATACATCTGAATGATGTAGCTAGGCAACTCCGATTTTTAATTATAGACAAGGCCTTAATGCCTCTATCTCGGTTTCCTCTTAATTTCCAATAGTTGCTTTTGATTTTTGTTGTTGTTTCTGCATTTGGTCCTAATATGTGAAGTTGCAAGAGTAATTAAAAAGACAAGGAAAATGCTGGCATCTGATAAAATGTGTAAAATCGCTTATACATTCTTACATCATTACTGTTGAAACCAAGATGGCAATAATTAGGAAAAAGTTTAATCCAGAATCTAGAACATTAGAATCTCTCCACCTGTCTTCTAGAACAGATGATGCAAAACAGGTAGTCATCTTTTAGTGAGACCTTGAATAATGAATGAATAAATAATGTTGTAAGAACAGACATTAAATGAACAGTATTTGAACCCTTTTCATGCTATTTTGCTAGACTATTGCCCTTTTTTCTATAGTACTTACCACCTCCTGTTGTTGCCATCATAGTAATTTTCTATAAACTTCCTTCCGATCCCTCTTAGTACAGACCTTTAAACATATATCTGAATCCGTCATTTGTCCTCAATTAATACAGATTTTAAGTTTAAAATATCTGACCGCCTCATGCAGTGCATGTCAGAGCATAAGCTACAGTATTTGGGCCAATCTTCCTCACCCTGCAAGCATGCAGATTATATATACTTCCAGTACTCAACCTCTTCTTGCAGCCTTCTTAATAGAACAAAAGCTAAACTTATTTTATAAGGTACTTGGATGCTTTGATACCTAGATAAAGATATCTTCTATGGGCTATGATGGAGCAGAAATCGTAAATCTACTATATCTATGCCTTTTCATGTTGCTAGCATCATAGGGTAAACTGTGGCTTGAAAACCCAGTTATAATAGATCAGGCATTTGATTGTCATTAGGAAAATAAAAAATAAACCAGGAATCTTTGGAAGAATATTTGAACTATAAATGGGCTATAGTGTGATAGGTACTTCAGGTGATGGGACATTAACTATTAAGCTAATTTGTTGCAAATGTACATGACCTATATATGCCAGCATATGTATACCCAAAATAAACTAGTCTTATACTTTATTGCCTCATTTTTTGAATTATATCTAAGAATGCTGTGCTGAAAAGGCTGATAGTTGAAAAGAAAATGTATGGTATTTATATACTGCAAGACTATTAAAATAACTGAGTATATTATATAAAATGTAAATAAAGATATACAGGGCTCATAGGACAATGAAAATGAGCAGAAAAGAATGACAAGTTACAAAGTGCTCTAAAGTTGTAGAAAATTGTATTTGAGAAACAGTATGTGGTCACCTAATTAAAGCCTACATTATATTGTGGCATCTTTAGATTTTTGAAGAATTATAGGGCACTTAGTTTATTTCCATGTCCTTAAACAGATTGTCTTGAAACGTATGCCTCATGGATTGTATGTGGTAGGGTTAGTGATCCAAATGTGGGGTTACTGAGTAATGTATTCCTGAGATACAGCCCCCCGAAACAAGAGCATTTCATGAAGTTGGCACATTCTGGCAAAAATTTGAGAATAAACTGAACATTTGGGAAAAATCTGACTTTGTCACGGGTGTGTGTGTGTTAATTGGAGAAACATAATCTGAGTGCTGCAGAATATTCAGAAGGTGCTGAAACTGTTTTAAAAAAGAAAATTACACATGTGAATGTTCCCTGGGAGGAGTAGAGTGATTGGGGGCAGAAGAAGGGTTTGAGTCTGCAGCAACAGATAGGGGTCTTATGGCAAGGGGGATACATGGGAATGTGTAGTAGCAGTGGGAAGAGGGGTTAGGGATTGAGATAAGGGGGAGAGGCTGGGGGAGTGGGAAGGGAGAGGTTGGAGAATGGGAGAAGTAGCAGAGGAAGTTGGGTATTCAGGGGTGGGGGGACTTGTCAGCCTGGAATTCTCCCCTTGTGTGTGTACTGTGATCTAGGGGGGGCAGGTCCTACCCCTCTGCAAGGGTCTCAATCCCACTTCCTGCCTGCTGTGTGTTTTGAGATCTGAGGAACCCTGCTCCTCTTAGAGTGTGTGAGCTCCTCTCTCTGCCCCTCCATGTGAGCTGGGATCTAGGGTCGGGGGACTGAAGATAACACATATTTAAACATCTGAAATCCAGAAAATGAATATTTAGGGAACACATCACCCCTGGGTGTGAGGTGTGGGCTGGCCAGAGTGTGTGGGGGACTGGCCTGGGTTTGAGGAAGGATGGACTTGGGTATACCTGGGATATGTCTGGGGAAGGCTGACTGAAGCAGGGTTAGGAGTCCTAGCTATGGGTTGGTAGTGGGAATGAGGGCCCCAGCTCAGTGTGCACCTCGGGCCATATAGCTGTTGCTTCTGACCTGTGTACAGCAGCATAGGAAAGGAGACATCAAGGAGCAATTCCTTACATGGTAATGGCTTCTACAGTGCCAGCTAATGGCTTAATGGGATGGTGAGGCAGGGGAGACATACACCAGTCTTCTCTCACACACAAAGTTACTGTAATCACCATGTAATAAAGCTGTCAACATTTTGGGACTTTCTCTCACTGATCCTGTTAGCAGCTACACATTGCAAACATTTCAAAGGACAACCATGATCCCCAGTCCGCTATAACAAAATGGGGAGGAGCACTTAGGAATCACATGACGATTCTGTGTCCTAGTGGAAAGAACACTGACTGGGACTGTTACTAGCTCTGCCTCTAGCCTGCTGGGTGACATTGGGCAAGTCACCTCACCTCTCTGTGCCTCAATTTCCCATCTGTACAATAGGGATGATGTAAATTTCCTTGAGATTTACTGGTGAAAAGCGCTATATAAAAGCTAGGTCTTTTACTTATTACCTAGCCACAGCAGCATATTTACTGCAAACCTAGGTGAGAATTACAACTGCTTAAATGACCACCACCTCCTACCAACAAATATTGCTGTTAAAAGAAACTAGAACTTTAAATGTCACAAAACTTTAACATAGAGTTAACATTGCCTGGCGATAACTAGTGCCCTTCCAGAAGGTTGAGTTCAGCAAAACTCAAACTTTTGAAAACCAGGAAATATAAGAGTTAAAGTAAATGCCCATGCAACCTTACGACTGCCCTGTTTGAGTGATACCCCAATACATCCAGAACACACGTTCCCACTCTACCTTTTCAGTGTAATGGACAAATGCTACCGACACATGCCCTGTGCTCAAACTTTGAGCCTGTTCCTCCAACAGGATAACACATTTGGAAAATTTACCAACCACTTCCCATCCTTTTACAGCCCTTTCACACTTGGACACAGGATACCATCTAAAACTATACTTTCCCCTACTTATAATCAAATCCACAGTCTGCTCTCATATCCCACGTCACCGCTAACCCTTCCCATGTCAAGAATACCACAGTGCCCTGCTACAGACACAACCTACACAATTCTGTATTGAAATGATGCAGACTGGAACCTCAAAGTACACATGCACTTCTTTCCTTTGATAATACACATGAGGTGGAACTCAGACCCAGTCTCCTCATATCATAATCACAGCTCTTCCAAGCTGCTCCAACTTATTTCTCCACAAATCAGTACAGCTGCAAATAACATTAAATGCAGCTGGAGTGCATGCAGATAATTCCCAGTAGCTATTGCTAGCTCTGAGGGGCAGAGTTAAGGTTTTACCATAACTCTGTATTTCCTGGGTTTTGTAAGTTTGAGTTTTGCTGAACTTGACGTTCTGGAAGGACACAGCAGGCTACGTTAACTCTGTGTTAATGAAGCTTTTTGCCATTTGCTTTCTTATACTCAGACCCAGGAAGAAGAGGTCATCTGAGAAGTCGATGTGAGGGGGGTAAATAGAACAGTTTATTAGACATGCCACTAGCAACATGGGGTTTCTATAGAATCAAGTTTAGTCTGTGTCATTCTTAGCACCTCATGAAGATCTAGTCTTCCAGTTGCATTTAATTCAAATGTTTTGGAGGAAGGAGTCTAATTTCATAATCTATATAAACTGATTAAAATCATAAGGTATGTCTACACTTGTGATGACATGGAGAGTACAGACACTGCACGCCCAATTACATGGTTATAAATAGCAGTGGAGACAGTGTGGTACTACTTAGGTCAGTAGAGAACAGATACGCCAGACCCTTAGGTTATATACCCTATATGGCACTCCACATGCCCAAACAGTGCCTTCCATGTTTATGCTGCTAAAAACAAGCTAAAGACTAAGATCCTGATCCTGCAAAGATTTGTGTATGTGCTTAATTTGAAGCATGAGAGTAATCACATTGGCTTTCATGTGCATAATTTTTTGCAAGGTCAGGGACTAAGATGTTCCACTCTATTTAGGTTCTTACACAACACTCAGCACTATGGTATCTCGAACACTTTCTGGATTTCTCAGAGAGGAGAATTCATTCAGTTTGGAGCTACTTTTGCTTTAATTTTTCTTGTTAGATTACATCAGGGATCGGCAACCATTGGCACGTGGCCCGCCAGGGTAAGCACCTGTAAAGGAAAATTGAGTAGGCCCAAACTTAGGTGGCCAGCACATCCCTCGGCCTGCGTCGCTTCCCGCAGCCCCCATTGGCCTGGAGTGGCGAACCGCGGCCAGTGGGAGCCGTGATCGGCCAAACCTGCAGATGCGGCAGGTAAACAAACTGGCTCGGCCCGCCAGGAGGTTTACCCTGGCGGGCCGCGTGCCAAAGGTTGCCGATCCCTGGATTACATACAGTCCTTGTAGACAGGAAGTAGGTTGTTACTGAGTTTGGTGAGGTGTGTAACTATTTGTGATCCAAGATTCCAAATGCTTCAGCATCAGAAGAGTTTCAGGACTACTTAGATCAGACTGAAAACCTCTTACCTTCCTATATGTCAGTAGAAAGATTTGTGCATATTGATTACATGGCTCAAGTTTATATTTTGCAATTGGAATTTTGTTGCCAGTATTTTTTCCTCTCTGTTTTTGGTGAACCAAATAACTATGATAATTCTAATTTAAATTGTTTTTTTCCTTTGTCCTAATCTTCATGTATGTATATGTTTTGGTCACATTTTTGAAAGGCTGTTATGCTAATATTTTAAAAACTAAATTAAAAATACTAAATTAAAACTTAATTATGAGAAATGATCTGGTAAGGTGAAAGAAGATGAGCACTTCAGCCCTTTGCTTGAATGGTGGTCATGATGAAATCCGAAGTAGATGGGGGACCTAACCCCAGGACTGGTAGTAGGCAAATAGAATTGTCTTCAAGGGAAATCTTCCCATGTAATATTTTGTCTGACTTTCATGAAGGAAAGACATGCAGAGATATTGTCCCTTGTTCACTATTTGTATGAATAAATTCACCGCCAAATAAGGTGAAAGCTGGACAAAAAGTACAAGTGATTAAAAAGCACTTTCACAGTTGAGCAAAAAACACATTTTAACCCCCTATACTGTATAGAAACAGACTAAAAAAAACCACGGCTGAAGTTGTCATCACATTTCATACTGAAAGTGTGCATTGTGCAGGCTGCCTTTTACTCCTGAGAAGATGATGAAAATATTGGAATGGCCTTTTATCTCAAGAGTAAGTGCTTCCTTTTACTGTGTTTTCTTTTTATTCTTAAGTTTTCACATTTTATTGATGAAATTGGGAATCTAGTAAATTATGAAATGCTGCAGTAGCTTTAGTACTATCTATGTTTGCCTGAAATTGCTATATATTCTAATGGGTTTCATTTTCTGTGGAAAGCAGGGGACAGGATTGCATTGGGATTTTGTTTCTAAAGATTGTTTTTGCTTAAATATTATTTGAATAATAGGGGATATCAGTTGGAAAAAATCTCAGACTTTATTTTTGAGCCCTCAGTATGAAGAGAATTGAGGACTATATTTGGCTGTTTGACTTTTGCTGAGATTCAAGAGCAGATTTATCAGATGTCACCTGCAGATATGTGGGATAGCAGGAACATACTGGTTTCACCTTTGTTATTTTACTGTGTTGTTGAAAAAATCTTTTAGTAGCACGGTTATCTTAGTTTGTAGTTTTGTTAAACGGAATTTGATTTTGGCTTTTAATACAGTAACTGGAAAATTAGTTGCCTTTGATGAGTAAAGGTGGAGCTTTTGTAAAAGCACGTGTTCAGCAATTTATGACCTGGAGTTTGCTGTCTGGCTGCATCAGGGCTTTGAGCCAACCCTTGCCTTACATTTGATTGTTGTGGAGATTACCCTAGGGCTATAGTTGAGATGTGCTGCCTAGGAAAATAAAAAAATCTATAGAACTTTCATTACACTATCTTTGTATCTAGAACTTGTGTATGAGAGGGAATGGCGTTGCTGTGGAGATCATTCCAGGGCTGTGGCTAGGAAAACAAAAAATCTATAGAAACTGTCATTGCTCTATTTTTATATCTAGAACTTAAAGCAAGCATTGGATATGATCATATAAACTGTTTTTTGACTACTAATTTAATATTGAATAATTTTCGTTCTTGGGTTTCAGAGATTTGAGTTTTCTGTCTTGGGTATCTCAGTTGTGCTGGCTAGCCAGCATGGCTGGCTCTGGCTTTGTTGGATTGGTATTCCAGGGCTGAGTTTGCTATTTTTTGTTTACTGGGTTAATTTTACTCTTCAGTCAGGGATTGCAGTAATTACTAATTTTCCATAGTTCTTTATTTTGGGTGGTATAACTATGTGATAGGGTTTATAGAAATGAATATTATGAAATGGTGTTAGTATAGGTTTGGACATAGAAATTTGTCAGTTCGTTATTCAAACTTTCACATTTTTTAATGTAATTTTGAAAAAGCCATCGTCTGAAAGTGGACTCCATTCAACATAGAGTCTCTCTTAGAGCATTCAAAGTGACAGGTTTACAATATAGTATGACAGCTCCAAATGGTACAATAGGACACTGTTTAATTTTAATAACAGAAGAACAATGAGAGGAAACTAATTTTAATTGCAATAAATTAGATTACTGAAGGGCTTACTTGGGGATTATTTAAAATATTGTCTATCAAGTTAATGATAGAAAAGACGTATTAAATTTTTCTTGGTCAGATTAGGAAAGGAAGTTTTAAAACAGTACATAATTTGAATGTGAGCTCTGATTTCTAACACTTGTCACTTTTGGAAGTGGGGACATAAAATGAAGGGACTAAGAACTCCTAATTTTTCACCATTGTGGCAATGATCAGAAAAACCAAGTCCTGGGTTGTCTATATTTATAAAGAAAAACTCTTATCAGCAGTTTACAAGCAGCTAAAACATTGCATGTATGTCTAAAATGTGAAATCACAATGGATTATTCCAGCACAAGCCTAGTTCTGGTTTAGCTATTTCATTATTTGATTGAGGTATTGCTAAGATAGAACCAAAATCAAGGCTTCTGATAACCTAGCAGATTCGGTTCACGATAACCGATATGATTAGATTGTGTTTTATAATCTGGATGTTATTGTACTAATTTTGAGGTACTATAGCTAGCAAATTTATTTGACTTTGGGTTTGAATGGTTATACTTTTTCTCCTTAAGGTTTCAATCGAGACAGTGTTTAATTGTGTGACACCTACATTTTATTTTAATTCAGACACTTTAAATTGTTTATTTTTTGTTGCCTGTAATAAGTAATCTATATTAATATCTAGAATTTATATAGTACCGTTTGCATTTTATATAGCACGTGTTCATTTGTAGATCTCAAAATCCTTTAGAAGGTCAGTAAGTGTCATAATTTCCATTTAGCAGGTAGGAAACTAATGTGCAGAGTGGTTAAGTGACATGCCAAAGGTCACCAGCAGAAAACCAATTCTCAGGAACAAAATATACATTTCTGTATCAGTCTAACACAAACATAAGCTAGTAGGGCTCTCATAGAAAAATAAAGTATTTTTTCTTACATTTACACGTCCCATTTGTGAAGTTTGACAAAGGTGTAAAATGAATCCTAGAATGCCCTCTTGTACAGTTGAAGTTGCTATACAGTATGATCCCTAGCAGAATCTCATTTGTCAGGGAAGACAAAAGGCTTGATGATCCTGATTTTTTAAAAATCTTTTTTAAACCCTATTGCAAATAACTTTTTGGAGATAAAAGCAAAACAACCTTCATAAAGAAGTGAAAAAGTCTCTCAGTTCTTGAGTCAGGAAACCCTGCATAAGTGGCAGTGATCAGTGTCCAGCAGACGTTTCTAGTTATCACTCGTCAGGAAAGGAACACATGACTGGATAAGCCAAGCTGATATACAAAAGATTCTTGTGAGGATGCCTTAGATTGGAAAATGGTGGGTCAGATCTTTCTCAGACATGAGACAGATCTGTGTTCTGTTGCTCTGTAGTCAGGATTAATTTTCTGTGTGAGGCACTGTCACAGGGTTCACTACTCACTGCTGTGGTGCCTGTTTGTGGCCCATCTGGGGAATTAGCTCATGACCAGTTTGACACCCCCCTCCCTTGGTTTCTCACTCCCTGGTCTCACGCTCTCTCTCTGGAGTCAGGTTACTCCCTCTTCATCATTCATGGTGTTCCGTCTTCATGGCTTGGCCCTCTGGCCAGGTCACTGTAGTCCTCCCCTTCTGGGGTATCAAAATCCTGCTGGACAAACTGTCGCAGGCAGTCTTCTGCCCAGTCTGTGGCACTTCCCCAGTGGCTGGTAGGGGAACCCGGGCATGCCTACTACTCCAGGTTCCAGTCCAGGGACCCTATGCCCAGTAACCGTGGTCTGCTCAAGCTCTGACCTGGTTGCTGTTTCCCTGGGCTCCTTCCTACCTTTCCTTCCTATCTTCTGGCCCTACTCTGGGTTATCCTTGGAGCATCCTCTATTCCCTGGGGCTATTTCACCCCCTCTCGGGTTTTTGCTAGAGTCTGTATTCCAAGGCAGGATCTCAGAGCTTAATCCCCCCAGAACTCCTCCTGGTCTGTTGCCACTTCCCCTCCTCTCTAGGGAATGATTGCAGAGTTCCTCCCTGTAGCCTTTTCTTTTCTTTTCCTGTTGTTCTATGGCACAGCAGTCTAAGCATGAGGCTATGACCACCACCCACAGCAGTTTTCTTGTAAGCAAAAATCTATATTCTTTCATCCAGTCTTGTATCCTTAAAAAAGCAAAGTACTCTGCTACCCTCTTTCCTGGTACTCTCACCAATCCTTTCAGACTGTAGTCTTTCAATTCTTCATAAATAATCTTTCTTTCTGTGTAATTCTCCCGGCATTGCCACAGAAGATGCTCAACTATTTTTTGGACTTCACATTTTTGTTTAGTAAATATAAATTACTATTCAGGTGTCAGGGCTGCTTCCTGGTATTCAGGCATACTGATTGGAATGGAAGTTGAAGCCAGATGTTGGGTCAGGACTAGGACAAGGATGGCACTGGAATTGAGATCTGTGGACAGGCCTGGGTCAGAACCGAGATCAGAGTCCTTAGTTAAGTCAGAATAAGTGCTGTAGCCAAAGTCCAAGTGGTCAGTCCAGGGACAAGCCAAATCCATACCTTAGTTGCAGTCCAGGTGCAAGTCAGGGGTCAAAGCCAGGTGGTCAGGAGTCTGGCAACAAGCCAAGTCAGTATTGTATCCAGGGTCCAGATACAGGCCAAAGGTTGAAGCTGGGTAGTCAGAGTCTGAGGATCCAAGGAAAGTCAGGAAGCAGGGGCAAGGCTGAAATGGGTCAGTAACAGGGCTGGAGCAAGGTCAGGTTAGGGCAAAGACAAGACTGGAATAGGGCTCGGGTAAGGTTGAGGCAGAAACAGGATCAAGAGCAGGCTGATAGTCCGGAGAATTTGGTAAACCGTGAGGTGCTTCATGGGTGGGGGGAGGGGCATGGAGGGTCAAGTGACACCCCCCTCCAGATTGGTCTGCAGGGGATGGGGCCCCACTCGGGCTCTGCTGCTGGGGACAAGGGCTGAGTGAGCCGGAGTCCAGGCAGGGAGCGGGCTGTGGGATGGGGAAAATGTGGTGGCCCAGGGCTTGGCGGAGTGCAGGGGGTGTCACTGGGCAGGGGAGATGTGGGGTGGTCACATGTCCTCCCCTTTAGATTGTGCCCCCCCAGTCGTGGCCAGGTACTGCAGTTATGCAGTTGGGGGGGGGGGGTGTTGGGGAAATACCTCAGCCTGATGGTCACCTGACCCAGGCTCTGCTTAGGGATAAGCTGCTGCCCTGTGCCTGAAGGCTGAGTCACTGTTGGAAGGGCAGCTAAGCGAGCAGCCCTGGTTTGTCTGCGGGTTTGCCTCACATCAGGTCACAGTGACCTTTTAGCACTCTAAATATAGTGGCTTCACTTCTTTTGTCATAGCTATTAAGTATACCATTATCCTCAAGTTTAGGACATGTTTAATAGAATCTTCGTCCTTTTTTCTCTTATGTCCATAGTTCTTGCCATTCCTTCTTAAGTCCTCTTAACCAAATGTGTGAAGTCCTGTTTCTTAAGAGGGACCTTTATGTTAATCTCCAAATTTTTAAGGTATTTTTTGTTGCTTTCTCTGCCCTTTCATTGCCCAGTATCTCGACGTGTGCTGGAATCCACACTTATAACTATATGTATACTAATTGTATTATCTCTGTAGTTAAGAACAATATTTCATTGATTAAGTTATTGCTGCTTTCCAAGGCTCCTTTTCTAATCACTATTATATCCAATAAAGAATCAGGTAGGATAGCAGTTGTTGTCAGATGTTGGCTGCATGTGTGTTCTCTCCGTGTGCTGCACTGGCTCTGGGCAGTTAGCCCATACAACAGGCTCCAATCGAGCTGCTCAATAAGACCACAAGACTTAGTTCAGTAGCGAAGGCACCCAGCTAGGTTTATTGTCAACGAAGCACGGACCTAATGCCCTGGCTTAGCGGTTACAGGTACACTAATACATATATGCCTGTGATAGTGGACTCAACTCAGTGAATGGTGGGACTTTCCATTCTCTGCTAGGCTGGCCAGAGAGACTCCCTCTGAGGCTCTTTCTTATACCCTGATACAAACAAGTTACGTATTTCCCCTCTGACATAGTTAGTTACTGCCCCCCGACGTGATTTGTTACCACCCATTACCTTGTACATGTTGGTTTGATCAAAACATCTGTAGCCATCACACTGTCATCCCAACCTTATCTCTAAGAGGGGGTCAGTGTGTCCTTGTAACATCCAACAAATAAACATGTAACCTGTTAGGTATTTTAAGCAAAAAGAATTAGCTTTGTTTTCCAGGTATTATTTCTTCCCTAGTGTCTAGGATAATATCTCTTTTACTGTTATTTTTTTCCTTTTTCAGAGATACTGCTCTGGTGCTTTTTCTAATAGGAGAAATCTGATGTGATTAATATCTTACAGACAAGAGAAAATTGGCCTGTAATTGTTTTTCTCTGAAGATAGTACTTTACATCATAACAGGTCACCACTTGCTTACCAGTCTCCCCACAGAGTAGAAGATTCTGTAACATCTTAAATTACATACTTTCAGTAGCTTTTATATTCTATCATTTGCCTTTTCTTAGAAAGTAACTGATTATTGGAGGCACTACAGGGTCACTATGTTTTTTCTTCAGGACTGGCTTATGAAACCTCTCTTAAGGAACTGTGGTTCTGAACTTTAGCTCTAGATTTTCCCACCTGGGAACACACTTGAAGCACAAACCCAAGGGTGCAGATTTTTTGTGAGGAATATCTTCAGAGTAAGAATTATAGATAATTCTGTGTTATGAACATATGTAAGATGTAATAAGTAAATGTCCAGCAGTCCTTTGGCATCTCTTCTTCTCCCTGCGCGGCCCCTCCCCCAGTAGCTGGAAGCAGCTTGTCCCTTCCTGCCCACACATTGTTGAAAGTCAGTTAACACCTCCAGGCTGCTGCTGGTCACAGACATAACACAGTCACCTCCTGTCTCTCCCCCTCTCTTGAACGTTTACAAGTTTTATTAGAAATAAAAATACAAGTACAGCGGACACTCACTTGAACGCGCGTCTGTATAGCGCGTTTTCGCTTATAGTGTGAGACCGCGCATAGATCCAAAACTGAGAATCACTTAATTTCTTCCTTCTGGTCATATTATTAATGTTTAGGATTCTCGCGAGTATGTTTACTAAATGGCGTCGTGCCGTCATTGGTGGTTTCAGTACATGCTATGGTTGGTAGAATCGCGGCGTCACTGATGCCACGATTACAAAAATGCTGCTATTATAAATTTGCCGCCCCTGCAAATTTGCCGCCTTAGGCCTAGGCCTTGTCGGCCTAGGCGATAATACGCCACTGGTCCCAGGGAACCTGACTGCAGGGGCTTCAGCGAACCCGGCCACGTGGCTCAGCAGGGGAGGGGGACTAGGAGATGGAGCAGTCCTTTACTCCCTGGAGGCAGGACCCAGGGCGTGGGTAAGGGGTGAAGATGGTGGTAAGGGGGGCAGCTGTGGAGCCTGCAGGTTCGGGGCGTGAACAGGCTGGAAATCGCTGCCCACTCCAGAGCTTGGTGGAGAGGCTTCCCTGTGCCAGTGATGTGTGGGGCTTTGGCATATGCAGGGCTTGGCTCCTCCTGGCCAGTGCCCTGGGGCCGGAGGGCCTTGTGCTTTCCCGGGGCGCCAGCGCAGCCAGAGGCAGTGGGGGAAGGAAGGAGCCTGCCGGCCAGGCTGCTGGTGAGCTGAGTGCTCCGACCAGGGGCTGGTTCTCTGCGCAGCACTGGGAGCAGGACATGCATGGGCGGCGGGTGAACCCCCGCTTTGAGGAGGCTAGCCCGCCAGCCCCGGCCCTGCCCGCTCGCCAAACCTCCCCCATCCCCTTGTAAAAGGAGAAGCCCTGAGGGGCTCCCGCGACCGGAGAGGAGCCCCGGCCCACCCACCCCAGCCACGTCAGGCCAAGCAATTCAGATATGGGGTCTGTAACACTGCACCCTAATTAAAACTCTTATGAATCATAGAATTATAGAATATCAGGGTTGGAAGGGACCTCAGGAGGTCATCTAGTCCAACCCCCTGCTCAAAGCAGGACCAATTCCCAACTAAATCATCCCAGCCAGGGCTTTGTCAAGCCAGGCCTTAAAAACCTCCAAGGAAGGAGATTCCACCACCTCCCTAGGTAACGCATTCCAGTGCTTCACCATCCTCCTAGTGAAATAGTGTTTCCTAAAATCCAACCTAGACCTCCCCCACTGCAACTTGAGACCATTGCTCTTTGTTCTGTCATCTGCCACCACTGAGAACAGCTGAGCTCCATCCTCTTTGGAACCGCCCTTCAGGTAGTTGAAAGCAGCTATCAAATCCCCCCTCCTCCTTCTCTTCTGGAGACTAAACAATCCCAGTTCCCTCAGCCTCTCCTCATAAGTCATGTGCTCCAGACCCCTAATCATTTTTGTTGTCCTCCGCTGGACTCTTTCCAATTTTTCCACATCCTTCTTGTAGTGTGGGGCCCAAAACTGGACACAGTACTCCAGATGAGGGCTCACCAATGTCAAATAAAGGGGAACGATCACGTTCCTCGATCTGCTGGCAATGCCCCTACTTATACAGCCCAAAATGCCGTTAGCCTTCTTGGCAACAAGAGCACACTGTTGACTCATATCCAGCTTCTCGTCCACTGTGACCCTTAGGTCCTTTTCTGCAGAACTGCTACCTAGCCATTCGGTCCCTAGTCTGTAGCAGTGCATAGGATTCTTCCGTCCTAAGTGCAGGACTCTGCACTTGTCCTTGTTGAACCTCATCAGGTTTTTTTTGGCCCAATCCTCTAATTTGTCTAGGTCCCTCTGTATCCGATCCCTACCCTCCAGTGTATCTACCACGCCTCCCAGTTTAGTGTCATCTGCAAACTTGCTGAGAGTGCAGTCGACACCATCCTCCAGATCATTAATAAAGATATTAAACAAAACCAGCCCCAGGATCAACCCTTGGGGCACTCCGCTTGAAACCGGCTGCCAACTAGACATGGAGCCATTGATCACTACCCGTTGAGCCCGACGATCTAGCCAGCTTTCTATCCACCTTACAGTCCATTCATCCAGCCCATACTTCTTTAACTTGGTGGCAAGAATACTGTGGGAGACCGTATCAAAAGCTTAGCTAAATTCAAGGAATAATACATCCACTGCTTTCCCCTCATCCACAGAGCCAGTTATCTCATCATAGAAGGCAATTAGGTTAGTCAGGCACGACTTCCCCTTGGTGAATCCATGGTGACTGTTCCTGATCACTTTCCTCTCCTCTAAAGTGTTTCATAATTGATTCCTTGAGAACCTGCTCCATGATTTTTCCAGGGACTGAGGTGAGGCTGACTGGCCTGTAGTTCCCCGGCTCCTCCTTCTTCCCTTTTTTAAAGATGGGCACTACATTAGCCTTTTCCAGTCATCCGGGACCTCTGGATTATCATGGCAAAACCTTGTGTGTCCTGTTCACAGCCTCTTTGCCTGTGTTCAATCCAGGTGAAAATGTGTTCGGTCACTTGGCAATTATCCACTCAGTAGGTCACCTTTAAAACAACGTCTACAATAAACGCAGCAATGTACCGTCTCTGGTAGTTTATCACCCAAATGGAAAAATTCCACCAATAGCCTGTTGCTCTAAAAAGGGGTATCAGTACATTGGTGGATACAATATGTTTGAGGTAAACACACCGTGATATGGCCAGAAGGAAGGTACCAAAAGAATCCGTCGTCATCGTTGTCGGTAACCTGCCAGGCTAACCAAGCAATAGGTTTGTATGCGGAGGGTGGCATACAGTGTAGATAGCCAGTACTCTATTATTGTAATATACATATCTGAAAATTACTTTTATGGTCAATTGAAGTGCAGGGTCACAGGGTCAAACTTTCGGCAAACCCCAAAGGCACATGTACTAATTAAGCAGGTGGCAATTCCCATTTTCCTGTTATCTGTTGTGTTAAGGGTAAAGTCCTCATCTTATGTGATAAGGTTAATTAACAATTACCGTATCAAAGGGGGGGCTGTAGCCCAGTGGGCTAGCTTGCCTTTATTATATTTGCTGCTTTGCATTATATTCTGATTTGCATTATATTCAGCAGTAATGCAAGAAACCTACAAGCCTGTATCTTGTAAGACATTAGCTTCAGCAAGTTAGCATAAGGCTTGAGACCTTTGAACAGATAAACTTTGCACAGATAAATGGCCCAGCAGAAAACCTCAAGTATTTGGAGAGCTGAAAATAGAGTTTAAGAGGAAGTTATGACCTCAGGTAAATAATTCAACACAGAAGTGTCCTGGCAACGAACTGACGTACGTAACAGGTACATGAGATATGTTTAAGGCTACCCTGCTTGCCTGCCTGTATATCTTTTCTTATAAGTTTCTTATTTTCTTATGGGTTTGATTAAAAAATAGAAATCAGAAAATAGGATAAGTGAAGAGAGAACAGGGATAGAAAAGCATAGTAAAGAAAGAGAATTAATGGAAATGTCATGAACCTGGTACGTGGGCAGTCAGGCCTAGGGGGCCAACCGGAGGCAGTGGCCATAAACAGCAGCAAAGGTTAGAGCCAGAGACCAGAAGCCAAGCAGGGCTGGCGCAGACGGGACAGCACAGGAGCAAGGCAGGCACAGGAGAGATCACAGCTGCAAGCATGTGCTTTGAGCAGCCAGAGATCAGTTGTTGCTGTTGGGCTTAACAGCAGACTTGCTGACTTCCTCGGCCTATCAGGCGCCCTGGTCAATCAGCTGGCCCTGCTGCGGCTCAGCTGCGCTCAGGCTGTATGGAAGCTAGGAAGGTACAGCTGCAAGTCGTCATTCTGGACAGGAAAAAGGGATGTGTCAGAACACAGCATGAGAGTAATTTAGGAGATGTGGAGTAAGATAGTGGTTTTCCTTGGTGTAGAATTGAAGGTTTTCATTGAAATGCAAATACATATTAGAAATATATCTATATAGACCAGAGCTGTCACGTCAGCATTTCAGCATGACATCTTCCTACTCAGAGAACAAATCCAGATAGGAAAACTTAATGTGTTATGTCTCAATTTACTGAAATATCTTTATGCTGATACTTTTTGTCAAATCTTTAAGTTTGGAGGACACAAAACTGACCAGTAGGATTCAGAGAAATTGATTTGAAGTGGCAAGTGCTTTCAGCCAGTACCTTTCTTAATGAGTAAACATGGGGTGTAGGTAGCTTTGCTTTTAAAAATGGGAATGTGAATCTTATTTATATGTTTATTTAGCTGTTCTAGCCCTTTAGTTTTTAAATTTATTTTTCAATATCCAGGTGAGGGTCATCATTTGTTAAAACAGTTGCGTCTTTGTGCTTGCAATGGCAACAAAGGTAATTGAGAAACAAGCCCACTCTGAGAATATGAATCTTGGGCATAAAAAAATAAAGGCTTGTTTTGCCTACATCATAATTTTGGATTATCCCTGAAGATTGTCCTGTAATGGTACTATGAGTAGGCCTGAGCTTCATCTGTGATTTTTGAATCTGGGATTTTGGCTGAGGCCATCTCTAATTTATACCAGCTTTTATTAATGTAATACCAAGACAATATATTTAATGTGGAGACAGTAGTCTAAAACACATTTTATTCTGGGAACTGGCATTGTAATCTGAAAGTCAGGATTTCATAAGAGGCTATAATAATAATAATTAATGGAGATATCCCATCTCCTAGAACTGGAAGGGACCTTGAAAGGTCATCGAGTCCAGCCCCCTGCCTTCACTAGCAGGACCAAGTACTGATTTTGCCCCAGATCCCCAAGTGGCCCCCTCAAGGATTGAACTCACAACCCTGGGTTTAGCAGGCCAATGCTCAAACCACTGAGCTATCCCTCCCCCCCGATATCTTAAAACATTGTATGTAATTTAAATAGTATACAAAATACCTTAAATGGAGACGGAGGGGTTGAGGGCCATATTTGATTTGCATTGTGACCTAGTACACCACGGTCCCAGTACTGATCAAATTTGACTCTCTGCCCCTCTATCTCTATCTACAGAGGAGTGGATGTGCCAGACCTGAGTTACACTGTGACCATGTGGATCAGGTTGCAATGCCAATCAAATTTGGCCCATGACCCTCTGCCTCCATCTATGGAGGGAGAGATGGACATGCTTGAGTGGCCATGTGGGCTAGGCCACAACATCTGGAGGGGAGAGGGGCTCTATTGTGGGGGTCATGGACTTCACTCAAATTCATGATTACCATGAACACTGTGACCTCTGTGCCAAAATTGTAGCTCTAGGCATGAGTAACTCTAGCAGACTCTGGTGGATTTCAGAGTATGTTCTTTATTTCTAACATTTGAACCTGATAAGGGTTCCTAAGTTGGGGTGTTTAGGAGTTGGTAGCGGTCTGAGAGCATATTTTAGATTTATTGGATCATCTTCTGTAATGAGGCCCGTTAATCCAGGAACTGTATTTAACACAGTCATTTGGGCCTGGGTCTTGCCACGACCTCCAAACATGTAGCCCTTTCAAAATGAAAAGATTATTTATAAGCTGGAGAGATGGATGCTAGGAGGAAAAATCAGTTTCTGTTCACTTATTAATATGACCCTATTGTTAAAAAAAAGCACAAATTATATTGGGGAAGGGGCAGAAGTCCTAATATCTGTGGGCTGGAAAGATACCATGACACAGACTGTATGTGAGGACAGGTAGGTCTTGCAGACTCTATGCTTTTAATAAAAAAAAGTCAGAGTGGTAAATAGTATGACGTTGGCATTTCAAGTATTATACTTATTAGCATGTAGAACTGTGTTTGCTTAGACTTCCATTTGTCACACTTGTGATGCTGTTTAATGATGCTTGCTGACGGAGCGAAAAATTGATTTCCAGAAAGCCTTTGACAAAGGCTCTTACGTAGATTAAGTTGTCATGGGATAAGAGGGAAGATCCTTTCATGGGTTGAGAACTGGTTAAAAGACAGAGAACAAAGGGTAGGAATAAATGGTACATTTTCAGAATGGAGAGGGGTAACTAGTGGTGTTCCCCAAGGGTCAGTCCTAGGACCAATCCTATTCAACTTATTCATAAATGATCTGGAGAAAGGGGTAAAAAGTGAGGTGGCAAAGTTTGCAGATGATACTAAACTACTCAAGATAGTTAAGACCAAAGCAGACTGTGAAGAACTTCAAAAAGCTCTCACAAAACTAAGTGATTGGGCAACAAAATGGCAACTGAAATTTAATGTGGATAAATGTTAAGTAATGCACATTGGAAAAAATAACCCCAACTATACATACAATATGATGGGGGCTAATTTAGCTCCAACTTATCAGGAAAAAGATCTTGGAGTCATCGTGGATAGTTCTCTGAAGACGTCCACACAGTGTGCAGCTGCAGTCAAAAAAGCAAACAGGATGTTAGGAATCATTAAAAAGGGAATAGAGAATAAGACGGAGAATATCTTATTGCCCTTATGTAAATCCATGGTACGCCCACTTCTTGAATACTGCATACAGATGTGGTCTCCTCATCTCAAAAAAGATATATTGGCATTAGAAAAGGTTCAGAGAAGGGTAACTAAAATGATTAGGGGTTTGGAACGGGTCCCATATGAGGAGAGATTAAAGAGGCTAGGACTTATCTGCTTGGAAAAGAGGAGACTAGGGGGATATGATAGAGGTATATAAAATTATGAGTGATGTGGAGAAAGTGAATAAAGAAAAGTTATTTACTTGTTCCCATAATATAAGAACTAGGGGCCGCCAAATGAAATTAATGGGCAGCAGGTTTAAAACAAATAAAAGGAAGTTCTTCTTCACACAGTGCACAGTCAACTTGTGGAACTCCTTGCCTGAGGAGGTTGTGAAGGCTAGGACTATAACAGGGTTTAAAAGAGACGTGGATAAATTCATGGAGGTTAAGTCCATTAATGGCTATTAGCCAAGATGGGTAAGGAATGGTGTCCCTAGCCTCTGTTTGTCAGAGGGTGGTGATGGATGGCAGGAGAGAGATCACTTGATCATTACCTGTTAGGTTCACTCCCTCGGGAGCACCTGGCATTGGCCACTGTCGGTAGACAGGATACTGGGCTGGATGGACCTTTGGTCTGATCCAGTACGGCCATTCTTATATTCTTATGATCTTTTTAACAAATTCAGCAAGCATAAATGTGGCCCCGATTTAAAAAACGTGTATGTTGCATGTATTTTACATTATTTGCATATTTTACTTCATTATGAATGTTTATAGTGGTATACAAAAGAGAGAAATCAAAATTGAAGGAAGCTCAGTGTCAGTAGTTTGGGAAAAAAGTTTTTGTTTCAGTGCAACACACCAATCCATATTCATCGGGTCATTTCTCCTCCGCCTGTCATTTGGGCAGTCTCCAGTGGTAGATTCATTTAAAATGATCTCTTCTGTCAAACAATCACCTCCTGATTAAATTTGCTAATTCAAGCCTTGTTTCATCAGTGAATGTTTGCATCACAGGCTGTTCTATTCTTTACACTTTGGCCCTCAATAAAAATAACTATTCTGTTCTGTCATTTTCCTTATTATGTCAGATTGCTGCCAAGATGAAGGACATAAGTGCATTTACGGTAGTGGCATACTCCAGCCATCTCAGGCTCCATTTCTTCATCCTCTTTTAGGGATGCAAAGTCAAGATGCTTTCTAACATACACTAATTCTACCGAAAAGGAAGGTATTTATATGACATGAGACAGGGGTCACAATTGCCTGCTCTGCATATAGCATTTGCTTCAAAATTCAAAACAAATAATTTCAAAATAATGAGTTAGGAACTGTTACTAATATACTGCCCAGATCCTCCAGTCAAAATCAGGGTCCCACTATGCTAGGTGCTGTGCAGAAATGTAAACGCAGTACCTGCCCTGAAATGCTCGCTATTTAAGAATAGAACAGCACAGTGACTGCATTTGTAGACCTCCTGTTATGTTGATTATAGCAACAGGATTATCCTTGTTGAAAATGTAAGCTCTTGAGGGCAGGGAACATGAACTAACGTTTTGCAAAGGTCTCCACTGCATCTCAAATCTTGGAATAATTAGCGGTTTGGATACCCAGAAATTTCAGATGCTTGGAGCTTCAGAGCTGATGCGTGGCCATCAGAGTTACACAGAGCTGAAGTCTGTGCAATCACAGGGGACCTAACTGATGTATCATTAATCTGGAGTTTCTGTTTATTAAGAGGTCAGTTAATCAGGGTTTATCTCTCTCTCTCTCTCTCTCGGTGTGTATGTGCTTCCATATTTTATTAAACAATCTCTTGGGCCAAACTTACCCTGTGTGGTTTCACACATTTATTGAAGTTACACCAGTAATGAATTTGTCCCATGCTGTTAAGCAAAATCAGCTATGTGTATTTTAGCATAAAATTTTTCCTTATATTTTAAATATTTTTAAAATAATTTACACTTGCATCCTTGTGCTTTTTTCTCCTTTCCTTTTCTCTTTCTTCCATTCACTTTTCTTTACTTATATACATTTCTAATCCTTTTTTGAAAAATTTACTGTTTGTTTTTCTTCTATTAAATTTTTCTATAGTAATTCTGCTACTGTTTCTTTAGGGCCATTATTTTTCTTTTTGCTTCTTTGAGCTATAAATAGGATTTCTTTTTTGGGGGGAGGTTATTAATATAATTTTGGGGGGGATTATTTTTAGCAATTTTTGAGTTGTATGTAGATGTCCAAAAATCTGGGGGGTTGGGGGCTTTTTCTTTGAATATACTGTAATGAGTAATGTATATTATATATTATATACATTACTCATTACAGTAATACATACTGTAATAAGCAATGTCTTTGTAATGTTCCCCAATATGCCATAATCTGTATTTCTGCTCTGGATAGACAAGCCCTTAGATACAAATAACTATTTCTGGTGTTTTTCCAGTATTGGATAAACACGAATTTCATTTTTTTTTGTATTGGAGGTGTTTTATTGTGGTTATCAGGTACAACAGAAAATCAGAAGCCCTGGGTATAAAGGAAGCTTGAAGGTTTATTCACTCTCAGCCATTTCTCTGTTGCTTTTCCCCACTTAGAAATATCAGGACTGTCAAGTCTTATCTTCCTTTTCTTGTTGTTGGAGGACTGGTTTGATGACTCAGATATGCATTGGGAGCTTTTCCAGCCCTTAATTTAAGGGGTGGAAGTGTTGAATCCTTAACAAACAAAGCAAGTTTTTCTTCCAAGTGTTATATTTAAATAGGTATTAGCAAAACAACAACTACCAAACAAGGTTTTAAACAGTCAGAATAAAAATCCCTAAGGTTTTGCTTGCTTGGTATTTATGATGTCATTCTACTGCTCTATTTGCTAGTCTTCTATAGAATATTCCAGGGTAGACAAAAATCTAAATTTCAGATGTAATAAAGTAATCAGATTTTTTTTTTTTTTTTTGGAGGGGACACTTTAAAGCCTATTTTACATGGTCAGGATGCACAAAAGAGCTCAAAGCTTGAATTCTTTTGTATGCTTTTTTGAGACCTCTAGAACAGTGGTTCTTAACCAGGGGTATGTGTACCCCTGGGGGTACGCAGAGGTCTTCCAGGGAATACATCAGCTCATCTAGATATTTGCCTAGTTTTACAACACGCTACATAAAAAGCACCAACTAAGTCAATACAAACAAAAAGTCATACAGACAATGACTTGTTGATACTGCTCTATATATTATACTCTGAAATGAAAGTACAATATTTATATTTCAGTTGATTTAGTTTATAATTATGTGGTAAAATGAAAAAGTCAGCAGTTTTTCAGTAATAGAGTGCTGTGACACTTTTGTGTCTGATTGTGTCAGCAAGTAGTTTTTAAGTGAGGTAAAACTTGGGGGTATGCAAGACAAATGAGACTCCTGAAAGGTTGAGAGCCACTGCTCTAGAACATGAGGATTTGGGAGACATGATGAGAGAGAATGGCCACCTTAACTTTCGAAAGACTTTTCAAAGGCCCCTTTCTTTCCTGCCCTCTTAACCCCACTTGCTTGCTGATCTCTATTACCAGTCCTCAACAAACATCCCATGCTTTTGCTTCTTTCCTTAAAAGTTTCTATCTTTTATCTTCCTATCCTAGTCCCCCTTTCTCAATACCCCACACTCTCTACCTTTCAGAGTAGCAGCCGTGTTAGTCTGTATCCGCAAAAAGAACAGGAGTACTTGTGGCACCTTAGAGACTAACAAATTTATTTGAGCATAAGCTTTCGTGGGCTACAGCCCACTTCTTTGGATGCATAGAATGGAACATATATTGAGGAGATATATATACACATACAGAGAGCATGAAAAGGTGGGAGTTGTCTTACCAACTCTGAGAGGCCAATTAAGTAAGAGAAAAAAAACTTTTGAAGTGATAATCAAGATAGCCCAGTTCAGACAGTTTGATAAGAAGTGTGAGAATACTTACAAGGGGAGATAGATTCAATGTTTGTAATGGCTCAGCCATTCCCAGTCCCTATTCAAGCCTAAGTTGATTGTATCTAGTTTGCATATCAATTCCAGCTCAGCAGTTTCTCATTGGAGTCTGTTTTCGAAGCTTTTCTGTTGCAAAATTGCCACCCGCAGGTCTGTCATTGAATGACCAGACAGGTTAAAGTGTTCTCCTACTGGTTTTTGAGTGTTATGATTCCTGATGTCAGATTTGTGTCCATTAATTCTTTTGCGTAGAGACTGTCCGGTTTGGCCAATGTACATGGCAGAGGGGCATTGCTGGCACATGATGGCATATATCACATTGGTAGATGTGCAGGTGAACGAGCTCCTGATGGTATGGCTGATGTGATTAGGTCCTATGATGATGTCACTTGTATAGATATGTGGACAGAGTTGGCATCGGGCTTTGTTGCAAGGATAGGTTCCTGGGTTAGGTAGTTGCTGGTGAGTATTTGCTTCAGGCTGGGGGGTTGTCTGTAAGCGAGGACAGGTCTGTCTCCCAAGATCTGTGAGAGTGAGGGATCATCTTTCAGGATAGGTTGTAGATCTTTGATGATGCGCGGAGAGGTTTTAGTTGGGGGCTGAAGGTGACAGCTAGTAGTGTTCTGTTATTTTCTTTGTTGGGCCTGTCTTGTAGGAGGTGACTTCTGGGTACTTGTCTGGCTCTGTCAATCTGTTTTTTCACTTCAGCAGGTGGGTATTGTAGTTTTAAGAATGCTTGATAGAGATCTTGTAGGTGCTTGTCTCTGTCTGAGGGATTGGAGCAAATGCGGTTGTATCTTAGAGCTTGGCTGTAGACAATGGATCGTGTGGTGTGTCCTGGATGGAAGCTGGAGGCATGTAGGTAAGTATAGCGGTCAATAGGTTTCTGGTATAGGGTGGTATTTATGTGACCATCACTTATTAGCACAGTAGTGTCCAGGAAATGGACCGCTTGTGTGGATTGATCTAGGCTGAGGTTGATGGTGGGATGGAAATTATTGAAATCATTGTGGAATTCCTCAAGTGCTTCTTTTCCATGGGTCCAGATGATGAAGATGTCATCAATGTAGCTCAAGTAGAGTAGGGGCGTTAGGGGACGAGAGCTAAGGAAGCGTTGTTCTAAGTCAGCCATAAAAATGTTGGCATACTGTGGGGCCATGCGGGTACCCATAGCAGTGCCGCTGACTTGAAGGTATATATTGTCCCCAAATGTGAAATAGTTGTGGGTGAGGACAACTCTACCTTTGTTTCATCTCTTTCTGTGTCCTTTCAAAAGATCCACTCGCACTTCACCAATGCACCTTTTCTCCCCCAGCACGTCCCATCTACTCTTTCTCTCTCTCCACCCCAACAACAGCATCTTATTCTCTCTCTTCCCTCTCACTTTTTCTTTCTCCCTTAACCACGCCTGCGAGTTCTCTTTTGTCCCTCCATGTATGCCACATGGAGTCCACTTCACTTTCCCGTCATTCTCTGGACTCTGTTGCCTCCCCTTATCTTCTCTACCCTGATTCTCAAGGTAAATGTTAGATGTAAGAGGAATCTGTTTTTATGAAGAAATTATTAGATTATTCTAATTATTATTAGAAATTGTAGATGGGTATATGGGTAATGTTTGTAATTCCAAATAATATTACCTTGTTATTCTTGTATGTATGTAAATATTGATTATTCCAATATTTCTGCTTCATTTCTTCTTTCCCTTTTTTGGTAACATATACGTATAATCCATTACTGGTGCTAAATGCTGTAGGTAGTTAATTTTATTTATATGTCTACCCTTCTTAGAGGAAGCTGACTTAGTTAAAATAAAAGTAGCAGTATTAAAAAACCACATGTGAATACAGTTTTATGTGACTGCCTTTGGAGCATGCAACCTTCAGAGTAGCAGGAGCCAGGGGAACTACCCTTAGGCCTTGCCTAGACAAGACTTTCTAGTGCTGTTGTAACTTGAGATAACTGATTGCCAACACAGCATTTTTGACTGAAAATGCAGATACGTGTTATGGGTCGAAGATAGTGGGACTAGCTGGGAATAGTTCAGAAGATGGCATTTTTATTTGTTACAGTGTCTTTGATTTTACTTAATTTTGTTTCTATAAATGAAAGTCTGCTACACTTATAAAATGACATACTGTAGATACAGCATGAAAGATCACTTGTTGCACTGAGACCCTTGAAATACCAAGGGGAAGCAGCTGTAACTTTGTATTTTCTTGCTTTTGATGTCTGTTGGAATATCTTTGTTTTAATATTAAACAAACCAGACAAAAAAAAACATTTAAGTTTTTAATAATTCCTTCTTCAGTTGTAACTGTTGACAGTCTATACAACCTTTCATATTGTTTTAAACAAGTTTCTAAGAAAAACCCTTGATCTTGATAAATCTTACCAGCTTCCAAAACCATGACTGTAACATTGTTAAAAAGCTTTACTTATTTTTTTGAGACATCCTGCCAAAAAAAAATTCTAGGTGCTAAATATCCTTTGGTCTGTTTAGAGAAGAAGGGATATATGTGTACAGACATGCATATTTGACATAATTCATTGACTCACTTCTGTTTAACAGTTAGTGTTATGAATTGAGGAAGATCACAAGGTGGAAATGGAGTAGAGCAGTGGGGGCTGGGTGAGCGGAGCAAAGGATGTGTGTGTCTCAGTACTATCGCTCAGGCCATGTCTCACTACAGCTAGTACAGTGGCACAGCTATGGTGCTGCAGTTATGTCGCTGTAGCGATTGGATGCTTCCAGCATCAACAGAAGTGATTTTTCTGTCTATACAGTTAGTCCACCTCTCTGAGAGGCAGTAGTTGGGTCTGTGGAAGAATTCTTCCATCAGCCTAGCCCAGGGCCGCCCAGAGGATTCAGGGGGCCTGGGGAAAAGCAATTTTGGGGGCCCCTTCCATAAAAAAAAAGTTGCAATACTATAGAATACTATATTCTCATGGGGGCCCCTGCGGGGCCCGGGGCCTGGGGCAAATTGCCCCACTTGCCCTCCCCTCTGGGCAGCCCTGGCCTAGCCATTTCTACACTGGGGTTAGGTCGACATAACTACAGAGCTCAGAGTGTGAAATTTTTCATAGCCCTGAGCAACATAGCTAAGTCAATCTAACTTTTAAGTGTAGACGAAGCCTCAACAAAATACTTGTAAAGTAGTAGAAGAAACGAGGTGAAGAAGAGGAGGAGTGGTTTACTACCTAAGTCACACTGCCGCCACTGCACAATACGAGAAGGAGGGGTGATTACTTACCTCTCATGTCACAATGTCTACACTGAACAAGGAGCTGTTTGTAGGCAACTGTTCAGACAGGTGCAATAAGGAGCTGCTCATACAGTTGCTGAACAAGTCAGTGGGAAGATAGATGGAGAGGGGGAGAAAGAGAGAAGGAAGGAAGGGTAGGGGATAAGGAGACGCATGGACATGGACAAGAGACATGGGAGCAGTCATGAATCTCAGGGTATGTCTACACTACGAGAGTAGTTCGATTTTACTTAAATCGAATATGTGGAATCGATATTACAAAATCGAACGTGTGTGTCCACACTAAGGACAGTAATTCGACTTTGTCAGTCCACACTAACGGGGAAAGCGTCGACATTGGAAGCGGTGCACTGTGGGCAGCTATCCCACAGTTCCCGCAGTCCCCGCTGCCCATTGGAATTCTGGGTCGAGCCGCCAATGCCTTCTGGGTAAAAAAATGTGTCGAGGGTGCTTTTGGGTAACTGTCGTCATCCGTCCATCACTACTGCCCTCCCGCCCTGAAAGCGCCGGCGGGAAATCAGTTCGTGCACTTTTCTGGTCAGTGACAGTGCGGACGCCACAGCACTGCGAGCATGGAGCCCGCTGCGACCATCGCTGCAGTTATGGCCGTTGTCAACACCTCGCAGGTTATCATCCACCTTTCCCAGAGGCAGATGCAGAGAAATCAGGCGAGGAGGCTACGGCAGCGCGGTGAGGGCCTGAAGTCTGAGAGTGGCACAGACCTGTCAGAAAGCACGGGACCCCGCGCCGAGGACATCACGGTGGCAATGGGTCATGTTGATGTTGTGGAACGGCGATTCTGGGCCCGGGAAACAAGCACGGACTGGTGGGACCGCATAGTGCTGCAGGTCTGGGATGAATCACAGTGGCTGCGAAACTTTCGCATGCGGAAGGGGACTTTCATGGAACTTTGTGAGTTGCTGTCCCCTGCCCTGAAGTGCAATGACACCCGGATGCGAGCAGCCCTGACTGTCCAGAAGCGAGTAGCCATAGCCCTCTGGAACCTTGCAACGCCGGACAGCTACTGGTCAGTCGCGAACCACTTTGGCGTGGGCAAATCTACCGTGGGGGTGGTTGTCATGCAAGTAGCCAACGCAATCGTTGAGGTACTGCTCTCAAAGGTAGTGACCCTGGGAAACGCGCAGGTCATCATAGATGGCTTCGCCGTGATGGGATTCCCAAACTGCGGTGGGGCTATAGATGGAACTCACATCCCTCTCCTGGGACCGGACCACCAGGCCAGCCAGTACATCAACCGAAAGGGCTACTTTTCCATGGTGCTGCAAGCACTGGTGGACCATAGGGGACGTTTTACAAACATCAACGTCGGTTGGCCGGGCAAGGTTCATGACGCTCGTGTTTTCAGGAACTCAGGTCTGTTTAGACGGCTGCAGGAAGGTATTTACTTCCCGGACCACAAAGTAACTCTTGGGGATGTGGAGATGCCTATAGTCATCCTCGGGGACCCAGCCTACCCGCTAATGCCCTGGCTCATGAAGCCCTATACTGGCGCCCTGGACACTGAAAAAGAACTCTTCAACTACCGGCTGAGCAAGTGCAGAATGGTGGTGGAGTGTGCTTTTGGCCGTCTCAAGGGGAGATGGAGAAGCTTACTGACTCGCTGTGATCTCAGCGAAACCAATATCCCCATTGTTATTGCAGCTTGCTGTGTGCTCCACAATCTCTGTGAGAGCAAGGGGGAGACCTTTATGGCGGGGTGGGAGGTTGAGGCAAATAGCCTGGCTGCTGATTACGCCCAGCCAGACAGCCGGGCGATTAGAAGAGCCCTGCGGGACGCGCTGTGCATCCGGGAGGCTTTGAAAGCTAGGTTCCTGAGTGAGCAGGGTAACCTGTGACTTTTAAGTTTGTGTACAGAGAAGCTGAACCTGCCCCCGTTTCTTTACCCACTAAATGTTCAGTATCCTCTCCAGTTACATACCCCGTTCCCCCCCTTCCAACACACGTTTAAAAATAAAATCACTTGAATTTTGTTAATGAACACCGTTTTCTTTATTACTGTTTTCGCGGGAAAGTGTTGAACCTGGGACGCAGACTGTGGTGGGGAGCGGGTGTAGTGTAGTGATGCAAATGACGCTTCTAAACTCCAGGAATGACAGGCTCCGCAGTGGTGGACTGGTTGTTTCAACGGAGCCTGCCACCCCTCCTGTTCGGGACTCTGTGTGTGTGGGGGCTATGTGACTTTGTGGCAGGGGGAGGACGGTTACAGATCCCCTGCTGCGTGGCTCTGTGATCCAGGATAAGGACCGCTGCATAAGATCTCTAACTGCCCTCCCCCGCCACAAAGTCACAGAGCAACCCCCACCACAGAACATGAAAACCACCTCCCAGACTGACCAGGGTAACTAGTGACTGCACTGTGTGTGTGCCCTGCTGCTGAACCTGCCCCCGCCTCTGTACCCTGGTAAAGGTGACTGTCCTGTCCAATTACCAACCCCCTTCCCCCCCTTCAGACAGACTCTCCTCTAAAAGAACATGATGGAAACAGTAATTAACAGAAACGTATTTTTTATTAGCAACTACACATGAAACTGGGGGGTGAAACTTGGACGGGGGCTTGGGTGAGGCGGGAAGGAAAGGACTTGTCAAATTTTGGGGAATGAGAGCCTTCTAGTACTAGAGCAGTCTGCAGGGGTGGAGTGAGAGTTTTCACGGACTCTGCCGCCCCTCCTTCTTTGGACTTTGGGTGAGGGGGGTTTGGGACTTGGTGGCGGGGGAGGGCGGTTACAGATAGAGTGCAGCGGGGCTCTGTCCTCCTGCCTCCGGTCCTGCAGAACATCCACAAGGCGCCGGAGCGTGTCCGTTTGCTCCCTCATTAGTCCAAGCAGCGTTTGAGTCGCCTGCTGGTCTTCCTGCCGCCACCTCTCCTCCCGTTCCATGTGTGATCGGTGCATTTGGGACAAGTTCTCCCTCCACTGGGTCTGCTGGGCTGCCTGGGCTCGGGAGCAGCCCATAAGTTCCGTGAACATGTCCTCCCGTGTCCTCTTCTTCCTACGCCTAATCTGCGCTAGCCTCTGGGAGTGTGATGCCAGGCTAGGTCGGGAGACAGTCGCAGCTGTGGGAATGGGAAAAAGGGAGTGAATTCCTCAGAAAGATAAATTTAGTGGTGAACAAAGAACATAGTCTTTCTCTGTGAACAAGACCATGCACAGCACCTATCACATGCGCACTCAGGACAAGGTCGAATTTTCAGCCTTCGCATTCAGTGCCTGGGGTCTTGCAGTGCAGATCAGAGAAGCGGGGCAGGACACCGGAATTTGTGTAGCAGGCCGACATGGTAAGCCGTAGACGTGTGGCTGCTTAAAACTTTAATAGTAGCACTGGCCTCCTTTCACATTGAAAGCAATGTCAGTCCCTGCTGCCAGCAATCCGGCAAGCATGAACTCTGCCCCTGTCCCACCCCCTCGCGGCTGTCCCAGGGAAAGATCCCTGTATGCTGCCCCTCTCCCGCCTCCACCGCGTGGCTGTAAGCCGCCGGTTACAGTTCTGTAAAGGAACAGGCAAGCAGTCCCAATACTAACATTCCCCTACCTAATTCAAAGCAGGTCACCATGAGCGACGTCACTCTGATGAGGATTTCAGAGACGGAAAAAGAAAGGATGCTTCGGGAAAGCCTGCAAAGACCAGGGCCGTATGCCGCCATGCTCTGCAGGGCAATGATCCCGGAGTACTTGCTTGTCTCCTGGCGCGGAAATGTTTGCTACTACGGAGGACCCAATAAGGCCGCTCTCCCCAGGAACCTGATGCAAAGGCTTTCCAATTACCTCCAGGAGAGCTTCGTGGAGATGTCCATGGAGGATTTCTGCTCTATCCCCGGACATATAGACCGGATTTTACTGTAGCTGCACTGGCAGGGACTAAACAGTAGAGCGGCTTGGGCAGAACAATCATGCTAAACCGGACATTGTTAGATTTTTTTCAGCAGTTGCACTGCCAGGGACTGAACCGTTAAGCGCCTAGGGCAAAGTAATCATGCAAAACCCATTGTTAATATTGTTAATATTCCTGTTCTGTTAAAAATAAATGTTTAGGTGTTTTAAACACTTACTGAGTGATCCTTCCCCTGATTCGGTGTCCGGGTTAACGGCTGGGGACGGTTGGTAGGGGATCTCTGTAAGGGGGATGAAGAGATCCTGGCTGTCGGGGAAATCAGCGTTGTAAGCGCTGTCGACTGCCTCGTCCTCCTCATCTTCTTCCTCCTCTTCCCTGTCCGCTAACATGTCCGAGGAAGCGGCCGTCGACAATATCCCATCCTCAGAGTCCACGGTCAGTGGTGGGGTAGTGGTGGCGGCCGCACCTAGGATGGAATGCAGTGCCTCGTAGAAACAGGATGTCTGGGGCTGGGATCCGGAGCGTCTGTTTGCCTCTTTGGTCTTCTGGTAGCCTTGTCTCAGCTCCTTGATTTTCACGCGGCACTGCGTTGCATCCCGGCTGTATCCTCTCTCTGCCATGGCTTTAGAGATCTTCTCATAGATCTTTGCATTCCGTCTTTTGGAGCGCAGCTCGGAAAGCACGGACTCATCGCCCCACACAGCGATCAGATCCAAGACTTCCCGATCAGTCCATGCTGGGGCCCTCTTTCTATTCTGAGATTGCACGGCCATCTCTGCTGGAGAGCTCTGCATCGTTGCCAGTGCTGCTGAGCTCGCCACGATGTCCAAACAGGAAATGAGATTCAAACTGCCCAGACAGGAAAAGGAATTCAAATTTTCCCGGGGCTTTTCCTGTGTGGCTGGTCAGAGCATCCGAGCTCGGACTGCTGTCCAGAGCGTCAACAGAGTGGTGCACTGTGGGATAGCTCCCGGAGCTATTAGCGTCGATTTCCATCCACACCTAGCCTAATTCGACATGGCCATGTCGAATTTAGCACTACTCCCCTCGTTGGGGAGGAGTACAGAAGTCGAATTTAAGAGACCTCTATGTCGAACTAAATAGCTTCGTGGTGTGGACGGGTGCAGAGTTAATTCGATGTAACGGCGCTAAATTCGACATAAACGCCTAGTGTAGACCAGGCCTTAGAATGCAACACTTGCAAGACAGCAAAGTACACTGTGAAATGTTCATAGGTAAAAGCTAGTTATATTATGTGTCAGCTAAGTCATAGAAATATATTATAAAAATGAGAGATGTAGAAGTCCATCTCCTTGTTACTACAAGCACGATCCTCACAGTATGTCTTCCTATGCTTTGTCCAGACTATTTGTAAATGTCCCAATTGTTATTGTTTCTATCATGCCACTCCAGGAGATTATTCCACAAACTGATATTTTATGGTCAGCAAATTTATAGATTGTTCTCAGATGCACCTCCACCCTATCTCTTAGCCAACCTATACATATCTTTTCTCAGAAGTCAATTTCCTGTTTATTCAAAAGAACAGAGTAGAGGTAACCGAGGGGTGTTCTGACATGTGCTTGCCTGTTTGTATCACATGCTTGTGTATGCCTGCAATTCAGAATATAATCTATGGCTCTCATTGTAGACCTGAAAGCTTTATTCTATCCTCTTAACTAATTTGAAGCATTTCATCATATTTATATTTTCTATTTTCATTGACTCCAGTATAGTAAGTTCCTTTCACAATGTATTCCTTTTAATTATACTACACAATACTTTTCTATTTCCATGAGAAATAGAAATAACTTCACTTTTAAATATTGAGTTAAAATTAGAATGAAAGAAAAGAAATTCTGTGGACAAAGATTTTTGGCTAAATGCCATTTTTAATGCGAGGAAGGCATTTAGCCAAACTCTTTGATACAGTAAAGTATGAAAATCTTGCCTCCTTTTACACCATAACTTCCGATGTCAATGTACAGATTAGCTTAGCATGCAGAAAAACGCCTGTAGTGATTTCTGATATGGTATGTAAAACCAAGACTCTTACATCTTAAAAGCTGTAAACACCAAGAAACTTGGTTAGAAAATTGCTAGTTTCTTGCATTATTTAAAATTTGCTTTTGGGGCAATTAGTAATTTTCACTTTTTAACTATCTTGCACTAATATACTTTTTACTATAAAAATCAGCTTCTTATAGTTTAAAAATATTCTGCTTATTGATCAGTAATTTTTTTTTAGGAAAGGAAATAAAACAATTCCGATCTAACAAAGAGTAGCGTACCAGTGCTCAACTACTAGAGTGATGAGTATGGTATGAGAATTTATATAGAACAGATGGCAGAATCTAGGGTTGGATGCAGCTGCCACAAAAAGTACATCTATGCAGCAAAAAAAGACCCGCGGCAGTGAGTCTCAGAGCCCTGGTTAGCTGACTTGGGCTCACACCGTGGGGCAAAAAATAGCAGTATAGGTGTTTAGGCGCGGGTTGTATATAGGGGGGCTTATTGAGATTTAGTTACCTCAGAGATGCTCTTAACCTCCCTCATGGTCTCCCAGCACAACTACATTTCACAAAAGATGTTGCAGCTGGATAGACCCAGGTTCCTACTATTGGCACTGTGAACAAAGAATTTTCAGTGGTAACGCTTGCTATGAACTCCTTGCCAAAATATACAGACTGAATCAAAGTCTGGCTGTGTTCAGACTGAGCTATAAAATACCTTTTTGATAAAGTCTTTTCCCGGATTTGATCCCCCTTCAAAACGAAACAAAAAATTGACAAATCTAGTCATGCTCCTCTGCCTTCGAGAAAGGGAGAACGAAAAGCAACTTTTTGTTCTGGGCTTTTATATCCCTTAATTTTGTGCAACATAAAAATATCACTGTGGTAGATGCAATATGGAAGCCTAACAGAGATTCATTTACCAAAGGCAGGCATATAGATACTATGGTGATGGGCACAATAAAAAAAAATCTGAATAGGACAGATTAGATAGCAGTCTGTGATGAATCTAAGAGGGGAAAAAGTCTAAAATAAAATGTTTTACTATGAGAATTTTTAATCTCATGATTTTTTAAAAGAAATCATCTGTATTGTATTTGTGAAAAAATTGATTAAAGGGGAATTCTGATCTCTTGAGGTTTGGAGTTATAACATTTATCTAAGAAACCTTGCCCCAGTTTAGTCTTTTGGGGTTAATCATGTAGCATCATCTACTGGGAGAGACAGAATTAGAACATATACAAGTTTTTTTTTCATAGCCAGTCTGTTAATCCTTGGAGTTAACATGTGTCTGGCTGAGTTAGTTTGACTGAATCAAATCTACATTTTTTTCAAAAGCTGTGATTAAATTTGTCATTCTACAGCAGGGATCTCAAACTCGAATCACCACGAGGGCCACATGAGGACTAGTACATTGGCCCAAGGGCCGCATCACTGACACCTTTTCATATAAAGGTACAAAAGCACCCGCCCTTGGCCCCACCTCCACTCCACCCCTTCCATGAGGCCCCGCCCATGCTCCACCTCTTCCCACCCCTTCCCCGCCCCCATTCCAACCCCTTCCCCAAAGTCCCCACCCCAACTCTGCCCCCTCCCTGACCCTATTCCAACCCCTTCCTCAAATCTTATGATCTTCTTTAGCCAATGATTAAATCTGTAGGCCCCAAAAGTAAAGGCCATGTAAAATGACTTTGTTAGTAATAAAGGCAACTGGTTACAGTCAGGACAATGTGGAGGACTGAGGGATAATCATGTAAACTTTGTGAGGCAATTGTAATTCGTTTTAGCATAGTTAGCCATATCTCCTTCACTTTTTTTGAGAAGTAGAAAGAGAAAGTAGAAATAAACTTTCACATATAAATTCTATCACTTAGCAGTTACAAGACATTTAAGAAAAACAACTTTGCACTCTAATAGGACAGCAACTTCTAGCAGGAACAAAAAAACAGAACCGTGGTGATATTTGGAAATATACAGTGCTTTTCCTCTTCTATCTGTTTTACAAACAGTTAATCTTCAAAATAAGGTACACGGAGAGTCCCAAGTTCATCCCTAAGGTGATCTTGAAATTCCATCTAAACCAATCAGTTGCCTTCCAGTCTTCTTCTCGAAGCCACATTCAGTGCTGGGAGAAAAGAAACTGCATACTTTGGATATATCCAGAGCTTTGCTCTGTTACCTTAACAGGACCAAACCGTGCAGCATGACTCTCTGCCTTGTTGTGGCCATATCTGGCTCATTGAAAGACCAACACATCTCATCACAGAGAATCTCCAAGTGGATCACACAGTGCATTTCCACCTGGCTGGTGAGACTCACCCTATCTCAATGTCAAGGCACAGTCCACCGGGGCACAAGCAGCCACTTCCATCTGCTTCAGGGCTGTGCCAGTCTCTGGGATCTGCAAGTTGGCAACATAGAGCAATCCACTGAATGTTGTTAAACATTTTGCCCTTGATATGGCACTAGGTTGGATGCCGAGTTTGGGAGAGCAGTACTTCAATATCTTTTGACTGACCGATACAGCTGGAACTCCTTACTTCCATGGTCCAAGGAGGATACTGCTTGCCAGTTACCTGGAGTGGGATCCACCCTGACACATAGTCAAAGAAGAAAGAACGGCTACTTACCCTACAGTAACTGTGATTCTTCTTCAAGTGCTTGCTTATGTCCATTCAACTTAGGTGTGTGTGCTCGCCACATGCACTGGTGCTGGAAGTTTTCCCCCTCAGCAGTATCTGTAGGGGACCGGCTCTGGCGCACCCTGGAGTGACGCGCATATGCCGCAATATATAGGGAACCGCTGGCTCCCCCCACCCTAAGTTCCTTCTTGCCGCCAGTGACGGTTGCTGCTTCAGCTAGCGCCATTGCTTTCTCGTTCGTACGAACTCGTAATTCTTGTATTATAGTGTATATAGTTTTCTGTTAGTGTTAGTAAATCCCATAGCTATAGTTAGAGACTTTGTAGGTCCCAAATGGGACTTTGCCTCGGGATGGGGCATGCCCCGGTCCCCAGGCTTTAAGCCCTGTGATTGCTGCAAGAGGCTTAGTGATCCACACAGCAGCTGTCTGTGTTGCTTGGGTGAAGGGCACATTAGTGAAAAGTGCAAAATTTGCAAGTCCTTCAAGCCAAGGACTAAGAAGGAGTGTGATATTAGTTTATGAGTGCTCCTTATGGAGTCGGCCCTCACCCCAGCACCGGAGCAAGGCTCCGACTCGGTGCTGAGCACCATGACCTCAGTACACAGGGCCCCACCGGGACAGTCCACTGGCTGGCACCGGTCCCCATCCATGGCTCTGACCAAGAAGCCCAAGAAAATGGTGCAAGGTCGGTCTCCAACCTCTTGTAAGGGAAAGGATAAGACTGGATGCAAGCAAGGTCTCAGGCCGGGGAACTCTTCACCCCCGTTGGGATCTCGGGCCCAAGAGGTGTAGCCCAGCCCGCTCCCTGCCGGCCACCCTGGATAGTGGCTGAGGCCTCTGTCAGCTCGGTACTGTCCACGCCGGAGGCCCTGCAGGTGGTGCAGAAGGTCATGTCCCTCCCGGTGCTGCCCACACCTCCTGCGGTTCCCCGGTCACGGGGTAAACCTGTGTTCTGACCGCCATGGTCCTCACCTCAGCGGCACCGTTCCCCGTCGCGGGGGACGTCCCACCAGCGCTTGCCCTCCCGTGGCTGCCATGCCTCTGACCGTGAAAGGCAGACACAGCGCAGCCCCATTTAGTCCCCGGGCCTTGGGCATGGGCAGAGAGGCTTGAGGCACAGCTCGCCGGCGACCAGGCACAGACCTCTGGAGGCATGTGCCCCCCAGCAGGAGTACCAGTCCCAGCACCTGGTATCTCAGAGACCACGGTACCGCTCCAGGGACCTATTGAGGGATTGACGCTACCATTCCTCAGACTGTCACCAATCTCCTAGGAGGGCATCACCGTGTGCAGGCGCTTCCCGGCACCAGGCCCGTTCCGACTCCTGGTCCTGCTCCTCATCCCGGTACCATTCGTCAAGTGCGAGACATAGATCACCGGGTCTGGGCCGTTGCGGATCCGTCGAGTGCCACCGGTCCCCAAGACCCCATTCCAGATCGGACTCCAGGCGGAGTGACTGCATCGGTCGGGGCAGAGCCACTGTTCCTCTCTGTCCTGGTCACCTGGGAGCAACCGCTCAGGATCCAGCCCTGGTTTGGAGCGAGGTTCTATGATGGCAGGACAAGCGTCGGTACCAGTGGTACCAGCTACATTGTTGGCGCTGAAACTGGCCCCGATGGGCAAGCCCTGTTTGCGGAACAGACGGACAATAAGCTCCATGGCCTCAAGAACTCCCACACGACTCTTAAAACATTGGGTCTGTATATGCCCAGCTCTGCCTGCAAGCAGTTGAAGCCACAGCAGCCTCAGGGCCAGGGGAGCCACCCTCACCAGGAGCCTCTCCATAAGAAATCCAGAGGCTACAAGCGGCATCCTAACCACCAGCCTTCGCAGGCTTCTCAGTTGAGCTCAACTCGCAATAATCAGGCGGCCAAGTGCCCGTTTTGAGGGTATGCCCAAGGGCAACCTACCGGACTGTTCCCAGGATCCTTCTTCCCCTATTTTTGCCAACCGCCTTTCTCCTTCCCTTCCTGCATGGGCATCTGTAACATCAGACCAATGGGTCCTCAGTATGGTGGTGCGGGGTTACACCCTTCAGTTGCTTTCTACCCCTCCTTCTTACCCCCCCTCCCCGTCCCTCTTCAGGGACCCTTCTCACGAGAGTCTCCTCGCGCAGGAGGTAGAGGGGTTACTGCAGCTAGGTGTGGTGGAGGTCGTTCCTCCAGAGTACAGGAATAAGGGTTTCTGTTCCCATTACTTTTTAATCCCAAAGGCCAAAGGCGGTCTGTGACTTATCCTGGACCTGCGAGACTTGAACCGCTTCCTAGCGAAGCTGAAGTTCCGCATGGTCTCCCTGGCCTTCATTATCCCCTCCCTGGATCCGGGAGACTGGTACGCCGCCCTCAATCTAAAAGATGCGTACTTTCACATCGCCATATTTGAGGGACACAGACGCTTCCTTCGATTTACGGTAGGTCCCAACCACTATCAGTTTGCGGTCCTCCTGTTTGGCCTAGTGACAGCACCATGGGTATTTACCAAGTGCATGTTGGTGGAGGCTGCTCATCTCAGATGTCGGGGTATCCAGATCTACCCGTTCCTCGACGACAGGCTAGTCAATGGCAGCTCCAGGTCTCAGGTTCAAAGGGATGTCACGATGCTGTTAGCCACTTGCTGTCGCCTCAGCTTGTTGGTAAACTACAAAAAATCCACGTTAGTTCTGGTACAGAGGATAGAGTTCATCGGAGCGGTGCTTGACTCTACCTGCGTCAGGGCTTTCCTGCCACTGGAGAGATTCAGGGCATTGATGGACCTCATCGCGGAAGTCTTTGCCTTTCCTCTGACCACTGTCTGGGTTTGCCTGTGCCTCCTAGGTCACATGGCAGCATGCACATATGTGGTACACCACACCAGGCTCCGGATGCGACCCCAGCAGCAATGGCTGGCAACGGTCTACTCCCAGTCCAGAGACCACCTGGAAAAGGTCATTACCATCCCCGCAACGATACTTCCCTCGCTGCGATGGTGGACCAGCCCCGGGAAAGTCCTGGAAGGAGTTCCCTTCGACAGCACCCCTCATTCAGTCAAGTTGGTTTTGGATGCCTTGGACCTTGGCTGGGGGGCGCAGAGGAAATGACGCTATACATAAACGTCAAAGAGCTCAGGATGGTACACAGGGCATGCATGGTCTTCCTGCCTCACTTGTCAGGCAGAGTGGTCAGAGTCTTGATGGATAACACAGCCTCAATGTTCTACATCAGCAGACAAGGGGGAGTGTGAGCCTCTGCCATGAGGCACTCAGTCTCTGGGACTTCTGCATTGACCATGGAATTCACCTAGAAATGTGTCACCTCCCAGGTGCCAAGAACATGCTAGTGGATCACATAAGCAGGGACTTATCCTCTCACCACAAATGGGTGCTCCACCCAGAGGTAGCAGGCATGATCGTCCAGAGGTGGGGAACTCCCCAAGTGGATTTGTTCGCCACCAGGCAGGACAGGAGGTGCCACAGGTTCTGCTCCACATGGGGTCTGGGCAAGGGCTCCCTCTCCAACGCCTTCCTCCTGCTGTGGGCAGGAAGCCTGATGTACGCGTTCCCTCTGATTCCACTCATCAGCAAGGTCCTAGTGAAAATCTAGAGAGACAAGGCTCAGGCGATCATGATCGTCCTGGTGTGGCTTCACCAGCACTGGTTTGGGACGTTATTGAGGCTGGCAGAGAGCCCGCCGAACCAACCAGACTTGCTGTCACAGGATCACGGTCAACTCTTGCACCCCAACCTTGCGTCCCTCCACTTCACGGTGTGGATGTTGCATGACTGAACCCTGAGGAACAGGCCTGTTTGGAAGGGGTCCAGAAGGTCCTCCTCGAGAGTAGAAAGCCCTCGACTAGACAGACTTACCTGGCAAAGTGGACGAGGTTCTCCTGCTGGGCGGCCGAATGGGGCATCTCTTCTTCGCTTTCTTTGGTTTAGTCGATTTTAGACTACCTGTTTCATTTGAGGACCCAGGGCCTGGCATATTCTTCTGTCAGAGTGCATCTGGCGGCCATTTCCGCCTTTCATGATGGTCAGGTTCCTCAGAGGTCTTGAGAGACTTTTCCCACAAGTTTGGTCCCCCGCCCTTTGAGCCTTTGGCCTCATGCTCCCTGTCTCACTTATTGTGGAAGATAGCTTTCCTGGTGGCGGGGACGTCGGGGGGGGGGGGGGGGAGTCTCCGAGCTGCAAGTGTTGACCTCAGAGCCGCCGTACACAGTCTTCTGTAAGAACAAAGTTCAGCTCTGACCCCTCTGGCCTTCCTTCCCAAGGTGGTGTCTACTTTCCACACGAGCCAGGACATCTTCATTCCAGTCTTCTGCCCCAAGGTGCCTGAAACTGGTGAAGAGAGGCGCCTTCATGCTTTGGACATAAGAAGGGCCCTGGCTTTCTACCTAGATTGGACAAAGCTTTTCCATAAGTCGACTCAGCTTTTCATCTCTACAGCGGATAGGATGAAGGGTCTCCCAGTGTCCACTCAGAGGATTTCTAACTGGATCACCTCTTGCGTTCGGACCTGCTATGAGCTGGCGGGAGTCCCTCCGCTGCCGATCATCAGAGCCCACTCGACCAGAGCTCAGGCATCTTCGGCGGCCTTCCTGGCACACTTCCCGATCCAGGATATCTCTTGAGCCACGACGTGGTCCTTGGCGCACACGGTCATGACCCACTATGCCATCACTCAGCAGGCCAGGGATGACACTGGGTTCAGCAGAGCTGTGTTGCAATTTACATGTCCGTGAACTCCTACCCACCTCTGAGGGGTACTTCTTGGGAGTCACCTAAGTTGAATGGACATGAGCAAGCACTTGAAGAAGAAAAGACAGTTACCTTTTTCCGTAACTGGTGTTCTTCGATATGTGTTGCTCATGTCCGTTCAACTGCGGAAACATAGCAAACAAATATTGCTAGTTGTGGTTTATCTTGTATAT
The DNA here is from genome assembly GCF_028017835.1 of Emys orbicularis. Taxonomy (NCBI): domain Eukaryota; kingdom Metazoa; phylum Chordata; order Testudines; family Emydidae; genus Emys; species Emys orbicularis. The sequence continues at coordinate 29,688,717 of NC_088683.1, read as the reverse complement.
TTGTGGTCTCGTTGACAACTAGGCTGAATGCTAGAGAATTCTTTAGATTGTTTTGCATCTTGTTTGCAACATCAGCACTGATTTGGGAGATATGCCTCTCTGTAGTGTGGTGAGAAACTGGAATTTACTTGAGTAGTCATTGAAGTTTTGTGTTACTTGGATCTAAAATTGCAACCACTTTTGCAATATTCTTCTTAACAAATTCTCCATCACAGTGTGGCAATTTAGCATGAGCAATATTAGATGACATAAAACTAGCTCTGGTTATTGTGTCATCTTCCTTACTGAACACCAAAAATAGTGTCTGTTGACTGTTTAGGTGTAATTTTAATGCAGTTAGCTTGTTTTTCCTTAATTCTGATTCAGGAGGCTATTTAGACAAAAAGTTATTGTGATTCGTTTCATAGTGACGTTTCAAGTTGCTCGCTTTGTAGTGAGTGAGCGATGCATTGCAGGTAAGGCATAGGGGTTTGCCACCTTTAATAGTGAATGCAAAATCTTCCTCCCGTTCTGGTTTAAAACTTTGCTTTTCTTCTTCATACTTGCATTTCTTACATTTTAAAGATGTCATTGTCGTCCATGACATTAACGTAGGGTTAACACTTAAATCTAAAATTTTTCAAATGCAACTGTAACCCTTCTGCCAGGTGGCGTCAGCAGCAACAAGAGATGGGTTCAATATTCAGGGGTCCATCTTAATAATACAATACAGAACCAGATTGAGCCCCCACCCAGTAATCTGGGAAAATTACACACCACCGCCTCGGTACCTCTAAGAGGCAATACTTCTCCTCTCACAAGCAAAGAGTCTGAGTGTAGAAAAGAAACTTTAAATAGAAGGAGGAAAATAACCTGGCATTAATTTGGGAAAACATTGCAAGTAGGATTCATAAACATAAAACCATCAGCAAAACATTCATCCCAGCGTACATTGCCTCAGGTTTTTGAGTCCAACAACCAAAAGTTCTTTTAATGCGCACCTCCCTTCTCCCTCCATCATACTCCACTCACAGTTGTTGTCTTGGGTCAGTAAAGACCCAGAGTTCAGAGGTGCATCTGCTTGAGTTCACCTCCCACCTTGGCGGGGGGGAAAGGCACCTTGCTCGTTCTGCTATCCATGCGCTTGCTCTGGCATCAGCTGCCCTGCCAGCCACTCGCTGCTCCGTGGGGCCGGCCTTAAGGGTGGGCGATGTGGGCAACCGCCCGGTGTGACTGCCAAGCCACCCTCCAGTTTTCCCTTTCTTATTGTTTGACTGCAATAATCTAAATTTGACAGCAGTAGACATATGTCACAAGAATTCAACGAGTGCTTCTCCATTCTTTCTACGTATGTTATGTATGTGGAAGAACAGAGCTTGTACTTAGCTTTAACAGTTTTTCCATGTTCATGTCTAGCAAAAAAAATTCATATAAATTATTTTTGTTTTCCCTGTCTCTACCTAATTTATTATGTCGTTAATCTAGAGAGCATTACAAAAATAAAAAGATATTATGAAGTATCTCTTGTATTTCAGCCAGTCAGTAGAAATTCAGTTCTGTTTCTAAGTACTGCTGTTCCAGAAGATTCCAGCCAGTCTAAATGTTTTTGGGTATGCTGCCCTCTCCCTCCCAGTACTATTACAGACTATTTGATCATGTGGAGGGGCATGGGGCGGGCAGCAGATGCCCCTTCCTCTTTGCAGCAAACATAAGCAGCATCAGGAAGGGAGGGGCCTCAATAAAAATGTTGTGTCACACCCCCTCATTAGCATGGAACTTTTTATATTCTCAGCAAGGTTTGGCTCTGTGTGTGTATTGTGAACGGGATTTTTGTTGAGGGGGAGGAGTGGGGGTTTATTTACATGGGCATTTAATGTGCGTTGTTTGCTCTGTGGAGAGTTGGGGAGTTGTTAGAGGGAGTTTAATAACTGTGAAACTTCTGTTTGTTAAGGGAAAGACTTAGTGGCTGTGCATCTCCCCCCTCCCCCCCACGCACTTCTGAGTTAATTTCTTCCAGTTACAGTTTAGATTGTAAAATCTTCATGACAGGAGCCATGTCGTTTAATTTGTTTTGTAAACTGCCATTTATATTGATGGTCTAGCATACAAATAAAGATATATATATATATATACATACACTTTGTTCTAGAATACTCCTGCCAGTCAAGATGCTCAGCTTTCAATTAGTTTGCCTCTTTCCCAACAGATGGTAGTAAAATGAGTGATCAAGACATTTAAGTAGGCTTGCTAACAGATAGCACCATGATACGATCATAAGGTAGGCTGCCACCTACACCAGGGCATTCTTGCTGGAATATTTGACAATATTTGACTGGTTAAAGAATAGGCGATCAGTTGATTGGTCATTTGACATTATTTGACAGCTCAGTAAACTGGCTTACCAGGCCTACCTGTTAGTACTATATTTATGTTGGCTGCTGTGTTTAATTGTCTCTCTAATTTTTTGTCCTTTGACTTGCATTGGAAAGCTCGTTTGTTCTCCTAAGGTTTATCTTAGAATGATGGCTAAGAAAGTGGTGGGAGAGCTCTGGTTTCAGAAGGTTTGATAGCATAGCAGATGTGCATAATGGCTGTTTAAAAATTGGTGGCATCACTGTGGTCTAGAATCTAAGCTTTCATTTAAAAAGAAAATTCTTCCGCAGTGTTAATCTTCAGAATGTGAACCACATGTGAAACAACACAGTGATGTGTGCCTAAATCTGGAGACAACTTGAGACAATAGCTGTGAGAGAAGCATGAACTGCTTTCATTTATCTCAAAGAGAGTTGACTCTGAAACTCAATGATGTTAATTTAAGTTTTAACTTAATCAATAATGAATTATTTAACCATGTTAGCAGGAACAAAATGCGATTTCTGCTTACGTGTCATTGCACACGATGGCAGATATTGAGATACTTAGTTGTCAGAGGTTTGAGGGTGGTATATTAATTCTGCCTCCTCTTCCAGATTTGTCACTTTCACCTTTATCCAAAAGGGGGAGTTTATATGTTCTTCCCCAGTAAGGCTATGTCTATAGTTGAATCGCTACAGTGATATAGCTTCAGCATTGCATCTGTGTTGTTGTAGCGCTTCAGTGTAGACACTTACTACAATGGTGGGAGGGATTCTCCCATTGCTGTAGGTAATCCACCTCCCCAGGAGGTGGTAGCTAGGTTAATGGAAGAGTTCTTCTGTCAACTTAGTGATGTTTATACGGGGAGTTAGGCTGACTTAACTGTGTCTATCGGGTAGTAGAATTTTCACACCCCTGGGAGATGTAGCTATGTTGATATAACTTTTCAGTGCAGACTGGCCCTAAGACTCCACTGTCTCCTGCATACAAAAATCACTGCTCATTCTTACTTGCTGCTAAAGCCCCAACTGTCTCCTACTCAGCTGTCAAAATCTCCAGCTTCCTTCTCCTCCTCCCAATAATTTTTACAATGGTTATTAATTTTCAATACAGACAGCATAAAATAAATTTAATTTGATATCCAAATTAAACGAGGAAAATGTGTACTAGATTAAATTATTATAAGGTTGAGGCACAACTGATTGAAAAACCATGTTCAAAGAGTAGTTTTCAATGGTTCCCTGTCAAACTGTGAGGCTGTATCTAGTGGGGTGTCCTGGGTCCAGTACTTTTCAATATTTTCATTAATCACTTGGATAATGGAGTAGAGCATATATTTATGAAATTTGTGGATGACACCAACCTGGGAGGGGTAGCTAGCACTTTGGAGAATGGGAATAGAATTCAAAATAGCCTTGATAAATAGGAGACTGGATCAAAATCAACAAGATGAAATTCAGTAAAGACAACTGCAAAGCATGACCAGTTAGGGGAAAAAAAATCAAATGCACAAATGCAAAATGGGGTATAACTGGCTAGTTTGTAGTACAGCAGAAAGGGATCTGGGGGTTATAGTAGATCACAAATTGCATATGAGTCAACAATGTGGTGCAGTTATGAAAAAGGCTAATATAATTGTGGGGTGTATGACCAGGAGTGTGATATGTAAGACACTGGAGGTAACTGTTCCGCTCTGTTCGGTACTAGTGAGGCCAAAGCTGGAGTACTGTGTCCAATTTTAGGTGTCACAGTTTAAGACAAATGTGAGCAAATTGGAGAGAATCCGGAGAAGAGCAACAAAAGTGATAAAAGTTTTAGAAAACCTGGCCTATGAGGAAAGGTTAAAAAACTGGGAATATTTAGTCTTGAGAAAAGTCAGACTTGATATCAGTCTTCAAATATGTTAAGGTCTGTCATAAAGAGTGTGATGGGTTGGACCCCCCGTCCAGGATGCCACCTGATATACTGGGGTCCCACTGAGCCCGCCCATTCCTTTTAGACTTCTCTAGCACACACACAGGTAAGGCCACACCCAGCTGCAGACACAGACTGAAATCAGTCTGTGTGGGAGGACTCAGCTCGGGAATTTACTCAGCACTCATGTGCACACCTCCTTTCAGGTGTAAACCCCAAATTATATTGACTTGCTGTAACTCCTTGCTTACCGTTGTAGTTATGTTCCTGAAAAATGCTACTTTAAGCTAAGTGATATTAAGCGAATCCAATTTCCCCATAAGAATTAATGTAAATAGTGGGGGGTTAGGTTCCAGGGAATTTTTTTTCGCCAGACAAAAGACTATATATATATAATATAAAAAATATACACAGTGTAACAGTTTAATATTGTACACAGCAATTATGATTGTGAAGCTTGGTTGAGGTGGTGGAGTCAGAAGGTGGGATATTTTCCAGGGAATGCCTCACTGCTAAATGATGAACTAGCACTCGGCTGAGCCCTCAAGGGTTAACACATTGTTATTAATGTAGCCTCACACTCTACAAGGCAGCACGAATGGAGGGAGGAGACACAGCATGGTAGAGAAAGCCAGAGACACACACCATGTGTGTGTGAGAGAGCCAGAGACACACACCGGGGGGGGGGGGAGAGAGGGAGAGACCAAGACACACACGGGGTGTGTGTGTGTGTGTGAGGGAGAGAGAGACGTGCATTGCCCCTTTAAATACGCTGACCCCACTCTAAATACACTGCCTTTTTAAGTAGATCAGCAAGTTGAGACAGCAGCTGCTGCCAGCAAGCTCCCTCAGTTCTGAGCCCTGTCTTCCCTCCCCCCCACCCCAGCTCTGTGGAGAAGGGGTAAAGGAGCGGGGGGCAGCAGGAGCGGGACACCCTGACATTAGCACCGCTCCACAAAGCGAGCAGGAGGCTCCCACGAGCAGCTCCAAAGAAGAGGGCAGGAGCAGCACATGGCAGTGGGGGGAGGCTGCCCACAGGGAACTTAGGGGAGCTGATAGGGGAGCTGCCGGTCCACCCTGGTTCCAAGCCCCCCAGCTAGCTCCAACAGACTGCTCTTTCTGCAAGCAGAGGACAAAGCAGGCAGCTGCCAAACAACATTATAAGGGAGCATTGCGCAACTTTAAACGAGCATGTTCTCTAATTGATCAGCAATGAAACAACGTTAACTGGGATGATGTTAAGTGAGGAGTTACTGTATAGTCTTTAATTACTTGATCATTTACTATTTGTTTCCCTTGCAGGACTCCTGCCTCATTCAGTTAATGGGTAGTTATTCAATATTTCTTTTTGTCCTCCTCATTCAGTTTGTGGCCCCAGGTGTTACTTTTGATTGGGTGTTTTATGGTGCTCTCATCCTCCTGTCTGAGTGATTTAGAAAATACTAATTAATTTATCTTAACACCTCTGTAAGATTAAACAATAGTATTATCCGCATTTTACAGCTGGGGAACTGAGCCACAGAGATAGTAGGGGCAAAATTGGCCCATGTCCACTAAATTTGGGTGTCCAACTTGAAATACTTATAGTCTATTTTTTTCAGAATACTTATCCTTTTTTTTTTTTATAGAATTTTACATATTCAAAGCACAGCTCCAGTTGACTTCAGTTATAGTAATTGGCATTTCTGCAAATCTGACCCCAGGTGTCTCACGCTGGGCACCCACAAAATGGGGAACACACAATTAGTAGACAGCTGTGAACATTTTAGTTTAAGAGAATTATTCAGCATCACATAGGGACTGTGTGGTAGAGGCAGGGGTAAAATCTAATTATCCAGGGTGGCATTCAACTTCCTTAACCATAAGACCATCCTTTCTCTTCCTGCGGTCCCCTGCCTCAGTCACTACTTACTTTCCAACTTCTGCAACAAATGAGACAGCAGTCCTATAGATAACCGCCTCCTTCATTACACCAACATGATTCATTCCCAGAGCACTATCCATTCGGGGTGGGGGGCGGCAAAGTATGTGACATGAGTCTGTATCATAATGAATATGCATATAATGAATGGGGACCAAATTAAGATTGCACAGGCAACCTGAATTCTGGCATTTTCTAGCTTGAGCGCTTGAGTTTGTAATCTGATGTTCTTTTAACATAGATTTTTGGCTGTCATCTCCTCAGGTGTGTATTTTTATTTTGTTTTTAAACAAACTGGAAAAACAGAAATTCTGCAATATGGAACCATATTGATTCCCAGCTTGAGTCATCAGCAGATTTTGGACCTTCAGATCCATAGTGTAGAGAGACCTCTACCACTTGAGCTAACAGAGTGGTAGAAATAGTTGGCTGTTGTCCTGTCCTCTATGTGGACCAGCCCCTAGAGGGGATTGAGACACATGCTTTGCCAGTGGATTTCACTTCTGTTTGCTGACAGCAGAGGGGTGTAGAGACTTAGGACTCCTGGGTTCAATCCAGGTTTTGTCCGGAAGGGTTCTCTAATGGTTCTAGATCCTTGTGCCCCTGCTTTCCCTCTTCCCCTCCTCAGCCTGTCTCTGCTCCAATATGCCCCATCCCAACACTCCTGTCCCTGTCCCCGTTGGATCCTGTCCCTCCTCCCTCTGCTCCTATCCATACTCCCACATCTTGATTTCTGCCCTCCTCCATCTCTGCTCCTCTCTATCTCCTGCACAGGTCCCAGTTCTTGTCCTTCTCTGCTCCTGTGTATCCCAGCTCCTGCTTCCCTTCCCACACTGCCTGCTCCTACCACCCCCTTCATCACTTCTGTCCAACCTTATGCTTCAGCTCCTCCGCCTCTTCTGTTGCATGTGGCTCCTGCCCCTCTCAATTCGTTTCTCCTGTCTGGTTTCTGCAGCTCCCTCCCCTTTGCTGCTTACCCCTTTGCATTTGAATCAAGTTGCTTCCTCCTCCTTCCTGCCTGGAGACATCAGGGGCACATGCAAGTACATCTCATTTCTTATCTTTGCTCCCTGATTGGCCCCTAATGGCTGGGAGAGGCAATAGCAGGGAAAATCATGCTCGGTCCCTGAATGCCCATGATGGAGTATGCTCAATGCAGACAGGGACTTTGGAAAATTTAGCTACCAAATTCTAATAATCCTCTACTGAGCATGTGTAAACTGAGACTTTTTGGAGGCTTATAACTTAGCCAAATTTGTGCAGTTTGGGGAAAGCAAAAGACACATCCCAGACAGCAAGGTGACCCCCACCCTACTTCTTGCTTAATTTCAAGCCCTTGGTCCAAAGCATGGTAATGCTAGAGCTTCTTAATGAATTGGTTGTAAGTTTTTATTTTAACATGGGAAAAACATGCTTTTTCTTAATCTCGTGCTCAGAAATGGCTGAACTTTTTTTCAGCTGAAACATAAATGCAGTACCCTGAGGCAGATCCCTGACATGGAAAATTTCAGCCTGAATAGTTAAAGTTTAGAAAAGTTATAAGCAATTGAAAACAGGGTCTTAGAATGGGAAGTGTCAGACAACATTAAATATAGGTAGTGCTTCCAGCTCTGCTATAATAGGATTTTAAGATTATAATCAATCAACTTTATTTTATGATAGTACCCTTTGGTTTTCATCTGAAACATTTAAATAATAGACCTTCTGGCTACATAATCATCTTAAATTTTTTTTAAAACCATCCATGTGTATTTGGTTTTGAGATCTCATGAAATAGAAATCACAGATGGTATGGGGGTATTTCTCTCCCCTCTCTCCCCCCCCCCCCCCAGTAGTCTGTTAGTAAAATTGATCTGGCTCTCAATATTTCTGTTCTAAATGGCATTGTCAGGCCATTTCTTTTAGAACAAGTATTATGTATCAGCCCCGCTCGGCTAATGGGTGTTGCTGTTCATTGGTTATGAGCATTAGGAGGGGCAATTAAGGTATTAGGAATTAAAAATTGAAGGTAAATTTAAATTTGGCCTTCAAAGTGTATTTGAAAGAGCACCCTGTAATCTTAACTTAAGAAATTCAGATATTAGTATATGCTGTTTATGATTTCTGATCCATATATTAAAGTAGTGATTAAATACTTCATTTTTTGTGACAAAAATAATTCAAAGAGCCATATTTTTCAGGGCTTTTGGAATGAAGATTCAGAAGGGTAGTAAATATATTTAGGTAGCAAAGCTGCAGAATAATTTACTCCCCAAACTATTTGTTTGATTTTTTGTAGAAGCTGGAATTTGTGCAGCTGTTTGTAATTTGTTATGATAAGAATCATCTAGTAAATATGTTAGCTCAACCTCAAAAGAGTAACCACCCCTCTGCTTAAAAGAAATGGTACTTCCTGCTTTCATAAACAGTCATGTGCATAGTTTAGCAAGGCCTGATGCCTCTGGAGCTTTTTCGTTTTGAGCACCATTGAATCAGTCCTTACAGAAGTACTGTGAATCTTGTGGCCTCATTCTGAACAAAAGAGATTAGGAAAAAATCGTTTGATAATAAGACTTTGGAAAGCAAGGGCAGGCAATCTTGGTTGTGAATATTTTCTGATTTTTCCAGAAATCAAGCAGAAGATTGAGCTGCTGATGTCAGTTAACTCTGAGAAGTCGTCCTCTTCAGAAAGGTACAGCTACATCTCTTGCATGAACAATTAATGGTGTAGCATTGCAAAGAAGCAGCATAGGGCATTTTTTTGTTGTCAGTTTGCTAATATTGTTGATGTATTGCATGCGGGTTATTGTAATGTATTGACTGAATCTGTGTTTTTGGTTAAGCTTTGTGTCTTTTTGCAAAGGGTTATTGATTTTTGTTTTTAATGAAGTCTAATCAGCAGCAGCATGCAAATCATAATACAGCAGACTACTGGTTTATATATACTGTTGTTGCAGTCAGTCTGTGTTCTATTTTTTGTTTTCACCCCAAAAGCATCTTGATTTCTAAATTCAGTTTCAAAATTTTGATTTTTTTTGTTTTGTATTGGAGGAAATCATTTTACAGTTACCAAGGTTGCTGTTAAATGTAGGTTAGTAGAAAATATAATTTGGTTAACCATTAAATATCCTGTTATGTTGAAAGGGAGTGTCCTTTGCAAATAGCTTAGGAATTGCAAACACACAAATTAGTCACATTCTGTAAGATAGATGTGATGCTTCTTCAAGTCTGTGCTAGGAAATGGAACAGTCACTGCATGCAGTAATAATGGTTCATGCCTGCAGGTAAGGACAAAATGACTCAAGTGTTTCTAAAGCAATTATTTTATCTGTCAATCAGATTATTATAATTATAAGTAGCTGTTTCATTTTACATAGATATTTTAAAATATATTATTTTTTATTTTTGACATTCAGATTTTTGACATGCAATGTCCTCTTAGTGACTATTTTGGTGCTTTTAATAACCAAACCTGTTCACTCCTGTTTTGCTTGAGATTTAATTTTAACAGAAACTTGTGTTAATAAAATTATTTCAACTGAGGACAACATAAGATCAATTCAAATCAAAATATTATTTGAATTAAATCATTTAATCTGTGTGCAGCTGAGTATTATATATTTTGGAAATGAGTTGCCAGAATTGTAATTAGTAATTTAGTACACCTAAGCAGGCGTTTTTAGCTGAAATTATGTTATCTAAAATGTATTTGAATGAATGGTTAAACATAATAAAACATAATGGCAGTGCACTGGAAATCTAAGTTAAGGGAACATAGGATAAAAGACAAATAATTAAAAATGAGAAAGTGCTGTGGGGCAAGCATGGCTTTAAAAACAATATGAGCAGTTTAATTGGATTTATGAGACCAGTGAGGGAAGACGTGAACTAAACCATGATACTGCTTTTCACTAGCTCTAGCATGACAAAATATCAGAGCAATGAGAGATACAGAAAATGGTGGGGGGAGTGGGTTGTTAAGTCACCTTTCCAAAATGGAGAAATGTAAGAAAAGCCTTGGGGTATTCTTGTGAGTATAAATTGAAAGTCATGAAGAAAAGGCCTAAGATGTATAAAATGTTTTGTTTATCCATCCCCCTGCACCTTGATATCATATAAACTGTAAATGTTAGGCCAAATAAATGGTGGTGGTGATAGGAGAGAGGATGATGGGGTGAAAGTAGTACAGGAAACAGGTGTTAACTGTGATTTTTAGAGCTTCTGTGAAGGGTACGGCGATGAAGTGGTGAATCCAATTAGAATATATTTTTAGCAGCTCGAATGCTATGACAAAACTGGTGGCTGATCAAAATATATTGTTGCTCAAAATGTGTGTCAAAATACAGTATGAACTCTGGGAAGAAACTGATGGCTTACCAACATGAACCTATGTCTCTAAAGTATTGTTATACATAATTAGAAAAGGAGGAAAGGGTTTTAAAGATGCATTTTATGCTCATGATCCATTAAAAATGCCCTTGATTTAAAAAAAAATTAAATTTGGCAAATGCATAGTTCATAAGTTGCTTCATGGTTTTAAGTATTTTGAAGGAAAAAGGTAAATCTGAAAAGGTCAAGATAAAGATTAAAAATTGGATATTGTGCATGCACAATAAACTTTCTACAATATTCAGAGATTTTTGAGCATTGTGAGATACTACTATTTTAGTGATTTGAGTTGACATTCATTAGTTACGCAGTTTATGGGTCAGAAATCAGCAAATAAAGACTTTCACACAGTCTGTCAGATACAATATACTGAATTTATTCGCTACACAGTAGGAAACAATATTATCTATCCATCTAATATTATCTATCCTATTAACTTTCCTTCTATGACAGAGGTGGGCAAACTACGGCCCGCGGGCTACGTCTGGCCCACGGGACCCTCCTGGCGGCGTGGCTGCCTGTCCTGGTGCTCTGGGTGGCGCAGCTGTAGGGTCGCCAGCCACCGGTGCTCCAGGCAGTGCAGTAAGGGGGCAGGGAGCAGGGGGGGCTGGATAGAGGGCAGGGGAGTTTGGGGTGGTGGTCGGGGTGGGGGTGTGAATAGGGGTTGGGGCAGTCAGAGGGCAGGGAACAGGGGGGTTGAATGGGGGCAGGGGTCCTGTGGGGGGGCAGTCAGGAAGGAGAGGGGGGGTTGGATAGGGTGGTGGGGGGCAGTCAGGGGACAGGGAGAAGAGGTGGTTGGATGGGGCAGGAGTCTGAGGGGGGGCAGTCAGGAATGAGAGGAGGGGTTGGATGGGCGGCGGGGGGCAGTCAGGGGCGGAGGGTCCAGGGGCGGTCGGGACACGGAGCGGGGTGTGTGTGGATGGGGCAGGAGTCCCAGGGGGGCGGTTAGGGGATGGGGAGGTTGGATGGGGCAGGAGTCCCGGGGGCCGTCAGGGGGTGAGAAGCAGTGGGGGTCGGATAGGGGGCGGGGGCCGGGCCACGCCTCGCTGTTTGGGGAGGCACAGCCTCCCCTAACCGACCCGCCATACAATTTTGGAAACTTGATGTGGCCCTCAGGCCAAAAAGTTTGCCCGCCCCTGTTCTATGACCTTTAAAAATTACAGTATAAAAAAGCTGTTTGGTAAAAGAAATCTATTCTAACAAATGGGTGACATTAAACAATAAAAGTAAGAGCATTTAAAGCAGGGGTTCTCAAACTGGGGGTCGGGACCCCTCAGAGGGTGCGAGGTTATTATATGGGGGGTCGCGAGATGTCAACCTCCACCCGAACCCCTCTTTGCCTTCAGCATTTATAATGGTGTTAATATATATAAAAAAGTGTTTTAAATTTATAAGGGGGGTCGCACTCAAAGGCTTGCTATGTGAAAGGGGTCACCAGTAAAAAAAGTTTGAGAACCACTGATAAAGTGTTTGTGAAACTCTATCCTTAACCTATTGTGCACGGGTATTGAGTCTGTATATGGTATATACATAATGTTTATATGTAAAGTTACTGTTTGGGCACACATTCAGTCTTACGTTGTATTTTGTTTCCATTTTCACTTATGAATATAGGACTCCTCTGGTACTTTGAGCTGCCCAGTGGAAGATCTAACTGAGAGTCTCTGGTTTGGTCCCATGTTTTCCAGGCCAGGAGTGGTTAATAGAGGATGCTTGCACCCTCAGGGGTGGGGGGGGAGGGGCGATGGGGGGGGAGGAGAGGTTAAGATTTATGCATTGACACAAACTGTACCCAGTGCGAGTGGAAGGGATGAGGGAAAGATTGACCCTCTGCCTCTCTTCTCTTTGAAAAAGGTGCTTTGGTGTTTGCAGATTCTACCTGAGGAAAAGGCATGTTCTTTTTTTAAGATCAATATACTGTCCTGTCAGGCAGGAGTAATCCTTAGTAGGAAGAAGGTGGGAATAAAAATGAAAAAAAATTGCTTTGTTTTAAGAAGGCTCAAATTCTTAAAATCCTGCTTTATGATCCTGGGTTAGTTACTATCTCTCAGGTTTCCTTCTTTTTAAGAGGCCCTGATATGAAGTGAAACTAACAAGGAAGTGTGATGATGGAGGCTTTAAGACAAGGAGGCCTCAAGTTGATTAGAAGGGCAACAACCTCAAAAAGGAAAGTAATACAAATATGAGACACATTTTCCCTATGATTGGAATTACTTAGTTGGGATTCGGGGCTACTAGATCAGCATTAAAATATTTTTTTTCTGTATGATCTTATTAAACATTTCATTTAGTAGACTCACTTAGATATAAATTTAGAAATGTAGAGTAGGGTGATAACTGCCCCAAATAAAGGGAAGTTTCAGCATATCCTCTGTGTTAACATGTAAGTTTTTATTTTGCATGATTTTGAAGGACAGTCCTCCTTTAAGAGAAGATAACATTAATGAGAAAACATATTACAAAATCATATAATATTGGGAATATGCTCACTTACTGTACCTCTTGCTGTATCCCTCTCTGCAGGTAGCCTAAGCCTGCATTTTCTTTGGCTATTCAGTAGTGGATACATGAAGTTGCCAGCAGAGTTCTTACTGCAGCCATTAGAGAGCTGGGACCAGCAGTCATGGGGAGGGAGTCTGCTTTTCAAGAACCTGTAAAAGAAGGAAAAACATCATATTTACATCACAAATTCCTGTCCCCCTTTTGTATTTATTTGGTGCATTCAGCACTTTAAGCTACAGCTGCACTTTTAGAAGTGTGGACGTGCGCATGCTTGTGTGTGCCTGTATATCTGTATATGAACCTATTTTGTAGAACTCCTTTCAGAGGATGCCTGCGGACTTTGCATTTTCAACATAGAAAAGTCACTTCATCCACCTGTGTCACTTTACAATCACTGAACATTCCCTAATAAATTTAACACACAGTATATTAATCTTTCTCGTAAATTAGAACAAAGTGCTCAGTAAACTATATTTACCGCTGTGATTTCTGGATCTGGAATTTGTGATCTGTCTTCTCATTGATGTAGTTTGACAAAAGGTGGTGTTGTGTAGCTAAAGGTCACTGACAAGGTTAATAGTTCTAAAATATTTAACCTACTTCTTTCCTTATATCTTTTGCAGACCCTATATGTGTATTTTACTTTAAAATGAACTCACACTTCAGTGCTCTTACTTATTATTATTTTTTTAAAGATCAATATTAGGCCTGCACTCATGAGCAGTCTTACAATAGCAAACCAGTGTATACGTATAATGGAAAAAATAGTGTTCAGGTTCCAAGGTGTTTTATAAATAGCAGCGAGAGGAAAATATTTTCAGATCATAAAATATCTTGACAATGTCTTTTTTTTTAAATCCAAATGTGCAGTATTATTGATGGGGATTGTGTAGGGACAGCAACTGGTTCTTTCTTGTATTTTATTTCCATTCATTTTGTAGCCTTGAGCCTTTTTCACTACTCTCTCTTTTTGTAATTGATCTATTCAGAGCAAATGAAATGTATGCTCTTGATGCATTTACATTCTCCCTAGATTGGTCCATCTCCAAGAATTCTGTCAGGAAGAAAGAGAAGTGAAAAGGAAATCTAAATTAATGAAAAAGAAGGTGGAGGCCTAGTACTGTCTCTATTCTCCTTACTTAAGAAAATAACTTATGCTAGTTGTTGCAAGATCATGTTGTGAAAGGGGGTGGGAATATTGTAGCGTTCTTTCAGGAATAGCAACCAAGGTTTTTAAGGGTCCATAAAGTGAGTTGTGTGTTGTATGTATGTACACATTTCCCCCCTTATACAGTATTGATGTAGAGTAGTGTCATTTGCTGATAACAAATAGTAGGGCTATGACATTCTCACAAGTGGATAAGTCAATTTCAAGCAATATTCAGCTTACTATCTTTAATATGACATGGCATCAGTGTTAATGTGATATAAATATGTTTTGGAATAAGTGCTAGATAATGGTGCATTTCATGGTTATAACTATATTGGGGTTTTGTGACATCATAATAAGATTGAAGCTAGAATGATGTATCATTTTCCTGGAGTTATGTGTTTGGCTTTATTTTGACTTTCTCTAATTTTATTTAATGTGATATAAAGATATTAAATAGGCAGCATTCACTTTTCCTCTTAACCCCTTTATCTTTTTGTCTTTATACTTCTTCCATGGTGATTGTTCCATTTTTTTAACTAGAGTAATAAGCAAAAGTAAGTTTCTAATTGGTTTAGTTTCTAATTCAGAACAATCCCAATGTGTTTTAAGAGCACTTCGCTCTTTGCTGTGATGCTTTTAACTTTCAGTTTTTATTAAAGATAACTTGGGAGATGTCCTCTTCAGCGCTTAGCCAAACGGTTGGCTTTAGCGATTGTTCACCCTTTGGTCCATTCCTGTGCAGCCACAAGGGCTTGACGGCCCGAGAGTCCCACATTGGCACAGACTTGATGAACCCATTTTAATAGAGCATCTGCCTGTGGGCCACCTCCCTTCCTCGGTTGGTGGAATTTTATCTCGGATGTTACAAGCCACCGGGAGAATGGCATTCGCTGGAACGTGTTGTAGCATTCTCGTGACATGTCTGAAAAGTTTAAGATGCCATCTGCGGACAATGGCCCCAGTAGTCTGTAGGCCGGTGCGGCCGTAAACATCTGCATTACAAATGAAGTCATTCCGCTTTATGCCCAATATATGATGTTGGCATTTTGTGTCCACTGTGATTATACATTATATTTCACTTTTCCTTTTTAAAAATAGTGAACTGACATTGCTTTTAATACCACTTCATGTTGGGTTGCTTGACATTTAGTGTAGTTTTCATGTTAAAATAATCAGCCTGTGATACCGTTAATGTGCCAGATTTTTAATGTTTATTTTAAGCGAAATATGAAAGGAGTACAGGCATGAGAAGTTCTGTTGTAATTTGCAATTGTGCTGATGTGAAAAAGCAGTGGAAATTGCATGTTTGCATGGTAAAAAATAGTAATGTATAGATAAGGTGTTCTACCCATGAATTAAAAACTTTCTGGACATCACATCTCTGATGGGTCTCCCCCCACCCCTTGGGGTGCCACCTGATGTACTGGGGTTCCACTGAATCCACCCGTTCCACCAGCCTGGGCTCCCTCACCCTGTCCTGCTGCGCATGCACACACAGGTAAGGACACACCCAGCTGCAGAATGACACCAATACTGAAATCAATGCTGCATGGGAAGGCTTTCAGCTGGGGAATTGCCCAGCACTCAGGTGCACACACCCTGTGGAGTATAAACCCAAAATTATGTTGTCTTGCGCTGTATAGAGATCTGTACAGCGTAAACTCATGAAATCCACCCCCTCCTTCAATATGGAGGAAGATATGCACAGCTTCCCCCCACCCCCCGTTATGAATTGCACAGACTGGGTTTTAGAATAAACAAAAAACAAGTTTATTAACTACAAAAGATAGATTTTAAGTGATTATAAGGGATAGCAAACAGATCAAAGCAGATTACTGAGCAAATAAAACAAAACATGCAACCTAAGCTTAATACACTAAATTAACTGGCTAATAGTAGCTCAGTCTCACCCTAAATGTTGTTTTGTGCAGCTTGCAGATCTTCTTGAAGGTAAAGTGCCCTGCTTGCAGTTTAATCTCCAGGTATTCCTTTCACAGGCTAGAGCTTTCTCGCATAGGCTCAGCCCCCCCACCCCCCTGCCCAGCTTATTTCCTTTGTCTCTTCAGGTGTTTTCATCAGCCTTCCTTCTTGGGCAGGGAGGCTGTGGAGAAGAGCCTAGATTAACTCACTCTCCAGCCTTCAATAGGATTTGCATATGGCAGGAATCCTTTGTTTCCAAGTTTGACCCCCCCCCCATCCCCTCCTAGTGGAAAAATACCTAGTGGTGTCCAGTATGATGTGACATGATCATATGACTTTGCTGTGTCAAAGCAGCATCCCAGGAAACTTCTCAGGAAGGAGGGAGTATTTTCAGAATCGTATTTTTCTCCCTAATGGCCCACTCCAGGCTGATTGCATACTGTCTGGTGGGTATTCCCCAGGTGAAAACACAGTTTTAATTGTTACATAGTCTATATTCCTAACTTCAGATACAGAAATGATACGTGCATATAAATTAGATAATCTCATTCAGTAAATCATAACCTTTCCATTGATACCTCACGTGACCCATCTTGCCTGAAACATATCTTAGTTATGCCATATTCATATCATAAGCATATCTCTATGAAGAATATGGGGCATAGTGTCACCACATCCATTAGTTGTAACTTCTTAAAGCTGCCAGTCACTTCAGGACATAGACCAAAATGCACTGTGTATCCTGTTTTAAAAGGTAAACATTTAGAGATTTTATTTTTTCCACTAAGGTCTTGTTTTCCTACGTGTATTTTTGTCCTCATTGACAGAATTTCACTTAACTCCTGGTTCTTACTGGAATCTTTCAGCTGTGACTTTAATATCAAAACGTATAATTTTAATATTTTTGCTGTAACTATGTAAGGAATGTTTTCATTAACATCTTTGATATTGAGATGCTTGTTTGTGAACCACTTTGGCATTATTTTCTCCTTTTGATTTGGAATTGTTTTCTTCTCGAAAGGGCCTTCAGCGTACCCTTGTTCATGAAGTAGTTTCATTACAGGGGAGCACAGTTTCTACTTTTCGAGAAATACAAAGCACAGATAGGATGCTTATTTGTATGTATAGTTGGAGCCAAGATGACAAATTATTTTGGGGGAGACACTGGGGGCTTGTACAAGACTGTCCTTCATAAATATTATTCTTCACCAGGAGTTAATGCTGAGCAAAACAGTGATTGTGTGGAGGCAATTAATGATTGAAAGACATTTGTATAAATAGGTTGGATGGAATGATTTGAATGGTGCATCTTTCTCTTCCCAATTCAAGTTAGATTTGTATCTGATTTATTTTTGTTACACTAAGGGGAAAAAATGTGGTTGGTAATTGAGGACTCCAGCACATAAATATACTGTGTATATATAGCCTGTTTTAATGAATTGAAACTCTTAGCCTAATAAGTGACTTAATCATGACTTCACTTAAATCTCTAAATATAAACTTCCAAACAAAGTTTAGGGAAGTACTCTCCTGCACATAGGTGTGCATTGTTGTGTGCCCTGTGAAATCGTTGCATTTCCGTGTGCAGGCTGTATGCAGTTGCTAATATTACAGGATAACTAATGCTGAGCTTTTGTGTATCTGAGCACTATCAAACTATTTAAAAACAAATACACACGAGTATGTTTGGATACACATATCTATATTATTATACAGACCCCAATGAAGTAATGTGGTGTAAAGCTTTTACTGGTGTGAGTTTGCAATACATTACTAATGAGTAGTGAAGCCACAAGTAAGCTAAGCAAGTCTTCTAAATAAGTGCTGATAAAACCCTTACACTGCTGCATACCATCATGTATTCTCTTTATATAATATATTATGAAAGTACTGTACTGTCTTAGAAAAAATATACGGTGGTATCTCTCCACCTGTGAAGCCCAGGTGTCTTATTTGCCATGAATCTTACTGTAGGTTCAGAAGAAGCTATAAAAACTTCTAAATTTGACTTAAAATAGCGTTTTTGTAGGTAAAAATATTGTGACCTTAAAGTTTGTTATCTTGAGGTCTCTGGGAGTTTTACTAACCATTAGTCAGCTTCTCTGACTAATGGTTTCTGTAGTTTCTCCCATGCAACCCCTTATGCTTGGGAAAGCTCCCTGATAAAATTCAAACAGCCATTAGCTCCTCTTCTTTCAAGTCCATAAAATTAATCTCAGTCCTGATGCCTAGGATACCCGGTGTGGTGATTATGGCTAGACAGGTCATGAGCTGTGACTATTTCTCTTCCCCTTTCCTAATTCCTTCCTCTTACTCCCAACAAAAAACAACCTGGCCTAAACCAAACCGAAACCACACCTACAATACAATAACAAAGTTGTGCCAATTCTTCACCATATTCGTCTGCATTCCCACCCCTTCATCTAGTTGTGTCTTTAGAGCAGGGGTGGGCAAACTACAGCCTGCGGGCCGGATGCGGCCCGTGAGCCATTTTAAGCTGGCCCCCGCTCTGGCTGGGGCTCTGGGTCGGAGGCCAGACCACGCAGCTCGGCCCCACTCCGGCTGGGGCGCAGGGTCGGGCCACACCACGCAGTTCGGCCTTGCTCCAGTCGGGGCACAGGGTGGGGGCCGTACCACATGGCTCCTGGAAGCTGCGGCATGGCCCCGCTCTAGCTCCTACGCACTCCAATGGGAGCTGCAGGAGCGGTGCCTACGGATGGGGCAGCGTGCAGAGCCCTCTGGCCGCGCCTCCCCTTAGGAGCCGGAGAAGGGACATGCCACTGCTTCCAGGAGCCGCTTTAGGTAAGCGCCGCTTGGAGCATGCACCCCCTGAGCCTCTCCCCACGCTCCAACCCCCTGCTCCAGCCCTGATCCCTCTCCCGCTCTCCAAACCCCTCGATCCCAGCCTGGAGCACCCTCCTACACTCCAAACTCCTCATCCCCTGCCCCACCCCAGAGCCCGCACCCCCTCCCGCACCCCAACCCCAATTTTGTGAGCATTCATGGCCCGCCATACAATTTCTATTCCCTGATGAGGCCCTCAGTCCAAAAAGTTTGCCAACCCTTGTTATAGAGAGTAAACTCTTTAGTATACTGATTGTCTCTTTTCTGTGTTTGTACAGAGTCTAGCACAATGGGCTGCAAATCCTATTTAGAACTCTCACTGAGTGTGACTATTTTGGGCAGTATGTTTAAAGGATTTCTAAAAAGGACTTAAAGTAACAATTCTATGCATATAAATGTCTGTCTTTAAATCCTTTTATCTTGCAGTCTTCCAAGGTTAAAAGTAAGCCATTGGAAAGTTGGGGATAGCCACTTTCTAGTATTGCTAATTCTGAAAGCTGGTAAGATATCCAGATTGTGAAAACTGTAACTAGTTCAGGACTGAATATTCCAGCCTAGGGCTTGGAATAGTGTAATTTTGAGAGGTAAGAAAAAACAACATTTTTCGCAGGTCCTCTCTTCCTAAATTTGTTCTGCCTCCTGGCAGCTGCATGCATGATATCCAAACTTCTTGACACCTTAACCTGCAGAGCATTAAAAAATAAAACCCAACAAAATATTGAAACATTTCTCTGGAACCTTTTTTATAAGTAATTTTTTATTAGCCTGTTTCAGTAGTCACCATCCAATGACAACCCTTCACATTCTTCTTGGCCCTGCCTCATCCATGATAGACATTCAGCACAGGGAGCCCCAGTTGCTGCCAACACTGCAGAGGTAAAATAGCCTTCATTTATTCTAGCCCAGCACCCAGTTTCTCTCAGGGATAAAATTCAGAAAAATTCCTGGAAGTGTCTTTATTCTCAAATGTGGCTCTTCTACAAAAACACATTTTTTTCACTCAGGGCCCTTTATTCAGAGTAAGTACTCTACCATCTTCCTTGTGACTAACCACAGCAGATCCATCTCTTGATTCCTACTTACCTATTCAGTTCCTTAGGTCACAAGCAACAAGGACTTTAATCACTCAGGACTTCATCCATCCCCTGGTGCCTCTAAGGTAAACATTCCCTCCTCCCCTCACACACCTCCACCCCCTGCCTTCTGGGATTTTAGTACATTAAAATATTTCACATTCCAATATGAGAAAGAGAGTCCAAACGCTGTCCCCATATGGTTAGTCTCAAATTTTATCTAACTGCTTTTCACGTAAGGATTATTACAGGGCCTTAGTGGTCTAGAAAACCATGTCAAAGAAAAGGAATCTATCATTATTCTCGGATTACTCTGGTTTCTTCCAGAAGTAAAAGAAATGAAAGTCCCAGAGAAAGAAATCCTCTATGCGCAAGAAGCAAATCCTTGTCTTTCTCTTTATCATTAGAATTCCAAAGTCGAGGAGAACATAGAAAAGATCCAGAAAAAACTCCTCTCCAAATGTGTATGACACTATACTTAAAAGCCCTTGACATCTGGTCAAATTTGCTGAAGACATAGACTCAAAGCAAGAGACAAGGGTAAGACAACCTTATGGTGTTCTGTATCATCACCAAAAAAGGCTTAGCACTCTTTTACATTCTGTCTTTGAGAATGTAATTCTGGTCCGGTGAGAGTGTTCCTGCAAACACAAACGGCTCAAAGAGGAAATAAATTTTATAATGTATCCAAACAGAAAGCAGACTGACGCTTCCAAAATGTGAGGTAGTGGACGTGAAGAATACAGTGAATCTGGTTAATTGTGTTTTTGTGTTTGGAAGGAAAATTCTTTCCTCAAGGGCTGATAGAGAGAAGGATGAAGCAGCATCTACTGCTCTCAAGCATGGCCTTCTCCTGCTTTGCCGGTGTTGTTAGAGAGACAAGGTGGATGAGGTAATATCTTTTATTGAACCAACTTCTGTTGGTGAGAGATACAAGCTTTTGAGCCACAAAAAGAATGACTACACAGCAAAGAGAAACCCGTGACAGGCCTGTGCTAGCCGACTTGGGCTTGCGAAGCTCAGGCTGTGGGCATAGGCACCAACTTTTCTTGGCACCAGTGGGTGCTTGCCCCCGGCCCCGCCCCAACTCCACCCCTGTCCCGCCCCCATTCCAACCCCTTCCCCAAAGTCCCTGCCCCAACTCCGCCCCCTCCCTGCCCCATTGGACTCCTTCCCCAAATCCCTGCCCCGGCCCCACCTCTTCCCACGTTCCCCCTCCTCCTCCCTCCCTCCCAGCTCTTTCCGCCGCGAAACAGCTGTCTTGTGGCGGCAAGCGTTGGGAGCTAGGGGAAAAAGCGGGGATGTGATGTGCTCAGGGGAGCAGGCGGAGGCGGAGCAGAGATGAGCTGAGGCGGGCAGGGCGGGGAGTGCACCCACCAATTTTTCCCCGTGGGTGCTCCAGCTCCGGAGCACCTACGGATTCGGCGCCTATGGCTGTGGGGCTATTTAATTGCTGTGTAGATTTCTGGGCTCGGCTGGAGCCCGAGCTCTGAGACCCTACTATCCCGCAGGGTGCTAGAGCCTGAGCTCCAGCCCGACCCTGGAAGTCTACACAGCAGTCAAACAGCCCCGCAGCCCGAGCCTCATGAGCCCAAATCGGCTGGCATGGGCCAGCTGCGGGTTTTTCTTTTCTGTGTAGACATACCCACAGAGCTCTTCTTCAGGCCTGGGAAAGGAACTCGCAGCATCACAGTAAAATACAAGGTGGAAAAGATTGTTTGGCATAAGTTCTTAGCACATATTGTAAGGGACCGTTCAAGGTTGTGTGGCCTGTTAATACCTCTGTAGTCATAGGATAAAAAGAAGGGGTTAGTGGGTTACAGATTATTGTAATAAGTGTCTTTATTCAGTCTGTGATTTTTAGTGTCTAGCAGAGTAATGCATTTAATGGGCTACTCTACCTTGCATGCTCCCTTATAGTATATGCTAATTACTTATGCTAAAGAATCTGTTCCACCTTGCATTTTGCTGTGATGCTGGGAGCTTCTTTCCCAGACCTGAAGAAGAGCTCTGTGTGGCTTGAAAGCTTGTGACTCTCACCAATGGAAGTTGGTCCAGTAAAAGATATTACCTCACCCACCATGTCTCTCTAATAACCTGGGACCAACACAGCTACAAATGCATTGCTTATGTTATGTTAGTACTGTTTAAAGCCCTCCCTCTGATAGAAGTAAGTTGCTAAAGACAGCCCTGGACAAAATACTCCTACCTAGCTCCCTCTGCTTTGCCTCCAGGCAAATAGCAACAAAAATAGTGATTGGAAGATATATGTGTATCAGATCCTGGAAGTTTCTGACCAGAAGAAATCTTTTCCTTTTTCCAAGACCATTATTAATATAGACATTTTTCTGTTTTTCTGCCTTGTCACATTCCCAATGATCTTTGCCAATGTGTTAATGACAGCAGCAGCTATCAGAAGAGGATTCACATCAGTTCCTTTCTTGACAATGTCCTGATTTGAACTTCTAAAGATCTACAATTAACTCAGGATACAAAATCCATGAATCTCTTACTCCAAGTTTATGGTCTCCTTATAAACTCCCAGAAGAGCCAGTTTATTTTGAAGTGTTGTACAATTTGATTTAATCATTACCCCAACTCAATTTATAGAGAGATGTGTCTTTGGAAAGGAAGACTCAAGATTCTTTCACTAATCCACCCTATGCATACTTGACCTTCCTCCACATTCCAGACACCCTCAAGCCTGTTGCGGATGTTCATCTCACATTTATATTTACTGTCTTAGGCAAGGCCCAATACACAGCGCCCATAGCCATTACTGCTATCTAGTTCTCCAAACACCTGCTCCTGCACTTGTCACAAAATTTCTGTTTACCAAGAGGTGATCTTATTTCTAGAGTAGTTTCTTCCAAGGTTTGATTCAAGCTAGAATACCCCATCCTGGAATCAGATGTCAAAGTAACAGATGTCACACACTTCTGATGCAAAACCCATTCAACTCAACATACAGTAAAGAGACATTGATATGTGTGGCAGGCATCCTGGAGCATAAATTGGCTGGAGTTAAAGACGATCAGTTTAGTCCTTCAAGCCCCATAGATAAAAGTGGGGGGAAAACCAGGATGTCTTGGTAATGACAGTCAATAGAATGGATCTGGCCTATGTAAAGAAGCAACAGGATATCAAATATCCCTTCTTTGAAAGAAAGCAATGCTAAGCTGGACTGAAAGAGCCCGACATCAGTCTGAACTTTGATTGTCAAGGGAAAACTCAGCTCCATGACAAAGTGGCTAAGCAGGCAAAAAGCAGATCCAAAGAATGCACCAGTCAGTGTTCAGCTACCTGACATTTATATTTGGAGTTCCAGGAATGGATCTCTTAATTTCTTAGGGGAACTGTAGGATAATTATGAAATTATAGAATTAAAGTTAGTTTAAGTTTGGTTACGAAAATAATATACTGTAACAGCTTTGTTATCTGGCATGTTGGGGGAATGGGGGGTGCTGGTAAGTAAAAAATTCCGGTTAACTAAGAGGGAGGAAGTTTCGGTGTGGGAGGGGGCTCAGGGCTGGGGGTTGGAGCATGGGAGGCGTGGGGGGCATGGGCTCTGGGAAGGAGTTTGGGGGTGGGAGGAGTTTTGGGGTGCTGGATCTGGGCGGTGCTCACCTTGGGTAGCTCCTCACAAGCGGCGACATGTCCCTGCTGCTCCTAGGCAGAGGTGCGGCTAGGTGGCTCTGCACACTGCCTCTGCCCACAGGCGCCATCCCCACAGCTCCCATTGGCCACAGTTCCCAGCCAATGGGAGCTGCGGAGCCAGTGCTCGGGGTGGGGCGGGGACAGTACACAGAGCTTGCGTGGCCGTTCCTCTGCCTAGGAGCAGCAGGGACATATCGCCGCTTCCGGGGAGCCATGCGGAGCCAGGTAGGGAGCCTGCCAGCCCCGTGCCATCCAGACTATAAACTGAAGTTTCAATGAAGATCAGAAATGCTGGTTTATAGAGCTTTCCAGTTGGTAAAGTGCTGGATAACACAGCTTTTACTGTATTTGCTTTATAGTTTGTGGCAGGTAAGTAGAATAAAGCCCTAATCAGCAAGTAAAGGAAGGCCGTGAGAATAGTAAGTTGTAAGACCAGAATTTAGTGGCAAGGATGAATGTATTAAAAAGTAACTAATAAAATAAAGGAAAGTTTTCTCTCAACGATAGGGGACTGCAGTAACAAGGCAAAGAAAAACTGTCTTGTAAGAAACAAGCACATACCTTCCCACATCCCAGTTTTATCTTGAAAATGAGGCCCATGTGAAACCAATGGCAATGGAAATAAAAAACAGTGGGTAAAGAAAAGAGGGGAGGGGAGATCAGAAGAGAAGGCCTTGGAGGAAGGAAAGTAACAAGGGTAAACTGTCTCAGACTGAGATTTAGCTGAAGGGAGCAATGGGGTTTTAATTGAAGGTAACAATTATGTATTTAAAATGTATAAAGAGAGCCATGAATCTGAGGGTTTTTATCAGATTGGGTCCAGTCATGCTGGGGCCATTATGAAATGACTCTTCTCTGGTCTGGTCCATTTGTAAGTATGAAACTGATCAGATACTTATAAATATTTTATTATTGTATTGGATGTAGTAATGCTTATTATTTAGACTTTAGACATGTGTAGAGCAATTGTATAGGTATCATTTGGCTTTCGGATTAAAGAAAGGAATTTCTGATTAGTTAATGTCTGGTGATGCCTATGTTTTTAATATTCATGAATAATAATTCCAACAGAATGGTGACCATGAAGGGACACCACAGATACTAATTTCAGTTGCTCTGAATTCTTGGAAACATACAAGATAGTTACCAAAGAGGTCTCTGGGTCCTCTGTAGGGTTTTCAAATTAAAGGGAAACACAGTAACATAAAGAGAAGTGGTTGGTGTGGTAAATACCAGGGTGGTGGAATTTTTAGCTCAGCGTGGTGGCAGTCCACTAAGTGCTGCTGAGATTTTAAAGAATAAGAATCCCTGGGTAGCCATGGAGAATATGGTATCTCTGGTACTTTCTTAAGTAATCACAAGGCACAGAAATACCAGATCAAGGCAAAAGTTTTACAAGGACTGTATTTAGTCAGTATAGCCTTGCATGCAAAGTGTACTGAGTTGATGAATGAATGCAAAAAGCATATAAGATAAACTTAAAGCTGTTGAATTTTTCTCTAGACACCAGAAACTCAGGAACAGGTTTGGGTGTTTGGCTAACGAGGAGGGGACGCAGCAGGTGGTAACTGATGGTGGGAGGCAGAGGAAGAAAAGAAGGGCAGCTAGTCCAATAGACAGGGGGGAGGAGTTGATGGAGACAGCATCAATACTCGGCCCCGGGAGGATACAGGATGGCAATAGGGGGACTATAAGGGAAAATGGAGACAGACAGGAGTTACGGCCGCAGGGAACAGGGGATAGATTGGTAGATTGCGCTGCCCCTAGGCAAAGGCAGGTTTATGTGATTGGGGACTCCTTACTGAGGAGGTTAGACAGGCCTGTGACCAGGGCGGACCCGGAAAACAGAAGGGTGTGCTGTCTGCCGGGCGCTAAGATACGGGATGTGGACCTGCGGTTGAAAAGGATCCTAAAAGGAGCAGGTAAGAACCCCTTGATCGTCCTTCACGTAGGAACGAATGACACGGCTAGGTTCTCGCTAGAGAGAATCAAGTGAGATTATGCCAGGCTGGGGAAGACGCTTAAGGAAGTCGAGGCTCAGATTATCTTCAGTGGGATTCTGCCTGTTCCTAGAGAAGGACAGCAAAGGGCAGACAGAATTGTGAGGATAAATAGCTGGCTGAGGGAGTGGTGCTATAAGGAGGGCTTTGGGATGTATGGCCACTGGGAGGCTTTCGGGGACAGACAGCTGTTCTCACGGGATGGACTTCACCTGAGTAGGGAAGGAAATAGACTTCTGGGAGGGAGGCTGGCTCATCTCATCAAAAGGGCTTTAAACTAGGAATTTGGGGGAGACGGTTGGGAGATGTCCAGTTAATCTCCACGCCAGATTCCAACACTGAAAAAGAGGGCGAAGAGATAAGCACAGATATAGATAGGGGTAGGGAATTGGACATAAGAAGGAGGGGGCAGATGGACACTACGGGGTCCGTACCAAAGTGCATAACTAATGGGAGAAAGGATAGACAGCATACGGTAAGATGTTTATACACCAATGCGAGAAGCCTAGGTAACAAAATGGAGGAATTGGAGCTCCTGGTCCAAGAAATGAAACCTGGTATCATAGGAATAACCGAAACGTGGTGGAACTGTAGTCATGACTGGAGTACAGGTATGGAAGGGTATGTGCTGTTTAGGAATGACCGGAAAAAAGGTAAAGGTGGGGGTGTGGCACTGTATGTCAATAATGAGCTAAAATGTAAAGAAATAATAAGTGATGGAATGGTTAAGACGGAGTCTGTCTGGGCAATGATTACACTGGGTAAAAGAACTACTAGAGCCTCCCCTGAGATACTGCTTGGGGTGTGCTATAGACCGCCGGGATCTAGCCTGGATGCGGACAGAGAACTATTTAATGTTTTTAAGGAAGTAAAAACTAATAAGAGCTGTGTAATCATGGGGGACTTTAACTTCCCAGACATAGATTGGGGAACAAATGCTAGTAACAATAATAGGGCTCAGATGTTCCTAGACGTGCTAGCAGATGAATTCCTTCATCAAGTAGTAGCTGAACCGACGAGGGGGGATGCCATTTTAGATTTGGTGCTGGTGAGTAGTGAGGACCTCGTTGAGGAAATGGTAGTAGGGGACAACCTTGGCTCGAGTGACCATGAGCTAATTCGGTTTAAACTAAATGGAAGGATTAACAGAAATAAAACTGTGACTAAGGATTACGATTTCAAAAAGGCCAACTTTAATAAATTAAGGCAACTACTTAGGGAAGTGGATTGGGCTAACATACTTAGAGAGCTAAAGGCAGATGAGGCCTGGGATTATTTCAAGCTGAAGTTGCACGAGCTGTCCGAGGCCTGTATCCCGAGAAAGGGGAAACGGTTAGTAGGCAGGAGAATTAGACCTAGCTGGATGAGCGGGCGTCTCAAAGGGGCGATTAAGAAAAAACAGAAAGCGTACAAAGAATGGAAGAGGGGAGAGATCGTCAAGGAAACCTACCTTATTGAGGTCAGAGCATGTAGGGATGCGGTGAGAAAGGCCAAAAGCCGTGTAGAGTTGGACCTCGCGAGGGGAATTAAATCCAATAGTAAGAGGTTTTATAGCCATATAAATAGGAAGAAAACAAAGAAAGAGGAAGTGGGACCGCTGAAGCATGTAGATGGAGTGGAGATTAAGGATAATCTAGGCATGGCACAATATCTAAATGAATATTTTGCGTCGGTGTTTAATAAGGCTAATGAAGGGCTTAGGAATAGAGGGAGCGGGACAGAGGGGAATAAAGGAGGGGCGATTGCAATTACAGTATCAGAGGTGGAAGCCAAACTTGACCAGCTAAATGGGACTAAATCGGGCGGACCGGATGATCTTCATCCTAGAATATTGAAGAAGCTGGCGCGAGAAATTGCAAGCCCCTTGGCGATAATTTTTAATAAATCTGTAAACTCGGGGGTGGTACCAATGGACTGGAAAATAGCTAATGTGGTTCCTATTTTTAAGAAGGGGAAAAAAAGTGACCCAGGTAACTACAGGCCTGTTAGTTTAACTTCTGTAGTATGCAAGGTCTTGGAAAAATTTTTGAAGGAAAAAGTAGTTAAGGACCTTGAGGTGAATGGCAATTGGGACAAATTACAACATGGGTTTACGAAAGGCAGATCGTGCCAAACCAACTTGATCTCCTTCTTTGAGAAAGTAACAGACCTTCTAGATAAAGGAAATGCGGTGGATCTAATTTACCTCGATTTTAGTAAAGCGTTTGATACTGTGCCGCACGAGGAATTATTGGTTAAATTAGAAAAGATGGGGATCGATATGAAATTCCAGAGGTGGATAAAGAACTGGTTAAAGGGGAGACTGCAGCGGGTAGTACTGAAAGGTGAACTGTCGGGTTGGAGGGAGGTCACCAGTGGGGTTCCTCAAGGTTCGGTTTTGGGTCCGATTTTATTCAATCTATTCATTACTGACCTCGGAACCGAATGTAGGAGTGGGCTGATAAAGTTTGCGGATGACACAAAGTTGGGAGGTATTGCCAATTCGGAGAAGGATCGGGATATTCTGCAGGGAGACTTGGATGACCTTGTAAATTGGAGTAACAATAATAGGATGAGATTTAATAGTGAGAAGTGTAAGGTGATGCATTTAGGGATGACTAACAAGAATTTTAGTTATAAGTTAGGGACGCATAGGTTGGAAGTGACGGAGGAGGAGAAGGACCTCGGAGTCCTGGTTGATCGCAGGATGACTATGAGTCGGCAATGTGACGTGGCTGTGAAAAAAGCTAATGCGATTTTGGGATGCGTTAGGCGAGGTATTTCTAGTAGGGACAGGGAGGTGCTGCTTCCGTTATACAAGGCGCTGGTGAGACCTCATTTGGAGTACTGTGTGCAGTTCTGGTCTCCTATGTTTAAAAAGGATGAACTCAAACTGGAACGGGTACAGAGAAGGGCCACTAGGATGATCCGAGGAATGGAAAACCTTTCCTATGAAAGGAGACTCGAGGCGCTCGGTTTGTTTAGCCTAACCAAAAGAAGGCTGAGGGGGGATATGATTGCTCTCTTTAAATATATCAAAGGGATTAATACCAAGGAGGGAGAGGAATTATTTCAGCTCAGTAGTAATGTGGACACGAGAACGAATGGATATAAACTGGCCGTGGGGAAGTTTAGGCTTGAAATTAGACGAAGGTTTCTAACCGTCAGAGGGGTGAAATTTTGGAACAGCCTTCCGAGGGAAACGGTGGGGGCGAAAGACCTTTCTGGCTTCAAGATTAGGCTTGTTAAGTTTATGGAGGGAATGGTTTGAAGGGATAACGTGATTTTAGTCAATTAGGCATTAACGTGCCATCGCGGGTAAAATGAGGGTCCGGCTGTAGAATCTTGCCTGTATGCTCGGGGTTCTGCTGATCGCCATATTTGGGGTCGGGAAGGAATTTTCCTCCAGGGTAGATTGGCAGAGGCCCTGGAGGTTTTTCGCCTTCCTCCGCAGCATAGGGCAGGGGTCGCAGGCTGGAAGATTCTGTTGTGGGTGGGTCAGCTTTTGTGGCCTGCATCATGCGGGAGGTCAGACTAGATGACCATATTGGTCCCTTCTGACCTTAAAGTCTATGAGTCTATGAGAAACAAGGAACAGTTGCCCTGGATGCAGATTATCAACCCTAGCCAAGATTGCTGTATTCATTTCTACCAAGAATGCTCTTTTCTAGGGCTGTTAAAAGGTATTGTTGGGGCTTACCCAATACAGCATCAGAATGTGGTGCTGCCTCAGTTTCCCCTTGTTGGAGTTCTCAAAAACTGCCCTGTGACACCTGTGTAAGTCAAGCACCCCTTTCTGTGGTCTGGTTTGTAAAAAGAATGTTCCCTTTTTTTGGCCCAGCTGGTTAGCCAATATTCACATCCTTACCAGATTCTTTCTAATGGAAACAGAAACTAACTGTATAGTAGGAATTTCTTTGATGTAGTCCTGTTTATTTGGAAAGAATGTTCCCAAAGTCCTGTTTCTCTGAACGCAGTATAAACAGCAGCATGTAGTGTCCTGTCTCACAATTTCCAAGCCTGGTTTTTCAGGCTTGGAAAAGGCCTCTGCTAAAAATAAGCTCTGTCTCTCGTCTTCTTCCCAGGGCCAGACTCATGGCTGTCTCTCTTGCTTTCTTCAATTTTCTGCCTCTCACACACACAGATGCAATCAACAAGTCCCTTAGCTTCTGTGTTTTACAGTCAGTCCTACTGAAATTCCTCTGCCCACACAAAGCTGACTTGCCATGTGGCCTGTTGCCTGGGGCAGTGGCTTCCTATTGTTTCCAGCTATCACTACTGCATAGAGAGGCATGTAATTGTTCCTCCTATTTAGCATAAATCCAAATCCATCACCTGGGACTAGGCAACTAGGTACATGGGCCATGTCACTCTATTATTATTTTTTTGCATTATTGTATTGCTTTGGAGCCCTAGTCATGGACCAGCACCCCATTGTGCTGGGTGCTGTACAGACACACAACAAAAACAGTTTCTCCTCACGCAGCTTGCAATCTAAGTATAGACTAGATACAACAGATGGAGACAAATAGGGGAGTACGAGTAAACAATGAGACAGAATTAGTCAGCATAATAGGCAGCGGTGTCTGTACACTAGCATTGTATAGTTTTTTGGTTTTTTTTTCCCCATCCTAACAAAGATGAGCTTTGAGGAGGGATTTGAAGCTGAGTAATCAGGTAGCTTTGTGGATGTTCATGGGGAGCATCTCCCAAGTGCGAGGGACAGCATGGGAAAAAGCATGGAGGTGTGTTTGAAAATTTAACAAATGGGCGATGGAAGCTGGCATAACAGGCTTTTTCGAGGTGAGAGTCAATAGCGAATAAGAGATGATAGGGTGGCCATTGACCAGAAGAGCCTTGAAAGTGAACACAAGCTCCTTACATTTGATGTACTAGAGGAGGAGGCAGTGGAGGGATGCAAAGAGAGGGTTGACGTGGTCAAAGGAATGGGCTAAGAAAATGATCTTTGCAGCAGCATTCTGAATGGATATGAATGGGGCAAGATTACATTTGTTTAGGTCAGAGAGAAGGATGTCACAATAATTGAGATGATGAGCACTTGGACAAAAAGTTTAGCTGTGTGGATGGATAAGAAAGGCTGTATCTTAGAGATATTCTGCAGAAAGAATCTGCAATACTTAGGGCTGGTCCACACTAAGCCCCCAGTTTGAACTAAGATACGCAACTTCAGCTACGTGAATAACGTAGCTGAAGTCGAAGTATCTTAGTTCGAACTTAAAGGTACTTACCGCGGGTCCACACGCGGCAGGCAGGCTCCCCCGTCGACTCCGCCTACTCCTCTCGCGGAGCAGGATTATCGGCGTTGATGGCGAGCACTTCCGGGATCGATTTATCGCGTCTAGACAAGATGCGATAAATCGATCCCAGAAGATCGATTGCTTGCCGCCGAACCAGCGGGTAAGTATAGACGTACCCTTAGACATAGTATGGATGTGAGGAACCCTAGGGAGAAGTCCAAGTTGAAGATAAAGCCCAGGTTATGGGCCTGAATGACAGGCAGGATGATGTTTTCCACAGTGATCGAGAAAGGAGGTAGTAGAGAGGGCTTGGGGCAGATGATTAAGAGTTCTGTTTTAACCATGTTGAGCTTGAGCTGACAGCTAGACATCCATGAGGAGACATGCTGAGATTTTAGTTTGGACAGAAGGGGACAAGTCTGGAATAGAGAGGTAGATCTGTGAGTTGTCACCATAGAGGTGATAGTTATCTAACTATGTGTTTGTGGATGAGATTACCCAGAGATAAGGTGTAGAGGGAGAAGAGAGAGGGACCAAGGACAGAGCCCTGTGGAACCCCCCCAGAAAGTTGTAAGGGGGTTGAGGAGGGTCCTCCAAAGGACATGCTGAAGGAGTGATTAGGGAGGTAGGAGAAGAACCAGGAAATGAAGCCAAGGGAGGACAAGATTTCAAGAACAGGCGTATGATCAACTGTGTCAAAAGGCAGCTAACAGGTCAAGGAGAATGTTGGGTGTACTACTGTTTCTGAGCTTTGCTTCAAGACGTTTTCCACTCATCTCATCCAGAACACCTTGTCCAGTTCTGGAAGAACACTTTATCCACTTCTCTGGAATCCAAGGAATCAGTTCAACTCCAGACTTATCACTGAGGTTTCTTTATTGGCATAAAATCAAACTACACTTGAGTTGAGCAGGACATAATCATGAATCATCTAATATACACACTTACACTTAATACCGTTGGTTGATACATCATATCACATACTTAGATTGATCTACTTATTTTTGTAACCAATCCCTGTACAGATGATGAACTGCCCATAAATTGCAAGGTATGCTAGTAAGTAAAGCTGCATCTGCAAGTTTATCACACGTTGCTCTTTTTACTATTTCTTAATCTACTAACTACATATTATTTACAAGGCCACTTCTGAGTTTATGCTTTGTCTATTGTGAACTTTGTTTCCTTACTTCTCTTCCTTCCTTCTTCTTGCATTGCTCATGCAAGGGCTACAAGCTTAACTAGGCTGAGGTCAATTGAGACTTTGGCAAGAGCAGTTTCATTGAAATGCCAGGAGTGGAAGCTGGAGTGGAGAGGAACTAGGATGGAATTGGAGGAGAGGAACTCCAGACAGTTATTGTCAAAAGTGTGTTCAGTGATCTTAGGGATGAAAGGGGGAGATGAAGTGATAGTTGCAGAGGCAAGTGGGGTTAAGATGGGTTTTTTTAAGATGGGAGACACTACAGCATACATGTATTGTGAGAGGAAAGAGTCAGAGGCGAGTGAGGTTAAGAAGAGTAAGGGAGAGGATGAGAGTCTGCATGAGGGAAATCAGGATGGGATGGGGTTATTGGAGCAAATGGAGGAATTAGAGGAGGAGAGCAGATGAGAAACTTTTGTGTCTGTGATGGGAGAAGGAGGTGATAGAGAAGGGGGAAGAGAAGGCTGAGAGGAGGGGGAATGTGTGACAATTTGGGAATCTGTATGACTTAAGAATTTTATGTGAGATTTTGGACTCTGTATATAACTGTCAGACTGAAGATTCTATTTTAGACATGGTGGCCTTTACTTTTTCTGTGGTCCTGTTAACCTCCAGGTTGGACTGAAATTCCAAGGAGTAGTGATACAGGGCTGGCAATAGAAGATCATTGACTTAAGTCATCTTGCAATGAAATGTGATTTCTTTAAATAGGCAGGCTCATCTCTCCTGATAAACTAGTTCTCCTGGGTAGGTCACCTAACAACAAAGTCATCTAGTAAGAGACTGATCCAGGAATCATCAGACAGAGGGATTAGAAGGTTATAAAGGTCAGGAGTTGATCTATTCGGGATCAGTGCTGGTCCTTGAGGCCTAAATCAGGTGGGCTGTAGGACTCCATTTCTGTGAAGGGGTAACAGACTGAGGGTATGTCTACACTACGAAATTAGGTCGATTTTATAGAAGTCGATCTTTAGAAATCGATTTTATACAGTCGATTGTGTACGTCCCCACTAAGCGCATTAAGTCGGCAGAGTGCATTCTCAATACCGTGGCTAGCATAGACTCACGGAGCGGTGCACTGTGGGTAGCTATCCCACAGTTCCCGCAGTCACTGCTGCCCATTGGAATTCTGGGTTAAGCTCACAATGCCTGATGGGGCAAAAACGTTGCGGGTGGTTTTGGGTACATGTTGTCAGTCTCCCCTCGCTCCCTCCATGAAAGCAACGGCAGACAATCGTTTTGTCTGGGTTACCCGTGCAGACACCATAGTATGGCAAGCATGACACCATAGTATGGCAAGCAGACACCATAGTATGGCAAGCATGGAGCCTGGTCAGCTCACTGCTGCTGTTGTGAGCATTGTAAACACCTCGCGCATTATCCTGCAGTATGTGCAGAACCTGGCTAAGAGATGCCAGCATGAGGACGATTGTGAGGAGGACATGGACACAGACGTTCCTGAAAGCACGGGCTGTGGCAATTGGGACAGCATGGTGGCAGTGGGGGTGGTTGATACAGTGGAACGCCAATTCTGGGCCCGGCAAACAAGCACAGACTGGTGGGACCGCATAGTGTTGCAGGTATGGGATGATTCCCAGTGGCTGCGAAACTTTCGCATGCGTAAGGCCACTTTCCTTGAACTTTGTGAGTTGCTTTCCCCCACCCTGAAGCACAGGAATACCAAGATGAGAGCTGCCCTGACTGTTGAGAAGCGAGTGGTGATAGCCCTATGGAAGCTTGCAACGCCTGACTGCTACTGATCATAAGGACCACTGACTCATTCAGATCCAGGGAATCTCTGACTAGCAGCCAGGATGGTAGAAGGAGACAGTTGGCAGAGAGAGGTTATTCTGATTCAGAAACAGTATATTCATATACTAACGTGGGGAAAAATTAGTGGCTCAGAAGGTTGACGCCAATAATACTTAGTCCTGCCTCAGTGCAGGGGACTGGACTAGATGACCTATTGAGGTTCCTTCCAGTACTACATTTCTATGATTCTAATGTAGTAAAGATTGTGTAAATTAGGTGCTTGATGCACCCAGATCAGCTAAAATTCCATATATTTTAGATTTCTTGAAGGATTTTTGTGTCATGCTCAAAATAACATCTAATGTAAGAGTGTCTTGGCCATCTCCATTATTATAAAAGTAAACAATCACACATTTCTTTTAACCCTCAAATTAAAAGTATTTTTTCTGCTAAGTCTCAAAGAAGCTCATGAAACAGGACAGTGGAAGCTCAACCATGTTTTAGATGTGTTAACAAAATCTCAGTTTGGGAACCCTTTCATCAGTATCCTCCTATTACCTTTTCATTAGGAATTCCATTTTTAGGAGCAGGGTAAAACCAAAAAATCTCCACACTGGGAGCTCTGACATGGAATCCCAGTTTTGCACTTTCCATTTTGTGACGGTGGAAAGCCGTTATCCCCAACATAAAAACTATGTTCTTTCATTTGCAAGTAACAGTTCTTCCCTTCTCCTGTCTCAAGCCACTATATCTCAGGGAAGAAGAATGGTATTTATTCAATGTGTACAGAGTGATTAAAAAACACTTAATCATGAAAGAAACATTAGAAAGCTCTCTTTATTTTGTACTATCCAGCACTAAGGGCAAACAAAGTATCAAAATCCTTGATCTCTAGGTGTCTGAATTGTACATTAAAGAGGCTTGCAAAGCCAAGGGCTTTACGCTAAGTCAGTCACAGCTCATTAAACTAGAGTCATCTTCATTCTATGAGTACAAAAATCCTTTTCTTTCTTTGAAAAAATTTGTAAAGTGGCCACGTGGTCATTCCTACACAGTCTCCAGACACTGTGTTAGATGTTCAGGCCTCAGTGGATGCAGTCAAAATAAATAAATCTAATTTTCTAAATAGACTTGCAACCTTTGGGGTTTCTCTTTCTACTTAATGATTTCTGTGCTCTGAATGGCCAGGTTTGCCATTCTGTTGCTCCTTTGGTGAGAATCAATTAATTTCTTAATCAGGCTTTTTTGGGCTTCTTCTGCCCTGTAGAAATATATATTGGGGATTGTGTTTTGGAAACCAATTTATGTAACATATTAAGTTTTTGAAGTATTGTGTATTTCAGCTCTGGAATCAGTCTCATGTGGAGGTTTTCCCAGCTGGGCAGAGCCAAGCCAATTTGCTGTTACTGAGAGTTCTGGTCATATGTCCTAAACTGTAGTAGGAAACCCAGCTTTTGGAATGGGCTTTGCTGCTCATGATTAAAATGGCCATCTCAAATATTTGCCTATAAAACCTTTATATCACAGTACATTTCACTATCTTGTTTTTTATATATATATATATATATATATATATATATATATATATATATATATATATATATATATATATATATATATATATATGTGTGTGTGTGTGTGTGTGTGTGTGTGTGTGTATATGTGCATACATTCTAGTGCACCTTTCTATGCAGACATTTCAGTGTCCCATAAACATTAACATGTTTATCTCTATACCACCCTTGTGATGTAGCTAAGTAGTAGTATCGTCATTTTATGTATGGGAAAACAGATTCAGAGACGTGATTTATCTAAGATCACCTAGTACATGTATGGAAGAGCTGGGAATAGACCTTGGGTCTTCTGATTCTCAGGCCTATGCTCTGTCTATACCACTACCCTTCTTCTCAAATTTAAAAACACAGTAACTATGTAAGCTTATTTAAAGTATGGTTTATATTCTAATTTCTTAGGCAATTGAAAGGACCTAGTGCTTTAGTTTTTCAGCTAACTTGAGCATTGCTATCAGAACACTAGGAGGTCTTTACCAAATCAATTTAAGAAAAGGGGCACTAGATTATTATCATCTACCTTGGTATTTCAATGACATTCACCATGAATGTACCATAAAGGACAGTTAAGAAAAATAGAGATCTCCCTAGTGGTTTCTGTTCTTCATCTGTCGTAGGTTCAGCAGCTTTGCTCACTGATTTTTAAAAAAATATTTTCTCCTTTCCTTCCTGTTGTAAATCCATGTCTTTAATTGTTACAGGAAGACTTTTTTGCAAAATTATAAAACTATTAGATTGTGGTGATGTAGCCGCTCCTAGCCCCATGATTCTATTACCTAGCATATTACAGCCAAGCTAAACAGAATTTATGCCTTTTCTAGGCATTCTCCATCTTTGTTCGCTGGTAAGTGTTGGGTTTAAATAATTCTGTAGTGTTGATTTCTATAGAAACTGCTGTTGTGAGGTAACAGGCAAAGTGTAACAAAGAGTCTTTTTCATAATTAGATAAAAGCAATTGTCAAAACTAAAACAACGAGAAGTCCTTGTGGCACCTTAGAGACTAACAAATTTATTTGGGCATAAGCTTTCGTGGGCTATAACCCAATTTTGTAGTGTAGACATGCCCTAAGCAAAGATGCAAGTGGTACAACTTTTAGTAGACATCATAGATATTATTCAATATACCATTTTTCTAACTATTACAAAGAATGTTACCATTAAGTGAGAGAGAGTGTGTGTATGTGTTAGGTTTTAAAAAGAAATAATAACAGTGATAAATATCTTTGTAACTGACTCTTTTCCCTTGGTGATTATGGACATTATGCCTATAAAGTTGATGCAAATGTAGCTTTAAACTAGATTTTGGTTACTGCTGCTCTGATATATCTGGCAGATATAGTTAATTTTAACAAAAAAGCTAAATAGTCAAGTTTGTATTTAAAATTGTCATGCTTATCTGGGATGATTTTCTAGTCTGAAGATTGAGAAAGTGAAATTAAAAAAAAAAGTACATTCTTATATTAATTGTACATAACAAACAATGTTTAAAACAAAACTAAAAAGGAAAACAAAATGAAAAATGGCCTGAGGCCAAGACAAACTCATAACCCAAACAAAACTAATATTTAAGGTTTAAACTCATAGACTTAGCTACTGGTGGGCCCAGAAAGGCAATGTAAAGATGGCACCTAGTTGTACTTTGTACTTAACAAGCCTTTCAGTTCACATTTAAGACCTCAGTGTTGGATGCCCTTGTGCCATTCCATTGGGGCCTAAAACAGTAAGATCTGCATCCTTTACATGACTCTAGGAGAAACCAAATTTTCCCTTTTGTTTACTTTTTTCTTCTGTGTGCACATACAGAGATATACAATATGCACATATAAATATTATGTAATTACCACACTATGTATCCTCTATTAATTTGAGTTTGTAAGCAGGTTTTTATTTTGAAATTAATTTAAGTTGACTTATAAATATTGGAAATCAATGTGAAATTTCTACTGCAATTTTTGTTGTGCATTTTTAAAATTGTACTCAACTGGGTGTTGATATATTGGTATATTTAAGGACATAATGCACATGAATGTAATGTTTTAAATGGAATTTGTAAATAAATAATTAAGATGTTGTGATGTTATGATGTAATTAGGTTCAGTAATAATGTAAACATGGAGAGGGTAATATACTACACACAAGAGATGCTAATGTTGTTTTGTTAAAAGATTTTCTAAAGATTTAGCTTTTCTTAAGGACAAGTTGTTGTTAATGTTTTTTTCCATGTGGAACATACAGTATACCTTATGTTTTTTCATATGATTAGTGAAAAGATATATTGCTTATGTAATTTCTAAAGAGAAGAGTCTTTTACATGTTCAGTCTTTCTGTATTAAAAGAATGTTTGAAGAATAATATAAGTTTTAAGGAAAATGCACCCTTTTCCCTTGCTATAAAATGCAAATATAATGGATTATGTGAGTGTAATGCATTAATTTCAAATTTAGCTGTTGAATATTTCTTTTATTAAGACCTGGATAATAAGATGTGTAATGTTCTGAATTAAACAAGGTGCATTAGTTTGTTACTACCTTTGTTTGAAGCAAAAGTGCCAGATTAAGATATGTATTTCCATGTTACTACCCTCACCCTCAAGGTACTGGATCATGATAATGTCTAACCAAGGAAAACATGATGTAGCTCTCTCTAGAACTCATCAGTGCTTTATTTGAATTGTCCTGAGGGCATTCTGCAGAACAACACAAGACATCACCTTCCCTCAGGGCCTGATTGTGCTGTCTCTGAAATGTTCATAGCCCCTGACAATCCCAAAACAAAGATGTCTAAAGTGTTACCTGTGTGGCGGGTTCCCCGTGGGGCGCCATGTGGAACTGGGATACCACTGAGTCCTCTGACTTACCAGCCTGGGCTCCCTCTCACACTGTGCTGCTGTGACAAGCTGCAGAGACCCACTCCTGGTCCTACACTTCCACCAGCATTCACACAGGGACACACCTAGCTGCAGTTACATGCAGGCTCTCTGGCCAGCCACTGCATGAACCAACAATAGAGAGGCTACAGCCAAGATAACCCCCAGCTCCCAAGGCATGCACCCCCACTGGAGTATAAACCCAAAATTGTACTGTCTTGCACTGCACAGAGAACTGTACAGTGTAAGCTCATAGAGTTCGCCCCTCCCTCAATGTGGAGAAGAAAAGAAGAGCTAAGATTCCCAAGCACTTCACTCCAAAGTTACTGGTGTAGATTAAAACATAAAATAAGTTTCTTAATTACAAAAAGATAGGCTTTTAAAAAAAGTGATAGCAAACAGATCAAAGCAGATTACCTAGTAAATCAATAAAAACACAAACTAAGCCTAAGGCCTGGTCTACACTAGGAGTTTATATCGAATTTAGCGCCGTTACATCGAATTAACCCTGCACCCGTCCACACCACGAAGCTATTTAGTTCGACATAGAGCTCTTTTAAATTCGACTTCTGTACTCCTCGAAAACGAGAGGAGTAGCGCTAAATTCGAAATGGCAATATCGAATTAGGCTAGGTGTGGATGGAAATCGACGGTAATAGCTTCGGGAGCTATCCCACAGTGCACCACTCTGTTGACGCTCTGGACAGCACTTCGAGCTCGGATGCTCTGACCAGCCACACAGGAAAAGCCCCGGGAAAATTTGAATTCCTTTTCCTGTCTGGGCAGTTTGAATCTCATTTTCTGTTTGGACAGCGTGGAGAGCTCAGCAGCACTGGCAACGATGCAGAGCTCTCCAGCAGAGATGGCCGTGCAATCTAATAGAAAGAGGGCCCCAGCATGGACTGATCGGGAAGTCTTGGATCTGATCGCTGTGTGGGGCGATGAGTCCGTGCTTTCAGAGCTGCGCTCCAAAAGAAGGAATGCAAAGATCTACGAGAAGATCTCTAAAGCCATGGCAGAGAGAGGATACAGCCGGGATGCAACGCAGTGCCGCGTGAAAATCAAGGAGCTGAGACAAGGCTACCAAAAAACCAAAGAGGCAAACCGACGCTCCGGATCCCAGCCCCACACATCACGTTTCTACGAGGCACTGCATTCCATCCTAGGTGCGGCCGCCACCACTACCCCACCAGTGACCGTGGACTCCGAGGATGGGATATTGTCCACGGCCGGTTCCTCGTCGGAAATGTTAGGTGACGGGGAAGATGAGGAAGGAGATGAGGAGGACGAGGCAGTCGACAGCGCTTGCACCGCTGATTTCCCCGACAGCCAGGAGCTCTTCATCACCCTTACCGAGATCCCCTACCAACCGTCCACAGCCGTTACCCCGGACACCGAATCAGGGGAAGGATCAAGCAGTGAGTGCTTTAAACATCTAAACATTTAATTTTAACATAACTGGAATATTTATATTGTTAAGAATGGGCTTTTCATTCACTCATTTAAACATAGAAACTTTTATTTATAACAAAACAGGAATATTAACTATATTAGCAATTTGGTGTTCATGATTTAGTTGGCTTAGTCAACTATGTAGTCCTAACTATGTATAAAAAATCAAATAATGTCCGGATATTCATGATTAGGCCACCACAGGACGCTCCACTCTGTAGTCCCTTATGCTGCACTTAAAGGAAAAGACGGTCAATGTGCCCGGGAATGGACAGACAGTCCTCCTGGGATAGCTCGGCATAGCTCTCTTGGAGGTACCGCTCAAGCATGCGCATCAGGTTCCGCGGCAGGGCGATCTTGTTCGGTCCACCATGGTAACACACGTTCCCACGCCATGAGTCCATTAGGTAGTCCGGGATCATGGCACGGCACAGCATGGCGGCATACGGCCCTGGCCTCTGCATGGTCTCCCGAAGCATCCTTCCCCTCTCGGTCTCCGAGATCCTCATCAGAGTAATATCACACATGACGCCCTGCTTTAAATTAGGGAGGGGAATGTTAGTATTGGGACTGCTTTGCAGCCACGCGGTGGAGGCGGCAGAGGGGCAGCATACAGGGAGCTTTCCCGGGGACAGCCGCGAGGTGGTGGGACAGGGGCAGAGCTCATGCTTCCCTGATTGCTGTCAGCAGAGAGTGTCCTTGCATTCAGTGCGAAAGGAACCCAGTGCTACTATTACATTTTTAAGCTGCCACAAGTCTACGGCTTACCATGCTTTCCTGCAACAGAAGTAGAGGTGTCCTGCCACGCTTCTCTGATCGCAACTGCAGGACCCCAGGCACTGAAGGCGAGGGCCGAAAATTCGACCTTGTCCTGAGTGCGCATGTGAAAGGTCCAGTGCATGGTGTTGTTCACAGAGAAAGACTATGTTCTTTGTTAGCAACTTCATTTATCTGTCTCAGGAATTCACTCCCTTTTTCCCATTGCCACAGACACATCTGCGACTGTCTCCCAACCCAGCCTGGCATCACACTCCCAGAGGCTAGCGCAGATTAGGAGAAGGAAGAGGAAGACGCGTGAAGACATGTTTTATGAACTTATGGACTGCTCACGAGAGCAGGCAGCCCAGACGACACAGTGGAGGGAGAACTTGTCACAAATGCACAGAGCAGTCATGGAACGGGAGGAGAGGTGGCGCCAGGAGGACCAGCAGGCTACTCAAACCCTGCTTGGACTAATGAGGGAGCAAACGGAGACGCTCCGGCGCCTAGTGGATGTTCTGCAAGACCGGAGGCAGGAGGACAGAGCCCTGCTGCTGTCTATCTCTAACCGCCCTCCCCCGCCACCAAGTCCCACACCCCCCTCACCAAAAGTCCAAAGAAGGAGGGGCGGCAAGGGCCGTTAAAACTTTCAGTCGGCCCCTGCACACTGCTGCAGCACTGGAAGGCTCTCGTTCCCCAAAGTTTGAAAAGTCCTTTCCTACCCATCTCACACTGGCCCACGTCCAAGTTTCCTCCCCCCCCTTTTCATGTGCGGTTCATAATAAAACATCTGTTTCTGTTAAGTACTGTTTCCGAGAGTGTCTTTTACAGGGGATTCTGTCTGAAGGGGGGGAAGGGGTTTGTTACTTGGACAGGACAGTCACCTGTAGCAGGCTACAGAGGCGGGGGCAGGTCCAGCATCAGGACACAT
Source organism: Emys orbicularis (assembly GCF_028017835.1). Taxonomy (NCBI): domain Eukaryota; kingdom Metazoa; phylum Chordata; order Testudines; family Emydidae; genus Emys; species Emys orbicularis. The sequence continues at coordinate 29,647,262 of NC_088683.1, read as the reverse complement.
ACACAGTGCAGTCACCAGTTACCCTGGTCAGTCTGGGAGGCGGTTTTCATGTTCTGGGGTGCGAGGGGGTTGATCTGTGACTTTGTGGCGGGGGAGGGCAGTTAGAGATCTTATGCTGCGGTCCTTATCCTGGATCACAGAGCCACGCAGCAGGGGATCTGTTACCCTCCGCCCCCTGCCAGAAAGTCACTTGGCCGACACATACACGCAGTCCCGCCCAGGACTGCTGGCAGGCTGCGTTGAAACAACCAATCCAGCACTGCGGAGCCTGTCATTCCCGGAGTTTAGAAGCATCATTTGCATCAGAACACTAAACCCGCCCCCCGCCACAGTCTGCGTCCCCGGTTTAAAACATTCCCGCGAAAACAGTAAGAAAGAGAACTTTGTTCATTAACAAAACGGAACAGATTTTATTTGTTGGGAAGGTGGGGAAGGGGGTATGTAACTTGGAAGGATAGTCAACAGTAACTGGGTAAAAAAACGGGGGCAGGTTCAGCATCTGTGTCCACAAAGTAAACAGTCACTGGAGACCCTGCTCAGTCAGGAACCTGGCTTTCAAAGCCTCCCTGATGCACAGCGCGTCCCGCTGGGATCTTCTAATCGCCCGGCTGTCTGGCTGGGCATAATCAGAAGCCAGGCTATTTGCCTCAACCTCCCACCCCGCCATAAAGGTCTCCCCCTTGCTCTCACACAAATTGTGGAGCACACAGCAAGCAGCTATCACAATGGGGATATTGGTCTCGCTGAGATCACAGCGAGTGAGTAGGCTTCTCCATCTCCCCTTGAGACGGCCAAAAGCACACTCCACCACCATTCTGCACTTGCTGAGCCGGTAGTTGAATAGTTCTTTCCCTGAGTCCAGTGCGCCAGTGTAGGGCTTCATGAGCCAGGGCATTAGCGGGTATGCAGGGTCCCCGAGGATGACTGTAGGCATCTCCACATCCCCAACAGTTACTTTGTGGTCCGGGAAGTAAAGACCTTCCTGCAGCCGTCTAAACAGACCAGAGTTCCTGAAAACCCGAGCGTCATGAACCTTGCCAGGCCATCCAACGTTGATATTAGTAAAACGTCCCCGATGGTCTACCAGTGCTTGCAGCACCATGAAAAAGTATCCCTTTTGGTTGATGTACTGGCTGGCCTGGTGGTCCGGTCCCAGGATAGGGATGTGAGTCCCATCTATAGCCCCACCGCAGTTTGGGAATCCCATCTCGGCAAAGCCATCTATGATGAGCTCCACGTTTCCCAGGGTCACTACCTTAGATAGCAGTAGCTTGACGATTGCCTTGGCTACTTGCATGACAGCAACCCCCACGGTAGACTTGCCCACACCAAAGTGGTTAGCGACGGACCGGTAGCTGTCTGGCGTTGCGAGCTTCCAGAGGGCTATGGCCACTCGCTTCTGGACAGTCAGGGCTGCCCGCATCCGGGTGTCCTTTCGCTTCAGGGCAGGGGACAGCAACTCACACAGTTCGAGGAAAGTCCCCTTCCGCATGCGAAAGTTGCGCAGCCACTGGGATTCATCCCAGACCTGCAGCACTATGCGGTCCCACCACTCCGTGCTTGTTTCACGGGCCCAGAATCGCCGTTCAACAGTATCCACAAGACCCAGTGACAGCGAGATGTCCTGGGCGCTGGGTCTCATGTTCTCTGAGAGGTCGGAGCTAGTGTCCGACTTCATGCCGTCACGGTGGTGCCGTAGCCTCCTCTCATGATTTATCTGCAGCTGCCTCTGGTACAGGTGGATGAGAAGCTGCGAGGCGTTGAGAACTGCCACAACTGCAGCGATGGTCGCAGCGGGATCCATGCTCGCACTGCTGTGGCGTCCGCGCTGTCAGTAATCAGAAAAGCGCGCGAACTGATTTCCCGCCGGCGCTTTCAGGGAGGGAGGGAGGGCGGGAGTGACGGACGGATGACGACAGGCGCCCAAAAGCACCCTCGACACATTTTTTACCCAGAAGGCATTTGGGGCTCGACCCAGAATTCCAATGGGCAGCGGGGACTGCGGGAACTGTGGGATAGCTGCCCACAGTGCACCGCTTCCAATGTCGACGCTTGCCCCGTTAGTGTGGACTCACAAAGTCTCATAAAGTCGAATTACTGTCCTTAGTGTGGACACACACGTTCGACTTTGTAATATCGATTCCACATAGTCGAATTAACTAAAATCGAAGTACTCTCGTAGTGTAGACAAGGCCTAAGATACTAGAAAGATAGGGTATGAATTAGTAAATTCTCATCCAGGCTTGCAGACTTGCTTTGCAGCTTGGTATCCACAGGTTCTTCTTCAAGTGCTTGCTCATGTCCATTCCAATAGGTGCGTGTGCCGCATGCACGATCGTCGGAGGGTTTTTCCCGTAGCGGTACCCATCGGGTCGGCTGTGGAGCCCCTGGCATGGTGTCCTCATGGCAGTGTATAAAGGACACTGCCGACCTGCTGCCTACTCAGTTCCTTCTTACCCCCAGTGACGGTTGTTGGAGCTTCCTTCACAAGTACCTACCTAGTGGTTACCCCCCTAACTCCCCTGACCGGGTTATGCCTCGGTCTCAGGGGTTTAAATCCAGCGAATGCTGCGGGAAGCCCTTGCCCAAGGGTGATCCACACGCGTCGTGCCTTAAGTGCCTGGGTGAGGGCCATCAAACAGATAAGTGCTCCATTTGCAGGAGCTTTAGACCCAGGACAAAGAGGGAGTGGGACTATTGCCTCAAGCTCCTTTTTAATGGAGGCAGCTCTTCGCCCTCAGCTGGGACTGGAAGCGGCACCGGCGACATCGGTGCGCAGTGCAGCTTCAGTGCGGGATGCCTTGGCACCGAAAAAAGACTCCTTCAGGGAGCATCGACACCGCTCCCCTGCTCACAAAGGGGGTTCGAGCATGCGGCACCACTCTCAGTCCCGGTGCTGCATAAGAAGAAGGCGGCGGTCAGGGGTCATCCCCGTCAGGAAACAGCACAAGGATCCCAATGGGATGCGTCCTACGTCAGGGCACTCGCGGCCTGGCCCTCAGATCCCAGCACTGTCAACTCTGGCCCTGCCAGGGCTCCATCGAGCCCATTGCTTGTGGACTCCCTGACTCTGGAGGAGTTGGAGGATGAGATTGATCTCCCCTCCACGGCCGATACCTTCGAGGCTGCGTGGGACCTTATTGCCATGATGGCACAGTCCCCGGCCCTGCAGATGCGACCAGCAGCTCTGGTCCAAGCAGCAGCGCAAGGCGACGGCGCAGTCTACGGCACCTTTTGTGGCACCGATGGGGCAAGCCAACGATGCTACGGCGACGCTCCCCGTCACTGCTGTACCATTGCCTGGCACCGTCGGGCTCTGCCCCTCCATGGTCTGGCTCAGACTATTCAGACTCCAATAATGACATAGTTGGTACTGGTCCCGGCACCGCAGATCGTGTGATGTGCCAGCGCCGGTGGTATCCTGGCCCCCACAGTGGCAGAGGCTGGTACAATGGCCCTTTTGGACCTACCATCAGGTTCAAGGGCAGGGCTCCAGGGCTGCGTCCATTGTGTCTGCACCCTATGCTCCTCCTTCAGCCACATCGATGCTGCGCCATACTCCCACAGCACCTGAAGACCCCCCACGTGACAAGGACCCTGGGTCTTTGCATGCAGGAGCAACTCTCGAGCCAGCACCCCATGTGGTATCAGCGCCACAGTCCGCCCCAAATAGGGCAGACGTACCTGAGCTAGCCTCCAGGAAGTCTGAGGGTCAGGAGTACCAGTTCCCATGGGTTTCATCATCCTCTTCACTGGATGAGGCGGTGGCTGGCACCTCCACCACTACATGCCCTGCGATGGACAGTAGGGCTCAACAGGACCTTCTTAGGAAGGTGGCCCAAAACTTACACCTCCAGGCTGAGGAGGTGCCAGAAGACTCGGACGCAATGGTGGACATTCTTTCCCCAGAGGGTCCTTCTAGGGTAGCCTTGCTCCTTATAAAGACCATACAAAACACCACAAAGGTGCTATGGCAGACCCCGACCTCCATACCTCCCACGGCTAAAGGGGTGGAAAGGAGGTATTCTGTTCTGCAGAAGGGGTACGAACACCTTTTTACCCACCCTCAGCGTGGAACATTAGTGGTGATGTGGCGAACCACAAAGAGTGGTAAGGTCAACCGGGTCTTGCCCCAAAGTCACGGGACGCTAAGAAGCTGGACCTTTTCAGCCATAAAGTCTACTTGTCTAGGGGGCTCCAGCTTCGCGTTGCTAATCAGCAAGCGGTGCTCAGCCGCTTTGCCTTCAATTCCTGGAGAGCGCTAGCTAAGTTCCAGGAATTGCTCCCATCAGACTCACGCCCAGAGTTCACAGCGCTTCTTGAGGAGGGCAAGGTAGTGTCAAGGACCTCCCTCCAGGCCGCCCTAGACTCAGCTGACTCTGTGGCTCGGACCATGGCCACAGCAATCGCCATGAGATGGAGCGCCTGGTTACAGGTTTCGGGCATGCCCTTGGAGGTCCAGCACTCCATTCAGGACCTGCCCTTTGACCATGCGGGGTGGTTTGCCGAGAACATGGATTCCCGCTTGCACATTCTGAAAGACTTGAGGGCGACGTTGAAGTCCCTGGGGATCCGCACTCCTGCACCCCAGAGGAAGTCCTTCAAACCCGAGCCCCCCTCCTGCTTCTACTCCCAATCCCCGAGGCAGGACTCCACCAGGCGAAGGGGCAGGAATAATAGGTGGCGCCAGTCACAGTCCTCCGCAAGCCAAGACCAGGGCTCATCCAAACAGCCCCTGGGGCCGAAACCTAACGTTTAAAGGTACGCCTGAGGATGGCGTACCAGGACTCAATCCGGATCCTTACCCTCCCTTTGTGAACTGGCTATTCCACTCTACCGTGCTTGGTCCCAGATCACAACAGATAGGCTGGGTTCTGAGCAAAATAGGGGTGGGATAGTCTATCCAGTTCTGTTCCCTCCTGCCTTCCCACCCACCTTCCCATCATTCTTCAGGGACCCTATTCAGGAGCAACTCCTTCTCCAGGAGGTGAATCACTCCTCGCTCTGGGGGCAATAGAGGAGGTTCCTCAGGAGTTCAGGGGCAAGGGATTTTACTCTTGATATTTCCTTATCCCCAAGGCTAAGGGTGGACTGCGACCTATTCTGGATCTGTGAGACCTCAATACATTCATCAAGAAAGCCAGGATTTGCATGTTCTCCCTAGCCGCTATCATTCCTTCCCTGGATCTGGGGGACTGGTGCGCCACCCTCGACATACAGGATGATTACTTCCATATCTCTGTTATCCCAGCCCACAGACAGTTTTTTCGCTTTGTGGCTAGCGGCCAGCAGTACCAGTTCACGGTGCTCCCGTTTGCGCTCTTGACGGCCCCCAGGGTGTTCATGAAGTGCATGACAGTCATGGCAGCCTTCCTCCACAAACGCCAGGTAAAAGTGTTCCCGTACCTAGAGGACTGGCTTATCAAGGCCAAATCGCAAGCACAAGCGGAGGTGCATGTGGCCCTGGCCCATACCACGTTCCTCAGGTTGGGCCTCATACTAAACGTGCACAAATCCATGCTGGTCCCTACATTGATAATAGAGTTCATAGGGGCTCTCTTGGACTCTGTGCAAGCTAGGGTATCCCTGCCCGAGCCGTGCTTCTAAACCCTCAGGGACATTATTGAGAACCTCTGCCAGTTCCCCACAACAATGGCCAGAAACTGTATGAAGCTGCTGGGGCTTATGGCGGCCTGCCCATACGTGGTCCAGCACACTGGACTACGTCTCAGACCCCTCCAGGTGTGGTTGGTCAAGTGTATAGACCTAGCTGAGACCCACTAGTCAGGATAGTTACCCTTCCCCCTCCCATTCTCGAGTCTCTACGCTGGTGGCTATGGCTGCAAGTGGTCTGTGCGGGAGTTCCCTTTGCCAAACTGCAATCTACCATGTTGCTGGTCACGGAAGCCTTGGCACTGGCATGGGGAGCGCACCTAGGCAGTATCAGAACTCAAAGCCTATGGTCGCAGGCAGAACTATCACGGCACATCAACATGTGGGAGTTGAGGGCGGTCCGTCTGGCATGCCAAGTGTTCCAGAACCACCTTCGAGGCAGATGTGTGTCAGTGTTCACAGACAACACCACAGCGACATTTTATATAAGCAAACAGGGTGGTGCTCTCTTCTCTCCCCTGTGCTCTCTTCTCTTCCCTGTGCCAGGAAGCCCTAGAGCTCTGGGAATTTTGCATCGCCAGCTCGATACACATACAAGTGTCCTATGTCCCAGGGGCACAGAATGAGCTAGCCGACCAACTCAGCTGCTCGTTCCTCAGTTGAGGAAATGGTCCCTCAGGCCAAACATCACCCTTTCAATTTTCCAGAAGTGGGGCTTTCCCCACATAAACCTGTTCGCGACATGGAGCAACAGGATGTGCCAGCAGTTTCACTCTTTTCTGAACCACAGCCCGGGTTCCATCACAGATGCTTTTCACCTCATGTGGACGAGTCACATGCTCTGTGCATTCCCGCCCTTCCGTCTCATACACAGAGTCCTCCTCAAGGTCTGCCAGGACAGGGCTTCATTGATCCTCATAGTGCCAGCGTGGCCCCACCAGTACTGATTCACCACTGGTTCAGCCTATCGGTCGACAGACTAGTAACCCTTCCCTTATGCCTGGACCTCATCACTCAGACCACGGCAAGCTCCAGCACCCCAACCTGGAGTCCCTCCACATCATAGCGTGGAAACTTCATGGTTGAACCCGTTGGAGTTCCAGTGTTCAGACTTAGTAAGAGAAGTTATCCTGGGAAGTAGGAAATCTTCCACCCGAGCCATGTATCTGGCAAAGTAGAAGCGGTTTTCTAATTGGTCCCTGCAGAAGGGTATCTCACCGCAGCAAGTGCCAATTCCCCTACTTTTGGACTATGTACTGGATCTGAAGCAACAAGGGCTGGCAATATCCTCTATAAAAGTGCACCTGGTCGCCATCTTGGCCTTCCACCCAGGGGCAGCGAGTAGATCAGTCTTCGGAAACCCCATGGTGGGCCGATTCCTCAAGGGCTTGGACAGGCTTTACCCCCATGTGCAGCAGCCTGTTCCCCAGTGGGACCTCAACCTAGTCTTGTCCAGGCTCATGGACCCTCCATTTGAGCCTATGGCCACCTTCCATGTCTCCTACCTCTCTTGGAACATTGCCTTTCTGGTGGCTATAACATCGGCCAGAAGGGTCTCTGAGCTCAAAGCGCTTACCTCCGAGCCCCCCATACAGTCTTTTACAAAGACTGGATTCACTTTTGTCTTCACCCTGCGTTTCTACCCAAGGTGGTCTTCCAGTTTCATGTGAATCAGGACATATTTTTACCGGTCTTCTTCCCTAAGCCTCATGCCACTGTCAGAGAGCAGATGTTCTGTTCCCTGGACGTCAGGTGTGCCCTAGCTGCCTTCTACATTGAACGCACAAAGTCATTTCGTAAGTCACCACGGCTCTTTATTGCAATCGCCAAAAGGATGAGAGGGCTTCCCATCTCATCACTGCACATTTCGTTGTGGATCATGTCCTGCATTAGAATGTGCTATGACCTGGCCAAAGTTCCACCCCCGCCATTGACGGCACACTCCACAAGAGCTCAAGACATATGCAAGGCGGCAACATGGTCTTCCGTCCACATCTTCACGTCACACTATGCCATCACCCAATAAGCGAGGGATGACACAGCATTCGGCAGGGAAGTCCTACAATCAGCAACCAGCTGAACTCCGACCCCTCCTCCAGAGAAACTGCTTGGAAGTCACCTATTGGAATGGACATGAGCAAGCACTCGAAGAAAAAAAACCGGTTACCTATCTCTGGTAATGTTTTTCGAGATGTGTTGCTCATGTCCATTCCAAATCCCACCCGCCTCCCCTCTGTTGGAGTCTTCCGGCAAGAAAGAACTGAGCAGGTGGTGCGTCGGCAGTGTCCTATATACACCGCCATGAGGGCAACATTCCAGGGGGCTCCACAGCCGACCTGATGGGTACCACTAGGGGAAAAATCTTCCGACGACCATGAATGCAGTGCAGGCACACCTATTGGAGTGGACATGAGCAATACATCTCGAAGAACAACAATTACGAGAGGTAGGTAACCATTTTTTTTCATATACAGGCTGGAAATCCCTTTAGCCTGGGTCCAGCACTTCTCCCAGTTCAGTCTTTTGTTCCTTAGGTGTTTCCAGGAGTTTTCTTGTGTGGGGAGTGAAGAACCACTGATGATGTCACCAGGGCCGGTGCAACCATTTAGGCAAACTAGGCGGGCGCCTACTGGTTGGGGGCGCCTAAAAGCCCGCTCAGGTGAGGAGGTGGAGTGGAGGTGAGCTGGGGCGGGGGGGGGGGGGGCGCGGGGAGGGCCGCCCGCAGTAACGGGGGGGGGGGGCGCACAAGGGAACCGCTCCCCGCCCCAGATCACCTCCACTCTGCCTCCTCCGCTGAGTACGCAGCCCCCACTCTAAGTATCCTCCAATCGGCGCTGCAAGCCTGCGAGGGGAGGAGAATTAGAGCGGCGCCGGCGTGCTCAGCGGAGGAGGCGGAGCTGAGGTGAGCTGGGGCAGGCTCCCCAGGCGGGGTTAGCTGCTGTGGAGGGGGGGTAGCTGCTGTGAGGGGGGGGCGCAAGGTTGAAGTTTCGCCTAGGGCGCGAAACTTCCTTGCACCGGCCCTGGATGTCACTCCCTGCCTTATATAGCTTTAGCATATGGCGGGAACCCGTTATCCCAAACTCAATTTGTGGAAAAACACTGGTATCCAAGATGGAGTTCTGTGTCATGTGGCCTGGTCACATGCCTTTGCATACCTTGCTGGAGCATTCTCAGGAAGGCTCACCTGGTGGGGGATAAGCTTCTCCTGAGGCCTATTGTTTTCCCTAATGACCCATTACCATCAGTAGGCCCTTCACAGCCAGCTATCTAAACTGGAAGCATTTTGCCTAGTGGGTGTCAACAAGGTGTGACTATATGTGAAATATTCATAACTTCAGATACAAAAATGATACATGCATACAAATAGGATAATCATATTCAGCAAATCATAACTTTTCCAATGACACCTTACATGACCCGTCTTATGCAAAATGCATCATGCCATAATCATATCATAATAATATCAGTATGAAGCATATGGGGTGTAGTGTCACAACCTCTGTTAGAGTTAATTACTTAAAAGCACAGAAATTGAATAAAATGCGCAAAACTAAGGAGGTTTTAGGAGTAAGGGTTATATTCCATACATACTTTCAGTGTTCTGTGTGTGTGGATTTAAAAACAGAATTCTGTTATAGTCGTGCCCCAGAGGCCCCAGCTGAGACTGGACCCCATTATGCCAAGTCCTGAATAGAAACTTAGCAAAAGATCCCTGCCATGAAGATGTTACAGTTTAAATAGTCAAGACAAAAGGTGCGAGATAAAAAGTAAACAAGAGATTAAATGATTTGCTCGAAGTCATACTGGGAGTCTGTGGCAGAGCTAGGGACTGAACTCACGTTTCCTGAGTTCCAGCCCAGTGCCACAACTACATCTTTCCTCTTACTTATGATGTTTTTAAATTGGTAAATTTTTGTAAGTGAATTTTGGTGCTGTTGAAAAGTGCTGAATGACTGCACTAGATAGAAATTAAAATCCCCTGAGTACAGGAGCAGTACATCCGGGGTAGTGGCATTGCAAGCTTATCTAAACCAATGGTTCTCAAACCAGCAGGTTTTGGGGAGGTTGCGAAGCAGGGCCAGTGTTAAACTCACTGAGGCCCAGGGCAGAAAGCCGAAGCTGGAGCCCCATCCTGGCGGGGCTGAAGCCTCAGCCCAAGCCCTCTGGGTCAAACTTAAGCTGGAGCAGTTTAGCTTTGCGGGGCCCCCTGTGGTGTGGAGCCACAGGCAGTTGCCCTGCTTGCTACCCTGTGATACTGGATCTGGCTTTTATATTTAGAAAAACAGTTGTTGTGGCACAGATGGGCCGTGGAGTTTTTATAGCGTGTTGGGGGTCCTCAGAAAGAAAAAGATTTAGGATCCCTGATCTAAACCACTCTATCCATGTGCCTCCCATCTAACATGAAGGGATAAACAAGTAGCTCAGTTTCCATGTCCATTCAGTTGCTTGTTCCTCTGTGTTAAGGGTGCCAGTTATGTAGGTGCCTTTTCTGAGGAGGATGTGTTTCCTCTAGAAAGTTGACCGAGACTACCAGTTTAGATTGCATAAGGGATCAACAGGCTCTCAGACAATAACATTAGGTTGCTAATCCATATTCCGTGAGTTATCCAGTTCCTTTTCTTTTTTTTATTGGCAATAGCATGAGTGTTTGGATTTTTTTAAAAACTTAAGAATTCCCTTGCATTTGTTTACCTCAAACTTAATAATACTTTATCATTGTTTTGTGGGCTTTTATTATTATACTCCCCCATTGTTGTTATGATTACTGTTTGCAAACTTTAAAACATTTTCTCTGAGCTAATCTTGTGAATCAAATTTTAGCACATAGCAGAAAATAATTGGCAAAAAAGGAATGTGTTAATTAGTATCTTTGGTTTAAATGCTTGTTTAATTGTATATGCACTTCTAAATCCTGTCACTTACTGAACATATTTAATCACTGAATAATAAATAATAGGGCTGACAGAGACCTCCTTGGCAATTTAGTCCAAACTCTAGCATGGACCATAAATTTTCTTTGCTAGTAGTTCTTCAGTTATTTTCTCTTAAACACTTGTAGCAACAGGTCCTCAACAAACCACCCTACATTTCTTCTCTACTGTACTGGCCTTGAGCATGCCTTGGCTGTTTGATATAATTTTTATAGTTGTTTGTTAAGATTAGTTAATATAGTTAGTTGTTAGTAGTTTTTCCGCCTCTCTTTATCCTTGGGGAGCCTCAGGGCTGGCCTTACCATGAGGCGAACTGAGGCGGCCGCCTCAGGTGCCAGACTGTGTGTGTGTGTGTGGGGGGGCACCACTAGGACCCAGAGTGTAGAAAATTGTGTCTGCTGCTGGTGCATATGTATTCTCTCTGCTCTAGATGCACAGAGATGGTGGAGTGCTGTGCTGGAGGAAGGTGGGCACAGGAGACATAACAGGCAGGCAGGAGAAAAGGTGAGAGGGAATAACAGAAAGCAGCAGGAGCTGCAGGAAGAGAGAGAAGGAGGAGTCTCTTATGTATCTCCCTAGCACCCCCAGGAGCCTGGACTGATTAACACCAGCTTCTCAGGGAGCTTCCTGTTTCCTGCTGCTTCCCTGAACCCACTTGAGGAGAACAGGCAGTCAACTGAAGTAGCAGGAGCCAGTTAGGCCCGTAAGACGCTGATATCTTCCCTCACTCAGGCCCTGCTACCAGTCTGCTTATTTGTCCCCTTCAATTGAGTGTAGAGAGCCACTATAGCTGGCACAGAACAGCAGTCATGAGTGAAAGAAGAAAATGCCCCTCTGGGGCAACATTCAGAAAAAGAAAGAAAGCAAAGGAAGCTTTTCTATCTAAGCAGGAAGGAGCTCTTCTGAGATACCTAGACACACATGTTCACGGTGAGCCTTCCGGCCCCAGTGAGGATGTGAATGGTGAGGAGATGCCTGATCTTCCAGTTAGTCAGAGTGCAGGTGACCTGGCAGCTACTGCAGCATCCATATCTCCATCTCAAATGGATGTAACCATGCACATTCCTGAAGAAAAGTGTAGATCAGAGCAGTGTGTGTAGAGGCGCAAGAAACAGCTGCTGCTGAGTTTAGTTCCTTAAGTCTAGATGATCCAGGACTGTGGACCCACTTGAGCAGCAGCCTGAGGGACTTCCTTGTACTGCATGGGCCACAGCAAGTGAAAAACTTCATGCTCCCCAAAGACAATGAAAATAGAAGTTTCCATCCAACACATTACTGGCGTGAAATCCCCAATGGTGACAAAGTGGAGAGGCCATGGCTTATGTACTCAAAAACCCAGAATGCTGCATACTGTTTTTGTTGCAAACTCTTCCAGTCTAATGTTCCAGCCAGATTGGGTTCTACAGGAACAAAGGACTGGAATAATCTGGCTAGAAATCTGGCATGCCATGAGAAGGCAGCAAATCACTAGAGAGCATTCTGTAGGTGGAAAGAGCTTGAGCTGAGACTAAGGTTAAAGGCCACCATAGATGATCAGCATCAAGAGAAGATTGCATCAGAGTCTCTTTACTGGCAAAATGTTCTGAAAAGGCTCGTTGCCATTGTGAGAATGCTTGCTACCCAAAACCTAGCACTGCGTGGCACTTCAGATCAGCTGTATGTGCCAAACAATGGAAACTTCCTTAAAATTGTGGAGCTGATGGCTGAGTTTGATGCTGTACTCCAGGAGCATCTAAGAAGAGTCGCCACCCAAGAAATGTACACACACCACTGCCTTGGAAAAACAATTCAAAATGAGATCATACAGTTACTGGCAACAAAAGTCAAACAGAAGATTGTGGCAGATCTGAAGTCAGCAAGATATTACTCTGTTATTCTGGACTGCACACCTGACATCAGCCATACAGCACAAATGACTTTAATGGTGCGTTTTGTAACAACAACCTAGTGAAAATGTCCCTGCAATGGTGACTGTCAGAGAGCATTTTCTAGAATTTATTGACATTGATGATACTACAGGAACTGGTATGACAAATGTGCTTCTTAAAAAGCTGGACGATACAGGAATTGCGATAGCTGACATGAGAGGTCAGGGCTACGATAATGGTGCCAACACGAGAGGAAAGAACAGAGGAGTGCAGACACGGATCCGAGAGTTAAACCCTCAAGCTTTTTTTGTCCCACGCAGTTCTCATTCATTGAACTTTGGGGTCAGTGATGCAGCATCTATGTATTTTTCTCTGCATCAACTCATCGATGGCAAATTTTGAAGCAACATCTGGGAAACCACTGAGTGCCACACGATGGGAAAGTCAAGCGATAAAGCCTATCAAACACCAAATTGGGAAGATAGATGATGCCATAGTTGCCATTATGGAGGATAATGCTATGACAGGAACTGTTCATGGGAGAACAGTGGCAGAAAGAAATGGAATCACCAGAAACATACATAACTTCACATTTCTGTGTGGCTTAGTACTGTGGCATCCCACTGTTTGAAATAAATGTTGTAAGCAAGAGACTCCAAGGTATTGACCTTAATATATCTGGAGCAATGGAACAACTGGACAAAGCAAAGTCATACCTACAGTCTTACCGGTCACATGAGGGATTTCAAAACGTTGTGAAGAGTGCACAGAAGTTGGCAGAGGAACTTCACACTGAAGCTATTTTCCCACTCATTCAAGAATACAAGAGTCACTGAAGAAGACGACATTTTGATTACGAGGCACGGGATAATCCCATAAGAGACCCCAAACAACAATTCAAAGTTGAATTCTTTAACCAGGTGCTAGATTGTGCAATACAGTCAGTTGAAGAACGTTTCATGCAGTTCAAGGAACACAGCAGTATATTTGGGATGTTGTAGGATATTCCAAAACTCCTTACTATACCTGAAGAAGGACCTACACCAGCAATGCAGGGCACTAGAGACAGTGTTGACACATGATGACATGCGCGATATTGATGCGAGTGATTTAGGTGATGAACTGAAAGCCCTTTCAAGATACATTTCAGCAGGATCAACTCCAAAGGCTGTTCTGAAATATCTGTGCACAAATAAGATGACCACCGTCTTTCCAAATGCTTTTGTTGCTCTGGGCATACTTCTAACACTTCCTGTAAGAGTTGCTAGTGGAGAACGCAGCTTCTCCGAGCTGAAGTTAATAAAAACTCATCTACGCTCCACAATGACACAGGAGAGGCTGGTCGGCCTTGCAGCCATCTTAATAGAGCATGAGCTGGCCCAGACTGTGGACCTTCAGCAGGAAGCAGTTCAAATCTTTGCAACCAAGAAGGCATGGAAAGCAGAAAGCACCACTTTGATTATTCAAACAGCTAAAAATGCCAGTGTTTACTATGCAGACAAGAAAAGTTAGATTTGCTGTTCAGGCATTTGAAAGTTAAGTGTTACTTAAAATTTTTGAACAAGGCATTTTAAGTTGATAGTTCTCCTTTATTGGGGTAGGTAGCAGAGCAGTATCACGAGAGGAGTAGAACAGGAAGAAGGGAGAACTGAGACCTTTCAAAGTTTTGGCCCAAGCGAGGGGGCATGGGGGCGTCATTTGAGCTCTCCATCTCAGGTGCCAAAATGTTGTGGGCCGGCCCTGGGGAGCCCTGTCTTCCTGGCGGGGGATGCCTGCTTCGCCAGCTTCAAATGCTGCTTCTCCTGCCGAGAGGCTATACCTGTGAACGACAGCCACTCTAAATGTGTCTCTTGTTTGGTGGAGTCTCACATCTCCCAGAAGTGCAATTTCTGCGAACCCCTCAAATCTAGGGCAAGGAAGAACAGGGAGATTAAGTTCAGACAGTTAATGATGGAGCGCTTACGTCAACCAGCATCTGAGTCAGGTCAGGAGACACAGAGATCTTTGAGTCATTGTGGATAGTTCTCTGCCAACATCCACTCAGTGTGCAGCAGCAGTCAAAAAAGCGAAAAGAATGTTGGGAATCATTAAGAAAGGAATAGATAATAAGACAGAAAATATCATATTGCCTCTATATAAATTCATCTTGAATACTGCATGCAGATGTGATTGCGCCATCTCAAAATTTTTTTATTGGAATTGGAAAAGGTTCAGAAAAAGGCGACAATGATTAGGGGTGTGGAATGGCTGCCATATGAGGAGAGATTAATAAGACTGGGACTTTTCAGCTTGGAAAAGGGACGACTAAGAGGGGATATAATAGAGGTCTATAAAATCATGTCTGGTGTGGAGAAAGGAAATAAGGAAATGTTATTTACTCCTTCTCATAACACAAGAACTAGGGGGTCACCAAATGAAATTAATAGGCAGCAGATTTAAAACAAACAAATGGAAGTATATTTTTTTCACACAATGCACAGTCAACCTGTGAAACTCTTTGCCAGAGGATGTTGTGAAGGCCAAGACTATAAGAGGGTTCAAAAAAGAACTAGATAAGTTCATGGAGGATAGGTCCATCAATGGCTATTAGCCAGGATGGACAGGGATGGTGTCCCTAGCCTCTGTTTGCCAGAAGCTGGGAATGGGCAACGGGGGGGTAGATCACTTGATGATTATCTGTTCTGTTCATTCCTTCTGGGGCACCTGGCATTGGCCACTGTCAAAAGACAAGACTGAGCTAGGGATACCTTTGGTCTGATCTAGTATGGCCATTCTTATGTTAAAGTAGTTTGGAATTCCACATAAATACCAGGCTATCCACTTACCTGTGTTCGTCCAGAAGCCCCAAGCTTCCAGTATAGAGAACAGACTTCATTCCTTGATGTGAGATGAGCTTTGGCATTTTAGTTACAGAGAACAAAATAGATCAGAAAGTGTAGGCTGTGTGTTGTCATAGCAGAATGAGTCCAAAGTCAAGTTATTTCCTCCCAGAGGATCTCTGTATCCTACTTTGAGGTAGCACGTTTTCCTCCTCTACACTGGTTATGAGCTCACTGTATGAGAGCAAAGGCAGCCTCAGTAACATCATTTCAAGAAGTATCTCTGTTTGATACTTGCAAGGCAGCAACATGGAGTTCCATCCATACATTCACAAGACGTTACACTTTGGTCCAAGTTTCCTCCATTAACACATCCTTTGGGACAGAAGCTCTGCAAGCAGCCATACTACCTGCATTCTCACACCTTCCTTTTTGAGAACTGGTTACTTGTCACCACCAGTGAGATATACATAGGGACCAACATTTGAAGGAAAAAGGGATGTTACTTTTATTCCACTACCTGCCCTCCTTCCTTTCTGCTTCAGATCATCTCTGATTCACAGTAAGAGGGGGAACTGGAGAGGTGTCAGTCTGCTCTGCCCCTCAGCATGGGAGCATGAGGAGAGCAAAGGTGCAGGTGTGACCTGCGGGAACACTACTTAGTAGAATTCTCTGGTCTGAACGTGCATGGAGTGCCGCCGACAGTGGAATACAGATAGGGGCCACACATCTCTGAGACCTCCAGTTACTTCCATTTTATTGTGTTACTAACCACAAGCCAGTACTATTGTGTGGGTGTATTTCATAAAGTCTTTTGAAGTGATAGTGATTGCTGGACGAAAATATTAGGCAACAAACATAGAAAAAATATAAATGCAAAACAAAATTGTCAAATTGCACATGTGACAATTTTGACTCATATCACCTATCTCGAAAATGCCCCCCCCGCCAGTTGTTTGTTAAATTACTTAGGATATTTCTCCATATTTTCACAAAATGTTGAACCATACATTTTATTAATGTTGAAAGCGTATCACCACTTTCATTTTGTGGCAGACATATGCTTGAATCCTTGAGTATCTGACACGTCTGTTTTGAAATCAGTGTGAAGCTTACTTATTACCAAGCCACATTTCACCAGTCTCGCTATTATCATTGTACCAATTACGTACTTATTGCTAAGATATGTTTCCACCATTTGTCTTTGGACTTTTTAACTTCTTTCTATTAGAACTGTCAAGCGATCAAAAACATAATTGTGATTAATTGTGCAATTAAAAAAAAATGACGATTAATTGCACTGTTAATAATAGAATACCATTTATTTAAATATGTTTGGATGTTTTCTACGTTTTCAAATATATTGATTTCAATTACAACACAGAATACAAAGTGTATAGTGCAAACTTTATATTTATTTTTGATTATAAATATTTACACTGTAAAAAAACAAAATAAATGGTATTTTTCAATTCACCTAATACAGGTACTGTAGTGCAATCTCTTTATCATGAAAGTTGAACTTACAAATGTAGAATTATGTACAAAAATACCCTGCATTCGAAAATAAAAAAATGTAAAATTGTAGAGCCTGCAAGTCCACTTAGTCCTACTTGTTCAGGCAATCGCTCAGACAAAAAAGTTTGTTTACATTTGCAGGAGATAATGTTGCCCATTTTTGTTTACAATGTCACCTGAAGTGAGAACAGGTGTTCTCATGGCACTGTTGTAGCCGGGTCGCAAGATATTTACATGCCAGATGCGCTAAAGTTTTGTATGTCCCTTCCTACTTCAGCCACCATCCAGAGGACATGCGTCCATGCTCATGACCGGTTCTGCTCAATAACAATCCAAAGCAGTGCGGACCGAAGCATGTTCATTTTCATTATGAGAGTCACATGCCACCAGCAGAAGGTTGATTTTCTTTTTTGGTGGTTCAGATTCTGTAGTTTCCGTAGCGGAGTGTTGCTCTTTTAAGACTTCTGAAAGCATGCTCCACACCACATCCTTTTCAGATTTTGGAAGGCACTTCATATTCTTAAACCTTGGGTCAAGTGCTGTAGTTATCTTTAGAAATTTCACTTTGGTACCTTCTTTGTGTTTTGTGAAATCTGCAGTGACAGTGTTCTTAAAATGAAGAACGTGTGCTTGGTCATCATCCGAGACTACTATAACATGAACTATATGGCAGAATGTGGGTAAAACAGAGCAGGGGACATACAATTCTCCCCCAAGGCATTAAGTCAGAAATTTAATTAACGCCTTATTTTTTTAACGAGCATCATCAGCATGGAAGCATGTCCTCTGGAATGGTGGCCGAAGCATGCAGGGGCATATGAATGTTTAGCATATTTGGCACGTAAATGCCTTGCAGTGCTGGCTACAAAAGTGCCATGCAAATCCCTGTTCTCACTTTCTGGTGACATCATAAATAAGAAGAGGGCAGCATTATGTCCTGTAAATGTAAACAAACTTGTTTGTCTTAGCGATTGGCTGAACAAGAAGTAGGACTGAGTGTACTTGTAGGCTCTGAAGTTTTACATTGTTTTGTTTTTGAGTGCAGTAATGTAACCAAAAAAAATCTACATTTGTAAATTGCACTTTCATGACAGAGATTGCACTAGAGTATTTGTATGAGATTAATTGAAAAATACTATTTCTTTTAATTACAAATATTTGCACTATAAAAATGATAATCAAAAATAATATGCACTTTGATTTCAGTTACAACACAAAATACAATATATATGAAAATGCAGAAAAACTTCCAAAATATTTAATAAATATAATTAGTATTCTATTGTTTAACAGTGCAATTAAAATTACGATTAATTGCAATTTATTTTTAACCGTGATTAATTTTTTTGAGTTAGCTGCGATTAATCAACAGCCCTACTTTCTATTTCTCTGCAAATGTGTGTAAATGATAATTTCAGGTTGAAAAGTCAGCCTTTTAATGCACACAAAAATGCATGCCTCTCTCTCGCTCCGATGAAGACTTCACTTCCCCTCTCCTCACCCCATAACATAGGGGAACTGCTATCCATTTTTTGTTTTTGTCTTGGCCCAGCAGCAACAGTTCCTTGCCTCCTGCTGCCCGGGGTCATCTTCTCTGCCCAAGGCCCAGCAGGACCATTTCCCCAACTTCTCCCTCTCCTGCCTTTTGCTGCCCCGGTACTCTCTCTCTCCTCTAGGGCCACACATAAAGGCAGGGTTTAGTCATGGCAGGTCTTTGTCTTCAGACCCAGGGCTCTCACACAGAGCTCTGACTAATTGGAATGAAGTCAAGTCAGTGGGCCCAGATGCTGTTCACCCCAGGGTGGTGTAGGAATTAGATGAAGAAATTTCAGAGCAACTGGCAATAATAATTGCAAACTCATGGATGACAGGAGAGGTCCGGGAAGACTGGAGAAGAGCTAATGTAGTGCCCATCTTTATAAAGGGGGAAAAGGAGGAGCCGGCGAGCTATAGACGAGTCAGCCTGACTTCCATACCAGGGAAGCTACTAGAGCAGTGTATAAAACATTCAATTTGCAAATACCTGGAGGACGAAGCAGTGATCACTAGCATCCAGCATGAATTTACTAAAAAGAAATCATGCCAAACTAGCTTGATTTCCTTCTTTGATGGGGTAACTGATTTGGTGGATCTGGTATTAATGCAGTGGACAAGTGGGGTTCCACAGGGATCTGTTCTGGGTCTGGTGTTTAACATCTTCATTAATGACCTGGATGTAGGAATAGAGAGCATACTGATGAAATTTGCAGATGATGCAAAGCTAGGGGGGATTGCCAAACCTATGGAGGATAGAGCTAAAATTCAGAGAGATCTTGATAAATTGGAGAACTGGGCTATAGACAAAATGAAATTCAACAAAGACAAATGTAAAGTTCTACGCTTAGGGAAGAAAAACCAAATGCACAAATACAGAATGGGAGATAACTGGCTTGGCAGCAGCATGGCTGAGAAGGATCTGGGAGTTGTGATGGATCACAACCTCAACATGAGTCAACAATGCAATGCTGTTGCAAAAAAAGCAAATGCAATTTTGGGTTTCATTAACAGAGGGATAGAATGCAAGTCATGGGAGGTAATAGTACTGATCTACTCGGTGATGGTTACGCTTCATTTTGGTCACCAAATGTATAGAAAGGGTGTAGAGAAAGTGGAAAGGATCCAGAGGCGAGTGACAAGGATGAACAAAGGGATGGAATTTAAGCCATATGAGCAAAGGCTGAAGGAACTGGGTATGTAAAGTTTAGAAAAGAGGAGATTAAGGGGGGCACATGATAGTGGTCTTCAGACCCTTGAAAGGCTTCCATAAAAAAGATGGAGAAAAGTCATTTTCTCTTGCCATGGAGGACAGGACAAGAGGCAGTGGGTTCAAACTACAACATAGCCGATTTAGATTAAATCTCAGGAAAAACTTCCTAACTGTAAGAACAGCAGGACAATGGAATAGGCTGCCTAGAGATGTCGTGGAAGCTCGTTCATTGAGGTTTTTAAAAGGAGGCTAGACAGCCATCTGTCTTGGATGGTTTAGACACAACAAATCCTGCATCTTGGAAGGGGGTTAGACTAGATGACCCTTGTGGTCCCTTCTAACCCTGTGGTTCTATGATTCTATCTCAAATTCATTTTGTTTGCTACAGGTCTGGGTTTATTCTGACAACCTTACTGTAAGAACCTTTTAAATTAGATTTTTAAATGAGGCACAATTTTCTTGTTTTTGTATCAAGTTTTTGCACTATGCTTGTTTACAAATGTAAAATATCATATTAGGAAGTAAAAACAAAAAGAAAGTAAGAAAAAGAAAAATACTTTGGATAAATAGTGCTAGGAGCTTAAGTGTTTTTACTTTATAAGACCCCTCTGTCAGAGCCAAACAAGCTTTTACAATACTGAAAACAATTATTTTTTTAAATGTGGGCGTTATGCATCTCGCTTTTTCGGAGCAAGATTGAGAGGGTTGTGGTGAGGCACTTCGGCAATATCATGGGTGAAATCCTGGCCCCACTGATGTCAGTGGCAATCTAATTCCATACGCCATTAAAGTTTTTACAGTCCATTTCCACTCACCCTTTTACCCATTTAATGTAAACTTGCTACAAAATGGATCTGATACTGTAGAATTGAAGGTGATAGAAGAGGTTCCTTTTCAGTATAGAAGGAAGAGTTTCTGCTTTTTTTTACTTCCTTATTCCAAAAAATATAGTAGGAATACCTCCCATTTGGGATCTGTGAAAGCTAAACCACTACATCAGGAGTTTCAAATTCCATAACTAGAATCAAATTCTTTGAACCCAGGATTTATTTGTGACTCTTGACTTAAAAGATGTATATTTTCACATTTTAATCAAGCCAACTCAGAGAAAGTAATTTCTGGTCTATGTGGAAAACAAGCAGCAATGCAGAATTCTGCTGTTTGGCCTTCACATGACTCCTAGGATTCTACAAATACCTGCTTGTGGTAGCTGCAGGTTGGATTAGGTTGGATATTCACAGGTAGCCAAACTTGGATAACAGGCAAATAGAAAATCAATCTGCCAAAGAGGTCTCAAATTCACTTCAGATATGTGCTTTCTAGTTTGGAAATTTTGGATTTTGAAAAAATGCACAAAAATGTATTTGAACCTAGAAATGAATATTAGTTGGTGCAGTCTTTGACTCACAGTAGCTCTCTTTTCATGAGGGAGATTTCCAGACCTAAGAGTTGTTAGATGTCTACTGGATCAAAATCCGAGCAGATCATTTCTATTTTTCCTCAGTTCTTCAGGTTTTGCGGTGTTCTTCATATTTGTGATTCCTTTTACTCCATTAGGTAGTGGTGAAGAGGACTAATTCTTAAGTGTAATATGCACTTCCTTTTGTACGGCCATCTACTCAGAAGTATCAGTCTTGAAAAACATTCTAAGTCTCTTCTCTGGCAAGCTCTTTCAGAGAATATGCTAAAGGATGTTCTGATACTCAACTATCCCCATCTGGAGAGGAGGTGACAGATGACTTAAGTCTGGGCTTAGGGGCTCACACGAGTTGTCTAACTATACATGGATTGTGCTCACCCAAAGGGAAAAAAATCTCCAAATGAATATACTACAATGCAGTGGTGTGTCTGGTATTAAAATCCTTTCTGACAAAACTCAAGGGTATTTTAGCTCATATTTTAGCTATTTATCCAAAGTTTTTTTCTTTTTCTTACTTTTTCTTTTTACAGAAAGCACCACAGCAGTGTATTTTATGAATAGGTAAGGAGGAGCATACACCTCAAAGATTTTGCCAGGAATCAGTTAGACTGTGTGAACAAGGCATGCTTTTTCCAACAGTTCTTGACACTGGTGAGAAGTAGAACTTATTGGGCATATAAATTGAGTTTCAGACTTCAGGATCAGCATGAGTGCTTTCTGATATATTCAGTGGCTCAATCCATATTCAGAAAATAGATCTACCTGTTTTCCACAAAAGAAAACAGTGTACAAGAAGTACAAGAAGAGATCTAGCCTCTTTATTGGATGCCTCCATGTTGAATTTGAGTCAATTTTTCGGATGCCTTCCAGCTGTAACTACTTTGCCCTTATATCATAAGCAAGTTAAGAAGGAAAAGAATCCATATATTTCAGAAAGCTCCATTTTAGTTTAATCAGTTTTTGTTCTCAGATATCCCAGCTCTGATGTGGGAACTTCCATTTTACTTACTGGTAGGACGAGACTTTTTATTTTAGGATCATGGCTAGATACTCATTTTGAACCAGAATTTTTACATTTGTTTGCATGGACAACAGAATCTGTTAGGACTTACAAGGGTATGTTCTGAAGTACAAGAAGTTCCTTTGCAGTAATGTCAGCCTTCAACAACAAAGATTTATGTACTAATATGAAGGAGGCTTTTTATTTTGTCATTCAATAACAATAGCAGAAATTCCTTTACTTGATCATCTTGATCAAATGTGTGTGCTGTTTCTTGGTCAAGATGGGCTTTAGTCATTTTCACTGAAAGTGCATCTGGTAGCCATATTGTGCATCATTCATTTATTGAACTATATACCATGTATCTGTCATTAAAGACTGCATTTCTAGCTGCCATAACATCTGCTCGGAGACTCAGCTACACATTTTGAGAGCAGGTCCTCCATTTACAATTTTTCATCAAGTGGTTCTTCCATCATCACCCAAAATTTCTACCTACCAGTGAGGTTGTCGTGGACTGTCATTTAAACCAATCAATTAACTGTCACCTTTCAAAATTTTCATAAATTAGCTGGCAGTGTTCAGTTATATAGATAAGACGAGCCATTTGAGTTAGGAAAAAATCATTTTGAAAAATCGACTTTTCTCTGGCCTTTTGAAGTAAGTCAGTAGGGGAGTGTATCTAAAGGCTAAGTCAGGGGTCGGCAACCTTTCAGAAGTGGTGTGCCGAGTCTTCATTTCTTCACTCTAATTTAAGGTTTCGCGTGCCAGTAATAAATTTTAATGTTTTTAGAAGGTCTTTTTCTATAAGTCTATAATACATAACTAAACTATTGTTGTATGTAAAGTAAATAAGGTTTTTAAAATGTTTAAGAAGCTTCATTTAAAATTAAATTAAAATGTAGAGCCCCCCCGACCGGTGGCCAGGACCCAGGCAGTGTGAGTGCCACTGAAAATCAGCTCGCGTGCTGCCTTTGGCACCCATGCCATAGGTTGCCTATGCCTGGGCTAAGTGAACTAGTCTGCATTCACATGTTATGATTTGACTACTGTCCTTATTCAGGAAGGATTGAGGACACATTCTACTTGATTGAAAGCAGACTTGCAAATCTGTCACTAATGTTCTAATCATAAGTTCCTGCAGCAGTATATTTTTTTATCTGGCATTCCATTTTAATGCTTGTTTTGGGAGAGCCATTATGCAAAATGTGTTCTTTTTGTGAGTTTGACAGCTGATTAATTTTTCAAAATGGGATCTGCAGGGGCAGTTCTTGTAAAAAGAAAGATTTGTCATTCTCTGTATTTTCAAGTATATCATCTCCATAGATCTACACTCTACTCCTCCAACCCCACCTTTCCCTACTTCTTAGGAGTCCTTATTAACGTTTTAAATTAGAGGGAAAGGAATCGGAATTGCTTTGGTCAATGATACATTCTATATCTTTGACCCCAAACGTTCAGCTCCATAAGGGAGCACTCATCCACACCCAGTGGTCACTTTTCCAGAAGGTTCCAGATCAGCAGTGGTTCAGTTTCACAGTTTTTTTTTTTTTTTTTTTTTTTGCGTAATTGTCGGAGATACGTTCCCGACTTACGCAAGGCATTCTGGAACGGAACGCTTGCGTAAGTCGGGGAGCTTCTGTAAAGAGTAAAATAAATGATATGCAATAAAATCTTTATGAAGCCTTCATAAACTTTTTTTGGTCTCCTTGAGTGATCTAGCTATTACTCTCAATCTTTAAGTTGGGGTACTGGATGGTTTTGATACAAGAGCATGAGCTCCTTTCTGTAACTTTATTTGCAACCTTAGTCTAGGATTAATGTTCTTGCACGCAAGCTTTTTGAATAGTCTAGTTGGGAAATCACATTTGACCATTTGTAAGACTTACGACAGTTTAGACAGTATATCCATGTTTATAGAGATGATCCTTCCCATGAGAGAAAAGAGGAAGATTTTCCATCTCATTAATTATCCTGAAAAAGATGGAAAATACAGTAACTCCTCGCTTAATGTTGTAGTTATGTTCCTGAAAAATGTGACTTTAAGCGAAACGATGTTAAGCAAATCCAATTTCCCCATAAGAATTAATGTAAATAGCGGGGGGTTAGGTTCCAGGGAAATTTTTTTCACCAGACAAAAAACTATATATTATATAGATATACACACATTATACGTTTTAAACAAACAATTTAATACTGTTCACAGCTATGATGATTGTGAAGCGTGGTTGAGGTGGTGAAGTTAGAGGGTGGACGAGGGAGGGATATTTCCCAGGGAATGCCTTGCTGCTAAATGATGAACTAGCACTCGGCTGAGCCCTCAAGGGTTAACACATTGTTTTTAATGTAGCCTCTCGCACAAGGCAGCACGAACCCGAGGGAGGGGAGACAGCATAGCAGACAGAGACAGACACACACCTTGTGTGTGGGAGAGAGAGAGAGAGAGAGAGATGCACACTGCCCCTTTAAGTAAGCTGACCCACTCTTAAGTGCATTGTCTTTTTAAGTGGATCAGGAAGTTGAGACATCAGCTGCTGCCCCAAGCGCTCTCTGTCTCTCTCTGTCTGTGTCCCCTCCCTGCTCTATATGGAAAAGGGGTAAGCGGGGGGGGGAGGGGGACACCTTGACATTAGCTCCTCTCCTCCCCCCCTGCACAGCAAGCAGGAGTCTCTGGGAGCAGCTCCAAGGCAGAGGGCAGGAGCAGCACATGGCAGTTGGGGGAGGGACGGCTGAACTGCCGATTGATAGCCTGCTGGGTGGCTGCAGCATAGGGAATTTAGGGGAGGGGGGAGCTGATAGGGGGGCTGCCGGTCCACCCTGGTTCCAAGCCCCCCCACCAGCTAGCTGCAACGGGCTGCTCTTCCTGCAAGCAGTGGACAAGGCAGGCGGCTGCCAAATGACTTTAGAAGGGAGCATTGCACAACTTTAAACGAGCACATTCCCTAATTGATCAGCAACGTAACAACGAAACAGCGTTAACCAGGACGACTTTAAGTGAGGAGTTACTGTAATTTAACTGAAATAATTTCTTGAGAGACTGACCAAGAGATTGTCTAGATAGTCAAACATCTGATTATTTCAGATTTTAAAATCTGTGCCCATAAATCTATTTTTTGGCAAATTTGAAAAAAGTAAGATCTTCAATCCATGCTTTCAGTCATGGAATCATAGGTTCAGTAATTCAGCCTTACAAAAGTGTCACAAGTTTTACCAGCTTTGGAAAAAAAATCTAGACACTTCTCTTGCATATGCTGCTAATTTTTTTGGTTTGGGGAGGCGTGGGGGAGGAGAAGAAATGTGTGGCTGCTGGCTTTGGGAAATTGGAAGGGCTTGCAACTTTCCATCCTGCCCTCTACATCCCTGATGATAGTGAAAGAGCAGTAGAAGGTCACCTCCTGGTCTCTAAAGAGACAGAGCTGTCTGCAGTCGGAGGTGGTTCCATGTGACAGTCACAGTGTTGTGAGGTCAAAGGGCCAATTTTCAGTCATCTCAGGTGAGTTGATGAATGGTAGTTTGCAAAATTACAATTATTACAGCCTGTAAAGGGTCAAAATGGAATAACCATCTAAAGTCTCTAGACACAGTTTTACAGGGCTCATAAGAGAGCCATTTATATACAATCCAATACACTGGAAGAACATTATGTGCTAGTTTTAATTAATAATAATAATTGCATTCATGAGGCCAGGATGCATTCGCATGAGTGACAAACAGGTTGAAAAATTTGAAAGCTTTGTCCTACTTTGGCTTTCTTTTGGCCAATGTAACTTTTTTCAGGGGTGTGGGTGGGTGTGAGAGAGAAAGATGGGGAACAAGGGTAGTAAAGCCTCCCTCCCCAGCATTGTGTGGCTCCATGTTTCAGTTAGTACCATGTTTCTATCTGAGATGTACTTAATGAGTGTGTTACATGTTAATTGGCTGATTCAGGGTTGATTATTGTGCATTTAGTTACCACATATTGATCAGTGTGATCTATTTTTTCAGTTCCTTGGAAGTCTAAGGCCACACAGTGAACTTAGTGTTCAGGGAAAATATGTGCTTTCTGATCTCCTGAATCTCAAGTTTTCTAAAACCAATTAATTCCACATTCCTAATAAAGATTTTGTGCTTCTAGTTGTCATAGCAAGGAAGGTGCAATCCATAAGGAAAGTTGACAACCAGCTATAAAGAGCATGCTTGCCTGCTAGGCTGTTTCTCTCTGTTAGGTATTGGCCAGAAGTAGAAGTATTTAGTAAATAGCTGTTGTTTTGCATACCAGTATTCTGCTTTTGAAAATCTTCTGCCTCAAGTTATTTTTCTGGGACCCGCACACAATCTAGGGCACCCCACCTGTACCATAACGTGGGCTCAAGGTAACCCAGTTAATTTGTGCTGGGCTTGGTGCGAAACCTGGTCAATTTAAATACCCACCCTTACCCATCCTGGCCTCAGGGCGTAACCTTGCGGGTTTGCAGGACCTTTTCCCAGTGAAAGAGTCTTACACAGTAATATCTTTAACCTATATTTATTAATAATTGATCATCAGAATACACATGCTAAGCATACAATGTTCGACACTCCCAATAAGGCAGACAAACTTTTCTTGATGGCTAGTCAAGATTAGATCATCTGGGGACTCCGGCTTCTGCACAGTATGGTTTGCAGGGTGTTGAGGTCTGGCAGCTCTGATCTTGGGCCGTGTCCTGGAGTTAGGTTCCAAAGAACTTCCTTTTGGACCCCAGTTCATATAGTTAAAACTTGTATTTTACTTAGTTAAAACTTAACCAATCATTTTAAACGAAAGCATTACACCAATTTTTCACCAATCTTAGCCCATTACGTAACAATTCTTTAAGCAATCATACCCCACCACCGTAGTTGAGTTAAATTTTGACAAAAATAAATTAAAGAATACAGTGATAACTATAGGAAAACAAATGAAGTATTACAAATTAAAAAATAGACAAAAGCAATCAACGGTGTCTTTTCAACCGAAATTGCTGATAAGTGGTTTTGCTAGATAGTGTTATCTTGCCAAGTTCTCTTTACACATTTCAAGATTTTTCTGTTTGATTGGTCACTGTTGGTGCTATTAGGGCAGAAATGCTTCTTAACTACTGTGATGGGGCAAGGCCAGATGGCTACAGTAAAGTAGTGAGTAACAGGTATGTTAGCCCCAGGCTAAACAAATCCCTGGTACCATGGTAACCAAATGGCAGTTGCTCCAGGTTAATCAAGACACCTGGGGCCAATTAAGATCCTTCTAGAAGGCAGGAGAGACAGCTAGATTGATTGGGACACCTGAAGCCAATCAAGGACTGGCTGGAACTAGTTAAAAGCCTCCCAGTTAGTCATTGCGGTGTGGATGTCAGGAGCTGTGCTGTTGGAGGAACGAAGTAGTATGAATCCATATCAGGTGCAAGGAAGGAGGCCCTGAGGTAATTGTGAAGAAGATATTGAGTGGGGGCTGCTGTGGGGAAGTAGCCCAGGGAATTGTACACGCCCTATTTCCAAAAAGTCAGCTTTCATAGCTGCTAAGTTTAGGGTCCCTGGGCTGGAGCCCGGAGTAGAGGGCGGGCCCGGGCTCCCCCCTCCCCTCCCTGATTAATCACTGATACTGGGAGACAACAGAGACTGTGTGAGGGAGGGTTGTTTCTCCTCACCTCCCTTGCTGGCTTATGATGAAAATGGATCAGTAAACTGTGACCCTTGCCTCTAGAGAGAGAAGGGCTATGTGGAGGGTCACAGTGAGCCTCTGAGGCTAGCAAAAATCCATCAGGAAACGCTGGACCCACGGAGTCAAGGACAGAACTTTGTCACAACACCCAATATTGTATTGTGACTCCCTGCTTCTTAGCTCATGGCTGCTGCTGTCCTACTATTTCTGCTGCGTCTTACTGCAGAAAGGCCTTGGCCTACACCAGGGGTGGCCAACCTGTGGGTGGCTCTGGAGCCACATGCGGCTTTTCAGAAGTTAATATGCGGCTCCTTCTATAGGCACTGACTCTGGGGCTGGAGCCACAGGCGCCAACTTTCCAATGTGCTGGGGATGCTCACTGCTCAACCCCTGGCTCTGCTACAGGCCCTGCCCCCACTTCACCCCTTCCTGCCCCCTCCCCTGAGCCTGCCATGCCCTCGTTCCTCCCCCCCCAGAGCTGATGGGGAGGGAGAGGGAGGCGCTGATCGGCGGGGCTGCCGGTGGCCGAGAGGTGCTGGGGGCAGGGAGCTGATGAGGGGCTGCTGACGTATTACTGTGGCTCTTTGGCAATGTACATTGGTAAATTCTGGCTCCTTCTCAGTCTCAGGTTGGCCACCGCTGGCCTACACCATACCTTCCAGTGCTTAGTGTTCTCCATTGGCTTGATTTAGCTGCAGGCTTCATTTTAATGCGTGTTGCATTACCTCATACAGCTAGTTGTTTGCATGTATATTTTCATAATGTGATTTATTCCGGCCTAATTATTTGCTAGGGATGCCAGGGTTTTGAAATTTCACATTACTTTTCAGTTTGACCATATATTTAATTCTTTTAAAAAAAAATCTGTCTAGAGAATGAAACAATGGAGAAAAGCTCATAAATCGAACGAATAATCGAATAAAACGAACATTATATGCTCGATTATGTAGAAACTACAGATCTTATCTATAAAAGTTATTTTTTGTGTATAAATCAAACAATTCTTCAGGTAGAATTGCTTTAGTTGTCTGCTCAAAAACATGCATTGGTTTCATATACAAAGCTTTTAAACTATGTTAAGTTTTCTTAATAAAAATCTATATAGAGTTTTTAAATGCTATATCTCAAAACCACAGTCCTTGGTATTGAGGCTTCTATCTTTTCATAGCCTGCATTGGTTAGTCCATTTATTGACAGGACTTAGGTGCTCAGGACAGAAGGCATAAATACTCAAATAGGGAGGGCCATATGAAACCAGCCAGGAATATATGGAAGTATGCTTTCCAGTATCCTCCAGCTCTGGAAAACTAGGTAGGTTCTAAAGAGTTATGCTGCCTAGAGCTTCCTGGCATCGGCTCATTTATGAATATTATAATTAATTTGACATCTCCAGGTCTCTAAGGGTATAAATGGGAAAACATGACTTAAATAACTTCCCTTCTTTTCAAGTATACGTTGCAAAACAAAAATTTCTAAAAACCATCAGGATGTGCTTTTCCTCTGGGGCAACTTCATCATCATAGCATGGAATATTAGTTTTAAGGTCCATCTTTATATCAGTTTTCTTAGGTTGAAGGCATGTGGATTGCCTTTTGAGTCTACATTTAAAAAAAAGTGAACAAAACTGTAAAGTAGTCTATTCTAATATGCATGAAAATCACTTGTGTATTTCAAATTATTAAGAACAGATAATGTGGTGTGTAGTACAAAATAGATCATAGAATCATAGAATATCAGGGTTGGAAGGGACCTCAGGAGGTCATCTAGTCCATCCCCCTGCTCAAAGCAGGACCAATCCCCAACTAAATCATCACAGCCAAGGCTTTGTCAAGCCTGATCTTAAAAACCTCGAAGGAAGGAGATTCCACCACCTCCCTAGGTAACCCATTCCAGTGCTTCACCACCCTCCTCGTGAAAAAGTTTTTCCTAATATCCAACCTAAACATCCCCCACTGCAACTTGAGACCATTACTCCTTGTTCTGTCATCTGCTACCACTGAGAACGGTCTAGATCCATCCTCTTTGGAACCCCCTTTCAGGTAGTTGAAAGCAGCTATCAAATCCCCCCTCATTCTTCTCTTCTGCAGACTAAACAATCCCAGTTCCCTCAGCCTCTCCTCATAAGTCATGTGCTCCAGCCCCCTAATCATTTTTGTTGCCCTCCGCTGGACTCTTTCCAATTTCTCCACATCCTTCTTGTAGTGTGGGGCCCAAAACTGGACACAGTACTCCAGATGAGGTCTCACCAATGTCGAATAGAGGGGAATGATCACGTCCCTCGATCTGCTGGCAATGCCCCTACTTATACAGCCCAAAATGCCATTGGCCTTCTTGGCAACAAGGGCAAACTGTCGACTCATATCCAGCTTCTCGTCCACTGTAACCCCTAGGTCCTTTTCTGCAGAACTGCTGCCTAGTCATTCGGTCCCTAGTCTGTAGCAGTGCATGGGATTCTTCCGTCCTAAGCGCAGGACTCTGCACTTGTCCTTGTTGAACCTCATCAGGCTTTTTTTGGCCCAATCCTGTAATTTGTCTAGGTCCCCTTGTATCCTATCCCTACTCTCCAGCATATCTACCACTCCTCCCAGTTTAGTGTCATCTGCAAACTTGCTGAGGGTGCAGTCCACGCCATTCTCCAGAGGGGAGGGATAGCTCAGTGGTTTGAGCATTGGCCTGCTAAACCCAGGGTTGTGAGTTCAATCCTTGAGGGGGCCACTTAGGGATCTGGGGCAAAATCAGTACTTGGTCCTGCTAGTGAAGGCAGGGGGCTGGACTCGATGACCTTTCAAGGTCCCTTCCAGTTCTAGGAGATGGGATATCTCCATTAATTTAATTTAATTAATGAAGATATTGAACAAAACCGGCCCCAGGACTGACCCTTGGGGCACTCCGCTTGATACCGGCTGCCAACTAGACATGGAGCCATTGATCACTACCCGTTGAGCCCGACGATCTAGCCAGCTTTCTATCTACCTTATAGTCCATTCATCCAGCCCATACTTCTTTAACTTGATGGCAAGAGTACTGTGGGAGACCGTATCAAAAGCTTTGCTTAAGTCAAGGAATAAGTCCACTGCTTTCGTGTTGCCTTTAGATTTATAAAGGCAACCCCTGCCTCAGGGGTTTTAAACCTGAAAGAAGGTGAGACACCCCCAGGGAGTCTTGCAAGAGAAATGCATAGGGGCAAGGGGGGAAAAGTCATAAAGTTGGGAGGAAAAGGACATGAAGGGGCATCAAAACTTCCGTTGGTGATAAAGTGAAAAGGAGAAGGGGGGACCAGTTAAAAAATGAGATGTGAGATGTAGGCTGGGGGAGATTTATGCAGGTATTTGAAGGCAAGGAGTAGAAGATGAATATAGCAGGCAAGGGACAGTCAGAAAAGTGAATTGAAAAAAATTAATAAAAGGGAAATTTAAAAAATCACTGTATAAAGAGACCCTTAGTTATAATCCTCTCAGATATTCTTTTCTAACTTACCTTTTACTTTGGTGTATTTTTTTAAATATATGCATGTAGAAGGTTCGTGCCGGGGCTCGACCCTCCTGGGCAGGAGGGGAGCCACACCGAGTCACTACTGGTGGAACAACAACCAGTTAGTTCAGGGGCTCAGGCCCCCAGGTGGGGCTGAGCAAACAGACAGTTAGTTCAGGGCTCAGGCCCTCAGGCAGGGGCTGAGCACACAAACAGTTAGTTCAGGGCTCAGGCCCTCTGGTGCAGGGGCTGAGCGACACACAGTTAGGGAGCTCAGGCCCTCTGGTGCAGAGGCTGAGCAAACAATCAGGTAGGCCCAGGCCCTGGAACAGGGCGGGGCACAAACAGTCACAGCTCAGGCCCTTTGGTGCAGGGGCTGAGCAAACACACAGTTAGGGAGCTCAGGCCCTCTGGGGCAGGGGCTGAGCAACAATTAGTTTAGAGTACAAGGGGCTCAGGCCCTTTGGTGCAGGGCGGAGCAACACTCAGTGAAGTAGGTAGACTCCGGTTCCTACACCTGAGCGTTGGGTGAGGGGGAAACCTGCCACCCGAGAGCGGGGTGGCAGGGGGGGACGCAGGCCCACCCACTCCACTGCGTCCCAGCCCGGGGCCCTAGCAGCGGCTCGTGTCGCTGCTGGTCAGTGGGGTGTCCTGACCGAAACACACTGACATCAGCTCACATGCGTCTGCAGCCTGACCGGGGTCGGCTACCCCCGGGCTAGTTCCTGGTTCCCCCTCGGGGCCTACCTCATTGGTGTCGCCGGGTCCGGGCCAGTCCACCAGCATCGGTTCCTCTCGTCCGGGGCTTGGGGGCAGGTCCGGCAGCTCCTTGGGGAAGTCCGGCCACTGGGGCTCCGGTGGCTCCTCCGGGTAACAACAGGGGCGGAGGGGCTCTGGGGGCTCCTCGCCTTCGTAGTTGGTGCGGGGCAGGTCCGACGGCTCCTCCCAATAGTGGGTGCGGGGGGGCTCCGGCGGCTCCTCCTCGTAGTGGGCGCGGGGCAGCTCCGGCCAGTTAGGGCAACGGTCCCGGGTCTCAGAGGTCTCCCGGCTGCGAGCTCCTGGCGGCACGTCCGCTCCCGGCGGCGGCTGGGCTCCAACTGAGCTCCGCCGGCCGGCCTTTATATTTCCGGTCCCGCCCCTTGACTTCCAGGGGGCGGGAACAGGCGGCGGTGGCTCCGCCCACTCGGGTGCCTGCAAGGGTGCTCCCTCTGCTGGGCAGGAGGGGAGCCACACCGAGTCACTACAATGCAGTACATGTTGTTAGCAATTTGATACAAATACAAGAATTCCATTTAAAATATTCAGTTATGTTCCCAATTACTTTATAGCTGAATAGTATCATCAACAATTCTATGCCACCTCTGCACTCTACCCTGTTTTCCTTGGTCATCAGAGCAATACTAGTAATACCGAAGGTTTTCTCAGAAGAGTAATATAAATAGTTTCAGTATTCATATTAGGAAGGAGAGAGAAAATTAACACCTAGTAGAACTAAATATCAACCACAATTATCACACATAAAAAGATATTCTGTATACTGTAGGTATGAAAACAACATTTTAATAGTGAAAAATCTAAATAGTAGACACGAGAGAAAACTATTCCATGAGATTTAATTGGGAATGGCATTGTACCCTTCCAAAATCATTAACCCCCAAATAATTAGTCATACATAATCTGCCATTTTCAAGAGCATAATATTTTGTACTTCCTAGTACAATATAGAACACAATATGGGAATTTTATACCAAATGAAGAAAACTTAATCAACCATCAGTGATCCAATATCTTTCACAATATCCAGCTGAGCTTTCCTTTTATCAAAAGGAAGACTTACAAAGTAGCTTCAGAAATCAACACAGTTTGACAGTGTTCCACAACAGCATCATATATCTCGAATATAGGTCTAAAATATCTAACGAAAGGATATTAAAAAAGAGAAAAAATATCACTTAAGAATAGAATTATTCAGCACATAATTGATGGATGTCTTGAAGTCTGCTTCCATAGTTACTAAATGTAAGTAGCAGATTCTTCAGGCTTTTGTGACAAGTAACCTGCTGCCACGTTCTTGATAAACTGCTAGGTGAAGTATTGCTTATTTGGGTCTCAGGCCTTAAAAGTTTCTGAAACACAGCAAAAGTCTGTTGCTGCTTGATGGATATGATCTGAGGGGCAAAAAGATGATCTTGGCATCAACAAGCTAAAGTTTGATTTATCTTGCCATGGGTTCAATGTAGCTGGATGACAGAGAGCAATGCTAAAATTGCTCTCAAGTCTAAAAGTTCTGCAAAGTCTATGTATTACTTCTGTGGGATATGGGGAAAAAAGTATTAAAAAAACCAACATCATACCCTTTGAAGTGTTAGTATTAGTATTTGTGTGTATATTTCACTATTACTTTGTGTGTGGTGGTATATTTTGGCATTTCTTTTTTATTACGGTTTTACCCTATAACACTACTATAAATCTTTTACATACTCTTGATAATTATTTTTAAGAACCACATTTTTGCACTTCATTCTTACTGTAGACTGTTGCTGTGTGCTTTCTAAATGTAACTGAGTGAATAAATTGACTTTGAGAGCATTCATGGTTCCCTGCGAACAGTGTTGTACTTGTGCAATTTTTAACTAAAGATATCATCTGTTTTCAGTTTGAATCTACATAAGATGCAGGTGTTATTTTTTTAAACTCCTGTTGACGTGTATGTTATAATACAAATGCACTAGGGTATTACTGATAATATATCTTCTAAACTCAGGATATGTCCGTCCCACCGCACAAAGAAAAGTGATACTGTGGAACACTGTAATATTATTCAGTTATTAAAATTGGTTGCCCCAAAGCGGAGAGACCTTTAGAAGTCTTGGGGGGAATTCAAAGATCCATCAACATAATAAAGATATGTAGAGAGAACATGTGGCACTGTGGAACATTAAAGAAAAATTCCAACCTGTAATAGTAACCAAGGATGAGTCAGATTTTTTTCTTTTATTGACTGGGCACATTTTCTATAAAATAAAATGTCAGAGGCATTTTTGGAGAAAAGTAGTTAAACAAGTTATCTTTCATAATTTGAATGAAAAAATAGTTTACCAAGCTGAATTTTCAATATTTCACCTTCTAAATTGGAGTTCAAAATGTAAATAAAATTTGAAAAATTAGTAAATTTCTATGATTTTTATTCCACTGCAGACAGTTACTGTATGTTGTGCACATTGTTTAGACAGGAATAATTTAACAGTTCCACACAGTGAACAGAATGTTGGGAATCCTTAAGAAAGGGATAGATAATAAGACAGAAAATATATTGCCCCTGTATAAATCCAAGGTACGCCCACATTCTTGAGGAAGGCGACAGAGATGAAAACCAGCCTCATCAAATGTGTGCAGATTATGGATGGAAGTAACACCATGCGACCATGATAGCAGTGGTTAATACAGTTAATACTGCCTGCAGTTGTGGTCGCCCCATCTCAAAAAAGATATATTGGAATTGAAAAAGGTTTAGAAAAGGGCAACAAAAATGATTAGGGGTATGGAACGGCTGCCGTATTAGGAGAGATTAATAAGACTGGGACTTTTCAGCTTGGAAAACGGACGACTAAGGGGGAATATGATAGAGGTCTACAAAATCATGACTGGTGTGGAGAAAGTAAATAAGGAAGTGTTATTTACTCCTTCTCATTACACAAGAACTAGGGGCCACCAAATGAAATAGGCAGCAGATTTAAAATAAACAAAAGGAAGTATTTTTTCACACAATGCACAGTCAACCTGTGGAACTCCTTGCCAGAGGATGTTGTGAAGGCCAAGACTGTAACAGGGTTCAAAAAAGAACTAGATAAATTCATGGAGGATAGGTCTATCCATGGCTATTAGCCAGGATGGACAGGGATGGTGTCCCTAGCCTCTGTTTGCCAGAAGCTGAGAATGGGCGACAGGGGATGGATCACTTGATGATTACCTGTTCTGTTCATTCCCTTTGAGGCACCTGGCATTGGCCACTGTCGAAAGACAGGATACTGGGCTAGATGGACCTTTGGTTTGACCCAGTATGGCCATTCTTATGTTTTTATGTGCCAACACATCCCTTGCATTTACAGGCCCCAGTGCATGCTGCAGTGGCATTTCTGCAGCTACAGCATTGTGATATGATCCCTTTGACATATCCACAGGTAACACATTTCTGCACAGCTTCTGGGGATTGGCTACAGTGACATTAGCTTGGGTACCAGTTCTCCATTGTGTTTGGTCCGACCCATATTCTCTGGTGAGGGTAATGTGGGATTGTTGCAGTTTGCCTGCTTCCATACCATGGCTGGAATGCAGGCTCTTTGGATGTGACAGAGCAAAGGATTGCTTTTTGAGGACAGTGCTTCTGTTGATTGAAACTTGGTGAACAATATCACCTGTGCTTTCTCGCAGCTCTCATCATCATGAGTTTAACCGTAAGCTCCAGTCTGCTCCCATTCACAATCCAGATATATATGTAATGGCAGAGACATTGAATTCTAGATGAGTGACCAGGACATGTAGATGGGGCAGTGAATTAAATATTAATTCATATACTGAAAAAATAGTAACTTACATGCAATTTAAATTTTAGGCATTCCTACTAAAGTTCTTTAACATGGCTAACTTCTACATTGCTATTTGTGCAAGTATAACTTTAACACTGCCACAGAAAGTTTCCCATGATTCTCAATAGTACTAATTGTATGGCCAAATATTTAAAAACTTTGGGTGGGAAATGCAGGAAATAAGAAGTGGAGGAAAAAAGCCTAAAAAATTAAAATTATTCCTATTGAACAAGTACTTCAAGGGGAGAAAAAGATTTTCTAGACAGCTTTCACGTGTCTGAAATAACTAATAACTGAGCCAAGCTCTTCTGATTCATTATTAACTCATTCTTTTTTGGTCCAAAAACTTGGGTGGAGATGATGAAAGCTATGATTGCTAATTATAATCCTAAACATGGCAAGAAAAAAATGGGTTAAATTTAATTTCCAGTGTGTCTTTTTTTTTTTTTTTTATTAACTGCCCTAAATACTTTCCTGTTTTTTAGCAGAGTCAGAAACTGTTCAGGACACGAAAGAACATGGTTTGCTTTTTAGAAGATACTCTACTTCTTTTGTGGTTCCTCAAAAATATTATTCCAGAGGTTAACTGCTCAATAATACTATTGTATTTGTGCAGCCTCTAGCACTATGGGCTCCCACTTTTATTTGTGAACTTTGTGTGCAACCACAGTACAAATAAATAGTCATATTAATGAAGGAAGTCCCTATTTTAAAAGTTTAATAACTTTCACTCCAGATAATGTTAGAAAATGAAGCATGTTGTCATTGTATAATTATGCTTTCCAACACTGCCACATCAATATGCTTGTGCTCCGATCTAGAGAGATCCCTGCCAGGCTGGTGGAGACAGTGAAATCATCAGAATAAACAAAGGCTTGAAATTGGACATCACTATCTTTCCTTCAGTCTTACCATCTTCTAACACAATTAGAGTTTGTTGTGATGATAAGATGGTGTCAATGTAAGTCAGTTGATAAGATGGTACAGCTAGGATTGCCAACTTTCTAATCACACAAAACCGAACATCCTAGCCTTGTCCCTTCCCCAAGGCACCGCCCTGCTCTTTCCCTGAGGCCCCGCCCGCCGATCACTACATTCCCCCTCCCTCGGTGGCTTGCTCTCCCCCACTATCACTCACTTTCACTGGGCTGGGGCTGGGGCAGGGGGTTGGGGTGTGGGAGGGGGTGATGGCTCTAACTGGGGGTGGGGCCAAAAATGGGTTCAGGGTGTGGGAGGGGGCTTCAGGCTGGGGCAGGGAGTTGGGGTGCGGGAGGGGGTGAAGGCTCTGGCTGGGGGTGTGGGCTCTGGGGTGGGGCTGGGGATGAGGGGATGATTGCAAAGCAAAGTCAGTGCAAGTTATCCTGTCTAAACTTTGTAAGGAAATTTAAATGCAAACCAACATTTTAAATTTGAGATATAAAGTCATAAAAGCAACATTCAGTTTTCATTTAACATGCCATGACCTGTTCGAGTTGCTATGTTGTGCGTAATCATTGCAGCAGTCTTGGTGCTTTACCAGAGGATCCTAAAATCTTCATTATGACTGGAAAAATACATATTTTGTCAATCTATTATATAAAGATGCCTTTTTGTGAATTTCTTTATGAATATTACAATATCTTTGTAGAGAAGTAGACAGAACAGTTAACATAGTATGTAAAGCTCCCACTTCTTACTAAACTGATCTATTTTAAAAATTTGAACTATTTCAGTACACATTTTCCAGGCATCCACATTTCATCAAGATATATTATTTATTCCCCTAACTGAATTCATTTGTAAACTATATACTATTTTGAGAACAGTCTCTTCTCCATACAGAAACTTATAAAGATGTTTTTTAAATCAGTGGATAGTTTCACCCTGCTGCTGTTTTACTGGAGTCCTTACTTGCATAAATCGTTACCAGTGGAAAAATAAAAAATACAAAAGTAAAAAATGACAAAAGTCATGTTTTCCACATAGTCATAAGAAATGAAACCGAAGCATGTTGGATTATGGAATTTAATAAATATATTAAAATATTTTACATTGGCCTTGCAGTCACATTTTAAAATTCATATTCACTGTACACACCATGTATTATAGAATGATTGCTACTGGTTTAAAAGTAATTTGTTGAATCAGCAAATGTCAGTTTTAAGTCCTGAGCAACATGTGCTATATTGGTTCAAGAGATTGAAGGCTGCTCCATATACATAATTATATGCAGTCCATGGATTCACCGCAGAAATTAGTTTTTGTTAATTCACCCTGGTAGTTTGTTAGGTGTGGCCATTTAAAGCACGATTCTATGCTGAATAGTATTACTTTTCTTATCATAACCTGTCATAAGCTCACTTTCAGTCATGTGTTCAACCCACTTCTTTCATGATATATGAATACATACATGTAGTGATCATAGAAATTAAAGAAAGAAAAGTCTAATTAGTTTATTTTGTCCATACCCTGACAATGGAGAGAGCCTGACGTCGTCGGGTTACTATGCCCTCATGTCCTGGGATTTAAGAACTGCTGCCTCTATATCCTGGAGGGAGCGCATCTCACAGCACGTTGCGACATCTGCAGGTCCTTTCTATTGCGGATCTGCAAGGCTTGTCTCCTGCGTCTCTGCAGATTTCTCATGGAGGAAGCACTCCAGCCCCGTGCAGTGTCCCAATTCTGGACTGGTGGAACCGGTGGTGAGCGCCCCACCCTCTTCATCCCTCCTGCCCAAAGCACGAGAAGGCCAAGAAGGAGAGCTGCAAGCGATCCCCTGGACATCACAGCAGGTCCCCATCGTGGACTGCTGTGATGCACAGCGTTTCCTACCCGAGCTGTGCCCGGTTGGGTGAGATGCTGCGTGCAGAACCCACTATGTCACTCCCTATGACTACACATGTGGCGGGAAAGAAGGCAAAGAGGAAGAAAGAGGCACTGGTACAGTTGGCTCCCGTGCTTGCTGTGCAGCATGACAGCCTTCTGAGGCATGCTTCTCCACCTCAACGGGAGTCCCCTGCTCTGCTCTCTGCATCCCCTTCCCCCGCTTTGGCGGTCAGCGGGATGTATCCTGGACACCTGGACAGGTTGAACCGCTGCTCCCAATGGTGTACCTCAACCTGCTGTATCCGTTATCCCTGCTCCTCTTGGCTCCACAGCCACCTACACCAGCGAATGTGCCACTCCTCTTGGGCTGGGATCCACACCCGATGGTTGTGGGACTGCCCACATTGATGGCCCTGCCGCTGCCAGAGGCCTCTTCAGACTCAGAGGGCTTTTCAGAGGAAGAGCCATCATTCTCCCCGGTATCCCGGTGCAGCTCAGACTTCTGGGTGCATCCGCCACACCAGATGGGCTACCCCCGGTCCCACCACGGTAGTATCCCTATTCTTGGGGCCCACAGTACCCACTGGACCTGACCCCATGGCAGCAATGACCCACATAGGATCTGTATCACTGCCCGTACACGTCTTCACAGGCCTCGCACCCTTCCATCCGGGCCCTTCTGCTGGAACCGTCCACCTTGGACCCAGAAGCAGACCTAGAGTGTGACCCGGGGCCGCTGGCCCCGATGGCAGCATCCTCCTATCAGGACGAAGCCCTGATTCCCCCAACCCTCTTGCCTCCTGATGATCACCGCTTATACCGGGGATGCTGCAGAGGGTGGCCCTTGTTTTCGGTATCCCCTTGGAGGAAGTCCAGGGCCAACCCCATCAGCTGCTGGATACCTTTAGCTTCAAGGACCGGCACG
This sequence comes from Emys orbicularis, assembly GCF_028017835.1. Lineage (NCBI taxonomy): Eukaryota > Metazoa > Chordata > Testudines > Emydidae > Emys > Emys orbicularis. The sequence goes on along the minus strand of NC_088683.1, from coordinate 29,607,904 downwards.
CATGGCTCTGCCCATCAATGAGGCCATCCTCCACCCCCTTGAGAGGTCTGGCACAACCTAGTGTCCTGCGCCCCAACAGCTAAGAGGGTAGAACATCGCTACTTTGTGACATCCAAAGGGGCTAATTTCCTTTTTTCTCACCTTGCCCCGGCTTTGCTGGTGGTGCACACAGCAACGGAACGGGCAAGTCAGCACTGCTCTACCTTCACCCCTCCAGATAGGGCAGCAAAGTGCCTAGATCTGCTCAGATGCAAACTTTACTCATCCGCGGCCCTGCAGTTTCGCATTTCGAACTACCAGGCTCTGCCAGGCAAAGTATGATTTCAGTAATTATGCCAAGCTGGCAGAGTTCTTGGAGGATATCCCACAGGATGAATAACACAGGTTCCAAGCCCTGGTGGAGGAAGACCGCTTTATCGACAAGGTCAGTCTTCTGGCAGCAGTGAATACGGCAGACACATCCTCCTGCATGCTGGCCACAGGTGGTGTTATACCCTGAGAGGCCTTCCTGGAACCTTCAGGCTTTCCCAGGGAAGTCCAGTCCACCATCCAGGACCTCCCCTTAGACGAGGACAAACTGGTCTCTGCTAAGATGGATGAGGCCCTTCACTTCCTGAAGGACTCTAGGGTGATCCTCTGGTCTCTGGGGATTTAGAACCTGGCCCTCTGCCGCCAGCACGATAAGCTGCCATTCTGTCCAGGCCCCTACCCCCCATACCAGCCCACCTACACCTGGTACCAGGAGCCTGCTAAATGGTGCCCCAGATCCTAGCTTCCGCGCCCATCAGCCACCATCACCTCCTCCGTCGTGTCATGGCACCAACCAAGTTCTGTATGGTGATGCTCACATCGATCATTCCCTCCCTTCCCCAGAAGGTGTGGTTCAAAGCCCTTGACAAGAAAGATATATACTTCAATTTCGATATCCAGCCAGCCCACTGCAAGTTCCTCCACCTCTGTCTGGGTGAGAACCGCTATCAGTTCAGAGTACTCCCCTTGAGCATTGCCATGGCCTCAAGGGTCTTCACCAAGGTCTTCACGGTTGTTGCAGCCCACTTTTGCTGTCTGGGGCTCTCTGTGTTCCCTTACATGGATGACTGGTTCCTGGTGGCACCAACCTCGCCAAAACAACATCAGCTGTTGCTGCTCTCCACTTGCTCCTTGCCTCCCTCGGCATCTGTGTCAACGAGGAAAAATCCATGCTTCTCCCGATGCAGATGATCCATTTCATTGAGGTGTTCCTGGATTCCGTAGCAGCTTGGGCCCTCCCAGCGGACTGCTTTGCTGCCCTCACGGCCCTCATGGTGACCCCGTGCCACAACTCATGCATGATAGTATACTGCTGTCTCTTTCTCCTTGGCCACATGGCGCCCTGCACCCATGTGACGCCACGTGCCTGCTTCCACATGCACTGTCTACCATTGTGGCTTCTCTTGGGCTGCAGTTCCCAAATCAACCATCAGGACTCGGCCCTGACTCTCTTGCTTTCGGTCTGCACCTCCCTCACCTGGTGGACTGATCCCGGCAAGGTGCTATGCAGCCTCCTGTTCACCACTACTGTCCCTACAGCCATCCTTACCCATGGATACCTCCCTAGCTGGATGGGGTGCATATCTACATGGCCATGACACAGAAGGGACATGGGCTCCCAATGAGGTGCGCATGCACAGCAACGACTTGGAACTGCACATGGTCTGCCTAGCTTGTCATGCGTCCCTGCCTCTTCTCCACAATCGGCACATCCAGATACTCTCGGACAATACCACCTCTGTGCCATACATAAACAGACAGGGAGGCACCCTGTCCCCATTGCTCTGCACAGGGACCATCTGCCTCTGGAACTGGTGTCTTCGCCACAATGTCATGCCCTATGCAGTGTACCTTCTGGGGACGCGAAACTCCTTGGGAGAAGCACTCAGCTGGACCTGGTACCTCTACCACTAGATGGAGCTCCTCGCCCCCTGCTCTGTCTGCTGGGTCTGGGGAACCCCTCGTTGGGACCTCTTTGCCACTTGCGAGAACTGCAAGTTCCACCTCCACAGCTCCTGGGGTGCCAGAGGTCGCGATTCCAAGGGCAACACCCTTCTCCTTCCATGGCACGTGCAGTCTCCAATATGCCTTTCCCACCCTTTCCTTCCTTCCCCAAGTTCTGTGCAAGATCCGCCGCAACTGGGCCATGGTCCTCCTGGTAGCCCCATGCTGGATTTGACAGTTCTGGTTTCCCGATCTACACAGACTGTCCGCCCACCCACCAATCAGTCTCTGCCCTGCCTGACCTCCTCACCCAGGAACATGGCAGGGTTCGACATGCAACTCAGGCCCACTTCAGCTGATGGACTGGTTTTTGGACTTGCATGTAGACAGTGCCTGCTCCACACCCATCCTCCGTATACTTAGGCACAACAGACGGTACTCTACATGGGCATGTTACATCGCAAAATGGAAGAGCTTCACCTCCTGGGTGCAATGTCACCGCCTTCCCCTCCAGGACATCTCTGTGCTTGTCGTCCTAGACTACCTCTTGGAACTTAAGGACTCAGGCCTTGCACTTAGCTCTGTCTGTGTCCACCTTGCGGCCTCAGCTCCTTCTTCTCCTCAGTGGATGGACACTCGGTGTTCACTCACCCTACCACTACTCAGTTTATGAAGGGCCTGAAGAACTGCTTCCCGTCGGTCCTTACACCTACACCCGCCCCTGCCCCCCGCCGTTAATCTGGTGCTGTCTGCCCTCACTAGGCCTCCCTTTGAACCACTGGGCATGTGCTCCCTCTCACACATATCCATGAAGGTCCACTTGCTGGCCAGCGAATTTGCGGCCATCATGTCTGATCCCCTATATGGTCTTCCATAAGGACAAAGTCTCCCTAAGTTCCTCCGAAAAGTCATCTCTGACTTCCACCTCAACCAGTTGATCCATCGCCCGGTCTTCCATCCTAACCCGCATGCCACTTCTATGGACAGGACGCTGCACTCCCTGGACATCTGACATGCACTAGCATTCTACTTGGACATGCACCTTTTGCACCTCCCCACACTTCTCTGTGGCTATTGCGGAATGGTCGAGGGGGCAGGCCCTCTCCTCACAGCACATATCCAAGTGGATCTTTTCATGCATCATGGAATGCTATGCATGTTCCAATGCCGCACCGGCCAGCAGAATTATGGCTCACTCCACAAGGGTGCATGTGACCTCCCTGGCAGAAGTCCCCATGCACGATATCTGCCGTGCAGTGACCCGGCACTCTGTCCATACCTTCAGCGCACTACACCATTGACAAGTGGGCAGCCAAAGATGCGACCATGGGACCTGCTGTCCTGCAGCAGGCGATAACTTTCTTGTCCTTTTGCCTGCCTCTGAGCTGATCACTGCTTTGTACTCATCTGCATTTGGAATACATACAGTGACCATCATTCGAAGAATAACAGGAGGTTACTTTCCTGTAACTGGAGGTTCTTCAAAATGTGTGGTCCCTATCTGTATTCCAGTATCTGCTCATCGTCCCCTCTGCTGCAGACAGTCTATTCAGCGGTAGGATGGTGACTGAGCACAAGGCAACAAAAGACACATATGCGGGTCAACAGACACTGCTGCTGAAAACTTCAGGCTCCAGCGCATGGCATGTATGCGCACCCACTTTTGGAATATAAATAAGGATCACACATCTTAAAGAATCTCCAGTTACAGGTAAGTAATAGGGATATAAATACTGTTTAAACATTTAACTGTTTAAACGATTAAAAATATTTCATTTAAACAGTTAACCGATTAAAGGGCTGGCCAGCCGGCATGGCTGGAGCCAATCCAGCCAGTGCAGCTGGGACTGGGGCTGCTCGGGCCGGCGGGGCTGGAGCTGTTGCGGCTGGAGTCGCTCCGGGCGGCGTGGCTGGGGCCGCTCCAGGCCGGCTGGAGTGCCCAGGGGTTAACAGTTAAGGCGGGTTAGACTAATATGTACCGGTTAGACTAATACGTAACCGGCAAGACTAATAGGTACCGGTTATGTCGTTAACATTTTACATCCCTAGTAAGTAACCTCCTCTGCTGCGTCATAGCAACCTTCAAACATTTTCGATTTGGGTGGGTGGGTGAGAGGAAGAGACTGAGACTTTTGCACTCCAGAGCCTGGTAATTAGGGCACTGGCCTGGAATGCAGATTCCAGTCTCTTCTCTCCTTGATTCAGTGTAGAATACTTCATCCCACATCACTCTGAATCAGGCAGAGCAGGGACTTGAACCTGAGTCTCCCAGGGCATTGACCTAGGCACTAGGCTTTCAGAATATGAGACTTTCTCAATAAAACTTCACAAAGCAAATGTTTTTTAAACCAGTATATGTCCATGAGATGTTTCAGCGTTGACTAAAATGTTTTCACGAGCTCTAATGGTTAGATTTGATAGAGACAAGATTACATCTATGTATCTATATATATAAAGTCTCTTACAACAGCATTCACTGTCCACAAGTGCTTTAGACAATGATGAAAAACGCCATTCTAACCCTCCTTTTTCAGTTGTCCTTTAACTTAAATAGTTTCTTTGGAGTCAAGGCCGGCTCCAGCTTTTCTGCCACCCCAAGTGGCAAAAAAAAAAGAAAAGAAAAGAGCGGCGGCACTTCGGCGACAGCTCAGTCACGGCGCTTCTTCTGCGGCAGTTCGGCAGCGGGTCCTCCCTTTCTTCCTCTTCGGCGGTAATTCGGCGGCAGCTCAAAGAGGAAGAGAGGAAATGAGGGACCCGCCGCTGAAGACCCGGACGTGCCGCCCCGATACCGGACAGAGTGCCGCCCCTTTGAATTGGCCACCCCAAGCACCTGCTTCCTGCGCTGGTGCCTGGAGCCAGCCCTGTTTCGAGTTGAAAATGTCTGTGCGTGGTCTTATCCCAGGGGTGAATTACTTTTTGGAAGTTTGAGTTAATTTTGCTTCTAGCCGTCAGTCCTGAGACTGAAGCCTAGGTGCGCCAATCCATTATTCACAGTATATTCAGAGAACAAGAATTACAGGTACATTTTTGTTTGTTTTAATTGCAGTGATTTCTGCAATCAATTCATTTAAAAAAAGAGAGAGAGAAAAAGAACAAAATAAAAAATAAGATATCATCCAATTAATTCACTGAGATTTCAGATAAGGCAAGTGCATTGTGTTGGGGTGGGAGATATTTCCTATTCCAAGAATATCTTTAGCTTCTCATTGTGGCTTTTATCTGAGATAAAGCTTAGAGGTAGTCTCACTCTCTAATGATAAAATAGTTCAATTTTGCCTTAGTGGAGCGCAAGGTTTGTTCATCTCTGTGACTCAAAATAAAACAGACAAGATTATAATAAGGTCCACAAATATGTATATGTCCAATGCTATGGTTTTTGAGGTTAATAATGTTAAGCTAATTTAGAGGTTTGACAGAAACAAGCTGAAAAACCTTTGAGCAAGTTTAATGAGGCCTCAGGTCTCCAATAAATTTTAACGATCATAAGCCTAGTAAGTTTCTTCTATTACATATTATATAAATGTCTCTAGTCTCTGTTTTCCAGAAGCTGGGGATGGGCGACGGGATGGATCACTTGATGATTACCTATTCTGTTCATTCCCTCTGAAGCATCTGGCATTGGCCACTGTTGGAAGACAGGATACTGGGCTAGATGGACCCTTGGTCTGACCCATTATGGCCGTTCTTATGTTATTATTTAAATGATTTTTCCATTTACATACGATGTATACTGGCAGCTGGTGATGGCAGTAGAAATCATAGCCAGTTGCCATGGCAACATTATGAAGTACTGCAAGAAATGCAAATACTGTACTGTGATCAGTTGGTGTATTATTCCTCCTATCTTTCTGCATGGAAGAGATTCAGACCTACATTTTTAAACATAAAATGTATTTCTACTTGTAGTCCTTCTTTTGCAGCAGCCTCATATTTCATTCCTTAAAGATGTGGGTCTACAGAGATGCTGTCAAGAGACTAGTAGAATCATATACTTCAAGTAATCCCTGAACTTTCTTTTATTAAATGTATGGAGGAGTATTCCTGTAACTTTCTATTCAATGTTTTTCCTGTTAGCAGTTACATTGGCCAGGAGAGTTAGTAAATTCAGGGGATTTATTCATCTGGAATCCTTATATGCAGTTGTTCCCAGAAGTGGTGATTCTCAGGCCTGCAGCAGAATTTTCTGTCCCCCAAAATTCTTTTTACTTCAGCCAGTCTGTTTTCATTCTGTGTGTACCAAGACCTTCCACAACTAGGAGAATCAGATGTGTACTTTAGATGTGATCAGGTCATTCAAATTTTGTTTACATAAAGCTAAAAAAAATTGGATGCAATTTCAGGATTAGTTGAGGGACATAAGGGGTACAAAGGCATCCATGTCCACTATTCTCAGATGGATACATTCAGTAACTTGTCAGAGCTACAAATTGTTCATACAAGATTGCCCTCCCTCTGTGAGGGCTTACTCATTCAGACACGTGGCTATTCCCCATGCAGAACAATGTTTCGTTCAAATAACTTCTCTGTATGGCTACCTGGTGTTCAGTGTATTCTTATCCATCACTTTAAAGTAGCTGTGTTGTCTTTGTCTGACTTTTGGACAAAGGGTTCTGGCGTTTTTCTTGCTTTTCCTTTATTAAAACTCTTCATGTGGTGTGGGAAGAAAGAAGAAAAGCAAAAAATTAGCAAACAAAAAACGCCTCTCAAACAAAAGCTGTTTATTCTTTTGGTTAAAATTTCCTGGTGTTTTAAATTTCTCTGTCATTTGTGAAGATGGGTTTTCCTGCTGGCTACTTCACAGTTGTAAGGGATCTTGGAGCACCAGTTGCCCACAAGAGAGGACAGAAAAATTTACTTACCCATCCATAATTTTTCTTTCTCTGAAGTGGGCACCTCGTGCTCTACAAGACCACATGCAGGCTATCACCAAATTTTGCATTACATTCAAGCTGCAGGGGAAATACTTCAATCCTTCCTTTTTCTCTTTTGGAGCATTCCTACAGAGAGATTGAGAGCCAGGGATCTGACTTTGCTGTAATTCTTCATTTCCATTTTTTGTATAATAAACAAATAAGATAAAGTATCCTGCCTGGAGATATCTAATCTGTTGTAATGATATTAATTAGAACTGATAGTTTTGTCATCTTAGCTTGGGCAATTGACAGGGGAGTGAAAGGGAGTCATTTCTCTGAAGAGCTCCACCTGCTGGCAGAACATTCTAAAGATAGACAGGTTTTTTGTTTTATTTTTTAAAAAGAGGAGCCTCCAGGCTTTGAAAGTTGAGGAGGAATAATCCAGTTATAATGGATCACAGAGCGCAGGGTGCCCCATGTAGAAAAAAAAAATTACAATGAGTGAGTATGTTTTAGCGTGTGTGTGTTAGATTAATATTTGGGATGTTATAAAAGTGCAATAATGTAAATAATCTTTAGTTAGAAATCTTACTGCATTACATAGAAAGTTTGATAATGCTGCTTTAAAAAATATTAATTGAAGTTGGTATATGTGCTTTTTGCTATAATTTAAAACTTTAGCATTTTGACTCTTTAATGCCAAAGGTGTGTTAAAGTCCACTTAACAAATGTAAATACAACATTTTTAAAAATTAGCATTTTGGTAGTCTTTATAGTTATAAATAAAATCACAACAATAACTAATTTTATATTTATTTCATACATCTCAAAGAAGGATACAAGAGTAGCTTTCATAGTATCTGATTGTTCAATAAGAGGACTTCTAAAGTAACCCTGTTAGTGCTCCTTCATAAGCACTGGCACAGCTGAGTACTGTGAAATATTGTAGTAGAGGGAGAACAAAATTTAACATTGGTAAAGTATCATAACTAGTTTTTATTAAACTATTTGACGAAAATTCAGGCAGCCAAATGAAGTGTTAGATATAGTCACCAGTTTTATGTGATCTATAGCATGTGTTCAGTTTAAAAAAACCCACAAAAGTGGAGAAGTGCTTTCATAGCTAATCACCCAGTTGTTGTCTTTCCCCATCCTCTTCTCAGGCAGCAAATAAATGTAACCTTTCCAGAGATGCCAGTCTTACAGGCTCCATAGACAAAACAGAACTCTCTAATTTTAAATCAACACTTTATACCTTGTAAGTAAAATGCTAAATAGCCAGATAAGAAACTATTTCAAGAATCCTCCTTCCATCCTTCCTTGTTCCAACGATTGCTAATATAACATACACAAAGGTCAGTAAGAACAACCTATCCCTGAATTCCCAGCTAGCAAATATAACAAGGATTGCAACAGAAAAAAAAAAAAACTCTTCTTTAAACAAATCAAATATAGTAAGTTGGAAAAGTCTCAAATGAAGCTTCATTTTGTTAGACTATTTCTCCAGAAGTATCTGCTTTTTCAAATTCTAAAAGTATGGACTACTTTGGGCCTTTGGAGAGAGGTTCTTGATATGCCTTGTTGTTTACTTCAAGATGAGTAATGAAAAGTTAGAGTCCTATTTCTGAGATAACTCCCAGTTCTCCCTTAAGTACTGTCAATATCTGGTGCAGAAATAGAACAGTAGCTCCTTGCTACTAAATCACTGTAGATTCATTGTAGCTTTAGCATCTTGCACAGTTCTCTCCCTCAGAGAGAGGGTTTAGTGAGTAATGTATTGCTAAATTTTATAGTGCCAGAACCCTGTCCTCCACTCCTGACCTCACAGCTGCTCCCGATCCTTCTCCCCCACCACCCTCTCCACTCTACGGCCCACTTCATACCTGCCCCCCCACCCTTTCTCTCTTCCTCTTCTCTCCTCCTTCTCTCACCTATCACTTTCCCTCTGCACCCAACACTCTGCTCTACTTGCCTCTTGGCGTAGGTGTCTGGTGAAAATATTCTTTGGTGGTGGTGGGGGGTGGGGAGTAAGGGGGGATGGAGTATATTCTAGCTGGCTATTATTGCCATACTCTCTGAAACATTATCCAATGTAGAATCTCATGGCTGAAGTTAGTTACTGTAGTTTCTAAAGTCATATAATCCAATATGATGATTCCAAACATTCAGAAATATGCCCTTGTTACCTGACTCACTGTTTTCAGGTATGCCAACCAAGTGCAAGTTCATGATTGTGCATTTGTTTTCTAGCTCATCAGTCTTAATGTTGAACTGTTTACAGTCCTTGACCACGGTATCCAAAATGGCCTCATGTCCAGAAGATGAAGTTTCAAGGTTTGTGACATGGAGCTTTACACTGTGAATTCTTTTTTAAAATGGATTAGAGCTTTTTGTCAACATCCAGCTGGGCTTGAATGCTATCTGTTCATTTATGTAATAAATCCAAGCTTTTGGAGATGGTAGATTTCAGGTCCATTAATTGATCTTGTAGTAAGATTGATGGTGATTGGGCTGAGGATGTTTTTGTGAGACCAAATTCAGTTTTCTTTCAGTCAAAAATGGCAGTACAGAGATGAATGACACTAACAAAAAAGGAAGAATAAAAGGAATAAAAATTAATCCAATTCCTTGAAAGAAATATTTAGAAACACAATTGCTATATGTAGAGCCTTGCAAATCTGCGGATATCTGCTTTATATCCGCGGACCATGTTTGAAGATCATGGATTGGATGCAGATACAAATTTTATATTCACGCAGGACTCTAGCTATATGACTTATGCATGCATTTTTCCTTCCCCTGTTTCTATTCTCTCCCATTCAAATCTTTAATTTTTTATAATTGTTTATTCCTGCCTATAGCTTAGCAAAAAAGATGCTGAAAGATATTCAAAATTGTCTTTCTAAATCTCAGAATTTACTCAGAATGTAATTACACTTCTTCCATTTGTTTCTGGAGGAGGTGGAGGAGGGATAAATTTGATACTCATGCAGGTTCTAATATTGCTTAGAGCAAAGGCATAGCAGCTGGTGTGCAGGCTGCCCCATATTGCCAAGGAAACTTATTTCTGACCAACTGTACCTTGCTATTCCAAATGCTGTATTTTCCCAAACAGACTGTATGTTGTGCAAAAAAATGGAGGGGTATGTGTTGTGATATGGATATATGTAGGACTGAGGTAAATCCACCTAAATAATTTTTTGTTATGATCAAGGAGCAGTATTTGAATTTAGATTTCCAGAGTTGAAAAGTTAACATGTTACACCAATGTATTTTCCTGTCCTCAATTGTTGTGGTTTTAATGGAGAGACACTGGTAATTTAAATGAGATCTTTCAGAGAGCTGGGATTTGCAATAGATGTGAAAATAAGCATAGATAGTTATGGCTGATGATGTAAGGCTCAGATCAACCTTGCCTACAGCACTACGATATATTACTGATCTCTTTTTCTGCAAATAAGATTTTCTGTATACTTGTAAGTATGAATACAACCCCCCCTCTGCCCGCACAACATCAACCTATTTGAGAGAAAAGAAAAAAATGTTTAGCAGATAGGTACCTAAATGTCCTCTTTTTCTTACGTGTATAACTGGTGACAACCAAAATGTGAAAATCTGACAAAACTCTGAGCTTCAAAATACTAATTGTAATTATTCTAATTATCGTATATGAAATGTATTCTAAATAGCTAAACCAAGAAGACATCTCACTTATAGGATATCTCTTATCTTCAGAAGCCAGAACATTTATGAGAGTACAAAATGTCTTTAACAATTCACTATTTCAAAAACATATTTGGTAAAAATCTGTGTGTTTCCATTGATCGATTCCATTGCATATTTTGAGCAAAGGCTAGCTAAAAAGCTTAGACTTTTCTTCCTATTTACTACTACTTGCTCCTTCCATATTGAGGTGATTTTCTACATTACTGATAGAAATTAGATATGAAAAAAGCCTATTGAGTCATCTAGTTTATTTCAATAGCCGTTGGAGGATTGCTCCCTGCAATATGTTCTTGAAACTTCTTTGTTTGCTGTCACAGAGGAAACTTGGTATAACTTGTCCACGTTGGTCATCTTTGAGGAATATTCTTTCTTGATTCCAAGTACTTCAGACTCTAAAAGCATATGTGCAGTATTTCATGTATTGGTTAGGAATTTGTAATATTTTTATATGTCTAATTATTCCTGATACTGTAAACCTTTATGAGCTGTTTCAGTGTAATGATCTACCTTCATGTGAAAGCTATATCTCGTCTTGCCAGCTTTACCTACATACATTTTTGGAAATACCTGGGGTATTACCAGATAATATAAAGAATAACTGTGGGAAAATAAATGAGATGTATTTCACTAAAATTCGAAAGATGGATTTTGTGGCTAAACCCTCAATTAGCATCCTGACCAAGCTTCTCAGTAAATGTACTTTCTTTTCATTTTCAGGCCAGAGCCTCAACAGAAAGCTCCATCTGCACCTCCACCTCCACCTCCGCCCCCACCTCCGCCCCTGCCAGAGCCAGCACCACCAGAACCAGAGGAGGAGATTCTGGGATCTGATGATGAGGAGCAAGAAGATCCTGCAGATTATTGCAAAGGTTTGTGTAATTAAGCACTATATAAAAAGTTGAATGTTAAATAGTAAACATCTATATAGCCCTTGACAACTTTGGTCCTCAAGAGCCACTTGAATGGTCTTCTTTTAGAGTGAAGCTTATGCTTTTGTGTGGTAGAGACAGAGTTTTCTTAGTGCTGGTCCTAGATTATGGAATTCACTCCTGCACGAACCAAGGGTATGTCTACACTAGAGAGACTATACAGGCATTGCTATGTCACTGTAGCTATGTTGGCATAACCCTGTAGTACAGATGCTGCCTATATGTTGGTGTAGGAGCACCACCTCCCTGATTGATGGTAGCTATAAGTCGATGGAAACATTCTTCTGTTGACATAGCTTCATCTATACAGGGGATTAGTTTGGCATAACTGTGTCGGGCAGGGAGTGCTTTTTTCCCCACACACCTGACCAACGTAATTATGTTGATCTAATTTTTAAGTGTAGACCAAGCCTAAGAATGGCCACAAAAGTCACCATTTTCTGTCTATGCGATACTTATCACTTTTATTTATTTTACTTTCCCCTAGGCAAAGGAATGGAGAGAACATTTTTGGACCAACATTAGACACATTATTTTTTAACTCTGCAAGGCTTTTAAATAGTTTGGTAACTGGGATGATATAATGATATAATAACCTATACTTAGAATAGAATTTATTTCTCTGATTCTTCCCTCTAACTTCTCTGCACCATTGAGACTCACATTCACTCACTGGAAATCTTCTGAACCTGTCCTTGTACACTATATGGAAACTTTACTCATGCCTTTCTTATTCTGCTATTCTGCCTGACTTACGATGTGCATGGGCTAATTAGATCATCAGCTAGTCCAATTGCCCCAACTTCTGCAGGGAGTCTTGGCACCATATCTTGGGGCATCACTGGGAATCTGGTAAAGTACAAAACATTATTTTAGTGGAGAATGCAGATAAACTCAAGACAAGTGAAAGACAAGTAAATGTTGAGCAAAACACGTTAATGTGAACCAGGAGCAATCAAAAAAGTGCAGATCTGTTGCCCCATGAGAACTCCTGTTCTTAGTGTTATGCATGTTACATCACATAGGTGCATAATTTTGTCAGAGCATTCCATACACTAAAGAATTTCTAAAAAATATTCTTTAAATTTGGATAAGGCCAGAGTAAAGTCTTGTAATTGTTGAAGGTATGTTTTGGTTGCTGTCAATCTTGCTCTAATTCTACCAGTTGTACAGTAAAATTATGCAGTTTTATTTAAAAACCCAAACCAGTTTTTGTGTAGCTTAGTAAATGCCACACTAATTACTCTTACAAAAATATTCCAAATACCAGGCTTTTCATGGGATGGAGGGGTTCTTTAAGCTCCAAAGATACCATTTTTTTTAAGTATCAGAGGGGTAGCCGTGTTAGTCTGAATCTGTAAAAAGCAACAGAGGGTCCTGTGGCACCTTTAAGACTAACAGAAGTATTGGAGCATAAGCTTTCGTGGGTGAATGCCCACTTCATCAGACGCAAGTAATGGAAATTTCCAGAGGCAGGTATAAATCAGTATGGAGATAACGAGGTTAGTTCAATCAGGGAGGGTGAGGTGCTCTGCTAGCAGTTGAGGTGTGAACACCAAGGGAGGAGAAACTGCTTCTGTAGTTGGATAGCCATTCACAGTCTTTGTTTAATCCTGATCTGATGGTGTCAAATTTGCAAATGAACTGGAGCTCAGCAGTTTCTCTTTGGAGACTGGTCCTGAAGTTTTTTTGCTTTAAGATGACTACCTTTACATCTGCTATTGTGTGGCCAGGGAGGTTGAAGTGTTCTCCTACAGGTTTTTGTATATTGCCATTCCTGATATCTGACTTGTGTCCATTTATCCTCTTGCGTAGTGACTGTCCAGTTTGGCCAATGTACATAGCAGAGGGGCATTGCTGGCACATGTTGGCATATATAACATAAAATAAGACAGGAGATCTACATTACACACTTGATGGCATATATAACATAAAATAAGACAGGAGATCTACATTACACACTTCACCTCTCTACAAAGGAAAAAGGACCGTAAGCTGTATAAAATCCTACCTGCCACATGGGGCCACAACAGGGGTACCCCTAACTCACCCAGCAATATCGTCAATTTATCCAGCTACACACTCAACCCAGCAGAAGAGTCTGTCCTATCTCGGGGACAGACTCTCTTTTTGCCCCAGCACCCCCACGAACATGATACAGTTCTGCGGTGATCTGGAAGCCTACTTTCGCCGCCTCCGACTCAAAGAATACTTCCAAGATATCACTGAACAGCGCACTGATACACAGATACCCTCCCACCAACAACACAGGAAGAAGAACTCCACATGGACTCCTCCTGAGGGTCGAAATGACAGTCTGGACCTATACATAGAATGCTTCCGCCGATGTGCACAGGCAGAAATTGTGGAAAAACAACATCGCTTGCCTCATAACCTAAGTCGTGCAGAACGCAATGCCATCCACAGCCTCAGAAACCACCCTGACATTATCATCAAAGAGGCTGATAAAGGAGGTGCTGTTGTCATCATGAACAGGTCTGACTACCAGAAGGAGGCTGCCAGACAACTCTCCAATACCAAATTCTACGGGCCACTTTCCTCAGATCCCACTGAGGAATACACTAAGAAACTGCACAATCTACTCAGGACACTCCCTACACTAACACAGGAACAAATCAACATACCCTTAGAGCCCCGACCGGGGTTATTCTATCTACTACCCAAGATCCACAAACCTGGAAATCCTGGACGCCCCATCATCTCGGGCGTTGGCACTCTCGCTGAAGGACTGTCTGGATATGTGGACTCCCTACTCAGACCCTACGCCACCAGCACTCCCAGCTATCTCCGTGACACCACTGATTTCCTGAGAAAACTACAATGCATTGGTGACCTCCCAGAAAACACCATCCTAGCCACCATGGATGTAGAGGCTCTCTACACAAACATCCCACACACAGATGGAATACAAGCTGTCAGGAACAGTATCCCTGATGATGACACAGCACAACTTGTTGCTGAGCTCTGTGACTTTATCCTCACGCACAATTATTTCAAATTTGGTGACAATATATACCTCCAGACCAGTGGCACCGCCATGGGCACCCGCATGGCCCCACAATATGCCAACATTTTTATGGCTGACCTGGAACAACGCTTCCTCAGCTCTCGTCCACTCACGCCCCTTCTCTACCTACGCTACATTGATGACATCTTCATCATCTGGACCCATGGGAAGGAGATCATGGAAGAATTCCACCATGATTTCAACAGCTTCCACCCCACCATCAACCTCAGCCTGGACCAATCTACACGGGAGGTCCACTTCCTAGATACCACAGTACAAATAAGCGATGGCCACGTTAACACCACCCTATACCGAAAACCCACCGACCGCTATGCCTACCTTCATGCCTCCAGCTTCCACCCCGGACACACCACACGATCCATCATCTACAGCCAAGCGCTGAGGTACAACCGCATCTGCTCCAACCCCTCAGACAGAGACCAACACCTACAAGATCTTCACCAAGCATTCTCAAAACTACGATACCCACACAAGGAAATAAGGAAACAAATCAACAGAGCCAGACGTGTACCCAGAAGCCTCCTGCTACAAGACAGGCCCAAAAAAGAAACCAACAGAACTCCACTGGCCATCACCTACAGTCCTCAGCTTAAACCTCTCCAACGCATCATCAGTGATCTACAACCCATCCTGGACAATGATCCCTCACTTTCACAGACCTTGGGAGGCAGGCCAGTCCTCGCCCACAGACAACCCGCCAACCTTAAGCATATTCTCACCAGCAACCACGCACTGCACCATAACAACTCTAACTCAGGAACCAACCCATGCAACAAACCTCGATGCCAACTCTGCCCACATATCTACACCAGCAGCACCATCACAGGACCTAACCAGATCAGCTACAACATCACCGGCTCATTGACCTGCACGTCCACCAATGTTATATATGCCATCATGTGCCAGCAATACCCCTCTGCTATGTACATTGGCCAAACTGGACAGTCACTACGCAAGAGGATAAATGGACACAAGTCAGATATCAGGAATGGCAATATACAAAAACCTGTAGGAGAACACTTCAACCTCCCTGGCCACACAATAGCAGATGTAAAGGTAGCCATCTTAAAGCAAAAAAACTTCAGGACCAGTCTCCAAAGAGAAACTGCTGAGCTCCAGTTCATTTGCAAATTTGACACCATCAGATCAGGATTAAACAAAGACTGTGAATGGCTATCCAACTACAGAAGCAGTTTCTCCTCCCTTGGTGTTCACACCTCAACTGCTAGCAGAGCACCTCACCCTCCCTGATTGAACTAACCTCGTTATCTCCATACTGATTTATACCTGCCTCTGGAAATTTCCATTACTTGCGTCTGATGAAGTGGGCATTCACCCACGAAAGCTTATGCTCCAATACTTCTGTTAGTCTTAAAGGTGCCACAGGACCCTCCATTTTTTTTAGCCAACTTTATTTCACTTCAAACCTTAATGCTCTATATCTTGATGACCACCATTCCTTTTTAGAAGAACTGGATGCTATTCCCTCTGAAACTGTCACTACTACCTCCAAATCAGCCAGGAGGACTACTGTAAAGCAACAGAATTCATACACCCTTCTCCTAAGGGCTGAGTGCAGTGACTTGCCAGTTTGTTCATCCACTTCCAGTCAAGCAAAAGAGGACCAAGTTCAATTCTTGATCTGATCATACATCTGGTCACTTACTGTGCTGTCAGTAGACTGTCAGCCCATCCAGTTATAGGCTTCAAAAACATAAGAATGGCCATGCTGGGTCAGACAAATGGTCCATCTAGCCCAGAATCCTGTCTTCTGGTAGTAGCTGGTGCCAGATGCTTCAGAGGGAATGAACAGAACAGGGCAATAAATGAGTGATCCATCCCCTGTCTTTCAGTCCCAGCATTTGGTAGTCAGAGGTTTAGGGACACCCAGAGCATGGGGTTGCATCCCTGTCCATCGTGGCTAATAGGCATGATTTCCCTTTACAAAAGCCGTGTTGACTCTTCCCCAACATGTCATGTTCATGTGCTTTATAATTTGTTCTTTATTATAGTTTCAACCATTTGCCTGGTACTAAAGCTAGGCTTACCTGCCTGTAATTGCGAGGATTGTCTCTGGAGTTATTTTTAAAAACCGGTGTTATATTAGCTATCCTCCAGTCATTTGGTACAGAAGCTGATTGAAGTGACAGGTTACAGACCTTAGTTAAGTATCAGAGAAGTGCATCTGAAGAAGTGAGGTTCTTACCCACGAAAGCTTATGCTCCCAATACTTCTGTTAGTCTTAAAGGTGCCACAGGACCCTCTGTTGCTTTTTACAAACCTTAGTTAGGAGCACTGCAATTTCATATTTGAGTTCCTTCAGAATTCTTGGGTGAATTCCATCTGGTCCTGGGGACTTATAACTCTTTACTTTTTTCAGTTTGTTCCAAAACCACCTCTATTGACATCTCAGTCTGGGAAAGTTCCTCAGATTTGTCACCTAAAAAAAATGGCTGAGGTTTGGGAATCTCTGTCACATCCTCTGCAGTGAAGACCAATGCAAAGACTTAATTTAGCTTCTCCACAATGGCCTTGTCTTCCTTGAGTGCCCTTTTAGCATCTAGATCGTCCAGTGGCCCCACTGATTGTTTGGCAGGCTTCCTACTTCTTATGTACTTAAAAAAAAATTTTTGCTGTTTAGTTTTTGTGTCTTTTACTAGTTGCTCTTCACATTCTTTTTTGGCTTGCCTGATTTTATTTTTACACTTGTCTTGCCAGAGTTTATGCTCCCTTCTACTTTCCTCAGAAGGATTCAACTTCCAGTTTTTAAAGGATGTCTTTTTGTCTCTAACCACCTCCTTTACATTGTTGTTTAGCAATGGTGGCAGTTTTTTGGTCCTCTTGCTGTTTTTTCTTTCTTGGGTTATAATTTAGCTTCTATTATGGTTAATTTCCCATGCACTTTGCAGGCATTTCACTCTTGTGACTGTTCGTCTTAATTCCTGTTTAACTAGCTTCCTCATTTTTGTGTAGTTCCCCCTTTTGAAGTTAAATGCTACTCTGTTGGGTTTCTGTGGTATTTTTGCCCTCCCCCTCCCCCCCCCGGATGTTAAATTTAATTACATTATGGTTGCTATTACTGAGCAGTTCAGTTATATTCACCTCTTGGATCAGATCTTGTGCGCCACTTAGGACTTTATCAAGAATTGCTCTTTGTGGGTTCCAGGACTAGCTGCTCCATGAAGCAGTCATTAATGGTATCTATACATTTTATATCTGCATCCAATCTTGAGGTGATATGTACCCAGTCAATATGGGGATAGTTGAAATCCTCCATTATTATTAGGTTTTCTGTTTTTGTAGCCTCTCTAATCTCCCTGAGCATTTCATAATCACCATCACCATCCTGGTCAAGTGGTCAGTAGTATTTTCCTACTGCTATCCTCATTATTCAAGCATGGACTTTCTATCCATAGAGATTTTGTGGTACAGTTTGATTAATTTAAGATTTGTACTATATTTGACGTTATGCTTTCTTTCACATGCTGTGCCACTCCCTCACCAGCATGACCTATTCTATCATTCCTATATAGTTTGTACCTTGGTATTACCGTGCCCCATTGATTATCATTGTTCCACTGAGTTTCTGTGATCACTATTATATTCAATATCTTCATTGAATACTAGGCACTCCCGTTCACCCATCTTAGTATTTAGACTTCTAGCCTTTGTATAATATAATTTAAATGTACCTAGCTTAAATGTGCTGTACTTAAAATGCTTTTTAAGGATATTTGACTTCCACAATGTTTGCTTACTTCGTAATGGTATAGCCTGATAACTGTAAACCTATCGATGACCCACTTATTTGTCCCGTTATCTATTCACAATGGCATATGAATGTGCAAATCTTTGCTTGCTATTTTAACTTTTGGCTACAAAATACATGCATCTTTTCACATGCTGCCTTAGACTGAGTTCTCATTTTTAATATCTCCCTTCCATGTTATTAGCTTTCTTTTTCAGGTAACCTCATATTTTAGCTAGCATTTTATTGATTTTTGTTTTATAATAAAAAAGTATGTTTTAACAGCATGTCATGACAATGCAGCCATGTCAATACATATACATCATACAACATTTGATCCTGTGCTAATACAGTTCCTAACAGTTAAGAACCTACTCTAAGTTAAAGCAGTATTGCAAGATGTGGGAAATAATCTAAATATCGAATATTGGTGTTATTCTGAGTTCACCGTGATGGAAATAAGTTCTTCATTAATTCCAAAAAAGGGAGAGTTAAATGGAAAAGAGAATGTAATTAAACCAGTTTGGCCATAAATAAATTATATAAAAAGAAAAAGCTCATTCTAAATATTCATCTGTGTATCAAATAGAGTGGTTCCAAAACATATGTAATATCTTTAGGGCTTGATCCTATTCCTACTGAAGTAATTGGGATCCTTTCCATTTTCTTGTTGGGAGTTTAGTTTTATCTATATCTGCTGGAAAAATAAATGTTTTCTTATCAGAATAACTGTACTTACAAAGAAAGTTTCCTTTGGTTGAATGATTTGATATAAATGTTAGTCCTGGAGAATGCTAATTTTACCTCTGTTGAGCTGCATTTGGCTTCCTTTGGGATCACATTTTGGGTACATAGATTTTCACAAATAGACAGGAAGGAAAAAGAATACCAGATTTCTTTCTAGATAGCATAAGTGAACTATCTTATTCCTAGATGATAAGTGTATTTAACTCAGTTGTTCAGTTAACTGCCTCAGCATCCTGTTTTTCAAAAAGTCCCATAACTTAAATGTGTAAGAGATTTGATATCTCCATTTCTGAATATTCACTTAGACTTTAAATTTATCCAGTAAGAGAGTTCAGACTGCTCAAAAGTAGTAAAGGAACTTGACCTTTGAGAACAAATAGAAATACAAAAATTACACTGTATTTTTGGAGAAATGGCTAACAATCATCAGATGCCACAACAAAAAAGCATTATAAAAATTGACTAAACCTGTCATTCCATATCCAAGAGTCGTAGATCTAGGCTAATATGTCATTGTGGTTCATAATTTTTCATGCAAGCATGTACCTTAGTGGACTATAATTTTAAAGTTCCTATTTCCTAGCATGGAAAAAGTTTGATTTCTTAGCTATTATACAAACTAGTATTTATAGGTATCAAAAATTATACTAATCTATGGGATTCTAAACCTTCAGATGGCTTAAAATCTTGAGCCTAGTTCAGATACTGTGGAAGCAACCATTAAAATCAGATCATATCTGAAGTGCAGGGAAAAGAAAATTGAGTAATCAAAACACTGTTTGTTATTGAAAATTACATATCTTGCAAAATTATCATATCTGTCCCCGGAGATGACTTTTTCTATAATACCAGACATAAGTGAATGAGTTCCAGGTTTTGTAGTTTTAATTTTTTTTAACAGTATTTCATAGAAACAAAGTGATCTTGTGTCCTGGCCCCAAATTCCTTCCTGACATAGTAACTCCGTTTAATCGGAAACATTGTATTAGTCTCTGTTTCCAGATTTCTTTCCAAAATGTCATAATCTATGTGGGGACACTAGATCACATAAGTTCCTAAATATCTAGTTAAGACAAAAGTCTTCCAGAAGTCAGCTATCAGTTGATATTTTGTGACCTATGGTAACACTGCTCTACAGCCAAAATGCTTCTGAAATAAATGTAGTCAAACTTTACTAATTCTGGGTCACTGAGAACGAAAATGATGCTTAAAATTGTTGATTGGCTCTAGTTTTCAAGATATGCTATTGGGTCAGTATATACGACCCTTGACTTGGGAATGGCGGAGGATAAGTGAGTTATAAAGGGAAGGGATCTCAATTTAAACCAGAAATGACTAAAATACATCTTTGACTGGATCTATGAATAAATCTATGACTGGGTTTGGACAGTACTTGCTTTTTAGGCAAAACAATGAATGATGCAATCTGAAGCTGGTATTGCGTCATACATGATATGAATTGAATCATGTTATTCCTAGAAGTCATGGATGATGCAATCATAACGAAGCTTACATCACTCTGCTGAACAAATTGCCCTATATCAGCTCTAGAAATCATACAGTGTCGTGCTCTCTTATTTGTCAGTGTTTGATTTTGCAAAGGGGCACATTTCTGTTTAGCCAAAGTGAGCAGAGATGCCTTGTACTGGTGTGAACAGTGCAGATAACTTCTGCTATGTTTGTGGTGAAGTGACTTTTGCATCCCAAAAGCGCAGTATAACCACTATGGTTAAGAAAGCCTATCACCTTTATTTTGGCTGCAAAATTGGAGATCAGGACAAGAGGTGGGCCCCACACATATGCTGCAACACTTGTGCAACAAATCTTCGCCAGTGGTTGAACAGGAAAAGGAAATCTATGCCTTTTGCAGGGCCAATGATTTGGAGAGAGCCAACAGATCATACCAGCAATTGTTACTTCTGCATGGTGCCTCCAGTTGGGAAAAGTGTGTCAAAGAAGAAAAAGTGGACTGTGCATTATCCAAACATTCCATCAGCTATACGCCCAGTACCCCACGGAGAAGGACTGCCGGTTCCTGATGCACCAGAATCATTCTCTCTTGAGTCAGACAAGGAAGAGGAAGAGGATGAAAGTTCTGGTCCTGAACTATCAATGTCACAGGACCCACATTTTCTCCCATCCTCCTCCTCTGAACCACACCTCATAACACAAGGTGAACTGAATGACCTTGTCAGGGATTTGGAACTACCCAAGAGTAAGGCAGAGCTGTTGGGCTCCAGACTACAGCAGTGGAATCTCCTGGCAGGTGATGTTAGGGTTTCCATGTTCTGTGACCGTCAAAAGGATCTTGTCCCATTCTTCTTCATGGAAGGTGATCTTGTAGCCTGCAACAACATCGATGGTGTGATGGCAGCCCTCAACATCGTTCACGATCCAGATGAGTGGAGACTGTTCATTGATTCATCGAAGATGAGTCTTAAAGCTGTTTTACTGCATAATGGCAATGTTTTGCCATCAATTCCAGTTGGTCATGCAGTCCATATGAAGGAAACCTATGACAACATGAAACAACTTTTGAGGTTCATAAACTATGACCAACATCAGTGGCAGCTTTGTGGCGATTTGAAGGTTGTTGCTCTCTTGCTTGGTCTGCAGACTGGATACACAAAGTACTGCTGTTTTCTCTGCGAATGGGATAGTTGTGCAAGAGATTCCCACTACATCAAGAAAGATTGGCCACTCCGACAGTCATTGGAGCCTGGGAGGAAAAGTGTTCAGCATCCACCACTTGTTGAATCAAGGAAGATTTTGTTACCACCCTTACACATCAAGCCGGGTCTGATGAAGAACTTTGTCAAGGCCATTGACAAAACACAAGCAGCTTTCAAGTACCTCCGTGGAAAATTTCCAAGGTTAAGTGAAGCTAAGATAAAGGAAGGTGTCTTTGTTGGTCCTCAGATTCGTGAACTTCTTCGAGATGATGCATTTGACCATGCACTGCGTGGCAAGGAAAAGACGGCATGGAAAGCCTTCCAATTAGTGGCAATAAATTTTCTCGGAAACAACAAGGCAGACAACTACAGGTTGTTGGTGGAAAACCTCCTCAAGGCATACAAAAGCCTTGGTTGCAACATGTCACTAAAGATACATTTTTTGCACTCTCATCTAGATTTTTTTCCACCGAACTGCAGAGCAGTGAGCGACGAGCACAGCGAGCGATTTCACCAGGACATTGCAACAATGGAGAAACGCTATCAGGGCAAATGGAGCCCATCAATGCTTGCAGACTATTGCTGGACAGTGACAAGACATGCTCCATTTAATGAATACAAGAGACAAGCCAAGAAGCGCCGAGTAGACACTGAATAGGACTAAACTATGTACAGAATAGTTTTTTGCCTTTTGTTTCATAATAAATTTTATTTATATAACCCTTTTGCTGATTTTTAAAGTGTTACATAAACAGGACAGGTGAAATATTATCATGTAAAGCAACCATAAACACATGAAAAGACCTAGGTTTACAATTTATGATTAAAACTCTACTATCTACACAATATACATAGACATAAAATGTAAAAACTTAAATATCTTAGAAACAGTAGCCAATCAGTTGTTTTAATTGTCATATTTGAATTCAGCACATCAAAATACATAATAAATAGCACATTTTATCTCTGAAGCAGACGACTTCTCAAAAATTGTAGACCAGTGTAATAAATCAATAGGGTTGGTTGTCTCAGCCACACATTTAAAATGGATTAGACATTGTATTAAAACTTCTTACAGGTGTTCCTGAAAGTTTAAAGGCTGTTTCCACATCCTTAAGGCAGCTTCCATGGCCTAGTTAGTTTTGGAACTCTGATTTTGTGGAATGACATTGAGGGTGGCAAGGGCTTTGGTCCCAAATGTTTGGTTCAGTGATGATGGTGCTTACCTGGCTCCAATAGATCCAGATTTCCCAAAAGTTTTGGACCAGCTGACTGAGTGCCAGCACCCTGACAGTGTGGCTCAGTCACACCAATATCTTTGAAGTATTAGTTATAAGTAGGGCTCCGTGTTTGTCATGGGGAGGTTGTGGAAGTCACGGATTCTGTGACTTCCTGCGACCTTCCTGATTTCTGCAGCGGCCGGAGTGGCTGACCCCAGAACCGCCCAAAGCAGCTGGCCCTGGGGATCACCCAAGCAGTGGCTGGTGCAGCTGGCCGCTTGAGTAGCAGTCGGGGGCAGTGGGAGCAGCCACAGCTTGGTGGCTCCCGGCAGCAGTCCCAGGGCAGCTGGAGTGGCGCCGGGGCCCCTGGGGCTCCCCCCTCGCAGCTGGTGCCATGGGCCCCCGGGCTCACCCCCTCTCCCCAAGCTTCAATCAGGGGTATTTATAGTATAAGTCATGGACAGGTCATGGGCCATGATTTTTTGTTTCTTGCCCGTGACCTGTCCATGACTTTTACTAAAAATACCTGTGATTAAATCGTAGCCTTAGTTACAAGTAACTTTTCTTTTAGTGTGTTGGGACTGAATTGCAAGGAACAACACCTTTATAACATCTTATGTACAAGAACCTGACTGAATGGACTGCGTGGTGTGACATGGAGCCCTATAAAAATACATTTCTCTTTTGTTCTCCACTCACTCTGTGTTTGGAGATTGAGGAGAATATGTCTCTGCACAGGGAACCGAGCCTGGAGGAGGTAATTTTGCCGAGGAACCTCAAAGTTTGCTTTTGCTTATATTGATTCCTAACTTGTTTGTAAATAATTTTATTAGTTTGAGAATATGTATTCTGTCACGCTGTCTGGAGTGGCTCACAACTGTGAGTGCCTACCTTAAGGCAGACTGTCAGAAAACAAGGGCAGACATCCCTAATTAGTGGTTTATTTTATAATTAGATTTTACCGCGCCAGTAACAAATGTGAACTCCTGGATCACTATACCAGTCTTACCATGGAGTCACAGACAGTCCCCTTAGACTCTCTAGCCTATTTTGCGATAATAGTCACTTAAAGCAAAAATCACACATCAGGTTTCTCTCAATCCCAAGTCACTTACCCCAGATCAACTGGTACTCTGGATCTTACACCAAAGACAATGCTGGCAGCCAATTCTGTAATAAACTAACTAAGGGTTTATTAGCTAAGAAAAAAGAATGAGAGTTATTGAGAGATTAAAGCAGGTAAAATATGTGCACAGGTGAGTCACCGTTTGTAACTCCAAATGGTGGCAGTGATGTAATAAACTGCCAGTTCCCCAAAAGTCTTTCAAGGTACCCAGATTGTCTTTTGGATCTCCAGTTTGCATCTGGCACACTTCCCTGTAAAAGTCCAAACAGTTCAGAGATGAAGGATCTTTCTTCGAATCCATTCTTATATCTTCTTCTGTCAGAAGACCAGCTGACAGTGTCTCTACCCGCGTGGGCTTTTCCTTTGATGACAATGGGTGAGGAATGCACTTTGAATCTCTGACCTCAGTCATCACCACAGTGGCCATTTGCTTTGGAATTAGCCCCTTTTCTGATAGTTCTTCATTAGCATTCCCCAAGGCTTCTTTGATGTCTGATCAGTTATTTAGTTACAGGGATATACGTAATCTAAATGTTTGCTATTACATTATAACGGGAACAGATAAGTGAAAACAATGCATGTAACATCCCATTAGTTTTATGAAGTTTAAACACCCAAAACACTAATCGCTTTGATCTATACTAATACACAAGTGAGAATAGTCTCTGACATGACCTGGTCTGCAAGCATCACATATTCACCTTTTGCTACCTTTTCTGTTTCTGTTAATCTTCCCGTACCTTATATTAAGGGGGAGGAATATAAAAATTGGAACTTACCATGTTCCATTAGTGTGTCTCTTCTTCTCTTAACTCCATCCTCAAAACCATCTGAGACTCCTCATTAATTTTTCAGTGAAACATTACTATACTTTGCCAGTAAATCAACCTTGATCTGAAATCCCAAGGTGGGGCTGCTTTGAGGACTGAGCAGATAATTCGACTTCCATACACATTAAACACTTGAACCTCTATTAACTGTGCCAACAAATGTGCGTAGTCAGTGCCTAACTGATTTTATTGTTAATGCTTCTACTAAGAACTTCACTTGGGTCTCTAGCTCATTTCACATTGGCCAGCAAACATCTCTCAGGTGGTAATGATTTTTTCAGTCTCTAGGCTAGGATTGATTTGAACTAGCAACCTAAAGTGTAAGAGTGCAGTTATCAACCTGACGAGCCTTACTGTACTCCTAGGCCATCAGTATAGAATTGGGGCTCATTATCTTCTCTGATTAAATAACATAAGAGGCAGAAAAGCATTTCTAAAAGTATCTACTGATGGAAATTAAAGAAGTAGACAAAAAAAAAATGAAAGTATCTAATAGCGCACATAGTTCATAGAATACCATGACTAGCGTACTTGTTCCTAATATATATGTATAGTTAAGTTAGGCCTCTTACATTTTTCTATGAGGTCATGGTCATTAGTTGATGTAATATCATTAAAGGGGGGAACTTCTTTTGTGTGCAAGAAATTGATTTAATTAGATCAGGCACTGTTCCCTGAAGACTTGATTCAAAGCCCAGTGAAATCAGTGGAAAGACTCTCCTTGACTTCAGTGGGTTTTAGATCAGGTCTGTTTTAAATGTCCACTTGTCTAGAAATGTAATTAAATCTCAAAATTCCAACTGCCTGATTTGTGAAGGCATATATGAACCATGATGCTATTATTCTCCTATTTCTGAAAAACCTTAAACATTTGGAGTTTACTCTCAAGAGACTATCATCAGTTGGAATACTTTGCCTCTCTGATTTTCTAGTTTCTCCTCCAGAGATGTCTCCCATTCATTCGGTTCACAAAGGGGATAATTCCCTACACAGCAGTGGAATTCATCAGCTACGATTACCAATACATTCAAGAGACATTAAGGAATAATGATCTCTCTTATTTTCTCTCTCTCTCTCTCTCTCTCTCTCTCTCTCATGCGTTCAGCAGTTGCATCAGAAACATCATTATTTTCTGTGGAGAACTGAAAAGCACAACACAGCTTTTGTTATGATCTGAGCAGTGCTACTTATACACTGAATATTTACAAATCCTGGTGTTTGTACCACCCAAAAGTACACAATTTCATTACCCCCCCCCCCCCCCCCCCGTGATGGGGTGCCCCTTCTGGCCGCTCTTGGGATTAGCTCACGAGATCGACGCCCCTTCCCGGGGTCACACACTGTCACTCTGTCTTTCTCTCTGGTCTGTAGCCCCTCTCTCACTCCAGGAACTGCAGTATCCTTTTTGTGACTCGGCCCTCTGGCCAGGTCACTCAGCATTACCCCCTTCCAGAGTATAGGCTTTCAGAGTCTCTGTCACTCCTGCAGTGACCCAGGCAGTTCACTCTCCTGCTGGTGCCACTTTCCCAGTGGCAGGAAGGGGAATCCGGGCCAACTCTCTACTCCAGGGTTCCAGCCCGGGAACCCTACAACATGCCGCCAAGGTCTGTTCAGTTGCCAACCTTGCTGCTTATACCCTGGGCTGCTTCCTATCCCCCAGGAAGTCAGCCTCTCTACTGCCTCCTCCCAGGGAGCAAATGTGGGCTACTTGTCTCTGTAGCCCCCAAACACACCCCCTTCTCCCAGGAAGTGACTGCAGACTACCTTCCTGCTCTCAGCTCCCTGGCTTTATGGAAGCCCCATCTGTACCCACACAGATGAGCTTCCTCTAATTAGGGCTTTCCTCTCAGACTTCAGCCTAATAGGTTATTTGGCCATCTGGCCTCCATTAACCCCTTCTGGGCGAGCGTGGGGTGAACACCCCAATCATACCTCCTAATTCTGTATGAATGTTTATTTATAACTCACTTGCCTATTGCTTTCTAAATAACCTTTTTTTGTGCTATGAAGCATTGAAATACATCCCACTAATCACAGCAAAGGAGACACCAATATTTAAAATGCCTTTTTCCTAGTACTGGTGTTACCTGGTGCTTCAGAACTGCAAATTAGCACCCCAGTGCTTCAAACATGAACAGGAATAACTTTGCATATGTGGGTGGTGTCATTGACTACTCTCATGAGTAAAGTTACCCCTGTGCAAGTCTGCAGGATTGGGGCCTAGGGCAACAGAAAAAGGTGCTGTGAAAAATGCACCCAGAGAAACAGAGCATTTGGAATTCTATTACAGCAGTAGTTTTGGGGGTGATGTAGTGGTAAAATAAATAACTTTTGATACGAAACTGGCAGTATTCTAATAATGTGATCCTTTACTAAAGGCGAACAGTCCTGAATTGAATGAGACTCTGGCAGTTTATCTGTCCATGAGACACACCTGTTGGTGCCTCATAAGGTCCAAAATACTGTGTACCACATATCTTATTTAGGGAGAAAAATGATTTTGAGTCATATAATCACAGTAGGACCCATTTATACCACTTTAGTAGTGTAAAAAGAAACGTTAAAATGGGCACCCATTTGTGTTCCTTGGTATGTTTGATGACTATTAGGGAAGGTGTAAGATATTTCAGACATTTTTCATTTTGTCCTGTTTAATTACAAAGATTTGCTGTGTAACTTAAAGGTGCGAAAACTGAGTCTTAAATATTTTCAGCTTCTAAAACTTCAGTGAGGAAAATTGTATCTTTTGCCAAGAGAATGATTGCACAGGGAATAATGTTTCATACTTCTCATATTTTGCATGCAACAGATGGAGTGTGCATAAGAAAAGAAATGATTTAGTAAGTTGTGTGTTAGAGATGTACGTAATCTTGGCTGTCAGGTCAACAGATTTAATTCTTCTCAGAAATGCAAACCCTTTTAGGAATAGGAAGTGGTATTGCTCTTTCCCCCCTTTTCCACTATCCTGCATATGTCTCTTGAGATCTATCTTTCTTTATTTCATCTAACTAGTAGTTTAAACCTAGATTTATGGAGAATTGGTATGAATCCTTTGATTGTAATCCAGTTCTGTAGTTGTTAGGAAGCAAGTTAATATTTATCCAGATCTTCAGTTTCTAGCCTTCAAGCTATACAGTTAGGTCTGTTAGTTAAATGGTCAAGCTAGTTCTTTGGCTTTGTTTGTAAGATGATTTCTCCATTGGTGTTTGGTCTTGCAGTGGATTTGTGTGTGTGTGTTGACCAAATGTTTATGATGAAATGAATAATATAGGTGACTGCTATAGACAAAGCCTTTGGACGGACTGTGCATAGACATGTGCAGGATCAGGGCTTCCCATCTTAAGAAGTCTAAGGTATCTGCTACCTTTGAATATGACGTGGATAGCAAAGTTTCAGTATTTCCTTTGAGTAAATATGCTCTAGGTTTTCTCTTGAAGAAATCTGCTCTGATCCAGATTTGGAGTGCAATTTCCTGATTTATAGTTTAGGACATCTTTAAAAGGTGTTTGGTATTAAAGGAATAAACAGGTAAGTAGAAGTATCTGCTTATTTTTCTGAATGTACTACTTCTTTTTTTTTTTTTTTTTTTTTTTTTTGAAAGGTGGCTATCATCCAGTGAAAATTGGAGATCTTTTCAATGGCCGGTATCATGTAATTAGGAAGCTAGGATGGGGACACTTCTCTACAGTTTGGCTATGCTGGGATATGCAGTAAGAGATCTACATATATATATTTGTCTTTAAACTTCTTTTTTCCATTTCTAATCAAGTAAATGCTGATTTGTTATATGTGCAGTAACTTTTGTTTTAGATACAGGCTGAAGCTATCCACGTGTTTTGTTGTGTCTTTGTTGTTGTTTGGTAAACAACTGTATATAGAGATGTCCACAGTGTTTTTCTCCTTTTGGATAAGGATCTATTTTATAAAACTTGTCAGAAGTTGAAGTCTACGTTTTATTTTGCTTAACAAATTATCAGTGCTTATTGAATTCACATGTTTTCTTGATCTGGAGAGCAAGCTAATGTTTTTATTCCTCCTGTATCCTTAATAGTAAACCGATTAAATGGTAAAATAGAATTGAAATTCCTCTTTTAAAGCCATTACCATTTAAAATATTAATAATTCTGTGATTTCAATATTGTAGAAACAATGCATAAAATACAGTTCTAAAGGTATTGTTATTCTCTGTCAGAGTGCACTAAATTATGTTAAATATTTTAACTACTATATTATTGAGAATTTAGGCATTTTCCCCTTAATTTTAAGGTAAAATTACCAAAATTTTCCAGATATAATCCTCTGAAGTATGCTTCATAACATCTTTCAGCTCTGGTCATTTGTTGAATAAGTTTTTATTATTTTCAAGGGGGAAGAGGTTTGTTGCAATGAAAGTTGTAAAAAGTGCCCAGCATTATACAGAGACAGCCTTGGATGAAATTAAGTTGCTCAGATGTGTGAGTATTATACTGAGTCCTCAGTACTAATAATGGTAAATTATGTATAGGTACAATGGAAGTAAATGCTTTCGAACATCATTATTTTCCTTAAATCTGTTTTCTAAATTATGACATTACTTTGTTGTCATTATTTGTAAGGCTCTATAATCTTGTTTAAATTGGTAGAAAAAATGTATTACCCTTCTAAAAAGATGAATTGTTTCGAGTATCTTCTTTCTTTGCTTAGGTTCGTGAAAGTGATCCTAACGATCCAAACAAAGACATGGTTGTACAGTTAATTGATGACTTCAAAATTTCAGGGATGAATGGAATACGTATCCTTTTTTGGCTATTCTTCCTACATTAAGATTAAAATGAAGGGGATAAATGAATATTTAGTTTTTATACATTCATGTCTTAGTGTATGCAGAGTGAAGTCATTTTTCAAAATAAGCTTTCTTTAATTTTTTTTAAAAGTAAAATTTAAGACCATCACAGTGACATTTAGTCATGCACTGTATTACAATGTGTAATTTGCTTTCCCTAGTTTCCCTATAGCTTAATAGTTCTAAATGTAATGAAGAATAAAAGATAAATAAACATTTTAAATTTGTTCCTTGATGAACAGGCTTGCCCACTAGACCATCAGAAGACAGGACTATTTTTAAAAAATTGAAATTTTATTTACAGTGAACAATGTTTGTGGTTCTTCTAACCTTTCCAAATAACATAGTTAAGAAACATGTTGTGCATTAGTTAGTGTACTGTGCTTCATTATTATTATTATAGATACTGCAGTACATTCAATTAGTGTAGATAGAAAAAGATTTTTTTCTAAAAACTAACAAGCAATTTATGTTGAAACATTATGAGATTAGATTCCAATGTGTGTTACTGTTGTAATATATAGAGAGAAACTTAAAAAAGAAGGGGTAATCACTCGTTTTAGATAAGGAAGAATCATCAACTAATCAGTTATTTTGTTTCTATCCTTTAAATTGTTTATTAATATAAAATGTGGATATGTAATTGTCTGGAGTGTTCTTTAATTCCTGTAACTGTCTATAGGAGGGATTCTGAGTGACAAATAAAAAATACTTGGTAACTGAATCTTTATGATGCTTTCTAGAATTATAATCTGTAACGATTCTGATGAAAAGCCATATAGTAAAATATAGTAAGGATAGGAAATAATAAATGTGGAAGACTGGATAGATTAGAGGATTGGTAATAGGGTCTGGAGCCTTTTACCTCTAAATCATTGGTTGAAATCCAGCCCAGAGTGGTAGTGAGTTTATGTTCCTCCTGTCTGATGGAGGCCAGTGGGGAGATCCCGAGTTGGCTCCTGAAGAAGGTGGTATGTGTCTCCTACTGAGAGGTGTAAGTACATGGAGTTTCTCCTGTTGCTTCATTGGTCAACAATGTATAGAAAGGATGTAGAGAAACTAGAGAGGATTCAGAGGCAAGTGACAAAGATGATCAAAGGGATGGAATGCAAGCGATATGAGCAAAGGCTCAAGGAACTGAGTGTGTTTAGTTTGGAAAAGAGGAGATTAAGGGGGGACATGATAGCGGTCTTCAAATATTTGAAAGGCTGCCATAAAAAAGTTCGAGAAAAGTTCTCTTGTCATGGAGGACATGACAAGAGGCAGTGGGTTCAAACTACAACATAGCAGATTTAGATTAAATTTCAGGAAAAACTTCCTAACTATAAGAACCCTGGAGCAGATTGCCTAGGGAGGTTGTGGAAGCTCCTTCACTGGAGGTTTTCAAGAGGAGGCTAGATAGCCATCTGTCTTGGATGGTTTAGACACAACAAATCCTGCATCTTGGCAGGGGGTTAGAACAGATTACCCTTGTGGTCCCTTCTAACCCTATGAATCTATGATTCTAAATCATTTAAAATACACTAGAAATAAGGGATACTTTTAGAAATTTTATTTTTACTGTTCTACAGTGAAAATGAAAACAAAAAAGAATTTCCTTCATTTTCTTTTTTTAAATATAGCTACTAGTTAATCTTTTACTGGTAGAACATACCATTTCCAATGGAATGGTGGTATTATAGTTACTTTAAAGGTAATTGACAAAAATTGCATCATTAAGATATTGATTATCTGGTTCATCATCTAGGGCCTGATTTTGCAAATATTTATGTACATGTTAACTTTAAGCATCTGAGTAGTCCCATTGAAATCAGACTACTCGTGCTTAACATTGAGCATAAAAGTTGTGTTTACAAGACTGAGGCTTGCATTATATTTTTATCAGTTAAAGAATCAGTTTGAAAGCACTTAGAGGATAATAGGGTGATAAGTAGTAGCCAAAAAATGGTTACCTACCTTTTGTAACTGTTGTTATAGAATATCAGGGTTGGAAGGGATCTCAGGAGGTCATCTAGTCCAACCCCCTGCTCAAAGCAGGACCAATCCCCAACTATATTTTTTGCCCCAGATTCCTAAATGGCCCCCTCAAGGATTGAACTCATAACCCTGGGTTTAGCAGGCCAATGCTCAAACCACTGAGCGATGTGTTGCTCATGTCCATTCCATGCTAGATGCGTGCGCACCCACGTGCGCGGTCATCGGAGATTTTAGCCTTAGCAGTATCCGTAGGGTCAGCTGTAGCGCCCTCTGGAGTGCTGCACTCATGTGGCGGTGTATCAGGCACTGCCAGCCCTATGCCCTCTCAGTTCCTTCTTACTACCCGGTGTGGTTAGTCGGAGCGCCTTTCCTTGCTTATCAAGGGCTAGCGGTTTTTCTTGTCTTATTGACTTCAAGTCTTAGGGCCTTTGTAAATAGTTCGTTTATGGTAATTAGTTATGTAGTTGTTAAGTATAGTTGATAGTTAGAAGTTAGCAGGCCAATGCTCAAACCACTGAGTGATGTGTTGCTCATGTCCATTCCATGCTAGATGCGTGCGCACCCACGTGCGCGGTCATCGGAGATTTTAGCCTTAGCAGTATCCGTAGGGTCAGCTGTAGCGCCCTCTGGAGTGCTGCACTCATGTGGCGGTGTATCAGGCACTGCCAGCCCTATGCCCTCTCAGTTCCTTCTTACTACCCGGTGTGGTTAGTCGGAGCGCCTTTCCTTGCTTATCAAGGGCTAGCGGTTTTTCTTGTCTTATTGACTTCAAGTCTTAGGGCCTTTGTAAATAGTTCGTTTATAGTAATTAGTTATGTAGTTGTTAAGTATAGTTGATAGTTAGAAGTTAGTGGGGACTTTACCCCAGGCGGGGCATGCCCCGGTCTCCCGGGTTTAAGCCCTGCGTGGACTGCATCAGGTCTATTCCTGTGAGTGCTTGTGGGAATTGCACGTCATGGATTGGTGCCGGATCTGTAAGAACTTCCGTCCCAGAACCCAGAGGGAGCGTGACATTCATATGACGGCTCTCCTGAAGGAGCACACCCTTCGCCCGGCTTCTGAGCCATCCTGCCAGGTTACACCGAGCGCCTTGGCCTCTGGACGCACCGTGCCGCTGGCACTGGGTTGTACCCAGCACCACTCCCCATCACCGGTGTTTAAGAAGAAAACGAAAAAGCACAACTCCCCGGCACCGAGGAAGAAGGCCCGGGGTCATCTAGTAAGGGAACTGGGCCAGGCCACTCCTGAGCCACATGTTCATGCCTCTCCGGTTGGAGCCACTAGCCTCTTAAAAGATCCGCCTTCGACTCTCGGGAGTGGTATGGGATTCAAACCCCTGCCAGAACCGTCGTCCTCTCAGCCTCCCCTGACGCTGAGAGAGCACAGGTCTCCGCCCATGCTGCTGACGACACAGGTGCCACAGGACTCACCTAAGGCTCCCCAAGAGGGTAAGCCAGCCTCTAAGACCCCTCAAGGGGCAGTGGGCCGCCGCCGATTGCCTGAAACAAGGCAGCGATCCTCTCTGCCACATCCTGGATCCCAGGAGTCACAGTCCAGGTCTGGAACTTGTCTTTGGTCATCGAGACCAAGATCGAGATCTCAACGCGACTCGCATACTACTGTTGACGCAAATCCTCCTTCGGTTGTCCTCTCAGTGCTGGTCCCAATCACCTGTGCCACGGGAGTGCTTCCCATCTTGGCTCAGGTCTCCCCAGAGAGGTTGGGGCAGAGGAAACTCTTGGATAGGTACCTGTTCCAGGAAGGCTGCCGATTACACCTGTGCCCTCGTCGAGTGTGCTGTCACAATCACCGGCAGAGGCACCTTTGCCAGCTCATAGCAATAGTGGATGCAGGCTGTGATCCAGGACGAGATTTTCTGGGCAGACACAGGGCGACCTTTCATCCTGTCTGCGACAGCAACAAACAACTGCATTGACTTATGGAATGGCTTTGTTCTATCTGTGTAGAAGGCCAGCACCCATCTGACGTCCAGGGAGTGCAGCCTGCGTTCCTCATCTGTTTCATGACGCTTGGGACAGAAAACTGGGAAGTATATGCCCTGACCAGTATGAAACTGGGAAACTACTTTGGGCAGAAACGCCGGGTGCAGGCTCAGCTGGACCTTGTCCTTGTAGAAGGCTGTATAGGGTGGCTCCGAGGTGAGCGCTCTCATCTCAGACATCCTGCAGGTTGAGGCTATGGAGACCAAGAAGTAAACTTTCCAGGAGAGAAGCAGGAGAGAACAGGAAGCCAAGGGTTCGAAGGGAGGACCCATGAGCCTGGACAGCACAAGATTCAGGTCCCAAGGGACCTGTACCCTTGCTAAGTGGTATCCTAGAGGATCATAGAGTGATAAGTAGTAGCCAACATGGATTTGTCAACAACAAATCATGCTAAACCAACCTAATTCCCTTCTTTGACAGGGTTTCTGGCCTAGTGGATGGGGGGAAATAATCAACACAATAAATCTTGATTTTAGCAAGACTTTTGACAGTCCCACATGACATTCTCATAAGCAAACTAGGCAAATGTGGTCTAGCTGCAATTACTAGAAGAAGGGTGCACAATTACTGTAGTTGAAAAACCATATTCCAAGAGTAGTTATTGATGGTTTGCAGTCAAACTGGGAGGACATATCTAGTGGGGTCCTGGATCCAGTACTATTCAAATATAATAACTTGGATGATGTAGTGGAGAGTTCACTTATAACATTTGCAAATGATGCCAAGCTGGGAGGACTTTAGAGGACAAGAATAGAATTGAAAATGACCTTGATAAATTGGAGAATTGTCTGAAATCAATTAGATAAAATTCAATAATGACAAGAGCAAAGACTACACATAGAAAGGAAAATCAAATGCACAACTAGAAAATGGGGAATAACTGGCTAGATGGTAGTACTGCAGAATAGGATCTGGGGGTTTCACAAACTGAATATGAGCCAGCAATATGACACCGTTGCAAAAGACTGATAAAATTCTGGGGTATATTAACAAGAATGTCATATGTCAGACATAGGAGGTAATTGTGCATAGTAGAGTAGAACTGGTGAGGCCTCGTCTGGAGAATTGTGCCCAGTTTTGAGGACCACACTTTAAGAAAGATGTGGACAAACTGGAGAGAGTCCAGAGTGGAGCAATAAAAATAATAAAAGGTTTGGAAAACTTAATCTATGATGAAATGTTAAAAATGGTCATGTTTAGTCTTAAGAAAAGAAGTCTGAGCAGGAACCTGATAAGTCTTCAAATATGTTAAGGGCTGTTATAAAGAGGATGGTGATCAGTTGTTCCCCATGCCCATGAGGATAGGACAAGAAGTAATGGACTTAAACAGCTGCAAGGAAGATTTAGGTTAGATATTAGGAAAACTTTCTTTCTATAAGGATAGTTAAGTACTGGAATAGTTACCGAGGGAGGTTGTAGAATCCCTGTCACTGGAGTTTTTTAAGAACAAGTTAGACAAACACCTGTCAGAGATGATCTAAGTATACATAATCCTGCCTCAGCTTGGGTGGACAGACTAGATGACCTTTCAAGGTCACTGCCAGCCCTGCATTTCTATGATGCTATGATTTTCATTCTGTTCATGAGGACTATTTTTTTAGAGGGACGATGAGCACTTTAGCTAAAGTGCAAAAAAGTATTATGGTTGAGCTAAATAAGAAGTTACTTTGTAATTATCCTTATTTAAATCCCAGATGTCTGTATGGTCTTTGAAGTTCTTGGACATCATCTCTTAAAATGGATAATCAAATCCAACTATCAAGGACTTCCTATCCGTTGCGTAAAAAGTATAATTCGACAGGTAAGATTTGCTAATGTTTTAATTTTTTTCTACAGTGTTGCTTTACTTTAATGTTAATGTGTTGATACTTCAACTGCAGATCATACCAGGAAATATACAGTAAGTATTAATTTCATAGGTGTTCCCATAGGTAGCTGTTGAGAGTATCTTTTCCTATAACATGCATTTGTGCACATTGCTTGCTTTGTTTGTGTAGATACTCCATTGGCTACTGAGCTCTTTCACAAAACATATGCTTAAATTTTTAAGTCAATCTGTTTCTTACAAATTTAAGAGTATTTGAAAATAAGGAAATCAGTTTTCTTGATTAATAAATCGACCACAATTTCATCTTTCATACTGAGCCACCTTCAGAATATACAACACAAGATCAATGGAAAATAATATAAACATAATTTTAAAAAAATTAATACCGATTGCATCTCTGTCTGAAAAACAGATCCTCAGGAGATATACATTAAAAAACCAAGGACAGGATTTTCAAAAGTATCCAAATGATTTAGGAGCACAGATCTAAAGATGATTAGGCACTTTTGAAATTCCCACTATTAGAGTTCTCTCTCATATGTGCATTCCTACCTTGCACCATACAAACCAAATTGCTGGGGAGATGATCTTACAGAAGTGATGTGCCAGAGAGGGAAAAGATCAGACATATTATCTTATTGTTACAGCCCTACCAAATTCATGATCCATTTTGGTAAATTTCACAGTCATGGGATTTAAAAAATCATAAATGTCATGATTTCAGCTCTTTAAATCTGAAATTTCACGGTGTTGTAATTATAGGGGTCCTGACCCAAAAAGGAGTTGTGGGTGGTCACAGTGTTTTTGTAGGGGGAGTTGCGGTACTGCTACCCTTCTGTACTGCTGCTGGCAGCGGCACTGCCTTCAGAGCTGGACAGCTGGAGAGCGGTGGCTGCTGGCCAGGATCCCAGCTCTGAAAGCAGATGCTATGGTATGGTATTGCCACCCATACTTCTGCGCTGCTGCTGCTGCTGCTTGCAGAGCTGGGCCCTCCGTCAGCAGCTGCCACTCTCCAGCTTCCCAGCTCTGAAGGCAGCAGAGCAGAAAAAAGGATGGCATGGCATGACATGGTATAGTATTGCCATCCTTACTTCTGCACTGCTGCTGGCAGGGCGGTGCCTTCAGAGCTGGGTGCCCGGCCAACAGCCGCCGCTCTTCAGCTGCCCAGCTCTGAAGGCAGCATAGAAGTAAGGGTGGCAATACTGCGACCCCCCTAAAACAACTTTGTGACCCCCCTGCAACTCCCGCAATTTGAGAAACTCTGGTCTCCCCTGTGAAATCTGTATAGTATAGGATAAAAGTACATAAGACTAGTTTTCACGGTCTGTGGCACATTTTTCATGGTCGTGTATTTGGTAGGGCCCTATTCATTGTGTTTTTTTGGTAGATCATTATATCAAACCAAGTGATGGTCCAGATCTGGATGATTTCCAGGATGACCAAAGTCTGTGATGCCAAGTAGTTTTTTGCAGTTTTGCACTTATGTAAATTGCTGATATCAACACTGTTTTTTTTTTATTGTATTATTTTTAAATAATCAATCTTTTGAAATAATTCTTCCAAATTGTTTTCCCCAAATTTCTTGCCATATTTGAACTGACATGTCTCAACATTTAATTAAACAGCCTGAGTGAAACAGAGGCCCTGATGCTGCATCTTCTTGTATAGGGGTGAAACCTTATGCTCATATAGTCAGTTGTAGAATGAGAGCCAAAATTATTTGCTAAACAGCAGCCTAAGATGAGTCAGTGTAAGGAGTGATCCGCTTTAATTTTTTTAAAATCAGTAATGCAGTATTTGATAGATACATATTTCTAAAATAAATTAAATCCAGTGATTCAAATATCACAATGCTTTTTTATAACTTTTATCCTTATATGATTTGAATAAGGAAAAGATACATGAAAATTCAATTAAGACAAGTGTAATACAATAAGGTATTGTACATATAAACAATACAAAGTATAATTAAATTATAATTGAATATGAAGGGAAAAGAAGTGAAGAACAAAACAAAAGAAAACTGAATACAAGGGGAGATGTAGGAATCTGTATAAAAATGCTTTCTGCAAAGATACCACCTGTGCAGGATTCTCACTACTTGCTCTCAGTTTCTTAAAATGATGCATATATTCTCCAAGCTTCTCAAGGTGTTTTGGCTTTGAACTTTCTACTCAGTTCTTTCTTGACCACAGACAGCGAAGTAGTTCCTTATGTGAGCTCTACCATGTCAGATGCCTCTCCAACTCTGTATCCCACTGCAGTTTTGCAGTGCTTTAGGTAACCTTTAAAGAATGTCCTTGCCTTCCAGTCATGTGTGATTGTTTATTTCAAACTAGTGGTTCATGACTCTCTGTGTTCAGGAACATGAGCCAGGCTCCATCCTCTGCACTCACAAGTTCTGCTCTTTAGCTTGATCTTTTAGCTTTGGAACTTTGGCTTGTGAGTCCTTGATTTCTTCACAGTGCTTTGCCTCCTTTTAGCCTCAAAAGGTTTCAGCTCTTTTTACCTTCAGGAGGTCTCAGCGGATTTTCACTGCAAGACTTGAAGGCTGTGTTCATGCGTTGATGGCTTCTACTTAGTCACAGAGCAGCCATCAGATTTCTTTGACACTACATGTGCCCACTAGTTAGTCACTTTCAGGGGGAAATCAAGGATGTTGTAAGGCTCTTCTTTACCCTCACATTGTGATGCCTAATCTGAAGGAGAGAGGTCACCTACACGGTGCTGTGCTCTAGAGACCTGAGCTTTGACACTGAGGATATGTCTACACTACAAATTTAGGCTGATTGACATTGAGCCTCCGATTTAAGCTTGTCAATCTTGAATGTCCCCAGTATGCTCGTTGTGTTGGCGGAGTGCATCCTCACTAGCAGGGCTTGCATCGACGCATGGAGTGCTACACTGTGGATAGCTATTCCACAGTGCATGGAGTCGAGTGGAATGTTGGGTTGGGCTTGCAATGCCTCATAGGACCAAAAGAGTTGCGTGAGTGGTTATGGGAACATGGTGTTAGCATCCCATGATGCACTTACCTTCCTCCCTCCCTCCCTGAAATCAACAGCAAAGAAACCAAGTCTTTTTCGCGCCTTTTTTCCTAAGCCTGGGTCACCCGTGCAGACGCCATAGCATGGCAAGCATGGATCCCGCTCTGGTGTACACTGTTGTTATGAGCATTACAAACACCTCGTGCCTTATCCTGCAGTATTTATTCAGCTGAAGCAAGAGCTGCCGTGTGGAACAATGTGATGCCATGCAAGCAGTCCTGCTGGAAGCCTTGGAGTGGAGTAATTCACAAATGCTGGCGACAGTCGCGCATCACCTTGGCAAGGTGGAGTGCCGATTCTTGGCCCGGGAAACAAGCAATGACTGGTGGGACCACATAGTTACGCAGCTATGGGATGACGAGCAGTGGCTGCAGAACTTTCAAATGTGTAAGGCCACTTTCATGGAACTGAGTGAAGAGCTTTCCCCAGCCCTGAAGCACAGCAGTACTAAAATGAGAGCTGCTCTGACAGTTGAGAAGCAAGTGGTGATAGCTCTGTGGAAGCTTGCAACGCCAGACTGCTACCGGTCAGTGGGGAATCAATTCAGAGTGGGTAAATCTACTGTGTGGTCTGTTGTGATCGAAGTTGCCAGGGCAATAAGTAGACTTCTGCTAAGAAGGGTAGTGACTCTGGGAAACGTGCAGGACATAGTGTATGGTTTTGCTGCGATGGGGTTTCCTAACTGCGGTGGGGCCATAGATGGAACGCATAGCCCTATCTTGGCACCAGAACACCTTGCCAACGAGTACATAAACCAAAAGGGGTACTTCTCAATGGTGTTGCAAGCGTTGGTGGATCACAGGGGCCATTTCACCGACATCAACATGGGATGGTCGGGAAAGGTGCATGATGCGTGCATCTTTAGGAACTCCGGTCTGTTCAGAAAGCTGCAAGCAGGAACTTTCTTTACAGACTGCAGAATAACCGTTGGTGATGTTGAAATGCCAATTGTGATCCTGGGAGACCCAGCCTACCCCTTGCTCATGAAGCCGTACATAGACAGCCTGGACAGCAGTAAGGACCGGTTGAACCATAGGCTGAGCAAGCGCATAATGCTTGGTGGAATGTGCCTTTAGATGTTTAAAAGCCCGCTGGCGTTGTTTGCTTGCTAGGTTAAACCTCAGTGAAAGCAATATCCCCATTGTTGTTGCTGCCTGCTGTGTGCTCCATAATATCTGTGAAACAAAGGGAGAAAAGTTTCTGGTGGGGTGGGGGGTTGAGGCAGATCACCTGACAGCCAATTTTGAGCAGCCAGACACCAGGGTAATCAGAAGAGCACATCGAGGGGCACTGCATCTTCGTGAGGCTTTGAAAATTC
This sequence comes from Emys orbicularis, assembly GCF_028017835.1. Classification (NCBI taxonomy): domain Eukaryota; kingdom Metazoa; phylum Chordata; order Testudines; family Emydidae; genus Emys; species Emys orbicularis. Next base: position 29,568,035 of record NC_088683.1, on the reverse strand, counting down.
GTTTCAGCAATGACCACAGTAATGTGACACTTATGTGTGTTGTTCCTTACCAATCTGTCCCCTTCATTTCATATACTCCCCTGTAAACTCCCACCCCCACTAACTACTGTGCGCTGAATGAATAAAGAGCCTTTTCTCCCTAATCCATTAAGTTTTATTATGCTCACAAACACTGAGAGACAGCAAAGAAGAGTAAGATAACCTGGGGCAAAAGAGCTGATAGCACTGGGGGGTGGGGGTGGGAAACAAGGACAGCTTTCTTAAAATTGCACTGCAATAAAGGTGTGGGAATGGGTGCCTTCTGGTCCTTGTACCCTCCCCTGGAATTGAGTGCAAGGGATACTGGACTCCTCCCGCCACCGCATCCTAGGATTTCTGGGAGAGGAGGATGTGGAACTTGGTGGCGATGGCAGCAGGTTCAGCATAGGCTGCAGAGGGACTTTTCTTGAACCTCAACCAGACGCCTCAACATGTCTGTTTGCTCCCTCTTAATGCACATCATCTCTTCCTGCATGTCACACTCATGTTCCCTGCATGTTCTCCTGTCCTTGCTGTCTTTGTGCAGGCTTTTGGACAGTGCAATCCTCCACGTGCTGAGCTCCATCTTGTCACTCTCAGAGGCATGCATTAACTCATTGAACATGTCCTCCTGAGTCTTCTTTTCCCGCCTTCTAATCTGGGAAAGTCTCTGTCCCAATGTGGAGGATGCACCAATGGACAAGTTTTCAGCTGCAAAGAATACAAAGGTTAGCATTGACAGTGCATACATTGTTTCTGGTGCAAGGTTAATTCTTTTTATAAAAGAAACACTCCTCAATTCACTCCCCTGCAAACCACAACATAATTACAACCGCTGGCTACTGCAAGAGTTGGTTTGCTGCTCCAGCCACGGTGAGTAAGGCCATGAAGCATGGGCGAGAGGTCTTGTGCTGCAGCTTTTGTGAAGACATCCTTGGGATCAATGGTTCCAACCTCAGAAAAGCCCCCTTTTCCCTAGCAACCTGGATGGTCCTTGAGGACAGGCACCAGCGTAAAGTCCTGCAAATAGTTTGATTGTTACAAAGCGGCACCGGGTTGGGGTAGAATGGAGACAAACAGGAAGCATCGCCCCCCCACCCCGCCCTTTTAAATTCTGGTTGCAATACGCAGTGATCCCTTCCAACCACAACCAGGGCACACTCGGGAAAGCGTGGTTGTGTGACCCAGAATTCACCAAACGGGTGGATTACTTGTCGAATTGCTTGTGGCTTAAGGGCTAGCATTTAAAACTTCCCCCGTTTCCCCTAGGTGACCATATGCGGTATCACTCTCCTGAGGGTAACAGAGGCGGAAAGGGAGCAGATGCTGCAAGCATCTGGGTACACACCTGGTCCTTATGCTGCTGTGCTGTGTACCACAATGATGCCAGAAGAGTTAATACTGGAGTGGTGTGGGAAAGTGTCCTACCGTGGTGGATGAAATAAGGCAGCCTTTCCCAGAAACCTTCTGCAAAGGATTGCAGAGTACCTCCATGAAAGCTTCCTAGAGATCTCCATGAAGGATTCCAGGGCCATCCCTGTGCACATAAACAGTCTTTTTAGGAGAGCACCCTCTGCATAGCTGGAGTGGCCATCGATAACCACTATACCTATTTTTTGTTCAGATTCAACATTAAAAATAATAGCATGTAACCCCTACAGTTTGATTGGAAATGTGTACTCACCAGAGGTGTCTTCCCTGGTATCGTGCTCCGCCGACAATTGGTCCTATGAGGGGATGGGCTCCAGAATTTAAAAAAGTTCTTGGCTGTCAGGGAGAATGGATCCTCTGCTTGCCTGCCTCGCATTCTCCTCCTCCTCCTCCTCGTCAACAATGTCCTCCTCATCGTTGCTCAAGGTCGTCCGGGGCTCCTGGGAGGTATCCACGGAGTGTTTTGGGGTAGTGGTGGGGTTGCCACCAAGAATCGCATGCAGCTCCTCAGAGAAGCGGCATGTCTGTGTCTCAGAACCAGAGCGACTGTTCGCCTCCCTTGTTTTCTGGTACGCTTGCTGAAGCTCCTTTATTTTCACACGGCACTGCTACGTGTCCCTGGTGTAGCCCTTCTCCCCCTTGCCCTGTGCGATTTTGGCATAGATGTTAGTGTTTCTTCTGTTGGATCGGAGCTCTGCCTGCACAGACTCTTCTCCCCACACAGCAATAAGATCCATCACCTCCTGTGTACTCCATGCTTGAGCACGTTTGCAGCCTTGAGCATCCACGATCAGCTGTGGACGAGCTCTCCACGTTGATCAAACAGGAAATGAAAATTCAAAAGTTCCCGGGGCTTTAACAGGGGGGCAGCTGTTTCCTGTGTACTTGGCTGAAGTGCAGTGGAGTTGAAAGTGCTCTCTAAAGTGGTCACAGCAGAGCACTGTGGGATACCTCCTGGAGGCCAATTCATTTAAATTACACAACACAATGTCTACACTATTCCCATGTTGATGCGTGGATGTCGACTCAAGCGCTATGCCTCTCTTGGAGGTAGTGTACAAAAGTCGACTTTACAAGCCCTTTAGGTTGGCGGAAGGGACTCGGTAGCGTAGACACATACTTTATTAACTCGACCTAACGCGACTTATGTCGACCTAACTTTGTAGTGTAGCCCAGGCCTGACTCTCATTCCGAGGATGGGGTTACCAACCCATAGCTGTCATTTTCTACATAGAAACTTCCTGGAGTAGAATAGGTTTCGGAGTTTGATGGATGGAGTGGAGGAATTTGGAGACATAACCATAGGCGCGTGAAAGAGATTCAGGCAAAACAGAGGTATTTTTGACAGATCATTTAGCCCCTGTTGCCTTTAAGGCCAATTAGTCTGCAACAGTGATAGCATCCTTGGGGTAACTGTCTTTGGAATGAGAGCTAACATCATAAATCAATGATCAGCTGAGACTTGATGCTTACCAAAATCTGCACCGAAGCCCCTGAGTTGTGGTGTCTTAGTGGAGTCCTTCACAAACTAATAAAGGCTATTCTTCTTACATGGCAAGTCACTTCTCAATAGTGGTGTAGGTTCCAATGGTGTAGGATTATTCAGCGAGTGTGTTTTATACAGCTGTAGCCTTCACATTTTCTAGACTGCAGTGGTGTTAAAGAAAGTTCTAAAATCCCTTTCCAAGGTCGTGATAAGTACTTAGCTTAGTGGACATATTGTCATGCCAGCCCACCCAGCTTTCTTGTTTCATTTGGTATCAGTGCACTCGGCAGGTGGCTGTGTTGTTGCTAGGGGATCATGACCACAGTTTTCAAAGCTAGGTGCCTAACATTTGATTTCAAAGCTGCAGGTGCTCAGGACCTCTGAAATTAAGGCACTTTTATTTGGAAGCCTAAATAGGGATTTAGGAGACTGATTCTGTAGGGGGTATTTATGACTGTTACATAAAGTCTTACTTTTTTTAGAAAGGCTGACTTTTTCCTACCGAAAAGCCTAAATTAATTAATTAATTAGCAGTTGATATAACCCTTGACTGAGAACTCAGAACTCCACTCATGAAGCAAACTAAATTCTACTTTATTATTATGTATTAAGAGCAAGAATAAAATAAAATAGACAGGCCATGTAACAGCACAGTACAATTCTGTAGTTCTACATTGTTCTGCAAAACCAACCAAGATGCGTATTAAGATTATTTCAAATTTCACTCACTTAGGCCTTGGCTACACTGGCGCTGTACAGCGCTGCAACTTGCTGCGCTCAGGGGTGTGAAAACGCCCCCCGCAGCGAGTGCAGCGCTGTAAAGCGCCAGTGTGATCAGAGCTTGCAGCGCTGCATGCTCACTCGCAGCGCTGCAAGCTACTCCCCTCGGAGAGGTGGAGTACTTACAGCGCTGCGAGAGAGCTCTCGCAGTGCTGGCGGCGTGACTACACTCGCGCTTCACAGCGCTGCCGCGACAGCGCTGTGAATTCCCGAGTGTAGCCAAGGCCTTAGCAGCATTCATTGTTAGTTATAGAAACAAAGGCTCCAGTTATGAAAAAGTTTATTGTATTATTCAAGTAAGATGTTAAAACGTATAGGTTACTTGTCTTTTCTTCTGCAGGCTGCAGGGGCTTTAAGATAAACAAATTCCAAAATTGTATCTGAAGAATTTTTATCTGGATATTTAAATGGAAGGTATTAGATGTTATTTCAACTAGGCTATTAATACTTAAGAGTATGGGGGTAATTCTTACGCTCTGTTCAGCTGTAGTCCCAGGTACAAAGTAAGGTAGTTGTGGAATTGCATTATGTTGTGATGTGACTTACCTGCGGTTTTGATTTCTTGCTTTTAATAATAAAAGTAAAATTTGGTTTACTTGGTGGGTTGAGTCCCAAGTAATTTGTCTTCAGCTATACCAAATGCAATTATTTGGGTCTTTTTCTGTTGGAAGTCAGCCTCTGATAAAACTTTTTTAAGAGTTTAAGACTTCGTTTAACATGAGTGCCAAGTGATGAATATTCCTTACATACAGCTTAGGCACCCAAATGTTGAAAATGTTGGCCCACATCTATATGGCTGTCTGCATATTATATCTTGTATGATCAGGCAACCCTGAACCTAGAGGGTCATGCCAGGCTTATATAGCCACTAGAGGTCGACAAAGAATTGTTCAATTATAGGTATATATGTATATATCTACATAGGCTGTAGGTGGTATGTTCACTGAATACTGATGTTTGTATTCAGTTTTTCAGGAGTGTTTTTGCTTCAGTATCACAGTTCTGTGGTTCTGCTCCAAAGCTGGGGAGCCCAGACTCTTCTATGTTCTACAGTTTTGTTTCCTCTGGATGTCTCTCCTTGGAATTGGTTGAATTTTGTTCTTTTGTTTGATGGAACACACCCTACCAGTCCTTGAGTAGTAGGCCTGATGTGGTAATTTTCTCCTTTTTTGTTCTTTGTTTAAAACAAAAACAGGAAAAACCTGTCCCTTGCACTATGTTGCCTTTGTTCTGTCTGCCCTTGTTAGTTAAAATTGCCTTTTCCATTGGGATATCTCCCTCCTGCTGCTGCTGCTGCTTTTTTTTTCTTATTGGTATTACAGTAGAGTTTAGGAGGCCCAATCACTGTTCAGGGCCCCATAGTACTAACAAATAACATGAAAACAATCCCTGTTCCTGAGAGCTCAGGATCTAGGTTTGTAACAAGATGTGACAAGATTCTTATTACCCAGATTCCTTCAAAGATGGTATTTTTAGAGAAGGGAAGATTACTTGTGTGCAATTCTTCTTCTCTGAAGATATCATCTTGCAGGATTCTTACACACACACCCCTTTGCCCTGGGAGTTCAGAGAAGTTTTCTTTAACCAGTCGTGATGTATTTACATCTATGTGTTTTTTTCTGCCTTGGAAGAAATTTTGTGTGTGTGTGTATGTGATCAGCTTGGCTTTATGGGGAGCCTTGATTTCCTGCTGAATTAGTATCGGACTGAAATGTTAAAGTGAAATTGGTTGTAGTTGGTCGTGGTTCAGGGGAGTTTGGGACCACCAAGATGGGAGGCAGTTGACAGATGCACTTTGCCACAACTGCTGCTCTTTGGGGCCAAAAACTTCCAGAGCTTGTGGTTTTCCACCTGTCTCTCACTAGGAAGCTGAGATCCAGGAGTGAAAAATTTTTAAGATTCAGAAAAGCAGAATGAAGGTACGTATCCTTTCCTTATTAACATTGTAGGAATAATCTCCATAGGGAATTAAATATTTCTTCTTTACCATGTAAACTTTATTTTATACTCTCATACAAAGTTGTTTCAGATAGTGATGTGATCTATCCTTTACATCTAGTTTTGAGTCGGATTTGTACAGATGTGGATATCTTACTTTGATCCATTTTAGACATTCTTTTGTTGAGTTTTGCTTTTTATCCCTATTACGTAATAGACATAATTCAGAAATAACTGGCAGTGTATGATTAGTATTATGGTCAGTTTTCTCTAGCATATATTCCCAATATCTTTTTCAGAGTAAGGCATTCCCAAAACAGATGGCCTGCACACTTTGCATGGACCATACTGGATACAGCTAATTGTATTGTATCCATTTCAGTTAATTGACATGTTCTTGTTTTAGGATGTCCATCTATAATCTCAACCAGATGAGATCAATGTGTATTTTTTCCTAGGATAATTTCCCATTGGCCTTGCTTGCATAAATTGATGAATCAACACATATATTTTTGTGCATGATCATTGTTAATCTTGATTTCCTTAATAGGTTATCTAGGGATGATTGAACTGGTTCTGGTAATATAGATCCAAGTAACTTTTGAGAACAGTCTTTCAATAATAAATAGGTCTAAAACTAGTTTAATCCAAATTTTGTCAGGAAAGAAGGCAAATTCCTAGACTTTGAAATATGACAAAGTATGAGCAAAAAAGTCAAAAGCCAAAATACTTCCAAAATGAAGTTACTAAAAATTAAATTCAGAAATAATACAAATAAATTAAATGAGCTCCTACTAAAAATATACAGTTTAAAGCTAAGCTCCCGACAAAGAAGCTGAAACAATCCACACACACTTCATTAAAAAAAAATAAAAAGAGTCGGTGAACAATCAGTTATAATTGTTCCCGCAGCCCTCATTGGCCTGGGACAGCGAACCATGGCCAGTGGGAGCCGCGGTTGGCCGAACTTGCGGACGTGGTAGGTAAACAAACTGGCCCGGCGAGCCACATGCCAAAGGTTGCCGATCCCTGCACTAGCCTATCTGATAGGGAACATGCTCTGAAATTGAAATGATCCAAAATTAGCATCTTGTATTCTATCTGTGAACATTCTTGATTTTTGTTTAAATGAACCATGTGTCGTAAGTAATCAACTCTCAGAGGCATAATGGTCTGCAATCCTGGCCCTGTGGATGGAGGGAAGGTTAGCTATCAATGAGAGAGAATCTGATAAGTGGTGGCAAAGTATCTCTTGATGTGGAACAGTTAAATTCTTATATATATGACCTTTCCAAGTGAGAAAATATACCACAGTTTGGATCACCCTAAACTACATATATAGGGATATTAACGGAATATTTCCTGTCTGCATTTTTTTGACACCCAGGAAAAAGTAGCTTTTCTTATCCATTTCAGTCTTTCCCTCGCCAGATGATGTAAATAAAAACTAGGGATTATGCCCAGTCTTGTTCTCAGTCCCTCACAGATATTTATAGAATTTGATATTTTTCTCACACAGGTTTAGTGAAGCATCATACCTTCTATTTTTAGATTATAGCTATCTGATTAAAGTTGGGGCTAAGAACATTCTTATGTATAAATCCTAACATTAGTATAATTCTTTGTCATAGATCATGAAATTCACTGTTACTTATATCATAAATAATAATTTGAAATTATGTCACAATAATAGAAAGGATGACTGTGCCAGCAAGCCTCTTAAATACATTTGATTTAATTAAAGCTTTTAGGACTCTTTGCGGGTGTGTGAGAACTATTTTCTGTGTAATGTATATACCCTGCTAATGCAACAAGATAAAATTTTTGTGGTGTTCATGGTTTTTTACCATCAAATATTCTATAATAATTTTCTATCACTTGAGAGTTTCAAATTCCTCGTCAAAAATGTTTCTTAGCTGGATTAGTGGAGAACAGGAACCAAATAAATATAATAATAGTAATAGTTTAATAATTATCAAAAGATGTGATTCAAAATATGTATTTCTTTTAAAAGAAACCCCAACCAAAATTAAATCTTAACAATACAGAGGTCCAGTAAAAATTTGAGCTTTTTGGTTTTGTTCCTCTACTTCCAAAACTGGGCAAAAATCCTTAACTTTATCAAGTGTGCAATCGCAAATTTTAGCCCCATGTCTGAGAATCAGTTACTTAAGCTTCACTGAATTCCTTATCTTTCTAGCATTAAAGCAGAGGTTGTTTTGGGGGGGGGGAAATTAGGGCCTTTAATGTATTCTGAGAATCTTTGTCTTGGTCTCTGTGTTATATAGACATTGTTAAAATGAGGAGCTGCTGTGGTAGATGGAGTAGAGGAATCGTGAGTAAAGCTGGTCAGGAATTTTTCATTTAAATGTTTTTAACTGGAAAATGCTGATTAGTCAAAACCAAAACTTTTCATTGGGAAAGTTTGTCAGGTCAAGGATAGAATTTCTGGTGAAAACTAGAATGGTGTGGGAGAGAAAGAGAGAGGATTGACTCTATAGCCAAGTGGTTAGGGCATACCTGGGATATGGGACAGATAGGTTCAAGTCCCTGCTCTGCCTGATGTGGAACAGAGACTCAGATCTGGGGGTCTCTCACATCCTAGGTGAGTGCCTGAATGACAAGGCTATTGACAGTTCTGGGGTGGAGAATCTCTCTCCTGTTTTTTGTGAAAATTTTTTGAAAGTTCTCAGTTTCATTCCAGTGCAGAGCAGGAGAGTTTTTTAAATCTCAAAAATTTTTCAAGATGGGAAAACCATTTCTCAACAAGCTCTAATCACGAGCACTTTCTTGATGTGGATGTTACTTTTAGTGTCCTTTCTCTAAAACTTGGACTTCTTGTCATTATATATCTTTTGAGGATAAACTGGGGTTTCTATCCTTTAAGAGAAAAATCCCTGCTCTTTCAGTTGGTTTTTCAAATAAACAAGCAAGTTTTGGAATTTAGTGGACCAGACTTGCACGCACAAATCCAGATTAGCGATTCCAGTATTAGGTTTTTGAACCCACACATTTAACTTTTAAAATTCATCATATCTTGAATGATTCTGAGAAGGGTTGGATTAAGAATGTGCTGTGTAATGTCTTGATAAAATGTTTAGAGGGGCACAGGGTTCTTGTAGATAAAGCACAGGGATTCTACTTTCCACACTGCCATAGGCTTCTTCGGCGACATCAGATAATTCCCTTAACCTGTCTGTTCTTAATTGTGTTGTGAGGCCTAGTTCATTTGTGATTGTAAAGTGCTTTAAGATTTTCTGATGGACAGTGCTGTAAAAGTGCCGATTAATATTATGAGGGTGTCATTTTTTCCTTGTTACCAATTTTACACGAGCATTTATGTAGATTTGTGTGATAATTTACAGGGTGCTTCCTGCATATAATGTACAAAATGTGCCCTGGGCTAAATAATCTGTGACGGCCAAGATTTTATAACAAATAAACTTGAAATGCCAAAGGTGTAATAGATAAAAGTGGACAAATCATCATAACATCTTGGTCACATTGGATAATGATAATGAGATAATATTGTAAATCTAAGGAAAATTACCTTTTGTTTAAAACAATGCATAAAATATATTTGACCGCTTGAACATTCAGAATATTAACATCTTATAAAATACTTATATACTACATTGAAGTCAAGTTTTCATATTTTACTGCATTTGAATTAGAATAATTATTTAAACAGTAAGACAATGTATGTATGTATCTTGGTCAGACTATGAAATTATTTTTCAACTGATTTTGTTGTATACAGGTCCTTCAGGGTTTAGATTATCTACATAGCAAATGCAAGATCATCCATACAGATATAAAACCAGAAAATATCTTGATGTGTGTGGATGATGCCTATGTGCGTAGAATGGCTGCTGAAGCCACAGAGTGGCAGAAAGCTGGTGCTCCTCCTCCTTCTGGCTCAGCAGGTACAGTAATAGAGTTGAGCTTGCTGTAAGTAAAACTGCATTGGAAAACAGATGATAATCATATTTAACTTGTTCTAGTTAATGAATATTATATATTTTAAATGACTGAATTAAATGTGTGAATGTTAATTACTTTAATGTATTCCTAGTTGAATGTAAGTATTAATTTAGATCACAGGAAAGCCATCTGAGGGATGTTGTCTGTTTCTCACGTTGGTATGCTCCCAGTATTCAGAGTACTGTAATATAGGGAAATGATGTGCCTAAACAATCTTTCATGTTTTTCAAGTTGGGAACTCAAATGACAACTTTTAGCTGCACTGGAGCCCTGCCATACTGCAATAGTCACAATAGTTAGTAACTTTAAATTGTTTTCCAATTCTGTCCCAAGTTCATTACCTTAAATTTCAATTTGTCTGACTTCTAATCTAGGCATTATAGTTAGATCTAGTGATGTCACAAAAGTCTTGGAATCCCTGATCTTTGACCTTTGAAAAGTGAATGTATTGTACATACATCAGTGTCCTCTTTTAGGCATACTTCCCACTCACATATAAAATAGCTTGTGAAATTTGCCTAGGGTTCAGATTGGACTATACCGTCTTTTCCTGATAAGGATTTGCATAGTGTGGATGGCTAGAAGAGTTCACAATGAAACAGTAAAGGGATACTTAGAGGAAATGTGGCTTTCTAATGGTCATCAGTCTTGTGGCTCCTGGTCATTTATCAATCCACCGTATCAGCCACAGGAATGGGGAAAAGATAATATTTAAGACAGTTATTATATAGCAGTATGGAAAAATGTATAGGGAACAATAGTTGAGTTGTATTTTAATAAATGTAGTCTGTTACAGCAGGAATCTATCAACCTTTGCGGTTAAGGTTCCATAAATGTTTCCACAATCAAGCACGTTGTTTTCAGGTCTTCACAATTTTCCAAAACATTCACCATTTAGATTGAAACTTTTCAGGCTTAGTCTTTGCCTGCAGATGATTTTTTTAAAAGTTTGAGCAAGAGTGGGTCAGCCATCTGGAATATTATATGCTTGATTTTAGACATGTGTAAAGTTTTTAAAAAAAATGTGTTGGTTTTGAAATAATGTGTGATCATGTAACTAAAGGCTGTATAGTAATTGCACAGGGAGGCAGTTAAGATTGTGCTCGCAACCTTGATGTTGTTTCCTGACTTTTGAGTAACTCACTGTGCAACCTTAACATTCTCTTTAATGAAGATATTTGATCGAATTATTTATATAGTTTGTTCTTAGCCAATGGTAATTGTTACTTATAACACTTCCTCAGAACTAACTGAAGATGAGTGTAGTATTTAGCTCTTTGCATAGTTCCACTTCTGAGCTACATGGTATGATGGTGTTGAATTTTGAGAACCTGCTAAAAACCAGTACTCCTGTTAGATCTAGAGGAGCACTCTGACTCACAGGCGCCAACTTTTGTTGGCGCCGGTGGCAGCTCGCGCCCCCCCGGCCCTGGCTCCACCCCGACTCCGCCCCCTCCCTACCCCATTGGATCCCTCCCCAAATCCCCACCCTGGCCCCACACACCCCGGCCCCGCCCCGACTCCACCCCTCCCTGCCCCATTGGATCCCTCCCCAAATCCCCGCCCTGGCCCCACCTCTTCCCCAAGCGCTCTGCATTCCTCCTCCTCCTCCCCCCACCCTCCCAGGCTTGCGCGAAACAGCTGTTTCGCTGCGCAAGTGCTGGGAGGGAGGGAGGAGAAGCAGGATGCGGCAGCCTGCTCAGGTGAGGAGGCGGGGCGGAGGTGAGCTGGGGCGGGGGGGCAGGTCGGGGAGCTGCCGGTGGGTGCTCTGCATCCACCAATTTTTCCCCGTGGGTGCTGACTTAACCAACTGTTCAGAACTGAAGCTGTAAAAGGGCTTTGCAGTCTCCATCTGCATCAGTTCTTTTCTTTGCCTAGTTAGCTGCAATATTGGGATCTTTGCTCATGTCCAGAGAGCTTTTCTTACTTTTTTCCATTTCCCCCCAATAGTTACTTTGTGTTTTCAGGAGTTTTTAGACTTTTCTTTTTCTTCTGTGCCATTGCATAGTTACTTCCAGGCTCAAAGTGGACCTAGCACATGGCTAGGGCCCTACCAACTTCACAGTCCATTTTGGTCAATATCATGATCATAGGATTTTTAAAATAATACATTTAATGATTTCAGCTATTGAAATCTGAAATGTCATGGTGGTGTAATTGTAGGGATCCTGACCCAAAAAGGAGTTGTGGGATGGTCGCAAGGTTATTGTAGTGGGGGTGGGGATTGCGATACTGCTACCCTTCTGTGCTGCTGCTGGCGGTGGCTCTGCCTTCAGAGCTGGGCAGCTGGAGAGCGGTGACTGCTGGCTGGAAGCCCAGCTCTGAAGGCAGAGCCACCACCAGCAGCACAGAAGTAAGGATGGCATGGTATGGTATTGCCACCGTTACTTCTGCGCTGCTGACTGCAGAGCTGGACCCGTAATCACCTGCCACCACTCTGGCCGATCAGCTCTGAAGGCAGTGCAGAAGTAAGGGTGGCAGTACTGCAACCCTCCCTAAAATAACTTGGCAACTCCCCCTGCAACTCCCTTTTAGGTCAGGACCCCCAATTTGAGAAATGGTGGTCTCCCCCCATGAACTCTGTGTAGTATAGGGTAAAAGCACACGAAAGACCAGATTTCACGGTCTGTGATGTGTTTTTCATAGCCGTGTATTTGGTAGGGCCCTACACGTGGCTAATCTGGTTCTCAGAGACCCTTGGGAAGAGTTTGTGATATGTTTTGTGCCCTCTCTGTGTTCATAGAGTCAGATGTTCACATAGATTAATTTGTCTTGGGGAAGCTCATTCCCTCTACTAATAGTTGGACCCTTTACACCACAGGCCTTCCCAGATGCCTACACCACAAAATTAGGTCAACTTAAATCAAGTCAACCTACAGCCACCACAGCAATTAAATCGGCTGTTGTGTCTACACTGCCCTTCTGCCCGTGGTGTGTGTCCTCACCAGGAGCGCTTGCACCATCTGAAGTGGGGTACTGATAGCTGAATGGGGGCTCCCAGCTGAGCCCCCTGCCCTGGGGCTGACAGCCAGAGCCCAAGATGAAATGTGAAATAATAGCAGCTGTGAAACTGACTAGAATGTCAATTACACTGCTGGTAGGCTCCCTGCTGTGAAATCGAGCCGTGCTGGGCTCACAGCTCGGTCGGTGCTGGGCAGAAGGCTGGCCCCTATCTGTGAGCCCCACTTCATTGACTTCAAGGGGGCCTCATACCTTGGCTCTGTGGAAGCCTACTCCCAAGCAGGAATTGATTTTTTATTCTGTTCAGTCCAACACCTTATTCAATTTTGTTGCTCTTCTCTGAACTACTACAGATTTGTCATATCTTTTTGGAAATGAGCAGTGGCACTTTCCATGGCTAGTTCTCTTTTTCTCTGTACTGCCCTCCCTACTGCTGATGGGTCACTCTTCGCATTCTGGCTTTAGTCCACTTTCCTTCAAAGCCCCAGTGAGCACACATTTCTGCCAGTTCACTGCCTCCTCCTCCCAGCTGCTGGTTCCCAGCCTGGTGGAAAGGCAGGAACTGGTCATGGGGAGTTGAGTTGCATAGGAGTAGCTGGGATCCATGCAAGTTTCTGGCAGCAGGGAGGCTAGACAGGACTTGCTAAAGAGTCCTGACCTAACTCAGCTAGTGGAATAATTTTGTTTAAACTGTGTTATTCTGAATAAGAGATTTTTGCTTTATTCTCATAGTATATTGATCACTATATTTAGTGGGACACATTTTAAAACTAATTGTTTTTAAAGTAGGAAAATGAGCAGGCTGTTAACAGTAAGACAGTATGAGGTGGGGAATTGTTTGTAGGTTCATAGATTCATGGATAAGACCAGAAAGAACCACTGTGTTCATCTTGTCTGGCTGCCTGTATAGGCCACAGGATTTCCCTGAATTAATTCCTGTTTGAACTACAGCAGATCTTTTAGAAAAACATCCAATCTTGCTTTTAAAATTGCCTGTAATAGAGAATCCACCGCATATCACCTCTGTTCCAATGAAGACAACTATTTGTTTTAGGTTTGTGGATACTTTTAAGGAGACAAAATACTAACGTACAATATATTCTATTTATATTTTATTTCAGAATCGTTTTGTAAAAATGTACTTACATCCTCCTGTGAGTTTGACTTTATTTTTTCTTTTTTAGTGAGTACTGCCCCACAACAAAAGCCTGTAAGTATATCTGTATAACTCATATCTAAAGCATCTTGCTGTCCTTTAGTTATTATTAACTGTTAGACTACTGACATTTTACATTCTATACAGAAGCTCCTCTGACTATAGCTTTTGTCCTTAAATGAGCACTTTTTGTGCAGTTCTGCAGTCTTTGTTCATTTTTCATGATTTTGTAGCAAGTTATATCAAGAGTGGTCTAGGAGTTCTTTTTTAAGATACATTTTTTCTTTCATAGTAATGATAAATTTATTTCAAAAAAGAAATATGAATTATAGGCAAAAATACATAATTGCAATTTTAAACACAATATTTACCCTATCATGACTGTTGATGCATTTTTGAGCAGTCTCCAAAGCTATAATTGTAGCTTCATGTGGAATGAAGTTGAGGAATTGCCATTTTTCATATTTCTTATGGAATAATCCTGATCCTGCATTCTTACCGTTATGCACTGTGAGCAGTCCGATTGACTTTAGTGATCTATTTCTGACTGTGCTGCACAGTTGCTTGAAGATTATGGGGTCTATTCATGAACTTTTCTGAGCAGAAATTTGCCCTTCATTTCCTACACTTAAATCAATTAGTTTGAATGACCATAATGGAGATGTCCTATCTCCTAGAACTGGAAGGGACCTTGAAAGGTCATCGAGTCCAGCCCCCTGCCTTCACTAGCAGGACCAAGTACTGATTTTGCCCCCGATCCCTAAGTGGCACCCTCAAGGATTGAACTCACAACCCTGGGTTTAGCAGGCCAATGCTAAGAAGAAAACTTCCATATATATATTAGAAAACTCAAAATACAAAAGATGCCGCATTAAAATTCAAAATGTTACAGTAAAACTACATCAGTCTGCTATCTCTAACCTGTTATTTTTTCTTCTGCTTGTTGTTACTATACCTGGAAGTTTCTTTTTTCATTCCTTATGGTATATAAAATTAGAGCTTTTATCACTTCCTTCTGCCATTAGTGATGCATATGTTTTTGACATGAAGTGGGTAATAAAACTGCTTTTCATATTTATGGAGTTGTAACTAAACAGCACATAAATGATTTAAAATACCATATATATTCGATCATAAGCCAGTTCATTTATAAGCTGACCCCTCCAAGATGGATAAGTAAAAATGGAAAATGTTTATGACCTGTTCATAAGCCGACCCTATAATTCAGGGATCAGCAAACTTTGGCTCCTGGGCCATCAGGATAAGCTGCTGGTGGGCTGAGATGGTTTGTTTATCTCGAACATCTGCAGGCACGGAGGTAAACCTAAGTAGACAAAGTGTCCCAGAGCGCCAGCTGCTTACCCTGACGGGCCGGGACAGCAACTGGTGAGGAAATTTTGGTGGGGGGGAGAAGCTGGGGGTCAGGCGAGTAATCCCTGTAACCACCCCCACATGACCCCACCCCTAGGCCGGGACCCCCACACTCTCCCCATCCTATCCCTTCCCACCTTATCTGGGGAGGACCAGAGGAGGATGTCTCTGGCCTGGCTGGAGCTGCTCCGACAGGCTGGGCAGCGCAGCCGCAGCCTGCTCCGGCGGGCCAGACCGGGCGGCGCGGCCACAGCATGTTCCAGCAGGCTGGGCCAGGTGGCACGTCCGCAGCCCGCTCTGGGGGGCGGGGCCGAGCGGCACGGCTGCAGCCTGCCAGCCCCGGAGCTGCAGCTGCTTCGGAGGCTGGGGGGAGAGCAGCGTGGCCAGAAGCGGAGAGACTCTGGCCCCACCTCTTCCCTTCTGTCTCTGCTGGCTGTGCTGCCTCTCCTTGCTCCCTCTGTTGGGGGGAGGGGCTGTGTCCCACCTCTCCCTCTCTATACCCGTTCATAAGCCGACCCCCGTCTCTGGTGCTTCCCTTTTTTACTAAAAATATTCAGCTTATGAACGAGTATATACGGTATTTCTTCACCTTTTTACATCCATTTGCTGATTGTTAGCAGCTGTTTTTTCACTGAGTTGGAATCCCAGAAGAATAATTAAAACATTTGTACGTTGTTAGCGGAGTACCTTCCATATGCATGAACATGATCAATAGTAGTCTAAAGGTTAAGGATGTTGTTGTTGAGTAAGATTAAATGAATCAAGTCAAGTTTACTGTACCATTTTCCATATAATTTGCTTTTTAGTTTAATTAGCAGAGTACTCGTGGCCTGAGGTTGTGTAATTTTTTTTTGCTTTACATAACCTGAAGTGCTTTTTGAGATGAAGATTAAATGGAGAACATAAATACTTTAATATGGTACATAATATCCAGAATTTGCAAATAGAAAGCTATCAAAAATTATTTAAACTTTGATGTGAGATGCTTGGAAGAATAATCAGTTGACATTATTTATCTTCGTTAAATGTAGGTTGGGAAAATATCTAAAAACAAAAAGAAAAAACTGAAAAAAAAACAGAAGAGGCAAGCTGAGCTACTAGAGAAACGCCTGCAGGAAATAGAAGAACTGGAGCGAGAAGCTGAAAGGAAAAAAATAGAAGAAAATGTAACCTCAGCTGTACCATCAAATGAGCAAGAAGATGAGTATCACCCAGAGGTCAAGCTAAAAACAGCTGATTTAGAAGAGGTAGCAGATGAAGAGCCTGGGAATGATGATGGTTAGTAACTTCTATTTTATTGATACTGAAACTAATTTGTAGTCTGAGATGGAACTTGAATTGTACTTTCTGAGACTGGTTTATTTTAATTATGAATTAATCCCACAAAATCTCTAAAACGAATAGGTTTTCTATTATACGCAGTGTAGTTGTAACCATGTCAGTCCCAGGGTATTAAAGACACAAGGTGGGTGAGATAATATCTTTTACTGGACGAACTTCTGTTGGTGAGAGAGAGAAATTTAACATTTTTACTTTGCTGTTCTTCAGGTGCTTGTCCATATGTGTATTCAGCTGTAGCTGCACATCTAAATTCCTTCTAAGCTGTCCAGCCGTGCGGCTGGCCAGCAGTCTATCAAGTGCCACGCACTTCAGGTGCCCCGTCTCCACTGCTGCGCTACTACTTCCCTCTGCCTTGGAGCCCCTGGCCAGCTGCTCCCAGGAGTCTCCTCCTTGCTGTGCAGCGTGGGGTGGGGGTCGCTGATGTCAGGATGTCGCGCACCCCTCCCCCCCCGCTCCTGTACTCCATCTCTGGGTGGGGGGAGGGGGCACGATAGGGCTCAGGAGTGGAATGTGCTGGTGATGGCTGCTGCTGTTTCTGAAGCAGGCTTCAGATTGGTGAGTGCTGATCTACTTAAAGGGGCAGTGTGTGTCTTTTTCTCACACACACACACACACACACACACACTCTCTCTCTCTCTTTCACACTCACCTCCCAACACATACTTGTATTATTGTTGTTGTTACATCTTGATACTTCCTGCAATGCACATATATTCTTTGTAATTTTATTCTTTCAAAGTGCTGTTATTGGAGTTTTTTGACTGGTCTATGCATTTAATAATTTTTATTTCTCTCTTATGCTTAAATTTAATTCTTTGAATTAAATTTGAAATTTCTAAAAGGCCTAACATGTCCTGGCTGGAGTAATTATCCCTATCCTAACTTATTAGAAATATATATTATATCTAGGTTTTTTGTGTCTACTAGTGGTTACTCCCCTGAGCCCCAGCTTCTCCCCCCTAAAAAAATTTCCTACCAGTTGCTGTCCCGGCCCATCAGGGTAAGCTGGTGTGCCGGGACACTTTGTTTACTTAGGTTTACCTCCGTGCCTGCGGACACTCGAAGTAAACAAACCATCTCGGCCCACCAGCGGCTTATCCTGGTGGCCCGGGAGCCAAAGTTTGCTGACCCCTGAATTATAGGGTCGGCTTATGAACGGGTCATAAAAATTTTCCATTTTTACTTATCCATCTTGGGGGGGTCAGCTTATAAACGAACCGGCTTATGATCGAGTATATACGGTAAATATTTTTCAATTCACCTAATACAAGTACTGTAGTGCGATCTCTTTATTGTGAAAGTGTACCTTCCAAATATAGATTTTTTTTGTTACATAACTGCACTCAAAAACAAAACAATGTAAAACCTACAAGTCCACTCAGTCCTACTTCTTGTGCAACCAGTCGCTAAGACAAACAAGTTTGTTTACATTTACGGGAAATAATGCTGCCCGCTTATTTACAATGTCACCTGAAAGTGAGAACAGGCGTTCGCATGGCACTTTTGTAGTAGGCATTGTAAGGTATTTACATGCCAGATATGCTAAATATTCATATGCCCCTTCATGCTTCAACCACCCATTCCAGAGGACATGTTCCACGCTGATGACGCTCATTAAAAAAATCATGTGTTAATGAAATTTGTGAATGAACTCCTTGGGGAGAATTGTATGTCTCCGGCTCTGTTTTACCCGCATTCTGCCATCTATTTCATGTTATAGCAGTCTCAGATGACCCAGCACATGTTGTTCGTTTCAAGAACACTTACACTGCAGATTTGACAAAATGCAAAGAAGGTACCAATGTGAGATTTCTAAAGATAGCAACAGCACTTGTCCCAAGGTTTAAGAATCTGAAGTTCCTTCCAAAATCTGAGAGGGACAAGGTGTGGAGCATGTCTTCAGAAGTCTTAAAAGAGCAACTCTCTGAGGTGGAAACTACAGAACCCGAACCACAAAAAAAGAAAATCAACCTTCTGCTGGTGGCATGTGACTCTCATTACCTTCTGCAAATGTAAACAAACTTGTTAGTCTGAGCGATTGGCTGGACAAGAAGTAGGACTGAATGGACTTGTAGGCGCTAAAGTTTTATATTGTTTTATTTTTGAGTGCAGTTATTTTTTGTACATAATTCTACATTTGTAAGTTCAACTTTAATGACAAAAGATAATGCACTACAGTACTTGTATTAGGTGAATTGAAAAATACTATTTCTTTTGTTTTTTTACTGTGCAAATATTTGTAATACAAAATAATATAAAGTGAGCACTGTACACTTTGTATTCTGTTTTGTAATTGAAATCAATATATTTGAAAATGTAGAAAACATCCAAAAATATTGCGTCTGATGAAGTGGGCATTCACCCACGAAAGCTTATGCTCCAATACTTCTGTTAGTCTTAAAGGTGCCACAGGACCCTCTCTTGCTTTAAATAAATGGTATTCTGTTATTGTTTAACAGCATGATTAATCACAATTTTTTTAATCGCTTGGCCACCCTAGTTTTCTCTGATCAAATGGCGATGAGGTAAAAACAACCTTAATTAAAGATACTTTAATTAAATATTAATAAATCATTTGACTTAGGTCCTGAAAATCTATTATTACTACAAGTGCTGACATAACTAAGCATCCTGAGGAAGTAACAGGACAACAAGTTGCATCTTTATTCCATAAAATTAATGTAGCTATAGAGTCATCTCTTATTCCACCTCTCCCTTTCTGTGCACATCTAAGTAATTTATTACTATTATAGTTATCTGCAAATCCTGCTGCTTCTTCCATAACATTTCTAAGATAAGCCTTTTGTTTTTCTTCCCATGTTGCTAAAAACTCTCTTTCAGGCCCTCATTATGTCTTGATTACTGTAACCCAGTGGTTTTCAACCTGCGGTCCGTGGACCTATGGGGGTTCACAGACTTTGTTTAAGATTTCTAAAGGGGTCCCCACCTACATTTCTAAAGGGTCCGCAAATAAAAAAAGGTTGAAAATCACTCCTGTAACCAACTTCTCTCTGGTCTCCCCAACCTTCACATTGCCCCTCTCCATTCCAGATAAAATGCTGCTTCTAGGATCACCTTTCTTGTCCCTTGCTCTGGCCATATCTTGCAATTCTTTGAGTCTCTCTACTGGCTCCCTGTTGGCCACTGTATGAGATTCAGGGTTCTTGTTCTTATCTTCAAGGACCTCCATGACTCTGCCCTTCCCTGCTTATCCACTCTTTACTCATTGCCACCACTCCCTTCATTCTGGCAGTGATGCTAGCCTTGAATGCCTATTTGGCCTCTTCTCCTTCAGCTTTACTAGTGCTTTCTCTTACCTTGCCCCCTACACATAGAATGTTCCCCTTGAACTAATCAGTAAGGCCATTGCCCTCTTCTTTAGATCCCTTCCTGAGACATATTTGTGCTGGTCTTTATATGATGCTTTATTTGTTTATATCAACAAATAGAGATTAGGAGCCACTAAGTTGTACACATAACTATATAACTTTATGATCTTATTTATGATTATCCTTGTCCTTCCTCCCTCATTCTCTCCTGCTGTTTGGTATGTCCACGTGTCTTGTTTCAGTGTAGACTCTGATCCTGCAAGCTGTCCTGAGTGGGCAGACCTCCTACTAAATTCACAGCCATGAAAAATGCATTACAGACCGTGAAATCTGGTCTCCCCCCCATGAAATCTGGTCTTTTGCGTGCTTTTACCCTATACTATACAGATTTCACGGGGGAGACCAGCGTTTCTCAAATTGGGGGTCCTGACCCAAAATTTACAATTTTTAAAAACCTATGACCATGAAATTGACCAAAATGGACCATGAATTTGATAGGGCTCTAATTCTGCCCATGCAGAGTCCCTTTGAATTCAATGGGGCTCCACACAGGTACAGCTGTCCACACATATGTAACAGCCTGCAGGATTAGGGCTGCAGACTGTGAGCTCTTTGGAGGTGGACCATCTCTCCTGAGTGTTAGTGCAGCACCTAGCATATTGTGACCTTTGGGCATTACCGTAATACAAATTGTGAATAATAATAATAACTTGTTAGCTTAGCTGAAAAATATTTATTTTAAAACATGAAGATGAAATTGGAAAATAATCAGAGTTGTAAAACACAAGCATTTCCAAATAAAAAGTGAAATGAGATGCCTAATAAATGAAAAGACTTTAAGTTAAAGTTGGAAATCTTTGTGGATTCAAGTAATATTAATTGTTTCTTTACACTGAAGTCCAGTAGTTATTGAGGAGTTAAAGATCATGAAAAATCATAATTTCAAAAAGGTATATTGATGTATTATCTAATATGTTGTTCATTACATTCTTAAGGTGAAGCAGAAGATCAGGAGGAAAAAGAAGACACAGAAAAAGAAAACACTGAGAAAGATGATGATGTTGAACAGGAACTTGTCAACACAGACCCTACGTGGATAGAATCCCCCAAAACAAATGGCCATATTGTAAATGGCCCATTCTTACTGGAACAACAGATTGAAGATGAAGATGAGGACGAGGAAGACTGCCCAAACCCTGAGGAGTATAACTTCAATGAGCCAAATGCAAAAAGTGATTATTCTTATAGTAGCTCCTATGAACAATTTAATGGTGAATTGCCAAATGGACCTCATAAAATTCCTGAGTCACAGTTCTCTGAATTTTCAGCTTCAATGTTCTCTGGAGCTTTAGAATCTGTAGCTTGTGGTTCAGCTGTTTCTGAGGGATCATCTGTAACTGAAAGAGACGAGAGCAGCCCATCTCAGGATAGGAGCAGAACAGTTTCAGCGTCTAGTACTGGAGATTTGCCAAAAAGTAAGTACTTGCCTCCTCTTGTAAATGCTCCTGTGTTTCTCAGAATTGTAGATGAAATCCTACTTTGGAATGGAATGATGGGTTTAAATGTTGTATGTGTGCCATAACTCTGTTCAGTGACGTGTGCATTGAGAGCTTACTTTTTATTTAGATACTGATGAAATTATTTTAAACCAGCCTCTTTTGCTTATTTACTCCATATATTATGTTAATAGTAAATCTCAATTATAATTATTTTAAATTTAATATTTCATCCATTTGGCTGGTTTAAGTTGTCAGTTATATCTTAATTATAAAGCCAGAAGCCAGAACAGGAAACTCTTTTCACTTTAACTCCTGCATATTTATTGTATTTTTAAGAATAGGTTAAACTGTTGTATAGGTGCTCAGACATACAGGATGGGGAATCATATAAGTACCTAGATAGATGTGCCATGTAAATTAAGCAGACACATGCATAGAGCTCCTTATTAAAAGTTTGGTAGTACATCATAAAGTATAGGTGCTTTACAGGTGCTCATAGGTAGTAAGCCATTCTTTAGAAGTGATTGTTAACAGCTATTTGCTAAAGAATGGCTCTGTTGATTTCATGGTTTTGCCTTGTTATAATACAGGATATCATATCAGCTCTACATTTGGGGTGGGTGTGCAGTTATTCCACCCTGCATGCCCTCTCCTCTCTTTTTCATCACATTTGAAATTCCCTTGCAGAAGAATCACACTTGCACTGTGGCTCCTGCGCATGGCACTCAGCAATAGTAGTAAAACCTGAATGGGATTTGCCTCTGGTCACTTTCACTCTAGTTTTGCAGTGCCATAAAAAGTGTTATGTGCAGGAGAAACACAGCCCTAGGGAAAGATTCTGTGCTTCATCTTCTGCACAGTCTGGGGGGGACATTTTGATCCGAGTTAGAGGCAGGAGCTAAGTGTGAGCACTGGTTAGTGACTAATAAACATATGAATTAAAAACAATACAATAAAGGTCAGACAGTTAGCTTAGTTAGCATTGAGCAGATGACCTCAGATGTGCTTATGAGATTTCGGAAAAACAAGTATAGGGTCTGTATTTTCTGTATGAATGGCTGACAAAAAGTGCTGGTTTGGTGAGGTTTTTTTAGAGCTAGTTGTGATCTGTTTAGCAGGCTTCATTTAAAAACTGTGTGGGAGGTTAGAGAACACCAGGAGTTTTGTGAATGGTTACAAATGTGGGTGTGGAACAGAGCCAGGCATAGCAGTCTTTGAGCATAGTGAATAGCAAATAAATGAGTTCTTGAAAATATTCTGCACTTGCTGAGTTAGAGGATAATGAGACTGGGAAGAGGCAGAGAATACTAGTCTTAACTAGTGAAGGAAAAGTAAGCATTGAAAGATGACCAGTCAAGGGGAAGGAGAGAGAAGTGGTTTTGATACGTGATTTAATAATGAAATCATGGCTCAGAATTGATGCTTAGATACTACAGTGATGGGCACTATAAAAGAACCATAGATCATTTGATCCAGATAGAGAGAACGGGATGATACACTGCCTCCCAGGTGCCAGGAAAAGGAAAGTATAAGGACAAAAGAGATCCCCTACTGACAAAGAGATGGACTAGATAACTTTTAAAAGGTCTTTTCCCTCTTTAGAATCTATGCTCCTAGAGAATGCTGGTGAATTTCCACTTAATACAAATATTTGGAAACCGACACAAGAAAAAAAGATTTGATAGGCTCAGATGACTTTAGGGAGCGGAGAAGAGAAAACTGCAGCCTATTGATGAAGGTTTCTTGTCAGTGGCCTATTGCCAACAGGGCCGGCTCCAGCATTTCTGCCGCCCCAAGCAAAAAAAAAAAAGCAAAAAGCCGCGATCGCGATCGGCAGCGGCAATTGGGAAAAAAAAAAAAAAAAGCCGCGATCGGCGGCGGCAGTTCAGCGGCAGGTCCTTCGCTCCTAGAGGGAGTGAGGGGCCTGCCGCCCCCGAATTGCCGCAGGTGCCGCCCCTCTCCCGTGGCCGCCCCAAGCACCTGCTTGTTAAGCTGGTGCCTGGAGCCGGCCCTGATTGCCGAGAAAAAAAGACCACATTGACAAATGGATGAATGAGGTGATAATGCAGAAAAGAAAGCTTTGGTTTGACAGAGCTTTGAAATGCCTTCTGCTAAGAGGCAGAGACTTAGATTATATGGTCTTTACTTAAGTAAAGGAGGTATCAGTTTTCTTGGTTCAAAACTGAAAGGGCTTTAAACTATAATTTGGAACAGAGTACAGGAGAACTTTTTGCAAAATTTAAAAGATCTGGCATATACTTCCAGTTTGAGTAATTAAAAAAAAAAAAAAGAGAGAAGAAAGAAAGAAAGTGAGATGTCTGTAATGTAAAGGAACTCAAGATTGCACTGGGAGACAATGTTGAGTTACTTGTCCATTATGCTCTCTAAATCTTTTTCAGAGTCATTGATTTTCAGGATACAGTTACCCATTCAATAGGTATGGCCTGCATTCTTTGCTCTTAGATGTATAACATTGCATTTGGCTGTTTTAAAATCATTCTGTTTGAACGTGCCCAGCTTACCAAGCGATCCAGATCACTCTGTATGACAGTGGCCGGTGCCAGATGTTTAAGAGAGAATGAACAGAACAGGGCAATTATCAAATAATCCATTCCCAGTTCTCAAGTCTTAGCTTCTGGTGGTCAGAAGTTTAGGGACCCCTGGAGCATGGGGTTGCATCCTTAGCCAAAATAGTTAATAGCCATTGATGGACCTATCCTCCATGAACTTATCTAATTCTTTTTTGAACCCAGTTATCCTTTTGGCCTTCACAACATCCCCTGGCAACGAGTTCCATACGTTGAATTTGTATTGTGTGAAGTAGTACTTCCTTATGTTTGTTTTAAAGCTGCTGCCTAATAATCTCATTGTGTGACCCTGGCTTCTTGTGTTATGTGAAGGGGTAAATAAACACTTCCTTATTCACTTTCTTCACACCCTTCATGATTATATTGCCCCCACCCTTAGACGTCTCTTTTCTAAGCTGAACAGTCCCAGTCTTTTTAATCTCTCCTCAGAGAAGTTGTTCCATACTCTTGATCATTTTGTATCCCTTCTCTATACCTTTTCCAATTCTAATATACCAGGCAAATCGGGTGAAACTATAGTAGGGGTCGGCAACCTTTCAGAAGTGGTGTGCCGAGTCTTCATTTATTCACTCTAATTTAAGGTTTCGCGTGCCAGTAATAATTTTAACATTTTTAGAAGGTCTCTTTCTATAAGTCTATAATATATAACTAAACTATTGTTGTATGTAAAGTAAATAAGGTTTTTAAAATATTTAAGAAGCTTCATTTAAAATTAAATTAAAATGCAGAGTCCCCCGGACCGGTGGCCAGGACCCAGGCAGTTTGAGTGCCACTGAAAATCAGCTTGTGTGCCGCCTTTGGCACGCGTGCCATAGGTTGCCTACCCCTGAACTATAGAAAAGAACAAAATTATCAGGGCATATCAAGTGGGGTCCTGCAAGGTCCGGTTCTGTTCAATATCTTCACCAATGATTTAGATAAAGGCATAGAGAGTACACTTATAAAGTTTGCGGAGGATACCAAGTTGGGAGGGGTTGCAAGTGCTCTGGGGGATAAGATTAAAATTCAAAATGATCTGGACAGACTGGAGAAATGGTTTGCAGTAAATAGGATGGAATTCAATAAGGACAAATGCAAAGTACTCCACTTAGAAAGGAACAATCAGTTGCATACATACAAAATGGGAAATGATTTCCTAGGGAGTACTCTAGAAAGGAATCTGGGGGTCATAGTGGATCACAAGCTAAATAGGAGTCAACAGTGTAACATTGTTGCAAAATAAACTCAAACATCATTCTGGGATGTATTAGCAGGAGTGTTGTAAGCAAGACATGAAAAGTAATTCTTCTGCTCTATTCTATGCTGATTAGACCTCAGCTGGAGTATGGTGTCCAGTTCTGGGTGCCACATTTCAGGAAGGATGTGGACAAATTGGAGTCAATCCAGAGAAGAGCAACAAAAATGATTAAGGTCTAGAACAGGGGTTCTCAAACTGGGGGTCGGGACCCCTCAGGGGGTCTCGAAGTTATTACATGGGGGGTCGCGAGCTGTCAGCCTCCACCCCAAACCCTGCTTTGCATCCAGCATTTATAATGGTGTTAAATATATAAAAAAGTGTTTTTAATTTATAAGGGGGGGGTGTCACAGTCAGAGGCTTGCTATGTGAAAGGGGTCACCAGTACAAAAGTTTGAGAACTACTGGTCTAGAAAGCATGACCTGTGAGGGAAGATTGAAAAAATTGGGTTTGTTTAGTCTGAAGAAGAGAAGACTGAGAGGGTACATGATAAAAGCTTTTAAGTTCATAAAAGATTGTTACAAGGAGAGAGAGAAAGATTGTTCTCCTTAACTTCTGAGGATAGGACAAGAAGCAATGGGTTTAAATTGTAACAAGGTTAGTTTAGGTTGGACATTAGGAAAAACTTCCTAACTGTCCGGGTGGTTAAGCACTGGAATAAATTGCCTGGGGAGGTAGTGGAATCTCCATTATTGGAGATTTGTAAGAGGAGGCTAAATAAACACCTCTCAGGGATAGTCTAGATAATACTTAGTCCTGCCATGAGTGCAGGGGACAGGACTAAGGGGAATCTCAAGGTCCCTTCCAGATTCCGTTAGCTTTTTTGACTGCTGCGGCACATTGAGCAGATATTTTCAGAGAACTATCAACGATGACTCCAAGATCTCTTTCTTGAGTGGTAAGCAGCTAATTTAGACCCCATCATTTTGTATGTATAGCTGGGATTATTTTTTCCACTGTGTATTATTTTGCATTTATCAACACTGAATTTCGTCACCCAGTTTTTTGAGATCCCTTTGTAATTCTTCACAGTCAGTTTTGGACTGTATTATCTTGAGTAATTAATATTGTTTGCAAATTTTGCCACATCACTGTTTACACACCTTTTTCCAGGTCATTTATAAATATGTTGAACAGCACTGGCTCCAGTATACCTCTCTGGAGAACCCCACTATTTACCTCTTTCCATTGTGAAAACTGACCATTTATTCTTACCTTTTGTTTCCTAACTTTTAACTAGTTACGGATCCATGAAAGCACCTTCCCTCTTATCGCATGACTGGTTAATTTTTGTAAGAGCCTTTGGTTGGGGACCTTGCCAAAGACTTTCTGAAACTCCAAGTACACTGTATCCACTGGATCATCTTTGTCCGCATGCTTGTTGACTCAGAGAATGGTAATAGATTAGCAAGGCATGATTTCACTTTACAAAAGCCATTTGACTCTTCCCCAACATATTGTGTTTATTTATTTTTATATTTTATTTATTTTATATATTTATGTGACTGATAATTTTGTTCTTTACTATAGTTTTAACCAATTTGCCTGGTACTGAAGGTCCGCCTGTAATTGCCAGAATCGCCTTTGAAACCTTTTTTATAGATATGAGCATTACATTAGCGATCCTCCAGTCATCTGGTACAGAGTTTGATTTAATTGATAGGTTACATACTGCAGTTAGTAATTCTGCAATTTCATATTTGAGTTCCTTCAGAACTCTTGATGAATGCCATCTGATCCTGGTGAGTTATTACTGTTTAATCTATCCGTTTGTTCTAAAAACTCCTCTTTAATGACCTCAATCTGGGACAGTTCCTCAGATTTGTCACCTAAAAAGAAGGGCTCAGGTTTGGGAATCTCCTTGACGTCCTCTGCAGTGAAGTGGATGACAAAAAATTTTTGCAAAAAGGTGAGGCACAATTTTATAATTCAGCGACTATAACAGCAAAACATTTTGGATAAGGTTGCAGGAAATTAAAAGCAAAGGAGAGACTTTGCTTGGCTTCTAATCCAGACCCCAAACCAGAAAGTCTTTACAGATCCCTTGTATAGAAGGTGCATAGGAGGAAGACTTCAGGTAAAATCGTGGCCCCATTCCATTCATTGGGAGTTTTGCCACTGACTTCAGTGACACCAGGATTTTACCTGTGGATGTTTTGATCTGTGTCAGTTACCTAATGGTAAATCTACTGGTAATTTCAATCCTAAAAAAACAGTGGAAGAGATAGTAAGAAAAGAAATCTGTAACCAGATAAGGGAAAATATGAAGGTTCATTGGGCACGAGCATTAGGTTTGCATGAGCATCATCCCAGGCATAGGTACTCAATTTAAAAATTAGTGGATTAAGAGACTACAGTATGGTAGATATTAATTCAAGATTTAAGTAAGGTAACTGACACAGAACCTCACCTTAATAAATTAATTCAAAGGTCTGTGAGAAGATTAAAAGAAAACTAAGCAAAATTACAGTCAAATAAGACAACATGCCTAGAAAAAAGTCCAAGGCCTTAATTAATAAGCACCCCCATTTTACCTAGTTTAACATAAGGTTGCACCGGGGAACTGTTACATGATACTAGTACCTTAGCAGCCTCTTAACCTTAACATTCTTGTAATGTAGGGGGGTGTGTGTGTGTGTGTGTGTGTGTGTGTGTGTAAAATTTCTTATGTTTTAAAAAAAGTCAACTGAAAAAGCAGACATTTTTCGAGTGCTGGTCCCTACGTGTATTGCACGGTGCTCCATGCGCCTGGAGTCAGAGAATTCTTGAAAGCAGTGTCTGTTGGTCCGTGCATAAGCCCTCACACTCCTTGCGCCTCCAACTGAGGAAATAAAGGGAAGAGAGGACCTACCGCCTCTCCAGTTCCTTCTTATTGCCGTATGGCTTAATTCAGAACCCCCAGTGTCCAGAGCTTTGCCTTGATTTATTCTTCGGGGGGGGGGAGAGGGGGGTGTGTGTGTAGAATTTTACTCTGTAGTTTTAGCTACGTGTTATAGTTAGAGTCCCCATCCCGAGGAAAACCTCTCCTCTTCTCTCCCCACCCCAATCCTTTTATGAGTACTGGACTATGCCCAGGACTCCAGGCTCCAAAATCTGTGTTCTTGTCCATTCTCCTTCTCAGTCAGTGATGACCATCAGCCTGGTCTATACTGCCTCGTGGAAGCTTACATCACAGCATGGTGCAGTATCTGCTGCTCTTTCTCCAGTTGTACCTCTGAGGGGCAGGAACTTTACCTCAAGGAGCACCTAACATAGAAAGCCATGAGTCTGCAGTCAGATCCAGACTGGGAGATTCGTTCCCCGTGCCCCTCGTTCATCAGCCTGATTCAGAAGGAGTGCACCTCCTACCACATGGTCCTACTTAGGGGCAAGGGATTCTATAGATCCCTCATTTGGGTCTTGCCAGGAAGGCAGAGAGTGCTCTCATAAATATGTAAGAAAATTCTCCTCTAAGTCCACTTCAGAGAAGTTGGGTGCAACTCTGCCTATGTTGAACAAGTCTTCCTTCTCAGTCCATAAGGAGTTAGAATGTTCTAAGTCTCGGGGTCATGACAAGAATGCCCCCAAATCCAGGGCTCCATCGGTACCAGACCATGTTCTTGTGGCAATGACACCTACAGTTCCAACTAAGCCTAAACACTGGGAACCGTAGCACTGACAAAAAGCATCCATAGGGAGCCTCAGCCACCTACGGTACAGGCTCTGCCTCTTCTGACTGTGGTGCAAACTGTAACTGCTGTGGCTCTGTCAGTTTGGGGGGAATGGGGGACAGGACCAGGGAGAGCAGAGACTTAGGCTACACCTGATGATATTTTTATCTCCCTGATCCCCAATCTCTATCACTGTCAGGGCTTTTCCTCATGAAGGAAGGTCCTAATTCCACCAGGTAGGGTTGCCAGGTGTCCAGTTTTTGACTGGAATGCTCGGTCGAAAAGGGACCCTGGCAGTGGGCCACTAAAAGTCGGGTTGGCAGGACTGGCAGGCTCCCTACCTGGCTCTGTGCGGCTCCCCGGAAGTGGCGACATGTCCCTCGGCTCCGAGGCGGAGGAATGGCTATGGTGGCTCTGTGCGCTGCTCCTGCCCTTTGTGCTGGCTCTACAGCTCACATTGGCTGGGAACCACGGCCAATGGGAGCTGAGAGGGTGGCGCCTGCATGCCGAGGCAGTGCGCAGAGCCGCCTGTCCGTGCCTCCACCTAGGAGCCAAGGGACATGTTGCTGCTTGCGGGAAGCCGCCCAGAGCCCACACCCTTCACCCCCTCCTGTACCCCAGCCCTGAGCCTCTTTCTGTGCCCCAACCCTCTACCCTACCTCAGAACCCCCTCCCTCACTCCAAACCCCTCATCCCCAGCCCCGAGACGTCTCCTCCACCTCAAACCCCTCATCCCTGGCCCCAGCCCTGAGCCCACACCCGCAGCCCAGAGCCCCTCCCACACCCCAATCCCCTGCCTCAACCGGAGCCCCCTCCCACACGCTGAACCTCTTGTCCCCAGCCGAGAGCCTCCTCTTGTGCCCAAACCCCTCATCCGCATCCCCAGCCCAGAGCCCATACCCCCTCCCACCCCCAACCCCCTGCCTCAGGCTGGAGCCCCCTCCCACACGCCGAACCCCTTGGCCCTACCCTCCAGCTCCCTCGTGCACACCAAACCCCTCGGTCCCAGTCCCAAGCCCCCTCCTTCACACCAAACCCTCATCCCTGGCCCCAACCCAGAGCCCACACCACCAGCTGAAGCCCTCACCCCCTCCTGCACCCCAACCCATTGCCCCAGCCTGGTGAAAATGAGCTATTGAGGGAGGGTGGTGAAGAGTGAGGGGATGGAGTGAGTGGGGGCGGGGCCTCTGAGAAGGGGTGGAGCGGGGCGTGGCCTTGGGGAAGGGGTGGGACAGGGGGTGGGGCAAGGCGTTTGGGTTTGTGCAATTAGAATGTTGGCAACCCGACCACCAGGAGATGCAACTTATGGCGGGAGTCTGTCCCGATTCCATCGTCCAATCATGGTTTCCCTTCAGCGGAACCATCAATAGATCCATCCTTTGCAGAACAACCTGAAATTTTAGTCATTATCTTCCTGATCACCGTCACCAGTGGTTGTCATACTGGCATCTCCCAAATCTCTTGCAGGCGAGGATACAACTTTTATAATTTATTGTGCTAACACCACTATGCGTAATTCAGTAGGGATTTCTCCCCTTTTCCTTGTTTGTATTTCTTCACCCTACTAATGTTGGAGTGCCCTTCTCCCATAGGTTTCAGTGGTAGCTGTGTTAGTCTGTATCAGCAAAAAAACTGAGGAGTCCTTGTGGCACCTTAGAGACTAACAAATTTATTTGGGCATAAGCTTCCGTAGGCTAGAACCCACTTCATCAGATGTATGAAGTAAAAGATACAGGGAGCAGGTCTCTCCTAGCTCATCGTCATCAGAAGCAAGCTCCCTACAGACCAGGACACACCAACTCAAAGCGTCACCAGACCCTGCCAGAACAACAGATTCAAAACCTGCGACATTATCTCCACTACTACAATGTTCAACATCCCCCACAACACACCAAACAAGCTCCATGGATTCTGCACATGACTATAACATGTGGAATACCTCATCCAGCACACTAAATGCCCCAATAACAACTATGTGGGTGAAACCAGCTCCCAAATGAACTCTCATGGAAAAATGATAAAAGACAAAAACACCACATCACCCATGAGTGAACACTTTTCACAAAACAATCACTCTATATCTGTCCTATCAGTCCTCATCCTCAAAGGAAACCTGCACAGCACTTTCAAAAGACGAGCCTGGGAATTTAAATTCATTACTCTGCTGGATGCTAAAAATCATTAACTGAACAGAGACACTGGATTTATGGCTTATTACAACAAACTGCGATGGGCGATCACTCGTTACCGAGTATGATCTTCCTTGGGAGTTATGGGTCCTCAGGTGGCTAATAAGGCCAATCCTTGAACCACAAGTTCTATTACAATGAGGGCAGATGTTTTCAGGCTCAGCAGGAGGCTGTTGACCATGACTGGAGAACAGTCTCTCCTTCCTCCTGCGCCTCTTGTCCTCTTCGGCTTGTCGGCGAGCAAGTGCAAAATGCAGGGGACCATCACGAAGGACTTCACTCCATTTTAAGCGATCCTGGGCAAGTTTCTCCCAGGTATTAATGTCAATATTACATTTTTTTAGGTTGTCCTTCAGCAAGTCCTTATAACACTTCCGTTGTCCACCCACGTTACGGTACCCTTCTTTCAGCTGAGAGAACAGGACCTGTTTTGGGAGGCGATGGTCTGGCATCCGGACAACGTGACCAGTCCAGCGGAATTGCTGACGGATGATCATTGCCTCGATACTGGTGGTCTTTGCCCTTTCCAGAACGCTAATATCTTCCCATTTGATTTTCAGAATCTTACAAAGGCAGCGTTGATTGTGCCTCTCAAGGACTTTCAAGTGGTGTCTATAGGTTGTCCAAGTTTTGGACCCATACAACAGTGTTGGGAGAATAATGGCTTGATAAACAAGAAGCTTGGTCTCTGTTCGAATGTCGTGATCTTCAAAGACCCTGTGCTGTAAACGAGAAAAAGCTGCACTGGCACAGGTCAGGCGATGTTGAATTTCTGCATCAATATCTGCCTTGGATGAAAGATGACTTCCAAGGTAGAGGAAATGATTGACATTCTCCAGTGCCACGCCATTGGTTTTGATAGATGGGGCATGTAATACCTCATTTGGAGAGGGCTGATAGAGCACTTTAGTCTTCTTGATATTAAGAGTGAGACCAAGACATGTGTAAAGCCCTTGACCGTTCTGCCATGGGTGACCCTAAGGGAGTACATGACTCCAGGTAGCATTGCTCTTGGGTCATTGAGACACGCAAGTCTCTCCACCACTACAAGGTGGTGATCCGTGGAGAAGACAACAAACTGTAACCCACTAATGTCCTCATTTTGTCCTATGACTTCAGAGGTGTTAACAGGCCTCTCTATCTTGAATGGTCCCGTACAATATGTGCTAAGTACTTATGCTGCAGCTAAACACTGTTCCACCTTGCATTTTGTTGTGATGCTGGAAGTTCCTTTCCCAGACCTGAAGAGCGCTGTGTGGCTCGAAAGCTTGTTTCTCTCTCCAAAATAGTTGATCCAATAAAAGATATTACCTCACCCACCTTGCCTCTCTAATATCCTGGGACTGACATGGCTACAACTACACTGCATGGGCAACAAAATGGCAGATGAAATTCAGTATTGTTATAGGCAAAGTAATGCACATTGAGAAAAAATAATCCCAACTATACATACAAAATAAAGCCTTCTAAATTAACTGTTACCACTCAAGACTGACTGTAAGCCTGTGATTGCCAGAAGCTGGAATTGGACAACCGGGGATGGATCACTCGATATATTGCCCTGTTCTGTTAATTCCCTCTGAAGCATATGGCTCCAGCCACTGGCACGAGGCAGGATACTGGGCTAGATGGACCACTGATCTGACCCAGTATGGCCCTTTTTATGTTCCTAGCCTTTAGTTCAGATTAGCTAACTACCAAGCACTGTTGGCTAAATATGATTATTTGAACTATTCCAAATTCCTGGACTTCATTGACAAGCTTCTGCACTAAGATAGAGCACAATTCCAGGTTCTCATTGAGGATGGCAAGTTGACTGCCAGGACCACCTTTCAATCAGTGGTTGATGCAGCAGATACATCTTCAAGGTCAATGGCAGCAGCCTTTGTGATGTGCCGTGAATCATGGCTTCACTGTTTGGGGTTTCCCAGGGAGGTCCAGAACATCATAGAGGAGATGGATCACTTGAAATTGCCCTGTTGTGTTCGTTCCGTCTGAAGCATCTGGCTCTGGCCATGGTGAGAGACAGGATACTGGGCTAGATAGACCTTTGGTCTGACTCAGTATGGCCATTCTTATGTTCTTATGACTCAGGAATCTTGGATTCTATTCCAGATTCTGGAGGGGAATGTTCTGTGGTTGTCAGTGACCCTTCTACCCATACCTTTCAGTGTGTCCTTCTGCCAGTCATGTCTCTCCCCCAGTCCCAGTCTCCTTGCTCAGCCAGTCCTAATTCCCTCCTGAGAGCTACCCGGTGAGTCCCAGTCTCCTCTCTCTAGTTTCCAGGGTCCTCATCCCACTTTCCTTCCCAGGCACCCTGTCTGGGAATTCCAGTCTCCTTCTCCTAGTATCCTTCTCTGATCTCAGTCTCCCCATTCCACTGCTTTCAGTCTTCCCACCCAGGTTCCTTATTCCTCAATGCTTAGCCAGTCCAAGTGTAATCCCTCTCCCCCAACCCCAGCTCCCCATCTGACCTGGCTCCTAGTCATTGTTGCCCCATTGTTCTCCCACTCGTTCATTCCCAATCTCCCCCGACCCCCACTGCCTGCTTGTCCCAATAATTTCTGTCTTACATGACCCCCATGTTGGATTCTTATCCCCTCTGCTCTGGAGTCATGCTGCAATTTTTTCTACACTGTCCAGGAGCTGGGAGGTGGGGGGCATGCATTAAGACACAGAAGATATAATCTCCCTGTCCTCTGTTCTGGTGCTATAGTAACTAGGAGCAGCAATTGCATGATAAGCTTCTGCTCAGCTCCTGCATTCCTGGGAGGTATCATGCTTAGTGCAAATGGAAAATTGTCAAAAAATTTAGCTACCAAAGTAAACCCTGTACTGAGGAGATGTGAACTAAGATTTTTCAGAGGGTTATGAATTGGCCAGGTTTTGGTGCTTTTTCACTGAGACAGCTAAAGGCACATTGCTAAAGTGTGGTACAGCAGTCAATACTCGAGCCTTAATTTGTCAGAAAGTGCCGTAGAGTGAGGTTAATTGGAAGCTTCCTATGGTATCCAAGCCCCAATTTGAAATATGAGGATTTCTACCAAACTGAAAGATGGATAAAGGCTCTGTTGAATTTTTGGCCCTTATATTGGAAGTTTAAAATTAAACGCTTCTGCCAAGGATTTCTGAAGTAACTTGTGATTTTGGGGGCTTCGTTATTTGGGTGCTCTTGGGACAAAAGGGGCGTTCTCTGGACTTTTAAGTATCGTGCCACTTGATGGTATCACAAGTTTGGCACATAGATTAAATAGTTTTGAAAATTGTGACCTGGATACTATGAGTGCCTATGTGTGTATCCTGATGTGGGCTTTTGAAGAATACTACCCTGATATCTATTAGAAAAGTGAAAGAAGATGGCCTTTTGGGAGCACTTTATCTGTAGATATTTTGTGGACTTTTTAGCTTTCTTTTCTTTCTGTATGAATACGTTCATTCTAGGGCAGTCGATTAATCGCAGTTAACTCACGCGATTAACTCAAAAAAATTAATTGCGATTAATCGCACTGTTAAACAATAGAATACCAATTGAAATTTATTACATATTTTTGGATTTTTTCTACATTTTCAAATATATTGATTTCAATTAGAACACAGAATACAAAGTGAACAGTGCTCACTTTATATTATTATTTTGATTACAAATATTTGCACTGTAAAAATGATAAACAAAAGAAATAGTATTTTTTCAATTCACCTCATACAAGTACTGTAGTGCAATCTCTTTATCGTGAAAGTGCAACTTGCAAATGTAGATTTTGTTTGTTTGTTACACAGCTGCACTCAAAAACAAAACAATGTAAACCTTTAGAGCAGTGGTTCTTAACCTTTACTGCAGTCTGCACCCTTTTGGTTCTCAAAATATGTTCTCGCACCCCTTATCAAAAATCGTTGAAATAGGTCAGTTCTTTAAACCTAGATATATTTTTTGTTTGTATATTACAGTAATCGTTAAAAAATGTATAATGTTAATAAATACACAGGTTTGATGAAACAAAGTAGTTGTACTTACGTGCCTGTGCTTAATTTGTGTTTTCAATGATTTACCTTCTAAAAAAATCTGGCATGTCTCAGACCCCCAGAAAGGGCAGCTCGCACCCCCAGGGGGTGCGTGCACCCCATGTTAAGAACCACTGCTTTAGAGCCTTGTAAAGGTCCGGACTCACCCCTGCGGCACCTCCTGCTGGTTGTCCAGGGAATTAGCTCACCAGCCTCTGGAGCGCCCTCTGCAGGCCGGTGATCCGCTTTGTCCTCAGCTGGCTCCCGTGTCCCTCCCAGGACCCCTGTGCCCCTTGCTCTGGGTGCTGCCCCTGGCAGTACCCACATGCTAGGTCTCCCCTCCCTAGGGAACCCCCACCCACTATCCCCATGTTGTCTCAGCACTAGGCCACTGCCAGTCACCAACTAGCCCCCGCTCCCTGGGGCAGACTGCAGTATAGGCCACTCATCACTGGCAAGGGGGGTTTGGACCTGCTGCCTTGGCCTAGCCCTGGGCTGCCCTCTGCAACCCCCCAGTACCCCTTGGCCTAATACTAGGCCGCAGCCTGGGGCTTTCCAGGCTGGAGCTCCCCAGCTCCTCTGCCTTTCCCCAGCCCTGCTCCACTCAGGTGCTCTTTGTCTAGCTCCCTACAGCCAGGCCCTTCTCTCTCTGAAGGCAGAGAGAGACTGCTGAGCTCTTGGCTCCCAGCCTCTTTGTACAGGCCAGCTGAGGCCTGATTGGGGCGTGGCCCAGCTGCAGCCACTTCCCCCAATCAGCCCAGTAGGTGCTTCTCCCTGCAACAGCCTTCTGCAGGGCTGTTCCAAACCCCTCAGGGCAGGAGCGGGTGTCCACCCCGCTACAAGCCTACAAGTCCACTCTGTCCTACTTCTTGTTCAGCCAATCGCTAAGACAAACAAGTTTGTTTACATTTACAGGAGATAATGCTACCCTCTACTTATTTACAGTGTCACCTGAAAGTGAGAACAGGCGTTCACATGGCACTTTTGTAGCCGGCATCGCAAGGTATTTATGTGCCAGATATGCTTAACATTTGTATGTCCATTCATGCTTCGGCCACCATTCCAGAGGACATGCTTCCATGCTGATGATGCTCCTTTAAAAAAAAAAAAAAAGCGTTAATGAAATTTGTGACTGCACTCCTTGCGGGGAGAAATGCATGTCTCGTGCTCTGTTTTACCCGCATTCTGCCATATATTTCATGTTATAGCAGTCTCGGATGATGACCTAGCACATGTTGTTCATTTTAAGAACACTTTCACAGCAGATTTGACAAAACACAAAGAAGGTACCAATGTGAGATTTCTAAAAATAGCTACAGCACTCGACCCAAGGTTTAAGAATATGAAGTGCCTTCCAAAATCTGAGGAGGAGGTGTGGAACACACTTTCAGAAGTCTTAAGAGCAACACTCCGATGCAGAAACTACACAATCCAAACCATCAAAAAAGAAAATCAACCTTCTGCTGGTGGCATCTGACTCAGATAATGAAAATGAACATCGGTAGGAACGCATGTCCTCTGGAATGGTGTTTGAAGCATGAAGGGAAATATCAATCTTTAGTGCATCTGGCACATAAATATCTTGCGATGCCGGCTACAACAGTGCCATGCGAACGCCTGTTCTTACTTTCAGGTGACACTGTAAAGAAAGAAGCGGGCAGCATTATCTCCTGCAAATGTAAACAAACTTGTTTGAGCAATTGACTGAACAAGAAGTAGGACTGAATGGACTTGTAGGCTCTAAAGTTTTACATTTTTTTAAATTTTTGAGTGCAGTTATTTTTTGTACATAATTCTACATTTGTAAGTTCAACTTTCATGATAAAGATATTGCACTTCAGTACTTGTATTAAGGGAATTGAAAAATACTATTTCTTTTGTTTTTTACAGTGCAAATATTTGTAATAAAAAATAATATAAAGTGAGCACTGTACACTTTATATTTTGTGTTCTAATTGAAATCAATATATTTGAAAATGTAGAAAATATCCAAAAATATTTAAATAAATGATATTCTATTACTGTTTAACAGTGCGATTAATCACGATTAATTTTTTTAATCGCTTGACGGCCTTAATTCATTCTGTATACTACAAAATGGATTCAGAATGAAGGGTGTAATAAACTGAACAGGTTAGTCAAACACCTGTTAGGAATTGTCAAGATAATCATAGAAATGTAGGACTGAAGGGACCTTGATATGTCATCTAGTCCAGTCCTTTGTACTGAGTCAGGATTAAGTATTAGCTAGACCATCTCTGATAGGTGTTTGGCTAACCTGTTCTTAAAAACCTCCAATGACAGAGATTTTACAACCTCCCTAAGTAATTTGTTCCAGTGCTTAACCACCCTTACAGTTAGGAAGTTTCTCCTAATGTCTAACCTAAATCTCCCTTGCTACAATTTAAGCCCATTACTTCTTGTCCTGTCCTCAGTGGTTAAGGAGAACAATCTATCACCCATATCATTATAAAAACCTTGTAAATACTTGAAGACTTATCATATCTCCACCCCCCCACTCCCAACCCCCACCCCCGTCTTCTCTTCTCCAGACTACACAAACCCAATTTTTCCAGTCTTTCCTCATAGGTCATGTTTTCTGACCTTTAATCATTTTAATTGCTGTCTTCTGGACTTTCGCCAGTTTGTCCACATCTTTCCGAAAGTGTGGTGCCCAGAACTGGACACAGTACTCCAATTGAGGCCTTATCAGTGCTGAGTAGAGTGGAAGATTTACTTCTGATGTCTTGCTGACAAAACTCCTGTTAATATATTCCCAAATAATGTTTGCTTTTTTTGTGAACGTCTTACATTGTTGACTCATATTTAGTTTGTGATCAGCTATAATCCCCAGGTCCCTTTTTGGAATACTCCTTCCTAGGCAGTCATTTCCCATTTTGTATTTATGCAGTTGATTATTCCTTCCTAAGTATAATAATTTGCATTTGTCCTATTGAATTTCATCCTATTTATTCTAGACCATTTCTCCAGTTTGTCAAGATCATTTTGAATTCTAATTCCATCCTCCAAAATGCTTCCAGCCCCTCCCAGTTGGATATCATCCACAAACTTTATAAGTGTACTCTGTGCCATTATCCAAATCATTTATGAAGATATTGAATAGAACTGGACTCAGGACCCCACTTGATATGCCCTATCAGCTTGATTGTGAACCACTGATAACTAATCTCCTGGTATGCTTTTCCAGCCAGTTGTGCACCCAACTTATAGTAGCTTCTTCTTGGCTATATTGCTCTCGTTAGTTTATGAGGTCATGTGATACAGTGTCACAAACCTTACTAAAATTGAGATACATCATATCAACTGCTTCCCCCCATCCACAAGGCTTGTCACCCTTTCCAAGAAGGATATTAGGTTCATTTGACATGATTTGTTCTTGATAATTATCACCTTATTGTCTTTTAGGTGTTACAAATTGATTGAGTATTTTCTCCATTATCTTTCCGGATATTGAAGTTAAGCTGACTGGTTTAAAATTCCCTGGGTTGTCCCTATTCCCCCTTTTATAGCTAGGTACTGTATTTGCCCTTTTCCAGTCCTCAAGGATCTGTCCCATCCTCTACAAGTTCTCAAAGATAATCGCTAATGGCTAGCTCACAGATCTCTTCAGTCAGTTACTTAAGTATTCATATATGGCGATCAGTTAGACCCTGAGCATGTAAGCAAGAACCAGCCAGCCAAGTACCTGAGAGAGAGAATGCTCAGAGCTCTGGCCCTCCCTGTCCAATATCCCATCTCCAGGTGTGGCCATCCCTGATGGTTCAGAGGAAGGAGATTTAAAAAAAAAACCAAAACCACCACCCTTACAGAATACATGGGGGGAGAGGGGAATCACTTCCTGACCCCTGCAGGGTTGTAATTTGTTTGCAGTAGATGAAAACCATATACACATTTTGATTGATGATTTTTTCCATGACAGTTACAAGTTATGATTTGTCATTTTTCCCTCTCAAAGAAGATCCCTGTAATTGTCTTTACCTTCTCACCCTCAAAAGTCTGGGTGCTCACTGTCTTCTCAGGAGGGCGGCTTGAGGCTCCTGCTGGAACCTGCTAGTGCTAATGATTTGAACAAATGATTGACTGCAAAGATGTGAGGCACTTTTTCCTCAGTTCCTTCCAAGGCTAAGCTCAATTCCTTCACAGGAATCTCAGTTCTTGTTGGTCCAGAATGCAAAACCAAACATGAATTCCAAACTCTAGTCCCCACATGCTAGTACATCTGAGCTACTGATAGACCACAGAGTTAATAATTTTGTTCTTAGCACGTAGAACCTAGCAATTTATAATCTGTATGAGAATCTTTCTTGTAAATTTTACATCTTCCAAAGCAAACTATTTTCTTTAATCTGCAAAAAGCAAAATTATTATTGTGGAAAGAGAGTTGTACTTGTGAATGGACGCTTAAGTTAGCAGTATCTTAATAAAGTATCTGTTACATATTAGATATCTTCTATCTTGAGTGAAATATTAGGGAAAGATTAAAATCATAAGTAAAATGTTTCACTGGTGGTACAGGATGGGAATGGGTGAATTTTCAACTTCCAAAATTATGCAGGCTGTAAGACGTTTTAATAATCTAATGTAAGGTAAGGAAACCTGAGTGTCACTTTAAATTCTCATAACTGTCAGCTAATGATTTTGATGCCTCCAAGTTTTTAAGAAACTGGATGAAGTGTCAAACCAGTGTTGTTTAAAGATAATAAAAAACATGCCGTGGGTACTAACTGTTCTACTTCTTGTTTGTACTAGCAAAAACCCGTGCTGCGGACTTATTGGTGAATCCCCTGGATCCAAGAAATGCAGATAAAATTAGAGTTAAAATTGCTGATCTGGGAAATGCTTGCTGGGTGGTAAGTATAAAAATCTTATTTTAAGTATTTAGCCTTCATTGTTGAGAACAAACCTTTTTATTGTTAGGTTTTTTTCCATTAATGCCATTCTTTCCATTTTAGCATAAACACTTCACTGAAGACATCCAGACAAGACAGTATAGATCCATAGAGGTTTTAATAGGAGCAGGTTACAGTACACCTGCTGATATCTGGAGTACAGCCTGTATGGTAAGAACAAGAATATGCTGTTATATTATTATGTCAGTCAAACTTTATTTTACTAAATAAAATCCATTGAGAACAAGTGCTTATTTACAGGGGGGACCTGGCTATAATGGTTCTTATTATAAATTATGTAATCACAGGAGCAACGCTATAGCTGAGATAATAAACATATTTTCACTATAAGTTTGATATTTTTTCCCACCTCAACTTCTCTAACATTCTCAAAGTAGTAGCCTCCAGTAATTGTCCATGCATGGTCTTTTGGCACAGAGAAATGTTTTGGGGATAGTTTAATTGTTGTTCTAGTAGATGCAGCTGTGTATTCTATGCTGGTGTGTGCGCCTTGCATACTGGAATCAGAAAACTTAGCCTAGCAGTATCCATAGCCCCTCCTCATGCCATATAAAGGTGGAGCTACCCTGACTCCCTCAGTTTCTTGTCACTGCCCATGGCTAGAGTCGGAGCTCTTTGTGTTGTCTTCACCTCACACTTTCGCTTTCAGTTTTCTGAGAACTTTTCTTGTATAGGCTTAGTTTAAGTATTAGTTTATTGTTAGTAGATTAGTTGGCTAATGCCGTTTGATGTCCTAACAAGGGCTTAAGCATTGTCCATTATGTAGCGGGGCCATCCCCAGCAGTGACTCCCCACACACAAGGTGCTTGTTGTTTCTTGGTGAGGAACACAGAGAGAGGTGCTCCATCTGCAAGTCGTTCACAAGGAGGACTCAGGTGGCAAGAGACTTGTGGTTGAAGCAGCATCTTTTGAAGCAGGCCAGGAGGCCCCCTTTGGCACCAAGACCTTCATCTGATCAGCCGCCGCCTTCGGATGTGACAAGCGATGCCACCCCACGCTCGGGCTCTAGTGTTTCTCTCAAGAGGAAAAGGTCGTTTACCCTCCTCTGGTGCAGCAAGGAAGAAGTTCCATAAAATGAGTTGGGATCATTACCGGTCTCAGGGGAACAACTCCTCCTTCTAGGAGGAATGCTGACCAGCGCTGTACTCACTCTGGCAGGTGGGATGGAGCAGGTCTGTCCAACTGCTACCCGTACCATGCTGAGAACAGGAAGGGCCTGTCCCGTCGACTCCGGTTCTGGTCATGGGGCATCTATTGAGTCCAGTACCAACAACATGGCAACATTACCGACCATCTCCATGCCAGCAGCATACCAGGTGACATCAGACCTGCTTTGCCTCTCGATTCCAGACTCTCCACTGGTTCAGGAGTTCTCTGGTGCTATGGCTTCTACCAGCTTGTCCTCTGTTCTGCCCTTGGCACCTTCTGGCCGTGTCAAAGAGCTGCTATGTCCATCAACACCGCAGCTCACATTGCCTCGGCTGCAGACTATGGAGTCGAGGCTAGGCTCTGGACCAAAGGCTCCCTTAACACTGGTGCATCCTTTGGCAACGTCATTGTCTTGGTGGCAAATCCCATCATCGACGTCGTTACCGGCCTTGTTGCCAGTGCCTCTCCTGGTATTGTACGGAGTGTCTCACATTCGGTGCATCTGGTGCCGATTCCCCATTCGCCTTTGGCACCGATGCTGTCTCCTTATTGGGATTTAGATTATTCTGATTGGTGGTTTTCCCCTTCGGGACTGGCTCCCGCATTGTTACCACAACACCTCTGGGCTTCCTCAAGATCCAGGTTGAGGTCATCCTCCCCATCCTCGTCAGATAGTTGCCAGAGATCGCCCTCGGATCACTGTTGGTACTGAGATTGGCATCTGTCCCGCAGTTGGGAGAGGGCTCTTGGCCCGGTGCCTACCAGCCATCAGAGCCTTACCTGAATGCCCAGTGGCCTCCTGGGAATCAGGAGCAGCAATACCGCTTGTAATGTTGCTGCAGCGGGTCTACTCCAGAAAGAGTCATAGATCCCAAAGAAGAAGGCTGCCTGGTTGTTGGTTAACCAGCTGCCCCCTCCCCCTCTGCAGCATCTAACAAGTGCTCATTCTGGCTTGTGTCAAGGACAGTGATCCAGTGGTAACCTCTCCCTCTCTGTCCCGTTCCCTCCCCGCCCTCCATTCAGGGACAGGCTGGCCTGCTTTTCATAGTGTTTGGGACTCGGTTACAATGGTCAACTGGGTCCTAAGCACCTTCAGATCAGGTTATGCCGTAAAGTTCCTCTCCATCCCTCCTCTTCACCTCCCTACCCAGTCCCTTTTCAGGGACCCCCTCTCATGAGATACTGCTCCTTGAGCAGGTTCATTATTTACTGGTTTTAGGGGGCACAGAAGTGGTCCCCCTGCAACACTGAGGGCAGGGGTTCTACTCCCAGTATTTCCTGGTCCCCAAGTCCAAGGGAGGGATGAAACCTATCGTCAACCTCCGTGATCTCAACAAATACATCAGATATGTGAGATTCCGTATGGTCACTCTAATAACTAGCCTCCTGGCCTTGAATCACAATGACTGGTTTTCAGCCCTGGACCTGCAGGACACTCATTTCCACTGAGCCACAGGAAGTTTCTCAGATTCATCGTGGCAGGCTGCCCTACCAGTACATCATGCTGCCTTTCGGCCTCTCTTCCGTTTCCCTGCTTTTCATCAAGTGTGTGATTGTGGTAACAGCATATCTCAGGAAGAAGGGAATTCATACCTTCCTGTATCTGAATGATTGGT
The DNA here is from genome assembly GCF_028017835.1 of Emys orbicularis. Taxonomy (NCBI): domain Eukaryota; kingdom Metazoa; phylum Chordata; order Testudines; family Emydidae; genus Emys; species Emys orbicularis. Next base: position 29,525,384 of record NC_088683.1, on the reverse strand, counting down.
TACTGAGGGGCAAGTCCAGCAAAGAAGTCCTCTCTTATGTTCACTTCACGCTACGCCTACTCAATCATCTAGGTCTGATCCTAAACAGCGGGAAGGCAGTATTGCTTCCAACTCGAAGAATCAAGTTCATTGGGACCCAGATAGACTCGAGAAGGTCAGGAGCATTTCTACCGACTGAGCAGTTCCAGGTGATCTACCACCTATGTCTTAAGCTGCAGTCTCAACCCTCAACCACAGCCCGAGTATGCCTGAGGTTGCTAGGCCATATGGCCACATTTACCCAGGTAGTCCAATATGCCAGGCTGCACCTGTGTCCTCTTCAGATGTCTCTGAAGTTGATCTATCGTCCAAATCGCTATCCCTTGGGCACTCTGATCCGACTCCTCCCACCAATCCTGGGTTTCTATAGTGGTGGACAATTCTTGACACGGTGTGCCAGGGTGTTCCTCTCACTTGGCCACCATTGACCAGGACTGTAATCACCCGATGCCTCCTTAATAGTTTGGGGAGCACATTTGGATTCATTGAAAGTTCAAGGTCTGTGGTCAGAGTGAGAAGCTTCTCTGTATATTAATGTTCTGGAGCTTCATCCCATCTACAATGCCTGTCAGACCTGTCAGGTTCATATCAAGGGTGCAGCATTTCTCATACTCTCTGGCAATACCACCATGATGTATTATGTGAACAGGTTAGGGGAGCACATTCCAAAATGCTTTGTCAGGAGGCAATCAGTCTCTGGCATTTTTCATCTGGCAAAACATCCCCCATGGCTAATCACTTACCTGGGTTCCAGAATCAATTGGTGAATAACCTCAGCAGGAATTTCTCGTTGATTCATAAGCTGTCTCTGAAGCCCAGCATCCTGCAGTCTGTCTTTGGGGTATCCTGACGATCAACTTGTTTGGCACAAGAGAAAACAAGAAATGACATCTGTTCTGTTCCTGAAGTCACCTCAGTCTGGACTCCTTGACCAATGCTTTTCACCTGAGCTGGGAATCGGCACGCCTATGTGCCTTTCCTCTAATTCCGGACATCCCACAGCTCATTTTCAAGCTGAAATTGGACCATGCCAAGCTCATTCTTATTGCTCCAGCGTGGCCAAAACAATGCTGATTCTCCAACCTCCTCATATTATCGTTTCAGCCTCCGATATTCCTGCCTCTTCATCCTGACCTCCTGACTCAGCATTACAGTCAAGTTTTGCATCCAACACTCATCTCTCTGCATCTCTTTGTGGGTGCTGCATGATTAGATGAGGAAAAGGAACGATGTTCGGTGGCGATCCGGCAGCTCTTGCTTAATAGTTGGAAGCCCTCAACCAGGGTGCCCTACTCGGCCAACTAGAAGCTGCTCTCAGTATGGTCATTAGCCCGGGGAGTTCAGCCAACACTGGCTTGTATCAGGACATCTTGGAGTACCTGTTACACCTTCAGTCTTCTGGTCTTGCACTTAGTTCATTGCAAGTCCACCTGGCAGCGATTTTGGCATTTCATCCACCTATCCGTGGGAAGTCAGTGTTGTCAAACTCAGTGGAAGTGAGGTTCTTGAAAGGAGTCACTCAACTCCACCCACTGGTTAAAGAGCCGGTTCCTTTGTGGGTTTTTAATACTGTTTTGGTGGCTCGTATGGGACCTCCATTCAAAGCCTCTGGCAACTTCTTTCTCCTTGTCTTTGTTTATGCTCCTTGGATTGGAGCAAGGGCAAGTGTCTGAAATGATAACACCCTTACTGTCTAACTTGTGTTGTTGCACTTTGAATCCACTTTGGTTAAAGTGCCAGGGGAGCCCGGTCATAGGAGGATCTTTTTCTGTTATGTTTGTGTGGATCTATTTTGGCACTCAGTAAAATGACTTTCAGGGAGATTTGGATCACTCAAGAAAAACAGCACCATTGCATTTATAAATGACAACTTTTAAAAGTAAGCATAGAAAGCAAAACATAACTATAGAACGGCAGGAGGAATTAGAGAGGAGGAAACTTGTACTTGGATTTTTGCTTCTCCAGAGAGAACCTGGGTGGGGAGTGGGAGTGTTTTTGTGGAGTGGACACCCTTCTAAAATGAGGAGAGAATTCTATTACATAAATAGTGGTATTACAGTCTAAGGTACCAATTCTGCAAACACTTATACAGGTGATTAACTTTCTACTGCAAGCAGTCCCATTGAAATTAATGGGATTACTCACATTACTAAAGTTAAACATGTGTAAGTCTATGAAGGTTCGGGACCGAATATATTTACTCACATTCTCTCCTCTAACAGATTGCAGTAGTAGTTCTCCTCTCATATTCTTCCTATCCAGTGTTTTAGAGAGAGTGAATGTGTCTCCGAAGGCACTGTATGAACACGATACCATCGTGCTGGTGCATGTAAGAGGCACATACCAGGATGTGTAACAAATCATCTTACTCTGCACAGGAATTAGCATCTTAAAAACTCTGGAGAATTACAAGTCTGGTTGGAAAATAAATGTGTGACCCTCGTGGTTTCTCAGGTAGTGGTAGTAACATCACTAAGGGGAAAAATATATTTAACAAATATAAAAATGGCAAAGTTAATATTGTTCTGTAGGAAGAGGGCAGATAGAGAAGGATACTAGGATCAGAGAAAGCAGCTTGCCTTGCATTTTGAAATGGAGGAAAGAAGCTGCAAGCTTAATGTCACGGAACCAAGGCACATTTTGGTAAACAGTTTGGGGGGAGGGATAGCTCAGTGGTTTGAGCATTGGCCTGCTAAACCCAGGGTTGTGAGTTCAATCCTTGAGGGGGCCACTTGGGGATCTGGGGCAAAATCAGTACTTGGTCCTGCTAGTGAAGGCAGGGGGCTGGACTCGATGACCTTTCAAGGTCCCTTCCAGTTCTAGGAGATGGGATATCTCCATTAATTAATTAATTAAAAATTAAAAATTAAAAAATTAGAAAGCAATTAAGTGAAGACACTGTTTAGATTCCAGTAAGATATGCTTTTCACAAATTAAAATACCCATGTGCACATTTTTCCATCAGCAGGGATGGACAGTATTCATTGCTTTTATTAACTACTAACTGCTGCTTTGCTTTGAAGAATGCAGTACACATGCTGAAATATACTAAAGAAAATTACCTTCCAAAGGTATCATAATGGTAGATACAGTATAAGAACCAAAATAGAGCAGAACAGAAAAAGATGCCTAATGAACATCCACTCGTGGCATTAGTGTGGGTTTGAGAGTAGGCTGTAGGGAATAATAGAACCCTAGTTTCCTCTCTGATTGCCTGTGTTTTGTGTATCAGGCCTTACTTATCAAGCTGAGATAAGGCAAAATACCTTTTGTGTGTTTGTCCTTTTTATTGCCTGACTTTGTAGAGAGAGTTTTACAGGGAACAAACTGTCATAGTGCACTTCTGTCATAAGCCATTTTGCCCTTTCTTCCATGCCTCCCCTCACACATGGAATGCCTTCTCTGAGCAAGTCCTGCTACTAAAACCGCTAGCTCCTTCAAACCCTTACAACTAGACCGACTTCTCTTGTGATACCTTTGGGAAATTGCCAACCGATAATTCCATCTAGAAAGTCAGTGAAGATAACTAGCCTTTGGGAACTCATTGAACTTTCCTGTGTCTCAGCTCACTTGTGTAAAATGACATTAACTAGACATAAATAGACATTAATTTCTACTAAAGTGAACATCAAGATGTATTGATCCAAGAGATAAACATCGATCAAGGTAAACTCGAGGTCAATATTTACTTCAAGGAACAACATGATTCAAACATTATTCATGCAGCTGACGAAGTGGGTATTCACCCACGAAAGCTTATGCTCCAATATGTCTGTTAGTCTATAAGGTGCCACAGGACTCTTTGTCGCTTTTTTAAAGGAACAATGTAATCTTAGGCTCTGTGATGGGGTGGGACTCACCACGCTAGCACCCCCTGCTGATCATCTTGCAGATCGGCTCCACAGGTCAGTACGCTGACTCCCGGTGGTGTCTCACCTGTCGTCACATCTGCTCCAAGGACCGCGGCGTCCTCTTCAGGATACAGCACTCAGCTGTGCCACACTCGGTCCTCCCCCCTTCGAGGGGAATTGCAGTCCACTTTCCAGCCACTTCCCTCAGTAGCAAATGCAGCCCAATGTCTGGCTATTTCCTCACTGGCGAGTGGGAATGTGTGAAATCTAGGCCCGCCCACTACTCTGGGTCCTGGCCCAGGGACCCTGTAGATGGCCGCCACTTGCTGCGTCCCCTCTGACTCTTCAGTAGATTTCCCTGGGCCACTTCCCCATGGCCCCAGCACTCTCTTTGCCCTTGCCTCAGGGCCTCAGCCTGCAGATCCCTGCAGCCTGCCAGGAGCTGCCTTTAGCTCCCCGGGTCTCTGCCTGCAGCACTGCTCTGTCCAGGGTGCTTGCTGCCTTCAGCCTGCAAGGCAGCCAGCCTTCCTCCCTCCTCAAACTCCAGGGAGTAACCAAGCTGCTGTGCTCTGCAGCCCTTCTTATATGGGCCAGCCTGACCCTGATTGGCTGCTCCTTGCAACCCCTCTCTTAATTGGCTGTCTCCTGCACAGCCTCCCTAGGGCTCTATTAACCCCTTATGGGCCAGTGTGGAGCAGACGCCCTATCACAGACTCTCTCTACACTATGAACTAAGGGTGTGATTCCCCTGCTTGTATACACATACTTGTGCTAACGCTCCTCAAGCTAGCACAGGTGTAAATAGCTGTGCAGCCACAGTAGCATGGGTACAAGCAGTGGAGGCACAACTTGGCTGTGCTGACTATGGGCATGGCTACACTTGCAGATGTAGAGCGCTTTGAGTTAAACCAGCCTTCGTAGAGCGCAGTAGGGAAAGCGCTGCAGTCTGTCCACACTGACAGCGCACTTGCAATGGCCACAGAGAGCAGTGCATTGTGGTAGCTATCTCAGCATGCAAGTGGCTGCAACGTGCTTTTCAAATGGGTGGGGTGGGGTGGAGTGGAGTGTGACAGGGAGTGTGTTGTGTATATGTGGGGGGAGAGAGAGTGGGTTTTTAGGGGCTGAGAGCGTGTCAGCATGCTGTCTTGTAAGTTCAGACAGCAGCAGACCTCCCTCTCCTCCCCCCCCCAGCATTCCACAGTAATGGTTGCTTTGTCTTGGAGTAGATAAGCATGCCGGCTGTCAAACGGAGCTTTCAAAGGGCATATCCAAAACAATGACAAGAGTGGCCACTTGACTTAAGGGGATTATGGGATGTTTCCAGATGCTGATCAGAGCGCAGTAATGCAACACCTCGTTCACACTGACTCTGGGGTGCTTCAGCGGGGGCGCATCAAACATTATTCTACTTGCCGAGGTGGAATCGGAGCGCTCTATGTGCCTTGCCAATGTGGACGGGTAGTGAGCTAGTGCGCCTGGGGCTCCTTTAATGCGCTGTAACTCGCAAGTGTAGCCAAGCCCTATGGATCCACCAGTTTCAGGTTAATGTGAGTATGTGTATGCAAGTAGGGGAATTACCCCCTAGCTTGTAGAGTAGACATTGCCTTATTTTAAGTATTGATAGCACAGTTCCCCACACTTGGGAGCGCATGCTGTCTTGGCACTGAGCTATTGTGGCTCTGCACATGGTTTCTGGGACACCAACCATTTGGATGTGAAGTTATATAAGGAGAAGTAAGTGTGACCCAACTCCAGAGCCTTTTGACTTTGAACCCTCCTTCTTTTTGTGGCCACTTTTTTCCTTGCTAATATAGTTAGCTTGTTTTTAATTGTTATTCTGGTTGTTTCTTGTTGGATGTTTAAAAACGTATTTTAGTGTTAGGCTCAGCACCACGGTGTGGCCTGGTCAATGCCATTCACTTTGTGTTATCCAGTCAGTATACTCTACAAACAAATAGAAACCTGCACGGTTCAAAGCATGGAGTCAAAGCTACACAAGAAGACAAAGGGAGAAGCTGAATCAGTTCTGAGGTGTCATCAAGTTTCTGCTCAGCACTAAAGTTAGAACAGGTACCATGAATCTGATGAGACTTGAGGCTCATACTGAGTTATTCCCAGGTCCAAAACCCCTCTGCCTGACGCTTCAATATCTTAGGTCTCTGTCCCCACACTTCTGATAATAGAGTTTCTGCAAGTCAGTTTTTTAATCCCACCCAGGTTTATTCTGCTCCAAGAGATTAATTTTAGCAAACCGCATAATCCCTTCCTATATGGACTCTATCTGAGAATCAGTTTTTAAAAGATATTAATCTTTTGAAATCCACAAAGACCAGCTACCTTTCACACACATTCTCTTAAGAAATCTGGCCCCAGCTATTGCATCAGTGAAGCCATCTCCTCGGGTCCAGGTGGCCATTGATGACTTCTCATAGACTCCTAGACTTTAAGGTCAGAAGGGACCATTGTGGTCATCTAGTCTGACCTCCCCCATGGTGCAGGCCACAAAAGCTGACCCACCCACTTTCCCTTAACTCAGCTGTTGAAGTCTCCAGATCGTGATTTAAAGACTTCAAGTCGCAGAGAATCCTCCAGCTTGCGACCCCTGCCCTATGCTGCGGAGGAAGGCGAAAAACCTCCAGGGCCTCTGCCAATCTATCCTGGAGGAAAATTCCTTCCCGACCCCAAATATGGCGATCAGTAGAACCCCGAGCATACAGGCAAGAATCTCCAGCCGGACCCTCATTTTACCAGCGATGGCACGTTATTGCCTAATTGACTAAAATCACGTTATCCCATCAAACCATTCCCTCCATGAACTTATCTAGCCTAATCTTGAAGCCAGGGAGGTCTTTTGCCCCCACCGTTTCCCTCGGAAGTCTGTTCCAAAATTTCACCCCTCTGACGGTTAGAAACCTTCGTCTAATTTCAAGCCTAAACTTCCTCACGGCCAGTTTATATCCATTCGTTCTTGTGTCCACATTAGTACTGAGCTGAAATAATTCCTCTCCCTCCCTGGTATTTATCCCTCTGATATATTTAAAGAGAGCAATCATATCCCCCCTCAGCCTTCTTTTGGTTAGGCTAAACAAACCGAGCTCCTCGAGTCTCCTTTCATAGGAAAGGTTTTCCATTCCTCGGATCATCCTAGTGGCCCTTCTCTGTACCCGTTCCAGTTTGAGTTCGTCCTTTTTAAACATAGGAGACCAGAACTGCACACAGTACTCCAAATGAGGTCTCACCAGCGCCTTGTATAACGGAAGCAGCACCTCCTTGTCCCTACTAGAAATACCTCGCCTAACGCATCCCAAGATCGCATTAGCTTTTTTCACAGCCACGTCACATTGCCGACTCATAGTCATCCTGCGATCAACCAGGACTCCGAGGTCCTTCTCCTCCTCCATCACTTCCAACCTATGCGTCCCCACTCTCATCTGATTTGGATAATGATTTTCTGAAGGATCCTAGTAAGGAGGAGTCTCAACCTATTATATTTTCCCTATGATGCCAGTGTGGTATTCTCTTTGATTTCACCACCACATAACTTCTGTAGCTGCTGAGATTTATTTATCGATCCACGATCTGCAAAAATGGTCCGCGGATTTGAAGGGCTCTATGGATCACCATGCAATTCAAGGCCTGTGGAAGTCAAGGACCTATAAATAGGTTAGAGTTACAGGTAATTCATCTATATTCAAATCTTACATTCCATTAATTATTTTATAAGTTCTGAATGTATGGCGTGTATTATACAGGAGGTGAGACTCAGTGGTCACATTCCGACCTTTGAATCTGTGAATTAGAGGCAGAACAGTATTTTGCAGACACCATCGCGACCATGGAGTAAAGTGAACTGACAGAGTGGATCTCGCTCTCAGAACTATATCAAAAAGTTGTCAGGCTCTTGCTGTATCCCTCCTCTTGCCCTTCATCTACCCAGAAAAAGCAACATCTTGGAAGATAACTTAAATTGGAGATACAGTGCTCAGCACAAGTGATCATTCAAGTAATTTTAGTATTCAGAAGTTTGGGTTCTCTTTAAATAGACCTGCTTTCAATAAGGGAAAATATGACATACCCACGGTTTCCCTCCCTAAGGATGAGGATTCAAGCAGTTGACTTCTTAGGCTGGAGTCAAGAATTCGTGTATGCCTCTTTATATCTGTTACCAAGAGTCTTCAGGACAATCAGGCATGGCAGAGTTGAGGTGATATAGCTCCAACTTGAGCTTGCCATTTCTGGTTCTCAGAGTTCCTACCTTGACTTTGGAACTTCCAGTTCATTTTACAGCTCTTCTAGATCTCCCTTCACAAACTCAGGGCCAGATTATTTATCCAGATCTGAAACCTCTGAATGTTGTGGCTTGGAATACAGCATGTTACTGGACATGTGTGAATCACTGACCTACTGTGCAATTCAGTTTACTGATCTTGTGCAATTCAGTTTAATTTTTTTATTGCCTCCATTTTCCCATCAGTAAAATGTGGCTGACAGTGTTTCCCTACTTAGAAAGAATTAAATTGTTCTGTAAATCGCATAGGTTACTTGTAGACTGTCAGAATAAATTCAGGGGGGAGACACAGTTTTTGCCCAGGGATTGTCTAAATGGATCCAACTTTGTATACAAACATGTATGCCCGTGCAGGTGTTTCTGTGCCTTGAAAGTTTTAGGATACATTATATTATAGATTCATGGCATGAAATCTTGGCCTTGTAGATATTATGAGGAATTCTGTCACTGACATCAAGAGGGGGTCCTTTATCCTGAGATTTTAAGGCCTTGAGGGACTATTATGATCATCTAGTCCAGTAGTTCTCAAACTTTTGTACTGGTGACTCCTCTCACACAGCAAGCATCTGAGTGCGACCCCCCCCCTATAAATTAAAAACACATTTTTTATATTTAACACTATGATGAATGCTGGAGGCAAAGTGGGATTTGGGGTGGAGGCTGACAGCTCACAACGCCCACGGAATAACCTCGCGACCCTCTGAGAGGTCACGATCCCCAGTTTGAGAACCCCTGATTCTAGTCTGACCTCCTTCATTTGTATAAGACATAGAACTTCACTCAGTGATTCCTGTATCTAGATGAATAACTTGTAATTGAACTAGAGCATATTTGTAGAAACACATGCAACTGGATTTAGAGATCCCAAGTGATGAAGAATTTATCACATCCCTGGATAATTTGTTCAAGTGGTGAATTACTATCATTGTTCAAAATGTGCATCTTATTTCCAGTTTGAACTTTACTGAGTTCAGCTTTCAGCCACTGGATCTTGGAAAGCTACAGTCCTCCAGATGAAACTGCGTGTCTCAGAAGTGATTGTGTCTGAGAAGCATAAATCTGCTAATTGCAGTTTGATACACACTTTGACAGCATTACTGTCTTGGTTTGGCTTCAGAATCTTGTGTCCAATTAAGGCGAGCACTCAGCAATCTTTATTTAACTGGTTTTCTTCAGAATTAACCCCCCCTTAAGGGTTGATGCTGTTAATTAACTTCCCAACAGAAGGGATCTGTGTTGATGATACTCAAAGATGACAGATTTCTTACCTAGTAAATTCAAACTCCAGGAATTACCAGATAGATTGATAGCATAGATCCACACTCCCTATCTGTTTTCTCCAGTTCTTCAATCTAAGGCATAGATTCTGATTAAGTACAAAAAAATGGACTGGGGTTAAGGCTTGCTGCTCCTTTTGAAGCCTTGGATATGAATCGTCAGTGTTGCAAGGGAGCATTCTCTCTAGAGCAGCGGTTCTCAACCAGGGGTCTGGGGCAGTGTTCCCGCTAATTTTTTGTGTCCATGTGCGGAATTAATTTTGTGATGTGTGACACATCACCTTCATATTGGTGCACATAACGAAATTCATGTGGTGGGGGTGGGGCCAAGGGGTTCGGCATGTGGGAGGGGGCTCAGGGCTGGGGTAGAGGGTTGGGGTGTGGGGGGATGAGGGCTCTGGCTGGGGGTGCGGGCTTTGGGGTGAGGCTGGGGATGAGGGGTTTGGGGTGCGGGGGGGCTCAGGGCTGGAGCAGAGGGTTGGGGTGCAGGGGGGTGTGGGCTCTGGGGTGGGGCCTGGGATAAGGGGTTTGGGATGCAGGCTGCCCCAGGACTGAGGTGGGGAGAGATGGCTCCCCACAGCCCTCTCTTGCCGCAGCAGCTCAGGGCTGCGGCAGAGGTACCTCTCCCCAGCCGCAGCAGCTCCAGCAGGGCTGGGCCGGGCTGAGGGAGAGGCTCCTCCCCTGGCTGAGGCAGGTCCACGCTGGAGCCGGCGGGGAAGAGCGCCTCTCTCCGCTGCAGCCCTGAGCCCCTGCGCGGGGCTTACTAGGCGGCAGCGCAGCCGCGCAGCTTAGAGGGAACTGAGGTCTGGGGCCCCCTGGGGGCCACGGACTGATTTCAGGGGGTCCGCCAAAATAAACCAGAAAGCAGGGCTGGCGTTAGACTCACTGGGGCCGAGGGCTGAAAGCCGAAGCCCAAGCAATTTAGCTTCGCAGAGCCCCCTGTGGTTTGGGGCCCTGGGCAATTGCCCTGCTTGCTACCCTGTAACGCTGGCCTTGGCTTTTAATCTACTGGATATACAGAAAAACTGTTGTTGTGGCAGAGGTGGGCTGTGGAATTTTTATAGGGGGCCTCAGAAAGAAAAAGATTGAGAACCCCTGCTCTAGAGAGTTCTGACCATGACACCAAGAGCCAGGGCCGGCTCCAGAGTTTTTGCTGCCCCAAGGATCAGCGGCACATCGGCGGCAGCTCTACCACGCCACTTCATTCTTTGGCGGCAATTTGGCGGCAGGTCCTTCCCTCCAAGAGGGATTGAGGGACCCGCCGCCGAATTGGCGCCGAAGAGTCGGACGTGCTGCCCCTTTCCGTTGGCCACCCCAAGCACCTGCTTGCTGCGCTGGTGCCTGGAGCCGGCCCTGCCAAGAGCACATGCACTTTCTCCCAAGACTGTACTCAAGGAACTGCTGTTACTAGGTAAGTAACCTTTATGAGATTTAAGTTTTTAGTTATACAACCTTTGGAAACACTTGCTTTGAAAGTAATTCTCTCTGTTTTAACATTTGACATTTCATTGTCAAAATTCTAAGATTAAAATAATTATTTCTGAAATACCTATAAATGTGTCTGTTATTTCCTAGGCATTTGAGCTTGCAACTGGAGATTATTTGTTTGAACCACATTCTGGTGAAGACTATTCCAGGGATGAGGGTATGTATCTTCTGAGATGTTTGAACAGCTTAGAGTAGTGTTTATCTGTGTACTTGAGTAAACTGTTGATAAACATTGTGTTTTGGTATCAGATTGTAAATTCAGATTTTTTCTTTTTAATTTTAAATCCCGTCGGTAGCATTAGGTGGGCAAACGCCCTTCAGCAGACACATTCATCTTGCTTAACAGCAGCCTGAAGGAATTAGACTACTTTCTTGTAAGATTTGCATATGTGTGAAAACCTGATTGAGAAATAACAGAGCATTTTAGTTACAAAAAGCAACACAATTGAGTTTTAATGTATCTTCTGTTTATTAGAATAGATGTTTACATTTGTGTATATATTGTTTGAAGTAGCTGGTTACTAATTTAAAAAAAAAAACAGAATTAACTCCTGCTTCCATCTATATACCTGTCCATTTCCATGCTTGTGTGCTTGTAATGCCCCTTGCAGCAGTAACATGGGGATCATTCATTGTTCCTAAATGCTACTAATGATGCCAGAGTTCTGCTGATCCTGGAAACCTGTGCATGGGTTTGCTGCAAACATTGTTGATTTGAAACTATTTCTGATTTTTTACTAATTCCAGTTTCTTTCCTCTTCTTTTTATCCCATCCTTTCCCTGCCCTTCCCACTCCTGTGCCCTTTTTTTCTCTCCTTCATAGACCACATAGCACACATCATAGAGCTGCTAGGCAATATCCCAAGGCACTTTGCTCTATCTGGAAAATATTCTCGGGAATTCTTCAATCGCAGAGGTAGTACCTCTTCTTTTTGAAAGGCGCCGTGATGCAGACAGAAGTGGAATAGCAGTTGCTGGTTGTAACGCATACCAATAAGGAACATTTTCTCAAGTCATATAACAAAAATCTATCCCTGCTATATAAACATTATCAAATTAAAAACAAAAAGCTCTGAAGATCTCCTTTTTTTTAGTTGCACTAATTTAAAGGGAACAATTGCTGACATCTTTTAAATCACTTTATTGGTAAAATCTTATCTTTAAAGGCTGCGCTTCAGTGATTTTGGATGAAGAAGTTTTGCTGGAAGTGCCTTTCCAAATTAGCCATTAAAAGTGACTTGTCCACACACACATTAGTTTTCTTACATTTTTTGACCAGGATCAATCTATTTCTGTCTGTACCGGGCCAGTGTTAGTGTGTGCATGCAATGTACTGATTAAACTGTTGTATGTTTCTGTTTTGCTGGCAATGTTCTCCAATGCAGATCACATAGCATTGATCATTGAACTGCTGGGAAAAATCCCTCGAAAATACGCTATGTTGGGGAAATATTCCAAGGAGTTTTTCACCAAAAAAGGTAACGGTATTTATGCAACACTAATTTAAAGCATAGTACTATCCAAAAGGAGAAATTGTACGTTCATTTATGATTACTGAAGAAATATATCAATTTAAGTGAGGACACCATGTTAAAGAAGAGTCCTGATAAATGTGAAATCACCATTCTTTGAAGAGCAGGAAGTTGCAGAATAAAAACCGTTTCCCTGTATCATTTATATTAAATGGTGTACTCAACAAAGTTATGGATATTAAGTAAAATATCTATGAAACCCTAGTGAACTGCTTAAATATGTGCAGTGTATCAAATACATCCTAATGTTCAATCCATTTCAGTTGATGTTTTATATGAAATAACTGTCAGGGAATATGCACTTTCTGGTACCATTGAAAGGAGTTAAAATACTTTCTGGAAAATATCAGGTATCTGGTTTTCATCTTATTTAGTGTTCAAGCAAACCCTCTTTATGTGGGTCAAACTGAGGGATGGGATAAGTGAGCACTCAACACAGAGATCATGTATCCTGCCATTATCTTACCATTTGTGTTTAGACTGAGTGCAGAAAAGATAGTTGTGTGACACAAGGGTGGGTACAGCTTCCTTCCTCTGTCTGGATAGCGCTGTTTCATGTTAAGTATCACAGTACATTTAAAACAAATTTTTGCCCTGTGTGTGGTGTGGCACAGGACAAAAAATGTTTTTAATGTAATATGTCATTCCCTTGATTCCATTGCCTTTTCGTCTTTGATTAGGTTAGTAGAATTAAACTAATGTAAGTTACTTTTTTAAAATTTGTGGTAATGTGGGTGAATCATTCTGTTGTCAAGTTGCAGTATCTCCTGTGTCCCTTGCTAGTTTCTCTTCTCATTCAGTTGACCATATTCTTTTAATTATTTATGAAAAAAATAATGGATAATCTTCTAGTTGTCTAAAATTAAGTTAATACTAATAGATATTTTCAGAAGCTCTCTTCAGCAGGCCATGGAAAACACCGGCTTAGAATAGCACTTATAATGGCAGAGCTTAAAAAAATTTAATTAAAAAATTAAAAAAAGACCTCATCATTAAATTAATGGGGGAAAGTGGTGATGTTTGGTGGTTAAGCAGCAATAGGGACTGCTGGGTTCTATTCCCAAATCCAGCACTAATTCATTGTGGTGGTGAGTTTAATGCACACATAAACTGCCATTTCAGTTATTGCTCTCTTCATAAGGATTGTGATGAAGTTGGCTGAAATACCAGTTTAGCACAGATTGACCAGCTTTTTGTTATGAAGGAATTAAAACCTTAAAACTACCTAGAAATTAAGTAATTAATTGCAGTTGTCTGTGCTGTACAGAAGAGGAAACTTTACTATTGAGGACATTTTAATCCTTTTGGGCAGTTTGTAAAAGTAATATAAAGTGGAAAAAGGAATTCATTTACTTCTAATGATTGTCTCATTCTCCTTTGATAGTCCCCTCTGAAGATTTCCACTTCTGGCAGGGCTGTCCTCAGTGGGGCCATGCACAATACCTGGTGGATCTGAACTTTTAGTGCAGGGGTAGATAAGGAATCAGCCATCACTTCCTTTCCCAGCACAGTCAGCTGTGTTAAAATTCTTTCTAACTCATTCTCCTTTCTAATAGTTAATTGGCTTGTTACTTTTTTTTTTTTTAATTGATGTTAAAACTAAAAAGAACCCTTAGTCCTATAGAGGAGTGTTCTGGTGGCCATTTTGTAGGAACCATTTAATTGTGATTTGTTCTTCTCTATTAAATAAGCTGCTCATTACCAATTGATTATTCTGATTATATCAATTAGTATTGTTCATGGTCAGGGCTGATCTTGGCAGGAAACTGGGCTTCAAACACTGCTCCAGCTGTGTAAGGTAGATAAAAGTAATGATTTACTTTTATTTTTTTAATTTAAATCCATTTAAGTTTAAATCAGAATTTTTATTTACATGTTAAGTCTTTACATTCTTCCCAGTGCTAGATTGGATGTATGCACTTGTTACTTGAATTAGTTTTCAAATAAGAATTTTGGATTTTATATAGATTTTTTTTCCACTAAGAAGTTTTCACGCTTAAAATGCTCAGGCTGAAAAATACAAGTCCCAGGCTTCATGAACATCCTTACTGTGAAAATAACATGAACCCATATACAAGACTGATAAATAGCCAGACCATAGAAACGGCAAATTATGATGGATGAGCAGTCAGTGGGGCTTGTGCACCTGAGTCACTTAGATGCTTGTAAAAATTTCACACTTATCTAAATGTGGGCTTAGAAGTCCAATTTTAGCCTCCTGTTTTTAAAAATATCCTCTGTGTACCAAAAACTACAACTGTAGCCTCTGTTGCTACAAATAATTATGCACACATTTAACTTTAAGCACTGGAGTAGTCTCATTGAAGTCAATGGCACTGTTCATATGAGTAAAGTTTATTACTTTGTGTTTTCAGGCTCAAGGCCTTAATTTTCAATATTTCGATTTTTTATGGTTTTGTAAAATTCAGACGAGACCTTTGCATTAGTAGAATTAAAAAAAAAAAAAAAAAAAAAACCCTAAAAACCCAGCATTTATAATTTGGTTCATTGTCAGTTGAAGTCCCAATAGCCCAGATCAAATTTAGGTTTTCAAAGCCTCAACCGGATTTAAATCGATGAACAAAAATCAAGTGATGTAAAGCGATGATTTAAATCACTCTCCCCTGCAGCTGTGGCCCCAATCTGTAAACTGACTCCCTCGAGTGCCGTTTGTGTTCTTTACCACTCAAGGAAGGCCCAAGCTGCTTGTTATGGAAGAGGCATTGAAAGCCCAGAATGTCTGTTGCCTTCTCCATGTCAAATACTGTGGTAGACTGGGACTGCTTCACATCTAAATGCTGTGAATAAGTCTAGCCAGTCAATTAGATCAGAGGGCACTGATGAAGCACACACTGGTTGGAAAGTCATTCACAGCAGAAGGCTATGAAGAAGGTTGGGGGAGAAGAGCTGCATTTAAGGATTGAGTTTAAAGGGGTCTTTTGTTTCAACTGTCAGCTAGACTGAAGAAGAGAAAACATGCTTACAAACTGTCTGACACTGGCCAGAAAGCATCAGAGGAGCTAGAGGGTTGGAATTTTTAATAATATTTGAAATTATTCATATGGGAAACCACCAAACATTAATTAACCATAAATTATGTTATTAAAGCCAGAGGCCAAATGGTACTTATATAATTGCCATAAACATGCTTAAAAAGCCTACATAATAAGTAATTTACTACATCCAAACAGCAACAAAACATTTTAAAGCATTTGATCAAGATACTTACAAACCGGGCTAAACCAGGGGTGCTTAGACCCATATTGGTTGGCTCCAGTCTGGTCAGGTAGGTATTAGCAATGAACCCTTTAAAAAACAAATAATGTCATTGCCAATTACTGACTTCAGCTAAAATCTAGTTTGAGAAAATTCACCCCTATTTTCAGTCTTAATCCAGATAAGATTTACAGCCTCCTTTCTTCCCAAGGCCTTTTCTCTCTGCTGACCAACAGTACAGTGGGAAGAACATAAGAACATAACATAAGAACATAAGAAAGGCCGTACCGGGTCAGACCAAAGGTCCATCTAGCCCAGTATCCTGTCTACCGACAGTGGCCAATGCCAGGTGCCCCAGAGGGAGTGAACCTAACAGGCAATGATCAAGTGATCTCTCTCCTGCCATCCATCTCCACCCTCTGACAGACAGAGGCTAGGGACACCATTCCTTACCCGTCCTGTCTAATAGCCATTAATGGACTTAACCACCATGAATTTATCCAGTTCTCTTCTAAACTCTGTTATAGTCCTAGCCTTCACAACCTCCTCAGGCAAGGAGTTCCACAAGTTGACTGTGCGCTGCGTGAAGAAGAACTTCCTTGTATTTGTTTTAAACCTGCTGCCTAGGTTTGAGCTTGTTTCTTTAAAGTCAGTTTTTAGAACATAAGAACAGCCATACTAGGACAGACCAATGGTCCATCTATCCCAATATATTGTCTTTCAACAATGGCCAATACCAGGTGCTTCAGAGGGAATGAACAGAACAGGATTCATCAAGAGATCCATCCCCTGTTGCCCATTCCCGGCTTCTGGCAAACAGAGGCTAGGGATACTTCAGAGCATAGTTTTGCATCCCTGCCCATCCTGGCAAATAGCCAGTTGATGGACCTATCCTCCATGAACTTATCTAGTTCTTTTTTGAACCCTGTTACAGTCTTGGCCTTCACAACATCCTCTGGTAAAGAGTTCCACAGGTTGACTGTACGTTGTGTGAAGAAATACTTCCTTTTGTTTGTTTTAAACCTGCTGCCTATTAATTTCATTTGGTGACCCCTAGTTCTTGTGTTATGAAAAGGAGTAAATAACACTTCCTTATTTACTTTCTCCACACCAGTCATGATTTTATAGACCTCTATCTTATCCCCCCTTAGTCTTCTCTTTCCTAGCTGCAAAGTCCTAGTCTTATTAATCTCTCGTCATATGGAAGCTGTTCCATACCCCAATCATCTTTGTTGTTCTTTTCTGTACCTTTTCCTGTTCCAATATATCTTTTTTGAGATTGGGTGACCACATCTACACGCAGTATTCAAGATGTGGGCGCACTATAGATTTATATAGAGGCAATATGATATTTTCTGTCTTCTTATCTATCCCTTTCATAATGGTTCCCAACATTCTGTTAGCTTTTTTGACTGCTGCTGTACATTGAGTGGATATTTTCAGATAACTATCCACAGTGACTCCAAAATCTCTTTCTTGAGTGGTAACAGCTAATTTAGACCCCATCATTTTATATGTATAGTTGGGATTATGTTTTCCAATGTGCATTACTTTGCATTTATCAACATTGAATTTCATCTGCCATTTTGTTGCCCAGTCACCCAGTTTTGTAAGGTCCCTTTGTAACTCTTTGCAGTCTGCTTTGGACTTAACTGTGTTGAGTAGTTTTGTATCATCTGCAAATTTTGCCACCTCACTGTTTACCCCTTTTTCCAGATAATTTATGAATATGTTGAACAGCACTGCTCCCAGTACAGGTCCCTGGTGGACACCATTTACTTCTCTCCATTCTGAAAACTGACCATTTATTCCTACCCTTTGTTTCCTCTCTTTTAACCAGTTACTGATCTATGAGAGGTCCTTCCCTCTTATCCCAGGACAGCTTATGTGGCTTAAGAGCCTTTGGTGAAGTACCTTGTCAAAGGCTTTCTGAAAATCTAAGGACACTATATCCACTGGATCCCACTTGTCCACATGCTTGTTGACCCCCTCAAAGAATTCTAGTAGATTGGTGAGGCATGATTTCCCTTTACAAAAAACATGTTGATTCTTCCCGCACAAATCATGTTCATCTATGTGTCTGATAATTCTGTTCTTTACTGTAGTTTCAACCAGTTTGCCTGGTACTGAAGTTAGGCTTACCGGCCTGTAATTGCCGGGATCACCTCTGGAGCCTTTTTTAAAAATAGGTGTCAGATTAGCTATCCTTCAGTCATGGTACAGAAGCTGATTTAAATGATATATTGCATACCACAGTTAGTAGTTCTGCAATTTCACATTTTGAGTTCCTTCAGAACTCTTGGGTGAATACCATCTGGTCCTGGTGACTTATTACTGTTTAATTTATCAATTTGTTCCAAAACCTACTCTAATGATACCTCAATCTGGAACAATTCCTCACATTTGTCCCCTAGCATAAATGACTCAGGTTTGGGAATCTCCCTCACATTCTCAGCCATGAAGACTGGTGCAAAGAATTCATTTAGTTTCTCCATAATGGCCTTATCTTCCTTGAGTACTCCTTTAACATCTCAATCGTCCAGTGACCCCACTGGTTTTTTAGTAGGCTTCCTGCTTTTGATGTACTTTCAAAAAGTAACAGCAATTTTTTTTTGTCTTTGGCTAGTTGTTCTTCAAATTCTTTTTTTGGCCTTCCTAATTATATTTTTACACTTCACTTGCCAGAGTTTATGCTCCTTTCTATTTTCCTCACTAGGATTTAACTTCCACGTTTTAAAGGATGCCTTTTTGCCTCTAACTGCTTCTTTTACTTTGTTTAGCTAAAGTGGCACTTTTTTGGTCCTCTTACTATGTTTTTTTAATACATTTAAATTGAGCCTCTATTGTGGTGTCTTTAAAAAATTTCCATGCAGCTTGCAGGGATTTTACTTTTGGTGCTGTACCTTTTAATTTCTATTTAATTAACTTCCTCATTTTTGTGTAGTTCCCCTTTCTGAAATTAAATGCTACCATGTTGGGCTGCTTTGGTGTTTCCCTCTGCTCCCCACAGGGAGGTAAAATTTTATTATTGGTCACTATTACGAAGGGGTTCAGCTATATTCACCTCTTGGAACAGATCCTGTGCTCCACTTAGGACTAAATCAAGAATTGCCTCTCCTCTTGTGGGTTCCAAGACTAGCTGCTCCAAGAAGCAGTCATTTAAGACAGCGGTTCTCAGACTGTGGGTTGGGACCCCAAAGTGGGTCGTGACCCCATTTTAATGGGGTCACCAGGGCTGGCTTAGACTTGCTGGGGCCTGAGGCCAAAGCCTGAGACCCACCACCTGGTGCCGAAGCCCAAGGGCTTCAGCCTGGAATGACGGGACTCAGGTTACAGGCTCCCTGTCTGGGGCTGAAGCCCTTGGGCTTCTGCTTTGTTCCCCCTCCCCTGGGGAGTGGGACTCGGGCTTTGGCCCCCCCACCCAGGGCAGTGGAGCTCGGGCGGGCTCAGGCATCGGTCCCCCCTCCTGATGTCGTGTAGTAATTTTTGTTGTCAGAAGGGGGTCGCGGTGCAATTAAGTTTGAGAACCCCTGATTTAAGGTGTCAAGAAAGTTTATCTTTGCATCCTGTCCTGAGGTGACATGTACCCAGTCAATATGGGGATAGTTGAAATCCCTCTTTATTATTTGATTTTCTTTTCTTTTTTTATAGCCTCTCTAATCTCCCAGAGCATTTCACAGTCACTATCGCCATCCTGGTCAGGTGGTCGGTAGTATATCCTACTGTTCTATTCTTATTATTCAAGCATAGCATTATGTCCATAGAGATTCTGTGGCACAGTTTGGTTCATTTAACATTTTTACTTCATTTGACTCTACCCTTTCCTTCACATATATTGCTACTCCCCCACCAGTATGACCTATTCTGGCCTTCTGATATATTTTGTACCCTGGTATTATTGTGTCCCATTCATTATCCTCATTCCACCAAGTTTCTGTGATGCCTATTATATCAATATCCTCATTTAATTTGAGGCACTTAAGTTTACCCATCTTAGTATTTAGACTTCTAGCATTTGTGTATAAGCACTTAAAAAAATAATCACTTTTTAGTTGTCTGCCATTATGTTATGTAATTGAATGGGTCTCTTTTTCATTTGACTATTTCTTGTCAGATCCTACCCATATTTTATCATCTGCCATCCTCTCCTCCTCACTAGGATATAGAGAAAGTCCATTAATAGATACTCCCCTAAGGGATGTCTCTGTCAGAACCACGTGCTACTCTGCACCCATTGGCTTTCCCCCAGCCCTTAGTTTAAAAACTGCTCTATGACCTTTTTAACTTTACTTGCCCGCAATCCAGTTCCATTTTGGTTTAGGTGGAGCCCATCCTTCCTGTATAGCAGAGGTCCCCAAAGTGTATTGTGTGTCCCCTAGGGGGGCATGGAGTAACCTCCAGAGGGGGGATGCGGCGGTGCTTGGGTCAGCCCCCATGGGGGCCGGGAGGGAGCGTCCCCGAGGTCCTCTCCGCCCCCAGCCATGTTCCTGGCTTCTGGCCGCATGCCTGGCCCTGTCCCCAGCCTCGGCACGGTTTCCCGCCAGGCCCCAGCCTCAGTTGCTGGCCTTGGCTCCATTCCCGAAGCTGGGAGCAATGCCGGGAGCAGAGCTGCACCTGGCCGTGGGCCCGGCTGCCAGCCTCCACCACGGCCTGGCTGTGGCTCCGGCTCCGCTCCTGCCCCCAGCTGCGACCCTAGCCATCAGCCCCCTTACTCCTGTCCGCAGCCCCACTCCACCCCAAGCCATGGCCCCACTCCAACTGCTTAGGCTCCACTTGTCCCAAAAGGTTCCTCAGTTCCTAATAAATCTTAACCCCTCCTCTGTACACCATTGTCTCATCCATGCATTGAGACTCTGCAGTTCTGCCTGTCTAACTGGCCCTGCAGGTGGAACTAGAAGCATTTCAGAGAATGCTACCATGGAGGTCCTGGACTTAATCTTTTACCTAGCAGTCTAAATTTGGCCTCCAGGACCTCTCTCCTATCTTCCCTTTGTCATTTGTACCTACATGTACCATGACTACTGGCTCCTCCCCAGCACTACACAGAAATCTTTGTAGATGTCTTGAGAGATCCGCATCTTAGCACCTGGCAGGCAAGTCACCATGTGGTTCTCCTGGTCATCACAAATCCAGCTATCTGTGTAGCTTCTAATGATTGAATCCCCCGTTGCCATTACTCGTTTATTATTTTCTTAGTCGTGTTGCTGCAGCTCTAACCATACATCTTTCCCACACTGCAAGTAATAGTAATACTGCTTATTATTTTCACAGCCTTCTTTTACTTGCTGATTGGGGCCTTTTCCTACTAGCCGCAAACCATAAAGCAGACATTATTTTCTTAACCAAGCTTAGAATAACGTTAATTCTTTTAATTTCATAGCCATCTCTACATTCTCCACCTTAAAACCCTACATACTATATGGGTTTTACATTAAGCATTTCAAACATTCCTCTACAATTTTGCAACATCAAATACAAAATCACATAGAGAACTAACAAAGCTTTGAATGACAGTCCTCACCATGGGTGTAATCCCACTTTGTGTGCTTCTTCCCACCAGGAGAAGTTAGTTAACTCCTGAATTCCCTGTTCTTGGCTATTAAGCTTTTAAAATCCAGGGTCAAAGGAGGAATAGAATGCCAAGACTTGGATACTGCTTTTAAAGCATACTCCTGTAATCTAGTTATATTATGAACAATGGGTTTGGGAAGTAAGGTCTTTCCATTTATCACCGCAGTGAATTTTGGCCAATTAAAATAACAGTTTTTGGGTCCATATCAAAAGTGGTTACTTCCAGCCACAACATTTATCTTTGCCAGCATAAGCAGTTTTGACTTCACCAGTTCCCCAGTATCTGTACTGTGCTGTTTGGAGATTGCTTTAGGTGTCCCCCAAGTGCAAGCAACAGGACAAGTCTGGAGCTTTCCATACTGTCATTATCTTGCAACAGTATTTGAGGAGGAGAAACAGTACCCCTACTGGTATTACTCTTAACAATGGTTTCAATGACCTGGTGTTCTGCAGTTTACGGAGATGGATAGCATAAGTGGCATAAGGACCTGTGTGTCTTTTCAACAATTAACATGATAGTATTGGACCTTTGTGATGTTTTGTTTTACACCAATCAGTATGATCTCTGTCATACCTGTGGTGATAAAAGTGGGAAATTTACCTTTCTCTATATCTGTGAAGGAGCCTTGATTTTGTGTAGTGTATACCCTCCATACACAGAACATGTTATGGCCCTGGCTATTGCGCTGGTTTGGTTAACTATTTCTTTTACTTTATGCTGTACTTCTGTAAGCAAATTAACTACGTATATATGCATAGCATGAACATTCAAAAGTTCTTAATTCATGAGTTCTTTGCTTTGCTCATTCATTGGGCTCAATACAGCTGCAGCCAGCTTGTGCTGGAATGCTCAGTCGTGTTCCCACCAGGTCTCTGGGTCTGCCTGGTTTCAGATTGATGCTCTGGCTTCAAACGACCCTGGTACATCACTGGTGGATAGGCCCCACTGGCTTCATCTTTGAATTGATTCAGGTGCCTTTACCTCTGCATTTTTATTAACAAGATCTTTCCCATAATCCTTCATCATTTTGCCATAAAATTGGCCAGACTGTTGCGGGCATATTCCTTTTGGCAAATGCAGTGAAATCAAATTAAACACACTTATATGTATAAAATGAACATCATTGTACAGCACTTCTTTAAGGAGCCTTAATATCAATTCATCACTGCATCCTGCCTCCATCTTGGGGCATTCTGGGTTTATTTCTTTTCAATGGATGGTGTTTGTGCCACCCTTAGTTCTACCTTCCCTGATTCTCAAAAGGGTATATATCAATAAGCCCTTGTTTGATTAAATTTTACAGGAAACACAAAACCTGTATTATACCTAGTATACACATATGGAAAGTTCAAGGTACCATTCCCTAAATAGGGATTGATGCTGTGATTGTCAGTTCTTACACAATCACCCTGTTTTTGCTTGTCCTCAGGTCACTGCAGAATTATATGTGATATCCAGTAGCATTGTTTATTTCACACCATAACTGAATCGGACTTTCAACTGTCATTTCAATATATACTCAGATTGGGATTGTTGTTTCTGCATTTTATTGAGTCACGTTCTCCATGCACAATCACACCCGTCTCTGTACACTATCAACAGCCTGAAAAACAAAACACAAGTTCTGATGCTCTCTTAGTGGGAACCCCTGAACAGTTTTAACTGAGTAGCATGTAGCCATCGATCCTTGCTTTTAGGTCCTGATTCTATTCGTACTAGATCAATTGCAGCACTGGCAATTTGTATTACGTAGTAAGGGCCTTCCCATCATGATGCTGGAAACATGGTTTTTTCTGGGATTAAATGCTCCATTACTCTGCTGTTTTTCTTGCTCGCTTCCTCATGTCTGGAATAATCTTTTACTTTAACCACATATACTGCTGAATTACCCAGTTTAGTTGCTTGTTTTCATACATAGCACAAAAGGGCTTGATAGCGTAAAGGCTTGTGATCTGCACTGCAAAACAAATTCATACTCCACCAAGGGAGGAATGTTGTTAAGGCATTACAGATCCTTTTAGAGTCTGAGCATATTACACCAGCCAGTACTTGTTCTTTTTTACAGAGTGATAATGCCTCCGCGCCAGCAGCCAATTCCACATACAGCGCTGAGCGTGTACTGCATCTGCACTGCACAGGTTCAGCCTAAACTGAAGGAGCCCAAATTGCAAATTCTGTGACTGGGGTCCCTTTTTCAGATGACTCATCAACATATATTGTCAGAACCTTGAGGTGCAGCCCTTCAGAATTTAAATTAAGTACTGCATGTGATGGGTTGTACCCCCGGGGCGTAGTCTGGGAGCCATGGGAACTGCTGTGCCCCATAACCCCCCTAGCTGGGCAGGCCTCACTCCCCACACAAGAAAACTCCTGGAAACACCTGAGGAATAAAGACTGAACTGGGGGGATTTCTAGCCTGTGTATGGGAACTTTGTGGACTGCTTATGTCATCAGTCAGGGTGAGAAATTGCTAATTCATGTCCAATCTATCTAGTATGTTAGGCTTAGTTTGTGTTTTTGTTTATTTGCTAGGTAATCTGCTTTGATCTGTTTGCTATCAGTTATAATCTCTTAAAATCTATCTTTCTGTAGTTAATAAACTTGTTTTATGTGTTACCATAGCCAGTCGCTGTGCCACACTGCACGTTGTAATAGGGGTGAGGGCCACTTTTCCAGGACACTCATGTGGAGTACCACAATTAACAGTCCTGCAGGCAAAGGTGAGGGTTGTTTCATAGGACAGACTTCAATTTGGTGCTCTTCCAGTGGCAAGGACCACTGTGTCAATCTAGGACTAGACACTGTACCTTCTTTGATTTTACCAGACAAAAAGATACTTTAAGGGAGTATGAGCAGTGAACAGTTTTGTGTGTCTTAACCCTATCAGATATCTAAAATGTGTCAAAACATGTTTTTCACAGGGCGGTATCCTAATTTTCAACTCAATTCAGTACCTTGTAAACATAAGCAATACGTTGTTGTTTTTCCTGTCATGATAGTTCTGAGTTAACACAGCTGAAATGGTTGTGTCCCTGGTTGCTACAAACAATGCAAAAGGTTTTGTATGATCTGGTGTGAAGAACTGGAGTTTGTGTTAAAACCTCTTTACACTGCTTGGGTATGCTGGGATGTGTCAGTTCCCACCTCCTTTTCAGGAGCTAGTACAGGGTGCAGCGATTGCTTTGTTGTCAGACATGAAGTCTTGACAAAACCTTGTCATGCCCAGCAGGGGATAGCAGCGCTGTTTCTGAGGTACAGACGGGCAGCTCCAAAAATCACTTAACTTTTTATTTGTCTGGAGCTTGCTGGCCAGGTTGTAGGGTTAGTCCCAGAAAGGAAACCACCTGCAAACAGGGTTTACAGTGCTTTTAAATGGCTTTCCCTGTCAGCAGTATGCATCAGAATATCATCTACATCAGGGGTTCTCAAGCTGGGGGTTGGGACCCCTCAGGGGGTCATGAGCTGTCAGCCTCCACCCCAAGCTCTGCATTGCCCCCAGCATTTATATAATGGTGTTATCAATTAAAAACACTTTTTTATATATTTAAGAGGGGGTCGCACTCAGCGGCTTGCTATGTGAAAGGGGTCACACAAGTTTGAGAACCACTGATCTATGTATAGCACAACATTTTCTTAATAGGTTTTACCCAAAGCCATTAGTTGTATTTGTTTGCAACCTCGGGCATTTCAATCTATTATACAATTACTTAGTTTTAATACCGTTATTTTTTTCCATTTACAAAACATCACCAAATAGATTTTCGTTCCTTAATAACATGTACTTTACATCACAATTAATCATAACTTTTTGATAAGATTATTAATGGTTAAGCTCCATTTCTTATATTCGCTGATCTTTCTTGGTGGTGGGTTGATTTCTGCTTCCAAAACACACAGCCATCTGAAGAAGAAAACACAAACTAACATGGCTCCTCTTTGTAGCCATTATAGGATCTTAATTATTAGCATGATTTGCTTACGTTACTTTTACCCCTTTTACAGCATACACTGCATATTCCATGGGGGGAAATGCATGTTCTTTCCGTCGTTTAACTTCCACTTTTATTTGCTATCACATTATATTAGCTGTGTCAGTTTTCACGTGAAGTGTAACTCTTTGGTTTTGTGCTTCAGGTTCCCATGAATTCTTATCAAAGTGAGTGTCTGCTTACTCAGGGCCACCTTAAGGCTCAGTGTTCCTAACATTTCTTCTCTTGTGCACCTCACCCCTGCTGTTGCTCCAAAGGTGCACTGTCTTTTTAATTTTTCATTCTTCTCACGCAACTCTTTTAGTTGCTGTTTGATTACTGAAAAAGGATCAGGGTCTCTTTCCACTATCCAGGTTCTGGCCGCCATAGCCACTTTAGTCTTTATTTACATGATATTGAACCTTATAAAACCATTGAGGTACCCCAAGAGTTAAACACTAAATAACAAAGCCAAATAACACTAGCTACCTGTGTTTGACAAAAAATCGTCCATAGTCAAATGATTTAAATCAGAGTGTCTCTGGGCCTGCAGCAGTCACCATTCCTTTGGAAAAGGCCCCATTTTCCTTCAGAATGGCTGAAAAGGCTTCTGGGGCCAAAAACAGTGGTGGTAGTAGCCACCACCCGACCCCCTTGTATAATTTGTTTGACTACCAGGGTTCCACCGAGTGTGACTATACTGCCATAACTGAGTTTTATCAAATCAAGCACTCTCTTCTTATAACACTTTCACTCTTTAAGGTTTCCACAACCCCTGACTGTTTAATTCCTTCCAAACTCTGCAGTGTTAATTTGTGCAAAAGCTCCTTTTAACCCCTCTCTCTCTTTCCTTAAATCACTTACTTATCTCCCAAAATGACACATTTATTAGCCAATTTCTCTTGGCTGCACTGAGCTTATCTTTGTGATTTTTTTAACTCATTCTTCAAGGTGGTGCACTTTGCCTGCAAAGAGTTAGCCACGGAGTACAGTCCCTGTAACATAGCTGCCCCAGTCTGTGCTTTCTTTACCTTGGGATTGTTTAAGAAGGCAGTATTAATATTTGTCACCCTGGTCGCCCATGGGTATTTTGCTTTTAAGATTTCAATGGCATTCAACAGACATCTGCCATGCTTTCCTAATAATGTATCTATTTATGACATTCAACAGACCTTTGCTGTGCTCTGCCAGGCATTGTTTTACATAGCGATCCAAAGTACCTCTCTCTAGTCCCCTTCTGTTACTGAATTTCTCTTTAGAAGAAACTTCTGTACTTGCCCCAGAGGGATAGGTTGCTACCCCTTCATTCTGGGGATTCAGAGCAACTGAAATTAATGTCTGGCGTCCCTTTGTGGGTCTCCAAAATGCTGGAATTATTAATATTTGAAATTATTAATATGAATGTGGGAAACCACCAAACACTAATTTAATCCAAATGATTTATACAGTTGCTCTAAACATTCCCAAAAAGCCTAAATAATAAGCAATTTACTACATCCAAACGGTAACCAAACATTTATAGGTATTTAATCAAAATACTTATAACCAGGATAAACCTAGGGTGCTTAGACCCATATTGGTTGGCTCCAGTGTGTTCAGGCAGGTATTAGCAATGAACCCTTTAAGAGTTTACTTTTTATACCCTTTAACAAACAAGTGATGTCATTGCCAATTACTGATTTCAACTAGAAACCAGTTTGAGACAACTGACCCTTATTTTCAGTCCTATCCCAGATAAAATATACAACCTCCTTTCTTTCCAAGGCCTTTCCTCTCTCTCTCTTCCCTTCCTTCTTGCCAACCAACAGAATAGTGGGAAGGTTTGTGCTTGTTTATTTTAAGTCAGTTTTTCTTTGTCTTGTTACTGCAGCTGTAACCATACATCCTTCCCACAATTCAAGCCAGCCCACAAACATCAGGTAGACACTGCCTCCAGTTTCTGGGACACACAGAGGCAGACACATTTGTAATATCTCATGCCAGACTACATATTAGATGTCTACAGGCATAGCTCAGATCTGTTTACAGACCAAAGAAAGACAGGTTAGACAAACCTCTCTTGATGCCCTACCAGGTTAGACGCTCCCTGGATTGGTGGAAAGATTCAACAAATGTCTGTACAGGGGTCCTGTTTACACAACTCCCCCAACATTACTTCTGACTACGGATGCATCCCTAATTGGCTGAGGAGTGCATCTGAACAACTTTAAGACTTAGGGCAAGTGATTGCCCACGGAGACAACTCTCCACATCAACCTCCTTGAACTCAGAGCAGTCAGAAATGCTTGTGCTCACTTTCTTTCACTGCTCAGAAGTACACACATAAAAATTATGACAGACAACATAGCGTTCATGTGTTACAGAAATTGTCAAGGGGGAGCCAGATCATCCTCCTGTGCACAGAAGCACTAAAGCTATGGAATTGGTGTGTTTGCCACAGTGTTTTCTTATCAGCGGCCTACCTACGAGAATCGCAGAACATAACAGTAGACAGTGTCAGTCACAAGTTCTCACATGATCACGAGTGGGAAATGAACCCAGCAGTGCTCCACAGTATATTCTATCAATGGGGGACCCCTACGATAGACTTGTTTGCTACTTACCTGAACAGGAAATGTCCACTCTATTGCTCCAGAGCCAGCACCGGGAAACGCTCATTAGAGGACGCTCTCCTTCTCCCATGAGACAAGGGCGTCCTATACGCCTTTCCCCCATTCCCTCTGCTGCTGAAGGTCCTGATAAAAATAAAAAGAGAAAAAGCAAATGTCATACTGATTGCTCCCACCTGGCGAGACAGACGTGGTGCCCGTACCTGACACAGCTGGCGATATGTCCACCAACCCCCTTCCCCCCCTTACCTCCTCTCTCAGAACGAAAGACAAAGTATCCATCCCAACCTGTGGATCCTCCGGCTCAAGGCTTGGCTCCTTCATGGTTCCAGCACATAGCGAGCTGCTGTAATGAGGAGGTGCAGGGAGTGCTACTACACAGTAGAAAATCAGCTACCCAACACACTTGCCTGCAAAGTGGATTAGGTTTCAGGTTTGGTGCAATTCCAGACAAATTACCCAACGTCTTCCACCCTTCCTGTGGTATTGGACTATATACTGGATCTCAAGAGGTCAGGGGTATCCCCCAGTTCGGTAAAGGTACACCTTGCAACTATAATAGCTTTCCATCAGCAGATAGAGGGATACTTGGTTTTTGCCCATCAAACTACGAAGAGATTCCTCAATGGCATAGTGAACCTCTATCCCCAACCCGGACACCCCACTCCAACATGGGACCTAAATCTAGTTTTCAAGAGCCTGACTAGACTGCCCTTTGAACCTATGGTCACTTCTTCACTTACATACCCATCAATGAAGACGGCATTTCTGGTGGCCCTCACCTTGATGAGGAGAATAGGGGAGATAGCAGCACTAATGGCACCCCCTCCCCACCCCTCCACAGTATTCTTTAAAGATGAGGCTACTCTTAGGCCACATCTGAAGTTCATCCCCAAGGTGACCTTGTCTTTTCACATAAACCAGCTGATTCATCTCCTAATCTGTCATCCAAAGCTTCATCATGATACCCGAGCAGCTATACTGCCTACACTAGACATTAGGAGAGCCTTACCCTTTTATCTGGACAGGAAAAAGGCCTTTAGGAAATCTCCTAATCTTTTTCTCTTCATTGTGGAAAGGTCAAAAGGCGCAGTAATATCGGCCCAAAGATTCTCCAAATGGGTCTCAAACATAAGAACAGCCATACTGGGTCAGACCAATGGTCCATCTAGCCAAGTATCCAGTCTTCTGACAGTGGCCAATGCCAGGTGCCTCAGAGGGAATTAACAGAACAGGTAATCATCAAGTGATCCATCCCGTTGCCCATTCCCAGCTTCTGGCAAACAGAAGCTAGGGACACCATCCCTGTCCATCCTGGCTAATAGCCATTGATGGACCTATCCTCCATGAACTTATCTAGTTCTTTTTTGAACCCTGTTATAGTCTTGGCATTCACAACGTCCTCTGGCAGGGAGTTCCACAGGTTGACTGTGTGTTGTGTGAAGAAATACTTCCTTTTGTTTGTTTTAAACCTGCTGCCTATTAATTTCATTTAATGATCCCTAGTTATTGTGTTATGAGGAGTAAATAATACTTCCTTATTTACTTTCTCCACACCAATTATGATTTTATAGACCTCTGTCATATCCCCCCTTATTTGTTTCTTTTCCAAGCTGAAAAGTCCTAGTCTTATTAATCTCTCCTCATACGGAAGCCGTTCCTTACCTCTAATAATTTTTGTTGCCCTTTTCCGAACCTTTTCCGATTCCAGTACAGTATATCTTTTTTGAGATGGGGTGACCACATCTGAACGCAGTTGGCAGGAAACCCTACGGGGTGCAGGTAGGTTTTTTCTGGAAGGAGCAGGGAAGGGAAAAGGAGTTAGTATGGAGAATAGAAATGAGGAAGCAAGACAGTTTAGGAAAAAATGGGGTCCATTCCTGATTAGCTTGCAAGCTCTGCCAGTCATGTCAGAGCTTGGAATGGCAGAAGGGATGGATACCTGTCACTGAGCAATTCTTAAACACTTAAAAAGTCCTAGTGGAATTTCTTGCAGAAAACTTTTACCTAGAGTTAGTGATCAAAGTATCTACCCCTCAGCCAAAGACTCTTAGAGAATGTTATAGTTTCCTCAGAATGCACTAACCCTGAGGCTTGTCATGTCAAATTCAGTCTCCATTTTACAAAAACATCCAAATGTTGGGAGTATGCAAACAGCCTTTGCTCAGCCTCCATAGTGACACCATGGGAACAATCAGAAACCTTATCCTGCCATCACACTAATTTATTGAGAGAAATTTTGTGTATTTTGTCACTGGTGATGTATCTGAGTAATGGATAGATAAGAAGAATAAGCTGTATTGGGATAGTATGAGAAGGGAGAAAGCTAAAGTTGTTTGCATGACCACATCTGGAATTGCTAAAGTTCCAAAAAAATGTGTGTGTGAAGTCAATTCTTAATTTGGGCTTTCTAATGGTTTTTCATTTTCTTTGTTTTTTGATGATATATAATTGTCAGTTTGACAAAATAGAGTCAATGAAAACTCTATTTTGTGTAAAGACAAGGTATTCTCCTTTTGTAAATAGTAATATTCATAGCAATACTCCTGGAACTCACCAGTATAAACTGGAAAAGTGTTGTCTTAATTTGCTTTAGTGTCATGAATGATAAATGACTCTTTCAGATAGTTTTTGCATACAGTGTTAGCAATAGGACATGCTGTACCTATTGATACCAAACTAAAGTGCATTTCATTGTGTTGGATACTAGAAACCTCCACTGTTGCAGATGATTTTATTAGTATTCACTCTAATTTTATTTAGCTTTTCTTTGAGAGGTTAGTTTTTTTTAAAGCCAGTATCACTAAGTATATTGTAAGTACATGCTTTCTTATAAAAGAAAGGCAGAATGCATGAAGGTAGAAACATAATAGAAGTATGTTTACAGTGGTTTTCAGGTCTAGGATACTAATTTCAAAGGAAATAATGCCTTCAGAATGCACTTTAAGAAAGGTTTTTCATTTTTGTCAACTGAATAAAACACTGGATGGGTTATTTTCAGGGAGAACTGTAGTAACATACTACACTAGCCTGCCTAAATAGTTTAGGCATGCAGTGGGAAGAGAGACTGAACGAGTAATAATTAAGGATAATGAGAACTTTCTGACAGAACATTTTTATATGCAGGAGAACTCCGGCACATTACCAAGCTAAAACCTTGGAGCCTCTTCGATGTGCTTGTGGAAAAATATGGTTGGCCTCATGAAGATGCTGCACAGTTCACAGATTTCCTGATCCCCATGCTAGAAATGGTTCCAGAAAAACGAGCTTCAGCTGGAGAATGCCTTAGGCATCCATGGTTGAATTCTTAGCAGAATCTTCAAACATAACATTGAACCAGCAACCACTTCCAGTGCATCGGACCTAATTGGTGACTGTCACAAATTCTTTAACAGGATCACAAGTGAGCTGGCTTCATCCTCAGACCTTTATTTTGCTTTGAGGTACTGTTTGACATTTTGCTTTTTGTGCACTGTATTCTTGGGGAAGGGTAGTCTTGTCTTCAGCTGGTAGTTTACTGACCCACTCTCTTCAGAAAACACTTAACGTGTCTTTAAGCATCATTTCTTGTGTTGTGTGGCATTCAAATGTCAAACTTTTGAACAAACTATTCCCCCCCCACCCCATCCCTCTGTGTTTTGGCAGGTTTTGTAACTATTTATGATGAAATATTTTAGCTGAGTATTATATAATTTACAAGTTTGACATTATCAAGTCAGAACTGAGAAATGGCAAGGAATTGTACAATTTTATTTTCTGACAAAGGGACATCATTCTTGTATTATAGTGTATGTAAATGCACCCTGTAAATGTTTATTTCCATTTAAATATGGGATGCGGACTCGGATTTCAGAGTAAAGCTACTAAGTTTAAAGAGCTTTGTAGCATACAAATTGCATGTAGCGGACTTCAAGCTGCTTTAAGGATTTGTGTAAACTTTCCATTTTGTAGAAGTTCCTGTACATTAGATTATAAACAAAGTGGCTCTGGTTTACAAGACTTCATTCCACAAATGGCACTTTAAAGGAAGGCTAGACTTCTTTCTAATGATAAAGTATGCATTATCATTCAGCACTCCCTTTTTGAATTTTTGCCTATTTTAAGTGCTTTTAAGGAGAAAATAGCAATTTCCCTTACAATGTGATAGTGACGACATGGTACCATATGGTGTTGCCTTTTTATAAGCACTGTAATTTGTACTATACCCAAAAGATTAAAAGTGAGCATGGGAAATATTCTGTCTAGGATTACTGATAATATGTGCTTGGGATACAAAAAGGATTGACCAAAAAGCAAATATAATTTAGAGGACAAAATAATTAAACTTTTGAAACAGCTCATGTTCATTCCATTCATAGCTTTACATGCTCCTAAAACAAATTGCACTAGCTTTTCCCCCCCAGGAATTGTCATATATAGCAATTAGTTTGCCCTTTGTAAGTTGCACGCAAAATTGTAAATGTTTCGAGGGGGTGAAAAAAGCTAAATAGACTCAAAGTCATAGGCAATACAGATTTTAGAATGTAAAATATGGAGGTGTATTTTGCCCTCTTTTAGAAGTCGGTGGGATGAATGTAAGTTTATTTCTGGTTTTACATAATTATGGTGCCACTTTTTTGACTGTCCATTTTAAATTTATTCACATGCCTTTGCAATAACTAGATTGTGAGAAGATAGCTCTGTGTTGTAACAATAACCAATTGTTTGAGGTGCTTGCAGTTGTCTAATTAAAGTGTTTTGTTTTTTCAGACATTGTGCTGGTCATTCAAATGCTTGATAATGGTAAATCCAACTGTTTTGATAGTCACATTTCTCAGTAGGTTTTTCAGCCTAGCATACTGGAAATGCCCGTTGACAATTCTTTTGTAAAATTTCTATATACGTGCTGAAAATATTTTACTTAATACATTAGAGCTAAAATTGCACCTGCAACAGTTAACTCATTGCTTGTTCAGACTCAGACATGTGTTCCACAGACCTGGGTGAAGTTCAAGTAACCTGTGCTTGCTTTTTGCCCTTCTGTGTATACCGCCAATAATTAAAAATGCAGATTATTTAAAACCTCTTGCTAGAGTACCACACACTACGCTATTCAAGAGACTTTCAGCCACATTGGTCACTGCTAACATTTGGGTTTCAGAGCAGAGAGCCCTGGCAGCCATCTACTTAAGGACTTCGTATTGGAAAGCTTTTTTTTTTTTTAATTAAAGGCAGCAAGGATAATATTGCTAGTGTGAAGACAAAATGCTGCAATGAAAGCAAGAGAAGACAGGAGGTAAAATTTTCTGCTTCACTCTGGAGTTGCCTTTAGGTTCATCCTGCTGCAACAAGTGAAAAATTTTCAATACAGGAAGGAAAGAAAAACTTAAGAACTGAAATATTAGTTAAAACATATGTCACTTTCTAGGCACCAAACCAGATATTCCAATATATTACAGCTCTTTGCACTACTGTAGCTATTTTTACAAAAGTTACTGGTATCCTAACATTCAGTCAATGGTGGTAACTTAAATAGTACCATTTCAGACATTTACTATGATGTCTTTTACCCATTTCTTTGAAAAGCTGTAGCTACTCAATTTAAACTGACAAAATGTTTTTGACTTTGTCTCGTACAAAATATAAGTTCTTGCTTCCAAGCTCGCTAATGATCCACTCACTTATTTTATGAATGCAATGGCTTTGAACACCACAGTAAAGTAATAAATTGTGGATCTATAGGGTTGGGATAAGGAGGTTATTTGTACAAAGCTCTGGTCATTGGTGTTGACTGTAAGCTATCTGATCGTTTAATTAGTTGATAGTCTTGGCCAATTCCTAGTAGACTTTGGGTGCTAGACTCAGGGGAAAAAACAAGGATGTGAATAGTGATGGAACTGAATTATCTTTCCTGGAGTAGTAAGAAAAATCAATTTCTAATGCTGTTACCAGTCCAATGCCTTCTTTCACCAGTAGCAGTTGCACATAAAGACAAAGCAACAGTTCCTCTTTACTCAGTCTGATATACTAGCTTTTTATAAACTGGTGGATGTTCTTGATCCTTAAAAAAAATTTACATCCACATGCCATCAGTTAGTTTCACAGAGCTAATTAAACTTTTACTGTTTCTTTAAAATTACATGCAGCCAACTGAATTAGTTTTAAGATCTAAAATAATTAGTCCTACTACCAGACTGGTATTTAATAAGATGATTAAAGGCTTGTCTTTATGTTCTATAGCATAAAAATTAGTGCACACATTTATTCTGTATTCAAACATAGTGGCCATATCTTAGCTACCATACAGATATCTTATCCTAGATATATAGTCAAATTAAAACACTGAACTTGCATTTTAACAATAAGTTTTCTGACTGTATTTATTCATTTTTATTAAGTCCATTACCTCCATGTTACTCTTTAGCCACAAAAACATACCCATCTCCTCTCTTTTGGTAATAAAGTTCATAAATCTTTCATTTTTATGTTGAAATGTCTTCTCTTCACAATGTAGGTGGGTCATTTATTGTAAGTACTGCACTATAACAATGTCTTAGTGCATTTCAGGAATTATTTTACAAAATCTGACAATCCTAAAAGTTCAAAATAGAATTCCAACATGTATGAATAGGAAACATACCTAGATAGGTACTAAAATATGTGCAAATGTTACTGTAGTCTATCTTCAAGATCAGAATAACCAATATTTGAAACATGTTTGGTATGGATCTAGTCTGTAACTGTACCAATGTATGAATATTTATCATGTACAATGCATAAACTGTGTGGATTAGTTTTGTATAATGTAACATGTTTCAGTAAACTGACACTACACTGATATTCCAAGTAGTTTTTCCTCATCTCTAATCACTAAGATTAGCAGGAAAAGAACACACTAACCTTTAATGCAGTGGTTCTCAAACTTATTTCATTGTTGCCCCCTCTTCTTTGTGTCTGTAGTCGTTTACATCTCCCACCTTCAGAGCTGGGCAGCCAGAGAGCAGTTGCTGGCTGGCACCTGGTAGCTGTGAAGGCAGCACAGAATTAAGAGTGGCATGTATTGTCACCCTTACTTCTGCACTGCTGCTGGCAGTGTTGCTGCGTGCCCAACCAGCAGCTGCTGCTCTCAGCTCTGAATGTGCACAGTAAGTTCCCCACCCGCCCTGTAAAGCTTCTCACGTCCCCCCAGTTTGAGAACCTCTGCTTTAATGGACAGCTTCACAGATGGAATAGGCAATTGGTCAGCTTTCCTCAGTCAGTTTTTCATGCAGGAGGAATAAAATATCCACAAAATGGGAACACAGATTATTTTTGAAGAGGAAATAAATTACTGCCATCACTTCTAATTATAGCACTCACAAGCCTGGCAGATTTTTAAATAGCTGGACACATAGTCACTTATAACCTTATTTTTCCTTAAATACACAACTCTCAGGACAGTGTGTTAAAACTGACATAATTGTGATTTATTAACATGAATTAAAATGCCCAACCAGTGCTGCAATGTGACAGTATATTAAAAAATTAAAGATCATATACTGTACTACTTCCACAAAGATCACACATTTTTGCAAAAGAGACTTGTCATTATGTACAGTACTATATCAAATGAAAGAAGCCTTAAGCAATTTTACACGCAAAAGAAATAGTATTTACAGCAGTTGTCAGATATTAGAAACAATCTATACATTAAATTACATTTCTGCAAATAACTGATGAAACAAAAGTCTTGTCCACACCAAACTATAAAAATCTGTATTGCATTGTTTTCTAGCTATATGCACACAAAGAACTGTTGACAGAAGAAAATGAAAAACCTATTCGTGCCATCTCTATCAGTGTACTTATTTAATTACATATGTATAAAAAGTAATATAGAAAACATTCACTAAATGAATTTAACTGCAACAATAAAATTTAAAGATTATGCAGCATCAAATCTACTGCCAGAAAAAACTGCTGGAATGTTCACTTACAAAATAAAAAGAAATACCTAATACTGGCTGAACAGCACATTTTCAGGAATTTTAAAAAAGCAAAAAAATGGAAAGAATACAATGAAAGAGCACTGGTGTTTGCTTTTATACAAAGTATCATGTACAAGCTTTAAAAAGTACCTTGAACAGGTACATATGAAATATACACAGTTTATCTTACAGAAACATTTTTAAAATGTTTAGGAGCAAGGGTCCCATTTTAATGCCACCCTGAACCATGGTAATTATTTTGAAAAGTTGGTGGCACCTGTGCTCTGTGAATAGGAATTTGTCCAGGCACTGGAGATGCCTGCTGAGGTCCTTGCACCCCATGAGGAAGGGTTACAGAGCCAGGATGAGGACAGAACCCTGAAGCTGTAGGTGTTGGAATACTGTTTGGTCCTTGAGGTTGGATATGAGGACCTTGACAGTGAGGTCCTGTTCCAGCAGGCTGATGTTGAGGTCCAGGTCCCAAGGTTGTATGATGTGGGGCTTGTGATGAATAGGAAGATACACTTGAATGAGCACTTGAAGGAAAATGTGGGGGTCCTTGATGTGATGGATGGTGTAACCCTTGTGCTGATGCTGGGTGATGCCCAGAGCCTAAAACATTGGAAGGTGGAGGCGGCGGGGGTGGAGGAGCTGAATTTACTACATGCTGGTGTTGTGCTTGCAGACCTTGATGTCCTGTTGTGGAATGAGGAGGTTGATGATGGGGTAGAGGACCTGGGGGTGGAGGTGGTGGTGGCAAATGGTGACCAGCAGCTTGAGAATGAATGTGTGATCCAGGGGCTACTGCCACGGCATGAACTGGACCTACTACGTGTGCTACAGAATGCTGCTGATGGGAACTTTGCTGCTGTACAAGATGAGGTCCTGGAGCAGGTGGTGGTGGAGGAGGAGGAGGAACAGCAGAGGCTGAAGCCTGATGATGAATACTGGGGTTCTGAGATGGCAAAAAATGCCCTGCAGTTACATGGTGTCCTGGAACTGCTTGCTGGCCCGTAGTGCCAGGAAGTGCTTGATTTGGTCCAGAAGAGAAAACAGTTTGTTGGGGTATGCTACCCTTTAACTGACTATAACTCTGAAAGTTTCCGGAGGGCTGCTGGTTTTGATAGTAAGTCGAAGAAGAAGGGGGTGGGGGAGGAGGGGGGGGTGGTGCACTGCTGTTCAAATTTTGTTGGTTAAACTGACTATAAGTTGCTGAAGATTGTCCTGAAGGTGCCTGGGTGAACAAATGTCCACTAGCCTGCTGCTGACTACCAGGCTGAAGGTTCTGTGCTGCTGGATAAAAACTTCTGTGTGTTTCTCTCTGAGGTGTTCCAACTTGAGGTGACTGTGGATGATGAGGTCTGTACGGAGATCCTAACTGTTGTGAGTGAGGCTTTGGTGAA
This sequence comes from Emys orbicularis, assembly GCF_028017835.1. Classification (NCBI taxonomy): domain Eukaryota; kingdom Metazoa; phylum Chordata; order Testudines; family Emydidae; genus Emys; species Emys orbicularis. The sequence goes on along the minus strand of NC_088683.1, from coordinate 29,488,195 downwards.
AGATAACCATGCTGTACAGGTGTGTGAGGAGTAGATGATTTTGGAGGATTTTCTACATGAGGTGAAGGGGGACAGTGCAGTTTCAAAGGTGCAGAAGGCAGCTTTTGTGAATGGGAAAGTTGCTCTGTTGAACTACGCAAATGCGACGGAGATGGGTGAGTTTTTGAAAGTACTTGGACATTATTTGTCAGTTGTTTTTGTTGCAGCTCAGATTTTGGATGATTCACATTCTCAGCCTCTGGAGTATTAACTGCAGTTTCCCAGTGAGAATCTGGTTTTGTGGGTGTTCTCCCACTTGACTGCGCTGAAACTACAGGACCAGGTGAAGAAGGCTAGATAGATGAAGAGAAAGAACAAAGTCAGTGTAACTTTACTTCAAAACATTTTAAAATATTAAAACCACTGTTTCTTAAAAATAACTTTCACCAAGTAAGTGTTTTAGAAATCAAAAAGATTTTGTTTTCCTTTGGCAGGTGCACAGGATGTATGTTCATTATTTGAAAAAGAAGATAGATACAGTTGGAAGTCTAAGCTTTCTTAATGGTAGCATTATCCTCATGATGAAGTGTTACCAAAATGCATTGAAGCTTATTATTTATACAGCATACAAAGCGTCCCAGGTTTAAAAACAAAAAACACCCGAGAAGACGTCACTACTTGAAATATCTTACAATCTATGTTATTTATAAAAGCCCTGGACTGCTGCTACTAAGGGATTTACTTCAAGTTCTATACAGAATAATTTACAGGTTTCACATCAAACTTCAAATCTTAAAACTGGGATAATGTGAACAAACTGACTGAACATTACAACCTGAATTCCTCCATTTAATATTATGCCAGTAGCTACTACACAGCTTTCTTCCTATCAGTGTTAATTACCCTCACTATTAAAAATTTGACACTTTATTTTCAGTATGAATTTGAGCATGTAGATTAGAGTTCAGATTCCTTGTAAAATTATATAGTGATCTATTTTGTTTTTTAAATCAAAATGCAAAACCATTAAAACAATTTGTCTCCCAAAAAAAATCACTGCAATTGGACTTTGGTCACTACCATTCAACATAACACATACCAAATTTTAACTGAACTGAGACATAGCCAAAATATTCCAGTAAGCCTGTGATCTATAATAATTGCATAGATTTTATCTGTTCATACTCCAGAGAATTAGGATAAAAAACAGATGAATCAGTCTGGTTATTCTTTATCAAGATTTTCCGATAATTCCAAACAATACCACTTGTGCTATGCTAAGGTATAAGGATCTTAAATGTGCTTGTTGGTGTGGGCAAGTCCTTTGCAATTGAGAATTCCTATCATGAATGAAAGCAATGGCAACTTTTTACTTGGATTAGATGAAAAATGTCTTATGTGGCATATTACATGGTTGAGATTTGGCTAGAGTTATTGCCACTCATATTCAACACAGATGTATATTAGGTAAAAGAAAAAAGTTCTTGACAACTACCTAAGTGAAAAGCACTTCGAACAATCAAGAAAGGCATTCCCAAATGTACTACATACCTATACATACTAATCTAATCAAACTACATATCGGTGCTGCGTGCATCTTATTTGTGCGCACACGCACACACAGTATTACCTTGCTTGCTTTTGAAGGACTCTTGCAAGTCTTTTGAGAAGTATCTGGGGACGGACATTCAGTTGTGGACTCTGGATTTTCAGGATCAGGGTCTACAAACAAAAACACAGTAAAATGTAGCAATTTGATAAACAAGACTTTTGTAAACACTACTAAACAGTTTACATTCAACTCTAAAGAACTATTTTTCAAGTTCTAAGTGAAACGATTCAACACTGCAAGCATGATACGAGGTCATCTGCTTACTGACCTTCCATTAGTTCAGTGAAATAAAGGACCCTTAAGTTGCAACTGAGGAATGATATTTGAATGAGATGGTGAGTATGGACTACAAGGTGATTCTCACCCTACAGATGAAGCAGATCCAAACATAATATTAAAATTGCTAAGAACTATTATGTGGATTAGTTCAATGAATCCATTTTCTGGACTGATAGTAAGCCAACTTACCACTGTCCTTGTCTTTCCTATGATCACTGAGAAGTAAAGCTCTTTGATAACTTCGCTCCCTCACTTGTTCCACTGAAGTTGAAGCAGTCCTTTAAAAAACAAACAAAATATTCTTTACATTAAAGAGGTCTAATTCCACAATTCACATGTCAGATGTATATAATTTAAACTCAAATATAGGGCAAGAGAACAGCTGTGTTTGGGCAAGAATACTGTGTAGCAAACTCACTTGTTCTTGTATAGACAGTATACACAAAAGACAAAGGATGTTCCTATCTACATCAATGTAATCAGTTAATTAGGCAGTTCGTTTTAGTAGATTCTCTCACTTCAAATATGGAATAAGTTCAACAATTTCTGCAACATGTTCATCTTAACAGAAAAGGAAGTTAGCTCTAACAGAATTCCTGTTAATATGAAGAGAATAGAGATTGGGATCTTTTTTCTTACAATAGAAACTACATGGATGAGAAAGGGAAGGATGCTCTGCCACTGACATAAATTGGGCATTTCTGAAAATTTAGGCCTCGTTCTCTGTGATTCACTTTCTCCATTTGTAAAATGGAGAAGATAATATCACACAGGGTGATGTAATGACTAGTTCGTTGTCATTTGTAAAGCAGTTCTGGAAGGTGCTACATGAGCACAGGTCTTTTTTTTTTGGCAGTGTCCAAGCCATATGGGCTAGAGTTGAGAGCAGTGCCAAGCACTGGTAGGGGCAGTGGACAACACTGGAACTCTTCCTCTGCATTCTAAAATGTTTTGATAAGTTATCAGTGATGACTATATGGCATTACTCTACGGTGGTCTTGTTGGCTTCTGAAAAACATTTGGTTTCTTAAGTCTTGTAAGGAGGTGAGTTAATCATTAGGTACCACATGAAAGGGCCTAAGTGTATTTAATGGATCATATATATTATATATCTCACATACTAGTTAGTAATACATAATCAATATAAATTTAAACTTAGTTTAGTACGGTTCATCAAACTTTTGAATAACCATTTTCTGAGAAGGAGTGCAAAACACTGTTTTTGGCTTACTATGTATCCCTCATTTCTCTTCTTGAAACATCCCTGATATTTGAGTGCAGAACAAGGATGAATTATCAATGAGGGGTCACAATGTCCCCTCCAAATATAATCAGGATAAACAAAGAAAGTCCTTGTCAAATATTTAAGATTGATGGTTCTGTTATTGATAAAATAGATAATAGAACCTAATGTGTATGGTGAAATCTTACATTTGGTCATAAATATTGTTAATCATTATTATATAATGAATCAAAGAAGAGGGGTGTTGATAGAAAGCAGGGTATAAAAGGGTGTTGCCTTTGTTTGTGTATAGCCTTGTCTGTATATACTCAGCGAGATCATTGACCAAACATACCTCAACTGATCACTAGGCTGTGGCACTTTGTACCTATGCTAAAATAAACCTGTTCCTTGGATCTGAACTCTGGAGTCAGCAGTGTTTTTTTCTGCCATCACCAAGCAGTATTTGTCTGCTTTGCTAGGTTTGTAAGGTAACCTGTAGGCCTGGTTGGTAGTCCTGAAAATATATTTTAAGGTCTCTCATAATGCTTAATGGGGAGAAAATTAAGCAGCATCCAGTGCTCAGACTAGTACTTCTTTCTATCCTGTTTTCTCTTCCCCCTATCACTCTATTTCTGCACCCCAGCATCTTCCCCCAGTTCTGGATGTCTGGGCTGCTCTGCTATCTCTGCAGCTCTTGGAGGTGGATTAGTATTTTAGCACCACATGATCTGGTAAACACTCCCTCTGTTCCTGCTTGCTGCCAGACTCTGCCTCCACAGCAGCAGACAATAGCGCTTTCTTTTACTCCCACTCATTCTCCTATTTTAACTTTTCTGTCCAGTTTTCTTAGGCAGTGTTCTCCCTCCTGGTCATTCTTCGTCCTGCTGCCTGGGTCAGTTAACCCTCCCTGAGCCTCCACTGCAGTCTCTCCTTGCCGGCTCAGCAGCCAAGAAAGCACTCGGTAAAATCCAAGTAGTGCTCTGTAAGGTAGGCTTCCCAGGCAGATGGTGAGTTGCACCCAGACTTCTGTCCCTAACTGCATTAGGTCCCAGGGCTACAAGCTGGACAGACAAGTGAGGTCCTCTACCCGTCAAGGCAACTGCGACTCCAACTGGGGGGAAAATGGACCAGGAACCCCAGAGTGCAGAGCAGGAAGAAGCTCCAAAAGCAAAGAGAACTCTGCCCACTCGACTCAGGGGATCGTGCAGAACACTGCTTCCTGAGCCAACCAGGTGGAATCTGACAAAAAATTCCTCCCTCCAAGGGGGAATGGGACCCAGTAGGGGAGGATTCTGAGACAGACCTCTCGAGAGGGCTCCAAGCCCTAAGGAAGGCAAGTTACAAAAGGCCTCACCAAAGCTGCAGCAGAGCTTTTACACTTCCAGAAGACACTAAAAAGATTAAAAAAAGAGAAAAAGCACAAAAAATCCACGAGATAATGTCTTCTGCCTCCTCCTCCTTCCCCACTGAGGAAGGTGAGCTGTCTGGATCTGAAACCTGAGCAGACTCCTGAGAATAAACCTCACCTTTCAAAATCCTCCTAAGGCTTCAATAGCCGTTCACTCCTCCTTCAAGGAAGTGATGAAGAATTTATGGAACAAGCCTGATAAGGGCAAACATGTTAACAAGAGCAACCTCGGGCTCTATAATGTTCAAGAACCAAAGGGCTGTATTGCTGAGATACCAAAGGATGATGCACTATAGCATCCTCCCTAGTGGGGGAATTCTATCCTAAGGAACCCATGGATAGAAAGATGGGCTCTGAAGCCTCTTCTGTCACCATCTGAGTGTCCCTGGCAGCTACTTGCTTTGCAAGAGCATCTCCTTCCTGGCTGGAAGATCTCAAAGCCCTTAAGGACAGAGATCACACTGAGTTTGGCTCCAATTTAAAGAGAGTCTCCCTAGCAAAAGCATTTATAGCTGATACCTCAATGGATTCAATCAGGTTCTCAACCCAAGCCATGGCTTACAGCTCATTAGCCAAGTGCCACCTATGGCTCTGACCAGGGTGGATAAAAATCAGTGATTTTTTTAAAATTATTTAAATTATAAGAAGTTTTTCTTTTTAAAAATAAACCTGTTATAAATGAAATATGAGTTTAATACAAAATATGTTAAGGCCTAAACTACTTATAATCTCTTAAAACATTTAAATAAAAATATACTGACTCCATGAGGCTATCAAAAACTTTGACTTAACTTTTTTCTATATAAAGAATGAATCTGGGGTGAAAAGTCTGCCTTTTGAGGTCAAGTTTTATAAATATGGCATAAAAGGTCATGTGCTGCATTAAGGGCTTGACCCTGGGGGGGACCCAGAGGCTGTGCTACTAGGTGCGAGAGACTAGCAAAGTCATCACAGACGTTGGGACCCGACCTCTGAGTCCCAGACACACCATCATCTATATCATCAAAATCATCCACTGAGCTCACCTGAATGGTTTCATATTCCTATTTTTTACCTGAGCTCAGATTGGCTTAGTTCTCAAATTATGAATATTTATGACTCCATACACCATGGAAACTTGCTCGCCAGCTCATGGAAAAACAATGAAGTTGATGTACCCCAACCATTTAAGGTTGTTTTGTTTAATAAAAATAAATTTTATATGCTGTTTTGTGTGTTTAATTAAACTCCAATTACAATCCAAATATAGCTTGACACAAATAAGGAGCAAAAAGTTAATTATCCAGTAAATAACCAATATCATTCACCATTTTCTAACATACTAAAATGTACAATTAATCAGAATCTGAAAATATTAAGTTCTACCACATCCATTCTTCATCCACTCACCCAGTTCAATGACCACGTAAAACAATCTGATCCAGAAGAAAATATCTCATCTGCATATGGAAGTGATAGAAAGTGTTCCCTCACAAGAAAGGTGCTCGGTTCTTACTCCATCTTTGTTATTGTACAGAAGTGCAAGGGGGGTGGAATCAGAGCTATTCTCCATTTCAAAAGGCTCAAAACAAGTGGATAAGAATATAAGTTTTGGATGGAGACCCTATCCCTGTCCTAGGGGGAATTCTTAACTTCAGTAGCTCTAGCAGAAGCATATCTCCATACCCCCATCATAAAGTGTCACTGCAGTCTTCTGAGGTTTGCCTATGGCAGGAAACATCATTGGTACCAAACACTCCCATTTGGCCTGTCCTCAGACCCCAGGGTTTTTACAAAAATGTTGTTGGTGATAATAGTGAGACTCAGGTTGAAGGGAACTGCCCTTTCCCCCCTTCCTGGACGACCAGAGCTCCAGTGTAGTAAGCAGTGCACAGGGCCACATCTCGGACAATGAATCTCCTTAAGGCCCATGGTTTCATCATCAGTGCCAAGAAAAGTTCTCTGGTTCCATCCAGGAATTAATTTTCTTGCTCTAGAGCTGCAGATACTAGATTTCCAACTTCTAGGACTCCTGGTGTCCTGGATAGGGATCATTCCATGGTCAAATCATGCAACAGAAGTCTTCAAGTCTTCATATTAAAGGTGTAGGACCACTCCCCAGAACACGAGAGATCATGTACACGTTCTGACATAGGTGATCAACTCCTTACAATGGTGGTCAGCACAAAGCAATGTCTGCCCATCTGCCTTCCAGATCCTTTAGTCCTTGCAATTGAGACCACTCTGGAGGATTGGGGAGCTCATTTAGAGACCCAGACACCCCAGGAAACCCGGAGCAAGGAAGAAATGGCTCATAGCATAAACCTAGAGCTGAGAGCAGTCAAGCTAGCTCTCCTAAGGTTCCTGCTCAACCTAAGGGTGAACCACATCCTGGTTCAATCAGGCAACACTACTACAATCGCATATTTAAACAACCACAAGAGAACTACACATGGAAGCAATGGAAATAATGAGATGGGTGGAACAGTTCCTCCTTTTCCTCAGAGCACTCCACATTAAAGGGGACCTGAACCAGCAGGCAGACTGGGTCAGCAGGTGTAGGGTCAACAACTTCGACTGGTGTCTGAACCAGATGTTCAGCCCCCCTTCAACCGAGCTGTTCATGGATCATACAAACACAAAGAGGCCAAAATACTTCACCATGGGGACAGATGCCTTATCGCACAGCTGGCTCCAGGGCCTACTCTATGCATTTCCACCCTTTCCACTACTGGGGAGGGTGGTCCAGAAAAGAAAATGAGAACAGACAATGGTAATACTGATAACTCCTTTTTGGCCAAGGAGACCTGGGTTCTCAGACCTGATAGAGCTGACACTGGAGCCCCCACTCCAGCTTCTGCAGAGATTGGACATCTTCTCACAAGGTCCTCTTCTTCACCTGGACCCAAAACAGCTTCAGCTAACAGCCTGGGTACTGAGAGGTCTGTCCTCCAGAGGCATTAAGACATTGCTTCATCTAGAAGAGTAGAAATGCTAAAAGTGTGCTTCTCTATCTTGTCCAGATTCAACAAAAGCCAAGTGCAAAATCCCAGAACTCCAGGAATACTAACCATTCAGGATTTCCTCTAAGAAGGCATAGATCAAGGCCTTCAGCCCAGTACCATTGTACCTCAGGTGTCTGCTATGTGCAGGAGCCTCAGACTCCCTGGAAGATGGAGCAGTCCGGTTAGCCAGACGTGTGGTCAGGCCACTCTTCCCAAAATGGGACCTTTCGCTAGTTCTGAGCGTCTTGACAAGCCATCTTTTTGAGTGTCTGATGTGAGAGACGGCCTTTTATTTATCCATTGCAACTTGTTTCTTAGTAGCTGTCACATCCACCAGGAGAATGTCGGAGCTGCCAGCCTTATCTATACAGGAACCTTACTGCATGTTACATGAGGACAAGATGATGTTCATGACACCAGAAACCCCCCTTCTCCTAAGTAAATTCCTCCTTCCGCGCTTCCTAAGAGGTTGCGCTTTCTTCGTTCTGTCCAAAACCACAAGATCCAAATTAAAAGATGTGGCACACCTTAGATGTCAGAAGAGTGTTGAAAATCTCTCAAGCACACAGACTCCACACAAAGCTTAGACTCCCTATTCGTGCCCTTCCACCCAAAATGCCAGGGACTCAGAGCTTCCAAGTCCTTCATCACTAGGTGGCTTAGACAATGTATTGTGGAAGCCTACAAATCATCATCGGTTCCTGTGTCAGAAGGGATAATGGCACGCTCCATGAGAGCCTTAGCAACCTCATGATTGGAACAAGTGAGTATGTCCACTGGAAATCTATGAAGCAGCCACATGGTCTATAGCTAGCACTTTCATTAAGCAAGCACTACAAGGTGGACCTATCATCTTCTGCAGAGGCCTCCTTTAGCAGGAAGGTGCTCCATGCAGTGGCTCGGAAATCAGAGACTTTCAAGTGAACTCTCAAAAAGGATGGTACTTTCTTGCCTACCAAACTTTTTTTTCATAACCCTCCCTACATCTCTTCATTGCTTGCTACTTCCCAGATGTCCTGAATTGTTGGAGATACTAGGCTGCAGAACGGAAAATTTCTTACCAATAATTTCATTTCTGCTATCAGCATCTCCCATTATTTTACCCACCTTCGATGGTTCAGGAGTCAAGGGTCAGATATTAAGTGGAATTGTTACCATATGACCATCTTCCTTGGTCTAATGTATATAGTTATTTCATTATCTCTGGAATATTTATTAATGGTGTTATGCAAGTTTTATAGCTTGGGAATAACTCATCTGGCAGCAAGCAGGAGCAGAGGGGGCAGGGCCAGACCGGATGGTGTCAAAATATCAATCCGCCTCCATGAGCTGTAGAGAGAGGAAAGCACCCCAGAATTGTGGGACAAGCAGAAAGGAAATTATTGGTAAGAAATTTTCCATTCGCCCCGTATCTTCAGTTTTTGCTGGTTGATTGCTTTATCTTTGCGGTTCTTCAGATGCATCCCTTTACATCCTAATATACTAACTGATGCATGATCCCCCATTGCAAAGTTAATTTTTAAATACTCCTCTAAAAACCTGCCTAAAATTTTGTGAAGTCCAGCTGTGAGAATTCTGCTGCTCAACAGAGGCAGCTTGAGTACCTTCTGAGCAGAGGTGGATCTTCCTGCTCAGCTTCTCAGCCCATGGTCAGCTGAAGCTTTGGGGGAACTTCTCTACAGTAGGGAAATGTGACGAAAGTTCTCCATTGTTGCTAACACCAGATCACTATTACCTGTGCTAGCAACATTGGGAACCCTACTGTAGATGGGATGCTGCTCTGTCCAAAAAGTGTAGTTAAAAAATACTCTATTTTATGTGGAAAGTTACAATCTTGACCTTTCCTCCTGCCATCCTATCTAGGCTTTTATAATCCACAGAAACAAGAAATTTTGATTTGTTTCACCCCGGCTAAATATGACTATTTACTAACACACCTCCTCACCATACTGCATTTTAAAATATTTAAGTGCTGAATAATCCACGTGCAAACTTTCAGTGACAGGACCGAATGTGTATACATATTCCAATCACTTCCCTGAGGAATCTATTCTCTGTGATTGTAAGGAAAACAGAATTAAAATATTTGTTCAGACATTTGAAAGCAAGGCTTCTGGCCAAAACTTATTTTGTATGAAGTAAATGTAGATTAGATATTCTGTTCAAACATGTATAATTTATGTATTTATAAATGGTATCCCATTGCCTTAGCTCCGAAGTCATCCAACCACAGCACACTAACAAAATACAAGATTGACAAAATTCGATTCTATAAAATACCCCCATATCTGTTACTAAAATAAACTGTTGCTATCAGGAATTCATGGTACTTACAATTTTACATAATGCATATGTAATATTTCCTAGACACACTACAAATTTAGAGTGAAAAATGTAGCACATTGCTTCTCCAATTGTCTATTTGGCAACACAAACACATTTTCTGAACTTGCAACCTGTGCTAAATGGCTTACCATTGAACTTCTGGTTCATTCTTCTCACTGGAAGAAGCTTCTTTAGTTGGACAGTTGTTGCCAGTTTCTTCTGGAGTTGTATTATAAACAGTAGCTGGCAATGGTAAAGGTAGGTTAGCAGTGTTATCAATTTGCTCCCCGTTTTCACCACTGTTATACCCATCATTAGCACCATTGTTACTGCTTATACTTCCTCCACCAGCAGCATGAGGAGATACGGTAACCAGAGAAAAGCTCTCAGTCTTGGAACCACTTTTTCTAGCTTCTCGTTGTCTCTTTCGGTATTCTAATAAAGACACCTATGGAAAAAACATAAGAGGAAAAGTTTACTCATTTTTCTTTACAAACAGTTAACTTCTGATTGCTGATAAAATTAAATTAAAATAAAATCTACAGAGCAGTTCTCTTTAAATAACTTCAAATGGATATATCACTTGCATTGTCTCTAAAATATAAGCGGAGGTAAGTTAGTAGGGCTAATGATACTCCTTTCTGGAGATTACAGAATGGTTTACTTTGGTTTCTAGTGAATAGAACAGGAGTACAGGGAGAGGAAGCATGTATTTCTTACCCGAGGAAAATGGATCTGGGGCAGTGAGTGTGGGACGGTCCCGCTATGCAGAAGCTGTACTGTTGTGGACTGCATTGTAAATACTGGGACTTCAAGCTACCATGTGATAGTGGTGGCCATTTTAAACTATTTTATTTTTCTGGTTTTACCCCAATACATTTGCATTTAAAACAAAACAGCAGGCTGATGGTTTGTTCTGATATAAAGGTGTTGCAAATCTTTGATTTGTAACACCCGTATTTGATTGTCGTTATTTAAAAGAAAAATTTATGGAAATCTGAATTATTTCCAATTCATGCATTTTGTTTTCAATTAACCCTTTATTATATAATAAAGGTAAAGATTTAGCATACATTATTTATTTCATTACTGAAGAACATGATGTACCTTAAGAAATTTTTAAAGTTTTTATATATATTTGCAACTTTCGAAAGTCTCCTTAAAATATAATAGCAACCAATTAATTTTTAAACAGACAGTGCTTTTTATGCTTCCTCCTCTCCAGGAGGAAAATCTGTGCAAAGCTGCTCTTAGTGTGCACCTCTGGGTTTGAAACAAAAAGCTGAAATACTAATATTAAGGCCTGGACAGTATTTTTTTTTTTCATTAAGAAATCAGTCTTCTGTGCAAGTTAGGTTTAACCCCTTTATGCCTTCATGTCTATTACTGGCAACCTGTGCTGAGCCTTATCTTCATAAAACCCAAACCCAGGGAACAAAAGTGCCACAACAGAAAATGCATGAGATACTGGGGCAAATTCTCAGCTGGTATAAATTGGCATAGTGCCACTAAAGAAGATAAAATTACTGAAGCTACACAGATTTACAACTGTTGAGAGTCTGACCAACTACATACACACAGACACCCACCCTATGGCCAAGATTTTTTTTTTAAAAATAGCTTAAAATTAGTATCCTGAATCCATATTTGGGCACAACTGATTTTCAAAAATACTGAGTACCAACAGCTCCCAGTTAAGTCATTGTGAGAGAGGAAGAAGTAGTTGAACTATGGACATCTCCATTAAGTCTGACAAATAGAATTAGGGCTTGTCTACACATAGAGTGCTGCAGTGGTGCAGCTGCACTGCGTCTGGTGAAGACGCTCTATGCCAACGGGAGAGCGCTCTCCCATCGCCATAATAAAACCACCTCCGCAAGCGGCGGCGGCTAGGGTGGCAGCAGAAGCTCTCCCGCTGACATAGCGCTGTCCATACCGGCACTTATGTTGGTGTAACTTATGTTGCTCGGTGGGGTGGTTTATTCACACCCCTAAGCGACATACACTGTAGGGTAGACATAGGGTAAGTGTTGCCTTATCTTTCTTCATGTGTTTACTGTTTTGTAAATTAAGAGAAATGGTGGGAAATTAGAAAAGACTGACCAGTGATATGACCCATCCAAGGAAATTAAGGTCACTCTATTTTGAAAAAGATGGATGGCCTCAGCATTTAGTTGACTTGCAAACAGTTCCAATGGTGAAGGCCTCATATTTTTTCTATTAGAAAGGATATGAAAACTGAGGATGCATTCTATCTGGGGAGGGAGTGAGACAGGGCAAGACTCCCTCCCCAATCCCCACACTCATATAAAATAACTAAACGGAATCCAGATACTCAATTTGCTTAAAGCAGTCCTTTAAACAGACATGGTTCAACTTTTGAAGAATCTAATTATGCAGTAGAGAAGCTTGAGGTCATCAACGTCCTCTGCATGATAACAAAAGGAATGGTCTCTATCCATAACTGGGCTTAGTATTTTCTCCCCATATGGCACAATTCCACCACGCCAGAGGGTTCCTGTAGGTAGTGCACCAGTGATCTTCCCCAAAGTTGATCTGCTTTCCAAAATAATTTTTCACCATCTCTCATTTTCATACTTCATTTAACAAATATTTGATTCTTCAGACGAGATCCCAGTTCCTTGATGTAAGAGCAGTATAACTTGTGCCAGAACAAGAACAGTTCTTGAGGGTATACTCCATATTCTTCATCAGGAAGAAAAAATCAGAAATGTATTATGTTCTAGAGCTGATGGAATCGCAACATGTATAAGAAAACTGCTTTTCTGGACAGAGACCCTATGCTTACCACTCATTATAATGTTGCAGCATCTCTATTACCATAGTATATGAGTGTCTCAATCTTTAACATGCTTCTCCTCACAGCACTCCTGTGTGGTAGGAAAATCATATTCCCAGTTTACAGACTGGGAACTGAAGCACAGACTAAGTGACTTGCCCACAGTCATACAGGAAGTCTGTGGTGGAGCAGGGAATTGAAGTGTGGCCTTGTGAATCCCACTCTAGCACCCAAACTACTGAACCCTCCATATGTCTAACAAAAGTGTAATTTAATACATCAGCCCAGAATGTGGTAGCTGTTTCTTCAGGTTCACCTATGGTCATGAACACTATCAATACATGGCCTCTTGGTCTTCTATCTGCATCCAGAGCTTTCACAAACATTCTGTTAATGATAGTAGCCAGTCTTAAGGGTCCCCGAGTATACACATACTCTTGCCTAGGTAATATATTAATCCAGACTTTGTTCAGCGAAGCAGTTCTCTACTCTGAAGATGCTCGTGAATTTAGAGATCTGAGAGCTTGTCTACGCATGACCCTTACTATGGAATAAGGTATGGTTTGAATTTAAAGCAGAATAGTTGTTCTGAAATAACTCCACGTGTGGACACTTATTTTGGAATAAGTGTCTACATATGGAATTACTCCAGAATAACTCATGTGGACAAGCCCTGATCTGAGATGTACATATAACAACTTGGGAGGAGAAAGATATACCAGTAAGGAAAGACTTACCAAGATCTCTTTCTATATATACACATCATTATTAGGCTCTGTTTCCATTATTTGGAACTGAGTGTTTTGTTTAGGTGTAGTATCATCTACACATGAGGAAGATTCAGAGATTACTGCCCAAGGAATACAAGCATATCCCAATCTGTGAATAGTAAAGTGCAGATTCTGTAATCCCATCAGTTATGATGTCAGAGGTGAAGTCTGATCAGTCATCCTCTCTAGAGAAGAGTCCTCAAAATTTATGCAAGTCTTCTAGTCTGAGAGTTCTCTTTCAACTGGTGTTGAAGTTGAAATTAAGCATACATTTTTCTAGATTTGAGGGCAATCTAGCTCTCTTGACCTTTCAAAAGGAAGCCTTGAATTCCCATGTTGTGATACAGTTGACTAACATGACAGCAGTATTGTATACCAATTAATAGATGAGAAGCTCCATCATCCATGTAGAAGTCATTTTCTGGATTGGCCAGAATCTCTCCTAACCTCTACTCTTCATGTCAGCAATCAATAAGCCAGGTAGGTATTAGAGAACCTGTACATTTGGAATAGTCATTTGCAGTTCAAGGGTATAGCTAAATATTGCATTTGGCAATGTGTTGAAGGCCAAAGGTTTTGCAACAAAATGCACTGTATCCACAGAAACAGTGGCCGTTAAAGATGATACCAGATAAACATCTAAGGATTTTCTTGTTCTAGACTGGTGCAATCTGTGGTCTGGAGGTCATTGTACCATATCATGAAATACACATGGATAAAACCACTGTAAACTGGCTGCTTTAAGACTTGACATCTTGTCTTAGTTTTTTTTAATTTTCCTTTGGGAAGAAGTTCCACTACAGAGGGGATAAACCATGTCTTTCGCTGATGCCACCTCAGTGTGTACTATCCTTGGGTTCCTGCATTTGGTAAAATTTTGGAGTCAGCACAATAAGCCTCTTGCCCATGTCTGGAAACTCTTAGGCTGCCACAATAATATTGAACAAGTACACACCTATAACTACTTTGATCTTAGAAGTAAGGTACTTAACTTGACCCCTATTAGTATGCTTCTACAAAATGGTCTTAGATGCCTCCATTCCAGTTTGGTAATGACTTTTCTCCTCATGACAGGAAAAGATTTTCCTGCAATTTTCTCTCAGGATGCTCTTCCTCAGTTTTTACGAATTTCTCTCTTTTTTGATACAGAAGGAAGAATAAAGAAATCTGATGTTTCTTTGATTTTGTGCTCTTTGGACTTTTTAGTCCTCCTCTGATTTCTTAGCTTTGGTGGGAGAGAGACAGGGATTGCAATTTTGTCTGCTTTTTTTGGAAATTTCTCGTGTGAAACTACATTTTCTTTCTCATCAGAAGTTGAGTAACTGATATGGTAGACAAACCTTACACTAGTGTGCTTTTGAGAACATTCCTCATCAGTGAGAGGAGGGGGTAGGAAATCAGCATACTTTTTTAAAGATGTAAACACTGATTTTAGGACTGTGGATGGAGTAGAGAAATCCCTTTGTTGCGTAGCTGGCTATGCCTGGATTTAAAGACAATGAGGCTCACTTAAGCATCAGATGAGGATGAATGGCAGAGTAGTTGCAAGAGTTTATAGCTATTTGGCTTCAGCTGAGATCAGGTTCCTTCCCTTCATCTTCAAGGTGCCTTGGAAGGAAAAAGGGCTGTAGTGACATGACTGGGAACAACCATGCCTATCAATGTCAGAGTAACACAGCTCGCCTTCAGTATCTAGCTGCAGATGTATCTCGCAATCTGAGCACAGCCTGGACTCGAATTTCCTTTTCCTGAGCTGATCTGCCATGTTGGAGGGGGTAAAAGAAGAGGAACAGAGAAAAGCAGGAAAAACCCTGTTCATTACTGCCACAAAAAGTTTGAAAAAAGGAAGAGAAAATCTAGAACAGCTACTGACTATGGGGGCAGAACTTCTGGCAGGTTGCCAGGTGAGAGACACCATCATCCCCAGTGTTCCTGTTCCCCATTCTGTAAGGAGAGAGGAGGAGTATAACTCAACACAGTAACATCTACCGAAGACATTACGCAGGAGAACTTTTAGTGCTGGTAATGGCTGACAGTTATAAATAGGCCTATAGCCATACATACCCTAAATGTACTGTAACTATTTCATTTAAATATTCTTTATAATTTAAAAAGAAGTAGTTTTGGTTAATGTCAATTTAAAATTTAGCTCAAAAGCTGAATTTTCTAAATGTACAATTTTTACAAAATCTAAAACCAACAGAACGGTTTCCATGAATTAAAGTTTCCCCGGAAGTAACTGCAGCACCAAAAGCCTTAAAGTAAAACTGATTGGTGTCAATTGATTTTCATTGTCCAAGCTGAGAACCAACAAATTAAGTAGTGAAATGTAAACTGGATTTTTAAAAGTCTGTTTTAATAAACTAATACTGTGAGTTTCTGTTTGTTTGCAACGGGGGTTTCTGTTTGTTTGCAACATATGATTTTTAAGCTGACAGAATCCCTTCAACTATAGTATTGTGATATTTTGGGATATAAGCAGGTATATTGATTTTCAGGTATGAAAATTAGAAGTTCCTTTTTAAAAAGGTAATCTGTTAATCATATAATGAAAATAATATCTGCATTGTAATACCTGTAAAAACTGATCGATAATAAATTTGTTTTTATTAATTATTTTTCTCATAACAGTTATGCATGTACTGGACTATATAAAATAAATCATGAATGATGCTTAAAGTTGTAACCTTTTTCTTTTGTGGAGGATTCTGGGGTGTGCAATTTCCATCCATCAAGATGTCGTTATTGACAGTCCTTCCAAAGCCAGATGCAATTCCATCTTCTGAAGTACAAAAAACAGATGCTTCCATAAACATGCCTCTTGCATCATCTTGAATCAGGCACTTTGACTCACTTATTCTGAATCCACCTCCTACTTCCAACTGATGTGAAGGTGTCAAGTCCCTCAAATTAGAATTCATTGAAAAATTTACACCTGTCCTGTCTGGGCTTTTTACCCATGTAGAATAAATTGTACCCCGACCACACTGAGCAGTTTCTAGTTGGCTGTTAGAATCAGTCCTATCATGTGAGGGGGCTTCCAAGTTTTTATGCAGTGTACTTTGCTCAACTTCGAGTCCCAACTGAAGGTCTGATACAGATTCCTTTTCTCCAGTGCACTGCCTGGTGACATCGGTCCTATTCCTTGGACTAGAATATCCAATAGTCTTTATTTCTTGCAGGCCCATTTCTGTCAGACTGGAATTTCTGAAAGAATTTAGTGCTAGAATTGTGGATGATCTGTCATATCCCTGCATGAAAAAAAAAAAAAAAAAGAGTATATAGTAGATATTGGACTATTTTTTCCACAAGGTAACTTTTCTTCTTATACTATTACATGTAATATAATTGAGGCTTCACTAGTGACTGCATCCTTAAAGCAGAATTAAATCCCTTTTAGTTATAGAAACAAATGTTTTTAATCAGAATTAGACCATTTACTCTCAGAGGGCACATTTAAGAGACACGTTCAAAATGATGCCCCCCCCCCTTTTTTTTTTTTTAAATGCCTTCCTTACTGCCACCTTAACACATGAACATTTAGGAAGAGAAAGAAACAATCTCATGGACAGGCTAGTTAAAAAAAAAAAATTATCATGTTTCTACTTTTGCTACATATGTTGATAGATATAACATTTTAATCAAATAAAGATTTCTGAATTTGTTTGCAATGTTAAAATACACCGCTACTTCGATATAACGCGACCTGATATAACACAAATTCGGATATAATGCGGTAAAGCAGTGCTCCGGGGGGGGCGGGGCTGCGCACTCTGGTGGATCAAAGCAAGTTCAGTATAACGCGGTTTCACCTATAACGCGTTAAGATTTTTTGGCTCCCGAGGACAGCGTTATATCGAGGTAGAGGTGTACTGGTGTTAAATTTTAAGATGTCAGCTCTTACGATAGAAAGAAATCTCAACAGAAGCAGGGTTCCTGGTCCTAAAGAGCTTAAATCACATATGGCAGGCTCCTTTCCAAATAGTGCTTCACCTAACAAGTGCAAGAGGGTTCCCTACTACCAGGCCCGCCAACAGGGAGGTGGGGGTGGGGGGTCAACTGCGCTGGGTCCTGGTGATTTAAAAGGGCCCAAGTAGATGGGATAGTTAATTTTTATTAAAAACATAAAGAAGATTAAAAAAAAAGAAATCTGGTTTTTCTGCTGCTGCTACTCTGTACAGAGTGCCATCCCTCATTGTGACATTAACAATTTGCCAGAGCACTGCTGCACCCTGCTCATCTGGACAGGGAGACTCTGAAGAGGAACAAGGTCCCTCTGTGCTACCAGATTTCCTCCCCCAAAGCTGCAGCTCCTTGCCAAACACAAGTCAGCCAGTTCAGCCATCCTAAGTTCCCCCCTTCGCTGCTGCTAGCACTGGCTCATGAACTGCTATCACGAGTGCAGGATGAGGGGCCACCTCTACCACTCAGCCAGGGAATAAGGTGCAGGTTTTCCCTCGGCCTTCACCCCTGGTTGCCTCCTCGGAGATCTCCCGGTAGATTTGGCACACCATGCCTGCTGTCTCCTTATTGCTCTGGGTGATGATGTCCCACAGCACCAGTAGCGCAAGTACTGTATTGTATATTTTAACTTTGTTGGTCATATTCAGTTACATCTTGTATATCAGTTTTTTCCTTGTCTTTTACACATGAATCACAATTAGGTGTTTAATTAGCCTACTTGATACCAGGGCTGGCTTTAGGGCGATTCAGACGATTCTCCGATTGAGCTGCTGCCGAAGATAGTGGCGGGACTTTGGCGGCAGCTCCTTCGAATCGGGCCCCGCGGTGCCTAAAGCCAGCCCTGCTTGATACTTTAGGTGTTTTCTTTGTGCTTTGTTAAATGTTTAATATATTAATTAATTTCATTCCATAATGTATTTATTTAATTTAAATATATAATTCAAAATAACAAATTTTACATCTTATATTTAGGCTCACAATTTGTTTAATACTGATACTGTAACTGGAAGAAAAAAAAAGTTGAAGCAACGCCACAACTTATGCATAGTGGGTTCTAATGTGTTATCAATAGGATAAAAAGTAGTGTCATAAACCCCAGCCATCCCTTTCTAGGGAGGCCACCGATTGTTCTGCCCTGGGGCCTGGAATTGCTATCTGTGGGCCTGCCTACTACCACTGACATTCTAAACGTTTTCAGGAGAGAAATGCCTTTCTAGGCATCATAGTAGGCTAGTAAATTAAACCTTAAGTCAGACACATAATACCACCTTATGTGAAAACTAAACAAGCCCTGTATCTAAAAATAATCAGTTAAAAATATGAAGTACTCATTTAAATGAGCTTTACAGTTCATATATTCAACTGACATGAAAATTCGACAACCATGTTAATTCTAACCTACAAGATGTACTTAACAACAACATGCATCAATGAATAATTTTTCCCCACACATTCAGGGGTATATTTTAAGTCATTCTTAGGACTCCCATTAGAATATACAAGGTGAATTTCTCAAGAACTGCCTGCCTTTAGCTGAATGTGTAAGACATAACAGTATTAGAAGTATGTATAAATAACTTTTAGTGATCATTTCTAGACATTTCAGTGCTTAGGGTTTTGGAATTTTTTTAATAGTAACACTGTAGTTAATTATTTCACCAACTTTAACTCTTAAATTTTGTTGCTGGTAATCTACAGAATAATGCACTGTTTATGATTGTCTTCTGGAAGAAATTTCATTTATATATTCTCAAATGTATGGATCATGTTGCCTTCTAGTGCCTGTAGTCTACAGAGAATCTAAGCTCTAAATGGGACAAAGAAAGGAAGAGCAAATGGAAGGGAAGTGGGAAAATATGGAAGGATGGGAAAAGGATGAAGAAGGGGGAGCAGATAACAAGGAAGGGGAAGGGATACATAAAGAGAAAAATGGGGAATGTGTAGTGCAGAAGTGGACAAACTGAGCTCAAAGAAAAATTATTTGCCACATTTTCACCAATTGACTAATTTTGGTTTGTTTACTATTAGTCTTGCAAAACGAGATTTTTCTGCTAATGAAGATGTACAGATGAATCAGCAGCCTTTTCTACAGTTTCTCACAAAGATTCTTACCTCTTGACTGTAAGCTCGCCTCTTAATTTCTGGGGAACTGTCAGGTGAGGAAATATTCTGCACAAATAAGAAAATTAGTAAGATTCAAGTTCAATCTTAACATAGGGTGACAAAGAAATATGAGAAATAAGAATGAAACAACTTAAGTTTCCATTCTTCAAATTAGTGTAAGAAGTGGTTCTGTTTCAATTTAATGGCATAAAAGCAACTGTTCAGTAACTCTTGTTGACAATAACCACAACATACGAAAGTTAACAGGCTATTAATTATATATTACAATGAAAAATATAGAAAAGCACATCTCTGCTTCAATATTGTTGACCCTTCATTCTTTTCAGATTTTGAAAGTAAACTAATAACATCTAGATCTTGTTGGTAACAGTACAATTTTTAGGCCCTGATTTTGCAATAAGATTTGTGCAAGTGGATGTGCCCAGAGAAGATCCACTGAAGTCAATGGGGCTCAATACAAGCATAAGAATTCACCCAGATGGTTCTGATTGCTGAACCAGGGCCTTTAATAGTAACTTACAGTGTAGTCTTCATGAGCAATTTGGGGTTTATCTACATGGCACTGGTAAATCATGCCAGAGGGATGTGATTTATAAAGGTCTTATAAAGGTAATGTGTTGCACTCTAACTGCCCCTTGTAGACTCTGCTGGCACACTCTAAAAACCCAAACGAGGTACCTTTTAGAGTATGCCAGCAGGAACTACATGGGGCAGTCAGAGCGCAACATGTTGGAGCAAAATCACACCCCTCTGGTGCACTTTGCTGTTCCATGTAAACAAGACCTTATGTTCCACGAATAGAAACCAAGTCTGATAATCTTGGTGCTTAAAGCAACTGGCTAATGAGTTTTAAGTGCAAAACAAGACAGTAATCAGAAAATGTCTTATTTATAAAGATGTTGGGGGGAGGGGGAGAGAGAGTAAATATTCATGTTCATCTGAAAATCTCACCTCAAAGTGCATGGCATTTCCATGTATACATGGAGTCACGGGGGTAACTGGTGAATATATGGGTTTATATCCATTCCTACAAGTTTCATCTTCTGCTTTTATCCTAGGAGGAGTAGCAAACAATGATGGGTCTGTGGCAGTGGTATCAGCATGAGTTGGCGTGGCATATGGAGAAGGAGTAGGTGTGGAGGTTTCTGAATAAGCAGAATCCAACAACTGATAGAATCTTCGTTTTTTTAGTGGTGTTGTTAGATCTATATGTTAAATAGAAAAAAGAAAGACTAGGAAACAATATTTTGCTGATCTGATAGTCATTCTTCCTCATTTTGTAAAGACTTGGGCATGCAATAAAGCTATAAATATAACACATTAAATCAGTCAGCCAGTCAAATTAAAGAAATGCCTCTCATGAAAAGTGTTAAACGTGAAAAGTCAACTACAATCCTAACAAATTACTGAAGGCAGCACAGACTTTAAGAACTGAAATTTTCAATGTTAACTAAAATGATGGAAAAACATTATAAATTACCAAAGATACAAAAACACATCAGTTATTACATCATGAAAATTCTTCAGCTCAAAAATGAAAACTATCAACATGTTTATAACATTTCACAGACTTCACATGCCAAGGTTCCTTAGTTTCACCACATTCTCATTTTATATTAAATAAATAATTTTAAGACTAGGTAATTTTTCTGTTAATTTTTTGTGCAAGCAACTCCCATTGAAATTAATTGGAATTTTGGATAATACAAGGACTGCAGGAATGGGTCTATCACCTGAAGAGTAAGTCTGAGCAGATCAATATGAAATACTTCCTCTAAACCATATTTTCTCTCAGTGAAACCCTTAAAATTCTAAAGATTAAAAAGTATCCATAGATATGTGTCAATTTACACTAGCTGGAATAACAAACTATAGTATACCACAATTATTTTCATCCCATATTTCAAGTGTTCTAATGTGACAAGAACAAAGAAAAGAGTGAATAATACTCCATATTAAGGAGGATTTTCCTACACTATCCACTAGAATATTTGTTGTTTATATGGGGCGTTTATAGTTTGAAAACCATGTTCCTCAGTAATTTAAAAAATATTAAGCCACTTCAAAAGATTAAGAAGTCTTATAATATTTAGGTGTTAAAAACTTCACCTGGTAAGGAACAGCTGTCATTCAATAATAATGGACTTTTATTTTCACCATTGATCACAGGACTTCTAGATCTTTCTTGAGATGGAGAATTAAATCTGTCTATCACTGTTGAGTTTTCTTCTTCCAAAGCTTGCTTCAACCAACGCTGTCATAAAAAGAAAGAACTTTCAAAAATTAGATGTAATTTCATTTCTAATTGAAACTAGTTCTGAACATGCTACAGATGGTAGAGCAGTTCCAAACACTTCAAGTTCCAACACAGGATTCATGCTTACAAACAAGAATTGAGATTAAATAAGAGGGAGTTGGGGGGAAAAAGAAAACCCACAGAAACAAGCAATTTGCCTTTCGTTTTAAAGCCAGGTTAAGTCAAAGGATTCATTACCTTCTTGCAAGAGCCAGTAATGTTTTCCATGGGTTCTTTTCTCCTCCTTTTTTCTGAAAGGAATGGTGAAGTAAAACGAATATAGTGCTTAGGAGTAGAATATACATGTGGACTGTAAGTGAGACCTGGTAAAGAATTCAGTTGTGTAGCCAGAACTTCAGGGTCTGTAGTTATACGCAGAGGCCTTTCTGAAATGCTGTCTATAGGCTTTCCTGTCTTCTCATTCTTCTCACTTAACCATTCACTGACCAAGTGCTAGAGAAAAAGGGGAAAATGTCAATGCTTATAAAGTTATACATAAGAAATTGCAAAATGCTGCTTAAAGAATGGTTTAGTATCTCAACCCTTCTGCATTTGATAAATCATATATGCTTTTTGGTTCATACAATATATGGATATCTAGTTTTCTGGACTATAAACTTACAAAACTTTAACATCTAACATATAGATCAGCTTGCAATTTCTCACTGATAATTTTCTTCACTCCCCCTAAAATTCTAGCTAGCTTGTATGTTTCTTACCATCCTTGAGATGGTTCTTTTTTTATAAGCCACACTATCAGTTCATGTTGGAGTGTCTTTTTTACATGTTAAAGTGTTGGGTGTGGTTTGCTTTTTCAGCAGATTATGTTAATAGTATATAAAGCTTCATTAATTTATCATCCAGCAAACAGATAGCCTGGAGTGAGACTAAATCACATTGTTATTTTAGGCTAACCATAAAGCTGTCTTTCTACTGATGGTAAGGCAACTCCCATCTTTTCATGTGCTGTGTATTTATACCTGCCTATGTTATTTTCCACTCCATGCATCTGATGAAGTGGGTTTTAGCTTATGCCCAAATAAACTTGTTAGTCTCTAAGGTGCCACAAGGACTCCTCGTTGTTTTTGCTGATACAGACTAACACGGCTACCACTCTGAAACCTTTCTACTGATGGTAACTTCAAATGTTCAATTTACATTTCATCAAAATTTGGAAATTGGTTCTTCATTTACTCTATTATCCTCCCATCCCATCTAACAACACTGAGTTTGTATTCCATTACAACATCAGCACAATTACATACATGTGCAAACTCATGAGGCCACCTAAAAGGCCAAAGATTATCATAATAAAATGCATAATTTTGGTAACTGGTGAAATAATTCAATACAAAAAGATCTAGATGTTAAATACTGCTAAACTATTATTTACATGATTTTGAACTAGGACCATGGTGCTGGTTCTTTCATTAATATTCTTGAATAATTTTATGCCAGATACTTTGTTAAATTCAAATTGTACTTTTTCCCCCCTGTTTGTACAGCATCTGGTATAATGAGGTCATGGTCCATGACTGGGGCCCATAGGCACAACAATAATATAAATAATAGTATCTGCTGTGAAGTAGTATAGGTTGAATGTTCCTAGGACCGTACATATTTTGATTCCAGAGTATATTTCAAAACTAACCCCTGGCACTCTAAGCCACTAAGCATGGGAAAATGCTTTTATTTAAATCAATATAATACTTTAACGTGTACAGATCTTCATGATCAGATTTTGTTAGTATCCTGTCTTCAGCTTAATTTATTTTCACTGTTCTGCTTTGAATATATTCCCCTCCTCCCAATCCCCCCCCCCAACAAAATATACCACTAATGGCGCTTTCTCCAAAATGGCTTCTCCACTTATATAGAACTGCAAAAGACACTAAGTCCTACAAGGGGATTTAGCTCCAATCACAGGAAACAGGAAGCAAGAAGGCTGAATTCCAATATGTACATCACTCTTTTCAATAACTTCCAAAAGTTGCATTTTGTACTCCAACCTGTATCTCTAAGTCTGTAAAGTGGTAAACCATAGTAAAGAAAGCTATGGCAAAAATATGGCAAAATCTCTTTACTTCAAAATATTGCTTGAAAGCAGTATCTGCAGAGGCTGTTGCACCAAGCTTGAAATGAATTAGTGAAAAAGTATTGATAGAGCTGGTTGGGAAATTATTCCACCCCCAAAAACCTGACAAAACCAAACTTTCACTTTGCCAAAAAAAATTTGTCAGAAAGTCAATACTTGAAAAAATATGTTTAAACATGTCCATTTAATTGAAAGGTCATTTTTAAATTAAAAAAAAAAAAAAAAATCGACAAATTTTTCAACTCACTTTAATCACTGGGTGGCCCAACCACTAATCAGAATGCTTAAGTATATGCTTGCAATAAAAGCTGTTTTCAAAAAAGAACTAGATAAATTCATACAGGATAGGTCCATCAATGGTTATTAGCCAGGATGGGTAGGGATGGCGTCTCAAGCCTCTGTTTGTCAGAAGCTGGGAATGGGTGACAGGGATGGATCACATGATGATTACCTGTTCTGTTCATTCCCTCTGGGGCACCTGGCATTCGCCAGTGTCAGAAGACAAGATACTGGGCTAGATGGACCTTTGGTCTGACCTAGTATGGCCATTCTTATGTTCAGTCAAGTAGGATTTTTGGTTCTCACTCCCCAGTAAGGGCTGGTCCACACTAAGCCCCCAGTTCGAACTAAGATACGCAACTTCAGCTACGTGAATAACGTAGCTGAAGTCGAAGTATCTTAGTTCGAACTTAAAGGTATTTACCGCGGGTCCACACGTGGCAGGCAGGCTCCCCCGTCGACTCCGCCTACTCCTCTCGCGGAGCAGGATTACCGGCGTCGACAGCGAGCACTTCCGGGATCGATTTATCGCGTCTAGACAAGACGCGATAAATCGATCCCAGAAGATCGATTGCTTACCGCCGAACCAGCAGGTAAGTATAGACGTACCCTAAGGTACGATATGTCACTGTTATAGCCCTCAGTGGGCTATGCCTAAACTACACTTTTTCTCCTAAAATTTTCTACTGCTACTTATACACCAGAACTGTTGAAATGGGGTGAAATGCTGGTGTGGACCACCCACCAGCATTTTAGCTATCATGTCATTTAGACTTACACCAAAATGCTTTTTTTAATAAAATCAAAGTCTCTGATCCCCCAAGAATCAACTCACCTATTTTAATCATGATTTAAATCAGCAAGTAGAAAACCTTAATTTAAATAACTGATTTTAATCTTGTTTTGCATTTGTACTTTGTTATTTTGCTAAAGAAAGGTTCCTTCTCATCGGATGGGATAACCACTAAAACATGTTGTTTTGCAAACAAATATAGATGTTGCACTAAATATGGTATTCCTTTTTGCTAACCAAGATATAGTATATCTACATGTGTTTATATAATCAATTACATAATTTAACATGCATTATTCAGATTCTTAATATTTACATATTTTTATATTGGAACATGACAAATGGCACATTTCTTATTTACTAGATGATAATCTTTTACTCAGGATTTATGTCAAACTGCATCCGGACAGAAATTGGAATTCAATTAAAAGTGTACAAAACAGCATTTAAAAATTGTTTTTATTAGTTGAAAATTCCTTAAATGTACTAAAAAAACAACGAGGAGTCCAGTGCACCTTAAAGACTAGCAGATTTATTTGCCCATGAAAGCTTATGCCCAAATAAATCTATTGGTCTTTAAGATACCACTGAACTCCTCGTTGTTTTTGTGGATACAGATTAACAGGACTACCCCCTGATACTCAAATGTACTGAATACATTAGAAAAAAATTCTAATTACAAAACAAGTTTTGATGAATTAACTGATTTATTAAACCACAGGAGCATTAACTGTCTCTGGTCACCACTGGAGTGCCCGCTGGGGCACATTTGAAAATCCTACATGGCACCTATCTGCTGCATCTTTAGCCACCTAAGTAGCTTTGAAAATTTGGACCCATGTTCTTCAAATTTTAGAATTAGTAGATCTTATCTTCTCCCACCTGGTTTTTATTCACTTATTGGAAAAGGAAAATAAGCTTTCCTGCTTTTTCAACTTCCAATCTATTTTTCAACTTTGAATGAACTACTCCATCCACATGAAGAAAATATTCGTTCTTCATCTGTTAGCTAAACTGAAACCAAAAGTAATTAGGGCAAAAACTTCTTTGAACAACAGAAACTGGAAGTACTTACATTTGGGAAAATGTAAATACCCAGCATTATCTCCATTTTAAAGACTGAAAAGAGAAGTACTTAATGCATTACAGGACACGGCAACATATTTATAATGCTTGAGTTGACCTCAAAAGTTAAAGATGTGTTTTCTCCCTAATTTATATAATTTTTTAAAAGTACCCTTTAACTCACTAAAATTTGAGGGCAGCTCATTTTTGCGGCATATTTTTTATTTAAAGGATTTTAGCAAATTATACTACATTTAGGGTTTACCATAGCTTGTCTATTTTAAATTTATTTTAAACAGTTATTTTTTAAAACAGGTAAGTATTTAATTTAAATAAAAACACAATTTAAATAAGAAAAATCCAAAATTTGTATCCACCCTTCCCACAATGAGACAGTAAAGGAGTTTGAGAAAGGACATCTAGAATATTATGGAGTGGCAAATGGAGGCTCTAGTTTCAGTCATTGAGTTTTCTTAAGACTTCTCAGGTGTCTTTTTACTCCTTTAAGCTTTAGGTCACAAACAGAGAAGATAACCAATAGCTTCTAGCTTTCCCTCACAATAGGAGCTAAAAAGTGATTTAAAAGGTAGGCATCTAAGGTAAGCAGAGCAAAAATATTCCTAGGGGTTTAGGATATACCGCTTCATTGCTATGCTTTGGTTTTGTGATGTGTGGAAGGGTAAAAAGATACCTTATTAAATAATGCAAGTTAACTGAATTTTTGCAGTTGTTTACTAATGGTGTCAAAATACTGAAACTACTCTAGCATTATTTTCTTCCACATTTATATTATAAATAGAGCTCTTCGTTTTCAGTTTTTTATTTTATTTAATTTTTCACAAGAATTTATCAGTCTTTATTACCACAACAAAAAAACCCGGTGAAAATCAGTGCAAAAACTATTAATAATTATTCTGCATAAATATTGGGGTTTATTTTGGTGGACGGAAAGACATGGGGGAAAAAGTATTCAGTAGATTAATGCTTTGAATTCCGTTCATCGATGTGGTCTGCTGCAAAACTAAAACAGAACTCAAAACATAATGCCACCTCTGAGTTTAAGAAAACAATACATCTCTAATCCCCAAATAAAACTTTTCATTTGAATAAACAGTTTACTGTTGTAGACTTCGAACTATTAGCCTATAAATATTTGCATTTAATAATTGGGCCACACCATTTGCAGCGCATAAACTCAACTTCATCCTTTTCTCCCTTAAAAAAAACAAAACACTTTCGAATACTTCCTTGTTCTCAAATGTATTCGGATACAGATTTTCATTTTCTTCCCATTTTAGTGTGTCAAATCTTTAAACTGTTATCTGCAAACAGCTTGAAATGTATATGTGGTGGGTGTGAGATTCATCAGTACATTCAGAGGCACATGCACTTCAGAGCTTGGGTGCGTGCTTGTTTGTTTATGGTATGTATCTTCTAGATTAATGCATAGCCTTATTTCAACAGGCAGCTTTGCATATATATACACAGACTAATGTATTATTGTAATACATATATCTCATGCAATGTATTGTATTTTCCTAATAAAACAAGTTATTTTTATATATTTGAATGATACAAAAGTAGGGTGAAAATCAGAAAAAAACTGAATACTTTCTGTAAAACCCGGGAATTTTTCAGTAAAAATTGGTTTAAACTGAAAACGAAGGGGCTTAATTATAAAGAATATTTTCTTTAAATTTTGAACATGCTGCACAAGTTGTTTAGAGAATTCTTATCTTTCACAGTGCAAGATATTTTGAAAGCTATTTTAATTAGTGCTGTAGGATATCTTTACAGGTTATATGCAACATGCTTATATAAAAAATGGAAGTTCCTTTGAACAGTATTCCTAATATTTTCAAGTGTTTAATTTTTCTTGAGATCTTTTAAATTTAGCCAACTTGAAAGCCAGCCTTCTCAGCAAAAGAGAACAACAACAACAAAAAAACAACCAATAAATCAAAACATCCTGGCACAAACAGTTAAAGTTAAAAACAAGTTAAATCTTATAACAAAGTAGAACATAAAATAAGTCTCCTTTTTATTTATTAAACTTTGATTGCTTGACTTTGCAATCTAAGTAATTTTCTTTTAACAGATTTCTTATATGTAATATTTAGATGCATGTGCAAAGAAATGTGATTAGCAAACATGAACTCCAGAATTATTCTGGAAAATGTACTTCAGAAATTTTGTAAATGCAAAGAAAAAATGGTTACCTACCTTTCATAAGATGTGTTCTCATGATGTGTTGCTCATGTCCATTCCATTCAAGGTGTGCATGCACCCACGTGCACAGTAGTCAGAGATTTTTGCCTTAGCGGTATCCGCAGGGTCAGCAGCGGCGCCCCCTTGAGTGCCACGCTCATGCGTTGGAATATCAGGCATCTCCGACTCTACGCCCTCTTGGTTCCTTCTTACCAGCAACTCCAACAGAGGGGAAAGAGGGCAAATAATGGAATGGACATGAGCAACACATCTCGAAGACCAACAATTACAAAAGGTAGGTAACCGTTTTTTCTTCTTCGAGTGCTTGCTCATGTCAATTCCATTCTAAGTGACTCACAAGCAGTGCCAATGGAGGTGGGCTTGGAATTCACGGTTTGGCAGCTTGCAGCACTGTTCTGCTGAAGCCAGCATCATCCCAGGTCTGCTGGGTCAGCACATAACGGGATGTAAACATGTGGACAGACGACCAGGTAGCAGCTCTACAGATCTCTTGGATCAGCACCCGAGCCAAGAAGGCCACTGATGACTCTTGCGCTCTAGTCGAGTGCGCCTTGACTATCATCGGTGGAAGCACACTCGGAAACTCGTATTAGTATCGGATGCAGGCTGTGATCCAGGACTAAATCCTCTGAGCAGACACTGGACGACCTTTCTTCCTGTCTGCCACAGCAACGAACAGTTGCGTTGACTTACGGAAAGGCCGTGTCCTGTCGATATAAAAGGCCAGCGCCCTCCAGACATCCGGGGCGTATAACCTGCACGCCTCTTTAGAACTATGGGGCTTCGGAAAGAAGACCGATAAGAAAATGTCCTTGCTGGTATGAAACTGGGAAACTATCTTGTGCAGGAATGCTGGCTGCGGCTGCAACTGGAGTTTAGCCTTGTAGAACACCGTATAGAGCGGCTCTGACATAAGCGCCCTGAGCTCAGACACTCTGCGGGTGGATGTAATTGCCATCAGGAATGCCACCTTTCAGGAGAGAAGGAAAAGAGAACAGGAAGCCAGAGGCTCAAATGGAGGTCCCATGAGCCTCGACAGCACAAGGTTCAAATCCCAGGGAGGGACCGGATCCCAGACGTGAAGGTAAAGACTCTCCAGACCTTTCAGAAATCGGGCCTTCAGGTCATGAGCGAAGATTGACCTGCCTTGGGATGGAGGCTGGAAAGCCGAAATAGCAACCAGGTGGACCCTGATTGACAACAGTGACAAGCCTTGGAGCTTGAGGTGCAGGAGATAGTCCAGGATCACCTGCAGGAAGGCCTGTTCGACCCAGACACACTGATCCAAGGCCCAGCACATAAACCTTTTCCACTTTGCCTGATAGGTCGCTCTGGTGGAGGGCTTTCTGCTACCTAACAAGATCAGTTGCATTTGGATCGAGTATGCCCACTCATCCGCAGTTAGCCACGCAGCAGCCACACTGTCAAGTACAGCGCCTCCAGGTTCTGGTGCAGGAGACTGCTGTGATACTAAGACAGCAGGTCCGGCCACAGAGGGAGTTGCAGCGGCTCAGCTACTGAAAGGTCTAGCAGCATGCCGAACCAGTGCTGGCGACGCCACTCGGGAGCTATCAGGATAACCCTCGCCCTGTCCCGCTTGATTTTCACTAGGACTCTGTGGATCAACGACACTGGTGGGAAGGCGTACATCAGGGCCCCGACCACAGAAGTAGGAAAGCATCTGACAGGGAACCACCCCCTCGAGCGAACAGAACACATGGTGTTTTCTGTTTTGGCAGGACGCGAACAAGTCCACCTGGGGAGTTCCCCACTTTCAGAAGATCATACTGGCTGCCTCCAGCTGGAGCGACCACTTGTAGCGAGACGAGAAGGTTCTGCCAAGGCGATCTGCTAGCACATTCTTGGTGCCAGGCAGGTGCGCGGCTACCAGATGAATGGCATGCCGCACACAGAAGTGCCAAAGGTTGAGAGCTTCTTGGCAGAGGGCTGATGACCTGGCTCCGCCCTGTCTGTTGATGTACTACATCGCGGCGGTACTGTCCGTGAGGACTTGCACGACCTTGCCCCTCAGGTGGGGCAAGAAGGCCTGGCAGGCCAGGCGAACCGCTCTGAGCTCCCTGACGATGTGGAGGGCCAGATTGTCCCACCCCCATCAGCCCTGGGTGCTCAGCTCGCCCAGGTGGGCTCCCCAGCCCCGGTCTGAAGCATCAGAGACCAGGGTCAACAACGGGGACAGGGTCACAAAAGGGACTCCCTGCAACATCGACCCAGCGTCCAAGCAACAATCCAGGGACGACAGGATTTGATCTGGCACCCTGACCACCCAGTCTAGATCATGTCTGTTAGGGGTGTAGACTGACACCAGACATGCTTGCAAAGGATGGAGATGGAGGGAGGTGGAGCCGAGCAAGAGTGACCACATAGATACCAGCAGCCATGTGGCCTAACAACCGCAGACAGGTGTGAGCTGTGGTGAGCGGGCAGCTCCTCACATAGGATATCAGATCAGACATGGCCTGAAAACGCGCCTCCGGGAGGAAGGTTCTGGGCTTCCATGGAGTTGAGAACCACTCCAATGAACTCTATGAATTGGACCGGCCTTAAGGTGAATTTTTTTCTCATTTATCAACAGGCCCAGGTCGTGGCAACTGGAACGCACCAGATCGAGGCGTCTCTGCACTTGGTTCCGGGACCTGCCTTTGATGAGCCAGTTGTCGACATATGGGAAGACCTGGACCCCTCGACGTCTGAGGTAAGCGGCCAACAGCCCCACATATTTGGTAAAATCCCTTGTGGCTGATGAGACACCAAAGGGGAGCACCGTAAATTGGAAATGGCGTTCACCCACTATAAACCGGAGGAAACACACGTGACCTTGGAATATGGAGATGTGGAAATAGGTGTCCTTCAAGTCGAGGGCAGCGTATCGGTCTCCCAGTTCCAGGGAGGGGATCATGGAGGCCAGGGAGACCATGCAAAACCTCAACTTTTGAAAGCCTTGTTGAGGTGTCACAGCTCCAGAAGGTCTCACAGTTACACCGAAAATTGCAGGTGTAACCGTGAGACACTATGTACAGCACCAAACGGTGCGAGGTGACTTGGGACCAGGCCGAACGGAAGGAATGCAGGCGCTTGAGGAAAGAGCGGGATGGATCCTGGACGGTGACTGGGGCATCGCTCTTGACCACACCCTCAAAACAAGCACATCCGGCCCCCGCAGTGTTTTGCCAGACCGGGCTGCACAGGTGAGCGGGAGGAAGAGGGGTGAGAGCGGCTGAAACCAGCATCTCTGTCCCTTCTTCTTGCAGGCCCCTGGCGAGACTGCCAAGGCTTAGGCGACGGGGCGGCCAGAACTGCTTCCTCGCAGACTGCGGTGTGTGCATTCCCAGCAAGCGAAGGTGGCCCTGGTGTCCTTCAGCCCATGCAGCCTTGCATCAATCTGATCTGAAAGGAGACTGTTCACATCAAACGGGAGGTCTTGGATGGAGGTTTGCATTTCCTGGAAGAGACCTGCAGTCTGAAGCCAGGAGATGTGCCTAATCACCACCGCAAACGTGACCACCCTGGCTGCCGAGTCCACCGCATCCCACGCCAACTGGAGGGAGCACCTGGCAGCCGCAGTGCCCTCCACCACCAGGGTGCCAAATTCTTGGGCCAACTCCTGTGGAAGGGACTCTTTGAACTTATGAAGGGAGTCCCATAAGTTAAATTTGTAACAGCCCAAGAGGGCCTGATGGTTCGCACCCAGAACCGCAAACTGGCCATCGAATAAATCTTTCTCCCAAACAGATCCAACTGTTTGGCCTCTTTATTTTTGGGAGTCAAACTGGTATGCCCCTGTTTGTCTCTTTCATTGGCCACAGAGACCACCAGCGAGCCTAGGGAGGGTGGGTACAGAGGTACTCGAACCCCTTGGCTGGGACAAAATGCTTTTCAGCCCTCTTTGAAGTGGGAGGGAGGAAGGACAGAGTTTACCAGAGACCCTTGGCAATCTTAAGGACACCGTCATGCACCAGTAGGTCAAGACGGGTAGGGGTGGAGGCTGACAGGACGTTAAACAAGGCGTCCATCTGCTCAGCCATTTCCTCTGCCTCCAGGCCCAAGTTCTTGGCCACCCGACGCAGCAGGGCCTGATGTTCTTTGAAATTGTCTGGTGGGCTTGCCCTCAAGGGTCCCACAACCGCCTCATCCAAGGACGAGGACGATGATTGCAGTGCCAGGGGAGGTTCCGGGTCATCTTCCCCCGTGGGGGAAGGAGGCTTGGGGTGGGCACCATTCCCTCTGCTCCAACCAATGAGCGTGCCATTGGTGGCACCAGCTGCTGCTCTGAGGAGGTGGCCAATGAGTGGTAGAAGGGAGCATCGCCACAACCGGCATTCCCCATGTGCCCCAATAAGGCCACTCCACCTGCCACTGGCCATGCTGCTAAGTTGGTGCAGTCAATGTTGATGCAGCCTCGAGTGCCCATTCGCGCTGGTGCAGCCTAGGTGAGGGGCTGAACTGGGCTTCCGTGCCAGAGGAATTCCCTTCCAGTGACCACGGTGGGGCTGTTGACAGGGACCAGTGTCCGCAGCGAGATGATCGGTGCCGGTATCAAGGGGACTGCTGCTGGGGAAATTGGAGACACAATGGGGAGAACTTCCATAATTCAGACCTGCACATATAAGATTATCTGCAGGAGGGTGAGTGGCATCGGTAATACAGCGACCGGCATCTTGCTCTGGACAATCCACGTTGGTGACTGAGGAGCCCCACGGCGTCCAGGCTGCGGTTCTGGTGACCTGCAGCACGGAGGTGGAGAGCACTGCTTCGTCTCGGAGGATCGGCGGCACTCCACTGCCCCGAGGAGTCTTAGCGGCTGGCTTGCCCTCGTGGGGAGCCTTTGCCGGTTCCTGGGGCACATGCTGCGTTGGCGGCATAGGCTTATGTTCTCTCGGCACCAGGAGAGCCTGTGAAGGCGTCAGTGCTGCCAGGGTTTTGTTACCCAGGCCACTCCCGGGAGTCGGTGGTGGACATTTCACGGGACTAAGAGCCCCAGCTGGAGGGGTGTGAGCATGCGGCTCCAGAGTGGCTGGGCGGCCTGAAGCAGGTCCTTTGTTTGATGGCCCATGGTCCTTTTTGCTCAGTGCCAGGGATTTAGACTTCTTTTTGGGCAATTGGGAATGGTGCCAGGCGGAGCCTGGTGCTGAGAGTGCACTGCGCACTGAGGCCAACGTACTCAGCGAGTCCTGGTGGGGCTGCACGGAGGCCAGATGGACTCCATAAGGAGAGCCCGAAGTCGAACATCCCGCTCCTTCTGTGTGCGGGGCCGAAAGTTCTTACAAATTCGGCACTTGTCTCTAATGTGTGACTCCCCTAAGCACTTGAGGCAGCTGCTATGGGGAGTCACTTACAGGCATAGGCCTGTGGCAGTCCGCACAGGGCTTAAACCCGGGAGACTGGGGCATACCCCGCCTGGAGCGAAGTCCCCGCTGGGACCTTAACTGCTAACTATTAACTACATTTAACTACTTAACACTAACTACTATGAACACAACTATTTACATGGTCCTATGGCTCAAAGACAATAGACGGAAACTGCTATCCCTTGCAATGCAAAGGAAGGCGCTCCCACTAAGCACTACAGGCAGTAAGGAGGAATTAAGAGGGTGTAGTGTCGGCGGCACCTGATATACAGACGCATGAGTGCAGAACTTGAGGAGGTGCCACTGCCGACCCTACGGATACTGCTAAGGCAAAAATCTCCGATCACTGTGCATGTGGGCACGTGCACCCCTAGAACGGAATTGACATGAGCAAGCATTCGAAGAAGAATGTATTTTATCAGCTGTAAGCAAATTGTTGTAGAATTCCATTAATTATTTTAGTCCCTTAGATTACCAACAGTGACATGCCAAAAATCTACAATGACGTTCATGTCAGTGAAGTCAAGGAGTTAATAGCATGGTGTAGTATGTATCTTTATAGAAAGTTTTTTTTTGTTTTTTTTTGTTTTTCCTTAGTGTTCCTCTTTTTATAGATGTTCTTTTTTATAGACAGACATACCTTCTTTGTTTTAGGATACTTAGCAGGGCATTTATTAAGTGCTGGAGCTTCTGTTTCAGTAACTATTTCTGCAATAGTAGTTTCTGTTTCAGGCTCAGCTGCAAGTGCAGTGTTCTCAGCTTCATTCTGTTGTGAAGCAACTTCCACATCTGGAGAAGATGGCTGGATATCTGAACACGTGCTGACAGTTCTGTGTCGTCTACGCTGCTGTCCAATATGTGTTCTGCTCCGAGAGAAGCTTTTTCTTTGTTTAGCTCTATTAACTTTGGCAGGGGTTGGCTTGGTGGCAGTTTCCTCTTTTGCTGATTCCTGGTACAAGATATAGCAGCTAAAGTAGTTACATACATGACTAAAAATAAAACAAGATTGATTTCCCTCATTCTTAGAGGTTTAAAAGACTAACACAGTTTCTGGCTTTAAAATGGAAACATTTAATGCCAATACCCTCTCAAGACACAAACATGTGCATGGGGATTCCTGTATGTTTATATGAAATATCAGGCACTGTTGAACAGGAATCTGGAGTGGAAAAACAACTGGTCTAATTGACTTGGTAATTCCTCTGCTGAACTTTGATAGTTTCTAACTACATTGGTCTATAGTGAATCTATTTATCTCATAAATCTCTTTCAGGGCAAGGACCTTGTTCCCTTGTTTGTCTGCAATGCCCCAGCACACCCTTGGTGCTACATAAATAATGCTCTTAAATATGTTAACTGTGAATATTTTGGACTTTTCCTTGTCTCTGTTACAGTATCTGCATAGTAAAGAAAGGCAAAATGTTTAATACAGAGAATGCAGTACTATCCAGCAAGGAAAGTATTTCCCACTGGTGATTAATGCTTTTAATCATGGCTGTTACAAACAGCAGAGTTATAATTTACTGAATTTTTATTTTACATATACCTGACAAAGTTGTTATTACTTAAAATCTAAGCAATTACAATGGCATGCATAATATTTAATATATTTATAGTACTTTCTCTTTGAAGATCACCATGTGTATCAGACATAACAAACTAAGCCATACAAAACTCTTGGAGTTAGGATTAGAGTGCAGTCTGACTCCGTCTTGAACTCTAACTACTAGCCAATGCAGTCTCCATGTAACCCTTGTGTGTATATAAAACTCTCTTAATTTAACTGCTGTTCTTCAACTACGGTTATACTAATTTATATATTCTTGAAAGATTAAAAAATATACCATGTCATGTCAAAACTCTGTTCAAATTTTAGTAAAATTTGAAGTCAAATCCAAAAAAACAAAATATGGAATTAAGATTTCAAAAGTTTTAGACTAAAAATGTATTTTGAATTCCAAACTTAATTTTTAAGAAGGTAATATTTAATACTTGTTTTAAGTTACAGATAGCTACCTGAATAAACTCTGTGTCACTGATAATCTGTGCTTCCTTGCATTCTGATTTAACCTCCGTTTTAGCTGTGCTGATTCTTTCCAAAGCCTGTTCTCTTCTTTTTTCTCTTTTTTCTAGTCTGGCAAAAGCTTGCAGAATAGCTTCCATTTTCCGTTCTTCTCTTGTCTGAAGGATATAATAAGGATTTATCAGATATCAAACATCAGTTTCATATACAAAATGCACACGTTTTGATTTTTAAAAGGTGCTTAAAAAAACCCATACAATGATATACATAATGTGTTCATGTGCAGGTCAGATTCAGCCAAAGCTCAGAGACAATGACTGTTAGTATCATGAGAATTCTTACACGCATAAAGTAGGGTTTCCTGTTTTGGACTAGAACCAATAGCATACTAAAAATAAGCATTTACCAGTAATCAGTTACACTAGAAATGTAAAAAAATAGCCCTCTGGCTATTATTTGTATGTTGCTCCAAGTCAATTTCACAATGGGAATACTGCAAAACTGATGGCCAGAGGAAAATAAACATTACTTATCAGGAACAATACAAATAAATACATAGAGTTTTTCAACGTTACGTATGCCAAAGCAGTATTTTATTTTTATTTTTAATTTAAAACAATATATATGTCAAAATAGGTTCCCTTAGGTTAATATACCAACATTTCCATACAGAGAAACTAGATTTTCAGTATGAATGCATGAGTAATTCAGGTCCTGATCCTTGTGCATGGACAGACCTCTTGCACCCACAGAGAGCTCCATTTATGTAAATGCACAAGTTACAGGATCAGATGCTTCGATTAAAAGCTCTGAGTCAGGGACCTGTCTTTTCGTTTTCTGTGAAGGGCCATACATACCTATGGCAAGGTATTTTTATTACTACTAACATTAATCTTGCTCCAGTAAAGACTGGGCACAATAGAGAAATACATTTTATGTTAAAGAAAGGGAACACTTACAAATAACTATGCTGCTCCTAATAGTGAAACAAAGGGGCAAAATAAAGCTCCAGCTCTGCACCTGTTTTACTAAGACAGTAACTCCTCGCTTAACGTTGTAGTTATGCTCCTGAAAAAATGCTACTTTAAGCAAAACGATATTAAGCAATTCCAATTTCCCCATAAGAATTAATGTAAATGTGTGTGTGGCGGGGGGGGGGGGGGGGGGAGTTAGGATCCAGGGAAATTTTTTTTGCCAGACAAAAGACTATATATACACATACACATTATATGGAGATATACCTATCTCATAGAACTGGAAGGGACCTTGAAAGGTCATTGAGTCCAGTCCCCTGCCTTCACAGCAGGACCAAGTACTGTCCCTGACAGATTTTTGCCCCTCATCCCTAAATGGCCCGCTCAAGTATTGAACTCACAACGCTGGGTTTAGCAGGCCAATACTCAAACCACTGAGCTATCCCTCCCACAGTATAAGTTTTAAACAAACAATTTAATACTGTACACAGCAATTATGATTGTGAAGCTTGGTTGAGGTGGTGGAGTCAGAGGGTGGGATAGCTCAGTGGTTTGAGCATTGGCCTGCTAAACCCATGGTTATGAGTTCAATCCTTGAGGGGGCCACCTAGGGATCTGGGGGAAAATCAGTACTTGGTCCTGCTAGTGAAGGCAGGGGGCTGGACTCAATGACCTTTCAGGGTCCCTTCCAGTTCTATGGGATAGGTATATCTCCATATATTTTTTATTAATTATTATTATTATATTATTTGCAATTATGGTGATGAAGTTGTAGTTAGACTTAATTCTATTCTGATTGTGTGGGATTATTATGCAGCACTATCTGCAGCATAGTTAAAGTTGCTATACAGAGTTCAGCTTTAAACTTTTATTCTGTACAAATCTAATTGAAATGGCAAAACCAAAATAAATATAAACTTGGTTACTACTTGCATTTTTTCATGGTGGTTTGATGAATAATGAATTGACATAGAATACAGTTCAAAATTAACCCCTTTTGGTTGTCTATATTTCAGAACTTTTTAGCCATAATGGAAAATGTGTGCTAAGGCAAATCTGCTATATTTCATTTGATGACAAATCTGCCACTACATCAATCCTGACAAAAATTAAAAAAAAAAAAAAAAAGAATCCTTCACCATACACCACTGTATACTGCAACTTCAAGTTTGCACTCTAACACAAAACTTTAACAGTTGCCTCAGCAGCATTAAGGCAGAATAACTTCCCAAATGCATGGGATATGAGACAGTCATATGTGCTGATCTGTTGATATAAAGCATATGAGATCTTAGAAGTTTTGCATTAAAATGCAAGTTCAATAAAGTTGGGTTACATATTGCTTTTTTATATCAATTGGGGATGGAAATGAAAACCTAATGGAGTGTAGTAGTACCTTATCCATAGCTTTGCAGGCAATATGAAGGTGGAAAGAAATGCAAAAATCTTTTACCATCTTAAAATTTGTTTAAGATTATGGGAGGATGGAGCATATCCTGCTGTAACCTGAAACACCACTAAACATAGCGTTTTGGTTGCTATTTAAACAGAATTCAGTGTCAAATGGTGTTCACTTGCATAAAACTCACCATGCAAAGATTGAGCACCTGATGGTATAATGTATATTTTAGAAAAAGAATACACATTTCAAAATCTGAGACTGACAGAAATTTAATGTTTTTAAGAAGAAATGATAGATCAAATATGAATACTATATAATCACTTAGATTTTTTGGGCAAGGCAAAGATATGTAACATTAAACCATTCCTATTCGGTCATACCCTAAAGGAAGTGGTTTTGCAGCACAATAAATACTTGTTAACACAAAGTTACATTTAGGCAGTATAGAACATAATCCGTTAACTGGCCACCACAAGTCTTCTCCTCATTAATTTAGAGTTAGACTGACTTAATTGCCTTTTATCTCTTCCTTCTT
This sequence comes from Emys orbicularis, assembly GCF_028017835.1. Lineage (NCBI taxonomy): Eukaryota > Metazoa > Chordata > Testudines > Emydidae > Emys > Emys orbicularis. The sequence continues at coordinate 29,449,669 of NC_088683.1, read as the reverse complement.
TTAATCTGAAAGGATTTAAGAGAGATGATCTCATCCTCTCTTAATATATCTGGTATTCAATCTACAGAGCAAAATTACCTTTGTAGGATGTCACTTGTCTCATGACCCTAGCCAAAGGCAAGGTAAGATCATGGCACTCACTAGAAGTTTATGAAGGAAATTCTTTTTCTCCATAATAAAAATTTTCAATTGCACTAAAGATATTTACTTCTCCCCAGCTAAAACAGCAACAGTTTGAGACTAGACCTCATAACCCATATTTTATAATCCTCATTTTGGCAAACATGACTAGAAAAATCAAAAGGCTAACTACTAACAAATGTCATAATGCAACACTGAAAATTAACAGATTATATAATACTTTCAGATGCATATTCTAACTTTGCATTGCTATGTTAGCAAAAATCTGGTAGGATACTAATACTTCCAATTTTAGTAGGTATTTCAAGTTGTGGGAGGTGGATCAGTCATTTAAATTTGGCTTTCAGGGACTTAAAAAAAAAAGTCTGGCTGAGGGAAGTGATGAGGTACAAAGTCCCCATTTCTTCAAATTTACCCCTAACAGGTAATGGCAGAAGTTAGTGATAGAAAGAGACCAATCTGACCAACTTGTCCACTATGCCCATGCTAATGTAGAATTACTCTCCATAGTACATTTTCTAGTGTTTTGTCCAATGTAGGTAAATGCCTTAAAGCAATGGGCCACCATAATTTTCCCTCGAAGCCTACTGCTCATGTTTATAGATATCTTTAGGAAGCATTTCCTGATGTTCGGGATATTTTTCTTTTCATATTTGTACTCCTATGTGTTTTCATTAAAATATTTTGGACAGAGTTGTTTCACCACGTCACCCCACAGCATTTAACTAAGCTAGACTGAATTAATTCATGTGTTTCTCATAAGCAACTGTGTGTGTATTCTGTAATTTTGTGGCATCCACTCCTTGCTGCAGAATTATGTTCCAGTTTCTAAGCCTTCATTTAAAAAAAAAAAGTTTCTAGCTGCTTTGGTGGTGAAGATTACACTCTGATCATGTTTTCAAGGTTAACAGTTTTGTCTACAGACAGCCTGAAAGAGTTCAGAGGTATGAAGGGCCTCCAAAAACATTAGTGGGGTGCTGACTGACCCCTAACAAAGACAATTTTAAATGTCAGTGGTGTTAAAGACAGGGTCAACTTTCATCTGAATGTTTACCTATTACTGTCATACGTTAAAGCTAACGTTTCTTTAAATATTAGAGAAAATCTGGTATTGTTTACTTTGTACATTTATAATACTTGGCATACAGTCCATTTCATTGTGTTCCATTTACATGAGTCTTCTGCACAGCAACATAGCAGAGAAAAAGTATTATAAAAACAAAATGTAATTTTAAAACCACAAAGTTCACATGGAGAAAATGATGCAAAAAACCTAGTGAAGGGCCCATACACAAAGACACGTTAGCTAAATAAAAGGAGAGTAAGTCCACAAGCAGTAGAGAAGTTAAGGTGACAGAGGTGGGAGATAAACCCAAGTTCCTGATGTCAGTGGCAAGAGACAGACTGACTATAATTGCCAGGTGTAATACTAATTTTTAAACTACCTCATCTCCTGTCTCTACTTCTTACATTTTCAGACATGCTCCTTGGTGCTTTCTGCCATGCTTCCCCCCATGCTTGGGAGGAGCTCCCTGTAAAACATCTGCAAAGCTACCTCATTATCCTCCTCTTCCGTGATGCCTACAAAAAACTGGATAACAATTAGGCTGTGGCGTGCTGAGATCATTGCCTTTCATGAATGACCAATAATGTTTCACTGTTTCCTTGTACTCCCCAGCCATTTGTATTGCATTCATCTGTGGTCTCTACCTTATATTTAGACTAAGTTCTCTGGAGCAGAGATAGTCTTTGTTCTGTGTTTGTATCACACCTAGCACAATGGGGTCCTGGGTCCACGACTGGGGCCCACAGGTGCTACAGTAACACTGCTACTAATAATAATTAACAAAGGACCCTCTGACAGATATAAAAAGCAACAGAGAGTCCTGTGGCACCTTTAAGACTAACAGATGTATTGGAGCATAAGCTTTCGTGGGTGAATGCCCACTTCGTCGGATGCATCCGACGAAGTGGGCATTCACCCACGAAAGCTTATGCTCCAATACATCTGTTAGTCTTAAAGGTGCCACAGGACTCTCTGTTGCTTTTTACAGATCCAGACTAACACGGCTACCCCTCTGATATCTGACAGATATAGTTAAACTACATATTAAACTTTGAGGGCTGTCTCTCTCATGTTAGAAACTCAGGCCCATAGTGTCTGCATTAATGCACCGAGATACTCAGTTTTGAAGCAGACATACATTCAGGCTCAACGTAATTAAAGCTGAAACTATAATATAGTTTCTTAACAATTTGGCATTCAAAAGCTTATATTACACTTGAAAGGATCATAAACCCATCAGAATAGTTAAAGGAGATTATGCAGGCCAAGAGATAATGCATCCTGCCACACAATTCTATGACACTAAAAGTACTAAGGAGATGAGGAGTCCACTTCACATTGTTAGCTCCCAGCAGAGAGAATGTAAACATGGCACCTCTTTACACATTAAATCTGTTCCCTGTAGATGTTCAGGATAAAATCTGTTTAAATACCAAGATTGACTTATTAGCATTGAAGAGCAGACACAGCTTTGAGTGACAGCAGAAGTCTATTCTTGCTCATAAATCCACAGAACTTAAGAAGATTCTAACTGTAGGGACAAATTCTGATCTCAGTTATACTCATATGTAGGGCCCTACCAAATTAACAGTCCATTTTGGTCAATTTCATGATTATAGGATTTTTAAAAATAGTCAATTTCATGATTTCAGCTATTTAAATCTGAAATTTCATGGTGTTGTAATTGAAGGGGTCCTGACCCAAAAAGGAGCGGGGGGGGAGGATGGGGGAAAGATTTGCAAGGTTATTGTAGGAGGGTTGTGGTACTGCTACCCTTACTTCTGCACTGCTGCTGGCGGTGGTGCTGCCTTCAGAGCTGGGCAACTGGAGAGCGGCAGCTGCTGGCCAGGAGCCCAGCTCTGAAGGCAGAACCGCTGCCATCAGCGGCGCAGAAGTAACGATGGCATGGTATGGTATTGCCACTCTTACTTCTGTGCTGCTGCTGGCGGGGCGCTGTCTTCAGAGCTGGGCACCTGGCCAATAGCTCCATTGAAGGCAATGCAGAAGTAAAGGTGGCAATACTGCAGCCCCCCTAAAATAACTTTGTGACCCCCATGCAACTCCTTTTTGGGTCAGGACCCCCAATTTAAGAAACGCTGGTCTTCCCCATGAAATCTGTATAGTATAGGGTAAAAGCACACAAAAGACCAGATTTCACAGGGTGAGACGAGATTTCACAGTCCGTGACACGTTTTTCATGGCCGTGAATTTGGTAGGGCCCTACTCATATAGCCTTATAAAAAACCTGAGTTGCACAGGTGTACCTGATGGCAGAATTCAAATCCAAAGATCTTTACTACATACAATATTACTTGAGTAGATGAGCCAGAAAAACAGTCTTCCTTTTAGATCTTTGGAAAAATTTACTGTGCTGGCAGCTAAAAATAATTGTTTAGTCCTTGCAGACCAAGCAAATTTAATTCAGAAAGTAATGAAACAAAACAAACAGAGCCTCACAATGCTGTTTTTACAGTCACTTCAGGATAGAACGGTAATCAACTTATTACTTCAAAATGAAGGGTGAATAAAGACCAGAAAATTTGTGCACAGAATTCCCCCAGGAGTACGCTGTGGTTTCTTTACTACATGGTCTTAGCTCATGGAATCTTTCAGCCTGATATTCCATCTGGATGCTCTATTTCAGCTGTGTCTGTTCTTCTCATTGTTCCATCAGCATGGAAGAACAACACAGGCATAGGTCTTATTGGGTGAAGAACAGCTGCCACTGAAGCATCATCTCTGCATCTTGCTAAGGACAGGGCTCTGTGGAAAACAATTTCAGGACTGATGGATGCTGTGATTGTCCCTCCCGTTCCAGTCTTAAATTTGGTCTTCTTGGCTATGTCAGCAATGTTCTGATGCCAGATTTCTTGACTGGGCTGATGAAGCTATGCATCCCATCAGAATCAAGTGTACCTCTCACAAATGTCCCCATTTGTTTTTCACCAACATCTGCTATTTTCAGTAGACTCTTGTACATCTGATGTTACATGCACTCAAGTAGGTAGCTGGAAAAAAAATCCACTGGATGGGATTTGCACCCAAATAGGTTTGTCGTACTTTTCATGACATGGCTGGTAAGAGCTGTATCATGGTCTCCATCCATCTTCAGTACAGAGGCAAGATCTTGTTTGTGGACTTTGTCTCCACTACTTCTTGGTAGGCTACTTCTTTCTTTCATAGCTTTTGCATATTCATAATACGAAGCTATATATTGTCATCTAGCACTATTACTGACTTGTGGGTTGTAGCCCACGAAAGCTTATGCTCTAATAAATTTGTTAGTCTCTAAGGTGCCACAAGTACTCCTGTTATTTTTGCGGATACAGACTAACACGGCTGCTACTCTGAAACTTGTGCGTAAGTGTCACTGAATTAAAAAACTAGTTTCTAGAATATTTCAAAGGCTAGTACTGCATGCATAGGCAATTACAAATTAAAACCTTCTACCAGTCAGACGAGGTGCTACATTGTATGTACAAATGCTTACAAGTGGAGAAGCATTACATTAGGATTTCACGTAAATTTATATCTACTCACTATGCAGTACAAAGTATGAGCACATAATCTACTACTACTGGTGCACAATCTTAGCGTGAAACTGATCTGGTCAGCAAACTTCAATAGAAAATATAGAAAACTATTATAATCAATTGTAAAATACTCTGAAAATTGAGAATAAGATGTGAAAACATTTTATGTTAATATACTGCAAAAAATTGATATTCGCCATTTTTGCCACAGGCTAAACAGCTTCATCGTTTCTGAAAAAAATACTTACCCGTGCAAAACCAATACAAATATTTTAATTAGGGCTGTTGATTAATCACAGTTAACTCAAAAAAATTAATCGCGATTAAAAAAATTGTGATTAATTACACTGTTAAGGAATAGAATACCAATTGAAATTTATTAAATATTTTGTATGTTTTTCTACATTTTCAAATATATTGATTTCTACTGCAACTCAGAATACAAAGTGTACAGTGCTCACTTTATATTTTTGATTACAAAAAAGAAAAGAAATAGTATTTTTAATTAGACAAGTACTGTAGTGCAATCTTATCGTGAAAGTGTAACTTACAAATGTAGAAATTTTGTGTTACATAACTGCACTAAAAAAGAAACAATATAAAACTTTAGGGCCTACAAGTCCACTCAGTCCTACTTCCTGTTCAGCCAATCGCTAAGACAAACAAGTTTGTTTACATTTATGGGAGATAATGCTGCCTGCTTCTTATTTACAATGTCACCTGAAAGGGAGAACAGGCGTCCGCATGGCACTTTTGTAGCCAGCGTTGCAAGGTATTTACGTGCCAGATATGCTAAAGACTCGTATGCCCTTCATGCTTTGGCCACCATTCCAGAGGACATGCTTCCATGCTGATGATGCCCGTAAAAAAAAAAAAAAGTGTTAATTAAATGTGTGACTGAACTCTTTGGGGGAGAACTGTATGTCTCCTTTTCTGTTTTAGCTGCATTCTGCCATATATTTCATGTTATAGCAGTCTCAGATGATGACCCAGCACATGTTCATTTTAAGAACACTTTCACAGCAGATTTGACGAAACGCAAAGAAGGTACCAATGTGAGATTTCTAAAAATAGCTACAGCACTTGACCCAAGGTTTAAAAATCTGAAGTGCCATCCAAAATCTGAGAGGGACAAGGTGTAGAGCATGCTTTCAGAAGTCTTAAAAGAGTAACACTCTGATGCAGAAACTACAGAACCTGAACCACCAAAAAAGAAAATCAACCTTCTGCTGGTGGCATCCAACTCAGATGATGAAAATGAACATGCATCAGTCCGCTCTGCTTTGGATCGTTATTGATCAGAACCCATCATCAGCATGCACGCATGTCCTCTGTAATGGCAGTTGACACATGAAGGGACATATGAATCTTTAGCGTATCCGTCCATAAATATCTTGCAACGCTGTCTACAACAGTGCCATGCGAACGCCTGTTCTCACTTTTAGATTGCATTGTAAACAAGAAGCAGGCAACATTATCTCCTGCAAATTGTAACCAAACTTGTTTGTCTGAACGATTGGCTGAAGTAGGACTGAGTGGACTTGTAGGCTCTAAAATTTTACATTGTTTTGTTTTTGAATGCAGTTTTTTTTTGTACACAATTCTACATTTGTAAGTCCAACTTTCATGATAAAGATATAAAGAGATTGCACTACAGTACTTGTATTAGGTAAATTGAAAAATACTATTTCTTTTATTTTTTACAGTGCAAATATTTATAATAAATATAAAGTGAACACTGTACACTTTGTATTCTGTGTTGTAATTGAAATCAATATATTTGAAAATGTAGAAAACATTCAAAAATATTTCAATAAATGGTATTCTATTATAGTTTAACAACACGATTAATCTCGCGGTTAATTTTTTTTTTACTGCTTGACAGCCCTAATTTTAATACATTGTTGTTTGGTAGCTTTGACCAATAAACACCATATTAAGGTGCTGAAATTAACTTGAACAGTAAAACTGTAGGCATAGTCATGTTAGAGTATTTCTGGAACTGTGCAACAACAACAAAACAAAAAAAACCAGTTACCTGCCTTTCATAACTGTTGTTCTTCGAGATGTGCTGCTCATGTACATTCCAAGTCGATTGTGCACGCAGAGCGCACACCTTCAGAAGGTTTTTCCCTAGTGGTACCCGTCAGGTCGGCTATGGAGCCTCCTGGAGTGGCACCTTCATGGCCGTGTAAATAGGTTCCTGCCGACCTGCTGCCTCTTCAGTTCCTTCTTGCCGGATACTCCAACAGAGGGGAGACGGGTGGGTCTTGGAATGGACATGAGCAACACATCTCAAAGAACAACAGTTACGAAAGCTAGGTAACAGTTTTTTCTTCTTCGAGTGATTGCTCATGTCAATTCCAAGTAGGTGACTCCCAAGGAGTCCCCCGGAGGAGGAGGGGTCGGAGTTCACCGAATTGCAGACTGAAGCACTGCTCTACCATATGCGAAATCATCTCTAGCCTGCTGTGTGATGGCGTAGTGCGATGTAAAGGTATGAATAGATGACCACGTCGCCGCCCTGCAGATGTCGTGAATGGGGACCTGGCTCCAGGAACGCTGCAGAGGGATAGCTCAGTGGTTTGAGCATTGGCATGCTAAACCCAGGGTTGTGAGTTCAATCCTTGAGGACGCCATTTAGGGATTTGGGGATTTAGTTAGGGATTGGTACTTCTTTGAGCATGGGGTTGGACTAGATGACCTCCTGAGGTCCCTTCCAACCCTGATATTCTATGAAAGCTTGCACTCTCGTGGACTACACCGTCAATGCTGGGGCTGGTATCTTTGCCAGGTCGTAGCACATCCTGATAAAGGCCGTGATCCAAGAAGAAAATTGTTGGGATGAGACTGGCAGTCCTTTTGTTCTCTAAGCAATGGCGATGAAGAGTGGCATTGACTTCCTAAACAGCTTTGTCGGCTCCATGTAAAAAGCCAGCGCCTAACATCTAAGTAATGGAGCCTGTGTTCCCTGTCATTAGCATGTGGCTTCGGGAAGAACACTGGTAAAAAGATGTCCTGATTTGCGTGAAATTGTGAAAAAACCTTAGGGAGAAAAGCTGGGAGCGGCCGCAATTGTACCTTGCCCTTATAAAACACTGTATAAGGGGGCTCAGACGTTAAAGCTTTGAGCTCAGACACTCTTCTGGCTAAGGTTATAGCCACGAAAAATGCCACTTTCCAAGAGAGGTAAAGCAGGGCACCATGAGCCTTGAGAGGACCGATTGCTGCACCTGGGGATATAGTCTGTCTAGCCCTTTAAGGAAGCATCCAACCATGGGGTTTGCAAATACCAACCGCCCCACTGGGCCTGGGTGGAAAGTGAAAATAGCTGTCAGGTGCACCTTGATTGACGAGACTGCCAGCCCTTGCCACTTTAAATAGAGTAAATAGTCCAGTATAAAGGGGACTGAGGACTGCAATGAAGGGGTGCCCTTCTGTGCGGACCAAATAGAGAATCTTTTCCTCTTGGCTAGATAAGTGGCACGAGTGGAGGACTTTCTACTGCCAAGGAGAACCTCCCTAACCAAATCAGAGCACTGGAGCTTTAATGGATTTAGCCATGAATTTTCCACGCAGTGAGGTGGAGACTCAGGGTTGGGGTGCTGAAGGCAGTGGTCCTGCGTGATGAGGTCTGGAATCATGGGCAAAGTCATCAACGTGTCCACCAACAGGTTCAACAGCGTGGAGAACCAGTGTTGGCGGGGCCATGCCGGCGCTATGAGAATCAGCGAAGCCTTGTCCCACTGGACCTTGAGGAGGACCTTGTGGATGAGAGGGAACATACAGCAGGGGTCACGTCCACAAGAGGAGAAAGGCGTCCGTGATCAAACCAGGGCTGTGATTCAGGAAGAAGAACTGCTGACACTTCCTGTTGCCTCATGTTGCAAACAGGTCTACCTGGGGAGATCCCCACCTCAGGAAGATATTGCTGACAATGTCTGGTCGGAGAGACCATCCATGGCGTTGGAAAGATCTACTGAGGCGATCAACCTGACCTGTTCGTTTTGTGCACGTGGCAAATACGACGCCACCAACTGTATCGAGTGGGTGATGCAAAAGTCCCACAACCTGCAGCTTCCTGGCATAGGGGAGAGGAGCAAGTACCACCCTGTTTGTTTATGTAACATCGCTGTGGTGTTGTCTGTCAACACCGATACACATTTGCCCTGAAGATGGGGCATGAAATGTCTGACAAGCTCCCTGACATTGATGTGTAGTGATAATTCCGCTTGGGACCGTAGGCCTTGAGTTCTGAGGTTGCCCAGGTGCGCTCCCCACCCCAGCGCTAATACATCCGTGACTAGCGACAGCTGAGGTTTGGAAAAAGGTACTCCCGTAAAGACTGTGGATTGAACCACCACTGGAGGGACTCAAGAGCCCGAGGAGAAAGAATGTCCAGATGGTCCCGGTTTGGTCTGTACGTTTGGGCCAGCCACGCCTGGAGGGGATAGAAGCGCAGCCTTGCATGCTGCATCACATAAGTGCACGCTGCCATATGCCAGAGTAATTTTAGGCAGTTTCTGGCTATTGTGGTGGGGAAACGGTGGAGACCTTGTATGATGGCGCTCATGGCTAGAAAATGAGACTCTGGCAGGAACGCCCTGGCCTGGGTGGAATCCAGGAGGGCCCCGAAGATTTTTATTCTTTGAGTGGGAGCCAGCGTCAACTTCGCCACGTTGAGGATGAGACCAAGATTGAGGAATGTCGTATGTACCATGTTCACGTGTTCCTCCACCTGGGCTCAGAACCGGCCCTTGATGAGCCAATCGTCTAGGTCAGGAAGACTTGCACCGGACGCTTTCAAAAGAAGGCCACCATGACCACCATGCACTTGGTGAACACCTGAGGTGCCGCCGATAGGCCGAAGGGGAGGACTGTGAACTGACAATGTGTGCCACTAACCACAAATTGCAGAAACAGTCTGTGGGAAGGGATTATGGAGACATGGAAGGATGCCTCCTTCAAATCGAGGGTGGCATACCAGTCCCCCGGATCCAGAGAGGGAATGATGGAGGCCAGGGAGACCATGCGGAACATCAGTTTCTTCATGAATTTGTAGAGGTTTTGCAAGTCTAAAATGGACCTGAGCCTACCTTTGGCCTGGGGATTAAGAAGTAACGGGAGTAGAATGCTCTGCCCCTGAACTCCAGAGGAACCTCCTCTACCGCCCCCAGCTGTAGGAGCATTTGCACCTGCTGTACTAGAAGTTGCTCGTGAGAAGTGTCCCTGAAGAGGGACGGCGAGGGTGGGTGGGAGGGCAGGAGAGAACAGAATTGGAGAGAATATCCCAATTCTACTATGCTCAGGACCCACCGGTCTGTGGTTATTTGAGCCCAGGCATGGTAGAAATGGGATAGACAGTTCACAAGAGGGGAAGGATCCAGGCACTGAACTGGTGCTCTGTCCTCGGGCTCACTTTCAAAAGTTTGGCTTTGAGCCAGAGGGCTGCTTAGCCAAGCCCTTCCCTTGTCAAGAGGAGGACTGAGATGAGCACCTCCTATTACTTCTGCACTTCTTACTGTAGTCCTGTCTGGAAGGGGCAGGGTAGAATCGTTGGGCGGCCTTGGGCTTAAATGCCTTTCTTTGTGGAGCTGGTGTGTGCAGCCCCAAAGACTTGAGGGTCACCCACGAGTCCTTAAGGCTATGCAGCCTTGAATCTGTCTGTTCTGCAAAGAGGCCAGAGCAGTCGAAGGGCAGGTCCTGAATTCTGTTCTGGACCTCATGCAGAAGCCCTGAGACCTGTAGCCAAGAGCTGCGTCTCATAGTTATGGCCGTGCCCATAGTGCAGGGGGCCAAGTCAGCTGAGTCCAGGGCAGCCTGAAGAGAGGTCCTGGAGACCACCTTTCCCTCTTCCAGAACCACTCCAAACTCCGAGTGGGAGTCAGAGCAATTTCTGGAATTTGGCCAGAGAACTCCAGGAATTAAAAGCATAGCGGTCCCAGGACTGCTTGCTGATTCGCTATGCGAAGCTGGAGCCCCCCAGTGGAGGAGACTTTCCGACCGAAGAGGTCCAGCTTCTTAGCATCCTTGGATTTGGGGGCAGGCCCCGGTTGCCCCTGGCTAGGGTGACCAGACAGCAAGTATGAAAAATCAGGACGGGGGTGGGGGGTAATAGGAGCCTATACAAGAAAAAGACCCAAAAAATCGGGACTGTCCCTATAAAATCAGGACATCTGGTCACCCTACCCCTGGCGCTCTTTATGGTTCGCCGCCTCCATCACCAGGGTCCCGGGTTGGGGGTGGGTGAAGAGGTGCTCGCACCCCTTGGAAGGCACAAAATATTTGCGCTTTGCACCCTTGGCTGTCAGCGGAATAGAGGCGAGCATGTGTCACAGTGCCTTGGTGGCATTCTGTATGGTTTTGATGAGGGGCAGAGCCAACCTCGAGGCCCGTCGGGGGCCAGAATATCCACATCCTCAGAAACCTCCTCTGCCTGCAAGTTCAGGTTCTGGGCCACCCTCCTGAGCAGAATTTGATGAGTCCTGGTGTCCACAGCAGGCAGAGTGGTGGAGGTCCCTGCTACTGCCTCATTTGGGGAGGATGACGCCCTTGGAGGCACGGGGTCCTCATGCCCCTCTGGCTCGCGGGGATCTCCTTGCACAGCTTGTGAGGTGCAGGAAATGGCAGTAGCATCCGGTGCTGCAGCTGCTTCAGTGCCAGTGCCTGTGCCAGTTCTGACGTCCTCGTCAGTCTGGGCTTGTGCATCCCTACCCCAGGAATGGTGCCGTCTCCACTTGGAAGCACACGAGTTCGCCTCCAACTCCAAGAAGAAGTCTGAATCTGATGAGGGCGGTGCAGATCGAGACGGTGCCAGGGACTTGTGCCGTGGCAAAGGCAATTGGTGCTGCATCACAGTGGGCTTGCCCCTATGCCGGATAGGCATTGGTGCTGATGATGTTGCGGTGCCAGAGCCTGAGCTGGTGGGGCAGGGAACTACACCGTCATGGCAATCAACTCCTTGGCCACCTCGAATGTGTCCGGCGTGGAGGGAGCATCCAAATTTTCCCGCACCAGGGGGTTCACTGTGGCAGGCCTCAACAGACCTCCCCGAGAAGCCGGAGTCGGTGGCACATGTCCAGGCAGACCCCAGGCTGGGTGTCCCAATGCAGGATGCAGCCCTGAGACCGAGGCACGTGTCAGTCCCCGGGATAGGAACAAAGGGGGGGGGGAGAGAGAGAGAGAGAGAGATAGTACCCCCAACTAAAACTTAACTAACTGAAAGCTTTAGTTAGTGATAAAGTTATAAACTATTTACAGGGAGAAAAGGAGAGTCCACTAGGGAATTGCTTGCTAATGCAAGAGAGGAGCTGCTGCAACGACCATCACTGGTGGTCAGAAGGAACCGAAGAGGCGGTGGGTCGGCAGGGATCTAAATACACGGCCATGAAAGCGCCACTCCAGGGGGCTCCACAGCCAACCCGATGGGTACCCAGGGAAAAACCTTCCGACGATCGTGTATGCAGTGCGCACATCTCCTTGCAATCACTTGAAGAAGAATGACACATTCTCATTTGTAGTACCACTGTTTCACCTCTCCTACAGGTTTATAGCACCAATAGACAGATCCACATCATACCTCATCTAAATGCACATAAAATAAGCTTTCAAATGATATACTATATAGGGGTGTGTAGGGTGGGCACATTAAACTCCAAAAATATGCCCCTTTATGGAGAACTGCGGCACTCTTAACACCATGCCACCATCGGCTATTCAACTTTGGCTCAGGGGAGATGTGACGTGTGGAATCCTGCCTTTAGGGTTTTATATTCCCAGTGGTGTGAAATTATGATTGCAAATTCATACAAATATCCTGAGTGACAAACCTGCCAATTCGTGCCGCTATTATCTCTCCAATGTGCCTGCCAGGCCCTACCTCCTCTCAAGGCTGAGTGGTTTTATGACACAAACATTAAAAACATGAAATGAAGACTAAACATGTGATTGTGTACCTAAATTGCACAATAAACTATATATCTATGTATTTGTTTCTATACACACACGCTAAGACTCTTATAGCAATCCAAAGGTACTAGATATACCATATATGCAATGCAACTGGGTCAATATTGCAATAGGAACTATTTTAATTGCTGTTTTCAACTTTAACAATGCATTAACATTTTAACTGTATATTAATACTCAAAGAAACAAGAATTTTGAATATGTGCCTTTCTATTTTATTATCAGTACTAGTTTTCATATCAATCCCAGCTTTATTTTGTTTTTGCTTTTATTTTACTGTAACAAATTTGCACCAAAATGTCTGTGTTGTTTCTAAATGGTGAGGTTGGCAATATCCCCTTTACAACCCATTGTTTATTGTTGAGGTCTGCAGTATTAAATTTGAGTTAGGCTGTCAGTTCCTTGGAGCAGGGACCTGCCCGTTACATTCGTCTGTCAAACACAAACCCTAGACCTCTGCTGCTGTACAACTAATAAATATCACCACAGGTACACTTCACTATAATGTGTAATTGGAAGGCTTAAGTTATGGCAATTCTATTATCTCAAATTAAATGTTTGATTATTAATCTTAAAGCAAAGACGACCTAGTTCTGTAAACAAATCTGTGTCCTTAGCATTTGAAATCGTATTCAAATTCAACCAATGTAATTCCATTTCTTAAAGGGTCAAATTTTCATAATGTCCCCAACCACTTAAACAGTAGGTACATATTTTTAGTAGCACATTGTCTTATGACTAAGATTGTTCCTGAACAATAAATAAGCCTTTATGCATACCATCTGTATTTATGAACAAATCTGGTAGACAACTAACCATATGTTTGAGTGAACATTTATCTCCCACCCACCAAATTTTCGCAGGCACAAGAATTGGGCCTATGTACAACACATTTTCAATACAAAAATCAAATGCTTCAGTCTCTATCTAGCAAATTCATTTTAGATACACATCAGTGCTTTTGTGCAGGCAAAAACTTAGATAATGGTCACTCAAGCTTGTCTGTAAAGGACAGCAGCCGAAGTTGAGACGGTTACTTTTGCCTTTAAAATAAGATTTATGTAGACCAAGGATAAATAAGGAACTTTTCATACTAGTATTTAAATAGATTAAGTATTTCCCTGGCTGAGATTTTCAAAAGTCAGTAGTGACTTTAGGCATCTAAATTTTTGAGTGTCCAACAGACAGCATGTCTAAAAAAGGCCTACCTTTCAGAAATTGTTGAGCAACCAGCCTCTGAAAATTAGGCCTCTTTAAAAGGTGTCTGAAGTTTGGCACCCAAAATCACTAGTCAGTTATGAAAATCTTGGCCCCTGATTGAATCTTACAAATAACCAACCACTGTGGTGCACAATAATAAAAAGGAAGTCTTAAAGCCACTGCTACGCATTTTCTACAAGTGATGGCACCTGTACAGAAGCAATAGAAAATTATACACATTTAAAAACAAAAGCAGATTTGCATGTTTGTCAGGAGGTGATGATCAAGCCGAATGGAAATGCTCTCACTCAACAAGCAAGCCTTGGATTTGAAGTTAAAGTGTATATGAGGTGCTGGCTTCATATATTCTCAGATTCTAAAAGCCTATAAAAAGGCAGCAAATTAGCATGGGAAGAGCAGCCATCACTAAGTCCTAGTGACAGCTTTAAGCAGCTACTTGCTTCCCAACTTACCATCTTCCTTTTCCTTTCTGCAATCTGCTCCTCTGATTCCATTTCTACTTCATTGCTAATAGGAGTTTTTTCTTCTATATCATCAATAAAATCTGGCTCCTGAAAGATGGAAATGACTGCTTTACAGAAGCTCCACTACTACTCTTTCAAACTAGGGAAATCTAAAGGCTACACAGAACAAAGTATCCTCAAATCACTACTTCAAAAGCTACCAGCCAATTAACCAATGCAACATGTAAAAACTACATATCATCCGCTTGGACTCTTATGACTCTAGAAATATAGCCTGACTCAAATACCTTCTCCAATCCAAACAGAAACATCCACATCATTTTCTTTAATTGTAATCTCACGTGAGTTTTTTCAACCAAATAATAAGAATTAAGCTTCCAAACCAATGGGCGCTACAGGGCACTCAACACTTATGAACATCAGGCCACTTATTTATGCAGCTAAATAGGAATTTTGACCCTAACTTTAGACACCCATTTTTGAAAATCTTAAACCTAATTTCTTCATAAAATGGAATGTATATTGTCATGTCAAACAAGATAGGTTATCATATTTATATAAATTTGCAGTCAACTCAAACCTATGTAACTGTTAACATAACCCTTTCTACTGATGCTGTATAAATCTCCACTATAATCTAACATTAGTGACTTACCATAGGGAACACAAAAGGTATCTGATTAATAAACACTGAAAAATGCTTGGTATGGGAATGCTTCTGGGTTTTTCAGGTCTCTTACAATAGAAGGATAACATTCAAAAACTTAAAAAGTTACAGCAGAGTCAATAATAATTGATCTGTTACCAATGTTCTACTATTTGTTCTTAAAAGTTTAAATTATTACATTTGTTCCTTAATAAAACTGCTATAAAGTGGAAATTAACAGTACAATTCTTGAGCATGGCACTAAAACAACTAGACAGTACATACATAGGTGTTATTTTGGCTGACTGAACTGCTTTTTTAAAGATCAGATGTTCTTATATTTTACTGAGCCTCTTCTAGGTTGAAAAACTTTTAGCTCGGCTGTGACAATTCTTATAAAAATTACATAGGATTCTGTGTGCCCAGGAACGGGTTCCAAATACCAGTTATTGCTAGTGGCAACCTGGCTGGAAAAAGGAAAGTAACTTACCTGTAAAACTGTAGTTTGAATATACTGCCTTTGTAGCTCTACTCCTGTAGAAATCACTTGCCAGCCCTTATGAACCCAGAAGCATTCTAAAGCAAGTTAGCTGTTTGGGTAGGTCAGTCTACTATGCCCCATGAAAAAGATCACAAACCTAATGTAAACGTTATGAAAATTTTTTGCATAATCAATTGCATATTCATCACCAATTCCCTGATCTCCATCTCTCATCCCTTCTTCCGTGATGTTTCCCTTTATAACAGTCTAGGAGGATGGAGAGAATTTTGAAAATGGCTCCCACCAAGTAACCCCACACCTTACACAACTCTCTTTCATCCTTCAAACTACCCTCATAATCCCATCAAGTATTTACCCTCAGACACAATCAATTCTCTCCTCCCTCAAAAAACAAACAAACAAACATCAATCCATCATTATGGTATCTCTCTGACTTCTTTGTATAATTTCTCTTTACTAATTGCTGTGTGCGGCTCCTCCCAAATTAGGATCTGTGAAATTCATTACTGTCTCATTTACCTGCTCTTCTATGCCAATAAATTAAGAAGACCAAACCTATAACCAAGACCTCTGGTACCTAACTAGAACCCCCATCCTCACCCATACTCAATAAATACATGTTTATCATTACCCTCTCAATTTACCATCTTTATGCCAGTGTTCAATCTACACAAAAACATACAAAGGTACATGGAGGCTATTAGTTTGAGACCTGAACATCTTTTTTGGACTAAAATCTTGGTAGCAGAAATTGTTATGGAAGCAAGCCTATTTATAATTGTGGCTAAAAACATCAGAACTGTGGGGACAACATACGTGTGACTAACACTGCTTCAGGATGGTTTTGGGATCTTGGGGCATAGCATGCAGTTTTTACACCACAGATCTACAAAGAATTTTAGGAGGCAGAATTTCTGGTTTTTGTTGAGACATTTCAGTGAGAGAAACAGCTGGTTAAAGAGAACCAAAATATCTTTAAAAAACAACTAGTCATTTCAAGAGAACTAGAAATAGTATACATACTTTAAGTAGCTAATCCAACACTAAAATTCACAAAAACCAACTCTTTCCAATAATTTGTAAGATTTTTAAGAATTACTCTAAAGCAGGGAATCTTCTAGTTTGTAAATCTGACCATCTAGTGATTTTTGCTTTAATACCTGATTATTGGAAATGGATAGCCTGAGGGGAGAAAGTCTCCTCTGCTTATTATCAGGAATCTTCATTTTGGTGGCTGCTCCTTCACAATCGAGTGTGATGTTCTGATTTTGTGTTTCCTTTTCTCTTGAAATGTCCTTCTCTTTCTTTCCCTTTTTCCTTCTAGTCTCATATCCAGTATTGATGTTTTCTGTAGGTTCGGAACCATGTTTAAGAACTGGACATTCAGGATTTTCTTTGAGGCAAGCGCAGTCCACTTTGTATTTACTAAAACAGTCAATACAAAAAAATATGGTGTAAAAATATTGAACTGAATGCTACAGCAATATGATTTTTGAAAGTTAAACCACTCTTGTTAATATACAGTGAAATGAACATCTGCCATGATAAAGATCCAGTATTGTAGCATATTTGAAAAGGGTTAATTTAAACTTTTACCCAGCTGTGCAATGATACATTTTGTTACTCTCAGCCACAGGTTCTTAAACCTGTTTCCCAGTTTACAGTTTGGAACTCTATTATAATAAAAAAAAGCTAAATAAAATAAAAAGCAAAAAAAGAAACACTCTGGTGCAAAATTGAACAGAAAAAATTAGAGCAATTTGGTTTTGTACAAAATAATTTGTAAAAAATCTTATGTCTGTCTGGATAGGACATTGGGAAACACAACCCAACAGATATTTATAAGTCAATTGAGTTACTTTTACTTGATGTATAAAAGAGATCTTGCAAGTTATACAAGTTTCAGTAATATAAAACTTTCTCTAGTAGCATTTATAAATAAGCAGAATATCCAGATTGGTGCAAAAAAGCTCTCAGAGTACAATTCAATCTCTTGTCAATAGAGTTTTGCCCATTTGCTCCAGCAGAGAGTTTGCCCTGAGTCTTGAATGGTACTGAGTGGTTCGTTAATCAGCTTTCATGGATTTTCAGCTTATATTTACTTCCCAGTAAAAAAATATTTCCCCCCCTAATTACCAGCCTTCTATACTCAACCTGGGATATGGAAAGCAAGCTGTTTTCTTTCTGGTTTGCGCAATCACCAAGTGATAAGATGTTATGGGTCAAATTCTGCTGTCAACTAAATCTGTAATACATTCCTACCTCCAAATTAAGCCCTAAATTACACTTGTGAAACTAGATTGATGTCTAACAGGGAAATCTATTTAACAGAGCTTAGTTTTGTCTGCAGAATATTTATTTATAGTAATGACATGACAAAAGGAAAGTACTCCTCATGTCTTTCAGAGATGATGTAGAGTCTGTAGTGGTCACAGGTAGAATATATTGAACAAGTTTTCTGGTAAATTGAGCACATTTCATATGAACTCACTATATCACTGGAAGCACTGAATCCAACTACTGCTTGTTTTAAAAGAACAGTCAGTTTTCAGGGGAACCTCATTTTAAGAGTAATGACTGAGGAAGGCATTAGCTATATCGCCTAAAGGCAAAATTTTGCGCTTTGTAGTCAATGGAAATTGTTCATGCATATCTGGGAGCAGCACTTACCCTAATTACTTTACAATTTCAAAACAACGGCATCTATCTACCGGAGTATTTCACAATTCACAAAAGGAAAAATAAGCTGTACCCAGGAGAACATGTGGATCGATAGCTTATAGAATTTAAGACATTATTTTAAGGAAGGATTCAATAGAGTTGAAAATCCTTCTTTAATGATGGGTTATAGCATGAACATAATTTATTCTCATTTCTACAGAGATTTACCTTAGGTCTGATTTTATTCCTTCTAAATTATGTCAACTATTAACTATGGTATGTAAAATTGTAAGAAGAGTGGATTTTTTTTTAAAAATAGCAGATTACTGAATAGCTCTACATTAGTTTACACTAAATATCAAATAGCATCAATCCACAAAATGAATGCATGTTTGAAGAATTTTCACCGTAAATCCACATATGTAGTATTGTGGAGATATAAAAATCACTTAAATTTACATTGAAATGATCTATCACTAATTGCAACAATAATAAAACATCACTTAAAGAATAACCCTGCAATGGCATACACTCTTATCATTGAGGACTTTAAGGGCACCACACTATTAAAGTGTATGAAAAGAGTAAAAGAAAATAGGAATATCTGTGATAACATGATAGCTCCAATTAATATATTACTAACATTTTAGAAGTATATTGTCCTAAAATACAGGATGTTTCATACAATTTAGAGATACTTACCAATTTCCATAATCAAAATCAAATGCGATAGTAATTTCTGTTCCCTTTGGAATGTTTTGGATGGAGTAAATATAAAGATGAATTGTTCCATCTTCAATTACATGTCTCACCTAAATCCAGGAGAAAAGCTACACATTAGTTTATAATGCATTAAAATGCACACTCATTCTTAAAAACCCAGATATGCTTGACCACTTTCTACAGGTTGTTCCCTCCACCAATGCCATCAATTGGCAGAGACTGATAAAACCAGTATAAAAAAATGATTACGTTTTTAGTAATAAGCAAAATGTATATATATTTCTTGATACTGCCCTTAATGATACCAAAACATGATCTACTATTAATTCTTTATATATATTTCCCCTTATTCTTTGCATAGAGTCAATGTCCTGGTGAAAATATTTTATTAGTATGTAACATGCTAGAGTAACATGCTAAATGTGAAAATTCTATGTTTGTTTTATTTTCATTTCCAAAAGCGTATGCCATCTTTTTAATCCATTACAGACAATGAGAGGTGAAGGTGCTCAACGCTTCATACAGTACTGAGCATGAGTGTTTAGGCACTTTACAAAGAAAGAATACTAAAAAAACAGCATATATAACTTGTTGACCAGAAACAATATTGAAAGATTAATCCACCATTATACTATATATCACCTCCATATTAAATCCCCTCAGTCCAAGACCTAGGGGAACAGATGGGCTGTACATCATATCCTGCAAGCCAAGCAAAATAAATAAATATCTAGGTTAACTAAGGAATTATTTCCTATATTTATAAGCTTACCTCCGAATTGGGTGTACAAGACCGTCTAATGAATCGAGCTTCATTTCCAAAGGTTCTTGCATCAACACACATTTCTAGTCCATGGAATTTGGAATAAAACAAAACAAAAGGATATGGCCTAGAAAGAAAAACCCCAGTTTAAAAATTTTTAATATGGTAGTCAGGATGTTTTTCCCCTTTAAAAGCATTAGGAGTTCTTTTTCACATTTACTGGTTTTGTATCACTATGCTGCATAACATAGTATTGATTTTATATTGCAATTCTTGCAGGTCAGCAATGAAGAACTCTCAATCCAAATCTATTGAGATTTATAAGACAATAAACATGTCTAACACAAAACTTTTCTCAGTTATGGAGGCCGAGTTTTGTAAATAAGACAACGAGTAGGAAAGGATTGATAAGTCTCGTGGCTAAATCTCAAGACTGTAAGTCAGAAAGTCAAGTGTCTATACCTGGCTCTATATATAATCTTGAGCAAGTCATTTAGTCTCTGAGTCTCAATTTGTAAAATGGGAATAATATTTACTTACACTTACTAGGTGCTTTATAAATATTTAATTGACACCCAAGGTGGAAGCTGTTATACAAGTTCAAAAGTAGTTGTATTATTTTTTTGGTGTACTAGAAGTAACATATGCCAGTAGTTGGCACAAAAAGAGCAACAAGGTAATTGCAGAAAAGGAAAAAGTTTGTTGGTAAAATAGCACATTTAAGAAAGTTAGCTTATTAAAAAAAAGAGTTCTTAAAATAAATATACCTTTTAAAGAAATACCCATTAGCTTCAAATTGTTCTCTCAGCATGAATTTTCCTCTATATTCAATAATAAGCGCATCTGGAGGCAAGTCTTTGGCAGCTTTTAGAATTTTCTTGTTTTTTTGCACATAGCTCTACAAAAGAAAATGAATTTAAGAAGCATAATTAAACTCATTGTATTAGTGTAATTAAACAACAGATTATATGGCTGCAACCCTTCAAGCAGCAACTTGGTAACTGAAGCCATTTCCTTCTTGCAATTAAAAAAAAAAAAAAAGCTATTTGATCTTATAAGGCTTTTCCTCCTATTAATGCACTTATCTACAGATTTAAATTATAAGGAAGTTATAACTACAATTCCCTAAAACAGGATTGAGAATCAATGTAGGAATGCCCTTATAATTCAGGTATTATGTTTAATAATGGACATCTGAAGTGTTAGTCTTTTCTTAAGTTTTAACTATTAACTATGCCTTTCATTGTGCCTATGAACTCCCCAGGATCAAAAACCACAGTGGTTCATCTACACAATAGAACATTTCCAAGGTATCACTGTCCTTGATCAAACAAAGACACAAACTGAAAGGATGCATTTTAAAACAAAACTTTTGAGAACAGGAAAAAGGAAATTGTAAATTTTTTATGTATTTCTCTAACTTCAGATGGGAGGATGCCTGTTAATCAAAATCTAATATGTACTCGGCCACAACAACTAAAGAACTCACACCTCTTGTAATTATGTCATCTCTGATCAAAACTAAATTGGCCTATATCTAGGCAAGGGTCTCTGCAAGCAGTGACTTTCCTTCAAGGAATGTGTCATGTGTGCCATGCTGGTGCTAGAGAGAGAGGCAAAGATGCTTCTACTATAAAATCTGATAAGGTACGTTTTCCTTAAGATTAGCCTTTCCCTATCAATAGCTTGCAGATTCCTTCCACAGATCTCATGTAAGGCAGCTGATGTTTATCAGATAGTATTTTCTTTATGTTTTCTCTTTTGTAATTTAGGTGATAATGACATTACTTGTATTATCTAATTTGACTGTCACTGGTAGTTTATTTTGGAAAAAAACTGTAGGACATCTGTGAAGATACTGCTGACCTTATGCTCTGGCCTGGTATGAGGGTTAATGAGAGAACTGTGTAACCAGTTCATAAGAAGAAACATTAGGAAATCACAAGTACACGATTGAAACCACTGAAAAATTAATAAATACTGTAACACCATCCAAATCTTTTTCATAAACTTAAATAAATATGAATGTAGTAATGGGAAAGTCTTGTGGGGGATACAGGATTACACAGCTAGGGTGAACTAGCCATTCACATGTGTGTTTATGAAAGGTGCAAAAATTTTGTCAACATGTATTTTATTTAAGTGCTAGCTGGATTCCGCTGGTATTAAGTGGACTACATTTTCAGGGGAAAATGTAGTCCACCTAATGGCTTGAGTGTTTTTTAACTAAGTGTTTTTGTTTGAGTCCTAGGTTCTGGGACTTGCTAACATAAAACTGAAAATACCCTTTGTTTTTTATGAGTTGTGTTGGAGCAAGAACTGTGGGACTAGGCCTTAAGTTGATTTCTTCTAAAGATTAAGACAGAACATACACGGATAATATTAAAAAGAATAATGTTCCCAGTAGAATGCTATTCCATACGATATAGAGCTTCCCATCAGTGTGATGCATTCAGCAACATTCCATTTGATGAATCAATCAATAGAATTCCTATAGTTAAAAATCTTTTAGAATGCAACATATACCATAATATTTTTAAAACATTTCATACGGGTATCAATGAGAACCTTAAAGATTAGTAGTCCTATCGGTGTCTCACTAAAAATTCTTAAATGTAACCCAAAAGGGTGGGCTTTGTATCCCTTTTGGCTTTCTTATGATATATAAAGGTCTGAAAGCTTTTACTTATTGTAAGAGAGGGGGAGAGGTGTTTAGGGGGCTCAAACTTGGGTTTGTTTTTTTTTTTTTTTTTTTTTTTTAAATATACTTGAACTTACCCATTTGAATGATTATGGATAAAAAAATTTCAGAAGTGCCTAAGTCCCATTTTCAGAGACGTTAGGCACTTAGAAAACCTAAGTTTCATTGAAAGACAAACAAAAACAGTCCTCAGGAGGAAACCTGAAGCTGTGTTACACAAAATAGGCTGTGGATTGTAATTTTGAGAGTACTGTATGTTAATATTAATGAGACTCACTTATCCAAATATAAAGTTAAGGAAACCATTTTGATTTATTGTGTTCTAAATATGCTTTTATGATAAAGTTTACTATATGAATTTTGTAATAGTACAGAACTTGAACTGTATACAGGTAATCTGCCGTAGTTTACAGCTATAAATTTTCTAGCTTTCCCTTCCGCCCCGACCCCTCACAGCAATATGGAAGTTTTAGTGGAAAAAATTTGTTTTATAAGCCTATTTAAAATTGTAGCATATGAGGTAAAGCAGATATAAAGTAGAAGAATATTTACCTCTCACTTCAAATTCAAAATTGGGCACAAGTCATTAGTGACTGGGACAAATTCTGCCTTTGCATGTATGCATAGAGATCCCACTGAAGTCAACTGGAGCCATAAACCAGCATTCAGTTCATTGATCAAGAATAGACTAGCGATAGAGACGCAACTACTTTCTCACCAGCAGAGGTGTTCCCTCCAGAAGTGGGTTAGGCCAACCACTTTTTGGTAAAAATATGGGTGTTGAACTTTTTCCTCTGTAAGCAGAGGAATTATGTTTCCAGGGCTGACAATATCACCGTTTGCTAGCAGTGTATTTGTAAAAATTTATAATTACAAAAAGATATACTGTGTATTACTGGGAAATTCTGAATGTTATCTTAAAGAATTAAAAAATAAATAAATGCTTAACACTTAATTTGGACCCGTTGACAATCCTGGCAGAAAAACCACCAGCAGAGCTAGAGAATTATCTATTCTCACTTCTACAAGTATTCCCCTAGGGCAGAATGGGGAAGTTTACTTTATTACAACCTGTGTGGAAACTATTCTGTGGATAAACAGAGTAATTCAGTCTCCATGCTGTCAATCTGGCAATTTTTATGAACACTAACATTCACCTAGCAGTTTTTAAAAATAAAGAAAATTGGAATGTTATGAAGCACACAAATGTATGAATATCAGCTGTGATTCATTATTTAAGAAAGTTATAATTTGTTAAAACTATTACTGCTAACATGTTCCCAATTGGTAGAATGAGCTAGAGATTAAAAAATAAACCTGAGAGAAGAGAAGAATGCTGACTACAACACTGGGAACTGTATCTCATAAAAGCATACTAATTTTAGTGCTACTTTAATGAGTTATGAATTTCTTTCCCTTTTTACACGGGTCCCTCTTCACTTATTTACCTCTACTGGAGGTTTGAAGATCAGATTGCTGGTGCTAATTTCTTTTTTGTCATTTCCATTGCCTAGTCTCAGAGCTATTCTTTGTGCCTCTCTCTGAACACCCTCGCTGTACTGGTTATTATTTGCTTCTTCATAACGATCCATCCATGCCTTGATTTTAGTTTCCCATCCAAAGTTTGAACTGTCAGAAGGATCAATCTCTGGAGCTGAACCCTACAAACCACAATAACCAGAAATTACGAATAAGATACATGATTTTTAATAGGGTAACCTTTAATAAGTTATAAGTTCAAAAGCCAAATATAAAATAGCTGGCAAAGGATAAAGGAAAGGCAAACATTTTCTACCAATTCAGTACAATCAGTTGAAAAGCATACAAAGGAGGGTTGTGGCGGGAGGGCAGGTGGAAGAGGCAACCAACACCTCTGGATCTTGTCACAGTTGTATCTCATTCATATATTTTACATTAATCCACTCAACAATTTACTTACAGAATATTCACTTTTTAAATTCTGCACTACCTTTTAAGACCATTTGATTAATCAAACTGTTTATTCTCTTACAAAATAATACCACTTCATAAAAATCACCAAGCTCAGTATAGTTCAGAAATAGATATTATTCCTGAGGAAAAAATAATATAAAACTGTCAACAAGTTTAAAAAAAAATTAAGCCAAAACAAAAATAAGTACTGTATTCACATTAAGGAAGAGCTAGAAATTTATGCTAATGTTTTAAAAGGGGCATAAGTCAACTTAAAATTATCTGATTTTACTGAATACTGCACCAAGAGCATTTTTGCGAAAAAGTGTATCTTCGTCTGAAAATGACTTTAGACAGAAAACCCCTCAGTTTTCCAATTTTGTTTTTCCTCACCAAACAGGCCATAGTGCATATGCAGAGCAGGGGGTGTCAGGAAATGTGAATCAGAGCAAAAACACACACACACACACACACACACACACACACACACACACACACACACCCACCCACCCACCCACCCACCCTCCCTCCCTCCCCGGAAAAACATCTAGAAGTAAGTTCCTGGCCCAAGCTAGAGAAGATATACCGAGAATGCAGGAAACTCTTGCTGTTGCATCCTGGCCCCAAGGGGGCAGGTGTTGGAAGTTAATTCCCCCTTCATTGTAAACTCTTGTGAAAGGGGTCAAATGCAGAGAGTTCCCACCTGCCCCCTTCCCTCTTAGTCCCAGCTAGGGTGACCAGATGTCCCGATTTTATAGGGACAGTCCTGATTTTTGGGTCTTTTTCTTAAATAGGCTTCTATTACCCCCTACCCCGGCCCGATATTTCACACTTGCTATCTGGTCACCCTAGTCCCAGCTCTGCTTTTCCTGCCCAGATCCTTCCTTGCTTGGCTCCACAGTGGAACCATGGATGCCTCAGGATCCTTACAGTCCCAGTGTCACTCTCCACCTCCACACCACAACTCCATAGAGGGGCCTGAGGTAACAGGTGTTTTCTGCCACTCCCCCACCATCCCTACATGAAAGACTTTTTCCTTCTCCCAAAACGGTCTCGGAGGTCCTTGTTGCTCCATGTGCTGTTGCTCCTCTCTTCTACCTGACCTGGCACAGCAACTGATGGAAGCTAATAAATTAGTAGCATCTGAATTCCCAGTAGTTGAGTTTATCCATGATGCTGCTTAACACAGGTGTTAACAGATCATGCATGTGAGCTCTTTCTAAGAAACGCATAAAAGTGATATCATAATGCAGTGCATAGAACTAGGAAGTGAAACTTACCATAAGTAAAACTGCTTTTCCAACTTTATTCATTTGCAATATTACTTGTCACAATAGTAAGTAGAACACTTTCAGACAAATGATTTTTAGGTTGGCTGTGATGCTTTTTTGTATGTATATACTGAACAGGACAAATAGTTAGGATCAAATAACTAAAGAACAAAATAGGGGAAGAATTCTGTAGTTCTAATTTACACAACATGGATCTTTTGACGTCCTCTAAGACCAATTAGGTTTTAAGATAAAACTGTCAAAACAATCTTACAGCTGACATCCCAGATCACTGTTTGACTTGCTAGAGACATGGGAAACTCTTCCTCAGGCTGCCTCTTCTAAATTCTCATCCATCTTTTGAAATTTCATGTTTTCTCAAAGGAAAGAAAATTTTAGACAAACTGTATTGCCTGCACTTGCAGAGTCAGTGCCAATTGAAAGATAAATTGGTCATTTTCTAATGTGCTTTATTTAAACACCACCAGAAAATATTTATGCAGTAGTTATTCTACTAAAAAAGGTATTTTAGCACCCATACATGTTATGCAGGTGTATTCTGGATAAATATAAACACCAATATATAAGGTGATATTCTACTATACAAACACATGTTCTCATATAAACAAAAATAAGATTAGTTAGCAGAAAGTTCAGAATGTAACTGAAGTAACACCTATATTTATCTACAATTATCATATATTTACACTTACCTTAACTCTTGAAGATTTCCTAGATCCTTCGCGAAAAGCCTAAAAAAAAAATGCAGTTGTCATTTAAAAATTTAAGATTAACAAAGTTTTTCTGAGGGAAAATGATCTTATGCTTTTTTAAAAAGGTTAAATTCTTAATACAACTGTTGTCATTAAAAGCAGTAACAGGAAGGGAAGAGAATGACATTAAAAGACCAATAAAAAAAAAGGAAGGCCACTTGTATTTTCATATTCTTGAGAATATTATATAAAGGTTGCCAATAAAATGAAATCCAAGGTTTCAAAGCTAGTAGTCCAATGGCACTTGGTGGCATGAAATTTGCCTTTTTCCAGCATTACAACCTCACCTTGATGCCTCACTCACTGTGCCAGTGATTCAACATTAACCTAGAGTGCTCTGTGGGCATACAAAGTAAACCCATTAAATGGTGCACACATTGGACAGCCTATGGATGTACATTGTATATCCTGTAAAATTATGGAAATTTTTTCAAAACACAGTATTTTCCATTAAGTTTGCCTTTTCAAGCATCCCCTTGCACTATATTAGGAGGTAACCACTGAGTATCAGCACTTTATATTAAGAACTGTCATTCAAGTGATATTTTAACAACTGATCAGATATTTCTACAACTGCATTTGAAACTGGTTTTAAAAAATAAATTAATGACCTTAAACATTTGTTTCAAATGCCAAAACACTGCCTAACTTTTGAAATTCTGGTTTCCAGCTCCAGTTTCTTTTAATATTTTTGCTTGACTGCAACAGTTCTTTATTTTAACATGGTCACAAACAGAGCATTTTTTTAAAATCTTGGAATGATTTAATTTCTCCATTTTGCTAGTATCCAGTAAGTGTCTGATTTTTATATGAATCTAGAAAATCAAGGTGTCATATTTCACAATGTCAGTGTATTAATTCTATTGCAGTGATTCCTCAATACAGTTACTTTTAAGCTGTTTTTTTTTTATTTTCTAAATGCAACACAGTTATTTCCTTGGATAAAAATTGTATTTTCAAAAAGGATTTTGGAATAGTCACACTTCACTTACTAAATTGTGTTGAAGAGGTTACTTTCTGACAGCAGTTTTCTACAGAACTGCCACTTCAACTGAATGGAATGCCAAGTCATGTCAGGTAGAACTGACAACACCATCAATCAATCATTTCTGAATTTTAATAGCTAAAGAGCACTATAAAAAGATTTGCCCTTTATTAGCAGCAGTGGGAAGGAAAAAAATGGAGGGAGAAATATTCTAGCTATAACAGCATGAGACAAAAAATGTCCAAATGTATTTATAAATAATAGACTCCTCACAGGACACCATATAAGCCTGTACATATTGTATGCAAATATGTTATAAGTTTAAAAAGTTACTATCAATCCATTTCTAAAGGGATTCCATTGTAAAGAATACTGGATAACCAGAAAAAAAATATATCATGTCTGATACATCACTTTCCATGGATGAGTCCTGCATACCAATCTAAATTCAGAAAGTAAAAACCTCCACACCAACACGAGGCAAATGTTAAAAATGTCACATACCAGTAATTCATTCTATTACATGAAAACTATGAGAAATAAAGAGCAATTAAATTAACTTACCTTTTTACATTTTGCAATGTTCTGCTCTTTCTCCCCACTTTTTTTCCTTTTCTTGTCATTAACCTTAGTAACCCTTGTAGCAGTTAGAGTAATTGTAGTTGGTGTGTGTTGAAAAGCAGTATATAGTTCCACAGGAACTTCATCACCACTTTCTGTTGCACTTGTATCCCCATCTATAAAAACAAAATAAAACAAACACTATAAAAAGAATCAGGTATTCAGTAAGTGTTTAACCTAGAATACTGGGTTTCCAAAATTAAAATAAGTGCTGTCCCAACCTATAAGCTGCTGCAAGTATCCACATGCAGAATTCAGCAAGGTGGCGTGACAGGAATGAGTCTTTTGGTGTCCCCATAAAAATCTATCCCAATATAGCCAAGCTAAAAGACTTCGAAAAATCTGAGTTCACACATGCTCAGTAGAGACTTAAAAGTTTAGCAGCTAGAGTCCTTGAAGATTCTGTCTGAAATGAGCATGCTTCACACCACAGCTGAGCAGGACTTTCCCTCCAAGGACAACTCTGGGCTGCTGCAGGCCATATGGGGTCTGGGCACCTGAACACTCTCTCTCTTGTATTCCCAATGACCTGCCCCCTGCAGTCACCAGAAGGAGGAAGTTGCCGGAGACTGAAAGGGAAAGGAGATTGGGTCAAGGAGCCCAAAAACCTAAGAAATTACACGTTTTAAAAAAAAACAAAAAAAAACAAAAAAAAAAACCCACCACCACACGTAGGGAGTTCTGTGCACTTGGTAGGCATGCTGCTGGGAGAGTTATATGGTTACTGTTACACCAATTCCAGAGGTTGACTGTCTCTACACACAGGGAACTGGATCTCATTCCCCATTTGTTTATGGAGAAGATAGTCATCATATTGTTCAACATTATCTGGAAATATTGGGACTGGATGAGTGGAAGGAATGTATTGCATGCTCAATACACTGCTCTTAATTCCAGTAAATTGATATAAATTCTGGCCTCCAGAGGGGACCAAGTTCCTTGTGCAGTGTGCTTAACCATATGGGCTCCCCAAACTAAGAGGGAAGCATCTGTAATGATGCTCACTTTGGGTGTCGGTGTGAGGGAAGGAACTCCAACCTGAATCTTTTCTGGGTTTGCA
Organism: Emys orbicularis; assembly: GCF_028017835.1. Classification (NCBI taxonomy): domain Eukaryota; kingdom Metazoa; phylum Chordata; order Testudines; family Emydidae; genus Emys; species Emys orbicularis. The sequence goes on along the minus strand of NC_088683.1, from coordinate 29,420,638 downwards.
AGAGAGACTGTAACCTTGACTGTAACCTGTTACTCTGGCACTGATGTTGTCTTTGTCTGATGAGTAGACAGACTGAAGCCAGGCTTATAGGCAACAGAGATGGAGCCTAGCAAATGGTGTAACTAGATGCATGAGGCCACATGGCCTAGAAGGGAAAAGGAAACCCTGACTAGTCCGAAGTCGGAGGGTGACCTGTTTTATCAAATCACTCAGGGTGTAGAATCTCTCCATCGGGAGATAGGCTCTTGCTGCAGTCAAGTCCAAGGTCACACCTATAAAATCTCTAGTCCTTGTGGGAGTGAAAGCAGATTTTTTTTGTGGCTGACAGATTCCCAAGGAAGACAATAGGCAGAGTAGGAATATGGTTGCCAACTGGACTTCCCTGCTGGATCTGCCCATCAGGAGCCAGTCATCAAGTTTTGGAAAAACAGTAAAAGCTTTTTCTTCTCATCCAAGCTGCAACCACTGAAAAGGACTTCTGTAAAAGACCCTGGGTGTCATAGCTAGCTCGAATGGGAGGATTCTGAATTGGTAACGGTCTTGCCAAAGGAAAAACCTGAAGAACCTTCTGTAGGATGGGTGCATGTCTATGTAAAACTAAGTGTCTTTCATGTCAAAAGCCACAAACTATATGTCCTCTTCCAGAGGGGAAATTTTTTATCCCAGTGTGACCACACAGAATTTTAATTTTTGGATTAATACATTTAATTGTCACAGGTCAAAAATCAGTCTCCACCCTTCGTTCTTTCTGGGGACTAGGAAATATGGGGAGAAGAATCCCTTCCCCTGATTTTGAAGTGGCAAGAGGTGCACCTCTTGATGTAGGATTTCCTTATGAGATTAGTCCGTGAAAAGGGACTGGGAATGGGGTTTGTGGTAAGAGGTAGCAGAAACTCGATCAAATAGCCAGAGTGAATAATTTTCAGCACTCACTTGTCTGTTATTGCCCCTCAATTGCAGGCAATGCTTTTTTTGCCTCGGTCTTCACAGACAAGGTCAGTTCCCAGACTGCTGCACTGGGCAACACAGTATGGGGAGGAGGTGAGCAGCCCTCAGTGGTGAAAGAACAGGGTACGGACTATTTAGAAAAGCTGGACATGCACAAGTCCATGGGTCCAGACCTAGTGCATCCAAGGGTGAGAGGGAGTTGGTTGATGTGATTGCAGAGCCATTGGCCATTATCTTTGAAAATTCGTGGTGATCAGGGGAGGTCCCGGACGATTGGAAAAAGGCAAATATAGTGCCCATATTCAAAAAAGGGAAGAAAGAGAACCTGGGGAACTACAGAGCGGTCAGCCTCACTTCAGTCCCTGGCAAAATCATGGAGCAGGTCCTCAAGGAATCCATTTTGAAGCACTTGGAGGAGAGGAAGGTGATCAGGAACAGTCAACATGGATTCACCAAGGGCAAGTCATGCCTGACCAACATGACTGCCTTCTATGATGAGGTAACTGGCTCTATGGATATGGGGAAAGCGGTGGATGTGATATATCTTGACTTTAGCAAAGCTTTTGATACAGTCTCCACAGTATTCTTGACCGAAAGTTAAAGAAATATGGATTGGATGAATGGACTATAAGGTGGATAGAAAGCTGGCTAGATCGTCGGGCTCGATGGGTAGTGATCAACGGCTCGATGTCTAGTTGGCAGCCAATATCAAGCGGAGTGCCCCAGGGCTCAGTCCTGGGGCCGGTTTTGTTCAACATCTTTATTAATGATCTGGATGATGGGATGAATTGCACCCTCAGCAAGTTCGCAGATGACACTAAGATGGAGGGGAGAGGTAGATAAGCTGGATAGGATCCAGAGTGACCTAGACAAATTGGAGGATTGGGCCAAAAGAAATCTGATGAGGTTCAACAAGGACAAGTGCAGAGTTCTGCACTTAGGAAGAAAGAATCTCATGCAGGCTGGGGACCAACTGATTAAGCAGTAGTTCTGCAGAAAAGGACCTGGGGATTACAGAGGACGAAAAGCTGGATATGAGTCAGCAGTGTGCCCTTGTTGCCAAGAAGGCTAACGGCATATTGGGCTGTATTAGTAGGAGTATTCCCAGTAGATCGAGGGAAGTGATTATTCCCCTCTATTTGGCACTGGTGAGGCCACAGCGGGAGTATTGTGTCCAATTTCGGTCCCCTCACTACAGAAGGGATGTGGACAAATTGGAGAGAGTCCAGCAGAGGGCAACAAAAATGATTAGGGGGCTGGGGCACATGACTTATGAGGAGAGGCTGAGGGAACTGATCTTATTTAGTCTGCAGAAGAGAAGAGTGAGGGGGAAATTTGATAGCAGCCTTCAACTACCTGAAGGGGGGTTCCAAAGAGGATGGAGCTAGGCTGTTCTCAGTGGTGGCAGATGACAGAACAAAAAGCAATGGTCTCAAGTTGCAGTTGGGGAGGTTTAGGTTGGATACTAGGAAACACTATTTCACTAGGAGAGTCGTGAAGCACTGGAATGGGTTACCTAGGGAGATGGTGGAATCTCCATCCTTAGAGGTTTTTAAGGCTCGGCTTGACAAAGCCCTGGCTGGGATGATTTAGTTGGTGTTGGTCCTGCTTTGATCAGGGGATTGGACTAGATGACCTCCTGAGGTCTCTTCCAACCCTAATATTCTATGATTCTAAGGTATCAATTCAGGAACATGGATCTCAAAAGTCCTGTCAAAAGAAAACCTTCAGCTGTGGGTTGGAGTGAGGTATCAATAGATGTTGAGGAAGCTACATACATCGGTCTCTGTACCCTCTGTCATTTGCACAGTGGTTTGTGAGAGCACTGATGACAAAACAGTTGAGGGGGTGGTCTTTTTCTGTACCCCTGTTTGTGATGCTCTCTCTTTGGGACAGATGTATAGATACTCAAAGATAAATGTTATCAAGCCTTTACAAGAATGAAGAAACCGATCAGTCTTTTCATTAAAATAGTTAACTGAATCAGAGGTCAGGTCTTCAATGGTACTTTATACCTCTGCAGAAAAATTGAGGACTGCAATCAGGATCATCTCCTCATAGCCGCAATAGCCATCACTCTGGAAGCAGTATCAACAGCATCTACAGCCTGAAGAGATGTTTTGGCTAGCGATTTACCCTAATCAATTAAGTTCTGGAATTGGATTCTACCCTAAGGGAGTTTGTCTTTGAATTCTAACAACTTCACATAATTGGTGAAATTGTATTTTGCTAACAGGGCCTCATAATAAGCAATTCTGAATTGGAGACTTGTGTAGGAGAAAGCTTTTCTCCATAGAAGGTTGTGGCACCCTTGTCCAAAGGTGTCATGTTGGGGGTGTTGCAGTCTGGACCTGTCAGTGGCCTGGTCTACACTACGAGTTTAGGTCGACTTTAGCCGCGTTAAATCGAATTAAGCCTGGACACGTTCACACGACGAAGCCCTTTCTTTCGACTTAAAGGGCCCTTTAAACCGGTTTCTTTACTCCACCTCCGACGAGGGGATTAGCGATAAAATCGGCCTTAGTGGGTCGGAATTGGGTTAGTGTGGACGGAATTCGATGTTATTGGCCTCCGGGAGCTATCCCACAGTGCTTCATTGTGACCGCTCTGGACAGCACTCTCAACTCAGATGCACTGGCCAGGTAGACAGGAAAAGCCCCGCGAATGTTTGAATTTCATTTCCTGTTTGCTGAGCGTGGAGAGCACAGGTGACCACGCAGAGCTCATCAGCACAGGTAACCGTGATGGAGTCCCAGGATCGCAAAAGAGCTCCAGCATGGACAGAACGGGAGGTACGGGATCTGCTCGCCATATGGGGAGATGAATCAGTGCTGGCTGAACTCCGAAGCAGTAAACGAAATGGCAAAATATTAGAAAAGGTCTCCAAGGCCATGAAGGACAGAGGCCATAACAGGGACGCACAGCAGTGCCGCGTGAAAATTAAGGAGCTAAGGCAAGCCTACCACAAAGCCAGAGAAGCAAACGGAAGGTCCGGGGCTGAGCCGCAAACATGCCGCTTCTACGCGGAGCTGCATGCCATTCTAGGGGGTGCAGCCACCACTACCCCAACCGTGTGCTATGAGTCCCTCACTGGAGAAACACACAGGGAAGCGGGTTCGGGGTACGAGGAAGATGAGGATGAAGATAATGTAAATAGCTCACAGCAGCAAGGAAGCGGAGAAACCGGTTTCCCCAACAGCCAGGATATGTTTATCACCCTGGACCTGGAACCAGTAACCCCCGAACTCACCCAAGACCCTGGGGGCACACAGGGGACCTCTGGTGAGTGTACCTTTGTAAATATTACACATGGTTTAAAAGCAAGCGTGTTTAATGATTAATGATTAATTTGCCCTGGCAATCGCGGCCAGTACAGCTACTGGAAAAGTCTGTTAACGTGTATGGGGATGGAGCGGAAATCCTCCAGGGACATCTCCAGAAAGCTCTCCTTCATGTACTCCCAAAGCCTTTGCAAAAGGTTTCTGGGGAGGGCTGCCTTATCCCGTCCGCCATGGTAGGACACTTTACCACGCCAGGCCAGTAGCACGTAGTCTGGAATCATTGCATAACAAAGCATGGCAGCGTATGGTCCCGGTGTTTGCTGGCATGCAGACAACATCCATTCCTTATCGCTCTTTGTTATCCTCAGGAGAGTGATATCATTCACGGTCACCTGGTTGAAATGGGGCAATTTTATTAAGGGGACATTCAGAGGTGCCCCTTCCTGCTCTGCTGAACAGAAATATTCCCCGCTGTTAGCCACACGGTGGGGGGGAGGGGTGAAGTGATCATCCCAGAGAACTGGGTGTGTGGGGGAGGGGAATTAGTTGGGTTTGTGCTGCATGTTAACCCTGAAACCGCAGCCCCTCCTTTTACATTGCAAACCCATTTTAAATGGCCAACCCAACGGGTGCTTGGTATGGTTAATGAGAGCAGTACTGTTTGAAACCATCCCCACATGTTAACAAGGTTAAAAAAGCCAAAAGACTGTGTCTTACCATGGCTGCCTGCAAGCTGAAATCTGTGGCCTGGCAGTGCGTGAGTTATCTCTCACACCAAACCGGCAGGCCCTCAATATAAGAGGAAAAATGCGACCTTGTAACGAAAGCACATGTGCTGTGTAATGTGAACAGCAAAATTTAACGTGAAAGAGTGTACCCATTGTTCTCTAAAATGTGTCTTTTTTAACCACCTCTCCCTTCTCCTCCACCAGCTGCAAATCTTTCTCCTTCACAGAGGCTAGTGAATATTCAAAAGCGAAAGCGAAGGACGCGTGATGAAATGTTTACAGAACTACAGACTGCCTCCCACGCTGACAGAGCACAGCAGAATGCATGGAGGCAGTCAATGACTGATTATAGAAAAGCCCAATATGAGCGAGAGGAGAGGTGGCGTGCTGAATCGCGGGCTGAAGATGAGAGGTGGCGTCAGCTTGCACACAGAAGGCAAGAGTCGATGCTCCGGCTGCTGGAGCATCAAACTGATATGCTCCAGCGTATGGTTGAGCTGCAGGAAAGGCAGCAGGAGCAGAGACCGCCGCTACAGCCCCTGTGTAACCAACAGCCCTCCTCCCCAAGTCCCATTGCCTCCTCACCCAGAGGCCCAAGAACACGGTGGGGGGGCCTCCGGCTACCCAGTCACTCCACCCCAGATGATTTCCCGAGCAATAAGTGTTAAAGTTTTAAAGTTTTAAACTGCAGTGTGTCCTTTTCCTTCCCTCCTCCCCCACCCATCCCGGGCTACCTTTGCAATTATCCCCCTAGTTGTGTGATGAATTAATAAAGAATGCATGAATGTGAAGTAACAATGACTTTATTGCCTCTGCAAGTGGTGCTTGAAGGGGGGAGGGTAGGGGAGGGTGGGGTGGTTGGTTTACAGGGAAGTAGAGTTAACCGGGTGGGTGGGGGGGGCGGAGATTTCATCAAGGAGAAACAAACAGAAGTTTCACACCGTAGCCTGGCCAGTCACAAAACTCGTTTTCAAAGCTTCTCTGATGCGCACCGCGCCCTGCTGTGCTCCTCTAACCGCCCTGGTGTCTGGCTGCGCGTAATCAGCGGCCAGGCTATTTGCCTCAACCTCCCACCCCGCCATAAATGTCTCCCCCTTACTCTCACAGATATTGTGGAGCGCACAGCAAGCAGCAATAACAATGGGGATATTCTTTTCGCTAAGGTCTGAGCAAGTCAGTAAGCTGCGCCAGAGCGCTTTTAAACGTCCAAATGCACATTCTACCACCATTCGGCACTTGCTCAACCTGTAGTTGAACAGGTCCTGACTCCTGTCCAGGCTGCCTGTGTACGGCTTCATGAGCCATGGCATTAAGGGGTAGGCTGGGTCCCCAAGGATCACGATAGGCATTTCAACATCCCCAACGGTTATTTTCTGGTCCGGGAAGAAAGTCCCTTCCTCCAGCTTTCGAAACAGAACAGAGTGCCTGAAGACGCGAGCATCATGTACCCTTCCCGGCCAGCCCACGTTGATGTTGGTGAAACGTCCCTTGTGATCCACCAGGGCTTGCAGCAGCATTGAAAAGTACCCCTTGCGGTTTATGTACTCGGTGGCTTGGTGCTCCGGTGCCAAGATAGGGATATGGGTTCCGTCTATCGCCCCACCACAGTTTGGGAATCCCATTGCAGCAAAGCCATCCACTATGGCCTGCACGTTTCCCAGAGTCACTACCCTTGATATCACCAGGTCTCTCATTGCCCTGGCAACTTGGATCACAGCAGCCCCCACAGTAGATTTGCCCACTCCAAATTGATTCCCGACTGACCGGTAGCTGTCTGGCGATGCAAGCTTCCACAGGGCTATCGCCACTCGCTTCTCAACTGTGAGGGCTGCTCTCATCCTGGTATTCTGGCGCTTCAGGGCAGGGGAAAGCAAGTCACAAAGTTCCATGAAAGTGCCCTTACGCATGCGAAAGTTTCGCAGCCACTGGGAATCGTCCCACACTTGCAGCACGATGCGGTCCCACCAGTCTGTGCTTGTTTCCCGGGCCCAGAATCGGCGTTCCACGGCATCAACCTGCCCCAGGAACACCATGGTTTCCACATTGCTGGGGCCTGTGCCTTGTGAGAGGTCTAGGTCCATGTCCATTTCCTCATCACTCTCGTCGCCGCGCTGCAATCGCCTCCTCCTCGGCTGGTCCTGGTTTTGCTTTGGCATGTCCTGGCTCTGCATATACTCCAGGACAATGCGCGTGGTGTTCATAGTGCTCATAATTGCCGCGGTGATCTGAGCGGGCTCCATGATCCCAGTGCTAGCTATGGCGTCTGGTCTGAAAAAAGGCGCGAAACTAGTATCTGACGGACCAGGGGAAGGAGGGAGGGAGGGAGGGGCGAGTGACGACATGGCGTACAGGTACAGGGAATTAAAATCAAGAAAGGTGGCTGTGCATCAGGGAGAAACACAAACAACTGTCACACAGAATGCCCCCCCCCAGAGATTTAACTCAAAAGCCTGGGTTTAGCAGGACGTTAATTTGACAGAGGGAGGGGGAAAGGAAATGAATACAGAACAAATCTATTTTTTACATCTTAAGACGACGGTGCAGCATGACTGATAGCCCTCAGCATTTTCTGGGTGCTTGGCAGCAAATACTGGGCGCTTGGCAGTTAGCCTTCAGGCCTATTGCACGATCTGCTGCTCAGGGAAGACTCTGCTAACGTGCGATGAGCCAACAGGGCGCTTGGCAGAAAATGGCATACTACGACTGATAACCATCATCATCAAGACAGTTCCATAGGACTGAGCATGTCTGCCCAGGTGCCCATGATCGACAGCCACTGCTGTACGACGAGGACGGTTACCAGTCGTAATAAACCATCTACTGCCAAAAGGCAAAAGGCAAGGGGCTGGTGCAATGCAGCCCCACGGCTTCTGGCACCCAGATCGCCAATGAAGGCTACCAGTCATGCTGCACCGTCTACCGCCAAAAGGCAGTTAGCTGCTGCTGCTGCTGTGTAGCAATGCAGTCCCACGTCTGCCGGCACCCAGATGACATATGGTGACGGTGAGCTGAGCTGAGCGGGCTCCATGCTTGCCGTGGTATGTTGTCTGCACAGGTAACCCAGGTAAAAAGGCGCGAATCTATTGTCTGCCGTTGCTCTGACGGAGGGGGAGGGACCTGACGACATGTACCCAGAACCCCCCGCGACACTGTTTTGCATCATTCGGGCATTGGGATCTCAACCCAGAATTCCAATGGGCGGCGGAGACTGCGGGAACTGTGGGATAGCTACCCATAGTGCAATGCTCCGGAAGTCGACGCTAGCCTCGGTACTGTGGACGCGGTCCGCCGACTAGAGCACTTAGAGCATTTTATGTGGGAACACACAAAATCGGCTGTATACAACCGATTTCTATAAAACCGGCTTCTATTAATTCGACCTAATTTCGTAGTGTAGACATACCCAGTGACTGCTTGTACCACCAGAGTTTGGTGCTGGATGTCAGAACAAAAACTCCTGTCGGTAGGACGAAATAGTGCTTCTCAGCCGTCTTTGAGGTGGGACCACAGGAGGTGAAAAAGTGTGCCACACTACGCTGTCTGGGTCTATAATGGCCTCATTGACCAGGAAGGCCACTCCACTGGAACACAAGGGTTCTAATATGTTCAGCAGTTTATGTTGAGTCTTTTGAACCTCTTCAAGCTGGATCCAGAACTCTGACACCACTCTTTGTAAGAGTTCCTGATATTGCCTGTGATCATCAGGCAGAGACAGTGAAGATGGGGTGACCACCTGATTGGGGGAAGATGATAAAATAGCTGACAGATGTGGCTCTACTTCCTCCTCCTCATAATCAATAGAACCTGTTGGTGTCAGCTAGGAGAGAGCAGAAAAGGTTCATGCATGAAGCTGGGGTGCCTAGATTAAGGATCCCACTAATGCCAGTACAAGGGATCAACTGGTTGGGGCAGACCCCATTGCATTGGGAACCATCGGTCCCTTGGAAAGTCATACCTGGGTGGACAACAAAATCCCAATCTCCTGGAGCTTCCATCCAGGCTTGCTCCTCATGCAGGAGTAGAGGCTCATCTGGGGCCTCCAACTCATCCAATGAGAAGGTGGGTTCTCAACTGACCAGCGGAACCATTGGTACCAAAGTATGGGTACTCAGGTCTGCAGATGGAAGATTATCTTACTCTGGTGCAGTGGTTCTCAACTTATTTATAATCATGGGCTAAATATGCGGCCCACAATGTGTTACCTGGGCCACAGGGGCCGGGTGGCAGGGCAGCAGCCCCCTGGCGCTCGCAGGGCCTGCCGGCTGCCCCGACCCCAGACCCTATGGGGCCGACCGGGCAGCCTAGACCCCCCCCGCCCCCCCCGTGCTGGGCAGCCAAGAACCCGGACCCCGCCTTGCAGGCCAGCCTTTAGCACACAGCTGAGCTAGGCCGCAGCTGTGTTCCAATTGGGCTGCATGCGGCCCACAGGTTGAGAACCGCTGCTCTGGTATAAGGTCTCTAAATCCGAGAGAAGAGGGGATTGAAGATAACGGAGAGCAAAAACATCCTTTGGGAAGATGCAGGTCTCAGACCACCCTGTGATGTAGGGTGAACTGGTGGTCAGAGCAGTCGGATCAGACACTTCCCTGGTCAGAGCAGATGTCAAATCCCTCTGGGGCCGTGTTGGTACCAGTGCAGAGTCTCATCTGGATGTTGAAGATAATGGCAGTGGAGGTCTTTTTTCTGATTTATAAGCTTGATCAAAGATTGGAACTGATGGATCCTTACTCCTGCATGTTGCATTTTCCTGCTGGGGAGGTTTACCAAGACTCAAGTCCTTAGGACCATGTGTGAGGACTTGTCTGACTTGGGAAGGGTTGGAAAGGGATCTTTTCTCTTCAGGATAGATTTAGAGTAGGATCTGTCTCTGTACTTGTGAGTGTCACTTATTGTCATGAGAAGCCTTGAACTCTTTAAGCTTGGAAGTTGCAGCCTCAGCTCTGAGGTCGCACTCACAGGGGTGCTACCTCTTGACTGAGGCCGATGTTGTGATCCAACTGTGGGCTAATGGCTTTCTCCATTCACTGCCCCCCCCCCCCCCCCCGCCGCCCAACTCTGAGCTCTCAACCCTCACACAGTCAGGGAGGGAAGGAGTAGCAAATGCTGCACTCAGTGGAGAAGTGAGCCTTACCAAGGCACTAAAGGCAGTGTTGGTGTTTGTCACACACTGGAAAGGAGCAGGGGCAAGAAATTCAATTCTTAAAACCTGGGACTGTAGGCATAGTCCTTGCCCTCAGGGGAGAGCTTCCCCACAGCGGGGAGAGAACTAAAGCTACACTTTACTAAATACTAAAAGTTATAAATCTAAGAGTGAAATTCAAAAATACTAATTAGAAGCAACGATAGGAGAAGCTGTGGACACAGAAGATTGAATGAGACCATGCACTAGTAAAAAGGAACTGGAGAGGTGTCAGTGCACACTGCCTCTTATACTCTCAGTTTGGAGCACAAGGAGGACAACTGTGCACATGCAGGCCAAGGGACAGCGCTTACTAAAAATCTCCAAACTCAGGTGGATGGTGTGCATGCAGACCCACGTGTGGAACACACATGGAGATCATCCCTCAAAGAAGAAACTCGTTTCTTACAGAGTTTCATAACTGACTAGTACATATATAAAATCAAGATGTGCTTTCTTCGATAAGATACAATATGGTTAAAATATTTCATTCTATTCCAGATTTTATATGCAAGAATGCTAGTTACAAAGCACCTGCAAGGCTGCAAATTGGAGAACTATAAAAATATTCTCCGGGTCTTTACAGTTCATTGAAACATTCAGTATATCATATATGACATTTTAGTAAATTTATTAAATTTTCTTTGTACCCACCTGACATGTTTTCCCTTTTTCTTCGCTGCAGCAGCACTGCCCTTTCTTTATCTAAACTTCTGCATAAAAACACAATTTTCAGAACAGTTTAGTCAACACATCAGAACATTTCTAAGTGGTTGAACGTAGGTACGAAATGGAGCCAAACATTAAACACTTAGACAATTACAGTAATCAGTACACACACTTATTTATTCTGTAATGATCAGTCAGTAGGTGGACGCTGTAATGCATAAAAATTTAGTTGGTTCACTGTTCCATTATGCAACAATATGATCTGTGCATAATTGTATCCAAAAGTGCCATTCTCATCTAACTCACTTGACAAGGTAGCAAATGTTGTATCCATATTTAGAACCTCTTTTAAGTTGATACATGGAATTACAAACCAATAAGCCTTGCATCTTTAAATAGGAAATTGGTCAAAACAATGATTAAAAATGGAATAACTAAAACACCTGGAAGATCATGATGTGATAGGGTTCAATCAGCACAGTTTTGGCAAAGGAAAATCATGACTCACTAACCAGAATTCTTTGAACGTGTCAATAAAATAGTGGAGAAAGCAGAACCACTTGACATAATTTATTTAGACTTTCAAAAGGCTTTTGACAAGATCCCTCAAAAGAAACTTTAAGAAATTAAGATGTAAAGGGAGTCAAAAGAGTTCAAGATAAAAAGGAAGCAAAAATTCTTAAACATTTCAGAAATGTCAAATCTGGTTTTCCATGGTTTTGCTGAAGAACCACCAGGTCTAACTGCATGTTTATTATAAGTTTTACCATTTATCTGATGGGGTGGAGGTGTTGAATTTTTAAGACATACTTTATTCAAAAGTTTAATCAGTCATGAAAGTTGAATAGGTGTTAACAAAACACAGTTTTGAACTGTCTAAAAAATTCCTCCCTATCTCAATTGGCGGCGTCAGGGGGCGAGAAGCAGGGGGGGTCGGATAGGGGGCAGGGCCAGGCCACTCCTGGTTGTTTGGGGAGGCATAGCCTCCCCTAACCGGCCCTCCATACAATTTCCAAAACCCCATGTGGCCCTCAGGCCAAAAAGTTTGCCCACCCCTGCTGTAGGAGCCTAAAGTCCTAGGTGGATACGTTACCAACAGTAAAATCCTCAAGATGCCTAAACTTCAGCAGCTGGGGCTGCACAAAGCTGCCTAAGTCCTCACACCACCCAGTAGCTCAATGCTTAATTCATGCCTATGCTCTAGTGGTATTCACAAACTTGGTGTTCCCTTGCCTATCTTACCTTTGGGGCCCAATCCACTAGGCGCACACAGAGCAAGCCTAACCCAAACACAAGACAGAGGTGGTGCTGGTGTCCCACAATAGCCCAGTGGTTACAGTACTCACCCAGGATGTATGAGACCCAGGTTCAAATCCCTACTCTACCTCATGTGGAGCAGGGATTTGAACCCTAGATAACTGCCCTAACCACTTGGCTAAGGGGTATTCTGTGGTAGATCTCTCAATCTGCCTGCTGAAGTTGTTCCTTTTTATAGAAAATACTTGAACACTCACTGGAGAAAAGGGACTGGAACCTGGGTTTCCCAACTCCCACATGAGGGCCCTAATCACTGAGCTATAGAGTCACTCATTTTCTCTCTGGCCCAATGAATATTTAATTATTTATTCACAGTGGAACAGCTCCAACAGGAGAGATTGAGACCCCCAACCCAGAATACCCCATAACCCAGAGGTTAGGGCACTCATCTGGAAGCGAGAGACCTGGGTTCAAGTCCCTACTTAACCGTCTCCTCTGCATTTCCTACTGCTAACTTAGGCAGCTCTCTGCTCAGCATAATGGCTTTTGTGAATCCCCTTCTTAGGCACCTAACTCTCCCTGGGCATTATATAGGGAATATGGGTGTGTAACTTGGGTTTGTGAATTCAACTAGGCAGCAGGTCACCAAAAAGTTCAGTGCTCCAATGCTACCCATTGCTGCACCTAAATTCCCCTTGTGAATCTAGCCCTTCCAGCCTGGAAAGGATTTGAATTTCCAACGTAATTTAAAAAAAAAAAAAAATTAAACACACAACAAAAACCCATATCCCATTTACAGGCACAAACCCCATCCCCTCCTTTAAAAAACAAAAAAGCCCTCAGAACTATTTAATACAGCAAAGAAAAAAAGAAGCCTAATTTCTTCCCCCACTCCCTTCAGAGCCTTTTGTGAGGAACTTTGAAAAACTATTTGCAATTCCAAATAAATTAGATTCATAATTTCTCCTCCTCTTATCCACCATTTTGGGGTAACATGATTTACTTTTTACAAAAGCTGTGCAGGTTTGTACCTATCATAGCACATTTCTTTCATTATTCCCTCAACCAACATACTTGGACTTTAATCCCTATGTTACAGGGTGAGTTGACCCTTAAAGAAGGTTGGTCAGCTGTACCTGTGCCATGAATACTTGCCATAGTGCTCAGCTTAAGATGGGGGTAAAAGACACTTTCTGTTGTTTGCACTCGATACCTAGAAAGGGTGGGCTTTTCATGACTTGGCTGGAGAGCTAAATCACCTTAGCAGCCAAACCGTGGTGAGAGAACCACGACAGCTAACAGGTCCAGAATCATATCAGGTAGGCTCCTATTATACTCCTGGATCACCCTCAGTAAAGGTAGTTCTAACATTTGCTATCCTCCAACTAACTAATACAATTTCATATTTGTTACCCATTGTTAGGTTTATGCCATTTAGTCCTAGTGACTTGTTGCCCTTTGATTTAACAGCTTTTCCAGCATCTCCTCTTAAAACCTCAGTTTGACAATGTCTGATCTTTATTCCCTGAAAAGAGAAGGTATTTTCCCACTACACTCTCTGTAGTGAAGACCAAAGCAAAGAAATAACAGTGGATGAGGTGTCTAATTAGTCGTTTTACTTCCAGATGACCTAGCAACAGACGCAATTCTCTTTCAAGTTTTCTGCTTAACACTTCAATAATTTTATTTGTTAACATGTTTGGTATGCTTCTTTATAACACAGAACCTGCTTGCTACTTTGTGATAGACTAATTTTCAATAAAATCAACATATTTAAAAGACAACTTTTATTCATTTTATAGTCTCTAAATATTTTAGTTAGAGTTTAAAATTGCATGCACACACCATTATTAGCCATATGCTACTCACCTAGGTTGACAACGTTCACACAGATATATATCAGGAATATGCTGCCTGTCGATCCCCATGCAATCAATGTGCTGCCAAACACTGAAAAAAATAAAGATTCCATGTGTACAGTCTTCTGAAATTAATGCATTTAAGATTGACACTTTTTTAGTGACCATGGCACAGTGGACATGTTCGGTCAAAATAAATGGTTACTTAATGTAACTGTGGTTCTTCAAGATGTGATGTAGACATGTATTCCACTTAGGTGTGTGCACGCCCAGCCCATTGGAGCCGGATAATTTTGCCTAGACATACCCATAGAGGGTCGACACTCGCACCTCGTGACCATCGCCTCTTCCCTGGCTATAGAAGGCGGCGCTGCCCCAATTTCCTTCTCTTTCCCCCCACGAGTTCCTTCACACCAAATGCCCAAAAACTAAACTACAATGCAAAGAGGACGGAGAGTGGGTCATGGAATACATGTCTACATCACATCTCAAAGAACCACAGTTACAGTAAGTGACCGTTTCTCCTTCGAGTAGATGCAGCCATGTATTCCACTTAGGTGACTCACGAGCAGTACCCACCCTGGGAAGCAGGGCTTGGAGTCTACCAAAACAATGAGTGCACTACCAAATTGCATCCGCCTTCAAAGATGCAGTAAAGGAATAATGGTTCATAAATGTATGGATGGATGACCATGTAGCAGCCCTGAAAATGTCCAGTACTGAGATTTCACTAAGGAACACTACTGATGTTGTTTTAGCTCTTATACAATGAGCTCACACCTGCTGAGGAGGCACAGCTGAAGCTATTTCATATACAGTTTTGATACAGGATGTTATTCATTTAGAGACAGTCTGTGAAAGGACCGCTTGACCCTTCATACAATCTGCATATGACAAAGAGGCGAGGCAAGGCAAAGCACGAAATGGTTTAGTCTTGTCCAGACAGAAGGCTAGACGTCGCCTACAATCTAATGTATGGAGACACTGTTGCTTCGGAGATGAATGTCGCTTATGAGAAAATATAGGTAAATATACCACCTGGTTCAAATGAAACTGAGAAACCACTTCACAATCACACCCAAAATTTTTGTCTAACGTCACTTTGCCCTTAGAGAACTGTGTATAAGGAGGCCCTGCCATCAGAGCCTGCAACTCACACAATCTTCTTCTGGATGCTATTGCTACCAGGAATGCAGTTTTCAGCCACAAAAGCGGACACAGACAAAATGCCATGGGCTTGAAAGGAGGTCCTATTAAAGCCGTTAGTACCACATTAACTTCCCACAGAAGAACCAGCTCTCAGATTGGAGAATGGAGACAAAAGTAGTCCTTTTAAGAATCTTGCTACCATATTATTGGAGAAGACCAATCTTCCCTGAAGAGGAGAATGAAAAAATATCGCTGCCAGATACGCTTTCAATGAGTTAAGCACAAGTCCCGACAACTTGAAAGCATAGCAGGTACTCCAAGATATTCTGGATAGAAGCCAGTGTCGGTTGAATTCCAGGGGCAAATGACCACACCGAAAACAGCTTCCATTTCACTGACTAGGCCATTCTGATAGAGATCTTTCTACTTTTGAGTAGGACCTGCTAAACAGCCACCAAACACTGCTCTTCCTCCTCATTTAGCCACGAATTAGCCACACCATGAGATGCAGGGAGCTGAGAATGGGATGCAATGTGTGACCATGATTCTGTGAGTAGTTTGGGATGGAGAGTAAAGGGCATGGGCAGTTGAATTGACAGCACAAGTCAGAGAACCAGCACTGCCTCAGTCACACTGGGGAAACGAGAATGAGCTTGGCCTGATCTGCCTTCAGCTTGAGACTGACCAGTCGGATGATTGGGATTGGGGGGAAATGTACAGGAGAGCCAAGTGCCAGCTGAGATAGAAAGGGTCAGACAGGAGCCCAGACTAAGGCCCCCTTGAGAGCAGAACAGGTGACATTTCCTGTTGCCCCTCACAGCAAACGAGTCGATCATCAGAATGCCCCAATTTGCAAAGATGACCCAAAAGACACTTGTCTTCAGACCACTTGTGACTCAGGAAGAAATTCCTGCTGAGATGGTCTTCAAAATGACTCTGGAATCCAGGCAGTTGGCTATCAGCGTAATGCTCTCCTCAATGCAAAACTGCCACAACCTGATTGCCTCTTGGCAGAGCATCCTGGAGTGTGCTCCCCCTTGCTAGTTCACATAATAGATTGAAGTGATATTATCAGTAAGTATGTGAACCACTGAGCCCGTGAAACAGTCCAGAAAAGCATGACATGAATTGTAGATGGCCCGAAGCTCCACCATGTTGATATGCAGTGAGGACTTCTGCTCTAACCACAGACCTTGAACTTTCAGTGACCCCAGATGTACTTCCCAACCCATTAGGGAGGCATCGGCGACAGCAGACCTAGTTGGCAAGGGCCAGATGAAGGGAACACACTGGCAAATGATCTCTAGACCATGTCTACCACTGCAGGGAGTCCACGAACAGTTGAGGAAGGCAGACCAATCTAACCAAGGGGCGAAGAGTTGGATGGTAAACCATCCTGAGCCACATTTGGAGGGGGCAAAAGGTGCAACCTTGTGAACTGGCCCACCTGTGTGCAAGTAGACATGTGGCCCAAGAGCCCCAAGCACATCCAAACTGTCATGGAAGGCTGAGACTGCAGACTGAGGCAAAAAGTGGCAAATCACTTGAAAACAGTCAGTCAGCAGAAAAGCTCTTGAACTTGTTAAGTCTATTAGAGCCCAATGAACTCGATTTTCTGAGTGGGAACCAAAGTTGACTTCTCAGTGCTTAGGATAAGAACCAGATGGCCAAGCAAGCACAGTATAGTGTTAATATGACAAAGAGCTTCCTCTCTGGACCTGCCCCTCAGTAACAAGTCATCCAGATACAGGAAGATATGGATTCCTTTCTTCCTAAGATACACCATCACGACGACCATTCACTGAGTCTTTTCTGTGAATCATCTGCAAATCGAACATCGCTCCTTGATGTAGGCTTCACTTAGGCACAGCAAGCACCACATTGCGATCACTGCTGGGGATCACTCCCCCACACGACAGATGATGTTTAAACCCTGGTGAGGGCATCACCAGGGAAATACTTAAATTACAGCTAACACACACAATCTAACTAACACTATACTAAGGGTACTAATTAACTATATACAACTAGAAAAGTCAATAAATAGAGGGATGTGGGATGAAAACCACACAGAATTCTGACTCCAGCCACGGGTGGTAAGAAGGAACAGAGGGGGGTCCAGGCAGCAATTCCTCATATAGCCAGGGGAGGGGGTATGGCCACAATGCGCAAGTGCTGCCCCTCTATGGGTACTGCTAGGCAAAGTTATCCGGCTCCATTGCACTGAGCACGCACACATCTAAGTGGAATACACGGCTGCATCAACTCAAAGAAGAAGCATATTTCCAACATTATTTTCTATATGGCTTGTGCTATCCCTAAAGCAACACACAAATTGCTTTCTCTTAACTATCGCCCTACCCCACCCCCTGATCCCACTACCCGACTACTTATTTTACATTCCACTGATCCCTCTGCATTTCCATCCCAATAGTTGTTTCTTGATTCTCACTGCTCCCTCAGCCACATTTCTCCTCTACAAAATGCTCCTCCTTCAGCACTTTAAAAATATAAGAAGAGTAAGCGTTATTAGAACCGTCAGAGGGTAAGACATTGCACTGAAACTAAGTGAATGTTGCAGCAGAAAACAGTTTTTAGTAAATTCATTAGTGCATCTCAGCAGGTCTTGATAGCAATGTCCTCATAACACAACATGTTTTTTTAAATTGTTCT
This sequence comes from Emys orbicularis, assembly GCF_028017835.1. Lineage (NCBI taxonomy): Eukaryota > Metazoa > Chordata > Testudines > Emydidae > Emys > Emys orbicularis. Next base: position 29,402,895 of record NC_088683.1, on the reverse strand, counting down.
TAAAACATTTCCTTGTGAAGTGTTACACGTAATATTCACCGCTAATAGAAATGTTTATTTTATCAACCTAAATACTGTACAATAAAACTAGTGTGCTAATATTTTGCATTACCCAGAACATGAAAGTATGCCTTCCAAAGGACTAGACCGGGGTGGGGGGGGTTGTCTCAAGAAATATTTTGGTGGCCTCAGAGAGCGGACCCCCACTCTTGCTGATGGCTGCTTTGACAATTTTTCCTAACTACTTCATTAATTTTAGAAAAAACAAATAAATATGCACATATACATGTCCAAATTGTAATTTAAGTAGATTTTTATTGCAGACTCTATAACAAAAATAATATATAGCTGTCTCTATTCTTTACTGGACCTAAACAGAATCAAAACAAATAACATGCTTTGCATGTTCTTGTCTTCCGTTGTTTCTTTTGCTTTTTTGGTTGTTTTTTTTTTTTTTTTTTTAAAGACTTGCTAGCTAGTAAATCCATTTCTGTGAAAAGTGGTATTTGTATGTTTGTTTGCCCCACCCCTACCTCCCCCCACCCCAATCACTGCCCAGGAGGCTGTGGCTGCACAAAAAGCCCCTGCTGGCCGCATGCAGCCACGGTGGCCGCATTTGAGAAATGCTGGACTAGACTGAATTTAATGGATAATGTAAATGGCCTGCAAAAAGCCCCACTACTGACAGAAAGAGTAGACTCCTAAATATTTACAATGGAGCAACCAGACACAAAATAGCAGACTGGAACAAAGCGTGAAACTCTTTCCCTCCTTGAACTTCTATTTTGCCGGTTAAGACAGTTATATGGCCTATAATGGACTTGGAAGAGCCTCTGTTTTGATGGCGGTTCCCCTACCCTAAAATTGAACATAATCTAAAGTAATTAGTTATTTCAAAACTGCTTACTACTACAGTTTGATTAAAAAGTAAAAAACATGTACATATGTATTAACATCTTAATTCATATAAAATATTTTACCTGCATTTGTCACAACAGATCATGTATCCATCATCATGGGTAAAACCACAAATACACCTGGTAATATCAGTTCCATAGCTTCCATCCTCTGATGTGCTGATGGTAGTAGCACTGGAAGTTTCATCAAAATTGGGAGTGGTAAATATGCCTACTTCATTCTTGCTGATAAGAACTGATGGAGGAGGAGATGCTGGAGGCGTTGGAGGAGGACGAGCACCATAGTTATGGTCCTGGATGATTTTTTGAAAAACCCAGAGTTATCTTGACATGGATCTGCACAGTGACCAATATTCATTTTCAAACTCCTCAGAAGGATTCCTACACCCACTTTTGTTTGGAAGTCAGGTTTCTAAATTCATAGCCAGAATGAAAACATTCAAAAACAGAAGCCCAAAGTTATGCTCCTAAATTCACATTTAAACACCTACATAATACCCTACACTTCAAAAAAGCTGCGATTCCAGCAGCTCCCATCAAACTTTTTAAACTAAGACCAGTTATGCAGGTGCCTAGATATCTAAATCCACATTTAACTTTACACAAACAAGAAAAGGGAGATAAAGCAGCTTGAAAAATAAGTGTCTGTTTATGTACCAATATCAAATCATTCTGGAAGCACTAGTTGCAAACGCTAGATTTTACTAGTACTGCATCAGCAGCAGTATTGAACATTGCCTATACAGGTTCTATATACATCCACTCAGAAGCTCATTTGAGCAAAGCAAATGTTTATTCAATAGAAAAGAACAAAACTGGAATGGAAAGTTTAAGATTCTGAGCATTACAAACAGCAAAAGAGCATTAAACAGAACTCTAAAAACTATGCTTGTCTTTTTGTATACTCAAAGTTTTATACTTACCGCATAAGGCAAACCAATGTAACTGTGAGAGTGATGAGAACTGCTGGTATATAACTGGTGTGGATAACTGTTTGATTTTTCGACTACCACAGGGCTAGCTTCTACAGATTCTGGTCTGAAAAGCAAGATGTACACCATTACATACAATATTTCATATTTATTTGCTTTTACTTGTATTTTACCATTTTATAAATTATAAGTATTTAGATTTTGTTCCTGTTAGAAGGTAAAAAAACACATTTTCATAAGAAGTGGCCTCAAAGGAAGCATAAAATACATATCACCAAGAAAGAAGTTTCTAGAACATCAGATATATAGCTCAAATGGATCTTTGCATGTGAGATCTTGTTATAGGCATTAGCCCCAAGTAAATTCTGCAGCAGTTCAGACACCCTGAGCTTAAAACTTGGTTTATCATTAGATAAGTCTGTGCAATACCACATACAGTAACTCCACACTTAACATTGTAGTTATGTTCCTGAAAAATGCGACTAAGTGAAACGATGTTAAGTGAATCCAATTTCCCCATAAGGATGAATGTAAATGGGGGGGTTAGGTTCCAGGGAATATTTTTTTTGCCATACAGTACAGTACAATAGTTGGGAGGTGCCCCCACCTTAGCCCACACAGGCACAGCCCACTGGCACTGGAGACAATGAGGCAGGCAAGGAGGCTGAAGGTGCTTTAGGCTAGGAGAAGCACGTTGCGCAGCAACAGCGGCAGCTTCCCCTACTCTGCAAGCACCAGGGGCGGGGGGCTCAACTCCAAGTGTGATTTGGCCTTCCTGATTTCACTCCTGCATGCCTGAGCAATATTTTTATAGTCCTCCCTGGTCATTTGTCCAGCCTGCCACTTCTTGTAAACTGCTTTTTTGTGTTTAAGATTTAGTTGGGGATTGGTCCTGCTTTGAGCAGGGGGTTGGACTAGATGACCTCCTGAGGTCCCTTCCAACCCTGATATTCTATGATTCTATGGATTCAGGGCACTTAAAGCTAGTTTAGGGGGTTGTGTTTTTGTTTTGTTTTAAACAAACATTCATATTGTGCATTTTTTTTCTCTGGTTTAATCTGTAATTACAAATTATCAACAGAAAATAATAGTGTATATACACACACACTATTTGCCCTGTGCCATGAAAAGAAGAGTTCTACAAAGTTAGTTTTGGTAGAGGAACAGAATATTTTTCACAGAATAATGGACTCTTGCTACTAAATAAATGCTGAGAATTGAAAAAATGTGTTAAGGAAGAATACAAACATTTCCTAGGCGGAAGATATTTACTCTCTGACATACCTTCTATTATAATAACTTTCTAGTCACACACTGCCTTTTCATTTTGGAAAGGGAGTGATGAAAGAGGCTGTTCAGTAAAGAAACCAGAGGGGGGCAGCAGTGGTCCTCAACCTTTTCCATACAATGTAACAGATACATTTTGGGGCATCCCTCCCCCATCTGGGGAATTGTAATCTCCCATCCTCCCTAGGTTTATGAACCCATGTTCTAGAAAGAAAACAAATTTGAAAAGGTATGTCAGATTCTCCACTACCCTCATAATGCCATGTTGACGGTACAATGTTTTCTGGTTGGGGTCCTACTGCAATGGAAATAATACTAATCTTGAAGATCTGTATACTCAAAGTTCTGACGCACAAGGAGTGGATATTTGCCCAGTACAGCCCAGCTAAATTTCCAGAATTCTAGTCACTTTCATATCCTTCTCTCCCAATTCAAGAGACTGCTGTCCATCCTTTAAGGCAGGGGTTGGCAACCTTTCAGAAGTGGTGTGCTGAGTCTTCATTTATTCACTCTGACTTAAGGTTTTGCGTGCCAGTAATACATTTGAACATTTTTAGAAGGTCTCTTTAGTTATATAGTATAGATTTATAGAAACTATTGCTGTATGTAAAGTAAATAAGGTTTTTTAAATGTTTAAAAAGCTTCATTTAAAATTAAATTAAAATGCAGAGGCCCCTGAACCGGTGGCCAGGACCCAGGCAGTGTGAGTGCCACTGAAAATCAGCTTGCCATAGGTTGCCTACCCCTGCTTTAAGGTTTCCTAGCAGAATATTTTTAATACTTTTTGAAAGTGAAAGGAAGTAGCATGTCTATCCTGTTTTCCACTAAATAGTGCATTTTTCCCAGGGATTATTTGGATCTTGTTTGTTTTCCCTAGTAACTGGAGAACTATTTGGTCTAACAGGCAATCTGAATACCAAAACTCCCTGGAAAAAAAGATTTTAATATGCAGTCTACATTTCAGTAATGCTAAAGTTTATTACAGAAGCTTTTCTTTGTTAGATACCATTATTGTGAGCCACAAAAATAAAAATGTCAAGTTCTTAAATGTGAGATAATTCAAAAGTCCTTAAGAGCCTAATCACCAAAATTTCCTGCTCTACCTTACAATATATACCCTGAAGGTGGCAGTCTGTGCATTCCACACAATCAAACTGGAATCCAAAGAGTAACTGCGCTTCGCAAGGGATTTGAAGTGCTCTTTTTAAATTCAGATAATAAATCCCACTTTCTGTAAGTGTTGGCTACTTATTGTAGTTCTTTGGGGATAATTGGTGGACTTGGCTCCCATAATTTGACTGTCCTGATAACAAGCATCCATAGAATCACATAAAACAGTGGAAAGCAGCAACTACCAAAATAAAAACATGAAAGTTAAAAACCAAAGAAAACAAAGAAATCCAAGCGTTATTGTTATCCATTTTAATACTAGTATCCCAGGTTCAGACTGTGACTATTCCTATGGATTTAAGTTGGATAACTCAGGTTTAAAGTTCAGTGTGTATATAAAGTGACTGGAGGATAAGGGACTAAGTTTCACATGGGACAGAACAAGAGAGGGTGATATAGTAGTAGGGAGTGGATGCAATGTGCAAAGTCAAGAATCACATCAATGAAGTGAGGAAGGAGTATGTACTTCATGAAGGTTCAGTTAATTTTTTTAAAAATACTGGATTTCAAGGACTCTTATTGTGGGTGTCTTGCAAAAATTTGAGTTTTCAAGAGGAAAAGGGTCAAAAGAATATATGATTTGGCATTCCTCATTTGTGTTCTTGATATCAAAGATATGCACTTGAGGCACTGTATTTAGAAATCTTTTGAACAGGCTCCATTCTGTAGCTTCACAGTACCATACATCTGTCCTGACCCACCAAGGCAATACTTAAAAAAAAATAAAAAAAAATAAAATAACCAGCACACTCCTGGTGTTTATAAACAGAGAAATCATCTTATTTTTACTGTTTACTTCCCTAGTACTTAGGGACATTCAAACTTCCAACTTGAAACCTCTTGTAATGTTGTTTGTCTATACACCCGCACAGCATGAGACACAATGTCACAGGGTGGTTGGCCCTTTAAGGAGAGTTGGGCTCAGCCTCACCTGTTTCTCATAAGCAACCTCCCAACTGAGATGGTCAAGTGGTTATAAAAGCCACCAAGTAGCTCAGCTGGAAAGGAGAGCTAGATAAAGCAAATGGTCTCCTGGGGAAGGCCCTGGAGCAAGGGGAAATGATGCAAGGAAAAGGGGCTTGCAGAAGGTTGGGTTTGTATGTGAAACCCTATGTTGAACTGATTTATTGTATTTGCTGAATAAACTGTACCCTGAAGGAAGGGCTTGAAAAGATTGTGACCTTCCTGGGATGTGGAAACAGGCCAGCAGCCTACACAGACTATAACAACAATCAAACAAACCAAAAAACCCCAACAAATTAGCACTCAGTATTATGGCCTAAATCACAGGTTTTTTAATGATTTGAGTGGGATTCTGACCAAATTATTCTTCTCCATGATGTACACAAAACCCCTTGGGTGAGGTAATGTACATGTAAGTGGTCTACAGGGGAGTCGCATCTTACGCAGGGGTTAGGTTCTGAAGTCAGCGCGTAAGGCAAAAATCGCGTATAGTCAAACGCTCATTGAGTGGAATGGCGGGCGGAATCGCCCGCACTACAGGTACAGTATTTAAATTGCTATTTTTCTCTTTTTTGTTTTGCCCAACGCGTATAGTTAAAATCGCGTAAGTTAAATGCGCCTATGATGCGACTCCATTGTATCAGTTGACAGACTGCTAAGTGGTTAGAAACTGTTAAACATTCAGTGTTCAGGCTAGAAAACATTGTCACCAAAACCCAATCTTCCAATGGGTTAAAGGATTTTCTACTATTAGAAAACAGTACTAGATTTTCTCAGCTACACTAAAAAAAATTTAAGCCACATTTAAGAGTCTCCGTTCTGGTTTTGGGTCAGACAACTTGCATATCTAGAACTAGATCACTTGAGAATTAACACAATTATTATACAGCCTTGAACTACCCCATTCTATCAGCAGATGGCCCTAGTGAAATTAAATAAATAATGCTGAATAAGAAATAAACCAACATACCACAAGGCTGTTAAAGTTATCAGTCAAGATTTCCATAAACTCTGTTTTATGGGCTTATGGCTCAAATTATCTACAATATGAATCGTGGTTAAAAAGTTTTAACTAAAGATAATTGTTTTCTTCTAAGAGGTTTGAAAGGGGGGTTGAACGGACAGTTTCTTTCCACAATTGTTTTGACTATTCATTATAAAAAGTTAATCTGAGTGGTTCTCACCATTAACACCAAAAATAAAGTTTATATGAAAGCTGGAGGCTCAAAAGGTTTTTTTAAATTGTGGATGTCAAAATACTGTGACACTCATTAAGATAGATTTTCAAAGGAGCCTAGGGTAATTAGGATCTCAACTCTTTTAGGCTCCTTTGAAAGTCCCAGCCTAAAGTTTTTAAGGTCATTTACCATAGCCTTATAAACTCAAAAGCAGCATTTACTTATTAAAGGGGAAAAGGGGGGGGAATTATTTGAAAACCACTTGTTCCTAGTGTGCCTCAACAGCTTTGCAAATTTTTTGGAAAAACAAGTTTTTATTATAGTATGTAGAACAATTTGACTGTTTTTTGCACTACAATTCATATGAACATTGGTTGGCTAAAATTCAACCCAGATAAGAAAATATGATGTATAACAATGTATTGTGTTTCACACAAAATGTATTGCAAGACTTTAGTTAAAAAATACAAGACAGCTGGTACAGGATGGGCAAAACTAGGTAGAGAACATTGCCTGATCTTTGGCAATTGTTTACTGATTTCTGACATGGTTTGCAAGGTAGGTATACTACTTTTTATCATGACCTGCACCTGAAAGACCAGATTTCCACAGTAGTTATGAATGAGTTTAAAATAAAAAATAAAGTCATCTAAAGCGTCATAAAGTTCCCTTTTCTTCTAGATGTAGAACTTGCTACAGTGACCCATGTACTGTGATCATTAGGCTAAACTATAGTAAAGCCTTTTATTTGGGATTAACTCTGAAAGCCATCTACGGACTGTGGAACATCGCAGTGACTTCCCAGGCACTTGACCATGAATATCAACACTGATGCTTGGAACTACATTGACTTCCTGTAAGTCAGCAAGACCATTTCAGGCCCTTAATAAGGCCACTCTATTCAAGGCAATGTCTACTGCTCTCTGTCATTCACAGCAAGAAAAATTAGGCTAGAGTCTTACTATCCCAAGATCCTTTTCCACTAAAGGCACATACACCTCTACCCCAATATAATGCTGTCCTCGGGAGCCAAAAAAATCTTACTGTGTTATAGGTGAAACCGCGTTATATCGAACTTGCTTTGATCCGCCGGAGTGCGTAGCCCTGCCCCCCCCGGAGCGCTGTTTTACCACGTTATATCCGAATTCATGTTATATCGGGTCGCGTTATATTGGGGTAGAGTGTACTTTTAAAATTCTCTTCTCCTGAATACTCACTTTCAGTCCATCTAGTGGTCTTCATATCAAATTGAAAACTGTTTTTATATGGTTTACAATGTCTATTGTACTCCGGATATTAAAGCATGTTGTCTTGTATTTGCACAATTTTGTGTGTCAGATTTTGTAGAGGCACCCAGAGGAACTCAGGTATATACCCATAGCACAGATAATGCCTTTTGTTATATAGATCCTCCATTAGTATGGTCTAACGAGGTAGTACCTTTACAGTGCTTAACTAATTCTGAGTACAGGAGGACATGCAGTTTATTTCACCATCAACTGTGATTCCCTCTTAATTTAAAAAACAAAAACAAAAAACACAACCCTAACATTTAATAGGTTCAAAGTGAATAGTATAATAATTATATTCAACTTTATGCATACTGTTCTAGTAACTAACTACAATAGTGTTCTTTTTACAGGCCTCAGCCCTCTATTTGGAAGAGTAGGAGAAAGGATGAGTAAATTTCCAGGTCTCCTTTTTCAATTAAGATTATTCTCCTACATAGTCAAGTTTGCCACCCCCCGTTTTCCCACATGCTTCGGCATATTAGGAAGCAGAAACAAGCCTGTCAAGTTACAGGGAACTGGTTTGACTCCTTTCACTTAGGAATAAGCCCAAGGTATATTCAGTGAGGATCTCTCTTTGTTATTGATGCAATCAATATCTAAAGTGTCAGTCTCTAGAAAAAAGCTGTGTTTGAAAAAAAGAAGGTGGTTATGTCAATCTAAAATTTCCCAGTAGTCCTTATTACAATATTAGAATAGTCAACAGTTAAACCCGTTCTTGTATACCAACTATCACGTATTCAGTTTTTCCCCTTGATTGTAAGTTGACATAATACAAATTAGTTATGATGCGCACAAGCTTTCACCCAGTATGATCAAAGAAAACTAAATAAAACTGCTTCATATTTCTATATATTCTATAGCTTCTTCTTTCTTGGCTACTCATTTTCCATCTGTTGAACCCTATTTAAGAGCTCAGCAATTGCAAGTCAGAGCTAATCAGTTTTTACATTTGCTTCCTTCAATAAGGGGCATACGTACTGCCCTTATAGGATGGAAATCCAATAGAAGATGTTACCTGCCTCATGCTTCTCAGCAGTCCTCTTTGGACAGTGATGGGGAGGACTGTTCCTACATTTTATTTTAAAAACTGATTTTTTTGTACATGATCCTGGACAAATCCACAAACTAAATGAATTTTTAAGTTCAAATTCAAGAATGGCAAATTTTAAGTTATTTCAGATGCCCCACAAAGCACCCAGCAAATCAGAGTTTAAAATCTTGTCCCTGACCCCCAGAAGCGGTTGCAGTCATGATAGCAGTTAAGTTCATCAACATTATCACCAATGAACACATGTGGTCTCATCAGCCTAACTAAAAACAGACACCTAATGCCCCTAGAGTTTGCAGACCACAAACACAAAAACCAACCAAACAAAAACACATACAGACAGCTGTTTTCTTTGGCTCTTTCCTTTTTTAAAACCAGGAAAACCTAGCACTCTTTTTCCGGGCTTTGGCTATTGGAAGCCTCTCTGTTTTGAACTCTGGCTGAAGCAAGTCTTGGATTCTCTGTTGTCACTAAAACATCGGTATAGAATCCTTTGGTTTTCCCGACAAACAGTGGCATGTCAACCAGCCTACAATACTGACTGCATAAGCTTGTGCATCTCTTGCCACTTATTCTCTTCACTTGGTCTTAAGTATAAAAGTATAGATTATGCAACATAAGGAGATACCCTTCAAGAAAGACACACTAACAGATGTCTTCTTAGGCCCAGTCTGTAAAAGCTTTCCAGGTGAAAGCTAGAAAACTTATTTCACTCTTCATAGAAATTACGACCAACGCTCGTGTTTAAGGGAAAATTCCCCCTTTGACTCAACAGGTTTTAATGTTAAAGGACGCATGCGAGCCATTTTTCAAGTTTACAATGACAATTCATCCATCTTGATGAAACCTAACTCCACTGCCTTTATTTAATATCTTATTACTTTCGAAGTTCTTCAGGAGACCTGAAGCATGAAAGAAAATATGTAAAAACAAATTCTAGTCAATTTTTCCAACATCTAAACCATGCAAATATGTTCTTAAACTGTCCCAAAACATGAAAGCTGTATGGTTTCAACAGGACAAAATTAAAACTGTGTGTGTAGGAGGGTGGGGGCAAGACTCCTAAGGAAAGAGATTAAGAACATTTAATCTATATTCATTGTGACTGACAGCCTATTGGCAAGTTTCAAAATGCAAGTTCTTTCAAAAGACTAGAAAGATAAACAACTAACAAGTTATAATTTACAAGTTATAACTTATAAATTTGTAAGTTACAAATTTGACTTTCCTATTGAATTCTAAATATAATTTACATATGATCTAATATTTTTCAAAAATAGGTGACTAAAGTTCAGCTCTGATGATCAAAAATGCTGAATAACTAGCATCTCCCATTGACTTCATTTTTTAAAAATAATCATGGCTAAGATTTATAAGCACATATATTATACTGTACATTACAGAGACCTTCTCTCTCTATAAAAGCAAGATTTTATTTTTTTGGGTTACTTTTCTCACCTCCTGTCAAAACCAAAATCAAAACCCATTGCATTGCTACATACTCTACTAATGAAAAAAAAAAAAAAAAAAGAGGAAACAAAAATTAACAAATGCTATTCTTAGACATGCTGAGATTATTGGGATGGTGCTGATACTACTACTTTGTGTAAATGAAAAAAAAAATCAGTCATTTGTACTCCATGGAAAATGTTTTGTACTGTATTTCATCCCAAAAGAATCCACAAACAACATGGATATGCAGCTACCTTTGGTGTGGAGAGTGGCAACCAGGTGGTCAGCATACCACACAACAACAGGGACATCTTTTTAATCAGACTGGCGAGAATACAAGTTAGATGTCTTCAAGTCAGCAGGGCCTGATGAAACACACCCTAGAATACTCAAGGAGCTGACTGTGGAGATATCTGAGCCATTAGCGATTATCTTCGAAAAGTCATGGAAAATGGGAGAGATTCCAGAGGACTGGAAAAGGGCCAAATATAGTGTCAATCTATAAAAAGGGGGGAAAGGACAACCCGGGGAATTACAGACCAATCGGCTTAACTTTAGTACCCTGAAAGAGAATACAGCAAATAATTAAGCAATCAATTTGCAAGCACCTAGAAGATAAGGTAATAAAGTGACAGTCAGCATGAACTTGTCAAGAACAAATCCTGTCAAAATCAACCTAATAGCTTTCTTTGACAGGGTAACAAGCCTTGTGGATAAGGGGAGAAGTGGTGGATGTGATATATCTTGACTTTAGTAAGGCTTTTGATACGGTCTCACATGACTGTCTCAACCAAACTAGGGAAATACAACCTAGCTGGAGCTACTATAAGGCGGACGCATAACTGTATGGAAAAATGTTCCCAGTAATCATCAGTTGTTCACAGTCAAGTTGGAAGGGCATATTGAGAGGGGTCCAACAAGGATCAGTTCTAGGTCTGGTTCTGTTCAATATCTTCATCAATGATTTAGATACTGGCATAGAGAGTACACTTCTAAAGTTTGCGGACGATACCAAGGTGAGAGGGGTGGCAAGTGCTTTGGAGGATAGGATTATAATTCAAAATGATCTGGACAAACTGAAGAAATGGTCTCAAGTAAATAGGATGAAATTCAATAAGGACAAATGCAAAGTACTCTACTTAGGAAGGAACAATTAGCTGCACACATACAAAATGGGAAATGACGGCCTAGGAAGTACTGTGGAAAGGGATCTGGGGGTCATACCGGATCACAAGCTAAATATGAGTCAACAGTGTAACACTGTTGCAAAAAAGACAAACACCATTCTGGGGTGTATTAGCAGGAGTGTTGCAAGCAAACACAAGAAGTAATTCTTCCATTCTACTCCATGCTGATTAGTCCTTAACTGAAGTAGTGTGTCCAGTTCTGGGCGCCACATTTCAGGAAAGATGTGAACCAATCGGAAAAAGTCCAGAGGAGAGCAACAAAAATTATTAAAGGTTGAAAAAACTGGGTTTGTTTAGTATGGAGAAGAAAAGACTAAGAAGGGACATGATAACTTTTTTCAAGTACATAAAAGGTTGTTACAAGGAGGAAAGAGAAAAAATTTGTCTCCTTAACTTCTGAGGATAAGACAAGAAGCAATGGGCTTAAATTGCAGCAAGGGGAGCTTAGGTTGGACATTAGGAAAAACTTTCTGTCAGGGTGGTTAAGCACTGGAATAACTTGCCTAGGGAGGTTGAGGAATCTCCATCATTGGAGATTTTTAAGAGCAGGTTAGACAAACACCTGTTAGGGACAGTCAAGATCAGGGGTTCTCAAACTGGGGGTTGGGACCCTTCAGGGGGTCACGAGGTTGTTATACAGGGGTGGGAGTCGTGAGCTGTCAGCCTCCACCCCAAACCCCGCTTTGCCTCCAGCATTTATAATGGTGTTAAATATATTAAAACATGTTTTTAATTTATAAAGGGGGTCGCACTCAGAGGCTTGCTATGTGAAAGGGGTCACCAGTACAAAAGTTTGAGAACCACAGCTCTAGATAATACTTAGTCCTGCCATCAGTGCAGGGGACTGGACTAGATGACCTCTCGAGGTCCCTTCCAATCCTATGAATCATAGGACTCTGAAGTGGAGTGCAATGAGGTCTTCGATGTCTACAAAAGACAGACTGGGCCAGACTTTAGGTATCATCTGATTGACACCCAATAAAGCAAATGGATTTTTGAGCAGTTTATCTATCTCAGAAAGACAAAGGGCCGAGTTGAACCTGTGATTCCTAGGTGTCTGTCTAGTTATTTCACACATATGCCTAAACCTTTAAGCTAGCCACTTCAGCTATAAAAAGCAAAAACAATGGATTACCAAATAGAAAGACTAAAATATTGGGAGAGAAATAAATGTAATCGGATGCATTATAACAAAATTAAAAATATTAACTATGAAAATGTATTTTTTAAAACACCCTTCCGGATTATCAGTATTTCATGTACGTAATTCCATGCACCAAAGGATACATTTGTGACTCTAAATACAACCAAATAGGTTTTGATGCATACTTTAAGGAAGCCAAAATGATCAACATGAGAAAAAAATTTAAAGCAGTAAAGCATATTTTATTTAAAACTATCCCCTTTAATAAACTGAACTGCTGACAAATACTGCTTCTTTCTTAAAAAAAAAGAAAAAAAAAAGAGTACTGACGTGAAAAAAAAAATAAAGCTACAGTAGGTGAATAAAAATAGCTATTAAAATTCAAACAATTAAGTAAAAACATTTTGGAAGTCTCTATTCGAAAATGCACATCACAAAAAGAAAAAATAACAAAGTTAGCAGTTATGTTAAAAATACTTACTCTGAGCCTGCAGCCATTTCCAAATAAGAAGTTTCTGCTGTGTCAACCCCAAACGGGATCACTATGCTCATGACGTTCGTTTCTGATAAATTCGATTACTATGGAGTCCTGTGCATTGGTATCCAAAACACTGGGGCATGCCAGCCACAGTGCTCATTGCAAACATCTAAGTGCATCCACAAACCCTGTTTAAAAATAAGAAAAAACAATGAAGACAAATCATTTTAAGCGGGCAGTTCCACATTGCGTTTTAAAATGGCACCCTGTGCTAAGACATCTTATAATAATTTCATTTTGTTATCAGCATGAAGACAAAAAATATTCAGATTATGGCAAACATTATAAAGCTTTAAAATTTGCTTTAGTTTAGTACATTACCCTATCAGCATGGGCTTTTTAAAATAAATAAACAAACATCTTCAGTAGGACAGCTCTCATAACTTAAAATACTTCTGAAGGAAGCTTTTTTCCCATGCTTTCAATCAAAAAAATCTGAGGCAAAAATCTAAACATGAACACAGTGTATAGGATCAAACCTCAAAGTTTTAGGATTAAAAAGTAAAGGACTGCATACAAAACAGACTATATAAATGAACAAAACTTTCACCACCCTGTTTGAATAACTGTTATTGTTAAAAATAAAATCATTCTGTTCATATATACAGTTATACGTACCACCACAAACACTCAAAATTCTCACTTCAGTCATGATTGGCCATTATTAGAACAGACTGAGTACATCACCAGATAACCTAATATGGCCACAATTCTCATTTTACCCACTCAATTTTCAACCAATAACCAAACTAAGGAAGAAGAATGTTATTATGTGATGGATAACTGATAGGTATCCTAACTCTTCCAAATTCTATGTGATAATTTAAAACTCAGAGAGATCCTTAAAAACAGGACAATGTTATTTTTAATTTTTTTCATTGAAGAGCTTTCATGTAGTCTGATTATAGACATAGTTATGTAACATTTCAGATGGAATAATAAAATGTTAACGTATTAAAATGACTGCTGGACCTTTAGGCTCAATGTTACTATTGTACTCTTGGTTTATAAGCAAATAATGCAAAACTGAAAAAGTGAATCCACTCAATTTTAATGAGGAAGAAGGGAGGTGAGGTAACTCATGCATGCTTAAGGAACAACGATCAGTTTCTTCAGGTGATGAGTTAGACAAGAGTTTATGACTATTTAACAAAATGTCTCCTTGTTATTCAAGTACAACTCTGAATATTACATATTGTACAAATCTTCCTATGGGTTCTGATTAAAAAAATAAGTTTGCTACATTTTACTCTGGCAAGCATTGAAGAGTCAATATGGCTAACAAGAGTGAGTGAGAATCTATTTTGACTCATACATGACTCAACAAAGTCCGACCTCCATGACACTGCACTTCGAACCTTCTCTTCTTCCCCTCTGCAGGGGTGCCACAATAAAGTACAGAGTATAAGCAAAAGGAGGGGTGAACAGAATTATATCACTAAACTGTTCCTACTCCACAGAACTAAAGTAGTAAGATGTACTGAGTCAGCAGTAACTTATCCAGCAGTGATTAGCCAAGTGAGGTGAGATCTTAAACTCAAATTGATGGCACTTCTCCATATATCTGTCTTTACTTTTAGCAATATACTTCAGCACAACTATCCTTGTCTTCCTTACTTCCACACTGAACTACTGGAATGCACCTGTAGACCAGCCTCAAACATTCGACTGTGCAGAATCCAGATTGCTGAGCAGTGCTTCTGGATGAAGCATATAATTCCTGTGCCCAGTAAATTACATTTGCTTCCAGTTTGTTAAAGAGTGGTTTTAGCTGTTGGTTTTGACCCATAAAATCATAACGGTTTTGGGCTCTGACTATTTTTAAAACCACTTTTCTCCTCATGGGATACCACAACAGTTAAGATCAACTGTGGTACTTAAGATAACTGCCCTTTGATTTGAAGGGAGTGTACTAGTGACCAGGCATTTTCAACAGAATCCTAGCTTTAGAACAGAAATCTTAATTTATTGACAAGGATAGTTTCCAACGAATTTCCCTGAGGTGGATTGGGAAGGACTTCACGTTGATGTTGATCAAATTAGAATATTTTGTATTTTTAAAAGTGCACATGCTTAGCATTAGAAGGACACATTTAATAAACTAGAAGAAAAAGTCTAGAGTGGGTCATATTAAACTTCCTTATGAGATGAGTAAGGCCTCTGGATATTTTACCATTCCCAATTCTCTTGTTCTTGTTGGAGTAGATGTCTTTTTTAGCCCATTAGACAAATTACCAAATATACTAACTGTAGAGAAGTCAGGTCACCTACTTCATGGAGATAATTCCCAGTATTTACAGAAGTATAGTAGGTTATGTTTTGTCAGATGCCATGGACACCAAACTGTATTTTATGCAGAGACAACATCTTAGGAACAGTAAGAATTTTTACTTTATTGCAATGAATTTATTATTCCTGAGAGACCAAGAAAATGAAGTCCTCTAAGCCAAAGAAAAAGTATATCAAACTTTACAGTGATGGATGCACTGCAAATAGGTAAGATAGACAGATAACGGGCAGCAGCAGCACAAATTCTCACACTATCCTACTTTTATGCTAGAACATTAAACTGGAGGGACCACCTCTACAATTGAGTGAAGTTCAATTTCCACTTACTTACCTCCCTTCTGAGACTCTCAAAAAGGGTGTCAATTCATACCAAACTCAACTGAGACGATGATCCGCTCATTTAAAATTAGACAGCCATCAAATGGTAACAACATTGGGTTGGGTCTCTGCCAATCTCAGCTTGATCTGAACTAGCAGCTACAAAATGAAAGGCTTCACATTACCTATGCCCTGAACCAGTCAGCCCCCAGGCAGCAATACTGATAAATTAACACCAGAATGTAACTAGGAAAACCTATCCTGAAAAACAGTTTGGGACAGAGAGGTTCAGTGGTAACATTTTAGAGTTATTATAGTCTGGATGTGACTTTGCCTTGACTGTCATTTTCAGTGTTGTTGAGCCAGCCAGTCAAAAAATACACTGTAAAGATTTGGAAAGCCACATGTCAGCAGAGGCTGAAACAAAAGAGGGGGTGCAAGGGATGTGGAGAAGAACTATGCCACCTGACTCATATGCTATTATGTCTATTTTCTTGAACAAAGCAACTAAGATTATCCAACAATAAGCTCATTGTGTACACAAGATATTTGGGTTGGACTAAGTGACCCATGTCTGCACAATGGTTATAAGAGGAAGTACAAGATGTGGCTGGCAAAACTGAGACTTAAGAAAATAAAAACTACTAACCAGAAAACGTTCAATTTGTTCAATAAAGCAGGGAGATAACAGATTCGTTTTCTGAAGGTATACAAACCTACAGGATTTATTGCCAGTGTGTGTCCCAAAGTCACAAATGTGATTACTAGCATGTTAATGTCTAATGACCTAGGCTGATTTTTGCTGTGATTGTGGCATTAATTCAAGAGGTGCCCAAATAGTGCAGAAAAGTAATTGGGAGGGTTGCAGGGGGAATATTCAGCACTGATGTAAACAGAAAAGGCAGTAGCACCATTAAGTTCAAAATTGATGTAACGGGGGGGTGGGATGGGGGGAGAAACAGGTCAGGCGGCATTACACACACACACACACCATTTATAGGTAGGTCTTTCCGTGGCAGACTAGTCATTTAGATTCTTGGCCCAATTTCAACCACTTTCAATAAAACCAGAAAACTGATGAACTTCAATAAATTTCACTGATTATATAACAGCCAAAGAACTTTCCTTTTAAGAGGAAGACAGATCTACTTATCCACTTTGTATAACTGATCTAAAACTCTTATGTTGTACTTTCCACAAAGAGAGATTCTTCAAGACCCCTTCATTATCATTATTTATCACCCGCCATCTTAAAATTACAGGACATAGCAATCTTCCTTACTTCAGCAAAGAAAGCTGTAGTAGTATTTGAGGGTGGTACGTTCTTCAACTACCCCTCCAGAAGTGTGGCATTCCATCACCAGGAGCTGAATGCACTGCCATTGCAACACCTGCATATCCCCAGCTAGCTCAGGAGCAAAACCTGTGTTACTTGTGAACAATACTCAAGGAATTCTTCATGTTGTACCAGCCACGGATGGACATTTCTGCCCTTACTCTGGGTAGGTACTCAGCATGGGGGAGGGAAGGGGGAGGGAAATGTAGGCGCTCATCTATACCAGGCAACTAAACTGGTGCAGGTACGGTTGCATTTTGTAACATCACATCATGTCAAACACAGTCATTTCAGACTAATAAGGGGATCCTGGAGAAGCAGAAGGAGAAATTATTTACACTATGTCCAGAATTTAGAAATGTCTTCATCTGTTACACTGTGATATTCCTGATATACCCACCTGATGATTCTTTATGCATCTCTCCAGAGTAGATGCTTGGACTACAGGAACTAACATACAGAATCAAGCCAGTAGTCCAGTGGATGTTTCAGATGAAGGAGAAAAAAAACCATGCAGAGGATAATGAATAGCCTACCCCTTGGAAAGCTTTTTCCTAACTCCTGTCAGTTAGTGGCTGGCTTATTCCCTGAAGTAAGACGGCTTAGATTCTTTATTAAAAAAAAAAAAAGAGTCACCTAGAGTCACAGTGACTGTTCTCAACATTGTGAATATTCTCATCTATTGAGTGTTTAATTTGCTTTGAACCCTAGTAGGATCTCAATTTCAGCATCTTAGAACAATAGGTTCCATAAGTTATCCATAAGAGATTCATTATGCATTGTTTAAAAAAAAAGAAGTGTGGGGAGATGGTGTGATGCTATGTCCTTATATTACTGATGGAATGAAGTGATAGCAAAAAGTAATCTGAACCCTCTTCTCCCACTATCTTTTAACCTGGCACTACTGTAAGTGCTTGAGGCAGCAAGCAAACTGGTCATATCTTCTGAAATTGCATCAACTTTTCTTTTAAAAATTGCCACTGTTTAGGATCCAATTCGAACGTCCCATTTGCTTTGATGGGACTTTGGCTGAGCGGGGGCTGCAGGCCTGCTTTTTCAGTTGGGCTAATATTTTTTTCTTCCTCTCGTGTTCCTCTCAGGACCATTAAAAGAGATATGTTCCTGCCCCTCAGAAGGCAAGTGGTGGGAGGAACATCTATGGGGTAGTAAGTCTGAGATACAAGATTTTCTTTTTGGGGGTGGGTGGAGGGAAGGCATTTTCTGGTTTGTATTCTTATGGCATTTCAATAATGTTCCTTAATTCCCCTCCCACCAGCCATCTTTCAGGTGTCCAATGCATGGGAAATGCATCTCGGTCATCTTAGATTTTCAATGTACGTTTTTTTAAATGGTAATGTAGTTAGTGTTCTAACTTTACTTAGATTTTGTTGTATAGTAGCAGAAGACAGGTCTGTTTTGATGGTCACTAGATTTATATTGTTACTCTTTTTCTAATAAAAATTAAAATATTTTTATTTTGTTGTGTCATATTTACATCTCTACCTCGATATAACGCCACCCAATATAACACGAATTCAGATATATCGTGGTAAAGCAGCGCTCCGGAGGGGCGGGGCTGCGCACTCCAGTGGATCAAAGCAAGTTCAATATAACGCGGTTTCACCTATAATGCGGTAAGATTTTTTGGCTCCCGAGAACAGCGTTATATCAGAGTAGAGGTGTATTATGCATGGGGTTTGAAAAGTAGTCAAGGAGAACCTGCTATACTGGTGAGATTGCAACCTGTGAGGTTTCCAATTCACCTCTGTAGGATGTACCAGTACAAGTAGTGTAAAAACTTGCTCAAGTTAGTGCACTCTATATGTTGCAATACCTGGACTCTCATTTGTATATGAGAATATAAGGCTTTTTAGAGATGACTGTGACAGGTGTTGGTAGTACCAGTGATTTATTTTATTTTTTTGCCTAGTTTATGGAGACCTTAAAAGGAAGTAAACAGCACAATCACCTCAAACACAAACAAGACTATAACTGAAAAAATTAACGAAGTCTGTTTTTACATTTTACTTAGTGCATTTAACAGCACTTTGTATAGGCCATTTCACTGTTTCCCCCCGACAAAGTCATACTTCAGAGGGGGACTCAATACCTCAAACTATTATTCTTTGTTAAAAAAAGTTGATTAAAGTTGATGTTCTTCTACTGTACAATGAGGTATTTCCTATTTATTTATAGATGACGTAAGGCACTCAACTCTAAATAAGAGTTTCCACAGAAGGAAGTTGAACTAATTTAACTATATCAGTTTCTAAATTACTACAATTTTCTCATGTAAGCAAGACCTTAAAAATAGGAATGTTAAGTCTTCTCCTTCCATGTTTTTGTTGGAGGACTCTGAATGACATAGATATACACTAGGAACTTTTTCAACTCTCTCTTTTCATAGATTTTAAGGCCAGAAGGGACTACTAGATGATCCAACCTGACTTCTCATACAACATAGGCCATCAAATTTCAACCATTTACTCCCATGTTGAGCCCAATAACTTGTGTCTGACTAAACCATATCTTCCAGAAAGACATCCAGTCTTGATCTGAAGGCTTCAAGAGATGGAGAAAGCACCACCTTCCCTTAGTAGTTTGTTCCATTAGTTAATCACCTTCACTCTTAAAAAAAAGTGCCATTTCAATTTGCCCAGTTTTAACTTCCAGCTATTGATTCTTCTAGTACTTAAAGGGGCTGGAATACTTAGTCCTTAAAAAGGGGTTTTGCACCATGTGTATTAAATAGAAGTTCACAGCTTTAAATAGCCTGAATAAAATTCATGTTTCACATCTTTAGCATATCATAAAATTAGTACTTCTGTATCCAACCATAGTTTTCAAAAATAGTTTGCAAGACCTGAATATCTAATGTAAAAACGAAGCAGAAACAGAAAAGCTTTCAAACCTTCTGCTTATTCATACATCATAAAAAAGAGGGGGAAAGCCAAATTATTTTCTCCTTTGCAGGTCATTGTAAATAGCAAGTTGGTAGCACTTTCATTTGTCATGTAGAAGACTGGACTTCCAACACTGGGCTTCTAAAACTCAGAGCTAGTAAAGACTTGAGTTGCAGAACAACGTGGTTAGCCTTGGGCTGGAAGAAACTGCATTCTTGGCAAACTTAACTGAAATCACATGTAACTGCTACCAGACTGTTTGTAAATCACCACAAATAGATACTGTGATTATGTAACCCATGTCCAAAAATACTGAGGATATTTTGCCACAATAATAATAAAAAAAAAAATCTATGACTTGCACCTGCTATGTTCCAAATGGTGGAAACTACATGTAATAAAAAAAGGTCACATTAAAAGGTTCTAAAAGGTTGTGACCAGATGCTTAACATAATTAATATTAACAACAAGGGGAAAGGAACACACAACATAATATAGCAAGAGCAGGCTAGACAACATTTAGATAAGTTAGATGTATACAAGTCAGCAGGAACTGACAAAAATTCACCGTTGGGTACTTAAGGAACTGGCCGAAGCAATCTTGGAACTATTAGCGATTATCTTCGAGAACTCATGGAGGACCAGACTGGAGATGGGCAAACTTAGCATCAGTCCTTAAAAAGGAGACCAAAAAGGACCTGGGGAACCACAGACCTGTCAGCCTAACTTTGATTCCTGGAAAAATACTGGAACAAAAAATACTTATCAACCAATCAATTTGTAAGCCCCTAAAGAATACCAGAGTGATAAGTAATAGCCAACATGGATGTGTCAACAACAAATCACGCCAACCCAACCTTATTTCTTCTTTGATAGGGTTTCTAGTCTAGTGGATGGAGAGGGAATCAGTAGACGTGATATATCTTGATTTCAGTAAGGCTTTTAACACAACCCCACATGACATGCTCAGAAACAAAGTAGGGAAATGTCGCCCAGCTGAAATTATTATAACGTGCGTGCATAAGTGGTTGAAAAGCCATACTCAAAGAGTTATAATCAATGGTTTGCTGTTAAACTGGAGAGATGTATCTAGGGAGTCCTGCAGGGTCTATCCTGGGTCTGGTACTATTCAATAGTTTCATTAATCACCTGGAGAACACAGTGGAGATCATGCTTATAAAATCTGTGCATGACACCAAGCTGGGAGGGGTTGCCAGTACCTTGGAGGACAGGTTTAGAATTCAAAACAACCTTGACCAATTGAAAACTGGTCAGAAATCAACAAGACGAAATTCAATAAAGAGAAGTGCAAAGCACTACATTTAGGAAGGAAAAAAATCAAAAGCATAACTACAAACAGGGGAATGACTGGCTAGGTGATAGTACTGCTGAAAAGGATCTGGGGGTTATAGTGGATCAAAAATTGAAAACAATCCAACAATCTGATGTAGCTGTGAAAAAGGCTAATATTCTGGGGTGTATTAACAGCAGTGTGGCATGGAAGACACAGGAGGTAACCGTCCCATCTACTCAGCACTAGTGAGTTGTCACCTGGAGTAATATATCAAGTTTTGGACACCATACTTTAAGAACAATGTAGACAAACTGGAGAGAATCCACAGGAGAGCAATAAAAATGATAAAAGGGTTAGAAAACCTGACCTATGAGGAAAAGCTAAAAAAACAGGGTATGTTTAGTCTTAAGGAAAAAAGACTGAGGGAGGTAAGGGGGAACCTGATAACAGACTTCAAATATAGTAAGGACTGTTATAAAGATGATGGTGAGCAAACTGTTCTCCAGGTCCCTTGAAAGTAAGAGAGGAAGTAATGGGGTTAGTCTGCAGTAAGGGAGATTTAGGTTAGCTATTAGGAAAAAATAACTATAAGGATAGTTAAGTACTGGAGTAGGCTTCCAAGGGAGGTTGTGGAATCCCCATCACTGGAGGTTTTTAAGAATAGGCTAGACCAGGGGGCTCAAAGTCCCGGCCTGTGGACCATTTGCGGCCCGAGAATCTCCCCACTGCGGCCCACGGAGGAGAGACCCATGCAGCCACACTGCCAGCTCTGTCTGCTACAGGCACCGCCCCCCGCAGCTCCCATTGGCTGGGGGAGAGAGACAGAGATACCATCACTAGTCACCGGGCAGAGTCAGCCAGGGAGGCAGCATCACTTTTTCCTACAATTAATATAAACAAGTCAAAATACCAAACACAACTATCAGATGCACACCTTGCTGCAATCCTGAAGGTTTCAACTGCTCAGTCACTGAGGCCAAACATCAGCAAACTGACAAAACTGAAGCATTGCCAGGTGTCTGGCAAACACTAAAAACTCTCTGGCAGGCAAAGAATTGTATAAAGTTGTATGACAGTTTTATTATTTCTAAGAAATTCAAAATAAAAAACACAATATAAACATTTTCCTTTCTGAACACCATCTTCAGTGACATTATTGGCCCGCTGGGAGGATTTGAGGACTGGCCCTGGCCCTAAGGTAAATTGAGTTTGAGACCCCTGGGTTAGACTAACACTTTTCCAGGATGGTCTAGGTATATACTTGGCCCTATTTCAGTGTGCAGGGATGGACTGGATGAACTCTCAAAGTCCCTTTCAGCCCCATATTTCTATAATTCTATAACTGATAAATCCACAGCTTGAGGAATAAAATCTAACTTGCATCCAACAAGCAAACGAAGCGGATAGCAAGATAGGCAAGAGCCTCTAATTTTGATAGAGCCTATCATCAATAATAATAACAAACACACACACAAAAAACCCACTTTCTCCAAATAAAAGTGACTATAAAATACAGCAAAAAGAGGACCATTACATTTTAAGTGTTTTAAAACTTGGGGTCCAGTCATATTAAGACTGTCTGCAGTTTCCATTGTATATGTAGAGGGAATCACAATACACTATCACTGGAAGGTATTCCCTGAGCAACACAGAGTGAAAGTCTGGGGGGAGGGGGAAAAGTCATATTTCTAATTGCAGATTTGAGAAAGGGAAGGAAAAAGGTGTGGGCTGCAAGTAGAAAATTCAGTAGTTCTTATACAGAAGCAACAATGCAATTTTGCTTCCCTAATTTAAGTCCTGGCATCAATACCATCTGAACAGGAATTTGCTGATACACAAACCAGGTTACCATCCTTACTCCACATGTCTGACCAGCACCTTTACAGAGAAAGGAGCATACCATCCAAAAAATTTCAGTAGTTGAAAAAATAAATAGGGAAAATTGAAGGGACCCCTCCTTTCTCAGCTCCAGCTACCTCTTTCAACTATCTTTCCTCATAGGTGCAAAGGCTAGACAGCAGTTTCTATAAGCATTTTATAACAAAAATATTTTATAAAATAAGATTTAATGTGCTTACTATAATTAATCTACTCATACTTGGTAGGCTGAGTAGACATTTTAAGTCTTTCCAGCTGAGAATAATATTCTCTCCTAAAATTTTGTTATGCTACATTATGCGTTTTGTGATCACTATGGAGAAGCAAACTGTTTACGGAATGTTTGAATGTTATACTTCTTCCTCTATACATGTGCTCAGAAGAAATTAACATGTACAACTGAAACCATGGGTAAAACTACTGCCAAAGTTATGTTAATTTTAGGGTAACTAGAGTGGTAATTTCCTGGAGGTAGTCTATTTGTATAATTGTCAAGGAGCACAAACAAAAAAGGACATGCACTCATTTTTAGGGAATGCGAACAAATCAAAAGAAATAAGGTGAATTTCACTGGAAGAGATGTGTATTTCTTTCCACGTTATCCAGTCCCTACTCCCACTCCTGAGCATGGACAAACAGGCTTCCAAGGCAGAAAGTTACTCCCCCCCAAATTTATTTATAATTATTTTCAATAGGTTGGTATGAAATTTAGCAAAAAAGAAATCCATTCTATACTACATGTTAGTGCTGGTGCTCAGAGTAACACGACTTAGCCAAAAGCCACAAATCATTACAAAAAGACTGAAAAAAGAGCCAACCGTGCCTTATACTAAAATATGAAAGTGAGGAGAGGGAGCAGGGCACCTACACAAAGGGGAAAGAAACCATACTTTAAGCACAAATATTTAAAAAATCTCTCTTTGGGTAAACTTTTTAAACATACAAGAACATAGATAACGTGAACAAACATTTTCCTATTTTTCCTCCACATTAAGCATTTTAATAAATAGTTTCATATCCATTAGCAAAAACAATTTTTATCATGGCCTCCTTCAAAGCCATAGTAGTGGCAGCACCATCATATTATAAACTCTCATTCCTGAACTTTAAAATATGTTGTTAAATATTTAAAAAAAAAGCATATGCTAAAGGAAAAACTTCATTAGAAGCAATTTTAGGTTTGGCTACCCTACAGCATTTATCATTGTTCAGAATACAGTATTAGGAAAACGTTTTCCAGAAACACAAATCTGGTTATTTGGAATATTAATATAGAGATTAGATCACGTGTAGAATATTCCAATGATATGTAGAACAATTAAGTGAGGTACTCTGAATGAATATTTATGTTGGATGTTACTAAAGTAGTACACTACCTTTGGCCAGATCTTGAAGGAAGCTCTCCTCCTTCAAAATGGTAAGGATTTTGTTAAGAGTTTAGAAGGGGAAATTCAACTCCCAGGTGCTACAATATCCTTTACCATAGCGAAGTCCAAGTATTGCTAACTTAGGAACTACCACTAGTCCAGATTTAGACCCCAACTGGCTCTCTTGGGTAGCCCTCAATGCTAAGCTAAGAAACTGACTAGCACCCATCATTCCAAATTTCTGAGGCTAAGAAGAACAAAGGATGAATAAAAAAGGAAGGAGGAGGAAGAGAAAATAAGGGACAGAAGGAGGAGAAAGATAAAGGAGCCAGGACACCTCCGAATGAGGAATTTCACAGAGGAAAAACAAAACTAAACCAAAAAACCCTCCATCACCTCCAAACCCCTCCACATGCAGTAGAATAAATAAAAATTATGTTCATATTAGCAAAGTCAAACTGCCCCAGAAAAAAGCTGCTCTTCTTGGTTTCCCCATTAACTGAGTCCCTATATTCAGAAACTACTTCACCACTGTTTACATGGAGGTTCGAAGATGCAAGAGCAACATTATCAGTAGGTTGTAATATTAACAATACAAAACTCCACACTTGAGATGGGTTTCCATCAGGCTTGGAAAAACCACTGATCCACTAGCAGCTGGCAATAAGAAGTTTGGAAAGGAGGACCAGCAAGCTACAATTTCAATGGCACCTTCAGAGAATTCAAGACTCTTTTGCAAGGAAAACTAACAGTAAGGTCTCCATCGCTCAAATGTCCAATCTGAAGCTGGTCTCTGAAGCTCTCAAAGAGCTCATTACGTAGATTATGCCAACCCAAGTAGTTGAGATAAGAAAGACTCCTGTATTAGTACCATCCACGAGTCATTTGTCTATTAACTTAAGTCCTGACACAAAAGGAAGCTACTCTCCACTGGGCCTCACCCTCCTGGTGAAGAGATGGAGAGTGCTCCAGAGGCCCCACTGGCTTCCTTCTAGAGGGGATCGGAGTGGTAGAAGGTGATCAGTGTCCCCCTTTTCCCAGATACTTCTGCAAGTCCCCTAGAGAGCCTTCTGGGCTTCCCCTTTTCTCTCCCCCTTCCCCCTTTTTTTCCTTCTATCTGAGTGGAAGTGAGAGAGCATGGAGGCTAGGAAGAGAAAAGATACAAGAGGAAGAGAGTGAAGAATGGTAGCGAGGAGATAAAAATCAATGTGGATTTTGGAATTAATGTGAGTTAAATGAGAGGGAATCAATTAATAAAAGGGTAAACAGATTGAGGAATGAGACAGAGCTCTGACAGTCGCTTATTCTACATAAACAAAAAAAAGGGGGGGGAGACGGGGGGAGACAGGGAACATGATGCTCGAATACCTAGTCTCCAGCTGTAACTACTAAGGCCACACAAAATGGGAAGAAAATAATTTGTTGCCTGTCTTGAGGGAGGAGAAAAATGCTACTCAGAGGAGGGCCTATCTATATCCATGTCACACCAGACATTTGGAAAGAGTCAAGAACAAGAAGGTAAAATGGGGGGAACGAGCATGGTAGAAAAGTTTATTCTTTTGGCATGGGCATTGCAAAATTTTGTTATTAGTTGACAAGAAGTACTGGTTGGTTTGTATTAAAGTGTCTGTCACCTCATTCACAATAATTCTGTATCATAACTATTACTGTTACATGCAAAATTGATTTAGGAAAACAAGTTCTGTTCTACTGTGTCACTCCTTTACTAATTCTGTTAGCTTGGTGTGTCCTATGAGATCTTACCTAAAATATTCTTCCTACCAGTTGCTTCCTTCCAAACATATGATCTGACATACTCATTGAGTAGTAGATTACAGTGGGATATTTTAAAGATGTTCATGAAACGATTCTCTACAAAAGTGTACTACAGAGTCAAAACTTCCATAGATCTCAACGTTCATTAGCATACAACACCGTCAAAATTCACAAAGAGCATTTCAAATAAGTAGAGTATTTCTGCATTTATGTGTAATCAATATTCAATAAGCATGCTCAATAGGTTACATCTCATCTAGTGGGGTGGCCAGGTATGGATTTATTTCTTTGATGTGTGACAGTTTACTTATTACTGGTTCATCCACTGAAAAGTCTTGATTATAACAAATCTTTCAAGAAACATTCTGAATCTCTGTTCTGAATGCAATATTTAAGTCAGGGGTGGGGGTTTTTTTGCATTTTTCTATTATAGGCAGAAGAAAGTAATAAACTTTAAACATGTATTTCCTATAACTGTGACAAAGGCATACCAA
Organism: Emys orbicularis; assembly: GCF_028017835.1. Classification (NCBI taxonomy): domain Eukaryota; kingdom Metazoa; phylum Chordata; order Testudines; family Emydidae; genus Emys; species Emys orbicularis. The sequence continues at coordinate 29,376,132 of NC_088683.1, read as the reverse complement.
ATGTTTTACTGCGTTCACCAGATACTATCACAACTATCAGTTGATAAACAGCATAGAAAAAAAACACTCTGGTATTGGGAGATTCTGGTGCAGTTTTTGTTCCACTTGGTATTTGTAATACAAAGAGGATAAATTATTTAATTTGAGTCAAAGACTGACCTTTCAGCTAAACTCTTCTATTTTATTCTAAATTTTTTCACTGATGTAGGATTCCCACACATGTAGTTTTCCCCTACTTCCATATGTTGCATTTGGTCTGAATGGATGCTGGATTAGAGCTTCCACTTGTGTCTTGGGCAAACCTGCAGGATTTGGAAGAAGGTCTGATCTCCTTATGCTTCAGTCTGGGAATCCAAACCCAGGAAGACTGGAAGTTTTAATCCTTCACATAAATAGGAATTTTAAATTTCTTCTCAGTGTTGGGAGTTTCCTCTCTATATTGAGCAACTACATCAAATACAAAAAATACTGTTTTACCACAAGCCCAGATTTCTTGGTTATAATATAAATTATACATATTCCTACATATTTTAATCCCAAGTGTTCTTTCAGTTATGTTCAAGAAAGTCACAGCACACAGAATGTAAGCATTTTCAATACCCTTCAAACTACAGTTCCCATTTTCAAGACATTGCACTGATCACTAACATTTTCAGTTGCAATGTCCATCCAAAACTAAATTACTCAATTTGCAACTATGTTACATTTAGGGATTCTAGTTTCTATTTATTTTGGTAGCTTGGTGCTTTCTCTTCTTAGAGAAGAAAAAAAGATTTTTATAGGGTTGTTTTTTGTTTTTTTTTAAATTGTGACAGCTTAATTCTGAGCTGGCATCTGTTGTATCATTAGCCCACGATGGTTTTAACATTCATTTCCAAATGACACAGGTAGGAGTTGCGACTTTTGACCACTCAGTATCTTTGCTGGATGCAAACACATAAACATGCAGAAAACTTCCTAAGCAGCTGTTGTGCGCGACTTGGAGTGAATGAGAGCAAACAGCAGGGACAGGAAGTGAATGACTTAAAAAAATCCCTTGAGGAAACTTTTTTTTTTTTAAATCTGCATAATTATTAAAATGTTAGAAGTGGGGTTTTATCAGTTGCTTAAAGTTTATACTGAAAATTGACACACACACCCCAGATAACTAAATGTTCTGCTATTAAAGATGGAACTCTGCCCTAACATATATTGAAATTACTGGTTTCAGAGTAGCAGCCCTGTTAGTCTGTATCCGCAAAAAGAACAGGAGTACTTGTGGCACCTTAGAGACTAACAAATTTATTAGAGCATAAGCTTTCGTGGGCTACAGCCCACTTCTTCGGATGCATATAGAGTGAAACATATATTGAGGAGATATATATACACATACAGAGAGCACGAAAAGGTGGGAGTTGTCTTACCAACTCTGAGAGGCCAATTAAGTAAGAGAAAAAAAACTTTTGAAGTGATAATCAAGATATCAAACTGTCTGTACTGAGCTATCTTGATTATCACTTCAAAAGTTTTTTTTCTCTTACTTAATTGGCCTCTCAGAGTTGGTAAGACAACTCCCACCTTTTCGTGCTCTCTGTATGTGTATATATATCTCCTCAATATATGTTCCATTCTATGCATCCAAAGAAGAGGGCTGTAGCCCACGAAAGCTTATGCTCTAATAAATTTGTTAGTCTCTAAGGTGCCACAAGTACTCTTGTTCTTTTTATTGAAATTACTGTACTTTTAAGTCAAAAGTTGATTATAAGAATTTTCAGATTTCTTATACATTCAACAGTCTCATTCTAAAACTGTATTCTGAGAAAACAGATAGCCATGATAAAAAAAAAAAAATTGTGATCCCACTTCATTTTCCCCCAAAATACTGAAATACGTGAAAAACCTCATAACACTTCTCTACCGTAAGTCCTCTGGATCCTCAACTTCAAAATAAATATATCTACAGTGAAAAGTATTTTCACAGCATTTAAAGAGTCTCTCAAACCAACTGTTAAGACATGATCAGCTGTCTAGGCATAGAATATCAGTTGCCTGATGTAACAGCCAGATGGCTCTAAACATTCCCCTATTATAACCACACCTCTAGTTGAGGAGTAATCTTCCACTGGCTTGTTAACTTTCATTATGTCTTGACTAAATTGTCAATTATATCCAGCATAATATTTCTAAAACTTGTTAAGTTAGAAAAATTTAAGGAAAAAAAAAATCAATATTATGTTGGAACACCTTACAAACTTAAGCTATTTAAAATACTCAGAGTCCTTTGAATAGAGGGATCCAAGGCATTGATATTTTGTCAGTGAGGCTTAATTAAAGGAAGTGAAACAGTAAAGTAACCAGGTATCTGACAAATAATAAGTTTGCAGTTTATTCTACTAAATGATGTCTCTACTTAAGGCTCACAGTGATCATAAAGATGAACTTTTACTATTATATAATAATATAATGTTAAGGGACAGTTTTATAAATTTATCTAAGTAATTGTCTACCAGCACAACAATCTTTATGAAATTTGAAAGAGAAAAATCTCAGTGATCTCACAAATTTCTAGTGGCTAATATATGAAAGCCCAGCAGCATATATATATGTTTTTTAGAAATTGTTGCTATACTCCATTTTAACAAGACTACGAAGACAGTATTAGTAGAGTTTCATCTTGGGAAATTACAGCAAAATTACAATTTCTTCCTTTGTAGCGTGAAGGGGATCCAAAATTTTGTGCAAGAGACAATCAGATGTTATTTTAGGAAGCAGGATTAACTTTTGTTTAAATTTTTAGTTTGTGGCTGATAAGAATAGAAACAAAATAATACATAAATAATTGTACTTAGAGAGAAACCTGCTTTTCAATAAAGTTAAAGTTTATGTTTTCCATAGTTTGAAAGCTAAAATACAGATTCTCAAGAGATGTATTCAGAATTCAACTGAAGTCCACATAGGTAGGGCATCCCTATAAAACTGAAGCTATACTTTCCATCTTACTATCAGTTCTCACTTACTGTATCTGTATCGTGGTTTGTTTAAATGCACTACCTGTTCCCGGGTCACAGTCCCACAGAATTTGCTTTTGAGAGATTTATAAACAAATGTAAATAAATGTGTTGATGTCACAAATATCAGGAACCAATTTAATAACAAACTGATTTCCCCACACCCTGTCCAAAGGTCTATGCGAGTGGTGGGCAACCTGCAGTCCGTCACGGTAATCCGCTGGCGGGCCGCAAGACAGTTTGTTTACGTTGACCGTCCGCAGGACGACTGGCCGCAGCGCCCTGTGGCCCACATCGCTTCCCGCAGCTCCCATTGGCCGGGAATGGTGAACCGCAGCCACTGGGAGCTGCGGGCGGCTATGCCTGCGGAAGGTCAATGTAAACAAACTGTCTCGCGGCCTGCCAGGGGATTACCCTAACCAGCTGTGGGCCGCAGGTTGCCCACCATTGCTTTATGCTCTTCAATTAATCCTACTGAAATCATATTAGACAAAGTTAAGCATGTGCTTAAATCCTTGGGGAATGGGGCGCTAAGGATAATCTTGCAGACCTTTTAAGGAATCTAACATTTTGAAATCAATTTCTATATTCTTGCTGTTTCTCAAAGTCCCAACTAAAAACAATGTACCTTTAAATAAAAAAAATTGCCAGTAAGATTCCAATGAAAGTTTAGTTTAACAAATAAGAGGATCTCAAAGTACTTAATAAATATCAGTCTTCAACAAAATATTAAACCAATTATACACACAAGAAAACTGAACCACAGAAATCTAATCCAGAGAAATAATCTGAGTCCTAGTACTGTCATGCAAATATGCTAAAAAGTATTTACCATCCCCAATATTTTTCTCTGATATCCTAAGGTATTTCCCAGATCACTAAAGTCATTCCAAACGCAGATGATCAAAAAAGATATAGATGGCCTTAGTACATGGAGTCCAGATTGCTGGCGGACTACTCATATATTAAGTCTGACATTTGGAAATATATTGGTACATATGGAACTTAAAACAGAGTGTCAGAAATTTTGAAATTTCAAACCAAGTCTCAAGGACAGTTTGGGGTTTTTTTTTGTAATAATCTATTTTTTAAATTTCAAATTTGCTGTATTTAATTTATTTATAGATTTTACTGTGGTATTCATCCTCATAATATCCAAGCGCCTCAAAAACATTAATGAATTTAGCCTTAAAACACCCTTGTGAGGTAAACTATTACTATCCCCATTTTACAGATGGAGAAACAGAGAGAGGTAAAGTAATCACACAAGGTCACCAAGAAAGACCTTCTGATTCCCAAGGAAGTCTAGTGGTAAAGACGTTACTTAGACTACTGACGCTTTTCAGATCACCTTTAAGGTATAGGATATTGTTTGTTTTAAACCAAGTGTTGCAGAATATACCTCAGATTCTGCTTATGTGACCCTAGTCATATTGAAAACTAGCACCTAAAGGGGCAAGATATACCCCTTTGCTTCTTGATATTTGCACACAAATCCTATTAGCATTAGAAACTTAGACAACAGAATCGAAAATAGAAACCTATGGAAATTATCAGAATTCTAATCAAGAAAACCCCATAAGTTTACCACAGACCCTTTAGCCATCCCCAAATTATTAAAAATATATAATTGAGTGACATAATATATGGATTTAAATTTAAAAATTCATATTATAGCAATATGTTGGTCGAGTAATGCATGCCCTGTCCTATTAATGCACTACTTGTGTGGTTGAAGTCACTCAAGCCTTTGGCCTCACCACACACAAGGTATGCCTTGAGGGGCTGTTAATGCATACCTTCAAAGTCTTATTGCTTAGCTGATACAGATATAAAGAACAAATTATCTATTCTTCCATAGCAGTGCAAGGTAATATTTGTAAAGTTAAAATTATTCAGGCACTGAAAAATGGTTTGCTACTGGAATAGTATTTCACATTTGGCTCTTAAAATCCAGAAGGTTCCAATAATATACTAAAATGGGAACTTGCATCTCATTAAAGTAGGGACAGCAGGAGTTTGAATTTACAAATTTCTATTTACCTTTTGTAATTTTAGTTTAACATACTAAAACATGACAAGTTTCCTGAGATTTGTGGCTCTCAATTGCATTCAATATATCAACTACTAAAAGAATGCTTTATTGCTTCTCCATCCCACACAGCCTCACACCATCTTCTTTATGATGATACTAAAAGGTTCATATGTCATTTGGGACAGGAAGAAAGAAAGACTAAGTACTGTAGTTTCACTTAAACGTTTATGTACATTATCAGACAGTTTTTACACTTTACAATATATATTTAATGACTTAACAAAAAAAAGATTCTCATGCTGAAAAATTACACATGGGCAAGAAAGCTTTATACCTGAAGAAGCAAAGTAACAGGTTTTAATTTTGTCTGGATATTTCCTTAAACAGTAACATCAAAACATTAAACTAGTATTCCCAAACTATTCATGTTAGATTAACACTAACATCTCCAGTAAAGAAAGTATTTTGTCAAAGATTAACCTGACAGTCACAAAGGCAATGACTATCTAAGAATTTAGTTAGGATTGTTTGAATCTTTTGTCTCTCTCTTTTTTTTTTTATAAGTATTATTGGTCCTTGTGTTAGTAACAGATGTATTGTGAAACATATCTAGGTTAACTAGCATAGACATAGGAATTATTCCAAAACATTATTAAAACAAAAGTGAAGAGATTAATATGACATGCATATCACATCACACAAAGATACAAACACCCCCCCCAAGAAGCTACTTGAGTCTATCGTCTCCCCCACCCCCACCGGTAAGAGTGGTCTCGTTCATTTGCCTTTCACACACATAACCAATAAAATTAATCAGCTGGGATACAGCATTTTATTCATAGTAAAGTCAAGACATGTTTTGTACATGATTTGAAGAAAACAGCCTTTTCATTTAAACATAACAAGCCAGTAATGTGCTGCAGACAAACGCACTGCATGGGGTGTGGAGGACCCGAGCTGATTAGATTACCACAACATCAGCCTGGGGCCGCCATTTTTAGAATCTCTAAAGGACAAAAGAGGGAAATTACAATTTTTACTCCACATTTACCATAAGTAACTTTAAAAGTACAATGTTTATGGTCAAGCATTTACGTATCCTAACTATGGTCATAGCCATCTCTTTCAGTTCACTGAGGTAGGTCTCAAAAAACAAAAAAGCCTTTTCGTTACTAATCCCTTTAGGATGATGTAAATAAACTAAGGCTAAACATTCTTAAGTTCCGACTTTAATCAAATGTAGTGTATACAATTTTAGGGACCTCGGGACTTTTAGCTACCGCCCATTCCTAAATGACTGAACATAGGGGAATAGAGGACCTTTATAATCGGACTACATTATATTTCTTCTCCCCTATTTAGTACTACACAGTGGACCGTTTGTTTCTCCTCCCCTACGTCTGCAGCAGTAGGGTCTACTCCACTAATGCCTTTCCATAAAAAAAAAAAAAAAAGATTTAGATGTGCCACACAAGGAAATACAAATGCTAGATATAAAAACTAAAACAGGGCGGCAAAGATGAGTATTTTAAATATACCTTAGGCTCCATACCGTCTCTACAAAGGGGGTGGGGAGAATCATCCCCTTTTAAATTGACACAGAAACTCTTTAGAACTGTTTTCCGTTTGTCCAGGTTACACCACAGAAGAGATGTTAAAAGGGAGGGAGGGAGAGAGGGAGGTGGGGGTGTGGAAAGGAGAGAGATTAGGCCTATAACGAGCCATTTTAGTATCACAAAACAAAAATATACAAGATAAGGGAGACTATTTTCTAAGCTTCATGCATACAACCCAATACGCAGTCATACTATTACACATCCCTGCTCTTAGCCTCTGGGTCTACAGAAATTTATGTTGTAGGTCACATAATATCCCCTCTTGGGTTTGTTTGGTTTTAATCATAATGCATAAAACCGGCATAACTGCCAAAAAAAATCCCCTCGGCGCCTCCAGTCACAGTAACCCGCCATATTCACAAGATATAACGACTCCCTTTCATTTTCAAACCAACCCATACAACGTGAAACACAATCCAAAGCAATTTATACAGAATCATGCACGGTTTAGAGGGGAGGGGACCTCACACCCCACCCCTCCCAGATGTAAAGGGATGCCTCCCTAACGTTTTAACCCTTACTAGAACCTCCTTCCCCCTCGGCAGGAATGATAATCATAACAGGAGACTCACCTGTAATGATCACAGGCCAGGCAGCAGCTCCCCCTTAGCTGAGCCCCTTTCCTATCCCAACCAAAACAATGCAACGGCCCCACTGCGGATGTCCCTAGCCTGGGCAGGACGCAGCCCTCAGCTGACTCTGGTAAAGAGGAGTGAGCAGAGGGGTCCCCCAGACCGGCTCGGCACTCAGAACCCTGCAGGGACCAGCTGGGAAGCGCCTTTGCCTTGAGACCTGTGTACAAACCCCGCTGCCACTGCTGCTCCCGTCTCCCTCCTCTCAGACTCCTACGCTCCCTCTATGTCACTGCCTCTCTCTGGGAAAATGGCGTCCTCCGCTCTCCCCTCCCTTCCACTACACGGGGCTCACCCGTCCCGCCCGGCAGGGGCAAGGTTACCAGGGCGAAGCCAAACAGCCGCCATTTTGCTTGTGGGCTGGAGCGCAGTCTGTGTCCGTTAAGTCCTCCCTCGTGCCATGTCCATTTTACAAAGGGGGTTTCCTCACGATATTAAATTGTTCGAGGGCCGGGGCCAGAGAGCGCGCCCCCCGATCGAAAAATGCTAAAGAGGGGCCGCCTAGGGAACGGCAGGGGCGAGAGGACTGTGTCTGGGTGGAGACTCGGGGCGATCGTGCAGCTGAGTCCACAGGCGGGGGGGGCTCGGGCCCAAAATGATGCTGCGAATGACCTAAAGCGCGCAGCGAGATCCTGTCTTCCGCAGGGACGCAGACACCGAAACCTGTCTTCAGCCTACCCCAAAGTGAGCCCCTGCGCCTGCCTGCCCCCTGACCTCTTGTGAGCCTGGGCCAGCCGTACTGACACACACAGGCTTTGGGGGAGGCTGCCAGACCGAGGCAATCTCCCCACGCAGAGTGAGACGGGGGATAAGACCGAAGCCCGTTCGGTGAACTATGGAGGGTTATTCGCTGAGGGGATCTCCCCCTCCCCCCGAGTTAGTGGAGACCTGAGGCGGGTCTGGCTGAGGAAGTCTCTCCACAAGTGACCGAGGTTTAGCGCAGGCCTGCCTCGTTGAACCTCTTCCAAGGAACGAGACTGAGGCACTAGGGCCAGCTCTGCCTGCGAGGCTCCCCTTTACCGAATGACACTTGTGGGGGGAAGGTCTGGGGCTGCCCTGATCTGGACGAGTCACAGGCAGCGCAAGAGGTAAGTGTGTGAGAGACAGGCGCAGCCCCTCTGTTTATGCTGCGCTCCTTCCCTTCCCCCACACGCCCTCCCTGCGTGTGCTGCCCACACACCGCCCCGCATTCCTCGCCTGGCTTCAGCCCCTCCGGCGATGGCTGAGTGAGGGAGGGGAGGCGGCGGCGGCTGGGGTTTCATTCGACGCCCACCAGGGGCTGAGCGAGCCTCCTTCAGTGCGCAAACTCGGGGCACCACATAAAAGCTGGGCTGGCAGCTCTTTACTCTGCCTCGATGGAGCCGCCACAAGCGGGTCACCGGAGAAGCCGCTAGCAGCGGTGCCGTAGCCTAGGCTTCCCCGTACCGTGGGCACAGAGGGGCTGTAAAGAACCGCTGCTGCGGCGGGAAGGAGTCGGGATGAAGGGATCTGGATGCAGAGGAGGCGGCTGTAACGAGGCATCGAGTATGGGGGGAGGGAGTGATTAAACGTCTTGTGGCCATGGCGGAGTCTGAGGGTATTTTTTCCTGTCTAACTCGTGTGTGTGTGTCTCTGTCTCTCTCTTTCTCTCTCCGTAGGGCGCTTGGTTGGGCTGCTCGCTCGGGTTCTGCCTGTTGTCGCGCGAAATGGCGGCTGCTGTCTTGGTGGGTTTGGTTTTGTTGTTTGTTGTTTTTTCCCTTCTTTCCCCTCCCCCACCTCTGCCTTGGCCACTTCTCCGCAGCGAACCGCGGTGAGGACTGAGTCAGGAGGAAGAGGAGGGGGGAGCGGACCGCATTGAAGCCAATCGCCAGGCTGGCTGGGCTGCCCAGGCGCGCCCGGATTGGCTGCTGCTGACATCATCTTGCAGCAGGGGCAGCCGCAGCTGGGCAGGGCACAGAGGAGCTGTCGGGGGAGGCTGGTGCAAAGGGAGAAAACGGGCGCCATGATCCCGGCGCTGGGGAGTCTGTGAGGGCACGGAGCGTGAGGCAAGCTCATGGGAAGGGAACGAGAAGGCCTTGACAACCATCACCCAAGCGGTGCCGAGACAGAGAAGATAAGCGGGGGGAGCGGGTCAGCCTGTGCCTGTATTTGTAACTGCGTCAGTACAAGATGGCGCAGGGTCTCCCTGGAGAGGGACGGGAGCTGCACGTCCGCCGGAGGTCATGTGACCGCGTTGCATTCTTGTGGGGTTGTTTGGCTGCAGACCAAGCTGGCGGAGACGGCGGCTGCTGCTGGGGAGAGTCTGCGCTTCCTTCCCCGCCCTATCATCCCCGCCCCAGGCTGGAGAGTCTGGGTGGATTTTTATTTTTTTTATTTCCCTTCCCTATTACCCGTCTGCAGAAGGGTGTAGCTGGTACTGCTGAGGAAGGTTCTCGCTTCTCGTCCTATTCCCCACCCCCAGAATGTGGCAGCTCCTTCTGGTGAAAGTTCATTCCTCCTCCCCCTCTTCTCTGCATTGAGCTTAGCTGCTTCAGAAGAAAGTTCTCGTTCTTCCTCTCCCAGCCCCCTCTTTCCGGGAGAGTATGGGGCGGAGAGTAATGTTTTCCACAACTCCCGGACAAGGTTGTAAGGTGTCTGATTGCTGATATCTAAATTAGGTCACATTTGCGATCCAGTTTGGGTGACTAAAATGTCTTTGACTCCTCATTTCACTTGTAAGAGCAACTCCTTTGTTGGTTAGGTTTCCTGTGGTAGTGCTTTTTGGAGTCTCCATTTTAGTGAGACACTTAACTATCCTAGTCCACAGTTTGCAAAGACGCTCATTTTTTGTGTTCCTTCTCAACATTGGATCCATTTGCAGAGGTGGCTTACTAAGGAAAATGCTGAAGGTGCTTCATAGGATTGACCAGTCATGAAAGTTGACTAATATTTTTTGGGTGATACCCACTTTTCCAGTGAAACAGCCTCTCACTCAGAACATGACGCAGTTAAATAACGGGTAGTTCAGACCACAGATATAAAGAACAAAACTATGATTTGAAGTATTGCAATACTTCAAATGTATTAACTCTTGGGTTTGCGTTTATATATGAATAGTATAAATCTTTCCTGGAAATGTTATGTAATCCTTGTAGTCTTTTAAAGATGCCATACTTAAAATGAGACTGAACAAAGAATTAGGAGATTTTAAAAACTAGAGGAGTCCATGGTTTCTCCATAGAGACTAATATGTTATCCCTCTTTATAAATGAACAATTTGTCTGTTTGCTTCTACCTGTCTTTCCAGACAAATAGTGAGTGAGGAAGGGGAGCTTAAAATGCATTGTCTGACCTCTTATCCTGGAGGTTGTGTACTGTCTCATTAAAAATAGTATTGCAAATAAATATTTGCTATCAACTTGAACAAATCAATGCTTAGCTGATCTGTAAGTCACATGGGTGAGTTGGAGTCTAGTTACATAACTAAATGTGGTCCCAGTTACAGCCTCTTAGCCTGACATGTAGCCCTGGAGTGACTAGCATCTGTGCCACTTTGAGAGGTACTCTTGAGTAGTTTGCATAGTTGCAAATAACTTCAGTAAGGGAGAAGGGCCTCCTTTCTATCCAACATCAAATAGTGTGCTTTTTTTTTTTTTTTTTCCTTGAATTACATGTAGGAAATAAGACAAATGCAGAGATTAGACACTGAAATATAGATGGCTAATTTAATGATTTGAGGCTCAAGGGTTTAAGACTGTCAAACTTAATTTATTGTTAATCCTGGAGATGCTGTTTTAACTTCGGTATTGTTTGGTCTTTTTTTATGAAAAGATGCAGTAAGTTTGCGAGGCGTTTTTTAAGGAGCATGTCAGCTGAATGTCTGGCAACGACACTGATTGAAGGAAATGATCTAATATTATACACATATCCAAAATATTTTGTTCTAGAAACTTTTGATTACATTTACAAAAGCATACTTGCTTAATTTAGATACTTGAAGCTAGTGGAGTTGTTGATCTATTTGGCTCTACAAAGATTTGTTCCAGAATCCCAGCAACTTTACTACTATTCCTCTCTCCCTATCCCTGCCACCACAATAGCAGAGTATACCTGTGCTGTTCTTACCCATAGTTCATATCTTACATTGTTATAGGCGCACAGTGAAAACCAATATACTTACATCTATTTGATTGGTGCTTTGGTATGTATGCCACAAGAGCTGTGTAGAGCCCATATGAGCAACCTTGGCACAAGCTGCGGGGGAGGGGGGGGCAGAAAAGTAGTAAGGCACAAGCAGAGCCTTCTGAAAAGGGCAACAGGACAGAGGAAGAGAGGGCCAGATAAAGGAATTTGCTCACTCACAGTAGAGACTACCCCCTTTAGACTAAACTCAGGGCATGCCTCCACTACTGCTTAAGTCTAACTTGCATTGCTCAGGAGTGTGAAAAGCTCTCTTTGCCTCCCGCCCTCAGGAATGTGACTTTTGCACTGTCCACAGGGTGCTATTGCAGCTTCCACTTCTTGCCGCAGTGTAGTAATTATGCCAACAGGAGAGCACTCTCCTGTTGGCATAGCTTGTATTTACCAGATGTGCTACAGTGGTGCGCTGTATCAGTGTGGTGTAGACTTGCCCTCAATCCCCTTAAATTCAAATTGTACCTCATGTATTCAATCACTTCATTAAAGAAAACTTTATTTAGTGAATGAGGTGCACTTAGGCCTAGCTGGTGCCCCTTGGATTTCATGCTGGAGCTGAGGGTTCTGCTGCATGTAGACCTATCCCATTCCGTTATGATGGGCAGTGTTGCCTGCACAGCACTATTTTCTTTTCTCCATCCAGCCCTTGTAGGGGGTAGTTGGGGTAGATGAGTGGGGAAAGATGAGGGTATGCCAGATACAAGGGTCCACTAACTTTTCTGTGCTATATAGCATAAAGAGTCCTGGGGGTACTGTTGGCTGGGGAAACTTTTTAGTGGTACAGCTCCTCTGGAGTAATGGTGACTTGGATGGAGTGGTCTCTAGAACTTGAGAGGGGGGTGGGGGGAGAAAGTAGAAAATGAAGCCTTAAATGCTCAACTCAAAATATTCTTCTGGAGTTGAGTATTGTTAACATTTTTAGTTTAATATAGGTCATAGCTTGGACATAGTAGCTTATTAAAAATAGCAATTTTATAGTGTGACTTCGTATTATAGCAGTGGTTCCCAAACTGTGGGTCTGGACCCCTCGGGATTGTGAGGTTATTACACGGGGGGGGGGGAGGGGGTCGCGAGCTAACCCCACTTGCCTTCAGCATTTATAATGGTGTTAAATACACGTCTACCTCAATATAACGCTGTCCTTGGAAGCCAAAAAATCTTACCGCGTTATAGGTGAAACCATGTTATATTGAACTTGCTTTGATCCATCGGAGTGCGCAGCCCCGCCCCCCTGGAGCACTGCTTTACCGTGTTATATCCGAATTCGTGTTCTAGCGGCTCGCATTATATCGAGGTAGTGGTGTATATTAAGAAGTGTGTTTAATTTATTAGGGGGGGTCGCACTCGGAGACTTGCTGTGTGAAAGGGGTCGCCAGTAAAAAAGTTTGAGACCACTGTATTATAGAAACCTTCAGTTGATTAACTGTAGGCTAAACTGAGTACAACTCCTTTCAACAAAAAATGGAAGAACCGGGCTAATGGAGGAATGGGTTGTTGACTTAACTGTGGTAGTATCTTGGTTTGAAACTGGATGGTTACACTGAAAGCCAGTAGTGAATAAAATAAAATCTTTGGGATTACCTGCACCCACTGAAGTGAGGTGCAGCTAGCTGCTCAACTCTTCAAAACTGAAAGAAGAATGGATAGTAAAAACCCAGAGGGGAAAGATAATCTGATACTTTGTGTTTTCTCAGATCTCTGAATAAGGTCTATTACCTCCCCCACAGGTGTCTTAAAGACATGGTAGGTAGAGGTGACCTGTTCCACAAATAGCTGCAACAACTGGATTTGTGAACCTTCTGTCCAGCGTTGGACTACCACTTAAATGTAATTGTTCCTCTTCTGTGTTTCTGCCATTAGGCAGGATACTAGAATGTTCCGTTAGAGGTGTTTGGGATTGGGTTAGAAAGATGTCACTTATGTTGGTATGAGCATTTTGTCTGAGTTTAAAGACCTACTGTTGAGGCTCTGACTCATGTGATTGACACCTGGGATACACTGGGCCCCAGGAAGATTTGGAGTATGCTCAAGCCTAATAGGGTGTTTTTGTTTGTTTGTTTTTTTTTCTTGTGTTTGTTGAGAGCAAAACCTCTTCAGTGTTGTATCACATCTTAGAAGTGATGCAGTTTAGCAGCTTCAACCTGTTAACAGCTGCAGAAGAGACTAGGAAAGCTTAATCTGTTGTCTTACTGTAGTTTTAAGTAGTCTGACATGATCAAATAACTCTTCTTCAGCATGGTTTATTTCTTAATGCTTGATAAGTTTACACCAGGGTTCCATGTATAGTGATTAAGTTTGTGTAAGAAATCTGCCTATTGTTAGCTTGCTACATAAAACAAAACATTGCTGCCTCCTGCTCTTGCGCATCTCTACTTAACACTTGTCTTCCCCTCCCCCTTTTTTGACTCTTCCACAAAGGGAGTTCAGTGAATTTCTTGTGCCTGTTTCCATGATGCTGCACTTAACTGAGGGAGACCCTTCCAAAATAGAGACACGGTGAACTGTGACACTGCAAAACACCCCTCCACATACTTCTGAAGTATGCATCCGAAGAAGTGGGTTGTAGCCCACGAAAGCTTATGCTCTAATAAATTTGTTAGTCTCTAAGGTGCCACAAGTACTCCTGTTATTTTTGCGGATACAGACTAACACGGCTGCTACTCTGAATACTTCTGAAGGCATCTCAGAATTTTAGGAATGGGCTAAGTGAGGAGAGACTTGAGCAAGAGGTTGTAAACTGCTCCCAGATCTCAGCTAGCTCTAGTGCTCTGCAGGAGATAGTCAGCCATTGGTGTGCAGGGGGTTGTGTGTGTGTATATATATATATATATATATTTGAGTTTGGGAGGCTTGCATAAGGTAATGACAGAGCTGCTCTGCCCTACTAAAGCTGTTTGCACCTCCTTTACAGTATTTGCATGACCAAAACCAATATTGGTAGAAAATTCAAACATTTGCCCAGTTTGAAAGTATTTTGCCAGGTGTCGATGCTTAAGTTATAATGTGAACATACTGTAATTTATGGTGAGTTATAGGAATATTTCAATAAAATTTTATTTTAGAAACTTCAGTAAAAGGGTAACTAAGTTAGTTTAACTTAACGGGATAAAATTTGTCAAATTGTGTGGATCTAATGCATCACCTGTTGAAAGGGGCCTGGATTCATATTTTTGTGTTGAGGATATATTTTTGGCTGTTCAGGTATTAAATGAAAACTTTTGCATTCTCAAGCCCTGGGTGCTGAATGCTGTCTCTGAACTAGGATGGCAGAGCAGCCAGCAGTAGATCAAAATCCTGATGCATTCCAGTGTGTCAGTTTGTAGCTATGGTGTTAAGGATTTTTGATCCTAAACATGGCCTCTCATTCGACTGGTAGATATCCCTCTTCCTCAGCGCCCACCACCACCCCCCAAAAAAAAACTAGCTCGCTTTGAGACAATTTTGTTTTCCCTTCCACCTTGTTACAGGGCTGCAGTCTAATTCTGGGCTCTCAAGTCAGCCTGTTGCCTATTCCCAAAAAAAGGAGCTGTGGCCCAAATTAAGGACCGCTGTGCAGCTTTCATTTTGTTTAGCTAGTGGTGTCTAGGCAAGACACTTTCACTCTCTCATCCTCTAAAGGCAAAGAACCAAGCTTCTAGGCCCTGTCTTAAACTAGAGAACTATAGTGGTTTAAATAATTACACACTGAACTATAGGAGCCATGCTGACTTGTATTCTGAGCCAGACCTATTTTACCACAGTGTCTACATAAGCACTGTTCTAAACAATTCCTGGCACACTGTAACAAGGACTTTACCAGACAAAACTGTTCAGGCTCTTAAAGTTTATCTGTAGGGGGACATCCAATTGATTTGCCTTAACTTTCCTGAAGGTGTGAAGTCAGCACATAAATTAAAGGATGTTAAAGCTATGTATGCTCTCAGGAGTAAAGTGTCCTGAACTAAAACTACTTTATTCCTGAGTGAGAGATCCACTCAAGGGTTTAACACCTTTTAATGTATATGCATTAACTTCATACCTTCAGTAGACAGGGCCTTAGGCTTGGTCTACACTAGCACTCTTGTCAGTAGGGGTGTGGAAAAAACACACCCCTGATCAACATAAGTTTCACTGACAAAAGTGCCAGTGTGAACAGCGCTGTGTCAGCAGGAGACATAGCCCCCACTTCTTGTTGGGGGTGATTTAATTATGCCAGCAGGAGAGCTCTCTGTCAGCATAGCACAGCTACAGGGAGACCTTACAGAGGCACAGCTGTAGCAGTACAGCTGTGCCTCTTTAAGGTCTATAGTGTAGACACAGCCTTAGGCCTTGGCTACACTGGCGCTGTACAGCGCTGCAACTTGCTGCGCTCAGGGGTGTGAAAACACCCCCCAACCCCACCCCCGAGTGCAGCGCTGTAAAGCGCCAGTGTAATCAGAGCCTGCAGCGCTGCACGCTTGCCTGCAGCGCTGCACGCTATTCCCCCTCGGAGAGGTGGAGTACATGCGAGCTCTCACGGCGCTGTAGTGCTGGTGGCGCGACTACACTCCCGCTTTACGGCAGCGCTGGGAAGTCCCGAGTGTAGCCAAGGCCTTAGCGTGATAACTTAAACCTAGTTAAAATAGTGGCATTTGCCACTTTACAATCTCATTAAATCTCAAATAGCAGTTATTTTAATGAAGTTTTTTCACTTCCAAAAGATCATTTTGTTTCACTAATATGTACAGTTTGCATTTGTAGTTCAACTTTAAAACTACTTCTCAGTGACTACCATTCCAGGGTGACATGCTGGAACAAATTCACATGCATATAAAGGCATAGCCTACAGTTGTTTTTAGACTCTATTTTTAAACTTGTTCTAATAGGTTGAGCAATGTTTAACAAGTTCTATTCCACAATCCTGTTGAAGAATTAAAAAAAAAAAAAAAAATCTTCATGAAGGAGCCCCAGTGTCTGTCTGGATTCAGCTAGCTAGCTGCTTCATTTCCTTAAACTATACTGCTGGGATTACTGATCTTTGTCCTCAAAGACCACAATTAGAGCTATGTTGATTTCTGGTATAGAAGGGGAGAAAATGACTGAATAGATAGTATTGTCTCTTACCTGTCAAGTGACTAAAACTCTATTCTTAAACCCACATCAAACTCAGAATGCCAAATCTCGATGTGTGCAGAATGCCAAATCTCGCATTTAGGTATAACTAGATTTTTTTATTTTTTTTTTAATATAAAAGCAAGGGTATTCCTTTGTTGGTGTCACTGTCACCAGTTTAGCATGCATGCTCATTTGTCTTTTATAATTCACTGATACTAGTGTTGTGGATCTGAGCTTTATTAAAAATGGTACCTTTCATCCTAATGAACCTTAAAGCACTCCATTTGCTCCCTAACCCAGATACTAAAATGCAGTAACTAGTAATGCATGGAATGATTACACAACAAACTGAAGACTGTTAATGAGGGCTACCTAATTGAAACTTCAGTGGGAGGCTAAGTGGACAGAATATAAATATACATACTGATTCCTGTCCTGATTAAACTTTTTTGTGGTTTTAAAAATATATATATAAAACATAGGATCTATGCAGGTGGTTAGTGTCTAATCTGAATATGGACCCTAGAGTAATACAATGTAACCTCTATCACCATTACTTCAAAGTAGAAAGACTTCTACAGATGTACTGTTCAACCTTGCCCTAGGCCTAGCTGCTGAGATCTGACTGAATCTCATCACAAGGGGAGTTGGTGTCAGATCTCTAGATAATGTATTCTAGAGAGTTTGTGGTAAGAGGTTTCTGTTAGTCATTTTTTCTGCTCACTTTATAGAAGCCTAATTGATAGCCGTGCCACTTAAATGTGAAGTGGTTCAGGTCTGCTTACCTTCTTTTTATAAGGTAATTCTGAAACTGCTGGATATGAATACAATATATAAAATAAAAAATTAACATGCTGACAATTCTCAAGTGAACCTATCCATCCCCTTATTCAGATTTAAAAATCTTAATGAAAAGAAAAGCTTCATTCTTTAACTATACCGAAGACATAACTCAGGGTTTGCTGTAGTGATAAGGGAAATAAATCATAAAATTGAAGGTACAGCCTGGAGAAGAGTCAGCCTCCATGTGCTCTATTCCAGTGTAGGGTGTGTTACCATAGTCCTGAAGATGCCCTAGTCATGGAACAGTGCCCTGTTTATGCTAGGTGCTGTACAAATATAGATAGAGCTTAGTTCTACTTCCATTTCAATTGCACAACTCTACTGTAATGTTAGCTACTGGTACAGATGAGCAGCTGCTAACTAACTCATGTAAGCCAAATGTTAGTGCTTGCACAGGGAAACTTGCTATTGGGCCTGCTGTAGCTGTTTTGGGCAAACTAAAATGAGGGCAGGGGATTTGGGGAAAATCAAAGTATTTGTATGGACTATATATAAAGCCTTTTAGACAATTCATAAATTTCAGTTTTAAAAGTATAGACAAGGTACATTGAACTCCATCAATGTGGCAGGTTATGCAAACAATACATTTAAAATACCAAACATTTTATGAATGAGTTCCTTTTGTCTTCTCTCTAACTTCTCTAATGGAGACCATCAAAGCAGAAATGTTCATGACTTTGTAATTTTGAATGGATTGCTTCTGTTACTGGTTACAAGAGTAACTTTTTTTAAAAATTGCAATCTATATTTCTTAAAATATTTAACTCTTAGGTAAAAGAAGTAGGGAGAGGGACTTAAGATGCTAACAAGTCCACTTTTTCAGACCTGCTATCACATGTTCCAATGTATAAAGTGAGGGATTTTTAGTAGGTTACTATCTCCTTAAATAACAGGAAGCATGTGGCTTCTTGTATGATTTTTTTTTTTTTTTTTTTTTTTTTTTTTTTTGCTACAGTGAAATGTTAAGCACCAATTATGCAGACATAGCTACTGCAAGGAAACTTGCATCCTGTTTACAATAGCAAGTACATCTAAACCTGTTCAGTGAACATCTGCCACATGTTTGCAACAAGCTATTTCTAAAAACTTCTCAGATATTTTAATGTCACATCTGTTCAGTGTTTGCCCTTACTGTACAATCTGAAACCTTTAAAGGATGGCAAGATTACACAACAGCAGTAAAAATTTGGTGGAGCTTGCAACTAAAAGCCTCCAGTTTGTACATGGGCATGAGGGAAATCGGACCTTCTTGGAAATGATGTGCTTTGGTAATATTCATTCAAGTAATATGTGAGTGCCCTTTTAAACATGGTTCTCTGAAGGGAATTCTAGATGTGGCATTTATGTTATACTGTGTTTAACACTAACCTACAATAGAATAAAACCAAAACAGATTATACCAATCCACAAGATTTGCAGTTTTTTTAATGGTAACAAAATATGTCCCTATATCAAAGTAGACTTCTGATTCTCCTTTTAGTTTAGTCCCTTTTGGGCACTCTTCTCAAATCCTGTGAGTCTAGTCCAGCAGTCCTTGCTCCAGCAAAATTCACCCTGGCCTCAATGGAAATTTTATCAGAGTAAAGACTGCAGTCAGGCTCAATGTCTGAAGGGCCAAAGCAAAACAACTCAATGCTTGATCTCTTACACAAGTAGTATATCTTTTAATTATTAAGTTTTTCAAACAATATTAGTCTATTTCATTTAGACAAGTTATTAGCGGTCATATGTACTAACTTTTGGCCTCTTGGCCACCTTGTCCTCTGTATCAATGAGCTACACACTAAAAAGGATTTGAATGACAGACTAGGGCTTGTAATGTAGCTATTACAGTGGGGGGTCAGTCATCTGTATTTTAAGTAATACCTGTAGACCAAAAAGGCTTCAAAGAAACTATTAGGGTCTATATACTCTCATACCATTCATTGAAAAATCTTCTCTAAACAAAAACTCTCTGAAGTTCTTTGGCTGTGCAGATCACTTTAATTTTATTACAATTGAGTATTTGATTGCAATCCCCTCAGGGCAGGGCTAAGCATGCTGTCAGTCATTTACAAAATTACTTTGGCTCACATTGTACCATCCATTGTTGGGGTACATGATACAGTTAGCCAGAGAATCCTGACCCTAAGGCTAAGGATGGGGGGGCTGTGGCCACATCTACACTACAAACTTTAGCTGTCTTGGTCAGGGGTGACCTACATAGCTCTGCCAGCAAACATCCCTCATTCAGATATAGTGATACTGGCAAAATGCAGTTTTTCTGGTATAGCTTATTTTGCTGGAGTGGGACTGGGATAAAGTGCAGTTTTGCTGTTACAAGCTGCTTATACACTAGGACTGCTTTGCCCATCCTAGTATAGACTTGTCCTGAGTCATTTTAGTAGAGCTTTTCCACCTTACTCCACAGAAAGTCCTTTGTGATCCAGGCTAAAATAAAGTGTAGATGAAGGGAAGTGATGCAAAAAGTATAATTTTCCTTCCCTCCCTCAAAACTTTTGTAGTTTAATGTTTTTCTAGCTAACTCTTACTCATACAGTCTTTGTGTTGCAGTAGGATGCTGGGTGTGAAGACACAGGGCCTCAAGCCTGGTAATTTATGCCTCTGTGGTTCTTGAACTGATCAGGTGTAGATTTTGCTCACCAATGCATATTGTGACATAGTGCTCCCTATATAAAAGGAACTCCAGATACTATGAACCAATTTAGTTTTCAGAGTGGTATACTTTTTTTTTTTTTTTTTTTGAAGAGACACTTGACAACTGCTTTTGGCAGCTTAATAAGGGAAAAAACACAAGAGTTGATGGAACACTTTCAACTTTTTAGGCCCCCAAATTTGTGGGGATGGGGATTTAATTCCTAATATTAAGGGAAGTGTTTCCATTAAAGTGTGTATTTTACACTTCTCTCCCTAAAATTATAACTTTACCCATTTAATTGCTGAATGTCCTAAATATCAAGAATGAGACAGCATTTAAGGGTAGGTTTTTCAAAAGGCTCAGTTCTCATAATCAGAAATGGATTTTCAGTATAACTTGTACCTAACATAGTAAGTTCTTGGAAACCTGCATGTAAGTGTCAATGGGAGTTTGTGGATGCTGAGCAATTTTGCAAATTTGGCCTTTTATATAGGTGTCCGAAGTGAGCTGAGCTCTTTAGAAAAATCTAGCTCACCAAAAATTATTTTCCCTGATGTGAAGAATTTAATTTATTCAAGGTAGTGCTGGCCAGCTTTGTAGTGATACCCCAGAATGCATAAGTGGGATGTCAAAGACAGAAGGAAGTATTGCCCTAAAATAAGTGTATCATTTACTTGAACGTCTATCTACCTAAGGTATAGGGCCCAATCAGTATAGTAATTAAGTGCCAGCCATGGACTTGCTCAGCAGTCAAAAAGTCTGCCTGGCAGCTGTCGCATTCCTATATAATATATTCAAGTCACAGTTGCAGTGTAGCTGTGTGGCATGACTTCAGTTTGTCCAAAGAGGAAAAACTTGGATAAGCTTACCTGTGGACTTCCTTTTTACCTTTGCAATCTGGGAAACTCTGCTATATTAATTATATACCACCATAAATCATGCATTCTGTCTAATACTGAAACAAAATGTCTGATTATGCAAATAGCTAACAACTGCCAAGTTACAAAGTTGATTGATTTTTTTAAAAAAAACATTTGCTAGTCACTTAAAATATTTTACTGCATTGGAAAAATGAACTTGCAAATGGCAAAGATCATGGCCTACCCATGGCTGCATTGCTATTCATCTATCAGAATATTACTAAGGAATTAAAAAAAAAGTACTGCTCTGCTCCTTCTGGGAGGCTAAATAAATTACCTTGGCAGAGTCTCTTCCCCATACAAGTATGCCAAGACAGTATTGGAATTGGTAACATTAATATGACTCTTCACAAAGTCATCAAAAGCTTCAAAACTTCCTCATGTTCCAAGTCCATGCATGCAGGGAAGAGGCCATGCTGCAACTATCATTCTTGCTGAGCCCTGGTGTTTTCTGTTCTTGGGGAAGTTCATGGATTAAGTGCAACTCGCTTTGCCCTTCCCTCCAAGAGGTAAAATGGTGCAGGGGTGTGTGTGGCAACAGTGGTTTGTCTGCACTAGGAAATATCAGTGTAATGTAATATAACAGCCTCCCACTGTAAACGAGGACTGTTGTGTTTAAAATTGTGTCATGGCTAACACTTGTTTGTTTGAATGTTTATCATGTTAACTGGAAAAGGGCAAATATAGTGCCCATCTATAAAAAGGGAAATAAAAACAACCCAGGAAACTACAGACCAGTTAGTTTAACTTATGTGCCAGGGAAGATAATGGAGCAAGTAATTAAGGAAATCATCTGCAAACACTTGGAAGGTGATCAGCATGGATTTGTAAAGAACAAATCATGTCAAACCAATCTGATAGCTTTCTTCGATAGGATAACGAGTCTTGTGGCTAAGGGAGAAGCTGTGGATGTGGTATACCTAGACTTTAGTAAGGCATTTGATACGGTCTCGCATGATATTCTTATCGATAAACTAGGCAAATACAATTTAGATGGGGCTACTAGAAGGTGGGTGCATAACTGGCTGGATAACCGTACTCAGAGTTGTTATTAATGGTTCCCAATCCTGCTGGAAAGGCATAACGAGTGGGGTTCTGCAGGGGTCTGTTTTGGGACCGGCTCTGTTCAATATCTTCATTAACGACTTAGATATTGGCATAGAAAGTACGCTTATTAAGCTTGCAGATGATACCAAACTGGGAGGGATTGCAACTGCTTTGGAGGACAGGGTCATAATTCAAAAGGATCTGGACAAATTGGAGAAATGGTCTGAGTTAAACAGGATGAAGTTTAACAAAGACAAATGCAAAGTGCTCCACTTAGGAAGAAAAAATCAGTTTCACTCATACAGAATGGGAAGAGACTGTCTAGGAAGGAGTACGGCAGAAAGGGATCTAGGGGTTATAGTGGACCACAAGCTAAATATGAGTCAACAGTGTGATGCTGTTGCAAAAAAAGCAAACATGATTCTGGGATGTATTAACAGGTGTGTTGTGAGCAAGACACGAGAAGTCATTCTTCCGCTCTACTCTGCTCTGGTTAGGCCTCAGCTGGAGTATTGTGTCTAGTTTGGGGCACCGCGTTTCAAGAAAGATGTGGAGAAATTGGAAAGGGTCCAGAGAAGAGCAACAAGAATGATTAAAGGTCTTGAGAACATGACCTATGAAGGAAGGCTGGAAGAATTGGGTTTGTTTAGTTTGGAAAAGAGAAGACTGAGAGGGGACATGATAGCAGTTTTCAGGTATCTAAAAGGGTGTCATAAGGAGGAGGGAGAAAACTTGTTCACCTTAGCCTCTAAGGATAGAACAAGAAGCAATGGGCTTAAACTGCAGCAAGGGAGGTCTAGGTTGGACATTAGGAAAAAGTTCCTAACTGTCAGGGTGGTTAAACACTGGAATAAATTGCCTAGGGAGGTTGTGGAATCTCCATCTCTGGAGATATTTAAGAGTAGGTTAGATAAATGTCTATCAGGGATGGTCTAGACAGTATTTGGTCCTGCCATGCGGGCAGGGGACTGGACTCGATGACCTCTCGAGGTCCCTTCCAGCCCTAGAATCTATGAATCTATGAAAACATATAACAATTAAGTTTTACAATATAGAGAAGTCCAAGTATAAAAGAAGGTGGAGAACTACAAGGTGTAGGATTAGTTTGCTAAGGATTTAATAGGCAAATGGGTGAAGACACAATTAAGGAGGAAGGTTAATAGGACATTGTGGAGTTACTTGTGTGGGTAGAACTCTGCAAGAATTTGGATCAATGTTGGAAGATGGGCTGCAAGTTAGAACAACTCTTTCTGGGGGGGATTAGACATTTAATTGAAGTCCTGGTGTTTGGGAGGGAAGCAAAGGCTTGGTTGAGGTGGAAAGCAAGGCGGATGTAAATGCAGGCAGAAATTAAGGAAGCATGAAAATGGAGTAGCATTGTATTGGTTATGTCATTGAGAGCCATATGTGGAGGGACTCTTGTGCACAGATGTTTTCCTCCCCCCTCTGATGATGAAGTGGCATTTCATTTGCAGAAGTGGCATTTCTTTTACTCCGATGTGAATGGCAGTCAAAATGATCTCTGTGTGGGGAGGAAATAGATGGTCTGGGGCATACAAATTGCATCCCCTCTTATTTCTCTAAAGTTCAGGGATGAAAAATAACAGTGTGGGCTTGTAGCAAAATAATACATTCCTGTTTTAAGAGGGATCCTGAGGGAAGTCATGACCACAGTAGTTCCTGACAGGGTGGCTCCACTTGAACCATGCTGCCAAGGAACAGGGCTGGAGCCACAGCAGGCTGCAGAACCATGTAGAAGGTTTTGGTCTCCTGTTGATCCCTTGGGAGCCCTAGTATTTGGTGGTGGTCCTTGCAGTCTGTTCAATGCAGTGGGGTGGGAAACTCCACTCCCTCCCTCCTTGAGAAAACAAATAGGAAGACAGCCATTTTAGTTTCTCTTCCCCCCTCCTTTCTCCATCCCCACCCAATCTGAAGATCAGGCTCACTGTTATGATAGTGACATAATAATGCATCCTTATGTCTAAATACAAAACAGCTGTTTACCCCTTCTCAGTTATACTGGTACTTTGAATTTCTATAGCACCTCCTATTCAAGGATATCAAACCACTTTATTAGACCTTCATAATGAATTTATCCACACAACTTACAGTGAGGTAGGTGGTATTATCCCCAATTTACAGATGAGGAAATTGGGGCACAAACATTAAGAAACTGGACAACAGTGGCAAGGCTGCAAACAGTACCTAGGTTTCCTGACTCCAATGCTTGTGCCTTAACCACATGACCATCCTTCCTCCTTTGTGACTAGATTTAGCAAGTACACCTCCCATCTGTGTACACCCACTGTATTTCAGTCCTGTTTTCAGAGGAGTGAAGAAACTGCTCTTAGTGCCCCTAAAGCCATGGAGAAAGGGGGAGGGCATGCTCCCCTTCCCCTACAACACACTTAAGTGCAGAGAAAGGGGATAGTGCAGCTTGCACACTCTGTGTGCCGTATTGAGCTCTGGGGTTTGTGCCTCTCTGACAATCCTTTCTGGAGGTCCCATGGGGTATGGCAGGTCTGCACCACCATCATCAATGCAAATTTATATCTCAGGCACAATCTGGCCCTTTATCTTTATGGATAGAACTGTACTAGGAGCCTAGCTGCCATAGTTTAAGTGGTACAGCTAAATGTAAAATATTTTCTATTCACATGGGCATGATCACATATCAGCATGCAAGACCTGTCAAGTACCAGCTAGCTGTACATATGCAACCATTCAACATGTATGAGGGGGGAAATAATTGCAAAATAGAAATGCTTTTATTTACTTTTTCCCAGAAGTCGTGTGGGGTTTTTTTTTGTTTTTTTTTTTTTAACATTTAGAGTCATATTAGTAACAAATCCAAAATTAAAAGGGGATTTAAAATTAAGTTAATTGGATATATTCCTTTCATTCTAATATGCCTTGGACTGCATTCCCTTCTCACCTGCTCTGGTGTAAATAAGGAATAACTTCACTGAAGTCAACAGATTTACACTGGTGTGAGACAAGTATGTATATGTGAGGGAAAACCAGACCTCCTATTTGTCAGTCATAGCAGTTCCCTAATTCGGTAGTGAGTAACAGAGGCTGCCTATTCAGTTTGATTTCAAATCTGAGCAGAAACATCTGTATTATATTTTGTCAGTCTTCATTACTCAAAGTACATTTAAATCATATGCTTTTACATTTGAAAAGCGATTATCTTTTTTTAAGTGACATCTTTATGCTAGATTTCCTTCATTTTATATTTTATATTCTTGTCACAATGTTTATAGTGAAAATTGCATAACCACTCCTATATAGCATTTAGGGAAAAAATACTGTATACTACTTAGAAAGTGCCTGTTTTTATCTATATAAAAACTTGTGTGGGGAGAAGAAACATTAATTACAATACATTTTGCATACATGCTCCAGGAATTTTTAGTTTTTCAGGTTATCTGAAACCCCAACATAATCTTTGCCCACAAAGAGCTGGGACATAGTTTAATTTATGAGGGGGGAAGAGACTAACTTGACAAATAGTTCCTGCCTCAGAAAACAAAGTTTGTCTTTTTGTATCTATCATGCTGACATTTTCTGTGGATAAGTCATAGCAAGTGCAATCACAGCATGATTAATTTTGGTTTCAAATAATACAAAGAGAAGCTAAGAATGTACCATGGCCACTAAAATTACAATGTTTTACTTCTGATTTCAGTCATGCACACATGGAAACAAACAAATCCCCATTAAAAGTTGACCAAATCTCTAACTTTTTTTTTTTTTTAATTGACAGTTTTCAGGGATTGGTTCTGATGCTAGTCACAGGCATGTCTCATAGTAGAAATTATAATGAGACTCTCTACTCCAGCTTCACCTGAATAGAAGCTTGTTTATAATGACTGCATGTGTAATAGCCATTTGCTGTCTTCACATCAGCTGCTCCTTTCCTCTTACTGACAGTAGTCACATGCCCTTCATATTTGCAGACTTTAGTGCTTGCCCATTTTATAAAGCTAGAGTAGCGTATCCCAATGCACCTTCTGAAGGAACTACAATTAATTTTATAACTGGAAAACAGTTACTAGGAGCAGAAAATTAATAAAATTAGGTGTAGTCCATGAGTGAACATCAGAGTTTGAAAGCAGAATTTAACAGATTTAAATTTCGACTTAAAAGTAATTTGATAGTTTGATCGGGGGGGGAGGGGCATATAGAATGTTTTTTGCTTTATAAAGTGATGGGGGACACACAAGTGATTCTAATTATTTCTACTGCAAAACAGGTCTTTTATCATTGCATGCTTCTCATATGAACTAACTTGCATTAGTTAGTATACTATATGCATGCCAAAGCCATAAGAAAAATCTCTAAAAGAAGGCTACTATGTGAGCTATTTATCTTTCACATTGCACTTCAGTCATTGTTCAGGTATCACAGGAGTACATAACCTCTTGTATTGATTTACCAATCTCTGTGACAATCTGAATTGTGAGGTATGTGCGGAACAGGCCTTGGCAGTGCAGGTGTGTGCAGAGTTGGCCTTGGAGTTGCTACAGCAAAAGTCAGACAAACACTTGCTTTAGCATGCAGCAGTGTCTCTAAGGGTGGAGCTGAAGATGCCAAGTATTGGTCTTGTCTTAGCCTGTTCCTTCTAGAAAGCTGTCTCTGCAACTACACAGAAATAGTGCTAGTGGCATCTTCATTCTCATTAGATGTAGTGTCTAATGTGTACTCCATTATCTTTAATGCTGTTTATATTCATCCTTGTGTATTCTGTATATAAGTGAACTTCTGTACACTCACAAAAAAATTATACTACATTTATAGGCTAAGATTTAACAAGTGAGTTATTTTGGCACCTGAATGAAGGGCTACATTTTTCAAAAGTGTTGAGCATCCAACACTGGAGTTAGTGCTTGCTTCTGGATTGGGGGGGGGGGGGGGGAAGGGTTGGTTTTTTGTTTTTTATTTTATTTTAAACTAGGCTACTAATCTTAGTGCTTAAAAGGGGGCTTAGAGCTAGATCCACAAAGACTTGGGTGCCTCACTGTCATTTTAGGCACTTAAGTTCACCATTGAGATCCTCTAAACCTCCACTTATACTCCCTAACTCTATAGACACCTAAGTTTCTGCTGGTTGACATGCACAGTCACTCAAGTTCTTTAAGTGCTTGCTCACGTCCATTCCATGTTATGTGTTTGCACGCTGTGGGCACCATTGCTGGAGTTTTCTTTTCCTCCCAGTGGTATCTGTAGGACCAGCTCTATTGTCCCTGGAGACCTATGCTCATGTGCCAGTATAAGGCGCACCACCAGCCCTGTACCCTGTCAGTTCCTTCTTACCACCCATGACGGTTGCTGGAACAGTCTTCTCTCTTGCTCTGGCATAGCAGGCTAGCTCTGGTCTCCATCCCCTCAGTGCCATTCACTGGATCCCAGGCACTGATTGTCAGAGATCTGTTTCTGTTCTCCGGCTGCATGGCACTGCTCATGCAAGCCCCGGCACCACTCACTCAAGCCTCCACAGTCATTCCCCGGTATTGAAGCCTTGCTCCCTGGAGTCCCATTGTAGCTGACTAGAAGGCACAACAGTACTGCCATGGCCCTCATACAAGGAATCCTCATCAGACTTCAAGAGAGTCAGCACCGCCTTGGAAGAGGCATCATTGGCCAGCTTACCAGACGGATGTTGGTGCCGGTTCATCCATGGGCCCCAGGACAATGGCCAGTGCATCGGCAGTACTGGAATACATGGGGGTTCCCAGTGGTACCTAGACAGTGGTTGGTTTGTTTGCAACCTCCCATTGGTGTTGACCTCTGAGCGGGTATCTGCGGCCCTATCTCAGCCAGTACTGGAACCTGCATTGGACTTGGACTGTGGCATTGAGAACCCCATGGTACTCCTAATTGAAGGGGCCCCGGAAAAGACTGTGGATCCAGCCCCTCCCCCCACCAGTTGCTTCATCCTTGTCTTCCCTAGATGAGATGCTCGTGTGGCCCATTAACCCTGTACCCCACGATAATCTTAGAGCCCACCAGGAGCGCCTCAAGAGCATCACTCCAATCTGGGCCTCGAGATGGAGGAGCTCAAAGAGCTTGCAGACCCCATGTTTGACATTTTGGCAGCTGTGGCTCCTGTGAAGGTGGCTCTGCCTATGCACCAAGGGGTGCTCAAAATGGTGAAGGCGCGATGGCAAACTCCCGCATCTCTGCCCTCACTACTTTTCTGTCTGTTTAGAAGTTATCACATGCCCACAAGGGGGTATGAATACATGTACCCTAACCCACTCCCGGGTTCATTAGTGGTCGCCACAGCCAACAAGCGCAATAGGCAGGACCAGGACAGTGCTACCCAAAAAAACAAGGAGGCAAAATGCTTGGACGTTTTTGGTAGAAAGGTTTATTCTACTGGGAGCCTCCAATGACATATTGCAAACCAGCATGTGCTGCTGGGACAATACAATTTCAGTGTCTGGGACTCCATGGCTTGATTTTTAAGGATTTACTGCCCCAAGGTGTGCAGCAGGAATTCTCATCCATTGTGGAGGAAGGAAAGACGGTGGCTAGAACCTCCCTCCAAGCCGCCTTGGATGTGGCGGACTCAGCTGCTAGGTCAATGGCGTCAGCGGTCACCATGAGGAGAGGCCCATGGCTGCAGTTGTCAGGGCTGTCGCAGGAGGTGCAGGACCTTCTGTTTTGAAGGGTCCTCGCTATTTTTGGACCAGACGGACACATAGCTGCATGCTCTTAAAAGACTCCAGAGCCACATTGCGGTCCCTGGCCTGTATACACATAACCCAGGGATGACACCAGTTTTGGGAGAGCTGTATTGTAATCAGCATGCCTGTGAACTCCTAGCCCACTGCCAAGGGCACTGCTTGGGAGTCACCTGACATGGAATAGCCATGAGCAAGCACTTGAAGAAAAGACCTTTACTAACCTACCGTAACTCTCTGTTCTTAGAGATGGTGTGTTGCTCATGTCCATTCCATGACCAGCCTTCCTTCCCTGCTGCCAAAGTTGATGGCAAGAAGGAATGGGGGCACAGAGCCAGCAGCGCCTCTTATACTGGTGCATGAGCATGGGTCTTTAGGGGGCAATAGAGCTGGCCCTACGGATATCACTGGGAGAAAAAATCTCCAGCAATGGTGCACGCAGCACCTGCACACCTGACATGGAATGGACATGAGCAACACATCTTGAAGAACAACAGTTACGGAAGGTTGGTAACTGTCTTTTTGAAGCCACTGAGCTGCTCAGCACTCTAGCTCATGCCTAAGCCCTGGCAGGGGCATTCCTAGTTTGAGAATCCTATCTACCTCACCTAATGTATGACAAAACTCCATACGTTAGGAGCCCAGACAGAGAGACTGGGAGGCAGTGCAAGGAGAGGGGAGACATAGATTGGATGAGTCGTCAAGAGGAGGGTACCGGGAATGTCCGGACAAGGAGACGGGGACTAGGAGGGGAAGCCTAAGGATTATAGATTGGGCCTTACCAAATTCACAGTCCATTTTGATCAGTTTCACTGCCAGAGGATTTTAAAATTGGTCAATTTCACGTTTTCAGATGTTTACATGTTATCGTTGGTATACCTTTTCTGACAGTGGGGACTCTGGCTGGGGTGCTCCTAGCAGCAGAGGGAGATTGGACCCACATCCACAAGCCTCCTCCAGCTGCAGGAACCTTCAGGGCTGCTGCCAGCACTGGAGCTTCCTACAGCAGGGGGAGGCACTCGGAGGTGTGTCTGATCTCTCCCCTCACCCTGGAGCTGCCATGCAAGGGAGGGACAAGTCCTATTCTCTCTCTCTTCCCCCCCCCCCCCTCCCCCCCCCCCCGCCTGGTGGGGACTTGCAGCTGGGAGCCCCCCTGCTGGGACGCTCCCAGCAGCTAGGGGGAGATGAGATTTCGTGGGGAAGGGCTTATTTCATGGTCCATGATACTTTTTTTTTTTTTTTTTTTTGGTAGGGCCCTAACTATAGACAGCAACTGAAAAAAGGAGACAGGACTGTGTCAGGGACAAGTTGGAGAGGATGGGGCAGAAGGGATCAAGCCTGGGGGAACTAGGAGAAGAGGCTGTGACCACAAAAATATATACTCCCCTCAGTCTGAAATGGAACTCAAGATAATCTTTGTAAAGAACTTTAAGATCTACTCATAAGCAGCTCTTATATAACACTTTTCATTAGTATTGAGTCTCACCATTCTCCTGCTGTCAGCAACTATCTCTAAAACTCACTAGCAAAGTGTATGTCTCATCTTCCCCTAATGCTGGTCCACCTGGAGGATGCCAACCTCCTTCTGCTATTGGTTACTCAGCTCAAGAGTCAGGGGTCTGTGCAGTGGATCTTAAGGTTCCAATCCTGTTGGTGAACCATATAGGTGTCAATATAATGCCACATGATGGAATTTCTATTTTTTAGTCTGATTTTTAAAAAAAACTAGGATATTACACACACCAAACTATGTGAAATAAAAACACGGAAGATTACAAAGTCAAGCACTCAAAAGTTAGGAAATGCCAGAATGAAGATTGACACAAATTAAGGTTCCACAGGTAGTGTCCCTCTTCTTCTTCTTCTTCTCCCCTCCCCCCCCCCAATTTTTTAATTGTGTGATGCCATACTGTTTTTTCCCTAAGGCCCCTGCCTCATTCAGTGGAAAGGGTGGACTTACATTAGGGATGAATCTGAGTTGTGCAGTAAAGGAGGCCCCTGCCTCATTTGTTGCAGAACCTGGAAGATACATAATAATGAGACAAAGGATTGCAGGAACAGAAAAGAAGGTCTCATGGTTAAGGTGTTTGAATGCTGGTTTGGAGAACTGGGTTTTATCCCTGCCTTTGCTACAGAGTTCCTGTGTAATGTTCAGCAAGTCACAAACACCAAAATTTCCACACGTGGTCACTAACTGTTCTTCATTTTCTTGGTGCCAAACTTGAGACCCTGGGGCAGGATTTGCAGAAGTACTGTAAAATCACAGCTCCCACTGAAGTCAGTGGGAGTTGTGCTTGAATAGATGAAGTGCTATATATGCTAAGTACTCTGATCAGGTTCTGGGTGTCTCAAATTGGGCACCCAAAATTAGTGGATACTTTTGACCTTAATCTTTCTGACCCTCAACTCCCCATCCTGTCAGACAGGGATAATACTGTCTCACCTCACAGGTTTTGTGAAGATATGTTTGTGATGTACTTGGATACCATTATGATGAGCTGCATAGAAAAGGCACTGAGTAAATTAATAATTCTATCTCAGAGCAGGGTTAGAATAGTGTGCAGTAAATAAGATCTAGGGCCATACGTTGTTAAATGAGGATAAAACAAAAT
The DNA here is from genome assembly GCF_028017835.1 of Emys orbicularis. Classification (NCBI taxonomy): domain Eukaryota; kingdom Metazoa; phylum Chordata; order Testudines; family Emydidae; genus Emys; species Emys orbicularis. Next base: position 29,344,882 of record NC_088683.1, on the reverse strand, counting down.
ATTGAATAGCTGCTCAATAAGTGAATACCATCCATCTTGTGCACTGAATAAGGCATGGGTCCTGTAGGGGAAAATAGTATGGTGATCATGTATGTACAAGGGGGCCATGTTAAGGTTATACAGGCAACATTAATTCTGGTACTTCCTAACATTTTGAGTGCTTGACTTTGCAATCTTAACTTTTTTTTGTGTGTGTGTGTAATATATGTAGAGATGAGTAAAACTTGACTTCGCATACACACTTTTTAAACACAAGACACCATGAATGCTTTCCAGAATGATCTTGTTTAATCAGTTAAAACAATTAACTTACTGATGGAGTTAGCTTTACTTCTATAGCAAATTTTTATTGTAATTCCAGTATTTTTAAGTTATCAATAATGCTAGCAGTGGGATTGTTTAGAATTAAAAAATTCTGAAGTTTTAGAAAAGTTTGAACACCATATTCAAACAAAAATAGAAGTAAGCTGCATGGAATTAATTCCTTGTGGTTTATGATGTCAATTGAACTCTGTTTTTCATTATTCCTTTTGGCTGGGAGTTAGTTTGTATCTCGTTCTAGTCCAGTCATTGTTATGTACAGTCTTTGTTCTGTGTGCCAAGGTAACTCCCATAAATCTTGGGTGGAGACACATGCACACTGAAAAGTTCTGCTTTATTGTTAACTGGTTTACTCCTGCAAATGTGTCTGAAAGTGATTTGGGTTAACAATACTCCTTTCATGCATAAAGATCACAAACTGACTCAGTCCATAGAGAGGAATCATTTCACCAGTCACTGCAGTACAGCCACCTCTGGGGGTGAAATGTTGCAGCTGTTTAACAGCACATAGTTTAGAAAAGAATCATGTCCAAATGAAAGTGCAGGGAAACTTCTTAGTAGATAGACTTTACGTTGGAATTTGGCCAGGACAACTTATTTTTATGTATTAACTAGCTTATGGAATTAAACCTAGTTCTTATATAGTGCTTTTCATCTGTAGATTTCAAAGCCCTTTATGAAGGAGGTAAGGATCCATTCTCCCCATTTTACAGATGGAGTAACTGATGCACTAGGAGATGTAGTGACTTGCCCAGTGTCACCCAGCAGATCAGTGGCTGAGCTGGAAATAGAGCCCAGGTCTCTTGAGTCCCAATCCAGTGGTCTGTCCTCTGCCTGCCTGTGTATGGGGCCTCAGATTTTGCATCTCATCAGAAAGACAGCATCTCAAGTAGCTAATGGTGTGCTCATGCATTGGTTCAATACTATCTCTGACGGAAGAATATCACCTATTGAATCATAAACTTCACTTCCTTCAGCCTTTGGGTTTTCCTTGCAGCTTTCCCATCCACATACACATAAGACCCAACCCTGTACAGCATAGGATTTCTGACAAGTTCATAGCTAAGTTGAAACATACATTCTACATTGTTTAGCTTGTTTTGTAATACTTTCTAATTGTTAGATGGTGAGGTGATGCTGAATGAAGTATATAGCAGGGCTCTGTTCTGCCTCTAATATTATAGTACTTTAATTCATATCTTGGATAATGGAATAGAGCATATGCTAATCAAACTCAATTATACAAAACTGGAAAGGATCACAAATAAACTTTGAGAGGTTCCTCAGCCATCTTAAAAGTTTTCATTAGTGAGGGGAAAAAAATAGACCTTAACATGCTAGAAAAGTGTTTTGTGTGTTGTGTTTTTATTTCCCTCCCCCCCCAACTGCCAAATGGCTGAAGGGATTTCCTCTCCAACCTTTTCCCAAAAAAAAAAAAATATATATATATATCACTTCTTGGAACAGAACAAAGTTTTCAGCTCCAAAGCAGAATTCTTCAGAAAGTTGTGAGCATGGGAAAATACCATTCTAATGAAAGCCTCAACATTAAACTCCCCTATCAGTGAAAATGATAGTGAAGGTAATGCATTACAATCCTTATCATTACAAAAGTAATCCTTTTGGTGATTTGATACTAGATATTCCGTTAGTGCAGCTATTTAAAAATTAACAATGTGCTTTAGTACAATCTGAGCTCTGCTATTGACTGCTGTATTTTTTTTAATTTAGAAGAAATAAAATCTTACAATTTCTGTAACAGTACTATATTTTAACTGTATATTTACTAGTTCTGTATTTTGTACTTGTACCACAAACCACTAGGGACAGATTGTAACAGAAGTCCTTAAATACCAGAAGCTTCTCTGCAACAACTATTGTGATCACACAAACAGGCAATTAAAACTTTAATAAAAATATGCAGAAGAAACAGGTGAATTCCTAAAAGGTCATGTTTTCATGCAAATGATGCTAGCAATAGACTAAACATTTCAAAGAAGAAGAAAAAATAAAACTGATATTTTGTCGCTTGAGTGGCTGCTTGGACTAGTTTTACTTCCCCTCCTCTTCTCTCTTTCCCCCTCCCCATACACTCACTCACACTCACACTCACACTCTCTCTCTCTCTCTCTCTCTCTCTCTCTCTCTCTCTCTCTCTCTCTCTCTCTCTCTCTCTCTCTCTCTCTACAGGAATGTAATGAGACAAACCCTCAGACCGCTGCAGGGATGACCTTTCTGTTCACAAGGAAGTATGTTCATTTGAGACTTGATACAAACCCCACTGATGTGAATGGAAGCATTTTCATTAACTTCATTTATACTTGGTTCAGGCCCTGGAAACATTACCTGTACAATGTAATTATGGCCCTACCAAATTCATAGTCCATTTTGGTCAATTTCACAGTCACAGGATTTTAAAAATAGTAAATTTCATGATTTCAGCTATTTAAATCTGAAATTTCATGGTGGTGTAATTGTAGGGGTCCTGACCCAAAAAGGAGTTGTGGGGGTTGCAAGATCATTGTAGGGGGGTTGTGGTACTGCTACCATTACTTCCACGCTGCTGCTGGTGGTGGTGGCAGTGCTTTCACAGTTGGGCAGCTAGAGAGCGGCGGCTGCAAAAGTAAGGATGGTATGGTATGGTATTGCCACTCTTACTTCTCTGCTGCTGCTGGCAGGGCCCTGCCTTCAGAGCTGGGCGCCCGGCCACCAGGTGCCACTCTCCTGCTTCCATTGAAGGCAGTGCAGAGGTAAGTGTTTCAATCTTCAACGCCCCCTGCAACTCCCTTTTGGGTCAGGACCCCCAGTTTAAGAAACACTGGTCTCCCCTGTGAAATCTATAGTACAGGGTAAAAGCACACACAAGACCAGATTTCACAGTCCTTGATGTGTTTTTCATGACTGAGAATTTGGTAGGGCCCTAAATATAATGTATGCCTCCTTGATCATTATTTTCCATAGCTCAGTAAAACGTCGTCCTTCCCCCACATCACCAAAGACAACATTTTTAGAGATGAATTAAATGTTTTTGAAATAAAACAACAAAAGTCTGCTTCAACTTCCGAGGGTGGAATACTGTGAAATGGAGCAATGGGCTGTATGCTGCCACCTATGAAGGTGCTGAATTGTCCACTCCTCTGCTTCATTGGGAGCAATGGTCATATGCTGGATTCACATTGCACAGGACTCTACATCCTTTCATAGCCTCCCTAAGTCTTGCTCCACCTGTTGCAAATAGGGTTGCCAACTCTGACTGAATCTATTCCAGGAGATTTTTTTCCCCCTATGTGACAATGTCATTTTCTTAAAATAGTCTATTAAAACCTCTTGGATTGTTTTCAGTAGTCACTGGGAGACTCCAGGCCAATCCTGGAGGGTTGGCAACTACTAGTTCTGGTGCAAGATGGCCCTCCACACTCTCAGAGCAGGGGGCAGGGTTTGCCCCTAGCAAAATATTTAGGTTGCTTTTAAAATTACATATAAGTACATCTTAAAACAGCGTTTGAAAACCATGTCCTCTTTACTGTACCAGCAAGGACATGTAATTGGGGTTTAGTGTTTTTACTAAAAAAGGAATAACTCCCAACACCAACATTAGGAATAGCAGCTCCCTGAGCTGCTTTAGGTGTGTGAGGAATGGATGTATTAAAAAGACACTGAACACAGGTCTTAGAGGTTTAAAAAGAAAAAAAGGGGGGGAGGGATAGCTCAGTGGTTTGAGCATTGGCCTGCTAAACCCAGGGTTGGGAGTTCAATCCTTGAGGGGGCCACTTAAGGATCTGGGGCAAAATCAGTACTTGGTCCTGCTAGTGAAGGCAGGGGGCTGGACTCAATGACCTTTCAAGGTCCCTTCCAGTTCTAGGAGATAGGACATCTCCATTTAAAAAAAAAAAAAGCCTTTCAGTTACTATTAAAGTTCATTTCTTGTAATTTAGGGTACAACATGTACAGTCTAATGATTTAAAATCTTAAATAAATATTTTAAAGCATACATTGTTCCTGATAGTTTATAAGGCCATATTTCACTAAACAAACATAATGGCCTCCTTATTGTGTGACTATTCATTAAGAAAAAGTTTGTTTTTAGAATGTGGTTTTGGACTTCCAGATGGATTACACAAGCTCACTAGGACTCCACCCTACATCCTGTACAGAGAAGCAATTCACAGGACTGTCCATTGTTCTTTTTGGTTTCTGCATGCACTCTGATCTTAAGTAGGGGAAAGTGTGGAATATGGAAAATATTAATGCAAAGGAACTTTAGCAGCTCAAATCATGCTCACTCCTGCAAGGTGCTGAACCTATGGAGGTTCATGGAAATTGAAGGAAACTCAGCACAACACAGAAGTGGGCCTTTTGAATAGAATACAGCATAACTATGCTTCCAGTAAAAGTACCTTAGAATATTTGATGCTATTGGTAATTCAGCAGTGGTGTTAACTGTATATACACTTAGTGTGACAATTACATGTATGCAACTGTGTCAATAGGGAAAACAGCTTTTTATTCACAAAATTCCAAAATAAAATAATTCAGACTGCTCCTAAGCATATAATTTCTGTTGTTTTACCAATTACTACACTGTTGCTGCTCAGTTATTACAGTGTAAAGCAGGTCAGGGATCTAGAGAATATCCGGCACTGTGTAAAACTAAGTTGGATATCAATGGATCTGATTCTGCCACTCTTACTTATGCCAAATGGTAACTCACTCAGTAAGCAGTCCCATTGAAATTAATGTGCCTACTCTCAGAATAAGTTGTTCTCCAGCCCAATACAAGCAGTAATATCCATGAGATTATTCACATTTTTGCTGTTTTTGTTAATTTTTCCTTTCTCTCTTCCCCTCCCGCCCCCCCCCCCCCCACACCCTATTTTGCCTTTTTGGCCAATACTTTTTAGGAATGAGGTGTTGCTTTTAATTTTGTCTGTTAAAACTGAAAAAGAAAAATCAGCAATTTTTGTAAGGGTAAGAAGTATCAATAGCACAGTTTTCCCTGGTTTACACAAAAAAAAGTCACAACTTGTATAGTGCAGTTTGTTACCTGCTTGGCTTACTTGTCTGTCTTTGTTGGTCAAACTGTGATTCAGGCAGTTTTAACATATTGAGAGCTCAAGATTGCCAAAAGAATTTTTAAGCTGTGTTCTCTTCCAGCAATCACCTGAAAGGACTAACCCTTTGGTTCCAATCTCCTGACTGTTCAGCAATCCCAGAATTTATGGCACATAACATAGGATTAGATAGCAGCAATGTTCCCTCTAATTTTTTCCACCCATGTGTGGAATAAATTATGTTCACCAAGGTAATGTGAGGATGTGCGCCACCAGTGGAGACAAAAAACCTAGATACATATATTTTTAAAAGTTACCAATAGGGATAATTACTCCATCCAGGACAAGTTAGGCATTTTAGAACTCACTACTCAAAGAATTAAATTTAAGTGTAAGAGAAATAAAAATTATGAAATGCATAGACCAGTCAAAAAACTAAAATGACACACTTTGAAAGAATAAAATTACAGAGAATATATGTGCATTGCAGGAAGTATCAAGAAGTAACAACAGTGTTGGGAGGTGTGTGACACACTGTGTGCACGCACGCTGGCTGCTGGGGAAGTTTCTGAGAGACACCCATCCGCTGTCGCTTTAAGGCACTCACTGAAAGCTCTCCTCCTGAACCATTTGTCCCCCCCTCCCCTGCTCTATGGAGATGGGGTACATGTGGAGTGGGAGAGACCGAGAGAGAGAGTGTGTGTGTGTGTGTGTGTGTGTGTCAGACTGACAGATTGTGTGTGCTGGCTGCTGGGGAAGTCTCTGTCTCTTTAAGGCACTCACTCATCAGAAGGCTTGTTCAGACCTCAGAGCTGCTATGAGTCCTGAGCCCTGTCCCCTCTACCTTGCTCTGTGGAGATGGGGTACAGGGGGAGAGGGACATGCTGACATCAGTACCTTCCTTCCTCCCCCCACTCTGGACTGCTCCCAGGACCGTCCTGGGAGCAGCTGCAGGAGCAACGTGGCTGCAAAGCAGCGGGGTGGAGGGGCACCTGAACACACTCAGCCGGGTGGGTGGGTGTGGCTCTGCTAATCAACCGTGCGCCACTTGAATCTCTCCTGGGTGGCCGTCCAACCGTGTATCTTACAGGGCACATATGATGGCAGGTCTTCAAGTGAACGAGATAAGATTTACTTTTTAAATCATTTAGAACTCCTGTATGTTTCTGACTGAATGCTTCACTCACATCCCTTTCCTTCTTCCCCCTCACCTCTTTGCATACAAAATTATCTTAAAACAATGTTTTAGACAGATCTTTGTGAAAACCAGGGACTTCAGAGGTTCCTGCAAATAGTTTCATAGTTTTTGGTTTGAGTCCATCAATTTGCACAAAATGCTGTCCCCCAAACTTCTGCTTTCAGTTTTGCAATTAAACAAACCCACTCAAACAAACAAAAATCTAAAAACAAATGTATACCCACTGAGTTTTACCTGGTTTTATTTAGAAAAATGTTGCAATTTGCATGCTCCATGCAATTTAAATAGAAAAATATATTTGGCCTAGGTTTACTGGAAACTGACCCCAGGTTTGCTTGGCAGGTACCTGAGTGAACCTTAGCAAGCCTTTCAATTAATGTGGACTACATTTTTAGTTTTGTAACTACACTTCCTGTGTCCAAGTCTGGTGTCTACACTTCAAAAAGGATGTTGAAAAAATTGGAAAGGATTCAGCAAAGAGCTACAAAAATTCAAGATCTGGAAAACTGCCTCAGAGGGAGAGGTTCAGTAAACTCAATCTATTTAGTTTACCTAAGGGAAGGCTAAGAGGTGATTTGATCATGATTTACAAGTACTTAGATAGCTAAGATCTGATAGTGAGGCTCAGGCTCTTTAATGTAGCAGAAAAAGGTACAAGATGCAATGGTTCAAAGCTTAAAGCTAGACAGATTGAAACAAAATAAGGCATTTTATTTTTTAACAGTGAAAGTAATTAATGATTGGAACAACTTACTTGAGGACTTGGTGGATTCTCCATTACTTCAAGTGTTTAGATGAAGATTGACTGTCTATATGAGTTGTTGTAGCTCAAACAAGTTACGGGTTTGATACAGAAGTTCTTGTGTGTATGACCTGTGTTATGCAGGTGGCCAGATTAGATGACCATAATGGCCCTTTCTGGCCTTAAAATGTATTAAACAAAATGAGTTTCCATATGTCAGCTGGCCCAAGTTGCTGTTTCTTTTAAGCATCTCTGAATATAGAGCATTAATGTTTATAATAACCCTTCACAAACTTTTACTGTAAGAAGTTCTTTCTCATGTCAGTGTTTTGAAAATGAATACACACACACATCAAAAGCCATAATGTAGCTGACTTCTGCACAGGTACTGAAGTGAGGAAGGGAGTACAAGGTACCCTCTTCACAGGGGCCAGGGACTGTACTCCTAGTGCTTACCTGAGCTCAAACACTACATGGGACAAGCAACACTAGCTACCTCAAACCACCCTGCTCCTCCCTCGTACTACTCAGCAGAGATGGCTGTTCGTGGATAGGAGCATATACTGCACCTTTTAAAGGCTGCAACAGCACCAGTACAACCCATGTGTAGGAAAATTCTGAACTCCATTGTGCTTACCTGATGCACAGTCTCTTCTGGAGTGTCTCCTTGGGTAAGATGGTTTTATATTGTCCTTGGAGAGATGCCCCAAATGAATAGTGATGAGAAACTGCATCTCCACTACCAGACCTTTCACTCGTAGAATCCAAAAGGGACCATTTCTCTCTGTGGTCCTATTCAACATATACATGCAGCAACTAGGTGAACTGATCAGATAATGTGGACTCAAATGCCAGCAGTAGGCAGATGACACACAGCTCTGCTTATCTTTCACTACATATGACTAAGGCTCCGATTTTATCATGGACATTTTTAGTAAAATTCTCGGGCAATTAACAAAAATTAACAGAAGCCGTGACATGTCTGTGACTTTTACTAAAAATGTTCATGACAAAAAGGGAGAGAGAGGAGGGTCCAGCACCCTACCCTGCTGTGGCTGGGAGCTGCGACCCATCCTCCATGGCTGGGAGGGACCCCTGTCGCCCAGGGACTGGGGAGCTGCGGGGGATCCACCACCACAACCCGTGGTGGCTGGGGAGCAGCCAGGGACCCCCGCCACTCAAGATGGCAGGGGTACCCCGAAGCGCCCAGCCACCATGGGAGAGGGGGTAGCCTGCAGCTCCAACCTGCTGTGGGCTGAAGTCATGGAGGTCTGTGGAAGTCACAGATTCCGTGACTTCCTCGACCTCTGTGACCAAATCGTAGCCTTACATATGACCACATCTTTACTACCAAGATGGCCCAGAACTTGGATAAGTTCAGCTCATGGATGAAGAACAGTTGGTTGAAGCAGAAACTGAGTAAAGACACAGGTGATGCTGATGGGCAAAGGAAGGCATTTTGAAGTTTACAGCCACAGTACAATCTCCTTTGGCTGAAGGCAGATACCCACAATTTGTCAATTCTATCTGTAGCTTAGATGTACTCCTGGATTCCATACTGATGCTAAGCTGTCACATAGCAGCATTCACAAGTATCACTTTCTACCATCCCTGGTTGATTAGGATACTTCATCCCATCTTGGTAACCAATGACCTGGCCTTAGTCATTCAAGCCTTTGTCACTGCTCAGCTGGACTAAAGCAATGCAGTATGCAGCGGGGCAAGACTGAAATTAACTCTCTCAAGAACTAGGGACTGTTGGAAACCTCAATACTTTCCGCTCTAAGTGCAAGGTGTATTTCTTTTACTTTAACTACTATAACATATAGCAACATATGTATGTATATAATATATATTATTAAAAATTCAAAACCAAAATATTCCTTTGCACAGTCATCTCTTCCTGGGAAGAGGATGAGAAAACAAACACATTGTTACAGCCCTGGTTGAGTCCCCTTTGTGGATGGCCACCAGTCTCCTGGAGTTCACGTACTACTCAGGTCATGAGCATGATATAAGAAACTACATTGAATAGGATCCAGACCAGTGCCATTAAGGCACAATACAGCCTTATACATTATTTTATTTATTTCTCTTTACAGGTGCTTCAAAACAACAAGTGTTATAACAAATTTTAATTAGTCTTTGTTTTTACCATGCTTTGAAGATATATATCACTAAGTACCAAGTATTTATTAAGTTTACCCAGGAGTACAAGCCAAGATCATGTTTTTTGTTTCTGGACCAGTGTCAATGAGGGTACAAGAACAGCTCTGGGAACAGGGTGCCCAATCCAGCTCCCATTGAACTCAAAGGGAGTTTGGACTTGATTAGTTAAACGTGCACCTTCTGCAGGAGCTGAAGCACAGCATTGTTTACTTTACATTCTAAGATAAGTTATTTTCATTTGGTCCGTAGATTGGGAGATTTGTGTGTGTGTGTGTGTGTTTTAATTTAGAATTTGGAGGAAACTTACAAAAACTCAATTCTCGGCCAATAGTACAGGCCAGCAGTAATTGCTAATATATCAGGAATAATTGTCATATTTTTAAGCAAGTTTCACATTCAGCAAGTCTGATCTCCCCCCACTTACGTTTGTATAAATCAGCAGTAAGTGAAAGGAGAACCAGACCTTCTAACTGGGGCTTCAGAACATTAAATAAAATTATCTATGATTATTTCATGCCATTTGATGCTGAAGCCTGTTTTGAAGGGTACTGAACCTCACCCTGAATTCATAATTAATTATATTTGCTTCCTAAAATATCTTTTCACCATACTCCACCCATATCCAAACTTAAAAAAATTAGATACTTGCTGTATCAGATTTCCTACATTTAATGTAGTTTAATTTTGTTTTGTTTTTTAATTTTCAGCATCCTTTGGGGTTTAAATATCTGATTATTATGCTGAATTTGAAGTGGAAATAATGACTTGCATTTTTACAAGATAAATGTAATTACTGCATTTTCCAAACATTAGGTAGGACATGATATTAAATTAATAGATTGAGAGTCTGTTGCAGTTAATAACAGCAACAGTTGAATGCATGTTATTACCTAATTTTTATTTGTTTGTATTTGATTTACATATGATGCATTATAAAAAAAATCCTACAGTAAAGAAACTTTTCTTTTAGAAAATCATATGTAATTTGTTTAGACATTCAACATATACATTTTTATATTCAGTGCCAGATCAAGGCATAGCCAAATATCTAGGGTCATAGCTCCTGGAGTGATGTGAGAATAACAGTTTTAATTTAAAAAAAGATAGATTACAACAAAATGGTTACAAAGAAAACCTTGAAAACATGAACCAAGTGTAGTCAAAGCATTGATGTCTGCCTGAAACTGTAGACAGCCTACTACCATAGTTCTAAAAAGAGTCTTTCCAGAGTTTACTTAAACTAGAAGACATACGTGAAGCAAGTTATTTTGTTCTCGTTCTTTTGTGTTCATTTTGTATGTCTGACAGCACTTTGAGTAGTAAGTTTCACTGTTTTGTGGATGTGTGGTTGCACATCCTGTCTCATGCACTGCTCGGGGGCAGCTATGCTCATCCCAAACCATGGCAAGAGGCCTTTACCTCCATCCCAGCAGCAGGCTTCCTGCTGTATGAGTCTTGGGTCCATAAAGAGGCTCTTTTTCAGGCACAGAGCTAGGGAGCAGCAAGAGTAAGGGGCCAGGTGAGGGAAATCCCTTTTTTCATTCACAAACCTACGTAAGCCTGGGGAGCAAATAGCTCCCCCTCACTCCTTGGATCCCTACACAAGGCCAAGGAGCAACTGGAACCTGTTTGTTACTCCACAGTCCCTATATGGATCTGTGGGGCAATGGAAACTGAAGCAGGATCGTGGAGCCCCAGACCCCTGCACAGAGCTAGGAAGCAATGGAAGCCTGGGGCAGGGAGCCCCCAGCTTCCCTTAGAGCAGTGTTTCCCAAACTTGGAACGCCACTTGTGTAGGGAAGGCGGGCCGGTTTGTTTACCTGCCGTGTCCGCATGTTCGGCCGATCGCGGCTCCCACTGGCCGCGGTTCGCTGCTCCAGGCCAATGGGAGCTGGTGGAAGCGGCGCGGGCCGAGGGACGTACTGGCCGCCGCTTCCACCAGCTCCCATTGGCCTGGAGCAGCGAACCGCGGCCAGTGGGAGCCGCGATCGGCCGAACATGCGGACACGGCAGGTAAACAAACCGGCCTGCCCCGCCAGGGGCTTTCCCTACACAAGCGGTGTCCCAAATTTGGGAAACACTGCCTTAGAGAACTGTACAGAACTAGGCAGCAATGGGAGCTTGGGGAGAATAGCTAGAAAGCATCCCTTCATCCCTCCTCATATCTCTCCATGGAGTGGGGAAACAATGGGAGCAGGGCAGTAAGGCAGCAGAGAAGGAGGGGTTCACCCCCATGATTCCTCTACAGGTCTCAGGAAGGAATTTGGAATCTGAGATGCTTTGCCTTAAGAGTGCTGCTGCTACCAAAGAGGCAGGAATATCATCTTGATGGAACGGTAGGAGAGAGGCCCTGACACATTTGTTGGTGTTACTCGGCCTGCTCCTCCTACCATATTGTAAAAATGGGGTAGAAAGAAAGAAAGAAAGAAAGAAAGAAAGAAAGAAAGAAAGAAAGAAAGAACAAGCTGTGCTATTTAAAGGATATTATATCAAAAGCTTAAAATGTTTTGCAAATAATTATTTAAAAAAAAAAAAAAAACGGTGACCATGTCTCTTTAAAGCTAATTGAAAGGGCTCTCCTAGAGTGAGTCATCTGCAGCTGTAGAGGAACCCTCAGAGGCAAACTTCCACTAAAGCTTGCCTTCTCCCTTGAAACTGAATGGAGCTGTCAGAGTTCCCAGAGACAGGGGAAGAAGAAAAATACCCTGATTCATTTCTTCTGAGTTAGATATTCATGGAAGTATTCCCTTGTGTGCCAGTGGTGTTTTGTTTTTAAATCACACAGATTTATACAGGCAACATTGCGCAGCTTCAAACTTTTACCCACAAGATTGAAATACCCAAAAGCTCATCCCCAGGAAATGCACAGTAGTGTTGATATGCCTGTTGCTACTAAGGAAGTGGCTTCTGTTATAACCAAACAGCAATCTGCCAAAGCCCAGAGTTTGGACAGTTGCCAGGCTAAATCATACTAAAAGTTTGTTTCCTTTTTAATTCTCCTTTTAACAGATCTTTAAGGTATTGTTGCGTCTCTCCGACATTTTAAAACTACCTAAAAATGTCAGACTTTTGAGCTTCAAATAATCTACCTTTTCAATTAAAAAAAAAAAAAAGACAAGGCCTCAGAGAATCAAAATTTCCAATAATAAATGGAAATGACTCTAAAATATGATACAGTGGTGAGGTGGAGGCTAAGGCATATGAGGCTCAGGAATTATCCCCAACTGTATCCCCCTCCTGTCAGTAATCCTTTTTTGACCTGTAGCTGGCACTAGAAATATGACATAGTACTGCAGAAAATGCAGTGCTTTACACCAGGCAATGTTTTGATCTTTGAGACATCAGGCGCCCCCTGGTGTACTTTTTCCTTTGAACATTTGAAACACAAACTCTTTCCACAGAGGACTGCATACTGTACATATTACAATATGGCTGTCAGTTTCATAGCCATTTTTAGTTTGCATGTAGAATAATGACATATGCTTTGACTTCTTTCTCACTAGTGTGCACATGATTCTTGTTTAATTTTTTGACATATATAGGAATTATTTTTCCCCATGCATAAAATGTAAGCTATTCCAAATATATTATACACACCATCCAAATGCAGTTCAGTTCTCTTGGACACACAGAAATGTCTTGTCTCACAAATAGAGAAAATAAGATTGTAAGTCTACTCAACAGTAGCAGTCATTGTTTAATACCTGATGTTAGTGGTGCACTGAAATCAAAGGATTCACCACATCAATTTAATGTTAAGAATATAACAAAAAATTTGGACTTCACATTAACCCTTAAGACATACACACAGATTCCATTATCAGATATATGTGCTGTATGCTCCAATTTAACACACTGGGAGAGGCATTCAGTCTGATAAATAAGTGTAAACTAAATTTAAAACATTTGTTATAGATTACATTCAGTCTGTCTGTTATAGGTTCATAGTTGAAGGCCCAGAATGCATCATTTCTACAGGTACATTCTTACTAAGTAAAGGTGCAGAACTCCAGAGCAACTGAGATAAGTTTATTTACAGAGTTAACAATACAGCAGAAGACAAACATACAAGGTCAACTCTTTTCAGTTAAAATGAAATAACCAGACTATTGGGCCTTTCAGTGGCTTATTGCCTACTGCAATAGTTTGTATTGATCTTTATAGTGCTGTATCACCACACACTCATAGCTCTTGAGGCTGTTTCTTTATGACAATAACTTTTCACTGTCATGGTGACAGGCATGATATGGAGCCCAAGTCCCTGAATGCCTCTCTAAGGTGCAGACAATTTGAACATATAAAATGTATGCTGTTGCTCCTGCTGGCATTATTTTGTCTTCTTGGACTTCCTTCAGGGATTTAAGTGTGCCCGTTACCTTAGACAGGGCCTCTTACTCCCCTGCAGGGGTTGATCAGACCCAGCGCAGTCTCAGGCATCCTGACATTCTTCTTCGAGTGATTGCTCAGGTGTATTCCACTATAGGTGTGTGTGCTCACCACGTGCACCGGTGCCGGAAGTTTTTCCCTTAGCAGTATCCGTACTGGGGGAGCACCGCTGCAACCCCTGGAGTGGCGCCGGTATATCGTGCCATAAAGGGGGCTGCATGCTCCCCCACACCCTCAGTTCCTTCTTGCCGCCAGTGAAGGTAGTCGGAACTTGCTCCAGCCTTGCCTGCAGCGTTTATAGCCTTAGTGGTATCTAGTTCACTGAACTTTTCCTTTGCTGAACTTTTCTTTCATCAATGCCTGGCTCGGGGCATGCCCCGTGGCCCAGGCTTCAAGTCGTGCGACTCTTGTCGCAACTCCATGCCCAGAAGCGATCCACACTCTCAGTGTCTTCGCTGTCTGGGCAAGGCTCATGTTAGTGAGCGTTGTAAGATTTGCCGTTCTTTCAAACCCCGGATGAAGCGGGAGCATGAGATCCGACTCCGCGCCTTACTAATGGAGTCGGCATTGGCCCCGGCACCGGCGCGTCGACCCGACTCCGCGCCCAGCACCGCGTCGTCGGTGCGCAGCGAGGCACTGTCGTCGACTCGGCACCGCTCTCCCAGTAAGAAGCAAGGGAAGACTCAGCGGCGCCGAGAGAAGGAGAGGGGTGAGGCCAGACCCGAGTTGGACAGCCCACAATCCCCATCGGGACAGAGACCTCTGACTCGAGCTGAGCAGAGTAGTCCGGTCCCGTCCGCGCAAGCCTCGCCAGAAGTACGCATGCCTTCGACACCAGAGGCAGCGCGTGACATCCTAGCCCTTCCGGTGCTGGGAGTGCCACCTCAGTCGGGCCCCCAGTCCCGTGGAAAGCCGCCTTTGGGCGCCCATCAGCCCTCCCCGGAGGTATCAGAGGTCGAGGTACCTTCCTGGGTCGAGGTGCTGAGCAGAGGCCCGCGACGCACTTCGACTCCGCGTGCCGGCTCTTCTGCGAGCGAGTCCCACTCCTCCGGTCTCGGGTGCTGTAGAGGAGGTGACAAGAGGCGACGCCGTTTCTCCTTGAGTCAGTCTGACAGGAACAGGTCCCGACGCCGTCGGCACTGGCGCTTGTACTCTAGCGCCCACCGTCAGAGACGCCGTGCTCGGAGTGCATCCCGAGAGTCCCCAGCACCAGGGCGCCGGGGCCACAGGCGCCGTGGGGAGTACAGAGACAGCTCCTCGGACATCTACCTGTCCACGTCATCCAGGTCCAAGTGTAGGGGCAGGAGCCGTCACGATAGAAACCACTCGAGTCGTTCCCACGGCACCATGCGCTCCTCCAGGACTTTGGCATCGGTGCGCAGCCGTCTCTCCCCGGGTCGCACTGTGCTGCAGGAGCAACCAGCGCTGCCGGCGCTCCATGCGTCTCAGTGCCAGGCCGTTCCCTGGTAAGGACAATGGTGCCAGTGGGCACCGTGGCCTCAGGCACCCGCACAGCTGGGACCTCGCTCCGTGGCGGGAGCCTCTCAGAGCCACCCTGCGTTGCCTCCTTGGCACTGGGATCGGGCCGCGGGCGCCGAATCTCCGGCACCGACCCCAGGACAGGACCCGGACGTCGAGCCTATGATGCCATCGGTTCCTGAAGGCACTGCACCATCTACCTCCTCGGCACCAGGCGATTCAGTCGTGATACCGCCTCCGGGCGCACCAGGAGCTGCTTAGGAGGGTGGCAGCAAATCTCGAGCTCCAGGCCGAGGAGATGGAGGAGCCCTCCGACACATTGTTTAATGTGCTCAACTCCTCAGCACCAGGGCGTGTGGCCCTCCCGTTCCATCAGGGGGTGGCCAACATCACCACCAGCCTCTGGCAGACCCCGGCCTCCCTTGGCCCCATTTCCAAGAAGGCCGAAAGGAAGTATTTCGTTCCCACAAGGGGTCACGAGTACCTATACACCCACCCAGCTCCGAACTCTTTGGTGGTAGAGTCGGTTCACCACTGTGAGTGGAACGGCCAGCCCGCACCCACACCAAAGGACAAGGACGCTCGGAGACTTGATTCCTTTGGAAAAAAGGTTTATTCCTCCGCGAGTTTCCAGCTCAGAGTGGCCAACCACCAGGCACTGCTGAGCCATTATGATTTTAATCTCTCCTTCCCTCCCCAAGTTCGAACCCCTCCTTCAAGACAAGGACAAGAAGGAGTTCCGGGCTTTGGTCGACGAAGGTGCGGCTACGGCCAAAGCAGCTCTCCAGGCGGCTTCGGATGCAGCAGACACAGCCGCTCGTTCAATGGCTTCAGCAGTCTCCATGCAATGGGCGTTGTGGCTCTCGCTCTCGGGGCTGTCCGTGGAGTCCCAGTCTATAATGGAGGACCTGCCATTTGATGGCAAAGCATTATTTGCTAACCAGACAGACACCCGTCTGCATGGGATGAAGGACTCCCGCACCACCCTGCAGATGCTAGGCCTGTACGTCCCGCCCTCTAAGGACAAGCCCAGGCCTCAAACCTCTGCTCCTCTGGCTCGGGGCAGATACAAACCCCCGCCTAAGCGGCAGAGAGAGCAGAGGTATCGGTCCCAACGCCAATCCCGTTCGGCCCCAAGACCTGGGCCTTCGAAGGCCAAGAGGCCAGGGAAACGGCGTTTTTGACTCGTTGAGGGGGGTCACCGGGCCTGTTGCCAGTGTACCCCCCCCAGTTAATAAAGTTGTGTTTTATCAACCGTTTATCAGCCTTCCGGCTGCAATGGTGCCGTATAACGTCGGACCGATGGGTCCTCAGCACCATCTCCCAAGGGTACAGGTTGCAGTTCGTTTCAATCCCTCCCAACCATCCCCCGTCCCAGGAGCCGGCCGGGGACCCGGACCATGCCCTCCTCCTCCACCTGGAGGTAGAGCACCTCCTCTCCTTGGGAGCTGTGGAAAGGGTACCTCGGGAATACCAGGGCAAGGGTTTTTACTCCAGGTATTTCCTCATCCCGAAGGCGAAGGGCGGGCTTCGGCCCATCCTCGTTCTGTGGAATCTCAACCAGTTCCTGATTCGTTGCAAATTCCACATGGTGTCCCTGGCCTCTATTATTCCATCCCTAGACCAGGGGGATTGGTTTCCGGCGCTGGACCTCCAGGATGCGTACTTTCACATCCACATTTTCGAGGGTCACAGGCACTTCCTCCGTTTCCTGGTGGGTCAGGACCACTTCCAGTTTACGGTCCTCCCCTTTGGCCTCTCTACTGCATGTGTATGGCAATGGTGGCGGCCTACCTCAGGAGGAAAGGGCTGCAGATCTTCCCCTACCTCGACGACTGGCTCCTCAAGGGCCGGTCTCGATCTCTGGTGCAGCAGCAGATGAATTTCGTGCTGGACACCCGTGCAGCCCTAGGCCTACTGGTAAACGAGGAGAAATCCACGTTAATCCCGGTTCAGCGCATAAGCTTTATAGGGGTGCTGTTAGATTCCTGGGTGGCCACGGCCTCCCTTCCACGGGACAGATTCGAGACGCTCAAAGCGCTCATCACCTCGGTCATGGCCTCACCATGGCACGGGTGTGCCTCCAAATCCTAGGCCATATGGCAGCATGCACCTATGTGGTGCGACATGCCCGGCTTCGGATGAGGCCCCTTCAGCTTTGGCTGGCCTCCCGGTACCCCCAGGCCAGGGATGGCCTGGACAAGATCATCACGGTGCCGCCAACGGTGGTGGCAGACCTCCAATGGTGGTCCCTCCCGAGCAACATGCTCCGGGGTATCCCCTTCCGAGAGCCCTCTCCCTCACTAGATCTAGTGTCAGATGCCTTGGACCTTGGCTGGGGAGCCCACGTGGGGGACTTTAGGACCCAGGGTATGTGGTCACCTGAGGAACTGACCCTGCACATAAACGTCAGGGAGCTCAGGGCCGTACGCCTGGCGTGCATGGCCTTTTGCCACCACATACAGGGGAAAGGTGGTCAGAGTCCTCACAGACAACACGACCGCCATGTATTATGTCAACAAGCAGGGGGGCACGCATTCCTGGGCCTTATGCCAGGAAGCCCAGCTCCTGTGGGAGTTCTGTATAGCCCACAACATACTCCTGCGGGCCTTTTACCTGCCCGGCAAGAGCAACACGGTCGCGGACCGCCTGAGCAGGGTTTTCTCCCAACAGCACGAGTGGTCCCTGCACAAGGAGGTGGCCAGGTGGATCTTCCTACAGTGGGGTACTCCCCAGGTAGACTTGTTCGCCACCGCCCAGAATCGCCAGTGTCCCCGATTCTGCTCCAGAGCGGGAGAGGGTGACGGGGCGATATCGGATGCATTCCTGCTCCCATGGTCGGTGCCCCTGTTGTACGCCTTCCCGCCCTTCCCCCTAATAGGCAGGGTCCTACAGAAGGTGAAGTCAGACGGGGCGCGGGTTATCCTCATAGCCCCGGACTGGGCCCGTTAACATTGGTACGGGACCCTACTGCAACTCTTAGTGGCCCCCCCTCGCAGGCTGCCGCTCCGCCCGAACCTCCTCTCACAAGAGGAAGGTCGTCTCCTCCACCCCAACCTCGCCCCGCTCCACCTGACAGCGTGGCTGCTCCATGGTTGAATGAGGAGGGGAGGTGTTCTAAGGATGTTAGAAAGGTCCTGCTGGAAAGTAGGAAACCCTCCACACGTCGAACCTACCTGTCTAAGTGGTATAGGTTCTCTATGTGGGCGAGGGATAGAGGTTCCTCTCCCTCTTCCGCGTCTATCCAGCTTGTCCTTGATTACCTCCTGTCCCTTAGGACCCAAGGGCTGGCGCCCTCCTCGATCAGGGTGCACCTGGTGGCCATTTCGGATTTCCACCCCCCAGTGCAGGGCCTTTCGGTGTTTTCACATCACATGATGTCCCGGTTTCTAAAAGGCTTAGATCGGGCCTTCCCTTACGCCAGACCCCCGGTCCCACTCTGGGACCTGAACCTGGTGCTCTCCCACCTCACTGGGCCTCCTTTCGAGCCCTTAGCCACGTGTTCGTGGTCCCACTTGTCGTGGAAGGTGGCGTTCTTAGTGGCTATCACCTCAGCCCGCCAGGTCTCCGAGCTCAGGGCCCTGACCTCTGAACCGCCGTATACGGTCTTTCATAAGGACAAGGTTCAGCTCCCCCCTCACCCTGCCTTTTTGCTGAAGGTAGTCTCGGCTTTTCACATGGATCAGGATATTTTTCCTCCCGATCCTCTGTCCTAAGCCCCACTCCTCCAATAAGGAGCGCCGCCTGCACATGTTAGATGTGCGCAGAGCGCTGGCCTTTTACCTGGACAGAACCAGGCCATTTAGGAAGTCCCCCCAGCTTTTTATTGCTTCGGCCGAGCGCATGAGGGGACGACCAGTTTCCACCCAGCGGATCTCCCGCTGGATCACCTCATGCATTCGCACCTGTTACAACCTGGCAGGGGTTCCCCCGCCTCCTATTGTGAAGGCGCATTCGATGAGAGCCCAGGCCTCGTCAGCGGCCTATGTGGCTCATGTCCCTATTCAGGACATCTGTAGGGCTGCTACGTGGTCCTCTATCCACACCTTCTCATCGCACTATGCAGTCGTCTCCGAAACGAGGGATGACACCGGGTTTGGTAGGGCGGTGCTCCGCCCGGGTAACCCTTAAAACTTTACACTTAAACTCCTACCCACCTCCATCAGTATAGCTTGGAGTCACCTATAGTGGAATACACATGAGCAATCACTCGAAGAAGAAAGGACAGTTACCTGTTCCGTAACTGGCGTTCTTCCAGATGTGTTGCTCAGGTGTATTCCACGTCCCTCCTTCTCTCTGTCGGAGTTGTCTGGCAAAAAGGAACAGGGTGGGCGGGAGCACGCAGCCCCCTTTATGGTGCGATATATCGGCGCCACTCCAGGGGTCGCAGCGGTGCTCCCCCAGTACGGATACTGCTAAGGGAAAAACTTCCGGCACCGGTGCACGTGGCGAGCATGCACACCTATAGTGGAATACACCTGAGCAACACATCTCGAAGAACGCCAGTTACGGAACAGGTAACTGTCCTTTATGTGGTGCCACTTATAGCCATGTGGTGATTGGCAAATGGCAGTTACTCTGCAGCTGGTTTTGTGAATGTAACTCTTTCAGATTGAAGAGCTCCTGAGAATGTGTCTTGCTTCATTTCAAATAGTAGCAATTGCAAGTAAACAATGGCTTACAGGATCGCATCATGAGTCTTGTATTTTGTTCCATGCGAGTGCCTCTCTTGCTCTCTGTATCATATGGACTCTGTCAGGGTTTAAGTTGATTTGATACGATACCTTTAAGATGATGTCACAGTCAGTGACTCATTGAGGCTAAAGATTACATGGTAAAGCAAAAGCCTAGCAGCTGTTTAAATAGATTATCCTTGATACGTTTACAATAAAAATGCAAGTGCTAAAATTGTTCAATGTGGTGTTAGGATAGGGAATCTGGTCTAAAGCACAGCACTGGAAGTCGAGGCTCTGCCAATGACTATGTGACTGCTTTGTGCCTCAGTTTCCCCTTTCTAAAAATGGTTATACATACCATTTCATGGAGTTTTGTAAAGATTAAGTAACGTGAGATGCTTTCAATTGGAAAATGCTATAGAAGTGCAGGGTATGATAAGAACATTTATTACAATTCTAATAGCAGTAGTCATTAAGCACAAGAACATATAAGAGGGTCCACACTAAGGATAGGATTCACAAATGGACTTAGGCACCTAGCTGTACTTTAGATGCCTAAGTCCAACATGTAGGCACCACAGCTATTCATAAAGTCCCTGCTCAGCTGCCACCTAACCCTGTAGGTGCCTAAAGTTCTCTAGGTACCTATGTTTCCCTATTAAAGTTTCCCCTCTTAAAGTACCCATTATTACCCGGGTTTTTTTTTAGCCCAAAGCTCTTGGTAACTTTTACTCTGTGTGAGGTGGTGTCAGGAAATAAATCAAGGGAGACACGGCCGTCCAACCGATAGATGGCTGGCACAAACAGGACAACACAAGAGTGCTTTTACTTAAAGCTAAACTTTAATTAGTCTCAAGCATTTACACACGTCCGCAACAGGTTAGTAAAACACCCCCAACCCTTGATAATTACCAGAGCTGAGTGTGGCTTTCGAGTGGCACAGCGACAGGCTTCCGTTGGCCAAACTTCTGTCTGCCGGTGGAGACCCCAAGATGCGTCCAGAGGGCGTGTCCCTGAAGAAAGCCTCCCAAAGAGTCCACATACCTCAAAATTTTTTCCTTATTTATACATTAGTAATACAAAGACATATCACTTAAAGAAAACTTGCTAAGCAAGGAGTTTTTAAAGGTCAAGCAAGAGGTTTTTTTATGATGGTCAATTAACCAGATACGTTTTTTTCAGAGTGTATATGCCTTGGGACCCTGACAGACACATTCCTAAGGGCACATTATAGACAAGCTTCCTGTTTTTCTAAAATACATATATCAGCAATTTCAACATTCTTAGCAGGAAGGACGCGGGGTCAAGCTGCCCTTTCTGTGGCACCCAAAAACCCCTCCCCTCCTGCCTTGGTAAAGCTAAGGCCGCTACGTGGCCAATTTACGGCCTGCTGACTTGGCTACTTTTAGCAATAAGCAGTAGTGGTTTCAGGCACTTTACTGGTTTGCCAAAGTCTTCCTGTACACCATGGCACCTAAATTTCAATAACTGACCATGTGCACAGCCATGAAAGTCCTGACATGACCCAGTAGCTTGGCACCTAACTCATGTCTAAGCTCCAGCAGGATTCTCAAACTGGGCATTCCCCTGTTTCTCTTACATTTGGGATCCGAGCCAGTAGGCATGCTCAGAGCACGTCTAAACCCATACAAGATGGCTAGAGAAGGGGCAGGAGGAGATGGGAGAACCATGTTTCACTCCCCCTGCTCCATTTTTAATTATTTATATACAGTGGAACAGCTTCAGCAGGAGAGATTAAGAGAAACCAGCCCTGGAATATTTCATAACCTGGTGGGTAGGGCACTCATCTGGGAGACCCAAGCTGAAATCCCTTTTTCACATCAGGCAGAGGAGGAAACTGAAACAGTCTTCCACATCCTGGATAAGTGCCCTAATCATTGGACTAAAAGTTATGGGCGGGGAGCACCACCACATCATCCTGCTTCTTGACTTTTTTTCAAAAAGAGCTGACCAGGCTCAGGTGCCTAACTGCATGAGAGGGTTTATGGCTGTGAATCCTGAGTGGAGCCAGGGGCCTCCCTCCAGCCTTGTCATAGGCACCTAACTCCCTGAGGGGGATGAGGTTTAGGGGAGATCCTTCTCCTCAGCATTTCCTACTGGCTAGCTTAGGTGGCTCCCTGCTCAGAATGCTGGCCTTTGTGAATTGCATGCTTAGGCACCTAACTCTCCCCATGCCTTGTACAGGGAGCTAGGCACCTAACTCAGGGATGTGAATTCCACTGAGCATTGCAACATCATTTAGCCCTAAGGGTCAAATTCTGACTTTAGCTATTTTTGCACAATTCCCATTGAAGTCGGTGGGAGTTATATACACATGCCGGAGGACAGGCTAGAATTGGCCCAGTGGCAGTTACTGGCTCCCTTGGTCTATAGGTACTATTTTCCTAGGCCTTAGTTGCACCAGTTCCTAGGCCTCCCACCTTGAAACAGCAGCAAGTTCAGAGGAAAGGGTGGTTCCCAGCAGATCAGTCCAACCTTTTGAAGTTATATTATCACTCTGCTCATGAGATTGTTTATATTGTGAGATTCTTAGCTTCTTTGTTCAGTACAAGAGAATGCTTTGTGATCACATCTAATGCTGTGTAATACATAAGCCAGTTCATGGGGAACTCTCAGGGGAGGAGGGGAAAGCAGCAGATTCCCTTTCTAGGACCACTGGAGTCCCAGTGCCTGCTTTCTTCCCCCATGAAGAGACTGTAGCTGAGGTTCAATGCAGTGGTGAATATGGGAGTATGATTTATCCCATAATGGCTTGGGCTGTCACAATGTATATAATAAATGCCCTGAAGTAGGGTGACCAGATGTCCCAATTTTATAGGGACGGTCCCGATATTTGGGACTTTTTCATAGAATCATAGAATATCAGGGCTGGAAGGGACCTCAGGAGGACATCTAGTCCAACCCCCTGCTCAAAGCAGGACCAATTCCCAACTAAATCATCCCAGCCAGGGCTTTGTCAAGCCGGGCCTTAAAAACCTCCAAGGAAGGAGACTCCACCACCTCCCTAGGTAATGCATTCCAGTGCTTCACCACCCTCCTAGTGAAATAGTGTTTCCTAATATCCAACCTAGACATCCCCCACTGCAACTTGAGACCATTGCTCCTTGTTCTGTCATCTGCCACCACTGAGAACAGCCGAGCTCCATCCTCTTTGGAACCCCCCCTCAGGTAGTTGAAAGCAGCTATCAAATCCCCCCTCATTCTTCTCTTCTGGAGACTAAACAATCCCAGTTCCCTCAGCCTCTCCTCATAAGTCATGTGCTCCAGACCCCTAATCATTTTTGTTGCCCTCCGCTGGACTCTTTCCAATATTTCCACATCCTTCTTGTAGTGTGGGGCCCAAAACTGGACACAGTACTCCAGATGAGGCCTCACCAATGTCGAATAAAGGGGAACGATCACGTTCCTCAATCTGCTGGCAATGCCCCTACTTATACAGCCCAAAATGCCGTTAGCCTTCTTGGCAACAAGAGCACACTGTTGACTCATATCCAGCTTCTCGTCCACTGTGACCCCTAGGTCCTTTTGTGCAGAACTGCTACCTAGCCATTCGGTCCCTAGTCTGTAGCAGTGCATGGGATTCTTCCGTCCTAAGTGCAGGACTCTGCACTTGTCCTTGTTGAACCTCATCAGGTTTTTTTTGGCCCAATCCTCTAATTTGTCTAGGTCCCTCTGTATCCGATCCCTACCCTCTAGTGTATCTACCACGCCTCGCAGTTTAGTGTCATCTGCAAACTTGCTGAGAGTGCAGTCCACACCATCCTCCAGATCATTAATAAAGATATTAAACAAAACCGGCCCCAGGACCGACCCTTGGGGCACTCCGCTTGAAACCGGCTGCCAACTAGACATGGAGCCATCGATCACTACCCGTTGAGCCCGACGATCTAGCCAGCTTTCTATCCACCTTACAGTCCATTCATCCAGCCCATACTTCTTTAACTTGGCGGCAAGAATACTATGGGAGACCGTATCAAAAGCTTTGCTAAAGTCAAGGAATAACACATCCACTGGTTTCCCCTCATCCACAGAGGCAGTTATCTCATCATAGAAGGCAATTAAGTTAGTCAGGCACGACCTCCCCTTGGTGAATCCATGCTGACTGTTCCTGATCACTTTCCTCTCCTCTAATTGTTTCATAATTGATTCCTTGAGGACCTGCTCCATGATTTTTCCAGGGACTGAGGTGAGGCTGACTGGCCTGTAGTTCCCCGGATCCTCCTTCTTCCCTTTTTTAAAGATGGGCACTACATTAGCCTTTTTCCAGTCATCTGGGACCTCCCCCGATCGCCATGAGTTTTCAAAAATAATGGCTAATGGCTCTGCAATCTCATCCGCCAACTCCTTTAGCACCCTCGGATGCAGTGCATCCGGCCCCATGGACTTGTGCACGTCCAGTTTTTCTAAATAGTCCCGAACCACTTCTTTCTCCACAGAGGGCTGGTCACCTTCTCCCCATACTGTGCTGCCCAGTGCAGCAGTCTGGGAGCTGACCTTGTTCGTGAAGACAGAGGCAAAAAAATCATTGAGTACATTAGCTTTTTCCACATCCTCGGTCACTAGGTTGCCTCCCTCATTCAGTAAGGGGCCCACACTTTCCTTGACTTTCTTCTTGTTGCTAACATACCTGAAGAAACCCTTCTTGTTACTCTTAACATCTCTTGCTAGCTGCAACTCCAAGTGTGATTTGGCCTTCCTGATTTCACTCCTGCATGCCTGAGCAATATTTTTATACTCCTCCCTGGTCATTTGTCCAATCTTCCACTTCTTGTAAGCTTCTTTTTTGCGTTTAAGATCAGCAAGGATTTCACTGTTTAGCCAAGCTGGTCGCCTGCCATATTTACTATTCTTTCTACACATCGGGATGGTTTGTTCCTGCAACCGCAATAAGGATTCTTTAAAATACAGCCAGCTCTCCTGGACCCCTTTGCCCTTCATGTTATTCTCCCAGGGGATCCTGCCCATCTGTTCCCTGAGGGAGTCAAAGTCTGCTTTTCTGAAGTCCAGGGTCCGTATTCTGCTGCTCTCCTTTCTTCCTTGTGTCAGGATCCTGAACTCGACCATCTCATGGTCACTGCCTCCCAGGTTCCCATCCACTTTTGCTTCCCCTACTAATTCTTCCCTGTTTGTGAGCAGCAGGTCAAGAAAAGCTCTGCCCCTAGTTGGTTCCTCCAGCACTTGTACCAGGAAATTGTCCCCTACACTTTCCAAAAACTTCCTGGATTGTCTGTGCACCGCTGTATTGCTCTCCCAGCAGATATCAGGGTGATTAAAGTCTCCCATGAGAACCAGGGCCTGCGATCTAGCAACTTCTGCTAGTTGCCAGAAGAAAGCCTCGTCCACCTCATCCCCCTGGTCTGGTGGTCTATAGCAGACTCCGACCACGACATCACCCTTGTTGCTCACACTTCTCAACTTTATCCAGAGACTCTCAGGTTTTTCTGCAGTTTCATACCGGAGCTCTGAGCAGTCATACTCCTCTCTTACATACAATGCAACTCCCCCACCTTTTCTGCCCCGCCTGTCCTTCCTGAACAGTTTATATCCGTCCATGACAGTACTCCAGTCATGTGAGTTATCCCACCAAGTCTCTTTTTCTTATATAGGAACCTATTACCCCTCACCCCCCTTCTGATTTTTCACACTTGCTATCTGGTCACCCTATCCTGAAGTTACTTGTGCTGTTTGCACAGCAGAACCAGCAAAAGTAAATAATTGGAGAAAGAGATATAATTCCTCTAAGCAAAATATTTCATTTCCAAGTGTAGGATGTTATCATTAATAATTTGAGCTAAGTGTGTGGTCTCTTGTTCCTTCTTGAAATCAACCTACTTTCAACTATCCACAAAAGGCTCCTTATGATTGTAGGACTTAACCTCACTGCTGGAAGCCCTGTTGCCAAGTCCTGCGCTGGCTGCTTGTGAAAAATCATTCATGAATTTAGCTCTAAAGTATAAAGCCAAAACAAGAAAAGTAAGAGCAGAAAAAGCCCAGCAGCTTGAAAGCAAATCACCTTCCTTAGGTTATCAACTGCATCTGAATTAGTTCAATGAATAATGCAATTAGTTTCCAGAATCTTAGAAGCTTTATTATAACATTTAGAGGAAAATAACAAACAAGTGTACTTACCACATTAATGTGTGTGTTTAAATCTTTGATTGAAATGGGTATACTGAGCATGTCTAAGAGTTGACAGTGCTCAAATGACTTGCATTCCATCCCTTTGATCATCTTTATCACTCGCCTCTGGATCCTTTCCAATTTCTCTACATGAGTGGTTCTCAACCTATTAATCATTGTGGGCTGCATATGCCAGGCGGCAGCCCTGACCCCGGATCCTGCTGTATGTTGCCGGGTGGCAGCCCCGAAGCCGGACCCCATTGTGTGGGGTCGGGCAGCAGCCCCGACCCCAGACTCTGGATCTTGCTGGGTGGGGTGGCAGCCCCAACCCCAGACCCTGCTGTGTGGGGCCGGGCAGCAGCCCCGACTCTGGACTCTGCTGTGTGTGGCCAGACGGGAGCCCCGACCCCAACCCCAACCCTGCTGTGTGGGGCCAGGCAGCAACTCTAACCCCAGACCCTATTGTGGGGGCCGGGCAGCAGTCTCAACCCCCACCCTAGACCCTGCCGGTTGGCAGCCCTGACCCTGGACCCCACCACATGGCAGCCTCAGCCGTGGACCCCACCACCCTTTAGCACACAGCTGGGCGCTAATTGGGCCACATGCAGCCCGCGGGTTGAGAACCACTGCTCTACATCCTTTCTATACATTGGTGACCAAAACTGGACACACTGTTCCAGCTGAGGCCCAACCAGTGCTGAGTAAAGTGGTACTGTCACCTCTCGTGACTTGCATGCTATGCCTCTATTAATGCAACCTAAAATTGCATTTGCTTTTTTTGCAAAAGCATTGCATTGCTGACTCCTGTTGAGGTTGTGATCCATCACAACTCCCAGATTCTTCTCAGCAGTGCTGCTGCCAAGCCATTTACCCCCATTCTGTATTTGTGCATTTGGCTTTTTTTATATAATATAATAATAATATATGGAGATATACCTATCTCCTAGAGCTGGAAGGGACCCCAAAAGGTCATTGAGTCCAGCCCCCTGCCTTCACTAGCAGGACCAAGTACTGATTTTGCCCTAGATCCCTAGGAGGCCCTCTTAAGGATTGAGCTCACAACCCTGGGTTTAGCAGGCCAATGCTCAAACCACTGAGCTATCCCTCCCATCCTCTTCCCTAAATGTAGCACCTTACATTTGTCTTTGTTGAATTTCATTTTGTTGTCTGTAGCCCAGTTCTCCAATTTATCAAGATCTCTCTGAATTTTAGCTCTATAAATATAAATAAATTAATGGAGATATCCTATCTCCTAGAACTGGAAGGGACCTTGAAAGGTCATCGAGTCCAGCCCCCTGCCTTCACTAGCAGGACCAAGTGGTCTATCCTCCAAAGTTTTGGCAATCCCCCTAGCTTTGTGTCATCTGCAGATCTCATCACTATGCTCTCTATTCCTACATCCAGGTCATTAATAAAGATGTTAAACAACACCAAACCCAGAACAGATCCTTGTGGAATCCCACTTGAGACACCCCCCCCCCACCCCCCATCTGGCATCATTAGATTAATAGTTACTCTTTATTTGCAGTTGTTTAACCAATTATGTATCCACTTAATGGTAGTTCCACCAAGCCTGCATTTCTCCAGCTTTCTTATCAGAATGTCATGTGGGACTGTGTCAAAAGCTTTGCTGAAGTCCAGGTATATTATGTCCACCACGTTCCCACTATCCACCAAACCAATTGTCCTGTCAAAGAAGGAAATCAAGCTTGTTTGTCATGATTTGTTCTTAGTAAATCCATGCTGGTTGCTAGTGATTACCCCTTCATTCTCCAGGTATTTGCAAACTGAATGTTTTATACATTGCTTTAGTAGCTTCCCAAGTATCAAAGTCAGGCTGACTGGTCTATAGTTCCCTGGTTCTTCCTTTCCCCCCTTTTAAAGATGGGCACTGTTAGCCCTTCTCCAGTCTTCCAGGACCACTCTTGTCATCCATGAGTTTGCAAATACTGCCAGTGGCTCTGAATTTTTTTCAGCTAATTCCTTCACTACCCTGGGGTGAATAGCATCAGGCCCCGCTGATTTGGGCAGGAAAGTGGCAGACCCAGCACTAGAACCCTGTCTGCTTCATCCTAGGCTAATGCCATGTCCATGGGAGAATACTGCATCTCTAAAAACCCAGAGTCCATGTATGTCTGCAAACCTGGCCTTTATTATAATAGTTATTTATTGAAGGCTGACAGCATC
This sequence comes from Emys orbicularis, assembly GCF_028017835.1. Taxonomy (NCBI): domain Eukaryota; kingdom Metazoa; phylum Chordata; order Testudines; family Emydidae; genus Emys; species Emys orbicularis. The sequence continues at coordinate 29,316,532 of NC_088683.1, read as the reverse complement.
CTCGGCGCTGCACAAACATAAGAGAAGATCTGCTGTCTATTTCAAGAAGTTTGCAATATAGATTAGAGACAGAAGGAAGTTCAGTTTCATCTGAGCTGTTCTTAAGTGCATCTGAAAGAAGAGGTTGTAAATGTGGCAATGAATCCCCTTTATGCCCCTCCAATCCTGGGTTGACTAAGAACTGGTCTGGTCCACAGTGCAACTCAGAGCAGTGTCAGGGGCTGTTCCAGAAGCTGAGAACCAGTGGACTATTGCAACTGTGCTCCCATTCTCTAATCGTGGCTACACTCTATGCTAGCGGCCAAACAAGGGGGTGGTAACTGACCCTACGCCAGCCATAAATTCCCCTCCAGGTGGGGGAATCCCTAGGAAAATGGTTATGCCACCCTTATGGCCATTGGGCACCTCTGCAGCAATACAAAGGGCCATATTGAGGTAGAGGATCTGGCTCAAACAAGGGTACACAGGTTAAGTATTAAATGTTAAAGTTGGGGATGCCTTTACAAAATGTGTTAATATTTTCTTGGTCATATCAAAGGGGTCAAGTTTTATTGTTGCATAATACTTCATATTTCAAGAAAAGTTTAAATAGGTTTTATATGAACCAATAATTTAGATCGAAGATTGTAATTATGTGAGATCTTATATTTTAAAAAAGTCCTTGAAATATGTTTGCAAGGGAAATGCTCTATTTTTAACATAGTGGTAGATCTGCCAGCAACTGCTCATGAAAAGCAGTAGGAATTAGCTTCACAGAATATCTGTTGGCAAAATGAAAGCATGCTAAGGAAGCCCCACACTATGAATATGAAACTGATTTTTCACTTTTAAACCACTTTGAATTACTGGAGGTAAATTATTTCAGCATTTGCTAATAAAACACTTTGCCAGCCAAAACCACATTCAGTTTAGAAGAGCTTAAATATTTATTAGAAATAAAAAGTTATTTCCTTAAAGTCAAAAAAGTGTATGTGTAATGTCATAAGGAATTTATGTTGTGGTTTAGCTTAATTGTACTATAATTTCATGTCAGTCCAGCTAAAACAAAATACATGATCTGGGGATTAAGGAAACCAAGGAGTTGCACAAATTAAGGGGACATTTTTACACATTGGATCAAATTCTTTTAGTTGAACCAGTTTAGCACTTGAATTAATTGACATTACCTTCTACTCCTGCTGTAATTCTGCGCCACTGCGCAATGCAGAATTTGCACAGAATTAATGTTCCCAGCAGAATTTGTGATTTGCCCCAAGCAGTCCTGCCCCCACCTGGCATGGGTGGCTGGGGGAGTGCGAATATATTTTGTTATTTTGATACATAAAATATGAAGAATTTTAAAATATTGTGCACAGAATTTTTAATTTTTGGTGCAGAATTTCCCAAGGAGTAATATTCATTGGCGTTATTATTTGTAATACCTGACACTAACGTTTGTTTCGTGTGAGTACAGCAGAAGCAGCTCTGAATGTAAGTCACTGCCTTTTGAGGGCAAAAAATCCCTTATCTGACTTGGTTTGCTGGTACAGGAAGCATGAAAGATGTTAACTGATTATATGAACTATCAGGAACAGACAGCTGCACAACTCACTATGCAACTGATAATATTTTTGATATTCTCCCATTAGAACTAAGAAAATTAGTCTTTGGAAAGCTACTTCTTACCAGGATAGTGCTTTCAGGAGGGCATATCGCTTTTTGCCTTTTATATAAAGGTATCAGGAATTCAACAATTATCTTTTTTAATTTAATCATTTACTGAATTTCCAGATTAGACACTTACTACCAATAGCAAACCAGTTAGACTGAATATCTCCCCTGCATATTAATGCAATTCCTCAGGGTTTTGCTTTTGTGAGGATTTGCATTCTCTTCTACTTTGGAAAGGAGCCCTTGTGGCACTATTGCTCAACTAAATTTTTCTCTGACATTTTTCTAGATAACAAAAAAACTAAATATAAAGGATCAAAACAAAAATATTTGTTCTGACATGATACCTAGTTTTATTATCATAGATTTTAAAGCCAGAAGTCACCATTATGATAATCTAATCTGAACTCCTGCATAATAAAAGCCATGGAACATTCTCCAGTAATTTCTCCATGAAGAGCCTAATTTAAAAAATTCAGTCTTGACCTAAAAATACTTCAAGTGATGGATCAGAGAAAAACACTGGCCTAACTCTCCTCATATTAGTTTTACACTAGAGTAATTCCACTGATTTTAGTAGCGTTAGTCCAGATTTATTAATTTAACAGTCTGAGGAGAAACAGGCCCACTGACTATGAGTCATTCGAAATGTAGGAGGAAATGACCAAGCAGAAAAAACAGACAAAAACTGTATTGTCAGAGCAATATTGCAAGGACTGAATATTATTGTCAACAAAAGGAACAATTTAGGTTCAACATCCGAGCTGCTTTAAAATAATTTTATAATCTGGTATAGTCTTGCCTTCAGGATTTAAATCTTTTTAAAAATAATCCTGCACTGAGAAACTGAAAACAAATAATAGCTGCTATTTATTTAGGATCTGATTCTGCCACCATTAGTTAGGTTAGTACCTTGCTCTGCAAGTAGTCTTCTTAACTACTCAGGGAGCAAGGTATAAGCAAGGTATAACTCTTTACTCAAAGAGAGTAAAGCCGATCTGGTCCTTATTAACTAGACTGTTTTCTGCTGATTCTAAAACAAGCTAACCAAACAGTCTCTATTTTTTTAAACTGAATTGTGCGGCCCAAGGGGGTTCCCTGATGACCAATCTAGCAAACACAGGGCCCAGAGTGTTAATTGGTGGAGCTGTGTTTGTGAGAGAAATAGCAGAAAGACTCGAGAAGCTGAGAGAGAATGCAACAAAAAAGCACCAGACACAGCCACTGAAGTACTGCTACCATGGCCCTGAGAAAAAGCGAGAGCTTCTGGGCCAAGTTCTGGTTGAAAGAAGCTTGGAGTTGTGAGTAAAGAAACTATCTCCTGTTTGATTCCTCTTGTGTTCAGGGAAACAGGACTTTGTACATTCTTTGTAAATAAACAGGATTACATCAAAGATACCTAACTCCATCATCAATTTACCCTCAAAATGGAAACATCCTCCGGCACCTCAAAATTTGGCTAACTGCTTGGGTATGTGATGGGGGGGGGGTGTCTCCTAGTGGCTAGAGCACTTACTCCCTATACCCCCTTATGGCTCAAGTCTGTGGGTAGGCAATAGCAGCACCTAGGGGTTTTGAGGTCGCAATCAGCAGAAGCGCCTAGTGGCTCAAGTTTGTGGGTTGGTAGTAGGGGAACCTCCTGCGCCACCAGGTTCCAACCCAGGGCCCAGGGGCTGGCAGTGCAAGTGTGCATCTTGGGCAAAGGTATCACCAAACCTGCTCCCTGGGTTCTTCCTACTGCACCTCCTGCCTCTCCAGAGACCCAGCAGGGGCTGGCTATTGATTTGCAATACATACTCAGTTGAAATGGTCCCTAAGATTTCCCCCCCATTAACAGGCAGGAGCTCTGCTGTCTCTCCAGCAGCAGCCTGCAGCTCTGTATTGAGGTCTGCTCCAGGCAGCGTGTCCCCCTACCCATCCCCCCTGACCCCCACTGCCTCCCCTGGACTTCCACCCCTCCCCATCGCCCCTGACCCCCACACTGCCTCCCCCGGACTTCCACCCCGCCCCATCGCCCCTGGCCCTTGCTGCCTCCCTGGGCTCCTCCCCACCCCCAGCTCCCCTCAGGCCACACTGCCTCCTCCACCATTACCCCCACTCCCCGAGCTCCCTTCTGCACTCCAGGCACTGGCAGGCTAGTCCAAACATGTACCCAAGAGGTAACTGCAGCTGCCGGTGAAGGGGTGGACGGACCCATCAGGCTTCCCCGCGCCCCCTCTGGCACAGAGCTGTGCTGCCAGCCCGGTCTCACTTCCCTGCTCTGGGCGCCACCTAGTGGGGCTCAGCGGGAGCACTTGCCCCGTCACGCATTGCCTATGATTCTATGACGTAGTCATCTATTGCTGCAGCTGGGAGGACCACATGAAGCACGTCACCACGGTTGTTCGGGCCCTTGGGAAGGTGGGGCTTACAGCAAACCCGGCCAAGGGTCCACTTGGGAAGAGGGATATGCAGTATCTCAGGTACAGGATGGGGAAGGGCTGGCTGCACCCACTGATTGACAAGTCCAGGCACTAGTGCAATAGATGACTACGTCATAGAATCATAGGCAGTGCCTGGAGTGCAGAAGGGAGCTCGGGGAGTGGGGGTAATGGTGGAGGAGGCAGTGTGGCCTGAGGGGAGCTGGGGGTGGGGCTTGCAATGGCGCCTTCAAAACCTTAAAGAACTGTCTCTTAAAGAGCAGGGACCAGGGAGAATGGGGAGGGAGGGAGGCAGCAGGGGTCAGGGGGCCAAAATACAGGTTCACCTAGGGCATCATTTTCCCTAAGACCAACCCTGGCAGGGCCAGCCTTCTCCCCTAACCCCTGCACTTCCCTCCTCTTTCCTCTTCTCCCCTCACCCCTCCTCTTCCCCCTTCTCGCCTAACCCATGCACTCCCCTCCTCTTCCCCCTTCTCCCCAACCCCTGTACTCCCCTCCTGCGCCCCTTCTCCCCTAATCCCACCTGTGCACCCTTCTCCCCTAACCCCTGCACTCCCCTCCTGTGCCCCTTCTCCCCTAACCCCTGCACTCCCCTCCTCTTCCCCCTTCTCTCCTAATCCCTCCTGTGCCCCCTTCTCCCCACCCCCTGCACTCCCCTCCTGCGCCCCTTCTCCCCTAACCCCACCTGTGCCCTCTTCTCCCCTAACCCCACCTGTGCACCCTTCTCCCCAACCCCCGCACTCCCCTCCTGTGCCACTTCTCCCCTAACCCCTGCACTCCCCTCCTCTTCCCCCTTCTCCCCTAATCCCTCCTGTGCCCCCTTCTCCCCACCCCCTGCACTCCCCTCCTGCGCCCCTTCTCCTCCAACCCCTCCTGTGCCCCCTTCTTCCCTAACCCCTGCACTCCCTCCTGTGCCCCTTCTCCCTTAATCCCTCCTGTGCCCCTTCTCCCCTAACTCCTGCACTCCCCTCCTGCGCCCCCTTCTCCCCAACCCCTGCACTCCCCTCCTGCGCCCCTTCTCCTCCAACCCCTCCTGTGCCCCTTCTCCCCTAACCCCTGCACTCCCTCCTGTGCCCCTTCTCCCTTAATCCCTCCTGTGCCCCTTCTCCCCTAACTCCTGCACTCCCCTCCTGCCCCCCCTTCTCCCCTAACCACTCCTGCGCCCCTTCTCCCCTAACCCCTGCACTCCCCTCCTGCGCCCCCTTCTCCCCTAACCCCTCCTGTGCCCCCTTCCCTCTAACCCCTGCACTCCCCTCCTGCACCCCCTTCTCCCCTAACCACTCCTGCGCCCCTCCTCCCCAATCCCTGCACTCCTCTCCCCTTCGCCTCTAACCCCTCCTGTGCCCCCTTCGCCTCTAACCCCTCCTGTTCCCCCTTTGCCTCTAACCCCTCCTACGCCCCCTTCGCCCCTAACCCCTTGTGATGGGGTGTGCATACCCTGCATTGGACAAGAGGGGGTTAACCCCACACTATTGGCAGCAGAAGTCCCGCCCCTCAGACTGTGCTGGGCATGCACCAACTACCTGAACATAAGAACGGCCATACTGGGTCAGACCAAAGGTCCCAGCATCCTGTCTTTTGACAGTGGCCAATGGCAGGTGCCCCAAAGGTAATGAACAGACAGGTTATCGTCAAGCGATCCATGCCCGGTCACCCAATCCCAGCTTCTGTATAAAAAGGAGCAGCCCAGTTCATTCTAGGCTGACCGCTGGAGGGGAAAGGACCTTGGGTGGAGGCTCCAGCTGAAGAGTCATCCCAGCCTTTGCCTGTGGGAACTGGAAACTCTGAGAACCAGACTCGAGGGCTGTGTCTGACGGAGCCGCAGGGAGTCACCTGCGCGGAGGAGCCCCGATGCTCAATGGACTACAATGCCTGGAAACGTGGTAGGAAGTGACCCAGGGAGGGATTGCGAGTGGTACCTCCCACCTAAGTGAGGTCAGCGTGTTTCCATGGGAGTCCCCGCTGACCCAGTGGCAGACCACTCTGCCACTGACATTGAGGAAAATTGATTTCTGTTTGTCCTTATCTCATTTGCAAGAAAACAGTGGCCCAGTATGTCAATATATTGCTGACAATCCTCATTTTCTGTATTTAACTCCTTAATTTTATGCAAAGTTGCCATTCTTATGTTTTTCCTCATCACCAGTTTTGTAAAGGGTGCACAAGAAACACACTTTACTTACAGTATCGCAGGCTGGGAACATGCAGCTTTATTTAACTGCATAACGGAATGGGTGAAAACATGCAAAAACTGAACAGTAAGAGAGGAGTGGAGCATGGCTCCAACCCATAATATTCTCAGTAACCCAGTTAAGCCCATTTTACAACATAAATACCCAATGTGGGTTTACTAGTTAAGTAACTGCAAGTGAACATTTCTGGTTAGGCATCTAACAGACCATACACAAATACTTGATTTACATGTGTACTATCAGCATACATTAGTTAGGTACACACAGATGTAGATGTACAGCTGCATATGCCTAGCTTTGAAAATTCAGCTCATGATTTTTTTAAAATGTTTTGGGATCATTTGGATGCAAGACATTATTTATTAGAAAAAAATTCCCAGAATAGAAAGAGAGTAGAAAACCACATGAAACAAATTCAGTTTGTTAGTTACACTTCCATCTCTTCCCCACTTGCCCTCATCTTCTGCAGATTATTCCATAGACTAAAAAAAAATTCCTTTTAGTGTAATTTAAATGTAAAACTTCAGGGGAGGAAAGATGACATTTAGAGTAGCTGGCCACAAAGAACACTTCATACTTCATTAATATATAATTAACTACAAATTTATGCATTGCCAAAAGTGAATTTAAATTCTATTTCCTTCTTTGTAGAAGCTTAGTCTTTGCTGCCCCAGGTATAACATTCTAAGAACATTGCATTTGTTAATTAGGCTCTTAGGGAAACAAAGCCTAACAAGGTTATATGCAGATATCACAAACCATATCTTCTCAAATCTCACTTCTGTCTTGCAATATTTGACTTAGGGAGGGTCTAGAATTCACTTTAGATATCTTTATAGTGGATTACAGGAGAATCGCTTTCAAACTAAACAAAAAAAATCAATCCAATGGGTCATGACAATTTGTCATTACTAAGCTAATTTTTTTCTCTTTTTCACTGGGAGAAGTTAACTGTGAGGAAAAGCAGTTTCCCGACTGTGACTGTTCTGTGGCATTTAATGTTAAAAAGAAAATGAGAGAAACCACTCAAGCCACCATTTGTTATAATTTCATTAGGATACAGGTAGATTTAATTTATGTAGGGAGCCTGTTTCCAAGATTAGGAGTACTACTACTAAATGAATCTCCTCTGACAGACAATTGAGTTAGAAAGACCTCCCATTAGAACTGTGCTCCAGTAGAATGTAAACAAGAAAAATTGTTTAATAAGATCAGTGCTATAATGGAGAGCTAAACTATGGAAAGATTTATAGTCAATAACAGGTAGGGCTAGATCCTCAGCTAGTGTAAAATTAGACTACAATATAACAATGCTGATTTACACCAGTTGAGGATTTAGCTCTCAGATTGTCTCTTCTGGGCACTCAGAAAACAATAGAATTAAGAGGAGTCAAAGGAAATAAATGCAGAAACCTTAATAGGAATACAGTTGTGTGCGGAGACTTGGAAATGCTCTAATTTATCCCAGAGATTTAGGGATCGTTTCCCTGCAATGCTATACTACAATCAATCAGAAAACCTTCCATGAGAATCCCAAAGAGAGGAAAATTTAAGGATGAACTAAAAACCTTAAGGCTTAATTCCAAGTCTACACCACTGGAAGACAACACTGACTTCACAATTGGAAGGCTGGTTTAACAAAATGGGCAAGATAGCATCCCTTTTCAGTGCTAGGCAGCCTTAAACAGTTCTAAAGTGTCTACTTTGGGATTGTTTTTCACAATGACAGGGAATTGCTTCCTCTACTACACAAATGACTCAGCTGGAATTGCCCATGACAAGTCAGACACACCTTATTGTCAGCATTTGCTCCTGTTCTTTCCTCTGATTTGTTTTGTGACCTTGAGCAAATAAGGATCCATCTACACAAGCTCCTGAAGCAGTCCCTTTGTATATCTGATAAAAATAGTGCCCTTCGTATATCAGGACATGATTTGGACTTGCCTGTATATCCAGGAGCAAACCTTGTTATAAGGTTTGTTCTTTTTCCTCCACTCCCTTTCCCTGGTATATGGCATTGGCTGTCAGTTCCACTGATCCACGGTGATGAGTTCCATCATTTAGATTTTATTTGTTACAGGTCTGGTACCAATCACCTATCCGTACTCTTTTGTGAAAAACCTAGCACATAGTAACATAGCAGCAAGTAGAGAATTGTGTTACCATCCCTGGTCGTCATGGAGCTGTATTCTGTCCACCCACTCAAACAGCCTGCAAGATTCTGGGAGACTTTCTCTGGTCCAGACACGTTTTGGCTGCTCTAGGGGGCTCTACATTGCCCACCTGCAAGCCCTGGTGTAGGGGGGCATGCTGGGAAGATGAGAACAGGTGCTGCAGGCTTAGGATTTCTACCTCTCCCTCCTCCGTGTTCAGCTCAAACAGTGCCAATCTTTGTCTGATTCACCTATTGTCATGGAGACCGATTTTGCTTCCCTTGCTCTCAGGCTGAAGTCTATCTTCCACAGAAGACACTGCCAGCTGCTGAATGACCTGCTTGGCTCTGATATTCCAAATATAGAAAAATACCCATTTGAAAGCATGATGCTAATTAGATCAATCCTGTTTGTCCCCTCTGCAGCTATGAAAATGTTGGCCATCATGGGCCACTTCATTCAAGGATGGATTAAGGCTAAATGTGTTATAGACAGATAAAGAACACAAGCTCCTCCACCAGATCATTATCTGGTGGGGATGATGAGGCTGGCATCAGATGATCTGTCTCATCATGCCTTAATCCACCACTGTTTATCAGAAAATGTAGACTGAGCCGTCTGTATTTTGATCCAGAATATAGTTTACCTCAACTATTTGGCCAGGAAATTTGCTTATTCTTTTGATAGGAGTTCCTGCTAATCTCTTAAATGGAATTTAGTTTATGTGACAGCCTGAGACCCAAAAGCATAGGAGTTGCCAGACTGGATTAGACCAGTGGTCCATCTAGTGCAGTATCCTATCTTCAACCGTAGCCAGTACCAGATGTTTCAAAGGGAAGTGGAAGAAATTGCTTAGCGGACAATTATGGAATAAACTGTTATTAGGAGAATTTCCTTCCTGTGATCCATCAATGGATTATACCCTGAAGCATGAGGGTTTATATCACTTCTAAAAATATTTTATCCTATCTAATGTAATCGAGAATTTTCTTATTATCCTTACAGATGTCCTATTTAGAATCCTGCTTAGCTCTTGGTCTCAATGATACGTTATGGCAGTGAGTTCCAGGGTTAATTAAGGGTGTTTTTCCCCCTTACATCAAACTCATCAATCTGAAATGTGTTGCCTTTCAATTTCATTGAGTGTCCCCTCAGTCTTCCGCTGTAAGAATGAATGAGAGGGAGCACCCAGTTTGCTTTCTCTGTATAGTTTCTGTATGTATTTCTCTGTATAATTAATTACTTTGTATACTTGTGCCATGTCCCTTCTTATTTGTGCCTCCTCTAACCTAACTAGCTCCAATCTTTACAGTTTCTTCACATGGAAATCCTTCTACACTGGCAATTTACAGCGCTGCAACTGTCTCACTCAGGGGTGTGAAAAAACACCCTCCCTGAGCGCAGCAAGTTTCAGCGCGGTAAAGCGCCAGTGTAGACAGTGCACAAGCGCTGGGAGCCACGCCCCTCGTGGAGGTGGGTTTTTTTTAAAGCGCTGGGAGAGCTCTCTCCCAGTGCTCTGCCGCAACCACACAAGCCACGTTAAAGCGCTGCCAGTGTAGACTAGCCCATAGGGGCTTCTGATAACTCAATGCATATTTGAACCTTCTCTGTTTCTAGTATATCCTCTGAGATAAAATAATCCTAACACTCCAAGTGAGGGAATACCATTAATTTATATAATGGCATTATAATATTTTTCCATATTATTCTCCATTTCATTCCTTATTCGTTCAAACACTGTTTGCTTTTTTGACCACTGCTGCACATTGAGCAGAAGTTTTACATAACATAAGAACATAAGAACGGCCGTACTGGGTCAGACCAAAGGTCCATCTAGCCCAGTATCCTGTCTACCGACAGTGGCCAATGCCAGGTGCCCCAGAGGGAGTGGACCAACAGGCAATGATCAAGTGATCTCTCTCCTGCCATCCATCTCCATCCTCTGACAAACAGAGGCTAGGGACACCATTCCTTACCCATCCTGGCTAATAGCCATTAATGGACTTAACCACCATGAATTTATCCAGTTCTCTTTTAAACGCTGTTATAGTCCTAGCCTTCACAACCTCCTCAGGTAAGGAGTTCTACAAGTTGACTGTGCGCTGCGTGAAGAAGAACTTCCTTGTATTTGTTTTAAACCTGCTGCCTATTAATTTCATTTGGTGGCCCCTAGTTCTTGTATTCTGGGAATAAATAAATAACTTTTCCTTATCCACTTTCTCCACATCACTCATGATTTTATATACCTCTATCATATCCTCCCTTAGTCTCCTCTTTTCCAAGCTGAAGAGTCCTAGCCTCTTTAATCTCTCCTCATATGGGACCCGTTCCAAACCCCTAATCATTTTAGTTGCCCTTTTCTGAACCTTTTCTAGTGCCAGTATATCTTTTTTGAGATGAGGAGACCACATCTGTACGCAGTATTCGAGATGTGGGCGTACCATGGATTTATATAAGGGCAATAATATATTCTCAGTCTTATTCTCTATCCCCTTTTTAATGATCCCTAACATCCTGTTTGCTTTTTTGACCGCCTCTGCACACTACGCGGACATCTTCAGAGAACTATCCACGATGACTCCAAGATCTTTTTCCTGACTTGTTGTAGCTAAATTAGTCCCCATCATATTGTATGTATAGTTGGGGTTATTTTTTCCAATGTGCATTACTTTACATTTATCCACATTAAATTTCATTTGCCATTTTGTTGCCCAATCACTTAGTTTTGTGAGATCTTTTTGAAGTTCATCACAGTCTGCTTTGGGCTTAACTATCTTGAGCAGTTTAGTATCATCTGCAAACTTTGCCACCTCACTGTTTACCCCTCTCTCCAGATCATTTATAAATAAGTTGAATAGGATTGGTCCGAGGACTGACCCTTGGGGAACACCACTAGTTACCCCTCTCCATTCTGAGAATTTACCATTAATTCCTACCCTTTGTTCCCGGTCTTTTAACCAGTTCTCAATCCATGAAAGGACCTTCCCTTTTATCCCATGACAACTTACTTTACTTAAGAGCCTTTGGTGAGGGACCTTGTCAAAGGCTTTCTGGAAATCTAAGTACACTATGTCCACTGGATCCCCTTTGTCCACATGTTTGTTGACCCCTTCAAAGAACTCTAATAGATTAGTAAGACACGATTTCCCTTTACAGAAACCATGTTGACTATTGCTCAACAGTTTGTTTTTCTATGTGTCTGACAATTTTATTCTTAACTATTGTTTCGACTAATTTGCCCGGTACCGACGTTAGACTTACCGGTCTGTAATTGCCGGGATCACCTCTAGAGCCCTTTTTAAATATTTGCATTACATTAGCTAACTTCCAGTCATTGGGTACAGAAGCCGATTTAAAGGACAGGTTACAAACCTTAGTTAATAATTCTGCAACTTCACATTTGAGTTCTTTCAGAACTCTTGGGTGAATGCCATCTGGTCCCGGTGACTTGTTAATGTTAAGTTTATCAATTAATTCCAAAACCTCCTCTAGTGACACTTCAATCTGTAAAAAGCAACAGAGGGTCCTGTGGCACCTTTAAGACTAACAGAAGTATTGGAGCATAAGCTTTCGTGGGTGAATGCCCACTTCATCAGACGCAAGTAATAGAAATTTCCAGAGGCAGGTATAAATCAGTATGGAGATAACGAGGTTAGTTCAATCAGGGAGGGTGAGGTGCTCTGCTAGCAGTTGAGGTGTGAACACCAAGGGAGGAGAAACTGCTTCTGTAGTTGGATAGCCATTCACAGTCTTTGTTTAATCCTGATCTGATGGTGTCAAATTTGCAAATGAACTGGAGCTCAGCAGTTTCTCTTTGGAGTCTGGTCCTGAAGTTTTTTTGCTGTAAGATGGCTACCTTTACATCTGCTATTGTGTCTCCAGGGAGGTTGAAGTGTTCTCCTACAGGTTTTTGTATGAGAACACTTCAACCTTCCTGGCCACTCAATAGCAGATGTAAAGGTAGCCATTTTACAGCAAAAAAAACTTCAGGACCAGACTCCAAAGAGAAACTGCTGAGCTCCAGTTCATTTGCAAATTTGACACCATCAGATCAGGATTAAACAAAGACTGTGAATGGCTATCCAACTACAGAAGCAGTTTCTCCTCCCTTGGTGTTCACACCTCAACTGCTAGCAGAGCACCTCACCCTCCCTGATTGAACTAACCTCGTTATCTCCATACTGATTTATACCTGCCTCTGGAAATTTCCATTACTTGCGTCTGATGAAGTGGGCATTCACCCACGAAAGCTTATGCTCCAATACTTCTGTTAGTCTTAAAGGTGCCACAGGACCCTCTGTTGCTTTTTACAGATTCAGACTAACACGGCTACCCCTCTGATACTTCAATCTGTGACAGTTCCTCAGATTTGTCACCTACAAAAGCCGGCTCAGGTTTGGGAATCTCCCTAACATCCTCAGCCGTGAAGACTGAAGCAAAGAATCCATTTAATTTCTCTGCAATGACTTTATCGTCTTTAAGCGCTCCTTTTGTATCTTGATCATCAAGGGGCCCCACTTGTTGTTTAGCAGGCTTCCTGCTTCTGATATACTTAAAAAACATTTTACCACCATCTTTGGAGTTTTTGGCTAGCCATTCTTCAAACTCCTCTTTGGCTTTTCTTATTACATTCTTGCACTTAATTTGGCAGCGTTTATGCGCCTTTCTATTTGCCTCACTAGGATTTGACTTCCACTTTTTAAAGGAAGTCTTTTTATCTCTCACTGCTTCTTTTACATGGTTGTTAAGCCACGATGGCTCTTTTTTAGTTCTTTTACTGTGTTTCTTAATTTGGGGTATACATTGAAGTTGGGCCTCTATTATGGTGTCTTTAAAAAGCGCCCATGCAGCTTGCAGGGATTTCACTTTAGTCACAGTACTTTTTAACTTCTGTTTAACTAACCCCCTCATTTTTGCATAGTTCCCCCTTTTAAAATTAAATGCCACAGTGTTGGGCTGTTGAGATGTTCTTCCCACCACAGGGATGTTGAATGCTATTGTATTATGGTCACTATTTCCAAGCAGTCCTGTTATAGTTACCTCTTGGACCAGCTCCTGCGCTCCACTCAGGACTAAATCTAGAGTTGCCTCTCCCCTTGTGGGTTCCCGTACCAGCTGCTCCATGAAGCAGTCATTTAAAGTATCGAGAAATATTATCTCTGCATTTTGTCCTGAAGTGAAATGTTCCCAGTCAATATGGGGATAATTGAAATCCCCCACTATTATTGGGTTCTCATTGAGCATCCACAGTGACACCCAGGTCTTTTTTCCTGAGGAGTTACAATTAATTTAGGACCAAGTAAGGTGTCTGAGCAGTTCAAATGACTCCTTCCTATGTACCTTACCCTACATATTTGTCAATAATGGCTTACTCTGCTTTCATGCAACCTATTCTTCTAGCTTTGTTAGATTACTCTGAAGTTCTTCAGGGTGCTCTAGTCTTGACTATCCTAAATAATTCTGTCTAACCTGCCAATTTTGCCACCTCGCTGTTCACTCAACTTTTCCAGATCACTGATTAAAATATTAAACATCACTGGTCTTAACATGGAAGCTTAGGGTACCTTTTGTCCATTATTCAAACTTAGCCACTGGTGTCTATAATTAGTGCTCAAAATGAAGTGACTTTTTGATTACTTGACTCAACATTCATTATAAGTTTGTGGATAACTATGAAAAATACAAAGATACAACGCAGTGCACCAATGCTCTCTCATAAACTGCATTGGAGGCATCTGCTATAATCAGAAATATCCATAAGTAAAATAATTTCTGTAGAAGGGTTTGGGAGCAGACCCAACCACCAAGAGGGGGGCACCAGAACATAAACCAAGTTTTAACTAATGGGGGGGTATGACAGATGTGAGACTTTGGAGGCATGGGAACTTCAAAAGACTGCTATAGAGAGATGTGCCAAGAGATTAGCCATAAATGTTGTCTCTATACATGTTATATGCATAGGCGCGGACTTCTAATGGTGCCGGTGGGTGCTCGACCCCCCCCACCCCCGGCCCTGCCCCGACTCCGCCCCTGCCCTGCCCCCTCCCACCCCCATTCCAACCCCTTCCCCAAAGTCCCTGCCCCAAATCCGCCCCCTCCCTGCCCTTCTTCGACTTGTTCCCCAAATCCCCACCCCAGCCCCGCCTCTTCCACGCCTCCTCCCCTGAGCGTGCCACGTTCCTGCTCCTCCCCCTTCCCTCCCGGAACTTGCTACAGCTGTTTGGACGGAACAGACAAACTGGATTTGTGGCTTATTACAACAATCTGTAACCCACTAGCCCCCTCTTTTTGTCCTTAGTCTGTAATGGTGTTAACGAGCCACTCTACCTTGCATGGTCCCTTACAATATGTGGTAACTACTAATACTAGACAATCTGTTCCACCTTGCATTTTGCTGTGATGCTGGGAGTTCTATTCCCAGACCTGAAGAAGAGCTCTGTGTGGCTCAAAAGCTTCTCTCTCTCTCACCAATAGAAGTTGGTCCCATAAAAGATATTGCCTCACCTACCTTGTCTCTCTAATATCCTAGCACCAACATGAGTACAATTACATTGCATAAAGTAACATAAATAGCCATGACAGAACGGACAAGGAGATCTTGAAAAGCATGACATTCAGCCTGTAGGACATCTTTTTGCATGGTAGCTAACATTTTAGTCTTGAGGTAGCAGACCAAAGTTTCCTGTGTATGTAAACAATTCTGCAGACCATAGTTACACTAGCTCAGCTAGAGAGGAAGATGGTCAGGACACTAGCCTGGGGCTTAGAAGAGGTGGGTTTGTTGATGGATAAACACCCAAACCCTAGTTAAGAAAATTTTGTAAGTTAAAGCACTCTGTCTGGAAGTCAAAGCTGCGAGGCTCTTTTGTATTGCAAAGCAGCTGCTCAAAAGGAGAGTTGATACCCAGACCCACCCTGAAAGTCCATGTGGTCTTTGAACTACAAGACTTTCCTAGGTGTCCGACTCAGGGACTGAGGTAGGAAGAGAAAATTGTTAAGCAAATTTAGGGCTTGTCTACATTTGCAAGTTTTGTCACCAAAAACTGGCTTTTGGCGACAAAACAGCGATAGCGTACACACTGCAAAGTCACTTTTAAAAACAAACAAACAAAAAAAAAAACCCCGCCTAGATTTGGCGACAAAAAGCTTCCACTCCTGCGAGAGACTTTTGTCTTTTCCCCTCCCTTTATTGTTGACAAACAGCCAGTGTAGATACCACAGTTTTATTTTTTATTATTTTATTTTATTGGCCTCCAGAAAGTATCCCACAATTCCCATGCTGCCGCTCTGGTCAGCGGTTTGAACTCCGCTGCCCTGCAGCCAACCTGCCCCTCCCCCTTGCAAGCCCCGGGAATTTTAAATCTCATTTCCTGTTTGCTGGCTTTTCAGAGGAGCTTCCCAGGTGGCTTCCCAGGTGAGCATGGTTGGCTATCGCACCAAATGTGCTCCTGCTTGGACCACCGTTGAGTTGTTGGATCTGATCAGTATATGGGGAGAGGAGTCTGTTCAGTTGCAGCTGCAAGTGATCCATAGGAATCGGGACACATATGGGCAAATTTCTCAGGGCTTGTGCAAAAAGGGCTATGATCAGGACATGCAACAGTGCAGAGCAAAGATAAAGGAGCTGAGGCAGGCGTACCATAAGGCGCGGGAGGTGAACCATCGCTCCGGTGGTGCACCTAAGACCTGCCGCTTCTATAAGGAGCTGAATGCTATCCTCGGTGGTGACCCCTCCTCCATCGCTGATTGCCCTGTGGATACTTTACATGCAGCTGAAAGGGGGGTAACCCGAAGGCTGACATTGTGGATGAAGAGGTTGAGCTAGAAGAGGATGTGGTGCTCCCAGCGGGGTTGCCTGGTGGGGCAGGCAGCCAGGACTTTTCTCCACTACAGAAGTGCTCAGTGGGGAGCAGGAAGCAGATGAGACTCTGGGTAAGTTGCTGTGGCTTGTGTAGGGAATCGAAAAGTGGAAGGCAGATAGTGTTTACTGTGAGCTGGACATTGCTCTGTGTAGCTAATCTGAATGGCCAAGCAGGGTGTCGATGGACATCGAGACCTGCAGGGAATCCTCGAGAGAGAGGCTCTGGAAAGTTTCCAACAGGTACTTGTTAATCCTCTGCTGCAGATTCCAAGGGATTGCAGCCTTGTTAGTTCCCCTATTGTAGGATGGCCATTTAGCCATCACTGGAGCTGGGACCAAAGCAGCACATAGCTGAGCTGCGTATAGACCGGGGTGAAAGTCACAAGCATTTAGCAGCTGACCCATGGTTTCTCTGGCCACCCTCAGCAGCAAGATGTCAGCCAGCAGGTTGCCCGCCTGTGAAAAAGTGGGATAATTTTAGAATGCGATCCCTGCAAAGGTACCCTGCAAGCTGTGGCCTTTTTGTCGGTACACACAACTGCCTTCCCCCCCCACTCCCGAAACTCACCATGATTGGGGTGCTCGCGGAGCTGTGTGCCTGCCTAGGGTCTCAGAGAGAAAGTGATTTCTACTAGCAAAATGCCCTTTTTACTAAAATGTTTCAATTGTTTGCTGGAATGTAACAATCCCTCTTCTGTTCAGCACAGACCTTGAAGAACACATCACGCACCCCCGCGGACCAGCTGCGGCAGATAAGAAAAAACCCTAGGCGCAGCAAAGAAGACATGTTCCGCGAGGTTATACAGCGCGATGAGAGACATACCGGGGAACAGAAAGAGTGCTGGGAAGCCAAAAGGCAGCACAGAAAAGAGAGTGCTGCTTTTGCTAGGCAAGCGACAGAGCGGATGCTGAAAGTTATGGAGGATCAGACAGAGATGCTCAAGTCTCTGATACAGCTGCAGACTGAGCAGATCCGAGTTCGAGCGCCACTGCAGCAGATGCACAATTCTTTGCCAACCTCACCCCCCTCTATGCCCACACATTCCTTTTCACTTCACAGCACTCCTGAGTTTCCCCACCACTCCACCCCCTCTCACAGCTTGCACAATGATAGCTGGAGCTACACACAGTTGTGAGGTTTTACCCTTTTTAACAATAAATAAATAAATAATAGTACAGCGTTTTTATTCTGTGTTCTACAAAAGCGTATAGCAATCAATTCACTCTCAGGAACAGGTTCCTGACCTAGAGCATTGTGTTGCACAGATCTTGGGCCCCAAAATTGTACATGGATGCAACAGGGAAGCAACGCCAAAGCAGAAGTGTTACTTCCCCTCACTGTCAAAGTGGTTCCTCAAAGCCTCTCTGATGTTAATAGCAGCCCTCTGGGCTCCTGTGACAGCCCTAGCATCTGGCTGTTCAAACTGTGCACCCACGCGCTCTGCCTCGGTACTCTACACCTGAGCAAACATTTCACTCTTAGATTCACACAGATTATGCAAAGTGCAGCACGCGGTTATGACCACAGGAATATTATCCTCGGTAAGGTCTAGCCTGCATTTAAACATCTCCAGCAAGCTTTCAAATGGCCAAAGGCACATTCGACTACCATGCGGCACCTGCTCAGCCTGTTGTTAAAATGCTCCTTGCTGCTGTCCAGGTGCCCTGTGTAAGGTTTCATGAGCCAGGGCTGTATGGGGTAAGCCGGGTCTCCCAGGATTACTATGGGCATTTCCACATCCCCCACTGTGAACTTGTGGTCTGGAAAGAAAGTCCCCGCCTGCAGCTTTCTGTACAGGCCACTGTTCCTGAAGATGCTTGCGTCATGCACCTTTCCAGACCAGCCTGCATTGACGTCCATGAAACACTCACGGTGATCCACAAGCGCCTGCAACACCATGGAGAAGTATCCCTTCCTATTGATGTATTCAGAGGCAAGGTGGTCTGGTGCTAAAATTGGAATGTGTGTGCTATCAATCGCCCAGCCACAGTTAGGGAAACCCATCTTTGCAAAGCCATCCACTATTTCATGCATATTTCCCAGAGTCACGGTCCTATGCAGCGGGATGCGATTGATTGCCCTGCACACGTGGAGTAATACAGCCCCAACAGTGGATTTTCCTACTCCAAATTGATTTGCGACTGACTGGTAGCAGTCTGGATTCACCAGCTTCCACACACCGATAGCAACACGCTTCTCTACTGGAAGGGCAGCTCTCAATCTGGTGTCCTTGCGCCGCAGGTCGAGGGCCAGCTCAGCACATAGTTCAGTGAAGGTTGCTTTATGCATCCTAAAGTTCTGTACCCACTGGTTGTCATCCCACACCTGCATGACAATGCGATTCCACCAATCAGTGCTTGTTTCCCTAGCCCAAAAGCGACGGTCTACCGTATGCAGCTGCTCTGAATGCACAAAGCACTGATAAGTTGCTGCTGTCCATATCACACTCGGGTGCCTGCAATTCATCCTCTGCTAACTTTGCGAGTAACTCAGAGAGTAACTGTGCTGCTATGCGTGATGTCCTCACGACAGCTAACAGCGCATAGGAGAGAAGTGCGGGTTCCATCCTCTCTCACTGCAGATGCTGGCGCACACTACAAAAGAATGACAGTTGGAAAAACAGCGTGAAAGGAAGCCAGAGACCTTTGGAGGGGTGGGACACAAAGTGGTACATGACGATACATTTTGCACATCCCAGGATGTGCCGCGCTCCGTTTCCGCATTCCCACAACTCCTAGCGATGGATGTTGTCGCCAGGCACTGTGGGATACATACCCACAGTCCATTGCTCTCACTGTCGACAAAGTGCCCCAAATGTGGACATGATCTGTCGACAGAGGGAGCAAATGTAGACACGTTTTGGCGACTTTGCTTTTGTCGATTTTTCCTTGGCGACATTAGTTTCATCGAAAAAATTTGCCAGTATAAACAAGCCTTTAGTTTTGTGTTAAATCCTAGTGAGAAGTAGCTCAAGCCAGCAGCTTCTTGGGACAGGGCAGCAGTGTTTTACCCGTGGTTTCTGCAAAAGGGAGTTGTTGCCTGTGTGCCAATTGTCTCCAACTCTGTTTGAGAAAACAGGATTAGAGTTGCCAACTTTCTAATTTCTGAAAACCGGACCCCCCTGCCCCACCTCTTTCCCTAGGCCTTGTCCCTCCCTCCCTCCCCCTCCCACATCGCTTGCTGCTCTCCCCTCTCAACTCCAGTGGGAGCAGTCCCTAGGGACTTGCAAACCCCAGCATCAGTAGGTCACCTGGGAGTGCAAATCAGAAGAATGCTGCAGCTGCATGGGAGCAGCCAGGCAGCCCCGCTGTAGAGGTAGGGTCCTGCCTCCTGCATGGCAGCCTCCCGCCTCCCTCAGTGCTGCCTGCCCAGCAGCCCCCTTCCCCACCTGCTCAAGCCCTCCATGCCCCAAAGCTGCCTGAGAGCGCTACCAGGGGAAGCGCATCCCTTCCCTCCAGGGGAATGTTCTATGCCCACTGGGAACCCCTTAGCCACTCGCTATGGGCCCCTGCAATTAGTCCTCTGCTGCAAACCATGCTCCTCAAAGGGGCCACCTGAGCCGGTGCAATATGTACTGCCATGGAGCCGCGGTTTCAGGGCCAGGCAACAGGCTGCCACTCTCTCCCCCTCCCCCGCCTGCAGTAACCGGACTTTTAGTGTCTGCTCAGTACATCTGACCGGACATTGCCAGGTCGCCTTTTTGACTGGACTTTCTCGTTAAAAAACCAGACACCTGGCAACCCTAACAGATACGTCCACGTTTTGTAACTGAGCTACATGAAGCAATTTCGTGACACTGCCTGCTTCCCAAAATCTGCTACCAGTCAGTAAAGTGGCAACATTAGTTTATTGTACAGGGCCAGTTTCTGGCCAACTCTTACATGCAGGAGTAAGACGTTAGGGTGCAAAGACCTCCCTCTCCCTTCTGCTTCCCTGCCAATGGGCTGGTAAGAATCCCATTAGGGAGCGTAGTACCTACTCCCCACTAGCACTCCCTAGGATGATAGCTATCTGAAATGGGACAGGGATGGCAATGGCTAAAAGCAGGACCCAACAACAGCTACTGGCTGGTTGCAGAGCAGGGAGTATGGAGTCATGCCAGAATTCCTCCTAGGGGCTCCAGCCAAGCATAGACCTTCTAGACCCTCCTTACTCCAGCATCTTGCCCAGAATGATTTACCATTTTATTAGTGAACAAGATTATTTTCTCTGCTAATTGACAATGGCATTTGGATTACCCTTCATTTATTTTGTTCATAAACTCTGCTGATCAGTAGCTCTCCAAGGACATGTGCAATAAGCCCCCGCATACTATAAATAACAGCTTTACAAACTGCCCAATTGAAAGGTAAATGCCCTCCCACAAAAAGGAAACTGCAGACCCTGCCTAATTATCCCCTTCAGCAAAAAGTCTGACCAAACAGACGAGACTTGTAGCATGTCTTGAAGGTCAGCCTGGTTCTGTCAGATCAGAGGGTCCCATGACATAGAGCATTTGCGCAACTATTTACAAAGCGTCCCATTATTAATACAAATGAAACCCTCTCCATTTCATAAACAGTCTTCATGCACTTTGTTGGTTTTGTACAAGCAATGTTCTGAATGCTCCCTTGTGCAGATAAGACTGGCACGTAGTGTTGCTATGCTTTGTGTGCAGGGTCTATTTCCGTGATGTCCATCCTGTGTTCTTCAGGGCAACCTTGTTAAGAAACTTTGTATTTGTTTTTAATTGAAAGTGTTTCTGAAACCTTCCCCTGAAAAATTTAAACTAATGTGTTTGAACCAGCCCTGTTGTTTCAGGGAGGTGGCAGGATGCATTGCCACCCAGCCAGCTCCAGGTCTGAGTTGGGATCACTCCAAGCCACTGCTGTGGCTTCCCAGCTGCAGCTGTTCAGTGGCTCCCCCACAGGCTACCTGGTGCATTACAGGAAAAGGGGGAGAATGGCTGTGGCTACTCCATTGCCTGCTTCCCCATTGAGCTGAGGAAGCCGCAGAAAGCAGGGCAGGGGCTCAGTCAGCTCTACCCATGTCCAGGAGAGCACCAAGCACATGATGTCTCGCCTCCCCCACAGAGCTACCCAGAGCAGCCCAGAAGTTGGGGCAAGAGAGAAGCAGAGAACCAACATCCAGTTTTGGCTCCCTGCTCTAGCCTGGGGTTACTATAACTTGCACCAGCTGACAGCCGTCCTTCAACTATTCTGACCACTCCCTTCCTGTGTGCTGGTGGCTGCAGGGGGGGAAGCACACCGGCCACTGGGGACTCCAAAAGGTTGGAAGTGCCGCAGCAAGGGGGGGGGAGGGGGACATGACGATTTCTAAGGGACATAGAGAAAAACAATTCAAAGTTCGGTGGCATTCACAGAACAGCTGTGGATGGCGGAGCAAAGCTTCTGTGTCCAAGAAACGAGCAGTGGCTGCAGGACTTTCAGAGGCGAAAGGCCACATTCCTGGATCTGTGTGCCAAGCTTGCCCCAGCCCTCCGGTGCAGGGACACCTAGGTGAGAGCTGCACTGACAATGAAGGAGTGAGTAGGGATCGCACTCAGGAAAGTCATTCTGGAGTTGGACACTTTCTCCCAACTAGTGGATTACCACTGGTGATACTGAAATGTCAATAGTGATTCTGGGGGAACCTGCCTACCCTTTGTTCCCCTGGCTCAGGAGGCTGTACACCGGCCACCTGGACAGCACCAAGAAAAGATTCAACTACCAGGTCAGCAGGTCAGACTGACAGTTGAATGCGCTTTTGTTAGATTGGAGGGAGGGTACCAGTGTTTACGCACTGGACTGGATCTCAGTGAGAAAAATATCCCAGGGGTTATAGCTGCCTGTTGTGTCCTGCATAACATCTTTGTCACAACGGGGACAATGTGGGTGGTCTGATCCTAGTGGTCAGAGCAGGAGTCAGGCCAGGTCTAATACCGGGAGGTCAGAGGCTGAGCCAGGCCAGAGGGCAAACTAAGAATCAGGTGTCAGGAGGCAAGCTGGGTCAGGTTATGAGATCAGCAGCAGGCAGTAGGAGCAGATAGCACAGGGGAAGCAGTCCAAAACAAGGAAAATCCAGTTGCATGGACAACTTCCTGTTCCTGTGATGGGTTTATATAGAAGCCATGAACCAATCAGGACTGCCAATTGGATTTTAGTGTTATCAGATGTGCCCATTACTTTGGGGTGTGCTCATTTATTCGGGTTACTCCTCTGGGGAAGGGGGTTCTGTAATCCTGTCAATGTACTGCTTGTGTCACTTGTGTTTTCAGATGGAGCTTTACTTCTCCCTTCTGCAAGTCCCTTCCCAATGGAGCTATCCTGCAGGACCTAGGGTCCCTAGGGCTGGGTTACTCCTGCCCCAGAACCGGATGAACACCCACACGTACATTAACAGAGCAAGTCTGAGCGGACCGGGTCAATCAGCACTGTCAAGCTGACCCCTTATATGTCTCTGGACTCACTGGGCTGGAGGAAGCAGCACTTTCAAGCTGTCTCTCCTTATTTGCCCCTGGGCTCCATGGACTGGGTCAAGCAGCACTTTCAAGCTGTTACCCTTATGTGTCCCAAATTCAGCACGTCCCTATCCCCACTCCCCCAACACAATTGTACTGACAGTAACCTACTTGATGAGCAAACCCCACAGTATTTTGGGCGCTGCAGGGATCTTTAGCTTAGGTAAAAGAAGCGTTGCTGTGGAGTGAATGGGGGAAGCTAAAAACACAAACGAGTAAAGTTCAGCAAGAGAGAGAGAAGCAACCAACTTAACCATAGAAGTTATTTATTGAATAATAGTGATAACTACACAAGGAGGACTAAACCAATGTAACATACATGATTAAAGGCTAATACCTAAGGTAGACAGGAAAACAGAGAGAGAGAGAGAAAGAAGGGGGTCTCACCGCTCCCTGAAGCTTGAACTGGTCAGGGTTCCCAGATGATGGTGGTAGCTGAGGGTCCTGAGGGCAAGAGGCAGGCTGAGTCCCCAGCACGATCAGTCAGGAGAAGATGGAGTCCCAGTGGAACTGATGCATAGTTTGGATCTAAGCATCAGAACCCTGACTGGAGGGTGAGTACGGATTTTTGTAGAGAAAATACAATTGTTCAAGGGAGAACACTAGATTTGTTTATAGGTAAGCTGATGACTTAAGGGTTTTCTTTAGGCTAGACAATAGGAGCTGATCACTCTTGGCTATGGGTGGTGTTTTCTTCCAGGGAGCTCACAATGCAACTAGGCTGCTTCAGTATTTGGATATCAATTAAGGATTCATTACTAGAATTGGTCTGATAACTGCTGAGCTGGGTGTGTGCAGGCGTAGGTTCATTAGCATCTGGAGCAGAGTTTCCCATGATGCAGTGCTTCCCTGCTTTTTCTGGTCCCAGAATTCAGTGTGGTTCTCTGTTCTCCATTCTGTATGTAAATTGAGATGTCTTCCTGTCCCATCTTTCATGCAGATGAGGCTAGGGGAGTTGTCTCTGCTCTTCATTCTGTATGCTAATAGAGATGTCTTAATCTTGTCACCCTTGTCAGGAGGGGTCTAGGTATGTCTCCCAACGCCCTTCACTGCTCTCTGCAAGTTTTTTTCCTCTGATGGGTTTTGGTTTAAGCAGAGGCTGGAGGGTGGGGGGTGTCTTTCATGAGTCAGGCTGGATACTGCACCCTGGTTCCCCAAGAACACAGAGGTGTCTGGTATCACTAGGACTGGAGTCCTTGGTCCGAGTTCAGCTCCTATTCTGACACTGGTTAGCAGGTCACTGGGTGGCAGGTTAGAGCTTACTAGCTCTGAAGTGCCCTGTGGAGCAGTGTTCAAGACTCATGGTCCCTGACAATCTGTGAGGCAAAAGCAGGAAAGCTGCTGCCAGTGTGGAAGGCAGAAATGGAGCTGCTGTCTGCTGACTTTGAACAGCCAGAGTAGACACAAGGGCCCTTGGAAGATACAACATGAAGCTATTGGTTGAGGGAGGCTTTGATAGAGTACCTTAAGGGTCAGCCACCGTAGTATTCTCTGCTGGAGTGTTCTCGGGGGTTTTGAGCACTGATAAAAATTGTGTAGTGCTTTCAGTACATTTATGTAGTGCTTACTGTACAGTTTGCTTTGACAACAACTATGTGTTTTGCAACATTTGTTGTGAACTAATAAAGGTAATTTGATTATCCAAAAATAGAACTTTATTGAGTGAGAAATACAGGACAGAAAAACAATGTGCAAAAAATCACAGTCAATTCAATATAATACACATTTTTAACATAAATTAACAGTGGAACTTTAAAATTGGAAAAGGAGTAAACATTTCTGTACATTTGAGTGCACAAAGGTAGTCTGTTGTGGCTACACGTACACCAGTCATGGTTCTCACAGTTCAGTCTATGTGAAGCTGTGGTTTTCCTTGCTGTCCCTTGGCATGGAATGGTAAGGGTAAGGATGTGGCCCATAATGCCCTGGGGCGGGGGGAGGTTAGGGAGCAGCAACCATGAAGTTCTCCAAGGACTACAAAGGGTGGAGAGTCCAGGATTTTTGGACCTGTAATCAACCGGGTCTGCAGCATTTGGTTCTCCTCCCCCCCCCCCCCCCCCCCGAGAAGACCTGTTATGTCCTGGTGCATTTCCCAGCCATGGTGAGTGCGGCTCTCCATGGGCGGCTGGGGGGTGATGATGGGGGAGGCTTTTCTCTTGCATGAAGCTATAAAATATTGGTCCCTATGTGATGGTTTGCCCCCGGGATGCTACCTGGAAGTGGGATACCACTGAGCCCTCTGACTCACCAGCCTGGGCTCCTTCTCACACTGTGCTGCTGTGACAAGCTGCAGACCCACTCCTGGTCCTACACTTCCACCAGCATTCACACGGGCAGGGACACACCCAGCTGTAGTTACGTGCAGGCTCTCTGACCAGCCACTGCATGAACCATGAACCAGCCAATTGGGCCTCCAGAAAAATGGGCACCCTTGCACCCTGACTTGTTCTGCCTGCCCAGCCCTCTTGCTGGGGAGCAGGGTCAGGGCGTGGGGGCTTTCTCTCCTCCTTCCACTCTCCAGCAGGAGCACTGGGAGAGCGGGGGAAGTCCCCCTCCCAACCCCATTTCCCTGGCAGGAGCGCCGGGGGGAGGCATGGGGGACTTCAGGTGGAAAGTGTGGGGAGGGGCCCCCACTTGCTCTGGCCCAGGGCCCCACAAAGCCCTAATTTGCCACTGGCCTTGCTGCTGTAGCCTCCAACCTGGACTGCTCACGGCCTCCAGCATGTAGTCACTCCCAACTACATCTGTGTGTGCTGCAGCCAACCAACCACACCTTGGCTCTTACAAGCCTTAAAGATTATCATATACACTCCCAGTCCCAGATTTCCCCCCAGAAATATGTGTCCTGTACTACCCAGCCCTCTCTTGGACAGTACAAATATATTGAGTCCGTTATTCCTTTAAGGGAATAATATGCACATACCTTGTTAACCCAAATGGAGTTATCCAGACACTTCAGCTTGAACACATTGTATTAGATAAAACAATAAAACAAGTTTATTAACTACAAAGAGAGATTTTAAGTGAGTACCAGTATTGAGGCAGAAAAGTCAGAAATGATTACAAGAAAAATAAAGATAAAATGCTTACTGGTGCCTAACAAATTATATTAGATTCAAAGCAAAGTTTTCTCACCCCATGCTTTCAGCAGTCTTACTGAGCAAACTCTTTAGGTCAGGACCCCTCCCCAATAGTCCAACGGCAGCTTCCTTTGGCTCTTCCGGTGCAGTGAATGCGTTGGGCAGGAAGAGCGAGAGGGGTTGTCTTCCCCTGCTTTCTATAGCCCTGTCCTCCTTTTGAGAAGCATTCCCTCCTTTTTTACACCTGACTGAGGTGACAGCTTTCCCTTTGTCTCCAAGGAACTGGTTTAGCCACTTCCCAGACTGTAAAATATACTTTTAGTCATGATTTCAGTTTGTTTATAACTTCACATATGATGCTGCTACGTGCATTTTGCCATGATATTACTGATCAGAAAATTACGAGTTTTTAAATGATACCTCACAAGACATGCCTTGTACAAAAACTATTACAATAATGTGTTGGGTGTTAACACAGGGTATATTCTGTCACATATACCTCTACCTCTTCTTGTATGAGTAAAACAATGAAAAGTAAATACCTTTGATTTGTTAACTTGGGGATGGGCCGGATGCCATATTTAAATTTAAACACTGTAAGGAAAAATGCATGCACTGTGTTTCCTTCCTCCTCATCAGGCACATCAGTGCTTGCCTGGTGGGACTGGCTAGACTGTGGGGGAGTCTCAAACAGGTCCTGGCTCATGAGCCTGTGCCATGTCTCCCCTCCCGCCCCCGCAAGCCATTCACAGCAGGAGTCTCTGTCTTAGAGTCTGCTGAGGTATCCACAATGGTCTGCAGGGTGCTGGTGGTGTCTTTGCCAAGTATGGCATGCAGTTCATTGTAAAAGCGGCAGACTGTGCGGCAGCACAAGATCTATTGTTGGCCTCCCTGGCCTTACCCACCTACAAGGGGGAGGGGACCTCACCCCCTGAGCCCCAACCCCACCCAACCTCACCGGCCACCGCCGATAACGAGAGTGAGACGAGGGGACCTTGCCCACCGCAAGGGGGAAGAGGCATATATTCCCCCCCCCCCCCCCGGGCCTTACCTCTTGAGCCCTGAACCTACCCAACCTAACTGAATCCCACCACGTGAGGGTCGCCCCATCACCATTGCCCAGCCCACCTACTTGTACCCATGGCTATTTGTACCCCCTGTGTGGATGATTGACCCTCACCGCTTATCAACTGTGTCTTGATCTTGCCCACCGCTTACCCCCCCATTGGAGACATTACAGTCTGTATGTATTATGTGTGCTGCCAACCCCAACATAAACAACATCTCCCCCATACTCTGTATGTTCCCCCCAATGATCGACAACTGACTCTTCAAATCTTTTGTACCGTTTATTTTTAAATATTCTCTAATAAAAATTTATGTCTGCCACAGTCTCTTCACTTTCATGCAGCACCGCTGTTGATCTCTGTCACACCCCTTTGCCTGGATCCCCTGCACAATCTGCTCGTCGATGTCCATGTTTCTATGGCTGCCTCTTCTCTCCATAGACAGGAGGTATTGGATCTTCTGAGCCTGCTCCAGGCATCTACTGGGTGGAGCCGGTGTGATTGGTTGGGCAGTCACACACAAGGGAGAGTTGCTAGGTGTGCTCACCAAGGTGGGCAATCAGGAAAAGTCATTTAAAAAATATGCTGGGTGGGAGTGTTGGAGGGAGGAAGGGGGTAGTGGCTTCCAGGCTCCATCACCTCTGGGCAGCGGCACTCACAACTGTCACCAGAGCAGTCCCTGTCACAGGGAATGGGGCATGTTAGGGTCAACATAGATCTAGGATTACTATATTTTAACACAACAAAAAGAGGACACTCCACGGGGCCCCGCCCCCGCCCCAACTCCGCCCCTTCCCAAAGTCCCTGCCCCAACCCCGCCCCCTCCCCTGAACGCTCCGCCCCCCTGCTCCTCCCCCTCCCCTGCTTCCCGTGACTCAAACGTTCACGGGAAGCCTGAAACAGGCAGGCAGGCAGGCAGCAGGTAAGCTGGGGCGGTGGCGGGGGGGGGGGGGGCGTGAGGAGGCGCGTCCCAGTCCGGCCCCCCCGGCTGAGTGGCTCCCTCCGGCGGCCGGCCCCGGCCAAGAGGCTCTGGCCCCGGCGTCTCTGGCCGGACTTGGCTCGGGCCCTGGGGCGCCGGCCCCAGTTCCGGCCGAGCACGCCAGCCCCGGCCGAGCGGCCCCGGCGGCTCCGGCCCCGGCCGAGTGGCGCCGGCTGGCGGCCAAGCACCCCCAGCCCTGGTCCCAGCGACTCCGGCCCGGCTCAGCTCGGGCCCCGGTTCCGGCCGAGCCGCTCCGGCCCGGCCCCGGCCCTGGCCCTGGCTGAGCGGCGCCGGCCGGCGGCCAAGCACCACTGGCCCCAGCGGCTCCGGCTCCGGCCCCCGAGGCTCCAGCCTGGACCCAAGCCCCACGACCCCTCACCTATTTTCCCGGACATGTCCGGCTTTTTGGAATTTCCTCCCGGACGGGGATTTGAGGACCAAAAAGCCGGACATGTCTGGGAAAATCCGGACGTATGGTAACCCTACATAGATCATGCAGTGTCTCCACTTGCACTGCCTTGATCTCAGTAGGTCTACCATGGCTCCAAGCCATTGGGGGAGATGGTTTTATTGCATTGCTGTAATTGGGCACTTACATTAGCCAGAGACAAATGAGAGTATAGACATATGCACAAATAGGTTGGTGCAAGGCGACATATGTCAACCTAACTTTGTAGGGTAGACCAGGCCTCAGATAGTAAGTTTCAACAATTGCCACTTTTCCAAATCTAGCTCTTCCACAGCCTCAGAACTTCTGTACCACACGATTTGTAGTTTAATGCTTTACAAGCCTTCAGGCAGAAACAGCTTTAGATGTAACTCTGTTTAACCCATTCCACACTGAGATTTGCTTGGTTCTGTGATTGTTCTGCACCTGTAGTTACTATAGCAACATAAGTGACACTTTAGCATTGTGATGAATGCTAATTCATCAGTCTGTGCTGCTGCCAAAGGTAAAATACTAGTTCTGTCTCCAGCTAATACTCCGTTTTAAATCAAATCACTGCTCATCTCAAAGGTGTGAAGTTGATAAAAATATCATTTCTGCTGAGAATTCATTTGGCATTTGTATATGTTTGCTCTAGGCCAGTCCTGTAAATTCCTATTTAAATGTGTATTTCTGGTGACTCAGCAGTGTGGATAAAAGCAATGCCAAGAGATTCAAGGCTGAGATTATCAAAGCCTTGTACCAAGATACTGACTGAATTTGCAGATAATCTCTATGGCAGGTTTGATAAGGAAATCTAGAGTTTTGGTGAAAGCAAGGTTCCCATTTGTACTTAAGTATTCTGAAGTACTCTACACACCTGTATTTGCATTTACATTTTAAAGGTACTTAGAGCACAAGTAATTTTTTTAATCTGTAAGTACTTTTCCAAAATTGTTTCAAAAACACATCACATCTCTCCCAACTGTCCTGGATTCTGGTTGTCCCCCAGAACCACTGTCCTGGCGTGGGAGCTCCAGGCCCTGAGTTCTGGCTGCCAGGGCTCTTTTCTATTGGCCCTACAGTTGCA
Source organism: Emys orbicularis (assembly GCF_028017835.1). Lineage (NCBI taxonomy): Eukaryota > Metazoa > Chordata > Testudines > Emydidae > Emys > Emys orbicularis. The sequence continues at coordinate 29,287,113 of NC_088683.1, read as the reverse complement.
CCAGCCAGTGAGGTTGGCAGTCCTGCCCCCTTCATTCCTGATTGGTCACGCAACCTGCAGTGGGGAGACTCACGAGTCGCTCCCTGGCCCAGCTCAGCAGCAGGGAGACTGCCCGGCCCAGCGAAGGGGTGAGTTGCGCCAGGGCAGAGCAGGCAGACACATACCTCTCAGTGCCCTGGATTGAGCAAACAAACACAGTAGCTGCATCTCTTTCTTTCTCTTCCACGGGGTGCTTATTATTTCGGCAGTTATCCATATATTGACCAGACACTTGCAGGGAATACGGGAGCTAAAAGCACTTGCGCTTATAGTTGTATTTTTACATCGTATACATGGAAATAGTACTGAAAATATGTACACTTGTACTTATAAGTACTTCTGTAACAGTCTATTTGATATTTATACTTAAGTCCATTCTATCAGTACTTACAGCAACACAGTGGGTGACAATAATTATCAAAACCTATTATGATGCCATACTGACTAATTATGTCATCATTTAGTTCCTGTAAAATAACATGCCACAAAGGATCTCATATTGTGGTTATGGCTTCTTTGTACTCTGCAAGAATAACAGTGATGATGATCTTTACATAGTCTTGGATTAAATGCAAGGCACTAAAGTGCTTAATCAAGCTTTATAAGCCTTTAGACCAGATTCATACCAGATTCTTCCAGCATAAACTGAGGCACAGGTAGGCCCTCATGGGGGAAAGTCTGCCAAGAGAAGGCTGCAGTGGGTCAATAAGGGGCCTGCAGTACTGTGGCAGAGCCGCAAGAATGGGTAGGGCTCACTGAGATGGAGTGGGGGCTGGGTGGCCAAATTGCAAGCTGATGTAGTGTATCAACCCCAGTAGCAGCCTCTGCTGTTGGAGGTTTCTGTGGAGCACAATGGCAGAAACTGAAGTGGTTCTTCGCAGAAAAAACACCAACTGTTCCACCTGCCTTCCCTCAGGAAGGAATTCCCCTTCCAGTACCTAGGTCCTCATCAGAGCAGAGGGGATCAATTTGCACCGACTTATGCCAGGCAGAGTGATTCTAGTCTTTTAGCTTAAAATATCATTGAACCACCATTAAAATGCAACCACCTCTGAGAGAAATATGGCAACTGTTTAGCAGCACACAGTAATGTTAGGATAGGTAATAGTCCAGACTCTTATTCAATTGCAATGACCAGAGTTGATTTGAGGTAATTAGAATGTTATTGCCCAAGCTGAAAATTGGTTAAGATATGAAGTTAACACCCCGGCAAAGTGGGACTGAAACACTGTGTCCATAGAAGAGGGAGTGTTCCATGTTTTGGCCAGTGCTCCAACATTGCCCACTGCTTTGGAAGTTCAGAGATATTATCGGGGCGAGACAAAGTGGGTGCAAAGTGGGCTGGTCAAAATACATCACTCCAATCATAACACTGACACTTACTCCTGGCTAGGCTCTGACACATTTGGTCCTGCCTCCACTATTTTAGACCTTAGGGCTAGGCTACACTGGCAACGTTAAAGAGTTCTCCCAGCGCTCTAAAAAACCCACCTCCACAAGGGGCGTTTTTTCACACCCCTGGGCCAGAAAGTTGCAGCGCTGTAAAGTGCCAGTGTAGACAAGCCCTTAGAAATACACCAAGATAAAATGCTAATGAGCAGAGGAACAAGAAATTTACTTTCTACAGGAGCTCAGTGAAATGGGTGTGTCCACAGAGGGGATTTAATCAAATCTATGGGTGTGTCTACACCAGGGATTTAATCAGAAACTCTTCGATATGCCTCAGCTAACTCCTAGTAGTACACGTCACACTTATAGTTTGCACACGGAATGCCTGTTCCATTTTCATGAACACATGAGGCAGTTTGCTGTGAATGGAGGGCATAGCATTCTCAGGGGGTCTCCCATGATCCTTTGCTTTCGAGCTGTGTGCAGCCTGAGATTGTTTTCACTGAATTGTGGGCAGCCAGGTGGGTTCAAACACATTTTTTTTAATCCCATGTTTCTGCTGTCTCCACCGCATACTTCCTTTCTGGGTGGGCTCATGCCATATTCAAATTACAGTCTGCCAGCAGGACGGCAACAATGCTCCATGGTGCCAAGTGTGAATATGTAGAGGTTGCTTGGGTTGTATTACAGCAGGCAAAGTTGGATGAATTTGGCATTGGACCTCACCTGTCACACCACCAAGCCGATGATGCAGGAGCAGAATATTCTATGGCGGCAGCAGCAACTCCTCCGGCAGCAGGAAGAGGACAATGCTGAGCTATTTGAACTAGAGGAGCAGCTTCACAGTGTTCAGCTCCATTTCTGGGCCCAGGAAACCAGCATGGATTGGTGGGAGAGGATTGTTCTGCAAACCTGGGATGACAAGCACTGGCGAGAGAACTTCAGGGTGGGGAGAGCTACCTTTTTTGAGATCTGCACAGAACAGATCCTGGAGCTTCAGCAACAGAGTATCCACATGTGGTGTCCATACCTGTGGAGAAGCAGGTCGCCATTGCCGTCTGGAAGCTGGCCAGGCTGGAATGTTTCTAGTCTGTATCCAACCAATCCGGCGTGGGGAGATCAACCACTGGGGCCATTCTCATGCAGGTCTGCTGTGCCATTGATAAGGTGCTGTCTGATGGGGCCCTAAAGCTGGGTAATACTCTGAAGATTATTGGTGGAGTTGCATGCATGGGACTCCCAAATTGTATTGGGGCAACTGATGGAACCCATGTGCCTATCACCCCCACAGCCAGGGTGCAGAATTTATAAACAGAAAGGCGTGTTTCTCCAGGGTGCTCTGAGGACTGGTGGGCCACTGTGGCAGGTTTATAAACAAATGCAGGGTGGTCTGGAAGGGTCCATGATGCTAGGATTTTTCGGAAGTCAGTTCTATTTAAATTAATGGAGAAAGGACTCCTCGCCCCTAGGAGCACTATGGATATGGATGTGGATGTTGGCCCAATTATTCTGGGAGATCTGGCTTATCCTCTGATGCCCTGGCTAAGGAAGCCATACACAGGCCAGTTGGACAGAAGTCAGGAACATATTAACTATCATCTGAGTAGTTGCGGACTGGCAGTCGAGTGTGCATTTGGCCATTTGATAGGCAGATGGCGCTGTTTGTGGTATAGGTTATAAGCAGCAGAAAAAAATATTCACACCATTACTGCATGTTGTGTTCTGCACAATATTTTTGAGAGCCAGGGGAAAAGCCTTAATGATGGGTGGGAAGCTGAGGTTCAGAGACTTGCAGTTTGAGCAATCAGCAAGGCATTCCGCAGAAAACTTTAACACCCAGGTGAGTATTGTCAGGGAGACCTATTGTTCATAGTTTGAATCTCATGCCTGAACACATGCAGCTGCTAGCCCGTGGAGGGAGGGTTTAGGGTAGATACATTTCAAGCATTAGGGTACTAGGCATAAGTGGTGGAAGTGGAACCTTCTCTGTGTACTTTTGTAAAACCCTATGAATTATTTCAGATTTATAGGATTTTCTGAGTTAAACGCAATAATGACTCATAGTGGATGGCATAGGCATGCGCACGGGGTGTGCCGGGTGTGCACAGGCACACCTTAATGCAGGGGGGTGGGCAAATGGTTCCACTCTCCGGCTGCAGCAAGCTGCCGGCCCCTCCCCCGCCTTCCCGGGCCAGCCCCCGCCTGCCACACCCCCCACCCCACGGGTCTCCCCCCGTGGGTCTTGCCCCCACCCCGCCCCGGAGCGTCCCTGCCTGAAAGAAAGTGGCGCGGGCCTCTCCCTTCCCGTGCCTGCTTTTGCTGCACATTCCTGCTCAATGTCTGTCTGCTGCCCCAGGGTCCTAGTGCCCCCCATCCCCTAATGGCAGGGGAGGCTGCCCTTACCCTGCCCTTCCGCCCTAGCCCTGAGCCTCTCTGATGCCCCAAACCCCTCAACCCCAGCCCCAGCCCTCATCCCCCCGCACCCTAATCCTCTGCCCCAGTCCTGAGCCCCCCCCCGCATCATGAACCCTTCATCGAAGCCAGGCCGCTGCAGCTCTGCCCCGGGCTGCTCCTGGATGCGGCTTGCTGGGCTCCGGGAGAGGGGGGAGGCGGGGGTAAGTAGCATGGTAAGCCCCTCTGAGCCGGACACTCCCCTGACCCCCGCTCCGAGCCCAGCCCCTCTGAGCCGGGCACCCCCTGCCCCCATCCCCCGCAGTCCTGACCCCCAGCTCCAAGCTCAGTCTCTGTGAGCTGGGCACCCCGTGACCCAGAGCCCAGCTCCCTACCCAGCCCTGGGCAACAGCTGCACCACCCCCAGGCAGCAACAGCCCATTGGCACCAACCATCACCATCACCCAGCGACAGCCCATTATGTAATTGCAAATGTATACATACCATTAAAGCATTTAATGTTTTTAAATAATGTATTTCGTGTATTTTCAAATTATTAAAATAATTTTTGAATGTATTTCACTGGTTATTTTTTACATTTCCAAATACATGTTACTATAGTATTGCAACTTTTTTTTATGGAAGGGGCCCCCGAAATTGCTTTGCCCCAGGCCCCCTGAATCCTCTGGGCGGCCCTGCCAGTGGGACTTGAGCTCCTCCCGCTTGGCTGCAGCTCACAGCCCCGCCCCCTTACCACGCGGCTCTGAGCGGGAGGAGCTCAGGCCCTGCTGGAGCCACCACGGCGCTGCAGCGCTGCCCAGGGCTGCTCCTGGATGCGGCGCGCTGAGGCGCCGGGGGAAAGCGGAGGCGGGGGGGAGCCTCCAACATTCTCGTGGGGGCCCCTGTGGGGCCTCAGGTCTGGGGCAAATTGCCCCACTTACCCCCCTCTCTGGGCGGCCCTGCATCCTCAGCCAGAACCCTCATCCCCCCACACCTATTCCTCTGCCCCAGCCCTGAGCCCCCTCCTGCATCATGAACCCCTTATCCTCAGCCCCACAGCCCTCACCCCTGCACCCCCTCCTATCCCCAGACTCCCTCCCAGAGCGTGCACCCCTCCCCCTTCCCACACAGCCCCTCTTGCCCCCAAACTCCCTCCCAGAGCCTGCACCCCCTCCCTCTGCACCCCCTCCCACTACCAAACTCCCTCCCAGAGCCTGCACCCCTCACCCCCTCCTACGCCCCCACCCCAGCCCAGAGCCTGCACCCAAACTCCGTTCCAAAGCCTGCACCCCTCACCCCCTCCTGCACATTCACCCCTTGCCCCAGCCCGGAGCCTGCACCCAGAACCCAAAGTCCATCCCAGAGCCTGCACCCCCAGGCCCCCTCCCCCACCCAAACTCCATCCCAGAGCCTTAGGCAGGTGGGGGGGTGGAGTTGGGGGGGGGTAGGTTCTGGGCACCACCAAAATATCTAGAAACCTGCCACCCATGCGTGGGGCAGCATGTCTGGCTCTGCGCGGAGCAAAACATGCTGCTAGGAGCCTCGTAAAGGGTCCGGGGCCAGTGGGGTTGGATAAGAGGTGGGATCCCGAGGGGTGGTTAGGGGTGGGGGGTGCAGGCAGGGGGGGTTGGATGGGGCATGGGTGTCCCAGGGTCTGTCAGGGGGCGGGGGGTGGATAGGGATCAGGGCAGTCAGGGGACAGGGAGCAAGGAGAGTCCGGGGGGGGCAGTTAGGGTGGGGGGTCTCTGGAGGGGGTGGTCAGGGGACAAGGAGCTGGGGGGTTGTTGGATGAGTTGGGAGTTCTGGGGGGGGCTTTCAGGAGGCAGGGGTGTGGAGAGGGGTTGGGGCAGGCAGGGGGGGTTGTATGGGTTGGGAGTTCTGGGGGTCCTGTCAGGGGGCAGGGGTGTGGATAAGGGTCCTAGGAGGGCAGTCAGGGGACAGGTAGGGGGTAGGGTCCTAGGGGGGCAGTCAGGGGACAAGGAGTAGGGGGGCTTAGATAGGGGGTGGAGTCCTGGGGGGCAGTTAGGGGCAGGGATCCCAGGAGGTGGTAGTCAGGGGACAAGGAGCAGGGGGGGGTTGGGGATTCTGAGGGGGGCAGTCGGGGTGGGAAGTAGGAGGGAGTGGATGGGGGCGGGGCTAGGGCGGGGCTCCCTGGGTGCACACCCTAATGAAATGTGCTGCACACACCTATGGTGGATGGATTGTAAATGTTTTTTATTAAGAATGAACAACAACCAAACCAAAAATAAAGTGTTAATTGAATCAGTGGAAAAATAACTAGGTTTTTATATTTGAAAATACATTTAACTAAAAAATCTACTAGCTAACCAACTATAAACAAGCTTTCAATAAAAGCAACAGTGCAAACAAAACTGGAAATGTAACAATACTAACAGTGCAAACAGAACAAAGTGTGTGTGTGTAGAGCGGGCGGTGGCCTTAAAGTCACAGGTAAATATACACCTTCCCTTTGCCTCTTCTTATCCAAAATGGGTTTGGGGTTGAGTGCCGTGATTCAAAATTGTCAGGGGTACTGCTAGGCTCGAAAGTGCTGGGCTCCCAAGAGCCAGCATTCTCAGAGCCTAGAGCAGGGGTAGGCAACCTATGGCACGCGTGCCGAAGGCGGCACGCGAGCTGATTTTCAGTGGCACTCACACTGCCTGGGTCCTGGCCACCACTCCGGGGGGCTCTGCAATTTAATTTAATTTTAAATGAAGCTTCTTAAACATTTTAAAAACCTTATTTACTTTACATACAACCATAGTTTAGTTCTATATTATAGACTTATAGAAAGAGACCTTCTAAAAATGTTAAAATGTATTACTGGCACGCGAAACCTTAAATTAGAGTGAATAAATGAAGACTCGGCACACCACTTCTGAAAGGTTGCCGACCCCTGGCCTAGAGGCTGGTTCTGAGAGAGGAATGGCTGCCGGTAAGATGGCTGTGTGGGGATGGCAGAGAGGAGTTGTTGCTGGTCCCATTAGCCAGTTTTGTCCAGGGACTGAAGGACATGCCTGGGTCCTAGATTATGGGATTGCAAGACCTGTTGGCCTAGCAGGACTCAGGAGCATATTTTGCAGAAGGGTACTCTGGCATCCATGAATTGCCTCTTCCTTTCTGTCTGCCAATATTCACCTGAGAGAGCTGCATTTCTTTCTCTTTCTGGGTTTTCATGTACAGCCTTCACCCCTCAACCAGGCTGGTTTGCCTCTGGGAACCTGCCATGAGCTCTACAAACATCTCATCCCAAGTCTTCCTTTCTTGCCCCCTCAGTTTGGCCAGCCTCTCAGCAGTACAAAGAGGCCCTGTCCACGACAGTCTGGCCGCTGCAGGTCCTGTGGCTGTGGGAGAATGGGGCCGGGGGGAGTCACTTATTGTTCATGTTCCAGACAGGTCATGATAGTATTTTTTTAATATATAAATGTTACTTTTCCTCCTAAAACTCTTCTTAGTCTTGGGGGAACCTCAGAGATGGTAAGTGGTCTGTGTGTGAGGAGAGTGCTGAGAGCATTGCGATTTCTGTCTGCCGCATATGCTGTTAGGGAGGTTTGGGGTGGGGTGGAATTATGTTATGGTGAAGGTGGGTTATGGAAGCGCGGGGGGGGGGGGTAGTAGGAGAAGCAGGATAGTAATCCCCTCTACATCCCTTTGAGGCTGTTTTCATAGACTCATAGGATTGGAAGGGACCTCGAGAGGTCATCTAGTCCAGTGGTTTTCAAACTTTTTTTCTGGAGACCCAGTTGAAGAAATTTGTTGATGCCTGCAACCCAACGGAGCTGGGGTGTGGGAGGGACTCAGGGCTGGGGCAGAGGGTTGGGGTGTGGGGGTGAGGGCTGCGGGGTGGGGCTGGGAATGAGGGATTCAGGGTGTGGGAGGGGACTCTGGGCTGTGGCAGGGGGTTGGGGTGTGGGAGGGGGTCAGGACTCTGGGCTGGGGTTGCAGGCTCTGGGGTGGGGCCAGGGATGAAGGGTTTGGGGTGCAGGAGAGGGCTCCAGGTTTGGGGGGGGCTAAGGGCTGGGGCAAGAGGTTGGGGTATGAGAGGGTGTCAGGGCTCTGGGCTGGGGATGCAGGCTTGGGGGCGGGGCCAGAGATGAGGGGTTGGGGGGCTCAGGGCTGGGCAGGGGATTGGGGCGCAGGCTTACCTGGTGGCTCCCAGTCAGCGGTACAGCGGAGGTGCTAAGGCAGGCTTTCTGCCTGTCCTGGCACCACGGACCGCGCTGTGCCCTGGAAGTGGTCCAGCTACTAGGCAGAGGCACGCAAGCAGCTCTGCGCGGCTCTCACCCGCAGGCACGACCCCCACCGCCCAGCTCCCATTGGCCAGTTCTCAGGGTGGGGGCAGTGCATGGAGCCCTGTGGCCCCCCCCCCCCCCCACCTAGGAGCTGGACCTGCAGCTGGCCGCTTCCGGGGCGCAGTGCGGTGTCAGAACAGGTAGGGACTAGCCTGCCTTAGCCGGGCAGCACCGCCGACGGGACTTTTAACGGCCCGGTCGGCAGTGCTGACCAGAGCCACCATGACCCAGTGCCTTACATTCCACGACCCAGTACTGGGTTGCAACCCGCAGTTTGAAAACCACTGATCTAGGTTGTATTTCCCTCGTTTGTTTATGAGACGGTCATGCAAGACAGTATCAAAAGCATTACTAAAGTCAAGATATACCATGTCTACCGCATCCACAAGGCTTGTTACCCTGTCAAAGAAAGCTATCAGGTTGGTTTGACACGATTTGTTCTTGAGAAATCCATGCTGACTGTTACTTATCACCGTATTATCTTCTAGATGTTTGCAAATTGACTGAAGAACAGATTGCACTCGCAGTGTGTTATAGGGGTTGTCCACATAAACCTAACGCTGCTTCTACGTAATTATTTGCTCCGTTATCTTTCCAGATACTGAAGTTAAGCTGACTCTTTTGACTCTTGATGTTACACTGAGGCAGGTAACCAGAGAATGAGCTTATTCAAAAGGGCAGACCCGCAAGCTATGCTGTGAAGTTATTCACCAGGCTGGTCCCCCTAAAAGTGCTGCAGGAGTGGAAAGGGCTTGCAAGCTATACTGGGGGACACAGTTTTGCATTATTAGGGAACAGCTGCATGCCCGAGTAATTTCTCACTCTTTAGTTCTGCTATATTTCCCATGCAGACATATAGAAAATGCAGAGAAAAATAGATCGGGTCCTGCAGTGATTGTCAGGTAGAATGCATGTTTCAGGGCATCTGTAGCTCGGGGGGAACAGAATTGTTTGTGCCTTTTCTGGGCTTGCAATGTCCATTTATTCTTCATGGAAACTATGAACAATAACCAGATTTCTTTCCCTGTAAGCGCTGTCTCAATAAACTGTTAAATTTTGCATAAATGAATGCTTTAGTTATTCAAATCTGCTGCGGGAGGACGGGGTAAAGACAGGCTGATTTCCTTGGTGGGCAGCCGCCATTTTGGAAACACATGGGTGGGGGGCAAGTGGACAGCATGGGAAGGAGGAAGGTAGGGGCAAGGATACTCAGAAGGGCTCCTAGCTCACATCTGTCTACAATAACAAGGAGTCTGGTGGCACCTTAAAGACTAACAGATTTATTTGGGCATAAGCTTTCGTGAGTAAAAACCTCACTTCTTCGGATGCATACATCCGAAGAAGTGAGGTTTTTACTCACGAAAGCTTATGCCCAAATAAATCTGTTAGTCTTTAAGGTGCCACCAGACTCCTTGTTGTTTTTGTAGATACAGACTAACACGGCTACCCCCTCATATCTGTCTACAATGGCTCCAGCCATGGGGCACCCAGAACCGAAGCCAGAACCACAGTATAGCACAATAATAATAAATTGAAAAGATAGGTACTTACATGCCAAAGTTCCCGCCATGGGATCGGTCTCTTTGATCCCAGTCTGGGTTTCTGGCTGGGATCCAGGCTCAGCCGATGCAGGGCAGGACTTATGATCTGTTGCAGCAGGACAGGACTGCGGCTGGCTTACCAGCTGGCCAGTGTCAGGGTCCCAAGTCTCAAAAAGATCCTGGCTCTCAAGGACAGCTTCTCTCCAGCATCCTCCTGCTCATCCTCCCACGGGTCTGGCTGGTCACCCTCAGGGGCAGGGAGAGCACAGGCAGCAGGCTTTGAATGGTGTCTTTGATGGGTTGTACTATTATTGTGCAAAATCCTGACCACCTCATCAAAAAATGGACAGGTCATATGTCTGCTGCCAGATTGTCTCCTTGTGTCCCTCGTTGAGTCCCCCTTCTTGTGAGCTGCTTGCTCTTTGTCTAGAACTGCTCAGCATCCTGGTCATGACTCCTCCCAGACATCTGCTTTGCTGTGTCCACAAAAAGGTCTTTATTCCAGTGGCTGGCCCCAGCAGCTTCATGCAAGGACACTTCTCACTCCCCTGATGGCAATGAGATCCAAGGTCTCAGTACAGCTCTAAGCAGCTGGGAGAGACATGCTGTGGGGCTTCTGGGGAGCTACCATGGTTATGTTGCCAGAATAATGATACACTGGTGTGACGGGTTCGGACACAGATACCCCCTTGGGACTGTCACCAGATGTGCTGAGATTACCACTGAGCCTCCCTGCCAGCTTGGGACTCCAGAACCCTGCCTTGTTGAGCTAGACATGCTAGCCGGCTGCAACACAGACCCAGGTCTGGTCCATGCCCCCAAAGCTGCAGACTTTAACCAAAAACTGCTCAGCAGGTCACCTCTCTCCAGCACCCAGACACCCAGCTCCCAGTGGGATCCAAACCCCAAATAAATCTGTTTTACTCTGTATAAAGCTTATACAGGGTAAACTCATAAATTGTCCGCCCTCTATAACACTGATAGAGAGCTATGCACAGCTGTTTGCTCCCCGAGGTATTAATCACTTACTCTGGGTTAATTAATAAACAAAAATGATTTTATTAAGTATAAAAAGTAGGATTCAAGTGGTTTCAAGTAATAACAGACAGAACAAAGTAAGTTACCAAGCAAAATAAAATAAAACACGCAAGTCTAAGCCCAATACATTAAGAAACTGAATAAAGGTAAATCTCACCCTCAGAGATGTTCCAATAAGCTTCTTTCACAGACTAGACTCCTTCCTAGTCTGGGTCCAATCCTTTCCCTGGTACTGTTCTTGTTAGTTCTAGCTCAGGTGGTAACTAGGGGATTTCTCATGACTGCAGCCCCCTTTGTTCTGTTACACCCCCTTTTATGGCTTTGGCACAAGATGGGAATCTTTTGTCTCTCTGGGTCCCCACCCCTCCTTCTAAATGGAAAAGCACCAGGTTTAAGATGGATTCCAGTACCAGGTGACATGGTCACGTCTTGTGAGACCCCAAGACTCACACGAACACAGGAAGGCTTACAAGTAAACAGAGCCATTTACAACCAATTGTTCTGGTCAACGGGAGCCATCAAGATTCTAAACAACCATTAATGGCCCACACTGTGCATAATTACAGTAGGACTTCAGAGTACTACTTAATATTTCTAGCTTCAGATACAAGAATGATACATTCATACAAATAGGATGAACACACTCAGTAGATTATAAGCTTTGTAATGATACCTTACAAAAGACCTTTTGCATAAAGCATATTCCAGTTACATTATATTCCACTCATAAGCATATTTCCATAAACATGTGGAGTGCAATGTCACAACTGAGATCTAGGAGCAAAAGCTGGCTCTGTGCTACCTTTTAAAGGAGGAAGGTGTCATCCTGGGAATTTGACACAAGGGCATGGGAGGACACACAGGTAAATGCACAGGTCAGTAATGGCCGACCTGCAAAGCACTGTGTGGAATAGCCATTGGAATTATGCAAAAAAGTGGTGTGCAGCAATTGCATCCACACAAACAATATACAAAACTAATTTAATTAGAAGCAAACCTAGTCCACTTTGCAAGAGGGCTCCAGAGTTCATGCTAAATGTGGAATTAGGGCACAGTGATGGAGTGCATCAAGTGTTTTCAAACTGAATTAACTTGATTTGATCAAGTTTAAAACCCCTTTGTAGACAAGCGCTAAGTGAACACCTGATTTATAAATACAGCCTGGAAGCAAGGTAAATTAACTACAAACATTTTATTACACAAAACCCTATTCAGATTGACAGCGGGGCAAATGGTCAAGCTGAGAATGAGCAGCAGCAGCTTGAAACTTGTTACCCTCAAAGAACAGTCCTGATCCTATGTGGTGGAAGTTGACAATCTCAGATAATTGGAGATTTACTTGAAAAACCCAACACATCCCAGATGCCAGTAGATGCAGGAGAAAAAGATGAAAACTGGATACCTCAAGAATAACCCCAATCCTGTGGTTGGGACTGCCCAGGGAGTGGGGAGGGGGCAATTTGTTCCAGGATCCCTGTTTGAGAGGGTCCCCAAACTCATGGGACAATATGATAGAGGGGGAGGCAGGCTAAATTTGAGCAAGTGGCATTGCAACTTGGTGCATGGGGTCATGGTGCCACTATAGCTTGAGAGACCCCTGCCTGCAGCGGGCTGTGTGCCAGGCCCTCATCTGCCAGCTGCCAAAACTGGCAGCAACTCAGCACTGGCGACCAGCCAGGAAGCAATGTGGACTCATCCCCGAGGTGAGGCCAACAGGGAGGCGGAGTAAAGTAAGGAGTGGGATGAGGGAGGCTCCCTTGAGGGCTGAGATGCCTCAGTTTCAGATTTTGCCCGGGCCCCCCAAAAAACCTCTGTGTGGCTCTGCAGCTAAGGGACTGAAAGGACCTGTGCCGTTACCAACAAGACTGCTACAGACACCGTCAGTGCTAAAATCAACTTCAGAACTGTTACAAACACCAGCATCATCAGAGCTGCCAATCAGAAGCAGCACTTGGCTGGAGCCACCACCGAATCAGCCTAGCCCCAGAGTCCATCATGTTAGTGGCAGCGTCTTGAGAGAAATAAGCCAGGTAAGCACAGGATTGAGAGAAAAAGCAATTGACTAATAGTTTTAAAAGTTTTTCAAAATCCATGTTATTTCAAAATTGGATGTGCTGCCTTGGAGGAGTTAAAATATCTAACACGGGGATGTAAGAATAGGTATCACATTACTAGCATGGGAGTGATTATACAGACTAGATGGTATAATGTCAACATGGGAGTGACTGTGCTTATGTCAATTATAAACTAAGGACTCAGTCCAAAGTCCACTGAGGTCAATGGAAACACCCTCATTGATTTCAATGGGCTTTGAATCAAGTGCTTCCTGAAGCTTCAAGTAGATTCTGTGAACTTGTGGTGTTAAGAAAAAGTGCTGTGCCTTCTGTTCAGGTGATCTGACTCCTGAGTGCGTTCTAAACATTACAGCTGAAGGTTAGTAATATTGAGCTCAGAAGGAGAGTCTTTGAATGCCACTGTGACGATGCGGTTCTGGCGGAGCCCAACTGAGAGTGCCAACTCAGGACAAATTGCTCAAACAGGGCAGTTACAGCCCAAGGCTGGGGTTTTTTCCACCTCTAAGGCAAGCCAAACCAGCCAGACTAAGAGGACTTCGGTCTCACCCCACTGGCTAACCGCAAGTCTCACAAACAATCTCCTTAGACACTCCAGTTTCCCAGTATTACCACCAGTGCCACTCGTTATGGGGACAAATGGTTATGAAAACCAAGACCCCAGTAAAAGAAAAAGGTTCTCCTGATCCCAAAGGACCAAGCCCCAGACCCAGGTCAATATATAAATCAGATCTTACCCACAAATCACGCTGTTGCCAATCCTTTAGAATCTAAAATCTAAAGGTTTATTCATAAAAGGAAAAAGATAGAGATGAGAGTTAGAATTGGTTAAATGGAATCAATTACATACAGTAATGGCAAAATTCTTGGTTCAGGCTTGCAGCAGCGATAGAATAAACTGCAGGTTCCAATCAAGTCTCTGGAATACATCCCCCGCTGGGATGGGTCCTCAGTCCTTTGTTCAAAGCTTCAGCTTGTAGCAAAGTTCCTCCAGAGGTGTGAAGCAGGATTGAAGACCAAATGGAGATGAGGCATCAGCCTTATATAGTCTTTTCCAGGTGTAAGAACACCCCTTTGTTCTTACTGTGGAAAATTACAGCAAAATGGAGTCTGGAGTCACATGGGCCAGTCCCTGCATACTTTGCTGAGTCTCAAGGCATATTTGCCTTTTCTCAATGAGTCCATTGTATAGCTGATGGTTCTTAATGGGCCATCAAGCAGGCTAGGCAGAGCTAACACCAGCTTGTCTGGGATGTCACCCAGAAGCATAGCATAAGTTTGCAATACAGACAGTATAGAGCCAATATTCATAACTTCAACTATAACACTGATACACACATATAGACAGCATAATTATAACCAGTAATCCATAACCTTGTCTTAGACACCCCATTTGACCCCCTTTATACAAGATTTGGGTGCCACTACAGGACCTTGGTTGCAACAATGATCTATATGGTCCCAGATTATATCAATAACGTCACAGCCACTCAGTGTTTATATTGGCCTGGACCCAAAAAAGCATTTGGAGAAGCAAAAGTTTCCAGTTAAAGAAGGTGGGGCTCTGCAAGGGAAGGAACTGTTATTTCCTGTACTTGGAGCAAGGGTTGCAGCCAAATTCAAAAGATGAGGCCAGACAGATAGATAGATACTGGGATTCTTGGTGAACAAAGGTCACAATTGTGGCAACAGTGAGACCCTCCCACTCTTTTCCAGCACCCCTATATTCTCATCATTTACCTAGGGACAAGCCAGACATTGGTGAGAGCATAGGCTAAAAGGCCAGGCTTTTCTGTACCACAGTGAGGTGTGAAGCCTGTGGTCAGGAACTCTCCCAAGTTTCCTCCTGGTTTGGAGGGGGCTGAGGTGACAATTTTTCTGCAGCCCAGCTGAGATTGCGAAAAGGGTGTGGAATCAAATATGTCCTGTGGGGACAGTGAAGAAGGGCTATTGTCCACAACAGTGGGGAAGGTCAGGTCTCTTCTTCTGGGACAGTTGAGAAGGGCAATTTCTATCCTGCCGAAAGCTGGGACTGTTTCAGAGTTTGTCTTTTTTATGCAGGTTGATATTTACAACATCAAAACACCTATAGCTGTTCAAGGCATAACTATTGCTTCCCAAAGGGCAGAATCAACAACTCCTTCTGACCCCTAGAGCTAGATCTGTCTGTCCAGCTGAGCTGTGTTCAGTGCAGGGCCAGAGGCAATTAGGGTCAGAGGCTAGGTAAGCCAGCTTTATATCTACTCCCTAATCCTGAGGCCTGGTCTGGTCCAGAGTGCTAGCTGCCTCAAGAGACCATTCTTGCAGCTGATAGTATTGGGGGGACATGGGGCTACCCCAGTCACACCCTCTTTCACCCAAGAGCCTAGCAGGGGGCAGGAAGTGTGGGGTTAGAGTTATATGAAACCTGGGAATTATCTCCACTAGATTTTATCAGCCAGGTGGAACATGGGTCTAATTTGCATGTAGTATCCTAAGCTGCACAAGCCTCTCCAAAACTCCACTGCACAAAAGGAGGCCGAAACTCAAACAGAGAAGGTCTCGCATTTGTCTCCTCCAAGACCCAGACACACTGAAAGCCTAGTCTATGGCTGAGTGATCTTATTCCCCACAGTAAACTGTGGCGAGATAAAGTTGACTCTGCTAAAGCATGCAAGCAGCAAGGTTCCATCAAGCCATTCATCACCCTGAGCATTTCCACTGTAGCTTATTGAGAATGTAATGGCTGCCTCAGTTCTCTTGCTGTGGCTGCTGTAGGCTAGTAGGGTGACTTGTGCGTTGGCCCTTCACATGAAGCAGAAGTCCTCCTCTTCTGGCACAAAGGCCAATCAAAAACAGGCCTTGCACAAACATGCCCTTCGTTCCTCATTTGAAGGGCCTCAGTAGTCTCTCCCACCTCAGGAGAGAGGTTCTTCTTTTCCCCTTGGAACATGGATCAAACCGTCACATTCTCCAGGCCACAGTGTCACTTTTTCCACACCAGTCTAGGTGACACCATAAACAAGCCCAGGCCCTCCCTCTACTCTCGGCTCTGGCACGATCCTGAACAGTAGCTGTCTAGGGTTGCCAACTTTCTAATCGCACAAAACTGAACACTATTGCCCCACCCCCTGCCCTGCCCCTTCTCCGAGACCCCATACTGCGTTCACTCAATCCCCCGTCCCTCTGTTGCTCGCTCTCCCCCGCCCTTACTCTCTCGCTCATTTTCACTGGGCTGGGGCAGGGGGTTGGGGTGCGGGAGGGGGTGAGGGCTCCAGCTGGGGATGTGGGCTCCGGGGTGGGGCCAGAAATGAGGGGTTCAGGGTGTGGGAGGGGGCTCTGGGCTGGGGCAGGTGGTTGGGGTGCAGGCTCTGGGGTGGGCCAGGGATGAGGGGTTTGGGGTGCAGGAGGGGGCCTCAGGGCTGGGGCAGGGAGTTGGGGTTCAGGAGGGGGTGCAAGGTGTGGGCTCTGGGAGGGAGTTTGGGTGCAGGAGGGGGCTCAGGAAGAGGTGTGGGATGCAGGCTGTGGGAGGGAGTTTGGGTACAGGAGGGGGCTCAAGGCTGGGGAAGGAGGTTGGGGTGCAGGAGGGGGCAAGGGGTGTGGGCTCCAGGCTGCGCTCACCTCGGGCGACTCACCACAAGCAGTGCTACATCCCTCAGCTCTGTGTGCTGCCTCTGCCCACAGGCCATGGGCACTGCCACTGACCTGCCTCTGGCCCCGGCCCTTCCCTGAGACCCCCACCACCTCCTCCACTCCACCGTCCCCACTGCTCGCCGCATCCCTCCTCCTCAGGATGTGGGAAGTGAGGAAAGATGTGGACAGCCAGCGGACTGAGGAGGCTCGGCTGGACACTGGGGCTGGCAGCTCAGCGGGGGGACAGGGTCTTCAGGGGCAAGAGGAGCTAGTGCTAGGGGGCCGGCAGGTCAAGGGGGCTGGCAGCAGCGGCTCGGCCCAATGTGGCTGAGGTGGGTGGGCCGGGGCTCCTCCCATCGCGGCTGCCCCTTGGAGTCAGGGCTTCTCCTTTTATGGGGCAGGAGGGGGGTTTGGGGGCTCTGGTGTGTGTGTGTGTGGGTGTTGGGTGGAAGGGGCAGGGCCAGCAGGCTAGCCTCCTCAAAGCCATGGTTCACCTGCTACCCATGCCGCAGGCGCTGCCCCTGCAGCTCCCATTGGCCGTGGTTCCTGGCTAAAGGGAACTGCAGAGCTGGCACTTGGGGTGGGGGCAGTGCACAGAGCCCCCCTGCCCACGCCTCTGTCTAAGAGCCGGAGGGACATGTCGCCGCTTGCAGGAGCCGGGTAGGGAGCCTGCCTGCCCCAATCCAACTGGACTTTTAACAGTCAGCAGTGCTTTTTGGGTGTTGAAAACCAGACACCTGCACCCCTATAACTGTCCCTCTCAAACTATCAGTCTTGCTTCACAGGCAGAGATGGGG
This sequence comes from Emys orbicularis, assembly GCF_028017835.1. Taxonomy (NCBI): domain Eukaryota; kingdom Metazoa; phylum Chordata; order Testudines; family Emydidae; genus Emys; species Emys orbicularis. Next base: position 29,269,942 of record NC_088683.1, on the reverse strand, counting down.
AAGAGGTGAGGTAGTTTGCCACAAAGCCCTCATTTGAGGGGCCCCTAAAACCATGGAATTTGAGTACATGGCATTGCAACCTGGTGCACAGGGCTACACATGTGCCACACAGATTTGGCCTGGACAACCCTTCATTTATCTGAGTGACTCTGTGAACCAGTGTGCCCAGTCACAACACCTGGAGCGGGGAGCTGAGTCCAGCCCCATGGGACGGGAGCCGCTACTGCGGGGTGAGTGCAGTGCAGGTTTGCACTCCATCCTCCCCCCAGGGCTTTCTTATCTCCCCGGCAATTGTTTGGAAGGGCAGAGGGCTCAGTTTCAGGGCCCGAGCAACCTCTGTGAAGCCCTAGTCATGGGAATGCGTCTTACAATGCTTGTCTCTCTTTAAGGCCTTGTCCCTAGCAGTCCTCCATCAAGGCCCTCCCAGGTTCTGTTGCTGCTTCCCTCTGTTCAAGAACTCATTGGCAGCCTCATGTCAGACTCCTGGTCTCTGAAGAGCTCAGCTGACACACTGCGTTCCCTAGGCCCCTGCCACAGGCCTCTTCCATAGATCTTTATTCCATACCACAGACTGTTCGTTCACAGGGACTTCCTGAGTCGCCAAATCTAGTCCCCTGCAATCACAAGCAACCCCATCATATAATCTTGTTCTGAAATTTATCAAGCTGCATTTTAGCCTCTTGTGCTTCTCCTTGCAGGCCTTGCTTCCAGCCTGTAGTTACATGACCCTCTGGAAATTACAATTTTCATGATCCAGAAGGAAAACCAGGTATAGGTGGAGGCTCGGTTTGAGCTTGAGCCCTAGGTCCCCTTAAGGGCCCAGCCCATCCTGTGGAGAAGACAGCAGAAGTAACAATCCAGCAACCTGCCAAATCTTAGCATGGGAAATTCTCTCTTTTGGGAGTTCGAATGACTGGAGAAGTTGTAAATAAATGAATATCTCCTGAGCCGTCCGAATATGATGGATCCTGAGCTGGATACTAAAATGTTAAGTCTGAAAATTTGCAGTGTTATGTTAAGGAACTACTCCCTGATCCACACAGATATTTATGTTCCTAGGAGCCTAAAGACTTTCATTGATCTCCTCCTACTCCCTTGCTACAGTCCATCACCAGACTCATGGTAGAATACTTACTGAACTATTCCCAGCAGGGCCGGCTCTGGGATTTTTGCCGCCCAAAGCAAAAACAATTTTGGCCGCCGCCCCCCCCGTTTTTTAATTACCCCACCCCCGGCCCCACCTCAACTCCTCCCCTTCCCCAAATCCCCAGCCCTGCCTCCTCCCCCCAGGCTCTCAAGCCTAGGAGGAAGGGAGGGGGAGCAGCGGCTCGGGATCTCCCCCTCCCTTCCAGGTTTGAGAGCCTGGGAGGGAGGGGGAGATCCCGAGTGGCCGCGGCGCGGGCGCCGCTTCTCCCCCTCCCTCCCAGGATCTCAAGCCTGGGAGGGAGGGGGAGCAGCGGCGCGCGAAACAGCTGTTGCGCGCGCCGCGGCCGCTCGGGATCTCCCCCTCCCTCCCAGGCTTGAGAGCCTGGGAGGGAGGGTGAGTAGCGGCACGCGAGCGGCAGCGGAGGTGAGCTAGGGCGGCCGGGGCACATTTTTAGGGGCGGCATTCTGGCGCCGGCCATGCCGCCCCTAAAAATGTGCCGCCCCAAGCACCAGCTTGTTTTGCTGGTGCCTAGAGCCGGCCCTGATTCCCAGTGCTGTTTACTACTTTTTAGCATGTGGTTTATTTGCTAACTCTTCTGTAAAGATAAGGAAGTGTAGGGCTCAAGATCAGAGGTGACGTGATTGGGGGTAACGCCCTTGGTTTCAGTAAAGTTATACATTAACTCTAAATCTGACCTGGACTCTTTTATGCTTCTAATGTGCTCTAGCTAACTCACATGTAAGAGCAAGTTCAATGAACAGAAATGTAACATGTTGTTCTAACAGGGGAAGAGCTGATCAGGTAGGTCATAAGCCATTTGTAGGTCTTTGGAATATGTTGCTTCTCATTAAACAATTTCCAGTTGTGCTGCCCCAATTCCCCTCTCTCTCCACTGTCTGAGGATTAGATTTACACTAATGATTTCTCACCCTTTTATCAGGAAGGCGGGGTTGTTGTGTTTGATTTTATGTTAAATATAGAATTGCAAGTAGTTTGGAATTAGGGTGACCAGATGGCCTGATTTTATAGGGACAGTCCCGATTTTTGGTTCTTTTTCTTATATAGGCTCATATTACCCCCCACCCCCTGTCCCGATTTTTCACACTTGCTGTCTGGTCACCCTATTTGGAATGAGATGATTCTTGTTATCATGTGAAGCGAATCCTGCTCTGATTTGGTAGTTTTGTAAAGGACCAAAATGCATAAGCAGAAAATAAGGAAAGTGCCAGACATGTTAGGCAGTTTCCCACTCCTCCCTCTCACTTCTTCCTAGCTGCATCCAGGCATTGTTTATGTATGCCACAATCTTTTCATAGGTTAGTGAGCAAGAGACTCCCTTCTCCCTCAGTCTGTTTTATTTTCCTGTTGTACATTAGCTAATGGTGCTCAGTCCTTCTGCAGCTACTGAAGAGCAGCAGGCCAGCAGGCTGCAGTATTGCTCTGCATGTGCAGTTTCTGCAGCTGTTAATCTGTCTGCACATATGCTCCTACCTGAGAATTTCAAAGCAGGGGCGCCATTTCAGATTTTGGTATGTGTGTGTGTGTGTGTGTGTGTGTGTGGGGAGGGGGGGGGCGGCTCTGACCTTCTCAACAGGGATGTCTGTTTTCTAGCAATATCAGTACTGGGAAAGGAGAGAACTTCAAAGAGACAGCTCCTCACGCTCATGTATGTGAACCTGAATTCTCTCTGTTCTCCAGGAGAGACCTCGAGAAGGAGCCTTGCTGCAAGAAAGCCATGGGGGTCTCTAAGATTGCCTCTGCCCTGCGGCCCGTTATCAGAGGCTCACTGTGAGGTCACCGCCTCCCAAGCTACTTTGACCAATAAGCTGAGGTCCTGCAAAAGGCCCTTGTGATGTCACTGCCACACCCAGGTCTGCCCTGCAGGGCTAATGTCCTGGCTCTGGTCAGCCCCTTTGGATGTTTGAGCTGCTCCCCCTGTATCACCCCAATCACTCATTGTTTGTTCTGGGGATCAAGCAGGCTACACATGAAGAAAATATCAGTGACTGCTCAACGTACCACACTCAGTTTTTCATAGATTTGTTGACTTTAAGGCCAGAAGAGACCGTTAGCTCATCTAATCTGACCCCCCCTGCACATCACTTTTCCAAAGCACAAATGATTGATTGAAATTCTAAATTCAGTAGAATTTCAGTGAACCTCAGGTTTATATTAAGGAGGTTAAAATATATTGTTCAAAATCTTTATCAGTAAGGTCAAAACTAAAAATGAAATAAGCTGGATCATATTCTGTTCTTATTTACACAACTCCTAATTCAGAATAATGGTTGAAGCCCTTGCAATTACTCCAGATTTAGACCAGCGCTCAGGAGAGCAGAATTTGCCCCCTTGTGTTTGTTAGTTGCAATTTCGGTTGGAAACTGTGCTACAGAGAGGGCCTCTCTGGTAAAACCCCTAAATGGCACATTATATTGAAGAATTCACTTAGCGCAACTTACTGTAAGTATTAAAGTGCATGTAATTACTAGAATTTACTTGATGATGTTTCTTTGTAAAACTTCTGTAAAGATTGGAACCAACATTGCCTCCCAGTAACATTAGACCCTTGAGTAAGACCAACTGCAATGAATTAACTATGGAAAAAAGTCCATCTGTATGGAGATCATCCACAACAGAACCCTTTCATGGGAGTGTGTGTGTGTGTGGGGAGAAGCAAGCCATTTTACAAGGGGGTACATAGATACAAATTTAAACTGCGGGCTAGCTCCTTAAACACATACATCACAAGTTATCAGCCAATACTTGTGTTTAGGTAAATGAAGGGGCATTCTGGAGGTAGCGCTTGCTCTTTTTGTTGTAACATTGGAGCTAAAACTAGAAGCTGAGGAGATCTGAAAAGAAACCCCTCTGGATAATTCAGAACTACACCACTGTCTTGATGCTCAGCATCGTTTACCCTCTCGGATCTTTTTCCTTTAATTTCTTTAGGGCACTGTCCTAGGCATTTTAGAAATAATGCTACATCATGTCAGTAAAAGCACTGGTTTTTACTGACATGATGATTGCATGGCAGACAGCAATATACTTCAACAGAATATGCCCCTGGGGCCATGGTGGGGGAAGAGAACCTGGCATAGATGACTTTTGCAGGGCAATTTGCCCCGGGCCCCGCAGGGGCCCCCACGAGAATTTAGTATTCTATAGTATTGCAACTTTTTTTTATGGAAGTGGCCCCTGAAATTGCTTTGCCCCAGGCCCCCTGAGTCCCCTGGGCAGCCCTGGACTTTTGCTTCCCGATACTGGGGGGGCACAACCTAAAGGTGAGGACATATGACTGCCCCACGTGTCTCCTCTGCCCAGCGATCCCCCGCACCCGGTGCCCAGCCCTGGGGCCACCGCGCTCTCCCCACTCCATATTACCTGCAGGGGGAGAGGGGGCTCTGTCCTTCTCCCACTGTGTCTCCCCCTGGCACGTTTGGCCCGTGTCCCTGGCAGGCGGGCCCAGGCGGGGAGGAAGTCACTTCTCTTGCCAGCTGAAGATGGCCGCTCTGGGTTGCTGCTCTGTGCAACGTAGCATGGCTGGGGAGGTGGTGGCAGTGGCCTGCTCCCCAACCGGGCCCAGCTGCTGGGGACAGGGATGAGTGAGCCTGAAATGTGCCGGGGGGAGAGGGGACCCCGGCTCACTTGGCCCCCAGCTCAGCTTTCACAGGCAACTGCTGTGCTGCACAGAGCAGCGACCCAGAGCAGCTGGCATGAGAAGTGGCTGGTCCTGCCCTCTCCGCTGCCTGCCTGGGCCCAGCTGCTGGACAGGGACTAAGCATGCGGGGGGGCAGACGCAGTGGGAGAAGGACAGGGTCCCTCTCGCTCCCCCACCCCGGCAGGCCAAGCAGAAATCTGGGGGGGCACTTGACCCCACATGCCCCCTCATGTATGGCATGTGCCCCTCCAAAAGCAGTGAAATTTAAATTCCTGTGCACGCCCGTTACTTCAATTGTGACAAGTTAGAAACCTAAAAAATATGATGAACTCACCAAAGGTGAGAACATTAGCTCAAATCCTTTGGGGGTGGGGGGAAAGGGAGGGAGGACAAGGAGGTTGCAATTGGCAGCCTGGATAGGGTTACCATATTTTAATTTTAAAAAAGGAGGACACTCCACGGGGCCCCGGCCCCGCCCCAACTCCACCCCTTCCCTGCCCCAACTCCGCCCCTTCCCCGCCCCTTCTCCAAAGTCCCCGCCCCAACTCTGCCCCCTGCCCTGAACGCTCCACCCCCTGCTCCTCCCCCTCCCCTGCTTCCCGCGAATCAAATGTTCGCGGGAAGCCTGAAACAGGGAGGCAGAAGGTAAGCTGGGGCTGGGGCGGGGCGCGGCCCAGTTCGGCCGAGCGGCTCCCTCCGGGGCCCGGCCCCCGGCCGAGCACCGCTGGCCCTGGCCCGGCCCCCGGCCCCTGGCTCCCAGCCGAGCACCGCTGGCCCCGGCCCGACCCCCGGCTCCCGGCCCCCGGCCGAGCACCGCCGGCCCTGGCCCCGGCCCCTGGCCGAGCACCGCCAGCCCTGGCCCCGACCCCCGGCCCCAGCAGCCCCGGCCCCGCACCGCCGGCCCCGGCCCCAGCAGCCCCGGCCGAGCAGCGCCGGCCCCAGCAGCGCCGGCCCCCGGCCGAGCACCGCCGGGCCCTCCCTCCCTATTTTCCTGGACATGTCCGGCTTTTTGGGATTTCCTCCCGGACGGGGATTTGAGGCCCAAAAAGCTGGACATGGCCGGGAAAATCCGGACGTATGGTAACCCTAAGCCTGGAGGATGAAGGAGATGCAGGATCCAGGGACGAGCAATCCACCCCCCCTCCCCGCCCCACAGCCCCTGGAAAGCTCAATGAAGTAGCAGCCGGTGGTAGTGCAAGCCCCAAGCTTTGGCCAGGAGAGGCACAGCATGGAGCGCCCCAAGCACAGCAGTGTAGGTGTGCGAGTGAGTGATGCAGGGGAGCCCTAGCTAAGGGCTGTGGCCAACAAAGAAGCCACCTGGCTGATTGACAGCTCAGGGGAAGGGTTGTGTGACTCTTGCACACAGAGAGCTCTGCATACCTGTTTTAAAGGGCCAGTGCTCCTGCATGCTTGTGCTCGTCCATGAGGAGCGAGCTGGAGCCCGGCTCAGGTATGAAACTCGGGGGTGGGGTAGGGTGGGTAAGTGCCCCCCCTGCCCTCCCTAACTGGCACCTCTGGTTCAAAGGAGTTTAAGTTAAATAGAATTGAAACGAGTGTTGGGTGCCTTTGGCAGTTTTACAGTCCCAGCCCTAATGTGTAGAGAAGAAGCTGGTGACAGCTGAAAATCAACAGGCAAAACTGACCAAACAAGGGGAACTACTCGGAGCTAACTTACTGGAGTAGGTGAAAAGCCTGCTGTGTCCGACTTCAAACAAAGTACGGAAAGCCTACCCAGCCTGTGCTAAGGCACTTCCTATACCTCTGAGGTGGTACAGGAGGCTCTAGAAGCACCAAGTCTGTCTTTCTGGAGCTTCTGTGGTCAGGCATGGGAGAAGTCACAGAAAGAAAGAAGTTAGAGGATCTGGCTCTGTTGGCTGCATAAATCAGGCAAATTCCTTTTAGCTTGTAAACTCTTTGAGGCAGGGACCGTCACTATGGACTTCACAATGGGTGGTGAAGCTGGTTGGGGCCCTTAGCCCTATAGACATGCTAATAAATAATAAACTCCAGTGACATCCACTGTGTAACCCTGGCATGAGTGAGATCAGATTCAGGCTCAGCAACAGAAAAAGCTTCAGAGATCATTCAGTCTACGTCTCTGTCAATGCAGGGTTGTTCTCAGTGCCTTTTTTAGTGGTTGATATCTTTCCTAGATTTAAAATCCCCATATTTTGGGACTTCTAAATCACTTCCCAAAGGAGATTATTGCTCAGTTGAATATCTCTCACTGTCAGGAAGACATTGTGAAATTCAGTTTAAATTTCCCCTTAATCATAGAATATCAGGGTTGGAAGGGACCTCAGGAGGTCATCTAGTCCAATCCCCTGCTCAAAGCAGGACCAATCCCCAACTAAATCATCCCAGCCAGGGCTTTGTCAAGCCTGACCTTAAAAATCTCTAAGGAAGGAGATTCTACCACCTCCCTAGGTAACCCATTCCAGTGCTTCATCACCCTCCTAGTGAAAAAGTTTTTCCTAATATCCAACCTAAACCTCCCCCACTGCAACTTGAGACCATTACTCCTTGTTCTGTCATCTGGTACCACTGAGAATAGTCTAGATCCATCCTCTTTGGAACCCCCTTTCAGATAGTTGAAAGCAGCTATCAAATTTCCCCCTCATTCTTCTCTTCTGCAGCCTAAATAATCCCAGTTCCCTCAGCCTCTCCTCATAAGTCGTGTGTTCCAGCCCCCTAATCATTTTTGTTGCCCTCCGCTGGACTCTTTCCAATTTTTCCACATCCTTCTTGTAGTGTGGGGCCCAAAACTGGACACAATACTCCAGCTGAGGCCTCACCAATGTCGACTGGAGGGGAATGATCACATCCCTCGATCTGCTGGCAATGCCCCTACTTATACAGCCCAAAATGCCATTAGCCTTCTTGGCAACAAGGGCACACTGTTGACTGATATCCAGCTTCTCGTCCACTGTAACCCCGTCCTTTTCTGCAGAATTGCTGCCTAGCCACTCGGTCCCTAGTCTGTAGCAGTGCATGGGATTCTTCCTTCCTAAGTGCAGGACTCTGCACTTGTCCTTATTGATCCTCATCAGATTTCTTTTGGCCCAATCCTCTAATTTGTCTAGGTCCCTCTGTATCCTATCCCTACCCTCCAGTGTATCTACCACTCCTCCCAGTTTAGTGTCATCTTCAAACTTGCTGAGGGTGCCGTCCACGCCATCCTCCAGATCATTAATAAAGATATTGAACAAAACCGGCCCCAGGACCAACCCTTGGGGCATTCCGCTTGATACCGGCTGCCAACTAGACATGGAGTCATTGATCACTACCCGTTGAGCCCAATGATCTAGCCAGCTTTCTATCCACCTTATAGTCCATTCATCCAGCCCATTCTTCTTTAACTTGCTGGCAAGAATACTGTGGGAGACCATATCAAAAGCTTTGCTAAAGTCAAGGAATAACATGTCCACTGCTTTCCCTCATCCACAATTATATCCCCATGTATCACTCTTGGTAATTCATCCTAAAAACCAAACGGGGGTGTGAACATGGCATCTAGCACTGCAAAAGAACTAACAAAATGCCATTTTTAATTGTGAACTTTATTTTCCAGTACAATTCAGTTTATATAGCACAGGAGAAGTTTCAAGTAAAAGGGTGCAGGTTGGCTTTAAGGACGCTTTCTATTGTTTTAATCTTTTCCTCTTGCATTAAGTAGGAAAACTTGGGGAAAATAGTTTCTGACTCGGACCCAATCTTGCATTCCTTGTGCATCTGCAAATTTCCATATCTTGAAGTTAGAGGATCCATTAAATCAAAGTTCAGGATACATAAGAAAGGCAGAATCAGTTCCCTCGAGGATAAACAATATTATGCTGTAGTTCACTTTATCCTTCCCAACTAAAGAATGCTTGTTGCAAGATACACAAGTAATCTCACTAGTACAAATACAATAGATAACTTTGTTTGACAAACATGTGCATTAAACCCACAACCATTTTTCTCATATAAAGAATTCACAAAACCAGTGTTTATTTCCATATAAAACCATTTAGTCTGGAAACAATTTGCAGTTAAGTAATAATGATCTTATGTTTATATAGAAACTTTCATCAAGCTGGAACACAAAATGCTTTGCAGACCATCCCTAGATTTCAAGGTGGATCATCTAGTCTGTCCTCCTACTCCAGGGAATTTTACTAATTGATTTCTGCCTCAAGCCCCAAAACTTGTGGCTGAGAAAGAAAGTCTCTTTTACAAAGATAGCCAGTTTTGATTTAAAACTCCAAGTGATAGCGAATCCTTGGTCAAACTGTCCAATGGTGGATTAGCCTCACTATTGAAAATTTTTTGCCTTATTTGTCTTGCTTCAACTTCCAACTACTGGAACTTGTTAAGTCTTTGTCTGCTAGAGTAAAGACCTCCCTAGTATTGACCATCTTTTCTCAGACCTTGATCTAGTCATCCATTAATCTCCTCAAGTCTTTCTATATTAGTTGCTTGCATACATGACATGCTGAAGTTTTGCTTTTAAGGCACAGCCTAGAGTACAGGACTGCCCTGCCCTGGGAAGAGCACTAGAGAGATCGTGCACAAGAAGCAGTGCTAAGAATATGCAGACTGAAAGGTGCAGTCTATCTGCTGCATCCATTAGGATGGAGAAGATTGCACCCCTGATGCAAAGGCCCTGCTCCAGAGGCTAATGCAAAAGGAGGGACAGGGCCATTATCCCACCTTCTCTTTGCCCTCTTTTTGGGGAGGAAATGAGAGTACACTGGTCCCTGCACAAATGCTGTGGCATAAGAACATAAGAACGGCCATATTGGGTCAGGCCAAAGGTCCATATAGCCCAGTATCCTGTCTTTCAACAATGGCCAATGCCAAATGCCCCAGAGGGAATGAACAGAACAGGTAATCAGCAAGTGATTCATCCCCTGTTGCCCATTCCCAGTTTCTGGGAGGGGATAGGGACACCATCCCTGCCTATCCCAGCTAATAGCCATTGATGGACCTATCCTCCATGAACTTATCTAGTTCTTTTTTGAACCCTGTTATAATCTTGGCCTTCACAACATCCTCTAGCAAGGAGTTCCATAGGTTGACTGTGCATTGTGTGAAAAAATACTTCCTTTTGTTTGTTTTAAACCTGCTGCCTATTAATTTCATTTGGTGACCCCTAGTTCTTCTGGTATGAAGAGTAAACAACACTTCCTTATTTACTTTCTCCACATCAGTCATGATTTTATAGACCTGTATCATATCCCCCCTTAGTCGTCTCTTTTCCAAGCTGAAAAGTCCCAGTCTTATTAATCGCTCCTCATATGACAGCTGTTCCATACCCCTAATCATTTTTGTTGCCCTTTTCTGAACCTTTTCCAATTCCAATATATCTTTTTTGAGATGGGGCGACCACATTTGCATGCAATATTCAAGATGTGGGCATACCATGGATTTATATAGAGGCAATATGATATTTTCTGTCTTATTATTTATCCCTTTCTTAATGATTCCCAGCATTCTAATCGCCTTTTTGACTGCCGCTGCACATTGAGTGGATGTTTTCAGAGAACTATCCACAATGACTTCAAGATCTCTTTCTTGAGTGGTAACAGCTAATTTAGACCCCATCATTTTATATGTATAGTTGGGATTATGTTTTCCAATGTGCATTACTTTGTATTTATCAACACTGAATTTCTTCTGCCATTTTGTTGCCCAGTCACCCAGTTTTGTGAGATCCTTTTGTAGCTCTTCGCAGTCTGCTTGGGCCTTAACTATTGAGTAGTTTTAGATCATCTGCAAATTTTGCCACCTCACTACCCCTTTATCCAGATCATTTATGAATATGTTCAATAGGAGTTGGCCCAGTACAGACCTCTGGGGGACACCACTATTTACTGCTCTCCATTGTGAAACCTGACCATTTATTCCTACCCTTTGTTTCTTATCTTTTAGCTAGTTATTAATCCATGAGAGGGCCTTCCCTCTTATTCCATGACAGCTTACTTTGCTTAAGAGCCTTTGGTGAGGGACCTTGTCAAAGGCTTTCTGAAAATCTAAGTACACCATATCTACTGGATCCCCCTTGTCCACATGCTTGTTGATGCCCTCAAATAATTCTAGTAGATTGGTGAGGCATGATTTCCCTTTACAAAAACCATGTGGGCCCTGTGTGGCCACACAGTTGGACCTATACCATCTGGCTCATTTGACCAGTCTGGGTGTTTTTTCTAGTGCCTTGCAAGTTGCTGGTCAGAAAAAGTGGTATGGCAGTTTTTTTTTTGCTGTGTGTAGTGTGGCAGTATGCGCAGCTATCTTAACTACTGTCCATGCACATCACAGCTGGGAATGTGCTGCCTCTGCCCAGTGGCACCTGGGTCCCTCTCTGCCAGGGACAGGCACCAGCCAAAGTGGCGACACTAATATAAACCCAAACCAGTGCAATTACTGTATATTTATTCCTGCTAGCTACTGGATGGAATGACATACCTGCTCCCATTTATGGGATTATGTTGAACTCTAATAGCTTTAATACATAAAGAAAATAAATCTTACCGCTGTAGCTACTATATCTTCTCCTTTCATTCAAGTGGTGAAGGCCTGTTTCTGTTCTCTGTCCCAATTGACAGTCTCCACAGTAGTGGTGTGAAGCATACTTAATGACCATGAAGTCCCGAGTGGATATAGAAACATTACACTGCTGCCACAGTTCAGTGTCTTCTAGCATCATGCTGGGCATTGGCTCAGTGCTGATTAGCTTTTGGGGCTTGGAGGTGTTCCTGGACTGCTCTTTCTACTGTCACAACATTAAAATAATAAATTTTGCTTTGTGAGTTTTTGTAGGGGACCCTGGACTCCACTGTCACAACCACTCCACAAGTGACAAAAAGAAACAAAACAGAAACTTTACACAACTTAAGCAATCATTCATTTTTGTAAGGTTCCCTTTGTTTCCTGTTACAATCAATAAACTCCTTTGTTTAAAAAGATGCTTATAATACCACGTGTCTGTCTCGGGGGGATAAAGGAAGGACAGTTAGTTAAAAGTTGGATTTTGTAACAGTCATGTTTGTAAGTTCAACCTTATAGAACAAACATAATAAAAATGCGCAAGAGAAAAAAAGATAAGGAAAAAATAGTGAATCTTCTGTCTGAGGCTCTCCTTTCCCCCCTGACACACTGTCAATCCTCCATTGTACAATATGAGTCAGGGACACACACAAATTGCTTTAACTTCTGCACCCTATGTTCCTTTATGGTCTGGGATGGTACCTGGCTGACATGGTCCCATACCAAGGCAAAGCCACTAATGGCTTTTGTAGCCTTTCACACTAATTACTGTGTTTGTTGCCCCCAAACCTTTAAAGATCTTGAGTCAGACCCCAAAGTAGCATGTGAGGGGTTGAAAAACCCATGAGATTTAAACAATCCATTTGCATTCTCTTTATCTGCCTTCTTGGTTTTGAGCCTTTTGGGTGCACTGGTGTCACATTTTCATTCTTTTCTCCAGGACTAAGGGCTAGAAGTTTTGTTAAAAGAAAGAAAGAAAGAAAGAAAGAAAGAAAGAAAGAAAGAAAGAAAGAAAGAAAGAAAGAAATCTGAGAACCTCATATATTTGCATGATTCCAGGAGCTGGGGCTCCAAGAAAAACACCAGTTATCATGAGACTCAAACTCAAACCTTGAGAATTGGCAACACTGGTGATGGCAAAAAGGAGTTGTCAGCTCCTAAGCTGGTCCAGCTTGGAGTCAAGTAGACAGGAGAAAAGGGGACAGAAAAGTAGCAAAATTAGACTGAATGAAGTAATATACTAGGAAAGAGGGAGCAGGAATCTTAAATCGTACCTTCAAGAGGTTGTTTAAGCTACAGCAGATCTGGTAGTGGTGACAAGAGCTGAGCAAATAATGGATTTTTGGGTCACATGTAATGCTTTGGCCCCCAATGAAGCATTTTGATTTTGGGCATCTTTAACCTTAAAAAAAAAAAAGGTGAAGGAAATTTTGAAACAAAAGGCTAGATTCACAAGGGACACAGGCACCATTCTTGAGAGAGATGAAGGGGGGAGACCCAGGTTCAAATCCCCACTGTGGAGCAGGAACTTGAACCCAGATCTCCTATATCCCTCTTGAATGCCCTTGCCACAGGGCTATATATAGAGTATAGCTCTCAAGCTTTGCTGTTGAAGCTGTTCTACTTTCTATAGCTAATTAAATATTCTTGGGAGCAGGTGGAGTGGATCTTTGGTTTCTCCCCTCCAAGGTGAGGGCCCTAATCACTGGGCTATAGAGTCATTCTCTCTGATGCTGTCTCCATGAATATTTAATTTATACAAACCAGAAGAGCTTCAACAGGAGAGACTGAGAGAGCCCCTCCTCAGAATATCCCAAAGCCTGGTGATTAGGGCACTCACCTGGGATATGGAAACCTGGGTTCAAGTCCCTACTCTAGAGTGGGAATTTGAACCTGAGTCTCCTACATCTCAGATGTGTGCCCCAACTATTGGGCTGCTAGGGGAGAATACCACCCCGATCCTAGTACTGAGAATAGCATATAAATCCCCTTGGGACGATGCCTAAAAAAAAAGTTTAATTTTGACAGTGCTGAAATTGACTATCTTGACATTTCCAAAAGGTTTTTTTTGGCCAAAACAGTTAGTCAAAATTGACACAAATTCACAAAATTTTTCAGTTAACCCAAATCTGTATTATTCAGTGAAAACAAGTTTTGCCTGAAATTTTTTTGCCTACCTCTAGTAACCTGACATCCACACTAATCTCTGTCTGGCTTCTAAGTGAGTCCATCTGAGGCCTGAAAGAATTCCTCAAAGGGCACTGGATGAGGAATGCCCCAAAATTATCTAGAAGGGATGATCAATCATCACTGCCTCAAAGTATCTCATCAAAATGATTTCAGGTATCCTAGTCCATCATGCTAAACTGTGAGTTCATACAAGTGCTTGCAAGTCATCTAACCATCACATTTGAGTGCAAACATACTAAATTCATACTAAACTCAACAGGTAGTGATCAATGGCTTGATGTCTAGTTGGCAGCTGGTATCAAGCGGAGTGCCCCAGGGGTCGGTCCTGGGGCCGGTTTTGTTCAACATCTTCATTAATGATCTGGATGATGGGATGGATAGCACCGTCAGCAAGTTCGCAGATGACACTAAGCTTGGGGGAGAAGTAGATATGCTGGAGGGTAGGGATAGGGCCAAGAGTGACCTAGACAAATTGGAGGATTGGGCCAAAAGAAACCTGATGAGGTCAACAGGGACAAGTGCAGAGTCCTGCACTTAGGATGGAAGAATCCCATGCACTGCTACAGGCTGGGGACTGGCTAGCTAAGCGGCAGTTCTGCAGAAAAGGACCTGGGGAATTACAATGGACGAGAAGCTGGATATGAGTCAACAGTGCGCCCTTGTTACCAAGAAGGCTAATGGCATATTGGGCTGCATTAGTAGGAGCATTGCCAGCAGATTGAGGGAAGTGATTATTCCCCTCTATTAGGCCACATCTGGAGTATTACATCCAGTTTTGCGCCCCTCCCCCCCCCCACTACAGAAAGGAGGTGGACAAATTGGAGAGATTCCAGCGGAGGGCAATGAAAATGATCAGGGGGCTGGGGCACATGACTTATGAGGAGAGGCTGAGGGAACTGTGATTGTTTAGTCTGCAGAAGAGAAGAATGAGGGGGGATTTGATAGCAGCCTTCAACTACCTGAAGGGGGGTTCCAAAGAGGATGGAGCTAGGCTGTTCTCAGTGGTGGCAGATGACAGAACAAGGAGCAATGGTCTCAAGTTGCAGTGGGGGAGGTCTAGGCTGGATATAAGGAAAAACTATTTCACTAGGAGGGTGGTGAAGCACTGGAATGGGTAACCTAGGGAGGTGGTGTACGCTCCATCCTTAGAGATTTTTAAGGCCCGTCTTGACAATGAGATGATTTAGATGGGGTTGGTCCTGCTCTGAGGAGGGGGTTGGACAAGATGACTTCCTGAGGCCTCTTCCAACCCTAATCTTCTATGATTCTAAATTAACACAACTTATTTGACTTCATTTGTCCTTTCAACAATTTTACATAACATATTACAGTTCAAACTGACGTTCCGTGTCCAATCACAGGTGTCCCTAGCCTCTGTTTGCCAGCAGCTGGGAATGGGCGACAGGATGGATCACTTGATGATTACCTGTTCTGTTCATTCCCTCTGGGCACCTGGCACTGGTCACTGTCAGAAGACAGAATACTGGGCTAGATGGACCTTTAGTCTGAACCAGTATGGCCGTTCTTATGTTCTGATTCAGCCAATTTAACTCAGCAAAACTAGGATTTTTTAAAAAATCATGCATTTTAAAACAATATGATTCCATGGAAAAAGTCCACATCTTGAACTGCCAGCACCACTTAATGTACCATTTGGACTATTCTGAGAGGTCTCCAATCCAAATTCTAGCCTGGCCTGACTCTGCTTGGTTCATCATCAGCTTCAGCACTGATGAATGTACAGCCACAGGCCAGTAATGAGAAAAAAGCAGTGCTGAATTCTCAAATAAAATAAATCTATGTCTACCACAGTCTATATTTCTCCATCCCCCCCGCCCGCCTCTGTAATAAAGTTTACAGAGGAACCACAGGAAGATTTTGCCAGCACAGACTAAACACACCCTCATATGAAGTGAAGGAAGAGAACTCAAATTATCACCAGTAAATATATTAACACTGGACTTCTGAGCATGCTTCTATGAAAAATTCACACAACTGATGTGAAAGGAACAGTATGTCTTAGAATGTGTGACCACATACATTACAACAGCTTCTGTGAACTCCTAGAACTGGTCAATTGTCCTGCTCATTAACAACTCTGGACCTCTATGAGCATCTGTGTGAAAGTGTTCAGGCTCAGTGTAAAAGGGAACAGCATATTTTACAACATTCTCCACATACATTACAGAGGCACCTGCTAATTCAGAAGTAATTCTATGGTTCTTATTGCTTTGTTGCAGTCATACCTAGATAGTACGCAATCCCTGTACAGAATATTATCCAAGCGCTATATGTGTTAAGATTTATGAGTGGTGAGTCTCACCCTTTTTCATTCTGTGGAGCACTTTAAGCGAGCTCCTGTTATGGACATGCCTCTGTGACAGATATGGCAATTTCCTGGATAAACTTGATTGAATTAAGTCAAACCTCATTGCATTAAGTTTAAATATTTTAGGAATTCATTGTATTAAAAATGGAAATGTTTATGTATTATGGTGGGATTGTATGTAATGTCTCTAGGGAACTGTGTTAAGTCTCTGGGAAGTGTTATGAACTTCAAAAGGACTATTTGAAACAATGTGAACTTTTAAAGTTAAATTGGTTTCCTAGGAAACATCGGGGGGCTAGGAAACATCGGGGGGGGGGGGGGGAAGGGGAAGAATGCAAATTCCCCATTTCCAGCCCCAATCTTTTGAAGCTATGGCTTGAGGAGAAAGCCATTATCTGCCTGATTACCTATTCATGTCTGTAGCGATCAAAGACACAAACTGTATAAAAGAGAAAAATCACAGATATATGGATGTGCTTGTTCTGAGCTAACAGCTCTAGTGAATTTGTGACCACAGAAAATCTCAAGATGAGGTTTGAAGGACTATTCACCTGCCCAAGCCCTTGCTGGAGCCCGGGTGATCTCTGGTAAGCTTATTAGCATGCATGCACATTCTATTATTGTTTTTAATATGTTTTCTCTACAATGCTTTCACCCTAAGGATACATGTGCTAGCTTAGAAAGAGCTGTGTGGTAACTTGACTGTGAACAAGTACACTGTTTATAGCCTTTGAGAAAGGAAAGCAAAGCAGGCCTGCTGAGGCAGTCTGACTTGTTGGGAAATTCACAGCGTAGGCAGGGAACTCTGCAGCCTGGAAATATCCCAGTCAGGAAGCAGCAAGATGTGTGTCTGCACTCAAGAGAGCTGATGGCAGAGAAACCAGAAGCCTAAGAGGAGATGCCCTTGATGGAACCATGGAGACGGAATATAGGTGCAGCTGCCATGAACTGTGACAGCCTCCTGACCCAGTACCTCACCCTATCACTGCTTGGTTCTCATTCTGCAGAGCAGCGGGAAGGATCTCATGGACCGAAGTTTGTAAGCAACTGATTGAGTTTGATTTATAGTGGTAATAAATTGCCACTACCCTGTGAATTCCTATGGCCTTGTACCTGGGAGCATCCCTTCCAGTTCATCCCTCCTTGAAGAGAGTCATGAAGCTTTTTGTCTTGACCATACAGGATAGGGTTGACTGCACCTGTCATTCCTGACAGAATCAGATGGTTCCATTGGAGACTTGCTACATAACCTTCTTTGTCATTAGTTATGTCAGTGGTCCCCAGGACCGTTGCTTGGTGTGTTCTTCCTGTAGGATGACAGTTAGGGCTCAGGCCTCTGCCAGCCCCTAATGTGATTAACCATCCCTAATCACAATTCCTCAGGCCCTGCATTGCGAATGTATGCTGCTCCCTAAGCTCATAGGTTCCAAGTCCAGAAGGGACCATTGTGATCATCTAGTCTGAAATCCTATATAACACAGGCCATAGAACTCCCCCAAAGTAATTACTAGAGAACATCTTTTAGCAAAATATCCAATCTTAATTTTAAAATTGCCAGTGGATGAAGAATCCATCACAGCTCTTGGTAAATTGTTTCAATTAATTATCCTCATTGTTAAAATTACACCGTATTTCCAGTCTGAATTTGTTTAGCTTCAACTTCCAGACATCGGATCATGTTATATCTTTCTCTGCTAGGTTGAAGAACCTATTATCAAATATTTGTTCCCCATGTAGGTACTTCTATTGTATAGCCAGGGGTCGGCAACCTTTCAGAAGTGGTGTGCCGAGTCTTCATTTATTCACTCTAATTTAAGGTTTCGCGTCCCAGTAATACATTTTAACATTTTTAGAAGGGCTCTTTCTATAAGTCTATAATATAGAACTAAACTATTGTTGTATGTAAAGTAAATAAGATTTTTAAAATGTTTAAGAAGTTTCATTTAAAATTAAATTAAAATGCAGAGCCCCCCGGACCGGTGGCCAGGACCTGGGCAGTGAGAGTGCCACTGAAAATCAGCTCGCGTGCCGCCTTTGGCACACGTGCCATAGGTTGCCTACCCCCGTATAGTCAAATCCTCAACCTTCTCTTGTTAAGCTAAATAGATTGAGCTCCTTGAATATATCACTGTAAGGCATGTTTTCCAATCCTTTAAATCATTCTTGTGGCTCTCCTCTCCTGAACCCTATCCCATTTTTGAACATCCTTGAATTGTGGATACCAGAACTGGACATAGCATTCCAGAAGTGGTCATACCAGCGGCAAAGGTAAAATAACCTTTCTACTATTACTTGATATTCCCGTTTATGCATCCAAGGATCACATTAGCCCTTTTGGCCACAGCATCATACAGGGAGCTCTTGTTCAGCTGATTATCCGCCACAACCCCCAAATCTTTTTCAGAGTCACTGTTCCCCAGGACAGAGTCCCCCACCCAGTAAGCATGGCCTACATCCTTTGTTCCTAGATGTATACATTTACCTTTAGCTCATTTCAGAGCTATTCTCCTTTGAAGTAGTGTCTAAATCCAATGTCCTGCTCCTCTCAAGGCTATCTAATTGCCACATTTTGACCCTTTCAAAGATGCTTGAACGCCTACATCCTTTGGCCTACCTTCTGACCCTCCTTCATCAACCTTATCCATACTATCTTAGTGTCTGGGCCCTCTTAATGCAGCAACCCCATTAATCACTGCTGCTCCCTCAAGGAGGGTTTTGAGATGTGCTGACCAGATATGGGCACTTCCTGGTATAGTAGTTTGGTTTTAGCTAGCTGCTCCTTTCAGCCCTCTTCAGGATTCTTCACAGTGCCTGAGGCTCTTCTTCCCCCTATCCCTGCTGCCTCTCATGCCCACTGTTTACTCAGAGCCTCAATATCTGGCCTGCTCTCCAGTTTCTTTTGAACTCCATCAGCCTGAATGTAGCAGATGGGCTCCTTCTAAAGGGATTGGAGGTGAGCAGGACTCTACATGTTAGCATCATTGTCTCATGCAGTTCCTCTGCAGTTCTTTAAATGGCAGCTCTCATTTGGTTCTTCCCAGTCCTTACTCCTCTTCTGACCACTGAGCTGCTGCTCCCAGCCATGAATCTTCTGAAGGCCTGGAAGGTCTTTTTGTAAGTTCACAATGCAACATGGCCTGGGCTGTTTCCCAGCTCTTCCTCCCTAGCCTACTTGTTGCTGGCTTCCCCCACTGGTCTAGAGCTCTGTCCCTGCCTTGGCTTTATGTTCACTATGTACTGGTTCTCTCCAGCCAATCACAGCCATTTTCTTCTGCTTTGCAGAGGTGTTAGGCCTTTCGGTATGTTGGGTGCATATGGACAGAAGATCTTTCTTGCTTCCTGGCTGAGCTTTAAGAGGGCAGAGGGTCCCTGATACCGGCTTTTTAAGATGGTCCAGTGTCCTTCCACCTGTTACTCTTTATTGGCTGAGGTGATTGATATAGACTTTCATTTCCCCTTGAACCCAGTTACTGACCTGTGGCTCCTCAGATCATTCAGGTAGCGGAAAGGGCCTCAGCAGTGAACCTGCAGATTCAGTACACTGGACTGAACATCTGGCTGCAGAGAAGGGAGAAGCTGCATGGGTGAGGAAGAGAGAAAGGTGTAGAAGAAATAACAGACAACTCTCTGGAGTGTCTGTTACGGTTACCAGACAGCAATGTGAACCTGGAGATGTGCCTTTACCCTAAGTTTGTGAATTCAAATTGGAAGCTGGCTGGTGTTCAACAAAGAACATAAGGTTCAGGAAAGAATGCAGAGTCAGATGGGGGAAAAGCTGAATCAATATCACTGCTGCCTGAGAAATGCAAAAAACTGTCTCTGAAGAGCCCTTCTTGAGTGAATGAACCTAAACTGTGCTGGCCAATGGTTGAGTGGACAAGGCTTTCATCCACACCAGTTTAAGGCTTGGCCTCTATTCACTGTAGGAATGCAAATAAAAATTAAATTTAATTTCTTCCCATCTCAAACGGTTTTCATAGTAAACTTGCAGTATAAATTAATACACTGCCAGTTTAGTCAAGGGGTTTATCCATATTATGGGAGGCATGTAATCTTACATAAGTATTATTTTTACTGATCTGATCTTTTTATAAATAGAGATAGAAAAATAGGGATTGGAAACCATTTTGAATTAACAAAATCTATTAAAACATCTGCCACTAGATGGCAGCATAAACATACACAAAACAGTAAATCTATCACATACCATGAATGCTTTCCATATGCCTAAATTATCTTGCCTCTGAAGAATTTTCTAGTGCCCTAGATTCCATTGTAACTATATTTAATTCAAAATATCTTTAAATACTTAAAAATGAGGGAATTTTCACACTATGTCTAGCTGATAAAATTAAAAACCAGAACAAGCCCTTTAAAACCATTAACAACGTTATGTATTTTTGATTCCTTATCCTCCATGTGCACTCACTCTGAAACATGGGCGACTATTCAGTTAAACTGAATAAAATGACTCTTTTTCTGATGGCATTTACCCTAGAACAAAGCCTGATAACTCTTCTAACAGCGGCCCTCAGTTTTCAGAGCAACCCAGCCATCTAACCCTATTTAACTCTGCCACATTATAATAATCCTTTGCTTTCTGTAGCACCTTCCATTTGAGAATCTTAATGTACATTGCACTATCATTGCAGTCATTTATTTAGCGTCCTAGCACAGCCTGTGATGTACATATGTATTTTCCCATTTCTTAACAAATGAGGGAGCTGAGGCAGAGGGCAATCAAGACCAAACTTCTCCAATCGGATGACTTCACTCAGGCCCTGTGAAGGGGAATACTAAGCACGGATGCTGCCTACTGGTCAGGCTGGGGTGTAGCAGGTTGTCTTTCACCCAGGCATTCCCCTTTCTCACTATACCTCCACCCCGTGGTGGTCTGTCCTTTTAGCAGCTCAGCTCTCTGTCCGAGTCACACATGCAGATCCACCCCTTTCAGGGTACACATAGAGTCCAATAATGTGGAATTCATCATAAATCAGCAAGGGCTTCAAGCCCCCCCCCCCCCCCCCCTTGGGTCAGGGGTTGGACCCTTGTATCTTCAGGATCTTCCCCAACTGCTGGCGGATAGACTTCTGTCATTGTCCCCTCTTAGGGACTGTTAGGGAAGCCCAGGCCCACCCTCGCCACCAGGTTCCAATCTAGGGCCCGGTGGTAGGCAGCTAAGTCCTGTACCTTGGGGTGCTATGCGGCTGCCTCCCTGGATCACTTCTTACCAGTGTCCCCTTTTCTCACAGGTAAAGAACTGAATATAAAAATAAAGTTTCTGACCTTCAAAAGTCACCAGCTCCTCCTTTACAGCCCCTCTGATTCAGGTCAGTATCACCAGGCAGCAGTGATGTGGTGTGACTTGATCCCTGTCTGCCTACCTCTGAGCTACTTTGCTTCCCTTTTTTAAGCTCTGCCTCCAGCTTGTGCAGGTGTGATGGGGCAGGGCTGCTTAGGTCCAGAGCAGCTCCTTAACCCCTTCTTCTCCAGTGTGGGGTTTGTACATCTCACAACAGGCACTTAACTCAGTATTAATTGGATTGGCTTATTATAGAGTAATTGGATCCATATTTGTCATAACTATAAAAGGAAGGGTCATAACTATAAAAGGAAGGGTAACAGCTCTCCTGTGTACAGTACTAAAATCCCTCCTAGCCAGAGACTCCAAATCCTTTTACCTGTAAAGGGTTAAGAAGCTCGGGTAACCTGGCTGACACCTGACCCCAAGGACCAATAAGGGGACAAGATACTTTCAAATCTTGGGGGGGGGGAAAGGCTTTTGTGTGTGTCCTTTGTTTAAGGGGTTGTTCGCTCTTGGGACTGAGAGGGACCAGACATCAATCCAGGTTCTCCCCATCTTTCTAAACAAGTCTCTCTTATTTCAAAATTGTAAGTAAAAGCCAGGCAAGGCGTCTTAGATTTACTTTGTTTTCTCAACTTGTAAATGTACCTTTTACTAGAGTGGTTATCTTTGTTTGCTACACTCTGAACCTAAGACAGAGGGGAGTCCTCTGAGCTCTTTAAGTTTGATTACCCTGTAAAGTTATTTTCCATACTGATTTTACAGAGATGATTTTTACCTTTTTCTTTAATTAAAAGCCTTCTTTTTAAGAACCTGATTGATTTCTCCTTGTTTTAAGATCCAAAGGGGGTTTGGATCTGTATTCACCAGGAGTTGGTGAAAGGAAGGAGGGGGGAAGGGTCAATTTCTCCTTATTTAAGATCCAAGGAGTTTGGATCTGTATTCACCAGGGAATTGGTGAAGGTCTCTCAAGGCTACCCAGGAAAGGGAATTAGCTTTGGGATGGTGGCAGCGGACCAG
Source organism: Emys orbicularis (assembly GCF_028017835.1). NCBI lineage: Eukaryota > Metazoa > Chordata > Testudines > Emydidae > Emys > Emys orbicularis. The sequence goes on along the minus strand of NC_088683.1, from coordinate 29,247,765 downwards.
AACTAAGCTGGTAGTTAAGCTTAGAAGTTTTCATGCGGGCCCCTACATTTGTACCCTAAAGTTCAAAGTGGGGATACAGCCTTGACAATATTAAATAGATTCAGGGCCTTACTTTAGGCTTCCAAATTTGAAATTTTTGATCTAGTGGTTTACCTGCAGTCACTAAGGAAATCTCTGGTTTGGAGCTGAGAATACAATTCAGGCCTCCAGAAATCTAGTTTTGAGTTCCTCCTTTGTCAGACTTCACTTCTGAACGTGGGTTGGAACAACAGAAAAGTTCCTGTATATCTGTCCTAAAGCCTGAATTTGGGAAGCCTTATAATAGAAAACTGATTACATCTGTTAATGGCATTTATATACTTCTAGCTCATCGTCAGTTGTTGAAACTGAAAATGTTCATGGTGGAAATATTTTTCATGCAGATGGAATAGGAATATAACCCAGAAGATAGGGTTTTGACAATTTTTGTTTCATGGTTTGATTACTAATAAATATTACGGGCCTGGTTCTGGGCTAATTTTTACCTGTGTAAACCAGGAATACCTATCAGTTCAGTTATGCTGGTGTAAAACCAGTTTGTATAAGAGCAGAATGAGTCCATAAATGTGTTTAACATCTTTCATCCCAAAGTGTTTTACAAATGTAACAAAATGATATACAAACTAGGGGGCTGCTCCTGCTCCATTGGAGTCAATGGGGCCTTTGCCATTGACTTCAGTGGGTGCAGGATCAAGCCATATAGGGGGAGATTTTTCAAGGCATAAATGGCAGGAAGGGACCTAATTTCCATTGGAAGTCAGTAGTCAGTGCTGAGGCATTTGTTCAGTACGGATTTTAAGGGACAAGTATCACCTACCAAACCACAAATGCCACTTTCTGCAGCACTTGGTTTTCCATTGAGGTCTCACTCCAAGTACTAACTAGACTTGGAGTGAGACAATGAGGACTAGACAATGAGGCCGAGCTTGTGAGAATACAGAGTTGCACTGCACCAGGTGGAATGGCTGCATGTGCATTTTAACCATTAGCCTGTGCAGGTTTTGTCAGCTAATATAACAACCCAGGGCCAGGCCATTCCCTTCTGTACAAAAATACCTGGAAAGGAGAAACATGTTTAAAACCCCATACACTTTGGTGGAGGGGAAAATTGATGCATGTTCCACTCTGAGGACTAGCTCAGAAACTATTCACCATAGACATATACATATATAAACTGTACAAATTGAATCCTGCTTTACTTTTTAATTGGACAGTTTATTTCATTTCAAATCACTGACAGTCTGTTTCCCAGCTGAAACTAATGACACTTTCATAACATATGAAAGACGTTGTCCTATTGTTTAGGCACAAACTTTGACCATCCTTAAAGATATTATAATAATATGGTTGGGACTATCCTCAGAAGCTATATATTACGGAACAATAGCAGATACTCCACAGTTAAGGTTGCAACCCAGTTTCCATGATAAACACTATTTTTCACCCCTCTCTAAAATCTACAAACAAAGGTTTTATCAGAGTGAAAATAGGTAGACTGCTTCTAGGCCCAAGGTAGAATTTCCCCACCCACTTTCATGAAACTTCAAGAGGGGTTCTGAAGTTATGGTCCCACCAAAATTTGGCAGGTGCTCAGAGTTTGAAAGTACAGACTTAAGCTACTAGGCTTGTCTTCACTACGGGGAGATCGACTCTGCTGCAATCGATGCAGCAGGGGTCGATTTAGCGGGTCTAGTGAAGACCCGCTAAATCGATGGCAGAACGCTCTCCAGTTGACCTTGGTACTCCAGTTCTCTGAGAAGAGCAAGGTAAGTCGACCAGAGAGCGTCTCCTGTTGACAGCACAGTGAAGACGCTGGGGTAAGTTGACCTAAGCTACGTCAACTCCAGCCATGTTATTCAAGTAGCTGGAGTAGCGTAACTTAAGTCAACTTACCCTGGTAGTGAAGACAAGCCCACTGTGATGAAAAATTCAAGACCAAAGCCAAAGAGCTTGTCTATATATCCCAAATGAATTTACAATCATGCATGAGGTCATGTGGGGACTGGAGTATGGTAGCGGATGCAACGCTATTGTACACTTAGCAATAAAGCTCACAAAGCTTCTTGGGGCTAAATTCTGCAATGGTTTGCATCTGCTGCAACCCCAGTTGACTTTAGGAGGTATGCAACAGTTGTAAGTGAAGATTTGCACCCTTTACCATGGGGAGATCTTGCCGAAGACAGACGTTATCTTCTTGTATTTCCAAACAGACCTGAAGGTCCAAATCCTGACCTGATGTGGCCAGGCAAAAATACACTGAAGTTAATGGGGTTGCAGGAATAAATTTGATCTGGGCAGCCAATTAGAGATGGAGAGAAGGGAGCTAGGTTTAATCTCATCCAGAAAAGATATTTCACATTTCATGATAAGGATTTTGCACAACATTAACAATCAGATGGTAAGCTCTTTGACCATGACTTTTGATATATTTGTACAGCGCCTATCACAATGGGGGACCTCAATAATTTAACAATATTTAAGGCCAATGTAAAGGAGATGATATAAGATGCTTTCTGAAATCAAGCTATTATTTGGTTTCTGTTAACAGAATGGCCATTTGTGACAGAAGTATAAACTGGAATTGAAAAAAGATCTCTGAGCTTTCCACAAAAATATTTAAGTTGAGCTTTACAAACCTGCCTAGGAGTAATCAATCTATTAAAATTAATGGGCACTTGGCATCCAGATCCCCTGGGTGGCTTTGAAAACTTTGCTATATGTAAATGGTTTTACTGTATTCCACTTCTGATTATTTTGCATCTTATGAAACCAAGTTTACCATTAAAGAATGAAGACCATTTAACAAATAAGGCCCAATCCTGCAAATATGATGGGTGTGGACAGTCCTGTGCCCATCCAGAGACTACTTTCTTTACTGGGGCTCCACATGAGCACAGGGGTCTGTCCCTATGTGTCACATTGCAGGGGTGGAGCCTGGGTAGGGTCTAGAAAGGGGGACACTGATTGCAGTACCAGCAGTCATTACCACACGTGAACTGGAGAAAAGCATAAGCATACTCTGTTTTAGTATGCTACAAAAATTAATCATTGACATTTATTAGGTACTTTAATACTAAGCATATATTAAAGTAACAAAAATTATTGTAGTAATTTTATTTCAGTTTAGTTTTTTACAGAAAGTCAGGTATTCCAACAATTTTCTTTACAGTTTGTTGACTTTAAAAAAAAATTACACACATTTTTGACATTACAATGGAATGGAATGGGAAAGCGTTCACCTTTAAAAAGATAAAAACATACTACTTATACTTAATTAACATTTAGTGATGTACATCCTTGTAACTTTTTGCTTTATTTATGTACATATGGTACATTTCAATTGAAATAGGAGAGCCACAAGGTCTTGTGATGACACATTTTTGCAACATTTGTATGTCTGAAGTGGGCTTTTTCGTTATACAGTCACTATGATGCAAAACTCAGTAGGCAGTAACAAAATTGCATGGCACAGAGAAACCCAATTAATGCAGTTTCTATTGCAGGAAAAAATATCATGATTGCAATAATCTGAGAATACAATGTAACCCCTGGAGCAAATGATTACAACGATACTGTAGCACATTCAGGTAAACCTCTTTACAAACTTCTGAGAGAAAGTGTGCCTATGATATATCAACACTGGTAAATGACAACAAGCTTTATTAAGACCCCATTTAGCAAGGTAGGCCTAAATGTGCCTAACTTTGAGCATGTGAGTTGTCCCATTGATTTCAGGGGGATTGCTCACATGCATAAATTCCTTGCTGAATTGGGGCCTTAATGAGCTTCCCAACCCACCCATGTAGGTCACTTATGTTATACCCTTCCTCTTTATTTTGGTGACAGAGACTAGGAATAGATTTATGTTGGATGACAATTTTTGGGTGTGACTTTCAAAAGTGCTCAGCATCCATTGACGTCAATCGAAACTCCCATTGGCTACAATGGATGCAGACTTGAGCTAAGGGACAGAGTGTTTGACAATCCCACCCAAATTTATCTGTAAACTTATTTGGCAAGCATATATATTAGGTGTGCAGTTACTATGGTGATCAGGGCCATATAGGTACCTTGACAGACAGCTAACATTGCTATTTAATAACTAGTCATTATTTATTGACAATTTGGTCACAGACATTGTCTTCAGCCAAAGAAGCATAACTGAGATTCATGCACTTAGATGCAGAAGAGTTTTGTTTTGCAGTGACTCATTTACAACCAGAAGTTAAAAGCCTGTTTTATCTCTGTACCTCTTCAAGAGCTATTTGTTACTGGGGCCTGTAATAATAATCAATTGTTATTCTAGCTACTTTTTCTGAATGCCAGCAAGTATCATAGTGGCCTTCCAAATCTTCTGAACTTAGAATTGCATCAGGAAATAATACAAAGGCTGCTCACTTCTAAAATACTCCTCTCTAGAATAATTATCTGCTCACATTCCAGGCCTCAGACTGCTCTCACTATTCAATTGCTTTCCAGAATGAGTTTGCTTGGCAAGGAACCTTATGATCAGCAACAAAATGTTGCACTGAAGTCAGAATAACTCGGTGGTAATATGCCTCTCACACCACATAAGCAAAATAAAACGTGAAGGGCCACAGTCACTGCTGTGCTCCAGCTGCTTCACACCACACAAAGCAGCCAGAGCATAGCAGTGAATCTGGCCCAGGGCTTTTACATAGTTTTCTGTAAAATGTACCTGTTTACTAGTCAGATTCATAGATTGTAAGGCCAGATGGGACCATTAGATCATCTTCTCTGATCTCCTGTATAACACAGGCCACTAGATTTCATTAAGTGATTATATGACATAGAACAGGAAAAAATACAAAAGTGCTTAACTGCAGCTGTGTGTTACATTTCAGGTGTCAAGTAATTTCTCCCCCTCCCTTTTCTTTTTGTAAATAAGTGGTTTTATTTTGCCACCTTAAATAGGAGCAAGTCTATGTTGCATGAGAATCAACAGTATTATGACATTCAGAAAGATGAAACTTATTGTATATATGCCTTCACAGAACTACAATATATGTCAGAAATAATTCTTCAGTTATAAGTTTGTTACAGACATAAATTAAACAGAGGACATATGCAGTAAAAATTGAGAAGCTTTACATTTTTAACCAATTTATTATACAGTGAAATAAACAAAGTGCAGAAATGCTGCAGTAAAAGTTATACTTTTTCCTCTAGGAGATGGAAACATTCAGAGTCTATTTATAAATGCTTATTTAAGAGTGATGTCCTATCAGTTTCCTGGCTACTGGAACAGAAATAGTCTTGAGTTAACTGTCTCTCTCTACTGTGAAAGGTTTTAAAGCTTTTTGCTTTTCAGTTGAATAAAAAAATGAGTTTACAAACCTTTTCAATGCATATATTACATACGTTTTGTCTAGCAACAACTACATCCCTTTTAATTTATTCCCTAAATGTGACTTTTCATGCATGTCTTCTGAATGCTGTATTCAGTGACAGTTTCTAATGAGCTGGTGTGTAATCCATGATTGCATCTCTTCAGAAAATCACTTCCATGCCTGGCTGATCTATGTTTAGAAGGCGGCTCTTACCAATCAGGCATTTTTGCACTTGTCAACATTCTTCTCCATTGAAGGCTCCTTCCCAAGCTTCTTTCCATTTAATGTTGATGTACAAAAGCAGTTACTCATTTTGTTTTGTGCTCATTCTAGTGAGGATTGGCTTAGCAGGACTGTGCAAAACAGAGAGAAGAGAGAAGTCAGTTTATTGCCAGCAGACAGTCATTGCTACTGTGTTTGGCACAGTGCTATCTTCTGATCAATACTCTAAATACATTTCACTATTTTTATTTCCATTCATTATAAAAGATAACATTGGTCATCAACTTTAATCTCCAACGATCACAGTGATTTGTAGGGTGGAATCTTTGAAAATCAGTTTTGATCTATTAATCAACAAGGAAAGTCAAAATAAAGGGATTGTTTCATCTGAAGTCTGAACAGTGGGAACACAAAGATGCCGCATGTACTGGGTGAGAGTCACATTTGTTTGAATAATATCAGGAATCAAATCAAGGTCCTGAGATTTCTGTTCAGTATTTATGATTTCCTTCAAATGCCTGCATACACAAACCTCATTTTAAAAAAATAAATAAATAAAGTTAGTCTGGTAGATTTCAGAGGGACAGTCCCCAAAGATAATAGAAGTGTTTTCAACACATATCATCATCCATCATGCACTGGTATGCTCCTCCCTCCCTCCCCCACCATTATTTTCAATACCACATAAACATAAATTCATGTTCAGGGCAAAAAAGGAACGACTGCAGTCATACTATGAATAGGCTGCCGCTGTAGAAAGCCTCCTCCCCTCCCTTTATGCAATCTATTGCATTTAAATCCCAGGGTACTGTGCACAGAAACCATGGCATAGCTGATGTGTCACATGACCTTAAGCCATGGACTGGTATGTCTCTCCACTGCTGCTGTTGTGAAGGCCCTGTGGAGGGGACATTCTGCTTCCTTTCAGGGCATCCAGATGTAGGACAGCCATCTTCTGCAAGATCCCCCTCCAACCATACAGGCTTGTGTGTTGTTCTCCTGATATGTGTATATGTGGAAAGTAGGTCAGTATTTGTCCCTAAGTTTGAATAAAAAGTTATTGTACAAGTGGAGCTCTGCAGATGGATCACTAGCTAAAATTTCCCGGATAACTGGACTATTTAGGCTGAACCTTGAAGTCTCTACTCCAGCAACATCTTCAGTGGCAGGAGTAATGCCTGAGAAAGTATTTAGGATGAAATTCTGGAAATGAGCACACAGCCTGACTGAAGGGGCTCTGTGCTCAGTTACACATGCATGGGGCTGGAGAACAGAGTCAATGGGACTGATTCATCATTACACTCTGACCCCTTTGTGCCAGCGCCAATGGATATAGCACTGGAGATGAGAATTCTCTTGGTGTCGCAGCCAGCATAATGCCCCTATGCTATTCCCATCACAGCTCCCAGCACAGGGGGATATGATGGAAGAAATGGGGTGTGACTGGGGCATCACTGCCCTCTAACTATTCTGAGCTGCTGGAATGGCCTCTTGGGGCCATTAGGCAACAAGGCACAAGTCAGAGCAGCCCTGAGGCTGTTTAAACCTGTTCCAGGGACTGAGAATAGGATTGAGGAAAGCCACCTTTGCCACTTCCCCCAGACCTGCACCAAGTGGAGTGTGGTCTCCACCAGGAATCATGGTCAGCTCACATGCTATGTTTAGAGGTGTTTTATAAAGAGGACACTTACAATGGCTATTGCTGGAACTAGACAATAGAAAACAAATGGCACAGGAAGATTATCTATATCTGTGCATAAGGAGAGCACTGGTGATGATGACTGGACTATTCTCCTTTTTCAGAAAACTAATACACAATTTAGAGTGATCTCTGAGGGAACAATACTTTAATGAATTAGTATACAGTGGGTCTAATAATTTGCCTTTTACAAATGGAAAAGATCAGTTACACTCCTCTGAGCAAAGCTTCCTCTTGTTCCCATGAAAAGAATGTGCCAATAGTGAAGGACAAGTAGTAGACAAGAAACGCACATATTTCTGATTAAAATAATTAATAATTTGTGCCCCAAGGATCCTAATGCATTTGATAAAGATGGGTAAGTATCATTATGTAGTCATAGACGAGAAAAAAGGTAAAGATCTGTTTCATCATCCCATCTATTTCCTTGTCTGTGAAGTATTCTTCCCCACAGTACCTAGGCAAGCATGTGGTCCAATTTACGGTTAAAATTATCCTCCTTTCACAAATAGAAATACTCATGCTGAGAGAGCTAAATCATTTCCCCACAGCCAAAGAGTGAGTCAGTGGCAGAATCAGGAATAAAACCATTTTTTTTTGACTCCCAGTCTCCTGCTCGGCCCACTCATCACCCTGCCTCTACTACATCTAATAGCTATGGGAAGGCTTTGATAGAAAATATATGTGGACAAATACAGATAGATGGCATCACAGAGAAGTTATTTGATATGGGACGATTATAACAAGGAACACGAAATCTACAGGCCTTAATAATATACTGTGGCACTTCCATGAAAAATTTCAGGTTTGTAGGATTAAATGGAGCATTTAAAAAAAGGGTTTTTATCTCAAGTTATTGTATTTGCTATTCAAAGGCATGACAATTATTGGATTTCCAGCAACATTTGAAATTCAGCATTAGGGTTGCAACATATTAACATCTTTATTAGTTCTTCTGCAAAATTTTATACACAGGTGTTATACAGAGGAAAGAGGAAATTTAATAAATGTCACAGATTCCTAGTTAGTGCTGTGCAAAGAGGAAGCTGCATAAATAAGTCATTCATTTTGTTCAGTCTGGTTTGACCTTGTAACATGTCACATGCTTTTGACTTTTTGACATTTTTTGCATTGGAGTTACCTACAAATCCTTTTTAGAGCTGTCAGGTGAAACAAAATTAATGAAAGCAGTCTCTGTGAAGGCTATATTGTCCAAACTACCTAAATGCAATGCTGTTAGATTCTCAGTCTATTTGAAGATTTGGAAAGGCTTCACATCCTGGTGATATTATTGTTCCTACCTGACCCATTCAATTAGGGTACATGCCGATTGTTGGTGATAGAGTTGGTATGCAGTCTCTGCTTGAGGGATTTACACCATTCCAATGTTTATGCATGTTTTCTGAGGGAGCTCATCAATATTTCTTTGGTGTGAAGATGAATAGTAGAGAGCATTGCAGGCTGCTCCTTGCCAAAGTATAAATACACAGACTGAAGTTTCAGATAGACCACAACATGCTTTTATGGCAAGGACAGTCAGATAAACAGCACTTACAGAGAATAATGCAAGAGTCTTCATCCTTCAAAGGCTCAATACATTGCCTTTGCAACAGTCTCAGCACTTACCTGATTAATTCTCTGCAGACATATTTATACAACCTCTTAGCCATTCTTTTGATTGGTAGTCTGAAAAATGTGAGCCTTCTAGGGGTTATTACTTTGCTGTTCTCTCTAAACACTTGTGATTACAAGTGTCTTACTAAATTAGAGAGGGGAAGCAAATGACTTTCTTGATGAGGTCAAGACCAATGCTATTCCAAAATCAGATCAGCTGCTAGGAGTCGCTTGAGTAATAAGTGACTGGTAAAATTTCCTCCTCGTCTCACCATAGACCCAAAGTGCTCCACTGACCCATTATTTATGATTATTTATTGAATGCTGGCAGTATATTTGGTGTACTACAGGAGAGAAAGGAAGCTATGGTCACTGTTCCCAGGGGCTTACAATCTAAAATAGACATGCAATGCAGTTTGGATACATAAAACACTGGGTGAACAGCAGGGTCGTTCCCGGGTGGATGACGCCTTGGATAGCCTGAATGGTAGCTGCTGGTTCTCTGTCCTTGACCTCCGCAGTGGATACTATCAAATGCCTATGTTACTAGAGGACCGGGAGAAGACAGCATTCATCTGCCCCTTAGGGTTTTACCAATTTAATCGCAGGCCCCAGGGAGTATCTGGAGCTCCAGCCACGTTTCAGCGACTCATGGAGCGAGTGGTAGGGGACATGCACCTGTTAGAGTGTCTGATGTACTTGGATGACATTGTAGTGTTCGGGCGCACTTTAGAAGAACACCAGACTCGGCTGTGCAAAGTCCTGAATCGTTTGGAACAGGCTGGTCTCAAGTTATCCTTAGACAAGTGCATCTTCTGCCAGACATCCGTGCGGTACGTGGGACACATAGTGTCTGCAGATGGTATAGCTATAGACCCAGAGAAGGTGAAGGCGGTAACCACCTGGCCGAGGCCTGCGACTCTCAAGGAATTACAGTTGTTTCTGGGATTCTGTGGCTGTTACTGCAGGTTCATAAAGAATTTTTCGCACATCGTACATCCACTCACAGAGCTCACCAAGGGATATCCCCCCACAAATAAGAAGAAGGGGAACCCACCTCGGCATCAATACTTTAATGTGGGTGCACCTTTTGGAAAGTGGTGGACTGCTGAGTGTGAAGAAGCTTTCCGTAAAATCATTCAACAGCTCACTCAAGCACCTGTTTTGGTGTACGCTGATCCCACCCAGCCATATGAACTTCATGTCGATGCAAGCTACACCGGTTTAGGCGCTGTCCTTTATCGAGAGCGTGAGGGCAAACTCCGACCGTTAGCATTTGCAAGTCGAGGTCTCACACCACCTGAGAGAAACTACCCTGCTCATCAAGTGGAGTTCCTGGCATTGAAATGGGCCATCACAGAGAGGTTCCATGACTACCTCGATGGGGCCAAGTTCACTGTAAAAACCGATAATAACCCTTTGACATACATCAAGACAACAGCAAAATTACCTGAAAAATCCACGCTTAGCTGCTGCACCACAGAAATCAGAAACTAATGTACATCAGTATACAGGCAGCATCCATATATGTGTATGTGTAATCCATGAGCCTAATAGGGAGATATCTCTTTAAGAGACCCATTGGGAGGAGGTAGGGGTGAGCCAGGTCTGGGTCATTGTTGCTAGGCAGATTAAGCACTCCACATCCAGAAGCTTCTGGAATTGGGTGTGGTAGTTTTGGGTCTGCTCCAATAGGTTCCCTGTTGCTGGGGTCAGACTTCATGAGGGCAAGCAGTGAGGGCAGCTGCTTTGCAGAAGGCCATGTGCCCTGTGTGAGTTGGGAGAAGCTGAGCTGAGACTTAGGTGAACAAAACCTAAGCTTTTGGGAAGTTTCAGTTTCTTCTCACTGTATTTCTGTGGGGACTGAACTGTTCAGATTTTAATTTGTTTTTTTTTATTTATGTTTCTGTATAACTATGAAGGTAATGTCTGTGGATTATAACATACCCATGTCATGTTGTAAAAATTAGATTATTTGTTTCTCTATCATAAGATTTTATAAAGTTATTTAATTAAATTCATTTCTTTAGTTCCTTTTGGGACTTGAATGTGGGGAGCTTGACCCTGTGCAATCCTTGCTGAAAATCCTTAGAGACTGGGTCTGGTGTACTTGGATGACATTGTACTGGGTCTCCAGCTACTCTTCTATGGGAGTTGGGGGTTTTGTAGGCACTGGAGAAGGGTAATGAAGTGAACTCTAGCCCACCCAAAGGTTACATATGTACCTGTGATTAAGGGGAAAGGCATGAAAGGCAGCTAGGCATCCAAACCCAAGAGGACATTGGGTGCCTCACTTCTCTTCATGTCTTTGAAAATCTTCCCCTAAATTCTTATAATGAAAAATATTCCTGAATAATTGGCTGGCCTAAGACAATGTCACTGCTTTCCCCGGCGATGAGGAGGAGAGAAGACTGTTGGAGGGCTACATGTGGTATCTGCTTCCACTCACTCCTCTGCAGAGAGTGCCTTTTCTTTTCCAAATGTGCCCAGCAAGCATCCTTTGCCTTGGTTGCAGCAGTGCTGCAAAGGAGGGGCTGTGGCAGCACTTGTACAGGATTCTGGGGCACACAATAGATGTAAAGCTGCCCACAGCTATGCACGGCAGGAGCAAGACTGTCCTACTGAATGGGAGAATCAAGAGGTCGGAAACTTCCTAGCCAAACTTGTTTGGTTTGGGGCTGGCTTGTTCCAGCACCTTTTTGATAGAACATCATGAATGGCCTCTTGTTTAGCCAACGCCTAAGGTAAACACAGCACTTCCTCCTTTTATTTGTAGACTACCAAGCAGGATCTGGCAGTTATCTTTTACAGAGTCATCCATGGGTGCTGAAGCCCGACTCTGCTAGCAGGGAATGCTGAGGGTCAGAGACTGTTTAGAGTATGCAAGAAATATCAAAATGTTTATAAAAGTTTTAAAAAACCCAAGGAGTAAGATTCTATGTGCCTTTTCCGGTGAAGAATTACAGGAGTTTATATTGATAGATTGATAAGTGACCTGGCTTCTTTGTTTGCAGCATTTTCTTGCAAAGTAATAGGGGGAAAAAAGGATTTTAACAGATTCTGTATTCAGACTTCATGGAATAGGGGACCAGAACTCTGAATGGAAGGCTACTGCTCATTAGATCTGCTATGATTATATTACTTGTTCTGTTAGGGACAGTAGTTTAACTTCCAGCCTAACAGGCTTTATGAATGTTTTCAGAAGCATTCAAGAATTTCCCAAATGCTCACATGAAAAGATAAATCTTGCCATTTCTATTTGCAGAAAGCTCAGTTCCTGGCTACATAATAAAACTCTTAAAATCTGACAGGCTGATTTCAAGGCAGATGAGGCAGATAATGGTAGTAATTAACCACTGAATGGCATGCCACTTTTTCTTATACAAAGGAGGAACAGAAAAATGGCTAGAGGATCCAAAAAGAAATTTTTTGTCATATTACTGATAGCACTGTTTTCTGTCAGCAATTTATCTTGTGATTGGGTATAGTGCTCTGTCTAATAACACTTCACCACAGACATGAATAATCCATGTCATTCTGATTATTATTCATGAGCAACAGCAAAATACACCTATTTCCCAATCTGCTCTAAAAGACAGTCCACGCACTGTGCCGAATCAAAACTCACCCTATTCCCATGGGATGTAGCCCTTGTTAACAGAGAAATGAACTGGAAGATAACATGAAGTCCATCCCATGCCTTCTCACTAGGTTTGGTTGCTTCTAGGGTTCATACCTTGAAGCTGTTCAGCCAAGACCCTAGTTCGTCCATCAGATCCACAGACTCTCTTAGGGTAGAAGGCTATTCCCATCCTCTTTATATCCATAAACCTCACCTGGTAAGGGAGTCTTGCTGATTCACTGTTTCAGGCCCCGGCAGGATCCAAAACACCAGCTACTAGGGAGTGTTCACAGGAGAACGCTTCCAGACCGTTACACACGCCATAGTTCATAATAATCTAAACATCGCTACCATTTTGAAAATAGTTTAAAATATAACAATTTTAGGTTAAAAATAATCTGTTATGCTTGAGGAGTAGATTCTCTCCTGGCATTCCCATGTCGATTGTTATATCACACTATTCTGTGTTTCTGTCCATAGTAATTGCATATCACATAATTACAAAGACCAAATAACACATAGAATGACATTTACTAATGCAAACTCCCCTCCCCCCCGCAAAAAAAACCCTTCAAATCTTCCACACATCAAAAGAATATGAAGCTAATAACAAACGTGAAAAGAAACAAGGAAGATTGACCTCCACACATTAAGGGGCCTTCTCATCTCATTCCCTAATGTGCCTGGTCTGTTGTACTTTGGTATTTGGAGGTCCTACTTAATTATATATCCCCTTGTTTTAATTCATTGGACTATTTAAGGGACACCAGATTAAAAATTACACTTCTCTCTGGAGTTGCTTTATCTATTAGTGTTACAAATAGCACCTAAAATTATGCCAACTGAAAGAGATTAGAAAATAATGTTTCTCTGTTTTGTCACTTTGTTCACCCTGTGCACTTGACAGCATTTTGTGTACAATTATTTTTAAATGTTTTCCCTGCAGTCAATCACTTCCTCCTGTTCAGGGTGGGTCTTTCACACACAAAAAAAGGGAAGAAAAAAATAAAAATAAGAAAATGGGATTGAAAAGCCACAAAAATTAGCCAGGGGCTCAAGGAAACTGAACTCAGTGGGAGCTTCAGGTATGCAAGGAGTGCAGGTTTGGGTCCTTGATGTTCCTTAGGTGTATTTTGCTGTTGCTCATAAATAATAATCAGAATGATATGGATTATTAATGTCTGTGGTAAAGTGTTACTAGACATAGCACTATACCCAATCACAAGATGAATTGCCAACAGAAAACAGTGCTATCAGTAATATGACAAAAATAGTACTCTGTGATCTTTTCGGGGAGCTTTGAGAAGGGAATCACGTCTCCAAAGAGGTTTTGCTGGCATGGATGATACGGAGTTTGGCTGAGAACTGGAGGGTGACAGAAATGCCTTCACCAATAAAGGCTTTTATGTTATTAAGCAGCTTTCTCCTCTAGTGAGTTGTAGGACACAAGTCAGGCAAAAATCAGGTTTTTATTCCTTCGTTCTGCTTTGCTGCAGTCTTTCCCTATCTATCCTGGACATCCAAAGAAACTACTGTTCTTGTGATTCCTAAGTGTCCCTTAACTGTTTTTCTAGGAAAGTTCTTTATTTTCGACAAGTTCTACAAATTCAAGAAAATCTCCGTTCTGAAACCCAGAGAATTCTGAGGGTTATTTTGTTCTAACTGCTTTTTAAGCTGTTTGAGCTCTGCTCAGCCAATAGCTCCTGCTTAGTATTTGTTGTCTGACTTCCTGTGACCTCCAGTGCCACAAAATCTAAGATTTTCAAATTTGTTATGACCTTCAGTCCATATTGGTTCAATAAGAGCCACTCTGAGTATCAGACCCCTTTAACTAAGGCTTTGTCTACACTAGCACTTTTGTTGGCAAAACTTTGGCAGTCAGAGGTGTGAAAAAAACCACCCCCCTGTCTGACATAAGTTTCACCGACAAAAGTGCCGGTGTGGACAGCGCTATGTTGGCCGGAGATGCTTTCCCACCGTTCATTGGAGGTGATTTAATTATGCCGGCGGGAGAGCTCTCTCCCGTCGGCATAGAGCGGCTACACGGGAGACCTTACAGTGGCGCCGCTGCAGCGGTACAGCTGAGCCACTGTGAGGTCTGTGCCTAAATATAGACTTAAGTGCCTAACATTAGGCATCAGGTTTGAAAACAGCAATCTTTGTCACCTGTTCTCTGTTCGCTTCATTCTTGATTACAGCAAGACTGTATCTTAGTATCTAGTAAGATGCAGTGAGTTTTAAAGATAAGTTTCCACTTTTTTTTTTCTATATTGTTGTGCTGATGGGCATGCTAGCCCCTGTTCATTCAGGGTAAATGGAAGAAGTGATTAAGGTCCATTATGGAGTAAGATAGCTGAAATAATAAAACCCACTGGCCAACATACTGGGCCACATGGGAAGGCCTGAGCAAAAACTAACTCAGGAAGAATAAGAGGAGTTTCCCTACAACTGATTGCAAATACACAGGGTGGGGCATTAAATTGATTCTCACCTTTGTTAGTGTGAGAACGGTAGGAGACAGCCAGAGAAGCACAGTGAGTGTGACCCTGGGAGAGCTGAGAGAGAGAGATTCTTTTGAGCAGTGTTGGCTGAAAAACAGGGTTGGAATCTGAAGAAGTGAACTGCCTCCTGTTTGTTCTTACTGTGTTCAGGGAAACAGGATATTGTGTACATTATTTGTAAACAAACAGGATTGCATTCAAGAATACCTGAATCTTATCATCAATTTCTCCTTCTAATGGAAACTACCCAGGAAGCAGTTCAGCTTCTATTGCTGGTGACCGTTGGTGGGTTGGCACTTTCTGGCTCCTAAGAGCCCTGTGGTCCAGAGTTAAAGACCCATGGTCCCTGATAATAGTACAGGAGTGTGTGTTTTAAGAATAGTTCTTGCTTTTCCCCTTCTTTGATGACATTGATCAGATTTAATGGCAATACTATCAGACACAGACTTCCCACAGTGATCCTGTGTAGTTCAGATTATTAAATTATGGATAGAACTGGTCAATTTTTTGCATGAGGAGACATTTAATTTAAAATGGCCTTTTGAAAAATTGTTGGCATTATCAAAATGTCTGTTTTTTGTGAAATGTTCTTTATAGAGATGTTTAGTTTATTGAAAACTGCATTTTCGTCTTACTGAAGATTTTCAAAAATAATGTCAGTAAAAATCTCAGAAAATGTAGTGATTAAATTCAGTGAATACAAAAATGGATCCATTTCCAACTCTGCAAAATAGAAACAACATTGAATTTTTGTGTGACATTTTCTCATTTTTTTCAACCAACTTCAATACTGGATGATTTTGGAGCACTGGGTAAGTATGACCTGTTCTTCTACATGTCCAGTCACACACCTGTTTGAGAGAGAGCTCTATCACCTTCTGCTATGATCACAGATTCATAGAAATGTGGAGCTAGAAAGGACCTCTAGAAATCATAAAGCCTCCTGCGCTAACACAGGACCAAATAAACCTAGATCACCCCTGACAGATATTTGTCCAACCTGTTCTTGAAAATCTCCAATGCTGGGGTTTCCACAACCTCCCCTGGAAGCCTATTCCAGAGCTTAACTACTCTTACAGTTAGAAATTTATAGTGAATTCTAGAGACTAACATAATGTGTTCTTTCATGCAGCCCCCGTGCCTGGAAAACCTTTCTTGGCTGACTTCACCTCCTCACTCTTCTCCTTTAAGCCCCTTCTCAAAACCCATTTCTTAAGGAAGTCTCAAATGATAAATTATAAACATATGTATCTAGTGATGGAGAAAAGTGCAACCATCTAGATGTATGCCACTAACTCATTATGCCTACCCCAACCATTCAAAACTCATGAGTCAGACACCCAAAACCATGAGTGACTTACAAATTATGAGATTCTAAAACTAAATGTTGGGATCTTTGTATTTGCCTCATGGTGTTTGAGCCTTTAAGGCTCATGTTTTTCAAGGTTTTTTCCTGCAGCCATGAGGGCTAGAAATTTACTTTAAAAAAAAAAAAGAGCTAAGGGTCTCACACAATCACATGACTAGGGCTTTGAAAAAATATAATGAGAATTGACTACACTCCTAATCTTTTTAATAGCCAGACAATCATTTTGTCTTCAGCCTCATCCTTCCCTCCCTTTTCTCCATGTGTTTTCATCTCCTTCCATACTTCTTCTCTTAGCTTAGATTGCAAACCTATAACTGGATCCATATGGGCATATCCCTTCACATGTACACAGTCCCATTGGGTATATGTACACATCTTGTGGACGCAAACCTCCCAGCCCAGGGTGACAGACTCACTAGCACTCTAAAATAGCTGTGTAGACAGCACTTTGAAGTTGTGGCTTGTGCAGAAACTTGGGCTCCGAAGCTTAGGGAAGTGTGTGTGGGCGTTGGCTTGAAAATCTGAGCTCCAGCCCGAGCTGCAATGTCAAAGAGCTGTCTATATAGCTATTTTTGAAGTGCTAGCGCAAGCCCTGCAAGCACAAGTCCGTGAACTCAGGCTGGGAAACTTCCTTTAATGGCCTGTGTAGACATACCCATGACCCCAGTAGGACTCTGTATGGGTGCAAGGGTTTGATTGCATGGATCCCATGGAGGATTGGGACCATGGATTTGGGACTGGATCTTACTCTTAATCCATTTTGTAAAGCACAAAGCACAATGCACATCTATGGCATCATAGAATACCAGCTCTGGAGTTTCCATGTAGGTGGACCTGTAATTTGTGTTGATTTATTTACTCAAAAATGGCAAACATTACAATGGATGGATTTCCCTCTGGGTTTATTGGGTAAAATTTGCTTGGTACTAATATAATAATATATTTTAATTATTTGCTGGAGATGATTAGCAATTAAATTAAACTGAAAAATTTAACCACAGAGAGCTTCCTTCTTGTGCTATTTCAGAATTCACAGATACATTCATCTAAAGCTGAAACATGACAGATGACTCAAATACATGACAGAGCATAAACTATTGATTCTTAATGTTATTTTAACAAAACAAGCAGCAATGGGAAGATCTTTTTCAGCTGTGATTCCTAGCTCCTGAGCATCCTAACCCTTGTCAGTGCTGAAGTCTGGCACCAGGAAATGCTAACTCCAGTAAATAAAGAGTTAATTTTAGTTTTCTTAGTTTGGTATTTTGAAAACCTCCAAGCAAAACCTGCTGCCAGCCACATTTTCCGGTATGATCTGTTTCGCTTGAGAAACTGTTTGGGGTTGTTATGAAAATCAGCAGAGTCAGCACCACTCATAAAACCAAAAACTGCTATGAATCTAACCAGGCATTTTCAGTGGGATTTTTTTTTCTTTGCACAGATGAGAACAAGCTCATGGTTATATAAGAAAAACTTCACTTTGAACACATTTATTAGAAATTTCTTTAGTGTTTTTTGAAATTTCTGTGATCAATCGTATAAGTTCTAGTCTTATGAGGTCACTCTCCATAAGCACAGACTCACCCTGGGTTATCGTTTCTAGTCCTCACTGAACACAAAGCAGGTTTATGCAGAATAAAGACTGGCTGAACTTTTATGGCTCCATTTTGTGGGCTAGAACACAGCCTGTAAAATCTTTTGGCAGGAAGAAAGAACGATGTCCTACCTTTCTTACAAAAGGTTGGAGAATAATACGAAAAATTGAGATTGTAAATTCTTTTTGGCAGAGATTGGCTGTATCTGTCTCCTGTGGAGTGCCTAGCATAATTTTGGATGCTAAAAATAATTTAAATTTTACTAGGCCAAATTATCCTAGGTGTAAAGCCATCAACTTCAGACAAATTGCACCCGACATGAATTCTTATCAGCACTTCTATAGTACTAGCTGCATTTCCAAAGCACCTATCACCATGGTATGTGGGCATTTAGAAAGGAAAAGAAAGGAAAAACACCCTAGGGCTCTGAGAATCCAAATACCCTGAATGGCTCAGTATCTGTGAGTGTGTTGGTGTTTTTGGCCTCACAGAATCATTTATGGGGCCAAAGTAAAGAAGGATCTGGTCTTTTCATAGTATTTCTGTCACCCAGGAATTAAAGCAGAGTGAGAAAGCAGATCTTGTATTATTTTAGCCCCATAAGTGGATCCCCTGTGGAACTGAAAAAAAACCCATTGAAAATAATTAACAAATATTTGAAAGACTCATTATTATTTATTTATACCTCACCCAAGTGTGTTAGATACTTTAGATGCAGGTTAAAAACAACGCAGCCCTTGTTCTGAAGAGTTTACAACCTACTGCTCAACACATAACATCACAGGGGAGACAATGCATGGAAAGGGAGTAGGGAATGGATGAGAGGAGCAGGGTTACGCAGGAAGAACATGTCGTGGCTTGTTTGGATGTTCAGGCTTCTTAAAAGCACCAGGTGACTTTTAAAAATATGTTTATAATTAAAATGATTGACAGTGATTGTGTGAGTTAATTCACTAGCAGGGTTGTCAGGAAATGCACTCCTGAAGGGGAAAGGCTCCTGATATACACTTTCCCCCAAACACTTGAGAAGACAATGCAGGAAACATTCACTTTGATGCTCTGGCTCCGACCCCCTGTGAAGCTTTCCAGACTGGCTTTGGGCAGCCAGTCCAAACCTGTGGGCTGAGAGAACAAAAAACTCTGGCTCAATATAAAAAGACAGGGGCAGAGGTTGTTAAGGGGAACAGTCTGAGAACCAGGCCCCAGAGATTATGGGTTTGGGGCACAATAGACATGCGTCTAAGGCGTGGTCTACACTACAACATTAGGTCGACACAAGGCAGCTTCCATAGACCTAGTTGTGCACGTGTCTTCACTTAAATTTGGCTCAATCACTGTCAATCATTTTAATTATAAACATATTTTTAAAAGTCACCTGGTGCTTTTAAGAAGCCTGAACATCCAAACAAGCCACGACATGTTCTTCCTGCCATGAACAGTGAGGAGGAGGAGGTTGTGGACAAGGAAGAGGAGGAGGAGTATGGTATGGGGGATAGGCGACAGGGAGATCTAGCTGCGCAGCGAGCCAGGACCTGTTCTCAACTTCATCACAGTCCTGCCAGTCAAGCATGGGTGAGCCTGATGCAGGGGAAGGAATCTCAGATAAGCATGTAGTTAAATTTTAAATAACAGGGATGCCCCCTGATAGCAGGACACATCTTTTGCCTAATCATTAATTTATTCATGCTAGAAGAGGGTGGTACAACCAAGAGAGGTAGAGTTGCTATCTGCTTTTCATTCCCCTCTAGAGGTACGTGGTTGGGCACGTAGAACAGTTTGTTTATGTACACAGGGATGTTCCATGAACAGGGCCGGCTCTAGGCACCAGCAAAACAAGCTGGTGCTTGGGGCGGCACATTTTTAGGGGCGGCATGGCCGGCGCCAGAATGCCGCCCCTAAAAATGTGCCCCGGCCGCCCTAGCTCACCTCCGCTGCCGCTCGCGCGCCGCTACTCGCCCTCCCTCCCAGGCTTGAGAGCCTGGGAGGGAGGGGGAGCAGCGGCGCGCGAATCGGCTGTTTCGCGCGCCGCGGCCGCTCGGGGTCCCCCCCCTCCCTCCCCGGCTCTCAAACCTGGGAGGGAGGGGGAGATCCCGAGCGGCCACGGCGCGCGAAACACCTGTTTCGTGTGCCGCTGCTCCCCCTCCCTCCCAGGCTTGAGAGCCTGGGGGGAGGAGGCAGGGCTGGGGATTTGGGGAAGGGGCGGAGTTGAGGCGGGGCCGGGGGTGGGGTAATTAAAAAACGGGGGGGGGGGGGCGGCCAAAATTGTTTTTGCTTTGGGTGGCAAAAATCCTAGAGCCGGCCCTGTCCATGAATCCTCTGGAGAGATCTCGATGAAACTTTCCTGGAGGTACTCTGCAATCCTCTGCTGGAGGTTTCTGGGAAGGTTGCCTTGTTTCTTCCACCACGGTAGGACACTTTCCCACACCACACAGCGATAACTTCAGCAGGCACCATTGCAGTACACAGGCTAGCAGCATACGGAGCTGAGTGGGTACGGGACACCAGAAGCAGTTGTGCTCTTTCTGCCTTTGTTACCCTCAGGAATAGATAGCAGCTAAAATCACCACGGCCTGTGGAAAACGGTACCAGTATTCAGTTCCATTGCCCTATACGACTAGAATCATGCAACCGAAAAGTGAGAACGTAGTCCTTAACATTTTTGGGGAGCAAGTGGAGTGAGTTCAGCAGCTTAAATTTCACTTTCCATAGTAAATACACTGACAATGGTACCTCTGCATGTTTTATCTGCAGCTGCTGCCATTATGGCCTCCAGGGTCTCCCCTGCACGCTCATGAAATGCCTGAGCCAGATAAGGAGGAGAAAGATGAGGATGCAAGATGACATGTTCAAGGAGATCCTGCAAGCCAGTGCTGCATCGGGTAGTGAGCATGGGGCTTGCAGGATGAACACTGCAGATATGCTGGAGAAGAAAAGAATGGAGAGGAGAAAGGTTCAGCAGTCCAGGCAGGAAAAGGAGAGGGAGATGCACCAGGACATAACGGGGCTTCTCAGGCAACAAACAGAGATGCTGCAGGACTCACCTGCTTTGCAGCCCACAGAGAAAACAATATCAGGATCTCCCTATAGCCCCCCAACTTTCCACATGGCATCAGAGGTCAGTGCACTATTTCTACTACTCCACCCCGGGAGACATTAAAGACAATTACAGCTTCACATACACTGACCTGTGAAAGCCACGGTTGGTGTATGCGTAGCTGAAAGGGACAAGAATGTTCTTTCCCCTTCATAAGTTCTGTTCTCTTAATTTATAAAGTTTTATTAAGTTTTAAATGGTTTTGCTTTTTAATTGCCTGGGGGTTTTTTTGTTTTGTTTTTTTTGCATAGATTTTGTTACAGAATAAAATTCTATTATTTGGAACATAATTCATCTTTATTAGTTCACAACACAAGCTGGCTGGTGCTCAGCAGTTCTGAAAGTGACCAGTTACCTGTTAGTCCAGAATATCACACAACTCATAAGATCATTCACAAACAAAATTAATAGGTGCATTAATAATGCTATAGTTGTAGTCCTACATATACAGCAATCATCATATGACTCATACCAGGCCTCAAAAGAGAAGGGCCAGGAAGAACACATTACTACAACACACACTACGCTGGCTCACTATTAAAATGGTCTTTCAAAGCCTCCCTGAGACTTATAGCTCCACATTGAGCTCTTCTAATAGCCCTTGTATCAGGCTGCTCAAATTCAGCAGATTCACCCTCTGTCCCAGCAGAAACTATCCCCTTTTGCTTCACAGATATTATGCAGCACACAGCAGGCAGCTATAACCATTGGATATTTTTCACACTGAGGTCCAATCTTGTGAGTAAACAATGACAGCGTCCCTTTAAATGACCAAAGGCATATTCAACTGTCATCCTGCACCTGCTGAGCGGGTAGCTGAATTGTTCCGTGGTTGTCAAGGCTGCTTCCCCACTTTGAACTTTAGGGTACAAATGTGGGGGCCTGCATGAAAACTTCTAAGCTTAACTACCAGCTTAGATCTGGTCCGCTGCCACCATTCCCAAAGCTAATTCCCTTCCCTGGGTAGCCTTGAGAGACATTCACCAATTCCCTGGTGAATACAGATCCAAATCCCTTGGATCTTAAAACAAGGAGAAATTAACCATCCCCCCTCCTTCCTTCCACCAACTCCTGGTGAATACAGTTCCAACCCCCCTGGGATCTTAAAACAAGGAGAAATTAACCATCCCCCCTCCTTCCTTTCACCAACTCCTGGTGAATACAGATCCAACCCCCTTGGATCTAAAAACAAGGAAAAATCAATCAGGTTCTTAAAAAGAAGGCTTTTAATTAAAGAAAAAGGTAAAAATCATCTCTGTAAAATCAGGATGGAAAATAACTGTACAGGGTAATCAAACTTAAAGAGCTCAGAGGATTCCCCTCTAGCCTCAGGTTCAAAGTACAGCAAACAAAGATAAACACTCTAGTAAAAGGTACATTTACAAGTTGAGAAAACAAAGATAAAAACTAACACGCCTTGCCTGGCTGTTTACTTACAAGTTTGAAATATGAGAGACTTGTTTAGAAATATGTGGAGAACCTGGATTGATGTCTGGTCCCTCTCAGTCCCAAGAGCGAACAACAACCCAAACAAAGAGCACAAACAAAAGCCTTCCCCCCCCCCCAAGATTTGAAAGTATCTTGTCCCCTTATTGGTCCTTTGGGTCAGGTGTCAGCCAGGTTACCCGAGCTTCTTAACCCTTTACAGGTAAAAGGATTTTGGAGTCTCTGGCCAGGAGGAATTTTATAGTACTGTACACAGGAGAGCTGTTACCCTTCCCTTTATAGTTATGACAGTGGTGCTGTTGATGTGGCTGGTGTCCAGCTTCATGAGCCAGGGGAGCAAAGGATAGGCTGGGTTGCCCAGGATCACTACTGGCATTTCAACATTGCCAATGGTAATTTGTTGGTCGGGAAAGAAAGTCCCTGTTTGCAGCTTTCTGAATAGCTTTGGGTTCTTAAAGATGTGAGCGTCATGCACTTTCCCTGTTCTGCCCTTATTGATGTTGGTGAAGCATCCTCAGTGATCCACTAGCGCTTGCATTACCATAGAAAAGTAGCCCTTTCTTTTGATGTACTCTGTGGCTAGGTGATCTGGTGCTAAAATAGGGATATGCGTGTCATCTATTGCTCCACCGCAGTTAGGGAACTCCACAGCTTCAAAACCATCCACTATGTCCTGCACTTTGCCGAGAGTCACAGTCCTGCATAGTAGGAGGCAATTAATGGCCCTGCAGACTTGTATGGCAGTGGCCCCCGCGGTGGATTTCCTGATTCCAAATTGATTCCCGACTGTCCAGTAGCAATCTGGTGTTGCACTTTTCCACAGTGCGATTGCCACTCATTTCTCCACTGTCAGTGCAGCTCTCATTTTGGTGTCCCTGCACTGGAGGTCTAGGACAAGTTTGGCACACAGATCCAGGAATGTGGCCTTGCACATTGGAAAGTTCTGCAGCCATGGCTCATCTTCCCAAACCTGCGTTACGATCCCACCAGTCAGTGCTTGTTTCTTTGGCCTGAAGTGGCCCTCCACCATCTGCAGCTGCTCTATGAATGCCACCAACAACCTTGAATTGGATCTTGCTGTGTCCCACAGCAATCTGTCCTCCTAGGAATCAATTAGAAGAGCTCCCCACGGCTTTTCTTGCGATTCTGCAAATACTGCAGGTTCATGTGCCCTGTGTTTGTAATGCTCACGACAATAATGGAGAGCTGTGTAGGCTCCATGTTTCGGTCAGAAATGGCGGGGACAGCAAGGAGGGCTACATGGGTTTATGGGATTTTGAAAAAAAGGTGCAAAAATTATGGGCTATAGATGACATTATGGGATGGAGACAGTTGCAAACTGGGAAGTTGACCCCATGCTCCCAGTCACCCCTGCACGACTTGTTTCGGCCCTATCATGCATTTCCAAAACTTCCCAAAAGACAGTGACCTGGACAGTGGCGAGTTGCACAGTCGGATACCTACCCATGGTGCACCACAGGCAATACATTCGCTCCTGGTCAGTACGCACACTGCTGACACAAGAAGCCAAGTATGCATGCACATAAGCAATGTAATAACTGCAGCAGCTGTATGCTGATGTAACTTGAGTCAACACAAGTTTGAAATGTAGACATGGTCTAACAATCATCTCAATGGCATTTCTTTGTTTGTTTGTCTGTAACATTATAACCTTTGAACTCTGTAACGGATCCATTCCAAAATGTCAGGGAATGTGCTAGGCATTAATGGCCAGAACCCTATTGATTTTGGTGAAAATCAGAACAAATGAAAGGGGAAAATGGGGGACACCCTGAAAGAGAAAGAAAAGACAAAAATAGTAGTGGTGGGGGTAAGGGAGACACACAGAGCCCCTACCATGAAGGGGAGACTAGAGGACAAATAGAACCCCTGGCTGGGGGGATAATGGGGACCGGTTTGGAGACATGGGGGAAGGGGGATGGGAGGGAAAGGGGCATATACAGAGCCCCTCAATTTGGGGAAATGAGGAGCATATACAGAGCCCTGGTGGGGGGAAGAATGGAAGATCCTGGTATAGGGGGCATGGATGAAAGGGGAAAATGGGGAGAATGGGGGAATGATGGGCACCCAGAGTCCTGGCATGTGGCAGAGGGAGGAAGGGGGGGCACCCAGAACCCCTGGTATGAAGTCAGGGCTGCCCAGAGAGGGAGAAAAAGGAGAAGTTTGTCCTGGGCCTTCTGTCTGAGAGGTCCCCCCAACCAGATGGCATTGTGACCTGGTATGTCGGGTCACAGTGCCATTCAGGTTTGGCCCGGCTTCCCCTCCATCATGACGAGGGCGTGGGGGAAGGAGGGAGGGCAGCCAGGCCAAATGTGGGTGAATGGCAAATTTGAGGTCACAACTCTTGGAACGGGGAGGTAGGCTCAGCCCCATGGGGCAGGAGCTGTTGCTGTGGGGGAGCAAGGTGGGTTCACTCTCCAAATTAAGGTGGCCTCTCACATGTTCCTGGAATACCGAATATTCTGGTACTTCCAGGAATGGTGTGAGCCCACACCTCTGTAGACCTGACCTCTCCCCCACCGATGTGATGTGTGTGTGCAAGGTCACACCACATGAATGGGTGCCATTTTGGAGAGCATGCTGCTCCTCTCCCCTCGTTGGCGTGACCTTGCATGCGAGATAATGTGGGCAGGGGCAGAGTGGTGTGCTCTTGAAAATGGCATCCCCTGTCCTATACTGGAAAAAACTATATCTGGTGTTGTCTTGAGTACTGGACGAGGGATAAACCCTAGAAAAGCTGGACAGTCTGGTTTAATATTGGATGAGTGACCTGACAACTCCAAACCCCACTCCTCAGCCAACAGGCTTCCCCTCAGTGCTAATATTTTTTTCAAGGGTAGGGGAGCCTGAGTTTCTGATTTTGCCCCCCCCCCCCAAAACTGAAGAGCCCAGCATGGAGGGGTAGGGGCAAGTGGAGTGGCACACAGAACTCCTGGCATGGGGGAGAATGCGGGAGCCTGCTATAGGGGAGGGGACAATGAGAGGAGATACAGAGCCCCTGGCATGAGGCAGAGGGTGAAGAGATTGCAAGTCCCTGAAAGAGAAGGGAATAGGAGAATGGCACATGGGGAATTTGTGGAGGGAAGAGAGGGGAATGGTTGTACCGGTATAACAGTTTTGGTACTATATCTCTACCTCTATCTCACACTCCCTAATTGCAATAGTTATATTGGTATTAAAGCCTTAGAAGACGAGCTATGATTCACTGATGTACATTATTTTCCAAACTGCAGGTCTTAAGCCTTGGAACTTGCATATGGGTACTTGCACTTTCTCTCACAAGGATATAGGGTAGGGGCATGAGGGTTTTATTTCCATTAATTAGCAAGAGAAAGATGCCCAAGGCTTCTGTTTCTGTAGCAACATTATCTTCTGTTTTTTAATAGCAGGCTGTCATTAGCATTTGTTTGCTAAACATAAGTATATTTCTAATGCAATTCATCACATAGTGCATTACAGTCAGGAAGAAATATTTTTAAAAGAAATTGTTTTAAGCAAATACCCATTCTTTGTATTAAGTGCATGTGGTAGTAACGGAGCTGGTGTTCTGGTTTCAGCAGATGGCTGAATTCAGGAAGTTGCTGAGGATCTCATGGCAACACATTATTTTAACATAATTAAAATTATGACAATTACATAAAATATTATTTAAAAAAAGAGAAAATGTGCACTCATGACACCATTGAGAAATACTGTTAACAACAGAATATGAATCTGTGGCCAACCTGAGCTTCATGGACACTCCATATTTCACTGCGGCAGTGGGGATAAAACTTAGATCATCCTGATCCCAACGCACAGGCCCTCAAACGGTTGAGCTCAAGATGAAGATCCATTAGCAGCTGTTAATGTATCCTAGACCTAGACAATTGGGAAGTTCTGGTTCCAACCACTAGAGGGCAATGGTACTCACACACTAATCATTTCATTCCAATACAAATACCATCTAATTTCAAAATAAGTGGCATTAAGAACTAACTTTACATGTAATTTAATTCCAAACAAATATAAAATTAGACAATTCAAGAAATATTTTTTATACTTTCAAAATTCAACAATAATAATTTCTCAAATTTTGGATTCTTCATTAAACAATAGTTTGGTACTGCTAGAAGAAGTTGTTTATTCTGCAAAAACAAATCCACAAGTTGATTTGAAAAATATCGCTTTTTATATATAATTTGATGCTGACGCAGATAAAACATTTAAAATCCAGCCCTAATTTGTTTAACCTCAGATATCATATATAAAATGTTCTTGATGATGCATAGTTACTTGTGTTAAATTTGGAAAAGCCAACACTTTGCTCTCCCAAAATAATTTATCAGCAAGTTGCTAAGCAAACCTTAAAATCCACACCCTGACAGATGTAAGTATGAAAGTAACAATCCAGGTGAGTTTCAAAAGTCTGAAATGACTCATTGCTCCTGAAACAGAAGTCAAAGATGATTGAGTAGCAAAAAGAAGTTGCTAGGTAGGGATGAAGAAAGCTCTACCCCAGGGGTCGGCAACCTTTGGCATGCGGCTCATCAGGGTAATCCGCGGGCGGGCCGCGAGATATTTTGTTTACATTGACCATCCACAGGCACGGCCCCCCCACAGCTCCTAGTGGCCATGATTAGCTGTTCCTGGCCACTGGGAGCTGCGGGGGGGCGTGCCTGTGGATGGTCAATGTAAACAAAATGTCTCACGGCCCGCCAGCGGATTACCCTGTTAGGCCGCGTGCCAAAGGTTGCCGACCCCTGCTCTAACCACAGGAGGAAAAGAATCTTCACAAATATCCAAACCCTCTTCTAAATACTGTTTAAACAAGTCTAGATAGTCCTTGTTTTTCATCTTACCACCAGAAAGCCCACAAATTAAAAAAAAAAATTTTTGATTCCCAAAGTTTTAGGCTGTATGCCCCCAAAATGTATTAGTCCTGATCCACAGCTGGGGCTGAGAGATGCCTGATATAGGTGATGCTGATGCTGGAGGAGGAGATGGGCTGGGTGGGTTCAGGTCACCTTCGTGGTTCTCAGATCCTAGTGCTGGCCAGGACTTGGATTGGTTCTTGACATAACATTGAACAACCTCAGGATTGCTCTGAATGATGTCTGACTTCTTATAGTTCCTTACAATGGGGGACATTCTGGTAGACAGGGAATACTTTAGCAAAATGGCTTTTTGGCCACATCCCTTTGCCTCAGCCACACCCTCTTCCAATATGGGGTGCGGGATGAACTGGCTTGTGGTTGCTATGCATTATTTGAGAGGTGAAAGTAACCAGAACACGGCCAAGGATCTGGTCCATTCTTTTTCAAGTAAGTGATAAGCTTCTGCAAGATCAATTTATTAGAACTATCAGTATATTTTCCTTATAGCAAAGTAATATCTCTTCTCCAGATCTTGTATTCTTCTGCCCACAAACCCTACAGGGCTCAGTATAGAATCGTTTTTCTGATCAATATGCATCAGCAAAGAGATGGAAAGATTCTAATATAACAGGAATAGGTTGTCATACATTGAGTCAGATTGTAGTATTTAAAGTCACGGTTTCTTGAAGGGGGGCACTGAAATACACTACAGCAGTAGTAGTTCTAGGAAGTATTGCATTTGCAGGGAAGAAGCAGATGGTGACCCCAGTGTTCCCAGAGGCATGGGTAGTGCTGTCCCCTGGGACTGAATGTAACACATGCTCAGCCCAAAGCTGGCTCTGGTCTGCACGCCCTCCTTCAGCATGTTTAGTGCTGTGAGCACTTTGCACCACCTTGTGTTTGTTAGGAAATACCAGCAACGGGTTTGTGACTGTTCTGTGCCCAGACATTCAAGGGAGAGAAAGAAAGTTTCCTGTATTCTTTCCCCACATTGTGCATTAGCTCCAGTAGTTCTTTTGACTCTATTTAAAGCCACATCTTCATCTCAGGACTGGACAGATGATGCCACAAGACTGAGATATGTCCTTGGCAGGGGGATTGACAGCTTGCACAAAATTATCCATCTGCACCTGTCCTGGACTACTAGAGGCACTTGAATTACACAGAATTTTCCCTCTCACTGCTCCTTGACTTTATGAAAAAAAATCCAAAATGTATCAATCATCAACTTTTACTGAGACATATAGAATGTTTGTAAATACAACATATGAAATACAGTAGAACCTCAGAGTTACGAACACCAGAATTATGAACTGACTGGCCAATTGTATACCTCATTTGGAACCGGAAGTATGCAGTCAGGCAGCAGCAGAGACAAAATAAAAAAGCAAATACAGTACAGTACTGTGTTAAATGTAAACTACCAACAAAATAAAGGTAAAGTTTAAAAAAAAGATTTGACAAGGTAAGGAAACGATTTCTGTGTTTGTTTCATTTAAATTAAGATGGTTAAAAAGCAGCATTTTTCTTCTGTGTAGTACAGTTTCAAAGCTGTATTAATTCGATGTTCAGTTGTAAACTTTTGTTCAGAGTTACGAACAACCTCCATTACCAAGGTGTTTGTAACTCTGAGGTTCTACTGTATTGTCCAATTCCCCCACAGAAAGTATTTTAAGTGGAGGGTACCACTCATATATTATAAAAAATTAAAAGATGTGAAATAAGAACAACCTCTGTCCTCAATTACACTTGCACAGTAAATAACAACAACAAAATCCATACCACTGACTTACATGAGACTATTTGCTTGAGTCAGGTCAGTAGTATGGGCTTTATGGATGTGTCTCCACTGCTCTTAAACAACAGTGGCTGGCCTTTGTCAGCTGACTCGGGCCCGCAGGGCTCGGGTTAAGGGGCTGTTTATTTGCAATGTAGATATTTGGGCTTGGGCTGAAGCCTGAGTTCTGGGGCCTTCCCCTATTGCGGGGCCCCGTAGCCTAGGCTCCAGCCCAAGCCTGAATGTCTACACTGCAATTAAACAGTCCCTTAGTCCGAGTCAACTGACAATGGCCAGCTGCCGTTTTTAATTGCAGTGTAGTTGTCCCTATATTAAGAAACAAACCCAAGAAATACAGTACTTCCACTGAATGGATGGAAGTTTTCTAAATCTGTAGCATCACTGTAGGCTGTACTCTGTAGGCAGCACAAGCAAGGCAGCAGCACTGGAGAGGGCTTGGGAACTGGAATTTAAAGGCTCCCACCCCTTAAGGGTGGCTCAGGCTGGGCAGCCGGCAAGTCAGAAAGAGCCTGATCTGCAAAGGGACTTAGGTGCCTAAAGCCCAGATTTAGGCAGCACTGCGATCCATATAGCTCCTGCTCAGCTGCTGCCTAATCCTGTAGGCGCCTAAAC
The DNA here is from genome assembly GCF_028017835.1 of Emys orbicularis. Taxonomy (NCBI): domain Eukaryota; kingdom Metazoa; phylum Chordata; order Testudines; family Emydidae; genus Emys; species Emys orbicularis. The sequence goes on along the minus strand of NC_088683.1, from coordinate 29,217,926 downwards.
TCAGACTGTAAAAGTTCCCTACATGCCTAAGGTTCTGGCTCTGGGCATTCAGACTGCTGCCTCAGGCAGGCATCCAAATCCCTATTTCATGCCTAACTCCCAGTGCAATCCGCAAGCTAGGGGAAGATCTAGGCTGTGGAATGTTTCTGTTCCCTGCAGGGCCGGATCCAGTAGATGTACTCAAAGCATGCCTGACTCCACACAAAACAGCCTGGGGGCACAGGAGGCAGCGTCCCTTACCTCAGCCAGGATGTGAGAGATCCCAGTTCAATCTTCCCTTTACCTGATGAGGTGAAGGGATTTGAACAGAGGTTTCTTACCGCTCAGGTGGGTGCCCTAACCACTGGACTATGCGATATTCTGGTGTAGTGTCTCTTGTTGAAGCCATTCCACTTTAATTAAATATTATCTGGGCCAGAGAAAGAGTGAGATTCACTCTATAGTCCAGCGGTGGGGCACTCACCTGAGATGTAGGGAATCCATGTTCCGCTCCCTTCTCCTCAGGCAGAGGAGGGACTTGAACCAGCATCTCCCCCATTCTAGGGGAGTACCCTAACCCTTGGGCTAAAATTTATAAGATTACAAACCTCGCTCCCTTTGTGGGTCCAGGCCAAATATCAACTCTCTGTTTTGGGACTGTAGAGCCTCTGGCTCGCTTGAATAACCTTTTGGGGCATTATTTAGCTTACACTTTGTAACCTACTGTTGCTTAGAAACTAGAGATTTTGGGGAATAAACGTGAGTGACACAGGGAAGGAAATATTCCTTGCTAGAGGAAGCCAGTGTCAGATGGCATTTGTAGGAGGAGGCAGAAACACAGCAGTTGAAGTGGGGGTGCTCTTCCACAACAAAACTATTAGTAAACAGAAAAACTTTCCCAGGAACATAGGAACTGCTGGACTGGATCAGAGCACTGGGCCATCTAGTCCAGTATCCTGTCTGAGTCCCAGATGCTGGGACTGGATAGCAGGGGATGGGTCACTTGATAATTGCCCTGTCCTTTTCATTCCCTTTGAAGCATCTGGCATTGGCCACTGGAGGAAGACAGGATACTGGACTAGATGGATCATTGGTCTGACCCTGTATGGTTGTTCTTATGTTCTTACGTTCCATCTCCAGCAGTGGCCAGCTGCTTTAGAAGAAAGTGCAAGGAAACCCTGCAGTCGACAGCTATGGGATAGCCTGGCTCAGGGTAAGCCTCTATCTAATTCAGTTAGTTAGAAGTTGGTTTATGTTCAGGACTTGAGGGTCTATATTATCCATATATATATCCACTCTTTACAAACCTGCTAAGCTCTTGGCCACAGTGATACCCTGTGTCAGTGAGTCCACAGGCTAATTTTGTGTGTGCAAAAGTATTTCCTATTCTTAGCTTTGACTTTGCAGTTGTTCTTGCATTACATGAGAGAGAGAGTCTGATTTACCTTTTCCATATCATTCATTATTTTGTATACCTTTATCCTATCATCTCCTATCCTATCTCCTAGAACTGGAAGGGACCTTGAAAGGTCATCGAGTCCAGCCCCCTGCCTTCACTAGCAGGACCAAGTACTGATTTTGCTCCAGATCCCTAAGTGGCCCCCTCAAGGATTGAACTCACAACCCTGGGTTTAGCAGGCCAGTGCTCAAACCACTGAGCTATCCCTCCTTAGTAAGGCATCTCTCCTTACTGTTCATTTTAAAAAGGAGATAAATCTTTTTGGTCTCCCTCAATGGAAGTTTTTTCAATGACTTGTCACTCAACCCCTTCTTTTTCTGCTGCACTCTTTAGGTAGAGTGACCAAAAGGGAGGGCACCAATTAGTTTCTAAAACATTCAGTTGATTCCACAACAACAATGCTCCCATCACACTAACACTTGCTTGCTAAGGTTCTGCACATGCAAATCAATGACCAATTACAGACAAACCTAAATGAAGTTCTGAGAAATTCAATTTGAAACTGGAAGAACTTTTTAACTTTCTTTCTCTCCTCCCTCCCCCCCCACCCCGATTCTAGATCCTGAAGAAACTGTTCATGTCCAAACCAAAAAGTCCTTACAGGCAAAATTAACATTGGCTAAGACAAAAACTGAGGGCCAGATTCCTGCATGCTTGTGCAAGGGATAGACTGAACAAGGAACCTTACACCCTCAGCAGCAGAACTTGTATTCACCTGAGTGAAAGGATGCTCCTAAAGAGGCTCTGCCCCTCCTCCTGGCCCCCCGAGGGAAGGGTGTGCTGAACCACCTTAAAAGGTGTATTCAGTTTCCATACTGCTCCAAAGTGCTCTAAAGATACCACTGAGCTCCAAGTAAGGGCCCAAGGAGTTGGCCCTTACTGTTTAACTCTGCTGGAATCACAGATCTGGCAAGTTTGAAAGTCCATTTTATTGGTTCTTCCTTCCTTTCTTTTCCCTCCAAACGGACACACCACAATGCTTTCAGACTCCTGTTCAGCTGGATCTCTCGCCTCCCTGAACCTCCCCTATTTTCTTTATTCTTTCCTCAGGTGGCAAGGCACTTCCCTCTCATCATTAAGCTTTCGTCTTCCTATATCCTTCAATATCTTCTTCAAGCATCTTTTTCCTCTTCTGCTTTTCACTTTTTTCTTTCTTATTCTAAGAAAAAAAGAACAGCAATAGCTAGCATTCCAATTATTTATATGTAAATATTTCTTTCTAGTTTTATCCTGAGCTAGCAAAATCTGAAGACCTGCAGGGTCAGGCAGCAGAGTCCTTCTGTTCCCCTTAGACATCGTCACAGCTTGATTCTGAGCTGGCAAAGCAGTTTACAAGTCCTATGGAAGAGAGACATTCTTTTTACTCTGCCTCAAAACTTATTCCATAACTATGTGCCCTATTCAAAAATATATATGCATCCTTAATCTTCCTAAAACAAGGTTTAATATGAATAAAAAAAAGCCTACTGTGTACATCATTTCAGTACAGAATTTCAATTGCTAGAAAGGCTGAGACTGAATTAAGAAGGAAGCATTGTGCAAGGCAATGAGCTCATTTTGACAGGCCGAATTCATTTTAAATAATAATGAAGTAATTTCCGTCTTGCTCAATGGCTGCATTTTTCTGAAAAAATTAAAACATTATAGTGAGAAAGACACTCTTGGGAAGTCTCTCTCATGGAGATAAATAAGCCAGATAGTAATTAAAAAGCAAATATATTGTAATTATGATTGCAAACTGTAGTATCAGTGTTAACACACTTCAGTCACAATTACTTTGCATCAATTTCTGATTTACTCACACTGATTTTATAACCAGAATATGGTCAATATTTGAAGAATACATACAATTAAGCATAGATAAATATCTGCAGCAGTTATCTGTGGCTGATATACTTATGAAGATGTGCCACAGCCTGACAGAGGAGAGAGAAAGAGAAAGCCTGGAGAAAACACCATGAGAAGGAGCTAAATTCTTACTAGCTGGATGGAAGTAGATGCAGCCTGCAACAATGAGATGCAACATGACTACCTTAGGGCTGATTGTCTCTTGCAGATTGAAAGGAGCAGCTGCCAAAGGATCAGATTAGGAAAGACTCCTATGAATAGGTGCAGACATCATTAGTGACCAAGGAAACAAGAGGGCTCATAGGGAAAGGGGGTATGGCACAAGGGTTTTATCCTGAAATGCAGAAATACTTGGCCAGAGACCCATTATTGTATCTCACCAGAGTAAGATGTATTTGAAGTAGGCCAGGTTGGGTCTGAGAGACTACATTCTCCTAATTCAGTCTGAGCCTGATGAATGAAACCTGCAGAATGTTTTCTAGCCTCAAGACATATTTCTGGTAGTATTTTGTAGATGATGGTATTTTTTTTTAAAAGACAGGGACTAATAAGAACTGAGTATGGATACATATCATGGTACCGGTATCAGAGTAACTATCTATATGCTAATGAGATTGATAGTATGGGTGAGAGCACAACCAATTTGTTTGCATTGGACATAAATAGAGCAAATATGATTTAAACACTAATCCAGATAAACATATATATTTGAAATGTCTTCTCCAAGACATAAAGTAGGTCTACAGAGATGAGGATATGAAACTATTTGGGAAAATTTCCCCCAAATCTCTCTGTGGTTTTGCTTAAGGGAATTGCTGCAGAATGAAATTGCTGGTCACTAGGAAGACAGACTTAAACCAGTATTTGAGGAGTTAAAAGCGCTGATCACAAAGCAACTAGACTGAAAATGTTATGATTTCGTTATCCCTGCTGTATTGTCAGCCAATGCATCTCCCAACAGACTAGGAGCATACCTTATGCAGAAAGAGCAGCCAGTTACATTTGTATCAAGAAAATGAATCTATTCCTTAGCATGCAGAATTCAAAGTAGCTCATCATCACTGGTTCTGAACTTCCCCAACCTTCTGTCACTGTCATTTAATTACTCCCTTTCATTAAGAAGTAGATCCAAGTTGACTTCTTCTCTGGTTGTGGTTTCTTACCTATTGTAATCTTCTATATAATTTAGGAACCTCTTCGATAATGCATATTTGGTTGTAGCTGTTACCCAACTGATACTAGGATGGTTAAAATCTCCCCTGAATTCAGCATCTTGTGGCTTAGAATACCATGAATGTTGGTGCAGGAATTTCTCATGCTCATTCTTTTTCATTCTTGTTAAAAGTGTTCAAATGAAAGATTATAGAGTAAACCCTCCATATTGGCATTTAATACTAAAGAACCTACCCACATGTGAAGTAATCACACTTCTAAGACCTACTAAATAAGAATCTGACCAGGTAGGTTGTTTCCATCTCCTTTGGTAAAGTAACATTTGCCTATTTGCCATCTCCTCCTGGGTACCCCCTTCAAGGCTCGTGGGTAGTTGTGTGTCACAAACTGCTCTACTTCAGGGTGCCATTGTCCTGGCCCACTCAAGCACTGGGACTACCTGGCTCCTGCTGGTAGTACCTGATAAGGGTCCCTGCTCAGGGTAATGAGAGAGGGCCAACGATGGACTCAATGGATGATGCCCAAGTTCCTCAATGGTGGTGAAGGTGGGTGAATGATGACTGAGATGTGTGGACCACATAAGGTGGAAGTAAGAGCCAGCTCTTCATAATGTTCATCCACAGTACAATGTCAGTGTCTATCTGAGAATCCTGTGAAATATATACAGGCTGTTGAGGATCACACACATAACCTGGGTACCCCCTCAGACAACATGAAGATTGCTTGGAGTGGTATACATAACACTATATCACATGTCACTGCTGAAACAATTGCCTTCAGAATCAGGAATCAATGGCATTTGGTGGATGAGTTCCTGGGAAGGGCAGTGGTGTCCGCCAGAATAAAACCTATGTGTCCCCAGTCCCAAGAAAGCAGAGTGAAATGAAGGGGTAATCAGCCATGACAGACCGCGACAACAGCACCAGGGATAAAGACCTGATGTTACCGATTCCAAGAGGAGGGGAGTGTTCTGCATGCATGGGCCAAATCCACTTAGGGAAGGCATAGACCCGATGACCACAACTTCCTGGAAGTCCAAATTGGACCTTAAAAGCACATTCTGTGTCACCACATGGAATGTGTAACTGAACAGTACTGGGTGCAAGACAGCTCTTGTCAAAGAATTCACCTGCTACATGATCATAATTACTGGCATCACAGAAGCCTGTCTGTCAAAAGCAATCAAGTCACTGTGAAGGAACAACCTTCCTCCACTCTGGTGAGTCACACTGAACTCAGGGTGTGGCACTTATTAGATAACCCCAGCACAGATTTTAACCACATAGAAACACATCACTCCACATTTACTCTATGCTGAGCTCCAGCATCATCGTGGACACTTATCTGTCACCGTGGCCTATGCACCAATAGAAGATGCATCCCCTGTAGAAAAGGATGGATTCTGCCACCAGCTAACAGCAAAAATCAAGTCAATTCTTCCACATGACACACGGTTAGTGCTTGGAGATTTCAATGCCATGACTGGCTGAGACCGAGCTGATTATGAAACCATGATAGGTCACTTTGGGTTGGGTTCCCCAAATGACACCACCACCCAGCTTTTGATATTATGTGCCACTGAGGGCTTGTCTATTATGGTCTTCTGGTTTAGGAACCTTAACAACCATCACTGGACCTAGATTTCAAACAATGGATGTGCCATGAAAGAAACTGACCATAACCTTGTCAGAAATCGATCCATAGTGAAATTTCACTGGGTCTTCAGTGGTGCAGAAGCACCAGCAAACTCAGACCATAGACTAGCTGTTACTCAGCTCTCACTGCATTTTCCATCTCCTCCCAATCCAGACATCCATCAATAGTACAATGTCTGGACTGTCTATCTGAGGATCCTGTTGAAGCTGTGAAATATACATAGGCCATTGAGGATCACATACATAACCTGGGTGCCCCCTTAGACAACATGAAGATTGCCTGGAATGGTATACATAACACTGTATCACATGCCACTGTTGAAACAATTGTCTTCAGATGGTCATGCAAAAAACTTTGGCTTTCCTAAGAGGCCTGTGATATATTAATAAAAAAGCAGATGAATTCAAGCAGGGAGTTGTTGTAGGGATATAAAAGAAGGTACTAACAGTGATTCCCCCAAGTGACAGTGACCCCCTCATAATTTGTCCCCCACACTTTAAAATCCAACAGTTTCACCAAGTACAAAAATCTCTTGGGTCTTCTGTTAAAACTTGTAAGCTACTGTCTGTAGAAACCATTGATTGTATCTATCCTGTGAAAGATACTTTATTACTATGTAAAACTTACAAACAAGTTAATTGACTTTGTTCTTGAAGTAATTGATACAATGTAAACAAACACTATAAGCCGTTAAGTGATTTTCACTTCATTCAAGGGCTCCTAGGACAGACCCCCACCCTCTGTGATTAAAAGGCCGGGAGTCTCAAATGAATTAGCACACACCCCGAAAGTGGTGGAGACAGTAAATTAAAATATGGTTAAGATATGGAATGTATGTTGATGAATGCTTGATGTACATGAATGGTTAGGGAGGTGCCAGCCTAGAAAGGGAGTATCCATCGGCCGAAGAATGTGTCAAGTAGGACCACCAGACAACCCCCTGAGGGTAAACTGGGATCCACCCCATCACCTGGAAGGATGAGAAACACAAACTTTGGACAGTGTGGAGCCACCAGGAATGTGCCACTTTGGACAGGAATGTGCCATCTGCTGATTGAGTCAGCAACAGCAGGATGAAACAGTTCCCATAGACTATCATAGGAATTAATTCCTATAAGAATGGACTCTAAAGACTGATGACTTTGAGTCTCTGGTTCTGCTGCCAACCTCCAGGAGCATCAGGTGCACCTGACACAGACTCGGCTCCATCCTCATGACCAAGATACCTGGCCAGTAACTTGGCATGAGCAACTTCTAGGTAACTATAACACCTATACAGAACTTGAATGAATGATTGTGTGAATGAACCTCTCTCTCTCTCTCTCTCTCTATATATATATATATATATGTGTGTGTGTATGTATAAGAAATAAGTAGTCAAACAACGTTGTTTACTTTTATCTTTTGCTTTATCAGTATATTTACAATAAATGTGGCATCTTTGCCTTATCCCTCTTAATAAGCTCCTGCTGGTTTTTATTCTATTGGTATAACATTGTCCATGAATATAAATGGCTGAAAGGCATTTTCTGGGCCATGGCAAAACATGATCAGGAGATCCACATTAATTCCCTGGCTGATGAAGTAGAGGATGGCTTAAAATATAACAGTCTCCACCCTGCATACAGAGTGATCAAGTGCCTGGCTGGTAGCTATAAACAGCCTTCTAACATTCCCATCATGAAACCAGATGGCTTTCTCTGCTCATCAATGGATGAGGTTCTGGACAGATAGAAAACACACTATGAAAGTTTACTGAACCACACATCTACTAATAATTGGCAAGAGCTACATGACCTTGTTGGTGCCACTAGGCATAGCTACCAGGTAACTCGGGAGGGTGGAAGGCCATAAGTGCCGATGAAACCCCGCCTGCTCTGGGTCTAAGTGAGCCAAAGCAACTCCATCTTGTGAACTTTAGCCAGCCTCAATGCTAACAGCCTAGAAGCAGAACATGTAACAGTCAGCTTTTTTAGCAGACAGCTGCAGTTTCGCTCACACTAGCAAAAGCAGTAGTGATAAGGAAGAAGGGGGGGGGGGGGAAGGGGGGAAGTCTACATGTCTCTGTGCCTGCAAGGCCAAAGATAAACATGCGGACAAGAACTTTTCTAACACGCCACAATGTAGTGCCTGTTGTAACTGCTGTTGGGAAGGGAGGGGTGGAGGGGAAACAGAACAAAGGCTTACTCAAGCAGCTTGGAATGTAAAATGGGAAACTTGCTTGTATTTGTTGCGCTTCTGATTTGAGACATGCTGGTCTCCTGAGGGCCTTTTCGAGATCTCGAATAAACTTGGTTTGCTTCTCCACCCTGGTGTGTTTATCAGTGCGGCGCACATCGGGCAACGAACCCCCTGTTGCCCCCTCAGGCCCTCTGGGTCGGCAACAGTTTTGGCGCCCAACGTGGGGCTCGAGGCTGAAATTTAGCCTTGCCTGGATCCCTCCTGGTGGCCGACGGATTACGACGACGATCGACGCCCAGCGCGCACCGGTGACTTCATCAGGGGCCTCGGTGGAGGCGTGGTGTGGTCGACCCCGGAGGGCACAACGGTGCAACGCGCTCGAGTAGTGGAGAAGCAGTTGTGGGCGATGGTGAGGAACCGGACCCTTGGATAAGGTAGGAACAGTCCAGTGGGGACTTTACCTGTTTTGACCTGGGGACGCCCAGTGTCTCCCTAGAGTATGGGGCAGGGACAGAGTACAGCTGGCGGGGCACAGTGTACGCCATTAGAATGCATTCTAGCAAATTGGGATGTGTTTGGGTCAGATTCGATGTTTAGGAGTAAACTAAAAAGGTTATGTACAGTTGACTGGCCTCAATATCAGCTAGAGTGCCAGGAAAGGTGGCCACCGGAAGGATCACTTAATTACAACACAATCCTTCAGTTACTTTTGTTTTGTCAGCGAACTGGTAAATGGAATGAACATCTCTATGCGTAAACGTTTATGATGTTAAGAAATAGGACTGATATTTTGCACAAGTGCCATTTGACTCCGACAAACTCAGTAGTAACTGCTGCTAATCCCCAGAACCCTCAACAGTCGTAATGGCAGAATCGGTATCCCCTTTGGCTCCAACACCCCCACAGGCTCCAGAGAGTACCCCCTCGGTGGGATTGTATCCGTTGATTACTGAGAATGTGGTAGCCCGTCCAGGAACACAGGATCGCGTGGCCCAGATTGTGCCAGTGTATTCTCATGTCCCTTTTAACCCAGTGCACCTAGCTGCCTTTAAGGCAGAAGCAGGGGAATTCTCCACGAATCCAAATCGGTTTATTTCAGTCTTTGAAGGGTGTCTAGCTAGCCATAAGCCTGACTGGGATGATTGCAATATACTGATGAGAACCTTGTTGTCTGAGGTGGAGCGGAATCAGGTTATAGCTAAGGCTAAGGAGGAGGCACAGAGAAGGCATAATGAGGATAGAGAAGGAAAGCCCCTGCCTGAGGTCGCTGTCCCCACGGCGGACCCCCGGTGGAATCCGAATGAGGAGGGGGATTTGAGAATGCTTAACTCCTATAAGGAACTGCTTATGTATGGCCTCTGGCACTCAGCTGTCCGACATAACAATTGGGCAAAGCCTTATGAGCTAATCCAGGAATCAAAAGAAAGTCCGGTGGCTTTCCTACAGAGCATTCGGGACACCATCCGGCAAAGTACTTGCGCAGACCCAGACGATCAGGCAACTGAGGCAATTATAAAGGGTATCTTTACCAGCCGTGCGGCCTCTGATATTAAAAGGAAACTGCAGAAAAAGGAGGATTTAATGGGAATGTCTATGGCTCAGATTTTGGAGACTGCAAATAGGGCTTATACCCTTAGAAAGGGAGAGAAGGAAAAAAGGCAAGTGAAAATGATGGTAGCGGCGGTGCAGGCCGGCGGCAGAGGAAGGTCACAGAAAGGTGAAAGGGGCCGGGGAATGAGAGGGCGTGGACGTGGGCGCCCCGGTTCCCAGGAAAGGCGCCTGGGTCGCAACCAGTGTGCCATATGCCGAAAGGAGGGACATTGGAAAAATGAGTGCCCTGAAAGGGAAGGTACCCCTATGATGGCAGCGAAGGATCAAGAATAGGGGTGTCAGGGGAGACGGACCATCCTGCCCCGGGAACCCTGAGTAAAAATGCGGGTGGGAAATTCAGAAATAGACTTTTTAGTTGACTCTGGAGCAGCACGGACCGCTGTAAATCAACCCCTTCAGCTGCCAGTGGCAGAATCCCTCACAGTGGTGGATGCCACAGGGAAAGGAACTAAGTGCCCAGTGTATGCCCCAGCGGAATGTGCTTTGGGAAACAAAACTGTATCTCACAAGCTGGTTTACCTCCCCGATTGTCCAACACCCCTACTAGGACGGGACCTGCTTTGTCGCTTAGGCGCCACCCTGCATTTCACTCAAGATGATATAACTCTTACCTTACCCCCCGAGAATGCTTGGATAATGACCCTTGCAGTTGAACCCTCAGCCATGCATGCCCCAGAGTGGAACCAGTGGGAGGACCAGGTGTATCCCCTTGTCTGGGCATCAGGGGTCCCAGGGAAGGCAACCCATCAAACCCCTGTTCATATTCAGCTCCTCCCAGGAAAAAGCCCAGTGCGAATCAAACAGTATCCAATTAAGAGGGAAGCCAGAGAGGGACTGCAAGAGACTATAGATCGGTTCCTAGAGTACGGTGTACTACGAGAATGCCAGTCAGCTTGGAACACCCCCATTCTGCCCATACAAAAGCCCAATGGCATGTATCGGCTGGTACAGGACCTAAGGGCAGTCAATGAGCGGGTTAAGACTCTGCACCCCCTTGTTCCAAATCCGTATACACTGTTGGCCTCTATAGGGGGGCAGTATACCCATTTCTCGGTCCTAGATTTAAAAGACGCTTTTTTCACGATTCCAGTCGACACCCAATCTCAGGAGATAGTCTTCTTCGAGTGGGAGGACAAACGGAGGGCTAAAAAGCAGCTTTGCTGGACAGTATTGGCCCAGGGATTTAAAAATTCCCCCACTCTTTTCGGCCAGGCTCTGGCCAGAGACTTGGAGGAGTGGAATAATTCGGACAGAGTCCTCCTCCTGCAATACGTAGATGACTTGCTAATTGCTGCTGTGGGTCTGATCCCTTGTCTCAAAGCCACTGTGAGCCTCCTGAACTTTGTTGGACTCCGAGGATACCGGGTAGCTTGGAGCAAGGCTCAAATTGCTCTCTCAGAAGTACAGTATCTGGGTTTTCACATACGACAGGGGGAGAGGCAGCTCTCAAACGAAAGGAAGGAGGCTATCTGCCAAGTTCCTATCCCAAGCAACCGTAAACGGCTCAGGGCATTTCTGGGCATGGCAGGCTTTTGCAGAATATGGATCCCAGAGTATGGACTGTGGGCTAAACCTCTGTATGAATGTGTTAAGGGAGCGGATCATGACCCCTTTCACTGGTCCCCAGAAGTGGACAGGGCATTTAAAATCTTGAAAAGGAAGCTGATGGAAGCCCCAGCCCTGGGTCTGCCGGATCTCTCTAAGCCGTTCCAACTGTATGTGCATGAAAGAAAAGGGGTAGCCCTGGGAGTGCTTACTCAGCTATTAGGCACCTGGAAACGTCCCGTGGCATATTTCTCGAAACAACTGGATCAAGTTGCCAAGGGGTGGCCGGCATGCTTGCGGGCAGTCGCAGCCACTGCTCTAGTGCTTGGGGAAGCTGAAAAACTGACACTGGGAGGAACTGTGCAAGTGTATATTCCCCATATGGTCCAAGCCCTGCTGGACACTAAGGGTGGTCTCTGGCTCACCCAGGCTCGGGTTGCTCGGTACCAGGCAAAGCTGTTAGAGAACCCTGAAGTTACCCTGCAAACCTGTCCCTCCCTTAATCCAGCTACCCTGCTACCAGAAACAGAAAAGCAGGAACATGACTGTCTGGAAATCATAGATGCCCAATACTCCAGGTGCCCAGATTTAAAAGAACAACCGCTCCCAAATGCTGACTTGGAATGGTATACCGATGGCAGTAGTGCCGTTGTAGATGGGCAAAGGAGGGCGGGTTATGCTATTGTGACTCTTCATGATACCGTGGAAGCTGAGAGTTTACCTGCTGGGACATCTGCCCAGCTTGCTGAACTAGTGGCCCTGACTCGTGCACTCGAGCTGGCAAAAGACAAAAGGGTTAATATCTTTACTGACTCAAAGTATGCTTTTGGGGTATTGCATGCTCACGCTGGTCTGTGGAAGCAAAGGGGAATGCTGACAGCCCAAGGCTCCCCAGTTAAGCATGGGTCTCAAATTCTCCGGCTTTTAGAAGCGGTACAACTCCCCTCAGCAGTAGCGGTGGTGCATTGCAAAGCCCATCAAAAGGAAGATCAAGATGTAACCAAGGGCAATGCCAGAGCAGACAGGGAAGCCAAGCGCGCTGCTACCCTGAAATCACCAACAGAGGAGAATGCCCAAATGCATGCCCTCATCCCATCAGTAGGTGAGCTTGCAGCCCCTCAGTATTCCCATGATGAGAGAAACCTGGCTGACAGGCTCGGTCTCCAGGAAAAGGAGGGATGGCTTTATTCCACAGAGGGAAAAATCCTCCTGCCCAAGGGCCTGATCTGACCAGTGTTGCAAAAACTGCATCAAACCACCCACGCAGGCAGAGAGGCTCTTACCCAGCTTATGAATAAATATTTTCTAACCTCTGGACTTAAACCCCTAGCATCCCAAGTACAGGTTGAATGTTTAATCTGCCAAAAGAATAACCCTCGACCAAGAGTAGCAGTGCTGCCAGCCACCCTGGAACCTACCCCAGGCCCAGGATTGGTGTGGCAAATAGACTTTACTGAGTTTCCCAGGACCCAAGGGTACAGGTACCTCCTCGTCTTGGTGGATCGATTCAGCAGATGGCCCGAAGCCTTCCCATGTCGTAACAACACTGCCAAAATGGTGGCTCTTAAGTTTGCCAAGGAGATCATTCCCCGCTTCGGGCTTCCCCAGTGGATGGAATCTGATAACGGAACACACTTCACATCTCAAGTTGTTCAAAAGATATCAAGTGCTCTGCAAATTCCCTGGAAGCTCCACAAACCATGGCGACCACAAGCCAGTGGAGTAGTGGAACGCACAAATCAGACACTCAAGCGATACCTCTCAAAGGTCTGTCAGGAGGCCTCTCTTAGGTGGCCTGATGCTTTGCCCCTTGTGTTACTCCGCATTCATGCTCTCCCCAAGGGCAGGTTAGGGCTTAGTCCCTTCGAAATCATGTTTGGAAGGGTATGGCCTCTGAACGGTACACCGGTTCTGGCAGGAGAGTGGGAAATGGGGTGTGGTTTCTTGTCTCAGTACATGTGCTCTCTTTTTGCTGTTCTTTCTTCTCTTCACAGATACACCAAAGATTCACAGCCTCTTCTGCTGGATACCCTGGTCCACTTCCTGAAACCTGGTGACTCCGTTCTCGTTCAGACCTGGACGAGCCTCTCCAATAGAAGTGGAAGGGACCCCACACCGTCCTGCTGGTCTCCCACACGGCAGCAAAGGTCGAAGGACACAAGAACTGGATTCATCACTCTCGACTGAAAGCAGTACCCACTCCTGAACAGTGGACTGTCCAGCCTGCAGAAAAGACTGCCAGCGACGATTTGGGACTTAAGCTGTTATTCAAAAGACAGTAAGGGTAGCTGGGAATGCCTGGTGATCTCTCTGAACAGCCACAGCGCATTCCCCGCGAAAACCCTGAGCATTGGTTCTATCTATTCACAGAAGGCCGACCTAGCCTATGGTCCTGGTCCTTTTATTTTTTTATTTGTTTGGTGTCAGTAATTCTTATCTTCTGGGCATTTGGGTTGTTGTAATCACAATATGGGTTCAGGTTTAGGGTCTCTCACAACATTCCTTTTTGTCACAGAAGCAATCCTTCTGTTACCTACTGTTTCACCCACATCGCATGCAGGATGGGGAGCCATCCCTGCAGACATGGCTACCAATACCTATGAGGCCCTAAAAATTGCCTTTGCCCGTGAGTTCAATCTCTCCCACTGTTGGATATGTGCCCAGATTCCCCACCATTCAGCTGGGTTGCCCTGGAGAGTAGTTCCCCAAAATTGGTCAGACTTTTGTCAAAGGTGGATGGTTACCAGCAGCAGCACCTCTGACAATTTCAGTTTACGATCTAACTGTACTGCGGAAGCTCCTTATGGCCTACACAATGGCTCTTGGAATTCCCACTATAGTAGCACTCTTAAGCCCCAGCCTATTCGTTTACTCTCTCCACCCACTGGTCTCATATGTTTTCAGCAAGCCAGTACAAGTAATCATACCTGGTTTGCCGGCATTAGTACATGTAGATTTTATATTGGTCCTGGTATAAGTCTCACTGTCCCTGTACTAAATGCCACCGGTTGGCAAACCGGCACTGCATTTTTTGCCCTTTCCCCACAAGCCACCCTACGGGACCTACAAGGTAACAATGGAAAGGTTAGTTATGGGGAAGCATTCTGGGTCTGTGGTAATAGTGCCTACAAATGGCTTCCTCATGGTTGGCATGGTTGCTGTTACAAAGGCTATCTCGCTCCTCCCCTCCGTGTTCTGACCCAGGCTCCCTCAGGTCGCCCCAGGTACTATCGGTCCTTGAGAGCTACCATTGAACCCATCGGTGAGGGAGACAGGTTTGGAATGATATTCCTCCCTATTTATGGGGTGGGACGGCTAGCCCAACTCTACAGACGACTTTCTAAATTTCTCACCCAGTTTGCCAATGATACCCTGGCCATAGAAAAAGGCATAAGCTCTGAGCTTTACCAACTCCGGTTATTATCCCTGCAAAACTGCCAGGCCCTAGATTATGTGTTAGCCTCATGGGGCAGGGTCTGTGCCCTTATTGGAGAAGAATGTTGTACCTATGTCACAGGATATTAACAAGCACATCTTGTCAGCCGAACAGGCCTTGAACCAGTGGAAGGCCCAGGAAGGAGAACCCACTATTTTCGATTCCCTTTGGGGTTGGCTACCTGGTCTAGGGGGACTAGGGGGAGGCATTGTTCGCCTCTTGCTCACAGGTGTTGTAATATGTTTTGTTCTTTTTCTTTTGCTCACTTGCTGTAAAGTGCTCATACATAAGATCTGTACCTCCCATTCCCCAGAAGTTCCTTTATACCCTCTCATTAATGATCCCAATTGCATGGAGCTTAATCGCATTTTGTCTTTAGAGTATGAGAAAACTCTGCCAAAGGTTTGTTGAGTGTTCTCAAAGGAGGGAATTGTTGGTGTCACTAGGCATAGCTACCAGGTAACTCGGGAGGGTGGAAGGATGAAACTCCCCTGCTCTGGGTCTAAGTGAGCCAAAGCAACTCCATCTTGTGAACTTTAACCAGCCTCAATGCTAACAGCTTAGAAGCAGAACATGTAACAGTCAGCTTTTTTAGCAGACAGCTGCAGTTTCGCTCACACTAGCAAAAGCAGTAGTGATAAGGAAGAAGGGGGGGGAAGAGGGGAAGTCTACATGTCTCTGTGCCTGCAAGGCCAAAGATAAACATGCGGATGAGAACTTTTCTAACACGCCACAATGTAGTGCCTGCTGTAACTGCTGTCGGGAAGGGAGGGGTGGTGGGGAAACAGAACAAAGGCTTACTCAAGCAGCTTGGAATATAAAATGGGAAACTTGCTTGTATTTGTTGCGCTTCTGATTTGAGACATGCTGGTCTCCTGAGGGCCTTTTCGAGATCTCGAATAAACTTGGTTTGCTTCTCCACCCTGGTGTGTTTATCAGTGCGGCGCACACCGGGCAACGAACCCCCTGTGGCCCCCTCGGGCCCTCTGGGCCGGCAACAACCTGGAAAATGGCATGGCTGCAGACCGAGGGATGAACACTGGCCCTCTGTCACTCAAGGAAGTATGAAAGGCCATCCAAAAATTATGGAATGAACATGCTGCTGGACCTGACAGAATTCCTCCTGAACTGCTCAAAGACACCTGGGAACCAGTGAGCATCAGCCTGCAGCAATTGTTCTGAAAAGCATGGGCATCAGGCAAAGTACCAGCAGAATGGAAAGATGTCATCATAGTGTTCCTGTACAAGGGCAAAGGATCTCACATCAAGTGTGGCAACTAAAGGCCAATCTCATTGTTATTGGTCCCTGGAAAGGTCTTAGCTCATATTCTGCTTGGCAGGATGTAATCACTGATTAATAGATACTGTTGTCCACCTCAATCAAGTTTCAGAGTTGGGTGGTTGACAATGGACTATAGCCTTATCCTCCAGCTTCTAGCTGAGCTGTACCAAGAATTTAACTGCCCAGTTTGTTGGGTAAAATCTGTTTCTGATCTGTTTTATGTAATGTCCATCTTGGATTTGTAAAAGGACAGCTAAGCCTCCATCTTGGATACCCTTCTCCTCAGATGATTTAGTGCCCTTTCAGCCTTTTTCAAATCAAGGAGGGGAAAGGTCAGGGCAGTTAGAGTCATGTGACAGCCATAATCTGCCTAGCAACTGCAGGTTATTTAGTGAGTAGCATGCCTGTCACTCAGGGCTGTCCATCTGAGTGGCAGCCAGTGTCCCACACAGTTCAGCTAGCTGCCAGGAGCCCCAGAGGGACCAGGACTCATAGGACTTTGGATTCTTGGCCTCTATTAACATACCTGCACTCAACCGCTACACATTAGTGGGCGCATACTTGCACTGGACTACGAGGTCAAGCACAGACTGCATGAGCAAGCACTGAAGACCTACCTGAGGGAGAAGACCTGCCCAGGGGACCTGTCCAGAGGGAGAAGAATACCCAGTTTCTGAGTTCCTGTTTGGTGTCCAGCACCCCTGATTTTCACCACTATCCCTGTCGGTATCCTGAGTTTTTGTCATTGTGTCCCTGTCTTCAGGATATGGTATTGTAATACCTATTGTGGTTTTCCTCTGTTTTACATCCATAGGTTAAGGGGGTTTAAGGGTTCTGAACTTCATGCTCTGGTAACTGTTAACAACCGAGTGTGTCTTCCTTATGTTGTTTATTGTCTGAAGGGGGTCCTTGTCTAGTTTACTGACTAGTGGCATAATAAATATTTGTGTGTTACATCTTATTCTGCCTCTGTCTTAATAAATCACCGGATGATAGATGCGGGAGGGGTGGGATCTGCAGACAGCCCATCTTCTGATCTGTGTAAACCATAGTTAAACTGTTTTGGGCTAACAACTTCACATGAC
The DNA here is from genome assembly GCF_028017835.1 of Emys orbicularis. NCBI lineage: Eukaryota > Metazoa > Chordata > Testudines > Emydidae > Emys > Emys orbicularis. Next base: position 29,200,671 of record NC_088683.1, on the reverse strand, counting down.
ATATTTTGACATCAAAGTGGCTTTTGAGTCAGTTGACAGGTTAGTGCTTTGGCTCACACTGAAAGGAATTGGCAATCCAGATGTTCTGCTAAATCTGATGCATGATCTTCACACCAGTACTGGTATGAGAGTGCTCATTGGGTCATGGTTGTAGTTGCATTTCTATACAACCTCTGGGGTGCAGCAGGGATGCATTCTTGCCCTGGCACTATTCTGTCAAACTATTGACTGGCTATTAGGACTTGCTGCTCCACATGTTGGAATCAAGGACAGTCAAGAGTATTCACTGACCAAGACTTCGCTGACAATGCTGCCTTGCTTGTGGAGAAGTCAGAGAATTTCAGCCCTGTCCTTCAAGGTCTCCAAGATGTTGCCTGCTCTATGGGGTTCAATGTCTCATGGTGAAGACCAAGGTCCAGAATCTTGGAGCTGGGCCAACACAACCCCGGGTGCATGTGGGTTCGAGTACCATAGAAAGCATTGATGAGATCATCTGCCTGGGATGCAAGCAGATTCAAATGGTCACAATAGACCAGACGTTCTTCGACAAATAGGTCTCATCACCTCTTGCATGAAGTCCACGTGTCATTTATGGACACAAAAATGTCTTTGTCTTGAGTTTAATAGTTATCAAACCTGTGTACTACCTGCAATGCTATATGGGTCAGAACCCTGGACCTTCTTACAAGCAGACTTGGAGCAGTTCGAGGTGATCCATATGTGCTGTCAGCACCAGACCCTGAGCATAAAGTGGTTTCACTTTGTGTGTGAAATGTCATAATCTCACAGAGACCTGGCCTTCCTTCAGTAGCTCATTATATTCCAAAGTGGCATTACATGCTCTTCAGTCATGTCACCAAGATGGGCAAAAACACTCCAGCACACCGTGCTCTCAAATTCTCTGTCGACGTCCGAAGGGATGCATGCTCTCACCCCATCTGGCACCACCTGTGGGGCCACCCCAGAGATTTGTGGATTCACAGGATTGAGTGAGATCCGGGAACTTAATTACACAATGCCTGGTGCAATGCCATCAACCGTGGTCACTCTAGCTGGTGCAATGACCCTCAGTAGACTGTGTGTGTCTGATGATGATGCTTCCTTTCCTGGTAGTATAAGAGCTTTTCAGGAGCTCATAAATTATTTGGCAATAGAAGCAGAGTTGCTTCAGTCCTCCATGCCTAAGAAGGAACATAAACCTTTAGCTGCTACAGGATAAAAATAAAGTGACCCTTATGAAAAGTGATGGCCTGTTGCATTAGACCAAACAGCTCAGATCTCAGGCAGCTTCTTTTCTTCCTGTTGCTAAGAAACCAGAATGATTCTATCAATTATGTAAACAAGACTTTAGTTAATTTTTCACCCATCCTTCTCCAGACTTCTAGCTGCGGCTAATGACAGTTCTAAGTCTCTGAGGAGGTTTCACTCTGCTTCTCCTGATAAAGAGTCGAGCAAGCATGACCGTTGGGAAAGCAAAGCTTATTCCTCAGCAGCACTTTTCATGAGGAGAGCTAATTACCAAGCTTTGTTTTCCAGATACGATTTGTGAATCAGGATGCTGCCTTCATTAAACCTTTTGCACGAGTCTCATAGACAGTTATTCAAAGGCATTATTCAACAAGATCTTTCTAAGCACTCCCTTAGAGCTGCTTTAGATGCATCTGATGGAGCTGCCAGATTTGTAGCTCCAGCTGTTACTCTGACAAATCCTGCTATCTAATTTGGACCTTACATCCAAGCTACAATCTATAGTTCTACACTCATCCTTTAAGAGGCCTAATTTGGGGTTAGACTCTGCCCTTGGCAGCCTCAGGGGAACTTGTATGTAGGAGCTGCGTTACAGTGGGAGCTCCCTGGAGGAACTTGGGCTGGTTCTGCCGCAACTCCTCCTGAAGGCTCCCAGGGAGCACACACCAGGGTGGTATTCTTTGCCACTTTGTCAGAGAGTGTAATATGCTCTCTGTACCTGGACGGCTATGTCAGAGAGGCACTGAAAGGGCAAGCGAGGGCCCATGACCCTGCCCACTAGCAGCTAGTACCAACAGGGAAACTAGACAAGCACTATGCTCCAGAATGAGACTCTGACCCTTGTTGGACTGCAGGGCAGATAACATAACAAATGAAGAAGGCCAGAACTGTGACAAGATCCAATGGCTGGAATTTGAATCTAGAAAAATTCAAATTCAAAATAAAGCACATTTTTTAACAGTGAGGATAATTAATTCGTAATTAACCACTGCAACAACCAAACAAGGGATGTTACAGATTCTCCATCACGGGATAGGATGACCATATTTCCCTACGCTGAATATGGGACACCTGGTTAAAATTACTCGTATTCAAGTGAGTTCAGTGGCAATCAGAACTATGCAGTACAAATGTTCAAATTAACATCAAGTTGACTGAGCCCCTGTTAAAAAGAAAAACTGCGTAGTTGGATTCTATTTATTTACCTTTTTATCTTTAAAGCTTTAGGGTTCACACGGGGAGGGGGTGACACACACACACACACACACACACTCCTGTACACCTCTCTCACACAGGGAGGGTGACTGACCAACCTGACCCTCCCTGCCTGGCGCTTTCTGCCCCCCATGCCTGGCTGGGCCCCCAGGATGGACCCGCCTCTCCTGGTACCTGGTGCCGTGTCTTCCTGAGGCAACACTTGGGGGGGAGACATGCAGGGTCACATGCCCCCCTTCCCAGAATTCTGCCAGGGTTCACACCAGAACATGGCCAGCAGCAGCCTTTTGGCACTGTGAGGGAGGGAAGGGATGGGAGCTGCTTCCAGCCGCAGCGGAGGAAGAGGATGGGGGAAGGGATGACTAGCCCATGTCATTGCAGAGCTCATCTCTTCCCCATCCTCCATCGGAAGCAGCTTGTCCCTTTCTGCCCACACAGTGTCGAAAGGCAGCTAACACCTCTAGGCTGCTGCTGGCCACTGACATAACCCAGCTGCCTCCTGTCCCCCAGCTACAACACGGGCAGGAAGGGGTTAAGCCCTAAGGATGCATTGTGCACCAGGGCCCAGGGAACCTGACTGCAGGGGCTTCAGCGAACTGGCCAGAGAGGTGGCTCAGAAGGGGAGGGTGCCTAGGGGACGGAGCAGCTCCATGCTCCCTGGAGGCAGGACCCAGGGCTGGGGGGGAGCGGGTGAAGAGGGTGCTAAGCCCCTGCCCGGGGGGCTGCTGTGGACAGGCTGGAAATCGCTTCCCTCATGCCACTCCAGAGCTTAGCTGAGGGGCGGAAGGGCTTCCCCGTGACAGTGCTGTGTGGAGCTTTGGCATATGCAGGGCTCAGCTCCTCCTGGCCAGCACCCTGGGCTGGAGGGTCTTGGGCTTTTCCGGGGCGCTAGACCAGCCAGAGGCAGTGGGGGAAGGAAGGAGCCTGCCAGCCAGGCTGTTGGTGAGCTGAGTGCTCTGACCAGGGGCTGGTTCTCCGCACAGAGCTGGGAGTGGGACGTGCCCCACCATGGGGGATATGGAGGAGCAGAAGGGTTGGGCAGATGAAGGGGCAAAGCAGGGAGAGGACAGTGAGAGGGGGAGCATGTAAAGGGCTGATGGGTGGGGCAGAAGAGGCGACATGTAACCGGCCGCCACCTGGCATCTGCCAGCACTCACCAGCCACCGCAGCTTGCAGTGTGCAGCCAGTGCCTGCTGGAAACGGGATGGGGAGTGGGGCCCTGCTGGCCGAGAGCTGGCATGCCACAGGGGCTGCACTGATGGACTGGCAGGGAGGGCGGCCGGCCCCGCATATTGCATCTTTGCCCCGCTACCAGCCTTGCACCCCCACCCCCATCGTTGGCCACTGAAACTCCCCCCCCCCCTCACCCCTGATGGTCAGGTGGCTGGTGAGCAGGGATCCGGCCAGCAGCAGGACCCGCCAGTACTGATGGGTGGGGGAGACAGAAAATACGGGACAATTTGTCCATTTTTAAGAAAAAGTCAGGACACCTGCAGGAGGGCTTAAATACGGGACTGTCCCTTTAAAAACAGGATCTCTGGTCACCTGATCACTGGATGTCTCTCTAAACGACATCTTCCAACTCTACCACAACTTATTGGACTTGATGCAAGAATTAGTGAGCGAAGTTCCATGGCCTGTGTTATGCAGGTCATGTTACAGGATCACAGTGGTCTGTTCTGACCTTAAATTCTACGAATCACTGCTCCGTCTTGTGGGTTTCCTCAGCCTCAAGCTCAACACAGGAAGTAAAGAATGTAATATAGATACCACAGACCTTGGAATGCATCCTATTCAAGCACTAAGCCATTATGGGCCGGGAAATAATCCAAAAACATGGTGCCAAATCACTCTTGGGGAGCAGCAGCCGCTTAAGGCATTTGTCTCTAACTGAATGGGACTGGAATATCGGTTGGAAACAAGGCCTCAGAGAATGACCTTGACCCAGACATATGAGACTTGGAACTTTGTTCCTTTATTTCCATTGTGAGCCTTTCTCACAGTTGAAATTTGGATTCACAATTAATAAGAAGTCCAACTTAATAAAGACTTCCAGTGTCTTAGAAATTTCACCCCCCCTCCCCAAAAATAAACAAAACTAAAAATAACCTCAAATTACTAACTACTGCATGCATTTGCTAATTATTTTATGCTCCACTCTGAGGGCAGAACTGTCATTCCGAAATAACTCCATCTGTGTGTTCTGCTTACTTTCTCCAATGCACCAAGATTGTTTCTACACAGTATGTGTGTGCAAGGTTCCCTCTATGCAAAGCACCAAGGTGTCTGATGGGTCACGGAGCTGTGGATTTGGTGGAAATTTAGACCTTTTCTTCATGTAGCTTTATGTAGCAGCTGTTTGTCGTACCAGTTGAAAGTGCATGTTGCTCGTATATTTTGTGCAACTGGCAGATAACAGAAATAAATCTAGGTGTTGTGTATGTTAACATAACTGAGAGCTGAGAACATGAAGAAAAGTGGTGTGGTGTTGGAAGCAGAGTGACCTGGATGAATCTGTTAAGCTGTGGAAACTGCTCTATTGTTGTTCTGCTGAGTCAGTATTAGTGAAAGGTCAGAGAAATATGCCCTGTTCAAACACCAGAGAGACTAACCCTAGTTCCTCTAAAGAAATTTTTACATTAATTATGTTCGCACCTCCTTATTGGTGGATAAGCGAGTGCAGGTGTCTCAGTGACAAGTATTAGAAACGTGTACTTTCCATATAAGAAATGATACAGGTTATTTACTACATTACTCTGAACTAACACATTTGCATTGCCATGTATTACTGCAGGCCTGCACAACTCGTAAAGCGGCGAGGGCCATATTACTCCAAAGAAAATAGCCGAGGGCCGAAACCCCCCGGCCGTACTGAAACGCCCCCCCCCCCCCGCGCCACCCAGCCCCGCCGAACCCCATCTCCCCCCCCCAGCGCCGCCCAGCCCCCGTGTAAGCAAGCAGGACTCACCCCGGCGGCGCCTCCTGCTGGTCTTCTCGGGAATTAGCTCATCCAGCCGTTGGAGGGTCCGGGGGCATTAGCTGCCTTCCCCGCGGAGCCTCTGGCCCCCCGGCCCGCTGAAGCGCAGCCGAGCGGGAGAGGTGCGGGGCTCCCTGGCAGCGGCGGGGAAGTTTATCGGTTTGGGGGACCCTGACCGGCTCCTCGCCCCTGTACGCCGGCCGCCCCGCCTGGGACAAGTCTCGCCCCGGCAGCCCCTCTCCGCCGCGTGTCTCTGATGGGTGGCCCACACCCCCGGGCCGCGCCGCCCACCCGGGCCCTGCCCGCTCCGCGCTGCCCCCGGACGCACCGTGCTACCCCGTGGGCTGCAGGGCTGGAGCAGCCGCCGCGCTGCACTGCAGCGCTCCCGGCCCCGGCCGGCCATGGCCCGTGTGCCCAGGCTGCTGCACAGGGGCATCTCCTCCCCAGGCCCGGCTCGGGATCCAATGGGGCAGTGAGGGGGCGGGGCTGGGGGCAGGGATTTGGGGAGGGATCCAATGGGGGAAGGAGGAGGCGGAGTGGGGCGGGGAGGGGGGGCTTGTGCGCCGGAGCAGAGGGCAAAATTGTTTGTTTGTCCAGTGTCCCGACCGAACATCGTTCAGGACGCGGGACAAACAAGCAAATATCAGGACAGTCCCGATAAAATCGGGACGTCTGGTCATCCTAGGAGCAGCCCTGGACAGCGCTGCAGCGGCGCTGCTCCAGAGAGGCCTGAGCTCCTCCCGCTCAGAGCCGTGTGGTAAGAGGGCGGGGCTGCGAGCTGCAGCCGAGCAGCGGGAGCTCACGTCCCACTGGAGCCAGGCCGCTGCAGCGCTGTCCAGGGCCGCTCCTGGACGCGGCGCGCTGAGGCTCTGGGAGACGGGGGAGGCGGGGGTTAGCAGCATGGTAAGGCTCTCTGAGCTGGGCATCCCCCCCCAGCCCTGACCCCCAGCTCCGAGCACAGCCCCTCTGAGCCGGACACCCCCTGACCCCAGCCCCCCCCGGCCCTGACCCCTAGCTCCGAGCCCAGCCCCTCTGAGCTAAGCACCCCCCGACCCCATCCCCCAGCAGCCCTGACCCCCAGCTCCGAGCACAGCCCCTCTGAGCCAGACACCCCCCCCGACCCCATCCCCTCGCAGCCCTGACCCCTAGCTCTGAGCCCAGCCCCTCTGAGCTGGACATCCCCCTGACCCGGACATCCCCCTGACCCCAGCCCCCGTGAGCTGCGGCTAGAGCCCAGGCCGGATGCCTCCCCCCTCGCTCGGACTTACCAGGTCTGCCTCGTGCCCAGCCAGCGCTTCCCGCCTCAGCAGCCCTGGAAGCAGGGCCGGCTCCAGGCACCAGGCAACCAAGCTGGTGCTTGGGGTGGCACCTGGAGGGGGGCGGCACCTGGAGGGGGGCGGCGCGGCGCTCGGGCCGCCGGGGAGACCGGGGCCACAGCCGGGCTCGCCACCCTCCCCCCGTCGCTCTGGCCGCCCTCCCCCCCGCGCCCTCCCCCCGGCTGCCCTGCGCTCTGGCCGCCGGGGGGAGAGCCAAGCCCCAGCCGGGGCTCGTCGCCCTCTCGCCGCCCTGCCCCCGGCGCTCTGGCCGCCGGGGGGAGAGCCGAGCACCCGCCGGGGCTCGCCGCCCTGCCCCCGGCACTCTGGCCACCGGGGGGGAGGAGAGCCGAGCCCCCGCCGGGGCTCGCCGCCCTCCCCTCCGCCGCCCTCCGCCCCCCGGCGCCCTGCCCCCGGGGGCAGAGCGGAGCCCCCGCCGGGGCTCACCCCCCCCCCCACGGGGGGGGGGGGGGGGCGGCCGGAGGCTTTTTTGCCTGGGGCGGCAAAAAAGCCAGAGCCGGCCCTGCCTGGAAGTGACGCTGGACGCCAGCCAGGAGGCGCGGGAGATGGCGACGCGTGTGCGGGGGGGGGGGGGGCGACCTCACAGCCCGCGGTGGGGGGCAGTTTCCGAGTTCATCCCCTGCCCGGGGGGCCCGACCTCACAGCCCCGCGCGCCGCGCTCTGACTGCCCTGACAGTCAGAAGCGCGGCTGCCGGGTTCGCCCCCTGCCGGCGGGGGGGGGTTGGGGGGCGACCTCAGCCCCGCGCGCCGCGCTCTGACTGCCCTGACAGTCAGAAGCGCGGGGCAGGGGGCGAACCCGGCAGCCGCGCTTCTGACTGTCAGGGCAGTCAGAGCGCGGCGCGCGGGGCTGTGAGGTCGGGCCCCCCGGGCAGGGGGTGAACCCGGAAACCGCCCCCCACCGCTTGCCCGCGGGCCGCACAGTGGGCCCACGCGGGCCGCATGCGGCCCGCGGGCCGCGTGTTGTGCAGGCCTGTATTACTGCATAGTTGCTATGCTTTTCAAGGGAGTCATTGTATAATTCTCACTTTTGTCTTAATTTTGTCCTAAATTCTGTAAGTACCTTCTATTGCCACTCTCACTATAGACCAGTGGTCCCCAAACTGTGTGGCATGCCCCCCTATAGAGGGACACAGAGGAATATTTGAGGGGTGCATGGTGGGGCCCAGGCAAGCCCCCATGGAGGGCGGGGAGGGAGTGCCACCCAGCCCTGCTTTGTCCCCAGCCCAGCTCTGGCCCCAGCTGCAGCTCTGCTCTGCCCTCTGCCCAGTTCCAGCCAAAGCCACAGCCACAGCTCCACTCCACCCCACCCCCTGCTCCATCCCTGCAAGCTCTGCCCTCATTCCCCCTCTGCTCCCAGGCCAGCTCAGCCTCTAGCCCCACCTCCTGTGCTTAGCCAACTGTGCAGTAATGGGGGTGTGTGTCCATTACTGGCAAGGGGGGGGCGCAACAGGAAAAGTTTGGGCACCATTGCTATAGACCCGTCAAATAGTACGTGAAGGAAACTGCTTCGCGGCACTTGATAAACTTTGCCACCATCAGTAGCAGGCCTGCTGACTGAAAACTGCAAACTTTTATAAATCTCTAGGCCAGAATTGTGGGATGAGATTTAATACTAGGTACATAACAAACAACAAAAGTAGGAATCGGTAAAATCTCTTCTTCTGGAGAACATTTTTGAAAAACAATACAAATGCAAATCACTAAGGAATTCTAAGCATGTGGACAGGGCTTCATAATATTTTACACAAACTGATATTAATTAGACAAAATGTTGCAAACAATGCAGTTAATTTATGCATCAGACTTACCTATATTCTGCAAAGTTATACAAAAACTATAATAAATAACAATTTCACAACTCACACAAACTCTTTTCTTGCAGTGAGACTATAGATGTGCATTGTGGCCAAGATTTTCAAAAGTGACTAGATATATTGGGTGCCCTTATTTTTGGGTGCCCAACTTGGGACATCTTAGAGGAGCTTGGTTTTCAGAAAGGTCTCAGCACCCATCTTCTAAAAAAAAATCAAACTTCTTTAAGATGTCTTAAGTTGGGCACCCAAAATCACTAGTCTCTTATGAAAATTATGGTTCGCAATTTTAAATGCATAGTTCTTGGATGCAACTACTACCCCCATCAGTATAAAATAGACGTGCTTATTTTTGTTTATGAATTTTGACACACAATCAAAGCCTGCTCTCCAATATACAAAAATCTATTTTATCACAATTAACCTTCATTAGATTTTATGACATCTCCCATCTATCTAATCCATTATGAATGTTGCCTTGAAGAAGTCCGAGGACTAACTTATTAATTAGAACCAATAATAACAGGCTGTTGCTGCCAATAATGGAGTCTTTGTAATTCACATGTCTGTAGGGGGAGGGATAGCTCAGTGGTTTGATCATTGGCCTACTAAACCCAGGGTTGTGAGTTTAATCCTTAAAGGGGCCATTTAGGGAACTGGGGTAAAAAATCTGTCTGGGGATTGGTCCTGCTTTGAGCAGGGGGTTGGAGTAGATGACCTCCTGAGGTCCCTTCCAACCCTAATATTAAAAAAAAAAAAAATAGAGTTGTCCCTGATCCAGGGTCTAATTTTCAAACTTGGGTGCCTACTGATGAGTACCTAAATTAGCTCTTAGGTCCCTAAAACAGGCATGCAGGGTCCTATGTTCAGGCATCCTCTTTTGAGAATTGGACTTCCTACAATTTTAAAATGCAATGCAGATGGCAGGCTACTGAAACCATCCAATGACAGCCCCTCAGTATTTGACCAACTTGCGGGGGATACTGTTTAGAAGCAGTGAGAAAAGGGTTGATGTATCTGGGGTACTGTCCCTCCAACAAATTACTGCTTGTTTAGCCAGTATTAACTCCTCTGCACGTCTGCAACCTCTCCTCCTTTGTGTGTGTGTGTGTGTGTGTGTGATTTGTTCTTGCTGCTGGTGGGGTTCACAGCAACCCATGGAGTTGTGCTGCCATGGCAAAGGGGATGGCCCCTGGTGACGGGGATGGAGTGAAGGGGGTTTTGCAATAGGTTTCCTGGACACCTAAATCCAGCTCTGAAAGCAGTGCTCATATATTCTTTGACATGCTCAAGTTTGTACTTGAGGATATCTCAAGAAGTAAATCAACAGATGTTAGGGATAAATCTTTGGAAAAGAGCATATCAAAACTTTGTTTAATTTGTTTCCACAGCTGTTTCTGCCCCTCATCTGCTGTTTAGGGGACAGAACCCTCTGACAGTTTTTGGTGGGAGCAAGTCCCATGCCCTGATAAAACCATTCAGAGAAAACTCCTCGTGGAATTCTGAGCTATACGGTTATCTTTCCACAGGTATCCACACTTGTGCAGTCAGGACAACATTTGGGCTGTTTGTTTCCAAGCGGCTTAGTTTATCAGACATTTGATTCCACCACAAGTTTCCAGATTCAGATATGGAGGTCACCAAATTGTTTCTTTCAAGAATGGAGCTTGGTGGTGTAAAATGCCTCTAGTATTTAAGTTAGCTCAGATAGTTTTATAAACCCATCAGATACTAGTAGTGTAGTGAGAGTGTCTGTAGCCAATTGTAGCAGCCACTGTGTGCTTCAGCACAGCTAATACACAGCACTGAACTTCAGAAGTAGAGTTATTGAGAGGCAATCTTGGCCAATACACCAGGGTTTTCTCTCTGTCTTCAACCTGGACAATCACTAGAAACAGGAAGCAGGGAACTCAATGTAACATTTTACCCAAAGGATGTGATCTCCAAACTGAAATCCCACTCCCCCAAGTGATGCAATAGGTAGCAGTATGAAGTTTGGGAGCTTCTGGCCCACAGGCAAGCATGCCACCCACAAAGCCATAGTAAGGGAGAGACATAAAGACTTTGCTCTTCTGGTAAGTCATTTCCCACTTTAGTAACAGATTCCACTTTCAGATTATGTTGCCTCCAGTGAGTTAGTTTTACAACAGCTGGGGAAACAAATTAAACAAAGTTTTCATATACTCTTTTCCAAAGATTTATCCCTAGCATACTTTGATTTACTTCCTGAGATATCCTCAAGTACAAACTAGATGGAAGCAATATTGTCTTCCCCTTATAGATAAGCTGAATTTGAGCACCTCAGAGAATATATGAGCACTGCTTTCAGAGCTGGGTTTAGGTGTCCAGGAAGCCTATTGCAGAACCCCCTAACGTGTTGCAGACTGAAGATAGCTTTATGTCTTTATTTCAACACAACCGTTCTCTCACATTTTGTGGACTTCCTGATGGTGGTTCCCTCTGCATTCCAGGATCAAGACTAAGGTGACAAAACCCACTGTTTCTTCTTCTTGGATAGCACTGAGAAAGAAAGCTAGACACTAAGGTGGTATGCTTCCCTTCCCCCATCATCCATCCTTTTTTCCCTCTTGTGAAATCTAAAAACATATCTGCCAGCTTTTTCATTCCAGTACCAGAAGGTGAACATTCTTGCATTTTTGAATACAATAGCATCCTATAAGTTAGAGATGGAATAGTACTATTATAGCACCTTTTTCTCTCCCAGACAGTCAAGGTTCATTCCCTACAGTACAGCCTATTTACGTTTCTGTTAAGAATTTTGATTTGAAACATAAACCTGGTGTAGTACAGGTACATCCATGTTCCACAGGAACAGGTAAATGGTCTTTTTGTCTTCAATATTTTTCAGAGCACCATTTCCCCCTGAAAGCACTGCGGTAAAGAAGTTAATCACGAGAGGTGCAATCATGACATCAATTATCGTTAATAGGAATACAAAAAGGAAATATATTTAAAGATACATCCCATGAGAAGACGCCCCTAAAAATCAGACTGCTGGGTAGCTAGAAAATCCTAAATCAACCATTTGTGTACAGCTGTATGTACACCAGTGCTGTGTGCTTACCCAGGTATAGCAATAAATTGCTAGCCTAATTTACTGACAGGGTGATAAAATGCTATTGGTTTTCCTAGGTTTCTTTTCCCTCCTCCCATTGGATTATGTTGTCAGACTGAATGCTGATTAACAGAGTAGAGAGGGACACCATGTGGTACCATAACAAAGAAAGGGCTATATTTTCAGCCTACCCTTCCTGGCAGCAGCCACATGTAGCAAAAGTAACATCTATTATTATTATGCTGTGCTCACAGAGGGTAGGTAGATCATCCCACTTTCCATTGTCATTAGGGATGTCACTACAGCTCTCACACAACGGAAGTATGGTCTTGTGGTGGGGGACCAACACTGGGAATTTAGAGACCAGCGTTCTCTTCCACAGACTCTCTGGGTATTTATTTATTTAGTGTTTGCATATTCACTGAGTCAAGCAATCATAGGTGCTGGAACTAAGGGTGCTGGGGGTACTGCTGCACCCTCTGGCTTGAAGTGGATTCCATTATATACAGGGTTTACAGTTTGGTTCAATCGCTCTCAGCACCCTCTCTATAAAAATTATTCCGGCACCCCTACAAGCAATAGCATTCTTAGTGGCTCTCTCGGAGCCCACCCCTGAATTTGGTTAGTGGGCACCCCTCGACAATGTGTGTCATAGTTTGATCTGTGCTGCAGCTGGATTGTCTTGAAGACCCCAACAGTGCAGTTTGACTGCACAGAGGCCTTGCCCAGTCCGGAATCGTTTAAGAAGGGCCCACTGACAATGTGACAGGTCGAAACTGGGCAGATGAGCAGTAGGTCTGTTGAAGCACATGTGACCAAGTACTTGTGCTAATCACATATTTATCGAAAATGGTTTTCAGAGAAACCTGAAAACAGGTGCTATTTTCCTTGACCTCACTGCAGCGTATGATATAGTGTGGCACCTGAGTCTACTTGTTAAAATATCAAGAGTCCTCCCACCATGGCTTACTGATGCCATCGAACTGCTACTCCGAGACAGACGGTTGAAGGTGCATGTGTGTGAGAAAACAAGTGCTTGGAAAAAACAAATGAACAGGTTACCCCAGAGGTCTGTTCTAGGCTCAACCTTGTTCAATCTGTACAGAAATAACCTGCCACCAGCCCAGTCATGGAATTTCATCTACACAGACGACATCTGCTGTGGGCTACAGGCTCTGACTTTTTCTGATCTGGAGAAGACCCTGAGTGACAATGCCGCAGAGCTAGCCAACTACTGCAAGACATGGCGCCTTCAGCCTAGCACCAGCAAGATAGATTCTAGCACATTCCACCTCTACCATGCCAATGCTAAGAGGAAACTAATCATCATAATGAATGGCCAGAAGCTGAAGCATGAAACATACTCTCTGGGTGACCTGGGGCAAGTCAGTTAGCTCTCTCTATAGCTCTGATTCAGTAAACCACTTAAGCTTGTGCTTATCTTTATGAAATCAGTAGGATTAGTTACATGCTTAAAGTTAAGAGCATGCTTTGCTGGACTGTGGCCAGTCTCTCCTTCTTTTTCCACTTTATAAATAAGGGATAATCTCTCTCGACCACAGGGATGTGATGTGACAATTTAGGTATGTAAAGTGCTTTGAGATCCTTGGTACTACAGAAATGAATAGAATTGTAACAGGATTACTGCGCTGTCTGCGTCGTCTCTGCAGTGCAGAGGGGAAGGACACTGCTCTGAGGAAGTGGAGAGTGGGGGTGCACTTCCTGCCTGGAGGAAAAGCAAAAGTGTTTTTAGGAGTCAGCAGCACGAGCAGGAGGAGGGGAGCTGCCTCGCTACACTCTTGCGGAAATAAATACATGTTCTGTTTTCTGAGCTCATGCCTGTGTCTTCATTGCGGGGACTCTACCTGCTTGGGCTAACCAGGGGTGAAAGTAAGGTAGTACGGGCTGGTACGGCGTACCGGTAAAAAGTAGCTTCCAGTACCGGCCCTGGCAGCGCTTTAACGTCGCTGTCCCTTTTGTGCCCCCCATCGGGGGCCCTGCTGTGTCCCTACCAGCAGGGCCGCCAATGGGGGGGGGGCGCAAAAGGGACAGCGACGTCAAAGCGACGTCAAAGTCCTTAAAACGCCGTGGCAGCAGTGCTTTAATGTCGTTGCCCCTTTTTCCCCCCCGGCTGCCGACGGGGGAAGAGGGGGGCAAAAGTAGCAGTCCCAGAACTGCGATTTAAATCGTCACTGGAGCCCCGGGTGGTGCAGGCCAGGCAGTGCAGATGGGCTGGCTGGGGGACACTGACCCCAGCCCTGCCCCTTCCACCCAAGGCCCTGCCCCTTCCGGGGGGGCCAGAGCTGGCTCAATTTTACTTTCAGCCCTGGGGCTAACCCACAAAGAAGAAAACTGCGATGTCACAAGACAGTGCTAGTTATTCCCACACTTTTCTGTAATCCACCCCCAGCATTAGAAATATCTGACGCTACGGCTCCCTGGCTTCTCTTGGGATGGTTTCACAAAATAATCTTCCTTACTTCTATAGAGTACTATTTTTACTGCCCTATTTTCCCTTTGCTTTTAATATGCTCTGTTGACATTAATTAAGGCTTCCCTAGCCTTGTTAGCTCAGTGATCTGTTTTGTTAGGGAATAAAAAGGTGACCTTGCTCACCAGGTGGGATTTTTCGAGCTCTTTTAGTTCTAATCATTAGTGCCTTAAGGAAGAGAGCGGTAGCTTTCAAGCTGGATAACTGAGAAGAGCTGTAAAAATGTCATGTAGATGGCTGTCAAATTTCTAGTTGTTATAACCGCAATAATTTAGAAGGTAGACATAGTCTGGTAAGTTATTCTGTTATCACACAATGTGTACTGTTAATTCCATGCACTTTAGCAATGTGTATGTTGTGGTGAAGTTGTACTTTCATTTAATGATAAAATATAACTATGAAACCCCGAGTGAGTAGAATCATAGAACCATAGAATATCAGGGTTGGAAGGGACGAGTAGTTCAACTGTGAGGAGTTGAACTGAGCATACTCAGCATAACTAACTGCTTTTCACTGCTTCTAGTGTCCAAAAAGAAAAGAAACATGGAGCTAAGTGGCACACTGGGCTAGTGCATTGACCTGTCACCTCTGGTGATCTGGTTTCAAATGATAGCTTAGGGCACATGAAAATGAGTTTGGTGGTTTCATTCAACCCCCCGCTTATGCACATCACAAAACCATGACAGTTTAATATAAGTGTCTGTCTCTGCTCAAGAGAAACCCAGGACGGGAACAGCAAAGGTGTTGCAGATCATTAATGAGAAGCACTGGAAGAGCTGCGTCGGGAAGCTTGCCTGTTTCAGGGTAGTGCTATTAGTTTCAGCATCATGAGCATTATATTCACTCAAATTTTATAAAAGGTATTTTTTAAAAAAGGGAAAATATAATCTCTTTGGCTGAGAATGATCTTTTGGACATATTACTGTGAAAGTACAATATGTTTGATTTCTACACAACAACCATTATATAAAGTAACACAAAAGTTACTCATTTTAGGGTAGAAGACTACCACACTTGAATTCTACAGTGGCCAATCTGGAGGGTCATTTTCATGGGACAACCACAGAAGAGTTCACAGGATTATGGACACTTGGCCAGATTTTTAAAGTTACTAGGATGCCTAGTAGGATTTTCACAAACATCTAAGTGCCTAACATCCATTGAAATCAATGAGGTTGAAGTGCCTTGGTGCTTTTGAAAATCCCACTAGGCACCTAGATACCTTTAAAAATCTGGCCCATTGCTCCTAACTCATGTGCATACCAAATTTATGCTCTCTTATTATGTGTTTCTACAAAACCTAGCCCAATGGGCTGAGGTCCTGATTGGAGCTTCTGGACACTATTGTAACAAATAATTTTTACAGTGCTTGCAGCTCTGTTATGATCATTTGCCAAGGACCATTTTAAAAAGGGGGTATTTAAAAATACAAATCCAACATTAGGAATATAAATATAAAATGAAATGTTTACAAGTTACCAAAACATGCTGCCTAACATCAGAAACACAAGACAATAGCAGAAAGCCATGCAACATATTTTGGCAGAAGCACACAAACATTTTACAGCTCGCCCACTGGGTGCCATGCTTACACTTACATTAGTCAGTTTCATACTACCTTAGTTTGTTTTAAGCATTTCCATCATCTGTGAGGGAGGGAGGGAGGGAAAAATAGAATGGTTAAGGTAAAATAAAATGAAATCTTACACATTGTTTAGCTGGTAAATGATCTCATTATTTTATTTATTGCTAACAGTATGGCGGGGATGAAGGAAATTATCAAGTCATGTGCTTACATGTCTATTTTGCTAACCAGAGAAATGGAGCTTTTTGAAAGTCAAGTGGTGAGGATGATTCAGTGATGTACCAAGGAACCAGATGAAAAACTAAAATTTACAGAGGAAAACATGATGAAGACTTAAAAAAATCAAAATAAACAGTCTTGAGCAATACTGCATCTTGTTCCACTGTGACAGAAGTAAGATTCTTCGGAACATCTTTCCAGCAGTGAGCAATTTTAAATGTTGTGTCTGCATGAGTGCTTTAAAAATATTTGAAGAAAGATGTAACAGTAAAAAAAACCACACACAAAAAAAACTTTACCACAAGCTAGAGTAATTAGTTGGATCAATGATAAAACCACACCTGAGATATGTCCCTAAGTATACACTGATCTATGTAAATCTTTCATGCTTTTGAATGACATGCTACAGCATTACATTAAAAAGACATATTTTGGTCTTGCAGGTACACTGCTCATTGCTGATAGCTGTATTTTCAAAACAACATGTACCATTTTAAAGAACCCCAAGACTGCCAAATCCTTACTCATGCAAGTAGTCACAGTGCATTAGGTTTTAATTGTATAAATCTTTTGTGTTACTAATTATGCACACATGGAGGGCCTGTGATTGTGAGGCTTTAAGCTCCCTCAACTCTCATGAAGGTCAATGGGACTTGAGGATATGCAACATCTCAAAGGATCAAGTCCTCAGTTTCCCTATTTTATTTATGTTTTTAAGTGTGCAGGTATTTGTATGAATACATGTAACCTGTGCATATGACGGAGACACTAAAAGTTACCCACAAGCACAGAATTTTCATGAGGAAAAATGTGAATGCAGATGTTTATTCAACATTATTAAACAATTAACCTCTGTAATAAGGATGGAAGAGAGAGAAGTTTTCACACAGGAATTTCAAACTGAGTAGACAAGTGGCCTTAATTTGTAGTATTCAAGAAGAAACCTAGAAGGAAAAGTTGGAATAGATACTGTTTGACGGAATAGACCAAGACAATCATTTCTTAACCAAGAATATAGACCAAGTACTAGTATCACTTTGACAAACTATGCTTTGTCTCCAAAAGGACTGAAGAGTCGATTTGATGTATCAGTTACCGTTTCACCAGAAAACATCTAAATGCATTGATTGAATGATAGATATGCTTCTAGTAAAAATAATATATTAACTTTCCTAAAGATTAATAGCAGATGGTAAGAAATGCATTAATTTGGGTTTTTTTTAGGACATAGCTCAATTTCTATTTTCTTGGAAGCTTTGACTCTGCTTATATTGCTACTGGTGTAACCTCCGTAAAATGATTTATTGGCTTGCCTCCTATGTGCACGTTATTTAGGCAATGAAACATAAAACACTCTGTGATGTTGTTGATTAATGCATACATTGGTTGTGTAGTGAGTTACAAGGCAAAGCTGCTGTCTTGATTAAGAGGCTGAAAAAAACTGGAAATATAATACTGTACTGAATAAATGATATTAACTAGCATTTCATGTTTCTTCTTCAATATTTATTTCTCTGCTTCTGTATTGTAAGACTGGAGTTTAGAATTTTATACCTATTTAATACTACTTAGTCCCTTGACTCTCTTTGAATTCATTCGTGTTTAATGGGATTTATGCTGATTCTGTTCTGATTAAGCAGCAGTCATTACAACTCACTCTCATTGCACTAAAGTAGTATACTTGAGAGACAACCCAATAAATTCCTATCCTATTCAAGTATGCTCTGACGAAGGCTCCAATCCTTTAAACGCACTCATGCATATGGGTACTCCCACACTGAGCAGAGTGGGGCTCCTCATAAGTGTAAAAGTTATTCTCATGCATAAAGTGTTTGCAGGATTGGGGCCTAGGGCTGAACCCTGTTCACTTGACTGACCCCATTTAAGTCAACTACTCATGTGGGTAAAGTGAGCAGGATCTGGCCCTAAGTGACATCTCCTGTGTCATATGTTGAGCACTAAAGCAAATGCTTTGGGCCAAATGTTGCTCTCAGGGTGTGGGGGGAGGGTGTTTCCCAGTACTGGTAGACAGACACATGCTAGTTTTGCTCAAGCTAATATGCTAAAATTAGCAGTGTGGCCAAGTGGCATGGGTGGTGGCTAGGGTTAGCCACCCAAGTCCCTGGGTTTGTGCTCGGGTGGCTAGCCTGGGTCGCTGCTGCAGCCATATTGCTATTTTTAGCTCACTAGCTTGAGCTGAGCTAGCATGTGTCTGTGTATCTGTGTGGACAGCACTCTCCCAGCTGCCATGTACATATCCGCAGTGTCACCAGGATAGATCTGGAATAATTCTGCTGAAGTCAGTGGAGTTAGTGCATATTGATACTGGAGTAATCAAGATCAGCATTTGGCCCTTTGTGTTTATATATATGAGCTGGATGAAACCGTGTTCTGGTTGAATTAAAATCTCCTTCAAACTGATATGTAAACAAGCCCTTCATTTAAGATAGTTGTAAGAGACAGTTAAGGGACCACACCTAAAACAAAGCCTAATAAGTCTGCCCAGGAACCAGCATCATGAGGGTGGTGGTGGGGTTCCACTAAGTATTGCAACCAGGACCGGTGTGTGTGTGTGTGTGTGTGAGGGAAGGGAGAACACACAGAAACTGAGAACAGACAAGAACACACAGAGAGGCAGAGAAAGCAAGACAGCCAAGCAGAGCCCGTGAGCTCAGTGTGACTCTGAAAAAAGCTAGAAAGGGAGCTTTTGGATCTGGTGTTAACTAAAGAGGCTCAGGGGCTGGAAGCTAAGAAACTGCTCCTTTTGTTCTCGGTACCACCTGCATTTGGAGAAGCAGGACTTTGTACATTCCTTGTAAATAAACAAAGTTGCATCAAAGAAAATACCAGTCTCCCAATTTCTGCTCCCAAATGGAACATTCCCCAGGCCCTGAAACTTGACTAGCTGATCAGGTCAAAAAGAGTCAAACTGAAGCAAACAAAAATGTAGTCTAGTTTTGGAGTGGTCATTGTTTTGAAGGCCCCCTGTGCTTAGGACCACAGGGGGAATTAATTACATTTATTAGAAGCTCTTGTCTCTAAAATAAGATATAGAGGGTCTAACTCAGTTCTCTGCACATTGGTGTAAATCTGTTTATTGTTGTTTTTAAGCAACAACAAAACATCCGTTAGTGATGCCAATAAAATGCTCCACTATGTATATCAGAGTAATAATACCCATCTAGAAGTATTGATGGCACCCCGCCTATGGGAACTTGCAGGATTTAATACTACAATAAAACATGCCCTGTTGTGTCTTCTTAATTAATAGACTAAGTCTCCACTGATTAAGCATGGAGGTTATTTATAATAACCACAGCATAACCAAAAGGAAAATAATTGATTCAGTTGCTAAATTCCCAGGATCATGTGTGATTCATTTGCACTTAACCCATCGGATCACTCTAATTTATCTATGATTTACAAAATTAAAGGAAGAGGGTTTTTGGATAAGCATTTTTATTATAAGCACTATTATTAATCTTAAGAAATAGTTCCATCTGTGAGGGGACGGTGGAAAGTTAATGGAAATATGGCAATTGACACTTCTGCAAAGTGCAAATACTACAAGACATATGAAACGGTGCCAGATCACTAACTGAAAAAAATCTTTGCTATGTTGAGAATGAGATGCAGTTGCTTAAAATTATACATCACAGCACAGCCCCTGTAAATTAATCTAGTCCTTGCATCCGCTCTTACATATTGTACCAATTAATAGAAGCATATATTTAGATGAAGAGGCTGAGAGTTCTGCGTCAGTAGATGATGATGATAACTCAGCAGTACATCATCTGAATCTTTGGAAACTTCTACAGAGGCTAGAGCTGTCAGATGAACGTTTACAGAACAAAATTTTAAGGGGCTATTTTTGTAATATCCAGAGAGTTTTAACAATACATCAGACTATACAAGTTATCTATTTTAGAATAGAGCTGTTAGCACATTTCTCTTGAACAATACCCTCTTTAGTATTTTTCAGACATGAACATCTCCTAAAATGAAGCCTGCCTTTGAAATGTTTTTGAAGATTTTCAACAGCAGGTCATCAGAGACACTTTCATCTTGTCCTTCAAACTACCAGTGAATGAATGACCCACAGATTCTCAAATGAGCAGCAGTTATGGTGAAAGGCTACTTTGACATCAGTGAGTACAATATGCATGTACTTCAGCAATATATAAATATTATTCTGCTGTGTTAGGGATTGATCCTGTGAGGCGCTGGATGCTTCCAGCAAGGTGCTGGGCATTTTCAACTTCCAATTCCAACGGAATTGAGGGCACCCAGCATTAGGATCTGCCTATTAGACTAATAGAATAATATTATTTGTTCTTACCTTGATGTTCTGTTGAAAGCCTTATTTGTATACTTATTCACTTCCCATCTTGACTGCTCAGTTAAGGTAACTCTTTAGTCTCCCTAAATCCCTGTCCCTTAAATTCACAGTGTCCAGAATGCTGTGGCCAGAGTACTCTCCAATTCCATGAAACAGAACCATGTCACCCTTCTCTCACCTTCACTGGCCTCCTATCCATCTCAAATCTAATTCAAAACTAGCACCTGGTTTTCCAAACTCCCCATGAAACAGGCCACCCCACCTTTCTACCCTTAGATCTACCTACTTCCCTCTCTGTTAATTTCACTGCTCCAGTACTGACTTCCTCTCTTCTCCTCCTTTTCCCCATCTTATAGACTTTCCACAGGAAATCGCTCTCTCATTTGTACTTCTAAGGATTCCTCGCCTATACGGAAATCTCATCCTCCCTCCAAACAACTCGGTGATTTCCTTTCTTGAATTTCGGCCTGAAGGCCGTCTTATTTGCTCTTCTCTATGGTTGACTGTAAATCATATTCCAAAATAAACTATAAATCAAATTATATGGGCTCAGTCCAGCACGTCTGTTGCAATCAATGAAAGTTCTGGCTGAATGAGGAGCACAGGACCAAGTCCTATTTGCACACGTAGGCTTTTGTGCTCAGGTCAGCATTAAGATTCACACAACCTAATAACTGAATTTAGTTTTACTTTGGTTTTAAAGTAAATTATGAAGACACATACAATTGGGTCGATCTGATTCAAGACATTTTGAGTAATCCCCAAATATAAAGGCACTCATCCTTCACTATAGTCCGGTTACTGGAGCTATCCCTAAACAGAAGCAGTAGGCCGCCCATTTCTGTAATGTCATTTGCAGATTTGTCTCACTTGAAACCGGTGCTTCCAAGAGGGACGCTGCCATGCGGATTGCCAATGGGAAGACATGGTAATGTCAGTCTCCCAAATACCACTTTGACAGGCAGAACTCTGGGAATCACTTCATTGTGGACACAGCATTACAAAAATAAATAGTAATGAATGGCATCCCTGAGTACCTCCTGCATCTGTGGATTTTTGGGCTTTGTGGGGCTACTCATACATATTGTGGTCTAGAAATCCGGGCATCTCAGACCTAACCCATAGCTACTGCCATCCTCCTGATGTTATGGGCCAAATTCTGACCCTGTATGTGCACAGAGTTGAATGGAATCAATGGAAGCCCTATGTGCATCCCCAAAGGCAGAATTTGGTGCTACATATGCTTGTGGACTTCTAAAGATCCCATGAAAATTACCAGAGAGACCTGGTAATTTCACCAAAAATGTTATTAATTGATTTAATGTGGCTGGGAGTACACAGCATTTTCCATTACCCTTCTGAGGCTCCCAATTCAACCGTCCATCCATGTTCAGCAAAGCACTTTCAGCACAGGCTTCACTTTAAACACATTCTTAAGTCAATGGAACTTAAAAACTTGTGTTCAAACACTTTGCTGAATAGGGATGGATTGAAGCATGTATTTAAATGCTTTGCAAGATTGGGAGCTTACATTCTAAAGCACGGGATACTGACTAACTGCCCCCAATATACCAGTCAACACACTGGAGGCAGCACCGAGGGTTGAAGTAATCCACACCACAACTGCCTCTCTAGAGCATAGGGGAAGCAGGGACCAGACTGTGATGCTTAGCGTTCCTGCCCTACTCCCGGGGCAGAGCAGCTATGCAGTACGTACCCCTTCCTCAGGCTGGATTATAAGAGTCCAGTCCATAGTACTCATTAGGGATCCTAACACTGAGCACACATATCAAGTCCTGACTGAGAAACATACCAAATCTAAGGGCACGTGTACACTGCCCTGCAGGTCAACACTACAGGTGTGTGAATAGCAACGTGCCTCAAAGTGTTGTACTGTAACTCTCCTACAGTACTGGACACTGCAGGCATTGAACTAAAAGGTTCCTAGTTTGCATTCACGTACATACAGAGGAATTACAGCACAGAACTTTGGTAGGCAGCGCT
Organism: Emys orbicularis; assembly: GCF_028017835.1. Taxonomy (NCBI): domain Eukaryota; kingdom Metazoa; phylum Chordata; order Testudines; family Emydidae; genus Emys; species Emys orbicularis. The sequence continues at coordinate 29,178,372 of NC_088683.1, read as the reverse complement.
ATTTAACCCCCCTTAGTCCAAACTGTGGGGCAGTGTAGACATTCCCTAAGTGTCAAGTTTTAGATTATATAATTTACTAGGTTTGCTGTGTTTTGAAATGCGTACATATATAATAGGTATGAATGAATTTGTAATTAGAACCCTTTTAAAATTAAGAATGGTACAAAATGATGCTGTAATGTTTTGAATAACATTTACCTACTTTTGAAAAAAATGTATATGCCTATTCTTGTTATACTTTTATTATAAACAGTTTGGAAACAAGAGCTTCTACTTATTTTGAAAAAATAGCTTTAATACTACTTACTTTACATATCCCTTTTCATTTCCAAACAATTTATGAGCCTTATATAACTCATTTGATTAATGGATGTGGAAACATCCATCACCATTTCTTAATATATGGACTAGTACAAGTATATTATGAGTGCTAACATAAGGACTCAATTTAAAAAAAAAAAGTTTCTTATTTCCTCTCCCAACTGCTCTTATTCCTGTCTCTTCAAGATCTTCTAGCAGAATCAATCAGAAGAGGTTTCTTTTACTTAATCCTTCCATTTTCTTTAATTTTTAAAAGCCATTCAGGTCATTATAGCCAACATACAATATTTTTTAATCTGTTCCCCAACAGTTCTTCCCCTCACAACAGAAGACTCATTGTTTGCTTATAGGACATACATTTCAGACTCAGATTTTAACTATTAATCTGACCAACAACGTAAGAGGCAAAGGGCCCTTTACGGCACCACTGAAGTCAATAGGAGCTCTACCATTTCCTTCCATAGGAGCTGGATCAGGCAGGGAGTAGTTTATTTCCTTTTAATGTTGTTCCCCCAGATGTCTCTCAGGGTCCCATCCGGAGAGATGCTGAGGTCCCTTAACTCCCATCTAGTTCAATGACACATTGCGGTCAATGACCTCAATGGGAGTGGAGGATGCTCACTGCTCACCACCTCTCCGCAACAGGCACTTAGACTCAGCCGACATACATCACCTCACTCCAAACTAAGGCCCAGCCCTACAATGTGTTTCACATGCGCCCACTGACTAGCTGGGCTCCATGTGAATGCTGGACTCCACTAACATGGAGCTCATGGCAGGACTGGGGTCTAATTCTTCCTCTACATCATTTCTACCTGTCATTTTGCAACCTAGTCAAAACATGTGGGAAGCTTCATCCTGCTGGGACTTCACTAGTCGCAGTGTTTTAGGTTGAAATGTCCCAGAGCTGCATGTTAACTCCACTGCACACATTATTATTTTTGCATCTAAATCTTCTTTAAAATAGTTGGATAGACTCTTTTCATAGCTGAGCAGCCATCTCAGTAAATGTAGAGGGTGATTTACAGTTTGTACTTGGTACACTTTCTGTAGTGGAGCATAGAATTGAAAGGCTTATGCCAAACTCATTCATACATGGACACATTCAAGAACAAATTAATTTTAAAGCACTTACAGGATATATAATGCTTCCAAGTCATGCTTTACAAATCTATAGAGTAATTTATAGCATAATATAGCATAATTAGAAAAGAGCTGCTGTGGAACAGATAATATGGCATTTTTAATCTAAACGGATTTTAGCATTACGCTTCTCCATATTATCTGTAATTCAGACCTGAAGGGAATCATGACTAATCAGTTTTAAAACAAAATTTTTGTATAAAAGAGGTCTCACCTAGGGGAAAAAAGATCATTTAAGGCCAACTTAAGGTTCTTAGAACCAGGGACACACCACAGTAAATTAGTGTGCTATAGACTGCTATAGACTTGGGGATGGATTAGGATCTCACACTGGTATAAATCAAGAGTTACACTGGTTTAAAACCAGTGTAAGTGCTATTAGACACTGGCCCACCAATACTAGATAAATCCCACACACAGCTGGAGAGCAGGGATGACATTAGCTTAAAAACCACACAAAAGCCAGTTAAGCTAAAGAAGCATGCCCTTAGCTAGCACTACTGGTAGGCCCCTTATCCTCTGTGTGGACTAGCCACTGGCGGGCACCATCAGTCGCTTACTCACACATAAAGCCAGTACATTCTTTGTACCACCTGACTGCCAGAGGCAGAGAGGACTGACCGTGGGAGATGCTAGGTGCCTCCTTCGGGCTGATGAATGCCAGCAACTCCCACTTCATCCAATGGGAGCTGATGACAGCACCTCTCAGGATCAGGATCTGTGGCTGCGTAGGGTAAGAGCAGGCATAATGCTTGCAGGGACGCTGTAGTGAGTGTGCTCACCAGCAAACGACTTTTGAAAAAGGGTAGCTTGAGTGTCACACCTACTCCCTTTCCCAGACAAGTCTTAACTCCCACCTGCCACACTAGTGCGTCCACAAAACTCTCCACATGCTGAGCATTTATAATTAGCAAACACAGTAAGAAATTATTTTTAAAAACTTAAAGGTAAATAACTGAACCAAATTCAGTCCTGGCATAGGGCCACAACTCCCAGTGAATTCAGCGGGGCCATGTGGGTGTAAGTGAGAGTCAAGTTTAGCATGTTGATAGCAAACTAATGTATGTAGTTACTCATATTCCCCCAGGCATTCTTCTGCCTGAATCTGTTTAGGGGCACTTATGCCATCTGTACAAGCAGCAATTTAACATGCTACCTGTAAAAGATATAAATACACAGTTGAGGGTGAAGTAGCTACCATGCTCCCTCATTCACCCAGCTTAGTTTGTGTATTATATCTGTATAGCTGGTACTGTAATTCAGATGCAGATAGTGCATTCCTTCATCTCCTCAAGAGAAATATAGACTTAATTAAATGTGGTCAACCTCTAAAAGCTGCAGATTTCAAAGACAAAATTGCAACATAAAGTATTTTGAGCAATGATAAGCAAAGTAGCGTCTATGGACTAAAGGGAAATTTCATTCTTAGTAACAGCCAACACTTGTAGACCAAATAATGTAACTTACAGTCATTCAGTATTAGAGAGACAAGGTGGGTGAGGTCATATCTTTTATTGGAGCAACTTCTGGTGGTGAGAGAGACAAGCTTTCAAGCTTACACTAGAGCTCTTCTTTAGCTCTGGGAAACAAACGCAGAGTGTCACAGCTCAATACAAGGGTGGAACAGACTGTTAAGAAGCTAGCCTTATTGCCTATCTGGCAATCTTAACATATCTACTCAATGATTTTTGTTTAACTATATCAGTTTGGTGGTCATCAACACCTAATTACATTTCATAATGGCAGCTTTCCTATAGGTGGATAGTGAAAATGAAAATGAACATCCAGCTCTATACAAGGTAAATCTGATCCCATTGAAGAGTAGCCACTCTGAAACACAAGACTGAGTCAGGAGATGTGGGATCTTATAGTTCTGACAGTGGCTTACTCTGTGACTCAGGGTGGATCCTGCAGGCAGCCTGGTTGGCAATTGGTAACTGGAAACCCTTTGCAACCAAAGAGCTGGCAGAGCTTCTGCAGTGCTCCAGCTCTTTGTTCAGAGTGACAGAGCTACAATTTCACAAACAAGAGAGAGGATAACTTTGGTTCATCCTCATTCAGTGGTGAAGTGAAGGCAGCAGTTAGAAGTAAAAAAGCACTATAACAACAAATGGAAAAAGGGAAAATTAAATAATCAATATAAATTAGAAGTTATTAAATGTAGAAAACTCATAAGGGAAGCTAAAGATATAAAGGAAAAATCCATAGCTGGCAGGGCTAAGTACAATAACTAGTTTTTTAAGTATATTAGGAACAAAAGAAATCCTAGCAATAAATGGTAAAATTGTTAATGATGCAGAAAAGGCAGAAGTGTTCAATAAATATTTCTGTTCTGTGTTTAGAAAGAAGCAAGATGATGATCTTCTATTACATGAGGATGATAAAGTTCTTTCCAGTCCATTAGTAAATGAGGAGGATGTTAGACAACATCTACTAGAGAGAAACATTTTAAATCAGTAGACCAGGCTAACTTGCACCTTCGAGTTTCATAGAATTTAATGCCAGAAGAGACCATTAGATCATCCAGTCTCACCTCCTGCATATCACAGGCCATTCAATTTCACCCAGATAGCCCTATATTAACCCCAATGACTTTAGTTTGACCACAGGAGACCAAACTGTTGCGTGCCATAGGCAGAGAACAGGAAAGACTGAGGTGCTACCAATGCCCAAGGCCCCTGCAATGGCAGGAAATTGATTAGATCAGTGGTTCACAAACTTTTTTTTCGCGGACCACTTGAAAATTGCTGAGGGTCTCGGCAACCACTTAATGATCTTTCCAAATGTTGTTTATACAGTTAGCTAAACTATTGTAAAGCGCTTTGGATAAAAGCACTATATAAAAAAACCTTAACAATAATTAAGGTTTTTTTGTTCTACAAATAAAAGCACACAACTCTTATTTTAATATCAGTAGTCTTACCTTTCTAATGTGATGTATGTGCCCTCTCTCCCCCGCTACAACAGCCCCCGAGCTGGGGCTGGGAAGGAGGGAGGTCTCTCCCCTGCCACAGCAGCCACAGAGCTGAGGCCGGGAAGGAGGGCTGTCTTTCCCCAGCAGCCGCAGCCCTGGAGCTGGGGAAAGTCACCTCTTTCTCTGGCCGCCGCAGCCCTGCATGTCCCAAATTCCCCCCACCCCCTCTTCTCACCCCACTGCCCCCTCCCACCTACCCCCTATTCCCCCCAAGGCCACCACCTCACCTTACATATGTGTCTTCTCCAGGGTCCAGGCACCTAATTAGTGGAGCCACGCCTACACGGCTCCACTAATTAGGTGGGTGGCCCTTCATTCTCTTGTGCGCGGCCGCCCAGGCATGCACCTTAGAAGGAACTATCCGCGGACCACCTGAATGGAGCGTGTGGTCCGCGGACCACAATTTGAGGACCTCTCGATTAGATGGAATATGCTTCGATGATACCAGCAGGCGAACCATGCCCCATGCAACTGAGGAAAGTGAGCATCCCTCAAGGTCCCTGCCAAGCAGACCTGGGGGATAATATCTTTCCAACCCTAAATCTAGTGACCAGTTTGACCCTGAACATGTGAACAAGACAAAGCAGTCAGGCATCTAAGGAAGAGCATTCTTTGTACTCTCCCAAAGCACCACCACTCCTAAAAGAATTGGCTCTGCCCCTGCTCTGCCCCCACCACAGCTCCACTCAGGCCCCTGCTCCACCCCTGACCCAGCTCTGCCCTCAGTGCCTCTCCGCTTAGGGTGACCAGATGACAGAGGTCAAATATCGGGACGCAGGGGGCGGGGGAGGCGGAGCAAAAAAAACCAAGCAGGTGGCGGAGCAAAAAAAAACCAAGCAGGCGGCGGAGCAAAACAAAAAAACAAAAAAACTGCCGGAGCACTGAGAAACCACCGGCAGCTCCACGCCCCGCCCCCCCCCCCCCCACCAGCTTGCCTCCGCTCCGTCGCCACCTCCCCCCTCGGGGAGGGAGGGGGGCAGCACGCAGACCCCCCGCACCAGAGGGACCTGCCAGGGGGCCAGGTGAGACCCAGGCAGTGCTAGCCTTACCTGGAGCGGCTCACAGGAAGCATCCAGCAGGCAGGTCCCATCCCTCTGACTCCTAAGGTCGGTCGGGTCGAGGGGGGCGGGGGCAGGGGCGGGGGGGCTCGCTGCCGGCACCTACAAGCCCCGCCCCTGCAGCACACAGTGGAGACCTACTCGCCGTCTCTGTGCGTGCCTGGGGAGTGAGGCTGCAGCACTCTGCAGGTTCCTGCCGGCCGGCGGGCGAGCGCCGGGAGTTCAGCTGTGCTGCCCCAGGCCCAGGAAGAAGAGGTGAGCGGCGCGGGCAGTGCCGGCTTGCGTCCTCCACCAGACGGTCCCCCGATATCGGGACAAAGTGCATCCAGACCGATGTAAGGTCGGGACGCGGGACAAGTCCCCTAAAATTGGGACTGTCCCGATAAAATCGGGACGTCTGGTCACCCTATCTCCCCTGCAGCCCAGTTCTGCCTCATTCCCTCTCTGCCACCCAGGCCAGCTCCATCTCTAGTTCCAGCTACTCCCCCAGCCCCAGTTCTGCCTCCAGCTCCGCCTTCAGCCCAAGCTCCTCTGCTGAGGAAGTTTTGTCTGTGCAGATTCTAGTACTGGTAAGGGGGGCATGACAGGAAAAGTTTGGGCACCACTTGGCTAATGTGATCCTTGGATGAATAAATAGGAGAGGTGACTTTACCTCTGGTGAGACAAGTACTGGAATACTGCACCCAGGTCTGATGTCCACTTTTCAAAAATGATGTTGGAGACGGTGCAGAAAAGAGCCACAAAAATGATCCAAGGGCTGGAGAAAATGCCTTATACTGAGAGACTTAAAGAGCTCAATCTGTTTAGTTTATCAAAAGAAAAAGGATTACAGTCTCTAAGTACCTTCACCAAAGGAAGTGGTGGATTCTCCATCTCTTTATGTCTTCACAGCAGGACTGGATGCCTTTCTGGAAGATATGCTTTAGCTAAACAGAAGTCATTGGGCTCAATACGGGGCAAGGGGTGAAATTCAGTGGCCTGTGATATACAAAAGGTTAGACAAGATGATCTGGCCTTAAACTCTGTGAATCTATGTTGCCATTCAGGAGTTCTCTCTAGAACTCACCATGCAGGAGTGTGTACCCTGAGCACAGCCCCCTGTAATCCTGTCCTTGGCTGGCCCCTTGTGCAACAGAGACACATGGGGAAGCCTATCTAGCTGTGGAACCAGTGCCAGGATTTGGTTCCAAAAACCACAATCTGTTGTGTCCTATTTCTTCAATTGTGATACATTTTTGAATGTATTCCTCTTGGTGTTAATGCCCTTCAAGTGCATACAAGAGTTATATCCTCACTTAGTCAGGCAACTTCTTACAATCTTTCTCCATGAGGCAATCACTCCAGCCTCTTAATTGCTACATTGTGTTTTGGTTGTGCCATAGCATCTGATACATGCTCTCTGGTCTTTGCAAGTATTACTTGATTGACTTCAGTGTAGCTACTCCAAACTACTTTTATGCGAGAGGAGAATCAGGGCCATTGTATTTTATGGATAAAATACTAAACTAAATCACGCAACCTCAGAAATTAGAGATGGAGGAGGTATGCAGCATGTCCTCTACCCCAGCCAATGTAGCAGTGTTTCCTACAGTGAAGTTCTAAAGCTTTGTTTAAGCCAGTTTTAAATGATTCCAACAATGGGCCTTAAACAGTTTCCCTTGAGAAGCTATTTTGCAAACTAACCAGTCTCACCATTGCCAGCAAGCCTAGCCTTTAATTGCACTCTGTTGTTCCTATTTATCTTCCTGTGGCCACCCATAAACAATTCTTTTTCCTCTTGGTGTTAATGACCTTCAAGTGCATACAAGAGTTATATCCTCACTTAGTCATTGTTTAGCAAAGCTATGCAACTTCTTGTAATCTTTCTCCATGAGTCAATCCCTTCAGCCTCTTAATTGGTACATTTATTGTGGTGCTGTAGCATCTGACACATGCTCTCTAATACATTTTTAAATTTTTCAACCTACAGCAACTTACTTTAAGGAGTGCAAAGGCTTAAAAGAAAGTGCCTATGATGTCAACGGCAGCAAGACAATAATCTCCACCTTCTTTGAAACTGGTTGTGTCTATTTCTAATTCCTTTAAATTGTCAATCTCATTGTAAAATGCTTGCAGAGATTGACTCCTACACTTGGCCTCTCCAATGGAAAAGGGATTGCATCATGGAACTGCATTTCAGATTTTAATACATTTACCCTTGGTAAGAGACAAATAATAAAAAAAGAAAATTAGATTGAAACAACGTGCTACAAAATGTATCAACACTAACAATGATAAACCTCATAATTCGTGTGCGTGCTTCAAGAGGTTGTTGGAGAACACCTGCCCTTGAAGGGTAAAGGTATGTGGGGAGCAGGGAAGCAACATTTTCTTTGCTTTAGATGGTAATACAATTTTCAATGCCTTGTGACCCTCTGATTGCCTTTTGTGCCTCCTCTGGGGATTGCAATTGACTGTTTGAGAAACACTGTTCTAGCACATCAGAGGCTTTCAAACTGTGGTTTGGAGTCCGTCAGTGGGGTGCAGAGCACTTGCTGGAGGTCCACTGTGTCTGTCTCATGATGCTGGCTCTCCACCTTGTTTCCTGGTCCTAAATCATATGAAAAGAAGCTAAAAATATATCACATACTTTCCTCACATTACTTTTCTTTGAAAGCAACTGCTGTAGTGGCCCTAGGGACACTGTGCCATTGCAAATGGAAGGGGACGTGGTCTGTACAATTGTGAAGAGGAGAGATGTCCATGAGGCAATCCGGACACAAACTTTTCCTGACTTTTTTCTTGAAAGTAGAGACAAGTGTAAGGAAACAGATCAGAGAGGAAAACAAATGATTAAGGCCCGATTCTACTTTCACTAACTGACCATCGCCAGTTAGACACACCTTTTATTCCACGGACTTCAGTGGAATCACTCCTGATTTACACAAATATATGTGAGGAGCAAATCATGCCCCAAATTCACACCTTTGTAGAATGAAACCCTCATACTCTTGTAGGTGATTTAACAATTAAATAAAACCATGAGAATTTGAATGATAAATTCAATTGAAAGATCAGGATAAAATGGCTGGTATTACAAAACAGGAATTGTGAATGGAAAGTTAATGACAAATATCAAAAGAAGAAGCTTCCTTAAGTGAGGTCACCACAGCAAAGTGTTTTGTAGGGCAGGGTGCAATCCAATGACATGAAGAGAGACTTCTGAAGGACGATAATCAAGGTACAAGTAAAAAGAAAATGAGGTGCTTCAGGACACAAAGGCTGCAGGAAGTGCATCTACGGCAGTAAAGGCTGATGGAAATCATAAGGCAGGAAATAAAACTAAGGCTACATGAGGAAATGAACACAAGAACTGCAGAACACCTATTCTGACAATGCAGCCATTTGTATTGCTAAAAGAGAAATCAATGAACCATATGCAAGAAGACAGGCTTATTAAATGATTGACTGTCCACCTGGAAATTCCTGTCTGTGAATTCATCATGGTGATACAGTATAAAAAATAGAGTCCAGGGTTAAGAGGTTGTTCACTGAAGTGATCAGGCATCTTATAACTTAGATGTGCAAACAAAAGAGGGAATGGGAAGACCACTTTGGGCTTTATTAAAACTGAACCAGCTGTCACATAGGAAATACACGTATAGGACGGTAAATGAGACTTCACCAAGTAAGAAGTGGGAAGGATTGTTTAGCTAAATCCCACAATGTTAAAAATTGGATCGGAGAGAATCTGGTCACTGTAGCAACTGGGCAAGTTATAATGCTCAACCTATACATGTTAATTATATTTGCAACTGAAGTTTTCCTTTTGGATAACTCCAGTTCTACTAAAGACTTCACTGTTGCAAGAAATAATACCTTCCTCTTTATCTGTGAAAGCTGTCTTAGGTAGAAGAAATAGCTATATTAAGAGATGAAGTTAACATTTTTAACAGAATCCCTAATCAGGGAAATGAAATGTGTTTGAACATCATAATGTAGAAACTCCTCAGCCCAAAAAGCATGACCGCTAAACAAAAAAATCAAACAAAACCCACAAAACACTATTACATACTACGCCCAGCATTTCACATGAACAAGTAGTCATTTATAGCCTGATCCCAGGGCCACTGATATCAATAGACTGATTTCCATTGATTTCACTGAGTTTTACATAAAAAATCAAGCTCTTAATAATTCTATTCTGAGGTGTAAAGTTTTAGACATTTTAATTCACACAGGCCTCTGAACAGTACTTACATGACAATCATCTTTATGTTTATTATGATAGTGCCTAGGGACCAATATTGTCAATCTTCAATTTCTATGTCCATCCAATCCCTTAGCTGCACATTTCCTTGCCCTCACCTCATTTGACTTGCAACCCTGGTTCAACTCTCCCACTCACCAAAAGGGCTGTTCACTTGACATGTTTTTCACCCAGCATTGCTCTCTCTCTGAGCTCTCTAACTGTCACCTGGTCTCTTTCAGCAACACCTATCACCCTCCTCGACACGCCCTGTGACTCACCCTTTCTCTCTGTGACTTCCAGTCCATCAGTGTTGATGATCTCTTGTCTGCTCTCAGCCCTGTCCTCCCTGCCTTCCCTTCCCTTTCCTCCACTGATACGATTGTTGATTCTCTCCATGCTTCCCTCTCCGCCAGCCTCAACTCTTTGGCCCATCACTCTCCCATCACAAGGTCCATCCTGCCAACCCCCAGCCCTGGCTCATATCCTATATCTGATTCTTGCATGCCTGTTCCCATGCTGCAGTGTCCCTGGTGGAAATCTTGTAACCTGGCTGACTTCCTCCATTACAAATTCATCTGCTCCTTCTTCAGTTCATCCACCGACCTAGCTAAACAGCTCTACTTCTCCAATTTAACTGAATCCCACACCTGCAATACCAGCTGCTTCTTTGCCACTTTTGACTCACTCCTCAAACTCTCAGCACCTTTTGCCTGTACAGGATTTTGCCAATTTATTTAAATAGAAAACTGAGAAAACACGTCATGACCTTCTCCACCCCTTGGCTTGCCTTCCCTTCCTTTTCCTCTTCCCCACTACAACTCTCTCCTCTCCATGATCACAGATGCAGAAGTTCTTGTCTGCTCTTCATTTCTAACCCATTCACTTGCTCCAGTGACCCCATCCCATCTTCTGATCTCCCTTGTGCTCACTCTCATCCCCTCCCTTACTCTTCTCCTTAATTTCTTGCTCTCCTCTGGCTCTTTCCCCGTACAATACAAGCATGCTTTAGTCTCTCCAATCATAAAAAAACACTTTTTATCTCTAAACTAATTGAACGTGCTGTCTACAATTGCCATCTTAGTTCTCTTCCAATGCCATCCTAGACCCTCTCCAATCCAGCTTCTGTCTCCTACACTCCATTGAAACTGCACTCACCAAAATTTCTAAGGACCTCCTAGCCAAATCTCAGAACCAGTACTCTCTCCTCATCCTCCTTAATCTGTCAGTCACATTGGACACAATTGACTGTCCTCTTCCTGAAATTTTTTCCTCCCTTGTCTTCCATGACTCTGTCCTCCCCTGGTTCTCCCCTTCACTCCTAATTGCTCCTTCAATGTGTCCTTCTCATCTGCCCTTCACCTTTCTGTGTGGTTTCCATAGCTCCCTGTCTTTGGCCTCTATCTCTTCTTTATCTCTGGGTAATCTCATCTGTAATCACAAATTCAACAATCATCTTTATGCTGATGATTCACAGATAGACCTCTCTACTCCAGATTTGTTTCCGTTGGTCCAAACTAAAATCTCAGCTTGTCTCTCTGACATCTCCTTGTGGATGTCAACTTATGAGCTCAAGCTCAACAAGGCTAAAACAAAGCTCTTAATTTTTTCCTCACAAGTCCTCCCTACTACTTCCTTTCTTGATCACCACCCTCTTGTCTGTGACATAGGCCCAAAACCTCGCTGTCATCTTCGACTCGGACCTTCCTATAGGTCCTCACATCCATTCTATGCCTATATCTTACAGATTCTTTCAGGATAACATCTCTAAGCTATGGCCTTTCTTATCTACTCACATAGCTAAAACACTTGTCTAGGGTCTCATCATCTTGTGTCTCGATTAGTGAAACATCCTTTTCTCTGGCCTTGATAGATGAAATCTTGTCCCACTCATATCCATTCAGAATGCAGATGCAAAGATCATTTCCATACCTATTGCTTTGACCATGTCACTTCTCTCTTTGAATCCTTTCATTGGCTCCCTCTTCTCAAGTACATCAGACATAAGTGACTTGCTTTCATTTTCAAGGCCCTTCATGGCCTATCTCCCCCCCCCCCCCCCCGATATAAACTTTCATTCACTACTGAAATGTCAATTCCTTTCTCCGATTGGCCCATGATGCCAGCCTTATCGCCTACTTGTTAAATTTTCAAACAAGCACCTTCGCGTTTCTCTGATGCTGCACCTCATACTTAGGAGAAGCTCCCCATCAACATCCACAAAACTAACTCATCCTCTTCTTCCAAACTCTTCTTTGCCATGATGCCTACAATAAGCTTGACAAAGGTTAGGCTGTTGGTGTGCTGAGATACTGCCTATCATGCTGACCAATACTACTTCACTGTTTCTTTGTACTCCCCTGTCTGACTGTATCCACTTGTTGAGTCTTGTCGTATACTTAGTTTGTAAGCTCTTTGGAACAGAGACCATTGTGTTTGTACAGCACAATGGGGTTATGGTCTAATACTAGGGTCCCTAAGTGTTATGGTAATACAAATAATAAATAAAAATAACTAGAACTGGTGGGAAATTTTCTGCCAGGGCATTTTTCCATTGGAAAATGTTGATTTGTTAAAGGTTAAATGTTCTGAAAAAAACGTGCCACCTTTGATGAAAAATTTAAAAAGGATTTTGATAAAGTTGAAATGTCCCCCAAATGAAAAAGTTGAAATTGGAACAAAGTGTTTGAATTTTGTGAAAATGAAATGTTCTGATCACCCCAAAATGCAAATTTTTTTAATAGGAATTTTGGTTTGTGAGAATTTTTTGTTTTCATTCTATTCCAGAATGGAAGAAATATCTGAATAAAAAAAATTCTCCCAAAATGAGAAATCTGATTCCCACACAGCTCTAATAAGAGCATAGGGACCACATTGTTCTGGGCACAGAATGGACTCAGAGTCATAGACAGTCCCTAGATACAAAGCGTTTATAATCTAAATAGTGAAGTTAGACAAACAGTGTAGGGGAAATGAATAGCACACACAAGACCACTGAGCAATGTGGTGGTGGCAAATGTCATGTTAGTGTTGCAATTATGGTTTATTTAAAATCTTTTCAGTGGTGTATGTTTGGAGGGAATTAGCTACATGGAAAGGCAATGGAAGGGAGGGAGTTGGAAGGGGTTGGAGCAAACAGCCAATTAGCACTGGAAAGAACATTCAGAATAAAAATGCTGATGACATTTGTGTCCTTGCTTGACACTCTTTGCAAATACTCTGCTGGCTTCAATCTCTGGCTGCCCCCCCCCCCCCGAAGTTTCTTTTCCAAAGCCCATATGGCTGAGGGAGGGAGCGGTGGATGGCTCCTAATGCCCACAATGGAGTGGACTACCCCAGCAAAGTTCTGAGTGCCAGTGGTGCTTGGGGGGTGGGGGAGGAGGATTGGCCTGGCTGGGTCCCATTTTACCTCCTCCTCCAACCCAGTGCAACAATGATTTTATGATCACTATTGCCCTGGGCCCATTTGAACCAGAAGCCTAGAGATGAAATCTAGGTAACCCATTAGTTTATCCTGAGACATCCAATCCCCAGAATGTTGGATATTGAACAAACCCCACATATTTAGCTTTCGGAGTAAAATATTAAGGTGGGTTTTCGACATTAAGGCTTTCATAGTAACCTTTTACAGAGTCTGCTTCTTGCAGAGAAAGGACCATATGAAATGCCGGAAGTGCTAAATGACTTTTTTGTTTCAGTTTTCACCGAAAAAGGTTAGCGGCGATTGGATTCTAATATAGTGAACGCCAGTGAAAATAAGGTAGGTTCTAAGGCTAAAATAGGGAAAGAATAAGTTTAAAATAATTTAGACAAGTGAAATAGCTTCAAGTCAGCAGGGCCTGTTGAAATACACCCTAGACTACTCAAGGAGCTGACTGAGGAGATATCTGAGCCATTATTGATTACCTTCAAAAACTCAAGGAAGATGGGACAGATTCCAGAGGACTGGAAGATGGCAAATATAAAAAAAGGGGAATAAAGACAACCTGGGGAATTACAGACCAGTCAGCTAACTTCACTACTTGGAAAGATAATGGAGCAAATAATCAAGCAATCGATTTGCAAAAACCAAGACGATAATAAGATGATAACAGTCAGCATGGATTTCTCAAGAACAAATCATGTCAAACCAACCTAATAGCTTTCTTTGACAGGGTAACAAGCTTTGTGGGTAGCGGGAAGTGGTAGATGTGATATATCTTGACTTTAGTAAGGCTTTTGATACTGTCGCACATGACCTTCTCATAAACAAACTAATAGGGAAATACAACCTAGATGGAGCTACTATAAGGTGGGTGCATAACTGGTTGGAAAATCGTTCCCAGAGAGTAGTTATCAATGGTTTACAGTCATGCTGGAAGGGCATAACGAGTGGGGTCCAGCAGGGATCGGTTCTGGGTCCAGTTCTGTTCAATATCTTCATCAATGATTTAGGTAATGGCATAGAGAGTACACTTATAAAGTTTGCAGACGATACTAAGCTGGGAGGGGTTGCAAGTGCTTTGGAAGATAGGATTAAAATTCAAAATGATTGGGACAAACTAGAGAAATAGATGTAAATAGGATAAAATTCAATAAGGACAAATGCAAAGTACTCCACATAGGAAGGAACAATCAGTTGTGCACATACACAATGGGAAATGACTGCCTAGGAAGGAGTACCAAGAAAAGGAATCTGGAGGTTATAGTTAAGGTTAAGATTTTTTCACAGCTATTTTTAGTAAAAGTAATGGACAGGGCATGGGCAATAAACCAAAATTCACGGAAGCCTGTGACCTGTCCCTGACTTTTACTAAAAATAACTGTGACAAAATGGGGCTGATGGGCGGATGAAAGCCAGAATCCTGCTGTGGGAGAGGAAGGGGGGGGGGATCCAGCACCTACCACTGGTGGTGACTGGGAGCTGCGGGGGCCCCCCACCACCTCCAGCAGCTTGGAGCTCCAGGTCCCCCCACACCCACAGAGACTGAGAGCTCCGGGGTCCCTGCTGGGTGACCGATCCAGCCCCACTGCTCTGGGGTTGAAGCGGAAAATCCGTAACTTCCATGACATAATCTTAGCCTTAGTTTTAGTGGATCACAAGCTAAATATGAGTTAACAGTGTAACACTGTTGCAAAAAAAGCCAACATCACTATGGTATGTATCAGCAGGAGGGTTGTAAGCAAGACACAAGTAATTCTTTCACTCTACTCTGTGCTGATAAGGCCTCAACTGGAGTATTGTGTCCAGGTCTGGGCACCACATTTCAGGAAAGATGTGGACAAATTGCAGAAAGTCCAGAGGACAGCAACAAAAATGATTAAAGGGCTAAAAAACATGATCTATGAGGAAACATTGGGAAAATTGGGTTTGTTTAGTCTGGGGAGGAGAAGACTGAGGGGGAACATGATAATAGTTTTCAAGTACATAAAAGGTTATTATGCAGAGGAAGGTGAAAAATTGCTCTCCTTAACCTCTGAGGATAGGACAAGATGCAATGGGCTTTAAGTTGCAGAAAGGGAGGTTTAATTGGATATTAGGAAAAACTTCTTAGCTGTCAGGGTGGGTAAGCACTGGAACAAATTGCGAGGGAGGTTGTTGAATCTCTGTCATTGAAGCTTTTAAGAACAGGTTAGACAAACACCTGTCAGGAATGGTCTAATTATTACTTAGTCCTGCCATGAGTGCAGGGCACTGGACTAGATGACCTATTGAGGTCCCTTCTAGTCATAAGAACATTAGAATGGCCCTACCGGGTGAGACCAAAGGTCTATCTAGCCCAGTATCCTGTCTTCCGACAGTGGCCAGTGCCAGGTGCCCCAGAGGGAATGAACAAAACAGGTAATCATCATTTGATTCATCCCCTGTTGCTCATTCCCAGCTTCTGGCAAACAGAGGCAAGGGACACCATTCCTGCCCATCCTGGCTAGTAGCCATTGATGGAGCTATCCTCCATGTATTTATCTAGCTCTTTTTTGAACCCTGTTATGGTCTTGGCCTTCACAACATCCTCTGGCAAGGAGTTCCACAGGTTGATTGTATGTTGTGCAAAGAAATACTTCCTTTTATTTGTTTTAAACCTGCTGCCTATTAATTTCATTTGGTGACCCCTAGTTCTTGTGTTATGAGAAGTAGTAAGCAACACTTCCTTATCTACTTTCTCTGCACCAGTCATGATTTTATAGTCCTACACTCCTAGGGTTCTATGATATTGGCTGTCACTTATACTGTTGCCAACACTTCTGCAATATGGAAATGGAGGACATCCTTTTCCCAGAGCTCATTGGAGGGTATCTTCCTTGCAATCAGCACAACCTTCTGCATGAAAGCAACAGAGGGAAAGGAAAGCTGGTCTTGCAGTTAAGGCAGTGGGTTGGGATTCCGAAAATATTAGTTTAATTCGTGGCTCTGCACCAGACTTCTTGTGTGACCTAGCATAAATCACATAATTTCTCTCAGCCCTGGTCTACACTACGAGTTTAGGTCGAATTTAGCAGCATTAGATCGATTTAATCCTGCACCTGTCCACATGACAAAGCCATTTTTGTTGACTTAAAGGGCTCTTAAAATTGATTTCTGTACTCTTCCCCGACGAGGGGATTAGTGCTGAAATCGACCCTGCTGGGTCGAATTTGGGGTAGTGTGGACGCAATTCGATGGTATTGGCCTCCGGGAGCTATACCAGAGTGCTCCATTGTGACCGCTCTGGACAGCACTCTCAACTCAGATGCACTGTCCAGGTAGACAGGAAAAGCCCCGCAAACTTTTGAATTTCATTTCCTGTTTGGCCAGCGTGGCAAGCTGATCAGCACAAGTGACCTCCCAGAATCACAAAAGAGCTCCAGCATGGACCAAACGGGAGGTACTGGATCTGATCGCTGTATGGGGAGATGAATCCATGCTATCCGAACTCCATTCCAAAAGATGAAATGCCAAAACATTTGAAAAAATCTCCAAGGCCATGAAGGACAGAGGCTATAACAGGGACCCGCAGCAGTGCTGCGTGAAACTTAAGGAGCTCAGGCAAGCCTACCAAAGAGCCAGAGAGGCAAACGGCCGCTCCGGGTCAGAGCCCCAGACATGCCGCTTCTATGATGAGCTGCATGCCATTCTAGGGGGTGCCCCTACAACTACCCCAGCCCTGTGCGTGGACTCCGTCAATGGATTCGCACGCAACAGGGATGCGGATTTTGGGGACGAGGAAGATGATGATGAGGAGGAGGTTGAAGATAGCGCACAGCAAGCAAGCGGAGAAACCATTTTCCCTGACAGCCAGGAACTGTTTTTCACCCTGGATCTAGTACCCTCCCAACGCACTGAAGGCGGGCTCCCAGACCTAGAAGGCAGAGAAGGGACCTCTGGTAAGTGTACCTTTGTAAATATAATCCATGGTTTAAAAGCAAGTGTGTTTAATGATTAATTTGCCCTGAAGACTTGGGATGCATTCGCGGCCAGTACAACTATTGGAAAAGTCTGTTAACGTGTATGGGGATGGAGCAGAAATCCTCCAGGGACATCTCAATGAAGCTCTCCTCGATGTACTCCCAAAGCCTGTTAGGCACGTGGTGGGGGGAGGTGTGAAGCGATCATCCCAGAGAATTGGGTGTGTGTGTGGGGTTTAGTTGGGTTTGTGCTGCATGTTAACCCGAGAACCGCAGCTGCTGTTTGAAACCATTCCCACATGTTATGAAGGTTAAAGAAGCCAAAAGACTGTGGCTTACCATGGCTGCCTGCAAGCCGAATTCTGTTGCCCGCCAGCCCTGCGTGTGTGATCTCTCACACCAAACCGGCAGGCCCTCAATATAAGAGGCAAAATGCGACCTTGTAAAGAAAGCACAGGTGCTATGTAATGTTAACAGCTTGGTTCACTGTGAAAGAGTCTACCCATTGTCCTCTAAAATGTGTCTTTTTAAAGACTACTCTCCCTTTTTTTCCCTCCCACAGCTGCAAATGTTTCAATGCTCCCCGTATCATCTCAGTCCCAGAGGCTAGCGAAGATTAGAAGGCCAAAAAAACGCACTCGCGATGAAATGTTCTCTGAGCTCATGCAGTCCTCCCTCACTGAAAGATCCCAGTAGAATGCATGGAGGCAGACATTGTCAGAGTGCAGGAAAGCACAAAATGAACGCGAGGACATGTGGCAGGATCAAGATGATAGGTGGCGTCAGCATGATGAGAGGAGGCAGGATGCAATGCTGAGGTTACTAGAAGATCAAACTGATATTCTCCGGCGTATTGTTGAGGTGCAGGAAAGGCAGCAGGAGCACAGACCACCGCTGCAGTCCCTGTGTAACCAACCGCCCTCCTCCCCAAGTTCCATAGCCTCCTCACCCAGACGCCCAAGAACACGGTGGGGGTGGCCACCGGGCACCCAACCACTCCACCCCAGAGGACTGCCCAAGCAACAGAAAGCTGTCATTCAATAAATAAGTTTGGAAGTGCAGTGTGGCCTTGTCCTCCCCTCCTCCACCACCCCACTTGGTGCTTCCCTCCTCCCCCACCCCTCCCGGGCTACCTTGGCAGTTATCCCCCCATTTGTGTGACGATTTAATAAAGAATGCATGAATTTGAAACAATGACTTTATTGCCTCTGCAAGCGGCGATCCAAGGGGGGAGGGGAGGGCGGTTGGCTTACAGGGAAGTAGAGTGAACCAAGGGGGTGGGTTTTCATCAAGGAGAAACAAACAGAACTTTCACACCGTGGCCTGGCCAGTCATGAAACTGGTTTTCAAAGCTTCTCTGATGCGCAGCGCACCCTGCTGTGCTCTTTTAACCGCCCTGGTGTCTGGCTGCGCGTAATCAGCGGCCAGGTGATTTGCTTTAACCTCCCACCCTGCCATAAACGTTTCCCTCTTACTCTCACAGATATTGTGGAGCACACAGCAAGCAGTAATAATGATGGGAATACTGGTTTCGCTGAGGTCTAACCGAGTCAGTAAACTGCGCCAGCGCGCTTTTAAATGTCCAAATGCACATTCTACCACCATTCTGCACTTGCTCAGCCTATAGTTGAACAGCTCCTGACTACTGTCCAGGGTGCCTGTGTATGGCTTCATGAGCCATGGCATTAAGGGGTAGGCTGGGTCCCCAAGGATAACTATAGGCATTTCAACATCCCCAACAGTTATTTTCTGGTCTGGAAAGTAAGTCCCTTTCTCCAGACCAGAGTTCCTGAAAATGCGAGCGTCATGTACCTTTCCTGGCCATCCCACGTTGATGTTGGTGAAACGTCCCTTGTGATCCACCAGTGTGATCCACTATTGAAAAGTACCCCTTTCGGTTCATGTACTGGCTGCCTTGGTGGTCCGGTCCCAAGATAGGGATATGGGTTCCGTCTATTGCCCCACCACAGTTAGGGAATCCCATTGCAGCAAAGCCATCCACTATGACCTGCACATTTCCCAGAGTCACTACCCTTGGGGGGATAGCAGCAGCTCAGTGATCGCGTTGGCTACTTGGATCACAGCAGCCCCCACAGTAGATTTGCCCACTCCAAATTGATTCCCGACTGACCAGTAGCTGTCTGGCGTTGCAAGCTTCCAGAGGGCTATTGCCACTCGCTTGTGAACTGTGAGGGCTGCTCTCATCTTGGTATTCTTGTGCTTCAGGGCAGGGGAAAGCAAATCACAAAGTGCCCTTACGCATGCGAAAATTTCGCAGCCACTGAGAATCATCCCAGACCTGCAACACTATGCGGTCCCACCAGTCTGTGCTTGTTTCCCGGGCCCAGAATCAGCGTTCCACGGCATGAACCTGCCCCATTACCACCATGATGTCCAAATTGCCAGGGCCCGTGCTTTGAGATAAGTCTGTGTCCATGTCCTCATCACTCTCGTCACCGCGCTGCCGTTGCCTCCTCGCCTGGTTTTGCAGGTTCTGGTGCTGCATATACTGCAGGATAATGTGCGTGGTGTTTATAGTGCTCATAACTGCCCCGGTGATCTGAGCGGGCTCCGTGCTCGCCGTGGTATGGCGTCTGCGCAGAAAAAAGGTGCGAAACCATTGTCTGCCGTTGCTCTCGCGGCGGGAGGGGCGACTCACGACATGGCTTACAGGGTTGGCTTACAGGGAATTAAAATCAACAAAGGGGGCGGGTTTGCATCAAGGAGAAACACACACAACTGTCACACCGAAGCCTGGCCAGTCATGAAACTGGTTTTCAAAGCCTCTGTGATGTGCAGTGCGCCTTGCTGTGCTCTTCTAATCGCAAACAGCCTAGTCAGCAAGCAGCGCCAGCGAGATTTTAAACGTCCAAAGGCACATTCTACCACCATTCTGCACTTGCTCAGCCTATAGTTGAACTGCTCCTTACTACTGTCCAGGTTCATGAGCCATGGGAGCAAGGGGTAGGCTGGGGTAGGTGCGAATGCGCGGTGCTGCCGGCTGGGAGAGCAGCCTGAGGCAAAAGCCTCCAGCTCGCATGATATTCCAGGCAGGATTGAATCTCCATTAGATGAAACTTAAAGAAGAGAATGACCTGGAGTCACTCCCATTTATGTCCAGGTGCCCCCGACCGACCTCACTGAGGCTGGCCAGGGGCACCCATGTCTGCCCAGGAGCCCCCGACCGACCTCACCGAGGTCGGCCAGGAGCAACCAGGAGACAGCAGCAGATGGTACAATATGGCTGCTAACCATCTTTGCTAACTTGCAAAGGCAAGGAGCTGCTGCTGTGTAGCACTGCAGTACCGCGTCTGCCAGCAGCGGCCAGGAGACATACGGTGACAGTGAGCTGAGTGGGCTCCATGCTTGCCGTGGTATGTCGTCTGCACGGGTAACCTTTTGCCATTGCTTTCACGGAGGGAGGGAGGAATGAGGGCCTGATGACATGTACCCAGCACCACCCACGACAATGTTTTTGCCCCATCAGGGATTGGGAGCTCAACCCAGAATTCCAATGGGCGGTGGAGACTGCGGGAACTGTGGGATAGCTACCACAGTGCAATGCTCCGAAAGTCGACGCTAGCCTCGGTAGTGTGGACGCACACCGCCGACTTAATGCACTTAGTGGGGACACACACAATCGACTGTATCAAATCGATTTCTAAAAAATTGACTTCTATTAAATCGACCTAATTACGTAGTGTAGACATACCCTCAGCCTCAGGTGTCAACCTGTAAAATGAGGATCTGGGGCTTTTCCTTCCTTCATTTGGTGAACTGCATGTCAAACTTTGCTGACAAGGACTGGGAGTACATGCTCGTTGGTCCGTTGAAGTGTTGATACTGGAACATTTATCTGAGATGCAAACAGTTTGGTGTAGAAATCTTTGCAGACCGCTTCCATCCCTGTTCTGTCAATTACTGGTTTTCCGTCCCTGTTCTTCAGCATCACTATTGTTGACCTGTACAGTGTCAATTCCCTTTTGTGTTTTTTGAGGCTTCTGCGATCTTTAGCCATCTTTAAGAGCCTTTCATTTCGGTACTTCTCGAAGTCCTCCTTTAGTCTTCTTCTTATCAACTTGCAGAGGACGGAGTACTTGAGTTTGTCACCAAGTTTCTCTCTCTCTCTATTTTTTTGAGAAGAAAAATTAAGTAAAATATAAAATATAAAGGGCAAGGGGATAGGGTAGCTAACTACAACTAAGCTAACACTATCGGGAACAACTATGAACTATTAAGCTTATCTGAGGTAAGAGAGGGCGCTGCTGGTCACTCCGACTCAAGCCAAAGGTGGTAGAGAAGGAGCTGGGGGACGGTTGGCTGCACACCGCAATATAACTGCTTGGACCGGCGCAAGACGGCTATGGAGTGTGCACAGCCCAACTGGGCACTGCTACTACAAATCTCTGATTACAAGTGCAGGGCGCCAAGACACCTAAAGTGGAGCACCCACAGCGACACTCCTCAAAAAAGAACCATATTTACTAACTATATACAACATGCAAGGCCTAAGTATATATATATACACTGTTGCTCTTCAGGGTTCTGGTGACAGCAAGGACCTAGAGATTTTACAAAGTTACCCAAGTTGTGTATACTACAATACCAATTACAGGATTCAAACTCCAACCTGCAGCTTGAAAGTGTAACATTAGACCACACCTGGAGTCCAGTTTTCTGTGCAGATGCCAGCTTTGCACATGGATCAGATCAACTGACATTTTTCTATTAGCTAATCAGATTTGATAGCAAGTAATTTTGCACCTCTTCCTGCAGTGGATTTGGTCCCTAATTTGAATTTGTAAAATATATGTATGTATCCCTTTTCCCCCCAGCAAATCTTCCATGCTGACAATATTCAAGGGCTGGCTTCTTGGCACACTTCCCTTTCCGAGGCAAAGAATGAAATATTGAATTTATATTGGCTGGTAGGGTAGAAGCATGGGATGAGAGAGGACCAGTGCTCCCAAGTCCCTACCTAAAAGCTCTCAAATGTGCATGCCTTGGATGGGAGTTAGTTAAAGTTAACCTGGATCAGAACAAAGTTGTATCATTTCTCTGCTTCTTAAAGAGTTTTATTTAGAAACCAAAAAACAAACAACACCATTTTACTTCCGCTAGGATGCAAGCTATTACATCAGGAATATGATACTTGGGGCTTCTTCAGTCTTGGGGATTACAGTGAATCAAAATAAGCACTGGTCCTTTGGTTACAAGAAAAGTATCTAGGAAGGGTTTGTCACACCTCCCCCCCAAACAGAAGTCAACAAAATCTTTGTATTTCTTTGTTGGTTCTAGCAAATTATTCAGAACGTGTACCTTTTGTGCATTTTCCAAATGCTTTTAGATTAGAAAACAAAAACAAAAAGGATTATGTACAATAGTAATAGAACATACACATAAAGATAACCTTGTTCAGAACGTGTACCTTTTGTGCATTTTCCAAATGCTTTTAGATTAGAAAACAAAAACAAAAAGGATTATGTACAATAGTAATAGAACATACACATAAAGATAACCTTGAGGGTCTACAGTTTTATGCATATTTTTGTAGAAAGTGGGTAGCTTTGACTGTGAAGGGATTAAAAACAAGAAAAACAAAATATTGTAAGTCAAATTTAAATGTAAATCCTTTGTCTAAAAAAAAAAAAAAAGGAAAAATAATTGATTTCAAACCGGTCTTTGGTTTTCACTATCTAAGATCATCTTTCTACCTGGAAGGAAAACATTTCTGACCTCACATATTTGATAAGATTCAGATTGGTTCTAATGTTGCAAGTCTTTCCCCTACTCCCCCGAATCTTAAATAAATAATTTGTTTTCCTAAATCTTATAGAAAGTAAAGTTTGACTTTATTTTATATGTACCCAGCAAAATGTCTTGGCCTTGGGATTAAGGCTATTGAAAAAGAGAAAAAAAAAGTTGTTTTTTAATTTCCCCTGGAAAAATTAAAACAATATTTGAAAAAAAAGGAATAGTAAGGAATAGTTAGATCAAGGTTGGCAGGAACCCCCGTGGGGAATAAAATGTTTCCTCCTATCGTTTTACATTTCTTCTGCATTTTTAGCCGTGTATAAAACCGATGCTACTGTACACTGTATGCTCCTGACATGCTTACTGAAACTCGTATAGCATGAATAGTGAAATGCTGTGAAAAGCAAAAAGGTCAGTGGAGCAGTCCCTCTTCTGTGTCAGCTGGACCACCTGATATATAACATGTGCTTTGTGTTTTAATGATTTACTTGTTCAAGTACCACCTTTGCTCCGAAGCATTCAGCCATTTTGAGATTTCTATAAAAGTTACACACTGAGAAATTAAATCACATGCAGTAGAGTGACACTGTATCTTGTTTTCAGGTAACCTGTCAAAACAACACCTAGCAGCTCATACACCAGAGTTCGGTTTTAGAAAATCGCTTTCAAGATGTCAATGTATGGTAGAAATATCCCTAACCTACTTACAGATTATTCAAAAAGTGGGAAAATTAAAATTCATTTGGAGATCACCTGATATATTAATCGTCAGTCAGGGATTTATCAACCTGGGCCAATAGATCAAATACATCCTTGGTGTAACTCCATCGACATCACTGGAGTTATTCCAGGGATTAATTTGGCACACTACATTTAAAAACAAGAGTTGTTTGTTTCACCTGTTCACGAAAGTTGTGCCTCAGTAACTTCTGTTTTATGGCGCTGAAGAATTAAAGGGCCAAATTCGTCTCTCAATAACACCAGTGTATATGAGAGTAGCTCTAAGAAACCACAGAATAATTTGGCCTAAATTCTGCTTGCTCCTTGTGTAGCTGTTTACATCTCTAAAAGTGAGAGTGTAAAATAGCATGCCTCTGGCTTGGTATGATCAGAGATCCACTTTGCACAGGAGAAAATGACTCTAAGGTGTCAGACCATAGAGAAATGGGCCCTGAAGACTTTTCCTTGGTAGCACAACTTTATTAAACCAGCCTGGGAGTTCATTAAGTTAATGTAAGGTTAATATAAAGTTGGAAAAAAGCCAGAATTAATATTTCATAGACAGAATGAATAAACTGCAACAGACATTAACAGGGCAGCGAGGGAGAAGTTTGCATGGCTTGCCACATGTGAGCGGATAGAGGAACACATCCTCTGGCACTTATGACCCAACAGATTACCCTTTGAAGAAACAAACACTGAGGGAGTGATTCTGCTCTCTTTAATCAAGAAAATCTCACTACAGTCAATGAGAGCTTTGCTTGTGGAAGAAGTGCAGGATCATGTCATCAAATAATTAAAAAGGGCCTGCAAGTAGCTTTGGAAATATGACGGTGCTACATTGTTACAGAATTATAATTTTCCTTTTAACTGTAATATTTCCGAAGCATCTGATGCATACTTGAACTATATCTCAGACAACACTACATTTGTGTCTATTTGTCAACAGATCAGATGCAGCCAGCAAACCGTGGTACTTGGCTTGTTTTATGACTACTCTGTATTTCTCTTTCTCTAAACTCCCAGCCTGCTAAACATGCTTAATAATTTACAGTGGCCGATGCCCATTGCCTTTGTCCAACAGACAATATTTTTAAATTTGGTGGGATCCTGCATGGGGAGAAACAAACGAAACAAAATAAAACACCTTGAAAACAGCCAAGTTCAAGAGAAAGCTGAGGCTCAGGTAACGTTGCAGTACTGTATGAGTTAACAGTAAAAGGCAAATCTCAAGTAAAGGGGTAAGTTTGGACCATATCCAGTGTGCGTTTACTGTGTTAGGAACAGACTTGGATGGTAGCCTTTGTGTGTGTGTTGCCAGGAGGGATTTAATATCATTTGCAGAAGGGGATGGGATGAGGGTTAACCAAAATGCTCTTGGAATGAATGATGGAGCAGCAGAGACCACAGCAATAAGCCCCAGCTGCAATCTAAGGACAGCAGCAGACTTTCCTGCAGTTCATGAAGGAGCAGCACAACTGCCAGCAACCATTCCAGCAACCGCTACAGTGGTTCTTTAAGCCACTCACACTACCCAGAGAGTCCAAGCCCTCCCCTGTCTCAGCTGGGAGCAGAAGATGCCCTGGAGGCTCTCATTGGCGCTTGGGAGCTGGAAAATACTGCAGCTCAGTGGAAAAGGAACTTGGCATCTGCTTGGCCCTCTTCTGATGAGTGAGGCATAAGCTGTGCATTGATGTTTGAAATCAGTGGGCTCACACAGAGGCCAGTGCAGAATTTGACCTTATTTTTCTGCAGGAAAGTTTAATTCCAATAAAAGAAAAGTAAAGTGGCCACAGAAGACTCGAAAGAGCTAACAGTTTTGTAATATGTGGAACTGTTTCACCAGTGCATTATTCCACTTTTGATCTGGTGTAACTCCAATGAAATCAGAGTTATAAGAGGGTAAAACCAGAGTAGTGCAGGGGTGATTCAGGCCCAGGCCATTTCAAAAAAGAAAAACTCAAGTGTATAGGAAAATAAATAAATCACTAAATAGGTTTGAGTAGGGGACGCGGAGTCCGATTCTGATTTCACTACAGTGTAAATCAGGAATAACTCCACTGAAGTCAAACTGGTGAGAGAATGGAATTAAATCCACTACCTGTACAGGCCAAATGCATTTGGGAGGTGTAGTCCAGGAAAGCAGCATTATTAATTAGCAGTCCAATCATCAGTAGGATCTGCCTGAAACTAGCATTTGAACCCCATCATCATCGTTATGCAATACTATTGCATAATAGCAGGAAAAGGGAATCCACCTTGTGAGTGAAAGAGCTACAACGTATGACCGGATTTATGGGGTCTGTCAGTGCAAACAAAATCTAGGAACATCTTCTCCAGTATATGAATATGGTGAGTGAATTGTAAGAAACAAATAAGTTGGAGAAGGTAGAGGAGTGTAGGAGAGGCAGCGTCTTTAGCAGAGTAATCCTGCCCTACTGGGTAAGTGACAGCTCTGCCTTTAAGTGTGTGGGGGAGGTGTAAATTGAATTGTTCCCCCCCCCTTACAATAACCATATGACAGAGGTGACCAAACTGTGGCTTGCGAGCCACATGCAGTTCTTTAACTGTTAAAGTGCGGCTCACAGTGTCCCCCCACCCCCGACCCGCTTTTTCTCCACCAACCAGAGTGGGGGTGGGGGAAATTTGGACCTCTGCCTTGCAGTGAGGTGGTGGTGGGGGGCTTCCGCCCAGTGGGGAGGGGGATCTTGGGGCTTCAGCCCTGTGGGGTGCAACTGCCGGGGCTTGAGGCTTCAACAGGAGCGGGGCTGAAGCCCCGAGCCCCAGCAGGCACCTCCCATGGGGCTGAAGCCCTGACCCCGGCAGGTGCACCCTGGTTCTTGAACTTCTGAAGACTGTCGTATGCAGCAGGGAGGGTCGGTAAGTTTGGCCACCCCGGCATATAAAATGGAGGCTTTAACTGCAAAATGAACTGTAAACAGAACAAATTACATGAAACTGAACAAAAACAGGGAAGCTGTATTCAGTATCTTTATCCTGAGTGAAGCTTTTATTGATGCCTGCAGGAAAAAAGGAGCTTCTTGCAAAGGATATAATGTCTCCTGAGACATGTTTGCTGAGTTTCTAATGGTTATACTCCAGATGGAAGTCTGCTTATCAAGGCCGAATAGTGTTCCCAATTCCATGTGCAAAGAGAATTCATAAAATTCTGGCGAGAATCCCCAGGGGAAATTCCCCTTTAGCGAAATCCCTGCTCTGTCAATGTGGGCTAGCAGTGTGAATGGAGAGGAGCTGTTTGTGTACCCCTTGTGCTGCAGCACTGTAATCAATGTATACAAAAATTGCCGGGGATGTGTTAATATCACTGTTTAAAAATTAATGTCGTAAGGGGGATTGAAAAGGAAGATAAAAATCATAAAGGTGTTGTTTCCACTCATTCTCTATACTGACGTTAGTAAGGCTATTCCCTTAGAAAGGAGGGGGAATGAATGGGTCAATCAAGTTCCCTTTCACACTGAAAACTTTCTTGGTTTTAGAACTTTTCCATGTTCCTGCTGTGCTTACAGAAAGTGTTGGGTTGACAGTCCTGAACACCACCACCTTGTCTCCAAAGAACAAGCAAAGTGCACTCATTAGCAGTGCAAGCTTCTCAGCAGTGTCCCATCAATGGGCTTCATTGCTCACCTGGAGAGACCAGCTCAAAGGGCCTGATTCTGCTATCCTTACTCACACTGAATAATATCTTACTCAGTACGTAGTTCCATTGAAATCAGTGGGGCTAATCCTGGAGAAAGGTACCACTCGATGTGAGTAAGGATGGCACAATCATCCTCCAGGAGCTAGAGTGTGGTTTTCATGTCCATTCACTCATTGGTTTCTTTACAGAGACTGCCAACAAGATAGTACAATTAGAACTAATTAGCAATCTGTGATGTGGACCTATGTCCACTGGAAACTGGATTTGGACAATCAAACTCATGTCACTCAGCCACAGAATAGCTATCACATGATAACTTTCAGTCATTAATGGCTTGGGC
The DNA here is from genome assembly GCF_028017835.1 of Emys orbicularis. Taxonomy (NCBI): domain Eukaryota; kingdom Metazoa; phylum Chordata; order Testudines; family Emydidae; genus Emys; species Emys orbicularis. The sequence goes on along the minus strand of NC_088683.1, from coordinate 29,150,814 downwards.
TGTATTTCAATCAATAGCCAGTCAGTAAAATACTCTTACTATATTTCATTACCAATCCTCTTAAACCATAAAGTCATCCTGCTCTTGTTATGTTTCACCCCACAAGAGTCGCATTGAAAGCACTTATGAAATTGTGTCCTGTAATTCTAGTACATATAGCACAAGTTGACTCCTTCTTAGGTTTACTCATAATTTCTATATTTAACTCTGTACTTACTATTGTAGTGTATGTTTATACAACAAAACTAAGGTAAAGACAATACATAAAATAAGGTAACGGAACTTAAGGAGGGAACCACTACAAAAAAGATACAGTGGGACCCTGTACTATGTATTTTGTAGCTTTGCTACATAACTTTCATGTACTTTTGTTGTGTCAATTCCCAAGGTGTTTTTTTAAAATAACGTTTAATTGATTCAAATGTATTCACAATTTCTGTAATGGCATTTAATTGTGTAATTAGTGTAAAGACACATAATCATGTAATTAGGCTGTGTAATTACAATGTGTAATAATATTACACTGTTGTACAAATCCTTTCTAAACACTGAGAAAAACAGGCATGTGGCTTTAACATTATAAATTTGTGAGAGCCAGAAAGTGTGTAAATATATCTACATATATTTGTAGTACATACCCAGTTTTTACTGCCAAACAAACCTTGGAAATAATTTGTATATGCTACTGAAGTCAGCAGCTTTGACTCTAAAAATGCTCAAGGAGCAGATCCACTAAGCTAGATGGTGCCAATCTTAAATGCCTGTACTCACTAAGGGTATATCTATATGGGGACATTTAGGAAAGTTAAACTGAATTAACTAAAGGTATGAATTTAAAGCGCACTTAAACCCCTGTGTGGACACTAATTAAAATGATCTAAAGTGAACTAAGGCCACTTTACTTCTGAATGAGAGCATCCACACAGGGTTTTAATGCACCTTCAAAGACACCTTTAGTTAATTCAGCTCAACTTTCCTGAGGCCTGGTCTACACTGGGGGGCGGGGGGGGGGGGGAAATCGATCTAAGATACGCAACTTCAGCTACAAGAATAGCGTAGCTGAAGTCGACGTATCTTAGAGTGACTTAGAATCACTTACTTCGCGTCCTCACGGCGTGGGATAAACGGCTGCAGCTCCCCCGTCGACTATGCTTCCGCCTCTCGCCGAGCTGGAGTTCAGCAGTCGACGGGAGAGCGATCGGGGGTCGAGTTATCGCGTCTACACTACACGCGATAAATCGATCCCCGATAGATCGATCGCTACCCACCAATCCGGCGGGTAGTGTAGACGTACCCTGAGTGTCCCCATGTAGACACGCCCTTAGAGTAGAACCACACTCTGATCCTGATCCCACTCTCATTAAAGTCAATGGCAAAACTCCCATTGACTCTAGTAATGCAGGATCAAGTTCTCTGTGAGGAAGAACAATGGCTTCAGGATCCCTTCTGCCAGTTCAAAGTCAGGGCCTTATTCTACATTCCTTACACATCCAAAGCCACTACCGCAGAGAATAGCAGTTTGGGGTGTGTGGTGAATACCAGATTGGGCACTCAGTCTCATACATTTTCAGCAGCCAGGCTGGTGTTTCTATTGAAAGGAGCTCATTGCTATTCTGTTTTGCCAGCTCCCAAATGACTGATGAAACACTTTTCATAATTTAAAACCCTGTTTCATAATTCACAAAATTAAACAAAAAAGGGATTGGGAGTCAGTAATTACTGACTCCTTAAAGAATCCAGCCCATTGTTTCTAACCCTCATTTACATGTTACTCATTTAAAAAAGAAATGGTTAATTCTGACAACATAAAGATACTGCAGGTTTGCATGCGAAGCATTCCTTGCTTTCAAAGCATTCCTTGCTTTCAGCTGTGGAGACGGCATTGTACCTGTTACTGTTATTGTACATAATTAATGAACAGTTTGCAAACTATTATCACATCTTTGATAGTTGATGGGCATGTTAATTATACCTTATTTAGATTTTGCAGAGGCATGACCCAGTTTCATTCCCACTTCAAATCTTCCATAGATTCCACAGCATATTAACCACAGTGAACATGCCTTTTAATACAAAGACTAAATATTGGAAGGATTCTCAGTGTAGTAACTTGAAAGAAAGTCTGATTAGTTTTTTAAGCACTATTGATTTACCCCTTGTGTAGCCATTTCCACCAATACCAAATAGATGTAAAATGGTATTGTTCTGATCTGATAATGCTTTATACTCACTTTGCACAGGTGTAAATGCCCACACAAATTGCAGGGCAACACTGAATCTAGCCCATTTTGCTCTGTCTCTTTATAAGGAATAATATCACAGAATAATAGAAATGTTGGGCTGGATGGGACCTCAAGAGGTCATCTAGTGCAGTCGCCTGAACTGAAGCACGACCAAGTATACCTAGATCATCCCTGACACCTGTTTGTCTAACCTGTTCTTTAAAATCTCCAATGCTGGCGATTCCAAAACCTCCCTTGGTAGCCTATTCCAGACCTTAACTACCCTTATAGTTAGAAAGCTTTTCCTAATACCCTAGCCGCAGATTAAGCCCAATACTTCTTGTCTTACCTTCAGTGGACATGGAGAACAATTGATCACCATCCTCTTTCTAACAGACTTTAACATATTGAAGACTTTTATCAGGTCCCTCTATAGTTTTCTTTTCTCAACACTAAACATGCCCAGTTTTTTTAATCTTCCCTCATAGGTCAGGTTTTCTAAACCTTTTTTCAGTTTTGTTGCTCTCCGCAGGATTCTCTCCAATTTGTCCACATCTTTCCTAAAGTGTGGTGCCCAGAATTGGACACAGTTCTCCAGCTGAGGCCTCGCTAGTGCCGAGTAGAGTGGGACAATCATCTCTCGTGTCCTCCATATGACCATTCTGTTAACAGATCCCAGAATGATATTAACCTTCTTTGCAACTGCATTACATTGTTGACTCATTCAATCTGTGATCCACTATAACCCCCTGATCCTTTTCAGCAGCACTATTGGGATGTCCTGCCCTTTAAATGTTCAGTGGGCTCTGTACTCTGCCCCCCGTCCCAGTGCAAAGTATCACTTTTATGTTAAGTATCAGAGGGGTAGCTGTGTTAGTCTGAATCTGTAAAAAGCAACAGAGGGTCCTGTGGCACCTTTAAGACTAACAGAAGTATTGGGAGCATAAGCTTTCGTGGGTAAGAACCTCACTTCTTCAGATGCAAGACCTTATCTTGCATCTGAAGAAGTGAGGTTCTTACCCACAAAAGCTTATGCTCCCAATACTTCTGTTAGTCTTAAAGGTGCCACAGGACCCTCTGTTACTTTTATGTTAGTTTCAGTTTTTCATCCAGAGCAATAAAGCCACCACAGCAGACAGCTGAGTTTCCATCAGCTCTCTCTGTGTGTCTATCTCCTTCTCCGCTAGCTCCAGAAATATAACATTTGGTGACAAGGATGGGCTATCCCATGAGTATCCAGTGTTCCCATTGCCTGAACAAGAAGAAAAAGAAGTAACCGGATAATACTATAAGGGTTAAGATAATACTATAAAAAGAGGTTAAGTTCAGCTAGAAGCACAGGGTTATACACTCCTGGGACAGCATGGACCAGCCAGCTAAAGAGGGGGAAGTAGTCAAAGATGGAACAAAGGATAAGAGTTCTGCATTTACTGATGGAACAGTTCAAATAAAGAAGTGATGGGGAAGTAAGCAGCTATCTTTGCAGTTCATGTGCAAGCAGGCAGAGAGGGAAACAGTTTAGCCTGCACTGAGGATCTGTAGCCAACAGAGGGACCTCAAGTGCAACCAGAGGAGTGTGTAAGTGTGCAGCCAGCAGAGGGCAATAAGATGCAGATGCTGCACAGTGGGGGGGGGGGGGGGGGGGAAAGAATTTCCCTGTGGAAAAGGCATCTAGGAGTAGGGTGACCAGACAGCAAGTATGAAAAATCAGGACAGGGAGTGGGGGGTAATAGGAGCCTATCTAAGAAAAAGCCCCAAATATCGGGACTGTCCCTATAAAATCGGGACATCTGGTCACCCTATCTAGGAGGCATGAAGTCCAACAGGAAGGCAGAAAAATGGCACCTTTTGTAGGCAATGTTGAGGATTTGGATGAAAACCGCAAATCATGGGTGGTGTACTTTGAACATTTTGAGCAATTTGCAACCTGCAACATTATTCCAGATGGACAACAAATTTCAACCTTGCTGACAGTCACCAGCGAAGGAAGCGGGTGCCTGGGGCTGCCAATAGAAAGGGGTGGCACTCCGTCCATTATTGGGGCAGCACGTCCGGGTCTTCGGCGGCGGGTCCTTCAGTCCCTCTCTTCCTCTTCGGGGGCACTTCGGTGGCAGCTCAATCGGATTTTTCTTTTTCTTTTCTTTTTTTTTCGCCGCTTGGGACGGCAAAAAAGCTTGAGCCCTGCTGACAGTGATGGGTCCGAATGCATATGCATACTGTCTCCCACTGTGCCTGGAACTGCCATGTATGCTGCAATTACTGCAGCAATGCAGGGACATTTTTCTCCCATCCCCTCAATGATAGCAGAACAATATCGGTTCCACCAGTGACATCAGAGTCAGTAGCACAGTTGGTTGCTGCTTTAATGAAGTTGTCAGAGCATTTTCAGTTTGGACAAACATTAAGTGATTCCCTGTGTGGCCAGTTAGGCTCAGGGTTACACAATGACCAGGTCTGGAAGAAGTAATTGACTGTATCAACACTTACATCAAGAAGGTTGTTGAAGTGGCTGTTGCAATGGACACTAAAGAGAAGGATTTTCTGGTATTTAGTGTGAACAGAGAAGTTAATCTCCTGAATTGGTGAGAGAGAAGACCATGGGAACACAAGGAATTTCCGTGTGGCCATTGTGCACAAACAACACACTTTAAAAAGGATTGCTGGGCTTGTCAGGTTATTTGCATGAAGTGCGAGGAGAAAGGACACATCGCTGTGACCTGTTACACAGTTCAATGACCAGCAACATAAAATAACTGTACATTCAAGAAGACACCTATGAAGACTGAACCTAAGAAAGGATTGAAGTCGAAAATTAAGACAAGAGTTCTAGTGACACTGACCAAGACCTAAGACAACATATGTTATCAGAAGCTGGAGTCAGAGATGAAGGAGTTCCTGCAAGAATGGAACTTGATACCGGGAGCTGCTGTTTCACTGATTTTTGCATCTACCTATAAACAGACTTCGTTAAAGTTCCCCTGGAAGAAACCTCCATGGTTTTGAAGACTTATACCAGAGAATAGTTAGTCCCAAAGGGATATGCCAGCTGAAAGTTCAACTAGATGGACAATATGTTGTTTTATCCTTGTATGTGATTGAAGGAAAGTATCCACCATTATCTGGCAGATCTTGAGAAGCTGAATGTGAACTGGACCAACATTAAATTGATCCTGAAAGCACCTCAAAATGTTCAAGAAATACAGGACAGACACTTCTAAGTTTTTGAAAAAGAGCTTAGACAGATGACCAATGTATCAGTGAAGCTCATTGTTAAGTCTGAGAGTCAGCCAAAATATTGCAACCCCAGAATTGTGCCTTATGTTTTGAAGCCTCTGCTGGAAGCTGATTTGGACCCTTTCATGAACATCAGAGTCTTGTCAATGGTTTCATACAGTGAGAAGGCTACACCCATCATACCAGTGATTAAGAAAGATGGCTCAGTGAGAATCTATGGAGATTTCAAAGTGATACTGAATCCAGTTTTATGTGCAGATCAGTATCTACTATCTTACATTGAAGATTTGTTTGCTACTGTTAGTGGTGGACAGTGTTTCAGTAAATTGGATTTGCTCAATGCATACCTACAAATGGAGATTGATGTGGCCTCTTGCAAATATCTCACAGTCAACACACAAAAAATGCTTCTTTTGTTACAACAGGTTGCATTTCGATATCACATTGGCACCTGCTCTGTTTCCAGAAAGCCATGGATGAGATTCTGAAGGGACTGAACAGAGTTCAAGTCTATTTGGATGACATCCTTGTTACAAGAAAGGATCAAGAGGCTCATCTTCAAAATTTGATGCTGTATTGCAACGTTTGGAAGATCACAGACTGACAGTACATTAGGACAAATGTGAGTTTTTCAAATCTTCAGTTGAATATCTTGGACCTATAATTGATGCCACAGGCTTAAGAAAACTTCCAGATAAAGAAAAGGCAGTTTTTCAAGCGCCATCGCTAGAGAACGTGTCACAGTTACATTCATTCTTAGGACTGCTTAGCTACTATGGTAAATTTCTGCCTAATCTGGTGATAGTAATGGCACTTTACATGAATTGTTACAAGTGAAGAAAAAATGGAAATGGCCTAAAGAGTGTGAGTGTGTATTTAAAGAAGCAAAGAAACTGTTGACTTCAGCTGAAGTTCTAATGCATTTTGATGCTTTGCTACCATTGAAATTGGCTTGTGATGCGTCACAATATGGATTGGGAGCAGTTCTTTCCCATGTTTTTCCTAATAGCATGGAAAAACCAACCGCCTTTGTATCCCGAACATTCACTACTCCTGCAAAGAACTATGCACAAATAGAGCGAGAAGCTCTCAGCATTATCTTCAGAATTTGGAAGTTCCATACCTATCTGTATGGTAGACTTTTTACCTTGCTGATGGATCATCAATCATTACTTTCAATTTTTGGACTGGAACATGGAATTCGATCATTAGTTGTTACATATATGCAACAATGGGCACTGCTACTTTCAGCTCATTCCTATACTATTCAATTCCGTAAAGAGACTGAGCATGGCAATGCTGATGGGCTGTTGCGCCCGCCATGCCCATGTTCTCGTCAACCCAAAGAAACTTCAGATGAAGTGTTCTATCTCAATTTGATGGGTAGGTTACCCATCACTAGCACAGACATCAACAAAGAAACCACTAAGGATGATGTGCTTTCTCTTGTGATGGGGATGGTATTACAGGGTACAGTATTGGATCAAAAGAATCCTAATTTTACACAATGTGTGTCACATCAATGTGAATTATCTGTGAATCATGGTTGAATGTTATGGGGAATGCAAGTGATCATTCTGAAAGCGCTTCAATATCAGGTTTTGGGAGTTCTTCACAAAGGTCATTTTGGACATTGTAAGAATGAAGGCCATAGCCTGGCGTAATGTCTGGTCGCGGGGGATCAACAAAGACATTGAGAGGAAGGCGAAGTGCTGTACTACATGTCAACAAATTCAGCATGATCCTGGCTCAGCTCAACAACACCCTTGGTCTTGGTCTCAGACTCCTTGGACCTGTATTCATGTGGATTTTACTGGACCTCTAGAAGGTTGTGTGTTTTTGGTCATAGTAAACACCCAAAATGGCCAAAATTAATTTGATTTAAATCGAATCCACCCTGTTGGAAATTTTTTTAAAGTAGGGTAGAGGAATGTGATGTCCTGTCCCTTTAAATGTTCAGGGGGCTCTATACTCACTACACTCCCCAGTGCAAAGCCTCATTTGTGTGTTAGTTTCAGTTTTGCAGCCAGAACAATAAAGCCAGGACAGCAGACAGCTGTTTCCATCAACTCCCTCTGCTTCTGTGTGTCGATCTCCCTTCTCTGCTGGCTCCAGAAATATAACTACCACCACCTAGCCAGTTATTCTACATGTTGTAGTTGTGCATTTGATTTTTCCTTTTTAAGCGTATTTCTTTGCATTTATCTTTATTGAATCTCATCTTGTTGATTTCAGACCAATTCTCTAATTTTTCAAGTTCATAAGTACAGTTCAAAAACAATTCTAACAGGACTAGCAAATGTCTAGATTCTAAGCTTGTTTCAATAAATTGACTAAGATCTTGTGTATATGATGGGGCAATGTGCTCTAGAGAGTGTGATTTTTAAAGTGCACTAACCTGTTGCTCATTAATTGGTCCATATAGACCCCGTTGGTGCGCATTAACAGTTCTCTAGTTAGGTTTCAAACTGTTTCAAACAGCATTGCATTAAAGCGTATCAGCATGGTCTACATGGACCAATTATTGTGCATTGTTAGTGCATCATAGAAATCAAACCACCATAGAGTGGATTAGACAAGCCCTAATATTAACCTGGGCTTTCTGCACTCTCTCTCACAACTATCAGATGCTTGGAGTATCTCTCGTTTGTCTTCACAGAAAAGTTCAAGCAAATTTGTAGCAGCCTCTCTGGTCTTATGAAAGCTGGGCCAGAGTGGAAAGGAAGATGCACTCCCACAGGAAGTGCTGCTCAAGGCAAGTAAGAGGGAAGGCAACAAAGTCCACGAAAGCATATGCAAAATGGAACCATTTCCTGCTTGGCTGTTGAAGGAGTGATGAAAGATAGGGGTTGATTACTTTCAGAGATTGTCAGTGCCTTCCTAAGAAAAAGCAGTCCTGCATTATACAATAGTCCAGCCTGTGCTCAAGGAACCAACACTCTTGAGTAATCTCAATAGGAGCTGCCTGGTGTCAAAGCTTTCTTTTGATTAATGTCACTAAAAAGGTGATAACAGGAAGACTCCAGCAATATCTGATGCCCACAAAGTTTGGATCCCTTTTGGTCATATTTCAGAAATGAAGATAACGTGGTTGGTTAATCCCATCATTGCAATAAATAGTGGTCCAACAACCATGCTAGTCTTCAGGGTCTCCCAGTGGTCTGCAGGACCATGGATGATGAGCTGCTCTTCACCTATCTATGGGACCTGGAAGGTACTAAACTTTAAACTGGCTCTGCTGGGTCCTTCAGGAAAGTTCCTGGAGAATGGTGACGAGTGGCCCTCATTGCATACAGTCGGGGATGAGCAATCCAACCACCTTTCCTATTCAACATCTCCTGGACATAAAGTCACTAGGCTATGAAGACTATGGGTTGAGATGCTATCAATGCACAGATAGCACTAAACACTACATCTGCATCTCAATAAATGCAGACACAACGATTTACCTTAGTGACATGTAGTGCCTGAGTGAAGCAGGGACCTGGAAGAAGAATAAGTGCATGAAACCTTCAGCCAGACAAGACAGAGGGAAACATTTTTTTTGAACTACCTGAAATTATGACCGTCGCTCTTTCACTGAAGGTATCTGTCCCCTACTGATGTGCAATCTTTGGGTCTGATTCAAAGCTTCACTGTTCTGAGATGCTCAGCTTGCAGGAGTGGTCAGAAACACCTTCTGTCATTTTCACTTACCAAATGCCTCCTTCTAAGCAACTTTTGTGAGCTCATCATCCCAGTGCACTTCATTCTGTGTTGGCTGCCTATCACATTCCAGGACAATTTCAGGTCCTTGCCCTTATATTCAAAGACTCTGAGCAGGGCCGGCTCTAATTTTTTTGCTGCCCCAGGCAAAAAAGAAGAGCGCCGCCCCGCCGTAACACCCCCCGCTCCAGCGCCGCGCCGCCGACCCCCGCCTGAGCGCCGCGCTTCATCCCAGACACACTGAAGGGTCTGCTCCCCAGAAAGTTCCAGATGGTTTTTGTGCAAGATGGTACAGGAAGAGATCTTCATTTTCAGGTGTTCCAGGTGAGGCTGGTATGTCAGGCTACTCTCAAGTATGTGACAACTGGAGATCAGTGGCCGGCCTTGGACACAGATCAGATGGGTCAATTGGCAAGATGATTGTTTAGATGGAAAGTAATTGCCACTAGCTCCATTGCTGGAAGTAAGTGATCAAAGCATTCATATCTTGGCTGAGATTCCCTTCAATCCTTTGGAAGTCATTTCCAGCATCGGCAATACAGATGTTATCAGTATATGCATACCTCTTGGCCTGCATTTCAGGAAGTTGTATATGTATATAATGAACAAAAAGGGAGCTAAAACTGACCCTTGTGGAAGGTCATTGTGGAGATGTTTAAGGAAACTGATTTTCTTCCAGACTTGCAGAATGAAGCTATGGTGCTAATTATATCTTGGATGAACTGCATCATTGGCCTAGAAGGAATAACTTGCAGCAGCGTGGCAGTCAGACCTTTGTGCCACACAGTGTCATAGATGGATCAATAAGGACTGTACCAGCTTTCTTTCCTGACGCTAATGCGTCTTCTATGTCATGAGTGAGATGAAGCACCTGGTCTTAGGTGCATCGTCCACTCCTGAATCCAGCCAGAATGTGAGGCAGTTGAGGATAAATTACCTCATTAATCTGCATCAGGATTAGTCTTTCCATCAATCTATAGGTAACACAGAGCACAGAAATGGGTTAGTAGCTCTTTGGGTCTGTCAATGTTTTCCTTGGCATGGGAACAGCTACGAACTTAGCTCTGTGCCATGCTTTTGGGATGCTGCATCCCTGGGTACAAGGATTCAGAAATCAAAGCGGCCAAACTTTGGTGATTGGTCCAAACTGAGAGATGAACTCATTGTGGATCTACAACCTATCCTGGAAAACGATCCCTCACTCTCACAGACCTTGGGAGGCAGGCCAGTCCTCGCTTACAGACAGCCCCCCAACTTGAAGCAAATACTCACCAGCAACTACACACCACACAACAAAAACACTAACCCAGGAACACTAACTCATTCACCTGCACGTCTATTAATGTTATATATGCCATCATGTGCCAGCAATGCTCCTCTGCCATGTACATTGGCCAAACCGGACAGTCCCTACCTAAAAGAATAAATGGACACAAATTGGACATCAGGAATGGTAACATACAAAGCCAATAGGAGAACACTTCAATCTCCCTGGACATCCTATAACAGATTTAAAAGTAGCTATACTTGAACAAAAAAACTTCAGAAACAGACTTCAAAGAGAAACAGCAGAACTAAAATTCATTTGCAAATTTAACACCATTAATTTGGGCTTGAATAGGGCCTGGGAGTGGCTGGCTCATTACAAAAGCAGCTTTGCCTCTCCTGGAATTGACACCTCCTCATCTATTATTGGGAGTGGACCACATCCACCCTGATCAAATTGGCCCTGTCAACACTGGTTCTCCACTTCTGAGGTAACTCCCTTCTCTTCATGTGTCATTATATAATGCCTGCATCTGCAATTTTCACTCCATGCATCTGAAGAAGTGGGTTTTTTACCCACGAAAGCTTATGGCCAAATAAATCTGTTAGTCTTTAAGGTGCCACCGGACTCCTTGTTGTCATTGTGGATATAATCTGGTCCAGGAACCTTGTTAGGCTGCAATTTCTGTATAGCCACATCAAGCTCTTGATCAGTGAATGCAGCAATCCGGTTCAGGTGTCTACGCAGACCCAGCCATCTCTCAGCCGCCACCATTTTAACTGCATGGCTGAAAGCTTTGTCACAACGAGGAGCTCTGCTATTGGCCATCAGCTAGGATGTGATGGAGTTTGCTGTGACTGAGTATTCCCTCTTGCCCAGACACTACAGCGATGTGTGTAAAAACTATAAATAGTTATAATCCAATATGCTTATTTTAATTCACTCAGCAAACTGAATCCCTACATTTGTTATTTACCAGACTTAAGAAATCCCCCTGCAACCTCTTACACTAGATTGAAATGATAATGGGTCAGATGAAGACAAGTATTTCCACGCACTAGCAATGCTTGACTGCAATCCAATGTACACTATTTTTTTTTGTTAGAGGCTGAAAATATGTCTTGAAGTGCTTTCCCCACCTCTTAAAACATGCTACTAGGTAAATAAAGTCTGATGGAATTCTATTAGTGCACAAGGCCTATCCATTTGCCACTGAAGCATCATAACTATCAAAGGTTTCAAACATCTTTAAATTGACCGGTCTGTGTTTTATTTAGAATGTACCTGTAATGGGGAATGCTCACCGCCAGTGCCACATTGTGGCCAGGCAGGGGTGGGGCATGTTGTCTTCCTCCTGGACATCCTCCTTTCTCACTATAGCTCCGCCCTGGAGTGGCCTTACCTTTTTTGCAACTCAGCTTCTGGCTGCATCCTATGTTCCAGCCTTCCCCTTAAGGGGGACACAAAACTCCAATAATAGGGCAGTCTTCAGATGCCTGCAAGGACTTTCTCCTTAGGTCAGGGTCTTGGGGTCTAGATGCGAGTTTCCCATCAACAGATATGTAAGCAGAGTCAGGATGAGCTCTACCCTGACATCTGGTGGTGAATTATGGCGAGTGTGGAAAAGAACTCCAGGGGCTGATCTTGTTTGCATAGGCACACCCACTCGCCTGGCATGAAACAACAGCAATTGAAAGTGGTTACTTTGGCTGGTGTGGGATCCCCAGTTTCTCTATTATTGGGGCAGGAAGAATAAAGTTTTGTTACCCTGATTCTGTGAATCAAGGCCAGTGGAACTGTTGTATGACAGAAGGACTGAGTGAGTCCTTCACCATTACCTAAGTAGCACTTGCTTGACAAGGGGCATGGGTTACAAAACCCAGTGAATTGAGAGAGGATGGGGACAGGTATTTGTACCTGATGGTATGGGCCCCCTCTGAGGGTTTGAAACACCAATTGCACCACCTCCTCTCTCCATGGTTGAATGTCAGAGCTAACTTTGATTCCATTAGGAGTCTAGTTACAGGCTGCTGAGCTGAATTCACTTTGGGCCAATGGTGCACCAGCACTGGGGCTCCCCTACTATACTATGAGCTGAAATCGCTAAGAGCTGAGATTACAAAAGAGCTAAAGTTATTAAGAGCTGAGATCACTGAGTGCTGTGTTAACTAGTGGGGGAGCCTGAAGCTATATTGCTCAGCAGCTGGCGGAGCAATTTGTGGGGACGACTGGAGGAGCAGCGAGGGGCGCGGAGCCTTGCGGGGCCAGTTGGAGTGGCCCAAGGAACGGTGAGCGGAGCTGTTTGCGGGGACGGCTGGAACGGCTCACAGGTCGGTGAGCAGAGCGGAGCGGAGCAGCTTGTAGAGCGGAGCAGTTCGTGGGATGGCAGGAAAGTGGACTGGCTCGTGGTGAAGGCTGCAGCAGAACCCCCACGGAGAAACAGACGGCTGGCCAGCCTTGGATCACGTAAGGTGCCCCTTAACACCCTGCGTGCCCCCCCTTTTACTCTGGGGCTGCACTGACCAGGGACAGAGACTTTGGGGGTTGTTGGACTTTTGGGACTTTGGGTGGTTGCTGGACCCAAGAGACTTTGGGGGTGTTGGACTTTGGGGACTCTGGGTGATTTTTGGGTTGCTGGATTCAAGAGCCAAAGGGAACGGACACAGCCCAATTTGCTGGGGTGGGTTTTGCTCATGGTTTGTGTTTGTGGTGTTTTTCCAATTTTATGCTGATGTCGTTTACCTCATGTTATTAAACATTTTCTGCTACACTCAGACTCCGTGCTTGCGAGAGGGGAAGTATTGCCTCTTAGAGGTACCCAGGGGGGTGGTATGTAATTGTCCCAGGTCACTGGGTGGGGGCTGGAGCCGGTTTTGCATTGCGTTATTGAAACAGAACCCCTAGATACAGAACCCGGCCCTTGTTGCTGCCAACTTAGATGGGCAGAAGGGTTACAGATAGACTCCTAAATCTGTTCCCTCTTTAATGAGTTGCTGGTGGAGCCCTGGCCCATCCTCTACACCAGGCTCCAATCCAGGGCTCAGTGGTGGGCAGCTAAATTCTGCACCTTGGGGTGCTAAGCAGCTGCCTCCCTGGGTCACTTCCTACCAAAGCCCCCTTTATCTAACTGAAGAACACGAAATAAAGTTTCTGACCTTCATAAACAAACACCAGTCACTCCTTTGCAGACTTGGTCGGGTCACTATGGCCAGGCCTCTGGCAACAAGGGCTCCTGCAGGACTTCTTCCTTAGAGCTCAGAGCACAGGTCTGCTCCCTTCCACTGTCTGCCTCCCTCTGAGCTGCTCAGCTTCCCTTTTGGAGATCTGGCTCGGGCTTGTGCAGGCTTTGCAGGTGTGGCAGGGCAGGGCCATCTGCGCCCAGAGCTGATCCTCAACCTGTTTTTCTCCAGCAAGGGCTTTGTACATCCCATCACAGTACTGTAAAGCTGGTGATACATCTCCTCGATTGTGACCCTCTGCTAATAACTGAGACCTATATACTGAAGATGATGAAGATTTTCCTGGCTCAGGAGAAAATGATATGCACAGCACCTTGGAAATGAAGGCACAACTGTTCATTTCAGGCTCCAATTCTGATCTATCTAGAGGCAGAAATGGCTGCCACTTCGAGAGAAAACTACTTATCTGCCCTACCAATTGACCTCTCTCGCTCTTTGACTGATAGCAGAAATCACATCTGAATGAACTCAGTGGAAATTTTGTCCTTTCTTCTCTTTGTGAATTATCTGCTAACAGGACTTGAGTTTGGCACATTTGTTTGTTATTTGCAACCCAGCCCATTGGTTCTGCACATGCTATTCACATTGACTCTATCTTCTGTTAGCTTCTATTTGTGATGTGCAGTCGGTTCCTTCATTCACATGGTGGTGTTTCTGCTTCCTGACTTGAACGTCTGATTTCTCTCTTTGTTGACTCTTTATAAAAGTTTCAAAGATCTCAGAATGAGAACATCACTCCCATGAACGTTCACAGAAAACAAAGATGATTTTCAATACCAGTGTGAATTCATGGGTTTTATTTGGACAAATGCTTGTGAACCCTCATTTTGCAGTATTCACCCAGCTCTGCCAACAACAGTGCCACACAAGCTAAAGTTTCTCATGGCAACAATTTAACACTGTAGGCTGTACTTTTCTCTTCAACGGGCAAGAGATAGGGTTTGGTCCTACACAGTGCCCATGCGGGGAATGTTGCTTGCATAAGTAAAAAGTGACAAGCAGAACTGTGGGCAGAGGAACCCAATCCTGCATTAATGGGAGACCTGCTATGCACTGCCAAGTGACTCCTGCCCAGCAGCAGGCTAGACCGGAATATGCAGTGAAGCAGCTCATCAGAGTGAGGATGTCTCCCCAGACTCTGTCATTCTCTCCACACGTCCTGCCCCCTTGTCACTATCCCTAGTTACAAGACAGAAGGGGTACATGAGGTCTTGAGACTCACTACTGCTCAGTGCAGAAGTGGATACCTAGCAATATCCACTGGTACAGGTACAACAGCCTTTTGATCCCTGCTTTGGACTACATGTGTTATAGGATCAAAGTCTCACAGTTACCCATCGTTCCTTGCATTATGCAGACAGCAATTTCTTTCAAGTCTGTCCACAGGATTACATTTGGTGGTTGTTTTTAATATGTGCTTTTATTACACCTTCCAGCCAAGGATTTCAAAGTATTAAAAATGTTAATGAAACAATCCTCACACGTGCCTAAGACAGGCATGTATCATAAAAACAGCCAAAATGGGTCCGACTAACGGTCCATCAAGCCCAGTATCCAATCTTCCAACAGCAGCCAATGCCAGGTGCTTCAGAGGGAATGTACAGAACAGGTAATCGTTGAGTGATCCCTACCCTGTCATCCACTCCCACTAGTATCTCCATTTTATGGATAGGAAAACTGAGACACCAAGCAGTTAAGTGCCCAGTCCAAGGTCATACAGGAAGGTGGCAGAACTGGGAATAGAATCCAGGTCGCCTGACTCCTCATCCTCTGGTCTAACCACAAGGCCATGCTTCTACTGTATGAAAACTAGCTATTCAAAAGTACAAGTAAGATTCCAAACTGCGCTTGTGCTGCTTCTTGGCTGGTGAGCAAAATAGCAACAGTACATAGTGCTCACCTTTGCTCCGCTGATGTTTACTACTATTTCAGCACTGAACAAAAGAGATGCATTTTAAGATTAAATACAAACATATGCTTCCATTCTCAGTATCTCTTTCAGTGTCCTTCTATGGAGGATCCTGCTTATCCCTTCTCTCTTACTCTCTTCCATTGACTCCCCACCTTGCAATATCTTTCTTTTGGTGGCAGAGGGCTGGATGAAACTCTCCAGGGAGCAGATCAGACAGAGGGGCGCTGCAGAAAGTCAAAGAGGCACATACACAGAGAAACCATATATTCTAGGAGGAGGGATAGCTCAGTGGTTGGAGCATTGGCCTACTTAACCCAAAGTTGTGAGTTCAATCCTTGAGGGGGCCGTTTAGGGATCTGGGGCAAAAATCTGTCTGGGGGTTGGACTACATGACCTCCTAAAGTCCCTTCCACCCCTGATAATCTATGATTCTTCTTTCTGATCAGGGCCAAGTCCCTGCTAACCCAAGAAGAGGGGGTCCAGCAGCAAGAATTGAAGTTGTCTCTTTCACAGAAGGATTAGAACAGTTACTCTACTTTTCAGTAGCTTTTGACTTAGATAACTGTCTGGTGTAAGAATTGTAAGTTTATTCAATTGCACAATCTGAGCAGAATTAGCTTTTTACATTAACAGAAAAAGGAATCTGTTCAAGTGTTAATTAAAGCAAAGGTTAATGGGCTTGATTCTGATCTCACTTCACCAATATAGGAATTAACGTCACTGAAATTAAAAAAGTTACATTGGTGTAAAAGCAGTGATAGATTAGAATCAGGTACACACAGTTTATGTTTTGTGAGTAGAACACAATTCCTAAAGAAAAGAAATATTCTAAAGGCTAGGTGGAGTGGTGGGTTTCTATTAAAAAGGCAGGGGTTTTGCATTTTGTTTCACAAATAAAATGAGTCTAGAGGGCTTTACTTATACCAACCCAGACATTCATTCAGGTAAAAAAAAAACTACCAAACAATTCAGCATCAGAGTCTGCCTGTCAGAGTGGGTTGGGGAAAGATTAGAATGTAAAAAGCTTTGCAGACTGTACTAGGTGCATTTGCAGAGCTGTATGGTAGAACGTGTCCACAGCTTCACAGCATAAGCCTGCTTGAACTAACACTAACAGCCCTTGCTTTTATACCAATTTTTCTTCAATTGTAACAAAAGGAACGTTGCAATGCCAGAATGCTGAACTTCCTGGAATTGATATTTTTATACCATTTCTCTGAGATGATGATAGCGCTGAGAATGAGCTTTCCACTCGAGAAACTAAAAGAATTTTTATTTCTCTTTTAAAAGGAAATTACTTTATGTGCTTTTGAAAGGTGTTGGGTTGACAGCAGTAGAGACTGTAGTCCTCTATTTATCCATAGAAGAGTTATAGCATGGCCACTTGCAGTGTAAGATTCCCCCCACTGTTGCTACCAGTGTGCCTCAAGTCTGTTCTGATACAGACATCTTTAACTTTAGGGACAAATTTACCTTTATTCTACATAATCCTTGATCTAATGTCTACTAAGATTATTTAACATTCATGCTTTCTCTGGATGATCAAACCACATAGAAGAATCCATGACCTCTAGAGGGATGGATAGTGGCCAATCAAGTTTGACCAAGCGAGGTAAACTTATTGTTAGAGCCCTGCGTGGATACAAAATTTGTATCCGCATCCAATCCGCGATTCGCAAGCATGGTCTGTGAATATTCACAGATTTTCAGGGCTCTAGATATAAAATTTGGATCCTCATCCATCCACGATCCACAAAGATGGTCCACGGATATCTGCAGATTTTCAGGGCTCTACTTATTGTAGACTTCTTCTGCTGAACCCAGAAAACAGGGTGAAGAAATGTAGGAAGTTGTGAACCCCTGTAATCTCAGGTAGGTCCCAATTGTAATTTGCAGCTGAGATTTGATTATTTTAATGGTGAGCACCCATCTGCAGAAGTTTATCCTGTAGCAGATGTGCTATGCCAGTTGAATTGATAGTAGCTCCTATGAAAATTATCACCTAAGATAGTATGAAGGTTAATTTTACTTTGTTAATCTTCAACTGAAACAGGGAACAAATTGTCCAGGGGCAGAGTGCACTTTCTAAGGTGAATATGATCAATCAGCCAGTCTAAGTAGGGATAAATATGGATCTCTTGGCATCTAAAATGAGCTCCCTCTCCTCCACATGCAGCTAAGCATGGGGGAAACACTACTGAGTTTAATGGTAACTATTTCTTAGTACTGATCTGAGGTATAGCTAGATATATGTATGCTTGAGGTCAAGAGCTAAAAATCAGTTCTGAGGACTTAACTGGGCATTATAGAAGCTAAGGTCACCATTTTAAACTTGAATCTTCTAAAAATTTCTTGAATCTTTTAAGGACAAAGTTTGCCTGTTTTATTGAGAATAAGGAAATCCTGGGAATAGAAACTCCCTTATACTGCTTTTGAAGAATGCTGATATAGCACAATAATATGGACACTGGTGTAGCCCTAGCTAATGGATCTTGGGGCCCTGGATCCTTTGTATTACCTCACTTTGAATGTTTGGTGAAGTGAGAAACTACCCAACAGTGCTAAGGGAACATGCTCTCCCCAGAGTGGGGATCTAGTCTGACAATACCCAGAAGAACACAATCCAGTGGCTATATAAGTTTCAATAGGGATATCTCAAGGGTGGTCCGCTTGGAAGAATAATGTGGTTTTTTTAGGTGCAATGTGTAAAAAGAGAAAACAGAAGAAAGACCATACTAGGTCAGAGTAATGGTCCATCTAGCCCAGTATCCAGTCTTCTGACAGTGGCCAATGCCAGGTGCCCCAGAGGGAATGAACAGAACAGTTAATCATCAAGTGATCTATCCCCTGTCGTCCATTCCCAGCATCTGGCAAACAGAGGCTAGGGACACCATCCCTACCCATCCTGGCTAATAGCCATTGATCGACCTATCATCCATGAACTTATCTAGTTCTTTTTTGAACCCTGTTACAGTCTTGGCCTTCACAACATCAGAGGAAAAATGGGGGTGACACTAATTCACTGGATATCCAAAAACATTTCTCCACTGGATTGGGATTCAGGAGAACTGGGTTCAATTCCTTGCTCTGCCACTACTCTGCTGGGTGACCTGGGTGAGTCATTTTACATCTTTGTGCCTCAGTTTCCCTATCTGTAAATAATAACACCGGTCTACAATTTTTGAGAAGTCGTCTGCTTCAGAGATAAAATGTGCTATTTATTATGTATTTTGATGTGCTGAATTCAAATATGACAATTAAAACCAACTGATTGGCTACTGTTTCTAAGATATTTAAGTTTTTACATTTTATGTCTATGTATATTGTGTAGATAGTAGAGTTTTAATCATAAATTGTAAACCTAGGTCTTTTCATGTGTTTATGGTTGCTTTACATGAGAATATTTCACCTGTCCTGTTTATGTAACACTTTAAAAATCAGCAAAAGGGTTATATAAATAAAATTTATTATGAAACAAAAGGCAAAAAACTATTCTGTACATAGTTTAGTCCTATTCAGTGTCTACTCGGCGCTTCTTGGCTTGTCTCTTGTATTCATTAAATGGAGCATCTCTTGTCACTGTCCAGCAACAGTCTGCAAGCATTGATGGGCTCCATTTGCCCTGATAGCGTTTCTCCATTGTTGCAATGTCCTGGTGAAATCGCTCGCCGTGCTCGTCGCTCACTGCTCTGCAGTTCGGTGGAAAAAAATCTAGATGAGTGTGCAAAAAATGTATCTTTAGTGACATGTTGCAACCAAGGCTTTTGTATGCCTTGAGGAGGTTTTCCACCAACAACCTGTAGTTGTCTGCCTTGTTGTTTCCGAGAAAATTTATTGCCACTAATTGGAAGGCTTTCCATGTCGTCTTTTCCTTGCCACGCAGTGCATGGTCAAATGCATCATCTCGAAGAAGTTCACGAATCTGAGGACCAACAAAGTCACCTTCCTTTATCTTAGCTTCACTTAACCTTGGAAATTTTCCACGGAGGTACTTGAAAGCTGCTTGTGTTTTGTCAATGGCCTTGACAAAGTTCTTCATCAGACCCAGCTTGCTGTGTAAGGGTGGTAACAAAATCTTCCTTGATTCAACAAGTGGTGGATGCTGAACACTTTTCCTCCCAGGCTCCAATGACTGTCGGAGTGACCAATCTTTCTTGATGTAGTGGGAATCTCTTTCACGACTATCCCATTCGCAGAGAAAACAGCAGGACTTTGTGTATCCAGTCTGCAGACCAAGCAAGAGAGCAACAACCTTCAAATCGCCATAAAGCTGCCACTGATGTTGGTCATAGTTTATGCACCTCAAAAGTTGTTTCATGTTGTCATAGGTTTCCTTCATATGGACTGCATGACCAACTGGAATTGATGGCAAAACATTGCCATTATGCATTAAAACAGCTTTAAGACTCGTCTTTGATGAATCAATGAACAGTCTCCACTCACCTGGATCGTGAACAATGTTGAGGGCTGCCATCACACCATCGAGGTTGTTGCAGGCTACAAGATCACCTTCCATGAAGAAGAATGGGACAAGATCCTTTTGACGGTCACGGAACATGGAAACCCTAACATCACCTGCCAGGAGATTCCACTGCTGTAGTCTGGAGCCCAACAGCTCTGCCTTACTCTTGGGTAGTTCCAAATCCCTGACAAGGTCATTCAGTTCACCTTGTGTTATGAGGTGTGGTTCAGAGGAGGAGGATGGGAGAAAATGTGGGTCCTGTGACATTGATGGTTCAGGACCAGAAGTTTCATCCTCTTCCTCTTCCTCATCTGACTCAAGTGAGAATGATTCTGGTGCATCAGGAACCGGCAGTCCTTCTCCGTGGGGTACTGGGCGTATAGCTGATGGAATGTTTGGATAATGCACAGTCCACTTTTTCTTCTTTGACACACCTTTCCCAACTGGAGGCACCATGCAGAAGTAACAATTGCTGGTATGATCTGTTGGCTCTCTCCAAATCATTGGCACTGCAAAAGGCACAGATTTCCTTTTCCTGTTCAACCACTGGCGAAGATTTGTTGCACAAGTGTTGCAGCATATGTGTGGGGCCCACCTCTTGTCCTGATCTCCAATTTTGCAGCCAAAATAAAGGTGATAGGCTTTCTTAACCATAGTGGTTATACTGCGCTTCTGTGATGCAAAAGTCACTTCACCACAAACATAGCAGAAGTTATCTGCACTGTTCACACTAGTATGAGGCATCTCTGCTCACTTTGGCTAAACAGAAATGTGTCCCTTTGCAAAATCAAACACTGACAAATAAGAGAGCATGACACTGTATGATTTCTAGAGCTGATATAGGGCAATTTGTTCAGCAGAGTGATGTAAGCTTCGTTATGATTGCATCATCCATGACTTCTAGGAATAACATGATGCAATTCATATCATGTATGATGCAATACCAGCTTCAGATTGCATCATTCATTGTTTTGCCTAAAAAGCAAGTACTGTCCAAACCCAGTCATAGATTTATTCATAGATCCAGTCAAAGATGTATTTTAGTCATTTCTGGTTTAAATGGAGATCCCTTCCCTTTATAACTCACTTATCCTCCGCCATTCCCAAGTCAAGGGTTGTATATACTGACCCAATAGCATATCTTGAAAACTAGAGCCAATCAACAATTTTAAGCATCATTTTCGTTCTCAGTGACCCAGAATTAGTAAAGTTTGACTACATTTATTTCAGAAGCATTTTGGCTGTAGAGCAGTGTAATAATTGGGATAGTTGGGATAATAATACAAAGTACCTTTGTAAAGCACTTGGAGATAGCTAGATGAAAAATATTATATAAGAACTAGATAAATCTTCAAGGAACAGCTACAGGGAGATTCACCATTTCTCTGATCTCACAATCCGCACAAGTGTCTAAAATACATGTGTAAAGACCAAAACATCTTTTAGTACAACTGTTTTCATGTTCCCCCAAGGCAGACACTGTGCTAGTTGCCTTCTCTTCGATATTGTCTCTCCTGTAGCCCTCCCCCCTTTCACTCTGAGTTGTTCCCATTAGAATAACAATTTCAGCAGCACCTGTCAGCAGAACCTTTTATTTTTATTATTATTCATTATGTTTATTATGGTAGTGCCTAACAGTCAACCAAGAACTGGATCCTACTGTGCTGGGTGCTGACCCAACACAGAGGACTAGATGGTCCCTGACCCCAGAGCTTACAATCTAAGTGGACAAGACAGACACGGGATGGGGAAAAGGGTAGAACACACAAGCAGAGTGAACAATGCAATGGTGGCAAATGTCATGTTCGGGCCACAGGTTTTTTGGGGGTTACTTAAGAGGGGGTAAGCTAAGTGGAAAGAAAAGGGAAGGGAGAGGAGACACTGAAGGGAAAGGGAAAGGGCAGGGGAGAAGAGGATAAGGAAGCAGGTGTGGAGTGAAACTGAGGTGAATAGAGGGCACGGGAGGAGGGTTTGAAGCAAGAAGACAAAGACCAGCCAAAACTGTAGAAAGTTCTCCGAATGTCCAGTGATCCAAAGGTCCCTGCTTTGGCTGCTTCTGCTCCTATTGGTTGGAGTCTCTGGCTAGCTCCTCTCTGCAGATTTCCACTGAAGCCACATGGTAGGGAGGGGGGAAGAGAGGGGGAGAAGAGAAGGAAGGGACCTTCTGAGTCCTAGTGCCCCTGACTGTACGTGCATGTGGGTGGGTCTCTCCTGCACTATTCTGGCTACAGGGGAGTGCTGGGTGCCTTTACAGAGACCTTCCAGGGATACTTGAGTACAGTGTTGAAAAGTCATAGTCCTCCTCTTGGTTGGTCTAGTGGTCACAACTAGAAAGTTCTGCATGAAGATAAATTAAAATTTAGAATCTCTTTGCCCATATTTCCATCTGGTTTCCCATCTTGACACTGACTATTGGACTGTAGATAGAAGAATGTAAGATGTCTATGTCCTACAATGTACAGTATCAGCTATGTTCAGGAGAGCTATAGACAAGAGTTGAACAGAACCCAGATCCTCCAAAAGTTTGCCCACACCTCCAAAAACTTTGATGACCTTATGACAGGCTTCTCTCTTTCTTCTCTTCCAGGCCCACAAACTCCCCTGGTCTTTCTTTTCACACCAATCTGGATCTCACTAGATTCTTCCTATAGGTGCCTCCAAATGTTCTTCTTGATTTTTCTCACTGAGGCAGCCTAGTCCATCTTCCCTAATCCAGACAGATTTCTTATTGTTCCTCTATCTCCCCATGGGCCAGATGGAAGAGGCCCCATCTCTCTCTTCCTCTGACTTACTGCTGAATCCAGGCCCATTTCAACAAATGAGGCCCAGATTCTAAGGATCTAATTGTATTCTGCCCTGACTACAGAAAGGTCTCTAAGTTTCCAAGACCAATACAGTCCACCTGTTAGTCTCTCACTGGGCAAAGAGAATGGGGCTGGTGACATCCATTGCCTTTCCAGGTGCTATAATCTTAGCACTGACCAGAAGTAGCCCACTGAAAGGTGGGAGGACATATTTTTTGCAACTGTTTGATAAACTACTTTCTTTAACTGGAAGAGAAAGTAGGAATTGGAATCAAACTATGAAACAGGGAGGATAGAAGACGAAGGGAGGGCTATTTTTGTCTTAAGTAAGTCAATATGTTCACTGAGAGTTGGGGTGAAATCTGTCACTGGGAAGTGGCAGACAAAGCACAACCATTATCCCAGGAGACTGGATTTCTTGGCAACCCACAAAAACGAACAGCCAGCTATTGGATTAAATCACTCTGCTAATTCAATAGGATTCTACTGCTGAGGAGGAGGGGGAATGCAAAGAGATAGTTGTACTTTATAAGGCAGATACATCAAGTCATTTTAAGTTACCTTCTGGCTCTGCACAGAGTTAATGCATATTGTCAGGGCTATCACTATATTTACACTGCTCATCATTGTTGTGAACCTGATCTGTAGGGACAACCTCAAAGGGAGAGAGAGCAGTTAAGGCTAAATTCTTCATAAGAGCCTCAGGTAATTCGTGCCCAATTTGAGACAGCTGGGACCTAGTTTTCAGAGGTGCTGTGTGACAACTGCAACTGAAGAGAATGGGCAGTGCAGATGCTCAGCACTTCTGAAAATCAGGTCACTGATGTCTAAAGTTGGTCACCCAAAATCTTAGGTACTCAAAATTACATGCCATTTTGGATTTTAGTCCCCTGTCCATTTGTTCCTGCTGAGATTGCTAGTTGTGATGGTCTTTTTGTCATATGGACATCTGTCCACCAGCAACTAGACTGAGATTAAGCAATTTGTTTTACATATTTTAGCCATCAGCCATCCTATGGTTGCAATTTTCAGTCACTTTTCATCAGACATGGGCTAGGTTTGAACCAGTGACCTAGAAATGAAAGGCACAGTGTACCATTATGAGGCATCAGAGCGAGGCAGATCACAATGCTCCATTCTAAGAAACAAGGTTTAAAATCTAGTATCAGAGGGGTAGCCGTGTTAGTCTGGATCTGTAAAAAGCAACAGAGGGTCCTGTGGCACCTTTAAGACTAACAGATGTATTGGAGCATAAGCTTTTGAATGCCCACTTCGTCAGACGCATGCGAAGTGAGCATTCACCCACGAAAGCTTATGCTCCAATACATCTGTTAGTCTTAAAGGTGCCACAGGACCCTCTGTTGCTTTTTAAGGTTTAAAATATTAACTATATCAGATGATTACATTGCTGCACTCTCTTTGCGATTAAAAAGCAGAATTGCTGAAAGCAGACGGCTTTGATTTGAGTGATAACACTAACGGGCCTCAATGTACTTATTATCTGATAACATTAAGCTACTTCTTTCTAGGCAGGTTAAGAATGACAGGACTATTTATAATGCATTTATTTTTAGAACTCAAAAAGCAACACCAGAAATATATTTGAAAAAAAAAAATCACTGGGAGAATCCCTCTGATTTTTATTCCTGGACATGACTGAACACAGATATAATCTTTTCTCTATAACCGGGAAAAGTTAAGAAGAGGAAAGACCTGACCCTAAAGATAAGGAAACCAAAAAGTCTGAAACAGTGAGAGAGAGAAAATTCCTACAGATCAGAAGAGATACAAATAGGATGGCTGGGTTTATAAAAGAGAGAGAGAGAGGCAGAGGCAGAGAGGAAAGGAAGAATAAGGAAGGGAGGGACAGAGGTGTCATGGTTATGGAGTAACTGAGGAATCTGACACAGGAACATCATCAGGTTAGACAGGAGGGATGAATCTAATACTTAAAATTAATTATAAATACATAATTTGAAAGATATGCTTTATATTTCCTAGAGTACATTTCACTGAGAGTTTCAAGTTAAGTTTTTATCAACAGTTGAGACTATTAATTTACTGTTTTCTGATTACACATTATTTCCACTATTCAGTACTGACCTGTTACTCTTCTCTTCACATCAGTTTCATTCTTATTTTTAACCTTTGTTTCTTTCATGAGTTAGTATTAGGAACCACTAACAGGGCCGGCTCTGGCTTTTTGGCCGCCCCAAGCAAAAAAAAACAAAAAAACATGGGGCGGCCAGAACGGCAAAGCAAAAAAAAAAACAAGCCTGCGGCGCGGCCGGAGCGCGGGTACAGGGGGACCGGCTAGCGGCGGGGAGCGGGTGGGAGAGAGAGAGAAGGGGGGCGGCCAGGGCTACAGCGGGGGCGCTGCCACGCGGCCCCTCCCGCCGCGCCGCGCCGCCTCCTGCCGCCTGCCGGGAGGGCTCTGCTCCGGTCGGTGAGGAGGGAAGGACGAGGACTGCCCTGCCGGGCTTGCTGCAGGGCGCTCCCATCCTCCGCGCCGCTGCCCTCTACAGGGCGGCCGGAGCGGAACAAAAAAAAAAAAAAAAAAGCGGCTGTGCCGCCCTAGGATTGGGCGGAATGCCGCCTCGAACAATCTGCCACCCCAAGCACCAGCTTGCTCAGCTGGTGCCTGGAGCCAGCCCTGACCACTAAAACCTCAGTCCCAGACAGTGAAGAATTAAGCCTATTGGAACTGGAGACAACTGGAATCTTAGTGCTATTAAAAGTCAGGTGAAAAGGAAAAAATAATAGAATGAAAGACAGATCTGTGCTAAACCCCGCCCACCACTAACAAGGGTGAATGGGTGGTGGAGGTGGGGAAATGAACTAAAAAACAGGAACAGAAGAACAAAGCAATTTCCATACTGGAACCCATCTCTAACCTGATTCTATAGAAAGGGATGAAAAGCCACACAGCAATGTTCCCAAATAGGAAGTGTCTTCCTAACAGCAGGCAGGTGTAGTGATTGTCTGTCTTATGTCCTGAAGCATGAGGGGTTATATCCCTTTTAAATCTGTATCTTGCTTTTTAAAAATACCTTCCATGGTGCTGCCTGGTTCACTGAAAATATCTCAGACTGCACCATGCATCAAGCAATCAGATTTCTAGTACTTATGATGTTGCATTTTGTAATGTGTTCAGTGGACCAGAGAGCATAATTAGTATATCACAGCAGGAAAAAAAAGAATTAAATTTAAAATGATGTAAAACTTATTTTTGTGATGAATTCCTCCCACAAAGCTTGCTAAGTAGAAGTTTTTAATAATAGAAATCTGTTTAACTCAGCTTTAATTTTTGCTTTTCGGTTCGCCTTTTAAAAACATTGACATTTGCAGTCAGCCTCCAAAGTTGTCTAGGCTTTCTTTCTTTTGGTCTCAGCTATGAGCTTGGCTCAGTAGGGTTACAGAAACTTAGTGGGCTTAGTGGTTAAATGAGAGGGCTGGATGCCTAACCTTTTATCCATTTGAACCAAAGGATATAATACCTACCTACCTCACGGGAGTGTTGTGAGGATTAATTAATTTAATTTCGGGGAGGTGCTTTGAGAGAATCAGATGAAAGATGCTACACTGGGGAAGTATTATCATCATTGTATGTACCAATACTCTTAAAAGCTTGCATGATTTCTCCTTCAAGAGACTGCAGGGATTTTATTTTTTAAGATGTTTTTAAATGTTAATTCTGCATAATATTTAAACTGCCCTTAATAAACTCCACTTTTCCCCATTTACCCATGATTAAAGTGATAACTTTTGTTATATTTTAAATGCTTCCAAGAATTCCTGCATGCCACTGATACCATTTAGTGGAAGCAAAACTAAGCCTGACCTTTCTTCTCACAGTTTAGCGTATCTATGTGGTGTAGACTCTTGGAACAGCAGCCGTCAGTGTGTTGGGCAATATGGTGTGATTCATGTTTCTTTAGGTCCTATGTGCCCAGTATTAGTAAAAGGGATATTTACAGAACTGTACGGTTACTGTGAAATGTGTGCTCTGCGCAGGTAGTAGCTGAGAAGGTGGCATTTTATGTGCTCTCACATCCAGCCTTGTAAAATAAAGACGTGGGTGTAGAGGGGGAACATATGAAGAGATCACCATGCTTTCAGCAGCTTTACCACATGAAAGGTTATATTATCACATTTCCCTGACAGGCACAGAGGGCCCAGCAAGACTGCCCTCACAGAGCTTCCTACACATTCTTCCCTGGATGGTGGTCGAGCCTGCGCTCAGAAAGACGAAAGGTTGGTCCCCCAAACCAGCAGCTCTCAGAGGATCTGCGCAGAGGCCTTTTTTTTCCATCTTTATTCTCAACCCCACTCTGTCTTCTCTAGATCTCTATCAACACATCAGAGGTTCACATCTGCTGACATCTCAGAGGAGGCATTCCCCTCTTCCATGTCCCTGGGACCAGAACTTGTTCATCTCCATGCCCTCTGCTTGTGGCATCAAAAGAAACAATATGGCCCTTAAACACTAAAACTCATGAGTGAGTTTTATTGTACCTAACACTTGTGACATCCAGTTGATGGGCAAGAAAAAATATTCTTTCAGAAAATTTCCACGGATGCTAGCTGCTTGGCTACTGATTTGAGTGTATACAGGATTGATTCCCTCCCTCGATTAAGTCCCTCTCTTCATGAGGGAAATACTCCGATGTACTCCGGTCAGAAATATTTCTTAAGGACTAGCCCAGTTTTTTTGAAACCTCACTGATTTATAGACTAATTGGTGGCCATGGGATTTAAAGCTAGATGGATTTTGAGTGCTATTGTAAACTTACAACTGCTAGTCATGTCACAAAGACCTGGAAGGATATATTAAGAAAAGCTTTGCATCCATCTTCAGGAAAACAGGGCAGCTATGGTGTTTGAGTGGCAGATTTATTGTTCTTAACGTGTCAGCTTTGCCCATACAGAATAAACGTTAACAATTGCAGAACAGCAGGGAGAATACCTATAAAAATGAGATGGAATAAAGGAGGTTAGTTTTGCTCTTTAGATAGCAAGTGATGCTGCTGAAAGTGTAAAGGCCACATGCCAATTAATTCTCAGTGGGTTCTCAATTATCATTCTAAATTCAGCAATTAGATTCTGAAGGCGAATTCTGAAAGGGCACATAAAGCCAGCAGTTAAAAGGTTGCTACAGATTTTTATTTTTTCCTTAACCATTTGGCATCACTTCTTGCCATGCTGCCAAATGCTGTGTTTTTGTTAAGGATGCTAGTCTTGTGCTTTCACGGCTGTCCTCATCCCAAAGATGATGCTTTCACACTTTTACAGTGTGACTCCTATGGCCAAATTCCAGTTAGGTCTTTGACATTTATATCTTCTCTTTAATATTTGAGTATATTGAATCATACCTGATATATTTCAGTTACTCTGAGGGATGTGTATGCTCTTTGGTATAACAACTGACTGATCTTTTGCACTTTACCAGAGTTTTATTTGCAGGTGTATTAGCAAGGCATTATTGCACAGTGTTATATTAGATCTTCAAAGGAAGTATGCCACTATTTGATACCATATCAAATACTAGCTCCTAAAACACTTGTGAAATGGTACCTGAAATACTGCACTCAAAGAATTCTGTCAATAATTTAAATAAGACTCTCAGGGCCATTTAAAACTTCTGTGACTTGCAATAATGGATTCAATTTACTTGGGCAAAACTCCTACACATTTTGCTCCCTGAGAGAGAACTGCAGGATCAGGTCTAACCTGCCCCAAAGATTCATGTTTTGGATCCATGAGTTATTTAAAATAAAGAGTACCATTACTAAATATTTAGTATAAAATTAATTATTTTCAATTATGCTATACTAGCTTTCTATTCTAAGCATATGTTTTTAAAAGTCATCATTAAATAGGAAACTATTGTACTACATATACACCTCTACCCCGATATAACGCGACCCGATATAACACGAATTCGGATATAATGCGGTAAAGCAGTGCTCGGGCGGGGGGGGGGGGGGCAGGGCTGCGCACTCCGGTGGATCAAAGCAAGTTCAATATAACGCGGTTTCACCTATAACGCGGTAAGATTTTTTGGCTCCCAAGGACAGCGTTCTATCGAGGTAGAGGTGTATTATAGATTAAAGATGCATCCAAGGTATCAGGTATTTGCATAATGCTGCTGTTTCTCACAGTTCATATCTAATGTGCACTCATCACTCTCATCTTATAGATCACTAAGGTAGAAATGTAATAAAATGCATCTGGACTATTGCTGCTGTGTTCAGGAAGCAGAAAATTATTTACCTTTACTCTTTATTGCAGGTAGCAATACTGCTGGATTTATTAAGTAGTTGAAGAATGCTGTCTACCCATTAGGCCCTGCTTTTGACCTAGAGAGCCTTAAAATTGCAAAGAGGTGGAGAATGTTCTTTGGATTGTAAATCTCTATTTGTATTGATCCAGAGCTTGAGATGTGCTTAACACCTGAGACCAGACAGTGCAAAACTGTAACAGGCTTGCACAGCAAATTCAGGGAGTCGGGGAGGAAAACTTGCAAGGATATGAGGAGGCAGAGAGTACTCACAGCACATTTAGGTCCAACAGCAGTGTTTATTTTGAGGTGCTTCTGTGGCTGAACTTAATGCAAATATAGAAGAGAACAAAGGTGGTTGTTGGCTCTCTGTTCTGTGGGGAGAACTGTATGGGTCCTTTCTCCATCCCTCCTCTTCTCCTTCCAGTGAGGACCAGAAGGAGACAGAGCTGGACAACATCCAGATCTCCTGTACACAAATGGGAGCCAATAACCATCAGGGCCGGCTCCAGGGTTTTGGCCGCCCCAAGCAGCCAAAAAAAAAAAAAAAGTCGCGATCGTGATCTGCGGCGGCAATTCGGCGGAAGGTCCTTCGCTCCGAGCGGGAGTGAGGGACCGTCCGCCGAATTACTGCCGAATAGCTGGACCTGCCGCCCCTCTCCGAAGTGGCCGCTCCAAGCACCTGCTTCCCAAGCTGGTGCCTGGAGCCAGCCCTGATAACCATATTAACTTGCTCTCACTAAGACATGAGAGCAAAAGGGGGGCTGGCATCTCAGCAACAGAAGGTCAATTTTTTCAGAATGAAAATGACCCTTAATTTACTTCAGGCCATCTGATCAAATACAAGCTATAATTTATTCCAGTAACAAATCTACCAGAACAGTTTAAAGCTGGAGATAATTGAAATGCCTGAGCTTCAGAAAGAGAAAAATTCTCAAGAAAATGCAGATAGATACAGGTGAATCCAACTACCAAAATTCAGCAAAAGAATTTTAGAACTACAGCTATTTTGAAGTAATTGATTTTACAGTGTCCAATATTCAATCAACATTTGAACAAAATGATTTAAATCTTGACACTCATAACTCTAAAATGTAAGAGAAACACAAGTTCAAAGGCAAGCTTCAAATGTATAATAACGATTTCAGTCAGGATTGATTGATAGCTCTGCTTCATCTGCTGGAAGCCAACTGTCAGCTTTCAGAAAGATCATTAAAGTCAGTTCAGAAACAATCATGGCTCAAGTGGGGTATGATTTTACTGGTATAGAAGGACAAATCTGACGATTGACAGCTTACAGGTGTTGCAGAAGAATTCATTTCAAGAAACCCTAGGTGAACATCATTGGTTGGAACCTTTTCAGATTTGTAAGTCATTCTTTTGACTCATGTTTTAAAAAGTATTGCTTTAATGTGTAGTTTTGTATCACAACTAAACACCATTGGAGCCATATGCTCAGCTATATACAAAGTACTCAAGTTCTGACGATGTGCATGTGTTGTGGCACTCGTGAGGGTGGGAAAGGACACAATGGAGCCGAAGAACTCCAGGTCTATATCACTACTATGTCACCTCTTTAAACTGTATGCAGAGGTGAAAGTGGGCTGGTACAGCATAACGGTAAGAAGTGGCTGCCGGTACGGGCCCGTACACAGCCGACGTTAAAGCGCTGTCACAGCAGTGCTTTAACATCACTGCGCCTTTTGCCCCCCACCCTGTTGGCAGCCCTGCTGGTAGGATCCTTAAAGCATGAGGCCCCGCCCCTTCTGCCCAAGGCCCTGCCCCTTCCAGGGGCCCGGAGCCAGGCCCCCGTACCGGTAAGACTTTTATGTTACTTTCACCCCTGACTGTATGAGTGTTTTATCCTAACTTGTTGGATAAGTGCCTATCACAACTTGTTGAAAAGCACCTAATCCTACAGCAAGAGGCAAAGTTAGCACCCTGAATAACATACTCCGGAAGCTTGCAAATTGAAAATGGGGAACCAACCCAGCAACACGAAGAACCGCTGCATTTGCACTTTGCTATTCAACAGCCGAATACGTATGTCTGGTGTGGGAAAGAGCTGCTCATTCAAAGAAGTTGGACCCTGTGCTGAATGACAGCTGCCACTATATCATAGGATGTCTAAA
This sequence comes from Emys orbicularis, assembly GCF_028017835.1. Classification (NCBI taxonomy): domain Eukaryota; kingdom Metazoa; phylum Chordata; order Testudines; family Emydidae; genus Emys; species Emys orbicularis. Next base: position 29,119,557 of record NC_088683.1, on the reverse strand, counting down.
ATCAACAAACGTGAACAGCCTTTATGTGCTTGCTGGAATTGCTCCACCGGATATCAGGAGAGCAGTCACAAGCAAAATGGAATGATTATGACAAGTTGAAGATACCAGACATCCACCACGTGGTCCCACCAGAGAAAAAGCTTCCTAGCTGCAATGAAACCACTTCAAAAATCACTGACGGCTACATGACTGGAAATATGGCACACATGGCTTGAATTACTCTAAGAGGACAAACCAAATGCATATGTGACATTGCCAAACGCCTTCCTGCAGGTGTGGAGGACTGGTTGACCTGGAGATATTTAAATCACCTCTGAACAAGAATCAGTAGGTCAAAAGTCAATATACGAAAGTGGGACTATTCCAATGATACAGACACATGTGACTGTGGTGAAACACAAACCATGGAATATCTATTGGTCTACTGGCTCCTGGAGGAACTGTGCACCATAGACAATCTCACCTGGGCCATATTATGTGCCCAACACTGGAAAAACTATGATTGTGGTGGAAAGACATAAGAAGAGATGATGACTAAATAAAGTGAGATAAATGAGTTTCTGTTTCAAACTCTGTTTTCTTTATTTATTAATGCAATCCCTAAAATTTTGGAGGGGGCCTACAGGCTATGCTCAGGCATTGCAAGCAAACATTTCCTGACTTTTATTCAGTTTTGGACATAACATCACAAGACTACAACATCACTTCTAATGCAACTTCTAGTGTTGGTATGAGATTTTACTGCATGTTCTTTATCCTGCAGTTTATTGGGACTCATTCCTCACCCTGGCATTCACACATTACATTTATGCCACTACTCCTCCTGCTTATAGAAACTACCTGAATAGCTGTGGATTTAAAATATACACCTTCAACAATCAATGCTTTGTTCCTCTGGATTTAGTGGAACAAATTCAGCCCTGGCTCAAGTTACCTGCAACTCTATTAATTTGGCCCAATATTGTGTATTCTGCCTCTTCTGTGCTGCATTTGTTAGAAAGATGTGCAGCTGATGTGAACAGTGTTTTTGTCATGAAAGGGGTTCAAGTTAGGCCTGGACGTAGAGAATAGAGATGTAGATCAAGGGAAAAATCCGTTATGAGCCAAGTGCCCTGTATTACTTCAGCTTATCCCTGGACCTCAATTCACTAAAAGGATCGTATCTCCTACCTTCTGAGCCTTTCGTTCTTTTTTTACATATAATACAGGCAGTCAAAATTATTTTTAATTTTAGGCATTATTAAATCTAATTAGGGAAAAAATCTTCTACCAGCATGCCTTGATGTGGCAGCATTGTGTGCCTCATTCGACTGATTCATTAGGACGACAATTTTTTTCTCTAATATTGCTATTGAATGAGGCTCCCCACAGAGTTTAGCAGCATGGGATCCCTCTTTCCATGAAGCAGAATGCCATTCTTCATACTCTTCCTTCATTAATCAGTGGGGAGCGGGCACCCTTAATTCATGGTTTTTCATATTTTTACGGAGACTAATGCATGCATATGTTTGGGGGAGAGGGGATTTCATCTTATCACAGAAAGTCAGGCTGGAAAGGAACTCTTGGATTATCCAATACATCACCCTGCACTAGTGCAGGATAGTCCTTTACTTTATTAGTTACTTTAATTTACTGTTGAAGGCTTCTATTTTAATCTCACTGGTAAATTATATACATATTTTCTAAATCCCATTATACAGTATATTTTATTTATTCTAGTCTTACTGTTGCCAGCAAATTAGAACAATTTCTCCTCCTTTTGTTGGTAAGTTTCTTTATGAATTTACGTACTACTGTATAAGCAGACTATTTTACAAGGCGGTGAATATTTAATGTATGTAATCTTTCGCCATAGTTTATTTCTTCTAACTCCTCTGTAATCTTAATGACTCTTCTCTACACTCTCTCTCTATCGGTTCTAAACAAAGGCCTTGATTCTGCTATAGTATCTGAATAGGTGGGGTTTAACCATGTAGATTCAATAGCAAAAGTTAAGAGTCTGTCTTTAGCACCACAGCAGTCTCTTCCTGATAATTTTAAGTTATATTCTGTTTACTATCCTGGACCCATTTCTCCATTGGAACCCACTAGTGAGGACAGTGACCCAAAAACCCCTTAATGCCAACTGGCAAGGGCGTTACAGGAATTTCCTGATTCTGGTATGTACATGTTGGTTCCTCAAAGAATGTCATGTGAGGTCTTAAATGACAACTGGGGTCACACTGGTCAATATTGTTGTGAAATGTATGTAAAGGCACTATATAAGGATTTATGCATATATACTGAAAATATGTTCTTAGAGTCTGTATGAAGGTATCAGCAGAGGTGGAGAAAGATTTTCTGTCAGCCAAAGGATGTTTATTCACCTCCCTCTCTCCATCAGGATGTTAATTAAGCATTGTAAGTTAACACAGTGGATACCCCTTTACATACAAAATCAATGGAAAGATGCAAAGTCAATAGAGAAGCAGCACACGGGAAAAACAAGCCACAGCGAGTTATACTATCTCTGAGTACAGACAATGAACTTTGGGGACTATAAGTAGAAGACAAAGAAGAGACCCTCTTATTCTGCACTTAGGAAATAAATGGGCAGTGCATTTACATTCATGAAAACAGGATCTCAGCCAACTTTGGTTGAAACACTGCAAAACACACTCAGTGGTGGATTAGCCACTGGGCCAACGGGGCCTGTGCCCAGGGTCCTGGCCAATAGATGCCCTGGAAAAACAGGCACCCCCGCGTCCCAACCACCCACCTGGCGCTCCTGTTGGGGAACGGGGTCAGGGCTTGGGGGCTTGCCCCGCTCCCCCCGCCCGGTGCTTCTTCCGCAGAAGCGTTGGGAGGGGCAGAGGGGGGACTGCAGGTGCAAGGGGGGGGGAGGGGCCCTCACTTGCTGTGGCCCAGGGCCCCACACACCCCTAATCTGCCTCTGAAGACACTAGCTAAGATAAAACTTTAGATAAGAGGTTAACCTGTTAAGTCAAGTTTAGTCTCTATAAAGCATGTAATAATTTTGTTGTATATGTAACCTTCTGTTTCCAATATCATTACTCACTATTACTTGAATCTGTGATAATAAACTTATCCTTATTTTCACTATTTTATATCTAAGTGCTGTGATATTAAGCTAGGTGCTGATCCTGAGCTGAATCATCCAAGCTGGTGTGCACACAGTTCCCGTGGGGACAGCTGACCTGGTATTTCTATGAGTGTTCAGTGGAGAAGGAGCTGGATACTACAGCGAAACACTTCAAAGGGGCTTAGGGACTCGGGTGCATCTACTGTTAATTTGCAAGGCAAAGTAAGGCCTGGTGTAGCTGCTCACACACATTCCTCTGGGCTAACAGCCTGGCAGTGTCAGGGAGCTGACACCCAGTTAAGCACAGTCAAGACACCCCCAGCTGCCAGTGTGAGTGTAACAAGGTGACTTACAATCCTGGGTACCCCAAGAACGGTCACAAAAACTCCTATGCTTGTGTGGAGTTGTATTGACCACATGACTTCGCACAGGTGTTGAGATCATGTTAGCAGATCCTAATGCAGGTCGAGACATAGGAATGCATAGAAAGTATGGCATCCTATTAATTCCTCTAATACATACACACCTCTTCCATTAAAATCAATAGGATTTGTGTGCACATATCTGAGGTCAAAATGTAGTCCATAAGTACTAGGGATGTGTTGAGTTATATTACTTGAAATAGATGACCACTGCAGTTTAGACACAGACAATATATTTAATACCACAGCAGCAGGACTGGCTCTAGGCACCAGCAAAACAAACTGGTGCTTGGGGCGGCACATTTTTAGGGGCGGCATGGCCGGCGCCAGAATGCCGCCCCTAAAAATGTGCCCCGGCCGCCCTAGCTCACCTCCGCTGCTGCTGCCGCTCGCGCGCAGCTGATTCGCGCACCGCTACTCGCCCTCCCTCCCAGGCTTGAGAGCCTGGGCGGGAGGGGGAGACTCCGAGTGGCCGCGGCGCGGGCGCCACTTCTCCCCCTCCCTCCCTCCCTCCTAGGCTTGAGAGCCTGGGGGGATGAGGCAGGGCTGGGGATTTGGGGAAGGGGTGGAGTTGAGGCGGGGCCGGGGGTGGGGTAATTAAAAAATGGGGGAGGGGCGGCGAAAATTGTTTTTGCTTGGGGCGTCAAAAATCCTAGAGCCGGCCCTGCACAGCAGACTGTTTTTTTTGGGGGGGGGTGGCGGGGGAGAGGGCCGGAAATTGAATGCTCTACTGCAAGTATCACATGTAGGAACAGAGAGGTTATAATTTGTCTTCATGAAGCTGTGGTTAGACCTCACATGCAGTGCTGTGTGTAGGCAGGTTCCTCATTATGGAGAGGTGATGTTCTCACCACAGTTAAGGTTGCAATCATAAGCAGCCTTATGTTTATCTCCCATATACTTCTGGCTGGCAAGGTTGGTATAACCTGAAAATAGCCAGGTTTATGCTGGAGATGGAGATTTTTTCATATACAGTTTTGAGAGACTCAGTTAAACTGCCTTTTAGTTATAGGTCATTACATTTTTTTGGATTTGCTTTTAAGATTTCCTTGCAAACCTCTGGATCAAAAATGTCTTGGTACTAACCCTTCAAACTTCCCTTATGTTTAAAAAGCCTTGTAAATTCATTGTGCAGGGCCTATGTTGTAGGCTGTATTTGAAGAAAACGGATTGTAATTAAACAAAGTAATTAGCAATTGCATCTAATTGTAATGATTATAGTGTATGTATGAGCAGCTTGACTTTTTTGTGGCTGGTTGCAGCTGAAAGAGAACGTCTGAGTCTTTTACCACTTTAACAGAGCTTTTTGCCTTAGTTCAAATGGCAGAGAATTGTGTTTGGGAACTATCAACTAGGGCAAGGATTTCCAAGTTTCCACGTCTAACAATTAGGCACTGAAATGAGTGATTCAATTTTTATTCAGCACCTATGAAAAGTGGAGTAGTTATAGGACTCTTCCTTTTAGGCACCTAAGAATAAACATTTGTCTTAGGATCTTAGTCCCAGCTCTGCAGGTCTGCCTGGCTTAACTGGTAAATGTGGTGTTTGGCTGCAGCAATGGATTCACTGAAGAATAGCACCCAGGTAGTTTTCCTCTTCCTTGTAAAGTAGGAATACAACTGGTCAAGCTGGTTTTGTATTACAAGCATTAAAAAACACCCTGAGCATGGAGCTAGAGGAAACATGTGGATCACTCCTAAGCTTGTACAAATGAAGGATGGAAGAGAGGTGGGCAGCCAAGGCAAGGAAATGAAAATGTCAATCAAGGAAAGAGACTAGAACAAAAATAGTTAAATTTTAGGAGTTATTTTACAGAAAATTAAGTGCCAACTTTTAAAGCAAAATTTTACATATATTAGATTTTTATATCTCAGGCGACCTCAGGGGATTTGGCAGCCGGTATCAAGCGGAGTATCCCAAGGGTCAGTCTTGTTCAATATCTTCATTAATGATCTGGAGGATGGCGTGGATTGCACCCTCAGCAAGTTTGCAGATGACACTAAACTGGGAGGAGTGGTAGATACACTGGAGGGTAGGAATAGGATACAGAGGGACCTAGACAAATTAGAGGATTGGGCCAAAAGAAATATGATGAGGCTCAACAAGGACAAGTGCAGAGTCCTGCACTTAGGATGGAAGAATCCTATGCACTGCTACAGACGAGGGACCTAGCGGCTAGGCAGCAGTTCTGCAGAAAAGGACTTGGGGGTGACAGTGAACGAGAAACTGGATATGAGTCAACAGTGTGCCCTTGTTGCCAAGAAGGCTAATGGCATTTTGGGCTGTATAAGTAGGAGCATTGTCAGCAGATTGAGGGATGTGATCATTCCCCTCTTTGGCATTGGTGAGGCCTCATCTGGAGTACTGTGTCCAGTTTTGGGCCGCACACTACAAAAAGGATGTAGAAAAATTGGAAAGAGTCCAGCGGAGGGCAACAAAAATGATTAGGGGGCTGGAGCACATGATTTATGAGGAGAAGCTGAGGGAACTGGGATTATTTAGTCTGCAGAAGAGAAGAATGAGGGGGGATTTGATAGTTGCTTTCAACTACCTGAAAGGGGGTTCCAAAGAGGATGTATCTAGACTGTTCTCAGTGGTACCAGATGACAGAACAAGGAACAATAGTCTCAAATTGCAGTGGGGGAGGTTTAGGTTGGATATTAGGAGAAACTTTTTCACTAGGAGTGTGGTGAAGCACTGGAACGGGTTACCTAGGGAGGTGGTGGCATCTCCTTCCTTAGAGGTTTTTAAGGCCAGGCTTGACAAAGCCCTTGCTGGGATGATTTAGTTGGGGATTGATCCTGCTTTGAGCAGGGGGTTGGACTAGATGACCTCCTGAGGTCCCTTCCAACCTTGATATTCTATGATTTGATTCTGTAGAATGAAGGGGAACAGCTGAGCTTATTGTGAGTACCTGGAGGACAAGGGAGCCCAGCATGCCTGCTTCAGTTAGATGATGACTATTTGAATTTTTGTATACATTGTGGCCATAATTTTCCAACTTGGATGCCTAAAATTGGGCATCCAAATCCATAGTTAAGCACCCAAGTTTGAAAACACGGACTTGTATGTTTCTGTAACTGCCTGATGGAAACATGTAAGGGTTTTTGTTGTATTTAATGCACATTTATTATAAGCCATACGTGTATGTGAACAAGCTATCTTTCTTAGGCATGACATGACAGCTGAAGAGTACTTCGTCATACAGGATCTCTCACAAGTGCACTGTTGCTTCTTTGCTAAGCAGTAGCAGATTTTGGGATTTTTAAACTCAGTTTTCCTTTGGAGCAAAAATCAGCAAGGTAAAAACCAGCAAGGGATATTCTAGTGTCATTTATTTATTTACCAAATGTACCCAAGTCCCGTTCACCTGCAACAGAGATGGTGAAAACTGCACACAGGAAATTCCTTCTTACAGAAACTTCAGCTAAGACACCACTGCCCCGTCTCCAAGAAGCAACTCACTCTTGTCTCTGTCTTTGGCTCTCCTGCCTAGCACACTATTCCCTTTCTCTGTGGGCTTTTTAGGCTGGGAAACCCCTAGTTCAAACTGCTCACCTGGGACCATCTGGTCTCAAAAGGTGAGCCTGAGTGTTAACCCTCCTTTCTTGTAGCTGTTCTGCCCTTCCAAGGAACCTCAGAAAAGTTGTAAAAAGCAACAAAGAGTCCTGTGGCACCTTAAAGACTAACAGATGTATTGGAGCATAAGCTTTCCTGGGTGAATACGCATGCGTCTGACAAAGTGGGTATTCACCCACGAAAGCTTATGCTCCAATACATCTGTTAGTCTTTAAGGTGCCACAGGACTCTTTGTTGCTTTTTATAGATCCAGACTAACACGGCTACCCCTCTGATACTTGACATCAGAAAAGTTGGTTTGACAGCCCATCCAGTCAAAGGAGAGTGCTTTAACCTACACAATCCCACTGACGTCTCTCTGTGTGGAGTTTACTGCATGGGGTAACTAACTCTTCCCGAGTAGAGGACAGTTTCATCCTGAAAGCTTATACATTGATGCCTCATAACATGCATGAAACTAGAACATTCTGCCATAACAGTCTTTGTCCAGGTGTTGATGAAGCCTAAAACCAAGATAAATTCCTATCCTGTGTGCTATCACTCTGATTGCCACTAATTTTGATAACATACAGTGCTTTAAGCCACTACTGTTGGTTCCTGTAACAAAAAGCAAAATATGCACAGCTATTCTGTTCTCTCTTTTCATAAATGGCATAAGTACCATGTGAAAGTCTTTTTAAAGATGCCTCTTTCCTTCAGGTTACAGTTGATTTTGTGTGGAAAAATATACAGATTCTAACACAGAACTTATATATCAGAAAAAGTGCATATAGACTATACATATAAAACTACATTCCAGACTCTGTTATAGTAATCAAACCTAGAACATACGTTGGCCAGTGTGTTAGATTTACTCTCAAACCTGAGTAAACTAGAGATGAGTAAGAAATGGTGAAAAAAACACAGCTGTCTTGCATACGAACACTTGTCTCAGTCCTCTCCCGTTCAGAATTTTAAGACATGTTTCTTATTTTTGAGCATTCATTAACCTATTAACATTTAGCTATTCTGAATGTCAAAAACACAGAAGAGTACAGACTGTTCTTTTCTGTGATTTTGTCACTTTACTTTACCCTCTTGTTTTGTATACACGTCCTTGTTCCAATTTCCAGAAATAATTCTGGTACAAAGGGCTTACTCAAACAAACTGTCATTAAAGTCAGTGGGAGTTTTGCTTGAGTTAGGACTGCAAGATTGGGCTCAAGATTAATCTTACAATTATAACCATTAATAATCTCGAATAATGACCCTGTGCACTGTGATTTTTCTGTATCAGCTAATGTTTCTATGCTTATACGTTATTGCATTCTCTCATGCCTAGCTACTCCATAACAATATCAGAAAATGTGGAGACAGATCTCTGGTCCATAGCCTGGCCCTTTTGTGGTAGAAGATGACATAAGTGGAGAGCTGGGCATTCCCTTTCCATAGGGGGATCTCTGGCTGATGTAGAGCCAGCACAGCCAGCTGTATGCCATGCTATCTGGCCTCCCTGGTGTACAGGGCATGCTAAGAGAGTGGCCAGGATGCTTTCCACTCCAGTAATTTTTGAAGAGCTCTTAAGGGGCCATTGCAGCTGGCATTGGTTAGAGCAGACCCAAGTCTTTTGTAATGTACGCCCCCAGTGTCAGTTGGTATAAAAGTGGTATAATCATATAATTCTATTGGAGCAAAGGCAAATTTTGGGAAACAAATTAAGATACACACAAACATTCACAAATTTAAGGGGGAAAGTGTTTTATCTTCTAGCTGTATACCTTGAATTAATATGTTCATTAAAGACATAGTTCAATACATTAAAAAAAAAGTATATCTGAAATTCTGGTAGGTGGAATTCAGATAAGCAAGCCACAATTCTGACCCTGTGCACTTCTAGTTTCAATTGTATACTGAGAAAAATGCTAAATGTGCTTTTGCCATACTTAGAAGACACAGAGATAAATTTTCCTATCATAATTTTCTTTTAAAATGGTAAGTGAATGTCATTCTTGTAGAAAGATGCCACACTGACAGACCTGGAAAATGAAGCCCTCAGTTTAGCCACAGAACATGCAGATTAAAGGCAATGACAATACAAGCCTTGCTAGGCACCTTAACATTAATAGGGCACTAGCGAGTCCTAGAGTTGTGTGAGTAGTTCAGTCTTCAAGTCAAATCACTCTTTGGCCTCTGTGTGCTGCCCGATTACAATTGGTGCTAACTGGCACAGTTGTGTAGGTGCTTTCAGAGATGTGGACAGCTGTGCATTAGGAACAGGACTGAAATGAACTGCTATATACAATGTAGGCTGCCAAACAGCTTTCACACGGTAACAGCTTTTAGCTTCTACTGGCTTCTGAGGGGTGGAGAATGCCACATTCCCAAATCACTGTATAAACATTCAATTATTAGCCTACCCCACATCCATGTGAGGTTGCTAAGAAACCAACCCAAGGCAACACAGTGAGTTAAATCAGAACAGGGGTTAGAACTTTCGTGTTGTGGCTTGGAGCTCTGTTATCAATCCACTAGACCATGGCACCTCATTACATAGACTATCTCAGGGGTAGTCAATTATTTTTTGTCAAGGTCCAAATTTCTTGGTCAATGTATAGTCAAGGTCCAGACTTCAGAGAAAATAACAACAACAACAACAACACAAAACAACAATAATGATAATAAATAAATAAAAAGATTTCAAAGTCCGTTCAAAAGCATCTGGTGGTCTGGACTTGGCCCGCGGTCTGCCTATTGACTACCCCTGGGCTATCCCATTACATAGCTCATTACCAGTATCCCAAGCCATCCATTCCCTTTGTTACTTTCTATTGCACAGTAACATACTGTGCATTAGTATATTGCAGGTATTTATATTACAATGCAAAATCCTAAAGGAACCAAAATAAGAACAAATGTAGAGAGGCGTATGGACAAGGATGAAGATGGTAAAGTTTCAATGCTAATGAAATACAAAACAATATGAAAAAAATATTTTATCTACTCCTTCCAGAATGTTAAGTACAAATCAGCAAGTTCTTTAACAGAGCAGAAATTATTGTAACTTAAGGAGGTCTTTGATTTGGGAACTAAAAAATTATTAAAATCACCCAGCAAATTACAACATAAGAAAATGTGCTGTATTCTGCTAAAAAGAGAGATAATTGTTTTTTTAAGTATTTGCCCTTGAGGCAGCACAGAGTAGTATCGTTTCCATAGGCATTCCTACCTTTGTTTTCCAACTTGAGTTCCTCTGCTAGCAAGCTGTCTTGTCTGTTGCCAAGCACAAATGCCAGAAACGAGAGGATCAGGGCATCCAAGATTCCAATAATAGCCAGGATATATGCCCAGCGGACTGAACAAGCCCCAAGTGTGTATTTGTCTGTCTTTTCACCACACATCCGTTTTACCTCATCTGAATCCCAGCCATCAGGAAAAATCATACAGCCCAGGACGAGACAGGCAGCTTGGAAAAAAACAAAAACAAAGGGAGAATAATGGGATGATGTGACCAAACTTTCATTTTTTGCATAGCTACATACTTTATTATTAAAACACGACCGTTTTATCTAGAACTTAATAGGTTCCTTAAAAAACAAATATGTCACACAATTATGAAATCTAGTTAAATATTAAATGTAAAAAAGTTAGACACAGCACCAACTTGAAACCCACTAAACTAAAGAAACAAATTAAAGTCCTGTCCCTGAAACCCCCAGCCAATTTTTGTGGTTTTAAAATCTCATTTTCCTATTGCTCAGAACGTTTTTCTCTTCTTTGTTGTTGCATGAAAGACTCACACACACAAAAAAGGACAAAACTGATTAACTAGCTGATTATACAGGGAAAACAGTGAAACTGAATATGCATAAAGTGCTGTCAAATGCCCAAAAGTAAACAAATGGAAAAAACAGAGAAATACTCCATAAATTACAGGAATCTCAGCTATATGCAGTGTAGTTGTAGCCCTGTTGGTCCCAGGATATTAGAGAGACAAGTATCAGGGGGTAGCCGTGTTAGTCTGTATCTACAAAAACAACAAGGAGTCTGGTGGCACCTTAAAGACTAACAGATTTATTTGGGCATAAGCTTTCGTGGGTAAAAACCTCACTCACCTCACTTCTTCAGATGCAAGAGAGACAAGGTGAGTGAGGTGATATCTTTTATTGGACCAGCTTCTGTTGGAGAGAGAGACAAGCTTTCAAACCACACAGAGCTCTTTTTCAGGTCTGGGAAAGGTGCTCTCAGCATCACAGCAAAATGCAAGGTGGAACAGACTGTTCAGTGTAAGTAGTTAGCACATATCATGAGGGACCATTCAAGACAGAGTGGCCCAATATGACAAAAAGAGAGGGTTAGGGAGGTACCTCTGCCTCTTCAATCTGGCTGTTTATTTAAGCCATAAATCCAGTGTCTCTGGTACAGTCCATGATTTTTAGTGTCGAGCAAAGTTATAAATTTAAGCTCCCAGGCTTGTCTTTTGAAAGCGTTGTGCAGGTTTCCTTTGAGGATCTGGATTAATAGGTCAGATATAGAGTGATCACTTTGTGAACAGTGTCCACCCATAGGTGAGGTGGTGTTTTTATCTTTTATCCTGTTCCTGTGTGAGTGCATTCGCAAGTGTGGTGGTTGTCTGGCTTCCCTCAATTGCTAGGATGAGAAAACAGCATAAAGACAAATGCCCAAACCTTACTAATATGAGCATATGTGGAGTCCCTCCACTGAGTTATTACTTGACTAAATCTGCATTATTGATTGGGAAAATATGTACTTGACATCTCATGGGAAATTAAAAGATAAACTATTTGACTGGAGTGCTAAACAGAAATAACTGCACCAAGCCAGTAGTTTCAAAGGCATTACACTGATGTGTGACTGGTGTAATGCAGTGAAAAATCAGGCGCACCATCTTAAGGACAGGCAATTTTTAATCATTTTGCATTGACATTCACCTTAGAGGAGGGAGGGGATGTTTGGATTAGGGAACTGCACAATTAGGTATTGAGGACACATTTCATATCAAGGCAACATGCTTGAATTGTATGCCTACAGGGTCCAATGGTAGAACTCTTGCTCACACAGATAACTTCACTGAAGTTAACGGGTCTACCTGTGTCAGTAGTACTCGGTGTAAAGGTTGTGGAGTCAGGCCCATCATGACTAAGTGAATGTAATTAATATCATTGAATTTTTTTTTAAAAGCAATACAAAAGGAAGAATCTAAAGATAAAAATTGTGTTAAATTAGTTAATTTATTAGTATATACAGTACTGTCTAAATGAAAATCAGCAAATCTATGTGCTTTAAATTATCCATTTTAGTGTCTCTGTTCTGGCTTTTCTAGCTTGGAGGCATGTCTTATCTCCAGTGCAAACCTCTGCCTCTTCAATCTGGCTGTTTGGTATACTGGGGCACACTATTCTTCTAAAAGTATATCCAAACTTTCAATGGCCTCTATAATGTCACTGAAGTTGAATGCATGTTTCAAATATGGACACTGAATTTTTTTGTGAGTCTTAATGCACAGTATATAATATTCTGTGATAAGCCGCCTGCATCAATGGATAATTCAAAGGAACTAGCTGGATTCATGAAAAATGTACATATAAGTAACTTCAGGCCCTCTAAAAGGTTGTTGGACAAATTCTGATCTAGTGACATACGTATGTTATAACTTGTGCAATTAGGAGCAGAATGTTAACCTGTGTCTATTCTACGGCTGCTGGTGCTACAGTGAACTTTTAGGAGGTGGTACAAGTTCTTTCCATTTCAAGACAAAGTTAAGTCTACCAGTTCACACACCTCCCCTTTTCCCACACCCAAACAAAACCAACTTCTTTTGCAAAAAAACAAAATTACCCCACCCAAAATACTTGTTGCTCAGTGGCACTCAGGTCTTGGAATATAAATAGAAATGGGTATTAAGATTCCCTCAATTGCTATGATGAGATAGTATGAAAGAGACAGTGCAAATATCAACTAGGAATGGCATTTTTCTTAGGATCATCACAAAAGTAAGTTATTGAAGGAAGCTGGAAAAAGAATGTTTTTAATATATGTTTGTTTGATTAATAAAACCTGTTTGCACCTAATGCATTTTACGAATTCTTACTGAAGAGCTCATTTGTGTGAAAATATATCTTCCTGTAATACTTTCTAGGACAATTAGACCTACAGTGATTTGCTGAGTACATGCTGGTTGAGCAAATTAAAATGCCTTTTGACTGCCTTAATTTATTTACTCAATTTCCTCATATCATCAAAGAATTAATAGACAAATTATACAATAATTTTCTTGCTTGAACCAGTTATTTATATTTTTTAAAAATTACTTCTCCCCTTTGAAACATAAGATCACTCTCATAATTGTGGTGGGCTTTGTTGAAACACACTAAATTCTCACAGTTCCTTTGAACTAGTCTCCATGAAAAAGTCAATATTTACCTATAGTACTTAGAATTGAAATAACTGTAGGTAAATATTTGCTACATACTAGCAACCACTGCACACAAAGAACAGTTTACATACTGCTTACAGTAGTCACCACCAAAATGACAATATTTGTCAACAGTTTTGAACAGTTATCCCCCAATAAATAGAAACAGGGATTTCTGTGCTGTGTGGGGATGTCATAGGTTTCACCCCCACTCTGAACTTTAGGGTACAGATGTGGGGACCTGCTTTCTGCAATTAATTCCTAAAAAGATATACGCATGTCTGATACTATAACTCCGGTAACTTTTCATTTCTCAGCTGCAAGAATATAAATTTTTTTAAAGAGAGAAAAGACAGGTATAAAATCCACCTACAGATTCTCTTTTGTATTGCTAGAATGTTTTACATTTTAATCCTTCTAAAGAGGATTAGGCAATATTCTCTGTAAGGAAGCAGCTTTTGGATTCATAGATATCTTTTAAAAATAGAAACCATTTAAAAAAGATAAATTATGTTGCAATTACAATTGAACTGCAGAGAAATCTCTTGGTAATACAGATGCAGAGCCTGATCCTGCAGGTCTTATTTAGTTTAAACTTCCATTGATTTCAATGGGAGCATAGCCTAAAAAAGGTATGTAGTAAAGCCTGCAGGATATGGTCCATTGTTTGCAACTAAAATATGTAAACAATAACTCCACTTGATTGAGCAGAAATTCTTTAACAGCAGATATTTTTAAAATCCCAGAAGTTTTCAGTGACTGAAGCTGTCTTTATTGAATGAACCATCAATTTCTACAAAACTTAGGCTCCATTAACAACCACCACAACAAAAAAGAAGTTAGATTTATGTTAGCCTAATTGCAAATGCAAAATGAATGTAGCCTATTAGCAGTTTTCCTGAGCTTGCAGACAGTTTATTCCAGTGTCTCTGCTGCTCATTATAGCTTCCCCAATCCTCAGAGTGAAATTGACAAGGTGCTGAATAATCTCACTGCCACTACTTAGAACTCTTGGGGGGGGAGGGGGGAGGGAGCAGTGAAACCGATAAGAATCATGTCCGTTTTACTCTGTTTTTGCTTAGGAGCAACAGTCAAGGCAATGGAGTTGTTGCCCCTGAACTTCACTGATAGATCTTCCCCATCTTTCACATCAGACTTAGGCTAATAGGTTTGTCCCTCTGGCTAACACTAGTAGGCATTTGATAAATCTTTCAAGCTCTGTAATAATTAATTAATAAATATAACTCAAAAATGCCAGATATACATTTTCTTCATAGCTTTTTCCTCAAACAAATGTCTGCCATGAGTTGTCAGTTTCTTCGAGGCTGTGAGTGACAAGACAAATCACTGAAATTGGTGGCAGAGTCTAAAATTTCAGCTCCTGGAAATGGAAGACACTAGGAATGGTACAGAAATGACACTTTCAGAGAGACTGGAAAAACAGATTGAGTTATTTATGGCATTGACTGACTTGCCACTCAGATCAATCAAATATTATCAGAGTCCCCTGTAATACTGTACATGCTCAGGTTGAAATAGTGAGTAACTAAAGTTCATGGTGAGATACTTTCCTCAAATACAGATGACATATTTTCATGGAAAATACCATAGATTATAAGGCTAGAGGGACCATTGTTATCATCTTGTCTGACTTCCTAGGGTCATAGGAATCCCCCAAAGTAGTTCCTGATTGATCGTTTATAAAAACACCCAATCTTGATTTTAAAATTTCCAGTGATGGTGAATCCACTACAACCCTTGGTAATTGTTCCAATGATTAATTACTCTCACTGTTAAAACTGTGCACCTATGAGTTTGTTTCTATTTATAAAAAAGCTAATTGCTATAGAAATAACTGGTATTGACCAGTTCTCACTTTCTCAACACATTACAACAAGCAGGGCTCTTCCATCTTTTCCTGGCCGCGTGAACAATTTACTTGCACATGAGATGCAATGGAGGAGTGCTGCTTGGTAGGAGAGAGAAAGAATGGAGTAAGAGCAAAAGCTGACACACCGTTGTCCACTACTATACACACACAGAAGACTTCATGTCCCTAAAACCCAGAGAGATTCTTGGTTTTTAGGACCTGTCCTGTTCTTTACAGGTGGTTTACAAAGATAGTGGGTGAATCCCTCGCTCTATTGAAGTAAATGGGAGTTTTGCCATTGACTTCAATGGGACCAGGATTTCATCCAGTGTATTGCTACACTAAGCATTCAGGTGAGGTCTGGGTTGAAGGAGCCATCAGCTCGATGGGAAACGTGGATGGAAGAGAGCCTAATACCTGGGTTCAAGGAGATCGTAACTGCAAAATCTGTGCCCCTTGCACAATAATCACCAACCTCGTGGTGGGAGGAGGGTCCTGGAGAAGAAAGGAAAGGAGGAAGAAGAGAGAAAGAAAATGTTCTTTTAAAAAAACCCAAATTGTAGGGCACTAGATGATGCTAGAGGAATGGAAAGGAGAGAGAAGATCCTCACATATATGCACAGGAGAGGAAGGGGATAACAAAAGACAAGTCAAATTGTGGTCACATTTGGACAACTTGGTTTGCATTTTCTGCAGGGCTCTCAGACAGCATGGTATAAATATCTAGTTAGACAGACAGAATGGAGAGGGCAGGAGGTAATGTACCAGTTGAGAGAGCCAGCAACTGACTGGTGGTGAGTGCCAGCAAACGTGCAAGCTAGTTGGTGGCAGAGTCTGGAAGTTCAGCACTTGCAGGATTATAAATCCAATCACAGCACAAGGTCTGGTGCCTGTCATGAGGGGGGTGTCCTCTCCAGATGAGTCCTCTATGGTGCCTCTGCATATATCAGCAAGCAGGCTACAACTCACTCAGCCATGAGCAGCTGCTGTGCTTCTCTTCCCCTTGCCAGTCCCACAGTGCTGAGTGGACTGGAAGGAAATATGTAGATTCACAGGGTTAGTGGTGGAGAGACTCATTAGAGCAGTGGTTCTCAACCTGTGGCCTGTGGGCCACTTGCGGACCGATCAGCACACAGCTGTGGCTTATGTGACATCCTCAGTGCCATACAGGTAGTATATATAGTGTGTGTGGATGCAGTCCACGTTATACAGAGAGAGCTGCATACGTGGCCCACAGTGATAAATAGGTTGAGAACTACTGCATTAGAGCCTTTGCAGGGAGACCATGGAGTTGAGTCCAATGAGCTGACACCTGGCTGAGGAGGGGAATAGACATTAGGAAAACAGACATTGTAAAGAGAATAGGGAGCAGGCACTGGGAAGTGGAGAGGTAGGGGTGTGAGTGTGTGAAGTGCAGAAGCAGATGTCACAGAAGCTCCTAGCACAATATAAACAATAACAGTGTAACCCCCCCTTTCCTCCCTGGGTTTCTCAGGAGCAGGCAATACTCGCCTGGGTGCCTGATGTTGTTGACATTAAAGGAGATCCTGAGTATCCCAGTGGTGATGTTGGATATGTGGGAATCCTCTATTCACCCCTCTGCTGCAGTCCCTTTACTCCTAAAGGAATTTTAAATTGGCGGTGCCTCCACCTGGCTGGTCCCTGTACACACTCAATGGTGTGCCTTGGGAACCTCCAGGAATAAACCTATTCTAATAATAATCTCTGGCATGGGTCTAACTCAAAAATGCCAATTATAAATAATATATATCCAATATACTTAAATTAGAGTTAACATGCCTTTACTTAACAACTTAAAGGAACAGGGTATAACAGACTAAGATTAAATGTCACTACTAATTTAAATCCACAGGGGGCAGTTGAATAAAATCAATTAACAAATATAGTATACAGTAATAAATGACACTTACTTAACTGGCGTTTACACTGCCACCATTTACCCCACCCTGGAGTGTACTGTACACTCCTCTGGATTTCAGAGTCCTAGACACTTGCTTACATGGGTGCACTTGAAGATCTGAAGCTGGAGACAGCGCTTTGTTGGTTCTGTCAGTCCAGCCAAGGCAACAAGCGGCACAACCCCTCTGAAAATTGGAGTTGGCTCCCCACCAAATGTCAGCTGCTCTGGGTCCTGGTTTGATGGGAAGATCACTCTGCCTCTCCGCTGCGCCCCTTCCCTTGTAAGCACTTTCCCAAACAACAGTGGGGGTTACTCACAGTTCCTTCACTGCAGGCCCACCTCAGTCAGCTCTAGGCACAGCAATAGTCTCTCTCCTGGCTCCAACAGCCACTAACAGCCTCTGAGGCTCCCTGCTCCATCAAAGCCCCAGCAGGCTCTCAGCAGTAGCTTCTGGCTTCCCAGCAGCAGCTCCTGGTATAGAGAGAGCTCCACACCAGCAATCTTGCTCCTCTCCCAAAATGGAGTCCACTGCCTGCTCTCCATAGAAGAGAAAGTCTCTCACTCTTTCCCCAAGGCATCATGAGAATTGTGGTCTCTAAGGCTGGATTGTAGCACACAAGATCTTCCCAGCTGAAACACTCCCGATTAAGTTCAGAGACCCCACTAGTAAAGGGTGCCTACAACAGAGATAACAAATAAAGGGGGAAAGGGAAAGGAATGGCGAAAAAGAAAAGAGGAGGGGGAGGAGAAGGGTGTGACCTGAGGAAGAAAGTGGCTCTGGAATGAAGGAGGCGGGTAGTGTGACAGAACAGGAGGAGGATGTAGAAGACAGAGCAAGGAAAGGGAATGGAGAGGAGACCAATGCATAGAAGACCCAGGAAGAGCAATTAGATAGAATAGGGAGAGGGGACAAAGAGAAAAAATAAGGTAGGACTTTGAGCTGATGAGGTTAAAAATAGTGAAGGAGATGGCCATGCCAAAAGAGCGTAGAA
The DNA here is from genome assembly GCF_028017835.1 of Emys orbicularis. Classification (NCBI taxonomy): domain Eukaryota; kingdom Metazoa; phylum Chordata; order Testudines; family Emydidae; genus Emys; species Emys orbicularis. Next base: position 29,101,279 of record NC_088683.1, on the reverse strand, counting down.
AATATGGCCAAAGAGGTGGGGACTAGGGGACATCAGTAAATAGGGATAAATACTGTGTTTTTCTACTTTGCCCTTTTACAGAAAGGTGCCCTACTTCTTCATTCTGAAAGATGGGGCCTGGCGGGGGGCACAGTGAAGGGCAGATGCCTATATTCTCTCCACTCCCAGCCCTCCTTGAGTCAACCCTAGTTTAGCCCAATCCCACATCCTCGAACCCCCACAGGTACTGTGGCCTGGCTTTACACTTTGAAAATCAGTCTGACTCCACACAACCAACACCACAAGCAAAGTTAAACACAAGCAAAGAAAGCAATGACCATCATTTTTAGTGTAAACATGTATAAGTTTTATAGATATTTTAATTCAAAAACAAGATGGGGGAAAACCACACACACAAAAGGGACTGATATAATCAGGTCTGTAACCGATTCTATAATACGTGTCACTATTTCAATCATTCAGACCTTTGGGAGTCTGACAGCTTTATAGCCAGCAACTGCTTACATACTGAAAATAAAGAGAGTCTAAATTCAGTCTTTAAAAGCCCACACACTATTGCACAGAAAGCAGGATATGGCACCTTCTGGTGTTGGTGTGCTCAAGATGAACTTTATTAAAAATAGAAACCTGCATTTAGTTACCTCTATCAATTATTCAAGCTTACAGTCATTGAAGAAATGGATGCCAGCAGCACTGACAAACCAATGAAAGGGAGGCTGTTGCAGTCCTGGGGCAGGACAGGGAAGAGAGGAAAGTTCAGGTTTGATAAAACCATTTTATCAGAGAGGCTCATATTTAATCCAAATTGACTCCAATTTGGCAAAAGCCCCAAGCTGCATTCTTGCCACACTGTTTTACAAGCAGTAAACTAAAATAAATACATACATAAAAAAACCTACAGGCCATACAAGGCAGCTCCTTGCCTTGTCTTGTGGTCAGCAAACCCCCCCCCCCCCCCCCCCCCGAGACGTCTACATTGCAGCAGGAGAGTGCTTCCCAGCTTAGGTAGACAGACTCACGCTAGCACTGTTCCAGCTAGCATGCTAAAAAGAGTGACGTAGCACGGGTGGTGGCTCAGGCTATATATATATATATATATATATATATAAATACTTAAGAGCTCCGGGCAGGTTTTTACTCGGGCTGCTACCTTGAACTTCCTACCTATGCTATCCTCAGCTACACAGCTCTTTTTAGTGCACTCGCTTTGCTTGAGCTAGTGCTCCTCTGTCAACCCCAGCTGGGAGCACAGTCCCAGCTGGTAGTGCTTTCCTGGGCTGCCATTGAACTGTGGCTGGGAATTAAACCCTGAAACCCCAGGGGTTTCCCTACCCTTGGGGACAACACAGGGATGGCATGCAGTGGCAGTAGGCTGCACCAAAAGACCAGTAACAGCCCAACAAAGAAACGTTCCATACAGAGTGTCAATACAGTGAAACACCTGGTAAGAGAGAGAGAGACACTAACTGCATTCACAATTTCCCTGGCAGCAAGACTTAAAAATATATGAATCAAAATAATAACTGCCTCATGGAAAAAGGGTAACTGATCATCTGATTCATGAAATGGTGATGGTCAGTGTGTTCCATACCTAAGCTAATTATCTCTTTGAGGAGATCCTGAAGGACAAGAGGGAAGTCGGTGCATGAGGCAATGGAGAGTCTTCCAAGAGCAAAAGCCAGTGAAGGAAGGAAGAAGCAACTTTATGATCAGCATTCAAACAGGGGTGGGATTTTCTTTGTCTTTTCTTTTCTACTGTGAAAATTACTGTTTTGCTGGCAAATGGAAAAACATGCACTAGACTAATCCCAAGGTGTTGAAACATCTTCAGGATTGGTCAGTTTCTTAAAGGCCTTTGGGAGTCTCCTAGGAAGACCTGTGGCAGAGAGGAGGTTCTGTCTGCTGGAAATAGTACCAGGTTGCTATTCATAGGAAGAGCCAGCTCCAAAATAACTCACCTTCCCCCTTACAAAACCAACAGCTCTCCCCTGTTCCTCCCCCCATTCTCTGCTCCTCTTCTCTTGCTACTGATGGGTCCCACAACTGCCTTACATGGGGAAATCAATGGATACCTGTGGGGTGGGAAGGAGATGGAACCGGAGTTCAGAGTGGCTACATGCTGAGGACAAGTGCACGGGCTAAGTGGAAGTCAGATGACAATGCAATGCCATCAGCCTGCTGAGAGGAGACAATTAGTATAGAGAAAAGGAGGAGGGCTTCACCTGAAAAATGGAGGAAGTGGAAGCAGAAGGGGACAACCGTCTCTTGTCTTTTACCTTGAAATAATACAGTTTAATAAACATAATGACAAATAGTCTTACTGTGACATATGAAGGATAATTACCTGCTAATCTAAGCCAGGCACTCTCACACAGACAAATAGGGCAATGGATGATAAAGCCATTGACTTCTGTATCATTCCTCATAATGCACCTGAAGCACGTGTATGTCTTTATGGCTGCACCGCTTGTCATTTGCTGTTCTTCACTTATCTCTGTTATAGCTCTTCCTGACCTTTTAACAGTTTTGCTCAGTGAAAGAAGAGGAATGGACAAAAGGCCCTTGAGGTTGTTCAGCTGTATCACTTCTTTATTCAGGTTGACATTCAGCAGTGACACTTTACTGCCTTTCAAGAACTGATGTCTTGCTGAACTTATCTGCAGAAAAACTATCAGCAACAGTCAGTCCATCTAACCGAGCATCTGAGTTTTGTATAGTGTTAGACAGCCTGGGGGAAAAGGGACCAATAATAGTGATTATGTCCCCCCCTCTGTCTCTCTTTCCCTTTTTCCATTTGAAGTTGAGACTACACTTTCTTTCCAGTGTCCCAAACCAGTGAGATGCTGAGCACTCTCTATTCCCAGTGACTTTGACAATTGACAGTCGAGAGAGCTTTAAGCCTCAGTGAAGAGCATGGGAGATATCTGTACTGATTTTAGGAACATTATATATTTATCTGTGGGTTTAGTGATTATTTTTTGCTGGCTAAAAGGTAACAAAAGATTAAATCAGTCTTAGTTAACTTTGTTCTGTAGGACCCCAAAGGCAATGGCTGCAGACAGCCCCAATTGCTGGTGCTCAAATGGATAATACAATGAATCCACTTCTGAAAGTCTGCTTCTCACTTGCCTAGGGAGATGCATAAACCCGATTGACCAGGTTCTGGCGACCAGGATAAAAGGACTTTGAAATAGATAAAAAGCAAACTGTGGGGGTGGGGGTGCCACTGACTAAAGGATGAGAGTGAGATGCAGAGGCTGCAGTCTGCCTCACCTAGCCCCCCATGCTGTGGATATGTCCGAGACAAAGGGGGAAACCTATTGTAAACTTGAAAGGAAAGGTTAAGGTTTAAGTAAGATAATATGCATATAGGCCTTTTGTTGTTTTAACCCTGGTTCTCTCTGTTGTATTCCTGTGGATAAATAAATAATACTTTCTTTTGAAGAAGCTATTCTCTGAGTCACTGCACTTTCATACTAGGGGTCACAGGCTCCCAGAGAGAAGTCTAAAGCGGGGACCAAACCCAGCTGGACCTGCTGAGGACATGGTTGGTGAACAAGGGTGCTATGAGCTGGGATCCAGTGCGAGAGCAGGGTGAAGCGCAAGATTCTGTCCTGAGAGAAATGCAGGCCTGTCACTTTGAAATGATGCCCATAGAGTGGTTAAGAGAGGGGTCAAAGGTACAGCTCACCCTTGCAAACATTAACAGCATTTAACAAGAGGCTCTCAGAACTTCACAGGATCAGGCCCCAAAATGGAAGCAAGAAGCAGTTATTTGAGGAGAAGAAATTAATTTACAGTATACAGTTATATAAATGGTCAAAGACATTAATGATATGGAGACACTTCATATTTTAAGGCATGAACAAGAAAGGGCTTTGCATATGGGTATGGCCGCTCCATAGCATCCCCTTCTGGTCAAGTGTTACACTGCAGGTACTTCCTGCCTCAGTTTCCCTCTACAAGGTGTATCTCCTCAGCTCTCCATATGCTAGTCAGCTCTGGAGATGTGTCTTAACTTTCCAGCCAAGTCCCAAAACAAGAAGTCCAAACTAAAAATTGTTCTTCAACCCTTTGGGCCCTATTCCCAACCCATATCTAGGCTATCTCTTTCTCCATTACGGGTTAGAGTGCTGGCCCCAGGCTTCTTCCTCTGGAGTACTCTTTCCCCTACAAACCCTGTCTCAGGGCCTTCCATAGACACCTGTCAGCTCCCTATAGTTCTAAATGCTAAAGTGATTGCTCTCAGGCCTCTTATAAGGCCCAAGTGCCCATTAAGCTATCACCTGACCCTCCTTAGGCCCACCTCTCAGGCTGCAAAACAGCTAATTAATTATGGTACAGGTGTGTTTGGTCCCATTTCCCCTTAAAGGAGCTAGTCATCCTGTGACAGGCATAGTTAAGACTGACCTATTAACCTTAACATAAAGAAAGCAAATGGATGAACAATAGGGTGGCCTCTAACAGTGGATATCCTCCGTATTTTTTTGTGGTTTAATCCTTGTTGATTAGTTAAGGTTTATAAAGTAAAGAGGGAAAGTACTCTGCACTGCAAGTGCTGAATACTATCCAGTGCAAAGTTGTGTGGAGGAGGCGGGCGGGCGAGTGGGGGGGGGGAAATAGTTTTGAAAATGTTTTCTACTCTCAATTGTGAGATGCCCACACTGCACTATGATTTTGTAACCAATTATAGGCTGGGTTAATTTAACTGCTTATGAGTTGCACAATTTCAATTTTTGTCATCTCAACAATTTTTCTGCCTTGACAATCCAGTGGTATTTGCCCACATCTAGGTATTTGTCCACATCTAGCACTTCTACCCAACTGCTATTTTAGAAGTGTATTCTGGTCCCTATCCCACAATCCCTAGCAGCAGCTGCTCATGCCAAAGGCTATGGGGGTTTTCTCAGAGCTGCCCACTGATTCCTTCACTTCTGCCTTGAATTATTCACTGTAATATGAAAGCACACTGTGGAATACAGAAAGTTATGGGAGGATTTGATTTACTGGTTATAGTGGATGTTGGAGTATCCATCTACACAAAAAATAGCCATGTACCTAACCACTTAAAGAAACCAAAGTGTCTGGCAGGTAAGGCCACTAACAGAAGTGGTACCTGGTTAAGATTCATCAGTTCTTAAATTGGGTGCTGTGTGGACCAGGGCTGATTAAGGCAACATGGGAACTAGGTACATGCCACATGGGGCAGCAACATGGCCTCATCCCAGTGCCATCACCCCACCTATGATGAGATGGCAGCAGGATAGGCTCTCTCACACATAGGGAGCCCTATGCTGGGGACCTCCACAGAGCAGCAGATTTCATAGTTAAGATGAACGTGGCAGTTGACACCTCTCAAAGCTGTTGTTTCAGACTCTCTGCACATTCAGGCAGATATTGTTGTATGAGTTTCACTTGGGCTCAAGTTTTTACGGTTTACTTTGAAACTAGAACTAGAAACTTAAAAAAAAACCCCAAACCTGAAATTCTGATCTCATCCTGTGGCTTCAGGAGCTAGGGTCCTACATACAGACCTAGAGTACCTACCTTAATCCAGCTCTGGTACAGACAGAAACCATATTTAAGAAGGGATCTAGAGAACATAAGGACACTACATATACTGGGCCAGATTCACTGTTGGGCTGTCCATGCAGCCTCTACTTAGTCTATGGAATTTAGGGTATTAAGAATCCAAATAGCTTTTGAAAATGGTACTTAGTCTCCTAAATCACTGAGGTGCTTTTAAAAATGTTACCCCGAGTAAAGGTTGTATGGACAGTCTAAGAGTCTAGTGTTCTTAGGCACTTGTATCTCATTTTCAATTTGCTATTGGATGCCTCTGTTCAAAGTTCCTGTCCCAACTGTCTTGCTTCATTTAGAAATCTGTAATAGCTCATCTAATCGCAGTGCCTTCTCAATCCTCAGGCACTCCAATTTCATTTATTTGTTCTGATGCATCAGCATTCCTTTCAGAATTTCATTTTATTCCCATAGAAATCTCTATCTCTGGCATTAGTTTTCTAGCCTCCCTGGTGAACACTGAGGTAAATAATTCATTTACATTTTCTTCAATGCCTATTTCTTTTGCTACGTTAACTCTACCATTTCTCAGAGGCACAGCTGACACCATGTGTGACCTCAGACTCCTTTTTAAACTTTAAAAATACATTATCCCCCCTTTACTTCTTATGAAATCTTAATTTCCTTCTCTCACTTTTGTTATTTCCTTTACCTTCACTTCATTCTTTACATTTCCCATTCATTGTATACCTGACATCATTTTTTAAAGAAACCTCTAATGTGCCTTTTTCTTATCTTTGATTGCTTTTTTGCCCTTTGGTTGTCTGCACTGAACTTTTACTACATGGTGTATATAACACTGGAACATACAGTAATTTTTCTTGCAACATTTTCCTTCTGTGTCTCATTGCCTTATCACATTGGATTCCACTCAGCATGTCCTTAGTCTTCCAAAGTTTATGCTATGGAAAGGCAGCCTTCTTGATTCCAACCCTTCCCTGCCCTTCCCTTTTGGTGTGTTCTTAATCTTGATTAAGAAACTAATTTGATTAGGATTACTATTTCTCAAACAGTTGCCCTCTCTCCAGTCGTGCCTCCTACTATATGTTGCTCAGATACAAGTCAGAACTTTTTCCATCTGCCATTTATTCTTTCACACACTGCACAAAGGAGGCGTTTTATACTATGTCCACAAAACCGCAGACTGATTTACCTCTGACATTAAACATCTTCCCATTTATTTTTATTTCTCTGGCTGGAGAAAGGGGGGAGAACTGTCTCTGAGATTTTTAGCTATGTTTAAAGTTCCTACCCTAAGCTCTAGCTGCCTGTACATTATTTATGAAGAAAAACAATCCATATAGCCTTCCAATATGGATCAATGTCCACTAAACTCCTAGCCTGTTCATACCTCAATCATGCCACCCAAGTGGGAAAACCTGAGAAACAGAATCAGTAATTCTGGATCCTCTTATCCCGAAGGGTTCAGAGTAGAGATTTCTTCAACTGAAAATGTACTGGTTACCTGCACCCTCCTCTTGAAACCCAGGCCTGCTACTCGAGCACCCCACCTGATTGCCTCTCTTTATATGATGCCAAGGCAGTTGCAGTGCCTAAGGTAGCAACTTCTTAAGACATTTAGGGCTTTACAGGTTAAAACCAGTACCTTAATTTTCACCCAGAAACTAATTAGAAGGTAGTGAAGAACATGGAACACAGAAACAATGTACTCCATATGCTTAATTAAATAGGTAGCTGCATTCACTAGTTGAAGATGCCTAGCTATTTGGAGGTGTAACTCCAGGAACAGCATTTTGCAATACTCCACTCTGGAGGTGACACAGGCATGGATGACTGAAGCAAGATCTGCACCCACAAAAATATGGGCTGCACCTCCTTGTATGGCACAGATGGAAACAAACACTCTTGGCTGCTGCTTCTACTTGAATATCATGGAACTAAGGAGGATCCAACATACTGAACTAAGACCCCTGGGAAGAGCCCATCAGGCACATCCTTTAGCATCGTGGGTTAGACAAGGGGACATGACAAGTCTTTCCCTTTTCTGAGCACATGGGTATCTTATGTATTGTCTACACTGGCAATTGAACGACAAAACTTTTGTCTTTCAGAGGTGTTAAAAAAAACCAACCCTCCCTGAAAGATAAAAGTTTTGAGGCGACAAGTGCCAGTGTGAACAGCATGTTGTCAGCAGCAGTGCTGTCCTGCTGACAACGCAAATGCCGCTCGTTGGGCGTGGAAGTTTTTTTGTTGCACGACTTTTAGTGGCATGGGTGCGGTGAGACAGCCATGTCGCTAAAAGCTGTGTAGTGTAGACAAAGCCTTAGAACGTTCTACTGAGTTTCCTTCTATTTGTTTTCAGTTTTCCACTCTGTTCTTCAGGTTTTCTATTGAAATGTTTTCCTCTCTAGTCTTCCTGCTAGGAACTGTTTCACAACTCAGCCAAACTTTCATTCAACTTTCCCATATGCTTATTGCAGCTGCTTCTCTATCCTTTCCTGACTTCTGTCATGATCTCTTCTTGCACCAGTCTCTCCACCTAAGACTTCTACCTTCCTTTCTCACACAGTCCTGACTAGCTCCCTAGGCAGTTTCTCAGTTTCCCTCTTATTGAGATGTGGTCAATTGTATCTGTCTACATGTTTTGCAAAACCCAGAACTTCCGTCTGTACTAAGTTTTCAGATGCTTATTTGAGTTTCTAATGTGCCTCTGTCTACTGAGCCCAAAGCCCAATTCTGGACTTTACAAAGCTAATACATTGAAGTCATTACAAACCGCTAACAAATATAAATGCTGGAGAATTTTGTTGGAGCTTTAGTATTGCTTTTAATTTTTTTCTTTCCACTTTTAAGATATATTTTGTTTACCAATATGAATAATATCTAACTTTAATTTTAACTCAGTGGATAGAACATGGCCCTCCATGACAGCTCTCTTCCAATGTTATTCGCTAACAGCGATGCATTATCACTGCCTTGTCACTTACAATAAAGCATGTAACTTCTGCAGAGCAACAGCCCTTTGATAATATATAACTGCTTAGTGATAAACTCTACAAGAATGTATTATTTGGAGATACAGTCTGTAAATTTCAGTTTGATGAAATGACAATGTCTATACTGCTTTTTTTAAACAAAAGAAGAATTTGCTTGGTCAGTAAGAGGTTGCAGATCATACTAGTAATCCAGGGGTCTAGTGGTCCAGCTCCCCTTTCTTAGGCAAAAATAAACCAGTGGGAGTTTTGCGTTTTGTGTGAATAAGTAGAATACAGTATCTCCTAAAGGATTTTATGTGCATATACTTTGGGGACAAATCTATTAAAAGGGAAGAATAGTGTAACAGTCCACAAAGGATTGAATTCTCTGGGCATGCTCAAGTGTCTGTGTTTAGACACAGCACTCAAAAAGAGATGACAGGAAGCATTGTACTTGCAGAGGCAGGAAGAATGCCTCTAGGGATGCTGGGGAGAGCACATTCAGTGGAAGCAACACCTACTCCTTTTACATCTCATCAGTGCCAGCCTCTGAGCACTAGCAGGTATATGAAGGAAACAGGAGGCAGTCACTGGCCATGAGTACAATGTACCCATCCAATCTATCTTGGGGTGTTTACTGCTGTGGACCATGCTAGTGTTGTCAGATGCTACCGGTGTGGTGCTCTGCTTTCTCCTATGTTGATATCACTCGGCTGCGTGCGTGTGTTCCCTCTGTGTGCTGTCCCAGCTCTGCAGATAGCTGACACAGCAAACCCGACGAGAACCCCCAATAACCACAGAGTCTAGTAAGATGGAAAGTCACGTCGACTAGGTTTATTGCGACCTCGGACACAATTGCAGTTCCCCGTAGATTACTTAGTCTACCGGGCATACTACTAATAGATGCCTCTTGGCAATGGACCCGGCTCAGTCAGTGGCGGGACTTTCCACTGCCCCCTCGGCCGGACAAAGACACCACCCCAGGGATACATTCTTATACACAGGTACATACAAGTTACACATCACTCCTGACGTATTGAGGTGCAACCCCTCTACGCAGCAAGGTACAACCCCTCTACGTAGTAAGGTGCCGCCTCTCACCTTGTACATGTTGGTTCGATCAAAACAACTCTATCCATCATTTTACCCTTTTGCCCCTGTCATTGGGATGGGTCGGCCTGTTCCATGTTATCTGTAGAATGTTCCAGTATAGTGTGTTCTGTACTTTAACTTTGCTAGGTGAATATATATTTATGCAACATCAGCCCTGTTCCTGCCAGCTCCTATGCAACATCAGCCCTGTTCCTGCCAGCTTCTGTGAGCAGGGCCTGCCTCTGGCTCACAGCTTAACTTTGCTTTATGTTCGCAAAGTCTTGACCATTACTTTAGTTCAGGCCTTAGGCCTCATACCAGGCCTCTGATACCAAGGTTTATATCTCAGGGCCTCCTCTTACTACAGCTAGTATTTCCCTTTTCACTCAAGGGACCTCATTCTCCTCTATTTACACTGTTAGGCAGGAGTAGTTTCACTGAAGTCAATGGAGTTACATCAGTGTAAACCCAATGAAAGTGAAAAGAGAAAGTTTAATACAGACGCTCCCCGACTTACGCAAGTGATCCGTTCCGGAACGCCTTGCGTAACTCAAATTTTGCGTAGTTGGAAACGTATACCCGACCATTATGCGCAAAAAAAACCGACGACTCCCCCCCCCCCCGCCCCAACTATTTCTAATTTATGGAACTTTTTCCGTTAATGCGGATTTGCGTAATCCAGGGTGCGTCTGTAGATTATAAAACCAGAAGGGACCACTGTAACCAACTAGTCCATCCTCCTATATAACACAGGCCATAGAATTTAAGGGTCCACAGTCTGGCTGCCTCCTCTGTAGATGCACTGGAGACAGGAGGAGAAAGGGGCCCCTATATCATCTGCTGCATGTCTTTCCTTACCTCTCCATGGGTGAAATCTTGGCCCTGTTGAAGTCAATGGGAGTTCTGCCATTGGCTTTAGTGGGGCAGGGATTTCATCACAGCTATAGTCAAGCCATGCCATACCGGGACAAGCTACTTTCCTTTACTGGACTACTAAGAGCCTGATTTGCTGTTACCCAGCGCCTGTGCAAAATGAGCGTACAGTGGGTATGCAATGCTACCAGTCTGATTTGATAGTGTTCTATGCCCTTTTTGGATAGGTGGAAATGACTACAAAAGTTGCCTCACAGTGGAGACTAAGACCTAGTGGGTGAAATCCTGCTCCCGTTGAAGTCAATGGCAAAACCCCTGTGGACGTCAGTGGGGCCGAGATTTCATTCTCTATGTCTAGCTACAGTGTCCATTGGTTATAGTTATAAGGAATCAGTGTCAACCAGCTAAAGGTTCTATCCTCAATCCCGCACTCTTGTGAGTCATCCTTATTCATGCAAATAATCCCATTGAAGTGATGATAAAGGTGGGCAGGATAAAATGTAGTTAAGCATTTGAAGACCTACTAAAAGAAAACAATACAAATACATTTGCTATTCCAACACTTTGTTACAGATGATGTAATATTTAAACAATGACTACTGTACTTAATCTCTGCCAATCTCACCATCATCAATTTTATGATCTGCACTAGTTAAATGAAATGTTTATCTTAAAAAACAAGGACAGCCATTTGTGTTTTGCTCCTCCTAGAGAAAATCTGTTTTCCCCAGATCTAATCACCTCTGAAGTTTGGGAATGTTGTGGTTAGGAATTTAGGATTTGGGCCCAATCTACATTTAAAATGAATTTTGGTATTATTATAGATCTTCAGTGTTGCCAACTATTATGAGTTTATTATAATTTTCACTTTTTAAAAAAGTCCCAGCTCCTGGATTCATGTGAATACAGGAGACTCTCAGTTTTTAATTAAAAAAAAAAAAAGAAAAAGAAAAGAAAGTAAACTTCTAGCCCATGCAGCTTCAGAGAAAAGCTCGAAAATGTGACACAAGTGTACTGTAAGGGTTAAAAAAAGAAGGTAAATAAAGAGTATCCCAAATGTATTACTTTTAATAAAATCTCATGATTTGTAAGCTAATCTCTGTTTGGGGTTGGCAATACTGGACCCCATCTGTGCATATCACAAGATCTGGCATGATTGGCAGCCTCTGCACCTTTCAGGTCCAAGGCTGAAATTACAGTAAAATTGCAGAAGAGGATTAAAATGCATTGCCTGAGACACCATAAATAGATGGATAAGCCCCCAGAATGTGGTTTAACTAGGCTGCAGCTTTGTTTAGTAATACATCTAGGAACTATCCAGCAATAATTCATACAGTGCAGGTCAGCCCTCCTTTGTAATCCATTCTACCTGGGTGAAGGGCTGCAGTCAGTCCCCCCACTCCCTTAACCTTGTCCCAGCACCATTGCTGAGACCCAAACACCCTTTCCCACCTAAGGGTGAAAGGGTGGGGATGAGGGGGATCAGCAGCGGCAAAAGTCAGGGGGCTAAGCAGTAGGGGCAGGCAGGAAGAGTTAGGGGTCGGAGAGGAGGCGGGGTGGTAACAGGTCAGGGAGGAGGGGACCGTTACGGGTGGGGAAGAGGCAGAGCAGAAGGCGGGGCAGACAAAGGCAAAGGGGAGAAGACAGTCTTGCTGCAGCTGGGCTTGGCTCGGCAGCACAGAGGATGCCAGTGCAGGAGTCGGCCAAGGGATACCCTGGCACCTTGTGTCTCGCTCCCTCGAGGAACATCTGCATTACCCGTGCCAGCCTGCAGAGGCAGGCTCTGCTCCCCCTGGAACATCATTATATTGCAGACAAGCCCCCCCTCAACATTGCAGCAAGCCAGGGTTGAGCCACTCACAAAGTCAGCACCATATGGGATGGATCTAGCTCCAAAGTAGCCTGAGTGTGCACGGTGTCCATGGCCTGGGGTCTCCTGCCCTGCTGGGATGTGACTGCAAACGTGCTGGCAGGCTCAGCTCTGCTGCTGAGAGCAGTAAGGCGCAGGCGAATTGCCTGTGCTACAGACTGAGCAGTGTGACAGGGAGTCTTTACTACAATGAGCTCAGCACTTTGGTCAATGCCCATGTGGGATGTGGTGCTGCTCTGTAGTGCCTCCTTCTTGGCCATACATGGTACTGCAGATGCTCCCCACCTTAATCTGCAAGGTTTGACCACCTGCTTGGGGCAGCATAGCCTTAACCTTGGCATCACTCTTTAAATAATCAAGTAACAAAATAACAATTCAGGATTTGGCTGTCTGTTCCTTTAAAGTAGAGGGGGGAAAATCCTTCAAATGTAAGCACTTAAGGCAAGGCACTGATCTGGGCCTAGGTTGGCCCTGAGGCACTCTTCCTCTGTCCCAGTCTCACCTAGGTCTACCCCTGAGCACACCAGGCAAACCTTAACTGGGCTGCTGGTTCTTGATTGATCAATATTTCCCACTGGCCCTACTAGGCCTCTGGGTCGCCTGATCTGAGTGGATTTTCCTAGGGCAGGCACTGTCAGGGCACTGATGCCTCCAGCAGGGCACAGAGAAGGCCTGATAGACCCTGTCACAGCCCAGCCACGATAAGCTGGGGGTCCACCTAAATTTTCACTCCTAGCTATGCCACAACCCCACCCCTCCCACAGCTCCTACCACATTCCCAGATTCGTAATAGTTTCTTCCCTACTAATGGCCAGAATCAAATCCACTCCCGTCATATAACTGTGCCACCACTTCCATGAATAACTCAGGTCTCGAATATGCAATTTCATAATGGACAATTACAAACCTTTTCCACTCACATACTTTAGCCACCACCAAATTTACTCCTCTCCCGGCCTTGTCCACCTGTGAAGGCCAGGTGGCTTTCCCCACCAGACCCTCTGCTGTGGCATCTCAGACCAGCCCTCCAGTAGCCTAAGTAAAACCCACTACCAGCATTCTGGTAACCCAGTATTCTCCTGCAAAGTGTGCTTCTGAATAAGAAACTCAATTAGCCTATGATGCCAGCCCCTGGTGTATCCATGACACCACAGATTGGATCCAGAGGCTTAGCTGCACCAGAATGGGTTCCTTGGTGGCTCCCAGTACCAGTGCTCAAGTTCAGCCCACCTATGAGTGACCTGAAGAACTGGCAGCTACCAGCATGCACCACTGCCTGTTTCTGACATCAAAATGGCCTCTCTTACTCCTGACGTCTCCCCTGCAGGTAGTCACTGCCTCTAAGACAGGAAACAGCTCCTGTAGGGTTGTCTTTTACAACCTCCAAGAACCACCATTTGCCCTGGTGAAAACCCTAGACTTAATTCCCCCACCCCCCGGCCTCCCGTTCCTCCAAATCAGGTCTAACTCTGGCATCCAATCCTCCCTTCAAGGAAACCCTAGGGCACTGATTCAGAGATTGTCCAGCACTCAATAAATCCTCCATCTCTTGATTTGGTCCTGATAATAAATTGGCTCTGGCCATGACTGAGGAGGCAGCTCATTGCCAAATGCAAACTACCCATCTCAAAGGCCCTACCCGGGCTATGAAAGTGATGATTGCCAACACTGTAGTTCATACAAAGTAATTTTCTTGGATACCCCAGCCCTTCTAGCCATCTCTATCTCTAATTCAGTCTCCATACAAGCCAGCCTAGTGGGGCTGGAGGAAGCACTCTGTGCTTCTTTTGCTGGCTGTATTCCTAACCTACCAGCCAACCTGCAAAGAAGCCTTGGCCCCTGTCACTACATTTCTGCCCTATGTTGGATTAAAGGTGTTTGATCTGTAACATTCTGCCTGCTAGGAAGACCCATGTTCTGTTGGCTGCTGCCACTACCCGCCGGCTGCCTGCACACTTCCAGGGGTTGCTTGCCTACCACTTATTTTCTGGGTACTAGAATCTGGCAGCCAAGCCTGCAGTACATGCTCATTCCTTGTGCCCTCAGCCCCCTGCCCAAGGGAAATCTTCTGGGCACCATGGCTTTGGGGCCAACCTACCCTCTCCCCCAAGTTTCTTGAGAAGAGAGTTTCTGGCTCCACCACAACTAAGAGATTTAAAGACCTCAACTCACCCATCCCACAATGGGGTGTGGGGAAGAAATGTGGGAGGGAGGAGAGGGAGAGGATCATCCTTTTTTGATTCCTGCTGCTGCCACCACTGCCCCAGGGCTACCTACTCCAATGCCGCACATGCTGTCAGACCTCACTGTCTCCCTGATGCTGCTGGGAAAACCTCAGCCCCACTGGGGTGGGGAATAGACACAGCCACATGTAACCCAGGCATTCTCCCATTTCCATCTGGAAAAACCCCCAGGCCTTGGTGTGTAGCTGCTACCTGGGCTGTTCTCCACTGCTGCCCTGCCTCCCTCTGCTGTGATCCTGGGGTGATTTCCTGCCAACCCTCCCTGGGAGCCTGCCGGACATATTAAGGCTCCTGGGAACCGCACAGCCCTTTATGGAGGAGGGCTTGGAGCTTTTTTCCCCCTGCAGAATGCTCACTATTAAGTGCATGGTAACCCACTGGCTTATCATCCAAAGGGATCCTGTCATTTCTTCTTTTCTCTCTCCCCTTCTGCATCTAGGGATTTCCCTTCCCCTGCTACAACAACAAACCAGCAGCAAATGCTGACATTTAGAATTGTAAAAGAAAGCAGACACTTTAGTTCCGACTGTGCTAAATATAATCCTCCCATCGCTCTATCAAAGAGAATATATATAGATGATCCAGGCATTTGGATGCTGTTATGCTCATGATAAATCTTGAATATCCTAAGGTGTAATTATAATCATGTTAGAAAGGCTTTTGGCTTTATTCCATTTGTAGCTCTTACCATAGAGTATTGTTATTTTGACAGTTCCCTTTTCTTAGTGCATAATTGTCCAGTGCATTTATTTTTTTTAAGATTAATATTAAACCTTCCTAAATACACCTCTTTATATGTATAGAATCTGCAGTTCTCTAGGTATATATGTTGCATATGTAAGTGAATTTGCATTTACATACCCTGGGTCAGATTCTGATCTCATACAGGTTTTACATCTGAGTTAGTTCCTTTCTTTTCAATGGAGTGATGCCCGATTAACATAGTTTAAATGAAAAAAAATCCTCTGACCACACAACCCTCTGACCTAGTTGTCTGCTACCATCCCACACTGCAATCCATATGGGCTATTATTAAACAATTACAACCCATACTCAATGGGGACTACATTCTGAAAGAAATCTTTCCTGAACCCCTTCTTCTGGCCTTCAGACAACCCCCCAACTTCACAATCAAAAGAAAGCTTCCCACAGACCAGGACCCACCAACTCTAAGCCACACCAGACCCCGCCATCACAAGAGATACAGAATCTGTAGACATATCTCCACTGCCATGAGGATTAATACCCCACCTGCAACTCATCTTTCAAGATCCCTGGGTCCTGCACATGCCTATCACAAGATATGATGTACCTTATCCAGAGCACTAAAATTCCCTAACAACTACTATGTGGGTGAAAGAAGACAATCACTAAGCTCTTGAATGAGCGCACACAGAAAAATGATAAAAGACAAAACCACAGTATCACCTGTGAATGAGCACTTTTCACAAAATGATTGGTCTGTACCTGACCTCTCAGTCCTTGTCCTCAAAGGGAACCTGTACAATACCTTCAAAAGATGAGACTTGGAGCTTAAATTCTTAACTTTGTTAGACATTGAGAATCATGGATTTAATAAAGGCACTGGATTTACGGCTCATTACAACAATCTATAACCCACTAATCCTCCTTTGTTCTGCGGAGGTGTTAACTGCCCACTTCACCTTGAATGCCTCTTACAACATGTTAACTCCTTGTGCTAAACAATCTGTTCCACCTTGTATTTAGCTGTGACACTCTGAGTACCTTTCCCAGACCTGAAGAAGAGCTCTGTGTAAATTTGAAAGCTTAGGCCTTGGCTACACTGGCAATTCACAGCGCTGCACTTGCTGCGCTCAGGGGTGTGAAAAAACACCCCCCCTGAGCGCAGCGAGTGCAGCGCTGTAAAGTGCCAGTGTAATCAGCGCCTGCAGCGCTGCACGCTAACTCGCAGCGCTGCAAGCTATTCCTCTCGGAGAGGTGGAGTACTTGCAGCGCTGCGAGAGAGCTCTCGCAGCGCTGGCGGCGCGACTACACTCGCGCTTCACAGCGCTGCCGCGGCAGCACTGCGAATCCGCAAGTGTAGCCAAGGCCTGAGTCTCTTTCACTAACAGAAGTTAGTCCAATACAAGATATTATCTCATCCACCTTGTCTTTATAGTGTATATGGGATGAGAATCAGGGCCACGGAGAGGCTATTTGGTGGAGATTAATCATAAGGATATAGATAGAAGATGGCAACTCTTCATAGCTTATTCATCCAAAGGATGTTTCCAGTCACTTTTACTCAAAAGGTCGGTTTCTCTTACTGGTCAAAGTGTTCGCCAATTACAGATGCCTTGGAGGGGAAAGAGGTGTTGTTTCAAGCTGTTGGAACCTTGTTCAGGATTCCATGATAGCCTGCTAATGATTTGCTGAGGAAGGGCTGGCCAGTCGCTTTGTAGAGCAACAATGAAAATCTATTGTGTTTACTGTTTGAGTGTGGGGAAACCAGGGTAACACACAGAAGAGCTATTGTTGCTGTAAGCATAATTAGGCTTAGGTCTTGTTATACTAAGTGCTTGGCTACATTTGCGAGTTACAGCGCATTAAAGGAGCCCCGGGTGCACTAGCTCACTACCTGTCCACACTGGCAAGGCACGTAGAGCGCTCTGACTCCACAGCTAGAGCGCTCCTGGTACTCCACCTCAGTGAGTAGAATAATGTTTGATGCGCCCCTGCTGGAGTGCCCCAGTGTCAGTGTGAATGAGGTGTTGCATTACTGCGCTCTGATCAGCCTCCAGAAATGTCCCATAATCCCCTTAAATCAAGTGGCCACTCTTGTCATTGTTTTTGGATATGCCCTTTGAAAGCTCTGTTTGACAGCTGGCATGCTTATCTGCTCCGAGACAAAGCAACCATTACTGTGGAATGCTGTGTGTGAGAGAGAGAGGCGGGGGAGGGGACGGGGAGGTCTGCTGCTGTTCGACCTTACAAGACAGCATGCTGACATGCTCTCAGCCCCCCCAAAACCCACTCTCTCTCCCCCCACATACACACAACACACTCCCTGTCACACTCCCCCCCCCCCGTTTGAAAAGCACGTTGCAGCCACTTGCATGCTGGGATAGCTACCACAATGCACTGCTCTCTGTGCCCGTTGCAAGAGCTGCTAATGTGGCCATGCCAGTGCGCTGTCAGCTGTCAGTGTGGATAGATTGCAGTGCTTTCCCTACTGCGCTCTACGAAGGCTGGTTTAACTCAAAGCGCTCTACATCTGCAAGTGTAGCCATGCCCTAAAAGTGTATGGTTTAGCTAAGACCTTGTCTACAGACAAAACTTACACCGGTTTAGCTAAATTGTTTTAAAAATACACCATTAATTAAACCAGTGCAAGTTTGTATGTTGACAAGGCCTGAAGAAATTTCAAAATAGAGCTAGTTCAATTGATGCAATTCTTTAATGTAGATGCACTTAAACCAGTTTAAGCCTTGTTTATATCAATTTAGCTTAAGCCAGTCGCTTACCAACCCAAACTAAACAGCTATAAGTAAGAGTTAAACCAGTGTAAGGTATGTCTACCCTGCAGTTGGGAGGTGTGATTGCAGCAGGACTTGAGTCATGACTGATTGCTCTGGAATTCCATTCCAGCACGTTTTTGGGGAACTGTAAGAATGTTCTGGTACTTCAATACTATCACTTACTGGAAGTGTGTTCCGGCACCTCTTATCAGAGCCCTGGATTGCAGCCCACATGTAGACATACCCAAATACTGTAGCAGTGCAGCCATGGCAACAGGGCAGTGGCCCAGGGCTAGCCTCCTGTGTACAACCTGCCCAGGACTGTAGGCATGTACTCAAGTGGCTAGCCTGTGCCTCTGCCCATACTGCCAGGCTACACTGCTATTGTTATTCAAGCTAGATTAGATCAAAACTAGCTCAGATATGCCTATATCAGCTGCAGTCTCACACCTCCTGATAGCAGTGTAGACATACACTAAGCGTGTTTATATTGGGGAGTTGCACCAGTTTAAACTAGATTGATTTTTAAATTTGATTTGCACTTTTCTAGTAGAGAGGCCTCAGTCTGTCATGTATACCTTGTGCACATGGTAGGTTGCAGGGGTGCTACTAGCAGGTCAGGATTCTGTATCAGATATGGACCGGCCACACAGCTTTCTACCCACAGAGTCACACACCAGATGTATTCACTATAACAGTGTTTCCCAAACTTGGGACGCCGCTTGTGTAGGGAAAGCCTCTGGCGGGCCAGGCCGGGCCGGGCCGGGCCGGGCCGGTTTGTTTACCTGCCCCGTCCGCAGGTCTGGCCGATCACGGTTCCCACTGGCCTTAGTTTGCTGCTCCAGGCCAATGGGAGCTCTGGAAGTGGTGGCCAGTACGTCCCTCGGCCCATGCCGCTTCCAGCAGCTACAATTTACAATTTAGTGTTCCGTTACACATTGTATGTTATGTTTTGTAAACTGTTTTATTTTATAGTGTCTGACAATGAAAAACTGGGCCAGCTTCTGTTCTGCCTCACACTCTCTGCAACCTCTTTGGTTCTGCTGGAATTATACAGGGTGTATGTCAGTGCAGAATCTGTCCTCAGATTTTTTTGTCCTGTTAGAAAGCTGAATGAAGTCCCCCAATTACAAAATTTCCTAAAACAACTTATTACAGAACATATACTATATAGACAAATTCTGACTATATAAAGTCTGATTAGTTGGAAATTTGGATATGTCTTTCAAAATTGGAATTCCAATTTTGCAAAACTTCCGATTCTTTCATTTCTATATACCGCATCCTGAAAGTCATTCATGTAATTGAGATTTATCTGCAATTAGCACTACCGTATAAACATCAATTCACTCACATCACATGCAAATGTTATGATATAAGGTTAAACAGTATATTCAAAAGCAAAATACAATGCATCTGCAAGGGAGTCAGAGTTTATGTAGGAACCACAGCTGAATGTCCTAGCACTTTTGCATTTAAATTCTAAAAGTCTAAAACATTCCACCAATACAGGTTTTGTTTTCACTGAATGAAGTAATATAAGTAGGGAGAGATTTTTGTCTGTGAACAATGCATTGGTAAGCTTCAAGAACAAAATCTAAACAAAGAATGCAATGAAAATGATAAGCTGCACAGATGTCATCTCCTACGGAGCAATGTGAGGGAAATCATTAAAAAAAAAATGTAATTATACAGTCATTACATAAATGCCACCCTTCTACTAAGGGGTACATTTTGAAAATGGAACAATTTTTTTAGATTACAAACAGATGTTCTTTTTTCCAGCATAGAAGAAATTATTCACCTGAGCAACCCTTCGCAACTTCTAATTTGTCAACTGGCATGATAACTTTTTGTAAGTTATTAACTGCAACTTTATGGTTGCCATTTGAAACTCAAAGTTAAGACATTAAAAAAAAATGATTTCCACAGCAACTATATCTCGGGCACCTTATGTATGTATATAGGCATTTCTATTACTGAATTTGGTGATTTTACACACAATATATATATGTGTGTGTTTGTGCATGTGTATTGCCCATTTATAACAGTGGTGAATTTAGTCCTGTAAGTTTAAGATGAAATTTTTTTTTTAAATGTCTCTGGGAGTTTAATTGCAGAATCAAGGACCTTAGAATTTAACTTATAAATGCATATCCTGGTATATGTATTATATTACTAATTTCATTCATTTATTCTTAATGACATCAGAGGCAGATAATAAGAGCTAAGTGGATTTTGAATCCATTTAAGTGAGCAGTGTGCACCTTTCAGTCATTTAAAAAAATACTTTCTTGTGGACATTTAAGTACATGTTGTAATTAAAAGGCACAATCAACAAACATGTTTTCAGGGGAATGGCGCATTTTTCCTAATTATGGGATTTAACACTGGTACTAGATAAGAACAACTTCTGATGTTGGGTTAAAGTTATTCACATTAGTACTTTCATAACTCCCCTCAACACAAACATTTCATAGCACATAATATTTACTGAATTACAGATCCTCTCACAGACTTCAGTTTAATTACCTATGGTATTGTTTTCTTCACAGAAATAATGCACCAGTGCCAAATTTGCTTTTGGACTGAAGAATTAGAAACAAATTTGCACATCCACTTCACTTCATGAGTAACCCTTTCCCCTGCCGATATAGCCTTGGAAGACAAATCAATCTCCCACCCAACAAGAACTGATTAGGAAGAAGTTTTGTCCTTGAATTGAAGATGTCTAAGTCAGGTTTAGTATGCTGGTAAGCATGGTATGCTCTAGCTATAGGCAAACTTGGCACTGCCAAGGACAGCAGCATTTCATTTGGCCCAGCTACCCCTCTGTCATGATGAAAAGGCATCTGGGCTGAATCTGCTGCCTTAGGCCTATGAGGAGGGGGGCAGCACGCTGAAGTTTTACCGCAGGCAGCAGATGGCCTGGAGCGGCCTCTGCAGGTAAGAGGTGTTGAGATGACTACTTACGTATATTGATAAGCTTGTTAACTAGAATACACAAGTTGAGAAGTGAAAAAATTACACAAATCAGTTTCAAATGATTTAAGAATCACTTGATTAAACTTGATTAAACCTCTAAGGGTAATCAACATATCCTTAGAGCCCCGACTGGGGTTATTTTATCTACTGCCCAAGATCCACAAACATGGAAATCCTGGACGCCCCATCATCTCTGGAATTGGCACTCTCACTGAAGGACTGTCCGGATATGTGGACTCTCTACTACCCTACGCCACCAGCACTCCCAGCTATCTCTGTGACACCACTGATGTCCTGAGAAAACTACAATGCATTGGTGATCTTCCAGAAAACACCATCCTAGCCACCATGGATGTGGAGGCTCTCTACACAAACATCCCCCACACAGATAGAATACAAGCTGTCAGGAACAGTATCCCTGACGATGCCACAGCACAACTGGTTGCTGAGCTCTGTGACTTTATCCTCATGCACAATTATTTCAAATTTGATGACAATATATACCTCCAGACCAGTGGCACCGCTATGGGCACCCGCATGGCCCCACAATATGCCAACATTTTTATGGCTGACCTGGAACAACGCTTCCTCAGCTCCCGTCCACTCATGTCCCTTCTCTTCCTACGCTACATTGATGACATCTTCATCATCTGGACCCATGGGAAGGAGACTCTGGAAGAATTCCACCATGATTTCAACAGCTTCCACCTCACCATCAACCTAAGCCTGGACCAATCTATACTGTTGGTCCAGCGGAGGGCAACAAAAATGATTAGGGGGCTGGAGCACATGACTTATGAGGAGAGGCTGAGGGAACTGGGATTATTTAGTCTGCAGAAGAGAAGAATGAGTGGGGATTTGATAGCTGCTTTCAACTACCTGAAAGGGGGTTCCAAAGAGGATGGATCTAGACTGTTCTCAGTGGTACCAGATGACAGAACAAGGAGTAATGGTCTCGAGTTGCAGTGGGGAAGGTTTAGGTCGGATATTAGGAAAAACTTTTTCACTAGGAGGGTGGTGAAGCACTGGAATGGGTTACCTCGGGAGGTGGTGGAATCTCCATCCTTAGAGATTTTTAAGGTCTGGCTTGACAAAGCCCTGGCTGGGATGATTTAGTTGGGGATTGGTCCTGCTTTGAGCAGGGGGTTGGACTAGATGATCTCCTGAGTTCCCTTCCAATCCTGATATTCTATGATTCTATGAGGCAAGGAAAATGATATGGTTAATTGGTTTGGGGAGGCATGCCTAGAGACAGTATGGAAGAAGGCATCCAGTTTGGAGTGGGAATAAAAAAATAAAAACAAAGGGGACATCGAGGCTGGCATCACTGGTGGAATGAAGGAGTCTGGGAAGGAATACAAAAGAGCACAAGGTCAAAGGTATAGATTAAAGATGTATAGATTAAGTAAGTGTAGAGCTTAAGTAAGTGAAGATAATGGCAAGTTGCCTGACTTTGTTATGCAGTGCAGTGAGGAAAGCAGTGGAGAGATCCAAAGAGTGAGCTGTACCAGTCAGAGCAATAGGTTAGGAAGATGAGTCAGGTGGCAGTATTCTGAATAGACTGGAGAAAGACAAGGTTAATATCTAGAACAGCAGGGAGGAGGAGATTGTAAGGAGGTCAAGGCTGGAGATGATAAGAGTGTGGACAAGCCATATGACCTTTGGGACAGAAAGGAAGGGCTGGATTCTTGAAGTTTTGCGGAAGAAGTAGTGACAGGATTTGATGAACTGGGAGAAGAGGAAGGAGCCAACAATGGAGCCCTGAGAGACTCCATCAGGGAGGGAGAATGGAAAAGAGGAAAAGCTGGTATAATAGACACTGAAAGAAGAGCCAAAGGGGTCTGAGAATCATGAGAGGACAGAGTCACAGAGCCCAAGAGAACCCATGATATCAAACAATAACAAGGGCCATAGAGGATGGGGAGGCAGTACAGACTTTGAGACTTCAGCCAGGAAGAAAAACTACATAAGGCCAAATCAGGGGTTCATTTTTAAGCCAATGGGAGAAGTTCTGCTTAATACTGAAAGGCACAAAATGGCCCATAAAAATTATTCTCCAGGATAATCACCAAATTACTTGAAAATCTTCTAGCGTCTGCCTTCCTGATCTATGTCTAAGCCACATATTACCATTCTTTTCCAATGAATACTTTTTGTGATTTACTTTTCCTCAGTGTCTTGCTCTTTTCACAACCATCATTGCAGTCCTAAAACAATAACTATTTTGCCCAAGTTATAAAAAACAACAAATTTTGTAAAATTTTCACCTTCAGTCATTTCAAACTTTTAAAAATGTTATCACAATTAAAAATAAGATTTTACTGACATGCTATTTTATAGGCAAATTAAATTGAATGTGAAGTAGTATTCTCGGCTCTCTGTGAGCTAAGATCAAGTGTAGAAAGATTTCAGATGAGATGAATTAGTAATTTAAAAAAATAATTGTGTAGATATGTATTTATTTTTGACAGTTTTAAATGAAGTGTTACAAGGTAAAAAAATAAGTTTATATTTAATCAGGTGACAAGTAGCTGACATTAAGGCAAAGGAGAACAAAGCTAGTTATACAGCAAATTCTGTATGGTATTCTTGTTTAATATCATCATGTTTCTAAACCAAAGCTCTTTTCACCTCTAGCTTTATACTGCATGCCTAATTGGATATGATGGGGTGTGAAAAGTAGCAGATGATGCATACTTGATGGTGGAAAGCAGAATGAGACAGCTTAGATGCTCTGTTCTAGTGACACCCAAGTCAAAGTTACAACTGTTGTCAAAAAAAGTAACTTCAGTACGAGGTGAGCAAGAGCTCACCAACATCAGAAAGGGTACATAATCAGGATCACAATGCTGAAGCATGCATCTGACAGTCATGAAGAGCAAAGTTTTGTATCTATAAAACATATGACATTGGGCAGTGGCAGTGCAAGCTGCCCCACAGCCCCACTCTAAGGGTCTTAACCTTGGCCTGGAAGGATCATCTATTGGGGTAATACAGTGTTTCATTCTCCATATTTGTTTAGGCCTAGGTCTTTCTGTTGAGAATGCGACCACGGGTGCCAGTTACGGTAACGGCAGAAACTGTCTATTAGGAACTGGACAAAAACCATTGTCTCATTTCATATAAGCCACTACGTAGATTGTAATGACTTTCAATCACTACCAACCCAAATTGGATTTGAACTACTGACATGGAGGCAAAAGGCTCCATATACAGTACCATTATCAATTCCTAGAATCTCCTGTTATCAGTATTTTTTTAAAGTGCTGACAGTGCATTTAACTCTGTACAAAACGGAGAGAAAAACACATTCCCTGCCCTAATTTCTAAAATTTGATGTATTTCAAAGTTATAACATGTAATTATGATCAGAGGACTCCTATGATTTAATTTTATTAGTTTAATATTTGGAAAAAGCTTTTAAGATTAAAAGCTGGATAAGTGTTAGGAATGATTGGTATCAAATATGTACAGCATGATTCTTTGAGTCAATTATTAGCTGCGTTTATTTTCCAGCTGTTTTCTTTGCAGGATCAGGGCTTAACTGATAAACACTTAAGCTAATGCTTAAAATGGAAAAATGCTGTATTTTTTTCTTCTTGTTTCTTGCCTGCGGTTATGCCGGGATGTATAAAGCTGTTTTCATGGGTATACTGAGCAAGGGTTAACGAGCGCTATGGGCTTCAGGCAGCTCCCTTGCCTCCGGACCCCAGCCGCCGGGCGGGCACTTCCCCTCCCGGGCTCCGGCGGCGCAGGGTCCGGAGGCACGGGGGCTGCCCGAAGCCGGTAGCGCTCGGGCAGCCCGGCTCTTAAACAGAGCCGAAGAGTCAGCAGAGGAGCAGAGCCGGAGGCTCTTCGGCTCTGTTTAAGAGCCGGGCTGCCCGAGCGCTACCGGCTTCGGGCAGCCCCCGTGCCTCCGGACCCTGCGCCGCCGGAGCCCGGGAGGGGAAGTGCCCGGCTGGGGGCGCAGGATCCGGAGGCATGGGGGCTGCCCGAAGCCCAAGCGCTACCGGCTTCACGGTTTGCCGGGCAGCCTCCAGACCCTGCGCCCACGGCTGGGCGCTTCCCCTCCCGGGCTCCAGCTGCGCTGGGCAAGCGCCGGCCGGGGGCGCAGGGTCTGGGGGCTGCCCGGCAAACTGTGAAGCCGGTAGCGCTCCGGCAGCCCTTTCCCCGTGGCTGGGAGTGGGAGGGAGGAGGGGGCGGAGTTAGGGCGGGGAATGGCCGGAGTTGGGGCGGGGCTGGGGTGGGGAAATGGGCGGGGCCAGAGCCCGTGGAGGGTCCTCTTTTTTTATTTAATAGATATGGTAACCCTAGGCAACCTAATGAGCACAACTGGCCTGTAGGAGGCTGTCTGATTGGCTACCCTGCCTGATTGGTTGAAAGAGTCAGCAGACCATCTCTTAAACCCAGCAGCAGCTCAGCAACTACTCAAACCATTGGCCCATGGCTGCGATAGCTCCTGCCTTGGTCACAGTCCTGCCCCTGCTTTGCCTCACTCCCGGTAACCTGGTTCTGACCCTCGGCTCTGATTCCTGACTTCGGCTCTGGCCCTTGGAGGTGGCATCTGGCTGCTGACACCTGCTCTAACAACTGGGCATGACTGCCCATGTGCTGTCATTGACAGCTGGGGTCTAGGCACACATTGAGGGTGCAGAGAATGTCTCTAGAGCCCCCTACTAAGAGCTGAGATCTTAGAGTCTAATTGCCCAGCTACTTAGACCAGTGCTGCTTTCCCAGACTCCCTCATAGCTTAAATACATAAGTCTCCCAGAACTCAAGCAGTGAGGGCATTCTGGGTCCATAGGTTAACTCTTCAAGGGCACATGACAGGTGTAACATGTAACACAGAGACAGGTTTTGCACAGGATTCTAAAAAAACATTCCCATCTACCGAACAGCACAAGAAAGTACAGATATTGTTGAAAACAACAAGCATCCTGAATGAAATGCCCCTCATACTAGTTCATCTTTCTCTGGGGGGTTCTTGGGGGATTGAGTTAATGTAGGCAGGGTTCCTCCTGCTTCTTAAGGCTCCTGCAGCATTTTCCCTCTTTTTGGGCTGGTGAAAATGGCCTAAGGCTCTGAATAGAGCAGTTCCTGCCCTTTTATAACATTCCACAGCGCTGTCAGGTGACTTCTGGATTGGCCTCCCCAGGTGATCATACAACTCTATTGGGTGACTGCATTGCCAGGTGACCTCTCCTTTGACAGACCAGTTCTCCTGGGTGGAATCCAGCCTATTGTCTAGGGTATTTGTATTTGAATAGAGGACCGTCCTGATTTAATAGCTCTTCCTTGTCATCCCTGGATCACTACTCCTTGGAGGCAAAAGAATAATCCACACATTACAGGGCTGTACATTCAATATGGAGTTTGCATCTTGGTAAAAATACAAACAGAGAATTCATAATTTCTCACAGAATTCATAAATAGTACAAACAAATTCCCCAAACCATCACACACCCCACTGAAACACTTTTAAATTTAATCTCTGAATATCATAGACTAGCCAGATTTGGGGAGGGAAGAGTTTTCAACTGGTTCAAACTCAAGGACATGGTGCAGCGTACGTGAGGTGGCTCTGAGGGAACTATACAATTCAGCTCAATATACATATAAAAGCATGAGTCAAGGAAACAGTGCAAGTCTTATTCCCCGATAGATAATATTTGACACTCAGCTCTGCATCTATCTAGACTGTGAATAAAAATGTAGCATTCAATATCAGGAGCATGTGTTACTGTACATGATTAGTAGGGTTACCATTCGTCCGGATTCTCCCTGGACATGTCCGGCTTTTTGAGCTAAAAATAGCGTCCGGGGGGAATTTGTAAATGTCCGGACTTCCCCCCCATGCAGAGCGCGCGCGGCTAACAGGGCAGCCGGCCGGATGGTGCCACTTACATGGGACTCCGACAGCCAGAGAGAGCCCCTCCTCCGCTCCCCCTGCAGCAGAGATCACTCCCTCCCTCCCTGCATTCGCAGATCGCCTCCGGCAGTCTGGAGCTCCTCCCCCTCTCCTCCTCCACTGCTGCCCAGCGTGCCGGGACGAACGGCTCAGGCCGTTCCTGAGCAAGTTCACAGAGACGTTAGGTGAAGGCCAACAACAAGGGGGCCAGGGGGTCGGAGAAGGGGCAGGGAGGTTTTGGAGGGGGCAGTCAAGAGACGGGAGGGTCGGGAGTTCGGCGGGGGCCTTTCTGGGGGGGGTGGATAAGGTTTTGGGCAGTCAGGGTACAGGTAGGGGGTAGGGTCCTGGGGGGCAGTTAGGGTGGGGGGGGTCTTAGGAGGGGGCAGTTAGGGGACAAGGAACAGGGAGGCTTAGGTAGGGAGTGGGGTTCTGGAGGGCAGTTAGGAGCAGGGGTCCCAGGAGGGGTAGTCAGGGGACAAGGGGGGGGGGTTGGGAGTTCTGGGGGCGGGGCTGTCAGGGGGCAGGAGTGGGGAGAGGGATCGGAGCAGTCAGGGGACAGGGAGCAGAGGGGTTTAGATGGGTCGGGAGTTCTGGGGGGGCTGTCAGGGGGTGGGGAGTGGTTGGATGGGGCGTGGGAGTCCCAGGGGTCTGTCTGGGGGTGGAGGTGTGGATAAGGGTTGGGGCAGTCAGGGTACAGGTAGGGGGTAGGATCCTAGGGGGCCAGTTAGGATGGGGGGAGGGTCTCAGGAGGGGACAGTCAGGGGACAAGAGGCAGGGAGGCTTAGGTAGGGGGTGGAGTCCTGGGGGGCAGTTAGGGGCAGGGGTCCCAGGAGGGGGCAGTCAGGGGACAAGGAGCGGGGGGAGGGTTGGAGGTTCTGAGGGGGGCGGGAAGTGGGAGGGGCAGGGGTGGGGCTAGGGCAGGACAGGGGCGGGGTAGGGCGGGGCTCCTCCCGTCCTCTTTTTTGCTTGCTGAAATATGGTAACCTATGATTAGGCTCCAGTCCTGCAACTTCTTGCAAGTGGGTGGACTGTTGTAACCATGCACAGCCCCAGTGACTCCCATGGCCCTCCTTGTGAGTACAGCAGTCCCCACTGATTTCTGCTGCACCCCACATAGACACAACAGTACACACATGCACAAAAGATTGCAGGTTTGGGACATTCGATATTGGTCCAAATTCTGTACGGTCTAAACATTCAGTCCCATTGACTTCAGGCAGTGCAGAACTTGGCCCACTGTATACATTTTCCAACTTCTAAACAGCACTGCTTTTAAAGATGTGCATAGCCACAAAAATTTATCTGGAGGAATTTAAGTAATCTTGATACCTCAACAATCGTGCACTGGTAGGGAGACGGACTAGATGACCTGAAATATTTTTTCATCTCTTATTTCTCTGACTATGATTTTTTTTTTTTAACTCATAAGCCTTTTTTCCCCCCATACTGAAACAGGAAATAAGTTTAGCTACATGGATAGGTGAGGAAAGTGGTAAAACTACATTTCTACTAACTAAATACATTTCTATTGAATTAAAATGTGAGGCTGATAAGAATACGCATAACTGAAAGGAGAAAATGCATTGTGATAGCGTTATTATCTCTGTCTTATAATATTCCTGGAGAGATTCTGCAGTCAAAGATTAACATTCTGAAAATCCATGATGTGGAAATATTAGAGTAAGAAATGCAGACAAGTATACTCACCCCCACGGAAGCCAGCTAAACCGAACACTGAACCTTGAGGCAGGTTCAGCTCCTATGGACCTGGCATAAACCCAGGTGCCAAGTCCTACTGTGTAAAGCACACTAGCCGAGGAGATGGCAACTGTGGATGCTGGCTACAGAACACAGGTGGTGTGTGCTCTGAAGAAGTTGTGGCCAGGTATGCTGTATATCCCCTTAGCAACTTACTTGATGGAGGCCAGGGCAGGAAACAAAGCTGCACTCCACTGGTAGGTAGGAAACGCTGAACCGCAGTAGCATGCTCTGACCTCCCTCAAAGCAAGATTTCTATGGCATGCAGGAGAATTAGTGGGAACAGGCAGATGCAATTTACACTTCACTGTAGCAACTGCAGTGAATTTGGCCCATTAGTTGTAAAGCAAAAAGGAGCAATCCAGAATAATGCACTGATGAAGCTCCTGTATGATACGGAAAAGCTAACTGACTTTGGGGCAAAGGCTCTTCATTTAAGGCTAAAAATATTAACAATCATTCATCAAACGATCATTATCCCACAGTCAGTTCTTGACAGAAGTACAGTGTTTCCTACACTTTAGAAATCTTATCAAAGCAAAATGTTGGATCTAATCTATTTTCATTGTCCAAATGGTGTGAAAGGCAATGTTAAAAAGACTCTGCAAATGGTGAGAAGGAAGATTTAAAAAAATTTCAGCTGCAATGATCTAAAATAGTATTAGTAATAAAATTAACTAAACTTGTTGGATTTAATTATTTTTATCCCAATTGTGTCCTTTTCCTAACTTTGATGGTTTATAATGCTGGCATTTTCTTGTGAAAGGATTTAATGAATTGTTGATTTAAGTTATGATAACACATTCAATGATATTTTATAATAATTATTTTGTAACTTCAGATTCAAATGGCTGAATTAGATAGTGTGGTAGGAAAAACTATCAGAGAATATCACTTAATTGCAGGGGTGCTGTAACCTTTCATATTCCTGTCATTTTCTTTAACTTGGACCCATAGAGACAAAGCTGGCTCTAACTGGACTCAGTGGTAGTTTTGCTGCTGATTTCTATGTGAGAAAGATCAGCTCCCTGGCATTTGATGATCCGGGAGGATAAGCTGAATGAACTGTATAGTATGTATCTTTTGGCCACCTATAAAGTAAAACTTTTCTTATGTATTCTGTATATTCAGTGGCCTTTTTTCAGAATTACAAAGATTATAAAGGAAGGTATTCCATCAAATTTCAAATGTGAAAAATATAAGAAATAATGTGTCTTCAGTACCTAAATTCAAAAATGCTGTTTTTAAAAAAATTATATTTGTAAATTGTTTTAACTAATACAATGACATACATATTGCATTAGTATTTTATGTAAATAAATAAAAATTCACTGCTTTTATTCATGCAAAAGCACAACCATAACCTGTAACCTTTGTCAATGCAGCACAAAAGCAAGAAGACAATTTAACACCAGAAGTCACTGGTAACCAAGGAAACCAAACAGTGGTGTAGCTAGAGTTTCATTTACGCTGAGATCAGGGGAGATACACTGATATTCTTCGTGACACAGTATGTCACACAGCTTTTTGAAAATACTTTTAAAATGTATTTTTATTTATTTTTAGTAACAAGTCAAATCTTTGTACAGGCCAAGTGTTTAATAATCAGGTACATTGGGCATGTCCAATACAGAATTTCTAAATAGATCAGACTTGCTAGCAGTGAAAATCCCACTCCTCAGAGTGTATAATAGATAAATTCTGAGTTTAACAATTGTGCAGGGATGGTGGGGTTCCGTCACAGAACCATTTGCCAACAGAAGAAAAAGCAGTAGAGAGGAGAGTAACCCAGAGATGGATCCCAACAAAAACACTTTTTTGTCATAACTGTCCACTAGCAGTTATTATTTTATTTGGGTATTTCTGAATTACAACTGTATCCCAATTTATGAATATGGATATCAGTTCTATAGGCGTGTCCTACATCAGCCCTGCATATGAACTGCTGGCTAGAACCACATCCCCTGTGAGAGTCTGTGAGCACAAGGATTTCAGCATTGTGCAGTGACCTCTACCAAATCAATGCCCAGAGTTGGGGGCACTCTTACAGATATGCATAGCTATGTGAATAAAAATTATTGATGCACTACTTTTCTATACAACATTAAACAATCTTCCAGTTTCATTATGTGTGCATCTATATGCATTTTTAATCTACTATGAGCAAGTTAAAGGATGCCAGAGGTTTTCTTAAACCACATTTTGCTTACACTGGCTTAGTGTAACAGTTATCTCACAACACTGTTGACTTTAATGGGACTATATCATGTGCTCAAAGTTAAATATATGCTTATGTGCTTTGCTGGATTGGGGTTTATAAAAGATGAGCAAATAATTTGCAATGAATAATTTATCTGAAGAATTTCAACTATTTTTATGTGAAGCATTTCACCAATTTTTCTTCTCTCACAATATCCACATGATTTCCTCAGATGTATTCATCTATATTTTGACTTTTTTTAAAAGCCCTGGATTGATTACAATCAGTCCTTGTTGACTATTCTCTACTCAAAACTTCCTATCTGAGCTTTGCCAGCTAACTGTGATTGGTCAGATAAATCATATAGGATTATATTTTTTATCCTTGACTGGATGAGTGTGAAAACACTTCTGGCACAAACACTCAGATGACACATTTTAAATACGTACTTCTGCAAATACTCACACATTCCACTTTGAGAAGATAATAAAGAGGAAGAATTGTCTGTGATTAAGGCCCTGGTCTGAGACTTGGATAGCTGGATACAATTCCTGGCCTTTCCAGAAACTTCTTGTGTGACATTGGGCAAAGTCACACTGGTGCCAATCCAGCAAAGTACTTCAGTGGTCATGCTGACAGGCTTAAAATTAAGCATGCACTGAAGTACTTTGCTGGGTGCCTTAATATCTCTGTGCTTCAACTGGCCATATCTAAAATGGGGATAATAATGCTTCCTTTTTTCCACATGTTGCCCATCTGGTCTTAATTTTAAACTCTTCAAGGCAGGGACGGTCTCTGACCATATGTTTGTATAAAGCTCAACACACTGGGGATCCAGTCACAGTTGGGGTCTCTGAGCACTACTGTAATGCAAATAATTAATAATAAATTCTCTTTCTGTGTGCTTCATGCCAATCAAACCCCATCAGTCCAATATTTGTGAAAAGGAAACAAGATGGATGCAAACAAGGCTGAAGTGAATTAGTTGCATTTAAGCAAATGCTAGTGGACTTTTCTTTTCTTTTTGGTAATGTTTGACTAGCTTCTGTTAACTAGGAAAACTGAAGCTTCCTTCATGGAAAGAAAAATATCTGTGATGGTTTGGGGGATCTGAATTTCAGTTTCCTTTTAGGAACTATGTACATTTATAACTTATGGCTGTCTTTTGCTGTAGTCTTGTATCACGTCTTATGTTAAATAGACAGGAAATGGTGCCTGGGGGTTTGCCTTTGAATGAAATGTTAAAGGCCGTCAACAACTGAATGAACCCTTATCCTAGCAGAACAATGAGGCGGCTGCAGCCGAGATAAAGCTAGTTATTTCAAGTTTGGTTGTCAGGTGGGTGATAACCAAGCAACAGACCACCTGATGGGTGATCTTGATCACCTGATCAGGAATTTGAGGCTGACCTGGCGGGTTACATGGTAGAGGGGCTAGAAGTTATAGAGGACCAGGTCTGTTCAGACCAGCTGTCTCTCACCCTGATGAGAATAGGAAGAGAAGACTGCAATGGAGAAGTGAAGTCCAGGAACCCTGCAAGGACACAAACTGAATCCCAAAGAACACTCAAGAGTGATGAGGAAACTGAGATAGGGAATCATGTGCAGGTGTTTCTTATTTGCATGGATCTATATATCTGTTGTGCAAAGAGTAAAGAGCGATTGGTTTAGAAATCCATCTGCAAAGTCTGTGGTTTATTGGCTTCAACTCTCATGTGTTCCCAAAGGGTTAAACTGTAAACCAGAGTATCTATTAGAGTGAGGAGTCTTGGGGTGGGCAGGAGTTCAGCACTGATCTTAAAGCCTAGGGCAGCTATGGGGTGCCATGGGGTGGCACTTCTGAGAAGGGGTGCCTGACAAGGCGTCTATGCCCAGGGGAGTGTAAAGGCTAAAGAGATTGTGCCTGAAGTGTACTCAGGCCCAGGGCATCTTAAAGCACATGGACCCAGTAGCCTGGTGGGTGTCCGGCAGGGGGAGTTCAGCCAGAGTTGTGACAACTTCCTTTCCAGTCCAACTGAAGCTTAGTGAAGTATAAAAGGGCAAACCTCAGTCCCAAAGCATGAAGCTGCTGATTAGGAATAAGAAATGCTCATCAGATAGACACCAATGTAGAGAGATAATCTGGATAAACCCCAATTGGCTTTCCCTGAAAATAATAATGTACCAAGGGATCTGGCTGAATTCATGATCTTGTTCCTAATTTTATGTTTCACAAGCAATAAGGGGAGTCCTGGGAGGGTAGAAAGTTTTTTTCTCCAAGGTGGAGGTCTATGGGCAGTTAACTGGAGGATATTCTCTGCTAGCAACTCCCCAGGAAATAATTTCTTAAGGTAATTAGAGGAAAAAGGCCTCTGAAGACCCATATTCAGTAGTCTTTGGTATTTCAGCCACTCTAAGACTGCGAATTCCCACCTTGCTCTCCAAGTCAGTCATTTGCCTAGCAAGAAATGTTTAAAGCAGTAGCCATGCCTTCTACCCCTGAATAGGCATTTTCTAAGTCAGTCAACTGAAGACAGATCTAAAGCCCACTGAATTCTATGGGAGTATTTCCATTGACTTCATGGGCCTGATCCCCAGTCCACTCCTGAAACTAGTCTAGTACGTAGTAATCTCCCACAACCAACAATTAATCTTAATAGTTCCCATGAAGAACCCCAACTCCCTGGGAAGAGCCTCACTGACCAGGGCTGAAAAAAATCTTTGGTCTTATTTCTGGGCGTACTGGCTGTCATGAATGCAATGTACTTCACCATTGTTCTCATCACATAAACAAAGAGGTAATTTGGATGTCCAATTTCTAGAGTTAATTTTAGGTTTGAAATACCCCACCTATTTTGGTAGCCAAAAAAGTGTGTTGAATGGTTGTATGATATGTACAGAAATAATAAGAATGATTGGTGCTGGAGGAAACAGTGCCTCAGCACTTTTCAGCACCAACGTTATAGGATGGTAGAAAAGCACAGTGACTCACTTTCAGCTATGTGTGAAACACCTGTGTGCCAGATAGTGCAGATTTACTTGCTAACAGAACAGCCAGAGCTCTGGAGAATCAGACTGGTCTTCCTGTCACATGCAATTTAGAAGGGGCAGATGTAGAATTTGGAGGTTTTCCAGATTCCTTTTTTTAAAAAGTGAGATGTTCAACAATCTGTGCTAAAAAGGTTTCATATGTCTGCAACTATGTCTCCAGCAGCACTGAGTATGCACTCTGAGCACAGCCCAAGTAGACAGCACCTATTTTTGCTGGTGATTGCTACAGCCAGCTTCCTAATCCCCAACACAGTCTAGTTATATCAGTGGATGTCTACCCCGTCCCTTGTGGCAAAGTGACTCACCAACTGGTGCACTGCCTTGTGGGTAGAGGTGGCATTGCAGGTTTTTTATCTGTAGTCCTACTGACCAGGTCTGTTGATGGTCTCTTTTTGCCTTGTGACTCAGCCCTCACCCCTTTCAGGGTAAGCCAAGGTTTTCACCCACTAGTCCCAGGACCTGCCACCAGCTTGATAGCTCTGGCCAAAGCCTTAGAGTCCATCTGGCCCCTTGTTTTGGGGGTCTTCTTGCTAATGCCCCCAGTGAGGCTGCAGGAGAACCCAGTCCCTCCCTGTGCCCTGGGTTCCAGGCCAGGGCACCTTGTAGCAAATGGTTAAGGTCTGTCTGGTCAGACTTCTTGTTTCTTCCCCTGGGCTACTTCCTATGTCAGCCCACCTTCTCCCCAGGGGGCTCATATTCTCAGCAGGAGGGGGCATGACATGGGGTTTGCCCTAGGGTCAAGTCCCCAGTTTCATTTCTCAAGGCAACAAAGGAAAGGAAACTAAATTAACAGCAATAAAGAGCAGTACCAACTTCTCTGTCCTACCAGGATCCTCCAGCCATTTCTACTACTGCTTTGTAAGCCAAAGGTAGCTTGGCTATCTGCTGTGCTTCTTTCTGGGAGCTCAGAGGCAGAAGCCTGCCACCTCCACAGGCAGGGACCTTCTGAAGTGAGCTGCTCCTACATTAAGGCTCCTCCTCAATACTGGCATGTCTTGCAGTTGCAGTGGGGTGGGGACAGAGGCAGGGTCTGCCTGAACCCAAAGCTGCATTTTAACCCCCTCTTTCCTGGTGCAGGGTTTGTACACCCCATCACATCCCTCAGAACTCACGAGTTTCCGACTTTCTCCACACAAGAGAACATCATGCTTGTTCTGGTGGAAAATGCAAAGTAGTGAAACCTGTGCAACAAAATACAAATGTTCAGACCATGATCACTGTATCGGAATTATGAGCCCTGTGCTGCAAAGTTTACCCAGGTGAATAGTTTCAGTGCCTTGAACAGGACTACAACCATGACTAAGTGTTGCAAGACTGGGTCCTGTGTTCTGAACATGATTCTATTTTTGGCATATGTGACTAGAGTCCTGGATGCACAGAGGTGCCTCAGTGAGAAACACTTTGAGGGATGAGCATCTACTGGGCCTTGAGAATAGCAGATAAAGGGGGGGGTGGTGAATGAATGGGCTTAGTGATAAAAGTCACATAACAAGCCCCACATCCACATATTTGAATATTTATTTTGATTTATTCAAGTTTTGATAGCCCCCAAAGAGCACTTCTAAGTGCTTAATTTGCTTTGCTCCATTGATTTTAATTACTCTTGCCCTAAGCTCGCAAGCCTGATGAACATGGAAAACTTGTTTTAAAAAAGGGGAGGGGGGGCTGTTAGTTCACCACGCAGAATTTCTTAAACTCCTGGAGTTCTGCTCATACCACAAACCCATGTCATGGGGATACAACAACCCCCTGGTATGTACACGCACCGGACAGACAGAAGAAGCCCCCTCCATAGCAAAAGTGTTGATATACAGCATACCGTACTTCACGCTCAGGGCTTTCAGGAGGGCTGCTCATCCACAATTCCAAATGAAGTCATTAGGAGCTGCAGTGCTCAGCACCTCTGAAAACATGTCCCCAGGTGTCGCATGTTGGGCACCCAAAAACTGAACCAATTTTCAAAATGGTGTCACCTGTCTAAGTAGTAGCATTAGGTGCTCTGGCGACTTGGGAAGCAGGAGATAGCACTGCACAGGGGAGAATAAACATTCCTCCCTATATCCAAGACTCTACAATCTCCCACAGACCTTGTTAAATGGGGGAAGTCTCAGGATATATATTTTCTGACAAGGATTCAAGGTCATGTGACAAATACATTTACACAGCAAATGATGGAGAAGGTATACAGAGGCAATGAAGCTTTTAGACTGTGCTGGAGGGGATGTTGTCTACACATGAGGTTAGAACTACTGTATTTCCCCCACCAGGAAGAACTAGTTCAAATCTAGGCAGGGTTGGCTGAGCCTTTAATCCTCAAGGTAGGTAAGTGGAGTTCAATGCAGTTTAATGTGTAGATTTTTCAGATAAGACCTAACAAGCTGAACTCCCTGTCAGTTCTCTGTGGATATTAAAGAGTTCATGCTGCATCTGTAAGAACAAGGGTTTGCCCTGGTGTTTTGTACAAAATTTCTCCTTCTCCTCAACATGGCACATCATTCCGTACACCAGCTGATCATTGCCTTCCAGCCCAATGGCTGCTGCAGTTCAGTGATGCTGTCTCTATCTAATCTAAGTATTGCTAAGAGGCTTATCACCAAGGTACTGAAGAATGATAACATTTCTAAAGTGCTTCAGGATGAAAGGTGAGTTATAAAAGATAAATATTACCATAGTCTCTACTTCGCTGGAAGACACTGAATCAGGACAGCCTCTTTAATGGGGCCTCCTCAAGATCTATTAAGCCTGATGATAATGAATGGCAATGACTGCTGCTTAACTTGGCATAAATTCCACTTAATAAAGATGAATTTAGCTACTGCCAAGTTGTTAAGAGGTGTATAACCAGGTGTTAAATCGGTGTAAAATTTTAAGCTCCGGTTCTTTTAATACAGAGTTGATAAATATAAAGGTTAAGAAATATATTTCTCTGGCTGCTTCCATTAAGGAGAATGCCTGAGAGTACAGAAAGTGAGTCACTGCTCCATTCCAGCTGGGCTGCAGCTGTGTGCTCAAAACAGCAGAATGTGGGATCTACACAGAGATCCAGATGCCTTGGATAAGATACATTGGATTTGTACTTTTCTATTTCCATAGAAATAGTATCAAAACAGGAGACCCGTGTGCCACCTTCATCAAGGAAGTTTCAAGATACTGATCAGCCTTAACTAATCAGTGGTTAAGCCCTTGCTTAAGAAGCTATCGTTTGACATTAATGACCCTTCAATTACCTCCATCTCATTCTGACCCTTCCCTTTCTGGTTACTGAGAAGGTCATATACTTTAGGTCATAGTTAATTAAATCTTGTATATAAGTAACCATGGATTTCTAACATCTGTAAGTATGAAATGGGTTAGCCTTATAAATAATCTACAAAAAAGAACTGATTTGCATTAGCAAGTAAAAATGCTGAGAATGCTTAGTTGCAAGAGTCTAAAAGGGAATACACACACATCCATTAAAGTAGCTCATTAAGAGCATTCAGCATCAGAGTATCACACATCCTTCTAATCAATCCATTTTAATTGGCAGGAGGTAAAAAAAGTCTATGTGTTTTACTGCAACCCATTTTAGCCATAATAGATTATTAAGGATGGCACTGTGCAAAGAAACTGTAGACCACTTACATATTCGATAGTAAAGAACCTCACAAAACAACAATATCAACAATATTTATATCATCCAATGGCTGCACTTTTAGGGAGCCCGATCAAGAGTCAAAGATGAAATGACTGCCTACTAACTTTGGTCTCTGCTCTCTGTGCTGTGCATAGGAGAATATACCCAAGGGACAAATTGTGGTGGCAGGGCTGTGCAAAGGGGTAAAAAGCTATACAAATTCCTCACAGCCCCAGTGTGTGGCTGCCTTTCTTCCATCCATAAAAAAGGAAGTGGCGCCATGGACATGTAAGCAAGGAGGAAAGAGGCATACTAAGTAACAGACACCTCTACCGAAATACAGTAACTCCTCACTTAAAGTCGTCCCGGTTAACATTGTTTCATTGTTACGTTTCAGATCAATTAGAGAACATGCTCGTTTAAAGCTGTGCAATGCTCCCTTATAACGTTGTTTGGCAGTCGCCTGCTTTGTCCACTGCTTGAAGGAAAAGCAGCCCGTTGCAGCTAGCTGATAGGGGCTTGGAACCAGGGTGGACCGGCAGCCCCCCTATCAGCTCCCCGCTCCCCTAAGTTCCCTATGCAGCAGCTGCCCAGCAGGCTATCAATTACCGGCAGTTCAGCTGTCCCTCCTGCCACTGCCATGTGCTGCTCCTGCCCTCTGCCTTGGAGTTGCTCCCGGGAGCCTCCTGCTTGCTGTGCAGGGGAGGGGGAAAGAAAGGGGCTAATGTCAGGGTGTCCCTCTCCCCCCTACTCCTGCCCCCCGCTTACCCCTTCTCCATATAGAGCAGGGTGGGGACAGGACAGGGCTCAGGACGGAGAGAGCTTGCTGGCCGCAGCTGCTGTCTGAACTTCCTGATCTTTTTAAAGGCAATGTACTTAGAGTGGGGTCAGCGTACTTAAAGGAGCAATGCACATCTCTCTCTCTCACACACAGGGTGTGTGTCTCTGTCTCTGTCTGCCATGCTGTCTCCCCTCTCTCCATTCGTGCTGCCTTGTAGAGTGTGAGGCTACATTCACAACAATGTGTTAACCCTTGAGGGCTCAGCCTAGTTCATCATTTAGCAGTAAGGCATTCCCTGGGAAATATCCCACCCTCTTCCACCCTCTGACTTCACCATCTCAACCACGCTTCACAATCATCATTGCTTTGTACAGTATTAAATTGTTTAACTTATACTGTGTGTATGAAAAAAATTTCCCTGGAACCTAACCCTCCCCCCCCCCCTTTACATTAATTCTTATGGGGAAATTGGATTCGCTTAACATTGTTTTGCTTAAAGTCGCATTTTTCAGGAACATAACTACAACGTTAAGCGAGGAGTTACTATATTGGGAAAACTGCAGTAAAAGCAGTAGACATACAACAATGATTGGAGCAGCCTTATTCCTGTTGTGTGCTCTGTGATCTTGCATCAGAAGAGCCTGAGTGAACCATGGGCAGACACTGCCATCAGCATAACCACTAGACTGGCCACTCTGGGAATAGGGGAAGAGAAGGAGCATGCAGAGGAAGAGTCTGTCCACAAAACTGGTTGGAGAACTGCAGGATTGGGGCATCAAGTAACTGCTGCCACTACCTTTGCTGCCCACATACCTGCCTGCTCCACGTACCTGATGAGCTGCTGGATTGGGAGACAATGTGTCATCCCCATCTTTCACTCAGCTGTGGAATTTTTTGTACTACCATGTCCTCCTCCACACAGTTTTGTCCAGGGTGGTAATACATGGGCACAAACATCAAAGTGGGATTATTATAATATTTATATTATAGTTAGTGACATTAATGAATGTGTTTATATAAATGCTGTCCAGCATATTTTCCTATAATCATGTTTTTGATGGAATAATGCTAACTTAGCTTTTTCCTCCAGAAATGACAATAATAATCCTCAGTAAATAGGAAAAGTAACAACTTTCCTATGAGCCTCGGGTAATAAAACAGTGTGTGCTAAATGAACCCCAGCTATAATTCCATTGATATTATTTGTAATACACCAGGGATGCACTGGGCACAGCACAGTGAAAGCCCTAAATAAGGCAAAGCTCTGCTATCTCAGAATCTCTTTCTTCAGCCCCTTTTTACCACAAGGTCAGCTATGCTCTGAGAGGAAACTGACTGAGAAAACTCAGGTTCAAACTCAATGGGGTAAGGAGGCAACGAGTTCTCTGTGGTGTTCCATACTTCCTATGAAGTTCACACTAGTACTCACGCTAGGCCAGAGTCTTGTCAATTTTAGAGTGTTGCAAGATTCATTGATTTAGGCGGATGTTTCCTAAATAGCTGTCTAGTCAAATGTCTCCCTGACAATGCTCTATTGAGAGTAGTCAAGTATCAGGATTTGATCACTGTAAGAAAGGGGCTTGAATGGGGGGAAGAGAAGAAAGGTTCTTCCTTTTAAAGGATAAACTGATAAACATTATTTTGAAGGTCACACAGATACTATCTGATGGGAGTGAATAAAATATTTTACTATTATAAGGACAAAAACACTATATTTCCCCCTCTTTCATTTGTTGTAGTCTTCAGTGCTCAGAATGTGCTACAATATATTTTTCCTTTCATGAAGAATATAAAAAAAACAGAACATGTAAACTTGGGATCCTCCTTTCTCAGAGGTTCCCTCTCAAGGCAGTCCCTTGTGTTTTGATAGCTGCTGTTCTAATGCCTCCTGCCCTCCTACATTATCAATGACATTTAAAAGCTGCCCTGCCTCTATGGTATATAATGTAGATGAATATTAGGTGAAGTGAGGGAAAGCCAGGCTTGCAAAATTGACAGACAAGAAAAAAAGGCAAAAGTTGCAAACTGTCAAATCTTACAGCTGGGAAGGTTTCCTCTCCTGCCCTTCATCAGATGACAGGGACAGAATGCAAATGACTGTTTGCAGCAGTGATTCTTTAACTTTTTATAATGTGGAACACTTATTAAGCTAGGGGGCACCTGATGGACAACTCCCTTCTTAATCATCCGAACAAGATAGTGGATGAAAAGAGAACAAGCTGACACAATTTAGGTGGACTTTCAAAAAGACTTTGACAAAGTTCTGCACAAGAGGCTAAATACATTTAATAGTCACTGGGTGAGAGGTAAAATAAATGATCAATTTTCAACAAGGCAAAAGGTTATCACATAGAGCCCCTAAGACTAGTGGGGTTGAACATATTTATTCATGATTTGGAAAAGAACGAACAGTGAGATGGCAAAAATTGTAGATGACACAATCATTTAGGATATTCAAGACTTGAGAAAACTGTGAGGAACTTCAAAGGGCCCTAACAAAGTTAAATAGATGGGCAGCATGATGACAGATGATATTCAGCATTGACAAATGCAAGGTAATGTACATAGGAAGGAATCATTTGAACAATTACTTCACATTACTAGGTTCTAAATTGCTTGTAACCACAAAGGGAAAACAGCTGGATGTCACTGTGGACTCTCAATGAAAACCTCTAGTCAGTTCAAAGCAGTGGTCAAAAAAGTAAACAAAATGGTAGGCTGTATAAGGAATGGAATAGAAAATACTGAAATGATAATATCCTTATATAAATGAATAGTTCACCCTCATCTAGAACAGTGTGTTCAGTTCTGGTCAAGCTATCCCAAAAAAGATATCGCACCAACAGAAGGGATTCAGAATGGGTAAGAAAATGTTAAGAGGTATCGAGAGAAATCCATATCAGGAGAGACTGAAAAGACTGGGACTGTTTAGAGAGTAAATTCATAACATGGTATATGTACAGAGAGATAAATAATGAATTGTATAGCACACTTAAATCAGGTGCTCCTATTTACCCCCATCTATAATACAAGAACAAGGAAACGTCATTAATTTGAATGGTAGCAAATTTAAAACTGATACAAGGAAATACTTTAAAAAATGTACAAGTAATCTCTGGAACTCATTGCTACTAGATATTGGAGCCAAGAGCTTAATAGGATTAATAAAAGGATTAGCCATTTACACAGAGAAGAATATTTACAGGTATAAACACATTTTCAGAAGAGGTGTGGATCTTTATGTCATAAGCTAGCAGGGCTAGGAATAATCTCTTTTTCTGGGGAGGTTATTACTTAACTGTCCACTACAGAGTTGTTTTGCACCTTCCCTTGATGCAGCTGGTAATAGTCATTGACAAGGACAGAATACTGGACTAGATGGACCACTAGTTCAATCTAATATGGTGTTTCCTATCCTCTCAGTAATGATTCAACACCATTCATGTAGTAACTATAGCATCTGAATAAAGGGAAAAAGTAATATAAGACAGTATACAAGAAACAAATGAAAACAAAGGAAATAAAAAAAGGGTCCAACTCCTTATTTACATTTCCCCTATTTTGTATCTTTGCTGTTTATTTTCCCTCCCTAATTGAAAAGCTTTATGTTTATTAGCATTGAATCTCTCCTCCTTGCCTGTAGTCCCCACTCTAATGCATCCAGACCATTTTGCAATTTTTTTCTGTCCTCCTGTATGCTAGCTTTCAAATTTGATGCCCTTGGCAAATCACAATTAAATTTACACCAGTGAAGCACACAAAGCAGCTGCAGACTGCAGAATCCATTAATGTATCTGGAAAGCCTAAAAGGCTAATAAGATTGGGCTACAACTAGCAAGAAACATCACTGCTTGAAGGTGCACAGATGTTGAAGACTGACAGAGGTTTTATCATTTTAACAGATACAGCTTTGTGGACTACCTGGAAATGCCGTCTGGGCCACCAATGAGAACCACTGGGTTACAGTAAAAATAGATATGCTTTCATAACTGGGTACTGTAATCCATCTTTTAGTCTAAAATAAATTTGATTGAAAATCGTCCTTTAAATACATTAGAGAAGTGGTTACCTGAAATGGAGACTAGACTTATTAAAACATACTTTACACCAATAAAACAATTGTAATATTAAAGGGAATCCATTTTGGGTATGCTAAAGTATAAGTATGCATCTGTTTCTGTTTTCCAGGTACATGAGTCATATTATGCAGAATGAATTCTAAAAAGCTAGCTCATTAATATTAAAAGGTAAAATGAATAACATCCAAAAAGAATCTAACATGGGAAATCTTAGTGCAAGATATCCCAGGGTTCTTCTATTCAGACAGTTCATCCATCCATACTAGTTAGTCTCTGCAATGTGCATATGTGAAAGCCTGCACTGTTCCTAATTCAAAACACTAATGCTATTTAGCCAAGTAAATCTCTGGTATCGATCCAGAGTGCAGTGCACAGTAGGTAGATATCAGCACTTTTTTGGGAAAGTTTTTGCAATGCCTGACGGGGCCGAAATGAGTTGTGCCAGGGTGACTGGGAGCATGGGGTTGACTTCCGGTGTTCTCCATCCCATCATTTCATCTGCATTCCATAATATTTCACACCTCTCTTTAAAATCCCTGTAGATTCACGCATCCCTTCTGCAAGTCAGAGCTGCATCAGAGAATGATACCAGGGTCTGGAGGATCATCCTTGCAGACAGCATGGAGAAGGATAGAGTGGACAGGAGACAGGCACAGGAAAAGGAGAGGGACGTACAGCAAGAGATAATTGCACTTCCCAGATAGCAAACAGAGATGCTGCAGACTCTGGTAGATCTGCAGTTCCAACAATCCCATACTTGCCTCCCTCTACAGCCCAGAGAAAACTCAAAATCGGGACCTCCCTCTACCCCCCCTCAACATTCCATGTGGCATCAGATGTCAGTGCACTACCCTTACCACTCCACCCTAGGGGACATTAAAGACAGCAAAGATACAAAATAGGGGAAATGTAACTAAGCAGTTGGACCCTTTCTATCTGCCACTTCTAATACAAGCATGGAGCCCGCACAGCTTTGCACTATTGTCATGAATGTTGCAAGCATAGGGCGTCTGATCCTTCAGTATTTGCAGAGCTACAAGAGGTGCCTCCATGATTCCTGAGAGGCTAGATTGCTGTGGGACATAGAAAAACAATTCAAGGTTGGTGGCATTCATGCAGCAGCTGGAGATGGTGGAGCACCCTTCTGGGCCCAAGAAACAAGCACTGGCTGGTGGTATCGCATCATCATGCAGGTTTGGGATGACAGCAATTGCAGAACTTTCAGATGCACAAGGCCACATTCCTGGATCCGTGTGTTGAACTCACCCCAGCCCTCCAGCGCAGAGACACCAAAATGAGAGCTACACTGACAGTGGAGAAGCGAGTTCGATCGCACTGCTGAAACTTGCAATGCCTGATTGCTACCAGTCAGTTGGGAATCAATTTGGAGTCAGGAAATCCTCCGCAGGGGCTGTTGCTATGCAAGTGTGCAGGGCCATTAATCACCTCCTGCTACACAGGACTGTGACTCTGGGCAATGTGTAGGACATAGTGGAGGGTTTTTCAGCAATAGTTCCTGAACTGCAGTAGGGCAATAGATGGCATGCATATCCCTGTTTTAGCACCAGATCACCTTGCCACGTCAACAGAAAGGGCTACTTTTCTATGGTAATGCAAGCACTGGTGGATCACGGGGGATGCTTCACTGACATCAATGTGGGCTGGTCAGGGAAGGTGCACGACACACACATCTTTAAGAACATAGGACTGTTCAGAAAGCTGCAAGTGGGGACTTTCTTTCCTGACCATCAGATTACCACTGGGAATGTTGAAATGCCAATAGTGGTCCTGAGCGAGACAGCTGGACACTGGACATGTGGACAGCACCAATGACTGGTTCAATTACAGGCTCAGCAAGTGCAGAATGACAGCTGAATGTGCCTTTGGTTGTTTGAAGGGATGCTGGTGGTGTTACTCAGAAGATTGGACCTCAGTGAGAAAAATATCCCAGTGGTTATAGCTGCCTGCTGTGTCCTTCATAATATCTGTGGAGCGAAGGGGGAAAGTTTCCGCTGGGGTGGAGGTGGAGTAGCTGTCTGCTGAATCTGAATAGCCAGATACCAGGGCTATAAGAAGAGCTCAGCGTGGAGCTTTATGGCTCAGGGAGACTTTGAATGACTAAGTTAACAGTGAGCCAGAGCAGTATGTGTTGCTATAACGTGTTCTACCCAGCCTTGCTCTTTTGTGGTCCAGTATGAATCTTGTAGTGATTGCCGTGTCTGTAGGAATATAATGTTGTCAATGCACCTATTAATATTGTCTCTGAATGATGTTATGGGTTGTGTGAGAAAATGAAGTAACAGGAAATTGGTGAGCGTCAGATCTGCTCGGCACCAGACAACATATGTTGTGAACTAATAAAGATGAATTTTGTTCTAAAAATATAATTTTATTCTGTAACATGAACCAGGCATTTAAAAAACTATTTAAAAGTTAATAAA
The DNA here is from genome assembly GCF_028017835.1 of Emys orbicularis. Lineage (NCBI taxonomy): Eukaryota > Metazoa > Chordata > Testudines > Emydidae > Emys > Emys orbicularis. Next base: position 29,056,409 of record NC_088683.1, on the reverse strand, counting down.
TGAAGGGAACAGAAAAGCTGACGGGGAACTAACACACATTTCTATTTCGGGTACACACAGACTCTCCCTGGCTTTCTCCTCCATGTCTGGCTGAGGCATTCTATAGGTGTGGATGGGGAGACCCTGAAGGGGTAATGGCAGCAGCTGTAGATACAACACACAATTCTATGTGAATTGTATTCACAATAGAAATAGAAACGTAGGATACTGAACTCATTCCCCTTGATCCCCCAAAGTTGTAAGCACTGCATTCTCACTTCTGCTTGGGATTGCTTGTGCATGGTACTAGTCAGAGTATCAGCCATGGTGAGTATGGCCCTTGGGGGTGGGCAGGGGAGGTTGGGGAAATGAGGAGGCAATAGCTCACAGACATGAGTATATTTGTATAGGGCAGGGGTTCTCAAACTTCATTGCACCGCGACCGCCTTCTGACAACAAAAATTACTACATGACCCCAGGAGGGGGGACCGAAGCCTGAGCCCGCCCAAGCCCCGCCCCCTTGGTGGTGGGGGGCAAAAGTCGAACCCTTGGGCTTCAGTCCGAGGCAGGGGGCATGTATCTGAACCCCAATGCCCAGGGCTGAAGCCCTCGGGCTTCGTCCCCAGGCCCCAGCAAATCTAAGCCAGCCCTGGCAACTCCATTAAAACGGGGTTGCGACCCACTTTGGGGTCCCAACCTACAGTTTGAGGACTGCTGGTAGAGGGCAATGGAACTGAATACTGACACTGTTTTCCATGGGTGGTGGTGATTTTAGTTGATAGCTCACTCTTGAGGGTAACAGAGGCAGAGAGAGCGCAGCTGCCACCCGGGCCCATGAGCTGCTAGCCTGTGAACTGCAATGGTGCCTGCGGAAGTAATCACTGAGTGGCGTAGGAAAGTGTCCTACCGTGGTGGAAGAAACAAGGCAGCCTTCCCAGAAACCTTGTGCAGAGGATTGCAAAGTACCTCCAGGAAAGTTTCATTGAAATCTCTACGGAGGATTCCCGGGACATCCCAATGCACATAAACAAACTTCTCCATGTGGCCCCCTCTGCCTAACACTAGAGGGGAATGAAAAGCAGATAGCAACTCCACTTCTCTTGGTTGTTTGACTAGCTTTTCCAGCACAAGTAAAAATGAGTAAATCAATAGATGTGTCCCACTAGTTTGGGGCTTCCATCCCTGTAATTTCAAAGCAAACTGCATACTTACTAGAGGTTCCTTTCCCTGCACCAGGCTCACCCGTGCTCAACTGTCGGAACTGGCTGGACTGCGGTGGAGTCAAAAACATGTTCTGGCTCGCTGTGCAGCTGGATCCCCCCAGTCGCCTGGCCCCCATACTCCTCCTCATCCACTGCTTCTCCTCACTGTTCACAGCAGGGGCCTGTGACTTGGACTCTTCCAAAATACCCACGGCACTCTTGGGGGCATAGGCGCTGACTTTTGGTTTTGCCAGTGGGTGCCATCCAGAGGCCCCGCCCCTGCTCCACCCCTTCCCCCGCCCCTGCTCCACCCCTTCCCCCGCCTCCCCCACCCTATCCATTCCCCCCCACCCCTGAAAGAGGTAGCGACCCAGATGCCAGGGAGGGGGACTGAGCAAGGCAGTGACTCCACATGCACGCCCTCACACACCACCCCTTGCCTCTGTTTCGGGGGGGCCAATGATCCCAAACTAGAGGTGGGATGCTACAAAAGAACAAGCCTCTCAGGCGCCCCTGCCCTTCAGCAAAGGGTTGCCCCAGGGGGACCGTGCGCACTGCAGGGTCACTGTCCTCGAGAGGCAGGTGTCTCTGCAAGGGCAGGGAGGGCGAGCAGGGGCACCACATCCCGCAGGAGCCCAGGAGACGTGGCCCTACCCCATGCCCTTCTTGGTCCGGCTGCCTGGCGGGGCTTGGTACTCACAGTCTCTCTGTGCTGTGAGGGATGTTTTTGGGGACACTTCTGAGCCCCCTGCCAGATGCAGAGAGCCGGGCAGCCGGTGGTCCCCCCTGCACCCTGCAGACAGCCGCTCACACCAGCAGCCAGGCGCCAGCTCGCAGCAGACACCCGGGGAGGGGTTTCAGTTCCCCCCAGCCGACCCCACCCGCAGAGTAGGCCCCCTCTTCTTTGAAACAAAAACTTACTGGCTGTTGCTGCTGCTGCCTTTAGTCAGATGAGGTCGGAGCCAAGCTGGGAGCTGCAGTCACACAAAACACACCTGCCCACAAGAAGCAGGTAGGAAGAGGAGGCGGGGCAGCATGAGTGCTGGGGTCAACTCTCACTTCCTCCTTCTTGCTTTTGGATTCACACCCAACCTCTTTCTCATTCCATTTGCTAAAATGATCAGTAATGAAGATGTTATCTTAATATTAAAGTATCATCATTGGTTTTTAAGTGCAAATGTATTATGATACAATCTTTATTTAAAAAATAACAGGAGTACTTGTGGCACCTTAGAGACAACTTGTCTTAAGACAACTCCCACCTGTTCATGCTCTCTGTATGTGTGTATATATATCTCCTCAATATCTGTTTCACTCTATATGCATCCGAAGAAGTGGGTTGTAGCCCACGAAAGCTTATGCTCTAATAAATTTGTTAGTCTCTAAGGTGCCACAAGTACTCCTGTTAATTTTGCGGATACAGACTAACACGGCTGCTACTCTGAAACCAATCTTTATTTACATGATCACTTACTATTATTCCTACTGGAGTCGCTGCCTCATTCAGTGCACAAGATAGATGCAAAAGGGGGACAATTTAAGGATGGATGGTTCAGTGGCTAAGGCTCTAGCCTGGGAGTTAAGAGATGTAGAGTCAATTCCCTACTCTGCTACAAACTTCCTGTATGGCCTTAGGCAAGTCACTTAGTCTCCGTGTCTCAGACTCCCAACTATAAAATGGGGATGACAGCCCTGGTCAATCTTACATAAATGTTGTGAGGATAAACAGATTGTGAGATGTTGTGACGTTATTGACATGAACTGGGACCGTATAGATCATTGTTGCAACCAAAGTCCTGTAGTGGCACCAAATCTTGTATAAAGGGGGTCAAATAGGGTGTCTAAGACAAGGTTATGGTTGGCTGGTTATGGTTATGCTATCTGTATATGTGTATCATTTTTGTAGTTGAAGTTATGAATATTGGCTCTATACTATCTGTATTTCAAACTTATGCTATGCTTCTGGGTGACATCCCAGACAAGTTGGTGTCAGCTCTGCCTAGCCTGCTTGATGGCCCATTAAGGACCATCAGCTATACAATTGACCCATTGAGAGAAGGCAGATACGCCTTGTAACTCAGCAAAGTATGCAGGGACTTGCCCATGTGACTCCAGACTCCATTTTGCTGTAATTTTCTACAGTAAGGACAAAGAGGTGTTCTTACACCTAAAAAAGACTATAAAAGGCTGATGCCTCATCTCCATCTTGTCTTCAATCCTGCTTCTTACCTCTGGAGGGACTTTGCTACAAACGGAAGCTCTACACAAAGGACTGATGACACATCCCAGCGGGGGATGTACTCCAGAGACTTGATTTTGAACCTGCAGTTTATTCTATCACTGCTACAAGCCTGAACCAAGTCTTTGCCATTACTGTATGTAATTGATTCCATTTAACCAATTCTAGCTCTCATCTATATTTTTTTCCTTTTATGAATAAATCTTTAGATTTTAGATTCTAAAGGATTGGCAACGGCGTGATTTGTGGGTAAGATCTGATTTGTATATTGACCTGGGTCTGGGGCTTGGTCCTTTGGGACTGAGAGAATCTTTTTTCTTTTACTGGGGTATTGGTTTTCATAACCATTTGTCCCCATAACGAGTGGCATGGTGGTGATCCTGGGAAACTGGAGTGTCTAAGGGAATTGCTTGTATGACTTGTGGTTAGCCAGTGGGGTAAAACCAAAGTCTTCTCTGTTTGGCTGGTTTGGTTTGCCTTAGAGGTGGAAAAACCCCAGCCTTGGGTTGTAACTGCCCTGTTTTAAAGCAATTTGTCCTGAATTGACTCTCTCAGTTGGGTTCCGCCAGAACCAGCATCGTTACAGATGCTCAGATGCAACAGTGAGGGGGGGGCATATAAGTACCTTAGATATATAGAAGGTTGCACAGGCAATCATAGATCTGGCATTTCCTAACTTTGGAGGGTTTGACTTTGCTATCTAAATAACCTAGTTTTTGTTGTGTTTAATATTAATATATGGAGGGAGTTACTACTGGTTAAATCCTGGTCCTAATAGATAGATATCTACACCACAAAGCCTTCACAGCAAATGGCACTAACCAACAACTGTGCTCTCATCAGAGAAGATAAAGACGAAGTGGGCATGGAGATCAAACAACCCCCTCACCCACAGACTTGCTGTGAAAGGGCAGTGAATTGACATCAATATTGATGCAAAAACAATATTAATAACTAACTTTTTTTTAGGTTGTTACGAACTTGTTGCATCTTTACTGAATATTAAGACATAGCTACAAGTATGTTATAGCCAGGATGCTTGGAAATATAACAGTACATATGTTTAACATATGTTAGAAAATTTTAATGCTAATCAAAGAAATTCCAGAAGATTTCTGCTTTCTTCCCAGGACAAGCAAACCTCAAGAAGACAAACCAGGTTTATGAAGAAGCTTGACTGTGAAAGGAATGTAGGATGTGTTCTCAGAGCAATAAATCTGGGTAAAGTGGGCTCTACCAATCACCACCTTCTTGCAAGAAAATCTGCTTGTGTTCTTAAAATCTTTAGAAAAAAACATGTGTAGCTGGAGGTGTTTTAAACTTTTGTTTGCCATTTCAACATTTAGGAAATAAACACCTTTGTGAAACGCAGACTTGCAAATATGTTAGCTAACTGCAAAGCTCCTAAGATAGCTCCTGATATCATTGCTATGTAAATGGTAAAATGATTCCAACATGGATAGTCTAATGACCTTGCTAAACTACTTAGCAATGTAAGAAGCCATTGAAGTATAGAATATTTATACTAATGGGGAATTAATTACTGGCAGTGCACAAGCAAACCTCATCCAACTCTGGAAGACAAGGATCAGCTCTCCAAAAAATTGTTGTAAGAATCATCAACTTTTTAATTATTTAAGCTAAAGACTTTATAATTGTTATTTAATTTTAAAGGACTGTATCGAGAACTAAAACTTTAATATGAAGAACAGGAGTGTTTGGATTTTTCAAAAAGAGAATTTCATTGACTATCAAATTCTAATAAAACTGGGAGAATATCTCAGAAAACGGACTGAATAAAAAAGAAAGAGTTAAAACTAAATTTCAAAGTTCTCTGATGCTTTTCCGCCATAAGAAGAACAAAGACAATTAAAGAAATGTTGCATATTTATTAGGCAGACTGCATATTCATGAGCTGAAGGTATCACCTAAGCCAATCCCAAAAGCATGAAGCAAATGAAAGGATGACAGCAACCAACTTTGAATCTGAACAAGCCTGAAAGAAGTGTACTTCCCTAATTTAATGGAAATGGGAATGAAAATCTCTTAAGTGAGCACTCATCTCACACACAACTTCTGCTAGACTGCTCAAACAACAAGCATACCACAGCTCATCCTGTCCATCGCTACAAGCAAGCTGCCACAGACAGCTAAGGAAAAAGAGAAGACTCAAGAAGAAACCAACCCAAGGATACTGTCCCCAAGACTTCAACATGGATTGCTGAGAGGAAAGTTAACTAAGACCCTGCAAGGAATTAGATTTAAAACTCTTGTAATGATTTTATTGAGATTTTGAAATTTTGTTGTAACTTGAAATACGAACAGTTTCTCCTGTTAATCCCAAGGTGGTTAGACCATGTTTTCCTGGAGAAGAGGAAGGGGCTAAACACTGGTAAACCAAGAAATTAGTGGGATTTAATTGGAATTAAGATTCTTAATATTTGTAATTGGCCTGTCTCAAGACAGCTCCCTAAAGGACTTCTTATAAGTAACCGATTTGAATATTTTCTTCAGTTTCATAGATTTAGTTAAGATTGTCTTACTTTGCCCAATTATAAACGGTGTGGTTATTTATTAATAATCAATAGGATTCACCTGACATTAAACAAAATTCTTTTGCCCAATCATAAACAGTTTTCAAGCATCTAATAAGATATTGAAACTGAATACACAATAATTTTGGGAAACAATATACTTTCTTCTTAATTTACCAAATGAAGATTGCCATGGATTCAGTCCACTCTTAAAGATGCAACCTATATTAGAAGCCTTCCACAAAGAGACATATAGAAGAGATTGTAACAGAAGTACTGAGTGTATCATTTGTGTTTTCTTTAATATTTTCTTTTTCTTTCTTTAATACTAAAAAGCACTGGGTAATAATTATCATTAATTTGCTTGGTCTTGATCTTGGCATCCCCTGGTATGTAAAAGATTCCCTGAATAAATAGGGGGAGTCACAATTCCTGAGAGTCTCATGAATAGTTTGTATCAATAGTTCCATCTTTTGATTTGGTTTTCCCTGATTTGGCAGTAAGAAACAATTAGCAAGAGCTAGTCTACCATTCCTTGTTTCTCTAAACTAAATATTTTTAGTAATTTTTAAAATAAAATTACTTGGAAACCAAAAATTTAGAGTTACACCGAGGTTTAGAGTCCAAACTTATCCCCTCCTTAGGGTTTGCCTTTATTGTTAACTTAACCACAACAAAACAAACCCCAGTCTAGATTTACTCCTAAATAGAGTGCATGGAAGTTAATGTGCTTAATTAACTGTATATTTTATTTGACTAGCTGTATACTACACATCTCATTTTTCTCAAGTATATCAATCAAATCCACACAAATGTTGCCAGTTAAATTAATTTGCATTTATATTATTCCAGGGGAGGGGGGAATGGAAAGAAAAAAGTAATTTAATAAGAAGTTATGAAACCATCTGATATATATGTGCAATACATATTAATATTTTTGTTAAACCTACACTTTCTATTAAAGTTTTTACTTTTTATACTGTAATTTCCCCCTTTTCTGGTGTTTGCAGTTGGCCATTGGCACCAAAGGAAGAGTTGCACTATTGTTGATGTGAACTATATTAATACTAAAATACAGAATATAGTCTTCTATTTTATCTCTAAATTGAATGTCTTCACAGAGTGGCATTGTTACCTGCCTTACAATTTGAGAGTTAGTAAACCTTGAATGCTCTGAATTAGAGTATTCAGCTTTTTAGATTAACGTTTGAGCTCACCACAAAAAATATATTAAGCAAAAATATAGCTTTATTTTCAATGGACATGAATTCAGATGAACACATCTGAGTTAAAAACCAAACTTAGGTTTTTGGGGGTTCCCTCATGAATGTTATCCCATGGCTCTTAAAAGGGGTCTTCTTAGGATGCCCATAACTAAAAAAAAAAAAAAAAAAAAAAAAAAAAATTCACCTCCAAAAGGATTGAGAATCCCTGGTATTAGAGTCTTTGATGAAGTGTAAAAAGTCAGGCTGGGAGTTGGAAAGGTTCCTATTTCTGAAGAAGAAATCAGTTTTTATAACATGTTGCAAATATACTGGTATAAAATTCAGTTGCTACCAAGTTACAGAGTTTCTCTTGAATACAGAAAAGGAGAGGGCTAGGTCTGCAAATTTCAGAGCTGCATAAAAGTAACTTTAAGGATTTAGCCTCAGGAGATCAAGGATGTAACAACCCTTCACTGAATGAATCACTGGTAAACCCAAGTCCCTTTTTCCGCTTAACTAAAATGGATTATTTTAGGCTTAATCAATTGCTGCTGCTGCCTTCTCTTGTCTAGCTCTGTAGAGATCATGGTTTTCCTTTAAAGTCTTAGTTGGAAAGCATTAGTCTTTCTCGATTTCTGACTCCACATGTAATGTGTGAGAGGGGTGAGAATCTTGTCTTTCTAGAATATACTACAGTCTACACGGAACAAACAATTGCGTTTAATTCCTGTGCTTAAGTACAGTTTAAAGATAATTATGACCTGTGTGATCACCAGCCCATCTACAACCACGTGTGACAAATGTGCTTAAGCATGTATTACCCTGCCAGAGTCTGGAATCAGGGAAGTTGCCGTAAGGAAGAATTAAATGTTGGGGTTTGGACAAAGCTTCCTTTTTATGAAAATTCTGTGAATGTTATAGTACAGAGACTTAATCCTTTTTTCTTGAATACTCTCATACACCCACTTTAGAGCTCTCCTGGAAGAAATCAAGGCTGTGTCACACTTATTTGATGTGGTAGTTAGATGATGGATATTTCTTCAGTCAACAGAATGTTTTATTGTTATCTAAAATTAAGATGCAAGTAAATGTTTCAATTCTTTTACCTGGCCTGGGACTCCTGATGGTCTGGTTTGCTTATACTTGAAGCACCAGCCTGGGTCAACATGACCTTCACCTCAGCAAACCAAAATGGTGGAACTCTGTTGAAAAGCCTGAACTATTAGGAATGAAATAGATTGCACAGTACTGACAATTTTATGGGAACAACTTCTGTCATCTGCACAATTTGGATTCCATGGGACTCCCATTCATTAATAAAACACTAGTTGACCAATTGGTTTTCTACAAGTATGTTGGAAAATTATATACACACACCCTGTCTTGATGCAAAATCTCTGAAACACCAAGAAATTCTGAAACACCAGGAATTCTTACAGGTTCCAAAAATTCCATATCCTTGACTGGCATTTATAAAGTGCTTTTCACTGGAGTATCTAACTCCAAAAGTAACCCACCAAACTCGCTCTAAAATGATTACAGGCACCAGTCCTCAATGAGGTAACATAACAAATGAAACACAGTTGTAAAGAGACCCTTAAAGACGCAACATACAGATCAGCTTCATAATTATGTGTACATTGTATGATTTAGTGCCAGAGACAATCCTAAAGTAATGGCAGACATAAATCTGAAACCCTCCTAACAATGAAACCTGTGACATGACTGATGGATGCAGTGAAGTAAATTAAAATCCATATTGCTATTAAAATTCTTGGTTAACTGCAGCAAGGCTCCTGAAGAAAATCTAAAGCTCACACTGAAAATACACTTAAATACTGTTTTGTAATGTTTACATAAGAACAGCCATACTGAGTCAGACCATCTAGCTCAGTAACCTGTCTTCTGAGAGTGGCCGATGCCAGGTGCTTCAGAGGGAATGAACAGAACAGGTAATTATCAAGTGATCCATCCCCCCTCGCCCATTCCCAGCTTCTGGCAAACAGAGACTAGGGACACCATCCCTGTGTGATGAACCTATCCTCCATGAATGTATTTAGTTATTTTTTGAACCCTGTTATAGGCTTGATTCAAAAGTTTTCATATCATGGGACAACTCAGTCATCTTCCCAAAGAGGAGAAAATGATTCCGGTAGAAAGAGACCATGACTGCACCGTGACAGAAAACATTCAGGTGCACAAAGCCATATCTCCTTCATCAGCCTCCCAGTGAGGTGTGACATGGTCCAATCAAAAATAACACTCCACCGTGATGCAAAGAAGATTAATATCAAGGGAGAGCCTGTATGAACTAGCAATGTTGACTGTGGCTCTGATCCCTGGAAGTACTATTCTCCAGTTCAGATTTAGGATCTTCATGCAGATACTTGATGATTCCAATGCATTCAGCAGAATTTAAACTTTATTTTTTAACAAATTACATTTCTAGTCCTTCCAGTTGCACTATTAATATTCTGTATGTGGACCGATGCTGTATTTTCTGCTGAGTCTGCAAACCAAAACAATAACACAAGAGTGATGTCACCACCTAAATTATCACAATAAGGTGACAATGTCAGCATTTTAAACTTTTGCACTGCTGATCATGAAGGCTTTACTCAGATTTCCCACAGACTTCATCTCCTCCCTCGTTGACTTGTATGCGAGCTTAACGTCTGTAAGGACACTGCGACTTGATGCATGATCAACAGCAAAATCATTAGGGCTGCAATTCAGAAAAACATTTAAGCATGTGCTTAAGTCCATCCTATTCAGCACGTACTTAAAGTTATGCGTGTGCTGAGTTTTGCTAAATAGGGCTGCACTACTCAATCACGGCACCTAGAAAAGTTGGCATTTAAATAGTTAAAAAAGAATGCTGATTTATTGAAGTTAGTGGGAGTTCTGCCTGAATTAGGACTTAAGGATTTGGCTTGTTTTTAATAGAAACATCCAGCTAATATGTTTTATCCAGGGAGTTTGGACTCATTTGAAAGAACATTCTACACTGGATAAAGCACATTAGCTGGATGTTTCTACTAAAATGAGGCCAAATCCTTAAGTCCTAATTCAGGCCAAATTCCCACTGACTTAAGTCAGTCAACATTTTAAACTACGGGTACTTTAATGTCAATACTTTTAATGATTTTGCTACTGATCTTTGGCCAAACATGATTAATGTTATTTAAAAGTCATGTCACAATACTAAAGGCCCAGCACTGCTCCCATTGAAGTCACTGGCAAAATTCCCATTATAAGAAACTTATGTTTGTGTATTTCTGTGGTTATTTCAAAATGTAAATTATTTTTAAAACATACATGATATGCACATTAACTACCTTTTTGTAAAGTGTTTTCAGATTAACGTTTTAATACTTGATCTGATTTTGTTGTAACCATGGTGAAAAAATGAATCTACACTTGGCATTCAATTACATTTGGCTGGACCATGATTAGGGCTATTGGAAATCTACAGTAAGTTTTGTTGGGTTTCCATCTCAGAGTGTACAGATTTGGCCATGGAGGCATGTTTCTAGGATTTTTTACATAAACTCACTCAACACTAATGGGTGGATTGAGATATTGTTACTCACATTGAATAGATCTTACTCCATGATTACTCCCATTGAGGTCAATGGGATCACTCATGGAATAAGCTTCTACCCAAAAGATACCACAATGTGGCTTTAAGCTGTTTACTACATTATTTGTAACATTACTGAGTGTTTTTAAAGAAAAGTAATGCAATTCTACTCAGTTTTGTTTATTTTTACACAAATCTTCCCCTCTTTCAATCTGCCCTAAAAAGCATATCCCTCAATTTTCCCATCCTCCTTGCCCACTGAAGATCTCTCAGCCTGCTTAGAAATCTTTCCTTCTCTCCCAGAACTGTTTGTTGAGGACCAAACACATGAAATATTTGACAGAACATGCAGTTACTTGCCCTTTAAAATGTGTGTGTTTTTGGGGGTTGACCTTACTTCCATTAAAGACAATATCATTTAGATTTTTGCCATCACTCCCCCTCCACCCCCCTGTAGCGGGGTGGTTACCCCGCTCCTGCCCTGAAGGGCTTAAAACAGCCCTGGGAGAGGGCTGTGTCAGGGAAAGCAGCTAATAAGCTGATTGAGGAAGCAGCCGCAGCTGGGCCACGCCCCAATCAGGCCTCAGCTGGCCCTATATAAGAGGCTGCGAGCCAGGAGCTCAACAGTCTCTCTCTAGCTGTAGAGGGAGACAGACCTGGCTGCAGGGACCTGAGCAGAGTACCTGAGTGGAGCAGGGCTGGGGAATGGCAGAGGAGCTGGGGAGGCTCCAGCCTGGAAAGCCCCAGGCTGCGGCCTAGCAGAAGGCCAACGGGTACTGGGGGTTGCAGAGGGCAGCCCAGGGGTAGACAAAGGCAGCAGGTCCAAACCCAACCTTGCCAGTGATGAGTAGGCTGATACTGCAGTCTGCCCCAGGGCGCGGGGGCTAGACAATGACTGGCAGTAGCCTTATACTGAGGCGAGGTGGGGATAGTGGGTGGGGGCTCCCTGGGAAGGGGAGACCCTGCGACAAAGGGGTTACTGCCAAGGGGCAGCACCCCAGATAACGGGGCACCGGGTCTGGGAGGGACACGGGGGCCAAGCGGCAGTGGGACACCAGCCTGCAGAGGGCGCTGCGGAAGCTGGATGAGCTAATTCCCAAAGACAACCAGCAGGAGGTGCTGCAGGGGTGAGTCCCGCACCTTTACACCCCCCAATTAAAAGACTTTATAATTCTTAGATTCCCTATAATTTTGTTAGGAATTTGGAGCAATCTGCCACTGAAACATTACATTATCAGAATATGACCTGCTGAAAGTAGCATGAAAGAATTTTCCTTGGCAGAGTAAGAATTGCTCTAGGTTCCAGTACAAAATTTTATATTTTGGATTATTGTAACTCTCAAAACTACAGGTTGCTCTACCTGATGGTCAGAGATTCCACAGTATTTCATTGCATTTCAGAAAACTATGCTCTATCTTTTTAAAAGGCAAAAATGGCATTACCTGCTTCTGAGTCACTGATAATTTGGAAGAAAGTGATCTTGAATGTTTTTGTGAACAGATAAAGCAAAAGATGGGGTATTAGTTGGTGTCTGCTACAGACCACCAAACACAGTAGGGAACAGGATGAGTGGCTCCTTACACAACTATCTATAATATGATCATAGGGAACTTCAATCTGAGTGACATGTGCTGGAGGTGTCATGCTGCCAGCACTAAAACATCCTTGGAATTTCAAATATTATAGATGACAATTTCCTAACTCTAAAAGAGTTGCATTCAACATGTGGGAATTCTATACTAGACCTCCTCTTGACAATAATGAGAAACTGATCATAGAACTAAAAATGAATGTAGCTTAGGTACAAGAGATCATGACTTGATCACAATTATAATGTGCGAATAAAATAAAGTCCAGACCAGTTTTATTTTTATATATATATATATTACACATACACACACACAGTGCTTGAGAAGGACCAGTTTCCACAAAGTTGAAAACAATTATGAGCCAAATCAGCTGGGAGGAAGAATTTAATCACGAAAATGTGACTGATAACTGGGAATTGTTTAAAAACACTTTGCTAGATGTCCAAAAAGCCACAATCACACAACTGAAGAACAAGGTCATATTGGCTAAACAAATGACCTGACTTAAAGGGAAAGTGAAGGTAGCGCGCGCGCATACACACACATGCGTGCACACACACACACAATTCTTTGTGTACTCACTGCTGGGTTCAAGACTCCAATTGTGCCTTTCAGTCATAAATGTGAGAGCTGACACATGTATATTACACACAACAGAAAAACATAATTTATCAAGCCTGGAAAAGGGAACTATGATGAACAATATGGACTGGTTCTGAACTCTCTTGATGCCCTACGGATAGACCTATGAAGAATGAGGCAGGTGTACTGGCAAAAGAGGAAGTGGAAGGTTACTCTCTGGACACAGATGGCCTGATGCTCTTCAGTTGCACTCATGTAAATAGGTGTCTCTCCACTGAAGCCAATGGAGTTACAGCTGTTGAAAGAACAACTGGGTCCAAAAAAGAATTAGATAAGGTCATGGAGGATAGGTCCATCAATGGCTATTAGCCAAAATGGTCAGGGACACAACCTGCTCTGGGTGTTCTTTGACCTCTAACTGCCAGAAGCTGGGATTGGATGACAGGGGATGGATCATGTGATAATTGCCCTATTCTGTTCATTCCCTGTCATGCATCTGTCTCTGGACACTGTTGGAAAACAAGGTATGGTCGTTCTTATGTGTAAAAACTGGTCTTGAGTGAGATCGGAATCAGCCCCAGAGGGTCTTCACTGATAATTACAGCATTCGATCTTAGACAATGCATGTAAGATAATAAGAGATCTAAAACCGTAGGCCCTGATTCTACACTCCACTACAAGAGTGAAATGTCATTGACTTTGGTGCAGTTACACCAGCATAAAACAGTGGAGAATCAGGCTCTTAGTCTTCCAAATAAAAGGTTAAAATCCTTATAAAGTTCGCATCCATCATTCTAGGGACTAATATAGCTCCTGTCACTGTAGTATCCGAGTGCCTCACAACATCCTTATGAGATAGGGAAGTATTATTCTGCTTTTATGGACGAGAAACTGAGGCACAGAGAGATTAAGTGATTTGCTCAAGATCACACAGGAAGTGTGTGGCAGATCCAGGAATTGAATCCCAGTGTTTTGAGTTCCATTCTAATGTCTTTAACACAAAACCGTCTTTCTTCCCTATGTGGTTGTCCACAGAAATTGACATGCCACAGAAAAACCCAAACCTTCATGATCTGTAAATGTCAAGAATACTTTTGATTTTTCAGACTGGTCAATTGATGACCAACTTGCCAACTTTTTGGGTTTCTTACCAGGGAAATAGACTATTTCACACAACTAGGCTAAACATGAGTTTTTTATAAAAACACATACATGCGGGTATGTGGTATTTGAAAAAGACAGTTTTCTACTGATTCCTTCATTACACTGTCTTCTTTTGGTATAAACAGAGGCAATTTTATTTTCTTGCTGTTTATTTTGTGAGAACTACTACTTTTAAATCAGTGCTGAGGATGGGGAATAGGTATAGCTAATGCTCTGAAACAGTCAGACAATAAAATGTAAAAATATAACATGACGTTTAACACATGATTTATTGACATGAATCATATGACAAGATTTCAGCTAGAAAAAATAAGAAATCAATATATCATTCAACAGTATATATTGTATCAACATTCTCCTGGCAGAAGAGATGCCTGAATTTGAACCGAGACAGTAAGAAATTATTTGATCTATTTGTATGAAAGAGATGGGACTAGTTATATTGAAGAATGTGGCTTCCTGCATTCAAGTAGGAGATGGATTTGGCCGGTGGCTTATGAGCAATTAGTTATGATACCCAGGCAATAGTCATACTTGTGCATTTGTGTGTATATATTTGGAGTGCCATGCTATTAAATAAACAATTTATTTTAATGATTGCACATTCAAATAAACATAGATTTAAATAAATGCAACGTATGCATGAAAAGTGAATTTTTCAGGGCTTGGATATTATTTACAAATCAGCCTGCAAAAGGGAGATTCTAGCCTAAGAGTCTGAGCTTTTGAACTTTTGGGCATTTGAAATTCCATGCAAAAGTAGTATGGATACCATCTTTGATTTGTCACTGAGGGTACATCTGTGACGTTGCACTCTATATGATTTTATGAAAATATGCTAATGAGTGTGAATATAATGTAACTGGAATATGCTTCATGCAAAAGGTCTCTTGTAAGGTATCATTACAAAGCTTATAATCTACTGTGTTCATCCTATTTGTATGAATGTATCATTCTTGTATCTGAAACTAGAAATATGAAATATAACTCTGAGGGCCTATTGTAATTATGCAAAGTGTGGACCATTAATGGTGGGTTGGAATCTTGATGGTTTGGACCCCATTGGGAGTTGGGCATCTGAGTGTTAAAGACAAGTACACTTCTTAAGCTGCTTTCAATTAAGCCTACAGCTGTTAGGGGACGTGGTTCAGACCTGGGTCTGGGTTTGCAGCAGGCTAGCGGATCTGGCTCAAATCAGGCAGGGCACTGAAGTCCCAAGCTGCCAGGGCAGGAAAGCAGGAACAGGAGTAGTCTTGGCACATCAGTTGGCATCTCCAAGGGGGTTTCTGTGATCCAACCCGTCACAACATCTACACAGGGATAAAAGACCCATGGCATGGCTGTGGCTGGCCTGGGTCAGCTAACTCGGGCTCACAGGGCTCGGGCTGCAGGGCTAAAAATTGCAGGGTCCCAGAGCTCAGGCTCCACCCAGAGCCAGAACATCTACATAGTGATTTTTCAATTCCAGAGCCCAAGCCCTGTGAACCAGAGTCAGCTGACCCAGGCCTACCACAGTTGTTTTATCCCTGTGTAGACGTATGCTTAAGGAGTGCATTTATACACACGTGTTTAAGTCCATCCCTACTCACAACAGCACTTAGAATAATACTTAGGGGCTGTCCTGAATAATGATGTTTTCCTGAATCAGGGCCTTAGATACTATGGTAAAAGAAGCTATATAAAACTCTGAGAGAGAGAGAGAGTAGAGAGGAGAGAAGACAAGACAAGACAAGGAGGAACAGAGCAACACAGACACGCACCCAAAAACACAATAATTATAAGGCTGTATGTTCGTTTGTCATATCCATTATTTTAGTGACAAAATATATGATTTATAGGAGATTTTTCATGAAAAGTGCTGATTAGTTCTCCCCCACCCCCCAGTTTTGCAGTGTGGCTCTACCCTAAGTTTTGCAGATTCTTTCTGCATAACATCTCTAAGATATGGTGTTTCCTAGCTAGTCACATAGCTAAAATTCTTGACCAGGCTCTCATCATCTTACATCTTGATTACTGCAACATCCTGTTTTCTGGCCTTGACAAATGCAATCCTCCCCCACTAATAACCATTCAGAATGCTGCTGCAAAGATCATTTCCATAGACTGTTGCTTTGATCACGTCAACCCTCTCTTTTCATTCCTCCACTGGTTCCCTCTTCTCTATCGTATCAAACTTAAGTTACCTGTCTCTACTTTCAAGGCCCTTCATGGCCTATGCCCACCCTACCTACCATCTCTCATTCAGGATTGAAACCTCAGCTTGTGCCTCCAATTTGCCCTTGATGTCAGCCTCCATCATTCACCTGTTAAATTTTCCAATAAGCACCTTGCTACTTTCTCCCAAGCTGCCGCTAACTCTTGGGAGGCGTTTCCCATAAACATCCACTAAACTAATTCATCCTCCTCTTTCGAATTCCTTCTTAACTCTCCTTTGCTGTGATGCCTACAAAACACTTGATAACGGTTAGGCTGCTGGTGTGCTGAGACCACTACGTATCATTCTAACCAATAATGTCTCATTCTTTCCTTGTACTCCCCCATCAAGTCTGTCTGTATCCTTTTGCTGTCACTTGTCTTATTCTGAGATTGTAATATTTTTAGGGCAGGGATTGTATTTTGTTCTGTATTTGTACAGCACAAAGGGATCCTGGTCTATGATTGAAACTCCTAGGTGCTATGATACTGATAATAATAAATAGTAGAAATAAACAGACAGCTCTGATCTGGGAGAAGGATCATTTTCACTCAATCTAAAAATGACATGAAATTGTGATCAAGAGAATCAGGCCCTGTGGAGAGGGCCTGAAGTACTTTAATCCTATAAGGGTCTCCATGTGCACGATGGGTAACTACCTAGTAAACTACACCTTTCTATAAGCTGCTTATTGGTTTTATGATATGTTTTCTTGGCAAAGCTTTTGTTCTGAATAAACAGTACTTTGCTTTATGAAAGCTGGCTGGTCACTGGTTAACTCTGTCACTGCCACTGAAAGATCAGGACTGCAGGTGTTGAACTACAGTCAGATCTGCTGAGATAGTGAATAGCAGGTGTCTGCAGCCTAAGTCCCTGTTCGGAGGGAGAGGGTCACGGGATTCCACCCTGAGCAAGGTGATGGCTAGAGGCCTGAGAACAAAGAGGGGTGTCTTCAAGGAGGCCACAAAAGAGGTCAAAGGTGCAGTTACCTCAGGAACAGTGTTATTTACACAGGTGAACTTTTACAGCTCTGCAGCCCGAGCCCTGCGAGCCCGAGCCAACTAACCCAAGCCACCTGCGGGTGTTTAATTGCTGTGCAGACATACCCCCTGCCACCAAGGAAATGATTTTGTGGCTTTCAGGCTATCAGCACTGTAAATGGTGGGAAGAGGCTCAGTGATGTACAGTAGGAGTGTTTCTCCTTTCAGACACTATGACATTCACCTCTACTCCACCAGAGACAAGCATAGAATTCAGAGTCCACCTCTGAACATGGCTGAATTTCTGTATTTTTCAAGAACTGAAATTAGTTTTTTTTCTCATTATTTGCAATAAATTATACTGTGTTGTGTTAGCAAGCATTATAGGTACCCACTTAATTTGAGAATATATGGCCATATATGCTTCATTATATATCTAGTCTACATCTAAGAACACATTGTTCATCTCAAAACCACCATCATAACTGAAGTTTTCTGGCACCTCTGTTGGCAGTCTCAGCAGAGAAGCCAAGGATTGAATGGGTACTAAATTATCTGCTTGCCTAAAGGACTGGTGCTTTCTGCTGTGGGATCAGTCACATTGGCAGGGAAGGGTGGGGAGGCCTGCAAGGCTGCTGCCAGTACAGTGTCCATTATGTGGTTTTAAAACAGGCTTAAGTCTCCAGAGCAATAAATTGCACACTACACATAAATAAAAAATCGACTGCTGTGAATTAGCTATTCCATGATTTTCAATAAAAATATGAGGATAAATGCTCAATATTATGCAAGTGTGCACTATTTATGATGCTGATTTTTGTAGAATACTCAAAACAGAGCTAAATTGCTTTTGATTTACTCAATAATATGTACACATTTGAGCCCACGTTCTTGACTTAATTTTAATGCTTTCCAAAATATGTCACCATTTTCTACAACTATCAGTGCCACAGCTAGCTGTTTAATAATGTGTTACTGTGCTAAAATTGTTTGGTATTTTATCATGATAACTTTGTTCTATATTAATCCTCATCGTTTGTAGAGTACTTTATATCTTCAAAAAATGTTTTGTAAAACTAATTAATCCTCATCACACCCTGTTGAGATGCAACTGTCCAACCATGTAATAAGCTCTCTAGTTACAAAGAAAACATTGTTTCACACCTGAGACCTTCTAAACTACTATCCAGTGTCTAACTTGCTTTTTTGAAGCAAGCTAATCAAGAAGCTTTTTTAAAAAAAGGGTGTCCAGTGCAGGGGCGGCTCTATGTATTTTGCCGCCCCAAGCACGGCAGTCAGGCAGCTTTCGGCGGCACGCCTGCGGGAGGTCCGCTGGTCACGTGGATTTGGCGGCATGCCTGCGGGAGGTCGGCCGGTCCCGCGCCTTCAGAGTCTCCACCACCAAATTGCTGCCGGAGCCGCGGGACCGGCGGACCTCCCACAGGCATGCCGCCGAAGGCAGCCTGACTGCTGCCCTCACGGCGACCATCAGGCCGCCCCCCGCGGCTTGCCGCCCCAGGCACGCGCTTGGTGCGCTGGTGCCTGGAGCCGCCCCTGCTCCAGTGCTACCTGTCAGATATCAGTATTCTGGGTTCTCTGGCAGGCTTCAGGACAGGGCACGGTATAGATGCAGCAGTTGCTGTTCTAATGGATAATCTCTGTCTATAGACAAGAAAAGTACATCCATACTTTTCCTACTAGTTAACCACTCCTGCCCCATTTCTAAGAAGCTACAGGGGGAATAGCAATGTTTCAGGTCCTGAACCAGGAGGGAGCCTTGACTCACCTCGATCAGCTAAACTGAGGTAGAAATACAACTTGCCCTGTCTACACTAGGATTTTACAACATGTTAACTATCACATTGTCCAAGCACACCTTTTTTCCTAGTGCAGACAGGGTCATTGTATTCCAACCTAATAACATGTACAAATAAACAAAAGCCTATAATCTAATCAACTGATTCCTACCAACAGGCTTGGAAGGGTGAAAGAGAGGTAAAGGAATGTTAAATACTTGGGAGACAGGTACAACAGTGAAGGGGGCCAAAGGAGTGCACAGATAAGCACGATGGTATTATCCCTGTTTTACAGATGGGGGCCCGATTCTACTCTCACAGCAGTGCAAATCAGATGTAACTTCACTGAAGCCAATGAAGTAACAACAGTAAAAGGGCTTGTCCACACAGGAAGTTATTCAGGAATAGCTGTTTATATACTCCATGTGCAGACAAACTCTAACACTGGTGTAAGGAAGATGGAATGTGGCTCCCGGGATAAGGCTGTTGGGTGTGGCTGGAGAGTTCAAAGGGTCACTCTTCACACAGCAGTTCATTCATACCCAGAATGAAGTTTGCTTTTTTTGTAACAGTATTACTTTGACTCTCATTTAGTTTGTGATCCACAATAACCCCCAGAGCTTTTTCTGCAGTACTCCTTCCTAAGTAGTTATTTCCCTTTTTGTAATTGTGCAATTGATTATTCCTTCCTAACAGTAGTACTTTGCATTTGTTCTTATTGAATTTCACCCTATTTATATCAGACCATTTCTCCAGTTTGCCAAGATCATTTTGAATTCTAATCCTGTCCTCCAAAGTGCTTGCAACCCCTCCCAGCTTGGTATCCTCCACAGACTTTATAAGTGTACTTTCTATGCCATTATCCAAATAATTTATGAAGATATTGCCTAGAACTGGACCCAGGACAGATCCCTGCAGGACCCCGCTCAATATGCCCTTCCAGCTTGATTGTGAACCATAGATAACTTTTTCTCTGGGTATATTTTCCAACCAGTTGTGCACCCACTATATAGTAGGTTCATCTAGGCTATACTTCCCTAGTTTGTTTATAAGAAGGTCATGTGAGACAATATCAAAAGACTTACTAAAGTCGAGATATGTCGCATCTACTGCTTCCCCTATCCACAAGACTTGTTACCCTATCAAAGAAGGATATTAGGTCAGTTTGACATGATTTATTCTTGACAAATCCATGTTGACTGTTACTTATTACCTTATTTTCTTCTAAGTGCTTACAGATTGATTGTTCAATTATTTACTCCATTATTTTTCCAGGTACTGAAGTTAAGATCATTGGTCTATAAGTCCCTGGGTTGTCCTTATTCCCCTTTTTTATAGATACATACTATATTTTCCCCTTTCCAGTCCTTGAATATCTATCTTGTCCTCTACAAGTCCTCAAAGATAATCGCTAATGGCTCAGAGATCTCTTCAGCCAGCTCCTTAAGTATTCTAGGATGTATTTCATCAGACTCTGCTTACTTGAAGACATCTAACTTGTCTAATTCTTAACTTGTTCTTTCCCTATTTTAGCCTCAGATCTTATTCAATTTACACTGATGCTCACTATGTTAGTCCTCCAATCACTGATGATTTTGGTGAAAACTGAAACAAAAAAAGGCGTTTATTGACACTTTGGCCATTGCTGCATTTTCTGTTATTGTCTTTCTCTCCTCACTGATTACTGGGCCTATGTTGGCTTTGGTCTTCCTCTTGCTTCTCATATATTTGTAAAATATTTTCTTGTTACCCTTTATGTCCATAGTTTAATCTCATTTTTTGCCTTGGCCTTTCTAATTTTGTGTTGTATGCTTGTGTTGTTTTTATATATATATATATATATATATATAATTTGACCTAGTTTCCACTTTTTGTATGACTCTTTTTTGAGTTTCAGGTTGTTGAAGATCTCCTGGATAAGCCAGGGTGGTCTCTTATAATACATTGGTATAGTTTACTTTTGGGCCCTTAATAATGCCTCTCTAAAACACTGCCAACTCTCTTGAACTCTTTTTTTCCCTTAGACTTGCTTTCCATGGAATCTTACCTGCCATTTCTCTGAGTTTGCTAAAGCCTGCCTTCTTGAAGTCCATTGTCTTTATTCTTACGTTTTCCCTCCTAGCATTCCAATCATGAACTCAATCATTTCATTATCTTTTTCACCCAAGCTGCCTTCCACCTTCAAATTCTCAACCAGTTGCTCCCTGTTTGTCAGAATCTAATCAAGAACAGCCTCTCCCCCAGTCACTTTCTCCACCTTCTGAAATAAAAAGTTGTCTCCAATGCATTCCAAGAATTTACTGGATAATCTGTGCCCTACTGTATTATTTTTTGTATTTTTAAGGATAATTGATGCCAGCGGGCCAAAGTATCCTATAGCTCTATGTCAGGGGTCAGCAACCTTTCAGAAGAGGTGTGCCGAGTCTTCAATTATTCACTCTAATTTAAGGTTTCGCGTGCCAGTAATACATTTTAACATTTTTAGAAGGGCTCTTTCTATAAGTCTATAATATATAACTAAACTATTGTTGTATGTGAAGTAAATAAGGTTTTTAAAATGTTTAAGAAGCTTCATTTAAAATTAAATTAAAATGCAGAGCCCCCCGGACCGGTGGCCAGGACCCGGGCAGTGTGAGTGCCACTGAAAATCAGCTCACGTGCCACCTTCGGCACGCGTGCCATAGGTTGCCTACCCCTGCTCTATGTCATCAAAACTCTACTCTAAGTTGAATGTATAGAAACAACAGAAGGTTTTCTGGGATTCAGAGAACAAAACACAGAAAAAGAGAGACTGTGTCAGCATGTGGGCTGCAAACAGCACTGGGGAGAGTAGGGAAGGGAACAAATACAAGCTCCAAATGGTAAAATATGAAACTCTTGTGCTTTGCCTTTATTATACACCCAGCCCTGAACAATGTTGTCTTGCACTGGTAACTGTTAAAAGAACTTGTCTGCTGTCATGGCTATATAAAATTTGAACATGAAAGCAAGAGACTGATAGGCTTGACTACACCTGCAGAGTGTCTGCTGGCAACTGTTCAAATTTCCCTTCAGGGCTCTGCCAAAGTATCTGAATTCAGAACTTTAGAACCTTGCTATTTTAGTCTTAGATTTCCCTCTGAGCAGAGTTTTCCAGTGCAGCCGAACTACGGAGCTTAGTTTACACCTTACTCTATAAGGCACAACAGATCACTCATTTTATATCCAAATTCACCGAAAAATGGTGTTATTCCTAAGGTTTCAGAGTAGCAGCCGTGTTAGTCTGTATCCTCAAAAATAACAGGAGTACTTGTGGCACCTTAGAGACTAACAAATTTATTAGAGCATAAGCTTTCGTGGGCTACAACCCACTTCTTCGGATGCATCCGAAGAAGTGGGTTGTAGCCCACGAAAGCTTATGCTCTAATAAATTTGTTAGTCTCTAAGGTGCCACAAGTACTCCTGTTATTCCTAAGGTTCCCCAGGACAAGTATGTTCCCCCTTCTACCCCCACATTCCCGCCTCAACAATCAGAAGAAGACTCTTTGCCCACTTGGAGTGGGGAATGATCCTAGCACTTCTTTTGAGCTTACAGCTGACCTGTTTGTATGGAACTACTCTGGATTCTCTCCACCCCGTACTTGCCCTCTTAATGTACATGTATCTTTACCTGAGAGATGGGGTTGGAATAAAAAATGAGGGAGACACAGTCAGCTGCACATCTCTCTAGGCAAGATTCCCAAAATGGCCTTACAGACCTCGGGAAGTGGCCAGTCCTTGTGGTGTGTAATACTTCAGGATTAACCAGTGTCCTAAGGCTAAATAGATAGGATTTTGAAAAGCACCCACTTGATTTTGGAGCACAAGTACCATTGGCAGTTAATGGAACTTGTGCTCCTAAGACTCTTAGACACTTTTGAAAATACCACCTTATGTCATTAGTTAATACCTTAATGCTGTCCTTCAAAACTCTTCTCACTATTTGCTCAAGCAAGTAACTTTTTTGATACTCAAGTAAAGTATCATTAGGTTTTTTCCCCATCAGCAGTGTAAAGTGCTGCCAAGTAGAATTTGAGCCTGGGCTGATAAGTTTCCCTAACATATTTGCAAGTGTAAGCAGAGTCAGGATGAGCTCTACCCTGACATCTGGTGGTGAATTATGGCGAGTGTGGAAAAGAACTCCAGGGGCTAATCTTGTTTGCATAGGCACACCCACTCGCCTGGTATGAAACAACAGCAACTGAAAGTGGTTACTTTGGCTGGTGTGGGATCCCCAGTTTCTCTGTTATTGGGGCAGGAAGAATAAAGTTTTGTTACCCTGATTCTGTGAATCAAGGCCAGTGGAACTGTTGTATGACAGAAGGACTGAGTGAGTCCTTCACCATTACCTAAGTAGCAATTGCTTGACAAGGGGCATGGGTTACAAAACCCAGTGAATTGAGAGAGGATGGGGACAGGTATTTGTACCTGATGGTATGGGCCCCCCTCTGAGGGTTTGAAACACCAATTGCACCACCTCCTCTCTCCATGGTTGAATGTCAGAGCTAACTTTGATTCCATTAGGAGTCTAGTTACAGGCTGCTGAGCTGAATTCACTTTGGGCCAACGGTGCACCAGCACTGGGGCTCCCCTACTATACTATGAGCTGAAATCGCTAAGAGCTGAAATCACAAAAGAGCTAAAGTTATTAAGAGCTGAGATCACTGAGTGCTGTGTTAACTAGTGGGGGAGCCTGAAGCTATATTGCTCAGCAGCTGGTGGAGCAATTTGTGGGGATGACTGGAGGAGCAGCGAGCGGCGTGGAGCCTTGTGGGGCCGGTTGGAGTGGCCCAAGGAACGGTGAGCGGAGCTGTTTGCGGGGACGGCTGGAACGGCTCACAGGTCGGTGAGCGGAGCAGTTTGTAGAGCGGAGCAGTTCGTGGGATGGCAGGAAAGTGGACTGGCTCGTGGTGAAGGCTGCGGCGGAACCCCCACGGAGAAACAGACGGCTGGCCAGCCTCGGATCACATAAGGTGCCCCTTAACACCCTGCGTGCCCCCCCTTTTACTCTGGGGCTGCACTGACCAGGGACAGAGACTTTGGGGGTTGTTGGACTTTTGGGACTTTGGGTGGTTGCTGGACCCAAGAGACTTTGGGGGTGTTGGACTTTGGGGACTCTGGGTGATTTTTGGGTTGCTGGATTCAAGAACCAAAGGGAAAGGACACAGCCCAATTTGCTGGGGTGGGTTTTGCTCATGGTTTGTGTTATGAATCCTGTTTGTGGTGTTTTTCCAATTTTATGCTGATGTCGTTTACCTCATGTTATTAAACATTTTCTGCTACACTCAGACTCCGTGCTTGCGAGAGGGGAAGTATTGCCTCTTAGAGGTACCCAGGGGTTGGTATGTAATTGTCCCAGGTCACTGGGTGGGGGCTCGAGCCGGTTTTGCATTGCGTTATTGAAACGGAACCCCTAGATACAGAACCCGGCCCTTGTTGCTGCCAACTTAGATGGGCAGAAGGGTTACACAAGGCTGACTTTAACACATTAATATCAGAAATTGTGAAGAATGAAATGGAGTTTGTTGAAAACATTCACCAAATAATGTTAACACTTAATTTAAAGTTCTTTGGTTTTGGGTAAGGATGAATGTTTTCTAAGAACTATGTTGCAGTCTATCAACTAAACCCAGGTACCAGGATTCCTTCACATGAATTTCTTCTACTGACGTTGTTGGGTACGGTTAGTCATAAAAAAAAATTTTTCCATGAAAAATGTTGACTTTTTGGTGAAAAATCAAAAACTGATTTTTTGGGGGTCAAAAATTGAAAAATATTGATTAGGAAATGCCACTGTGGTGCCTCCTGAAAGTTTGGATGTCTCTGTCCCCACTACCCTTTATGGGCCAGGTTCCCTGGCCAGACTGCATCTCCCATGATGCATACTGTGTCTTCCCTTGCTGAACTGCTGTAGTTGGAGCTACATGGTCATGATGCATCCTGGGAGATTAGTCTGGCTCGGAAGCCTAGACCACAGAGGAGAACTAGGGCATGTGTTCTGAACTATAACGTCCATGAAGCACTATGGTGGCATTTCTCAATCAAATTTTTTCCTTTCAGCTAAAGCATTTAGGTTTTTTGGATGATTGGGTTTTCAACAAAATTTGTAAATTTTATGCAGATAATTTTCACAAAAAAATAATTTGACCAGAAAGTCAAAATTTTCAATGGAAAAACCCAATTTTCCGTATATACATAAAACAAAGGTTTTGAAAGAAAATGTTTCACCAGCCAAATGGGTGAATCCTTGGATTCTATATACTTGATCCATCATGAAAAGTGTTACATGCACAATATTACCACAGCCTCCAACTGAAATAAATACAGAAGCGAGAGTTAAACTCTACTCTTTTATGTCACATGAAAATTGAAGCTTAGTTTTAAAAAAAGTATCCACACACATAGACAGAGCGAATATGCTTAGTAGTCACAGTATTTTGGATTTTATATTCTTGATCCATCATGAAAAGTGTTACATGCGCAATATCATCACAGCCTCCAACTGAAATAAATACAGAAGCGAGAGTTAAACTCTATTCTTTTATGTCACATGAAAATTGAAGCTTAGTTTTAAAAAAAGTATCCACACACATAGACAGAGTGAATATGCTTAGTAGTCACAGTATTTCCTAGGGTGTTCACATATTTCTTCTTTTGAAAATGCCAAAATCACAAAGAGATCAACTGCAACATTTTATACTGATACCATTTTTACTTTTCAGCTATTCAGAAAAACCCTTCACGCCACAGGAATTCTACATATTTTTACCAGATTTATAAATCAAACACAGCCAAACCAATTAGCCTAAAATTCTGTAACAATAAACTTGCAAACAAAAATATTTGCATCAATGCTAAATGAGTGCCAAGTTTTATTCTAGTGCAACCGAAAGCGAGGGTTGCAATAAATGGGTTTCTAACTTATCTGGATATAAGCTTTTAACTATGTGGGATGCTAGGTGTCCTTGGTGTGTTATTACAAGGTCTTGTATTTACAAATCCTGGGAAGAGTGATGTTTGTTTCTAAAGTGCAGCATGTCACATCAGCTCCTCTAAATCAGTAATGTTCAACCTGTGATTCTGCAGATACAAACCTCTTTGTGCCAATACACGAGGATATTGGAAGGTATATATCCAATTTGTACTCCATTTTGTTTTATAAGGCAGTATGAACAATACAAGGCACACATGCCTGCACCATGAGAACCAATGAAGAGAGGAAGCAAGCTGTTGGGGTTCCCCCCACAAGTAAAATTGGAATGTCGCTTCCCACCCAGCGAGCTGCAGTAGGAGGGGGAAAACAGTTCAGGCAGGCCCCCTGGTGGAGGTAGGATGATGATAATGCATCCTCAGGTCATGACATTGCATCTCAATGGTGTAGTACACTGGTCCTCAAACTTTTGTACTGGTAACCCCTTTCACATAGCAAACCTTTGAGTGCGACCCTCCTTATAAATTAAAAACACTTTTAAATATATTTAACACCATTATAAATGCTGGAGGCAAAGCAGGGTTTGGGGTGGAGGCTGACAGTTCACGACCCCCCATATAATAACCTTGCAACCCCCCGAGGGGTTCCGACCCCCAGTTTGAGAACCCCTGGTGTAGTATCATCACAAGTTGACACAATAACAAAGATTGCAATGAACCAATTGAACATGATTATGTTGTATCTCTGGAAGTCCATTTGAGGTTAAATTGGCTGGTACTCAGTCTGTAACAGCCAGAGTACCACTGATATAAACAGCACAGGATATATTTATTTGTAAGGATAATTCATATCCTCATGGTCCAATTGCATAATCACTTTGTTATGTAAACAGACTTTCTATAGGGGGTTCATTTGGTATATTTGATAATCCCTTCACAAATGCAAAATAAGAATTTGAACTGCTAATCTACAGTGAAACTTGAAATGTGAAAACGGCACATGGAAAGTTCAACCTGCAATTAACCATAAAAGCAACATTGTCTCAATTTTTATGAACATTTACAATATGATGTCTGAACTGATTTAATTGTGTGTAAAAGGCAACAACTGACAAAAGTTATTCTCAGAGGAATGGAACAAAAATAGGAATATTTTAGTCACACATATAGGACAAAATGAAAACTGAGAAATAAATGTGTGCCGTTGATTATGATTTCTTTAGGCAGATTAGGCTATTGCTGTAGGACAAGATTTTCAAAAGCGAGTAGTGCCTCAGTTTGGGGTGCTTAAGCTAAAACAGCTATAGGGACCTGCTTATCAGAAAGTGCTGAGCACCCACCCTCTGAAAGTGAGGCCACTTAATGGGTTTCAAATTGGGCACCCAACAACTGAGGCACCCAAAATCACTAGTCACTTTTGAAGATCTTGGCCAACAGTCTTTTCAGATTCTAATCACTGGAACAAGTACAGGCTCAGAAGGCCATAAAACATATTTACAACTGTCAAGTCAGTACAAGCTTACCTGATGTACAGAACTGTTTTTGTGAAAAAGAAAAAGGAAGGGCGAGATGTGAGGGCTCCCTGAACTTCTGCAACCTGAAATATTTTACGGTTGCTCCATTGTTCAGTAAGCAAGGGAACGATGAAATATGTATTAAAATACAGGGATTCATCTTTCCCCCTTCTTTAAAATCCTGGAAAATGTAGACAAGCTGCTATATTGGTGAAAAACAAATAAAGAGAAAGAACATTTGGGCAAGAGGAAACTTGTGGGTGGCAGAGGCTGGAATAAAGCTGTTCACTTCCATGTCAGTTTAGAGATTCAGATGGGTTTAAACAGTGAGGGACATTCATTAATAACCTCCCTCTCCATCTTTCTTCTCTTCTTTTCTCCATCTTCTTTTCTCTGCATTCTATGCCCTTCCTTCTATCTACTACAGCTCAAACCTCAAATTCATCCTTTAGTTCAAATCCTAACAAATTTTAGTTTATTTCATCCCATCGAATGGAAGTGAATGAATTTTATTTTCATGGCTCCCTTTCCCAATGCTTTATGCAAGGTCTGATACACTAATTCAAATTATCATTCTGTGCACTTTTTGCATTAATTCTCAACTGACTGACCCTCTTCAACTGTAATTATTACCATGAAGGTTTTGAATATCATTAAACTCTTCTCACCGACTGCATTAACTTTAAAAGGTAATTTGATTAATTTCTGCAAGCCACTGGTAGATAGAGATTTAACGCTTCATGGAATTTGTGCATTATCAGTGTTTTGCAGCAACTAGATCTGAAAGATAAACAAAATCCTTGGAGACCAGATGAAAAAGGTTGGTTCTTTCTCTGAAAGATTTTAAGTAATTTTGTTAAGCTTTAGAAACAGTGTTCTAAATTGTTTTCCCCAGAATTACAAACAGATCATTCCTCTGCATTCCCCTGCAGTACTGATTTAATAACTTTTCATTTCTGTGGAACGCATATATTTCCAGAGCATAGCCAGAGGTTCTTCACTTGGGAAAACACAATGACTCTGAGGCAGCAAAAGTTATCAACTGATAAACTGTAGAACAATATAGCCTGCCAAAATATTCAACATGTAAAGACTTCACCTGACTTCAAAACTTATTGGAGACCAACGAGGCATGTTAATGCGGTTTTCAATGACTGGTGCCACTTGTATCATAAGCTATCATGTTTAAATAAAGAGTGCTTGGGGATGGAACTGGTGTAGAAGACAGTGAATAGTGTTATTGAGTATGACTGCTTAATATTGAAAGCTCAGTACAGGCAATTTCAAATGATATTCTCTAATGGAAAATCCCTACATTCCCCACCCCCCTCACACACACACTAAGCGTGTTTTATTACTATGCCAGTATCCAGCTCTTTTCTGCATGTGTTAGTGCACTGGCAGAATTATAGCAGAGAACAATATTCATTAAAATTTCATAACAGGTAATAAAGGCTCAAATTAGAGAGTGGAGTGAGGAATTAATGCAATATGCTCCCTTCCACTACACATGGCAGAGAAGACCAAAACTGAAAATGGTGTAGGAAGAGGGTGTGAAAGGGAAAGGCGGCACTGGACATGGTACCTTCCTCCTGCCCCAAGCCACTCTGCACCACTTCCACTGAAGACCTACTATGCAGCAAGGGGGCATGGTTGCTGGAGCATGGAGAAGTTGGGGGAACAGCTGCTCTACATCACACGTGTGAACGTACCCCAACTTACATTGCAAAATAGAGAGCAGCAGTCCCCACTGACATTTGCACACTGGAAAGGATTATATGAACATAGTTGGCATATGTCAGCCAATGGCAGTTGGTGCAGCAGGGATCCTGGGAGAAGTGCAAATGTCTTGCCAGTCATCGGAAATAGCCCTATGATCTTGGAAGTAGGAGGATTTTTGCAAGAACTGGCAGTCACCCTCCACCCTGGGCATTCCACTTTGTCATCATCCTTGTCTCCAGTTGCAAGGAACACAGCTGAGCATGAAATGGTAAAAGGCTATGGATCTTTTCAGTTGTGTAGTGGAGGATAGGGGCCAAAGCAAAAGTTGAATTGTGCTGGCTCAGTGAGCTGTTGTGTGTGTGTGTGCGCGCAATCTTATTCTTCAGAATTTAAGATTTCATTAAGAAAAGGTAAGTGTCTAAATCTTATGGTTGCAAAGATACTCTTAATAACTTGAACCACGTTTAACCAATCCAGTGATGTCTGCCTGAGTCTGCAGACAGCGTGAAATACAATAGTTCCAAGAGGAGTGGACTATTCCCATTTATCATTTATATGGAATGTTGACTTTGAAGCCTAATTATATGACAATTTAAATGTTGACATTAACAATTTCACTGCAGATCTTTTTAACATATACTGTATATCCCACTAATGTGAGAAATAGATTTGACAACAAATGATTTTGCTGTGATGATCAGAGCACACAAAGCACGATCACATTAGGAAGGCTGATCAAATTAGGAAGATTTTTCCAACCAGCCCTCATTTTGGTGTCATGAGTGGATAGAGACTGGTTTGTGGGCTGACCTTGAAGAATACCATTACTTTCCTCCAAAAAATGTGCTTCCTTGGTCTAAGTGAATTGGCTGTGCTGCAGTTACACTGTAAAGGGCTTTGAAGATGAAAAGTGCTATGAACATGCTATTATTACTAGAAATAACATTATATGTATTACTGTAGCAGCTAGAGGCCGCAACCAAGTGCTAGGCACTGTACAAACACTTAGTGAGAGACAATCTGTGGCCTGAAGCATTTACAATCTAAATAGATAAGACA
Source organism: Emys orbicularis (assembly GCF_028017835.1). Lineage (NCBI taxonomy): Eukaryota > Metazoa > Chordata > Testudines > Emydidae > Emys > Emys orbicularis. The sequence continues at coordinate 29,026,118 of NC_088683.1, read as the reverse complement.
GAAAAGTTGCGGGGGGGAAAGACAAAGACAGATGAAATGAGTTGTCCAAAGTCATATAGCCAGTTAATGGAAGAACCGAAATGCAGTTCTCATGAGTCCCACCCAGGCCAATGTCCTAGTCACTGGACCACATTACTACTCTCAATGTTAAAACTTCCTCACTTAATTTAAATCCCTCCTTGAAACACGCTTTTTCTGGAAACCTTTCAGAGATCTCACCTAGACGTCCCTTGTGCTTCAAGCTTGCACAATCGCCATGTGTATTACACATATCTGAACTGCAAATTCTGTGTTTGAAAAAGATTGTAAACTTCCTGAGATAAGGACCATGCCACATTAAATAATAATATTAATAAAAGAATGGACTGATTTCAAGAGAGTGTCAAAATAAAGGAACAGAATTTACACTGGTACCCAATGGAATATAAAGAAGAGATGCAGTAGGAATACTGCATGTAAGTAACTCACTTAGAATAGGATCCGTTACTAAAGACCATAATCTGAGCCCAGTTTACACCTCAGTAGCAGTTGACAAACTGGCTGTGCACCAAGCTGACCTAACCTGGGGAAGGATGCCTAGTGCACAAAGGCTACGGAGATGGGTATCTGCACCACAGCTGAGAGCTGCAAAGCTGAACTGAGGGTGAGGAACTTGTAAATGAACTACCTACTCCCCCCAAACAGCCTGACATCTATTCTAACCTTCTCTCTCACCTCTTCTGATGCAATCCTAGGGCTGCAGTAAGTTCTGTGTGTCTCCACTGACGGCAGAGGAGAGAGGGAGACCAAGATTCTTAACCTTTAAAACAGTTCCAGGGGAGAGGCAGCATGTTTCCTGGGGTCTGATCTGCAATCAAATGAGCCCTTGCCTCTTCTTCCTGGCTGTCAGCTCAGATCTCGATTTTGGGCCTCACAGGCCTTTTTTATGGTTTCTCTGAGCTGAGTATCAATTAGATGGTAGAAATGGGAGGCAAGAAACATGCTCAGTGCCACTGCTGACCTCATCACCAAGGGCCCAATTTCTATCTATGTCAATTGGCCTGGGTGTAGTAACAGACTCATCCCTGGAAAGGGTTAGACCTCTGCATGAGACTTCTTCCCCGGATGAAACAAAGATGCTGAGGTCTCTGATTGCACTGCAGACAGAACACATGCATGCTCCCTCCCCCTACAGCACATACAGAACTGCATTCCTTGCCCTCCCCAAACTCCCCACACACATTCCTCTTACTTTCCCCGCCTGTCGCAGTACCCTTGCACTCCACCTGTAGGAACGTTTTCCATAATGACAGCTGGACTTACATGCAGCTGTGAGAGCTTCACGTCAGCAAGTGCTGCCCACTGTCATGTCCCTTGTAAGAAATGTTAATCTATGTACTGCTGTTTAACAAAAATTGAGTCTTACAAAAACAGTGATTCTTTATTTGTGACCTACACAGCGTGGTTGCAACAGAAATTCAAACACAGTGGCAACTGCCACATTTGCAGACTACAATTAGTGCTCAGGCAGGAATCATTACAGGGGTCATTCAAGATGGGAAGTAAACAATGCCTGGCTTAATTCATTATAGAAAGACACATTACTGTGGTTCATTATCAAAATGCTGCTTCAAAGCCTCCCTGATTCAAATAGTCCCTTGTTGAGGTCCTCTAATAGTCCTAGTGTCTGGCTGCTCATAATCAACTGCCAGGCAATCCACCTCAATACTCCATCCCTGGGAAAACTTTTACCCCTGGGCTTCACAAATGTTATGTGAACATAACAGCAGGCTGCTATGACCATGGGAATATTTTCCTCACTGAGGTCTAACCTGTGAAAAAGGCAGCACCAGCGACTGTGTAATCTGCCAAACACACATTTTATGGTCATTCTGTGCCCGCTGAGCCTGTTGTTGCAGCGCTCCTTGCTGCGGTTAAAGTTTCCAGTATATGGCTTCATAAGCCATGGGAGTAAGGGGTAGGCTGTGTCTCCCAGGATCACTAGGGGCATTTTCACATCCCCTACTAGAATCTTCTGGTCTGGAAAGAAAGTCCCTGCATGCAGCCTTCTATACAGGCCAGTGTTCCTGAAGATGCCTGTGTCATGCACCTTCCCTGACCACCCTGCATTGATGTCAGTGAAATGACCCTGGTAATCCAACAGCACCTGCAATAGCATAGGGAAGTAACCCTTTCTATTGATGTACTCAGTTGTAAGATGGTCTGGGTCCAAAATTGGGATGTGTGTGCCTGCTATAGCCCCACCACAGTTAGGGAATCCCATCGCCACAAGCCATCCACTATTTTCCGCACATTACCCAGAGTTATAGTCCTTCATAGCAGAAGGCAATTAATGGCCCTCCACACTAGCATAACTGCAACCCCCATGGTGGACTTCCCAACTACAAACTGATTCATGACTGACCGGTAGCAGTCTGGAGTTGCCAGCTTCCACACAGCAATCGCTACTCGCTTTTCCACCATTAGAGCAGCTCTCATTTTGGTGTCCCTGCACCGCAGGGCAGGAATGAGCACTGCACACTGTTCAAGGAAGGTGGCTTTGCACATACAAAAGTTCTGCAGCCACTGCTCATCATCCCATACCTGCATCACAATCTGATTCCACCACTGGTGCTTGTTTCCCGAACCCAACAGTCACAGTCCACCACATTTGTGAAGCCCAGGGGTAAAAGCTCCGTGAATGCCAACATCAATTCTGAATTGTTTCTTTCCATGGCACACATCAGGGTAGGCACCATGGATTCCTGTTCAGATTCTCAGCTCATGTAATACTGCAGGATCAGCCGCATTGTGTTCATAATGCTCATCACAAGACTGGAGAACAGTGCAGGATCCACGCTTTCAGGCAGAGATGGTGGGTGCAAAGGTTACAGGGCCAGTTGAAAAACAGCACAAAACGCAGTCGGAAGCTCTTGGAATTATGGGACGTGATCCCGCCCCATGATGCACTGAAATCCATTCCCACAACTCCTAGCAGGAGAAGGTGGTGATTTTCACAGTGTGATCGCTACCCACGGTGCACTGCTCTCTCTGTGGGTGCTAGAGCACCAACTGTGTGCTCCACTGACACAAGGAGCACTGTGTGAACATGCACAAGTGATGTAATTACAGCAGTTTCTGATCATCGATGTAACTTAAGTCGACTTAACTCAGTAGTGTAGACATGGCCTAAATGGTGTTTAAACCAGGCATGTCAGGGGATTGATAACAGCATTTCTCCAGACAAAGAAAAGACACCTCAAACCAATTCAATGGTCTATTCATTTAGTACCAGAGGTTGCAGCAGGAAGACATAATTTGCATTCAGGAGTACTTGTGGCACCTTAGGCCTGGTCTACACTAACCCCCAAATTCGAGCTAAGGTACGCAACTTCAGCTACGTGAATAACGTAGCTGAAGTCGACATACCTTAGTTCGAACTTACCGCGGTTCAGACGCGGTCCACACGCGGCAGGCAGGCTCCCCGTCGACTCCGCGGTACTCCTCTCGCCGAGCTGGAGTACCGCAGTCGACGGCGAGCGCTTCCGGGATCGATTTATCACGTCCAGACGAGACGCGATAAATCGAACCTGGAAGTTCGATTGCCAGCTGTCGAACTACCGCGGTAGTGTAGACCTGGCCATAGTGACTAACAAATTTATTTGGGCATAAGCTTTCATGGGCTAAAACCCACTTCATCAGATGCATGGAGTGGAAAATACAGTAGGAAGATATATATACACAGTACATGAAAAGATGGGAGTTGCCTTACAAGTGGGGGGTCAGTTCTAACGAGACAATTCAATTAAAGTGGGCTATTATCCACAGGAGGAAAAATCACTTCTGTAGTGGTAATCAGGGAGGCCCATTTCAAACAGTTGACAAGAAGGTGTGAGTAACAGTAGGGGGAAATTAGCATGGGGAAATTAGTTTTTAGTTTTTGTAGTGACCCATCCACTCCCAGTCTTTATTCAGGCCTAATTTGATGGTGTCCAGCTTGCAAATTAATTCCAGGACTGCAGTTTCTCATTGGAGTCTGTTTTTGAAGTTTTTTTGTTGAAGAATTGCCACTTTTAAGTCTGTTATTGAGTGTCCCGGGAGGCTGAAGTGTTCTCCGACTGGTTTTTGAATGTTATAATTCTTGACGTCTGATTTGTGTCCATTTATTCTTTTGCATAGAGACTGTCCGGTTTGGCCAATGTACATGGCAGAGGGGCATTGCTGGCACATGATAGCATATATCACATTGGTAGATGTGCAGGTGAACGAGCCCCTGATGGTGTGGCTGACGTGATGGTTCCTATGATGGTGTCCCTTGAATTGATATATGGACAGAGTTGGCAACAGGGTTTGTTGCAGGGATACGTTCCTGGGTTCGTGTTTTTGTTGTGTGGTGTGTAGTTGCTGGTGAGTATTTGCTTCAGGTTGGGGGGCTGTCTGTAAGCGAGGACTGGCCTGTCTCCCAAGATCTGTGAGAGTGAGGGATCATCCTTCAGGATAGGTTGTAGATCCTTGATGATGTGCTGGAGAGGTTTTAGTTGGGGGCTGAAGATGACAGCTAGTGGCGTTCTGTTACTTTATTTGTTGGGCCTGTCCTGTAGTAGGTGACTTCTGGGTACCCTTCTGGTTCTGTCAATCTGTTTCTTCACTTCAGTGGGTGGGTATTGTAGTTTTAAGAATGCTTGATAGAGATCCTGTAGGTGTTTGTCTCTGTCTGAGGGATTGGAGCAAATGCAGTTGCATATTAGAGCTTGGCTGTAGACAATGGATTGTGTGATGTGGTCTGGATGAAAGCTGGAGGCATGTAGGTAAGTATAGTGGTCAGTAGGTTTCTGGTATAGGGTGGTGTTTATGTGACCATCACTTATTTGCACTGTAGTGTCCAGGAAGTGGATCTCTTGTGTGGTCTGGTCGAGGCTGAGGTTGATGGTGGGGTGGAAATTGTTGAACTCCTGATACAACCGGACACTCAATAACAGACTTAAAAGTGGCAATTCTTCAACAAAAAAACTTCAAAAACAGACTCCAACGAGAAATTGCAGAACTGGAATTAATTTACAAACTGGACACCATCAAATTAGGCCTGAATAAAGACTGGGAGTGGATGGGTCACTACAAAAACTAAAAACTAATTTCCCCATGCTAATTTCCCCCTACTGTTACTCACACCTTCTTGACAACTGTTTAAAATGGGCCACCCTGATTACCACTACAAAAGTGATTTTTCCTCCCGTTGATAATAGCCCACTTTAATTGAATTGTCTTGTTAGAACTGACCCCCCCACTTGTAAGGCAACTCCCATCTTTTCATGTACTGTGTATATATATCTTCCTACTGTATTTTCCACTCCATGCATCTGATGAAGTGGATTTTAGCCCATGAAAGCTTATGCCCAAATAAATTTGTTAGTCTCTAAGGTGCCACAAGTACTCCTCGTTGTTTTTGCTGATACAGACTAACACGGCTACCACTCTGATAATTTGCATTGTAGCAATTATGGGGGAGGAACCAGCATGGAGCCTTATCTTCCAGACCTCATGGCTCCTTTTCTCAGCATGAACTAATGAACCTTATCTGTGAGTATCCTTCAGAAGAATACATTTCAAAAGTTCACTGAACTATAAAGAGAGGGGGAGTGAATCCCTAAGAGATCCTTCACTTTAAGGAGTCAAAGAAACCAAGCAATTTGATCTCTGTGATGGATCCTGGCCAGGCTGGCCAGTAAAAAGCTGGAAAGAAGATTGTGGGTGAGAGAAAAACCATCTTGAACAAAAACTGTATCTTGCTAGATTAAGTTCTAAACTTTTAGATGCATGTTTTCATTTTTATTTGCTTATAACCACCTCTACCTTTATTTCTTTTACTTGGCATCACTTACTCCATGCTCTTTTGTTAATAAACTTGTTTTGCTTTCATTATAAATCAGTGTTGGGTAAGTTCAGTAAAGTGTGTGCTTCTAGTAAGCTGACCTGTAGGAGTGTTACACTGTCTCTGTAGAAGCAGCAAACCTAATACATTTTCTGTGAGGGTCCAGTGAGAGGTACTGGTCCCTGCAATGGGACAATTTTGGGGTGAATTGGGGGCTGGAAAGGTAGAAAGGTCACCCTGCCAGGAGTAATCAAGTTGGGCAAAGCCAGGGTGAGGCTTGTGGGCTGTTAGCAGGTGGTTGGGGGTCAGAGCACTGAATTAAGCTACACAGCCCCAAGACACTCAGGGTTACAAGACAGACATTGACCGAATCCCTTACTGGCCTGAGTGAACCCCAAAAGTCATAGTGGGTGAAAGGGGTATATCTAGGAGTAACAAAATGACATTTGAACAATGAAAAATATGGGCTTAACATCGTGAGGAAAGCTTCTAATGGTGAGGTCTGTGAGACTATGCAAGGATTTCCCACAAGAAGCTGGTGTGGGGACAAAGCCCCAGTGCTTGAGTCATTTACACTGGACTAGACAAAGCAATGGAAACAATTCTCCACTGCTAGGCTTGAGGACCATGGACAGACCACCTGTAGTTCTGAGAAGGCCAAGGCTTTATAAAGCAGTGAGCAAGCAACCAGGGAGCTTTGTGACCAGGGGCTGCTAACAGGGAGTTTCGAGAGGGAGTTCTCCAGGTGAAGGAGGAGCAAATATGGAACGCTTGGGGTAAGTGGCTGTCTGTAGTGTGTGTTTGTGTTTGGGGGTTACTTGCTGTGTGCTGAGCTTGTGTTTGTCTGTCTGTCTGTTTGTTTGTTGAAGGACTGTGTGCTATGGCCGGCAGTTGGAAGCTGTGAGCTTCTAAACAAGGTTTGAAATCTAGAAGCCTCTGTTCATTGGCTGAACCTTAGTCAGGGGGCGGGGCTATCAGGAAGGCCAGGGCTTTCTAAAGCAGTGAGCAAGTGACCAGGGAGCTTTGCGACCAGGGGCCACTAACAGGGAGTTTTGAGAGGGAGTTTGGAAGGGGAGTGGGAAGGGGGCGAGGTACACTTGCCATTCTTTAAAACCTTTAAACTAAACTATAATCAAAACTTCTTGATTTAAACAAAAACCCTATCATTAACCTAGTTAGCTGTAGGAGAGAATGCAGGCAGAAGCCCAGCAGCAGAGCGGGGGCTATCCTGTTTATTGCACTCAGTGTAGCATGTATGATTACTTGCCCCATGGGTGGGTGGCATGTGTGTGCATTCGGTGCAAGGAGCTCCTGGCCCTCAGAGACCGCATACAGGCTTTGGAGGCCAGGGTGGCTGAACTGGAGGAGCTAAGGGAGACAGAGAGGTATGTTGATGAGGCTTTCTGGGACACTGTAGATTTGTCCCACCTCCAGTCAGACAGCCCCTGTGCTGTTAAGGAGGATGAAAGGCTCAGGGAAGGAGAGCAGTCAACGGGAGCAGAGGGAAACCTTCCCATAGTTGGGACCCTCCTTCCAGATGATGTTGGGGTATCCTCTCGCACTGAGGTTACCTCTCCGGAGTAGAGACCTCCAGTCATTAGGAAAAGGCAGGTGTTAGTAATGGGAGATTCGATCATTAGAAACATAGATAGCTGGGTTTGTGATGACCGGAAGAACTGTATGGTGACTTACCTGCCTAGTGCTAAGGTTGTGGATCTCTCGAGGCATCTAGACAGACTTATGTGTAGTGCTGGGGAGGAGCCGGTGGTCGTGGTACATGTAGGTACCAATGACATAGGGAAGGGTAGGAGAGATGTCCTGGAGGCCAAATTTAGGCTGCTAGGAAAGAGACTGAAATCCAGGACCTCTATGGTAGCATTCTTAGAAATGCTTCCAGTTCCACACGCAGGGCCAGGTAGGCAGGCAGAGCTTCAGAGTCTCAATGTGTGGATGAGACGATGGTGTAGAGAGGAGGGGTTTAGATTTATTAGGAACTGGGGAAATGTTTGGGATGGGGGGAGCCTATCCAGGAAGGATAGGCTCCACCTAAACCAAAGTGGAACCAGACTGCTGGCACTAAACATTAAAAAGGTTGTAGAGCAGTTTTTAAACTAAGAGATAGGGGAAAGCTGATTGCTGCAGAGGAGCATGTGGATTGGGCAGAGACTTCTCTTAGAGGAGAGTCTATTGATAGAGATTCTCTAGGTTTTAGTCAAGAGGAGAGGATGGAAGAGGATAATGTAAGGGCCAGATCAGATGAGAAACATTCACATAAAGAATCGGACACATCAGAAAAGGGCAGACAAATAAACAGTGACAAGTTTTTAAAGTGCTTGTACACAAATGCTAGAAGTCTAAATAATAAGATGGGTGAACTAGAGTGCCTCGTGATAAAGGAGGATATTGATATAATAGGCATCATAGAAACCTGGTGGAGTGAGGACAATCAATGGGACACAATCATTACAGGGTACAAAATATATCGGAAGCACAGAACATGTCGTGCGAGGGGGCGGGAGGGAGAAGAGTGGCACTATACGTGAAAGAAAATGTAGAATCAAATGAAGTAAAAATCTTAAATGAATCCACATGTTCCATAGAATCTCTATGGATAGTAATTCCATGCTCTAATAAGAATATAACAGTAGGGATCTATTATCGACCACCTGACCAGGGCAGTGATAGTGACGATGAAATGCTAAGGGAGATTAGAGAGGCTATCAAAACAAAGAACTCAATAATAGTGAGGGATTTCAATTATTCCCATATTGACTGGGTACATGTCACCTCAGGACGAAATGCAGAGACAAAATTTCTCAATACTTTAAATGACTGCTTCTTGGAGCAGCTGGTACAGGAACCCACAAGGGGAGAGGCAATTCTCGATTTAGTCCTGAGTGGAGCGCAGGATCTGGTCCAAGAGGTAACTATAACAGGACCGCTTGGAAATAGTGACCATAATATAATAACGTTTAACATTCCTGTGGTGGGAAGAACACCTCAACAGCCCAACACTGTGGCATTTAATTTCAGAAAGGGGAACTATGCAAAAATGAGGAGGTTAGTTAAACAGAAATTAAAAGGTACAGTGACTAGAGTGAAATCCCTGCAAGCTGTATGGACACTTTTCAAAGACACCATAATAGAGGCCCAACTTAAATGTATACCCCAAATTAAAAAACACAGTAAAAGAACTAAAAAAAGAGCCACCGTGGCTTAACAACCATGTAAAAGAAGCAGTGAGAGATAAAAAGTCTTCCTTTAAAAAGTGGATGTCAAATCCTTGTGAGGTAAATAGAAAGGAGCATAAACACTGCCAAATTAAGTGTAAAAAATGTAATAAGAAAAGCCAAAAAGGAGTTTGAAGAACAGCTAGCCAAAAACTCAAAAGGTAATAACAAAATGTTTTTTAAGTACATCAGAAGCAGGAAGCCTGCTAAACAACCAGTGGGGCCCCTGGACGATCGAGATACAAAAGGAGCGCTTAAAGACGATAAAGTCATTGTGGAGAAACTAAATGAATTCTTTGCTTCAGTCTTCACGGCTGAGGATGTTAGGGAGATTTCCAAACCTGAGCCTTCCTTTGTAGGTGACAAATCTGAGGAATTGTCACAGATTGAAGTGTCACTAGAGGAGGTTTTGGAATTAATTGATAAACTTAACAGTAACAAGTCACCGGGAAAGATGGCATTTACTCAAGAGTTCTGAAAGAACTCAAAAGTGAAATTGCGAAACTATTAACTATGGTTTGTAACCTGCCCTTTAAATCAGCTTCTGTACCCAATGACTGGAAGATAGCTAATGTAACGCCGATATTTAAAAAGGGCTCTAGAGGTGATCCCGGCAATTTCAGACCGGTAAGTCTAACGTCTGTACCGGGCAAATTAGTTGAAACAATAGTAAAGAATAAAATTGTCAGACACATAGAAGAACAAATTATTGGGCAAAAGTCAACATGGTTTCTGTAAAGGGAAATCATATCTTACTAATCTATTAGAGTTCTTTGGAGGGGTCAACAAACATGTGGACAAGGGGGATCCAGTGGACATAGTGTACTTAGATTTCCAGAAAGCCTTTGACAAGGTCCCTCACCAAAGGCTCTTACGTAAATTAAGTTGTCATGGGATAAGAGGGAAGATCCTTTCATGGATTGAGAACTGGTTAAAAGACAGGGAACAAAGGATAGGAATAAATGGTAAATTTTCAGAATGGAGAGGGGTAACTAGTGGTGTTCTCCAAGGGTCAGTCCTAGGACCAATCCTATTCAACTTATTCATAAATGATCTGGAGAAAGGGGTAAAAAGTGAGGTGGCAAAGTTTGCAGATGACACTAACCTGCTCAAGTTAGTTAAGACCAAAGCAGACTGTGAAGAACTTCAAAAAGATCTCACAAAACTAAGTGATTGGGCAACAAAATGGCAACTGAAATTTAATGTGGATAAATGTAAAGTAATGCACATGGGAAAAAATAACCCCAACTGTACATACAATATGATGGGGGCTAATTTAGTTACAACTAATCAGGAAAGAGATCTTGGAGTCATCGTGGATAGTTCTCTGAAGACGTCCACACAGTGTGCAGTGGCAGTCAAAAAAGCAAACAGGATGTTAGGAATCATTAAAAAAAGGATAGAGAATAAGACGGAGAATATCTTATTGCCCTTATATAAATCCATGGTACGCCCACATCTTGAATACTGCATCCAGATGTGGTTTCCTCATCTCAAAAAAGATATACTGGCATTAGAAAAGTTTCAGAGAAGGGCAACTAAAATGATTAGGGGTTTGGAACGGGTCCCATATGAGGAGAGATTAAAGAGGCTAGGATTTTTCAGCTTGGAAAAGAGGAGACTAAGGGGGGATATGATTGGTGTGGAGAAAGTGAATAAGGAAAAGTTATTTACTTGTTCCCATTACATACATAAGAACTAGGGGCCACCAAATGAAATTAAGGGGCAGCAGGTTTAAAACAAATAAAAGGAAGTTCTTCTTCACACAGTGCACAGTCAACTTGTGGAACTCCTTGCCTGAGGAGGTTGTGAAGGCTAGGACTATAACAGGGTTTAAAAGAGAACTGGATAAATTCATGGAGGTTAAGTCCATTAATGGCTATTAGCCAGGATGGGTAAGGAATGGTGTCCCTAGCCTCTGTTTGTCAGAGGGTGGAGATGGATGGCAGGAGAGAGATCACTTGATCATTACCTGTTAGGTTCACTCCCTCTGGGGCACCTGGCATTGGCCACTGTCGGCAGACAGGATACTGGGCTGGATGGACCTTTGGTCTGACCCAGTATGGCTGATCTTATGTTCTAAGGCAGTTCATTCTCCCTGCCTATTAGTCAGTTCTTGCCCTCTTTACTGAGACTGCCATCAAGGGTGTACACGATAGCAGTTGGGAGAAATTGCTTATGTAATGCTCAGAAAAAGGAATCTGCTCAAATATAGGCATTCTTTTCCCTTAACTACTGAGTAGGGAACAAAATTTAGGACAAAATCTGGTCCTCACATATGTGCAAGACTGTTGTTGAAGTCAACAGGAGTCAGGCATGATTACCAAAGGGCAGTAATTGGCTCTGAGCCTTTTGATGCAGAGAATAATTTGTCTCCCCAAATTATGCTCTCTCAGAAATTGCATTGCCTGTTGCAGTGGTTTTGTCCAGGCTTAAGTGCCTGTAGAAGTTACTACTGAGCACCTACTGGAGTTGCTACACAAAAGGTCCCATTAATGGCTTGGATGTTTGCCCTTTTCTAAGTGGTATGTGGGGGCTGAGCTGTGTAATTTCCACTCTCAAGTAAAAATGGGACCTGCACAAACTGCTTTGAAGATGAAATTTTAATAATGTTCAGAGAGCTTTCTGTGAACTCCCTTTCCTGCCACTACGAACAGTTTCAATTCTATTAGTTACTCTTCTGTGCATGCTGAAAGCTGCCTTTTAAGTTGCTATCTCTTCAATTCATAGAACCAATTAACTGTCCATTAATAAGCCCTATTTTTAGTTTTATCTAGAGAAACTAATCTACTGAAGTATGCCATAATTTTTTAAGTGGGTCAGTTTGCCTTTGGTTTTAAATCGAGAGGCGATAGAATATTGTTTGTTCTTCCATATTCCAAAGAAGAATCTACATTCTCCAAGATGTTCCCAACAGAGTTATTTAGCAGAAGCAGGGTATGGGCCTAACATAATGAAGTGGTGCATTCTAAGAAACCTCCTATCTGAGATGTTCAGACTACTTTACAAACATTAATTATTTTAGCCTCAACATCCCAATTTGGTAGTACATATTAAATTCAACTTAAAGATGAAGAAATTTAGGAACTGGAGAGTAAGTGATTTGCCACTTACAAATCATTTACATTGGGGGGATAGCTCAGTGGTTTGAGCATTGGCCTGCTAAACCCAGGGTTGTGAGTTCAATCCTTGAGGAGGCCACTTAGGGACCTGAGGCAAAAATCAGTACCTGGTCCTGCTAGTGAAGGCAGGGGGCTGGACTCAATGACCTTTCAAGGTCCCTTCCAGTTCTAGGAGATGGGATATCTCCATTAATTATTATTATTATTATGCCAAAAATTACTCAGATAGTTCCTTCCCTGAAGAGGACAGACCATCCTTCCTAGCCCTCCCCTCATGTCTGGAATGGTTGGATGACAACTGTGCCATCTCTAATCTATAAGAAAAAATTAACTTTACATTTTAACAGCTTTAGCATACTGTAATTGTTTAAAAAGCATTTAAAACATACCAAAACAAGCAAACAATAACAAGTCACTTGAAGACAAATACCGGTACATCCCCATGCCAAAATAAAAATAAAAATTAAAGACATGCGCACAGCAAGAGTCTCTGGGGAAGAAGCAGCTAATCCATCCAGAGGAAAAATAATCCAAAACACAAATATTTAGTGGGTGAAAAATACTCAGGAAACAATAATCCCAAAACAGACCCAGGTGCAGTAGTGGGGAGCTAATTAGAAATACAGCTTCATATGGTGGGGGGAAAAAAGAAACGCAAGTTTGGGCTACATATGCCAAGGCACCATGTCATCGGCCAGGGAAGAGAAACCCTTACTCTAATAGAGTAAAATAAACACACACTTACTAATTTCAACTCAAAATGATTAATGGAAGTTTTATTTGAACCCCTTCTCCTATCTCCCGAAAGCCCAACTGTATTTTTAGCAATAGTTTATGGTCCAAAAATCACTTTCAACTTACTCTCACCTATGTAAAAACTAATAATTATATTTTTATAACAGAAAGTGAATTAAAAGTGATTAGGGTATGCCAATCTCTGCTGAAAGGGTGGTTTTCACTATGGAATGGGGACAGGGATACAGCAGTTTAACCTGTCACCTTTTCTTCTCTAACCCATCCTTATTTCTCTGCACATCTCTCCCCCTGCCCATGTGCTTCTTCTGTTAGTTTTGACCTCCCATTAACTTTTCCATATCCATTTAATATAACAGTCAGGGCAGAGATTATTTTGTGATAAGATCCTAGTTTTCTAACTTCCACGACTGGGGGATGTTGTCACAAAATTCTCCCTTGTGCCTACAACTGGGTATAGTACTGGAATGTAGTCCCTTCCATAGGCGCTGACTTGCCCTCTGCCCCATCGGTGCTCGACCCCCCCCCCCACCTGCCCCAGCCCCGCCCCCACCCCTGCACTACCCTCGCCCTGCCCCAATTTCACCCCCTTCCCCCAAGTTCCTGCCCCACCTCTTTACCACCTCCTCCCCCGAGCATGCCGCGTCCCCACTCTTCCCCCTCCCTAAGTGCCACCAAACAGCTGTTAGGTGGCAGGCGGGAAGCGCTGGAAGGGGGAGGAGTGGGGATGCGATGCGACGCGCTCGGGGGAGGAGGAGGCAAGGAGCGGGTGGGGGCGGGGGTAGCTTGGCTGTCAGTGGGTGTGGAGAACCCGGTCATTTTCCCCTGTGGGAGTTCCAGCCCCGCAGCACCCACGGAGTCAGCGCCTATGGTCCCTTCCTCTTTGTGCAAACAGCTTACGAACCAAAGCAGATTCCTTCTAATGCATTATTATTAAGGATCCGTGTTTGTCATGGAAGTCACAGATTCCGTGACTTTCTGTGACCTCCGTAACTTCTGCAGTAGCCCATACGCCTGGCCTGGGAGCCGCCTGAGCAGCTCAGGCAGCCCCTGGGACAGTCACACTGGCTGCTGCTGGGACAGTCTTGGGCACCCCCTGCCCACCAGCAGCAGGCATTTGGGTGTGGGGGGGAGTCAGGATTGGGGTGGTTCTTACTGGGGGGGGAGGGCTCCCCAGAAGGGCGACAGGAACTCCCCTCCCTCAGCTCCTAGCTCCACGTACTGCCTCTGCCCACAGGAACCACCCCACAACCCCCCCCCCCCCAAGCACCCGTGGTGCCCCTACAGGCCACACCACCATCCCCCCCAAGCACCTGCAATGCCCCACTGGGCCGTGCCCCCCGAGGACCCGCAGCACCCTCTGGGGCCCCCCAGCACCCGCAGCACCCCCAGGGTCACCCCCCGAGCAACCCCCCCCCCAAGTTTTAGTCAGGGGTATATAGTAAAAGTCATGGACAGGTCATGGGCCATGAATTTTTGTGTACTGCCCCTGACCTGTCCATGACTTTTACTAAAAATACCCGTGATTAAAACATAGCCTTAATTATTATTTGTGAATTGTCATAGTCCCAGCTAAGCTCCCCCTTATGGATCCTCACCAGGCAGCTGTGTTTGCATCCACACACTGAATCCATATGCTTCTTAGCTCCCCTGGCTTCATGCCGGCTCCAGTCACAGTCTCTAGGTCTGGTCTCTCAGGCACCCTTCCCAGGCACAGACCATCTGTCTTGTACCACTGCTAGGGAATGGGACTCCCATGGGCCAGTTGCCCTGGGCCCCAGAATGAGCCCCCAAATCTCCCCTGTATCTTAAACACACCCTGACCAGAGCTCCACCTTCAAGGGCACTCCAGTTTATAGTTTAACCATGAGGGACATGTGATTGTTGAAGCAAAAAACGGATGGACTTTGCAGATGAATTTCTAAAAAAAACACACTTTACTCATAGGAAAATGATAAAACCTACGCAAAATAATAAACACCTGTATGCAATTCCCTCCTTTGGAGTCCTCACCACTCTTGAACATTCTTCTGGTTTTGGTCTGCGCTTTTAGGGGTCCCAGGTCCCCACTCTTAGTCCCCACTTCTCCTTCCTGCTCAGTCTTGCCTTCCTGCTTTGCTTGGGGAGCAAGCTACTAAGAGCATAGAGTGTCCTTTTATCACTTCCAAGCCACTCTGTTACGTGACCTTCCTTGTCAGCCTCAAAGCTCCCATCAGATAATCAAGGTCTTAGAGATTTGTCAAGTGATCTGTTGCTTGGTTACTACCCACTGTAAGACCAGACTGGAAAACGGGTTTTTTTGCAGCTTTGACCCCACTCTTTAGCAAACTTGGTATATTGCTAGGGCAAAATCATTGAATATCAATGATCTTTAATTGCTCAGAATTGTTTGCTGTCAATACTCTTGTACTTTCAGTCCAAGATGGAGACAAAAAGACGACAGAGAAGACACAGTCCAATCTTACAATCATAATGGTGTTCACAAACAAAATGGAGTGTGTAGTTTAATGCAAATTAACACTGACATATCCTAACATATCCTAAATTGTCACATCATGAATAGTTTGGCTAGATAATTTTCAGACTGTGGGTTATTCACAAACAACTTTTAAACCGTTTGCAATGGCTATTTGTTCTCTGTTATTCATATTGTGGGGTTGGTCATCTAAATCACATGGCATTGTTTCTGTTCCATGATTGGATGGATGGCATATATGAGATGGGAGAATACTGAAAAACAAATAACTAACTTCAGGAATGAATTTTTGGGTGAAGATCATTTCTGCGAATTTTGTGAAAACGTCAGGGTTGTTCCTGAATACCCAAGTTGTCCAAATACTCATGAATAGTTAGTTGGCTGTATTCCCATGAACAGTAGCATATCAAACTGAGGCTTGGATCCACAAAAATATGTAAGTCAGGTTTTCACTATCTCAGGCCTGGTCTACACTAGGAAACTAGGTCGGTATAACTACGTTGCTCAGGGGTATGAAAAATCCACACCCTTGAGCTATGCGGTTAAACCAACTTAACATCTGGTGTAGACAGTACTAGGTCATTGGGAGAATTCTCCCATCGACCTAGCTACTGCCTCTTGGGGAAGTGGCTTCCTATGCCGATGGGAGAACCCCTCTCCATTGGCATAGGTGGTGTGTTCATTGAAGCACTACAGGTGTGCCAGTGCAGTGTTTTAAGTGCAGACAAGCCCCAAACAACTCTACCCAGGATTAAGCATCCATATTGTTTGGCATTTTTAATTCTTAAAAAATTTGAGGGATTTAGTGGAACTCCCTGTTAATAAATAGCTCAGAGATATGATGCTCTTGAGTTCTCTTGTATAGTTTTGGGTGGAATTTGTGAGATCAGATTTATCAGTAAATATATTCAAGATATGACATAATAAGCTCTTATTTCCAGTGCCAATCATTCCATGTTCTGCCAGTTCAAATGTATATGTATCCCTTTTTCAATGGGTTTCAACTACAATGACATCAAAATTATAGTGAAACAATGATTTCCTTTGAAAATAAGAGTGAAAGAAAATATAAGAAGTTCAAAATGAAACAGCAAAATGTAGGGTGCAACATACATTACATTACAGTTTATTTTATGGATAGTCAAGATTGTGAGATCTGTAGAAAAGACAAGGAAGTAACTCGCTAATGACAAAGTGGAGATGAAGATTCAACTATGACGAATGCAGTAAGGCCTTCAAGTGTATCAAGGGATTTCATTGCCTAAGTCTGAGGCTATTGTCTCTGAAGAGGAAATCGCCATATATGCATAATCACCCTTCATCTTTGTATTAAGTCAGAACCAGCTGGTGTTTCTTGCTCTCATGCTCAGGGTCAAACTGATCACCAGATTTGGGGTTGGGAAGGAATTTTCCCCTAGTTTGCCTGGGACCTTGAGGGTTTTTTTGCTTTCCTCTGCAGCAGGGGAAATGGTTTTCCTGCTAGGATCATCTCACCCGATCAATTCCCTGCCATTACAGGGGCCTCAGACATTGGTGTACCTCAGTTCTCTCCCTGTGGCGAACAACAGTTTAGTCTTTTCAGAACTGAAATGCTTCGGTCTAACTAAAATCTTTGGGTTTAATACATTGGTATTTGATGGAAATTAATGTTGGCCTGTGATATAGAGGAAATCAGACTAGATGATCTAATGGTCCCTTCTGGCTTTAAACGCTATGAATCTGAGGCATTTCCATTGAGCTGTTATTATTATACGCATTTCTAAAGCACTCATTGGAGTATCTGAGTGTGCATTTCATAAATTAGATTTATCAGACTCATGGCAGTCACCACACAACGTTAGTTACAAAGCACAGCTTGGAATTCCATCCACATTCATTGGCACCTGCCATAAGTAAATCCCTCCCTTAAAAATCTCTTTGGAGATTAGTTACTATATTATTGTCTTATGAGTTATTGGTGTTATCAAGCTGCATTCATGGTACTTTAAAAAAATTTGGACTTGGAGAAACGCACAACAGATGGTTCTTTGTAAAAGAAGATAGCACGACCTGATTTTAATAACTTGTGTCAATTACATATATGGTAAGGCTTGGGCAACTGTAATACAATAGAGCCATAATGTTCTTAATGTGTTTTGTGATTACTTTACAGCAACAACAAAACCAAAACTAACACATACTTAAGAGATGCAAAACCAACGATAAAAATCTATTTAGAAATTCATGACCAGCTGGGAAAGGAAAACAAACCAGGTTTCCAAAACAAAATAATCTCCCTAATCTCCCATAAAGTGGAAGCAATCTCATCTCAAGTATCTAAGGAGTTTTAAGTGGGGTTGAATGTAAAGGAGATACATGTAGCTTCTGAGAGAGCAGAAAGCAGGAAAATAAGAGCAGCATTTGTAATGAATAGTGTATGCTCTATTTTGCCAGAGAAGAGCGAGTATTAGTTGACAAATTATCTTCATCCATGACCCCACTGTTTAAAATTAGGAAGAAGAAGTGGGCTGTAGCCCACGAAAGCTTATGCTCTAATAAATTTGTTAGTCTCTAAGGTGCCACAAGTACTCCTGTTCTTTTTACCAGTAACTGGAATTTTCAGAATATATTGCCTCTACACATTGGCACTGTAGGACTTTGATTCTCCAAGTCCTAGCACGGTGAGCAGCAGGGATTTCATTTATCAGACCCTATTGCAAGTGCAAGTAGAGACAATGCATGGATGCAAATAAATTAAGCGTTAGACATAGACAAAGGATGATGCTCAAATCAGCTCTGGGGAAAAAGATCTTATCAAGGTAATAGCTGAGACTGATTAGACCCAATGACGTTGCTGAACCTTGACCTAACTTCATATTTGAAATCTCTTGAAAATTTTTACGGACTCTTCTCTCATATATGAAGAGCTGGACAGCAGTGGAATACGTCTGGATTTAGACATCATACTATGTAAAACCAAAACTGATTCCATTTGTCTTGGCCTGGATGAGTACTTCTTCACCTCAGCACCTGAGCACTTGAATAGATTTGGTGAGCTTTTTCACAGTAAGCACAGAGGTACCGAGCACACCTGGCAATCAGATCCATGATAAGGAGAATGCCATTGTGAAGCTGGGTTCAAGGACTTCAGTTCTTTGGGTTTTGGATCCCTATTCAACTTTGGTAAAGGAGAGCTGGGTGTTGGGGGAAATGGAATACTAGCGAACAAGACCTACTTTGGTAGGATTACTTTCAACCTGTGCACACATTCAGCCAAAAATTGAGGTAAAAAACTGCACAGGCCAATCAACCCCAAGGAAAGTGCACTTCAAGTGCAGCACACATTGGCCTATTGACAACATCTCACTGTGACATGACAAACACTTCTTGAACCCAGAGGACTCTGGTGTCTGATATTTTGAAGCTCTTCCAATGATCACCTTTAATGACTAACAGTCAATCTAGAGGAAACCCTTAAACAATACTATTAAAATTACACTAAAACTATCTTTACTTCTCACACACACACACACACACACACACAAACAAAATCAAGTAAAAATCTGAAAAAGAGGATGACCAAGGGGAGAGTTGGTTCCCAGAGAGATTCAGGGGATGGGGCATTTTATAATCAAGTTGAGAACATCTGAACCCATCGTTCACATGTGGTTCACATGCATCCCCTAATGTTTTTGCTACTGTGAATGAGTCTATGGTTCACCAGACAGGGCAACTGACCACCACAGTGGGAACCTGCTGAGGGAGTTTCATGTGAGAAGTCACCTTTATTTTTGTTCTCTGCCTTGCCTCTTCTTTTTCTGTTGTGGTTACCAATGAGGGCATTACCCTTTCTAGGTACAGCACCAAACAAATCACCCTATACCCTGTATCTTTGCTGCTGTATAGAAAGATGCACTGAGACATGATGCTAATCTGTTTTCACTAACAGTTGCGCATTCCTAATGATGTGACACTTGTTTTGACAACTTCCAGCAAAGATACATTTCTCTGATTCCAAATCCATGGGCCTCAGAGGATGGTAATATTATTTAAATTCCTTATACATTCTATCCATGTATTTCTAATACACCAATCTTGGTGGTATTTAGGTGCCATATGCATAAATCTAATTAATTGCATTCTATTCAATGTTAGGACTTAGACATTGTATACTAAAATAGGACCTAGACTCTCTTCTACTCCTTTAATTAAGCAATTGCCCTGATTGTGATCCTTTTGAGGGTTGATTTCAAGAGGCCTGCAAATGGCTATTCTGTAACTTCATTGTTGGGTTAAAGGCCTGAGCAAAGAGAAGTGTATTTCACCATGTCAATGTTTTGCCAGATTTCCCAGTACAATGACACTGATCTATTTTAACTAATGAAGTTTTTGCCGCAACAGAAATCAGCATTCAGCATTAGGAAAAACACAGGAGATTGTCGCATTTTATATTGTCCCCAGACAATAAATGAAAACAGCAAACTTACATTTTTATTGGTTACATCTTTATTAAGCATTTATATATACACATTTGAGAACCCTGAATGTACATAATTATGAACATAATAAAATATTTACAGCAAAGAAAAAGCCATTCAAGATTTTAGAATAAAAATTACATTTCAATATCAAGGAGCTTGTAAATGAATACAATAAATAACCAAAATTATGCTCTAATTTAAATACATACCTAATTTGTATGTTCTGTACCTCTAAAACAATTTTTGTAAGTTAACTGGGAGCACAGAAATTTTTAATACTTTTTAAAAGCTTTCTGATTAATGTATAGACCTTTGTGTTTACCTCTGTCATTTTTGTTTTCAACCCATCTTGCACATGGGAATTGTTCAATGAATGAACTTGTATACCGGAAAACAATGCAAGGAACAGCCATTTCCTCAGGCCAATGATGATTTTATGTTTGCCAGTGAAGAACGCATTTTTGACTAAGTGTAATAGAACTAGAGACACTGAGAATAATGGGTTTAAAATAATTTAGTATTAGTTATCCTGCTTCTTGCAAAAGGTAAGCACAAGTTTAAACATACCTAGTTTTAAGATCAGTTTGAAGAGATGTTGTCTGTCTTCTGCACCAGGAAACGGTAAGCTCCAGCACAATAAGAACATAAGAACGGCCGTACTGGGTCAGACCAAAGGTCCATCTAGCCCAGTATCCTGTCTACCGACAGTGGCCAATGCCAGGTGCCCCAGAGGGAGTGAACCTAACAGGTAATGATCAAGTGATCTCTCTCCTGCCATCCATTTCCACCCTCTGACAAAGAGTCTAGGGACACCATTCCTTACCCATCCTGGCTAATAGCCATTAATGGGCTTAACCTCCATGAATTTATCCAGTTCTCTTTTAAACGCTGTTATAGTCCTAGCCTTCACAACCTCCTCAGGCAAGGAGTTCCACAAGTTGACTGTGCACTGTGTGAAGAAGAACTTCCTTTTATTTGTTTTAAACCTGCTGCCTATTAATTTCATTTGGTGACCACTAGTTCTTGTATTATGGGAATAACGAAATAACTTTTCCTTATCTTTCTCCACATCACTCATGATTTTATATACCTCTATCATATCCCCCCTTAGTCTCCTCTTTTCCAAGCTGAAAAGTCCTAGCCTCTTTAATCTCTCCTCATATGGGACCCGTTCCAAACCCCTAATCATTTTAGTTGCCCTTCTCTGAACCTTTTCTAATGCTAGTATATCTTTTTTGAGATGAGGAGACCACATCTGTATGCAGTATTCAAGATGTGGGCGTACCATCAATTTATATAAGGGCATTAATATATTCTCCGTCTTATTCTCTCTCTTTTTTAATGATTCCTAACATTCTGTTTGCTTTTTTGACTGCCTCTGCACACTGCGTGGACATCTTCAGAGAACTATCCACGATGACTCCAAGATCTTTTTCCTGATTTGTTGTAGCTAAATTAGCCCCCATCATATTGTATGTATAGTTGGGGTTATTTTTTCCAATGTGCATTACTTTACATTTATCCACATAAAATTTCAGTTGCCATTTTGTTGCCCAATCACTTAGTTTTGTGAGATCTTTTTGAAGTTCTTCACAGTCTGCTTTGGTCTTAACTATCTTGAGCTGTTTAGTATCATCTGCAAACTTTGCCACCTCACTTTTTACCCCTTTCTCCAGATCATTTATGAATAAGTTGAATAGGATTGGTCCTAGGACTGACCCTTGGAGAACACCACTAGTTACCCCTCTCCATTCTGAAAATTTACCATTTATTCCTATCCTTTGTTCCCTGTCTTTTAACCAGTTCTCAATCCATGAAAGGACCTTCCCTTTTATCCCATGACATCTTAATTTACATAAGAGCCTTTGGTGAGGGACCTTGTCAAAGGCTTTCTGGAAATCTAAGTACACTATGTCCACTGGATCCCCCTTGTCCACATGTTTGTTGACCCCTTCAACGAACTCTAATAGATTAGTAAGACACGATTTCCCTTTACAGAAACCATGTTGTCTTTTGCCCAACAGTTTATGTTCTTCTATGTGTCTGACAATTTTATTCTTTACTATCGTTTTGACTAATTTGCCCGGTACCAACGTTAGACTTACCGGTCTGTAATTGCCGGGATCACCTCTAGAGCCCTTTTTAAATATTGGCGTTACATTAGCTATCTTCCAGTTGTTGGGTACAGAAGCCGATTTAAAGGACAGGTTACAAACCCTAGTTAATAGTTCCGCAATTTCACATTTGAGTTCTTTCAGAACTCTTGGGTGAATGCCATCTCGTCCCGGTGACATTTTAAGTTTATCAAATTAATTCCAAAACCTCCTCTAGTGACACTTCAATCTGTGACAATTCCTCAGATTTGTCGCCTACGAAAGCCGGCTCAGGTTTGGGAATCTCCCTAACATCCTCAGCCGTGAAGACTGAAGCAAAGAATTTGTTTAGTTTCTCCGCAATGACTTTATCGTCTTTAAGGGCTCCTTTTGTATCTCGATCATCGAGGGGCCCCACTGGTTGTTTAACAGGCTTCCTGCTTCTGATGTACTTAAAAAACATTTTGTTATTACCTTTTGAGTTTTTGGCTAGCCGTTCTTCAAACTCCTCTTTGGCTTTTCTTATTACATTTTTACACTTAATTTGGCAGTGTTTATGCTCCTTTCTATTTATCTCACAAGGATTTGACTTCCACTTTTTAAAGGAAGTCTTTTTATCTCTCACTGCTTCTTTTACATGGTTGTTAAGCCGTGGTGGCTCTTTTTTAGTTCTTTTTTAGTTCAATACATGGTCTTTGACATCATGGAAACAGTGTTCTTATTAAACCTAGCTCTGAATACCTAAAATATATCTGGAGCTGTTGCTTGCAGTAACAGGGGCGGCTCCAGGCACCAGTGCAGCAAGCATGTGCCTGGGGTGGCAAGCCGCGGAGGGCGGCCTGCTGGTCACCGTGAGGGCGGCAGACAGGCAGTCTTCGGCCGCATGCCTGCGGGAGGTCCGCCGGTCCCGCGGCTTCGGCGGCGGGTACGCCGAAGGCGCGGGACTGGCAGATCACCCGCAGAAACGCCGCCGAATCCGCGTGACCAGCGGACCGCCCGCAGGCGTGCCGCCGAAGGCCGCCTGATTGCCATGCTTGGGGCAGCAAAAAACAGAGCTGTCCCTGTGTAGTAACCCTAACTCCCATGGACTTCAGAGGAGCAAGATCAAGCCTCTGTAGAGGAGGGAATACTACATTCACAGGCAACAGCTCCAGGTATCTTAGGAAGTATAAGGCACCTATCTCCCATTGATTTCAAAGAGATTTACACACCTAAACGCCTATAAAAATCTGGCCCATAAGGGCTAAGTTTAGTAAGAACTCTATAATAGCACCTCCTGAATGTGGAACTGATCCCACAAAGTGCTCAGCGCACCTGCAGGGTGCAGAGCACTTTCAACTCCCTTGAGCCAAATCCCAAGGCTCTTACTTAGATACACCCTCACTCGAGTTAAAGGGACTTTTCCTGAGTACTTAGTGAGTAAAAAATGACTACAGTTTCAGAATTTGGCTCATCTCTTTGCATTTTGAAAAGCTTCTCCTCATGGTACTCAGCACCATCGGCGGTGTGACTACAGCCATCCAAGAGAGATGCTGATACCTTAATTATTCCCATGAAACAAAGACAGTGACATCAGGGGTTGAATTGAAAAAAAAAATGATAGTGGTATTCTTCTAAGCTCCACCTACAAAATAAGCTCTGCACACTTGCAATGCCAAAATGAGATGGCACTGACAGTCAATTGTGCAGATTTTCACTAAGGCACCCAGGAAGTGAAAGGTAGTAGAGATGCATTAGAATAACATCTATTTTATCTTAATGAAATTTAACAATTTAGGCTGAAATAATATAACTGGGTGGGAAATGTACATATACACGTAGGCTGTCCAATTAAAAATAGCATCTTGCTACTCAAATCTGCTCTTTGCACATGCAGATTCATCTCTGCTGACTTTAGCAGATAAAATTAAGTTTTAATGCTTTCTACTCCAATTATCTCTGTAGACAGAGTCACAGGACAACTAGCTAAAGACACAAAAGGTAACAGCAATTTTTTTAAAGTACATCAGAAGTAGGAAGTCTGCCAAACAATCTGTGGGGCAACCGAATGATCAAGGTGCTAAAGGAACACTCAAGGAAGACAAGGCCATTGCAGAGACGTGAAATGAAATCTTTGCATGAGTTTTCACCGTAGATGATGTGGGAGAAATCCCCACACCCGAGCCATTCTTTTGTAGGTGACAAATCTGAAGAACTGTCCCAGATTGAAGATTCAGTAGAGAAGGGTTAGGAAAAAATTGATAAATTAAACTGTAGTAGGTCCTCAGGACCAGATGGTATTCACCCAAAAGTTCTGAAGAAACTCAAATATGAAACTGCAGAACTATTAACTGTAGTAAGTAACCTATTGCTTAAATAAGCCTCTGTACCAGATGACTGGAGGATAGCTAATGTAACACCAATTTTTAAAAAAAGGCTCCAGAAGCAATCCTGGTAATTACTGGTTGGTAAGCCTAACTTCAGTACCAGGCAAATTGGTTGAAACTACAGTAAAGAACAGAATTATCAGACACAAAGGTGGACACAATATGTTGGGGAAGAATCAACAGGGTTTTTGTAAAGGGCAATCATGCCTCACCAACCTATTAGAATTTGTTGAGGGTGTCAACAAACATGTGGACAAGAGTGATCCAGTTCATGTAGTGCACTTGGACTTTCAGAAAGCCTTTGACAAGTTCCCTCAACAAAGGCTCTTAAAGAAAGTAAGCAGTGAAATGATAAGAGGGAATGTCCTCTCACTGATCAGTAACTGGTTAAAAGATAGGAAACAAAAGGTAGGAATAAATGGTCAGTTTTCACAATGGAGAGAGGTAAATAGCAGGGTCTGTTGTATTAATTTTGATTAAATAAATGGGCTAATGGGGTTAACATAACTCAGTCACTGTCTAACATTAAACATGGTCCAGGGCTTGGTATACAGAGACATCTGCTTGCTTAGCACCCTGGCAAACACACCATTAAAATCTTTTTAACCTTTTCCTAGGTATAGAAAAAAAGGAAAAACAGTTAAAGTATTTTAAATGTAAATTATTAAATAAGGATTTCATGTTAACATCTCTTGTTCCATCTCCTTCCTTTTAGCTGGAGAGAAAGGAAAACAGCCCCTGTTATTTGACAGTCTATTAGATGGTATCAAAGACAGTAATAACTGTCCTTTTGGGGAAAAGAAAAGAAGTTAGTTGAGATGGGCTGGAGATGTCACTGCTGTTGTTGTTATTAAAGTCCAGTCTAGAAGGAAAAGCCCCTTGTTTGATAGCCTCTTGGTAGTATCAATGGAGGTAATAACTGTCTTCCCAGGTGTTGTTCAGGATTCAGCTGGAGGTGGTATGGGTGGTGATGTCACCTGGATCCCCCTATCTGGCCTGGTTTGGTTAGGACATCCTTCAAGATTAGGACAAAAAAGGTCTGGATTGCCAAGAGACTGTGGGGTGGAAGCCCTGATGGTGAAGCTTGCTCCAGTAGCCTCTGTCTGATCTCTGTTTTTTTTTTTAATTCTTGTCCGTACTTTCCCCACAAAATCTCTTTCTTTTAAGGACACCAAAAGGAAGCCCTTTATTATTTTGTCCACCAATTAGGCCTGATATCAAACATAACAATTTTGGCTCATTAAATTCCGATTCCAAGTCTCCTGTTTTTAAACAAGTATAATTTCAACACAGTCCTTGAATCATATCAATTTAGCCATCTCGTTTAGACTAATTCAGTTATTCTGTCTCCCTTTCCTGCCTTTTCTCATCAACACTTGTTATTACAGGTCATTGTAATACCTTATGAACTTTTACATAGTTTTTATAGTTGAGCTCACAGTTTGGGTAAATTTGTAGGCCCAACTATCACAACAGGTCCCCCAAGGATTTGTACTGGGACCTGTGCTGTTCCACATATTTGTAAATGATCTGGAAAAGGGGGTAAACAGTGAGGTGGCAAAATCTGCAGATGATGCAACGTAACTCCAGATGTCCAAAGCTGATTGAAAAGAATTATAGAGGGATCTCCTGAAACTAGGTGACTGGGCAACAAAATGGCAGCTGAAATTCAAGGTTGATAAATACAAAGTAATGCACATTGGAAAATATAATCCCAACTACACATGCAAAGTGATGGGATCTAAATTAGCTGTTACCACTCAAGAAAGAGATCTTGGAGTCAGTGTGGATAGTTCTCTGAATACCTCTGCTCAGTGTGCAGCAGCACTCAAAAAATTTAACAGCATATTAGGAACCATTAGGAAAGGGATAGATAAAAAAACAGAAAATATCATAATGCCACTCTATGAATCCATGGTATGCCCATACCTTGAATAGTTCATGCCGTTCTGGTTGCCCTAACTTACAAAAGATATATTAGAATTAGAAAAGGTGCAGAGAAGGGCAGTGAAAATGATTGGGGTATGGAACAGCTTCCATGCGAGGAGAGCTTAAAAAGACTAGACTGAATGACATTCCAGGGGGCAATCCAGATCAGTGAGGGGCTGTGTCACCACTGCCCTTCCCTCACAATGCTTTGCTATTGTAGCTCCCAACTTGGGCTCCTCACAAACAGCCAAACAGTATGTAGGTCCCACCCTGAGTCTCTGTGTATAGCCACAACCCTGGTCCAGCAACTCTGACCTCAGCAACCTGTCAGCAAATGCCAGCCACACAAGCAATCTTGGTTACTACTTGCAGGATGACCCCAACACACTCCCAATCCCGGATTTTCCCAAAAAATGTGTTCGGCACTATCCAGCCGCCTCCTCGACAGTCCAGATATATTAGGTTCAATGCCCCTCTAAGGGGGATCAACATACAACAGTCTGCTGCCTTAAATGGAGTTACTCCAACAATTCACAACACTGGATTAGTTTTAAATTAAAGAATAAAACAAGCTTATTTACTTACAAAGAGATAGATGTTAAGTGAGTACAAGTAATGACGCGTTAAAGTCAGAAACAGTTACAAGAAAAATAAAGATAAAACACTTTCTAAACTTAACAAACTAGACTTGGTTCAAAATGAAGTCCCTTACCACACGTTTTCAGTACATTGCTGACTGAACTCTTAGGCCAGGATCTGCTCCAAACGTCCAATGGCTGTTTCTTTTGTCTTCTTAGGTGAAAAAAAGAGATGGATAGGGAGAGATAACTTGGGGTGTGTTTTGCCCCCCTACTTTTATAATTCAGTCACCCTTTGAAATACATTTTCCTGAGAGTGACTCCTAGATAAAGTTCTTCCCAGATGAGAGCAAGGACACATGGAGCCTGGTGGGAGAAAAGTTTCATGCTGCTCTTTGCTAAGACCAGATCTGGTTGTTCCTGCCCCTCTTCCTTGCCAAAGAATGACCACTTGGTAGGTGAGGGCCCATCAGCTTTGATGGAACCTGGCTGGGGCATCAACTTGTCCTTTGTCTTGGAGAAACAGGTATACCCATTCCCCAGACTTGTCTGGCAAACACACTTCAGTCATGATTTCAGCTTATGTTCATAACATAACAGCTTATGTTGACCAGCAAATTATTAGTTTTCAAATGACAAGGCATATTTTGTACAACAGTTATTACAACAGTGTGTAGGGTGTGAATACAGTGGTGCATTCCGTCACAGGCAGTACAGCTTAGAAAAGAGAACGCTAAGGGGGGGGGCACATGATAGAGGTCATGAATAATAAGGAGAAAGTGAATAGGGAAGTGTTATTTACCCCTTCACATAACACACAAATCAGGGGTCAGCCAATTACATTAATAGGCAGCTGGTTTGAAACAAACATAAAGAAGCACTTCTTCACAAAATGCAGTCAACCTGTGGAACTTGTTGCCATGGGATGTTGTGAAGGCCAAAAGTATAACCGAGTTAAAAAAAGAATGAAATAAGTTCATAAAGGATAGATCCTCAATAGCTATTAGGAAAGATGGTCAGGGATGCAACCCCATGCTCTGGTTGTCCTTAAATCTCTAAATGCCAAACACTGGGACTGGATGACAGGGGATGGATCACAAGAGATTGCCCTGTTTTGTTCATTCCCACTGAAGCATCTGGCACTGGACAGTGTCAGAAGTCAGGATCCTGGGCTAAATTGACCATTGGCCTGACCCAGTTCTTATTGTATTGGAGAATGAGCTGGATCTATTGTGGCTTGCACATCAATCAACTCAGAACTGATGATGACTGAGTCAGAAAGTGAGCGTGCTTCACAACCCAATATGAGTTTGTGGCAATGGCAATCAAGAAAGAAATGTTTTTAATTGCACAATGATCAAATTTAATACAGAATCATCAAGACACGAACAAACATAGAATCCCATAAGGCCATTTTTAAAAGCACTTTACAGATTTTAATTACACTTCAACACACTTATTTCAGCACATCGCCTCCTCCCTCAATGGCTTCAGAGAGTCTGATCCTGCTTAAGTGATGATTTAGGCTGATTCTTGGTTCTTTTTTGGGAGGTGGGGAAAGGATATTATCCAGAGCCAGTTGACTTCTTTAACTGAGGTTGAGTAAAATATTATATGCAAATAAAACTCTTCACTAATTGCATATGTTCCTACAGGACATTAGAGGTGCATTTTAAAAACCTCAATACATAAAGATAGAGGTGAACTTCAATACATTTACCTGCAAGCCTTCTTGTGGACGTGGGGGCCAACCTGTGGGTAATGAAGAATGAGGTCTTACAGTGACATGTGACCATGTCACCTGATACTGGAATCCATCTTAACCCTGGTGCTTTTCCATTTAGAAGGAGGGGTGGGAACCCAGAGAGACAAAGGATTCCCGCCTTGGGCCAAAGCTATAAAAGTGCGTGGAACAGAACAAATGGGGCTGCAGTCATCAGAAATCCCCTAGTTACCACCTAAGCTGGAACTAATAAGAACTGTACCAGGGGAAAGGATTGAGCCCAGACTAAGAAGGAGTCTAGTCTGCGAAAGAAGCTTATTGGAACGTCTCTGATGGTGAGATTTACCTGTATTCAGTTTCTTAATGTATTAGGCTTAGACTTGCGTGTTTTTGCTTTATTTTACTTACTTTGTTCTGTCTGTTATTACTTGGAACCATTTAAATCCTACTTTTTATACTTAATAAAATCACTTTTGTTTATTGATAAACCCAGAGTAAGTGATTAATATGTGGGGGAGCAAACAGCTGTGCATCTCTCTCTATCAGTGTTATAGAGGGCGAACAATTTATGAGTTTACCCTGTATAAGCTTTATACAGAGTTAAACAGATTTATTTGGGTTTTGGATCCCATTGGGAGCTGGGTATCTCGGTGCTGGAGACAGGAGCACTTGCTAAGCTGTTTTCAGTTAAGTCTGCAGCTTTGGGGGCGTGGTTCCGACCCTGGGTCTGTGTTGCAGCAGGCTTGCGTGTCTGGCTCAACAAGGCAGGGTTCTGGAGTCCCAAGCTGGCAGGGAAAACAGGCTCAGAAGTAGTCTCAGCACATCAGGTAACAGTCCCAAGGGGGTCTCTGTAACCGAACCCCTCACAGTGGGTTAAAATCTTAACCTCAGAATTACAAAATGTAGCTTTTTGCCCTAAATTATTTGTGTTCTTTTTAAAATGAACAAAAATACAAGTGTAAACAATCTTTTAAAAATGGAGAAAGGAATGTAGGGAAAGAGGTATAAAGGATCATCCACTTTCAACACTGCCACAGAAATCGGTACAATTGATGGAGTTTAGGATATTGCTGAAATCACCCTGTCAACTGACAACACTACCTAAATGATTAATACCAGTAATTTTTGCTAGGGTACAGTTTTCACCATCCTTGATCACCAAGAAAGAGCTCCAGCTGCTCATCTTACCAATTGTATTACAGTTCAATATGTAAGCGCTAAATACAAATAAATATATTTTCTGTTACATCATAAATGCAGTCTGGCAAGAATATATACAAAGCACAAAGCTCCTGGGCACAATGGAGAATGCAGGAAGGTAAACATCAAATGAAGGATTATCCTTACTTGTGAGGAATTATTCCCAGCAAGAAACTGATCATCTTTTCCATCCAGAACTAGCAGGGCTACTTAGCAAGTGGAAGGACAATTTCCACTTCCTGTTAGGAGCAGTCCCTTTCAAGCCTTGAAGCCAAGGTTTTGGCTAGAGGCTGAAACTTTCAAAAACAAAAAACAAAAAAAACCAAACACATTAGCCCCTAACTTGAGAGGGGAAAAAAAGCTAAGAGTTTAAGGTTCCAGCTGAGTAGAACAATAGTGACAAATAAAACAAAGAGGAGCTGTTAAAATCAGAAGGAAAGAGGTGTCGAAGGACAGAGAACAGTAACAACTCAACAACATTGGGTAATCTAGACAGCCATGCACTGATGTAACAGGGACAAACCTGTTTAACTTTTAAAATCAAATTAAATTAGATTCATTAATGCTGATACAACCATCCTTTTTAAAAAGAATTTCACAAACTGACAAATTGGAAAGTTAAGCAGGGTTATCTTTGCAACAAAAGGGGCTTGTCAAATAACACTTGCTGAGTAAAAGATCCAAACAATTTAGAGCAGGGGTCTCAAACTCAATTTGCCTTAGGGCCAGGGCCAGTCCTCAAATCCTCCCAGCGGGCCAATAATTTCACTGAAGATGGTGTTCAGAAAACAAAAAGTTTATATTGTATTTTTTATTTTGAATTTCTTAGAAATAATAAAGCTGTCATACAACTTTATACAATTCTTCGCCTGCCAGAGAGTTTTTAGTGTTTACCAGACACCTGGCAACGCTTCAATTCTGTCAGTTTGCTGATGTTTGGCCTCCGTGACTGAGCAGTTGAAACCTTCAGGATTGCAGCAAGGTGTGCATCAGATAGTTGTGTTCGGTATTTTGACTTGTTTATATTCATTGTGGAAAAAAGTGATGCTGCCTCCATGGCTGACTCTGCCCGGCAACCAATGATGCTACCTCCATGGCTGACTCTGCCTGGCAACTAATGATAATATCTCTGTCCCTCTCCCCCAGCCAATGGGAGCTACGGGGGGTGGTGCCTACAGTGGACATTGTCAGCAGCATCTGCCTGCATCTCTCCTCCCGTCTCTCCTCCGCGGGCCGCAGTGGGGAGGTTCTCAGGCCGCAGATGGCCCGCGGGCTGGGAGTTTGAGACCCCTGATTTAGAGGGTATATAAACTTGCTGCAAGCTACTTAGTGCCAGGACCGGCTCTAGGCACCAGCAAAACAAGCACGTGCTTGGGGCGGCACATTTCCAGGGGCGGCATTCTGGCCATCCTTTTTTTTTTTTTCCTGGAAAAATCCACCAATGTACAAACAAAAAAACAAAAAAAACCCCATGAAGATCAACAAAAATCTCCAGTAGTGCAATAGGAGTGTGATGTGAAAAATATCGTGTCCCATCATGACATGGTCACTCATAATGTGAATGTGCATAAATGTGTAAACGTTAACGGTTATTGATTAATTAAATCAGGAATCACGATTACTTGTGTGTACTGTGCCACCTTATCGGCGCCATTCGCGCCAATTTCCATGTTGCGTCGGTGCCAGTGGTTATAGGGCTAAAATGCCGGGGAAAAACGAAAACGACTTTCCAGTGCAGCCTACCGGCCACAAAGAGAGAAACAGCAAAAAGAATTAGAAAAACTGTCTCGTACTTCAAATAATTTGTGAACACTTTCTAGAATTTATACCAGTGAACGAAACTACTGGGAAAGCCCTCACAGATGTAATTCTACAGATTGGAACACTATGGAATACCTTTAGAAAATATGCGCAGCCAAGGGTATGATGGGGGGAGAGAGCTCAGTGGTTTGAGGATTGGCCTGCTAAACCCAGGATTGTGAGTTCAATCCTTGAGGGAGCCATTTAGGGATCTGGGGCAAAAATCTGTCTGGGGATTGGTCCTGCTTTAAGCAGGGGGCTCGACTAGATGACCTCCTGAGGTCCCTTCTAATCCTGATATACTATGATAATGGCTCAAACATGCAAGGACAACATGCAGGTGTACAGCAAAGAATACTGAATTTAAATAATCAAGCTTTGTTCATTCCTTGTCGTGCGTATTCGCTATTCGAAGTAAGCCAGGACTTGTCATATGATCCTTCATTTAGACATGAAGCTGAAACATTGGCTCAGAAAATGATGTCGTTTCAATGTTCATGTTGCACAGTAATTTGGCATAATATTCTAAACCAAATTAATTTGACCAGCAAAGTTATGCAGAACATAACTATAGACATATCCGAGGCAAAGATGATTTTGAATAAAATGCTGGAATATTTCAAAAAAATACCATTCAGATGAAGGATTTGAAGAAACTGTCAAAGAAGCAACAACAATAGCAGAGGATCTTGATTATGAACCGATATTTGGACCTCAATAATTCATTCGTCCTCGAAAAAAACAAGACAGTTTTGTTATGAGGCTCATGATGATCCTATTCTCGATCCAAAAGAAAGGTTTAAAGTTGAATGTTTCTATTGTATTTTGGATGTAGCTATAACTTCCATTGAAGAAAGATTTTATCAGTTGCATGTTCATTGTGAAACTTTTGAATTTTTATAAGATATTGGAAATATTAAAAATCAGTTTTCCAAAGAAGACCTTATGAAGCACTGCCAAGACCCACATTTAGCGCTCAGTACTGATAACGCTGCTGACACTGATGGAGTAGAATTGTATGATGAATTAATAGCTTTATCTGAGCTAATAAGTCCTAAAACTTCTCCTCTAAAAGTATTAGAATTTATAGCAAGAAATGATTTTTTCACTCCAAACACTGCTATAGCATTACGCATTCTTTTAACATTACCACCAGCATCAGTGGCTTCTGGTGAGCGCAGTTTCTCAAAACTGAAATTACTAAAAAATTATTTGAGGTCCACCATGTCTCAAAATCGTTTGTCAGGACTCACATTAATTTCAATTGAAAGTACCATTGCAAAAAATTTAGATTTAACTGAATTATTAAAAGACTACGCAAGTATAAAAACCAGAAAAATTCAGTTCATACAAATTTTTAATTTATGAGAAACTGGGCGCACCGGAATACACTAACATTTTTAATTACAGTGTATAGTTGAACCCAAATTGTTTGTAATTGTGATTTTGTTAAAATTAAATGAGTACACTAGTAGGAAATTGTTTTATTTCACTAACTACAAATTCTCTGTTTTCATTTTTTTTAAATTTTAAACAGTCAAAAAACAAAACAAAACACAAAACATTGCAATGTGCAAACATGTGTAAAAGCCAAAAAAAAAGGGGGTGCGGCCAACATTTCTTTTGCTTGGGGTGGCAAAGAACCGGCTCTGCTTAGTGCCATGTGCTGCCCTCAGTCTGAGAACACACAAACCACTGTTGTCTGTGAGCAAATGGAAGGCAGTGTATATATGATCCTTTAGAAAGGTTTCCTTACCCCATGTCTATAGCACTCAGACATATACAGGTATTACCTGTCAAACACACACCTCTGAACATTTCATGGATTGTACCTTGCTCACCCTTTCTGAAGATATTGAAAAAAATACAATGCACATTCTTCATGCATCATTTTCAAACATCCAGAACTTTTTAATTTTTGTTTCTTTGCACAAGACAAAGCATTTATTCCTGACTGGCACTCAGGTACCATAGCAATGAACATAACATAAGAATGGCCGTACTGGGTCAGACCAAAGGTCCATCCAGCCCAGTATCCTGTCTATTGACAGTGGCCAATGCCATGTGCCTAACAGGTAATGATCAAGTGATCTCTCTCCTGCCATCCATCTCCACCCGCTGACAAACAGAGGCTAGGGACACCATTCCTTACCCATCCTGGCTAATAGCCATTAATGGACTTAAATTCATGGAGGTTATCTAGTTCTCTTTTAAACCTGGTTATAGTCCTAGCCTTCACAACCTCCTCAGGCAAGGAGTTCCACAGGTTGACTGTGCACTGCGTGAAGAACTACTTCCTTTTATTTGTTTTAAACCTGCTGCCCATTAATTTCATTTGGTGGCCCCTAGTTCTTATATTTGGGAACAAGTAAATAACTTTTCCTTATTCACTTTCTCCACATCACTCATGATTTTACATACCTCTATCATATCCCCCCCTTAATCTCCTCTTTTCCAAGCTGAAAAGTCCTAGCCTCTTTAATCTCTCCTCATATGGGACCCGTTCCAAATCCCTAATCATTTTAGTTGCCCTTCTCTGAACCTTTTCTAATGCTAGTATATCTTTTTTGAGATGAGGAGACCACATCTGGACGCAGTATTCAACATGTGGGCGTACCATCGATTTATATAAGGGCAATAAGATATTCTCCGTCTTATTCTCTATCCCCTTTTAATGATTCCTAACATCCTGTTTGCTTTTTTGACTGCCGCTGCACACTGCATGGACATCTTCAGAGAACTATCCACGATGACTCCAAGATCTTTTTCCTGATTTGTTGTAGCTAAATTAGCCCCCATCATATTGTATGTATAGTTGGGGTTATTTTTCCCAATGTGCATTACTTTACAGTTATCCACATTAAATTTCAGTTGCCATTTTGTTGCCCAATCTCTTAGCTCTGTGAGATCTTTTTGAAGTTCTTCACAGTCTGCTTTGGTCTTAACTATCTTGAGCTGTTTAGTATCATCTGCAAACTTTGCCACCTCACTTTTTACCCCTTTCTCCAGATCATTTATGAATAAGTTGAATAGGATTGGTCCTAGGACTGACCCTTGGAGAACACCACTAGTTACCCCTCTCCATTCTGAAAATTTACCATTTATTCCTATCCTTTGTTCCCCGTCTTTTAACCAGTTCTCAATCCATGAAAGGATCTTCCCTCTTATCCCATGACAACTTAATTTACGTAAGAGCCTTTGGTGAGGGACCTTGTCAAAGGCTTTCTGGAAATCTAAGTACACTATGTCCACTGGATCCCCCTTGTCCCATGTTTATTGACCCCTTGAAAGAACTCTAATGGATATGTTAAGTAAGTTTATAGACATAGGTGCTGGATGTAGGGGTGCAGAGGATGCTGCAGCACTACCTGGCTTGAAGTGGTTTCCATTATAGACAGGGTTTACAGTTTGGTTCAATGGCTCTCAGCACCCCCACTATAAAAATTGTTCCAGCACCTCTGTTTATAGATCCATAGGAGGTTTACATGTATGCCAAGCTTGATATCCAAGTCATGTCAGAGTTATCCAATAGAAAAACAATACAAAACAAAATCTTATAATTTTCTTAATTATGGACTCTATACCCAATAAAATGTTGAAAACTGCAAAGACCACCAGACATGTTTTCTAACACACACACACACACACACACACACACACACACACACACACACACACACACAGACAGACACACACAGACACACGTTGATTCTGACCAACAGGCAAGAATTAGTAACAAATCTGAGGGCAATGATCCATTTCATGGTTCTAAGGAAAGGAAGGAGTGAAAACAGCAGAATAAGGACAATGGACTTCAAAAAAGCAGACGTTAAACTCAGAGAATTGGCAGACAAGGTCCCATGGGAAGAAAATCTAAGGGAAAAAAGAAATTCAGGAAAGCTGGCAGTTTCTCAAGGACACAATATTAAAGGCATAACTGCAAACCATCCAGATGCAAAGCAAAGATAAGAAGAATAGTAATATGAGGGAATATGATTGCATCAGGAGCTTTAATGACCTGAGAATAAAAAAAGGAATCCAACAAAAAGTGGAAGCCTGGACAAATTATTAAGGAGGAGTACAAAAAATAGCACAAGCATGTATGAACAAAATCAGAAAGGCTAAGGCACAAAATGAGATACACCTGGCAAGGGACATAAAAGGCAGTAAGAAGAGGTCTTAAAATACATTAGAAGCAAGAGAAAGATGAAGGGAAGTATAGGTCCTTGACTTTGCGGGGAAAGAGAGCTGATAACTGATGACATCAAGAAAGCTGAGGTGTTTAATGCCTATTTTTCTTCACTTTTCACTAAAAAGGTTAGTGTTGACCAGATACTCAACGCCAGCATTTCCCAAACTTGGGACGCCGCTTGTGTAGGGAAAGCCCCTAGCGGGTCGGGCCGGTTTGTTTACCTGCCCCATCCACAGGTCTGGCCGATAGCGGCTCCCAGTGGCCGCGGTTCGCTGCTCCAGGCCAATGGGAGCTGCTGGAAGCGGCGGCCAGTATGTCCCTCAGCCAGCGCCGCTTCCAGCAGCTCCCATTGGCCTGGAGCAGCAAACCGCAGTCAGTGGGAGCTGCGATCGGCCGGACCTGTGGATGGGGCAGGTAAACAAACCAGCCCGGCCTGCCAGGGGCTTTCCCTACACAAGTGGCATTCCAAGTTTGGGAAACACTGCTCAACACAATTAATATTAACAATAACAAAAAATAAGGAAAGAACAGGTTAAAGAATATTTAGATAAGTTAGCTGTATTCGAGTTGCCAGGGCCTCATGAAATTCATTGTAGGGTACTTAATGCACTAGCTGCAGCAACCATTCACAATTATCTTTGAGAATTCCTGGAGGACAGGTGAGGTCAAAAAAGACCGAAGAAAGGCAACACTGTTCCTATTCTTAAAAAGAGTTGAGGCTAAAGAAGGGCGTGCTGTAGCAGTGACAAAAGACAACACCAGGAATGGTGTGCTGCTGGTGGAGACCCTGGTGGATGCTGGGAGAGTCCTTAAAGAGGAATAGTCAATCAGAGAGGGTAGAAGAGCCCTATGAGTCAGTGCTCTTCAAAGTGCAGGAGGCCAGCCAGGTAGGCTGGAAGTATAAGAAGATTATCTGGAAAAGAGTGAGGGTTTTTGGTTTGGTTATGGGGCAGACTGTCCAACTCTTTAGGGATCCCAAACTAGGTAGGGTTACCAGATAGCAACTGTGAAAAAATGGGACGGGGGTGAGGGGTAATAGGCGCCTATATAAGAAAAAGTCCCAGAAAACGGGACATCTGGTCACCCTACAAACTAGGAACCCATAGAAAAGGGTGCGTTCTCCCTATATTGCCCCCTGGTGAGGTGACCCCTCATATGAAGGTGAAGAAGAAGAAGGGACTGTTGTGTGCCTGACATGGGACAGAAGACTGTCTATTGGACTTTAACTACCCTAGAAGAGGTGGATTCTTGGGGCTTAGCCAGAGCCAGTGACCTGACCTAGAGATCATCCTCTAGGAAGGCTGAGGGCACTGCAGAGAAAAGGCTGTTTGAACAATAGAGTGCCCAGAGCCAGGCAGCTGTGATGAACTTGGTCAATCATTTGCTGAACCTTGCTGGGCTGGCGAGAAAACCGCTGGCTCTCAAGCCCAAATGACAATATTTTCAGAAAACTATAGGCCACTACAAACAGATGTCTAGAGCTTAACCCTACAATTGTTTTTGAATGAACAGATGCCACTGAAGCCCATAGGAGTCTGGAGTGCAAAAAGACTATGTGATTGGTCTTGAATGCAAAAAGACTGTGTGATTGGACCTTGGCATGAAACTGCTACACCATGCTCTAATATGATGTGACACCGTTTTACTGAGCCCTGGACTACACTACGAGTTTAGGTCGAATTTAGCAGCGTTACATCGATTTAACCCTGCACCCATCCACACGACAAAGCTGTTTTTTTCGACTTAAAGGGCTCTTTAAATCGATTTCTGTACTCCTCCCCCAACGAGGGGATTAGCGCTGAAATAGACCTTGCTGGGTCGAATTTGGGGTAGTGTGGGGTAATGTGGTCGCAATTCGACAGTATTGGCCTCCGGGAGCTATCCCAGAGTGCTCCATTGTGACCGCTCTAGACAGCACTCTCAACTCCGATGCACTGGCCAGGTAGACAGGAAAAGGCCCGTGAACTTTTGAATTTCATTTCCTGTTTGGCCAGCATGGCAATCTGCAGATGAATGCAGATCTCATCAGCAAAGGTGACCATGATGGAGTCCCAGAATCGCAAAAGAGCCCCAGCATGAACCCAACGGGAGGTACGGGATCTGATCGCTGTATGGGGAGACGAATCTGTGCTATCAGAACTCTGTTTCAAAAGATGAAATGCCCAAACATTTGAAAAAAATCTCCAAGGGCATGAAGGACAGAGGGTATAACATGGACCCGCAGCAGTGCCACGTGAGCTGAGGCAAGCCTATCAAAAAAACAGAGAGGCAAACGGCCGCTCTGGGTCAGAGCCCCAGACATGCCGCTTCTATGATGAGCTCCATGCCATTCTAGGAGGTGCCCCTACAACTACCCCACCCCTGTGCTTTGACTCCGTCAATGGAGTAGCACGCAACAGGGATGCGGATTTTGGGGACGAGGAAGATGATGATGAGGCGGCTGAAGATAGCTCACAGCAAGCAAGTGGAGAAACCGTTTTCCCCGACAGCCAGGAACTGTTTCTCACTCTGGACTTGGAGTCAGAACCCCCCGAACCTACCCAAGGCTGCATCCCGGACCCGCCAGGTGGAGAAGGGACCTCTGGAGAGTGTACCTTTGTAAATATTATATATGGTTTAAAAGCAAGCGTGTTTAATGATTAATTTGCCCTGGCATTCGCAGCCAGTACAACTACTGGAAAAGTCTGTTAAAGTATCTGGCGATGGAGCAGAAATCCTCCAGGGACATCTCCATAAAGCTCTCCTGGATGTACTCCGAAAGCCTTTGCAAAAGTTTTCGGGGGGGGGGGGGCAGCCTTATTCCGTCCTCCATGGTAGGACACTTTACCACGCCAGGCCAGTAGCACGTAGTCTGGAATCATTGCATAACACAGCATATGGTCCCGGTGTTTGCTGGCATTCAAACAACATCCGTTCTTTATCTCTCTGTGTTATCCTCAGGAGAGTGATATCATTCATGGTCACCTGGTTGAAATAGGGTGATTTTATTAAGGGGACATTCAGAGGTGCCCGTTCCTGCTGGGCTGTTTGCCTGTGGCTGAACAGAAATGTTCCCCGCTGTTAGCCACACGGTGGGGGGAGGGGTGAAACGATCATCCCAGAGAATTGGGGCTGTGTGGGGGGAGGTTAGTTGGATTTGTGCTGCACGTTAACCCGAAAACCGCAGCCCCTCCTTTTAAATTGCCAACCCATTTTAAATAGTCTACCCATTGTTCTCTAAAATGTATCTTTTTAACTACCACTCTCCCTTTTTTTCCCCTCCACCAGCTGCAAATGTTTCAACGCTCACACTATCTTCTCCTTCCCAGAGGCTAGCGAAGATTAGGTGAAAAAAATCGCACTCGTGATGAAATGTTCTCTGAGCTCATGCAGTCCTCCCACACTGACAGAGCACAGCAGAATGCATGGAGGCAGACAATGTCAGAGTCCAGGAAAGCACAATATGAATGTGAGGACAGGTGGCGGCTGAAGATAATAAGTGGCGGGCTGAAGATGATAGGTGGCGTCAGCTTGGTGACAGAAGGCAAGAGGCAATGCTGAGGCTACTGGAGGAACAAACTGATATGCTCCGGCGTATGGTTGAGGTTCAGGAAAGGCAGCATGAGCACAGACCGCTGCTACAACCCCTGTGTAACCAACCA
Organism: Emys orbicularis; assembly: GCF_028017835.1. Classification (NCBI taxonomy): domain Eukaryota; kingdom Metazoa; phylum Chordata; order Testudines; family Emydidae; genus Emys; species Emys orbicularis. Next base: position 28,986,707 of record NC_088683.1, on the reverse strand, counting down.
CCCTCCTCCCCAAGTTCCATAGCTTCCTCACCCAGACGCCCAAGAACGCGGTGGGGGGGCCTCCGGGCACCCAACCACTCCACCCCAGAGGACTGCCTAAGCAACAGAAAGCTGGCATTCAATAAGTTTTAAAGTGCAGTGTGGCCTTATCCTTCCCTCCTCCCCCACCCCTCCCGGGGTTTCCCTCCTCCCCAACCCCTCCCAGACTACCTTGGCAGTTATCTCCCTATTTGTGTGATGAATTAATAAAGAACGCATGAATGTGAAGCAACAATGACTTTATTGCCTCTGCAAGCGGTGATCGAAGGGGGGAGGGGAGGGTGGTTACCTTACAGGGAAGTAGAGTGAACCAAGGGCGGGGAGTTTCATCAAGGAGAAACAAACAGAACTTTCACACCGTAGCCTGGCCAGTCGTGAAACTGGTTTTCAAAGCTTCTCTGATGCGCACCGCACCCTCCTGTACTCTGCTAACTGCCCTGATGTCTGGCTGCGCATAATCAGTGGCCAGGCGATTTGCCTCAACCTCCCACCCCACCATAAACGTCTCCCCCTTACTCTCACAGATATTGTGGAGCGCACAGCAAGCAGTAATAACAATGGGAATATTGGTTTCGCTGAGGTCTATCCGAGTCAGTAAACTGCGCCAGCGTGCTTTTAAACATCCAAATGCACATGTTACCACCATTCTGCACTTGCTCAGCCTATAGTTGAACAGCTCCTGACTACTGTCCAGACTGCTTGTGTACGGCTTCATGAGCCATGGCATTTAAGGGGTAGGCTGGGTCCCCAAGGATAACTATAGGCATTTCAACATTTCCAACAGTTATTTTCTGGTCTGGGAAGAAAGTCCCTTCCTGCAGCTTTTGAAACAGACCAGAGTTCCTGAAGATGCAAGCGTCATGTACCTTTCCCGACTATCCCACACTGATGTTGGTGAAACGGCCCTTGTGATCCACCAGTGCTTGCAGGACCATTGAAAAGTACCCCTTTCGGTTTATGTACTCGCTGGCTTGGTGCTTAGGTGCCAAGATAGGGATATGGGTTCCGTCTATCGCCCCACCACAGTTAGGGAATCCCATTGCAGCAAAGCCATCCACTATGACCTGCACATTTCCCAGAGTCACTACCCTTGATATCAGCAGCTCTTTGATTGCGTTGGCTACTTGGATCAGAGCAGCCCCCACAGTAGATTTGTCCACTCCAAATTGATGCCCGACTGACCGGTAGCTGTCTGGCGTTGCAAGCTTCCACAGGGCTATCGCCACTCGCTTGTGAACTGTGAGGGCTGCTCTCATCTTGGTATTCTTGCGCTTCAGGGCAGGGGAAAGCAAGTCACAAAGTTCCATGAAAGTGCCCTTACGCATGCGAAAGTTTCGCAGCCACTGGGAATCATCCCAGACATGCAACACTATGCGGTCCCACCAGTCTGTGCTTGTTTCCTGGGCCCAGAATCGGCGTTCCATGGCATGAACCTGCCCCATTAACACCATGATGTCCACATTGCCGGGGCCCGTACTTTGAGAGAAGTCTGTGTTCATGTCCTCATCACTCTCGTCACCGCACTGCCGTCGCCTTCTCGCCTGGTTTTGCTTTTGCAGGTTCTGGTTCTGCATATACTGCAGGATAATATGGGAGGTGTTTACAGTTCTCATAATTGCGGCGGTGATCTGAGCGGGCTCCATGCTTGCCGTGCTATGGCGTCTGCGCTGAAAAAAGGTGCAAAACGATTGTCTGCCGTTGCTTTCACGGAGGGGGGGGCCTGATGACATGTACCCAGAACCACCCACGACAATGTTTTTGACCCATCAGGCATTGGGAGCTCAACCCAGAATTCCAATGGGTGGCGGAGACTGCAGGAACTGTGGGATAGCCTCGGTACTGTGGACGCACTCCGTCGAGTTAATGGTCTTAATGGTCTTGGAGTGGGGACACACACAATCGACTGTATAAAATCGATTTCTAAAAAATCAACTTCTATAAATTCAACCTAATTTCATAATTTAGACATACCCTGAGACAAGCATCCTGCTTAGTCATGCAGTCCATTGTTTGAATCCCAGTTATAGCATGAAGTACATACACCTCTACCCCGATATAATGCGACCCGATATAACACGAATTCAGATATAACGCGGTAAAGCAGTGCTCCGGGGGGGGGGGGCAGGGCTGCGCACTCCGGCGGATCAAAGCAAGTTCGATATAATGCGGTTTCACCTATAATGCGGTAAGATTTTTTGGCTCCTGAGGACAGCGTTATATCGGGGTAGAGGTGTACTTTCATCTCAGTGCTAAGTCACTTAGCACAGCTTTGAAAACTTACCCCAAAGGGTCAGAGCAAAGGACACCTCTGTCTAGCATTTTTGTTTGTATAGTGGAGGCCTCTGAAGGCCCTCAATTAAGCCGGGAGCCCTGTGGTACTAAATGCTGTACAAGCACATGGCGAAATACAATCCCTACCCCAAAGAACTTACTTCCTTTATCCCATTCTTTGTTTTTAGACTCATTCCTGACCAACCATTGTATCCTTATTCCATTCAGCCCACACCAGCAAGAGCGACCTCCCTCACACTGTCATGCGTACACACACACACACACACACACACACACACACGGTGAAAAATAAAACACTCCTGTGATGGCACCTTAGTAAATCTGAAATTGCTTCAATTTTATAGAAAGAACAAAACAAAAATAAACAAAACCCCTCAAACAAAATGTTTAATTCAACCCGAAACAATTTTGGACTTTTTTTTTTTTCCCCCATCAAAGTTTTTTTTTTTTTTAATTTCATTTTGGACTGACCCAAAACAATCTGGCCCTCCCCCTTTTTTCAATTCAGCCATCAAACCAAACAATCAGTTATTCACACAGCTCTAGATTTACTGTGGAATAATGGCTGGGCTTTCCTGCTGTTTCATTCCTGAAACAGGTTATTCTAGACTCCCACCTTATGTACTATACACAAGACTTCTTTGGCTCCCAAGAATAGCTTTCTATTAAAGGAAAATTGCATAATGCGTATCGATAGATAGCAAGTTAGTACTGTAAATGGGGTAAGAGTGGGAGTAATTAGAAATGGCAACATTAGCAAGTCTGCAGGAAATATTGTGCACCCTTTGCCAAGATAAAGCAGCAACAATGATAACATGGGATCTTTGCATTTCTCTTGAGTGGTTATTGAAGGATAAAAGCAAGGTAAAGGTATAAAGTGTGGGCTAGACAGGACAAAATTGCAATCTTTGAATTGCATGCTACTAGAGGATAAATATAGATTTTTTTTCCTTTTCACGATGGTACCAATACCTATTATGTCAGGACTCTACTATAATATTGTAATTCTTACAGCACATTCTGGAATAGTTACTATGTAGTATACGGGGTTATGGCCATAATATTACAATAAACACACAGTAACATAGCCACATAGTAATGTACGACACATAATAACTGAGCTGCTTTGGTGCTTACACAATTGTTTTTCAAGATGGATATTTGCCATTTAGGCCACAGTAAATATGATATATTTATGTTGAAAAAGAGCCTAAAGTACTTGTCTACATATTGAATTACTGAACAGCTAGCAAGAGTGTGAATCTACAGTGTACTAGCTTACACTTACTGACTTGCTCTGTGAACACTGTTACGGTGCAATACAAGTCCCCGAGTGCAGCTTAATGTTAAGCTGCACACCGGGACTTTTACGGCACAGCAGCCATATCCAGAAGGCAAATTAGTAGGCAGCAGGCTGGTGTGTTGAAGATTCACAGCCTGGCTTGCCGCATACTTGCCATATAGTCAAGTAGTAAAAGGAATCTAAGTTGTTCTGAGAGTTCTGCATCTGAGTCAGCTATCAAATTTGTCACGGAATGATGTACCGCATTGCCCAGTGGATACAGAAAGTGACCGGGTGGAAGTCTGTGAGTAATGTATCAAGAGTGAATGAAGGTGATGCAGTATGGTGTGGGGGATGCAGAAGGTGACCACTGTGAGAAGGAGAGTGGGAAGTCAAAGCGGGCAGATTGCATCAGATAGGAACCATATAGGAGACCGACTTTCAAAAACTTTTTGCTCTTCTTTGCCTGTGCAATTGCATGTCTAAGCTACACTTGTGATTACAAAAAAGAAAATGAGCTTTATGAACACACTCATGGCCAACCTGTTTTGTAACAGTTCATCTGTGTGTACAAATACCTGATAATCATGGTAGATGCATCCATAAATTAGTAGTTTGTTAGTAGTTTAATTGCACATCTAACTTTTAAAATTTTATACTCCAAATGTTTGTCTAAAATCACTTTTTTTAATGGACTTGGTTCTGTTAGCATAAACCAGGGCCAGGGAAAGGGTGCAGTGAGACATAGTGACTGCAATCTCTGCTCTCTTGGGGGCTCATAGAAAGATACCATGGACCAAAAAGTGGATGCTGTTAGCCAGGCAGAAGACACGAGCAGAGCACCCTACCCACTTCTTAAGTGATAATATCCCCCTGTGCCCAAGGATACACTGAATCAGTGCATTCCCATTGTTCCCACAGCTGGCAATGCTCCTATGGAGTTGCCCTTGCAAAAACTGAGAGCTGTCCTCCCCTAACATAACCTCTGAGGGAGGGCTATGGTGGAAACACTGCCTGTCATGCTTGGAGCCAATTCTCCCAGTAAACATCCTCAAGTACCTCATGGAGCTGGCTTCTCCAGGAGTGGGGGGTGCACCACCACTGTAGCATAAACTCTACCCTCTTCTGGCTCTGACTCTGGCTCTTCACGGGCACTGCCTAACCATTCACTGCAGCCACCACAGATGCCTCAAAACTGCTTTTCAAAAGCTCCAGGAGAAAACTTTCTTGCTGAGCAAGAAGAGCTGAATGTTCATTTTAGTCACCATCTTGAGAGAAGGCTTAGGAAAAAGTGTTGGATCTCAGGGTTTATGGGAGTTTCCAAGGGGGTTATGGGAATCTAACTACTTTCCCCACAACTCCCAGTGCTCCCTGACAGCTCTTTGAAATCTCACAGAAGAAGCCACTGTTTAAGGGAGCTGTGTCAAGAACTGCAGGATAGGTAACCCAGAGGACAGTGAAACTGCAATGGTGTAATAAAACACATGTGGAAGCGGGGCAAAACTTAGACCCAAACAGCATGTCTAGTGTGGACACACTGTTCTTATATCACTGCTATCCCATCAGCTCAATTACCAAACAGTTCAGTTCATTAATGTAGACACATCTGTCACAGTTCAGGGTGACTGTACCTGTACTCCTCCTCTGTGGTTTCAGGCTTCTGGCTCCCCAGCTGTCACCTCTCTTGGGCAAAGACTTGCATCTCTCTCTCTCAACCGGGGTACTTCTAGGCTGCACAGTTGTCTACACTGTGAATTCCCCAGCAAGACAGACTGCATCAGCAAGGCCTGCTTTGCCTTCTCCTCAGAGGCTATAAACAGCATAATTAGGTTTTTCTGTGGTCACAAGTTCATAATAGCTGTTATCTTAGAACAAGCATCCCTATGAATCTGGGAGTCACTCTTTAATCCAGTTTGGGACCTCTGATCTTGTTCTCATTTAACAGGTGATCAGTAGACAATGGGTTTCTCCTCAGGACACAGCTTCAAAAGGCTGGATTCAGAGGTGAAAAGTTGCCTTTCCATCATAACTTTGTCTAGCACATTGTTTCAAAATGTCCTCTGAATAGGCTTACCATATGCCTGGGTTTTCCCAGACATTGCCTCTTTTTTGAGCCTCCGTCCTCTGTCTGGGCGGATTTTTCAAACAACAGGAAACATCAGGGATTTTTTCAGAGAAGACGCTGTAGCTCAGAAAGAGCCCTGATTGGTCCGCCTCCTGATTGGTTCCTCCCCTGCATTGGCAGCTTATTGGTCCATTCCCCTGCAGCCACAGTTCCCAGATTCCACCCACCCAGGCCCTAGCTCCCAGCCCTGGGGAGGGAGTCCCTCAGGGGGGTGCTGACTGAGGGTTGTCACTGCGTCCTAGGCTTGCGCCTGCCACCATGACAGGAAGCAACACTCCCCACCCTCCAGTGAGTACTCGTGCTGCAGGTACCCCCTCCAACTCCCCCCAACTGTACCCCCCTCCAGCTCCCACTTCCCCTCCCTCTCTTCCCTACAGTGTCCTCTTTTTAGGAGCCTGAAATATGGTAACCCTATCTCTGAAGCTCGTAACACTTCCCAGTGTTTACATTAGCCATGTCTCCTCCCTAGAGACATTCCATACACTCCCACAATAATACAAACACATTTGCATTTTTAATACAATGAACTCCTAAAATATAGAATCTTAATTCAATGAGGTTCAACTGAATTCAATAAGGTTTGTCCAGGATATTGCATGAAATTGCCATCTCTCTCACAACAGCCTAAAAATCTTATTCTGGAAGTTAAACGCCTCCTTCAAAGTGTTTTGCTCCCTCAACTCCTACTGACTTCAACAGGAGTGGAGAGTTCAGTACCTCTCAGAATTGGGTGCTGCCCAAAAAGAACTGTTCTCCAGCCAATCTGTTTCGCTTTCAGCCTTTCTGAATGTACATAATACAGTAGTGGAACACCGCTCAAGAGCCAAACAAAACCTCCAAGGAAGGAGAGATATTTTAATAATTCTCCTTAGAGATTTAATTTCTTTCTACACATTTATGAGTCTCTGGACAGCCTAAAGCTTTTCACATGATTTAAGACATTTTAATATACTTGTCACCATCCTGGCTTATGCAACTTCTCTGAAGCTATGGAACTTATCTGTACATTTCTAAAATATACTGGAAGCTAAAAACTTCTTATTGTATTATATCAAACTGTTTTCCATTCATGAGAAATTATTGCTTTCAAGTCTGCTTTTCACTAGTCCAGCATATATCATTAGGTCTTAGCTATGTTATTCAGTTTTCTAGACAATTTAAATTTTTGACTCCTTTCATAAATATTTAACTTTTTCAGTCATGGTGAATGCTCTGTAACTTGAAGTCTTTAAACTATGATTTGAGGATTTCAGTAACTCAGCCAGAGGTTAGGGGTCTATTACAGGTGTGGGTGGGTGAGGTTCTGTGGTCTGCAGTGTGCAGGAGGTCAGACTAGATGATCACAATGGTCCCTTCTGACCTTAAAGCTCAGTAAGGACATAAGAACATAAGAATGGCTACACTGGGTCAGACCAAAGGTCCATCCAGCTCAGTATCCTGTCTACCGACAGTGGCCAATGCCGGGTGCCCCAGAGGGAGTGAACTTAACAGGTAATGATCAAGTGATCTCTCTCCTGCCATCCATCTCCACCCTCTGACAAACAGAGGCTAGGGCCACCATTCCTTATCCATCCTGGCTAACAGCCATTAATGGACTTAACCTCCATGAATTTATCTAGTTCTCTTTTAAACCCGGTTATAGCCTTCACAACCTCCTCAGGCAAGGAGTTCCACAGGTTGACTGTGCGCTGTGTGAAGAACTTCCTTTTATTTGTTTTAAACCTGCTGCCTATTAATTTCATTTGGTGGCCCCTAGTTCTTATATTCTGGGAACAAGTAAATAACTTTTCCTTATTCACTTTCTCCACACCACTCATGATTTTATATACCTCTATCATATCCCCCCCTTAATCTCCTCTTTTCCAAGCTGAAAAGTCCTATCCTCTTTAATCTCTCCTCATATGGGACCCGTTCCAAACCCCTAATCATTTTAGTTGCCCTTCTCTGAACCTTTTCTAATGCCAGTATATCTTTTTTGAGATGAGGAGACCACATCTGGACACAGTATTCAAGATGTGGGCATACCATGGATTTATATAAGGGCAATAAGATATTCTCCGTCTTATTCTCTATCCCCTTTTTAATGATTTCTAACATCCTGTTTGCTTTTTTGACTGCCGCTGCACACTGCGTGGACGTCTTCAGAGAACTATCCACGATGACTCCAAGATCTTTCCTGATTAGTTCTGGCTAAATTAGACCCAATCATATTGTATGTATAGTTGGGGTTATTTTTTCCAATGTGCATTACTTTACATTTATCCACTGTGACAAAGTTCCTCCTCTATCTTGGTGGGTCCTGCACTTATTGGTGGATTTTCTTGTCTCAGAGATTCACCATGTGGGTTGGGGAACAGCCCAGAGACCTTCCCCTCTGGAAGAACCCACAGTCCAGGTCAATTGGGAGGTTTGGGGGGAACCCGGGCCCGCCCTCTACTCCAGGTTCCAGCCCAGGGCCCTGTGGACTGCAGCTGTCTATAGTGCCTCCTGTAACAGCTGCATGACAGCTACAACTCCCTGGGCTACTTCCCCATGGCCTCCTCCAAACACCACCTTTATTCTCACCACAGGACCTTCCTCCTGGTGTCTGCTTGTGCTCCTCAGTCCTCCAGCAGCAGCAGCACACCCTCTCACTCTCAGCTTCTTGCTCCCAGCTCCTCACACTCCCACCACAAACTGAAGTGAGCTCCTTTTTAAAACCCAGGTGCCCTGATTAGCCTGCCTTAATTGATTCTAGAAGCTTCTTCTTAATTGGCTCCAGGTGTCCTAATTAGCCTGCCTGCCTTAACTGGTTCTAGCAGGTTCCTGATTACTCTAGTGCAGCCCCTGCTCTGGTCACTCAGGGAACAGAAACCCTGTCTGACCTGGGATTAACAGATCACTCTCCTGTAGCCCTCTGGCCTGGAGGGAGAGAGATAGGGGGCTGCTCCTCCTCTTTCTCTACTACCTGCTTGCTGGCTGACTGCTAGACCCACCCACACCCTTGGTTGCTGCTGCTCCAGCTAAAGCCCCTTGGGAGGGGCCTGCTGGCCCACTCCCCAGAGGAGGGGAGGGAGAGACCCCAGCCATTGCTCCTGCTGCTGGGGATGCCACCATCATTGACCACCACCTGAGAAAGGTCTTTCCTGCTGGCCACCAGACTGCCGCCTGGAGCTGCTGCGTTTGCTGCTGGGGAGCTGCTGGAGCCCTGAGGAGAAGAAGAGGACCATCTGCCAGTGGGGGAACGCGTAGGAATTCTACAGACCACCGTGGAGGGGGCCCTCCCGGACTGAGTAACTTTTGAACTGTGTTCTTGTGGTGGGGATCTAGACTGTGTTTGTGGGGACACAGGGGCTGTGGCGTGGAGCCTGCCCCCTGGTCCATCTGTGTCCCCCCCGATCCCCACCACCACCATCATCGTTGCCCCCTCCACCACCCCCACCGACTACTCACCATCTGCCTCGAGCTCCTGCCTCTGGGACTCAGCTGCTCACCTAGGCTTGCCATGCCCTGTTGCCACCATTGGGCCTGATACAGCAGCCAGCCTAAACTGCTTTTCCTTTTGTTACAAGCGCACGTAGGTGCACGTTCCCCCCCCTTTTGGACTGACCTCCTCCCCCCTGCAGCAAGCCCCCAGCTTTGCCCCTGCTGCCTACCCATTTGCCCCTTGCTGCCTTTTGCCCCTCCCCCTTGCCCCAGCCCCTTGCTAGCTCCAGTTTGTTTGCCTGCCCCGCCCTTTCCCTCTGCAGCCTTTGTCTGTTTGACCCGCCCCAGCCTCTAAAGCTAGCCCCGTGGTTCCTCTGCCCCATTTCCCGCCTGGTTGCTCCCTTCCCCCTGCGGTCCCCTTGCCCTGATTAGCCCCTCCCCTCGTGCGCCCATGTCCCCTCCCTTGCGCTTGTACCCCTCCCCGTTTTAGTTTGATTCTGTCTCACTGCACCCCCCAATGCTGTTCTATCCTCCCTTCCTTGGTGCAACAAGAGGAGCCGGAAACCTTCCCTGGGTCGGTGACTGACCCCTAGCCCTTGATAGCCCACCCCCATCCACCCCCTCCTTTTTCGGCGCCCTCCTCCCCTACCTACAGCCTAGCGGGGAGGAGTGGTCGACCTGCTTCCCCCTTCCCTACCCCCCCTCCAGTGTTTGCTCTCCCCCCATCCTCATTATGGCAGGGGACGAGGAGAGTGAGACCCCTCGGGCGGACCCTGCTGCCCCTCCTCCACCCGCCCCACCATCGTCCTCCCTAGCCTCTACCTCAACCGCCGCTGCCGAGCCACCTACTACCACCCCTGCTGGAGTGCCGGCAGCGGTGGGTAACGAGGTGACCTCCGCTGCTGCCACGTCCCTCGCCCCCTCTGACTCTGGGGGAGTCCCTCCAACCGGCAGGAAGGGCCAGGGCACAAAGAAGGGTAAAGGCCCCGCTAAAAAAGCCAGGCCCTCCATGGCAGGGGGTGCCCCCACTGCCACGGCCCCGCAACCGGCCGCGGCGTCCCTCCCTGCTGTTCCTTCCACCAGCTCTGTGGGTGTCCCTCCCTCGACCCCCAGGGCATACGCCCAGGTGGCGGCGGCCCCCCCGCCAGCCGCTACGTCATCTCCCCCATCCACCGCCTCTGCTACCATCTATAGCGGCCGGGGCCCCTTCCCCACCTTGACTAGGAAGCACGGCGTCCGTTGCCTCCTGGTACCCGCCTCGCCCCACGTGGAGACCTACGTGCGGGCGTTGGCAAGGGTGGTGGGGCCCACGGCCATTGTGGCGGCCTCCAAGATGTACGGAAAGGTCGTCTTCTTCCTAGCATCGGAGGCCGCCGCCCAGGAGGCAGTGGAGAAGGGCCTGGCGGTAGGGGGCGTGTACGTCCCCCTGGAGCCGCTAGAAGACCTGGGCGCCCGACTGGTCCTGACTTCTGTCCCTCCCTTCCTTCCAAATGCCGCCCTGTTACCCGCCCTCTCTACCCTGGGAAGGCCGATCTCTGTGGTCAGCCCTCTCCCATTGGGCTGCAAAGACCCCGCCCTCCGTCATGTCCTCTCATTCCGCCGGCAGGTACAGTTACAACTGCCGCCGGCGGCACGTGATGGAGCGGCGCTTGAGGGGTCCTTCTTGGTCCCCTACCAGGGGGCCCGCTACCGGGTGCATTATTCAACGGGGGAGGCCCGGTGCTACCTCTGCCGGGCGATGGGACACGTCCGGAGGGACTGCCCCTTGGCCCGGCACGGAGGGACATCCGAGACCCCCGAGCCCCGGCAGGGCGCCGGCCCCGTCATCGCCGGTGCCCCTAGCTACCCGGCGCCCGAAGCCGCCCCTCCTCCTTTCCGGCCCACCAAAGCTCCCGCTCGGGCCCAAGGGGTATCTCCCCCAGTGCGCCTAGACGAGCGGGAGGGCCACACCTCTGCCTCCTGCGTTCTGGCAGGGCCTATAGAGGAGGGTGAGGTAGGGATACCTCCGGGCATAGAAGAGGGCATGCCCCAGGGAGAATCCTCCCTCCTACATGTTACCCCACCATTACCTCCCCGAGTCCCTAAGCTTTCGTCCTTGCTCCCTGACCCAACACCTGTTAGCCAGCCCCCAGATGATGCCATGGAGGGCTGGTCCTTAGTACAGGGGAAGCGGGGCAAGCGGAAGGCTCGAGCTCCGCTCCTCCCATCTGATGCGGTAGCCCCCCGGAAGACCAGGAAGGGGGGCACCGATGCTGAGCCTTCCGCTTTGCCCCCGGGTGGGTTTTGTCCACCATTACCGGCTAGGGAAGACGTGGCAGCATCGGAGGAAAGCACTACCCCTCCTCCGGTGTCCCTTCCTATGGAAGCCCCTGATGGAGCCCCTCTCGCCCCCTTACAATCTGTAGCCCCTGTATGCACCAAGGCGAGCGTTGCTTTGGGTACAGACGGGGAGAGCCCTGGGGTGGTGGAAGGTGATCTCCCCTCCATTTATGAGGAGATCGAGGCCCTGGGTCTGACCCCGGTTACCCAGGGGGAGGACGACCCTCTGCCAGCGGGCCTCGATCTGAGCGACCTCGCCTCAGCCCCCCTTTCCCCATGTTCCGTCCCCTTACCCACTGCTTCCGCTCCCGCCTCCGAGGAGCCCCTGGACTCTTCCACCAACCCGGCTGCAGATGGCACCCCGCTAGCGGTCGCCGAGCCTCTTGAGGCGACGGCCAGTGCCATGCAACCGGGACCTGAGTCACAAGGGGACTCCCTCATGGCTGAGGGGCAGCCGACCTCCTTCCCGGGTGGGGGCCCCACCGTTGTTTCTCCACCTACAGATGCCGTGGCCTTACCATCTGCCTTGGAGCACGAGCCTGGCATCGCAGAGGGCCCACCTCCCTCCCCGCAAATTCCTGAGCCCATTTGCGGGGTGTTACCCCCCCCACCCAGTGGCCTGGCTGCTGGGACCCCCGATCCCAATATCACCCCTTCCCCTGTCCCTATTCCTGATTCCAGCCCTACCCTTGACACCGACCCTGTCCCTGTCCCCTCCACTTCCCGTGATGCTTTTGCCGCCCCTGGGGCTGTCTCCTTCCTTATCCCAGAGGATGACCCCCAAGGAGCGGCCTTTGTTTTTCCCTGTCCCGACCCACCAGGGGCTGCTAGTTTCCCTCCGCCGCCCCCCAGTGAGCCGGGATCTGAGGCAGGCCACGTGGCGTCGGCCCATCGGACGCCACGTCGAGGGTCTGCCCCCTGTTTGCCCGTCTCGGTGGGCCACGGGGCTGTGACAGGGGCCCCACTGGGGGAAAGCCTTAGATCAGTAACCCCACCCCCCCATACGCTGAGAGAGGAGCTACGGGAGTTCCTTGAGGACGTCCGTGGCTCCCGCAACAAGGTACAGCTTGCACTCCAGCGATGGGGGGATTTTCATCAGATCCTCCGGGCCGCGAGGGCCCTCATGGGGGAGGGTAAGAGGACCGGGAGGCAGGCCGCTGCGGCCTACCAACGGGTCCGCCTCTTCCGTGACTCCTTAATCGCCCACGGGGTAGGTCACGGATTGTTGCGCGGCCCGACGGAGGCCGTGAGCGTCTCTGCCGGCGAGGATCCCCCCCAGCCCTCCTCATGGCACCGATCATCTTTGCAACATTGAACACCCGGGGCTGTAGGATGGGTCTCCGCAGGAGCCAGGTGCTCTCCTTTCTTCGGGAGGGGGGGTACTCTGTGATTTTCCTGCAGGAGACCCATACGGATCCGGCCGCTGAAGCTAGCTGGCGGCTGGAGTGGGGGGACAGAGTCTATTTTAGCCACCTCACAGTTCGTACGGCTGGAGTGGCGACCCTGTTCTCCCCCGACCTACGGCCCGAGGTGCTGGGGGTCGCCGAGGCTGTGCCAGGCCGCCTGCTACACCTCCGGGTCCGCATGGAGGGGCTTGTGGTTAATCTCGTCAACGTTTACGCCCCGACATTGGGCCCGGAGAGGTTGTGTTTTTATCAGCAGGCGTCCGCCTTCCTCGGCACCTTGGATCCTCGCGAGTGCCTGGTCCTGGGCGGGGACTTTAACGCCACCCTTGAGGAACGGGACCGCTCGGGGACCGAGCAGCACCAGGCCGCCGCGGATGTCCTCCGGGAGATCGTCGAACATCACTCCCTGGTGGACGTCTGGCGCGACCACCACCCGGATGACGTTTCAACATTCACTTTTGTCCGGGTGGAGGTCCATCGGTCGTACCACTCCCGGTTGGACCGCATCTATATGTCACGCTTCCATCTTTCCCGGGCCCACTCCTCCAGCGTCCGGCCGGCCCCTTTTTCAGATCACCATCTAGCCACCGTGACAGCCTCTCTTTGCGCGGAGAGGCCGGGGCCGGCCTATTGGCATTTTAATAATAGCTTGTTGGAGGATGTGGGCTTTGTGGCGTCCTTCCGGGAGTTCTGGCTGGCCTGGCGAGGGCAACGGCGTGCCTTTCCCTCGGCGCGGCGGTGGTGGGACCTGGGGAAGGTGCGCACCCGGCTCTTCTGCCGTGACTACACCCGGGGCGCCAGCCGACGGAGGGATGCAACGATAGGGCAGTTGGAACGGGAGGTCTTAGAGCTGGAGAGGCGTCTGGCTGCCAGCCCCGGTGATCCATCCCTCTGCGGAACGTGCCGGGAGAAGCGGGAAGAGCTCCGGACCCTCGAGGACCATCGGGCCCGAGGTGCCTTTGTTCGATCCCGCATCCGCCTCCTTCGGGAGATGGATCGCGGCTCCCGCTTCTTCTACGCCCTGGAGAAAAAGAGGGGGGCCAAGAAGCACGTCACCTGCCTTTTAGCAGAGGACGGCACCCCCCTCACGGATCCGGCGGAAATGTGCGGGAGGGCCAGGGCCTTCTACGCGGGCCTTTTCTCCCCGGATCCGACCGATCCTAACGCTTGCAGAATGCTCTGGGATGAACTCCCGACGGTCAGCGCGGGCGACCGAGACTGGCTGGAGCTACCTCTCACTCTGGCCGAGTTCTCGGAAGCCCTCCGTCGCATGCCCACCAATAAATCTCCAGGCATGGACGGGCTGACCGTGGAGTTCTACCGCGTGTTTTGGGATGTCCTCGGCCCAGACCTTGTCACCGTCTGGGCCGAGTCCTTGCAGGGCGGGGTCCTCCCTCTTTCGTGCAGGCGAGCCGTGCTCGCCTTATTGCCGAAGAAGGGGGACCTCCGCGATTTACGGAATTGGCGTCCCATCTCGCTCCTCAGCACGGACTATAAAATCGTAGCAAAGGCCATCTCGCTGCGGCTAGGGTCCGTGCTGGCGGACGTGATCCACCCAGACCAGACCTACACCGTCCCGGGCCGCACCATCTTCGACAACTTGTATCTGGTCCGGGACCTCTTGGAACTCGGGTGTAGGGATGGTCTGTCGTTCGCCCTCCTGTCCCTGGATCAGGAGAAGGCGTTCGACAGGGTGGACCACGGGTATCTCCTGGGCACTCTGCGAGCGTTTGGCTTCGGGCCCCAGTTTGTGAGTTTTCTCCAGGTGCTGTACGCCTCCGCAGAGTGTTTGGTCAGGCTCAACTGGACCCTGACCGAACCGGTCAGCTTCGGGCGAGGAGTACGTCAAGGGTGCCCCCTCTCGGACCAGCTGTATGCTCTGGCGATCGAGCCCTTCCTCTGTCTCCTCCGTAGGAGGTTGGCAGGGTTGGTGCTGCGGGAGCCGGAGCTGCGGCTGGTCCTGTCGGCGTACGCCGACGACGTGCTCCTCGTGGTCCAGGACCCGGGCGACTTGGTGCGGGTGGAGGCTTGCCAGACCATCTATTCGGCGGCCTCCTCCGCCCGGGTCAACTGGGTCAAGAGCTCTGGCCTGGTGGTAGGGGACGGGTGGCAGGCGAGCTCCCTCCCACCCGCGCTTCAGGCCATCCGGTGGAGCGCGGGTCCGCTGCTCTATCTCGGCGTTTACCTTTCTGCCACACATCCGTCTCCGCCGGAGAACTGGCTAGGTTTAGAGGGCAGGGTGTCGGAGCGGCTCCGGAAATGGAGAGGACTGCTCCGGTGTCTCTCCCTTCGAGGGAGAGCACTGGTGCTCAATCAACTAGTCCTGTCCATGCTCTGGTACCGGCTCAACACCCTGGTCCCGGCCCCGGGCTTCCTGACCACCCTCCGGACGTTGATTCTGGAGTTCTTTTGGTCAGGACTGCACTGGGTCTCTGCGGGGGTTCTCCATCTACCCCTGGAGGAGGGAGGGCAGGGCCTGAAGTGTCTGCATGCTCAGGTCCACGTCTTCCGCCTCCAGGCCCTTGCAGAGGCTCCTTTATGGTGCAGGTAGTCCGACATGGAGCGTATTGGCGCACGCCTTCCTGCGCCGCTTCCGAGGGCTCCGATATGACCGGCAGCTCCTTTGTCTCCATCCGAGAGGTCTTCCGCGAGGCCTCTCCGAGCTGCCGGTCTTCTACCAGGACCTCCTCCGGACCTGGAAACTGTTTTCAGTGACCAGGTCCGTGGCGGCCACCGTGGGGGCAGATCTCCTCGCGGAGCCCCTGCTACACAACCCCCAGCTTCGTGTGCAGGTGGCGGAGTCCCCCATGGTGTGCCAGAGGTTGGTCCTAGCAGAAGTCACCAAAGTCGGAGACCTCCTGGACTACGACCGAGGAGACTGGCTGGATCCCCTGACGCTCGCTCAGCGCATGGGACTCTCCAGACCTCGTACTCCCCGGCGCGTGCTTCAGGAGGTGAGGGCCGCTTTGCCGCCCGCTGCTCGGGACTATCTCGACCGGGTCCTGCGAGAGGGCACGCCCCGCCCACCCTCCACTCCGAGCCCTCCAGACTTTTTCATCGGGCCCTTGCCCCGTGGACCCAACCAGCCCCCTCCCCGTCCATTCGCCATGAGCCGGCTGCACCATTTGCAGCCGGTTCTGTTCCGGACCGCGCCAAGGAAACATCTATACACGCTCCTGCTACATGTTCTTCATGTCCTCACCCTCGCGTCCCGCCCCGATACAAAGTGGCGGGACCTTCTGCCACCTCTGGAGGGTGAGGAGCCCCGGTGGGCCAGCCTTTATTCTGCTCTGATCCCGAAGCCCACCGGGGACATCAGTTGGCGGCTCCTTCACGGAGCCGTAAGCACGGGCGTGTACTTGGCGCGGTTTACCCCTATCCCAGACACCTGCCCCTTTTGCGGCGTGAGGGAGACCCTGGCGCATGTTTACCTAGAGTGCACCAGGCTGCAGCCCCTATTCCGGCTCCTCACAGATATTTTGTTAAGATTTTGGTTGCACTTTTCTCCACACCTTTTTATTTATGCACTCCCTATCCGTCGCCCCACAAAGTTGCGGGACCTCCTGGTCAACCTCCTTCTGGCCTTAGCAAAACTGGCCATCTATAAAACCAGAGTGAGGAGGTTGGCCGATGGAGTTTCCTGTGACTGTGGGGCGTATTTCAGGTCCTCCGTTCTTTCACGTATCCGGGCAGAGTTCCTCTGGGCGACGTCCACTGGCTCCCTTGACGCCTTCGAGGAGCAGTGGGCGCTGTCCGGGGTTCTCTGCTCGGTGTCCCCGTCTGGTTCGCTTCTTTTGACCCTTTGACCTCACTCCTGTCCCTGTTCTTTTATTAGTTGTCCCCCGTAATTTTTTGGTCTCCAGGTCCTGTGGACCCCCCCCTTAGGCTAGGGGGGATCCTTTAGCAGTGGGCGGGCTTCGCCCGCCCACTTCTTGGATCCCAATAGGTCTGGTCACTCAGGGAACAGAAACCCTGTCTGACCTGGGATTAACAGATCACTCTCCTGTAGCCCTCTGGCCTGGAGGGAGAGAGATAGGGGGCTGCTCCTCCTCTTTCTCTACTACCTGCTTGCTGGCTGACTGCTAGACCCACCCACACCCTTGGTTGCTGCTGCTCCAGCTAAAGCCCCTTGGGAGGGGCCTGCTGGCCCACTCCCCAGAGGAGGGGAGGGAGAGACCCCAGCCATTGCTCCTGCTGCTGGGGATGCCACCATCATTGACCACCACCTGAGAAGGGTCTTTCCTGCTGGCCACCAGACTGCCGCCTGGAGCTGCTGCGTTTGCTGCTGGGGAGCTGCTGGAGCCCTGAGGAGAAGAAGAGGACCATCTGCCAGTGGGGGAACGCGTAGGAATTCTACAGACCACCGTGGAGGGGGCCCTCCCGGACTGAGTAACTTTTGAACTGTGTTCTTGTGGTGGGGATCTAGACTGTGTTTGTGGGGACACAGGGGGTGTGGCGTGGAGCCTGCCCCCTGGTCCATCTGTGTCCCCCCCCCGATCCCCACCACCACCATCATCGTTGCCCCCTCCACCACCCCCACCGACTACTCACCATCTGCCTCGAGCTCCTGCCTCTGGGACTCAGCTGCTCACCTAGGCTTGCCATGCCCTGTTGCCACCATTGGGCCTGATACAGCAGCCAGCCTAAACTGCTTTTCCTTTTGTTACAAGCGCACGTAGGTGCACGTTCCCCCCCCTTTTGGACTGACCTCCTCCCCCCTGCAGCAAGCCCCCAGCTTTACCCCTGCTGCCTACCCATTTGCCCCTTGCTGCCTTTTGCCCCTCCCCCTTGCCCCAGCCCCTTGCTAGCTCCAGTTTGTTTGCCTGCCCCGCCCTTTCCCTCTGCAGCCTTTGTCTGTTTGACCCGCCCCAGCCTCTAAAGCTAGCCCCGTGGTTCCTCTGCCCCATTTCCCGCCTGGTTGCTCCCTTCCCCCTGCGGTCCCCTTGCCCTGATTAGCCCCTCCCCTCGTGCGCCCATGTCCCCTCCCTTGCGCTTGTACCCCTCCCCGTTTTAGTTTGATTCTGTCTCACTGCACCCCCCAATGCTGTTCTATCCTCCCTTCCTTGGTGCAACAAGAGGAGCCGGAAACCTTCCCTGGGTCGGTGACTGACCCCTAGCCCTTGATAGCTCACCCCCATCCACCCCCTCCTTTTTCGGCGCCCTCCTCCCCTACCTACAGCCTAGCGGGGAGGAGTGGTCGACCTGCTTCCCCCTTCCCTACCCCCCCTCCAGTGTTTGCTCTCCCCCCATCCTCATTATGGCAGGGGACGAGGAGAGTGAGACCCCTCGGGCGGACCCTGCTGCCCCTCCTCCACCCGCCCCACCATCGTCCTCCCTAGCCTCTACCTCAACCGCCGCTGCCGAGCCACCTACTACCACCCCTGCTGGAGTGCCGGCAGCGGTGGGTAACGAGGTGACCTCCGCTGCTGCCACGTCCCTCGCCCCCTCTGACTCTGGGGGAGTCCCTCCAACCGGCAGGAAGGGCCAGGGCACAAAGAAGGGTAAAGGCCCCGCTAAAAAAGCCAGGCCCTCCATGGCAGGGGGTGCCCCCACTGCCACGGCCCCGCAACCGGCCGCGGCGTCCCTCCCTGCTGTTCCTTCCACCAGCTCTGTGGGTGTCCCTCCCTCGACCCCCAGGGCATACGCCCAGGTGGCGGCGGCCCCCCCGCCAGCCGCTACGTCATCTCCCCCATCCACCGCCTCTGTTACCATCTATAGCGGCCGGGGCCCCTTCCCCACCTTGACTAGGAAGCACGGCGTCCGTTGCCTCCTGGTACCCGCCTCGCCCCACGTGGAGACCTACGTGCGGGCGTTGGCAAGGGTGGTGGGGCCCACGGCCATTGTGGCGGCCTCCAAGATGTACGGAAAGGTCGTCTTCTTCCTAGCATCGGAGGCCGCCGCCCAGGAGGCAGTGGAGAAGGGCCTGGCGGTAGGGGGCGTGTACGTCCCCCTGGAGCCGCTAGAAGACCTGGGCGCCCGACTGGTCCTGACTTCTGTCCCTCCATTCCTTCCAAATGCCGCCCTGTTACCCGCCCTCTCTACCCTGGGAAGGCCGATCTCTGTGGTCAGCCCTCTCCCATTGGGCTGCAAAGACCCCGCCCTCCGTCATGTCCTCTCATTCCGCCGGCAGGTACAGTTACAACTGCCGCCGGCGGCACGTGACGGAGCGGCGCTTGAGGGGTCCTTCTTGGTCCCCTACCAGGGGGCCCGCTACCGGGTGCATTATTCAACGGGGGAGGCCCGGTGCTACCTCTGCCGGGCGATGGGACACGTCCGGAGGGACTGCCCCTTGGCCCGGCACGGAGGGACATCCGAGACCCCCGAGCCCCGGCAGGGCGCCGGCCCCGTCATCGCCGGTGCCCCTAGCTACCCGGCGCCCGAAGCCGCCCCTCCTCCTTTCCGGCCCACCAAAGCTCCCGCTCGGGCCCAAGGGGTATCTCCCCCAGTGCGCCTAGACGAGCGGGAGGGCCACGCCTCTGCCTCCTGCGTTCTGGCAGGGCCTGTAGAGGAGGGTGAGGTAGGGATACCTCCGGGCATAGAAGAGGGCATGCCCCAGGGAGAATCCTCCCTCCTACATGTTACCCCACCATTACCTCCCCGAGTCCCTAAGCTTTCGTCCTTGCTCCCTGACCCAACACCTGTTAGCCAGCCCCCAGATGATGCCATGGAGGGCTGGTCCTTAGTACAGGGGAAGCGGGGCAAGCGGAAGGCTCGAGCTCCGCTCCTCCCATCTGATGCGGTAGCCCCCCGGAAGACCAGGAAGGGGGGCACCGATGCTGAGCCTTCCGCTTTGCCCCCGGGTGGGTTTTGTCCACCATTACCGGCTAGGGAAGACGTGGCAGCATCGGAGGAAAGCACTACCCCTCCTCCGGTGTCCCTTCCTATGGAAGCCCCTGATGGAGCCCCTCTCGCCCCCTTACAATCTGTAGCCCCTGTATGCACCAAGGCGAGCGTTGCTTTGGGTACAGACGGGGAGAGCCCTGGGGTGGTGGAAGGTGATCTCCCCTCCATTTATGAGGAGATCGAGGCCCTGGGTCTGACCCCGGTTACCCAGGGGGAGGACGACCCTCTGCCAGCGGGCCTCGATCTGAGCGACCTCGCCTCAGCCCCCCTTTCCCCATGTTCCGTCCCCTTACCCACTGCTTCCGCTCCCGCCTCCGAGGAGCCCCTGGACTCTTCCACCAACCCGGCTGCAGATGGCACCCCGCTAGCGGTCGCCGAGCCTCTTGAGGCGACGGCCAGTGCCATGCAACCGGGACCTGAGTCACAAGGGGACTCCCTCATGGCTGAGGGGCAGCCGACCTCCTTCCCGGGTGGGGGCCCCACCGTTGTTTCTCCACCTACAGATGCCGTGGCCTTACCATCTGCCTTGGAGCACGAGCCTGGCATCGCAGAGGGCCCACCTCCCTCCCCGCAAATTCCTGAGCCCATTTGCGGGGTGTTACCCCCCCCACCCAGTGGCCTGGCTGCTGGGACCCCCGATCCCAATATCACCCCTTCCCCTGTCCCTATTCCTGATTCCAGCCCTACCCTTGACACCGACCCTGTCCCTGTCCCCTCCACTTCCCGTGATGCTTTTGCCGCCCCTGGGGCTGTCTCCTTCCTTATCCCAGAGGATGACCCCCAAGGAGCGGCCTTTGTTTTTCCCTGTCCCGACCCACCAGGGGCTGCTAGTTTCCCTCCGCCGCCCCCCAGTGAGCCGGGATCTGAGGCAGGCCACGTGGCGTCGGCTCATCGGACGCCACGTCGAGGGTCTGCCCCCTGTTTGCCCGTCTCGGTGGGCCACGGGGCTGTGACAGGGGCCCCACTGGGGGAAAGCCTTAGATCAGTAACCCCACCCCCCCATACGCTGAGAGAGGAGCTACGGGAGTTCCTTGAGGACGTCCGTGGCTCCCGCAACAAGGTACAGCTTGCACTCCAGCGATGGGGGGATTTTCATCAGATCCTCCGGGCCGCGAGGGCCCTCATGGGGGAGGGTAAGAGGACCGGGAGGCAGGCCGCTGCGGCCTACCAACGGGTCCGCCTCTTCCGTGACTCCTTAATCGCCCACGGGGTAGGTCACGGATTGTTGCGCGGCCCGACGGAGGCCGTGAGCGTCTCTGCCGGCGAGGATCCCCCCCAGCCCTCCTCATGGCACCGATCATCTTTGCAACATTAAACACCCGGGGCTGTAAGATGGGTCTCCGCAGGAGCCAGGTGCTCTCCTTTCTTCGGGAGGGGGGGTACTCTGTGATTTTCCTGCAGGAGACCAATACGGATCCGGCCGCTGAAGCTAGCTGGCGGCTGGAGTGGGGGGACAGAGTCTATTTTAGCCACCTCACAGTTCGTACGGCTGGAGTGGCGACCCTGTTCTCCCCCGACCTACGGCCCGAGGTGCTGGGGGTCGCCGAGGCTGTGCCAGGCCGCCTGCTACACCTCCGGGTCCGCATGGAGGGGCTTGTGGTTAATCTCGTCAACGTTTACGCCCCGACATTGGGCCCGGAGAGGTTGTGTTTTTATCAGCAGGCGTCCGCCTTCCTCGGCACCTTGGATCCTCGCGAGTGCCTGGTCCTGGGCGGGGACTTTAACGCCACCCTTGAGGAACGGGACCGCTCGGGGACCGAGCAGCACCAGGCCGCCGCGGATGTCCTCCGGGAGATCGTCGAACATCACTCCCTGGTGGACGTCTGGCGCGACCACCACCCGGATGACGTTTCAACATTCACTTTTGTCCGGGTGGAGGTCCATCGGTCGTACCACTCCCGGTTGGACCGCATCTATATGTCACGCTTCCATCTTTCCCGGGCCCACTCCTCCAGCGTCCGGCCGGCCCCTTTTTCAGATCACCATCTAGCCACCGTGACAGCCTCTTTTTGCGCGGAGAGGCCGGGGCCGGCCTATTGGCATTTTAATAATAGCTTGTTGGAGGATGTGGGCTTTGTGGCGTCCTTCCGGGAGTTCTGGCTGGCCTGGCGAGGGCAGCGGCGTGCCTTTCCCTCGGCGCGGCGGTGGTGGGACCTGGGGAAGGTGCACGCCCGGCTCTTCTGCCGTGACTACACCCGGGGCGCCAGCCGACGGAGGGATGCGACGATAGGGCAGTTGGAACGGGAGGTCTTAGAGCTGGAGAGGCGTCTGGCTGCCAGCCCCGGTGATCCATCCCTCTGCGGAGCGTGCCGGGAGAAGCGGGAAGAGCTCCGGACCCTCGAGGACCATCGGGCCCGAGGTGCCTTTGTTCGATCCCGCATCCGCCTCCTTCGGGAGATGGATCGCGGCTCCCGCTTCTTCTACGCCCTGGAGAAAAAGAGGGGGGCCAAGAAGCACGTCACCTGCCTTTTAGCAGAGGACGGCACCCCCCTCACGGATCCGGCAGAAATGTGCGGGAGGGCCAGGGCCTTCTACGCGGGCCTTTTCTCCCCGGATCCGACCGATCCTAACGCTTGCAGAATGCTCTGGGATGAACTCCCGACGGTCAGCGCGGGCGACCGAGACTGGCTGGAGCTACCTCTCACTCTGGCCGAGTTCTCGGAAGCCCTCCGTCGCATGCCCACCAATAAATCTCCAGGCATGGACGGGCTGACCGTGGAGTTCTACCGCGTGTTTTGGGATGTCCTCGGCCCAGACCTTGTCACCGTCTGGGCCGAGTCCTTGCAGGGCGGGGTCCTCCCTCTTTCGTGCAGGCGAGCCGTGCTCGCCTTATTGCCGAAGAAGGGGGACCTCCGCGATTTACGGAATTGGCGTCCCATCTCGCTCCTCAGCACGGACTATAAAATCGTAGCAAAGGCCATCTCGCTGCGGCTAGGGTCCGTGCTGGCGGACGTGATCCACCCAGACCAGACCTACACCGTCCCGGGCCGCACCATCTTCGACAACTTGTATCTGGTCCGGGACCTCTTGGAACTCGGGTGTAGGGATGGTCTGTCGTTCGCCCTCCTGTCCCTGGATCAGGAGAAGGCGTTCGACAGGGTGGACCACGGGTATCTCCTGGGCACTCTGCGAGCGTTTGGCTTCGGGCCCAAGTTTGTGAGTTTTCTCCAGGTGCTGTACGCCTCCGCAGAGTGTTTGGTCAGGCTCAACTGGACCCTGACCGAACCGGTCAGCTTCGGGCGAGGAGTACGTCAAGGGTGCCCCCTCTCGGGCCAGCTGTATGCTCTGGCGATCGAGCCCTTCCTCTGTCTCCTCCGTAGGAGGTTGGCAGGGTTGGTACTGCGGGAGCCGGAGCTGCGGCTGGTCCTGTCGGCGTACGCCGACGACGTGCTCCTCGTGGTCCAGGACCCGGGCGACTTGGTGCGGGTGGAGGCTTGCCAGACCATCTATTCGGCGGCCTCCTCCGCCCGGGTCAACTGGGTCAAGAGCTCTGGCCTGGTGGTAGGGGACGGGTGGCAGGCGAGCTCCCTCCCACCCGCGCTTCAGGCCATCCGGTGGAGCGCGGGTCCGCTGCTCTATCTCGGCGTTTACCTTTCTGCCACACATCCGTCTCCGCCGGAGAACTGGCTAGGTTTAGAGGGCAGGGTGTCGGAGCGGCTCCGGAAATGGAAAGGACTGCTCCGGTGTCTCTCCCTTCGAGGGAGAGCACTGGTGCTCAATCAACTAGTCCTGTCCATGCTCTGGTACCGGCTCAACACCCTGGTCCCGGCCCCGGGCTTCCTGACCACCCTCCGGACGTTGATTCTGGAGTTCTTTTGGTCAGGACTGCACTGGGTCTCTGCGGGGGTTCTCCATCTACCCCTGGAGGAGGGAGGGCAGGGCCTGAAGTGTCTGCATGCTCAGGTCCACATCTTCCGCCTCCAGGCCCTGCAGAGGCTCCTTTATGGTGCAGGTAGTCCGGCATGGAGCGTATTGGCGCACGCCTTCCTGCGCCGCTTCCGAGGGCTCCGATATGACCGGCAGCTCCTTTGTCTCCATCCGAGAGGTCTTCCGCGAGGCCTCTCCGAGCTGCCGGTCTTCTACCAGGACCTCCTCCGGACCTGGAAACTGTTTTCAGTGACCAGGTCCGTGGCGGCCACCGTGGGGGCAGATCTCCTCGCGGAGCCCCTGCTACACAACCCCCAGCTTCGTGTGCAGGTGGCGGAGTCCCCCATGGTGCGCCAGAGGTTGGTCCTAGCAGAAGTCACCAAAGTCGGAGACCTCCTGGACTACGACCGAGGAGACTGGCTGGATCCCCTGACGCTCGCTCAGCGCATGGGACTCTCCAGACCTCGTACTCCCCGGCGCGTGCTTCAGGAGGTGAGGGCCGCTTTGCCGCCCGCTGCTCGGGACTATCTCGACCGGGTCCTGCGAGAGGGCACGCCCCGCCCACCCTCCACTCCGAGCCCTCCAGACTTTTTCATCGGGCCCTTGCCCCGTGGACCCAACCAGCCCCCTCCCCGTCCATTCGCCATGAGCCGGCTGCACCATTTGCAGCCGGTTCTGTTCCGGACCACGCCAAGGAAACATCTATACACGCTCGTGCTACATGTTCTTCATGTCCTCACCCTCGCGTCCCGCCCCGATACAAAGTGGCGGGACCTTCTGCCACCTCTGGAGGGTGAGGAGCCCCGGTGGGCCAGCCTTTATTCTGCTCTGATCCCGAAGCCCACCGGGGACATCAGTTGGCGGCTCCTTCACGGAGCCGTAAGCACGGGCGTGTACTTGGCGCGGTTTACCCCTATCCCAGACACCTGCCCCTTTTGCGGCGTGAGGGAGACCCTGGCGCATGTTTACCTAGAGTGCACCAGGCTGCAGCCCCTATTCCGGCTCCTCACAGATATTTTGTTAAGATTTTGGTTGCACTTTTCTCCACACCTTTTTATTTATGCACTCCCTATCCGTCGCCCCACAAAGTTGCGGGACCTCCTGGTCAACCTCCTTCTGGCCTTAGCAAAACTGGCCATCTATAAAACCAGAGTGAGGAGGTTGGCCGATGGAGTTTCCTGTGACTGTGGGGCGTATTTCAGGTCCTCCGTTCTTTCACGTATCCGGGCAGAGTTCCTCTGGGCGACGTCCACTGGCTCCCTTGACGCCTTCGAGGAGCAGTGGGCGCTGTCCGGGGTTCTCTGCTCGGTGTCCCCGTCTGGTTCGCTTCTTTTGACCCTTTGACCTCACTCCTGTCCCTGTTCTTTTATTAGTTGTCCCCCGTAATTTTTTGGTCTCCAGGTCCTGTGGACCCCCCCCTTAGGCTGGGGGGGGATCCTTTAGCAGTGGGCGGGCTTCGCCCGCCCACTTCCTGGATCCCAATAGGTCTGGTCACTCAGGGAACAGAAAACTACTCATCCAGTGACCAGTATATTTGCCCTCTACCAGACTCCTGTACCCCACTGGTCTGGGTCTGTCACACCACATTAAATTTCAGTTGCCATTTTGTTGCCCAATCACTTAGTTTTGTGAGATCTTTTTGAAGTTCTTCACAGTCTGCTTTGGTCTTAACTATCTTGAGCAGGTTAGTATCATCTGCAAACTTTGCCACCTCACTGTTTACCCCTTTCTCCAGATCATTTATGAATAAGTTGAATAGGATTGGTACTAGGACTGACCCTTGGGGAACACCACAAGTTTCCCCTCTCCATTCTGAAAATTTACCATTTATTCCTACACTTTGTCCCCGGTCTTTTAACCAGTTCTCAATCCATGAAAGGATCTTCCCTCTTATCCCATGACAACTTAATTTACGTAAGAGCCTTTGGTGAGGGAACTTTTCAAAAGCTTTCTGGAAATCTAAGTACATCATGTCCACTGGATCCCCCTGGTCCACATGTTTGCTGACCCCTTCAAAGAACTCTAATGGATTAGTAAGACATGATTTCCCTTTACAGCAGGGGTCTCAAACATGCAGCCCGCGGGGTTATTTTCTGCGGCCCGCAAGCTCCTCGCGGCCCCCCTACCCCCCTCAGCGTTTACCTAGAGCAGCTCCGGCCCGACATGCACCGGGGGAAGGGAAGGCTCCCTGCCTGCCTGCCCTGCCCCCGCGCCGCCCTGGGAAGCGGCCGGAACATGGGGGAGGAGGGGCACAGGGGTCTGTGCGTTGCTCTTGCTTCAGGCACCGCCCCCAGCAGCTCCCATTGGCCACGGTTCCCCATTCCCAGCCAACGGGAGCTGCTGGGGGTGGTGCCTGAAGCAACAGCAACACACACCCCTGTGCCCCTCCTCCCCCAGGTTCCGGCCGCTTCCCGGAGCGGCGCGGGGGCAGGGCAGGGCAGGCAAGGAGCCTAGCCTGCCCTGCCCCCGGTGCGCGCCCGGCCAGAGCCTGCCCCCCGAACCCCTCCTGCAGCCGGACACCCTGCCCTGAGCCCCCTGCTGCACCCCGCACCCCTCCTGCACCCTGACCCCCTGCCGTACCCCGCACCCCTCCTGCATCCCAACCCACTGCCCTGAGCCCCTGCCGCACCCTTCCTGCACCCCGACCCCCTGCCCTGATCCCCCTGCCGCACCCCGCACCCTGAGCCCCTGCCGAGGCCCCTGCTGCACCCTACATCCCTGCCCTGAGCCCCCTGCTGTACCCCACACCCCTCCTGCCCCCCCGGGGGCAGGGAGGGGGCAGAGTTGGGGTGGGGATTTCGGGGAAGGGGTGGGAAGAGGTGGGGCAGGGGTGGGGCCTCATGGAAGGGGTGGAGTGGGGGCAGGGCCGAGGGCGGCGGGGGGGAGGTGTCAGTAATGCGGCCCTCGGGTCAATGTACTAGTCCTCATGTGGCCCTCGTGGTCATTGGAGTTTGAGACCCCTGCTTTACAGAAACCATGTTGACTTTTGCCCAACAATTTATGTTCTTCTATGTGTCTGACAATTTTATTCTTTACTATTGTTTCAACTAATTTGCCCGGTACTGACGTTAGACTTACCAGTCTGTAATTGCCTGGGTCACCTCTAGAGCCCTTTTTAAATATTGGTGTTACATTAGGGTTAGGGTTAGTAGTATTTAGCACATTGCTTCTGTATATATTAGAGTGCTGTATGTTATTTGTAACTGTACTAAGAACAGCTCTAAAGGATCCTGATTCTTGGACAGTTGCTTAGACATGGCTGACATCTGTAATTCATTGCCTGGTTTTACTTTTAAAAAAATGCATATTATGAATTACAACTGAGAAATTAAAAACAATAACAGATAAATTTTTCTAAAAAAGTTAACCTCTGGTGCATAATTAGTCATAGATTTAGGAATCACCCAAAACCCACCCACCAAAACCCAACTTAAAGAAGAGTGAGATTGGATTCAAGGAAGGGGTAGGTGCCTCAAAACTTTCACACAATAGGATATGAACACAGATCACTAGGAATGAGTAATAAATATATATATAAAAATGCGAAAGGACCAAATTCTGTTCTCGCTTCTACCCTCTTAAATTTAGCCGATTGCAACTGAGTTGCATGGGGTGTTAAAGATTTGGCTCAAGACCTCTCCAACCCAATTTTCTTGCCAATAGATTTTTATCATGTACTTTCAGTGAGGAATGAACACACACATATAAAAATCTATACAATGCATTTCTTAAAACAGAATTGTTCATAATAACTACATAAACACCAAGTTATCCTTGCAAAAAATAAGAGTTGAGAATGAGGAGATTGAATGCAGTACAGGGAAAATGGTGCCCTGGGCGAATGGGGCGGCGGGGGCAGCTCCCTGTACAGAGACCTCTCCCCTGCAGCTGGGGAGTGATGGGTGCAGGAAGTGAGGGGGGGCAGTGGGGTGCAGAGCTTCCTGCAGCCAGGGGAGATTCACAGAGGAGGGTCTGACCCAGCCCCAGAAATGGCCCATACTGGGGAAGTGGAAAGTCCCATCATCCCTAGCCTGGCTGGGAATAGCAGCTGGAGCCTGGCACACGGTAGGAGTCCCAGCTTCAGACCCAGCACTTGGGGGGCAAAGGGGTGCTGTGTGTGGGGGCGGGTTGACCATGGCACCCCCCTAATCACAGTGACCTGGACAGTTGCCCATGTTGCCCACCCATAAGGCCGGCCCTGTTCACATCAAAATCTTTTCTTAACCCTCATCCTTATTGTAAATTCAAACAGACACACCACCTGCGCACCTTCAACCCACTCTGACCCCAGCGTAACCTGCTATAAAATGAATATTCTGGTAATTAATGAAGCACTAATTTCAAGCACTAACTCAGTTTGCGATATTATAGCAGCACTGCATTATTTGCATCAATTTTGTCTCATTGTCTTGTGCTATCCACCTGCTTCCTGTATCCATCTGTTGTGTTTTGTCTTATATTTTAGATTGTAAACTCCTTGGGCCTGGGATTATATTTTTGTTCTGTGTTTGTACAGCATCTAGCACAGTGCGGCCCTGATCTATGATTGGATCCTGAGGCACTGCCATAGCACATGTAAACAATTACAGTTGCTCAGAAAATTTTCATTGATCCAGTTTTCCATGGGAAAAGTCTGTTTTGATTAAACACATTTTTCATTGTAACATATCAATTTTGATTAATTTCCCATCACATATTCATTTCAGAAAAGTTTAGAAATTTTGTTTGGAAACAATTTTTGTTTTGAAATTTGTTGTAATTTTAGTTTTACATTTCGTATCATGTCAGTGGTAGTAGTACATAATGACAGGTCATTATGACATAATATAATAGTAAAATGTTCTATTATTGATTTTATTTAAAATCATTAAGGGCAGCCGCTACTTAGCATTGATTGAAACATATTTTCTATATCAAAGTGTCTCCTTTTGTGGTTGTAATGAAACAGTCTGACATTTTGAGCTAGAAAATCTAGATAAGCACTGCGTAAAAAGAAGTAGAGTAGCTGTTTTCATTATCCTTCTGTTGTCCTGGAATAATTTTTTCTAGGATATTGAAAACAATTGCTCTTATGCTTAGTACACTGAGTGCTTATATTCTACATCAAAGTATCAAACTGTTTCTTTCCAACACGAACAGGAAATACACTTTGATCTAGAAAATAAAATGTTTTAATTAGTACTAAGTAGCAACTGCCCTTACTGACCTTTTAAAAAATATAAAAATTAAAGCAGAATATTTTGGCTATCATATTATTATATCGTATGTGACAAAATAGTGTAAAAATATAAAAATGAAAAAAATTAAAACATTTCATTTTGGAACAATTTTTTTTCTGAAAATAAGTTTTCAAAACGGATTTTTTTTCCAGAATTTTTAGCTTGTGGGAAATTTTAAAAATGTGATTTCCTTCCCAGCTGGAATGAAAACAACTTTCAAAATGTCAAAATTTCGTGTGAAGCAGAAACCCCAGGTTTCTACCAGCTCTCTAAATAACATAGTTGTTAACAAGATGAAAGAACAAATAAAATTTAAGGCGAAGTGTGACGGGGTGGACCAGGCCCAGAGGCCCCCTGCTGGGGCCAAAACAGACCAGAGAGAGCAAAACCATTGCCTCCAGGGAGGAAGCCCTGGGGGTACAGCTCAATATCAGGGCTGGCACTGTTTAAAGACGACAGACGCACCCAACCAGAAGGGGCACTCACGTAAGGTGAATCCACGCTGTTACAGTAAAGTAATTTCTTATTTTCCTGATCTGAGACTGCCACAGGGTGGACTCTTCCAATTGCACATTCCATCCTCCCAGCTTCTTCTTTCAGGAACGAACAGTCCCAGTATGAGTTCTTCCTTGTAGGGTACAAACACAATCTCAAAATAGAGAGAGACTTTCTCATTCTGAGTTTCTAATTTATAACCTCATTTTCTTCAGTCTGGCCACTGGCTTCCTCTTCTTAAATAGGAAAATAGAGCAGCTGGGACCGGTTGCAGGAGTCACTCCACATGCCTTGATCTCCAGACCTGTAACTCTTTTCCAGCCTGGTCCTTGAATCCTGCCTGCATTCACCATATAAGGCAGAGTTTTGGAGTTGGACTTTTATCAGATGGTCCCAGCCCATTATCCACAGTCCTCTCCTGAGCTGGATGGAGAATCTGCTTGGCCACAGCATTCCATTACTCAAATCTTCCAAAATATTACTTACGCCCCACACTTTCAAAAG
Source organism: Emys orbicularis (assembly GCF_028017835.1). Lineage (NCBI taxonomy): Eukaryota > Metazoa > Chordata > Testudines > Emydidae > Emys > Emys orbicularis. The sequence continues at coordinate 28,956,911 of NC_088683.1, read as the reverse complement.
TGGCCACTGATTTGGATGACCTGTGCCTTGATTTTGGCCCCAGGCTCCCACAACCACAGTTGAAGTTAATGGGAGAAACTGATACTTGGCACTTCTGAAAAAAATCAGGTCCAAGGTGTCTCAAGTTGGATACCCAACAATGGAGGCACTCACCCACTTCTGAAAAACTTGATGTGACTTGGCCAAGGTCGCCCAATGATATTGTGTCAGAACCAGGAAGATAATCCAGATCTCCACTTCCCACTTTTCCACTTTAGCCATAGCAACATCCTTGCCTTGAATAAAACAGTATTTATGCATAAATTGGACTTTCTGTATGCATTCTATACCATTTCCAAAGTAAACCACCACTAAAAACTGGAAGTAACTTGTTAAGGAATCTGATTATGCCATTAAGGATAAATTCTGTTTTCTTGTTGTTGTAAGAGTTTCTTCCAATATTAAAATTTATCTCTTGTAAAAAATTAGCCTTCATAGAGTCAAACTGTTTATAACCCTAATGCCATGTGTTCTTCTTTTATGACATTAATGTAAATAATAAGTGGCAGGCAAAGAGTTTTGGCAAGCAAGCTACAAAATTTCAGAGATTAATTATTCTTATGTGCAAAAGGTGCTAGATTGAATTTTCTGTTATCCCTCAATAGCGTATTTCCACTGTGCTAAAATATATATAATTAAATGTCTAAAATAAATTAGATGTTAAAGCAAATGTCATGGTCCTCTCCAGGGGACAGTGTTTGTGTTAACAGAGCCCCAGATAACTGGCCCTAAACTTAATCAATTTACAAATTAAGAGCATTCTAATTCATAAAATTAGCTGAAATATGCATATTGTAGTGACTGGGGAGAAATAAGTCTTTCACAGGAATCAGTATCAAACATTCTACTTCAACATTTACTGCAGATGTTGCAACAAAGATCAAAGGAAATTTCCCAAGAAACATTTGCTTGGTCTGTACTACAATTCTGAACTGTGTTTGAAAACCAGATTGAAACATGGTTTCAGCTATGGCTTCCCTTAAACTGTTTCTGAACATAGTTTGGCCTGTTACGTTGGTGAAGCCAACATGGCTGAAAAACATTCTAATGTATTAGTTGGAATGCTACTCATACATGGGATTTTTCCTAGCCTTGCACAATTCCTTCTGTTTTCGGTAAATCTCATAGTCAGTTACTTTTCAACTTTACAAATTCATTTTTGTATTTTTCTTTCTTTGCACTCTCCTTTTTGAGTCAACATCTTAGTTAAGATGTAAAACTCCTGAGCATTTGCAAGGATCACTATCTTACTATTGCATGAAATGTTTTTAATATTTAACTGAACTGAGGGTGTGTTTGCCAGAAATAAAGCAGTTAAAATCAGTGAAGAAGCAATATATTTTAAGAAAATGAATTGATTTAAGATAAACTCAAGCTTTTTATGGACTAAATCCTGGGCCTACAAGTGTTTGCCACACTTTGATATGAATAGGATCTGCAGCTTGCAGCGGTTTCTTCACAGCATCAAGTTGGATCCACCCCTTTGAGGAAGCCATACTTCAATTCAGGACCTCCCAATTTTTCCAACATTCCAGGAGTCACAGACTCCACTCAACCTGAATGCAATACACAATGTCAGGAAAGGAACTGAACATACTTGACTGTCAGCCAGAAGAATCCTTAAAATGCCTGTGAGGTTCTAGAATGGCATCTAAGAAATGTGTAAATTTTTAACAGTGAGAGTAATTAACCATTGAAACAAGGGTCCTGGTGGAGTCGCCATCACTGACAATTTTAAAATCAAGATTGGATGTTTTTCTAGAGCAGTGGTTCTCAACCCATGGCCCAATCAGCACACAGCTGCAGCCCATGTGACATCCTTTGGGCCATACAGGAAGTATATATATTGTGTGTATTGGCCCACACAACACATAGAGTGCTGTATATGTGGCCCACAATGGTAAATAGGTTCAGAACCACTGTTCTAGAAGATATGCTCTAGGAATTATTTTGGGGAAATTCTGTGGTCTGTGCTATATAGGAGGTCAGACTAGATGATCACAGTGGTCCCTTTGGGTCTTGAAATCTATGAATCCTAAAATGGATCTCCCAGTTGACAATTCCATTTTGGAGCTGTCCAGTAGGTGAGAGGACTGTTCAAATCCTGGCTCTGCTGAAGTTTTCCAGGATTTTATTCCTTAAAGAACTTACTTATTTTATTATCAGCTATTTTGAATAACCCTGAATTGAAGGCAAGGTGTATTTGCCCTCCTTGTTCGGTCTTTTCACTACCAGAGCACATCCAGTTTTCTGCGGCACCTTTGTTTGTCTCTGCATGTTTTAACACATTTGCACTCTTCTCTTTTGTAAATGCTTCATGTTTTGCCTGTGTCTTCCTGATTTTTTTCAAATACCTTCTTTTCAGTCTTCACCTTGAAGTCTTATAGGAGCCTCTTTCTGCTTCTTCACTCAGGCTTCCTGTTTGTGCTTCACAGAATCACATTATGTGCAATTTTTTTTTCACATAATCATATTCCAAATGATGCTAGTATATCTTGGAAGAACACTTTTTTCACTTCCACTTCTACTTTCAAGTGCCCCAGTTCTTCCTGTTTTTTTTTTTTTTTTTTTGGTAGCACTTAATCCACTTAATGACTAAAGTGCTGTTCTTTCTGGGGATGATTTGGATCTCAATTATACTTGGTTTACATCACAACTGTATACACTGCACTGATCCCACATTCCAAGTAAATGCCTGTGACACACTCAGCTTACATACTTTACAATTTTGTGTTAGTGCTGGCCACAGTTTTTTGCCCTACTTAGTTGTGAACCCCAAACAGAAATAACCTTTGCCCCTTTAAGTAATTCTTGCTTGCCCTGCTGCTAAGAACATGAGAGAAACAGAATAAAAAACAAAACACACAAACCTCAGCCTCTGCATTGCAAAAGCATACAGTAAATCATTCCATATAAAAGCATGTGTGACAGATATGGCAATTTCCTGCAATATCCTTGAGAGACCTTACTGAATAAAGTTTAAGAAACTCTGGGGTCCATTGTATTTAGTGAATGGTTTATTTATTATAGCAGGCCAGGACTGTATATAACCTCTTGAGAGAGGAGATGTGATAGATGTGAGACCTGGGGGTTCAAAGAATTCTAGTGAACAATGTGCCAGACATTAAGAATGGATTTTGGAACAAAAAGTGTTAAGTGGTTTTCCTGGGGAATACCTAGGAGGAGGTGAATGCAAATTCCCCACCTCCAGTTATGCAAAAACCCAGCCTTTTGAAGTTGTACCCTGAGGAATGGGTCCTCTGCTGATCACCTGTTACATGGGTCCAAGGCCCAAGCTGTATAAAGAAGAGATTGAACTATTCATGGTTGTTCTGTTCCTAAATCTCAGACAATTATGAACTCATAACCACAGGGAAAACCCAGTAGCGATTTTTGAAGGACTGACACCTACCAGAGCCCGAGGTTGGAGTTGCGGTTTCTCTGGTAAGCATTTTAGTATGGATGTAGGTTCTTCTATTGTTTTAAATGTTTTCTCTGTAATGCTCTCACCTTAAGAATAAATGTGCTTGCTTAGAAAGAGCTGTCTGGTAACTTGTAACTGTGGGCATTACACTGGACATTTCTCTGGAGAGAAAGCAAAGTGCAGATGTTGACCTTTTAGGCAATTTGTCTTGCTGGGAATATCACAGTGTAGGCAGGGAACAGTGCAGCCTGGAAAAACCTCACTCAGGAGGGAGAGAGATGCGTCTCTCTGCCCAAGAGAGTTGATGTCTGGGAGCCAGAAGCCTAGAAGAGGGTACCCCTGGTGGACCACAGAGGGGGAATACAGGTGCAGTTGACCTGAACTGTGACAGCATGCAACAAGCCAGCTTAACATTTAAATTACACAAAGCTAGTGATGGAGAAACCTTACAAGGTTTGGAGTTCAATTCAGAAAAAGCACCTCAAAGTTTGAATCCAAAGGGGGAACCAGAAGTGCCTGTGACCTTCTGTCCTGTTCCAGTTTCCATGTCTGTGACTGACTCTTTCCTGACAAATTCCCATTACCTCTATCTGGTGCTGTCTAATTGTATGGAGGACCAGAGGCAGTCAGCATCTATGGTGGATGGCAGAGCTGGGCAAATAATTCATTCAGTAAGTCGGATTGTGAACATAAACCACATGGAATTGTGCTGGGTCCATGACTCCAGAGGCTGATGGGTTGAAACTATCCTCTGTTACCAACTTGTAACACTATGCCCCTGGGTGTTGTTGGCAATGGGGATCGAACTTGAAACCTGTGGATCTAAACGCATGAGCCTCTACTACCTGAGCTAAAACATTAAAGTCAATTACCCAAGGTTGATATAGCATGTTCAGCAACCTCTATCTGTGGCTCAGCTACCACTAGAGAGGGACAGAGCATCACATTGAGTGGGTTACACAAATTTCATTGAATTATTTCACCAGCTCTAGGGGATGACAGGCCTGTTCCCTCCTCTGGTGTTCTGTGGCAGGGACTGGGGAAGGTTGCAGCGCAGGGTGTGCCAATCCAGGAGGGTCTTGGGGAGGTAAGAATTCATCCACCACCAATAGTGCAGAAGGGAAATGCACAAAACTACTCTATGTTGCGCCACTAGCTGCCAGATATGTTGAGGAGAGACATGCTGTATAAATCCCTGTGAGCAGTTACTAGGGCAACTCCAGGGTTCCTACCCAAGGAAAAACAACAGCCACTACATTGTTTTTTTTTCTGGAAGAGCATACAAAATGGCATTGCTGACACTCCTGTGCACAGAGGACAGCTTCAGTCAGTTGGGAAACAAAAGGAAATGCATGGCTTTGTCTATGCAATTCCCAGCATATGATCACCAATTCCAGTTTGAAACTAATTCTAAATCCGTCATGAAAATCTACCTTGAAATTTCCATGGCAATCCAGATACTGCAAACACTTTCCTTCCCAACATCAATGTTGTTCACCACTGTGGAAAATTCTACGTGAAACATCACATCACCAAAGCAATTTAAACTCAGCAAAGGCCAATGTCAAGTGGATTTTCACTCAACATTGTTTGTAAAGTACTTTGGGATCCTTGGAAAAAAGTTATTATGTATTTGCAAAGCATGGGCTTGATCATGCAAAGTTTTAGACACACACGTGGTCTTTAATCAGTGTGGCTTGATTCCCCCTGAAGTCAGGGGCAGCTGCCACTGATTTTGCTAGTACTGGATTGAGCCTATTAAATTCAGTGGGAATATTCAACTGAGTAAGGGCTATTCATGTGAATATGTAGCATCAAGCTCCTATCTAGATTGCAGTATTTCCAAAAGTTCAAAATTAATCAGACTGCCCTTCCCCCCCCAACCCCCCCAAACATGAGGTTAGCTTAAAAATCATGTGATTAAAAAAAAAATTTGGATCTTTTTATTTGCCCCTTAGTTATCATGCCTTTAAGGTTTACATTTTCAAGCTTTACTCTGCAATCATAAGTGACAAAACCTTACTTTCTTAAAAGTGAAAGCTGAGATTCTCCACATAATAACATGACTCCAGGAGCTGGGGCTTCAAGATAAACACTAAATATGACAAGACTTACATTCAAATCATGAGAGTTTGCAACACTGAGAATACAAGTTATTTGGGCAGTGACCTGTCTTCCGACATGTCCCTTCCTAATGCACCTCTGAATGCTTTATAAACAAAATAATGGATTAATTCAATATTTCCCACCTATTTTCCAAAGTAATCTACACACCATTCAGAATAATATATATGCACTAATGCATAATTAACTTTGCATATTTTTTATCCTCAAGGTTTATAAGATTTTCAGAGTTATTCCCTGCATGACTTCACTGTGTTAACTTTCTTCACAAGTTAAGAAAACTGGTCAGCTTTAATTTGTGAGGCCTAACATTGCCACATAAAAATATAGGCGGAACCTTTTCCAAATGTTGAATGAGGTTTTTCTTCCAGAATTATCAGGAGTCTTGTAGCTAACCCAACCCTGCCCACACCAAAGCTCCTTTGAAAATCCACCCAAGCACCTAAAAAAGTAGTTTTAGCAAACAACAGATCATGCATTGATTTCTGGAGGACGGATTTAACAAGCAAGTCATGGACAGGTCATAGGCAGTAAACAAAAATTCACGGCCCGTGACCTGTGCATGACTTTACTAAAAATACCAGTGAATAAAACTTGGGAGGGCTGCTCGGGGGCCCCGCGGGTGCAGGGGGAGGGCGGCCCAGCTGCTTGGTGGGGTGGGCGGTGACACACGACCTGGGACCCTCGCTGGTGCTGGTGTGGCGCGGGCGGCGGTGTATGGCCCAGGACCCCTGCTGGTGTGTGGGGGGGGGAGGGCGGGGCGCACGGGCGATGGCGCATGGTGATGGTGCTGTTTGGCAGGTTCCCAGCCAATGGGAGCTGCCTGGCCACACCTCCACCTAGCAGCTGAGTGAGGGGGATGTAGCCGCTTCCGGGAAGTCCCCCAGATAAGTGCCGAACAGAGCCCGCCTCACCCTGTCCAGTGCCCCAACCCCCTGCCCCCTCCCACACCCAAACTCTGCTGCTGGGGGTGGGGGGGCGTGGGGGCCCGATGCACCTGGCACAGGGGCTGCCTGAGCTACCCGTGAGCCAGGCACACCGGCCGCTGCAGAAGTCACGGAGGTCACAGAAAGTCATGGAATCCGTGACTTCTGTGACCTCTGTGACAAACTCGCAGCCTTAATAATAATTAATGGTTTGGACACTTTAGGACTTGCTTAATGTAATCATATATTTAGTGGTATTCTTGGCAGATCCCGGCAAACAATGAAATTTGTACTGAAGCTTGAAGCCAGGATTCTTACTCATATCAGAAGGTGTCCCTTGTCTTTGCAATAATTATTGATTGAGCGGGGCCACTGGAGCGCGTAGGAGCCAGAGGGGGGCCAGGCCACCGCTTCTGGCAGCCACCCCTGCACTAGACTCTCCTCAGGAAAAAAGTCTGACAAGTTTTCTTCCGGAAGTTTTTTTTTCATGGGAAGGGAGAACAGATGTCTCTGATCTAACACTGATACAGACTTTCAAACCAAAATAAATTCCAGGCCCCACTTCAACTTTCAAACCATTATTTTCTTAAACACAGGGAGTATTTTTGTCTCACATAATAATACAGATGATAATTACATAGTCTTGTCAGCAAAAGCAACTAAACACCATTATGTCACTGCCAAAGAGTTGGAGAGTAAGGGTAAACCAATATTGGGTATCATAAATTATTGTTTATTGCTAGACAAATAAATGACTGTCTTTTAAAATGGACCTACTTGCATGGTTAAACTTTAACAGAGTGTTTATGATACCAATCCAAAGTCTTAAAATAAATCCTTTAAAAATAAAGAGACACATTGTAGTGATTCAGCTGCATTCATACAGAACACTCTTAAATCATTCCCATTACTTAATGCAGCCTGTAATTTATCAGTCCGACTAAGTTAGGCTTGTCAGTTATAGATTCAGAGGTATGTAATTGTTAAATTATGTAAACTGCATGTGTATTGTGAACTCTATGTAAACTGAAGAGATTACTTGAAAATGAGCAAGCGTTTTCCTTAATGTATGGATTTATTTTGTGTTTCTGAATTTTCTCTTGTAATGTAATGTGCTGTATTAAGTATTCTTTCAATATCTGGGAGTAGGGGTGATCAAATTGGGCCTGGCGTTTGTAAATTAGGAGAGGAAAGAGTAAAAGAATGGATGTAACTTTTTGTGACATGTCAAGCCACACTTATTAAGAGCCTATTCACATATTCATTGCACATCCACAACTTCCAGTGAAATCATTGGGTTGAATCACCAGCCCTCTTTGGCCAATGCACACAATCTCTTTGCATGCACACAAGTCGAATGCAATCCAATACTCCTATAAGAATCTCAAAAAGAAGATACCATTAATAATACTGTTTAGTACTGAAACAGTACTTTCATGTTCAAAGCTCTTTATAGACTTTATCTAATTAATCAACACACCAGACTTGATGAGCATTATTAGCCCCATCAACCATAGGGAATAATTATATGCATTAATTATAAATTGTAAACCAAAAAACCCCCCCTGTTGTTAAACAAGAGACAAGGCTGAAAGTGTATTTCAGTGGAGTCCAGCTTCAAAACAAATGCTTTTAGATCCAATGGGCCTGTGGCCAGTCCTCATAGATCACTCAACCAGGGATATAATTTTAAGCAAGGGGCGGGGGGGGGGGGTTACCATTGCCTAGGGAATATTGCATTGGTGCATTGGACTCAGGAGACCTGGGTTCTACTCCTAGCTCTGCCACTGGTATAGTGGATGGCCTTGGGATAATGAGACTTTCCTTTGTAAAGCACTAGGTATTATTATTGGGCCCCATATGAAAATTGAACTTGGGACCTCTGGATCTGAACGAATGACCCGCTATAGCTTGAGCTAAGTGACCATTAAAGCCAAGGGTTCCTTAGCTCAGACACAATAACAGACTCATAAATCTCTATATGTGGTCTAGTCACTGAGGGAGAAAAAAAAACATGCTCCATTAGCCTTGATTACAAACGGTTATAGGGTCCAGCAAGTTCCATGCTGCCATATAATCCTTCACTCACTGTCACCCAACTCATCTGATGCCACCCACTCAGACTTAACACTGCCTCCCAAAAACATTTGAAAAAATGTAGGCAAAGGTCAAGATAACAAAGTACTAGGAGATTATGGAAATAGGTACCTAGAATAACAAATGGGACTTTATAACCACCCAAGCACTATTCTAACACCCCATGTTGAATAGTAATGTATCCTTTGGCTAGCCCCACTGAAATCAATGGGACTGCATGAGAAGAAAGAGACTATTCTGTGACTAAGATTATCAGACACTGGCCTCTAATAATTTGCTTGACCCACTAGAGCGCACCTGTCCCCCATCAACATGTACTTTATACAAAAAAGCAAAATTTTCTCAAAAACATGGAAAAAAGATGATTCTTCCAGATTTGAGAACTCTGGAACAGTGCATGGGAACCACACTGGCTCTCAATATATGGTGTGAAAAAATATGATTATATGAATGATTCAGAATCTTATAACACATAAATCAATGGTGAGGCCTTTAGGAAAAAGAGTATTAAAATATAATGCAACAGAATCATTTAAAAGTTTACACATAGGATACGTGACGGGATGGTACACAGACAGGAATGACTGGGTTATTCATGAGCAGTGAAGCTATGAATGAGTTATGAAAGTTATCCCAAAGTTATCAATCAGTACTTTATATCACACCATCATTTAGGTCCTGCAAGTTGTTTTTGTTTGGGCAGACCCTTGAACCCATAGAAAGCTGCCCTGAAGATCAATGAGGTTGACAGTGTCAACTTCGTAAATTAAAATCATCCTGTGTACCATATGAGCTATCAATGTATAGCATGAAACATTTTAGCATTATGAAGTCAATGGAGCTTCACATATCTGCCCATGTCAAATAACTTGCAGGATCAGGGCCTTATTTTGCATATTTCACCTAAGTGCAAAGATACTTTAGAAATGTTTTTGACAGATATGTATATATAGGACAGGTTTTTTATCCCTCTGTTTGTAAGACAAGGTGCCTTAGTTAACATGAATTCAAATATACAAGTGTTAGGGGAAATAAATACATCTGAAAACATCTGTTCAATGTGCAGCAACAGTCAAAAGAATTTAACAGACTGTCAAGAACCATTAGGAAAAATATAGATAATAAAACAGAAAAAATCATAATGCCACTATATAAATCCATGGTATGCCCACACCTTGAATACTGTGCAGTTTTGGTCACCCCACCTAAAAAAAGATGCATTAAAATTGGAAAAGGTACAGAGAAGGGCAAACAAAAATGATTAGGGGTATGGAACAGCTTCCATATACGGAGAGATTAGGGTTAGGGTCAGCTTAGAAAAGAGACAACTATTGCTGTCTGTAAGAACATGAATTCTCTGGAGAAAGTGAATAGGGAAGTGTTATTTTCCCCTTCATATAACACAGAAACCAGGGGACACCCAATGACATTAATAGGCAGCAGGTTTAAAACAAACGTAAGGCAGTACTTCTTCACACAACGCACAACCTGCGGAGCTCATTGCCAGTGGATGTTGTGAAGGCCAAACATATAATTGGGTTAAAAAAAGAATTAGATAAGTTCATGGAGGATAGGTCCATCCAATGGCTATTAGCCAAGATGGTCAGGGACGCAACCCTGTGCTTCTGGTGTCCTTAAACCTCTGACTGCCAGAAGATGGGACTGAATGACAGCGGATGGATAACTCAATAATTGCCCCATTCTGTTCATTTCCTCTGAAGCATCCAATACTGGAAACTATCAGAAGACAGGATATTGGACTATATGGACCATGGGTCTGATCCAATATGGCCATTCTTAAATTCTTATTTAACTAATTTGAAGCATCTCTAAAAATTATCTAAAACAGCTTTTCTGTACTTTGAAAATTTCATGGTTTTAAAGTCTTGTATCTCAGGATTAGAAACTAATCTCCCCTTTCAATTTATAGAAAGCTCGTAGGATTTGCAGGAACTCATTATATTGATCTTACACTTGTCATTGTTCCAAGAAACTATATTGTTCATCTGAGATCTCAGGTCAGCATAGATTTGGAAGAAAATAAGGAACATTTTTCTGGTGGTTGATTTTATAAAAATGCAGCAATTTGAAGATGAAGATTATGAATGTTAATTTAAATCTTGGGGGACATAGATGGGCAAAATGCAGACGAGGTGGGGAAAGGTGCATGATAAAAGGAACTTACAGCCTGGCACTGCAATCTATCACATAGCTCCACATATGTGTCTATTATATTTTACATATACACAATCTTTAATATATATCTCAACATATACATTATCAGTCTTTGAAATATATAAATGTCCATTCAAAAGCCTAATATACAAGTTCTGCACAGTTTTCTAATAGTTTCTCTAATCTGAATTAGTTCCTCGTTCCTAGAATTATAGAAATGTTGGGCTTGAAGGGATTTAGAGAGGCCATCAAGTCCAGCCCCCTGCTCTGAGGAAGGACCAAGTAAACCTGGACCATCTCTAACAGGTGTTTATCCACCCTGGTCTTAGAAACCTCCAATGATGGGGATTCCACAACCTCCCTTGGAAGACTATTCCAGAGCTTAACTATTCTTATAGCTAGAAAGTTTCTCCTACTATCTAACCTAAATTTTCCTTGCTGCAGATTAAGCCCATTAATTCTTGTCCTACCTTCAGTGGACATGGAGAACAATTGATCACAGTATTCTTTATAACAGCCCTTAAAATATTTGAAGCCTCTTTTCAGTTATCAGAATCAAAGTTGACAACTCATATTCAATTTTTGATTCACTCTAACCCCCAGATCCTTTTAATCTGTACTACACCTAGCCATTTATTCACCATTTTATAGTTGTGCATTTGATTTTTCCTTCCAAGGAGAAGTACTTTGCATTTGCCTGTATTGAATTTCATTGTGTTGATTTGAGACCAATTCCATAATTTGTCCAGGTAATTTTGATTTATAATCCAATCCTCCAAAGTGCTTAGAATCCATCCCAGCTTGGTGTCATCAGCAAATTTTATAAACATACTCTCCACTCCATTATCCAAGTAATTAATCAAATATTGAATAGTGCTGGACCAGAACTGACCCCTGCAGGACCCCACTAGATATGACCTCCCAGTTTGACAGCGAACCATTGATAACTATTCTTTGAGTATGGTCTTTCAACCAATTTTGCATCCACATTATAGTAATTTTATCTAGACCACATTTCCTTAGTTAGTTTATGAGAATGTAATGTAAGACAGTAACAAAAGACTTACTTAAATCAAGAGATTTCACATCTACTGCTTCCCCCCCCCCCATCCACTAACCCACTAACCCTGCCAAAGAAGGAAATTAAATTGATTTGGCATAATTTGTTCTTGACAGACCCATGCTAGCTATTCCTTATAAACCAGTTATCCTCCAGGTGCTTACAAACTGATTGTTCAATAATTTGTCCCAGGTATCTTTCCAGGTATTGATGGTTTATAATTCCCCAGGTCCTCTTGATTTCCCTTTTAACAGATAGGTAATAAGTTTCCCTTCTCCAGTCCCTCACCTGCCCACCAGGAATTCTGAAAGATAACTGCTAACGGTTCCGAGATTGCTTCAGCTAGTTCCCTAAGTACCCTATGGTGAATTTCATCAGGTCCTGCTGACTAGAATACATCTAACTTATCTAAATATTCTTTAACCTGTTTTCCCCCCTATTTTGGATTACGTTGTTTCCCATTGTTATTAACATTAATTGTGTTGTGTATCTGGCCAGCATTAACCTTTTTAATGAAGACTGAAGCAAAATAGGCATTAAGCAGTCTTCTTGATGTCATCAGTTATTAAATCTACTAACCTACTAAGAAATGGGTCTACACTGTCTTTCATCTTTTTCTTGCTCCTAATGTACTTAAATAACATGTTCTTATCGCCTTTATGGCCTTTGCCAGGTGTAACTCATTTTGTGCCTCAGCCTTTCTGATTTTGTTCCTACATATTTGTGCTATTCTTTTTTACTCTTCCTTAGCAATTTGTCCATGCTTCCATTTTTTGTAGGAGTCATTTTTTATTTTTAGGTCATTAAGGAGCTCCAGATGGAGCCATATTAACCTCTTACTATTTGTTTTATTTTTCCTTCTCATTGGGATAGTTCGAAGTTGTACCTTTAATATTGTCTTTTTGAGAAACTGCCAGCTGTCCTGAACCCCTTTATTACTTAGATTTTCTTGCTATGGGACCTCATCTACCAATTCTCTGGGTTTGTTAAAGTCTGCTTTTTTGAAGGCCATTATCCTTTTTCTGCTGCTTTCATGCCTTCCTTTCCTTAGAGTCATTAAATTTATTATTTTATGACCACTTTCACCTAAATTGCCTTTCACCTTCAGATTTGCAACCAATTCCTCTTTGTTGGTCAGATACAAGTCTAAAATGGCTGTCCCCCTGGTTACTTCCTCCACTTTCTGAAACAAAAAGTTATCCTCAATACATTCCAAGAATTTATTGGAAATTTTGTGTTTTGCCATATTACTTTTCTAACAGATGTCTGGGTAGTTAAAGTCTCCCATTACTACCAGGTCTTGTGTTTTGGATATTTCTGTTATGTGTTCTAGAGATACCTTATCCACCTTCTCTTCCTTCCTCACCCCTATTCTTTTCCCTTTTATCTTTACATAGGGACTTTCAACCTCCTGCCTCTCACCTCCCTCTGGACCTCAGAACAAGTGTATATATTCTTGATGTGTAATGCAACCCTCTTCCTTTTTTTCCTGCCTGTACTCCCTGAAAAAGCTATACTCCTCTATACCAATTTTCCATTCATGAGATTTAGCCAAACAAGTCTCTGTGAAGCCAATTAAGTCATAATTTAGATTGTGTACTGCTTCCAGTTCTCCCTGTTTATTCTCCATACTCCTTGCATTAGTGTATAGACACTGAAGATGTTGAACTGTTTCTTTTCTTCTTTTTTAAGAACTGTTATGTTCTCCATATGGATCACCTCTGTGCATTACAAAGCACTATTAGGATAAGAACATAAGAACGGCCGTACTGGGTCCAGGGCCGGCTCTAGGATTTTTGCCGCCCCAAGCAGAAACAATTTAGGCCGCCCCCCCACCCCGTTTTTTTCTTACCCCACCCCCGGCCCCGCCTCAGCTCCGCCCCTTCCCCAAATCCCCAGCCCTGCCTCCTCCCCCCAGGCTCTCAAGCCTAGGAGGGAGGGGGAGAAGCGGGCGCGCGCGCCGCGGCCACTTGGAGTCTCCCCCTCCCTCCCAGGCTCTCAAACCTGGGAGGGAGGGGGAGCAGCGGCGCGCAAAGCAGCTATTTCGTGCGCCGCGGCCGCTCGGGATCTCCCCCTCCCTCCCAGGCAGGGCCGGCTCTAGAATTTTTGCCGCCCCAAGCAGAAACAATTTTGGCCGCCCCCTCCCCCCGTTTTTTTCTTACCCCACCCCCGGCCCCGCCTCAGCTCCGGCCCTTCCCCAGATCCCCAGCCCTGCCTCCTCCCCCCAGGCTCTCAAGCCTGGGAGGGAGGGGGAGAAGCGGCGCGCGCGCTGTGGCCACTCGGAGTCTCCCCCTCCCTCCCAGGCTCTCAGCTGTTTCGCGTGCCGCGGCCGCTCGGGATCTCCCCCTCCCTCCCAGGTTTGAGAGTCTGGGAGGGAGGGAGGGCGAGCTGCGGCGCGCGAATCAGCTGTTTCGTGCGCCGTGGCGCGCGAGCGGCAGCAGCGGAGGTGAGCTAGGGCGGCCGGGGCACATTCTGGCGCTGGCCATGCCGCCCCTAAAAATGTGCCGCCCCAAGCACCAGCTTGTTTTGGTGGTGCCTAGAGCCGGCCCTGACTGGGTCAGACCAAAGGTCCATCTAGCCCAGTATCCTGTTTACCGACAGTGGCCAATACCAGGTGCCCCAGAGGGAGTGAATCTAACAGGCAATGATCAAGTGATCTCTCTCCTGCCATCCATCTTCACCCTCTGACAAACAGAGGCTAGGGACACCCTTCATTACCCCTCCTGGCTAATATCCATTAACATTTTAAATGCTGTTATAGTTCTAGCCTTCACAACCTCCTCAGGCAAGGAGTTCCACAAGTTGACTGTGCGCTGTGTGAAGAACTTCCTTTTATTTGTTTTAAACCTGCTGCCCATTAATTTCATTTGGTGGCCCCTAGTTCTTGTATTCTGGGAACAAGTAAATAACTTTTCCTTATTTACTTTCTCGACATCACTCATGATTTTATATACCTCTATTATATCCCCCCTTAGTCTCCTCTTTTCCAAGCTGAAAAGTCCTAGCCTCTTTAATCTCTCCTCATATGGGACCCGTTCCACACCCCTAATCATTTTAGTTGCCCTTCTCTGAACCTTTTCTAATGCCAGTATATCTTTTTTGAGATGAGGAGACCACATCTGGACGCAGTATTCAACATGTGGGCGTACCATGGATTTATATAAGGGCAATAAGATATTCTCCGTCTTATTTTTTATCCCCTTTTTAATGATTCCTAACATCCTGTTTGCTTTTTTGACCGCCGCTGCACACTGCATGGACGTCTTCAGAGAACTATCCACGATGACTCCAAGATCTTTTTCCTGATTTGTTGTAGCTAAATTAGCCCCCATCATATTGTATGTATAGTTGGGGTTATTTTTTCCCATGTGCATTACTTTACATTTATCCACATTAAATTTCAGTTGCCATTTTGTTGCCCAATCACTTAGTTTTGTGAGATCTTTTTGAAGTTCTTCACAGTCTGCTTTGGTCTTAACTATCTTGAGCAGTTTAGTATCATCTGCAAACTTTGCCACCTCACTTTTTACCCCTTTCTCCAGATCATTTATGAATAAGTTGAATAGTATTGGTCCTAGGACTGACCCTTGGGGGACACCACTTATTATCCCTCTCCATTCTGAGAATTTACCATTTATTCCTACCCTTACAGGATGACCTGTAATTGTCTGTAGTAAAGAAAGGATTTCTAATTGCCCAGTAATATGTGCTTATATAATACAATCTACTTGGGGAATAGCCATTTGCCCTTTTAAATTCTCAATGATGGTTTAAAAATATTTGTAAATACATGTACTTCTTGATTTAAGAGATTATTTATCTTGGGGGGGGGAAGGGGCCTAGTCTTTGCTTGCAACGTGTAAGGACTTATATAGCTAAGCCACACCTCACCCATTACCACTGATAATAAATACAATAATTATTAATAAGAAAGCAACAACAGTGTTCTAGATGCATAAATTTCCTCCCCTGATCACATGCATCAAGGGTCCTGGCTTCTGTGGCTATGGAAAAACCCCTTTGCCTTTTGATAGGGTTCCCCTCCACAAATGGGGGTAGGGGATGTATTAGGTGTGCATGCTCCCTTACTGTGCTTAAGCCCATTCTGCACAATTTCCCCCATAGTAGCACGGGGGTTGGGTGGGGCATGATTTGGCTGGGGCTAGGCGATTTGCCACTGCAAGGATCCTACCATTTCCCACTCATCCCTGAGGCAGGTAAGGCTGACGTAGCCTTTGTGGAGTGGTTTTGCAGCTGCTCCATAGCCTGTCAGGAGGATCCCACATTATGTATCTCTGCACAGCTGCTCACCCAAGCTACTGAGGCCAGGCAAAGGGCAGGGAATTTGCAATCACAGAAAAGACAAAGGGCTCAGGCTTGCAGTCCTTACTCACACAGGAAGTCCTTATTCAAGTGAATAAGGGCTGCAGGATCAGGACCTATAGCCCTTCATGTTAACATTCCTGATTCTGTGATTTGGACCAAATCCTCCATGCCTTACTCATACAAAACTCCCACTGAAATTAATCCAGGTGCTGAGATATTATGGTGATGGGCATCTTTATAAGATACTAAATAGAGAGATGACCATGAGTTTTTCCATGGGACTTTTGATTGACTGAAGTGAGCAGGATCTGAGCTTTTATCAGACCTTCCTGTCCTACTGTTTGTCCCCTTTTCTCTCTGAGAGTCCCCTCAGTCAAGCTTGCCTTCAAGTTTCATGCTATAATATTCAAATACCACATTTCATTGAAGAGAACATATTTCAATTTGGAATTATGAAATATAATAGAATAAATAATTTGTATTGTAATAACCGGTTCTTACCAATGTTTCCTTTGTGGAGAAAATGTATTACAGAATTTTAGGAAACACTTAATTTGATTAACAGTCTTCTACACTAATCCTTTGCTCAGTCACTCTTGAGAGCTGTATTAATTTAAAAAAGCCTTTGCTAGGCTGTCTGTATGGATGCAGATCAATATCCCAAAAGGCAACCATGCATAAACTTTGATTTATGACTTTATGATCAAGTAAGAAATGCTATCCCATCCGAATACTAATTGCAATACCAAAAATATGATGCCTCCTTCTCCAGATTACAATATTCAATACTTATTTTTTAACGGTACATGTAATCTCACACAATGTTCTAATGTATTGCTTCTGGTTACTGGCCTGCTGAAAAGTCTCTTGGGGCTGGATCATGTCTGGTATGGACAGCCCCAAGTTTCAGGTAGTACAAAGTCACACAATCCTAGGGAGGCACACTGCCCCGCTTTATTCCCCAGCACACAGGAAAGTATACACACTAGCACCCCTTTACTGGGTGCAGCTTAGTTCCATTACTCCAGTGTTGTTCTGCATTGGTTCAGAAAGAAGGTGGGAACATGGTCCTAGTTCTTCCCTGACCTCGGTGGGGCACTTTATATGCCCCCAGGGAGTAGGGATGAAGCTAGGTTGCACCCACATAAGAGCCAGACTGTGACCCTTAGTATTTTTCAATTAATCAGTGAGTTGCTGGGTAGACAGGCAATGCTTTTCCTTCCTAGAAAATTCTACTGGATTTTTCAAACAAAATTGGCAAAAAAACTGTTTTCAACTTACACCCCTGCAACTTAACTGACTTCAGTGGGCTGGGCTGAATTTAACCCATTAAATCCAGGAGGTCAGACTAGATAGTCATGATGTCCCTTCTGGCCTTAAAGTCTACGAGCCTGAGTCTACGAGGATAAAAGTCTCACATGATATTCTTATCAATAAACTAGGCAAATACAACTTAGATGGGGCTACTATAAGGTGGGCGCATAACTGGCTGGATAACTGTATTCAGAGAGTCCGGTGGCACCTTATAGACTAACAGACGTATTGGAGCATGAGCTTTCGTGGGTGAATACCCACTTCGTCGGATGCATGTAGATGCATCCGACGAAGTGGGTATTCACCCACGAAAGCTCATGCTCCAATACGTCTGTTAGTCTGTAAGGTGCCACAGGACTCTTTGCTGCTTTTACAGATCCAGACTAACACGGCTACCCCTCTGATACTTGTACACAGAGAGTAGTTATTAATGGTTCCCAATCCTGCTGGAAAGGTATAACAAGTGAGGTTCCGCAGGGGTCTCTTTTGGGACCGGCTCTGTTCAATATCTTCATCAACGACTTAGATATTGGCATAGAAAGTATGCTTATTAAGTTTGCAGATGATACCAAACTGGGAGGGATTGCAACTGCTTTGGAGGATAGGGTCATAATTCAAAATGATCTGGACAAATTGGAGAAATAGTCTGAGGTAAACAGGATGAAGTTTAATAAAGACAAATGCAAAGTGCTCCACTTAGGAAGGAACAATCAGTTTCACGCATACAGAATGGGAAGAGACTGTCTAGGAAGGAGTATGGCAGAAAGGGATCTAGGGGTTATAGTGGACCACAAGCTAAATATGAGTCAACAGTGTGATGTTGTTGCAGAAAAAAGAAAACATGATTCTGAGATGCATTAACAGGTGCGTTGTGAGCAAGACACGAGAAGTCATTCTTCCGCTCTACTCTGCGCTGGTTAGGCCTCAACTGGAATACTGTGTCCAGTTCTGGGCACCGCATTTCAAGAAAGATGTGGAGAAATTGGAGAGGGTACAGAGAAGAGCAACAAGAATGATTAAAGGTCTAGAGAACATGACCTATGAAGGAAGGCTGAAAGAATTGGGGTTGTTTAGTTTGGAAAAGAGAAGACGGAGAGGGGACATGATAGCAGTTTTCAGGTATCTAAAAGGGTGTCATAAGGAGGAGGGAGAAAACTTGTTCATCTTAGCCTCTAAGGATAGAACAAGAAGCAATGGACTTAAACTGCAGCAAGGGAGGTTTAGGTTGGACATTAGGAAAAAGTTCCTAACTGTCATGGTGGTTAAACACTGGAATAAACTGCCTAGGGAGGTTGTGGAATCTCCATCTCTGTAGATATTTAAGAGTAGGTTAGATAAATGTCTATCAGGGATGGTCTAGACAGTATTTGGTCCTGCCATGAGGGCAGGGGACTGGACTCGATGACCTCTCGAGGTCCCTTCCAGCCCTAGAATCTATGAATCTATGAAAAAAATAGAATATAAACTAATACTGCTGGTATAAGCACCTCGCTAGAAAGGAAAAGTAGATTGTAGTTACAAAAGCCAAGAGAAAAACCAAGGAAAAAATAAAAGGAGGCCTGATATTTGCTGAAGAGCATTTAGCTTCATTAATGAAAAGGACCCTGGGGAATATTTGCAAAACAAAGATTAGCATTATTTCCATTGTGTTTTAGATTTTATTATTCAAGGTAACCATTTTACCAAATGTCTATTTTAGTATTAAACTAAATTTCTTTGACGTAGATAATGCTTAACATATCCAAAGTATTACTACTATAATTTCCCATTAGGGACTGGATAATTTGAGAAAAAAAATCCTGTCTCTGAACTCAGCTCTTCTAGGATTTTCCTAAGAAGCTCTCTTATTCTATATTATTTATTGTACCAAGTAGGAATTTAACCACATATAAACAAAGTGAAGATTTTAAGATATTTCAAATTAAAATATTACAATTCACATTTATTGGGGGGAGCTGCCTTAATGCTATGAACTCCCAGGCCCATTGCACTTCTGAATAACATGAACTGGTTCAGTATCATGTCGTAAAACACAAGTGTTGGTTTAAAGACAACTTCCGTTGCTTTACTGTCTCTTGGGCCTTGCCTGTATTTAAACAGCTTAACTAATGGTGTGTTTTTTAAATTATTTAGTTAAACTGATGCAAATCTCAGCATGGAGGCAACTGATTGGGTTGGATCAACTTAAGGGTGTCCAAAGGGTGGAACTTTGACTAAAGCCTTGGTTTACCGCTGTTACATCTGGGTTCATGGTACTACTTGTAGTTTCTCTCTTCCCCTCAGTATTTGGTTAGAACTTGTCCTTTTCTTTGTGTTTTTCAGGCCAGCTTTGTAATTATTTTGTCTTTTTTCTTTTCATTTCCTTTAATTTTTTCTTCATTTCTGGTCTTATTCCCTTGTTCTTTTGTCCTTTTTACTTTTTGTTTCCCATCTGTCTGTTTTCTCTCTAACCATTCTCCAGTTTGCCTTTTATCAATGTGAAATTGTCCTTTATGTTGAGTCTTCTTATCCCTTCACCATACATTCTTCATCTAAAATGGCTCACTGAGTGATAAGCAATTGATAGTTAATCAATGTTATTTGTCTCAATCAACTGTCTTGTTTGCCTCAAATCGATGTCTCAGTCAGTTTCTGCACAGCCTGCGATATTTTAGGCAGACAGTTTTGGATGGATGGTAACGAGGAAAATAGTCAGTGATGTGAGCTCCGTAGGCCAAAATCCCAGTTTTAATAGGAAAGAGGAGGAAGAAGGAAGAAGAGGGATTCGGTGATTACAGCATGGCACACAGGTCAGAGGGGCAGCTTTCTGAGGATTTTTAGTGGTGGTTTTGCACATTACAAAAAAAATGACGCTTTAGCCTTCTGAAAGTTGACAGTTGATTTAACAGTTGAGGTTGCTCTGTTCTAAATCTGTCTCTAGTTCTCTTAACAGGTGCATCTTTTTAATACAACTTGATCTGTTATGTTTTATTAGTACATTTGGCCAAACTCCATCAATTCCAAGAATAAAGCTAGTGTGTGAAGACATACTGTGGTATATAGTTCTGGTTAGTATCTTGGAGACCACATGAAACTTGCCTACCAACTTGGCCTACTTGCCACCAAACGATACACATTCCTGGCAGAGTAGTCTGAACAATCTGCACTCTCCAGGATAACAGCCAAATTCTCCTCTCCACTGCTTGGTATGGAAAGGGACAGAAGAGAAGAAAGTTGGGTGGAAAGACCATGAATCCAATGAAAGGAAGGAAAACAGCATCACCACCACAATGTGTTCTCCCTCACCCTGCAGCTGGGAATCTGCAAGTTTGGTGGTGGCTGGAGAGGTGGTGCTAGGGAGCAGCCACTCTACACAGCATGGTCCTCTGGCAACCTGATGCAAATACCAGACAAATAGCCAGCTAAAGTAAATGCTGTTCCTCATCTTTAGAACCCTGAGTGGATACAAAAATGTGGATCCACATCCGATCTGCATCCACAAGAATCAGCTTGTATCCAACCCCCAATCCACACTCTGCCTTTTATCTGTATCCGTATCCACACCACACCCCCAGCAGCATGCTATCTCGCAGTGCCTCTCAAGAGGAGTGTCTGTGTGCATGCTATGCATTGTATAACAAAGTTATATGGTTTAATAAATGTGCACGCTATTATTATTGTTATTGTTATTTTAAACATCAATCTTATTATACAATAGGCATCAGAACAAATAGCCTTTTACATTAAAAATAATAAATGTCTCAAGTCAATAAAGCTCAAAGTCACAAATTGAACTATAAAATAAGAAAGTCTGCCGCCTATTTAGCTTGTGATTTATAAGTCATCACACTTAGAGCTCAGCAATCCCAGTTTCTTTGCACCAGCCACTGTTCTCCTTGTGGCAGCATGCAAGGGGAATACTATTGCAGGGCCACAGTGCTTAATTTTTACCGGGGCACCTCTCAGCTTGGCAGGTCATCTTCCTAGGGGGACTCTGGGGGGGAGCGAGGAGCAAAGACGGGAGCTCCATGACTTCAGGTCAGTTTCCCCACATGGGCGCAGGAGGAGGGTGCAGGAGTTGGGGCAAAGGGGGGAAGTTCAGGGGGAGTGGCACAGAGAGGGGTGCAGGGGTTAGGGGTGCAGGAGGGTGTGAAGGTGCTCTCCAGCTGCCCAGCCAATGATTCATTTGTGCTGTATCAGATCAGTTGGAGAGGGAGGCAGCTGCTTCTGCAAAGTAAGTCAGTCTGGCTTCCTGACTTTGCAGAAGAAGCTGCCTCCCTCTTCAACTGATTTGATACAGCAAGGAAGTCGGGAGAGGTTTCCTGAATTGCTTGGCTGCTTAAACTGCAGCAATAGAAGCATGGGGGATTTTGCTGCCTGTCTTGATCTATCACCTCCCCTTTCTCTGTATATGGGTGGAAGAGAAAACAGGCTCTGGAAGGCGAGGAAGCAGCCTCATAGGTTATGAGCTGCAGCCAGCTGCCTCTCCACCTTCCAGAGCCTATATTTAGAGCCCTGCGCAGATACAGAATTTGTATCTGCATCCAATCCACCATCTGCGAAAATGGTCCGTGAATATAAAGTGAGTATCTGCGGATTTGCAGGGCTCTACTGATTTGTGTGTGCCAAGCACTGGCCACAAAACAAGACATTAAAGTAAAAGTTTCCATGGAGTTATGTGGACTAACCCTGTTAGGTATTTTGAGGAAACAAAATACATTTAGGTTTAGAAATGGAGGTTTGGAAAATAGCTGATATATTTAGGCATGGAAATTAGCTACATACTGTGCACATTGGTTACATTTCATGTGTTTGTACCACTATAACTCCCTATTTACTTGAATGCCACTTAGTGTGATCTCACAATCTCATGCAGCTGTTGTTGCAAATCTGTGGAGACAATAATACAATGTCAAAACCAAGTGAAACAATGTCAGTACAAATTATACCACTGCGAGAAAATCCCCAAAACCAAAACAAACCAAAACAAAAAAACCCTAACACAAACACCAAGTCTATAAAAATAACATGAAGTGTGAGATTTAAAAGCCTACAAAAGCAAGGAGTTTTCGTGTTGATACGTAGCTAACGATACAGTGACTCATTATGTGTTTTGTCTCATCCTTAATGTGTATGTATGGTAAGAATTAAATGTAACCAATACAAGTGCAAACTGGCTGCAAGCTTCCAGCTGCACCTGGCCAATAGCAACCCCCATACTAAGAGGTAAACACCATTGATTTGGGGCACATGGTCTCAATGAACCAATTGACTTGACTGGTCACCCCATTGTTCTGTTGTCCCCTCAAAAATCTGAAATCCAGGACTGGTCCTGCTGTTTGTGAGTTACACTGAGGGCTTGTCTTCACTACTGGGGTAAGTCGACCTAAATTACACGACTCCACCTATGTTATTCATATATGTGAATAACGTAGCTGGAGTCGGCATCGCTTAGGTCGACTTACCCTGGTGTCTTCACTACGCTGCAAGTGCTGGGGCAACTTCTTCCCTGACTTTCACGCTGTGCCACTGAAGTCAATGGGGTCCCACAGGGTGTAAATTGCAGAATTCGGGCCCTTGTGTTTGGCACATAAAGCATTGCTGTTAAGATTGATCAGGAGGTTCCATCCCAACTTCCCATGGCTACCTTGAATCTCTATGTGAACAGAATGCAGCTAAATGCAATATGGGGGACATCTCAACTGAGGCAAAACACAGTTTAGGTTTTACTGCTAGGAATTTAACCCTGGTTATTTTATGTATTGCAGTTTACCAAGGGATAAAGATCATCTCTGTAGACTCCTCTACAGATAAGGGGCCAGATCCTTAGCTGATATAAATTGGTTGAGCTCCATTGACTTCAGTGTAGCTATGCTGATTTGCACCAGTTGGGGATATGGATAATAGTATTTAGAAGAGTGCTCTGAATGGGAACACAGACTTTCCAACCCTCTGTGGTTTCTTATTATTTCTGCTTTAAATAAAAGTTTCTACAAGGGAGGAGAAAACAGAAGAGATAACATTATTTTTACAAAGGCTAATACTGATAATGGACTATGTCCAAATACAGATGGATAGTAAGAGGGAACTGAACACAGCTAGAACAAAAAATAAATTATTGAGAGACCCACTGCCCAGGCTATGTACACACTAGGACCTACGGGTATGATTCCCAGCTTGTGTATGCACTAGCTCTCATCCAAGCGAGCATGCTAAAAATGGTAATATAGCTGCAGTAGCAGTGGCAGCCTGGGCTAGCCACCCTAAGTACAAACCCACCGGAACCCCATGGGTACTTACAGGGATATGTATAGGAGCAGTTAACCAAAGTTCTGTGGTATCATAAACAATAACCTATATTCTTTAACTAGGGTCCTCAAACCCCAAATCTGGCTTTTAAAATTGAAGAATCTACCAGTTGGTGACCCACCAGTCAAATCTGTAGCCCAACCTCTTAATCTCCCATTAGGAGGGGCATCTGAACCTATAAATGAAGTCCTTTCACCAAAAGAGCCGTGGGCTTTACTTCCTCTCCAATATTTAAAGGACTCACTTCCCAGACTGGTTTAACTGACGTTCCTCTTCCCCTAAAAAACTAACTCATAGAATCTGCATTCTGTGAGTTTCCTTGGAAACTAGCTGGCAGTCAGCATAACGGTGTACGGCATCTACCCATTAATCTTCATACAACCCTTTTCATTGTTTTTAACATTCATGGGGAAAACATATTTTCAAGCTAAACTTTCTATGTTTGGTCTCAGCCTTAAGGTGAATATTTCTGGAAAGTCTGAACTTAAAACATTTCTGATATTTTTGAGCTATGCAAAGGGAGGGAAATATACCTTTTCTTGATGAAAGAATATTTCCACGCTCTTTAAGAGCATTATAACAGTAAAACTAGGAGGCTGGGAAGCAAACTCTTCCAGTGAAAAAAGTAAATCCTTTAATTCTGTTAAAAATATCAATTAATCATCTTTGCATTTTGTACAAGAGACAGTTCCTTTTACAGATTTCACTTTCAATACATTTAATTGGCAATAAGAACTTTTTTCACATTGACATAGTTTACTAATTGTGACAGTGACTGATTCCGTTAACTGCATTTATTCATGAATCTTTTAAAGCATGATTTCTTTCTTCTATTAAATCATTCATTCATCCCCTCTTGCTTTTCTCCCTTAAATATACATTTAGCAATTCCACCTTGCACTGTACATTGCATGTTCCCTAAAGAGGCTTAATTTTTCTCCCAAACCAAATAGCTCAGACTTCTGCTGTCACTGAAATCTTTTCATTAAATAATAAACAAGCATTCCATTATTAATTATTATTGTTTTACTATTTTGGCGTAAGCTATGACATCCTCCCTCTCCTGTGGTCCTAACTCTGGATAAGAGCGCACTCTCTCAATGTCTTTAGGTCAAATTCTTGTGCCAGCGAGCAAAGCCTGAGCAAACACAGGGTTTTGCTTGGGGAAGCTATGCAGAAGCTCAAGACAAAGATAGGATCCAGCATATAGAGCTGTCACACAGCCACTGGGATGTTGCTCATTGAATGTCCTCTCTCTGGGAGTTTTGGCCAGTGGAGCCTCTCCACTTACCTTGCTTCTGTCCCTTCCCAACATTCTTTCTAGCTGGTGCAGGAACAGCCAGCCCAAAGTGGTGCTCTGTTGCCCATGGGAGTTTGTGAGTCACTGTTTGTATAGGCCTGTCTTGTCCATAAGGCAGGCGATGGAGGGGGTGGCAGAGAAAGATACAGCTTGACCTTTGACTGTCTTTCTACATTATTTGCTCTGAATGTGCTCTTTAACCCCACTGTTGTAAACACATACCCATCTGTGACTGCTTTAAAAAAATATTTTGAACCAGTGGAAACAAATATTTCTGTCTACAACAGAGGTTCTCAAACTGTGGTCCGCAAGCTCCATTCAGGTGGTCTGCGGATAGTTCCCTCTAAGGTGCGCACCTGGGCGGCCGCACACAACAGAATGAAGGGCCACCAACCTAATTAGTGGATTAGTTTGCACGTTTTTTGTTTGTTTGCTAGGTAATCTGCTTTGATCTGTTTGCTGTCCCTTATAATCACTTAAAATCTATCTTTTGTAGTTAATAAATTTATTTTTGCTTTGTCTAAAACCAGTGTGTGGGAGTCAAAACTTGGGGCAAAAGGCTGTTGCATATCCTTCTTTCCATTGAGGGAGGGGGTGAATTTCATGAGCTTATTCTGTACAGCACATCCCTCACCCGCGCTGCTTCCCGCAGCCCCCATTGGCCTGGGACGGTGAACCGCGGCCAGTGGGAGCCGCGATTGGCCGAACCTGCCGACACGGCAGGTAAACAAACTGGCCCAGCCCGCCAGGGTGCTTACCCTGAATTAAGGGAACAAACTGGCCCAGCCCGCCAGGTTGCCGACCCCTGAATTAAGGGAACAAGAAGCCTTAGATTATGTGCTGTTTAAAGATTCTGTGTTAAGATGTTTCAAGGTCACTCCTGAGTCTTACAGGGTTAAGTTTAGAAAGTTTAAAATGACTAATGATTGTACTTTTGTAGAATGTGCTGATAAACTGATGAGTTTTGTTAAAAAGTGGGTTGTGGGAGCAAAGGCACATGGGAGTTTTGAAAAATTGCTGGATTTAATAACTTTGGAACAATTCTTAGACATTGTTCCTGACCATGTGAGAGCAGCTGTGTGAGACAGGGACCCTGAGTCAGTCCTACAGGTTGTGAATTTGCAGATGCGCACACCCAAAATAGAGCTCGAGAAGGGTGTAAACCCCAGGGGGAAAATTAATCACCATTCTCCCCAGTTCAAGAGGAGGGAAGGATTTAAAAGTAAACCTGGCCCTGACTCTTCTAAAGGAGCTCATGGGGGCCCAGAGAGTAGGAACTCTCACCCCAAGAATAAACAGGTTACATGCTATCACTGTGGTGTGCTTGACCACATGAGACCAGATTGCCCGACCCTGAAGGGCAGCCCAAAACCAGCAACCCCAAATGCCACAGTAAATGCCAACTCCATTACCCTGAGCATCCAGGCTGAAGCAAGCCACAACAGCACCACCTTGAGTCCAGGTGCAAGCACAGCAGTGGATAATGTCAATCCCATAGTCGCCAGTAGTATGGGAGGAGGTGGTGAGCTCACCAGTTATGTTAGGACTGAGGCATGGCAAGGGAGTGAGAGATTTATTAAGGAGACAAAGATCAATGGTGTTGAATGCATGGGATGGTGAGATACTGGCTCTGATGTGACTATAGTTAAGGGACATCTGGTGAAGCCAGAGGACATGTTGCCAGGGGAGTATGTGACAGTAGTGGCACTATCTGAGTACTCTGTGAATCTGCCAATGGCTAAAATCAACCTTGAGTGGGATGGCTTTAAAGGGGATGTGAAGGCTGCTGTACGGGATTTAATTCCGGCTGATGTTTTGGTAGGAAATAACATACTGGGGGTGCCTGGCCACGTTAATGTGGTAACCAGGTCACAAAGAGAGTTTGGGTCTGTGGCAGCTACCCTAACCGATGGCAGTGAAGGGGACTGCAAACAGAGAGTGTCTCTCAGGCTGGGTCAGGCAAGGATTTGTCAGAGGTATCAGAGATGGTTCTGAATTCGAATGAAACCCAGAAGGAATTCATTATGGCCCAGCAGAGTGATGTGTCACTAAAGAGAGCCAGGAATGATGCTCAGAATCAGCTCCCAACTAATGAGGAGAGAGGCAGGTTTTTCATGCATGATGGGCTGCTATATAGGGAGCCTCCTAGGGGAAGGAAGCCTTCCTAAGCAGCAGTTCGCAAACAGCTTATGGTACCTGAGAGTTATCGCAATGATTTATTGAAGTTGGCTCATGATGGTCCATTTGCAGGACATCTGGGTACAGGCAAAACGTGTGACAGGCTAGAGCAAAATTTCTATTGGCCCCACCTCTTTAGTTCAGTGAGAGAGTATTGCAGGAGCTGTGAACTGTGCCAGAAGCAAAAGGGATTAAGGGGGCCTAGCAGGGTGCCCCTCCAGCCTCTGCCCATTAATGGGGAGGTTTTTGCCAGAGTGTCTGTGGATATTGTGGGACACTCCCAAAACCTTCAAGGAATGGGAAAAAATACATCCTTGCGTTGGTAGATTTTGCTACCAGATATCCTGAGGCTATAGCATTGTCTAATATTGAGGCAGAGACAGTGGTAACGGCCTTGTTCTCTATTTTTAGCAGGGTGGGTTTTCCCAAGGAAATATTGTCTGACCGTGGGTCTAATTTTATGTCTGTGGTTTTCAAGCAGTTGTCCTGAATTGATACTCGCAGTTGTGTCCCGCCAGAGGCAGCATTGTTACAACTAGTCCGCAGAAAGGAACAGATCTCCTTATGTAGAGGGAAAGAGGGGAAAAAAGCACCAAGCCTGGTTGTTACAAATTCTGCAGGAATACAATATATTACAGGTTTCAGAGTAGCAGCCGTGTTAGTCTGTATCCGCAAAAAGAACAGGAGTACTTGTGGCACCTTAGAGACTAACAAATTATGCTCAAATAAATTTGTTAGTCTCTAAGGTGCCACAAGTACTCCTGTTCTTTTTACAATATATTACGTGTCAAATTATGACCTGTAGCAAGTGTAACTGCACTGACAAGGATCACGAGAGGAATGTTGGTATCATTACGACCACAGAACAGGTCAATTTGCCGGAAGAATCGTTATAGCCAAATCAGCATCCAGACTTTTCCAACGGTCCAAAAGCCTTTTTTGCTATAAATATTATCTCATGCATGTCTCAAAACAAATTGGAATCACGTTTAGCTAGCCAGATTATTTTATATCTGGTAAACAGTAAACAAATAATAACAACAACAATTCCATTTTAAACATGAAAAAAAATCAGGCTGCCTCTATTTTGGGGCCACAATTTTAGTCCTGATTTTCTGAGGTGCTGAGCATACAAACTTCCCAATGAAGCCAAAAAACTGTGGCTGCTTGCTATTTAGATGTCTAAAGTTGGGCACCCAAAATTAGATGCCCTGTTTGAAAATGCCACGCTCCCTGCACAGTACATTAGTGCTGGTCACTATGGCATTTATTACGGTACAAGTGTGCAGTCTTATTTGTTATGTGCTTATTTGGTTTAGGATTCCATTGCCTGTATCTCTTTCAATAGACCCTTGAAATCATTTGATGGCATTCATTAACCTGACAAAATGTCTAATGCCGATGAGAAAACCTCAGGCTAGAAAATTATCTCGTTACTCTTTTTTAATAGGAAATCATAATATAATTTTCTATTTGCTTTATACCGGTCTAGACCTGGCTTTTCCTAGACATGTTCAAATATTCCCTATTACAAATGTTTCTCTTGTACTGTGATTCCAATCTATCCATTTCTCTTTTAATCATTGTGAAATAAACAAGTTCACTTTACCCCTTCCTAATAGTCAAGAACCAGCAGACCCAAGAACCAGCAAACATAAACCCTGTGATATGCATTTTGGGGGTGAAAGCTGATCTCCCTTGTTCTGCTGTTACTATGGTTACCATCCTACAGAATCCCTGTATGCGCCACTAAAAGAAACAGCACAAAAATAAATGTGCATGTTAAACCAAAATAAGAATACTGACCTACTATGAATATGAAGTGCAAATGGGGGGATATCTGGGAGTTACATCTTACTCTACAATGGCAAATGAGTAAAGAACTTGGCCATGGTATTTTTTATTAACCTGTTGATTGCTGCTTTATACCTTGGACCATATATATGTCCCTACTAGAGCTGGGAGAATACTGCAAAAAAGTATTCCCCAAATGTTTCAAGACAAATGATGAATTCCCGTTGATGGTCTTTGTTACCCCTTTTGTTTGCTTTCCACAGTTGTACGAAGGGATTTTTGTTCACAAAAAAGTTTGCAGATCTATCTAGCTATGTACCTACCTGCCTAT
The DNA here is from genome assembly GCF_028017835.1 of Emys orbicularis. NCBI lineage: Eukaryota > Metazoa > Chordata > Testudines > Emydidae > Emys > Emys orbicularis. The sequence continues at coordinate 28,927,535 of NC_088683.1, read as the reverse complement.
CTACCCCATTACTGTAGCACCTCACAATGTTTAATGTATTTAGCCTCAAAATATCTCTGTGAGTAGGGAAGTTCTATTATCCACATTTACAGATGAGGAACTGAGAGGTAGCAAGAGACTAAGTGACTTGTCCAGGTCATACAGGAAATGTGTGACAGAGCAGGGAATTGAACCCAGGTTTCCCAAGTTAGCACCCTAATCACCATTTCCCCCCCAGATACAAGTAGCTGTGGTGTGGGAGCTTTCTTGATATAAAAAAGAGGGAACTGCTGGCAGAAGCGTTCTCTGGAATAGGCTCTCCCCCTTGTTCTGCTAGAGTTCAGATTCGTTATTCTTCTGGGGATGCTGCAAAGGCCATTTTTTTCCTTACAAGCATTTAGGGAGGTTGGGGTATATTAGAGACGGGCTGGAGACAGAAGCATGGTTTGGGTGCGATAGTCTGACATAGCTGGGTAGAATGTTTTAGCTGGAATATTTGTAATTGGCAAACTGATAAACCAACACGCAATGAAAATGTTAGACTTTCTTAGTGTGTTTTAAATCTTAGGAGGTGCTGAGAGTTAAGGAGTTCCCTGGTTACACAGAAAGAACATTTTTTTAAAATAGCATCTACCTTAGTCGGCAAGAGCATGAATGGACATTTACAATGCCACAAAATGTCTATAACAAACAGTCATACATTTGGGGGGGTATCGTAACATGTAGCAGCAAAATTTATAGAACATTCCTAGACAAAGACACCAGTAATTTAAAATTAAGACAGAGAAAGCATCAGGAAGTTAAAGGGAGAACATGTAATGGAACACCATAGTTTTAAATACTCAATTATTAGACAGCCAGGAAAATCTAAGCTAACGTTAAATTAAAAAAAAAAGCCCAATATTCAAAATCATGGAAAGTCACAAGTCCTAAACCACCTTAACCACCACCTCTATCCCCCTAACACCTCACTCTGTGCATCTTCTATAAATTATTGGTCAAAAGATAATACTGAGACCAGATGGAATTTAACCATCCAGCCCTGAAAAATAACTAGCCAGAAAACAGAACAGGAGTACTTGTGGCACCTTAGAGACTAACAAATTTATTTGAGCATAAGCTTTCGTGGGCTACAGCCCACTTCTTGGGATGCATAGAATGGAACACACAGAAAGAAGATATTTATACATACAGAGAACACGAAAAGGTGGAAGTAACCATACCAACTGTAAGAGGCCAATCAGTTGAGATGAGCTATCATCAGCAGGAGAAAAAAAACCTTTGAAGTGATAATCGAGATGACCCATAGAAGGTGTGAGGATACTTAACATGGGGAAATAGATTCAATTAGTGTAATGACCCAACCATTCCCAGTCTCTGTTTAGACCTAAGTTAATTGTATCTGATTTGCATATTAATTCAAGTTCAGCAGTCTCTCTTTGGAGTCTTTTTTCAGAGTAGCAGCCGTGTTAGTCTTTATCCGCCAAAAGAACATGAGTACTTGTGGCACCTTAGAGACTAACAAATTTATTAGAGCAAATGCTCTAATAAATTTGTTAGTCTCTAAGGTGCCACAAGTACTCCTGTTCTTCTTTGGAGTCTGTTTTTGAAGTTTTTTTGTTGCCAGAAAACAGCCTCCATTGCAATGCCAGCAAGATTACAGAAGGACAGCAGAATAAAATAACCCATGATCATATAAATTTATAGAAGCATTTGGCAGAGATCTTTGAATTTGGGGGGAAATTAATAAACGGTGCCTGAACTCCACAAATTTCAGAACAAGCTAAAATGCACGTAGCACTGATTTATTCCCTGGCGGTCAGAAGCGTCAGGACAACAGAAAGTACACCAATGCTGTGTAGTGCATGGTGTCAGAATGTCATGGTCCAAGTTAGTTCGCACTGAACTAGTGAATTTCACTGCGGGTTTCAGACCCTGCGCCACGTTGTTGAGGAATACTGGCAAGGTAGTGTGAGAAAGACTGCATTTCTGCTGTACCAAAAATCCAACCTGAATGACTACACTGGTCTACAATTTTTGAGAAGTCGTATGCTTCAGAGATAAAATGTGCTATTTATTATGTATTTTGATGCGCTGAATTCAAATATGACAATTAAAACAACTGATTGGCTACTGTTTTTAGGATATTTAAGTTTTTACATTTTATGTCTATGTATATTGTGTAGATAGTAGAGTTTTAATCATAAATTGTAAACCTAGGTCTTTTCATGTGTTTATGGTTGCTTTACATGATAATATTTCACCTGTCCTGTTTATGTAACACTTTAAAAATCAGCAAAAGGGTTATATAAATAAAATTTATTATGAAACAAAAGGCAAAAAACTATTCTGTACATAGTTTAGTCCTATTCAGTGTCTACTCGGCGCTTCTTGGCTTGTCTCTTGTATTCATTAAATGGAGCATCTCTTGTCACTGTCCAGCAATAGTCTGCAAGCATTGATGGGCTCCATTTGCCCTGATAGCATTTCTCCATTGTTGCAATGTCCTGGTGAAATCGCTCGCCGTGCTTGTCGCTCACTGCTCCGCAGTTCGGTGGAAAAAAATCTAGATGAGAGTGCAAAAAATGTATCTTTAGTGACATGTTGCAACCAAGGCTTTTGTATGCCTTGAGGAGGTTTTCCACCAACAACCTGTAGTTGTCTGCCTTGTTGTTTCCGAGAAAATTTATTGCCACTAACTGGAAGGCTTTCCATGCCGTCTTTTCCTTGCCACGCAGTGCATGGTCAAATGCATCATCTCGAAGAAGTTCACGAATCTGAGGACCAACAAAGATACCTTCCTTTATCTTAGCTTCACTTAACCTTGGAAATTTTCCACGGAGGTACTTGAAAGCTGCTTGTGTTTTGTCAATGGCCTTGACAAAGTTCTTCATCAGACCCAGCTTGATGTGTAAGGTTGGTAACAAAATCTTCCTTGATTCAACAAGTGGTGGATGCTGAACACTTTTCCTCCCAGGCTCCAATGACTGTCGGAGTGGCCAATCTTTCTTGATGTAGTGGGAATCTCTTGCACGACTATCCCATTCGCAGAGAAAACAGCAGTACTTTGTGTATCCAGTCTGCAGACCAAGCAAGAGAGCAACAACCTTCAAATCGCCACAAAGCTGCCACTGATGTTGGTCATAGTTTATGCACCTCAAAAGTTGTTTCATGTTTTCATAGGTTTCCTTCATATGGACTGCATGACCAACTGGAATTGAGGCAAAACATTGCCATTATGCAGTAAAACAGCTTTAAGACTTGTCTTCGATGAATCAATGAACAGTCTCCACTCATCTGGATCGTGAACGATGTTGAGGGCTGCCATCACACCATCAATGTTGTTTGCAGGCTACAAGATCACCTTCCATGAAGAAGAATGGGACAAGATCCTTTTGACGGTCACAGAACATGGAAACCCTAACATCACCTGCCAGGAGATTCCACTGCTGTAGTCTGGAGCCCAACAGCTCTGCCTTACTCTTGGGTAGTTCCAAATCCCTGACAAGGTCATTCAGTTCACCTTGTGTTATGAGGTGTGCTTCAGAGGAGGAGGATGGGAGAAAATGTGGGTCCTGTGACATTGATGGTTCAGGACCAGAAGTTTCATCCTCTTCCTCTTTCTCGTCTGACTCAAGTGAGAATGATTCTGGTGCATCAGGAACCGGCAGTCCTTCTCCATGGGGTACTGGGCGTATAGCTGATGGAATGTTTGGATAATGCACAGTCCACTTTTTCTTCTTTGACACACCTTTCCCAACTGGAGGCACCATGCAGAAGTAACAATTGCTGGTATGATCTGTTGGCTCTCTCCAAATCATTGGCACTGCAAAAGGCATAGATTTCCTTTTCCTGTTCAACCACTGGCGAAGATTTGTTGCACAAGTGTTGCAGCATATGTGTGGGGCCCATCTCTTGTCCTGATCTCCAATTTTGCAGCCAAAATAAAGGTGATAGGCTTTCTTAACCATAGTGGTTATACTGCGCTTTTGTGATGCAAAAGTCACTTCACCACAAACATAGCAGAAGTTATCTGCACTGTTCACACAAGTACGAGGCATCTCTGCTCACTTTGGCTAAACAGAAATGTGTCCCTTTGCAAAATCAAACACTGACAAATAAGAGAGCACGACACTGTATGATTTCTAGAGCTGATATAGGGCAATTTGTTCAGCAGAGTGATGTAAGCTTCGTTATGATTGCATCACCCATGACTTCTAGGAATAACATGATGCAATTCATATCATGTATGATGCAATACCAGCTTCAGATTGCATCATTCATTGTTTTGCCTAAAAAGCAAGTACTGTCCAAACCCAGTCATAGATTTATTCATAGATCCAGTCAAAGACGTATTTTAGTCATTTCTGGTTTAAATTGAGATCCCTTCCCTTTATAACTCACTTATCCTCCGCCATTCCCAAGTCAAGGGTCGTATATACTGACCCAATAGCATATCTTGAAAACTAGAGCCAATCAACAATTTTAAGCATCATTTTCGTTCTCAGTGACCCAGAATTAGTAAAGTTTGACTACATTTATTTCAGAAGCATTTTGGCTGTAGAGCAGTGCTATCAATCCAGGAACTTCCCATGAACAGCCAAGTTCATTCCAAACCTAAAAAGCATCTCTTGAAGAATATAATGAAAGGTTATCATTAACCTTATGCTTTCTTCTTTGTGCACCAGTATTGCTGTATAATTAATTTTCAATGTTTCCACAGCGAAAATGCAAATCAAATACAATACGACTATTGTCTAGTAATATGAAAAATGAACAAGATTATTTTTCTTTTTACATTTGGCAGTTTAAAATCACAATGCCAGGAGATAACATTTCAGCAACACCTTCTTTGTATGTGATTTTTCAAAAGTAGCTGGAAAGTTTACATAATATCTGAAGGGTGATTTGACCCTACGGTACTCAGCCGAGATGTAAAGTGGAACGTCAAGAGTAAACTGTGATAAGGAAAGTTCTAGAAGCTTCAGATCACTTGTCCAGCTGCTTGGTTAGCAAATGATGGAGGAAGGGGTGGGGGAAGATGAAGGGGAATAGCATATAATAATTGTGTGAAACAGCAGTTTGATTCCTCACACTTTCTTTGCTATATCCTCAGAGGATTACAAGTCCTATCTTAGAAAAGATTTTGCGTAATAAATAGTGATAAAATTAGATAAATAGTGATAAAATTAGATAGGTGTTTAACATTATATAATGTGTATAATTTCTAATCAGCTGACAAACATTGCAAGTAGGGTTTTTTGGTGAAGGGGTTGGTAATAAAAGAAAAGTTTTTAAATTGTTCTATTTCTGAGATCCTAAACTCAAGAGCTCCTAAGCTCAAAAGATCCTAAGACTTTGGTCAGTTATAATGAAAAGCACTTCAGAAGCCCCTAGGAAAGCAAATAAAGAAGTAAACAACTTTTAAAATTTAACATAAATGTTGCTACATGCTGCTTTTCTGAGGACAAATCTGCAGGAAGTGGAAAATGTACCCCAAGGTCCATGACTTGGGGTACATCTCAGCCTGATCTGAGATGAAAGGGAGAATCTAGTAAAACTCAGCAGGATCCACAAAGAGCCATTCCGTCCACTGGGGCATTGGACCCCCATCTTCCCTGGTAGCATGGCTTTCCCTGTAGCGGAGGATAAAATATGGCTCACCATGAACTGTCTTTCTAAATCAGATCTTGAAAATCTCAAAACGGTGTCATGTAGGCTACCTAGATTCCTTGGTGCTGGGGACCATATACATGCCAGTATTGTTATTAATAATAATGCTGAATTTGAAACCTATTTTACACATCTGGTATGTCGGAAAAACAATGAGATATAACTTAATCCCTCTGAGCTAATATGGTTTGTATTTAACTACATTTTATTTAGAATTATTTATATGCCCGAGATAGTACTATGTGCAAACCAAGTGTATCCTTTGAATCCTAAATCAACTCGAAATACCACTGTTAGGTTTAAGTATATTTTTGCAAAATCTCCACCATGTAATAAGCCAATACTGTATGCAATTTTAATGATTATTTTTCTTATTAGCAGCATTTATTGTACTAATTTAAAAGCTATTAAACAAGATGAAGCATTCAGGGACAGTAAACTGTAATTCTTAAATCATTAGCGAATGGTTGGTGCTCCATACAAATGCTAATGTAGTTTCAACTTGATATAACCTTTCTAGATTTGAAATCATCAGCAAATAGAACGTTAACACAAACTTTTGGATGGCATCTAAATTGCTTTTTGCATTAGTAAGTTTGTTCTTGCAGATAAAGAACAAGAGGGAAAAACTTTATAATTCTAGATTCCAACATGGCCAAATGACAGTGAGGGAAACAATAGGGCAGTGTTTCCCAAACTGTGTTCCGCGGAACACTGGTGTTCCGCACGATGTGAATAGGTGTCCGTGAAAGAATCATAATTTTTAAAAAGGGTCTTTAATTTTTTTTTAATTTTAAATTTGGCATATTTGAAGCGTAGTTGACAACTCTTTTTGAATGACTATAATTTAACATAAAACTCTTTTTCCGGTTATTGATAGATCTTGTATTGAATATCATGGCGTAAAGAGAACGTAGCACGCAAGCATTTTGACATCTACCCCTTTTGGGCACGTTTCAGTTAGTGATGTCGTACCCCTTCCACTCGAGGCTGCGCGAACTGCAGTGGTATGCATACACCATTCTCTTTACGCCAAGTTGAATATAACATATTCACTCAACACGTTCAAAACTGTGGGTCTTTACCGTGTGTGTGATAAGCACAACTAAACTAGCTTCGCTCAAAACAATATAAATATTTGTGACAAACAAAATTTGACAAAAATCAGTATTTCTAAGTATTGTTACTAAACCTAATCACCATGGATTTGTGGCTAAAAGAAGGAACTTTGAAATGAAAAGCAAGTTCTTCTGGTACTCCAACTGTGGCCAAAATAAACGAGCAAAATATTGTGATACTTCAAAGTGAGGATGAACAATCGCAGTCTTTTGTTGCCGAAAAATCTGTTAGTACTAGTGAGTTATCCAAAGTGAAAGAATTTCCACCAAAGTATATCAAAAAACAAGAAGAAGCAGGTGTTAAAAGACCGAAATGAAAGTATGATGAAAGTTATTTGTCTTTCGGTTTTACGTGTGTTGGAAATAAAGATGTTCCTGATGCGCAGTGCGTCGTGTGCAACAAAATACTAGCAAACAGTTCATTGGCTCCTGCTAAACTTCGTAGGCATTTGGAAACCAAGCATGCTGAATACAAAGACAAAGATATATGTTTTTTCAAGAGGAAGTGTGACTCACTTGGAAATTGTAAACATTTGATGATTAAAATTGCTAAAACAGACAACAAAAGTGCAACAGAGGCATCTTATCGAGTAAGTTACTGTATAGCGCTTGCCGGAGAAGCTCACACTATTGTAGAAATGCTTATCAAGCCTTTCGCAAAAGATATTGTAACGTGCATGTTGAGCGAGCAGTCTGGTAAAAATATTGATGCTGTAAAGTTGTTAAATAATACTGTTGCACGCCGTATTAAAGATCTTGCCGATGACATAGAAAAAGATCTAGTTTGCCGACTGAAAATTTGCCATGAGTATTCATTGCAGCTAGATGAGTCCACTGACGTTTCAGGACTTGCTGTGCTACTAGTATTTGTCCGATATAGATTTAATAATATTATTGAAGAGGACCTGCTCTTATGTGAAGCTCTGCAAAGCAACACAACTGGAGAAGAAATATTCAACTGCACCAACAATTTTATCAGAAAGCATGAAATTAGTTGGGGAAAATGTATCGATGTATGTACTGATGGTGCTCGGGCAGTGATCGGGAAGATGAAGGGAGCTGTAACGCGAATCATAAATGTGGCATACAGACAAGTACTTGCAGTTAAAAAATACCAGCATGTCTGAAAATTGTGCTCGATGAAGCAGTACAAATTATCAATTTTGTCAAATCTTGACCACTTCAATCCAGGTTATTTAAAATTTTGTGTGAGGAAATGGGTAGTCAGCACAAAGTGCTTCTTTTACATATGGAAGTCAGGTGGCTATCCAGAGGAAAAGTGCTTGTGAGGCTTTTTGAGCTTCATAGTGAACTACTGGTATTCTTCACTTCAGATAATTCAGGACGAAAATTTAATGACTATCTGACAAATTCCTCATGGCTAATGAGACTTGCGTATCTTGCAGATATTTTTGCAAAATGAAATGAAATTAATCTGTCGCTGCAAGGAAAGAATGTGACCATTTTTACTACAATGGATAAAATTTCGTCGTTAAAAAAGAAACTGGAATTCTGGGCATCTTCTGTAGAACAGAATAACTTCGACTGCTTCCCTACAGTACATGAATTTCTGACTGAAATAAATTCTACAGTCCATGAAGAAGTTTCCAGCACCATTTTACAGCACTTACGTGACTTGCAGGCCTCTTTTTTAGAATATTTTCCTACAACTACTGATGATAATGCTTGGGTTCAAAATCCGTTTGTAATTACAGCCAAACCAGGCGGCTTTACTGAGCAGGATTATGAAAGCCTAATTGACTTAATTTCTGACTCTGATTTGAAACAAATGTTTAAGGATCTTCCGCTGAATAATTTTTGGAGCAGCCTAATAGAAGAGTACCCTAATGTGGCTAAACGTGCAGTTCGAGTGCTCCTTCCTTTTGCTACAACTTATTTGTGTGAGACGGGATTTTCGTAATATACTGCAACAAAAACCAAATATAGGAATAGACTTGATGCTGCGCCTGACATGAGGGTTCAACTTTCCAGCATTATTCCTAATATTAAGCGAATTTGTGATAGAAAAACACAGAAACACCAATCCCATTAAATCCAAATTGGTATTTCTGTTTATAAAAATAGATTTTCCTAGTAAAAATCTAATTTGTTTGGTGTTTGTGTATATATCAAAACAGGTTTTTTTAATTAGAACACTGTTTTTAATTTTGACTCTTGCACTTGATTTTTGTACTACTTTATACGTGCTTTCCAGTTAGAAATTGTTAGTTCAAATTTGTATTTTTGCTTTGTTTTATAAAATAAAATATATTTGAGCATAAATAACGCAATTTTTTATTTGAAAACCACACGACTACAAAATAATATTATAAGTGTTCCATAATAGGCTAAAAAGTGTTCCATGGCCAAAAAAGTTTGGGAAACGCTGCAATAGGGCAATGAGAAGCTCCAATTAATAAGAAATACATAAGCAAAGAAAGAAACTGAACTCTTGACCAGAACAAAAGGAAAAACTTCACATTAGACATGGGAAAGATTTTACATGTACCAAAGTCAAGAAATTCAAAGTTATGGTCTCCCTAGCAATTGTATTTTGGTCCTCCTGAACATTGGTAATCTTTAGGGCTGTCAATTAATCGCTGTTAACGCATGCAATTAACGCACAGCACAATTAACGCATTAATTTTTTTAACATGCGTTAATCGCAGACCCTCTGGGCGGGAGGGCAGCATCAGCTGCTGCAGAGAACCTATGTCCGGTCAGGCGCAGTAACGCAAGCCGCCACCAGAGGGCAGGAAAAGAAGAGGCTAGAGAAAGACATGGTTCTCATCCCGGCTCCAGCAGAGAAGAAGAGATCTTGACACCAGCCCCAACCCTACCCAGGTGACCATATTTCTTAAAGTAAAAACAGGATGGCCAGGGGCTCGCCTGAGCCGCGCCCACATTGCAGGACTCGCCCTTCCTATGCCCCCCCCATATCTCCGTGCCACCCGCAGCTTCCCCCCCAGTTCTGTGCTGCCCATGGCTGGGGCTGACCCCGCTGCGCCTCCCCTGGCTAAGGCTGATCTCCCCCTCGCCCCTGAGCTCCGCACCTCCCCCACTAATTCCCCCTCCCCGAGCTACACACTTCCCCCAGCTGAGACTGATCCCCCCGGCTCCGAGCTCCGCACCTCCCCCGGCTGAGGCTGATCCTCCCCCCCAAGCTCCACGCCTCCCCCCCACCCCCAACTCTGTGCTGCCCAGGAGTCAGCTCTGAAGCCAGCACTGCCTGCCAGCAGCAAATTTCTCTACTTTCCTGCTGGCAGGCAGTGCTGCCTTCAGCTGACCCCTGGGCAGCAGCCGCCTCTCTCTGCTCTGCCTTGCAGCTGGGACAAATGCCCAGTTTTGGCAAAGAAGTAGGGATGGCTGAGACAGAACTGAAAAAGAGGACTGTCCTGGCCAAAACGGGACGTATCGTCACCCTAGCCAGCCCATGCCCTACTGTTCCCGGCCAGCCCCTCACTCCTGGGACCAACCCCCCTGCGTCGTGCCCCATTGACCCTAGCTGGCCACTTGCTCTGGGGGCAGTCCATAAAGAAGATGGGCCTGGCAAGCTCATCTTCCCTGCACCAGCCTCTCCTCCCCTGCAGTATGATAAGTCCCTGAGGTAAAATCCACCCTCCCTTGCAAACAAGGGCTCACTCAGCTGAAGGGAGCCCGCCTAGCTCAGAAAAGGAGGCAAGCCTGGCCAGCCCAGTACCAGAAACCACCCTTCCAGAAGCAGCAGCACTTTCCTCACCCTCCTCCTGCACAAGTTATTGCTTGCTCCTCCCCGCTGTCACCCCTTGTCCTCCCACACCCGCTTCCTGCACAAGTCATTGCTTACTTCCCCCCTCCCCTGTCCTCCCTCAACACTGAATGCTTGTTTGTCTGAGTGACTGAACAAGAAGTAGGACTGAGTGGATTTGTAGGCTCTAAAGTTTTACATTGTTTTATTGTTAAGTGCAGTTATTCTTTTTTACATAATTCTACATGTGTAAATCAACTTTCATGATAAAGAGATTGCACTACAGTACCTCAATGAGGTAAACTGAAGTTTCTTTTTTACAGTGCAAATCTTTGTAATAAAAAATAAATATGAAGTGAGCACTGTACACTTTGTATTCTGTGTTGTAGTTGAAATCAATATATTTGAAAATGTATAAAACATCCAAAAATATTTAAATAAATGGTATTCTATTATTGTTTAACAGCGCGATTAATTTTTTTAATCGCTTGACAGCCCTGGTAATATTTCATTTACTGTATATGGACTCAGATTCATAGACTTTAAGGCTAGAAGGGACCATCATGATCATCTAGTCTGACCTCCTGCACATTGCAGGCCACAGAACCTCATCCACCCACTCCTGTAATAGACCCATAACCTCTCCTCAAATCATGATTTAAAGACTTCAAGTTACAGAGAATCCACCATTTACACTAGTTTAAACCTGAAAGTGACCAATGTCCCATGCTGCAGTGGAAGGCAAAAAAACCTCGGGGTCTCTGCCAATCTGCCCTGGGGGAAAATTCCTCCCCAATCCCAAATATAGTGGTCAGTTGAACCCTGAGCACTTTGGCAAGACCCACCAGCCAGACACCTGGGAAAGAATTCTCTATGGTAATTTAGAGCCCTCCCTGTATAGTGTCCCATCACAGTCCATTGGGGATATTTGCTAATAGCAGTTACAGATAGGCTATGTGTCAATGTAGGCAGTTTCCTCCTACCATCCCCTCCATACACTTATCAAGCTCAGTCTTGAAGCCAATTAGGTTTTTTGCCCCCAATGCTCCCCTGGGAAGACTGTTCCAGAACTTCACTCTTCTGATAGTTTAATTTCAAGCCTAAATTTATTGATGGCCAGTTTACATCCATTTGTTTTTGTGTCAACATTGGTGCTTAACTTAAATAACAGCCCTCCTTCCCTGGTATTTAACCCTCTGATGAGAGCAATTAACCCTCTCCAATACGTCTGTTAGTCTATAAGGTGCCACAGGACTCTTTGTCGCTTTTAACCCTCTATAGAGAACAATCAAATCTCCTCTCAGCCTTTGTTTGGTTAGGCTAAACAAGCCAAGCTCTTTGAGTCTCATCTCATAAGGTAGGTTTTCCATTCCTCTGATCATCCTCGTAGCCCTTCTCTGCACCTGTTCCAGTTTGAATTCATCTTTCTTAAATGTGAGAGACCAGAATTGTACACAGTATTCCAGATGCCTTGTATAATGGCAATAACACTTCCTATCTCTACTGGAAACACCTTGCCTGATACATCATAGGACTGCATTAGCCTTTTTCATGGCCACATTACATTTACAGCTCATAGTCATCCTGTGATCACTTTTTGTGGCAAGGTCATTAATAAAAATGTTAAATAAGATTGGTCCTAAAACCAAGCCCTGAGGAACTCCACCAATAACCTCCCTCCAGCCTAAGAGTTCATCTTTCAGCATGACCCATTGTAGTCTCCCCTTTAACCAGTTCCTTATCCAACTTTCAATTCTCGTATTAATCCCCATCTTCTCCAATTTAACTAATAACTTCCCATTTGGAACTGTATCAAATGCCTTACTGAAATCCACATAGATTAGATCTACTGTATTTCCTTTGGCTGAAAAAATCAGTTATCTTCTCAAAGAAAGAGATCAGGTTAGTCTCTAGCATGATTTACCTTCTGTAAAACCATGTTGTATTTTATCCCAACTACCGTTTACCTCTATGTCCTTAACTACTTTCTCTTTTCAAAATTTCTTCTAAAATCTTGCATACAATTGAAGTCAAACTAACAGGCTTGTAGTTTTCTGGATCACTTTTCTCCCCTTTCTTAAGGTACTATCTTAGCAATTCTCCAGTCATAGGGTACAACCCCTGAGTTTACAGATTCATTAAAAATCCTTGCTATTGGTCTTGCAATTTCATGTGCCAGTTCCTTTAATAGTCTTGGATGGAGATTATCCAGGCCCCTCGATTTAGTCCCATTAAATTGTTTGAGTTTGATTTCCACCTCGGACGTGGTAATTTCTACTTCCATATCCTCATTTCCATTAGCCACCCTGCCACAACCGCAAATATCCTCAATACCCTTATTAAAAACTGAGGCAAAGTATTGATTTAGGTGTTGAGCCATGCCTAGATTACCTTTAATCTCCACCCCATCCTCAATCCCACAGTCCTTAGCGGTCCCACTTCTTCTTTCCTTGTTTTCTTTTCATTTATATGGCTATAGAACCTTTTACTATTGGTTTTAATTTCCTTTGCAAGGTCCAACTCTGCTTGGCTTTTGACAGTTCACACTTTATCCATACAGTTTCTGACCTCTAAGAGGTAGCTTTCCTTGCTGATCCATCCCATCTTCCATTCCTTTGAGGCTTTCTGCTTTCTCTTAATAACCTATTTGAGATGCTTGCTCATCCAGCCTGGTCTGCAACCCTTACCTACAAATTTTTCTGCTTGCTTGGGATGCAGGCACAGTTTCTGCAACATTGACTTAAATTAATTGCTAGCTTCATCCACATTCAGATCTTTGAGTTCTTCAGTCCAGGCCACTCCCTAACTAATTCCCTTAATTTTTTCAGGTTTGCCCTTTTGAAATCAAGGGCCCTAGTTGCAGATCTATTTTGGTGTATCCTTCCATTTAGTCTAAACTGAATTAGTTCATGATCACTTGAACCAAGGTTGTCCCCTACAACCAGTTCTTCTATGATGTCCTCACTTCACACCAATACCATATCTAAAAGGCCATTACCTCTTGTAGGTTCAGTGACTATTTAGTGAAGAAATCTGTCAGCTATCACACCCAGGAAAATCTGGGCCCTACTATTATTAGTAGCACTTGTCCTCCAATCTATATCTGGGAAGTTAAAGTCTCCTATAATCACACAATTCCCAGTAGTATTTATTTCATTAAAAATATTAAAAGAGGCCTCTATCCATAACCAAATCAGATTCTGGGGGTCTGTAACACACCCCACGCACTATCCCAAGGGAGCCTCTGGTAACTTTCTTCCCCAAAGTGATGTTGACGCAAATAGACTCTGTTTTATCCATTGCATCACTTCTAATTTCTTTACAGTCTACCTCCTCATTAACATACAAGCTAGCCCAACACCTTTACCTATATTTCTGTCTTTTCTGAACAGCACAAACCCTTCAATACCTGGTGATGTCTTGCTGTGACAACTGTCAACTTTTATTTTACAGCTTTCCGTGTGTGCAAAATTTTAGCTATTATGTTGCATTAATGTAGTTTATTAAATTGAATTTCACTGGTTTTAAAAGAAATTATAGAGGTATATGGACAAAGAGTTGAAGGAGCCTGTGTAAAGAACCTGTGATATACTGCCTACTAGAGCCCTGGTGCAGGACAGGGATCCCAGAGGACCCGCAGCCATAATGCTGGGAGAGGGTAAAATGTACTATGTTGTGGGCGGGACTGGATGGGCAAAAAAAATCAGACTGTGGTAATTTGCAGGAAAACACTAAATCTCTAATTTGTTGGTCAGAAATAGAATTTCAGCAACATAAAGCAAGTTTTTCTTTTTTTTAAATAAAGGTTTTAATACTTAAATTTAAGCGAGGGATAAAAAGAGATTTGATGTGTATTATAACAGGAGTTAAAGTATTTTTTTTACATGGTTTAAGCAAGATTTGTTTTATTCTTTTAGTGGTAAAAATTGTGTCTGAATTCTGTTTATATATAATATATATTAACTGACCATTTGTTTGTTTGTTTTTTGTTCTGTAGTAGCATGGGGGAATCCGTCTCTCGTGCGGGATTTACAGGATCTAAGGTTTTTGCAAGTGGGAGCAGGATAAAAATGCAAGAAACAACGTGGGACTGGGAGTGGGTATTGGGGGGGGGCAGGACGGGAGCAGGATTAAAAAAAAATAGTCCCACACAGGGCTCTACTGTCTAATACCATGTGCTGTTTAAGACTCATCAAGTACACTGACATTGAGGTGGGTGAGGTAATATCTTTTATTGGACCAACTTCTGTTGGTGAAAGAGACAAACTTTCAAACTACACAGAGCTCTTCTTCAGGGTAAAGCAGTGGTTTTCAACCTATTTACCACTGGCCGCATATGCAGCTCTTTATGTGGGCTGCATCCACACCATATATACACTACCTGTATGGCCCAGAGGATGTCACATGGGCCGCAAATGTGTGCTCACTGGGCCGCGGATTGAGAACCACTGGGGTAAAGACCCCCACTGACTTCAGTGGCAGTTGGATCAAACACTAATAATAAATGCCAGAGTTCAAGGGAAACCCGTCCCTACATCTGCGTATCTTATGTAGTTAGTTACAAAAAGCAGACCACATTTCAGCTACTCCAGACCTGAGATAAATAATGCTTTACAACAGTGGCTCTCAACCTTTCCAGACTACTGTACCCTTTCCAGAGTCTGATTTGTCTTGTGTACCCCCAAGTTTCACCTCACTTAAAAACTACTTGCTTACAAAATCAGACATAAAAATAGAAAAGGGTTACAGCACACTATTACTGAAAAATTGCTTACTTTATCAATTTTACCATATAATTATAAAATAAATCAATTGGAATATAAATATTGTACTTACATTTCAGTGTATAGTATATAGAGCAGTATCAAAAAGTCATTGTCTGTATGAAATTGTAGTTTGTACTGACTTCACTAGTGCTTTTTATGTAGCCTGTTGTAAAACGATGCAAATATCGAGATGAGTGGATGTACTCCCTGGAAGACCTCTGCATACCCCCAGGGGTACACGTACCTCTGCTTGAGAACCACTGATTTACAATAGTGAAATGTGCATATGTCTATGAGTCAGTCAGGTCACAAATACATACTGGTATTTCCTGTTGCTGTGTGTGATGGGGAAGGGTTAAAGCAGGAGTGGGCAAACTACGGCCCGGGGGCCGCAACTGGTCCTACAGACATTTTAATCCGGCCCTCAAGCTCCCACCGGGGAGCAGAGTCCAGGGCTTGCCCCGTTCTGCGGGGCTCCGAGAAGCAGCAGCACGTTCCCTATCCAGCTCCGTTGAATATGGGCAGCCGGGGGGGAGCCGGAGCCGCATAGGAGCCGGAGGGGGGACATACTGCTGCTTCTAGGAGCTGCTTGAGGAAAGCACCCCCCAGAGCCTGCACTTCTGACCCCATCCCATGCCCCAACCCCCTGCCCCATCCCTGATCCCCCTCCCGCCCTCTGAATCCCTCGGTCTCAGCCCGGAGCACCCTCCTGCACCCCCAACTCCTCATCCCCAGCCCCACCCCAGTGCCCGCACCCCCAGCCAGAGCCCTCACTCCCCCCCCCACACCTTAGCCCCCTGCCCCAGCCCGGAATCCCCTCCCACACCATGAGCTCCTCATTTCTGGCCCCACTCCAGGGCCCACACCCCCCAGCTGGAGCCCTCACCCCCTCCCACACCCCAACCCCCAATTTTGTGAGCATTCATGGCCCGCCATACAATTTCCATACCCAAATGTGGCCCTCGGACCAAAAAGTTTGCCCACCCCGAGTTAAAGTCATGCATTCAACTTCTGTATAACATAACAGTTACAACTTGAAAGCCCCTACATTCATGGGGGCAGCTGTACTTGGAACACAGATTAACCCCCATGGAAGGCAGAGGTTCAGGATTCTTCCAAGGAGCTTTTCCAACAGAGGCTGCTCAGGAGAAGAGCTGACACAGCACCAGCTCTGCGCTGGTCCTGCCCTCAAAGGGACTAGTTGGAATATGTATTGTGAATTGTACTGTCAGTCTCACTAATTGTAACGGCATGTCAGTGATGCTGTCCTTATTCCTATGAAGATAAAATATGTGTGTGTATATTTTTCAATTGCAGTGTCGTGAAATTCTAATGGGGACATTAGAATTAGAGAGGAAAATCCCTTCCCACCGCTGAGTGGATTACAGCCAGTGTGTCGACTCAGGACAGGTGCAGGTGAGAGGCTGCAAGTGGCAGACAGCACTGAGGAACTAACTCTGCAGGGACTATTTCCAGCCACCTTTTCTTTTTTTAGTGATAAGGAGCTTACTCTAATATTGCCCTCTGTGCAGAATGACTACACCAGGGGTCGGCAACCTTTCAGAAGTGGTGTGCCGAGTCTTCATTTATTCACTCTGATTTAAGGTTTCGCGTGCCAGTAATACATTTTAACGTTTTTAGAAGGTCTCTTTCTATAAGTCTATAATATATAACTAAACTATTGTTGTATGTAAAGTAAATAAGGTTTTTAAAATGTTTAAGAAGCTTCATTTAAAATTAAATTAAAATGCAGAGCCCCCCGGACCGGTGGCCAGGACCCGGGCAGTGTGAGTGCCACTGAAAATCAGCACGCGTGCCATAGGTTGCCTACCCCTGGACTACACAGTGCTCCTTTATTTGTTTTGGTGCCTTCATCTGCAAAGAGAATTTCAGATCCCAGTCAAGCCTTACATGTAAAACTGAACAAATGACTGAAAAACACACTGAGTCCGTCTGAAAACAATACTAACACTGTTTCTACTAGTGTTATGCAAATAGGGAAGGCGATATTGTCCAGTTGTGAGGGCACAGGACTTAGATCCAGATCCCGTTCTATCCCTACTCTTGACTTGCAGTGGGATCACTTAATCACTTTGTGCCTCATTTTCCCTATAATACAGTGGGAATTGTAACCCTTCTGCCAGTGTTACTGGCAGGAAAAAGGACCGGGTTCAAACATTTTGGGGTTTCTTCTGAAAGTTTGAGCTTTACTGGCTTGAGCCCCCCCCCCCCCCTCAGAAACCTAGGAAACTAAAAACCCTCCCTGGGGAAACCTTAAAGGCAATATTTGGCCCCTTGCACTCTCTGAGTAACAATACGTATAAAATAATGAGAACATTCTTAGGGGAAATAGAGGACACAGAATAAACCCGGGGGAGAGAGCAATAATAAATAAACAATAGCGTTATATTTCTATAAAGTGACATGTCCCTCCTCCCTCACACTGCCCCTGGGATGTCCTGGAATAGGCTCATACTCAGTCCTCCTCACACAGCATGAATGTCCAACAAGGGAATGTGTTCCTGCAATAGCCATTTTCCTCCTGCCCTCCTCCACTGTATCCCCACTCACTGCTTGCAGTCTGGAGTTGGCAGAATCCACAGTTTGGGCAGGTCCATCTCCAGCCCCTAAGGGAAGTGCTGCCTGGTCTGCTTCAATAAAAGCTTCCTCAAAGCCAATGCTGTATCTTCCATGCCATCCAGTGCTGCCTCTTCAGAGAGAGATCTATGGCCTCTAGGACCCTGAACAGAGCCCGTACCACTGAGGCACTCCCACCAAAAACCAGGAGTCTCTTTCTCTCTAGATCTGGGGCTTTGACCACTCTCTGCTACCCACTGTGACAGACTACATTTTGATCAAAGTGACCACTCACCACGAATATATTTGGTGCTATTCTCTTGTCCTTTCATTTCCTGACAGGGATAACAGTGTTTTATTCGCCCCAAATTTAAAACGTAACTGTCCTTTGTCCAAAATGTCACCAGCTGCCACATAACTGAAATGCAAATGAGGCCTGGTCCATTCAGTAGCTTCCCCTTGCTCACCAACAGATGGCAGCAGAGAGCACCTATCCTCCTGAAGCCTCTGTGTATCCAGAGTTCGGAATCAGCTCTGGGTAGCTCTTCTCCCTGTTCACCAACAGGTCTGAAGAGCGAGCTCCCTACCTCCACGGCTTCAGGCCACACAAATTACATGGCTAATGAGTGCCTGTGTTGTAAGGCTTACTTATACACGGTATTGCCAACTCTTGAGGTTTTTCCATCAGTGATGGGATTCCAGGTGAGGCTGGAGCTCATCTCATGATGACTTGAGAAGATCCAGCCCCCTTGTGAAGTTCAGCCCTTCAGGCAGCTGGCCCAGTCTCTCCTCTCTGCTCGCTGTTCTCACAGGAAGGGTAGGGGAGGAAGGTGCAAAGAGCCCAGCCGTTCAGTGCACCTCCATCCCACCTCCCCTTCCCCGTCCTGTGAACTGTGGGAACAGGACAGCACTGCTACTCTTCCCCCCTGCATCCCCAGCCTGGGAAGGGACAGAAGAGTATGAAGAGCCTCTGGAGCTGCTCCACCCCCAACCTTACTGTAGGCCCCCCAGCAAGTGAGATGGGGGGTGAAGGACCCCAGGAGAAGAAGAGATGAGGCTGGGGGAGGGCTGAACTGATGACGGTGGGGGTTGAACTGATGGGGACAAAACTGATCTGGGGAATGAGGGAGAGGATTAATTGCTGGGCAGGGGATGGAGAGGTGTGCAGGTGAGAGCTCCTGCAGCAAGGGCCCAAATCACTTTACCCAATAAATTTAGGAGAGTGAGCAACACTAATTGTCACATGCACACACTGGTGATGGGCAGGGGAGCTCAAAAATCAAAAGACAGGGCCAACACCACCACAACACAATATAGAAAAAATCTCATAATTTTTGGGCCAATCTCATGATTTTGAGGGCTCTGACTCATGATTTTTTATCACTTGAGGTTGGCAATATTGTATATACATTTGTAATATGTATATTTGGCTATATATACTACACAGTTGCAAGGCACTATATAAGTAAAAAGTTTTAATGTTTCCTGTACATAAGAAAGTCTAAGCTATAGAAGTCAGAGCCCCATTATGAAAGTTCAATATTCACATTCACACAGCAAGCCTATTATTTGTCACATTCTAAACAGAACCCTGAGCACTCAGAATGTTTTGAGTGATTTGAAAAAGAGAAATAGACATTAAAAACCGATATTTTGTATGATAAATGGGAAAGGTACAAATCTTTTTTCATAGTTTGTCTGGTCAGACTTAGGGTTTTGATAGCAAAACCATCCCAGACACTTTGAATGAGTATTGCTATTACTGCCACAAAAAGGAAGCTCGCACAGAGGCTAGTCAGAACAAAGATTCTCTGGAACACATGATGGTCAGTAAAGGTTAGAGAGGTCACATGAATCCTTGTGCTACTTTATATTATTTGAGGAAAATTAATCACAAGTCGCGGGCCCTCAAATGTGTGGCTGGTTGTTATGGAGAGGAAGCAGCCATTACTGTGCAAGGATAGAAGTGTGGGGAATGATAGGATGGGATCAGTAAGATCTCCTTCCAGCTTCCACATTGAGGAGGCACTGCAATGCTTCAGAATCCCACCAATATCAAGCTTTCAGGGTGTGTTTTGGCTCCTGAAGCGTGGAAGATGCACAGAATTTTTGTCGATCAAACCTGCTCCTATGATTAACAAAATGGTGGAGAAAATTAAGAATAAACTGTGAAAAACAAAACTGCAACCTACTAATAAATATGGTCCTTTTAAAATGAGCATATCAATTTAAAAAGTATTATATTACAATAGCATCCATTGGCCCCCATCAGGATCAGGGCCCCAATATGCTAAGCACCATGCCCAAGGTATGTGTTTGAAGAGGAGTGGGAATATCTGGATAAAATGTTCTCCCCATTTTTAAGCTGCTGTGAATGGCATTCATGTAGCAATGGTAAGTCCTCTGATCAAAATTTCCATTGAGATAGATGCTGTGTATGGTATACATAATCAATCAATACAATACCCAATTTATGATGATCTCTTATGTAGGATTGATATCTGTTGTAAATTCACAGACAAAGACAATGTATGCAGGCAGGCAACAAACTTCTGTGATATCTAATTCATTAGAAGATTTTTATTGTCATTAAGAGAAAAGCACGTTGCAGTAAACACCGAACAGCAGCAACAACAAAATTCGGCAAGATATGAAGATTTTCCCACAAACAAGCATTTTCCCTAGGATGCACCATTTAAATGTTCCCACAGCTGTGAAAATGATTAGTGTGGTTTTATTTTGCAGAATTTGTTAGCATAATTCTGAGCCATTTGTGTGAAAACACTACTCCATTTCACTGCTTACCGTTCAACAAAGATATTTTATTAGCAAAAACTGTGCTTCTCTTGTGAAAATTAAGGCTGTATTTGGACTTAGGAGCTCTTTTATTAGTATGCATTAAAATCTGTTATTGATCTCCTGGAAATGCTAATATAAGTGATTCTTGTAATACCAAAACAAATTATATTCTGGTCAGGTTCAAAGTGTTCAATCAAGGACTAGCTAGCAGCATTGTTAAATGAAATGCAGTTTGTGTTCGGCATTTCAGATCAGCTATTTGATTGAAAGTCAGGCTGAGTTCCCAAAGATGTAGCATCTCTCCTCCTTCACTGGGCCTCTAAAATGCATCTAGCATTCAGCTGTTGTGTAACATTGACATATTGTCTTGCTCAGTCTATATCACTTCAATATTTAATGTATAATATGTTAGCTAATTTAAAAGGGACTATGGCAGTGCATTAGGCTAAAACATTTGCTAAACATTAAAGTACTAACTTCTTTATTCATAAAGACTACTATGTATTCATTGAGGTAATCCAAATGTACAATATAATATCAACCCATTACCATAACCATCAAGCTCTACAAAGAAGGCAATTAGATGAAATAGAGAAAACTATTGTGGATGTGGTGGGGTTTTTCTTTTGTTATTATAGTATATAGGCTCCAAATAAGATAAGAGCCTTATTGTGCTAGGTGCTGTACATATGCATAATAAGAGACAGTCCTTGTCTGAAAGAATGTATATTTTAAATTTAAATAGATAGACAAAAGGCAGGAGAAAGGAAGTATTAGTATCCCCATTAAACAAGTAAGAAACTGAGAGATTAAGTGACTGGACCATGGTGACACAAGAAGCTTGTAGCAAAGCTGGGAATTGAAGCCAGAGCTCCTGAGTCCCAGTCCAGTGTCTTAACAATAAGATTCCTCTCCCCTGGGCCACATTGGGCCTGGCTGTGTGATGGTACACTCTCAGCATAGGGCCCACTCACAATTCTCATCACTGTGCTCAGAAATTTGGATTCTGTTTTTACTTGCACCAATACACATCAGGAGTAACTTTAGTGAAGTCAGTGGATTTACTCCAGGGTAAAACTGGCGTCAGTGGAGCAGGGCCGGCTCCAGCTTTTTTGCAACTCCAAGCGGCGAAGGGGGGAAAAAAAAAAGGGATAAATCCGTGATCAGCAGCACTTTGATGGCAGCTCTACCGCGCCGCTTCATTCTTCAGCGGCAATTCGGTGGCCAGTCCTTCCCTCCGAGAGGGACTGGGGGACCCGCCGCCAAATTGCTGCCAAAGACCCGGACGTGCCGCCCCTTTCCATTGGCCGCCCCAAGCACCTGCTTCCTGCGCTGGTGCCTGGAGCCGGCCCTGCAGTGGAGTCAGGCCTATAGAGCATAGAGACTGCATGAAACTAGTGCTAACTGTGGACTTCAGTGAAGTTACTCTGAATGTACAGAGGAGTAACTGAGATAAGAGTCTGGCCCTTTGGGACATCATTTTCTACTTTAAAGTCAGCTGTGATTTAAAAGAATGTAATTGGTAATAGATTTATAAAATAGTGCAACACCCTGAAGTATAGAATTCTGAAATGCAGCTACAGTGCATGTGCAATATCCATCCACATTCTGTTTGGCCCACTGTTTTCAAAGGATTTCTAATCCACATACACACTATATGGTGCAATATACCACGGGTCTCAGAATGACCCATTCCCACAACTGCATTGCTCAGATTTAATTAGCACTTACAGTAAAATGCCAATTAAATGTGTTTGGTATTTTAAGGACCTTTATAAGTAGTATATTTGTAATTGCCAACCCTTTCCTCCAGTTCGTCAGGGTAAGGGCTGGGTGAGCTCTTCTCTGGTCATGTTGTCCAGGACAAGATATCAAAGCATGCCCAGAGAACAGACAGGTAATATCTGACTTCCTATATGGAGTAAGGGAACATTTCTCTTTCTGCATCTAAGGGGGCAGCACAGACGTCAGAATCCTAAACCTGTTGAAGGCCCTCAAACTCCAGAGGCTGCTGGAGGCCAGCGGATTTTGATCTGCAGGCAGAAAGAGGAGGAAATATGTCTGGTAGCCAGCTGTATGACAGCACCCATGCAGGCAAGGTGGAGAATGAAGGAAAATATGGGGAATGTGCCCATGTATAACATTCCTTGTGTAACCCCTTTGGGGTTTAGAGAGCATGGCCCTTTTAAATCTTTTTCCGGAGGGGGGGAAGTGCTTATTGTTACAGAAGGAGGAAGTGCTATTGGTGGGAAGGGGAGCAGAGAGCGCGGGGAGAGCGACAGGGTGTGTATGTCTGGAGCTCCAGACAGAAGGGCTGCAGCAAGCAGGCCCTCACAGAGCAAAGCAGTCAAGACCTGCCTGAAGCTTGGGAGGGACAGAGCAGCTGATTGGGGACACTCCAGGACAGGAGCCAGGAGCAGCACTGTGCCAGGGAGGAATCGCCTGAGAAGGACAGGCCGGAGCTGGACCCAGTATCACTGCTGCCCAGAGCTGCATGGGACTGTGAGTACTGGGGCTGGTGACTTTGCATTGGGAATCAGGAGGGAGGCTGTTAGCTAGTTAAGTGGGGAGGTTGTCGCTCTGTATGGCTTTGCAGAGAGCGGCAGACGAGGGCGCCAGAGGGGTTTGTTGGGGGACGTTTACTGGTGCCGAAGATGACCAGGAGCACCCAAAATCCACCACTGGACTGGAACTTTGCCCAGGACTCCTGAAGACTATGTGTAGACACATTGCTCGGTGTCTGTCCTTTCAGACTGTGGTACCACTGGACCTGTGGGGCATTAAGTTGAATGCAACCCTGTTTTACCGATCCTCCTATATTTCCCTCTGTTGTTTTTCTCCTTTCACCCCTCTGTAAATAAACATTTCCCTTTCCTAAATTCATTGTACTTTTCTGGTGTGTGTGTGTTCACTCTGGGAGGTTTGGAACAGGTGCCCCTGGGGTAGAAGGGACTTTCCCTGCTGCGTTCCTCCATGCGCCTTCTCTTGGCCAGAGCTGCCTGCAGAGCAGACTCCATCTTGGCCACAAAGGCGTTAAAGTTACACTTGGATACTCCCCTCCAAATCAGCAAGCTCAGAGCTCAAAATACATATCATACTTTCTGCCCCAGCAATATTTATAACTCAAGCTAGCATGCGTTTAATTATCATTGCTTCTTTTTTTTTATATGCTCAGAGATGAAGGTGAAATCTGAAGGGCAGTGGCTTCTACAAGGCATGTGGGAGAATTCTGAACATTAAAATCTTTTCCTCACAGAAAGATCCAAGCGCAACACTGAAAGTTGGAAAGTTTGCCTATTTCACTTGGCCTAGCGGGTGCTTTATACAGGTGCTGACAGTCCTCTTGTGTGAAACAGACTGAGGCTGTTTTTCCACAAGGTCATATGATCCTATCTGAACAACATGTGATGGGATGGTAAACCCACCTAGAGAGGAAGTCTGCAGAATTCTGGGCAGAAATCTATATCCGATTAGTTCTCTGGGAAAACAAAACAGCAATGCATCATTTGTTATAATAAATTAGTGTCCGCACTCTCCCATCTCTCTCCATCTCAGAATCATTTCAGGACAGGAAGGAAAAGCATCTCAAACGTAATGCTTTGTTTCTGGGTTCTCCTTTCCCTTTCCCCTGCCCTTTCAGATACTTTCTAACCTTCCTGCAAACCTCTCAAAAGCACTGTGTTACAGCTGTCCTGATTCATTCCCATCCCTCCGGTTTCCTTTCTCCTCCTCTCTCTGGCCTAAATCT
The DNA here is from genome assembly GCF_028017835.1 of Emys orbicularis. Classification (NCBI taxonomy): domain Eukaryota; kingdom Metazoa; phylum Chordata; order Testudines; family Emydidae; genus Emys; species Emys orbicularis. The sequence continues at coordinate 28,903,148 of NC_088683.1, read as the reverse complement.
CAATAGAGCTTCTGGCTTGCTACAGCCCTTCTTCTCCCAAAACGAATTACATTTGGAATGAACTCATGCTGCACCACAGCTGGATCATGCTGTCACAAAACTTTACATTTCCTGCTGGCTTAGACGTTCATCAAATTCAACCTCTTGCTTCAGGCTCCTCCTTCATTCACAGAGTTTAATGGGCACATTCAAGCCATTGTGAGCAAACCAGACTGCCTGGGGAAGACAGCTCGTGAACTAAAACTTGTGACCTTTCACTAAATGCATCACTGGGAAGGGGAGAGGGATAGTTCATTGCACTGTGTCCTGGGTAAAGTTGGAACAGTGCACAACGAGCATGGAAGCTTTCAAGGCAATAGCAACATTCCTGTCTGTCCAGTCTGCCATGAATGAACTGTCCTTGTTCTCAGAGTAGCGTTGCTGCCCATGCTTCAGAAAATGCTCTGAAATGCCATCCAGCCTCTTGCCAAACACCTACTCCACGGCATAAGCAATTCACTCGCAAGTAGGAGCAGGTCATCTAATGTATCCGTGTCTGAAAGCAGCTCATCCATGGTTTGCTCCCCATTTCGAATGGACAGAAGCGCCAAGGTGGAAGATTCTTACTACTGAGGATGAGACCAAATCTAGATTATAGACTGTGATCATACAAAAAGCTGTCCTAAATATACAACTTTTTAAATTGAGAGCAGTACAACTCAATCCCATCTCTAAGAAGATGGTTGTATATTGCCAAAATTTTGACATTTTAACATTTTCAATTAATTGTCACATCACTAATTTACTGGGTACCATCCTAAAAAATAATGCATATTGGAACTAAAGTAAATTGGGCAACAGCCAATAACGAACTAGAAAAAAATTAAATTGCACACTTGTTTCAAAATACATTCGATTTATGTGCTGCCTTGAAGTCAATCTTGATATTTCCAGTGCATTAAAAGTTACCACAAAAAAACAAATATATTGATCCAAATGAATAATAAATTACGGGCACACTGACTAAAGGAGAAAATATGTGAGGGAAGCAGGTGCTTGCAAATCCTGTATGGGGATGCACAGATATGGCTGGAGAATGCTGCCTCACCTGGATCTCCATGACTCTTTGGACTGTAAGAAGGTGGGACAGGGGAGATAAGGCAGGGGCACCTGGGGTTTCCATCAGGCATTCTCCTATAAACTGGCACGGCAAAGTCATACAGTACAGTTGTGACAGACAGAGGCTCCAGTAACGTGTGCAGTTTCCCTTTGGAGGTATGGAAATACCTCCTGCCCATTGGGGATGGGGGAAACACTACGGGCCCAGCTGAAATCAGAGAAGCCCCTGGTAGGGCTATAGAAAGCTCAGGGTGGAGAAGGTGGGCAGCATTGCTAAGGGAAAGGGCCTCCATGTGGAATCCCCTTCCCTCCAGTTCTGCAGGGATCCATGGGTGTGGCATTCTTCACATGAAAGCAACAATTGCTTATATAAGGCAACTAAATTATTCTTATTTTAAAATTACATAACTAATACAAAAGAAACCAAAGCCAGCTTGTAGCAGGGTGGTCACCCACTCCGGCCCTGAAAGGGTTACAGCCAGCCCTGGGAGAGGGCTGGGGCTGAAGGAAAAGCCTAGGCTGATTGGGGAAGGTCACCACAGCTGGGGCCACGCCCCAATCAGGCCATAGCTGGCCCCATAAATGGCTGGGAGCCAGGAGCCTGGCTGCTTGGGAGTGGAGCAAGGTACCTAAAGTGGAGCAGGGCTGGGGGAAGGCTACAGGAGCTGGGGGAGCTCCAGCCTGGAAAACCCCCAGGCTGCAGGCCTTGGTAAAGCCCGGGAAAGGTACTGGGGTTGCAGAGGCGCAGCCCAGGGCAGGCAAAGGCAGCAGGTCCAAACCCTCCTTGCCGATGATGAGTGGCAATTATACTGCAGCCTGCCCCAGTGAGCGGGGGCTAGATGGTGACTGGCAGTAGCCAAAGACTGAGGCGAGGTGGCGATAGGAGTTTGGGGGTTCCCTGGGGAGGGGAGACCCAGCAAGACTGCAGGATACTGCAGGGGGCAGAACCCCAAGAGAAGGGTCCGTGAGGGACACAGGGGCCAGCGGCAAGGCGAGACATTGGCCTGCAGAGGGTGCTCCGGAGGCTGGCGAGCTAATTCCCTGGATGGCCAGCAGGAGGCGCCGCATGGGTGAGTCGTCGCCTCACTACACAGCTGATCACTGCAGCCTGCAGCAAACATGGACCCTGCAATTCAGGTTTCCAATATGTAGGGTGACCCCTTTAACCTCTGCAGCCACACTCCAAATCTTTACACCACAACGATATCGACTCTGCACAATGATTTTAGCGGGTGGAACCCTCAGCCTCTCCTATGGGAGGGCAAATCCTGACACCCCCTGATGAAAGAATTTAAAGGAAACCTCTGAGCTTTTTTTCCTGGACTTCATCTTTTGCTCCTTATACCAACTAGAACGATCTGGGTTAGTCCCAACTCATGCTATAGTGATCCCAGCTGGTCAATCAGGAGTATCATTATGAACTATGAATAGAGGGTATTTAGCCCTCCCTGCTGGAGATGACTTGAAGCAAGGGAATCAGAGATTGGAGAGTTTATGGAGACCTTCAAGGGGACAAAACTATGGCTCAGACCCTAGATTTCCAAGGTCAGAGTTTAATACTCAGAACAAGTATTTCCTGCCTGCAAGGTCTTCAGTGTATGGAAGTAGACAATACAAATGGTGACAGCACCAGATTCCAGTCTGAGGTTGGGCAATCCTGGCATGGGAGCAGAGTAGCTAATAAATAAATAATTATTATTATAATAAACAAATATCCTAAATGATTCATTTTCACATGATTTGTATAAAATCAACCTCCCAACTTTAAGTTCAGCATTATATCACATGTACATCTTCCTTTCCATACTACCGTACCACCAGATTAAGAAATGAAACAACCTAATGAGCATTAAATCATCATATTAAAATGTATCAACATCTTGTATTGCTATGAGAGTTGCTACACAATGTAATTTACAAGAAGATAATAGGGCTATTTGTCAAATGCACATCGTTCATTCTATTCTCAGTGATAAGTGACATAGGATAGGAATTCTGATAACCCCTTCGGTCCTTGCCTTGATTTAGATGAAATTATGCAAGGCTTGAAAATAAGAATCTTTCCTCACCATCTGCATCTCTGATACTCCACTTTTGGGTCACCATCATGTGAGTTAGAAGCAGAAATATAATCACACTGAGCCCAACGTTTTGGCATCAAGGCCTCTAAGCTAAACCTTATTTCTTTCCAAGTCACCATCTGAACCTTCTATAGTTTTCAGAGAAATGTCTGTTTATTCTTGCCTCACTAATCTACCCAAACTATAGAGGCAGGATTGTCCAGTAGTTAAAGTGCTACCCGAGGACTCAGGGTGGGGGCTGGGTTCAATTTGTTGCTATACTACAGATTTCCTGTGTGACCCTGGGCAAGTCACTTAGTCTTTCTGTGCCTCAGTTCCCCATCTGTATAATGAGAATAGCACTGCCCTATCTTATAGATGTGTAGTGCAAATAAAAATTGGGAGGTGCTCGCATACTACTGTAACAGGAGCATTAGATAGAATTTGTTAAGTGATTATCACTGTAGCATTTACACTTTCAAAAACAATGAGAACTATACAGGAGGGACAGTTATATCTCTTTAGTTTAAGTCATGGGTTTCTATCATAGAATCATAGAAGATTAGGGTTGGAAGAGACCTCAGGAGGCCAGCTAGTCCAAACCCCTGCTCAAAGTAGGACCAACCCCAACTAAATCATCCCAGACAGGGCTTTGTCAAGCCAAGCCTTAAAAACCTTTAAGGATGGAGATTCCACCACCTCCATAGGTAACCCATTCCAGTGCTTCACCACCCTCCTAGTGAAATAGTTTTTCCTAATAGCCAACCTAGACCTCCCCCACTGCAACTTGAGACCATTGCTCCTTGTTCTGTCATCTGCCACCACTGAGAACAGCCGAGCTCCATCCTCTTTGGAACCCCCCTTCAGATAGTTGAAGGCTGCTATCAAATCCCACCCCCCTTCTCTTCTGCAGACTAAATAAGCCCAGTTCCCTCAGCCTCTCCTCATAAGTAATGTGCCCCAGCCCCCTAATCGTTTTCGTTGCCCTCTGCTGGACTCTCTCCAATTTGTCCACATCCTTTCTGTAGTGGGGGGCCCAAAACTGGCTTCTATCTTTGAACATAGTGCTGAGTTTTCTCCTCTGGGGAATGCTATGGCAAAAAGTTGTCTTGCTGTGTAGTACCCTTCACGTTCCCTATTGTGGGGTTAATAATTAATGGAGATATCCCATCTCCTAGAACTGGAAGGGACCTTGAAAGGTCATTGAGTCCAGCTCCCTGCCTTCACTAGCAGGATCAAGTACTGATTTTGCCCTAGATCCCCAAGTGGCCCCCTCAAGGGTTGAACTCACAACCCTGGGTTTAGGAGGCCAATGCTCAAACCACTGAGCTATCCCTCCCCCCACCAATAATTTCCATATCAAACATGCTCATTTCAGGTTTCAGGTTTATTGTCATTCAATAATTTCCATATCAAACATGCTCATTTTCCAACTACTACTAATGAAATAGCTTTTTATGACAACCAGCCTGGCAAACTCAAACTGGCACCTGAAAGTTAATCTGGATTTTTTCCCTCTCATGCATCATCACCCTGAACCCTTTAAGCAGCAGAATGAATCCCTTATTCCCTCCACTTCTCATGGAATAGCCATCCTCAGGGTCATTGTGGACTCTTACAATGTATATTGAGTGTATTTGATATCCTTACATGACGCATGTTGGTTTTTTCAGACAATTTGTTAACGTGCCTCAATGAGATAACATTCCTGTATATGTTCTGAATTCTACCTCTTGTCATTCATTCTTCATTCCAGCGAGTAGTTATCAGTGGAGTCAAGCTGGAAGGGCATATCAAGTGGAGTCCTGCAGGGGTCAGTTCTGGGCCAATTCTGTTCAATATCTTCATCAGTTATTTAGATAGTGGCATAGAGAGTACACTTAGAAAGTTTGTGAAGGATACCAAGCTGGGAGGGGTTGCAAGTGCTCTGGAGAATAGGATTAAAATTCAAAATCATCTGGACAAACTGGAGAAATGGTCTGAAGTAAATAGAATGGGATTCAATAAGGACAAATGCAAAGTACTCCATTTAGGAAGGAACAATCAGTTTCACACATACAAAATGGGAAATGACTGCCTAGGAAGGAGTTCTGCGGAAAGGGATCTGGGGGTCATGATGGATCACAAGCTAAATATGAGTCAACAGTGTAACGCTGTTGCAAAAAAAGCAAACATCATTCTGGGATGTATTAGCAGAAGTGTTTTAAGCAAGACGCATGAAGTAATTCTTCCACTCTACTCCATGCTGATTACACCTCAACTGGAGTATTGTGTCCAGTTCTGGGTACCACATTTCAGGAAAGATGTGGACAAACTGGAGAAAGTCCAGAGAAGAGAAACAAAAATGATCAAGAAAACATGACCTATGAGGGAAGATTCAAAAATTGGTTTGTTTAGTCTGGAGAAGAGAAGACTGAGGGGGGACAGGATAACAGTTTTCAAGTACATAAAAAGTTGTTACAAGGAGGGAGAAAAAAATGTTGTTCTTAACCTCTGAGGATAGGACAAGAAGCAATGGGCTTAAACTGCAGAAAGTGCAGTTTACGTTGGACATTAGGAAAAACTTCCTGTCAGGGTGGTTAAACACTGGAATAAATTGCCTAGGGAGGTTGTGGAATCTCCATCATTGGAGATTTTTAAGAGTAGGTTAGACAAACACCTGTCAGGGATGGTCAAGATAATACTTAGTCGTGCCTTGAGTGCAGGGGACTGGACTAGATGACGTCTCAAGGTGCCTTCCAGTCCAATGATTCTATGATCATAGAACTCCAGATAAGCATTTCTTTAAAAAAAAAAATTTAAATCCCCCTCTTAGAACTGTTAGAACTGGATGAAATATCTTTAGCAAATTGTTTATGTGCCAAAAAATGCAGTTTGGAGTTGACTGAAATTGTGAATTCGAGTTGAAACTGGTGAATAATTTTGGCTGGAAAAACAAAAGGGGGGAATTCTAAATATTCAAAATGTTTTGGTTCAACATATTCTAAACAAAGCGTTTTGACTTTTTGTTTTGAAATATGCTTTGTTATGAAATGTAGAAAGATTTAACTAGAACAAAAATTAAAAATACTCCCAAATTAAACATTTTGTCTTAGGTCAAACAATTTTTTTCATTCAGTCCAGAATTATTTTGGGGGGTGGAGGGAGGGTTCATTTTGTCAAGGAAAAAAAAGTCCAAAAATTGTCATTTCTGGTTGACCCAAAACAAATTTTTAAATTTTTTTTGGTTTGGTGGCCATCAATTAATTAATTAATCAATTAATTGCGCTCCTGTAGTCACTTTTATTCCAGACTGGAAAGCAGTCATACTTGCATCCTTGCTGTATTAAGTGGCACCCAAACTAGTGCAGCTGCATTAAAGGCCTTTCCGTGTTTTTATTATACACATCTCCTTTCAAACCCTTTACAACTCAGTCATAGAAATGTGTCCACGTTTAAAATTTCCATACAACACTCTCAGTGCAGGTCTAAATTTTTACTAGTTTTCAAAATAATTTGGACATTTTTCAGTACTATGACTCCAAGACAATAGAAGCTAATGGGTTCAGACATTTTTTGCACTATTACTCAAAATCAGTGTTTGCTCAAATGAAATCCTGAAGGGTGCTATAATCCCTAATAAGAAACAAGTTCTCTCAGAGCTGCGAAAAATAAAACAGCTGCTGTAAATCATCACTACTTCAAGCACGTCTGTCTCTCTTTCTCTCTCTCTCTCACACACACACACTCCTCAGTGAGACCCATGCAACCCCCTCTGAGGTCAATGCAGCTGGACAGGTGTAAGGAAGGGCAGAATCAGGTGCAGGGATGGTTTTCCTAATGGTTTCATATACACTCCTGGGCTAGACTGTGCTTAGTCTTGGGGGTCACATAGAGCCAGGGAAAGGAATCACCCAAGGAGACTTCCTGAAGAGAAGGTTACTCACCTGGTGCAGTAACTGAGGTTCTTTGAGATGTATGTCCCTGTGGGTGCTCCACTTCAGGTATTGGTGCATCCCTGCGCCACCGATTGGAGATTTTCAGTAGCAGTGCCTAGCTGGGACGCACGTGCACAGTAGCTGTCTCGTGGTACCATTGGCATTTCATCTAATGCCAACGCGTCCCAACCCTCTCAGTTCCTTCTCTACCGTAGAGTCCTTTCTGCGAACTCCAAAGTAGAGGGGAGGAGGACAGGTAGCAGAGCACCCACAGGGACACACATCTCAAAGAACTTCAGCTACTGCACAAGGTGAGTAACCTTCTCTTCTTCTTCTTCGAGTGTTGTCCCTGTGGGTGCTCCACTTCAGGTGACTGTAGAGCAGTACCCCATTATGGAAGGATGGGTTTCAGAGTTGGCTGTACAATTGAGGCTAGTACCATAAGGCCAAGTATCATATCAGCCTCTGATCTCTGATTTATTGCATAGTGGTTTGTGAACATGTGAACGGAAGCCTAAGTGGCAGCTTGGCATATTTTTCCGATTGGAACATTATGTAAGAATGCAGTGGAGAAACTGATCTCACTGAATGGGCTCTGATCCCTGTCGAGGGTTCTATATTTCGGTGTTGGTAACGTAAATGGATGCAATTTGAAATCTATTTCGATAGTCTTTGTTTCAAAATGGCTGCCCCCTTTGATCATTCAGTGGTGAAAATGAAGAGTCTCATTGACTTACGGAAAGGTTTTGTTCAATCTAGTTAGAATGCTGGTGCTCTTCTAACATCTAGAATGTGCAGGATAGATTCCTGTGTAGACCCATGTGATGTAGGGTAAAATGCAGGTAGATGGATAGGTTGATTGAGATGGAACGATGAAGGTACCTTCGGTACGAATTTCGGGTGTGGTCGCATAGTCACTTTGCCTTTAAAGAATATGGTATATGGAGGATGGGCCATGAGGGCCCCAATTTCACCCACTCTACATGCTGAGGTGATCGCGACCAGGAATGCTACCTTCATTGGTAAATGTAGTAGAGAACAGGTAGCAAGTGTTCGAAAGGGGCTCTGGTAAGGCCTCTGAGGATTAGGTTTAGGTCCCGTGCTGGTGTAGGGTTGCGGACTTCAGGGTACATGTTCTGAATGCCTGCAAGGAAGCATTTAGTAATCGGGTGCACGAAGGCTGAAAAACCAGCTACCTTGTGGCGGAAAGCAGCTATGGCTGTGAGGTCTACTCTAAGTGAACTAATAGATAAACCCAAGTGTTTCAACTGTAATATGTACTCCAAAATTGAATGTATCAGCGCTGTAAGTGCTGGTATGTGGCTGTCGTGACATCACAAGGAGAACCTCTTCCATTTATGGAGGTAAGTGGTACGTGTGGTAAGTTTCCTGCTGGTTAGCAACACCTTTTTAATCTCTTCCAAACAGGTTAGTTTGTCATGATGGAGCCATACAGGAGCCATGCCTTCAGGTGGAGTTTTCCCAGATTCAGGTGAAGAACTTGACACTCATCCTGAGTGAGAAAATCCTGATGGAGAGGAGGGGTGTACAGGGTGCAAAGCACCAGTGGTTCAGGTTTGGAAACCACGTCTGTCTGGGCCACGTTGGAACTATCAGTACGATCCTGGCTCTGTTGATCTGTATCTTGTGTAATCACTCTGGATATTAACGGTATCGGTGGGAACCCATACAGGAGGGGCGCGTTCCATCGGATGACAAAGGCATCTCCTAGGGATTGCGGTCCGAGTCCTGCTCATGAGCAAAACCTTGGACATTTGCGGTTTTGTGATGCTGCGAACAGATCGCTGTGCGGTGACCTCCCACATGCGGAATATGAGCTGTGCTATGTTGTTGTTCAGTTCCCATTTATGTTCTTGGGAAAACTGTCTGCTCAACATGTCTGCCATCGTGTTCTCTTGGCCTGGTATGACACAGTAATGGTAATATTGTGGATAATGCACCAGTTCCATAATTTTATGGCTTCTGTGCATAGGGAATGATATCAATCTCCTCCCTGCCTGTTTATGTATAACATACAGGCTACATAGTCTGTCATTATTCTTACCAATTTGTTTCTTATCATCGGTAGGAAATGTTGGCACGTGTTTCGAACTGCTCGTAGTTCAAGTAGATTGATGTGTAATAAAGACTCCATAGGCGACCATTTCCCTTGGATTGTGCGTTGGTTCAAGTGTGCACCCCATCTGATCAGTGAGGCATCTGTAGTGATCAGGATGGATGCTGGATCTTGGTGAAACGGGACCCCTTCACACACATTGCGTGGGCTTATCTACCATTGTAGTGATTGTATGACTTTTGGTTGTAGTGACAGGAATCTGTTTAGATTGTCCTTGCGTGGTATGTAGACTGTGCTCAGCCATCCCTGGAGACCGCGCATGTATAGTTGTATGTGTTTGATCACAAAGGTAGAGGCCGCCATGTGTCCTAATAGTTATAGGCAAGTGTGTGCAGAGACCATTGAGCTGTTTGTGACTACCGATATGAGAGTGGTCATTGTGGAGAATCTGGCCATTGGTAATGAAACTTTGGCTTCTATCAAGTCTAGGTAAGCGCCGATGAATTCTAGTTGTTGAACCAGAACTAGAATAGATTTCTTCTCATTTATTTGTAACCCTAGAGTATGGAAGTGTCATAGTCTTCTCTGTGATGTTTACTGCTTCTGCTTGAGTGCGACCCTTCAATAGACAATTGTCCAAGTATGGGAATATCATAATTCCCTGTCTGCATAGGTGTGCTGCTACTATGGCCAGGGTTTTGGTGAAGACTCTTGGAGCCGCCGAGAGTCCGAATGGTAACACCCTGTATTGGAAGTGGTCTCTCTCTACTGTGAACCATAGGAATCGTCTATGTTCGGGGTGTATAGTGATATGAAAATATGCATCTTGTAAGTCAAGGGCTGGAAACCAGTCTCCTTCTTCCAGTGCCAGAATTATTGACATCAGCATGACCATTCTGAATTTGTGGGCACATACAAATTTGCTGAGTCTTCTGAGATCTAAAATCGGTCTCCATCCTCCGTTGTTGGTTTGTTTGGGGGTTTTTTGGGGGGGGAGGATTGAGTCAAGAAGTAGGGGGAGTAGAATCCTTTCCCCCACCAGAGCTGGGGTTGGTTTTCAGCCACCTCTTCAAGAGGGATGTTCTGGCTCTGTGCCACACGCTTGAATAAGTCTTGAAATTGTTTTGAATCATCTGTGATGGTGGGCGTAGGGGGCATTACCGCCTCATCTGGAGATACTGAATTGTGGGCTGGTGAGAAGTCCTGGGTATTGGAATCATCCAGTTCCTCTGCTGTATCCTCAGGTGCATCTGAGGGTTCTGTGGTCATCTCCTCAGTGGGGCGTATCTGTCTTCTTTGCAGGGTGTGAGGCCTTTGGAATTGAGATCTGTAGGCCGCCTTTGGGTCCCAATTTTCCCATTGCATCGGGAATGGCATGGCGGAGGCTAGCCATGGGAGCATGTCTCTACAAAGAGAATCCTGGCATTTGCGTGCGACATCGGTGGTTCGGTGCCTGAGGGGGATGAGTATCTGGAGTAGAAGACTCCCTCCTCCAGGTCATCTTCCTCATCGGGGAAAAATTGATGGTGAGTCCTGCTGTCTCGGTGCTGTTGGCACTGGGGAACCATCAGTGCCGACTACAGGAGACCATGCAGTGGAATATACTGCCATGTCTGATGGTTGAGTGAAGGAGCGCGATTCTGCGGACGTCGGTGCCATGCTTTTATGTGCAGATGCCTGGGTGCTCAGTCCAGTCGGTGCCGCTCTTTTGTGAGTTGCCTTGGTCGGTGCCCGTGTTGCTGTTTTAGCTTGTTCGGGCAACTACTCCATAGAAGTCGGCAACGGTGGAGGTGGCATCGCGGTCAGTGATGCTGTCAGCACCATGTCCTTCCTGGGAGTATTCGGTGCCATGGAGGAGGAGGCTGATTTGTGCCTGCTACTCAACTCCTTGTCCCTGCCAGCCACGGTCCCAGTACGGACGGTGCTGGAGGTGCCCAGATTATCGAATGTGCTCACCCTGCTGGCCGTCAGCACCAAGGGTAGCGATCTCGCCAGAGACCATTTTCTCTTTACTGGTTCTCCATGTGCGGGAGATATTTCCCTCTTCCTTGATTTTCTGGAGGAAAGGATACTCGCTCTGTCCAGGGAGGAGGCACCCAGAGAGTCCCTCATTGGGGTTTTTCCAGAGTGAGACAGTGGCGTTAGGGATTTTTCCATAAGGATCATTTTAAGTCTGAGATCCCTATCCCTCCTTGCTTTGGTTTTGAGGTTGCTGCAATGGGCACATTTTTGAAGAATGCGTGCCTCCCCTAAGCAACGGAAGCACTACGAGTGTCCAACAGAGACAGGCATAGAATCCTTGCACAAAGTGCATCTTTTAAATCCAGGCGAGCCTGGCATTTTCATTGTCAACTTTTGTACAACTAAACAGAGAAATGGAGGGGATTCTCCAAGTTTTGTTTTTTTTAAACAGGGAAAGTCTAATTGGTTAAACGGATATTTAAGACTAGCGATGAACTATCTAACTAGTAGAACTAAAACTTAACAACTAACTATTTTAAAATCTATTCTATGTTATTTTCTGACACTGCCGTTGGAGTTCTGTCTGCAGCTGAGGACAGTTGAAAAGGAACTGAGGGGGTAGGGCCACGTGAGCGCTAGATGAAGCGCCAATGGTACTGCAAGACAGATACTGTGCACACACGTCCTGACCAGGCGCTGCTACCGAAAATCTCCAATCAGCGGCACAGGGACACACCGACACCTGAAGTGGAGCACCCACAGGTACAGCACTCGAAGAAGAACCGGATTCTCTGCACACAAGAACCAGGGGAATTCTAGTGCCAACTGTGGCACTAGAAATACCACAGGTTCAGGGATGAGTAGGACCGTGGCCCTCTCCACCAGAAAGTGGAACAGGGCTGGTGTAAAGACCATATGCTGTACCCTATTAAAGATTATAGCAGATGTTGCTATTGCATATGCTCTTCCCAAAGGTCCAATTGGCATGATGCATCTGATTTCTCCAGTCAATTCAGGCATTGGCTTGAAGCCACAATCTAGCCCCGTAATAACAATGAATTAGCTCCATACTGAGGATTGACATGAGATCTCGGTCTATTAGGTAAATAATACACATTTTTCAGACGATGTGCCCAAATACGTATTTACTTGATGAACTGTAACAGCTCTGAAGGAGCATTTTGCGCTATCGGCTAAATAGTGCATGTTTACAAAATGAGGTAATTATAGAGTCATCATATCAACTATTTTGTGAGCTTGCCAGAGATCTAGATGGAACTGCTGCAAGATTAAATACTGGAGTTTGGCCACAATATACTGCTTATCACTGACTCTGGCTCTGTGACTATGTGTGCATAACCATTTACTGGAATATCAAAAGGAGAAGAAAAGCAAGAAGGGTAGACTGATAATTATTTCTTCTTAATTATAATTTGATTGTTTTCTACTTTAGGATGATGAAAACAAAACACACACTCCTATCAGTTGATTTGGTACTTCTAAATGATATGGAATTAAAAGCAAAAGGTTGAATTCTTCACTCAATATGCATGTATAATTCCCATTAAGGATAATGGTTCTTTTGTGGTAGCAAGCATGTGTTTTGAATGTTTAATTTCTAACACAGATTTCCATTCAATTAGCTCTATTGGCAGCAAGACTTATGGACTATGAAGGAGGAAGTGAAACAGAGGTTAAAAATAATACTAATTGTGAATGCAGTATTTTCCAGCACTGCAGTATCTGTACCTGGACCTTATATATTGAAGTTTTTGGTTAGTAGTAGAGCTAGCACTTCCCTCTCACTGACTTCTGTCCTTCATTAATTTAAATCAAGATGGCTCAAGTGTAATTCCTTTCAACACAGTTAGTGAAAATAAAAGTAATCACCAGCTAAGGCAATATTAACATCCATGCCAACCCCAAATCACTTGCCTACCAGCTATCTGCAAACAACATAACACCCAAACTTACTCCCTTAGGTCTGGTTCCCTACTGTCTTGCTCCTCTGTGGTTATTTCCACTTATGCCAAGCAGGTGGCAAACACCACCATTCTGACTTGCAAGGTGGCAAGGAATCAGGCCACAAACCTCTACAACTAACTTCTGTTCATTTCTATGTACAACTACCCACAATGCACTCATCCAATTCCTGGAAAACTCATTCAGTCTCACAGCTGTAATGCCAGACTGAGTAAAATGAAGGTCTCTTACACAGTTATTGTAAAATTGTATAGTGTGTTATTTCTACCTAAAAAAAGTGGAGGACAGAATGACTTTGCCTGCAAGCCTCTCCCTCTCTCCGCCATTTCCATGCCCACTATTGTTAAGGGTTGCAACATGGTAGCAGGGGGCACTGGAGGGAGAAGTTTATAGGAAAACTTGGCTAAGAAGTGAAGCTTGGTTCTCTGCTATGGAGGGTTAGTCTCCATTCAGTAAACCTCAGATGGGAGGTTTTCAGAAGGGAGACCCAGTCACATTAACCTCACTAGGTCTGTTTGGATTTGGACTCCTGCTGCCATAGCTTAAATAAACCTTAAAACATCTGAGGGGTGGGGCATGGATCAGAGGCATAGAGGAAGTTAGGAAGATAGGCTGCAAGTGTTGCAGATGGGCAAAATAGGATGCAGACAGTACCAGAGAACTAGTAGGCCAAGGAGATAGGATGCACACTTGTTCCTCCATTAAGCCCAACCTGGTCACACCCTCCATACAATGTCCAACCACAAGTCAGTGGTCGGCTTCTACGTTGGAGTTACCTTGGTCATGTCTGCATTATTTTCTTTGGCATCCTATCACCTGTTTGCCTTCTACAGCATCCCACGCTGTAATCTTCTCAATTGTAGCCAATCCCGTACCCTGGATTTCGCATCCTACTGTCATCCTAACATCTTCATTTGTCTTAAAATCATTCTTACACATGAAATCGTTCGAAGAACTCTCATCTCTACTGCCTCCAGCCTTCTATTTCATTTAATGCAGCTGCTTCCCAGACCACAAATCTCTGAATCACACATGAATTCTGTTCTCTGGCCAGCATCATCTCTGTTGAGTTCTCCTAACATTATCAACAGCTTGGCTGCTTTGCATTTGCACATGGTTACTCATCTCAGACATGTGGGTCGATTCATCTTCTCCATTCATATTCATCATGCACCCATACTACCTTAAGCATTGTCTGCACTGGGGCTGTTAGCCACAAGGGTAGCTACACCTAATTAGTTGCACTGTTGCAAACAACACAAAGCCTTAGTGATATGATTGCCTTAATATCACGATGTGACGGAGAGACTGCCGAGACTCATCAAGCCCTCGGATCGCTACCCCTTCCTGCTTCTTCACGTGGGCACCAATGATACTGCCAAGAATGACCTTGAGCGGATCACTGCAGACTACGTGGCTCTGGGAAGAAGGATAAAGGAGTTTGAGGCGCAAGTGGTGTTCTCGTCCATCCTCCCTGTGCAAGGAAAAGGCCTGGGTAGAGACCGTCGAATCGTGGAAGTCAACGAATGGCTACGCAAGTGGTGTCGGAGAGAAGGCTTTGGATTCTTTGACCATGGGATGGTGTTCCAAGAAGGAGGAATGCTGGGCAGGGACGGGCTCCACCTAACGAAGAGAGGGAAGAGCATCTTCGCCAGCAGGCTGGCTAACCTAGTGAGGAGGGCTTTAAACTAGGTTCACCGGGGGAAGGAGACCAAAGCCCTGAGGTAAGTGGGGAAATGGGATCCTGGGAGGAAGCACAAGCAGGAGAGCGCAAGAGGGGAGGACTCCTGTCTCATACTGAGAAAGAGGGACGATCAGTGAGTTATCTTAAGTGCCTATACACAAATGCAAGAAGCCTGGGAAACAAGCAGGGAGAACTGGAAGTCCTGGCACAGTCAGGGAACTATGATGCGATTGGAATAACAGAGACTTGGTGGGATAACTCACATGACTGGAGTACTATCATGGATGGATATAAACTGTTCAGGAAGGACAGGCAGGGCAGAAAAGGTGGGGGAGTTGCGTTGTATGTAAGAGAGGAGTATGACTGCTCAGAGCTCCGGTATGAAACTGCAGAAAAACCTGAGTGTCTCTGGATAAAGTTGAGAAGTGTGAGGAACAAGGGTGATGTTGTGGTCGGAGTCTGCTATAGACCACCAGACCAGGGGGATGAGGTGGACGAGGCTTTCTTCTGGCAACTAGCAGAAGTTGCTAGATCGCAGGCCCTGGTTCTCATGGGAGACTTTAATCACCCTGATATCTGCTGGGAGAGCAATACAGCGGTGCACAGACAATCAAGGAAGTTTTTGGAAAGTGTAGGGGACAATTTCCTGGTGCAAGTGCTGGAGGAACCAACTAGGGGCAGAGCTTTTCTTGACCTGCTGCTCACAAACAGGGAAGAATTAGTAGGGGAAGCAACAGTGGATGGGAAACTGGGAGGCAGTGACCATGAGATGGTCGAGTTCAGGATCCTGACACAAGGAAGAAAGGAGAGCAGCAGAATACGGACCCTGGACTTCAGAAAAGCAGACTTTGACTCCCTCAGGGAACAGATGGGCAGGATCCCCTGGGAGAATAACATGAAGGGCAAAGGGGTCCAGGAGAGCTGGCTGTATTTTAAAGAATCCTTATTGCGGTTGCAGGAACAAACCATCCCCATGTGTAGAAAGAATAGTAAATATGGCAGGCGACCAGCTTGGCTAAACAGTGAAATCCTTGCTGATCTTAAACGCAAAAAAAAAGCTTACAAGAAGTGGAAGATTGGACAAATGACCAGGGAGGAGTATAAAAATATTGCTCAGGCATGCAGGAGTGAAATCAGGAAGGCCAAATCACACTTGGAGTTGCAGCTAGCAAGAGATGTTAAGAGTAACAAGAAGGGTTTCTTCAGGTATGTTAGCAACAAGAAGAAAGTCAAGGAAAGTGTGGGCCCCTTACTGAATGAGGGAGGCAACCTAGTGACCGAGGATGTGGAAAAAGCTAATGTACTCAATGATTTTTTTGCCTCTGTCTTCACAAACAAGGTCAGCTCCCAGACTGCTGCACTGGGCAGCACAATATGGGGAGAAGGTGACCAGCCCTCTGTGGAGAAAGAAGTGGTTCGGGACTATTTAGAAAAACTGGACGTGCACAAGTCCATGGGGCCGGATGCGCTGCATCCGAGGGTGCTAAAGGAGTTGGCGGATGAGATTGCAGAGCCATTAGCCATTATTTTTGAAAACTCATGGCGATCGGGGGAGGTCCCGGATGACTGGAAAAAGGCTAATGTAGTGCCCATCTTTAAAAAAGGGAAGAAGGAGGATCCGGGGAACTACAGGCCAGTCAGTCTCACCTCAGTCCCTGGAAAAATCATGGAGCAGGTCCTCAAGGAATCAATTATGAAACACTTAGAGGAGAGGAAAGAGATCAGGAACAGTCAGCATGGATTCACCAAGGGGAAGTCGTGCCTGACTAACCTAATTGCCTTCTATGATGAGATAACTGGCTCTGTGGATGAGGGGAAAGCAGTGGATGTGTTATTCCTTGACTTTAGCAAAGCTTTTGATACGGTCTCCCACAGTATTCTTGCTGCCAAGTTAAAGAAGTATGGGCTGGATGAATGGACTGTAAGGTGGATAGAAAGCTGGCTAGATCGTCGGGCTCAACGGGTAGTGATCAATGGCTCCATGTCTAGTTGGCAGCCAGTTTCAAGCGGAGTGCCCCAAGGGTCGGTCCTGGGGCCGGTTTTGTTTAATATCTTTATTAATGATCTGGAGGATGGTGTGGACTGCACTCTCAGCAAGTTTGCCGATGACACTAAACTAGGAGGCGTGGTAGATACACTAGAGGGTAGGGATCGGATACAGAGGGACCTAGACAAATTAGAGGATTGGGCCAAAAGAAACCTGATGAGGTTCAACAAGGACAAGTGCAGAGTCCTGCACTTAGGACGGAAGAATCCCATGCACAGCTACAGACTAGGGACCGAATGGCTAGGTAGCAGTTCTGCAGAAAAGGACCTAGGGGTCACAGTGGACGAGAAGCTGGATATGAGTCAACAGTGTGCTCTTGTTGCCAAGAAGGCTAACGGCATTTTGGGCTGTATAAGTAGGGGCATTGCCAGCAGATCGAGGGACGTGATCGTTCCCCTTTATTCGACATTGGTGAGGCCTCATCTGGAGTACTGTGTCCAGTTTTGGGCCCCACACTACAAGAAGGATGTGGAAAAATTGGAAAGAGTCCAGCGGAGGGCAACAAAAATGATTAGGGGTCTGGAGCGCATGACTTATGAGGAGAGGCTGAGGGAACTGGGATTGTTTAGTCTCCAGAAGAGAAGAATGAGGGGGGATTTGATAGCAGCCTTCAACTACCTGAAGGGGGGTTCCAAAGAGGATGGAACTCGGCTGTTCTCAATGGTGGCAGATGACAGAACAAGGAGCAATGGTCTCAAGTTGCAGTGGGGGAGGTCTAGGTTGGATATTAGGAAACACTATTTCAGTAGGAGGGTGGTGAAGCACTGGAATGCGTTACCTAGGGAGGTGGTGGAGTCTCCTTCCTTGGAGGTTTTTAAGGCCCGGCTTGACAAAGCCCTGGCTGGGATGATTTAGTTGGGAATTGGTCCTGCTTTGAGCAGGGGGTTGGACTAGATGACCTCCTGAGGTCCCTTCCAACCCTGATATTCTATGATTCTATGATTCTATGAATAGAACAGAGCTACAGGCCACTGTAGGGCTACCACACACTGTCTGGAATTCAGCATTGAGGTTCCATGGCCATCAGAATGAGCTGATATTAAAAAAGATCTCCTTCAACCCAAACTTCCTGCAAGAAGAAATTGTACGTGTTCCTGCCACTTTGGATAAACATTTAGATGCCCATTCCCTCCCCTGAGTTTATTCATTAAATTGGTTTCCTATTTACTGAATGGATTTATTTTACTTGGATTATTTTCTGCATAATTAAACCAGACTGATCAAATTCTCCATGCAAAAAATGTAGCAGTCAGTAGCACTTTAATCCATAAAAGAATTGCAGGCACCCACTGACTCCTGACTTCCCACTTGTACATCATTCCAACCAGCATTCACAGATCTGAAGTGGAGAATCCAACCCCTTCCCTTGGGAGACTGTTCCACAGATCAATAGGTCTTACCATCAGGAAGGTCATCTTCATATTCAACATATGTTTTCCTTTGCTCAGGCTCATCCCATTGCTCCCAGTTACAACTTCCTGGATTGTCAGAGAATTAGTGTGATGGGTAACAATTACTTTTACAGTGTCCCTAAATATGCTGCGTAACCCACTGGTGAGTGTGTTATAGGCCAGGCTGAGAGCCTTGACTTTCTAGCTCAAGATGCTGCAACCCATGCTTTTAGCTCTGGAGATCCCCAGTTCAATCCCCAGTGTGTCAGCCAAGATGGCGGCCATCACACAAAGACCTTACAGGGGCTGATCTTACAATGACAGAACTCTCACTGCATTCGACAGTGCATGACTGGGCCCACGATGAGGAAAACAGAGGTGCATCTCCCTCTGCTGAGTTATCTTATGGGGAGAGATGCCAATCAACTGCAAATTCAGCACCATATTGTTACACCTTATTTCATATAGCAGTTTTGAAGACTTTGAAGAGAAGCATCCAATTTGAGACAGTAAGCATGTGTCAGACCCAATGCCAATTTGAACCATAACATCAACACAGGATGCACTGTCTCCTCCAACAGCATGCCATCATTGCTATAGCCTGGTGCAAAACAATTCCAAGATGGCATGGGCACATTGAGCAGGCCTAAACATTTTACCTTTTTTATTTTATACACAAGTCTGTTTGCAAAGTCCAATGTTCATCTGACAGATAACTTAACACATATACAAGTTACATACATGTACACACATGCCTGCTTCAATTCTCTCTTCTAAAGAAGAATCAGCATTGGCCATCCAGCCCTCATGAGGACCCTGCAACAACAAATTGGCGTGTGCCTGGGATTCAGGGAGTCATGTGCCAAACAGATTTCCATTCCAATGTATCAAAAGCTTATGTTAAAGAGCACTGAATAAACAGTGGTAATTGTATGAATCAAAAATCTCTCTACTGCATCCTCTAAAGCACAGCCAAGATCGTGGAAGATTTTCGCTAACATCAAACCCAAGACTGAACACTTTGCCCCCAGTGGCATTTGTCTTTTCTAAAGTGAATTTTGTGATGGTGCAAAGTGCTGACCTGACATCCTCAACTCATCTCCAGAATTAAACCAGCCCAGCAGCAACAGAGACAGCTTTCCCCATGCTGTGCCCTCCTGATGAATCTCTGACCCCTGCCCTAGTGAGAACACCTCCAGAGGGGAGAGGCTAATCCAGCCTCCATGGCCCAAAGCAGTCCTTGACTCTTTTGACAAGGCTGCCAACTAGTGTCATGCTTCATCTGAGGAACTGGACTGACAGGCAACTCATTTCACATAGGCCTCTGTCATACAGAATGACTTTCTGCCACTACCAACACCAGGGCTGGATTCAAACTGGCAACCAGGAGATTTAAAAGATTAGTTACAACTTTTGCTTATACCAGATATAGGGTGTTAGGCAGCTAGAGCAGCCTCAGCAGGAAAAACATCAAGGCTGATGGGAATGATGTACTATTTATTCTCTGAGGCTTTGTCTGTGCTCAGCAATAGCTTCAATTCAGCAATTAATGGTCAGCCCTTGATGCAGCTAACCCCATGCTGACTGCTTATTTTAGATACTTATATAGCCCCATTTCCCTGCCTGGTATCTGACTGTTTCACCATCTTTAATGAATTTCTTCTCACAACACCCCTGGAAGGCAGGGGAGGGCTGTTATCCCCATTGTACAGATGGGGAGCTGGGGCCCAGAGAGCGTAAGTAACTTGCCCAAGGCCAAACAGAAAGCCTATGATGGAGAAGGGAATTGAATCCAGGTCTCCCAAGTCCCAAGCTAGCGCTCTAACCGCTGGGTAAGCCTTCCTCTCAGCACAGAAAAGGGTAAGCCAGAGTTGGCACCAATTGAACTAATCAGGACTTACCCCTGCTTCATGCATTGGTAAACTCCTGATGATCTCAGCTGGTGCCAACCCTCACACTGCCGAATGGGGGCTATTCCAAAACCCTGAGAATGCCATTTCGGAGGTACTGTGCAACACTCGAAGCACAGTGGCAGTTTAGAGGAAAGTCGCTGTTGAAGCTGGGAAGCTTGAAAAATATATTTTCTCCCTCTAGTGATCAGCAAACCCTCAAGGTACCAGAGAGTTAATTCTCCTCTTGTTTACCATGCTCAGCTGTTCCCACGGTTTCTTGGAAGTCGGTTCTCAGCAGAAGAGGCAGGGAAGCAGTGGGGCAGCAACAATGACTGTTCATGCCCCTTTCTCATGTCCAGGGAGGAGAAACAGCTTTCAATAGAGCTGGTTGAGGGGGGAGGGGAGTCCCCAAGTAGCCCCTCCTGTTTACCGACAAATTATTGTACTCCTCGGGATGCAGATGCAGGGTCCTGCCAAGCACCAAGCAGGGGAACCTTCCCAGCAGTGTGAGGCTTTCGCCTACCTGGCTGCTGCAAAAATCCCCTCTGAAAGGCTCACTCAAGTTCCAGTTTGATTAACAAGTTTGCCAGCAGCTCTGGCATGGGGGGTGGGGTGTGGCACTGAGAAAAGTGTTAACTAAAGGGTTTCACATTTCAGCTGGTCGATGGCCATTCCAGTGGTATATAGAAACCTCTTCACTCCTTCAGTGCTGCCTCCAGGGCACGCTGCAGACTGGATAGGGCCCTGTACTCAAGGAGCCTGCCCCACACTCACCTTTAAAAGGCCTGGCATGTGCCAAGGGTCAGAAGTTACCTGAGCAGAACATTCCTGGTCCTGGTTCCTACCAGAGGTTTGATTTTTGAAGCTCTGCTTTGCAATATTCGGGTGCTATTCTCAGTAACAGAACAGGCAATATGGGGTTGCAGTTTGGGCCTGGGCCTGGGTTCTCTATATGAGGCTCTGTGGGGCCTTCAGTATGCTGGTTGGCCTCTGTACATTTCCCATTCCATGTGCAAAAGGAAGTATTTTTTCTGCTTGTTTTCTTGACATTAGGGGTATGTCGCCACTGCGTTGTAAATACAGGTCTGGGGGACCCGACTTGTGGTCTCAGATGTTTCCAACCCATGCTCTGTTGTCCACACTGCATTGTAAACCTGAGTTTACAATTGCTGAACCCAGCACTCACAACTATGCTAAAGTCCTTACAGCTGTAAGCAGACCTTCTGACACAGGTCTGCAGCATGACCTGTGTCCACACTGCAAAATGACAGGGCTTGGACCAGATCAAAGCAAGACTTGAGCTCTGACCCACCCTCCCAGTAGGGTCTGTGGGCCCAAGTCCAGAGAAGTTCCTGGCCTGAATCAGACTGGTTTCTGTGTGGACGGGGGGGGGCTCAAACCTGAGTCTGAGCCCAGGTTTACAGTGCAGACATACCCTAGAAGTTCAGATTGGCCCACCCCTGGAAGGATCTCAGGTAAGAACCAGTGGAATGAGGACATCACACATGCCATGGAAGTGAAACCCCATTTAATGAGGGGGAGGAGATTTTGAATCAAACTGCTTAAAATGCTCGGGTTCTGTTTGCTTGTTTTCGCCAGTTCCACTGTCACCGCAAAGTAAAGCATCAACACTGCCTCTGCAACGAAGGCGGGAGAGAGTTCCAGTGCTCATCCCCAAGTCACCCACAAAGGCCTCTGAAAAACAAGATGCCACTCAGAAAAACTCAAGACTTGGCATTTGAGGTTTAAGTGAAGAAACAAGCAGCAAGAAGCAGCACAGTGTAATGGCCAGGGGACCAGAGAGGGCCCTGGCTTCTGCTCCTGCCTCTGCCACTGACCTGTTGTGCGACCTTGGGCAAGTCACTTCTTCTCTGTGTGTCGCCATTTCCCCACCCACCTGTTGCCTACCTTGGCTATTCAGACTGGAAGCTCACTGAAGCCACGGCTGTGTCTCATTATGTGTCAGTACAGCACCCAGCACAATGTCATCCTGATCTCAGGTGGGGCCTCTAGGTGCTACCATAATACCAATAACAAAGCCCCCCTCACAGGCCTTCTTTATACAACATAAAAGACCTTATAAGCACCTCCTCCTCTACCCCTCAGCTGGCTGCTTTCAACAGCAAAACCACAAATGCACTCGCTGAGTAACAGGCAGAGCCCATGGCCCAAGTGACTCAGCAACTCCAGTCTCTCCAGGTCTAGAGCCAGCAGAGGCCCCATCACTTTCCTGCCACTGTTCTGATTTTGTGCCTCCTAAAGAATCAATGGCTCATGGTGAGACAAAGTAATGGGAGCTGGAGAGGAAGTTAACAGTAGCAACCATGATGGGACTCAGGCTGTTATCATGAACTCTGCCTCATGTGGCCAATCTGCCAAAAGCTGGATTTTATACTTCCCTCCCTCCTGCTTCCCAAACCCCATCTGCTTCTCAAAATAACTAGCAGGAAGATTGTGCAGACTAGACCAGAACAGTTTATGGGATGGGACTCAGGTGACCTGGGTGCTGTTTGAGAGCTGGGCTGAGCAGCAGCCTCAGTAAGGCAGTTCTCTGCAAAGATTCAGTGCTCCATTGGCCTCTGGGGTGAAAAATAAATGAGTTGTTTCCTTCCCAGGCTGGGCTTTTCTATAGTCTGATGCAGGGGTCGGCAACCTTTCAGAAGTGGTGTGCCGAGTCTTCATTTATTCACTTTAATTTAAGGTTTCGCGTGCCGGTAATACATTTTAACGTTTTTTAGAAGGTCTCTCTCTATAAGTCTATATTATATAACTAAACTATTGTTGTATGTAAAGTAAACAAGGTTTTCAAAATGTTTAAGAAGCTTCATTTAAAATTAAATTAAAATGCTGATCTTACGCCGCCAGCCTGCTCAGCCCGCTTCCAGCCTGGGGTTCTGTTCACCTAGGCCGGCAGTGGGCTGAGCGGGGCCTGCGGCCAGGACGCCAGCTGGCAAGGGGCCGGCAGCCGGGACCCCAGACCTGGGGGGGATTCAGGGGTCAGGGCAGAGGGCTGGGGGTTTGTGGGGGGTGCAGGGCAGAAGGCTGTGGGGGGGGGTTCAGGGGTCAGGGCAGAGGGCAGTGGGGATGTGGGGGGGTTCAGAGCAGAAGGCTGGGTGTGTGGGGGGGTTCAGGGCTCAGAGCAGAGGGCAGTGGCGGTGTGGGAGGTTCAGGGGTCAGGGCAGAGGGCTGAGGTGTGGGGGGGTGTAGGGCAGAAGGCTGGGTGTGTGGGGGGGTGTAGGGCAGAAGGCTGGGGGTGGGGGGGAGTTCAGGGGTCAGGGCAGAGGGCTAGGGGTGTGTGGGGGTGCAGGGCAGAAGGCTGGGGGTGGGGGGGAGTTCAGGGGTCAGGGCAGAGGGCTGGGGGTGTGTGGAGGTGCAGGGCAGAAGGCTGGGTGTGAGGGGGGAGTTCAGGGGTCAAGGCAGAGGGCTGGGGTGTGTGTGGAGGTGCAGGGCAGAAGGCTGGGTGTTGGGGGGGGTTCAGGGGTCAGGGCTGGGGTGCTCGGCTCGTGGGGGTGCTACCAGCCCCCTGCCCTGAGCGGCTCAGGGCAGGGGGCTGGAAGGGATATGCCTGTTCCACCCCCTTCCCCAAGGCCCCGTCCCTACCTCTTCTCTGCCTCCTCTACAGAGCAGGGAGCACGCTGCCACTCGTCCCCCTCCCCCTCACAAGGGCCATCAGCTGATCGGCGCAGGGAGAGGGAGGGGGAGGAGGAGGGGCAGGAAAGCACCATGCTGGGGGAAGAAGCGGGGGAGGGGGGAAGCTTGGCTGCCACAGGACCAAGCTTCTGCCTCCTGCCCCCGCAGGGGAGAGCAGTGGGCATGGGGGCTGAGGGCTGGGACCCCTCCACACACACACCGCTCTCCCCTGCAGGGGCAGGAGGCAGAAGCTTGTACCTGCGGCAGCCAAGCTTCCCCCCTCCCCCACTTCTTTCCCCAGTGTGGTGCTTTCCTGCCCCTCCTCCCCTCCTCCTCCTCTCACCGGGCAGGCAGCAGCGTGCCACTCAAAATCGGCTTGCGTGCCGTGTTTGGCATGCGTGCCGTAAGTTGCCGACCCCTGGTCTGATGCCTTGGGTGAAATTGTGAGTTGTGACTTTTGAGACTGCAATGTTACAAGAACCTGGAAAAAATGTTATAATCCCTGTGAAAATTTCAGTCTTTTCAATCTACCATGAAGGCTCTAAAGTCAATGGAGTTACACCAGGGAAGAATGGTCTCATGGGTGTAACTAAAATTCACTCCTCTGCCTGGGAGGAAGCAGATTTTGGCCCAGAACCCCTCTGGGATTTTACACTAGGAAGAGTGAGTCTGACCTTTTTTCCCAATTTCCGTAAACTTGAAAGAAACTGTCAATTTACTTAACGGCTCCACAGTAAAGTCATTTAAATAATTATTTTTCTGAACAAACATAGCATTTTAACATTCAGCTTTAAAGTTAAGACCCATTTCTCGGTTAACTCCATGTTATTTTTAGTAATTACAACATACATTGATGGGACAAGCTGAGAGCTAAATCCTGCTCACTTTACTCATGCAATCAATCCAAATGAACTTCAGTGAATTACACATCTGAGTAAGGCTAACAGGATTTCACCCCCATGCAGAAATTCAGGATCAGCCAAAGAACAAAGTTTAAATATACAAAAACAAAAAACCCTAACTCAAAATCAGGTGAAAATACAAGATCAGACAGAAATTCATCGAAAAATGGAAAGAAACCTCTTGGCAGAACCTCGTCAGCAGGACAAAAAATAAAATCCCTCTTCAAGCCAAGGGGATCACTGAGTAAATGAACACTTAATGGAGCAGACAAATCCGGGAAGTATTTTAGTTGACATCCCATAAGGTATAGCCAATGAGAGAGAAAATAAAGGGAAAAGAGAGAAGAGAATCTAATTAGAACAAAGAACAATGAAACCTGATGACAGGTACAGCTTCAAATATCAAATGCAAGTCAAAAAGCATGGCACACAATTGTTATGGGCTAGATTGTGCCTCAAAGCTAAATCCAACCCTCTCATCCTTGGCTGTGGAAGTCAGGGCCAATGTGATTCCACTGCACAAGGCAGGGCTCTGGAGGAGGAGCTGTGCAGGGATGTATGCTCCATGGCATGTAAGCTCTCTACCAGGCATTGCATAGGGGGTGGGAAGGGGCATGGCTGAAGAAACTACCCCTATACCCAAGCATGCTGCATGGAGGAGCTTCATGGCCTAGGGCAGGATTCCTTCATCCCAGACACCTACTCACCTGCCTAGTGTCTAGCCCCGAACTCAGGCCAGGCTCTGGATTTTACATTAAAGGCATTGGGAAGGCTTGGGAGTGGGAGGGGCAGGCTACAGATTCTCCCAGGATTCCACCTGTGACTCCAGGGATCACACACAGCAGTGGCAGCTTTGCCATCCTTTAAATGTGTACAGTTCCACTTCCCTCTCTGCCCTGTCAGTTCCACTGGCCAGTGCACAGGGGATTGAGGTCAGGCCCATGGCCCCATCTTCAGCTATGATCCTTCCTGCTACCTTTGGTGAGGCTAGCTCTGCTAGCAAGGAACAGTGGCTATACTTTCCAGCCACCAAATGGGTAGCCACCATGCAAGGACACAAGGGGTGGGGGACAGGTTTATTGCACCATCTCCAGCTTGTGTGCCTGCAGAGGGCCAGCCATAATGCTCCCTATCCATGCAATCCTGCTTTCCCAGCAGAATTAACACGTGTCAATATTCACTGTAGTTCTACACGGGATTATGGTAACAGGCTGCTGCCAATTTCTTTTCTAGTTTCTAATTCAATTTTTCTGTTCTTTGAAGAAGCTTGAAAATCAAATGTATTTTCCCTACCACTGTTGTTCCTCTCCATTTGAGAAATATTGATCCATACTTCTAATAAAGCCAATGCCAGCATAGATCCCTTTTTTTCTTTCCTGTGCACCAACATCATGCAGTATGTCAACAGAAATACATCCAGCTTTGAGAGCAAGGGGCCCGATCCTGTCCCCAGTGAAGTCAATGGGAGTTCTGTGGGAGCAAGTTAACAGCTGCTACATTTGCACTAATGATTTATTTTTATATATCTCATCAACAGAATTGTGGTTTTTCTTAAAACGGATAGTTAGGCTAGATTGTCAACCTCATAATAACACTGGTGAGCAGTGACTCACATGAGTAGTCCCAGTGACTTCAATGAGGCAATTTGTGCAAGCAGCTGCTGTGGGGGAGAAACAGGTGTCTGAGTCTGGAGGATATGCCTTGTTGGACAGATTCCGTTTGCAGTCTGACATCAACTGGAAATTCCCAAGTATTAAATCATTTATTCCCAAGGGAAACTAATGCTGTAACACATAGGTAGGAAGGGAGAGACTGATATCTTTTATGCTGATCAACACAGGTGATATGTTTGGAGGTGTTAAGACTGAAATAAGATAAATAAAAGTGAGCCCACAGGTACAAGTTATTCCAGAATGCCAAAAACAGCAGTTCTTAGTAATATTTACGGCCAAATTGTGCCACCTTAATCATATAAGTAATCTCATTGGCAACACTCACTTGGGTAAGAGGAGCAGGATTTGGCTCTATAGAGTATATTATATAATTAGACAAACCAACTTCACATGCAGTTAAAAGAAATAACATAAAATTGTTTGATTTCATTTCATTGAAATAAAGTGATCAATCCCGATATCAAACATAATATATCTCCTACATTTCTCTACAACAGATTAAAACTATGGTTATAGCAGACCCCATATAGGATTTCATGGCCATTACGATGTAGCTGGTGAGAAGATTTGATGATAGAAACTAGATAGGGAATTAAGCAGAGGAAATTTCTGATAAAAGAGGAATCTATAAGATATGTAAATTTTGATAACTGGACAAATAATTTCAAAGGTAAGGAGCCACATCCTCCTGCTTTTTAATGTGAATGTGACATAAGGCATGAAAATCCACTCTTTGCCAAGATCCATCCAACCAGGGATTAGGACTTGAAACAAAATATCATCCCTGCATGAGTTTCCTGTTTCCATCCCAGCCGCTCAGCATCACCCGACTATGGAGAAGATGTGGAACCCTTTCTTCATGACATTGCAGATACAGGATCAAGCAGCCCAGCGCAGAACCTGTCTACGCAACCATACTTCTTACGTCATGAAACTAAGCATCAGGCAATAGTGGTTACTAGAGGCAGTGGATATTGACCCCGAAAATGGGTACAACCTTTTTGTAAACCCGAGTCATGTCACATACAGGGCGAAGAACCCCCCCCCAAACCACCGTAAAAGAAACCAGGCTCTTACTGAAATTCCTGCATGTCACACCTTTATTACAACCAGGCCTCTGATTAGAAGCAACTTCCTTTCACAGTATTCTAGGACTACAAAATTAATTTCAATAAAGAGATACAATGGAGATCAAGTTTATTAGACAGGACTGTAAATGGCCTAACTCATTCCAAGCCTCATGTTCAAACACATTGTCATATCCTGTCAGTGAAAGGTTGGGGGTTTCAATCCAGCCAGATCAACAATGACACTGTCACAGTGTGACACTGGCCCTTTAAGAGGGAAGAGGCCAGTGCAGCTGTGACTTGTCATCTGACCCCAATTAGTTTAAAAGAGGGCATGTGGAGGAGGTCTGTGAAGGAAGACAGAAAAGGGGAAGTGAGAGCTGCCTGAAAGAGTCGGGAAGGGCAGGTGAGAGCAGCTTGAGACCAAAGACGACACAGAAGGGACAACAGAGAATTGCCTAAATCCATGTCCACACTACAGGTGCTACAGCGGCACAGCTATGGTGCTGCTGTAGCACCATAGTGTAGACATTTCCTACAGCGACGGGAGGGGTTTTTCCGTCGCTGTAGAAACTCCACCTCCCCAAGCGACAATAGCTAGGTCAACAGAAACATTCTTCCATTGACCTATCCACATCTACACAAGGGATTGTGCCAGACTGCAGGATTTTCCACACCCCTAAGCACCATAGCTATGTCAACCTAACGTTTAAGTGTAGACCTGACCTAAGAGAAGGAGCTGTAGGAAACCACAAGGACAGCTTGTGAGCTGCAAGTGACAAGTTCTGAGGAAAACTGTTGGAGGACTGGCTAGAGCTGGGGAACCTTGCCAAGTTGCAGGGTGGCTTGTGCAGTGGCCCCTAAGAAGAGGGGAAGAACCAGCATGGTCAGCATAAGCTGGGTTCATAAGCAAGGGGTTGACTCTGGAGGGAGGTCCAGAGGAGCAGGAGTAGGACTTGCAGGCAAAGAGATCTAGGGAGTGTAACACTGCAGGGAGCCCTCTGGCAAAAGACCTGAGCAGACGGCTGCTGTGGGAAAATCCCAGGGACAAGGGTTTGGTCCTGAAGGGAAGTTCCACTGAACAGGGATAGGACTGACAGGCAAGGAGGCCTGGTGGATTGAGACAATGCAGGGAGCCCTCTTGCAGGAGACTTGACTTGGGACTATAGAAGAAATTCACTCATGGGAGAGAAGCAGGTTTGAAACTCTCAGGTAGGAGGCCTGGAAAGTGGGGCCCTGGAACAGGGGTTAAAGGAAATAGGACACAGTGGTTAATGACTCTCAAGTGGGTGACCTGGGAACAGTGATCTTTGAATCGGATTGAAGAGCTGCTGAATTGTAACCTTGTTTTATTTTGGGGGTTTGAGAAGAACTCTTTTTACTATGAGAAATCAGTGGAGTGTGTCACTTTATATTAGGGCTGTCAAACGATTAAAAAAAATAATCGTGATTAATCGCCATTTAATCACACTCTTAATAATAGAATACCAATTTAAATTAATTATAAATATTTTTGGATGTTTTTCTACATTTTCAAATATATTGCTTTCAATTACAACGCAGAATACAAAGTGTAGAGTGTGCACTTTATATTATTATTTTTCATTACAAATATTTGCTCTGTAAAAGAAACAAAAGAGAGTGCAATCTACAAGTCAAAACATGAAGGGGTATACGAGTGTTTAGCATATCTGGCACGTAAATACCTTGCAACAACAATGCCATGCGAACATCTGCTCTCACTTTCAGGTGACATTGTAAATAAGAAGCGGGCAGCATTATTTCCCATAAATATAAACAAACTTGTTTGTCTGAGTGATTGGCTGAACAAGAAGTAGGACTGAGTGGACTTGTAGGATCTAAAGTTTTACATTATTTTGTTTTTAAGTGCAGTTATGTAAAAAAAATAATTCTACATTTGTAAGTTGCACTTTCACAATAAAGAGATTGCACTACAGTACTTATAGGAGGTGAATTGAAAAATACAGTTTCCTTTGTTTATCTTTTTTACAGTGCAGTGGAACTACTCACTGAGTAAAGTCCCACTCAGTAGGGGTAAGGGTGGCACAGTCTGGCCCTTAGATTGGAAATTCCTCAGGGCAGGGACGGCATCTTCAATCAGCCACACTGTGAAGCCCTTATTCACATTGGTAAGCAGTTACTCACACGAGTAGTCCCACCGAAATCAATGTGGGTAACTGTTCATCAGTTTGTATGTGTGTACAGTACTTAACACAATGGGGCTGTAATCCTGACTGCTTCTACAGTATAAGCAACAGCGCAACACAGTGATACGTAATTACTAAGCTGCTGAGTTATATGTAATTGCTTTCAGTGGAACAATTCACTGAGTAAGGTATCTCACAAAATAAGGATGTCAGAATCTGGCCCTAAGGGATCAATCCTGCAAATACTTATTTAACTCCAGGCCCTACACTCACTATTTATCTGTAACTTTAGTGCCCTCACGGTCAAGATGGAGTCTGCTCTACAGGCGGCTCTGGCCAAGAAAAGGCGCACGCAGGAACGCATCAGGGAAAATCTCTTCCACTCTAGGGGCACCTGTTCCAACCCTCCCAGAGTGAACACACGCACCCACCCACACACACACACACACACACACACACACACACCGGTAGAGTACAATGAATATAGGAAAGGGAAATATTTATTCAGAGGATGAATGGAGAAAAACAACAAGGGGAAAGAAAGAGGGAGAGGTAAAACAGGGTTACACAATGACTTCAATAGATGTTGAGTCCCATCCTCAGTTTAGCAAATTGCCTGAATACTAAATTCACTTAAGAAAAAAAAAGCTGTGTCTTCGCATCTGCCCATCCACAGTTTAGCACATATTGGGCTCTATTGTAATATAAATAGATTAATCATAAATAAATCAGATGTTATATGCAAATAAAGTTGAAACACAAATAACAAAAAATACCGTATAACAGGATCAATATGTCTCATTAAGAATGGGCAGCAAACGTTATAGTATTCCATTATCAGACAGGTAGTTGTAAAATTTTACTTCCTCTTATGCTTTTCAGTACCACAATTTAGCCACTGTGGGGAACAGGAATATAATGCTGGCGTGAAAGCTGCTAGGATACACCATCTGTGTACAAGTCTGTCCATGAGTCATATTTTATGTATCAAATAAAATTATTAATATTATGTAAAAAGTATAAGAAAGCCCAACAAATCATCAACAATTAAAGCTTATTTACTTTATAGGAGTGAAAAAATTCCAATTAAAATATGTCTAAAGACATATGCTCTTCAGTGTTTAGTGTAAGGGAAAGCATGAGAATCTTGCATTGTAAATTAGCATCACCAAGGCAAGTCCTTCTCCGGAGGAAAGGGAATTCCTCAAATGGCACGGGTAAGTAATAGTTGCTTTAGAAATTTAAATGACTCACACAGATAAAGCCAGGAGATGGCAAAAAGATCATCTACCCACTGCCTTAGAGCAAAGATTACAGGATTTTAAAAAAATATGTCATCAAGAGTTTTCTTCTCTGGTTTCAGCTGATTTTTTTATTCACACAACAGCTAACACAAGGCATGGCACTGTTTGTTTCAGGGTAAGCACAGCAGTCTCCTTGCATGATATCAACTGCAGGATCAGGGTGCAAGTCTGATATTTTAAAACAAAGATAATATAAAAATGGGCACTTTAAAAAAAATGTGAAACATTGGTTTTAATGCTTGCACAATTTTTGTAGATGTGCCCCGAGCACTGCATAGGTCCTTTCTCATAGAAATCAAAATACATCCCTTAATTAATGGCCAGAATCTGCCCTCCCAGACTTAGGCTGAGAAATACCTTAATCCTCAGGCAGATCCATTGAATAACAATGACTTCTTGAGAAGAAAGATACCTATCAGCATAAATAAAGGTGGCAGAATCAAGCCCTAAGTGTAAAGTAGTTCAACAAATTGCCTTCAGGCTTTAAAACAAAAATCACCCAGAGTTGAGAAACACAACGGGCAAATGTGTAAACTGCAAGCCACTGAAAGTAGGAGTTTAAAATGGGGCTACCATCTCCTCAACAATGCTATACTCTTCTGGTCCGGACCACTCCTCTTGATCTGTGTACAGAGGGGATCCTTCCACATGATCGAACCACTCCCAGTGTTGCTCCATAACACCACCTTCCCCTACTCCAGACCCAGCAGAGGGTGATCTGCAGCTCTGGGAGCCTATGCAGGGAGAGGTTGAAAGAGACTGTGCAGGCTGCGGTGATGCGTGCAAGCTGACAAGCCCAGGGAGAGGCACATCTTTGAGTCTCTTGCCTCATGGACCTTAGGCAGAAAAGGACACTGGGTCTGTGTTTCCTTTTCATGGAAACCCACCCACCTGGCTAGCTCCATAGTGTGGCTTCAATGAAGCTGTGCTGCCAGGAGCCAGGGTGGAGATTCCAGGGAGGGCACAGCTAGTGCAGTGAGGTATAGGGCTTCTACAAAGCTGGCCCTGGCCTTTCACAAATCCCTGGGATTCATGCAGGTCCTTGGGGATCCACCAGTTTTTGAGCAGTCCCTGTGGCTCCTTCCATGGACCGGGGGGGTGGAGTGGGGGAGGAGGCAAATCCTGCCTCAGCCAATGGAGTAACAGGGTAGGAATTCCAACAGGAGACCTTCCCAAAGCTCTTTCTCCCCACAGAAGATTTTATTATAGGAAGGGCTAATCTAAGCCTTTGTATATGGATCTGAGCCACTATCACTGTATCTCTGTCATAACTTATGACAGCTATAGATTTTGCCAATACCTCCTGCCTTGCTCGCACACTAGTGCCCTCATTGGCTTCAGTAGGACTTCTCACAAGAGTGAGATGAGCAGGATTTGTCCCATTGTTAGTAAACAGAACAAGCAGTTTAAAAAAGAGAAACAAATAAAACCCCAAAGATGAACTTCAGAAACTAAAACTGTATAAGGCGACCATGAAAGTATCATCTGAAACCTGTATCACTCAGAACCATTTGGACCATTAAAGATGAAAGTGTTTCAGAAATTTCTTTGACACCATTTGTTCAGTTTGCTTTTTGCTCTTCACTGTGAGTACAGCGACCCTAGGGCTGACCAGTTTCACCCTTCCGCTGCACGGGCGCAATGCAGTAGCGTCTGGGGTTCCAGCACTGTCCCTCTGAAAAAGGTCTTTTATTGAAATTTTTTAAAATGAATAAGAATATGCCATCAATGTTCAACATTCTTTGAAGAAAACCAAGGTCAAGGTCACCCCTCTGTTTGGAAAAACTAATGTAAGGAGGCACAGAGCCTACACAAGAATCTCCTTGTAGAGATCTACCCTCACTTCATCCCATCAGGGAAGCAGGGTTTTCTCTCACATAATACACCTCTACCTCGATATAACGCTGTCCTCGGGAGCCAAAAAACTTACCGCGTTATAGGTGAAACCGCGTTATATTGAACTTGCTTTGATCCACCGGAGTGCGCAGCCCCGCACCCCCGGAGCACTGCTTTAACGCGTTATATCCGAATTCGTGTTATATCGGGTAGCATTATATCGAGGTAGAGGTGTAGCTTCCAGCCCCACACTGACAGCCCCCCCAGAATGGCCAACCTGTATGTAAGTCCAGTGACCCCATACTGACTCTGGCCCCACAGTGCGCCCCCTCAGACATTGAACTCACACTATCAGGGCTGCCCCATGGCTGCCACCAGTACCCAGAGATGGCAAACAGGGCTATATGGGGCCTGGCATTGTATTATGTTTTCCACCTAATTTCTGTGAGGCTGGAGTGGGAATGACGTCCATCCCTCTGGCCCTGCTCCCTGCTTATCTAGTTTCCCTCTAGCACCACTGACCTCAGCAGACTACAAACTGTATGGAGAGGAATGGTCCCATAGAGGTGACTTTTGCAGTAAAAAGGGGAAATCCTCACATAGAGGATTGCCTCTGCATGCAGATCTGTGGGGCGGGGGAAATCAGCCTCCTGAATAGTGGGGTCTAAGGCCCCGATCCAGTAATGCGTTTGGGCAAAAGCTTAGCTTTAAGCAAACAATTAGTCCCATTGGGACTAATCAAAGTTATGCACACGCTTAAATGCTTTGCTGGATTGAAGACTGACTACTAAACAGTATAACTGTCAGAGGAAACCACTATCAAAATAGGTCAGTCTTGAGAATGATGATTTTAACCCTAGGAACATTATGTGGAATTTTACAAAGCTTTGACATTTTCTGTCTGATGCAAAATGTCTTGCAAGTGTATTTCCAGCTACCATTGAATTGCTAATGAGGACATCCAGTATTTAGTGGCATGGGAAAGGAAGAGAAATTAGGTATCTCTTTGATTACATTGTTTGTGAAACTATATATATTAATTATGAGAAAACATCTAAAACTGCATGTTTTGATTTCAGTCTGAGATTCTGAAGCAAAAAAAGCTTCTAATTTGGAGTAAGACTTTGATATAGTGGTGACATCTAATAAATAGTCATGTCTATTTTGGGAGAATTTCTCCGACAGAAATCTTCTGTAATATTTCTAATTTGCTTATCCTTTTGATCACTGAATAAGAAAAAATATTGACTGACAGGTCCACAGATAAATGGAGAAACCTTCAGAAAGTAACAATTTATAAACACTATTTATTTTCTCATCTACTAAAGCTCATAAATTTCCCAAATAAACTGCTGTTTAAATCATCCACAATCAGAAAATTGTTTTACTACATATTGTATCCTTCTGCACGTCTGTAACATGCTCCTAATACTAGCTTATGTCTCCTAATTATTCTTACTTGTACATCAAAAGAGAACTCTACTATATTTCTTCCCGTGTTCCTTTAAGTTTCTCCCTCTAAAAGACAAAACTATATGTTCTACTTCTTTATCTTTTGTCATTCACAAAGTTTTCTTGTCCCTTTGGCTGGATTATTTCCCAGAGCAAACTATATAATAACTCTCTTCCACACATATATGGCTAATTACATATTTTTACCTAATATTTGCACTACCATAGGTTTTCATAACAGGGCAGCTTTCTAATATTGCTATTATTACTGTTTACATTATGTTGATATACAGTGGTGTAACCAACACTGTGGTAGAAAAAGTAGGGGCCCCTAATCCATTCCAGACACCTTGGAAATTCAGGAAAGATGTTGAACAGCAGCTACTGAAGTTATACATTTTTAAATCATCAGGCCTGGATAAATTTCCATCCAAGAGTTTAAAACAGCAGGTCGAGGAGCTCTCTGGACCATTAATGTTGACTTTCAGTAAGTCTTGGAAACACTGGGAAGTTCCGAGAAATAGAAGAAAGCAAATGTTATGCCAATATTTTAAAAGGATAAACTGCATGATTTGAGTAATTACAGGCTTGCCAACCTAGGCAAAATAATGGTATGGCTGATAAGGGGCTTGATTAATATATAATTAAAGGAGGATGATATAATTATATAAAAATATAATTACAGGGACCACTTTCTGGGGTGAGAGGGTAGTTCAATACCCATGACCATTTACTCACTGTCTTCTTTTGTCAATGAGGTGGATTAATCCCAAATATGGTGCTAGGTTTTGCAATGGGGACACTTATTCATTAGGAAGAGGATCTTTTTTCATATAATCCAAAATAATTTTGCAATGTCTCCCATCATATGTTAACAACTTCAGGCTACAACAATTCATAATAACCAGCACCCTGGCTGTGCACTCTAATTGAGCAAACCTTATTTGTGAGTGTTTATATTTACAACGAAGCCATACTTTAAATTACCTCTTAGAAGCTGAATAATTCCTTCCAAATATTAAATCACTAAAGAAATCAGTGAACTGGGGGGGAAAATCACTCTACTACATATTCTGGAGAAATTGATCAGCAAAACAGATAACTTACAGTTCACTTCAGTAGAAGCTATGCCTCTGAGGATCAGGCCCTTATTTTATAATACCCTTGTTTCTTGCTCCTGTTTA
Organism: Emys orbicularis; assembly: GCF_028017835.1. NCBI lineage: Eukaryota > Metazoa > Chordata > Testudines > Emydidae > Emys > Emys orbicularis. Next base: position 28,867,821 of record NC_088683.1, on the reverse strand, counting down.
AGTCAATAGGAGCCCGAAATCATCAGAGAAAATGGTGGTGAGAAAACCTATGAATAGTAAAAATAACAGGAGTACTTGTGGCACCTTAGAGACTAACAAATTTATTAGAGCATAAGCTTTCGTGGGCTACAACCCACTTCTTCGGATGTTGTGGGTTGTAGCCCACGAAAGCTTATGCTCTAATAAATTTGTTAGTCTCTAAGGTGCCACAAGTACTCCTCAAAAATAACAGGAGTACTTGTGGCACCTTAGAGACTAACAAATTTATTAGAGCATAAGCTTTCGTGGGCTACAACCCACTTCTTCGGATGCATATACCTATATTTATTTATGCTTATGCTCTAATAAATTTGTTAGTCTCTAAGGTGCCACAAGTACTCCTGTTATTTTTGCGGATACAGACTAACACGGCTGCTACTCTGAAACAAGTACTCCTGTTATTTTTGCGGATACAGACTAACACGGCTGCTACTCTGAAACCTATGAATAGTATGAGCTGTGCAAAATGAATTCCAACCCAAATTACAGGCAAGGCAAAACAGCTACAGAATAAGGCTTATCACATCTGATCCCTTTCATATCTGTTTTTCTACTTTCATCCCCAGACCATTTACTGTTTAATAACTCATTCAAGGTCTCACTTGAATGCTTTGATGCTCCTTGCTTGAATGGATTTTCTTTGGAACTTACTCCCTGTACCATGTGCATTACATTTGGGATGGAACAATTGTTGCCCAATATGCCCTCTCTCTCTCTTTTTTTTTTTTTATAATTTTTAGCTATTCATAAAGTTTAGCAAAAAACTCCCATTGATTTTAACAGAACCAGGATTTGTGCAAAACTGACCAGTGCAGAGGGGGGAAAAAATCCCTGGAAAAGGAACAAAATTATAAGGAATACCTTGTCACTGATTTTTATTTTATTTTTGTGCTTGTACAATATGGCCCTATATTACCTATCCTGGAGATCTTTAAATGTTCATTAGAATCCAGCAGTCCCTGTGCAGACAAAATTCCCAGTGAAAATTATGGGAGTTATGCCTGTGCCATAACAGCAAGGTCACATGCCTATGGTAGTTTTATTTGTGATATTATTACTGATGTACTTGCTTATCAAATTTGACTGCTGCTATTAGTAAAGATTTGTTTTACCCCTTACAATGAATGTAGATGTTATCCATCCTATTTATTCCTAAAGATTTTCACTTTTACCACATTGAGTTTCTGAACAATTGATGCCTGTTTACTTTGTTTCTACTTCATTTTCTTGAAAGGAAACTTTTAACTACACTTTTCTAGGATATTTATTTAAAATTTCCATTCCTCCTGAAAGAGTATAAATATTTTTCTTCTCTATTGATTTTTGTCCTTTTCCCTTTATCAAACACTAATTATTACAGTGCAGTTAGTAAAGAGCTGAAATTGACTTGGCTATTTTTGTTTAACAACTTTAACATGTATAAGACTATGATGCTAAAATATCTTTGTGCACCAGCATCATCAATGCCAGCACAGCTGTCGGAAGAGTCTGGGTTAGTTAAAGGGTTGTTGTCAAGTTGTTTTAGGCCTCAAATTCTTATTTATTTTAAATAAAGATTTTGATTTTTGTTAAATCCTTGTTTCTGGTGCAGTCTTTTCATATATGTTAATGTTATTTATCCTTTAATATAGATATTACATATAAAAACTACATTAAAAGACATTTATTAAGGTTGCAAAGTCAAGAACTCAAAATTTAGGAAATGCCAGAATTAAGGTTGCCCAGCCAACCTTTGTTTGGAGTCTCTATGTATAACTTTTATACAAATAATAAATAACAGTAAAGCAATAATAAACATCAATAGCATGATATATTCACTTACATTCATGTGTCTGCATACCTGGATGTGAGTGCACCCTTAAATCCCATTGAAGTCAATAGGAGTTGATATTACTCAGTATCTTACAACACTGCGCCTTTAGAGACAGAATGGAAAAAGAGTACACATACTCTTCCAGAATTGGATATAATCACGATGGTGTCAACCATGGATGTGCACAGCAAGTATTGCTAAATTATATAGACAAAATGTCTCCACATGGGATGATAATTACAATATTAGAACAAAGTACAGAATTGCAGAAAGAATCAGATTTAAGAAGATCTTTCAGTTTTAGGCTATGGCTGATCTGGAATGGAGATAGCGCTAGCCAAATAATATGGCACGCATTACTCACCAAAGTTTGCCATTTTTCATCGGCTAAACTATTTGACAAATGTTTATGCAGTCTTCAACCAGCTCTAGTGGCTATAAAGAGCAAAGGAGGCACTGGGAACAAAACTGCTATTACCTCTTTAAGAGACAGGACGGACTGACCAGGGGATAAAATAAAATGCAGTGAAAAACCCTGATGGAGACTGAACAAAGAGTACAGGAGTGAAGAACTCAGAGCCAGCAGTTAGCTTCTTAGCATTTCTAAGTATGCTAGGAAAACTCTGTGAGAATCATAACAATTGAAGAAGGTCTGGGGAAAAGCAGAGTGAATCTTTGAACATTCAATCCTCTCAATTTTTCATGGAAGCGTTCCAAGTGACAGTAAGATTTAGACCATGATTCAACAAGTTCAATGTGCTTAAAGTTAGGCATGTGCTTAAGTACCTTGCTGAATCAGGGCCTTAAATTAGACTATTTATTTTTCTACCTGAATCCAGTAAGAATTCTATTTTCCATTATTCACAGCTGCAGTCATTCTCAAGTTAGCTGTCCAATAATGTTACTTGAAGTTGGGAGCCCAATGCCTCCTAGTTATGAGGGTAATTTTATTTTTTAACTCAAGGGTGTTTCACAAGGATCTAGCAGCGGTTTTCTAATTCTCCAAAGAAATCTTGGATATTTTTATTGGGAGCATACAGAAAACGTAAAAAATATGAGGCAGCCAGATTTTCTATATAGGACATCATCTTACCTAACCAATGTGTGTGTGTGTGTGTATATATATGTATATTATTCGACTCTAGCTTCTCCTCCTGGAATTATTGCTGAAGAGAAGGGCAGCTTGCTTTATAGATATATATGTAACTGATAAAACACACTATCTCAATAATTTATTTTTGTAACATCCCATGTAAAATGATATGACATGAGTATAGGCAGTAACACCTTTACAAAATATTTTACTGTAAAGCCTGTCGGTTGGCTAACGCTAACATTCTCCTGAAGAACTGAAAATACTGAAGGTATGACTTACATAAAATACATTAATATATCATCTGAATAAAAGGCTGTCTGTTATGTTTTAGTTTTGAGTCCTTTAGTTGTCACATGAGCTCTAATTTTTTCAGCTAACAGCTTTACTGCTAGAACAAATAAGTGTTGACAAAGATCATCCTTAGTTCATATCCCTTCAGTGGTATAAATCTTTGATAAAAGAGCCAATTACCAGAATACTAGCTCTTGGGTGAAACATAAGACATTCAGTGTTTTCTAAATTTGATCCCAAATCAATAGGAGATGAAAGACAGTCTGTTAACAATGGCCACTCAACTCAATCAAAAGCCTTCTCTGCATCAAGAGATAAAGCAAGTTCTTGTTTCTTCAACCAGGATGAATGAATGCAATTCGATGTATGTTATAGATTATCTGACGAGTGCCTCCCTATAATAAAGCCCGTTTGGTCTTTAAAGTATAAATTGTTTGATTATAGTCTCATATTACTGTAATTCTTATTAGCATACATTTAAAACTGCTTGATTGTTAAGAACCATAGTCATTTTTGAGTTTACCTTCCCTGTGAATCAATCCAATAGTAGCTTGCTGGATCTTTTCTGCATGAATTTCTTTTTTAGAATTTCAGCAAAGACATTTTATATTATAAGTTCTTGCCTAAAACTTTCACAGATTTTGGCTGTATAGAAATCTGGTCCTGGCTTTTCCCAAATTTTAAACTGTCGATAGCCTTTTCAATCTCCATTTAAGATACTGGCTCCTCTAATCTAATTACACCATTTTCTGACAGAAATGCCATCTTTATTTTTTTTAAATAATATTGTTTTATCTGAACTATAGAATATGCATATTGTGATGTATAAAAATTGGAACAGAAACCCTGAAAGGCAGATTTTAATAGATCTAGGATCTATCATACCCCTTTCAGTTTTTATTTGGCAAATTGCTTTCTTGAGAGCTTTCCTTCAAAGGAGATAAACCAGAATTTTTTCAGCTTTGTTGCCCGCTTCATAAAAGGTTCTTTTAGCTAATTTTATTTGTGACATTGCCTTTTTGCTTAGTAGCATATTAAGTTCTCCTCTTGCGTTTTTAAGTGCTCTGTATTGCTTTTGATTTCCTGTACTCTTATGAAGAATTTTCAATCTTTGCATGTCTTTTTTTAAAGTAATTATTTCCATTTTTAAAATTACTAATTATATCAAGCAGTTTTCTTCAATTACTTCTCTGGCTCCTTCCCATAAGGTAATATCACCAATATCCTCTGTATCATTCAGTTTTATATGATCACCTTGAGATTTTGGAATACCATAATACTGCTTGAAATCCAATGCTTCCCTTATTTTTCCTCCTCTATGGCTTGCACAATAGCCCACACAGGGATATGATCTGATCAAATAATATTGTCAATGTCAACTTTATACCCTTATGCAGATCTGCAACTGTAACAGATAGACAATAGCTGATGTTCATACTCCAGTATTTCTAATATCCTCCCACCTTGTCTCTCTAATATCCTGGGACAAACATGGCTACACCACCACTGCATACAACTTTTGTAAGTAGTGTTAGTCTCCATTCTGTCCTAGAATTAGGAAGAAGAGAGAGCTCTTCAAATAAAAAAATGCCTTATTTCCTGCAATTTTCAGATATGAAAGGGGGAGATGGAGTTTATAACTTCATCAAACCAAGTGTTTATCAATGGAGAGAGGAAAAAAGTCAAATATGGGAGTAAAGTGCAGTAAATATGAAAAGCACCCTTTGGATATGTCTTAGACAACCTCAGTAAAGTGGGTAAAATCTGCCTCATTTTTTTCTTTTCAGGGATATAGACTGTAGGGTTATATGACTACCCTCTCTCTTTGTTTTTGTTTGCTTGTTTTAATTTGCTATATTCCCCCTTCAGAGATCTATTAATTAACCTCACATGTCTACACAAAGCCTATGTAAAAGGACTGGAACTATTTAAAATCAACTGCAATTTGACATCTGTGGTGGTAGTCAAACTGCATACATCACTTTTCATTACTCAGTAATTCTTGAGTTACACATCTCTTTCACATTCTGGTAAGTGGCTCTCTCTCTTTTGGATCCAAGACAGACATTATGCAATATCCTGATGATGCAGCAGCTGCCACATGAGGGAGGAAAACAGCATGTATTTATACAGTAGGACCCCAACTTTATGAATGTCAATCTTATGAATGATTGGTTATATGAACCATCTTTCCGCAGTTGAACATGATTTCAATCCTTCAGCTAACATTCAAGGGTGTGTACAGATTTGAAAAAGACACAAATTTGGTAGCAAAGAAGAGATGCAGTTCTCTTAAAAGAAAAATCAGGTACATGTATACATTTATTAGTATTCATTATGTACACTATAACTGAAGTAATTAATTAATTTATGAACCATAATTATGAGATGTGCAATTTTATGAACTTTTTTATTTTATTAACTTCTCAGTCCCCAATTAGTTCATAAAATAGGTGTTGTGTTGCAATCTAAATGTGTTTAATGCTTTTGTGGCTCCTTGTGACTCTATCCACCGTAGAAGTGGCTGTTCCATTAGTAGAGTAGAGAACAGGCAGCATATATGAGAAGGAGTACCACAGAACATGTGGATGTACATTTCCAATTTATTATAGGATGGAACTTGTCCCCAAATTCCATTGTCAAATGAATTTTTGTGCCCCCTGCAAATCATTCTATCTATGTACTATGAAGGCTTTCCCCCAGCCACACTTCCCTCCTTAGCTACTCAATGTATTATTTTTTTCAAATCTATTTCCAAATAGAATCTATATAAATTTTCTTACTTGGTTACATATTGTATCTGAGTTATCCCCTGTGTTTTCGAACATACATGCTCCAGGGTCTGCAGTTGTGTTCTGTGTGCTTTCTCTATAAAGAATGAGCCTATCACATATTTTTATTTATACTTTTAAAGTACTAAAATTATCTTTTGGTTTTCATACTTTGCCTCTCCACACTCACAATCATTTCTTTCAGAGTTAGCAACTTCATGCAGTTATCAGCTGACTCTTACTTGGCTTTTTTGTATTCCTTTCAATGATCCTCCATTTACAAAAAAATAAAGATATTGACTTCTGCTGAGATGAATATCAAGATATATTGACCCCGAGGTAAATATTTACTGAGGCGTACTTAAGGTCAATATTTAACTTGAGGTGCAATAAATCTTGATGTTCACTGAAATATGAAGTCAATATACTGTGCATACAATAAAACCTCACCAATCCACACTCCAGTAGACTCGAAACCTGGACTAGAAGCAAATTTCTAGGCTTGCAGGTTACGCTATCACAGACCAGTGAGGTTTGGGCAGGGCAGGCTAATGCAGGATAATCTTGGTGAATAGGGGGAGGAAATGAAGGAGGCCCACATCACCCTTTGTGCTCTTACTGCTGGTGCTCCTGTCTCCTTCTACTTGGCCCTATTACAGTACTGGTTATGGTAACAATGTGGGTGGGTCATAATCAGTTATAAATACTTTGTACTTTCCATCGGAGAATCTCTAAATACTTCACAAACAATGAGCAAAGCCTCAGAGCAGCCCTGCAAGGTGGGGGAGTATTAACATCCCTATTTAAAGATGAGGCCATTAAGGCACAGAATGACTTGCCCAAGGTCACAGACTTGTCCCCATTTGTGATCGAGCTGAAAATGGGTCTGATCTCCTGATTCCAAACCCTGTATTTTAAATGCAAGATTATACTTCCTCCCCTTAGTATTCAAGGGGCAACTCTGGGAGTGACAGAATGACAAAGAATTAAAACAGGGTAGAGGAGATTTTATAAGGATAATTTTGCTCTCACCTCCGGAGTGTAAACTTCTAAAAAAGCAGCAGGACCTACATGCTCCCATAGGCATCCTTGGGAGAATGCAAAAATGACCATTGCTAACTATACACTATTGTAGGGAGAGGACACTGTGATATTACCCAGAGTACAATCTGGACCAATGAACAGCTGTCTCCTCAGTTTTCCAACCTGGGGTGCCTTTTACACTGCTTTGCTGTAACAGCAACTAGTGCTGGTCTGCTCACACACAGCCTCCAGCATGTAAATTACTCCCAGTTACACTGCAAGAGTGCTACAGCCAGACATCCTTGAATTACATTGCAGAGAAACAGCAACAAATTCCCAGTCCCAGACTTTCCTCCAGGAATGTGCACCTTGTACTGCCCATCTCTCTCCTGAACCATACAAGCTCATATAAAGTCCCTCCTTTTATTAATAGAAAATGAAATGCACAAACCCTGTTATCCCAAATGAAGCTTCCCAAACACTTCAATCCAAACACACTGGTCTAGATAAAACAATAAAACATGTTTATTAACTACAGAAAGATAGATTTTAAGTGATTACAAGTAATGAAGCATAAAAGTCACAGTTGGTTACAAGAAAATAAAAGTAAATCACAACTAATGCTTAACTTAACAAGCTAGAGGGAATTCAAAGCACCACATGTTTTAGCAGTCTTATTGGCTGAATCTTTCAGTCAGGATACCTCCTCCAATCCACAGCTGTTTTCTTTGTTATTCAGGTGTTGTGGATGCCATGGGTAGAGAGAACGGAGGAATAATTTGGCAGATCTCCTCTCTCCTTTTATAATCCTTTCTTTTCTTTGAGAATCATCACCAGCTGAGGTTCAGGAGACAAGGTCTGTGTGGATGGAGACCCCCAGCTGTTTCTTTGTCAAGGTGTAGATTTTTGCCCACATCCTCTTTCCTGCCAAAGAATGGCCACTTAACCAGGGGATGGTTCATTTGATTTTGCTGACACCTGGCTAAGGCATTGACAAGCCTTTTGTCTCTGGGAACTGGTTTGTGACTGCTCCCCCCAGACTTGGAACATTTAGATACAACAAATACCCTGTGATTCTATTATTCTAAATTAAAATATATATATTTTTAAAGGTTCAACAAAAAGTTTCAAAAAGTTAAGTGGCCGCAACCAGGAACACCATTCAAATGTCAATGTCTCTGCACGGGGGATGGGTGGGGGGAGAGATGTCCTTGAAACAGGATCCTCCGGCTCAGCAGCACCCTGGACAGCAGCCAGAGGAGGAAGAGATGGTGGTTGCTGATGACAGACTACGTTCTGTGGCTTCAGCAGCAGGCAGACCCTGAACTTGTATGGCTACCAGTTCTATGAGCCTCTCCATTAGGGAATGCTCCTGTTCTCTATGGTATGCCTCCTCCTCCATGAACTGGTTCATCAGTGTCTCTTGCTGCTGAAGAGCCCACTCCTCCCTGCCCCTGAGGAATTCAGACTGCTTTTGTTTCTCCTGTCCAACCCCACGAGCAGCTCTTCCAGGGTCCTTCTCAGTCTGCCTCTCCTGTTTCTAGGGTGCTGCTCCTGCTCTCCTGGTGGCCCAGCTTTGCCCTCAGGAACCAAAGGTTCTGCCAATTCAAAGACAAGGGTAGCATTATACTTTTTTTTCCTTTGGAAGAAGCTGAGGAACCCCCCCCCCCAAGAAAATAACTTTGCTGTGGAAAGCCACAATTTTGATACTATTTAGTATTCCAGGAATGCAACTGTTAGACTACCATCAGTTCTCAGACAATTTCTGCAGCCCCTGAGTAAGGAGCTGGGGATACTAATGTTTTTAAAAACTTAAAATGTTCATAGTGTCTCAAGGGTGGGAGTGGGTAGTTCCTTCCAGGGGGTATGTTACCAGTTTACAATTTCTTCTTTAAAGATTGGCTAACATTTGAAGAACATAGCTGTTTTCAAGGTACCAGAGTGGAGAAGAGAAGTGGCTTTCCAGTCTCGTGGAGGAAATCTGACAATTTATGCCAGAGAGATGTTTCTGCTAATGGTCAACCCTCTATATATTGCTTACTGGAGGGGTTTGGTCCACTGTGAAGGTGGACAGGAAGATTTCTACCGCTGTTGAACCTCAAGACCCAGCTAGGGTTTCTGCTGCTCCAGAAATTTGCTGAAACATGTTTACAAGACTGGGAGGCAATTCAGCTGGATATTAGCTGTATTCTTAGCTAACATACAGTGTTTCCATGCAATGAGAGATGTGAACTATGAACACCACTCACTCCACCCCCGGCATCACCAGAAAATCCTGCCCCTGTGCCTGCCTAACAACAGTGAAATGGACAGGGAAAGAAAGAGACACTGCAACTTTTGTTCCCTAAAGTTTTAGACCAGCATCACAAGCCCCCTGCCTCTCCACTGCAAAGGGACACCACACTATGTTTATCCAGCCACCTGACCAGATCCTTCTCCCACCCCCATATCCCGCAGCTTGTGCAGCATGGCTCAGTGCAGGGAGAGGCGAGACACCAGGGACAGGGATGTTACATTTTTTATCTTTGAAGAGAGAAAGGACTGCTGTGACTAATATTTCTTTAGACAACCAATGGTTTCTATAACGGTGCTCTGGTCCCTTCCTCTTCCCAGGCCTTACCACCACACACCTACCCCTGTTCTGTGTAACTCATTTGTAAAGGGATGGTAAGATCCAGGGGATGGAAAAAGCACTGAAACTGTGTAACCTTCCAAGGAACAAAGACAGCTGTTACTGACTTTAGTCAACCAACTATAAGTTTCCTACAACTTTCCCAGACCCAAAAGATTTTTCCAATCTGTCCCTTCCCACGGTCCGCATGGCCCCAGGACCATCGCTGCCAGACAACTGGCCAATAAATGCACAGACACAGGGGCACAATGATATTTCCTTAATAATCTCTTTTTAAGAAATAGCTTTAGCCAAATGCACAATAGTAGTTAATCAGAAATCAATTAAATCATTGATTTATAACTGTCTTGATTGGGGATCATTTTGGGGTGGTGTGGAGTGGGGGCTGGATGGAAGGGGAAGAGTTGGATGAGTGCGGTAAGGGGATGAGGTGTGACAATGCTGTGGCTTCAGCACCGCAGTTCAAACGTCCAGAGACATAACAATGCACAGCCTATTATCTAGGGAGGAAAAGTCAGTGCACAGTACTTCAAGTGCCCTGGATATTAAAACGAAGAATTTAGCACCAGAGCAAGAGAGGATATTGGTGGGGAGGGTGGGGGGTTAACTGTAACTTACCGGCCTTGGGTTCTGGTTTCTGCCATGGCTCGGAATCCTCCTTGGGTTCGTTGGGGGATGGGCGGGCTCTGCTGGGAAGAGGTGCAGAATCACATGATCCTTGTCCCCTGAGTCTTCAGGGGCATCTTCCATGGTCCTCGCTGCCTCCTCGCCCTGGCCCTCATCAGCATCTCATCAGACAATGAGGTCAGTGGGGTTGAGGAGGGGATTGTGAGCCTATTCAGGCTCTGTATTGGGAGCCCTTGACAGCACCCAGTCGAGCTCTTTATGGAAGGGGCGTGTACGACAAGCCCTCCTGGAGCAACTGTTTGAGTTTTTGACTTTCCTGTACAGGAGCTTCAAGTGGCTTGATGCATTCCTGGAACTGGGCCAGAGTCCACTGGAGGCCCGCCTGCTCCAGCCTCTGTGCAATGTTCCAGTACAGGTGAATGTTCCTGCCACTCCAGGCAAAAGTGTGGAAAATGGTGTCCTCTAGCTACACATTGATCAGCACCCAGGTATGGTCAGGTGGCTGCTCTCGGAGTTGGATCCATTGCCACCTATATTGATCTGTAAACAGTGCAGTGGAAAGCTGTTCTGATGTGGTCAAGGGAAACAGGAAGACATGGACCTTAAAGAGTCGGGAAAAAAGGGTTCAGTGTATTGTGGGAAGGGGGACAGAGTACTATTGAAACTCGAGGCCCGTACACACACTTTACCCCTGTCCACACTGTGCACGGAACAGGGCCATGCCACAGATGAGGCATGTCCTTACACCCCTCAGGCATGCTAGCTTACTTAACCTGTACTCACCTTTAGACACGTGCTTCTGGGGTTTAGGTGTGGACAAGAGGGTTATGGCACACCACATGCATGAACACATGTACAGTTGCTAGTGTACACAGACTTTCACCAGACATTTTACATTAGTGTAGCTCCTTTCACTTCTGAGTATCACACCAGCATCAGTGAGAGGAGAATCAAGTCCATAGCTTGTACCAGTGACTAACCCCAAAGCACTCATTTATATTTTTGTTCTTTCAGTCTCCGAAGTTTCCAGACTGAAAGAACAAAAAACGTTAAATTCATCTGCAAAAAGCTTCCTCTTCTCACTTTGTCATTTACTGTGCAACCTCCTTTATATTCAAACCTTTTCATTTATTTCCTGATGTACAACTGACTTTTTCTCTGCATTTAAAACAAATCTATCCACCCATTTCTTTATGTTCATCATCTTTGACATATCAGACAAGTCACTACCTTGTTTTTGCTTCCAGAAAAAAACAACTACCTATAAAGCCTACCACACCATCTCCAGACACCTTTACCTCTCTCCTTCATTCACCCTTTAGGTACTCTTTTCTTTTCACTGTATGTTTTAATGTAGAACACTCCCCCCATCAGGCTCTGGGAAAGAATGTTTTGATCGCCTGTCAACAGGCAGCTAAAGCTTCATATCTGGTTGTCAAACAAGAAAATGTGATTGTACTAAATTTTCAGGCTGTGCTATGATTCTCTTACGTAAATTCAAAGAAGATATTGTTGCTGATTTGACTGTAAAGGAATTTCTCTGCATCTTGCTTGTTTTTTTTTGGACAACTAAACCATGGAATATAATTTTTATTCTCTTTCTTTTAGTATGTCCGTCTCTCACTTAGTCTTACATGTTTAGCTTTGTCCTTATTTTAATGTAAAATCAAATTCCCATCACCAGTGTGAGTGTCAGAACTGAGACTACGCAATAATTTAGTTCAAATTTAAGTAAAAATTCAAATTCCTAAACAGTATGGTTTACATCCATCTGGTTGGAAACCTAGGCCTGATTATACAAAACTGCACTAATCTAGTCCTCCACTAATGCTGTCTGGTGTTGCTGCCATGTGTTCACTATATCCACGAATGGGTGTTGTTCCTGGCTTCCCTTCAAGAAAGTAGAGAATAGCCCTCTAGCTGTGGAAAACATCTATACCTTGCAATTCACATGGATCTTTATTAAAACTTGGGATGTGATTTGCTGCATGTATCTGTGTGGGCTTTTTTTTGGAAAACCCACGTTCTGCCATTCCAATGCTATAGAACAATGAGGACAGTACTACTCCCATTTCTGCCCAGAAATCTTTACTCTTCTGAATTTGCCAACCCTAAGGATAAGTTTTCAGACATAAGGATCAGGATTGTCTTTCGATGCTGTGAGTTCAAGCATAGCACTGTCCAGCTTCTGCAAAGCCTCAAACAACAAGAGATGCTCTTCTTGAAAAAAGAGACTTCATTCACATTGGTGATTAAGTCCACCATGAAATGCATGTTCACAAATTTGACTGTCTTGATCTCCTAAAGAATGTTCCCTAACTCAAGCTATATCAGCACCCAGTCAGTTTCAGCCATATGTTCCAAATGGGTGACAACCAAATGATCATTTTTGATCAGTGATTTGGCTTGACTAGCAACCCAGTATACAGGGTAGCCACCTCTAAAACAGCTACAGCTGCCTCCAAAGGCATCAGCAAGAACTTGAAGTTGCAATAGTCTTTTGGAACATAAATATAATTTGAAAATATCAATTTCAACTTTTTATGACCTGGATAATTATTTGGGGATCCAGAGTAGCACGCTGAAGGTAGTGTTTGACACAGTTCACAACATGGAGAGTATCTCATCTAAACTTGGCCTGCATACTATTTGAGCTGTCTGTGTCCACTGCTCAAACAATTTTGATTTCAGCTCTCCTGCCTTGATACCCACAACTCCTAAAAGTATTCTAACTTCTTGTTTAATATGACCAGCTGTACCAGACTCTAAGTCTACCATGTCAGCAGAGATAGCAAAGAGACTGCTTTCCCATCCTCCACAACTGTTAGTATATCAATCAGTAAGCCCAGCAATAGACCTAGCCTTCTGTAGGTATTTTTGGGACCCTGTTGTAAGAGACACTGCAATTTCCTTTATAAAGTGTTTCATTCCAGGATTATTAATACAGTTTAATTCAAAATTAAGGGGTCTTTTGGCCTGAAAACTGTAGAGTATTTCAAAAACTCTAAAGCTGAAATTATATTTGACTACTGTAAATGGAGTTAAACAAGGTGACAAATTTATGATGTCTTTATGGTGTATTTTATGGAGCAAAACAACAATATGAACTTCTTGGGACAGAGACACGATTTCTGTTTCCACGCATTTCACATGAGCAGCAGAGTGATCATGTACACGTAGGGCATCAATTCTAAAGGCCTTACAGTTAGTTACAAGAAAACTGTCATCAGATATACAAATTATACAAAACATCTAATCTTACAGACATGAAACCCAAGGATATTTAGCTTTCTATGAACTCTGGGAAGGCCACTGATGTCTAAGTTTCTCATATGCCTAAGCACATTCTTCTGTGTCACATATTTTTAATGCTTACTTGGTCCAGGGCCTTTAGCATTATCCTCTGTTGGTTCAAACTAATATGGGAAACTTTATTACCTAAAATGCTGAAGAATCTAGTTTGTTGTGTTACAGATATTTTTCACTGTTTTTAAAAAATTCAAAGAAGTCTGTGTATATAGTTTTTATACAAGTGTGTTTAAGTCAAGGATCGATTTGCAAACTAAGTTAATGCGGTCTTGGCAGCAAGTTATGTTTGCAATTGTAAAAGGCTTTAGCAAAGTATAAAAGAGAGGGGGCATCTCCCTCCTAAAATCAGTTCAAATCCAATTGTGTATTGCAGTAGCAGCAAGTAATTCAATTGTAGCTTCTTGTTCTTTTTCTAGAAAACCTATTCTGACATGGTCAGCAAATTAAACTATCACTTGCCTTCACTATCCTTGGCAAAAATAAGTGTCTTTTGGCTCACTGAGTATGGCCCTATAGCTTGTAAGCTTTACTCTCCTTCTTAAAATCAAATCAAACTGTCATGCAGAAGGAGATGCTACTAAGTTTGCAAGGCTCTAGAACAGGGGTTGGCAACCTTTCAGAATTGGTGTGCCGAGTCTTCATTTATTCACTCTAATTTAAGGTTTTGCGTGCCAGTAATACATTTTAACATTTTTAGAAGGTCTCTTTCTATAAGTCTATAATATATAACTAAACTATTGTTGTATGTAAAGTAAATAAGGTTTTTAAAATATTTAAGAAGCTTCCTTTAAAATTAAATTAAAATGCAGAGCCCCCCGGACCAGTGGCCAGGACCCAGGCAGTGAGAGTGCCACTGAAAATCAGCTCGCGTGCCGCCTTTGGCACGCGTGCCATAGGTTGCCTACCCCTGCTCTAGAAGTTGTCACATGGCCTATTCTGAGCTTGGCTGGAAAATTTAAACTGTTGTTGCTTACCCTTTTGGCAAAGGTAACTATGTTTGAACTATATGACTGTGGTTGAAAACCCAGACCCAGTCTCTGCCCTTCCCAGTCTCCCCAGATCTCTGCTCAGATCCCTAACATACTATGCACTCCAACTGAAATTCACGCTCAGGCATGTTAAGGAATGCATTTCTCCCTATTACCACTTCCCCCCCCCCACCCACCCACACCCCCCCAAGGATTATTTATCTGGCTGACATCAACTAGGCTCATTCCCCTCCCCTCCCCTTGGAGTAGCAGCTCAATTCTCTTTGCTTCCCTGTCGCTCAGCCCCTCTGGCCACCCACCCCTCTGAATGGCAGCTCAGTGCGGCAGTGCCTGATGTTGCTTGGTCCATTCCCAGAACCCCTTGCTGTTCTTTCACTGCAAGCATGAACTCTGACACACTTACTTGCCTAAACAGCACTACTTCTTGCCCTGGGTTTCTAGGCAATAGGGTTTTTCCCCATTTTGCTCCCCATACCTTCCCGAATCCTAAATCTTTTTTTCTCCCTCACCTGTGCATCTCAACTTCTGTTGCTGCCTCTTTACTTCTTTCAATTTATTTGTCACCATAGCCCTTTCACCTGCCTCATTCCCAGACATTCTGTTCCAAGTACTGTTTGCTGGATTTTCTGATACTGCACTTTACTTTTAAAACCATGAATTTCACTGTCACCTCTCACTTATTTATTTTGCTGAACAGTTCTGCTTTCATTTCCAGGTCTCCCACTCACAACCATTTACAGGTGGGAAAGATGAATCTAGAGGAGTAATAAACATCCACCACATGCACTTTCCAAACTCCCTACTGTTTGTAAAAATGTTTATTTGCCACAAGACTGGCAGCATATCAGCCAGCATAATATAGAATAAACCCACTGGTCACATCTGAATTGCTAATAAAATAAACTGATTACATGCAGGTCCTGCACACAAAGAAACTTGAATACAAGAGGAACCTTCTTAGTCAACATTAAATTGTAAAATGCATAAAATTTCTCTTATGGTAGAGAAGAGACAGAAATCAGCTGTAATGAACACAAAGGAGTGTTGGGGTTTATATTCATCTTACTGTAAATAAATCCTGTAGTTCTCTTTGGCTTCTAGCTCCCTAACAAAGCACAGCCTGAGCTGCCTACCACAACTACACAGTTTTCCCTAAATCCCGGCATAGGATAAGTACTCGTGCAGTCAGCAGTCCTTTGGCACTAGTCGTTTTCTCCCTTCCCCCTGTAAACAACAGAGAGAAATCCAGGTAAAAGCAATCTATGTTATTTCAGCCATCTAACTTCTCTGTAGCCTCTCTCACATCTCACCCTGGTTCTAGTAATCTTACCTACTTCAGATATAGTCTCTGGGCACAGGGTAGGAGAAAAATAAGCTTCAGGGATTGACAGTGAGTACTGGAAACTTCATTGTCCCATTTGGAAGTCAATTATTATTTAACCTTGATGCTGATGCTAGTCTGGAAGTAGCATGATCTTCTCAGAGAAGAACAAAGCTACTAGGCTGTTGATACATGCCTTGTGCAGCGCATGTCAGCTGTACAGCAAAGAACCGGTATGTGCCTAACTTCACTCTTTGTAGCTTGTTAAATTTTACTGCTTCAAATCATTTATACAAATAAACAGAAGAAAAATAAGTAGAAGGAAGGAGAAAGACAATAACGGACATGGTACAGTGCAGAGCTTTAGCATTTATAATAAAATTATTATGCATTTCTATTATTTTATCATTTGCTTTTCTATATCCTTGTGACATTTTCTGATTAAAATATGACTATATAGATCATTGTTGCAACCACTATTATATATTTGCAACAAATCTTGTACAAAATGTGGCATGTAAGGTATCTGTGAAAAGGTTATGATTTGCTGGTTATAATTATGCTATCTGTATGCATGTATCATTTTTGTATTGGAAGTAATGAATATTGGCTCTATACCTGGATTTCAAATGTTTGCTCTTGGGGTAATGCCCACGAAGTAGTTAGCCAGCACATCTTGGAGAGACTATTCAAATTGAGTGGCTCATCAAAAGGACACTTAACTCACAATGGACCATGGGAGAGGCCCATCTACACTAAGTGGACTGTCCTATAAACGTCCTGTCTGGAATATAGGTAATGGCTTCCTGCAATGACTGAGCGAAATTGGGCATGAACATATGACTTGCCCATGTGACTCCAAACACTATGTGGTCACCTGTGATTCTCCACTACCTGTGCTGAGGTTTTTGTTTGAAACAATGGGTTTCCCTCCATACTGCAGAGGATATAAATGGCCCTGGAAACCTCTCCATTTTGCCTCTGTCCTGCTCAAATCTCTGGGCTGTGGAGTTATACTAATGGGAGCATTCTAACCAAGGGACTGAGGTCCTTCCAATGATTTGGAAGCAACCAGAGACTTAAGCCAGCAGTTTATTCCATCACTGCTACAAGCCTGAACCAAGAACTTTGCAATTACTGTATGTATTTGATTCCTTTAACCAATTTTAACTCTCATCTTTCTTTCTTTTTATGAATAAACCTTTAGTTTTTAGATACTAAAGGATTGGCATCAGCGTGATTTTTGGGTAAGATCTAAGTTATATATTGACCTGGGTGTGTGGCTGGTCCTTTGGGATCAGAAGAACCGTTTATTTGATGAGACTGGTTGTAAAGAACCACTCATCTCTGAATCCCGTGTTTTTGGTGGTGATATAAGAATTGGAATGCCCAAGGAAACTGCTTTTATGACTTCTTGTTAGCCAGTGTGGTGAAACAGGAGTTTACTTTTGTTGCTGGTCTGGTATATCTTATGAAAGAATAACCACCATTTTTGGGTGGTGTTTGCCCTATTTCTCAGCAGTTTGTCCTGAATTTGGCATCCTCAGTTGTGACCCACTGAGGCACAGTTAACAGTTCCTCATCACCATATTATTAGCACCTCTACATAATATGCATCAGTTATCTCTGCAAGGAGCCACTCTCTTTCCCTGTCCCCTTAAAATGATTACTTACTGTCTTTACTCTTCTGATTTGTTTTACACAAGCGCTTAGAAGCCCCAACTCAGATCAGGGTCCCACTGTGTTAGATGTTGTACAAACACACAGAACGAGGCAATCCCTGCCCAAGAGAGCCTGCCGTCTAAACAGACAAGACAGACAAAGATTTAGAGGGAAAACAGAGGCACGCAGAGGTGATGTTACTTGCCTCTGGTCAACAGTAGGTCAATGGCAGAGCCAGGAATAGAGTCCCACACCAGTGTCCTCTCTGCTGGATCACGCTGCCTTTCAGTAGTGATTATTGGTGTTTGTTTTCAGCTACCTTGAGTGTCGGGCTACACAGGCGTTTGTGGAATGCCAGCTTAAACAGGTGCATAGTGCAGCACACCCTAAAGGGGGTGGTGACATTTACCCAGCGACTGATCTGCAAAAGAGAGTATCATAATCATGGGCCTTCCACTGATACTGTGCCTGGCTCCAACTGTCACAAATGTAAGCCTGGGCTCCATGAGCCTGCGCGTCCTTGATGATCATAGCAGATGTAGTGGGTATTGGAAGGAGAGGCAGTCACTGTGACAGCCAGGCCCAAACCCAGTCAGAGACTTAAGCATAAGGACAAGGACCTTGAAATGGACCCAGAATATGACTAGCATTCAGAGCGCTGGGATGATGAGTTCTCAGTCAGTCAGTCCCTCGCTTCATCCAGGTCCTTGCTTCATTCAAGAATCACATTTCTTGCATTTGTGGAGGATACATGGAGTTGGATACTATCTGCATACCAATGGTATCAGATCCCATAGCATCTCATGGTCTTTACCATTAGCCGACAACAGATACTGAAGAAGAGAAGCAAGAGAATTGGTCTCTATAGGCTTCCAGGGGTGAAGACCCTTGGGGAAGAGGAGGAGCTTTTCAAAATTCATATCATACATTTAGTGCAGCACTTTGATTCAACTAGATGGTGGATTATTAGATCTAGACCACAAAGGGTAAGGAAGTGGACAAAAGGAAAATGCTATCCCATGATTCATTTTCACAATAGAATTATGAATGCTACTTCTAGCCTTTTCCAAGACAAGTAAAAATTCTTGAGAGAGCTAATGTCATAAGTTATTAAAACAGCTTAAAATAGTTCAGCCACTTGATGCCACCATCCCTGGCACATGGGACACCGTCCCTGAATTAGTCTGTAAGGTTACTATTTCCTCCTTCAAATCCCTCTAAGACTCACTTCTACTGTGATACCAACAAGAAATTAGTCCATTAATAATGACTGAGTAAAGGGGCAGTTGGGAATAGTAGGTACTAATATTAAAAAGAAAAGAAAAGAAAAACCATCTTTGATTCTACATTTTATCACACTCCCTCATCCTTCATTCTGTTGCTTGTCATCTTACCTTGTAAACTCTTCAGGGCAGGGATTGCGTCTTCCTATATGTTTGTACAACACATAGCACATTGTAGGCACTGCCACAATACAAATAATAATCAGTCACACCATTGTTTTACATCACAAATCCAGGTCAAACCGTGCCAGGCTGACTGAGTGCAACCCAACAGTTTGGTCAATGATAAGGCATATCTATGACTTGCACTGAATCAGAGTACCAGCTCCATTCATAAAACAGATGATGAAGTGTCATACTTACCTTTTAAATGGGCGCAAGAATAGATTAAACATGTGCACATTATTATTTATAGATCAGCCAAGCATCTATATGAACATAGGCACAGGGTGGGGGAAGGAAGGGAAGGTATTCTAACTAAATTTCCAATATCCACACTCAGCAGAATAGGATGGTCTAAAATAATAATGCTTCATAGATGCCTATACATCTTCTAAAGCCTCCCAACTGATTTATTTACCAATGCACATGCACTACTAAATATGTTAATATGGGACAGAAAAGTTCCAAGAATCAAAATTTGGTTCTACTTATGCAGCACAGCATTACCCCAAAAGGAGGACTGTCAGTTCTGAACTGAAACATGTATAGGCTATGTGGAACAAAACAGAGGTATTAATAACACATATCACATTTGAAAAAGCAGTTCCTCAACCCAGAAATATTGTCCAAACAATGCATCTCTCTAAGGACTGGATCAGCACAGTCCAAATTACCGAACCAAACATACTAATTAACAGAGTTTAAGCTGGTATACAGACTCAACAGTCAAGAAAGGGGAAAATGAAGTTCCAACTACATGTCTCTTGAAAGCTAATGGGAGTCAGGTGCCTAAATACCATTTGTGCTATTGAAAATCTCCCTAATCTGACTAAAGATTGTAACTTTCCAAACACAGGTCATACCATTAGATTGTGGGACTGTGACCCAAGAACCCCCTTAATACCAACTGGCAAGGGGATTAAAGGAAATTCCTGACTCTGGTGGTGATGCTGGCGGGCCAGGTGCCAGCTCATGCCAAGGTCCCCATGTCTCAACTGGACATTGAGAGATAGACAGCAGGAACCTGCCTGGCTCACTTGTGGGTTAATATTGATAAAATAGATATTAGAATGATAAGAAAGTATTTAGACTCTATTGAATACTTCTGAGTTGCTGAATGCACTAATCTTACTGGTAATATCTGTGTTCCATACTGTAAAGTAGTATTTGAGCAGTTGTATTGAGAGCCTTTGTAACTGTATGAACTGCCATACAGGAGAGGGACATTAATTAGTGTGAAGAGCTGCTCTTCCACAGAAATTGTTAGACCCCTTCCGAAAGAGGAGACCCATCAGTGCTAGATGGGCTATGGTTAGATCTTACAACTGGAAACTCCCTACATCTGGATTGAGAAGCCATCAACAAAAGGATTAAAAGACTCTTGTTGTTCTGCTCTCCTCCTCATGAAGATGAGTCATGCAAGTGGATTCCTCCCATTGCAGCTCAGAGCATGTGGCAGGAGGAGGATAAAAGCCCCAAACCAAAGGGGCTAATGATCTCTACAGTGCTTGAATTCTGGCAGGGCGAGGGAGGGGGGAGGGCAAGGTGTTTCTAGGCATAAGCAAGAGATCCCCATCTGCTTAGCCTGGGTTATAAAATAATCTGATGAGGTTCAACAAGGACAAGTGCAGAGTCCTGCACTTAGGACGGAAGAATCCCATGCATTGCTACAGACTAGGGACCAAATGGCTAGACAGCAGCTCTGCAGAAAAGGACCTGGGGTTACAGTGGACAAGAAGCTGGATATGAGTCGACAGTGTGCCCTTATTGCCAAGAAGGCTAATGGCATTTTGGGCTGTATAAGTAGGGGCATTGCCAGCAGATCGAGGGACGTGATCATTCCCCTCTATTCGACACTGATGAGGCCTCATCTGGAGTACTCTGTCCAATTTTGGGCCCCACATTACAAGGAGGATGTGGAAAAATTGGAAAGAGTCCAGCGGAGGGAAACAAAAATGATTAGGGGGCTAGCGCACATGACTTATGAGGAGAGGCTGAGGGAACTGGGATTGTTTAGTCTGCAGAAGAAAAGAATGAGGGGGGATTTGATAGCTGCTTTCAACTACCTGAGGATGGATCTAGACTGTTCTCAGTGGTACCAGATGACAGAACAAGGAGTAATGGTCTCAAGTTACAGTGGGGGAGGTTTAGGTTGGATATTAGGAAAATCTTTTTCACTAGGAGGGTGGTGAAGCACTGGAATGGGTTACCTAGGGAGGTGGTGGAATCTCCTTCCTTAGAGGTTTTTAAGGTCAGGCTTGACAAAACCCTGGCTGGGATGATTTATTTGGGGATTGGTCCTGCTTTGAGCAGGGGGTTGGACTATATGACCTCCCGAGGTCCCTTCCAACCCTGATATTCTATGATTCTATGATCCCTAAAGGACAAATTGAGCTTGCCGATTATAGAATCCTGTATTGCCTTCTTGAAACCTAAGACTAACCCATTCATGTGTCTATGGTTGCTTATTTTAACCTTTTAAATAACTTTCTAATTTCCTTTTCCTGTTTAATTAGTTTTCATATAGTTTACTATAGGATTCGCTACAAGCGTTCTCTTTGGTGTGAGACCTAAAACACAACTGGTCCTTTGGGATTAGGAGTAACCTGACAATTGCTGTGTTTCTTGATGTGAGGGGCCATCACAGAAATATGCTCATCTGGGTGGCAAGCCAGACCGGAGTACCAAGGGGACTGTCTGTGACTCCGTGTTAAGGCTGTAAAAGTGCCTGAGGACTTTGCACTTGGTGCAGTTGGTTGGTGAAATCTAAATTTAGAACTCTCAATCAATTTGGGGTTTGTACCCTGGCTTTTAACAGGCCGCCCTGACGTTGCTACTCACACTCTTGCTTCACTGTTGGGAGTGTCACACTGGTATATACGTTCTGGTTCACCAAAGAATGTCATGTGAGGTTTAAATGAAAGCCAGGGTCACACTGGTCATTAATATTGTTATGAAATGTATATACAGATGCTATGTAAAGAGTTATGTATATATACTGAAAATATGTTCTTAGAGTCTGTATCAAGTTATTAGTCACCAGAAGAGTTGAAAATACAGGCTTTGTCAGACAAGAGAGATGTATTTACCTATCGCTCTGTCGGGATGTAAATTAAGTGTTGTAAGCTAACATAGTGGATACCCATTTACATATGAAGTTAATGAAGAGATGTGACATCAGCAAGGAAGCAGGATAATAGGAAAAATAACCCCCAGATGGTTATCCTGTGTCTGAATACAGGCCCTGAACTTAGGGAGGTGTAAGTAGAAGGCAAAGAAAACATCCCCCTCATCCTGCACCCAGGAAGTATGTTTACATTCATGAAAATGGGATATTATCAGCCAATCTTGATTGAAAATCTGCAGATGACTCTGAGTGAGATAAAACTTCTTTACACAGAAGGTAAACCTGTTAGTTAAATTTAGTCTCTAGAAAGCATGTTATTTTGTTTTATATGTAACCGTTTGGTTCCAATATCCTTATTCACCATCACTTGAATCTTTGATAATACATTTATTCTTGTTTTCACTAGAAATATATCTAAGTGATGTGATATTAAGCAAGGTTCTGATCCTAAGTTGAATCATACAAGCTGGTGTGTATTCTACTCCTTTTGAGACAGCAGACCAGGTTTTTAGTGGCTAAGGGGCTGGACATTACAGGGGAACACTTCAAAGGGGCAAATAGGAACACCTATTGTTAACATGCAATGCAAAGTAAGGACTGGCATAGCCCAGAGCAGAGAGTTTGGGTGGCTAATAAACTAGAGCGGTCAGGGAGCTGACACTTAGTTTAGCACAAGCAAAACTCTCACGGTAGAAGCAGAGGGGTAACAAGGTGACTCACAGTCCTGGGTACCCCAAGAACCATCACAGGGACCACCCAGGTTTGTATCACACAGCGCTCAGGCACATGAATTTTTATGACAGAAACTAATCAGAATACATGAATCATAAGAATTTTTTTCTACAATGAGACAGTGATGTGATTTCAGGTCAGGAAAACATGGACAACAGGCCCTCATTTATATCACATAACAATAAGCAATACTGTACAGTACAGTATTATTGCCAAGGACATTAAACTCCTACAGACAATAGAGAGAATAGAAATCATAACTGGACAAAGTGATTGGGAACATACACACTCAAATATGCACACAATAGTTTATTAATGAAGGTCAGCACTAGGTTGCTTCCTGCAAATTACAGTGAAGGTGGGGAAACAATCTGAATATTATTATCGAGGATAAAGTGGGTGAGGTAATATCTTTTATTGGATCAGCTTCTGTTGGTGAGAGAGACAGACTTTTGAGCTTACACAGAGCTCTTCTTCAGATCTGGGGAAAGTACTCAGAGTGTCACAGCTAAATACAAGATGGAACAGACTGTGTAGCATAAGGGGTTAACACATATTTCAAGGGGCCATTCAAGACGAAATAGCCCATTAACATCTCTTCAGTCATGAGGTGGAGAGGGGAGAAAGCTAGAGGGAGGTGGTTAAGTGGGTTATTGATTGTTGTAACAAGCCATAAATCCAGTATCTCGATTCAGTCCCTGTTTTTTATTATCTACCTAAATTATGAATTTTAGTTCCCAGGCTCAATTTTTGAAGGTGTTGTGCAGGTGATGAGGGCTGAGAGGTAAGCTACGGAGTGGTTGTTTTGTGAAAAATTTTCACCCACAGGTGATGTGGTGTTTTTGTCTTTTATTATTTTTCTGTGAGAGTTCACTTGAGAGCATAGTGATTGTCTGGTTTCACATTGTTATTGGGGATGAGGTACACCACATGTGATAGGCATGTGTAGGACCCATGGATCTTGAAAGGTGTGTTGTGGGGAGTGTTGATCATTGTAGCAGTGGAGATATGTCTGCAGGTTTTGCATCTATTGTTCTAGCAGGGTCTGAGGCCACTTTGAGTTCGTGTGTCCTGGTCTGTGGGGAGCTTGCTTCTGATGATGAGCTTGGAGAGGCTGGGGGGGTTGTTTGAAGGCCAGAAGAGGGGGTTCAGGAAAAACTTCTTTCAGGATGTGGTGGTAATTGTTTGATGATATTCCATATGGGTTCCAGTGTGAGGTGGTTGGCAACAACTAGAGGTGTGTGGTTGGAGGGGGTATTTTACTATCGAGGATAACAACTGGCAGGAAATCTGTGGCCTAACATTTTGTCAATATATGTGAGTTGTAAAGTAAGGCAGTATCCTAAAATCCAGATTCTATCTCTGTCAGACTGCACAAGGAGTAGAGAATGTGAAGGAAGTCCTTCTGTCTCCTTATTGCTCATCTGAGGCTTGGCAGAAAGGATCGCGGTGCACGTGCTCCTTAAATGCAATGCAGGGGTAGTGATAGATCAGTCAGAGGCATGATATTACAGACAAAGTATGTGAACAGGACATAGGGGAATGTGGTCAGAACTCTGCCCTTCACCCCAGTGCACTGGTTGGACAGCACTGATGGAGCACATGCTGTACCTCCATTAATGAGATGCAAGAGCCACTTCTAAGGCCATGTCTACACTTACCAGGAATCGACATTGCTGTGATAGATGCAGCGGGGATCAATTTAGCGGGTCTACTGAAGATCCTCTCCCATGACTGTCCTGTACTGGTGCCAATTTAGGAGCCAAATACAAATCTTAGTTGCTAGACATTAAAACACTTTGAAACCACTGGCACTTGTATTCATTCTTCAGTCATTAGTCAGACTGGCCCTAGCTTTGTGTGGCCCTGTGACAAGGAAGACCTAAGGAGTAGGGGCATCAGACACCGCATTGCACATTGGAAGTGGGGAGAATCAGATAGCCAGGCAGGTCAAGCTGGCAGCACTGTAAAATGTCAGGGGGATGCAGGAGGGTTTGGACAGCTAGGGGATGGGGAGCAAGGAGGGATGACAGCTTGGATAGGCATGGAATCAGGGTTTGTAGTGGCCTGGTGAATTAGGAGATGTATAAATCATAAGATTCTTCTACAGCATCGCTGGTGTTCATGGTGCTCTATAGACCAAGAAAAATAAAAATCTCTTTGGCCCCATTATCCCTTCCTGCTGAGAAACCCGTGGGAGGGGAGAAGCTACTCAGCGAGTTAAATCATGGGGAGCTGCTGACTCATGCTCCCCTAGGGAGCAAGGGGTTTGAAAAGCTGCAAAGAGCCCATAAACCTCACACAGCCAGGCTGCCATTGGCTCACTCCCCCTTTCATCCCTGCAAAAGGACAGGGCAGAAGCCCCAGAAGGAGAGTTAATGCTGGGCTAGACCACTGTTATCTCCCATGGTTTTCCAGTCAGAAGCTAACTGGGTGTTGCTGCACAGACCGATAGCTCTCTGGCTCTGCTCCTCTCCTGCCCCACTTGTAGCCCCAACTAGGCAGTGTCCAATACAGAAGGCCTCCCATGATCACCTGAGGAGAGGGAGCAAACTCAACAGCTCTCACTCCTTCCAGGAGCTGGAGGGTCTCTTACCCTCCTTGCATTCACCCAGTTCCATGGTGTCACACAGTGGAGGGGAGCGTTTGGCCTCATGTTGGGATATCAAGATTTTGAAGCTGTTGTAGACTTTCAATCGGCAGCCAGGCAAGCATCTCACGATGCCTGGTCTCCACTCCAGCCAGTTCATTTGCTCTCCCACTTGCCATGTTGTGACACAAACATACCCAGACAAGTATATTACCCCTGTGCCCAACCAACTTCTCAATATTTTACCAAAGGGGGTCATGTGTGGCTTCTGCTGAAAGCTAAGAACTATCTGATCATCATGGTTATTGCAAGACTCAATCAGCATTAAGAACAATGGACATCTGTGGAGATAGCACTTTTTTTTAAAAAAAACTTTCTGGATCAGGTGGAGACTTTAGCATTTACAACAACAAACGAACCCCAGGAGAACTTTCTGAAGAGGGGCCCCCTGGGCTAAGAGACAATTCCCTGTAAATATATTAGAGCAAAAAAAATGACAAGTTGTTATCCATTACAGAGAAGAAACTCTGCCAGCAGGGCTCTCTCTTGAAAGGTGGATCCCAGCTTTCTGAACTGGACAAGCACTGCAAAGACCGACCATTGGGTGAGAAATAAATTACTTTGCTTTCTAATAAGGTAGTAAGTATAGGCTATTCATTGCACTTTGTTTTTCTTCTCTTGTCACCGTATGTTTCCAATCCTTGTACTTGCTTTTATTTGAATCTCTATCTCAAGCTCTGTTAAATGAACTTCAATTTGGTTTTACTATAGACATGTCTAAGTGCCTTGTGCTAAGAAGAGTGTTGAACCGAGGTGAAATCAGTGAACTGGGGTGCACTGTTTCCACAGAAGCAACCGATCGGAGTATACTGAGGGCATCCAGAAGACAAGGGACTAGGCAGTCAAATGCAATGAAGTGGGGTATGTAAATTGCTAGCCTACAGCAGGAAAGAGTGAGGCTCGTGCAGGTGATAGTGATTCTCCCCAGACACCTTAGGGAACCCCAAAAAGCATCACATGTTTTCTATTCTAGTGTGGAAAAAGGAGCTCAAGTAGTAGTAAAGTCACACAGTTAATGGGCTGGCATCTCACACCTAGCAGCCTCATTCTGTCTTCACACTCCTACCACCCACTGATGCATTCAGTGGTGTTACTCGAGAGTGAGGGCAGAGTTTGGCTTCATGTCTAATGTTTATGACAGCTAAACTTAATAAATATAGACTGGCAAGCTACAGAGGTAGCTTACACTTGTAACATTACTGCTTACACAGCTTCTCTCTCTTTCAGTTCCAGCTCACTTACTTATAGGAATTCCAGATCAACACATTGTTCCTGTCTCTGAGCATCTTCCTTACAGGATGGCTCTGGGACTCTCTGTCCCTCTCTGCCCTATCAGCTTTTTGTTGGTGCTTGATGCCATTGAGGCATCATTACTGCTTGGTGGCACTGGGGCATCAGCTCTATTCCTTCCTCCCTCTTTCATTTTCCAGTGTCCCCACAGTCCTCTCCGCTGGCCTATGGAAGGTCTTTTACATGAATGCACCCCCACCCCAATCGAACATCCAACTTAGAGATTGAGAGAAAAATAAAACCTAAGATACCATTGGTACAGTAAGAGAAGTTTTGAACTTCCAGTGCATTAGAAATGGCTGCTATGACAATGGGATACAGATTAAAATCTAAGAATAAGGAGTGTGAGAGGAAAAGAAAAGCTGACCTTTAATAAGGCCAAATTCTACTGAAAGCACACAAGTCAACTAAATCGGCTGGGGACAGGAAGCCGCTCACCCAGGCTGTGGTGCAGTAGTTGAGCCACTTCCTGGCTACTACTACAGCTTTGCAGCTGCAATGGCCCCCTGGGCTCTGCACTCTTCCTCCATGGGAGGAATACGGCCATGGATTTAGGTAGTCACAAATCCACTGGCACCGCTCCTAATCCTCTTCTGCCTTACCTCACACCTATAATGCTTGAGGGTGAGGAGCATCTGCAGAGCTGTCCTTCACAGCATGCAAGGGATTTACACAGCTCCCAAAACCCTGCCTCTACCCTCATGAAGCAGAACCTCTCTGGCTCTACTACTTTTAGGTCCCCCGTCCTCTGCATAGGGAAGGAGGCAGGATTTGTAACTTGAAGATTTCTGAATGACACGCATTGCGTTATATATTTTTATTGCAAGGTTAATGTCAGTGGCAGCAGAATATTGTGACTTTAGATAATCTTGGATTCATTTCTATTTATAATTCATAGAAAGAAAGTGATGGAAAAGGTCATTCAGTGCTAAATAACACCTCACCAAAAGCAGTTCACTGGATACTAGGTTAATCTGTGCTATGTTTTTATACTGGAGCCATTTGTACTGCTCTAGTTAGGCTAATGTCTAGGTTTCCAGCATAAGCCTTTCTATTGAGAGATTTATAACTCTGTAGTGAAAGACAGTTAATAACAACTGAGCATTCCTAGAAGAGTGCTCTTGTTGTTAAGACACAGAAGTGAGAGTCAGAGGACTTGGGTTCTATTCCTGGGTGTCCCACATCTTCCCTGTGGAACCCTGCTCAAAATTTTTAAACTTGGGTGACTAAAATTATACACCGAAATACATATTTAGTCACCCTAAATAACTGGCTTGATTTTCTGGAAACCTACAGATTTCAATGTGGACTGCGAGGAACTCAGCACCTCTGAAAATCAGGTTACTTATTAAGATTCCTAATTTAGTCCTGGGAATTTAAAAGATTGGTCTTAATTTCTCTGTGCCTCAGTCTCCTCATCCATTAAATAGGAACACTGCTGCCCTTCTTCCTGGGCATGTTTGGAGGCTTAGCTCATGAATGTTTGCGAAACATTTTGAGATTCTCAGATCAAAGGTTCTACAGACATACACAGTATTATGTCTTGATTTACAAAGCACTCTGAAAATATTAACTAATGGATCTCCACATTACTGGGAAGAGGTAATTCACAGCCATGTTTTACAGATGGGGAAACTGAGGCAGAGATGTTGGGTGACTTGCCCAAGGCCACACAAAGTCAGTGTCAAAACTGTGATTAGAATCTAGGATCACACTGCCTTCCTGTTAGAGCCGAAACCCCACAAGCAAGACATTTTTCCTTCCCACTTAAATTATTTTTTCTATATTTATGTCAGATGAATAGAATAAATGTGGTTAAGGACATGATTCTAAACCAAATTCTTAAAATGCTCCTTTTCACAAAAGGCATTTATTTCATAGCCATTGGTCTATAAGGACACTAGGACCTGTTATTTTTATAGTAAAACAATGAAAAAGCATGGCGTTAACATTAGAAAAGCTGCTGCTATACATGCACAGTATTCGTCATAAGAGTTTTTAGTGAGCTTCAGCGTTATTTAGTATGCACATGGTGTCATGCCCATGATCCACAGATTAACTGGTCCGAGAGCTGAACTGTACCAAGGTGCAGCAGAGACACAGACTAACACAATTCTAAATCAGGCTTTCACTCCTTCCTTAACATATGCCTAAAATTTAGACAGTAGGTCTGAGGTGTCTGAGAAAGGCATAATCATAAAACCTATACCTGTCAAGGGTACAATGATATAAATCAAGGGAGCAGTGAAAAAAAACTAAAATCAAAATTTCCTTAGGTTTTTGCTTTGTGCCACAGTCTTCATGTCATTTTTACATTGGTTTTGCTGTTCTTTTAAATCTCAAGAAATTCTTTGCGCATTGGAAACCCTACATGCTGGAGACGTGAATGCTATTGCACAGGATTTCTGAACTCAACTTGACCAGTACAGATTGTAGATTGATTTTCAGTGGGAGTAGCAGAGATACAAATTTAAAGCAAGCATGACAAATTTTAAAAATAGTTATAATAGTAGTAACAATGACACTTTGCATTTTTATAGGACCTACCATCATAAGAACATAAGAACAGCCATACTGGGTCAGACCAATAGTCCATCTATCCTGTCTTCCAACAGTGACCAATGCCAGGTGCTTCAGAGGGAATGAACAGAACAGGTAATCATCAAGTGATCCATCCCCTGTTGTCCACTCCCAGCTTCTGGCAAACAGAGGCTAGGGACACTTCAGAGCATGGTGTTGCATCCCTGCCCATCCTGGCTAATAGCCATTGATGGACCTATCCTCCAGGAATTTATCTAGTTCTTTTTTGAACCCTGTTATAGTTTGGGTCTTCACAACATCCCCTGGCAAAGAGTTCCACAGATTGACTGCGTGATGTGTGAAAAAGTACTTCCTTTTGTTAATAGGCAACCGATTGATTTTAAATTTCATTTGGTGACCCCTAGTTCTTGTATTATGAGGAGTAAACAGCATTTCCTTATTCACTTTCTCCACACCAGTCTAGATTTTATAGGCCTCTATCATATCCCCCAATAGTCGTCTCTTTTCCAAGCTTAAAAGTCCCAGTCTTATTAATCTCTCCTCATAAAGATGCTGTTCCATACCCCTAATCATTTTTGTTGCTCCTCTCTCTACCTTTTCCAATTCCAATATATCTTTTTTGAGATGGGGTGACCAGATCTTCATGCACTATTCAAGATGTGGGCATACCGTGTATTTATATAGGGGCATTATAATATTTTCTGTCTTATTATCTATCACTTTCCTAATGATTCCCAACATTCTGTTCGCTTTTTTGACTGCAGTTGCTCACTGAGCAGATGTTTTCAGAGAACTATCCACAATGACTCCAAGATCTCTTCCTTGAGTGGTAACAGCTAAGTTAGACCCCCATCATTTTGTATGTATAGTTGGGATTATGTTTTCCAATGTACATTACTTTGCCTTTATCAACACTGAATTTCATCTGCCATTTTTTTTAAAATGTCGCCCAGTCATCCAGTTTTGTGAGATCCTTTGTAACTCTTTGCAGTCTACTTAGGACTTAACTATCTTGAGTAATTTTGTATCATCTGAAAATTTTGCCACCGCACTGTTTACCCCTTTTTCCAGATCATTTATGAATATATTGAACAGCTCTGACCCCAGATCCCTGGAGGACCCTGCTATTTGCCTCCCTCTACTGTGAAAACTGACCATTTATTTCTACCCTTTGTTTCCTGTCTTTTAACCAGTTACTGATCCATGAAAGAACCTTCCCTCTTATTCTAATCCCCCCCCCCCCCCCGCATATTTCCTGTGTTTCCCTGCAGAAAACGGGGCAGGGAAGCAAAGGGAAGCCATGCCGGGGGGAGGGAGGGAGGGCGGGGGGCGACCATGAGTGCAGTTTTTTGAGGGGGATTGCCCCCTGCAAACAGAGACAATGGGGGAGCACATGGGGTTACATGCCACTGCCCCCCCATTCTGCAAGCGCAGAGCTGCCCAGCTGAAGGAGGCTGTCTCTCAGCTCTGCTGACTCTGCAGCTGAACGCCAGCTCCTGGGACCTAGTGCCAGTCATGCTCCCCTTCTGTGTGCTGGGAGCCTTCCTGTTTTCTGTTCTGTGCAACCGTGAGTGCCCGTGGTGGGGTTGGGTAAGGGGGGATGGGAAAAATGATGCAAGGGGTGTGGGGGAAAGAGGCAGTGGGAAAGGATGGGGGGTGGAATAGGGCAGGGGGAGGGGAATGCGGGAGTGAGGGGAGGGGGATGGAGAAGAAAAGGGATAGGGGAATCACAGGGGGAAGCGGGAGCCCGGCATGCGGCTTCTCCTCGGCAGCAGCTGGGGCTCTCCCATTCCCGTTAAGCAGGCCCATCAAGCGCCCACCCTGACAAGACCTATCTCCCTACACCTGGACCCCTCTAACAAGCCCCCCCACACCCAGACCCCCACCCCACTGATCCCCAACCAGCTGCACCTGGACCCCCACCCCCTCCAGCACCCAGACCCCCACTGAGCCCCCCACACCCAGACACCCCCGCCGAGTCCCATCTCCCCATACCCAGTCTCCCCGAGTCTCAACCACCTTCAACTGGATCCCCTGCAGAGTCCCATTGCCCCTGCACCTGGAACATCCCAACGAGCCTCTGTGCATCCAGATCCCCCACTGAGCCACCCACACCCAGATTGCCCCACCGAGAAACCTCTCACCCCACATCTGGATCCCCCCACAATAAGCCTCTCCACACTTGGCTCCTGCTGGGCTGAGCCTGCCTGCCCACACCTGGTACACCTGGCGCAGGGGGAAAGGGTCCCGGGGCGTTTCTGGGGCAGGCCCAGCCCTTGCACTGTGTCAGGGTCAGGTGCAGCCTCACTGCAGAGTCTCTGTACCGGGGGGTGTGGGGGCTTCAGGGTGACCTCCCACCTCAATGCAGCCAGTGGCCTGTGCTCCCCACTGCCATGCTGGAGCCACATTTATTTATTGACAAATACAATTTGCAGAATTTTAAAATACTGTGTGCATAATTTTAAATTTTTTGGTGCAGAATTCCCTCAGAAGTATTACTTAGCTCATGAGCCTTTGATGAGGGACCTTGTCAATGGCTTTTTGAAAGTCTAAATACACTATATCCACTTGATCACCCTTGTCCTTCTTTATTGACCGGCTCAAAGAATTCTAATAGATTGGTGAAGCATGATTTCCCTTTACAGAAGCCATGTTGACTCTTCCCCAACAAACGGTGTTCATCTATATGTCTGATAATTCTGTTTTCACTATAGTTTCAACCAATTTGCCTTCTACTGAAGTTAGGCTTACTGGCCCGTAATTGCCGGGATCTCCTCTGGAGCCTTTTTTTAAAAATTGGTGTTACATTAGCTATCCTCCAGTCATCTGGTACAGAAGCTGATTTAAATGATAGGTTACATACCACAGTTAGTAGTTCTGCAATTTCATATTTGAATTCCTTCAGAACTCTTGGGTGAATACCATCTGGTCCTGGTGATTTATTACTGTTTAATTTATCAATTTGTTCCAAAACCACCTCTAATGACACCTCAATATGGGACAGTTCCTCAGATTTGTCACCTGAAAAGACTGGCTCAGGTGTGGGAATCTCCCCTCACATCCTTTGCAGTGCAGACTGATGCAAAGAATTCATTTAGTTTCTCCTTTTCTTCCTTGAGTGCTCCTTTAGCACCTCAAGTGTCTAGTGGCCCCACTGATTGTGTGGCAGGCTTCTTGCTTCTGATGTACTTAACATTTTTTTTTGCTGTTGCTTTTTGAGTCTTTGGCTCATTGCTCTTCACATTCTTTCTTGGTTTGCCTAATTATACTTTTACACTTGACTTGCCAGAGTTTATGTTCCTTTTGATTTTCCTCAATAGGATTTAGCTTCCAATTTTTAAAGGGTGCCTTTTTGCCTTTAACCACTTCTTTTACTTTGTTGTTTAGCCATGGTGGCACTTTTTTGGTCATCTTACTATGATTTTAATTTGGGGTATAATTTGAGCCTTCATTATGGTGTTTTTAAAAACTTTCCATGCAGCTTGCAGGCATTTCACTTTTGGGATTGTACCTTTTAATTTCAGTTTAACTAGCGTCCCCATTTTTGTGTAGTTCCCCTTTCTGAAATAAAATGCTACTGTGATGGACTTCTTTGGTGTCCTCCTCCCGCCCCCAACCAGGATCTTAAATTTAATTATATTATAGTTGCTATTACCAAGTGGTTCAGCTATATCCACCTCTTGGACCAGCATTCAAGCATCTCAAAGCAGAACTTCTCAAAAGCTCAAATTTTACAGAAATGAATGAATTAATGCTCCCAGTGCCCTCGTGAGGCATCATAGTTCAATGGCTAAAGTGCTGGAATGCAAGTCAAGAGAGCTAGGTTCTATTATCAACTCTGCTGTGTGACCTTGGTCAAGTCACTTCCATTAACTGTGCCACTGTTTCCTTCCCACTCTTGTCTGTCTTGGCTATTTAGACTGTAAGTTCTTCAGGGCAGGAACAGTGGGGCCCTGGTCTCAGTTGGGGCCTCTATGTGGTACCATAGTACAAATCATCATCACCACCACCACCACCTGTTTTGCTGATGGAAAAATATAAGTACCCAAAGTTTAACATTACTTGTCCCAGGTCACACAAGAATGACAGAGTTAGGGCTAGAAGTGAGAGAACCTTGATTCCATGTATTGTTGCCACAAGACGATTCTTCCCCTACCAGCAAGCCCTCAATGTTAACCGAGAGAAGGACGGAGGAGCTCCTCTCTCACCCCAGGAACTCTGTTCTCAGTAACTGAACAGAAGCAAAAAATTAGCAACACCTTAACACCCTGACGCCTTAACTCTAAGCTTCAAAATGTGCCCCGCTTAGAGCTGGTTCATGCCTTCCAGTTTATTTCTTCTTAAATATAAATGGCAGGAGCCTTTCCTACCTAGGGCAGGAAACTCAGTTCCACCACACTCACAAATGATTGCTAGACTTAAAGATATATAGCCATTTCATCACTTTGTCCAATGAATCACCTCCAAGATGTACCAGAATGAAGAATAAACCACAGCAAATGCTGGCTGTAGCAAGGGATCTTCTGCTGCATTACTTCTAAACATCTCCAAGCAAATACTGGACAAATTGTACAAACAAAGGGTCAGTACTGTGGTGAATATTTCACCCAGACAGCATAACAAAGTCCAACTTTGCAGAGTACAGAGTGGAAAAAGTCACTTATCAATAGGGCCCTACCAAATTCACGGCCATGAAAAACACATCACAGACTGTGAAATCTGGTCTTTTGGGTACATTTACCCTATACCAGTGGCTCTAAACCAGTAGTACACCTACCACTGGGAGAACGCAGAGGTCTTCCAGGAGGTACATCAACCAGCTCTGAGGACAGTGCCCCCCCACAGGCAGAAGCGCAGAAGTAAGGGTGGCAATATCATACATGCCATCATTACTTCTGAGCTGCTGCTGCTGGCAGCAGTGCTGCCTTCAGAGCTGGGCTCCCAGCCAGCAGTTGCTGCTCTCCAGCCACCCAACCGTGAAGGCAACACCACCATCAGCAGCAGTGCAGAAGTAAGGATGGCAATACCGTGACCCCCCTACAATAACCTTATGCCCCCTCCCCTAGCCCCTCTTTTGGGTAAGGACCCCCTACAATTACACCACCGTGAAATTTCAGATTTAAATATCTGAAATCATGAAATTTCCAATTTTTAAAATCCTATGACCATGAAATTGACCAAAATGGACTGTGAATTTAGTAGGGCCCTACTTATCAGTTATTCTTTTTCAAGACACTACTTGTTCTTTAATAAAATACTGAAGAGATTTCTCTCAATCAGGGAAAGTTTAAAAAAAAACCAACCAGACATACCCCTGGAAAACGATATTTGGATACAAAAGATCTTATTTAACTTTTTATTCCTTTTTGGAGAACACTTATGATAAGGGATTAAATCTTGTAGCTTATTTGAAGTTATACAGTTATGATTTATTTAAAAAAAACCTACAAGAGTTGGCTTTAGCTTCTAATCTCAGGTAATATAGACAACCATTATGTAGCCAAATTTCTCTCTCCAAGCAGGTTTTTTCCAGTTTGCAACAACCCCCCTTTGTGCTATTGCTCAGTTTTAACATCATTTTCTTGAAGCTATATTTATCCTTCCTTCCACACATCTGTCCTTCATGTGACTCCAATTTTTCTTAATAAGAGCCAGTTTTTTCTTGGTAAGCCATGTCATTTTCCCTAGGTTTCCAATACTTCTCCCAAATCAAGTTATTTGTTTCCTACTTTTAAAAAAATGGAAATGTATCACTCTTAGAGCTCAGCCTGGCTACCTGGAGTTTCTGGAGCTGTCTGTAAATTGTCAGTGGCTTGGATAAAAGTATAAGAGTGCTCTTGTTTGAGTAACAAAAATATCATAGATTTTGGCTGGGAGTCTTGAGCATCAAAGTGCAGATTAAATTTTGCTTACTGGCCCTAACCAAAAGGACACCGTCCTCCTTTGTGCACTGGGGAATGGCTTTTGGGTTGCCCACACTGATGCTCACTCTTGACATTTTTATCAAGAGTCGCATGATATTTGGTAGATTTTTTTAAAGTTCCAGCTCCTGGAGTCCCATGATTATGTAATAATTTCAGCTGGGTTTTTTGTTTGTTTGTTTGTTTGTTTTTAAGTATGTTTCTAACCTTCATGGTTGTGGAGGAAAGTTTGACAATGTGAATCTTAAAGGCTCAAATACCAAAAAGGAAAATTAAAAAACAAATGGAATGGGTTACCTAGGGAGGTGGTGGAATCTCCATCCTTAGAGGTTTTTAACGCCTGGCTTGACAAAACTCTGGCTGGGATGATTTAGTTGGTGTTGGTCCTGCTTTGAGCAGGGGATTGGACTAGATGACCTCCTGAGGTTTCTTCCAACCCTAATATTATATGAAATGTATTAGTATTTTTAAAATCTTCTTATTTTTAAGCCAATCTTATGTTTTGGGGGATCCTTACTCATTATGTTTGAATGCTTGGGGTTATCTATACTGAGTTGGTTTTAGAATTCAAATTTGCATCAACTGTTGCATTTTAGTTCATATTGCTATCAATTCCACCTCTTTTTATATTACCTGTATATCTGTTTAGTGTACTTGCATACAGCAGGCTCTACTCTTTCCTCTGGCCACTTATATTGAGAGTAACACCCCAAGCATTTTCCTAGGAGTCCATCACAGGAAGCACATAGAGCTACTCAGAAATGAGCATTTCCATATGGCAGCATGAGTCATTACAAACTGAACAGCTATTCCTCAACTTCCTTTGCTCAGCACCTTGTGAGATGCTCATCACTTTGCAGGACTGATCTTTGAGGCTACACCAGGTTGGTTAGGCCCATTGGATAGGACAGCAGAGTGAGAGACAGGGCACCTTGGTTCTATTGCTGGCTCTGGTATCAGCACACAATGTGACAGTGGACAGTTACCAAACCATTTTGTTTCTCAGTTTCCAGACTGTAAAACCACCGAAATAATTATAACAATGACTATCCTCCTTTGTAACGCATTTTGAGATCTATGGGTGAAAAACTTTGTCTGAATGCTAAGCATTATTAAACCATTATTTACAGGGTAAAGCATCCTCTCACCTATAAAAATTATACCCACAGGACTTATGGAAGCACACACAATTATTTTTCAAATCGGAGGGAACTAGGGAAAGTCTGGAGGGAACCAAACTTAGTAAAATTCCTAGGGAAAGGGAAAGAGTGATTCTGATTCTGGCAAATAGCAGCCGCTACATCTAACTGCAACGCCTTGCAAAATAATTGAACAATTATTACCATATTTGGACTCAATACAGGAGTAACTGGATGAAGTTCTATGACCCCTGTTATACAGGAGGTCAGACTAGATGATCTAATGGTCCTTCCTGGCCTTGAACTCTATGAATTAATTGATAGTGGGGGAAACTTCTCTGAACACTGGCAGGGCTCAAACTGAGCCACTACAGGCTATTCTGGCACTGGCCAGCATATCACACTGGAATATTGCAGGGCCTGACCACTGTTCCCACAGGAGGAAGGAAGAGCCTATGTCAGCCTCCCCTTCTGGGAATAATTGGAGCTATCATCTCACATCATCGGTCTACGACCACCTCACGTCACTGTCCCATCTGCAGGAGAGAGGAAGGGCAGAGCTCTTCCCTAGCCTCCATGCTCTGGGCCTTGCTTGCAGCACCTTTGAGACAGATTTCTGCTTCTTATAGTAAAGCGAAGCCAATACTGGAAGTACTGCAAAGAGACACAGCAGCTCCAGGCCACACTTTTAGAGAATTTCCTACCCAGTAATTATTTTCTGTGACCTGGAGTGCAGAGGACAACCAACCTTGAACTTCACCAAAAAAGCTGAGCTGTTTTCCAGCAGGCAAAACAGCTGCCTCTCCTCTCTCTGCTTCTAGTGAGCTGTTCTCTTTGAGGCCCCTAGCCATAGATCTATCCCCTTTCTCCCACACTCACAGGGAGACTACAGAGGGTGAAATTAATTCACCTTCAGATGAAACAAAGGCTGACAAGAGACTGCAAGTCATCAGAGCAAATATCTTCTGAAGACTGAAATTACCTGATTAGCATGTTGCTAAAAGGCTGGAAATCCAGACTAATTTTAATCAGGAAGAGTACTTGTACTTATGCTGGTTATTTGGGGAATTCCAGAAAGAAAGCGCCCTTCCTTTCCTCTCATTTGTCAGTATATTAGAATACATTGCCTGATCCATCCCAGACACCGAAGTTACTCCAGTAACTCACACTAAAGGGTACACCCTCTGCTTGGAAGCCTGGATCTCCAGGTCTAAATTAAATGTAGTAACTGCACCCTGCACCAAGCTCTCAACTATTCCCCTGCATATAAATGCTTCTCTATCAGACATTCTGGGCCATAAATTGGAGGCATGCTCTCTGGAGAAAAATTGAGCTTGCAGCAAAATAATCAGGAAGGATCACTCCGTGCCTCCTAACTCTCCCAGACCGCCACTGAACAGATAGCAGACATCTGAGAAGGTAAGGAATTAAATCTCTTCCCATATGTTAGAAGAGCAGAAGCTGTTCTTTACATAACAGATTGCTATCAGTTCCCTTAATGACATCACTCAATATGCCATAAAATTGGCTGCCAACACTCTGGATACTTTGCTTCTTGCCAGAAGGGCTCTCTAGCTCTGGCCATGGAGTAGAAGCTGTATTGACAAAATGAAGGTCAAGGAAGTCCCCTTCAGAGGCTCTCAGCTCATAAAGAGCAGTCTGGATGGCTCCTCTCAGCAATTCATCAGACTATAAAACTGTCCTTCCTGGCTCAGCCTGCTAGCAAAAGAGCACCAGAGTGGATTCCTCAAGATATCTGTGGTTGAAGTCTCCACCCACAATCCCCCTATGAAGCACTGGCAATCAAAGCTCAAGAATAGTAGCCAGTCCTTTCCCAGATCAGCACCCTCAGGTCATGATTTCAACAAGTCTGATAAGGGCAAAAACTCCATCGCTTCATCACTTCCTGTCTCTCATTTTCTCAGAGAGAAGGGTAGGAAATTTCCATCAGATGCGTTTCACTGTAAGAGCAAGATATTTCAGTACTGTAAAGGAGGGCTATTTCATAGGAGTTTCTTTCTGACCCCTTTAGTCGCAGTCTCATATCAACCTTTCTAGCAAAAATACAAACAAAACAAAACCCTGAGCATAGCCCTAGTTAGGATAAGGTGCTATCTGTAAATAGAAAGCCCTTGAGAATTCACAGGAACTCATTCCAGGCTGCTCTCTGATCCCAGAATACCCAGGACCTGACATATAGCACTGCATCTCAAGTGAGTGCACAGTTGCTGTCAAAGGTTGAAGGTGGAATCCCTTGAGGTCCCCTCTGGCAGCCAACAGCCACAACTGTAGTAGACTTTTAAAGGATGTTTACTTTCAAATTCCCTTAGTGCTAAACTACCTGCACTTCCTCATGGGCATCTGTGTTCTCCCTTAAGTGGAGAATTAGCTCAACTGTACCCGATTGTTCTCAGAAAGAGCAAATAGACATCAAAAAGTGAGGAAGATATTTGATTAACTAGGGCCAGTAGTGAACAAAGAGAAAAGCTCTTCACTCTGGCTTAGTTCATAGCATACCTGAGTGTACTGAAAATTTCAAAGATCTGGCCTGCCCAGCCAAGGAGAAGCTCCATAACTGATCATAGATGGCACACTGCAGGTTGCCTCTCTCCACCTATTTGCAGGAAACCACCCTTTGCTATTCCTCTAACTCAGTCTGTAAACACTCTTACTGCCCTGGCCCAGTTATGACACATTATCATCATCACTTTCCCTGGAGGTTGACCACTGTCCCCACTGTTACCACCCACCTCCTCAGCTGGCACGGCAGAGCCATTTGGGCAGTAGGGGAAAGTAGAAGAAAGTCACAAGCTGAAACTTCTTGGGCCTTCAAGCTGATGTCTGCAACTGAACGGCCCCAAAATGTGCTTGAATAGCCTCATCTACTCCCCAGGTCTCAACTGAACCTCTGCCCTCTGCAGCAATTTTCACTGACAGAAAATCTACAATGCGATGATACGAAGGGGATGATGAAAAACAATGTTTGAATAATCCCTCACCATGTAGACTCAGAGGAGGGTTACTGTGCTGATGTTCACTGCTACTGTGAG
Source organism: Emys orbicularis (assembly GCF_028017835.1). Taxonomy (NCBI): domain Eukaryota; kingdom Metazoa; phylum Chordata; order Testudines; family Emydidae; genus Emys; species Emys orbicularis. Next base: position 28,828,353 of record NC_088683.1, on the reverse strand, counting down.
TAAATGAGGCATGTGTTATATACCTGAATAAGCTGCCATTTGGGTAGCTTTTTTGTAAGAAAGACAGTCAAAAAAGGAAGTACAACATTCCTTAGAGTGCCCTAGTGACCAAGAAAATGGGAGACTAAACCTCAGGTGTCTTTCAATCACTCTTCAATGTTTCGAGGCTCTCCCCTGGAGCCAGCCCCACTGACGATCAGGGCCTCTGAACTGATGCGTTTCAAGTTATGTGATCTGTTTTGTGAACATTAAACCTTAAAATGTTACCAGGTCATTCAAGTCCTATTATCAGTGGGAAAAGGCTGGCTGGACTGAATTTGTACTATCACACACATCGTACTCTGTGTACAGAGCAAGAGGTTGAAATAATGCCCATGAATTTTGTTCTCAAATTTGTAACTGCAATGTCATGACTGCAATGTAACAGATGTCAAAACAGAACCGAGTCCCTCATTAATGCAGAGATAAACATACAGAATATATTGTCTTGAATAGCAATCCAATATGTTGGTATATGTATGCCATTTCTTGTCACGCTACAGCTGGTTGCACATAATGCTCTACCATCATAAATATGTTTGATTTTGTTTGTCTTCTGTAACCCTTCTGCCAGATAGAGCTGGCAGAAACACAGGCAAGATTCAATGTCTAGGGGTTTCTCTTAACATCACAAAATAGAATCAGCTCGAGCCTCCACTCAGTAATCTGTAAAAACTAAACACCACCCCTGGGCACCTCAAAGAGGCAATACTTCTTTGTGTGTACAACAAAATAAAACTTAATAGAAGATAAAAAAGGGACCCAACATTAATTTGGAAAAACACCACAACCACAATTCTAAACCATGTGACCACAGGCAAACACCCACCCATAGTGCCTTGGGCAGCATGCTTTGCCTCAGTTTCTCACCTTGCAGTATGAAAGTCCGACAAACGAACATCTCTTAACACACCACTCCCTTCTCCCTCTGCTGCACTCCATTCACAGTTGGCAGTCCTTGGTTAGCTAAGACCTGGAGTTCAGAGGTACATTCACAGAGGTTCACCTCCCCCACAAGGGGGGACCCAGCAGGCACTGAGCAATGCCTCTGTTGCTGCTGCCTCTGCAATTGGCTCACAGCTGCCATTGTCTCTCTGCCATTGCTGACTGCTGCCACTTTCTGGCCACCATTGCTTGCTGTTCCTGCGTCACCACATTCTGCCACCTAACCCAACTCTTACAGATTTCAGCTCTCGCTGATTTCAGCAGCTAGTGCAGAACCTCACAGCCAGTGAAGTCTCTGAGTTGTCTTTAACGATCCCCACACAAGGTCTAAGGTTTAGCCCCTAGACCTGTTCAGCAGTGATATCAGCTCTCTAAGCAACCCAAACTACACACAAGGACTCTCAGTTGAGTCTAATCAGCTCTATCATTAAACACTGCAGAGGAGCAGAATACGTGGTGTCCAGGACTATTTTAAGCACAGTCCACACCACCAATTATAACACCTATTCCCACCCACTCATTTTTGCTGGGATTTGGCATCCTTACCCTTGCTTAGCAAGTGAGGTTCCGTTTAGGGCGCCACTCTCAATCAGGGCATGCTAAGGACAGTTCTCCTGCCCTTTACTATATACTAAGGCCTTGCCTACACCCAGCCGCTAGTTCGGCGGCTGGGAATCGAAGTTCCGGGTTCGATTTATCGCGTCTGGTCTGGACGCGATAAATCGATCCCGGAAGCGCTCGCCGTCGACTGCGGTACTCCAGCTCGGCGAGAGGAGTACCGCGGAGTCGACGGGGAGCCTGCCTGCCGCGTGTGGACCGCGTCTGAACCGCGGTAAGTTCGAACTAAGGTATGTCGTAGCTGAAGTTGCGTACCTTAGTTCGAAGTTGGGGGTTAGTGTAGACCAGGCCTTAGGGTAACAACATTTCATTACCCCCTTCATTCAAATACTAGGGTAATTTGCAACCCAAAACCAGCCAAAATTGATCATTTTGGCAAAGCAGCTCCATCTGCTTCGCACCTAGGCAGAGTAGGTGTGTCTAACGATGTTAAGCGAATCCAATTTCCCCATAAGAATTAATGTAAATAGGGGGGGTTAGGTTCCAGGGCAGCTTCCCCTACTCTGCAAGCACCAGAGGCGGGAGGTTCAACCTTCAGCCGGCCCACTCCACTCCTTCCCCCAAGCCCCCACCGTTGACCCGCCTCTTCTCTCCCCCCACCTCCTCCCCCTTTACTTCGCTCGCTGCGTCCTGGCTCCTCCCACCTCCCTCCCCTCCCTTCTAAACGCCGCAAGGCAGCTGATTGCCGCGTAGGGGAGGGAGGGGGGAGGCGCGCCGAGTCCTCGCTCCTCCCCCCTCCCTCCTGCCCGGGGCAATCAGCTGGCTTGCCACGTTCGGGAGACAGGGGAAGGAGGGGGAGCCTGCCCGCCGAGTCCTCGCTCCTCCCCCAGCCTTCCTGCCTCCAAAACGCCGCAAGCCAGCTGATTGCTGCTGGCAGCAGGCGGGGAGGGAGGGGGGAGGTGCGCCGAGTCCTCGCTCCTCCCGCCTCCCTCCTGCCCAGGGCACTCAGCTGGCTTGCAGCATTTTGGAGGCAGGAGGGAGGGGGGAGGAGCGAGGACTCAGCGCGCAGGCTCCCCCTCTCTCCCCTGCCTCACGAACGCCACAAGCCAGCTGATTGCCGCTGGCAGGAGGCGGGGGAGGAGGGGGAAGGCGCTGATCCGCGGGGTCTGCCAGCGGGCAAGAGGCACTGGGGGGGAGGGGGGCGTAGGGAGGCTGCCAGCTGTGGAGAAAGCAGGCAGCCAAACAACGTAAGAGTGGAGCATTGCACAACTTTAAATGAGTATGTTCCCTAATTGATCAGCGATGTAACAACGAAACAACTTTAAGAGGGACGACTTTAAGTGAGGAGTTACTGTACTTTCCATTAATGGAAATTAGAGTTTTTTAATTTGTTACATTGATTACTATGGATAGAGCAACAGGAACAGCCTTTTTACAGAATGGGCCAATTTCTCTACTTTTTCTACACCATTGTGTATCTTGCAACATAAAAAATTTTTCAGAGCATTTAAGATGTAACAAAAATATATTGAATCAGTATTTCTGCACTGTTCTATTTAGAAGTCAACATAACTTCTGATAAACAATCAACTGTATTCTTGAAGAATGCACAAAACATTCATTGGCTCCTTATTTTTAAGCAACACTGCCTGCCATGGAAAATTCAGTGTTTTCCGACACATACCACACAATGGTATTTGACATATTTCATGCATTTACTATTCTCATGCTGTGTGTTAACTTGCAAATGTTGCTGAGTTTTTATAAGCTTAAGGGACCACATTCTACAAAGGAGGACCGAAGTTTGCATGCAAAACTTTGCATTCAATTAATAAAATAATAAATGAATAATAATAATAAATATTGACTCTTCTGTGACATAATAATAATAATAAAAATGACTCTTCTATGACACTTTTCATAGGAGGTAAGTATCATTATTCTCATTTTACAGACAAGAAACTGAGGCAGAGAAAGGCAATGTGACTTGTCACAGTTCTTGGGCTGCTGACGGGCACCTACTACTGTCTGGACACTTAAAAATCCTAAGAGTGCCCCTGTCTAACTAAGCAGGAGTCTCTAAAACACAAAATTGAGTCAAATAGCCTGACTGTGTTTGAAGGGATAGGGCTCCTGGGCCTGGCTCCCACTCTCCTTGTCCCTTTAGGATAGTCCTTTTAGTTTAGTAACCCCAAAAGGGGTATGCAATGGGGTGTACAGACCCCACGCTGGGCTTGAAGGGGTTAAAGGACAGTACTGGGCTCAGACAGCCCCAACCCTCAGAGCATGCGCTAACTGGGGAAAGGGTTGAAAAGGGAGTAACCCAGCTCAGAAGGGGGAAGGCTGGGGAAAAGTACAAACCTTCCCTGAAGGCTCCGGACAAGGGTACTGGAGAAGCCTTCCCAAGGGAGGAAGATTGCACGTTGAGCTCGGGCTGACAGTTTGGTTGCTTTTTCTTTTTGCCTTATATTGGACTGGAGGCAGGTGGAGAAAGGCAGATTGTAGGAAGTGACCCAGGGAGGGGAACTTGGAAGGCACCTTTGGGAGCCAGATACTGTTGACCTCCTGGAGGTCAGAACCTGGTGGAGTGGGGGAGGCCAGGCTCCCCTACCAAGTGCCGCTACTACAGGAGGGCCATAAGCCTCCTGCCCACCTCACTGCACCACTAATTAAGAGAGAAACTGGACTGCAAACCCAGGGAGCTGCTGCTAAGGATGATAACCAGTAGGCCACCTGACCCACCAAGGTCTCTATTACAGGGTAGAGGGTAATGGTACTTGCCAAACCTAGGCAGACTAGTGAAGGGAGTGTGTGGTGTTCTGGCAGTGTTGTGGTGCTCTTTGGGGGTTTGTTTTGCTGTGGGTAGTGGTGTTTTAGTTTGGTTTGTGTTTCCTGGACTAACAGGACTTAGGTGGGAAGGCTACGACAGATACAGAGGCAGCAGTGGTAGTGACTCAAGCAGTGGAAGACACAATGAAGATGACTGGATGTGGAAGCTGCAGTATGTACATGATCCTGGAGGGGGTACCTGAAAAGAGTTTCGTCTGCATGAAGTGTTGCCTGATGGAGCTGATGGAAGAAAAGATCCGAGGATTGGAGATGCAGATGGAAACTCTGGTTGAGTTCAGAAGGGGGTTTGAGCAGATGATGGAGCAAAGACATGAGGAGGCTGAAGGGAAAAGCTCAGACTTGCAGATGGAAGCAGGACCAAAGAACTCTGAGGGGAGACTGCTGGGTGAGGAAAGTGGACAGTGGAAGCATGTGACTAAGAGAACCAGGCAGAGGAAAAGACAGGCTAGTGAAGGAGAAATAGAGCTCAGGGACAGGTTTGCAGAGTTGGAAAATGAAGAAGGGGCACAGCATCTGGTCACTGAAGGTGGAAGGGCAAGGAAGAAGAGAAGAGCAGCTAGTTCTACAGGAATAGGGGAAGAATCAATGGAGATAATAACACCAAATATGAGCCCCAGGAGGATACGGGGTGGGTTGCGGAGGATTGCAAGGGAGAATAGGAATCGAGAGGACTAGCTGCAAGAGGGAACAGGGGATAGACCGGAGAATCACACCATCACCAGGAAAAAACAGGTCTACATGATTGGGGACTCCTTACTGAGAAGAATAGACAGGCCTGTAACCACAGCTGATCCAGAGAACAGAAGGGTGTGCTGTCTGCCGGGTGTTAAGACACGGGATGTGGACCTGAGGCTGAAGAAGATCCTAACAGGAGTGGGAAAGAATCCACTGAGTATCCTTCATGTGGGAACAAATGATACGGCTAGATTCTCGCTGGAACATATCAAGGGAGACTATGCCAGGCTGGGGAAGATGCTTAAGGAAATTGAGGCTCAGGTGATCTTCAGTGGGATTCTGCCTGTTCCTAGAGAAGGGCAACAAAGGTGGGACAAGATTATGATGATCAACAGATGGCTCAGGCAGTGGTGCTATAAGGAGGGCTTTGGGATGTATGACCACTGGGAGGCATTCATGGACAGAGGACTGTTCTCTCGGGATGAACTTCACCTGAGTAGGGAGGGAAAATAGACTTCTAGGATGGAGGCTGGCACAACTGATTAAGAGAGCTTTAAACTAGGAATTGGGAGGAGATGGTTGGAAATCCAGGTAATCTCCACGCCAGATTTTAACATTGAGAGGGAAGAAAACAAAGTAAGAAAGGATACAGCCGTGGGTAGGAGAATGGACATAAGGAGGAAGGGTAGCATAGATACCAGTCTAATAGGTGATACTGGCAGTAGAATGTCTGTGCCTAATCGGGTAAAGAATGTGAGTGAAGCCAAACAGCAAAAATTAAGATGTTTGTACACCAATGCGAGGAGCCTAGGTAACAAAATGGAGGAACTAGAGTTACCGGTGCAGGAAGTGAAACCAGATATTATAGAGATAACAGAAACATGGTGGAATAGTAGTCATGACTGGAGTACAGGTACTGAAGGGTATGTGCTGTTTAGGAAAGAGAGAAATAAAGGCAAAGGTGGTGGAGTAGCATTGTATATCAATGATGAGGTAGACTGTAAAGAAATAAGAAGTGATGGAATGGATAAGACAGAGTCTGTCTGGGCAAAAATCACATTGTGGAAGAAAGCTAGTAGAGCCTCCCCTGGGATAGTGCTTGGGGTGCGCTATAGACCACCGGGATCTGACCTCTTTAATGTTTTTAATGAAGTAAATACTAATGAGAATTGTGTGATCATGGGAGACTTTAACTTCGATTTTCCTGGATATGGTAGCTGATGGATTCCTTCACCAAGTAGTTGCTGAACCAACAAGAGGGGATGCCATTTTAGATTTGGTTTTGGGTAGTAGTGAAGACCTCATAGACTAAATGGTTGTAGGGGACAACATTGGTTCGAGCGATCATGAGCTAATTCAGTTCAAACTAAATGGAAGGATAAACAAAAATAGATTTGTGACTAGGGTTTTTGATTTCAAAAGGGCTAACTTAAAAAAATTAAGGAAATTAGTTAGGGAAGTGGATTGGACTGAAGAACTTGTGGATCCAAAGGCAGAGGAGTCAAGTCAAAGTTGCAGAAACTATCAGAAGCCTGCATCCCAAGAAAGGGGGGGAAATTCATAGGCAGGAGTTGTAGACCTAGCTGGATGAGCAAGCATCTCAGAGAGGTGATTAAGAAAAAGCAGAAAGCCTACAAGGAGTGGAAGATGGGAGGGATCAGCAAAGAAAGCTACCTTATTGAGGTCAGAACATGTAGGGATAAAGTGAGAAAGGCCAAAAGCCATGTAGAGTTGGACCTTGCAAGGGGAATTAAAACCGATAGTAAAAGTTTTTATAGCCATATAAATAAGAAGAAAACAAAGAAAGAAGAAGTGGGACCGCTAAACACTGAGGATGGAGTGGAGGTTAAGGATAATCTAGGCATGGCCCAATATCATAAAGCCTCAGACTTTAATGAGGCTAATGAGGAGCTTAGGGATAATGGCAGGATGACAAATGGAATGAGGATATGGAGGTAGATATTACCACATCCGAGGTAGAAGCCAAACTCGAACAGTTTAATGGGACTAAATCGGGGGGCCCAGATAATCTTCATCCAAGAATATTAAAGGACCTGACACATGAAATTGCAAGCCCACTAGCAAGAATTTTTAATGAATCTGTAAACTCAGGGGTTGTACCGTATGACTGGAGAATTGCTAACACAGTTCCTATTTTTAAGAAAGGGGGGGAAAAGTGATCCGGGTAACTACAGGCCTGTTCGTTTGACATCTGTAGTATGCAAGGTCTTGGACAAAATTTTGAAGGAGAAAGTAGTTAAGGACATTGAAGTCAATGGTAATTGGGACAAAATACAACATGGTTTTACAGAAGGTAGATCGTGCCAAACCACCCTGATCTCCTTCTTTGAGAAGGTAACAGATTTTTTAGACAAAGGAAACACAGTGGATTTAATTTACCTCGATTTCAGTAAGGCATTTGATACGATTCCACATGGGGAATTATTAGCTAAATTGGAAAAGATGGGGATCAATATGAAAACTGAAAGATGGATAAGGAACTGGTTAAATGGGAGACTACAATGGGTCATACTGAAAGGTGAACTGTCAGGCTGGAGGGAGGTTACTAGTGGAGTTCCTCAGGGATCGGTTTTGGGACCAATCTTTTTTAATCTTTTTATTACTGACCTTGGCACAAAAAGTGGGAGTGTGCTAATAAAGTTTGCGGATGACACAAAGCTGGGAGGTATTGCCAATACAGAGAAGGACCGGGATATCATACAGGAAGATCTGGATGACCTTGTTAACTGGAGTAATAGTAATAGGATGAAATTTAATAGTGAAAAGTGCAAGGTCATGCATTTAGGGATTAATAACAAGAATTTTTGTTATAAACTGGGGACACATCAGTTGGAAGTAACAGAGGAGAAGGACCTCGGAGTATTGGTTGATCATAGGATGACTATGAGCCGCCAATGTGATATGGCCATGAAAAAAGCTAATGCGGTCTTGGGATACATCAGGCGAGGTATTTCCAGTAGAGATAGGAGGTGTTAGTACCGTTATACAAGGCACTGGTAAGACCTCATCTGGAATACTGTGTGCAGTTCTGGTCTCCTATGTTTAAGAAGGATGAATTCAAACTGGAACAGGTACAGAGAAGGGCTACTAGGATGATCCGAGGAATGGAAAACCTGTCTTATGAAAGGAGACTCAAAGAGCTTGGCTTGTTTAGCCTAACCAAAAGAAGGCTGAGGGGAGATATGATTGCTCTCTATAAATATATCAGAGGGATAAATACTAGTGAGGGAGAGGAACTATTTAAACTCAGTACCAATGTGAACACAAGAACAAATGGATATAAACTGGCCATCAGGAAGTTCAAACTTGAAATTAGACGAAGGTTTCTAACCATCAGAGGAGTGAAGTTCTGGAACAGCCTTCCAAGGGGAGCAGTGGGGGCAAAAGACATATCTGGCTTCAAGACTAAGCTTGATAAGTTTATTGAGGGGATGGTATGATGGGATAGCCTAATTTTGGCAATTAATTGATCTTTGACTATTAGCGGTAAATATGCCCAATGGCCTGTGATGGGATGTTAGATGGGGTGGGATCTGAGTTACTACAGAGAATTCTTTCCTGGGTGTCTGGCTGGTGAGTCTTGCCCACATGCTCAGGGTTTAACTGATCGCCATATTTGGGGTTGGGAAGGAATTTTCCTCCATGGCAGATTGGCAGAGGCTCTGGGGGTTTTTCACCTTCCCCTGCAGCGTGGGGCACGGGTCACTTGCTGGAGGATTCTCTGCACCTTGAAGTCTTTAAACCATGATTTGAGGATTTCAATAGCTCAGACATAGGTTAGGGGTTTATTACAGGAGTGGGTGGGTGAGATTCTGTGGCCTGCGTTGTGCAGGAGGTCAGACTAGACGATCATAATGGTCCCTTCTGACCTTAAAGTCTATGACTCTATCCTACCTGGCTAGTACACCAGAATCAGTTGTCTCCTTGTAGACACAGGGGGATTGGTGAATGGCCTTCCTGAATGCAGTTCCCCTGAATGCTTCCAGGAGTCTCTCCTGGGGGCTGCAGAGCCACTGTCTGCTCTCTCCCAGAGCAGCTCAATTGTCCCGGAACTTCCTGCTTTTAAGCTTTTATTCCATCTCTGACATGACTGACAGGGCCAGAGGGGCCCACAGCAGCTCTTTAACCCTTTCATCACTGGTGAGGGGTTTATACATCCAATCACACGTGCTCACAAGTCATACAGTAGGCCTACTACTGCACACACAGTTACTGCCATTGTTGATCAGTTACTGTGTATGCAAAGGACCATTCAGACACCACTAACATAAAAATAGCTTACTATTATTACTATAATTTGTATTGCAGTAGAGACTGGAGGTCACAATCAGGATCAAGGGCCCACTGTGCTGGGCTCTGTACAAACATACGATAAATGATAGTTCCTGCCCCAAAGAGCTTAGAGTCTAGATTGGGAGAGTATTCAACCAGGGGGTGGGGGAGTGGGGAGAACAGAATGGAAGGGGATGGAAAGGCAGAAGACAAGGGTGCCAGTAATGGGAATGCTAGGATTCATGCAGTCTCACACAAGTGCACAGGCTTAAACAGGTTGGGGCTTTTTAATAAGATAAGTGGACAAGGGATTAGTAAAGCACTAATAGGCCATTTACTTAGTCACTATAATTAGGCAGTTTATCAGGGCATCACAGTAGATTTGCACATACCACACTTTCCTTTCTCTGGAATTTAATCACTCAGACTATGCCTACGCTACAAGCAAGGGTATGAGTCTCTTGCTCACATACGCAAGCTCACGTTACCTCTCATGGAGCTACCGCAAGTAAAACTAGAAGTGTAGCACTTGTAGCATCAGCGGAGGCCTGGCTGAGTCACGCCAAGTACAAACCTGGCTGAAAATAGTGTGGGTGTGTACAAGGCACGGGTCAGCCATGCCTCTGCTGCTGCTATCCATGCTACCACAGCAACATTGCTATTTACACTCGCACTACCTCAGTGAGAGTACGTCTACATGAGCAGGGGAATCACACCCTACTTTGTAGTGTAGACAGAGCCACAGACAGGGGACAAGTGGCTCCTGATATACATTTTTCTGGGAACTGACTCACACTGTACTATTCTAGTTACAGACTTGTATTACACTGTACTGTCTAAAGAGTGATACTGTACTCAATTTTACAGTCTGGGCTCCCTCTGTAATTTGTTGCAGAGTGCAGTTCCTGCCATAGATCATGTTATACAATACCTGGCTATGCATTTTACAGCATGTAACAATCTGGCGTACTGGCTACAGACTAATCAAATCATTTTACTGACACTATACTTTTATTGTAATCTACAGTGCTACAGCATCTATTAACTCCCACCATATTGTATGTCATTATATCCTAATTTGGCTACACACTGGCAACGTCTTATATACCAAATTAACTTACATCCTTCTTTAAAGAGAGTGCACTGTGTATAAAATTGACTGTGCAATGATAGCTTTACGTTTGCATCATAAAGATGAATTTTCTCTCATCATACTGTATTAACCATAGAGTGATGCTTTAATTCCTTTGGTTATACAGTAGGTTAGTACATTTGAATTGTGTAGTGAGATGTGGATAGAATGACATACAATATGGGAATTAATAGTGGCTACAATATTGTATGGTACAGACACCAATGCTTGTTTATAAATTTTCAGAGACATGACTTTATAAGGCTGTGTCTTTATTTTAATCCCAGACAAAAACTATGTTAAGAGGGAGCTAAACTTGGAAGTACATATTAGTAATTAAGAATAAAATACATTACAGGGATGGTGTAATTACCCCCAAATTAAGCATGATAAACCCAGGAAATTAAGAAGTTTAAATTTCAATTAGGGCACAACCCTTAACTCTGCCCTGTTATAGACTCTTCAAACTTCCCATATAGTTAAAACTCACTGAAATCATAGAAGATTAGGGTTGGAAGAGACCTCAGGAGGTCATCTAATCCAACCCCCTGCTCAAAGCAGGACCAATCCCCCACTAAATCATCCCGGCCAGGGCTTTGTCAAGCCGGGCCTTAAAAACTTCTAAGGATGAAGATTCCACCACCTCCCTAGGTAACCCATTCTAGTGCCTTACCACCCTCCTAGTGAAATAGTGTTTCCTAATATCCAACCTAGACCTCCCGCACTGCAACTTGAGACCATTGCTCCTTGTTCTGTCATCTGCCACCACTGAGAACAGCCTATCTCCATCCTCTTTGGAACCCCCCTTCAGGTAGTTGAAGGTTGCTATCAAATCCCCCCTCACTCTTCTCTTCTGCAGACTAAACAAGCTCAGTTCTCTCAGCCTCTCCTCATAAGTCATGTGCCCCAGCCCCCGATCATTTTCGTTGCCCTCCGCTGGACTCTCTCCAATTTCTCCACATCTTTGCTGTAGTGGGGGGCCCAAAACTGGATGCAATACTCCAGATGTGGCCTCACCAGTGCTGAATAGAGGGGAATACTCACTTCCCTCGATCTGCTGGCAATGCTACTACTAATGCAGCCAAATATGCGGTTAGCCTTCTTGGCAACAAGGGCACACTGCTGACTCATAACCAGCTTCTCATCCACTGTAATCCCAGGTCCTTTTCTGTAGAACTGCTGCTTAGCCAGTCGGTCCCCAGCCTGTAGCGGTGCATGGGCTTCTCCCGTCCTAAGTGCAGGACTCTGCACTTGTCCTTGTTGAACCTCATCAGATTTCTTTTGGCCTAATCCTCCAATTTGTCTAGGTCATTTTGGACTCTATCCCTACCCTCCAGCATATCTACCTCTCCCCCCAGCTTAGTGTCATCTGCAAACTTGCTGAGGGTGCAATCCATCCCATCATCCGGATCATTAATAAAGATGTTGAACAAAACCGGCCCCAGGACCGACCCTTGGGGCACTCCACTTGATACCGGCTGTCAACTAGACATCGAGCCATTGATCACTACCCGTTGAGCCCGACAATCTAGCCAGCTTTCTATCCACCGTATAGTCCATTCATCCAATCCATATTTTTTTTAACTTGCTGGCAAGAATACTGTGGAAGACCGTATCAAAAGCTTTGCTAAAGTCAAGATATATCACACGTCCACTGCTTTCCCCATATCCACAGAACCAATTATCTCATCATAGAAAACAATCAGGTTGGTCAGGCATGACTTGCCCTTGGTGAATCCATGTTGATTGTTCCTGATCACCTTCCTTTCCTCCAAGTCCTTCAAAATGGTTTACTTGAGGACCTGCTCCGTGGTTTTTCCAGGGACTGAGGTGAGGCTGACCTGTCTGTAGTTCCCCAGGTTCTCCTTCTTCCCTTTTTTAAAGATGGGCACTATATTTGCCTTTTTCCAGTCATCCAGGACCTCCCCTGATCGCCACAAGTTTTCAAAGATAATGGCCAGTGACTCTGCAATCACATCAGCCAATTCCTTGTTATATGGTTGAATTTGACTATTTTATATACCAGGGGTGACATCCTAGACCCTCTGAAATCAATGGGAGTATTGGCATTTACTTCAATGGGGCCAAGAATTCCCCCAGATACCTAGATCACCAGAGCTACCTCTCAGGGTTTTAAATATTCATTGTCCAGGTTCACGTATGTTCATCATATGCACTAGATTGTAAAGACTTTTTAGGAGTCTAGAATGTACTTAATTTTGTGATTCAGTAAGTGCTTTTTTTCATGCTAACACATATTATACATGGTTCTTTGATCCATTAAATTCCCTTTCTGCCCTTGCTGACAAAAGATCCCTCTTCTCGCTCATAAACACCCAGGGAATAAGAGATCTCAGAGATAAGGAGAGGGAAAGAAATAATAAAAAATACAGACACAGAACTTGATGCTTCAGTCCTTCCTCATGCACGCCTTCTATTTTGCCTGAGTGAGGAGTGCAGGCTCAGGCGCACGCCTTCTGCATTAGATATGTGCAATACAAACCTACTTACACACAAAATAGAGTCCAGTGGTAAATTGAATGTCAACAAGTTAGAAGGATTTTAGTTGCATCTTTACTCTGATCTTTCGTAAAATAGTTTCCATAGCAGCCTGACATCACAAAATAATTACGCTATGTCAATGACAAGGGGCACCTTCCCAAAGTAACATGCTTAGCAATACTATACCAAATATTCTGTAGAATTTGCAGTTTGTAAACAGAATCTTTTTTGAAGCCCTGATTTTTTTAAAACAGGTTTAGAGATCAATGTTATAATTCCCTTTAGTCCTATACAATCAAACAGTAGATTTCTCTCTTATAAAGACTAATCTCTCTTATAAACATCCCAGTTTACATGCATATTGTGGGTGCAAAAAACTGCTATAGTGGATCTTAATTTAGCAGTTGTCTCCTGTGATCCCATTAGATTGTCTATTTTTCGGTCAGAATGCAAGACAGAAATGGAAATTAAGGGCGGGGGGACGGACAGAAAGAAAGCCCACTTTCCTGACTGACAGCTGTTGGTCACTTTGTTTATTTTTAACTGGAGAAAGTAAGCATAGTGTGGTGATGAGCACAGTAAATGAAACAGAATAGAGAAGAGCATTCATCTAGACTTGCAATTCCTCACAAATGGATTCTGAAATTAAAGCTGATGCAACCACCAGGCCATCTGCCTGACAACTGGTGATGTGCCAGCTGTATATTTGTGTTCTGCTGCGAGGTATTGGCGACAGTTTGGACCACAAACTTCTTTGAGATTGGGTGTGAATGTACCCTTCAATTAACATAGCTGTCAGGTTGAGTTAACAAAAAACCTCCCACCCACCAAGACAAACGACAGTTGTGAACCTGCCCAGGAGATTGCACTAAGAGGGTTTCAGTAGTGGGTTGGGGACATGGGGGAAGCGCATGTGTATGTACCAAGCAGCAACCTGTAAGCACAGTGTGATCCTGGAGAAAGAACTTTCGGGTGTGTTGGCTAAAGAGGCTTGGGGGTGTAAATTAAAAAATGCTCCTTTTGTTCCTGGTTCCTCCTGTGTTCCTTGTAAATAAACAAAACTGCATCAAAGAAAATGCCAGACTCCATCACTTTCTACTTCCAACTGGAACATCCCCAGAGTCCCAAATTCTGACTAGCCGCTCAGGTCAAAAAGGAGCGCCATTTTCTTCAAAAAGATTCAAACCATCTCACCTATCTTAAATTCAAACGTGCATGGCTGGCAAGCCAATAGTGCTTTGAATTTGATAAGAGGAAGAGGAATTCAAGAAGTCAAGACATGACATTTTGAAGCAAAGATAGTCACTAATGGCTATTTTGTAAAGAGTTCAGTTCCCATTTAAACACCTAAATTGGGAGCTGAGCTTGTGAAAATCTGGTCCTACGTGAAGGATGCTCTCTACCGTAGCACTGCTGTGCTGATGGATGCTGTGACGGGTTGGATCACAGAAACCCCCTTGGGAGCTGCCACCCGATGTGCAAAGACTACCCCTGCTTCTGTTTTCCCTGCCAGCTCAGGACTCCAGCACCCTGTCTTGCTGAGCCAGACACTCCCGTCTGCTCCAACACAGACCCAGGGTCTGAATCACTTGTCCCAAAGCTGCAAGTTTACCTGAAAACAGCTTACAGAAGTGTGCTTGTCTCTAGCACTCAGATGCTCAACTCCCAATGGGGTCTAAACCCAGATAAATCCGTTTTACCCTGCATAAAGCTTATGCAGGGCAAACTCTTAAATTGTTCGCCCTCTATAACACTGATAGAGAGATATACACAGTTGTTTGCTCCCCCAGGTATTAATACATACTCTGAGTAAATTACTAAATAAAAAGTGATTTTATTAAATACAGACAGTAGGATTTAAGTGGTTCCAAGTAGTAACAGACAGAACAAAGTAAGTCACCAAGCAAAATAAAATAAAATGCGCAAATCTATGCCTAATCAAACTGAATACATATAATCTCACCCTCAGAGATGCTTCAGTAAGTTTTTTCTCAGACTGGACACCTTCCAGGCGTGGGCACAATTCTTTCCCCTGGTACAGCTCTTGTTGCAGCTCAGGTGATAGCTAGGGGATTCTTCATGATGGCTCCTCTCCCCCTTTGTTCTCTTCCACCCCTTTATATATCTTTTGCATAAGGCAGGAACCCTTTGTCCCTCTGGGTTTCCACCCCCTCTCACTGGAAAAGCACCAGGTTAAAGATGGATTCCAGTTCAGGTGACATGATCACATGTCACTGCAAGACTTCATTGCCCACTTGCCAGCACACACATATACAGGAAGACTAACAGGTAAACACAGCCATCTGCAGACAATGGTCCTGGTTAATGGGAGTCATCAAGATTCCAAACCATCATTAATGGCCCACACTTTACATAATTACAATAGGCCCTCAGAGTTAGAGTTCATATTTCTAGTTTCAGATACAAGAGTGGTACATTTCTACAAATAGGATGATCACACTCAGTAGATTATGAGCTTTGTAATGATACCTTACAAGAGACCTTTTGCATGAAGCATATCCCAGTTACATTATATTAACTTTATATTATAAATACTAGACAGTATTTGGTCCTGCCATGCGGGCAGGGGACTGGACTCGATGACCTCTTGAGGTCCCTTCCAGTCCTAGAATCTATGAACTTATCATGTTTTTATAAAACCATATAGACTGCACAACGTCACAGATGCCACTTCCTAGAAAAGTAATAAAAGATGGCTTTAGCCAGAAAGAAGTCTGTTTGCCAAAGATGCAATCTGCTGACAAATCAGGTTGTTCACAAGACTACAGGCATCCAATCCTTCTTTAAAGTTGCCCAAGTTACAGGTTCCCTAGCCACAGTTTATTCAAAACTAGCAAGGAATTGCCAAGCAAGCCCATCCAACATTAATCAACAGATTATCAATGAAGAGACTTGTTTAGGTTTCTCTTCCAATTTGAACCCTCCACCCCTGTACAGGGAAAGAAATACCTGCAGCAAACCTTAGATATCTAATTTGAGAAATGATATTATTGTGGTATAATGCTTATACTTGCAGTTAAGTGTCATTCTTTTACTAATTCGGTGATATAATTTTACAGAGTAATCTGAAAGAGAAATATTAAGAAGCAGCAGCCAAGTAGTAATTAACTTTCTTTAGAGGAGAAAAAGCAATAAGAATGATAAATTCTTATTTTGCTGAAAGACAGAGACCATAATTTCTCTCTCAGGGAATTAATCTAAGAACCTTGAATTAACTCTTTGGGAAGCTACACTTTAAGCTTTCCTAGTGAAGATCCATTGCCATGTTTGGGGACATAATACTCTAAGATTTAGTAGCTGAGTTTAAGTAGATGAATTCCTGGGGGAAATCTTATCCTGAAACACACTGTCCTAATCAGTTAGTAAGATTCATCTCTGTTTTTGACAACCATGGGCCATATTTTTTTATCTCTGTATGCCAAAAAGCGTAACAACTTTCTGCAAAATTGGTGGATATATTTTGCACACAGACCCAAACCTCCTAGCACAGATCTCAAGTGTGCCTCGTTTTTAGGGACATTGCTCATTGTAGTCCCAAAACTACCTACATTCCACAAAAGTTTGGCCTCCCCTTACTTATATAATTGAAAATCACATCACAAAGTGATTCATTATATTGAGATTACAGAGTCATTTAAACTAAAGCAATGAATACCATGTCCTTTTAAGTTTCCTGCACAGTTAATTTTTTGTGCCCCTCATTTTGGGTCTTTGCCACACACTGTGTCCCAGCTCTGGTCCTTGGCAGGCTGAGAAGTGTTCCTCTTTCTCAGTACGTGCACAGTCACTGAATGGGCAGGGAATACTGCCCTGGAACTTACTGATCTCCAGGAATCATGGTCACGCATGCAGAGATCTTGTGCCATCACACTATTATCCGAGCCCTTCCAATATAACTGCTGCCAGGGCTTCTCTTGCCCACTCACTCTCAGGAGGTAGAGAATCAGGAGATGTTCCATGATGCAGAGGAATATTAGGATGCAATAACTTTTTGCATATTCCCCACAGGAATGTTGTTGTTGGGAGGAATAATAATAATATGCAACTGCTGGCACATCCCCTCCCCATCCCATATCCCTGACCCTGAGGGATCTGTTCCTATTTTGGTTATATTTTTTGAAACATTAATATCTCCTCATGTCAAGAAAGTATTATTGAAATGAAATTAAGATCACTTCCACATGCAGATTGAGGACACCCCCTCTGAGCCAAATTCTGCTCACGTTGCTTACATGAGGCTACTTGTCTCATCCAATAGGCTATTCCTGCAAATAAGGCAAATAGATTTTGGCCCTATGCCAACAAAAAACAAGGTTTCACAAGTGGTATTTTCTAAACATCATAACTCAGTAAATTTTAATTTGACCTTGTAAGGTCTGTGTCTATCTTACTCTCCCACATATTTATAGCATCTAAAACATAACCAGAAAAAGGAGGAGGATGAAATATGACATCTCATCAACTATTTATCATAAACCATATATTCTTCAGCCTTTTCTTTCTGATATAGTCTCAGTTATTGGACTGAATTATCTTTTCTGAAATAGCACATGATATGCTTGTGTCAAAGAGACTCTCGATGGAGGCTATCGGCTACTTTTTATAATAAATGAAATTCAGAAATTTGCATCTGGCTTCTCATGGAGAAAATAAAGCAGCCCTTTCCCATGTTATATATGACCTTCTCATTCTAAGGGCAACTTGCTTCAAGTCTTCCGCATCTCTCAATCTGCCAGCAATGAAGATGGATAATATCTTTCTTAGAATAGATAGATCTTAGAGTATATTATATTCCCCTTCTTAAGGATTCTAGCTGTAATTTTCTCTTTCCTAGTAATTGGGATTTGCACACTGTTCCACACAATGATGCATATTCTAGCTATCCACTCTGTCATGCTGCCACTGCATTTTTTTAACAATGCTGCTTGTAACTGATGTTATCAAATTCTGCAGACTTTTCCATCTTTAGTTTTCTTCATGTCTTTCTTTTTCCATTTCACCATTTCTGAGCGAACACATGTTTTTAATTTTATTTCTTTGTGACGTTTCACTACTGTGACCTTGTCATTCTTCAAAGCCGGATCTTGTGGGTTTTCAAATACTGAGTCCAGACTGTCTGTCTGATCATGCTACAGATTTTTGGTCCTGATATGTCTGGTGTTTTTATCTTTGTAGGATCAAAGTAGGCTGTTTATACCACAGTACATTACACGTCTGAAAAGGTATAGATGTCTCCATGTTTGAAATTCACCTGACCTTGTTTCATAAAATATATTCTACTATATCTAGTCGTACCATGCTGCTCCACATCCTTGTTTCATTTTCTTATACAGAAACTTTCTTCATTAAATCTTCTGTGTGGGATTTTCAAAAATACTCAGCAACGGCCTAACTCTGCTCCCAATGAAGTCAATAGTACACCTCCCGCAGATTTGGGAGATAGGCCAATGCTGAGTGCTTTTGAAACCCTGCCACTCATGAACAAGTACCTGGTCGGCCAATGTTCCATGCTTGATGCTCTCCTTTTTTCATGCCCTCTCTCGGGTTTCTTTTTGCCTCTCATATAATGATTTTTTTTTCAGGTAAATGGAATTCTTCCTCATGTTGATTGGACACTTCATGCATATTTTGCCCCACTGATCCACTATCTCAATGATTCCCCAAATGATGGGTCACAACCCCCACTGGGTTCACGAAAGGCAATCAGGGGCACGGCGGAGGAGGGGGTTCCAGCATATGGAAAATTTTATTACAATCTAAAGCAAAGAAAATCTTGCTACACCAATCCCTGTACACTCTTACCCTTCAGGGTCCAGTATCCTCTGTCAACCTCTTGAAACACACACAAATAAATTATATAGGTTTATCACTGTTAGCATTGATGCAATTTTTTTAGTCTTACTTTTATAATAAATTATAGGGGTTGATGTCAAATAAGGGGTTGCCAACTTGTAAAGACAAGAAACACCACATGCTCTCAACAGTAACTTCTCCTTGACCTTCCTAAATAATAACCTATAGCGATGTATTTTTTTAATCTATATACTGCACCTATCACATCCCTTTAGGTCATGTACTATTAATAATTTACAAACAAATACACCAATAACCATCCCAATTAACATAATGTCAATAAAATGACACTAAGTGTGTCGGAGCCTTACCCCAGTCCACACCCAGTATACATGGGCTGTGTACTGATGATCTCCACTGAGCTTGGAGGAAAAGAATCTCCCCTCAGGCAACAAAGTAATAGTGAGGTCATATGATGGCCACTAAAGCAGCCTCAAGTTTCCAGTAGTTTCCCTTCAGTTCTTGCACTGTCCCCCCACTGAAGATAATCAGTGGCTGTAGCAGCCCCACCCTCACTTCTCTTATGGGCCAGCTCCTAATTTTCCCTCTATGCAGGGAGCCCACACAATGCACAGCCTTACTCTTCTTTGTGCAGGGATTTGGTCAGGGGCGGCTCTAGCTTTTTTGCCGCCCCAAGCACGGCAGGCAGGTTGCCTTCGGCGGCATGCCTGGGGGAGGTCCCCGGTCCCACGGATTCGGTGGCATGCCTGCGGGAAGTCCGCCAGTCCCGCAGCTTCGGCATACCCGCCGCCAAATTGCCGCCGAATCCACAGGACTGGCGGACCTCCCGCAGGCATGCCGCCGAAGGCTGCCTGACTGCCGCCCTCGCAGGGACCGGCAGGGTACCCCCCGCGGCTTGCCGCCCCAGGCACGCGCTTGGAGCGCTGGTTCCTGGAGCCGCCGCTGGATTTGGTATCCTGCCCCCACAATACACTGAGTCTGCACTGGTTTGGCTGCAGTCAGGGCCCTCAGTGCCTTTTGTCAGAATTGCATCTGAAGAAGTGAGGTTTTTTTACCCATGAAAGCTTATGCCCAAATAAATCTGTTAGTCTTTAAAGTGCCACCGGACTCCTTGTTGTTTTTGTGGATACAGACTAACATGGCTACCCTGATACTTTTGTCAGAATTGTTTCCTAATAGATCCACAGCCCACTTTTCCCAACAGGAACTAAAAAGCTCAGTCAGCTCAATCTGGTGAGGAAGAATTTAATTTAACTAGAGTTGGTATCACTGTTGAAACTATGTAAACCCATATGGATGTTCTGGGCCTGACTTTCTACTGTCTTAGGTCTTGTGTACTCACTGCATTGATACAGAGGGAGTGCAAAGTGAGTGCAAAACGCTACCAAAGGTGTGAGTGAAGAATTCTCCTTTGTACCATTATACAACCATTCAGTTATAGATTTTAAGACCAAAAGGAATCATTATGATCATCTGGTCTGGCCTCCTGCATAGCAAAGGCCATAGAATTTCACCAAGTGTTTCCTGCATCAACCCCATAACCTCTGGATAAGCTACAGCATATGTTTTAGAAAGAGACAACCAATCTTGTTTTAAAAAGACTCCAAACCACAGAGAATCCACCAACCCCCTAGGTAAGGTGCTCTAATGGTTTATTATCCTCACTATTAAAAATGTGCACTTTATTTCTAGTCCACATTTTTCTAGCTTCAGCTTCTATCCACAGGTTCTTGTTATGTATTTGTTAGATTAAAACGCCCTCTACTACCAGAAATCTCTTCCCCGTGTCAATACTTGTAGACTGCAATCAAGTCACCTCTTAACCTTATCTTGGAAACACTAAATAGATTCAGCTTCTTAGGCTCTCATTGGAAGTCTATTCCAGACCTCAAATCATTCTTGTAGCCCTTTTATGAACCATTTCTAATTTATCAATATCCTTTTCAAAGCATAGATACTAGAACTGGACACATTATGTCAGCAACGGTCTCATTTATGCTATACAGAGTGGTAATACCACCTCCTTACTTTTACTTGATACTCGCTGGCTTTCCATAATACAATCTCCCATCTATAAATCCCATCTTTCATTCTTGGTTCCTAGAGGTAGGAACTTGCATTTGACTGTATTAAAACACATGTTGTTCAAGTATGGCCAGCTTACCATATGATTTAGTTCACTCTGTAAAACTGACCTTTCCTTACTGTATTTACCATTCACCAATTTTGTGTGTTATCTGCAAACATTACCAGCAATGATTTTATATTTTTTTTTCCCAGATCACTGATAAAGATATTGAATAGCAGTGGGATGCGAACAGATCCCTGTGAGACACCATTAGAAACATCTCCACTGAATGATTATGCCTCATTTACAATTATTTTTTGAGATCTATCAGCAAGTTTTTAATCCATTTAATATGGGTTGTATTTATTTTGTATAGTGCTATTTTTTTAAATCAGAATATCATGGGAGACTTAAAGAAGTCCATGCATTTTACAGTATGTCAATGCAGTCATATTTATCAACCAAATTTGTGATCTCATCAACTATATCACTTTTGTTTGACAAGACCTATTTTCCATAAAACCATGTTGATTGGTATTAGTTATATTTCCATCATTAAATCTTTACTGACTGCATCCTAGATCACCCTTTCTGTAATCTTGCCAAGAATCAATGTCAAGATAACTCGCCTATAATTACCTGGGTCATCCAGTCTATCCTTTTAAAATATTGGCAGAACTTTGGCTTCTTTCCAATCTTCTGGCATTTACCTAGTATTATAAGATTTGTTAAATATCCCTGTCAATAACTTAGAGACCTCCATAGCCAGCTCTTTTAGTTTTCATGCAAGAATTTTATCTGGTCCTGCAGACTTAACCCAAGTGTAAATGACAACACGAGATGCAAGATAGTGGAGAATCAGGCCCTTTAATTTTGATGCAACCCCACTTGCCATCTTAATCAGTGCACAGAACTAAGATTCTATTTAAAAGCTTGTATATTGCAATGCATTCCACACCAGCATGGTTTAATAGATGTTTCTACACTTTCCTTGTGTTTTGTCTACTTTTTCCTTACCTGGAACTTACAATCTTACAGTGACCCAAGAAAACCAAAACAAACACCAAAAGCAACCACAAATGCCTTCCAGTGGAAAAATGCCTTAGAGTGAGAGACTTAACGAGCTCAGTTTCTTTAGTTTATGAAAAAGAAGACTGAGACATGACTTGATCTGTGAGGTACCTAGAACACTTTGGATGCTTGATAAATAATAAAGAGCAAAATACCCAGTTTCTACATGTGATGGGGAAAAGTTGTACATGCACATACCCGTGCCTGCTCCTGGTCTTGGTCTATACAGATTCTAACACAGAAAATTGGTGTAGAGTCCAACATTTGTGTGCATGCAGGTGTTTAAATTTTTCGAAGTGCATGTATAAATATTTGAATGTACAGTTTTGCAGGTGCAAGAGTGGAGGTCATTGACTGAAAATTGGGCCCTTATAGTTGGCTCTCAGTATATGAAATTGCTTATTGATATCATTACACGTGTGACAACAAAAAAAGTGTGAACACTGAAAAAAATCATTACAGAATTTAATATATGCTTTCTACAGCTACACAACTGAGAGACTGAAGTGTAATTTTTCTCACATTCTTCTGGCTAATCAAGCATTACATACCCAGAAAGAGAGATTAAAGTGTATGTGTGTCAGATATCACTTACCTTTTATTCAAATAAAAATTCTTTTTCCAAATAAGGGCCATATCATCCTGTTAGTTTATAATAACTCATGTAGGAGAGACTATGTCCTGAAGGATTTTTAAAACCAAAATCCTAGCCCATTCCTGCCGCCCTAACTCAAGTAAAATCCCCTAGGCTGAATGAGAACTGAATGTGGTATCATCAAAAGATGTCAACCTCTGTGTTTGATCCTTCACATGTAAATGCAGCCCCTCTACTATTGCCAGATTTAATAAAAGCACTACATTGTGTTCTTCTGTTATAGGATGTATCAAAATAAAGCCCAAAATAAAATATGCACCCACACTTTAGTAGAAATATGCATATTTTACTTCTTCAAAGGTGTTTGGTTCTTGCACTAAATATACCTTCATGTATATTTAGCTAACATTATTTATTATTATAACATCTATTTATGAGAACAACATTGCATGATTATGCTGAATGACCTACACTCTTAAAACAATGAAATGACAACAAAAACAGAACATGATAGAACTTGTAGGAAAATTGCCAGTGCTCGTCGAAACTGAGTAATGCTGATTTTCTTTTCTAGTTATACCTCTATTCCACAGCAATTACATGCCTTCTTCTGTTATAAAATCTTAAAAGCATGCAACCTGCAAGGATCTACAATTGCGGATTTTCAGTCATATTTCTTTATCTTTGAGGCAGATTTTTGAAACCTGGTTTTAAATTGAATGATCAGATAATAGCTAAATTAAGATAAATTAAGGTATAATATTTAAGCAAGCAGCAGTGTCCGACCCTTTCAGTATCCTGTATCTTTCTAGTCCTTGTTCTCCCAAGGCTTTCACAAAGAGCTGACAATGAAAGACAACCAACCAGCGTTATAATTATAAGTTCATTTCCATGGGATTTTCATTTTGGAATGAAAAAAAAATCAGATATGATTTTCAATAGAACTCAGTACTGGCTAAATTATGCTCCCATTGAAGATGATGGTTAAACTCCCATTGTTGACTTCAATGGGAGTGGTTAGGCCAACTTTGGAGCTTTTGAAAAAATCACACTTCAGATTTGCTTGAAAAATGGGAACACAAGTCATCAGTGCCACCCTTGTGTGTCTGCAGCTTGATACGAATCCAACCAACTCTTTTTTCAAACAGCCAAATTCGTGCTGTGATTTCTAAACGTTTTTTCTCAACTGCACAGGAATAAAGTCACAAAGCCAAAATTCATTCCTGGCTTACACTGGCTTCTGTTTGCGTAAAGCAGGGCCCCAGATCTCTGGTGTTGGAAAGTATACCAGTGATCTAGAAAGTTAACTGCACTGGCTGTGTAAGGTGCATGACCAAAGCAGGTTGGAGATGCATCGGTTCAGTGCATAGTCACAGCACTATCTACCAGCTAGGTTTCTGTGGAGCCCTAGCCACAGGTCAAAGCTCCACCTGTCTTTGGTAGACAGCAAATCCCCAGTAGAGCCCCGGGACCTTACTGATGCAAAGAGATGCAGCTTGCTCCTCCCTGCATCAATGAGGATCCATAAAATTAACAGCATATTTGAAGATATTTTATAGAAGAGAAAAAGAAGTGGCTAATATCACACGGGATTCCCAGAGCAAATATAATGGGCCAATTCCTATTCTCACTGAAGTCAGTGGCAAAGCTATCATCATTGACTTCAACTGACTTCAGGATCAGGCCCAAAGTGATAAAGGAAGCCATTGTTCTGTGCAGAAACTTAAACACTATAAACAAAACAACCAGCAAGTATACCTAAAATACATAAACAAACAATACATAAGAAATGTGAAGAACTTGAAAACCCATTCTGAACAGACAAGAAATTCGTACAACAACCCAGTAACCGTAAATGGCAAATTAAATAATAGCGAACAAACAACTTGGAAGAATCAGAGCTGTGAAAATTAAATTAATTTAGCTGTATTAAGGAGACTGGATAAGTAACTGTAATACCCATTTTGGAGACATTTCCCTATGCTTCCAAACAGCTTATTTCTGCAAAGCAAAAACCTCAACTTTGGTGGTTTCCGCAGGAGGGCAGGTGAGATTTGTGCTTAGACGTCATACTCAGGTCCTCCCCAGATTGTTACAGAATTTTTTTTTCTTGTTAAAATTGCTTTTATTACCATCTTAACTCTGGATCTCATTCCTCTCTCCTCTACTTCCTGCTGCCAAAACCTAACATTTTCCACAGGCTCTTCAAAGCTTTGTTATACCCTTCCCCATCCTGCTCCTCTCTCCTAACCCAAACTATAGTTTGTTTGGAAACCTAGGGAGGGAATACTAGGGGAGACCAGGATTTCTCTCTCTCTGTATCTCTTTCTTCCCCATGCACTTTCCTGAGGAAGGCACTATATGCCTGTGATGGGGAATTTCAGATGAAGTCTGCATACCTCTACATTGAAAATAATAACTACAATGGGATTTCTATCTTTCTGCCATGGCGGGGGGGGGGGGGGGGGAATAAATCTTGTTAAAAACACACACAAAATCCAACGACCTCAGCTGCCCTCCAGCCTGGCAAGAATAACAAGACTTCATCCTGTGATGTTACTGAAAGGAGGAAGGTTTCCTGGTAACTACATGGAAATTCACACTAAAGACTAACCTTCAACAGGTTACAATACTACTGCAAATAACCCCCAGCAGTCAATCTTTCTTGTTCTATGTGGCCACTTTATAGCATCCCCAGGTTTCCCCTACCATTTTGGTATGACCTTTGGTCTACTAGAGGACAGATTTTTGCTGGTGGTTTCACTATATTTCTTAATATGCCAGCCCTGTCCAAATGGATGTTCTGGGTTAGATGTACATGATTTAGTTTCTAGATTCCTCTCTGTTTTATTTAACAATTTCTGCACACTGGGGCTGCTTTCTAAGACACACATCTGTTTTTATGAGGATGCAAGGGGAAGAGACAGCGGTCATATGTTACTCTAGCATATGCTTCAATACATTACAGGCAGTCACAGTGTACACAAAGTCTGATTTAGACAGGTAATCTCAGCTGTTAATGCAGTTAAGCTTTTTCATGTATTAGCACGATCTCCCAACTTCTCTCCTTCCATGGGGTGACTTTAACTCCGGGCACAGTTACTGCATGGAAGTTTTGACTTGACACCCCTACACATACACATACAAACACCCCAGCCCCATCTCTGCGGGGAGGATATTACCCCTTGACAGTCAGTGTTAATCTGCGTTTCTCTATGAGCCCCCTAGCCCCTTCACTGCATGTGGGATATTAACCCAGTCTAAACGATTACCAGTGCATGTAAGTTTCTCCAGCCCCCCTCTCCGTGCAAGGAGACTGACTGTTGATTAACCCTTGGCGGCAGGTGCTGGTGAATGGGAGTTGCATGACAACCCCCCCCCCCCACACACACACACACACACACGCACACGCACGCACTCCTATTAACCCGTGAGACTCGGGTGCCCGCAGCAGGCGTAAGTTTATTCCCCCCGCCCGCAGTGCTGACTGCACCCCTGACTCACCCGAGGTCAGCTGCATCCAGGCGCAGATCTTGTAGACGGTGGCCGTGTTACAGAAGAAGAAGAGGGTGAAGCAGACGATGCAGGCGATGATGAGCGTCATGGAGAGCCCGATGAAGAAGGAGGCGGCTTTGAAGGCTCCCGCGGGCAGGCTGGAGAAGTCCGTGAAGGTGCCCCGGCAGGTGAGTTCCCGGGAGAAGCCGTTGCCGATGCAGTAGTGGAAGAGCCCGAAGTAGCCCGCCTGAGGGGTGTCCACGCCGTCGCCGATCCAGTAGGGCTGGATGAAGCACACCACGTTGACGATGGCAAAGCAGATGGTGAAGATGGCCCAGAGCACCCCGATGGCCCGCGAGTTCCGCACGTAGTTGGTGTGGTAGAGCTTGGCCGCCTCCTGAGCCGGCAGCATCCCCGCCGCTGCCGAGGCTGCCGCCGCCGCCCCCGCCGCCGCTCCGGGCATCCTCCCCGAGAGAGCCCCGCGCGGTGCACTGCCCGCCCCGGCGCTGCGACAGCCAGACCCTCCGCCCAGCGTCACACGCTTCGCGGCATCCCCCGCCGCCGCCTAGGGGGCGAGCATCCCCAGCCGGCAGGCGCTGGCCCGGGCGAGAGCCCGCCCTGCTGCCGTCGCCGGCGCTGCGGCGGCGAGTGCAAAGCCCCCCGCGCTGCTGCCCCGCCGGCTGCTGCTGCGCAACCGCATCCCGGCGCGGCTGAGCCGGAGGGGAGGCGCGCGCCCAGGTGGGCAGCTGCCCGGGGCGTGGGGGCAGCGGGCAGCCGCGCTCTGCCCCCACGCAAAGGGAGGGGCCGGGAGCGGGAGGCCAGGGGTGGGGGACGGGGAGCAGCCTCCGAACAGGCTGCAGTGAGGCCCTGCACAGAACGGCGGTGTGCCAGGGGCTCCAGAAGTTGGAGCGGGAGTATCTGCAGGCAGGGCCACCCAGCACGGGGGAGATCTAAAGAGGGCCTGCAAAACCTCCAGTCTCCCCTAACTCAGCCCCAATATGGGCTTCCTGGGTTTTCAAATTAGGTTTCTACTTCTCCTTGTGCACCTGGCCTTGGAAACACAAGGGCTCCCAACAGAGCACCAGGCTTAGAAACTAGACACTGAGTGTTGTACAGTAAAGAGCACTGGCCTCTCGCAGCCATCTCTGGGGACTGGAACAGCCTGGGGCACCTGCCTAACTTCCCTCACTCTTGCTGGCACATGGACTCTCTCACCCACAGAAGTTGGGCTAATGAAAGATATCACCTCACCCACCTTGTCACTCTCAAATCCTGGGACCAACAGGGCTACAACACTGCAAACAGCACTGACTGTCCTTTGTCCCCCACAATCCAGTACCTGTCTACAGCACAGGGGAGGTGATCAGAAGGCTTGGACACCAGTCCCTAGGCAGGGTCAGTAGCTGTCTGCATAAGGTTGAGCTACCTGCCACTTGCAGCAGTGGTGGCCAGACTCCAAGAGGATCTGACTTTAGGTGGGATTCTCCATTGCTATGGAATATTTAGGGTAAAAATGGTAACAGCTTCCATGTGCATCAAGCCACCTGAACTCACAAATTCTGGAGTAAAGCATGAGATCGGCACAAACAGGGTTTTCATTGTGGGTGGTTATGCACACATACAACAAGTGGATGCTTGAGGATGGGTGCATACAAAAGGGCTTGGTTATGGAAGTGGTCTCATGAATAGATGTGTGCAACAGTTTAGGGCAACTGCACCTGTATCTTCCCTAAGTGGTCCAGCTCCCTACCATTGCCTGTCTTGGGGTGGAAACCTGTGTCTCAGTCCCTTCCGACTGGTGTATTTCCAGGCTGCACAGTTCCCCACCTACATTGTATTATTCCCAGCGGAGATAGGTTGCCCAAGCAAAACTGCTTGCTTTTTCTTCAGAGACTGATAACAGAGTGATTGTCAACAGTTATAAGTTACCAGACAGTTCTATTTTATTCTTAAGGTAAAAGCACTGCAGAGAAAACATTAAAAAACAATAGAAGAATATACATGCACACTCATAGAGTTTGGGAGATATCTGATAAGCCTAATATGGGCTCTGGCAGGAGCAGTCCACCAGCCCACCCAGGGATTTCCTTTGTGGTCACAAGTTCATCACAGCTTCAGCTCAGAACAAGCACATTCATACCACGTTTAGTCCACCCTTTATACAGTTCTGGGGCCTTAGAGCTGAAGTTTCCAGGAGCAAGTAATTAGTAAACAATGTGTTTTCCTGTCCAGGGTGTAGCTTCAAAAGGGTGAATTTCAAATGGGCCATTTGTATTCCCCTTACCTGTGAAGTGGATTTCCTAGGAAGTACTGGGGGTATTGTTCCAAAAGCCCCTTTGAAGTTCCTAATACCTTGCAAGAGAGTGCATTAGTCACTCTCTTAGAGAAGGGACATGCCGGCAATACCACATACACAACTGCATTTTTAATAGAATGGATCCTAAAGGTTTAACTTAATTCAATAAAGTTCATACAGGATATTGTCAGTCTGTCACAGCGCAGTCTATATTCAGAATTGGACAGGCCCACATAGCTGAGTAAGTTAGTCATGGTTCATGCAGGTGCATGCCAAAATGTAAAGTCGAGGTGGTCCCCATTAGTCCTACATTGGCTGCTGAGCCTGCTATTCTTGTGCAAAAGAGGCAGCACAGGGCTGGCCTTACCATGAGGCAAACTGAGGTGGCCGCCTCAGGTGCCAGACTGTGGGGGAGTGCCACTAGGACCCAGAGTGTGGAAAATTATGTCTGCTGCTGGTGCATATGTATTCTCTCTGCTCTAGATGCACAGAGATGGTGGAGTACTGTGCTGGAGGAAGGAGGGCACAAGAGACATAACAGGCAGGCAGGAGAAAAGGTGAGAGGGAATAACAGAAAGCAACAGGAGCTGCAGGGAGAGAGAGGAGAAGGAGCCTCTTATGTACCTCTCTAGCACCCTCAGGAGCCTGGACTGATTAACACCAGCTTCTCAGGAAGCTTCCTGTTTCCTGCTGCTTCCCTGAACCCACTTGAGGAGAACAGGCAGTCAACTGAAGTAGTAGGAGCCAGTTAGGCCCGTAAGATGCTGATACCTTCCCTCACTCAGGCCCTGCTACCAGCCTGCTTATTTGTCCCCTTCAATTGAGTGTTGAGAGCCACTATAGCTGGCACAGAACAGCAGTCATGAGTGAAAGAAGAAAACGCCCCTCTGGGGCAACATAAAAAGCAAGAAAGCAAAGGAAGCTTTTCTATCTAAGCAGGAAGGAGCTCTCCTGAGATACATAGACACAAATGTTCAGGGTGAGCCTTCCGGCCCCAGTGAGGATGTGAGTGGTGAAGAGATGCCTGATCTTCCAGTTAGTCGGAGTGCAGGTGACCTGGCAGCTACTGCAGCATCCATATCTCCATCTCAAATGGATGTAACCATGCACATTCCTGAAGAAAAGTGTAGATCAGAGAAGAGTGTGGTGGAGGTGCAAGAAACAGCTGCTGCTGAGTTTAGTTCCTTAAGTCTAGATGATCCAGGACTGTGGACCACTTGAGCAGTAGCTTGAGGGACTTCCTTGTACTGCATGGGCCACAGCAAGTGAAAAACTTCATGTTCTCCAAAGACAATGAAAATAGAAGTTTCCATCCAACACATTACTGGTGTGAAATCCCCAATGGTGACAAAGTGGAGAGGCCATGGCTTATGTACTCAAAAACCCAGAATGCTGCATACTGTTTTTGTTGCAAACTCTTCCAGTCTAATGCTTCAGCCACATTGGGTTCTACAGGAACAAAGGACTGGAAAAATCTGGCTAGAAATATGGCATGCCATGAGAAGGCAGCAATTCACCAGAGAGCATTTCATAGGTGGAAAGAGCTTGAGATGAGACTAAGGTTAAAGGCCACCATAGATGATCAGCATCAGAGTCTCTTTACTGGCAAAATGTTCTGAAAAGGCTCATTCCCATTGTTAGAATGCTTGCTACCCAAAACTTAGCACTGCGTGGCACTTCAGATCAGCTGTATGTGCCAAACAATGGAAACTTCCTTAAAATTGTGGAGCTGATGGCTGAGTTTGATGCTATACTCCAGGAGCAACTAAGAAGAGTCACCAACCAAGAAATGTACACACATCACTACCTTGGAAAAACAATTCAAAATGAGATCAGACAGTTCCTGGCAACAAAAGTCAAACAGAAGATTGTGGCAGAGCTGAAGTCAGCAAGATATTACTCTGTTATTCTGGACTGCACACCTGACATCAGCCATACGGAACAAATGATTTTAATAGTGCGTTTGTAACAACAACAGAACCTAGTGAAAATGTCCCTGCAATGGTGACTGTCAGAGAGCATTTTCTAGAATTTATTGACATTGATGATACTACAGGAGCTGGTATGACAAATGTGCTTCTTAAAAAGCTGGAAGATACGGACATTGCGATAGCTGACATGAGAGGTCAGGGCTACGATAATGGTGCCAACATGAGAGGAATGAACAGAGGAGTGCAGACACGGATCCGAGAGTTAAACCCTTGAGCTTTTTTTGTCCCATGCAGTTCTCATTCATTGAACTTGGTGGTCAGTGATGCAGCATCAGCTTCTAGTGAGGCTGCTGAATTTTTTAATGTAATTCAAAACATCTATGTATTTTTCTCTGCATCAACACAATGGCAAATTTTGAAGCAACGTCTGGGAACATCCTCTCTGACATTAATGGGCTTAACCTCCATGAATTTATCCAGTTCTCTTTTAAACGCTGTTATAGTCCTAAGCCCTACTTGCTAGCTTCAGACATCTCATGGCTTTCTCTAAGAGTCAGATGTATCAAATGGGTCATATAAAATGTTATTTTTGATTAACTTCTGTTTTGTTTTTATTTTTCAAACAAAGTACTAAATTATCATAAATTGGAGAATGTCCAAATGTAACTCTAGTGCTGGCAGGCAGGACAATATGATAAGGGATCAGTGTGGAAGAATACAAACTTCACTTTGGACCAGATGAGAGTTAAAAAACCTGGCTGTTTAATGTTAAAGTTTAATAATGTTTCTTGCCTCCAGTAGGCATATTTGAGGCTGACCAGCAGGAGTGACTTTGCGGTACTAAGATTTCTTAGTGGTGCTTTTCTCCTTAATGGGGATGGAGAACAAGAGAGAGTATAATGGACAATAAGAGAACAAATCTTTTTTCCTGAATTTCCAGAATTTCTCCAATTTCTTGTACTTTTAAGCTTAGGTCTTTTACTTCTAATTCCTGTTGTTTATTTTCTAAATCCCCCCCTTCCCCCTGCCCCCCGAATACTGTATGTTAGTCAGATCTTAC
This sequence comes from Emys orbicularis, assembly GCF_028017835.1. Taxonomy (NCBI): domain Eukaryota; kingdom Metazoa; phylum Chordata; order Testudines; family Emydidae; genus Emys; species Emys orbicularis. The sequence goes on along the minus strand of NC_088683.1, from coordinate 28,797,008 downwards.
TGAGATGTATTAAAGAGGTTATCTTGTGTCCAGGGGTGGCGCTATGTATTTTGCCGCCCCAAGCACGACAGTCAGGCAGCCTTCTGCGGCATGCCTGTGGGAGGTCCGCCGATCCCGCGGCTTTGGCGTACCCGCTGCCAAATTGCCGCTGAAGCCGCAGGACTGGCGGACCTCCTGCAGGCATGCCGCCGAAGGCAACCTGACTGCTGCCCTCACATCGGCCGGCAGGCTGCCCCCAGCGGCTTGCCGCCCCAGGCACGCACTTGGTGTGTTGGTGCCTGGAGCCGCCCCTGCTTGTGTCAATTATGTTGAAAGACTAACATAGTTCATAATGTGCTAGATGCTTAAAGTTACACTCTGACAGTTATATATGAAGCGGGAACTTGCACAACTGCCTGTTATGTTGCTGGAGGAGGGAAAGAAACCTGAGGTACAGCTGAGCAACCAGAGGATTTTAGGAAAAGAAGATTTATTGTTTTAGGGTCTGTTAGTGATAGGGTAAGACAAAGTAAATAAAAAGCTCCACTGCCAAAGTTCCAGCAGTCATGTCAGCATCCTGATGTCAGAAAGAACGTAGAAACAGAGTTAGGAACGAAGTTATTAAACAATAACCTATAGCCTTAATATTCAGTACATTCTGTCCATTGTAACTGGAGAAACACTGTACCTCAAAACCAAAGACAACAGCTTGGAAATATGCTTAAGGTCTGGAACTACTTAGCTGAAAGCTTTTAATGTCACATCTCCATTATCAGTAAGTTTAGTTTTCAAAGTGTAGCATATCTGTTTCACTCAAGCTCTCAACATCTTAGTAGGTCTTATACTTAGTAGCCTAGTTAGTGGTTGTTTCTGAACTCTGAAGAGATTAATTTAAAGGTCAGATTCCCACCTCCTGGTTGAAGGGTTGCTCTGCCAATGATATGTGAGGTCCCTGAAGTCATGAAGGAACTCCATTCAGGGAATCATCATGAAGGTCATGAGAGTGTCACCTGAGGTACATCCTACATGGTTTTCAGCAATGGTGCAGCTGTGCCAGTGCTAACAATGGTGTGCAGGCCACACACAAGTACTTTTACCACCATGTTACCTAACCTTGCAGTGAGGGTGATGAATGGGAACTGGAGCATCATGGAGATGTATGCAGGGATGTGTGTGTATGTATATCCATTAACTAATTCTGTTGGTTACTTTCAGGAATCAGGAGTATTGGAGGTAGACATCTGTGGCAATCCTCAGGAAAGTGAGTACATGGTGTGAGAGAGGAAAGGCCCCTGTGCTTGCTAACCATTAATTTGGTGCTCTTGGTTTTTTTAAAGCATTCTTGGGGTGGGGAGAGGGAAGAGAGAAACGTTCTCTTGTTAAAAAAATGGATTTTATTGAAGTTGTGTTTTAGTAATACTTTAAAGTCCTTTGTGGTTGATTGGTGGGGTGGGAGGAAGAATTTAATCAGAAAAAAAGTAAATGATAATTGGGAATTGTTTAAGAATATTTTATGGTTTTTGGGTCATCCAATAATCGAGGAGGAAGGCAACCTGGTTTAGAGGGGAAGTGAAGGCAGCTACAAAAATATATAAATATATTAAACAAATGGAAGAAACGGGAAGGTGATAATAATTAATATAAATCAGAAACTAGGAACTGTAGAAAATCAATAAGGAATGGAAATGGTGGAATTATCAATACAGAAAAGAAAGAAGTGTTAAATAAATATTTCTGTTCCATATTTGTGAAAAAACAGATGATGTAGTCATATCATATGATAACACTCTTTTCATTCTACTAGTATCTCGGGAGGATGTTAAACAAAAGCTACTAAAGTCAGAAATTTTTAAGTCAGCTGGGAAAAGTTTTAAAACAGCTGGCTGAAAACTTGCTGGACTGTTAATGTTGATTTTCAATAAATCTTGGAACACTGGGAAAGTTCCAGAAGATGGGAAGAAAGCTAATATTGTGCCAATATTTTAAAAGTGTAAATGGGATGACACCAGTCTTGGGCTAAATAATGGAGTGGCTGATACGGTACTTGATTAATAAAGTTTTAAAGGAGGGTAATTTATTTAAAGCCAATCAACATGGGTTCATGGAAAATAGAACCTGTCAAACTAGCTTGATATCTTTTTTTGATGAGATTACAAGTTTGGTTGATAAAGGTAGTAGTGTTGGTGCAATAGACTTTGACTTCAGTGAGGTATTTGACTAGGCACTGCATGACATTTTGATTAAAAAAAACTAGAAAGATATAAAATTAACATGGCACACATTAAATGGATTAAAATATGGCTAACTGGTAGGTCTCAAAATGTAATTGTAAACAGGTAATCATCAAATGGGTGTGATTCTAATGCAATCCTGCAGGGATTGGTTCTTGGCTTTATGCTATTTAATTAATTTTTATTTGTGACCTAGTAGAAAATAAAATAACTGATAAAGTTTTCAGGCGACACAAAACTTAGGGGTGGTAAATAATGAAGGGGACAGGTCACTGATACAGAGCAATTTGGATCACTTGGTTAGCTGGGACCATGCAAATAATATGTGTTTTAACATGGCTAAATGTAAATGTTTATATCTAGGAACAAAGACTGTAGGTCCAACTTACAGGATGGGGAAATCATAAGAACATAAGAATGGCCATACTGGCTTGATGGACCTTTGGTCTGACCCAAGTATCCTATCCTCTGACAGTGGCCAATGGCAGGTGCCCCAAAGGGAATGAACACAGGTTATCATCAAGTGATCCATGCCCTGTCACCCAATCCCAGCTTCTGGCAAACAGAGGCTAGGGACACCATTCCTGCCCATCCTGGCTAATAGCCATTGATGGACCTATCTTCCATGAATCTATCTAGCTCCCTTTTGAACCCCATTATAGTATTGGCCTTCACAACACCCTCTGGCAAGGAGTTCCAGAGGTTGGCAGTGCGTTGCTTGAAAAAATACTTTGTGTTTGTTTTAAACCTGCTACCTATTAATTTCATTTGGTGGCCCCTTGTTCTTGTATTATGAGAAGGATTAAATAACACTGCCTTATTTACTTTCTCTATGCCACTCATGATTTTATAGACCTCTATCATATCCCCCCTTAGTCGCCTCTTTTCCAAGCTGAGAAGTCCCAGTCTTATTAATCTCTCCTCATACGGAAGCCGTTCTATACCCCAATCATATTTGTTGCCCTTTTCGGAACTTTTTCCAATTCCAATATATCTTTTTTTAGATAGGGCGACCACATCTGCATGCCGCATTCAAGGTGTGGGCATACCATGTATTTATATAGAGGCAATATGATATTTTCAGTCTTATTATCTATCCCTTTCTTGATGATTCCCAACATTCAATTCGCAACATTTAATTCCTAACATTTCTATCCTGGGAAGCAGTGACTCTGAAAAAGATCAGGGGGTCCTGGTGGTTAATCAGCTGAACATGAGCTCCCCAGCTGACTCTGGGCACGTCTACACAGGGATAAAAGCCCTGCAGCACAGGCACGGCTGGCCCAGGTCAGCTAGCTTCACCCTCTGAGGGTCCCACAGCTCAAGACAGTGATTTTTCAGCCCTGGAACCCAAGCTCCATGACCCTGAGTCAGCTGACTTGTGCCAGGGTTTATTATCCCTGTGTAGACATAGCCTTTATGGCGTAAGGGCTAATGCAGTCCTGGGATAAATAAACAGGGGAATCTCAAGTAGGAGTAGAGATGTTATTTTACCTTTATAGTTGGCACTGGTGTGACCACTGCTGGAATGCTGTGTCCATTTCCAGTGCCAACAATTCAAGAAGGATGTTGATAAACCCCGCGGGTTCAGAGAAGAGCCACGAGAATAATTAAAGGATTAGAAAACACCTTATAGGGATAGAGTCAAGGAGCTCAATCTATTTCTCTGACCACATTTTGGGCTTGGCAACAGCTCAGTGGGGCACCAACATTGCTGGAATTTTAAAACTCTTACAAATCCAAATTAGAATTTTTTTCTAACCCCAAATTGTAATTTGGGTTATTAGAGCTAAGGTGTAAATATTATAATAGGCTGTTTACACTAAATGAGCAGAGTGTTTCCCTTTAAACCCCAGAACCAACAAACTATTGCAGAGAATAATAAGAGTGAGAAAGACAGCAGCCCCAGTGTGCAGTATTACTGTTGCCATGGCAACCCAGGGGCTCTTCACTGATGAGTTATTGCTGTCGATCAAAAAGCATTAACTTTTACATTCTGCTTTTTTATTATAATTTCTGCAGAATTTTTAGCCAACTTGCCCCCGTGGCAGGGCTGTACTGGTGAGATTTCCATTCTGGGGAATGGGAAACAGCATCTTGCTCTGTTTCTGTAACATGAGCATGAAGAACACCTAAGAGATGACTAGAATCAGTATCTTCAATGCCTGTGTAAAGTGCTGTTGGCATTACTGTTTAGTGTCAGTAATATCCCAATATGGGTCTGTAACCAGGCCAACTGCCTCTGGTGTGCCCCTAGATGGCCTAGGGCCACACTGCAGGCAGCTTGCCTCAGTTTCTCTCCTTGGACAGTTCAAACAAACATCACCAAGCTTTTTCTTGATGGAAAAAATACCCCTCCTTGTAGAGTGGCTTTATTAATACAAAGCCAACAGTAATTAGAACTCAGAATCCCCCAGAAGTCCACACAACCCAAGGTTTCTCTTCCCAGGCTTTCCTGCCTGGGGCCTGTAACAGGGTTCACTCACCACTGGCACCTCCTGCTGGCTGTCTTGGGAATTAGCTCAGCATGTTAGTGCACCCTTTTCAGGTGGTGCCTCACCACCATCACTCCTGCTTTAGGACCCACATCTCTCCAAAGACCACAGCATCCTCTTCAGCAACACAGCCCTCTGGCCCTGCCACACACTGTACTCCCCCCTTCCCGGGGACCTGCAGTCCACTGTTCAGCTATTTCCCTTAGTGGCTACTACAGCAAATTTCTGGCCACTTTCTTGTGGTCCCAGCAACCTCTTTGTCCTTGCCTCAGAGTCTCAGCCTGCAAGTTCCAGCAGCCAGCCAGGAGCTGTCTTTCACTCCCCCAGTCCCTGCTAGCATACTGCTCTGTCCAGGGTATCAGTTCTCACAGCCCTCCAGAGACACAATCCTTCCTCCCTGAGCTCCCAGAAGAGAACTGCACTCCTCTGTCCCGTGGCTCCCTTTTTATGTAGGCCTGCCTGGCCCTGATTGGCTGTTCCCTTCAGCCCTTCTTTGGTTGCCTCCTGCACAGCTTCTAGGGCTCTATTAATCCCTTAGGCTTGGTCTACACTTACCCCCCAAGTCGAAGTAAGGTACGCAAATTCAGCTACGTGAATAACGTAGCTGAATTCGACATACCTTACTTCGAACTTACCGCGGTTCAGACGCGGTCCACACGCGGCAGGCAGGCTCCCCCGTCGACTTCGCGGTACTCCTCTCGTCTAGCTGGAGTACCGCAGTCGACGGGGATCACTTCCTGGTTCGATTTATCGCGTCCACACCAGACGCGATAAATCGAACTCGGAACTTCGATCCGCAGCCGTCGAACTACCCGGTAAGTGTAGACTAGCCCTTAGAGTCCAGTGTGGGGCAGGCACACCATCACAGGGCATTTGCAGTCTCTCCTCAGCTTGGACAGGTTCTTTTCCAGGCCTCCCTGCCCAGAGCCAAGTTTTCCTCACTTCCTGCAGACTCTACCACAGTTTCCTGGGGGGGAAAGAGAGGGGTGAATAGGGAGCATGCTGAAGAATACCGCAGGGGGTGGGGGTGGGGAGATTTTGATGGGAGGTGAAAGGTAAATGGTCTTTGAGATGGGAAAATATGTGAAGGATATAAATCATTTAAAAACATTTAAACTGAGGGAAAACAGGAACTGGAAAAGACACACCATGAGGTTTTCAGAGTGGAGTAAAAATAGGGAAAAAATTAAAAGTGGAGTGAAGGGAAGGAAAATGTTATAAAGAAGAATAAAGAACAAACCCAGTCTTCAATAGTAATCTCTTGAAAATTTGCTACAAAATAGGTACCATAAAAAGCTAATCATTTATACTTTATTTGTAATTACAAAGATGAAGTCTGTGGAAAAGGATGAAGAGGAAGGCAGGGAATGCCTACTAAACCAGTGTGGGGTGGTTAGTGCCCCGAAAGCTGAGGTGTGAGGGCTTTTCCCAAAGAAATGGTAATAGCAATTACACAAGTGGTACATGAGACAGTGGATATGCATATATGAAGTAGACCAGGTACCCAGTATCATTCATGCTGCACTCAGCCTGGGACCAAGGGTGGGTGGGCAGAAGAGAAAAGGTGGCTCTAAAACACATTTATGCTCCCTTGATCCAGTGGCCCACCAGGTAGACAATCTAGCCCCGAATATAACATAAAGCAGCCTAAGAGCTGCTTTAAATTACACCAGATAGACTACTTCTCTAAGGACCACTTTGCAGTCTGAGACCATCCCCTCCAGACCCTGGCCAGCCCAGGAATGCCCCCATGCCTACTGCAGTGAGTACCATAGGGCCAGTAATGTTGGCTTTAAAACATTCAGAGATTCTTCCTACACCACGGGAATCTCTCTGTCCCCTTTGCACTGCTCCAGTGGTGCAAAAGGAATGGAGCCAGGACATTAGGATCTGGTCCAGTGGCTTCAGTACCAAGGTGAAAGGGTCCAGAGAAGAGCAACAAGAATGATTAAAGGTCTTGAGAACATGACCTATGAAGGAAGGCTGAAAGAATTGGGTTTGTTTAATTTGGAAAAGAGAAGACTGAGAGGGGACATGATAGCAGTTTTCAGGTATTTAAAAGGGTGTCATAAGGAGGAGGGAGAAAACTTGTTCACCTTAGCCTCTAAGGATAGAACAAGAAGCAATGGGTTTAAACTGCAGCAAGGGAGGTCTAGGTTGGACATTAGGAAAAAGTTCCTAACTGTCAGGGTGGTTAAACACTGGAATAAATTGCCTAGGGAGGTTGTGGAATCTCCATCTCTGGAGATATTTAAGAGTAGGTTAGATAAATGTCTATCAGGGATGGTCTAGACAGTATTTGGTCCTGCCATGCGGGCAGGGGACTGGACTCGATGACCTCTCGAGGTCCCTTCCAGTCCTAGAATCTATGAATCTATGAATATGGGAAATATTCCATATGTTGTTCTTGTGTATTTGTACTACCTCTTCAGGTATATGTGCATACATAGGTTGGTGCCTAGATATGGATTTGGTGCAGTGAAAGTGTGGAATGGGCTCTTAGTTTAGGTCAGGTTTTGTCTCCTAGGCTGGATTTTAACATGTGGAAAGGGGCTCAGATTTCTCTGACTGTGTCGAGTTTAAGGTTGGTATGTGAATTCTTTCAGAGGCTGACACTCATTTAAACTCTTCTGCATATGAAGGTGCATTCTCATCTTTCCAGAGCCTGTGAGTTATGTGTTAGTCTGCAATCATACTACCTTCAACCATTTGTCTACAGCTGTGGTGGGCAACCTGTGGTCCATGGGAGACAGTTTGTTTACATTGATGGTCCTCAGGCAACGGCGAACCGCGGCCACTGGGAGCTGCGGGTGGCCATGGCTGCGGGTGGCCATGGCTGCAGACAGTCAATGTAAACAAACTGTTTCGCAGTCCGCCAGTGAATTACCCTGATGGGCCACGTGCGGCCCATGGGCCACAGGTTGCCCACCACTGGTCTACAGGATGTGTGAGACTGAAGAGCTCAGAGAGTTGTTACAGAGGTACTGATAAATTATATGGCTCAGTTCTAAAGTACTTACTCAGTTCTTAGTGAAGCAATGCTCTTCTTGAAGTCAGGATTTAATACATGATTATTTTTGGTTTCTGGTGGTTGTGTTTTAGATACTGGAAGTGACTAAATACAGACTTTAATCAAAAGTGGAACCAAATGCCTTTTTTAACAATATTTTAGTCTATTTCAAGATTATCCTATGTATATTCCAAATGTTCACTCTTCCTGGTTATAAAAGAAGAGACTACCTGGTATGTAGCAACAGAAGGACATTTTTATTTCCATCTTTTAAAAACCAATAGGTTGCATGATGCTAACAAGGTGGCTAGTTGCTGACAGAAGTAGAACTTTACCCTAGTGACAGCCCAATTAAGATGCTGCATAGTGTTTCCAGTAGGCTTCTGCTTGTTTCTAATTTTAGAACAGTGTAAGAGTGAGGCAAAAGTAAGTGAAATGAATTGTTCAGTAGTGAGGCTGGGGTTGATTTGCTAGGATCTCAGTACTCATGCAACTTAATATCTTTTACACAGATAGAAAGAAAATTACAACTGTTCTAATACAGATATTAGGCACAGTACAAACCTCACTAACATTCAGGCCTGGTCAATATGCAGATAGGGGAATTTGTAAAGAAAACCCAGGTGCTGCAGAAGTGGTTTTAATGATTCAGAAAGTGTCTAAGTGTTGCCTCTAAGTGAGCATTCATTCAGTGTTCCAGCATGGCACCAATGCTTAGTATGATATTATTATTAATAATAATTATTTGTAGGCATCATTATTATTAATTATTTGTATTAGATAGCATTATGCTGCTGAGGATACTGTGACTCAAATAAGATACAGGGTAAAAAAAAAAAAATTAAGTGCTTGAGTGACTTAGAAGCCTAACACACTTCGGCACTTTTGAAAATTTTGCCTGTAAATCAACTTCCTGACCATGGGTAAGCTCATGGGAGGAGGTTAAAGGAAAGGAAAGTTCAGAGAGGGTGTGCTTCTGGGATTTCTCCCTGATTGATCCATTAGGGTCAGGGCTTGACTCCACTCCCACAAATGAGTTGTGGGGCCTATCCCCAAACCCTATGAGTCCCTGGGTTCCGAATGGACCCTGGGGGATTCTCAGGAGACCAGGGCATTCATGAAAAAGCCCTGTGCCCTCCCTCAGTTGCTGTTAGGGTGGTTACAAATCACAACTGGTTTTTGTTTTTAGTTTGTAAAAAATCATTTTATTTAACTCATGGAAATTGATTTTTAAAATTTAAATCATATTATTTTTATTTGCATGTTGTTAGTTCTTCCCATTTTATACCCTTAAATTGCTAAAGTGGATGTTGGTATTTGTTTCTCTAATTAGTTTCCTAATTGTTGAATTTCACATTATATAGAGAGATTTTTTTCTATCAAGAACTTTGACACTTAGTGTATATCTACACTGCAGCTGAGAATGATTCTCCCAGCATGGGTAGATAGACTCACTCTAGTCGGGCTCAGGCTGGCATGCTAAAATAGCAGTGTGGATGTGGTGGCTTGGGCTGCAGCTTGGGCTCTTAAGCCTAGAGGGTTGGGTGGGTAGGCTAGGTGTTTGGACTAAGCACCTAGAAGATAATACGATTATAAAGAATAGCCAGCATGGATTTGTCTAGAACAAATCATGCCTGATCAACCTAATTTCCTTCTTTGATATGGTTACTAGCCTAGTGGAGAGGATGGGGGGCAGGGAAGCAGTAAACATGATATATCTTGGGGGGAGGGATAGCTCAGTGGTTTGAGCATTGGCCTGCTAAACCCAGGGTTGGGAGTTCAATCCTTGAGGGGGCCACTTAGGGATGGATCTGGGGCAAAATCAGTACTTGGTCCTGCTAGTGAAGGCAGGGGGCTGGACTCAATGACCTTTCAAGGTCCCTTCTAGTTCTAGGAGATAGGATATCTCCATATATTATTATAGTAGGGCTTTTGACAAAGTCCAACATGACATTCTCATAAGCAAAGTAGGGAAATGTGGTCTAGATGAAACTACTATAAGGTGAATGCAAAATTGGTTGGAAGATCATACTCAAAGTGTAGTCATCAATGATTTGCCATCAGAGTAGGGGGGTGTATCTTGTGCGGTCCCACAGGGATCTGTCCTGGGCCTGGTACTATTCAATAGTTTCATTAATGAGTTGGATAATGGAGTGGAGAGTATGCTTATAAAATTTGTGGATGACAGCAAGCTGGGAGGAGTTGCTAGCAATTTGGAGGACAGATCAGAATTTAAAATACCCCTGACAAACTGGAGAATTGGTCTGAAATCAACAAGATGAAATTCAATAAAGGCAAGTACAAAGTACTACACTTAGGAAGAAAAAATCAAATGCACAACTATAAAATGGGGAATAACTGGCTAAACAGTAGTACTACAGGAAAGGATCTGGGGGTTATAGTGGATTACAAATTGAATATGAGTTAAAAATGTGATGCAGTTGCGAAAAAGGCTAATATCATTCTGGGGTGTATTAACAAGCGTTTTGTATTTAAGACACGAGAGGTAATTGTCCTGGTCTACTCAGCACTGGTGAGCCTCAACTGGGATATTGTGTCTAGTTCTGGGAGCCGCACTTTAAGAAAGATGTGGACAAATTGGAGAGAGTCCACAGGAGCGCAACAAAAATGACAAAAGGTTTACAAAACCTGACCTATGAGGAAAGATTAAAAAACCTGGGCATGTTTAGTCTTGAGAAATGAAGACTGTGAGGGGACCTGATAACACTCTTAAATATGTTAAGGGCTGCTATAACGGGTGAAGGTAGGACAAGAAGTAATGGGTTGAATCTTCAGCAAGGGAGATTTAGGTCAGATGTTAGGAAAACCTTTTTAACTATAAGGATAGTTAAGTGCTGGAATAGGTTTCCCGGGAGGTTGTGGAATTCCTATCACTGGAGATTTTTAAGAAAAGGTTAGACAAACACCTGTCAGGGATGGTCTGTGTGTACTTGGTCCTGCTTCAGTATGCAGGGATGGATTAGATAACCTCACATGCTTTCTTCCAGCCCTCCATTTCTATGATTTTCTGTTGATGTTGATTATTTTCATATAATATTACAAAGCCTCATTTATATATATTTTTAAAAATTCAGTTGATTTAAGTCACTCCACTTTGGTGGCTTCCCATTCCTTCCCCTAGCTTCCTGGCAGCATAGCTCCAATTACCACCATTATCCCTGGGCCCCACTTAGAGGGGAGTTCTTCACCATGTAGTGGGAACTGGGGGAAAGATAGTACCCCATCAGGTTGTACCCATCTTTCTTGGGGAATCTCTTGGGAACTGCGTGTGTCCTCCAGCTCTGACTCTACCCAACACAGAACTAGGGTTGCCACCTTTGAGGTACACAAAAAAGGGACATCCTGGATGATCCTGAGCCCATAAAACTGGACAGCTGGCAGTGTGTATTGAGCACTCTTACAGATTTCCCAGGACAGCTACCTCAAAAAGGGACAATCTTGGGAGAACCTGGACAGGTGACAACCCTCACAGAGCCACTCATTCTCTGTTCCCAGCTCATCCATTCCCTGTCCTCTCCCTCCAACCTTATAGAGAGTCCTCTTCAGGATCCTGGGGGAGGAGGGGAACTGTGTCTCAGTCATGACTGATCCCTCTTTCGATGCAAAAGGAGGAGAAACCACATGTGGAGGGTTCCCTCGGTGTGCAGATCTGGCCTGATGTGTGGCCATTAACTTTAACTTTAACTGTAGTTGAAATTGATTGGTTCTGTATTCAGGATGATATTTAGTGACCTGTGACTCAAAAACAGCTTGACAAATTTTCTTCGTGCTTTGCAGAAATAAACGAGTTGGCTGGAATTCTTTAAGGACCCTGTTGCTACAAACAAATACTAGAATTACTAGATAAGTCACACAGACCTGCCAAGGTACAGCAAAAACCCTGCTCCATTAGCCCCCAAAACACAGACCTATAGTTCTTGAGTTGAGGAGAAACTTCTCTTGCAGTATATATAAGGACTCAGTTTCTCTCTGTGCTACTGTAATCTGTTGGTCAATGTAGGTTGTACCCCCCTCTCTGTGCTTGCGCCATAGAGAATATGAGTCTATTACAGCTTTCATCTTGAGAGCTTGGCTCAAGTTGTAGCAAGACCCATACTTTTAACTCTGGAGGTCCCTGGTTCAATCCTTGGTGTCAGCCAAATTGTCGGCTGTCATATAAAGCATTTTCTCATTTTCTGACTGCCCAACTTGAGACCCCGGGGTCTGATTTGCAGAAGTGCTGAGCTCTCACCACTGCAACTGAAAGCCAACAGGAGCTTTACTTGAATATATATAGTGCTATAATGCTAAGTACTCTGAAAAATCAAGTGCTAGGTGTCTCATATCAGGCACCCAAGATTAGTGGGCACTTTTGACCCTAATCTTTCCAGGCTTTAGTTCTCCATCTGTAAAATGGGGATAATACTACCACCCACACACCTCAGGGGAGGGTTGTGCAAATAAATTAATGTTTGTGAAGCACTCAGATGCTATAATTGAGCTTGGAAGAATTCAATTTTTATTTTTTTATAATTTGACAGATAATATCAATCAATGTTTGTTTTTAAGCATTTTCTAAATTTTATCCATTTAAATTTTCACAGTTATGGGAAATTATCTGGGGGACTTAGACAATCAGGGGGTTAGACAATAATTATTTAATGACAGTAGATTTGTGATTCAAAAAGTTAAAGCTTTATAACCATTAAAACACAAATTGCCAATGTCATATGTCAAAATATACGAAGTAAATATCCTTAAATCTAACTTTAATAAGTTCTCAAATAGCACTTTTCTTACTCTGCCTATCTGTACATTTTGATTATTATCAATGGAAATATTTTTTCATCATTTTGTGTGTGTATGGTGAAATTGACGTTTACCAACATTTGCCAATAAAAATCTAATCTTTCCAAGCCTAATTATAATGATGAGCCCATAGAAAAGCTCATGAGGAAATTAATAACTCCGCATGCAGAGCAGAGTTTGAATGATATGTAGTACATAAGTATAGGACCACTTTATCAATGACATGAAAACAGAATATTGAACAGTTGCTCATTAACTCAGCACCTTCCATCCTATGCACTGAATGAGGTAGTGGCCATGTGGGGGAAAAATTGTAAGTGATTACGTAACTGAAGACTTTATCATAAAAGTATACAAACAAGAATTTCTTAACTCTTGAGTGCTTGACTTTGCAATCTTAATGTTCTTTTAATGTAATTATTTGTGTGTAATATATATAATATATAAAATTTAAAAACTAGTGTTAATGAAAGATTAAGGATGATAAAAGGAATTAGTCTGAAGTCAGAACATTTTAAAAGTTAAGATTGTTCCTGAACTACTAAAATAGCTTCAATTGTAATGGTGCTGCCAAAGTCAGGCCCTGACTCAACATAGGCATATGCCTAACTTTAAGCAGGCCAATAGTCCTATTGAAGTCAATGAAGCTTCTCGTGTGCTTAAAGTTAGGGATGTCCTTAAGTAACTTGCTGAACTGGGGCCTAAGCTTTTATCTTAAGAACTCTGCTATACTTGTAGTTTAAAGCTGTCACTAAGATCAGTTTTTAGCTTTAGGATGCCACTAGAATAAATGTATACCTTTAGTGTGCTGCTCAAATAATCCTCAACTCAAGGGTGAGTCTAAACTATATTTTTAATTTAATGGTGCTGCTGAGGTCCGAGTAGAACCAACATTCTAATAGCTCTGAGCAAAAAAGTAACAAAAATGTCATTGTGGGAAATTGGCAACATTAGTCACACTTTAAATAAATTAATTAATTTGGGGGTGGGGGGGTGGGAGCTCAGAATGCTCAGGAGAGAAAAACTTGGGAAGGAGTAATGTTAGAAGTGCGCTAGTCACTGACCCTGAATGGTAAATTAGACATGAGTTTGCAATGCAATATGGTGGCAAAAAGACGTTGCAATTTTGGTCTTAGGACAGAGTGTACTGCGTCCTTTAAGGACTGCTTACACCTTGGCACAACCCTGTTCAAGTTGCAAGGCATTCTGGGTCTTGTATTTCTCAGAGGAACACTGGGAATTATAGGCTATAGCAAGGTGTGCTGGAAAAGAGGTTAGAGTTCTAAATAATCTCTCTTCCAGCAGCAGCAGCTTTACTTCTCCAGTAACTGGGTCTGGGTAAGACCTGTGCTGGGGCATCCAGCTGCGAGGGTGCTGTAGAAAGAACCTGGGCGGAGGTCTAAGAGTTAGGCAGGAGAGTAAGGATCCTGGGGGAGGGGTATGTTGTTTGGAAAAGGACTGCTTGTGAGCCCCTGTGTAACCCACACCAACTCAGCGTGGCATTCTGTTACCCTCTGATGGTGTCTGGGCCATATATAGATGTTGATGAGCCTGACACAACCATGGCTAACTGAGCTTGGGGTCTTTCAGCCCATGCAATAGAGGCTCATATTTTAAGATCCAGAGGTGCCAGGTTCAGTTCCCACAGCTGATGATCCACCCAAGGTGATGTCACACCTGCACCAGTACATGAAAGTTTACCTTGGAGGAAGAGGCCTTGAGCAAGGAGGTAGAAAGGGGTCTTGGAGAATGGGACCAGGCATTTTCTTTTCTTGGGGCCCAGGGCTGGAGATTTGGACAGAAGGTGGGAGGAAGCTCCCCCTCATTCTCTTTGACTGTGGGGTCAGAAAGGTATGGACCCTTGGAAGAGAGCTACTGAGAGAGACTGTCTGCCAGCAGGGCCATTAACTTTGAATGCCTCTCTACACAAAAGCCAGCAGGTTGGAGAGTGGAAGTATGGACCTCCCCCCAGCTTGCAGCACACGGGAAGACAGGGGACAGAATCAGTTTTCAAGGAGTGCTTCTCCAATCAAGGGAAGCCATTCCACTGCCAGAAGCAAGATGGCCAGCCCAAGAAGGCTAGAAGGGCTACTTGACTTAAGGACTTGGACCAGAACCAGGATTCACAGATGGGGTGAGATCAAACTGAGGGGGGAATTGTGTTCAGGAGTTTGTTGTTTTCCTGTAACCCTACTGCTGGTAAAGAATAAAAGTATTTGTGGTGAAGAAAATCCTGTGTTAAGGCCATGTCTACACTATGGGACTTATAGTGGCCCTAAGCCAGCATAACCCAATAGTGTAGACAGCCTGCATCAACAGAAGTGTTTTTTCCATCACTGTAGGAACACCACTTCCCTGAGCAATGGTAGCTAAATCAATGGAATCATTCTTCTATTGGCCTAGCTTCATCTACACTGGCGGTTATGTTGGCATAGCTGTGCCAAAGATATGGCTTTTTCACACCCCTGAGTGCCAAACTATGTCAGCCTAAACTTTAAGTGTAGACTAGGGCTAAGTCTATGTTCCTTGCTTTGCTGCCATGTTTTCCATGAAGGACACAATAAGGAAACCAGAGCTCCCACAGCCAGTTGGACTTTGGAGAGAAATATCTCTAAGCACTGGGGGCTCGGCAGGACTGTGGCTCTGATTCTGGGATCAAGGTGGCCAAACCGTGCATCCCAGTGCAGAAGAAGGGTATCAGATAGGAGTCTGTACCTGGGAGAGTGCATGAGAAAGCTGGAGTTTGGAACAGTGGCCAGTCCCTGCCCAGGCATACTTAGAAGCACATGGACCGAGAAAATGGATCTGTTTACAGCAGCCTGGTGCCTGTCCAGAAGAATGGTCAGGGCAAAGGTTGTGACATCGTCTAATCTTGATTTAAAGACTTCTGGTGATGAAGACAATTCCAATGATTAATTACCCTCACTGTTAATTTTTTGCCTCATTCCCAGTTTGAATTTGTCTAGTTTCAGCTTCCAGATACTGGATCTTGTCATGCTGTTTTCTGCTCAATTAAAGAACTGTGAAGTATCAAATATCTTCCCACATAGGTATTTATAGATTGTGATCAAGTCACCTCTTCACATTTTCTTCAATAAACTAAATAGATTGCACTCCCTCAGTCTCTCATTATATGGTTTGTTTTGCAGACCTCAAATCAGTAAAAAATGATCTGCAAAAAGGGGTAAACAGTGAACTGACAAAGTTTGCAGATGATACAAAATTACTCAAGATAGTTAAGACCATAGCAGACTGTTACAAAGAGATCTCACAAAACTGGGTGACTGGGTGACATTTAAAAAAAATGGCAGATGAAATTCAATGTTGATAAATGCAAAGTAATGCATATTGGAAAACATAATCCCAACTATACATGCAAAATAATGGGGTCTAAATTTACTGTTACCACTCAAGAAAGAGATCTTGGAGCCATTGTGGATAGTTCCCTGAAAACATCTGCTCAATGTGCAACAGTAGTCAAAAAAGCGAACAGAATGTTAGGAACCATTAGGAAAGGGATAGATAATATGACAGAAAATATTATAATACCGCTGTATAAATCCATGGTACGCCCGCACCTTAAATACTACATGCAGTTCTGGCTGCCCCATATCAAAAGAGAGATATAAGAAATGGAAAAGGTACAGAGAGGGGCAACAAAAATGATTAAGGGTATGGAACAGCTTCCATAGGAGGAGAGATTAAAAAGACTGGGACTGTTCATCTTGGAAAAGAGACAACCCAGGGGGTGTAATGAAGCAGAGTCGCCTCATTCCGAGGTAGAGGGATTAATTAACCTTGTTCGACGCAGTTAGCCCCACCCCTTCCCTCTCACAAGAAGTGCGGGGTTGGGGCAGGAAGTATAAGGGCTGCGCCCTGCAGCTCAGTTGGGGTTAGACCAGGGAAGGCTCTTCATGATGCAGTGCCTCAGTAATACATACATGCTTCCCTCCGCCCCCCCGCCCCCGCCCCATATGTTATGTTGCATCTGCCTATTTTTAAATAAGTCAAGTGAAATCCTGGCTCCATTGAAGTCTATGGGAGTTTTGCCATTGACTTCAATGGAGCTAGGATTTCACCTATGGAGTTTGTGCTCAGATTACGAACAGGTCCAGATTACTCTGTATAAAGAAGCTTTCCTCGCTATTTACCATTCCAGCAATCTTTAGATTATCTGCAAACTTTATCAGTAATGATTTTGTATTTTCTTTCAGATCATTGTTAAAAATTTTGAATAGAATTGGGCCATGAATTGATGGTTGCAAGATCTGACTAGAAACACCCCTACTCATTGATGGGTCTCTAAAAACTACATATGAAGTATAGAAAGATTTTAATTCATATACTATTTCAATATTGAT
The DNA here is from genome assembly GCF_028017835.1 of Emys orbicularis. NCBI lineage: Eukaryota > Metazoa > Chordata > Testudines > Emydidae > Emys > Emys orbicularis. Next base: position 28,780,123 of record NC_088683.1, on the reverse strand, counting down.
TTGCACAGTGCTAACTTTTTAATCAGAATATCATGCAATAAGTCAAATGCTTCACAGAAATCTAAGTATATTATATCACAATTCCCTTTGTCAATCAAACTTGTGATCTCAGAGAACAACACTGAATTTGTTTGAGACCTGTGTCCATAAAACTATGCTGATTGTCATTAATTATATTTACATACTTTATTCTTTTATTGACTAAGTCCTGTATTAGCCATTCTGTTATTTTATCTGCGATCAATGTTAGGCTATCTGGCTATAATTACCCATTTACTCTCTTCAAGTAGTGACAGTTTTCTTCCAGGTTTCAGAGTAGCAGCCGTGTTAGTCTGTATCCGCAAAAATAACAGGAGTACTTGTGGCACCTTAGAGACTAACAAATTTATTAGAGCATAAGCTTTCGTGGGCCGAAGAAGTGGGTTGTAGCCCACGAAAGCTTATGCTCTAATAAATTTGTTAGTCTCTAAGGTGCCACAAGTACTCCTGTTAGTTTTCTTCCAGTTTTCTGGAAGATCTCCAATTTTCCAAGATTTACTAAAAATTGAAATTAGTGATTTGAAGAACTCAGTACTTCTACTTGTAAGGTGGTGTGGCAAAGTACCTTCTTCTCCGCAGCAGGCTCAGTCCTTTTTAGCCTTGGAGACACAGGCTTGGGCAAGGCAAATCCTTGCAGGTAGCGCAGGGTCTGGCTATTCCTTTTCTCAGTCAGCCCCTTGTGCTTGTTTATCTTCCCTTCTGGGGACAGAGTGCAGCCTTCCTTGCAGGAAGGGTTCAGAGCCTTGCTGCTCCTAACTTACTGGCAGCTTCCCTGGTTCCCTCACTCTCTCTCCCCCCTCCTTCCACGCCGGGGAGGGTTTAAGAAGGTCCCAAGCAGTTAGAGCCAGCTGAACCTAATTAGTTCCCTAGTAACCCCTTGCCCAGCTGAACCTTATTTCCCCATGGTTCTCTTTCTTCAGTGGCTTGGGAGAGGCCTTTTTAACCCCCTGGGACTGATTACTACCCCCTTTGTAGCTGTTTGTCCTGGGTTTGCCACATATCCCCCCCCCCCCCGCTCAACACTACGGGGTTGGGCTACTTGGGTCGGACAGCAGTGCACTCTCGACAGGCCATCCGCATTGCCATGTCGGGTCCCAGACCTATGTCGTACTGTGAAGTGGAAGGGTTGAAGCGACAGGAACCATCTTGTTACTCTCGCGTTTTTGTCCTTGTTTTGGTGCATCCACTGCAAAGGGGCATGGTCCGTGACAAGGGTAAATCTCCGTCCAAGTAGATAGTAGCGGAGGCTGTCTATGGCCCATTTCACAGCCAGGCATTCCTTCTCCACCACGGCGTATTTCCGTTCCCTAGGTAGGAGCTTCCTACTGAGGAAGAGGACGGGGTGTTCATCATCTCCGACCATTTGGGAAAGCACCGCTCCCAGGCCTACTTCAGAGGCGTCGGTTTGTAGGATAAACTCCTTCCCCCAGTCTGGGGCTACTAGTACGGGGTCTGTGCAGAGGGCCGTCCTCAGATCCGCAAAAGCGCCCTCGGCCGCAGCGGACCATTTTACTATGTCAGGGCCCCGAGCTTTTGTTAGGTCCGTTAATGGGCATGCCCTGGTGGCGAAGTGGGGAATGAACCGCCTATAGTACCCCACTAGTCCCAGGAATGCTCTGACCTGTTTCTTCCGGAGTGGTCGGGGCCACTTCTGTATAGCTTCTAACTTGTTGAGCTGGGGCTTCACCACGCCCCTCCCCACTATATACCCAAGGTACTTAGCCTCAGCTAACCCAATCGAACATTTGGAGGGATTGGCAGTCAGCCCTGCCTTCCTGAGGGTGTCCAGGACCGCTTCCACCTTCTCCACATGAGTCTCCCAGTCGGGGCTATATATGATGACGTCATCGAGATAGGCTGCCGCGTACTTCCCATGGGGTCGCAACAGTTTGTCCATTAGCCGTTGGAAAGTAGCGGGGGCCCCATGCAACCCAAAGGGGAGAACAGTGTACTGATATAGACCTTCTGGCGTTGCAAAGGCGGTCTTCTCCTTGTCGGCCTTGGCCAGGGGGATCTGCCAATAGCCCTTGGTAAGGTCAAGGGTAGACATAAACCGTGCCTTTCCCAATCTGTCAATCAGCTCATCTATCCTGGGTATAGGGTAGGCATCAAATTGGGACACCTCATTGAGTTTGCGGAAGTCATTGCAGAACCTCATACTGCCGTCCGGCTTAGGCACTAAAACCACGGGGCTGGACCATTGGCTATGAGATTCTTCAATGACTCCTAAGGCCAGCATTTTCCTGACCTCTGTCCTAATCTCTTCTCTCTTGGCCTCTGGGATCCGGTATGGCTTAACGTTCACTTTCACTCCAGGCTCCGTGAGGATGTGATGGTGAACCTCCGTAGTCCTGCCCGGCTTTTCGGAGAACACATCCTGGTTGCGTTTGATCAGGCTGATCACTTCTGATCGTTGTTCTGGAGTCAACTCCGGGGATATCCCCACCAGGTCGGGCTGGTTGCTTTTAGGGGATGGCACCCCCAGTGCAGCCACCGGAGCTTCTCTATCGTGCCAAGGTTTCAGCAGATTTATATGGTAGATCTGCTCCAGCTTCCGGCGGCCCGGCTGTCGGACCTTATAGTCGACTTCTCCTATCGCTTCTATTACCTCGTATGGCCCCTGCCACCTGGCCAGGAGCTTGCTCTCGGCCGTGGGTATGAGCACCATCACCCGGTCCCCCACCTGGAACTTCCAGGTCGTTGCTCGGCGATCGTAGTTTGTCCGTTGTGCCCCTTGGGCCTTCTCCATGTGTTCGCGCACAAGGGGGGTGACTTGGGCTATTCTGTCTTTCATCTGCAACACATGTTCAACAACGTTTCTCCCAGGGTTCGGCTGTTCTTCCCAGTCTTCTTTAGCCAGGTCCAGTATGCCCCTGGGGTGGCGACCGTATAACAGCTCGAAGGGGGAGAATCCAGTGGAAGCCTGAGGTACCTCCCGTACGGCAAACAGCAAGTAAGGCAGCAGGGCGTCCCAGTCTTTCCCGTCACGACTAATCACTTTACGTAACAGGTTCTTCAATGTCCTATTAAAGCGTTCGACCAGGCCATCGGTCTGGGGATGGGAGACCGATGTTCTAAGGGTCCGTATGTGGAGCATTGTACACAGGTCCTTCATCAGCTTAGACACAAAGGGGGTCCCTTGGTCCGTCAGGATCTCCTTAGGTATTCCTACTCTGGAAAAAATCTGGACTAATTCTTTGGCTATGGTCTTGGACGTGGTATTCCGTAGGGGTATGGCCTCGGGGTATCGGGTGGCATAATCTAGTACTACCAGAATGTATTGATGGCCCCGGGCTGACTTTTCCAATGGCCCTACTATGTCCATAGCTATACGCTCAAATGGGACCTCGATAATTGGCAGAGGTACCAGAGGGGCCCTTAAGTGGGGTCGGGGCCCATGTATCTGGCATTCTGGACAGGATGTGCAATATCGTCAGACCGCTGCATAAATGCCAGGCCAAAAAAACCTCTGTAGAATCCGATTCAGGGTCTTATCTACCCCTAGATGGCCCCCGAACAGATGGGGCCAGCTCCATTACGGCTCTTTGATGCTTCCGTGGGACCAAGAGTTGTTGTATGACTTGCTCTTGGACCCGGACTACTCTGTATAGCAGGTCATTCTTAATCATATAATATGGTCCCCCAGTCATATAATAACTCTCCCCTCCACGGGTACCCCATTTACCTCGACTACTTCTTTGAGAATATTGTGGTATATGGGATCATTGGCCTGATCCTGACCAAAATTCCCGCGTGCGGTCCCCATTTGTCTAAACTCGGGGGGGTCTACCTCCGTCTCCCCCTCGGGGAAAGCCCCTGGGGAACCAGGTCCGGCGATAGGGTTGTTGATCGCCGACCCAGTCCCACTGTCAGTCGAGCCCCTTCTTTCCCCTACAAGCGTAGACTTCTGGCACTGGGTCAGGACCCTTGTCCCCCTCCTTTTATCCGCCCTCCGTTCCCTCCTAGTCTTCCTGGGCTTCCCCGGCGGGGAGAACAAATCCTGGCTAAATTCATGGAAGGTTGGGGGAGGGTTAACGATCTGGGCCACGCCCTGGGTCCCAGGGTCATTATTTTCTTCTACCTTCTCCCCAGGGAGTAGGCTATCAAACCCCGGGAAGTCTCGTCCGATAAGGACAGGGTAGGGGAGTTTTGGAACTACTCCCACCATCAACCTAGTGGGGCTTCCGAAAACTTCTATTTTTACGGGGATGGTTGGATAATAGTTGACATCCCCATGCACACAGGATATTCCCGAGCGTTTGGCCCGGGATAGTTGGTCTTGTCCGACCAGCTTCCCCGAGACTAACGTGATTGCACTTCCCGAGTCTACTAAGGCTGTGGTCTTTATACCATTCATCTTAACTGGCCTAGTGTATCTATGAGGGACCATCGCAACCCCGACTAGACTTATTAGATCACATGGTCCCCCTATATCTCCCAGTTCGCATTGCATAGGCTCTCCTAGATTCGGGCATTGGGCAGCGATATGCCCCATTTCGCCACAGGCATAACATCGGTACCCCGCTCGGGGCAGCCCCCTATTTTTCGGGCTGCTGGGCTTTATCTCTCGAGTCTTTCTCCCCCAGTCCTCAAGTCTCTCTGGGACCACGGGCTGCTCTTCTGCCTCCTTCCTCCCCTCCATTGTCCGGCCTGGCGCTAGGGCAAACCGGGGCCTCGGTGCAGAGACTGGTCTCCGATTCTGGCGCCTTCCTTCCCCGGGGGTCCGAGAAAGTTCTTGGGCTGCTAAGTGTCTCTCTACAAGGGCAACTAGCTCATCATATGAGGAGGGATCATTTTGGCAGACCCACCCTCGTACGCCCGGCGGCAACCCCCTCATGTACCTGTCCAACACCAGGATTTCCACCACCTTCTCCGGCCCATGGGTCTCAGGGCGGAGCCACTTCCGGGCGAGGTGGATCAAGTCAAATAGCTGGGACCTCGGCGCTTTGTCGTCCCGGTACTTCCACTCGTGGAAGCGCTGGGCCCTTATGGCCGGCGTCACCCCTGACCTCGCCAGGATTTCCGCCTTCAGCTGGGGGTAATCCATAGCTGCTTCTATGGTCATATCGAAATAGGCCTTCTGAGGCTCCCCACACAGAAATGGAGCCAGGAGGCCTGCCCACTGATCTTGGGGCCAAGCCTCCCGCAGTGCCGTCCTCTCAAATGCAAGGAGATACGCCTCTATATCGTCATCCGTTGTCATCTTCTGTAAATAGTTGCTTGCGCGTAGCGGCCGGGTCCCCTGGGGCCCATGCGTCAGCGCGGTCAGGGCTTTCAACTGGTTCACTACATCATTCAGGGTGGCTCGATCTTGGGCCGCCTGGTTCATCAGCAATTGGTTTGTCTCCTGTTGGACACGTACTGACTCTTGCTGGGCTGTCATCTGTACTCTGGTAGCCTCTTGTTGGGCCGCAGTGGCCTGAATCAATGCCTTCACTACGTCCTCCATTTTTTGTGTGCGTGTGCGTGCGTGTGCGTGTGTGTGCGTGCGTGTGCGTGCGTGTGCGTGCGTGTGCGATTTACCTTGCCCTGAGATGGCTTGCCACAACGCCTCACTCCATCCCACTTCTAACACCAAGTGTGGCAAAGTACCTTCTTCTCCGCAGCAGGCTCAGTCCTTTTTAGCCTTGGAGACACAGGCTCGGGCAAGGCAAATCCTTGCAGGTAGCGCAGGGTCTGGCTATTCCTTTTCTCAGTCAGCCCCTTGTGCTTGTTTATCTTCCCTTCTGGGGACAGAGTGCAGCCTTCCTTGCAGGAAGGGTTCAGAGCCTTGCTGCTCCTAACTTACTGGCAGCTTCCCTGGTTCCCTCACTCTCTCTCCCCCCTCCTTCCACGCCGGGGAGGGTTTAAGAAGGTCCCAAGCAGTTAGAGCCAGCTGAACCTAATTAGTTCCCTAGTAACCCCTTGCCCAGCTGAACCTTATTTCCCCATGGTTCTCTTTCTTCAGTGGCTTGGGAGAGGCCTTTTTAACCCCCTGGGACTGATTACTACCCCCTTTGTAGCTGTTTGTCCTGGGTTTGCCACAGTGGATAGAAAGCTGGCTAGATCGTCGGGCTCAACGGGTAGTGATCAATGGCTCCATGTCTAGTTGGCAGCCGGTTTCAAGCGGAGTGCCCCAAGGGTCGGTCCTGGGGCCGGTTTTGTTTAATATCTTTATTAATGATCTGGAGGATGGTGTGGATTGCACTCTCAGCAAGTTTGCAGATGACACTAAACTAGGAAGCGTGGTAGATACACTAGAGGGTAGGGATCGGATACAGAGGGACCTAGACAAATTAGAGGATTGGGCCAAAAAAAACCTGATGAGGTTCAACAAGGATAAGTGCAGAGTCCTGCACTTAGGACGGAAGAATCCCATGCACTGCTACAGACTAGGGACCGAATGGCTAGGTAGCAGTTCTGCAGAAAAGGACCTAGGGGTCACAGTGGACGAGAAGCTGGATATGAGTCAACAGTGTGCTCTTGTTGCCAAGAAGGCTAACGGCATTTTGGGCTGTATAAGTAGGGGCATTGCCAGCAGATCGAGGAACGTGATCGTTCCCCTTTATTCGACATTGGTGAGGCCTCATCTGGAATACTGTGTCCAATTTTGGGCCCCACACTACAAGAAGGATGTGGAAAAATTGGAAAGAGTCCAGCGGAGGGCAACAAAAATGATTAGGGGTCTGGAGCACATGACTTATGAGGAGAGGCTGAGGGAACTGGGATTGTTTAGTCTCCAGAAGAGAAGAATGAGGGGGGATTTGATAGCAGCCTTCAACTACCTGAGGGGGGGTTCCAAAGAGGATGGAGCTCGGCTGTTCTCAGTGGTGGCAGATGACAGAACAAGGAGCAATGGTCTCAAGTTGCAGTGGGGGAGGTCCAGGTTGGATATTAGGAAACACTATTTCACTAGGAGGGTGGTGAAGCACTGGAATGCGTTACCTAGGGAGGTGGTGGAGTCTCCTTCCTTGGATGTTTTTAAGGCCCGGCTTGACAAAGCCCTGGCTGGGATGATTTAGTTGGGAATTGGTCCTGCTTTGAGCAGGGGGTTGGACTAGATGACCTCTTGAGGTCCCTTCCAACCCTGATATTCTATGATTCTATGATTCTACTTTGAATATGTCTCAGTATTCTGAATAGTGTTTGTACAAGTTTGGGAAAAAGTTATAATCAAATCCAGTTCCTTCTGCATCGCCTGTGTAAACCTGGAGTTAAGGGAGAGAATTCTTCCCTCCTTCCCAGCCCATTGATCACTTGCAGAGCTGCTGCAATAACATTGTGCTCCCCACCAGCGTAGCACCCAAAATTCCAAGGATTTTTGGCATGGAGCCATTGCAGAGTATAGCTGCATGACAAGCAGGGTTGTGAAATCCTACTGTATGGCCCTTGTGTGACTGGATCACCTGTATAGTGGAAGTGCACCGTTTCTGCAACCATTCTTTGGGATGTCGGATTTGGCTTATACCTAGGAGCTGGCTGAGAAAACAGAATTTCTGTCCCTCAGGAAATTCTTACTCTTCAAAATTTGTTTTTTGTCTTGAACTGGAATGAAAAGTTGAAGTATTGAAATATTTGCGGAATGGAAATTCCAAAATATTTTATTTGGAATATTTCTAAATGACCTTATGAAACAGTTTTGATAAAGTTGAAATATTATAAAATATTAAATGTAATACAAATAAATATAAATTATATTTATATAAAAGATGAAATAACAAAATGTGAAACTCAGAACTAAATACTCCATTTCAGTTTTGAAAGTTTTCTCTGAAATTTTTTTGAGATCAACTCATTCCCACAGAACATTTTGATTTCAGTTCAACTGCATTTGCTGATGGAAAACTGTTTCACTGAAATTTTGTTGACCCTTTTGCAATAAATTCTGTATAATTATAAATGTTATGTTACCATTAACAGCAAATAAATAGCCATGGCAGTATACCTATCTCTATCTTCTTTCCATGGGTCTAGACCAGTGATACTCAGACCTCAGTGGTTAAGGAGCCAAATTAGTGAGCAGCATTTCCCAAAAGAGCCACAGTAGTGTGAATTCATTATTTCGTTTACTATAGTACCATATATTCCATCACACAGATTTTTAATATCATGTGCTGTAAAGAGCCGCAGGAGACACGTTAAAGAGCCACTTGCGGCTTGAGAGCCTCAGTCTGAGTATCACTGGTCTAGACCTAACTCATTTTGCTGTTCTTCTGTATGGCTAAGAAAGATTGTTTAGTTGTTTTAGAGCAGGGGTCAGCAACCTTTCAGAAGTGGTGTGCCGAGTCTTCATTTATTCACTTTAATTTAAGGTTTTACGTGCCGGTTATACATTTTAACGTTTTTTAGAAGGTCTCTCTCTAAGTCTATATATAATATAACTAAACTACTGTTTTGTGTAAAGTAAACAAGGTTTTCAAAATGTTTAAGAAGCTTCATTTAAAATTAAATTAAAATGCTGATCTTAAGCTGCCAGCCTGCTCAGCCCGCTGCCAGCCTGGGGTTCTGTTCACCTAGGCCGGCAGCGGGCTGAGCAGGGCCTGCGGCCAGAACCCCAGGTTGGCAGCGGGCTGAGCGGGGCCGGCGGCTGGGACCCCAGCTGGCAAGGGGCCAGCAGCCAGAACCCTGGGCCGGCAGCCAGAACCCCAGACCGGCAGCAGGCTGAGCGGGGCCGGGGGCTGGGACCCCAGACCGGCGGCGGGCTGAGCAGGGCCGGCACCCCAGACCAGCAGCGGGCCGAGCGGCTCAGCCCGCTGCTGGTCTGGGGTTCCATCCGCTGGCTCCTGCCAGCCAGGGTCCCTGCTGCCGGCCCCACTCAGCCCGCTGCTGGTCTGGGGTTCTGGCTGCTGGCCCCTTGCCATCTGGGGTCCCAGCCGCCGGCCCCGCTCGGCCTGCTGCCAACCTGGTGCTCAGGGTGGGGGGGTGGGGATGGAGGGATGCAAGAGTCAGGGCATGGGGTGTGGGGGGGCTGGGTATGTGTGGGGAGTGCAGGAGTCAGGGCAGAGGGCTGGGGCATGTGAGGGGGTGCAGGAGTCAGGGCGTGGGGTGTGGGGAGGCTGGGTATGTGTGGAGGGTGCAGGAGTCAGGGCAGAGGGCTGGGGGCGTGTGAGGGGGTGCTGGAGTCAGGGCATGGGGTGTGAGGGGGCTGGGTATGTGTGGAGGGTGCAGGGGTCTGGGCAGAGGGCTGGGGGCGTGTGAGGGGTGCTGGAGTCAGGGCATGGGGTGTGAGGGGGCTGGGTATGTGTGGAGGGTGCAGGGGTCTGGGCAGAGGGCTGGGGGCGTGTGAGGGGGTGCTGGAGTCGGGGCATGGGGTGTGAGGGGGCTGGGTATGTGTGGAGGGTGCAGGGGTCTGGGCAGAGGGCTGGGGGCGTGTGAGGGGTGCTGGAGTCAGGGCATGGGGTGTGAGGGGGCTGGGTATGTGTGGAGGGTGCAGGGGTCTGGGCAGAGGGCTGGGGGCGTGTGAGGGGTGCTGGAGTCAGGGCATGGGGTGTGAGGGGGCTGGGTATGTGTGGAGGGTGCAGGGGTCTGGGCAGAGGGCTGGGGGCGTGTGAGGGGTGCTGGAGTCAGGGCATGGGGTGGGGGGGGCTGGATATGTGTGGAGGGTGCAGGGGTCTGGGCAGAGGGCTGGGGGCGTGTGAGGGGTGCTGGAGTCAGGGCATGGGGTGTGGGGGGGGCTGGGTATGTGTGGGGAGTGCAGGAGTCAGGGATGGGGTTGTGGGGGGATGCAGGGAGCTGGGGTGCAGGGGTCAGGGCAGAGGGCTGGGTATGTGTGGAGGGTGCAGGAGTCAGGGCAGAGGGCTGGGGCATGTGAGGGGGTGCAGGAGTCAGGGCATGGGGTGTGAGGGGGCTGGGTATGTGTGGAGGGTGCAGGAGTCAGGGCAGAGGGCTGGGGCATGTGAGGGGGTGCAGGAGTCAGGGCATGGGGTGTGAGGGGGATGCAGGGGGCTGGGGTGCAAGGGAGGTGCAGGGGTCAGGGCAGAGGGCTGGGGGGGTGGGCTGAGATCAGGGGGGTGCTCCCAGCCCCCTGAGCGGTTCACGGCAGGGGGCTGGAGGGATACGCCCCGCTCCTACCCCACTTCCCCCTGCCTCTTCTCCACCTCCTTACCAGTCTGAGCAGCGAGGGCGCTGGGGCTGCTCTTCTCCCCTCCCTCGCAAGGGCCATCGTCGGCAGGGAGGCAGAGGAGGCGGGCTCCACGCCGCACGCTGGGGGGAAGAGGCGGGGGAGGGGGAAGCTCGGCTGCCGGCGGAGCCTGCCCTACAGCAGCAGCTGGCAGGACCAAGCTTGCTTCTGCCCCCTTACCCCGCCAGAGAGAGCGGTAGGCAGGGGGCGGGGAAGAGCGGGCTGAGTCGGGCAGGATTTTTAATGGCACGCTGCTGCCTGCCGGGGTCCCGCTCAGTCCGCTGCCGAACCCCGGCAGCGGGCTGAGCGGGACCCCGGCAGGCAGCAGCGTGCCATTAAAAATCGGCTTGCCTGCCGTCTTTGGCACGCGTGCCATAGGTTGCCGACCGGTTTTAGCGTCTCATCACAAACACATACAAATCCTACGCAAGTTGTACTGCATGTAGCTATCAGAGATATATTCTAATGAATAAACAGGTTATGCACCTTCTTCCCTTATGAAATGTTGTAAAGAAATTGTTTTGTTTGATTGTATTAAAGATGTTTCTGTAATATACATTGGTGCCTCTGGATTGTCTTGAGTGGTAGTAATGCTGATTCTCTTACAATGTCTCTGCAATGCTCTAGGCCTTTCCTTATATATTGGACTAATGAGTTTCACTGGCAATAGCAGATTGCCCTCCAGAATTGATAACCTGAATTGGCTACTGCCTTAGGAAAACTGTCAAATGTCTGCACCTATCAATGTGCAGTCATCCACAAACAGTTACTGAATGACTTGTTGCTCTAGGCAACTGCTGGTTCTGTCTGTTTGGCAATGTTGACCTGGCGGACACCTTTCACTTCATCCTGCACTTCTTTCCTCTCTTCCCTATTTCTGTATTGCTCATCATAGGTTTAGCCCGAGTCTGTTCTGGTGTACATAAGGAAAGTAATAAAGGTAAGCTAGGGAACGTGTGCTTTCATTAAATTTCTAACTACAGCCAGTGTACTCTTCCTCTTCCCTACTAATATCTTGTAATATTTTCCAGTCCTTCCTGTCTCTGAAACCTCCATACTCTCCCCTTCCTGCCCCAAATCTTTTCCTGTTTCCAAGCACCCTCCTACTCCTCTCCCTGCTCACCAAAATGATTTCCCCAAATAGACAGTCTCCTCACCACTGCCCAGACTGCCTCTCACCAGGTGCCCAGCTCTACCCTTGATGACGTCCCTGCTCCCATCTCCCTAGCTCTGCTGCACAAAACTCCCTGAAGTGCATGCTGTTCTGTCTCTATGGTAACCAATAACTAAAGGAGGGAGCCATCCTGTGAAACAGCATCCAGAAAAGGTGGGGAGACCAGACTGTTGTAGGCTCTAGTGTTAAGCAGCAGCTTGAACTATCCCATAGGAACCTACTCATTTACTTATTGCTACCTGCGCTATCTCATGTGTCAGTTAGTGTGGGGAGTGCTTTTGTGAGGATCATTCCACTAGTTCTGCCGGAGAACAGGCAGAGTGAGGGGCACTTTAATAAAACTGGAACTACATACAGGGCCTCAAAGGACTTGTCTAGACTAAGAAAGCCGTCGAGATTAAGTTGGGACTAGGTACCATAAAAAAGAAATAGCTTGCTTCTTGGGTCTGATTCGGATCTCACTTATATAGGTGGGAAATAGTGGTAATTCAGGTTAAACAGTGCTAATGCAAAACTAGTGTGAGATCAGAACCAGGCCTCTTTTATCTTCCAGAAGTTACCACACCCTATTAGCTTTATCTAACCATGTGCATCCATTCCTGTAATGACATGGACAGCTAATAATTCTACTTCCTCAAGGGTTTCACTTGCTCTGTCATTTGTTTCTCTGCAAATTGTTTTACCTTAGGGATTTGTGTTTGTGGCCTCTAGCCTCATAATAATTATTCATTTGTAGGGCTGTTGATTAATCACAGTTAACTCATGCAATTAACTAAAAAAAAAATCGCAATTAAAAAAATTAATCTCGATTAATTGCAGTTTTAATCACACTGTTAAACAATAGAATACCAATTGAAATTTATTAAATATTTTGGATGTTTTTCTACATTTTCAAATATATTAATTTTAATTACAACATAGTATACAAAGTAGAGAGTGCTCACTTTATACTATTATTTTTTATTACAAATATTTGCACTGTAAAAATGGCAAACAAAAGAAATAGCATTTTTCAGTTGACCTCATACAAGTACTGTAGTGCAATCTATTTATGCTGAAAGTGCAACTTACAAATGTATATTTTTTTTGTTACATAACTGCACTCTAAAACAAAACAATGTAAAACTTTAGAGCCTACAAGTCCACTCAGTCCTACGTCTTGTTCAGCCAATCACTAAGACAAACAAGTTTGTTTACATTTACAGGAGATAATGCTACCCGCTTCTTATTTACAATGTCACCTGAAAGTGAGAACAGGCATTCACATGGCATTTTTGTAGCAGGCATTGCAAGGTATTTACATACCAGATATGCTAAACATTAGTATGTCCCTTCATACTTCAGCCACCATTCCACAGGACATGCTTCCATGCTGCTAATGCTTATAAAAAAAACAATGCATTAATTACATTTGTGACAGAACTCCTTGGGGGAGAATTGTATGTCTCCTACTCTGTTTTACCCATGTTCTGCCATATATTTCATGTTATAGCAGTCTTGGATGATGACCAAGCACATTGTTTGTTTTAAGAACACCTTCACTGCAGATTTGACAAAACTCAAAGAAGGTACCAATGTGAGATTTCTAAAGATAGCTAGAGCACTCGACCTAAGGTTTAAGAATCTGAAGTGCCTTCCAAAATCTGAGAGGGTTGAGGTGTAGAGCATGCTTTCAGAAGTTTTAAAAGAGCAACACTCTGATGCGGAAACTACAGAACTCGAACGACCAAAAAAGAAAATCAACCTTCTATTGGTGGCATCTGACTCAGATGATGAAAATGAACATGCATCGGTCCACACTGCTTTGGATGGTTATTGAGCAGAACCTGTTATCAGCATGGACACATATGATGGTTGAAGCATGAAGGGACATATGAATCTTTAGTGCATCTGGCACATAAATATCTTGCAATGCCAACTACAAAAATGCCATGCATACCCCTGTTCTCACTTTCAGGTAATATTGTAAACAAGAAGCAAGTAGCATTATCTCCTGCAAATGTAAACAAATTTGTTTGTCTGATCGATTGGCTGAACAAGAAGTAAGACCGAGTGGACTTGTAGGCTCTAAAGTTTTACCTTATTTTATTTTTGAATGCAGTTATTTTTTGGACATAATTCTGCATTTGTAAGTTCAACTTTCATGATAGCGATTGCACTACAGTACTTGTATTAGGTGAATAGAAAAATACTATTACTTCTGTTTTTTATAGTGCAAATATTTGTAATAAAAAATAAATATAAATTGAGCACTGTACACTTTGTATTCTCCCTTGTAATTAAAATTGATATATTTGAAAATGTAGAAAATATCCAAAATTATTTAAATAAATGGTATTCTATTATGGTTTAACAGTGCGATTAATCACGAGTAATATTTTCAATTGCGTGATTAATCGCAATTAATTTTTTTAATCGCTTGACAGCTCTAGTCATTTCTTTATTATTTATCTACTGTTTGTATTGCAGTAGCACCTAGAGGCCCCGGCCAAGATCAGGGCCCCACAGTTCTGTGTGCTGCACATACACATAGTAAGAGAGTGTCACTACCCGGAAGAACTTACATTCTAGGCCCTGTTCTGCCCTTAATAGCATGCAGACAGACTGCTGCACTCAGGCAAAGCTCAATAATATTGACTTCTATGGAGCAGCAATCTGCCCTGGTGCTGTCAGTTACAGGACTGGGGCTTAAGTAGACAAGACAGAAAAAGGAAGGGTCAGACAAAGGATAAGTTGTTTACTAGGCTTATTGGCACCCACACCGAATTTGTGCTTTAAGAGTGCATAGCTCTGCTGAGCTGGTTTGTAGTAGGCAATTCAGTGCATCCCAAGAAAAATTTAGCTGAGCGAAAGTTTTTTGTTGGGTTCATGTGAAAAGGTCTCTAGAGCGATATTACCTTTAACTCTAAATCTTTTGTTAACTGCCTGTTCCTTGTTCTTTTATGGGCAGAGCGTGATATTATTTGGCCCTCTAGCACAGGTTTAAATGCCTTCCAGAGGAATGAAGGGGATATATCTTCTCCTTTGTGGAGTTCAATGTATGTCTTTGTTTCCTGAATGACATGATACTTAAATTTTTCATCTTGTAGGTTATTGAACCTCCATCTATTAAATTGCTATAAGTCTTTTTATAACACCCTTATCCACCCCCAAATAAAAGCTTATTTGCAAGATTGCATAAGAGGGAAAAGTATCTGCCATAGCTGGGTAAACAGGAAAAAAGCACTGCATTTTTAAAATATGTGAGACTGTCCTTAATTCCCTCAGATCGTAAAGAATTGGAATATCCTATTATGAGTCAGAGTGAGAGGGAAAGCCAACAAACATAGGTTGAAAGTACCATTATATTCCAATTCCCTGTTTTCACTCCTTCATAGTTGTCTTTTAAAATGAGCTTTTGGAGTTATAATTTCTCATGTATACCATTCTCTCTCTCTCGTGTATGTGTGTATTAAATTAAGACTTTGTTTCTGATTTGGAAAAAAAACAGGTTACATTTTAAACATTATACTAAACATTCAGATCTCTCTCACACCAATACGAATCCAGAAACATTTAATTAAAGTCAGTGGAGCCTCCATAGACCTACACCAGTGTAAAGAAACCACACTCTGGCCCTTCATCTTCAACTAGATTACAGGCTTTAGACAGGTTTGATTGAATTTGGTTTGAAAATTAAAAACAAAAGGGATAGTAAAAGAATGTAGTACCCAGGCATCACAATATTTCCATTTTGTTACTGTTCTTTAACATGTACCAATGTTTAGATCTTATCCCCTCCTCCACAGTGAGAGATAAGGAAGAACTTGGTGTGGTTCTGCTGCTCAGAGAGCAGGGTGTTTAAGCAAGAGCACCCTCTGCATACCTGTACAGCACAGTTTGGTTGTCAGGGCACAGATGGGTAGTGAGAGGTGTGTTGGTAGGAATGATGGATCCACCACTATGCAGATATACTGGTCACTTTGCCCTGGTGCAGGAGAGGTAAGCACTGTATCACTACCACTCCAGCGCCTGTGGGAGAAGATTCCTTTCAGCCTTCATGGAATAGTCCATCATCAAGCCCAGTGGGGCTGCTGCCAGGGGTAGGATCTGAGCTCAGGTGCAGCTCTCCAGAGGGATGCTATGCAAATGCATGGTTCTGAGGATCTGCACAAGCTGTAGGCCTAGTATGGTCAACTATCCAGATGGGAAGAATGCAGAATTTAACTACAGATCTATTATTATAAATAGCAAAAATCAACTTGCTACTACAAGCCCACTATTAAAGATAGTAGAAGGTTATGATTTTACCATTTCTTCCTATACCTCTGTGCTTGCACCATAGTAAAAATGGTCTCTTCACAGAGAAATAAGGTACAGACATACCTGAAGTGTGAGGAAGACTAAAAACTCTTCCTAAAAGTTTGATACCACCCCTCCATCTATTTTTCACAATCTTCCGCTGCTCATAAAAGAGCTGAGAATTTTCCTACACTCTTATACTGTCATGATAATATATCACTGAGCAGGATCAATGATTCTTGCAAGCTTCTTTTAAATACAATTGATACTATGTCTAGCAGAAGCACTTTAGGAGGTCCAAACCATTTTAAAACAGCCTCTAGGCATCTCTTGTCTCTGACTGTTGCTACTGTACCAGTCTTGGTTGGGGTTGAGGCATATGGATCACTGTGGTCTAGTTGATATTATCATATATTTTATGTAAACACATGGATCAATGGGCAGGGGTGGGGGAGGAGGTATTAAATGTCCTATTTATTGAGGAGCACCATGCCTTCAATTAGAATTGTCATGAAAGATGCCATTTTTACAGGCAGTACTTTGAGGAATGTTTGTGATTGTCCAACCTGTTTGGTTAGAATTGTTGAGTAAAGATGTCAACTACTTGTGAACCTTACAAAAACTCCCAGGTTCAGCGGTACCAATTTCAACAAACATACTTATCCTATTTCTTTAGACACCTTTAATGGGGTCTGATTTTCAGAAAGGGCTGAGCATGGGAAGCAAGCACACTGAAACTCAGACCATCTTCTGGTGTCATATATTGGGCAGCCAAAATCTGACATAGTCAAAGTTCATTTTGAAAATTTAGGTCCATAGTTCCAGAGGGGACTATTTCATACATTTGGGTGTCTGTTGTCATTTGGCTTTTGATCTTATTTTTCCTCGTGCATCCAAAATGCACAAAAACCAACCCTAGAATACACCTCTACCCCGATATAACACGAATTCGGATATAACGCGGTAAAGCAGTGCTCCGGGGGGGGCGTGGCTGCGCACTCCGGTGGATCAAAGCAAGTTCGATATAACGCGGTTTCACCTATAACGTGGTAAGATTTTTTGACTTCCGAGGACAGCGTTCTATCGAGGTAGAGGTGTAGTTTATTGAAAACATATCATTTCATGCTCTAACAGTAGCTATCATTCATAAGAGACTGGCTGACAACACATTGAAAACTTTGGAAACTATTATGTTAATAACTAGTTCTGGTTAAAAAATATAGCAATATACTATGCATTTCCATTCCCCCTCTGTTTCATTATTTCAGACATTTAATAAAAACAGTGTATTAAGATAGGTTTTAAGCATTTATTTCTACTGTTTATTTCTCCACATGCACTCCTGGTCCAAGAGGTCTTTAGGAAGCCAATGAATATGGATGAGATTGGCCCACAGTCCTATATTTTCATATCATGTCCATAACAACCAGTTTTCTCTTCCAGACTAGTTACTGCCCTTGAAAGGGGATTAATTGGATGACCTCAGTGGTCATTTCAACTGTAGCTGTAAATGACAATACCACTGATTTAGACTGTGGCATGTTGCCCATGAGACTGGAGTATCCAACAACTCAGGTATTGTAAGGTGGCCGCGGATACATGAATGCCAAAATAGTATGGTCTTGAATTGATATTGGCTGAATGAGGTGGAGAATAAGGTCTTTTCTTGTGAGTGGGGGTGTCAAAGGAATCTGCCAATACCACTCTTGACCTGACAAAGTGGTGGACCCTAATCTCTCCAGCAACTCATCCAGTTTAGACATAGCATATATGTCTAATTCCAATAGCACATTTATTTTCTGGAAATTGATGGAAAAATGAGTTGATCTATTAAGCTTTGGCACAAGTACAATGGGAGTCCTTCACACACTGGGATACAGGCTGTGAGGGTTTGTGCCCCTGGTTACTGGGCAATACGGCCTAGTGGCTAGAGTCCATAGACCCGCCCCTGGGTGTAGGGCAAGGTGGCCTAGTAGCCAGAGTCCATAGACTCGCCCCTGGTCGCAGGGCAATGCAGCCTAGTGGCCAGAGTCCATAGACTCGCCCCTGGTCGCAGGGCAATGCAGCCTAGTGGCCAGAGTCCATAGAATCGCCCCTGGTTGCAGGGCAATGCAGCCTAGTGGCCAGAGTCTCTAGGGTCGCCCCGGATCACAGGGCAGTGCGGCCTAGTGGCCAGAGTCTCTAGGGTCACCCCGGGTTGTGGGGCAATGTGGCCTGGCGACCAGAGACTCTCCCACTCCACCGGGTCCCAGCCTCCGGCCCTAACCGCAGCGTAGGACCTTGCCCCTGGCTCAGCGGGGGGGGGGGGGGGGAGAGAGGGGGTCCTACCGAAACACGCTGAAGCTTGCCAGGGGCAAGGTAGCAGTCCGTCGTGTCCCCCCCCCGGGTCACTTCCTACCGGCTTGAGCATGGAGGTCTCCCACCAGTCCCTAGGTTCCCTGTGGGCCTCCGTGTCAGTCGCCTCCCTGGGTTCCTCCTGCAGTAGGGCTTCGGGTCAGCCTGGAGAGGCTTCAGTCCCCAGTGCCTCCGCAGGCAGCGGCTGGTCCTCCGCAAGAGCTTCCCGGTCAGGTCCTTCCCCTGCGGCCACCAGCCCAGACTGAGCCGGGCTCCCTCCTTTTATACTCCCAGAGCACTTGGAGCATGCCCAGTATGGACGGGGCGGAACGTCCGCCGTCAGTGCTTCTGGCCTGACGCTGCTGGGGCTGGTGCGGGGCGATGCTGCCCTGTCACAAGGCATACATCACCATGTATGCACTGGAGATAGATGGTGTGTCCAAGGATGTCTCCAAGCCCTGCTAACTGTTTCCTAACCAATGTTTGGCTGCAGTCCTGGTACATCTATACAATTAACCAGTACTGGGACTAACCTCTTAAACAGGCCTCTTTTCCGAGCCCTGGTGTCTGTTGTCCATGGCTGCCAATAACTGCAGTCCATGAAGGGGCAGCCACAGTGGAAATAACCAGTCTGTCCACAAACAAAGGAGCTTCCCATGGAGGTACTGCCTTCATCCCCCTGCTCATCTAAGGGAAGATGGATGCCCACAGAGGGCCCTCATTTGGGATCAGGCTTTTCCATGGCCTTATAGTCTATCTGAGGCCAGATTTCCAGGATCTTGCCGCAGCTGCTGGTTGTCTGTGGATTTGGGCAAGTTACATGTTTTTTCAGAGGCTGCCCTCCTCATCTGGCCCATAGATCTGCAGGAAGCAGTCCCCTGAGATGGGAGGCTTCAGGTCTCAGAGATTCAGCAGCTGCCTTATATTTCTCCACCAGGTTCAACACATCAGCCAATATCTTGGGTCTAGGTCGCAACAACCACTCCTGTCCTGCAATCAGAAGGATCTGTATGAACTGCACCAGTACAATCTTTTCAGGCATCTGCTACCCAGATCACCTTTCAGGTTGGAGTCAGAGCCATCAAGATTGCTAACGGGTCTGGGCCAGTAGCGTAGCTAGCGCAGTGCAGGGGAAGCAGCCGCTTCCTCTCACCCCTTTTCCCAAAAGCGGCGCCTTTCCAAAGGCGGCCGCTGGCCGGAGGAGCGAAGGGGGACACAGGCTGGCCGCCCGCAGCACGGCCGAAGGAGCAGGGGGGCGCAGCATGCGGCCCGGCCCCGCAGCCGCAGGAGCGAGGGGGGGCGCAGGCTGGCCGCCCACAGCGTGGCCGGCAGCCATGGGGGGGCGGCGGGCACGCGCGTCTGGAGGAGCGGGGGGGCGCAGCATGGTGGCCGGAGGAGCGGAGGGGAGGGGCGGTCAGCAGTGCAGCCGGAGGAGGAGCCAAGGGGGGGGCATGGCCGGAGGAGGAGCCAAGGGGGGCGCCTTTTTAGGTTTGCTCCCCCTCCTCTTAAAAGCTGGCTACGCCACTGGTCTGGGCCACTGCGCAAGATCAGGCCCTCAGTGGGTCTTTCTCCAAGCAAAAGCACTCTTGGGTTTTCGCTATGATGTCCAAGTTGTCTAAAATGGCCACCTTGACCCATGCATAGTCATGACCATGGCATCAAGGCCACAATATGGGGCTTTTGCCAGCTCCTTCAGACAGGGTGCCAACAAACAGTGCCATAACTAGGCATTTTAGCACCCGCCACGAGAAAGCATATTGGCGTCCTCTACTAGAGCCCTGCATGGGACTATTTTTTTAATCCCACCATCCTGCCCCATGGGCTGGGAATGGGATTAAAAGAATAGTCCTCCCGCACCTCAAACAACAAGATGGCTCTCTGGTCATCTAGCTCTGAAGAAAGCACCACCGCCACCAGCAGCGCAGAAGTAAGGTTGGGCCATGCAACCCTTACTAGTGCGCTGCCTTCAGAGCTGGATGGCTGGAGAGCAGTGACCAATGGATTGCTGATCAGTTGTGAAGGCAGAACTGCCACTAGCAGCAGCAGCAAGGAAGTAAGGGTGGCATGGTATGGTATTGCTGCCCTTACTTCTGCGCTGCTGTTTGTGGCGGCCCTGCTTCAGAACTGGGAGGCCGGAGAGTGGAGGTCGCCGGCCAGGTGTCCAGCTCTGAAGGCAATGCCACCCCAAGTACCAGCACAGAAGGTTGGCGTGGTATGGTATTGCCACCCTTACTTTTGTGCTGCTGCTGGCGGTGGCACTATCTTTAGAGCTGGGTGGCCAGAGAACGGCAGCTGCTGGCTCGGATGTTCATGTTGCTTGCCTCACAGGAGAAGGGTTTTTTTAATCCTGTTCCCATCCTGCCCCACAATACCCACTCCCACCCGCTCCCACATTGTTTGGGGAATTTTTATCCTACTCCTGCTATTATGGCAGTGGGTCCTGTTGGACCATCGGGATCCCTGTCCTGCTGCAGGGCTCAAGCCTCTTTCATTTTTTCATCATTTTTCTGCCCCCTCCCCAGGATCTGTGCCAGGAGCTGCTGCCCCACTCGCCCCACCCTGGTTAGGGCCCATCCAACAAAATAGCCTAGTGCTCAAGTGACCATTGTGCTGCCATGGCAACCTGGTCAAAGGTGATGAGGTTGGGTTCTGGGTCATCTTCAGTCCTCTTCTTTGTGAGTTTTATCAGAATGTTCAGAGCTGGAGTGGTGTTTGAAGGTCTTGCTGAAGGATTTACATTTGACACCTGAAGTTGTAAGAGGGTCACTATTTGCTGGATGATGTGTTGTTGCTGTTCTTATTGCTGCACTGCCAACTCCTGATTAGCTGCTGCTGCTGTTGTGTCTCCTGTTGTTGGTCCTGGCTGGCCATTTGTTGGAACAGCTGGTTGTGGTGCCACCTAATAGTTACGTCACTGGGTATCAACTCTCCCCTGTCGCTGCCCTTCTTTGCTAGCAATCACTCCAGGGCTGTGGTAGTCCACCTTTTGGTAGGTAGTGACTTGACCCATGGGGCCATTTCACCAATTGAAGTTCGCCCCCTTCTGAATTAACAGAGTCCAATACAATGCATACAGTCCAACATCCCCACAAAAGAAAGGGTCCTCAACCCACATGTTGCCTGTGAGTAGCACTCCGTTGACTCAGGGTTTAAAACATCTCTATCTTCTCCTCCTCTCCAAGGGAGGGAAAAGGGGTTTATCTACCCAGATCACCTTTGAGGTTGGAGTCAGAGCCTTGCTGCGGGATTTACGTTTAACCCCTGAAGTTTTAAGAGGAAGTCGCTGTGCTAGTACACCCCGTCCCCCTCTTGGGCTGGGCAAGGGCATTGCAGCCCGGCAGCTAAGTCCAGCTGAACGCCCTTAACCTCAGGGCCACCTGGCACAATGGCCAGAGTCAATATAAGGGCCCTTTCCCTCAGGGCTATGTTACCTAATGGCCAGAGTCAATGTGACTGCCCTCTCCCTCAGAGCTGTGTGGTTCGATGGCCAGAGTCAATATGGCTGCCCTCTCTAGGGTAACCAGGCATCCCGATATTATCGGGACAGTCCCGATTTTAGGGGACTTGTCCTGCTTCCCGACCTTACATCGGTCGGGACGCCCTTTGTCCTGATATCAGGACCGTCCAGACTGCAGCCGCAGCGCCGCTGCTCACCGCCGCTCAGCGCTTCCTGGGGCAGCTCCCGGCACCCGCCAGCCGGCAGGAGCACCGCGTGCTGTAGGGGCAGGGCTTGCAGGCACTGGGAGCAGGCAGAGAGCCCTCTGCCCCCGCACCTGACCCGACCCGACCCGCGACCCTAGGAGCCAGAGGGACCAGCCTGCTGGATGCTTCCTGGGATGGGAGCCGCCCCAGGTGAGCACCACCGGGACTCCTCACCTCGCCCCCTGGCAGGTCCCTCTGGCTCTTAGGGTGGGAGGGCTCTGCGTGCTGCCGGCACCTGCAAGCCCCACTCCGTGGCTCCGGCAGCTCCCATTGGCACTTTTCCCAGCCAATGGGAGCCACGGAGCTCGCGCTTGTGGCGGGCGCAACACGTGGAGAGTCTGGAGACTCCCCTCGCCACTCTCACCCTAGGAGCCAGAGACCTCCCAGCAGGGCTGGTGAGTGCGGCCAGGGAAGGGGGCAGAGTGTGATGGAGTGAGTGTCTGGGAGGTGTGCTTGGGGTGCTGGGCTGTGAGGGTGTGGAGGGCGCTGGGCTGTGACGGTGTGGAGGGCACTGGGCAGTGGGGGAGGTTTGTGTGTTTTGGGGTGCTAGACAGTGGGGGCCTGTTGGGGGGTGCTGGGCAGTGGGGGAGATCTGTGTGTGTCAGGGCACTGGGCAGTGCGGGTCTGTATGGGGCATTGTGTAGTTGTGGTGGTGGGGCTGTGGGGAAGGGCACTGTGAGGGAGGAAGGAAGGGAGGGAGGGGAAATCTGTGTGTATTGGGAAACTAGCGAGTGGGGGGTTCTGTGTGGGGTGCCGGGCAGCTTTGGTGGGACTGTGGGCAGGGGGGCGCTGGGCGGGGTGTGTGCACACAGCACTGCATTTGTGGTGGAAGGGTTGTAGGGGGGCTCTGGGCATAGTGGATCCAGGGGCTGCTGGGCAGGGGAGCTGTGTGGCGCAGCATGGGCCCATCCCCAACAGGAAGGGGCACGCTGGTAGCACAGGGCCAGGCAGACCAGTGTGCCTCTGGCTCCAGTCGGGGCTGTGCACCTGTGTCTGTCTGTCGTCCCACCCCGCTCGACCAATGTGTCGTGATATTTCACTCTTGTGATCTGGTCATCCTAGCCCTCTCCCTCAGGGCTGTGTGGCTCGATGGCCAAAGTCAATATGACTGCCCTCTGCCTCAGGACTGTGCTAATGGCCATAGTCAATATAGGGACCCTCTCCCTTAGGACCACGTAGCCCAATGACCACAGTCAATATAGCTGCCCTCTCGGTCGGGGTTGTGTGGCCTAATGGCCAGAGTCAGTATAGTACAGTTTAATAGCAGCAGGGAGATGGGCCACCACCCAGACAGGGTGATGGCTGGGATTGGGGGACCCAGGCCCTCACTACTCCACCGGGTCCCAGCCCAGGCCCCTGTCAGCAACAAGTACTCTCGTTACTGTGTCAGCGGGGATCCTACTGAAACATGCTGACTTAGCTTTTGGTTCTATAACTGTAGTAATGTATAGTACTCCTGCACTACCTCCTACCAGGGTGTCTCCTGATGTGGAGGTGTGGGTGTTTCCGGAGTCTCCGGTTTCTCAGTCTGTGCAGCTCTCAGCATCTCTGTCCTCCCTTGGGTGTCTTCAGGTAGCTGGTATATGCCCAGGCCTCAGTAGGCCTGGCTTCCAGTATCTGGGGCTTCCAGCTCCTGGGCTGGAACTGGCCATGTGCGTCCTCCATCCTCAGCGGTCAGCCCTGACTGAGCTGAGCTGCTCCTTTTTATACTGGTGCTCTAGTTGGAGCATGCCCAGCAGAGGTGAGGGGGCATGGCTTCCTCAGCCCACAGTGTGGAGTTAACCCTTCCCTGTTCAGTGTGGGGCGAGTATACCCCATCACAGAGGGTCACTATTTGTTGGACGATGCATTGCTGCTGTTCTTATTGCTGCACTGCCAACTCCTGAATGAGCTGCTGCTGTTGTGTCACCTGTTGTTGCTCCTGGGTAGCCATTTGTTAGACCAGATGGTACTGTTGTTGCTCCAGTGGGGCCCCGCCTGTTGTTGTTGGCTGTCTAATAGCCACTTCATTCCTTTTACCATATCTATCCTTTTTCTCTTTTGGGGGCCTCATGGCAACATCCCAGACCTGCAGCCTGCTTTCTCTGCCAAATTGTGATGGGGGATAGGCCTATGTGTGGTGCCACCGAATAGTCATCTCTCTGGGTATCAACTCTCCCCTGTCTCTGGCCTCCCTCCAGCAATCACTCCAATGCTGTGGCAGTTCATCTTTTGGTAGGTAGTGACTTGACCCACAAGGCCACTTCACCAGAGCCCAATACAATGCACACAGTCCAACATCCCCACAAAAGAAAGGGTCTTCAACCCATGTCGCCTGTGAGTGGCACACCATTGACTTAGGGTTAAAATGTCTCTATTCTCTCCTCCTCTCCAAGGGAGGGAAAGGGGGTTTATCCCCAGTCCTCGAAAAGGGTGGTTCATATGGGAGCCTGGGCCCTCCCTCTTGGCATATAGTCAAATGCCACATCAGTGATCCTCCAGAAGTTAGAGCCCAGAGTTCCCTAGTCTTAGCGAAGGGCTAGCCCCTTCTCTCAGGCCTGGGGTAGCTGCTGCTAGCAAAACCTTTCCTGCAGCCAGGACTCCTGCTGCACCCTGGTTCAGGCACTCCCAAGGTAAGTCTCTCATTCTCTGCTGTCTCTCTCACTTCTGAGCTGTCTTCTAAACTCCTTGTAAACAGGGGACTTGGAGGGTCAGTTGGTCTAGTGGTTTCAGTACTTGGCTTCCTGCCTCCTGCTTCTGTGGTCGAGGTGCCTCAGTCTTTAAGGCACAGGGCAATAGGGGAACCCAGGACCTCCCACTCCACCAGGTCTCAGCCTAGGGCCCTGTGTAAATTAACCCTGGAGTAGGAGATCTCCCTAGGGGAAGTCTACATTTGGTGTCCTGGGCTACTTCCTACTGTTGCCCCTTCAGTTTGGGGCATGGCCCCTATAATCCAAGTGCCTGTGGTGGCTATCCTGCTGAGGTCCCAGGTTCCTCCAGGTGGGGCAGCTGTAAGTTTGGTGGGGTCAGAACCCCCACAAGGACTCTGTACTTCTGTCACCCAGGTTTCTCTAAGGCTGAGTGCTCCTAGGACTCTTTCTCCATCTCCTTTGATCCAGAAGACAGTGCTGGGTTCCTGGTGGCTGTCTTGGCTGGCAGGCTAGTGATACTTCCCTCAGCTGGGGAGGCAGCTAGCTCCTGTCTCTTCACCAGTCAGCCCCAAACTGAGTCAGGTTCTCTCCTTTTCTCTCCCCTACATGCCTGGCATTAGCTGCAAGTATAATGATGCAGGGCTGGTTGGGTCCAAAGGCTCTCCTTATCCCTTTTTGTGCTGGTGGGTGGTTTCTCTGCTTCACCACACTCCTCCTCCATCTGGAGCAGGTTCTACAGTTTCAGTGGGGTGGGATCACAGTGGCCCAGGACTGCTATCTAACCCCTCAGACACCCTATCACAGGCGTCCCAAGAAGCACAGCCCATGCACTACCTCAGGCAGCTAGCAAAAGGAACTGATGGTGTGGAACTGTGCATTACCTTGGCCATGATGTCCTCCTGCTGCAAGTGAACAAGAACCTGTCAGAGACTTGGATGCCCCAAGGGATCAGGGGCAATTAATGGCAACAGAAACCAGCAGCATTTCCACCCAGCACCTGCCCATGTCTCAGGGACAGATTTACTCTCCTGACCCCTGGAATGGACTCTTGTCTTCCTCTCTAGTGACCTCAAGTGTTAAATACCCCCCCCATTATAGGGTGAGCTCTGGCCTCCATTCCCTCAGCCTCCCTCTGATAGGTGTTCCACCTCCACACCCACCTGGGGGATGCAGCTCAAGTTCTCAGAATCTCTCTTCCACCACCCACTCCACACAGGTAGGGCAGGGAGGGGGCTCTTGCAGAGGGGATCAGCGGATTTCTAGCAGCAATAATGGGGGATGGGGGAGGTTGAGCCCTTTCCCTAACTGACCCCCACTGACTAATGGTGTAGCTGCAGAATGGCAGCCCTAGTGAATGGGGGGCTGATCGAATCATCCAGTTCTCCCCAGAGCAAGTCCAGCCTGGGCAGCAGCAAAGCAATCTTCCCCCAGCCCATGTGCCTCAGCCCTGCCTGACCAGTTTGCCATGGCCCAGTCAGTCCTCAGCCCCTCCAAGCTGCCAGTGATAGGGACAACTCTAAATGGTGCCTCTGGTGACATGGACACTAGAACACTGGGAACTGGGCTGAGGCCCTGTGGGGCAGGAAAGGCTAACAACATCACTAGGGGATTCTCCTGCCCTTGCCATGAGCAACGTCAGTTTCTTCTGGTGATGTAACACTTGTAATTAAATAGCCTAGCTAAAGAGGTGGTTCTGAACTGCTCAGGGACAAGCTGGCTCCATCTTGCTTGTGGAGGTGAATTCATCTCCCATCCCAATAGCACCAGCTCTGACTCTCATTCCCCACCAGGCTTGTTGCTGCCCAACCACCGAATGGCAATCGAATGGGAATGACTTTCCATGGCCGAGAGGTGAAAGGCCACGGGTCCCACCCCCAAACTCCTGAGCATAATCCAGCTACTTACCTCATCGCCTATCAGCTGGTTGGCTTCCCCCACAATGGAGTAGGCTAGGACCAGCCAAGCCTGACTGATCTGGAGCAGGAGTCGTAGATAGCCAGAGTTGCTGTTTGGAGGAATGACCTTCTCTGCCCCTCCAAGAAGATATTTCCAAAGACCTGAAACCAGCAGAAGGTGAGTCTTTAGATGATTGCCCAGAACCAGGCTCCAAATCCTGGGACTGGAATGGTATTGCTGTCTAGTGGCTCAGTTGCAGACACTGAGGGATCAAAAGCCTAGGGGCTCTTTCTGGAGGGGGATTCACAGCAGGGGGCATGACGTGCTGGGAATGTATCTGCGTGGGTGAGCAGGCATGCTCTGGAGTGCAGCTCTTAGTGACAATAGGGGACCCTCTATTGCCTCCAGCAGAGCTACTTCCTGGAACTAGTTGCTTGGGGCCTGGGGCTTTTGGAGCTGACAGACCAAAGGTCTGTTCCCCGCCCCTTAGTGATTTCTCTAGTAACTGGGTCTGGCGGCTGCAGCACATGGGTTTGTTCCAAGGCAAATCCAAACTGCAGCATGACAAGGACAATGTGACCTCACCACACAGACAGTAGCTCCCTGGGGAGAGAGGGGTGTTCTGGTTCCTGGCTTGTGATGGCACTGGGCAAACCCCACTCCCTTTCTGGGCATCCAACAAGGATCTGGTCAGGCAATAGCTGGGTGTGTCCTGCCCACTCACCAACCCAGTGGCTCCCCTCTCTGACACTCATGTGTCAGCCAGGGAGACAGGGACAGGAACTGGATCCCCAGAGACACAATCCTGCAGTAACTCACCCACCCAGGGATGATTTTCATGCCACGTAGCAAAGGATCCATGGAATACACAAAACCATGATCATTTGCAAGGCTTCTTTAATGCCATCCTCTCCCATTGGGCTGAATGAGGAAGTCTATGAGCTAAAAATAAGTAGCAGGATCTTGTCCAGTCTCCAGGATGCAGCTACTGCAGGAACACCCAGCCAGTCCCCCATCCTGAACTGTGTAATTCCCCAGCAGAAAATCCTTACCTCCCGCACCTCAGCTGCATTCCTGTAGCGTGCTATCCTGGTGCCAATCCCAGCACCAGAGGTCTTTGGCATCATGTATCATCAGTCCTGGGGGGGGGGGGGAAGAGAGAGAGAGAGATGCAGTCAGGTTTCTCAAGAAGTCAGGAAGCTGGGGTCAGAGGTCACTTACGTCAAATTCAGGGAGGGTGATGGTGAATTGGAGCAGGGCTGTGCTGCTCCTTATGGCCCTGGCTCTCTCCTGGGACACTCTGGACCTGATCCAGAGGTTGACATGTTGTGGGGGGAAGGAGGCAGGTCAGGGTCAATGGGCAGGTGCACGTGCTGTGTAAATGAGCCCCTCCCCATCCCCAAAGAGCTGAGACTTTGTTTCAGGGTGGAATATCTGATTCAGCGATCGTAGAGCTTTAGAAGGGGATTGTTGCACACTGGCCAATGCTTGTATCCTGCAAGTCACAACCTGTCATGTCTCTCTAGATTGGGACAATGTTCAGTGTTGGGGCTGGACCCATCCTCTCTGAACTCCTGATTCACGAACAGCTCATCGGGAAGGAGACAGACCCTTTACCCCTTTCTGGCTCTAAAGTCCTTGGTGGGATGAAGGGAGTGACTATGAGGACAATTCCCCCAGATATCTCAGTGCCCACAGGAGAGACACTGATTCCCTGGAGATCCTCCTTTTTCTCTGGGAAGGAGTCCATGACTCTTCTCTGAGGACCATCTTCTGGATCTCAAGGTGGGGGGATGGGTTGAGGCTCTCACTCTTCAGGCCAGCCTCGGGCCCCGTGGTTAGTGCTCACAGAATCAGGCAGAACTCTGGCTTAAAGTCCCAGCTCCTTCCCCTGTGCTTGAAAGAGAAAGGGCCCAACATTGCATTGCACTGACTGCTGTGACCAAGGATGGCCCAGTGGGATCCCAGCTAGGAGGACAGACTGGAAAATGGATCTTCCAGTCTCTCCTTTCCAGTCCTCCCTAGTGTTAAAGTAAAATTGCCCCCGACCCCTCCTCATTGGGCTCACCTCCAAGATGTATTGGAGCCTGTCTCTATCTGGGGATTCTGTCAGCCGATTCCCCAGCATGGCATGCAGGAGGTCTGCCAAGACCTTGTGCAGAGCCTACAACGGAAGGGAGAGCCATGGGTCAGAGTAGAGAAACTACTACAGGGCTACACCTGCCACAGGATGGTTCTTTGTGAAGCACTGGTGAAACCGCAAACATATATCCTTGCCTCTCTCATTCACATTCCGATGCAGGCAATTGGCAAGGATTCATGGCAGAATGACAGCAGGCTCTTCATTTTGTAGTCATGTATTTGCCTTTTCCTTCCTAAGTGAAGTACTTTGCACTTGTCTTTATTGAATTTCATTTTATTGATTTCAGAGCAATTCTCCAATTTGGCAAGGGTGTTTTGAATTCTAATCCTATGCTCCAAAGTGCTTGGTGTCATCTGCAAATTTTTTAAGCATACTCTCCTCTCCATTATCCAAATCATTAATGAAAATATCATTGGTCCTTATAACCCTAGGTGCTTACAAGCTGATTGTTTAATAATTTGTTCCAGTATCTTCCAAGGTATCAAAGTGAGACTGATTAGTATGTAAGTCCCCAGGTCCTCTTTGTTCCCCTTTTTAAACATAGGTACTATCTTGTTAATGGATGTGAAGATATTCTTTTTCTAGGATCTCAGAAGAGAACTGATGTACAGCACATGGTTTGTTAAGGCCAGAAAGTTGAGTCAGGAACCAATGGTTAAAATTTGTCTCCAACCATTTCTTGTTTCTCTAGACTAGACATTTTAGCAAATTTTAGAATGCCTTGGTGATCAACACCTTGAAATAACCCTTTCTCCTCCGCAAAGTGTTTTAATGCCCATTATCTCACCCAGACTCACTACTGCCAGGAGTTAGAGAAGTGCCCCTCTTCCCATTGAACTGATTGGGACCCTGAGATACAGAGAAGGGAAATGATCTACCCCAGGTCACACAGCAATGCAATGGTAGAGCCAGAGAGAGAAAAGCTAACAGGTCTCACTCTTGCTCTAACCAACAGACAACAAGGCAGAGGCAGGGATAGAGCCCAGGAATTGAGATGGTGGGAAAATTTTCATTGAAACAATGAATCTGTTGGAAAATCCCATTAAGATTAAACAAGTTTGTTTTTTGAAATCATAAATCGATTTGGATGAAAAATTTTTGCAAAAATATTTTTTGGCAAAACAAACACATCTCCTCCTGTTTGTCCTATACTTAGGACCCTACCAAATTCACGGCCATCAAAAATGCATCATGGACCATGAAATCTGGTCTCCCCTCATGAATTCTGGTCTTTTGTGTGCTTTTACACTCTACTATACAGATTTCACAGGAGATACCAGTGTTTCTCAAATTGGGGGTCCTGACCCAAAAGGGAGTTGCAGGGGGATGGCAAAGTTATTTTAGGTGGGGTCATGGTATTGCCACCCTTATTTCTGTGCTGCCTTCAGAGCTGGGCAACCAGAGAGTGGCTGCTGTTGGCCAGACACCCAGCTCTGAAGGCGGCACCCGTGAGCAGTAAGGGTAGCAGTATCACAAACCCACCCAAAATAACCTTGCGACCCCCCCACAACCCCTTTTTGGGTCAGGACCCCTACAATTACAACCCCATGAAATTTCAGATTTAAATAGCTGAAATCATAAAATTTACGATTTTTAAAATCCTATGACCATGAAATTGACCAAAATTGACCGTGAATTTGGTAGGGCCCTACATATACTGTTAAATTATCTCATTACACACAAAGAGGAGATACTTTGATCTGGAAAACTAGATAAGTTGCTTCAGTCTGGGCTAAGTAGTTGCTCCTCTTAATGATTTAAAATTAATAAAATACAAATAAAATAGTATATTTCAACTATTATACAACAGAACCCCGTTTATCAAATTTAATTGGGACTGGGGCCAAATCAGATAATCAAAACCGTAGAATAGGAAGGTGCGAGGCTGCAGCGCCACCTAGCGGCCACAGGAGAAATCTCCTGCCTCTGGACCTGTGTGCGCTGATTGTTCGGTTAACATTGAGAACCAGACAATAGAGGGTTGGATAAATGGGGTTCTACTGCATTACATCATAATCTGCCATGATTCAACATGATAGGACACCTCATATTATACACAGCTACTAGCGACACTCTCAAACAGATCTTCATGGCTCCCCAATCTCCGTCCACCATGAGGTAGGTATGAGAGGATTGTTATCCCTAATTGACAGAAGGAGAAACAAAGGCTGAGAAAGGTGAAAGGACTTGTCTTACATCACACAGCCAGTCAGTGGCAGAGTTGGGAATAGGACCCAAGAGTCCTGACTTTCAAACTAACCATCAGTCTTGAATTTCATACAGTGAATGATCAGAATAAAGTGATCTCAAAAGAGCTACAGACCAACAACTGTTCATAGTAATTATTCTGCAAGTATTTGAGAAAAACTAGAACATTAGAGAGAATCATGAACTGCTCAGAGAAAATTAATGGAGAGAAGCAGCAAAATTCATCAAGCATATGATTGGTTATGGCTTATTTGCCTGGTCTTAAAAGAGAACAACAAAGTCCTGAGTCTCCTTCCTGTCACTAGATCCCCAGCTCAGCCAATCAGCATTGAGATTCTGAGGGGCAGGAAGCTGAGGTTCCCTCCAGATGGACCAAAGAATGGCTCAGGACACCAGTGGGGATCACTGTCAGAGCACTCTTCCATTCCCATCTCTGCCTGAGGGCCTCCCACAGTGAGGGCTGGAGAGTAACCCCCTCCTCACCAGTGGAGGGAGGGAAGGAGGGAAAAGGGAAACCATAAAAGATAAAGCCCAATGTCCCCAGTGATTCTAAGGGACAAAGGCCTCGGTAGGGAAAAAAATTCTGCCACTTTAACCTAGTGATTCTGTGCCTAGAATTTGGCTGGCACCAGATGGATCAGGCTGAATAGGTACCAAACCTCTCTGAGGTTCTTACCTTCCGAACAGGGACATCGGTTTTCCAGCAAAATTAGTACTGGGAAATGGGAAAAATCCAAAGAGGCTCCTCCTCACCCTCACATACGGGAACCTGAATTGTCTTTCAGTCCTCAAGAAGAGACCTCGAGAAGAGACTCACTGCAGCAAAGCCCTGGGGGTCTCTGATAGTGCCCCTGCCCTGCAGCCTTTTCCTGCCTGGCCGTTGTCAGGGTCCCTCTGTGAGGTCACCGCTTCCCAACCTCCTTTGACCAATAAGCTGAGGTCCTGCAACAGGCTCTTGTGATGTCACTTCCACGCACACCCCTGCCCTGCAGTGCTAATGTCCTGCCCCTGGCCATCCCCTTTTGATATTTGAGCTGCTCCCCCTGTATCACGCCACTCACTCATTGTTAGTTTTGGGCATCAAGCAGGCTATACATGAAAACATCAGAGGCTGCTTAATGTGTCACACTCAGTTTTTCAGAGATTTCTAGACTCTAGGGCCAGAAGAGACCATTAGATCATCTAATCTGACAACCCCCTCCCTGCATATCACAGGCCTCCTGTAGAGCACAGTAGCTAGTTTTGGACCAAAGCACACTCCAGAAAGGCATCTAGTCTTCATTAGAAGACATCAAGACATGGAGAAACCACCACTTTCCTTGGTAGTTTTGAGGAAATTGATGCAGGGAGGGGAGGGGAATTGACCTCAAGGCCACACTTGTGAGTCTGTATCATAATACATATGCACAATGGAATGCACTAAGGTTGTGCAAGCAACCTTCATTCTGGTGTTTGCTAGTGTTTAAAGGCCTAGTCCAAACACAATGTTTTGTACTGATATAACTATTTTGGTTAGGGATGCATTTATTTATTTATTTTCACCTAAATAGTTGTCCCACATCTTCTAGTGCGGACACAGTTATATCTTTATAAAAGTGCCCTACACCGATATGGCTTATTCCCCTCCCTGTACTGGAATAGTTATACTGGTATAAAACAGCTTTAAACAGCTTTATACTGACATGACTGTGTCCATACTAGGGGGATTGTACTGGTTTAACTATAATAGTAGAGCTCAAGCAGTACAACCTTCTAGTCTAAACAAGCCCTATGCTCCCCAATACTCATAGCTCAGTGGTTTGAGCATTGGCCTGCTAAACCCAGGGTTGTGAGTTCAATTCTTGAGGGGGCCATTTAGGGATCTGGGGGGAAAAATCTGTCTGGGGATTAGTCCTGCTTTGAGCAGGGGGTTGGACAAGATGACCTCCTGAGGTCCCTTCCAACCCTGATATTCTATAAAAAAAAAAAGTCAGGCTCTTGTTAAGAGGGAAGGGAGATTGCCTCCCCACAGGAAAAATGACACTCTGATAGTTGGCCCTCAGATACTACGGTGATAGGCACCAACTGAAAAACATAGATAAATAGCTCCCTTATTCCATGCAGACTAATGAATGTCAGTGCAGAGGTGTCATGTGGTTGCTGGTCCCTTTAAGGGGGCCTGGGCCCAGGCTACTTATGTGTAAGCAGCGTCTGAATGAGCTCTCCCCTGACAGCTAGTTTGCGATGGGGAGAGACTTCAGGAGCAAACTGTATCTACATGAACACACTTACTCTGCGTTGGTATCCAGCAGACAGAAGCTGTGTTGCTCAAAGTGATCAACTTTGGCTGGTGTTGGGTTACAAATCACTTTAGTACTGAATGTAGGGGTAGTGAAATGTTGTTATCAATATTGTTATCTTTATTGTATGAGTAAAAGGGAGCAGAACTGTGCTTAACTTATCTCAGTTGAGGGGGTCACCTTGAGGTGAAAGGAACTCGCTAAGCCAGGGGCTTGAATGCCACACCTCTGTGAAAATAAGAGGCAGTAGGGACAGGTGTCCTTGCCAGGAAGTGTGGATTCTACCTAAGGGTCTCCAGTCTGGTTTAACCTGTTACTCTCCACTGTTCAAAGATAGAGCTAAATAGGCCCCATTAGGAGTGTTTTGTTTTGTTAAATGCTCACTAAGAGCTGAAATCACTTGTGATGGGACAGCATTTCTGCCCAGCCTGCTAAGAGTTGACAATCACTAAGAGTTGGGTGGAACCTCAAGAGACTGACCTGCAGAGGTCACAGCAGAGAGGCAGGTGGCAGCAGAAGCTGACTGGTGGGAGCAGCCAGCAGAAGAGGCAAGCAGGCAGACTGACCAAGTACAACAACTGTGAGTGGGGTGTGTGTGTGTGTGTGTACTACAGCAACTTTGGTGTTGGATTCAAGAACCAGAAGCAAAAGACCCTGCTCACCGTACTCTGGGGTGGGTGTTTTGATCATGCTTTTGTGTTTATGAATCCTGCTTATGCTGTTTTCCCAAATTATTGCTAAGTTACTTTTATTTAAAAAGTAATTTACTACACTCAGACTCTGTGCTTGTGAGAGTGGAAGTGTTACCACTTAGAGGTGCCCAGAGGGTTGCATATAATTTTACCAGGTTACTGGGTGGAGGCTTGAGCTGGTTCTGTGTTATATTGTTAAAAAGGAACCCCTAGATATTGAACCCGGCCCTTCTTGCTGCCCACTCCAAATGGCAGAAGGGTTACATATGAGAAGCTA
This sequence comes from Emys orbicularis, assembly GCF_028017835.1. NCBI lineage: Eukaryota > Metazoa > Chordata > Testudines > Emydidae > Emys > Emys orbicularis. The sequence continues at coordinate 28,746,369 of NC_088683.1, read as the reverse complement.
ATTTAAAAGGAAAGAGACCATGTGGGCAGTTGATTAGCTATCAAACATCTGGCCCTGATCAAAGGCCATCAGGACTCAGTTACAAGGAGGTGCTCTTGGGGACAGGAGCTCTCTGTTGCTGTAGGAGAAGGAGAGCTGCAGCCTGTTAAACTCTCTAAGTTGTCAGGTAAAATGATGGAGTAGAAAGGGGCCAGCTTTAGCCCCCAGCTCAGCCAATCAGCATTGAGACTCTGAGGGGCAGGAAGCTGAGGGTTCTCACCAGTAAGTCAAATCATAAGAAGATCTGATAATTAAATGAATGTATCACGAGTGAATTAGCTTTGGCTGTAATGCTAGCATTTAGATGCATCATTTATAATCACAATCATCAGAAATTTATTCACTTAAAAGGACTTAATATAAATCTACTGAGCTGCGTTCACTGTAGTTTGTTTATGTTGCTTTCCGGAGTTGAAGGGTACTCTCCATCTTTTCCTTATTTGTGGTTTAAATTAAAAGGTCAGAGAGCCCAAGTTTAAAAAATCTGTAGTCCTGGCTGCTGTAACCTATTGGTCATCCTACTCTGAAATTGTATTTTGGAATGATTCATTCCCTAGAGATATAATGATCATTTTTCAGCTACAACTACTATTCATTCATTTTCTCTGGAGACTCCTTGGTTCACTTTCAGCCTATCAAGTACACATGTAAGATTCCTTTTCAAAGAGACATGTATCAGTAAAATTCTTCTGCTTGCTTTTCACCTACTAATTACAAGCAGGGAACTAGTTCTCCTTTTTCAAACAAAGCCACAATTTTTAAATCTTCCCTGAGTTTAGCTGTGGTTATAGAACCATCTAGTGCATAAATTGAGATCATGATAATGTGTAGCTTTCATCTGAGCTTGAAGTAGCATCTCTCCGTTATAATGTCTTTGAAATCTTGATTGATAAAGGATCTAGACCTCTTTTTAATTACTGTATAATGTGCTTGGCAAAGGTTAATATTTTGCATTGGGAAAGCGATCAGGACACAATTCCTGCAGCTAATGCAGAGAAGGGTGTAGAATTCAGACTTGTGCTTGCCTACATCTTTCAACATTAGCGAAAACACAGATTTTAGAAACCAAGATACTTACTATTTTTATCAGAAATATGGAATTGCTCTTTTTGTGTATAAATAGAAGGCTTGTTGGCTCTGTGTATTTGGGACTAAAAGAAATTCACATGCATTCATTTATTTCATAAATTCCAACTTCCTAAAACAAAAGGAAAGAAATTTTTTCCAAGTTGGTAATTATAATCTGATTTACATTTTTCTACTAAGTGTACCAAACTCATTGATGAATCATTTCTCCTAAACTCAGAGGAATAATGCCAGTCGTTAGTTCAGCCACATTCGCTGACAAAATGAACTTTAAAATGTGGTGCAGGTTCCACAATATGTTGAGAACCAAGACGTCTGCAAATTCTGGTTTTGCTATTTGGACTTCTGCCAGTCAAATGAACTATACGTTATATCAATGGCCTTGAGTAATGCTGAGCATATCCTGAGAAATGTCATCACAATCTAGATATAGTTCTTTCTTTTTCCAACTTTCAGCATCTTTTGAAGACTATGTCATGATTTTTTTTTGCTGTCTGTCTGTGTAACCTAATAGCATTTTATGTACTGTATAAATATTTACTTAGTGTAACCATTCTAGCAAAAGAACTTGATAGATCTTAATTACTAAGACATGTAAGGAAGAATCATAGTGTGATAATGTTATACATTTAATTAATTTGCTAGATCAGATTTAATGTTGGGTATTTTCAGGATCATAAGGATAATGTTTGCTCTGGAGTGCTTTAGTGTGGTTTTAAAATGTCTAAAGATTAGCCGAGAATGGGTTGTTCCGATGATTAGTAATGGGATATAGTTATTTTTAACTCCTAGGTTTCTGTTTAATATCTTCCCCATGTCTCTAGATTCCAAAAGTTATCATTTGATATCTTTTCACTGGTCAGAGCTCTGTTCCAAATGTGTAAAGGGAAAAAGAAAAAAAAACTTGAAAGGAGGCTCTAATTGGTATCATCTGGCCAGCCTCAGCAGAGAGGACAAGGATTGAATTGGCATGGAGATTAAACTATCCTTTTGTGACGGGTTCCCTCCGGGGTGCTACCTAGAACTGGGGTACCACTGAGACTCCCTACCCACCAGCCTGGGCTCCCTTTTACACTATACTGCTGTGACAAGCTGCAAAGCCCTCTCTTTAGCCTGCACTTTCACCAGCATACATACAGGTAGGGACACACCCAGCTGCAGTTACATGCAGGTAGGCTCTCTGACCAGTCCCTCCTTGGGAAGCCTTCAGCTAGGGCACTCCCAGCTCCTCAGGCAGCACCCCCTCTGGAGTGTAAACCCAAAATTATACCATCTTGCGCTGCACAGGGAACTGAACAGCGCAAGCTCATAAAATTCTCCCCCTGCCTCTATGTGGAGAGGAATATACAATAATCTTTTGCCCCTGAGTTATGATTCCTGCACACTGGTTTAGATAAAGCAAAAACAAATTTATTAAATACAAAAGATAGATTTTAAGTGATTATAAGGGATAGCAAACATATCAAAGCAGATTACCTAGCAAATAAACAAAAAAACGAAAACCAAGCTTAATATACCAAATAGATTGGATATGAATAGCAGATTCTCACCCTAAGTGATGATACAAGCAGGCTGCAGATTCTTAAGGGTCAAGCTGCACTTGGTATCCCCAGGTATTCCATTCACAGGCTAAACATCTCTTTAGCCTGGGTCCAGCATTTCCCCCAGTTCAGTCTTTGCTCCTCAGGTGTTTCCAGGAGTCTTCTTGGGTGGGGAGTCAATGAAGAACCCCAAATGATGTCACTCCCTGCCTTATATAGCTTTTGCATATGGTGGGAACCTTAGAATCATAGAATCATAGAATATCAGGGTTGGAAGGGACCTCAAGAGGTCATCTAGTCCAACCCCCTGCTCAAAGCAGGACCAATTCCCAACTAAATCATCCCAGCCAGGGCTTTGTCAAGCCGGGCCTTAAAAACCTCCAAGGAAGGAGACTCCACCACCTCCCTAGGTAACGCATTCCAGTGCTTCACCACCCTCCTAGTGAAATAGTGTTTCCTAATATCCAACCTGGACCTCCCCCACTGCAACTTGAGACCATTGCTCCTTGTTCTGTCATCTGCCACCACTGAGAACAGCCGAGCTCCATCCTCTTTGGAACCTCCCTTCAGGTAGTTGAAGGCTGCTATCAAATCCCCCCTCATTCTTCTCTTCTGGAGACTAAACAATCCCAGTTCCCTCAGCCTCTCCTCATAAGTCATGTGCTCCAGACCCCTAATCATTTTTGTTGCCCTCCGCTGGACTCTTTCCAATTTTTCCACATCCTTCTTGTAGTGTGGGGCCCAAAATTGGACACAGTATTCCAGATGAGGCCTCACCAATGTCGAATAAAGGGGAACGATCACGTTCCTCGATCTGCTGGCAATGCCCCTACTTATACAGCCCAAAATGCCGTTAGCCTTCTTGGCAACAAGAGCACACTGTTGACTCATATCCAGCTTCTCGTCCACTGTGACCCCTAGGTCCTTTTCTGCAGAACTGCTACCTAGCCATTCGGTCCCTAGTCTGTAGCAGTGCATGGGATTCTTCCGTCCTAAGTGCAGGACTCTGCACTTATCCTTGTTGAACCTCATCAGGTTTTTTTTGGCCCAATCCTCTAATTTGTCTAGGTCCCTCTGTATCCGATCCCTACCCTCTAGTGTATCTACCACGCCTCCTAGTTTAGTGTCATCTGCAAACTTGCTGAGAGTGCAGTCCACACCATCCTCCAGATCATTAATAAAGATATTAAACAAAACCGGCCCCAGGACCGACCCTTGGGGCACTCCGCTTGAAACCGGCTGCCAACTAGACATGGAGCCATTGATCACTACCCGTTGAGCCCGACGATCTAGCCAGCTTTCTATCCACCTTACAGTCCATTCATCCAGCCCATATTTCTTTAACTTGGCGGCAAGAATACTGTGGGAGACTGTATCAAAAGCTTTGCTAAAGTCAAGGAATAACACATCCACTGCTTTCCCCTCATCCACAGAGCCAGTTATCTCATCATAGAAGGCAATTAGGTTAGTCAGGCACGACTTCCCTTTGGTGAATCCATGCTGACTGTTCCTGATCACTTTCCTCTCCTCTAAGTGTTTCATAATTGATTCCTTGAGGACCTGTTCCATGATTTTTCCAGGGACTGAGGTGAGGCTGACTGGCCTGTAGTTCCCCGGATCCTCCTTCTTCCCTTTTTTAAAGATGGGCACTACATTAGCCTTTTTCCAGTCATCCGGGACCTCCCCCGATCGCCATGAGTTTTCAAAAATAATGGCTAATGGCTCTGCAATCTCATCCGCCAACTCCTTTAGCACCCTCGGATGCAGCGCATCCGGCCCCATGGACTTGTGCACATCCAGTTTTTCTAAATAGTCCCGAACCACTTCTTTCTCCACATAGGGCTGGTCACCTTCTCCCCATATTGTGCTGCCCAGTGCAGCAGTCTGGGAGCTGACCTTGTTTGTGAAGACAGAGGCAAAAAAAATCATTGAGTACATTAGCTTTTTCCACATCCTCGATCACTAGGTTGCCTCCCACATTCAGTAAGGGGCCCACACTTTCCTTGACTTTCTTCTTGTTGCTAACATACCTGAAGAAACCTTTCTTGTTACTCTTAACATCTCTTGCTAGCTGCAACTCCAAGTGTGATTTGGCCTTCCTGATTTCATTCCTGCATGCCTGAGCAATAGTTTTATACTCCTCCCTGGTCATTTGTCCAATCTTCCACTTCTTGTAAGCTTCTTTTTTGCGTTTAAGTTCAGCAAGGATTTCACTGTTTAGCCAAGCTGGTCGCCTGCCATATTTACTATTCTTTCTACACATCGGGATGTTTTTTTCCTGCAACCGCAATAAGGATTCTTTAAAATACAGCCAGCTCTCCTGGACCCCTTTGCCCTTCATGTTATTCTCCCAGGGGATCCTGCCCATCTGTTCCCTGAGGGAGTCAAAGTCTGCTTTTCTGAAGTCCAGGGTCCGTATTCTGCTGCTCTCCTTTCTTCCTTGTGTCAGGATCCTGAACTCGACCATCTCATGGTCACTGCCTCCCAGGTTCCCATCCACTTTTGCTTCCCCTACTAATTCTTCCCTGTTTGTGAGCAGCAGGTCAAGAAAAGCTCTGCCCCTAGTTGGTTCCTCCAGCACTTGCACCAGGAAATTGTCCCCTACACTTTCCAAAAACTTCCTGGATTGTCTGTGCACCGCTGTATTGCTCTCCCAGCAGATATCAGGGTGATTAAAGTCTCCCATGAGAACCAGGGCCTGCGATCTAGCAACTTCTGCTAGTTGCCAGAAGAAAGCCTCATCCACCTCATCCCCCTGGTCTGGTGGTCTATAGCAGACTCCAACCACGACATCACCCTTGTTGCTCACACTTCTCAACTTTATCCAGAGACTCTCAGGTTTTTCTGCAGTTTCATATCGGAGCTCTGAGCAGTCATACTCCTCTCTTACATACAACGCAACTCCCCCACCTTTTCTGCCCTGCCTGTCCTTCCTGAACAGTTTATATCCATCCATGACAGTACTCCAGTCATGTGAGTTATCCCACCAAGTCTCTGTTATTCCAATCGCATCATAGTTCCCTGATTGTGCCAGGACTTCCAGTTCTCCCTGCTTGTTTCCCAGGCTTCTTGCATTTGTGTATAGGCACTTAAGATAACTCATCGATCGTCCCTCTTTCTCAGCATGAGACAGGAGTCCTCCCCTCTTGCGCTCTCCTGCTTGTGCTTCCTCCCAGGATCCCATTTCCCCACTTACCTCAGGGCTTTGGTCTCCTTCCCCCGGTGAACCTAGTTTAAAGCCCTCCTCACTAGGTTAGCCAGCCTGCTGGCGAAGATGCTCTTCCCTCTCTTCGTTAGGTGGAGCCCGTCTCTGCCCAGCACTCCTCCTTCTTGGAACACCATCCCATGGTCGAAGAATCCAAAGCCTTCTCTCCGACACCACCTGCGTAGCCATTCATTGACTTCCACGATTCGACGGTCTCTACCCAGGCCTTTTCCTTGCACAGGGAGGATGGACGAGAACACCATTGTTTCAAACAACCTTTGTTTCAAAGCTTAGTTCCCAGATCGATCTGGAAAATTACTGACATCCCAATATGTAGTCTAGAGACATGTGGTCTCATCACATGTCCTTGTAGAGTCATAGCAGCCATCACTCACTGGCTGTTTGGAATGTTCACAGGAAGGCTCCCCAGGTGGGAGATAAGCTTCTCCTAAGGCCTATTGTTTTCCTAATGGCTCATTGCCCTGAATAGGCCCTTCCTCACCCAGCTGTCTAGAATGAAAGCATCTTGTCTAGTGGGTGTTACCCAGACATAACTACATGTGAAATACAGCTACACAGTCGATATTCATAACTTCAGATACAAAAGTGATACATGCATACAAATGGGATAATCATATTAAGCAAATCTTAACCTTTCCAATGACATCCCACATGACTTATCTTGCATAGAATACATCATAACTATGTCATAATAATATCATTATGAAGAATATGGGGTGCAGTGTCTCACCTTTGCTCTCAAGAGGTGGTCTCTCTATCCCTACAAACACCTAAGTGTTTTTTTAATTTTGCATTGTGAATGTGACAAAGAAATGTGAAAATCAGACAGTATTGGCCAGATTCTCAGCTGGTGTCAACATGGTTCCATACCAGCTGAGAATCTGGCTCTGTATCTATTGTAGTCACAACACAGTAATATAAAAGACAAACAAATTAAATACTAGCAGATGTCTCCCTCCCACAAAGCCAACAAAAATACCAAGAATGTCTTGGAAGGTGGAAAATAGTACCACCTACAGGAGTCCAATTTATTACTAACACAAAGTATAATCCTGTATATTGGGATAAAATTAAATAAAAGCCCTTCATTTAAAAAATGTGCACAGCATTCATTGGTAGAGGTGGAAAATGATGGAGTGAAACATCACCACATTAGTAAGTATGTGATGATTTGTAGGGCTAATAATACCAATTGCATTTCTGCAATAAACAAAATAGTACTGTAAATCAGTGTTTTAGGAATCGCTTCCAGGGATCAATTTTGCAGGGACAACAGACAAAGAGCTGCTCTAGGTATTATACATCTAACAACAGGAATGGTTAGAAAATGGTTAGATGCACTTAAAGTAGACAAAGCACCAGGTCCAGGGAAATGAGTTAGCTTTTAATGGCCCTTTGAAAAAGCTCACCAGATTTGTGAGACTGAAGAGGTCTGAAAAGCAGTAAATATAATTCCCTTCTGTAAAGAAAACAAGAGTTTTATTCTCAAATGGGATTACAGTAATGACACTTTAACAGTAAAACTCAAAAGTAAGGAGAAACAATAAAATTGTGTGTAACACTCTCACTGGACACTATGGGCCCAGTGTATACAGTTGCCCTGCATCCCTTCTGCCAGGGAATAAGCTGTCACAGGGGGAAAGCTGGGAGCATGTTAGGACCACCACAGCTGTACTCTCTCCAATCACCTGTTCTACTGATAAATGGAGGTAGGATAGACCTCAGGCCCAAAAGGGTTAAGGAATTCTAAAATCCTTGTTATAACATTAAACAGCTAAGTGTCAATAATTATACATAAAAGGCAGAAGTGTTTAGTAAATATTTCTGTTCTATGTTTGGGAAAGAGCCACATGATGTATTCCAATGATGATATATTTTTTCCATTTCAGTAGTAAATAAGGGAGATGTTAAACAGCAGCTACTAAACTTAGACATTTTAAATCAGAGGGTTTGGATAATTTGCATCCAAGAGTCTTAAAAGAGTGGGCGTGGGAGATCTCTGCACCATTAATATATGAATGTCTATGAATGTTGATTTTTAATAAGTCTTGGAATGCTGATGAAGTTCCAGATGACTGGAAGAAAGCTTCAGTATGGTATAGCCAGCATAGAGGCTCCTGTCTTATCCCCTTCTATCAGTTTGCACAGGGGGCATAGCCAGGGAAAGGGGAGATTCTCAGGACTTCACTGAGCCACAGTGATTCTGGCTACTATAATGGCCCCTTGGGACCAATGACAGCTGGTGTACTTTAAAGCAGCCTAAAGGCTGCTTTGACTTATGCCAGGGGATCAGATTGGTACACACTAGGCCTAAGATGGAAGTAGGTGAAGGTGGCTCTCTTAACACCTCCTGCCTGAGTTGTGCTGTACACTCCTTGGCTGCAGCCAAGAATTGGGGCCAGATTCTCCATGTTAGGAAAGGATGCTAAAGTTGGAGGCAGAGGAATGAGGAATAATACAATCCTATTCCAAAGGACATGGATCATTACGTTGATTAGACCAGCAGATGGCAAAGGCAATTCAGTGTAGAATTATGTAAAATAATTAGTCCAGGATCAAGGAAACAGCCCAAAAAATAGACGCTAAATGGAACAATCAGACAGCACTATAATCAGGTAAAGGATATGGGAGCTCTTATGAAACAGATAATTGAAACTATCAACCCTACAGCTGCAGCAAAAAAAGTAAACAAGATACAAGACTGTATTACCAGAAGGATAGACTACCAAAAAAAAAAAAAAAAAAAAAGATGTTGTTCCTCTGTAAGGCATGTGTCACACACTATTTAAAATACTGTGTGCAATATTAATCACCGTTCACAGAAATGTTGTTATTACTTTGAAGAAGGTACAGTCTCAGTCAACAACTATTCCACCAAGTCTGCTAGATACAAGTTATAAAGTAAAGGCAAGGGAGTTGGGTTTATTTTTATTGGGAAAGAGGAGATTTCAAGGAGACATAATAGAAGTTTTCAAAGTTCTGAAATAGATCAGTACAGTCAATATAGATAATCTTTCTACACTAGTAAGATGCTAAAATAGTCTAAAAATGAAAAAAATTAGGAGTGAAATAGGAAACTCATTGTCACAAAGGATAATATATGGAATAAATTACTAGAGACGGTGATTGAAACAAAGAGTTCAAATGGGTTCAAAGGATATTCTTAAACTTATTTCAAAGGAAGGAATATTGAGGGATAGTGTTTAAATGTAAGTAGATAGAATTAAGATCCATTTTTAAATGACTGGCATGTCAGGTAAAGTTAAATTTCAAATTACATGTGTCTGTATGTAAGTCAGAAACACCTGGCCTCATATTTCAGTGCCCAGATACACAATCACCTTTACCCTGGCATGACTATGATATCCACCAATCAACTGGGCAAAAAGCATAAACTTGACAGCTGTGTTCATTTTATGTATGGTCTCCTCCAAAAGGGTCACACAAAGTATGTGACCAGATTAGCCACGTTTTGGACATGAATTATAACACCACCAAATCTAATTAACGTGTAATTAGCAGTCTGTGCTGTTAGAGAAATCTATCCCAAATAGATAATCATCATGCCTGGCTCCCTACACCCAAGCAGCAGATAAGCCAAACTAGATGGTGTTCATCATACTGTATGTCTCTTTTCTTGACCTTTTTGATGAATACTCAGTTGTTTATTAAGAATATAGCACTGATCTCTTTTTCTGCCCAAAATACCACTGAATGTCCACACACCCAAAAGCCCCTATAATAACTACACCTACTACTAACTGATGTGACACCGTTAATCCTAAAGGATCATAGATTTAGAGCAGAGGACTGGGAATCAGAAGACCTGAAGGCCTATTTCTGATTTGCCATTTACTAATTGAATGACCTTAGGAAATTAAACTCTCAGCAGCTCAACTTCTCCATTTATTTACCTGCCTTTGGAAATAGATAAGTAGATGATATTCCTGGATGTGACAATTGACAGATTTCTTCAACAAATAGTCATTGAACCACAAGAGGTGATGCCATTTTAGATTTACTATTGGTCAGTAGTGAGGTCATCATAGAAGAACTGGTTGTAGAGGACAACCTTGGTTCGAGTGATCGTGAATTAATTCAGTATAAATTAAATGGAAGGATAAACAAAAATAGGTCTGCAAATAGGGTTTTTGATTTCAAAAGGGCAAACTTGAAAAAATTAAGGGAATTAGTTAGGGAAGTGGATTGGACTGAAGAACTCCAGGATCTGAATGTGGAGGAGGCTTGGAATTACTTTAAGTCAAAGTTCCATAAACTAGCTGAAGTCTGCATCCAAGAAAAGGGGAAAAATTCATAGGGTAAGGTTGGAGACCAAACTAGATGAACAAGCATCTCAAAACAGGTTATTAAGAGAAAGTGGAAAGCCTACAAGGAATGGAAGAAGGGATGGATCAGCAAGGAAAGCTACCTCTCATTGGTCAGAAAGTGTAGGGGAAAAGTGAGAACTGCCAAAAGCCAAGGAAAATTGGACCTTGCAAAAGAAATCAAAATTTATAGTATAAGATTCTATAGTCATATAAATAAAAAGAAAACAAGGAAAAAATAAATAGAATGGCTAACACTGAGGATAGGCGGAAATTAAAGATAATCTGGGTATGGCCCAATGCTTAAATGAATACTTTGACTCAGTTTGATAAGGGTAATGAGGAGCTTGGGGGAAGTGGCAGGGTGGCTAATGGGAACAAGGATATGGAAGTAGAAATTCCCACATGTGAAGTGAAAGCCAAACTCCAAGCTTAATGGGACAAAATTGGGGGGGGGGCAGATAATCTCTACCCAAGAATGTTAAAGGAACTGGCACATGAAATTACAAGTCCAATAGTCAGAATTTTTAATGAATCCATAAACTTGGGGGTCATACCCTAGGACTGCAGAATTGCAAAAATAATACCTATATTGAAGAAAGGGGAAAATGTGATCTGGGAAACAACAGGCCTGTTAGGTTGACCTCAATTGTATGCAAGGTTTTAGGACAGATCTTGAAAGAGAGAGTAGTTAAGGACATAGAGGTAAATGGTAATTGGGACAAAATACAAGGTAGATTCTGCCAGACCAGCTTGATCTCTTTCTTTGAGAAGATAACCAATTTTCTAGACAAAGGAAATGCAGTAAATCTAATCTACTTTGATTTCAGTAGAATATTTGATACAGTTCCACATGGAAAATAATTAGTTAAATTGGAGAATTAATATGATGGATTAACATGAGAATTGAAAGGTTGGTAAGGAACTGGTTAAAGGGGAGATTACAATATGTCTTGCTGAAAGGTGAACTGTCAGAGTAGAGGAAGGTTATTAGTGGAGTTCCTCAAGGATCGGTATTCCATGGGCAAGACAAAGCAAAATGCCTAGGTTGTCCACAATATATAGAGAGAGGGTATGTCTACCCTACAATTAGACACCCGTGGCTCGCCCATACCAGCTGTCTCAGGCTGGTGAGGCTCAGGCTAAGTTCATCTGGTTCACTCCCCCAATTTCCCAGTCATTTTTGTCATCTCCTGGCTCACAGCACACAATCTGTATATTCATTGGGGAAGTGGGCATGGTCAGTTTTTGCTCAATGTTTTGCCAATAGTCTTGTCTCCCCAAACTCAGTTCCATGCCAGAGGCCATCCATCGTTTAAACCTGAGGAAACCCAGGGATCCTGGTATAGAGGGATTAGCCCACTGCCTACAACTCCTGCAATAGCCCTGGCTGTACCAGCAAAGTACAGGGATTTAGCACATATGTCTGATAAGAAGAAGACCAATATCTTGCCACCATACCATCACTATGATTCCCCCATCAACCTCCAGCCATGAGCCAAGGTTCCTTTTGGACGGATCTCTTCCCTCTCAGATCCTGAGCTGCAGGTGCTCTGAGAACATCTCAGACAAATCTGGAAAAGAGGTTCATCTGCCCATCCCCATCCCCAGCAGAACCCCCCATTTCCTTTTGGCAAAAAAAGATGGCTCTGTATGTAGACTATCAAGCCTTGCATAAGGAAACCATGATATATGGAGATATACCTATCTCATAGAACTGGAAGGGACCCCGAAAGGTCATCGAGTCCAGCCCCCTGCCTTCACTAGCAGGACCAAGTACTGATTCTTCACCGCTTATCAGTGAGCTCTTAAAGAGATTTTTCTCTGTTAAGATCTTTACCAAACTGGACCTCCACAGAGCTCACAATCTGGTCCATATTTGGGAAGTGGATGAGTGGAAGATTGCCTTCCCTACCTGATATGGGAATTTCAGGTTTTGTCAACTTTTGTCAGCGTTTGATCAAGGGGTTTTCCCACCTGGCAATCCCAGTGACAGCATTTCTCCAAATGGAAATCCAATTAGTCTGCTCTCCTGAGGCTCAATCCACCATTGACTAATTAAAGAGAGTGTTCACAATGGCTCCCATTCTCATCCATCCAGACCTCACCAAGCCATACATTGTAGAGGCCAATGCATCAGATTTTGAAATCAGAGCCATACTGTCGCAATAAACAACTCCACATAATCAACTACACCAATGTGCGTCTTATTCTCTAAAGTTAACCCCTGAAAAAAGAACATTTGGATAAAGAGCTACTGGTGATCAAAGAAGCCTTTGAAGAGTGGTGCCACCTCCTGGAAAGAGCCCGGTTCCCAGTTGAGCTCCTTACTGACCACAAGGGGAAATATCTGCACAGTCCGAAACTTAAATCAGCATCAGATCTGGTGGTCACTATTTGCCCAATCTGAGTTTGTCATGGTTTACTGCTTGGGTACTAGAAAAGGAAAAGTAGATGCCCTTTGTCCTGAAAGGATGACTACATTGTATCCCACACAGGACCTCGTTCAACAGTCCTTAAACTAGCCAATTTTCTCAATGGAACAGTGGACAAGAGCCTAATGTCCATCTCTTGGTACCTGCTGCCTCATGACCCATTCACTACCCAAATCAGCCAGCCCTTGGACAATGCAGATACCCAGTCCAGTTCAGATTTCTAATTGAAGACTGGGATCTTCCACCACGGGGAATACATTTATGTCCCCAGTGACCCACCTCGACTCAAATTTCTGAAATTTTGCTGTCACCTTTGTCCAAACAAAAACAGCAGGAAGCTTGGTTTCATGGAATTGTTGGTGGCTAGGTATGCACTCTTTCATCAAGAAACATGTTAGCTTTTTTGACCTTTGCTCCTGAACCAAGAATCCATACATAAAGCCACTTAGCCTCCTTCAGTCTCTGCCGACCTTGTCCCAGCCCTGGTCCATCAAGTTTCTGGACTTGTTCCAATGATTGCACGGTAGTGCTAGTAGTGGTCTATTTTTGCCTGCCTCTACCACCTTGGAGACAGCTCATCTCATGTGTCCAGGCTCCATGTACTTCACACTGGCATTGTGTGAGATCGAGGCCCACAATTTGTTGCCTGCTTCTGGTGCAGGTTTTTAAGCTACTAGGCACAGAACTCCTCACCTCATTAGCATACCAATCACAGACTAATAGACAGATGAAATGGGCAAATCAGATTCTAGAGCAGTACTTCCATTGCTTTCTGAATTATCAGTAGGATGACTGGGTCTCTCTACTGCCTTATACAAAATTCACCTATAATAATTTGATCCATGCCTCCACCCAACAAAGCCAGTTCTATGTCAACTATGGTTTCCATCCACATTTCCAACCAGTGTTATCCACAGTTTCCCAAGTCCCTGCAGCAGCATATCTAGTAACCCACCTGCACCACCTTCAGTGGGAGTTCATGGAACACCTAGAAGCCCTAAAGAGGCCTACAAGCACTATGTCAGTCAGGGCTGCCAGGCGGTATCCAAACTTACTGTGGGGGACAAGGTCTAGTTGTCAACCAGAAACCTCAAGTTAACCTGACTGTCAGCCAAGTCAGACCACCAATACATTAGGTCTATTCAAGATCCTTGAGCAAATCAACCTGGTGACATTCAAACTGCAGCTGTCAGAGTCAATGAAGACCCAGTATTCCATGTTTCCTTCCTAGTGTAGAAAACCCAATCCCCAGTCAGTCTAACCCACCTCTGTCACCCATAAAAGTCCAGGGACAAGAGGAATACCTAGTCTGGCAGATTCTGGACTCCAAGCAAGTGTGAGGTAAGCGTTACTATCTAGTAGGTTGGGAAGGCCATGGTTCTGATGACTGGTCATGGGATCCAGCATGCACCAGATCCACCCTGGGTCTTCCACCAAGCTCATCCTGAGAAGCCTGGGCTGAGGACTCCTAGAAGGCTACCCTGAGGGCGGGTGGAGTGGGGGTACTGTCAGGAGTGAGCACATTTGGGCGGAACCTGAGGACTAGATAGACCGGCCTCCAGACTGAATGAATTCAGCGGGTTTGTGGTAGGATTGCCTAATGGCTGGCATACCTGATTGGCTGAAAGGCCTTCTTTTAAGCTCAGCAGCAGCAACTGGTCACCAGCTGCTCAGTGCTTCTGCCCACAGTTGCAGTCACTCTTGCCTCTGCCTTCTCATGTCCTGCCCCTGCTTTGTTTCTGTTCTGCTGCAGCCCTGTGTTCCTTTCCTGGCTCTTGTTCCTGGCTCCTGACTCTGGCTGCAACCCTTGGCTCTTGTTTCCAGCTTCAGCTCCAACCCCTGGCCCCCAGCTCTGGTTCCTGGCCCCTTCTGACTGGATCTAACCATTGGGCAAAACTGCTGGTGCCCACCCCTGACATGTTTCTTATAACATTCATTTTTGGACTCTGGTACTTTCTAAATAGGATTACTTCCTAAATAGAGTCAAAGGTAAATGGATACATAAGTACTAATTTTCCTAAAGATCAGCATATGTGTAATACATATATGTAAATGAGGTTCCAAGGTTTCTTCTTTTTATTTTATTTCATTTGCCTTTTCCAATTCACACTGTAATGCAAAGTATGTTTTCTCATTTAATTATTTTTTAAAGTTGTTGTTTGCTCTCTTCATTTTCTTTTTGGTTTTAACTGAAGATATATTTAATAAATAGAATATTACCCTCAAATGTAAATAGAAAATGGAAAACTTGGAGGCTGTTAAAAAGCAAATCCTTTCCATTTATGCAGCATCTTTTAACATTATCTTCACATCCTCACTTGTGCTATTTGCAGCAGTCTTATCTCTGGAGACTAGGAATGCTTAGGTACAGAAACAACTTGCATACAGGAACAAATTGTTTTCAACACACTTAAAATAATCAGTGAAATCTTGTGATGGCAGAGTTCTGAATTTCTCAGATTTCATGTTCAGGTTTTCCCTCCTTTGTAGATTTCATAACTGTGTGATTTAATCCTTTGAGACTCTTATATATTTTGTTTTGCCTAAGCATATTTCATTTTATATTATATAGACTAAATGAAAGCAAACCCAGTTCCTTTAGAAGTTAGTGGGAATAGCACCCATTTATGTCTGGGTTTTTATAGGACTAAATTTTTCCCTTTCTCTCTCAGAATGTGATCTCCACACTACAGAAGAAAAAGAATGATGAAATAATGCACACAGTTTCAAATCTTCTTTGTTCTACTGCCTGGTCATTTAATAATGGGTAATTTAAATAGTTACGTTCTAACCTCTGATTATGATGGTTCTATTCTCTCCATAGTTTTGCACAATTCATATTAATTTTAATAAGAGTTGTGTGCTTTAAAAGTTTGAAATAAAAATATGTATAGCAACTTGACTTTTTGAGATTATGATGCAGTTGCCCACAAATAAATTTTAAAGTAATTAGAAATCTCAAGGGTTACCTTTTTATTCAGAGAATATATTAACCAAAGTCTCTTCCTGTAATGAAGGTTCTCTTACTATTTACCTGAATTTAGTATTAGGAAAACTATTAATTACAAGAGCAAACCTATGAATAATTTTATATAGTGGCATCTACTATATCCAAAGTCTTATTGTTTCCACTCACAGATGTGGCTGCAGGATTTCCTCCCTGGAGCAGAATTACACTCCAAAATAGAAACAATCATTTTTATAAAAATTCTAGCTCTCATGGTTATGAAGAAAAATCTCCAGTGTGTGAATTAAACATAAATGGATATAGTGTTCTCTTCCTAAGTCTGCAGACAGACAGCAGCTGAAATAATCACTGTAAGAGGGGCATGAACTAGTGATGAATGTCATTCCTCCCATGTGGAATGCTTACTTTGAATCATAATGATGACCATTTAAAAATTGATACATAACCATTCAGTTGAACTGCCTGTCCATCATTGTTGGATATGGAGGCAGATATTGGAGGCACAGTGAAGCAGATAGTTATTAAAGGATGCTGGTGCTGGGTAGAAGGGATCCAAGCCCGCTTCCAAATTTCATGTTCTCTCTACCCCTGCCTAGAAAAGTGAGGGAAAGAGGAGGTGTATTACCTCTCCAGGATCAAAATCCTCAAATGAAAGTGGATCCAGAAACCTTGACTGCCCTCCACTCCTTTCAGGTTGTCAAGATCCCCAGCTGCTCCCTAATCAACTTCCAAAATGATGTATAGTAAATACAAAATCCTGCAGCATGCTGAAAATTTGGGACTGGAGTAAACTGAAAATATTCGAGAACTGAAATTTCTATTGAATTTAATAGCCACATAAATAATATGAGAAATTATATGATTACGGGATTCTTCCTTTCCATGGTTAATTCAGTCAAAACCTCTATTTTTGGAATTCATCTGAAACTGCCATAGAAACCTCAATATGCCATGGAAGTTAGTATCTCTCTGCCATAGAAATGTTAAGACCTTGGTGCATGATTTAGCTTCAGTGTGCCACAGAGTACACGAGACCTTGATTATATTGGAAGTAAATGGCAGGTAATCCATACTTTATAATTACTTTTACTGCTGCCATCTGCTGTATTAGATATAAACTGCAAGCAATGCTCTTGTTATTCCCAATGTAAGGATGGAGATCAATAATAAAGCCATGCCTACCTGAAGCATTAGATTAGATTATGAGGAAAGGGGGTGGAAAAAAATCCACTTTAAATAATGTATTCTTCAAGGAGTATAACGCTTTAAAATTCAGACTAAAATTTTATGTAGTTTTCATTGTTAACAATCTTTACATGCACTTGCACAGAAATGTCCCTAGAAATGTTTCTTTATCAGGTTTTGAGGTCTGCACTTTAAATGCAGCGTTTCTTCATACCAATATGCACAATGCAGGGTACTAGAGTTCTGACACAGCACAGACTTGTGTGCTACAGGTGATCTGCTTCAAGAGACAGAGGGAAAATAGTGCCCTTAAAGCACTTTTTCTGTAAGAACTCCAAGCTCTTTGTGGTGATTCACTCAGGAGTAATTGCTCTGGGAAGTTTCAAAACTAACTTTTAAGTGGAGACTGAAAAATCACTTATTAGTGGCGTTGTAGTGAAAGTTGCTGACATTTCAATCAATTTATCAAAGCACCTTTAATTCCCATTTCAAGGCAGGTGAAACAATAATAAATATCATATCAAAAAAGTTCATGCATATCCATGCCACATTATTAGGTAAGACTATCTCTGGAAAAATAAGTGCAGATTCGTTGGCTCTTTCCAAATTTTTATTTTTTATTTATTAGGCAATGACATTTTTGTGAGGTGACTGCTTTTGATAACATGACTGGTTAAAGGAAAAAATATATAAAAATAATTTTCTTTCTAACGTAAATCTTTATATGGCTAAAAAAGTGTTTGGAAAAGCTAATTCATTTTGATCTGTCTGCCTTCTGGCAAGGTACAATTTGTTTTGTGCTTGAATTGTCCTGGCCTGATGTTGGCGCTCTTCTCCACACCCAGTTCCTTGAACAAATGAATTATGATTCTTCCCTGTGGTTAGAAAGCAGTAAATACAATACAGGTTCAATTTATTTTTATAAAGCATCAATCATAGAAAACCTCACAATGTCCAACAATTGCAGCAGTGGATAATGTCAAATGTTACTGTTGATAGATGTTTGGCTGCATGTTTTGTTTAAAATAATTAATTTACTGGATTTATTTAAAGTAAAGTTTTTAACCCTGTTTTTTGTTTGTTTTGTTCTGTTTTTAATTGCTTTATCTTTTGGAAGTTTTTGTAAAAACTATAACTTTTAACTTTTAAAACAGAGAGAGAGCAGAAGTGGGGTCGGGGGTAGGAGGCAGGTGGGGGAAGAACAACTAGAAAGGTAGGGAGACCTGAGTCAAGAGAGATTAACTTTATCAAGGTATTTTAAACTGAGAAAGGATATAAAAGAAAACTTAACTGGCATGTAAAAATATTTGAGAAAAAAGGTTATATTTTTAGCTATGAGCACGGAGTGTGGGTCTGTGGGTTAAAGCAGTTGGGAACTCACACCCTGTTTTTTATCCTGGCTCTGAGAGGAGACTGGGGGTAGTTACCTGCTTTTGTAAAACCTGAATTTGTTTCCCCAATGTATGTTGCTTTTGTGTGCATACCAAATGGATTTCAGGAGTGCCCTTACATGTGCAGCTAACTGTTTTTGGGCAACTCCATATGTTAATGCATGAATTTTAAGTGTTAACATGCTTAATTTTAGCTTTTTACTTTGAAGTTTTATTTATTTACTTTCCTGCTATTGAGTCGCAGCTCCTGTCTTCTAATGTGCTTTGTGAACTGTTCCATTTTTTCCTTCATTTGATGTACCAATTTAGTGAAAGTATTGTTTGCTACTTTTTCCTTGTGTGCACTTGTACCATTCTGACAGGCACCAGTCTAGGTCCTGGTTTAGGTGTTACCTGAACCTGGCTTTTATTATATGGTGGGGGTTGCAATGCAGTGGATCCAGTTTCATCTTTTAATTTTGCTAAGACCACTTTTTTTTATTTGTGTCCCCATTCTTGACTACGAATATTTATAACTGACATGGCTTGTGGTTTTTTGTCATGTTAGATCACGATTCCTACAAAGGACAGCTCGCTTACTTACCATATCAGTAGTCGGGGTCACCAGTGTTGATTGATGTTTGGCTCAGTGTGTGTGTTTTTCCTATGTTCTGTTCCAGCTTTGCGCAGACAGCTGGCACAGCAGATCTTGAGCGAACTGCCCAATGACCACAAGATTAGTTAAGGTACGAAAGCACCCAGACAAGTTTATTGCCGACGAAGCATGGTCCTAGCTTCCTGGATCAATGTCTACAGTTACACTAGCACATGTATGTCTGTGACAATGTACACAGCTCAGTCAGTGGTGGGACTTTCCACTGCCCCGTAGGCTGACCAAAGATATTTCCTCTGAGATATATCTTTATGCCCCAATACAAACAAGTTACATACTACCCCTCTGACAAAGTTAGGTGCCACCCTCTGATGTGGTTAGTTACTGCCCCCTCTGACATAGTTAACCACCACCCATTACCTTGTACCAGTTGGTTTGATCAAAACATCTCTATCCATCATGCTATCATCCTGATCTTATCTTTAAAATGGGTCAGTATGTTCCCGTTATCTTTGGGGAATGTGCTGGTATCAGAGTGTTCTGGTACCATCCTTTTAGAATGTGTTTGCATGTATATTCTTGTACCTCACACTACTTAGGAATGTGTGTTTTTGCAATATCAGCCCTGTTCTTGCCAGATTCTGTGAGCAGGACCTGCCTCTAGCTTACAGCCTGATTTTGCTTTGTATCAGCAAAGTTTTGACCGTTACTTTAGCCCAAGCCTCATATCAGGCCTCTGATACAAGGGCTTATGTTTCAGGCCCTCTTCCTCCTACAATTATCTTAAGAATTAGATGAGATGAAGGACTATAAACTAGAAAGCAGTGTGAAGATTTGGTAACAATAAGCAATAATGTGGAGCACAGCCCGCCTGGTTGTAGCCAGTATAGAAGAGGTGCAATTTGAGTTGCATTTTCTAAAGGGATGATGAGTCAATAAGAATATAAGAATATAGAATATTCCTCACAGCTGATGTGATTGCAGCATTGACCCCTAAAATGGGAATGGAAGTAGTGAGGGACTAAGAGGAGGCCAGAATCTCTAGGGCAGAGTGAGTAAATGTAGTTATATGAAGAGATAAGAGCCATATCCATTAAGGGACTTCAGGAAGAGTAGAGTGATTTTTGGAGCTGATGGAAAGCCAGAGCAGGTCTGTCTAGGGAGAGGCAATTGAGAAATGTAGGTATGAGACCGTTCAAGAGGGAGTTCAATAATCCGAGTATGAAGTGAAATCATGCATGAATGAACAGTTCAGTAGAGTTGGTAGGAAGTGGTAGCAGTTGTTTATATTAAGGGAAGTTTTAGTTAGGGAGCCTTGCAGAATGTAGTACAAAGTGCAAAAGTGAGCCTCAGGATGAGAGTGGCTCCAAAATTACAGACCTGATAGAGGGAATGGGAAGTCATAGGTTAGAAATTAGAGGGATGAGCTAATGGTGTGATTGAGAGGATTTCTCCTGCTAAGTATAAGGGGGTTCTTCTTGGGCTTGGCCTACGCTACCAACTTACAGCAGTATAACTACTTTTGCTCTGAGGTGTGGAAAATCCACACCTCTGAGCGACTCAGTTATTCCGACCTAAACCCCGGTGTAGACAGCACTATGTCAATGGGAGGGCTTCTGCCGTCAGCATAAGTACCAGAGAAGAGGAGTATCTATGCCGATGGGAGAATCTCTCCCGTGAGCATAGGTAGCGTCTTCATTAAGTGCAACAGCCAAACAGCTTCTCCGATGCAGCTGTGCCACTGCAGTGCTGGAAGTATAGACAAGCCCTTGGTGTTGTTTAGATACCAAAAGCTAGAGCCGGTTAGTATCCGCATGGAAAGAGTAGTGGAGTTGTTATATGATTTGCTCAAGTGGGAGGAGGTAGAGAGAAAAAACGGGGTCTGGAAACAGAGCATTTGAGTCACCCCATAGGTTCATGGCTGGATTCTCTGGTCTGCTAGGCCACTTTGCGCTTTGTGAGCTCAGTGGAGTAGAGAATCAAGCCTCTAATATACGGAAAACAATCACCCTTAGAGATTAAGAAAATATGGTTAGGGAGACAGAAGCAAAAGCCGGTGAGGCGGGAACTAGAGACAGGAAGGTAGTGTTCAGAGTAATAGCTGCGTGCTGTGGTAAACAATGTATGATGCTTCTCTTAGGCCAGGGGCGGGCAAAGTTTTTGGCCGGAGGGCCACATCAGGTTTCCAAAATTGTACGGAGGGCTGGTTAGGGGAGGCTGTGCCTCCCCAAACAGCCAGGCGTGGCCCGGCCAACGCCCCATCTGACCCCCCCCTGCTTCTCACCCCCTGACGGGCCCCCCGGGACTCCTGCCCCATCCAACCCTCCCTGTCCTCCGACCGCCCCCGCCCGCCCTTGACCGCCCCCCGCCGCCCCATCCAATCTTTCCTTTCATTCCTGACTTCCCCCCGGGACCTCTGCCCCATTCAACCACCCCTTCTCCCTGACCGCCCCATAGGATAACCAGACAGCAAATGTGAAAAATCGGGACCGGAGGTGGGGGGTAATAGGAGCCTATATAAGAAAAAGACCCAAAAATCGGGACTGTCCCTATAAAATCGGGACATCTGGTCACCCTACCCGGAACATCTGCCCCCTGCCACCCCATCCAACCCCCCTCTCCTTCCTGACTGCCCCCCCCAGAACCCCTGCCCCCATGTTCCCCGCCCTCTGACCGCCCCGCCCCCATCCCCCCGAACTCCCCTGCCCTCTATCCAACCCCCCCGCTCCCTGCCCCCTTACCGCGCTGCCTGGAGCACCGGTGGCTGGCGGCTATACAGCCGTGCCGCCCGGCTGGAGCCAGCCACGCCACCATGCAGCACAGAGACCGGGTCAGGCCGCAGGTCTGCAGCTGTGCTGCCCCAGGAGCTCGCAGCCCGGCCGCCCAGAGCATTGCACTGGCAGCGGAGCAAGCTGAGGCTGCGGGAGAGGGGGGACTGTAGGGGAGGGGCTGGGGATTGCCTCCCGGGCCAGGAGCTCAGGGGCCGGGCAGGAGGGTCCCGTGGGCAGGAGGGTCCCGTGGGCCGGATGTGGCTCGCGGGCTGTAGTTTGCCCACCTGTCTTAGGCCAAGAAAAATACACAGTATGAGGAAAGCCTGTTAATGGAGTGGAGGAGACCACTGGCCACCCTCAGGAAAGTAGTCTGAGTACTGTGGAGGAGCTTGTACCCAGACTGGAATGGATTAGGGATTGTGGTAAGTGTCATGAATGATGCGAGAGGAGGACTTTCTCCGTTACTTTGCTGTGCAAGGGTGAGTTAGGTATGACGAAGCAGTTGCTAAGAGTTAGATAATGTGCCCGTTTGCTTGTCTTGCCAGAGTGTTTTGCTCACAAGTCAGTAGTAAGGCATGCTCCTCTCTGTTTCTGTGATGCAGCTGACTGTGACCACATAGAGATGGGCACATTAGCCATTATTCCCTTGCTACTCTGGAGAAAGTGGAGAAAATGCAGGTGTGTAAATAAGGAGCACATTTGAATAAATGTGGATGTGTTTATGCAAACGAAGTGCTTGCTCTGGTTTGTGATTCTCCCATCAGCAGACAGCAGCTGCTCCTCTGGCAGAGGACCCCATGGAGCCAAAAAAATTGTAGTAACTTACTCATCCGGCTGAGCTGTTCAGGTGAGCTCTGGCATTTATATCCCCAGTTATCCTAAATGTCTTGCCACGTGTCTTTGGTGATTTCATCCCATCATTCACATCAGGGAAGCAGAGGTGCAGCTCAGCACTTAGGAGAATGCCGTGACCAACAAACCGGAAAACCTCTCCACCTGTCTCAGGCAAATGACCACAAACCATGTCTTTGCTGGATCCACAGGCCTCACAGAAGAGCCGGTCAGGCTCACTGACCACAGGCTGCAGCTGTGGTTGTGGTGTGGAGACTCACTTTTCCTAACTCCGAGTCACCAATATTTTTGCTAACTAGCGGCAATGCTGTAGTGTTAGTACCCAATGTAGAATAGGAGAGGTTTGGTTGGTCATTTTAGCTCAGTTTAGGAAACCACTTGCACTGCTGCTGACCTTGATTTTTATTTTGAGTGCGCACTACACAATGAGTGTATTTTTGTTAAGGGGTTTGGATTATTAATTTAGTGAGACATGATCATTTAAAATTCATGTGTTTATTTTGAATTAGGAGGCACACAAGCTCTAACCCATTTGAGTGACGCTAGTATAGAATTTAAAAGGCAGTTATTCCTCCCTGAGGATTCCCTGTAGTCCAGACTGCTACAGTTGATATTCAGATGAGTGTGACTCCAAACTCCAGCTGGATTACATTGTTGACGTCAGTAATACAATTGGATTAGATGAATTGTCTGCAGATCTGCTTATTTCAATAACCAGCACATGCTATTAGATGACCCAGATACATGTCCTAAAATGCTTCTCTCACCTTCATACCAGGCTGACAATTTACCTTTCTATAGACATCCAGAGCTAAGCAGTGAGATAATGTCAATCTACCAGACTACTGTGGGTGAGTGGGAACTATAGAGGGTCACAGAGACGATATGGAGCACCAAGAACCAGATGGGACTGAGGGCTGGGACTGTGCACGAACCATAGCATAAACGATGTTGTTCAGGAACAATGTGCAGAAACGCTAGTAAGAGCCTGATGTCCAGAATATCTGAGACTGCTTTTTTCAAGGTGCAGGAACACTCTTTTTACAACCATATTTAATCTAATGATTTATTACTTACAGTAACATAAACAGGCCTGTGTCTCCTATTTTTGTCTCCCTTTTTTCTCTGTACTGTTTCTAAAAACTTTTAAATTGCTCTTGATTTTTCCATTATTTCACCATTCTCATCTCATTTCTATTATAGATTGTCCCTGTGAGTCTCAGTGATCTCCCTTGAATTTTGTATCTGTATCCCTCTCTCTTTTAATTTGTATTTCTTGTCCTGAACACTTTTCTCCGGATTTCATCTCATACAGCACCTCCTGTAAATCTGTGATTGACCTCTCTCCTTTTTGGGACATTTCTGTCACTGCCACACAAAGGAAAATGTGTCAGGGGTCCCTAAATTCTCTCTTATTCCCCCCAGACTCTTTCCCTCCAACTGCTGCCATGCATAGGTGTGGGAACTAGGAGTGCGGAGGGGTGAGGTAGCACCCCCAGGTTTTACGCAGGGCTCTGCTCCTGGCCCTGGGCCTGGGGCTCCACACCCCCGCCCCCAGATGTGGCCCCAGCCTTGGCCCCCTTACCTCTGGCCACATCCCCCCTCCTGGCCCCATGGCCCTGCTCCTGGCCTCAGCTCTAGGGGGCACTGAGGGGTGCAGACAGCGGCAAGGGGGGGTGCAGCACCCCACTCTAAAAAGTATTCCAGTGCTACTGCTGCCATGGATATTCCCTGTCTTTTCTCTTCAAGGACCTCTGTTTTTTCCTTAATGCTTCCTTCCTCCTGTATTTATTCCTCTCCAAAACTGGCAACTTGCCCTTTCATGTCTTTTCCTCCATAGTTTTCCTTCTCCCATCTATTTCTCTTAATAGTTTCCCCTCTTCCTTCCATTCCACCCTCCTCCAACTACTCATATATTGGCTTCAAAGTATGGGGAAGGAGGCAACTGTACTTTTTAAATGTATGAAATAGTACCTATATACCATGACAAGCCTTAGTACTGCATACAATAATAACTATTGTACCATGAGTGATGATAGTAAAATAAGCTATTAAGATAGTAAAAAGGCATTCACAGCATTTATAATGCTTTAATATTAGAACTCTTAATACTTAAATGAGACATAACAGAGAAATTTCAAGATTATTTTCAAGTACAGTCAAAGGATATACTGATTGTAACCAGTTTACATTTAGATGATATAAATCTGCGAGAGATATAAGGAAGTTGAGTGATGACCTTGTTTAGTTGAAATGTTTAGATCAGACATAAAGAAGGCAAATATAACAGAAACGTTGCCATCTTGTCAAAGCTACCCAGCTGAGTGGGAAGAGGCCCATATGGATTTGGGAAAGGTTTTCCTACAGGGTGATGTTACTGAAATGATTAAACTAGAACCATTAACGTGTACAGTCACACACAGAGGTTCTGTGCCTATGCACTCTGGCAAAGAGAAGATAGGATAATGAACGATTATCAGGAAGAGGAATCTGTGAACAAACAGATGTTATGCTTGATATTGAGAAGAAAAGACAATTTCATAAACCTAGCACAAGAATCTGTGGATTTCTGTGTCTATCTGGAGGAACAACTGAAAGCCACATACTTCTTCATTACATGAGATAACTCAGGACCATAAGTTTAAGTGTGAAATCTGGCAAATTATATAGTAAATAGGGAGGCTTTTGAAACCAAATGTGGCCATGGAAGCCATTTTAGTATTAAAAGAACACTGGCAGTAGGTTAGGAGAGCGAGTAGTGACCCACATAGTCCAATGACATTACTCACAGGGTACAGCAATGTAAATAAAGGATGTCTGATAGTTGGGGGGAACTAATTTCAGACAGTCATGTAAGTGTTTCATTTTTTGGAGTTGCACGCACTGCATGCAACTGCCAATGGAGTAATCTGTCTGTCTGTTTATAGGACCCATGTCACCATAGTATCTGAGCACCACCACCCCCAAGTATAAAAAAAAGAAAAAAATATAACAATCCTTTTCTTTCTTCCTTTCATGTCTGTAGGAGAAATGCTTAGTGTTTTCACTGAGAGAAAAACAAGTCAGTTTAGCTGCCTGATACAAATGGTCTTAAAAGGAAAAATATGTCAGTTTTCCAATTTGGTTGTTTGTTGTTGCTATCAGTAATGACAATTCTAGTTTTTTGGCACCCTTTACCAGGTCACGGTCGAGATAAGTCTACAAAGGCCTAATATTTTACCTGAAAGTTTTCTAATTAGGAATAGTTGTAGATATAAAACCTCTACGTATTTAAAAAGGAAAATCTACCTTGCCAGGAAATTCTTAAAGGCAGCATAGTTTTTATGAGGCCTACCAAAAAAACCAAAGACTATCATGCTAACAGTGTTTCCAGCGATGTGCATGTTCCTGCTGATGACAATGGACAGCCATTCAGACAAAAGGTATCTGAATTAATTTCTGTTCCATCAGAAAAAGAGTACAGTCACTCTTTGTCAAATGAATGAAGGACAATAAGCAAATGAAAACTCTTGTGCAGCTTTCATTTGTTCAGTGCTGAGCACACTGTTGGCACTCAACAAATCAGTACCAAGGAACATTTATTTTCAAGCATAGAAGTTCTGGCAGGATGATCAGGCCCTTGGGGTTATTGTGCAATCAAAAAGTAGTAGCTGCTTTATCAAATATTGCCACAACATCATTTTAGTGGGTGAAAGGAAGTGTGGCTTAGAGTCCTGCAACCTGACCCAAACCCGATGGGACCCAACTACAAGTGTTGGGTCTGGGTGAGGAAACAACCAGACCCTTTTGGCTTCAGGCAGGGTCAGGTTGGCTCTGCTCCTCCTGCCCGTGGGGTCAGCATGGTGGCAGCTGTGCTCCCCAATCCTGCTGCACACTGCCACCTTGCTGCGCTGTGTGTGGTGTGGAGTGTGTGTGCCACTGAGTCACAGTGTCTCTCGCTCTGCAGTGCACACACACAGGGCAGCAGAGGGCAGGAGCAGGGCACACAGCTGCTGCTGCATGCAGCCTCCACCACACCAACCCCACAGGCAGCAGGAGGAGAGCCAAGCCCATGTGCAGGAGGTGGTGGCAGTGGTACTGACTCATATTCGGGGGGGAAAGGGTTGGGGTCAAGTCAGAAAATGACTCGACCCTCTGAGGCTCCAGCCTGGTCAGGTTGAACTGCAACTTCAAAGTGAAACAGTAGGAGTTCTTGTTTAGGCCCCTCGGGGCAGTCCAACCAAGGGTTAGCCTCTTAGACTGGGGTGCTAACTCCAGACTATTAACAGCAAATAGGAACTTGCAGGTTTCCAGACTAGGATCAGCTAGTGGTGTCTCTTATGGTAGGTCCCTCTGCAGCTTCCACACAAGTTCCACACAGACCTGAACCTGGCTGCTATGTGTGGTGTTTAGATGCTGCATGTGATTATTAGAACTGGGAGCACTGGCTGTTGGGAGTCTGAAAGGACAGGAAACAGGAAGGAGGGGGGAGGAGTTGAGGAGGCTGGGAGAGTTACAGAGTGTGCAGCTACAGCTTGGAAAAGAGACTTCCACTGTAAATAAAGTTTTGTTGAAGTTGTTAATACTTTGCTTGGTGGATACAACATTTTGGCGACAAGGATGGATCTTCTGCCTCTGAACCCACCTGCACCCTTTCTGCAAAGCCCAGGTGAGCCTCCAATTGCTTTTACTGCCTGGATCCGTATGTTTGAGACTTATCTGCTTGCAATCAGTGCTACAGAGATTTCTGAAGTAAGAAAGCGTGCTCTGCTAATCCACTGCCTTGGAGCAGAAGGGCAGTGTATATTTTACACTTTTCCCCTTGCAGATGATAAATATGAGACTGCACTCACTGCATTAAAGAATTTTTTTGTGCCAAAAGTGAATGTAGTAGCTAATCGCTACAGATTTCGCCAGCATGAGCAGAAACGAGGGGAGACTATAATGCAGTATATGGCTTCCCTGAGGAGTCTGATTGTAATTTGTGACTTTGGGAATATGGCAGATGAGATGATTAGAGACCAGCTCATTGAGAAAACAACAATGCTTCATGTAAGAGAACGCCTACTTCTAGAACCACAACTTACACTAGAAAAAGCAATAACCATTGCTACTCAGATTGAGTCAGCTACAGCTGAAGCCAAAATAATGAGCCAGGGTACAGGAGGCCCAGTCCAGGCTGTGACTCCTTTGCAGAAAAGTTCACTATCACTGCAGACAAACAATTGCAAAAGGAAAACTAATGAAAAGCCACTGAATCAGCAAATGCAAAATACAGTAAAAGCATGCTTTCGCTGTGGATCCCCACAACATCTTGCAAGCTACACAGGATGTCCAGCAAAAGTAGCTCAGTGCAATCATTGCAAAAAGATTGGGCATTTTGCTAAAGTATGTCGCAGTAGCCATTCAATCAACAGGTGCATGCAGTTACAATACCAGATGTTACTGTGCTGAGTGTAGACAAAATCACTACTGCACATATTCCAGAACAGATAAAGTGCACTGTAAATGTTTCTGCCATATCCTAAGGCAAATCACACTCTATTCAGCTAATGTTGGACACTGGCTCAGCAGTATCTATACTACCTGATTCCTCTATTTGCATTACTTTAAAGATGTGCCTCTTACTGAACCCAAACTTCACTTGGTGTGCTATTTGAAAAAACATATTCCAGTACATGGCTGCCTGCCAGCAATAGTTACTTTTGGTGATCGCTGTGTAACTGCGGAATTCTACATTGTTCACAAAGGCACTCCTATCCTTGGCAGAGATTTATTAGCTGCTTTAAATCTCAGGGTAGTTAATGGACGAATTGATCTTCCTCAGCAAAGCACTCTTGCGGTACACACACCAGTTTCAGCTGGGACCCAACTCCAGGTTGAGGAGAAACTCGGCTGTGCTTATGGGTTTCTGCATAAAGTTAAAATGCGGAATAATGTGTTGCCTGTACGACAGAAATTACGGCGCTTACCATTTTCAGTCAGGGAAGCTGTTTCAGAGGAACTTAGAAAACTTGTTCAAAAGGACATTATTGAAGAGATTAACTCCTCGGAATGGGTTTCACCTATAGTAGTGACGCAGAAGAAGGGTGGAGACATTCGCCTTTGTGTGGACTTAAGGGAGCCAAATAAAGCTATTGTGACTGACAGCCATCCTCTTCCTCACATAGAGGAAGTATTTGCAGAACTCCGTGGAGCAAAGATGTTTTCTACTCTTGATTTGCAGAGCGCATACCACCAGGTTATGTTGCATGAAGATAGCAGAGACCTCACAGCATTTATTACACATGAGGGACTATTTCATTTTAAATGTGTTCCATACGGTCTCGCATCAGCCCCAAGTGCCTTTCAAAAATGATGTCATTGATTCTGAAGAATCAACATGGAGTTCAGTGCTATTTGGATGATATTATTGTGTTTGGAAATACTACTGAGGAGCATGACAATAACCTGCAATCTGTACTAAACTGCATCAGCAAAGCAGGCCTCAAGCTCAATAGGTCCAAATGCAAATTTAGACAAACTGAACTCTCCTTTCTGGGGCATACAATTTCACAGTCTGGACTAAAACCTGATCCAGATCATATCCTGGCAATTTCAAATGCTCCTCCTCCAACAGATTTGCAAACCTTACATTCCTTCTTGGGTCTTACCTCCTGGTATGCAAAATTCATTCCCAATTATGCTTCTGTCATTGAACCGTTATGAGAATTACTATGGAGAAGTTCAACCTTAGTGTGGACAACGGATGCACAAGTTAGTTTCGAAAGGGTGAAAGACTTGATTGTACATAGTCCAGTACTTGCATTATTCAGTCCCGCATTGCCCACAATTGTAACTACTGATGCTTCTGATTATGGACTTGGGGCTGTCCTCACACAACTTCATGAGGACAACACGGAGAGGTCTGTTGCATTTACTTCAAGGACACTAAGTAATGCTGAGAGAAAGACAGTTGAACAGAACCAAGCAAAGTCTAAGGCTTTCACAGACAAACGGCGGGGTGCTAAGGAACCAAAGTTTGAGTGTGGTTCCTTTGTTAGAATACAAAAACCTGGACTCTTACGCAAAGGGGACCATACATTCACAGCTCCTCTTAAAATCATAGAGAAGAAGGGACCTTACACCTATCGACTTTCCGATGGGCAGGTATGGAATGCTTCTTATCTTGCACCTGCCTATGCACCAAGAGGAGATTATGCCAACACCCAGTCTGCATTGGATGACTTCACTGTAGAACCAACACAACAAGACATTGCACTGGAACCGGGGCTTGAGAGACGGCCTGTCCGACTCAGACGACCACCTGCCTGGACTAAAGATTATGTTATGTAGTATCTACAGTGTTTTCAGTGTAATATTCCTGCCAACAGTATAGTGTCTTGTTTCATATTTGTTCCTGTGGTTAGAACAACAATGTTTATTTTAATTTGGAAAGTTTCTTAAGAGAGGAGGGAATGTGGTGTTTAGATGCTGCATGTGATTATTAGAACTGGGAGCACTGGCTGTTGGGAGTCTGAGAGGACAGGAAACAGGAAGGAGGAGTTGAGGAGGCTGGGAGAGTTACAGAGTGTGCAGCTACAGCTTGGAAAAGAGACTTCCACTGTAAATTTCTGTTGAAGTTGTTAATACTTTGCTTGGTGGATACAACACAATGTCTGACAGTCATGCCCTGTTCCATATGCATTTCCCCAATTCCCGCTGAAGCATGCTCTGCACACAGTTCACTGGCAGTTTCCACTGCACCCACCTTCCCTGCTGCTCCTGGCTTGCTACTGGCCAGGGGAAGAGGATGTGCATAGATGGCCAACTCGAAGGGTCACAGATCAGTGAGGAGGAGGTTCCTGGGAGTGGTAGTTGCCTGCTTAGCTGATTAATTGCACAATCCTTAATTATCTTCCCAGGTCTAACTAATATTATGAAAGAACTGCTCCTGTACAGGGGAAAACTGATTAAATTCCCAATCACTGCATGTCAAGAACAGAAAGTGAAGAAGGATTTTTACAGAATAGCACAATATCTAAACAGAGACCATTGTAGATTATACTTATGTGGCCTCTAGTCCCCCAGTGGATGGATGGCAGTAGATGTTTATGAACTGAAAGCATTTTCATAGCTGGAAGGGTGCAGACAGTTTCCAATGCAAAAAACATGTTCATCTATTACTCTGGATTTTTATAATTCTTTCACTTTTAGTGCTTTAGTCTAACAACAGGTGCTGTGTAATTGTTGGCAGGATATTGCAAATGCTTCATGGTGTTCAAAAGCTGGTGGCATTAACAGAGTGCGGTGGGTCATGATGACCCATGGGCTTGCTACATGACTTGCAAATGAGTGGATTTGAAAGTTATCACTATATGCATGTGTGCAGACCCAGGCTAGGCTAAGCTAGGCTAACTGAGGAGAGGCAGCAGCAAACCAAGACAAAAGGCATAATTTTGAATTTTTACAGCTTAATAAGGGAAAACCCAAAGTTGTAGCAGAAGCATAAAAATAATATAGACTATTACCAAGTATTTACTCCTTATAATAGTAAACTGTAAGTTACCAGCACATTGACCTTTGCAAGCTTGTACACTCTGCTCTTTCTTACTTTGTGCCGTTAATATCAAATGCATCACTATTAACAAACAAACAAAAAAATTCCTCAACTATATACTGGGCTACTTCAGAGAAGAATCAACATTTCCTCTCCTTGCTTGTAAGTCCAGTTCCACTCTTGCTGACATCCTTTGCTGCTTTTTGGCATGTCATGCTCCTTAGATTTGATGATTGTATCTCTTTTCAAGCAGGGTTTCTTCACTTAGTGGCCCTCACTTGTCCATTAGATGCCTTTGAACTGTATTCCTGCAATAGATATTCAAACAGTCATTCTCTCTGTTCATATACTTTAGGTCCTTTGTGGTTGGGCTTCTCATTTATTGTTTCAGGATCTGTTTTCCTCCAAAGTAGCTTTTCAATCAATTCCCTTTTCACCAATTATATTTCCTTTCAGGTTTTTCCCCTTAATACTCTAGTACATGTGTACATTTTATTTCCCTCTACTTCCCTTCTCTAATAGTGTCTTCTCGCATTCCCAGTTCTATGTTATTCTGCTTCTGACTGGAAACATGTCCTATTTTCCTTCTTTTTCCTCCCTCTCACTTCCCAGTCCCCTACTTTTATTCCCCCATTCTTCTTTCATTTTATCTGCTCACCTCATACCCCAGCTCCAGTTGAGCCACGAACTCAGCATCTAGATCCTTCTCTTTCCCTCTGTCTTCTCCAACAGTTTTTTTTCCCGAATTGCTGCTTCTTCCAATCAGGGCCGGCTCTAGTGCTTTTGCTGCCCCAAGCACAAAAAAAAGAAGCCACGATCGTGATCGGCGGCAGGTCCTTCACTCCCAGAGGGAGCGATAGCCCCGCCGCCGAATTGCCGCCAAACGTCCGGACGTGCCGCCCTCCTCTTCATTGGCCGCCCCAGGCACCTGCTTGCTATGCTGGTGCCTGGAGCCGGCCCTGCTTCCGATGTCACTCGACCCCCTCCCTTGGCTCGAGCAACTTCCCACTGACTATTCCCTTCCCAGGACAGCATTCCATGCTGCTCCATCAAAACTGCAGGCCCTAACAGCATCTCAATAACTCAAAACTACAGCAGGTGCTAGTGCTGAGGCCAGGGTTACTATACATGCTTCACCTTAAGCTCATATACATGAAGGCAAAATAATATGCTGGTTTGGGAGATATATGCAGGGTATGTTTATGCTTAGTGGGCTGTTGCTGTTACAAGTCATATCAATAGCACCTATGCTTATTTGTTGCAGTACACCTCTACCCCGATATAATGCGACCCGATATAACACGAATTCGGATATAACGCGGTAAAGCAGCGCTCCGGGGGGGCGGGGCTGCACGCTCTGGTGGATCAACGCGGTTTCACATATTACGCAGTAAGATTTTTTGGCTCCCGAGGACAGCGTTATATCGGGGTAGAGGTGTATTGCCAAAAGGCCCCAGTCAGGGAACAGCACACCACTGTGATAGGCACTGTAGAAACTAATACAACAAAGACAGTCCCTGCTTCAGTAGCTCACAACTTAGCATTAGGACAAGATGCAACAGATACACACGGATTTAGTGGGGGCCCAGGTAAAGCTGTTTGCAATTTAGTAGCCTCAATGGTCAGAGTAGTCACAGGTGGCTGTCAGCCTAAACAATGCCAGCCCTAAGTTTAGAATCCTCTGCTCCCTATTGAGAGCTTGTTATTTTAATAGAATCCCTTGATTTTTGTGGGCATGTGGGAGCAATGTACCATTTGCTTAGTACTACATGTTTTGTATATTAATGTTCTATTTGCATAAACAGCTACCTCCGTTACCTCCAAAAACAAAACAAAATTGTAACTGTCATATGTCTTAACACTGCTAATGGATTCCATATACCATGTTACCTAATTTTTACTTTGTCCAGCTGAATGGGATACTCCGGGTGCCTCTGTTTCCTATGTGCTGCTGATGCCACGGGTACTGTGTCATTACTGTGGTGGATGTGAACTGTTTGTAGGAAAAGTGTGAGGATTGATTTGTGTGCAGACAAGTGAGATGTGCAGGAAGTCCTGGATTGTCAGTGTATTTGCACACAGTGTAGATGGCCTCCTCTTCACAAGTCTCTATGTGTGTAGCATATAGTACAGAATCTATATAGCATGTGTTTTCTTTAACATGGGCTAGGTCCATGTTTTCCTGCATGTAACTCATCAGGTGACAGTGGTTTTGAAGCTGTACGCTGTAACTTTTAGTCAGCTTCAATAGCCACTCAGGTTCAGCAGCAGCTGAGAATAGCCAAAGTGCTGTGCACTCAGCTATGTTCCCCACTGCTGAAGGTATGCCCTCTGTGCTGGGCCAAGAGGGTTTTTGTAGTGACATTCATTAGCTCCAGCTGGGAAGCTACTTTACAGCAAGGGTATTCTCTGTGGGCATTTTGGTCCCCTTTATGCTGCCAGAGCATGGGGTGGAATGAAGAAGCAGGCTCTAGCACTGGTTACTTCTTGCTCTTTCTGGCCATTTCTGCTGACCTGTCTTTTTCTACTTTTCAGCAGCCATTCTTCATTTTCGGACCATTTTTTGATCATTCTTTTTAAAATGTAGTTGTCTTTTTTGTTTCATTTTACAGCAGTCTCTGTAACCTGACATCCTAGATATGTTGGGATACCAACTGTTTGAGCACATTGATTTCTGTCTCTGAACTTAGGAATCTGATTAAAAATTCAAGATCTGTTGAAGTTGTTTCAAGAATTCCTGACAGATATAGCTGTATGGTTTTAGAGGAAACAGCTCCACTGTTGCCTATAGTGGACTATATTCCTTGCTCTCCCCATTGGTACACTCTGATATTAAGAATATTGAATGTGAAAGGAAGATACCTCAAAGTTAATGGGGCTTAATGAGAGTGCATGTCTTTTTTGCATGGAAATTGCATATGATTGAGCACTAGTATACTCATGTTAGTGCTAAGGCAATCTATTTTCAGAACATTATACCTAGGGGAAGGGATAGCTCGGTGGTTTGAGCATTGCCCTGCTAAACCCAGGGTTGTGAGTTCAATCCTTGAGGGGGGCCACTTAGGGATCTGGGGCAAAAATCAGGACTTGGTCCTGCTAGTGAAGGCAGGGGGCTGGACTCAATGACCTTTCAGGGTCCCTTCCAGCTCTATGAGATAAATATATGGAGATCTACTTAACAACCCTTTATAATTTCATAGTCAGGCTCCTAACCTACCTCCCCCCCAATCCCTCATTAAGTTATTGGCCTCTGGACAATGTCTACACCGGTTTTGTAATTACTTCAGAATACAACCTATGTGGTGTTGAGGGTGGCAGGTTGGGATATGTCTGCAAATGGTGAACTCCATTTTGTGTTATGTGCTAACCACATGTCTAAAGTTGCCCAAGGCAGCTTATTGCATTGCATTCCAGACAGTGGCCCTGCCCAGGAAAGGTGTTTGACACATCGTTGAAGGACTATCACTGAGAAACCATCAAGAAGGCAATTGAGGGATATTGACTGTCTCTCAACTATTGATCCATCCCCATTAGACATCACAGGGGCATCTCAGGCGTGAAAGGGGCATCTCAGGACTATTATTGTTTTTCAAAGATCTGTAACTCTTTAGTGCTCTGAAGAGAAAACTGACTATGGTTAAGAAATTCCTTTGCTGAGACTGTGTTCCTTGCTTTCTGCCATATTTCCCCCCCAGGCTAAGAGAGAGAGCCCAAAGCCTAGCTGGAGTTCTAAGGAAGTGTATGTAAGTGACTGGGGGGGACTTAAGAGGTTTCAGACACTGATTTGGGGGATTAGCGCAGCACCCCATGTGCCAAGGTGGGGCATCAGGCAAGAGATCTGAGCCTGGGAGTGTGTCCTAAGGTTACTGGGCCAGGTTGTAACACCAAGCACCTGAACTGAGCACTTTACTTCACTGAGAATTGTAGGCATTCATCATTTCTTAGTGCTTAGCTGTTTGTGCATAAACTCAGTTTTGAAGGCTGATTGCAAATTACCATGATTCTATGACTGCTCTCCTTCATCAATGGCTTGGGGATATTGAGCATC
Organism: Emys orbicularis; assembly: GCF_028017835.1. NCBI lineage: Eukaryota > Metazoa > Chordata > Testudines > Emydidae > Emys > Emys orbicularis. The sequence continues at coordinate 28,711,392 of NC_088683.1, read as the reverse complement.
TTTACTCAGGTGTCGGAGTCTGATTTTGCTGATGTGACAGTATTTAGGATTCACAACATATGATTGTGATCCCTGCAGGACTTGACAATTGTGAAGAAAATATTTATCAATTTTGACAACAACAATTAAGAGTTTAGTGAAATTAATTTATTACATCGAATTTTAAACAGGCAATAATAACTCTTTGGATCTAGAAAATTTTCTCATCAGCCAAAGATGTGTCTAATTTCCATTTATGTTTTGTATCAAAAGTGCTTGAAAAAAGATAGTTATATTCAGTTGCAAACTCATCTTGGTCACAGGGTCTCCCAGGAGCAGGGGTAAGACCCCATTTGAAAGGGCCCTGAAACAGAGTGCCATTGCAACGTGGTACACAGGGTTGTAGGGCCAGTCAGGTTGGGCCTGGCCACTCCTCCAACATGATGGAGGGGCAACCAGGCCAAATTTGATTGATTAGCATTGACACCTGGTGCATGGGGTCATGTCACCACTCAGGTTTGCTGCTGTGATCCTGTGTGCCAGGTCACAATGATCAGAGTGGAGAGTGGGGAGACAGAAGCAGCTCTGTAGGACAGGAGCCACTGCTGTGGGGTGAGTGCTGGGCAGGCTCACTCTCTGAACACCACCTCCCTCATTCCCCCAGGGCTTCCCTTCAGTGTTTTTTCACCCTGGGTTTTTTGGAAGCGGGGGGTGGGGGGGGGGGAAGAGCTCAGTTTCAGATTTTGCTCTGGGCCCCCAAAAACATGTGATGTATTTGAAAATGTTGATCAGAGCACAAGGTGGCACAGACAGCTCCTTTCTTAAGATGTATGATGGCTTGCAGGTTAGAACATAAGAATGGCCATACTGGGTCAGACCAAAGGTCCATCTAGCTCAGTATCCTGTCTTCTGACAGTGGCCAAAGCCAGGTGCTTCAGAGGGCATGAACAGAGCAGATAATCACCAAGTGATCCAGCTCCTGTCACCCATTCTCAACTTCTGGCAAACAGATGCGAGGGACACCATCCCTGCCCACCCTGGCTAATAGCCATTGATAGACCTATCCTCCATGAATTTATCTAGTTCTTTTTTAAACCTGTTATAGTCTTGGCCTTCACAACATCCTCTGGCAAAGAGTTCCACAGGTTGACTGTGTGTTGTGTGAAGAAATACTTCCTTTTGTTTGTTTTAAACCTGTTTCCTATTAATTTCCTTTGGGACCCCTAGTTCTTTTTATGAGAAGGAGTAAATAACACTTCCTTATTTATTTTCTCCCCCCTAGTCATGATTTTATAGATCTCTATCATATCCCCCTTAGTTGTCTCTTTTCCAAGCTGAAAAGGCCCACTCTTATTAAGCTCTCCTCACATGTTGCCCTTTTCTGAACCTTTTCCAAGATTGCAGCTGATTCAAGATTTCCTCGAGTTCCTAGGCCCGAGTCCCTGCTGCCTTACTCCCATTGTGCCCTGTTGTAATTTCACTGATGTAAAACTGGAGTAAGGCAGTAGTGACGCAGATTCTTAAGTTTTTTTAGGCTGGTGGCAGCATTTGATGCTACTGTTTAGGCTTGTCTTTTTAGCATGATTGCAGTCAGTAGCTGAATTATCTGTTTCGAATTATATTCATCACCAAGGCTGGTGATGGTTCCTGTGGGACAATTGCCATCATATCCAGGGTTTTTTCCAATGTGGCGTGTATAAGAATTCTTTGCTTGGACCACTCCTTCTTTGCATTTATAAGCTGCAATTAGGGGCCATCAAAAGGAATTGTAATTGGTTTTCATTGCTGTGCTGATATTGCTCATATCTATTTAACTTCTCTGCCTTAGCAACATTCATGAAGCCATCAATGGATGCCATTAGCCCAAAGCAGCATGCACCCTGCTGATGAGGGAGGAGCCAAATAACAAGCAACCCCCCCACCCCACCCCACCAGAAAAGGAAACAAGAACAGAGGCAGAAAAGAATAGGAAAGAGAAGGCAGGGAGAGGGAGACTGTTGCAGCTGTGCTGGAACATAGTGAAAAGAGACATGGACAGAGAGCCCATCCTCCAAAATATAAATCACAAGTAGGGGAGAAGGGCTCTAGCAGAGAGAGGTTGGGAAGCATTTGCTGAGTGAGGCTTCCATCCTGGTGATCATACCTGATATTGCGCTCTGACATCCATCTTCGAGGCTTAAGAGCTTGGCTGTTATATTGTCATGGGACTGATCAATAGATAACTTGGTGACAGACTTGAGACACTATCTTTGTACCATCTCTGAAATATCACCAGGCTGAGACGCTTGCTGGTGGAGAGGGATTTAGAATTGATGATAAATGCTTTGCCTTTTAAAGGCTGGATTATTGCAATTCTTTGTTTGCAGGAGTTACCGGCCGTGTTATCTGCAGAATGCAGTTTATACAGAATGCAGCAGCTCGTATTCTTTCAGGCAGTTGGTTATTTCAACATAATATTCCCATTTTAAAATCTCTGTAAAATTCCATGTCAACTTTAAAGTCCTGTTACTCACTTATAACACACTTACTGGTATATTTGACTGTTTTGCCATCTTGCAGTTTCTCTCTTGTTGCTCAACAAGGTTGCAATGGGCAGGAAATTTAGTTTGTCCCTGTTATAAAGTTGGGACACTCCAGTGGCTAGAAGGGCCAGGAGCATGCAGAGGCCAATCAGGGCCCATCAGGCAAGATAAAAAAAGCTGGCTGCTTTTTTCATGGGCCAGTTCTGGGTGAAGTTGAGAGAGGGAAGGGAGACAGGCTGTTCTGTCAAGAAACCTGGCCAGGCCAGGGGCCTGACTGACAATATTTTACTTGGATCAGTGAAGGGCTATTGTTTTATATTACAGAGTACAGCCTTTAATGCCCAGGTGGCCATTCTGAGTAAAGTGTTAATTTATTTTCTGTAACTAATGTGAGTTCACTCTGTCAGGGGAGCCCATGACCATTACATTTGGTTTATCCATTGCGGTTTCAAAATACCATGGGTTTTTCCTCACAGCTCCAGCTCTCTACACCTTTCCCCATTCTCCCTTTGCTTTTCCTCAGTCACTTTGTCAATATAAAAATTCTGGAATAGATTCTCATGTGTCCAAGATTTGCTACTGAGAATAACCAAAAGGCATTTCAAAAGAACTTATACAAAAGGGAAAGGCCAAAATGCTACTAAAGGCACTGAATAACTTGTTTAGTGCAAAGGCAGAATTTTGCTCCATCTTAAAACAGATATTTTTGTGCATGGCAACAAAATAGATAATTCCTTCCCTCTCTCTTCCCCAAACCCAGAAAATATTAAATATACTAAAGCTAATAGAAAATTGCATACTAGTTTCAGAGAAATTGTTCTTCCACCTTCAATATAACATAACTCAGGCCTGGTCTACACTAACCCCCAAATTCGAACTAAGGTACGCAACTTCAGCTACGTGAATAACGTAGCTGAAGTCGACATACCTTAGTTCGAACTTACCGCGGTTCAGACGCGGTCCACACGCGGCAGGCAGGCTCCCCGTCGACTCCGCGGTACTCCTCTCGCCGAGCTGGAGTACCGCAGTCGACGGCGAGCGCTTCCGGGATCGATATATCGCGTCCAGACCAGACGCGATAAATCGAACCCGGAAGTTCGATTGCCAGCTGTCGAACTACCGCGGTAGTGTAGACCTGGCCTCAGTGACCGAGCAGAAACTGAACCATTTCTATTAATAATTTTTTCCATTTTTTTAAGAAAACAAAATATTAGAAAGTAACTTTGTTTGCAGCCAATCATCCTCACTCCAAAAGTGTCAGGAACTGATGACCTGGAGTTGCCCCAGTAGTGGTGCAACAAAAGGAAATTTTAAGGAAAGTTCAGCATACACAGAGCTTGTATCTACAAATACAGGTACATAGTTTTGCTGCCCAGCCAGCTATTAGAAATACTTATTAGAAAGTCACTTCCCTTTGAAGATATTCTCTTTCACTCAATGGGAATTTGGTTCCTTCTCAGGCTGATTATACAGGGAGCTCTAACAAATTGTCACAGAATAAAAGACTTTGTACCTAATTGAGGAAAAAAGATCTCAGTAATTTATGTGGGAGAGATAAATAGCTGAATATCATGTATTAGCTTAACTGTTCTGTATTTTTGAATATGCCTCAAATTTGTTACATGGTGCTTCCCAACTACTATGAAATTAGCAAAAATCTCCTGCTTTTGTGCAGTTATTCACCGATTCCAATTCTCTGAAGTTGCCCAAGCTGATTCACTACTGGCTATTGACTATTTATTATATTGAAAAGGTCATTCAACTCCATATTCTAGCTACAGTGGAAACATTCTAGATTTCTCTAGTAACCTATTGCAGGGGAAGGATGGTCCAGTGGTTAGGGTACTTGCTTAGGAGATGGCAGAGCCTGGTTCAATTCTCTGTTCTGCCATGGATTTCCTGTGTGACCTTGGACAAGCTACTTAAACTGTCTGTGTGTCAGTTTTGCATCTGTAAAATGGAAATGTAGTGGATTAGCGGTCATCCCTCAGGCTCAGAGAGAGGCCACTATGGCTTAAAAGTCAATTAGCAAGTTACCTCTCTATAGCCCCTTGGGTGAAGCTTAGCAACAGATCTTTCTTTAGCTTAGCCTCCTGGCCAGGACAGACAGCCCACGCAGTCTGGTACTCTGGGCAGGATAGAGCAAGGAGCAGTTTTTAACCCAGCCTTGTGGCTAGGGCAGACAGCAAACATAGTCAGGCTCAGCCCTATGGGTGGGCCAGAGCAATAGGCTATCTTTAGCCCAGCTCTCTGTTATATCCTTGGGGGCAACAGTTTTAGGAAGAAATCACTGGAGACACAGAGAGCTGTAAACCTTGAAGCAGCCATTTATTGCCACACACAGAACTAACCAACAGCCAGCTAAAACTGGCTGGGCTATCCCCTAATAATCTAACTCAGTTGCCATAGCAACACAAGATTCTATTACCACAACAACACTTTCTTGCTGGGGCAGACAGCAAATACAGTCAGGCTCAGTCCTTTGGATGGGGCAGAGCAGCAACAGTCGATAGCCCACTTCCCTGGCTGGGCAGTCAGCAGACAAACACAGGTTGTTCATACTAAGGTGGGTAGGGGGTTGGCAGCAGGGGGTAGGGGGACTCAAGCCCACTCTACTCCACCGGGTCCCAGCCCAGGGCCCTAACAGTGGAGGTAGTATCTGTCACTGTTGACAGAGGGAATCCCACCAAAACACACTGATTCGCACTATGGCAGCAAAACCAGACTAAAGTCTGGTTTCCCTGAGCTACTTCCTACCACAGTCTGGGAATCGGGCTCCATAGTGCAGGGGTCCTCCATCTCCTCAGGGTACTCAGACAGCAGTCCCAGCAGCTCCTCGGGGTACTTGTCAGATGGCAGTCCTGGCAGCTCCTCAGGGTCCTCCTCTGGGGGCAGGAGTTGGTGCAGCTCAGCTCCTGATCCAGGCATGGCTGGATAAACTCTCCTGTGGGACCAGGGCTATTAGATTTTGCGGTGCCCCTGGAGGTTTGGAGTGGGGGAGTCGGCTCAGGGCTGGAGCAGAGGATTGGAGTGTGGGAGGGGGTGCAGCTCCAGCTGGGAGGGTGGGCTCTGGGGTGGGGCCAGGAATGGGACAGGGGGTTGGGGATGCAGGCTCTGGGTGGGAGGCACTTACCTCGGGCAGCTCCTGGTCAGTGGTGCAGCAGGGCTAAGGCAGGATCCCTGCCTGCCCTGGCTCCACGCTGCTCTGCTTCCCGAGGAGGCCGGTATGTCCATCCCCTAGGCAGAAGGGCAGGCCGCTCTGTGCGGTGCATGCTGCCCATGCCTGCAGGCGCCACCCCTGCAGCTCCTATTGGCTGTGGTACCCGGCCAATGGGAGCTGCGGAGATGGCGCTGGGGTCAGTGTGCAGAGATTCCCTGAATGCCCCTTGCCGAAGGGCTGCAGGGGCATATTGGCGAGCTGGCGCTTACGGCTCCAGCCCGGGGGCGCCAAGGCTTGGGAACCAGTGTCCGGCCCGTGGCACAGACTTGCTGCAGGCTGGATGAAAAGAAGCAGCAGACTGTATCTGGTCTGCGGGGGCCCCCGTCACAATAAAATTGCTCCCCCCATGGGGGTCCCCTGGGTAAGAACCAGCATTGTATATTGCTAATGCTTTATGATGCACTGGAAAGGATTTTGGGGGAGGGCTGAAGGTGTGAGTGTGGAGTGAAAAATTCCTTTGCAGGTTGTGAGAGGCCGAAGGGGGAGGAAGAGAGAAAAGAACGGGTTAACTCAACACCTCAGCTCAGTCCGAAAATAAGACGCAGGCTCCAGTTCAAGGTCACGGCGCTCGAACAGACTATGCAGCCAAGAAGCCTGCAGCCATATTTGTATCTTACCCAACCCCCAGCCAACCGTGAGAAAAGAGAAAGTAAGCTGAACAAGACTGCAGGGGATTGCAAAAACTAGTGAGACAGTGAAGGCCAGCGAGGGGGGAAAAAACAACAGTTTCGCGTCCCTGAAGCCCATGTGTTTTGGAAAAGCTAAGGAAGCCACAGAAAGCCGGTTTGGACTGGTACAAAGAGCATGGGGGACAGAGGTCCTTGGATGAAACGCCCCAGAAGAACACAGGGCTTTAAGCCCTCCTGAGAGTTAAAGCAAGCAGACCCTGGATGTCCTGTGCACAGGACAGAACTCTTGTCCACCCTTCCCCCTCTTCTGACGTTACACCCAGGCTTGGCCAGCCTCAGGTTGTGCGTGTGTGAGTATGAAAGTGGGTTAGAACGTGGGCACTAACGCTTTCTTTCTTTCCCTGAGTGACATGGGGAGCACCCAGCACTCACCGCTGTTATTTTATTAATAAAGCTTTAAAATTTAGTCACTTGGTGTGCTCCTCCATCTCCTCCCCTAATGATCCTGCGGCCTCAGCCTGTTTACCTGACTCCTCAGGCAGATTGGTAACAAAAAATGTCATTTTTGGTGGAGAGTATGAGGCCCTGGGCTGCAGCCCCTAAAGCCCCTGCATTAATTCGGCCCTGGGTCCAGGGGCCAGAGGCATCTAACTCCATCCCTGGCTCTCCCACAACTGATCTGGAGGCCCACCTCCTATATTTCCTGTTCTGCCTCTCTGCTTCCAGTGGGAGGGGCAGGCCCAGCCTGGCTCCACCCCTCAGGGTTTGAGAGTGGTTCCTCCCCCTCAGGCTCAGAATGAGGCCATTCTGCCTCACTCCAGGGGATAAGTCTTCCTTACCTCCCAGGGGTGTTGTAAGGATAAGCAGCTTGAAGATTATGAAGTGCTCTGAGATCTACTGATGAAAAGCACTCCATGAGAAATAGGCACTATTATTAGGTCACCTATGTAAGAGACCATGACACTACTATTAGTAGCAGCAGCAAGAACGATCATCTGCAGGAAGTGGAAAAAAAGATTGGTCCTTCCCCTTTCCTGGAATGTGTATAGCAAACGTAAACTTCTGTAACTCTGGTATACATTATGTGGGAAGAGTAGCTAATATCTCTGAACTCTGGGTACCTTTCTCTGACTATTTTAAAAACATGGTTACTCCATAGACTTGTAACACTTCCCTTGGTCAAATCTCAGAAATCAGAGTAGCCCCAGAAACCATAGAATGTATCATCACCAATGACATATCTTTTACAGTTGCACCCTAATGGGGGTGGGAAGCTAAAGAGTCAGTCCCTAAGAGAAATTCTGGGTGTATATTCAATATGCTGCATAGTTGAGGAATTGTTGGAATGATAGTGGGTCTGTGCCATCCTAGATCTCAAATGTCTGAACAAATGTGTCAGAGTTCCAGATGGAACGATAAACTGTCACCTCTGATGACATAGGTCATCTTCAAAAAGGCATATTTAGATACTCCCATGAGAAAATGCCACAGCAGATTCCTCAAATCTGTATATGCCAATAATGACTTTCAATATAAATTACTTCCTTTAGTCTAAGGGCTAGTCTATACTACCCGCCCGGATAGGCGGGTAGAAATCGATCTCTCGGGGATCGATTTATCACATCTCATCTAGACGGATAAATCGATCCCCGAATCGACGCGAGTACTCCCACCTCATCAGGAGGAGTAAGCGCCGTCGACAGGGGAGCCGCGGCGGTCGATTTGCCGCCGTCCTCACAGCGGGGTAAGTCCAATAGGATACGCCGAATTCAGCTACGCTATTCGCGTAGCTGAATTTGCGTATCTTAAATTGACCCCCTTCTTAGTGTAGACCTAGCCTAACTGTGTTCACAAGGATCAGTACCAAAGGTTTCATATTTTAGTGTTGATTGCAGTGCTGACAGACAGCAATTCCTCATATGTACCTGTTTCTTAATGACTTACTGAGATGAGTGCTTTGAAAAGAGAACCAACTCCCCTGTAAATATTTTCTGACAGCAAAGATTTCTAATCATTCAGGAGAAGAGACCATCATCACCATCCCAGATTATGCAGAATCTCGGAGTAATCATAGCAAGGCACCTGAAAATCTCTTCACCATTCAGCAAGTTGTGATGTATCCAAATTTATCTGACAGAGAATGCTGATGAACCTCCTGGACATGCTCATATCCTGCTGCAAGATCTTAACACAGGTTTGACTATGAAAGAGATAAAAACGTAACAAGAACAGTTGTATTAATTAATTTGTGTTACAGTAGCATCTAGAGGCCCCAACCAAGATCAGGGTCCCATTGTGGGATGTGCTGTGGAAAAATATACTAAGAGGCAATTCTTGTACTGAAAAGTTTACGTTTGAAATTGACAAGACTGACAAAAGGCGAGAAAGGAAACAGAGCAACTCAGTAGAGGCGCCAGGAATAGAACCCTGTGGTCCTACTGCCTAGACCAGGCCCTTATCTATTAAGACACACTGCCTCTCAAACTAGCTTTTTATTCTTTCCACTCTGAACAACCCAATTCAGCTACCCCAAAATACTCTTATTGTTGAACTGTTGGAAGGTAAGGTACAATTGTCTCTTGGACATCAGATCTCAGAATCTTGGAGAGCTATAGTACATGATACAAGCCTCCACACTCGGGATGCCTACTATAGTCTCCTATTGGTTCAGAGGATAATTTAGCTAGCAGTCAGACTGGCCCTGAAACAGTGGGAAGAGATTCTTGGGCGAAAACACATATTTGCAACATCATAGCACTGGCGTACCTAAACAGAGAGGGAAGGATGTTCTTTCCCAACTAGACAAAACCTTTTTATTTTGAATGTTCTACATTGCAGTCTCCAACTTGAGAAAGGATTGGCTAACTCTCAACCAATGGGCATCTCAATCTCACAACATTCCAGGACATAACACGCATGTTCATACTTAATAGTAAATGTTCAGGCTTCTGTGGACACCTCTTTTGGCAGAAAATGATCTTCATCCTCAATGTGTTGAAAATGAGTTTCTTGCTCATTTTCAGAAATATTTCACTTATGGACACAGCTGTTCTTATGTGTATTTTTATTGAGGACGATATCCCATTGGGAGAATTGAGGGACATACATATATTTATAGTTCTTAAACTGTATTGAACAAAAAACCTACCGTTTTTATGTATTTATCATTCAATTTAGTATTAATTATAATTTCTTGTTTATCTATTGTATGCATAGAAGCAGTTTTCAGAAACCCCAGTCATGGATCAAGCCCCATTGTCCTAGATGTTGTATGAACACAGAACAAAAAGACTGTTCCTGCCCAAAAGAACAAGTTTGACAGTTGTGAAAGTAATCAGCTGGAGACATTTTCCAACCAACTATATGGTTTGGAGTTCCAGTGTGCAAAATTGATCATTTCATCCATTGTCTCACTTTCTGGCAAAGGCATTAACAGAAAACTGCAGATGTGTTGGAGGTATGTGTTGTAGTTGGAATAATGGTATCATATGTAACAGACGCAGACAAAACATATCTTAACAACAATATGCATGTTCGAAAACATCTGGAGAATGGACAAAATACCATGATACACTACTACTATTTAGTGCTTATATAACCTCTGTAGCCCTTTCCCAACACTGAGCCTCACAGCACCTCATGAAGTAGGTATCATTATCCCCATTATACAGATGGGGAAAACTAAGGCACAGTTTTTTTCCAAAGAAACACAGCAGAGCTAAGAGGAGAACTAAGGTCTCCTCTTGACTGCTTAGGCAATACCCCATCTGCCAGATCATGCTGCTTTCCTGACTGACACTCTGATGCAGAAAGGCAACATAAACATTCTCTTTTAGAGTCTTATGACTCAGTCAGGATTATTAACTATCTGCAAATCCCCACTGAGGAAAGATTTGGCACCTGTAGGGCTCTTGGCAGAAGCACATGAAAAGTAGTTGACCCTCACTCAATTCTGATTGATACTTACTTGCAGTGCAGGAAGAAAGCTAAAAGATGTATGGCTGGAGTTAATGCGGATATGGGAAAATTTGGAGATTCTCTTGATTCTAAAATTAAATCTAGAGACTCCTTATTAGAGTTGCTATGTTTATTTCTCAACAGAATGGAGCAAACGTGAAATGTTGTTCACAATCTGTTACAGAAAAAGAAATAGTAGCAGGAGTTAGAAAAAGATACAGGCAGATTCCAAGTCTAATTTTCTAGGTTCGAACTGAAACTTCATTTACAGATGTTTTACAACTAAACAGAAAGTTAGAACACCCAAAAGTCTGATTAAGGGTGGTAAGCTAAGGTTAATAAATCCTCCCATAGATTTCAAGACACTCTGTACTATTAGAGGGGCGTTTGAATTACTTAAGCAGCATTTGAAATTTCTGCAGCTTTCTTTCCACTTTTTGTGAAGGCTTTTAAAAAATATATATATAAAAGTATTCAGAGATCTCCAGCTATTCAAATGGGTTTGATGCAGGGGATGTGTTTGATGCTGAGTCTGGGGGTAAAGGGAAGAGACCTGTCTTAACAGGATGTTAGAGGGGGAAACCTACAGCAGGAGGCCATTTCCAAACTAAAACACAGAGTTGAGGATTAGGGGAACTAAAAGTCTAGCAAAATGAGCAATGAAATATCTCCATTATTATTATTTTTTTGTTCTTGTTCTGCACTATGCTTATGCTTTTTGCTCCCCCCCTGCAATGCAGAAGACCTATTAAGTGCATCCATTTATTGCTGTTTGGTGGCTGTTGCAGAGGCTGGTGAATTAGATACTGCTGATCATTAATTTTTGCAAAGATTCTTCATGCGAGAATGAACATGAAAGTAGTCAGTGTTTATTATAGTGATGATCCAGAAAATATGGTCTCTGAAAAATGACTACAGAGATGTACCTGATCCGAGTGGTGACAGGCAAAAGAACACCTGCTGGCATGTTCAATTGGTTTTTTGGGCACCCGCTGAGTTACAATGGGATGTGTGGGTGCGGATGGTTTCACTTTGGGTGGGTTGCCATAGGGATTCTACAGCTGGGGTGGGGTGAGAGCAGGTTGTGTCTTGCCATTATTTTAGTTTTGGCCTTTCAGCCCAGTGTGCATTTTGAATATTTCACAGTTAACCCCTTTATTGATAAAGAAGGAAAAGATGGACTTGTGGGTAAGGCAGAGGCTGACAGTTAGGAAATCTGAGCTCTATTCCTGACTCTATTGGAGTCCAACTTTGTGACTTGTGCAAGTCACATAACGTCTTTGTGCCTCAATATCTAGATCTGTAAAATAAAGATCACTAACTATGCCACAGGAGTGTGGGGAGGATTAATTCATTGTACTTTGAGTTCCTTGGAAAGAAGATGCTATAGACAGGTAAAATATTACTATTTTTGTATCCTTCAGATGTGTCCGTATTATTGTCCTAGGCCGTTCATTTAGGTATCTTGAAAATTCAGCATAGTTTTATGAAAGACCATGACTTGGCTATTAATTGCTATGACTGTTTACTTCCTAATGCTGTAAGCTGATCATAGAATCATAGAATATCAGGGTTGGAAGGGACCTCAGGAGGTCATCTAGTCCAACCCCCTGCTCAAAGCAGGACCAATTCCCAACTAAATCATCCCAGCCAGGGCTTTGTCAAGCCGGGCCTTAAAAACCTCCAAGGAAGGAGATTCCACCACCTCCCTAGGTAACGCATTCCAGTGCTTCACCACCCTCCTAGTGAAATAGTGTTTACTAATATCCAACCTAGACCTCCCCCACTGCAACTTGAGACCATTGCTCCTTGTTCTGTCATCTGCCACCACTGAGAACAGCCGAGCACCATCCTCTTTGGAACCCCCCTTCAGGTAGTTGAAAGCAGCTATCAAATCCCCCCCTCGTTCTTCTCTTCTGGAGACTAAACAATCCCAGTTCCCTCAGCCTCTCCTCATAAGTCATGTCCTCCAGACCCCTAATCATTTTTGTTGCCCTCCGCTGGACTCTTTCCAATTTTTCCACATCCTTCTTGTAGTGTGGGGCCCAAAACTGGACACAGTACTCCAGATGAGGCCTCACCAATGTCGAATAAAGGGGAACGATCACGTTCCTCGATCTGCTGGCAATGCCCCTACTTATACAGCCCAAAATGCCGTTAGCCTTCTTGGCAACAAGAGCACACTGTTGACTCATATCCAGCTTCTCGTCCACTGTGACCCCTACGTCCTTTTCTGCAGAACTGCTACCTAGCCATTCAGTCCCTAGTGCATAGGATTCTTCCGTCCTAAGTGCAGGACTCTGCACTTGTCCTTGTTGAACCTCATCAGGTTTTTTTTGGCTCAATCCTCTAATTTGTCTAGGGCCCTCTGTATCCAATCCCTACCCTCCAGTGTATCTATCACGCCTCCCAGTTTAGTGTCATCTGCAAACTTGCTGAGAGTGCAGTCCACATCATCCTCCAGATCGTTAATAAAGATATTAAACAAAACCGGCCCCAGGACCGACCCTTGGGGCACTCCGCTTGAAACCGGCTGCCAACTAGACATGGAGCCATTGATCACTACCCGTTGAGCTCGACGATCTAGCCAGCTTTCTATCCACCTTACAGTCTATTCATCCAGACCATACTTCTTTAACTTGGCGGCAAGAATACTGTGGGAGACAGTATCAAAAGCTTTGCTAAAGTCAAGGAATAACACATCCACTGCTTTCCCCTCATCTACAGAGCCAGTTATCTCATCATAGAAGGCAATTAGGTTAGTCAGGCACGACTTCCCCTTGGTGAATCCATGCTGACTGTTCCTGATCACTTTCCTCTCCTCTAAGTGTTTCATAATTGATTCCTTGAGGACCTGCTCCATGATTTTTCCAGGGACTGAGGTGAGGCTGACTGGCCTGTAGTTCCCCGGATCCTCCTTCTTCCCTTTTTTAAAGATGGGCACTACATTAGCCTTTTTCCAGTCATCCAGGACCCCTCCCCCCCCCGATCGCCATGAGTTTTCAAAGATGATGGCCAATGGCTCTGCAATCACATCCGCCAACTCCTTTAGCATCCTCAGATGCAGCGCATCCGGCCCCATGGATTTGTGCTCATCCAGTATTTCTAAATAGTCCCGAACCACTTCTTTCTCCACGGAGGGCTGGTCACCTCCTCCCCATACTGTGCTGCCCAGTCCAGCAGTCTGGGAGCTGACCTTGTTCGTGAAGACAGAGGCAAAAAAAGCATTGCGTACATTAGCTTTTTCCACATCCTCTGTCACTAGGTTACCTCCCTCATTCAGTAAGGGGCCCACACTTTCCTTGACTTTCTTCTTGTTGCTAACATACTTGAAGAAACCCTTCTTGTTACTCTTAACATCTCTTACTAGCTGCAACTCCAAGTGCGATTTGGCCTTCCTGATTTCACTCTTGCATACCTGAGCGATATTTTTATACTCCTCCCTGGTCATTTGTCCAATCTTCCACTTCTTGTAAGCTTCTTTTTTGCGTTTAAGGTCAGCAAGGATTTCACTGTTAAGCCAAGCTGGTCGCCTGCCATATTTACTATTCTTTCTACACATGGGGATGGTTTGTTCCTGCAACCGCAATAAGGATTCTTTAAAATACAGCCAGCTCTCCTGGACCCCTTTGCCATTCATGTTATTCTCCCAGGGGATCCTGCCCATCTGTTCCCTGAGGGAGTAAAAGTCTGCTTTTCTGAAGTCCAGGGTCCGTATTCTGCTGCTCTCCTTTCTTCCTTGTGTCAGGATCCTGAACTCGACCATCTCATGGTCACTGCCTCCCAGGTTTCCATCCACTTTTGCTTCCCCTACTAATTCTTCCCTGTTTGTGAGCAGCAGGTCAAGAAAAGCTCTGCCCCTAGTTGGTTCCTCCAGCACTTGCACCAGGAAATTGTCCCCTACACTTTCCAAAAACTTCCTGGATTGTCTGTGCACTGCTGTATTGCTCTCCCAGCAGATATCAGGGTGATTAAAGTCTCCCATGAGAACCAGGGCCTGCGATCTAGCAACTTCTGTTAGTTGCCGAAAGAAAGCCTCGTCCACCTCATCCCCCTGGACTGGTGGTCTATAGCAGACTCCGACCACGACATCACCCTTGTTGCTCACACTTCTGAACTTTATCCAGAGACTCTCAGGTTTTTCTGCAGTTTCATACCAGAGCTCTGAGCAGTCATACTCCTTTCTGACATACAACGCAACTCCCCCACCTTTTCTGCCCTGCCTGTCCTTCCTGAACAGTTTATATCCATCCATGACAGTACTCCAGTCATGTGAGTTATCCCACCAAGTCTCTGTTATTCCAATCGCATCATAGTTCCCTGACTGTGCCGGGACTTCCAGTTCTCCCTGCTTGTTTCCCAGGCTTCTTGCATTTGTGTATAGGCATTTAAGATAACTCATTGATCGTCCCTCTTTCTCAGTATGAGACAGGAGTCCTCCCCTCTTACGCTCTCCTGCTTGTGCGTCCTCCCAGGATCCCATTTCCCCAGTGAACCTAGTTTAAAGCCCTCCTCACTAGGTTAGCCAGCCTGCTTGCGAAGATGCTCTTCCCTCTCTTCGTTAGCTGGAGCCCATCTTTGCCTAGCACTCCTCCTTCTTGGAACACCATCCCATGGTCGAAGAATCCAAAGCCTTCTCTCCGACACCATCTGTGTAGCCATTCGTTGACTTCCACGATTCGACGGTCTCTACCCAGGCCTTTTCCTTGCACAGGGAGGATGGACGAGAACACCACTTGCTCCTCAAACTCTTTTATCCTTCTTCCCAGAGCCACGTAGTCTGCAGTGATCCGCTCAAGGTCATTCTTGGCAGTATCATTGGTTCCCACGTGGAGAAGCAGGAAGGGGTAGCGATCCGAGGGCTTGTTGAGTCTCAGTAGTCTCTCCGTCACATCGTGTATCCTAGCTCCTGGCAAGCAGCAGACCTCTCGGTTTTCCCGGTCGGGGCGGCAGATAGATGACTCAGTCCCCCTGAGGAGGGAGTCCCCGACCACCACCACCCTCCTCCTCCTCTTGGGAGTGGTGGTTGTGGAACCCTCATCCCTAGGACAGTGCATCTTTTGCCTTCCAATCGGTGGAGTCTCCTTCTGCTCCCTTCCCTCAGATGTGTCATCTAGTCCACTCTCTGCATTAGTACCTGTAGAGAGAACATGGAAACAGTTGCTCACCTGTATCTCCATTGCTGGTACATGGATGCTCCTCTTTCTCCTTCTGGAGGTCACATGCTGCCAAACTTCTTCACCATCCTTCTGTCCCTGCTGCGCCTGCTCTGAATCTTCAGAAAGTTGTGGCCGTAAAAGCATCTCCTGACGTCTGTCCAGGAAATCTTCATTTTCCCTTATGCAACGCAGAGTTGATACTTGTTTCTCCAGACCTCGAACCTTCTCTTCCAATATGGAGACCAGCTTGCACTTTGTACAGACAAAGTCGCTTCTGTCCTGTGGAAGAAAGACAAACATGGCACAACCTGTGCAGGTTACAACAGCTGATCGCTCACCTTCACATAGAAATAACAATTTCCTATACTAGATCTGACCAGTGGTTCATCAAATCATGTATCCTGCCTCTTGCAGTAATCTATACCAGACACTCCAGAAGAAAGTGACTCTCCCCTATGTCCCATGATGCACCCAGCCAAATGCTGTATGGGCAGCAAGTGGATTCCTGATCTCTAAAATAATCCACCCTGAAGAATGAGATTTGATTACCAGGCATATTATCAGGCATAGTGGAACTAATAAGTGCTGCTAAGTGTCATAAGGTGATGCAGAAAATGTATTTAATCCTATGATCTTCTATGCCAGTGAATTTTGACCAGCTGACTATGTGCTGTTTGAACAAGTATATCCTTTTATTGGTTTTAAATTTACCTATTTTATTGAGTCATCTTAAAGGACAGTATAAAAAGGAGATACAGATCAGTTTCACTATGCATGTGGAAAACATACTTACATGCTGCTGAGAGAGACTCGGAATGTAATAAACATTAGTCTGTAAGTGGGAATGACCAGTTTTGGCTAATGGTTGCATGGTTCTAGTCAGTTCATTTTAGTTTTGTTTGCAACTGTATATTTTGCATATTCACCAAGAGATAGGAATGGGCACACTTTAATGAACTGTAGAACTAACAAAGTAAATACACAATGAAAATTTAAAATGTATTTGCAAAATTGTGTGGCCATGGAAACTGATGGAATGTGTATGTTGTAGAAAAATTCTAAAGGTACTGGAGAAATTACAAGAGTTCTGTCATAGTGCTAGTGAACAAACAATGATGCTTTGCATCATTAATCACTAGTTTCTTGGACATGTGCCTTAGACTATGCATGCTTAATGTGGATATGGCTAAATACAGATACATATTTGTTTATACATTACTTTTCTTAATGATTTGTACAACACCCAGAATGTGCAAGTATTTTTACAGACAAAAGAAAACATAAGGGCTTTGATTCTGTTTTTATTTACTCTGATTTTGCACTAGTGAACACCACCTTTGTCAGTGCAGTTATTTCTGTTTTATAGCATTATACATGAAAGCAGAATCAGGCCCAAGACTTCTGCCCTGAGGAGCTTACAGCCTAAACAAACAAGCAGATGGGGAATGCATTGTAAGGTACTGAGTAAATGGAGCAAGAGGAGATGCTAATGACATTCTAAAATGTTCTAATTTATTTGCTATAGTGTATTTTCCCTGTAAAACATACCAGAAAATGTATTTTTTAAAAATACATTCCCTTCATTGAGCATTAAAGGCTAATATAAGCATTCTGCTAAGTGTCCCAAGTAAATCATTGCCTCTACGTATCAAAAGGCAAGTACAAATCCTACAATAATATAATATTTACATTCTTGTACAAACCCACATATGTAAAGAAAGCTGGCCATTTCCCAGATTTAAGGCTACCTTTGGTGTTAACTCACCCGTTGGCAAGAGAATATTGAAGCTTTTATCAAGTTCTGTCAGAAGGAATCATTACACTCTAAGAGTGTTTGACACCAGCTGCAGTCTAATTGATGTGACAGAAGGCATGGATGGTTTCTCATGCCACATGTGCTTTAGGCTTGTTTTCTTTACATGGGATTTAGCAGCTAATAAAGTACATTGCATAAAAAAAGATGGTTTTCTAAGGATTTCACCTAGTTTAATTAGATCAAACACATGTAATGGCATTGTGTGGCAGGCTTTGTGCCTCATCAGCCCCTTAAATCAGGGGGGCAGGAGGCAACCCCACCTCTCTATGCCTACATCCATTTTCTAATCCCCCGCCCCCCGGCCCATAGCCAGGGTCCATCTACTGCCTCTTCCCGAGTGGGGTAATGCAGCCTACTGGCCAGAGTCCATTCAATGTGTCCCCAGGCAGTGCAGTCCAATGGTCAGAGCCCACTTAATTCTCCTCCGCTAGTGGGGTGGCACAGCCTACCAGCCAGAGTCAAAACAGGTGGCCTATTGGCTGGTGGCCAAGGCCCACCCAACTCCACCTGGCCCCAACCCCAATACAGGGGGTGAGGGATAGCTCAGTGGTTTGAGCATTGGCCTGCTAAATCCAGGGTTGTGAGTTCAATCCTTGAGAGAGCCACTTAGGGATCGGGGCAAAATCAGTACTTGGTCCTGCTAGTGAAGGCAGGGAGCTGGACTCAATGACCTTTCTGGTTCTAGGAGATAGAACTCCTTTAATTTATATGTAAAATATTTTTAAAGGTACCTTTCAAATATTAAAGAGTTGTTGGGTTATGGTCTTTGATGCTCAGTATCTTCTGAAAATCAGGCTCCTGTAAGGCATCTCCAATTGGGCACTGCAAATCAATCATTTTTTGGAAAAATCTTGGCTGTTGTACTTGTCCTCCAACAATCTCAAACTGTACAGGATAAGACAGTAATTCAGTATAATTTAATTTGTTTCTTTTCTCCCTCAAACTATGTAATACTGCTGGAGCATGCAGCCAGACTACTTAGCAAACTAGAGCAACATTTCATTTTATTGTGTTACATATTTTTGTTATGAAAATACGTAGTAAAACCACAAACTATAGTACAAAACCAAGACTTAGCTGACCATGTATTGGTGGGCCACATTCTCCAGTAGCGTTTCATAATGGCTGTAACATCAAAGGACTGAGATCTTGCATTGAGGGCCCTGGAATAGAGTGGAGGAAAGTAAAATTTCACATCAGTTATATACCAAAGACATTTCTTATCCTAGTTATTGGGCCATGTTGCTAATAATCATAAAATTGGATTGGAAAACATATATTCATTGTTATTTGTTACTAATGATCTCCTCCCTGGTCATTTGTCCAATTTTCCACTTCTTGTAAGCTTCTTTTTTGCGTTTAAGGTCAGCAAGGATTTCACTGTTTAGCCAAGCTGGTCGCCTGCCATATTTACTATTCTTTCTACACATCGGGATGGTTTGTTCCTGCAACCGCAATAAGGATTCTTTAAAATACAGCATGCTAATACTTCCTACTGAGGGGTTGATCTTTTGACGCATTGAGCCCTTACAACTTTCATGGACTTCAGCAGGAGTTACAGGTACTCAGCATCTCTCAGTAATGTCTAGTACTGTATCACCTAGATCATCTTCCAGACTGAAGCATACCAACGTTTGCTTCTGTGAGGCTGACAGAGATTGGTCTCCTCAAGTCTATTGGAATAAATGCTACAGCTTCGGTACTTTTATTTGACAGTTCTGACTTTATTAACCTTTTCCAGGTGATGGCTGCTGCAGTGTTAGCATTTGAGCTGTCATGCAGATGAGATATTTTCTCGTTTATTTTTCAGTTACAGAATCATGTTGAATATCTCACCTTTTCGTCATACACCCAGAACTCATTGAGACACTGTCAAGATTTAATCTACCCTAACACCTTCTTAATTTGCCCCTAAAATCTATCCTTCATAACTCAGGCTTCATATGAGATGGCTGATTCTTTCCTGGGTGACTCACCACTACCAAGCCCAGTTGAAGGGTCCCAACATTAATGGGTGTTACCAGATGGTACTATTACAAAGAATGATACAAGTTCTGGAAGTAGAAGCAGTAAGCTCTAGAAGTAAATGCTTATAGGCAGCTGTGATGCACTTATCTTACATGCTGAGCACATTGCCAGTAAAGTCTGTTCTGCCTAACAGTCTCGCTGGCTGATGTAGCAGCTAGATGTAGCAGCAGCCTAAAGTTATACTCGCACAAGCAAACACATTATATGGTGCCAAAACATGACAGAACACATATTTGCATTTCATACCACCCTTCAGCTCAGACTGTATCTTATGTTTCACTAGAGAGAGTTGGAACTCCTAGCCTACAAGACTAGGAACACAACAGCAGTGGTGGGACCAAATGAAATGTTTCTACCACTTTCTATCTTGTACCAGCTTCATGGCTTTGTTCATCTTTAAACCTTATTGTTCTATGGCATCATTCACCATGTCTATCCAACACATCCTCGGTCATCCTCTATTCCTAGTTCCTTGCACTCTGGTATGTATTGCCATGTATGGTGTCCTTTTTGGGTCCATTTGTGACACATATCCAACGATCACAGTCATCTTTCTTGAATCTTCTGTAATAGTATTTTTTTTTCCCTAGCCATTTTCTTATTTCTTAATTTTTTATTTTCTGCGGTCTTGAAACTCTCAGTACTCCTTTTAGCCAGTTCATTTCTGCAGTCAACATCTTTTGTTCAAAGGCTTTCTTCATACTCCAACATTTCAATCTGTATAGTAGTATTGGCATGTCAGTTGTGTTATATATGACAATTTTTAGTTTCATTGAAATTTCTTTACCTTCCAGAGCTTGTAGAGTTTTCCAAATACAGTAGCAACTGGTCTGATTCTTCTTTTTATGTCATCTTCAAAATTCCAATTTTTCAATGGTAGGCTTCCAAGGTACACACATTTCCCCACTTGTTCTAGTTGTCTTATTCTTTGTCTTCAAGTTTGATCTTTATGTCTTTCTCTTGTCTTCTAAGTGCCATAATTTTTGTGTTCTCCATACTGATCTTCAACCTGAGTTTCTGCTTTCCCAGTCTACCTTGTCATTTATTCTCTGTAAATCCTCCTTGGTCAATGCTGTGAGGTCAGTGTCATCTGGAAATCTAAGGTTATGCACTGTCCTATCACATACCATGACTTCTCTCATTTCATCTCTCATGCTATCACCATTACTGCTTTCAGTACCAACCTGAACAAGTCTGGTGATAGCATGAATCTTTGTCTTACTCCTATGGTCCTCCTGAATCACTCTATCAGCTTCTTGTTCATTCTCGCCATACTCATCAACTTGCTGTAGATGTTTTCTATCAGCTTGATCAATTTTTCAGGGATGCCATTCATTCTGATAACTTTCCGTAACTTTTTGTGCCACAAGCTATCAAAAGCCTGTTTGAAATCTATACAGTTGTTGTAACAGGTTTCGTTATGTTCTATGTACTTCTCTGATATCTGTCTTATCACAAATAACTGATCCATTGTACTTCATCCTGGCCTGTTCCTCTGCAAGCAGCACTTACATACGTCTTCCTTCTCTTCTGCAATGTCTTGGCTGTGACGCTGGCAGACCAGGTGCCAGCTCATGCGTAGGCCCCTAACCTCATTGACTACTGATAAATGCATAGCTGGAAATCAGTCTAGCTCACCTATCTGTTAGCCTCGTTAAAATAGATGTTAGGTTAATAAGAATGTGTTTAGTGTTTAAACTTAATGAAATGCTTGTAGGATGCTGTATGTTTTGATTTCATACCATCTGTAGCCCATGGTATAAAGTTTTATTGAATGTTTGCATTGTAAACACCGATAATTGTGTAATTCACCAAACAGGAAAGAAGCAGTAATTAGTGTAAAGTGCTGGTCCAGTACACCAGAAGGCACACTGAAACCAAATAAGTCATAGTGAAATATCAAAAGACAAAGACTTTGTTGAATGCCCTCTACCCCACACCTGTGAAGAGGAGACAGGTGCCAACACTTGCTCCATCAGTTTGAACTCTGGGGGAAGGAAATAAAAATGCTTGACCAGAAGGAACTGGATCACTGTGCTGGTTGGAATTTGTAGAGGGCAATATTTCTAAGCATAAGCAAGGGATCCCCAAGCTGCTTAGCTTGGTTTGGCCTAAAGGACATATAGAGTTTGCACATTACAGCAGCTTCTATTATTTTTTGAAACTTAAGACTGTCTCATTTGTTTACCTGCTTTAACCTTGTAAATAGCTCTCATTTCTTTTTCCTAGTTAATAAATCTTTTGTTAGTTTATTACTGGATTGGCTACAAGCGTTGTCTTTGGTGAGAGATCTAAGGTACAATTGACCTGGGGTTAGTGACCAGTCCTTTGGAACTGCGAGTAACCTGAATATTGTTGTGATTTTTGGTGTAAGGAACCATCTATCACAAAGGCAAGCTTGACTAAGTGGCAAGATAGACCGGAGCCCCAAGGGGACTGTTTCTGACTCAATGTTCTTAAAAACCTCCAATGGTGAAGATTCCACAACCGTAATTTTTTCCAGTGCTTAACTACCCTGACAGTTAGGAAGTTTTACCTAATGTTCAACGTAAACCCCCCTTGCTGCAATTTAAGCCCATTACTACTTGTCCTGTCCTCAGTGGCAAAGGAAAACAATCTATCACCTTCCTCCTTATAACAACCTTTTATGTACTTGAAGACTGTTACCTTGTCCTCCCTCAGTGTTCTCTTCTCCAGACTAAACAAACCCATTTTTTTCTCAATCTTTCCTCAAGAGTCATGTTTTCTAGACCTTTAACCATTTTTGTTGCTTTTCTTTGGACTTTCTCCAATTTGTCCATATTTTTCCTGAAGTGTGGTGCCTAGAACGGGACACAATACTCCAGTTGAGACCTTATCATTGTTGAACAGAGTGGAAGAATTATTTCTTGTGTCTTGCTTACAACATTCCCACTAATATATCCCAGAATGCTTGCTATTTTTGCAATAGTATTACATTGTGGACCCATATTTAATTTGTGATCCACTATAACCCCAGATCCTTTTCTGCCATACTCCTTCCTAGGCAGTTATTTCCTGTTTTGTATTTGTGCAATTGATATTTCCTTCCTACGTGTAGCATTTTGCATTTCATCCTATTTAATTCAGACCATTTCTCCAGTTTGTCAACATCATTTTTCATTTTAATCCTGCCCTCCAAAGTGCTTGGTATCATCCACAAACTTTATAAGTGTACTTTCTGTGCCATTATCCAAATAATTTACGAAGATATTGAATAGAACTGGACACAGGACAGATCCCTGTGAGACCCCACTTGATAAACCCTTCCAGCTCAATTGTGGGCTACTCTCTGGGTATGGTTTTCCAGGTAGTTGAGCACTTACCTTACAGTATGTTAGTCTAGGGCAGGCTATATTTCTCTAGTTTTTTATTAGGTCATGTGAAACAGTCTCAAAAGCCTTACTAAAGTTGAGATATATGACATTTACTGCTTCCCCTCTATCCACAAGGCTTGCTATCCTGTCAAAGAAGGATATTAGGTTGGTTTGACATGATTTGTTCTTCACAAATGTATGTTGACGGTTACTTATTACTTTATTTTCTTCTAGGTGCTTACAGATTGATTGATTGATTATTTGCTCCATTATCTTTCCGGGTACTGAAGTAAAGCTGACTGGTCTATAATTCCCGAGGTTGTCCTGATCCCTCGTTATATAGATAGGTACTATATTTGCCCTTTTCTAGTCCCCTGGGGTCTCTTCCATCCTCCACTAGTTCTCAAAGATAAACACTAATGGCTCAGGTCTTTCAAGCCAGTTCCTTAAGTATTCTAGGCTAGGGTGTATTTCATCAGGCTCTGCTGACTAAAAGACATCCAACTTGTTCTTTTCCTATTTTATCCTCAGATCCTACCCCATTTACACTGATGTTTTTTATGTTAGTTGTCTGATCACTGTTAACTTTTTTGGTTAAAACTGAAACAAAAAAGGCATTTAACACTTCTCGCATTGCTGCATTTTCTGTTATTGTCTTTCCCTTCTCATTGAGTAATGGACCTGTCCTGTCCCTGGTCTTACTCTTGCTTCCCATGTATTTGTAAAATGCTTTCTTGTTACTCTTTATATCCTTAGTGAGTTTGATCTCAACCTGTGTCTTGGCCTTTCTAATTTTGTCCCTACATGGTTGTGTTGTGTTTTTTTTAATATTAATCCTTTGTAATTTGACCTAGTTTCCACTTCTCATACAACTCTTTTTTTGAGTTTCAGATAAATGAAGATCTCTTGGTTAAGCCAGGGTAGCCTCTTACCATACTTTCTATCTCTCCTACACATTGGTATAGTTTGCTCTTGTGCTCTTAATAAGGTCTCATAAAAAACCTGCCAACTCTCCTGAACTCTTCTTTCCCTTAGATTTGCTTCCCATGGGATCTTACCTACCAATT
This sequence comes from Emys orbicularis, assembly GCF_028017835.1. Taxonomy (NCBI): domain Eukaryota; kingdom Metazoa; phylum Chordata; order Testudines; family Emydidae; genus Emys; species Emys orbicularis. The sequence goes on along the minus strand of NC_088683.1, from coordinate 28,687,680 downwards.
CTCTGAGTTTGCTGAAGTCTGTCTTCTTCAAATCCATTGCTTTTATTGTTTATCCTCCTACCATTCCTTAGAATCATGAACTCGATCATTTCATGATCACTTTCACCAAGCTGCCGTCCACCTTCAGATTCTCAACTAATTCCTCACTATTTGTCAGAATCAAATCACGAATAATCTCTCCCCTAGTCACTTTCTCCACCTTATGTAATAAAAGTTGTCTGCAGTGCATTCCAAGAACTTGCTGTGCTCTGCTGTATTATTTTTCCAACAGATGTCTGAGTAGTTGAAGTCCCTATCTCTGCCAAGTCCTGTGTTGGATTATTTTGTTAGTTGTTTAAAAAAGGTCTCATCCAGCTCTTCTTCCCGGTTACGTGGTGCATAGTAGACCCCTACATGACATCACCATTGTTTTTATCCCTTTTATCCTTACCCAGAGACTTTCAACAGGTCTGCCTCCCACTTCTATCTCAACTTTCGTGCAAGTGTATACATTGTTGATATACAAGGCAACACCTCCTCTCTTTTTTCCCTGCCTGACCTTCCTGAACAAACTGCACCCTTTTATAACCAATATTCTAGTCACATGAATTACCTCAAGTTTCTGTGACACCAGTTATGTCTTATTTATGATCATTCACTAGTATTTCTAGTTCTTCCGATTTATTCCCCACACTTCTTGCATTAGTATACAGATATCTAAGATGGTCAGTAGTTTTCCCCTCTACATTCCCTCTCGTCTCTCCTTTGCCCAATCTGCAATTTCCCATGTTTTCCCCAGATTCCAGTCCTTCTCCCAGGTCTCCATGTTTTGGACTTACCTGTGGGCTTTTGACTCCTGCCCCCATTGAACCTAGTTTAAAGCCTGCCAAACTAGGCTAACCAGTCTGTATTCTTCCTCTTCCTTGATAAGGAGACCCCATCTTTGCTCAGCAGTCCTTCTTGGAAAAGGATCCCATGGTCGAGGAAGCCGAAGTCCTCCCGGCAACACCATCTGCACAGCCAGGTATTTACCTCCAGGTTATGTCTATCTCTGCCCAGACCCCTATCCTTGACTGGAAGGATCAATGAGAACATCATCTGTGCCTCAAACTCCTTCATCCTCACTCCCAGAGCCCTGTAATCACTTCTGAGCTATTCAGGGTCCACATGGATGAGCAGCATGGGATAGTAGTTAGAGGGCAGGATAATCCTCAGCAGTCCTTCCGAAATGTCTCAGATACAGGCCCCTGGCAGTCAGCCCACCTCCTAGGATGTCAGGTCAGGCTTGCTGATTGATGCTTCCATCCCCCTTAGAAGGGAGTCACTAACTAGTACCACCCTTCATTTCCTTTGGGGAGTGGTGGCTACTATCCACCCAGCCTTGTGGATACATGGCTTCTCCTCCTTCACCTTTGAGGGAGATTCCTCATCCCTAATTGCCCGTGCAGCATACATTTTTTTTTAGGTCTATGGATGGTGGGTTATGAACAAGGATGGAACACTGCCTGCTGCCAGAAGTAACCAGCAGCCAGGTTCCTTCCTGTAAAGGAGAAGTTTCCTGCTTCCCTGGTGCTACTGCAGTCCTCCCAGCTGGATTGCTTCCTCAACCCTTGGAGGTCTCCAGATGAATGTTTTCAATGAATTTCTCCTGTGTACAGATGCTCCCCGAATCCCCAGTCTTGCCAGCTCCTCCTATAAGTCTCTGTAAGGGGTCGGACTCACCCCTGCGGCGCCTCCTGCTGGTCATCTGGGGAATCAGCTCAATTCAGGCCGGAGCGCCCTCTGCAGGCCGGTGATCCGCCTTGTCGTTCGCACTGGCCCCTGTGTCCCTCCCAGGACCCCGGTACCCCTTGCTCTGGGTGCTGCCCCCTGGCAGTACCCACACACGCTGGGTCTCCCCTCCCAGGGGAACCCCCACCCACTAACCCCACCTCGCCTCAGTATCAGGCGACTGCCAGTCATCGTCTAGCCCCACGCCTGGGGCAGACTGCAGTATCAGCCTACTCATCACTGGCAAGGAGGGTTTGGACCTACTGCCTTGGCCTACCTATGCGCTGCCCTGTGCAACCCCCAGTACCTTTGGCCCAATGCTAGGCCACAGCCTGGGGCTTTCCAGGCTGGAGCACCCCAGCTCCTCAGCCTTTCCCCAGCCCTGCTCCACTCAGGTACCCTGTCTCAAGCTCCCTGCAGCCAAGCCCTTCTCTCTCTGAGTGCAGAGAGAGAGACTGCTTCTTGCTCCTGGCTCAGGCCTTTATAGGGCCAGCTGGGGCCTGATTGGGGCGTGGCCCAGCTGTGGCTACTTCCCCAATCAGCCTAGGTAGCTTTTTCCACAGCCCCAGCCCTCTGCAGGGCTGGCTTTAACCCTTCCTAGGCAGGAGCGGGTGACCACCCCGCTACAGTCTCCCACTTGCCCCCTGAGATATTCTACCAGTAGGCACCTCTCACACTAGATGGTCCCTCCACGATTGCTTTCTATGACAGGGAAGTGCAGGCCACTGTCTGCAAATCCACACTAGGACCTGGGCAGCCATGGTCGAGTTTTCTGTCTGGACACAGGTGTAGGTGGAGGAGACAGGAGCAATATTGGTATTGCCAATGGCAACAAGGCCTTTCTGAACCATGCTGATTTTATTCTTTCTCCCTCCTGCAAACACCTCTGTTTGCAGCCCCCTGTTCATTAGCTCCTCTTGGCCATATAGGGAATGTCTACACTACAAACTTAAGTCGACCTATGTTAGGTTGACTTTACTGCAGTGGTTTGTGTCCACACTACTGTCCTTCTGTTGGTTGTGCATGTCCTTACCACAAGAGCGCTTCCACCGACTTAAGAGGGGCAGTGTGGAGGGTTGAGAGCCCAGGCTATCAGCTCAGCATGCAGCTCCCCACCCGGAGCCCAGCTGCCCATTGCTCCTGCTCAAGTAAGGGAATGTCTACACTACGAAATTAGGTCGAATTTATAGAAGTCGGTTGTTTAGAAATCGTTTTTATAAGGTCGATTGTGTGTGTCCCCACACAAAATGCTCTAAGTGCATTAAGTCGGCGGACTGCGTCCACAGTACCGAGGCTAGCGTCGACTTCCAGAGCGTTGCACTGTGGGTAGCTATCCCACAGTTCCCACAGTCTCTGCCGCCCACTGGAATTCTGGGTTGAGATCCCAATGCCTGATGGAGCAAAAACAGTGTCACGGGTGATTCTGGGTACATGTCGTCAGGATCCACCCTCCCTCCCTCCCTGCCGTGAAAGCAACGGCAGACAATCGTTTCGCGCCTTTTTTCAGTCCAGACGCCATAGCACTGGGATCATGGAGCCCGCTCAGATCACCGCGGCAATTATGAGCACTTTAAACACCCCGCACATTATCCTGGAGTATATGCAGGACCAGAACCTGCCAAGGCAAAAGCAGGCAAGGAGGTGACGGCAGCGCGGCGACGAGAGTGATGAGGAAATAGACATGGACATAGACCTCTCACAAAGTATGGGCCCCAGCAATGTGCAAATCATGGTGTTAATGCGGCAGGTTCATGCCGTGGAACGCCGATTCTCGGCCAGGGAAACAAGCACAGACTGGTGGGACCGCATAGTGTTGCAGGTGTGGGACGATTCCCAGTGGCTGCGAAACTTTCGCATGCGTAAGGGCACTTTCATGGAACTTTGTGAGTTGCTTTCCCCTGCCCTGAAGTGCCAGAATACCAAGATGAGAGCAGCCCTCACAGTTGAGAAGCGAGTGGCGATAGCCCTGTGGAAGCTTGCAACGCCAGACAGCTACCAGTCAGTCGGGCATCAATTTGGAGTGGGTAAATCTGCTGTGGGGGCTGCTGTGATCCAAGTCGCCAACGCAATCAAAGAGCTGCTGGTATCAAAGGTAGTGACTCTGGGAAACGTGCAGGTCATAGTGGATGGCTTTGCTGCATTGGGATTCCCTAACTGTGGTGGGGCGATAGACGGAACCCATATCCCTATCTTGGCACCAGAGCACCAAGCCAGCGAGTACATAAACCGCAAGGGGTACTTTTCAATGCTGCTGCAAGCACTGGTGGATCACAAGGGACGTTTCACTAACATCAATGTGGGATGGCTGGGAAAGGTACATGATGCTCGCGTCTTCAGGAACTCTGGTCTGTTTCAAAAGCTGCAGGAAGGGACTTTCTTCCCAGACCAGAAAATAACCATTGGGGATGTTGAAATGCCTATAGTTATCCTTGGGGACCCAGCCTACCCCTTAATGCCATGGCTTATGAAGCCATACACAGGCAGCCTGGACAGTAGTCAGGACCTGTTCAACTATAGGCTGAGCAAGTGCAGAATGGTAGTAGAATGTGCATTTGGACGTTTAAAAGCGCACTGGCACAGTTTACTGACTCGGATAGACCTCAGCAAAACCAATATTCCCATTGTTATTACTGCTTGCTGCGTGCTCCACAATATGTGTGAGAATAAGGGGGAGACATTTATGGTGGGGTGGGAGGTTGAGGCAAGTCGCCTGGCTGCTGATTACGTGCAGCCAGACACCAGGGCGGTTAGAAGAGCACAGCAGGGCGCGGTGCGCAACAGAGAAGCTTTGAAAACCAGTTTCATGACTGGCCAGGCTACGGTGTGAAAGTTCTGTTTGTTTCTCCTTGATGCCGCCCCCTCTCCCCCCGGTTCACTCTACTTCCCTGTAAGCTAATCACCCTCCCCTCCCCCCTTCGATCACCGCTTGCAGAGGCAATAAAGTCATTGTTACTTCACATTCATGCATTTTTTATTAATTCATCACACAAATAGGGGGATAACTGCCAAGGTAGCCTGGGAGGGTTGGAGGAGGAGGGAAGCGCCGGGTGGGGTGGGGGAGGAGATAAGGACAAGGACACACTGCACTTTAAAACTTATTGAAGGCCAGCCTTATGTTGCTTGGATAATCCTCTGGGGTGGAGTGGCTGGGTGGCCAGAGGCCCCCCTCCACCGCGTTCTTGGGCGTCTGGGTGAGGAGGCAATGGGACTTGGGGAGGAGGGCTGTTGGTTACACAGGGGCTGTAGCGGCGGTCTGTGCTCCTGCTGCCTTTCCTGCAGCTCAACCATACGCTGGAGCATATCAGTTTGATGCTCCAGCAGCTGGAGCATCGACTCTTGCCTTCTGTCAGCAAGCTGACGCCACCTATCCTCTTCAGCCCGCCACTTGCTCTCTTCAGCCCGCGATTCAGCCCGCCACCTCTCCTCGCGTTCATATTGTGCTTTCCTGCACTCTGACATTGTCTGCCTCCACGCATTCTGCTGTGCTCTGTCAGCGTGGGAGGACATCTGGAGCTCCGAGAACATGTAATCCAGAGTGCGCCTTTTATGCCTTCTAATCTTCACTAGCCTCTGCGAAGGAGAAACATTTGCAGCTGGTGGAGGAGAAGGGAGAGGTGGTAGTTAAAAAGACACATTTTAGAGAACAATGGGTACACTCTTTCACGTTAAATCTTGCTGTTCACATTACACAGCACATGTGCTTTCGTTACAAGGTCGCATTTTTCCTCTTATATTGAGGGCCTGCCAGTTTGGTGTGAGAGATCACTCACACAGTGCCAGGCAACAGAATTCGGCTTGCAGGCAGCCATGGTAAGCCACAGTCTTTTGGCTTTTTTAATCTTCATAACATGTGGGAATGGTTTCAAACAGCAGCGCCCTCATTTCCCATACCAAGCGGCCGTTGGGTTGGCCATTTAAAATGGGTTTGCAATTTAAAAGGAGGGGCTGCGGTTTCCGGGTTAACGTGCAGCACAAACCCAACTAACCCCCCTCCCCTCCCCTCCCCCCCACACCCACAGCGGGGAACATTTCTGTTCAGCAGAGCAGGAACAGGCACCTCTGAACGTCCCCTTAATAAAATCACCCTATTTCAACCAGGTGACCGTGAATGATATCACTCTCCTGAGGATAACAAAGAGAGATAAGGAATGGATGTTGTCTGCATGCCAGCAAACACCGGGACCATACGCTGCCATGCTTTGTTATGCAATTATTCCAGACTATGTGCTACTGGCCTGGCGTGGTAAAGTGTCCTACCATGGAGGACGGAATAAGGCAGCCCTCCCCAGAAACCTTTTGCAAAGGCTTTGGGATTACATCAAGGAGAGCTTTCTGGAGATGTCCCTGGAGGATTTCCGCTCCATCCCCATACACATTAACAGACTTTTCCAGTAGCTGTACTGGCCGCGAATGCCAGGGCAAATTAATCATTAAACACGCTTGCTTTTAAACCATGTGTAATATTTACAAAGGTACACTCACCAGAGGTGCCTTGTGTGCCCTCAGGGTCCGGGAGCACGCCTTGGGTGGGTTCGGGGGTTACTGGTTTCAGGTCCAGGGTGAAAAACATATCCTGGCCAGGAAACCGGTTTCTCCGCTTCCTTGCTGTGAGCTATCTTCCTCGTCCCCAAAACCTGCTTCCGAGTTTCGTGATTCTCCATTGACGGAGTCAAAGCACAGGATTGGGGTAGTGGTGGCTGCACCCCCTAGCATGGCATGCAGCTCAGCGTAGAAGCGGCATGTCTGTGGCTCTGCCCCGGACCTTCCGTTTGCCTCTCTGGTTTTGTGGTAGGCTTGCCTTAGCTCCTTAATTTTCACGCGGCACTGCTGTGTGTCCCTGTTATGGCCTCTGTTCTTCATGCCCTTTGAGACTTTTTCTAATGTTTTGGCATTTCGTTTACTGCTACGAAGTTCAGCTAGCTCTGATTCGTCTCCCCATATGGCGAGCAGATCACTTACCTCCCGTTCGGTCCATGCTGGAGCTGTTTTGCGATCCTGGGACTCCATCATGGTTACTGTACTGATGAGCTCTGCGTGTTCACCTGGGCTCTCCACCACGCTGGGCAAACAGGAAATTCAAAATTTGGCGGGCCTTTTCCTGTCTACCTGGCCAGTGCATCTGAGTTGAGAGTGCTGTCCAGAGCGGTCACAATGGAGCACTCTGGGATAGCTCCCGGAGGCCAATACTGTCGAATTGCGTCCCCACCACTCCAAATCCGACCCGGAAAGGCCGGTTTCAGCGCTAATCCCCTCGTCAGAGGTGGATTAAAGAAATCGATTTAAAGAGCCCTTTAAGTCGAAAAAAAGGGCTTCGTCGTGTGGACGGGTCCAGGCTTAAATCGAGGTAACGCTGCTAAATTCGACCTAACATCGTAGTGTAGACCAGGCCTGAGTTCCCTACTACACCGACATAATAACTCCAGCTCCACGAGAGGTGTAGGGCTGATGTCGGTGTAGTTAGGGTGATGCAATGTCCATGTAGACCCTGAACATTACTTACATTGGCTGTTGGCTGTCATTCTTGTCAATTTCACGGCTCCCGTTTTCCCACTGGGGAGCATGGAGCCGAGAGCCCGGGAGGCTGCCATGCTCCTGGTGGGAAACCGAGAGCCCGGAGGGTAAGCCGTGCTCCCAATGGGGAGAGTGGAGCAGAGAGCCCAGGCAGCTGGCGTGTTCCCAGCAAGGAGTAGGGAGCTGGCAGCGCTGGGGGCAGCCATGTTCCTGTCAGGGAGTGTGGAGCTGAGAGGCTGGGCAGCTGCCATACTCCTGGTGGGGAGCCGAGAGCAAGAGTGGCAGCCATGCTCCCGGGGCAGAGCTGTGGAGAGCTGAGAGCCCTGGCTCTCAGTCCCCCACACTGCCCCTCTTAAGTCGGTGGAAGCGCTCCTGGTGAGAGGGGTACAGACAGGGATACACCACCGACAGAAGGAGGGTAGTGTGGACATGAAAACCTGCAGTAATTACTGGGGTGGCTGTAAGTTGACCTAACATAGGTCGACTTACGTTTGTAGTGTAGCCCTCAAATTCTGGATGGTGACCTCAGTTTCAAACTTGCTTTTTAAAAGGGCATTTTCCTTCTCAGTTCTCCTCTTGGAGTGTCTGGAACCTGATTGTCACAATGGGTCTTTTGTAGTCCTACATGACCACATGACGTACATACGATCGTGCACACACATGGAGTCTGTAATGTTTGGCATTTATTCCTTGTTTGAATCTCAAAAATCCCAGCTCACGGAAGCTGTGGGTTTGTTTGTTATAAAAGTCTTGGTGAAAGCTGACAGCTTAAAAAATATGAACAGCTTTGGCATCTTGGCATCTGAATTATACTAGTGTACAGCAGCTTTCCAATCAGCAGTTCCCTTTTGAATGATAATAATATTTTGATCAAGCTTTATTCAATATCATGACTTGATTAATAAATAAGTTACATGGATGTTACACAATTTTGTCTTTGATCTTTTCAGAGTGATTCAAAGCATGCAGTCTGAGCCAAATAAATAAATAAAACAGAGGTATAAGGATAATGCATACTGACATGTACTCAGATTTTGGTAGAGTTCATAGTTTCACAGAAAAATCAAGTACGGTATTCTTAAAATAGAAAATCATCTCTGAACAAATGCCCTATATTGAAAACTGATTTTTTTGTATTTACAGCTGAGTGAAACCTTCTTGATAAATAGCAACAAGCACATTTCTTTAAACCCCCAAGTAGCAACAAAATGTCAGAAAAAAATGACGTGTGGTGAAAGACATAATTTGAATGGTTTCTGCTGAGCCCCTTAGGGCTGGAGCAAGTCTAACTGTGTTAGTTAAGGGGGCAAGAGGCAGCCCACTATAATCCCCAGTTTTAATGGAAGACTTCTTTTTTTGTTTGTCTCTTGACAGCCGAAGACTACTTTGTGCCTCCATTCTCCATCTGTAAAATTGTGATAATTCTTCCCTCATATAATAATATGGTGATTCATGGGGAATCAAATTTATAATCCTCAAAGACTCTGGTGATGGGAGGGGACCACATAAGCACCCAGACAGTTATCAACAATCTTAGTCTAGCTATCAGTCTGGGGTTCATTCTCAGCAGAAAGCAATTCAGTCAGAGCTCACTATTACAAAAGCTCTCAGTGCCTAGTATCTTTGAATCCTATTAGCTCTGTCATCAGCCTCTGAAGTTAAACAGCAGTTCTGATGTGGTCCCAGGAACAGTAGAATCCTGGAAACCATCTTTTTATACATTGCAAAAAGTAATTGTAAATGGGAATCATCATCCAATGGGAGTGTTTCCAGTGGGGTCCTATAGAGATTTGTTCTTAATCCAATGCTATTCAATATTTTTATCAATATCTGGAAAAAAATATGTACAGTTTTCAGATGACACAAAAATTGGTGAACTGGTAAATGATGATGGAGATGGGTAAGATAGGCACACTTGAAAACTGCATTTTAATACAGCCAAATGCAAGGACATACATACATCTATCTAAGAATAAAATATGTAGGTCACATAAGATGGGAGACTGTATCCTGAATGAAGTGACAGTAAAAAGCGCTTGTGCATCATGGTAGATACCTGATTGACCATGAGCTTATAGTGTCATGCTGTAGGTAAGAGGGCAGATGCAATCCTAGGCTGTATAAGTAGAGGAACATCAAATAGGACAGGGGAGATGGTATTACCTATGTATATGGCATTATGAGGCCATTATTGGAATACTGTGTCCAGTACTGGTGTCCACACTTCAAAAAGGATGTTGACAAATTGGAACGAGTTTAGCAAAGAGCTACAAAAATGATTCAAGGTGTTGGGAAAATGCCTTATATTGAGGGACTTAAGAAACTCAGTCTATCTAGTTTATCCAAGAGAAAGTTTTAGGTGACTTGATCATGGTCTAAAGTACCAAGATGGGTGTGATGGGGTGTACCAGGTCTTTGTGACCCCCTGCTGGAGGCCCCACAGCTTTGCTGCACCTGCACCACTGTGATGTTATCTGATTAAAATATGACCATGCAAATCATTGTTGCTACCACTTTATATAATTGCAACGAAACTTATACAAAGTGTGACACATGGCCAGAAAGGGTTAAGCAACTTGCAGCTAATTGACCCAAATTCAACTTTGTGACCTGACTGGAGGACTGAGCCACAGAAGACCTGCAGAGATAGGCTGACAGCCTGTAGTGGGCACTGGGAGCTGAAAACAATGGCAACACCATGCCTGAATGGCAAGGGGGTGCTCAAGTGGCGAGTGCAACCCGCCACAATGGGAAAGAGATTTTTTTTGTAATAGATGACTTTTTAGACTCAAAGAAGAAGACATGATGAGATCCAGTGGCTGGAAATTACAGCTAGACATATTCAGACAAAGTGCAAATTTAACAGTGATGGTAATTAAACATTGGCGCAAGCGTCCTAGGAATGTGGTGGGTTTGCCAGCATTTGCAATCTTTAAATCAAGACTGGAGAGCTTTCCAAACGGTATGCTGCAGCTTAAACAGATGTTATGGGCTTGATGCAGAAATTCCTGGGTGAGGTTCTGTGGCTTATGTTATACAGGAGGTCAGACTGGATGATCAGAACGGTCCCTTCCAGTCTTAAAAATCAATGAATATTTTTCTGTCCAGCAGAATGTGTCATTACTTTGGACCACTGAGTTCTATAAATCATTTTAAAAGGCTATGCTCTTCACTTCCTTCCTGTGGCAGCGCCCTATTCCTTTCCAGTAAAGCTCTGTGAGCATTAGCAGCATGTGACTCCCATATTTGAGGAGGCTGGCCCAAGCACCGGAAGCTCCCCCATCACCCGAACCGTGGCTCTGCCCTGAGGCCCCACCCCAGGGCCGACAAGAGGAGAGGGAAGCCGGTACAAATTACTGGGGCCCGGCGATCCGGAAAGGGGCCCGGGGCCCGGCTTCCCCCTCCCCCACCATCGGCCCTGTTTAGCCAGTCCGCCCTTGCTGGGGGGCCCGAAAAAATGTTTTCACCGGGGCCCGAACCTGCTCTCGGCGGCCCTGCCCCACCTCCCGTCAGCCTCCTCGCCCGAGCCCCCCCCCCCCATGCTCCAACCCTGCTCCACTCCCTCCCCTAGACTCCCTGCCCATGGTTGGTTGAGTCCCTCCTCTCCTCCACCTCCTCCCCTGCGAGAACCCTGCCGCTGGTCAAGTCGCACCTCTCCTCCACACACCCCTTCCCCCGAGGCCCTTGCCGTTCGCACTCTCTGCCCCTCCCCTGAGCTGAACGCTCTCCCCTCCTGACTTCAACAAGAATAAAAACTTGTGGGGGAGCATTTGCTGCCTTCAGGTACCCCTAATTCCCGCCTGCTGCTTACCAGGAGGAGGGACACGGTGAGCAGTGAATTTGTTGAGGGAAGATGTTTTCTTCCTGTTGCTGTTGGGAACAATAGAACAAGTCCCAGAGTCTTGCAAAGGGTTGTGTAGACGCCTTCCTTGTTGTTTCTGTTGCTTAACAGCACCGGAGAACTCTGTGCCTCCATTTTTTACTCCTATAGAAAAAAGCAGGTCTTTATCCTATTGTAGATAACTTTAATAAAATTTCTGGTTCAAAATGATCCACAGAAACAGAGCACAGTATTTCCCTTCCTCCTTCAGTATCTTCAAGCTCTTAGATTTCAACATCTTAGATTTCATATTTCAAAGCAATCAAACAGAAAGTCACTCAGAATCCAATTTGCCAATAACCACTTTTAGTACAAAGTGCTCTTGTTTGGGCTAGAGACAGCTCTCTAATTCTTGACCCAGGTACCTGTGGTGAGAAACTGAGAATGGAAAGTGTGGTTAGATTGTTTTGAGCCATTACATGAGAGATGTAGCCAACACAGTAGTAAAAGTCTTGAACTTCATCACCTTGTCAGACAGCATCTAACTCAGTTCCTCTAGAAAATGTTCCCATTTTGGGGAGTTTCTAGATTAAGTGGATGTACATATATATTTGAGCACCAAGGGTTTCACATGAACCTCATGTCCGGTGTGTTCATGCAGGCTGTAGGGCTGCCAACTTTCTAATTGCAGAAAACCGAACACCCTTGCCCCCCCTCTTCCCCAGGGCCCCGCTCCAGCCCTTTTCCGAGGCTCTGCCCCCTGCTAACTCCATCCCCCCTCCCTCCATCACGCGCTCTCCCCCATCCTCACTCACTCGCTCATTTTCACCAGGCTGGGGTGGGGGGGTTGGGGTGCAGGAAGGGGTGAGGGCTCCGGCTGGGGGTGCGGGCTCTGGGGTGGGGCCGGGAATGAGGGGTTTGGGGTGCAGGAGGAGGCTCTAGGCAGGGGCTGAGGGGTTTGGAATGTGGGAGGGGGCTCTGGGCTGGGGCAAGGGGTTGGGGTGTAGAAGGGGGTACGGGTTCTGGGTTGGAGGCGTGGGCTCCAGGGTGGGGCCAGAAATGAAGGGTTCAGGGTGTGGGAGGGGGCTCCAGGCTGGGGCAAGGGGTTAGGGTGCAGGAGGGGGTATGGGCTCTGGCCTGGGGGATGTGGGCTCTAGGGTGGGGCCAGAAATGAGGGGTTCAGGGTGCAGGATGGGACTCTGGGATGGGGTAGGGGGTTGCGGTGCGGGGGGGTGCAGGCTCCAGGAGGGAATTTGGGTGCGGGAGGGGATGAGGGGTGCAGGATCTGGGCAGCATTTACCTCAGGCGACTCCTGGAAGTGGCGACATGTCCGGCTTCTAGGCGTAGGCGCAGCCAGGGAGGCTCTGCGTGCTGCCCCCACCCACAGGTGCTGCCCCCGCAGCTCCCATTGGCCACAGTTCCTGGCCAATGGGAGCTGCAGAGCTTGTGCTCAGAGGCAGTGCGCGGAGCCCCCATGGCCTTCCTTCCCCCTAGGAGCTGGACATGTCACCTTTCCGGGAGCTGTGCAGACCCAGGCAGGGGAGCCTGCCAGCCCTGCTGCACCGCAACTGGATTTTTAAGGACTCAGTCAGCAGTGCTGACTGGAGCTGCCTGCCAGGGTCCCTTTTTGACTGGTGTTCTGGTCGAAAACCGGACACCTGGCAACCCTAGAAGTCTGGGCATATTTCAGAACAAAGTGGAGTTTACCACTGATGTAACAGCAGGATCTTCTGGGGTCAAATCAGGAGTGAAATTCTTCAGAGTACATAAGAAATCTAGTCCTTTTCGCAGGAGGCAAAAGGTCTGGCTTTTTCATTGTTGCTGCAAAGTCTGTAATGCCTTAAAATATATTTGAAAATACTTGCATTTGATTTTCCTCCAGAATTACAATTTGAAAACTTTATAAAAGCATCAACTCAAGGCAGCAAGGTGAAAATAATCCTTGGGTCATTGCTGCTGTGTAAAGGTTTACCAAACTGTTTTTCAATCTTGCATTGATTGAATTAAATTTTTCTGTTTTACTAGAACAGTCACTTCCTGAGATTTCTTGATTGTTTTTCTTTCCTTTCTAGTATATACTGTGACAGACCCAGACCAGTGGGGTACAGGAGTCTGGTAGAGGGTAAATATACTGGTCACTGGATGAGTAGTTTTCTGTTCCCTGAGTGACCAGACCTATTGGGATCCAGGAAGTGGGCGGGCAAAGCCCGCCCACTGCTAAAGGATCCCCCCCAGCCTAAGGGGGAGTCCACAGGACCTGGAGACCAAAAAATTACGGGGGACAACTAATAAAAAAACAGGGACAGGAGTGAGGTCAAAGGGTCAAACGAAGCGAACCAGACGGGGACACGGAGCAGAGAACCCCGGACAGCGCCCACTGCTCCTCGAAGGCGTCAAGGGAGCCAGTGGACGCCGCCCAGAGGAACTCTGCCCGGATACGTGAAAGAACGGAGGACCTGAAATACGCCCCACAGTCACAGGAAACTCCATCGGCCAACCTCCTCACTCTGGTTTTATAGATGGCCAGTTTCGCTAGGGCCAGAAGGAGGTTGACCAGGAGGTCCCGCGACTTTGTGGGGCGACGGATAGGGAGTGCATAAATAAAAAGGTGAGGAGAAAAGTGCAACCAAAATCTTAACAAAATATCCGTGAGGAGCCGGAATAGGGGCTGCAGCCTGGCGCACTCCAGGTAAACATGCGCCAGGGTCTCCCTCACGCCGCAAAAGGGGCAGGTGTCTGGGATAGGGGTAAACCGCGCCAAGTACACGCCCGTGCTCACGGCTCCATGAAGGAGCCGCCAACTGATGTCCCCGGTGGGCTTTGGTATCAGAGCAGAATAAAGGCTGGCCCACCGGGGCTCCTCACCCTCCAGAGGTGGCAGAAGGTCCCGCCACTTCGTATCGGGGCGGGACGCAAGGGTGAGGACATGAAGAACATGGAGCACGAGCGTGTATAGATGTTTCCTTGGCGCGGTCCGGAACAGAACCGGCTGCAGATGGTGCAGCCGGCTCATGGCAAATGGACGGGGAGGGGGCTGGTTGGGTCCACGGGGCAGGGGCCCGATGAAAAAGTCTGGAGGGCTCGGAGTTGAGGGTGGGCGGGGTGTGCCCTCTCGCAGGACCCGGTCGAGATTGTCCCGAGCAGCGGGCGGCAAAGCGGCCCTCACCTCCTGAAGTACACGCCGGGGAGTACGAGGTCTGGAGAGCCCCATGCGCTGAGCGAGCGTCAGGGGATCCAGCCAGTCTCCCCGGTCGTAGTCCAGGAGGTCTCCGACTTTGGTGACTTCTGCCAGGACCAACCTCTGGCGCACCGTGGGGGACTCCGCCACCTGCACACGAAGCTGGGGGTTGTGTAGCAGGGGCTCCGCGAGGAGATCTGCCCCCACGGTGGCCGCCACGGACCTGGTCACTGAAAACAGTTTCCAGGTCCGGAGGAGGTCCTGGTAGAAGACCGGCAGCTCGGAGAGGCCTCGTGGAAGACCTCTCGGATGGAGACAAAGGAGCTGCCGGTCATATCGGAGCCCTCGGAAGCGGCGCAGGAAGGCGTGCGCCAATACGCTCCATGCCGGACTACCTGCACCATAAAGGAGCCTCTGCAGGGCCTGGAGGCGGAAGACGTGGACCTGAGCGTGCAGACACTTCAGGCCCTGCCCTCCCTCCTCCAGGGGTAGATGGAGAACCCCCGCAGAGACCCAGTGCAGTCCTGACCAAAAGAACTCCAGAATCAATGTCCGGAGGGTGGTCAGGAAGCCCGGGGCCGGGACCAGGGTGTTGAGCCGGTACCAGAGCATGGACAGGACTAGTTGATTGAGCACCAGTGCTCTCCCTCGAAGGGAGAGACACCGGAGCAGTCCTGTCCATTTCCGGAGCCGCTCCGACACCCTGCCCTCTAAACCTAGCCAGTTCTCCGGCGGAGACGGATGCATGGCAGAAAGGTAAACGCCGAGATAGAGCAGCGGACCCGCGCTCCACCGGATGGCCTGAAGCGCGGGTGGGAGGGAGCTCGCCTGCCACCCGTCCCCTACCACCAGGCCAGAGCTCTTGACCCAGTTGACCCAGGCGGAGGAGGCCGCCGAATAGATGGTCTGGCAAGCCTCCACCCGCACCAAGTCGCCCGGGTCCTGGACCACGAGGAGCACGTCGTCGGCGTACGCCGACAGGACCAGCCGCAGCTCCGGCTCCCGCAGCGCCAACCCTGCCAACCTCCTATGGAGGAGACAGAGGAAGGTCTCGATCGCCAGAGCATACAGCTGGCCCGAGAGGGGGCACCCTTGACGTACTCCTCGCCCGAAGCTGACCGGTTCAGTCAGGGTCCAGTTGAGCCTGACCAAACACTCTGCGGAGGCGTACAGCACCTGGAGAAAACCCACAAACTGGGGCCCGAAGCCAAACGCTCGCAGAGTGCCCAGGAGATACCCGTGGTCCACCCTGTCGAACGCCTTCTCCTGATCCAGGGACAGGAGGGCGAACGACAGACCATTCCTACACCCGAGCACGGACCCTAGCCGCAGCGAGATGGCCTTCGCTACGATTTTATAGTCCGTGCTGAGGAGCGAGATGGGGCGCCAATTCCGTAAATCGCGGAGGTCCCCCTTCTTCGGCAATAAGGTGAGCACGGCTCGCCTGCACGAAAGAGGGAGGACCCCGCCCTGCAAGGACTCGGCCCAGACGGTGACAAGGTCCGGGCCGAGGACGTCCCAAAACACGCGGTAGAACTCCACGGTCAGCCCGTCCATGCCCGGAGATTTATTGGTGGGCATGCGGCGGAGGGCTTCCGAGAACTCGGCCAGAGTGAGAGGCAGCTCCAGCCGGTCTCGGTCGCCCGCGCTGACCGTCGGGAGTTCATCCCAGAGCATTCTGCAAGCGTTAGGATCGGTCGGATCCGGGGAGAAAAGGCCTGCGTAGAAGGCCCTGGCCCTCCCGCACATGTCCGCCGGATCCGTGAGGGGGGTGCCGTCCTCTGCTAGAAGGCAGGTGACGTGCTTCTTGGCCCCCCTCTTTTTCTCCAGGGCGTAGAAGAAGCGGGAACCGCGATCCATCTCCCGAAGGAGGCGGATGCGGGATCGAACAAAGGCACCTCGGGCCCGATGGTCCTCGAGGGTCCGGAGCTCTTCCCGCTTCTCCCGGCACGCTCCGCAGAGGGATGGATCACCGGGGCTGGCGGCCAGACGCCTCTCCAGCTCTAAGACCTCCCGTTCCAACTGCCCTATCGCCGCATCCCTCTGTCGGCTGGCGCCCCGGGTGTAGTCACGGCAGAAGAGTCGGGCGCGCACCTTCCCCAGGTCCCACCACCGCCGCGCCGAGGGAAAGGCACGCCGCTGCCCTCGCCAGGCCAGCCAGAACTCCCGGAAGGACGCCACGAAGCCCACATCCTCCAACAAGCTATTATTAAAGTGCCAATAGGCCGGCCCCGGCCTCTCCGCGCAGAGAGAGGCTGTCACGGTGGCTAGATGGTGATCTGAAAAAGGGGCCGGCCGGACGCTGGAGGAGTGGGCCCGGGAAAGATGGAAGCGTGACATATAGATGCGGTCCAACCGGGAGTGGTACGGCCGATGGACCTCCACCCGGACAAAAGTGAATGTCGAAATGTCATCCGGGTGGTGGTCGCGCCAGACGTCCACCAGGGAGTGATGTTCGATGATCTCCCGGAGGATATCTGCGGCGGCCGGGTGCTGCTCGGTCCCCGAGCGGTCCCGTTCCTCAAGGGTGGCGTTAAAGTCCCCGCCCAGGACCAGGCACTCACGAGGATCCAAGGTGCCGAGGAAGGTGGACGCCTGCTGATAAAAACACAACCTCTCCGGGCCCAATGTCGGGGCATAAACGTTGACGAGATTAACCACAAGCCCCTCCATGCGGACCCGGAGGTGCAGCAGGCGGCCTGGCACAGCCTCAGCGACCCCCAGCACCTCGGGCCGTAGGTCGGGGGAGAACAGGGTCGCCACTCCAGCCGTACGAACTGTGAGGTGGCTAAAATAGACCCTGTCCCCCCACTCCAGCCGCCAGCTAGCTTCAGCGGCTGGATCCGTATGGGTCTCCTGCAGGAAAATCACAGAGTACCCCCCCTCCCGAAGGAAGGAGAGCACCTGGCTCCTGCGGAGACCCATCCTACAGCCCCGGGTGTTTAATGTTGCAAAGATGATCGGTGCCATAAGGAGGGCTGGGGGGGATCCTCGCCGGCAGAGACGCTCACGGCCTCTGTCGGGCTGCGCAACAAACCGTGACCTACCCCGTGGGCGATTAAGGAGTCACGGAAGAGGCGGACCCGTTGGTAGGCCGCGGCGGCCTGCCTCCCGGTCCTCTTACCCTCCCCCATGAGGGCCCTCGCGGCCCGGAGGATCTGATGAAAATCCCCCCATCGCTGGAGTGCAAGCTGTACCTTGTTGCGGGAGCCACGGACGTCCTCAAGGAACTCCCGTAGCTCCTCTCTCAGCGTATGGGGGGGTGGGGTCACTGATCTATGGCTTTCCCCCAGTGGGGCCCCTGTCACAGCCCCGTGGCCCACCGAGACGGGCAAGCAGGGGGCAGACCCTCGACGTGGCGTCCGATGGGCCGACGACACGTGGCCCGCCTCAGATCCTGGCTCAATGGGGGGCGGCGGAGGGAAAATAGCAGCCCCTGGTGGGTCGGGACAGGGAAAAACAAAGGCCGCTCCTTGGGGGTCATCCTCTGGGATATAGAAGGAGACAGCTCCAGGGGCGGCAAAAGCATCACGGGAAGTGGAGGGGACAGGGACGGGGTCGGTGTGAGGGGTAGGGCTGGAATCAGGAATAGGGACAGGGGAAGGGGCGATATTGGGATCGGGGGTCCCAGCAGCCAGGCCACTGGGGGGGAGGGGGAACACCCCGCAAATGGGCTCAGGGATTCGCGGGGAGGGAGGTGGGCCCTCGGCGATGCCGGACTCGTGCTCCAAGGTAGATGGTAAGGCCACGGCATCCGTAGGTGGAGAATCAACGATGGGGCCCCCACCCGGAAAGGAGGTCGGCTGCCCCTCAGCCATGATGGAGTCTCCTGGCGACTCGGGTCCCGGTTGCATGGCACTGGCCGTCGCCTCAAGAGGCTCAGCGGCCGCTAGCGGGGTGCCATCTGCAGCCGGGTTGGTGGAAGAGTCCAGGGTTTCCTCGGAGGCGGGAGCGGAAGCAGTGGGTAAGGGGACGGAACATGGGGAAAGGGGGGCCGAGGCGAGGTCGCTCAGATCGAGGCCCGCTGGCAGAGGGTCGTCCTCCCCCTGGGTAACCTGGGTCAGACCCAGGGCCTCGATCTCCTCATAAATGGAGGGGAGATCGCCGTCCACCACGCCAGGGCTCTCCCCGCCAGCACCCGAAGCGACGCTCGCCTTGGTGCATGCAGGGGCTTCAGATTGTAAGGGGGCGAGAGGGGCTCCATCAGGGGCTTCCATAGGAAGGGACACCGGAGGAGGGGTAGTGCTTTCCTCCGATGTTGCCACGTCTTCCCTAGCCGGTAATGGTGGACAAAACCCACCCGGGGGCAAAGCGGAAGGCTCAGCATCGGTGCCCCCCTTCCTGGTCTTCCGGGGGGCTACCGCATCATATGGAAGGAGCAGAGCTCAAGCCTTCCGCTTGCCCCGCTTCCCCTGTACTAAGGACCAGCCCTCCATGGCATCATCCGGGGGCTGGCTAACAGGAGTCGGGTCAGGGAGCAAGGGCGAAGGTTTAGGGACTCGGGGAGGTAATGGTGGGGTAGCATGTAGGAGGGAGGATTCTCCCTGGGGCATGCCCTCTTCTATGCCCGGCGGTATCCCTACCTCACCCTCCTCCACAGGCCCCGCCAGATCACAGGAGGCAGAGGCGGGGCCCTCCCGCTCGTCTAGGCGCACTGGGGGAGATACCCCTTGGGCCCGAGCGGGAGCATTGGTGGGCCGGAAAGGAGGAGGGGCGGCTTCGGGCGCCGGGCAGCTAGGGGCGCCGGCGACGACGGGGCCGGCGCCCTGCCGGGGCTCGGGGGTCCCGGATGTCCCTCCGTGCCGGGCCAAGGGGCAGTCCCTCCGGACGTGTCCCATCACCTGGCAGAGGTAGCACCGGGCCTCCCCCGTTGAATAATGCATCCGGTTGCGGGCCCCCTGGTAGGGGACCAAGAAGGACCCCTCGAGCGCCTCACCGTCACGTGCCGCCGGCGGCAGTTGTAACTGTACCTGCCGGCGGAACGAGAGGACGTGACAGAGGGCGGGGTCTTTGCAGCCCAATGGGAGAGGGCTGACCACAGAGATCGGCCTCCCCAGGGTAGAGAGGGCGGGTAACAGGGCGGCATTTGGAAGGAAGGGAGGGACAGAAGTCAGGACCAGTCGGGCGCCCAGGTCTTCTAGCGGCTCCAGGGGGACGTACACGCCCCCCACCGCCAGGCCCTTCTCCACTGCCTCCTGGGCGGCGGCCTCCGATGCTAGGAAGAAGACGACCTTTCCGTACATCTTGGAGGCCGCCACAATGGCCGTGGGCCCCACCACCCTCGCCAACGCCCGCACGTAGATCTCCACGTGGGGCGAGGCGGGTACCAGGAGGCAACGGACGCCGTGCTTCCTGGTCAAGGTGGGGAAGGGGCCCCGGCCGCTATAGATGGTAGCAGAGGCGGTGGATGGGGGAGATGACGTACCGGCAGGCGGGGGGGCCGCCGCCACCTGGGCGTATGCCCTGGGGGCCGGGGGAGGGACACCCACAGAGCTGGTGGAGGGAACAGCAGGGAGGGACGCCGTGGCCGGTTGCAGGGCCGCGGCAGTGGGGGCACCCCCTGCCATGGAGGGCCTGGCTTTTTTAGCGGGGCCTTTACCCTTCTTTGTGCCCTGGCCCTTCCTGCCGGTTGGAGGGACTCCCCCAGAGTCAGAGGGGGCGAGGGACGTGGCAGCAGCGGAGGTCACCTCGTTACCCACCGCTGCCGGTGCTCCAGCAGGGGTGGTAGTAGGTGGCTCGGCAGCGGCGGTTGAGGTAGAGGCTAGGGGGGACGATGGTGGGGCGGGTGGAGGAGGGGCAGCAGGGTCTGCCCGAGGGGTCTCACTCTCCTCGTCCCCTGCCATAATGAGGATGGGGGGAGAACAAACACCGGAGGGGGGGTAGGGAAGGGGGAAGCAGGTCGACCACTCCTCTCCGCTAGGCTGCAGGCAGGGGAGCAGGGCGCCAAAAAGGGGTGGGCTGGATGGGAGCGGGACTATCAAAGGCTAGGGGTCAGTCACCGACTCAGGGAAGGTTTCCGGCTCCTCTTGTTGCACCAAGGAAGGGAGGATATAACAGCATTGGGGGGTGCAGTGAGACAGAATCAAACTAAAACGGGGAGGGGTACAAGCACATAGGAGGGGACATGGGCGCACGAGGGGAGGGGCTAATCAGGGCAAGGGGACCGCAGGGGGAAGGGAGCAACCAGGCGGGAAATGGGGCAGAGGAACCACGGGGCTAGCTTCAGAGGCTGGGGCGGGTCAAACAAAGGCTGCAGAGGGAAAGGGCGGGGCAGACAAACAAACTGGAGCTAGCGAGGGGCTGGGGCAAGGGAGAGGGGCAAAAGGCAGCAAGGGGCAAATGGGTAGGTAGCAGGGGTAAACCTGGGGGCTTGCTGCAGGGGGGAGAGGGTCAGTCCAAAGGAGGGGGGGCACGTGCACCGACGTGCGCTTGTAACAAAAAGGAAAGGCAGTTTAGGCTGGCTGCTGTATGAGGCCCAATGGTGGCAACAGGGCGTGGCAAGCCTAGGTGAGCAGCTGAGTCCCAGAGGCAGGAGCTCGAGGCAGATGGTGAGTAGCCCGTGGGGGTGGTGGAGGGGGCAATGATGATGGTGGTGGTGGGGATCGGGGTGGGGGGGGACACAGCTGGACCAGGGGGCAGGCTCCACACCACACCCTCTGTGTCCCCACAAACACAGTCTAGATCCCCACCACAAGAGCACAGTTCAAAAGTTACTCAGTCCGGGAGGGCCCCCTCCACGGTGATCTGTAGAATTCCTACGCGCTCCCCCACTGGCAGATGGTCCTCTTCTTCTCCTCAGGGCTCCAGCAGCTCCCCAGCAGCAAACGCAGCAGCTCCAGGCGGCAGTCTGGTGGCCAGCAGGAAGGACCCTTCTCAGGTGGAGGTGGTGGTGGCATCCCCAGCAGCAGGAGCAATGGCTGGGGTCTCTCCCTCCCCTCCTCTGGGGAGTGGGCCAGCAGGCCCCCCTCAAGGGGCTGGAGCAGCAGCAACCAAGGGTGTGGGTGGGTCTAGCAGCCAGCCAGCAAGCAGGTAGCAGAGAAAGAGGAGGAGCAGACCCTACCTCCCTTCCTCCAGGCCAGAGGGCTACAGGAGAGTGATCTATTAGTCCCAGGTCAGACAGGGTTTCTGTTTCCTGAGTGACCAAACCTATTGGGATCCAGTAAGTGGGCGGGCGAAGCCCGCCCACTGCTAAAGGATCCCCCCCAGCCTAAGGGGGGGTCCACAGGACCTGGAGACCAAAAAATTACGGGGGACAACTAATAAAAGAACAGGGACAGGAGTGAGGTCAAAGGGTCAAACGAAGCGAACCAGACGGGGACACGGAGCAGAGAACCCCGGACAGCGCCCACTGCTCCTCGAAGGCGTCAAGGGAGCCAGTGGACGCCGCCCAGAGGAACACTGCCCGGATACGTGAAAGAACGGAGGACCTGAAATATGCCCCACAGTCACAGGAAACTCCATCGGCCAACCTCCTCACTCTGGTTTTATAGATGGCCAGTTTCGCTAGGGCCAGAAGGAGGTTGACCAGGAGGTCCCGCGACTTTGTGGGGCGACGGATAGGGAGTGCATAAATAAAAAGGTGAGGAGAAAAGTGCAACCAAAATCTTAACAAAATATCCGTGAGGAGCCGGAATAGGGGCTGCAGCCTGGCGCACTCCAGGTAAACATGCGCCAGGGTCTCCCTCACGCCGCAAAAGGGGCAGGTGTCTGGGATGGGGTAAACCGCGCCAAGTACACGCCTGTGCTCACGGCTCCGTGAAGGAGCCGCCAACTGATGTCCCCGGTGGGCTTCGGGATCAGAGCAGAATAAAGGCTGGCCCACCGGGGCTCCTCACCCTCCAGAGGTGGCAGAAGGTCCCGCCACTTCGTATCGGGGCGGGACGCGAGGATGAGGACATGAAGAACATGGAGCACGAGCGTGTATAGATGTTTCCTTGGCGCGGTCCGGAACAGAACCGGCTGCAGATGGTGCAGCCGGCTCATGGCAAATGGACGGGGAGGGGGCTGGTTGGGTCCACGGGGCAGGGGCCCGATGATAAAGTCTGGAGGGCTCGGAGTTGAGGGTGGGCGGGGCGTGCCCTCTCGCAGGACCCAGTTGAGACAGTCCCGAGCAGCGGGCGGCAAAGCGGCCCTCACCTCCTGAAGTACGCACCGGGGAGTACGAGGTCTGGAGAGCCCCATGCGCTGAGCGAGAGTCAGGGGATCCAGCCAGTCTCCCCGGTCGTAGTCCAGGAGGTCTCCGACTTTGGTGACTTCTGCTAGGACCAACCTCTGGCGCACCATGGGGGACTCCGCCACCTGCACACGAAGCTGGGGGTTGTGTAGCAGGGGCTCCGCGAGGAGATCTGCCCCCACGGTGGCCGCCACGGACCTGGTCACTGAAAACAGTTTCCAGGTCCGGAGGAGGTCCTGGTAGAAGACCGGCAGCTCGGAGAGGCCTCGCGGAAGACCTCTCGGATGGAGACAAAGGAGCTGCCGGTCATATCGGAGCCCTCGGAAGCGGCGCAGGAAGGCGTGCGCCAATACACTCCATGCCGGACTACCTGCACCATAAAGGAGCCTCTGCAGGGCCTGGAGGCGGAAGACGTGGACCTGAGCGTGCAGACACTTCAGGCCCTGCCCTCCCTCCTCCAGGGGTAGATGGAGAACCCCCGCAGAGACCCAGTGCAGTCCTGACCAAAAGAACTCCAGAATCAATGTCCGGAGGGTGGTCAGGAAGCCCGGGGCCGGGACCAGGGTGTTGAGCCGGTACCAGAGCATGGACAGGACTAGTTGATTGAGCACCAGTGCTCTCCCTCGAAGGGAGAGACACCGGAGCAGTCCTGTCCATTTCCGGAGCCGCTCCGACACCCTGCCCTCTAAACCTAGCCAGTTCTCCGGCAGAGACGGATGCGTGGCAGAAAAGTAAACGCCGAGATAGAGCAGCGGACCCGCGCTCCAACGGATGGCCTGAATCACGGGTGGGAGGGAGCTCGCCTGCCACCCGTCCCCTACCACCAGGCCAGAGCTCTTGACCCAATTGACCCGGGCGGAGGAGGCCGCCGAATAGATGGTTTGGCAAGCCTCCATTCGCACCAAGTCGCCCGGGTCCTGGACCACGAGGAGCACGTCGTCGGCGTACGCCGACAGGACCAGCCGTAGCTCCGGCTCCCGCAGCACCAACCCTGCCAACCTCCTACGGAGGAGACAGAGGAAGGTCTCGATCGCCAGAGCATACAGCTGGCCCGAGAGGGGGCACCCTTGACGTACTCCTCGCCTGAAGCTGACCGGTTCGGTCAGGGTCCAGTTGAGCCTGACCAAACACTCTGCGGAGGCGTACAGCACCTGGAGAAAACCCACAAACTGGGGCCCGAAGCCAAACGCTCGCAGAGTGCCCAGGAGATACCCGTGGTCCACTCTGTCGAACGCCTTCTCCTGATCCAGGGACAGGAGGGCGAACGACAGACCATCCCTACACCCGAGTTCCAAGAGGTCCCGGACCAGATACAAGTTGTCGAAGATGGTGCGGCCCGGGACGGTGTAGGTCTGGTCTGGGTGGATCACGTCCGCCAGTACGGACCCTAGCCGCAGCGAGATGGCCTTCGCTACGATTTTATAGTCCGTGCTGAGGAGCGAGATGGGGCGCCAATTCCGTAAATCGCGGAGGTCCCCCTTCTTCGGGAATAAGGCGAGCATGGCTCGCCTGCACGAAAGAGGGAGGACCCCGCCCTGCAAGGATTCGGCCCAGACGGTGACAAGGTCCGGGCCGAGGACGTCCCAAAACACGCGGTAGAACTCCACGGTCAGCCCGTCCATGCCCGGAGATTTATTGGTGGGCATGCGGCGGAGGGCTTCCGAGAACTCGGCCAGAGTGAGAGGCAGCTCCAGCCGGTCTCGGTCGCCCGCGCCGACCGTCGGGAGTTCATCCCAGAGCATTCTGCAAGCGTTAGGATCGGTCGGATCCGGGGAGAAAAGGCCTGCGTAGAAGGCCCTGGCCCTCCCGCACATGTCCGCCGGATCGGTGAGGGGGGTGCCGTCCTCTGCTAGAAGGCAGGTGACGTGCTTCTTGGCCCCCCTCTTTTTCTCCAGGGCGTAGAAGAAGCGGGAACCGCGATCCATCTCCCGAAGGAGGCGGATGCGGGATCGAACAAAGGCACCTTGGGCCCGATGGTCCTCGAGGGTCCGGAGCTCTTCCCGCTTCTCCCGGCACGCTCCGCAGAGGGATGGATCACCGGGGCTGGCGGCCAGACGCCTCTCCAGCTCTAAGACCTCCCGTTCCAACTGCCCTATCGCCGCATCCCTCCGTCGGCTGGCGCCCCGGGTGTAGTCACGGCAGAAGAGCCGGGCGCGCACCTTCCCCAGGTCCCACCACCGCTGCGCCGAGGGAAAGGCACGCCGCTGCCCTCGCCAGGCCAGCCAGAACTCCCGGAAGGACGCCACGAAGCCCACATCCTCCAACAAGCTATTATTAAAGTGCCAATAGGCCGGCCCCGGCCTCTCCGCGCAGAGAGAGGCTGTCACGGTGGCTAGATGGTGATCTGAAAAAGGGGCCGGCCGGACGCTGGAGGAGTGGGCCCGGGAAAGATGGAAGCGTGACATATAGATGCGGTCCAACCGGGAGTGGTACGACCGATGGACCTCCACCCGGACAAAAGTGAATGTCTAAACGTCATCCGGGTGGTGGTCGCGCCAGACGTCCACCAGGGAGTGATGTTCGACGATCTCCCGGAGGACATCCGCGGCGGCCGGGTGCTGCTCGGTCCCCGAGCGGTCCCGTTCCTCAAGGGTGGCGTTAAAGTCCCCGCCCAGGACCAGGCACTCACGAGGATCCAAGGTGCCGAGGAAGGCGGACGCCTGCTGATAAAAACACAACCTCTCCGGGCCCAATGTTGGGGCGTAAACGTTGACGAGATTAACCACAAGCCCCTCCATGCGGACCCGGAGGTGCAGCAGGCGGCCTGGCACAGCCTCGGCGACCCCCAGCACCTCGGGCCGTAGGTCGGGGGAGAACAGGGTCGCCACTCCAGCCGTACGAACTGTGAGGTGGCTAAAATAGACCCTGTCCCCCCACTCCAGCCGCCAGCTAGCTTCAGCGGCCGGATCCGTATGGGTCTCCTGCAGGAAAATCACAGAGTACCCCCTCTCCCGAAGGAAGGAGAGCACCTGGCTCCTGCGGAGACCCATCCTACAGCCCCGGGTTGCGAAGATGATCGGTGCCATGAGGAGGGCTGGGGGGGATCCTCGCCGGCAGAGACGCCCACGGCCTCCGTCGGGCCGCGCAACAATCCGTGACCTACCCCGTAGGCGATTAAGGAGTCACGGAAGAGGCGGACCCGTTGGTAGGCCGCGGCGGCCTGCCTCCCGGTCCTCTTACCCTCCCCCATGAGGGCCCTCGCGGCCCGGAGGATCTGATGAAAATCCCCCCATCGCTGGAGTGCAAGCTGTACCTTGTTGCGGGAGCCACGGACGTCCTCAAGGAACTCTCGTAGCTCCTCTCTCAGCGTATGGTGGCATCCCCAGCAGCAGGAGCAATGGCTGGGGTCTCTCCCTCCCCTCCTCTGGGGAGTGGGCCAGCAGGCCCCCCTCAAGGGGCTGGAGCAGCAGCAACCAAGGGTGTGGGTGTGTCTAGCAGCCAGCCAGCAAGCAGGTAGCAGAGAAAGAGGAGGAGCAGCCCCCTACCTCCCTTCCTCCAGGCCAGAGGGCTACAGGAGAGTGATCTATTAGTCCCAGGTCAGACAGGGTTTCTGTTTCCTGAGTGACCAAAGCAGGGGCTGCACTAGAGTAATCAGAAACCTGCTAGAACCAGTTAAGGCAGGCAGGCTAATTAGGACACCTGGAGCCAATTAAGAAGAAGGTTCTAGAATCAATTAAGGCAGGCTAATCAGGGCACCTGGGTTTTAAAAAGGAGCTCACTTCATTTTGTGGGGGGGAGTGTGAGGAGCTGGGAGCAAGAGTCGCAAGGAGCTGAGAGTGAGAGTGAGAGGGTGTGCTGCTGGAGGACTACAAGCATTATCAGACACCAGGAGGAAGGTCCTGTGGTGAGAATAAGGAAGGTGTTTGGAGGAGGCCCTGGGGAAGTAGCCCAGGGAGTTGTAGCTGTCATGCAGCAGTTACAGGAGGCACTATAGACAGCTGCAGTCCACAGGGCCCTGGGCTGGAACCCGGAGTAGAGGGCGGGCCCGGGTTCCCCCCAAACCTCCCAATTGACCTGGACTGTGGGTTCTCCCAGAGGGGAAGGTCTCTGGGCTGTTCCCCAACCCACATGGTGAATCTCTGAGGCAAGAAAATCCGCCAATAAGCGCAGGACCCACCAAGATAGAGGAGGAACTTTGTGTCAATACTTTTCATTTAAAAAGCACCTGCCTCATTGTATCTTTCTGAAATCAAGGTATTTGAATCATTTCTCTTTCAAAGACACTGTTCTATTCAAAGTGATATTACATAACCTTTTCCACATCTATTAGCTTCAATACTGCTTGCTTGCAGTCGTTTCAGAGAAAGCTGATGTGACATTTTCAATCTCCCTCAGTCCAATATTTTAAGCAAATGGTGTTGTCTAATAATTGTATATCATATGCACACATGCGCGTGCACACACACACACACATTTGCTCAAAGGAGCCAGACGTAGGAAATGCAGGTTGTAAGGGGAAAAGGTTGTTCATTAGTTGGTGTGTGCTAACAAAAGCCCCAAATATTTCCCCTTATAACTTCCCTTTTAGGCCCTACACCTGCAAACAGTTAAACACATACAGAACTTTTCTCATAATTGTGACACATCACCTTCATATTGGTGCGCATAACAAAATTCATTTGGTGGGAGTGGGGCTGAGGGGTTCGGTGTGTGGGAGGGCACTCAGGGCTGGGGCAGAGGGTTGGGGTGCAGGGGTGTGAGGGCTCTGGCTGGGGGTGTGGGCTGTCGGGTGGGGCTGGGGATGAGGAGTTTGGGGTGCAGGTTGCCCCAGGGTTAAGGTGGGGAGAGAGGACTCCCCCCAGCTCTCTTGCCCTGCTGCAGACCCTGGGCTGGGGGGGAGAGGTGCCCCTCCCCTGGCCGTGGCAGATCCAGGGCTGGGTTGGGGCTGGGGGCTGGGATCCCCTGCGTGGCACTTAATAGGCTGCTTTGCGGCCGCGCAGCTTACAGGGAACTAAACTGATAACACCTCTCTGGGAACGGTTTTCCAACCAGTTATGCACCCACCTTATAGTAGCTCCATCTAGGTTACATTAACAATTAATGCAGTGAGCTGCCTGCTACCGAAATTTATCCTACACTTCCCTATTTGATTTTAATTTACCCTATGTGATGATGCGGTTCTGGTGGGACCCAACTGAGAGTGCCAATTCAGGACAAATTGCTAAAAACAGGGCAGTCACAGCCCAAGGCTGGGTTTTTTCCACCTCTAAGGCAAACCAAACCAGCCAGACTAAGAGGACTTCGGTCTCACCCCACTGGCTAACCACAAGTCACACAAGCAATTCCCTTAGACACTCCAGTTTCCCAGGATCACCACCAGTGCCACTCGTTATGGGGACAAATGGTTATGAAAACCAATACCCCAATAAAAGAAAAAAGGTTCTCCTGATCCCATAGGACCAAGCCCCAGATCCAGGTCAATATACAAATCAGATCTTACCCTCAAATCACGCTGTTGCCAATTCTTTAGAATCTAAGAACTAAAGGTTTATTCATAAAAGGAAAAAGATATAGATGAGAGTTAGAATTGGTTAAATGGAATCAATTACATACAGTAATGGCAAAGTTCTTGGTTCAGGCTTGCAGCAGAGATAGAATAAACTGCAGGTTCAAATCAAGTCTCTGGAATACATCCCCAGCTGGGATGGGTCATCAGTCCTTTGTGTAGAGCTTCCATTTGTAGCAAAGTCCCTCCAGAGGTAAGAAGCAGGATTGAAGACAAAATGGAGATGAGGCATCAGCCTTATATAGTCTTTTCCAGGTGTAAGAACACCTCTTTGTTCTTACTGTGGAAAATTACAGCAAAATGGAGTCTGGAGTCACATGGTCCAGTTCCTGCATACTTTGCTGAGTCTCAAGGCATATTTGCCTTCTCTCAATGGGTCCATTGTATAGCTGATGGTCCTTAATGGGCCATCAAGCAGGCTAGGCAGAGCTAACACCACCTTGTCTGGGATGTCACCCAGAAGCATAGCATAAGTTTGAAATACAGACAGTATAGAGCCAATATTCATAACTTCAACTACAAAATTGATACACACATATAGACAGCATAATCATAACCAGTAAACCATAACCTTGTCTTAGACACCCCCTTTATACAAGATTTGGGTGCCACTACCAGACCTTGGTTGCAACAATGATCTATATGGTCCCAGATTATATCAATAACGTCACACCCTATAGACTCTTTTTATTGCTATAGTAAATTAGAAATGTGAGGTTACTGCATTAATATTAGTCTCATTGGTAAATTGCTCTGGTTTTGCCAGTAAATTAATTCAGTTATACCTCAAACAGGAGGTTAATTCTTTGCTTATTGTTATCAAAAATCAAGATTAAAAAAAAATCATGTTAGCATGGAATCTTTCTCTGTCCGCAACCACCCCCCTTAAATGCAAGATTATTTTACGGAGATATAGGTATAAGACCGAGACAGCTGCATGTCTGTAGAAAATAGGCTGAGGGAACAGATCAAGCTGAATAGCAGATAGGATTTCCTATTAGTCTCAGTAAGCAGTTTATCAACCCAAGGGAAAATGTATCTGCTTTTTTATAGATTGAGAAGCCTAACTGATAGTAAGGGTTTGTCCTCAAATGTGATGACTTGTGTTTTGCTTCATATTGCTGTTTAGATGCTTTGCTGCTTTTCTACTTACAGATTAAAAACTTTGTCAACTGTATATTGACAAAAACACATTGGGACTTGTCTTTTATATTCTTTTGGAAACTCACAAAAATAGGAATGATGTTAAACACAGTATTAGTGTGACTATGTAACAGCAACGGAATCACAAGAGGTTTTAGCCCAAATTCTCAGGTCAGATGCTGCCACATGAAAGAAAATTTGCTTAAGATGAATGTTTCAGCAGTTCTGTGCATAATATAAAGGCAGGAGAATTTTTCCACTGGATTATGCACTTCACAAATGCTGATCCCACTCTGTGGGCCTTATTATAATACACTAAGGCCACTTTATGCTGCTCTGGCTATGTAAAGGGACCTTAAAGTGGGCAGAGATGGCCTCTGGGGAATATCTCCTGGGCAGACAACCTCCTTTTCTAGTGTATAACTGGTATAAGGGTGGTATATGCCAGCCTTGCTGCCAGCGTCTGGGATGGGGCAGCTCAGGATATGGCTGGACATGGCAGGACATTCTCTTGAACCATGGAAAGTAGTTGTCAAGGCTGCTTCCCCACTCTGAACTTTAGGGTACAAATGTGGGGGCCTGCATGAAAACTTCTAAGCTTAACTACCAGTTTAGATCTGGTCCGCTGCCACCATTCCCAAAGCTAATTCCCTTCCCTGGGAAGCCTTGAGAAACTCTTCACCAATTCCCTGGTGAATACAGATCCAAACCCCTTGGATCTTAAAACAAGGAGGAATTAACCATCCCCCCTCCTTCCTCCCACCAACTCCTGGTGGATCAAGATCCAACCCCCTTGGATCTAAAAACAAGGAAAAAATCAATCGGGTTCTTAAAAAGAAGGCTTTTAATTAAAGAAAAAGGTAAAAATCATCTCTGTAAAATCAGGATGGAAAATAACTTTACAGGGTAATCAAACTTAAAGAGCTCAGAGGACCCCCCTCTAGCCTTAGGTTCAAAGTACAGCAAACAGAGATAAACACTCTGGTACATTTACAAGTTGAGAAAACAAAGGTAAACTAACATGCCTTGCCTGGCTGTTTACTTACAAGTTTGAAATATGAGAGACTTGTTCAGAAAGATGTGGAGAGCCTGGATTGATGTCTGGTCCCTCTTAGTCCCAAGAGCGAACAACCCCCAAAACAAAGAGCACAAACAAAAGCCTTCCCCCCCCCCCCGATTTGAAAGTATCTTGTCCCCTTATTGGTCCTTTGGGTCAGGTGTCAGCCAGGTTACCTGAGCTTCTTAACCCTTTACAGGTAAAAGGATTTTGGAGTCTCTGGCCAGGAGGGATTTTATAGTACTGTACACAGGAGAGCTGTTACCCTTCCCTTTATAGTTATGACAGGACATGGCAGGACATTCTCTTGAACCATGGAAAGTAGTACATAAATTAGAGTAGTCATAAGGCTGCTCTAATTTACACTAAGGACTATGCAGGCCCCTGCACAGCCCCTGAATATAGGGAACATAATGGTAGCTGAAAGCTACCTTTGCCCCTGTCCCCCACTTCCTGACTCAAGCACAGGATCAAAGTAACTGAGAACCAAGCTCTGTGCTTCTGGCTATAAGTTACCTATGACAAGTGGCTGCAGATCAGCATTTCAAATACTCACATGGTCAGACGTCAGTCAATAGCTAATTCCCAGTCTGGGCCTACATTTGGTGTTTTGGGTTTTTTTTTTTTTTTTTGTTAATTCAAGGTGCCTTGTTTTATATAATAAGCTTCCTAAGTAATAGTTTAAACTAAGAACACACTGATTGCCTTTTCTAACTGAGAACAACATTTTTGAAAGGCACCTGTTTACGAAGAAACACCAGTGTCCCCTCTGATAATCTGGGTTATCCTAGGCAGAAATGTTATCACAAATATCTGACAAGTGGAGGTAGGTTGCCTATGCCAGTCTGCCACTAGGGGAAGCCCATTGTTCTCTGTTCTCTAGGGCTAAAAGAAGATTGCACATATTTTGTCCTCAGTGTAGTCTATTGCCCTTTCAATATTTCCAACATCAGATACTTAGGAGGCTGCCAAACACTGAATTATACAGGTTGTACCTGTAACCCAGCAATTCAATTTGTTATGCATTGCACATTCTGCAGTAGAGATTGAGGAATTCGTGCCAGTGAAATGAACAGCATTCACCAATCATGCTTTTTGGCTATAGTCACCTAAACTGTGCCACAAAAACAATACAAGCCTGTGGTAAGGCATAGCTACACACTACACTACACACTCAGCTAAAGCATGTGTGTGATATGCCTCCTATTTCACTGACATGCATGCCATCAGGTACTGTAAGCCAGGTTTTGGATAAGTGCTTTCCTTTCAGTAAAAAGAACAGAAGTACTTGTGGCACCTTACAGACTAACTAATTTATTTGAGCATAAGCTTTTGTGGGCTACAGCCCACTTCATCAGATGCATAGAATGGAACATATAGTAAGAAGATATATATACATACAGAGAACATGAAAAGGTGGAAGTTGCCATACCAACTCTAAGAGGCTAATTAATTAAGATGAGCTATTATCAGCAGAAGGAAAAAAAACTTTTGTAGTGATAATCAAGATGGCCCATTCCAGACAGTTGACAAGAAGGTGTGAGGATACTTAACATGCAGAAATAGATTCAATTTGTGTAATGACCCAGCCACTCCCAGCCTCTATTCAAGCCCAAGTTAATGGTATCTAGTTTGCAAATTAATTGTAGTTCAGCAGTTTCTCATTGGAATCTGTTTTTGAAGCTTTTCTGTTGCAAAGTTGCCACCTTTAAGTCTGTTACTGAGCGACCAAAGAGGTTGAAGTGTTCTCCTGCTGGTTTTTGAATGTTATGATTCCTGATGTCAGATTTGTATCCATTTATTCTTTTGCGTAGAGACTGTCCGGTTTGGCCAAGGTACATGGCAGAGGGGCACTGGTGGCACATGATGGCATATATCACATTGGTAGATGTGCAGGTGAATGAGCCCCTGATGGTATGGCTGATGTGATTATGTCCTATGATGGTGTCACTTGAATAGATATGTGGACAGAGTTGGCATTGGGCTTTGTTGCAAGGATAGGTTCCTGGGTTAGTGTTTTTGTTGTGTGGTTGCTGGTGAGTATTTGCTTCAGGTTGGGGGGCTGTCTGTAAGCAAGGACGGGTCTGTCTCCTAAGATCTGTGAGAGTGAGGGATCGTCTTTCAGGATAGGTTGTAGATCTTTGATGATGCGCTGGAGAGGTTTTAGTTGGGGGCTGAAGGTGACGGCTAGTGGTGTTCTGTTATTTTCTTTGTTGGGCCTGTCCTGTAGTAGGTGACTTCTGGGTACTCTTCTGGCTCTGTCAATCTGTTTTTTCACTTCAGCTTTAAGAATGCTTGATAGAGATCTTGTAGGTGTTTGTCTCTGTCTGAGGGATTGGAGCAAATGTGGTTGTATCTAAGGCCTGGTCTACACTAACCCCCACATTCGAACTAAGGTACGCAACTTCAGCTACGTGAATAACGTAGCTGAAGTCGACATACCTTAGTTCAAACTTACCGCGGTTCAGACGCGGTCCACACGCTGCAGGCAGGCTCCCCGTCGACTCCGCGGTACTCCTCTCGCCGAGCTGGAGTACCGCAGTCGACGGCGAGCACTTCCGGGATCGATATATCGCGTCCAGATCAGACGCGATAAATCGAACCCGGAAGTTCGATTGCCAGCTGTCGAACTACCGCGGTAGTGTAGACCTGGCCTTAGAGCTTGGCTGTAGACAATGGATCATGTGGTGTGTCCTGGATGGAAGCTGGAGGCATGTAGGTAAGTATAGTGGTCAGTAGGTTTCCAGTATAGGGTGTGAACATCGCTTATTAGCACAGTAGTGTGCAGGAAATGGACCGCTTGTGTGGATTGGTCCAGGCTGAGGTTGATGGTGGGATGGAAATTGTTGAAATCATGGTGGAATTCCTCAAGGGCTTCTTTTCCATGGGTCCAGATGATGAAGATGTCATCAATGTAGCACAAGTAGAGTAGGGGCATTAGGGGAAGAGAGCTAAGGAAGCGTTGTTCTAAGTCAGCCATAAAGATGTTGGCATACTGTGGGGCCATGCGGGTACCCATAGCAGTGCTGCTGACTTGAAGGTATATATTGTCCCCAAATGTGAAATAGGTGTGGGTGAGGACAAAGTCACAAAGTTCAGCCACCAGGTTTGCCGTGACATTATCGGGGATACTGTTCCTGATAGCTTGTAGTCCATCTTTGCGTGGAATGTTGGTGTAGAGGGCTTCTACATCCATAGTGGCCAGGATGGTGTTTTCTGAAAGATCACCAATGGATTGTAGTTTCCTCAGGAAGTCAGTGGTGTCTCGAAGATAGCTGGTAGCGTAGGGCCTGAGGAGAGAGTCCACATAGCCAGACAATCCTGCTGTTAGGGTGCCAATGCCTGAGATGATGGGGCGTCCAGGATTTCCAGGTTTATGGATCTTGGGTAGCAAATAGAATATCCCTGGTCGGGGTTCTAGGCATGTGTCTGTACAGATCTGTTCCTGTGCTTTTCAGGGAGTTTCTTGAGCAGATGGTGTAGTTTCTTTTGGTAATCCTCAATGGGATCAGAGGATAATGGCCTGTAGAATGTGGAGTTAGACTCACACATGGTGGTTTGGTAAAGCAATTACAAAAGCAAGATTTTTTCAAATGATGATGCCAAATTAAATGTTCATCTAGTTTGTGTCTTATTCATGCTTAGAGGTACTCTTTCTCTTGAAAGTCTGATACAAGACAAAATGAAACAGAAGCAATGAAGATCCTTTACAGATGAAAATGCTATCTTTGTCTCATTGTAATCTAGTCACTGATTTATGACTCAAATCCTCCAAAATTCATACAATGCTCTTGAATTCTAGATATTTCATTTCGACCAGCAGTTTTGGTGCAGATATGGGTGAGAGAAGTCCATGGAGCCAAACAACAGCTTAGCTGCAGGAAAAAGAGGAAAAGTCATCTCAGCTAAGATTGACTAACATTTGCTCAATACTTTCCCTCTAAATCCACCTTTTTCTGATGGAAGAATATAGCTAGTGTTGGTATTGTCCACCCTGTCAGTCCAATCAAGCCCCTTTTAGGGGCTATTCCATCATAAACAAAGACATGAAGAAATAAAGATTCGCCCTGCCTGGAGGATGGGACAGTGTAAGTGTAGCTTCAGTTTGGTGCAAAGACTGCAGTTATCCCATTCAACATGCAAATTAAAACCAAGTTCTCTTGTGAACAATTACTAAAGATCCAACAATTAATCACAGTTAACTCACGTGATTAATTAAAAAATAATAATCATGATTAAAAAATTAATCATGATTAATCGCAGTTTTAATTGCACTGTTAAACAATAGAATACCAATTGAAATTTATTAAATATTTTGGATGTTTTTCTACATTTTCAAATATATTGATTTCAATTACAACACAGAATACAAAGTGAACAGTGCTCACTTTATATTATTTTTATTACAAATATTTGCACTGTAAAAATGATAAAAGAAATAGTATTTTTCAATTCACCTCATACAAGTACTGTAGTGCAATCTCTTTATCGTGAAAGTGCAACTTACAAATGTAGATTTTTTTTTTTACATAACTGCACTCAAAAACAAAACAATATAAAACTTTAGAGCCTACAAGTCCACTCAGTCCTACTTCTTGTGCAACCAATTGCTAAGACAAACAAGTTTGTTTACATTTATGGGAGATAATGCTGCCCACTTCTTATTTACAGTGTCACCTGAAAGTGAGAACAGATGTTTGCATGGCACTTTTGTAGTCATCACTGCAAGGTATTTATGTGCCAGATATGCTAAACATTCATATGCCCCTTCATGCTTTAGCCACCACTCCAGAGGACATGCTTCCATGCTGATGACGCTCATTAAAAATATTATGCGTTAATGAAATTTGTGACTGAACTCATTGTTTTACCCGCATTCTGCCATATATTTCCTGTTATAGCAGTCTTGGATGATGACCCAGCATGTTGTTTGTTTTAAAAACACTTTCACTGCAGATTTGACAAAACGCAAAGAAGGTACCAATGTGAGATTTCTAAAGATAGCTACAGCACTTGACCCAAGGTTTAAGAATCTGAAGTGCCTTTCAAAATCTGAGAGGTACGAGGTGTGGAGCATGCTTTCAAAAATCTTAAAAGAGCAACACTCCAATGCAGAAACTACAGAACCTGAACCACCAAAAAAGAAAATCAACCCTGTGCTGGTGGCATCTGACTCAGATAATGAAAATGAACATGCGTTGGATTCTTATTGAGCACAACCTGTCGTCAGCATGGACGCATGTCCCCTGGAATGGTGGTTGAAGCAGGAAGGGACATATGAATCTTTAGTGCATCTGGCACATAAAAATTTTGCGATTCTGACTACAAATCCCTAAGATGAGAATGCCTGTTCTTACTGTCAGGTGACATTGTAAACAAGAACCAGGCAGTATTATCTCCTGCAAATGTAAACAAACTTGTTTGTCTGAGTGATTGGCTTAACAAGAAGTAGGACTGAGTGGACTTGCAGGCTCTAAAATTTTACATTGTTTTATTTTTCAATGCAGTTTTTTTTGTACATAATTCTACATTTGTAAGTTCAACTCTCATGAAAAAGAGATTGCACTACATTACTTGTATTAGGTAAATTCAAAAATACTATTTCTGTTGTTTTTTTACAGTGCAAATACTTGTAATCAAAAATAAAATGAGCACTGTACACTTTGTATTCTGTAAAAACAACAAGGAGTCTGGTGGCACCTTAAAGACTTTGTATTCTGTGTTGTAATTGAAATCAATATATTTGAAAATGTATAAAACATCCAAAAATATTTAAATAAATGCTATTCTTTTATTGTTTAACAGTGCAATTAATCGCATGATTAATCGTGATTAATTTTTTAATCACTTGACAGCCATTGTTGATTATAAACACTAAGACGTAGATAGACAAAAGAGGAATTTATAACCGTCTTTAGCAAACATAATGAGAAAGCGTGACTCAGATCCTCAGGCCCTGTTCCAGTACAAAGCAACCAGAATGCAGTCCTATAGGAGAATCCCTGGGTGACTTGTAATCAGATCTATGCTGTCCACTACTGGCTCCTTTTATTTATTACTTGTATTACAGTGCCTAGGAGCCCTAATAATGGAGCAGGAACCCATTGTGCTAGGTGCTGTACAGATAGAAAAAGACAGTCCTTGCCTCAAGGGGCTTACAATCTAAGTATAAGGCCTGGTCTATACTCGTAGGCGCCAACTTCTGCTGGCACTGGTGGGTGCTCAGCCCGCCTCTGCCCCTGGCCCTGCCCCCTCTCCACCCGGCCCTGCCCCCATTCCAACCCCTTCCCCAAAGTCCCTGCCCCAACTCCGCCCCCTCCCTGCCCCTATTGGACTTCTTCCCCAAATCCCCTCCCCGGCCCCGCCTCTTCCCCTGAGCGAGCCACGTTCCTGCTCCTCCCCTCTCCCTCCCGGAGCTTGTTACGCCGCGAAACAGCCGTTTCACGGTGGCAAGTGCTGGGAGCTAGGGGGAGAAGCGGGGATGCGGCATGCTCAGGGGAGGAGGTGGAGATGAGGCGGAGGGCAGGGAGGGGAGCTTGGCTGCTGGTGGGTGCAGAGCAGCGCCTATGTCTATACTAGGAATTTTAGGTTGTTATAACTATGTCACCCAGGCGTGTGGATTTTCCCACACCCCTGAGCAATGCAGTTAAACCGACTGAGCCCCCGGCGTAGACAGCGCTATGTCGACGGGAGAATTCTCCCGTCGACATAGCTACCACCTCTCAGGGAGGTGGAGTACCTACACTGACGAGAGAACCCCTCCCATCGGCATAGGAAACGTCTTCACTGAAGCACTACAGCGGCACAGCTGCACCGATGCACCATTTTAAGTGTAAACAAGCCCTAAGACAAGAGATAACAGATGGTGGGAGTACAATGAGGAAGTATGCTGGAAAGAAACAATGAGGCAATATATTGGTCAGCATTGCAGGCCATGGTCTAGGCACACCAGCAGCTATTGTCAAGGTTTTTGCAGGCATCATGGCAAAGGAGAGTTTTGAAGAGGGATTTGAAGGTGGATGATGAGATAGCTTTGCAATGTTCATGGGGAGCAGCTCCCAAGGATATGGACAGCATGGGAGAAATCACGAAGGTGTTTGAAAATTTAACAAGTGGGCAATGGAAGTGGCATCATGGTCCAATTGGACTGGGCAAACACTGGCAGCACATTAGTGAATGAGATGATAGGTAGGGTGGGGATTGACTGTGAAGGGCCTTGAAAGTGAAGACATGCGGCTTATGTTTGATGCAATATAGACAAGGAGTCCATGAAGGGATTCAAAGAGAGGGTTGGAGCAGAGCGGTAGATCTGTGAATAGTCTACATACAGAGAGATGGTAGCTGAATTTGTGTTTGTGGATGAGATCATCTGGAGATAAGGTTGTGACGAAGTGGGACTGTTCTTAATGTTTCCTCTAAATACTGTGTGGGTGCCTGAGTTTCCCCTTTGCATTTCTTAAGTCTTCAGTGTGCATAAATGGCCAACCCTCTGTATCCTGGCAACAAATGGCTGGGGCCCCTCCCCCCTGCAAGGGAATAGCTAAAGGTAAACAAAGAGATCAGGTGACCTCCTGGCCTGGAAAAAAGACAAAGGCCAAAAAGGAGGGGCTGGTGGGGGTTTCAGTTTGGAGCTGGCTGGGGACGGGAAGTGAGGGCAGACGGGGTTGTCTGGCTTGCTGGGCCCCAGAATGGACCCAGCTAAGTGGGCCTGTTCTCTGTACCTACAAGCTCTGTTTTAAACTGTGTTCCTGTCATCTAATAAACCTCTGTTTTACTGGCTGGCTAAAAGTCATATCTGACTGCAAAGTTGGGGTGCATGCAGGACCCTCTGGCTTCCCCAGGACCCCGCCTGGGCGAACACGCTGTGGGGAAGCACACGGAGGGGCATATGCTGAATGCTCCAGGAAGGTGAAGTCGTGTGAGCTTCTTGCCCTAAAGACAGTCTGCTCTGAGGGAGAGGAGGCTCCCCAAAGTCCTGACTGGCTTTGTGGGGAGCAGTTCCAAAGCGTTGCCCGGGGACTCTGTAACAAAGGTGTAAAGGGAGACGAGAAGGGGACCAAGAACAGAGTCCTGTGGAACCCCCACAGAAAATTGGAGGGCAGATGAGAAGGGTAGTCTTAAGGACACACTGAAGGAGCAATTAGAGGTGAGATAGACTCAGAGAAGCCAAGGGAGGACAAGATTTCAAGAAGATTGATTGCGTGAAAGGCAGCTGACAGGTCAAGAGAATCAAGGATGGAGTACAGGTTCTTAGCTTTAGTTAGAAGTCATTAGAGCTTTTGGCAAGAGTGTTTTTCAGTGGAATGCAAGGGACAGAAGCCAGACTAGAGAGGGTATAAAATGGAATTAAAGGAGAGGAACTCCAGATAGTGATAGTTTTGCCCCACTCCTTTTTTTTTTTTTTTTTCCTTTCCACTCTTTCTAACTTCATTCTGGATTTATTTTTTTTAACCCATATATGCCTATAGCTCTGTATTTTTGTCCCCCTCCCCTTTGGCTGGTTTACTAGGATTGTATATGTTTTTGTATGTGAACCTTAAGTATAACAAATCACAATTTGTATACACTTGTTTTGCATTTCACTCATTTTAGGCAGTGAAACTAAACTGGAGAGTGAGTATTACATCTTGGTTCTCATGAACTAGCACTACACTATTGTGTTTGAGTTTTTAAACACAGTAGTGGAATATTTAAATGTAATAAAATTTTTCATTGAAATTTAAAAATGCTATTTCTATAAGTGTTTTGTAAAAGGTAGCTTTACAAAACTTAATTTGTATAAATGCATGAGCATTCTTTTCAGATAAATCATATTCCACATTGGTAAACATAATAGTTTAGGGCATACTGCATACTAATTTTCTTTAATTTTATTCTGTTAGTAACATTTAGAAAATGTGTTAGCAACAAGACAGATGCAAATGTCTCTAGAGCCTCCCTGAGACATTGATATAGTAGTGTATACTAGCTAGTGCAATAGTTCTTTCAATCTGTTATAGTCCTTCCTTCCTCCCTATCCCTCCCCACCTCCCACAGGGAACAACATAAAGGTTACTCCCAATTATACACAATGAACTAATAAATGGAGACTTAACATATATTTCTCTTTAAACTCGATAGGGAGTTAACAGGAGTTAAACTGAAAACTCAAGGAATTAGTTAAATATTTATAATATTTGTACCCATGATTTTTTCCATCTTTAATCTCAGTCCTTTTAGGCTCCACAGTTGCTGGCAATCACAATCAAACAACTTCAGATTCAGGTCTGAGTGTGGCACAGGAACATAAATATCTATCTTGGTGATGGAAGGCTTCTTAAATAAACTATAGCTTCTTCCTCTTTACGGAGGAATTATTGTAAAGTGGCTTTCAGCACAGACATTCAAACACTCTTGACTTCCAGTGGTGAGAGTAATGTAGCCCTTGTAATCTATAAATTACCATGGGTTTCAAATGCAGATTTAAGTCTAAAATGCAGCCGAGGCTGATCTCTGACACAAGCTGGAGAAAGACAGCCTCCACTTCTGCTGCCCTAGGCCCAGCACATGCAAGGGCCCGAGTCCTGACACAGCCCCGGACTCTGTCTGATCCCCTGGGCCCAGCACCAGCCTTTACAAATGGTGGCTTCAAATCTCAATCTCTCTCCTCCAGACTGGTGATAATATAAGGAAAATTTAATCAATCACTCAGAGAGGTTGTGTGAAAATGCTGAGAAGCCTCCCAGCTAGCTCCCAGGCTGCTCCCTGTCTTCCCCATCCCATCCCCATCTGCCAACCAGAGGCTGCTCCCCATCTCATGCACCATCCTTTGGGCTGCTCCCCATCTTCCCGCATCCCATCCCCATCAGCCATCACTCAGCTGCTCCCCCTCCACTCCCTAGCTGCTCCCTGACTTTCCCCATCCACCACTCCCTGGCTGCTTCCTGTCTTTCCCTATCCATCACCCCCACCCCCAGCTGCTCCCTGTCTTCCCCCATTTCGTCCCATCCCCCTCTGCCATCCTCTCGCTACTCCCCCTCCACTCCCTAGCTGCTCCCCATCGTTCCCCATCCACAACTCCCTGGCTGCTTCCTGTCTTTCCCCATCCATCACCCCCCGGCTGCTCCCCGCCTTCCCCCATCCGTCACCCCCCCCCCCCCGACGGATGCTCCCCTCTATCCCCCATCCCATCCCCAGCTTTCATTCCCCCGGCTGCTCCCCCTCCATCATCCGGCTGCTCCTACTTGCCTCATCCACCACTCCCGGGTTGCTCCCCCTCTACTCCCCATCTGCCCCCATCCCATCTGCCACCCGCCCCGGCTGCTCCTCCTCCCCCTGCGGCTGCTCCGCATCTTCCCCCAGCCCAGCCCCCTCTGCTGCCACCTCCCCCCCGACTCTCTCCCGCCACCGCCCCGTCTTCCCCGTCCCATCCCCGCATCTGCCAACCCGCGGGCTGCTCCGCCTCCTCCCCTTCAGCGCCGCCAAGGCCTCGGAGGCACAATCCCCCTCCTGCCCTTAACCTCGGGTATGGGCACAATATGGGCGCCGATGCTGGGAGACTTCAATTTCCTACCGCGCATGTGCAAACAGTTGGCACGTGCGCATTCAGGGGACCATAGGAGCAAGGTGCGCCTGCGCAACGGCAGGCGCTTGGTTCGGAGTCAGCGCCCCGGGTTGGGGTGAGTGTCCGGCGCTGGCGGATGGTTCGGGGGCCGGGAGTGCGCGTGCATCCTGCCTGGGCCCCGGCTCAGTGAGCGGGGCGGTGACCGGGAGCCCGCATCAGCGGGGGGCCGGGCCTGGGTCGGGAGGGGAGCGTCAGGGCTGCCCCGACACCGAAGGAGCCAGAAGGGGAGGGGCAGGATCCTCCCGAACTCAGCCGTGTCCTGGGGGCGGATGGGCGAGGGGCCCCCACGTTCTGGCGCAGCTGGGGCCAGGCTCGGAGTGAGGGGGGAGCTGTGGGGCGAAGTCCTGGCGCGCAGGGGCACGGAGCGTGGGGTTGCCCCGGGCGGGATTGCCCGTTCCAGGCGCTTTCCGCTGGCTGTTGGGCTGAAGTGTTGACAGAGTTGAGGGATGTTTACATGCAAACGCCCCCCCCTTAGTGCTGGGGGTGTGGGTCTGGGCGGGGTTGCTACCTGCTGCAAAGGTGTGGGGGATAATGGCTACAGCCAGGTGCCCCTGCGATTTCTATCTGCCCTGACAATGACAGGGTGCTGGCGGGAGCAGAGGTACACGGTTGAATTCCTTCCCCTGAAATTGAGGGGGATAGTATATCTGTGGCATTGGTAAAGTAACCGCCTATCTCAAAGCTTGCAGCAAAGTCTTGCTATGCAGGGTCGGTTGTTTGGTGAGTCCTGGGCCTATTCTGAATCCTGTGTGGGGTATAATGTAGTGCCTTTGGGAGGTGGCAAAATAAGGTGATTGTATTGTCCTCATGCACTAATGCGATGTCATGACCTGGCAGCACAAATAGTGTGATGTCAAGATGCACTTTCACACAATGATATTGTTTTTTTTCATGCTGAAGAAATGGGTGGTAAACCTTGAGAATCAGGACTATTTGGTTCTTCCCTTCCAGTCCAAAAACAGGGATGCTGTTCTTTTTTCTTTCATTGTACAATATGCATAAAAAGATTTGCCTCCCATGGGTATTTTAATGTTTGTAAAGCACTTGGTGTACCATCTTTACATTGATAACTCACAGGTCTACCTCTCAGCTAATGAGGTGTCTTGCTTCA
Source organism: Emys orbicularis (assembly GCF_028017835.1). NCBI lineage: Eukaryota > Metazoa > Chordata > Testudines > Emydidae > Emys > Emys orbicularis. Next base: position 28,645,829 of record NC_088683.1, on the reverse strand, counting down.
TCTAGTCCTATCTCAGCTTGTTTTTCTGACATCTCTTCCTTGATGTCCAGTCATCATTTTAAATTTTGTCTTTTTTCTCAGGTTCTCCCATCTGGCCATTTTCTTTATCAGAGTAGACAACACCGCTATTCTCCCTGTCACTCAGGTAGTGTAGCTTTTAGGTGTCATCTTTGACTGGGCCATTGTGTTTTTTATCTTGCTTTAAAAAAAAAAAAAAAATCTTTAAAATCTAGCCCCCCCCCCCCCTAGTAAGTGAAGACTCATGAAACCCTCATCCTGACTTGACTGCTGTAACTTTTGCTTTCCTCCAGTCTATTCAGATTAAAGATCATTTTTCTGGTTCATCGTTCTGATCACGTTGAATCCCTCTTTGAGGTGTCCACCTGCTCCCCATTGACTTCCACATCAAATATATAAGTTTCTTATTGTTACCTTTTAAGTCTCTTCATAACTTAGCCCCATCTCCTAACTGATTTAGTAACCTATTATGATGTCAGCCCCTGTCTTTACTCTGCAAGTGTTCCCATCCCTTATCACCAGCCAATCAGCTGCTTGCTTAAACACCTCTATGCTTGCTGCCATGCTGTCCCTTATGCTTAAGGAAAACTCCCTGATGAATATCTGAAGAGCCACTATTTTATCCTTCATATCCTTCTTTAAGGCTGGTCTCTGCTGTGATGCTTACTAATCTCATCTTGCTAATCATGGCTAAGCAGATGACCAGCTGAGACTAATTTCTTTCCTTTCCTTTCTCTACTCCTTTACTTCCTATCTTTACCCTCAAAAAATAAAGTAAAAACCAACTGCAATCCATGTAACTAGCAAAGTTGTGACAGCATATTCATTGCTCATTTGTTGTATCCACCCCTGCCCTTTTGTTTGTGTCTTTAAGTTGTAAACCTTCGAGAGCAGGTATTCTCTTTTTTGTTTCTATTTCTGTATAATGCCCAGTACTATTGGGCCTCAGTCCTGAATGAGGTCTTTGGGTTCTACCGTCATATAAGTAACTAATCATCATTGCCATTGGTTACAAAATCTGATTGTAAGAAGAGATTGTCACCTCTTATTTAGTTTACTTTTATTTCTCCACATATGAAAAAATAATATTTTATTTTCCAGGTCATCGCTTTGATCCTTCTTGCCTCTTGGAAGGTGACATGCAAATGCAGTTGGATGACTGATGACAGAAACTTGAATCAAAATGCCTAATTTCGAACATCCAGAGTATCCCGAAGCTACCTTGCTTCACCTGGAAAGTATGGTGCCCTGTCGAGAATCCCAAGTGTCATCACTGTTGTCAATATTTGGAGAGGTAGCTCTTTCTATATTGTGTATTTGGGTAGATTTATAGATGTTCTACTAAGATGTTTGTTTTTACGGACAGGCTGAAAACAAACTTAAATGTATTATTACTCTGAGCTAGGCTAGCTGTTTACGTTGTAATTTGAGATCTTGTTTGATAAACTTGAAAACACAAGATCCTCTAGCTGCTGTAAGCAAGGGGGAGCTTTATAGCTATTTTTCCACTCCTGGCTGCTGTTAGTTGGCTTTCCAGTACCAGTCATTCTTAGCTGCTGTGAGGTGTGATAGGAAAGATCCTTGCCTCTCTACTCCTCTCACAACTCATCTTTTCTTGGGTGGCCCTCCCGTATGGGTAACTCTGGTACCTGTCTCTGTTGTTGTGCCGGTAGCTTTCCCAACAGAAACAACATGAAACATGACTCTTGATAATTTCATTGCTGCCCATAAGGCTCTGGAATAGCTGCTATAAAACTGACCAGAGACGTGTTAATTTTTACTCTACTGGTGCTTGGCAAAGCTATTGCAGTGGCAAAGGCAATGGAGCTGTTTATCTGCAGACTCTGGGAAGGCAGCATGGTATCAATTTACATTCAGTTAACAATATGTAAATTGATGTTGATAGTTTGTCTGGTACTGCATTTGATTTTTACAAGGTGTAGTATATTTATAAAGCTTAAATACTGGATTTTGATGTATTTATTGTAGCTATAAAGGCTGGAAGCTCAATTTGTTTTTAAACAAAAGCTTAAATTCTGCAGAATCTTTATGGCTTAGGCTGTCCCCATACTTTCCAGGGTAAACTTCCTGCTTGCCACTGGAGAGTGAATTTTTCAAGCATTGCCTTCAGAACATATTGAAGACTTACCTTTACTCAGGCACTTGTTTTGAAGTCATGATCTGAGTGCATTTAGTTTTTGTTATTCAGAAGATGTTTTCTCTGTTAACTTTGTCAGTTTGGGTGTCTTAGTTAATTAAAAAAAAAAATGTACAGCTGCCTTAAAGCTACAATGGGCACATTTTGACAAAAAATAAATACAATTCATTCTGAAGATATATTTGCTTCCAGTCTTTCCCCTCTAATCTCAATTCTCTCATTTTTATTTTATTTTTTTAGTTTCTCTGCACTTCCTCCTTTTCATTCAATTAAACTGCTTTGGGTTATCCTTTTTAATCATAGGGACATAGGTTTTAACAGGAAGGTAAAATTTTCAAAGCATGTAAGTGACTTAGGCTCCTAAGATACTTATGGTTTGGGTAAAATTTTAAATATCAGCAGCTGCGAAAATGGCTACTCAGGCTTTGGGAAACAATAGAAGAGCTTCAGATATTAATTTTTTATTAGCCCTTAAAATGATTTATAATTTGATAAAGTTTACCTTGAGAAATTTAGCATGAATACTGGGTAACAACCATGGTTTTAGGTATTATGGGTGAGGAGGCTTGCCCCCTCTCTGTCCTTCTCTCTCTCCTCCCATGTTCTAATATCTTCTGTCTTAGCCCTTTTGTAACTTGTATTTATCACTACATAATTTGAGAAATTACACTATTTTTTTTTTAGTTGTAAGCCTAAATTAACTGCTTTCCATTATAGAAAATATCAGGAGGGTGGAAGTTGATATTCAGCTTTTTGAGTCTAAAAGAGAGTATATCTACACTGCCAAGAAAACCCAAAAATGCATAGTAAGACTCAGAGCCTGGGTCTACAGACTTGGACTCGTGCTACAGTGCTAAAAATAAAAGTGCAGACTTTCCTGCTTGGGCTCTGCAACCTGGGAAAGGGATAGGTCTCAGGACCTGAGCTCCGGCACAACCGGGAACATCTAAACTGCTATTCCCCATCATTGGAGATTTTTAAGAGCAGGTTAGACAAACACCTGTCAGGGATGGTCTAAATCAGGGGTCTCAAACTCAAATGATCACGAGGGCCACATGAGGACTAGTACATTGGCCCGAGGACCGCATTACTGACACCTCCCCCCCCCCCCCGCCCGCCGCCCTCCAACCCTTCCATGAGGCCCCACCTCTTCCAACCCCTTCCCCGAAATCCCCACCCCAACTCCGCCCCCTCCCTGCCCCCAGGGGGGGCAGGAGGGGTGTGGGGTGTAGCAGGGGCTCAGGGCAGGGAGTTGAGGTGTGGGGTGCAGGAGGGGGCTCCGGGCAGTGGGTTGGGGTGTGGGGTGCAGGAGGGGATCGGGGTGCAGCAGGGGGTCAGGGCAGGGGATCGGGGTGCAGCAGGGGGCTAAGGGCAGTTGGGATGCAGGAAGGGTGTGAGGTGCGTCAGGCGGCTCAGGGCAGGGGGTTGGGGGGCAGGGTGCGACGGGGCTCAGGGCAGGGGGTTGGGGTGCAGGGTACGGCAGGGGGTCAGGGTGTGGCAGGGGGCTCAGGGCAGTGGGTCGGGGTGTGGCAGGGGGTCGGGGTGCAGGGTGTGGCAAGGGGCTCAGGGCAGGGGGTTCGGCTGCAGGAGGGGTTCGGGGGGCGGGCTCTGGCCCGGCACGCACCGGGGGCAGGGCAGGCTCCCTGCCTGCCTGTCTGCTCTGCCCTGCCCCTGCACCGGGATGTGTGTATTGCTGTTGCTTCAGGCACCGCCCCCAGCATCTCCCATTGACTGGGAACGGGGATCCGCGGCCAATGGGAGCTGCTGGGGGCGGTGCCTGAAGCAACATCAACACACACACCAATGTGCCCCCCCCTTCCCCACGTTCTGTCCGCTTCCCGGCGTGGGGGCAGGGCAGGCAGGCAGGGAGCCTGCCCTGCCCCCGGTGCGTGTCGGGCCGGAGCCGCTCTAGGTAAACGCTGGGGGAGGGCGGGGGGAGGAGACGCGAGGAGCTTGCGGGCCGCAGAAAATTACCTCGCGGGCCACGTGTTTGAGACCCCTTGTCTAGATAATAATTAGTCCTGCCTTGAGTGCAGGGGACTGGACTAGATGACTTACTGAGGTCCCTTCCAGTCGTACACATCTATGATTCTATGATTTTTAGTGCTGTAGTATGAGCCTGAGGCTGTAGACCTTGTTTTTTGCATTGTAGATGTACCCTTAAAGGACTAGAGTCTGACATCTTTACACATGTTGAATAGTACTCTGCAATTAGTGCCATCATTATCAGTGGGACATCTTGACAAGTAAGCTACTAATCAACATGAGTAAGGGTGGCAGAATCCAGAACACTTTTTTGTCCCTAGAGAAGACGTGATCTAACTCAGGTTAGCTAACTTGAGTTAAAATCCCAGTTGTCATTTTCTTATGAGTTAACAGATTGAAGTAAAGCCTACAAACTACCTTGTCTTCACTAGAATTTTACCTCAGTTTAGCTAACTTGAGTTAAGAACACACTCTTTGCCTAATGAAGAGACAGCCTTAATGATCTGGGAGTTTCAGTGGTGGCTTTAGGGCCTTTTTTGAACCCTGCTCTCAGGTTTGGAGGACCATAGAATCAAAGTGAGAAAATACCATGTTGCATCTTAATTGGAGTGTTCTGTATTTGAGTCTCTTAATTTAAAACAAGGTTTTCCTCTGGCAGCAAACTAGATGAGCCAAAGTTCTCTAAATCTCAGAAATAAAGAGAATGTTAGGTATTAAAATTTTTAAACTTTTTTTCTAGCGTCAACATTTTAGCTTCCCATCCATCTTTATCTATGGACATACCTCTAGTGGCAAGACCTATGTGATGCAAACTCTTCTAGAAACATTAGAGGTAAGAATAAATTCTTACGGAATTCATAAAACACTTTGAGCCAATGAGGAATTAAAAAAAGTTCCCAAACTAGCTACTTTAAATTTGATGGAGAATTGCGAGAACAAGTTATTTTGCTCCTATTTCTTGCCTGTTATTCTTACAGTATCTCTTCCACTTATTGCTTGATTGCCACATAAAACACCTTCTTTCTCATCAAGGATGCTGCACAACATAATGCAAATTAAAATAGAATAAACTCATAAAATTCAAAATTGATAAAAGGAAATGTTCTGGAGTTGGTGGGTCCAGTACAGAAAGGTGGGAGAATGGTCGTTAATAAAGGGCCAGTGTTGATCATAATAAGCCTGGCTTGAAATTAAAAAAAAACAAAAACAAGCAAACAAAAATACACTTCTACCCCGATATAATGCTGTCCTCAGGAGCCAAAAAATCTTACCGCGTTATAGGTGAAACCACGTTATATCAAACTTGCTTTGATCCGCCGGAGTGCGCAGCCCTGCCCCCCGCCCATAGCACTGCTTTACTGTGTTATATCCGAATTAGTGTTATATTGGGTCGCATTATATCGGGGTAGAGGTGTACTTGGATTTGGTTTTTTTTTGTTTTGTTTTTTTTAATTGGGGAGTAGTAAACTAAGATGGCTGTTTGGACTAATTGCAACAAAGACAGTACTCACTGATCTGAGACAATCATTTACAGCTCACTTTTTTTGAGCTGAGAAATTCACCTTTCAATCCATTTTATTTGCATATAAAACTGTATTTGTATGCATGCTACAAATACTAATCCCAAAATGCTATTGGTTGTTGGCTATTTGTATTACAATGATGCCTAGAAGTCCTGATCATGTTCAAAGCACCATTTCATTAGGTCCTGTACAGTATTTGAGTAACAAAGTAATCATCTGGTAATCAGAAATGCGTCATCATTCACCATTTTCTAACATAATTTACAAAAGTAAAAATTAAGAATCTGAATAACTCATGTGCGAAGCCATATAATTGCTTAAATAAATATAAAAGGGGGGGGGGGGAAATATCCTCCTGGTTAGCAAAATGAAGTACCAAAATATACCAACTAAAGTGAATGATTCTCTCTCTAGGAAAATTTCTAAAGTACAAATGCAAAACAAGATTAAAATAAATAATTTAAATCAAGTTTTCCTGTTCACTGATTTAATTCATTATTAAAATTAGGGCTGTCAAGCAATTAAAAAAAAAATTAAAAAATTAATCACAATTAATCACGCGATTAAACAATAGAATACCATTTATATAAATATTTTTGGATGTTTTCCTCATTTTCAAATATCTTAATTTCAATTACAACACAGACTACAAAGTGTGCTGTGCTCACTTTATATTTTTTATTATATATATTTGAACTGTAAAAACAAAAGAAATAGTATTTTTCAGTTCACTTAATACAAGTACTGTAGTGCAATCTCTTTATCATGAAAGTTGAACTTACAGTTGTAGAATTATGTACAAAAAATAACTGCATTCAAAAATAAAACAATGTAAAACTTTAGAGCCTGCAAGTCCACTCAGCCCTACTTCTTGTTCAGCCAATCACTAAGACAAACAAGTTTGTTTACATTTGCAGGAGATAATGCTGCCCGCTTCTTGTTTACAATGTTACCTGAAAGTGAGAACAGGTGTTTGCATGGCACTGCTATAACTGGCATTGCAAGATATTTACATGCCAGATGCACTAAAGATTCATATGTCCCTTCATGCTTCAACCATCATTCCAGAGGACGTGTCCATACTGATGACAGGTTCTGCTCGATAACGATCCAAAGCAATGCAGACTGATGCATGTTCATTTTCATCATCTGAGTCAGATGCCACCAGCAGAAGGTTGATTTTCTCTTTTGGTGGTTCAGGTTCTATAGTTTCCTCATCTGAGTGTTGCTCTCTTAAGACTTCTGAAAGCATGCTCCACACACCCCATCCCTCTAAGATTTTGGAAAGCACTTCCGGTTCTTAAACCTTGGGTCGAGTGCTGTTGCTATCTTTAGAAATCTCGCATTGGTACCGTCTTTGCATTTTGTCACATCTGCAGTGAAAGTGTTCATACAACGAACATCATGCTTGGTCATCATCTGAGACTGCTATAACATGAAATATATGGCAGAATGCGGGTAAAACACAGAGCAGGAGACATACAATTCATGGAAGCATGTCCTCTGGAATAGTGGCCAAAGTATGAAGTGGCATATGAATGGTTAGCATATCTGGCACGTAAATACCTTGCAGTGATGGCTACAAAAGTGCCATGTTAATGTCTGTTATCCCTTTCAGGCGACATTTTAAATAAGAAGCGGGCAGCATTATCTCTCTTAAATGTAAACAAACTTGTTTGTCTTAGTGAATGGCTGAACAAGAAGTCGGACTGAGTGGACTTGTAGGCTCTAAAGTTTTACATTGTTTTATTTTTAAGTTCAGTTATGTAACAAAAAAATCTATATTTGTAAGTTGCGCATTCACGATAAAGAGATTGCACTACAGTACTTGTTATGAGGTCAACTGAAAAATACTATTCATCCTTTTTTTACAGTGCAAATATTTGTAATAAAAATAATAGAGATCACTGTATACTTTGTATTATGTGTGGTAATTGAAATTAATATATTTGAAAATGTGGAAAAACATCCAAAATATTTAATAAATTTCAATTGGTATTCTGTTTAACAGTGCTAATAAAACTGATTAATCACAATTAATTTTTTTTTAGTTAATCGCGTGAGTTAACTGTGATTAATGGACAGTCCTAATTAAAATTGATGGTTTTAATCCCGTAGATTTAAATCAGTGTGCCCTGATGTGCAGTTACACTGGTTAGCTATGTGCACAGCTAGCAGAGTGAGTCAGGATGATTTTTTTTAAATTAACTAAATGTCTTGAAGTCCTATTGGCCATGTTGTTCACTGATTTATGGGACAATACAAAATATGGAGCATATTGACTTCAATAATGTTGTAATCTAAATTATGATTAATTGTATCATTATAAACCTTCAGTTTTGGGTTTCAAATGTTATTTCCTGTTTGAATATGGAATTCAGTATTAGTTGGGTGTTAAATTTTAAGGTAGATGTAGACCTCTTGCAAGACAGCAGATGTATAAAGCTTAAATATTGGACCTTGATGTATTTATTTAACTTCCCAATAGACTGCCATAATTGAAAGCTCATTTTGCAAACCTGCTGTCATGAGTTAATAAGCATGTTTAAGGTTTGATTTGAGCAATGTGATAAGGTAAATAAGATGTCATATAAAATATGAGCTTTGAGAATCTTGGAGCTAGGCCAACCTAACTTTGTCTACCCTGTTGGCTTCTTTTATTGATTCCCCTCTTCCTTTACGTGACTTTTTTTTGTTTTGTTTTTGTTTTTTGTTTGGCTAAAAATTGCATCCTGTTTGCGCACTTAACCCTGTGAATTTTTGTTGCATTGTTGGTGGTGCCTGAGCAGCCGCAGCCCCTCTCCCTTTAATTGGTTAACTGGTTAAATGATATAATTTTAATAGTTTAAACAGTTATCTTTTTAGAACTATATTTACATCCCTAGTTAGGATAAGTCCAAGAGAAGGCCTCTGTCTAGGTATTCCTGAAGTGGACAAAGTTTTTTGTATACGTAACCATTACATCCTTGTGGGTGTCTCCATACGTGAGGGACTTAGAACATGTTCCATTAGGTCCAAAGTAGCCTCTACAGCTTGTCTGAAGAATATCTATGTTGCCAAGTTACTCAGGATGGCCACGCTGAATTGAAACCATACACTTAGATATCAGTCACTTGACATGACAACTAGATCTTTGTGCAGCTTGCGAGAACAGTTCTTTAAATTGTCTTAAACAAATTCTCCTTTGAGTAGTGGTTACTGCTACTTAATCTCCCATGAGTGAGGCTCTTCTTTACAATACTCTAAAAGAAAATAAGGATGCTTCCTACTAAACATTGTTTGACTAGATTGTCAGCATGTATCCACACTTTCCCACATCCACTGAGCCTTTGATGTGGGTTCTAATGAAGTGGAACGACTGTAATGAGCTCAGTACGGGGGCTTCTATATATAACCTTGCATGAGAGGTTTGGTTCTGCAAGGAATGTGTGTGTCCTAGTGACTACTGCTTTCCAGAAGGTTTTGATATTCAGTGAAGAAGAACAACATATGTTTCTTTAACCTATTTTAAGAGCTACAATTGCTACATAAGTAACCTTTCTTTCCTGACATACATGTGAGTGACAGAATAATAAAAATGGAACCAATGTTGTTGTTCCATTAAGGCAGATTACCTTAGCTTTTGAACATTAAAAAGATACTGCCAAAATTGACAAGCCTGAAATTTTACTTAGAAGTAGCAGTAAAATCACCCCTTTCTTTTTTCTTATTTTAAAGCTGTTTTTAGTGCTGAGATCTTCTTCCCCCCACCCCCCCCCAAAAAAAAAAGTAATGGCTGAAGCAGTGGAAGAAGTCACAAAACTTGAACTCTTCTGCTGTAAACAAAATAAGGAGAGCTCTGGGTTTTCATACAGTTAGGGGCATGTGTTCCGGTGAAGTTTGTACATAGATCATGCTCTCTCTCTAATTGCTCAGTTTCATTCCTCTGACCAGTCATGGATTGATTTAAATTGTCAAGTGCAAAGCCTCAATTTAATCAGCTTTTCCATTTGTACTTCAGTTATTTTCTAAAGAGAGGTGCATTCTCATTGGTTGATATAACCATGTTGTTTTACAACCAAATAGAGCCTTAACACTACATTTGGTACTTCTTTTTGCTACCTAGGAGGGTATGCTGTAACTGTGTACGTTTATTTAACAAGTTGTATATCTTAATATTTTCAGAGTCTTATTAATTGCACATTTTAGTATGTTAGTATGTTAGAAAATGGTGAATGATTTATTGCTTATTTACTAGATAATTAACTTTTTGCTCATGATTTGTGTCAAGCTGCATTAGGATGGTAAATGGAGTTTAATTAAACACACAACAGCATATAAAACTTATTTTTTATTAAACAAAACCTTAAAAGTTTTGGATACATAAACTTCTCTAGTCGAAATATGTTTCACATTTACAACTAAATGATTTATTAAACAGAGGGATTAATGGTAGTCAGTGAATTAAACTGATTATTTCAGGTCAGCCTAGAAAAATAATATACCTAATAGGCTGACCTATTGTGCTACTTTTATGAAGCTTGGCTATAAAAGTTAGATGTTTTCCCCCTGATTCTTTCTTTATATAGAAAAGCAGTCTTCAACTCAGTTTTTCATAAAGGCTCGTAGATTCAGAACATTTTAGTTTTTATTTAAATGTTTTAAGAAGTAATAAGTTTAGGCCTTTACATATTTTGTTTTAAATTCACATTTGATTTTAAACAGGCTTATTTTTTAAAAGAACTTGTTATGATTTTTTTATTTTGTTATTTAAATTATCATTTTTATAATCCACTCTGAAAGGAGTTAAATATGCAAACAACCTTACGGAAATAAGAATCTTATGTATTTCAATGCTTTGACTACACAGGACTTAGCACACAGAAGAAGTAAGAGTTGTGTACTGTGGTCACACAGACCTGCAACCCAAAACAAACTGATAAATCTAAATTGTAGTATAACAGCCTTGAAACGTCAATATAAATAATGCTGTAAGGTGATCTCAGGGCTTCTGTTAATGAAAAGTGTTGCAGAAATTGATTTGAGAAATGAAGTGAGGAGATGGGAACCTGAAATAGTGAAGCACAGTTTTTGCCACAGTAAAAGCTCATGGCAGGAATGTATTTGAATACACATCATGCTATATGTAATGCTTCCAATCATCAGCTCATTTTCACAGATAAATCATCTGTGCATGCTCCTGACAGTGCATTGGAAGTATATATCAACATCTTGTCTCAAGAGTGTATGTGGAAGTTGCATATTTTTTTCCTATTTAAACTAATTCCTAATTTTTTTTTTTTTTTTTTTTTTTTTTTTACATGAAACTTTACTGTCGAATGGAAGTCTGAGGCCCAGCCTGAGTCAGATGCTTTTTACCCAGTAATGTGTAATAGATTAAAAAAAGTTTTTGATCAAAAATATATCTTTGTTTTTCTTCTTGTGAGTTATTCTGAAGAGAGGGGTTTTTAAACATAAACATAATTTACACTGAATGTTTCATATTAGTAACTCTGTCACAAGGTAATATGGTTAAAAATCTGTTTACTTGCCCTTTGTGGTATGTAAAATTTTGAATTGCTACAAATATGATAATCCATTATTGATCATATTTCTGTAAATACTGGGTCCTGCTGATGGCGATGCAGTTTATTCCTATGTCTGTTTTTGGGAGCAAAGAAATTAGAATATTGAGCTCTGATTTTTTTAACCATTTGAATTATTTTTTATCATTTGTATTTCTTTCAATATAATTAAATTAGATTGTCTGTCTTTTCTCATTTTTTAGCTTCCTCATGTGTTTGTGAACTGTGTTGAATGCTTTACTTCAAGGCTGCTTTTAGAGGAAATTTTGACCCAGTTGCAGAGCCTTTCATCTGAAAATAAACACGGTTCTCATGTGCCCTGTGACACGTTTAATGACTTTGTACGTCTGTTTAAGCAAGAAATTATTACTCAAGATCTACAGAATCAAACAGTATATATTGTAAGTAACTTAACTTGCATGTTTCTCCTATTTTTATTTTGTTTAAATGTATTTATCAGAGTTCCTTTATGTATGAAAATATAGGTGTTGCTCATCAATTTACATAGGATTTCTGTATTGTACTGTATGGCCTGATTCAAAGATCATTGAAATTAATGAAATTCTTTCAGTTGATTTCATTGGGGTTTGCTCAGGCTCTATATACCTATTTTTATAAAACCATTCACATGCAAATACTAATAGTAGATCGTGCTAAATAGTTAACTAAGCAACATTTTAACAAAGGTTGCCAGTCGAGAAAACTGAGTTGATTTATAATTAGGTAGAGAGTCAACCTCACAAATCTCTTTTGGGAGATAGTTCTACTGGAGAGAAACCGAATAGGGGAAGCTACATGTGGAGTACCCAAGTGGAGAGGGTAGCTAGGCTAGCACAGGTTTAATCTAGAGGTCATGCTGATTGGTTCCCTTATAAAAGGGCTGCTGAACTCTCTTCAGTCTTCAGTAGCAAGATTTAAAACTCAATTCTTACCTGTAAAGGCAGCCAGTGTGGAGAAAAGTAGAGCAATGAAAAGTTAACTTGACAAAATTTTGTAGATCATGTGAACAGTGGGTGGAGGAAAAGGTCCAGCAGAAATACTATAGTTGTATTCCAAGTGAAAAATAATGCATAAAGCATAGTTGTAGTAGCAGAGAACTTGAAATAATATAAATAGTGGACACACTCTCCAGAATGTATTTTCTTTGGGGGAAAAGGAACTAAAGATTTGTTAAAGGAGGCCGAATTGACCATGTGACTAAAATTGAAGGTGTTCAGATTGCAAGTTTGATGCCACTGGATAGGGTTACCATTCGTCCGGATTCCCCCAGACATGTCCGGCTTTTTGAGCTAAAAATAGCGTCCGGGGGGAATTTGTAAATGTCCGGATCTCCTCCTCCCCCCCCCCCCCCCCATGCAGAGCACGCGCGACTAACAGGGCAGCCGGCCGGATGGTGCCACTTACATGGGGCTCCGACAGCCAGAGAGAACCCCTCCTCCACTTCCCCCTCCTCTCCCCTGCAGCAGAGATCACTCCCTCCCTCCCTGCATTCGCAGATCGCCTCCGGCAGTCTGGAGCTCCTCCCCCGCTCCTCCTCCCCTGCTGTCCAGTGTGCCGGGACGAGCAGCAGGGTAAGGGGGCCAGGGGGTTGGAGAAGGGGCAGGGAGGTTCTGGAGGGGGCAGTCAAGAGACGGGGGGGGTTGGGAGGGGGGACTTTCTGGGGGGGGCAGATAAGGTTTTGGGCAGTCAGGGTACAGGTAGGGGGTAGGGTCCTGGGGGGGGTCTTAGGAGGGGGCAGTTAGGGAACAAGGAACAGGGAGGCTTAGGTAGGGGGTGGGGTTCTGGAGGGCAGTTAGGAGCAGGGGTCCCAGGAGGGGGCAGTCAGGGGACAAGGAGCGGGTGGGGGGGTTGGGAGTTCTGGGGGCGGGGCTGTCAGGGGGCAGGGGTGGGGAGAGGGATCAGAGCAGACAGGGAGCAGAGGGGTTTAGATGGGTCGGGAGTTCTGTGGGGGGCTGTCTGGGGGTGGGGTGTGGATAAGGGTTGGGGCAGTCAGGGTACAGGTAGGGGGTAGGGTCCTAGGGGGCCAATTAGGATGGGGGGAGGGTCTCAGGAGGGGGCAGTCAGGGGACAAGAGGCAGGGAGGCTTAGGTAGGGGGTGGAGTCCTGGGGGGCAGTTAGGGGCAGGGGTCCCAGGAGGGGTCAGTCAGGGGACAAGGAGCGGGGGGAGGGTTGGGGGTTCTGAGAGGGGTGGGAAGTGGGAGGGGCGGGGCTAGGGCAGGACGGGGGCGGGGCTAGGGCGGGGCTCCTCCCATCCTCTTTTTTGCTTGCTGAAATATGGTAACCCTACCACTGGAAGACTTTTTTTAAATATTCCCTCTAACCAGTTGAGTGTGGTGTTTTGCCTTACTTGAAGTCAAGTAAGGAAGAAGTAAACAAGCATGTTTAAACATCTTCAGGTAATTTTGCAGGCACAGCTAAATGTTTTATATTTTTTCAAAGTACATACAGTATTGAGTTGATGAAGTTCATATTCTGTTTAGTGACTGCATTAATATCTTGTAACTTTATACAGGAGTGTTTTGAATAAAGTTTGAATATTTAAAGAACATGGAAGGTTAGTTAGAACTTTTTTAATAGGTAGTTACAAAAGTAAAACAAATATTCTTAAATATGATTGTAAGATTGAAATAATGTTCCAGGGAATTTTACAAAACACCATTGCTTTCATATTGGTATATGACTTAGAGAGGGGAAAATGCTTGATTTAAATATCTGTAGGAACATTTTACATTTTATTTAGAATTACTGTCCCTCAGAATATTAGAAGTTACTTGAAAATTGATGTTGGAAGACAGGGCATTAAATACTGTGAAATGATCAATTGTATTGGGTAAAATGTTGCTAGATGAGAAGAATTAAGTGTTAAATTAGCGTGTTTCAACTCTGTTGTTCATGGAAACAGACAGGAATTGGGGCAGAAATCAATTTATGGGAATTAACCTGTCTCCTCTGGATTTATTAAAGGATGGTTTAAATTGAGATTGATGACAGAACTGTATACTGGTAGCATAAACTGGCAAAACTAATTTTATTCTATTTCATTTCTGGGGTAAATAATTTAAAATATTTCAGCCCTCATTAAGTCAGAGAAAATTAAGATAAATGGTTGCTCTCAAGCAAAGACTTCTAAATGTTTTTTAATCCAAGAACAGGTACTGAGCATGAAGACAAAATGATTTGTTCTTCCTATTTGAAAGATGGTGCTGATATGACTTGTATTTATTCTTACATTTAGAATTAGTGTTGTTCTTTATAATGTGTTTTAACAATGAAATTGTAGAAACATTTAAAAAAAAAAAAAAAAGCTAAAACATCTAGCAAAAGTTATTCTATATTGCTTACTGGTTGGCTTCATAACATCTGCATTTATAGGCTGGCTGTTGGTACTTGAGTGTGTGGGTGATGAGCCACTAGAGGTGCACCAACAACTACAGGTCTACCTCGATATAACGGAGCCAAAAAATCTTACTGCGTTATAGGTGAAACTGCATTATATCGAACTTGCTTTGATCTGCCAGAGTGTGCAGCCCCGCCCTCCTGGAGCACTGCTTTACTGCGTTATATCAGAATTCGTGTTATATCGGTTCGCCTTATATCGGGGTGTACTAGCATACAACTGGCTATGTCATCACTATATATTATCTGCTACAAAAAAACCTAGTCTGATGTGTTGATCTGTTTTTTTGTGTACTACTGTGCCAGAAAAAAATAAGTTTGTGAAGAGGGAATCTCTTCAGTATAATGACAATGCTTAATATTTTCATTAATAGTTTAGTAAGTCAGTTTGGGATGTTAGCCTTTGGGTATGTATTATGGTGCAAAGGGGCCATATAGAAAGTGACTTGGAGATTCATTTATATATCTTTTCAGTGACTAGACCCTAGCTGTGCATTGTTAGAAGCTATACATCACTTAGTCATAACTGAAAAAGCCAAACCAACCAATTTGGACGTGGATTTGGACAAAGGCATTCCAATTTGTTTGCTTCCCACTTTATTATTTTGTATTACAGTGGGACCTAGGAGCCCTGGTCATAGACCAGGAACCTATTGCACTAGGCACTGTACAAACATGGAACAAAAAGCTGGTCCCTGCTCAAAGGAGCTTACAGTCTGAGTATAGGACAAGAGACACATGGATATAGACAGCTGGGGGAGTACAAATAAACAATGAGACAGTGTTGGTTAACATGATATGCCATGGTCTCTTTACACTAGCAGCCTATGGAAAACAGTTGCTTAACACATGCTTAATTCATGTTTTTAGACGTTTGATGCTAAACTTTTAACAGTTACATGGGAACTTGTTAAAGGAACACTAGTGAATATCTGGTGAGTTAAAAATGCATGCGTTCCCTCTGTAAGGAATTCTGATTAAACTCGAGCAGTTAAGGTATCTGTTCTGGGAAACCTGGAGTTCTGGTCCAATCACAGACTTCAGTCTGAAATCTTGGGATAATGTAATCTTTACTACCTGAATAAAACAGATTCCAATAACAGGAGCCTTTGTAACTGGGGTACTGCTGTATCATGTCCATCCCAGTATTGTGTGATCCTGAAGATTCATGCCTTTCAATGGTTTGGGAAAAAAAATCAAAAACAAAACTTTTTGAAAAAAATAAACCCATTAATGAGAACAGAATCATACAATCCTCTACAGATCTGTAATATTATTACAGCAACAATAATCCAAAAGAAATAATCAACTTGGATATCGATAGTTAAATTCAGCATAGTAAGTGGAACATAAAATAAACCTATGTTTTCCCTCTTTTATTCTTCAATCAAGGTAGTAACTGTGTTAAGCTTAAGAATTCTTTAATGAATTATAACCAGCAGTATTTTCACTCTGGGTAAGGCCTCCATTTCTCTCTTGAGGATATAAAATATAGTAATTGTTTATATGCAATTGTCCCCATTTTAAAAGTTGATATTTACTAATAGTTACCACATTTTTTTTAGTTATTTCTTGGAGCAGTATTGGGCTTCCAAATAATAATACAAAGAATCTTGTAAATCTCTGGACATAATTTTTGAGGCCAAAATACATTATCACAGAAGAAAATTAGACTCTTTACTCCTGAGGGAATTCTGCGCCAAAAATTTAAAAATTCTGCAACAAAATATTTGAAAATTCTGCATTTTTATTTGTCAAAATAACACAATATAATCGTGCCAGTTTCAATTTTTTTAACAGGTTTCAGAGTGGAAGCCTGTTAGTCTGTATCGGCAAAAACAACGTGGAGTCCTTGTGGCACTTTGAAATGAACACATTTATTTGGGCATAAGTTTTCGATTTGTTAGTCTCTAAGGTACCATAAGGACTCCTCGGTGTTTCAATTATTTTGGTAACTTGACAAATAGATTTCTTACTAGGCATATTAATACAGAACTTTGTGTAATTCAATTAAATTACAATACAGAACTGTATTTCCTGCCTCTGTCAGAAGCAGTGCAAAGGCTTGGGGGAGCCTGGAGTGAACCTGGAGGGTGTTGGGTGTCGGTAGGAGATTTTTCTTTGGGGTGAGGAGGGATTGTTAGGGTGTTGGGATGCCTCCCCCATGCAGACTCTGGCTGACCCCAAGCCTCTTCCATTGTTAGGCACATCTGCCCCGTCCCCGCATTCCTCATCCCCCTGGGTCTCTGTAGCCTCCCTTCCCCGTCCCCAGGCTCAGCGCTGTCACCCCACTAGCTGCTGAGCCCATTCTCCAGACTGTCCCCCCAACTAGCCCTTCTGAACCCCGGTCTGTGACCCCCCCCAGCAGCCCTGTGTGCCCCACTCTGTCCTAACCTCACTCTGTGGGCAGGTGCTGTGATGAACTTCTCCTGCTGCGGGAATTCTGCAGCACTGAGCATAGAATTTTTGTATTTTCCCTCATAAAATTCATTTTGCCAAAGTGCTTCAGTTCTGCCTTTTGCCCACCAGAGGCTGCTGTGGCGCTAGAATAGCCATCATGAAGGCAGCTGGCTGTTCTGGTGCCCCAGTGGCCTCTGGTGGGCAAAAGGCAGAACTGCAGCATATCTTAGGCAACATAGATTTTATGTGGGAAAATACAAAATTATGGGAGACAGGAATTCTGTGCATCCGCAGATATGCAGAATTTCCCCAGGAGTATCTCTTTATGAACCTCAGAAGGATAGCTAAATTGAGGTACTGCTTAATTTTTTTCAAACACATTTATTAGTAAAAGGTAATCTTGGTGGAAAAAATTATTCTCTTTTATAATAAACATATTCATGTAATATCCTAATAATGTATGGGATATTTAAATCTTTTGAAGTAACATAATGCTGGATAAAAATTGAGCTTTTAATTGGCCGTTACCGATGTCATGGCTTTATGAATAATACTCAGATAAGTCACTCATGCCGTAAGTCATGACAAAGTTGGTTTCTAGGGGGTTATCACTTTTCTTGGGTGGCTGAACTGCTAAGGCTGCTCCCATCACCCTTGAAACAGTAATCCCCCAGACTTGCTCTGTTCGTGTCTTATTGCTTAAGTAGCTTTCTTTGCCGTCCAGAGGTATGGGTGAAATGTGGCTCCATCAGCTGGACTAGAAAGTTTTTTTTAAATTCCACATAAAAGGGCAGAATAAAGTTGACTATATAATAAAATCCTTGTTTGTTAAAAGGTGCTGGATAAAGCAGAGCAGCTGAGGGAAATGGAGGCAAATATGTTGCCAGGGTTTCTTAGACTACAAGAAATGGTAAGTAACTGAGTAAAGTATTTTTAATGTATATTTCATAGAAGTTAAAGATAAATACTGTCTAGATGATCTAATACCCTCACTACCAGTGAACTCCCTAGAGAAGTTTGGGTATAACTTTTTTTTTCTTCTGAAAGTTGTAATTTTTTGCAGAATTTTGGTCAGCGGCAGAACTCAAATCAGAATTTAAACATCACGGTCTTTCTTCTTGTGCTCTGTTTTATTCCATTTAATAATATGTTGTCCTGTAAATCAGCTCTTTTATGCATTCTTTTGAAGCTGCTTCCACTGTACACTGCATCTTCTAAAATATGTATTGCTTTTTGAGATTATTACAAAATTCTACCACTCTTCATCAAGGTTTTTTTAATAATTGCCAAAGCAAGTATAAAATCTTGGAAGGACTGTAAGCTATATAAGGAGCAACTTCTAAGTGAAAAAAAAACTTAGCATAGCTCAGTTCCTATTGTCTTTGGTTAAACGGTAGCACACTCTTAAAGCTTGGCAACTGGCAGTGTGGGGGGTGCAAACCCTCCTGAAACAGCTGCTTTAGTGGGAGCTGTGTGGGGTTGGACAGATGAACCACAGTCCCAGGTGTTTGTTTCCTTGCAATTTCTCCAACAGTGTCTGAGAACCCTTTGTGATGGCCCTCCTGGAGACTGGTGCAGGGACTCTTGGAACATTGGTTATGCAATTATGGCTAGCCCTGTTTTCGTCACCAGCAGGGGCTCTCTGACTTTTGGTGTGTGTGTGACAGCCTCTTAAGGGTCTACCCTGTTGCAATATGGCAAAGGCGTTACTCTTTTGGGATTTTGTTTGGGATCAGAACAGAATATATTTTTCTGCTGCTCTTGCTTCTGATTTAGGAAAGGACTGGACTTGAGTTAAAGCCCATTGAAGTTAGTGGGAGCCTTTCCGTTGTCTGTTGGGCTGTGTTGTTTTGTGAAAGTGACTTTTCCACTGGCGGTGGAAAGCTGTAGCATCTTGATGTGCTTGAGTTAGTGGATGGGGCAGTTTGTAGCTATATGTTGATCTTGGTGGCAAGACACTTCTGTGGGTGCGTGTCAGTGTCATTCACTTTCTGCCTCATGTTTTCTTAGCAAATAACTTGTTCAAAGACCTTGTGTAAAATAAATGAAAAATGTGGTGATTTACATTTTAATATTTTTTTAATTGCTGATTAATTTGCAGCAGTAGAGGTTTATTAGAGAAGCATATCAATCCTCTTGCCTGTGGCGGGGCAATATTTAGGTGATTCATAAGCAGTGGAAAATAAATACGTTGTTCCACCTTTTCCTTAAAGAATATATCTTTGTGCAAGATGGAAACTGTATCCTGAATCATTACACATCAGCCTATTGTAAATCTGTTTTATTATTTTTGAAGCTACCAAGAAACAGCAATGTATGTAAGGAAGAACTGTGTGCTCTATGCTTTTTCTGATAATCTATGTGCCAGTATTCTGTTGCACTTTCTGGAATCCATGTGCCACACTACTTTTCTGTTGTTTACTCACATCAGTGGTTCTTAATTTCTGGTGATTTTTTATATTGTGGAAGTAACCTAAGGAAACAAGCTTTTTTACTTTTAAACTTATGGGCTGCTTCAAAACTCTGAAATCTCTTCACGGAAGAACCATACTTGAAGGCATCGCTCTTCACTGCTGAGTTTATAGTACAGTTGCAGAAAGACCTGCAGAGATTAAAGAATGTAGCATTATATTTGTATGGTATAAGCTCCAGAACATTTTGAGGATTGATCGGTTTACCTTAACCATGTAGTCTTAAAGATGCCACAGGACTCTGTTGCTTTTTAAAGACTAAGGCCTGGTCCACACTAACCCCCCACTTCGAACTAAGGTACGCAAATTCAGCTACGTTAATAACGTAGCTGAATTCGAAGTACCTTAGTTCGAACTTACCGCGGGTCCAGACGCGGCAGGCAGGCTCCCCCGTCGATGCCGCGTACTCCTCTAACCGAGCTGGAGTACCGGCGTCGACGGCGAGCACTTCCGGGATCGATTTATCGCGTCTAGACAAGACGCGATAAATCGATCCCAGAAGATCGATTGCTTACGGCCGGACCAGGAAGTAAGTGTAGACCTGCCCTAACAGATGTATTGGCGCATAAGCTTTCGTGGGTGAATACCCACTTCGTCAGACGCATGTAGTCTTTGTTCACTGAGCAAAATCTTTCCTAACAGTAATGATAGATGAAGATGACCCCCACAAGGACGTGTGGAATAATGGAATTGCACATTCTATTAAAATTGTATATTATAAAATGTGAATATGCTAGCCTGTTTTTTCTCTTTAAAGTAAGCTCTCAGATATTTTAAAAAAATAAATAAATGGGACATCAGACATATTTTTCTCATTCTTAAATAAATTGTGGGAACTGTGTAAAATAAGAATATTTCCATATGAAAAATAAGTAATTTGTTACCTATAGACCCAACTTAATATTAAGTTGGACCTTGCATATTGCCACAGACTTTGCTGAAGTGATGGTATAGTTACTTACCAGTCATAACCACGTTTAACATTGCAAAGCAATCAATTAAGTACAGAGCTAACTTTGTAGTGGCATGAGTCAGATGACCTTTATAAATTAAGCCTGAAGTGTGTTCCCTTCACAAAATATTGGTCCTCCTTTACCTCCTCAACTCTTACTGTACAATCTCCTAATGAAATTCTGGATTTAATTATTGAAGTGAAATGTTGGCTTAATTTTGGGAAGGGAAGCAACTTCATATTGCCTGGTACCCCAGGTCTCTAGTAGCTTAAATGTCAATTAAATGGCAAGAGATATACAGGAATCCCAGATAATTATGAAAATCTGCAAATGTATGAGCTCCTTGATTAGGCCACCAAAAGACTTATTAATATGCTAATAATTTGTTAAACACTAAATTTGATGAAATTCTTCAAATGAAAAATCCTAACAATCGTTCTTCTGATTAATATTTTAACATGCAAGGTGACCTTTTCCCTCTTTCTCTCTTACAGACAGACAGAAATGTCACTGTTATTTTCCTTAGTGAAATTGTGTGGGAACTGTTTCGTCCAAACACTGGATGCTTGGAGCCATTCACCTTGTATTTTCCTGACTACAGCATAGGTAATTTAATTGTTTCTACTTTTTTTGTTGTTGAATGAATAATATTTAGTACTTTGCATAAAGGACTTTCCATCTAAGCATTTAAAACACTTAGTTTTTTGTTAAGCAGTGAGAGTAGGTTGAAGCTTCAGCTTTAAATCAGTTAGAAAATGTGACAGTTGTGTATGCTGGTTACTAGAATCCAGAAGGCAGTGTTTTGTTTTTTTAATAACTATAGGTGGCTTTGGTAAAATTACAAGCTCTATATTCCCAATCACCCTCTACTTAGGATTCAGAGACTCCCTCCCTCTTATTCATCTAGATTTCCAATATGGATCCCCTGTCTCAAACCACACCCTGCATGCTAACTAGTGAACTACACAGCAGGGTCAGAGACTCCAGCCTTCTCCTGTCTTCCATTTTCCTCTAGGGAACACCCATCACACATTTTGCTTTTGCATACAGTCTGAGAACATACCACCCCTTAACTATTATGCCACTTTAGTCTGCAAAGCCCAATCTACCTCCTCCATTATGACTAGAAATCCCATTTTACTTCTTTAAGAATTGTTTCTGGGGATCCCCATTAGTGAGACGCACATGGCCCTCATAGGAAGAGCTCAGCCAGCTCATGGAAGTACAAGAGCATCTTTGGAGATCTGAATTTCTCCCCCACAGCTGTGGTTAGCTGTAGATGTCAAGACTGTTTCTATATCCTTTGCCATTTTGGCAGCACATTGTATTGCTTTTCTTGTAATTAGTTGTCAGTAAAGTTAGTGTGATTTAGTGTTGTGATGGTGTTTAAGTTTAGGTGTGTGGGTTGGCTTTTTTTTTTATTTTTTATTTTTTTTAAATTTTTTTTATGTTGAGGCAACCAGACCATTTTTGGTTCTGTTACCCCTACTGATAGGGTTTTCTTTTTGCTATTGTTTTGGGTTCTGTGGTACAGCTGATATCATTGTTTGGCTTGTGCTGCACTTAATTTTTAAAATATGATTAGTACAATAAGGCAATCGCCAGCTTTTTGGGAAAAAAAACAAACAAACTTGTTTATATCCAAACAGGAAATCTACAAAAGATTCTGTCCCATTATCATCCTCCAGAATATTCTGCTGATTTCTATGCTGCGTACATTAATATTCTTCTTGGTGTCTTCTACACAGTCTGCAGGGACTTGAAAGAGCTTCGACATCTGGTGAGGGATCCTCTAGATTTATTTTTCTTGTCCAAAATCTCAAAGGCTAGATTTATTGTTCAGTTTGGATAGAGAGCATGTCATAAGCATATTGCATCAAAAGGTCCTGGGCTAGTTTAAATCAGTTAATGAGGTATGGGTGTCCTCATATCCCTGGGGGCCTGCACCAGTCTTGTCTCCAAGGAAGACCTCACCAAGGCTGTAAAGAAACTGATGTTAAAAGCAAAAGCAAAAGTCAGTCTGGCAGGAAGAAATACTACTCGCCACCTATTTGACATTTTAAGTAAGGCTTTTGAGAGGGGGATGGCTAAAAATGAAAAGGGACTATTACCTGGATATTTCCCGGAGATAAACAGTCTGCATTGCTTTCTTCAAATGAGATTCACTATTTTTCCAGAGTCGGTGTGTCATGTTCATTTGCTGTATACAGCAAAAATAGCTTTGTTAGTGTAAACTCTAAAAAAGTGTTTAACCTATAGAAGAGTGGAATTCAACTTTGAATAGTTGAATAGAGTCACACACCAAATAATCAATGGGACATCCTGATACTGTGAAATATTTGCATTACCATGATACAGAATTATCTTCTATTGATGTAAACCACACACTGCAAAGCAAGGATATTGCACGGTGGTTACTTTGTGATACTCCATGACTATTTAGCAGAATAATCAGTAATGAATTTCATCTAGTTCTTTTTTTAACCCTGTTATAGTCTTGGCCTTCACAACATCCTCTGGCAAGGAGTTCCACAGGTTGACAGTGTTGTGTGAAGAAATACTTCCTTTTGTTGTTTTAAACCTGCTGCCTATTAATTTCATTTGGTGACTCCTAGTTCTTGTGTTGTGAGAAGGAGTAAATAACACGTCCTTATTTACATTTTCCACACCAGTCATTATTTTATAGACCTCAATCATATCCCTCCCCTTAGTCGTCTTTTCCAAGCTGAAAAGTCCCAGTTTCATTAATCTGTCCTCATATGGAAGCGGTTCCATACTCCTAATCATTTTTGTTGCCCTTTTCTGTACCTTT
Source organism: Emys orbicularis (assembly GCF_028017835.1). Lineage (NCBI taxonomy): Eukaryota > Metazoa > Chordata > Testudines > Emydidae > Emys > Emys orbicularis. The sequence continues at coordinate 28,622,548 of NC_088683.1, read as the reverse complement.
TCCAATTCTAATACCTTTTTTGAGATGGTGCCACTGCATCTGCACTCAGTATTCAAGATATGGGCGTACCATGAATTTATATAGAGCAATATATTTTCTGTCTTCTCTATCCCTTTCCTAAGGATTCGCAACATTGTTAACTTTTTTGACTCCTGCTGCAGATTGAGTGGATGTTTTCAGAGAACTATCTACAATGACTCCAACCAAGATCTCTTTCTTGAGTGGTAACAGCTAATTTAGACCCCGTCATTTTACAGTAACTCCTCACTTAATGTTGTAGTTATGTTCCTGAAAAATGCAACTTTAAGTGAAACTATGTTAAGCGAATCCAATTTTCCCCTCAAGAATTAATGTAAATGGGTGTGTGTTTGCGTGTGTGGTAGGTTCCAGGGAAAATTTTTTTTTTGCCAGACAAAAGGCATTATATAAATTTTAAACAAGTAATTTAATACTACGCTGGGGGAGGGGGGGAGTAGTGTGTACGTGCTGTGTGTTTACAAACACTGTACATACAGTACTATAGTTGGGAGGTGCCCCTGCCTTATCCTACACAGGCACAGCCCACTGGCACTGGAGATGAGGCAGGCAAGGAGGCAGAAGGTGCTGTAGGCTAGGAGAAGCATATTGTGCAGCAACGGCAGCTTCCCCTACTCTGCAAGCACCAGGGGTGGGGTGGGGGGGAGGGGGGGGCTCAACCCCTAGCCCGCCCACTCCCCGCCTTCCCCCAAGCCCCCATCCTTGACCTGCCCCTTAAACATCGCAAGCCAGCTGATTGCTGCTGGCAGGAGGGAGGGGGAGCCTGCATGCTAAGTCCTCGCTCCTCCCCCCTCCCTCCTGCCTGGGGCAGTCAGCTGGCTTGCGATGTTTAGGGGGCAGGGGGGAGGAGCGAGGACTTGGCACGCAGGCTCCCCTTCCCTGCCCAGGGCAATCAGCTGGCTTGCGGCGTTGGGGAGGGAGGGGGAGCCTGCACGCTGAGTCCTCACTCCTTCCCCCCTCCCTCCTGCCCCCAAAACGCCGCAAGCCAGCTGATTGCCTCAGGCAGGAGGGGAGGAAGGGGAAGGTGCTGATCGGGCGGGCGGCACTGTGGGGAGAGGGGGGCGTGGGGAGGCTGCCAGCTGTGGAGAAAGCAGGCAGCCGAACAACATGAGTGGAGCATTGCACAACTTTAAATGAGCATGTTCCCTGATTGATCAGCAACGAAACAACCTTAACTGGGACGACTTAAAGTGAGGAGTTACTGTATATGTAGAGTTGAGATTGTTTTCTAGTTTTCATTTATCAAATTTGAATTTCACCTGCCATTTCGTTGCCCAGTCACCCATTTTTGAGAGAGCCCTTTGTAACTCTTTGCAGTCTGCTTTGGACTTAACTGTCTTGAGGGCTTCCTTAGCCGAGGGTCACTGAGGGAAGTTCCAGACTTCTTGCTTGCACTTGCAATAAACTGGTGCACCTGAGCCTTAAAACATTAAATCTCATAACATCCATGTTAAGTACCGTAGCTAGTATAGCAAGTAAAAGCCAAACGTTTTTAAGAGTCCACTAATCATGCATGCCTCAAGTTTTGAATATGTAATGGATTATTCAGGTAATATCAGTTGGAGTCATGAGTGCTCGATGCCTCTGAATGTAACATTCAAGTCAAGCAACTATGTATGAAGGCATCCCAAATTAGTGGACACTTTGAAAAATTGGGCCCAAATGACTTGCTCAGGCAATGTGAGTCATTAGGAGAGCAGGCAGCAGACCCCATGAGTCCTGACGTCCAGCCTTATCCTCTTACTTCTAGACACACTGCATAGTTTGGAAGCATATCAGGCAGATAATCTGCCTGATAGCCTCTAACAATTGTAGTTTAACTGTATGTTGTTTGTTTTAAATGAACATTGATTAAAACAGTGGATGAGAGAAAGCAGCATGACTTCATAAAGGCAGTTTTACAGTGAAGAAAACTGCCTTTGTTTCCACTGGAAATTAAATGCGAAACTTCTGTATTGTATAGAGAATGAAAATGTAAATTTTCACTTGGAAAAAAAAGCAGTACATAGGAGGCAATTAACACACTTACTTCAGCCTACATCTGGTGGATAGTTTTATAGAAACATGGTTTCTAAATTTGATCCAAAAGCTTTTCTACTGGTCCTCAGTTCTGTAAATGTTTCCATACTCCTACTAAAAATTCTAATAGAAACAGATAACCCAAACATTGCAGCAGTGCACAGAGGATCTGAAAGTGAAATTTACTATAATTTAAAAATGAAACTGATTATTCTGTTACCATTGTCCAAGCTGAGAAAGTGAAAAGCAAACAGGTAAAGAAATGTTTTATTTTATCTGACAGTGACTTCTGTAATAAAAGTTGAAATTCTTGACTTCAGCAAAACTGATTATTTGATTGAATTAGTTCGTATTCAGATAAATTTACATATATGTGCATACACACTTATTTTGAACAGAATATGGGAAAACCACTGAATTTCACAAAAGCTGATGTAAACGATGGCTTACAGTATAGTGTTCTAAGCTAGTTAATGGAATAATGAATACATGTTAAAATATAGAAAGCTTTAATTCTGTCTGTATCGCTATTAAAACAGATTTAATTGTTCAAGGAGTGAGATCAGATCATGATCTGCATGGCAGACTTGGGTTTTTAGGAAATGGATGCTTCATTCAATTGTCTGTCTACTTCAGTGTTCCCAAGATACCCACATGCTCCTTTGCTTTGGATACAGAATTTTTACACTTCTACTTGGCTTTCAGATTTTTATAGATTAAAAATTTAAATATAAATGATGTATGCTGTATCTTTAATGCTTGACAATCAAGCTTAATTTCTGAATTGGTAAAAGTAGCAAGAGGTCTTCCATGCAGGTCTTTCAGTTAATTTTCCCCCTCCCCCTCTTTTTTTCTCTCCCCATCCCCAAATTCTGACCGGGGTTGTGGGAGGGGGAAGAGATAATGATTTTGTTTTTTTCCCCATATTGCCTTCTTCCTTCCCCTCCCCACGACACCAGTTTCACTGTAAAAATCACTGAGTAAAGTCAGGAAGGCCATCTTTATTCTGCATAAAACTGAATTGGCTAATAGCTAAGCTAGGCAGAGCGGAGATTTTGGCTGACTAAAGTAGAGCTGGGTGGGAAACCTTTTTTCCTATCCCACAAAAATATGTTTGCAGTTCTCTATCAGGACAAAACCAAGACCTTTCAAGTTTAGAGAGGGAAGGTATAGGCACTCACCTAGGATGTGGGAGAGACAGGTTCAAGTTCATGTTCTGCCCAATTCAGACAAAGTATAAAATGAGGGGTTTATTTCAAAATGCACTTAATCATTTAATTTTTGAATCTCTACATTTTGACTTTCATCTAACCTATGATATATCAAATCAGTGGGTACTTGTTCAGTAATAAACTACTTCTTGGTTACTGCCAAGGAGCATGACTTGTCTTTATACAATTTCAGTGGTTCTGATTGCATAACTTGAATTAATAAAGAAATAAGAGTTGATGGGGCTTTGTTGTATACAGGTCTCTTGATCTTTAACCATGCAATGATCTCAAAACTCAAATGAGCTAAAGTAGTATAGACAATAGTAGCTAAAAGGATCAAGATCACAACCCTGTCTTCCCCCCCCCCCCCATAACTGTACATATAGCTGTCTTAGGCCTGGTCTACACTAGGCTTTTATGTCGAATTTAGCGCCGTTACATCGAATTAACCCTGCACCCGTCCACACCACGAAGCTATTTAGTTCGACATAGAGCTCTCTTAAATTCGACTTCTGTACTCCTCCAAAACGAGAGGAGTAGTGCTAAATTCGAAATGGCCATATCGAATTAGGCTAGGTGTGGATGGAAATCGACGGTAATAGCTCCGGGAGCTATCCCACAGTGCACCACTCTGTTGACGCTCTGGACAGCAGTCCGAGCTCGGATGCTCTGATCAGCCACACAGGAAAAGCCCCGGGAAAATTTGAATTCCTTTTCCTGTCTGGGCAGTTTGAATCTCATTCCCTGTTTGGACAGCGTGGCGAGCTCAGCAGCACTGGCAACGATGCAGAGCTCTCCAGCCAAGATGGCCGTGCAATCTAATAGAAGGAGGGCCCCAGCATGGACTGATCGGGAAGTCTTGGATCTCATCGCTGTGTGGGGCGATGAGTCCGTGCTTTCAGAGCTGCGCTCCAAAAGACGGAATGCAAAGATCTACGAGAAGATCTCTAAAGCCATGGCAGAGAGAGGATACAGCCGGGATGCAACGCAGTGCCGCGTGAAAATCAAGGAGCTGAGACAAGGCTACCAAAAAACCAAAGAGGCAAACGGACGCTCTGGATCCCATCCCCACACATCCCGTTTCTACGAGGCACTGCATTCCATCCTAGGTGCGGCCGCCACCACTACCCCACCACTGACCGTGGACTCTGAGGATGGGATATTGTCCGCGGCAGGTTCCTCGTCGGACATGTTAGCGGACGGGGAAGATGAAGAAGGAGATGAGGAGGAAGAGGCAGTCGACAGCGCTGGCACCGCTGATTTCCCCGACAGCCAGGATCTCTTCATCACCCTTACCGAGATCCCCTACCAACCGTCCCCATCCCTTACCCCGGAGACAGAATCAGGGGAAGGATCAAGCAGTAAGTGCTTTAAATATCTAAACATTTATTTTTACAAGAACTGAAATATTTATAATATTAACAATGGCTGTTTCTTAAAGTGCTTAAATATGTAAACAATTATCTGCAAAAAAACTGGAATATTTACAATAGTAACAAAGGGTATTTCATGATTTGTCTGCCTTAGGCTCTTCACAATTTAGTCCCAAGTATTTAAAATTTTTTTTACAATGTCCGGTAACTCATGATTATGCTGCCCAAGACGCTCCACTCTTTAGTCCCAGTGCACCTACGCGAAAATCCGGTCAATATGGCCGGGGATGGAGGCGAAATCCTCATAGGAGAACTTCTCGTAGGTCTCATGAAGGTACATTTCCAGCCTGTTCATCAGGTTCCTGGGTAGGGCGATCTTATTGGGCCCTCCGTGGTAGGACACGTTACCGCGCCACGACACCATCAGATACTCTGGTATCATTGCCCTGCAGAGCATAGCGGCAAACGGCCCTGGTTTCTGAAGGCTTTCTCGAAACATCCTTTCCCTCTGGGACTCCGAGATCCTCAGCAGGGTGATGTCGCTCATTATGCCCTGCTTTGAATTAGGGAGGGGAATGTTAGTATTGGGACTGCTTTACAGCCACGCGGTGGAGGGAGAGGGGCAGCATACAGGGATCTTTCCCTGCAACAGCCGCGAGGGGGTGGGACAGGGGCATAGTTCATGCTGTCCTGATTGCTGGCAGCAGAGACTGGCATTGCTTTCAATGTGAAAGGAGGCCAGTGCTACTAGTACAGTTTTAAGCAGCCAGAAGTCTACGGCTTACCATGATTGCACGCTACAGAAGTTCAGGTGTCCTGCCACGCTTCTCAGATAACTGCAAGACCACTGCAGGACCCCAGGCACTGAAGGCGAGGGCCGAAAATTCGACCTTGTCCTGAGTGCGCATGTGAGAGGTGCAGTGCATGGTCTTGTTCACAGAGAAAGACTAGGTTCTTTGTACACAACTTCATTTATCTGTCTCAGGAATTCACTCCATTTTTCCCATTCACACAGACACATCTGCGACTGTCTCCCAACCCAGCCTGTCAGCACACTCCCAGAGGCTAGCGCAGATTAGGAGGAGGAAGAAGAAGACGCGGGAGGACATGTTCTCAGAACTAATGAGCTGCTCCCGAGCCCAGGCAGCCAGCAGACACAGTGAAGGGAGAACTTGTCCCAAATGCACCGAGCAGTCATGGAACGGGAGGAGAGGTGGCGTCAGGAGGACCAGCAGGCTACTGAAAAGCTGCTTGGACTTCTGAGGGAGCAAACGGACACGCTCCGGCGCCTTGTGGATGTTCTGCAAGACCGGAGGCAGGAGGACAGAGCCCCGCTGCAGTCTCTCTCTAACCGCCCTCCCCCGCCACCAAGTCCCACACCCCCCTCACCCAAAGTACAAAGAAGGAGGGGCGGAAAGGGCCGTTAAAACTTTCAGTCAACCCCTGCAGACTGCTCTAGCACTAGAAGGCTCTCATTCCCCAAAATTTGAAAAGTCCTTTCCTACACACCTCACAGAAGCCCCCGTGCAAGTTTCAACCCCCACGTTTCATGTCTGGTTCATAATAAAATATTCGTTTCTGTTAATTACTGTTTCCATGATTTTATTTTGGAGGAGAGTCTGTCTGAACGAGGGGAAGGGGCATGGTAATTGGTCAGGACAGTCACCTTTACCAGGGTACAGAGGCGGGGTCAGGTCCAGGATCAGGACACATACCCAGTGCAGTGACTAGTGACCCTGTTCAATCTGGGAGGTGGTTTTCATGTTCGGGGGGGGGGGGGGGGAGTTGCTCTGTGACTTTGTGGCGGGGGAGGGCAGTTACAGATCTAATGCATCACAGAGCCCCGCAGCAGGGGAGCTGTAACCCTCCTCCCCCTGCCAGACAGTCACATAGCTGACACATACACGCTGTCCCGCCCAGGAGGGCTGGCAGGCTCTGTTGAAACAACCAGTCCACCACTGCGGAACCCGTCATTCCTGGAGTTTAGAAGCATCATTTGCATCACAACACTAAACCCGCACCCCGCCACAGTCTGCGTCCCAGGTTTAAAACATTCCCGCGAAAACAGTAATAAAGACAACGGTGTTCATTAACAAAACAGAACAGATTTTATTTTTTGGGAAGGGGGTGAAGGGGGTATGTAACTGGAGAGGATAGTCAATGGTAACTGGGTAAAGAAACGGTGGCAAGTTCAGGTTCTGAGTCCACAAACTTAAAATTCACTGGTGACCCTGCTCAGTCTGGAAACTGTCTTTCAAAGCCTCCCGGATGCACAGTGCGTCCCGCTGGGCTCTTCTAATCTCCCGGCTGTCTGGCTGGGAGTAATCAGCAGCCAGGCGATTTGCCTCAACCTCCCACCCCGCCATAAAGGTCTCCCCCTTGCTCTCACAGAGATTGTGGAGCACACAGCAAGCTGCAATAACAATGGGGATATTGGTTTCGCTGAGATCACAGCGAGTCAGTAAGCTTCTTCATCTCCCCTTGAGACGGCCAAAAGCACACTCCACCACCATTCTGCACTTGCTGAGCCGGTAGTTGAACAGTTCTTTTTCTGTGTCCAGGGCGCCAGTATAGGGCTTCATGAGCCAGGGCATTAGCGGGTATGCTGGGTCCCCGAGGATCACTGTAGGCATCTCCACATCCCCAAGAGTTATTTTGTGGTCCGGGAAGTAAATACCTTCCTGCAGCCGTCTAAACAGACCAGAGTTCCTGAACACGCGAGCGTCATGAACCTTGCCCGGCCATCCGACGTTGATGTTAGTAAAACGTCCCTTATGGTCCACCAGTGCTTGCAGCACCATTGAAAAGTAGCCCTTTCGGTTGATGTACTGGCTGGCCTGGTGGTCCGGTCCCAGGATAGGGATGTGAGTCCCATCTATAGCCCCACCGCAGTTTGGGAATCCCATCGCGGCGAAGCCATCTATGATGGCCTGCGCGTTTCCCAGGGTCACTACCTTTGACAGCAGTACCTTCATGATTGCCTTGGCTACTTGCATGACAACAACCCCAACGGTAGATTTGCCGACGCCAAACTGGTTCGCGACTGACCGGTAGCTGTCCGGCGTTGCAAGCTTCCAGAGGGCTATGGCCACTCGCTTCTGGACAGTCAGGGCTGCTCGCATCCGGGTGTCCTTGCGCTTCAGGGCAGGGGACAGCAACTCACAAAGTTCGAGGAAAGTCCCCTTCCGCATGCGAAAGTTTCGCAGCCACTGGGATTCATCCCAGACCTGAAGCACTATGCGGTCCCACCAGTCCGTGCTTGTTTCACGGGCCCAGAATCGCCGTTCCACAGTATCCACAAGACCCATTGCCACCGTGATGTCCTCGGCACTGGGTGTCGTGGTTTCAGACAGGCGTGTGCTACTCTCGGAGTTCAGGTCCTCACCCCGGTGCCGTAGCCTCCTCGCCTGATTTCTCTCTATCTGCCTCAGTGAAAGGTCGATGATGAGCTGCGATGCGTTGACAACGGCCACAACTGCAGCGATGGTCGCAGCGGGATCCATGCTCGCAGTGCTGTGGCGTCCGCGCTGTCACTGACCAGAAAATTGCGCAAACTGATTTCCCGCCGGCGCTTTCAGGGAGGGAGGGCGGGAGTGACGGTTGGATGACGACAGTTACCCAAAACCACCCTCGACACATTTTTTTACCCAGAAGGCAATGGCGGCTCGACCCAGAATTCCAATGGGCAGCGGGGACTGCGGGAACTGTGGGATAGCTGCCCACAGTGCACCGCTTCCAATGTCGACGCTTGCCCCGTTAGTGTTGACTGACAAAGTCGAATTACTGTCCTTAGTGTGGACACACACGTTCGACTTTGTAATATCGATTCCACATATTCGATTTAACTAAAATCGAACTACTCTCCTAGTGTAGACATACCCTTAGTAAACTATTGTGTACTATGTATGTTTCACTGATAAAATTGAAGACTCAGCAAGACAAAATGCAGAAGATTCATGCTAGAGCGTAAAGTCAAGTTAGAAGCTGTCTTTTTCTTAAGAATACATAAATAAAAATTAGCATAAAGGATTTGTCATTATGCTCTTTTCAGTTCTCATCATGTTACATATAATGACGATAAATTACATGTGTATGTTCCCTTTAAAAAAGAAAAACCTACTACCCTGTTCACAAGATTGTTAAATGGGCTGTTCAAAGATTGGCTTTTCACTGTAATATTAGAGTATGAAGCCACTTAATGTGTTTATTTTTTTTACTTTCTGATGTATTAAGTTTAAATAAGCATATGAAACACACATGCACACTGTATTTAAACATTACTTAGTATGTTAAGTGGTGGGTTTTTATTGACACCTAGACACTTTATGGATGGCACCTAATAAGTTATTTTCCTGGTCATCAAGCTAGATATGTAAGTCTTGGTGAGTGGGAGTAGGAAATCAGTGGGAGCAACAAAATAGTCAAGATACAACACCAGCATACACAGGATCTTGCTGAAAATATAATTTTTCTGTTAGTTTTGATAACCATACGCTGCAATTTTGAATGCACCAGAGAAAAATAATCCAGGGTATCTTTAATGTTTGTTCTCTTGCATCCTATTAAAAAGGTGCAGCATACTGAAAATAAATGTTAAGCAGTGCAAACACTTGCGGTACAGTCATTTAATTATTCTGTAAAAATTACCATAACTTAGAAGTAAAAGTGACCAATAGTGCACAAACAAGGCTGGCTAAGAAGAAAGAAGAGTCATGTGAAAATAGGAGTAGAACTGCCTCACATACTACCCAGCTAGTTTCCCTAGAACTAGGTATGTCCAGCAGTCTGTACAATGTTTTTCCTCTTCTTCCCTACGAATTTGGAGACAGGCTAGACCTGTGATCTTGTGCTGTTACTGAAGTTTTTATTCCTAATTCTCTACCTCTCAGTGCAACAAACTGCAGGATACAGGCTTCTTTTTGTAGCAGCCTTTTTTCCCTTAAAAATCCACTTAGATTTGTGTTAATTTTAGATTAGAGCCTGAGCCTGGCTGACTCTCTGAAACCTTAAGTTCCGTGTGTGTGATATCTCTCCAGGGCTTGAGAGAAGGAGTGTATGGCTTGAGTCAACTTCCCTTTCTCCATAGGAAAAAGAGGGATAGTTGATAGGGAGAAGAGAGGAAATGGGGAGGCCAAGAAACATTCCACTTGTGTGGCACTCAAACAGCCCCATGGCAATGGGGCAGACTTCCTGCTCTGCCAGGAGCCCCAGCAGCAGCACCAGAGCTAAACTTTATAGGTAAAAAGTGTAAAAGTAGATGCAGTATGCTTGAAAGGATTTGCTATAGTAGTTGGGTCATTCAAGTTTGAGGGGCCCAGTCCTGCAGACGTATGTTCTTGAGCAATGGTCCCCAAACTGTGGGGCACCCCCCCCCCAGAGGGGCACAGAGGAAGATTCAGGGGGGCATGGCAGGGCCCAGGCCAGCCCCCACGGATGGTGGGGAGGGAGTACCACCCAGCCCCATTTGGCCCCCTGCCGCAGCTCGGCCCTCATTCCCTCTCTGCTCCCAGGCCAGCTCTGCCTCTAGCCCCAGTTCCTCCCGCATCCTCAGTTCCACCCCCTGCTCCACCAACAGCCCAAGCTCCTGTACTGAGGAAGCCTTGGCTGTGCAGTAATGGATGGGGGGAGCACAGACAGATTCCATTCAGTGGCAGATTAATAATTTTGCTGCCCCTAGGCCGGGAAATAATTGCTGCCCCGACTGCGCCCTTTTCCCACCCCCATTCCAACCCCCTCCCCAAAGTCTCCGCCCCCTCCCTTCCCCTATTGGATCCTTTCTCCAAATCCCTGGCCCCGCCTCTTCCCCCAGCGCGTGGCGTTCCCCCTCCCTCCCTCTCTGCCCTGCGAAACAGCTGTTTCGCGGCACAAGCGCTGAGAGGGGAGAGAAACAGGACGCCGTGGTGCGCTTGCAGAGGAGGCGGAGGTGAGCTGGAGCAGGGGGGCGGGGCGCAGAGGGGAGCTTCCGCCCCTGAAAATTTGCTGCCCTAGGCCTTGTCGGCCTAGGCAATAATACGGCGCTGATTCCATTACTGGTAAGCAGGGTGCATGACAAGAAAAGTTTGGGTACCACTGTTCTTGAGTAACTTTGCTAATGGGAGTAGTCCCGAAGTCATCAACTGGTCTACTCAATGTGAATAAAGATACTGTCTGTAAGGGTTTCAGGACCCAATCTTACAGGCTTTCGTATGTGAAAGGTCTTTTGTATGGCATTTGTTGATGTAGATTAGTATAAATATTTTATAAGTTTCTGAACTACTCTACATATAATAGAATTTAGATTAATGTATGCTACTTTTTACTGCTGTAAATTTGTATATGATTTTATGTATCACTGTAAATATGGTTTTGAAGCTGTATTGAAATCAATATGTGGCTGTCTAGGTATTACTGTAAATGCTGCATAGCTGCACAGAGCTTTCTAAAGATATGGGGGCAAAGTCATTAGTTGGGAAGGTTGCTGTATTACAAAATTCTAAGTAAGCGTCACAGGGTCCACTTGCCACAAATGGCACCACCTGCTGGCCATCCTGGGGATTAGCTCTGCCAGCTTGCACTCTCCCTCCAGAATGGTTTTCTCCCACCTTGTCTCACTCTGCTGCCCTACTCACTCCTGGGTCTGCAGCTTCCTCTGTGTGGCTTGGCCCTCTGGCCAGGCCACTAACATCCTCCCCTTCTGGGGAATTCAGTCTTTCCAGACCTGCTGTCTGACTGGTGTCTCCAATGCCCTAGCCCCGGGGGGCAAACTTTTTGGCCTGAGAGCCGCATCGGGTTTCGGAAATTGTATGGAGGATCGGTTAGGGGAGGCTGTGCCTCCCCAAACAGCCAGGCATGGACCACCCCCTATCCCCCCCTGCTTCTTGCCCCCTGACAACCCCCCCCCCGGGGCCCCTGCCCCATCCAACCCTTCCTGTTCCCTGATGAGCCCCCCCCCAGACCCCTGCCCCTCCATATACCCCTGCTCCCTGTCCCCTGACCGCCCCCAGAACCCCTGCCCCTGACTGCCCCCTGCCGCCCCATCCAACCCCCTTCCTTCCTGACTGGCCCCCGGGACCCCTGTACCCATTCAAACCCCCCTGTTCCTTGCCCTGTGACTGCCCCGCCCTCTATCAACACCCCCACACCCTGACCACCACCCCGAACTCCCTTGCCTTCTATCCAACCCCCCCCCGTTCCCTATTCCCTTATTGCGCTGCCTGGAGCACCGGTGGCTGGCGGTGCTACAACCCCGCCGCCCAGCTGAAGCCAGCTACGCCACTGCGCAGCACAGAGCACCGGGTCAGGCAGCAGCTCTGCAGCTGCGCTGCCTGGCCGCCCAGAGCATTGCGCCGGTGGCGTGGTGCGCTGAGGCTGTGGGGCAGGGGGCTAGCCAGGATGTGGCCCACAGGCCGTTGTTTGCCCACCTCTGTCCTAGCCACTCCCCGGTGGCTGGTAGGAGAAGCCAGGCCCACACTTAACACTGGGTTCCAGCCCCAGAACCCTTTAACAATCAGCAACAGTCCTACCTCTTGCTGTTTTTCTAGGCTTCTTCCTGCATTTCTAGCTGGCTGGCTTGCACTTGCACTTGCCCCCTCCTGGGGAGTGACTGCAGCAGCTCCCCTTTCTGCAGCCAGCTACCAGGCTTTATACAGGCGAGCCTGTCCTTAATTAGCTGCCTGCAGCCTAAATAGCTGATTGGGCCTACCTGGCTTAATTCAGCTCTTGCAGGGCTAGTGTGGGGAGTCCACCCCATCACAATTAGTAAATATCCAACTTCATAGGGTTATCCAAATTGGAAAAAGTATTTATTAGATGCCTAGGTAGAGTAGAACAAATAATTTTCATCTTAAGCAAAAATAGTTTATTTGAAAGTGGAAGAAGGGTTTCTGAAAATTGATTTTTATCATTTCTTCTCTGTATTTGCATGTAAATATAATGTATTATTGAACATATTTGCAGCACTGATGAAACTGAGTTTTAACAAAAAAAGGGTGAAGGAAATAAAGTTGTCTTCAGTAAGTTACTTTCTGCACTACTGGTTTAAAAAGATACAGTTGCTGTATTGAAAGTTAGTTGTGTGTTTTTTTTTTTGTTTTTGTTTTTATCAATATATAGTGAAAAGATTTTGTGGAAGTTTGTCTGCTTTTGTTGTGAATGTCATCCTTATGTTTGTATACGTGGATATTACACTGTGAAACATTATGACCTAAGTCAGAGTGAAAACCTTGGAAGCAAAATGCCATAATTAGTAGTTGAAACATATTTTTATTCACTTTACATCACCCAGATGTGTGTTAGATGCTGTACAGTATAGACTGACCATGTCTAATACATTGTCAATTTTTCTGTCTTTTTCTGCAGGCTGCACTAAATTTTACTAAATATTGTGAGCCAGTAGTCAGAGGAGAAGGTAAGTGCTTTTCTTTTCTATTAGGCTGTCTCTACGTTACAAGCACTGCAGCAACACTGCTGTAGTGTAGACACTTGCTACAGCAATGGAAGAGGTTTTTCCCATCTTTGTAGTAAATCCACCCCCTCGAGAGGTTGTAGCTAGACAGAAGAATTCTTTAATCAGCATAGCAGTGTGTATGTCAGGGCTTAGGCCAGCTTAACTATGTCTCTCGTGGTGTACATTTTTTACACCAGTGAGTGACGTAGCTAGGTGTAGACCAGACCTGAGTAGCAGTCCGCATTTGAAACAGTGGGGCTCAACCTGTGCCTCTTCTGGAGTGCCTGGCTTTGATCCACTTTCCATTCACTCTGCCAATCCAGCAGTGTTGCTTTTACCGTCTAATACGGCTTCCGTATGAGGAGAGAGTAAGAAGACTGGAACAGGGTTAAAAAAAGAGCTAGATAAATTAATGTAGCATAGGTCCATCAATGGCTATTAGCCAGGATGGGCAGGGATGGTGTGCTCGCCTCTGTTTGTCAGAAGCTGGGAATGGGCGACAGAAGATGGATCACTAGGTGAATACCTGTTCTGTTTGTTCCCTCTGGGGCACCTGGCATTGGCCAGTGTCAGAAGACAGGATACTGTGCTAGATGGACCTTTGGTCTGACCCACTATGACTGTTCCTATGTTATAATGTTTTAATGCACACATTTGGACTGTAGCAGAAGCAGACTAACAAGCTTTTAGTCAGTGTTTTATTGGAGATGAGACGGAATCTGCTGCTAAGCACTTTCCCCTCCTCTAACAGCTGCTCCCTCCTATACAACTTCTCCCCATACCTCAGCAGCTGAGAAGGGAAGGGAGAAACTACCTTCCCTCTGAGGCCTAGGAGTGGAGAGTGAAAACAGCTCTTCTGTTACTTTGTGATACTCCATGACTAACCACCGTGCAACATCCTTGCCTTACAGTGTGGTGTTTACATCAGTAGAAGATAATTCTGTATCCTGGTAATGCAAATATTTCAGAATGTCAGGATGTCACACTGATTATTTTGTGTGTCTGACTCTATTCAGCTATTCAATTGAATTCCACTCTTCTATAGGTTAAACACTTTTTCAGAATTTACACTAACAAAGCTGATTTTTGCTCTATGCAGCCAATGAACGTGACACACGTCGACTCTGGAAAAATATTGAATCTCATTTGAAGAAAGCAATGCAGACTGTTTATCTCCGGGAAATATCCAGGTAAGTGTTCCTTTTTATTTTTAGCCATGCGCCTCTCAAAAGCCTTACTTAAAATGTCATATATGTGGTGAGTAGTATTTCTTCCTGCCAGATTGACTCTTCCTTTTTCTTTTAACATCAGTTTCTTTGCAGCCATAAAATACTACAACTATTTTTACTAGTATGTCTCAGATAGGAAAATACAAACAAGTGTTCACAGTGTGTTTTTACGAGACCTTATGAAACTATTAAGTTAATGTGTGAAGTAGATTTTAAGGCAAAAAGCATATAAAACTATTTATTAACTAGACACTGAAGCAGTCCTCCGCCAATGGAGATGTGATTGGTCCTTCTCCAATGCTCAGGCAAACAGGTGGACTTTGCATCATGCCTGGAAAGTCAACAACAATTCAGACTGTAGGGGGAGGGCAGTCTAAAGGAGAGGGCCCCTTATGGATAATGTTCTGTCAGCAGCTCCTCCCTTTTATAACAAAGGTCAGACATGGGTAAGGTGTTTCTGCTATCATTGGATGTGTTAGGTATGACTCAAGTGTCCTCTCTTGTTCTATAGTCTTTAATTTTTGGTATACTTAATGGGTAGGTTTTTTCAGTGTTGGGGTTTTATTATTGATTTACATTTTAATTTACAAAAATGAAACCCTCTTTTAAACATGCTTATAATCCAATAAATCCCATAATTCGATTTGGTAGGAGATAGAGAAAAAAGTATAGGGTGCTTTTCAATAATTCATAACCTCTTAAACATGGAAATCATCACCATAATATATGAGGATAACTGAACTTGTCTTCTCTTTTAAAAATTGCCTCTGAAGTTCCACACTGTATCATTCATCTCTTACTATGCAAACCTCAGAATTCTTTAAGGTACTATAAATATGAGAGGCAACACACAAGCTCCTCAAAACCATCTTATTGGGGCAAGGTTTATAAATCCACTGCACCATCATTGACCCATAGTTCCTTTCTTTCCTTCACCTCCTGCTTTTATGGAACAAAAACCTTCTTCTCTTCATGGGATTATTTTATTTTTAAATAGCATTAAGAATGTATAGGTGGGTGGGTGGTGGTGAATTAAATTCTTGATCAGCTTTTTATTTGGGACATGGGAATACCAGGGTACAACATACATGAGAATGACACATTAGGTGGTGCTGGTGCGGGAGTGGAACTATATATGAAAGAAAGCATAGAGTCAAATAGAGAAACTCTTAAATGAATCAAACTGTACCTTAGAATGTCTATGGATAGAAATTCCATGCTTGAATGATAAGAGTATAGCAATAGGAAAATACTACCGACCACCTGACCAGGATGGTGATAGTGATTGTGAAATGCTCCAGGAGATTAGAGAGGTAGAAAACTCAATCATAATGGGGGATATCCGCAGTCCCTCAGTATAGGATTCTGAGATGAAGTTTTTAGACACCATTAATGACTGCTTCTTGAAGCAGTTATTTCTGGAACCCACAAGGGGAGAGGTAATTCTTGATTTAGTCCTAAGTGGAGCACAGGATCTGGTCCAAGAGGTGAATATAGCTGAACCACTTGGTAATAGCGACCAGAATATAATTAAATTTAACATCCTTGTGGGAGGGAAAATACCAAGGAATAGCACCACAGTAGCATTTAACTTTGGAAAGGGGAACTACACACAAATGAGGAAGGTAGTTAAATGGAAATTATTATGTACAGTCACAAGAGTGAAATGCCTGCAGGCTGCATGGAAACTTTTTAAAAGCATCATAATAGAGGCTCAAATTAAATGTATACCCCCACATTAAAAAACATAGTAAGAGGACCAAAAATTGCCACCATAGCTAAACAACAAAGTAAAAGAAGTGGTTAGAGGCAAAAAGGCATCCTTTAAAAACTGGAAGCTAAATCCTTTTCGGGGACCATTCTCACAAGGGTCTCTTAAGACAGGAAGTACAATCTCTTGCAGTCTTTGTGGTGATTGAATCAGTTCCACTGGATTTTATCAGGGGAGGGTTCTACTCCAGGTACTGTACTACTTGGGTTCCCAAGACGAGGAGGATGGAGACTGATTTTAGATCTCAGGACTTTGAACAGCTTCATCCTCTCTGTGATTCAGGTTAGTGACCCTGGAAGTGATCATTCTCTCTTTGGATCTCTGGGGGTTGGTCTGTCTCTCTCTCTCTCTCAACCTTCAAGATAAATACTTTCATATAGCTGTGCACCCTTCTCTCACATGTTTCCTGCAGTTCATTCTCGGCAAAGACTACTACCAATACTGCATCCGACCACCAATACAGCATCCTACCCTAGGTCTTTCAACTGCTCCAAGGGTCTTTAAAAGTGCCCTTGGCGGTAGCAACTCATCTTTGTCAGATGGGAATAATAGTCTCTCCCTACTTGGACGATGCACTCCTTTCTCGAGGTGCAGTCAGTAACCAACAGGACCCTGTCTCTTTCCCACTCCTTGGGCCTCTGCCATTCTGGACACCATTACAGCCAAAGCATATTTGCCCATGGAGAGATTTGCTATAATGTCCAGCCTCATTTCCACAATACATCAGACCCGCAAACCACAGTGAGAGTTTGCCTTCAACTCCTGGCCACATAGCAGCCTGTATATCCATAACATCCCTTGCAAGACTACACTCCTATTGTCTTCAGGTTTGGCTATGCACATACCTCAGAGGGTCATCAGCTTCTTCAATAGGTGGAAGGAGCCTCAAAAGATCTGCTTTGGGAGTTCCATTTTCATGTCCGCCCCCCACAAAGATCATCTCTATAGATGCCTCCCTAATAGGCTGGGGCACCCATTTCCAGGACTTCACAGCTCAATGGCGACCTCTCTCCATATCAACATTTTAGAATTCAGTGCAGTCCATTACACTTGCCATCACTTCCTACCCAACATCAGGGCCACTCAGAGTAATGCTGGGCAGCAGGTCTGCAATGTATTTCAAAAATCACCAAGGAAGAGCAATATCCCAGTCCTTAGGCACAGAATTAATAAAACTATGGAATTGGGGTACATATCCCACCGCATAGAGATTTTAGTGATCTATCTGCTGGGACCGTAGAACACTTTAGCAGACTTCCTGAGCAGGAAGTGGGAACTGAGTGACATAGTATTTCAGAAGATCTGTCTCACCTAGGGTTCCCCAGAGAGAGATCTTTGTGACACTGTCAATGTAGAGTACTGACACTTCTGTTCAAGGGGAAGGCACAGTCACAGCTTGTTGGGAGATGCCCTCCTTACCCCCTTGGCCTCACATGTCACTCTATGTTTATCCCTCAGCACCGTTGTTTCTCAAGGTCCTAAATAAGTCCACACAAGAGAAAGTGGTGGCCATCATCATAGTGCCATCATGGCCAAGGCAGGTATCTGATTTGCCTGTCCCTGTGACCACCTCTTCATCTTCCTCTGGCAGCAGATCTCCTCACCCAGCAGTCAGGCACTGTGACCCACCTCCGTGCCTGGCTCCTAGATGGATCTCTAGCGTACAACAGGACTGTTCTTCAGAAGACCAAATGATACGGCTTAATAGTGGAAACCCTATGTGCAGAAATGAAGATGTTTTCAAGCCTGGTGTACCCATCAATCTGTACCTCCTCTTGAGTCTCTCATGCATGTTCTCAATTACCTATAATATAATAAAATAATAATAATAATATATGGAGATATCCTATCTCCTAGAACTGGAAGGGACCCCGAAAGGTCATCGAGTCCAGTCCCCTGCCTTCACTAGCAGGATCAAGTACTGATTTTGCCCCAGATCCCTAAGTGGCCCCCTCAAGGATTGAACTCTCAACCTTGGGTTTATCAGGCCAATGCTCAAACCACTGAGCTATCCCTCCCCCTAAATTTAAAACCCCAGGCTTATCACTGAGCTCAGTTCAGGTTCACCTGGCTGCCATTACAGCTTTTCACTCCTCCCTCGAGGTTTTCAGGCTTTTCTCACCCAACCATTGCAAGATTCATTAAGGCTCTGTTTAACTTTGACCTATTTATGAAGAACCTGCTGCACAGGGACTTCAGCTTAGTCCTGAACTCTCTGAGAAACGCCCCCATTTGAACGTACAGGGAATTGTACCCTTCTTCATTTGTCCTTTTAAGACCTCATTCCTCACAGCCATCACCTCAATGAGAAAGGTAGGGGAACTCAGAGCACTTAAGGCTGACCCACCTTACACTGTTCTATGGCAGTAAGGTGATGTTACGTCCTCATTGCTGTCTTCTGCCTAAAGCTTCATCAGAATTCCACATTAATCAGGGCATTCATCTACCAGTGTATTACCCCAAGCCTTGATCTTTGAGAGAACAAGGGAGTATCCATATGCTGGATACACAAAAATGTACCTTGGCAGGATTAAGCCCCTTGGCTTTTTCTAGACTATTTTTTTTATTTCCATAGCAGAAAGAATGAAAGGGCAAAGATTGAAAACAGATTTCAGGATGCATCCTCACCTGTAACAAAGCCTCAAAGGTGCGTCCTCCACCTAGGGAGATTGCCTATTCCACCAGGGCTCAGTCTCCCTATCTGGTCTTACTGAAGAACATACTCATCTTGGACATTTGCAAAGCTGTCACCTGGTCTTCAGTACGTTTTCTCAACACTGTGCTCTTGTCTGTACATCAGCCCTAGAAGTGGCCTTTGGCGAAGCTCTTCTTTGGCTCATACTGAATCCACCTCCTCAGCACCCTTCCCCCTCAGTTGGGGTACTCCTTGGGAATCTGCTGACATGGAGCACCCATAGGAGCAATAACTTGAAGGAGGAGAGGTTACTTACCTTGTACAGTAACTGGAGTTCTTCGAGATGTTTTGTCCGTATGGGTGCTCTACTACCCACCCTCCTTCCCCTCAGCTTCAGAGTCGTTAAGAGCACAAGAAAGGCCATATTGGATCAGACCAATGGTCTATCTAGCCCAGTATCCTGTTTTCCGACAGTGGACAATGCCAGATGCTTCAGAGGGAATGAACAGAACAGGGCAATTATCAAGTGATCCATCCATTTTTGTCCCAGCTTCCGGCGGTTAGAGGCTTAGGAAACCCAGAGCATAGGGTTGCATTTGTGACCATCTTGGCTAATAGCCACTAGTGGATCTATCTTCCAGGGACTTATCTAATTCTTTTTTGAACCCGGTTATACTTTTGGCCCTCACAACATCCCCTGGCAACGAGTTCCACAGATTGACTGTGTGGCGTGTGAAGTAGTATTTCCTTTTGTTTAAAACAAACCTGCTGCCTGTTAATTTCATTGTGTGACCCCCTAGTTCTTGTGTTATGTGAAGGATTAAATACACTTCCTTATTCACTTTCTCCACACCATTCATGATTTTATAGACCTCTCTCATATCCCCTCTTAGTCGTCTCTTTTCCAAGCTGAAAAGTCCTAGTCTTTTTACTCCCTACTCATGTGGAAGCTGTTCCATCCCCCTAATCATTTTTGTTGCCCCTCTTTTTGTACCTTTTCCAATTCTAATGTATCTTTTTTTGAGATGGGCGATCAGTACTGCACGCAGTATTCAAGGTGTGGGTGTACCATTTAATACCAGGCATTCAAGTTTACCCATCTTAGTATTTAGACTTAGAGCATTTTATATACAAACACTTATAACATTTTTCACTTTTTAGCTGTCTGCCATTATGTGATGTAATTGAATGGGACTCTTTTTCATTTGACTGTTTCTCTTCAGTTCCTACCTGTACTCTATCAACTTCATTCCTATCTTGTTTACTAGGATATAGAGAATTGCCATTAATAGATACTTCCCTAAGAGATGTCTCCATCCGAACTATGTGTTCCTTTGCACCTGTTGGCTTTCCCTCAGCCCTTACTTTAAAAACTCTTCTACAACCTTCTTAATTTTACATGTCAGCAATCTGGTTCCATTTTGGTTTAGGTGGAGCCAATCCTTCCTGTATAGACTCCTCCTTTCCCATTCTGTATAGACTGTGTTTGAGAAGGAACCAAAGTGGTGGCAACCCTCTCCCACCCTATATATCTTGTACCAGAGCACAAGGATGCATAGGGCACAGGTCTGGACCCGCTCACAAAATCTTGGTTCATGAGTCCATGGATCCTGATGTGGAGGACCCATAGGGACAAAACATCTTAAACGCCAGTTACTCTACAAGGTAAGTAACTTCTCTTTTCATTTGGCTATGACAGGTGTTTAAAGAAAGAATACCTATCTTTCTTTTTTAGCTCACAGTGGGAGAGAATACAGCAGGATGATGGAGAACCTGGGCACTTGAAAGGTATCAAATAGATGCAATAATTCTAAATAGTAGTAGTTATGGTAGCAGTTATTTAGTGATGTGATTGCTGATCCCTAACAAACACTTGAATGGAATGACTTTACTGAGGCCTAGATTGTACCTCCTTCCTTGGTGCAGTACATGCCTGGATGTTGAGTCTGGGCATGAGGGGGAAATAAACCACTACTCCTATGTGCAGAAGGGTGGGGAGTAGGCTGATCTACGACTCTCCACTAGCTCTGTGCATGACCAGCAGAGATGACTGTATCTGAAGGGAAGTACGCTGCCCCTGGTAATGGGCTGACACAGCATATACCAGAGCAAAACAGGAGCCCTGGCCAAAGTGTTGCTGAGAGAGGTATGTGAATCATGACAGTCACAATTCCTTTCTTCTGCTGCCTCTGGAGTAGTGCAGCTCTGTGCCACCACCCCTTACGCAGAATTGAGAGTCAAGTCTTAATCTGCTCTTTAGTTTTCAGTGACTCTTCAGGGAAGATTAACATAAGAACAGCCATACTGGGTCAGACCAAAGGTCTGTCTAGCCCAGTATCTTGTCTTCTGACAGTGGGCAATGCCCGATGCTTCAGAGGGAATTAACAGAACAGGTAATCATCAAGTGATCCATTCCCAGCTTCTGGCAAACGGAAGCTAGGAGATTACTAAAACGTCTTCTTTGAAAAGTCCCTCTGCCATTCAGCAGTAGATTCTTGCCCAGTTCTGAATTTTTGGACCATCTTTTCCCCCTAGTCTCCACCATGGTAAGACTCTTCTTTTGATAGATGCAGTATGTTCTGACTGCCTGTCAAAGCTGTGGTGATAGTCTATAGATAATGTGGTAGTGATCAGAGTGTGATTCAGACCTTTACTTTTTAAACAAATTTGTTACTTTTGCAGTGTGTCTGGTCAAGGGAAATAGAATCATAGGGTTATTCCTAAACCTCCTATTTTTCCCAAATGAGAGCAATACACTTATTCCTGATTAGCTCAAAAAAGAGAGATTTTGCTTAGTTACTTTCAGGATACTTTAAGCTCATGCTCTAGGGGAAATGGTTTTGTAGGTAAATAACATTTCTGACATTAGCATTGTTCTTAAAGAGAAATTAATATGTAATAAACTGTACTGTGGATGTAATTAAACAAACAATTATTCAATGCATAATGCTAATCCCAGCAGGTCAGAAAGATGGAGTAGGAACACAGGCATTTCAGTATTCATCTCAGTTGCGTACAAGCAGGAGTTTCTTTTATCTGGGATTGCATTTTTTAATTAAAATGCTGTACAAATAAAACAGCTACTTGACTGTTAGTAGAAGCTAAAAAAAAATATGCCGTGCTTTCATGACTACCTGAAAGGAAATTTGTAAATAACCCTTCTCAAGTGCTCCACAATTATATTGTGAACTCTGAAATTTACACTAACTTTTAAACATGTTCCACTGGTTTGATCCTTATTTGTTAGAAGTATGAAGATTAAACCTGCATCTTTTATTTATTTGAGCATTGACAGGTATATGCTTGGTGTTGTACAAAGCACAGAAGACAAGCTATATAGGGCAGGGAACAATCTAGATGAAAAGACAAAACTGAGCAGTCACAAAATAGACCCTCTAAGAAACTGACCTCTCCAGCCAACAGAGAAGATAAGGTAGCTTGAGCTGCTGGTCATACACATTTTAAATAAAAAAAATTACAGTGACTGGAGGAAAGTGGGGAAAGAGAAAAGTGTAGAAATGGAAGGGTGAAAGGAAGGAGGAAAGATACATCATGGAATACCCTTGGTTATGTAAGGTATATGTAAAATTGCAAAATGCATGTATAGTAGACTAGACCAAATGAATCAGGCTGAGTGTTTTGGAAACCTTTTCCCTTCAATCATAAATAAAATTAAAAAACCAAAATGTCCAGAAGCTGAGCTGCAGCTGAGAAACCAGCCACAGCCTGGGTGTTGATGTGTGTTCAAAGATGCAATTTGACTCCCTAGTCGGAGTCTGGCTCATTGTGGAGCTGGTCCCTTGAACAGTTTATAGCAGCCTTTAGGTCAAATCTCAATTGGGAAGCGGACAGTTTGGTTAGCTAGTGTGGATATGGCAAAATTATCAAACTGTCTTAAACCAGATTGGCCTGAAAATGTTTAAAAATGCAAGGGTTGTTTTTTTAAAACCAGTTCAACAAATGAAGATCCCAGCTCAGATTTCATCAATGATCTGGGAACCACTATCTTCTTCTTAGTAGGGGTATTTGTCACAGTTCAGGGTAACTGGACCTGTATTCCCCCATCATGATCCAGCAAGGGCACCCCCTCTACACTTCCGGCTCTTAAGCCATCACCTGTCTTGGGTGGAGACCTGTGACTGTCTTCCTCATGACCAGGGTACTTCCAGACTGCACAGCTCCTTGCCTATACTGTCACCTCCAACAAATTCAGGCTGCCTAAGCCGATCTGCTTTGCTTTGCTGTTCTGTTCAGAGACAGTAAAGAATGTAATTGCCCACTGTTAAACTACCACACAGCTCTTTGTAAGTAAGCACATTTATTCTTAAGGTGAAAGCATTACAGAGAAAACATTAAAAACAATTAAAAAAAAAAACCCTACACGCATGCTAATAAGCTTACCAGAGATCATCCCCTGACTCCAACAAGGGCTCTGGCTGGTGAACAGTCCTTTAAACCCGACCCAGGGGTTTTCCTCTTGTTACAGGTCATTATTTCTTTTGCCCAGAACAAGAACACTTACTCTTATGGGGCCTCAGTAGGCCAAAGTCCTTCCAGTCCTTCCCTAAGGATCCCCGCAACCATGGACCACAGATCCTGTCCACTTGCTGAATCAGAAAGACGGCTCTAAGTCAGTTTAAATTCAGGCTGTTATCCAAAAATCCTTTCTGTGCCTGCTGGTTCCTGGAGAATCCAGTTTGAACCAGTATATATGAGTCTTTCTCCAGGTGGTGGTAACTCTCTGGAAGTGTTACAACCTGAGTAAATTTGCCTAATCATCACCCACTGTCCCTGGAGGGCCGTTGTCCCTGTCCTCCATAGAATTACGTACAAACCCTGTCCTACAATGATACATACATTCAATAAAGTTTCCCCTGGATATTGCAGGAAATTGTCATCTGTTGCTGTATATATTTAATCTTTGTATTACCATAATGCCTGGGAGCTCTAGGGCAGTCCACCAGCAAACTGAGTGCTGGTTTTGTTTTGTTTCAGGGGTGACCTATGCATGCCACATTGTCCCACAGCACTGCCTGCTTTACTCTTGGGATATCCAGATTGTAGCAAATATCCATCTCTGCTTACTTGCAGGAATGGAGCAGGCAGAGAAGAGGAATGCTGCAATGTGTTTGCCCTTGAGAACCAGAACAAAACTTACTAGTCTAATTTTAAACCTCTCGCGGTTAGAATGCTCCCTCAGTGACTCATAAACTGTTTGTTTTATAGGACTTTCTGCACATGCTCACGTAGAACTTCCTTATTACTCCAAATTCCTTCTAATAGCTGCTTACCTTGCCTCCTACAATCCTGCCAGGACAGATAAGAGGTTCTTCCTTAAGGTAACTATATTTTTTTCTTACTGCTATATGCTGGAGTCGTGCATACTTCTTCACTCAGGTCAGAACTCCTTTAGGTCATTCACTTTCAGCTCTCTTTTGTATCTTATTTATTTGATTTGAACAAAACTGTGACTTTGGATCACATATTGTGGTATGTTGACAATTGTCACCTCATTACTGATGTTTAATATGAAAAATGAACTGTTTTGATCATTAAAATATGCATAATATTTATCTAGCACTATTGTGTTGCATGGCATTTGTAAGGCGACATAGTTCCCTTCCCTGAAGTATTTGTGATCCTGCAAATCAATGCGCTGGTGTGTACTATTATTCACAGTTTGAATCCCATGGAAGAGAGCAAAATTCCATGTGGGTCTAAAGGGTTTGCACTAGTATATCTGTCTGGAAAATAGAGGCCTTAATTTGATAAAATACAGGCGGCGGAGGAGAGGAAAAGGTTGCAACAAAAAGCAAAGTGAGCAGTTATGCTTACCATTTATATTAGTAGCAGTGAGGGTTTTTATATTGTAAAATGTGTAGGTGTTGTAGGCAAGGATAAGAAATGGGAGAGACTGAGAACACTTAGGGATAGAAGCTTGCTAATTCTTTAAGAAATCTCTATTTTTTTTTTCTCAGTCTCAAAACCTATAAATATACTGTAGCTTAAAATATGGACATGTACTGGAGTCCTTAATGATAATATACTAATTAAGTAATTAACTTGGACATGGTGTTCATTTTTATGGTGGTTATATGTCCCTATAATGAAAACTAGATGTTTCACATTGGTCTGTATCATTTTGTATGTACTTCAGAAGAGGAGAGAATTATTTGTAATGATAACTTACAGATATGTGTATATAGCCAAATATTTCATTTCTAACATTTGGCAAGAGAAATATCACTGGAAGAACTCATTTGCTGAATAATGACTCCACTGTTTTAACTTCTGATTTCATGCTGACTTCTCTCTCTCCTCAGGATCTAAATTTAACTGTGGGAAATGAGTCAACAAAAGCATTTATTTTATTTATATATACATAAAAAAGCAAGGAAATTGAGTGGTGAAAAGATATAGCTTTATGTATCCCCTTCATTGTAGCATGTCTGAAATCAGGCTCCAGTCCTTCAGTCCCTGTGCATGGGCATACTACTGTTCCTCTTCAGTGCAGTGAAATGCATAGTTGGGACATGCGCCTCAAAGACCTTCGAAGTGTGAGGCCATGTAATAAATTTCATGGCTTTTTAATTAGGCAAGTTAAATATCTTGACAAGCATTGATAAAGTATGTGTAGAGGGGCAGACTCACCCCTTCAGCGCCTCCTGCTGGTCTTTTCTGGGAATTAGCTCTTCCAGCGTCCTGGAGCGCCCCCTGCAGGCCGGTGATCTGCCTGTCCTCTGGCCCCCATGTCCCTCCTGGACCCCGGTGCCCTTTTATCTGGGGTGCTGCCCCCTGGCAGTACACCCCTCAGTACTAGGGTCTCCCCTCCCCAGGGAACCCCCACCCACTATCCCTATCTCGCTTCAGAATAAGGCCACTGCCAGTCACCAACTAGCCCCCGCTCCCTGGGGCAGACTGCAGTATAGGCCACTCATCACCGGCAAGGTTGGGTTTGGACCTAATGCCTTGGCCTACCCCTGGGCTGCCCTCTGCAACCCCCAGTACCCCTTGGCCTCCTACTAGGCTGCAGCCTGGGGCTATCCAGGCTGGAGCTCCTCAGCCTTTCCCCAGCCCTGCTCCACCCAGGTACTCTGTCTTAGCTCCCTGCAGCCAGGCCCTTCTCTCTCTGAGTGCAGAGAGAAACTGTTGAGCTCCTGGCTCCCAGCCTTTTTATACAGGCCAGCTGTGGCCTGATTGGGGCATGGCCCAGCTTTTAGAGCTGCAGCCCTCTGCCAGGGCTGTTTTAAGCCCTTCCAGGCAGGAGCGGGGTAACCACCCCGCTACAGTATGAATAATCACCATTTCTACCACAAGTATTGCCTGAGAGCACTTAATCAGGTGTTAAGGCCAAGTTCACAAATTACCAATATCTCAAAAGCCAGAACAAATAGCACTTTGGGAGAAGCTTTCTAATCCTGTGTCTGTGTCTCCTAGGAGCTGTAGAAGGAGAACTTATTGTTGTTGGAGTTCTAATGAGATCTGGTGGGATTTGGGCAAACAACTTTATATTGGAGTCATTAACCAAAGTCTCATAATCAGTGAAATAGGTGTGAACCAAAGGAATCTTGTTGAACCATTAACCTAAAGGCAATACTACTATTTTTAAAATAGTTACCACTGAAGACAAATTGAGGTAATGTTGCAAATTAAAAGCAGCAGAATGTTGACAAACAATTACAACAACAAAATAATAAATCTACAGGGATGTCATGAGTTGAAAGAAATTCCAGTACAATGTAACATAAGAGATTCTAAGGGAAAAATTGCAAAACATTTTAAGTGCCCTTTTGAAAAAGGATAACAGTTGACAGGAAGTCACCGTTTTGTGCAAAGTAGGACTGAAAGAAAAAATAGTCTTGTTCTATAGCATACCATATTGAAAATCTGCTTAGAATTTATTTTAAGAAGTGTGTACATGTGTATTTTATACTTTATACTAATGCTAAAAAGGATGCCTATCTATGTACTGTGAGCAGCCTTGACATAATTTAAAAATACATTACAAATAAGATTTTAATGTAACTGTTAAACTGCAGCAGTATAATTCATGTAACCCATCACCCACAATCCAGGTAATTTAAAAACTCCAATTATCTTTCCCTTACCCCTCCAACAATTCCTTATTTCTTCCTCAGCCCCTGTGCTTTGCCCTTCCTTGATCCAATCCTTTCTCCCACAACACAATCCTTCTAGATCAGGGGTCTCAAACTCAAATGACCAGGAGGGCCACATGAGGACTAGTTCATTGGCCCGAGGGCCGCATCACTGACATCCCCCCCTCGCTGCCCCCGGCCCTGCCTCCACTCCACCCCTTCCATGAGGCCCTGCCCCTGCCCCGCCTCTTCCCACCCCTTCCCTGCCCCCATTCCGACCCCTTCCCCGAAGTCCCCACCCCAACACCGCCCCCTCCCTGCCCCCAGAGGGCGCAGGAGAGGTGTGGTGGGGGCTCAGGGCAGGGAGTTGGGGTGCAGGAGGGAGTGTGGGGTGTGGCAGAGGGTTGGGGCTCAGGGCAGGGGGCTCAGGGCAGGGGGTTGGGGGTGCAGAAGGGGTGTGGGATGCAGCAGGGGGCTCAGGGCAGGGGATTGGGGTGCAGGCAGGGGGCTCAGGGCAGGGAGTTGGGGGGCGAGGTGCAGGAGGGCTTTGGGCTCCGGGGTGGCAGTGGCACACACCGGGGCCAGGGCAGGCTGCCTGCCTGCCCTGGCCCCAGCCCCGCACCGCTCTGCTCAGCAGCTGGAACCACGTCCCTGCGGCCCCTGGCGGGGGGGAACCACGCAGGGCTTGGCGCGCTGCTTGCCGTTCCTCCGGGTACCACCCCCGAAGCTCCCATTGGCCGCGGTTCCCAGTTCCTGGCCAATGGGGGCTGCGGGGGGGGGGGGGGGCGGTGCCTGGAAACCAGGGCAACACACGGAGCCCTCTGCTCTCTTCCCCCCCCCCCCCCGCAGGGCTCGAGAGGGGCAATCCTGCGGCTGTAGTTTGCCCACCCCTGGCCTGGAGGTAGGCTGGGGGGCGCGCGGGCCACAGGAAATAGCCCCGCGGGCCGTGTGTTTGAGACCCCTGTTCTAGATGAATCTTATCTGCTCACAGGGCATCAGTTACTTTCTTTATTCCAATTACATTGTTACCTGTCTACCCCTGACATGACCTTCACATCCTGTATCTTGGCTTCTTTTTGACACTTTACTGCTTTATTTTGTGGGTATCCTGTTGTCATCTTAGATATAAACCAAAGAAAACTGAGTGCACCTACATCATTTTTGAAGTCTATTCAAGGAAAACTGGTTGCATTTAAAAATAAGTGGCAGCCGCTTTCCCATTTCTAGAAAGACAAAGGAACTAACAATGAAACACACTTCGGCCTTTTCTAAAGCTGATTTTGAGGAGGGGGTGTGGTGGAAGGAGACTCATAGAAATGGCTCTCTGCCTTTTCTGATTAGTGTCATGTTAATTATTTTCTGATGGCTAAGTATTTAATTTTCTGATTTTTAAATTTATACATTTCCCCCAACAAACCACTTTACAAACAGCAACGCTGCAGGGTGAAAGTTTTCACCCAGTGTTCACACAGTTCAGATATGAAGGAGCCAAGAAGTAATGCCTAGAGTATGTTAGGATATTAAGTGTTAGGTACTGAATAAGCAGTATTGCTGTTAAGGACAAAGATAACTAATTGGCATGTGATAAGTAGGCAGAACCATGGTAGTAGTACATTACTATAAATGTGTAATGAATAGTTGTATGTTAGTTGATTTTTTTTCACCCTATTCAAGTTGTATAACATTATTGTAACTTCTTGCTATGTCATATTTGCTCATATTTTGCTTCTGTGTTTACAGCATCATGGGAAAATAAAGAAGACAAACTTTCTGAAAAAACATGAAAAGGTATTTATTTAGCTTTCAATCCTTATTCACAACTAAATGCTGCTTTCTCATGTAGTAGTGGCTATATATTTTTCCTTCCCCACCTGAATGTATGATTTAAAAAGCATACAAGAGCATTGCATGCTATAATCTCTAGTGCATTGGTTTATTTGATATTTACTTTTCATACAAGGCATTGTTGTCATTATTAATGGACATATTTTTATTTTAAGATGCCACACACTACATTTAATTACAATCATGTAGTGCAGATCACTTCTGGTCTTATTATTTAATAACATTAATTTGTACGTTTCTCATGTTTCTACTTTTTTAAACCAATACCACATTTTCTTCAGATGTGAAGTGGTGCAGTGGTTTTGCTTATAAAAAAAATTCTGATGTGGCTCATTATGTTAGAAAAGCAGAGACCTTTTGCTTCATCCTCTTTTATGTCTGAAACTAAGTTAAAACTTTATAGGCAAAATTCTGTGCACATACAATGTGAGAGGAACAATAGGCCAAAATCTTCAAATCTGGTGCCTCAAGTTTGGCTCCCAAATACATATTTAGGTATAAAGTTAACTGAATAGGCACTAATGTGTTAGCTAAATATGGGACTTAGTATTTAGAAGGTCATAGTTAAGGTTATGTTTATGTCACGGAGGTCATGGAAGTCATGGAATCTGTGACTTCTAGAGACCTCCATGACATTCTCTGCTTCAGCACCAGGGGCTGCAGGACTCTGGAGCTGACAGCCCACAGTGGGGCCCTGGCAGGGTTCTAGCAACAGGCAATAGAAGCAACAAGCGACGGGGGGGGGGGGCCCTGCAAAGTTCCGGCCACAGGTGACAGACTCCTGAAGGGGCCCTCCTCAGGGTTCCAGCGACAGGCGACAGCCTTGCATGGAGGGAGGGGGACGCCTCGGGTGAGCGGCTGGGGTGTCCTGTTTTCTCTCCAGGGTGACCATATTTCCCAAAGCCCCAGCCGCCGTGGGCAGAGGGGGAACCCCACAGCTCTCAGCCACTACTGTGGTGGTAGAAACCATGGAGCTGTAGCAGCAAAAGTCACAGACAGGTCACGGCTTCCGTGAATTTTTGTTTATTGCCCGTGACCTGCCCATGACTTTTAGTAAAAATAACCATGACAAAATTTTAGCCTTAGTCATAGTACCCATAAACCCCACTAAGGTCAGTTAGATGTACAGTAGCTTTGAAAATCAGACCACTTTTAGGTGCCTAAATGTGGATTTAGGAGCCTGACTTTAGTCACCCAGGGTTAAAGTTTGACTTGCTTGTCTGTTGTATGTAAGGAAAATGTATGTTCCTTAAGGAAATTTGTAATTATTCCATCAGGACAAAGGATTTAAAGAATAGTGGCCAAACCCTTTACCCAAATAAGTTGTAACTGTATGGATTTCAGTGGAGTTGCACCAGTGTATGCCAGAAGAGACTTTGATCCTCTGATTGAGTAGCATATGTGTAAATTGGTATATTTAAAAAAAGAAATTCTTAATCCACATAATTTCACCTGTGTCTAGAATGATGTGAAATGTTAAGAAACTTATTTATATTAACATCTGTGTTGTAAATCCTTAACTCTTAGAAAGCAAGTATCCTTTAGTTATAGAACTCTTGTGTGTCTTGCCTCTGGCATGTGAACTCCAGAGGATTTTCAAAGATTCTAATTATTTTCAGGACTGTTCTCTACCCTGAAAAACATCCACATCTCAAGTTGTGATCACAGGTCTTGTGGGAGGGAAAGGGGAACAGGAATGAATAAATACTGCATCACAGCCCAAATCTTCCTCCTTTCCCTCCAGCTGCAAGAGGTGCCTTGCTCCCTTTCCTATAGGCAATAATATCTCACTTAAGGTGGCAAGATGGGGAAAGACAGGAACACAAAGCAACTGGATAACCAGAGATTTGATGATGGGACATAGAGCCCTCCAGCTCATGGTCTCTATTTTGAATTGGATTCAGACTGACTGACTGTGACCAAGGGTTAGCACCATTAGCCTGGTAGTTTATTGGAGATGGATTGATGTCTCTGTCCAATCCCTAGTAGACAGATGTACTTGCATTAAAAAAAGATTGTTTTTATTTATTATATTATTTTATTTTTATTTATTTCTTTAAGCACCCACGGGTGCTGTGCAAACACATAGTAAGATGTGGTCCGTGTCCCCCCAAAATTTACAATCTAATGTAAAACCAGATGCAAAAAGTGAGTGTAACATGGAGTAAGAAGAGGAAGGAGATCAATGCAACAGTGATAAGATCATGCAGAGACATAAACTAGTTAGTGCACAAATTGCTGATTCTGAGTCAATTACCTTTTTCTGTTTTGTTTTTCACAAATTCTTTTCCTATTTCCAATTTTTTTAAATGAAGCCCCTGCCTGTTTCTGTTTTCAGTTATTTAAACCTCTGCTTACTTCCTGGGTTTTTTAGCCTCCGTCTGTTCAGTTGTCACTAACTGGCACACACTTATTAGCAGTATTAGCATGCAGATTTAAACTTCTCTATGACTGCATCTGTACCACAAGCTAGAGGTGTGGTTCCCAGCTCTCATACACATACTTGCACTACCTCTCATCGAGTACAAACAAGCCTGAAACTGGTCAGGACGTACTTGGCATGTGACACCCAGAGTTGTGAGGCACCTTCCCTTATCACGAGGAAGCCTTATCTGTGCTTACTGGAGGTCAGTTCCCCAACACCATCAGCCTCTGGCAATACAAGCACTGCCTTCCAGGCCTCTGCAAGCCCTGCTCTCTCTTTACAGGTTAACGATAAGGTATATTGCAACCCCTGAGCACTACAAGTGTCCTCCTGGAGCATCTGCACCTGTTCCACTGGACACTCTCTGAATTCACAGATCCACTGCTCCCAAAGGAATAGTGCAGACCAGTTATATCTCAGGATCACCGCTCTGCTAAACACACGGTACTTATATATGTTTGTAGGAAAAACAAGACATTAACAAAGGAATACAGACTCAAGAAGAAGCAAGTAGAATTAATGGAAACAAATGGTTACATATAAAATCATAACACACTTTCTAGAGCCTATATTTAACTAGAAAGACATAGAATAAAAATTCACCCAAAATCCTTCTGACCTATTACAGCCAGGCTTGGCTGTGATCTTCCATTCATGAGAGAAGTCACATTGTCCTCTTTGCAGTCCCAGATATATAAAAATAGCTTTTTGATCATTATTCATAATCGGGGCATCCCCTGCTGATTGTTCTTCCCTGTGGTCTCCCTCGTGTTGACCTTGCAGTCTTTTAATTAGCATCTGGCTCTGCATGCTGATAGGTTTACCTTGTGAGAGAGACAATTCACACTTGACCAAACAAAAAGAGAATATTGAAGGAGCTGGCGAGAGAAATTGCAAGCCCCTTGGCGATAATTTTTAATAAATCTGTAAACTCGGGGGTGGTGCCGATGGACTGGAAAATAGCTAATGTGGTTCCTATTTTTAAGAAGGGGAAAAAAAGTGACCCGGGTAACTACAGGCCTGTTAGTTTAACTTCTGTAGTATGCAAGGTCTTGGAAAAAATTTTGAAGGAAAAAGTAGTTAAGGACCTTGAGGTGAATGGCAATTGGGACAAATTACAACATGGGTTTACGAAAGGCAGATCGTGCCAAACCAACTTGATCTCCTTCTTTGAGAAAGTAACAGACCTTCTAGATAAAGGAAATGCGGTGGATCTAATTTACCTCGATTTTAGTAAAGCGTTTGATACTGTGCCGCACGAGGAATTATTGGTTAAATTGGAAAAGATGGGGATCGATATGAAATTCCAGAGGTGGATAAAGAACTGGTTAAAGGGGAGACTGCAGCGGGTAGTACTAAAAGGTGAACTGTCGGGTTGGACGGAGGTCACCAGTGGGGTTCCTCAAGGTTCGGTTTTGGGTCCGATTTTATTCAATCTATTCGTTACTGACCTCGGAACCGAATGTAGGAGTGGGCTGATAAAGTTTGCGGATGACACAAAGTTGGGAGGTATTGCCAATTCGGAGAAGGATCGGGATATTCTGCAGGGAGACTTGGATGACCTTGTAAATTGGAGTAACAATAATAGGATGAGATTTAATAGTGAGAAGTGTAAGGTGATGCATTTAGGGATGACTAATAAGAATTTTAGTTATAAGTTAGGGACGCATAGGTTGGAAGTGACGGAGGAGGAGAAGGACCTCGGAGTCCTGGTTGATCGCAGGATGACTATGAGTCGGCAATGTGACGTGGCTGTGAAAAAAGCTAATGCGATTTTGGGATGCGTTAGGCGAGGTATTTCTAGTAGGGACAAGGAGGTGCTGCTTCCGTTATACAAGGCGCTGGTGAGACCTCATTTGGAGTACTGTGTGCAGTTCTGGTCTCCTATGTTTAAAAAGGATGAACTCAAACTGGAACGGGTACAGAGAAGGGCCACTAGGATGATCCGAGGAATGGAAAACCTTTCCTATGAAAGGAGACTCGAGGAGCTCGGTTTGTTTAGCCTAACCAAAAGAAGGCTGAGGGGGGATATGATTGCTCTCTTTAAATATATCAAAGGGATTAATACCAAGGAGGGAGAGGAATTATTTCAGCTCAGTAGTAATGTGGACACGAGAACGAATGGATATAAACTGGCCGTGGGGAAGTTTAGGCTTGAAATTAGAAGAAGGTTTCTAACCGTCAGAGGGGTGAAATTTTGGAACAGCCTTCCGAGGGAAACGGTGGGGGCGAAAGACCTTTCTGGCTTCAAGATTAGGCTTGATAAGTTTATGGAGGGAATGGTTTGAAGGGATAGTGTGATTTTAGTCAATTAGGCATTAACGTGCCATCGCGGGTAAAATGAGGGTCCGGCTGTAGAATCTTGCCTGTATGCTCGGGGTTCTGCTGATCGCCATATTTGGGGTCGGGAAGGAATTTTCCTCCAGGGTAGATTGGCAGAGGCC
This sequence comes from Emys orbicularis, assembly GCF_028017835.1. Lineage (NCBI taxonomy): Eukaryota > Metazoa > Chordata > Testudines > Emydidae > Emys > Emys orbicularis. The sequence continues at coordinate 28,589,039 of NC_088683.1, read as the reverse complement.
CTGGAGGTTTTTCGCCTTCCTCCGCAGCATAGGGCAGGGGTCGCAGGCTGGAAGATTCTGTTGTAGGTGGGTCAGCTTTTGTGGCCTGCATCATGCGGGAGGTCAGACTAGATGACCATATTGGTCCCTTCTGACCTTACAGTCTATGAGTCTATGAGTCCAATCCCCTGCCTGAATGGAATTTTTGCTCATTCATATATTTCACAATGACTAAAATGACCAGTGTGTTGAGATCTCACATGCCACCCTTTGGCACTCTTTTGGAGATGTCAGATGCAGTGGAACCTTCTAAACCTTATTCACCCCTCTGCCAGTTGACACCAAGAGGTCCCTGGGTCACAGCATGGCTAAGATGTGCTGCTGCTGCTGCCTACGCTATTGCGATTTCACCATAGTTAATGTTCTTGTTAGCTCAGTGATTGTCTACGCAAGCTGGGAATCACACCCCTAGCACGTAGTGTAGACATAGCGTAAGTGTTTGTTACCTTACAGGAGGGTTGAGGCACATGAGTAGTGTGGATTGAAGAAGCTTTCGTTGCTGCCCACAACATGATAAATGACTTTCAGCTAAATAGAGGACTCTTAGAAGTTTGTGTGGTTAATTTAGCACTTGTCATGACCACAAAACATTTTTTTAAAGTAAGAATTCTTTCTCTCGAATTAAAATGAACCTTGTGAATAACTATTTACACTGAACATTGCCACGTGTACCTAAAACAATTTTTTTAAGTGTTTTTTTTTTTTTTTTTTTTTTTTTGGGCTAGCCACCCTTGAGTCAGACTGCAAGCCTTGCTTTGCTGGTATAGGAAGTTGCTCCTAAGACTTGAATGATCTAATTCCTGGGATTCAAGTTACTTCCTTGCAATATTCAGCTTCAAAGTAAGATTGATTCTAATTAGAATCCCTGATTGGAGCCCCTAAAAGTATTCTGCATAATTCCATTTATTCGAATGGAGAAAACACCTTTACTGAATGGAAAATAGCTTGGAGTTGAATGTGTTCCCTTGATACTAAACTCCAGCTCCTGGGTACTGAGATGGTTCCATATAAGAAACTGAGAAGTGCATCCTAGGGTTTAATCTGTATTTAATCTGATCTATGCAATACTTTAAGTGGCTCTCCGGAGCAATTGCGGTATCCTGTTTCTCACATTACATTTCACATATTACTGTTCCTTGACCTAGTCACTTACATAGGTGTAAACATTGGCTGGTAGGTATTCCCATTTTACAGGTGAGGAAAGTGAGACACAAAGAACGAAGGCCAAATCTCTGATGTAAACTCATCATGGAGGTTCACTGACGGTAGTTGTTTTGCTAGTTTACACCGGCAAAGAATTTTGCTGTAAGTGGCTTATCTAAAGGCACTAGGAGTCAGGGGCAGAATCAGGCTAAAAAGTTAGGAGATCTTGATTCCTAATTCATTATTCAGTCTGTTAGGCCATAATTTTTTTTCTACAACAAGCAAACCTCCCACTTCTGCTTATATAAGACATACCCCTTTCTAGATAACTGCTGGAGTGATACTGCTCCAGTTCACTGCAAGCCCTACTGAGAGTTCTGCGAGATAGAGCTCCAACTGCAGCATCTCCCTAAGCATACTTTGTATGTTCAAGCATGTCAGGTGTTGTCTTTGACACTGAGGCCTGGTCTACACTGGGGGGGGGGGGGAAGAGATCGATCTAAGATACGCAACTTCAGCTACGAGAATAGCGGGTAGTGTAGACGTACCCTGAGTTTTCTATTGACTTTTGGTGCTGTACCTCTCATTCAGTTCCAGTGTGATTGACACAACAGGAGTCTATCTTCCAATTTAAAATGCCCCCTCTGTCAGCTGAGGGAGTTCAAACATGTTGGCTGGCTCAGAAAAGAGAGAACTATAGTAGCAAGCTGAGAGCATGAAATCCCCAGCCAGGTGAGGTTAAGAATCCATTCCCTTTTCCCCATACAGAAATGAGGTAGATCTAAACCTGATGGGTCCTGGTTGAGCTTCTGTTCTCTTTTTAAATACTTCAGGCTGTCACTCCCCTTTAAGAAATCTTAAAGCTTGGGTACATTGATCGGGTTTTGTAAAGCGGTGTAAACTTGCAGTGTGATCAGAGAGTTAAGTCAAATAAATAACCGAGAGGCTGGGAATCATCCACTGTAAAAGAAGAATGTAAACACAAGTAATGGCAACTGGGAGAAAAGCCTTAGTTGAAGTATAGGGAACTTTGCAGGGAAGAAAGTACATGGTATTTGTGATGAAGAAAGTTGGGAAAGAGTAAAATGAATCAGAAGAGCTTTAAAAAAAACACAAAAAGAATGAAAAATTCTGAAACGGAAAGCGTTTTCTATACGTTTTAAACTTTCATATATAATATATTGGAGTTTTTCTGCTTAGCTTCTTATACAAAAGTCTTATAGAAATGAGACTTGAAAATTTCTAAACTATGTGTATGGGAATTTTAATAGTTTCTGCTCAAGAATTCTATAAACTGCTTTTGAAATTCTTTTGAAAGGATCTTCTTTAATTCCATCCCTATTAAATTATGGGGCTTTTCCACAAGGTACTGTGTCTAGTAAATAGTCCGAAACTTCTAAGTATGGGAGTCAGTCACAGTAGAGAGACTTGTGAATTCCCAGTACAGTTGAGAAGTATCTGTACAGTGGTTACGCAAATCTTTGTACTCTAATAATTGCTGTTAGCTAATTAAAGTCTCTCTCTATCCATACATACCATATATTTACTGAAAAATTATACTGATTATACATATAAGACACTCAGAAAAAGCAATCAGAAAAACAAACATAATTTTTTAACTGGGAGGATAAGAGGGACTAGACAGCTGTATGTCAGAAACTGTATAGCATCCATGCTGAAGGAATTACACTGAAATCAAGCAGATTGATATGTGGATATATAGGATTTTAATACTTTTGGTAGTCTATTTCCATATATTTTTCACATTATTGTTCAGCTGAGAGAGGTAACATTTCAAAAGCAGTTTATAGAATTCTTTAGCAGAAACTATTAAAATTCCCATACACATAGTTTAGAAATTTTCAAGTCTCATTTCTATAAGACCTTTGTATCCTCACACCTTCTTGTCAAACTGTCTGAAATGGGCTATCTTGATTATCACTACAAAAGTTTTTTCTCTTAATTAATTAGCCTCTTAGAGTTGGTAGGGCAACTCCCACCTTTTCATGTTCTCTGTCCGTGTATATATATCTCTCCTTACTATATGTTCCATTCTATGCATCCGATGAAGTGGGCTGTAGCCCACGAAAGCTTATGCTCAAATAAATTTGTTAGTCTCTAAGGTGCCACAAGTACTCCTGTTCTTTTTACAAAAAGTGAAGTTGAATGTCAACGCTTAGAGCAGATGTCCCCAAACTGTGGGGTGTGCCCCCTAGTAGGGCGCAGAGGAATGTTCAGGTGGGTGCTCTGGGCTTGGGCCAGCTACCATGGTGGGCGGGGAGGGAGCGCCACCCAACCCAGCCCCTCCCCGCTCCGCTCCCAGCTCTGCTCCAACCCCGCCCCCAGCCATGGCCCTGGCTCCCGTCCCCACGCCTGGCCCTGTCCCCATCCCCAGCCTCGATGTGGCTCTGCATCTGGCTGCAGGCTTGGCTGCCGGCCCAGCCTCGGCCCTTGGTTTGGGGTCGGGGCCAGGAGCGGAGCTGTACTTGGCTGCCGGCCCCCACCACAGCCCAGCTGCAGCTCCGCTCCCTCGGCCTCAGGCTGCAGCTCCATTCCCAGCAGGGGTAAGTGGGGGAGCAACCCTGAAAAGTTTGGGGATCTCTGGCTTAGAGTGAAATACAGACTTTGATAGTTCATGCAATTATTAATCGGAATACTGACAGCATTAACTATTGTAATTAGTTGCTGGTTTTGCCTTATGAACAAGTGTTCTCTTTTTTGTAAAGTTGGTTATTTTAGACATTTTATTTTATGTTGATCAGAAACTTATATTTTTGTTCTTCACGTTGAATTCAGTATGACTTATTAAAATAGTATGTAATGTCTGAAACATCCACACTGAAGCCAATCAAAATGTAAAGCCATACTTGTCTGGTGCAACTTAAGTATTTACTTCCTGTAATTTGATATGAAAATGCCTTGTGATATGAGCAACAAGAATGCTTTCTAAACATGAGATTGAGTAAATTTACAGTGTTCTGACGATTCTTACACAGTCATCATGTGAAGTTACTTTTAACTCCTCATAAAGGGTCCTGGGAAACTGATCTGCTGTGTGAAAGCAAAAATAGTCTCAGATATTTCCTGTGTGAAATAATAAACTGATCTGTTCCCATTTCTAGCTTCCTTAACAAAATGGTGTGGTTCCTTGGAGGTTTGAGAGCAGAGTGGTAATACTTCTTAATGTGATTTATCCAGCATGAAGAAAATGTCAGAGATTAAGACTATTCAAGGCTTGAATCACCCAAAGTAGTAGTCACAAATCCTCTATGGTTTTTATGAGAGATCTGGGGGTTCAGACATTCTCGTTTTGGAGGGACATTTTGACAGGCTTGTGAAAAATTTCAAGGTTTTTGCTGTGCCTAAAAGGAAACAAGAAAATCTAGAATTGTCTAGAAGCTGACAGAAGAAAGGGAATGGGTGGAACAACTGTTGATCAGAGAGGCGTTGGTTACCGAATGGAATCCTTTGTCATTGGAAGTTGAAGAGGCGAGTGGGTGGAGTTGTGGACTACTAGGACTTTGGTTAGACTCTAGGAAACTTCTAGGAGGTGGGCAAAGAATCTGATAAACATAGTTTTCTTAAAAACAAAAACCAAACCCAAAGAGATACCCAAAACAAACCTGGTTAACATCTTATTTTAAATCCACTAGTTTCTCATTCTTACTGTATATATGAAAGCTACTCCTCAATACTGTAAATGGGTAATTAGTGTTTAGTAATTGTGTGCAAATTTAGGTTCACACATACTCTGAATGAATACAATTGTATTGGGTATGCAAAAAGCTAGATGTCTAAATGGCCATTTTCACACAGTTGTGGTTACTGTGTGCTCACATGTGAACACACACACATGTTCCCTTTTTGTGTATGCGCATGGGCTACCATAATCTTTTTCTGAAAATTTTGTTACCTCTGCACCTATGGCGTAACATGTTAGCTGCTTCTTCCACATCCCAATCACACTAGGAGTTCATCTGCATACTTCTCTGAATTGTGTGTGTCTCCATTGTTCCAATAGGAAAAGCAGAGGGAACTGACAAAGGATTGCTTTATGCTCTTCTCTGGACAGCGCCAATGGAACATGTGCATTGGGCTAGAGTAACACATGCAATTCTCTCCTGCAAGACTAGTGACGAAGAGAGAGTTTATAAAAATCCCTTTTTCATGTTGTGAGTGTGTGTGGTTGGTTGTTGGGTTGGGGAGAGGTAAATTGGTTGGTCTCTCTGTCTGTCTATCTTGGCAAGGCAAACTTACAGACCTTGAGTGCTTAGAATGAGTCTCTTCAGAATTCAGTGAGATGGTGATTGATGCTAGGACTCTTCGTTATCCCTGCAGTTGTCCCCATATACATTTACTCAATCACTATTCATTTTTTAGCACTTAAAAAAATAAATTGAAAGTTGCTCTTTGAGCCAAATTCTACTCTCTGACATTGGTGCATCCCCATCTGCCTGTATTCCTGATACAGACCATCTTAACAAACAAGGGCTTCTTTCACTAATTTTGTTTTTGTATGGCATGTACCTCAGTCATTCTTGTCCAGAATGTAGGAACAAGCATTCACTTCTCCTCTCTCCCACCTGCCTGCACATAGTTGCTGCCAATCTCACTGGACCTGACCCTAATTCTTATTCCTTTCATTCAGAAAGCTAGAGGGTATTACAGATTCTTGCGTATATTCCTAATTTTAGAAAATCCTGTATAATTATGGTCTCTTGGAGTTAGTCTCAGAGCAGAACTTTATAGCTAATTTCAGTATTGTACTCAGGAAAGCTGCTTTGTTTCCAGATTCCACAGTTAATCCTACTCCCCAGGAGAACTTGAAAGCTTTAGATGCAACATAGGGCAAGCAATTACAAAGCTCCTATGACTACAGATGATGATTTTCTTTATTGAAAGGCGTTAAAGTAAATGTAATGTTACTGACTATTCAAATCCTAGAAGAGGAGAGACAGGCTTGTAATAGGGAGATAGGTGACCTGCAATACATTAAAAAGAAACGATTCCATCAAGTTATTCTAATGACATCCTAAACTAAAAGGATGTCACGACAGTAGTTTGAGAGATGTAGCCAGGAACTCCTGAGTTCTAATTCTGGCTCTGACACGGATTCTCTCTGGGGCCAAATCACTTATCCCATCTACCCCATTTTTCCTCATCTTTAAAATGTTCTCTTTTGGGGGGGAGTCAGGGCCTGCCCACAACATTTTGGCACCTGAGGCAGGGAGCTCAAATGACGCCCCCATTCTCCCTCACTTGGGCCAAAACTTTGAAAGGTCTCAATTCTGCCTTCTTCCTGTTCTTCTCCTCTCATGGTACGGCTCTGCTACCTACCCCAATAAAGGAGAACTAACAACTTTAAAAATGCCTTGTTCAAAAATTTTAAGTAACACTTAACTTTCAAACTCCTGAACAGCAAATGTAACCTTTCTTGTCTGCATAGTAAACACTGGCATTTTTATCTGTTTGAATAATCAAAATAGGGCTTTCCGTGCCTTCTTGGTTGCAAAGATTTGAACTGCTTCCTGAAGGTCCACAGTCTGGGCCAGCTCATGGTTTATTGAGATGGTTGCAAGACCAACCAGCCTCTCCTGTGTCATTGTGGAGCGTAGATGTGTTTTTATTAACTTCAGCTTGGAGAAGTTGCGTTCTCCACTGGCAACTGTTACAAGAAGTGTTAGAAGTATGCGCAGAGCAACAAAAGCATTTGGAAAGAGGGTGGTCATCTTATTTGTGCACATATATTCCAGAACAGCCTTTGGAGTTGATCCTGCTGAAATGTATCTTGAAAGGGCTTTCAGTTCATCACCTAAATCACTCGCATTAATATCGCGCATGTCATCATGTGTCAACACTGTCTCTAGTGCCCTGCATTCCTGGTGTAGGTCGTCTTCAGGTATAGTGAGGAGTTTTGGAATATCATACAACATCCTAAATATACTGCTGTGTTCCTTGAGCTGCGTGAAATGTTCTTCAGCTGACTGTATTTGCACAATCTAGCACCTGGTTAAAGAATTCAACTTTGAATTGTTGTTTGGGGTCTCTTATGGGATTATCCCGTGCCTCGTAATCAAAATGTCGTCTTCTTCGGTGACTTTTGTATTCTTGAATGGGTGGGAAAATAGCTTCAGTATGAAGTTCCTCTACCAACTTCTGTGCACTCTTCAGAACGTTTTGAAATCCCTCATCTGACCAGTTAGACTGTAGGTATGACTTTGCTTTGTCCAGTTGTTCCATTGTTCCAGATATATCAAGATCAACATCTTGGAGTCTCTTGCTTACAACATTTATTTCAAACAGTATGTCATGCCACAACACTAAGCCACACAGAAATGTGAAGTTATGTATGTTTCTGGTGATTCCGTTTCCCTCTGCCACTGTTCTCCCACAAACAGTTCCTGTCATAGCATTATCCTCCATAATGGCAACTATGGCATCATCTATCTTCCCAATTTGGTGTTTGATAGGCTTTATCACCTCCACTCGACTTTCCCATCGTGTGGCACTCAGTGGTTTCAGTGTCAGAGAGGATGTTCCCAGATGTTGCCTCAAAATTTGCCATTGATGAGTTGATGCAGAGAAAAATACATAGATGCTTTGAATTACATTAAAAAATTCAGCAGCTTCACTAGAAGCTGATGCTGCATCACTGACCACTAAATTCAATGAATGAGAACTGCATGGGACAAAAAAAAGCTCAAGGGTTTAACTCTCGGATCCTGTCTGCACTTCTCTGTTCTTTCCTTTCATGTTGGCACCATTATCGTAGCCCTGACCTCTCATGTCAGCTATCGCAATTCCCGTCTCTTCCAGCTTTTTAAGAAGCACATTTGTCATACTACAGGAGCGCTGGTATCATCGATGTCAATAAATTCTAGAAAATGCTCTCTGACAGTCACCATTGCAGGGACATTTTCACTAGGTTCTGTTGTTGTTACAAAACGCACCATTAAAGTAATTTGTTCTGTATGGCTGATGTGAGGTGTGCAGTCCAGAATAACAGAGTAATATCTTGCTGACTTCAGATCTGCCACAATCTTCTGTTTGACTTTTGTTGCCACTAACTGTATGATCTCCTTTTGAATTGTTTTTCCAAGGTAGTGGTGTGTGTACATTTCTTGGGTGGTGACTCTTCATAGATGCTCCTGGAGTACAGCATCAAACTCAGCCATCAGCTCCACAATTTTAAGGAAGTTTCCATTGTTTGGCACATACAGCTGATCTGGAGTGCCACGCAGTGCTAGGTTTTGGGTAGCAAGCATTCTTACAATGGGAATGAGCCTTTTCAGAACATTTTGCCAGTAAAGAGACTCTGATGCAATCTTCGCTTGATGCTGATCATCTATGGTGGCCTTTAACCTTAGTCTCATCTCAAGCTCTTTTCACCTATGGAATGCTCTCTGGTGATTTGCTGTCTTCTCATGGCATGCCAGATTTCTAGCCAGATTTTTCCAGTCCTTTGTTCCTGTAGAACCCAATGTGGCTGGAACATTAGACTGGAAGAGTTTGCAACAAAAACAGTATGCAGCATTCTGGGTTTTTGGGTACATAAGCCATGGCCTCTCCACTTTATCACCATTGGGGATTTCACGCCAGTAATGTGTTGGATGGAAACTTCTATTTTCATTGTCTTTGGGGAACATGAAGTTTTTCACTTGCTGTGGCCCATGCAGTACAAGGAAGTCCCTCAGGCTACTGCTCAAGTGGGTCCACAGTCCTGGATCATCTAGACTTAAGGAACTAAACTCAGCAGCAGCTGTTTCTTGCGTCTCTACACACACTGCTCTGATCGACACTTTTCTTCAGGAATGTGCATGGTTACATCCATTTGAGATGGAGATATGGATGCTGCAGTAGCTGCCGGGTCATCTGCACTCTGACTAACTGGAAGATCAAGCATCTCCTCACCACTCACATCCTCACTGGGGCCGGAAGGCTCACCCTGAACATTTGTGTCTATGTATCTCAGGAGAACTCCTTCCTGCTTAGATAGAAAAGCTTCCTTTGCTTGCTTGCTTTTTCTGAATGCTGCCCCAGAGGGGCGTTTTCTTCTTTCACTCATAACTGCTGTTCTGTGCCAGCTATAGTGGCTCTCAATACTCAATTGAAGGGGACAAATAAGCAGGCTGGTAGCAGGGCCTGAGTGAGGGAAGATAACAGCGCCTTAAGGGCCTAACTGGCTCCTACTACTTCAGATGACTGTTCTCCTCAAGTGGGTTCAGGGAAGCAGCAGGAAACAGGAAGCTCCCTGAGAAGCTGGTGTTAATCAGTCCAGGCTCCTGGGAGTGCTAGAGAGGTACATAAGAGGCTCCTCCTTCTCTCTCTCCCTGCAGTTCCTGCTGCTTTTTGTTATTCCCTCTCACCTTTTCTCCTGCCTGCCTATTATGTCTCTTGTGCCCTCCTTCCTCCAGCACAGCACGCCACCATCTCTGTGCATCTAGAGCAGAAAGAATACATATGCACCAGCAGCAGACACAATTTTCTATACTCTGGGTCCTAGTGGCACCCCCCCACAGTCTGGCACCTGAGATGGCCGCCTCAGTTCGCCTCATGCTAAGGCCAGCCCTGGGGGAAGTATTGGGAGGATTGCTCAAAGTGCTACCTGAGTGCTATTATGATATAGACATCAAATTAATACATTACAGCATTGTTTGAGTTTATAACATGACTTTGAGATTTTTAAATTGTTGAAAATTGAAATTTTTTTAGCACAACTACCATTAGAATGTATAGAAACTAATGTGGTTGCTCTAAGTCAGTGGTCCCCAACCTTTTCCGTGGGGCGGGCGCCGGACAACTAGCCACCGAGGACTGTGGCCGCCGGACAACAGCCGCCGAAATGCCGCCGTGAAGCGGCGTCATCAAGAGGCGCCGCTGCCGAAATGGCACCGAAATTCGGCGGCATTTCAGCGGCAGCGCTTCTTGACATTGCCGCTTCTCGGCGGCATTTCGGCGGCTGCTTTTCCGGTGGCCAGTAGGCGGGCGCACATGGATGCCCTGGCGGCGCCCACAGGCACCACATTGGGGACCCCTGCTCTAAGTAGAGGGGCTTAGGTTAAGATACTGACTCTGAGAAAGTGACTAAAGTAAAATTCCTAGTAGAATCTCCCTAATGGATGGACCTCTTGGAAATAAAAATGCCAATAAAGCACTTGTGTTCAATAAGCAAAATATACAAAATGTTCTCTTTATGTATTTATATGTTTAAAGTAACAACATATTTGAGGCTAATAGACTTCTAAGAGCCACTTGCCTGGCAAATATAGCTTCTACCTGTGTGGCTGTATAGTAGCTTATGTGATGACAATAACAATAAATCAAATCCAGTATTTGTGCTCTGGGTGACTTGTTTACTGGGTTTTTTGTTTTTGTTTTTTAAATCATAGAGTTAATCACACTGCCCACTTTTGTATTTAATAGCCTCAGGAGAGGGAAAAATGGTCTTGTGGCTAAGGCACTGAACTGGGATTCAAAATCTACTTTCAGTGACCAGCTTTGCCACGACTTCACCAAGATTACACAGGAAGTCTATTGATCTCTCTGCATCCGCTCTCCATCTGTAAAATAGAGAGGTGCTTACAGAGGTGTTGTGAAGACAATTTTTTGTGAGGTGCTCTGCTATATGTATTTCTCACTGCTATAAGTACCTAGACAATTCTAAATAGCAGTTTAGTGCGTTTAAAAAAAAAAACAACAACTCTATAGTTCCTGAAGGACCCATTAACATGGGAAATTTAGGAAAAAATTATTTTTGCTGGAGATAACTCTTATTTTCTGTATCTTTCTTTTCCCCTCCCCCTTTTTTGTTTATTTTTAAACATCTTGCAGGAAACCAGTTTTTTTTATTTTAGATGTCATATTCCTCTCGTGAAGTCAGTGTTCTATGTGACAGTGGTATTATGATTTTTATGATAAGTGAAGAGTAAGCATCAGGTACAGAAGCTCTTGTTAAAACAGTTCTTAATTGGGATTAAACTGACTTACATTGTTTAGCACTCAATTCTGTTACCCTTAGTGAGGTTGTACCTTGCTCCCTGAGTAGTCCCATGATACTGTTGAATCTGAATAAGCATGGCACGGTTGAGTCTTAAGTGAGCTGGGCTCTTTATGACTGACAGGAAACTGAAGACCTGTGAGAAAATAGATTTTTTTTTTCCCTTTTGCAACATTAGCTACAACTAGGGACTGTAGAACATTCACTGTTAAGGATCCTAGCACAGTAACACTAATAAATAATAAAATAAAGCTGTTTACAACATAAAATGTTGTCTGCCAACTTCTGTCCTTAGGTTGGACTAAATAATAATTCTTTGTTATCTTTAATACTATCTAGATTTGACAAAATGTTTTATGTCCTAAAGGTGTTCTTAATTATGCATAAAGCATTTTGGACACCTTCCAGGTTAAATGGGGCTCTGCTTGTGTAAATTCAGAGCTGTGTATCTATTGAATGTTTTCCATAAGGTGGCTGTGGGCCTTTAAGAAGGGATACTGTAAATAAATTGCCACCTAAAGACTAACAGGTACAATAAATAAGATCCCATGGTGCTGTGCTCCAGAAAAATCCATTTAATTGAATGCCTTCTCTCTTACAGACCAGCAATCACCTCCTTGGACCAAAGCCATTCCCCCTGGACAGATTGTTAGCAATATTATACAGTATTGTGGACAACAAAGTTGCTCCAACTGCAAATATATTTTCCCAGGTGAGTACAGATTTACTTGTGTTTTTTTTGTATTTTTAAATTGCCTGGAACTTCTGAAAAGATTTACTGTGTTCTCTCAGAAGTAATCATAATCTTGGGATGTTTTGACTTTGTAGTTTAGTTAATCCTCTGGTAAAAAGTGCTTTCTGTCATCTAATGAGAAATGAGCTATATGTCAGCAGTTTAAACCTAAGATTCTGGGGGGAAAAATTCTTTATCAATTATGAATTAAAAATTGTATCTCTATAATGCTCTGAAACATTTTAATTGCTAACTTCCTGGATTCTGGAATGTGATCTGCACTGGTGGGTCTCTGGGCTGGTCCACACTAACCCCCCACTTCAAACTAAGATATGCAACTTCAGCTACATGAATAACGTAGCTGAAGAGAAGTATCTTAGTTCGAACTTACCGCGGGTCCACATGCGGCAGGCAGGCTCCCCCGTCGACTCCGCGTACTCCTCTCGCGGAGCAGGAGTACCAGCGTCGACGGCGAGCACTTCCGGGATCGATCCGGGATCGATTTATCGCCTCTAGACAAGACGCGATAAATCGATCCAAGAAGATCGATTGCTTACCGCCGGACCCGGAGGTAAGTATAGACGTACCCTCTGTGCCAGCACGGATCCAGTTGAAGTCAATTAGATTACTCGCATGCTTAAAGTTAAGTATGTATGTAAGTGTTTGGAGGATCATGACAGTCAAAAGAAAAAAAGTCCCATTCAATTACATCATGTAAAGGCAGACAGCTAAAAAGTGGCAAGTTTTTAAAGTGCTTATATACCAATGCTAGAAGTCTAAATAATAAGATGGGCAAACTAGAGTGCCTATTATTAAATGAGGATATTGCTATAATAGGCATCACAGAAACTTGGTGGAATGAGGATAATCAATGGGACACAGTAATACCACAGTACAAAATATATTGGAAGGACAGAACAGGTCATGCTGGTGGGGGAGTGGCACTATATGTGAAAGAAAGCGTAGAATCAAATGAAGTAAAAATGAACCAAGCTGTACCATAGAATCTCTATGGATAGTAATTCCATGCTTGAATAATAAGAATATAGCAGTAGGGATATATTACAGATCACCTGACCAGGATGGTGATAGTAACTGTGAAATGCTCAGGGAGATGAGACGCTATTAAAATAAAAAACTCAATAATAATTGGGGATTTCAACTATCCCCATATTGACTGGGTACATGTCACCTCAGGAAGCGATGCAGAGATAGTTTCTTGACACCTTAAATGACTGCTTCTTGGAGCAGCTAGTCCTGGAACCCACAAGAGGAGAGGCAATTCTTGATTTAGTTCTAAGTGGAGCACAGTATCAGGTCCAAGAGGTGAATATAGCTGGACCACTTGGTAATAGTGACCATAATATAATTAAATTTTAACGTCCCTGTGGCAGGGAAAACACCACAGCGGTCCAACACTGTAGCATTTAATTTTAGAAAGGGGAATTACACAGAAATGAGGAGGTCAGTTGAACAGAAATTAAAAGGTACAGCACCAAAAGTAAAATCCCTCCAAGCTGCATGGAAACTTTTTAAAGACACCATAATAGAGGCTCAACTTAACTGTATACCCCAAATTAAAAAACATAGTAAGAGAACCAAAAAAGCCACCGTGGCTAAACAACAAAGTAAAAGAAGCTGTGAGAGGCAAAAAGGTATCCTTTAAAAAGGGGAAGTTAAATCCTAATGAGGAAAATAGAAAGGAGCATAAAATCTGGCAAATGAAGTGTAAAAATATAATTAGGAAGGCCAAAAAAGAATTTGAAGAACAGCTAACTAAAGACTAAAAAGTAATATCAAAAAATGTTTTAAGTATATCAGAAGCAGGAAGCCTGCTAAACAACCAGTGGGGCCACTGGACGATTGAGATGCTAAAGGAGCACTCAAGGATGATAAGGCCATTGCGGAGAAACTAAATGAATTCTTTGCATCGGTCTTCACTGTTTAGGATGTGAGGGAGATTCCCAAACCTGAGCCATTTTTTTTTTAGGTGACAAATCTGAGGAATTGTCCCAGATTGAGGTGTCATTAGAGGAGGTTTTGGAACAAACTGATAAACTAAACAGTAATAAGTCACCAGGACCAGATGGTATTCATGCAAGAATTCTGAAGGAACTCAAATGTGAAATTGCAGGACTACTAACTGTCATCTGTAACCTATCATTTAAATCAGCTTCTGTACCAAATGACTGGATGATAGTTAACGTGACCCTGGTTTTTAAAAAGGGCTCCAGAGGTGACCCTGGCAATTACAGGCCGGTAAGCCTGACTTCAGTACCGGGCAAACTATAGTAAAGAACAAAATTGTCAGACACATAGATGAACATAATTTGTTGGGGAATAGTCAACATGGTTTTTGTAAAGGGAAATCATGCCTCACCAATCTACTAGAATTCTTTGAGGGGGTCAACAAGCATGTGGACAAGGGGGATCCAGTGGATGTAGTGTATTTATATTTTCAGAAAGCCTTTGACAAGGTCCCTCACCAAAGGCTATTAAGTAAAGTAAGCAGTCAATGGATAAGAGGGAAGGTTCTCTCATGGACTGGTAACTGGTTAAAAGATAGGAAACAAAGGGAAGGAATAAATGGTCAGTTTTCAGTATGGAGAGAGATAAATAGTGGTGTCCCCCAGGGGTCTGTAGTGGGCCCAGTCCTATTCAACATATTCATAAATGATCTGGAAAAAGGGGTAAACAGTGAGGGGGCAAAATTTGAAGATGATACAAAACTACTCAAGATAGTTAAGTCCCAGGCAGACTGCGAAGAGCTACAAAAGGATCTCTCAAAAATGGGTGACTGGGCAACAAAATGGCAGATAAAATTCAGTGTTGATAAATGCACAGTAATGCACATTGGAAAACATAATCCCAACTATACATATAAAATGATGGGGTCTAAATTAGCTGTTACCACTCAAGAAAGAGATCTTGGAGTCATTGTGGATAGTTCTCTGAAAACATCCGATCAAGGTGCAGCAGCAGTCAAAAAAGCAAACAGAATCTTGAGAATCATTAAGAAAGGGATAAATAATAACACAGAAAATATCATATTGCCTCTGTATAAATCGATGGTACGCCTACATCTTGAATACTGTGTGCAGATGTGGTCGCCCCATCTCAAAAAAGATATATTGGAATTGGAAAAGGTTCAGAAAAGAGGAACAAAAATAATCAGGGGTATGGAACAGCTGCTGTATGAGGAGAGAGTAATAAGACTGACTTTTCAGCTTGGAAAAGAGACGACTAAGGGGGGATATGATAGAGATCTATAAAATCATGAATGGGCGACAGGGGATGGATCACTTGATGATTACCTGTTCTGTTAATTCCCTCTGGGGCACCTGGCATTGGCCACTGTCGGAAGACAGGATACTGGGCTAGATGGACCTTTGGTCTGACCCAGTATGGCTGTTCTTATGTTCTTAAATTAAGGCATCCTTTACTGTATTCCAGCAATGGGTAATGGTCCACAAAAGGTATGGGGAAAGGTATGGGTTCCAGCAGTGAAAGATCACACAAGATGTTTGTTGTGATATGCACTTCTTTTTATCTAGGCTCCTTTTCGATGGAACCTTATTGATTATCTTTATCAAATACTGTCTTCAAGTACCTGTTTTTAACTATCCTAAATACTTAATGAAATAACATTTCAGTAGATGGCAGTATAACTACAGGATATGGTGAACAGAAACAAACCTACAGTTTTCATTAACAGTTTGGATTTATCAAGCAGCAATAGCTGCTTCATTGTTAAATATGAAACTAGATTCGTATTATAAACCTGATTCTCAACAGTCTGACCTTAACCTTTGAGGATACCTATAAACCTCTAATACTTTCCTGCTTTCCTCTTTTATTCCTCTAAGTTGCCTCTTATCATTTGCTTTCAAAAACTGGTTTTCCCTGTGCCTTTTTTGTTTGATTGAGCCACGGCTGCATCTCTTGGGGAATAAGTTCTAATATGCTTAATTATATTTAGATTTTTACATCCTTCTTAAAAAAAACCCAAAACGAACACTTAAGATATCCCTGCTGTCATATAACCCTTCTTCAATATTAGACCTACAATTTGTACATAGCATATTTCCCTCCCTAGCTATCTATGGTATGTTACAGGATAAACATTTAAAAAACAAACACATCATGCTAATTTAAAATGTACAGTAGATGGCATTGTTGTCAAATTATATATTTAATAGTTAACATTTTCCTCTTAAATATATGTAGATTAAACTTTAAAAAACTGCAATAAATAACAAGGTTGTAATAAACATCCAACAACCCAGAGCAGTCTAAAGATAAGGATTGGCAATCAATCTTGAGCTTGAATTTTATGGATTTTCACTGATTGTGATATCTTTTATTACATTGGATTTTCAATTAAATAAGAAGATTTTTCTTCAAGTTTCTAACTGGAATAATATCAAATATGTTTTAACAGAATATAATTTAAATTTTAAAACCATAATTTAAGATAGGTTGAACAAGTTTTTAAGCATTTATAAGACTATTTTGATATTTCATTAATCACATTGTAAACCTTTTCTCATTAAAGGTTTTATTCAAATTAAAATAAAGTCTTGAGAACTGTATAATTCTTACAAAATCTGGCTATTTTGCTAGTCTGTATATATGAAACTTTGTGGAATCCACAGACAAGAAGCTATATGAAAATCAGTACTGTACACTGTTTAAAAATGTTTTTCAAAGTAATAGTTGGCTTTTAGTTTGTTCAACAGTATTTTATTTTATCTACTTTGTGATCCACAGAGGAAAAGCTCTATATTAGAGCCACTTGTTATATTTAGGTACAGTGTCACCATGAATTTTCAAAAACACAAGCCCATCTCATCTCTAAATTTTAGTAACTTTCAGCAGAAAATGTTAATCACTAATAAAGGCTGCTGTAAGATCTAGAATGTCGTTGATAATGTCTTGCTTCTCTCATTTCTGTGCCAAATTTCTATCCATGAAGAAAATCTACTCATTAACTTTTCAAAATAAGTCTTTCCATCTATAAATAATGAATAGACATATAGATTTTTAATTTTCTGTTAATGCTAAGATTTAATAAATCTAATTTTGTGTTTTTACCATATAGACCTTCAAGGTGTTTGAAGATTCATCTAGGTTTTGCCTTTTGTTATTAGTCATAGGCCTTAATAAATGGGCCTTTCTTTTACTCACATAAAAAGTTAGTGTGTTCTTGTTTGTATAAGACTGAACTTTCTGGTTGACGAGATGTATGGGACCAAATTTTTCCTGGTGTAACTCCACTAGAATCAGGAAGGTTATACTGGGCATGAATTTGGCCCATTCATTTTCTTTTCATTTCCTCACTTGTTAGCATAGACTTTCAGCAAATCAAACTTCTCTCAAAAGAAATTTGTCTTAATTACCACTTTAAAAGTTGAAACTCATTTTGGCCTTAGTACTGTGTTTTTAAACACAGTTTCACACACCTGCGGAGAATATCTAATGTATTTGAGGGAAACTTTAGTGATTTTTCCTCTTTCTATTATTAATGTGCGTGTACGCCTGTGTAGGCGTTCTATTTACTTGAAAGGTTTCGAATGATCTTTTTCTTTCATCTGAAATGTTTGTTATTTTTTCACCTGGATTGTTCTAATTGGCCAGAGGTAAGACATTACTGGAAATGGAAAGATTAATATATTAAATATAGTTTTAAAATGTTTCCAATAGGTTGCTTTTGTGTCATTGAATTCATTTTTTGACAAGGCATCAACATTTCTTGAACTTCAGAGGAAAAAAGGGTAGATAGAAAGTAGGCTCCTAAACCACTGTGAAACTCTAGAATGAGGAAACATACTATTTTAGACACACTTCTTTAGACACACTTTTGTCTAATCATTTAATAAGCTGAAGATTTTATATTTGCCTTTCATAACCACTTAATACAACTTTCTGTACCTGGGTGAACATATATAAATACAGTTGATCCTGTTGGATTGGGCATTTGCCAATCAACCTTGGGAACAAACGTTATTTTAATAATAAAAAATGGGAATAAAACCTACAATTACACCAGGCCCTAAAACCAGTGGAGCCACCATGATTTGCTGGTGCAAATTGAGTAAAGGCCATAGAGGATTCCATCTTCTACACACCACTAAGCCCTGCTTTATAGCACATCTATGACAGCCCTATGGGACAACTGGGGTGTAGTCAGTGTGTATACCTGGATCCAAGTGTATACGTGGATCCACTAGCTAAAACCTCAGTATAGGGCAGGTACTATTACTACAGTTTGGTTGTTGGGAGAAGCTACCTAGTTGCTTTATGTGCATTAGGAGGAAGATTCTGTGAGTCCATTTAATTTTGCCTTTGCATGAGGGATGAGAATTTGGCTTTAGTTGTGCAGCATTTAAGGGAGAGAACTATTGAAGATTATCATATTTTTCTTGTTCCCTGTTTAAAGCCTAATAGGTATTAATAAAAACCATACTTGTGAATTTATGTATGATTTCTCTTTCAGTGTTCTCTCTCACCATACAAAAACAAAACAAATTTAAATACTCTCATCCAGGCTTTATCTCCTGGGTTGACTACTATAGTCTCCACTGCCCAAATCTTGGACACCTACTGCATACACGTGCACTCACACACCCTTAGGTCCATTCAAAATAGTGCTGCTAATATTATTACCTGGACAGTCAATTTTCTATTCTATTTAAGTTCTAAAAGATGGCAAATGATGCTAACCTCCATCTCTTGTTAGTTCTCTTCTCCCACAAGTTCCTAGATGGTTTCTTCTATGCCACCTTTTATATATGGAACACCTTCCCTGAACTAATCTATTAAACCATTACGCTGTAGTCCTCCAAATCCCTCCTTAAAACTTGCTTCTACCATGATCACTAAAATAAATTGTGACACAAAATTGACAAGGCCAGCAGGGATTACTATTATTATAAAAACATATTTTTGTTGTTTTACTAAATGAAAACTTCCTGCAAATTCTGCATGTAGCTAGTTTACACAGTCCTATCACTCTTGGCATTTTTCTAATCTTATTCTCCCCTCCCCTCTGATTGTATGTTGGACCCACTTAGTGTGTCGCCTTAATTTAGGTCCTGATTCTACAAGTACTTATGCACATATATAACTTAAGCATATCAATAAGCCCATTGAAGTCACTGTCCTTAGACTAAAGGCTTTGGTGTGAGGGCTGACTTTTACTGTGTAAATTACGGCAATCAGCAAAATAGGGTATATCATGGTAAAAGAGCACAATTGGGTCTGTGAGCGCTACCTTGTATAAATAATAATTGTAACAAATATTAGTTAGAATAAAGAAATGTGTAGAAATGGAGAAGCATATACCCTTCTATGCACAATAATTATAAAGTGTGTTTATAGTTGAAAAATGATTGGAATAGAATCGGGTTTTATTTGTGTTTTCACTTTATACTATCTCATAGTATTATAGTAGAACAAACTATGCTGGGTAATTTGAAAGGAGTTTGATGTTTATTTAGATCCAAAAATGAAGATGTCTACTGTCCCCCCGCTTGGGTTAAATTCAAAATAGGAATTATATGCATTTATTTCTGAGTGGAGTAGTATTAGAAAACTAGAGCTCTGCAAAAACCCTGTATCCTCCTGCCATTTCCAGATGTTTTCTGTTTTTGTTTCTGTGTTGTCAATCATTTCATAAGTCGTGAGCGTGCAATATAAAAAGTTTTATGGTTCATTTGTTCCATGTTTCTGGTGTGTTTAACACCAGCAAAAGCAACCGAATTTCTACAGGCCTGTCATGGGTATTACTCATAAAATGAGCGCAAACTGTAATATTTATATATTATTTATATAGATAGATAGAGATATAAATATATATATATATATATATATATATATATATATATATATATATGGCACTGTCCGGGATTCAAGTGTAGAGGAGGAACTTTCTAACATGGCAAAGCAATGGATGTAATTCCAAATGAAACTGGCACTGGAGTTTGAGCCTTTGAAAAAGGATATATTTCATATTTACAGTTATCCCTCTTAAAGACGGTTATGCTAAATGCTAATTTAATGTGACTCCATTAAAAAAAAATAAACAGCATATTTAACATGCTTTCAGCAAGACGGAGCCAAAGGGACATAGCTTAAAAATCAAACTGTCCTCTACAGAAGCATCAAAAATATGTTCTATTTTCTCCATTTTCTCAAGTGGATTGGATTTGGGAATAACTCATTTTTATATATTAATTATTTACATAGCACTGTAGGTTTATGTGGCAATTTACAGAGTTTACTAAAAGACTCGTTCCCTGACCCCAGCAGCTTAAAAGGGTAATTTAAATAAATTTTTTATTCTCTGAAGAATATCTGATGTATTTTGTTTATATTTTATCCCTCATTTTTTTTCTTGATGACAAAGTGTGGCACCTGCTATACAGATTGGAAGGAACCATGCTTGTTGCCCGTTCCTCTGATGAATAGGTCAGCTGGAGTGCTCTTTTTACCGTGGCATATCCTCCCCCAGGAGACCAAAGGTAGCAATACTATGTAGTGCTCAGTCTCACTGGTATAGTAAATTAGATTTCCAAATCTCTTCCTATGCCAGATTTTGGTGTGTTGTTGTTGTACTACTAGGCCAGTCATGCAATACAATCTTAAAGGGACACAGTCAGCTTTTAAAAATCACGTTTCTAACAGCTCAAATTATTAATTTTGTAAATAAAAAAAAACAAATATTTCCTTTTTTCTTTGTTTTTCTCTTATTCAGCTGACAGCACTTAATGTACAGTCAGCTTCAATCTTTTCTGTTTGATCAGTTGCACTTCCTTTCTCATGTTCTAGCATGATGCCGTCACTTTCATGCACTGCTCTGGGGATTGCTCTTGTGCATGTTTTACTCCAGGCCCTCTTTGAGTGTAACAGAAGCAGCAAAAGAGCAGTTGAAAATGAAAAGGGAGCATGCAGACATTCTCACAGACAAGGAGGATTTGGCTAAAGCATACGTGGTGGTGGTGGTGGCTTTTCCTCAAAGGGCCTTACCGGAAAACAGAAAAAAAAAATTAATTTTTGAAAACGGGTTTAAAATCAAAAATCAAAATATACCCTTTTGTTTATAGACAGAGTCCCCATTGGTTTCTGGGTTTTTTAAATTTAGTTTAAAAAGACAGTGCCAACTTGTTTTTTTTTTTTTAAATATGTTCTTTTTTTCTTTTTATTTTTTGGAAGTGCTCTTCTCCATGAGTGAACAGTAAGATCTTGCTCATCCCCCTCCCTCCTGCAGTTTAAGGCAGAGCCAGTGCTAAAACTTCACCAGAGATTATTGAAATGTTTATTGTAAACTTGGGAAATGTGTTGGTGTGGGGGTGAAATACATTTTTATCCTTCTGCATCTTGGTCTCAACTGACTTGCGTGTTCAGAACCTGGAGATGATTCTGGTTTTCAATAGAGATTACTTTGTATAGAAATGAGGTTTCTTGTTTTCTTGCTGAATGTCAGAAATAGTTTGTAAGCTCATAGAAATTTAAAACCCACCCCAGAAAGAATTATGTAGTTCATGTCTCCAAATTTGGACATTATATAACAATATCACTAACTTTTTTCCAGTCAGGAAATATTTTACCGCGGTTGCCCTCAAAATTATACACTATTTCTAGTTGGCGTGTGTGTCGGAGGGACTTGACACATGGGGATTCTCCCCCCCTCCCTCCCCCCCCAATATATAGAAAAGTGTTAATTCAACACTGAGGATGAAATATTAAGCTTTCAAAAGTGAGGTGATTATAATAGTTAAGGATGCTCTTCCTCAGTTTTAATTCATAACAATTTATTTTGCCTTGAGGGTTTCCACCATGCTATAGATGCTGGGATACAGATAAATAGGTGATCTTTCAATTCCCAACCCTAGATTTAAATACAAAGATGACACTCACTCTGAGCATGGTCAGATCATAGGTCTTCCAAGTAAAAGTTAAACTGTGCTAAAACAGAATTTATATCTGTGTGCAGTATTTAGGGTTAATGTGTTTAGACAAAAATATATTTGTCTCGGTAGCTGCAAGAAGAATCACAAGATACCAGGAATGTAGTTTAACTAGGCCACAACTTTATTAAGTAATGCATCTGTGAATCATCCTGCAATAACTCATCCAGTGTAGGATCATACCTTCTTTGTAATTGGTA
The DNA here is from genome assembly GCF_028017835.1 of Emys orbicularis. NCBI lineage: Eukaryota > Metazoa > Chordata > Testudines > Emydidae > Emys > Emys orbicularis. The sequence goes on along the minus strand of NC_088683.1, from coordinate 28,566,959 downwards.
CCACCTGGTAGAGGGCTGCCATTAACCCCCCCACACTGTGTTAAACTGGTCCCAGCACTGGTGCTGGATCCCATTGTCCTCCCTTGGTCCAAAGATTAAGGGGTGGGTGAAGAGAGTGATGTTTCCTTGCTGTACCAGATATTAGGACTCCCAACCATATTCCCCACCTTTTAGGAGATCTTCTGCTAATTTGCTTCCAATTCCAGTTTCAAGGAACGAGATCCCCCTAGATATCTGCCAAGTTGTGACAAAATGAATTTTACAGTTCAGATCCCTGGACTGCTGTGAGGAAGGCAAAAAAAAAAAAAACCCCAAATAAACCCACAATACCGAGACCAATCTGATAGTGAAGGAAAAATTCCTTTGTAGCACCACCAAGGTGACTATCATGAAGTCCAGAGCAAGGTTCAAACACACCCAATCCTACTTTAATCCCAGGACAGTAGCTTTTCTTCACAGGGCTATGTCATGCTAATGGGCTCTCGTACACAATCAGGGAATCTATGTCATATGTACATCACTCAGAGTCCCTGGCTATGACTGCAGCCTGGTGGTTGAGAACAAGCTGCATGGTTGCTCCATGCTCATCAGAGTTGAGTTATTAGGAGGACAGTTCTTTTTACTGTTGGCAGGTGTATACAAGAAACAATACCCCACTAAATATGCATATCTGTACTATTGCACTTGGTCACCACTATCTACGTTCCTTGTACATGTGTATGCACATGTGTGCATGTTTGTGCCATATTTGTCTAAAGATCAAGAAAATCCCTAATAAGTGTAAGGGCTTTTAGGAAATAAGGAAGAAAGGAAGGCAGTAAATCAACTGTCCTCTCTTCCCCGCTTCTTATTTTCTCATAATTTCTTACGACTTTTCTTGATTATTAGACAAATCTGGCAGAAATGTGCAAGCAAAAATGGGGAACTGTGTATGGAACACAGCGTGGTATCATGGGTTAGCATGTATGGCAGCTTGAGAGCCTGCTGTTAAACCAAAGAAAATGAGCAGGCAATACTTCTTTTTAACCAAATAACTGACTAAACAACTTCAAGCCTCAGCATGGCTGTGAATAAAATAAAACCCTAGACTCATATCTCAGTCAAAATAATGTTTTATAATTAAAGCTATGGAGAAGCAGCTACTAATAAGCTCTGTAGTATTAATAGGTTTAAAAATCAAAATTTTTCTTTGGGGAAAAATTGGTCTGAGCCATATTTTGTTGAATGGTCTAAATTAGATTTTAAAGTATTGTGATTAATTTTAGATATATTATTTTGCTGTCTGTTTCCTAAAATATAAAAGTATTGCCTTACTCAGAAGCTAAATTAAAAAGAAAAATTCCTTTCTAATTTAGGGCAGCAAATTTCTGAACCCTTGGTTTGGTTAGTAGATAGAAAATTGCCAGGGATCTCCAACCATTCCTGGAACAAAGATGCTGTATGACTTACCAGGTAGTTGCAAACCATAATATCTTGCTTCTTTTTATTATTTTGATGCTTGTGATTATATACTGAAGGAGTCTTCAGTAGCCTTTCTTATTTGCTGCTTATGATATCATTTGTTAACTGGAAAGCTGAATTCATTCAAACTTTACATTACACTAAGGCTTGTATGTGACTTTGCAATAGTGAGATAATAAACGCCTGTATTATCACACGTTAAACACTGATGATACACTGCGTACTGTACAATACACTTTAAATGAAGACAATCCCTATCCCAAGGAATCTCCAGTGACAAGAGTCCAATTGTACAGTTGCACTTTTCTAAACATTCACTGGTTTAGAAAAAGGATGTGATCTAGTTTTTTTTCAGCCCTCTCCTAAAGATTGAAATTATTGTAAATTAATAGAAACAGATTTTCAGTAGAAAAGCTTATGATATAATGGAGGGAAGGATGCTAGGGGACAGAACTCTAACACTGGTACAATCTGTATGGAAGCACGGAGAATTAGTCAGTTTCAATGGTAAACATTCTGTCAAGGTTATTAATCCTAAAAGTTGACCTACCTTGAAAGTCTTCCCTTGTTTAGTTTTAGTTTCTTGGCTCCAGTAATATTTTTTTTAAACAAATTTTGCATTGGCTTACTTATGTTGTGCCTATGTATGAACATTATGATAGAGGATTGGTTTTTTTGTACCAGTTTTGTGAGGGGCGCACAATATATTGGATTTTTAATTAAGTATTATGGTATAGTAATGCCAGAATATGGTATATGATTGATCTTTTCAAAGATACGTCAATCAGATTTTAAAAAAAAAAGCTTTCAAAGCAAATGAATGTTTAGGCTAGCAGTCTTGATAATAGCGCTTAACTGCTTCATGCAATATGTTCATTATATGCATTCATAAATATAGCACATATCGTGGCCCTCTGAATATAACACTAAGGACTCTTTCATACTGTGGCATCACCTGAGACTGCATCAGGTGTAGCATGGAGGAGGTTTCGTATACTGATTAACTGCTGATTATCTTATTTTTTATTTTCTCCTGGTGTTACTTAGTCTTAATTTTGCAAAAGTTTAAAAAAAATTATATCTATGAAAAAAATAGTTATTTCAATATACTGTTCAATATACAATACATAGTATCTAACAGTGTTAAATATAGAATTGTGTTTTAAAAAAACCAAACCCCTCCATTTGGAAATAAGTTTATTTTTCTTAATGGAAGGAACATCATTTATTAGTTGAGGAACAAGTTCACACTGTTTTTACATCAAGCAGTTCCAGCTGAAGCTTGTTAGTGATTGCCTTCCAGATTTAAAAAAAAAAAAAAAAATCCACACTGTAGTACACGAACTCCTATTGTTTGGAGATAAATAATCTGCTCATCCCCTCTGCAGATGAGAACAAAGAACATAATAGTACATCTGGTTTATCTGTTAATAGAGCAAAGATTAATTAAGCAAATACTGCACAACCTCTTAACTTCTGTATCTAAATCCAGCTTGTATGTGTGACAGATTTAACATATCTTTTAACTATTTAGCATCTGTGCATAATTCTATTCCAAAATGCTCTCCTTTTCATAAAAATAAATTTGGGGGCAGTGTTACGATAGGTAGTGGATATTTTTGTGCTTTGATTAGGTAGAATCAAAGGATTTAGTAGCTATAAATCTGTATTCCTCTCATGTTATGTTATATTCCCCATAAGGCTGTATAGATTTGTAACTATTGCTCTCTGCCATGATGCAAAGACACAAAATATGATCCAGTATTCCTGGTGGAAGATTCAGCTATAGTTATAGATTCTTTTCCTGTCCTGTCTGTGCCCCTTCCTACTTTCCTGTTACTCCTCCCCACTCCTATTCTGTACATATATACCACTGAGATACTTGAGTGCCTTTGTTGCATCATATTTGAAATTAGTTTGTAGTTTATCTGTATTGGGAGGCCCCTATAACAATTTTGGATGCTGTCAAAAATGAAGTACCAATGTGTATATGGACAACTTATTTTAGCACAAACAGGTAACAAAATGGAACGTTAAAGAATGTATTTTATCACTTTGACTAAATATTTGTAGAGTGGTTGTATTTCTGCTTTATGTCAAGTACAGTTCTAGTCACTGACTTTTTACTTGACCCCCCTTTCTTCCTCCAAATACCCTCTGCTGCTTTCTATTCATTTAATTGGGAACAGCGGGCCTTGACACAGCATCATGGACAAAAGAAGCAGCTGCAGTACAGTTAATTTGGAAGGCAGGATTTTAAAATATGAAGCCTATTGACAAAAGAATGCCCCTTCATAGATGGTGAATAGTAAGAATTGGAATAATGTAGCTGTCTTCCTTCTAGGGAAATTAACAAATATATTATTTTGGGGAGTGGACTTAGGAAGATATGGAGCTGGAAATTAGAGTAAATTTTCACTCTGAAAAGTTTATATACTTGGTAAACAGAAGTAAAAGATTACAATTATTGTAGCTTGTTTAAAAATATAACATTGTGACAGAATATGAGGCTAAGAAAAAAAAAAACTTTCTGATTTCCCATGACAACCTAAAACTTGATCCAAAAAAGTGAAGCTTAATTGTCTTGTCCTGAATGCAGCAAGGTGCTGATGTTCCATTAAAAGTCCTGCAGTAGCTGGGCAGCACGTCTGACCAGAGGATGATTATTTATTATTATTTTCAGGGTTGAAAACTGTGCAGAATGTCTCACGGTACATAGATGCTGTACAAGGATCCTTATCTAAGATCTTGTAGTCTAATTTCACTTATAATGTAACAAAGGGGCAACAAAACATTGGGATAGAGATGGAGAGGAGAAATGTAGAGGACACTGCAATACAGTTAAAAGGATGTGAATAGCTTAGCTCAGTAATCTAAAAACCTCCCTCCGCAAACCTCAGGTTTCCTGTGAAAGCCATTGAAGGACCAGAGAAATCAATGACCATTCCCCACTTGTGAATTCATCCTGTGGACTGACTTAGCCAGTTGTGCTGCACAGTGTATTTTGGGAAGGGACACACTAATGGTGGTGGTGAACTGCTGGCTGGCCAGTGTCAACTGGGTTAACCCAGCAACGAGCACTGGAACTCTGGCAGTTGAGAACAGGGGCTGCTAACAGGGAGTTTCGCAAGGGAGTTTGGAAGGGGAGTGGGAAGGGAGTAAGAGCCCCTTGCTGTTTTCTTTAAAACTATAAACTAAACTACATTCAAAACTTCTTGATTTAAACAAACCCTTTCATTAACTAGGAGACCATGCAGGCAGAAGCCCAGCAGCAGAGTGGGGGCTATCCAGTTTATTGCGCTGAGTGCAGCATGTATGATTACCTGCCCTGTGGGTGGGTGGCGTGTGTGTGCATTTGGTGCAAGGAGCTTCTGGCCCTAAGAGACCGCGTATGGGCGTTGGAGGCCAGGGTGGCGGAAGTGGAGGACCTAAGGGAGACAGAGAGGTATGTTGACAAGGCTTTCCGGGACACTGTAGAATTGTCCCACCTCCGGCCAGACAGCCCCTGTGCTGTTGAGGAGGATGAAAGGCCCAGGGAAGCAGAGCAGTCAACGGGAGCAGATGGAAACCTTCCCATAGTTGGGACCCTCCTTCCAGATGGTGTTGGGGTATCCTCTTGCACTGAGGTTACCTCTCCGGGGGTAGAGATGTCCTGGAGGCCAAATTTAGGCTGCTAGGAAAGAGACTGAAATCCAGGACCTCTATGGTAGCATTCTCAGAAATGCTCCCAGTTCCACGCGCAGGGCCAGGTAGGCAGGCAGGCAGAGCTTCAGTCTCACAATGTGTGGATGAGACAATGGTGTAGAGAGGAGGGGTTTAGATTCATTAAGAATTGGGGAAACTTTTGGGATATGGGGAGCCTATACAGGAAGGATGGGCTCCACCTAAACCAAAGTGGAACCAGACTGCTGGCACTAATCTTTAAAAAGGTTGCAGAGCAGTTTTTAAACTAGGAGATGGGGGAAAGCCTACTGCTGCAGAGGAGCATGTGGATCGGACAGAGACTTCTCTTAGAGGAGAGTCTATTGATAGAGATTCTCTAGGTTCTAGTCAGGAGCAGAGGATGGAAGAGGATAATGTAAGGGCCAGATCAGATGAGAAACATTCACATAAAGAATCGGACACATCAGAAAAGGGCAGACAAATAAACAGTGACAAGTTTTTAAAGTGCTTGTACACAAATGCCAGAAGTCTAAATAATAAGATGGGTGAACTAGAGTGCCTCGTGATAAAGGAGGATATTGATATAATAGGTATCACAGAAACCTGGTGGACTGAGGACAATCAATGGGACACAATCATTCCGGGGTACAAAATATATCGGAAGGACAGAACAGGTCGTGCGGGGGGGAGTGGCGCTATACGTGAAAGAAAATATAGAATCAAATGAAGTAAAAATCTTAAGTGAATCCACATGTTCCATAGAATCTCTATGGATAGTAATTTCATGCTCTAATAAGAATATAACATTAGGGATCTATTATCGACCACCTGACCAGGACCGTGATAGTGAAGATGAAATGCTAAGGGAAATTAGAGAAGCTATCAAAATTAAGAACTCCGTAACAGTGGGGGGATTTTAATTATCCCCATATTGACTAGGAACATGTCACCTCAGGACGAAATGCAGAGACAAAATTTCTTGATACTTTAAATGACTGCTTCTTGGAGCAGCTGGTACGGGAACCCACAAGGGGAGAGGCAACTCTAGATTTAGTCCTGAGTGGAGCGCAGGATCTGGTCCAAGAGGTAACTATAACAGGACCGCTTGGAAATAGTGACCCTAATATAATAACATTTAACATCCCTGTGGTGGGAAGAACACCTCAACAGCCCAACACTGTGGCATTTAATTTCAAAAAGGGGAACTAAGCAAAAATGAGGGGGTTAGTTAGAAATTAAAAGGTACAGTGACTAAAATGAAATCCCTGCAAGCTGCATGGGCGCTTTTTAAAGACACCATAATAGAGGCCTAACTTAAATGTATACCCCAAATTAAGAAACACAGTAAAAGAACTAAAAAAGAGCCACCGTGGCTTAACAACCTTGTAAAAGAAGCAGTGAGTGATAAAAAGACTTCCTTTGAAAAGTGGAAGTCAAATCCTAGTGAGGTAAATAGAAAGGAGCATAAACACTGCCAAATTAAGTGTAAAAATGTAATAAGAAAAGCCAAAGAGGAGTTTGAAGAACGGCTAGCCAAAAACTCACAAGGTAATAACAAAATGTTTTTTAAGTACATCAGAAGCAGGAAGCCTGCTAAATGACCAGTGGGGCCCCTCGATGATTGAGATACAAAAGGAGTGCTTAAAGATGATAAAGTCATTGCGGAGAAACTAAAAGAATTCTTTGCTTCAGTCTTCACGGCTGAGGATGTTAGGGAGATTCCCAAACCTGAGCCGGCTTTTGTAAGTGACAAATCTGAGGAACTGTCACAGTTTGAAGTGTCACTAGAGGAGGTTTTGGAATTAATTGATAAACTTAACATTAACAAGTCACCAGGACCAGATGACATTCACCCAAGAGTTCTGAAAGAACTCAAATTTGAAATTGCGGAACTATTAACTAGGGTTTGTAACCTGTCCTTTAAATCGGCTTCTGTACCCAACGACTGGAAGATAGCTAATGTAACGCCAATATTTAAAAAGGGCTCTAGAGGTGATCCCGGCAATTACAGACCAGTAAGTCTAACGTCGGTACCAGGCAAATTAGTCGAAACAATAGTAAAGAATAGAATTGTCAGACACATAGAAGAACATAAATTGTTGGGCAAAAGTCAACATGGTTTCTGTAAAGTGAAATCGTGTCTTACTAATCTATTAGAGTTCTTTGAAGGGGTCAACAAACATGTGGACAAGGGGGATCCAGTGGACATAGTATACTTAGATTTCCAGAAAGCCTTTGACAAGGTCCCTCACCAAAGGCTCTTACGTAAATTAACTTGTCATGGGATAAAAAGGAAGGTCCTTTCGTGGATTGAGAACTGGTTAAAAGACAGGGAACAAAGGGTAGGAATTAATGGTAAATTCTCAGAATGGAGAGGGGTAACTAGTGGTGTTCCCCAAGGGTCAGTCCTAGGACCAATCCTATTCAACTCATTCATAAATGATCTGGAGAAGGGGATAAAAAGTGAGGTGTCAAAGTTTGCAGATGATACTAAACTGCTCAAGATAGTTAAGACCAAAGCAGACTGTGAAGAACTTCAAAAAGATCTCACAAAACTAAGTGATTGGGCAACAAAATGGCAAATTAAATTTATCCACATTAAATTTCAAGTAATGCACATTGGGAAAAATAACCCCAACTATACATACAGTATGATGGGGGCTAATTTAGCTACAACTAATCAGGAAAAATATCTTGGAGTCATTGTGGATAGTTCTCTGACGATGTCCACGCAGTGTGCAGAGGCAGTCAAAAAAGCAAACAGGATGTTAGGAATCATTAAAAAGGGGATAGCTAATAAGACGGAGAATATATTATTGCCCTTATATAAATCGATGGTACGCCCACATCTTGAATACTGCGTACAGATATGGTCTCCTCATCTCAAAAAAGATATACTGGCACTAGAAAAGGTTTAGGGAAGGGCAACTAAAATGATTAGGGGTTTGGAATGGGTCCCATATGAGGAGAGATTAAAGAGGCTAGGACTTTGCAGCTTGGAAAAGAGGAGACTAAGGGGGGATATGATAGAGGTATATAAAATCATGAGTGATGTGGAGAAAGTAGATAAGGAAAAGTTATTTACTTATTCCCATAATACAAGAACGAGGGGTTACCAAATGAAATTAATAGGCAGCAGGTTTAAAACAAATAAAAGGAAGTTCTTCTTCACACAGCGCACAGTCAACTTGTGGAACTCCTTACCTGAGAAGGTTGTGAAGGCTAGAATTATAACAGCGTTTAAAAGAGAACTGGATAAATTCATGGAGGTTAAGTCCATTAATGGCTGTTAGCCACGATGGGTAAGGAATGGTGTCCCTAGACTCTGTTTGTCAGAGGGTGGAGATGGATGGCAGGAGAGAGATCACTTGATCATTACCTTTTAAGTTCACTCCCTCTGGGGCACCTGGCATTGGCCACTGTCGGTAGACAGGATACTGGGCTAGATGGACCTTTGGTCTGACCCAGTATGGCTGGTCATATGAGAAGAATGTGTTGCTGGCAAAGACCATACTTCTGTGGGAATCCCTAGGAGAAAGATGAGCCATAGTTTTGCTGCTTTTAGGTCAAAGTACAAGCCTTATGTCTTTGCGTAGGCCTTCTCTCAATAATGGTAGCAGCAGAAAAGCCTGGTAGTGTCTCTTGAAAGACAATACTGAGAGTGATCCCACTACTGGAAAACATAGTATGAGGAAAAGGTGGAGAGATGGGTCCCTTAGTTAGACTGAAATGTTACCTGTGGAAATGGGACATACATGTAACTAGTGCACTAGAAGTGCGTAGATAAATAAAAGGCCAAGTATTTCTCAATTGCTTAAAGTTTAGAAAGTAAAAAATATATAGCCTTGATACCTCTTTATTCATAACTAATGATTTTCAGGCACAGTTAGCTTAAATAAAAACTGAAATGTTTTAATACAACTTTTGATCATAAGGACAGAATGCAAATGCAATCTGTCTGATTTAGAGATGTTTGTCATTAGTATCTGATGGGGCAACCTTGAATATTTGAATGAAGATAATCTCAGTTGCCCTGCTGCTATCCACATGTAGAACACTAATAGTTTAGATTAATAGCAATTAATAGCAATAATTAATAAATAAAATAGATTAATAGCAATAATTCAGTATTTAATTTTTAGATATTCCACTTTTGTTTTCTATATTAGTATTTGTTCTTGCAATATAATTCTAAATACAAATGGTATGTATGGATGTTATTGTATATGCAGACATTTCTAGCAAGTTGTGGTGGTAGATTATTGCAACAGTGTAAATTGAATATTAAAAGATATTTGTATATCTGAAGAGAGAAGTAATTTTAGTTATTGTAATCAATTAATGCAAATAGAATGTACATATAAAATTCATGATTAGGTAGTATACATATTTTTAAAAATTTTCTTTCTAATAATCTAATGACCAGACTGAGTAGCCTGTGAAACAAAATGGCAGCTTCTTCAAGCGGCAGTGAATTCAAATTCTGATGAATTTGGCTCTAATGGAGTGATGGTAGCAGGGGCATTGATTATAATTGATACACTAGAGATGTAAAAGCCAAGTTGATCTTGTTTAGTGACTGGATAGTGGTGAGTATAACTCAGGGTACCTGTGACCTAGATAAAATGGACAAGTTGGTAACTGCTACCTAGGTATCAGAGCAAGAAGCATGAAAAAGAATGGCCAAGGATAACTTGAAGAATAATGGTGACACTTTACTTGTTATAACTGATATTGAAAACAAAAAGATTGTCTGAAGGATTCCTGAAAGGACATGGGCAGAAAACTGAAGATTGTGGTTACAAAATGATCTTTTTCAGCCTTTTTCCTTTATTCACAAGCACTTGGCTCTGGAAAACTGTTTGCAGCAGCTATTTTCTAGCCTGACATGGTTTCTAACGGATGGATAATGCTGATGGTAAAGGAAGAAGCTTTTTAATAATTTGTGTGAATGTAATGCTCGTGAAAGATGCTAGACTGACAACTCAGGAGATTGACATAATCTTTTTATTTATGGAATGCATACAGCATCACAGAGTAATCTCCTCTACATTGCATTTTTTCCAGTATCTAGAAGAATCATCAGGTGAATTCAACCTCCATGCCCGTTCAGTTTTTGGTTTCTCCTGAGACAGATAATGTGGTTGTCAGTTAGTGACAAATGAGTTGTTGTTGAATGTGATCTGGATACTTACATGCTACAAACTACTTTTTGAGACTACCAAAGTAATTTCATAAAACACATTAAGCTGCCATCAGAAATAGGAACTTTTGGTCATACCAGACTTATCTGTCTAAATAAATGTGACATATAAATGTAAGGTTCTGTATACCACTACCAGTTCCCTGAGCTATTTGGTCCACATGTCAAAAGCATAACAGTTAGTTACAATTTGGCAATGAACTGTGTTGCACATTATCTATGAGACTATGGTCATACCATAATATAGTGGCTGATAGAAAACCAGGAAATACTTGGGAAAAGTTAGCATATACAAACCAAAAGGTCTGGACAATATTCATGCTAATACCTGGAGCCAGATTATGATCTTATTCACGTCAACTAGTGCTTTACACCAGAAGTATCTCATTTTAAATCCGTTGGACCTCTTCTGGAGTAGGGCACTACTTAGTGGCTGACATTGACTTCATTGGGGCCAGGATTTCAGCCAGTATGAGTAAAACTATCAGTATGGCTTACAGGAAGCTATTAGGATTTTGTATAGTATTCAGCACCATAGTATCAAAGATAGTTTAGCTGATCTCTTAAGAATGTACTGAACATTAGCAGTCACTTTGAAACATTCATGGATGACTGGGACTTCAGCAAAAAATATTTAAAAAAATAAAATAAAAGCCAAATGTGGTGAGTTTCAAAATGAGAAGTGATCATTGCAATTAATATCCAATTAATTTGTCTTCATTCCCTAGTAAAACTGTGAAACATTTTAAAAAATATAAACCAAGTGCTAAGCACCCATCTTCTGGAAACCAAATTCCTTTAATTTGTGTCAAATTGAGCAAAGAAAAATCAAGGCATCCAAAATGACTAGTCACTTTGGAAATTTGTGGCCATACAGAATAATAGCAACCAGATATATAAACAGCATGGATTTATAGAGAACTCACACTAGTATGATTTTTTTTTATAAATTATAATAAAACACTATTTAATACAGATTATTCTGTTCCTTCCTTGTGTGTGCGTGTGTTTTTTGGCGTGAATGGAAAGGGATAGCTTTGCTTCTGTTTTCTTATCAAACTCACATATCAGTGTGAAACTAATGAAGACCAAAGCTGGTAAATTCAAGCAAGTTTTTGTAGAGGAAAATAACCTGAAATAGAACTACTAGTGAGAAATACCCGGAAAGTGGTTATAATGAAAAAAACCTAGGGATGAAAAGCAGCAAAAATTGGGGACTAGAGGGGACTGACTCAGGCCAGAAGAAAGAGGAAAGGAAATGTATATGCATACTTATTACTGTGTGCTTGGTGATGTACAGCCCAAGAGAGATGATTCCCCACCCCCCAAATTTTGCTAAAATAGCTTCAGAGCTGCAATATAACTGTCTGCAAGTATTTGAAGTCTGTCAATACCAGAAAAGGAATAATTTAGAAGTAATTTAATGAAAAATTAGAGGAAAAAGCTTTTAATACCGTGAACAAGCTTCAGTCAGTGGTATCTTAAACTATTTAGTAGTCTCCCATGAGGTTTAGTGGAAGACTCCACTTCTTGAATCGTTTAAAATGACACTGGACAAAGCACACAAAAATATAATTTACTAAAATGTTAGATATTTTCCATCTCTAATTTTTATGATGACACGGTATAAATTGACAAAGTAAGCCTCATAGTTTAGTAGGAAGGCATAATTTATGTAAATTCTCTTCAGAATAGGCATTAACCTTGATCCTTACATCAATTCTGTATTAAGTCTTGCCTTTGATACAGTAATCTTAATTAAAAGTGAATATTTCATGATTTAACTCCATCCTCTCACCACAGGAACAATACTCTCTCTTCTATATTACGAATAAAAATGCCATCAATAGAAAATATGTATTGCAAATTTCAAATTATAGGTTTGCATAAGGTGATGTATATTAATAAAATATCAAAACGGGTTTTTTTAACTGAAAAACTAACTCTTGTCTTTAAAATTTAATTTTTAAGATTTAGGTTTAAAATTAAAAATATTTTTCCTTAATTTGATCTCTTGTATTCACTGAATCAGAGAGAAAATGTTTGTTTTACTAGTAGCCCTTGTACTTTCAGTGGAAAGTACCACATTGATCAGGAAGGTTTTTTTTGCTAGTGTTGACACGAGCATATGATCATGTGTTGTTGTTTTTTTAAACAGTCAGTGCCATTTAGTATTACTTTCCATTGCATGCACTTGAGAGTGAGAGAAGAAGGTCTTTTCAGTTTAATTTTATCTTTTTTTAAGGAGTTTATGGAATGGCAGGTCAGGGATTTGGAAAGAAGGAAAATGAGCGCCAAAGAGTTTACGCTTTGCTCCTGTCTTTTCCTTCCTTGATTTTGATTTTGTTTTTGTTTCAAAACTCCAGCATTAGTCTTTAATAAATTAGCACTATTCTGAGTAGTATTGATACTGGTTGTGTAAATTGTGCACAGATAAAGATATCTTCTTGTCATAAGGGACTGTGCAATTGAAGTCACTACTAAACAAATACAGCTGTATTATTTCAAAACCCAGAAATTCAACGCTTGGCAAGTGGGGCAAAGACAACTGGGGAAGAGACTTTTTGTTCAAGCTTCTAAAAGCAATTCACAAGTAATACAGAAATTAAGTATACAAAATTATGTGGCAGAATCATTTGTAAACCTTTTTAAATCTTATTTTTCCAATTATGCTGTAAGGAAAGTTGTTAATACGTAACAACATCTAAATAAGTATTGTATTGATATACAAATGAGAGAGTGAACAAACTGGGTGACAAAAATATTTAGTATTGATCACTGCAGATATGTGCACTAAGAAAGGTTTAGGGGAAAGGATCTGCTATTTAGAAGTGACTATACAGACTTAAAAACACAAGAACTTTTGATTATACAACTTAGTTGTAACCCTGACAGAGGTCAAGGAAACAATCAAACTATTGGAAGTATGCCTGGTATTTCAGAGGATTCAGTTCCACACTAGAGCTGATGATAATATTAGCAGTTTCTATAGAAATAAAGTTGTCATAAAATCTAATGCCTTGATTGGGACGAGATTTATTTTGCCTCTTTATTAAGTAGCTGATTTGATAGATGACCTTTTGAACTCCGTGTATAAAAGCCCTGGAGCCTTTGGATATTTGAGGAGTTTGGACTAACCAATATCAATTATTTTAGCCTTCCCTCCAACTAGCAGCTAGATTTCTTATTTATTTAAGAATTTTCTGATCACTTTCAGGACCTGAGAGGTTAATACCTCCTGACCTCATTTGTCCATTGGTCAGATTTAAATACTGAGCTACAGCTGTCACCTTTAAAAACACATAATTTACTATTACCATTATTTGTACAGTTAACTATATTTAGGATTGGCAGCATTTGACTTTTTTTATAACTTCAAATATCAGTATTTATTTTTATAAATTTAAATTTTCACTGTTGTGGGAAGTTTTTTGGGGGCTAGATACTGACCCTACACTTAGAGATTCAAAAAGTTAAAGATTCATAAATCATTAAAGCACAAATTGTCAACATCATACTGTATGCCTAAATATTCTTACATCAACAAATCATACCTGTTTCTACTATTCATTCACTAGTCAATTTAAAACAAGCCAAATTCAAAAGCCGCCTATATCACTAGAATTTGCCTATAAAGTCTTCCGTTCCCACAGCTAGGAGGTTTGAGAAATAAAAATATATAATATATCAGCCTTTTTTTAGAAGTACTGGAATGTGTAATATTTTGCTAGAGCCAGCAGATTATTCCAGTTTTCAAAAGCTCTCCAAATTTTGAACTTATGTCCTTATAATAGTACAGAACGTTGAGCTGCGCAAGTCGGTCCTCGGAGAGGCACATGCAGTGTTTGTCTTGAACTTTTTTGAACAGACTGAATGATCTTTCCACAAACATTAGTTACTAGCTCTTTGAGTATATGTAATGCCACACTGGACATGACAGGCAATGACTGGATTTTACTTCTGCAGTATTCAAGTGCTGTTACACTGTCATGACAGGGCACTTCACATGCCATGTACAAGTCAAAATTGGGCTTGAATTCTTATGCCCCGTGCCAGGGAAAATGCACAGAATATATTCCTAGTCACTAAAATTGAGACATCTGAGCCTTGACAAATGGATCAAACATTTTACAGTTGGCAAAAAGTGATCCTGATCCATAGAGTCTCTTGGGTACATTGCAAGATATGGGTACCTTTAGTTTGAAGTGGGTATTCACCCACGAACGCTCATGCTCCAATACGTCTGTTAGTCTATAAAGTGCCACAGGACTCCTTGCTGCTTTTACAGATCCAGACTAACACGGCTACCCCTCTGATACTTAGTTAATTTTGAAATTCAGATGCAAAAGCATTCATTGCAGATTAAAGAAATTGCCTTTTGAAGCCCATTGACTTGAGTTCCACTTCTTTTTTAGACTTCATCTGCATCAGCAATAACTTGTAAACATCACAATTAAACAGTGTATCAATGCGGTGTATCGGGGTGCATTTGTGTCCATTTGCAAATGAATCCCTGTGGATTTGTCCCAAAAATACATGAAGAAAATATAGCTTGCAGTACAGTTCTCACTGGTTTCCATCGTTCTCAACCATCTGGCAAACTTTCGTTGCCTTCTTTGAGGTGACTGCATCCTCTTCTTCAGTTGGAGAGTCTGTCACACTGTCCCAATATGCATGAATGAATTTTGCTGTCTCAAAACAGGAAACACAGCGTAAGAGCGTGCACACAAACCTGATGGGCTCACATTGTTGATCACACAGTCTTTAAAAAACACTCACCTCGTCCTTGGCAAGTTTAAATATTTCTGGAAAATATACCACCAATTTGGTCACATCATGGAACTCATTTGTTTTGGTTGCAATGATTAATAGCTACATTCAAAAGATGAGCAATATGTGGAACATGCAGCACATGTGGACACATTTCTTTCGAGTCCTTTATTAAGCATTGCATATACATCACAGAATCACAGCTGGTTGCCACATTTAAAATCTGAATACCTTGCCAGTCCAGCCAGGAGTCAGTATGGCTATTCTGTTGTTTTGCCTGTAGCTCCAGACCTCATGAGCCACATCCATTTTGGTTTACACAACAGTATACATATAACCTATTCACAAGAAAGCACGAGCATTAGCACATCTAGAACTTCCAAGGCCAAGTATGGGGGAAGTATGTTAGGAAAGGGAGGTGAGCATTAGATAGGTCTTGAGTTTGTACTTAAAAAGAAAAAGTTTTAGGATATGCTACTAATACTAGAAGGTATTGAAAGGGGAGAGAATGGCTATCTCCGGAAGAACCCACGGGTCTACAGCTGGGGTCTGCGGGGTTCGAGACAGGCACTGCTTCCTCGTCACCACCAGGGGCCTAGGTAGGGTTGCCCCCAAGAGGCTATGCGTTGCAGGAAGCCCTTCCCTAAGGGGACATGAGCGATAGTCCTCAATCATTCCCTGATTGGCTGGCACTCCTGTAGCCCGTAGGATGGTTTAGGTTAAGAAATAAGTAGAAGCTAGGTTTTGAGCCAAAATTAGCTTAAGGGTAGAAGAGTATGACAAATTGAAGTTGCTAGTGTGGGAAAGTTGGAGATACAGTGTTGTGGGAAAGTTAGAGTTAGCCAGGATATGACCCAGGGTTATGTTACCATTACGTTTTGGATAGAACTGGTTTGAACAAAGTTTTTAATGAGTGTGTTTTAAGAATTGTGAATGTTTTATTAAAATTAGGGCTGTCAAGCGATTAATTGCACTGTTAATAATAGAATACCATGTATTTAAATATTTTTGGATGTTTTCTACATTTTCAAATATATTGATTTCAGTTACAACACAATACAAAGTGTACAGTGCTCAGTTTATATTTATTTTTGATTAAAATTATTTGCATTGTAAAAAAAAGTGTTTTTCAATCCCCCCATTTCAAGTACTATAGTGCAATCTCTTTATTGAAAGTTGAATTTTAAAATATAGAATTATGTAAAAAAAACAACACCCTGTATTCAAAAATAAATCAATGTAAAACTTTAGAGCCTACAAGTCCACTCAGTCCTACCTCTTATTCAGCGAATCACTCAGACAAACAAGTGTGTTTACATTTGCAGGAGATAATGCTGCCTGCTTATTATTTACAAAGTCACCTGAATGTGAGAACATGCATTCCCATGGTACTGTTGTAGCCAGCTTCACTTTATGCTTCAACCACCATTCCAGAGGACATGCGTCCATGCTGATGACAGGTTCTGCTCAATAACAGTCCAAAGCCGTGCGGACCGACGCATATTCATTTTCATAATCTGAGTCAGATGCCACCAGCAGAAGGTTGATTTTCTTTTTGGTGGTTCAGGTTCTGTATTGCTTTTTGAAGACTTCTGAAAGCATGTTCCACACCTAGTCCCCCTCAGATTTTGGAAGGCACTTCAGATTCTTCAACCTTGGGTCGAGTGCTGTAGCTATCTTTAGAAATCTCACATTGGTACCTTCTTTGCATTTTGTCAGATCTGCTGTGAAAGTGTTCTTAAAACAAACATGTGCTGGGTCATAATCCGAGACTGCTGTAACATGAAATATATGGCAGAATGTGGGTAAAATAGAGCAGGAGATGTACAGTTCTCCCCCAAATAGTTCAGTCACAAATTTAATTAACGCATTATTTTTTTAATGAGTGTCATCAGCATGGAAGCATGTCCTCTGGAATGATGGCCTAAGCATGAAGGGACATACGAATATTTAGCATATCTAGCACGTAAATACCTTGTAATGCCGGCTACAAAAGTGCTAGGCGAATGTCTGTTCTCACTTTCAGGTGCCATTGTAAATAAGCAGGCATCATGTCCCGTAAATGTAAACAAACTTGTTTGTCTTAGCGATTGGCTGAACAAGAAGTAGGACTGAGTGGACTTGTAGGCACTAAAGCTTTACATGGTTTTGTTTTTGAGTGCAGTTATGTAACGGTGCAGTTTACACATGTAGATTATTTTTCACCATAAAGAGATTGCACTACATTACTTATATGAGGTGAATTGAAAAATACTATTTATTTTATCATTTTTAGAGTGCAAATATTAGTAATCAAAAATATGTGAGCACTATACACTTTGTATTCTGTGTTGTAATTGAAATCAATATATTTGAAAATGTAGAAAAACATCCAAAAATATCTAATACATTTCACCTGGCATTCTATTGTTTAACAGTGCGATTAAAACTGTGATTAATCGCGATTAATTTTTTGAATCGCAATTAATTTTTTTGTTAGTCACGTGAGTTAACTGCTATTAAACAGCCCTAATTAAAATGCTATCTATATTGATAGTATGGGAAGGACATTGGTGCAGATGTTAATTTAAATGTGTAATGTAAAAAGCCAATATGGAGGTAGCAGAAATATAATTATGGGAAAAGATAGTTTAATGTTAATTAGTATTGTTATAGATTATAAAAGGAGTAGCCTTGATAAATTGCAAGAGATCTCTAAATAACATCGAAAGGGTAGCATCAAATTCCAGGATTATAAGGTTGTACTTCACTCTGTTGTCGGTGGACTGATCACCCGTTAAAATAACAGGAGTACTTGTGGCACCTTAGAGACTAACAAATTTATTAGAGCATAAGCTTTCGTGGGCTACAACCCACTTCTTCGGATGCATCTGTTGATACACTATTTCATCTTTGCGTCTAAGTATAATTGTAATATTGTGTAAGTGGTAGTTGCATGTCTGTTTGCTTAACTAATCATTTTCCTTTATAATAAAGGTTGGTTTTATCATTCAAAGTGTCATTTTGTGGTCCTCTATTAAATACATTTTCTGTACCCAACCTAGAGGCTCAGACCTGAAAATTGTTTAGTTTTATTGCAACCTGATCTTTAACAACTTAATATTAATTGGGAACATTAAAACATAAGATTACAAAAGGTTATATATGAACCAGGAAGTCCTCTCCAAATCATGCCATATCTCCCATCTTTTGGGAGTTGCCTGAGCAACACAGATCAATGGTGTGCTTCTGCCTTAGACCTGCCTCAGCGCTCCTCGCTGCAACTTGCCTTGACCCTAGACTCCCAGCTCTCCGTGTAGGCTGGGCTTCTGACTGTACTTCTGGTTAACTTTCTTTGGCTTAAGACCAATGGTAATCTTGGTAAAAGACCCTGCTCTGGCCCAACCCAGGTTCTCGCCTCATGCTTTCAATTTGGTAACGAACTCTGACTTTGTGGTAGTGACCTGGCCTCACCCTGGAATGATTTCTGACCTTCAGCCTAGATGGTGAACAGCTTGCTCTGTGCCCACAGGCTGCCCGTGACCCAGCTCTGACAATCTAGTTATGTATTTCTAATGTACCCATCACTGTGGTGTCTACATAACTCTTCGTTATGGACTGTAAGTTCCTGGAGTGTATGCTTCTTTTGTTCCCCTCAGTGCTGCACAGAGAGGGTTTCTATATACATATGTGTAGATGTATAAATATAAAAGTACAAAAGAAGCATAAATTATGTGTATATATGTATTTGTCCAGGACTTCTTGTGTTAAGGTTTTTGAAAAAATCCACTGAGCCAGTTCTGCTTAGATTTAAAACAGTGGCTCTAAAGATGATAAATATTTAAGACCAAATTTATCCCTCTTGTAACGTCAACGGGCCTATAGAGTTGCATGAGGGATTATACCCTAATGCAGGGTGGGCAAACTGCATCCAGCCCACCAGCCATTTTAATCCGGCCCTTGAGCTCCCGCTGGGGAGTGGGGTCTGGGGCTTGCCTTGCTCTGGCGCTCCAGCTGGGGAGCAAGGTCGGGGGCCGCTCCGCGCAGCTCCCAGAAGCAGCGGCATGTCCTCCTTCTGGCTCCTACACGTAGGGGCAGCCAGGGAGCTCAGCTCCACACGCTGCCCCCACCTCAAGCACCGCCCCTGCAGCTCCCATTGGCCAGGAACCGCGACCAATGGAAGCTGCAAGGGCGGCACCTGCGGACGGGGCAGCATGCAGCAGAGCTGCCTGGCCGCGCCTCCGCGTAGGAGCCCGAGCAGGGACATGCCACTGCTTCCGGGAGCCACTTGAGGAAAGCACCGCCTGGAGCCTGCACCCCTGAGCCACCGCTCCCCAACCCTCTGTCCCAGCCCTGATCCTCCTCCCACCCTCTGAACCCCTCGGTCCCAGCTTAGAGTCCCTACACCCCAAATCCCTCATCCCCAGCCGAAGCCATCATCCCCCTGCGCACCTGCCCCAGCCCAGAGTCCCATCCTGCACCCTGAACTTCTCATTTCTCACCCCACCCCGGAGCCTGCACCCCCAGCTAGAGCCCTCGCCCCTTCCCGCACCCCAACCCCAATTTCATGAGCATTCATGGCCTGCCATACAATTTCCATACCCAGATGTGGCCCTCGGGCCAAAAAGTTTGCCCATGCTTGCCCAACGGAGTGTAAAATTTCCAGTGCTAATCCATGAACCTTATCTATTTTTCTTTGTAAAATACTTCTGACGTATATTCTTCCTCTCCAAATCATGCCATATCTTCTGAACCTGTATACACTGACAGTGTCCTGTCTACCAAAGGGCTCTAGTGAAAGCAGCTAAACTGAGTTTACAGAGAGGAATGTTTGATCTCCCCTGTTTAGGGCTACTCTCTGCTCACCAAAGCAACAGAAGGGCATTTTTACATTTTCCAAAGAACTGAACTAAGTCTCACTGCTCCCCTCAGACGGAAGGAGGTCCAGTGGTCAGGGTGCTAGCCTGGACCATTGGGAGATCCATGTTAAATTCCTGCCCTTCTACAGGCATCGGTTGTGACCCTAGGAGTGGGCATCAACGTGTCAAAATCAACTCTGGACCCTATTCGGTCCCTGGAATTCATAGAAGCTTGCATTCACGTGACCTCCCCCTGAGCTTATCTGCCACAGAACAGATTCCAGAACCTACTGGACCAAATAGTCCTGGCAATCGCCAACCCTTCAGTCATGGACAGGACCTGCCTTTCCATCCTAGGGCATGTGGTGGTGTGCACATATGTCACACCCTTTGCCCGCCTGCACCTTCGCTATATAGTTAAGGCTGCAAAGAATCTATTCTCCATGCACCAATCCATGGACGCCATACTCAACATTCCACTGGAGGTCATCTCTTCTCTTTGGTGGTGGACAGACCCACTACAAGGCTGCTCTAGGCAATGCCCTTCCTCCCATCCTCACTGACCAGGACAGTCTCAACAGATGTGTCACTCACAAAATGGGGCGCTCAAATTGGAGATCACATGACACATGGCACCTGGACCATGCAAGAGGCCAGGATGCACATAAACATACTAGAACTTCTGGCAGTATGCAAAGCATGCCATGTGTTCTTACCAGCTATGTGCTATCGCCACGTCCTTGTCATGTCAGACAACATCAGCACAGTATAGTACATAAACAGACAAGGGGGCACGACGTCCCCAGTGGTGTGTTTGGAGGTGGTTCACCTCTGGGAATGGTACATTGCACATCATATCCTTTAGTCAGGAGCCTATCTGCCTGGCATCCAGAATATCATTGCAGATTCTCTAGGAACTTTTCAACTGACCATGAATGGAAGTCGTACAACATGATAAAGATCTCTGCGATTGGTCGCTGGGGTACACCAATCAGATATCTCTCTGCATCACACATCAACACCAAGTCAGTATTGCTTCAGAGGAGAACTCGGTGCCCACTCACTGGGCAAACCCGCGGTCGTCAATTGGTCAGACCGGACGAACTATGCCTTCCCCCCGTACCACTCCTACCCCACGTCCTCCACAAACTCTGGCAGGAGAAAGCTACAGTAATTCTGATCGCTCCATTCTGGCCTCGCCAATTCTGGTTCCCTCTTCTCTGCATGTTGAAACAACCTCCACTCCCACTCCAGACATTTCTGAAACTGCTGACATAACCCAACAGCAGACTTAGGCATCCAGATCCATGGACGCTACACCTGATGGCTTGGTTTTTGGATGGACGCCTCCATTAGCATGATAATGCTCAATGGCAGCACAAGACGTCCTCTCCAGTAGCTGAAAGGATTCCACGAGGCGATCCTGTCAAGCCAAATGGACATGCTTCACCTCCTGGGCCCAACAGTAAGGTCTTGCCCCCGAAGCTGTGGGCATCCCCATGCTCGTAGACTATTTCCTCTACCTGAAAACCTCGAGACTCTCTCTCAGCTGTAACAGAATTCATGCACCCACCATTAGTGCTTTCCACCCTCCAATGGAAGGGCATTTGATTTTTACCCACCCCTTGACCACCGGATTATAGAAGTGCCTTTTACGTAAATATCCACCCATTCAGCCTGTTGCTCCCCAATGGGACTTCAACCTAGTCCTTACCTCTTTAATGACCTCTTCCTTTGAACCTCTGGCCTCATGACCCCTCCTCTCTCTGTATAAGTCGCTTACCTTGTTACCATTATCTCAGCGAGGAGGGTTGGTGAGCTGGGAGCCATGATAGCAAACACCCCTTTCACCACATTCCATAAAGACAAGGTCTCACTGCAACTGCAACCCAAGTTTCTGCTAAAGGTGGTTTTCCAAGTCCACCTCCACCAACCCATACATCTGTCTACCTCCTTTCCAAAATCACATGCCTCTGATGAGGAACAGCGGCTTCATTCTCTCAATGTGTGTAGGGCCCTAGCCTTTTACCTACACAAGGTGAAGCCATTCCAGAAGTCTTCCAGGCTATTTATCGCCATAGCGGAGAGAATTAAGGGACAGACCATTTCCACCCAGAGAGTCTCTCAGTGGGTCTCAGAGTGCATTACACGCTGCTATCAATTGTCAGGGCGCTCCCCACCAGGTGGGATATGAGCCTATTCCATGAGAATGCAAGCATTAACCCAGCCACGCTCCACAATGAGCCCCTTGCAGACATATGTGAGGCGGCCACGTGGAGTTCGGTACACACCTTTTCCTCTTACTGTGCTCTAATACATTGATTCTGCGACAGATGCCTCATTTGGCACAGCAGTCCTCTGTTCTACGGTTCTGCCATCTTCCTCCCACCCTTCTGCTATCTAGGAAATGTTTGTCAATCACCCTCAGTAGAATACAATATGGGCCATCACTTGAGGAGGAGGAGATGGGGTTACTTACCTGTAACTGGAGGTTCTTCAAGATGTGTGGTCCCTATCTGTATTCCACTGAGGGTTATGTGCATGCACCTAGAGCCAGAGGTTTTCAAAGTAGTATGGCTCGGTGGTCTGCGCACACGCCCTTTTTTGCCTCAGGCAAAACCACGGGCACATGTGCAGACTGCCAAGCAATACTATTTTAAAAAGCTTTGGCGCATGCGCATAACACTCAGATAGGGATCACACATCTTGAAGAATCTCCAGTTACAAGTAGCTAACCTCCTCTTCCAGGGTTCCTAATGTATACCATTGCAAAGTGTGCTTCAGAGAGAACTGTGTGTCAGAGCAGGACACTTATGCACTGTTTGGAGAACTCAGTCTCCATAAAAGACTGCATGCAGAGTTAAAAATCATACAGAGCCCATAATATGTGCATAAACTGTACTTAATAACGAAAGAATTCCACTGAAACCCTCCACAAACCAGTCAAACTCCTCTTTGCCAAGACAAAAATGGATAAAAATAAGTTTGTTTTTAGGCCAAGCCTTTTTGAAGTTATAGTGAGCCAAAAAAGTCGGGAAAATCTTTTTCCAAGTGAAATCACCTCCTTTCTTTCTTTTTTTTTTTTAAACCCTTATCTCAAATGCCTTGTCTAATTATCCTCAAACTGAACATTAGGATTTTTTTTTTTTCTGGAAGCATAATGTATGTGTAATTTCAGGCAGATACATTTAGTGCAAGTGCAATTAAATGGGGGTCAAAATTGGGCTTACAGTTGGAACCTAGTTTTATTTTTAACTAGCTTGTCTCCACAATAGATACATGGAAATGTTTTTTCTAACTAATCTTTAGGAGAGTTCTTTTTGTTGAAGTAGAACTCAGTGGAAGTTCTTGTGTGCTGAACTAATGGGCTGCTGTACGTGAAAGAGATGCACATAGACTGGTTTATTGCCATCCTGTTAATGTCTTCATGCTATTTGTACCTCTCCGTGGGAAAACTGAGATTTGTATAACATTTACACTCTTTCCGTTACCTCTCTGCTGTTCCTAACATTTCAAAGTGGTGCAGAGATTTAGCCACACAACTTCTATTTCTGTTAATTGGATTTGTATGGCTAAATCCTATGGAATTCTTTGAAAATATCATGGTTCCATGTTTATGAATATTTTATATATAAATAAATATATGCATAATATGCAGACAGAAGGAAATCAGAATAGAAAAATCAGTTTTAGTTTATATTTGTTTGAAGATGAACAACTTTTGACTTACCATATGTGGAAGAGTTCCCATTTTGAGTATACTGAATGAATAATAAATGTGCTTTTCTTGCCTTAAGGGTTGGTTGATTGATTGATTGATTGATTTTTAAATGCATGAACCATTTACACACGAGTCTTCTGTACTTAACTCAGGAGGGGGAAAAGCTTTTCTGATTCACTAATCCTTTTTTTCCTTTGCAAATAAGGGGTCCATCCATATCATGCACCCACAAGGTGTACAATACACAAAGAGGAAGGAGGGAGACAAGTAAAATGCCTGACCTGCTATAATGTGAAGAGTAGACAGATTTTTTTCTGAAAAATAAAAAATACTGAGGGGGACACAGGAAGGGTAGCACTGAATCTACCACAAGTATTTGCTTGTTATGAAGATTTTGTATAATTATTTAATCTTTGTTGTTCAATAAGTGAATTGTTACCATGGTAGCACTCATATTACACAATTTCTCTGTTTATAAAATAAGTTCAGAACATTTTCTTAGAAAGAGAGGTAGGTCTCCTCTGCACCAATGTTTGTGCTGTTTATCTTTTTAATGCTGAAAAGTGTCTTATAGCTTCAATTACCAAGGTTTTGTCTCTTTATAAAATTGTTTTTGAGATGCAAATATGTCAATTTTAGCGCCAATCTACTCCAAAGATAAAACTGATCAGATTCCGACTATATTTGCTGCTTTTGTGGGGTCAGATCCATGAAGACAAATACCATCTCCACCCTGGTTTAGTTTGGATCACTAGTTGTGCTGAGGTAGCTTTGCACTTAAGTAGTAAAATCAAATGGAGAAATATTTTAATGCCTCTTTAAAAGATGGCAGGCTGCTGCATGCCCCAAAGGGAGTAGTGTGTAGCTCCTTACTCAAGAAACCAACTCCTGACACTGATGAGCTCGCTGTTGTGCTGCTTTTCTGTCTCTATCCTATCCTTTAGGGATAAGACTGAGAAAGTGATTGTAAGGCACTGCTAGTTCAAACTCCCTCTGGTTTTTGGGTTTCAACTAGTGTATGATCCAGAGAGCGCTTTGTCTGTTTCGTGATTGATCGCCTCCTAACGGACAAAAGTTAGGCATCCAGGCAGATTCTTTTGAATCAGTCAGCTGATTAATACCACTGACTAGAGTTTACAACTCTAATGCAGATCCTGGCACGGATGGATGAAATAACACTTGAATGGTTTTGTTTCCTCCTATCAGAGAAATTTCAAAAGGTAGTGTTGTGGAATTCTTCATCCATTACGTTCAGCACATATGTAAGGCCACAAAGGAAATAGGTGTTGGGATGTGGTGTTATCAGCTTGCAGTGATGTGCAGTTTTTCATCAGACCAAGATAGTGTCTTTTGCCAAGTGCCAGGCAGAGAGAGAGGCTTAGATGAAAAGAAACTGTTAGAGACTTAATCCAGGTAGCATAAAGGTGATGTAGATTTTTGAGAAAGAATCTAGAAAGCATGGAGGGGTTGGTGTATTCCCCTGTTATCAAGGTGTCTATCTGTGTTTTCTCAGTGAAATTCTCTTTGTTCCTGTGAAACCCCAGCTGCTCCTGAAATGTTCACCTTCATTTGGTGTGGTGATTGTGTGACCATTTCTCTCCAATGTGGACCTTGCCACAGTTACCCATGCCTTTGTAATCTTCAGATTGTCACTCTGTTATGATCTATCTTCAACTCAGATTGTTCAGATGACTGAGAGAGGGCACTTTTCTATCGCTAGGTCTTTTCATTGTGTTGTGTCGTCATGGTTACTCCCAGCCCCAATCCTGGAGTCCATCCTTTGGGCCCTGTACCACTTTTATTGTATTACTTTTAACCATTTATTTTCCGAATGCGGATTTCACTTAAGTGCAGACGATAACCAAATCTTCAATGTTTCCATCACAGTTTTATTTACACCTTACCCTCTGTGTGCTTCATACCCATCAGCTCATGATTCTGTCAGAACTTTCTCTTATGCTAGCGACTCCAAAACAGTTGTGCTGCTAGTTGGTAAAACAAATACTCTTGAACACAACTTTACTCACTTTATTTTCCTCTGTGCTCTGGATTTATTTCATCCTCCCCTGTTAGCAACTTTGATGTTTGACTTTATTCTGAATGCACGCTTGTCTCCATCCCTCTGCTTGGCCCCAAACAGGCAAATATGTAAACTGTATTATCACTCTTAGTTGGTTGCATTTGATTCTTTACCTCGCCACTACTCAAACTCCAATTGAAGCTTTTATTTCCTTTTGATTTATAGTAATACCCTTCTTTACAATTTCTAAATTCCACAAACTGAAATCTGACCAAATAATTGTCTCATTAGTTATATCTGGAAGTAAAAAAAAATATTATGTATTTGGAAGCCTTCAGTAATTCTCTCTGTCCCCACACTTCACCTCCCCAACTTCAGATCTTTAAGATTTTCAGGAGCTCAGTGCTTTCTGAAAATTAGGTCTTTTTATGGTGTCTCAAGTTGGGCATCCAAAAATTGAGACCCAAAATCGCCCATCTCATTTTAAAATCTTTCCCTATAACTATCCACTTTCTCTGGTCTTTTTGTTTTTTGGGTTATTGTGGGGTTTTTTTGAGCCTGGAATACTTATTTATAGATTTTACATATAGAAATAAATAGGGACATCTATCCAACACTCAGGACCACTGAGTGCTTATTTATATATGCAATTTAAACCCAATCCTACATTATCTATGAATATTGCATAGTGTAGCATCTTCATATGTTACTTGTACTTTAGACTCTGTTCAGCTGTGAAGCATTTGTGATGATACAGAAGATGTGTATATTCTATGATTATTAACTAATCTGTTTTTATAAATTGCTTTTGTATAGCAAGATAACTTTACAAAAGTGGTTTTAATTTGGAGCATCCCAACTATTTTGTTTGGATCCACTTAAAAAAATTCTGACCTTTGACCTTTGTATACTGTGCATCTTGACTTGCTATTGACCTGCCAATTAAGCTGTAGGGGGCATTGTCTTGCTTGTTGGAAAAGGCGTGTGCCCCTTTAAGAGCTAGAGAGACAGGGAGTGACTCTGCTGCAGCTGCAGACCCCGTCAACATGGGGATGCTCACCGATTCCCCACCCTCAGGTGACCGGAAGAGAGGGGGGAATATATAGGACCATGCTGGGTGCAGGAAAAGCCCTCTTTTCCCTGGACCAGGCGGAACAGCTTTCACCCTCCCACCCATGGAAGTTGTGAAATACTGGGTTTTGTCAGGATCCACTGTGGTCATTGAACTGGTTACGCCTTTCTTGTGGGGCTGGGGGGTTTTCCCCACCAAGGCAAAGTGTTTTTTTTCAGCCTTCCCCATAGCGGGTTCAGGGGTGGGGGCTTAGTTGGTGCAAACATGAAGGGGGAGTTAGGCTATGATGTTGCAACTTGTTACGTAAATATGGAGTGGATGTCTAGTGCAGGTACTCTATAGAAAAGAGATACAGTGATAAGATAAAATGGATTGGTAAAGGACTTAGAGGAGTTATTCTTTAAAGGAAGAGAAACAGGGTGGGTTCGGGACACCTATAACTGGTATGCCGGGAGCCAGCCCCCTCCTTTATAGCTCCCCTTAACCTTCAGTTGAGGGGGGAATTGTGAGGTGCCAGCAGCAGGTTGGCTGGGGACCAGGATGGGTAAGGGGGATGGCTGACAGAAGCCCTCCATCTATATATTGAAATGATTATGGAATTACCTGCACTGTACACTTTTATCTGTCAGGTACTCCTAGATATTTAAGAATAAAATTGTGTCCTAATTAAACCACATCCAGTGTCTCCTGTCCTCCTTTCAGCATAGCCAGACAATGAAATGCATTACAAAATTCCGTTCTTCCCATTCAAATCTTGTGGATCCAGCTGCAACTGGATGCTGCAACTAACTAAATTCGCTGGGCATTGCACATTCAGGTAACTTTATTTGGTAACTAAACATCACAAAGACATCAGTCATCTTGTTCATCTGCTAAATTCTCTGTGGAACAAAAGTACTTGAACTAAATGCTTGAAATCACATTTTCCCTAGATAAAGTACGGTAGTTCAGTAACCAAAATTATCTGTGATATGACTAGCAAAATTTAATCTTTGTATTAAATGATCACAGAAACTGAATTAGGAAAGTGCTGAAGAACAATTTTTTAAAATAAGGTGCTGACAGATGTTTTATGCTTATTTATCTGATGATAAAGCCTCATTTTAAAGGGGGGGGGGGGGAGAAAATGATGGAAAACTGTTTGATAGTAGTTTGATTATTTTTCTCTGTTTTCATTTGAGAGGGTTTTTTAAAGGACATTTTCTGTAATTACATGCAACATATGTATTTAAGGGAAGATGAAGGCTAAAATGTTAATATTTCATGGCTTATTAGTACATATGGAATAAAGGTTATATTCTTAATTTATATTATATTATAAATTTAAACTACGTGTAGTTTACATATATGCCTTTAATAAAAGCCATATTCCAGAGCCCCTGTTCTTATTGATTATCATGAAACTAATCACTTAGGGGTAGAATAATTAGTTTGCAATGTGATTGTAGTAAGGGACAATGTTGTGACATAGCTTCGGAGCAGTCCAGGAGGAAGATTGTGACTCCCAGAGTCACCTCCTTGTCTTCCCAGTGCTCCAGGAAAGGAGTAAATGGACATTTAAACCTGGCACAGATTATCTGTGATGCACCAGCATCAATATGTTCTTGGACATGTTGGGAGGGTGGTCCAAGGCTCTTCCCCTTTCTACCCACTTGTGTGAGGTGGGGATGTAGTGGCTTTGCAGAACCTGCTACTCCCCATGTCCGGGAATTGGTGGTATGGTGCGTCACTGTGCAGAGGGGACTACAGTCTAGCCCTGTCTGAGTATACTACTCAGTATGAACAAGGGTATTGGAATGTGGGCCTAAATGTCCAGGTTTTGTAAATGAAAATTTCTAACAGGATCTGCTTACTCTAACATCACATACCAAAACTAATTCTAGTTGGTGTCTTATGTAGAAATGCATAGGTAAATCTGGGGAAATTCTTATTAGTCTCACTTGTTTGTTGAAGTTAAACACTAGCTGAAATAATATAAATGAAAGCATGTGTGCACATCTTGTCATGAGTTGTGAGCTATGGAATAAGCTTTATTGAATTTTCTAGTATTTATATTCAACTTTATAACAAGTTTCTCTTGTAATTCATAGTATGATCTGCATTCATTGATGAACAAAGTGGCACCTTCCATGAGTTAACATAACCTTTTAAAGTCTAATTCTGCTATATAAACACTATGTAAAAAGGTCACCTCTTTAACAGGTTTGATCCATATATATATTCAAAGTCATACCTGCTTACTTAAGTGACACCAGTTGTTCCTATTTTTTTTAACTTATTTTAATATTACTGCAAGCCATCAGAACAGTGTGTGTTTGCTGTCCTGTGTATAGTCAAAACAAATATAGGGTCAAATTCTGTCCTCTGTTACACCTTTCCAGCAGAGTGAGGTTGCACAGGTGTTACTGAGGGCAAACTTTGAAGACACTGAGGTTGTACAGTAGAACTGAAGGCAGAATGTGGCCAGTGACTCTTTGTTTCTGGTGATGGGCTATGGATGCGCAAGAATCCAACTTGAATTTCAGGGTGACTTTTGCAGGAGTGGTAACGAGGGGGAAAAATCATATTTTTACTTGTAAACTGAGCACATTTGATAATTTGAGTTGGAAATCTTGAAAGAACATAAATATGGAACTCTTATAATGTTTTTAAACAGTCATTTTTAAAGAAGACTCACACATCAAACTCCCACATACTTTATTGTTTGTCTAGCCTTGTCGATAAAATGTCTTTTTAATATTTCAAAAGTATTTAGGTCAAATACTCCTGAGGTGCTTATTTTAATTAAAAAATCTTAATATCTTGTTTCCTTATGACAGATTGAATCAATACCCTTTCAACATTTAATTATCATAAGCATCCAAAAATAGATTGCAATTAGCACAAGTTTTAAAAACTTCTTTGTTGAAGGGAGCAATGTATGTTGAATATGATTTTCATAACACCTTGCACATGGGTAATTTTGTCTAAAATCTTGTTCCCAAAGGCCTGATTTTGAGAAGCAGCCTCTGGTTTTCTTGGTGTTATTCAGAGCATGTAGCTATGTATTGTTTTGTCCATAAATTAGGTCATTAGATGTTTAAATGGATTCAACTTTTTGTGAATGCAAAATTACACTCACACCATCAGAGGCCAGGTTGAGGCGCTTTTAAAAACTAAGGCCCACATTTGACTTACTCTTTGGTGTAACCTATTTTTTTTTAAACGTACTTATAGAGCAGGGCAAGGGTAAAAAGATAGTCATACCGTGTAGAGCAGATTTCTAGTTGCACTCTTAATTTTGTTGAGATAGTGTTCAATGTAACTTAGTGGAATGAGAGTATTAAGACATTTCAAAAATGTAGATACCAGATCTTATACTTAGAAGTATCATTATATTTAAGGTTACCATTTTTATCTATCTAGGTTTTTATATTGCATCCACCAGTGGTAGTATCTAGATGTTTTGTTACAGAATTTTTACTGTCCTGATACAGAGGAAGTACAAATGAAAGACGCTTCAGAGCAGATGGAGAAAATCATAGGCAAAGTCTGACCAATTCTAACTCAAGGATTTCCTTCCATTGTAATCCCTAGTCACTGAGGAGGCCAGAAGATCCATATTTCCTCCATTACAGCAGTCTCTAAGTCATACCCTGGAGATCTATTTTGTACTGTCAACCAACTCAGGACCCACAATGCACCCTTAGGCACCAGCATCACTTGTCAGGAGGAATTGCAGACATATTTCAAATAAAAGATTATGCAAATCCAGAATGACCTTTCCAAATCTTAGGATACGAGGGTGGTGCACATGGTCACTGGCACAACACATTCCTTCTCAGGTTCTGGCCCACTTGCATGTGAAGAGTTTCTCTATATAGTGCCTTTGTCCACCCTAGAAGGATGTAAATTCTAATGCACATGAGTGTGTTGCACACAAAATGGCCCATGTGGACCTGCTGGCATGCACTAAAACTTCCCTAGAACACATTAATGTGGTCCTGTTTCAAAAAGTACTATATTAATGTGCACTAGAAAACTTTCAGTGTGCACCAGCAGAATCCACACAGGCCAGTTAGTGCATGACTGCTAGTGTGCACTAGAATTTATACTCCTATAGTGTGGAGTAACGCACCATGCCTTAGACAAGCCTTAAGACATCCTTGAAATACTTAAAGGAAATCTGTGCATCCGCATATGACTCTGATCTTCTGGCTGGCTTGGCTAACAGGCTTCTGACAGGTAGCCAAGAATGTTTGGGGATTTGGCTACAGAAATAATAAATGCATCCTTTGAAGAAAGCATTCTCCCACACAAAATAGTCCAGTTAATGCCTTGAAAAACCTCATTTGACATAGTGAGCTAGCCAGCCATCACCTGTTATCCAGTCTACCCTTCCTGGCTAAAGTTTTGGTTATTTTCACCTTCCTGGACCATTCCCACTCTTGTTTTAAACCCAGTTATGACACAGGGAAGGTGATGGTTGGGATGTAGTTGTAAATGATCTCCTTGCCATGGACAGTGGAAATACTTCCATATCCATACTCCTAGTGCTCTCAGCAAATGTCTCATACAGTCACTCATGAAACACTTTTGACAAGCTCCTTTGAGACCTAACAGATTCCAGGTGTTGAGGGTACCCGAACACGGGGAAGCAGAGTGAGCTGGCTCAGTTCCCTACCCTCCTAGATTTCCGAAGATCACAATGGGAAGCTGCACCTCTGCATCCAAGGCTCTCACGAGAGCAGTTCCAGAAATCTACAACCTTTAACCTACTTTGAAGGGTGCAATTAAAATCCATGAGCGTGGAAAAGAGCTGCTGCTTCCTAAAAGACACTTTGATTTAACAAATAATTCGTATCTCTACAGTGCCTTTCATTAGTGGATCTCAAAGTATCTTATAAGCATTAATTGATCCTCGCATCACTCTGTGAGGTAGCTATGTATTATTTCCATATTACAGATGAATAAATGGAGGCACAGAGAGGTTGTGATTTGCCCAAGGCCAAAAGGATTGATTGAAGAACAAGGGTAGATTTCAGTTCCTCTGACTCCAATTCCCATATCTAACCATTCCAAGAAACCGGTTACTGCTTCATTGGAAAATAAGTGACCCATGTGATTTCATGAGGTCCTGCTCCGAGATTTGACTGTAGAAAACCCTGCACTGGAAACAGCAGAGTGGAGTGAAATCCTATATCCAATCACCTAAGTCTTGCAGTGTAAAGATACAGGCAGCAGAAAAGCAAATGAGTTAATGTTTCCCAAAGTTATTGAAGGAATTAAAAGGGTTTTTCCAATTTATCAAGGGAAGAAGAAATGCTAAAGCAGGGGTCGGCAACGTTCGGCACGCGGCTCGCCAGGGTAAGCACCCTGGCGGGCCGGGCCAGTTTTATTTACTTGCTGACGCAGCAGGTTCGGCCGATCGCGGCCCCCACTGGCCGCGGTTCGCCGTCCTGGGCCAATGGGGGTGGCGAGAAGCCGCGGCCAGCACATCGCTCGCCCGCGCCGCTTCTCGCCGCCCCCATTGGCCCGGGACGGCGAACCGCGGCCAGTGGGGGCCGCGATCGGCCGAACCTGCTGCGTCAGCAAGTAAATAAAACTGGCCCGGCCCGCCAGGGTGCTTGCCCGGCCCGCCAGGGTGCTTACCCTGGCGAGCCGCGTGCCGAACATTGCCGACCCCTGTGCTAAAGAGAAAGTAGGTCCATTAATAAAAAAAAGAGACAGATTAAATTCATTACAATTCTAAAATGACTGAGCCACTGAACTACATTTTCCTCCCTAAAACTGGTATTTTATAAGAAAAATAGGGAAAAGTAGGAGGAAAAATTAGAAAGTAATGAAGAGCTTGACAGAAAAGTTATAGATAAAAAGTAAGTAAGAGAATACTGGAAAAAGAAATATGTTGTATATAAATCAGTAAGCCCAGTTAGTATTGGCATACATTCCAGTGTATTAGGGTTTCATTAGTTAATGAACTTCCTGAACCAGTTACTTTTTTGTAAGTCACAGAAAACCTATCCCAAAGGTCCTTGCTCTCCTTCTTCCAAACCCCCTTTTTTTCTGACTTCTGCCCTTATATTGCTGTCTGCTCCTCCCGCTTACCCTGCCTTAGTTTCTACTTAAAAATATTAAATTTTATAATTCATTCCCTATAAAATGACTTTGGTTTTTATTTTATAAAGCCCCAGTATGTCTTCTGTAGAGTATAAAGATGGTCATCTAATTTAGGATCCACTCTTGCAGACTGCCCCACGCACACAGACTCCTGCACCTTTGTGGAGCCCCAGTGAAGCCAATGGGGCTTGCAGACATGGCAGAGTTTACAGGATCAGAGCCTTAGATTTTAAGCTCTTTGCAGCAGTGACCATGTCACTTTAAAAAAATCTCTGTAAAGCATCATGTAGAGTTGTGGTGTTATACAAATATTTATATATTTATTTAGCATTTATATTGCCATAATGCCTAAAGGCCTTAAACCAGTGTGGAGTCACAATATGCTGTACAAAGATATTAAATGACATTCCCTGTCCCATATAGCTTACAGTCTAAAAGACAAGACATAACAGGTTGATTACTCAAACAAGTAGGGTGGCTTAGTGTGGATTAAGAGAGATGTGCTAACTAATATAGTAAGACATGCTATAATGACTGGGACATTGCATGAGGATTGTTAAAAGCAAAAGTGTACAGATTTTTTTTTTCCCCAAGTGAGATCCTGGCAATTACTATTCAAGACATTTTAACTTCAGTCTCTAGTAACAACATAATAGAATAAATATTTGAAAATCTATAAATGTCTAGAGAATAACAGGAAAATTATTCTAAACAGCACCAGCTTATAAAGAACCAATGGTGTCAGACATACTCAATGGATTTTTATGGCAGAAATAAACACTTAGTGCGTATGGGGATGTTACAAAATACCTGGAGTTTGGGAAAGCATTTGTTTGTGTGTGTGTCTTGAAAAGTTAATTCAAATTGGCTTGGATATGAGCATTCTTACAAGGATTGAAAAAGGCAGTAACAAAAAGCTATTAATTGAATTTGGTGTTGGCCAGTGCAGCACGACGGTTATTGATACTAAGCCTAGTCTTATTTAACACTTACAGGAATAATCTGGAAAAGGGTGCTAATAACATATTGATATTTGCAGATACTCCTTAAATTGTGTGGTATTGCAACCACCACTAGCATAAAGAATTGATACAAAGGGACCAAGCTTAAAATAGCAAAAAAGGTTTAACCTGAACAAATGCAAAATTATACATATGGGGGGAAATACTAAAAAATACAAATCTTCAGGAGAAGAGAAAATCTTGCAAAGCAGGTTAGGTTCCCAAAAGGGGCAGCAACAGTCAGCAGATTAGATATTTGCCATGCAGTTCAGCAGCAAAATAGCCAACATGGTAACATACATGGGGGCATTGTGTGTAGACATACTGCAACAAACTCCTGTGCCATCTACATACAAATCTCTGGAAAGGTACATAGTGCACATTTTTGCTAGGGCAGTCATGTTTGTTAGAAATAATAACCTTACATTACCGTCCTTGTAGGTATGCTGCTTTGTAACCACCCAGTGTTGTCACAAGTCATGACACTACTAGGTCATGTCACTTGGTACTGAACACCATCTTGGACTTCTAGTAGTTTTCCACTAAAAGGAGGGGGAGGTCAAGACTGGGAAACAAAAGATTCCCACCTTATGTAAATCTTATTTAAGGCTGGGGAGTAAGTTGATCTTGGTTCACTCTTCACTGAATCCCCACCCAGGATGACTGCTGGAAACACCTAAGGAACAAGGACAAAGGGAAAGGGGGAGGAGTAATGAACCCAGGCTGGAAAAGGGATCTGGTCTGTGAATATGGTATCTGATGATTTAAGCTGCAAGCAGGGTAGCTAACCTTCAAGAATTTCTGCAACTGGCCCAAAAGCAACATTTAGGGTGAGAAATTACTTCTTGAAACCAGTCTCTTTAAGATCTTAAGCTTAGTATGCATGTTTTGTTTTATTTGCTTAGTAATCTGTTTTGTTGTGTTTGCTATCCCTTGTAATCTCTTAAAATTTACCTTTTATAGTTAATAAACTTACTTCTTGTTTATAATATAACCCAGTTTATGCAATTTATATTAGTGGGGGAGGAGGCAAGAAGTGTGCATATCTCTCTCCACATTGAGGGGGAGGGTGAATTTTTATGAGCTTGCGCTGTGCAGACTTTTCTATACAGTGCAAGACAATATTATTTTGGTTTACTCCCCAAAGGGGGTGTGCACTTGGGTGCTGGGCAATTTCTGAATCTTCCCATAGAGAGCTGCTTGCAGACTCTGTGTGATTCTACAGCTGGTGTGTCCATACCTTTGTGTGTGTGCTGCCAGAGGCCAGAGAGCCTGATTCAGCAAAACGGAGAGGGAGCCCAGGCTAGTGGAGCAGGTGGGCTCAGTGAAACCCCAGCATATCAGGTGGCATCCCCGGGGAGAGCACGTCCAACCTGTCATAAATCCTCTGTGTCTTGTCCTGTTCCAGGCCCCTCAACCTCTACTGGCTGCAATATCTTCACGGCTCGCTCACAATGCAGCAGAAGCCTAGGTCACCACATCTTTGCAGACCGTTCCAAGGGGAATTGTTTCTCTGATGAACTGCTGGTTGAAGTTTTGGACAGGGCCAACAAGCAGGCCTAGTACCAAAGACAAAGAGACTTATAGCTAGCGGAAGGGCATAGTGAGAGGCCAGTAGGAAGGCTATGCAGCTTGAGGACAGGGCTGCAGCATGGGAGCAGGTATTTGCTTTGCAGTTCCTGGAATAGGCATGGTAGCTAGGGTAGGATGACAGAGCTCCGCACAAAGAACTGTTCGAGTGGCTCCTGTCACTAATGGCTGCAAGAGTACTGGCTCCTGCTCCACCCACACCACAGCTTGATTGCCCTCGGTGGTAATCTGTGTTGAAGTCCAGGAACAGCTTGAACAACTCCATGGCTGGATGGCCCATGCAGTCGGGCCGTGTGAGTGAGTGGGCAGGGCAACTGTGCCCCATGCAGTCCTCCATATTTATTCCTTCCCCCATGAATGCCTCCACCCCTCCCCTGGTACCAAGTGCACAGCAAATATGGAAGGAAGGAAAGGAGAAGGGGGGACCAGGGAACAAGCAACAAGAGGGGGGCCTCTGTCTTGTACATGGTTTCACTGTGCACTTTTTTAAAGGTTTTCTTGTTACTGGTGTTTTGGTGTGGTAATGGCACATGGTAAGCAGTCAGGTTATTCATAAGTATGTTGCATGGCAATCAATCCCCATAAACAATCTCACACCCAGCACATTCATAAAGGTACTATTTTCCCTTTTCCATTGGCCCTTGCAAGTCCATAATGTGGGAGCACACCTTATTTCTGTTGCCTGGGTGCATCCAGCTCCAGCTGTGATAGGTGCACTTTCTGGCTGAGTGTACCGATTTAGCAATCCATTACTGTCATAGTTCCAATCAAAGGGTAATAGCTCACCTTTGGCTTCACAAAGATAGTGAAGAACACAGCAAGCAACAATAATGTGCACCACATTGATGACACTGGAATCTAAATGTGTCTGTAGATATCTCCAACCAGATTTCAATCTGCCAAATGCACTTTCAACAACCTGCTGAGTATAATTTGCTGAGTATAATTAAACCTTCTTTTTCGAGGTCTCTGATATCGATACAGTTTCTTAGGCCAAGGCAAAAGAGGGTACACAGGGTCCCCCAGAATAACCGTGGGGGACAGAAACTCCCTTTATGACAATGTCATTTGGTGGAATAGTGTCCCAGCCTGTCCATGAATATAGACTCCTGATCAGCATTATGAACTTTTCCAATGCAGCCCACGTTTACATTCATAAATTGGCCTCTGGTCCACGAGGGCCTGTATAACAATGGAGTAGTACTCTTTGTGGTTTATATTCTCATGTGCTCTTTGAGGAGGGCAAAGTATGGATATGAGTCCATAAGCAGCCCCGGTGTAGTTTGTAAACCCTGTTCTCTCAAATCCAGCAATTACTTCAGGAATATCTTTTATGCCTGCCATCTTGGGTAACTCACATGCCTGATTGAGCCAGAAACCTCCACCACCACTTTACCTACAGTCGAATTTCCAGCACCAAACTGGTTGGCAATGAACCTGTAGTCGTATGGGGTAGCCAGCTTCCAAAAGAGTGTAGCAATCCACTTTTTGACCAGCAAGGTTGGCCTCGTGTGTGTTTTTACGCTGGAGAGTCAGGGCAAGCTGCTCACAAAGCTCCAGAAATGTAGCTTTCTTCATGCAAAAGTTCTGCACTCACTGCTGGTCATCGCAGGTTTGCAAGATGATGTGGTCCCACCAGTCTATGCTTGTGGCTGTGCTCCAGAACTGCTAGCTGCAGCTATACTGAGAGTTGTGAGGAGTATCAGCCAGTCTGAGTCTGACATGTCTGTCTCCTTCTCCTGCTGCATTAGCTCTGTCAGGTGCCTTTGGTGGGTTAAAAAAATACTGCCACAATGTGCTCCAGCGTCTCATGGAAGCTTAGCTGGTTTCCTGTAATGGAGCAAAAGCAGAAGCGAGATAAGTTCTTCAAATGATGCCTTCTCCATGTTGCTGGCTCAGGTTGCTGGGAGTGCACAGACCAAAACGACAACCCAGAAGAACTTCCTGTAATGTGCAGGGTGGAGACTGTGCTGCACTGTGATGAAAGGCCTAGAGTGGCCACATTTCAGGAGGGCACTAGGAGGTCTGGGATATGGTTAGTTGGACTCTGGTCTGTGTACTGCAGTATGGACGCCAGAGCCCCCGGATTCAAGCCTGGCTTAGAAAATTTTTAACCTCGGGTTGACAATCACTGTAGACAAGCCACTGCAGGCTGTGGGAAGACCCCAGAGCTCCCAAGCCCCACGGGTGGCAGGTGCTGCCCCACCCTCTCTCTGCAGCAGGGCTAGGGTTCTCGGCCCCCCCGCCTTGGACTTCAGTCATCCCCTGTCAGCCCTCTCCCCATTATTTTTAGTAAAAGTCACAGACAGATCACAGACTTCTGTGAATATTTGTTTGCCTGTGACCTCTCCATGACTTTTACTAAAAATAACCGTGACAAAATCTTAACCTTACTCATTGTTCAAATAATTTTTAGAAGGAAGTGCTTCTTCTGGTTTTACAAAAGCTGACATACTGAACATTCATTAGAACATACTCTGGGACTGCTTCTGACTGAATCATTTTGAACAGCTTTTTATGCTAGCATAATTTGTACTGGGGTCATTGAATTTAACTCCATGAGACTAGTTCTGCACAGTCATTTTGCCTGAAATGTGTTTTCTAAATGACATCTGGTTTTCAAACTGCCTTTCGTTACATAATAGTGGCTTTAACATCTGTATGAATTTAACTACCAGCAGCAGTGGGTTTTCAGCAAGTGCAGCCAACAATGTTAATTTTTTTGCTCTAAAAGAGCAATGTATTTTCATTAGGCTGCAAAATGTTACGATTTATGTACATTTTAATATGATTCAGAAAGAGAACAGTAAGAAGGCACTTACCCAAGTATGTCATACCCTAATTGGAGAATGAAAGTCCTTAATTTTTCAATAGATTTTGGTTTCAAAACCATAAAACAGATGAAAGTTGTGGTTGAAAGTAAGCCAAACTAAAGAGTTATTATTAGCACTCCCTTTTTGGGCAGGGTAATTGAGAACTGTAGGTTCCAGAGATGGAAAATATCTATTAGATCATCTAGATGCATAGATTCCAAGGCCAGAAGGGACCCTTGTGATCATCTAGTCTAATCTCGTGTATAACACACAATTTCTAGATCATATCTGTTAGAAAAACATCCAATCTGGATTTAAAAATTGTCCATGATGGAGAATCCACCGTGATTGCGGGTAAATTATTGCAATAGTTAATTACTCTCACGATAAACAATTGCCCTAATTTCCTGTCTGAATTTGTCTAACTTCAGCTTCCAGCCATTGGATCATGTTATATCTTTCTCTGCTAGATTGAAGAGTACATAATTAAATATTTGTTCTGCATGTAGATACCCATCGGCTGTAATCAAGTGCCCCCTTAACCTTCTCTCTGTTAAGCTAAATAGATTGAAATCCTAGAATCTATCACTATAAGGCATGTTTTCTACTTCTTTAATCATTTTCATGGCTCTTCTGTGAACCCTCTCCAATTTATCAACATCCTTCTTGAACTATGGGCACCAGAACTGGACACAGCTTTCCAGTGGCAGTTGCCCCAGTTCCAAATATAGAAGTAGAATAACCTCTACTTCTACTTGAGATTCCCCTGTTTATGCATCCCAGGATTGCATTAGCTTTTTTGGCCACAGCGTGTCACAGGGAGCTCGTGTTCAGTTGATTATTCACCATGACCCCCACATTTTTTTCAGAGTCACTGCTTCCCAGGATAGTCTGCCATCTTGTAAGTATGGCCTTACATTCTAAGTTCCTAGATGTGTACATTTACATTTAGCTGTATTAAAACAAATATTGTTTGCTTGAGACCAGCTTACCAAGCGATCCAGATTGCTCTGAATCAGTGATCTCTCCTTTCCAAATTTTTGTATCATATGTAAACTTTATCATTGATGATTTTGTTTTCATCCTGGTCATTGATAAAAATGTTAAATAGCATAGGACCAAGAACTAGTTTCTGTGGGACCCTAATGGAAACATACCCACTCAATGACAATTCCTTGTTGACAGTTACATTTTGAAACCAATTCGTTAGCCAATTTTTAATCCATTAATGTGTGCCATGTTAATTTTATATTGTTTTATATCGTTTTTTAATCAAAATGTGTGGTACCAAGTCAAACGCCTTACAGAAGTTTAAGTATATTACGTCAACTCTGTTACTATTATCAACCAAACTTGTAATCTCATCAAAAAATGTATCAAGTTAGTTTGACAAGATCTATTTTCCATAAACCCATATTGATTGGCATTAATTATATTACCGTCTAGTTCTGTATTAATAGAGTCCCATATCAGGATCTCTATTATCTTGTCCAGGATCAATGTCTGTCTGACAGGCCTATAATTATCCAGGTCATCTCATTTACCCTTTTTAAAAATTGGCACAATATTATCCGGACCTGCTGATTTAAAAATGTCTAACATTAGTAACTTCTGTTTAACATCCTCCAGAGATACTAGTGGAATGGAAACCGTGTTATCACAATATGATAAGACTATATCAACTATTTCCCCCCCAAATACAGAACAGACATATTTAATGAACACTTCTGCCTTTTCTGCATTATTATTAACAGTTCTACCACTTCCATCTAGTAATGGTCCAGTATTATTGTCAGGATTCTTTATGTTCCTAATGTATTTTAAAAACTCCTTTTTATTGTTCCTAACACTGCTGGCCCTAGAGTTCCTCTTGTGTCCCTTTGCTTCCCTTATCAATTTTCTGCAGTTCCTAACTTCTGATTTATATTAATTACTATCAACTTTCCCTTTTGTCCATTTGTTATATATCGTTTTTTATTTTTTTTTATTGTTGCCTTCACTTCTCTAAATAAGATCATTTTTTATGGTATTGTGGCTTTTGGGGCATCTATTAAGATGCTCTTCAATGTTTCCCAATTATCATTTACATTTTTCTGATTAAATTCTTCCTCCCAGCTGATTTGGCTTAATGGTTTTCAGGTTTTAAAATTGGCCCTATTAAAGCACCAAGTGTATACTGATCTGACTTTTTTCTGCTTGAACATTATAAATGTGATCAGGTCATGGTCACTTGTTCCTAAGCAATCAGTTCCTCTTTATCTGTTAATACAAGGTCTAATAACGAATTTCCCCATGTGGCTGCAACACTTCTTGCGTTAGGAAATTGTCATCTATAATGTTTAGAAATTCCAAGGATGTTTTAGTGCTGGCAGCATCAGATGTCCAGCATATGTCACTCAAATCAAAATTCACAATGATCATACAGTTTTTTTTCAAGATCATTTTCTTCCAAGTTATCAGTAACTTAGAAACAGGTAATACCATTTTTGACATAGTGCCACTCTCCCTCCCCTTTTTCCCACACAGTCCTTCCTAAATAGGTTATAAGCATTGATTTTAATATATCAATAGTGCAAATCATCCCACCGGGTTTCAATAATATCAACTAGATCGAACTTATGCTCATAAATGAGCAATTCCAGTTCCTCTTTTTTGTTACCCAGGGTCCTGGCATTAGTGTACAGGCAATTCATGATTTTTTTCTCTTCATGTCTTCTGGTTCCTTGATTAATTTTGTTCTCAAAATTTCAATTTTGGTCTGAGTTCTTATCTTCCATCTTTTTACCCTCCCCTTTTGCTATTAGTTTAATGCTCTCCTGACTACTCTAGCCCGTTTGCCCCCGAGAAGATTGGTTCCTCTTCTACTGAGGTGAAGGCCATCCAAACTATACAGCCATCTCACCATAGAAGGATGTTCCACAAAATCAAACCCCTACACCGCTTACCTACCAGCGGTTCACTTCTAGAATCTTCTGTCTTCTTTTGCTCATGAGACAGGAACAATCTCAAAGAAGAAGACTTGGATATTCTTCAGCACGCTTCTGAGTTCCCTGAAGTCATCTGTTATCTGTGAGATATCCCACAAGGCAAGAGCATCCCAGCTCTTTGGCCTTACTATCAGTCTTGGTAAGACAGAGGTCTTGTTCCAACCACCACCTTGTTCCAGTGCTCCAGCACCAGCCATCTCCATCCAAGGCACACAGCTGAAAAATGTGGATCAGTTCAAGTATTTGGGCATAACCATCTCTAGTGACAGTTGCCTTGATAAGGAAATCGTCTCCAGAAGCAGTAAAGCCAGCCTGGCCTTTTGCTGACTCCGAACACAAGTCCTGAGCAACACAACATTCATCTCTCCACCAAACTGAAGATCTATAGTGCAGTGGTCCTAACATCTCTCCTGTATGGTTCTGAGACATATACTCTTTATAGACAGCACATTAAACAGTTTGAGCAATTTCACATGTACTCCTTCTGCTCAATAATGAGCATTTGCCAGCAGGACAGAGTGACCAATATTAAGGTCCTTGAGAGAGCAAACACAACTAGCTTTGAGGAAATGCTACTGAGAGCACAACGTAGGTGGACTGAACATATCATCAGAATGGAAGACCACCACCTCCCAAAACAGATCCTGTACGGGGAGCTGAGGTAGGGCAAAAAGAAAGGGTCATCCATATAAGTGCTTCAAAGATAATTTGAAGAGCAGTCTCCAGTGGGTTGGCATCAACCTCAAATATGCATAGCATAGCCATGATGAGAATTGTGACAATATTGTCATTATCATCAGCGATGGAGTACTACTATCCCACAAGACAGTGTCATTCGTGCCGATATGAACCATCACCAACGGAATGTTGCCCGTTGACATTAGAAGCCTATCCAGTCTTAGAGTGATGTCTCATGTCTTGGCTCAGGAAGACAACACGCTGTCCTGTTGTCCACTTGTCCCTTGCAGAATGTTCTTTCAGTTCTTCAGAGAATTGAATCTCCAACAGCTATCATTTGTCTTCTTTGGATGGTTGGACAACTCTTTGTGGGCAAGCTTAATTTTCTTACAGGTTGGGCCGAGTTGCCATCCACGTGTGCCCGGTACAGCTCTCTCGTCTGTTGGATTTGCCTGATCTTGAGAGGTATCTTCGATATTTCCACATTGAGGACCTGGTATCTATTTATATTTGTAGCTGTGTGGAATTCCTCTTGCATTTCTTCTCTCTGGTGACCACAGCCTGCCCATCCCCATCTGTCTCCTGCTGTGTAGAATGTCGCCTTGAATTCTTGCCTCTGTTGCTTACAAATCTCCTGGCCTGCTTTCTAACTTCCTCTTTCTTCCCGATTCCTTGGTGGCCACCTTCATTCTTCCTTGAACCTGGGGTCCTGCTGTTTTCCAAACCTAGCTGCCGAGGTACTCCTCCGCTACTGTGATTCTCAATAGCTTCTCAAGATGCCCCTGCAATCCAAGAATCCTCTAGGACAGCCACCAACTTACACTTTGTGTATAGGACATCCCTTCTGGCTGCACGCAGGAAAGAGAACATGGTACAGCCATTTCAGGTCTCTATCGTTGGCCATCTTGATATCACACACACTGCTGAATCTGGAGGGAAGGTCTCTAAAATGCCTTCTCTCAACTTCCTCCAAAACTCTCCTGTTAGCTGCTTCTGTTCTTGGCTCATGAGATCTCCTTGCCAGTAACTTTTTATAACAAGTTCTTCCCTGCTTAGAGGAGCTCAGCTCACCCCCCTGACCAGCTGGGAGCAATTAACTTCTGTCTTCAAACAGCTGGCAGCTGCTCCAAGCTCCAAGGGTTAGAGCCTCAGGGCTTTTAGCAAGGCACCCTTCTTACTCACGGCCCACAGCCCAGCTATGCAGCCTGTACACAGAGAATGAACAAACAAACAGTCAACCAAACAAACTACAGGCAGACTATATGTAGCACTCACCAAATCCCACTATCTTCAAGCACTGAGTCTGCAGCTACCCCCTCCAAAACTCTCCTTTTATCTGCCTCTGTTTGTGGCACATCTCTTTGCCAATGCAGAATTGTTCTCTGTTGTGCTTTTACTGGTGGTTTGTGTAGCCCAGTTTTGCAAGTACCCCTCAGTAGGGCTTCCATCACCCCTCTGGGAAACTGTTTCATAGGCTAATAACTCTTATTTAAGGAAGGTTTTCCTAATACTCAGCCTAATTGTCCCCTTTAGATTCATGCCATTGATTCTGTTTATAAACCCCCCCCCCCTTTTTAGCTATGCTGAATAATTTCCCTCCCTTCGATCTCATACAGTTATAATCTATATTGGTGGACTTTTCCTACCATTAGTCAATCTTCACTTAGCCAGGCTATACATATATTTCCTTGTAAATCAGTCTATCCAGCCACTAATCAATTATTGCTTTCCTGTGAATATTCTCCAGTTTGTCATCATCTTCCTGGTAAGAGGCAGGATCTTCTCAGTGAATGTCCTTCACTTCTGGAATTCTTTTCTCCTCCACACAGCCCTAATGGCCTGACAAAGCTGGTCTTTGTTACCCTTTAAGGAATGATGCAAAGCCCATCTATACTTTAGCTGGTTGGTGAAAAAGATATTGCCCTTAAGTATGGCTTCTGTTATACCTGGGAGTTAGGCCTCTAAGTTTGACCAGTAGAGCTTAGAAGTATTTCAGAAGGTCTGTTCTCTTCAGGGTACCACCCTCAGCCACTTGCTATTCTTAACCCCTAACCCTTGATAATCCACCTACCCAAACACACACTTTTCAAGGATCATTCTCACACAACTACATTTCAGGGGAAATTTAGTCGTTGGATTTCAGCATAGCTATTACACCTGTTCCGTCATGCCTTGAAGGTCAAGAATTCTTCTCCAGACTTCCTGACTACCCTTTCAGAAAATTTCAGTCACTGGTATGTAACATTGTACTGTTACTGTTGTCTTTTCTACTCAGACTAAATTATAACTACATCCAATTTTACTTTTCTGTAAAGAACAGTCTTAGAATATTTCTTCTAATTTCTTTTGTTCAAAATATTCTTGATAAATGTCCTTTTTTTAAAATCACCCACACAGTTTTTCTGGCTACTTTCAAGTCTGTTCTCACCAGATGTTTTTTCCAAGCTTTTGTGACAATGAAATACAGCCACTGTAATACGTGCTATGAAGAAAAAGCTTTGACAACTGAAATTTTTTGCT
The DNA here is from genome assembly GCF_028017835.1 of Emys orbicularis. Classification (NCBI taxonomy): domain Eukaryota; kingdom Metazoa; phylum Chordata; order Testudines; family Emydidae; genus Emys; species Emys orbicularis. The sequence goes on along the minus strand of NC_088683.1, from coordinate 28,522,523 downwards.
AAGAGGCACAATTACTTTCATTTATATCTTTCCAAATGTGGAATACATTTTTATATGTTTCTGTTTGAAAACAGGTTTCAGAGTAGCAGCCGTGTTAGTCTGTATCCGCAAAAAGAACAGGAGTACTTGTGGCACCTTAGAGACTAACAAATTTATTAGAGCATAAGCTTTCGTGGGCTACAGCCCACTTCTTCTTAGGTGGTAGTTTATGAGAACCCCGCATTCTCACGCAAAGAAGGGCGGTTTGTTGCGAACCCGGAGGCTCGTCTTTCATTTTGTTTTTCAACACCGAAGTGTCGGCTTCTCCCACAGGGTGTTTTTCAGCCCAGTCACCCTGTGGGGCAGGGCAGCAGATCCTCTTGGTCACCACCATATAAGTGGCGTCCGGCGGGCACTGCGGGGAGGTTAAGGATCTGGTGTTCTCGCTGCCCCAGCAACTAGACCCGATTAGGAGAATCAGTGGCGAACCACGTCTTTTCCCCCTAAAAGGATGCAGACTAGTGAGAGAATCAGCAAGCCTCAGGGGAGAGGTGCAACCTCCTTATCCAGCCGCTCGGGAGGAGTCAACCCCCCCTCCTATAGCGAAGCTGCTTCTTCATGCCTCAAAAGCCCGACTCCCCACGTAGAAGTGGGCTGTAGCCCACGCAAGCTTATGCTCTAATAAATTTGTTAGTCTCTAAGGTGCCACAAGTACTCCTGTTCTTTTTGTTTGAAAACAGATTACTTTCCAGGATTTACACTGCCTGAACTTTTGAAATAGTGATATTTTTCAAAGCTAGTTATAAAACAGCATTATCACCTTATTAAGATTTAGTAGAATATGGAAATTTTAATGGGAAGCTTTTTATTATATATCAAGCTGCAAGTTCCCCCATCCTCCAAGGAGTGCACAGACCCCAAGTTAACATCCAAACGCATTCCCTTCCTGGGGTTTGGCTTTATTAGTAACCCAAAAACAATAATACAACAGAAAACATAGTCACAGCTTCCTCTGTGACTAGGTATCACAGGAATACCTCTGTCCTAACTCTCCATTCCCTCTGTCTAGAAAGTCACTGCCACCTCCCATATGTCTAGAGCAGGGGTAGGCAACCTATGGCACGCGTGCCAAAGGCAGCACGCGAGCTGATTTTCAGTGGCACTCACACTGCCCGGGTCCTGGCCACCGGTCCGGGGGGCTCTGCCTTTTAATTTAAATGAAGCTTCTTAAACATTTTAAAAACCTTATTTACTTTACATACAATAGTTTAGTTATATATTATAGACTTATAAAAAGAGACCTTCTAAAAACATTAAAATGTATTACTGGCACACAAAACCTTAAATTAGAGTGAATAAATGAAGACTTGGCACACCACTTCTGAAAGGTTGTCAAGCCCTGGTCTAGAGTTTAAGTTCGTGAGCCACATTTGCACCTGTGAGTAAAGCAGAATGTCAGTGCCTTTATGCAGGGTTCTAAAACTTGCTGACAGGATGAGTTACCAGAAGAGTCCTGCTGCCCTGTTACATTTTCACAAAGTGCTAAACTAGTATAGCTCTGTATTGTGTGGGCAGTAATATATTTAAAGATAGGTTTCAGAGTAGCAGCCGTGTTAGTCTGTATCCGCAAAAATAACAGGAGTACTTGTGGCACCTTAGAGACTAACAAATTTATTAGAGCATAAGCTTTCGTGGGCTACAACCCACTTCTTCGGATGCATAAGAAGTGGGTTGTAGCCCACGAAAGCTTATGCTCTAATAAATTTGTTAGTCTCTAAGGTGCCACAAGTACTCCTGTTATATTTAAAGATGTCAGTAATTTGAAATTGTTTCTTTTGAAAACACGAGTTGCAGTGGATTCCCATTCTTTTGTCTTAACTTTGGGGACAAGACTCAGACAGAACTTCCAAAGTGTTTCAAGAGTTACATATATCTCTTTTCCCACTCTGAGCATATGGTACATTCTGCCACTGCTTCATGGATTTCAGAACCCCTAAATGTACAAACTGATGTCAGTTCTCTTTCAGTTGCTACTAGCACTTAAAGGTTCGCCACTCTGTTCTTTTTTTTCTGTGTACCTGGTGCATCAAGTGAGCCTCAGAACCTGTACATTCTCTGTATCAGATTAATCTAAAGTAGTGCTTGTGAATGGAGGGCATAAGAATCCGCTAATGTAAGCAGTGTGCTAAGATTTTGGAAAGTGTATTTAGGCCCCTGTATGAAGGACTTTTCTTGAGCCCCTGCTTAACTTAGGTATCCACACACTATTTGAGAGTCACAGTTTTGGTGGCTAGACTTGCTTGCTTTGGAACTAACACACTAGAGACTGTGTCAAACCTTTTTACTGGTTAGCCCTTTTATAAGGGCTGTGGAGTGACAAGGGTTTGTTTCCTTACTTTCTGTCCATTAGACATCTTTCCTTAACTTGTTCTTTACTCTCAAGTTTTTGTCAGATATTTTGAAAAGTCTTTTTTTTTTTTTTTTTTTTTTTAATTTTCATACCTTAATCACATGAAAACTACAATAGAAGACTGTCAGGAGCAAAATATTGTTGCATCAGTTTACCGTCACACATCTGGCTTCCCATTACAATACAATTTCTGATGCTTCGGTATTCCAGTGTGGTAGTTTTGATGCTTCAAGACCATCTGCCACCTATTTCTCCTACGTAGCAGAAGGTCTACCTTAGACTTCACTTCGTAGACATTTGTGGAATTGGACTCTGTCTTCCATATCTTTTTGGTATTATCCCCCCACAAAAAATCATCCAGCTTGGTCCTGACTAATTTGCCCTATTTTCAACCTTTGCCTATGCTCCTCTTTAATCTCTGTCATTTGAGGCTTCTGTGCTTGGTGTACATCAGTCTCCTCCTCCTCCTGAGCCCTCTGAATCTATTTGAATCCACAGCAAACTCAGGCTTAGTGTAGATTCCTCCATATATGTCCCTGGAGGTAGGGCTTGTATCCAGCGAAGCACTTGTCTCCTAATGACCTCCAGGCATTTCAGGGAATACTTTACTAGCTAGCAGAGATGTTAAACCTTTCTTCATTTGGGGAAGACGCTCATAATAGATTTGATATTTTGCAGTCCAGCAGTAATGTGAATTAGATTGTGTCTGCACAAGTGAGGGGACTGGTAGATAGATGGAGCTTGGCTGGGGAAGGTGAGGGGGATGAGGATAATGATGAATGAAAGAAACTCATGCTGCTAGAAAACCCAACAAAATGTTTTCTGCCAGCAAAGTGAGAAAGTGATGGCCATGGGTGACAAAACACAGTTGCTGCTCATGACATTCCCCAAACCTGGCAGAAAAGTTTTATGCAAGGCCTGGCTGCTTCCACATAATTTATCTTGGACTAGCCACAACACACATCTTTTAGCCCCAGGACCCTGTCATCATGCAGCAGACACTTCCACTGTGTTCAGTCATGTCATCTTACAAGATTCCTTTAAAAACCGGTGAATGTATTTCTATGGGATCACAACACATTGCTAATGGAATCACCTTGTGAGCCTTTAGCAGAGTGCTTTTTATTTTGCCTGCCACTAAAGAAATTGTAAAATCTGTGGATAAAAAGCACTGGATAAGAGCTAAGTATTATTATTTATTTTTACTGTTTTGATTTTTAATTCCAATCAAATCTTTAGAAGAGTGAGTGAAATGCAGTCTTTAATGACTGATCCACCATTCACTCTAAGTTGTCCTTTGTTCTCTTTGCAAATTTATAACTAAATTGTTGTCTGAGTTCCACTTGGTTCAGACCATCATCCTCCAAATATTTTTTACCACACTTCATTTTGATCCAGGAAAATTTAGACTCCAGAGCTTTTTAGATGTCAAAACAGCTTTAGGATTTTATTTTTTTAGGATTAAAACATTGTAGGGCATCACTTAGACATTGTCTTTTGGGGATCACTATAGGGGAAATTACATCTGTACACATCTATCTATCTAAGTGGGTTTATATATACAGTATAGAGAGAGAGAGAAAAGACCTGTTTATACATTAATCAGGATGACAGTACGTCAGGACATCAGTATTCCTGTATTCTCTCCTGTGTTTTCCTACCTAGCAACTACCTCAGTAGTCTCAGCTTTCTTCACCCAAGTAATCTTTAAGGAGCATTTATCCAAACAGGCTCACACATGCATTGCTGAGTGTTTAGAATATGACCCACACTGAGTGAGCATTAGAATTCAGTCATCTGTAGTAAAAGTGGCTCGTCTGTCTGCTTATGTCTGGTGCAGATATTGGCCAAGCTGCCACTTGGAACTCAAAGCACACTTTCTAGAAGCTTTATTGTTTAGAGTTGGAGGGCAGTCAGATGCCCAGTTTAGTAGGGCAGTGTTTGTTTAATTATTGCACCTCTTAATTTCTTAATGGTTGCTGCTTGCTAGTCTTCAGGGGTTGAGAGCTGTGGAAGCAATTTGGGGAAGGGAAAAAGAAAGTTGCTTAACTGTAATTTGCAGTTCTCATACCTTGTTTCTCCCTTAGATCTACACTCTTTCTCTCTCCAGTGTCTTTAGAGTTTGGAATCTGTGTTTGCTGCTCTGCATGAACTGGAAATAGCAGTCTTATCTACCTTTGCTTTTTAAGCATAGTCTCAGTACCTGAACCTGTAGGCTTATAACTCTCTGTTTAAACATTCACTACAAAGTGATTTTTGACCCATGTGCATTGCATTAAACTTACTGAAAATTTATGGAAGAAGCATAGTTGGAGGGCTGCAGCTGACCAGGTAAATAACCTTGTTTTACTCTAAGTAATGATCAAAACTTTCGTGTCTTGTAGCACGTTAAGCTTAAAACATTAATCAGAAACTTGGTATCCAGCCTGATAGTATTTCTGATTTATAGGCAGAGGATTTAGTAAGCAATTTTACAATACGGTACTGACCTTCTGTTCCATATACAGTATTTGATGAGAGTAGGGGAAATTGGTCACAATTTGTTATTAATGCAGCACTGGAACATTTGTAATGCAGCAGCAAGGTCACTTTTGATTTCTGCAGCCTACATAATATTTAGATGGGTCCAGCTCCAAGCTATCAAGGCTTATGGTGTGTTCATTGGAAGCTTTTATGAGCCTCATGCCATTCCTTCTGTGGGATATGACCTGCTTTCATTGGTAGTCTCTGAATGTAAGAGCCCAGCTGCAAGCATATCCTGCACAAATGATTAGCCAATAATGGTGCACTGGGGTGTAAAATAGCAGTTGTAATAACAGATTAGTCCATTAGGCTTCTTCATTGACTGAATAAAGACCTGATTGAGTGAAGAATGTAGAAAAATGTACTCTTCTGACTTAAACTTAAAGGATTTGATAAAATAACAAATTTAGGGGTAAGAGGAGTGCCATTAAATTGAAACCAGAGAGATTTGCAAATTAGAATTTGAGTAATTTCCTATAGTCTCACTTTTCCAAAGTGCTATAGACACTAACAAAAGGAATTGTGAATCAGCTGTCTTTAACATAATTTATAGACCTAAGGTAATTTATGCAGTATTCAGGTTTGTGGGAACAAATGAAGCAGTAATCATATCATAGTTTTCAGACTTGTATTGTCCTATGCTATAAACCAAAATTAAATAGTTATACTTATTTATAAACATTGTCTCATTCCTAGCAAACCTAGTTTTTGCTCACCACAGATTAGGGGGCTGAAGAAATACTAAGGAGATTAGAATAATATTTTAAAGTAATCAATTTTGGGGCATAACTTTAACCAGTAAGGAAGGTTTGAAGGTTCCTTATTCCTTTAGCTTTCCTTTGCTTATTTACACATACATTTACTGTGGTTAAGTACTTGCTTTCTTGATGGTTTGAATTTGCATTCAGTTGCCTAATTCAGGCATTCACTCTTACTTAAGAAACTCTTTAGTACAATATGTTTAGTACATTATATTTAATCACTTACAGACTTGTTAACATTTTGCTTTTGAAATATGGGACTATTTCCAGTATATCTTCTCTGCCTGGTCAGATCCTGAATGACACAATGTCACTGTATTATGGTGCATTGTCACCAGCTGAGGGTAAGTAACTAGGAGCATCTTTTCTCCTTCCCCCTGACACACAGCATCACAGAGAGAGGGAGTAAATGAGCAATCAAGATATTTTTTAAAAATAAGGCCGAAGTAGTTACATCAGTATATTCTGATGTCCTCACTCTGCTGTGATGTACGTCAGCTAAGCAGGACAAATGAGGCTGCATTCTAATGGAATATATTCACAGGTATAAAAGACTCTCTTAAATCTGTGTCCTACAGTTCACAGGGGAGAGAGGTGTCCTACAGTTCAATATTTGCATTTTGGTTTATTGCACTTTAGGATGAATTTTTCAGAACATCCCTGTGCATTTGCAGAAATAGTCTCCCAGGCTGAAGCTCCCACCTGCTCCTTTAGAGAGCTGTGGCAGCATTGCACCAATATATTTCTCCTTTCTGTACTCGTGTTTTGTTTTTGTTTGTTTTTTCATTCCTGCCTCAGTCAAATGGTTCGCCAATCCTAACCCTTCTTCCAGAAGTGGCTTTTTGGAGGCAGCATTTCCTGTGTATGGCTCATCTGAAATACTTTCTCCTTTCTTCCTCCCCGCCTCTTACTGGTGTGTAACTCCTCACTTATTTTGTTATCCTCTTTTCTCATTTTCCACACCACCCATGAATAAAAAAAGGCCATTCTGGGTCAGACCAGTGGTCCATCTAGCCCAGTATCCTGTCTTCCAACACTGGCCAGTGCCAGATGCTTCACAGGGAATGAACAGAACAGGGCAACTATCAAGTGTAGTATCTGTTCTTATCAGTTTAATGGACTGAATCACAGAACAGTGTGTGTTACTTTGCATTTATCAACATTGAATTTCCTCTGCCATTTTGTTCCCCATTCACCCAGTTTTGTGATATTCTTTGTAACTCTTTGCAGTCTGCTTCCTACTTAACTTCTCTGTTTATCCCCTTTTCCAGAATATTTTTGAATAAATTGAACAGCACAGGTCCCAGCATAAATCCTTGGAGGACCCTGCTGTTTCCTCCTATCTTTTAACTAGTTACTGATCCATGAGAAGACCTTCCCTCTTATCTCATGACTGTTTACTTTGCTTAAGAGCCTTTGGTGAGGGACCTTGTCAAAGGCTTTCTGAAAGTCCAAGTACACTATATCAACTGGATCGCCTTTGTCCACATGCTTGTTGACTTCTCAAAGAATTCTAATAAATTAGTGAGGGCCCTTTACAATAGGCTTGTTGACTCTTCCCCAACATATTGTGTTTATGTGTGTGCGATAATTTTGTTCTTTACTATAGTTTCAACCTATTTTCTTGGTACTGAAGTTTGGCTTTCTGGCCCGTAATTGCCAGGATTCCCTCTGGAACCTTTTTTAAAAATCGGCATGACATTATCTATCCTCCAGTCACCTGTTACAGGGGCCGATTTCAACAATAGGTTACATAGCACAGTTAGTAGTTCTGCAGTTTCATATATGAGTTCCTTCAGAACTCTTGAATGAAGACCATTTGGTCCTAGTGACTTATTACTGTTTAACTTTTTGGTATGTTCCAAAACTTCCTCAACTCCTCCATCTGGGGCAGTTCCTCAGATTTGTCATCTGAAAAGAATGGCTCGGGTGTGGAAATCTTCCTCATGGCTTTATGTTCCTTGAGTGCTCCTTTAGCACCTTGATCGTCCAGTGACCCCACTGATTGTTTGGCAGGCTTCCTGCGTCTAATGTACTTAAACACTTTTGCTATTAATTTTTGCTAGTTGTTCTTTAAATTCTTTTTTAGTCCACCTAATTATACTTTTATACTTGACTTGCCAGGGTTAGCACTCCTTTCTATCTTTCTCACTACAGTTTGACTTCCAGTTTTTAAAGGATGCCTTTTTGTTGCTAACCGCCTCTTTTACTGTGCTGTTTTGCTGATGTGGCGTTTTTTGGTCCTTTTATTGTTTGTTTGCTTTTATTTGGGGTATGCATTTAGTTTGAGCCTCTGTTATATTTTTAAAATAGTTTCCATGCAGCTTGCAGGCATTTCACTTTTTAATGTCCATTTAACTAGCTTCTGTGTTAAAAAAAATTCTCATTTTTGAAGTTAAATGTTACTGTGGTGGGTATGTTTCTCCCTACAAAGCTATTAAAATTAATTACAGTACGGTCACTATTACTGAGCGGTTCAGCTATATTCACCTCTTGGACCAGATCCTGTGCTGCACTTAGGACTAAATAAAGAATTGCCCCTCCCCTTGTGGGTTCCAGGACTAGTGCTCCAAGGAGCAGTCATTAATGGTGTCTAGAAATTTTCTCTCTTCATCCCTTCAGTGATACCTGGCAGACCAGGTGCCACCTCATGCCAAGGCCCCTAGGTCTCAGCTGAACACTAACCAATACATAGCTGGAAACCAGTCTGGCTCATCTGTGTGTTAGTATTGTTAAAATAGATGTTAAGTTTATAAGTATGTGTTTAGACTTTATGAAATGCTTGTAGGATGCTGCATATTAGGGCTGTCAATTAATCGTAGTTAACTCAAGCGATTAACTCAAAACAAATTAACTAGATTAAAAAAATAATTGCCATTAAACAATAAGAGAATACCAATTGAAATTTATTATGAATATTTTGGATGTTTTTCTATATTTTCAAATATATTGATTTCTGTTACAACACAGAATATAAAGTGTACAGTGCTCACTTTATATTATTTTTTATTACAAATATTTGCACTGTAAAAAAAGATGTACAAAAGAAATAGAATTTTTAAGTTTATCTCATACAAGTACTATAGTGAAATCTCTTTATTGTGAGAGTTCAACTTACAAATGTAGATTTTTTTGGTTGTTACATAACTGCACTCAAAAACAAAACTATGTAAACTTTGGAGCCTACAAGTCCATTCAGTCCTACTTCTTGTTCAGCCAATCACTAAGACAAACAAGTTTGTTTACATTTATCGGAATTAATGCTGCCCACTTTTTATTTACAGTGTCACCTGAAAGTGAGACCAGCGTTCACATGGCACTTTTGTAGCCGGCACTGCAAGGTATTTACGTGCCAGATGTGCTAAACATTCGTATGCCTCCTCACGCTTAGGCCACCATTCTAGAGGACATGCTTCCACGTTGCTGACGCTTGTTAAAAAATTAATGCATTACTTAAATTTGTGACTGAACTTCTTGGGGGAGAATTGTATGTCTCCTGCTCTGTGGTTTTACCCGCATCCTGCCATATATTTTGTGTTATGGAAGTCTCAGATGACGACCCAGCACATGTTGTTTGATTTAAGAACAGTTTCCTTGCAGATTTGACAAAACACAGAGAAGATACCAATGTGAGATTTCCAAAAATAATTACAGCACTCGACCCAAGATTTAAGAATCTGAAGTGCCTTCCAAAATCTGAGAGGGACGAGATGTGGAACATGCGGTCAGAAGTCTTAAAAAAGCAACATTCTGATGCAGAAACTACAAAACATGAACCACCAAAAAGAAAATCAACCTTTTGTTCGTCGCATCTGACTCACGTGATGAAAATGAACGTGCGTCAGTCCGCACTGCTTTGGATTGTTATTGAGCAGAACCCATCATCAGCATGGAAGTATGTTCTTTGGAATTCTGGTTGAAGCATGAAGAGGCATTCAAATGTTTAGCATATCTGGCATGTAAATACCTTGCAACGCCAGCTACAACAGTGCCATGCAAACGCCTGTTCTCACTTTCAGGTGACATTGTAAATAAGAAGTGGGCAACATTATCTCTCGTAAATGTAAACAAACTTGTTTGTCTTAGCGATTGGCTGAACAAGAAGTTAGGACTCGGTGGACTTGTAGGCTCTAAAGTTTTACATTATTTTATTTTTGAGTGCAGTTACGTAAAAAAAATTTCTAGATTTGTAAGTTGCACTTTCACGATAAAGAGATTGCACTACAGTACTTATGAGGTGAATTGAAAAATTTATTTTGTTTATCTTTTTTACAGTGCATATATTTGTAATCAATAATAATAGAAAGTGAGCACTGTACACTTTGTACTGTGTTGTAATTGAAATCAATATATTTGAAAATGTAGAAAACATCCAAAAATATTTAAATAAATAGTATCTATTATTATTTAACAATGTGATTAAAACTGCAATTAATCATGATTAATATATGCAGTAGGGCTGTCAAACGATTACAAAAATTAATCTCACTTATAACATCTGCACCCCATATTATAAAGTGATATTAAGTGTTTGCATTATAATCCTCTGTGATTGTGTAAGCCATCAAACAGGAAAGGAGCATTAATTATTGTAAAATGCTGGCTTCCTACAGAGGGTGTTAGGTCCTGCCCACCAAGAAGGCCTATTGAAACAAAATGAGACATTGTGAAACATCAAAGAACAAAGACTTTAATTGTCTTCCACTGCACTCCCTCAAGAAGAGACATGCGGGTGAACTCATCCCATCCGCTTGAACTCTGGGGGGGGGAAGAAGATAAAAATCCTGACACGTTTTCTAAGCATAAGGATAGGATCCCCAGCTGCTTAGCCTAGGTTAGCTCTGAAGAACATATAGAGCTTGCATATTACAGGAGCTTCTATCACCTTTTGGAACCTAAGACTGTAACTCATTTATGTATGTATGTTTACCTGCTTTAACCTTGTAAATAACCTTTTCCTTAGTTAATAAATCTTTCGTGTATATTATAGGATTGGCTACAAGCATTGTCTTTGGTGTAAAATCTAAAGTGCAATTGACTTGTGGTAAGTGACCGGTCCTTTGGGATTGGGAGTAACCTGAATATTGTTGTGAGTTTCTAGTGTAAGGGACCATCTATCACAGAGGCAAGCATGCGTAGGTGGCAAGATAGACTGGAGTACCCAAGGGGACTGTCTGTGACTCTGTTGTTAAGCTGTTATAGTGTCTGAGGAGTTTACACCTGATACTTGGTTGGTGAAATTTAAGTATAGAACTCACAATCAGTAAGGGGTTTGTGCCCTGTTTCTTAATAGTCTGCTCTGAAGTTGGTACTCAGGCTCTTACCAACCCAGACAATTTGACATCTTCCTGAGGTGACATATGGGTATATGTCAATATGGGGATAGTTGAAATTCCCCATTATTATTGAGTTTTCTGTTTTTGTAGCCTCTCTAATCTCCCTGAGCATTTCACAGTCACCATCACCATCCTGGTCAGGTGGTCAGTAATATATTCCTACTGCTATACTCTTACTGTATGTATCTTCACCACTGTGCTCCTTTCCCTTCAACCTTTGTCTGCCCCACGTCTGGGCTCTGTGGGGAGGGGAGGGCTGGTGTATGGGCTGGTGGCTGCCCCGTAGCTGGGCTCTGGGGAGGAGGGCTGGGAGCTGCCCCATGGGAGGGAGAGCTGGTGTTTGGGCCAGGGGGTGCCCCATGGCTTGGCTCTGGGGGAAAAGGGGTACAGGTGTCTGGGCCAGGGGGTGCCCTGCAGCTGGGCTGTGGGGGGATGGGAGTGTGGGTATCTGGGCTCTGGGGGCCCCACACAGCCCCCTCCAGCACTCCCCAACTGGAACTGGTTTGTTAGGGGTTTCTTTAACTCTCTACTCTTGGAGGAATCTTTTTTGCTGTTGTCTGTATTGTTGACATACTTGTTGGCAGGTATTTTGAAATAAATTACCAAAATAATTGAAACTGGGGTGATTCTATTGTGTTATTTTGACAAAATATGCAGAATTTTTAATTTTTTGGCACAGAATTCCCCCAGGAGTCACTGTGACAATAAGGAGCTAGACAAGAAAGACAGAGCTTGAGCAGCCAGTAAGGGGGTGCGGGTGCAGGCTAAAGATGGTGGCATCGTTTTGTCTTTGTCTGTCATCCTCTTGTCATCCCAGATGATGGAGTAGGGGATAATGGTTCCTTCATTTCTCCCACTTCCCCCAACAGAGTCCTGATGCCTAGTTGCTACAAAGTCCACTGTGCTCTGAGCAAAAAGCTTTCCTCTTATGACTAGTACCCAGCTCGCTCAGCGAACTCACCTGCACACCACACCAAGTTCACAGATGCCTTTGGCAAAGAACTTTTTGGCATCCCACCCTCAATCTTGGAGTCAGAAGGAGAAAATAGCCAACAATATGGACAATTTAAAAATAAACCCTGTACATAAGTTTGTCTTTAGCCTGTGAAGCCTTTATGGGAGGGATTGTCTCTTTTCTGTATTTGTACAGTGCCCAGCACAACTGGACCTAAATCCTGACTGCAGCCTTTGGGTGCTAGTGTAATACAGTATAAATATTTATTATTACAGCTGATGATGATGATTATAATAATAATAACAATAAAAATCACCCTTGAGGCACACACTTAACACAGATTAGCCTTCAGGAGCTCTATTAAACTAAATGTGTATTCATAGTGTATTTTTTGTGTCTTTTTCCCTTCTAGTTCTGTATCTCCCAGCTTCATTCTTTTCCTATATCTTTATATCTGTACTTCCGCATTTGTCATTTTCTCTCTCTCTCTCTCTCTCTCTCTCTCTCTTTCCCCCCCCCCCCCCCCTCTCATTTGTCTCTCACCATTCACACTTTTTCTAGGGTCTCCATTAGGGTGATTAGATGTCCCGATTTTATAGAGGCAGTCCCAATTTTTGGGTCTTTTTCTTATATAGGCTCCTATTGCCCCCCACCCCATCCCGATTTTTCACATTTTCTGTCTGGTCACCCTAGTCTCCATACTCCTTCCTTTCCTTTATTTTTAGTGTGCGCTTGGGCACCATTTAAAGTAAGTAGCAAATGTATTCCTTATGTTTAATATGGTGTATACCTTCAATACCACAGTGTGGAAACTATCAAGACTTTAATGGCATTGAGTGTGCATGTGTGTACATATATATGTATGTATTGATACATACATATCCAACTCTGCTAAGTGATCATCGTTTGGAAGAAGGAAAAGAGTGATCGATCTCTCAAGATATAGTGTGTGTGTGTCTGTACATGTGTGGGCACACACACACATACCTTTCCTTCCAGGCCCACTCCCCAAGGGATGGGGTTTTGGCTTAGTGCATGCTCTTCAGGACCCTTCATCCTGCCTTCCAACCTTGGGGCTTCTGTCTCGTGGCAGGGTAGGGTGATTCAATGAGTTTGTTTGAAATGTGGTCTAATCTGGCACAAGGGGCTCTGGGGTATAAAACTCTGAGTATGACAATTTGAAAAGGTGGTCTCCACATGTGAGGAAAGTGAACTTGATGTATGTCTTAGGTGGCTGTCAAGACTTAGAAAGTGCCAATTCAGGGAGGTAGCGGAACTGTAGAGGTATTTAAGAAGAATTTCAGGGTAACCTCTGATATGAAGTGCCCTAGATTTCAACCTATGCATAAGGCTGCTCCTGCTGCAGACCTGGTCATGTGAATCTACACCCTTCTGGGTCAGCTGGTTTCAGAACAGTGTGACAATCGGCAGGACAGTATAGCCAAATGTAGAACTTCCTTATGAAATAAGAGACATTTGGTGACCTTGCAAAAGTTATGTTGGTGACAAATGAAAATTTGGTCATTGTTATTCCTGTTTGCAAAAGTGAGTAATGTTTCAGTGATGTCTCTTGTTTCTAGATCACCTCTCTTGTGACACTCCAGCTTTTAACCTTGGTTGGCCATGATGACCAGCTTGATGGACCAAAGTACAAATGTACTGTCTCCTTAGACTTCATCAGGGCTATTGCAAGGTAAGATTGTTAAATAGCATTTAATGTTGCATGCACAGACCTGTATAAAAGGTTTTGATTTCAAAACCAATTCTTTGTTTAACCATTTATACTGGCTTCCTGCAGTGCACAGTGATACTTGTTGATCCTTTTCTCTCCATTCTTCAACTCAGTACCGAGGGGCTGTCAGCTGCAAAGCATTCAGTAATAGAGAATCTCATGGCCTGTCACAGGGTGAATGTTAGTGGTCTCTTAGAAAAGCATGCAGATTCCTTCCTTGCCAGTGGGCTGACAGTGAGAGGCTATGACATTGTTAGCTACAGTCTTCATGGAAAATGTGGCAGAGCCATTTATGTGAAATCTGATATTTATGAGGAGGCCCTACCAACTACTTTGCCTCACTGTGATATTGTAAGAGTTAGTCAGTTTGAAGTTGCAAATGTTTATAAACCTGCTGATGTAGCCTGAAACACCCCATCTTGACAAACACTTCAACATCCATCCATCTGGTAGGGGCTTCAACAGTCACCACACCTCCTGGGGCTATAAGAGAATCTGACAAGAATGGACGGGATCTCACAGACTGGGATTCTATAAATGATCTATAGTTCTTTCATTTCCTTAAGCAGCCAGCCACTTTTTCTCTGCATGATGGAAGTACTGCTGTTCTACTGACCTCAAGTGGGACATCTCAACAGGGGGCTGTGACATTACACTCCATATTCTTCATAGAAATATGGATATGATATGGTATAACTAAGATATACTTTATGCAAGATGGCCCATGTGAGGTATCATTAGAAAGTTCATGATTTACTGAATGTGTTTACCCAATTTGTATGCATGTATCATTTTTGTATCTGAAGCTGGAAATATTGACCATGTCTCTGTATTTCAAATGTGCTACGTTGGATGAGGCCAGACAATGTTAGTGGCTTACTGAAGAAATGCACACAAGCATAAGGATTACCCCAGGAACTGTGTGCAATAGACACCTCTCAGAGACAGCTCGACACAGTGGGAACTGTTTGACCCAGGTCAGATAGCTCCATACCATGGGAACTGTTTGACCCAGGTCACAGCAAAAAAGATATAAAAGAGGGACAGTGACAACAGGAGAGGACCTCACTCACCCTACAACACACCTGAAATCAACTGAGGAACAAAGACCGAACTGTGGGAAGTGATGGTCTCAGGCTGGAAGGATTTTTAGCCTGTGTAAGAAAACCTGGGAAAGCCAAGGCAACTTGTGCCTTAAGAATCTGCCAGCCTGTTTATCATTCAGAGTGAGAATTTGCTAATTTGTATCCTACGTATCTAGTGTGTTAAGCTCAGTTTGCGTGTTGTTTCATTTGCTTAGTAATCTGCTTTGTTCTGTTTGCTATCCCTTGAACCACTTAAAATCTCCCTTTTATAGTTAATAAAATGTATTTTGTTTATTATTAAACCCAGTTAATGCAATTTCTAACAGGAGGGGGCAAGAAGTCCTGCACATCTCTTTTCACATTGAGGAAGAGGGCGGATTTTTATGAGCTTGTGCTGTGCAGATACAGTGCAAGACAGCATTATTTTGGGTTTATCTCCCAAAAGGTGTGCACGTGAGTGCTGGGGGAGTCCTCTCACACAGAGCTGACTTCAGTCTGTGACTGCAGCGGGGTGTGGCCCTACCTGTGTGTGTGTGTGCTGCAAGAGGCCAGAGAGCCTAATTCAGCAAAGCAGGGAGCGGGAACCCAGGCTGGTTGAGCAAGAGAGGCTCAGTGAAATCCTAGTACATCAGGTGGCATCCCAGAAGAGGGGTCCAACTCGTCACAGGGGCCAACCGTTACCAGCCTCCTGTGGAGTTCTTGGAAACTTCCCACACAGCCAGTACCTGTCCCCTTCTGCCCCATTCTTATTTTGATAGGCGTGACAATCTCCATAATAATCACTATACCTAGATTATAGATTAATGTACTCAATGATTTTTTTTTGCCTCTGTCTTCACAAATAAGGTCAGCTCCCAGACTGCTGCACTGGGCAGCACAATATGGGGAGAAGGTGACCAGCCCTATGTGGAGAAAGAAGTGGTTCGGGACTATTTAGAAAAACTGGATGTGCACAAGTCCATGGGGCCGGATGCGCTGCATCCGAGGGTGCTAAAGGAGTTGGCGGATGAGATTGCAGAGCCATTAGCCATTATTTTTGAAAACTCATGGCGATCGGGGGAGGTCCCGGATGACTGGAAAAAGGCTAATGTAGTGCCCATCTTTAAAAAAGGGAAGAAGGAGGATCCGGGGAACTACAGGCCAGTCAGCCTCACCTCAGTCCCTGGAAAAATCATGGAACAGGTCCTCAAGGAATCAATTATGAAACACTTAGAGGAGAGGAAAGTGATCAGGAACAGTCAGCATGGATTCACCAAAGGGAAGTCGTGCCTGACTAACCTAATTGCCTTCTATGATGAGATAACTGGCTCTGTGGATGAGGGGAAAGCAGTGGATGTGTTATTCCTTGACTTTAGCAAAGCTTTTGACACAGTCTCCCACAGTATTCTTGCCGCCAAGTTAAAGAAATATGGGCTGGATGAATGGACTGTAAGGTGGATAGAAAGCTGGCTAGATCGTCGGGCTCAACGGGTAGTGATCAATGGCTCCATATCTAGTTGGCAGCCGGTTTCAAGCGGAGTGCCCCAAGGGTCGGTCCTGGGGCCGGTTTTGTTTAATATCTTTATTAATGATCTGGAGGATGGTGTGGACTGCACTCTCAGCAAGTTTGCAGATGACACTAAACTAGGAGGCGTGGTAGATACACTAGAGGGTAGGGATCGGATACAGAGGGACCTAGACAAATTAGAGGATTGGGCCAAAAAAAACCTGATGAGGTTCAACAAGGACAAGTGCAGAGTCCTGCACTTAGGACGGAAGAATCCCATGCACTGCTACAGACTAGGGACCGAATGGCTAGGTAGCAGTTCTGCAGAAAAGGACCTAGGGGTCACAGTGGACGAGAAGCTGGATATGAGTCAACAGTGTGCTCTTGTTGCCAAGAAGGCTAACGGCATTTTGGGCTGTATAAGTAGGGGCATTGCCAGCAGATCGAGGAACGTGATCGTTCCCCTTTATTCGACATTGGTGAGGCCTCATCTGGAATACTGTGTCCAATTTTGGGCCCCACACTACAAGAAGGATGTGGAAAAATTGGAAAGAGTCCAGCGGAGGGCAACAAAAATGATTAGGGGTCTGGAGCACATGACTTATGAGGAGAGGCTGAGGGAACTGGGATTGTTTAGTCTCCAGAAGAGAAGAATGAGGGGGGATTTGATAGCAGCCTTCAACTACCTGAAGGGAGGTTCCAAAGAGGATGGAGTTCGGCTGTTCTCAGTGGTGGCAGATGACAGAACAAGGAGCAATGGTCTCAAGTTGCAGTGGGGGAGGTCCAGGTTGGATATTAGGAAACACTATTTCACTAGGAGGGTGGTGAAGCACTGGAATGCGTTACCTAGGGAGGTGGTGGAGTCTCCTTCCTTGGAGGTTTTTAAGGCCCGGCTTGACAAAGCCCTGGCTGGGATGATTTAGTTGGGAATTGGTCCTGCTTTGAGCAGGGGGTTGGACTAGATGACCTCTTGAGGTCCCTTCCAACCCTGATATTCTATGATTCTATGATTCTATGATTCTATGATTATGGTGGAATTATAGAAGGGAAGACTGGAAAAAATTGTCAGTTGATCAATGAGTACATAGTGTGAATACCACATAATATTCTGAAGAAAATGCTTACACTTGCTTCTCAAAAGCAATCTTTGAAGCAGACACTAAATCCATCCCATGTGGCCAACAAAAGACTTACGTAGCCTGCTTAGATGTGGAATGCATAGAACTTCTGAAGCAGTGTGAAGAATCTGGTAACTTTTAGAGACAGCAAACCACTGACAACCTCTATGCCTGTTGCAGGGAATGTTGGGAATAAGTTACATCAACTACGATGTGACAAGATCTAGCAGGAAAGCACAGTCATTCAGAAGGAAGCTTGGCGCAGCACAGAAACCACTAACCACACACTAGTGGAAAGTGTCCCCAAACAGCATCACCACACACCTAACCAATATGACAAAAGCCAATAGGGACATGCCATTTGAGGAATCAGTAAAGAGGAATGGCACCCATAAAGACTGTCTCCACCTTCATGTGAATACGACGTCTTTCAGCCTTTATCCACTGAAGATGTGAAGAGAGCACTACTGAAAGCAAGAAAAACATGTGGCCTTGACAAGATTGCACCAGAAATTCTGTTCCATCTTTGTAAGAAGAGCATAAAATGATTGTCAACAGCTATACCAAAATCAGGAAAGCACCAATCCGTTCCAGCTAGCTACCATAGGATAATCACTTCTGAGCTGTACTTACAAACTTTTGGAGCAACTAATTCCACAAAGAATCATGCCCACAGTAGAACAGGATCTGAGTGATGAACAGGGCAAGGTTCCAGACCTAGTTCTTGCTCTTACCACCTGTACAGAAAATGGTTTTCAACAGAAGGAAAAAAGACAAGAGGTTGTGTTTCTTGACAACTGTCTGGCACATTGGCCTGTTGATCATGATGTCAAAGATGTTACCTCAATGGGTTGTTATAGTTACGGAAATGATCTTTTGAAACAGACAATTCCAGGTGATGCTAGAAAATAAACTGAGCACATGGAGGATCCAGAAGAACAGATTCCCTCGGGGATCTGTTTTTGCCCTACCCTTTTTCAATATATTTACAGAAAGATCTACTTCCAACAATCTCAAAGCCATTCAAGTATGTGGATGACATCTGCCTAGCTTCAAGAGACAGGGACTTCAAAAAGACCAAGGACAGTCTGAACCAAAATATGGCAGCTATCAGTGGCTACTGCAGTAATTGGAGTCTTAAATCCAGTGTGTCAAAGACGGTGTCCTCATGTTTTCACCTCAATCATGAAAATGTTTCATGAGGACTCAGCACCTTGAATGGAGAATGACTAGCACATGACCCAAAGCCAATATATCTAGGTGTAACAGAAGGTTACTCACCTGGTGCAGTAACTGAGGTTCTTCGAGATGTGTCCCCCTGTGAGTGCTCCATTTTAGGTCATTGTGCACCCTGTGCCTCTAGTCAGAGAATTTCAACAGCAATACCCAGCTAGGCCACACATTCGCTCTCCCCATCTCACGCCTATGGTGGCAGTTGATTAGCACTGTGCGGCCGCCCCACCTCTCAGTTCCTTCTCTACCGCAGAGTATTGATGAGAACTCCGAAGTGGAAGGGAGGAGGGAGGGTAGTGGAGCACCCACAGGGACACACACCTTGAAGAACCTTAGTTACTGCACAAGGTGAGTAACCCTCTCTTCTTTAAGTGATGTCCCTGTGGGTGCTCCACTTTAAGTGACTGTATAGCAGTGCCCCTTGGTGGGAGGAGGGATTCGGAGTTAGTTCTGAATAAACGAGAGGATCATGTGTCCCAGCCGTGTGTCAGGTGCTTAGACCTGATCAATGATATAGTGTTGATGTTTTGCATATGTCGATAATAGGCATGTCATTCAGGAAGGCAGCGGATGTGGCTACAGATCTTGTGAAGTGTGTTCTGACCCATGAGTGGGGAGGAGGGGTGTAGGTCATGTTGTCAGTAATAGAGGTAGATGCAATCTGAAATCCATCTAGAAAGTCTCTGCTTAGCAGTGGGTTTGCCTTTGGAACATTCTGTGATGGAGAGGAACAATTTAGGAGTCTTCCTGAACGACTTGGTCTGTTCAAGATAAAAGGCTAGCATTGTTCTGATGTCCAGGGTGTGGAAAATTGCCTCTTGTCTATCCTTGTGAGGTTTAGGGAAGAACGTGGGAAGATGGATAGGTTGATGAATGTGGAAGGAAGAAGGAACTTCAAGCAAATATTTAGGGTGAGGTCTGAGAGTGACCTGCCATAAGATCCCCTATTTCTCCCACATGCCTAGCGGACATGATGGCAGCTAGGAAGGCTACTTTCATGGAAAGATGTAGAAGAGAACATATGGCCAAAGGTTCGAATGGGGCGGTTGTGAGAGATCGAAGCACAAAGGTCAGGTCCCACAGGGACATTGGGGGCTCTGGGTTCTGGGTAGAGGTTGCACACTCCCTGGAGGAATCTTGATAATTGGATGAGCAAATTGGGTTATCATAAGGAGTGGTTCTAGAGTAATGCTGTTTGCCCTGTTCATTAACTGTATCGACTACCAATAAATTTGGCTGAGGGTGTGTGAATAGGAATTCAAACCCTTTTGAAGGGACGTAATATTTTTTGTCCTCCCTCTTACATGTGGGTGGGATGGTAGCGAGGGGTCTGCAAGATGTTTGTGGCGGGTTCCATGAATGCTGTGTTAATCAGGAGGGCAATCTTGGAGGAGGCAGACGTGTGGAGTATGTCCAAGAGCTCGTGACGTGACTCAAAGATCTCCTCTAGGGGTATCTGGTGTGTGTCTGCTATTCTTTTGAAGAGTTCTTGGAAATTTCTGAAATCATCTCCAGCAGTAGGCAGAGGGGGCATGATAGTCTCGTCTGGTGAGAATGAAGTGGTGGTAGCAGGAGTTGCCTCCTGATCTAAGACTAATTCTGTCTCCTCAAAGGTCAGTTCGGGAGGGGCATCTGTTGGCACTGTGAATTTTGGTGAGGAGTGCCTGTGTACCTCCATGGTGCCACTCAGGTTTGGGGCAATACTGTCTATGAGCTGCCCACGGGTCCCAGAATGCCCACTGAGGTGGGAAGGGCTTAGGTGGAGGCCCCCAGGTGACCATACCATCCCTGAAAATCAGGCTGCGGCACATGTTTAGGGCGCTGCTGATGTGCCTTGTATAGGTGAAGTGTGTTGGGAGGAGAAAGCCTCCCCTTCCTCGTCCTCCTCACTAGAGAAAGGAGGGGCAGATCTAGTTGGTGGTGTGAGTGGCAGTGAAAGTACCAAAGAAGTATTGGTACCGAGGAGAGGTGATTCTGGTACTGGGGCAATCGTCAGGTCCTTCGGTGCAAGAAACTGTTGAGGTTGCAGTACCGATGGAGGTATCTGTGTGGAAGGCGGTACGGAGAATTGTGGTGGTACTGGGAGACAATGCGGTACCAATGGGAACAAAGCCGGCGTAGACCATGCAGAGGATGTGATGGATAGAGTCGGGGAACACTTCCTCTTTGACGCGGTCTTGGTAGGGGGAGTATTAGCTCTCGTCTGTCCACGTCCTTTAGGAGACAGGTTCCTTCCTTGAGGGGTAGAGGACGGGGGTCTGTTGGAAACCGCATGTGGTGATAGGGCGACAGGAGAAGTTTATGATCCCGGGTCTGAGGCGGGATGGAGGGACTTCTCCATCAGGATAAGTTTCGGTTTAAGGTCCCTCGCTTTCCTTGTCCGGGCCTTAAGATTGTGGCACTATATGCACTTTTGAGGTACATGAGTTTCCCCCAGGCACCGGAGACGTTGCGAGTGTCCGTTGGAGATTGGAATTGCTTCGCGACAGGAGAGGCAGCGTTTAAAGCCAGGAGACCCTGGCATTCTGAGGAAAAATAACGTCCCTTAATGGGATGAAATGAAAGAATTTTTTTTAAATGGGGAGAAAAGTAGTAAAGGGGTCTTAACCAAAAAACTTAACTACACTATACTAATTGACTAATCTAACTAAACTAATTCTGAGGTAAAGTGAGTGAAGGCACTGCCAGAGCTCCGACTAGGGACCAAGTGCAATTGAGAAGGAACTGAGAAGGGGGGTGGCCACACAGTGCTAATCAACTGTCACCACAGACAAGAGCTGGAGAGAGCGCATGTGTGGCCTGGCCAGATACTGCTGTCGAAGTTCTCCGACTAGAGGCTCAGAGCACACAATCACCTAAAGTGGAGCTCCCACATCACTCAAAGAAGAATTCTAGGTTGTACACTTAAGTACCTAAATGGACACTTCACCAAGATAGTTCAGGAGATTAAGAACTGAAATGGCCTTCTAAATAAACTAGCAGGCTCAACTTGGGGAGTTAAAGTGCAAACACTCTGCTACTCAGTTGGAGAACAACAACAGGAACAATGAGACCAAAAAACACCAAGTGGCTACCAGTCCTTTTTAATATCCTGCCTCCTAACATCAGGTGTTGTATTGCAGCAAAAATACAGGAGATGCTACAACTACCACTTTTTAAAAGATACATGAGAGGTGCATTGCCACTGACTCATCAGCACATGACCAATCTGGACTATGTTACTGACCATCTCTACAGCGGATGCTGTCACATTATGGTGAGCAGAATGGGAATGAGCTGCTCCCTCTGTCAGAGACTCCTTCATCACCACTCAGCCTGATGAGAGACAGTGTGGCAGCTTGAAGCCAGGCAATCTCTGGTAGAAATTCAACCATATCAGATGTGGAGTGGTGAGATGTGTGGGAAATGACCACATCTGGTGACTCAGGAACAGCCCTCTGTATTGTTGTGGTGCGGCTGAGGACGCTGCACACCTACCAAAGGGTGCTCATCTTGTGCTGGTCTATCCCTGATGCTACTGAATGGCTAAAATGTGTGTGATGTGTACTTAAGCCCTTTGATATTTTTGATTCAGACATCTGTTTTATCTCCCTACTTTATATTTTGAACCTTTTCCCATCTTTATTAAGCTACTGGCGCATTTGCTAATAATAGTGGAAATTAGTAAAAACACAACAGAAAACCCCAAACATGTCAACACACTGAATGGTGTATGGGGAGTTACCATAACATCAATACCAAGGGTATTTAAACCAAAGGGTTTGAACAGGGTGCATGATGAGAACATAGCAGCATTGCTTCACTAATTTCTATAAAGCATACTCGTGTAGTGCCATAACAGTTGTCTCTATACCAAGGTGATTGTGAATTTGAAACATGGGGAAAAGAGCTCTTCTATTAATTAGCCCTTTATTTTCCTCCCTTACGTTCTCTCTGCATCTTGACTGAACAGAATTTTTTCATGTTTTACTGTTTCATTTTCAAAACATGGTCAATGTTATCAAATAATTCTGCCATTTCTATCCATTGAGCATTACAGTGTGCTATGTTCGTTCAAAATACAATAAAGGAAATCAGCCTAATTGAAGTGGCTGATAATATTCCTCATATTATGTTGTTTTGTTTTGAAGGTTTTGTTTTCACTTACAAAGTACTTGCTTTCAGTTGGGACAGAAAGCTTTTGCTTGACAGATGTGGCTCAAAGTCTGTAGCTCTAGTTTTTGCTCCTGCAACGTGGAGAGGTCTTATGAAATTTCCAGTGAGCTGTCTTTGCCAAGTTCCTCTGACCTTTTGATGTTTGTAGCCTTCTGGGCTTAGTTACCAGCATTTTTCAAAATTACCTTCAAAACGGATTAGGATTCTGCGGAGGTATCCTGTGAATTATATGAGGTTCAGTTTGCAATTTAAGAGAATCTTTAAATATTGACTTGGACTTGTGTAGAAAAATAATAGAGCAGAAATTTGCATAATATCTAATAAGAATACTGGAATACTATCGTTTTAATTTACTTTATAATTATTAGTTTTAAAACTAATGAAAAATAAAACAGCAAAGGCTTTCAATACCAATCTGTTAACAGATTTCTGGTTACAAATTCTAATTAATCATGTAATTGTGTCCAAATAGCATCTCTCTGAAATCAAGACTTACTTATTAAATACAGATATCCTTGGATTGTTCTTAAAATACATTTTGGGTTTTTTCTCTTCTGTTTTTGCAATGGGGAAGGAACTCACTGTAACAAGCAAATCAGAAGCACAAGATGATTGATCATCAAAAGAAAAAGCTATGCAAATACAGACCTTATATCAGATTCAGAATACAACAAAGTACAAGTCTTATGAGCAGTTAAGAAAGCAAAGAAAAAGATTATACAAAGAAAAAAGTGAAATAAAAATCCCCAATGATATATACTGAATAATCAAGTTATATTGATCACTTAAATTAACAAAAGAAAAAATATTGGGCAAGCCACCATCGTCCAAACTTTTGGCTTCATAGAAGTCCAATTATTTTCCTGTTGCTTGGGTTTTAGCTTCAAAGAGGATTCTAACCTCAACAAAATACCAGCCTTCAGGATAGAAACTGCATTGTATTAATTGCTAGTGGAATTACAGAGGGATAAGTTTAGCTCATTCAGATCAGACTTGAGTCAGAACCCCAATTGTGAATACTGTAATGTACTCTTTGTCCCTAATCCAGATCAGTGCTTTTTCCATGAAAATATTGCTCTAAAATGTTGATCCACAGCATTGTCAAAAAGCACATTATGGTTGTGAGGGGTTGGACCCCTCCCCTTTTGGGGTGCCATCAGATGTGCTGGGGTCCCACTGAGCCTGCCTGTCCTACCAGCCTGGGTTTCCCTTACACTGTGCTGCTGTGACAGGCTCTCAAGCCCCTTTCCAGCACACACACAGGCAGGGACGCCCCCAGCTGTAGAATATCACAGTCTGTGATTAGCTCTGGGTGGGAGGACTCAGCTAGGGGATGCCCAGCACTCCTGTGCACACACTCTCTGGAGTGTAAACCCAAAATTATATTGTCTTGCGCTGTATAGAGATCTACATAGCGTAAGCTTATAAAAATCCCCCCCTCCCTCAGTGTGGAGGAAGATATGCACCACTCTTTGCCCCCCCCAGTTATGAATTGCACAAACTGGATTTTGAAATAAACAAAAAATAAGCTTATTAACTACAAAAGGTACATTTTAAGTGATTATAAGGGATAGCAAACAGAACAAAGCAGATTACTGAGCAAATAAAACGAAACACACAAACTAAGCTTAATACACTAAAGAAACAGGTTACAAATAGTAATTTCTCACCCTAAATGTTGTTTTAGGCAGGTTGCAGAGTTTCTGCAGCTCAGGGTTCCAGTTACTTCTCTTCACAGGCTACCCCTGTCTTAGCCTGGACTCAGCTCTTGCCTTTCCCCAGCTTAGTTCCTTTGTTTCTTCAGGTGTTTTCAGCAGTCTTCCTTCGTAGGCAGGGAGGCAGTGGAGAAGAGATCTGATTAATTCACTCCCCAGCCTTAAATAGGATTTACATATGGCAGGAACCTTTTGTTTCCCTGTTTGATCCCCACGCCCTTCAGTGGAAAAGTACCAGCTCAAGATGGTGTCCTGTACCAGGTGACATGATCACATGACCTGGCAGGGTCAAAGCAACCATGAGATAAGGTTTATTTGTAATGTCACCGGAAGGAACTTCAGGAAGATGAGAGATCAGCATCTTCAAAGACTCATTGTCTTTCCTAATGGCCCATCCAGGCTCATTGCCTACTGTCTGGTGGGCGTTCCCCAAGTACACACACAGTTGTAATTGTTACATAGTCAATATTCCTAACTTCAGATACCGGAATGATACATGTGTACAAATTGGATAATAACATTCAGCAAATCATAACCTTTCCAATGATACTTCACATGACCCATCTTGCATAAAACATATCTTAGTTATGCCATATTCATATTATAACAATATTTTATGAAGAATATGAGGTGCAGCATCACAATGGTAGCCCAACCCTAGCTAATACTTAGCACTTAACACAAAATTTGTTGCCAACAATATATAAAAACCAACATAGAGTATGAGAATTCTTATATATTCTCTCTCGTGTGATCTCCAGTTTTTATAAACTAAATCAAGCCAGCAAAAAAAAAAAAAAACCTGTTTCTCTGGAGCCCTCATTTACCTGTGGTCTCTGACAAGCTTCAAGCTCTCTCCATGCTAGTCACTAGCTGTACAAAGCAGTTAGAGTTGATGAAACAGCCCAGGAAGAAGTGTATGCAGTACTTAGATAACGATCATCCCTACATCTCTTTGCATCAAATATAAATACCTCTGTCCTCCACCTTTTCTCTATGTCTAATGAAATACAGAATCAGCTCTTGGATGAGGAGCAGCTAGCCAAAGCTGAACCCAGGCAAGATATAGGATGCTGGCAGGAGAAAAGGAAGCACTTCAAAGAACTGTCCGCCTCTGACACATCCAGTGGTTGAGGGAACCTACCTTTAGATTGTGACCCGTAGCCTTGGGTTCATTTGGACTCCTTCATGTTATTGGATGCCCAAATAGTCTTGTCAGCAAAAAACACCTAGTTCCATATGCAACGGGGCCTCATCCTATCTGATGTAGGGCCTGGCCAGAGTGTGATCCATACAGTCCTGCCCTCCAGGCTTTACTATTGTAACTCTCTGTGCCCAGGAGTTAAGCCACATGAATGATGTCTGTAAAAAACTCCCACTAGTAAAAATAAAATAAAATACAGCAGCTCATCTGCAACACAGATTGCTGTGAACACATCCACCCTGGTGCTCTGCTGCTTGTACTGGATCTGCAATGAATAGAATCCAGTTCAAGGACTCTGTCCTGATATTCGAAGTGCTCCATTGGATTGAACCAAGCCACTTGAGAGATTAGCTCTCCCTTTGCAATGTGACCTCCCACCAAACCTACGTTCCACTGTAACCATGACACTGCCCAGCAGCATAGGGAGGCTCAGAGCACAGGAGCAGGACCTACACTGTGGAACTCACTCCTGGAAGAGAGCAGTTGTCACAGTCTTCACCACTTTCGGAACTCAACGCAAAATGTAACTTGTTTGCTCAGCTGTCTCTCAGTAGGACCTGCGTGCACCCGCGCACACACAACTCTATTCAAGCTATTTTTGTGATGGAAGAAGAGGAGAGATTGTTATGTCTGTTTCCAAATAGTTAGACATGCTGAGATACTACAGTGATGGGGCCATACCTAGATAATAATTGATAGGTCTGAAAATGTAACTTTAAACAGGGAATTATCGTTGAGTGGGTGTGTCCAGTGGGGCCGTGCAGGGATTGGTTCTTGGCCCTGCACTATTAATATTTTTATTAATGACCTGGAAGAAAATGTAAAATCATCAATGATAGCTTGCAGATGACAAAAAATGGGGGAGTGGTAAATAATGAAGAGGACAGTTCACAATTCAGGTGATCTGGATCACTTGGTAAGCTGCTCACAAGCAAACAATATGCATTTTAATATGGTTAAGTATATACATCTAGGAACAAAGTATGTAGGCCCTACTTATAGGATAGCAGACTCTATCCTGGGAAGCAGTGACTCTGAAAGAGATTGGGGGGGGGTGGATAATCAGCTGAACAGGAGCTCCCAGTGTAACACTGGGGCCAAAAGGGCTAATGTGATCCTTGGATCCGTAAACAGAGGAATCTCAAGTAGGAGTGGAGAGGTTATTTTATCTCCATATTTGGCACTAGTGTGACCGCTGCTGGAATCCTGTGTCCAGTTCTGGTGCCCACAGTCCAAGAAAGATGTTGATAAATTAGAGAGGGTTCAAAGAAGAGCCATGAGAATTATTAAAGGATTAGAAAACATAGTGATAGACTAAAGGAATTCAGTCTAGTTAGCTTACCAAAAGAGAATGTTAAGTGGTGACTTGAGTAACGTCTACAGGTAGCTACATATAGAACAAATATTTATTAATGGGCTCTTCAATCTAGCAGTGAGATATAACATATTCCAATGGCTGGAAGTTGAAGCTAGACAAATTCAGCCTGGAAATAAGGTGTACATTTTTAACAGTGAGAGTAACTAACCATTGGAACAATTTACCAAGAGTCATGGTGGAATCTCCATCACTGACAATTTTTAAAACAAGTTTGAATGTTTTTCTTAATGATATGCTCTCAGAATTATTTTGATGAAGTTTTAGATGATCACAATGGTCCCTTCTGGCCTTGGAATCTGAAAATCTCTATTATTTCTTCTGACCTCTTTCTCATTTCCTTTCCTTGTCTGCTTCTTTATCTCATTTCCATTATTTCTATCCCCTTTCCATCCCACTGTCTGTCATGTTTTTCTAAGAATGACAGGCCGTAGTTACAAAAGAAATTGGTTGGTGCTGTAATCCTACACGTAAGAGATTTTTCCGCCTATACTCCATGGTGCCAGCTGCAGGGTGAAACTTATCTCTGTGATCTAGTAAGATTCATTTGCAAACTGCAGCAGATCGTGCTACTGTGAAAGGGTGCACCTGCCTTTAGTTTCTCCTCTGGCTGCTTGCTTCTCCCTCTTGTGGGAAAAGTCATCCTATCAGCAGCAGAAGAAAAGGAGCTTATTCACCACCTCAGCCACCGTGGGTCTCAAGCAAGCAGGCTACTGATTTCTCATGCCTTGATGTGATACTGCTAAAACAAATTGCTAGTAAATAAAGTCCCAGTTGGGGGAGTCATCTGGTTTCTCATCTCCATTACCCAGCATATTTTCTAATGCAAGCCTGATGTATTGAAAGGATAGAGACTAATAACTTCTCTTTCATTCAAGCCCTTCAGTTTTTCTGCTTGGACTTCTACAAGGAAAAATCAAATTAATTTCCCTTTGTTTTTGAAGCAAAAATTAAACTTTGCAAAGTTACCTTTGGGGAGATGCACAAAGTCACACTTCTCCTCCCTGTAGAATTCCTACCTGGTCAGCACTACTTGTGTGCAGTCATTTTCTTCTCTACCGCAGAGTTCCATTTATCACATTGTTCTAAAATATTTCAGCGGGTCTTCGTACCCTCTGCAGACAAACTCCTTTGTTTGCCTCGTGCTATTACATTTTTTGGTTGTTGTACTTTGACTGCAAGGGGCACATATGTTAGAAG
Organism: Emys orbicularis; assembly: GCF_028017835.1. Classification (NCBI taxonomy): domain Eukaryota; kingdom Metazoa; phylum Chordata; order Testudines; family Emydidae; genus Emys; species Emys orbicularis. The sequence continues at coordinate 28,494,256 of NC_088683.1, read as the reverse complement.
TTTTAAACTATTCAGATATCTCCAAATTTAAGAAGTAGGTTTATCCATCTCTTCCTTTGCAACTGTAAGAGGAAGCTTTTGTGTGTGTTGAATGTGGCAGGTCTTGTCATACGGTCACTACTGGTACTAATCATGATGACACAATGATTACAATAGTTTTTCATTTAGTAACTGGTAAGGTTAACATTTGTCAGAGTGAGTGAGTGTTACTGTAGAAAGCCTTATAAGTAAGGTACTTACTTGTAACTCTGTGAATTATAGAATATGATATTGCCATAGTTCACTTCATTTAGCTTTGTAATGGTTTTAATAAGTAGACTTCAGAAGATGTATGATTATATATCTCAGGAATTTCTGGATTTTCTGTGCCCAATACAATACTTTGTAGAAACTTTTTTAAATGTGGATTGCAAAGTGATGTGTGAGCCAAGAATATGAAATGAGTGGCCTGACAAATAAGACATCCAATTAGCTAATCTTTACTTTGCATTGTGATCAGCTATTTTTGCAGCACTGAATACTTTTTTAATTTTATACTTGTCATTATATCCAGTAATTTTGGTCATTTATTCAAATAGTAACCCCCAAAATCTGAATGTTAGATTGTACAGCAGAATGAGTTTGGAGAAAAAAATTAATTACATGTTTTATTCCACTGCGATTTCATTCTGCCTGCCATCAAAGTACAAAAGTATACATTAAAATCTTCTATCCTATTGAGTAGCATTCTTGGATTTTTCAAATTTAGCTATGAACATGGGTCAACTAGTGTCAAGACTGAAAGAACACAGACTGCAAATGAGTACAGATGAAGGAGTTATGCAGTACATAATGCTAAAACAGGTGGTTTGGAAGAGGAACAAAATGTTTAATAGCTTAAAAGATTGCCGCTCTGCATCTCCAACTAGTGTATCGTGTTTACCAGGCTAAAGAAATAAATTGCTGTCAACTTAGATCTAAGTTTGTTTTTACAGCCTAAAGATTCTTACTTTCAATCTTTAAATCCTTGGTAAGGGATTACTTTATTGATGTATTAAATTCTTCTAAAGTTTAAACAATCAAAAGACTAATACTATAAATAATGGTGTCTTTATATAATTTATATTCTGTAATTGAATGTCTTATTTTATTTATCTCTGAGGAATTGGTTGCTATCTGTTGCAAAGAGTGTCTTGTGTGCATTGTCACCAAACAGATTATCGTCTGAGCACTCTAGGGTTTATTGTTCTAAAATACTGTATGTTTTTGTTTACAGGACCGTGAACTTCGACATAATAAAGTACTTGTACGATTTCTTGTGAAAACAAGCCTCACAGCCATATGGACACTGTGACAATGACTAAAGCAAGCTGTGTTCCTCTATCTACTTAGCTGGCCAGGCAGAGGAGCATTTTGGCTCTACTGGATTTGTCCAAACAGGTGCTGGCCCAGCATGCAATCTGATGAAAATATTCTGATTGGTCTGGGTGGATCTGAGCAGAGGACTATTTACCAGGGACCCTGGAGTATTTGGAAGCAATGTGTTAATTATAAACAGCAGGGTTTGAGCACAATCTGTTCTACTCTTAATGATGTTATCTTAACACTGAAATTGCCTGAAACCCATTTACTTGGGACTACATTTTGCTCTATGAACTATCCCCTGTGCTTTGAACATGGCAGCAGCCCTTGTTTGTATGCCCAGGCTTTTCACGTCCTCTCCGCAGGAATCTTTGCAATTGCCTGCCAAAGCAGCTTTTCCTAAAGCCACCATTTTAAGAGAGTGGAGCAGCAAAATATAATAAACGTAAGTGCATGTTTGAAATCAAGCTGGTGTGTGCTTATCTGTGAATCATATATAGATTAGATGTTCAACTCACATATATAGGGATTATGATAGGAAAACCCCAAATTTATCAGCACAGAATTAATCTTGAGACCCACTTGTAAATGTTAACCTTAAAACCTCCTCTTTATCAAGCTTTTAAAAAAAGCAAATTTTAAAATGTATGACTGATAAAACTATCATTTACATACTAGATGCCAATACTGGCAGGGCTTTTCCACTTGCCAGCTTTCAAGGAGCTTTTTATTTAAATATTCCTATAGTTCTTTTGAGCTCAGCCAGAGTGTCTTGAGTGCAAATTCTTGTGCAGTTCTCAGTGGAAATATTTTAGCCTAGTGTGTTATGGAAGCAAAGCAATCGAGTTTGAAGTATACTTGTAAGTACACTCTAAAGCCAGGGTACATGCTATACTGTGGTGCAGCATGGGTTCTTCTGCAGTAACGTGTATGGAAGATAAAGATTCAGCAAGTAACACGATGTACCTGTTGCACGCTATTCTTAGCAGAGAAAACACTGCAGTCTGAAAGAGGCAAAAAGTTGAACATACGTTATCATACCGTAAAGCCTTTGTCACACTTGCTGAGAAACTCCAACACTTAATTTTCAAAGCATCCAAGTTTTCAGTACTTCAAAAACTTGAATTTTTTTTGTTAACCAAAAATTGTGTATGATAGGGTAACCGTAGTTTGTAATAAACTCTAAATTCCCTTTCATTTTTCAGAATCAGATGCTAGGCTAACTGCTAAGTGGCATTTTTTTTTTAATTGCACTAGGAATTTGACCAAGAATGTGCAGTATGGGATTTTGAGAGTTCCAGCATCTATTCCTGGGAGTGAAAGCAGGGGACACTAGTAAATTTTAGCTGGCTGAACACAAACTGGATCACCTGCTGTGTAATACATACCAACAGGAGCAATCACAGCTCTGCAAGCTATGTTGTCTTCCAGTCCAATTCAAGATAAGCTTTAAGATCCTACAAAGTCCTCGAAGGGCTGGGCCCTGACTCTTCTCCACAATCTACCACATCAGTAACCCTGCCATAAGCAAAGCCCCGTTTGAAGCTCTCAAAGATGATGGGTAAGATTTTATTGGTGGCAAATCCAACCTGTGAAATCCCCTTTCACCAGTAATCCGGATGACTCCGAATCCTTCGCATGTTCCGAATAAAATGTAAGCATTTTAAAAAAAAGTTCCTAAAATAGAAGTGTGTCCCAGCCACAGTTACATGATTATTCCTGCTATTTCTAGTCAAAAGCAAACTCCATGTGCACACATGAACAGAATACAAGGGATGGTGGAAAGCAAAGACCTCTAGACCATATACTGCTCTACATAATTTTGTTGATGCATAGATACTATGGTGGATGGATTTATTAGAGATATATAGACATCTGAAATGTGAATCTGGCCATCTATAGGGGAGTAGGGGAGCTTACTTGCCAGGATGTTCAACATACAAATTATTAAAGAACATTCTCAAATTGTTGTATGATAAAAGAGGAATGCATCTAATGCCAGCCTGACACTGTTTGTTCAATGGATTGGGCAAATGTGCTTAAAAGACAGATCAGCTCCTGAAGTAGATGCAGGAGCTGCGTATACCTTTCAGACCATCCTGAGAGTACGGGACAAACAAAAATCCAACTCTCCCTTTTTTCTTTTCCATGTGTCATTTGGCAGAGTTGTGGGCTACTACCCACCGTTTGCTATCCCCAAAGCCTTTAATAAAGCTAATACACCAAACAATATTAAAAATGGAAGGTTGTTCCTAACTCTGAAATGTTCATAGCTCTGAACAAAACATTATGGTTGTTCTTTCAAAAGTTTACAATTAAACATTGACTTAATACAGCTTTGAAACTTTACTATGGAGAAGAAAAATGCTGCTTTCCCTTTATTTTTTTAGTAGTTTACATTTAACACAGTACTGTACTGTTGGCTTTTTTTGGTCTCTGCTGCTACTTGATTGTGTACCAAATGAGGTGTGTGGTTGACTTGTCAGTTCATAACTCTGAGGTTCTACTGTACATGTGTTGTACCAGTCTCCTGGGCCTTTTTGGATCTTTGGTTTTCTTTAACATTGGCCAATGTATGTAAATACATTTATCTTTTTAATGTGACAGCAAATTGAGCCAAATCCAATATTTTTCTTGTCATGTGGTTGCATTAAATTCAGAGTCTCAAATTGCACAACAGTTCAAGTATAGAGGCATCGGGGTTTACCTGCAGCTACTTATTATGTTATGCATAAGGAGTGGGGTCCCTCAGGGATCAGTTCTGGGGCCAGTTCTGTTCAATATCTTCAATTATTTAGATAATGGCATAGAGAGTATACTTAGAAAGTTTGCGGACGATACCAAGCTGGGAGGGGTTGCAAGTGCTTTGGAGGATAGGATTAAAATTCAAAATGATCTGGACAAACTGGAGAAATAGTCTAAAGTAAATAGGATGAAATTCAATAAGGACAAATGCAAAGTACTCCATTTAGGAAGGAACAATTAGTTGCACACATATAAAATGGGAAATGACTGCCTAGGAAGGAGTACTGCGGATCTGGGGGTCATAGTGGACTCACAAATATGAGTCAACAGTGTAACACTGTTGCAAAAAAAGCAAACATCATTCTGGGCTGTATTAGCAGGAGTGTTGTAAGGAAGACACAAGAAGTAATTCTTCCACTCTACTCCATGCTGATTAGGCCTCTTCTGGAGTATTGCGCCAAGTTCTGGGCGCCACATTTCAGAAAAGATGTGGACAAATTGGAGAAAGTCCAGAGAAGAGAACAAAAATGATTAAAGGTCTACAAAACATGACCTACGATGGAAGATTGGAAAAAATTGGGTTTGTTTAGTCTGGAAAAGAGAAGACTGAGAGGGGCATAACAGTTTTCAAGGACGTAAAAGGTTGTTACAAGGAGGAGGGAGAATTGTTGTTCTTAACGTCTGAGGATAGGACAAGAAGCAATGGGCTTACATTGCAGCAAGGGATGTTTCAGTTGGACATTGGAAAAATTTCCTAATGTCAGGGTGGTTAAGCACAGGAATAAATTACCTAGGGAAGTTGTGGAATCTCCATCATTGGAGATTTTTAAGAGCAGGTTGGACAAACACCTGTCAGGAATGGTCTAGATAATACTTAATCCTGCCATGAGTGCAGGGGATTGGACTAGATGACTTCTTAAGGTCCCTTCCAGTCCTATAATTCTATGATTATTAATCATGTTTATTATGGTAGTGCTGAAGGTCTAACCAAGAATGGGGCCCCCGTTGTGCCAGACACTGTATATGCACAGAGTAGGCGGTTCCTGCCCAAAGAGCATACAGTCTAAGTCAGGGGCAGGCAAACTTTTTGGCCTGAGGGCCGCATCGGGTTTTGGAAATTGTATGGAGAGCCAGTATGGGGAGGCTGTGCCTCCCCAACCAGCCAGGTGTGGCCCAGCCCCCACCCCCTATCCCCCCCTGCTTTTTGCCCCCTGATGGCCCTCCCCGGGATTCCTGCCCCATCCAACCCCCCCATTCCCTGACAGCCCCTCCCTGCTCCCTGTCCCCTGACTGCCCCAGGAACTCCCCTGCCCCTGACTGCACCCCATCACCCCATCCAACCCCTCCTCTTATTCCTGACTGCCCCCCCAGGACCCCTGCCCCATCCACCCCCCCCCCCCCGCTCCCTGTCCCCTGATCGCCCTGGAACTCCCTCACCCCTAGCTGCCCCATCCAACCCCCCTCCTTCCTGACTGCCCCCCCGGAACCCCTGCTCCCATTCAACCCCCCTGTTCCCTGCCCTCTGACTGTCCCGACCTCTATCCACACCCCTGCCCCCTGACCACCACCCCGAACTCCCCTGTCCTCTATCCACTCCCTCCCCCCCAGACCCCGGAGCACTGATGGCTGGCGGCGCTAGAGCCGCACTGCCCAGAGCACCAGAACAGGCGCCCGGCTGGAGCCAGCCACGCCACCGCGCAGCACAGAGCACCGGGTCAGGCCGGGCTCTGCAGCTGCTCTGCCCCAGGAGCTCGCAACCCCGCACCCCAGAGCATTGCACTGGCGGCGGGGCAAGCTGAGGCTGCGGGGGAGGGGGAACAGCAGGGGAGGGGCCAGGGGCTAGCCTCCCGGGGCAGGAGGTCAGGGGCCGGGCAGGAGGGTCCTGCGGGCCGGATGTGGCCCACGGGCCGTAGTTTGCCCACCTCTGGTCTAAGTGGACAAGACAGACACAGGGTGGAGGGAAGAGATCGAACACACCAGCAGAGTGAACAACGTGATGGCAGCAAATGTCATATTAGTTGCTTGATTTTTTTTCTTACATTTCATAACATCCTTTTTAGAATTACACTGTTGCTGAACTTAAAAAATGAATGAAATTTTGGAACTGGAAAAGATGTTTCTGAAAATTACTATATTATTATAACAATTATTTTTTTCAGTATACCCATAAGTGTTTTAGAAAAGTTCTTAGAGACCACAAGCAGGTCAGGAACTTAATTGGGATAGGTCCTGTACAGAACAAGACCTCTAGTTACTGCCCCAAAGAGCTTATTGTTTAACATAGCACAATTGCAGTTCCTTCTTCCATCATTTTTACTCTCTCCAACCATACTTGTGCTGAACATTTGAGCAGAAATCTGGTGGGAATCACTCAGCCTGAAATTTTGAATAAATAATACAGTTCATGGTCCATATTTGGCAAATGTCTGCTGATATACGAGTCAGGGTCAAAAACCTTGACAAATGTCCTGTTATGCAGTGATCCAACCACAGGACTAAATAGAAGTATTATTGTAGTTTGCAACCGGGAAAATACACATTCACTTGCACTAAGGAATACATATGTCAAGGGACAATTGAAATCTCTTATACAGTGCTAAACAGAACATTCATTCTCTGGTGCCTGTCTCTTCAATATTTCCATTCTCACCATACTTCTCAAGCTGCTAAGGCTCAAATGTGGGGCACGATGTATGACAGAGACCCAAAATAAGGGACACTAATTATGCAGGAAACTTAAAATGCTCTGGGATTCCTTCCTCTAGTGTAAATAACTCCAGAACATCAGCTTTGTGACTATTTGATGTAAATAATTTTCAACCATAAAAGTGGGAACAAATTCAAATTTGTGAGATGTAGGTAATTTTGGGACTAAAATGAGTGATGTCCCTCTAAATGAGGTACCTTTGAGAGATATGCAGTTGTCATCTTTGCTAAGGACCCATTAGACAAAACAACTATCCTTAAAAACCGATTTCTCTCTGTGCCCTTTTGAAAGACATCTGTCGGTGATATAAAACTTACTGCTGAATCAGCAGAATAAGAATGGGCAAGGTGATTGAAGTGTGGAGGATTGATTTTGACTTAACTATACTGATGATGAATAGCAGGATTTGTTTCATCAAACTAGAAATATTTCTATGCATCTACATCTATAAATTATTACAATGTGCCTATTACTGTATTGCCTGGGAACTTTCACATTTCATGTTGAGATTTCACTTATATTATGGGTGAAATCCTGACCCCGTTGAATTCAATGGCAAAACTCCCATTGACTCCAGTGAAGCCAAGATTTCACTCCATGTTGATACACATGGTGTGGTCTTTAGAATTGTGGCAAGAAGATAGAGTAAGATAATTATATATTTCATGCTAAAGCAGTCTCGGATGATGACCCAGCATGTTGTTCGTTTTAAGAACACTTTCACAGCAGATTTGACAAAATGCAAAGAAGGTACCAATGTGAGATTTCTAAAAATAGCTACAGCACTCGGCCCAAGGTTTAAAAATCTGAAGTGCCTTCCAAAATCTGAGAGGGACGAGGTGGGGAGCATGCTTTCAGAAGTCTTAAAAGAGCAATACTCAGATGCGGAAACTACAGAACATGACCCACCAAAAAAGAAAATCAACCTTCTGCTGGTGGCATCTGACTCATGATGATGAAAACGAACATGCATCGGTCCTCACTGCTTTGGATTGTTATCGAGCAGAACCCGTCATCAGCATGGATGCAAGTCCTCTGGAATGGTGGTTGAAGCATGAAGGGACATATCTTTAGCGCATTGGCATGTAAATCTCTTGCAACGCTAGCTACAACAATGCCATGTGAATGCCTGTTCTCACTTTCAGGTGACATTGTAAACAAGAAGTGGACAGCATTATCTCCTGCAAATTGTAACCAAACTTGTTTGTCTGAGCGATTGGCTGAAGTAGGACTGAGTGGACTTGTAGGATCTAAAGTTTTACATTGTTTTATTTTTGAATGCAATTATTTTTTTTTACATAATTCTACGTTTGTAAGTTCAAATTTCATGATAAAGAGATTGCACTACAGTACTTGTATTAGGTGAATTGAAATATACTATTCCTTCTGGTTTTTATGGTGCAAATGTTTGTAATCAAAAATAAATATAAAGTGAAAATGGTACACTTTGTATTCTATGTTGTAATTGAAATCAAAATATTTGAAAATGTAGAAAACATCCAAAAATATTTAAATAAATGGTATTCTATTATTAACAGTGCAATTAATTGTGATTAATTTTTTTAATTGCGTGATTAATCCCCCTTTCCAGTTCCTTTCCAGTTCGTCTTTGAGGACCTTTCTCACGAGCAACTCCTCATTCAAGAGATTGAGAACTTCCTGCATCTGGGTGGTGGAGGAGGTCCCTTGGGACATGAGAGGAAAGGGGTTCTACTCCCATTATTTCCTAATCCCGAAAGCAAAAGGGGGCCTTAGACCCATTTTGGACCTACGACACCTCAACAAGTCTCTCAAGAAGTTGAAGTTTTGCATGATCTCCCTGGCCTCCATCTTCCCCTACCTGGATCCGGGAGACTGGTATGCCGCCCACAACTTGAAGGATGCATATTTCCATATTCCAAGGTCACAGACACTTTCTACGTTTCATAGTGGGCAGATGCCATTTTCAATTCACGGCACTGTCCTTTGGGCTCTCATCGGCCACAAGGGTCTTCACAAAATGTATGGCGCTAATGGCCACTTCCCTGAGACATTGAGGGGTCCAGGTCTTCTCGTCTTTCAATGACTGGCTCATCAAGGGCAGGTCTTGGGAACAAGTGCAGAGGAGCCTCCATCTGGTGCATTCCACCTACCGCAATCTGGGCCTGTTGATAAATGAGAAAAAATTCACCTTAAGGCCAGTCCAACTAATAGAGTTCATCGGGGTGGTTCTCAAATCCATGCGAGCCAGAGCCTTCTTTCCGGAGACGCGTTTTCGGATCATGTCACATGATCTCCCATGTGAAGAACCACCCACTCACCATGGCTCACACCTGTCTGCGGCTGTTGGGCCACATGGCCATGTGTATATACGTGGTCAGTCATGCCTGGCTCTATCTCCGGTCTCTGCAAGCATGGCTGGTGTTGGTTTACATCCCCAACAGGCTCAACCTAGACCGGGCAGTCAGGGTGCCGGATCACATCCTATCATCCCTAGAATGGTGGTTGAACCCTGGGTTGGTGTTGGAGGGAGTTCCCTTCGCGTCCCCATCCTTGTCTCTAACCCTAGTCTCTGATGCTTTGGACCTGGGCTGGGGACCCCACTTAGGCAAGCTCAGCACACAAGGCCTCTGGCTGCGAGATGATCTAGCCCTCCATATAAACGTCAGGGAGCTGAAAGCAGTTCACCTGGCTTTCCAGGCTTTCTTGCCTCTCCTGAGGGGCAAGGTGATGCAGGTCCTCATGGACAATACTGCCGCGATATATTACATCAACAGGCAGGGTGGAGCCAGGTCGTTGGCCCTTTGCCAAGAAGCTCTCTGCCTTTGGGATTTCTATATGTGGTGTGCCATTCATCTGATAGCCATGCATCTGTCCAGGACCAGGAACATGTTAGCAGATCGCCTCAGCAGAACCTTCTCGTCTCGCTACAAGTGGTCGTTCCATCCAGAAGTGGGGGATTCCCCAGGTGGACTTGTTCGCATTCCGTCAGAACAGGAAATGCCATGTGATCCATTCACTCCGGGGGATGGACAGGGGTTCCCTGTCAGATGCTTTCCTGCTCCCATGGTCAAGGGCTCCGATGTACGCCTTCCCGCCAGTGCCGTTGATCCACAGAGTCCTCGTAAAAATCAAACAGGACAGGCCAAAGGTTATCCTGATAGCCCCCGAGTGGCCTTGCCAGCACTGGTTCGGCATGCTGCTGGACCTTTCGGTAGCTGCCACGTTGCAGCTACCTCTCTGGCTGGACCTGCTGTCCCAGAACCACGGCAGTCTTCTGGACCCAAACCTGGTGGCCCTGCACTTGACAGCTTGGCTACTACATGGCTGAATGCAGAAGAGCGGGAATGCTCGGCCCTGGTTCAACAGGTCTTGTTGGGTAGCAAAAAGCCCTCCACCAGAGCAACTTACCTGGCCAACTGGTTCATGTGCTGGGCTTCAGAATGACATATCTGGGCTGAGCAGGTCTCGCTGCAGGTGATCCTGGACTATCTTCTGCACCTCAAACTCCAGGGCATGTCCCTCTCATAGATCAGGTTCCACCTGGCCGCTATTTCGGCTTTCCACCCTCCGTTCCAGGGCAGGTTGGTCTTCGCTCACGACATGACAGCCTGGTTTTTGAAAGCTCTGGAGCATCTCTACCCTCATGTCCGGGACCCTGTCCCTCTCTGGGACTTGAATCTTGTGCTGTCAAGACTCATGGAGCCTCTCTTCGAGCCTCTGGCTTTCTGGTCTCTTCTCCTTCTCTCCTGGAACTTTTTGTTCCTGGTTGCGGTAACGTCCGCCTGCAGGGTGTCTGAGATCAGGGTGCTTACTTCAGAACCACCCTATATTGTATTCTACAGGGATAAAGTCCAGTTGTGGTCGCACCCGGTGTTCCTGCCCAAGGTAGTTTCCCATACCAGCCAGGACATATACTTACCTGTCTTCTTCCTGAAGCCTCATAAATTGGAAGAGGAATGCGGGCTGGACATCAGGAGGGTGCTGGCCTTCTATATCAACAGGACAAAGCTGTTTCGCAAGTCAGCGCAGCTGTTCATTGTGGTGGCAGACAGGATGAAAGGTCGCCCAGTGTCTGCGCAAAGGATTTTGTCCTGGTTCACAGCCTACATCCGCTACTGCTAGGAGCTAGCAAAAATGCCTCCACCAGCAATAGTCAAAGCGCACTCAACTAGGGTGCAAGTGACATCAGCAGCCTTCCTGGCTCAGGTGCCAATCCAAGAAATCTGTAGAGCTGCTACCTGGTTGTCTGTCCACACATTGATGTCCCATTATGAACATACCCAGCCGGCCCGAGACAATACTGGCTTCGGCAGAGCAGTGCTGCAAGCTGCAAGACCATGAACTCTAAGCCACCTCCATTGACACTGCTTGTGAGTCACCTAGAATGGAATCACATGAGCAAGCACTCGAAGAAGAAAAAAGTTACCTACCTTTCGTAACTGTTGTTCTTCGAGATGTGTTGCTCATGTCCTTTCCATTACCCACTCTCCTGCCCCTCTGTCGGAGTTGCCGGCAAGACAGAACTGAGAGGGCGTAGGGCCGACGGCGCCTAATATACCAACGCACGAGCGCCGCATTCAAGGGCGTGCCACTGCCGACCCTACAGATACCTCTAAAGCAAAAATCTCTAATGACTATGCACGTGGGCACACACACCCCTAGAATGGAATGGACATGAGCAACACGTCTCGAAGAACAACAGTTACGAAAAAGTAAGTAACCATTTTTCCCTGCAAAGAAATATCTCAGGATCTACCAGGGAGCCAGTATTTTGAAAGAAAAATATATGTTCACCATCCACCAGTTGGAAGAGAATAGTATAGAATCATAACACTTAAGAGCGGGAACAACCCTTACTCTTTTCTCTGAATTCCCTGCACTCTGTTGATGCCTTTATGCTATTGAGGTACCCAGACCTCTACATAATCTGCTATAATTGCTAAAGAGGAATTAGCACTGTTCAGACCCACAACGTGAGACCTCCTGATGTACAGGCAGAAACTGCAATGACTTTATTTTGCAGACATCTCTCATTGCAAGCTCCTATTTAATTTGCTTTCTACTGTCACTATTCCCACCCCCTGCCCCCGCCGCCTTGCTGCTTTTCAAGTCCCTCCCTCCCATTAAATATCTGTGGTGAGTATAGTATACAGCCCCTGTTTGTTTAACCTCCAGACAAGATTTAAAGAGATTTGAAAGGTGGCTGGGAGAGCATTCCACAGACAGTATGTGTGTAACACAAACTAAAGGCACACATGCATTAACATTAGAGAGTCAGGGTGATGAAAACAGGACTAGAAGAGCAGAATGAGGAGAGAGTGGGGAAACAGAGAGAGAGCATGCAATGAAGTCAATTTGGACTTGTTTAGATTTTGATTCAGAAGTGGATAGAAAGCCGATGAGGATGGAGCTAATAGAGCAAGTGCTGCTGGGGAGTTCAGCACTGTACAAGACTCAACGCTGCAGTTCGCCCCTGAATCCCTTCTCTGCAGATGTATGGACAGGACTACCTGGAATACACAAAAATTTGCCCATTCCTTTTGGGCAGGTCTGCCCTTTGTCAGTCAAGGGACGTGAAAAACCACACCTCTTAGCTGACATAGCTATGCCAGCAAAACCCCCAGAGTAGAGGCAGACATGTTGGCAGAAGAGTGCATCTGTCATCATAGCTAACATCATTTGAGGAGGTGATGTTATGCTGCCAAGAAAAGCTCCTCCTGTTGGCATAAGCTGCATCTACCATAGGGGGCTCTGACAGTATAGCTATACTGGCAAAGCATTTGTAGTGTAGACAAGGCCTCACTCTGCCTGACTTCAGGCACAGGCAGCAGCACCCCTGTCACAGGATCTTTTCACACTTGTGTTGAGTTGACCACACTGATTCTCTTCCTCCACCTCACCATGCCTGGTGAGGAGCCCTCTAGATTCCTTCCAACCCCTGGGAGACAGAGAACACCAATGGGGCTCCCAGGCAAGAGGATGACAAGGAGCCAGATGGAATTTCAGTCTCTCCCCGTTCGCCAGACCTTCCCCAGATACCAGGACACTGTCCTACAAAGAGGAAGAGAAAGTGGTCAGAAGAAAATTGACAAAGGAGGATGTGGGGGAGGGGAAATGATTCACCTTCCCAGTAGCAAAAGACTTGATTTAGTTCCACTTTTTCTAGTTGTTATAAAGTGCTTATTACCATGGTATTATGGGTTGGGTTAAACCTAATTGAAACTGGTGAGTATACCCAACGCCCTTCATTTAAGATAGTTGCTATAAACTAGTAAGCTCTTTCATGGAAGCTGGTAGCTGGCACAATCGAATCCTCCAATCAAACTCAGGTATACGTCACTGCCCAAAAGAAAGGCATTTGTGAGACAGCTCAAAAGTATGTGAGCTTCACTGGGTATTGTTTTAATAGAGATATGTGTGTGTGAGAGGAAAAAATAGTATGTGATCATGTAATTAGACTGTCTCATAAGGCATATGCACAAGGGGTCTAAATTAAGGTTACACAGGCATCCTTAATTCTGCCATTTTGTAACTTTTAAGTACTTGACGTTACAACCTTAATATTCTTTTAATGTAGTTTTTTGTGTCACTTCACAGGTTTTTAAAAATTTAAACTGGGAGGAAGGTGGGAGAGAGAAAAAGAAGCTCCAGTAGGTGTAGCTATATTGACTCCTACGTGGTTGATCAACAACGTTGGAGCCTTTAAACCTGCAGCATAGACCTCTGCCACTTGAGCTGAGTAATGGATAGCAGCAGGTTGTCAGGCTCTATGTGGACCAACCACAAGATGGAAATGAGACACATGTTGCCATGGGTTTTGCAGCTATTTACTGATAGCAGAGGAATAACACAAATAACATACAGTACCAACTGAAGTTTGTGGTGGTGGAAGGTAAGCACCACAGATTCTTCTTGGGGAATACAGCCATACAAACAGGGCTAGCTCCAGGGTTTTTGCCGCCCCAAGCAGCAAAAACAGCAACAAAACAAAAAAAAGCCGCGATCGCGATCAGCTCTACAGCCGCCGCTTCAGTCTTCAGCGGCAATTCAACGGCTGGTCCTTCGCTCCGAGAGGGAGTGAGGGACCCGCCGCCGAAGAGCCGGACGTGCCGCCCCTCTCCGTTGGCCGCCCCAAGCACCTGCTTGCTGGGCTGGTGCCTGGAGCCGGCCCTTCATACAAACACTGGATCTGATCAGGGTACAGTGTCAGAATGTTATAGCTGTGGTGCAAGAAACAAAAGGGATAATCCAATGGACAATAGAGACAATTTTAAAAGCATATGGGCAACAGCAAATGGGTGCAACTGGAAGTACATCCCACAGTGGAACCTGTGAGCCTAGCATGAAGGAAAATTTCAGTGGCACTACATAATCCAGTACACAAGGAGCTTGAAAGGCTGCAGAGCAGGGGTATCATAGCAATTGGTAAGCAGCATGTGGTGGTAAAAAAAACAGAAAACATTGGGCAAATTACACAGCTCCATAGACCCATAGCCACTGAACTGGGCACTGAGATGCCAATTCCATTGCCCAAAATTGATGACATTTTTCCAGAACTTTCCAAAGCCAGAAGCTTTACAGCGTGATGTGAGGAATGGGTTTTGGCACTTACGGCTGGATAAAGAATCCAGCACGCTGACAACTTTTGCAACACCATTTGGGTATTCCAGATGGCTGCGCTTGTCGATGGGCAGAAGCCCAGGACCAGAGGTGTTCCAAAGAAGACTCGCCCAAGTGCTGGAAGGGCCGCCTGTGATGAAAATAATTGCACATAACTTCATTGTAGGTGAAGGGAACAATGATACAGAAGCTGAACAAGACAACAACAAAAACCGACACGTTTTTCTACACTGATGCAGGATAAGAACATAAAACTGCATCCAGAAAAAAATGTGACTTAAACACTATGAGGTGACATACGTTGGACATCTGCTCATAGCAGAGGGACAGAAAGCAGATCTCAACAGGATCAAGAAAGTCAGAGATATGCTAGCTCCAATGGACATGAAATGGGTACAGAGCTTGACAGGAATGACAATTTTTCTGTCCAAATTCTGTCCACATCTGGCTGCAGTAGCAGAACCCATTGATAACTACTCTTTTAAGTATCGTCGTCTTTAACCAGATATGCACCCACTTGATAGTAGGAGCTAGACCAGATTTCCCTACTTTGCTTATGAGAATGTCATGTTGGGACTGTGCTGAAACCTTACTAAAATCAAGATAAATCATGTCTACTGCTTTTTTCCTACTGACTAGGCCAGTAACCCTGACAAACAAGGAAATTAGATTGGTTTGGTATGGCTTGTTCTTCACAAATCTATGTTGCCTATTACTTATTACCTTATTGTCCTCTTGCTGCTTACAAATTGGTTTAATAACTTATTTCAATATCTTTCCAAGTATTGAAGTTAGACTGACTGGTCTAAAATTCCCTGGCTCCTCTTTGTTTCCACGTTTCAAAGATGGGAACTTTTCCTGAGGATCCAGCCATTAGAGTGACACAAGGAGGACAGGTCTAAAGGAGTTGTGAGAGGTGCAGTGGCACCCCGGTCATACGAGGTGACTACGCAAGTGGGACAACTGATCAAAGGAACAGGAGAGACAAGCCAGCAGATACAACACCCAGAAAGAGCCTACAGGGAGAACCACAGAACGGAGAGAAAGAATAATAGGAACATAAGGCTGAAAGGGACCTTGAGAGAGCCTGGAATGGTTAGAACAGTTACACTAGTTGCTCTCTCTCTTGTCTAAATATATAGAAAAACTCAGGCCACAAAAGTGTCAGTAACCCATTTGCTATTTACATGTCAAATGGTTCTGGCTGGTTAAAAATACTGAATTTGAAAAGTGTTTATATCAAAAGAATAAAACAGTGCATGTTGCTTTAAGAATCTGTGCTCGTAAGTTGCCGATAAAGTATTTTTTGTTTTATTTTCAGAAGATTATGCAACATCATTTTTATGCTAACCTTTTCTGTTTTGAATTCTGTTCTACAGATGCCTTCCAGAAATCTTTGGATGTTCAATATGTTACTATAGATATATAGTAAAATTTTGACAGCTTCCTTACTGCTCAAAACCTGCAGTTCCCTGCAGAGACCTTTTCTCCACTGTAGCCTTATTGCCAAGTTGTCATAACATTAATTAAACTGGAAGAATAAGGCATTGCATGTCATTTCTTATTCGGGATGCCTTCATATGAGGGACACATCTCCATGGCGAGACTCCGTATATAAACAAAAAAGAAATAGTCTAGTAACAGTACAAAAGCTCATATGGGATATTAAGTGAAAAATGCGGCTAAGGAAAATATGGAATTTAAAGCAAAGAATGTCTGGGCAAAATGAAGAAGAGTTTCTTGTATATGCAATTTCTTAAGCACTAATTTCATTCAGTTACTGTGCATAGAGTAGTGATATTTTAATCTCCATATTTTAGGCGTTTTTATTATTATATTAAACTTTTGAAGCTTTTTCATTCTAAAAATCCAACGAACTATAGGTAGACTGAATGTGCCTTGGTGAAATTATAGATTTGCTCTGTGCCAGAACATAAATAGTGTGTAGTGAAACTTTATTTTACATTAACTACTACTAATTTGCATAGTTATTTCATTTTGTGTCGTGAATCAAAATGCCTTCATTTTACATGATGTGTTTCATCACACATTTTTTATGTACGGTTAACCTGGCTGTCTGGAAACAGAAAATATAGCACACATGTTCATGCTTTGTTGTAGAGAATCTCCCAAAGACATTAATAGATGTTTACATTTTATTTGAAGCGTACTGGGTCAAAACCATTGCTGACTCTCCCACACCCCCACCTCCAAGCAAGCCCATTGAGTACATAGAGATTTTCTTGCTCTTGGCTGCTTTTTAAATAGAAAAGTGTAGTGGTCTCATGACAATGCAATGCGCTGCCATGCTGGGGTCCACACGGCCAGGTCAACAAAAGGCAACACACACAATCCCTTGGGAGAAAGAATGCCTTACATTACTCTTTAGTGACCCCTACAGTCTAGTCAAGAAATTGCATTGGGGGCTCTAGAGAGAGCCGTGGCCAATCTTCCGCCCACTGGAAGAAGGGATGGTTGGGATGTGGGGGCTGTAGGAGCAGGGTGAAGGATGGAGGACAGATCTTTACCCCTCTGCTAGTTACCTCATGGATCTTCCCTTTCTCTGTATTGGGATCAGCACTGCTTACCATAAGTAATCTATAGAGACCCTCAAGAGAGGTATGAAACTTGAATGGCTTTCCCAGAGGTGACTCACCAGTCAAGGGGAACAGGAAGTAATGGGATGGGGAAGGAAGAAGAGTGAAGGAGAAAAGAGATGGTTGTACTGCCAGGGACTGAGGCTAGAGGCAGCAATAGTGCATATGGCTAGAGCTCTGTGCTGATACAAAAATTTGGATCTGCATCCGCAATAATTAATTTATACCTGACCCATGATCAACACCGCAATTTTTGTATGTATCTACATCCGCACCCACTACAGCATCACATCTCCCTCTGCGGATACAAACATTTGGATCCACATCCGATCCGTGATCTGCAAAGATGATAACAATGCAACCACATCTGCATCCACGGATATCCAGGGATTTGCAGGGCTCTACATATGGCCCTGGCTTCCCACTGATTCATAGTGCTTGAGAACTGGCCCACAGATAATGATGTTGGGAATAATGGCATCTGTCTGATACTGCTTTTGCAGTTGAGGGTTTTATCATGGGCAAGGCAATACAATCACGCAATACTAAATATCAGCTAAACTGTTATTAGCTAATCGCTCTGGCCAGTGAAGTGAAACCCAAAGATGATGAGGTGGACAAGGAAGTGGAGTTGGAGGAGGATGGGGGACAGGAGACAGGGATCTCTGGTGGCATGGCGAGCCAGCACCTCTTTTTAACTTTGGATGGGTCTAGCCAGTCCCAGCACTTCATCTCTGGCATGCCCGATGCAGAAGAGAGATGCCCCAGTAAGTACTCATGCTTCAATACTGCAGGGAGACATGAGGTAGTGCTTTGCTTTTTTTAATCAGGGTAGAAGACGGATTGAAATAACCATCACAGGTACCATTTGTATTTGCTTCTCATTCCCCTGTGCAAAAAATGTGTTTATGCACACCAGGCTGTCCCAGGAATCTTCCATAGAGAGCTCTACAAAACTTTCCTGGAGGTACTCTGCAATGTTCTGCTGCAGGTTTCTTGGGAGGGGTGCCTTGTTTCTTCCCCCCCGTGGTAGGAAACTTTGCCACACCACTCAGCAATTACTTTTGCAGGCACCATAGCAGCACATAAGCAAGCAGCATACGGACCCAGTGTGCAGCCAAACACATGCAGGAGCTGCACCCTTGCATCCTCAGTTACTTTCAGGAGCAAGATATCAGCTGCTATCACACCCGCCTGTGGAAAACGGTGCCAGTATTCAGAATAGTAGTCCTAGGCGCTTGTAGTGATACCCCTCTGAAATCCTCCCCACCCTTTGTTCCTTCTTTCCCCTTCTCACGTGGGCCAAACTCAACATGGCTGGGGTTCTTGCCATGCCCTTGACTTTAATGTGGTTACTCCTGATTTGTTACTGGTTTGAGAACAGCATCAAGCCCTAAACCCCTACGTTAAATCTCAAGGAAAAACTTCCAAAAGTTACAGATAAATGCTCAGTGTCTGCCAGTGCGATATATGCCAAGCCTTGGAATGTATACCATGGAGCGCAGACAGGTCTCCAGCACATGGGACACTTAATGATCTAATCTGCCAAACTGACTTAATTCAGAAATTTGATGGGCATGGCTGAATGCCACATTTTGATTGGCTGAAACGTCCCTCCAATCCTCTCCTTACCTTCTGTCCTCCCTCAACTACACAGCACCCTCACTATTAATTGAGCAATCAGATTCCTTTTTTTGAAAAAGGACACTTTGAAAACAATTCTTAATTATTTTTAAAAATGCTAATAAATAGCATTAATTCCCAAGGAGAAGAACACTCCTGATTACTTGGCTACAGATCTATTTTACTCCTGAGCAGCACTGTAATAGAGCTCTTGGAGGGCCAGGTTGCCTAGTGGGTAGTGCACCCAGTATCCCCTCCCAACTGGAGGGCCTTTCAGTCCAGTTCCTCACCCAAGGATGGGTTTCGCTTCACTTTGGGTTGCAGTGTCCTTGCTCTCTTCTGATCAGAGAGGCAGTGAGACTGGAATGTGGCTTATGCCCCTCCCGCAGCAACGGCAATTGGGAAGGGAGCCCAGGCCCTTCCACTCTCCGGGGCTGCAGCCCAGGGCCCTATCAGACTCAACACTGTTTGACGCCTTGGAGCGCCCTCAGAGTTACCTTCCCTGGTCACTTTCTACCATCTGTCTCTCCCCATGGCTCCAAGGCCAATATAAGGTAATAAAAGAAAAAGAAAAGCCAACTGAACTTTCAACCCCAACTGGGCTCAGCACACAGTCCTGTTCTTCACAGGGAGGCTTCTTCAGCATCCTTGTCCAGGAACCCTGAAGTTAGGTCTGTCTTCTTCCTCAGCTTTTCCGTCTGAGCTCCTATTAGAGCATACTCTGAAGGTCTGGAGGGGCGGGGCAACCTGAGTCGGGTTTGTGCACTCCATCAGAAGTATACACCATATATTTAGTGCCTCACTCAAGCTGCTGACATCATTTATGAGAGGAAAAAGCACAAGGGGAAAGTCTTCAAGAAAATTAGTGTTTCAGGCTACCTCCCTGAAATCAATAATTAAGAACTTTCAGTTGGTCTAAGAATTCAGTTATTGTTGGTATTCTATATTTGATTTCTCCTTATAAATTGCTATTAAAATGACTGCGAGGTTTAGTGCCAGCAGCCTAGGGGCCAGATCCAAAGCATGTTAAAATCAGTGGAAAGACTCATTGATTTCAATGGGATTTAAATAGGGGCCCTAAATAACTGTAAAGCTGAGGAGGCAAGATCCCACCCATACAAATTTGGTCCCTAAGAATAGAATTGCCCTTTTCAAGGATTAAGTAGGAATAAGTTTATATAAATTTATTATACCAATTTCTTCTACTTCTCCTGGATCAAGCCAGACTATGGAAAATATGGCCTCCTATCAGCAGAAGGAGACAAGTCAGTCTTTCAAATTCATATTGCCAGCCCCTGTAGGAGGGCCAATTCCAGTTGAGAATTCTAGTTCATTTCCTGTTTCAAGCAGATGGAACAGCTCAGTCCAGCAGAACAAAAATGTTAATTAGTTATTTCTCCTTTTAAGCTTTGCTGTTTATTTGTTGTTACCTCAGCTTTTAATTTGGGCAGGATTTTATTATTTTTGTTATGATTTATTATTGTATTATCTTAGCACCGAGGAGCCCTAGTCATGGACCAGTACCCCATTGTGTTAGGCACTATAAAGACACAGACCAAAAAGACAGTCCCTGTCCCAACGGGCTTGCAATCTAGCTATAATCTAGATAGAGACAGGAGTACAAGGAAGCAACAAGATGATATTGATCAGCATGATAGCGATAGGCAGTGATCAAGGTTATTGTAGGCATCATAGCAAAGGACAATTTAAAGGAGGGCTTTTAGTATTTAGATCTTTTCTAGGTTTGTTATTTTTATCTCCCCTATCAGTGCTCAGTCCAGAGTTGTCTGTGACGTGCAGCCAGCCATCCTGTGCCTCAGTCCAAGAAAGCACTTAAGCATGTGCATAACTTCAGGTACGTGCGGAGTCACATTGAAGCCATTGGGTTTACACCTGTATTTAAGTGCTTTGCTGGACTGGGGCAATGGTATCTCCCTCTAGCAAGGGATATTTTAAATTAACCCTTTAAATAAACCTTACCCTTTGGGGAGGGGTATTAGCTAGCCAGACTTAGAACACAACGTTAAAGAGCTGGGGGGAAGCTTGTTACAACCTGTACTGTGCTTATTATGTGTCTAAACAGAGGACTCCAAGGGTATAAATCCAAGCCCTTTTATGAGCAGTAAAATCACTGGAAATGTTTTTTTAATCACACCATAACCTTTCCATGAAGAGGCTTATTGAACATAACACGAGCTTAGCAGTACTGTTCCAAGGAGAACCAGCCACCATCGAGGTGTTCTCTTGATTTATAGCTGCAGCAGCATGCCCTGCATGAATTTCACATAACATGATAATATTCTATCAAATCTAGGAGCTATACACTGAACCCTATATAGATAACTGGTTGAACCTCACATTGATAAGTCAGGATGTGATAATCATGTCTTTCCTTCAGCATGAAATAATGTGATTTCAAATGCCACGCTTTAGGTGTAGAAGCAGTAATCCCATTATCAGTCATCAACAATAAATTACACTCCCGTAAGTATTAATTTTGTTTGTGGTTATATAGTGGCACTATTAGAGGGCAGGCAAGCTGGGAGAATTGGTTTTTACATGCCAAATATATCTTGTATTTCACCTGTACTTTTCTCTAAATTGCCTATACATATATATTAGTTATTGCTACCAATATGAGGATATTTACTTCACATTGACTATGTTCTTGAATGAATGAAAGAAAGAAAGAAAAAAGAAAAAAAGAAAAGAGAAGCTGTATTTCAGTGCTAAATGGGGGTGACCCCTGCATATCTTTGTTCTCGGACCAGGAATATATACTTCCTAATGTTGGTAGAGTGCTGAGAGTCTCAGGAAAAAAGGTGTTATAGAACCGTGGAGTAGCATTATTTTGTAGATATGCTAATAACCTCCACATAATGGAATGGGTGACAAAGAACAGTGAGGGAGACTGACATAAATTGCCTGCTGGAAATCTTTGTAGATTCCCAAAAAAACTGGGAGTACAGGTAATGCCTGACAGACAGAGCCTGACTGATTGTGCAAATCTGCAGAAGCAGATAGATGGATTTCCATCATCCTTATCACCATTTCCATCCTTTGAAGCTATGACACACATTTTGATTACATTCTATTATGATTATTATTTTATCATCATTATAAAACATTTATTTAGTGCTATAAATTTACACAGAGCTCTGAGAAGTCACATTCCTCTTCTGTAGATCTTACAGTCCAAATACACAGAGCTTTATAATTACATGACACAAAATATTATATTGGGGAAAAAAGCCAACTCATATTCCAGCCCATGACTTTAGAATTCTTTCTTAAATTCAAATATAACTCCATGAACTAAGCATGTTATCTGTGTTTAGATTATAGTTATATGCCCAATGCATATATTTTTTATTTTATTAGATTAGATTAGATATTTGCCTATCCAAACACTTAGCATGTGTTCAATAAAATAAACTCTGCAGTTAGAAAGCAAAATAGACCAAGAGGAAAAAATACAGATTCTGCCCTTCGTCAATCCACCCCAAACCACTTGGATTATGAATACCCACTTGCCCTAGACTATTATAGTCGAACAAAATGAATTGGGTGTGCTCTCTGGAATATTTAGGCCATAGTGCACATCAGCGTCACATCATTGTATTCACCAGTTAAGAATCTGGATTGTAATTAACCCAAGCGAACAGTGTTTAAATAGTTAAGCACTTAAAGACAGGACAAAGTATATTTAAAAAAGCACAGCCCCGCTCTGGTACACTTCAAAAATGGGATGTTTTATGAAAACCTCCATTACTCTGCCATACATATTTTCAGAATCTCCTTTTGTGGCTTATTAGTTATTACCAAGGTTTTTTCCTCTATAAGTGGAAGCTCTTGCCTTCACTGGGCAGGTTGATCCACTTAGATAAGAGGGCCTGATCAGGGCCGGTGCAAGGAAATTTCGCGCCCTAGGCGAAACTTCCACCTTGCGCCTCCCCCCCCCCAGCCCTGCAGCAGCTCTCCGCCCTGAGGCGCCCCTCCCATGGCAGCTCCCCCCCCGCCCTGAGGCACTCCCCCCCCCAGCAGCTCTCCCCCCCCCCCCCCGGGAGCCATGCGGCAGCTCCCCATCCCAGCTCACCTCTGCTCTGCCTCCTCCCTGAGCACGCCGCCCCCACTCTAATTCTCCTCCCCTCCCAGGCTTGCGGCGCCAAACAGCTGATTGGCGCTGCAAGCCTGGGAGGCGGGTGACGCGGAGCGTCGACCGCGCGCTCGGGGAGGGGGCGTAGGAACGCTGTAAAAAAAAAATTGGTGGCACCGCTTTTTGGCGCCCTAAGCAACTGCCTAGTTTGCCTAAATGGTAGCACCGGCCCTGGGCCTGATCCTGTGAACTGCTGAGTGCTCTCATTTGAAGTCAGCGATTCTGTAATTGATAGTGATATCACGAGTGCTTCCTTTCTTCCTCTCTTGTATTCTGTTGTTTCTTTCTTTCCTCCAGCTTTCTTCTAAAGGCATGCATGCATATAGGTGTATGCATGTACACATAAAAACTATGTGTCTTAAAAGTAATGAAACTGGAGTAGAGCTGTGAAATTTTTTTTGATGAATAGTTTATTCACTGAAAAATGCAGTTTTGAGTTGACTGAAACTGTTTGTGAATTTGGGTTGAATCCAGCAAATAGTTTTAGATTAAAAGCAAATGGGGAAACAATTATGAAAAAGTCAAAATTTCTCCTTTCAGCATTTTCAAAATGAAATGTTTCTACTTTTCATTTCAAAGTGGTTTTTCATTCTGAAATTTAGCTAGATTTAACAGGGGGGAAAAGGGGGGAAAACACCAAAACCTAAATGAAACATTTTGTGTTAGATTGAACAAAATGTTTCGTTCGACCTAAAGGGGGAAGGGGCTGATTTTTTGTTTCAGCAAGAAAAAACAAAAGAAATTGTCTTGTCAGGACAAACAAAACTGGGGCGGGGGAGGAAGGATTTTTTAGTTCAGCCACTAAACTGAAAAATCAATTATTAGCTCTTAAATGGAAGTATAGGATTATGCTTCATTTTGGAAGGCACTGTGCAAAGAATTTGTGCAGTAGTTTGTAGCACCACTTAGATGAAGTATCAGTTTTTCAGTTCTCTGACTGGAGAAAAGCAGCACTTGCCGTTGTTCCTGAGGCCGAGAAGAAGGAAAATAAAAAACCAATATGATCAAGCTGGGGATGGTACAATCCTTAACAAATGAAAAAGCATATCTTAAATTTATGCTATGAAAATGATTTTTAAAAACATCTGATGCTTTCTGTTAGTCATGGGCATGTTGATGGTGTTCATCAGGGTAATAGCTGAGTTTCTCACTAATCTTAATTAAACTTCACAGTGAAGCTCTGTGAATAATTGACTTTTCAGTTTAATTGGCAGTTCCAAAAAATTGGAGAAAAAAATGGACAAACCAAAAAGTTCAAAAAATGTTTGCTTCAGGTTGAACAAAACATTTTATTTGACCTGAAAGGAAATGTATCATTTTGATAGCTTTGTTTAAGGCTTTTTTAAAAAAAAATTTTTGAAAGAAATTTCTAAATAAAAAGTAATTTCAAATCAAAACATTTTGAAAATGTCAAAATGAAACATTTTGATTTTTTTCAGAATTTTTTTTCTGACTGAAACAAATTGGCAAATTTGATATGATTTTACAAAATGTTTTGGTCAACTCAAATCTACATTTTTTGCCACAAAAAAAAGGGGGGGGGGGAGTTTAGTTGAAAATGTTTGTCCAGCTCTACCTTACAATAGCCTTGTGCAGCATACATATATTATCTCCATTTTTTACACACACACACACACACACACACACACACACACACACACACACACACACACACACACACACACACACACACAAATTCGTTCTGGATTCTTAAATGTAAGGACTCCATATTCTTCCCTTTCCCCGCCCCCCCCCCAGGCCATGGTCATTAATATCACCTCTGGCTAATCAGTAGTACTAACACACAGTGCATTTCTTACTCCATGCTTTAAGTTCTTGTGTTCAACCTCCATGGCTTGGAATCAAAGAATAAACAGTCTGTCTCAGATGACAGATCTCTCTACTCACTCTACAATATGCTATGCCAGCACCATTCATATGGGCTACTTTACTTTTATAACTCTTGCACTGGACATGTTATGAGTTGACACAATGGATTCCTGTGGAGAACGACTTGTCAAAATGACATTTTTGTAAAATCTGCAGTTGTCAATCATCTAAAAATAAACACGGGATCAAAGTTCTGTTTACCACAGGATTAATAATTATCTTATTGATGTGAACCAGAGCGCATTGACACAGCAAAACTTTTCTGCGCAGTTTGACATCTGATTGTTTAGTTTATAGTGACTTATGATTTCAGTCAATATCTACAAATATTGGCATTGGATAGCTCCTGCTTGTCATGTAATGGGTTTTTTTCTCAATGGAATTTCCATGAGCAAACTGAAGCATTTAAGTACCTAGGTATAAAAGTATGGAGAAACATTAACAAACTAGTGAAGATAAATTTAGATCCTATACTCTCTCAAATAACTAGTGATAAAAATAGGTGGCATCCTGTCTCCGTGAGCCTGCGGAGAAGAGTTTATACAATAAAAATGAATATTCTGCCTAGGCTCCACTATATTCTAACTGGCCTACCTGTATATATTTCTCCATCTTATTTTACAAAATGTAATAACATTTTTACAACCTTTTATGGGGTGCTGGTCAATGCCCACAACTATCACTTAAAAAAATCAAGTTCCCCAGAGCCAAGGAGGAGTTTGAGCTCCCAGACCTACAAAATTACTATTATGCTTTGATCATGTTACAGATGTCAAATTGGTTCCAGCATGCGAACACCCTTATATTCATATGAGTGGCAACTGAATGGGTATTAATGCAATTAATTTCCTCTGTGGGTTTGCTCAGTTCCTTTTTTTGTCCACTGGAGAAAAATAAGGTGCCTAGAGTGGTGGTTACACAAAGGGTCTGGGCTATCCTGGCTAAGAGGTATCAATTTCAATCTCACTGTCATGCAACAGCACCTAGCTGGGTAACCCAGATTTACAAATTGAGAAAAAAAACCTATAATTTGGAAGAACTGGCATCATATGGATTTCCCAATTAGTCAAGAATTAGGGCTCTTCTAACACTAACACAATGATATGACCTGCCAGCCTCAGAGGAGTGGCAGTACTTACAACTAAAACACTTGCTAAAGTATCAATTTGGCCCAGTTGCCCTAGGTCTGCCAGAGGGCCCAGAGCTACTGGGAACCTTGGAAATGCTTCATAAACTCCCCAGGCCCATGTCCATGTCCACTGATGAAGAGGAACTCTGTTGGTCTGGAGTTCTTTGTGAAAGTGTGGGAAGGGGAGTTATCGTAGCCCTTAAAAGAACCTCAAGGGCAGAGTATATTACAAAATGTTAAAAAATGCTTCTGTGGATCTCAGGCTATGCCTAATGCAGCAAAAGATTCTATTCAATATGTCCTGGATGCCACAGAGATTGTACAAGGTGGGGGCCTTGTCCTCTGCTGTGTGTTGGTGCAGTAATAAAGAAAAAGGAACCCTGATTCATATGCTATGGCACTGTCCAACAGTCAGGCAGCTGTGGAAAGAGGTGAACACAAGAGTGAAAATAGTGCTTGGCTTCAGCAACCAAACCTCAAATTGTATCCTAGATTATGTAACTACTATGATGGGTTTAACTTCATCACAAAGACTTTGGTTCTTGAAGGTTCTTACTAAGAACATGATTTTACAAAAATGAACTAGCAGGCTTATGCCCAGCATTAAGCAGCAGTATTCAGACCTGTCTGAGTTAGCAGAGAAAGAAAAAATAGCTTATCAACATAGTGAGCAAGTATATGAATTAGAAGAATTTGAACCCCATTTTGATACATTTGAATAAGAAATGCTGAGATAGCTCAAGTAATGCCAGACTTCCATTCCATCCAACTTCTGCAGGGTCTCCACTTTTTCCCTTCCTGTGTCCCCACTTTCCCTTTTTTGCCTATTTGTGTATGTCTTTTGTTTGTTTGTTTGTTTGCTTTTTTGTTACCCGCCTATCTAATGTGTTATGTCCATGTAATATTGTCTGGTGTTGCATTGTTTGGTTTTGAAGCTTTGACAAGTTGTAAAGTTGCATAATTTTATTGGATATCCTGTTAAACGGGTGGCATTAGGTAATATATACAAGCTGTATTTTTTGTTTGTTTCTTTATGACAATTAATAAAAAATTAATCACACAAAAACAAAAAAACCCCAAACAACAAACAACACATACACACACATCTTGACTTGAGAGTTCATAACTCCATTCATTTTGGTCTGTAATCATTAAAATAAGATGTGTAGAATTTCCCCTCAGAACAGACAGTTATTTCTAGAGGAGGAATGAAGAAAAATTGGGATTTAAGGTACGTTGGAGAAATTAAACATCTTATCCCCTACTTTGTTTCTTAATGACATATTAAGGGAAGGTTTTATATTTACCTGGGTCTAAACATTTATTACTATGGTATGTTTGCTTTAAAAAAACAACCTACAAAGTACTATGAAGAGGTGAAACTGAGGTCACTATTTAACTCACGGATCAATAGATCTTTTGCATCCTTGAACTGTAATGTCAAACATCATTGCCTAAGAAAGCCCTGACATTAAACCATTTTGCATTATAGATGCATTATGGGCTATATTCTCCCATCAGTATGCAAATATCATACGTATAAGCTCAGGTTTAATAGCTGTATGTATAAAATCCCTTCTCATCAAGATAAGAATATTCCCTAATTTCAGAGTGTATAAATATATAATATATAATCCATTTTAAAACTTAAATAGGATTCACACTGTTGATGCAGTGTTTATTCTCCCAACCCTGTTTCATTTCTTAATCAAACTAAAATCCTTGCCCAAGCTCCTCTTATTCACAATGACTACACAAATTTAACATCTTTGTTATTCAAATAAGAGATCTTCTCTAAGAACTTCAGGGGGAAAATATGAAGCCTGACAGAATAGCATGATATTCCCATATGAAAATCCTATCTGAAAGTGTCTACACATTTCAAATTAAAAATTAAAAGGAACCATTAAAAAGGAGCACGTTGTCTAAAATGTGTTGAAATGAGACATGTATTTATTCTTTCCCTAAGGTAAAACCTGTGCAACTTTGGGTTTACAACCCATAAATTATCAAGTCATTTCTCACTTATAGAATAAATAGCAGCCTAGTGTGTCTGAGCCCACACATTAGCTGAGACTGGAGAGAGCTAAATTTACAAAACATTGAATCAATAATTTCAGCAAGAGGGCAATGCAACTAATCAGATGCTTTTTGAGTTTCTCCCGAAGTTTCTCTGAGTGTTCACAGAGCTGCCAGCAGCCTCCTGAAAACTTCACAAAGTCAGCAGAAGAGAAAATATGCCACAAAATGGGAAATGAGAAAATGCCATTAACAAGATGAAACGAAGAGCAGATTCATGAGAGCCAAGCTGAGCAACTCACACAAAAGGTTGTGCAAAGCAAGATTTGGTTGGTTGTAGGTCTTTTTTTGTCTCTTATGAGTCCAGACACTAAGTTGTGAGGTTTTTGTCTTTTCCTTTAAAAGGTTCAGGATAGTCAGGGTTATTTTTTTTATTTCAACCTCATTCCATGTCATATATTTCCCCATTTCATTCTCCCACTGAAATTCATCCATCTTGACAACTATCCTCTGACTGACATAGCAAGGCAAATGGTTTCCCAAATCATGACTTTGTAGACCAATATATGTAACAGATCAATGAAGCAAGTGTTCTCTAGGCTGGGATTTTGGAAAGATTGTAAGGGAGCTAGTGTCCAACTTCCATTTAATTTCAGGATTAAGTGCCTTTCAGAATCTCAGTCTTACAGCACAGACATAAGTACTGCAAACCTGAGTGCAACTTCTGTGATGGCCCACCACAAGCTACTTTCTATACAGTAGCCAATAAAGGACTATAACCATCAGCATCATAAAACTTTTCTTGTACATTGCCTTTCAGGTAAAAATCTCAAGTGCTTTGAAAGGCGGATAAGTAGTATTAATTCTCATTCTACAGCTGGGGAAAGCACTTGTGGCATTCTGCCAAGGTCACACAGTGGCATTCTGATATGGAATCTACTTCTGCTCTGAACACTTCTTTGGAAGGTTGGGGACCATCTGATGGCTTGTTGCTGAAATAAGCTGGTGACCTTGGTCCATTTTTTTAATGGGCAGATGTCCACAATCCATATAGAAAAAAGTCTTCATAATTTGGCACTAATAAGCACTCTTGCTAGCAGTCTCGGTAGAAGCCCAGGATTTGAATGGGCATTGAGAATTAACCCAAATCCACCAGCTGAGATGCTCTCTCCATAGACAGAGACACTAGCTATTTTGTCTGTACTCTGGATAAACAGACAGCTTCAGCCATAAAGCCTATTGTGAACAGTGACAAAAAAAAATCTCTTTACAATTTGTTTTTGGGAAAAAAAGAAACCGAGAAAGATAAATGTGGCTATATGAAATTTAATCAAGTGTGTTAATATAAGGACAGATGAAGACTAAAAACCTTGCACTCAGGATATTAAAATTATATTTCCTTTTGTACACCATCTGCACCTGTGTTCCTAGCATCATTTCTTCTACTCCAGCCTTGAACATGGAAAGAGGCTTTTCATATGTGAAGCAGTCATAGTGCCAATAATATCAACCAGGTTTTCAATGAACTCAAACTATTTTTTTCTGCCTTAAACAAATCTTGTGTCCATACTGAATTTGTTAAATCAAATGTCATCTAACGTTTGTTTTGTCAATAATATTGACAACATCTGAGTTGTTCATCAGCTGATGTATGGAGTAATACCACTGGACAAAACATAGTTTTTTTTAAAAAAAAGAGGAATCTCAATTTCTAATGCAACTTTTTGTACTTTTGGATATTATGGAGCAGATTTTTCAAAACTGTGTGCAGCAAAATTTGAAACCCACTTTGCAATGGTGTAAATAACTGCACAAGATGAAAGCCAACATACATTGGGGTTTGCGAGTACACCTCTACCCCGATATAACGCGACCCAATATAACACGAATTTGGATATAACGCGGTAAAGCAGTGCTCCGGGGGGGAGCGGGGCTGCACACTCCGATGGATCAAAGCAAGTTCGATATAACGCGGTTTCACCTATAACGCGGTAAGATTTTTTGGCTCCCGGGGACAGCGTTATATTGGGGTAGAGGTGTACCTGAGTCATGCGCACATATTGAATTCTTTTAACAGAATGTGGTAAGAATACCATCTGAGAGCAATTATTTGAGTTTCTGTAATTATGATCCTAAGCCTGTAACCCTTATTCACAGCAATAATCACCCAGTGCCCAAAAAATAAAGTATAATTGGAACTACTTGTATGAGTAAAGGTTGCAGGGCTGGAATATATATGATATCATTACAATGTTTGTTCTAATAGGTGGGACATGTAGGAGAAAAAACGTGGTCTACTGGTTAGAGCCCAAGTTCCTTTTTGTATAAAATCTGAGTTGTAATTCTTACTCTCATTTATAAAGTGCTCCGAGGCCCAGGATAATAGAATCTATATACATGCAAAGTATTTTCATTATTTATTAGCTTTCTTTAGCACTGTGGGAGTTATATAGAAAGCAAAATATACATTTATCTTGATCCTGCACACCCAGTAGCCTGCAGGAATAATATAATTTATCAATAGTTTCTTTATGGGTCTTATTGTAACATGGAATGGAAATAAAATATAGTGTTGTCCTGACACCATTGAGCTGGCATATGCCATTGATCAACTGTGAACATTAGCTATGCAACAGTCATCTGTTTTTTCCAAGCCAGCTCTTCCAAGTAAATGTCTACATGGTGAAATGCCTTAGGATACTTAGGAATTGGGTGGAGATTATTGATTGGGAAATAGCTATGGACAGAATATAACTTAATTAAGTTTGCTAGAAAAAGAATGAAGTCAGTATTTCTTGATATGTGGTTAAGTGATTTATTGTATATCTGATTTCTTAAATAAAGTTTGCTTTGCACATTACTAAACTCATCTGTTGTTACTTTGCTGTTCTATCCCCCAAGGATGCACAGAGGTGAAATTGCTAAGTTTATTGAGCTTACTTTCTCTGGCTGAAAATGGCACTCCTAAATCACTTACACACGTCTGAATTTTTTTCCCTAAGGATAGGGATTAATTCAGCCTCATAATTTAATACCCATAAAAGAGGGAGAAACTGAGTACTATATGTGTCAAGGCTGCTTCCCCACTTTGAACTTTAGGGTACAAATGTGGGGGCCTGCATGAAAACTTCTAAGCTTAACTACCAGCTTAGATCTGGTCCGCTGCCACCATCCCAAAGCTAATTCCCTTCCCTGGGTAGCCTTGAGAGACATTCACCAATTCCCTGGTGAATACAGATGCAAACCCCTTGGATCTTAAAACAAGGAGAAATTAACCATCCCCCCTCCTTCCTTTCACCAACTCCTGGTGAATACAGATCCAACCCCCTTGGATCTAAAAACAAGGAAAAATCAATCAGGTTTTTAAAAAGAAGGCTTTTAATTAAAGAAAAAGGTAAAAATTAACTCTGTAAAATCAGGATGGAAAATAACTTTACAGGGTAATCAAACTTAAAGAGCTCAGAGGACCCCCTCTAGTCTCAGGTTCAAAGTACAGCAAACAAAGATAAACACTCTAGTAAAAGGTACATTTACAAGTTGAGAAAACAAAGTAAAACTAACACGCCTTGCCTGGCTATTTACTTACAAGTTTGAAATATGAGAGACTTGTTAGAAAGATGTGGAGAACCTGGATTGATGTCTGGTCCCTCTCAGTCCCAAGAGCGAACAACCCCCAAAACAAAGAGCACAAACAAAAGCCTTTCCCCCCCAAGATTTGAAAGTATCTTGTCCCCTTATTGGTCCTTTGGGTCAGGTGTCAGCCAGGTTACCCGAGCTTTTTAACCCTTTACAGGTCAAAGGATTTTGGAGTCTCTGGCCAGGAGGGATTTTATAGTACTGTACAGAGGAGAGCTGTTACCCTTCCCTTTATAGTTATGACACGCCCCCCAAATCACAGATAGTGTTGGACAGCCGGTTCCACACTGGCTGTGATTTCTTCCTGGAGCTCTAGGAGAAAACAGAGTTAATAAGACACATGCACCTTTAGACATACTACTGATTATATAAAAACTAACAATATGTTTCACATTCCAAGAACAATTTTTAACCAGTTGATTTTGGGAAACTTTCCGGGAGAGTGCATCAGCCACTTTGTTAGAAGCCCCTGAAATGTGCTGTATTTCAAAATCAAAATTTTGGAGAGCTAAACTTCACCGAAGAAGTTTTTTGTTATTCCCCTTGGCGGTATGAAGCCACTGTAGCGCAGCATGGTCTGTTTGTAGTTGGAAACGCTGTCCCCAAACATATGGGCGTAGTTTTTCCAGCGCGTACACAATGGCGTAGCATTTCTTTTCGCTGATTGACCAGTGGCTTTCCCTCTCAGACAGTTTCTTGCTGAGAAACACGACAGGATGGAATTCTTGATTCGGTCCTTTCTGCATTAAAACTGCTTCCACGCCCCGCTTGGACGCATCTGTGGTTACTAGGAACGGTTTGTTAAAGTCTGGGGCCCTTAGCACAGGGTCAGATATGAGCGTCGCCTTAAGCTAGTGAAAGGCCTTTTGACACTCATCAGTTCACTGAACTGCATTTGGCTGTTTCTTTCTGGTTAGGTCTGTCAGCGGGGGCAGCGATTTGGCTGTAGTGTGGTACAAATCGCCTATAATATCCAGCCAAGCCTAAGAAGGATTGGACCTGTTTCTTTGACTTTGGAACCGGCCACTTTTGGATAGCATCCCCTTTGGCCTGTAGGGGATTTATAGTTCCTTGACCCACCTGGTGCCCCGGTACGTCACTTTGTTTTGGCCTATTTGACACTTTTTAGCCTTAACAATTAGTCCTGCCTGCCGGATGCGCTTGAAGACTTTTTCCAGGTGCTCCAAGTGTTTTGTCCATGAATCAGAAAAAATGGCCACATCATCGAGGTAGGCAACTGCAGATTCTCCCAATCCCGCTAGGAGACCATCTACAAGTCTTTGGAAGGTGGCGGGTGCATTTCGCAACCTGAAAGGG
Source organism: Emys orbicularis (assembly GCF_028017835.1). NCBI lineage: Eukaryota > Metazoa > Chordata > Testudines > Emydidae > Emys > Emys orbicularis. The sequence continues at coordinate 28,461,494 of NC_088683.1, read as the reverse complement.
AGTACATTGAATTCATACACCCCTGCCTGGGTGACGAAGGCGGACCTTTCCTTAGCGGGTTCATCTAGGGGTACTTGCCAGTACCCTTTGGTTAAGTTTAAAGTAGAGATGAATTGGGCATGTCCCAATTTTTCCAATAGCTCATCTGTGCGTGGCATTGGATAGTTGTCAGGACGAGTTACAGCATTTAGCTTACGGTAGTCCACGCAAAAGCGTATTTCCCCATCTGGTTTGGGAACTAGAACCACTGGAGATGCCCATGCACTATTAGAGGGGCGGATTATACCCATCTGTAGCATGTTTTGGATCTCCCTTTGTATAGCAGTTTGGGCATGAGGTGACTCCCGGTAGGGTGGGGTTCTAATTGGGTGAGCATTACCTGTGTCAATGGAGTGGTATGCCCGTTCGGTCCGTCCTGGAGTGGCTGAGAAAATTGGTGCAAAGCTTGTGCACAGCTCCTTGATCTGCTGGTGCTGCAGACGTCCAAGGGTCGTGGAGAGGTTCACCTCTTCCACGCCACCATCCTTTTTTCCTTCGTAGTAGACACCTTCAGGCCACTCCGCGTCATCTGTTTCCTGGGCTGTAAACTGGCAAACGTTTAATTCTCTGGAATAAAAGGGCTTAAGAGAATTAACATGGTATATCTTAGGCTTTATGTTGGAGGTGGGGGAGGCTATGAGATAGTTAACAGCTCCTAGGCACTCCTGGACCGTGAATGGTCCTTCCCATGACGCTTCCATTTTATGGGCCTGGAGCGCCTTTAAGACCATGACTTGGTCTCCTACTTTGAAGGACCGTTCTCTGGAATGTTTATCATACCAGGCCTTTTGCTCTTCCTGAGCATCCTTTAGGTTTTCTTTAGCAAGGGCTAAAGAGTGTCGGAGGGTGCTTTGTAGGTTGCTTACAAAGTCTAGAATGTTAGTTCCTGGAGAAGGCGTAAACCCCTCCCATTGCTGTTTCACCAACTGTAATGGCCCCTTAACCTCGCCGCCATACACAAGTTTAAATGGTGAAAACCCTAAACTGGGATGTGGTACAGCCCTGTAGGCAAAAAGCAACTGCTGCAACACTAGGTCCCAATCATTGGAGTGTTCATTTACGAATTTACGTATCATGGCCCCCAAAGTTCCATTAAACCTCTCCACCAGGCCATTGGTTTGATGGTGATAAGGGGTGGCAACCAAGTGATTCACCCCATGAGCTTCCCACAGGTTTTTCATGGTCCCTGCCAGGAAATTAGTTCCCGAATCTGTAAGGACGTCGGAGGGCCACCCTACCCTGGCAAAAATGTCTGCTAATGCCTGGCACACACTTTTAGCCCTGGTGTTGCTTAAGGGTACTGCTTCCGGCCATCGGGTAGCAAAATCCATGAAAGTCAGTATGTACCGCTTTCCTCTGGGTGTCTTCTTTGGGAAAGGACCCAGAATATCCACAGCTACTCGCTGAAATGGGACCTCAATTATGGGTAGTGGCTGGAGAGGGGCTTTAACCTGGTCTTGGGGCTTTCCCACTCGTTGGCACACCTTACAAGACCGGACATAATTAGCAACGTCCTTGCCCATTCCCTCCCAGTGGAAGGACTTCCCCAACCGGTCTTTGGTTCTGTTCACCCCGGAATGGCCACTGGGATGATCATGGGCTAAGCTCAAGAGCTTTACCCGATACTTAGTGGGAACTACCAACTGTTTTTGAGGATGCCAGTTTTCCTGGTGCCCACCAGAAAGAGTCTCCTTGTATAAAAGTCCTTGTTCTACAACAAACCGGGATCGGTTAGAAGAGCTGAGAGGCGGTGGGGTGCTCCGTGCCGCCGCCCAAGCTTTCTGAAGGCTGTCATCTGCTTCCTGCTCGGCCTGGAACTGTTCCCTTGATGCTGGAGACATCAGTTCCTCCTTGGACTGTGGACTGGGGCTTGGCCCCTCTGGAAGCGATGCAGGTGCTGGGGCTGTTTCCATTGACTGTGAACCGCTGGTGCACTATGTGGTATTTCAGGCTCTGGCTGAGCCTCTTGGGTAGGGTTATCTGCTGCTTCCGCCAGTTCAGGCTCGCTGGTGCCCTCTGGCATTGGAGTTGTAGACAGGTTTGCAAGCGCTGGACTCAGTGCTGGTAATGGTTCTGGTGCTGGTTGCGTTGCCAGTTCCGGTTCTGGGACTGGCTTTGGCTGGGTCTCTGGGATTGGATCCACTACGGCTGTTGCAGTCGTTGGCAGGGGATCCGGTTCCACCACCTTTGTTTGGGTCTCTGGTAACACAGACGGGGCCCTGGTGGACGGCTCAGGAACAGGGATGGGGGTGAAAGCTTGCTTAGCCTGGCTGCTGGTGACTATTCCCACCCTCTTGGCTAGCTTCACATGGTTGGCCAAGTCTTCCCCCAGCAGCATGGGGATGGGATAATTGTCATAGACTGCAAAAGTCCACATTCCTGACCAGCCCTTGTACTGGACATGCAACTTGGCTGTAGGCAAGGTTACAGACTGTGACACGAAGGGTTGAATTGTCACTGGAGCCTCCGGGTTGATGAGTTTGGGGTCCACTAGGGATTGGTGGATAGTTGACACTTGTGCCCCAGTGTCCCTCCAAGCGATAACCTTCTTTCCGCCCACTCTCAAGGTTTCCCTTCGCTCCGAGGGTATGAGAGAGGCATCTGGGTCTGGGGATCTTTGGTGTGATTGGGGTGTAATGAACTGTAATCGGTTGGGGTTCTTGGGGCAGTGAGCCTTTATATGTCCCAGTTCATTACATTTAAAACATCGCCCTGCTAAGGTATCACCGGGGCGATGTTGGTTGGTGGAGACTGGTGTGGTGGGGTGAGAAGGCGTCTGGGGTTTCCCTTGGGATGTGGGTGGGGCCTTGGGTTGTCCCCGGTGGTAAGGTTTGGTTTCGGATTGCCCCTTCTGATATTCGCTCCAACTGCTACTAGTTTTTTTCTTTTCTGCCACCTCCACCCATTTGGCTCCAATCTCCCGCGCCTCGGTTACAGTTTTGGGCTTCCCATCTAGGATGTACCTTTCTATTTCCTCAGGAACACCCTCTAAAAACTGCTCCATTTGCATTAGGAAGGGCAACTCTTCCGTAGATTTGACATTTGCTCCTGATATCCAGGCATCCCAATTTTTCCCAATGTGGTAAGCATGTCGGGTAAATGACACATCGGGTTTCCACCTTAGGGCTCTGAACCGCCGACGGGCATGCTTAGGTGTTAGCCCCATTCTGATTCTGGCCTTGTTTTTAAAAAGTTCATAACTGTTCATGTGTTCCTTAGGCATTTCAGCCGCCACCTCTGCTAAGGGTCCACTGAGCTGCGGCCTCAGCTCTACCATGTACTGGTCTGTAGTGAGGCTGTATCCAAGGCAGGCCCTTTCAAAATTTTCTAAGAAGGCCTCAGTATCATCGCCTGCCTTGTAGGTGGGGAATTTTCTGGGATGGGAAGTGGTACCTGGAGAGGGGTTGTTAGGATTGGCTGTTGTATCCGGCCTAGCCCTTGCTACTTCCAGTTCATGCTTCCTTTCTTTTTCTCTCTCCTCCATCTCTTTTTCTTTCAGCTCCATAACTCTCTTGTGGGCCTCCTCTTTGGCTTTTTCTTCTCTTTCTTTCAGCTCCATAGCTCTCTCATCAGCTTCTTTCTCGAGTTTTTTTAATTGAAGCTGTCTCTGATGTTTTTTTTCATTTTCTTCTGCTTCTAGTCTGGCCAGTTCTATTTTGTTAGCTACTTCTTTGGTAGTCATTTTTCTGTTTTCTTGTGCTGGGCCAGACCCCTCTGCAGTTGACTGAAACTGGGATGCACTCAGCTCAGGCTGCTGCTGAGGTAACAGAGACTTTCTAACTAGCTATTTCCGAGGAGGTAGAAAGAAAAAAAACAATTCAGCTTGTAAATTCCTTTTACCAGTTGTTTGCTCAATGATTGAACCCTTCTCTTAACAAAGACTCTTGTTAAAAAAACTTAACACCTCTGCCTTCAGGCAAGGAGAGATAAGATATGCATCTACCCTCAGCTCTGCTTTCCAAGCAGCTAGAAGGAAAAAAAAATCTTACTGGCTTTTGGGTTTAAAATGAATCCCACCTCTGCCACCATGTCAAGGCTGCTTCCCCACTTTGAACTTTAGGGTACAAATGTGGGGGCCTGCATGAAAACTTCTAAGCTTAACTACCAGCTTAGATCTGGTCCGCTGCCACCATCCCAAAGCTAATTCCCTTCCCTGGGTAGCCTTGAGAGACATTCACCAATTCCCTGGTGAATACAGATCCAACCCCCTTGGATCTAAAAACAAGGAAAAATCAATCAGGTTTTTAAAAAGAAGGCTTTTAATTAAAGAAAAAGGTAAAAATCATCTCTGTAAAATCAGGATGGAAAATAACTTTACAGGGTAATCAAACTTAAAGAGCTCAGAGGACCCCCCTCTAGTCTCAGGTTCAAAGTACAGCAAACAAAGATAAACACTCTAGTAAAAGGTACATTTACAAGTTGAGAAAACAAAGTAAAACTAACACACCTTGCCTGGCTATTTACTTACAAGTTTGAAATATGAGAGACTTGTTAGAAAGATGTGGAGAACCTGGATTGATTCTCTGGTCCCTCTCAGTCCCAAGAGCGAACAACCCCCAAAACAAAGAGCACAAACAAAAGCCTTTCCCCCCCCAAGATTTGAAAGTATCTTGTCCCCTTATTGGTCCTTTGGGTCAGGTGTCAGCCAGGTTACCCGAGCTTTTTAACCCTTTACAGGTAAAAGGATTTTGGAGTCTCTGGCCAGGAGGGATTTTATAGTACTGTACACAGGAGAGCTGTTACCCTTCCCTTTATAGTTATGACAATATGGCATTGCTATTATTATTCAAATAAAAAGTGAAATCTTTAATTATGCTGTTAATTTCCATAATTATGGTACTTGACATTGATAAATGTAAACGGATACTAGACCAAATAGAGCTGTTCATTTTAAAATTTATTTATTTACTCTATTAAACTGATGGGACTGAAAAATGGCCAGTACTAGCTTAGTGAAAATTATGTAAGGATCATGACAATCAAATTGTAGTCTTTGTGGAGATAGTCAAACATAAGCAACAAGGCTGTGTCAGAAATCATATACTTAGAAGTCCACATTTTTTAATGCGTGGGGTAAAAAATATAATAGACAAGAGGGTGCAATGGGACATAGTGTTATGTACAAGCAGATGCTTATGACTCATGCCTATAAGTGTAGCTCTTTCCTCAGAAGCGGGAGTAATAAAATGATCTACAACAAACTATGGTAACCCTATGACTATGGCAAATGTTTTCTATCTGCATTAATTTCCTGCGGCAGTGATTCTTTTGAATACATGAACTCGTATATTATAATATTTTGCTCTGTATGTCAGATATAGTTACATTTCTTACCTTGGCTTCATCTGAAGAGGTTTCTTTAAGCTGCTTGTTTCTTTCTTTTTTATTTTTTCCCAATATTTTCTGACATCTTATTTTTCACAATAAATGACACAATACTTTCTGGAACAATATTCTGCTTTATCTCCAGGAGAAAACAGTAGGTGGCTTACTTTTTGGCATTCCTGCCTTGTTTGCTACTTTTCTAGGCCACTTTCCAAAGAAGAAGAATACTGTGCTTTGGACTTCTAGAGGGCTTTCCATTCAAGGCTCCCAAAATATTTGACAAATATTAATTCATTTAGGGCCAGAGTGTGGCCTGGTCTACATGGCTGTGCAAGGGCATAAGGGGGAATAAAATCCCCAAATGTCCCTATGCATCCTCTCTGGACCTTGTAGGTATCAGGAGGTAAATGCATGCTGCAGACCTGCTATTCCCCTTCGCCTGAGCAAGTCTGTAAGGAGAGAGGCAAAAATAGGCAGACCCTTGACTCCATCCCACCTTGCTCCTTCCCAATACTCTGGCAGCTGAGCTGGTAAGAGCCAGTAGCATGTCAGTACTGGCAAGAGCCACTAGCAGATTACTGGTAGCAAAGAAGGAATCATAATTCTCCAAAGCACAATTCATTCTTTGGGGTGCTCTTGAAGTGGTGATCCCAGGACTGGAAAGCATGCCTGACTGAGAGAATTAAGGAGCTCAGTCTACTAGCTTATTGAAAAGAAAGGTAAGAAGTGACTTGATCATGGTAGTGATCAACGGCTCAATGTCTAGTTGGCAGCCGGTACCAAGCGGAGTGCCCCAGGGGTCGGTCCTGGGGCCAGTTTTGTTCAACATCTTTATTAATGATCTGGATGATGGGATGAATTGCACCCTCAGCAAGTTTGCAGATGACACTAAGCTGTGGGGAGAGGTAGATATGCTGGAGGGTAGGGATAGGGTCCAGAGTGACCTAGACAAATTAGAAGATTGGGCCAAAAGAAATCTGATGAGGTTCAACAAGAACAAGTGCAGAGTCCTGCACTTAGGACAGAAGAATCCCATGCACTGCTACAGGCTGGGGACCGACTGGCTAAGCAGCAGTTCTGCAGAAAAGGACCTGGGGATTACAGTGGACGAGAAGCTGGATATGAGTCAGCAGTGAGCCCTGGTTGCCAACGGCATATTAGGCTGTATTAGTAGGAGCACTGCCAGCTGATCGAGGCAAGTGATTATTCCCCTCTATTCGGCACTGGTGACGCCACCCCTGGAGTATTGTGTCCAGTTTTGGTGGACAAATTGGAGAGAGTCCAGGAGAGGGCAACAAAAATTATTAGGGGGCTGGGGCACATGACTTATGAGGAGAGGCTGAGGGAACTGGGGTTATTTAGTCTGCAGAAGAGAAGAGTGAGGGGGGATTTGATAGCAGCCTTCAACTACCTGAAAGGGGATTCCAAAGATGATGGAACGAGGCTGTTCTTAGTGGTGGCAGATGGTAGAACAAGAAGCAATAGTCTCAAGTTGCAGTGGGGGAAGTCTAGGTTGGATATTAGGAAACACTATTTCACTAGGAGGGTGGTAAAGCACTGGAATGGTTACCTAAGGAGGTGGTGGAATCTCTATCCTTAGAGGTTTTTAAGGCCTGGCTTGACAAAGCCCTGGCTGGGATGATTTAGTTGGGGTTGGTCCTGCTTTGAGCAGGGGGTTGGACTAGATGACCTCCTGAGGTCTCTTCCAACCCTAATATTTTATGATTCTATGGTGTATAATTACCTACACAGAGAGAATGTATCTGATACTATAGGGCTCTTAAGGCTAGCAGATAAATAGCTGGAAGTAGGATAAACTTAAACTGGAAATAAGTTGCAATTGTTTAACAGTAATGGTAATTAACTATTGGAACAATTTACCAAGGGATGTGGTAGATTGTTACTTGAATACTTTACATCAAGAGTGGATGTCCTCCTAAAAAACTATCCTGTAGTTCAGCCGCAAATTACTGGATTTGATGGAGGAATTGCTTGGTGAGATTTTATGGCCTGTGTTAAACAGCAGGTCAGACTAGATGATCCCAAAAGTACCCTCTGGCTTTAAAATCCACTGGCCAGATTTTAAACTATACTAAGGCCCTGTTACATCACTCTAGCAGTGTAAATGAGCCTTAGTGTGATTTAAAATCTGCTTTATTTAATATGTGCCAGTACAATCTAGCTCTTAGTTTCAAAACACCCTTGTGAAACAGGTAAATATTATCTCATATTACAGGTGAAGAAACTGAGACACAGAAGAGTTAAATGACTTGTCTATAGACACACAGGAAGTCAGTAGGCGTGTTGGGAGTAGAACCCAGATGTCCTAATTCCTAGACGCGTGCCTTAATGATATAACCATCCTTCCTGCCTAGGAATATAATACCGTGTCCTGAGGTATATTTTGCACCATGAAGGAGGTTTTTCATTGACAATCAGTCACTAAGAGATTTCTCAGTGACCTTAAAGAGAGCTGGGAGGAACATTTGACTCACAAGTGATGAATTTTATACTTCTAGTAGACAATTTGCAATAAGGAAAAAATATCTGCTCATTGTGCAATATTCTGGTTTGCTTAATGCTCTGGCTTGCTCTTATTGCAAAATAAAAAATTTAAAACTAACTTGCAATTCAATTTTTTTAGTCCATCTTATTTTGTTGCATGTCAAAGTCACTTTTTTGGGTTAGAATTGAAGTAAAATTCTATTCTCCTCTTCACTTCCTCACTAAAAACACACACCTTGTGCCACCCTCCCAGCATTCACCACACCCTGGGCCCATTTTTTATGGTCTTCCCATATTTCTTGGACAGAGCTTATTATGAAAAACAAGTAATTTGACAATTTATGAATGCCAAACTATGAGTGAAGTTAAATAACAATAATTCAGTCCTTTTTCTGTGCAATCCTTGTGATGTAGATTTTTACATAAGTTTCATAATGAGTAGGACCTAAACATGTGGGGACTGCTGGGAATGGGAGAATGAAAAGTGAGGCCTGTGAACAAGTTATCTTTTTTTTTCTCTCTATTCATGTGTCCTGTTCCTTGGTTGCTTCCCCACCATCTCTCTTCCTGGTTGCTTTGCCATTATATAAGTATGCACACATACACAAACACACACTGCATCTCTTCTCTCCCACCACTCCCTTGCCCTTCCCTATGCTGGCAGAGCAGCAAATAAAATTGAGAACATTGCACTGCTGCACTTTTGTGTTGTCCCTCTGCTTATACATGGAGCAGAACCTAGAAAAGTGTTGTTGTGCTGTACTTGCCTACGCCAGCCCACTTTGGCCCCAATCTAATTGTACTAGCTGGCCAGAGACTGCCCGTATAGATGAGAGAGAGTGTTTCTTTAGGGCCCTGTCTTTGAGGGAAATTGTTATAGTCTGCAGCAGTTTTCAAGCTGTGGGTCAGGACTCCAAAGTGGGTTGCATCCCCATTTTAATGGGTCTCCAGGGCCAGCATTAGACTCACTGAGACCTGGGACTGAATCTGAAGTCTGAGGGCTTCACCCCAGAGTGGCAGGGCTTGGACTTGGGCTCCACCCCTCCGCCTGGGGTCATGTAGTAATTTTTTTTGTCAGAAGGCGGTCACAGTGCATTGAAAACCGCTGTTATAGAGGACATAGAAGTACTTCAATGCATTCTATATTGAGCTGACTAAAAGGTAGATTTGTTATTAATATTTGTATTACAGTAGCCCCAATAAGGTCCACTCAGGATCAGGGCCCCACTTTTCTGGGTGCTCTACAAATACGTATTAAAAGACAATCCCTTCCCTAAAGAGCTTGTAGTTCAGAATGCAGCAGCTCAATTACTGTGCATGGGCAAAGAGTTACTGCCTACCTGCAGCTTTGCTCCCTGAACTGGATGTTTGTTGATATGCAAATAGAGTTGAAGGTTCTAATTTTAATATTTGAAGGCCCTGACCAACTAGTTCTCACATAAGTTACCAAGCTTCTGACACCCTATGTATGTCTCATCTCACCCCATAGGTCAGAGAGCGTGGAGTTTTTAGTTCTGGGCGGCGGTGTGTCAAGATAGAATGTGTGCTGCCTATATCTTTGCTGCTGTGACTCTTGACCCTTGGAACGCCCTCTCTTCTGAGTTGAGAAGTGCTCCAAGCTTAGCCTTATTTCAATGAGTCTTTTAGACCTTCTACTAATTCTCAAGTTTTTGGTATAACTTTAGTCATTTTAAAGAATTTTAATTGACTTTCATCTGTTTTTTTTTTTTACATTTAGTTGTCATTTGTATGCGTTTCCTGACAAGCACTATATAAATAAAATGTATTATAGTAATGTGCTCTTCCTGCACACACCAGTATTGTGTATATGTTTGAGAAAAGTGTTGAATCCTCATGCACAGTTGCACTGACATTTGATTACAGAGCTCATCTTCATCATACGTCATGCACTTTATATATACTTTAAACACACTGATGTTAAGACAAATTCTTAGCAACTGCAGTAAAGTATATTGGTCGACTGTATGATTTCTGGTGCTCTGCAGGATTAACAATCATTAGATGGAACAGAAGGAACATCTTTTACAGACTTCCTCAGGATTTGAATTCTAGCTTCCTTGAAAAGGTAAACAGTCAAAATTGTCATAGGCTGTTAGTCATGTGTACTTTAGGTCCTTGAGGTTATTTTAGTGGGAATAGTGAAGTGGAGAGATAATTTAGGTTGTAAAATGGTCTAAGGGTTTCTTTTGTGGCCACTGACATTTAAAAAATTCTTCAGATAAAGGCTACTGAGGATAAATATTTGCAAGTTAATAAAAACCTTGGAAGCCTCAGCAGGCAGGTATTATACATGTAAACATCTAGCATTTTTTTCCAGAAATCCTAGGTTACAAATATACAGTAGGAAACAACATTATTGGACATCAATGTTTGTACAGGCAAATGTTTCCTAAAAACACAATTAATCAAATTACACCAAAAATCAAATTTTCAAAATAAAAAACGGATCAAGAGAGTTTAAATTACCAGTGTCAATTTAAATATATTGAAATACACTCTTTGTGCTATATTCATAGGGAGCATCAATGCACTGGATCAGAAACAGAGAAGAATCTATTCTTATGCCTATATATACTCTCCAGACCATGCACTGAAGGAAACAAAATCTATGAGTTCTCTGAAGTAATTAAAACTACAGAGAACTCAGACCCCATTTTTAAGAATTGTTGTGTGTTTGTCTGATGTGCACATCTGCATATACGAGAAATAGTCAGACAGTTTAAAATAAGTTTTAAGGTCAGAATCACACAAGGTACCATTGGTTTGTTTTCTAAACTAAACAGAGGTGGCTTGTAGTAGATTTGAATACTGAACAGTATATAGTAGAAAAAAGCAGAATTCAAAACAATATGGCAAAACATAAAGGTTTCATGCACATTAAAACGGTAATGCCTAACATTGCCATTATTAATCACATAGAGGAATGTTGCTGATGTTATTTTGCTGATTTGAAGGCATTTTTAAATCTTTTTTTTGTAAATGGCTACAAGATCAGTGACAAATGTATGGAAGTGGGCTCCAAACTGACCAATTTTGTAACATTAACAGAGTTTGTCACATTAGGAAGATGCGCCAGGTTGTTGTTAAAAGAGAGACTTTATCAATATTCTTTTTTATATTCACAATTCATTAATGTTAACAATTAGCAATAAGGAAATGTTCATTAAAATAATTTGAAGGAAATGCAATGTAAAGGAGAGAGAAGGAGAACATATGATGGTAAATGTTATATTTTCAGATGAAATGGTGAGATTCAGAGCTGCCAGAAAACAAAATACATATTATAACACTCCACTGGAAAATGAAGCAGCCAAACAATTCCCATTGTTCCCATCACAGAAAAATTAAAATCTCGTAATAACTTAGGCATGGAAGTTGCCTACAGTTTCACTTTTAAGGCTTTGTTTAGAAATGACTTGTGCCCCACTTAAGATCAAAGTTCATGTAACTGGCAAGAAAAAATTGCATTGCTGTAGGACCATGACAAGTACCGTGCACAAAAAAGGAATTCATCCAGAAGGATTATTTGGCATGGCAAAGATGCCCCAGCCCTTTCTGGTAAGTAATTGAGGCAGTTGTTGCATAAGTAGGAACAGAGAATAGAAGAATTAATAAACAAAATACTTTGTTTTGAAAGGGAAGGCAAGTTTGACTAGCTACTAACTATTCCTGATGTGCACAGACAGCACTCATATGATAGACGCCTCAGCTGAACTTTACAGCAGAAAGGAACAAATTTTGATCTTGTTTAAGACAGCAACAGAATTCCCATTGACCTCAATTAATGGGATCATGATTTGACCCTGTAAGTAGGGGGTAGCTGGAGAAGAACTTGGCTACCTGGAATAGAACTGTCTTGATTGTCCCTAATTTGTATTCTGCAGTGTGGGGATCTCCGTTTTTCATATTTTCTCAGCTGCATTGCTGAGGCAAGATTGGGTGGGATGGAAAATATATTCTGAGTGACTTGATATGACTGTGTCCTGCAGTTACAATGGAATTATTTGCTGAATACCTTGTATCCCAATATCTAGACCATCGACTGGTGTGCAGTTAAAAAACATCCCTACTGTCTGAGCTTAATAACATGCCTGAGCTACAGCTCATGTTAAGCCCAGGGGTAAAACTGCCTCTAATAATGTGGTAATGTTTTTTCAAGGATGAAGTGTTCATGAGCAATTTTGCCATTGTATCAGGTACAACGATGGTTTCTCATGAAACCATTTATCTGTATCAAACACACCATTCTTCCTTATCCATCAGTGATTTATCTTCAATGAAACCGTTAAAGAAGTAAGAAGTACAGATGCAGCATATGCACTTGTGCAGTGGTCATGGGTGGAATACATGCATAGAAAATGTAGTTTGTTTGCATTGCTGAGTTTTAAATAGAAATATCCAGTGGAAAGAAGATTTTCTACTTTTAACTTTTCACGCTGTGTCTCCATCTTAAAATCCTTATCAGCTGTGGTGAAATAGAAAGTGTTTCAACTTCCTGTCTTGTTTTTGATTCTCCTTAAAGACTTTAAGTGCTGTGGAACAATGAATGAATGGATCTTTGACATCACTAGTTCCAAACAACACAAGACAGATGTGTAGTCATGTTGTTTAATGCACTGCTGCAAGGCACTTGGATACTATGGTGAGAATATTTCTGTGATTTTCATCTGCATATGTAAAAGTCTAGTCAGTTCCTTTATCTTGGTGCTAGCCGTAAAGAATGTGGAGACGGGATCAGCATCAGAATCATCCAGATGATCAAAATGGCAAAACAGCTCTCTCCTATTCTATTCCATGAAACCGTTTATCTGTATCCAATATGTTCTAATGTTGGCTCTTTCTTTATAGGTCAGTAATGTTCAACATATACAGCCTATATTGCACCTTGCAAAACCACATACCATAGCCAAATTAATAAAGACGCTGCTGTTTACATGCCGTTCAATTTAGCTTTCACAAGTCAGTATGGACTGCAGCCATGCTGTGTTGTGATCTCCCCAATCCTTTACCATATCTCACAATGATGCTGGGGTTTTGTGTGGCTTTATTAGATGGCTCATGAGGATCCTTTGATCAAAGACGGTATAAAAATGTAAATTATTTATTACAGCTTTTGTCTTCATTTTGAGATGCACAGGTTGATCTTTAGTCACTTTTCCTATATAAACTGGAGTAATAATAATCTCTCTACTATTAATAAATTGCAGAGGGGTGTATGGAAAATACTGGCCAAAGACATTGGGGCAAACTCATGCTCTTACAAAATGAATCATGGGAGTGTAACTGTCTACACCAGTCAAGGAGTCACTGCACTGGTTGCTAAAATCTCATATGAAAGATTCAACACCCTCACTTTTCTGAAAGCAGACTGCATAAAACACAATGTTTCTAACCTGGAAGGGTGAAGGATGGTTGAGTCCAGTGGTGCTGCTCCTCCTAACCTCACAGCTGCAGCTCCCACTGAGCGGAACCAGGTCTGTAAGGCACTCTACTTCCAACATACCACACGGTCTCTGAGGTCTAACAGGATGCCAGGTAAAATGCTTTATGCCAACACTCCTGCTAGAGTCTCAGCTAGGTTACTCCAGCCATATCCTGGATCAACCTAGCTGAGACCCAGAGCCTAGGGATGTTTGTAGATAGAGTCTTCTTGTTTCCCTGGGAGATTCAAACTCCCATTCAGGAACTTATGAGAGCGCTACCAAGATCAGGAAATTTGATAGGCATGATTATTGAGACATGTGAGAACGCAGAGGAAATGTGCGTGGAAGAGGAAGGAGATGCTGCTCTTCAAAGAAAGTAGAGGTGAGAAGACAAGAAAGAGGAATAAGAAATAAAGGAGGAGCTGTGAGATGGAGACAGACAGGTAGGATGGGTTGGACATGGGAGGAGAGAAAAAAGGATAAAGAAATGGAGGAAGGAAATAAGCAAGGAGAGACACCCAGCTTCTAGGTTAGTACATATAATTTGCTTGCATTCCTTTACCTTATTTCACTTACCTGGTAGGTCTCTGTAAGTTTAGGAAGAAAATGATGGGATGGGCTGTTTTGAGAACCTGCATTAATATTGTTAGCTACTGTGGATTCTAAGCACATGGAAACAAAGAGAAAATGACCTAAAATTTGTGAGAATGGGCCCTATCCAACTCCCAATGAAATCTGTGGAAGTACTCCCATTGACATCAGTGGGAATTAGATCAGGCCCCAAATGCCTCTGGCAGATTACCTATCCACGTTTATTTGGAGAATTGTCCTTTGAAAAAAATTCAGTGTTGGCAACTATACCTACATCCCAGTAGAAGCAGCTGAGCTCCACTTTTCCTGCTGCAGTGGAAGCAAGTGATGGCCCAAAGATTCCCTCTTCTCTACCCCTGCCTGTTTTTTAATACATAAAGAAAGTCAGTTATGATTGGCAACACCCCAAAATGAATTTGTTGGCTCCCCCCAAAATTGTAAATCCCATCTTGCACAAAACTATACAGCCATGACCACAGTGGTGAAGTTAAGTATGAATACGTTTGGGGAATGGCTCAGATAAGGGGCCTAAATCATTCAACGTTCACTTCATAAAATCACCTTGCATAATTTGGCACAGTTTGGCATTGTTGGAAATCTCTTCCTAGTAAAAAGTGAGTATTCCATAGCAAGACTTTGAATGTATTGTATTGGCAGAGGTTTGTGAGAGAGCTTGCAGAGCATTTGCCTCCACAGTGCTTGGCTGTACCAAAAGATATTATTAGCCCATCACTTTCATGAGCACTGAAATTCATGGAGACTCACAAATGTAAAATAAATACATAGATTTTAAAAGGAAGACACAGAGCCAGCTTGAGTCTCATCTGAGACCATCAAGAGGTTCAGTGTCCAAGGTAGTGGCTCAGAATATTAGGCCAGTTGGAATGGGGTTGCAGATTGTCTTCTCCCTTTCATCAAAGGCCACCAATTGTACCCTCTCTTTATGAGGAGTCTCCATGGGAGTGCGTGTTTTCATGGTCTGATCCAGGCTTGTCAAAAACAATAATAAAAGTTCCCTCTGCTAGTGAATAGGACTGAATAAAATGAAAAATTGTAACGAAATTTTGCTAGTAGTGGGTTTGCTTCAGTTTGGTGTAGAGCTGGCAGTGCAGCCAGGTACAGCAGATGGTGATGACCTCCCTTGGGTCTAGTATGTAGAATCTACATCAGATGCATGGAGGTGGGCCAGGGAAGCAGGCTGTATGAGGGGAGGAAAAGATGTAGGACAGATGCAAGATACGTTCCATTCTACTTGTTCTTCCTTGAAGGGGGAACCTTTCCCTCTGGCAATGAAATTAATCCAGCAGGGACCCCCTGGACTGTCCCATTTTTGCACTTCAAAAATGCTGGCAGGTACGCTCTTCTTTCCAATTACATCATGTCACTAATGCTCACAGTGGCTGTATCTGGCCATTGGTTGGGATCCAACTGTGGGGTGGGAAGATGCATTAAAGCCTGGCAGGTCTGCTCCCATCTCCTGATGCTGTGGTCCTTCTGCCAACCCATCCTCTGTTAAAAATGTATGTTTTTATGCATTATTCCTGCAGCCAGCGCTTCATGTTCAGCGGCTCATTTCCCCCTGCAGTCCCTGTTGCACTTTCTCCTTTGGCCAGGGCTCCCTCTTTCCTTTCCATTACATAGGTCAGGGCTGAAATAGACATTAAAACCCAAATGTATCATCCCCATAAACGCTTCTGCTCACAAGAAACGGCTCTTTCCCGTAGATCACAAACTCCCCTTTCTGGGTGATAGTACCAAGGTGCCAACCCCACTTTTTTTTTTTTAAAAATAATTTTAGCAAAGATCACAAGCCCAGGGAACCGGGAGGAGGGAGCAGCCAATACAGACAAAGACAGAGCAAACGGGCTCTGCCTAACTCTCCCAACCAGCCCCCTGCCCGTCTCCTCTTCATTTGCAACAACAACAAAAAGGGGGAGGGATTTCCCCCCTCCCTTCTACCCAGCCACCCGGGGAAATAAATTATTTCCAGCCCGTGCGTTTTCTGCCTCGTCTCTCCCCCTCTCCTGTCACTGACACCCTGAGGGGCAGCCGAGGCAGGCGCTCGCCCGGCTCCCACCAGGTTGCCCTAGAGCGCGAGGGCGGGCAGGGAGCGGCGCGGCGCGGCGAAGGTGTGGAGACTGAGGCGGCGGGCAGAGCGGGGCTGCTTCCCCACCCCTGGCCAAGGGGGAGTCCGCGCAGCTGCCCAGCCGGCCGGCGGCTCCTCCCCAGCTGCCAAACTTCCCGGGCGGCCGCCTCGCAAACTTTTTTTTTTTTTGCCGGCTGGGTTTTGGGTCGGCTGCTCCCCGCCTTCGCCGGCTCTGCCCTGCAGGAGCGTGCGGGGCTGGCAGCAGCAGCAGCGGCAGCATGGAGCGGAGGCAGCCGCCGCCGCCGAGTTTCCCTCGCGGGTGGACTGTGCTGGTAGCGGTGCTGGGGCTGATGCTCCCCGGGCGCCAGGGGGCGGCGGGCTACTACCCCCGCTTCTCGCCCTTCTTTTTCCTCTGCACCCACCACGGGGAGCTGGCCGGGGATGGGGAGCAGGGAGAGGTGCTCATGTCCCTCCAGCTCGCGGGGAACCCGACCTTCTACGTACCTGGCCAGGAATATCACGGTAGGTGCCCGCGCCTGTTCCCGCTCCCCCACTCGCCTTCTCCGCTGGGCCGGGGGGCTCCGGGCCCCTGGGGGTGGTGGGGGAAAGTTAGGGACTTGTGGCTAGCGAGGGAGCCCGCTGTGCGACTCGCCTCGTCCGCGAAGTTCTCTACGCCCCTGGGCGGGGTGTGTGGGTGAAAGTTGGTTGAAATGTGAATAAGGAATGACTGATTTGGGTTGGGGAAGCCAAAGGAATCTCCTTTCTCCCCACAGATCATCTGCTTCCACCTCTAAATGCTCATTGCTTTCCCCAGACAGATCAAATATACTCCCACCCCCCAGTTCTCTGTTATCTATCAGCTGATAATATTGGGATAGGCTATTTACCTGGCAGAGCTTTTGTGTGGATAGGAATCTCTTTAGAACATCACTGGGACACTTTACATACTTAGTCCTTGAATTTGTAAACTTGCCGTCTTTTTTATTTATTTATTTATTTATTAATATAGTGTTGCTTGCAGGTCCAGCTGCCTGCAATTTCATGGCTTGCTGGAAAAGTTCACATTGTTGAATGACCCACAGTGGTCTCACATTTTCATGCAATATTAGCCCCTCCTATCATAATACTCCTGATGTTCAGTGCTGTTAAACAACTCCATGTACCTATTGGAAAATTGCACTGTTTTCTTGTAGAAATTTATTTTCAAATGTCACCATTTTTTTAGATGTTAACATCAGAACTGTACATTCTATGTTAGACCAAGATGAAATCTTGCAACAGTGTGTTACAAACAAACAAAAAATTAGCTGGTGCCTATATTTCAAACTATCAACCTATTAATTTAATAAAACTGAAAATGTGGGCAGAGGTTATGTATTTTATAGGACATATGTATAAAGACAGAGCCTGCTGGCTAGTTCCCTGCCATAGAGATTTAAGTACTTAACACTAAGCTATTTCATTGATTTAATTAGGACTTCAAGGACATCAAAATATTCTAGACCTATCCTGATAATTTAGTAGGGCCTGCAGGTGTTTTCAGTCTTTGCTATTTGTACTAACTGTGACATAAAAGGAAAATAAGCGATTACTTATAGAGTTTGTATGTCATTTCTGATGTAAATTATGAAGACAAATTAATCCTCGAGGGCTCCCTTCTACTTTGTTCCATTGTTAAAAATATAGTAGCCTAAAGAAGTGAATTTTAGTTTATCTGTATTTGAATACAACTTCTCTGGATTACATCTGTGTTGTAAAACTGCTGGGCTTTCTGGTCCCCATCTCTTAGGAAACACAGCTGCTTTTTAATGGAAATTCTGATTCTGAACATTCATTCAGGTCCTGATCCAGAGCTCTCTGGAATCAGTGAAAGTCTTTCCATTGACTCAAGTGGCCTTTGTGTCAGACCTCTCCTGAACAGAGCTGACACTAGGCATAAGCATGCTGAACAATTGCTTAGGGCCCCGAGCAGCTCAAGGGCCCCTCTCCTCTATTCACTTTTTTAGTATGTGTTTGGGGTCCCTCCCCCCCCCCCCTACAAAATATCCCTGCTTAGGGCCTGCAATGGGCTAGAATGATCTCTGCTCCTGAGTAAACTGTAGTCCCTTTCCTTGATATACGTGCACTGAAAGAGCTGATAGGTGCCATTTGGAGGTCACCAGTATCTTTCATCGATTGATCAGCCAATATGATTGTGACACAGGCTTGACATGAGGGGTGATTGAGCTTTGTCACTCAATGTGACCCCAGGAAGGGGATTTATCTATAAGAGCCAAAAGTGAGAGTGTTAGGTCAAATGTTCACAGCTTGTCTTGAAGATGGAGCAATCAAGTTTTATTGGGAGATCATGCACTGTAATGATGAATAACTTTATTTTTCTAACTGCCCAAACTGAAGAGAGTTAACACTTAGACTTAAGTAAATTATCCATTAATGCAAAATCTTTACTTCCCTGATTTAATGGATGATGTGTTTATCACCTTGCTGACTTCCCCACCACATACACATGTGTTTTAGCTCCTGTGAAATAGTTTACATGCTTTTGGTTTTGCCCATAAAGTGCCTATGTAAACCAGTAATGGTATAATTTAATGGTATTATAATAATTTCTTTATACAGGAGGCCTGTATGCGTAGAACCTTTATAATCCATAGTCACTGTACATTATTTAAGAGGCACTCACTAAATCTCCTTCTCTCTTTTTGTTTCCTTACCTAGTATTTCACAACTTCAGAACAAAAGCTAATTTTAGAATACATTTTAAAAAGTGAGGAAATTAAAAGTAAAAACTTAAACCACCATATAAAGAAAAAGATATAACAGCACTTGGTTAAAGATGGAATTAAACTCTTAATTTTGAATTATCTGATTATTATTCTATCTCAAAAATTTTGTTTTATGTAAGCATTTTCATCTCAATGTTCTTGTTTTTTTTAAAAACTGGATTAAAAGATGTTATAATTTTTTTTACTTTATTAATTATTAAATCTCCAAGGGAGTTCCAATTTTGCTGTCTATACTTTTTAAGATAGACAATGTACTTTTGATCCAATTGCTAAAAATCTTATAGAGCTTTCTTTAAAAAATAGTTTGAGGCCCACATATAGTAAACTGCATGTGTAAAAGATGTAACTTAACCATATTTATATTTTCTCCACAATCTCCAATCTATATTATATATTAAAAATCCAATTTTAGTTTTTAAACGTTAATGATAAAACTAGGAGGAAAAAAGCTTAAAAGAACACATTTGTTTTGGAAACTCTTAAATACTGTTTGTTTTTCTTTCCCCCAAAAATATATATAATAAAAACTTCTTGTTTCATGGCTAACACCTTATTTTCCAGGTCTCAGCCTGAAGTCAATGTTTAGACCCAAGCGTATAACCTTTGAAAAATGTGGTTTATCCTAGACGTGGTGAAAGAGTATGACTGCCTGTTGTGTGGATTCCAAGGCATTAGGTGAACTGGGATTGGACGTGTTATGGAGCTGACAGTTTTAGTCTCCCAGAAAGAGACTTAGGGGAGGTGCGAATTTTGTGCTGCTTTGCTCATGCTCTCTCCATAGATGTCAGTGTAGAGCAGCATCAAAGCCTCAGAGGAGAATGTTGTATCTCTTGCCTTTGGGGCTTGTGCTGCTGTTATTTGTGGTTTGGATTGCTAAAGGACGGGAGAAATTATCACCCAGGAACGAAAAAATACAAATCAGAGGAGGGTCCTTAAATTAGGCCAGGATGGCTTTGCCTTTGCTGTTTTGAGTTAGAAACAATGTAATCTTTATCAACTGCTATAACTGGTTTCTGAACACACCCTTACATGTCATTTTTGCATACCCACTTTCAGATGTTGCCAGGCTCCCATGAATTTTGGACAATGGCCTGTATTTATCCTGATGAGTGATTGCAGGGACTCAGGAGATGTGTAAGCATTAGATCTAGACCAAAAATAATGCTGTTGGTTCTGATTCTCAACTGCCTTGCACGTTGTGTAGTCATTTGTGTCCAGACTTTCAAAAGTGCTCAGCATCCACAACCAGGGCCCAGTTATCACCAGACACCAATATAAGTGGCTAGATTTTCAACATAGCTCAGTAAGTTATGTGCTTATCCCTTTGAAAACCTGGACATAGGTGTCACAGTGGGAGTTGCTGGGTGCTGAGCAATGTTGAAAATCTGGCTCTTGCAGTCTGATCCAAACGCCATTGAAGTCAGTGGGAAGACTCAGATCCGGCCCTTATATATGTGCAGAGGGGATATAAAATGCTGCTAAATAGGGTTGCCAACCCTCCAGGATTGTCCTGGAGCCTCCAGGAATTAAAATTAATCTTTAATTAAAGATTATGTCATGTGATGAAATCTCCAGGAATACATCCAACCAAAATTGACAACCCTAAATCAGAATGATAATGTTTTACAGTTGCTTTGAACAAGACAATGAGAGTCAGCTCATTGAATATGCCTTTTGTTAGGCCCACTTCAGTTGTATCATCACACATAATTTATTAACTCTGGCTTTATTCTCAATATTTTGATTGAACTTTAAATTGTAGGTTGACTCATTGGATCATATTCAGACCGAGCACAAGCAACTGCTGCTCCTTCTAAGTCAGTCCTTGAAGTTGAAATTTGGTGCAATAATTTTAAATTCACAAAGAATTTTAAAGTATCTTTTTATACTAGCATAGTAGGGAACAATACATGAATCAGTATTCTAAGAGCTAATCCTATTCTAATGAGTACAGAACAAAGTACATTAAAATGATCTTGAATAAATCATTGGTTTATATAGCAATAGTTCTGAGAAAATTACACCTTTTTGTAAAATAATTTTATACATATTTCCAACTTGTACAGCTTGGTTTTTCATTTTCGGTACACTAATTCAGTGCTCACTGTTAGGAAAAGAAAGGGAAAGGTAGTAATTGCTTTGCTATATGCGGTCCCTGTATCACATCTGAAACACTTTTGTGTTATACACAACACATACACAGACAATTATTTTAATTATTCTTTTAACAAACACAATACATTAAGAAAATAAATTCATGCAATCTGAAGAAATCACGTGGGGCAATTCTGTTTTTAAACAATATGGTTTAATGTTACTGTAAAATGCAAATACGTTGTGGGTCATCATTTGTAATGTAAAAAATATCCTTTAAAAGTTTTCTTGTCAGGAAACAAAAATAGTGAATTTTCAGATGCAGTATTGATATACAATACAAAGGGAGTTTTAAATATGTGACAATTATTAAGTGCAGGTGATTAAAAATAGTTTACTAAAATATCATAAATATGGTAGGCCAAATTCAGAGAGGAGTGTAATCTGGTAAAACCCACATGCCAAGTGACTGGAAGAGAGGAATGCAGCAGTAGAAGCAAGTAAGAAAGGGTGTAAGAAAGGGTGTATTTATTAAAGTGACCCCATTCTTTTACTTATAGTTCATACTCTTACTGCTTGCTCTGGCTCTTCAGTATGTAAGTAATACCAACTTAGAGCCATGTAGATTCATATACACCTCTACCCCAATATAACGCGACCTGATATAACACGAATTTGGATATAACGCAGTAAAGCAGTGCTCGGGGGGGGGGGGGGGGCGCTGCACACTCCGGTGGATCAAAGCAAGTTCGATATAACGCGGTTTCACCTATAACGCGGTAAGATTTTTTGTCTCCCGAGGACAGTGTTATATCAAGGTAGAGGTGTACCTGCTTTCACCCGTTTGTCCATCTCACACCACCTTAAGCATCAAGAGAGGAAAAACAGTCTTGTGATTTAAAAAAATGAACTGGCAATCAGGCAATTACAACTGCAGACACAGGCTTCCTGTGTGACCTTGTGGAAATCGCTTGATCACTCTGTGCCTCTGTATCTCATCTGTAAAATGGGAGACAATAATACCTTTCTATCTCACAGGGATGTTTTGAAGCTAAATTCTTTAATGTTTGTGATCTGCTCAGATACTCTGATGATGAGCACTATACAAAAATGCCTCAAAATACATGATTAAAAATCCCTAAAACCCACTTCTGAATATGGCCCTGTCTCAATAAATATATTTTTTAAAGTAATTACTTATTGAATAAAGAAAACTTTAGAATATCTCCTGTTCTTATATGTGATTAAATTTATTTGCTTTGGCAGATATTTTTTTCTTTCTTTAGCTTATTTTATGCTTAATTAAGGCCTTGAATTGGCAAGGCACTTAAGCATGTATTTAAGTCCATCCCTACTCAGTAAACCTTGTATGTACTTGCTTAACTTTAAGCACATGCTTACTTCCTGTTGAAACACTGGCACTTAAACATGTGCTTAAGTGATTTGCTGAACCAGGCCCAACTGGCGTGTTGGTAAATGATACTGATCTTTCTTTATATAATTTATATTCCTCATGGGCCTTCCAATGTCATCTGCAAAATGGGATAATATTTCTTCAGCATCTTATTCCGAACATTTAACTTAAATTTAGATCTCTATGGCAGTTCCTGTATTACTTTATTACCAGTCTATCATATAGTCAATTTCCATTCATCATCATACCAATTTTTGCGCAATTGTATAATGGTGATAGGCAGATGGGTGGAAATACATATATACAATCTGTACCTAAGATAGTTTAATACAATCTTGTTAGCATTATTTATAAAATTACCACTATAAATGTTCATTTTTAGATTTTGTATCTTTAAAAACATTTAATATAATTGTGCAATGAAAATAACTCTTATTTTTTCACTTGTCAACCAATTTTTTTTGCTGCCCCTAACTCAAAAGTGCTTATTTTCCCCAATGTTTGCTTCATCTTTAGATCTCTTAAAAGCAGCTTCCAACTGTTTTCCCATGACTGATGTCAAACTGACATGTGCAAGCTCTAATTCTACTCCTAAAATAGTTTTCTTTAATGAGACTTACGTTTGTATTTCACTTTCTATAGTTATTTTTTTCCAGAGCTGGTCAAACTTCTGAAAATCTCATCTAATGTTATCAGTTTCCATCAATGACTGTTGCTATTCTTAGATGTACTATATATTGTCACGAACTATTCCTTTGATAGGTACTGAAAAACTATGTCCAGTAATAGGTAAGTTCTTATAAAATGGTCCTGAAAATCTGACCCCTTTCTCCTTCATTGGTCAACCACATTACTTGTAAAAATAAATAATGTGGTTTAGTATCTCTTTATTTCAGCACTCGTTGTTTTAGTCTTAAGGGGAATAGATTACCCATTTTGTATAGCGCCTATTCTTATATTAAATTCTTATTTATGTATTTATTTTTGAGATGGGTATAAAAAAGCAAAAATAATATGATGGACTCCATAACGAGAGGGTAACAGAAAGAAAATGATTGTGGGGAAACAGAGCTATACGAGGTACCAGGGTGTAACAGTGTTACACAGTATCAGTTACAACCACTGTTTTCTATAAGCATATCCAATTATTCAAATGATCTAAAGTGCTCATTGGAAATATCCAGGAATAAAGTGTGAGGTGCAATATCAGTGGGTTTGTTTTGGTGAAAGTGAGGACAGATTTGCTTCCATGTTTTCAAATTTTGACTGTTCTCTTGAGAGCTTCCATTTCACTCACTCATTTATACCAGTGTTTGGTCTGAGAAAGACTGGAGAGTTCCGCCTTTTGGAAGTATCAGTTTCTTCTAAGTGAAAGAGGCATGTAGAATCTATTGGTGTCAGGAGTCCAGTTAGGCACAGGTATGTAAGGACTAGAGGGTGGTGGCAGAGAAGAGAAAAGTATTAAGAATAAAGAAAATGTTAGTGCTCAGATCTCTTCTCTCTCCCCTATTTTAAAAAAACTCCACAGTAGTGGGATACTTCCACAGGACATATAAAAGGAATTCTTCTGAGATCAGCATCGGCAAAATACATCCGATTCACCAATGTTCACAGAATGCATCCTACTGAGATTCCATTGTAGTCAGAATATATTCTCTTGAATAAACTGGATATGGAGATATAAAATGATTTCTTAATATTCTGCTCTATTCTCTATATAGTCTATATTATGAGTTTGTCATATTTTAGCTTCAGGACATAGTGTAAGGCCCATCTCTTCTCTTAAGTTTGTGCCTGATTGGGTTGCTATGGTCTTAGTATATAGCTGAATGATGTGCATCTTTTAATTTTGAAATTATTGTATAACTCCAAGACCAAATGATGGGAGCATTTGTAAATTAAAAATAAAGATCTGCTTTTGAGATCCAGATCCCAAAATTGAACAATGCCAGACTTATTTCTATGAAGTTCGTAAGAAAAGCATAGACAGCATTACTGCTGACAGCCTTTTACAGGCAGTGTTTCACTAGAGGAGATTTAAAACTGTAAGGAGTTCAGCTACCATCATTTTTAATTCTGGGTCCAAATATGTGGTCAACAGATGGCTCGGTTATAGATATTGTCAGACTTGGTTTCATGGAAGGAGGTTCAAAGTCCAAACAGTCCCAAGTGATTCATTCTTACAAATTTGCAAGAGAGGCATAATACCCTTTAAATCCTTTCCTCCCGTCATCAGAGGGTTGCCTCCTCCTGTAAGGAAGGCTGCATTGTCCCACATTACAGAAATCAGAATCAGCATATAGAAATGGATTGTGTATTAAAGCTGGGGTACCAAAATTATTGCAGGAGAAGAGAATTATTATTGTTTGCATTAAGATAGTGCTTAGTATATACTAGGCACAGTATACAGAGAGGAAAATATTATTCCTGCCTCAAGGAGCTTAGTCTAAGACCCAGATCATGCACTGAGGTTTGTGTGGCTGCAAAGGCCCTCCCACATAGAACTCATTGCATTATTGAAACCTGACACACACCGAAGTGTAGGCGGTGCGACCTAGTGGTCAGAGCAGGAGTCTTACCTGGTGGTAGAAGCAGAATCAGAGGACAGAACTGGAGGTGTGGTCAGTAGGCAAAGCCAATGGTCAGAGCATGGGGAGTCAGGAACCAGAGTAGAACCAAAGGGCAGAGCTGGAGTTGTGGTCAGGAGACAAGTCAGTGGTCAGAACTAGGAGTTAGGAATCAGGAGTTCAGAGGTAGGCAGAGATAGGGCTGGAGTGCAGCAGGCGAGGAGGGTGGAGAAAGGGCTGGGCAGTGGAACTCTGGGCATGGAACACGTTGAACAGCCACCCTGCTGCTCTAGCTACGGGGCTTAAATGGGGACCTGTTGGCCCTTCTGACCAATCAGGGAGCACAGTCAGTTAGTGAGGGTTTATTGGGCTCTACCAAGTTCATTGCGTTGCTAGGCAACGAAGCCCACAGACAGCTGAGTTCTTGATGGTACCTCCCTGCTCCAGGGTTCCTCCCAGGGACCCTCAGTTGAGGAAGGAGTTGTCAATGAGTGGTTTAAGGAGAGAAACATGAAAGATGGGGCACATCTTGAGAGATTCTGGGAGCTGAAGCTTGCAGGCCACTGGGTATATTTGTTCAGTGATCTGAAAAGACCCAGGTATTGGTGGTCAGGTTTGGCTGAAGGATGGTCTGTTCTCTGTTTTTAAGTCAAAACCTTATCCCCTGCTGAAAGGATTGGGGCAACTTGTCACTTTTGATCGGCGTAGTGCTTATGTGGGTTTTTTTTTTTTTTTTTTAGCAGCAAGAAAATGTTCTTTGAGTTCCTGGTGTGTTTCCTGAAAATGGTTGACCAGGTTTCTTCATACAGGCACAGAGGCCACATGACCCAACATAGTTTTTAACATCAGTTCATAGGATTGGCCACCAGAAGTACCTAGCAATCAGTGTCCAGGTTTTAAATTGGCTGAAATGTCCCACTATGGGCATGTCATGGCACAACCGTAGCGCCTGAAGCTGCCCTTGGGAATGTAGAGATGATCCCCGTGATAAAGGATGTCTTGTTGTAGATGAAACTTTAAATCTGGGGAAGCACTGTTGGCTCTTAGAGTTTGGGGCCAGTGCATATTTGATGATGTACCTAACATCCTGCTGGAGGGTGCGGAAAGCAGCTTCTGCAGAATGTTCTCAATTAGGGCCATCAAAAATGCTTGCGGTTGTCCATACAAAGCTCTCGAAATGTTCAAGGAGAGGACTGAACCATTTAGGAGCAAGGAGGCCCACTTGAGGACCTCTCTGGTGAGCAGGCTAAGTACTTATCCCACTCAGGACTGATCCATGGGGGTAAGACTGTGGCTGCAACATGAACTGGAGATGACATTGGTTAAGAAAACCATAAAATATGGCATGATCCCCATCAATTTATTGGGTAGGGCCAGCTTGGGTTCACAGACAGTAGATGTGAGAGTTGGGGGAACAGACGATGCTGTCTGGGCTTGTACCTGGGCCTGGAGTGCTGCATTCTGCTCATGTAGACGTTCCTGCAGGACCTCAGCACTGTCTGAGAAGGTGGGTTGGGCTCCTGTTGGGCTGTTCTGGAAGGGAGCTCCATGGCATGGGCAAAGTCCCTACTATCTTCTAGTGGGCTGCTCACACTGTCATACACAAGCTAGTGGTTGTCCTAGTGGTGGAGGAGAATCAGAGGACAGAACCAGAGGCGTAGTCAGGAGGCAAGCCAATGGCTGGAGCCAGGGGGACTGAGCCTGAAGGTAGCTGAGTTTCTGACAAAATCTAGGAAGACATGCAACATTTAAAGGATGGTGGAGAAGGATATAATTAAAATATCCATGCAATTCTTATGTATTTGTTTTTAATATAAATATTTACATACATTTTATACATCAGATCTATATATTACAAATTGATAAAAGAACAGATTTTTACACAACATAATTTATCTACGGAACTCATTGCCAGAAGATATCAGTGGGACTGAAAGTTTAGCAGGATTAAGAAAGAATCAGACAATTATAAGGATAATGAAAATTGTTACAGTTATGTTAGATACCATAGGATAAAAATATACATATTTAACATGATATAAACCCTTGTGCTTCAGGGCATAAGCCAACTGCTGACTGTCTTGTGGGCAGGTTGTTCCATTATGGTGGTTTTCTTTTTTCTTCTTGTACTTTCCTCTGCAGCATTGTGCATTGGCCATTCTTGGAGACAGTATAACAGACTAGATGGACTACTGGACTGATTTGGTATAGCAAGTCCTATGTTCCTATAATTGTTAGATTTTTGGAAATAAATTGTAGCTATTTATCTCTTTCCCCTTATTTTGTGAAGACTGCTTTATTAATAGCAGAATATGCTAGCATGTAGAATAGAGTCTAATGTGACCACCTTTGAAACACACTAAGTAGTCTAAGGCCTGGTCTACACTAGGAGCTTATATCGAATTTAGCGCCGTTACATCGAATTAACCCTGCACCCGTCCACACCAGGAAGCTACTTAGTTCGAAATAGAGCTCTTTTAAATTCGACTTCTGTAATCCTCGAAAACGAGAGGAGTAGCGCTAAATTCGAAATGGCAATATCGAATTAGGCTAGGTGTGGATGGAAATCGACGGTAATAGCTCCGGGAGCTATCCCACAGTGCACCACTCTGTTGACGCTCTGGACAGCAGTCTGAGCTCGGATGCTCTGACCAGCCACACAGGAAAAGCCCCGGGAAAATTTGAATTCCTTTTCCTGTCTGGCCACTTTGAATCTCATTTTCTGTTTGGACATCGTGGAGAGCTCAGCAGCACTAGCAACGATGCAGAGCTCTCCAGCAGAGTTGGCCGTGCAATCTAATAGAAAGAGGGCCCCAGCATGGACTGATCGGGAGGTCTTGGATCTCATCGCTGTGTGGGGCGATGAGTCCGTGCTTTCAGAGCTGCGCTCCAAAAGAAGGAATGCAAAGATCTATGAGAAGATCTCTAAAGCCATGGCAGAGAGAGGATACAGCCGGGATGCAACGCAGTGCCGCGTGAAAATCAAGGAGCTGAGACAAGGCTACCAAAAAACCAAAGAGGCAAACCGACGCTCCGGATCCCAGCCCCACACATCACGTTTCTACGAGGCACTGCATTCCATCCTAGGTGCGGCCGCCACCACTACCCCACCAGTGACCGTGGACTCCGAGGATGGGATATTGTCCACGGCCGGTTCCTCCTCGGAAATGTTAGGTGACGGGGAAGATGAGGAAGGAGATGAGGAGGACGAGGCAGTCGACAGCGCTTGCACCGCTGATTTCAACGACAGCCAGGAGCTCTTCATCACCCTTACCGAGATCCCCTACCAACCGTCCACAGCCCTTACCCCGGACACCGAATCAGGGGAAGGATCAAGCAGTGAGTGCTTTAAACATCTAAACATTTCATTTTAACATAAGTGGAATATTTATATTGTTAAGAATGGGCTTTTCAGTCACTCAGTTAAACATAGAAACTTTTATTTATAACAAAACAGGAATAATAACTATATCAGTAATTTGTTGTTCATGATTTAGTTGGCTTAGTAAACTTTTTTCTACTAACTATGTATAGAAAATCAAGTACTGTCCGGATATTCATGATTAGTCCACAACACGGCCCCTCCACTCTGTAGTCCGTTATGCTCAACTTAAAGGAAAAGGCGGTCAATGTGCCCGGGAATGGACAGACAGTCCTCCTGGGATAGCTCCGCATAGCTCTCCTGGAGGTACCGCTCCAGCATGCGCACGAGGTTCAACGGCAGGGCAATCTTGTTTGGTCCCCCGTGGTAGCACACGTTCCCACGCCATGAGTCCATGAGGTAGTCGGGGATCAGTGCGCGGCACAGCATGGCGGCATATGGCCCAGGCCTCTGCATGCATTCACGCAGCATCCTTCCCCTCTCGGTCTCCGAGATCCTCATGAGGGTTATGTCACACATGACGCCCTGCTTTAAATTAGGGAGGGGAATGTTAGTATTTGGACTGCTTTACAGCCACGCGGTGGAGGCGGCAGAGGGGCAGCATACAGGGATCTTTCCCGGGGACAGCCGCGAGGTGGTGGGACAGGGGCAGAGCTCATGCTTCCCTGATTGCTGCCAGCAGAGAGTGGCCTTGCATTCAGTGCGAAAGGAGCCCAGTGCTACTATTACATGTTTAAGCTGCCACAAGTCTACGGCTTACCATGTTTTCCCGCAGCAGAAGTAGAGGTGTCCTGCAACGCTTCTCTGATCGCAACTGCAGGACCCCAGACACATAAGGCGAGGGCCGAAAATTCGACCTTGTCCTGAGTGCGCATGTGAAAGGTGCAGTGCATGGTGTTGTTCACAGAGAAAGACTATGCTCTTTGTTAGCAACTTCATTTATCTGTCTCAGGAATTTACTCCCTTTTTCCCATTCCAACAGACACATCTGCGACTGTCTCCCAACCCAGCCTGGCATCACACTCCCAGAGGCTAGCGCAGATTAGAAGAAGGAAGAGAAAAACTCGTGAAGACATGTTTTATGAACTTATGGAGTGCTCACGAGAGCAGGCAGCCCAGACGACACAGTGGAGGGAGAACTTGTCACAAATGCACAGAGCAGTCATGGAACGGGAGGAGAGGTGGCGCCAGGAGGATCAGCAGTCTACTCAAACCCTGCTGGGACTAATGAGGGAGCAAACGGAGACGCTCCGGCGCCTAGTGGATGTTCTGCAAGACCGGAGGCAGGAGGACAGAGCACTGCTGCTGTCTATCTCTAACCGCCCTCCCCCGCCACCAAGTCCCACACCCCCCTCACCAAAAGTACAAAGAAGGAGGGGCGGCAAGGGCCGTTAAAACTGTCAGTCGGCCACTGCACACTGCTGCAGCAATGGAAGGCTCTCGTTCCAAAGTTTGAAAAGTCCTTTCCTACCCATCTCACACTAGCCCATGTCCAAGTTTCCTTCCCCCCCCCCCTTTTCATGTGCGGTTCGTAATAAAACATCGGTTTCTGTTAAGTACTGTTTCCGAGAGTGTCTTTTGGAGGGGATTCTGTCTGAAGGGGGGGAAGGGGTTTGTTACTTGGACAGGACAGTCACCTGTAGCAGGCTACAGAGGCGGGGGCAGGTCCAGCATCAGGACACATACACAGCACAGTCACCAGTTACCCTGGTCAGTCTGGGAGGCGGTTTTCTTGTTCTGGGGTGCGAGGGGGTTGATCTGTGACTTTGTGTCGGGGGAGGGCAGTTAGAGATCCTATGCCGCGGTCCTTATCCTGGATCACAGAGCCACGCAGCAGGGGATCTGTTACCCTCCGCCCCCTGCCAGAAAGTCACTTGGCCGACACATACATCCAGTCCCGCCCAGGACTGCTGGCAGGCTGCGTTGAAACAACCAATGCAGCACTGCGGAGCCTGTCATTCCCGGACTTTAGAAGCATCATTTGCATCAAAACAGTAAGCCCGCCCCCCGCCACAGTCTGCGTCCCCGGTTTAAAACATTCCCGCGAAAACAGTAAGAAAGAGAACCTTGTTCATTAACAGAACAGAACAGATTTTATTTGTTGGGAAGGTGGGGAAGGGGGTATGTAACTTGGAAGGATAGTCAACAGTAACTGGGTAAAGAAACGGGGGCAGGTTCAGCATCTGTGTCCACAAAGTAAAAAGTCACTGGAGACCCTGTTCAGTCAGGAACCTGGCTTTCAAAGCCTCCCTGATGCACAGTGCGTCCCGCTGTGATCTTCTAATCGCCCTGCTGTCTGGCTGGACGTAATCAGAAGCCAGGCTATTTGCCTCAACCTCCCACCCCGACATATAGGTCTCCCCCTTGCTCTCACACAAATTGTGGAGCACACAGCAAGCAGCTATCACAATGGGGATATTGGTCTCGCTGAGATCACAGCGAGTGAGTAGGCTTCTCCATCTGCCCTTGAGACGGCCAAAAGCACACTCCACCACCATTCTGCACTTGCTGAGCCGGTAGTTGAATAGTTCTTTCCCTGAGTCCAGTGCGCCAGTGTAGGGCTTCATGAGCCAGGGCATTAGCGGGTATGCAGGGTCCCCGAGGATGACTGTAGGCATCTCCACATCCCCAACAGTTACTTTGTGGTCCGGGAAGTAAATACCTTCCTGCAGCCGTCTACACAGACCAGAGTTCCTGAACACCCTAGCGTCATGAACCTTGCCAGGCCATCCAACGTAGATATTGGTAAAACGTCCCCGATGGTCCACCAGTGCTTGCAGCACCATGGAAAAGTATCCCTTTCTGTTTATGTACTGGCTGGCCTGGTGGTCCGGTCCCAGGATAGGGATGTGAGTCCCATCTATAGCCCCACCGCAGTTTGGGAATCCCATCTCGGCAAAGCCATCTCTGATGAGCTCAACGTTTCCCAGGGTCACTACCTTAGATAGCAGTAGCTTGACGATTGCCCTGGCTACTTGCATAACAGCAACCCCCACGGCAGACTTGCCCACGCCAAACTGGTTAGCGACGGACCGGTAGCTGTCTGGCGTTGCGAGCTTCCAGAGGGCTATGGCCACTTGCTTCTGGACAGTCAGGGCTGCCCGCATCCGGGTGTCCTTTCGCTTCAGGGCAGGGGACAGCAACTCACACAGTTCGAGGAAAGTCCCCTTCCGCATGCGAAAGTTGCGCAGCCACTGGGATTCATCCCAGACCTGCAGCACTATGCGGTCCCACCATTCCGTGCTGGTTTCACGGGCCCAGAATCGCCGTTCAACAGTATCAACAAGACCCAGTGACAGCGAGATGTCCTGGGCGCTGGGTCTCATGTTCTCAGAGAGGTCGGAGCTAGTGTCCGACTTCATGCCGTCACGGTAGTGCCGTAGCCTCCTCTCATGATTGATCTGCAGCTGCCTCTGGTACAGGTGGAGGAGAAGCTGCGAGGCGTTGAGAACTGCCACAACTGCAGCGATGGTCGCAGCGGGATCCATGCTCGCACTGCTGTGGCGTCCGCGCTGTCAGTAATCAGAAAAGCGCGCGAAATTATTTCCCGCCGGCGCTTTCAGGGAGGGAGGGCTTGAGTGACGGACGGATGACGACAGGCACCCAAAAGCACCCTCGACACATTTTTTTACCCAGAAGGCATTTGGGGCTCGACCCAGAATTCCAAAGGGCAGGGGGGACTGCGGGAACTGTGGGATAGCTGCCCACAGTGCACCGCTTCCAATGTCGACGCTTGCCCCGTTAGTGTGGACTCACAAAGTCTCACAAAGTCGAATTACTGTCCTTAGTGTGGACACACACGTTCGACTTAGTAATATCGATTCCACATAGTCGAATTAACTAAAATCGAAGTACTCTCGTAGTGTAGACAAGGCCTAAGGGTTTGTCTACATGGACTAGCAATACCCACTAGGGCTGTGATTTCTAAAGCACACTAACGGGTCATGCTCGGAGTGGTCCATGTAGACTCTGTTGATGTGCAATAAAAGTTCTCTAGTGAGTACCAGCCGGGGCTACATGGACCAAATAATACCAACACATTAATGTGCTTTAGAAATCAAACCCCTGTAGTGTACATTATCTCACTATGTAGACAAGCCCTAAGAGGAATCCAAAGATGAGATGACTACTCCTGAAACACTTTCAGGATTAATTTAGTGGCAGCAAAATCCTAATTTATTTCACCCCCTATTGAAACAGATTCACCAAATTAAGCAGGGATCAGACGTTGTCAGAATGCCATGTAACTTTCTGTATTTGATCATGTACTTCCTCAGTCTGCATTTTTAAATGCCATGGTTTTGAAATACTGTGTCATTATTTGCATATCACTTATTATCAAATCACTTTAATTCTGAGGTCAAAAATGAGGGATGCTCCCACATTTATCTTTTATTTATTATGTCTGGGTCATGCCCTAGGACTGACCACCAGATTTGTCGTGGCACTGTTAGTATTGTTTCCTTTCCTGGTTATATAACTATCTTACCTTCTAGAACATACAATCTTCCTTAATGATCCTAGAGTTGCTATGAGAATTTCAATAGCCTCTCATGAAAGTTTCAATCTTTTTTACATGCTTCCTTTCTTTTGTTAACGTTTCCTGCTTTCTCATAATGCATAAAGGTGTACAGTGTATAAATGTGTATCTGGAATATTTATTTTATTCCAACTTTTTCCAGTTTTCCCTAGCCAATGGTCTAGGCACATGACAAACACTTACAATGCAACATTTAAAATCTATATAATCACAAAGAATAGACTGCCTGTGAATGAGACCTTCCCAGCCTCCAGGAAGACTCCCTCTCATCAATCCCTCCTCCTGTCCTTTGTCTCCAGCCCTTTCCTAGAAAAATCCTAGAAGAACCGGGAATTCTTATAAAGCATCCTGAAGGTCACCAAATCCAGTCTCCTTATAGTAATATCAGTCACCCCTGAATATAGAGAGAATAATATCTCTGAGTCCATAGTTTTCATTTTCCTTAATCATTATCTTCTCCCAGTCTTTTAAAACAGGAACCTATGATGGAGCAGGTCCTTAGCTGGTGTAAACTGGCATAGCAATCATGGGAACTGAAGATCTGGCCCATGATATTTCTGAACAAAAGGAGCCTAATAAATCCATCTGATCCATTCTTCCTCTGAGATAGTAGCTTTACCTTATAATGTTTTTTCTTAACAGTTGTTTAGCTCCTATATGAAAAATATATTTGCACTACTTCTTTCTATCTCAACTGTATTAATTCAATAGCTCTTACCATCATTTTTTATTTCCTAAAATAATGTCTGTCAAGGTATTTATCACTGATCTTCTTTTAGTGACTCTATGTAGTGTATCCTTAACTCAATTTTAATGTTCTAGGAATTACCCTGTTCTCTACAGATCTGTTACAATGGATAGGTATGTCAGCGGTTTAAAGCTTGGAGTCAGAACCAGACCTGGCAGTAGGAGAATGCCTCCCTCCTCCCTCCAGAATTCCCTTCTGTGTATCTGCATCCCCAGCAGTCTCTGTGCAGCAGAACTTTTCTGAGAGAAATTCCAAACTTTGATTTCAAAATTCTGACTAACAGTTCAGCTCAATGTGTCTGACCAATTCCCGGCAATCTCCAATTCCCGGCTATTTATTCCTACTCTTTATTTCCTATCCTTTAAACAGTTACTGAACAATAAGAGGACCTTCTTTCTTGTCCCATGACTGACTATTTTGCTTAAGAGTCTTTGGTGAGGGACCCTGTCAAAGGCTTTCTGAAAGTCCAAGTACACTATATCCATTGGATCACCCTTGTCCACCTGTTTGTTGAGCCCATTAAAGAATTCTAGTAGATTGGTAAATCATGATTTCCCTTTACAAAACCATGTTGACTCTTCCCAACATTGTGTTAATCAATGTCTGAAAATTCTGTTCTTTACTGTAGTTTAAACCAATTTGCCTGCTACTGAAGTTAGGCTTACCAGCCTGTAGTTGCCAGGATCGCCTCTGGAGCCTTTTTAAAAAATAGGCGTCACATTAGTTATCTGCTAATCATCTGGTACAGAGGCTGATTTAAGTGGCAGATTACATACCATAGTTTGTGGTTCTTCAATTTCAAATTTAAGTTCCTTCGGAAGTCTTGAGTGAATGCCATCAGGTCCAGGGGACTTATTACTGTTTAATTTATCAATTTGTTCCAAAAACCTCCTCTATTGACACCTCAATCTGGGACACTTCCTCAGATTTGTCATCTAAAAAGAATGGTTCGGGTGTGGGAAGCTCCCTCACATCCTCAGCATTGAAGACGCAAGCAAAGAATTCATTTAGCTTCTTTTCCACAGCCTTGTCTTCCTTGGGTGCCCCTTTAGCACCTTGATCATCCAGTGGCCCCACTGATCATTTGGCAGGCTTCCTGTTTCTGATGAAAATCCAGTGGGATTCCACTGGGGTCAATCCTGGGTCTGGTATGATTCTGTATTTTAATTAATGACTTGGATAATGGAGTGGAGATTATGTTTATAAAATTTGCAGATAACACCAAGTTGAAAGGGGTTGCAAGCACTTTGGAGGACAGGATTAGAATTCAAAATGACCTTGACAAATTGGCAAATTGGTCTGAATTCAACAAGATGAAATTCAATAAAAATAAATGCAAAGTACTTCACTGAGGTAGGAAAAATCAAATGCACAACTATAAAATGGGAAATAACTAGGTAGCTGGTAGTGCTGCTGAAAAGGATCTTGGGGTTATAGTGGATCCCAATTGAATATGAGTCAACAATGTGATGCACTTGCAAAAAAGACTGTCACTCTGGGGTGCATTAACAGGATTGCCATATGTAAAACATGGGAGGTAATTGTCCCACTGTACTCAGCGCTGGTGAGGCCTTAGCTGGAGCACTGTGACCAATTCTGGACACCACACTGTAGGAAAGGTGTGGAGAAATAGGAGAGAGTCCAGAGGAGAGCAACAAAAATGATACATGGTTTAGAAAACCTGACCTATGAGAAAAGATTAATAAAACTGGGCATGTTTAGTCCTGAAAAATAAAGATTGAGGGGGAACCTGAAAACAGTCTCCAAATCCATTAAGGTCTGTTATAAAGAGGACGGTGATGAATTGTTTTCCATGTCCAGTGAAGGTAGGACAAAAAGTAATGGCTTTAATCTGCAGCAAGGGAGATTTAGGTTAGATATTAGGAAAAGTTTTCTAACTATAAGTGTTGTTAAGCTCTGGAATAGGCCTTCAAGGGAGATTGTGGAATCCCCATCATTGGAGGGTTTAAGAACAGGTTGAACAAACACATGTCAGGGATGGTCTAAATGAACTTGGTGCTGACACAGTGCAGGGGGCTGGACTTGATGTTTTCTCCAGGTCCCTTCCAGCCCTACATTTCTGTATTTTTATGAAATAATGAAAGTATAATTTGACTCCTTCTACATGCTTTCACAAGCAATGCTAACGTGGATGGATGCTATTGTAACCCTGAGCCCACTCAATCCCATATCCAAAAGTTTCTCTCTGAAAAAGATAGCGACACACAAATCTGTTTCATGCAGGTATATGTGGCACTCATCACTGAGATTAGACACACAGGCAAATCAGTCCTCAGCTTTCTTAGTACTATAGTGGGAAACTTTATGGAAAGCTGAAGCTATTCACGGAGTCATTGGAATCGTAGATTTGCAATACTGGCTCCTGCCAGACACTACAGAAAGGAAGACAAATCAGATGGGAAGTTGAGACAGTGAAGCAGTCCCTGAAGTACAAGAGAGAATTCCACTTTGCAAGTGGAAGTGGAACAAATCCAGGGCACTGAGGTAAGATCAGCAACTTGGCCTCAGTTGCCTCAGAGCTATCTATATGACTCCAAACCAGCCATACCTAGGGTTAGCCCCCAATTGGTGCCAGTGTTTCAGTTTGGAAGGAAATGGCTACCTAGAGCTTTAGTCAAAATGAGGTGACTGGACATTGGCCAGAGGCGGTACTCTACAGTGCTGTGGAAGAATCCCAGGGACAGTTTTGTCCTATTTCCAGTCTCAAACAGCCCATGGAAATGCCAGTACATAAATGAAACCTACATCATCTATTTCACGTCACAGTGATATAACCCATTTCCTATCAAAGACTCAGAGAATGAGAAATAAATAGAGCAGGGCTCCATTTGAAACATCTGAACACATTCCTAAAGGAAGCTTATCTTCGCATTCCTGTTTTACCATTCCACAGGCCATTTCCCCACTTTGCATAAGTATGGTGGAGTCGTTGTTGTCCCCCCCCCCCCCCACACCAATTCTGATCACTACTTTTTGATCTGACAAGTGCTCCCAGGGTCTCTTCCAGCAGAACCTTGGCATTATTAATATTGGCTTTAAGGAAGAAGTACAGATGAAGTGAAAGAGGGTTTAGCTGCAATGAAGAAAGGGAAGGTGGCTGCTGGAGATGGTATTCCACCCACCCCCCACCGAATTTCTTCATCAGCTGGGCCCCAGGGGACTCCAATAGCTGGTGAAACTGTACACCAAAACCTAGAACCCAGAGGCATCCCAAAAGCCTGGCGGGAGGCGATAGTCATTGCCATACTCAAACCTGGCAAGCCGACAGATGACCCAGGAAGTTATTATCCGATATCACTCCTGTGCGCTACCTAAAAACTCCTGGAACGTATCATTCTCTGGAGAGTCAGTCCTCTTGTTGAGTCAGTGATCCCCAAAGAACCATCGGGATTCCAGCCTAAACGCAGTTGTTGTGACCAAGTTTTGGCCCTTGTAACACATATTGAGGCCGGATTCCAGAAGAAATTTTAGACTGGTGCAGCCTTTGTAGACCTGTCATCAGCCTACAATCCAATCTGGATTAAAGGCCTGATGCTGAAGCTCACAAGGATCATCCCCTGCCACAAAAGACTATGCCTGCTATGGATGACGCTGAGCAATAGGCAGCTACGTGTCCACTTGGGCAATGAACTCCGTTCGCCCCAGTTCCTTACAACGGACTGCCACAAGGCTCAGTACTCATGCCAACGCTTTTCAACGAAGTCGTGCAAATTTGCATATGTGAATGACCTTGCCCTGGCAACTCAAGCAGCCACCTTCAGCGACATCGAGTCCAGATTGAACAGGGACCTAAACACTGTGGAGGAATATTTCCAGAAATGGAGGCTCAAGCCAAATCCTCATAAAATAGTCACTGCATTCCATCTTGATAACAGGAATGCTAAGCACACCCTGAAAGTGACCTTCTGCAGCAACACTGTGCGACATGACCCCACTCGATCTATCTTGGAGTGAAGCTGGATCTTACGCTAACCTGCCACAACCCTCTGAAGAAGGTAGCTGCCAAGATGAAGACAAGGTTCAACCTGGTCCAGAAACTGGCAAGCACAAACTGGAAAGCATCAGTGTTACAGACATCAGCAGTGGCCCTTGTGTACCCCGTAGCTGAGTACTGTGTATGGAACAGAAGTAGCCATACTCAACTTGTTGATGTCCAATCAAACACTGCAATGTGGAGCATCATTGGAACTCTCAAGTTGACCCGAGCACCTTGACTACCAGTGCTGTTGCATATTGCTCCCCCATCCATTCGCTGCCACACTTCAGGAATTCCAGAGGGTCATGGAAAATGAACATCTTCCCATCCACCAAGACCGTAACAATGTCCCTCACCACCACTTGAAGTCACGTAAGCCCTTTTGGACCCACGCATTTAACCTTTAACAATGCAATTTCAACCTTGGAAAGCTAAATGGAGTTCACAAGAAGTAACAAACAAACACCTTGTGAAAGATCCAATGCAGAAGATCCCTGGCTTTGATCTCCCATGATGCTCATGGGCCACCCTAAATTGTATCTGCATAAACCATGGCAGATGCGGATCTTTGCTGCACAAATGGAAAATTAAAGTCTCTCCACTATGCGAGTGTGCTCACCCAGAACAGACCATGGAACATATAACAACTCAATGCCTGATTCACAAATACGAAGGAGGCATCACAGCAAATACACTCAGCTACCCCAGACGCAATTATCTGGCTTAACCATCTAAATGTAAAATTATAGTTGTTGCTGTACATTTACATCAGCCATATGAAAAAGAAGGAGGAAGAAGAAAATTGTTTCCTATCTCGTCCTTAAAAATTCTGCTGATCAGGGCTCTGTACATAGAGAGAGAAAGCTGAAGCAAGCTCACAGAGTGATACAGTTTCTGGAGTATCTTTGAACCATGATAGACAGATATATAGTGTCAGGGAAGTCCATCTTAGATCTGAGCTGAAGATGAATCCTACTGGGTACAAGGTGTCATCTCAGAAGAATGTTAACAGAAGATGAAGATGGCCACAAAGGAAAACAAATGGTATGACAGAAACAAAATTCCAGTTCTTAGTGAAGTCTGCTGGAAATGCTGATTTAATAAACAGATGTCCTTCAGTGAATTAGAGTTTACACGAGACCAATCCAGTAAATCCTGTTATCCCCGCCACATCTCACCCTATCACATTGTTTGGCAGAGGTCAAGGTCCCATTGTCTATTGTCACCTTCTGCAGCTGATGGATGCAGAAAATCAGATTTTTCAGAGGGATTCATCCATTAGTAAACCAGGTAGAATGAGTCTTATGGCAGATACTAGCTGGTAATAATGAAGGGGACTCATTCAGGTCCCACTTCTGTCCAGGGTATGGATGCTAGTAGGAGAGAGAGCACAGTAGCCACTGGGTAGAATACTGTGATTCATTGAGGTTTTGGAGCACTCTTCTTTCTAGGGATAACAGACTTGCTCTAGTCATGACAGTCAACATGCCTGATAAGATTTCCCTAAATGTAGGAAGAACACATTCAGCCCAATCTAGAGAGAAACTTGACTTCTGTCTAGGCAAAGTAAAGTTGGCTATCTGTCTGTGCACTGCTCCTCAAGAGGAAGATGAACACTGAATGCTGCATGGTGGAAGTTGGATTAAGCAGAGTGAAACTTGCACCGAGAAGTATCCTCACTGTGAATTTGATGTTCTTATGATTGACTTCTTTGCACCTGGAAACAGCAGTAAAGCACCCTGTGGCCTCTCCATGTGTCAGGACTGGGGATGCAAGATAATATATAGTTTCTCATAAATCTGGACGAGGTCTCTGGTAAATGCCTTCCCAGATTTCCCACTGCTCCTCAGGACCATACAGAGATAGGAACGAGAGAGCACCAGTGATACTCTTTGTCTTTTTGGCTGAAGAGGCGATGACTCTCAGTCCAGATTAACTTAATTTTGACTCTTCCGATGTGTATATCTCACAGGGGAAGCCTGCTATTACAAAAACCAATCCTCATCCAGCAATAAACAGGTTCAAAATGGATTCTTGGATGAAGTGATTATTATTGTTATGTACCCCAGAAGGAAGTCAACAAATAGAACTTATTCTACTGACTGAAGCAAAGTCCATGGTTTAACTACCAAATTAATCAAGTGAAATTTAGGGCAAGCCTACACTACAAACTTTTGCTGAGGCAGTTAATATATCACTTGTGTGTCTTCACACTTGACTCTTTGCTTCGGTGCTGTGTGTACTCACCAGGAGTGGTTGTTTCGATGCACATTGCGGTGCACTGTTAGATAGTCTAGCAGTAAAAGTTTCTAACAGGTGCCAACTATGTTAACATTTGAAATGGTCATACT
Organism: Emys orbicularis; assembly: GCF_028017835.1. Taxonomy (NCBI): domain Eukaryota; kingdom Metazoa; phylum Chordata; order Testudines; family Emydidae; genus Emys; species Emys orbicularis. The sequence goes on along the minus strand of NC_088683.1, from coordinate 28,421,625 downwards.
TAATTTGAGTAGGCATGAATTCATCTTTTTCTTTGTGCTTTTGTCTAGGTCAAGAATACTGTGCATTAGTGTAACCTGTGATAGTTAACTTTGCAATTAGCTGAACTAGTATTTTAGAACCTGATTCTCCACTGCCTTGTACATTGTGTAGTCATTTACACCTGGACACACTATGTGCAAAGTGGATAGGAAATGCTACCAAATAAGAATTCATTGGAACAAGCACTCATGGTGTGTACACACAGTACCAAAGCAAAGAGCCAAGTGTGCAGACGCATGAGCTCTATACTAACTGCACACATTTTACAACTACTTTGCACAACTGTAAAGGCTACCCAGAGTGTCTTAATTATACATTTAGGGCTAGATTCTGAAAGCTTTACTCTCATACTTGACTAGCGCTTTGCTCCATGAGCGCTCCTATTGAAGACAATGGGTAATTGTTGGAGTAAACTGCTATTCATTGTGAATAAGGGTGTCAGAAACTAGTCCTTTGATTCTGAAGAGCATATTAAAAGGGAGAGGTACAACAATGGAGTCCTGGTCTATGACTAGGGCTCCTAGGTGCTACAGTAATTTAAATAATAATAAATGGCAATTAGGTGCTTAATTTCCATTAAAAGTCAATAGGAGTTGGCTGTTTAACTGCCATTTGTGCCTTTGAAAATCTCCCCATAATATCTGGGAGGAACACCAGATTTCTATGGATTAGAGTTGGATTTCTGTTACAGATTTGTAGTCTTTTTTGCTGAGGTATATAGCTGTTGATATGCATACAGGAAGATTAAGAAACATTGGGGAAACACACATTATGCTTTTAAAATAATAGTAAAAAAAAATCCTGTAATATGCTCCAATAGAAAATTACTTAAATTTATCCAAATGACCAAATATGTAACTCTTAAGGGAAAACTCTATTTTATTTGGGTTTTTTTCCTGGCATGGATATAAAGATATTGAGGGGATGTAAACATTGTAATTTAAACATCTGTCATTTGTTCAAAGAGGGAGTATCTTTTGTTGAGCTTATATAGCCTATAAAATATTGTATTAATTAAAAACCTACAAACTGGCATTTTTTCCTGGGAATATGGTAGGGAGGGTAAAAGTGTTTCTCTAAATGAAAGGAGGGTTTTTACATAATAACTATAAATGTCTTGAAAATGTATGATTTGCTTTTAAATAAAGCGGCTTGCTGTTTCTGCAGAAATGAATTGGAGAAAGGGATTTAACCAGAGTAATTCAGTCAGATGAATGGAGAGATATGTCCATCACCACTATAATAATGGTTATTCCTTCTAAATATAAACTGATAATATTATATATTAGAGGCTTGATTATACCGTTAAGAAGATTAGTATATTTAAACTGAAAATAAAGGCTCATGTGCCCTAAATGTGAAACTAAAATGGATGATCTTAGAATATAGTTGTAACACAATATTCAACCCTTTTGAACAAGGTATTTTCCCCTCAAAAATATGTGTGAGGAATAATCAATATATACTGTACCTGTGACTCCACAGGCAGCTGTAAAACTGACCTCTCAAGCTGTGATTTAAAATGTCTCAAAGTTATTGCAGATATATTTTGTTAAGGAGTCCAAACAATTGCAATATCATGGCCATATAGGGAATTCTGAGATTCATCCATGTTTTCTGTAGTCATCTAGGGACATATTTGTTATTAATTGCACAAAATCTGGAAGGCATGCTAAACAAGATGGTGAAAAAGACAGACAAAGATGATGATGATGTTTCTGTGAATCAGATCCATAACTGCTAGTGAGATATTTCATAACTGCTACCGACTTTGAGGTCTTACAATGCTAAGCTTGACTACTACAGCACAAACTCTAATAAGAACATGATAGTTTGAATCTTTTCATGGTATTGAATTTATGACATTGAGTTTAAGACTTTGTGCTCATATCATGAGGCTTGTTAGGTAGTGTTTAACATGTAGTCTTTTTCATTTTTATTTTTTGAAAGTCTTACTCTTTATGTCAGGTAATTTCTCATCAATAAAAGATTTTTATTATAGGCATGGGTGGACAGTTGCTTATTTTACAGGCACCTTTTTGATATATAGCACTTTTTGATTTCTCTCTTTTTCTCGTTTAGACAGTCTACCTAATTCACAGCATCACTTTACTGTCTTTAGCTTTTAAATTTATAATCATGATAGTTTTACCCCATCTCAGAGTAGATCCCAGGATATCCTATCTCAGAGGGCTTATCTTCACTGCATAGTTAACTTGAGTTGTAATTCAAGTGTTGCCTCCAATTCATGTCCCATCTACACACAAAAACCCTTAACTCAAGGACAGTGGTGATTTTAACTCAAGTTGGCTGGGCTATCAGAGGTTGTAGGCAACAGCACAACTGGTGAGCTGCTAACATGACCACTCTGTAGTACGGATGCAGACTAGCTCCACTCACGTGTGGCTGGTCCTTCAGAGCCATCCCATAATTTCCCATCTTACCAAAAAGGACAGAAAAGTTCTCCCCCAATACCCTGGGAAAGAATTAAGTAGCTCAGCATACTGCAATGTAAAGAACCATGGGATATGCTTTCAGAAGACTCAGGGCCACACATGAGTAAGTACAGAGCCACTGTAGCCACAGCAACTTGAGTGTAATTTCACACTGTGGCCACTCTCAAGTTAGGCTAGCTTTTCTCAAGCCTCTCAAGTTAGGCTGCACCGAAGAACTTAATTCATTGTAGCCTGGTGGACCTGGTAAGTCAGCCTGGGACAAATGATTAGTCAGGCCCAGTTCAGTTTCTAATCCTTGCTTCCAAGCTCTATTTATTCTTCTTTTTTTCCCCAAAAGACGGGAACGGGAAGCTACAGTCCTGTTCTCAACTGGGATTGTGAGGTCTTCTTGTCTCCAGTAGCGTAATAGCCTGGACCTTCCCTAGCCTCAAGGAATCCACAGTGGCTTCTTGTCCTGAAGCCATGGGAAAGCATACTCTTGGCCCTCTCCTCATCCCAGGCTCTCTCCTGCACCTATTGCCCTCATTTATATGCCCCAGCTAGGAAGCATCAGACTCAATCACTAGATGCTATCAAGCTGTGTTGGATGATTCTCAGCACCTTCCTGCTGGACTCCTCTCCATAACAGGGCTGACTGCTCCCCAGTCCTTAAAGGGTCACACTGCCCTGTTACACTCAGATACAGTCAAATAATTTTGAACTCTTCTCACTAGTCTGCTGTAAACAGTATTCTTAAAAAAATAGCCCTTGCTGACTATTACTTGCCTGCTATGGCTCCAATCCTGCAAACATTTAAGCATGTGCTTAATTTTACTCATGTGAATAATCCCATTCACTTGTAATGACCATAATGTTAAAACCCATTGTGTGCATTTAATGCTTGTTTTCCTGTTATCCTAATGCTTCTTTCATTGGCACATGGAGACATTTTAGATGCTTACCATGAATGTCCTTCGGGTTCCTGTGTTGTGGTTTTCTTATACTGAATGTTTTGTGCTTGAGTCTATATTTTCCAGTAGTTTTTCTAGTTAGGTGCCTCGGAGCACTTTTTGAGCAAGGCACCTATTTTTTAAAAATACCTGCCGATAAGGTCATATACTATAGTTCAGTCATTCTGGCAAGTAGGAAGAAAGCAAGGAGAGTGAATAACACATAGAGGAGGAGCAATGGGGAAAACCGAGAGAATGAACTTAAAAGAATGGAGAGGAGAGGAGCAGAATCTGGCCCTGTGTCTAGACTTACTGTGTAAATGTGAAAGGAGAATTTTGCACTTTGGTACCATGTCTGTCATTGCCTACCTTTTTACTACACCTTTTTCTCCTGCTTTGTGGAGAAAGTATACTGTGATTTTGCAATAACTTATTCTATTTCTTTATTTGACCATTCTCCAGGTTACATTTATCCTTTTATGTGTTCCTTAATTTGTTTATTGCTATTTAATGTAGCTCTTCTTTACACTGTCACAATCTAGTTCAAAAGCTTTTTCCAGTTTGCTGTGGACCTTCTGTAATTTCCTACGTTTGTTTCTCTCTGTCTTCAGTGGTATGAACATCTGTATAATGTTTTTAGCAGCCATTCATCTGTCCTGTACACTTACTGAGAAGTACTTCTACTGGATAAAAACATTCTCAGTTAATGTTGCATAATGGATTTAGTTTTCTTAATAATGCTGCTCAGTCATTTTGGATCTCAAACAGTAGATTGTTGGCTTCATAAGTTGACTTAAAGAGACGATTTAAATTCTTGTTAATCCATTTGTTGTTGCAGATGGAACTCGATGTGTTGGGAATAATCTGTCAAACCCTAAATGTCTGTTGACCCATTTATCTATAAAATCACTTCTCCCCTTATGTCCTGTCATGACATTTGTCTCTATCTGGAATATTTCTGCTGCCTGTCTATAAAGCTGAATTTCTGAGGGTAGGCTATAGGCATTCATTGAGGCAGAGGGCTCCTGGTTCTGGAATTTGTCCCTTACAGCAGTCTGCAGTAGGGAACAATATGGCCCCCGGAACACAGCTCTGATTAAAGGAAGGACATGTTGGGTGATATTCCATACTTGACAGAAGTCTGTAGCCAAAACGTAGACTTTTTTCTCTGTTTGCTTACAAAAATTACAGTAAGTTTAGTTTATTTTGTGCAGCGACTTTCAAGCCAACTGTGTCAAACTGTTTTACAGAGTTCAATATTAATAATTGTATTTATTATTTGTATTACCATAGAGCCTGGGAGCCCTGGTCATGGACCAGGACCCCATTGTGCTAGGCACTGTACACAGCTGCAAAGTTAAAATACAGAATAACAGAGGGAGAGAAATTGTGACATATAGGCAAAAGAATAGAGGTGTTTTTAGATGAAAGCTGATAATAGAAAAAGAGATAGGGGAAGAGTGTTTCAAACAACCAGAACTGCAGAGGAGAAGGCTCTCACAGCAAGAGTGGCCAAACAGTGTGAAGAAATAAAGAAGAGGCCAATACTAAACAAACACAGGGAGGAAATATGGATATTGAGAGAGACAAGGTCAGTGAATCAGGATGGAGCTACCCAATTTAGAGTTATAAGAAGGGGAAAAAAGCACTTTCCAAACTGGCGCATGAAGTGAGTGGGATGTCAGTGGAATTGTTTGAGAAAAGGTGACAGTAATGTGCTTCTTCAAAATAATTGTGCCTCAGTTGATGATACATGCGACATTCCCTTGGTAGTATGCTCTTTCCCTCCCTCCAATTGTATCCATCCATGCCATCCCCACTAAAAATATTGATCTTGCAGATACTCTACCCCCCATAATCATACATTCCATACCTTCTACCTCCCCAAATCTATCAGTTTTTCCAACACTACCCTCCCAGATCCATCAGTCCTTCCTTCTCCTCTGTCTCCACCATATTTTCCCTTCGTAGCACTGCCTGGTAGCTCCTCAGATGGCTGTACTATCTGGCAGTCATCCCTCACAACTACAGTGGTGGTGGCAGCCATGTTGTTTTGTGATTTCTGCTAGCAGCAGTGGTGGCTGGTAAGTTATCCTGAGGCCTCTGGCTGTGGGGTGATTGGTCAGATGAGGATTGGTCCCCTCTGGTGTTTGGCTGGGTGTGTGATTGGGGAATTGGATCCCCTTTGGTTCTAGAGTTGGGTGAATCTCCCTAGATTGCTGATGGGGGTTGGGGGGGATGCAGAAGGGGAATTCCCCTTTACTAGGTGCCCAGGCTGCAGCAATGTTGGGCATACCAGTGGCGTAACAGTGTGCAGCACCTATTCAGTCCAAGCTTAAAGGTGGCTGAAAGTCTTACAAAGCACAGTGGAGCTTTGCATTTTTAGGCATGTCTGTGAAACAATGTTTTGCTGACCTCTCAGAAATGTAACTGATTCTTTTCCACCCTGATCAAACCATTCACATACAGTGCTGGCCTGAAGATTTTGAGGCGGGCTAGTGAGATGATTCTTTGAAATACAATCCACATGTACCTGACTTATTTTACATCTAAAAAGTGTGTGTGTCAGAGGGGCATCTTTAGGTCACATCCCAGCCTCTGCCTTCAGAATTGGACCCCGACTGCTTGCTCCTTTCAATCCTGAAGATCATTTTACAACTGTTTATGTTTTCCAGGCTTATTTTAAGGAAAAGGGCTAGAAATTTTTCTCTTAAAATGAAAACTAAAATTCTCTTTTGTGGGAGCACAAAAGTCAGTTCTCTTAATAAGGAGCTTTTCTATATCCTCACAAGTTTCCTCCAGCTTGTCTGTGGAAGGTGAGCTTTCAATACATAGTGGATCTGGAGACCTGGGCCTTGAGGAGGACATAGAGAAGGGAGTCAGGATGAGAAGAGATGAAGGGTGATCTCAGCAGAGGTGCAGTAGAGGCAGTGACAAACATGAACATGTTGCAGAGATGGTAAGGACAGTTTTCATCAGAGAAGTAGGAAGGGATTGAGGGTTCTTTGTTTGTTTTGTGCCCACATGTGTGCTAGGTGCCACTTAAAACAAATATTGAGGCAATGTCCCTTCCCTAAAGAGCTTACATTTTTGTTCAGGGCCAAGAGTCACACTAAGATTATGGAGTGTGGGTAAATAGGAAGTCTGAGTCAAAAAAGGAACTAGAGGAGATGGAGTTAAATATGTTTTTCTCTTTAGCAAGTAAGTGAATCTAGACGAGTCTGAGCACTTGATTTTTGTGTGAGCATTTTAATAGTTTTAGTTTTAGATGTGCAAGTTTTTGTAAAAAGCAACAGAGGGTCCTGTGGCACCTTTAAGACTAACAGAAGTATTGGGAGTATAAACTTTCGTGGGTAAGAACCTCACTTCTTCAGATACAAGTTTTTGTAATGACTTTAGGGGGCTGGGGCACATGACTTATAAGGAGAGGCTGAGGGAACTAGGCTTATTTAGTCTGCAAGATGAGAAGAGTGAGGGGGGATTTGATAGCAGCCTTCAGCTACCTGAAGAGGGGTTCCAAAGAGGATGGAGCTAGGCTGTTCTCAGTGGTGGCAGATGACAGAACAAGGAGTAATGGTCTCAAGTTTCAGTGGGGAAGGTCTAGTTTGGATATTAGGAAACACTATTTCACTAGGAGGGTGGTGAAGCACTGGAATGGGTTACCTAAGGAGGTGGTGGAATCTCCATCTTTAGAGGTTTTTAAGGCCTGGCTTGACAAAGCCCTGACTGGGATGATTTAGTTGGGGTTGGTCCTACTTTGAGCATGGGGTTGGACTAGATGACCTCTTGAGGTCTCTTTCAACTCCAATCTACTATGATTCTATGATTCATCCTTCTCCCATTTTTATACCATTTAATTTTTTTCCTGCCTCACAGCCATGCCCTGCCTGAGTCTCTTATTGCTCTTATTTAATCGGCCTGAGTCTCATATAATTTTTTCTCATCACTGTGCTGCTTTCTGTTCTACTTCTGCGATGACTTAGCCTCTCCTTGCTGCTCAGAACAATTCTGCTATCCTTATGAGCCTAATTGTTTAAGATAGTACCTTAAAATACTCTTTTTCAAAAGAGACACTCTTGGAAAGAGCCCAGAGCTAGTCTGAGTAAAACAGAAAAAATTGAGCTGTAGGTCTAGGCTGGGAGAGAATACTCAGCATATATTCAGCAGTGGGTGAAAATTAGTTGGTGGCAATGTGAGATGAGACTCTTCAATTTAATTTTCCTTTTAAAATTTGTATGTACATTGTCTTTATTGCAGAGGGTCTTTATGAGGACAGTTCAGCTGAAACTGTGTATTTTATGTCTTTTTGTTTTTTAAGCTTTAAAAATAGTTTCCCCAAAATTTCTATAGCAATTTAGAGTAAAAATTGATGGAATCATCAGCACTCTCTTTCAAAGTAATATTAGGTTGCTGATGACCTTAGTGCTCGTTAAAATAATTCTTTGAACAAGTCCCTGTGTAATCCAGCAATTTTCTGAGAGTGTATGAGGGTGAAGGGATATAGCCTGATACTCTCTTTTGTCTCTGGAGTCCCACAGAAGCAGATTTGTTCAGCCACTTCCACCTGGTCATTGGCAACCAGAAGTTTCTGTGTCCTTGCTCAGATTCTCATTGTCCTTCCTTTCAGATACTACAGGCCCCAATATTTATTTTGTAACACTGTGGCAACACCTGCTTTAGACCTACACTCCACTCCACTTCTCTCACACCAGTGTAAATAGGAGGCAACTCTACTGGAGTTACACCAGTGCAAATGATAAGAGAATCAGTTCACAAGTCTTTCAATTCCATTGTGCCATGCTACTTGCAGTTATTATTTTTCAGCTTTTAAGACATGTCCCGAAGGCTTTCACAAGGACTTCAGAAATCCCAGTAAATACTGCAGTCCCTGCACTACAGTGCTGTATATTAAAGGTGACTTCTTGCAGTAGAGAAACGGAACCTCTAATTTATATGAGAAATTGCATTAATAAAATAGGAATCCTTTAGTATCTCTTGGGATTTTATTTATTTATTTATTTTAGAAAAACTGGGATAGACTTCTTCACATCCTGTTTTAAATTGTAATGTAATGCCATATGCGCTGTAAAATAGTTACCATACTCTACCTTAGTATTTGCATTTCAGTGTCAGGTGATTCATTCATATATTCTTTACCTACCTCATGTGAGTGTTGTAAGGACTTACATAACATGTAAAATGCTTTGAGGTTTTCAGATTAGAAAAAGATCTATTAAACTGAAAAGTATTATTATTGTTTCTGACTATGGTTGTTAATATGCTCAAGTATCCTCTGAGTTAAATGAAATGTATCAAGTGAACAAATACTTTATAGCTTGCTGGTTTCCGAGATAAAAAGAAAAAAATTAGGCCAATGATGCTATTAGATTTACACACATGCAGAAACTATTTGGAAGCAGGAGGGAGGGAGGCAGAGGGGGAGGGGAGAGCACTGGTTGGCAAATTCATCAGCTGCTGTAATGAGGAGGTGCAGACAACATTGAATCTATTCCAATTCTGAAGCTGGAAGTAGCAGCTCTAATTTCACTCCATGACCTAGAGGGAGAACTTCTTCACTCCAGTACTGAAGGAGATCCCCCAGCACACAGCTCAGCTACTTGGGCAAATAAAATGATTAGACGATTTGGAGCCAATAGCTCAAAAATAGCTATGCAAACCTCCAACATGGCATGTGACTTGTTCTCATTGAGGACTGGTTGCTTTGCCAAATTCAATTTTTGTTTTTAAAACAAGTGTTTTAAAAATCCTTCCAAAGTAAGGCTACCATATGTCCGGATTTCCCCGGACATGTCCGGCTTTCGGTCTATAAATAGCCGTCCGGGGGGGGATTTTTAAAAATCTAAAAATGTCCAGGATTTCCCCCCGGTTGGCTATTTATAGATAGAAAAGCGGCGGCCAAGCGCCGCTGGGCACCCAAAGCCCCTTCCCGGCTCCCCCCATCCCCTGCAGCCTTACCATGCTGTCCGGCCCGCAGCTGTCTTCCCCCTCCTCCCCTCCCCTGAACGCTCCGCCCCCCTGCTCCTCCCCCTCCCCTGCTTCCCGCAAATCAGATCTTCGCGGGAAGTCTGAAAAGAAGCAGAGGCAAGCGGGAGGCAGCAGCAGGTAAGCTGGGGCGGGGGGGGCGCGAGGAGGAGAGCTCCGGGGAGGCGCGGCCCTGGCCGAGCGGCTCCCTCCGGGCCGAGCGGCGCCCGGCTGCCCCAGCGGCTCTGTCCCAGTTCGGGCCCCAGCACCCCCAGCCCGGACCCGGCCCTGCTCGGGCCCCAGCAGCGCCGGCCCGGCTCGGGCCCCAGCACCCCCGGCCCGGCTCGGGCCCCAGCACCCCCGGCCCGGCCCCGGCCTGGCTCGGGCCCCAGCACCCCCGGCCCGGCTCGGGCCCCAGCAGCGCCGGCCGAGCACCTCCGGCCCGGCCCCAAGCCCCGCAACCCCGGCCAGAGCGCAGCCCGATTCCTGGGCTCTTTCAAGCCGGCCCTGGTCAGGGGACAGGGAGGGGGGTTGGATGGGTTGGGAGTTTGGGGGGGGGCTGTCAGGGGGGCAAGGGTGTGGAGAGGGATTGGGACAGTCAGGGACAGGGAGCGGGGGGTTAGATGGGTCTGGGGGGGCTGTCAGGGGGGCAGGGGTGTGGAGAGGGGTTGGGACAGTCAGGGACAGGGAGCAGGGGGGGTTAGATGGGTCTGGGGTTCTGGGGGTGCTGTCAGGGGCAGGGGTGTGGAGAGGGGTCGAGGCAGGCAGGTAGCAGAGGGGGTTGGATGGGTCAGGAGTTCTGGGGGTCCTGTCGTGGGCGGGGAGCAGTTGGATAGGGCATGGGAGTCCCCGGGGGTCTGTCTGGGGGCGGGGGTGTGGATAAGGGTCGGGGCAGTCAGGGGACAGGTAGGGTCGTAGGACGTTCTCAGGAGGGGGCAGTCAGGGGACAAGAAGCAGGGTGGCTTAGATAAGCGGTGGAGTCCTAGGGGGCAGTTAGTGGCAGGGGTCCCAGGAGGGGGCAGTCAGGGGACAAGGAGCGGGGGGGGGTTGGGGGATGGGAAGTGGGAGGGAGTGGATGGGGGTGGGGCAGGGGCGGGGCTAGAGCGGGGCTCCTCCCCCCTCCCCAGTGTCCTCTTTTTTGCTTGTGGAAATATGGTAACCCTATTCCAAAGTATGCTCAATAACAAAGGTGTTAGCAATCTACAAAGGATTCTCTGATGCACCTATGTGTCTATGACGGTTGGTTCTCCAATATGGTTGCAGTTGCTAAGTGTCTCCTTCTCTGCATTCACCAGCTCACCTGTTTGTCTGGGAGTGAACATCACTTCTGCTTCCTGCTGGACAGCCATGGCTGGTGAATTTGAAGTGTTGCAGCAGTATTGGAGTTCCGATTGTCTTGGTTGGGATTTGCTCAGCTTCCCCTAGCTAGGCTAATGGGCATGTTTCTTAATGCCTCTTAATGGTTGGGTCAGGAGGAGGGACTAGGAAAAGAGTATCAGGTTGAGAAGAAGGAAGGGAGTCTGGAAAAAGAGATGCTGAGAAGAAAGGAAGATTTTGATCTTTTCTTTCTTCTTTTCTACTTCCTTTTAAAAAAAAGCAAAAGTAAATTAAATGCAAAAACAAAGCCAACAAAACAAACCCATTAATGCAATGCTAAGTTTACATGTCTAGGACCTGAGTCTGTGATATTTACTCACACAAGGAATCTTTACTTGAGTAGTCTTGTGGATTTCCCTGTAACTATTTGAGGGAAAAGGATTACATGCATGAGTAAGAGTTCATAGAATCAGCACTTGAAACACAAAAAATACCAGTAAATGCAAAAGTTAAGATTCCCATATGTTTGTAATTATTAGATGGTTACACTACTAAATGTATACTGGTTATACAGTATGTGGGCAAGTTAATGTCAATAGGATATTCTTAACTATTGCATTTCCATACATTTGCAATGAAATTTGTAACCTTAATTTTACATTAAAGTAACATTTTTTTCATTTAATATAGCACCTATTAATAAAGATAACCCTATACAGGTTATGTTCAGTAACTATCAATTATATATCAAAGATATTTCCCAGAACCCATTTTTTTCTATGTTCTCCTCCTCCAGGTCTGCCAATTCCCTCAATATAAGGTACCTGGGCAGGAAATAATCGTGATGACTATTTGAGTTGGAAGTTAAATTCATCCTTCTTCATGTTCACATTCTATGTTTGCATATATTAAACATCTCTTCATGATCTTATTCTTCTTTTCCATTGCTTTGTTCTTAGTGTGGGAAATGGTCAGTTGATGTCCTGAGATCAGGCAGTCTTCTCTAGACTGGTCTAAAAACATGGCTTTAAAATTAGTTTTTGGCTCTTGTGCTTATGCTTGGAGTATCTCTCAAAATTCATACAGGATCTTCCAGTCCTTTTAACACAGATAACCACCTGTGTAGCACACTACATTCACTTTCATCAAAACCAAAAACCAAACCAACCAACATCAACTTTCTGGGTGATCAAGCCTCCAGACCCTCTAAAATTTACTATTGTCATCAATTTATGGCAGGGGAAACATATGCTATACTAGCACATAAAATGCTCAGATAGATGCTTTGGAGATTTTTAAAAAAAAATCCATGCTCACAAACCAAACTATTTATAGCTTCAGACTTAGAGTAGTTTAGTAACTTAACTCAGTTGTATAGAGAGAAGTGTGATGCATTGGTTAGCAGTAGAGCACAGGGGGCCCAGAGGCTCCTTAGTTCTAATACTGGCTCTATAGGGTTTGGGCAAACTATTAAACAGAGCAGTCTGGAGGATGACAATTCTGTTTTTCCTCAGCTTTTGAGGTTTCAAAATGTGTTTTTGTTCCACATTGGAACAAAATCAAAACCTTTTGAAAGTTTTCATGAAACGGAATTGTGTTGAAACATCCATTTCCTGATTGAAGTGGTTAGGTTTTCGATTTGGGTCTCCCTCTCTGTTTAGAAGTGTCCATTGAGCCCTGGAACTCAGAAACCTTCATGTCAAAAACTTCTTGGAAACCAACACATCTCCACAAAACATTTCAGCTTTGATTAAACTGCTTATTTTGATGAAAATACATTTATTTGATAATGTTCTGACTAGCTCTGTTGTTTAACCTCTCTGCCTCAGTTACCCCATCTTGAAGGGACGTTTTGAGAATTAATCAGATAATGTTTGAAAAGCAATATTAAATGTGAAGTATTATAAGCATTAATACCAAGTGGTGTAGATATCTGAAGGCATGTTTTTTAAAGGGTGGTTTTGCAAGCACAAATTGCAACCACAAAATCTGAGCCTGCAAAATTAATTGCAGGTGCAAATCAAAGTAGTTACCCTGCTGCTTCATTCCTCAAATCAAGAAATTAGAAGTGCAGATATGTGCCCACAATTCACTTTGAAGACACAAATGTTGCAGCTGCAATTTGTGACCATAAATATGAAACCATCCTTTTGAAAATCTGTCCCTAATTAGTATTCCAAAGCTGTTTGGTTTGGCACTTCTGGGATGCATTTAATAGGTTTAAAATGATGAGTCATTGTTTAATTTCTCTTCAAGGTGCTGTACATTAATTTTTCCCAGTAAGACTTTCCAAGACCCAGTCAGCTTATCTTAAATAAAAATAGATTGACTGGCAAATTGCAACAATAGAGAGAAAATAGAGAAATAAAAGATAACTGGAAATAAATACATCTATTCAATAATATTTTTTATTGCAGCAGTGCCCAAAGACTCCAGTCAGGATAGCCATTTGATTGTGCTAGATCAGGGGAGGGCACACTACGGCCTGCAGGGCTTTCAATCCGGCCCGCGGGATTGCCAGCCCAGTGGCACAGCAGAAAGTGGCCGGTACCATGACCCTGGGGGATGGGGCGGCAAAGGACTCTGTGCGCTGCCCTCGCCTGCAGGCACTGCCCCCTGCAGCTCCCATTGGCCGGGAATGGAGAACCGTGGCCAATGGGAGCTTCGGGGGTAGTACCCACAGGCGAGGGCAGTGCACCCCACCCCCAGGAGCCACTGCCGGACATGCTGGCCACTTCTGGGAGCGGTGCGGGGCCAGGGCAGGCAGGAAGTCTGCCTTAGCCCCGCTGTGTGCCGCTACCACCCCGGAGCCGCTCGAGGTAAGTGGCGCCGAACCCCTCCTGCACCCCAACCCCTTGACCTGAGCCCCTTCCTGCACACCGCACCCCCTCACTGCACCCCGCACCCCATCCCGCACCCCAACCCCCTGCCCCAGCCCTACATTCATGGCCCTGCATACAATTTCCCCACCTAGATGTGACCCTCGGGCCAAAAAGTTTGCCCACCCCTGTGCTAGATAGTGTACAAACACAAAAGAAGATACTCTCTCCACCTCAAAGAACATACTGTCTAACCTGAAAAGCATTGCTTGGTGAGCACAAAAATTGCCTACAAAATGGCAGAACTGTTTCCACTCTTATCCACAGCATAAAAGCTCTCTGTCCCAAATTTTCAATTCTATGCCAACCTTGGGTGCCTCATTTTTTGAGTGTCCAACTCTAGACACGTATGGCTGATTTTTAAAGGTATTGAGCACCCAGAACTCCAGTTGAAGTTGATGGGAGATATGGGCGCTCAGCACCTTTGGAAATTCAGACCTTATGTGTATCATGTTGTGGACTCAAAAATCCCAAGTTATTAGACAGTTTACAAAAACTAACTGGTTATATTTCAGTGTCCCTCTCTAATATGTACCCTTAAAGTATTTATAACCAAAGCTCTTTCCTTCCCTGTATAAAACCACTTTTCCACTGCTATGACATTTCATGAAAATGACTATAAAGTATGCCCTGTAGTCAGTTTTCATGTTTTTTGTAAAGATAGTAATTCTCCATTCACTTAAATGGGGTTTTTCTACATCTCAGTGGTTTCATAACTATATTATTGCAAGTCTGTGGTGTCTTTTTTTTTTTTTTAACAATGTCAAGATTATAGCAGAAAGATGTATAGTACATTGAAATTCAAGTCTTTTAGAAATATTACAATGTCAAAAGGAACAAAACTGTGTCACCACAAGTCTGTAGAGATTTTGTTATAATGTCAAAATTAAATTAAAGCACGTTATACTACTGGTTAAAAACTAAAGAAATGAAGCACAAAAAATTAAAAATGAGACAAATCAACCCTAAAAAGATAGGCTACAGTCATGGCTTAGTGTTACTGTACCAGGAATTGCAGTGCCTGTAATAGAGGTCCAGAACACTGAATGATAATTACTGTATAAACTCGTTCATAAGCTGAATTTTTTTAGTAAAAAAGGGAAGCACCAGAGACGGGGGTCGGCTTATGAACGGGTATAGAGAGGGAGAGGTGGGACACAGCCCCTCCCCCCAACAAAGGGAGCAAGGAGAGGCAGCAGAGCCAGAAGGGAAGAGGCGGGGCCAGAGTCTCTCCGCTTCTGGCCATGCTGCTCTCCCCCCAGCCTCTGAAGCACCTGCAGCTCCGGGGCTGGCAGGCTGCAGCCGTGCCGCTCGGCCCTGCCCCTCAGAGCAGGCTGTGGCCGCACTGCTCGGTCTGCCGGAGCACACTGCGGCCGTGCCACTCGGCCCAGCCCGCTGGAACATGCTGCGGCCGCGCCGCCTGGTCTGGCCCGCCGGAGCAGGCTGTGGCCGCGCTGCCCAGCCTGCCGAGGCAGCTCCAGCCAGGCCAGAGACATCCTCCCCTGACCCTCCCCAGATAAGGTGGGAAGGGATGGGATGGGGAGAATGTGGGGGACCCGGGCTAAGGGTGGGGTCATGTGGGGGGTGGTCACAGGGGTTACTCCCCTGAATCCCAGCTTCTCCCCCCCCAAAAAATTTCACCACCAGTTGCTGTCCCGGCCCGTCAGGGTAAGTAGCTGGCGCACCGGGACACTTTGTTTACTTAGGTTTACCTCCGTGCCTGCAGACGCTCGAGGTAAACAAACCATCTTGGCCCACCAGCGGCTTATCCTGATGGCCCGGGAGCCAAAGTTTGCTGACCCCTGAATTATAGGGCCGGTTTATGAACAGGTGATAAATTGTTTCCATTTTTACGTATCCATCTGGGGGGGGGAGGAGTTGGCTTATCACCGAACTGGCTTATGAGCGAGTATATACGGTAAATAGATCTGTGAAAACATTTATTTCACCAATTTGGCCTATGTACTCTACTTCCACTTTCACTGCAATCCGTTTCTAAGGAACCATTTGGGTTATGTAACATCACCTAGAACAGGGGTTCCCAAACTGGGGGTCGGGACCCCTCAGGGGGTCACGAGGTTATTACATGGGGGGGTCGCGAGCTGTCAGCCTCCACCCCAAACCCTGCTTTGCATCCAGCATTTATAATGGTGTTAAATATATAAAAAAGTGTTTTTAATTTATACGGTCACACTCAGAGGCTTGCTATGTGAAAGGGGTCACCAGTACAAAAGTTTGAGAACTACTGACCTAGAATTTGGATGATTTAACCAAACAATAAAGACTCTCTTAATCAGAAATATTTCACTTAAAGTGAGGGATTATAATAAAGGGAGAGCATAAGTCCCCATCCTCTGTCAAAGGTTTAGGGAGCACTCCCCCCCCACCTTATCCAGGGTGACAGAGAGTTCTCCTCTTCTTTCACTGGTTGACTGATAACTTGGCAGGAAGAGGAATGTGACATGGGAGCAGCAGGAAAAGTTCATTCCTGGTTGAGGAATTTCTGGGGCTCCTAGCATTCCCATCAGTGACTGAAGCACCATCAGCATCTGATTGATGAAGGAGAAATCATAGACTGCATTGAGCCCCCAACCCCCTGCCCGAAGCCCCCTGCCACACCCCATACCCCTCCTGCACCCCAACCCCTTGCCCTGAGCCCCTTCCTGCACACCGCACCCCCTCACTGCACCCCACACTCCCTCCTGCACCCCAACCCCTACATTCATGGCCCTACATACAATATCCCCGCCCAGATGTGGCCCTTGGACCAAAAAGTTTGCCCACCCCTGTCTAGGGTGCCAGTAGTGTGTCAGATGCACCATGACTCAGGCAAGTACTGTAGGTGCTTCAGCAACTAAACCTTGTAGGTACTAGCCCTGGTGGATCCCAATAACTACTCAGACACATGGCTAAGGGAATGGTTATTTTAATAGGGCTGGCAGGAATGGGGAAGGTTGAAAATGCTCTAGGTACACAGGCGTAACCAGATACAGTTCAAAATGCATGACAGTGGTAAATGTTTGGGTCTCTGTCTCTCCAGTCCACAGTGAGGGATCTTCAGGCCCAAGGTTCTTGGGGTGCCCTGTTCAATCCAGTCTCTATTCAAGCAAAGAGGGGCTTACATATTGTGACTGGGTGCCTTGGATGGACCACACTGAGAATGCCACACTCAGGGCATATTGCAAGAAATAGGACAGACAATCCCCCAAACTGGTGGTTTATTCTATAATTAGATTCACCAAGCCAGTAAGAAAAGAGCAGTACCACACTGGTTAACCAGAAGCCAAACACAGTCCCCTTTAGGCATTCCAGTCCTTGGTTCCCATTTAGACAAATAGGTGTAATATAATGAGTGGTTATTGAAAACCCATTTCACCATATGTGTGATTCTTACTAATCCCAAAAGATCACTCACTTACCCCCAGATCAATATGTATCTCAGGGCTGGTTTTCCCTACGGAGAGATCGATGCTGCTGCAACTGATACAGCAGGGATCAATTTAGGGGGTCTTCACTAGATGTAAAAGTGAAGACCCGCTAAATCAATGGCAGAGCGCTCTCCGATGAACCCAGTACTCCAGCTCTCTGAGAAGAGTAAGGGAAGTCGACCGGAAAGCATCTCCTGTCGACACAGCACAGTGAAGACAGAGGGGTAAGTCGACCTAAGCTACGTTGACTCCAGCTATGTTATTCACGTAGCTGGAGTAGTGTAACGTAGGTCAACTTACCCCCGTAGTGAAGACAAGCCCTCAGATCTTACCCAAATACCACCCTATCAGCCAATCTTCAGTAAACTAACTAAAGATTTATTAATAAAAGAAAAGAAGAGAGTTATAAATGGCTAATCGATCATATAATTACAAATGATTGCAAAGTCCTTATATCAGGTTTGTAGTAGTGATGGAATACACTGCTGGCTTGCAAAAGTCTCTCTGGTAACTTCCAAAAGATTGGATGGTCCTCAGTCCATAGTTCAAAATACTCCTTTTAGTTGTAAATCCACTGTCCAGAGAATTAGAGCAAGTAAGAGGCACAGTGGAGGTTCCTCAGGTGTTTGTTATATCCTTCGCCATGTGCATGGAAATTTAGTGTCCCAAACAAAGCCCACGGTCCCTGTATGTGGAAAGTTACTGGCCCAAGATGGAGTTCACATGTGAGACTATCACATGCCCCTACATGTTTTGCTGAATCATAAGGGGTGGTCATTGGTTCCTCCCTGTCTGAGGCATCCATAGGAAAACCTACTGGGAGAGATGAGATTCTTCAATGGCTCATTGTAAGAGCTGAGTGTCCTTAATGGGCCATCAACACACAGCTGGGTAGCCCTGGTGTAAATCTATCTGAGGGGTATCACCCAGGCATACAACACTGGTTTGAGACAATATTCATAACTTCAGATACAAAGATGATACATGTATATAAAAAGGACAATCACACTTAGCAAATCATAACTTTCCTATTAATACCTTACATGACATACTTTGTACAAGACTTTGTACAGACACATAGAAAAACATAAACTCTTGAGCAATAGTCAACATGGTTTCTGTAAAGGGAAATCGTGTCTTACTAATCTATTAGAGTTCTTTGAAGGGGTCAACAAACATGTGGACAAGGGGGATCCGGTGGACATAGTGTACTTAGATTTCCAGAAAGCCTTTGACAAGGTCCCTCACCAAAGGCTCTTACGTAAATTAAGCTGTCATGGGATAAAAGGGAAGGTCCTTTCATGGATTGAGAACTGGTTAAAGGACAGGGAACAAAGGGTAGGAATTAATGGTAAATTCTCACAATGGAGAGGGGTAACTAGTGGTGTTCCCCAAGGGTCAGTCCTAGGACCTATCCTATTCAATTTATTCATAAATGATCTGGAGAAAGGGGTAAACAGTGAGGTGGCAAAGTTTGCAGATGATACTAAACTACTCAAGATAGTTAAGACCAAAGCAGATTGTGAAGAACTTCAAAAAGATCTCACAAAACTAAGTGATTGGGCAACAAAATGGCAAATGAAATTTAATGTGGATAAATGTAAAGTAATGCACATTGGAAAAAATAACCCCAACTATACATACAACATGATGGGGGCTAATTTAGCTACAACGAGTCAGGAAAAAGATCTTGGCGTCATCGTGGATAGTTCTCTAAAGATGTCCACGCAGTGTGCAGAGGCGGTCAAAAAAGCAAACAGGATGTTAGGAATCATTAAAAAGGGGATAGAGAATAAGACTGAGAAT
Organism: Emys orbicularis; assembly: GCF_028017835.1. Lineage (NCBI taxonomy): Eukaryota > Metazoa > Chordata > Testudines > Emydidae > Emys > Emys orbicularis. The sequence goes on along the minus strand of NC_088683.1, from coordinate 28,402,788 downwards.
ATATTACTGCCCTTATATAAATCCATGGTTCGCCCACATCTCGAATACTGTGTACAGATGTGGTCTCCTCACCTCAAAAAAGATATTCTAGCACTAGAAAAGGTTCAGAAAAGAGCAACTAAAATGATTAAGGGTTTAGAGAGGGTCCCATATGAGGAAAGATTAAAGAGGCTAGGACTCTTCAGTTTGGAAAAGAGAAGACTAAGGGGGGACATGATAGAGGTATATAAAATCATGAGTGATGTTGAGAAAGTGGATAAGGAAAAGTTATTTACTTATTCCCATAATACAAGAACTAGGGGTCACCAAAAGAAATTAATAGGCAGCAGGTTTAAAACAAATAAAAGGAAGTTCTTCTTCACGCAGCGCACAGTCAACTTGTGGAACTCCTTACCTGAGGAGGTTGTGAAGGCTAGGACTATAACAATGTTTAAAAGGGGACTGGATAAATTCATGGTGGCTAAGTCCATAAATGGCTATTAGCCAGTATGGGTAAGAATGGTGTCCCTAGCCTCTGTTCGTCAGAGGATGGAGATGGATGGCAGGAGAGAGATCACTTGATCATTGCCTGTTAGGTTCACTCCCTCTGGGGCACCTGGCATTGGCCACTGTCGGTAGACAGATACTGGGCTAGATGGACCTTTGGTCTGACCCAGTACGGCCTTTCTTATGTTCTTATGTTCTTAAGACTTATGGAAATTGTGTAATAGTGGTAAGAACAGTGATATAAATGTCACTTTTCTTATACACAGCATCACACAGTTTCCAGGCAAGGCTCAGTTAGTGTTTCTCATTGAGGCCCCTCTGTACTGGCTACTGCTACTTCCTCATAAGTCTTGCACAGACTTGCACCCAGCTGCAATGTCCAGCACTCATAGCTTGTTCCACACGGAATTCTGCATCCATTCCTGCCTTCAGATTCTCTCTAGCTTTCTGCTTGTCACCTGGCCACTGCTTTAGTTTCCCTGCAGCTCCTCACTTCCCTACAGTCGCTGCTCCCAAATAGACCCCAGACATCTCCTCTTCTGGCATGGGAAAAAAGAAGTATAGTGGAAGGGGCTGAAGGCTGAAGTCCTCTGCTTTCCAGATTCGTTACTATAGGTACATTTTGCATAAAAGCTCTTTGAAATACCAACAGTCTTCTAAAATGCAGGGAAATATGAGGGGAAAGATCTGTCTAGATTCTCTGTTATTCTCTGCTTTTACATCAGTACAGAGTCTCCATCCTGGAGAAGTCTAAATGTTGGTGTTTATAAAAGTGAGGATAGCTAGTACCAGGGATGTGCCCCTTCCACACACCCACTACAGTTTGTCTGGCTGTGGGCCTGATTGGGACATAAAGTTCTTTCACATATTTTTCTTTTGTTTCCATTCTCATCCTTTTGCTATAAACCATCACCACAAGATGAGGCAATCCTAATTCATAACATGCCTAGCATTATAGTCACTTATGGATATCTTTAGCAGACCATGCTAATATAGATTCAGACACTGAAACACTCTGTTGGTGATAGGTTGATGTCCTTCAATATAATCTGAAACCTGATGGAGAATGGAGCTTCCCAGCTCCATTCCAGGGGCAGACCAACATTTACAAAAGCAATTGATTAAAAGCAAGTGTTGTATATTGTTAACAGCAAGGAAAACAGTCCACAATCACTGATAATAATAATAATAATAATAATAATAATAATTAATAATTAATAATAATCTAAACGTTGGTTGCTCACTTTCCCTTAAATCCAAGAAAGCAGAATATGAGACAAAGAGTGGTTATCAGATTTAAGAAGAATTGCACATGGTTAGGTAAATAAAATAGCTGAGTTTGCACATATATGTATATCTTCTGATGTGATACACAGGAGGCTAATATAAGGCACACACAAGGGAGGAACATAATGTGTGAATTATTGTGAGGCCAATTTTTTTTTAAGTAAATGAATAGATATTAAAGAAGTGAATGAAAATCTTTGTGTTCAGGATTGTAATATTTACACTGATAATTTGTGCATCTCACAGGAGGAAACTGATTGAATTTGCTGGTATTGCTAAGTAGGCAGATGTCTTGAGAGTATAAAAGGAATAGTAAAGCCAGCTTTGCAAAATTGCCATGAAGATTTACCAGCTCAGGTACAAAATCTGCTTGCCTGCTCTTTACTGTTCTGACTTGAGATAATGAAAAACCTAATAATATTTTACTCAACCATCAAATGCCCTGGGCAAGTGGGCAAGTAGAATTTTACAAGACTAAGTGAAGCATATTGAAAAGGAACTGCTTTCTCATATGAGAAGCAGAACTGTAATGTTTTTTTTAAAAAGAGAGAGAGAACCTTGGCCATATAAATGGACTGTATACATTTAAATGTGTTTTTTAGAATGCTATATTTATAGTAATTGTGATTTTACAATATTTTGAGTGAGGCATATGCTACTGTAATATTTGTTGGTGTAATATTTGTTGGTGGGTTTTTTTAGGATACCTTTTCAAGTCTTAGAAAATGTTTTCCCAACAATGTTTGGATAAGCTGTAAATCATTCCTCTGTCTATCAAAACATTGTTTCAATTAATATATTGATGAAACTTTCAAAATGCAGTTTGTTTTTTAAAGTGTCATCAAAATATGTCCACTTGTCTGTTTGTAAAGACATTTCATCCTTAGAAGTAGCTAAACTAATAGCTAGTTAACTGCAGGTGGTTTCATTTACTAATCAGATGGATAATTGTTATACACTGGTAAAAAAGAAGACAGCTGCAATTACTATAGAAGATTGTTAGGAGTTTCTTAGCATAACAATGAACAGCAGCACCTGCCTTTCCAATAGGCTTTACAATTGTGCTAGTGGTACTATTTTCATGACCCCCCACAACACAGAAAGATGCATGTAATACTATAGCTATCTCTGAGAGACATTATCATTTTAAATGCATTTTCATTTGCTTATAACTTTCTGATAATCTACTTTTCAGAAGGATATTGTTTAACATTTCTTTTTTTTCAACAACGTGGTGAAAGTTTTGGGGAGTTTTGGAAGTTGCTACTGTAATTTTATATGGCCATTTTAAAGTTATTGGTGAATTTAAAACAAACAAACAATTTTTAATCTGATAAGTGAAAACAATCTGTTTTTTCTCCCTCTTTTTCAAATAATGTTCAAGTGGTTTAATTTTAAAAGGTCAAGCTTGACATAGTCTTTGGACTCAATTCTGCAGCCTTGAAATATGTAGCACTCCTCCTGAAGTCTGCAGTTTCACTCTTGCTCCTTACAGGGCCGGCTCTAGGTTTTTTGCCGCCCCAAGCAAAAAAATGTTTGGCTGCCCCCACCCCAGCCCTGGGCTCTCACCGCCCCCCGCCGCCCCAGCTCTGGGCTCTCTCCCCCCCCCCCCCCGCACTCCCTGCCGCCCCAGCACTGGGCTCTCCACCCCGCCCCACCCCCTGCTTCCCCAGCCCTGGGCTCCCCCCCACCAGTGCTGACTCCGCCCACTCCCCCCTCGCCTCCAGCCGGTCCGGCGCTGGCAGGGTCGGGGTAAGCAGCGGGGCTCCCATGGCCGTGCCTCAGCCCAGGGTTCCTCCAGCCAGAGCTCCCGCCTCCAGGACCGGCCGGGACCCGGGAGGGCAGAGCCAGGGGACCGCCCGGCAGGGGGCTGAGGAGCAGCCCCAGAGGGAGCGGAGCCCCGGAGAGCGGGACACGGGCCCTGCACGGCAGCACCCTGCCCTCTATGGCCCTGCTGCTGCTTCTAGCCACCCTGCTGCAGTCCCTGGGTGGCTCGGACCGCTTCGCCCAGCCCCGGCTGCGGCACTGGGGGGCGGCCGCCCTGCAGCATCTGCAGGCGGCTCCGTATATCCCACGGGGCAGCCCCAGCCCAAGTGTCCCACGCTTGGAGCCTGCCCGGCCCAGCCACAAGGTGCGGGTGCTGCTCCCCCGCGGCGCAAACCGCAGCGGCCCCAGGGCACCCCGCACACGACTGTGCTGCTGCTGCCAGGGCTGGCTTTAGGCTTCTGCTGCCCAAAGCAAAAAAAAAAAAAAAAAAACATGGCCGGAATGCCGCCCCAAGCGCATGCTTGGTTTGCTGGTGCCTAGAGCCGGCCCTGGGCTCCTTAATACATCTTTTGATGTATTTGAAGAAATTTGGTTTACTAGTTTAAAAAAAAAAGTCTTATTTGTCATATTTGTGCTTTTATATATCCATTGTGCTACACATATAGCATTTATTTCAATTGGTGATCATATAAACACATAAGCAATCACTTTTTGTTTTTGATGTTGTTGTTTTTTGTTTTAAAACAGAAATTGAATTCCAAAAGCTACTACAAGTGAATGCAATGCTATGGCTGAGAATTTAAATGCACAGAAGTCAGGAAATTCAGAATTATGGTGTACACAGCAATTGTAACTTGGTTATGTTGCACAAAGATATTAAGACATAAAACTGTATAGCAGATGGAATAACAATGCTATGGAATAATTGCACAAAGTGGTCAGCTAAATATTGCTAAGACCATCCTAACTTTACATTTTGTATCACAGATGGGAGGCATTATGGTCTAATGGTTAAGGCTCCAATTCAGCAAACTTCTTAAACATGTGCATAAGGTTAAACACTTTAAGCACATGAGTAGTGCCACGGAAGGACTTGGAAGTCGGAGTATCTAGGTGCTATTCCTGGGTCTGCCACTTAATCATTTTCAGATACTGGACAAGTCCTTTATCTCTTCTCTGTCTCATTTTCCCCACCTTTAAAACGAGGAGTGTTTGCTACTTTTATAAAGTGTTTCAGAATCATTGGAATGAAAACTGAAAAATAAGTCTTTAAGTGCAAAGTATTTTTTGTTTCAGTTATCAACAATAGCATTGCATTAACAGGGTTGGGTTTTTTGTTTATTTTGGGTTTTTCATTCAAAAAAGCCTATGCATTTCCAGACAAGATTTTGGTTAAGATACATTTAATACTCACAAAAATATCAGTTAAATTAAACCAATATGATTGGAACATTGTACTGTAGCGATTTAAACAAAAAAACACATGGAAAAACTCCCAAACCAAATGGTTTTAGCAATTCACTGTCTGGTTTTCAAAAAGAGTGTTTTGAGGTCTGCATGTATTGTAGCCTGCTGGCTCGTTATTGGTACAAAGACAATGGGCCTAGTTTTTAAAAAAGGCCTTTACTTGGCCCACGCTTTTGCACCGACATGTAATTGTGGATGCAGTTTTGTAGGCTCTGGTGAGGACAGAAAAACCTATAACCACCTGTTTTACAGGTTTGTTCATGTAGTTGTATTTCTATGTGCCCTCCTTTAAAATGTCTCTCTCTCTTTTTTTTTTTTTTTAAAGAAGGAGGCAGGCATTGGTTTCTTGTAGGCCTGTGGTAGACAACTACTTTAATAATTCTTATAATTTATATTTTAAAGTACCAATATTGCCAATAATGCAAAAAGCTTCAGAGATGTTTACTCTTAGCAATGAAATAATTTGTTAACAGATATTTTTTATTTCCACAGCTGGTGTTTTGGAGAAGATTTACTATACTAACACACTAACACTAATACTCTGTGATAAGCAAAATGCCTTTAGCATTCCATTTACACTCATCTAAGAGATTTAATGAAAGCATGATTTTTAGTAAGCCTTCATAAGTAATCCATCATGCATGGGAGACTTAATCAAATACCAGATGTACTTACCTTTCGTTTAACATTGTTATTTTCATTGTTATCCCTATCTCATCTGTGGTGAAAGTGTTGAGAATTTTAGTTGCAGCTGAATACATTATAATTATGCCTTCCACAAAATACAGCCTAGTACAAAATCTATAACCACAATTCAAATATTATGTATGGTAAATCCTCTTGTTATTCATTTTATAAGGGACATACTAAAGTTTAATATTTCTACAGGACTGTAGAAGTAGTATCATTAAATATTAAACATTTAAATATGCAGTTGCTGATTAATTCAGAATATTTCTGAGCATCTCATGAATGTTTAATATCTGTATTTTGCCTGATTGGATATAATTTAAGCTGTGTGTTTCATCTAGTGCTGTGGGACCAGGTACTCATCTTTTATTTCTTCGTCCAGTTTAAAACATTATCTCTCTTATTGTAGGTTAATATTAATGTTTGAAGCTTTCACTGTTATTGTTCATTGTTTCACAATATATTTGCAGAATTAATAATTAAAGTCTAGCTGACAGCTGCCGCTTAAAATCCCTTTAAAGTATAACTTCCTTAAAAAAAGTCAAGCTTAAATTTGCACAGACTTATTATGCCAAAAATTAAGAATTTACCTTTACTGACGTTCTTAGTTATTCTGATCTGTTTATCGTTCACATGATATATGTGCCTGAACTGAGTCAATGCTGAAATTTATACTAGGATTAAGCCCCAGAAGATCATGGAAGAGCCTCACTATTTCACAATGCACAATGTGGCCTAGTGATTGTCTAGATGGTGAATTAGTACACAGCAAGCCAGGGTATGACTACAGGACACTAGCTTGCTGTGCATTAACTTGCCATGTGGACCCTGCTACAGCACACTAAAAGTGTTCTGAGAACATCAAAGTGCAGAATGGCATTTTTAGTGCTCTGTGGCAGGATTCATGCAGTGAGATAGTGCATGGCAAACTAGTGAGCTGTAGAATCACACCCTGGCTTGTTGCTCAGTAACTTGCCTTGTAGACAAGCCCTAAATGAAAAAGCTCAAGAAGTAGATGAGGTACCTCTCAGGATGGGAGACCAGGCCAAATGCAAGGGGGTCTGAGCTAGTCCTGGTGCTGAATTTCAATGCTGAAGTGAGTTCTAAAATGGACTATAATACTGTGGTAGCAGGACTATAGTTATGGCTGGGAGGCACTTTTCTGCTTATAAAATGTTCACAACTTTCTGAAAAGTGACCCTTTTTATGTGGTTACTGTCATCCCAAAGGTGAATATTTTGGAAAGTTTGAAACTGATGCTTTCAGTGTTTCAGGATATTTACATGAGGAGAATCTGTGACCCCAAATAAATAAGAGCCACCTTCAGTGACACAAGAAGCCTATCTTATCAATACATTGAGAGCAGTACTGGGCCTCCTCCATAGCTCAGGGGGTTAGTGCAGTGGTCTTAGAATGCCGGAGTCGCAGGTTCAAATCTCTTTATTTAGTCTTGCCATGAGTGCAGGGGACGGGGCTAGATGACCTCTTGAGGTGCTTTTCAGTCCTACGATTCTATGATATGGAATTCAGTGTGTTGGTTTTAACCTTATACATTTGTAAATAGTTTGCTATTCAGTTCCCTGAAAGGCTGCCACTCTCCCAATACATGCTGCCTTAATTAAAATCAGCAGAGGTGTTGGAGCTCCCTTGATTAAATGAGATCATTGTCAGGGGTCCTGAGTTCTGGAATTTACTTCCCTTCTTCAGCTACCTTAGCCTGGATTTATTAACTTCTTCCAATTGTTCCATACTGCATATTGCATTTGTAAGATTTCTTCAGCAGTGTCATTTTGTCTGCCTACAAAAAATACCTGTTTCCTCAGGAAAAAAGCCTCCTTGGAAGGCTGGCAGCCCAGACAAGCCCACACTCAGCTCTGACTTATAGCATACTCCAAAGAGGAAGGAGAGATAACAATAATTAATCATAATAATGTCATTATTTACTATTTGTACTGCAGTAGTACCCAAAGCAGCAACAGAGGTCCATTGCACTAGGATTTGTACAAACACCTAGTAAGAGCTAGTGCCTGCCCCAAAGAACTTACAGTCTAAGAAGATAAAAAACAGATGGAGGAAAAGGAAGTAGGATATGGCATATCAACAAAGTTGCCAGAGTGATGGTAGCAACATGTCTTGTTAGTTCATTCAGAACAACTGCAAACAGTCCAGTTAGCATACTATGCCAACAACTTATTATTTTCCTGGTTAGCATACTTTAAATTCTTTTAATTGCATTCAGTGCCAAAACCTGAGCCCTCCGAGGCCTTTTCTACATTACCGTTTAAGTCGATGAAAGTTACGTTGCTTGGGCGTATGAAAAAAATCACCCATCCCTCCCCGAGTGACATAACTGACATTGACTTAATGCGGTAATCTACTCTGCGCTGTGTCAGCGGGAGACACTGTCCTGTCTACATAGCTTTTGCCTCTCATTGAGGTGGATTAAGTACATCGATAGGAAAGTGCTCTCTTGTCGATTTATCATGTCTTCATCAGACCTGCTAAATTGATGCCGCTGCATTGATTGCAGCAGCGCTGATTCAGCGCGGAAGTTGAGACAAGGCCTGAATTTATTGGCCAAAGCCCCACTGATTGCAGCAAGAGTGGTCCTTTAAAAGTGTCTCACATATAATAATAGACTAGCAGATCAATTTACTGTAGTCCAAGGTAGAAATCTTATTCTGGTACAGTTTATGCATTTCCTGAGTGCCCTCTGTCCCTGCTTATCTCTAGTCTTGTCTACACTGCAATTAGATACCCGTGGCTGGTCTGTGCCAGCTGACTTGGGCTTGCAGGGCTCAGGCTGTGGGGCTGTTTGATTGCAGTGTAGACATTCGGGCTCAGGCTGCAGCTGAGCTCTGGGACCCTCCCACCTCACAGGGTCCTAGAACCTGGGCTCCAGCCCGAGCCTGGAAGTCTACAATACAATTAAACAGCCCCTTAGCCCAAGCCCCTTAGCCCACATCAGCTGGCATGGGCCAGCTGCGGGTTTTTAATTGCAGGGTAGACATACGCTCTGACATACTACAAGAGCCTCTGTTTGCCTGTATTAGGCAGTACCTTAGGATCAGTGGCATTATAGGGGGGAAGGCTGAGCACAAAAAATACTGTAGGTTGGTGCTTTTTTATTTTTCCATCCAATAATGTCAGTCCCATTACTTCTTATTTGAATTACAGCCTTTGAGCTCTTACTAAGTTACTTTCTGGGATAGTTAGATAGAATCCGGATTCATTGGCCTATATTTCTTCTTGGCCATTTCAGGGGTGGATAGGGTGGGGAAGAGAGAGAGCCAGGCGCCTCTTCTTGCACACCCCATGCAAGAACTAGGAACAATCACAATTCCAGCACTTGGGAGCTGGCCATGTGTGCCTGGAGGAGAAGGCTGTACTATCTAAAGCCTGGTGCAGCTCACATACTGCTCCAGTGTACCAGGGACCCCAGGGAGAGACTGTTACTCCTTGAACTCCTCACTGGAACCCTGGGGCTTCACACCATCCCTATGCAAGGATGTGGCTAAATAACACAATCTAGCTTTCTATTAGACTGGGTTCTTCTGGATCTGAGTAAATGCCAGGCCCTCACTGTCTTCCTAAGGGGTAATATACACATTATCCAAATGAATATATTGCCTAGACTGCTTTATGTGCTGAACTGGCTCTCAGTTTGATGCTCTTTGTAGGATAATACTGCTTAGTAATGTTTCTTTGGAGGTAAAATATCTCTTGAAAAAATGTATTTGCCTAAGAAAGTTTTAGATTACCTTGCCCCAAAATATTGTAACATACTGGCTACAAAGTATGTGTGCCGTCCTGTACTGGATGAAATCAGAACTGCTCAGCAGTGTGCTACGGACCCTGAACATTACTGCTAGAGCTGGCCAGGAGTGACTTTTTGACAGAAAATGCCATTTCCACAAAATCAGATTTTTCATGGGAAAATTATATTTCAACTTTTCATCCCAATTTGGAATGAAAACAGAAGTAAAATATAATTTCCTGCAGGATAGAAATTCTTAGCTCAGCTCTAATTACTGATTCTTCTTCAGCTCAAGTGTGAGGCCTGGGCTTTTTGAGTAAAAAGGGTCTTGGTTTCACCTCTGCTGTTGCATGGAGTTATGAGTTACCATGGTGTAAGACACAGCCAAAATAGTGAAGTCCTATGCTGCCACTATTTTACTGCAATATATTCTTTTACCTTTATGTTGAGCCAAGTACTCTTTCTAAGTACAGTACTCGTGCAAGTGTGCTGCACTCTACATCCCAGGGGATGTATAGATAGAGCTTATTAACACCCAGTTGTTTCAGTGTATACTGACGTCTGCTACTTATAGGCTGTCGTGATCCTCCCTCCTGTAATACATGCTGTATGGTGACTTCTGAGAGACTTAGACCTCATAGATTCACTCTTTCATTATATGATGAATTGATATTATGGGGCAGCCCATAATTTCAGAGCGAAGGGAAGTTGATGATATGGAGTGTACAAGAAAGAATGACTGTATAAAGGGTTTCCAAATTGCATGCCGATGGTATTATTGCCCTTTTCTCATGGAGAGAGCTTCATACAATATCAGCTGCTATAACTAATTTTGGTGTTTTACCATATGTTAATTAGCTTATTTGGATTGGGCAACATTTGATAGTTGCTTCTGAGGGTCCCCTATTGATTATCTTTGTCAAAAAGAATGACTCCTCTAGGGAAGCCATCTTCAGACTATACTGAGACCAGTAAGGACCTACTCAGACTGAATATCAGGTGCTCCTTTCCCAACCTCAAGTTCAGACTTATAACAAAGAAAAAACCTTTTAGTTATACCGGATCCCAGCCAGACTGCTCAGAATTTGCTTCAAAAAATATAGATGCCTGCTGGTGGAGTAGACAAACATCTGAGATCTCTTTAGTCCATATCCTATGGAAATGCTCTGTGGTCTGAGGACTTGGGGACTATGTGTGCATCAAAATTAATCTTCCATTTCAGGTGACTATTCCACCTTCACCTAGTTTAGTAGAATCCCAAAATGAAAGATGAAGTGGCAGTTTGTAATTTTTTTTTTTATGCATCTGAGCTGAAGGCTGAAAAAGGAACATCAAAATTCACTCAAGTCCTGGCCTCTTGATCAGCTAGAATATCAGTGTTAGTATCCCATGCTACATCATTTAGGATTGCCCAATAGCTCTAGAAGGCTTCTTTGGTAGCCCAATATTTATTCAAAGTTGGAAAGTGATAGCTCCAAGAATAGAAAGGTGCAACATAATTGGTGATATGGTAACTGGAGAGCTTTGCATATGGTATAAATGACTGGACAGACTCTATATGACTTAATTGAAATTTTCCACATTATGTTGCATATGTCTGATTATTAATGTTCTCCCTGTATAAACTTTGCTAAGTTTGTCACATTTCGCTTCTTTCTGTTTTTTGTTCTTTATCTCTCATTTACTTTGGTCTGACTCAGGGTCTACACTTAAAAGTTTTACCAGCATAGCTATGCCAGCAAAATTGTAGATGCAGTTATATCAGAAAAAAAAAGTCTTTTGCGAGTATATGGTATAAGCTAATTGTTTGGTGGTATAAGCTACATCTCCGCTAGGAGGATTCACTGATATAGCTATAGGCCTTATTCTGTGGTGGGAAAGAAACCCCCTCACTTAACATAACTGTATTTTATGCTTTATTTATTTTCACCTGAAGCAATAGAAACCTTTATCATAAATAAACATTAGTTAATGTAGTTATAGAACTATAGAATATTTGGTATACCCCCAATTTACAACAGCTACATAGAGCCAACATATCACTCCTCTTCAAGCTCTCTGCCACCCAAGAACATTGCCGTTTCTTACACACACTCCTACTTAACCACACAGTCCTTAAGAATGAGGCATGCTGTATTTTCATTCCATCCAGTTTATTCAATGACTGTGTCTCAGACACACCTGTTTTTAGCTGCATAACTACCATAGGAAGGAAAGTTGCACAGCTGACCACCATGACCAAAGTGAAAATGATATAGCTTGTGTAGCAGCAAATAACTATCCTGTTCTCTACCCCTGCTGCCATCTTGTAATACATGTTAGCATGCTCAATGTCACCTTCTACTCTGCAAGGTACTTCTTCATATTAATTGTCTCCTGTGGGATATGGAAGACCTCTATGACACAAAGCAGCTGAGCGTAAACTGATGAACTATAGGCATTTTGGAAGTCTAGCCAAACCACTGCAGTATTTTCTTTTCACAAATCCAATGACTGTAACTGTTCTAACAAGCTGTGATTCATACTATGGACATGGCTGGATAGAAACAGTTTTAGTTAGCGGTGAGGAAAGAAGGCATAAAGTACCTGATTAATATGTCAAAGATTTCTTGGTTTTTGTCTTTATTTTTTGCACCATTATTTTAGTTCATAATAGTGAAAGGAGCCATCCTGTTGTCCAGATATTTTAAAGGGGAACATATAAGTAGTGAAAAAAAAAGACAGTTTAGGAGTGTCCTTTATATCTCTACATGTAAGACAAAATAAGTAAAATTATGGATTTTTCAAAACTTTAAAACAAAGTTTCTTAGTATTGCGGCTTACTTTCTCTGTATACTATATACATGCTTGTTTGCTTTTTTCTGAATTTTGGGCCTGGTTGAGAGGTGACCTTCCATTCTGAACCAGCCGTTTTGCATTGCACAAATAATTGAGGGCATAATTTTGCACCAGAAATCATTTGTGGGCTCAACTGATGTTATTTATATGTCTACTTACCTGATTAGTCCAACAAATCACGTAGTTAGATATCTTAATTGCAACTAATAGGTTGCCAACCCTCCCGGTTTTGCCAGGAGTCTCCCAGAATCAGGCCCTATCTCCCAGAGGCTACTGAAGCCAAACCGGGAAATTTTAGGCGCTGAAAGTCCGGCGGCACAGCGGGGCTAAGACAGGCTCCCTGCCTGCCTTGGCTCCGCGCAGCTCCCGGAAGCAGCCGGCACGTTCCTGCGGCCCCTGGGGGGAAAGGGGGTTCCGCGTGCTGCCCCCACCCCCAGTGCCGACTCCGCAGCTCCCATTGGCTGGGAACTGTGGCCAATGGGAGCTGCAGGGGCGGTGCTTGTGGGTGTGAGCAGTGCGCGGAACCCCCTGGCCCCCCATGGGTCCCAGGGATGTGCTGGCCACTTTCAGGAGCTGCGCGGAGCTAGGGCAAGCAGGGAGCCTGTCTTAGCCCCACTGCACCGTCAACCGGGAGCCGCCTGAGGTAAGCGCTGCCCTGCCGGAGCCTGCACCCTGCACCCCTCCTGCATCCCCATCTCCTACCCCAACCCGGAGCCCCTTCCTGCACCCAAACTCCCTCCCAGAGCCCACATCCCTCACCCCCACCTGCACCCCAACCCCCTGCCCTGGCCCTGAGCCCCCTCCCACACCCAAACTCCCTCCCATAGCCTGCACCCCGCACCCGCTCCTGCATCCCTACCCCAGCCCAGAGCCCCTTCCTGCACCCAAACTCCCTCCCAGAGCCTGCAACCCTCATGCCTCCTGCACCCAATCCTCTGCCCCAGCCCTGAGCCCCCTTCAGCACCCAAACTCCTTCCCAGAGCTTTCACCCTGCACCCCAACACCCTGCCCCAGGCTCAACCCAGAGCCGCCTCCCACACTCCAAACCCCTAAGCCCCACCCCCCAGCCCAGAGCCCGCACCCCTTTCCACACCCCAGCCCCCTGCCCCAGCCCAGTGAAAGTGAGTGAGGGTGGGGGAGAGCAAGCAACAGAGGGAGGGGGGATGGAGTGAGTGGGGCGGGGCCTCAGAGAAGGGGCGGGGCGGGGCAAGGGTGTTTGGGTTTGTGTGATTAGACAGTTGGTAACCCTAGCAACTATAGATAACTGCAAAAGTAAAATTGCATCTGTGCTTATTTATACTTGCAAAATTCTGGATTGAAAAGAGGTGGGTTAAGGCCCCAGTCAAATTCAGATCCTGTAGGTCAGTGTTTCCCAAACTTGGTACGCCGCTTGTGTAGGGAAAGCCCCTGGCGGGCCGGGCCGGTTTGTTTACCTGCCGCGTCCGCAGGTCCGGCCGATCGCGGCTCCCACTGGCTGCGGTTCGCTGCTCCAGGCCAATGGGAGCTGCTGGAAGCGGCGTGGGCCGAGGGATGTACTGGCTGCCGCTTCCAGCAGCTCCGATTGGCCTGGATCAGCGAACCACGGCCAGTGGGAGCCGCGATCGGCCGGACCTGCGGACGCGGCAGGTAAACAAACCGGCCCGGCCCGCCAGGGGCTTTCCCTACACAAGCGGCGTACCACGTTTGGGAAACACTGCTGTAGGTGAATTTAGTTTTTGTTAATGTGAAAGACTAATACTATCAGATAGAACCAAGCAAAGTGTGGAGTAGGCACTGTGCAAATATTCCCCCTGAGCCCTGCCAAATCTTCCTTAATCCTGGCCTGCAGTACACCTGCTGCTCTAGTTCTCAGCCTCTCATGCAGACCCTGGCAGTTGTGACAAACTGCGCTATATTTTTGTGATGTAGATAGATATCTGCTAATGAGTATGATGAGACCATCAAACTCATTTTAAATTAGACTTAATCCAGGATTTGAAACCAGAGAACAAATTTAACACTGTCATAAAGTGATATAGCTACAGTGGTATTGCAGTGCTAATGCCAGCAGTGAATTTGGCCCCAGGTCTCTGAATGAGATGGGTTAGTTTATTAATTCCCTGAGCCACCTTATCCTCTACAATCATGCTGTAAAATTAAAATGATGAACATATATACTGTATTTACTATGATTATCTGTGCCTCAGAATCATTTAGAAATGTATTTCTTTATAGACGCAAGAGACATAGACACACTTAAGCTGTAATCTCTCTTATTTTAGAAGTTTTGTTGTTAAAACATATTATTTTGCCTAGTTTCCTTTAAAGATATTAAAAATATCAAAATAATAAAATGAATACCTTTTTGATTCCTTGCCATCTGTTTGTGCTCTGACCACTACTACTTTAACAAATTGTTCAGTACTGCACTGAATTGAAGCTTTGATCCATTTTTTTTCATCGATCAGGACTGAGAATAGATGCGTAATATTAATATACTGTATTATGGTCAAAAGATTAAATATGCTTTTATCCACTATTCAGCTGTTGCACGTATGGCTAAAAATCTGTATAATCACGAATGTATTTCCTTATGGTTATATTTGAGTTTTTTTTCTATGTAAATCCACACTTGCTTGCCCCAACCAGCATGTAAGTATTTACAAGGCCAGTTTCTAGGCTATTTTGTAGTACAGTCCCGTGTTATAGACAGAGATGTTTCCCATTTAACTAAAATGGAAAACATAGGTGGTCCTTGTAGTTTTTTGTTACAAATCGCATGGTGGATGAACTGAGCAACCACTGTGTGCTTTTGGTAGAATTATTTTGTTTATGAATCACACATACAGTTTGCCCTTGGAAAACTGATTGTCATATGCACTAGTACAGGGTTGTGCCCTGTTCCTATAATCATTAGCTTCAGATGTGCTAGTCCTGTGCCTTCTGTTCAAGGTTCTCAGTAACTCCCATCTCATTGCAATCCCCACTGTCCTGGCCAGATTACCCACTTCCTTCTCTTTGCTCTCACCTCATTTAGGTTATTCTGCCTCATTCTGGCCCATACTTTCTATTCAGTGTATACCAAGAGACCTCCCAAAAAGAGCTGAAATGGTGTTTTCTCTTCCCTCAAATATTTTCAAGAGTTCAATTTTTTTCCTATTTTTAATTGTGAGAAAAAGTAAAAATCTCAGAAATGTTCACAAAAGGAAAAACTAATTTTTTTTTGGTTAGGGTGAATTGACATGTTTTGTTTCTAAAATTTTGAAATGTTTTGTTTTGATTTCAAACTTTTTCTTATCTAACCTTTTTTGTCTACTTAGCTTACATTTCTAAACAAAATTGTTTCAAATCAGAAATGTTAAAACTTTTTTTTAACGTATTTTTGAGTCTGGAGATTTGTCAAAATTGTCCCTGATTTGTCAACAGTTTTGGTTTTGATGAATTGGCTTTTTTTTTTCCCCTTCAAAAAACCTTCAGTCGAAAATTCCCAACCAGCTGTACTTCCAAGGTATCTCTTGTCAGAAAACATGTATGCAGTTTGTATTATTGCTGCATTGTGAAGCATAACTTGTACATATGACCCTTGCCACCAGAACACCTTTGTGAAGCTGTTTAAAAGTAGCAATTGTTAAAATGAGCCAGTGCTTACCAACAGGGAGTTGGATGCTCTCTACCTTGTTAGTAATTTCCCCACTGAGCTCCATTATCTCCTCTTTGTGTCCTTATTCTCTGTGATTATCTGCTTCTACTTTGGCTCTTCATTCTAAACTGGCTGGATTCCTTGTCAGTCACTCCAGTACCAGGGTCTCAGAATAATACTGTGCAATCATCATCCCTAGTGGACAGAGCACTGGACTGGGACTCAGACCTGGGTTCTATTCCTGGTTCTGCCACTGGCCTGCTGGGTGACCATGGGCAACTCACTTCATCTCTGTGCCTTAGTTTCCCCATCTGTAAAATGGGGATGATGATATTGGCCTTCTGTGTATAGTGTGTGAGATCTAGGGGTGAAAAGTGCTGTATAAAAGCTTTTATTATTATTCCTCCAAGTTGTTAAACTTCATTTCTGTAAAGAAGACTAGAACAAAAGTTAAACATAAATGGGGTCAGTAATACTTTTACCTCTGACTCCTTTCCTTAGCTTAAACCATGATGGGGTCCTAGCTCTTTACTTTAACTCAGGTCTGTGTTTATTTCACATAAGGAATCCCATTGACATGAATGGCGCTTGATGAGGAAGGACCAACATTTTCAAAACAGGGTACGCTAAAATTAAGCATGTAAATCCAAGTGACCTGAAATTCAGAGATTCTGAGAATTCACAAATCCCATTGAAGTTAGAGCAGGGTTTCAAAACAAGGTGCTGAAAATGCCCACTAGTCTGTACTTGTGCTTACACTGTTGCTCACACTGGTGCAGATACACTGATGGTGGAAAACAGGTATGAAATTTTGTAGTGCAGATGCTCCTTAAGCTAAGTAAATAGCTTGGACTTTCTTCTCATTTACACAAAGGCACCTTTATGCCACTTTGACAGTGAAAAGGGACCTTTAAGTGGGTGTATAGTTAAGCCCCTATACACTGCAGAGTGATGTAAAGAGGGCTTAACTCAAATGAAAATTTGGCCCATTGTATTTTAAAAAATACGAAAAAAAGTATTGTAGGACAAAGCTGCAAAGAGTTTCTTTTCCAACTTGTAAATAAGAAAATATACTGTAGAAAAGATAGCACTATTATGTTTATTTGGAGCTATGCCTCATATTATATATTTTAATTGGTAAATGTTTCCTTATTCTCCAATGTCACTAGAACTCATGCACTCCACTCTATTTGCTTATCATAATCACAGTTCATGTGTCTTTAAGAGGATTTGTATTCTTTTAGCTTGAGATAAACATATTCAAGAGCCTGTGCTTAGCTTACATGCTCTCTTAAGCTAAAAACAAGACCAAAAAAATTCTTGCAAACATTTTGAGATTACAGGGTTATAATAAATTTCCAGCAGACAAGTATGTTTATTCTCTTCTAAATTGTCTTTATTTTTTTTTAAAGATACTATTATTAGTTATGTAGACAATAGCCGCTTATCTTTTGAGAACAGGAGAATAAAGGGATTTACCACTCTGCTGAAAATCTGAACACTACACTCATATTCATATCTATTTAATAATTTATTGAGAGCATGGCCAACACTATGAAATTTTCATGTATGGGTATTGAGCAACCAACCTCACATAAACTTGAAAGGCTTAAAACACAGAGGTCAGTAACTTTGCACTATTGTTCCTGGGTTTACAGTATTTAAAAGTTAATCACAATAATGATTAATTTTTTTCAAAGAAAAATCGATTTTTTTCATTTCATAGAATCATGGCAAAATTCAAATTTCAGATTCAAACTTAGTGTGATATTGGTATTTGCTGGGTACACACACCACCATCACCACCACAAGGTGGAATATAAATAAAGTTTACACACTGAGACTAATTTGCAGTATAAGCATTTTTTGAATCTGTCTGTAAAGCTGCAAGTGTTATCACTTCCAACAGATGTGTCTTGATTAGGGTATACAGTTGTTATATGCCTGGATACAGCACCAAAATAAATTTGTTGGATTTCAGTACTGCTGTTCTTGCTGTTATCATTAAGGGTCTGTTGGAGTGCCTGTTAGAAATTGTTATTCAAGTATTTATGTGGCTGCCCAAAAATTAATTTTAGATTGAAAACTGGCCAGGTTTCAATACAGGAACATGTTTTTTAAAAAACCAATTTGATTTAAAGTGGTTTAGCTGCCTTTAAATTTTAGGAGAAATAAAATAGAATTTTTCTGAGGGTTTTAGAACACATTATTTTCATTCTGCTAGTGTCCAATGTGAGCTTGTCACTTTGTGTAGTAAAATGAATGTATTAAAATGGTTGTAATACTGATAATTTTAAAAACAGATAAAGTACCTAAACATTATGGGCCTGATCCACAGCTCCTTGAAGTCACTGATAGTCTTTCCAATGACTTTATGGGGCTTTGGATAAGAGACTATATTATGTGGACAACTTGCTATGATTGGAAAAGTCTCTTTCTCAATAATCAGTTGATTTGAGATTGTATGTTAGGTCACTTGGAGCTATAGTACAGGCTAATGTCTCGGAGGTGATGTCAATAATTCTCATTAATGGTGTCTGCTAAACTTCTGCTTGGGTATTTTGTCTTCCCTTGGTGGGGTTTAATAAGTGGTATAACATTTTTTGTAACGTACTATCAAAGTGGCTGATTTTAGTATTTTTTGCACTCTATAAATACAAATAATCATTCCACTAATTATTATAGCAAGCAGTATTTCAGTGGTCACTGTTTTGGTTTCAGTATGCAATACAGTTGAATATTTCAATTTTGACTCTTGACAACGTCTGCTAGTAGCCATTTGATTTCAGGGCAGCTATTGTTGGATATTTTTGTTGACTAAATTTTGTTTCATGCCCATAGTAATTTGTTTATTCCTCATGCTATTTATAATTTTCAGGGTTTAAAAAGCTGTCAAGGAGCTACAAAATCGAGATCCAGACATTTCGCAACATTCTGTGGAACTTTTCAGGAAATGACGTTATTGTGTGTTATTGTATATAATTTATTAAGCACCGATAATGTTCCTGCCACTGTACAGGACACAAAATAAAGATCGCCCGTGCTCCTAAACCCATTTACTCTGAATAAGATTTACACAGAGCATATATGACGCACTGGAAGGCCTAGAGCAGTGGTTCTCAACCTATTTATCATTGTGGGCTGCATATGCGACCCACAAAGTGTTACCTGGGCCGCAGTTTGAGAACCATAGTGTCCCCCACTTAACCCTCCCCACAAACCCCTATGCCCAGCGCCCTCCACCCAGAGACCCCTCCACAGAGTGGGGCCAGGAGTGGAGAGCTGGGTGTGGGGAAGGGGACAGGGACCCCAGACCACGCCGTGTGCGGCCCAGGGCTGGGAGCAGTCAGGACCCCAAACCCCACCGCAACCCCAGACGCCGTTGTGCGGGGCCGGGCAGCAGCCAGGACCCCGGACCCTGTCGTGCGGGGCCACGCGGCAGCCCAGACCCAGAGCCTGCAGACTTTAGCACACAGCTGGGCTGGGCTGTAGCTGTGTGCTAATTGGGCCGCATGCGGGCTGTGGGTTGAGAACCTCTTCCTAGAGGAAGGAAATTACTGGGGTTTTTTTTGTTTGTTTTCTTTTTTAACAAATTAATTCTATTTTTCACTAGCTTCTTGTTGGCATCATGGAAATAGAGAGTCTTTGGAAGGTTTTGAATACTAAGGGGATATTGCCTTGGCAAACTGGATCAGGTAGGGCGGTTCCATATATAAGGAGGATTGGGAAAAGGCCTAGATACATTTGTGGAAGAAATGAACAGGGAGGTGGCGTCAAGACTGGTAACAGTGGAGTGGAGGTGATACATGAAGGCCTAATCCAAAGCCCATCAGAGGCAATGGAAAGACTCGCATTTACTTCAGTTAGCTTTGGATCAGGAGAGATTTAGAATTAAGAATTTACAGTCTGAAGTGTTCATGAAATTTGTTTTCTAGACAAAGCTTACCAGTCATGTTACTACTGTGCCTGTCTTCAGTCTGGACATTTTTTCCATACGTAACAATGCTGCAATATTTTTTCCTCTGCTTTTTCTTCATCAAACTGGGGAGAATACATACCCAGTATGACTAAGCCTCCTCCTATGTTTATTGCTTTTATTTTTGTTGGATGGGTTAGAGGGTTGTGATTCAGACTATCCTTAGGAAGGGTCTAGAATTCATATTTGGAATTGATGCATCATGATGGGTTCCTATGTTTTTGGTTTCTCCTGAAAGCAAAATCATTTCTATATGCAGTCCGGTTTAGTTTGCTGTTAGCATATGTGCCACTATTTGTTTTTAAATAACTTTTTCTACAAATGTGGTACTGACTGCAACTACATTTATAGGGCATCTGGGATTCTTCTAACTGCACACACATCACTTTAATTATAAATATTTTAATATCATTTTTATTTGCAGTATTCATGCATGCCTTTAAAACAGAGGTTCTCAAACCAGGGGGCAGGCCCCCCTGAGAGGGCATGGAATGTTTTCGGGGTGTGTGTGTGTGAGAAGCTTTAGGGAAAAAAACGTACTACGCACATTTTACCCACAGCAATGAATAACTAGCAAAGCTAATTCCTCCAGACATATCCGGTCCTCAGATGGCGCTGTGCATTTGACTCTAGATGGCACTGTGCATTTTGATGGATTTCTGTTAAGCTTGCATAGCATTATACAAAGTCGTTGCTATCTGTACATTAATCCGTTTGCTATGATGCGGTGTGCACATTTAATTGTAAGCATAGACCACACTTGCTGTTTTGCTTTTGCCCTTATTGCAATGAATTGTTGGCTCTGCTTGAATCAATGCCTTACTGTTTTTAATATTTTAGAGAGAGTTGCATGTTGATTATTATTTTTTATTGGTATATGTTCTTGTGTGGTGGGGTGCGGTGTGAACTACTACAGACACAAAGAAGGGAGCGCGGTCAAAGGTGGTCTTTAATCAGGAAGAGAGTCTAAAAGGCGGCTGCCCTAGTTCTAACACAAAGGTGTGCCATTTTTCAGTAAGAGATTTCAGTTCTGAAGAGATCGCCTCTGTTATGCCAAACATAGTTTCTACTTGCTCCATGGTATATGAATGTACAGTTCTAGTACTAAGGCAATGTGACTTGATAAACAGTGTATAAGACTTCAAGGACTATTGCCTTGATTAATTCATACTTGAATCCAGTAAAATTTCAGCTCATGTTGTTTTATATGTCAAAGCCTTGTTTCTGCATATAGTCCTTTTTAGTGCCTCAGAGGTTTGTGAAACAATTCTGCCAGACTGTGATCTCTTTTATATCCAAAACAGTGGTGAAATTCAGTAAAATCTTCATATATTTTAATTTGGCTAGTGAAGTTATCTCATTCTGCACACATACACCGCCCCACCAACGTGAATGTTTCTTTGTGCTACACTACAAGGTTGTCAAGTGTCATTCAGTTT
The DNA here is from genome assembly GCF_028017835.1 of Emys orbicularis. Lineage (NCBI taxonomy): Eukaryota > Metazoa > Chordata > Testudines > Emydidae > Emys > Emys orbicularis. The sequence goes on along the minus strand of NC_088683.1, from coordinate 28,381,462 downwards.
GCATTACATGCACTTGGCAGCTCTGGCACAGTTTTTTTTGCAGTACAGCTGGATTCAAACATATCCAGCCAGGCAGCAGGCAAAAGCTCCTCCTCCTAGAGACCACTGTGGTGCCCAGCTAGCATGAAGCCCTGGGGCAAAGGCAGCAGCAGTAGCAACAGGCAAGGACGGGAAGCAGAATGGAGAAGAGGTGAAGGGGAGAGAATAAGGCAAGGTCTGAAATGCCACGGGATTGGTGTGGGATGGGGGAAAAATGGAGGAGGCTGCCACATTCCTGTCATGTGGGCAGGGATGAGGAACAGATGGAGTCCTGAGTCTGCATTGCGCTAAGCTGGTATGGCGGGGGAAGAATCTGTTGACCAAGGGCTGTTGTAAATGAGTTCTCTCCAGGAACAAGGGGGAAATCAGTGAACTGTGACTCTCACAGTCACGGTTCATTATCTGATCGCTTCCTCGACCACAGCAGATTGGAATGTTACAATCTAGTCCATAATAAGTATCCTAGATGAGCTTGATCCTGTGGGATGCTGAATAAGGGTGCTCAAATAATTTGTTGCAGTTCTAGAGGTCAGTGATTCCTGGTAACTGCTGCCGAAAATCTACTGATTTCAGTGACAGCGAAGAGTACTACGTGACTCCCAAAATCATTGGACCCAAAGGGTATCTCAGGCTGCAAAAACAAAATAAAACAAAACCACCACCACCACAACAGTGAGTTTCAGGACTTGGGTCAACTGACTTGGGCTCATGTTATGGGGCTAAAAATAGCAGTGTAGACAGAGCTCGGGATCTGAAACCCAGTGAGGAGGATGGGTCTAAGGGCCCAGGCTCTGCTATTTTTAGCCCCAAAGCACAAGCCTGAGTGAGTTGATCCAGGTTCTAAGACTTGCTGCTATGTGTTTTTGTAGTGTAGACACCCAAAGTCATCTCTGTCTTTTTGCCTTCAATGTCTATATTCACTGACTCAGCAATATATTGAATATTACCCAATATACAGTTCTTTTTTAAACAATCAACTCTTTAAAGAAGAATTAAAGGCATGCCTCATCTTTTTCCTTAATTAAATATTGGAAATGCAGATGAAGCATAGCTCCAGTACTACAGTGAGGAGTGCCTTAGAAATGCCTATGAGTAAATACAATTTGAAAATCTGATCTCTCTCGTGTGATACTATTACATCCAGATGCAGTCTGCTTTCAGGCAGCTTCTTGGCCATCTGATTGTCCCTTGAGATACAACAGTTGCAAGCATTGCTTGAGCTTTCTAGTTGTTAATCCCAAAGGAGACACCAAATTTAGGTCTGATTCCATAAAGGTCTGATTCCATAAAGCCCAATCATGAGAAGTCATCTTCTAAGCATCTCCTGAGAGAAGCTGTCAAAAACCCTCTGCTTCCCATTAAATGTACTCAGCAGCTCTCTAAGGATGTCCAGCATCTTGCAGGATCAGACCTATATGTATACATTTTATTATTTAGTTAATGTTTATTACGTGTTTTGAAGATGTAGAGCTCTGCTTAAATGCTGACCATTAGTGTTTGTTTCCTGGACATTCAGATTGCAGGACTCTTTATCAGAAATTTGAACTAATATATTGTATTTACTATAATCCTTTGGAAAAATAGTATGTGATCATGTAATTCTGGCATTTTCTACCTCTTCAAATACTTGACCGTACAACCTTAATGTTCATCTAACATCGTTTTTTGTGTGTAACTTCCTAGGTTTTAAAAAAAGGCAAACTGAAAAAACAAATTCAATTGTGTGGCATCATATTGACATCCATGTGGGTCATCGGCAAGGTTGGAACTTTTATATCCACTACACAGATCTCTGGCATTTGAACTAATAGAGTAACTGTTTGCTGTAGTAGGTTGTCTTCCTCTACATGGACTGACACTAGTGGGGGATGAGGTACATGCTTTGCCAGTGGGTTTCATGGCAATTTGCTGACAGTAGAGGAATTGGGGAAACTCAGGGATCTTGGGCTAAATGATTAAAATTTGGCAAAGTTATAAGCAACTGAATACAGGATCTTTGGGAAGTGTAGGGCAACCTTAATAATCAGCAATTTTACCACTCCTGTCTATAATCCTGGCAAACACTATTGCCCTTCCTAGGGTCTCTCCAGGATAACTGGGTCAGAGTCATAGGTGCCAACTCTGTGGGTGCTCCAGCCCTGAAGCACCCATGGAAAAAAATTAGTGGGTGCTTAGCACCCACCGGCCACCAGCTCCCTACCCCCCCCAGCACCTCCCATTCGCCTGCGGCCCCACCGATCAACTCTTCCCTCTCCCTCCCAGTGCCTCCCGCCCACCATGATCAGCTGTTCCGTGTCATGCAGGAGGCTCTGGGGGGAGGGGGAGGAGCAGGGACGGGGTATGCTCAGGGGAGGGGGCGGAACTGGGCAGGAAAAGGCAGGGCGGGGGGGGAGTGGGGGCAGAAAGAGATGGGGTGGGGATTTAGGAGAAGGAGTGGGGTGGGGGTTGGGGTGGGGCCTGGGTCAGAGCGGGGCAAGAAGAGGCGAGGTGGGAGTGAGGGCTTGGGAGAAGGGGGCAGGTGGGTGGAGGAGTTTGGCACCCCTGGGGCCTGGAGGAAGCTGGCGCCTCTGGTCAGATTCTCAGGGAAAGATATCCTGATCTCAGTCTGTCACTCCTTTTTTGGTCACTAGGCTATCTGAGGGTAGGTGGGGGCTTCCTGTGTGGAGCTATGACCCGTTTGCCTATGAGCTTCCTTCTTCCAATGACTTTCTCACATGACTCTCCACATTGCCCTGGTGATCTCTGTGTGTGAACAGGGAATCAAACCAGCTTCCCGCTCTAGCCCCTGCTGACCTCTGTTTCCCTTCTAGGCAGGCTGCCAGCAGCTTTTGGCAGCCTGTCCGCATTCTCAGTGGCAGCATGTGGTGGCATCCTGCCACTCAGCTGGATTGGTGCCTGCAGCACAGTTCTTGGAGGCAGCCCAGTGGGTCCCCATTCCCCAGCTGCAGATCCATGGCTCCTCACAGTAATGTGGCCAGGGAAGTGAGAGGTACATTTCTTGCTCCCCTGGTTATCCTAAGAGGAAGAGTATTTGGGGGGGAGGGGGGGATAAAGTCGAGAGTGAAGTGATTTCGTACACTCTTTGCTAGGTACTCACAATCTCTCTCATGCCACTGTCTCACAAAACAGCTGCAGCAGTGAGACAGCCACCACTTGCAGGGCTGAGGCCACTCCCTACCTCCAGGTAGGCCTTGGTCTAGGCCAGGGGTAGTCAATTATTTTTTGTCAAGGTCCAAATTTCTTGGTCACGATATGATCAAGGTCCAGACTTCAGAGACAATAATAATACTACCCCCCCAAACAATAATGATAATAATAAGTGAATAAAAGATTTTTGGGGTCTGTTTAAAAAATGTCTGATGGTTCAAATTTGGCTTGCGGTCTTCCTATTGACTACTCCTGGCCTACGCTTTAATTCCCACTCCACCCTCCTCCAGGCTGCAAATACATGCTGTTGCCTGTTTAACAAGAAAGCCACTATATGGGCTGAAACAAATGACTGCCAAATGATTATTTTGCTGCTGTTCTGGAGCACAGAAGGAAAAATAACATGTAATAACAAGTCCCTGTCCCTGATATAAAATCATAATCCTGTACTTTGGGCTGTCTTCATGATTGTTAGTACTAATATGTAATACAACATACCTTCTTTCATTTGAAATAAACTATTTGATGTCTTCCCCATTGGCTTGAGATAAGTCCTAAAATAATGTCACTCTTCTTTTTTTGTCATTCACACCTTCTGAGAATGTCACTCTTCTTTTTTTCTCTTACAGAACTAATTCTGAAATTATTATACAATGTATTACAAATGTATAACAACAATTTAGTGCTCCATTAAAAAGTGCTTCAAGGCAATCTGCAGTTTCCCACGGGCTTAATGGGGAAACCATACTGTGTTGGATACTATTCAGCAATGAAAATTGATCCATTACATGAACATGTAAATTGGGGATTGGTGATCAAACAAATATGTCCAAAACCAAGTACTGGCATTGTAAAATATCCCTTCTGTCCCAGAGAGAGCGCTCACCATTTATTCAAGAAAGAATAAGGCTACCCCACAGCGAAACAAAATGGCAGCAGAGAACTGGCCCAGTGCCCTTACTCAATCAATGCTTTTCACCCACTGTTTTTTCTAGTCTTCAAAAATAAAGCTTAAGCATAATTTAGAACATATATTTTCCTTTTTCCAGACTAAAAAGTACAAAGGAAAGAATAAACCCTGCAAAATTCACTAGTTCAACATCGGATGAAGGGAGCATTCATTGTTTTATTTTATTTTATTTCATTTTATTTTCAGAATAATTATTGTACTTTATTGAAGTCTTGTCGCTTTTGTGGTGGGCTTCTCATTTGTTTTTGTTTGTTTGTTTGACATGTATGTTATGAGGGGATGCATTCCAAAATGGAGATTAGGGTTCTGAACCTGCTCTCTTTGCTCAGATGAAACTCCTGTTAAACTTCATGGGAGTTTTTCTTTGTCCTGGAATTATTCATTGTACTATTGAATATTAGAATAAATACCGATAATTTAAATGTAAATTATTGAGGAGTAAATTAAACATACTGGATGTTAATCCTCTAGTTAAAAAACAAAACAACCCCTTCTCCCTGTTGTTTTTACAGGTCCTATTACTATACAATACTACTAATAACACACTTGTGCCGCCCCCCCCCCCAAAAAAACCCAACTTGATTGAATGTGTACCACAGATTAACCACTGAATGACTGATGATGGTACAGCCAGAACAACAGACTAGTCCTGCTGCTGAATGTACTAGGAATGTCCTAACATGGCACTGATTTAAATGGTAACTGGACAGAACCCTGAACCAACACCCCACTGCTTCAGTTACTGAGTCATCCACAGCACATGACATTTCTAGCAGGAGTAAGAGAGGAATACAGTGGGGTGGAGAGTATGTTTGCCCTATGTGGCCAGATATTTAGAACCAAAAAAAGTTTGGAGGACAAGGGAGTCTGAACTGATCAGAGATTACATTCCATTGTTTTATACACAGGTATAAAAAGGTGGATGAAAGAGTGGAAGAGAACCTGTAATAGTTACTAAGATCTCTATCGTGCAAAAAGTTGTGTAGGACACGAGTTCCATTGAGTTGACTGTTCACTGTTGCAAAGGTCTGCCTGTGTGCATCTCTTTGCAGGGTCTGGGTCTTTGATAGCCTCTAAGAAATTGCTGGTCTTTGTTTTTTATACACAGTTATAGGTGTGCAACATGGTTTACAGTCACTTTAGGGAAAAAAAGATTTTACAAAGTAGGTTACAAACAAACACCAAGACAGGAGAGGGTATTAGACAAGGGGGGATGGAAATTTACCTGATATATAGTTTAGTTGCTTGCTTTAGTTTTTGTGCTTTATGTTAGTTCCATTTTTGTGTTTGGGCAAGTGTTAGAAACTGTCAGAAGAAATGGGTTTTGACAATAGATTTTAAAGAGGCAAAGGAGGTTGCATGGCATTACGGGATCAGTGAGGTCATTCCAGGCATAGAGGATATTGCTATTTATATTGCATTTACATAATAGAAAAAAACGTATCACTTAATAGTTCTGGCCTTTTTAGGATAGAACATTCAAGCAGATTGTACATAGGGTTTTCTGTTTAAACTGATAACATCTGATAAGACATCGAAGCAAAAAACTGAGGATGAATGTTTACAGAATAAACTGCAAAAATTGTGAATTGTTGGTGTTTTTTCAGTGTTCACTGCCTTCCTAAATAATGTGCATTTTCAGCTGAAAATTGCAAGTGTCAAGAAAATCAGGACAATGGTTTAACTGATATAGCTAAGAATATTTTTAAAAAGTATCCAATGGATTATTTTAATACACTTGGTCTGTAATGACCTATGTGCGCATATGACTTAACTGCTTAATACACTAAAGTGTATTACTATTGTCATGTAACACACATTTGAAATCCAGAAAGAGCGATACTATAAACCTTAATTATTTTATTGCTTATGTCATTTATTCTGTGGTCTTGACAGCCAGTTGTAAACCACATGTTCTACTGACAGTGATGTTGAAATTTTCTAAAAACCAGTTCATTTAGTTACAATATAATGGGTTTTTTTGCCTTCTAGGAAAAGGAGCTTATCGGATAGAGATGAGTGACCTTTCCGATGTTAATTTCAACTCCTGGTGCTGTAATTCTCAATTGTGTCCATTTCATGCAACAGATTATTTATGGTTATGATTAATTTAGGAGTAAAAAAGTAACAAACACCAATTGTTTTCTTCTAAATACAGTCTCTTTGCTAAAAATAAATCCTAAAAAATATTAAAAATAAATTCCAAAATCAGGAAGCCTGATTAGATATTGAGCAATGATGTCTGTGAAATTTACATTTGCAAACTAATTTACAGTCACTAAATCAATTTATATATTGTGAAAGTATTATTTCAGGACAGTTTCTTACACAGAATTGAAGTTCATTATTTGAGCTCCAAAAGTCTGCTACTCTTATTTATTCAGAGTTGCTCTACTCCATGAGAAGAACCACTGTGCGTGCGTGTGTGTGCATGCGTGTGTGTGTGTGTGTGTGTGTGTAGCAAAGTTTTTAGTCAATGAAGTAAGGATGGCAGAATCTTGCCCATAGAATGAGTACAGAACTCAGCACACAGGTGAGTGGTACTTACAGAATTTTTATCTTTCATTTCAGTGACTATTTCGACAAGTACATTCTTCGATGGCTTACTGGTAACGGGACTCTATACATCTACCAGCGTTCAGGCTTCACAAAGTATTGGTGGCTCTAGCGCTTTTGGATTTGGTAAGTCTAACGTGATTAACAAACCTAGATGTGTATTTGTTCTATTTCAAAATATTCTGCAACTCAAGATAACAAATAGTTTTGCAGAGAAATTAAGGTGAACACAATTATTTAAATAAATTGATTTTATATTGATGCTGGGACCTGATCGCAAACCTATAGGAGTCAATAACTTCCATGAGCTTTGGATCAGCTCCTTAAACAGTTGAGAAAAAAAAAAAAAAAGGGAAAAACTAATCAGAAAGTCTCCATCCCAAAGACATGCCTCAGATGCACAGAATTGCATGCATTCCAGAGAGAGCCAGTTCCCACAAGAAGACCCTGATTCTCTCACACACATGATACTACAAGAGTGATCACCTTTCCCTTACTGGAAAGTTGACCGGATACTCCTTCCCTCTGGAAATATTGAGTTGCTCTAGAGAGGAAATGATCTCTCCTCTGCTGTCACTGTTTTCACAAACAAACAAACAAACAAATACACACACACACACACAAAAGTGATACATAGCAATGTGATACATACAAAGCAAAAACTTGAACCTTAGGAAATGATAGATGGGTTGCCCATGCAACCTTAACTTGGCATTCATGTGCATCCAACCTGTGCACTGAATGAAGCCTAGATCCTGTTGGAAAAAATCATATGTGATCATGTAATTAAAGACTGTACCATAGAGCCTATGTACAATGGGACAAAATTAAAATTGCATGGGAAGCATGAAGCTAGCATTTCTTAATATTTGAGTGCTTGACTCTGCAACCTAAATAATATTCTTTTAATGTAGCTTTTTATGTAATTTTCTAGGGTTTTGTTACGGGAAAAATGTAGATCAAACTTTTCTTTGCAATTGTAAAAACGTTCCTCCATTGTATATCATCTGTAGAGTTTGAACTCTGAGTTGTCAGCATTGTAGCAAAGACTTTTCCCACTTGAGACATAGGACTAATTACGTTAGCTGGTGGTGGCAGATTAGGCTGCTACCCCAGGCAGGAGAAAACCAGGCTCTGGTACCATGTGCTACATTCATTGGGTAGCCATCCAGGGGATTATCCTGGATTGGTTCTTTTTCCCTTGCGCCCCAACCGCCAGATGTGGGGGACTCATGCCTCCAGAGTGGGGGATGGGCTGCTGGCACCATGTTTGGGTCCAGGGGAGGGGGTTATGGAGGAAACACAATACTTTTCCCTCCCCGCACCATGAGTTGTAAGAGCTCCTGCCCTATTAGGTGCCCCCCAGAGTTGGGGCCATACATTAGGACCAGGAGATTGCCTGGGGGAGCCCAACTCTTTCCCTGTTTCATTCTCCCCCAGCTGCTCTAGGTTCTCCCAGTGCTGCTGCAGTTTTGGAAGCAGCATGGACCCAGTGTTAGAATTTTTGTGGTCAGTTACTATTTTGTCATGCTACCCGAGGAAGGCAAGTGAAAAAAGAGAAATGGTGATATTTTTAACAGTTTTTATCTCAACAAGGTTTCAGGAGAACTTCATGAGCCAAAGAAAAGGCACTTTTTTAGCTGGAGGATGTTCTTATGGGTGAATTTTAAAGGCCTGCTGCAAACTATGGAGGTCTGAGAGTTCTTCAAAGAAAAGGTTGCAAGCGTTGTTTGTAATGGAAAGTGTTAGGCAACCTGAATAGAGAAGTCACTAACAGCTGCTCCATTCATATAAAAATAATTTACTTACACACCCACATATCCCAAAATGTGTTCCGAATAAAATCAGTTTTTAGTGATTATTATTGTGTCCATGATAATACAAAAGAGACAGGACCGAGTTGTCGTGAATAAAAAGGTTATTCTGTAGTCGGGCCGTTGATACAGCTAGTTGGCCCTCTAGTTATCCGTAGCTTTGTAGCTCAAATATTAATTAAATACACTGCCTGCTGCTAATCAACACATCCATTTCCCGTAAGTCCTGGCCTGGAAGGGACTGGTGATTACAATACAAATGTGAGGGATAACTGTGAAAAGTGAACAGTTTTCACATACACTTCACATATGTTTATCTAAGGTGGATGCTTCTATTACTGCTGGAGCAATTCTACTGAATTCTAATGAAATTCTAGCAATTCTAATGAAAGAGAAGCCTCAGCAGAGTAACTGAAGAAAAACAGTCATTTCTATATGGTATAATGTGCAGTATAACTGGAAGCATTTAATTCATAAAGAAACAGTTTGGAAAACCAACTCCGCTGGGCAATAATGTCAACCACTTTTTCCAATGACTGAACAATAGCCTTCTATTTAAACCAAAACTCCATTCAATATATATTATATGACCTATTGATTATTTTTGTCCAGAGTTTTAGTAAAAGATTAAGGAGGAGGATTTTCAAATGTTCTGAGGGTTTTATCATTGAATTCATTGGTAAAAGTTAGGCCAATGGTAAAAGTAGGCCAACGCAGAGCACTTTTGAAAATCCCACCCTAAGTGCATATGAATAATTTGCAGCCACCTGTTTTTGCAGTTCAACTTTTGGAAGCATCTTCTGCATTAATATAAATTAGATTCTATAAGGAGACTAGGTGAAAATTACAAAGATGTCATATGCAGAGTTTGGAGAAACCCACTACTGGTAAATCCAGTTTGCATGGTTTCATCTCCTGCTGCCAAAATTTTTCACAATACAAGTCCTTTACCTTTGTTTCTTTGTCTGGTTTACAACTTTTATAAACGGCATGTAATACATAAACTCTCGACATTTGGTCAAGACTTGGTGATTTAAAAAAAAAAAATAAGAACACTTATTTATTCTCAGATAACAGATGTCTCTGCAGTCATTAACTCCAACCAAGAACATTTTGTACAAAATAGAATGGACATTTTTGGTACTATGATGATTTGTGACCTTTAACTTTATCTGTTCATTGAGATGTAGCTGTTGCATCCAATCTTCTACTTATCTTGATGGTCTTTTACTGACACAGTTTCTCTGTAACACTTAACTTTATTATGACCCTTGCTTCTGAAAACAAATAATTGGGGCTAAATTTCCTAAAACAGATGTAAAAGAAGTGCCTGCAGTATAAATATATCTCTGATCCACTAAATGGGTAATTATGCTGCAGCATATCTGAATGAGAGAAAAATACACATTTTGCATTTGCACTAACCTATTTGTATGTTTGTGTACATTTTATAGCTAAACTGTAAACACCTTGTTTATAAGAATCTTTAAATAATGAGAAGGATGTAACACTCTCTGTTACAATGCACATTATTAACATTACTCTTATAACTTCTTTGTAACTTTCATATAGCAAACATACACAGTAGGTTATTATCATTCTTAAACAAAATCATTGAGCCTATGACTTATCTGTTTCACCTCCAAAACATAAAATAATCCAATTTTAAAAAAGGTTTTAATACCAAGTATTGGTTCATTAATATTCACTGATGGTACCTACCAAACAGCACCATTTTCACCCATCCCAACTCCGGTTAGCTTGTGTGTGTTCTTGCTCTGCATAAGAACCATTCAGAGGGAAGCAAAATGCATATATTGCAGGTACTTCCTATGGTGTCTGAGACAGCATGGGAATCACATACCAAACTCACCAACAGCATGAGTCACTGGAATCTATTTTTGCTGGAAGAAGAAGAAAAGGAGCTTCCCCCATCACTAGTGATACCCAGAAAGGGCTTAGAGGGTAGGATGGAGTGAAAGAGAAAGGAAACAACCTTTCCTTTCAATGGGGAAGGAACATGGCCCCTCCCTCTCAGGGTCCAGAAAGGAAGAGATGGAGGTGAAGAACAATTTCATTGTTTAGAAGAATTGCAGAGCTGAAACCATTGCAAATTGAAGTTAGGGCATAACTAATTTGTATGATGGCTCTTCAGCTCTTGGAGGTTGAGTACCATTGTTGTATAATATTTTTATACATCCGGATCCATGGTGTAGATGAGTTACCTTCATATTTGATTTAAAAACTGTAAATGATAGGAATTGTACAGGGTTTATGTACATATCTCAAATTTCTGGAGTGGCCAATTTACTGTAAGACTATAATCTTTCAGTATGAAATGTTAAGTAGTTTAAATCAAACATCAAAGAATATTAATAATTTCCTAACAACTCACAAAAGTAAACAGTAAATATTATGTTTAACTAGGTCTAACTAAGAATGATGGTTAAGTAAGATATTTAATACGATCTAAGCAGGATTGGTCATTTACAAAAAGGCAAATATATTTTTCCCTAAGTTTCTTCATTGGCATTATCATCCGTAAAATGTGTGTGTTATGTTGTGCTCCTCACTGTGCCCAGTATTTATAGAACATACACAACAAAACAAAACATGATCTCTTCTTTATTTGTCAGATATCATTTTCTAAACCTAACTCTTTAAGTGTTAACATATTCTTGGAATAGTAGATGAAAAGACTCAACAACAAGACTCTCTAAAATGTGTGCACTCCTGACCAAAAAGATCTCAAAGCCTAAAGGCCAGAAAAAAATTAAAGCAGAAGATATGCAAAATCAGTCATGCATAGTTTGAAATATCTCATTTTTCTTGTTGATATGAATACTGAAACACGATGCCCTGAGGAAGTCTACTGTTTAATTATGAATATCCCTTTATGCGTTGCAGAAAAAATGTTTCCATCTCTGACCTGTCTTTTGAGCTGCAGCTTAACCATGCAAACTGTAGGGCTCATTGTGTTATCTGAACAGAGTTGTTTAAATGGCATTTTAGATAAAATCTCATTTAATTTTTAATTGCTATTTTTCTTTGCTTGCTCTTAAGTTTAAGTATAAATTCAAGAAAGTCATTTGGATGATCATGAAGACCAGATGCTATTGTGCTCTCTCCTAACACTGGCAGTAAAAAAGAACCGTGAGAGGAATGGTGATAACAGCTTTTAGTTTTTAGGCTCATTTGGGAACTTACCCTGTGAAGTGGTGAAGGCCTCCCAGATAGCAATCAGTACACTATAGGATCAGATCCTAGAGGAATTAGGTAGTTTTAAAAATGTATTAGCCACAATGTTTAATATATTTCAGGGTCATTGGAAGCAAAGTAACAATAGAGACAATGGCATGCTTTTACTTTTTGAAAGAAACATAAAGAACATTGCTAGGAAGGCTAATAACATTCTGTTTCATTTTTCTTTTTGTTATCAGAGAAGCAGATCCACCTATCTATCAGTCATATGTGGGTGGGATTGTCATAGTACATACAGAACGGAACTTAAAAAAATTGGCTGAGATTGTGTGAGGCCTAAAAACATCAATTTGGACACTTGTGTGGCATTTTGTCGAGAAGAAACTTGACAGAAGTTGGCCCTTACAAGAACTGGAGGGATGAAAATTAGGAAACTGGGCTTGGTAGTGTTTATCTGTGTAGTAGGAAAGAATAATTCTCTCTAGTGCATGAATTACTGGGGGAATTTTATGTAGGGGGTCAGACTAGACTATCTTAGTGGTCCTGTCTGGCGATAAAATCTATGAAATTTTTCCAATAGATCTATCTTTCATGCTGTCATGATAATTATCTTTTAACTACCTAACTTAGAAAAACATTTGATAGAGACCCAAATGCTGTTAATTCTTCTCTGCAATAGTTAGCTGAAGTTACTACACGCATGTCACTCCATTCGAGCTAGCCTAGCTTGAATGAGAGTGACCACACTTCAAGACAACACTGTAGATACACAGAATGACTGGATTAGCAGCTGATGGGTGGTGTAACTCAAGCTGCTGCAACCCCACTGCATTACTGGCTCCAGCATCAGCAGCAGTGGTCCTTCAGCCCATAGCAGCTGACCGGCCAGTTAGCTCAAGCTTAAAGCATCACTTAAAACTAGAGATTTTTGTGTGTGGTGAGGTTAGGATCAAAACTCAGGTTGTAGCTCAAGATGGCAATGCAGTGCAGAGAAGCCCTTAGTTAGTTTCCTCTGTTTGGAATCATTATGGGGGGGAAAAAAGATTTATCCTGATAGATTTATTCCAAAGGGGTTAGGTTTCTTTATGTTTATAGGCATAAAAACATATATTCTCTGGCCAAGAGAATTAGTCACTTCTGTTTTCCTGTAGGGACTTTACCATCTTATCAAAATATTAATTTGAATATTCATCTAACAATCGTGTTAGGAAGGAATGAGTGAACTGATTTGGGTAAAATTTAATGTAGGTCCTAAATATTTGTCCATTGACCCAAACAGAACCTTTGGTCAGGCTCAGTTAAACATGAACTGCAAAGCTAAAATCAGAACTGAGAGAAGACAGAAATATGTGCTGTATGCCTGACTAACCAGGCTATGAGAATCTTTCAGCACAGAAATAAGCTTTAAACCTACTTTTTAATATGAATTATTTTCTCCTTGTGAGATCTCCTGGCATATACTAGTTCACTAAAGATATCTCAAACTCCATCTTTCTGGATCATCACTTATACCATTAGTCCTCAATTAGTGCAGTTTGTGTTTCTGGGCTCAGCTCAATTTTCATTTTAGTGTTGTATTTATCTTCAAGTCTCCACTCTCCTTCCTTGTCCTTCCCAGGATTCCCTCCTTGTCCCACTCCCCCTCTAGTCCCCAAATATCCTTCCCTATGGACCCATCTTCATTCCTGATTATATTGCTTACCCCCCACTCTACTGCTATCCCTCTCCCCACGTAAAATGAGGACCCAACTGACAATTTTCAAATCAAGGTTGGATGTTTTTCTAAAAGAGATGCCCTAGGAACTATTTTGGGGAAGTTCTACAGCCTGTTATGCAGGGGGTCAGACTAGACCAGTGGTTCTCAAAGTTTTGTACTGGTGACCCCTTTCACATAGCAAGCCTCTGAGTGTGACCCCCCTTATAAATTAAAAACACTTATTTATATATTTAACGCCATTATAAATGCTGGAGGCAAAGCGGGGTTTGGGGTGGAGGCTGATAGCTTGTGACCCCCTATGCAATAACCTTGCGACCTCCTGAGGGATCCTGACCCCCAGTTTGAGAACCCCTGGACTAGATGATCACAATGTTGCCTTCTGGCCTTGGAATCCATGAACAGGCATATGGCCTCACTGCTACATCTTAGTATGTTTGCTTATTGCACCCTTCAGTTTTATGGTTACTTGTACCCCAGGACTGCACACCTCATGCAAAGCAGGAAATCCCTCGTTCTGACATTTCCCTTCAAAGAGGTGTTGCACTTTGAGAAGCAAAGAACTGGAAGGCTCCAGCATGCAATGAGTGGCCCTATTGGGAAGTTACAAGACCTTCTGCACTCCTTTTTAAAAGAGAAGGAGGGAGACAGCAAGAGGGGTGAAAATTACAGGTAGGAAGCTGGAGATTTGATGTGGGGTTTGGTGAGAGTGAGGGACTGGGAATTGGACTCAAGTCATATGAGGAACAGGGGGTGGGGAGTGAGAGGAGGAAGAGAGTGCAGTGCATGAGGTATCTGGAGTGCATGCTGCACCCTGTAAGAGCATGCAGTTGGGGTCATTCTGACTTGTGCTCCCTATAGCCATCATAGGAATTGGGCCCATTTCAATCACAATGCATCTGATACTCCTGAGGGAATTCTGCACAGAAAAAGAAAATATTCTGCACCAAAAAATTAAATATTCTGCACACAATATTTTAAAATCCTGCATATTTTATTTGTCAAAATAACACAATATAACCACACCATTTTCAATTATTTGCTGATAAGTATTTTGAAATAAATTACCAAAATAATTGAAAATGGTGTGATTATATTGTTGTTGTGTTTCTGTGTTATTTTGACAATTAAAATATTCAGAACTTTGCAGAATTTAAAATGTTTAAATTTTTCAGTGCAGAATTCCCTCAAGAGTACCAGGGTTCTGTGTGGCGCAATCTGGGTGTGGGCAGCTCGGTGGGGGGTCTGGGTGCGGGGGGGAATCTGGGTGCACAGGGGCTCAGTGCAGGGTTCTGGGTGCAGGGGGAATGGGACTCTGCAAGGGGGGGCAAGTTGAAGATGGTTAGGGCTCAGTGGATGGGGGGAGTGGGGCTTGGTGGGGTGGGGGCTCATGATGCAGGGGGTGAGGCTCGGCGGGGTGGGAGTTTGGAGGGCTCCATAGGGGGTTCTGGGTGCGGCGGGCTCCTGATACGGAGGGGGCTTGGTGGTGGTGGGGTTACAGGTGCGCATGTGGGGGGAGGGATCACTGTACAGGGAGCTGCTCCCTCTGTCCGCCCAACCCCGGTGCATCCGGACCCCCCTCCGTACCAACCCTTCCCCCCCCGCTGAGCCTCACCCACCCGCACCTGAAACCCCTCCAAGCCTCAACCGCCCCGCATGCAGACATCCCCTCCCCCTGCGGCGCAGAGCTTCCTGCAGCTAGGGGAAGTTTCTGGGGCTTGATCTGACCCAGCCCCGGCTGCTCTATGCAGGGAAGGGGAAGGGGGAAGTCGGTCTCCGTCGTCCTCCCCTCTCCAAAGCTGGGACTGATGTCCCTGGGTGGCCAGGGCATCCCCAGGCCCCACCCCCCACCAGGGCCATAGCAACAAAGAACGTGGCCCCCTCCGAACGGTGGCCCCCTCCAAACATATGTCCGGGTGGGGCCCCTTACAATGCAGAAACTGGAATGCGGTATTTATTTTGCCACTTTTAGGGGCCCCCTTCCTTGCGGGGCCCCCTCCGGTCGGAGGGTACGGAGGGCGCTCGCTACGCCTCTGCCCCCCACAGTGATTTACCTCTCTCCCCCTTCCCCCCCGGCTGCCTGAACAGATGCCTCTGAGCTGCCGGGGAGCGTGAGTGAGTACTGGTGCAGCATTTTCTGCAAGGAAGCAAAGGGATTCTGCAGGGGGGTATTTTTCTGTTGTGCTGCAGTTGCACAGAATTTTCCAAGGAGTAATCTGAGAGCTCCTAGTGCAGCAGTGCATTTCCACTGCCTCTACGCTGAGCTGTGTATTAGGAGCACTACCTACCCTTCAGAGACCTATACTCAAATAGAGGTATTTGTGGAGTAATGTTTTAGCTTACAGATCTAGATAAAGGAAAAACATCTCCCGCTACTTTTATAAGAGATGGAAAAAAGCCAGCTGTTGAATTTTATTCATAGGTGAGCCTATGAAGTTTTTTTTCCAGTGGCTATACTCACAGCTTTAAAAAGTAGGGAATATTCTGTAAAATGTTTTTTTTTTTTTTTTTTTTAAAGTTTTCAGCTATGCACATAACATTGCTCTTGACGGGCTGCTTTGTAAACTACTGAACTTGCTTCAGATCCCTGGTTTACTTTGTGACAAGCCAAATGGGCTCCAGGACCCTCCCTTCACACCAGAGATACATGCCAGAAACCAAACAGATGGTAAACTAGGAAGAAATTACCCTCGGCATTCTCATTAGAACAGTTGGGGAAATTTTAATAGGCCCCCATTTGCCTTGTGCTGTATCTAATACCCTTTGAACTGCCACTTTTTTTTTGTTACAAGTCAACTACTGCCATGTATATTTTAATAGGGATTATCAAACACAATTTGCCCAGAAGATGTACCAGCCGTCCACTGCTAATTAGCCAACTTTAAATAATCACTGAGTTCTGGAATAATTGGAAAGAAACACTGTTTTTCCTGCCAATGCATAATTACTAATTAACAGGAAGATAAAATATCTGTATAGCAGTCATATCTGGAAGAATCTGTTAACAGTTAATTAAATTGTGAGTTGATGCCAAGCTGACATTGGTCAAGAAAGTTTAAATTTGAGTATAGTTTTAAGATTCCCCTCATTGTCAACATTCTGTACCAGAACCATAATGACAGTGAAATCTTTAAAGATAAAATGTCATGGCGTTGTCAATTCCTATTTAATGTACTTATAGCCAGAAGTTGACCCTTCCTATGAAAAGTGCCTGTCTCCTGTCATACGCATTACATATAGAATTTGATTTTTTTTAATCCAGTATATTTTCATAATCATAAAATTGACAATACTTGCCTGGGTTTACCTCATCAGAAATGGAGTACTGTGGTCTCTGAATATTCTGCTTGCTAAAAGACTGGAGGTTCTTCAAATATAATGTACTTCTAGCTGCCCCAGCATTAGAGAGGAGGATAATTTGGAAAAAAAATATTATGCAAAAAAATCTAAGGTTGGGTACTTTTAGTTTATTAGGACCCTAATCCATCACCCTCACTCATGTTGACATTATTCTGCAAGTAGTCCTATGCAGGGTGGAGTAAGGTGAGGATGGTAGAATAAGATACCTAATTTCATGTATCTGAGGGTGATGGAATCAAGCCCATATTTTATTTTTTGTAAAATCTCTCTGTAGCAGTAAAAGCTTTGAATGTACTTTTCTATAGTTTTTATATATCTGCGACTATATCCTTTAATATGTCTTAAGGTAGTGACATCAAAGACAGCAAGACTTATCCTTTCTCAAAATGAGGAATGCATAAAATTGTGTTTATTTGTGATCTTTGTTGTGTTACAGAGTAGCAGGTAAGAGATTAATAGCATCAAGCAGCACTTAATGTTTTACAGATAATTTGATCAGCTGGTTGGACAAATGGGAAGGAGGCAGACTATTTTGTGGGATGATACAGTGTTTATAAAGGAGCCCTAGGGTTTTCAATTGAGAAAGCGTTTACAAGCAGTTTACATAGCCAAAACCAAAGTGGTAAACAGTTGTACTGGGGCCAATCCTGGGTCAATTTGGCATGCATGTTTATTAGATAGTGGTGCTTCTCCAACTATTTGATACATCTGTTGTTCTCCCTGGGGATGCCCAGAATATATTAAAGTGAAAACATAGAGCATTTTTGAAGTTTTATTGCATTTTATTTTTTAATAAAAGCATTTAATAAAGCACTGCTTTAACATTTGGAATGACTGGATAATTCCTTTTGCTGTTATACAGCTTGTAAAATGATTACAATAAATTGAGGAATTCAGTAACAGAGGTATTTTACAGTGCTTCATTGTAATGGGTTTGTGACAATGTCATGTTTTGGGGTGCAATCCAGATCAGTAAGCGGCTGTGTCACTGCCTGCCCTTTAACCCTGGGTGCCTTTAATGCTCTGCTGCTGTGGCTCACAGCATGGACACCAACAGCCAGCAGACTAGCATGCAGTTCCCTGAGTCTGTGTGCTGTCCAGCCATGGTTCAGCACTCTGATCCCAGCAGCCTGCCTGTAACACAGCAGTTCCATCCTGGTTTCCACCAGCTTCTGGTTACTACTTGTAGAGGTGACCCCAAGACACCACTAGTCCCAAACTTCCCCAAAGCCATCTGCCCTGAAGGGTCCCACCCTTTCCTGGAATACTCAGAGAAATAGCAAGGGTCACTTGCTCCTTTAAAAAGACAAAAGCACATTATAGTTTATTAACTTAACTGGGGTAAATACACCCTTCCCTTCAAGCACAGCACTGAATTAGTATATTGTAAAAATAAAACAAGTTTATTAACAAAAGGACATAGGTTAAGTGATACCAAGTAGAAGGAATAAAGTTAGAAAGTTTCACAAACAAACAGAAGTAAAAGTATGTTTTCTAGTGGCTAAGACTTGACTCAACAAACTACAGCCTTGGTTCAAGGTAGAGTTCTTACCGGTCTTTTTCTTTCTGGCCATGGCTGATGTTCTCTCAGTCAGGACCTTCCACAGAAGTACAAGGTGCTGGCTTCCATTGTCTTCCTAAGTGAAAGATCCTTGCCTAAGCAGGTTTCTCACATATATTCAGTTCCCAGAGACTTCAACCCCCTTGGTTGAACAACCCATCTTTCTCAGCTTGCAAGAGCTCTGGCCCCTGGCGTCTGTCCAAAGATGGATGCCAAGATGGCTTCTTCTCTCTCCTTATTATAAGATTATTATTATCTTCCCAAACTCACTGTTTTGTCCCCAGAGTCAGGATGACCTCATGCTATTCTTACCTTTCTCTTCCTCATGCTGGACTTCTCATTCCCTGCTGATTCATATGTAAATAGGGCTTCAGTTGTTTTGGTTCCACAGTGCTACCTTTCTTCCTATGTGTGTGTGTGGGGGGGGTACCTGTTTTTCTCTGTGTTTGGTCACAAACTTTAAAGCATAATACCATTGAGTATCCATATTTCATCATATAGTGTTCATACGTAAATTTCACAATCATTTTCATCACCAGTGTGCCATTAGCTTTCATAAGGTCTTACCTGATATACTTTTATAATACAGTAATATTGTATACAGTCAGTTGATTCAATTACTTATCATTTAAGGTTCAGATCCTATGTTTTTATAGCCCAGATAAAGTTTATCTCTCCTGCTGAGGTGGAGACTCTATGTTAGCTTTGTTTACCTTATGTGTAAATGGCCTTTTGTGGTCTCTGGCTGATGATCAGGCTGTACAGACAAACAAATGTACATTCCTTTGTCTAAGGCAGACGGTGCTTATACATTGCTTGCCAAACACATTTTAATAACATAATTCTAGCACATATCCATAACACCCCATATATGGATCACACAAGTATATTAATAATAAGTGAATTTTCCAGTGATATATTACATGCCACCTTTTGGGTATGTATCATGACAACTTAGTGTTAAGTGTAGTGAGTATGTCAGGTCTGACAAGGGTTGCTGACACAGAGTAGTGAACCATCAATAGGCCTCTGTCACAGATAATGACAAATGGTAGTAGTTAGTTCATTAATCATATGCAACATTATGATTAATGTAAATTATGTAAAAATAAAGAAATCCTGATTTAATAAAAAAGACTGTGGTTTAAATGTGTAGTTTAAAGTATAACAGCTAGTATAGATGACCAGTATAGATGGCTAGTGTCATGGCTAGTATAGATGACCTGTAGAGACTACTGATATCTGTTTCACTTTACTGTTTCAGACTGATATATATATGACACACAACTATGTTAGTAGAATATTAAGGCTGCCAATTCAAGAACTCAAAAGTTAGGAAACACTAGTATTAAGGTTGCCTGTACAACCCTAATTCACACCCTTGTGCATATGCATTATCATGCATTCTTTAATTACATAATCACATACTACTTTTTTCCACAGCAACCTTGCCTCATTCAGTGCACAGAATGGGCAGCGTTTGCTTAATGAGCAGTTATTCAATATTTTATTTTATCCTCATTGTTAATGTGTTAATGTGTTAAAGCCTTGTTTACTGCATGTTATTCAATAATTCTGCCTTCAGAGCAAAATTTAATTTCCTCCTGGGCTTTTCTGTGGTGCTCATCACTATAATATCCAAATACTTCACAAATATTAATTAATTTATCTTTCTCACACTGATGTGAGGTGAGGCGGTGGTATTATCCCCATTTTTCAGAGTTGAGGTGCAGAAGGATTGAGAAAAAATGTTCACTAATTTTGGTGCCCAGTTTTACCAATATATAGCACTTTGTATGTTCAAAGTGCAGTTCCCATGGACTTCAGTTGCAGCTGTAACTGTTTAGTACGTCTGCAAATCAGACTCTAGGCTACGAAGTTGGCCATCTGGAAAATGAGGAAGACACAGTTAGTGACCACATGTGAAAAGTATGGTTTAAGTGACTTGCCTAGCATCACACAGGAACTCTGTGGTAGAGGCAGTGATAGAATCCATTCTTTAGGGCAGCATTCAACTGCCTTAACCATAAAACTATCCTTTTTCTTCCTGCAATAGTCCACCTCATTCACTACATACCTTCTAATGTCTGCAACAAATGAGGCATGGGTCCAACAGGCAACAGCCTCTTTGGCTGTACAACCCTCATTCATCCCTAGATTAAGACTATCCTGTGCACTGAATGAAGTAGGAGTTCTGGGGAAAATATAGGATGTGATCAGGTAATTAAAGTATGTTTCATTGTGTTTATGCACAAGGGGGCAGAATTAATGTTGGCTTTGGCTGCTTAACTTTGCAACCTGAATGTTCAGTCAATTAATTTCTGCATAATTACCTATCTTTTTTAAAAAAAGCAAATTTAAAAAACAGAAATTCCATCATGTGGCATCAGACTACTATCCCCACGGTTCATCAGCAGAGTTGGAACTCTTAGATCCACTACACTTTTGAACTAACAGAGTAACTGACAGCAGTAGTAGGTTGCATCCTCTAGAAGGGGATGAGATACACACTTTGCCAGTGGTTTTCATAGATATTTGCTGACTGCAGAGGAATGGTGAGTCTCAGGAATCTTGGGTTCCGTTCCATGTTCTGGAGGAGAGCGTGCTGTAGTAGGCACAGACACTCATGCCTTTTTTCCCCATAAGATTGATCCCTTCTGCCAGATCCCCTCCGAACTGTGTGTGGGCATATCAGGGTCACAGCTTGGCTATTCTGAAGATAGTAGTTTACTTAGATCAAGTTCCTGCACTTGTAAATGTAGGCACCCTCAAATATTTTATGGATAGAAGTATGCATTGCAAACAGGCACACGTGCGTATGTAACCCTTCTTCCAGGAGAGAAGGACAGCAACAAGAGCCAGGTTCAGTCTGTCAAGGGGTCAAGTCCAGTCCCACATTTGAACAAAACTTTTAGGAATCTGTCAGGTGTGTTTGCTGGCGTTACTGCACCAAAAGCATATACAGCATTGCCAGGGCCGGCTCCAGCATTTCTGCCGCCCCAAGCCAAAAAAAAAAAAAAAAGTCGCGATCGGCAGCGGCAATTGGAAAAAAAAAAAAAAAAAGCCACGATTGGCGGCGGCAGTTCAGCAGCAGGTGCTTCGCTCCTAGAGGGAGTGAGGGACCTGCCGCCCCCGGATTGCCGCAGGTGCCGCCCCTCTCCCTTGGCCGCCCCAAGCACCTGCTTGTTAAGCTGGTGCCTGGAGCCGGCCCTGAGCATTGCAGGGTTACAAGTGGAAGCTGGCATGAGGAAGATCCGGCAGCTATGTTTTTAAAACATAAAAAGTTGCCAAGACTTAAAGTGGGAATGCTGTTCAGTTTATAATTTATTAGAAATTATAGTAATGTTCATCCTGCTATTTCCTATTCTTGTTAAATCCTTTTTCATAGCCTGTAAAAACTAAAATTTATTATTACTATATTGCTGTGCATAGCGCTTGTGAAAAGAACAATTGACTACATATCTTGATGACTCTTAATAAATTGGAGGAGGAAAAACTTGAGTAATAATTTAGGTATAATTTTTCAACACTATTTTATGCTTAATTTACAAGTTGGTATATAAGAAAGCTGCACTGTAGTTTCTTTAATGTGACAAGGAATATCTTTGTGTAAACCCTTCCTAGAATTTAGTTTTCATTTCCTGTTGAGTAACTGCTGTTGCCAAAGCAGGGCAAGGAACATGAAATCTTTTATTTTAAAACTAATACTTCTCAGCTTTGGAATCAATATATACATATTTTTCATATTTTTTAAATGTATGCTGAAATTTGAGAATAGATGAATGAAAAAATATGCTCAAAGATGAAAATAAGAGGTATAAAAATCCAGCTGTCTATTGGATAAATCTGAAGGTAATCTATATGTCAAAGGCTATTGAATTTATTCAGTGCGTGGAATAAACCATATTAGAAATTTTCTTAAATAAAACATTTTTTACTTTTAAAAAATTGATATTAAAATATAAATTTACTTAAAAGATAGGGATTTATGAAACTCAAACCAGGCACCATACTGTAATCCCCATCTGACTTTCAGCAGCAGTGAAAAGTAATGCAGTTATTAAAACCAAAGATGGCCTGTAGCCAAACCGTCTATCTCATGAGTTCATCAGGCTTGGGCTAGGTTAGTGCTTAGACAAGAGAAATCAAGGCGATACAGGAAATCCGATAGTGTTCATTCATCCCAGAAGAGTTGATAAACATACTCCAGTTTTGATCCCTGAAGGAGCACTGTATCTTGATGGTTGGAGTTATTTTTCAGATGTGATGTAAAACTGAGGACTCAATCCTATTAAGTACCATGAGTATCAAAAGACAGTGGGTGCTGGTCATGGTGTCCTTGCAAAATTCTAACTTGAGTAATTTCACTTGGGTAATTGCTTGCCTAAATTCCCCCCTGTAATTACGACAGTAAAACTTATTCAATTAGAATATCTAGTGAACTCTGAATTTCAGTGATGGTGGGGAAATTGTTCTTATATCTAGTTTAAAGCTTTTAGAGTGATTTTGGAACCTTTATAGTGAAAGGTACTATGCAAATGTAAGCAGTTATTAGTAATAGTTTACTAGGAATGGTGGAAAATATAAATAGCATTCTCCAAGACAATAACATTGTATCAGACATATAATATAGGGAGTAATGAAACATTTTACATAACAGATTACTAATAAAGTCAATAGTCTGCTTTTTAAACATACTCATGCTCTTTATATATCTGTCTTTGAATGACTAGCAGACACAAATGTATTGTGACATTACAGACATACTGCAATCAGATGGCATCACGGTCACCTTGACATTCTTTGACTTACTACGAGGGCAGTGTAATTATCAGTAAAATGAATCAATAAATACTGACACTAGCTGCTGGATGAAGACTATAAGTGGTAATGAAGTGTAGGTTAGAAAAGAGAGCCCGGTCAGCCTTGAGCTAGTGGAGCTGCTCCTTTAGCAAAATGGACAGAAATCTTAGGCCTTGTCTACATGGGTATTTTGGGAGGGGGGGCGAGTAGGGAGGGGTGGTAAATTGCCTTTTGTCCACACACAAGTTTTTTTAATTATCTGGCATTTTATATCATATTAATTAATCTGCTTTGGGAGTAAAATAATTCTATACTGGAATGAGTTTTTTGGGGGATAATGTTCATATGGATGCATATAGCCGCTGTAATATTTTAGATGAACTGTTTGGCTTCTGGGAATCCTTCCACTGCTACCCCATAATGCATAGCTTCTCATCTGGATCGGCCTGTGTACCTGTGTGCCCTCTATTGTTACAGTGTCATTTTCAACAGATGTCACCTCCCCGTTTAAATGCTGGCATGAAGCCATGTGCGCATCTTTGTGATTCTAGCTCATGGCAAGTATACAGCCATTAGAGCAGCCATGCCCCATGCTGCCACGTGAACCTGTAGAACAATGGGTGTAGTGGTTAGAGCAATGGGGCTTGGAATCGGGACAATCATGACAATTGATCTGTCAGCACCAAACTCGTTAGCTATTGACCGGTAGTAATCAGTGGTGGTAATCTTCCAGGTGGTGATGGCTGCATTTGTCTCCCTTTTGAGAGGCACCCTCATGTTGGATGTTCTATCACGGCAGCACCCGGGTGAATTCTGCAGACTTCTAGGAAAGTAGCCTTTGTCCTCCTGAAGCTCTGCCACCACAACTGGTCATTCTAGGTCTGCAGCACTATCCTTTCCCACCAGGCAGTACTTGTTTGCTGAACCCAGAAGCAGTTTTGCACTGAGTGAAGCCGCACCAAGAAAATGGCCTGCAGAAGTAACTGCTTGATTTCATCCCCATCTCCTCCTCTACTCAAATCATCACAGCATTATGGTGGCTGTCTCCTAACCTGCTGGAATTAGTGTCATGCTAATATCCTGCATGAATAATAATGTAATCATAAATTCCTTTATTAAATCCAAAGGCTGAATGGTATTTATGCAGTTGCTCTGAACATGCTTAAAAAGCCTAATTAAGCAATTTACTACAACCAAAGAGTGACAAAACATTTATATGCATTTGATCAAAATACTTACAAATGGGCTAAACCCAGGGTACTTAGGCCCATATTGGTCGGCTCCAACTTGATCAGGCAGGTATTAGCAATGAACCTTTTAAGAGTTTACTTTTTTATACCCTTTAACAAACAAATGATGTCATTGCCAATTATCCAACCTTAGCTAAGGCCAGAGGAAGCAGTTTCTTATATAGCCAATTATTTACTACATCTGGTACCCAATTAACTGTGTTTTATTTCTGTTACTTCAGCCCAAATCTTAAATGAGGTAACACTGATATTTCAAAGGGTCACTGCAAGTTTAACACCACAACCGCTCTTCTTTCTCATGATCTCATTCTTTTTGGTCACATCTTTTGGGCCTATTGCTCATGAAATATCCCAACACAATTTAACACCAAAGTTCACCAATATCTAATGTGGCCTATTTTCCTACAAAACCCATCCAAAGTCATCCAGCGGCGTGAACACTAATGCATGTGGAGGAGCCTATTCATATTAACGATGGTCAGGATCGTGGTGCTCAGCTCTGTGTTCTCTATGCTGCGTGACAGCAGTTCAAAAATGGCAATGACTTACAAAACACAGATAAATTATGGAATGCCAGGAGAGGAATCGTGGGAGTAGTTTAATTTGACCCAAAATCCCCAAATTCAAGTCGATTCAGGTAGGCATCTCCCAATGCACTGTGAGAAAAATCCAAGAGTGCACAGAGCCTAGCAGTAGAAAATTGCATCATGTGATATCTGCCTAGAATGCTGGGCAGCTGTTTTGAAAAAGTACAGAGTTGTGTGGACGCTATGACTCACAAGCTTAAAGCAGAACAAACAAAGCCTGTGGATGCGCTCTTTTGCTATAGATACTCTGTGTTTGCAGCAGAAAAAAAACATTCAAAAAAGACATTTACATGTTGACTAGTTAAAAAACAGATCTAAATTTTAAATACTAATTCATATTCAAATGGTAAATATAAAATATTCCATCTGTGCACTCAGCATATTAAAGTCAGTACTTTACAAGAGGAACGTCATTCTCCCTAGATTCCCCTTAATAGTCTTGGATGGAATTTCTCTCAGTCAATTACTTTCTTAATTTTATCACTGAACGTGTAACAGTAATATCATAGCACTCGTAACCAACTAATAGTAATAATTCACTTGTGCGGGACCTTTGGGATAAACTTTACTTAAGAAGGGCAAAGATCTAATAAACTCTTACAAAAATCTTCAGTCTTAAGCTGCTAGAGTTCACTTCAACTAAATTTGAATGTACTAAAATGCATGAAAGCTGCTTTCGCTGCAATTTTCTCAACGAATATCAAAGAAATGAAACAGCCCTCTGGCGTCTAATTGAAGTTTGGCTAAGGATTTAATTTGAATAGAAATCTCAGATCTGGACCTGGGAATTTGTTTTTTGTTTTTTTAATCGTGTGTGACTTTTTGAAAACACAAGGCACCTTTTGCTCAATAAAGTACTATTATTTTTGCACTTCTGATGTACTCTGCTACATAGATACCAAGCAAGACACATTCCTTGCCCCAAGAAATATTTGGGGTGCATTTGGCCACTCAGTTTTAGACCTTCTTAAAATCAGAGGAATTTTCAAAGCTGACAGTGGGTGGTTCAGCCGTTTGGAAAATTCAGCCTTTGCTCTGAGTGCCCTAGCTTCCTGGATCTTCTGCATAGTCAACTACAGGACTTTTCAAAAGGTAGCTGTTGCATTCAGTTATGATACCCAGCTACATCTGTGTCCAGTTGCTGGAAAATACAAAAAGATTGAGAATATCTTATTGCCATTATATAAATCCATGGTACGCCCACATCTTGAATACTGCATACAGATGTGGTCTCCTCATTTCAAAAAAGATATACTGGCATTAGAAAAGGTTCAGAGAAGGGCAACTAAAATGATTAGGGTTGGAATGGGTCCCATATGAGGAGAGATTAAAGAGGCTAGGACTTTTCAGCTTGGAAAAGAGGAGACTAAGGGGGGCTATGAAAGGGGTATATAAAATCATGAAGGGTGTGGAAAAATTGAATAAGGAAAAGTTATTTACTTGTTCCCATAATATAATAACTAGGGGCCACCAAATGAAATTAATGGGCAGCAGGTTTAAAACAAATGAAAGGAAGTTCTTCTTCACACAGCGCACAGTCAACTTGTGGAATTCCTTGCCTGAGGAGGTTGTGAAGGCTAAGACTATAACAGGGTTTAAAAGACAACTAGATAAATTCATAGAGGTTAAGTCCATTAATGGCTATTAGCCAGGATGGGTAAGGAATGGTGTCCCTAGCCTCTGTTTGTCAGAGGGTGGAGATGAATGGCAGGAGAGAGATCACTTGATCATTACCTGTTAGGTTCACTCCCTCTGGGGCACCTGGCATTGGCCACTGTCGGCAGACAGGATACTGGGCTGGATGGACCTTTGGTCTGACCCAATATGGCTGTTCTTATGTTCACTATTTTTAGACCTAGCATCTAGCAGGGCTCCACAAAGGCTCTATGTTGTGGTTATTGAGTAATATGAAGAATCATTGCAGGGTCCTGGAACACACAAGATATCAGAACTGCAAGTACTGCTAGGATTAGTATGGACAATTAATCACATCAGTCATTTCCCTTCTGAAACTAGTTGCCAGAGACATTTTGCAGAAAAGGAAAGTTATGTTGACAAGGGTAGCAGGAGAAGCAACTAGTAGAGAGGGCATGTTAAAAATGAACAAGAGATATACTGTACTTAACAACAAAGAACATAGTAATGTGTTAGTGATCACCACAACTATATAAGTAGTTGGGTTAAACTGGATAGCCCATGAGGTTTCATAAGCTTGTGTTCTCATGGCCATGCTTGTTGGGATTCCCTCTGAGACCTCTTTGCCCTAGGCTACCCAAGGACTCAGTTCAACTCCATATTTAATCACTCAGGTAAGTTTATTTGGCATACAGCAAAGCTAGGCTAAGTTGACCAGACTGAAACATAGGGGGTGGGTACAAGGTGTACCACACATCCAACGTTACACAGAAAATGTCTTCCTTTATATATATTTACACATTGCATTGCATTTACTATACATTGCATCACACATTTTGGAATTGGCTTGGTTACTTAGTAGGAACCAATCCCTGTACAGCATGCTCCGTCCATGCACTGTTCATGCATAATATGACCTCTATCTAGTATTACATTTAGGCTTGTTTACTAATACCAAGATGCTCCTGCTGATCTTAGCTAGCCATCCTCACTCCATCATACTGCTTGTTACGATAATCTTCCATTCACCTTCCTCATCATGCCTTTCTCTTAGACTCCAGTGGGCGCATGTGCGGCCCTGCGAGTAATTTTTTATTTTACCACTGCCTTGTGCCAGGCCACATTACCGTGAGCTTGCCCCTGAATCCCAAGCCCTTCCTGAATGGGCTGACAGGGAAGCCGGTGATGGTGAAGCTGAAGTGGGGGATGGAGTACAAGGCTACCTGGTGTCTGTCGACGGCTACATGAACATGCAGCTTGCAAACACAGAAGAATACATAAATGGTGCATTGTCAGGGCACCTTGGTGAAGTTTTGATAAGATGTAACAACGTCCTGTACATCAGAGGAGTAGAAGATGAAGAAGATGGAGAAATGAGCGAATAAGTTTGTATATTTCTGGAAAATAAAGATCAGTTTTTCACAAAAAAAAAAAAAAAGGAAAGAAAGAAAGAATTAGAGAAAAAGAAATGAAGCAAGTTACTTATATCAAGCCAGGCCTAGAATGTTTAACTTAAGAAATGTTTCTTAGAAGCTACAATCACTAATTTGTACTTAATGAAAATTAGCTAGATCAGATAAACTTTCAGGGATGGACCAGACTGGCTGACTAGACTTCTTAAAGTACAATATTGACATGTAGCATTTTGCTTTAATAACAAGCAAGGCAGATGTATACATCTGAGATATTTCACAGACAACTAACCTTTCTTAGTGCTCAAGTCTCAAATGTAGTAATAAGAAACATACATATCTTGTTACAAATAGTATCTGAAAATAAAGCCTGGAACAAAAAGTCACTCCTTCCTTTTAACAGGTTAGAAGTACACAAAAGATATAAATACAGGCTATGGCACGGTCTCCTCTGTGAAACTACATAGGATTACCTCTATATCTTTCCTAGCAAATTTACTTGTATATACATCTAAATCTTGAATATACAGGTCAACCAGAAGAGGTGGAATAGTACACTTGTACTTTGAGTAAAAATGTAAAGAAGTTCTTAGAGGCTGAAAAGCCACATCATGTTCTATCCCCAAAGATCATTTTAAAGGCAGTCTGTTTATAGTTGGTTAATTTGCTCTGTTAATTAACTTTTCATGTGGACTAGCCTTGCTACACTGAATTTTGGTTGTAAAATTTGGCAATTGGTGCTGTATATGTGCAGTGATATTGTCGGTGTTTTGGCATCGTCAAAGCTGAAAGCAGTTTGAATGTAAGCCAATGATTCAAACACATTTCTAATTCACAAAAGGAAGACTGACTAGCAAAACAATTTCCTGTCCTGTTTGGCTTTGGATTCAAATTGCAGGGGCTCTTCATGGTGAACAAGTCCATTTAGTTGAACTATGAGGCCATGACACTTGTTACAAATTACTTATTTTTTCATAATAATATTGCAGAAGTTAGACCTGTTCAGTGAATCTCTGTTCAATTAATTTGTTTGAAGAGTTCTTGATGATGCATGACTAGAAAAAAAAGAAGTAGCTACTCTTAAGGTACTGTAGATTGTTTTAGTATGTGTTGTGGAAATTCACGCTACCTGAAAGCCTCTGAAATGCTCAGGAGGAATGAATCTCAAAATAAAAAGTGGCTTTTCATGTGTTGCCTTATTGAGTTACATTAGGTAGTTTCCCATATGTACTCAAAGGCTGAATTCCACCCTACAGTATGTCTCTAGTGAATGACTCAGAAAGCATTTCATTTTGAATTGGTTCATTTACAATGTCCCACTGCGGCTTCAGTTGGGTCAATCGTGAGAGATGGTTTGAGGCTCTTCAGCTTCATTTACCGTAATCTTTCACAAATCCTCACCACATTTTGCAGGAAACACAAGCCTACTACAATTCTCCTTTATTACTGTAATTTAAGGATCTATGCACTCAAGATGGCAACTTGTATAATATTTTGGAGACAATTCCACTGATTTGCTGAGAGTTTATAGAATAATATCTACACTTGTGTTCCTAAAGTGGTGTGCCATAATTAATCTACATGAAAGAGACATCAATTTAATACTTGTATGTATTGGACAATGTCTCAGATATATACAGCCTGCTAACCCTGAGCACACAGTGATGGAAGATGGAGCATACTGATTCGTTGGTTAGTATTTGAATGGATAATGTTCTGGCCAAAGGCAGGTTGGTAGAAAATACTAATAATTACCATATGGGCTTTAAAAGAACAGTGTTTACTATTTAAGTCCCACAAACATATCCCAACATTTAAGAAATCAGTTTAACAAGGGGTCTTTTTTGTAAATCACTACATAGTATTGTGAACTGTAACAAAATATTCTGCTCTGTTTTGTTGATTTTCATTGTCTGTTTAATTGACACTTTCCTGCATGATTTACTAATAAAACAAAATGTGCTCTGGTGTACTTGTCACAGTACAAAACCTCCTGGAGGCAAACAAAGGCACCAGGGAAGAAATATGTCAAATCTGGAGTAGTGCCCCTGATAAAAATGAGATATTGCCCACTGGTAGCATTTCAGAGGTAACAACGCTGAGACATAAGTAAGGTTTTATGTCTTCCACAAACCATAAACAAAGATCAGAGATGTAGTGTTTTTCAAGCATTTAATATAATTTCTAAGTCTAGAAAAATTTGCACTTTAATACATTACATCTCAGTCCAGTTTATTTGCAAGTTAATTTTCTTAGGGTACGCACTGTTAAAATTTACAATTTGGTCTTGTGTTTTTAACTGTGTTACCATTACGAGGGACTACTTTATTAGAGCAGTTGAATCATTTAGGAAGGCAAGTGTCAACAGTGCAGAAGGTTGTAAATAAGATAGAAATTACAGTCATCAAGACAAAGTAACATGGGTTCTTCACAGATATTTTTTGTATTTTTGTGCCCTAAGGACAAATAACAAATCCCCTAGCTTTTCAGGAAGGCAGTGTAATGAAGTAATTTTTCTTAAAAGTTAAGATTTTTTTTTAAATGGTCAAACTGGGAAATATAACTGGACAGGAAAATAGTGTTATCCTCCTAATAAAGGAGACACATCACTGCATTATATTCAGCAAGAAAGCATCATGAAGAAACATTTATTTCATAAGATCAAATTAGACAATATTTAGGAGAATTATTGTTAATAAGTGTTGTCATTTTGTGGCTGTTGCAATTATATTTGCTTTCCCTCCGTTCCCCCATCAATTATATTCAGACTTAACAATAAAATATACGTTCAGTTCTAAAATAGTTCTTATTTTTGGCTAGTGGTACTTTATATACATATATTAAACATGTGTTGTACAACCCATGTTAACTCTGACATTCTTTGCAGAATTTGAGCTTTTTGTTGGGAAAAAAAAAAAGTTTTAAGGCCCATGTGATCACAGTGGAAACCTTCTGAATATGAATGGATGACATCTGGATCAACACAGAGCCTGAAAGGATAACTCTGAGAGGTGTAAATTAACCCTATTCCTCCTAATGAGGTATTAATGCTGAATCCTGATCATCATTGTTAGTTAGCTGACTGCTGCTAATTTTAACAGACATATCTAGCTAAAATGCAAGTTGGGTATGATTAGTTATCATGGGCCCAACAGATCTACATTTCCTGAGTCAGTATTAGAAAAAGCTATACCCTTGTCACAGGGCTTAGCGATCTACTGATACTACTGCTCTAGTGGCTACTTTGACATCCACTCTGGTGGGAGGCCCCTCTTCCCTGAGCCATGTGAGCTGGGGGAAGAAGAGTTCCAGAGATGAGCCAGGCCCTTGTGCCAAGGAAACCAAAGTTGGCAGGAGAACACAGAAGTAGCAGTTCTGCAGCAAGGACTGATGATATCAGAGCATTTTCTATGTTTTGATTCTGGACATTTGCATTCTCTTCCCTGCAATGATTGACTGTTAGCTGCAACCTTCTCCAACCCCCTCCCTCACAGTCTCTTCATCTTACCCTCACTCAACCTGCTCTCCATGCTCCTTGACCATCCTTCCCTTCCTCTCTTCTTCCCTATCCTGTCCTCCTCACCCTTCTTTCCTTCAGTGTCCCCTCCCCTTCCTTTGCCTTTCCATTTAGCTAATTCTCTGCTGTAGCCATTTACTGAACACCTGTTCATAGCTAGAGGTCACTTTTCAGGCACCCTGCCCCTTACACAGTCTCTCTTATGGCTAACAGCATCCCCACCTAGGGATGGTTTAATAACCGTAATTATTCAAACAGTCCTCAGGGTCCCCAAATAAAGTCCATATCCGTAACACAAACATTCATATTCAGCCCTGGTTCTTCTGCCACACTTGGAGCTCTTCCTCTGACCCAGGCTGGTCCACCCAGAACCACCAGTCCCCCTCCTTTCTGGCTGGAGCTCTGGCCATAGCTTTCTTTTCCTGTCAGTCACACCCTCCAGCTTCCAAGACTTCCCTGCACAAGCCTTTCTTATGTCCTGCAGTTTCCTGAGCTTCCCTCCTTCACTGCAGCCACCTGTTGCCCTTTATTACCTGATCCAATCCAGTAATCAGGCCCTCCAGCCCCTAAGAGGAAAGTCACTCCTAACAAAACCCAACCTAATTTTATTTTGCTTGGTTGGTTTGTTTTGTTATATTCCTTTCCCCTCCCCTCTGCCTTGTCTGTCTAGATTGTAAGAACTTGGGGACAGGAAGTGTCTACTACTCTGTTGGACAGAGCCTAGCATAGTGGGGTCCCATTTTCACTCAGTCCTTAGGTACTTATTCACTTAATCAAGACACCTGTCAATCTTCTTTTGATAATCTAAACAGGTTGAGCTCTTTAAGTCTCTCACCATAAGGCATTTTCTCCCACCCTCAAATCATATTTGTGGCTCTTTTCTGTACCCTCTTCAGTTTGTCAACATACTTTGTAAAATACGGCCTTTGGAACTGTACACAGTATTCCAGTTTCAGTCTCACCACTGCCATATACACCGCTATCTCGATATAACGCGACCCGATATGACACAAATTCGGATATAATGCGGTAAAGCAGTGCTCCGGGGGGGGGGGGGGGGCTGTGCACTCCGGCGGATCAAAGCAAGTTCAATATAATGCGGTTTCACCTATAACGCGCTAAGATTTTTTGGCTCCCGAGGACAGCGTTATATCGAGGTAGAGGTGTATATAAGTAAAATCACCTCCCTGTTCCTACTCACCACTCCCCTGTTTATACATCCAAGGATCGAATTAGCCCTTTTTGCCACCTATTGCACTGGGAGCTCATGTTGAGTTGCTTGTGTACTATGACCCCCAAATCCTTTTCTAAGTTTTGTTTTCCAGGATACAGTCCCCCATTCTGTAGGTATTGTCTGCATTCCTTGTTCCTAGATATACCACTTTGCATGTGGCTGTACTAAAACACATTTTGTTTGAATGGGCTCAGCTTACCAATCATTCCAGATCACTCTGCATGACTGCCCTACCCTCATCATTATTTATCACTTCTCCAATCTTTGTGCCATCTGCAAATTTTATCAGCA
This sequence comes from Emys orbicularis, assembly GCF_028017835.1. NCBI lineage: Eukaryota > Metazoa > Chordata > Testudines > Emydidae > Emys > Emys orbicularis. Next base: position 28,348,371 of record NC_088683.1, on the reverse strand, counting down.
GTGATTTTGTCAGCAGTGACTTCCAGATCATGGATGAAAATGTTGAATAGGGTTGGGCCTAGTACCTGTGGAAGCCCAGAAACACCCCTATTCAATGATGGTGCTCTATGGTCAGCTACTTTTTGAGCTCTGTCAGTTAGACATTCCTTAACCCATTTACACTGAACTTTACTGATTTTGTATAGTGCTAATTTTTAATCAGAATATTGTGCAGTACTGATTCAAGTGCCTTGCAAAAGTCTAAAAGGATGATATGGAGCTAAATGAATAGAAATCAAAAGGCAAGAATCAAGACTTTCAGGAGCTGTTGTGCATATCTTGGAAAACAGAGGTTCTATCATTTTTCTGCTATGTTAAGTAGCGATGGGAAAACAAAAAATGAAGAGTGACTATAATATGAAACAGCCAATGCAGCGAGTATCAAGGTGATTAACACAACTGGAAAAGTGCCTCTCTTATTCACATGCTGTCTTCTTAATAGAATCTGTTAAGAAGGTCAACAGTCAAACTGAAATTGCTACATAGGCCAGTTATGAAACTGCTTAGGTTCAAATTATGGGGATTTCATGAAGCAATGCCCCTCAACTGTTGTCATGATTCAGCTTGGAAGTCTGAAAATTTGACTCTCATTCAAATGTCTGTACAATGTAGAGAAACCGAATTATCTGACATCACATTATACCTCAACAGTATTATCATTATCTATTATTTGTTCTAGTGTAACGTATTTGCCTGGCATATTACTGACATTCATAGAAAAGTTCTTGCTCTAGAGAGAGTAACTGTCTGAAGAGAAAAATTGTGAGCCAAGGCTATTTTGCAGGGGACAGCAAAAAGCAATCGGATTAAGCATGTATATTTGTCAGGCATCTTCAGAGTTCTGCTTCTTTTTGAGGAGGATGGAGAAGGTATTAAAATGGTTTGCTCTTCTTTCTTGAAAGGACTAGTGTTTGTAGTCTCATGGAAGAAACGTGCTTTGAGGAGGAACACAAAGGAATATAGGGTTTAGTGGAACAAGTCAGGAAGGGGAAGTTCCAGATTCATGGAGGAAGATAAAGTCAAGAGGAAGAGAATGGGGCAAAGAAAGCTGTTAGAGGTGCAGCTTGGGTGAAGTGAAGGCAATGAGGCAGGGAGTAATAAAAATTAGAGCAGAGAAGCTGGATGGAGCTAAATTGTGCAGGGCCATGAAAAATAAATTGCTAGTCTTCTTATGACCATTGAATATGCTGATTCTACCGATGAACTTCCAAGATCTGATCCACATACAGTTTTTTATTTGTGGGATAACAGAATGTTTATGTAATTCATGAAAGGTTATGGCCTGACCTCAATTTAAGGCCAAAGGCCTCTCAAGAATGTGATGCAAGATGTGATATCTCTGCATTAGCTAAATTTGCTGGCATCACAACCTCTTGGTGATTCTTCAGCAGAAGGAGTGAAGAATGGCATGGTTTGCCTTTCGTGGTAGTTGTGAAGAAAAATTAATTCAGTACCACTGTAACAGACCTTAGCAAAAGCTGTATGGGAAGGATTTAAATGGCCATCCTTGAAATTAGATCACATGGCCAGAACCACTGCTAGGTAAGGCTTTGTGTGAGGAAATTCTAGTGGAATACAGCTGAATGGCTGTAAGGTTTGATGGCTCAGCAGATGAAAGGTTGTGTAAGATTTGATGAACTTCCAAGATCTGATCCACATACAGTTTTTGTACTGGTATTAATTATTTTGACTTGTGAAAATAGCTATACTGGTACAATTTCACATGGATGAAGTTATATGAATATAAAAGTGCCTTATACTGGTATAACTTCCTGTTCTATGATAGCTATATGGGTATAAAGCATCTTATAGCCATATAACTATGTCCATGCTTGGGGGGTTGTACTGCTTTAGCAGTTGTAGTGGTACAATGTTGTGTGTGTAGACAAGACCAGGGCCAGCTCTACTGTTTTTGCTGCCCCAAGCAGCGCGCCGAATTGCCGCCGCAGACGGCGGGGGCAGTCCATGTGCCGTTAGGGCGGCACGCGCGTTTCTGCGGCGGCGGCAATTCGGCGGCAGCTTCTGTCTTCTGCCACCAAATTGCCGCTGCGGGGCAGCTGAACATAGAAGCTGCCTCCGAATTGCCGCTGCCGCAGAAACGCACGTGCCGCCCTAATGGCACACGGACTGCCCCCGCCGTCTGCGGCGGCAATTCGGTGCGCTGCTTGGGGGCAAAAACACACGGACTGCCGCCCCTTGCAGATTGCCGCCCCAAGCACCTGCTTGGAAGGCTGGTGCCTGGAGGCGGCCCTGGACAAGACACAAGTAAGCCCCTTCTAACTGAAAAGCATTGATCAGTTGGTATAGCTGAAGACTACAAGAGGCTCAGTGATCTTGCATTTCTGATGGACATCACCTCACAGTGAAATGATTCAAATCACAGCTTTAGAACAAGAATCCACCAGTTAAGATACCTTTCAAGAAAAATTAACAGTCCTCCAAAGAAAGTTGAAATTTATTCATGGACATTTAGGGTTGCCAGGTGTCCGGTTTTCGAATGGAATGCCCGGTCAAAAAGGAACTCTGGCGTCTCTGGTCAGCAGTGCTGACCGGGCCGTTAAAAGTCTGGTTGGTGGTGCAGCAGGACTAAGGCAGGCTCCCTGCCTGCCCTACTTCCGTGAAGCTCCCTGCTTGTCCCCCCTCTGGCTCCTGTGTGTAGGGGCAGCCAGGGGGCTCCGCACGCTGTCCCCGCCCCAAGCGCCGGTTCCACAGCTCCCATTGGCTGGGAACTGCGGCCAATGGGAGCTGCAGAGGTGGCACCTGAGGACAGGGCAGCTCACAGAGCTGCCTGGACACATCTCCATGTAGGAGCCAGAGGGGGGAGATGCCGCTGCTTCCGGGAGCTGCTTGAGGTAAGCGCCACCCTGAGCTTGCACCGCTGGCCCCCTCCCGTGCCCCAGCCCGGAGCCCCTCCTGTACCCCAAATCCCTCATCCCCAGCCCCACACCAGAACCTGCACCCCCAGCTGGAGCCCTCATCCCTCCCCACAGCCCAACCCCCTGCCCCAGCCATGATCCCCCTCCCACGCTCTGAACCCCTGTGTCCCAGTCTGGAGCACCCGCTGTAGCAATGCAGCAACTCACCGGTGCGGTGCCTCCTGCTGGTTGTCTCAGGAATTAGCTCTCCAGCCTAAGGAGCGCCCTCTGCAGGCCGGTGTCCCGCTTGCCACTGGCTCCATGTCCCTCCCGGATCCCGGTGCCCCTTAACCTTGGGTGCTGCCCCCTGGCAGTACCCTCACAGATCTGGGTCTCCCCTCCCCGGGGAACCCCCAACCCTCTATCCCCACCTCGCCTCAGTCTAGGGCTACTGCCAGTCTCCATCTAGCCCCCGCTCACTGGGGCAGACTGCAATGTACAAGCCATTCATCATTGGCAAAGGGGGGTTTGGACCTGCTGCCTTTGCCTAACCATGGGCTGCACCTCTGCAACCCCAGTACCCCTCCCAGCCTTCAGCAAGGCCTGCAGCCTGGGAGTTTTCCAGGCTGGAGCTCCCCAGGCCTTCCCCCAGCCCTGCTCCACTCCAGGTACCCTTTTCTCCCAGGCAGCCCGGTCCTTCTCTCTCCAGCAAGAGAGAGGCTCTGCCTGAGCTCCTGCCCCACTGCCTTTTATAAGGCCAGCTGGGGCCTGATTGAGGCGTGGCCCCAGCTGAGGCTGTTTCCCCAATCAGCCCAGCCTTTGGCTCGTAGCTCCAGCCCTCTCCCAGGGCTGGTTGTAACCCTTTCAGGCTCAGAGCGGGTGACCATCCCGCTACACCCTCCTAGACCCCAAACCCCTCATCCCTGGCTCCACCCCAGAGCCTGCACCCCCAACCCCCTGAGCCAGCCCGGTGAAAATGACCGAGTGAGGGAGGATGGGGAGTGCGAGCAACAAAGGGAGGTAGGGATGGAGTGAGCAGGGGGCGGGGCCTCTGAGAAGTGGTAGGGCCTTGTAGGAGTGATATGGCAGGGTGCAGGGCAAGGGTGTTTGGTTTTGTGCGAGTAGAAAATTGGCAACCCTATGGACAGCTCATGTGGAATGACATAGCCAGCTTTCCAATTTGCCAACAAATGGTGAAGAAATAGGAGCGTTTAAAGTATCATATTAAGTTCATCAGTTGGACAAAGTTCAGGTTGTTTGCAGACCTGTTTTCAGCAAAACCCAAAGAAGCTGAGGCCAAAGTTCAGAGACAAGTTATTGACTAGGAATTTTCAGATCCACTTTGTTCCAAGTTTCATGTGGGAAACTTATCGAAATTGTTTGTTTTGATAGTTTTAAATCAGTTTTATTTGAACTCCCCATTGTTAAAAGTGAGGCTGGTAGTGACAGCTGGGAGAGCTGGTAGTTAAGTTTGCCTAACGCTTTCTGTTATAAGACCTGTTTTCAGTTGCTTATAACCTTACCTAACTTGAACTGTTCAAGCTGAAATTAATCCCCCCCCCCCACCCAATCATCTGTTTGAGAAGCAGAGATTTGAAATTTGAGGGATAGTTCTAGGGTTTGGGGGATGCCTTTTGCTGTCCTCATGAAAACCCACCCAGATATGTCTGTTACAAGTCTCTGAAAATTGCCATTTACACATGTTCATTTTAGGCTAGCTGCTAAATTCTCTGAGCATTCAATCTGCAGTGAGTGTACTCCAGCCTCGTGGAGCTTTTACATGCCAACTGCACAGAGCATGCTCCCATGGCCCCAAATCCCCAAATTCCTGGGGCTCTCTAATTTATGGGAGAGGCCTAACTTTTAGATGCAGTTGTGGGGTGAGCTGCCATCTCATATGTACTGATCAGTAGTCACCTAGCTGTGCCTTGTCTTTAGAAGAATATAGGTCAATGAGTTCTGATGGCCCGCTGTTGCAAAGGTCTGTTCCCTCAGGCTTTATTCCTTCTTACAATAAAGATGAGGAAGAAAGATCCATCCTCTCAGTGATAGAACTGGATGTATTCTGCAATAATTTATGAATATTGTATATTGACCTTGCTATTGGGATGTTTACTGTGTGAATATATTGGTTTAGTTTAATAGAAGCTTTACGGAAAAACAATCAGGAAGGGAAAAGAACGGCTCGAGTTGAAGCCAGTTGAAGGTTAAGAGACAAGAAATTCCAGGCTTTTTGATCACTATATACACCACTGGTCAGACTCCCGAAGAGAAGAACGGCAGGTGTTGAACACAGTCAGACCTGCTGAGTAAGCATGGTTGATATACAGGGTATTATAGCCCAGCGCCTGAGTTGGGTGGGAGAGCTGAAGCATTCCACCCCAGAAGAGGGAAAGGCATGAGATCTGACAGTTGTGGGGGTGCACTCAGAGAGACTAGCAAGGAGATGGATATGCAGCGCTAGCCCTGTTAAGTGTGACACTCTCATAACCAGGAGGTGGGATATGTTTGAAACCCCATAGCTAGAAGAATTTTAAACTAGTTTGGATGAAACACTCAAAAATATAATGCCTAAAAATCCTAAACATGTTGGCCATGGAATGGACCTAGCCCACCAAGTCTGATTCTTAAGATTCAGTCATAAAGTGTGCTTTGGAGCACAAAGCTTTCCATTAACAATGGACTTCTTTTTAAATCACTGCCTATACTGTACGATCGTTTACAAAAGGATGTCTGTTGCTGAGAGTTTTATTTTATTTTCCCTTCCCATATCTGATCTGGAATTGCTTTTGCATATTTGGGATTGCTGGTATTAAGTCTTAATATGTTTCTAGCAGAGGTATGAAATGCAGCATGACTTTATTTTCTGCCCTCTTGTTTTCCTTAACTGATTGTGTGCTATGCTGGATGGAAATAGCACCATAATACACCTCTACCCCGATATAACACGACCCGATATAACACGAATTCGGATATAACGTGGTTTCACCTATAACGCAGAAAGATTTTTTGGCTCCCCAGGACAGCGTTATATCAGGGTAGAGGTGTACTAAGGTTTTCTGTTTGTAGTTAAATGTCCCTTAATATAGATAATACAGCCAAAAAGACATTATAGCAGATATATATAGTATTCCTTACTAATGAGAACGTTAGCATTAGTGCTGTGAAATGGTGAGGGTTTGATTGTTTTTCTGCTGGGTTTTGTTTGTTTTTGCTTCCTTTGGTGTGAAGATTTTTGTTATTACTTTCAAGTGAGGGGGCGGGAGGTGTCCTATTCTGTGGGTTTTCTCCTTAGCGTTTACTGTTCTATTTTCAGTGGTCTGAAAGCCAATCTGATAAGTACCTCAGTATGCATAACCAGTATTCAAACACTGTTTCCTCCAGTAAACTGCTAATTTAAATACTAACAAATACCTAATGCATTATTGATTAGTAAAAGTAATACAGTTCAAAGTTAATAAAAGTGTCAGACTTCCAGCTGTGGGTAACCAGAATGCACTGAACTCTGGCCACTCCTCCTTTGGCCCTCCCACATCTTCTGCCCAGGTGTAAAAGTCAGAGAGGATAGGTCCACACTGCAATTAGACACACACGGCTGGGTGTCCTAGAGCCTGGGCTTCAGCTCAGGCCTGAACATCTATGTCACAATTCAACAGCCCCTTAGCCTGAGCCCGAGTCAGCTGGCACCAGCCACAGGTTTTTAATTGCAGTGTAGACATACCCCTACAGACTTGAGGAAGGTTTCTGCTCCCACTGTACTGCCTGAGCAATGGAAAATTTGTTGATCAGAGCAGAAAATTACTACATAAACACTCTGAATTTTATAGATTCTCAGTTACAGATGGAAAAAAAACTAACAATATATTTTAGGCTTATTAAGGCAGAGTAATTACGGCACTTTCACACTGTGTTCTGATCTCTGCTCATCTACAGTAGTTCATGTGAACTGGGCAGTGAAATTGTTTTCTCAACCCATGCTTTCAGGAAGAGAACTCCTGAAAACTGTCAGTTTCAATAGAAGATGCTCCATTGAACCAACCAATACATATTTTCACTCCACTCTTCCCCCTATCTTTTCCCACCGCTTTGTCTTAAATACATGGGACCAGATTCACATCTAGAGTAAAGCAGCATAGCAATTTCCCCTCACTGAGAATCTGGTCCTTTGCTGCCAATAGTGGTGCGGATTGAACAGGTTTTCTTTTGGTTTTTAATTTCAATTTTATAAATGTTTGGGAACTTTTAAATATTTTCCCTTTTCTCACAAGGGGAAAAATGTCATATTCATTATTAAACTACACCAGTGTCCATCTTTCAACTGAATTGATGTGAACTACTGTGTAAACTCCTTCTTTTCAGTATGCTTTATGCTATCATGTTAAATCCTTTGTCTTTGAGAATAATCTTATAGAAGTGGTGAACTGTATTTGTGAACTGACCTCGATGTATCTGTAACATATTTGAAGGTACAAAGGATACGGTAGACAAAACCAGAACTCATTTACTGCTATTAGTAGTCCTGATCCAGCAAGTACTTATATTTATAATAAGAACAGCTCTTATACAGCTTTTTTCACCTGTAGATCTCAAACATTAGTAATCTTTACTCATGTGAGTGGTACATTATCTTCAATAGGGCTACTTCTGTGACTAAAGATTACTCACATAAATAAGACTTGTAGGATCAGTCCCAAAATAAATGTTTTCAGCCATCAGCACCGATTTAATTAAAATTATCTTTCAATCACATATTTCAAGTTCTACACTATGTGTTTTGTAAGATTTCAGTCAGGGACAAGGAACACCTTGAAAAGAGTAATTTAATTGGAAACAACCAGTGTTGATTTAGGAGAGAGAAGTTTATCTTGGTAACTCTCTAAATTTCTTTGAAGATATTATTGTGTTAGTAGGTGAGGGATCTGCTGTGGGTATTATATACAGTACATATTTTCAAGTGGACTTTTAGACAGGTTGTGATAAGGAATCATGGAATAAGGATAAAGTAACTTGTTGAACAGAAAACTAGCTGCAAAACAAGAAACAAGGAGTGGTTGTAAATGATAAATTCTCTAGTTGGAAAGAGGTTGCCAGAGGGGTACCTCAGGGATTGCTTTTAGGACCTTGCTGTTATACTGTACATAATTCATTGGATGAGAATATCAAAACATCAAAATTAGTGGATTTTATCAAATTTAGAATTATAATAAGGAACAATGCAAGCTCATAAAAGATCACAGTCCCCTCTTAAGCCAGTAATGGTAATGTTGGCAAATACAAAACGTGTCTGTTGGCAAAGGACCAAAATAGAGATGTTACCAGGGGAAACTGCTGCCAGTAACTATTATATTCATTTAAAATAAATTAAAAAGAGACTTAGGGTTTTGTAGGTAAAACCTCGGAGCCATCATCCCAGTTAGTCAGACAAGGCTACATAAAGGGCAAACAGAATAATGGGCTATATCAACAAACAAAATACAACCCAAGAAGTGGTAGTTACTCTCTACACAACACTAGGGCAGAGCACAACTAGAATACTGGGTTAAGTTGTGATCATCTTTTTGTAGGATATTATTGCTGTAGCACAAATCAGGATGATTGTAGGGTTTAAGAATACTTGCCATGTGAAAAGGTTAGTGACGTTTATCCTCACTGAGGAAAGAAGATTTCCAGCGATTCTCTGCTTACAGCAAAGCAGAACTTTATTTGGGGTTACTTACTGTCAATGTACTGAAAGGTTTGGTTAGATGATTCCCATGCTTAACTGGTGTGGGTCAGTATGATAATGTTAGCCAAGACTATGAGCCGGGGCATAATCTCACTTCGATTAAGATAAATTCAGGGTAAATACACTGGTTTGAATTGAGTTAATTGGATTTACACTGAAGTAAGAAGCAGCAGAATCTGGCTATACTTGCTACTGAGAATGAACCTGCTAGGGGCTTGGCGCCTCTGACAGTATAGAGGTTCTTTGTCAAACTTGTCACTGACACAGTAACTACCAAATAGTATGTCTGATATTTGAGCTTCTAGGAGAAGCTTTAAAACTTACGAAATGAAAAGATTTAAGCTAATGCAAAGTTTTGAAACAATTGCACAAAAGCTATTTACACTGATGAAGGGCTTAGGAGCCAGTTACCATAATTATATAAATGGAGAAATTAATATAAACCAGAGATATAATATAAAACAGCCATTTTCCCAAAAGAGAATACACCGCTAAGTAAGGCCTGTGAAACCAGCAGTGCAGAATGAAGGTGTCAGTCTAATAGATTTTTATAAAGCGAAAGATATAGTAAAAGACAGCATTAGAAAGCCGGTATGCTAAAGAGAGTAAGGATGCATTTAAAAATAGATAGTGGGTGAAGGGCAGATATGCCAAACCCGCGGAAAAAAATGCAGAAATTGGGCTTGTTTTGGGCTTAATTGGCTTGTGAGTTGCTTGTTGGCTAGTTTTTGGCTTGTTGCTTGTTTAGCTTGTTGCTTCTTATTTTTTTATTAGCTCCCAGCAAGCAGGGGCAAGGGGGGGCAAGCAGGGGCAAGGTGCGGAGAGAGTTAGGGATGCACAGTGGACCCACCACAGTCCCAGACTGCATGCCGGAGGGACCTAGTTGGGGTTCTTAGAGCTTGGCTTGTTTTGGCCTTGTTTTGAAATAGGATTAACTTGATTTTTGGCTTATTGTGAAAGTCGGGGTGCTTATTTACCGTGTGAAAGTTGGCAACTGTGGTGAAGGGACCTGGGGAAGTCTTTGAAAAGTGAATTTTCTCTTTTATGACTTCAGTAGTAAGGTAGCTTATTAACATTTTCTATTTATATTAACTCCTGGTCTCTGTTTACTGTTGTTAAATCCATTTGCCTTAGAGCATTTTATGTCAGATTGTTCTCTAAGGAGCACTTACACATCAGCTGTAAATAATTCTCTCATCCTCAGTGACAGTGAGCACCCTTAAACTGCCAATACATTATGTATCAGCATCCCCACAACCCCATCCTTCAACTCACACAGACATCACACATTACACAAGGGATCTCATTCAGTGTTTTGGGGAATTATGCAGATTAGAGGGTATATTCACCTCCCAGTGCACTGGAATTTCTAAATGTGTAACTTCTGTTAAGTTTATTGGGACTTCTATTCATAAATCTGTGAAATGAAAATATTACCCCCAAGCAGATTCTAACAATAGGCCCCTGAGAAAATTTTTAACAATCCTTTAAAAGTAGGACATTAAAAAAAGAGATTAAGTAGAATTTTCAAGGTTTTAGAATAAATTTGTTAAATCTGTATATTATGGGCTCATTCTTGCAAACCCTTCCAAGCAAAATTGCTTACTACTGTAGTCAGTGTGCATGGTCATAAAGCACTACATTTGTAAGTGTATTCACAATCTGGCCCAGTCTAGTTCATGTCTGAATCCCAAATCATGTAATGGATCGGGAGCTGAACTCGTAATAAATTATTGTTTTTATATATATTAAGATAATGTTTATAATTTTATATCCAGTAAAAGATTATAAAGTAGATATTAAAATTCCTGCAACCTGATTCACATGGATGGTCCACCTATGGTGGATTCAGTTACTCTGTCTAGGCCCTGGTTTGTTTCTGGATACCAGAATAGTTAAATGTTTTACTTACAGAGTCAATTAAACTGTTGTCCACTTATTCATCTCTTTCATAAAGTTCATGTTAGCTTATGGGCAATATTTTCCACATTACCACGTGCACTGAAAGGCTTTATTGTTTAATAATGGAGGAGTAATAATAACAGTAAAATAATCCCAAGGCTTCAATGTAAAGCTTGTATATTGATGGGTAGAAGCCTGCATCTGCCAGAATTACTAGTCTATTCTTTTTTCATAATATTTAATAATTTATCAAGTCATGCTGACCCTTAGCTGATTGCAAGAGCCAGGAAGTGCTTTAGAAGTCTGTTACATTCTATCAAACTAGATGTGTGTTTTTTCCCATGAAGCAGCATGTAACCATCCAGAAAAAATCAATCAGCAGCAATGTATTTTAGGTATGAGGGTGCAGTTCACTTAGGGCCGGTCCTGTAACCCTTATTCACTCTGAGTAGCACTTAAGTGAGTAGTTCCATTGATTTTAATGAAAGTACTCACATGCAAAAGGAGGCCCTTATTGTACATTTGGATGTAGTTTTAAAAAAATAGTTTTTAATAGTTTAATAGTTTTTAAAAAAAGGCAACTAAATGTTGATGTTTCCTTACACACATCAGTCCTTTTAGTGAGAACCTTATTAACACCGAATTCTTACATTCTTTTTTTAAATGCATATTTATGTAACAAAAAATTACTCAGGAAGGATTTTAATTTCCTTCCTACTGCGTTATAGAATTATAAAGCAGAGGTTTCTGAATCATGAAAAATGGTTGATAATGATCCAAGGTAATGGGCTGAAATAGTCTTCAGTTGCAGTAATAAACTGGAAATAAAACATTACTTCTTCCATCATAGATAAACAGAGGTCGTATTCAATGAAAAGACATATTTTGTAATAAATACTGTTTCTATGCACTTTGTGTGTACGTTTAAATCTACAATGTCTGATTTTCAATAAATAATTTCCAAAAGAGCCAGGAGAGATTTTGAAGAGCAAGACATGTACAGCATCATTTGTTGATATTTTATAGAATTTTTCATTTTTGTGCCTTTGGCTCCCAAATATGTAATTGAGAAGGAGCACATATACCTGATGCCCAAGGTTCTCAGCTCAGAAGTAACAAGAACACCTAGAGTCTTTCATTTTACATTCTTATCTAATATTAACCTTTTCATTCATTGTCATATTTGGTTTAAATAAAAGCCAAGTCCTAAGCTTTCTGCTATCTGGTGTAGCATATAAAATGCTGTTACAATTTTGATTTATATCTTCAAAATGTTTGGGGAATATGCCAGGAATCTAGGTGTGCAAAAGAAATATTTTTTAAAAAATTTGCTTTTTAGAACTTCGTTTCCAATTGATCAGCATTACATAGTTGACACATATGACTCATGACTAATACAAAGACTTTCCTATGACTTTGTAAATGATGATAGAAGTGCATGTGAATCTCTGTGGGCTCATTAGTGCTCTTTGGGGGTACTCCCCAAACTCCTCAGGACACCAGGGCTTTACTCCTTTATACAGTGCAGCATCCTTCTCCATGTGGGCCACTTGAGGGATTGGGATCCATGCCCTCACTTCCTGCCTTCCCTTTCCTGTTACTATTAGAATGCTACATAGAGCAGGTCGGAAATGTTCAGCAAGCTATATCGGAAAATGGCAATTCACTGGAGCTAAATGTTTTGACAAAGTGCTCACTTCTAGGATCAATAGCTCTGCATTCAAGAGCCTTGCAACCCCTGGATCCATATCTAGAGCTGGGTTTCTGGGGACTGCTAGACGCGCAGCTTTGCAGCAGGGAACTTGCCAGCCCCCAGAGTCCTGGCTAGAGCTGGGTCGTTGGGGATTGCTAGATTCCCAACTTTGCAGCAGGGAGCCTGACAGTCCCTGGCGGGGAGGGGGGTGGGGGAGGCTGTTAAGCAATGGTGTAGCTACAAAGGTGGAAGTGGTGCAGTCACACCAGGACCAACGAGATCATGGGGGCCCAACCAGCAGAGGATGCTTTACCTGTAGGCAGACTAGCAGCCCCCAGCTGGGCTGCCAGGGAAGTGTTCCCAGCCTCTCCCTGGCCCCAGCATGGGTAAGATCATGGCTATGGCTCAGGCACGAAGAGGCTTGGGGCTGCTCCTGGCCATTGCTGGTGCTTTGGGCCCTGTGTGCCCTGCTGGCCGGACAGTTGTTGGGCCCCTGTCCTGGCCATCACCACCACCCTGGACTTGCCCTGCTTCAACATTGAGGAGCTCATCCAGAAAGGTGTGGGAAAGACACACCATACATCACAAACTGGGGTTTGTGATGTATGCTGGGGGCCAGGCAGTGGGACCGGGTCGGGGGTACAGAGTGCGGGAAGCCAGGCAGGCAGGGGGTGTCTGGGTGCCACTGTGGTTGAGCTGAGTGGCTCCCAAGGAAGATTGCCAGGGCAAATTGGGTGCAGGTCCCCAGCCCTGGGGGGTGGAGGATAAGGATGCTGGAGGGAGGAGGACCCCAACTTATTGTACCAGGGCCCTTTGGGGCCTTTTTATACCACTGCGATAAGCTCCCAGTCCTGTGGCACAGAGCCTGCCAGTCTGTGGAGCCCTGACTGAAACCAGGGCTTTGTGGGCTGCTAGGCTACCTGCTCCATAGCAGGGACCAAGCCAGCACCAGGACTCTCTGCTGGATTCATACGCTCCTCGTCATGATGCTGGAGCCTGGAAGTCCTGGGACTGGCTTACAAAGGTCTACTGTTCCAGGGCGGCCCCTTCAGACTGACTGCCCTGGGACCAGGAACCCCACAGCTTCCAGACTCCCAGGTCGCCTAGCTCCCGGGCTTGCCTGCTCAGGGGAGAAGCTCAGGGAGCTAGCTGGTCCAGGAGTTTGGAAGTCCTGGGGTTCCCAGCCTTGGGACAGTCTGGATGGCAGGGCTGCCTTGGAGCCACAGGCCCTGGGAGCCCTGGCAGCAGCTCAGTGAGACTGACTGGAATGTCAGTTTCACATTTTGTTTCAGAAACAGCGTGTTTCAGCGTTTCCAAAACAAAATTTTGGATTCACTGAGAAATTTTGGCAAATTTGGTTTCGTTCCACTGTGGAACAAACCAAAATGTCAAAAACCTGAAATTTCCTGTAGGCTGAAAAATGTACATTTTGGCCTGTGGTAATACTATATGCCCCTGGGGCACAGGGAGGAACGCAGGCACTGCAGTTATGCTTGGCCCTTATGTGAACCATCTAAGCAGGGAAAAGAGTCTTTGCATCTTGCTCCTTCCTCCTCCTCTCCCTCCACACCTCCATGCCCATACGTAAAAGTCAGGCACAGTATATCAGCTTCTTAAATCCTCGTAAGGGTTGGGATTACAAAGAAGAGAAAATTCCTGATTAAAAAAAGTCAAAGGATCTTCTTTTCATATGACTTTTTTAAAAAGTCTTCTACCTGCTAAGTTGGATTTCTTACTGCATCCCTCTTCTATGTGTCTGCCTTTTAGGATATCAGCTCTTTTGTGCAGTGACTGTATTTTTGTGCATTATACAGGGCCAAGCATACAGTTGGCACAAAATAAATAATTTTTAAAATGAGAGAAATTTATACAGGAAAAACAGCTGTTGGGGCTAGAGGGGTGAAACACCTGCAGCTTCTATTGATGGCAATGGCAGTTGCAGGTGCTAAGCACTGCTGGGATTTGTCCTATTCTATTTTGAAGACAAACAAAACTCAGATAAATCTGGAGAGGGGAGAGGGGAACTGGACTGTGGTAGTGTGTGAAAATCCTCAACGATGATTGAGCACACACTGTAACGCAGAAGAGAAAGGGACTTCAGAGAGATGCTAACGACTTTCATGGAAGCAGTACATGGCTTAGAGCTGTGGATGCACAACTGCCACAAACCTTTCAACATTCTTTGATAAACTAGATTCCCTAGGAAACACCTGGTTATTTACAATTCTGGCTGTACAGATTTATACAAGATGGGTGTGGTGACCCGAAGAAGAACTCTGTGAAGCTTGGAAGCTTGTCTCTTCCACCACCAGAAGTTGGTCCTCATTCAGCTTGTCGCTCTCATATCCTGGAACCAACACAGCTACAACACTGCAAACAGATTTATACAGATGGACATACAGATCTTCAACTATTATCTGATGGCTTTTACTTCCTTTGACAATTTTTTTGGATGGATGGATTTTTGCATCTCAGATACATTCTAGCTGGCCAATAGGACATGCTGAGAATATGGTGAATACACGGTGCTTTGGATCAGAACCAAACGCCTTAAAATAAGGAGTGTTCTGTGTCAGAAGTTGTTTGTGGGATGCAGAGAGTCATTCAGTGTTTTTTGAGAACCATTGTATAATTAGTTATTTTTATTTCTAATTTATTGTTTGCAGTGGAAGCCTCCTTTATATTTGTGCTTGTTTATTTTCACCCACTGAGCCAGCATTCTGTTTGGGAAGAGGGTTTCCCACCAGGAGGTGAAATGCTGTTGCTTTTCATAGCAGAGGAACACAAGAACATTGGAGGCAAGTGGGAAATATTCACTGTGCCTTTATTTTCATGAATGTTTAAAATATTTTTTCCAATCCTTTCCACCCCATGTTCATTATTTTCACCACAGTGATTTGTTGTTAAGCTGCAGTAAGACATTTAAGGAAGGGGGTTTATATATCATTTTGCTGAAGTTGCAACATACTGTTGTTGTTTTTTGAATGTTCTGAGGCTGCTGATCTCCCTAATGGAGTTAATCACAGGGAGCACAGATACTGTAAGTAAATAGAATTGGCAATTTATAGAAAGTAGTAGAAATGCTAAAGAATGAATAAAAAAATTTCTGTGGAAAAATTTAATGAGTTGCTTTTTCATTGTTAAGAATTTTTCCAAGTCACTTCAAAGTGGTTCCTTTTAAAAAGAATAAACTTAAACTCTGAGGATGTTGTGTGTGCTTGGTGTACTCTATGCTTTTTCTGACGGCCAAGTGCCTAAAACCCAGGGTCGTCAGTAACCTTCAGGAAGCATCTACAGAAGGAAAGAAGGGACAGGAGCATGTTCCCCAAACTGCTGCTCCTCCCCAACTTGTTGAAGGATGTGCGGTATTAGATCTTTGTCCTCTCCCACTTTCTGATTGGCTTTCGAAGGGAGTGGGGCTTCTGTCCATCTCCACTCTCAGTGCTATTACTCTTTTGACTGAGCCATTTAAAATCTATCGCAGGGGGTTCTCAAACTGGGTTTTGTGACTCCCTCGGGGGTTGCAAGTTTGTTATATGGGGGGGGGGGGTCATGAGCTGTCAGCCTCCGTGCCCAACCCGAGCTTTGCCTCCAGCATTTATAATTTATTTATAATAGTGTTAAATATAAAAAAATGTTTTTAATTTCTAAGGGGAGTCACACTCAAAGGTTTGCTGTGTGAAAGGGGTCACCAATACAAAAGTTTGAGAACCAGTGGTCTATAGCTTACTGCCAGTCAGCCAGTGGAGATCTGCTCCACTTGCAACTGTGCAGTCACGGATCACTGTGCATGTGTGCTACCACCTCCCTAACATCAACTCTAAGGGCCCAATCCTGCACCACTGAAGTTAGTGGGAATTTTAACATGGACTTCATGAGAACAGGAGTTGACCCAAAGAGTGTGGGAATGGGTCAGAGACATGGATTCCCACCCCTGGGCAGGAGGCAAGTAGTTGCATGTGCACAACACAGCCACCCCTAGGGGAAGTTGTCCTCTCAGTGCACCTGTTGCACTCTGCCGTTACAGATTCAAACTGGGTCCGGTGGCTGAAGTTGGAATTGAGTTAAGCCTAATGCCAATGAAAAACATGACTTCTTATGTGGCACAGATCTTGTTTTAATTAAAAATTGAATTACTCTGGTGGTCGATTTCAGATTCACATATTAAAAACATCTATAGAGAAGAAAGGAAAAACTCCACACAAGGGCCAGGTACTTTTAACAAAGTTTAACCACAAATGTATAAGAGCAAGCGTATGCAGAAAGCTCTAACAGCCTGGATATCTCATCAGTAGTGTAACTGTTCGAAAGAACGAGAGACAAGTTCAAAACTGCTAACCAGACTTTCTTTGAAGCTGCCATCTAGTCAGGGGAAAATGTCTCTCACAGCTTGACATCTAGGCTCCAAGAATGTCCACTAAGGCATGGTCTACATCTAAAACTTTGGTTGACCTAGCTATGTCGCTCAGGGGTGTGAAAAATTCATTGTTGGCTATCCCTCGATACAAGGATGATGTCTGCCAGAGGGGAAAAGGTCATTGATGAGATTTAAGATGGCTGAGGAGCCCAATCCGTGCTCTATAGGTTTTTCCACATATATGACAGGTGGTTGCTTGGAGAAAGCACAATGCTGTCCGGGATGCTGTACGCTTTCCTTCCTCCTCTGCCATTTCTCAGCCTTTAGAGCAACGCGATTCCCTTCAAAATGGGCTGAGGCTTCATGTATGATGTGATGCCATTGCAGTCTATTGCCAGCCAGCTCTTCCCAATTCATGGGGTCAGTGCCCCAAAATTCAAACCCCTGAGTGATGTACTTAAGCCATCCTAAGCCTCAATATGACTTCTTCTGTCAACCTAGCTACCACCACTTGAGGGGTGGATTTACTACAGTGACAGAAAAACCCCTTCCATTCCTCTGTAGCAAGTGTATGTCACAGCACTACAGGTGTATAGCTGCAGCACTGCAGGTGTACCACTGTAGTACCTGTAGTGTAGACATAGCCTCGGAGGATAAGGAGGGCTAGGAAACTGAAATGATGTAATTGGCACCTCACCAACTTTTAATTACTGGGAGAGAAGTCCAAAGATAACATTTCAAAGAAGCCTTTGTTTTGAAAGATGCTTTTATCAAGGTCAGTATGGTGAGGGAGATTTTAATGTAAACAGGAAAGGATTGGGGGAAGGTTAAGTGATGGGGAGGAGCACAAGACTCCTCCAAAAGTGGATAAAACCATAAAGTCTTTCTGTCAAAAAGTGTAATTAGCACTTTTTAAAAAATTTGAGAAAATTGCCCAGGGGTCAAAGCGTGTGTGTGTGTGTGTGTGCACAAAAGTGCTAGAATTCTACAGCAAGCCCCATTCATCATACCATTTAACTGAAGATGATCGGAAGTGAATTAAAACCAAATTAGAGCTCAAAAATAATTGTAAATGGGAAATCATCCAATGGAGATTTTTCTAGTGGGATCTCAGAGATCGGTTAAATCTATTTAGCAATGATCTGGAAGAAAAATGTTGCTGGTAAAATTTGCAGATAACACAACAATTGGTGAAGTGGTAAATAACGATAAAGACAGGTCAGTCCTACAATACAATCTGGGTCATTTGGTAAGCTGAGCTCACTTGAACAAGATGCACTTTAATATAGGCAAATGCAAGATCTTACTTCTAGGAACAAAGAAATTAGGTCACACTTACAGGATGGGAGACTGTATTTTGGAAAGCAATGACTCTGACAGAGATTTAGGGGTCATTGTGGGTAAACCAATTGGATGTGAGCTGCCAGTGCCATGTGGTAGCTAAAAACTAATATGGTCCTTGTGTGAATAAGCAGGGATGGAAATAGGGAGGTGTTATTATCACTGTATACCGCATTAGCAAGATCCATATTGGAATACCATGTCCAGTTCTGGTGTCAACACTTTAAAAGGATGTTTTCAAATTGGAAAGCTCTTAGAAAAGAGCTACAATAATAATTTGAGGTCTGGAAAATCTTTTGTTCAGTGAAAGACTAAAGAAGCTCATTTATTTAGTTTATGTAACAGGTAACCTGATGGTATATAAAGTACCTACATGGGGAGAAGATTTCTGATAATCTGTGCCTCTGTGATTGAGGGTGTGTGTTGAGTATTTAATACTCATGTTCACAATCTGGGAGCCTGGTCAATTCCCTGCTGCTTTTAGATGTTGCAATAATGGCCTAAACGATATGTCCCCCCCCACCCCCCCCATCTGTTTCTGGGTAGAAGGTTGTGATTATTTGTTATGGATATACACTTCACTATGATCATCCATGCCTTAGTGTCACCTCTAGATTACTATTCACAGGTTTATTCCTTGAATTTATCTAGAATTTGAAGCTGGTGCAGAATTTGTCAGCCCACTTGTTAAGCTGTGTATCTCACGCTGAGTCATTGTCCATGATCAGCATTAGCTGCCTGTTGCCTCCTGAATGGATTTTAAGGTGTTGGTTTTGATGTACAAAGCCCTAAATGATTTACTTGAGAGACCACTTTTCTCTCCGAACAGTAGTTGCAATCTCTGAAGATAGTCAAGTTGGAGCTCCCTTGATTTAATAAAAACAACGAGGAGTCCGGTGGCACTTTAAAGACTAACAGAGTTATTTGGGCATAAGCTTTCATGGGTAAAAAACTTAGTGGGTTTTTTACCCATGAAAGCTTATGCCCAAATAAATCTGTTAGGCTTTAAAGTGCCATCGGACTCCCAGTTGTTTTTGTGTATACAGACTAACACGGCTACCCCCCGATACTTGGTTTAATAGAGAGGATGCTGCTGGGTATTCTTCACGAAGGTCTTCAGCTTTAAAAATCACTCCAACTCTGGTCCCACATAGCTGGAATCGGTAGGGTATGTTGCAAAGGTCATCTGTTTGCTTTTGAGGAAGATCTAGAATTCTCAGGAAAATGGCAGGGGGGATGTTTGTTTATTTTCTATACTTGGTCATTGTTGGTTGGGTGAGTAAGAGGTTAAGTATAATTGCTAGAGTTGCATTTCATAAGAATTGTACTTCAAAACATTTGTCAAGGAGCCTAGTGCCAGTGGTATCTATTCTTATCAGAACTGAAATAAATAGAACTGAGAATAAATACCAGCTCAGTATAAACATTTTGAAGTATAATCACATAAGATCTAACATGAACATTTTTATACATGAATGTACTGCTGCCATTTGCTTTCCTTTTTAATCAGACTCACAATATGCTTAGTCAATGTGACTGTTTTCTGAGTTGAAGGGTCAATATTTGAAGAAAGTAATGAGAAACAAGGTATTTACTTTTGATAACTACATTATAAAGGACAGTTTAAACATTTACTGTTTAATGTACCATGTAGAAAAGATTAAAGATGTAGTAATTCAACTGAATACGAATGCCTTCAGTTTCAGGGCACAATTCCAGTGACTTCAGATAGCAAGCCCAAAGGTGTTAAAAAATAATGGAACTGTGCACTAATTTGTAAGCAACAATAAAAGGGATCTGAGTAGAAAAAAGGTTGCTGTCTGCTAGTGCTGTTGCTTTGTTTTAGTGATACAATTCTTTTATCTAACGACGAACTACAGTGAATTCCAAAGAGTTGTTTATGTAAGACATCCACATTCAAAAATACATAAAAAGTTGTTGCAACAAAATGAAAATGAATTTAAAGTGATAGAACTCTTATAAAAAGTGTTAAATTTGTTGGTAGAGTTTTTTCCATTCTTTCAAAGATTATGGGCCAGATCCTTAATTTGTGCAAATCTGTGAAGATAATGGTGCAACATCGATTTATACCATCTGAAGATCTGGCCTCCTCCTTTTGGGGAAAAAAAAACAAACCAAATTCAGATAGTGTTACAGTGTCATGAAAAATAATGATTGCAAATTGTTTGGGCCACATTCAAAGAAAGCAGAGGGCAACTCCATTGACACTAGTGGAGTTAACTTTGACTATACCATGGCCTTTTGGTCTTGATTTCCATATTGCCATTCATGAAAGCAAAATGTTGTAGATGTAGATACAGTACATAACACTATTCAAACATTGCAATGAGTCATTGAAATATGCTGCTTTTTATCATACCTTTCTGTCTTTCTCTTAGGAATTATGTCCGATCGCCAGTTTGGAAATCAGTTTATGTGCAGTGTGGTTGCATCTCATGTGAGTCATCTACCAACGACAAATCTCAGTTTCGTTTGGATTGCTCCACCTGCAGGAACAGGCTGTGTGAATTTCATGTAAGTTTGTGGAACAATTATCAAAAACAATATGGTTGTTTTATTGTTGAATGGCTAAATAAATATAATAAATACTAGTTCAGTATAAACATTTTGAAGTATAATCACATAAATCTGCCATGAACATTTTTGTACATGAATATACTATGCTGCCATTCGCTTTCTTTTTAATCAGACTAACAATATGTTTAGTCAATGTGACTGTTGTTTGCAAATAGTTAAACTGTCCAAACTGTCTGCACTATAAACTTGCAAATATAAGGATTATGGGCTCAGTCCTGCAAAGTGTTGAATTCAACAGGAATTAAGAGCACTCAGCATCTTGGAGTTGACCAGCACCTGGCAGAATCAGGCCCTTATACTTTAAGGACTGAAAGAATTAGGTAAATGTTTTCTTACTTCACTTCTCGATGCCTTTTTCCATGTACACATGGTTGGAGGTACCCACTGTTCTTCACCATTCTTTCCAGTCCATAGCGGCTTCGTAGGTCTTGGCGTTCCGGTCCTTTTCTCTTCTAACTTCTCTTGACAGAGTCTTTCCATCATATCCTCAGTCTTCCACATCCTGTCTTGTTGTTGTCTTTTCCCCACGCTTTCTTTGCTTGTCATTCTTTCCCCATTCATATCACATATGCAGCCCACCTCAAATGTGCACTGTCCAGCCTAGCTATCTCTGAGAGTCCCAAGTCCATCTTCTCTCTAATTTTTTCCATGCACACTCTGTCTACCCTCCACTTGCCTGCAATTCTCCTCAGTATATTACGCCTGGAAGAATTCTGTGCCACATGCAGAATTCATTTCCCCCCCGCAGAAAATACATTCTGCCCAAGAAGTGCTGCAATTCTGCCTTTTGCCCACCAGAAGCTGCTATGGCATCAGCAGCATGAATGCAGCTGGCTGTTCTGGCACCACAGCAGCCTCTGGTGGGCAAAAGGTGGAACTGCAGCATTTCTGGGGCCAAATGTATTTTCTGTGGAGAAAAAAAAAATTCTGTGCATGTGCAGAATTCTCCCAGGAGTTGAAGTTCATCACAGCACCCTGCCCACAGACACAGGTTAAGACAGCCACAGTGGGTCATATGGGGCTGCTGGGCGGGGAGACCAGGAGATGCAAAATCTGTGTGGAAGGATGTTCCCTGCTTGATTTTTTTCACCTGTGTATGCTCACATGCAGGTTTCCTGTTGTTTCCTTCCTTCCCCTTTCTGCTTTATGACTCTGTTTACTGCTTAAATACAAATTAATGCAAACACACTCCCCTTTGTTAAGGACAAGCCTGTTTGACCGGTTTGATGCTACATGAGTTTTGAACATACACTTTTAACATCATATGGGGGAACTTCACACACAATGTTGCTATGTATATTTCACCATGATAAGATTGACCAGCAAGTTATGAGTTTTCAAATGATACCTCACAAGGCATACATTCTACAAAGATGAGTATAATAGTATGTATTGTGCAAATACAAGGATGCATTCTGTCACAAGCATATCATCAGCATACATCAGTTTTCTCTGTCTCCATAGCCTAAGTTATCTTATTAATTAACTCCATAGGTAGGATGAAGAGAAGTGGACTCTGCACACTGCCTTGTCTCAATCTCAATGTCACCTCAAAACTCTCTGAAATTCCATGTATTGTTACCATCTTAGCTCTTGACCCTCAATACAGCTCCTCCATCATCTCAATTTCTTGCAGTCCCTCTCCCATCCATTTCTGTACTCCAGACACCAGCTCATGTAGAACCAAGTCATGCTTTCTCAAGAGCAGTTATGTGCAGTGTAGTTGTAGCCATGTCGGCCCTTGGATATTAGCGAGACAAGGTAGGTGAGGTAATATCTTTTATTGGATGAACTTCTGTTGGTGAGAGACAAGCTTTTGCGCCATAGAGAGCTCTTCTCTCCAGGATCTGAAGATACTCCTATCTATCTCATAGAACTGGAAGGGATCCCGAAAGGTCATTGAGTCCAGCCTCCTGCCTTTACTAGCAGGACCAAGTACTGATTTTGCCCCAGATCCCTAGGTGGCCCCCTCAAGGACTGAACTCACAACCTGGGTTTAGCAGGCCAATGCTCAAACCACTGAGCTATCCCTCCCCCCTAGCATCACAGCAAAATGCAAGGTGGAACAGATTGTTTAGCATAAGTAGTTAGCACATATTATAAGGGGACCATTCAAGGTAGAGTGGCCCGTTAATACCTCTGCAGTGAAAGCACAAAAAGAGGGGGTTAGTGGGTTATAGATTGTTGTAATAAGCCATAAATTCAGTGTCTCTGTTCAGGCCATGATTTTTAGTGTCTAGCAAAGTAATGAATTTAAGCTTCCAGGCTCATCTTTTGAAAGTGTGCAGGTTTCCTTTCAGGATGAGGACTGATAGGTCAGATATAGAGTGATCGCTTTGTGCAAAGTGTTCACCCCTGGGTGATAGGGTGTTATGCTCTCCATTTATCATTCTTTCAAACTTCTATCTTACTGCAAATATTGCATGTATAGTACCCTTCCCTTCTTAAAGCCATGTTGTCCTTTCATATATTTTCCTCCACCTTGCACCTTAACCCTTACCTCCAAAACTCTCTCAAGAACTTTAAGAGGCTGATTTAGCAGGATGATGCCCTGATAGATGCTATGATTCTTTGCACAGGCCTTAATCTTTCAAAGAGGGACCATCAGTCCTGTTCTCCAATCATCTGGTATCGTGATGATCCCAGGAAATGCATAAGTGTCTGTGAAGTCACTTTATTCCAGTATTTCTAACTGCCCTGATCATATCAGCAGTTATCTCATCTTCACCAACTGCTTTACCATTCTTCATCTTATTAAGTGCTTTTTCTACTCCTATACAGAGATCAATACCATTTGAGGCTTCTCCGTAATTGTCGGTGATGCTTGCACTCACAGCTCTCTCTTCTTATTTAACAGCCTTTGGAAATACTTTTTCTATACCTCTACCATCTTTTTAGGGTTCATCACTACACAGTTCCCATCTTCCAGACCTAAAAATTTCTCCATATCTTGTGTTTTGTTGTTCTGTTTTTTTGTCTACCCAAAAACCAATATCCTGTCATCTTTCTCCAGGTAACATTTTCCAGTGAAACAAAAATGGGGTGGGGTTCAATTTGTAGGTTCATCCAGGTTTTTGAAAGCCTGGCATTTGAGTAGGAACTGAGTTCTTCTAGCCATTGATCATATTGTGGATGTAAATGATCAACTGATAATTAGTTATCCAGTGACTGTGTATATCACTTTCATATTTCCACTCACTTTGTGTCCATTCTTAATCCTAGGTATTTAGTAAATGACAGCTCTATTTTGATATTGTCCAGATTCCAAGTCTTGACATAAAACAGAATAAACCTATCATACTGAGATATCAGAAAATCTTAATAGCCAACAACTTTATATTTTTTTCTTTTGGGTAATCCAGTTTGCTTACTACATGCAAAAATCCAGGATATTAATTCTCCAACTGATTCTCTCCGATAATTTTGTTTTAAAAGCCTGAGTCATCATTAGGTTATATTGTGCCATATTAAGTGCTGTCAGAGTTGCAAAGCATAACATATCCTCGTATTCTAGCAATGTAATATACTTTTTGAATGTCGCCTAAAAAAAAATTAGAAAAAGCAATTTCCATTCATCCAGCCTAAAGTTTTGGTAAATTCGGTCTCTGAAGGGAAACAAACCTACAGTAGGGTTGGAAATGGAAATATTTCAGGCCTGACTCATTCATAAATCAAATTAAAGCCAGACTGTGCCATAATTATATAGGTGAACAATTCAAATAGTTTGAGGTTTCTAAGGCTTTCTACATGTATGTCTCTTGTCACTCAGAATAGTGGCATCTGTTATGCTAGTCAAAATGAATTGTGCTGTCTGTGTTTTAGATGAGGATTTTTTTCCTTTCCACCACCACTGACAAGCTGCGGGTATCAAAGTTCCACATACTCTTACTGAAATCTTAAGTTGTTCTTATATTTAAAAAAGTGGGTGGGTTGGTTGTTTGGGAACATAAGTGCAGGTGGGTAATGTAATGACTACTGATAGGCTGCTTTTAAAATTTTAGCCTTTAATACTATCCTGTACTAACAATGTGGCATTCTTTCTATTCTTAGGGCACAGTGATCATAGATTGGATGTTAATATATCACAAACTGCAGTGACAGTGAAGATATATGTCCCTATCCTATTTTTTTAACCTCAAATAGTAAATTGGAATCAGAAAGTAGTTAAGATTAATGATGGTGGCCTTTTTGGAATATATACATGCCTCTTTATTTTCATGATTCAACCAGAGATGTTTCCTATAGCACATAGCATTGCACAGCAGCTGTGCATAGTGACTCAAAGGAAATTTACTTTTACGTTATCACAAGTTGTTATTATTATTTATTATTTGTATTATCACCGCTCTTAGGAGCCCTAGTCATGGATGTGGACCCCATTGTGCGAGGCACTGTACAAACAGAACAAAGAGACAGTCCCTGCCTCAAAGAGTTTATAATCTAAATAGACAAGACAGATGCAGGGTGGGGGAAGGGATAGAACACACAGACAAAGTGAACCAATGTCATCTTAATGTCACAGTTTTATTTATTTTTATTTTCTTTGGTTGGATTTAGTTAGCAGGGGATTGGCTAAATGGAAAAAAAATGAAGGGAAGAGAATGAGGGGGACAGGTGCGGAGTGAAGCTGAGGTGAAGAGACTGTGGAGAAAGGGAGGAGTAGGGGAGGGTTGAAGCAGGCAGCTAATCAGCACAGGGCAGAGAAAGTCCTGTCAAAACTTCAGAAAGATATCCAAGAACCGAAGATCCCAGCTTTGGGTGCTTCTGTCCTAGTGGCTGGAGATGCTGGCTGGCTCATCTTTGCAGTTTATGCCCAAGCCCATGTGGCAGGGCAGGGGAGGGGGGAGGCACTGCCTGGGTCCTGGTGCCCCCAGAGTAGGGGGTTTCCTCTGTAAGGTTCTGGGTCCGACAGGGTGCGAGCAGGAGAGGTGGCCTTGACTGGGCCCCATTTTCCTCACTTTTCCCTATTGCAGCAGTCCCTGCTTTGGCTGCTTCTCCCCAACTGGCTAAAGATTCTGGCTACCATTGACAAAATATTGTCACTGCAGTTTTTTGCATTTGTTTAATTTCCATGTTCTAAAAAGTTAACTTAATAAAAGACTTCATAACTAACATAACTTTCATAATAGCTTCAGTATTTCTATTGGCCTCACACACATTCTGCAGGTTCTGTAACAAACACAAAGCAAAAAGTAGTAAGTGGGACATACTGTTGCTACTGTGTCTAGCTTTACTGGAGTACTGTACCACAAAATAATAGCTCCTAAAGAATGGCATGATTTTGCTGCTAGTTGCTACCCTGAAAGATACAGTAACAACAAAATGATTAATTTTTCCTTATTTCTCCTCCTCTCTCTTTAAAAAAATTTAAAAGATCAAGTGTTGCAGAAATAAGAACTGAAAATGTTACATCAAATTTTATGACACTCTTGACAAAATAAATAGATGCCAATATTTACTCAGTTGCAGAAAAGAGTATAAACTCAGATGGCCATATTCAGACAGACATAAGTGAATATGGAACTCTACTGAAATCAATGGATTGCACCCTCTTACACCATATCGGATTTGAAACTAGCTGTGTGAATAATGGATTTTTTTGGTTTACTGGCAATTAAACATAAAAATATTTGGGTCAAAATTTTCAGTGAAACAAAAAGTAAAACAACATTGTGTTTGATCAGGAAAAAAACACATTTCATTTCAATTTCCAGCATTTTTTAAAATAAAAAAAAAGTAAAAAAAAGTTTAAGGAAACTTAAAAACAAAAAGCTATTTTGAATTGAAAAATTAAAATCTTTCTTTTTGAAAATTTCAAAATGAATTTTTTTATTATGAATGTTGTCGTCCCCCCCCAACTGAAATAATTTGGCAAATAGAAAGAAATTGTCAAAATATTTCATTGTCACCGAATCTGCACTTTTCTGTCAAAAAAAAGTTTTGGTCCAAAAATTTACATTTGGAGAGATATAAGTGGAGGTGGAAAGTTCTATTTTCCAATTCAAAACAACCATTTGTTTTGAAGGTTCCCTTTGTATAATGATTCCTCCTCCCAGCTAACTGAAAGTATAGAAACTCTTAATCCAGCTCTAGTCCATGCTGGTGTCTATACTTTGAGTTAGCTGGGAGGAAGAGTCATTATACAAAGAAATCCAGAGCAGGATAAGAAGACGTTTTTTCTTCTTTCTACCCCTATTTTATTTCCTTTCCTTCTCAGATGTTTGTTTCTCTTCTTTTAAAGGATTGCTCATGAAATAATTGTTGGTCCTACCCAAGTCTGGGATTTTCAGGTCATTTATAGGAGTGGTGACTTTCCAAAACATGTTTTTGCTAGCATTTTACATTGAATTCCTTTATTCCTGAACCAGTATTTTGTATAATTTTCACTTTCAAGGACAGCTGGAGGACAGGTTTGTGAAAAACTAAAAGTTACTATAACTGCAGATTTACATTTAAACAAATTTACGGTGGGTTTTCAAAAGCCCTCAGTGCTGGCATAAAACTGTTCCCACTTATACCAATGGGAGTTTTCCCATTGACTTTAATGGGAGCACAGTTAGGCCATCAATGATCACTACTGGAAACCCTACCTTTAATTGTTTATATAAACAGTTAATGTACACCCTAGGGAAGGCACCTCTCCAAGGAAAATGTAAGCAATTTATGTTTCTGAATCATCATCAAACATCCATAGTCTGCTGAACACCACTGCACCAGCCAGACCTACATCGTGTAGTGAAGTTCCCGGATCTGGCTCAACCCTGTGAATCCACGAATCTCTGGGTCAGCCCTATGGGCAGCAACATATAGGAACAGTGCATGCACCCCTTTACCTGTTGATGGAGAGCTTGAGAGCATGGTGTATTGGGGCATTTTTGTCCATCCTTGTGACATGGCTGAAGAGCTTACAATGCTGCTTTTTTAATATAATGAGCGATTGAAGGAAGGCCAGATCTCTGCAAGATTATTACATTTCTCGCAAAGTCAAACCGCTGTATGCTCAGGATTTGGTGTTGACCGCACGTATGGAATGTCTCTAACCACTCCAAGTCTGCTTGTAAAAGGGTCCTGGGTTTTGACCAGTATAGTGATAGAGATAGTATATAGGTTTGATAGATCTGGAACTTTGGCTCAGCAAGAAGACATTTGTGCATCCATAAATGAGACATGGACTTCATGCAAGGGGTGGTAAGATCTATTTGTCAAAGGAAGTCCAGTTTGCTGCAACCACTTGAGCTGTGCTTGGGTTCTGGTGGCCCAACTCTGACATTCTGGACCTTGATCGTCTGCCATGAGATGTTCAATCCCATAGTGTGGGAAATGTCTTAGAGACCTTGGAGGATGTGGATGAAATTCTCTGACTTCTCCACAAGCAAGGTAGTATCACTGGCATAGTCTTGGTTGGTGAACACTTCTTGACCAACCTTGATTCCAAGGTGTGAAGCAACAAATCCTAATATCCAGTCAATAGCTCAGTAGAATAGTGCCAGGGCAAGAATGCAACTCTGCTGCACATGTGAGGCTGTGCAGAAATGTGTTGAAAGCTGTGATCCAACACACACACTCACACCAATACCGGTATGAAGATTACGCACCATGTCACTGCTGAAACAATCGGCTTCGGGTGGTCTCTCAAGAAACCTTGGCCTTCTGAAGAGTTCTTGCTATATTAGCGAAAAAGGCAGAAGCACACAAACAGGGAGTTGTCCAAGAACATAAACAGCTGAAAGGCATATTCCAGGCCACAGCAAAACGTGACCATGAGATCTACATCAGCTAACTGACTGACAAAGCCTAAAGTACAACAACCTGCATCCTGCCTGAATCAATACATACCTGCCTGGTAGCCATAAACAGCCTTCTAACATCCCCCTCACAAAACCAGACAGCTCTCTTTGCTCATCGATAGACGAGGTCCTGAACTGATAGGAAACACATTATGAAAGCTCATGGCTGCGGACCCATGTATAAGCACTGATCCTCTGTCACTTGAGGAATATGCAAGGCCACCTAAAAGTTATGAAATGGACATGCTGCTGAACCTGATAGTATTCCACCTCAGCTGCTCAAAGTTGTCTTGGAACCAGTGAACAACTGTTCTTAAAAGTGTGGGCTTCAGGCAAAGTACCAGCATCATATGTCCATGTACAAGGGCAACTACAAGCTGATCTCATTGCTCTTCGTCATTGTTCTGCTTGATAGGATGTTGCTGCTCCTTAACAGACATCTTGACAAAATTAACTTTTAAACAACACATGCCACCACCTTTAACTACTAATCTAGTTTAAAAATTAGTGTGAATTTAATACTTATGAAAGATGCCAGAATGAGTACCCAGGAGACTGTTTATCAACAGAACAGGAACAGCACAGACAGCAGTAATGCAAGCCTCTCCATGCTGTTGCCAGTATGTCTGTCTCAATTCAGCCTCTATAGCCATTCAGTCCTTGACCTCTGCTGAGACTGATAACAAAGTTGCTAATTAGTGCCAGTTATGGGGGTGGATTTTTTATAATGTTGATACTTCTGCCCTGAGAACTTGACAGAAACCACCAAACCACTCTCTCACAGGCCACCTAATAGCTATCCTATAGTAACTTTTAAACACTACTGACCTGGGGTGGAGTTCACCAGACGTATAGGTGTAGGAAAACAAAAAACACAATGAATTCAAGTTAGTAGCATCCACACTTAGACTGACATGATTTAAAATATTGTAATGTATTTATTTAGAAACAGTTTAAAGGACTTCAGGAGTGGAATATAGAATTAAATAATCTCCAGTTTAAGATTGAATTTCAACTCATAATTATGTTCTGAATTTTGATCATTCTATTAATCCTACACTCTCTATTATTCATTGGAGCATGGTCTCTCATTTACACTGCCTACCTTCACCAAAAGGTCGTCATTCTTTCAATTTAGGACCAATATTGTATCTCTTTGTAGCTCTTAATCTTCTCCATGTTTTACAGTAACCATCATCCCTTAACCCCAGCCAGGCAGGTATGTGAGGAGTATCTTCATTACTGATATGCTTAAATGCCAAGGGCTGGGGAATGGGAATACCAAGGTCATTTCTGAATTTTAGGGACAGATCCACCTCTTACTTAAACTCATGTTAATCAGAAGTAACTTGATTGAAGTCACTGGAAGTATACTATTGTAAAATCAGTGAGAGGAGAACCCAGGCCCTTATAGTCAGGGCCGGCTCCAGGCACCAGCTGAGCAAGGGGAAGGGGCGGCACGTCAGGCTCTTCGGCGGCAATTTGGCGGAGGGTCCCTGTCCCTCTCGGAGGGAAGGACCTGCCGCCGAATTGCCGCCAAAGAAGAAAGTGGCGCGGTGGAGCTGCCGCCAATCGCGAAAACCCTGGAGCCGGCCCTGCTTATAGTGAAATCTTGTCCCTACTGAAGCCCATGGCAAAACTCCCATGGACTTTAGTAGCACCAGGATTTCACCCTTGGTCTCTCTGTGCTCTGTTAGAGCTCAATCCTAAAAGGGACTGAGCACACTCAACTCTCATTGAGGTCAATGCAAGATTAAGTTTCTTCTCTTCTTTTCTCAGCCCAGTTCTGTTTATAATTGTATGTAGTCTGATTATTCATATTATGTATAGGATCATGTGAATACACACTTATACTGCAAGTCACATAGGGCTAGATTCTGATATCTTTATTCATGCTCTCTCTTGACTCATGCTTTACTCTCTTTACACTTTACTCCATAGGTAGTCCCATTAAAGTCAGTGGGTACTATATATCATGAGTAAAGGTATCAGAATCTGGGCCATAGTGATGACATGCATCAATTTTACAAGATCTGTTCTGTCTCTGTGCAATATCAGATAATAAACTATGCTTAGATTGGCAGCATTTGAGCTATTGTTTATTCTTGTTGTCTAAATATCTCAATCAATCAACAATAAATACATAGTGGCACGCTTTTAGAAATACATCGTTTATGAAAATGAAAAGTACAGATATTTCAAAGCAGTAGAAATCTTCTGATAGCAGCTTAATATGATACATTTGAATATTTCCTTGTCTTCCCACCAGAGATATTTAAAGATGAACTCTGGCAATGTAAATTTAAAAAATATTGAATGTCGAGTAGAGTAGTTTTGTCGGCAAAATTTGGGACTGCGCCTAAGTTGTGCTGAGCACCTGTGACTCCCAACCAATGGGAGTTGTAAATGCTGATTACCTTTCAAAATCAGGCCCTTTATTTGGCCAATAAGTCATTTTACTGTTTGTATGGAAATTTGCATAACATAATATCTTTCTATTAAAATTTGCTGTTACAATTTGTTCTTTGAGCTCACACTAACCTAGTTAAGCCCCTGCTTGTATTGGCTTGACTCCTTTGCAAGGTGATACATAACATTATAGCTTAGATTGTTAAGACGGGTGCTTTTATAGATAGCTTCACTTACCAGTTTGTGAAAGTGATAAGGATGACCTCAATTGCAAAAGCAATTTGTGCTTTAATCGCTGGAATAATTTACTACAGAAGTCTCTAAATACAGTATTATAGAGCAATATTCAGTGTGTTATAGAAAAATATTCTTTTCTATGTGTTTAGAAGTATATATGTGTCATACATTTTTATTTTTAATTAGTCACTGAAGAAAATATCATTTTGATTGCTGCTATGAACACATTGCACGTAACTTGTATGCTAACCTGGAGATTAAACCAGTGTATTAACCACCCATCCTGTGGGCTGTTACTGCCTATTTAAGTATTTATCAAGCATCTGTGACAGATTCTGATCGCAAAATGTAAGCTATTATTAACCCCCCCCCATATTTTTAGACCTTGTGGTCATAAAAAATTCCTTTCAAATATGAACTGAATTTGTTAACTTATACAGTGTTGTTTTCCTGAATCTGTAGGTAGCATATAACAATGGATCTAAGAGATTTGAACTGCCCCATTCATCTTGATGCGTTGTAAATTAAGTCTAATGAAATACTAAAATACTCTCATTTTCTAATAACTTTGTCACCTAATTCGCATAGTTAGTGGAATTGTGTGTACATACTGGGTACTTGCATGTGCAAGTGGCCAAAAACGGCCATAGAAATAGCTGTGGTCCTACAAGTTCCTTACCTCATTTTTTCCTCTAAATAAAGCTGAATGTAACAGTAACTTACTAAGGGACAGAGCAGCACCCTTATATTCAACCCTGAGGTACATATTGTCTGAGGCAGCATGTAGTAGCATTGCCCAGCAAAAGTGGGGACTGAATAGTAGTGCAGACAACCATACTGTTGAAGGAGAGTAGAATATGACCCTAATTTTGTAATAGACCCAGTCCAAAGGCCATAAATTAAAATGTAATTTGGCCCTCTCCAGAGAAGATGTTTGGCACCCCTGGTTTAAAGTGAAGTTACAGGAAATCAAATATGCTTTTTCCATGTGGTCATGTTACTATAATCCCCTAATAATACAACTCCCTTCTGGGAAATTTTAAGTACTCTCTTCCAGAAATAAAATCTGCATGTCTATGTGTTTGGGACCATTGCTGTTAGTTGGCAACTATGTTAATACATGAACCTGAAATACATAAAATAAAGGCTGTGATTTAAAAGCCTGGTTACCTATTTAAAACATTTATAGAAACCATGATGAGAATTGTGGAAATATTGAACAAACTGCCAAGAAGATTACACAGTCTGCTATATTAGTCCTTTAACCATGGTGGAAAAGTGACATGCTGTCTGAGCGAACCACAATCTCCTGGTAAACCACTTAGCTAAACTGTCATTTAAGATAGTCTGTTTACTAACTTTTTAGTTTGTTAAAAATAATTGACTAAAAGAAATACAGGAAAATACTTTCAAAGTTAAATATGTGATTGTATTTATTACACACACAAAATAATAACAAAAGAACATTAAAGTAGCAAAGTCAAGTTCTCAAACGGTTGCCCAGGCAAGCTAAATTCAGCCCCCTGGGTATGTAGATATGCATTATAATAGAGTCTTTAATTACATGATCACATACTATTTTTTCCATAGGATCCATGACTAATTCAATACACAGAATGGATGATACTTAAAGCTACGTTTTAGTCACAGGTATTTTTAGTAAAAGTCATAGACAGGTCACAGGCAGTAAACAAAAATTCATGGCTGGTGACCCGTCCATGACTTGTACTATATATCCCTGACTAAATCTTGGGTGCTGGGAGGGGGGTGTCCCGGGGCACTGTGGGTGCTCTGTGGGCAGCCCGGGGGTGCAGCATGTGCTGTGGGGGTAGCGCATGGCCCCCGGGTGTTGGGGGGGGGGGCGACGGTGTGCAGCTTGGAACCCCCACTGGTGCTGGGGAGGTAGGGCCTCGCAGCAGCGGGCAGAGGTCGTGGCAGCCCTGGAGCCAGCCGCACCGGCCGCCACAGAAGTCACAGAGGTGCCAGTAAGTCATGGAATCCGTGACTTCCATGATCTCCGTGACAGACTCACAGCCTTAATGATACTTTGGGGGCTGGATCAGAGTTGTGTGTGAAAAAAGGCTGTTGTCTGTAGGTCCCCTGCCTCAGTTTTTGTTGTGATGTGTGATCATATAATTATAGACTGTATCATAATGCATATGCATAACCTTAAGTCACAAACAATCTTAATTCTGGCATATTCTAACTTTTGGTGCTTGACTTTGCAACTTTACCATTATTTTAATATATTTTAGTGGGTTATTATTTTCTAAGTTTTAAAAAAGCAAACCGAAAACACATTTCAATCATGTTGAATCATTTTGACATGTACATAGAGCATCAATGGGATTGGAACCTTTAGATTCAGCGCACCTATGAGCTAATGGACTAACGGATAGCAGTAGTAGTAGGTTGTCATCCTCTATGTGAACTGACCACTAAAGGGAGATGAAACAAGAATGTTGCCAATGGTTTCACAACTATTTGCTGATGGCAGAGGAATTCTGAGATTCAGGAATCTTGCGTTCATAGATTCATAGAGTGTAAAGGCAGAAAGAACCATTAGATCACGTAATCTGATCTCCTGTAGATCACAAGCCATCGAATTTCACCCAGTTTACCTCTATGTTGAGCCCAGTAACTTAGGTTAGATTAAAGCATTTCTGTCCTCAGGAGACTAAACTGTTGTGTGCCACAGGCAGAGAATAGAGGAGACTGGCACCTGTCACAGTTCAGGGCAACTGCACTGGTATTCTCCCTCCATGGTCCCATTTGCTTTTATATTCTTGAAATAAGAGAACAGAAGAACTCAGCTTGATTCCAGAGCCCTGGGTGAGTTTCCAAGACTGGCAGTTAGAAAAAATAGTATTTGACTTATAAACTGAGACTACATTTGGTCTGAACTCATTTAGATACAATGAACATGGCACCCAATGATGCCATTTTTATAGCATCACCATTCAGAGTACAACTACACATCCTTTAGCGTGTCTGCTGTATTGTCAGCTGAGAAATTTCTGTACGTCTACCAGCATGGTTAGACTTTTTTCTCCATGGTTGCCACTAGTCAAACAACCGAGTAGGATAATTCTTATGATCAAACAACAGGATATTGGCAGAGCTGGAAAGAGAATTCAGGTTTTCTCAGTCCTACTGCATTTCCCTATCCAGTGGAGGGCACCATGTTGCCTCCTTGAAAAACAAAGGGTTATCAATTCTGGAAATTCTCACCAGCCTTAATTTGTATGAGATGAGAAAGGGCCACTCAGAGTTGGGAGTTTTCCCATATTTTCTCTAGTTTATTTTTCAACAGCTGGGTACATGTTATTACTTGGACTAAGGCTGTTTTTTCAGCACTCGCTTTCTTGTTAGAAATTACACAAGGTTTCAGGATCGGAAACCTATTCTATTGTCCATATAGAAAAGTACTCTTTCCACCATTGTTGTGCCGGTTGTATGCAACAATATAGCTGCTTTCTGATCAACAATATATTAAATGGTGTAGTACATAGAATTCTGGTTCTTCATATCTGGAATGAGCTACTGCAGTCTGTATTTTTTTCAAGGAAGAGTCTCGTGGTCTTTCAGTAAATAGATAAAGTTGATGCAAACTTTGTGTGGTACAATGTCCAGCTAACACAATCCTTGCCCACAGTTGTTCATCACTGACAAAATGCACCACGGTAACTGCAGAATTACATTTAAAACATTTGCTGTAACAACAGACATGAATGAACCCAGAATACCTTTCCTTCTGCTGCTGTTTGCAATTAAGAACCATGTGCTAGATCCCAATATTCCGGCTGTTTTATTTTTCTATGTTCTTGATAACATGCTTTTTTTTAAAAAATCATGCCTGTTTGCTCCTTCTAGTGTTTAAGTTTAGTGGAACTGTGATGAGTCTGATACAAAGCATTTCCCCTTCCCTAGACTCTTCTCTTGAAACAAGCTTTGTTATGCTGCCAATCAACATTATGTGAAGCATTTTTGAAAAAAGCACAGGCCAATAGTTGATTAGGAACTTGGCTCTAAACAGGTCTCACTGTGATGTGGTGCCCAGATTATTTCCTTTATCTTCAGTGTTTGTGCATTTTTCAGTGAGCAGTAACTACTAACTACCATACATGCTATTATTATGGCTCTATTGAATATGATCCCCAAACAGCTTAGACCTCGCTGATTCTGCAGAAATTGATCTTGCGTCTCTGGTCCACCAAGGATGCTTATTTTACACTGCCTGAAAACAACTGGAAATGACCAGTGGAGAATTTCCCCAGTCTAGGGCAGTGGTGCCCAAACTTTTCCTGTTGTGCTTCCCTTACCAGAAATGGAATCTGTTCACGTCCCCCCTTCATTACAGCACAGTTGACTCAGCAGATTAGCTTGGGCTGAAGGTGGAGCTGGGGGCTGAACTGGGGATGGAGGGAGGAACTGGGGCTAGAGGCAGAGCTGGCTTGGGGACAGAAAGGGAATGAGGGAAGAGCTAGGCTGGGGGCAGAGCAGGGGGTGGAGTGGAGCTGTGGCTGGGGGCGGAATGGAGCTGTGACTGGGGCCAGAGCTGGGCTTGGGGTAGAGCAGGTCTGGGTGGCACTCTTTGACTGCCTCCCATGGGGGCTGACCCAGGCCCTGCTGCACACCCCCCCGAATGTTCCTCTACGCCCACCTATGGGGGGCATGCCCCACAATTTGGAGACCACTGGGGAACTCTGCTTGTGGACATCTTGCATATGAGGAGGGAAGAGGCATGTTGGGATGTTCTGAGAGTGCGGTGTGGATGAGATAGGGGTGGGAGGGAACATGGCAAAGCTCCACTACCCCTGATCTTCCACTCGCACAAGGGACCTTATGCCAGTGATGAGAGTTAGGGCTGCTTAGTAGAGGCAAGGTGGCTCAGAATCACGGGAGCTGGCACAGGCTGTGTTCAGCACACCTCCTCAGATGGAGTGGTGAATCAAGCCCATAGACTATGACAATCTAATTTGTGTATAGTCCTGTAAGGTGATAGCAGTTCTGGTGCTGACAGAGCATGTGGAAGGGATCTACATGTTTGAATTTTGAGAATCAAAACTTTGGCTTTGTTTGGATCCCTTTCTCTAGATGGTTTTAGCAGTTTGTTTTGCTGATTTGTGGAGCTACTAGGCAACATCAGTATGGAATTCACCACCACTACAGGGCTATTATGCAGGCCACATCATCGTCCAGGGCCAAGAACTTCTAAATGAGCAGAGCAGTTGGCAGTTGCAAGCAATAAAGTAGGGCTGGCTGGGAAAACAAGGATTCCATTTTGTGAAAAATGATGAGGTTTCGCCATTTCGTTTCAGTCATATTGGGATGAAACCGAGACCTTATGAGACGTTTCATGAAAAAAGAGAGAGACCCAGTGGCGCTGGAACAGTTTTTATAGTGGGGGTGCTGAGAGCCATTGAACAAAACTGTAAATCCTGTGTATGATGGAAACCACTTTAAGCCAGGGGGTGCGGGAGCACCCCCAGCACCCCTAGTTCCAGCACCCCCGGAGAGACCCCAGAATAGCCTGGGATGTGGGAGACCGAGGTTCAGGCCCCTACTGTGTCTGACTCAGTGCCCTAACCACTGAGCTATAGTCAGTCTCCCTCTGGCCCAATGACTATTTCATTATTTATAAAGTGTAACAGCTTCAACAGAAGAGACTGAGAACAACCTACCCCAGAATAGCCTGGTGGTCAGGGGACTTACTGGGGATGTGGGAGAGTCAGGTTCAAAGCTCCAAATCAAGCAGAGCAGAGACTCACACATACATGCCAGTTGACAACTCTAATCACTGAGCTATTGGCTGTTTTTCTCTCACTCTGATGTTTTGACCAACTGTTCCGTTCTGGACTTGAGAAATCTTTCCCAATGGAAGAGTCATCAAAACCGATACATTTCTGTGAAAACTTTCAGTTTGGAAGAATCCACATTTTCCAATTAAAAAATTTCATCAAAAAATTCCTGATTAGCTCTATGATAAAGGACTGCAAATAAAGGGAAGAGTTGTATGACATCTTACAGCTTATTTTGCCTTTTCACCTGAGAAAGGAAGCTATTCATTTAAGAGTTCACTCTGAGGAGAGGAGGATTGTCCGGTAATTTAATTCTTTTTCAAAGGTCTCACACAAAAAAAGTCCATTTCGTACCATGAAGTACATGGTGCTGTCTTGTTTCGGGGGATGCAGAGTCTGCCAAGTACCTGACGTGACCCAACATGCTCACATCAGCACAAATCAGGAAGAGTGAGCATGTGAAAAATGATTTAAAAAAGGACACGCCAGTTCTTCCAAAAGGTTGTTTGGACTCAGTTCAAATGATAGGCATAAGTTTTCCCTGTCTCTACTGGTAGCAAAGGATAAATTCCTCCTTTCAATTGAGTCATGCAATGCCGAAAATAGTATTTGCAAAAATGTCATGACAATGTTAGCATTACTCTGTTTCCCTCCTCTCTCCTTTGTACAGCTACAACTTTTGTATATAATATACTTGTATTGTACTGTAGCAGGAGGCTGTTGTTTAATGTTGCCTTTGAATGTTTTGTTAAAATTTTGGAATATTTCCATATTGGACCTTGGCACCTTCTGCATGAGAGAAAATGGAAGCTGATCATTTTCCGCTAGTAGAGTCTAAATAATAAATCACTTGCAACGAGAATACTTCCCTTCTCACAAATGTTCATTTGGGAATTTTAGAAGCTGAGATTAGATTTTAATTTATTCCCCATTGAGAAATGTACCCATTACTTGGGTGGAATATGGTTTGATTGATAATTAGGCTTTGAAGATGAGCCCCTGGAAGAATCATGCTCATTGAGATGGACATGAAGCGGAAATTGCTTGAACTGTTGTGGAAATGCTTGGTGTTTCTAAACAGTGAGGTTTGAACATTGAGTGAGTTATACTGTGAAATCAGAGAGATGAATAATATATAAAACTATGGTCTGTTCCCTTCCTTCCCCATGACACACATACACACACACACACACGGCCTCAGTCCTACAAAAAAAATTCCACAGCCCGATAGAATGTCTGCACAGAACTCTTTTATAAGGTCTCAGCTTTGGGATGCACCTATAGTCAGTCAAGTGAGTCAGATAATTTTAATGCAATCTCTGGAATGGAGAATACAGCAAATGTTTAATGGATGGATGAGTTTCACATAAGAGCATTGTGTGTATGCATCTGTGGGAGGCACTGGACTTCTTGCAAGAGAATTTTGCGAAGTACTTTGTTTTTATAGAATTAATATCATTAGGGGCTCTACCCTGCAAGGTGCTGCAGAGTTTCAATCCAGCAAAGCACTTAAATACGTGATGGTCCTGCTGTAGACGCAGACTACCATTTTTTTGGTGTTTTTAAAGCTTCAGTTTAGTTTTGTTTGAAATTTGTTTAAACAGTCAGCAGAAAACACATTAGGATGCTCTGTTCCTACTCTTGATGTACACCAGCAAAACTGAATGATATTTCCCTCTCCCTTCTTCTCTGGATGAAGTACAGCAGAGATTAATTTCAAATGTAGTATTCAGCAGGACTTCTTATGTGTGTCTGAGGGCTGGGGACTTTGTGGGAAGCAAGTAATGCTAGTCCAACACAAACAAGAAAATTTATTGTTTCACCTCAGTCTCTGTTAAAAGGGCATTTCTTTGAAGTTTATGTCCCCCAAAAGTCAAGGAATGAAATATAGGCCCCATTGAAGTTAGTGGCAAAACTTAAATTAGCACCAGCTGCATTGGTTCTCCAATCATTGAACTTCTGCCATGTTTCCTATCCTCTTCCCTGAAAAATTGTCTTTGACCCTCCCCTGGGTGACCCTACAGTAGCTCGGTGGGGGGTGGGGGGGTGGGGAAATATCAAGAACAATATGGGAAGTATATCCCATCACATGCTTCCTAATTGTTTTTCAAACTGTATGAAGCTCTGAGGTCTGTTCTTCCCATCTCAATTAAATTTATTTAAAAAAAAAACAAATCTATTATTATTTTAAATAATTCCAACCAATAAAAAATGAAATGTTAGCTAATCTGTTTTGCTTCCTACTATGTAGCTACATTCTGCTACAATCTACATTCTGCTACTATTAATATGTCACCAAAATGGTGTGGTTTCATAATCAAAATAACTGACTGGAGGATTAATTTCAGGGAAAGTCATAAAGTTGTACTGTTGTTAATACTTCTAGCAGAGTGCCAAATCCTAGAGTCCTTAATCAGGCCTTGTCTACATATTTCCATATAACTTAAGCTGGTCAATGAGCTATTTCAATATATGACTTATGGTAAGTTATATCTAAAAAGGGCAGTATTATTCCAAATCAAAGAGTGTTCACACACGGACTTGCATTGAAACAGCTAACAGTGTGAATTACAACTATTTTAGTTTTTTCTTTCTAGTTTCCATGTACACAGTTCCTTTGCTCAGTCTTTATTTTGACCAAACCTTCTAGTTACTTCAATGGGATTTTTGACTGAGAAAGATCTGTATAGAAAATGAGCAAAGTCTTTGAGACTTGGCCCAGGATGAACACTATTATTGATATTTGTCATTCACTTGAATAGTTTTCAGTCACCAAGAATGTTAAATTCTTCTGAGACCATTTAGAATGCCCTTTTTCATGTATTTCTTCTAGCCAGCTTGTGACATGTACATCCGCACAAATGCTATGGTCCTGATTCAAAGCCCACTGAAATCAATAGAAAAGACTCCATTCTATTAACTGGGCTTTGGATCAGGTCCTAGAAACTGGTTCCAGTCTTGCCTACAGTGGTGACTATAAAAAAAAAGTCATCATTTACCAACAGTGACCATACATATATCTGAGGCATCACAATATTACCTTATCACTTAGTATTGCTTACTTAGATTGTAAGCTCTTTGGGACAGGAACCATCAGTTGTTCTGTGTTTGCACAGCACGTAGCACAATGGGGTCTTGGTCCATGACTAAGGCGCCGACATGCTATAGTGATACAAATAATAAATTATAGTATTTATAAAAAAAAATAAATGCAGTGTCTCCAACACCACTTTGTAGCTACTGTTGATAAGTGCTGATGTCCTAATGGCAACCGCTGTAACAAGTATTTTACAGATACTGTAACAATGTAAGATAATTTTTTCAAACATACTATTACTGTTGGCTGACTTGGATCTTCTACTCCTTAGTGATGCAAAAATCTAACATGGTATGTATAGTCTTCTAAATAGCCTCCTTAACTCAGCATAATTCAGTTGAACCAAGTTATAAGATATACGTTATTTAATATATTTTTTGTGAAATACATTTACAATCTCTTGAAAACAAGCAGGTCTCTATTAATCTGTGTTATTTCCCACATAGGCAGGGGAGGGTTTAAAACAATAAGTAGGAAGACATGAATAATACAAGACAGTCAGTCTTCCTTTTCAATGTTTTACTAATTTGAGGTCAAATTTTGGTTACATACAACCCGGGACTCTTAATCTGGAACCAAAAATGTGCTTCATAAAGCTCACCCAGCACTTATCAGCATTAGTGTTTATGGAAAGGATTATAAGTGATGTGAACAAATTACTTAGCAGAACCTACTTACAGATTTCAAAGAGCAATGTCCTAAGTGTCCTAAAATAGTATACAAAAGATAAACTGGAAAAATGTTTCCAGTTAATGTTGCAGACTATTTTGCAAAGCAGTGAAGATGTTAGGACCATAATTTGAACTATGGCTTTAATTTAAGCAAATATATAGAGAATATGAATGACAACTTAAACTGTATAAAGCCTTTCTTCCAAATCCACATGTAGGCATTAACTCTCATATTTGAGATGGCGTGCTTATTTGCTAAGCGCAAAGATAGTTACAAAAAAGCTTTCCTGACTGAGGATAAAAGCTGAAGTACTCTTTAATTTTGGTTACTGCCAGGCTCATTTCAGCAGCCACAATA
The DNA here is from genome assembly GCF_028017835.1 of Emys orbicularis. Classification (NCBI taxonomy): domain Eukaryota; kingdom Metazoa; phylum Chordata; order Testudines; family Emydidae; genus Emys; species Emys orbicularis. The sequence goes on along the minus strand of NC_088683.1, from coordinate 28,307,501 downwards.
GTTATTTGGCTCCATACCAAGAAGTGGCAATGCAGTACTTACATGTCTATGGATCAAAATTAGATGAAAAATTGCTGTTTCTCATCTCCAAAGCCATTTGCTGCACATTTTATAGGCCTCAAGATGCCTTTTGTAATATGTGATAACAGAGCCAACTGAAGCATCTGCCTGGAAAGAGATTACTTTAATTATGGACTCAATGTCCTATTTTCTGCAAGTGATCCCCAGAGAGTATCTTACTGCAGGATGAGAGGTGTTATGATGCACATTAAAACCTACACGTCAAAAACAAAAAGGTTGTAAAAGTGAGACAAGGACACCTATAAACTCTCCATTCTTTTGGTTGGTTGCTAAAAAACAAACAAACAAACAAACAAACTAATCCCTGAACCCTACAGTAATCACTTTTTAATTATTATAACACCTGTTATAATGAACTTCTATTTATAAAGGGAAAAATGAACCTTTAAAAAGAATAAAACCTTATAGTTGTTCCTGATCATTACATATATTGTGAAAGGACTTATTTTTAAAACACTCATGCTTTGCTATTAAGTTTTTGAATATATTAATAGTTAGCAATGTAGCAGAATAAGGAAGGTGTATCTAAGTGGCTTTCTTGTCAGTTCCTGTTCTTGGTAACACATAAAGTTTCTCATTATTAAGAATTCATTTGTGATTCACTGTAATAGCACAGATCATAATGAATTCATTTAATATTAATGTGACTATCATGTATGTTTCCATTGAAATTCTGTGTAAATCTGGATTGATTTAGCATTATTTAATGATACTTAAAATAATGTTTTACCCTGTCCTTATTCATTAAAAAACTAGAGTTGCTTATTAGCAGTTGTTGAGCTGATGAGCTAGAAGTTGTTTATCTGTCATAAAATATGATGGAGCATTTTTTAAAAATGGCTTAAAAGATACCTCCATGGCATGAGAATTTCCCCAAAATGTGCAAGATCACAATTTGGCAAAATGTAAAAAAGCAAAATAATACCCTCTGAAGATATGAAAGTTTAAAACAACAATAGCCATGGAAGCGTATTTTAAATCTCAAAAAGTCAAAAGTCTAGACTATCTAAATCTCATTGTATTTGGCAGTATTGTCTGTGTGATCCAGTATTAGTAGTAGAAAAATGTATTTTCTTCAGATAATGTCGTGAATGTGATGTTCATCCTCTGTAAATATTATCAGCTGGCATTAGTGTTTTGTAAAGTTGATAAATTTATTGTAACTCTCTTTGCTAAAGCAAAAAAGGGGGGGCAGAGAGAGAGAGAGAAAGTAATATTAAGATGTAAATAATCTAAATAGAGCATGGGGTTTTAATAGCACATAAACCTCTAGCCCCTTATCCAGAGGTAGGGAGCAGGGCTCCACACAGATACTTTGTGATTACTGTTCCAGTCTAACTTTAGCCCCTGCATATCAGTGTGCAGAGGCTTGGGGCCCCTGGGTCAGCACAGTATTGTTGTGTGTTATTTATATGGTGATAGCACCTAAAATGTGCTAGTCACTCTGATACTTTGGAGTTCAACTCAGACCAGTAAGGGGTTGTGTCACTGCCTGCCCTGCAATTCTGGGTGCCTTAAATGTGATGCTCCTGTGGCTCTCAGCCCTGACACCAACAGCCTACAAGCATGCAGGCTACACCTGGCTTCTACTGCCCAGTTATCCACTGGCATGGAGAGTATAGTAGTGGGAATATACTATCAACCACCTGATCAGGATGGTGACAGTGATTGTGAAATGCTTAGTGAGATTAGAGAGCCTACAAAGGCAGAAAACTCAATAATAATGGGGAATTTCAGCTATCCTCATATTAACTGGGTACATGTCACCTCAGGAAGGGATGTAGAGAGAAAATTTCTAGATCCATTAAATGACTGCTTCTTGAAGCAGTTAGTCCTTGAACACACAAGTGAGAGGCAGTTCTTGATTTAGTCCTAAGTGGAACATAGAGGTGAGTATAGCTGAAGCACTAGGTAATAGAGACCACAATGTAATTAAATTTAAGATACTTGGGGGTGGGAGGAATGCCAAAGAAACCCACCACAGTAGCATTCAACTTCAAACTTCAGAAATGAGCAAGCAAGTTAAATGGAAATGAAAAGGAACAGTCACAAGAGTGAAAAAAAATGCCACAGTGGCTAAACAGCAGAGTAAAAGAGGTGGATGGAGGCAAAAAGGCATCCTTTAGGAACTGGAAGTCAAATCCTATTGCGGAAAATAGAAAGGAGCATAAATTCTGGCAAGTCAAGTGTAAAAGTGTAGTAAGGCAGGTCAAAAAAGAATTTGAAGAGCAACTATCCAAGGACGCAAAAACTAATAACAAAATTTTTCTAAGTACATCAGAAGCAGGAAGCCTGCCAAACAGTCAGCGGGGCTACTGAACAATTGAGGTGCCAAAGGAGCTCTCATCAAAGACAAGGCAATTGCAGAGAAGCTAAATACATTCTTTGTATTGATCTTCACTGTGGAGGATATGGGGAGATCCCAACACCCAAGTCATTCTTTTTAGGTGACAAATCTGAGAAATTGTCCAGATAGAGGTGTCAATAGAGGAGGCTTTGAAACAAATTGATAAATTAAACAGTAATTAGTCACCTGAACCAGATGATATCCACCCAAGAGTTCTGAAGGAACTCAAATATGAAATGGCAGAACCACTAACTGTGGTATGTTACCTATTGCTTAATCTGTACCAGATGACTGGAGGATAGCTAATGCAATGCCTATTTCTGTAAAAGGCTCAGAAGTGATCCTGGCAATTACAAACTAATAAGCCTAACTTCAGTACCAGGAAAATTGGTTGAAACTATAGTAAAGAATAGGATTATCTGACACACAGATAAATATATGTTGGGGAAGAATCAACACAGCTTTTGTAAAGGGGAATCATGCCTCACTAAGCTATTAGAATTCTCTGGGTGAATCAACAAGCATGTGGACAAGGGTTATGCAGTGGATATAGTGTATTGGACTTTCAGAAAGCCTTTGATAAGGTCATTCACCGAAAGCTTTTAAGCAAACTAAGCAGTCACAGGATAAAAGGGAAAGTTCTCTCAGGGATCACTAACTGTTAAAAGATAGGGAAACAAAGGGTAGGAATATATTGTCAGTTTTCACAATGAAGAGAGGTGAATAGCGGGGGTCCCCCAAAGATCTGTTTGGGACCAGTGCTGTTCAACATATTCATAAATGATCTGGAAAAAGGGGTAAACAGTGAGGTGGCAAAATTTGCTGGGGATATAGAATTACTCAAGGTAGTTAAGTCCAAAGTTGACTGTGAAGTGTTACAAAGGGATCTCACTAAACTGGGTGACTGGAAGACAAAATGGCAGATGAAATTCAATATTGGAAAGTGCAAAGTAATGCACAATGGAAAAAATCACAACTATACATTCAAAATGATGTGGTCTAAAATAGCTGTTACCATTCTTGGAGTCTTTGTGGATAGTTCTCTGAAAACATCTCCTTAATGTGCAGCAACAGTCAAAATAGTTAGCAGAATATTAGGAGCCATTAGGAAACATAAGAACATAAGAACATAAGAAAGGCCGTACTGGGTCAGACCAAAGGTCCATCTAGCCCAGTATCTGTCTACCGACAGTGGCCAATGCCAGGTGCCCCAAAGGGAGTGAACCTAACAGGCAATGATCAAGTGATCTCTCTCCTGCCATCCATCTCCATCCTCTGACGAACAGAGGCTAGGGACACCATTCTTACCCATCCTGGCTAATAGCCATTTATGGACTTAGCCACCATGAATTTATCCAGTCCCCTTTTAAACATTGTTATAGTCCTAGCCTTCACAACCTCCTCAGGTAAGGAGTTCCACAAGTTGACTGTGCGCTGCGTGAAGAAGAACTTCCTTTTATTTGTTTTAAACCTGCTGCCTATTAATTTCTTTTGGTGACCCCTAGTTCTTGTATTATGGGAATAAGTAAATAACTTTTCCTTATCCACTTTCTCAACATCACTCATGATTTTATATACCTCTATCATGTCCCCCCTTAGTCTTCTCTTTTCCAAACTGAAGAGTCCTAGCCTCTTTAATCTTTCCTCATATGGGACCCTCTCTAAACCCTTAATCATTTTAGTTGCTCTTTTCTGAACCTTTTCTAGTGCTAGAATATCTTTTTTGAGGTGAGGAGACCACATCTGTACACAGTATTCGAGATGTGGGCGAACCATGGATTTATATAAGGGCAATAATATATTCTCAGTCTTATTCTCTATCCCCTTTTTAATGATTCCTAACATCCTGTTTGCTTTTTTGACCGCCTCTGCACACTGCGTGGACATCTTTAGAGAACTATCCACGATGACGCCAAGATCTTTTTCCTGACTCGTTGTAGCTAAATTAGCCCCCATCATGTTGTATGTATAGTTGGGGTTATTTTTTCCAATGTGCATTACTTTACATTTATCCACATTAAATTTCATTTGCCATTTTGTTGCCCAATCACTTAGTTTTGTGAGATCTTTTTGAAGTTCTTCACAATCTGCTTTGGTCTTAACTATCTTGAGTAGTTTAGTATCATCTGCAAGGGACAGAAAATATTATAATGCCACTAAATAAATCTATGGTATGCTCACACCTTAAATATTGCATGCTGTTATGGTTGCCTCATCTCCAAAGAGATATATTAGAATTGGAAAAGGTTCACAGAAGGTTATGGAATAGCTTCCATATGAGGAGAGATTAAAAAGACTGGGACTGCTCATCTTAGAAAAGAGACAACTAAGTGGGGGGGGGGGGCTACGATAGAGGTCTATACATCATGAATGGTGTGGAAAAAGTAAATAAGGAAGTGTCATTTACCCCTTCACATAACACGAAAACTAGGGGTCACTGGCTTAAATTAATAGGCAGCAGCAAGGAAGTACTTCTTCTTCACACAGTGCACAGTCAGCCTGAGGAACTCATTGCCAGGGGATGTTGTGAAGGCCAAAAGTATAACTGTGATCAAGAAAGAATTAGATACGTTAATGGAGGATAGGTCCATTAGTGGCTATTAGATGTCCCCCAACCTCCAGCTGCCAGAAGCTGGGACTGGAGAACAGGGGATGTATCACTCTAGTTTACCCTATTTGTTTCATTCCCTCTGAATCATCTGATGCTGGGCACTGTCAGAGACAGGATATTGGGCTAGATGAATCACTGATCTGATCCAGTAGGCCATTCTTATGTCTTTTTTTCAAGGTGACCCCAAACCTCTCCCATCCCAAATTTCCCCCAAACGGTCTTCCCTGTAGTGTCCAGCCCTCTCGCTGAATGCTTGCAGATGTTATTAAGTTCCCTTCTCTCTTAAAGAGACAGTACTAACAGCTTATTACCTTAAGCAGGGTTACAAACACTGTATTTCAGTCAAAGCACTGAACTGATTTATAGTAAAAGTAAAACAAGTTTAAGTCATACCAAGTATAAGGAATAAAGATAGAACATATTATAAACAAACAAAGGTAAAATATGCTTCTAAGACTAAAACTTAATTTCAGCAAGTTACAGTCTTTGTCTACACAAGTTTTTCACCTAAACTCAGTTCCCAGAGACTTCAACCCCCTTGGTTGAAGGATCCAGAGTTCTCTGGTTTCAGGAGCTGTGGCCTCTTTAGTCCCTCAAATTTTGGATGCTAAAATGGATTATTTCCTCTCTCCTTATATCTTCCCAAAGTTCTTTGCCCCTGCTTCAAGAGGCAGGAAAGCTTCCCCTCAGCATTGTTAAGTAGTGATCTCTCTCCGCTTGCTCTTCTGGTGGCTTTGTTTACCTTGCATGTAAATGTGCTTTTCATTGCCTTTCGTCACAACTTGCTTAATTTACATTGGAGACACATTCCAGCAGGCAGAATCTCATTCCTTGTTCTGGAAGAAGCATGGCTTAGGCACTCTTTGCCAAATACATTTTAAAAACATATCTCCAGCACATATCTGTAGTCTTTTGTGGCTTTACCGCACATACATCATGCAAGAATATTAATAATCAGCAAGTTATTAATTTTCCAATGATATATTACATGCCAACTTTTTGGGTATATATCATGACAACAGTGTGCCAATTGGAACCGAAGTGTTCTTAGGGTCACACAGTGTACAGACATATAGAAAGACAAATAGCTCCTTCTCAGAAGTTGAACCTCCAGCCTAAAGTTGAACTAGCATGATTTTAAGGGCAGCCACTGAAACTCTTTTAGGGCCCAATTCTGAGAAGTGCCAAGCACCTTCAACTGCCATTTAAGCACTAGATTGTTGTGTTTATGCCTGTATGGGAGGCAGTGCAAAGCCACACTACCCAAGGAGAGATTGTGCCTTGGTGAGGCACTATCTGTCACAGTCTGCTCATTGAGCATAGAGATATGTTCTCTGCTCCATCCCTTAGGATAGAGCAGATTGTTTTTCTTGGAGCACCATTCCTTTTCCTCCCCACCGCTACTCAGGTGAGTGGGTTCCTGGGTTGGAGCAGAAGCAAGCAGTGTTTTCCAAAGCAAAAGAACTGCTATGGCGGAAGGCCTTTCTGTGGCAATGCAAATGGAAGAGGCTTCTTTTGCAAGCCTTCCTCCACATACACCTCCTCCCTACCACACACTGCCTGGCTGCTCAAGAGCCATCACAGTCTGGTCCTAAGTCAACAAGAGTTGCAATACTCAGCACCTCTCATAAGGCAATCAATGCCTCACAGAATCAGACCCTTAGAGTCACTGTGTTGGATTTTACGCCAGCTGGAGCAGTGAGGCTGCAAGGTCTATAATAGATCACGGAGGGATATGCTGATGAATAGTCGTAACTCGTCAGTCATCACCGAACCGGGCAGTTGAAAGGATGTGGAACACCACATGGGAAGAATAGCAGAAGGGGAGCATCCTGCTTGCTTTGTAAGAAAATAGCACGTGGGAATGCTATGCCTTGTAGGTGACTATCAATTAGAGGAACTTCTTCCCTCCTGGAGTCTGGTGATTAGGGGAGTCCAACCCTCTCTACCTTCCTATGCACACAGTAAACCAGCAACTCACCAAGGGAGGCAGAAGGGTCCAAAACAAATCCATGTACTGTACCATTGTTATTGCTGTTTTAGTCCGCTCTTTTAAAGACTGGGCCCAGACTGAGTCCACTGACCTTTTCTGAGGTGAAGGGTGGGTGGGGAGTCTCTAGGGCCATTGTAATTTCCAGGCACTAGTTAGCCCTGATGGAGAGATGAATGATTGTTTTATCCTGCCCACCACCCTTGCCAGGGAAGTTCTGCCATCCAGGCTGTGGAGCTGGAGACTTGGGGGATTTCCTGCCCTCCATGTGTGGAGTGGCCTGCTTAGGAGCTAGTGTCCCTAGCCTTCCAGGGCTGGCACTGCTCAAAGGTCACTGATATTTTTAGCCAGACCTTTTATTGTGTTTGAAATAGTACAGACTATTAGATCATATTATTACTATCCACTTGTAAATTGTCTTCTATTTTGTTTTAACAAATTAAAGCAATTTTTGAGTGATTTTAGAACAAAAAAATTTTCAAACCAGTAAACTCTCAGTATAAGGTAACATTGTACAAATATCATTGCATCACACAGTAGTGCTATGTCTGACAATGACCTACAAAATTAGATCGACCTAGCTTTGTCACTCAGGGGGGTGAAAAATTCACTCCCCGGAGTGATGTAGTGAAGCCACCTAAGCCCAAGTGTAGACACCGCTAGGTCAATGGAGTAGTTTCTCTGTCCACCTAGCTACTGCCTCTCAGAGAGGTGAATTTATTACAGTGATAGAAGAAGAACCCTTTCCATCACTGTAGTAAGTGTCTCTACTACAGAGCTACAGCAGCTGCAGCTGTGCCATTGTAGCATTTCTTGTGTAGACGTACCCTTTGAGGAGGAACATTGTCACTACATGGAGTTCAGTAGCAGTCCTTAATTTTCTTTTGTTTGATTTGATCTCAGTATAGAAGGGTAAAAGAGCAATCAGAGTCTGAGGTTCTTTCTGAACCTGATTCTGACTGGTACTTTACACTAAGTGTTAATACATAAGTTGGTGAGAAATGCAACTTCCTCCCATTTGCTGTTCATTTGAATAATGGGACTTAGAAAGGGATAGACTGTGAGACCAGAGTGAGTAGCGGCATGTAGGTGTGCTGTTGCAGGAGCAAACTGGGCGGGCACTGAATTGTAAGTCACAGTCAGAATTCAGCAACAGAGGGTCCTGTGGCACCTTTAAGACTAACAGAAGTATTGGGAGCATAAGCTTTCGTGGGTAAGAACCTCAAGAATTGCATCTGAAGAAGTGAGGTTCTTACCCACGAAAGCTTATGCTCCCAATACTTCTGTTAGTCTTAAAGGTGCCACAGGACCCTCTGTTGCTTTTTACAGATTCAGACTAACACGGCTACCCCTCTGATACTAGTCAGAATTCAGTGCCTGTTTCCCCCTTGCTGTAGGCTTACAACTGGTGCAGCTTACTTTCCTCTCCCTGCCAGCTCAGCTGCAATGGCTGACACATTGGAGAGTAGAGCCACGGCTCCTCCCACTCCCCCACCTATATCAAAGCTGTAATGCTGAGCCTATGGTGACAGCTCTCTTGCCTGTGCACAGACCAATAATTAAGATAGCCTGTATAAGGGAGCTAAAGGGCACCTAATTCCCTTTCCTCCCCTGCATAAAGCATTTCTTGATTAAGGCCCAATTTTTTAACACAGTAAACATTTGTCCCCGTTGAAAGAAGCCCACGAGTCTCAAGGGATTTCTGTGTCACTTGTTTTATGACAAAAAGAGAAGTTCTTCTGAAGACAAAGATGACATTTTATCTTGGTTCTGAAGAAAAGATGCAGCTAGCTTTCACATTTCTGGCCCAGACAAGGACTTCAGAGAATGTTTTCAGGATACAATAGTATGTTTTTGCCAACATATTTTTCTTTACAGTTGAGCAGAATTTTTCCTAATATGTTTCTCCATTTTATGTTCCTTGAATAATCCAGTTAGAACAGTTTCTATCGTGGCCTTTCCCCTCATTTTGTTAAGGAGTTCAATTGTGGCTCTCAAGCAAAAGCCACACACTGGGAATGATGAGGAATTTCACAGTCCTGGCTGGATTGCAGGAGGCCAGAGGCACAATGCCTCTTGGAGCTTTAGGAACACAGCCATCGTACCAAACTTTCGAAAGGTGCAACATTCACTCCCTATACACACATACTGGGCCAGCTCTCCTGACCATTGGCTGGGACTTGGTTCTGTGTATTTTTCATCCCCATAGTGCTCTCTGAGTGCACAAAAGGGTGGGGGAGGAGAGGTTCTCTCTGCTTCCTCTGCTCTGCTCCAGCGTTCCACATCCACACAGAGTGCAGTTGAGTCTGAACGTTTAGCATGCAAAAGTTTACTTCTGCATTCACTGGTCTTTGTCTCTAAATATTTCCTGTTTAATATAATTTAGACATATGTATTCCTGTTTTCAAATCTGATTCCTCAGGTCTGATTGTAGTAGCAAATGTATATAAATGACTTCTTTCTCCTTTTACACTCCTGTTATAATACAGAGCCCTAGTTCAGCTACCTTCCCAAGAAACTGATGTATTCGCTATAAATAAGTTACATTTTAGTAATTAATTTTCTATTTTTTTCTGATTTTATCCTTGAAAGTGAATACAGTCCTAGCATATCTACTGAACAAATTGTACATTTATTTGTTTATATATGTTGCCACTCAGCACCCCAGATGATTTGTGGAAGGACCCAATGAGCCCTCTTCAGTATCATTAGATTGAGGGACTGCAGGAACTGAGTCTCCCCAAACTTCAGAAGTAAGGAGGAGTGTTCCAGGATATGTGTGGGAAGGAGAGAGCTAATAGAGGGAGTGGAGGAGGCTTTCAAAGCAGTATGAAACCCAAAGCTTAGGCCAAGTTAGTGACATTTTGTTGATCTTCATTAGAATTTCAGGTTTAGTAACAACACCCTAAGGTGAGTGAAACTCAGGCTTTGCCTAGCTTTGGAAGTTTTGCAGTGCTTTAATGAATAGTGTTTTGCTAATTCCTTTAAATTTTCTTTGAAAAATTAATAAATATAATTTTAATGAGCTTTGTTGCTTTTTTGTTTTGAACTGGCAAAATAATAATGTTATTAGGACTTCTTTTCTGTGTAAGAAGTTTCCCCCCGGAATACATTTCACGGTTGATTTATGAATCCCTTGAAAATAAGATTTATAATGAAATTCTGACAGATCCTTAACTAAATTAGCATAATAAATGGCAACGTAATAATACCTTTCAAGCTTGTGCATTCCCGCAGCTATACTGTCACTAAGAGAGCATTTGCCAAAGGCTGAAAGTACTTTTAACCACAGCTGGGCAGCACGGTACAGAGAATTCACCAGCTGAAAGTTGGCTGCCTGCTGCAAATTCTGAAGCTATGCATTTATAGAGCTATGCATTTATGAATGGAGTTAAAACAGCAGTAGCATTACCAAAACAGCATCAAACTAAGAATAAAGAATAAATAAACTTTTAAGTTATTGACTATTAACCCCTGTATCAAAGTATGAAAAGTATAGCATTTGCTATGGTGAGTTCTGTATTTCAGCATTTTATTAGCATTTAATGTCATAACTAGAGTAGCAGCTAGAAAAGAGGTAAGTGACTTTATGTTTTGAACGTTCTAAATTTAGCTTCTTTATATGCTAACGCTTTATTTTGACCAGTTTTACAAACTGTACCAGATTTATATAAGCTGAGGTTCTGGCCCACTGTGTGTATCCATTATTTCCATACTTTGGAGCAGATTCTGCTCTCGGTTACATTGTGAGTGTATCCATTAAAATCAGTGGAATGACAGTGATGTTGAACCTATTTAGCAGTATCAGAATCTGGGTCTTTATTTGGAAAAATCCCGACTGTTACTATCTCCGATCCAGTATACATAAAATCAGTGGCTTACCATTTAGATATTTTTATCTAATATATTTAAAAGTTATTACACCTAGAGCTGAGTGAAATTGGTCATCCAAAACTTTATTTCAGTGAAAAATTTAGATTCGGCAACACTGAAATGTTTTGCGAATTCATGTTGGTTTTGCTGAATTGTTCATCTCAAAGAAAAAAAGAAAAAATCTGAAAAGGTCTAAATATTGCATTTTGACATTTTCAAAATGAAACATTTTGGTTTTTCTGATTTAAAACAACTTTTCATTTTGAACTATACTTCAATTTAATTTTTAAAAAAATTTAAAATACCTTAAAATGCTCAAAATTTAAATGAAATGTTTTGTTTCAGGTTTACCTGAAAAGCATTTTTTTCAGAAATGCCAGCAAACTGAAAAATCAGTTATGTGCACAAATATAATTATACTGCCCTCAATCTGAGTTTGCAACTGGTGAAATTAATCACAGATCAAGGGCAATATATAGCCTTTAGTATGTAATCAGTCTGGAAATTATTGGGATAAGAAATAGGGCAGAGATCCCAGCAGCTAAACCCAAATATATAATTTACTTATATTCAAAAATTACAATGTAATCCTTAATCTCATTAATGATGATGCAGGTTTGTGGAAAAATTAAGCCATATTTTTCATATTGGTGTTAATTTATGTGGGATATAATTATATTGATATCCTAACAGCATATTTAAAACAGTGTGAAACTGAATGGTTTGTTCAAAGGGGAAGTTAAATTGGGAGATATATATGTCCTATCTGGACCATTAGAGCAAGCTGTTAATTGTGTTTTCCATCTTGTAGATTGGTAGATTTATTTTGGAAAACATGAAGATCGGTGGGGGAAGGAAATTTAATCAGGGAAATTTTTAAAAAGGGGTGAAGAGGCAGGGCATCTAGGTCCTTCAACAAGGCCCAGAGATTTTTTAGCTTTATTGTGTAATCTGTTGCAGTCAGAGAAGTCCAATCACTAGGGGCTTCAGAGTAAATAAGGGTTTGGAAAAGCTCTATACGGAAAATTAGATCCCTGCCCAGGGACATTAGGGATACAGTTATGGAAAGTTATTTTCATTTTTGTTCCAGTAAGGTTGAAGGACTTTTTGTTCCAGTAAGGTTGAAGGACTGCATCTCCCATGATGCAACAAAAATTTTCCTCTGGTTGAACTGCATGGTTCATCATGGGAGTCACATGACTCTAGATGCATGAGGGGAGATGTAGCCCTAACAGAGATCCTGGCTCATAAGGAAGAGAATAGGCATATCAGGCCCCCAAACTACATCTCTCATAGGGAAATACACCACTATGGGAAAGTGCAGGTTAATATTGAGCTGACTTGAAACAAACCATTTCAGGTCACTTCAATAAACTGAAACAAAGCATTTTGATTTTGGGAATATCTAAATATTTCATTTACATAAAAAATATTGAAATATTTCTGAATTTCCATTCTGTGGAAAAAATTTGAAATGTCAACTTTTTGTCCCAATTTGGGATGAAAACAAATGTTGAAATGGCAAAATTACCCAAGTTTAAAAATTTGGGCCATAATTCTCTCAATATATACTATGACAAAGTTTTCAGCATCTAAAAATGTAACATTAAGGTTGCATAGTTAAGTATTCAAAAGTGGGGAAGTCTGAAAGTTACAGGTGAATGCACAACTTTAACTCTGTCCTTGTGTGTACACGTTATAATAATGTAGTGATCACACACTAATTCTCAGGTAATATTTATGTTTATATATTTTGCAACATTAGATAAAATGAGTGTCAGAGATAATGTGATCGAGTAATGACTGTATGATGATCTACACGGACAAAGGGACAGAATTAATGTGTAGTCAACCTTAATTTTTATGCTTCCTCACTTTCAGTTGCTTACCTGTGCAAAATGTGCTTTGCCTTGACATAGTTAAGAATGCAGCTGATTGTTGCTTTTTACCGTTTTCTAATGAGGAAGTGTGCACCTGGGTGGGATCATGAGGCAACAGGTTAGGGGGCAGTGCATCGGCTTCACCCAAATTGTAAAGCATTTGAAAATATCAGATTGCTGTGTATTACTAAATATTGTTATAACTGTCCTACAAACACACAAAGAGAGAGATTTAACCTGGACCAAACTCTTGGCCAAGTACCATGACACTCAAGCTGAACAGGCATTGGGCTATTAAACAATTATTGTCATGCTTTCCTGAACAGAGTTGAATCAGATTTTTCAATCAAATTATAAATTCACTGAAAAATGCAGTTTTCAGTCAACTGAAACTATTCATGAATTTGGTGAATAGTTTTGGCAAACTGAAAACTGAGGATTTTTATAAAAAGTCAAACACTTCATTTTGATATTAAACAAACTGTTTTGACATTTCGTTTAAAAAGAAACCTTAGAATTTCAAATCACATTTTCAAAAAATGTTGATTCGAAATGACATTTTCAAAATGAATTGATATTTTATTTAGAAAAAGTCATTTTGAAATAGCATTGGAAATGTTTCATTCAACTCAAACAAACATTTTTTTGGTTTTTGTTTCAGTGATAAAAAGGGGAAAAACAGTTTCAGTTTGAAACTAATTGGTATTTTAGGGTTTTGGGGTTTTGCCCCCCGAATCAAAAAATCAATTATTCGCCCATTCTCTCCTCTTGAGTGCAATTAATGGTCTCTGATTGTGTCGCCGTGGCTTCTAGCCTCGCCAAAACGAAGGAAAGGAAAGAGCCAGCTAACCATGGAGGGGAAAGATGCTTGTGCACTATACATTGAGGGAGGCTTCCCCCATTGTAGTCAAATATTGCAAATATGCTACAGCCAGCCTTAGGGAGAAAATAAATTACCACGCAAGTCTAAATAAAACAGAAAGTCCCTTGAACAGAATGCTTTTTAAATTATTTATACTGAGAGTCAGTATGTGTTACTGGATTGACTGAGAGAGAGAAACTCCTGAGTTGTAATTCCAGTTCTTTCACTAACTTGCTCTGTGACCTTGATCAATTTATTTAGGCCACAAGTTTCAAGTGTCCACTAATTTTAGGTGCCTCCATTTATGAGTGCCCAACTTGATACACTTTTGACCTGTTTTTCGAGATTCTGAGCACCCACAATGCCAGTTGACAAGTTTAGGCCTTTCCCTCTTTGTGTCTCCATTCCACTATCTGTAAAATGAGGATAATGTTCTTGATTTACATAGGATTGTGAAAGATATTTACTTAATGCCTGTAAAGTATTTGATAATATAAAACTGCTAAGTATTATTAAATATATTTATAACTGTCCCCAAAACATAGACAGAGACATTTAATCTGTACCATATAATTATGGAAAACCCAACACTGAAACTAAACTTCACAAAGTACTAGAAATTATACTGTACGTAACAAATTTATCCTGGCAGAGGGTTCAGCTATATGACTTTAACATCTGTCAGCTATCTTTAACGTCAGTGATTCTTTGTGTAAGCGAATTTCCTCTATGGTTCCCTGCTTAACTTTAATGTAATGAAATATTTACTATGGATCATATTCTACTATCCTCATTCCAGCAGTAGTCCCACTAAGGTCAGATGGAATCCTTGTGGAGTGAAGTGCTAGTCATGTGACATGGGACCTCTTGTGGAGTAAGGTACTACTGTTACTCAACATGAGTAAGGGTATCAGAATCTGGCCCATTTAGCAAAGTAAAAAGGCTAAAGTAGCTAGCCTAATCCTGATTATTTAGATAGATTTCTATTTCAGAAAGTATTTGCAATTTAAATGGTTCTTTACAGAACTGAAAGGATAACTCAGTAATTCAAGCACTGAATAACGGTCCAGTGCAGTTGATTATCTAAGAATTTGAATAACATCAAGGATAGAATTTTTCCACTTTTTCTTTGAGATCTTCCTCTTGTTTTAAGGAGGAAATGAGGAAGAATCCAAAACAGATTAATTGTGAATTCTGGTCTACACAATTTAATTTGATAGAATTTCTTTATGTCAGATGTTGCCTATTTCCATCATTGTACCAGAAATGACAGCTGTTTACAATCAGATACACACATAGTTTAAGGATCTTAGTATAATTTAGAGTGAATTAATGACTTGTTATTTATTGCCTAACTACTCTACAGGAGTGATTTATAAAACCATGCTATGCGCTGCTTGTTACTTTGCATTCTCCAAGCTAGATGTGTCATCAATATCATTAAATGAATTCACAGTGACACTACTGTGCAACTATAGCTTTTGATATAAGGGTAACTGAACATAAATCCGAAATTATGTTTAATTCATAAGATGCACCAATCTCTCACTTAGGTGTGGGTTAGGTTAGAATGTGTCACAAATATGTTTTACAGTACTTCTTTGATTATACTCAGGCTCTATCTGCGTGTCCTTATGCTCGATGTGAAAATAATATATGGCAATGCAGTGCAGTTTTTCAGTGAATAACATTTGTTTTTTATTTATTTGGGTACAATTGGTTATTGTTTTACCACAGCACAAAAAAGGAATGTATTTACATGAATACACTTAAAGTGATACTTAAGGGATATGTATATTTTGAAAAATAAACTTCCTTGCCCATATTACAAACAGCATCTTTGATGATTAAAATTATTTTGAAAAATCGAATACACTTTTCTCTATTTTATTGTTGTTATACTTTTTCATTTCTCTCAAAATAGACCTTCTTTTCATTAAAAATTTCTTTTACTCCATATCACTTTAAGGTCCTCATGAACTAGCACAATACTGCAATACTTTGGGTTGAAAATAATATAGGGGATTTTTTTAAACTCTTTTCATTGTATCATTTTCTCCTTTTGTTAATTTTATGGAAATATTTCTATACATCTTACGTTTTGTAAAAAAAGATTTTTATAATGCCTACATTTTGCATGAAATTTGACCTGACAGTGTATCTTAAATTGGATACTCTCAAAAGTGTGTATAAACTCTAATTATAGGCATTGACTCCGGAGGTGCGCCAGGGTGGGAGTACCCACTGAAAAAAAATAGTAGGTGCTCAGCACCCACCAGCCACAGCTGTTTGGCGGCTCAGGGAGAGGTTTGGGGGGCAGGGGAGAACCTCAGAGAGGGGGTGGAATGGGGGAGGGGCCTCAGGGTGGAGCAGGGGTGGAGCACCCCTGGGGAAAAGTAGAAGTCGGCACCTATGATTTTAATATGCAGTGTTGTTGTTGTAGCCATGCCAGTCCCAGGTCTATATATGACCTATCAGTTCTCATCCTCAAAGGAAACCTGCACAACACTTTCAAAAGATGAGCCTGGGAGCTTAAATTCATAACTTTGCCAGACACTAAAAATCATGGTCTTAGTAAAGACACTGGATTTATGTCTAATTACAAAAGTATGTAACCCACTAACCCTCCTTTTTGTCCTATGATATCTGTTCAATCTTATATTTAGCTGTGACACTGAGTACCTTTCCCAGATCTGAAGAAGAGTCTGTGTAGCTTGAAAGCTCATCTCTCTCACCAACAGAAATTGGTCCAAGAAAAGATATTACCTCACCCATCTTGTCTCCATAAATTCTAATATCATTCATATATATATGGTAGTTTTGAATCAACAAGATTTAACTATTCATGCTATAACTATGGATTACTAAAATAAAATATCAGGTTTGTGATAATTATGAAAGAGACTGAGGTTTTTACTCATGTGCATCATTTACTATATGTTTGTCCATTGCCTAGCTGCAGAACTGGGCCACGGTCTGTTTGACACGTCTAGGCACGACCATAACATAAATTTGTTATAGATGACTATCAAGAGTTTCATTCACAGAAGAATGTTAATATTTTCACACAAATCAAAATCAACAAAATTCTGTTTTTTAAAAAAAGAATATTTTTGTGTGCTATTTTAAACTTTATTATTTAGTGAACTGTTATTGTGGCAGTGGAAACAGAATGTTTTAAAAAATGAAATCAAAATAAAATGTCAGAATTCAGAGTCCTTATGTTATGAGGTGATACATCTGATGAACAAGGCTGATTAACCTTCTGAGAAGGAGGTAACATGGCCTTCAGGAAAGAAAATATGAAGAATATGATCACATGATTCTCAAGAAATGAGAATAATCTGCCTGTTTCAATTTATAAATTTGATCATTCTAATAAGTGTTTTGTTTTGTTTTCACTTTTGCATTGCAAAACTGTACAGCCAAAGTAACAGCCCATGGGGACAGCTACTGGAAGGGGCTTGGGGTCCTAGAAACTCCAGGAAGGATATCTGGTGGAATTTCCTGGAAATTCTTCCCACAGGTGTGGGAGGAGCCTGGGAATACACAGGGGAGGCAGTGGCAAGGAAGGAAATCCCTTTCCCCCTCCTGCTGCTACTTCTTCCTCCTCGCCCATATCAGGTAGCATGGCTCCTTTGCGATGTAACTAACAAGGTTATTGCACCTGCACAAAATCCTCTCAGAGAGGCAGATACAGGCATAGGGCCTGAGTTAGTACTGCTTTAAGGCCTGACCCAGGTGCACAGAAGTCAATGGGATTCTTTCATTGACTTTTAATGGAAGTTTGATCAGGTCCTAAGCTAATTTCCGCAGAGACACAGATATCCACTGCCTAGGGAGTGGAGAATATCATAGCAACTCTTCCCCTCCTCAGTCAGTACCACCTTCAAAACTGCAGAGCACTCACAGAAGGGATTTGGTAAAACCTGAGGGAAGAGAGAACCTGCTGGAGAACTTACACTCCCATCTTCCAAACCCTGCCAGGCAGCATCCTCGGGGTTCTGCCCATGGAACTGGAGGCACCACACATCCTATCATTTTTTTAAAAGGCGGGTGTGGAACCATTTAAAGAGAACAACTTTAAAAATTCAGGGTCTAAAGAAGAAAAAGATAATAGGGAACAAAAGACAAAAATGGATACGGGGAGAAAGTAAAGGTTATATACCCAAGAAAGTGCAAAGTCGTATGAGGCAGGATGTGCAAGCAGCAGCAGCAACAGAACTGGTGTATGAGGCAAGTGAGACAAGGGTACATGCAGATATAGCATCAATTTAAAAAACAGTTATATTAAACAAACATCAAAGGTAATTTATGGGGGCAGCATTGCCAGGAGTACGCATAATGAAACATTGGACTCTGTACCTTCAATATCCTGGTATATTAAGAGAATTAATGTGTGTCTCATTAGAACATTTTATCAAACCAGAGGCCATCCAGAGATATTAAGACTATGAGGCCTTTATTAAGCATAAATTTAGTATAATTAATTTTATTAAATATAAATATATTATATTATATTATATTATATTATATTTTATATTATATTATATTATATTATATTATATTATATTATAAATGTTTGTGCTGTAATTCTCTGTAGGATTATTTTCTTTGGTTTTGCTGAGTATGCATATTGTTTGGTATGTTCTAAGGCATATTTTGCACAATAAGAAAAACGTTAATTAACCAAAAGAATAAAATTGCATCCTGTAAAGAATGATGTCAGTTCAGAAATGGTACCACAGCACAAGCAAGAGTGTGATGAAAAAGGGAATGATAATCCATCTATCTTCTGTGCAGATCTACTGCACTCATTGCCATAGTATCAGAGCTCTTATACAGAGGAAGGAAATAGAAATACAGAAATAGCCACAAAGGAGTTGGGTTAGATGCCCACTGGCTGCACTTAGCACCTTTAGTATTCACCTCTGATCTTTAGGGGTGAAACCTCCCCCAATGTAGCAGCAGCCCTGGAGCCACCAAGACCAGTCTCCCCATTCCATAAGTCAAGTGAATGATTCCATCCCCCTATTATCATACAGTCAAACAATGAGATGCAAGGGAGAGATGTCAGTGAGACCTGGTGTCCCTGCTGACATCCTTGAATAATGAACAGGCCTTCTGCAGCTATCACAGATACTGGAGTTGTCGTACATCAGCATTTTGGAGTAGTAAGCCCAAAGCCATGAAATAAAGGAAACCGAGAAATAGAAAAAAGCACACAAGACTCCACCAGCTTTTCTCCACCTCAACCCATTCACAACTCCTTGTGCTTGAGCAGTAGGCTGGTGCCACTGTCTTGAATATCACCATTACCAGAATTATCACCCCTAATGCATTGCTGCTAGGAACATCACAATGAACATTGCCCCTGCATGACTGAATGTATAATTTAATTCCTAAAAGCCCATCTCTTCCTGAACTGAAATAAAACATGGCCAAAATTTTTAAAAAGTGGCCATTAATTTTGAAGGTGCACAATTTTTGCCTGCCCATGTTTTGATACCTTGAGCCTTCTTTGGGAGTAATGATTGCTCAGCACCTCTGAAAATCAAAGTTCATGGTGTCTCAAGTTGAGCACATAAAATCACAGTTCACTTGTAAAAAATTGTATCTAAATGACTTGTGTCTTGGGCACATAAAGCAAATTGCTATCATGTTAGCCAGGGCATCCTATTCACCTACATGGGGCTGTAAACATGCACAGCAGGGGCATGTACAAGAGGGGGCAAGCAGGGTCATGCCCCCCCCCATAATCGGTAGGGGCACAGAACTCCTCTGGCACCAGGGCTATGGTGGGGAGAGAGAGCTTGGCCCCAAGGCTGCAGCGGGAGCTGACAGTTCCTCCAGCCTGGGGCCGTGGCAGGGGCACAGAACGTGCCCCTCTAAAAGCAGTGAAATTTAAATTCCTGCACACGCCCCTGAGTAAAGGGTTTTATGCTCCTATTTCATTATATGAATGTGTTCATCTCCATAATTTCTGTTTCATCCTTTAAGATCAGAGGATAACAGCATAATGATTACTTTCAAACTCAAAAGTTCACCTTTTATTACTTCTAAAATATCTATTCATAGAGTAATTTCTCTTCATAACTTCACATGTCATCTGTTTAGGAGAATTATGTTTTAAAATGGGAAACTACTGTGCATGATGAAGTGGTGATGGAATTCAAATTACTGGGCTACTGTCCAAGTTCTCACTCAGCTGTTATGCTGACGACAAGTTTGTTATTACCAGCACCAAAAGGTGTTTATATCCTTAAAAATAGGAAGATATAAACATACTGTGAAATTTTACACATTTCTAGGGCTTTTTGTGCTTTGAAATTCTACTGATTCATTTGGATGTGAATAAGAAGAAACAGAAGTTACGTGCAACAGCTTTGAACTGTTTGAGAGAATGCTGTTCTCCAGTTAATCAATTCTATTGGGTTAATTTCTGAAGCAGCTAGGTCCATCATAAAAACATATAATTCAATATATTCATACATGCATTTTGTATGCATATTCATCCATTCATTGTAGCTGATTTTGAGAAATCTAAGTGCAAGAAGCTAGTTTTACTATTCACACAGCAGGTTGTGGGAACATATCTGACATCAGGAATATAGGAATCGATTTTTCATGTTATGCTGATTACCAAAAATTTTAAATTGGATTTCTGTTCTTTATGCTGATTTGCAGTTTTGGTAGCCATATTGGTCCTAACATATTAGAGAGACAAGGTGTGTAAGGGTAATATGTTTCATTGAATCAGCTTCTATTGGGGAAAGAGACAAGCTTTCAAGATTACACAGAGCTCTTCTTCAGGTCTGAAAAAAGTACTCAGAGTGTCACAGCTAAATACAAGGTGAGATTGTTTAGCATAAGGAGTTAACATGTTGAAAGAGACCATTCAAGGAAATGGAGCAGCCAACACCTCGGAAGTCATAGGACAAAAGAGGTTCTAATGGGTTATAGATCGTTGTAGTGAGCCATAAATCCAGTGTCTGTATTGGGCGGCCAGTACCATGAGGAGATCTACTTCTCTGGTAGAGTGTCCTTATTTGGTGAAGGCGGTTTTAAGTGTGTTAGGGTGTGTATCCTTGACTTTATGCTGAAAACAGTTTAAGTGTTGACTTCTATAATAGCTTTCTGAACATGAGTGGTGTTTTAAAAAAGAACATGCAGTACAATATATTAGTGTGTGTGTTTTGTGTGTGCAGGTCCTTTAAAATAAAAATCAACAGTCAGTATTTTAGTCATGGGAGAATTATCCTCAGTGTTTGAAAAACAAATTTGTTCTGTAATTTAGTGTGTTCTATTGTGCTTAATGTGATGGATGAATTACTCTGTAATAAGAACAATCTCGATAGCCATTTCAGACATCAACTGAACAAAAAAAATGTTAATGTTCATATTGATTGGACAGTAAATACCCATTTCCTAATCTTGAATAGCAACTCCCCAGATCATTTGTGACATTTACAAAATACAATACAAGAAATGGACAGTTTCCCCTTTAACTAGACGATATGAGAATTCTTGGTAACAAGCATGGATGAGAAAAGTCTAGAGTGGAAACTGGGTAGGGTGACCAGACAGCAAATGTGAAAAATCGGAACGGGGGTGAGGGGGTAATAGGACTCTATACAAGAAAAAGACCCAAAAATCGGGACTGTCCCTATAAAATCGGGACATCTGGTCACCCTAAAACTGGGATGAGATCATAGAATCATAGAAGATTAGGGTTGGAAGAGACCTCAGGAGGTCATTTAGTCCAACCCCCTGCTCAAAGCAGAACCAACCCCACTAAATCATCCCAGCCAAGGCTTTGTCAAGCCTGACCTTAAAAACCTCTAAGGAAGGAGATTCCACACCTCCCTAGGTAACCCATTCCAGTGCTTCACCACCCTCCTAGTGAAATAGTGTTTCCTAATATCCAACCTAGACCTCCCCCACTGCAACTTGAGACCATTGCTCCTTGTTCTGTCATCTGCCACCACTGAGAACAGCTGAGCTCCATCCTCTTTGGAACCCCCCTTCAGGTAGTTGAAGACTGCTATCAAATCCCCCCTCACTCTTCTGCCGACTAAACAAGCCCAGTTCCCTCAGCCTCTCCTCATAAGTCACATGCCCCAGCCCCCTGATCATTTTCATTGCCCTCCTCTGAACTCTCTCCAATTTGTCCACATCTTTTCTGTAGTGGGGGGGACCAAAACTGGACACAGTACTCCAGATGTGGCCTCACCAGTGCCGAATAGAGGGGAATAATCACTTCCCTTGATCTGCTGGCAATACTCCTACTAATGCAGCCGAATATGCTGTTAGCCTTCTTGGCAACAAGGGCACACTGCTGATTCATATCCAGCTTCTCATCCCCTGTGATCCCAGGTCCTTTTCTGCAGAAATGCTGCTTAGCCCCTCGGTCCCCAGCCTGTAGCGGTGCATGGGATTCTTCCGTCCTAAGTGCAGGACTCTGCACTTGTCCTTGTTGAACCTCATCAGATTTCTTTTGGCCGAATCCTCCAATTTGTCTAGGTCACTCTGGACCCTCTCCCTACCCTCCAGCATATCTACCTCTCCCCCCAGTTTAATATCATCCGCGAACTTGCGGAGGGTGCAATTTATCCCATCATCCAGATCATTAATAAAGATGTTGAACAAAACCAGCCCCAGGACCGACCCCTGGGCCACTCCGCTTGATATCGGCTACCAACTAGACATTGAGCTGTTGATCACTACCCATTGAGCCCAACAATCTAGCCAGCTTTCTATCCACCTTATAGTCCATTCATCCGTATAGTCCATTTATCCGTCCTGTAGTCAACAGACAGAAGCTAGAGATAACTGTGATGACTTTTATTTTCCTTTATGTAAGGAGATGGAAGTTGATTTTTCGATGTCACTTTATATATAGTGTCATACTGTAAGTACCTGACTGCTTGAGTGCAGGCTATATATTTGTTAAAAAAGAAGTTTCTGGTGCCAGTGTTGCTCCTTTTTGACCCAACCAGCTACACAAAGTTTGAGGCTCCGAGAGCGTTCCTGTTAGGAGTAGAAATTGAGTCTGGTATTTCTTTTGAGGCAGTCTTGTTTATTTACAAGGAACGTATAAAGTCCCGTGTCTCTGAATGAAGAAGAAACCAAGAACAAAAAAAGAGCAGTTTCTTAGCTTACCAGCCCACCAAGCTCCTTTAGCCAACACCTGACCCCAAAGCTCGCTCTCTAGTGTTTTCCAGTCACACTGTGCTCACAGACTACTGCCTAGATTTGCTCTTTTTCTCTGTCTCTCTCTCTTTCTCTCTGTTCTTGTCTGTCACCTCAGTATCCGTGTGTTCCCTCACACTCCCACACACACTTACCCAAAACAATGCTCAGCCCAAAACCCCCTGGATTGGATGGGTTCACACACACCTTTAGTCTTAGATGGGGCTTACATTTACAGTTATGTTGATTGAAAGATGAGCTCACTCCTATCAACCTCAAAACAAGGTTTCACACAGCTCTTTATATATATATACACCTCTACCTCGATATAACGCTGTCCTCCGGAGCCAAAAAATCTTACCGCGTTATAGGTGAAACCGCATTATATCGAACTTGCTTTGATCCACCGGAGTGCGCAGCCCCGCCCCCCCCAGAGCACTGCTTTACCGCGTTATATCCAAATTCGTGTTATATCGGGTCGCATTATATCGGGGTAGAGGTGTGTATATATAATAAATATATATATTTCCTATGTTAGTTTTGGTAAATTCTGAAGTTAAAAAATGTGTGTCTTTTTAATATTATAAATTAATAATATATGTATCAGGTTTGCAGTTTCAAATGCACAGGGTTAGCCTGAGGTCATAACGAAAGGATCTGTGAATAACAACAACAACAACAACAAAAAGAGGGAGTAGGGGGCTTCATACACTGCATAGGAACATCAGAACAGTACCTATTATAAGCTTTTTCTATTGAGGGATTCCTGGAAAGTGGGTGACCCCTGAGACTGCAGGGTTCACAGGTCAACAGCTATCAGAGGGGTAGCCGTGTTAGTCTGAATCTGTAAAAAGCAACAGAGGGTCCTGTGGCACCTTTAAGACTAACAGAAGTATTGGGAGCATAAGCTTTCGTGGGTAAGAACCTCACTTCTTCAGATGCAAGTAATGGAAATCTCCAGAGGCAGGTATAAATCAGTATGGAGATAACGAGGTTAGTTCAATCAGGGAGGGTGAGGTGCTCTGCTAGCAGTTGAGGTGTGAACACCAAGGGAGGAGAAACTGCTTCTGTAGTTGGATAGCCATTCACAGTCTTTGTTTAATCCTGATCTGATGGTGTCAAATTTGCAAATGAACTGGAGCTCAGCAGTTTCTCTTTGGAGTCTGGTCCTGAAGTTTTTTTGCTGTAATATGGCTACCTTTACATCTGCTATTGTGTGGCCAGGGAGGTTGAAGTGTTCTCCTACAGGTTTTTGTATATTGCCATTCCTGATATCTGATTTGTGTCCATTTATCCTCTTGCGTAGTGACTGTCCAGTTTGGCCAATGTACATAGCAGAGGGGCATTGCTGGCATATGATGGCATATATAACATTGGTGGACATGCAGGTGAATGAGCCGGTGATGTTGTAGCTGATCTGGTTAGGTCCTGTGATGGTGTTGCTGGTGTAGATATGTGGGCAGAGTTGGCATCGAGGTTTGTTGCATGGGTTGGTTCCTGAGTTAGAGTTGTTATGGTGCGGTGCGTGGTTGCTGGTGAGAATATGCTTAAGGTTGGCGGGTTGTCTGTGGGCGAGGACTGGCCTGCCTCCCAAGGTCTGTGAAAGTGAGGGATCATTGTCCAGGATGGGTTGTAGATCACTGATGATGCGTTGGAGAGGTTTAAGCTGAGGACTGTAGGTGATGGCCAGTGGAGTTCTGTTGGTTTCTTTTTGGGGCCTGTCTTGTAGCAGGAGGCTTCTGGGTACACGTCTGGCTCTGTTGATTTGGTTCTTTATTTCCTTGTGTGAGTATCGTAGTTTTGAGAATGCTTGGTGAAGCTCTTGTAGGTGTTGGTCTCTGTCTGAGGGGTTGGAGCAGATGCGATTGTACCTCAGTGCTTGGCTGTAGATGATGGATCGTGTGGTGTGTCTGGGGTGGAAGCTGGAGGCATGAAGGTAGGCGTAGCGGTCGGTGGGTTTTCGGTATAGGGTGGTGTTAACGTGGCCATCGCTTATTTGTACGGTGGTGTCTAGGAAGTGGACCTCCCGTGTAGATTGGTCCAGGCTGAGGTTGATGGTGGGGTGGAAGCTGTTGAAATCATGGTGGAATTCTTCCAGGGTCTCCTTCCCATGGGTCCAGATGATGAAGATGTCATCAATGTAGCGTAGGTAGAGAAGGGGCGTGAGTGGACGAGAGCTGAGGAAGCGTTGTTCCAGGTCAGCCATAAAAACATTGGCATATTGTGGGGCCATGCGGGTGCCCATAGCGGTGCCACTGGTCTGGAGGTATATATTGTCACCAAATTTGAAATAATTGTGCGTGAGGATAAAGTCACAGAGCTCAGCAATAAGTTGTGCTGTGTCATCATCAGTGATACTGTTCCTGACAGCTTGTATTCCATCTGTGTGTGGGATGTTTGTGTAGAGAGCCTCTACATCCATGGTGGCTAGGATGGTGTTTTCTGGGAGGTCACCAATGCATTGTAGTTTTCTCAGGAAATCTGTGGTGTCACGGAGATAGCTGGGAGTGCTGGTGGCGTAGGGTCTGAGTAGGGAGTCCACATATCCAGACAGTCCTTCAGTGAGAGTGCCAATGCCCGAGATGATGGGGCGTCCAGGATTTCCAGGTTTGTGGATCTTGGGTAGTAGATAGAATAACCCCGGTCGGGGCTCTAAGGGTGTGTTGATTTGTTCCTGTGTTAGTGTAGGGAGTGTCCTGAGTAG
This sequence comes from Emys orbicularis, assembly GCF_028017835.1. Classification (NCBI taxonomy): domain Eukaryota; kingdom Metazoa; phylum Chordata; order Testudines; family Emydidae; genus Emys; species Emys orbicularis. The sequence continues at coordinate 28,281,961 of NC_088683.1, read as the reverse complement.
ATGGTGCAGTTTCTTAGTGTATTCCTCAGTGGGATCTGAGGAAAGTGGCCTGTAGAATTTGGTATTGGAGAGTTGTCTGGCAGCCTCCTTCTGGTAGTCAGACCTGTTCATGATGACAACAGCACCTCCTTTATCAGCCTCTTTGATGATAATGTCAGGGTGGTTTCTGAGGCTGTGGATGGCATTGCGTTCTGCACGACTTAGGTTATGAGGCAAGCGATGTTGTTTTTCCACAATTTCTGCCTGTGCACGTCGGCGGAAGCATTCTATGTATAGGTCCAGACTGTCATTTCGACCCTCAGGAGGAGTCCATGTGGAGTTCTTCTTCCTGTGTTGTTGGTGGGAGGGTATCTGTGTATCAGTGCACTGTTCAGTGTTATCTTGAAAGTATTCTTTGAGTCGGAGGCGGCGAAAGTAGGCTTCCAGATCACCGCAGAACTGTATCATGTTCGTGGGGGTGCTGGGGCAAAAAGAGAGTCCCCGAGATAGGACAGACTCTTCTGCTGGGTTGAGTGTGTAGCTGGATAAATTGACGATATTGCTGGGTGGATTAGGGGTACCCCTGTTGTGGCCCCATGTGGCAGGTAGGATTTTAGACAGCTTTCGGTCCTTTTTCCTTTGTAGAGAGGTGAAGTGTGTAATGTAGATCTCCTGTCTTATTATAGTAAAGTCCATTTGTGTGGAGGGTTGGTTATTTATGAAAGTCTCCAGGTTGGAGAGCTCTTTCTTGATGTTTTTCTGTTTGCTGTATAGGATGCTGATCAGGTGGTTCCTCAGTTTCTTTGATAGTGTATGGCATAATCTCTCACTGTGGTCTGTGCAGTATGTAGATAGCAATGGATTTTTCACCTTCAATCCATTTGGTATGATGTCCATCCGTTTGCATTTGGAAAGGAAGATGATATCTGTCTGTATTTGTGCAAGTTTCTTCATGAGGTTGATAGATTTCCATTCCATATGGCTAAATGCAGTGCCTTGCATGGTGTCAAGTATCAGAGGGGTAGCCGTGTTAGTCTGAATCTGTAAAAAGCAACAGAGGGTCCTGTGGCACCTTTAAGACTAACAGAAGTATTGGGAGCATAAGCTTTCGTGGGTAAGAACCTCACTTCTTCAGATGCAAGTAATGGAAATCTCCAGAGGCAGGTCAACAGCTGTGTATTAAGGTGCTTCTTTACTTTTTGTTGTTGATAGATTGTTTTTCACACTCCGTCTGATTTTACAGTATACCAGGGTTAATACTTGCTGCTGAGCGAAATCTGGCTTTGTTCTTGGCATATCCTAAACAAGTGTGTAGTCATTGCTGTTTTTGCAGCTTTGGTGTTAGATGGCATTCACAGATTTTTCTTGTCTACTTCTAAACTGGTAATTGTATCTAGATGCCATATGTGTGTGCCATTTAAGAGCCGGCTGCTATTCTTTCCGTTTGTTTCAAATCTCTTGTTCAAAATTTGTGATTCTTAGTCACATAAATTCATAATTGGGCAAGGTGCCTTGTTGTGTGGGATGTCATGTGTGCTCTGTAATTTTTCAAGACTTCAGAATGTACGTCAGGCAAACATGTCAGTTTCTTCATAGAAGGACATTGGATGTGCAAGTATTTAAACCAGAAAATATTTGTGATGCCTTCTTCGGGCAGCCTCCTGGAATTTTACCTAAGTCTAGAGTCAGTTTTTGAGTCCTTCCATAAGATGATATGTAGATATCCAGCCAGATTCACTACAGATGCACCACAAGGGAGGCATCACCTTAAGGACAGCAGGTGGTATACTGCTTCTCTTTACTAGAGGATGCTGCCTGGAGACAGCAGCTTTAAAATCCAGTCAGGGCTCTAGAGAAGTGTTTCTCAATGACCGGGCCAGGGACCAGTGCTAGCTCCTGAGATTTCCATGACACAGTTTAGGCAGGTAGCAAGCTGATCCCTGGTATCAAAAAGGTTGAGTATGCTCTGGAGTTCCCCTTGCAAAGGAGAATGCCTAGGAGCTCCATTGAGTCAAAATATCTTCAGGCCAGCCAGCCCCTGCCCTCTCATTCTTGAGCTTGCCCAGATGGCTGTAAGCTCTGATGGCATAGGGGCTGCGAGCAGCTTGTGCTTTTGCACTCCCTTCCCAGGTGGACTTTCTACTACCAGGGTGATGGAACCTGCGTTCCATCAGTTCATGATGGCAGAACGCCAGGATGAATCTAGCCCATTTTTTCTGGTGTTTCCTTAGTGCATTCTTGTATCTACAGTCCTGAAAGTAAGTAACAACCCGCAAAGTCCATCAGAATTTGAGTGCTAAACAAAAATCAGGTTTTATCATAAAAGTTACCTAGAGTTTATTTTATAACGTAAATCATTACTGTTAGAAATGTAATTACCACAGATTTCCATGAAGAAAATCAGGCAGCTCTTGTATACAGCAACAGATATATACATCTTCATGTACAATATGTCTCTGATAGATGTCCTCTTTTGAGTACTTAGTATTTGAGGATTTTCAAACAAATTAATTTATGATCATCAACAATATTTCAGATTTAACAGGATGATATTTTTTGTGTGTATATGAAAAGTTCATCTTTTTTGCAGCTTTACTGGACCCAAATTCCCAGTGCATTCCTTGTAGCTAGACTCTGTCATTAGGAAATAAAGTGTGGGAGGCTGACTGCATATTTGCTAACATTGCCAGTTTCTGCTGTCCTGGAAAACAGGACTATGTTGGGTCTGTAATACAGAATCTCATAGCACTACCAACAGGTTTCTCTACAATTTTTTTCCCCAGCATTGTGATCACTCTGCCAAAATATTTTAAAACAAATGTATGCTCAAATAAAATATGAATTCGTAGTAATGAGCTGAAACCAACCATCTATTCTATATGTACATATAATCAGTGTATTCCCTGTTACTTTAATCTAATGTGATTTCTTTCAAGAATAGACTGTGCTTGTTGAATCTATTCATTAATATTCTAGTATATGCTTAAAAACAGACCTGAATATTTTGGAGAGAGGGTTTTTTTTTATAGCCCCAGTGAATAGTTAAAACACAGGATACTGTCAATGTAGCTCATTTGGTAGCTGTCATTTCTGGGTCAGATAGTCATGGGCTCATGTCTCATGGCAGAACTTGGGGTCAAACTCAGTACTGGCAGAACAGCACAGTGTTGATAGGGAAAGGTGCTGTCCAAATGACTGGTGAAATTGTGGCCCTCTCTGCCTCTCTCAGATGGAAGTTAGAGATGACATGGCATTTTTAGTCTAAAATAATCCTGGGTATCCTTGCTAACATTTCCATTATCAAGTAAACACATTCTAATACCCAAAAACCCAGCCTCCGTTTTTGCATGTGCAAACACTTGTGGGTGAAATGTAGATAAATTTAGGCATCTGAATGAACAAAACTGGGGGTACAAAAAAGAAGACCCAATTACTGCTAGGCTGGAAATCATTTCTACAATATTCTTACTATTTGCCAGCTGTCGGTGAGGTAAAATTTTTAAAAAGTGTGCAGTAATTTGGGACACTTAGGTCCTGAGTTTCAGAGGTGCTGAAAATTGTCAGCTTCCATTGACTTATTTTCGGAGTTGTGAGTCAATGGAAGCTGACAATTTTCAGCACCGCAGTGACAGTGAAAGTCATGTCCGGAGAGGTGGGGGGCGTCGTGTGTGTCTCAAGTTGAGCACTTAAAACTTGACTCATCTAAAATTAGTGGTCACTTCTGAAAATTTAAACTTCAATGTCTCTTTCTGTCAGTTTTCCCATCTTTTAAAATGAGGGTACAAGTTACCTCCAAGGGTGTATTTATATATAAATGAATGGTGCACTAATACATAAAAAACATCCCCAGACAAATGTGTTTATTATTAGTTATTTATTTTATGTGACTTGTTCCTGAAACTAGGATTACACTTCAAACAAGTTGGTAATATATCTTATAAGGAGACAAATAATGACATTAGCATTTTTAGTACCTGATCAAAAGTCCGCTGAAGCTAGTGGAATGACTCCCACTGGCTTCAGTGGACTGTGGATCAGGCTCTTAAACATTAGTATACCTGCTAAGTGTTACTCCACATTTCTATACAGTAGAGTCCCTTATTTTAAAAGTTTTCAGGCTCATTGTTTCCTTAAGAGCCTGCCCCTCAGAGCCATGCAATGTCCTGCCACTGGAGTCACTGTGCTCAGTAGCAAGTTCTGCACTCTTTTTGAAACTTTTAGAACTTCATTATTGGTATTAAAATGTATCTGAGGCAAGGCAATATTCATATCAGCATTTTATCACATAAACAAAGTTTGAAAAACAGTTCAGGGCTATCCTCTTACCAGATGGATGAAATTCAAAGTAATGGCTGAGTGCAAATCTTCAAGGCTAATTGTAAAGTTTTATAAATTGTTTTGTCTTCATTAAATATCTTGCCATTATTTTCCAAACTCAGGTATTCCTCATGAATTAAAAAAAACTTATAATGTTTCAAAAACAGCCATGGAGATTCTCTCCCATCTGCCATGATATGTGAGTTGTCGTGGCCACTTTCAGCATTGTCTAGGGATTTAATTGCTTGTTTGAGCATTGGATATACTTCAAAGCAGTCATGGAAAAGTCACTTCTCCACAGAGTTTGTACAAAATGATGGCTACAGGTTTTACATTCTGGATTTTGCAAATTCTGCAGTGCAAAATCTCACTTCTGAAGGAACAGTGTCCCATAGCATATTAATACTTTGGAGCAATATAATACTTAACAAATTTCTTATTCTTTCATTGGTTAATGTAATTAATTTTTCTCCTTGTACAATATGTCACCTCACCAATTCTATTCTTCAGGGTTATATATTTTTCTTCCAGCATATAAGCCCATCTGAAATATTAAAAATGGACAAAAAATAACTAACCTTTCTATGATTAGTAACCCTTCATGTTGTCAGGAAATCCACCGTGTTTTCAATATGCTGGAGGCAAATAGGAACTGTAATTTCTTCTTGGAAAAGCAGAGAGTAAAATTTCATCAATAACAACTGTCAGAAGCAGATTGTTCCCTAAATTTCTTTTTATTGAATTGTATAAATTTTACAGAACCCAGTAAGTTTTAAATCTAGCTAAACCATATAGAAAGAAGGGAAGAGAACAAAGAAGTCTCATACTACAAATATCAATATCGTAATGTTCAGTGAAGTCTTAGAAAGCTGAGAGCTGGTATATGGTGGTGGGCTGAGGGGCTGTCTGAGTAGGTTTCATGTTCGGTGTATAATTTTCTGATTTTAGGCTGAACAGAAGCTGCTGGTTTTATTTTTCCTTGTATGCTTGTGGTTTTAGTATTATGCAGACATCAGCTGCATCATGTATAGCTAATGTTCAAATGAGTTTTATGTAAAAAGCATGATTACTGGAGGATTTCTCTATGGGTGATGTAGAGCTAGTGCAAGAGGTGTGGTTCAAGCGTTCATCTGGTCTAGCTGATCCATAGCTGCTGGAACAGTCCTTTGGGGACTGTCGGCAGAGCTGGGAAGCTGATTGGAGAACAGAGGGCTCAGGAGCAGTGGGCTACAAGGATGGCTTTAATCACCTTTGCCCCCACCATTCAATATTTCACATAGGATCTAGCACAGTGTTTCAGATTTTGCTTTAATTAACATGTGGTTGCCAATTTTGGTTGGATATATTCCTGGAGGTTTCATCACATGACATAGTTTTTAATTAAAGATTAATCTTTAAATCCTGGAGACTCCAGGACAATCCTGGACAGTTGGCAACCCTAATTAACATGCATTTTTTGTGTTATTTGAAAACCCATAAAACCTTTTCATTTAAATGATACTTTACTCATATGTGATGAGTGTGCTTGCTGATTTTTGTAAGCAGTTATGTAGAAAATGTGTCATGAGTTTGAAATAACCTGAGTGGAACTATGGAGAAGTTCTTAAATGTAGAGAATCCTCCAAACTCTCTCTCAGTTATGACTGACAGCACTATGATAGAATGTATTGGCATAATCTCAACTACATAGTAAAGCCATGTTACAAACAACTACAGTATGTCTGCAGAGTGTCACATTTAATGAAGTGGTGGATTCTTTTGTATTACATAAAAAGCAGTTGTCAGAATAAGTGTTGATTAACCTAATTAGACACAATTGTATAAGACTTTCTTTCATATATTAATCTGATCTGACACCTAAAATCTTACCAGTTTTGCAAACTTCAGACTACATTATTGGTACACCATTTTAAGTAAAATGTTTTATTTACAGTACAAGCAAATAAAATAGTTATATAATGACAAATCTGTTTAGTTAATGCTTGTACATTGCTTTGAAGATGTCAGGCATTAAGTAAGTGCTTAGTAAGTAGTAATATGCTTATTGCTATGACAGGAAATGCCAAAGATTTTTTCCTGAATGATATGAAAGTATAATCTGAGTATTTGCATTAGATCTTAATTAAATGTAGGCTTTGGGAGACTGTCAATCGTGTACCCAGACTCACAATTTAATAAATCTGTTTTTGCTTTTTTAAATATTAAAGAAGTGCAATAGAATCATTAGATTATAATAAATATAGATTTTTAATACTCATACTCATTAAATTATAAATCTAAACTCTATACTGTATGTAAGTTTATATACAATCAGTATTCCAGATACAGCTCAAAGGGTAAAAGGATAGACTACAGAGCCTACAAACATGATTTCCCCACTGGAAAAGGTAAGACCTAGTTGTTGGCACTGTTTCAGCAGAGAGACAATGGATGCTTGTTCTATTATTTATATGAATTGACTCACTTGGAAGATGCCATTATAATAACCCTTTATTTAAAGTATAGAAACATTAGAATTTGCTTTCCTTTAGTCAGACTTACGGCAAAATACTCAAAAATACTAGAATTCCTGTAATTGGGGGGCAAGCTTTGTCAAAAATTGTCTCTCATAATCTGTTTACAGAAAGCAGAAAAGTAGTTTCTAATCAGTTTATTTACATATGATTGTATAGTAGAGAAAAATCATCTTTATGTTATAGGGGATATTGGGGAGAGGGGATATAAGCACCTATGTACAACTTAAATTGTCTGATTTCCACTTTCTTCCTTCCCTCTATTATACTATATATTCACTATTCTATCATACCTCTCCGTTCTGCTCCCATCCCTTCAAAAAAACAACAACGCCATATCTTAAAAGAACATAGTTAAGATTGCAAATTCAAGCACTCATAAATTAGGAAGTATGAGAATTAAGGTTGCTGTGCAACCTTTATTCTGTCTCCTTCACTGTATACATTATGATGCAGTCTTTAATTACATATCACATGGTTTTTTTACTTTAGGACTCTTGCCTCATTCAAGTCTTGATTTAGGAAAGCATTTAAACATGTACTTAAATACATCCCTATTGAGGATAGCACTTGAACATGTGTGGGATCTCACTGTAACTTTCTACACCAAATCACAGAAAAACTAGAGCCACTAAACAGAAGATAGACAGAAGATATTTAGAATTAGCAAACCTATATATTTTTAATTGACCTTACTCTTAGAAATAGCTGTACCGTTTTTGTTTAAACTTTCCAAACAATTAAACCTGAGGCAGATAAAATAGGGAAAATGTCAACCAAAATGGTTAAAGTTAGTCAGAGTCAAAAACAGCTGAAAACTACGGGCTATAATGGAAAGGGTTGGGCAACCTTAACTATATGCTTTAATGACAGCATTTCATACACTAACAAACTTTTGTTAGTATTGCTGGTGGAGCAGTAGCTACACCCATACTTAAAGTTTCCGAGGTATTTCCTTTCTAAGCCTATATTTTCAGTTGCTCATAACTTTCTAAAACCGCTACCTATTGGACTGACATTTTTATAGGCTTTGTCTTTCTCCAGAGGTGATCTTTGAGTGGACAATTTGAGGTATACTTTTGCCATTTGAGGCTAGGCAAAAAAAACCCAACAACCGACTTTCCCCATTAAAAAAAACAACCAACCTTTTAAAACAACTCCAGTTCCAAAATGGCAGGGGTTGAAAGTTGAAATTAGGCAAGGAAATAGTTGTCATGGAGGAGAAGTACTTTGTAATATAGTGGTGAAAACTGGATTTGATTTAACTCAGTTATGAAAAATCACACTTTGCACCTGCACAATAAATGTTTATTTATATATTTTAAACAATGGTGGCCTAACATCCTGAAGAAATACATTTTTGTTACACATCTATGCATGATAATTTATTCTACACCATTAAAAATTTACTGAAGATTTGTAAGGAATGAGATTGGGGCCCACAGGAACATTGCCCTATTCTCTACAAATCTTGTAAGTGTGCACTGAACCATGTACACATTCTAAAATGTACAAATCAGTCCAGTGCACAGAAGTGTGCGTGGACCAATCCACACTTTAAAAGTGCCTCATTCAGAGTGTATTTTAAAGATGTCTGTTTTAAAAATGCATGTTTGCATGTGAGTGCACTGAATGAGACAAGGCTCTGTCTGAGCTTGCCCGTACAGGTCATACCTTGTAAGGTATGTAGACTTATGGCCATCTTGTAAAGTGCTCTGTTAATGTTTTTTTTTTTTTTTTTTGGTCTCAATCACTCTACCAATAGCTCCTTAATCCCAAGCACAAAGGAGGTATTTGCAATAGAGACCACCATACTGATGCATATTTTGTTAATGCCAACCTAGTCTTGGCTAAAGAAGTCTCTACTGCAGTCTCTCTCAGTCTCACCCACACACCAACTCACCCACAACAAGCTTTAAAGGTAGTTAAAAAAAAAAAAATCAAAGCAATTGAACTGGCATCTGTTTTCCATAGTGATGTCTAGGCTTTAAAAAAAAAAAGTGTGTGTTTTTCTTCTTTGCAACCGGTAAACACCTTTAGATCCATCCCTAAATGGAAAACAGCTGTTTTAACTTAACCTTTTATGGTAAGAATTTGATTTAAAGTGGAACAGAGCTCTAGACAGATCAAGTCTCTGGCATTGGACCATTGTGATTTTTTTCCTATTGAATATATAGAAAATAAAAATATTAATGTATTTGCATATGAAGCTTGATCGAAAGCCCATTGAAGTCAGTGGGAGTCTATTGACTTCAGTGAGTTTGGGATTAGGCCCATTGATCAGGTAGCAGCAGCAGCACACGTATTTGGTAAATTGTTAGGATAGTAGGCTGGAGGGCATCATATCCCAATATGATTGAGAGCAACCTTGGAAGATTTATTACTATTTGTTTGCTGACATGCTGTGCTTAGCTAAGCATTGTGTGAGAAATATGTAGCTGTGTTACAACATATATTATAGTTAATTTAACTATCAACAATATTTTCGTTACTTTCCCATCTCTGTTAGAGATTTGAAAATATCTCCCTTAATGGATCAATGTGCGTTTAAGACTTGATTCCAATAGAACTTAAGGGTTCTTAGTAGAGCTGGATGAACATTTTTGTTAAAATAATTTTTTTTGCTGAAAAATGCAGATTTGGGTTGACCAAAACAATTACAGAATTTGGGTCAATTTTGGCAAATTGTTTCAATCACGTAAAATTTTTAAAAATTAGAAAGAAATGTCAAAATGGTTCATTTCAGCATTTTCAAAAGAAAACATTTTGACTTTTCATTTCAGAAAGGCATTTCAGAATTTCACTCAATTTAATTTTTAAAAGCTCATAAAACCTGAAAAAAATAAATGAAACACTTCCTTTTGGAGCAAAGAAAACGTTTTGTTTGACCCAAAGAATTTTTTTAAAACTTTGTTTTGCCAGAAAAGTCAAAAAAATCCAAACCTATTTTTGTTCTTGTTATATATATTTCAATTTAGTCACCAAAGAGAAAAATCAGTTATTCACACAGGTCCAATGTTCAGCACTTTGCAGGATCAAGGACCCAGTGCAGCTATGTAGGAAAGCATGAGCATTGTGATGATTCAGGTAACATTTCAGATGATTTATTAGTGATGAATACATACCTCCCAACATTCCCAGTGGCTAAAGCAGGATGGATCCCGCCCTGCAGGCCGGGGGGAGTTGCAGAGAAAGCCCACCCCGCACTCACCCCTCAGAGGTGGCTCCTGTGGCTTCTGTCCCGCCAGACTGGCTGGGCTCAGCTCCAATATTCTGAGCATGTGCCAGGCTCAAGGAGGGGCCAGGAAAGGCTCTCAGGGAGGCGGGGCTGGGAGGAAGGAGCGAATGGGAGAGAGCTGGGACTGGGAGAGGGGCGGGGCTGGAAGCAAGGAGAAGGGGGAGCAGGAAACAAAGCCTGGAGCAGGGAGCCGAGCCCAGCCAGGTTTGCAGGACAGGAGCTGATTCAACCAGGTCAGCAGGCTTTGCAGGTCAAAGCAGGACAAAAACCCAGGACTGTTGAGAGGTCTGTGAATATGACTCTCTAACTTTGAATTCCGCCCAATCATCATCTCCTTAATTTTTCTTCTTTCTTGGTGGTAATTTAGGTAAAAGAGTGTTGTGTGTAATTATTTCTAAAGGTAATGATTAAAAAGAAATTTACCTGCATAACTAGTGAACGTTGGGACACCTCCATATTTCAATCATGTGCACCAGCACAAAAACTGGGCAGGGGAGAAAACATAACTGCTTCAGAAAATGTAGCTGAGGATTCAGTACGTGGTGCACTTTCCTTTGCCATATTGCTGAACCAATGCCCCAGCATGAGACTAGGGCACACAGCTGCTGAAGATAGTACTTGTCAGATGAGACGTAAAAGAAAGCTCCTGTGCCGCTTTCATAGGAATATCTTATAAACATAGAGGTTAGAGCTGAAAAAGACCTATAAGGTCATTCAGTCTACCTATCTGGCATTGTAGGATTGGTCCCTACAGTCCATTTTTAGAATTTTGTCTAATTTTGTTTTATAAGTCTCAAATAAAGGGGCTTTTACTGCTTCCCATCAAGTTTTTCTTGATATTCAGCCTAAATTTCCCCCTTCTCAACTTCCTCTCATTTACTCTGGGTTATACTTTTGTGAATCACACCAAATAAATTTCTCTATCCCTGGGTTCAAATTATAGTAACTTTATTCAAGTGAGTCATCCCACTCGGACAAATTCAGAAGTGATACATAAAGTGGTGTAATTCACATACACTCTTACATTCACTTGGACCCACTCTACTTATGTGTAAAGAAGTCTAAGTAAATGCAAGGGAGTCTAAGTCACACCATCTTACATCTTATTTGTAATTTGGCCCACTGACTTCAGTGGGACTGTTCCCATGCGTGAGTTGGTTCTTGGTGTCACAATTTGGTCCTTGATGTTTGCAGCAATCAAATATTTATAGACCGCTTTAATGCCTACCTAAATCCATTTTCATCTTTTATACAAGCTTTATGAATAGGGGGTTAATCCCAGTTTCCTAGCCAAATTCCCATATGGGGTAATTACATTTTGCTTGCCAAATTTCCTTCTGCAATTTCAGCTGAATGTTGTTAACACTGATGGTTTTTCATGATAAATCATGTGAAAAGACAGTCATGGGGGGGGGGGGGGAGGGAAGACCAAAGTCACAAATTGATATTTAAAATGCCTGAAGTTTATCTTCAAGTAGAAACTGATTAGAACAATTTAAGTAAGTAATAGTTTAAAACCTTTTAATAGTGCTATCCCAGTGTCTTCAGGTTCAGCCCTGCAGCAGTGCATAAATGTGGATGTGGAAAAAAACACTGCTGCTTATTCTTCAGAGCTGCTTTCCTACCTCAGCCTCTGCTAAAGCAACAAGAGCAGCAGCTCTGCACACATGCCTTTTTTACCCTGACAATGGCCAGAAATATCACAGAATCCATTACCTCCCCTTCTCCGACGAAATACCACTAGCCCTAATTATGAAGTTCTAAGCGTTCCTTCTCTCTCTTATCTACCAAGCAGCACAGGTTTTAACTTGGCAATTCTCAATGAACCAATTTCATTTAGAACATCTCTCAGAAATGTTTCTTTTTTAAACATGAAAAATCTGGGAACCCGTCATTTTTCTCACTAACATACACTGTTAGATATGGCATTCATCTTTGTTTTCTGCTCCAAATTGTTGTATAGTGCTGGGATGTGATTATTCCATTACTTTGGAGACAGAAATGATACTTATCAGCCTAAGTAACTTAGGAGACTGTTGTCTCATTTTCAAGACACTTAGGTGAATAGGATGTAAATCTCTAGTCACTTTTACTTAGGCATATTTGAAAATTTTCCCTGACTGACCCAAACTAATCAATTTAATTCATTGAATACAGTTAAGTCCTCTTGTTCCTTTAATAAATCATGTAGTTGTAAATGTAATGTAAATGTAAATCATGTTTTGATAAGAGAAATTTCTGTATCCAAAACATTTAGGGTTGTTCAGTTTAATAAAAATAAATTTCATATGCTGTTTTGTGTGTTTAATTAAATTCCAGTTACCATCCTAATGCAGTTTGACACAAATCATGAGCAAAAAGTTTATCTAGTAAATAAGCAATATAACATTCACCATTTTCCAACATACTAAAAATGTACAATTAATGAGAAGCTGAAAATATTAAACTATATAATTGCTCAAATAAATATACATAGTTATACTTTACCCTCCTGGGTAGCAAAAAGGTGTACTAAATCTAGTGTAAAAGCTCTATTTTGTTGTAAGTCAACATGTTTTAATGGTTATTAACAATGAAAATGCACCTTTCTTTAGAAAATAACTAAAGTACAAACAGAAAAGTGGATTAAAATCAATTATTTAAATCAAGGTTTTCCACTTGGTAATTTAAATCAGTCAACCCTGATCCCGGTCCAGTCAGGGACCAAAACAGCTCCTGGCATAACTTAGAACAACCGAAGGGCTGCTCTAAATTATGCCACTTGCCATAGTCTTATAGGAATTGTGCTGGCTGAGAGTCAGTCAAAGTGCCATACGCTCTGGTAACCCCCTCCTATACCTTCTTGAAAAAATGCGGGCGGGAGGCAAGAACAAGTGACACAGAGCTGCCATTGCAACCAATCCCTGACTTCAAAAGAGTCTCAGGCCTGATTCTCTATTGTCACCTTTAGTATTGCTATTGTGGTAGGCACAATACAAATGCACAATAAAAGAGAGTCTCTGCCCTAAAGAGCGTACAGTCTAGTGCAAAACATGGCAGTGAATTTGTGACCTGGGAGCTGGAACTGGGATGCACCAAGCTAATCTTATTTAGGGCTACCAAACTTCCATTAGATGGGAACAACTTTTAATTGCTAATGAATTGGGCAGCATTCAAACTAGTGATCAACAGGTGAAAGGCTCTAAATGCTTCAGCGTGTTCTCAATGAGCTATAATCTCGACAAGGCCTGGTCTACACACAGTTTTTAACTATGTCCATTACATGTGGTAATATAGGCCTGTCATCCTGACATCAATACTGGACACGATAATGGAGTGGCTTATATAGGGCTCAATTAATAAAGAATTACAGAGGGTAATGTAATTAATGCAATCAACATGAGTTTATAGAAAATAGATCCTGTCAAAGTAACCTGATATCTTTTTTTGATGAGATTACAAGTTTGGTTGATAAAGGCAATAGTGTTGATGTAATATACTTAGACTTCTGTAAGGTGTTTGACTTGGTACCACAAAACTAGAACAATATAAAATTAACATGCCACATATTAAATGAATTAAAAACTAGCTAACTGACTAGCTAGGTCTCAAAATGTAATTGTGAATGGCAAATCATCATCAAGTGGGTGTGTTTCCAGTTAGGTCCCACAGGGATAGGTTCTTGCCCCTACAATATTTAACATTTTTATCAGTGACGTGGAAAAAGACATAAAATCATCACTGATAAAGTTTGCAGATGACACAAAATTGGGGCAGTGGTAAATAATGTAGACGATAGATCTCTGATACAGAGCAATGTGGCTCACTTGGTAAACTGGGCACAAAGAAACAATATGCATTTTAATATCACCAAATGTAAATATATACAACTAGGAACAAAAAATATACACCATACTTACAGGATGGGGGACTCTATCCTGACTCTGAAAAAAGCTAGTGTTCGTGGTGGATAATCAGCTGAACATGCGCTCCCAGTGTGACACTGCTGCCAAAAGAGCAAATGTGATCTTGGGATGCATAAATAGGGAAGAGAAGAACGGAAGAATGGCCACACTGGGTCAGACCAATCTACGCCAGTATTGTGTCTTCTGACAGTGACCAATCCCAGATGCTTTGTAGGGAATGAACAAGAACAGGGCAATTATCAAGTGATCCATCCTCTGTCATCCCAGCATCTGGCAGTCAGAGGCTTATGGACACCCAGAGCATGGGTTTGCATCCCTGGCCATCTTGACTAATAATCACTGATGTATCTATCCTCCATAAATTTATCTACCGTATATACTCATTCATAAGCTGATTTTTTTTAGTAAAAAAGGGAAGCACCAGAGACGGGGGTCGGCTTATGAACGGGTAGAGGTGGGACACAGCCCCTTCTCCCCAACAGAGGGAGCAAGGAGAGGCAGCACAGCCAACAGAGACAGAAGGGAAGAGGTGGGGCCAGAGTCTCTCCACTTCTGGCCACGCTCCTCTCCCCCCAGCCTCCAAAGCAGCTGCAGCTCCGGGGCTGGCAGGCTGCAGCCGTGCCGCTTGGCCCCACGCCCCAGAGCAGGCTGTGGCTGCGCCGCCCGGGCGCCAGAGCATGCTGCAGCCATGCTGCCCGGCCCAGCCCGTTGGAATATACTGCGGCCGCGCCGCCTGGTCTGGCCCGCTGGAGCAGGCTGAGGCTGCGCTGCCCAGCCTGCCGGAGCAGCTCCAGCCAGGTCAGAGACATCCTCCCCAGCCCTCCCTAGATAAGGTGGGAAGGGATGGGATGGGGAGAGTATGGGGGTCCCGGGCTAGGGTTGGGGTCATGTGGGGGGTGGTCACAGGGGTTACTCCCCTGACTCCCAGCTTCTCCCCCCCCAAAAAATTTCCCCACCAGTTGCTGTCCCGGCCCATCAGGGTAAGCAGCTGGCGCACCGGGACACTTTGTTTACTTAGGTTTACCTCCGTGCCTGCGGATGCTCGAGGTAAACAAACCATCTCGGCCCACCAGTGGCTTATCCTGATGGCCCGGGAGCCAAAGTTTGTTGACCCCTGAATTATAGGGTCGGCTTATGAACGGGTTATAAACATTTTCCATTTTTACTTATCCATCTTGCGGGGATCGGCTTATAAACGAACCGGCTTATGATTGAACCCCATTACGGTTTTGGCCTTCACAGCATCCCCCGGCAACAAGTTCCACAGGCTGACTGTGTGTTGTGTGAAGAAGTACTTCCTTTTGTTTGTTTTAAATGTGCTGCCTATTAAATTCATTGGGTGCCCCATAGTTTTTGTGTTATGTGAAAGGGTAAATAAAACTTCCTTATTCACTTTCTCCACACCAGTCATGATTTATTAGATATCTGTCAGATCACCACTCAGCCATCTCTTTTCAAAGCTGAAAAGTCCCAGTCTTTTTAATATCTCCTCATATGGAAGCTGTTCCACACCCTTAATCTTTTTTATTCCCCTTCACTGTACTTTTTCCAATGCTAATATATTTTTTTGAGATGGGGTGACCAGAACTGCACATAGTATTCAAGATATGGCTGTACCATGGATTTATATAGTGGCATTATGATAATTACTCTCTTATTAGTTATCCCTTTCCTAATGTTTCCTAAGAATCTGTTAGCTTTTTTGAGTGCCGCTGCACATTAAGTGGATGTTTTCAGAGAACTATCCACAATGACTCCAAGGTCTCTTTCTTGAATGGGAACAGCTAATATAGCCTGTCTCATTTGTATGTATCGTTGGGATTATGTTTTCCAATATGCGTTACTTTGCATTTATCAACATTAAATTTTATCTGCCATTTTGTTACCAAGTCAGCCAGTTTTGTGAGATCTCTTTGTAAATCTTCGCAATCTGCTTTGGACTTAACTATCTTGAGTAGTTTTGTATCATCTGCAAACTTTGCCACCTCACTGTTTACCGCTGTTTCCAGACCATTTATGAATATGTTGAACAGCACTGGTCTCAATACAGATCCCTGGGGGACACTACTATTTACCTCTCTCTAGCCTGAAAATGGACCATTTATTCCTACCCTTTGTTTTCCTGTCTTTTCACCAGTTACTGATCCATAAGACAGGTTTCAGAGTAGCAGCCGTGTTAGTCTGTATCCGCAAAAAGAACAGGAGTACTTGTGGCACCTTAGAGACTAACAAATTTATTAGAGCATAAGCTTTCGTGGGCTACAGCCCACTTCTTTGGATGCATAAGAGGATCCCTCTTATCCCATGACTGCCTAATTCTCTTAAGAGCCTTTGGTGAGGGACCTTGTCAAAGGCTTTCTGAAAGTCCAAGTACACTATATCCATTGGATCACCCTTGTCCACATGCTTGTTGACCCCATCAAAGAATTCTAATAGATTGGTGAGGCATGATTTCCCTTTACAAAAACCATGTTGACTATTCCCGAACATATGATGTTCATCTATGTGTCTGACAATTCAGTTCTTTACTATAGTTTCCACCAATGTGCTTGGTACTGAAGTTAGGGCTCCCGGTCTGTAATTGCCAGGATTGCCTCTGGAGCCTTTTTTTAAAAAATTGGTGTCACATTAGCTACCCTCCAGTTATCTGATACAGAAGTTGATTTAAGTGACAGGTTACATACTACAGTTAGTAGTTCTGCAGTTCCGTATTTGAGTTTCTTCAGAATTCTTGAGAGAATACCATCTTGTCCTGATGACTTATTGCTGTTTATCAATTTGTTCCAAACCTCCTCTATTGACATCTCAATCTAGGACAGTTCCTCAGATTTGTCACCTAAAAATAATGGCTCGGGTGTGGGAATCTCTGTCACAGTCTTTGCAATGAAGACCAATGCAAAGAATGAATTTAGCTTCTCATCAATGGCCTTGTCTTCCTGGAATGCTCCTTTATCACCTTGATTGTTCAATAGTCCCACTGATGTTTGACAGCTTTCTTGCTTCTGATGTACTTACAAAATATTTGTCTTAGTTTTTGAGTTTTTTGCTAATTGCTCTTCAAATTCTTTTTAGCCGTCCTAATTATACTTTTACACTTGACTTTCCAGAGTTTATGCTCTTTTCTATTTTCCTCAGTAGGATTTGACTTCCAGTTCTTAAAGGCTGCCTTTTTGCAGCTAACCACCTCCTTTACTCTGTTGTTTAGCCCTGGTGGCACTTTTTGGGTACTCTTACTATTTTTTTTAATTGGGGTATACATTTAATTTGAGCCTCTATTATGGTGTTTTTTAAAAGTTTCCATGCAACCTGCAGCCATTTCACTCTTGTGACTGTACCTATTAATTTCCATTTAACTAACTTCCTCATTTTTGTGTAGTTCCCCTTTCCGAAGTTAAATGCAACTGTGGTGGACTTCTTTGGTATTTTCCCTCCACAAGGATATTAAATTTAATTATATTCTGGTCACCATTACGAAATGGTTCAGCTATATTCACCTCTTGGACCAGATCCTGTGCTTCACTTAGGACTAAATCAAGAATTGCCTCTCCCCTTGTGGGTTCCAGGATTAGCTGCTCCAAGAAGCAGTCATTAATGGTGTCTAGAAATTTTATCTCTGCATCCTGTTCTGAGGTGACATGTACCTAGACAATATGGGGATAATTGAAATCCCCCCTTATTATTGAGTTTTCTACTTTTATAGCCTCTCTAATCTCTTGGAGCATTTCACAGTCACCATCACCATCATGGTCAGGTGGCCGGTATTCTATTCCTACTTCTATACTCTTATTATTCAAGCATAGGGAATCTCAGGTAGGAGGAGAGAGGTTATTTTATCTCTGTTTTGGCACTGGTGTGACCGCTGCTGGAATACTATGTCCGGTTCTGCAGCCCACAATTCAAGAAGGATGTTGATAAACTAAAGAAGGTTCAGAGAAGAACCACAAGACTGATACAAGGATTAGAAGATTTGCCTTAGAGTGATAGACTCAAAGTTCTCACTCTATTTAGCTTAACAAAGAGGTCAAGGGGTGACTTGATTACAGTCTTTAAGTATCTACATGGGGAACAAATACTTAATAATGGGTTCTTCAATCTACAGAGAAAATAACACAATCTAATGGCTGGAAATTGAAGCTGGACATATTCAGACAGGAAATAAGGTGTAAATTTTTAACAGTGAGGGTAATTAACCATTGGAACAGATTGTCAAGGGTCATGGTGGATTCTCCATCACTGACAATTTTTAAATCGAGATTGGATGTTTTTCTAAAATTCTAGGAATTATTCTGGGGTGGTTCTATGGTCTATGGAGGTAGACTTAGATGATCACAATGGTTCCTTCTGGCCTGGACTCTATGAATATGAATAGTTGTGAGGTTTTTTTACTGAAATAGTTAAACTAGTGTGGACACAGTTATACTAGGATAATGTATCGTATGGCTTATTCCCCTAAATTTATGGCAATAAGCTAAACCAGTATAGCTATGTCTGTACTAGTGTGTTATACTACAATACCAGTGTCAAACTAATATAGTTAAAGCAGTACAAAAACTGTTCATAGATTAAACCTGACGTATTAATTTTATACCTTTGGAAATAAAGCTTGCTTTGTGGAAAGATAGTTTATTAAATAAAGTTCTGACCTTCTTGGAGCTTACAGAGACAGGATCTTCCATACTATTGACACCCACGCAAAATCTCCCATACCTGGCTCTCAGTCTGCCATGTTCTTCCTAAAGGGACAGCTCTCTAGAACCAAAATACTAAGAAAAAAGGCAACAGTAAAACAAATATTAACACAACATTCAAACTCAATTTTACATACAATGTTTTGCAATATAAAATCATTCCAACTCTTACACCATTCTCCATTGTATATATTTTCCATCCCTCCAGGGTCATTACCAGAGTTTAAACCCAGACTGTTTAGATCCACAGGAGAGACATCCTCCACTATGGCTATAGGAGTAAAAAGAGAGAGGGAAAATATGCCATTATCCACTATGTGGGCCAGCCCATAAGGGGAGACATAAGACATTGCTGGTAGACTACAGGAGTTTTTTTAAGACAATGATGGAACTCTGGGTATCAGGGTGAAAACCTGGCTCAGTAGGATCTTTGCCAGGCTGTCATCTCAGTTCTCTTTGCACAGGAGAGTAGCTGCTAAAGGGTGACACAGAGCTACACTGTGGTAGTGTGGATTATAGACGTGCCTAATTTGCTATGTTCCTTTTGAAAGACCATGTGACAAAGTAGATGAGATGTGGCTTTATTATACCAGTTACCTGGGTCTAACTCCCAGCTCTGCCTGAACTAACTTAATGCAAACTCTGTTATCTTATCTGTGAAATGGGTGAATGGTATTTACCCCCCAAGGTAGCAGTTTGAGATGTTGACTTGTAATAAGTCTTGTGAAGGGCAAAAAAATATTAACAGCAGTCATTAGAAGAGCCGGGACTAGTATTTTTTGTCTCTGGGATTCCAGTTTAAGAACATAAGAACATAAGAACGGCCATACTGGGTCAGATCAAAAGTTCATCTAGCCCAGTATCCTGTTTTCTGACAGTGGCCAATGCCAGGTGCCCCAGAGGGAATGAACAGAACAGGTAATCATGAAGTGATCCATCCCGTGTCGCCCATTCCTAGCTTCTGGCAAACAGAGGTTAGGGACCCCATCCCTGCCCATCTTGGCTAATAGCCATTGATGGACCTATCCTCCATGAATTTATCTAGTTCTTTTTTGAACACTGTTATAGTCTTGGCCTTCACAACATCTTCTAGCAAGGAGTTCCAGAGGTTGACTGCATTCTGTGAAAAAATACTTCCTTTTGTTTGTTTTAAACCTGCTGCCTATTAATTTCATTTGGTGACCCCTAGTTCTTGTGTTATGAGGAGTAAATAACACTTCCTTATTTACTTTCTCCATACCAGTCATGATTTTATAGACCTCTATCATATCCCCCCCCCTTAGTCGTCTCTTTTCCAAGCTCAAAAATCACAGTCTTATTCATCTCTCCTCATATGGTAGACGTTCCATACCCCCTAATGATTTTTGTTGCCTTTTCTGAACCTTTTCCAATTCCAATATATCTTTTTTGAGATGGGGTGACCACATCTGCATGCAGTATTCAAAATGTGGGCGTACCATGGATTTATATAGAGGCAATATGATATTTTCTGTCTTATTATCAATTCCTATCCAGTTCCTAAGAATCTGTTAGCTTTTTTGAGTGCCGCTGCACATTGAGTGGATGTTTTCAGAGAACTATCCACAATGACTCCCAGATCTCTTTCTTGAGTGGTAACAGCTAATATAGACACCAACATTTTATATTGATAGTTGGGATTATGTTTTCCAATGTGCATTACTTTGCATTTATCAACATTGAATTTCATCTGCCATTTTGTTGCCCAGTCACCCACTTTTGAGAGATCCTTTTGTAGCTCTTCAGAGTCTGCCTGAGACTTAACTATCTTGAGTAGTTTTGTATCATCTGCAAATTTTGCTACCTCACTGTTTACCTCTTTTTTCAGATCATTTAAGAATATGTTGAATAGGACTGGTCCCAATACAGATCCCTGGGGGACACTACTATTTACCTCTCTCCATTCTGAAAACTGACCATTTATTCCTTCCCTTTGTTTCCTATCTTTTAACCGGTTACCATCCATGAGAGGACCTTCCCTCTTATCCCATGACTGCTTACTTTGCTTAATAGCCTTTGGTGAGGGACCTTGTCAAAGGCTTTCTGAAAATCTACCCCAGAATGTCCCTCAGTGGTTCTGTTATCCCTTTTGAGCTGCACACTTAGCCAATTTTTAGGGTCTTGTGGGTTGTTTCCATTAAGGAAATAAATAAATGGTGGAGTCAGGTATTTCTATGATGCAATCCTGTTTATTTACAAAGAATATAGATAAAGTCCTGTTTCCCTCAACACAGTAAGAATCAAACAATAGGAGACAGTTTCTTTGCTCACAGTTTCAAGATTCTTTTTAGCCAATGTGCTACCCAAAAAGTCTCTTAGCTTTTTTTTTTTATTAGTGTTCCTTTGGCAGTCTCTTGGGCTTCCTTGCTGTTTTCTTTGTCTGTGTCTGCGATATTTCAGCAGCTTCTCGCTGTCTCGCACTCATATGCATCCATCACTACCTCCAGTACCCAGCACCCTGCGTTTGCATTCAAATGTCAGGGAAAAATCCCTCAAACTGTATAGGCGAACTCCTACTCCAACCTTGCCATGTGCCTATGTTTTGGCTGGCATCATCTGGCTGGTTTTAAATTTATCCTGAATGAAGGCACCTGTTGTGCCCACCAGCTTCACAGAGGTTTCACCCAAACCCCAGCATAACAATTTCCATTCTAGAGGATCTGTGAAGAGGCCTCTCCATGTGTTGGTTTGATTGAGGAACAGAATCAAGAGGGAAAATGTCTGCCCCACTTCTCTTGTGGCATTTTCCTATGTGTGCACAGGAGCACAAGGAGCCTGATTTTGTCACATATACAACACACAACTAACTATATATGTAACATCTCTTTATTTTGGATTTCTAGTAACAGATGGCTTTGGAATGTTCTGGTATTTAGTTTATTGTCTACATTCACTATATCTGGTCCTTTCAAGAAGGCTGACCAATTGCTCCTGTGGATTGCAGAGCATATGTTCTCCAATTTGGAGAATATTTTTTTGGTACCATTCTAACCTCTGTACCCATTTTTCACTGTGAGGGTAAGTGTATAAATGTAATAGAAATAATAAATAATCTCCCTGAATATCCATAAGCTCAGAACTGTGAGCACTTAAAAACAATGTGTGAGTTCTATACACAGGATGGTGCTTTAAGAATTTTGAAAGCTTGCTGTATTTTAGCTCAAGTTTTTAAAGGAGTCTGTAAAGTTTTCAGAATTCTTTGCTGTCTTCATGTGCCAAAATAATGTATTTCTTCTTCTTCTCCTTCTTTTCTTTTATACTACATGGCCACTGGGTCACAATAACACAGACAGCATGTGCTAATAAAGAAATGTTATAAGTTATGCCATATTTCACACAACTGTAAAAAGTGTTTGAAATCCTAAAAGAATGTCCACATGAAGATTTCTTGGGACTTATTTTTTCATTGCATTTGCATTTTAAAAATGTGTTGTACAGCTCACACTTATTGTTCCAGACACTGCAGGAAGACAGACAAGACCAGGAATGTGGTTTCATTAAGCTGCAGCTTTATTAACACATCTGGGAACTATCCAGCAGTAACTCTCATCCAGTGCAGATCATCCCTCTTTTGTACTCCGTTCCACCTGGTGAAGGCCTGCTCTCAGCCCCCCCATCCCATTACCCTGGTCCTAGTACCAGTGCTGGGACCTCACCGTTCTCCCCTCATAAAGGGCTAAAGGAGATGGAAAGGGGGGCTTTCTCCTCACTGTACCAGATATTAGGAGCCCCAACCCCATTCCCCACCTTCTTTAGGTGATGCCTTCTCCTAATCTGCTTCCAGTTCTGGTTTATCAGGGAATTGGACCCCCCCCCACTGAACAATTAACTGCATTGGGCACCTGACAAGTTGTGATAAAATGAATTTTATAACCTAAGCTACCCATTGGCTCCCTGGGCTGCTGAGAGGAAGATGAAAAAATTTACCCAACCTGACCAGTTTGGTAGTGAAGGAAACACTCCTTCCCGCCCCCAAAAGGCAACCAGCAGGAAGCCCACAGCAAGGCCCGAAAACTCAGCCCTGCTCTAATTCAAAGGGAAGAAGTGCTGGGGGAGGGGCTTTTCTTTCCAGCACACAATAGTGCACTTGGGCAGGGGGAAGGCTTTATAATTGTTGCATGGAAGCAAATAGGCTTATGCGGCACTCTTCTGTCCAACCAATCAGAATCATCCACATAGCTCCCCTCTTACCTTCTTCCAGCCCATAAGGAGAGAAGGGAGGATACATTCCTTAAAGGAGCCAAGGATTTTCTTTCCCCAGCTGGTCTAGACAAAGAAACTGAGGGTGCTACTCTGTTTTTCTAATGATCAAACACTGATGACTCCTAACTAATTTGCCTTTTTAGTGATCAAATACTGTGGCCAATCCTCTTCAAAACTTGATGAAAACAATTTAGTTTATTAATTAAATTTAGTTTTTTAAATTCTATTGATCAGTTCACTTCATAAACATGCCATTGTGACTAAGATGAACAGAATGAAATGCATTTGTCCTAAATACAATATGTGTTGCTTTTATGGGGAAAAAGGACATTTTAGACATTATTTTTCAAAACAAATAAAATTATACATTATAGCCCCAGTTCTGCAAACTAGTCCTTGCAGATGAGAGCCGGAGTTCCAGCCTAAGCCCCAATGTGTACACAGCTATATTTAGCACACTAGCATGAGCCTCACTAGCACATGTCTGTGGACTCAGGCAGGGAAGTTCAAACACAGATGCAGTGTAGACATGCCCTCTGAGCCCATTATCAACATTAGCTGGAGTTTTTCCATTAAAGTCAATGAGAGCATGATATAGCCCCAGGTTTGCAACACTGATATAAAATCCCTAATATCTGCAACGTATATGGACATTTTCTATTATATCTACCAAGATAACAAGCTCGATACGCATGTGTAACTCCAGTTAGTGTCAATGGGACTTACATGCATGATCAAAAGGCAAATTAAAGCTTCTGAGGAAGGAGCTTTTTTACTGATGGACATCAATACTATGGCAGCCCTAGTGGGCTTTGCCTTGTGAACCCATTGCATCTAAAAGACTGAATTTTACATATATTCCTTTTTGTTCTGGCAGATACATTACTTTTGAAGAGTAATGCAAATAAATGTCACTTTCTCCAGAACTAATATCACTATTGCTCCCTGGATCAGCTGATAGGGATTTTATAGGGGCTACTTTGTGAACATCTCTCCTATGTTCCTCTTACCTTCCACAACAGCCCTTCTCAGGCAAAGCACATCAATTTTGTAACATGCTTAGTCTTATCCAGGTGGTGACCTAAAATCTAATGTCCTCTGCTGAGCTCTGTGCTTGTGAATAGCATATTGTGGTGCCTTTTTACTACTAGATGAATCATTTTGGTTCAGGTAAAGCAAAATGAAGTAAATAAAATTAAGTGAAGCAAAATAAAAATAAACAAGTTATTCTTCCAAAAGCAGGACTGGGGAAGAGGAAAAAAAACAGCAGCTCATCTTTCATTTGACCATCCATTTATGTAAATAAGTTTGCCACATTATTTATTGTTGTCTCTTTATATTTCCAGGGCTACAGCTACTCACAGAGGCCAAGTTATATTCAAGGATGCCTTAGCACAGCAGTTGTGTGAACAGGGAGGTGAGAGCTACTGCATTTTAAAATTTAATGCCAAATGTGCTTTCTACATTTTTATTCATATCAGTATAATTCATCATGGAAGGAGGCTATTTCATTGATCAGAGAAAATCTGGAGTTAGGATCTCTTTATATCCTCAAGTCAGTTACCTTTTTACATTTGCACCCTCTAATGAGTGATCAGGATTTCATACGTAGGTCCCAATTGTTAAACAAGAAGGAACATAAAAAAATTGAAATAAATCATATTCTAAAATACTCTGAAACTTTTTAAACATGCTAACCTCTATTTTTGTCAGAAACACAGGTTGAATAACTATGAATGTATTAAGTGTAAAAAAATGCAATACGCCTAAAGCTAAAGTTTCATTTACCATTGATCTGGATGGTATTTTGTAGAGAATCTGCTTTCCCATTTTGCAAAAGTAGGTCATCAGATTTCTGCTAGTCAGCTACAACATTTGATCATTTTTAAAGCTAAACAGGAGTGTTTGAAGTATACTAACTTCTTCAAAAATCAAATTGTTGCTACAGGTTATCATATAAATCCTTTTGATGGATGATCTGATAATAAATCTTATATTGTGAAAGTATGTCTACAAACAGGGCATACTACACTGAACACCCTTCATTAAAATACTTGGTGCTGAAGTGGGTATTCATCACTTATGGTGGAAAAGCAAAGGAATTTCTGCATTTACACTGACTCAGAGTTTTATGTATACACTCCCAACAATCCCATTTTCATGCTAGAAGAGACAGTGGAAAACTGGCCAAAAAGTATGTCTGTGGTCAATCCAAAAGAATTATTCCAAAATCAGAGCTGCATCATGCAGATTCATAAATAAGGGGAAATCCCACGAGATAAGCCCCTTTAAGCATCAGACAGAACTGCAGATATTTTTGATGAGTTTGGGAATGTTTTTATGTTCAGCTTTTTATAGGAAGATGCAGCTGAATATTTGATCAAGAGAATGAAACAAACAGAACGGAGCTGTGAGTGGTAGAGTTATGTAGAGCCTTGAAGGTGAGGACAAGAAACTTTAATTTGATGGGGGGTAGAAAATAAGAAGCAACTACAGGGATTCAAAGAGGAGGCTGACATTGTCAGAATGATGAGCTGGGAAGATGATATTAGTAGCTGAGTTTTGAGTGAACTAGAAGAACATAATTGGAGATGTTGGGGAAGCCATAATGAATTATTATTATTATTGTTATTGTTATTATTGTAACACCTAGGAGCCCTAGTCATGAACCAGAAGCCTATTATGCTAGGCACTGTACAAAGGTTACAGTAATCAAGATGGGAGATGATGAAGGCCTGGATCAGTGTTTTCACTATGTGAACAGAAAGAAAAGTTTGGATTTTGGAAATGTAGGGAAGAATTGACAAGATCTAGACATGGTCTTCATGTGCAGGGCAAGAGAGGGGGGAGTTGCAGGGGCCTGGGAAGATGGTATTGCTGTGAACAGTGGCGGAATTTCAAGAGCGTAGCACTGGAGTACAGTTCTGGATATGTTAAGTTTGCGCTGACAGTGCAACTTCTAGGTGAAGACTCAGAGATGTGGGCTGAGATCTGAGATTGGATGGTGTCACCAGGCCTAGCTTCTTCCCAGCTCCAAAGCATTTGCCGCCACACCCTGGCTTTTGCAGGAGGTTTATTTCTTTAACAGAAGTTAGCCAAAAAAACATGTTTCCTTAATTAGGGTGGACTAAAACTAATACATTAATAAACACTTGCCGAAGTAAAATCATGCTGGCAAAGCATTAGACCTGCTGAATTACATTACATAGCTCTAGACGGGGTAGGATAGTACTGTATAGAAATAGTAAAGCTTTTGTAAAGATAGCTAATAGTATAGTACTCTGGAATAAGGCGAGTATCAGTGAATTAGAGGGGTGGCTAATGTAGTTGCAGCTAACTAGAGAAGTGTCATAGGTAAGGCTATGTTTTAGTCAGGGGTATTTTTAGTAAAAGTCATGGACAGGTCACAGGCAGTAAACAAAAATTCACAGCCCATGACCTGTCCATGACTTGTACTATATACCCCTGAGTAAATTTTGAGGTGGGGAGGCGGTCCATGGGTGCCGTGGGTGCTGCAGGGGAGCGGGGGTTGGCTTCGGGCCTCCTCAGAAGTGGTGACATCCCTCATCTCCTGGGTGGAGGCGCAGCCAGGCAGCTCTGTGTGCTGGCTCCACCCCGAGTGCCGGCTCTGCAGCTCCCATTGGCCAGGAACCGCAGCCAATGGGAGCTGTAGGGGCGATGCCTGCAGGCAGAGGCAGCGTGCAGAGCCCCCTGAAGTAAGCGCCGCCCAGAGCCCTCCCTCCCTCCCACGCCCCAACCCCCAGCCCTGAGTCCCCCACCCAAACTCCTGCTGCTGCTGGGGGAGAGGGGCACAGTGGCCCAAGACTGCCCCAGGATTTGTCAGTGCAGCTGGCCCAGGGGCTGCCTAAGCTGCTCAGGTGGCCCCTGAGCCAGCCGCACTGGCTACTGCAGAAGTCACGGAGGTCACGGAAAGTTACGGAATGCGTGATTTCCATGACCTCCATGACAAACTCGCAGCCTTAGTCATAGGACCATAGAAATTAGAGATGGAAACAGATTATTCCCTGCCAGTGCAGAATTGTCCCTTTGATGCATAATTTCTAGCTTTGTCCAATCTAGTGTTAAATGTCACACGTTATGGGGTTTCCACTGATTCCTTAGGAGACTACTCCACAGTCTGAGAGATATCACTGTAGGCAAGTTTATCCTGAGATTCAGCCCAAATTCTCATTTTTCTATTTTCTTCCAGTCACTTTCTACGATATTTACGCAAGATGTGCTTGATAGGCTGATTTTTTTCGTACATTGAAACATAAATTGGAGGCTTTTCTAGGCACACTTTGAACAACAAATAAAAAACAGAATATAGGCTCTGAGGCTTGACCACAATAGTATTTTATAAAACTACACGGAGGGCTTGAGTTCAGAAATGACACAGAGTTCCTTGACTTGTGTGTCCATGCGAGTAAAGCAATCCTAAGGCAACATACTCTGGAGGGGAAGGTTCAACCTCAGTGTTTGAACAATTGTTTATAGTAAATAGAAAGTATTGGCTGCAGTCTGAAAAAAATAATTATTTTTTATTTTGTTCTTCCTCAGGCTGCTAGGGAAAAAAAGAGGGAGATTAGCATCTTACATATTCTTCACAACATATCATGAGAATCTATTCATATGCTCCTTTGTGAGGAACTGATGTGCTGCAGCTAACAGTCCCTGGATTTGAAATTCTGGGCAAGACTTTTTCCTAGAAGAGCTGATGACCCAGTAACTCACTTCCCCTTTTGATCTAACAGAGTCTAAATTTGTTAGCTATCAGAGCTCAGCACAAAGTCCATTTGTTTACTAAGGATTTTGCTTGTAAAAGCGAGGATTATGGGCGGCTCCTTATAGTAGGCTTTGACTAGCCTGTTTTGAGTTATATACACTCTGATGTTTACTTGCTGCTGTAGACAGGCTCTGAACCCTCCTGTACATGTCATTTTTGCCCACCCACTTTCAGGTGTCTCTAGTCTGCACTGGCATTGGTGGGACATAGTCACATTTAATTTGTGTTATGATAGCAGTTCAATTCTGGGTAGTACCGACTTTTATTTAGCTAACTTGTCAGCTACTGCAGTTTCTCACTATCTTATTTCCCCTTTCCCATTTCTCTCCTCTCCTGTTCATCCAAAACACTGCTTCCTTTCCTGATGATGTAATAACATCTTCCCCTTACTTGTGTCTTTGTGCTGGCTTCCACTTGTTGTCCACATAAAATTCAAACTGTTAATTCAAAGGACTCTGTAATTCTGTCCTCTCTTATATATTTGACTTCATTGGCTCCACCACTCCCTTTTATTCCTTTCGTGATGCTCATGATTGCAGCACAGCTTCCTTTCTCTCCTTCAGTCACTCCTTACAATGTGCCTTCTGCAATGCTGCCCCTACACTTGGAAAAGATTACCAATCATTGTATGGCAAGCCTCCTCCTTTTCCTTGTATTGTTCTGTATTGTACCTGCTCATGCCTAAGCACTGTTGGAAAGTGTGACTCTATTCTTTGCATGGCACAATTCATGTGTGGTAAAGCACTGTCTAGCCACTATAACTATTTATTATTTACATTAATTGTTATTTAAATAACGTATAATCAACTCATATACATAGTTTTAAAAAAAGAGAATGTCATCCCCATCGAAGCTATATGCATTTTTAATACACATACATATGCCATATACATTTCAAGCTACCCACATGTGTGTCTGAGGGGGATTTGTTAACTGAGAATCATAATTTTAAATAAATATTAAATACTCTTTTTTTCCCTATCATTTGTCAAGTTTATTATAGTTTATGATACTTTTAAAAAATAAGTAGGAATTTTTCATGGTTCTATATTATTACTTTGTTTTGGAGCATAGGCTATTTTGTTGAACTTTAGTGAAATAACTTGAGGAGACTTAATTTCCCTCTCTGCTGTGCAGTATCAGCCTGCGTATAATGTATGTTGCTTTAAAATAAGTAATCCTTTGGACTGATAAAAAGGGAAGATTTGAGAATAGTTAGAAAACCACTATAATCAATTTTGTGTGATGCTCCAAATGTATAACATTTTGGGACCTTAATTATAATACCTGAAGGTCAAAACAGTGCTGTATTGCAATAAAATATAAAATGTAATAAAGAAATTATTCCTGGGGAGCTGAAAGTCTAGGTTCATCACTCATTAAATGGTAAATTCATAGCCCTTGTGTAATTTGTCATCTTTAACTGAGGAATTTGAATGACAAATCAGGTGAAGGGATACCTGAGGCAAAAATACATCAGCATTTGGATACAGTAGAGATGTGGGAAATGTAGTCCCCCTCCACAATGTTTATTTGTCACAAAAGTATTTTGTTCTACATTTAGTGTTTGTCTAACTCCACATTTTGTTTTTGAAATTAATAATTAGTTGTGCTAATATAAATATGCATAATTATCATCAGTTTGGTTTAATGGGCAGGCCATTGTTACAACTAGATTTGTTTTGCAGTGTGTTGTGTATATAATTGAAAAGCCTGTGCTTTTATTTTATTGAGCCTCTTAGGAACCTAATCCTGAATTCCTTGTCCACACACAAAGAGACACACCGAAGTCAATGGGATTTATGTGTTTAAGGCTTTGTTTACACTTGGAGCTTGGGGTATGATTCCCAGTTCGAGTAGACATACTTGTGATAGCTCTCATCGAGCTAGTGCACTAAGAACAGTAATGTAGCTGCAGGTAATGCAGGCAACAGCAAGCAGTGGCATGGGCTAGCTGCCCTGAGTATGTACCAATGGGGTCTGGTCAACTAGCCCATGACACCACTCACCGCTGCCCATGGTACCTTGACTACATTACTATTTTTAGACACTAACTTGATGAGCGATTGCACAAGTATGGGCATTTGAGCTGGGAATCACACTCCCAGCTTCAAGTGTAGATGTAGCCTTGGGGTTGCAGGATTGAGCCCTAGGCTACCTATTTATTATTTACATAGTAATTTAAGATAGCATCTTTTTTTTTTTAAATACAGCATTTTTCAAGACATCATGGGCTGCATTCTCATTTACAATAAGGCTCATTAACAGGAGCTTTAGAGTATGTCTACACTGCAAAGGGTCCCTGGAGGGCTTGTTAGTCTGGTTTTTAGCTCGTGTGGAAGCCTGTACCACCACATCCACTGTTGTTATTACCCATGCTAGCTAAATTAAAGTTAGCATGGGTATGCCTATCTATGTTACAATCACACCTTCACTTTGCAGTGTAGATATAGCCAAAGAGTGAATGAGAATTAGGCCTCCTATCTTCATTTTCAGTTCAGAGTGTATCTCTCTACTTGGAGCACAGAACCTATTTTATTGGTTTGCTCTCAATAGCTAATGACCTGTTTAAATTCAGATGACACTGGGGAGAAATCCTGCTCAGCCAATTGATCGCTACATCAATGGCCTAATACTACATTATCATAATCTTGTGTCAATGACCAGCAATACAGTGGCTTCTAAACATCCGCTTCCCCAGCTCTGTCCTCACAGGTATTTATTATCTACTGATGATCTGCATCTAATGATGTGGGAAAGAAAATGGCTACAATGTCAGTGACAGAAGTCTTGTTCTGAGTCTGATCATTTATAGCATAAAGTGTTTTTATAATCCTATACCATATCTGTACAGCAAATGAAGAAAGATTGATTTTCCTCTACCATCGTATCAGCAAAGTCCCAATCTGCAAATTTTTTCCATATGGTGAACAACTTGGTTAATTCAGGATGTTTCTATCTAGTAAGAGTCAAGCTCTTCCTCTCTGCAAGGAGTTTTCTACATGTTTTCTAGATAAGAATGCTCAGATTCAGCTGCCTAGTCTGTCTCTGTTGTAGGAGGAACAAATGCCGAATCTTCTCTGGTTTAGTTTCGGATTATCATTACATAGTGTTAGTAAAACATCAAAATCTCATAAGATTTTTAAATTTCACACAGGCCACAACCACGCACTGGATTTTTAAAATATATTTTATTGTATCCTGGAATAATGGAAATCACAGATGGAAAAGAGCTATCAAGGACCTAATTCTGCAAAGTACTTAAGCACTTGCTTAATGTTAAACGTATGATTACGTGTTTTGCTGAATCCGGGCCTCAGTCAGCCCTTATAATATTATTTTGCAATTCTTTGTACAATATAGTGAAGTTTAAATGACCCAAGTGTGCGTTCTTTTGCTTCTTATCATGGGCAACTATTCCATAATCTAACAGATCTCAATCTCAGGAATTTTTTGCTGATATTCAACTTAATTTTTTCCTGTATTAATATCTTCCAATTATTTCTAGTTATGTCTCCTGGCCCCACTTTAAAAATGTTCTGTCTTTGTCTACAGGTAAAATTGCTTGTCATTGTTACTTAGTGTACTTATTGACTTTTTTTTTAAGTATAGAACAATCCTACCATCATTTTCTAGATGTTTGTTTTTATCATATTATTTAATTTATACCCTGTTCTTCATAAATTAAAACTTCAGTATAATTGACTTAATAATATGTATGCTATTACAAGACAGTTTACATTGTACAGAATTTAAATACAGTATTTAATTCCTATTTTAGTCAAAATTCACATATTATGTGTCTTTATTTTCCGCAGCTCCGACAGAAGCCTCATTGCATCCTCATCTAGGTATGTGCTAAAAGTGTTTACTATTATTGTCATAACTTGAAATCACTAGTTTTTTATACATAAATAACCTGTAAAGTCACATAGAAATTGTTGCTTTGGGGAAATTCAAATAAATATGAGATTCATTTAAAAGGGATCAAATTAAATCTAGTTCTGGTTGGTTTGCTATTTATCATGATTTTTTCATTGCCACTTGCTTATTGGCTCTGAGTTCTTGCAGCATGAATACATGGTGTCTCATAACTTTCCTTTCTAATTATAGGCTAGATTATCAGTTTGTGATTTAGCCGGTAGTAAGAGATACTGTGCTCGTGCACCATCCCTGGAGCAGCCCGGTAGGAAGATTGTGCACCCATTCTTCCTGCTGCTTCAGGGACGGAGCAAACTACAAAAGAGCTATACATGACCTGCTGCATTAACTGTGTTGCTGGGTAAATTGTGGGAAGGGTAGTCAAGACTCCGTCCACTCCCACTCCTTCCAATCCATGTGGCATGACACACTGGCGCAAGGGAGTAAGGGGCACATTAGCCTGCTTATTACTCTTTTATGTCAGCACAAGAGCAATAGGCCACTGTCTGGCTTTATGTGCTATGAAAACAAATAGAAAAAGATACAATTGTTCTGTGTTCTAGTTGAATTCCTGATCTGACTGAATATCATAACAGATTGTTTTTTGGCTAGTTTTTTGTGTTCTGTTTAACACAGTTGTGAGATGGACCTAACAGGTGTCACTCTGTGTAGGTACCTCTGAATACGGACACAGTTGAGGATCTGGTCCATTGTTTGCAGTCCATTTTGCCTTATATAGCTGTGCTGGAGAGCCTAGACAATCCACTGAAAGAGTGGCCTGTTAAGTCCTAAAATAGAGCTTAAAAAAGAGAGACCTCCATGACTATAAGGCTGTGTGTCCCAATGTTCAGTACTCTCCAGTGTTCGTACTTATTTGTTGCTGGCTTAAAAAAATTATTTTTGGATATGCCCACAGAGTCTAATTATGATCTCATTTGCGCAAATGTTAATCAGGAGTAATACTGCTGAAGTGATTGGAGTTATACTGATGTAAAACCATGTGAGGTCAGGATCAGGCTTATCATTTCCAAAATGTTTAAAATGTGGGAATGCATTGAAGGCTTTTCCATCATGTGTTTATCAGTTTGGGCCAGATTCTGATACCCTTGCTCCCGCTTAGTAGTACCGTACTCCACTGTGGTCTCATTCACTTCAGTGGGACTATCTATGGAGTACTACACTATTCAGCATGACAAAGGGTATCAAGGATATCTGTCCATTTATGTCAGCATAACTTTTCCAAAATGACAAAAGAGAAAAGGTAAACATAAAGGCTGAAAACCACAGAGAGTTTGATCTGGGCAGAAATATACTGTATTTGGTCCACAAAGCAAATCTAGGGAAAAAACTGGTGTTTGATGCTTATAGAGCAATATGTAAAAAAAAAAATTAACATCACTAACTATTAATATACTCCTAAGTACCTTCACAGGAGACTAAGAATCATGGGTTCTGATTCAGATTTGACTTACTCTGATGTAAGCCAGAGTAACTCCATTGAACTCAGTGGATTTACACTGTTGAATAACTTGTGTCATACCAGAGTCAAGTCCATGGACATTAGAGATGTAAAACACCTGTTAGATCGGGGTGGTCAACCTGTGGCTCTGGAGCCGCATGTGGCTCTTCAGAAGTTAATATGCGGCTCCTTGCATAGGGCTGACTCCGGAGCTGGAGCTACAGGTGCCAACTTTCCATTGCTCAACCCCAGGCCCTGCCCCCACTCCACCCCTTCCCCCTTCCTGCCCCCTCCCCTGAGCCTGCTGCACCCTTGCTCCTCCCCCCTCCATCACAGAGCCACCTGTACACTGTAAAACAGTTGATTGAAGCAGGCAGGAGAGGGAAGTGCTGATTGGCAGGGCTGTCGGTGTGCAGGAGGTGGCGGGAGAGGGGGAGAGGCTGATGGGGGCTGCTGACGTATTACTGTGGCTCTTTGGCAATGTACACTAGTAAATTCTAGCTTCTTCTCAGGCTCAGGTTGGCCACCCCTGTGTTAGATCATCTAGTCCATCTCTCTGTCAGTGCAGGAATTTTTCCAACAGGGCCGGCTCCAGCAAAAAAAAAAAAAGCCGCGATCGCAATCGCGACCGGCGGCGGCAATTGGGGGGAAGCCGCAATCGGCGGCGGCAGTTCAGCGGCAGGTCCTTCGCTCCTAGAGGGAGTGAGGGACCTGCCGCCCCCGAATTGCCGCACATGCCGCCCCTCTCCCTTGGCCGCCGCAAGCACCTGCTTGTTAAGCT
The DNA here is from genome assembly GCF_028017835.1 of Emys orbicularis. Lineage (NCBI taxonomy): Eukaryota > Metazoa > Chordata > Testudines > Emydidae > Emys > Emys orbicularis. The sequence continues at coordinate 28,248,153 of NC_088683.1, read as the reverse complement.
AGTGCCTGGAGCCGGCCCTGTTTTCCAACTCTGTATTTAGAAACAAGATTCAGTGCGAAGGGGAGTTTGGAGCACAGTCCCTTAAAACATTTGTTTTGAATCCTATAAAATCTGTTTGTTTATGTTACATCCAGAGTGAATGAATTGAGACCAGACCTCTACCATAAGAAACTTTTCCCCAGAAAATTCTGCATTACAATTTATGTGCTTAAAGCTGATGTTTGATTTATTAGGTTTGTTCTTTTTACATTACAGTTTTGAAATACTTTTGCTCTAGGTAAGGCAACACATTGTCAGGGTTGGTTAGCAAAATGGACCATTACACTGGAATTCTTTCCTACAGTGCTTTATTTCTTTTTTTAGCTGAAATTCATAGTGACAGCATTATCCTACGAGATGACTTTGACTCTTATCATCAGCTAGAATTGAATCCCAGTATGTGGTAAGTTTCAGGTCTCTCCTTCCCTTTACATTTGTTTTAGGAAGTGAATATGCTTTGATTATTATTATGGTTATGTATTTGTATTATGGTAGCACCTAGGTGACTTCAGTGGGACTATTCAAAGTATGCAAAGTTAAATAAGTGTGTTGGTCTTTGTAGGATCACAACCTATATAAACTAAACAGACAAAAGGTGAAATCTTAACCTCATAGAAATCAATGGCAAATTAACATTAACTTCAACAGAGCCAGAATTTCACCCAAACGGTGGGAGAAAGGCTGTACAATTCCCATTATACAGATGTGGAACTCAGGTATTGAGAGATTAAGTGACTTACCAAGGACATCTGTGGCAGAGCTGCAAACTGAACCCTGCTCTCCTGAGTCATAGCCCAGTGCCTTAGCCACCAAATCATTCTTCCTTTGAGTGGTGTCACTGTATCCTTAGTAATTTAAAGTTCAGTTTATATTTTGCGTGAAATAAAAACCATAATTTTAAACAGATGCAACATCATTACCCATAATCGAGCAAATCCTTCTCCCACTGAAGTCAATGGGAGTTTTTCCTATTACCTTCAGTGGGACCAGAATTTGTCTAGATGTGTATGCATAATGTTATGCAGTGTAGCTGTAGCTGTGTTGATCCCAGGATATTAGAGAGACAAGGTAGGTGAGGTAATATCTTTTTAGGACCAACTTCTGAGGGTGTGACTAAGTGTGTAACTTCTGTTGGTCCAGTAGAAGATATTATCTCACCCACCTTGTCTCTCTATCCATAATGATGACATTTATGTGAAGATAAATGTGAGATGGATGACATTGAGATGATTCACACTGTAACTTCAAATGAGGTAAGTAATTATAACAATTGTATATCTACCTTATAACTGGGAACAAATCAGCAATTATTAATAAAGCTCTCTTTTACAAGTGTATCCCAGAGATACTGCTACTGCACTTTGGCTCTTAAAGCCACAAGACTCCATTATAAATTCCCATTTTACAGGACACCATAGGCACTAACATGCAAATGTTCTTAGATTGCAAGATCACTCTTAACAAGGGCAAGTTACTGTAGTGATAAATATATATAAAATTTTGTTATATATCTTTATAAAATAGTCTCATGTGTCCCTCATCCCTCAACCTCTACAGGTACAAACACAGCTTCACCAAGCCATTGTAATGTCACAATTCTGTCACTTAATAATGACTTGTTAAAGGGATGTCTTTCATGTAATGTCACAAACCCACTATCCGGTAAATGGGTATTTATATGGAACTAGGAGAGGAAGATTGGGAACAGCATTACCACACTATCAGGTCCACACTATGATACCAAAGGGAATAGTGACACTAGCACAACCCAGTAAACTATAATTCTCCTGGGTACCAGCTAATACCCTATATTATAATATCAGTCTTAGGAGAAAGATTTTAGATGAACATTGTCCAGCTATACCGGAATAAAGACAGGATATGTTGGATGTGGTTTAATTAAGCCTTAACTTTATTATTAGATGTCTGCAACTACCTGGCAGATAAAAGTGTACAGTGCAGGTAACTCCATGATCATTTCAATAGCTACCTGGGGGCTTCCGTCAGCCTCCCCTGATTTTTTCCATCCTGGTCCCCAGCCAACCCACTGCTGGGACCTTACCATCCCCCCTCAAATGAGGGTTAAAGTGGGCTATAAAGGGAGGGGGGCAGGTTGGTTCCCGGCCATGCCAGTCGTAGGCACCCCAACCCACCCACCCCCATTCCGCTTCTTTAACAAACACCTCCTTTAAATCCTTTACCAAACCACTTATTTGATCACTGTATTCCTTCCCTATGGAGTACCTGCATTGGACATCCGCCACAAGGGGGCACCAGCAATTAGCTTGGCTGCTTCCCCCACCCAGTCCTTTATTTGGATGGGATTATTAATAATGGTCCCTGCCCCATTCAATTAATACTACTCACCTTCTAGGTTGTGTTTCCTTCAAGACAGAGAACTATTTTGGTGGGTTAACTTGTTTTGTTCAATGAAACTCTTGACAAATGCAAAGCTTCTTTCATGCAATTCAAATTCTGCTTTTTATCTGATGAACAGTGATTGCTTTAGTTCTGTTTGTGTTTATGGCTAGTTCTGAAGTATATTTTCCCTGTTGGAGATCTGACTTAATTTTTCTTTTTTTATTACAGTCTGCTATGTGTTGTTTTCCTCCTGTCGACATCTTTCAGAGTTTCCCCTTTAATGTATCCAGATTGTAGTTTATAAGAATTTCACAGATATTTGTCCGTTGCATATATTTTTTCTAATGCTATCTTTTTCTCTTTTTGTTACATTTTGTATGTTCTCCTTTAGAATTCTGGGCAGATGCAATGAGAATCTAGAATCTCAAAATATAAATATCTCATTTTTCATGGGAATGGATAGATCAAGGGCTTTATAATGGGATTCAGAGTAGCAGGCAATGAAGATAATTTTAGCTTCAATGTGTTAAATAGACTTAAAGGAAAGAAATGAGAGAAGGCATTATTTCCCCAACAGATGTTTCATCACTCACAGAAGGCCTAGCTATTGGGAGCTTCCATAACTTATTTATTCACTGGGCCCTATTCATAAATCCATCCTTGCTTCTTAGAAGTCTCAACAGTGAGGCCATGGACTGAATTCCTGTCCCCTAGATTTGGTCCCTCTAATAACCTTGAGACATATTGGTGTGGCAGTGTGTAGGGACTTTGCACTAGTGCCATACCTGCTATTTGGATAAAGGACTCTAGTCTTCATTGTGATGTCTATCTCGTACAATACATCTGTCCAATGGGCCCTGATCCTCACAGGTCTTTTGGTACCACTACAAATAATAATAATAAGCCTGACACCTTTCAGCAACAATAAATTAAGTTAGAAAAAATTTAAGGGGAAAAGAGTAATTCTTGTAAGATATCCTGCACTTCGCTGCATAGAGGATTTCTCCAGAGACACTCCCTTCAGTGAAGACCTGCTTAATTCAGAAAGCTCATTCTTCCTTGACTGTGTAGCTGGAGTTAAGTCAGGGATTACTAACCGTTTATGCCAACTTTCCTAAAATCGCATTTTTCCCCTGGCAGCTGGTGAGATCCTCTCTTTATCACAAACAATTGCTGTAACTGCAACTGCAGTATTTCCAGTCCTATTCTTTCCCTGATTTGCTCTGCTCAGAATGTAGTAGCAGCTGCCTTGCATGCACAGGATACTCTAGTGGCGGCTGGTCACTAGGGGCTAGTGGGACTAAGTCCCACTAATAATTAGTTGTAGCCATTATTTGTGTAAAGATGAAAAGAGGTTTATCATGCTTTCTATTGTCTATTCTTCCCAAATCCCTAAATAGCAACTCTGACTTGGATGTGCTTGATGCTGCCCCAGCCATCCAGAGTGCCTTTGTGGCATGTACAACTGCAGTCAGGGATGCACAGTACAAGTGCACAGCTAGGCCATTTCATGGCCATATGTGTCTAATTTTATGAGATCCTATAGAGACTGAGCATGTCACTTCCTCACTTGTAGAAGCCTCACATGAAATAACTGTATTTTGTCCTGGAGCATTGTACTGATCTGGCTGTTACTGCCTATTGATTTATAACTCCTCACATGTATTGGAAAGGGATAGTGCAAGTAAGATAAATTTCTATACGCACACCAAGACTAAATAAGGGACGTTACAGCTAGTATTTGTGTACTCTTTATAGCAGTGATAGTGACCCTATGGCACAACATTCGAACTTTCCCTGAGGAGAATGTTATAGCAAAGTGCTGAATAACCAGAACAGGCTACCAAGTTAGAAAGCAGATCCAGAAAAACATTTTTTGTTAACTTAAGAGCAATGCTTTAACTTCAACACAAGAAAACTGGAGAGAGGAAAAACCTCTAAGATCTATAAATTAGTCAAGAACACCTGCTGTCAGTGATCTATCCTGTGCTGTACAAAAGTTCTCATTCAAACAGTAGGCTGCTCAAGATAAGCAGCATACTCATGGGGACATTCAGTAAATTTAAAAAATGGTTTCAAATAAAAGCTGCTACTGGCTCAAGTCCAGCAGCTCTCATTACCAGCATGAAACTGTGTTTCATCTCAAATCCCATCAACACTCATAACAGCAACCACTTACCAAAAAAAAAAACCCTCTTAGAAGATGACATGAAGAAAAGCTGAGCATATGAAATCAATCACTAAGAAACAGACTCCAACTCTTATTCATAGCCTATGAGAAATGAAGTGTTCAGATATATAGTGATATTTCCAGTGGCGAAGAGGTGGATGAAAGTTCTGTAAAAGGAGACTACGGTCCTAAAACGATCTCCAAATTGCAGTAAAGCCAAGAATGAAACTTCAAAAAGATTTATGTGTCTGTTTGAGATGTTTATCCCTGTTACATTTCTAGGATCTTAGAAGACATCAGGCAATATAATGTCAGCAATCTAGTGTATTCTAGAGGGAAACAAGGAGCTGGTAGAAAACAAGATGACAAATGGGGACAAGGTAACAACAGATGTTTGTCCTTCAGCACAACGAGAAAAGAGTAGAAATGAACAGAGGTGGTATTTGTAGAGAGCAGAGGAGAGCAATGGGAGCTCTGCAGAAAAGACATCTAGATGAACATGTATCAATAGTGACACCAAGCAAAAGAAATGAAGAGAAAGTTGAATGAAGACATAAGGCAAGGAAGTGGCTTAGACTATGCAAAGGGACACACCTAGCTAGGACAGTTAATACTACTCTCCTGCACTACAAATGGTATAAGGAAGAAGAAATGAAGCACAGCAAATTGGAGTGTTCTTATTTCTAGACATGCAAGAGGATAACGATGATCTAGGGAAATACACATCAATTATTTTACTGTCCATATATTTCTGTCAAGCTACTGAGCAATTAACTCTGGAGCAATACATTTCAAATGGAACATGAAGATTTGGGATCAGGATTACTCATACTTCTTATGAGAAAATAATCCTAAAGAAGATGAATGATCAGATTATTAGAAGGACAGCTATCCAGAGCTCTTCACAATATATTTCACAGATGAGATTATGGAAGAAAAGTATTTGAGCAGCTGAACCACTTTATATTCATAGTATCTTAGAAATTAGAGAGAGAAAAGACCGGTTAGGTCATCTAGCTTATCCCCTTACTAGTGCATGAGTATTCCTTACACTATATTTATAGACAATGCTGCCCTGCTATACATAAATAGCAAGGGTTCATGCAGGATCTGAGCTATGAAAAACAAAAATCTGGGGACAGAAAATAAAAATAATGCTTATAATCAAGCAGAATAATTATATCAGCAACATAGTTGAGCAAAAATGGCATAATACATCTACTTTGCTGAGGTTACATGAAGTTGATATAAAAGGAAATGATTTAGTTATTTAAAACAAGTTGTCTACAGAAGAACTTTGTGTCACAATATCTCTGTCAGTTTGTCAAAATTGTACATAAATATATTTAGTATGTGATCAGCAGTGACTGACTGACTGATGGCTTTTCTTGGTAATCTGGATGCAGTCAGAAACCAAGTGACTTTAACTGAGAAGGGTAATACTACTTTTCTCTTTTATAGTAAATCTCTTATGAGAATTTTGAAGTTCTTGATTAATATTCATTAAGTCTAAGTCAGGTTAGTATTATCCCAGTCTTAGAAATGTGTGAAACTGAGCCACAAGAGATGTGTAAGTCAAAATTTTCAGAAGTGTCTGCTAATTCTGGATGCACTAATTTTGGGAGCTTAAACTTGAAACACTTAGAATCTGATTTGCAGAGATACTGAGCACCTGTAGCTTTCACTGACTTCAAATGGAGCTGTGGGTGCTTACTACCCCGATAATGAGCCCCTATATGTTTTAATTTGGGCACCCAGAAATCAAGAAACTCAGCATTAGTGGACACTTGGGGGAAATTTGGCTTTAGTCACTTACCCAAGGTCAGACAACAGTAAAGCGTAAGGAAAACGTATCAGGATTCCTGACTCCCAGTCTGGCTTCTGTTAATTTCTCGAATATACTGATAGCTTCTGGATTGTCTTATTTTTATTATGAAATGGAATAATGAAACGCACAAATAAAGAAAACAGTTTGATCTGTGTATTTTCTGGACATTAATGTACCATTATTATAGATATGACACCACTCCGAGCTGGTCAGAAATGTCCAAAAGTCCCCTGAAATTGATTTTTTCTTATTCCTATCTTCTACGCATGCTGAAATCCATAGACATGATACATTCTTTTTCAGAAGAATCACTGGAAAGACACAAAACAAATATTCTCTACCTTCCCTTCCTATGCCTTTCTCCTGATAATACTCTGACTTCCCCTCATACACTCCTTCCCTGTATTGTAAAGAAAAATAAAATTCAGCCCTGGTGTAAGTGGACAGAAATCATAATGAAGTCAATAGGCGTTGCACCAGCTTACATAACTATTCCTTCATAATGATTTACTAAGCTGCAGCAATATGAATTGCTAAGAGTACCTTAATGTGATTGTTTAGAGGAAAAATGACTTTCTTGTATAATATCTCACATTGTTTTGGAAAATAGAACTGAACCTGACCTTAAGGGAGACGAGGTCATCTTTGACTCCTGTAATGGACTTTGGTGAAAGAAAGCCAGCCCTACAATGAACTGACTGAGGGCCAAATGTGAAGAGACTGAGAATAACAAATCCAATCAATAATTCACCACATCTAGAAAAAGCATGTGAAAATCTAACATCAATCACTCAGTACATCTTAACGCTCATAAATCTGCAGGGCATTGTGTTCTCACAAAGTTGTTCTGTTCTGCAGAAAGTCAGCTGCAATAAAGAACCTTATTTCAGTTACCTCAGGAGAGTTCTCATAGGAAGCCAGAAGAACTGATAAATGACAATGCGCGGCTGCATGAAACACTAACCACCAATTCACCAGGATTCAGAACTGTCTTCATGTGGATGATCAAGCATTATATATATATAATGCTTGATATATATATAGGAAGTGAATCCATCCAATAGCCGGATAGCTTATTTTCACTGGCCCATAACTCAGAACAGACAGCCATTTGAATGTCTTAATTACTGTGCCATAAACAACTCCATGTGGTGCTCATGGACAGTCTTTTTGCCGACTGTGCTTATAGCCATCTGTTGGGACTGCATTATGTCTGCTCACAAGTTGATCCAGGCTGGAGCACTTGCGGTAATGATGCATATGAGAAATCATCGGTCTATGCAAAATGAGTTGGGAAGGAGAATTGTACCATGATGAACATAGGATAATGACATCAAGAAAAGAAAATGGTGGATGCCAGGACAGAGTTGCATTGGTTCTAAAGCCGAAGGTAAGCCAGGCTCTTATGGCATTTAACCCATTATCTCCTCATATGTTGAAGGCGAGATTCAGTATCAAATCCAGTGCAGCTACAATAGTACAAGTATATGTGCAGTCCTCAGCAAATCTCTGGAGAAAGAAGAAATGACTGTTGACGAGACATGTAATAGTATATAAAATGGGATTACGAGAGTGACTAAACAAGTATTGGACTACAAAGAAACCAATTGGATAATGGTTGAAGTGCTGCAGTTGCGTGACAAGCGTAGGATGATGAAGGCGAATAGGAGGGTGTAAGTCTAAGTCTAAGAGATGAGTACAAAAGGTTGACCAGAGAGATAAAACAGAGAGCAGAGAGAGACAAACACCTGGATACGCAAAGCAGAAAATTGTGTGAAGAGAAGTACAACACAGTTGTATCACAAGATAAGAGAACTGAATGAGACATATGAGTTGAAGATGTCAGCGATGAAAGACAATCACGGACAAGTAATTGAGGATGAACAAGCAAAGAATAAGCAATGGAACGAAATTTTGAACAGCTGTACAATGTGCAGAACCAGAGTATATTGAAGTGGTCCTGGAGAAACTTCCCAGCACAAGTGAGGGACAGCAGATATCAAAATTCTTAGAAGAAATAAAGATCCTGATAGAAAATTTGAAAAAGAAAAAGGTGCTGGGAATTGACAACCACAGAGCTGCTGCAAGCAGGTGAGGAACATATGGTAAAGGTGATGCACAAGCTGTCCAGCAAGATTTACGAACAAGAGCAAATGCCAAATGAATTGAGGAAAGTGATAATAGAACCAGTCTATAAAAAAGGAGATAAAAGTGAATGCAAGAACTACAAAGGAATCAGATTACTGAGTGTGCTTGGAGAAGCATTCACCAAGACATTGCTGAGGAGAATGAAGAGATATGTAGATGTGGCCGTTACAGAGGAACAGGCAGGATATAGACCAGGATGAAGTACAACAGATCAGTTATTTGTGATAATACAGATATCGGAGAAGTACATAGAACACAACTGAACCTGTTGCAATTACTTTATGGACTTCAAGATGGCTTTCAATAGCATTGGCAGAAAGAGTTGTAGCAAGTAATAAGAATGTATGGCATGCCCAAAAAACTGATCAAGCTGACAGAAAACATCTACAAGACAGTGTATAAGGTGAGAGTACCCAAGACATGTATGGAATGGTTCAGGATGACCATAGCAGTTAGACAAGGATGCATGCTATCACCAGATTTGTTTAACTGAGTACTGGAAGCAGAATGGCTGTAGCATTGAGAGATGAAACAGGAGGAGTCAAATTATGTGGTAGGACAGAGCATAACTTTAGATTCGCAGGTGATATTGACCTCACCGCATTGACCAAGGGGGATTTACAGAGAATAAATGACAAGGTAGATTGGGAAAGCAGAAAATTTGGCTTGAAGATAAAAAGAGAGAAGACAAAAAATATGACAATTGGAAGACAAGAGACAGAGGTAAAGATCAAACTCTGAGACAAAGAACTAGAACCTGGCAGAAGAGAATACTTGAGAGTTTAAAGACTACAAAAATAAAAAATGAAGAGAGAAAAAATGGCTAGGGGAAGAAATAAAGCTGTTACAGAAGAATCAAGAAAGACAACTGCGATGGTTTGGACAGATGTCAGAAATTTCACTGTCTTTCATATCTCTTTGACTTATGCTCACCAGGTAAAATAATCTATTTCTCCACGGGGTCTGGATGAATTACCCAAAAAACATTTCAGTTTAAATTCCACATCAGTCACAGTTCCACTGGTAGATTTCAGCACCTGGTCTAACAAAGATGTTGCATGTCAAGAGGGAGATTCACAGCAGGGGTAGAGACTCCTACTGGACCTCCGTCCATAACAGGCATAGCATCTGTTAACCACCTAGTCTATCTATCACCCACAGGTGTAACCACACCCTGCGTCCCAGTCTTGAACCCTCTGTCAAAATACAGAGAATATCCCCGATCCCTGCACGGAGGTACTCTGGGCACAGAACCAGTGGATATAAATGGCAAAACCTCAAAATAAATACGAGTCTCATCCCATTTCTGCTCTAGCTTCTGCAACACACAGTTCCTCCCTATGTGTATCACAGAAACAGGGTCTTCAAATTCACAAAATATCATATCTTTTTGTTCACCTGCCTCATATTAGTCACATGACCAAAATTTCTAACAGCCCTCTTAACTTCTGCTGTACAATAAGGGGACACCTCACTGATCAAAATGGTCCTATAGGGATCTAAACCAAATTGTGCACAAGTTTCCATTGTCTTAACAATATTAATACAGTGTACAAATTCAATAACAATATTCAATAACACTAAATTCTTTCATAAGTAACTGCTGCAATATTCCTCACAAAGAAATCAGAGGTGAGCTCTGAGCAATCCTCAAGTCCCTGTCTGTTCAGGTGCCAATTTGTAACCTTTGGGTGATCTAGAATTTACTTCACTGCCTTTCTCCTACTGCCTAAAACCAACTCCCATAGTAATGCACATGGAGACCCAGAATTCAGTCAATGAGGATTTTCAGCAAGGATTGCATAGGGTCAGCCTCCCTACAATCAAGTCCAAAAAGAACAAAAGGAATTACCGTAACTTAATTCTTAAGTACCAACTTCATAAAATCTTATAATGATAAAGAAACAGAATAATAACAACAACTTAATTTCTACAACATAAGGCTACTTTATAATCCACATACATTAACTCCTCAGTTATACATAAACATAAATAAAGAAAACAAATTAAATCTAAACAGGTCAGTTGCTAGAGAAACACAGTGAGAAGTAACTCAGAGTTCCCAAAAGCTTAGGTTGAGTTCACCTGAGTCTCAGTTACAGTCTTGGATCACCAAAATCTATACAATCTGTTCAGTCAAAAGCACTGCAACAATATCTTCTCTTCTCTTCTCTTGTCTTCCATTCTCTTCTAGAAACTTCCAACTGGAATCCATGCAGACTCTTCTTCCTCCTCTGCTGAAATCATTCAGTTAACTATTCAGCTTACTAATTAACCAACCACTCAGTTGAAGTATATAGGGGGAAAAAACCTGTTACAAGAAAAATACAAACTGAGACTAGCAATATGTAAGTGATTCTTTCCCCATCATCATATTTAAATAAGAGAAGAGTTGGTGAATCATACTGAGACAATTTAACTAAATTAGTTTGGCTAAAATCAAATAACCTTCCAAGTATAAAAGTAAAATAAAAGAAATAAGTTTCCCTTCCCAATTTTCCTTTTCCATAATTACCACTGCAGGGGCTTCCCTTTTGTAGAGTTCATATCATTAACCTGCTGCAAAATGCTTCAGAGTTAGGGGAAAAACAGCCTGTTTTCTGCTCCTGTGGCTCAGCTTCTCCCAACCCACACAGTGCAGGTAGCCTTTTGCAAGGCATCTGCCCTGACCGCTTGCCTCATGGAATTTGAGTCCAGCAACAGGGAATCTATTGAGCATACCCAAAACTGCCTCACCCAATTCCAGAAACTTCTGAGTGTGGAGAGCTAATTGTGCATCTGCCTAGCAACAATGATCCAGACACAACTCATTCCTACCCTCTCCCATAGATCTCTTCAAGACATATCTCCCTATTAGGCATGTGGGTTACACTAGCACTCCAGATTCTCAAAGGACAATCAGAACCTCCCAGAAGGAGCTCAGAGTCTCATAGGATCAGGCCCAATTTGAAGTCCTAGGATTAAAACAACAAATCTCAGAGGTAGGGAGATGTGTGATTAATTGGCCAAGCTGCACTTTATTAGACCTATTTCAGATTTTCTTTATGCTTATTTTTGTTCTAATATTTAAGAACAGCCACACTGGGTCAGATCAATGGTCCATCCAGCTCAGTATCCAGTGGCCAATGCCAGGTACTTCAGCGGGAATGAACAGAACAAGCAATCATCAAGTGATCCATCCCCTGTTGTCCAATACCAGCTTCTGGCAATCAACGTGTAGGGACCAGAGCATGGGTTTGCATCCCTGACCATCTTGGCTAATAACCATTGATGGACCTATCCTCCAGGACCTTTTCTAGTTCTCTTTTGAACCTAGTTATAGTTCTGACATTCACAACATCCCCCGGCAACTAGTTTCACAGGTTGACTGTATCCATAGTGTGAAGAAGTATTTCCTTTTGTTTGTTTGAAACCTGCTGTCTATTAGTTTTCTTGGGTGACCGCTGGTGCTTGTGTTATGCGAAGGAGTAAATATCCAGTGGGTAAGGAAAACAAAGTATAAGTTATACAGCAATCCTACAATTGGCTCTGAGCAGGTGACCACAGACATTTATTCACTTCCTTATTCACCTTTGCCACACTAGTCATGATTTTATAGACCTCTATCATATAAGAACATAAGAACATAAGAAAGGCCATACTGGGTCAGACCAAAGGTCCATCTAGCCCAGTATCTGTCTACCGACAGTGGCCAATGCCAGGTGCCCCAGAGGGAGTGAACCTAACAGGCAATGATCAAGTGATCTCTCTCCTGCCATCCATCTCCATCCTCTGACGAACAGAGGCTAGGGACACCATTCTTACCCATCCTGGCTAATAGCCATTTATGGACTTAGCCACCATGAATTTATCCAGTCCCCTTTTAAACATTGTTATAGTCCTAGCCTTCACAACCTCCTCAGGTAAGGAGTTCCACAAGTTGACTGTGCGCTGCGTGAAGAAGAACTTCCTTTTATTTGTTTTAAACCTGCTGCCTATTAATTTCTTTTGGTGACCCCTAGTTCTTGTATTATGGGAATAAGTAAATAACTTTTCCTTATCCACTTTCTCAACATCACTCATGATTTTATATACCTCTATCATGTCCCCCCCTTAGTCTTCTCTTTTCCAAACTGAAGAGTCCTAGCCTCTTTAATCTTTCCTCATATGGGACCCTCTCTAAACCCTTAATCATTTTAGTTGCTCTTTTCTGAACCTTTTCTAGTGCTAGAATATCTTTTTTGAGGTGAGGAGACCACATCTGTACACAGTATTCGAGATGTGGGCGAACCATGGATTTATATAAGGGCAATAATATATTCTCAGTCTTATTCTCTATCCCCTTTTTAATGATTCCTAACATCCTGTTTGCTTTTTTGACCGCCTCTGCACACTGCGTGGACATCTTTAGAGAACTATCCACGATGACGCCAAGATCTTTTTCCTGACTCGTTGTAGCTAAATTAGCCCCCATCATGTTGTATGTATAGTCGGGGTTATTTTTTCCAATGTGCATTACTTTACATTTATCCACATTAAATTTCATTTGCCATTTTGTTGCCCAATCACTTAGTTTTGTGAGATCTTTTTGAAGGTCTTCACAATCTGCTTTGGTCTTAACTATCTTGAGTAGTTTAGTATCATCTGCAAACTTTGCCACCTCACTGTTTACCCCTTTCTCCAGATCATTTATGAATAAATTGAATAGGATAGGTCCTAGGACTGACCCTTGGGGAACACCACTAGTTACCCCTCTCCATTCTGAGAATTTACCATTAATTCCTACCCTTTGTTCCCTGTCCTTTAACCAGTTCTCAATCCATGAAAGGACCTTCCCTTTTATCCCATGACAGCTTAATTTACGTAAGAGCCTTTGGTGAGGGACCTTGTCAAAGGCTTTCTGGAAATCTAAGTACACTATGTCCACCGGATCCCCCTTGTCCACATGTTTGTTGACCCCTTCAAAGAACTCTAATAGATTAGTAAGACACGATTTCCCTTTACAGAAACCATGTTGACTATTGCTCAAGAGTTTATGTTTTTCTATGTGTCTGACAATTTTGTTCTTTACTATTGTTTCAACTAATTTGCCCGGTACCGACGTTAGACTTACCGGTCTGTAATTGCCGGGATCACCCCTAGAGCCCTTTTTAAATATTGGCGTTACATTAGCTAACTTCCAGTCATTGGGTACCGAAGCCGATTTAAAGGACAGGTTACAAACCTTAGTTAATAGTTCCGCAACTTCACATTTGAGTTCTTTCAGAACTCTTGGGTGAATGCTATCTGGTCCCGGTGACTTGTTAATGTTGAGTTTATCAATTAATTCCAAAACCTCCTCTAGTGATACTTCAATCTGTGACAGTTCCTCAGATTTGTCACCTACAAAAGCCAGCTCAGGTTTGGGAATCTCCCTAACATCCTCAGCCGTGAAGACTGAAGCAAAGAATCCATTTAGTTTCTCCGCAATGACTTTATCATCTTTAAGCGCTCCTTTTGTATTTTCATCGTCAAGGGGCCCCACTGGTTGTTTAGCAGGCTTCCTGCTTCTGATGTACTTAAAAAACATTTTGTTATTACCTTTGGAGTTTTTGGCTAGCCTTTCTTCAAACTCCTCTTTGGCTTTTCTTATTACACTCTTGCACTTAAGTTGGCAGTGTTTGTGCTCCTTTCTATTTGCCTCACTAGGATTTGACTTCCACTTTTTAAAGGAAGTCTTTTTATCTCTCACTGCTTCTTTTACATGGTTGTTAAGCCACGGTGGCTCTTTTTTAGTTCTTTTACTGTTTTTCTTAATTTGGGGTATACATTGAAGTTGAGCCTCTATTATGGTGTCTTTAAAAAGGGCCCACGCAACTTGCAGGGATTTCACTTTAGTCACTGAACCTTTTAACTTTTGTCTAACTAACCCCCTCATTTTTGTATAGTTCCCCCTTTTGAAATTAAAGGCCACAGTGTTGGGCAGTTGAGGTGTTCTTCCCACCACAGGGATGTTGAATGCTATTGTATTATGGTCACTATTTCCAAGCGGTCCCGCTATAGTTACCTCTTGGACCAGCTCCTGTGCTCCACTCAGGATTAAATCTAGAGTCGCCTCTCCCCTTGTGGGTTCCCGTACCAGCTGCTCCATGAAGCAGTCATTTAAAGTATCGAGAAATTTTATCTCTGCATTTCGTCCTGAAGTGAAATGTTCCCAGTCAATATGGGGATAATTGAAATCCCCCACTATTATTGGGTTCTTAATTTTGATAGCCTCTCTAATTTCCCTTAGCATTTCATCATCACTATTACTGTCCTGGTCAGGTGGTCGATAATAGATCCCTAATGTTATCTTTTAATAGAGCATGAAATTTCTATCCATAGAGACTCTATGGAACCTGTGGATTCACTTAAGATTTTTACTTCATTTGAATCTACACTTTCTTTAACATATAGTGCCACTCCTCCCCCTGCACGGCCTGTTCTGTCCTTCCGATATATTTTGTACCCCGGAATGATTGTGTCCCATTGATTGCTCTCAGTCCACCAGGTTTCTGTGATGCCTATTATATCTATATCCTCCTTTATCACAAGGCACTCTAGTTCACCCATCTTATTATTTAGACTTCTGGCATTTGTGTACAAGCACTTTAAAAACTTGTCCCTGTTTATTAGCCTGCCTTTTTCTGATGTGCCAGATTCTTTTTTATGTGGCTGTTTATCATCTGATCCGGCCCTTACATTATACTTTTCAGTCCTCTGCTCCTGACTATAACCTGGAGATTCTCTATCATCAGACTCTCCCCTAAGAGAAGTCTGTGTCCGATCCACACGCTCCTCTGCAGCAGTCGGCTTTCCCCCATCTCCTAGTTTAAAAACTGCTCTACAACCTTTTTAATGTTTAGTGCCAGCAGTCTGGTTCCACTTTGGTTTAGGTGGAGCCCATCTCTCCTGTATAGGCTCCTCCCATCCCAGAAGTTTCCCCAGTTCCTAATGAACGTGAACCCCTCCTCTCTACACCATCGTCTCATCCACGCATTGAGACTCTGAAGCTCTGCCTGCCTACCTGGCCCTGCGCGTGGAACTGGGAGCATTTCTGAAAATGCCACCATAGACGTCCTGGATTTCAGTCTCTTCCCTAGCAGCCTAAATTTGGCTTCCAGGACATCTCTCCTACCCTTCCCTATGTCATTGGTACCTACATGTACCACGACCACCGGCTCCTCCCCAGCACTACACATAAGTCTATCTAGATGCCTCGAGAGATCCGCAACCTTCGCACCAGGCAGGCAAGTCACCATACGGTTCTCCCGGTCATCACAGACCCAGCTATCTACATTTCTAATAATCGAATCTCCCATTACTAACACCTGCCTTTTCCTAGAAACTGGAGTTCCCTCCCCCGGAGAGGCAACCTCAGTGCGAGAGGCAACCCCAGAACCATCTGGAAGGAGGGTCCCAACTATGGGAAAGTTTCCCTCTGCTCCCATTGACTGCTCTACTTCCCTGGGCCCTTCTTCCTCCTTAACAGCACAGGTGCTGTCTAAGCGGAGGTGGGACAATTCTACAGTGTCCCGGAAAGCCTCATCAACATACCTCTCTGCCTCTCTCAGCTCCTCCAGTTCCGCCACCCTGGCCTCCAAAGTCCGTACATGGTCTCTGAGGGCCAGGAGCTCCTTGCACCGACTGCACACATACGCCACCCGCCCACAGGGCAGGTAATCATACATGCAACAGTCGGTGCAATAAACTGGATAGCCCCCACTCTGCTGCTGGGCTTCTGCCTGCATTGTATCCTAGTTAGTGAAAGGGTGGTTTACAGAAGGGAGTTTTGGAATGTGGTTTGGTTTATAGGTTTTAGGGGGGGGCCACGGGGATGGGGTTACAGCTGGCGAGGGACTCCCACTCCCTTCCCACTCCCCTTCTAAACTCCCTTGCGAAACTCCCTGTTAGCAGCCCCTGTTCGCAAAGCTCCCTGGTCGCTTGTGCGCGGCTTTATAAAGCCCTGGCCTGAGTGAATGCCCCGCCCACTGATTAAGGCTCAGCCAATTACCAGAGGCTTCGAGCTTTCAAACCTGCCTCCAACTGCCAGCCAGAGCACACGGTCCCTCAAACAACCAAACAAACAAACACAAGCTCAGCACACAGCAAGTAACCCCCAAACACAAACAAACACACACTACAGACAGTCACTTACCCCACAGATGCTGTATTAGCTCCTCCTTCACCTGGAGAACTCCCTTGCGAAACTCCCTGTTAGCAGCCCCTGTTCGCAATATCCCCTGTTAGTCATCTCTTTTCCAAGCTGAAAAGTCCCAATCTTTTTAATCTCTCCTCGTACAGAAACTGTTCCATACCCTTAATCATTGTTGTTGCCCTTCTCTCTACCTTTTACAATTCTAATATATCTTTTTTTGAGATGGGGTGACTAGAATTGCACACAGAATTCAAGCTGTGGGCATACCAGGGATGTATATAGGGGCATTATGATATTTTCTGTCTGATTATCTATCCCTTTCCTAATGATTCCTAACATTCGGTTAGCTGTTTTGAGTGATACTGCACATTGAACAGATGTTTTCAGATAACTATCCACATTGACTCCAAGATCTCTTTCTTGAATGGTAACAGCTAAGTTAGACCCCATCATTTTGTATGTATAGTTGGTATTGTTTTCCAATGTACATTACTTTGAAATTACCTACCATTTTGTCACCCAGTCACCTAGTTTAGTGGGATTACTTTGTAACATTTCACAGTCAACCTTGGGCTTAACTATCTTGAGTAATTTTGTATCATCTGCAAATGCCATCTCACTGCTTACCCCTTTTTCCAGATCATTTATGAATATGTTGAACAGCACAGGTCACTGTACAGATCCCTGGAGGACACCACTATCTACCTCTTTGCATTCTGAAAACTGACTATTTATTCCCACCTTTTGTTTTCTGTCTTTTAACCTGTTACTGGTCCATGAGAGGACCATTCCTCTTATCTTATGACTGGTTAGTTTGCTTAAGAGCCTTTGGTGAGGGACCTTAAAGGCTTTCTGAAAGTCCCAGTACACTATATCCACTTGATCACCCTTGTCCACATGTTTATTGACGCCCCACAAAGAATTCTAATAGATTGGTGAGGCATGATTTTCCTTTGCACAAGCCATGTTGACTCTTGCCCAACAAATCATATTCATCTATGTGTCTGATAATTCTGTTCTTTACTATAGTTTCAATCACTTTGCCTAGTACTGAATTTAGGCTTATTGGCCTGTAATTGCCAGGGTTGCCTTTTTTTAAAATGAGTAAAAGCATTTAAAATGAGTAACAGCGTATTGTTAGCAAGAATATGGAATATTTAAATAAGATCTATTATAGTCTATGACTAAATGAGTCCAGTGTTACAAAACAACTCCAGGAAACATGTTTAAAATGGTCTATAAATAGTATGGTGATGTTTAAATATATGTGACCTTAGTGGTTTCCTTTTGTCACATCGTTTATTATGACCAAGGCAATTGCCTAGAAACACCATAAATAAGCCCCATGCTTTTAGTCTTTGAAAAAAAATGCTACATAATAGCTGAAAAAAATTATTTTCTGTTAAAGATAATGTTTCATTTAACCCAACTGTTTGGGTTCACCCAAAAACTGTTTTTGGTCAACCTGAAATTATTTTTTTTTCAATTTTTCAGTTTGGCAAGCAAAACAAAAAATCAGTTAGCTCTAGACCTAAGAGGTATCAGTATCCACATAATCTTTAATAACTCACAAGGACACCACCTGACATACACAGCCTATCCAATTTTAACAGTTCCCCATTGGTTTGTTCTGCAATGGAAATAAGTTGTTGATTGTATGATGTTGGGTTTGTATACAGTTTATTAAGTGAGTTGTGAATATTATGAAAGGAATATAGCCCCAGAGAAAATTAAGTTGGAAAACCATAATTAGGGGCACATTTGAAAATAAAGTAGGGGCACTTCTTTGAAATCTGTCAGAGCTTTTTTGAGGGACAGTAGTGGGGTGGGGAAATAAACATTTTTCTGAAATTTAGGTTTTGTCCCTCCTAAAAAGAGACATCTATCATGTATGATTATCCTTTAAATTCAGTGTTGGGATAACTAAATAGTCCCATTTGTCTGAGTGTCAAAATCAAACGTTCTTCTTTTAGCAGTTTAGCAGGTTCTTACAGCCCCAGATGTATGATTTATAATTTTCAGCTTGATGTGTTCTGATTTTCCTGCAGGTTTGAATGTAGTAACTGTGAGGTTGGAGAGCAGTGCGGTGTAATTATGCATGGCAATGCTGTCACTTTCTGTGAGCCATATGGTCCAAGAGAATTGGTAAGTGGATGTTTGCTAATTTGCATGGGTCATGGGACTTCAGGTTTTGAATTCAGACCTCATCAGCCACAGTGATGCTGGTGTGCTTTGAAAGCTTGGTGTTCAGCAAAGAAGTTCTTAAGCAGTTCAATAATGCATAGAACAGTAAGGTTCAATGTTTAAAACTCCTCACATTTTTTCTAAATATTTTGCATGCTTTTTGCACATGGCCAGGAAACCTTTTGAGTGAACTTTCATGAAAGTTATTTCCATGTTTAGAAAAGACTGGAAGGCCAGAATATAGAACCAAATTTGGGGCCTGGGATGCTTTCTTCATTTTAGACAAACAAAATAAAGACTTAATTTTTCCTGTCTTATTTTATTTGGCTGTGTCTTATTTTCTTTATAGTCAAAAAATGTTAATTTGTTTGTGTAAAATATCACTGGGGAATAATGCACTCTGTGGCTTTAAAGCAGTCACATACAGTCTATATTAATTACCTGCCTGTCCCGTAGAAGTCTCTGTGCCAAAATCAGTGGTGAGGTAAATGATGTCACAGTTTCAGGATAACTGCATCTGTATCTGCCACATCTCTGGTCCGCTCCAGGACTGTCAAGTCAGGTCTCTCTGGTTTCCAGCTATCACCTGCCTCTGGGCAGGGACCCCCCTTCTGAGTGGAGGTTTCAAGGTTGCATGAGTCCCTGCCTTCCACTGTGATATCCCCAGCAAGCCAGTCTGCCTAAAGGTCAGTGCCTGTGCGTTGCTTTCTCTCCAAGGGCTATGAACAGTGTATTGCCAGCAATTCCAAGTTACCACACAGCTCTTTCTAAGTAAGCACATTTATTCTTAAGGTAAAAGCAAAGAAAAGTTATTGAAACATTGAAAAGGTTTAAACACACACTAAACATACCAAGACTCATTCTTCAGTCATATAGGGCCCCAGTAGCCCACAAGGGTTGGGGCCCCCCTTGGACAGAAGATCCTATCTATCTGCCTGATCAGAAAGGCCATGAGTCAGTTCAAGCTCATCCTTTTATACCACAAGCCCTTTCTTTGTTTCTTAGTCTCTGGAAAACCCAGTTTTAACCAGAACCAGTATATGCAAACTACCCCAGTGGGTGTAACATCTCTGGATTTGTTTAGTCTCAGTGACTCACCTTAATCCCCTCCCCCCACAACCCCAGCTATTTTTAGTTCCTGTAGGAGCTATGGTAACCCTCCCTCATGGAGTAGAACATAATGATATGTAAACCATTTATAAATTTAATACAGTGGACCTCAAAGATACTGCATGGGATTACAGTATCTGTCACTGTAAATATTACACATGGGGTGTAAATTGGGTGTAAAATAGATGTAAGTATCAAAGTAGTGTGATTTGCATTAATTTGGGATCCAGTGGGTATGGAAAACAAAGTATAAGTTATACAACAATCCTACAATTGGCTCTGAGCAGGTGACCACAGACCACAGACACATGTGGAAAGGAGGCAGGATGCTTTCTGTAAGGAGTTTGGTAGTTAGAAATCCAACTCAAAATGTAGGCAATTTTAAAGTAATATTCATGATTTTAAAGATTTTCTTGTTTGGGGAGTGGTTGTCTTGTGATTTTTGAAGACAGGGAGTTTTGGTAATATTGTATCTTACACAATACTCCTGAGACCAAATTTAACCCTGGCCTTAGCAGGCCCAACTCCCCTTGAATCACTCGTGGCCATTTATGCCAGGGTACTGACAAAATACTGACAAAATATGTGTAAACTACATTCATTTTGCAAAACCACTAAATGAAACATTGTTGACAGTAAAACAACCTTGCCAAATATGCACACATTTGAATAGCATATTTCTGTTACCATTTATGTGCCTGCTAAATTTGATCATATTAATACGTTCTGTTAACGTTTGCATTGTCTTGTGGTGTTTGACAAATACAAAGGCATGTGTTATGGTGACGGGAGAACTCATTTAAAACTATTTCACAAATTTCATGGATATAGTGGAACCTCACTGTTTCTCATTTCACTTATGCACAGACCTTGTGGGAGAATCCAGACATTGATGCTGAACTGCCTCTGCCTGCTATTTTAAATATTATTTGCATGTACTGTGTCTCATTTAATGCCTTGATATACTTGTGAAGAAAGAGATTCCATTTTGTGTCCATTCAAAAATTGAAGTCACATGTTTGGGATACTTTTTCCACATTTTGTTACTCATTGCTGGTTAGGGTGCTTGAAATTCAGCCCACAGTACAGATATTGAGCAAATAGACCTAGATGCCATGCTTTTCATTATAATTAATTTATTGTGCTCCACTAAATACGTATAATTTAGACTACACTCAGCAATTATAAAATTGGGTTTAAAATCCTGGACTGTGATTGGCTAAAGCGGTCACATGACCTGGTGGTTAACTGGCACTACCATACCATACCCTTTGAAACTGAAAATATTGATCATTATGCCTAACAGATGTGAAAAAATCAAAATCTCACAAGTCATCATACGAGCATAATTATTAGTGCACCTTATAAAAGCATTTCTATACCTCACCACCCCTGTGAAACAGGTAAATGTTATCCCATTTTACATAGAGGGAAACTGAGCTACAAAGAGGTTAAATGACTTATCCAAGGTCACTGAGAGAATCGTGCTAGAGCCAAGACTAGAACCAATTTGTTACTTTTTTCCAGTCCGGTGCCTAGGTCACTGGACAGTGCATCTCTGTCTCACAGATGATGAATTTCAATACTCATATATAATATTTTATTTTTCCTCTAACTCTCTCTTCCATTTTATTTTTTTATTCCATCCCCCTGCTACCACCTAACTCTCACTTACCTTCCTCCTGCAGTTCAGGGCTCTGTTTTTCATCCCTGATGTTCAAGTCTCTTCCTCCCTAAATAATCAGATTTCCTTTCTCCATCCTAAACCAGTCCTTTATCTTGTTGTCCTTACACATGGTTACTGAAATCCCTGCTCACATCTCAGGCTCAGGGTGCTTGTACATTTTATTTTTGCTTTGAAATACTTAAGCAAGATGAGAAGAATTTGCTAAATTAAATTAATTAGATGGTTTGTTTCCTTGACCTCCGCATCCTCCCACTGCTGCTCTCAGTTGCTGCACGGAGGAATCAGGCTAGTACTCCTGATATAGAGGTTTTTAATGCCAAACCACACATGTGGTTTGGTTGGGATATCACCAGTACAGGAATCATAGGAAAACCAATAGCTGCTGATATGCAGCAAGCAAAATAATATATGTTCATTTAAAATTTCTCACCATTCTGGAAAATGCAGGTTCCTCTTTATCTGCAGCCCCCAATCCCTACCATCTTGATTAGTATAATTAATGTAAACAGTTCCTAACAACCTGTATTTACATCATTTTCTAAAGGGATAAAGCAATTAAAAGAAGATTTAATTATCAAAAAGTACTGGCCAATTAATTTTTGGTAACAGTTTAATTTAATTCTACAAGAATACCTCTTTCATGGTAATTGATACATTTAATCTATTGAAGATATGAGCCACAGAACATTGATAAATTGAAGGCTTTCTTGTTGAAATTAGAACCCACACAACAGAATTAACTGAATGTAAATTAAAATAATAGCTGCTCATACCTCAAGTCAGAAAGCACTTTATTATTTGGCAGGATAAATGTAATACCAGTGTTGAACCTATCCTAACTAAAAGGACACGAATGAAGAGTTAAATGTTTCTTTAAAGGGTTTTTTAATTATTTAAGCAAAGCTTCATTATATCTGTTGAGAGGTTAATACTGTTTATTCGGAAGATCTTAAAGTGTTAGAGGTATAGTTTCAGCACAGGGCACATACACATAGGTCCAGGTTTTTAGATGCATTTCTAAAAAGTGGATGCTTCACATGACGTGAAAAGCTTTTAAAATATATGCCATCAAGTCCTTCTTAGTTCACAGATTATTACCAACCATAAGAAATTTTTCTGTTTTTTTTTACTATCTATAAGAAATTTCCCCTCTGAATGTAGCATGAATGCATGTGCATGTTCAAAAGCCAGTTCTCAAACATCAATCTTTGTTGTTTCTAAGTCTCCCTGGAACCATCCTGCTAATCACTGCTGTAGCACTTCCCTGTTTGGGCAGTCTTAACATGTGATCTTCTTTGATACTGACATTAATTGCATTTCAGGTGGCAGATGGTCTCAAGTACGGATAAGTTGTGTGGCCAAATCTGTACCAAAAACACTGACCTATCTATCTTCCATATCAAATCAGACTCCTGTTATTTGTCCGGTATAGATGTCCAAATCAAACTTTTAAAACCCTCAACCCTTTAGAACAGGGGTGAGCAAACTTTTTGGCCTGAGGGCCACATTGGGGTTGCAAAACTGTATGGAGGGCCAGGTAGGGAAGGTTGTGCCTCCCCAAACAGCCTGGCCCCTGCCCCCTATCCGACCCCTCCCACTTCCCGCCCCCTGACTGCCCCCCTCAGAATCCCTGACCCATCCAGTCCCCCCTGCTCCTTGTCCCCTAACCGTCCCCTCGCGGGACCACCCTCGCCTAACCACCCCTGGAACCCCACCCCCATCCAACCCCCCTGCTCCCAGTCCCCTGACTGCGCTGACCCCTATCCACACCCCCGCCCCTTGACAGGCCCCCAGGACCCCACGCCTATCCAACCCCCCCTGTTCCCCATCCCCTGACCCCTATCCACACCCCTGCCCCCTGACAGGCCCCCCCGGGATTCCCACGCTTGACCGCCCCCAGAACCTCTGCCCCATCCAACCGCCCCTGTCCCCTGACTGCCCCCCGGGACCCCCCCACCCCTTATCCAACCCCCTGGCTCCGGCCCCCTTATCATGCCACTCAGAGCAGCATGTCTGGCAGCCACGCCGCCCAGCCGGAGCCAGACACGCTGCCGCGCTGCTCGGCAGGAGCACGCAATCCCGCCACTCAGAGCACTGCCCGCGCAGCGGCGTAGCTGCGGGGGAGAGGCTGGGGGCTAGCCTCTCCGGCCGGGAGCTCACAGGCCGGGCAGGACGGTCCCGCAGGCCGGATGTGGCCTGCAGGCTGTAATTTGGCCACCTCTGCTTTAGAGCTTAAAAAAAAATATGTTGTGGAATTCATCAACAAAGAGGCAGTAGGATTTGTTTTGGTTTCAAGGTATCTGGAGAGAAATCCCTCAGGACATTCTTTCTTCACCTTTAATACCTCTAAATCTGTTGTCTCCATTCTCAGCTGCTGGCGTTGTTGCAAGTTCTGATGTGATAGGGCAGAGTGCACTCTTGGGATATCCACTTGCCAAGATGAGGAAATCTACTGAAATTCCCAAAAGACAGAAATACCAATGCATATCACTAAGCACTACCAGTTGTTCTGTGGCACTGAAGTCCTGAAAAAGAATCAAAAAGCCTCTAAATTTAGAACAAGCTTCTGTTCTGCATCTTTACCCTAATATGCTGTCAGCGGGAAATGTGGAAACTCAGACATAAATGAGAAATAGGATTTATCTTATATATTTTTGAAGAAATATTAGTTAATAAAAGAAGGCAGGAATGCCTGATAATGCCTGATAATGAAAGAGATCATGTGTACACCTCATGCCTCAGGTAAATTGTACAGAAATTGCATTGTTCATCATTACAAACTAAAACTATCTTTGTAATACTGCCAAGGCCACTTAAGTGATGGTGACACAAATTCAGATTGCTCAGCAAAGCTGGCTTTTATTTGTGCACTTGACTTTTTCAGTAAATGTGTTTATAAACTGCCATTCTTGTTCCCATTGTTGATTTCTCCTCTTCCTTTGTTCACGCCGCTTATTTGATTTCCCCAATCCCCACTCATATGAAAAGAGTTTCTTGTCACATGGCACACACTGCTTTGTTGTGGAATATCAATTGCTGTGAATTTGATGGAAGAGTCTTGGTCCTTGAGTTTTTTATGATGCACATGGACCATCTATTTTTTGTTCTGTGTTTGTACAGAGCCTAGCACAATGGGGTTCTGTCCATGACTACGGCTCCCAGGCACTATGGTAATACAAACAATAAACAGTTATAATCAAATAATAAATTATGTGAACATGACACTGCACAGAGTCATTGCCCTCCCATGAAAAACAGGATTGAGGTTAACTTTCATCTTGTTACACATTGATCTCTGTAAACAATCACAATGCTAATTTAGCTCTTTTTCCCCCCTCCCCAATGTTCCAGTCAAGGAGCCTTTTTAAGCAACTATAGGATTCAAAATGAGCCAGAAAGGACTGGAACTTCATTCTGGTACTTCTTGGGTGATACTACCACTTTCAGCAAATATTAAAGTTTGTAGCTCTTAATAGCTTTCAAGAAAACCTTCCCAACATGGACTGATGAGGTTTTGTGTGGGAGCCATCAGAGGAGGGGCATGTTGAGTGAGGCATGAGTAAAGTTTCTGAACTTATTCTTCCCACTTCAATCCCTGATTATATACACTTCATATCATAACAGTATTTAGCTATAAGTACAAAACCTAGTTGGTTTATGTTATGCTATATATGTGAAATTTTGAATTTAGCGGATAAGCACTTAGATTTTATTATTCCATTTTACAATTTTAGGCCCTGGTTCTACATTAGGATCTGCTAGTGCATATCCTTGAGCCTATGCAGAGTCCCATTGAATTAAATTCATTTTTTAAAATCTTTCTGATCACTGATCAAGCACTAATACATGGAAAAATTTACTGGAGCGACAGAAAATTTGTACTGCCACAAACAAAGAGTTTCTCGTTGTGACATATGATGTGATACCAAGAATCCGAATGACGTAATAGAAATGTCCATGATCTGTCAATCTGAAAGGTTTAGAAATGAATGATTTATACATGGGAGATCTGGGCATCCACAGGACTCCCATATTTTTTAAAAGGTTATAAATATATTGTTTTGCTGATTTAATGCAATGCTTCTTCTATTTTTCATGTTTTTCCTCCTCTAGACCACCACTAGCCTTAACACAACCACAGCTTCTGTCCTTCAATTTTCCATCGGTAAGTTTATATAGCAATTTTACTTTAAAAAGTATTAAAAGGTCATTGTTAAAACGGGAAACACTAAATTTTTTAATTTACATTTTTGGCCAGCATTTCCATCTGCCATGAGGGATTAAATCAATCTTAAAAAATTGCAACATTTCTTGACCCCTGATATTTAGAGCTGCTAACCAAAATATGGAAAGAAACAGTTTTAGCAGTTTGTCTAACCTTATATAAGTATTGGTTTAACCTTTCATGCTTATTTCATTATCTAGTAGATAGTCAGCATTGTGTAGGGTGACCGTATGTCACGTTTTGGCTGGGACAGTCCCTTTTTTAAGCCCTGTCCTACCCACCAGTTGGCAAGAGCAAACTGGACAAATGCAGTTTTGCCAAAAAAGTGGAGTGTAACCCCTAGCTGGGCATGGAGGAATGTGCGGGGGGGGAGGAGGGCGAGCGGCAACACCAGCCCTGCATGGGGTGGAGGGATCAGGCAAGTGGCTCGGGTCCGTCCAGCCCTGCGCAGGTGGTTGGCAGGGGGTCTTGGGCCAGCCCCATGTGCGCGGAGGAGAGGGGGGCCTCAGGCTGGTGGCAGGGGGGCTTGGACTGTCCGTGGGCAGTAGGGGAGTTCGGACTGGCCTGCGCGCAGGGAGGCGGCAGGGTGTTCGGGCCACCCCTGTGGGTGGGCGGGTGGCAGGGGGGCTCCGGCCGGACCTGCATGTGGGGGGAGTGAGAGGGGAGCCTCAGGCCGGCCCCACACAAATGGATGGCAGGGAAGGCTGGGGGATGGTGGGACCTCAGGCCAGCCCCGTGCGGTGTCCCATTTTCCCTTTGGGAAAATATGATCACCCTAGCATTATGACAATGATTGCCCATTCTTTAAAATGGGTTAAGAAAAAATGACTAAGTAAAAATGGATCCCTCTCTCTCAATATATTAAAACTCAAT
Organism: Emys orbicularis; assembly: GCF_028017835.1. Taxonomy (NCBI): domain Eukaryota; kingdom Metazoa; phylum Chordata; order Testudines; family Emydidae; genus Emys; species Emys orbicularis. The sequence goes on along the minus strand of NC_088683.1, from coordinate 28,221,373 downwards.
GTGTCTTTAAATCATATCTGCTTCATTTAGTGCCAAAAGGAAGTTTTTGCTACTATTAATGCTGCTGTGTCAATAATATACTACCTATTATAAATGACTACAGTTTGGCACTGTAGAGTATAGGCAGCAGTGTTTTGTGCTGTGAGACTGATTTGGAAGAAACTTAATTTCTTAAGGCATGATTCATTACAAAATGTGGAGAGAAAATGTTCTTATGGTGAAGATAATTCAGTAAGAATAAACAGGCAAGGAATGTTGACTGTTTCTTCTGTGGACTCCTAGAAATGTATTTCCAAATTATATTCCCATTCTAAAAAAACTAATTCTCCTAGCTGAGTGTACATCAGCAGGGTTGTGATTAAACTGTGGAAATAGCTCCTGGAAATGAGAACTATGAGTTAGAATGATGTACCTCAAGTGATTTGGATTTAAAACAGTTCTAAGACCAAATTCCAATGGGCTCTAAACTACCTGTCAGTAAGATTAATTTTTATATTATTTTAAATTGTTCATTTGGGTTTTTATTTTATCTCATAATTACTTACCACTATACAAGTAACTGTACTGTAGTTAATCTCTAGTGAGGGAGTCACTATTACTATTCGGGGATGGGGGGTATTTTATTTTAAACTATTGTTTTTACAAAACCAGTCAGATGTGCACATGCATAAGCTGAGCGACTGTGTAATCATATGGCTATATCCCTAATCCTGCCTCATCCCATCCCTTCTGGTATCTATCACCCTCACCCATTGTTTCATATCTGCAATTTTAGGCTTTGATCCTATAACTGATAAGAGGTGGGTATGCCTGTGCACTGTGCAGACTACCGTTGAGGTCAATGGAGTTTGGTTTGCAACCGGAAATACTAGATGTTTTCTTCTCCAACTGGTTGTTCTTCTTGCCATGAGAAGTTTTCATAGTTTAATCAAAACCCCACTGGGAGACTCATCTAGGAGAATTACTTTAAAAAAAAAATGAACATAGCAGTCTGATCACACACTATCAATTGCAGGATTGAGGCTTTAGGTTGTATGCTTTTGGGGATAAGGACAATGTCTTCTGTGAAGCATCTAGTATACTGTTGGGAACTATGAAATAAATAATAATACAGGTGGGAAAAGTCTGTAAAGAGAAATTTATAAATTGCGGGGGGATGTAGATGGAGAGAAGGAAGAAGGCACTTTACCTAGAGGGCTCAATGAGATTAACTGGCCCTGTATGTTTTCATATTAGAAATGCAAAAGAGTTCAAAATACTTGTCAACAAATATGTTAACAATACAGACAACAACAAAAAAGATTCCCCCTGGAGTAGAGAGTTAAAGAAACCCCTACATCAAACCAGTTTCAGTTGGGGAGTGCTGGAGGAGACTGTGTGGGACCCTCCAGAGCCCAGGCACCCATAACCTCCTCCCCCCAGAGCCCAGCTTGGGTGAATCCCCCGGCTCAGATACCTGCACTCCCCAGAGCCTTTACTCCCTCCAGCTTCTTTACTGTTCCGCTGAGGGATGCGGTGTGGTGAGGCCCTGCCCTTCCTCACCCTTTGCCAGAGCCTGGTCTCCCGGGCCCTCTCCCATTCTCAGGAGTGTGAGGATCAAGCCAGGCAGCCAGAGTGTGCAGGGCCTCCAACCTTGCCAGGCTGGGTACTCCACTCACTGCGAGCTGAAGATCTGGGCTCCGCAGAGTCCAGGTCCCCTAACGGCCACCAGCAGCTCTCCAGCCCCAATTCTGCGGGGAAAATATGGAATTCTGCGCAGAACATTAATTCAGCATAAATTCTGCATTGCACAGTAGAATCATAGAATCATAGAATATTAGGGTTGGAAGAGACCTCAGGAGGTCATCTAGTCCAATCCCCTGCAGGACCAACACCAACTAAATCACCCCAGCCAGGGCTTTGTGAAGATGGACCTTAAAAACCTCTAAGGATGGAGGTTCCACCACCTCTCTAGATAACCCATTCCAGTGCTTCACCACCCTCCTAGTGAAATAGTGTTTCCTAATATCCAACCTAGACCTCCCCCCACTGCAACTTGAGACCATTGCTTCTTGTTCTGCAGTGGCGCAGAATTCCCCCAGGAGTAAAAAGGATCCTAAAGCTTGTTATATTAGATTAGTACTACAGTGTACATTCAAACCCCTAAGCAACAATTAAGTGTAGTCTTTTAACCAGTCCTCTTCCACTGCCAACCACCAGGTGTTAATCTGGTGGGTTTTAATAATTTGAGTTAGAGAAACGGATAATGACAAATGAATTAAGCACAAAATGGCCCAGATTTCATCATAAATCCCAAAGCTTCTTAAATCATGTGTACAGGAAGGATAATTTCCCAGTGACATTTTCATTAACCGAGCTTCTAACTAGTGTCCCTAAAGTGCCACATATTCAATAGCCATGAGTTCTTTTAAAGGCAACAGTGTCAAACTACAGAAGGTTTGTATTACCTTCTTATTGAGACAGTGAATAATTACTTTGAAGAGTTACTTAGTAAGACATGCACTTATTGATATACAGCCCCTGTGACATCCTCCCAGGGTTTACAGCCTTTTCAAATGTGAACGATTTGCCTGCTGTGCTGAGTTGTGTTTGAACTGTTCAGAACCATTAGCGTTGGTTTTGATCTAAATGTTGGGATGGTGTTTACATTAGCCCACTATCTGCCCAAGCATTTACTTCAGATTTCCTCATCATCCTTGACTGCATTTCTCTAAGACCAAATGCTTCTGTTCCTGATACATGAAAGACAAATTCTAACATTTACTTTAATGTGCAGTGGGATTGCTCTTAATTAAGATATTTAAAGTAATACCTTTGGGCTCTCTCAAACCAGAATTTCTAATTCCACAGTTTGGGGCCATGGAGAATCACACACGAGCTTCCAAACCCCGCTGCCATAAAGCATTAGCGTGATTCATTAGCTGAAGTATTCTCTGCATCTCACTCACAAACTCAGACTTCCCCCTTAGCTACATCTCTGAACTGCCACAGAACATGATCTGCCATCCCCATAGGCCAATATGAGGAAGGTGACTCATATTAATGATAGACTGATGACTGAACTGAGCATACACAGAGACCTATAAGATAGCTGTAAGAAGGAAGAGTGATGAGAGGAAAGTCTCGAGGTGGAGCAGCCCTGAGGCATGAGTTTTGTAGACAGGCATCGCTTCACTACTGATGGTTGCAGATTGCTGTGTGTATGTTCTTTTTGAAAGGTGTGTACTCCAAAGCTTCACTGAATGTGTGTTTTGCATCCTGTAACAGTGCATTAAGCATTAGCAGACTATTTAATTTTCTTTTTCTCTGTGGTGTTCATGAGACAAGTATAAAGCAATAGCATGAGACTCTGTGGTGAGTCCAAACACACACACATCCCCCCACCCTGTACTGGAGATGGATGCTACTGGAACTGACCAACTACATGTAAATCTCAATTTGAAAATACTTAACATAAAAACTTTATTTTGAAAAAATCAGTTACCCAATCTTACTCTCATAACTTATTATTAATGCTGGATCATCTGTTGTACAGCTAGTTATTTTAAAGACGGGTAGGTAGCTTGGAAAGTACAAACTACACTTTCTTCACTTTTGCTTATATAAAACTTTTGAACACCTCTAATTTGTTATGTGACTAACATGACTGTAGGCAACCAACAGGTCAAATACTGGCTAAATAGGAAATGTTTGCTGAAGGCAGGATTCTAATATAATAATTTTGTTTCATCTTGAGTTTCTATGCTGTGATTAAGCAGATCCTCTGTCATTATCCCAGTTCTAACCTAAATTACTTGGGCTGATCTATGGATTCCCGTAGAAGCATGGCCATTTTGTCTGAGTTAAATTTGTTTTGATTTAATTCAAACGAAAAATAGAAGTGAAACTCAAAAGGTGCCAACTCATGTGAAGTTTAACCAGAAAGACAAATTGCATGAACACCTGCAAATGAAACCTCTGAGCTGCTCACTGTTCTGCCTACTGTGCAACATTTCTGATAAATACTAATGGAAAATGATCACAAAGATAATCTGTTTTCATGTAACCTATGTTGTCAGGTGCTGTTTCAAAACAGTCCTGTTGGTTTTTATCAGCTGTGTTGCTGTTTGCCCTGCTAAAAAAAAAAAAAAAAAAGAAAGAAAAATGGTACAACAGTGAAACAACAATTTGGGAGAGGAGGCTTCAGTTTTGTTTTAATCTGCCAGGCAAAACTGTGTCTGTAGTGTGGGGGGCATTGGAAGGGCTTATGTTTTACAGTCCAGAGAAAGTCCACCACTTCCTTAATACACAGTTTAAAGAAAGTGAGGAAGGGATAGGTAGCCAAGGAAGAGGAAGATGAAAATTAAAACACCGAGGCCACTGAATTTGCAGTGTGCAGTACAACTGAATATGCATTCATCCAGTTAGAGTTTAATTTGTTTAGTGTAATTGTTTAATACCTGGTTTGAGTTTTATAATTTTTACATATAAATGTTCATTTGAGCCTACTTGGCTCTCTTTTCTTTTTTGGATTATATAAATTACTCAATTCAAATAAATAAATAAAATCAATCTGAATAGATATAATTATTTATTTATATACTTATTAATGTCCCGCACGAGTCTAGGTATGTGGATGGAAGCACATGTGAAAGTTCTGTCTGGATAGCTAAGGAAATGCAATTGACTTTTGCCACCTACAATTTTTTCATAGTATAATTGTGCCTTTCATGGTACTTCTAAATGTTCTTAGTATTTTTCTATTTCTTATAGTGACTAGGTACTTATGCCCTTGGGAATGTTCTCATGAGGCTTTTTGGCCCTTGCCACTGGTGTGAAAAACCGTTGGCACAGATTATATAAGAGATGTGTGGTGTAGTGTCTGCATGTTAGTCTGGAGCCAGGAACTCCTTGTTTCTAATCATAGGTTGGAAAATGACCTTTTTACTACTGCTACTTCTTTCCCTATCTGCCTTCCTGGTTCTCTACTGCTTCTCCCTATCCCACCTTATTCAACTGCTCTTATCACATGCTGCTGTTGCTCCCTATGTTGTTCCAGCTTTTCCTGCCCAAACATCCCTCAGATGATCACCCTTATTGAAAAGTCTTATGGAATTAAATAGTAATGAAACGTGTAGTGTTCTACAGAAATGTAATAGTTTTTATAGAAATTACTCTATAAACCCCTATTATCATTCTCTATTTATTAAATTTATTCTACTGATATTTTAGCCTCTCTGTATAATTCTCTGGCATGAATAAAATTATCTATTAAATTCAAGAGGATTGCTTGGGGGGGAAAAAAAAGCTAAAGAAAAGTTATCAATTTCTATCAAACTCTGTTGAAACTGTCATACGGACAGGACCCTGCTCCTTGTTTTTTCAGCTGCCACTGGTCCTTCCCCACTTAGGAACTCCCTCTGCTTTCTTCCTATTGCCACTCACCTGAATGTCCTCTCCCCTCAAAAAAGTTTCAGGATGCAGGATTAAAATAAAATGTAAAAGGACACACTTTACATGTTTTATATATATATATATTATATACTTAATATAAAGTGTGACTGCAAAAAAATTAAGCGAGCAGTTTGTTTGATCATTCAATTTTTACCTCCCATTGTTGTGACTTTTTCTTTTCTCTAATGAAATGAGTCAAGGCAAAATCATCTCAGCCTTCACTTTGAATTTCCTGACTTTTGTAAGGTTATAAGACCCTTGACTTTTCTTAAATATAGTAATATAATTATTTTGAGCTTGACAGCTTTTATTTTTATAGAAGCACTTTTTTGAAAAGAAAAAGAAAAAGGTGTGTGTGTGTGTGTGTATACATATATATAAACTACAGGTAATGAAATCTCCTCTATTACGCTATGTACATTTATTCAATCTTCCACAATGCTTGTTTGTTTTACAGTCCTACTGCATAAGTACGTGTAGAGGACAATTTTAATATGCCTTCGATTAGCACGTAGGTAGGAATCATTAATTTGTATGTGGATCCCTGACATGATAGACTTTAATGACTCCAAAAGGCTCTCGTGTCAGAGATGTTGAGTTAATGGTCAGAGATGTTGAGTTAATGAATCATTGACCTAATAGTCTTTCTTACTCTTCCTGAACCATTAAGGTTGATAGGGTCAATGTGAGGACCCTTCTTGCTCAGCAAGTCCACATACCAAGAATCCATCTGACATTTCTCAGGAGAGAATGCACTGAGCTTGTCTAATATCTGTAGTAAAGCCAGGCAACTCATTTGACTTTTATTTATTATTTCATTTTTACAGTGGCAATTTGTTTTATTACCATGATGAGTCCTGCAGAATTGTATTTTAAAACATAACTTGTTATATATAAGTGATAGGAACACTTTTTTTGCATTGTCATAAATTTACACTATCCAAATGATTTTGGGTTTTTTTTTTAAACAAAATCCTCAAATGCGCCCTAAGGATGAGGCCTTATATGCAAAGTTTTTATACTTGGCTCTTCTATTAACTTCAGTACATGAGAGATCATAATGGACAAATGTGATCTTAAAGAGAGCGACACAAGCTGAATGTTCTTTTTCGAGTAGATGCAGCCACGGATTCTACTTAGGTGTGTGCACACCCAGCGCACTGGAGTTGGATAATTTTGCCTAGCAGTTCCCGTAGAGGGCCGCCTTGCACCTTGTGACCATAACCACTCCCATAGCTAAAGGGGGCGCTGCCACCCCGAACCCCCCTCAGCTCCTTCTTACTGCTGGTGGCTGGAATCAGAGCTCTGCATGGCTTTTACCTCACATTCCTCTAGTGATTTTGTTCTCTAATTGTATATAGCTAATTAGTACCACTAATATAGTCAGACATAGTGTTAGTTAGTTATTGTTTAAGTTTCCCTACTGATGCCCTCACCAGGATTTAAACATTGTCAGTCATTTGGGAGGGCGATCCCAAACAATGATCCCCACATGCGGTGCTTGCTGTGTCTAGAAGCCCACATCAAGGATCGGTGATCGATTTGCAGTTCATCATGAAACAGATGCAAATGGTGAGGGATCTTCGTATGAAGCAGCACCTGGTCAAACAGGTCACATGGCCTGCTTCGGCACCAAGGCCCTTGTCAGATCGAAGATCAGCATGGAGAGTGCTGCTGCTTCGTGTCCTGGTGCTGGCATCTCTCCAAAGAGACAGATGAATCATTCCCCACCGAGTGCACCAAGGAAGAGATTTTATAAGATTGACCAAGGCTGTTGGGACTCGTCTTCTTCCCCAAGAGGAAGTGTGGATAAGCATGTGATGAATGCTGATGCACGGGATGGAGCAGGTCTTGTCAACTGCTCTCCAGCACTGTGCAGGGATGTCAGAGACCCCGTACCACTGACTCCAGTTCTGACCTGGGGTGTCAGTTGAGTCTGGTACCGACAAGGGAGACCGCCGGCACTGGCTGCTTCCACGCCAGCAGCATATCAAGCAGCAACAGACCTCCTCTGCTTCCCTGTCCTGACCTCTCCCTTGGTCCAGGACTTTGCCAGGGCTGTGTCCTTTGTAGCCACACTGACTGGCTGGGATCCTGAAACTGTCGGGTCTGTCGGCGCCACACCCCAATGATTCCCTTTCATTCACATTCAATGGAAATGGGGCCAGTGCACAGGGGACCTCCTTGGCACCAGGAACTTTGGTACCCCTATTACCAGCGCTGCAATGTTGCCATGGCGGCAGTGACCAACTTCCACTTTGGAACCTTCGGTTACTTTGTTACTGATGCTGATTTCAGGGTCAACACCACTCCTGGCACCTGAAACAAAGGAGATATACTCGGTGCCAGCAGTACCGTTTCCACCTCTGGTGCCAGCCCCTTTGTCATTTAGGGCTATGAACAAGTAGGACCGGCTGGGTGCACCCTCCGGGCTGGACAGACCACTATCTCCCAAAGGCCTGGACCCCTCGGTGTCTGAGTCGGAATCTTCCTCTTCCCGCTCCCCATCACCTGAGTGAGGGCCGTTCATGCAGCGCTATGGGTACCAGGTTTAGTGCTCGTTTTGCCCCTGGCCTGGCGCCTACTGGCCACCAATGCCCTATCCAGACCAGTGGCCCCCATGGGACATTCCTCAGTCATGAAGGTCCCACTCCCCATCCCACTCAAAGTCAAGATTGCTGGCCAGGTCTGTGGTGGTGACCGTCAATCCACCACAGGTCCAGGTACCAGTGATGCTTCTCCTCAAGGAGCCTCCAGATCCCTTCCAGATCTGCCAGGCACTTCCTCCCCTTTGGTACCAGAGGATTTCAAGGCATACCAGGATCTGTTGCGGCATATGGATATTCAAGCTGAGTTCCTGCTGGAGAACACCTACAAGTATGACTTTGTCAACTGGACAGCTATGTTCAAGGCATCGAGGGAGCAATTTCGGATGTTCATCACCAAAGACTGCTTGGTGACTAAGACAGCGTTGCAGTCCGCGCTGGATGTCATGGATACATCAGCCAGAGTGATGGTCTCTGCAGTGACCATGAGGAGGTCTTCTTGGCTGCAGAATTCAGGCATTGCCCTCGTTATCCAGCAGCCATTGAGGATTCGCCCTTTGATGGCAGGCACTGTTCTTGGATAAAACCGATGAGACTCTGCACTCCTTCAAGGACCGTAGAGCTACCCTTCGATCCTTGTGGGTGTATACACTAGCAGTGTAGAGACACCAATTTGGCTTTCAACAGCAAAAGCATCTGCAGTATTGTCTGCAGCACACGTTTGGGCAGCCTTTCTCTCCCTCAAGATAGCAGGAAAGGGCCATAGATCCCATCACACGAGGAAGCAGTCTGATTCAGGGTTCGGACAGTCCACATGTCATCCTCTGGAACTCCCCAAGCTTCCATTTTGACTTCTTGGTCCAGAGCAGTGTTCCAGTTCTCACTTTCTCTCACATCCCCTCCATTTGGGGACAGGCTGGTCTGCTTTCACAATGCTTGGGGCTCAATCACAACTGACAGCTGGGTCCTAAGCACGATCAGATGGGGCTATGCCATTCAGTTCTTCTCCAACCCTATTCCCCACCCTCCCTCCTCATCCATCTTCAGGGACCTGTCTTACGAGATTCTGCTCCTCAAGCAGGTTTGCTCTCTGCTGGCACTGGGATTGGTGAAGAAGGTTCTGCCAGATCACCAGGGTCAGGCTTTGCTTTTTCAAGTACTTTCTGGTACCCAAATCCAAAAGAGGGATAAGACCCAATCTCGACCTTCGCAGCTTCAACAAATATATCAGGTATATGAGGTTCTGCATGGTCACCCTATCGACTATTCTCCCGATGTTGTCTCAGAACAGCTGATTTGATGTCATGGATCTTTAGGACACCTACATTCATGTGGTGATTTTGCCGAGCCACAGAAAATTCCTTTGATTTGTCAAGGCAGAGCGCCATTTCCAGTATATGGTGCTTCCCTTCGGCCTCTTTTCTGCCCCTCAGGTTTTTACCAAATGCATGGCCATCATCATGGCATATCTCAGAAAGAAAGGAAACCACATCTTGCCATATCTGGACCACTGGTAACTGAGGGGCAGATTTAGAGAGGAAGCTCTTTCTCACATCAGCACTACACTGTGCTTGCTTCATCGTCTGTGTCTTATCCTAAACATCGGGAAGTGTTTTTGCTGACTGACCATTTTCAGGTGATTTGCCTCTTTTTCCTCAGTCTGCAGTCTCAGCCTTCCACAACAGTTCAGATGTGCCAGGGGCTCTTGAGCCACATCTCTGCTTGCACACAGGTGGTTCAGTTTGCAAGATGGTGCCTTTGCCCCCTTCAAATGTGGCTCAGGAGAGTTTACCATCTGACTCTTTGCTCCTTGGACAAACTGCTCCATCTTCCTCCACTGGTCCTCCTTAGTGTTGGACACTCCTCGAGAATGTTTGCCAAAAATGTCATCTGTTCTGCTCTTGCAGGGGCCCTAATCCAGGTGCCAGGTCCAATGCCTTCTATCTCAGCTGGCAAGCGGCTCTCTTCTATACCTTCCCCAATCCCAATCATTCCATAGGTCATCTTCAATCTGAAGGGGGATCGGGCAAAGCTCATCCTCATTGCCCTGGTCTGGCTTTCTGACCTTCTTGTTTGTTGCCACTTGTGCCTAGTTCACTGAAAGTGCATCTGGCAGTGAGATTGGCATTTCATCCCCCCATCCAAGGAAGATCAGTCGTCTCCAATCCCATAGTAGCAAGGTTCTTAAAAGGGCTTCTTTGCCTACATCCCCCAGTCCGAGAGCCAGTTCCTCTGTGGGACTGTGACACAGTCCTAGCAGAGCTGATGGGTCCTCCATTCAAGCCCTAGCATCTTGTCCCTTTCCACTCTTGTGTCAGAAAAGTGCGTTCCTGATCGCGATTACATCCACAAGGAGAGTGTGTGAGTTGCAGATTCTGATGGCAAAGCGTCCTTACACACAATTCTCCAAAGACAAGGTGACCTTATGGCCATACCCAATTTTTTGTCTAAAGTGCTCTCAGTTTCATTTGAACCAGGAAGTATACTTACCCATTTTCTTTCATAAGCTCGTCTCCGGGAGAACACCGTCTCCATACATTAGCCTTCTACCTGGATAGGACTAAACTGTTTCATGTATCACCTCGCCTGTTTGTGTCATATGCAGATCACATGAAGGGGCAAGCGGTCTCTTGACAGACCATCTCTAAATAGATAACATCCTGTATCAAGACTGCGTATGATATAGCTTAGCAACGCCCCCTTAGCGAATAACTAGCTACGCCCCCTTAGCAAATGCAAGCTCATTTGATGAGAGCACAAACAATGTCAATGGCATTCCTCAGTGATATTTCCATATTGGACATTTGTAGGACTGCTACATGGTCATCCATACGTGTATTTATGAACCCTTATGCCACCACCGCATCTTCCAGGATGGATGCAAGTTTTGGAAGGGCGGTCCTGCAATCCTTGTTCTGAGTCCTGCCTCCTGGGAGGGGTACGGCTTGTGAGTCACCTGAGTGAAATACACATCTGCATCTATTCAAAGAAGAAGAAATAGTTACTTCCAGTAACTGTGGTTTTCCCAGATGTGATGCAGATGTGTATTCCATGACCCACCCTTCTGTCCCCTCTGTATCGGAGTCTCATCTCATGGGCATTTGGTGCGAAGGAACTGAGGGGGGTCGGAGCGGTGCCACCTCATGTAACCAGGGGAGGAGCTACCAGCACAAGACATGAGCACTGCCCCTCTTACAGGTACTGCTAGGCAAAATTCTCTGACTTCGGCACACTGGACACACACACACCGAAGTGGAATAAACATCTGCATCACATCTCAAAGAACGACAGTTACAGGAAGTAACCATTTCATTTTGTTGCATCATCAGTGCTGCTATAATAATTAGCTTTTTCACTCACCTCTGCTGAAAGAACTTGCTCCATGTATTTCTTTAGAGGAAAGGATGACCTGGGGGCTGTGAAAATTTCTCCAGCCACTAAGAAGGAGTAGCATCTAGAGTGGTTCAGTGGAGCAGCTGTGTGGGAAAAGGATTCCTCCTCTTTCCCATTCTGCATCCCCATAGCATCTAGCTCAACCAGTTGGCCTCTGATGAGTGAATTTGGCCCTTATTTGTAGCAATTTGTAGATTTTTTGTGGTTATTCTTTATTGTTTGTGTAATATAATTCTGGTGACAGGTATCATATTGACTGTACTGCACTGAAATTATCTATTCATGTACTAGTCATGGACAGACCAGTTATTCAGAGGGTTAACTTCCACACACTGTCCAGCTTTGACCTGGAGGAGCTGCCCTCAGTGCTTAGATTATTCAGTCTCTCTCTCTCCATTTGGTTTTGTTCACTTTTTAGACCGTCAACAAAGGATGACAATTATGGTGGTTTTATGTGGACATTGGACACATCCATATGCAACTGGACTCAGACAAGCTATTTGTTTCAGATATGTTGCCAAACAGTCACTATACAATGTTCACTGTAGCTAAAATGAAAAACAGACCCCTGCTGAAGGGAATTTGGGAAACTCACCTTTTTGCCAGAAAAGTCTTTAGATGTAATTTACAACCTATATATTTCCACTAATGTGAAAGATAAGATGGGTAAGTAATATCATTTGACACACTTCACATAACATAAATGGAAATGTTAGATGTTGTTTATTGATTTTGCTGAATTATACAAGGGACGCTTGCTCAGATACCTAGAGTTAAAAGATACCAGGGTTAAAAGTTAATGCCTTATTTGAAAGACATTTTCATGGAGTTGTAATAAATTATTTGTATGGCTTGTTGGTTATTCTAAATACCATATTTATTACTTTTACACCAGTGCTTCTCTGCCATTGTTGAGAAATAAACCGTAATTGTTGGAGATTTAGCAAAAGGGGAAAAAGCAGAAAAAACAAACGGGGACAAATCCTAGCATTCTGTTTTAGGGCACGGAGTCTGAATCGTTTCCTTGTGTTAAAATGGATCGTCTGGAAGCAGAAGCAAATGCCATTATGGAATTAGTTGTTTGAAATAGTAAAGGCTGGATTATAGGCAGACTTTAAACTTAACCCGCTTGCTGCATTGTATTAAGATAACACTTTTGTATGATTAAAATTGTCCATTTTTATTAGACCATAACTGCTTTGGTCAATATAACTTAAAAAACAAGTTTCCACTTCTGAATAGTGTGCTGTAGATTTTACAAAGAAATACTATAGAAAACTGCAGTTTAAAAATGTGCTGGAGTAAGTAAGCCTTTTCCATTCAATCCAGAAACAGGACAGGAGAAAGCTCATTACACAAATGTGGATCCCACACATGACAATGTGTTTCATTCTCATTAGACCACCAGGATAGCCCCAACCTTTAGCATATGTGGAGCACACAGTGACACCTATTGTAAAGTTGCACAAGTGTTTCCATTCTAAAGGGCCATTTTCACATGCTTTGTCAAATATTTACATTTTGGGCTGAAATTTTGCTCATTTGTTTTCAGCCTAAGAGTGAATCTTTAACAAACAAACAACAACAAAAATGGGAGGACAAAACAGTTAAGCTATTTTAAAAAAACAAAGTTAAAAAAAAAACACTTTTGCCAATATAAAAAAATGTTGCCACTTTTTTCTCTTGTACAGTTCTAGCACCTCAGCAGGATGCGGTAGAAAACTGAAATTTGGCAGAGGTGCCTTTCAGTGGGCTGATAAAAATCATTTTTGATTTGGCAGAGTTATAAGTGTTTTAAAATTGTACAACATCCATAAACATTGGGGTTTCTTTATCCTAAACCAGCACTTCTCAAACTGTGGGTCGAGACCCCAAAGTAGTTTGGCTTAGACTTGGTGGGGCCTGGGGCTGAAGCCGAAGCCTGAGCCCCACCGCCTGAGGCCAAAGCCTGAGGGCTTAGGCGCTAGGTGGTGGAGCTTAGGTTACAGGCCCCGTGCCTGGGGCTGAAGTCCTTGGGCTTTGGCTTTGGCCCCCCACCCAAGGCAGTGGGGCTTGGGCGGGCTCAGACTTTGGTCCCCCCTCCTGGGGTCATGTAGTAATTTTTGTTGTCAGAAAGAGGTCACAGTGTAATGAAGTTTGAGAACCCCTGTTCTAAACTAATACCCTGCCAAAGTTCCACTTGAATTTCATGTGTGCGTCTGTAAATTGAGTGGAAATTCTCACTCGGTATGTGATTTTATGGTATTCTATAGGCTCTGTGCATATGTGTGTGTCAAAAAACAGAGTGGAATTTTATTTTTAATGTGTAGGTGTTTCCAAGCAGAGGTGCTGGAACAGGGGGGCCAAGAGCCATGGCCCTTCCATTTTTGAAAGTGAACGGGCCTGGACCCTCCACTTTTCAAAACAGGCCTGGCCCCCTGCCCCTCCACTTCCCCCTAAGGCCCTGCCCAGGCTGGAAGCTGGAGCCCGGCCTGGGTAAGAGCATCCCAGGGAGCCCAGGCAACTGTGGGGAGCCAGGGACCCTCAACCTGCCTGGGGTGGGAGGGCCCAAGATCAGCCCTCAGGCTGTGTCCCTTCCCCCAGGGACTCTCACCCAGGGCAGATGGAGGGTCTGCGGCTTCCCACAGCTGCCTGGGCAGCTCTTACCATGGCCTGGCTGTGGCTTTTTGGTCCTTGAAGCCCCAGGCCAGCCCAGAAGCTGGGGCAGGGCAAGAGCCACGCGGGCAGCTGTGGGGAGCCGTGGACCCTCCACCTGCCCTGAGCAAGGGGTCCAGGTGGTAGGGACATGGGCTGGGGGCTGCTCTCAGCCCCCCTCTCCTCCCTGCCCCAGACAGGGGTGAAGGGGCCCAGGCTCCCCAGCCCAACTCCAGCTTCTGGCTTTGCCGGGGCGGGCCTTGGGGGGGGGAAGAAGAAGGATGGGGTGGAGCCATGGAGGGGGCAGGGCCTCATGGCATCCCCCACTTTTAGGAAGAATCCATCACCTGTATCTGGATTTTGTATAAATTTGACACACTCCAAAGCAATGGCCTAAGAAGACGTTAATTATTTTTCCCTGCCAGTTATCCCCTGGGGGAGTCAAATAGCTGGAGGTGAAAATCTCACAAAGTTTCACTAAATTAACAATGCTAAATCTGCAACTTCTCAAGAACTTCAAAAATGGCATAACTTACCATCATCTGTGTTTGACTGAGTCACCTTGATAACAATTAACATTCTTCACTGAGTGCTGTACTGCCTTCGAGTCCTCTCAGTACTTTATCCACAGCAATTTCATATGGCATTGGAAGAAACCAAATTCGCATTATTCAAGCTCCAGACACAAAGACCAAGGGTGGTATTTAACTTCCCCCATCCCCAGTTGGAAACTCTATAACTGGATAGTTCTAGTTTGATATGTTTGGTTACATTTTACAAAAACCCCAAAACAGCCCCATGTGACAAAACATGGAAGCAGATTGAAAAAAGGGAGAGAGAGCATTCTTTCCAGTCTGATTTAGGGAAAACACATGTTGCTATTTTGTTCCCCCAGGAGATCAAACAACATCCTTTCCTAAGAATCAGTCTACAAATAAGGCAACTGGGCACTTGGGGTAGTGCCAACATTTTCATTGCCTCCTGGATATGCAGACTACCAGGTTTTCCTCTAGGACAGGAAGACACTAACTTTAAAAGATAGGATGCAAACCAACTGTCCACCACAGGAGACTTTTTCAAGGGCATAACTTGCTAAATACATGGATAGTTCTGTACTGGAATAAACTTCCAAGGGAAGTGGTGGAATCCCTGTCATTGGAGGTTTTTAAGAATAGATTAGACAAACACCTGTCAGGGATTGTCTAGTTATACTTGATTTGCCTCAGTGCATGGGGCTGGACTTAATGACTTCTCAAAGGTCCTTTACAGCTCTACGTTTCTAAGATTCTACGATTGCTGAACTTTGAGCAGCTCAAAATTAAATTTAATCTACCTTCTCAGGATTTCTATATGTGCCTATATGTTTAGATATTTCCTGTACACTGTTACAAAATGAAAGACTCCACAATTGGGGAAGAACCAATTAGAAGAAACAAATGGTATCCTAATTTAATTAAATACTTATCTCTTCTGTGCAAAGTCTTAGATGATGAATACTTGCAAGTGTACGCCCTAATTTCTATATACAGGACCTTGAGATATTACAGTTCTTCTCAAAAATAATCCATGGAAGAAAGAACTTAAATATTCCCTTGAAGTCAATGGATCAGATCCCTTCTCCAACCCCCACTTGTTTTTGTGCTGCTCTAGTAGACAAAGCTGCTTGAAGGCAAAATAGCTACCTGGGGATTCCCCTGATTTAAGAGGCATGGTGCTAACATAGCTGGCTCAGTGCTGGCTCTGTCCCTGCCTGCAGTGCAGGAGGTATGTTGAAGGCATGCTCCAAGGAAAGGAAGCCTGATTGAAATATGGCTGCATTTCCATGACCTCCAGCTATCAGAATGGGCCCTTGGTAGCCATTGCAGCTGGGTTCCGCTTAGAGCAGCCCTTCTTTCCAAGACATTTACCTTTGGGTAGAAATTGAGCATAGAAAATTGCAGCCCCAAAATGAGCATTTCAAAGTGTGTGTGTGTGTGTGTGTGTGTGTGTGTGTGTGTGTGTGTGTGTGTGTGTGTGTGTGTGTGTGTGTGTGTGTGAAAATGAGGTTTTTAATGGAAACTGTTTGGCAGCTATCCACTACCAGTAATCAATTTAATATTATAATCTTAAATATTTTTGTAGAATGAGCTACTTCAGCCTCAATCAATAACAATTTATTAAACATATTTGCAGGACTGGGGAATGGTTTTAAGGCCAAATTAAAAAAAAAAGAGTACCTAAAACAAAGCAGTGACCTTCTTAAAACCAAACCTGATATCAGAAATTTGTTGTTTTTTTAATAAGCCAAGGCAAATTTTAAAAAAGTTATGTTAAAACTCTTAAGGGTAATTTTCAATCTGGGTTGGGCTTCTTTACTTATCCGTGAAGCTTGACCTCCATTGCAGCCAGTGATAGTTGCACCATTTTGAAAATATCTCTGTGAGGATTGTTTCTCTTCACTGCAGTTTTTTTAATGCATTTTACAAATCTACGGATTTCGGATAAAGACACATGGTAAGTACATTGTTGTAAAGAAAGAAAAATATAGTATAAAGAAAGGCTAGGGGAAAGGTTGGTTGCGTATGTGAGGGGAATAGAGACGCTAGTATTCATTTGTGGACAAACGGATAATTATTTCCAGTTGATCAGAGGAAGGTATCAGCCTTTGGAATTGAAAAATAAAATACTTGCTATTAGAAAGTCAGTTTTTGCTATCAGTAACCACACCATAGTATCAGAGATTCTGCAAAACTATACTTGATTAGGAAATAACTGGTGTCTTACATCCTGTAGTGTGGTAATTTGGTTAATGTTGGCTTTTTTAAAACAACCACTGTATATGGTTTATTACTGTTTGCATGGCTTATACAAAAACAGGGTATTCTTGAATTAAATTGTACATTTTCCAGAGTCCTTTAGTAAATGACATCATTCAGTAGATTTTACCTAGTCCTCTAGATTCTCTACTATAGAGGGCACTGGGACTGAAGATTTATAGTGTTATATCCTGCCCCTTCTTCTCTACTTGAAACTGACAAACTGTTTATTACCATCTCTGGAAGCAGTCTGAAGGACATTTTCATTCCCCCTTCCTCCAGAGATTCTGCCTTCAATCTCTGTTTCTCTATTACTTGAATAAAAATTCTCATATATGTTTAAGCAAAGTCAAAATATATTTTTTGTATCTAGATAAATAAATGCAGATATCAAACTTACAGGTTTCCAAAAGTGTCTTCAGTAATCCTGAATAGCTTGCTTTATCAATTGACTTTTCATAATATTTAAATAAACACAGTTGTGTGCAATTGTGTTCCTATAGTAGTCAGCACTTCAAGACTATGCCAAGAATAGCAAATAACTAGTATTTCAGATATCCTGTATGGTAATTGTTGATAATCTACTTTTAAATTTTAGAGTTAATTTAATAGGACCTAAACCATGGGTTCTCAAAATGGGGGTTGTGACCCCTCAGGAGGACACGAGTGTATTTTGTGGGGGGTTGCGAGCTGTCAGCCTCCACCCCCAAACCCTGCTTCACCTCCAGCATTTATAATAGTGTTAAATATTTAAAAATTTGTTTTTAATTTATGGGGGGGGGGGTCGCACTCATAAGCTTGCTGTGTGAAAGGGGTCCACCAATACAAAAGTTTGAGAACTATTGACCTAAACCTTCAAGATGTTGAGCACTCTCAGCTCTCATTCATACCAACAAATTATTAATATATGCAAGGGTTATGGCTGAAAGTCACTTCTGTGTAGAGGGCGAGCACAAGGTCCATGTGCCATTTATGTAAGCGGGGGAATGGTCCCGCTATTGTGGGGAACTTTCCTGGCTTCTGCACTACCCCGGTGAAGTGGGCTAGCGAAAGGATCTGAGTCCTCGCTCCCACTCCCTTTACCCAGAGGCCTCCCTGCCCTTGAGGGCTCCCCTTCCACTCTCCTGTCTGGCAGAGTCCTCGTAACCCCAACAAGGCTGGGCCCAGGATTCCTGGGGGGCTCAACCCCCAACCCTGCTGTGGTCACCTAGGACAGGGGCTAGGGTGTCCCCACTCCGGGGTACTCTCTCTGCACTGGGCACCTCCCTGACCCACTGATTATTCCATACAATTTAAAACAAATACAAGTTGTTTAATTAACAATTAATCTAAAGAAAAGAATAAGGAAAAATGGGAAAGGTTAAAGGAAAACACATCACCCTGCTTTGTAGCAGGGGACATCACAAGCAGTGTCTCTGGACATCAGGGCACTTCACAGTCTGTTCCTTGTAGGTCCCAGATGTCCGTCTCAGGCCCTGGCTGTGCTGCAGGTATGCTGCGGGTTGGACACTTGCAATGGTGGTGGCCACACACCTCCGGGCTTTGAGTGGTGGGACCCTTCTTCCCAGCGTCAGCCCCCCGTCAGGTTAAGGTCCCCCTCCCGGTCTGGCCTGCAAGGGCCCTTGTCTGGGGGTGTCTTTCTGTGCTGGGCCCTTTGCCCAAGGTCCCCCCTTGGCTGGCCCCACTTGCTCACCACACCTGGCTCTGTGGCTGCAGCTCTGCTCCCAGCACAGGATCTGCTCTCCCTGGGCTGCGTCTCTGGCTCTGTGGCTGCGCCTCTGGCCCCTCTGGATCTGGCACGGTTCTGCTCTCCAGCTCAGCTTGGGCCCCTGCTTTCTCCTTAGCTCGGCCCCACTCAGTCTGACCCAGGCAATTCCAGCTCACACGGAGGACGGGACCCACCCTGGCCTCCTGTCATGCTGATTAGCCTGCCCGCCCTGTCAATCAGGCTGATCTGGAGCATTGGCCTCTCCCCATTGTTCCTGGGGACTGTCAGTCTCAGGCTCCTGATTTGCCATCGACCCTTCCCCTTTTAGTGCTGGGAGCTAGCCAACCAAAACACCCCCACTGAATGTTAGTAAGGGGGCAACAGTCCCCTTACATTTAGTAAACAATAAACAGGGCTCAATAACGCCTGGGCCTTGTGCTGACCTTCACAGGGATTAATATCACCCTACCTTTCAGTACAATCTACACAGCAAAAACAAAAACAAAAATACCCCCGCAGCAGTGAGTCTCAGAGCCCAGGTCATCTGACTGGGGCTCATGCCCTGGGGCTAAAAATAGCAGTGTTGATGTTTGGGCTGAAGCTGGAGTCTGGGCTCTGAGGGGTGATAAGTAGCAGTTTTAGAGCCAGGGCTCCAGCCTGAGCCCAAACATCTATAATGCTATTTTTAGCCCACAGCACAAGCCCTGTATGCCCAAGTCAGTTGGCCCCGGGCTCTGAAGGTATATCTGCACTGCAATACAACACCAGTGGCTGGCCCGGGTCAGCTGACTTGGGGTCGCGGGGCTCAGGTTGTGGGGCTATACAATTGAAGTGTTCATGTTTGAGTTCAGGCTGGAGCCAAGCCTGAAGGGCTACACTGCAATTTTATCGTCTGGTAGCCTGAGCCCTGTGACTCCGAGTCAGCTGACCCAGGCCACCTGCAGGTGTTTTATTGCAATGTAGACATACCTTGAAATGTGCTGCCACAGGGTTTTTGTTGTTTTTTTGCTCCGTAAATGTACCCTTTGTGAGTAAGGGTTTGCAGAACTGGGCCCTTAGGTTATAAAGGATCTGATTTTCTTATTTGGGGTTTGAGAAGAGAATGTATATAAAAAGAAGTTCAACATTAATGAAAGCATAATTATTGGTCATCAAAACATCTTTGCTGCATATGCTGGTCTTGTTGACTTTCCCAATCTTAATTTGTCCTGTCCTGTTTATTAGAACCGAAAAACCTCTCTCTTTCCCTTATCACCCCTCCTCTATGGCTCTCTTTTTACAATCACAAAAGTGAAGCACCTTATCTGCCTTCCACAGACCCTTCCTAGTGCTTCCATTTATTTCGGGAATTAAGTAATTCATTTGTTATTTTTGAATATCATCAGACAGCTACATGAGATATGCAGGTTTCTCAGGTAACATTTTTCATTTTTACAGAATTGTTAGACAACCTACATTTCCTGCAGTGACCCTTCCCACTTTGATTTATTTTTATGAAACAGAATCTTTTCCACTTGCATTGTTTTCAGCGGTATAGTTTGATTTGTTTTATTTTTTTAAAAGTCCAACACATAAAGCAGACTTTAACAATAGTTGAAATTACACAAAGATCATTTCCTTAGGTCTATCTTACTGGATATTTTTATCATGTATGCACTTCTTCCTTCTTCTTTTTCTACCACATCAAACTCAATAACACTGCAGTTTGGCCTGTCAGCCTCTTGTCAGCTTTGGTGTTTATAAACTAGTTGAAGTTCATTGGTTTTTAACTGAATTCCTCTGAAATAAAATAAATGAGTATGATTAATGTTTTGAACCCCTAAGTGGTACAAATGTAAGAGCCAACAACAGATGCCCATTCAGTAAAGCAGACTATCCCAGCAGATGGGTACAAATTAAATTTTTTTTTACTTCATTTGTTTTTAAAACAGTAGGGGAAAATTGTCATGTCAGTCAAAATAAACAACAGACAATTGCTTTCTAGTCATTTTGGAGTACAAGGTTGGCAACTTGGCTCTACCACATTAATTATTTTGAGCCTTCTTGCAGTAGTACCCATACCAAGCTGGCTGAACATGTTCAACATAGTTGTAGTGGTTTAAAACTTTATTATGGTTTTCATAGTAATGATTTAACAATTTTAAAAAAAATATTGGTATGAGAAAGAAATACAGTGGTTAATTTCAAAGAGACTCAAAAGAGTCTGGGAGAAATCCTGGCCCCCTGGAAGTTGATGGCAAAATTCCCATTGACTTCCGTGGAGCTAGGACTTCACCCTCTGATGTCCCTTCTGGAACGGAGTGTGGTCTAGGTCTTAAGATATAGTCCAGATTTGAAAATCAAGATACTTTGGATTCTATGTTCCCAGTTCTACCACTGAATTGCAGGGAAAGTAAATTTGTGGCCCGAGTTACTGTTTATTTGAATGAGAGTGCTTGGTACCTTCTAAAATCAGGCCATTTATTTAGATGCCTAAGTAGGCAGCCATGTCTGAAAATGTTGGCATTCTCTGTGCAGCAATTTACTGATCTGTACATTATCACCTACATGCTTACCTACAAAGCCTTAAATAGTTTGGAATCTTCCTACCTACCTACCATGTCTATCTTCATGTGATTCTATGGCAACTGTGATCAGAGGAAGCACTCAACAGGGAGTCCCTTTTCTTTAAAATGGAGGGAGCTGATGTCTGAAGCTTTTTTTATAGGAGGTGGTCCTCCCCTTTTGTAACTTACTCTTCGTTGTTGGTACAAAATAGCCAAAACTTTGGCCTCCAGAGCACACAGCAAGATTCATCTGGTTTTTCGTTTTGCTTTGTTGTTGTTGTTGTTTTTTTTGGGGGGGGGGGGATACTTGTAGTTAGTTAAGTTGTACATCATAATTGTGTTCTGGAGAAGGTGACATGTTTTTGTTGAATTTGATTACCTGGCTGGATGTTTATTGCATTATGTTGGTTGAATTTTTGGGTTCGGTTTTTGTTATTTTCATTGTCCTGTAATAAATTGTTATATTTATTTTTGTGTCAGCTCCTAGAGATGCCCATTGAGAAATCATAAATAAATAAATATATTAACCTACCTTGCAGGAGTGTCATAGGACTTAATTAATTCATATTTTTAAAGTAAAATACTTTCTGATTCCCAGATCAGTGACAAAAGTTTATTTGTAAGCTTTAGTGAGCTTACACTATGATTTCTCATTTTAATTTTCCTTGTATAGACTTAAAAATCTCTTTTTAATATAACAATACTACAAAGTTGCTTTTAGGGTTGGTTTTTAATTTTTCTTGACATTCTGCAGCATTTTTATTCTTTATAGTTGTTATAGTACATTTCCCTCTTAGAGAACTCAAGGAATTTTGCATATATTTTTTCTAACATTTAGTATATTTTGTTTCATGTATTATTCTTTGGGTCTAAAGCAGCCTTTTAATGTTCCCCCTTAAAAAGTGATGCGTGAATTAGTCTCTAATATTTAGGTTTTGTTTCAACATAACACATGCACTTTTTTTTGCAAGGGGGCTGTTCGGTAATTTATTTTGGGTTCCCATGGGAAATTTACAGCAGATTACACTGCAGTGTTGTGCTTTATCATTTCTGCGTTATTTCTGACTCAAAGCATGCTTTATTTTCAGCAACAGATCACAGGACATTTTTTCATCAATCAAAGAATTTAAAATATGGAAAAGTGATAATGGTGACAAGGGCTTAGTCAGAAGCTGCTGTTATTGAAGGATAATGTATCGCTCCGTTGTGTTATAACACATTTAATTGTATTGCTCTTCACAGGGTCAGGTTCATGTCGCTTTAGTTACACAGATCCCAGCATCATTGTGTCCTATACCAAGAATAATTCTGCAGATTGGATTCAGCTGGAGAAAATTAGGTTGGTAATATTTCAAAAAAACCTAACATTTTCATGCATTTTGACCCAGCAGACATTTTCATTACTCACCATTTTGTTTTCTCTAAATTTTTACTTAATGTTTTTATCTATCGATTTGGGTTGTTAACATGTCTGTTCTCCCTATTTTAGATGTGTTAAAAACAAGGGGTGAAATCCTGGCCCCACTGAAAACAAGGACAAAACTCCACTGACTACAATGGGGCAGGATTTCACCCAAGGACTTTTAAAAAAATGGATTTCTTTCTGAGGGAGAATGGATTAACTTGTGGTTACAGGCCTGGGAATCAGGATATCTGGGTTCTATTCCTGGTTCTGTTGAAGACTTCCTGTGTGCCCCTAAGTAAATCATTTAACTTCTCTGTTCCTCAGGAAGAGTCTGATCCAAAGCTGGCTGAATGGGTAACCAAAATCAGTGTGCTTTGGATCAGGCCCTAGAATGTGAGTAACACTTCCTTCATGCACAGGTGTGTTGTGAGGCTTAATACTGTACATTAATATTTGTAAGGTGTCTAAATACTACATTGAGGAGAATGCAGTAGAAATTCCCATAGAGATTTGTTCTTTAATGTTAAAAAGCCAATATGTTCCACTTTTTATCAGTGTTTTTATCTATATTAATGCATTCATTCAAAAGTTAGTGAAAATAATGAAATATTTAAAACAAAGTATAAATTGATTAAAGCAAAAATGAAATAGGTTCTCTATTACATTCACTGACACTTTTACCAATGCTCCACCAAAGAATGAAAAATGGTCTTTTCATGGCTGTTTTATTACAAACCAAAACTAGCACTGGTTTGCATTTTAGCACCACTTTAATCTCAGCAGGAACAATAATTTTCAGCATGGCAGGTTAGTACTTCACTAGGATAAAATGTTCAATAAAAATATTTTATGGTTTGATATGAAGACTTTGCGTCTAACATTGTTATAATACCAAAATTATGGTAAATTATGCCATGTTTTTAAATAAATAGGTTTACATTAAAGTATAAAGGGTTTTGAATAAGTATTTCAAAATATTTTATTGTAATATCCATACCTTTAAATTGAGAATCAATATAAGCTTTGAATTTTTGCAAGAGGCAGAGCAAGCACTTTATAAAGTAGTATTGGGAAATGTACTGTATACATTAACTCCTGCCTTGTTCATTTCAATAGGGGAAATGAGATACAAGCTGCTGGGGAAACAAGATACAAGCTTTTGCAGCTTGTCTATTGTGTCCTCCCTAGGGCCAGAATCTGCCACCCTTACCTATCTTGAGTAGTACCTTTACTACACAAGTAGTCCACTTGGGCAAAGTTTCAGTCCCTTGTGATTACTCAGAGTAAGGTGGTATTCAGCAGTGGTGTGTGTGCCAGAGTCTGTTCCTAAGATAGCTGACACACGCTCCTGTGCCTGATGGGCAAGATTCTTATCTCATTGGCAACAGAGTCACTCCAATGAGACCAGTAGGTCTGATTCCCATCTGACACAGGTGTGAATCATTCATTGAGGTCACTCATGTTACTCCAGATTAACTGCTCAAAAACATTGCTAATGCAGTTATGATTGCCAGGCCCCAGGCCCCTTCAGAATGTTAAATTCAGCTACACTCAAACCTCTGAAAACCAGGAAACACAAAGTTAAAATATACCCCACTTTGGCAATGCTACCTGAACTGTGCCCCCTGGCACTGTCAATAGCTATTGGGAATAGTTCAGTAAGGGTGGTGCCATAATAAGTAGACATGAAGAGGATTATGAGCTGGTGTGAATGTTTGTATTGTGTTCCAGATTTGAATTGCAGCATTTATCTCCATGCTGCCTTCACTGTGGTGGGTGTACCTGTGCTAAAGGTGGAGGGATCAGTTGGGGTCGGTTAGCAGAGCAGTCATTGTGATTGAGGAGAAGCACGTGTAACTTGAGGGATCAAGTATGCCTCATTTCAGCACTGAATTCTGTAGGTTGTCTCAGTGCAGGTGCATAAGAGTGTCTGCTTGCCTTGGGCACTGTCAGCAGTCTAGCGGAATACATGGCAATGGTCTCCAGGGCTTAGTGAGGAGTAAAGTGAAGGCAATTTCTCAGAAGGAATCCTCAAGGAAGGATGAAATGGTGGTAATATTTTGCAAGTCTGGGGTGGCATGTGTGGAGTAGGCGGAGTGTTCGGGTGTAGGCCAGGTGTAGGCAGCTCCTGTGCACTATGCCTGATCTAAGCCTGAGTTTTGCCATAGCAAAGAGAAGTACTTAGACTTAGTCCTACGGTGCTCATGCGTTTAATTCCCAAAGTATTCTGTAGCATCTGTAAAGGTAGAGTGCTAGTATATGTGTTACTGGCACGTTTGCTGGTTTTCAGAGGTTTACGTTTCTGTTATCTCAGTTCTTCACTTCCTGGTTTTCAGAGGTTTGAGTGTAACTCAACTAGACATTCTGAAAGAGCATGAGGCACCACCAGCCAAACTAAACTCTGCATTAACAAAGTTTTGGGACAGCCAATTTTCTTGTATTTTAAACAATAATTTCTCAGCATCCTTATGTTCTACTGCCCCAGCTCTCCCCTGCCACTGCCTCTGGATCTGTGGCAATGATTAAACCAGCCACAGAAAACACTGGATGCATGTCAGTCTCTTCACTACCCCAGCATCATCACCTTGCCTCCTCTCTCTCTTTGCCTATCCAGGAAAGCCTGCTCCTCCCATGCTACCTCTCCTTTCCCAAGAAGGGCAGACTTTGGCGGAAGCCCCACAGGTTGAGGAGCTGGGCAGAGGATTCAGGAACAGTGTGCAGGGATTGACATGGAGTCAGTGGAACCATGTTTTGTAGGAGGGAAAGAAATGGAGGGTATGGATGTTGGGAGCTGAGCTGAAGCCCCCCTACACCTCTCATGCACACCTCTGACCTCCTCTTTTCTTCTTCACACTCTCCTCTGACCTTCCCTTTTGCCATAGAAGCAGCAGCATCAAGGGAAAGCATGAGACTGGAGGCAGCATGGGGAGGGAGAGGAGTTCTGAGTTCCTTCCCTTGAACAGGGAGCAGTGAAGGGAAGGGGAATCACTGAGCCCCCTCCTTTGACCTGGTGGAGCACCTATAGGGAGGAATTATTGAGGGATGGGGGGGAATTTGTAGGAAAGTGGGGCAGGAACTGAGCAAGGCACACATGACGCCACTTCCTCTCCTCTCTAAGTATGTCATTGGAGGGGAAGGTGCTCAACTTTTCCCCCTTACAGTTCTGCTCCATCAATGCTTCTGAGTTACCAGAAAACAATCCTTTATTTGTCGAGGGATCTTAGAAAAATTATACTTTTGGAAACTCATTTCTCTGTCCAAGAGCTAGCCATTGACTGGGTTTTTCAAAAACATAACAACAAAAACTATTACCATAGTACCTAGGAGACCTAGTCATGGACCAAGTGTACGAGATAAACTACAAACACAGAACAGACAATCCCAGCCCCAAGGAGTTTATAATCTAAGCACAAGACAAGATAACAGATGGATACAGACAGAAGGGGGGAAACAAGAAGTCACCATGGTAGGCAGTAGTCACAGTATACCAACAGCCTAACCGTTGTCAAGGTTTTTTGTAGGCATCACGGCAAAGGGAAGTTTTGAGGAGGGATTTGAAAGTGGATAATCAGGTATCTTTGCAGATGTTTATGGGAAGCTCCTTATCTGTTACCCTTTCACAGAAGTGAGCCTCTCAGCCCACCTGCGTAGGTCCCCAGGTCCAGTGCTGACCACCAATATATCCCAGAAGCATAGACACACTCTCTCCCAGAATCCCACTCAAGACATGAGCCTTCTGGGTTATAGTTTAACTCTCTCAGGAAGCATGCGATAGGTAGAGTACTTAACACAGAGACACTGTTAGTCACGCAAAAATGCACTGATCCATACAAAAATAATAAACCTTACAAGCATTGCCCCTCA
Source organism: Emys orbicularis (assembly GCF_028017835.1). NCBI lineage: Eukaryota > Metazoa > Chordata > Testudines > Emydidae > Emys > Emys orbicularis. The sequence continues at coordinate 28,195,049 of NC_088683.1, read as the reverse complement.
CACTAGCCCGTCCTTCCCTTGGGAGTCCTTGAAGGACCATCAGTATTCACGTAGGCAGGGTCCCCCCATCCCCTTTACCTCATCCAGCTCCTGCAGAAGCTTCCCACATCTCAAGCTGGTGAAAATTGTCCAAAAAGAGAGCACAAATGGAGCAGTTTCTGCCTCTTATAAAATTCCACTCCCTCAGTCAAGTGACTCCCTGGTCAGCCTCCACAAGTGACCAGAGAATCCTACCTAGTGATTTCATTGTTAGGTGATGTCTCCCCTGCCAGCCTTTTGTCTAGAAAGATTTCAGTGGAAGACAATCCAGATTTAACGACCCCCTATTGTCAGTCCTGTACCACTACCCTGTTGGAATTTCAGTCCAACATGAAGGTAAAGAGGTAACAAAGAAGGTAAAGAACCCCACATCCAAAATGGAGTCTGCAGTCTGACACAGATGCATATAAAAAGCCCCTAATATCTCACAATTCATAAGACGTACCAACAAATTCCCCAAATCTTCACTGGTGTAACTTAGATCAAAATCTATCCCTTTGTTTCCTGTTCACACCCAGGTGCTCACATACTATGGTGATGAGCACAGTGTAAGACTAGAATAGAATGGCTGTGTGCTGTTGACTTCCAGGAGCTGCTAGAGGGATAGTGGCTGCATAACTTTACAGCTCCCTTCCCCACCTCCTAAAATCCGTAACCATCAGCTTCCCCCCCCACCCCCCACCCCCCGCCATTTTATATTCATGAGATATTTTTCTACAACTCTGTTCTTTTATTGTAATATCATTATGGATGCTTCTCCATCTCCAGACTTTCTACAAAATCCTAAAAAACAGAAGCTGTCAGTCCTCTGACCAGGGAAAGGCTAGTCCTCTGAGACTAGATGAAATTATGGACTGGCCACAACAGTGTGGTCACTTAAGATTGGGATCTTGAGAAAAATATTTGAAGATAAAACTGAGATAAAAAATATTACTAGCACACATGAAGCTAATTTGCAAGGATTAGCATCAGGACTAGAGGAAGCCGAGAACAGAATCTTCTTACTACAAAACACAGTGATTACTATACATATAACCTCAGAGCAACAGGAAATGACTATTAAAGCACTGCAGGAGAAGGTTAATGATCTTGAGGGAAGATCAAGAAGAAACAATCTGAAAATTGTAGGTCTCCCAGAGGGGTTGGAGAAAGGGAGGTGTGTGCAATTTTTATGCACCATTCTGTGGGTGCTGTCAGTCTCTCCCTTCTGATCAGAACTTAGATATTGAGAGAGCCCACTGCTCCCTTGCCCCAAAAGCCTTTCCAAACGCAAAGCCTTGGCCATAATTGTAAGATTTTTAAAATACAATATTAAGAAACTCATTCTTAAAAAACCCAGTGAACTTAAAAACCTAACATGGAAGGAACACAGGCTGATGATTTTTGCAGATTTTTTACACCAAGAACATGATGGACAGGTGGGACAAATTCATTACATCAAGAGCCCTATCAAAGGGTTGAGCCCTATCAAACAAACTACTCTGTTTACTTCCCTGCTACTTTCAAAGTGAAAAAAGAAGGCAAGATGCTTAGTTTTATGACAGCAGAAGAAGCTGGCAGGTATTTGATCTCACTACAGTAAAAGCCCCCCGCAGAAGACATAGACAGGATGCATTAAAACAACTCTACCAGATCAGTCACTGCAATGTTGGAAGTCAATTCTCAGTCTAGCAACCAACTGTACAGGGCAAATCCACCATTTTGTCTCCTCCCTACCCCTTAGTTTCATTTCTTTGAACTTCCCTGGTTTCACCTTCAGAGGGAGCTAGCTGGGGAGAAGGATCTCATCTTGACCCTCCATCCAGACTCAGGAAGCAGCCATAAGCTCTGGGGCTCAAGCACCCATCAAAAAAATAGGGAGTGGCCAGCACCCCCAGGACTGGATTAATCTTTTGTGGGTCCTGGTGCCCGGACCATGGCCCCACTCCCTGCTCTGCCCTGAGGCCCCGCTCGCCACTCCACCCTGAGGCCCGCCCCTACTCAGCCTCTTCTCCCCCATGCTCCACCTTGAGGCCCCACCCCCATTTGGCCTCTTCCCCCCGAAGCCCCGTTCACTGCTAACACGGTGGGGCAGGAGTGGAGAGGAGCACCCACTGGCAGAAACAAAAGTCAGCACCTGTGCACCCATGGATCGGCAAGGTTCACCAGAGAAGTGTGATTTTTGTTTTCTATCTGAGGCATTCTCCCTCCTGGTATCTTTTCCAACCCCTCCACCGCCTTTTTCTTTAATCTAACACTCCTCCTCCCACTGATTTTACTTCGTTTCATACCCATCTAATTTCCTAGATTTCCGGTTTTTCTGGAAATATTCAGTCAATTTGCCCTAAATGTGCACTTATAAGAGATACCAGATCTAAACATTGTAATGAAGAAGCTTTTCAATTCCCCAACTATAAAGAAATCTGATCTTCTAAAATCCTATCCACAAATAATTATTCTGGTTATGAGTCACGAAAATTCCTGAGAATGTGTTAGTATGATACTGTTAATTGTTTTTTTCAATAATAGTTCAGGTTCTTTAGTTTTTATTTTTGTTCAGTTAGTTGAAAAAAATGTTATGCTGATTTACATTGCTGATCTAACTATGGGGCAGTACACTCACCCTATAATCCAGCATGGACAAGGCTCTGGTAGGAGGGAGGTGAAATTTCGGCAGAATTGTTCTGCTAGTGAACCCTTATTTGCAAATAACTTTATTCCAATATAACTGAATTATTTAAACAATTTGTACATCTTTCTCATATCTCCACCGTAGACTTGCTCTTAAGTTGAGATGCTAGCCATCTTCCTCCTTTTTTGTTGTGAATAGTGCAGAAACCATGGCCTCCCTTGGCATAAGACTATTTCCTCTTTATAAACTTAATGGCATAAGACTATTTCCTCTTTATAAACTCTAGGTATATCCCAGTTGGGTATTTTGGGGGAAGAAAGTGATGAGGCCATCCCCTTGCAAGTTTCCTAGACATTCGATCCTATTTCAGTTTGGGTAACAGATATGTATATTTTAAGTAATCCTTGGTCAATTTTGATCATTTCTGTTTCTCATGTTATACCTATCTTCTACCTTTCCTGGTCTGCCTTCCTCTGTTCCCTTTCGACTCCCCTTCATAACTCAGTGCAGTGAGGGGGTCCCAGATATACCTTTACTAAATCTGGAACTAACAATGGCCCAAGCAATGACACTATTCAGGTGCCTGATAAAGAGATATTTTACCTCAGCACTCCTTATTGCTAATATTATAAATTTTGTTTCCTGGAACATCGAAGGGGTGAGTCAACAAATAAAAAGAAAAAGTATTATCACTCATCTAAAAATACTGAAAGCAGATGTTCTCTTCCTACAGGAAACTCATCTTAATGACTTGGAGGCAGAGAAATTTAGGAAGGAGTGGATGGAGAAAGGTGTGTTTAACAATTTCTCCTCCTCCCCACCAAAGACGTAACAATAGTGTTTCACAAGAGACTCAATTTCACAAATTCTAGATGTAAATTAAGATGAGGAAGGTAGATTTTTGCTGGAGAATGCTAAGATCTTTGACTTTATGTATACACTAACTAAATGTATATAGACCCAACAAAGATGATCCAAGTTTTTTTAACATTTTTTTTCCAAATTAATATCCCACTATGATCAATCCTCATAGCAGGAGATTTAATGAGGTGTTGCTTTTTAGATAAGTCAGGCCAAGCCCCATGTGCACAATCACATGCAAGAAACATTATTAAAGGTTATATGGAAGAATCAGGGTTGAAAGATGTATGGTGGTTGCAGACCCCTACAATGAGGGATTTTACATTTTTTTCCTCCCCACATTACTATTGATGAATAGATTTCTTCCTGATTTCTTACAAATCTGGTGGACTTGGTGCTTAATAATGAAATTGTCTATCATGGTCTCTGACCATTTGTAATGCTGACACATTCCAGTTATCAGCAGGCAGGATTGAACCTGGGACCTCTGGAGCTAAATGCATGACCCTCTACTGCATGAGCTAAAAGCCACATGACTCTCAGTTAAGGCTGTAGCAGCCTCATCAATCTCTAAGTGGTCTCAGTGCCACTAAAGGGGGACAGAGCACCACACCCAGGAAGAATGTGAGTTACACATGCACCAGTGATACTACAATTCCCCCCCCCCACCCTTAGACAAATTGGATCTGTAAAAGGTCAAGACTGAACTCCTCTGTGTTGAAAGATAAACATTTTCAGAACTATGCCACAGAAGAAATTCAGGTTTTCTTTTAAACAAATGACACACTAGGGATATCCCAATTCACCCTATTGGATACACTAAAAGCCTTTGTTAGGTGCAGGGTCATTTCCTACTCAGTGTGTAGGAAGAGGGCTAGCCAGGCTCAGCTCCTGGAGTTAACCAAACAATTTAAAGCTATGGATTTAGAATGTGCACACTACCCCTCCCAAGAAAATCTTTAAAAAATTAATCAATCTTTGGCATGATTAAATAGGCTGACTTCAGCACAAGCAGAATTTGCCCTTTTTAGACTCAAACAAAGGTACAGGGAGTCGAGGGAGAGAACGGGGAAAATTCTTACAAACAGATTCATAGTGGGAGGTCAAAGGTCCCAAAAAGCATCACCCAAATCAGAACAAGGGAAGTTTATTAGTAGTCAAAAGGAGATCAATGATCAATTTTTGAAATTTTACCAAGCTATTTACAATAATGATTCCCCACCTAAAGAACTGAATAATTTTGTTAAAATTCTTAACCTCTCACAAATCTCAGAAAAGCAGGACACCAAGCTGGCCTCTCCCTTGCAATCAGAAGAAATAATCAATTTCTTGGAGGAAATGAGTCCAGGAAGACCCCCAGCTCTAATGGCCTACCAATAGAATTGTATCAAACTTTAAAAGAAATTCTGGCCCCTAAACGGTTTTCATTTATGAAGATGCCTTAAAGAAAGGTAGGTTACCTCCTATTCTGAGGGAAACCCTAATTTCTGTACTAAAACTGGGTAAGGATGCACAAAAGTGTAACAGCTATAGCCCCATCGCTTTAATCAATACTGATATAAAAATTCTCTCAAAAATATTGGCCAAAAAACTTGAAAAAGTAATAAGTAATATGGTTCACCCCTACTAGGTGGGATTTATTTTGAAAAGGTATGGTTCAGATAACACCCATCAGCTGATTAATGTTATGGCATTCCATCAAAACTCTGGCAATTTCCATACAATGATTTCAATTGATGCAGCAAGAACTTTTGACAGAGTGAATTGCAGATACACCTCTACCCCGATATAACGCGACCCGATATAACACGAATTCGGAGATAACGCGGTAAAGCAGAGCTCTGGGGGGGCGGGGCTGCTCACTCCGGCGGATCAAAGCAAGTTCAATATAATGCGGTTTCACCTATAACGCGGTACGATTTTTTTGGCTCCCGAGGACAGTGTTATATCAGGGTAGAGGTGTATCTGTTTCTTACCCTGGATAAAATGTGGGTTGGGGAAATCCTTAATTTCATGGATAAAGTTGTTACGTTCCAATCCTACCTCTTATATCCTAACAAACAATAGGTAACTTTGGTAAATTCTCTGGCTGCAAGTTAAATTGGGATAAGTAGGAAACAATGAAGATCTCATTGAGTTTAGCTGGAAGTGGCTCTCCTGGACTCGGATTACTACCAGTTCCCTGAACGAACAATTACCAGCTATTATGGCAGCCAAAAATACTTGGTGTAACATTTAAAAATCTACTTTAATTTAAAAATCACCCCCTTCTATATAGTGAGGCCTCTATCTAGGATAATTTGAAACTCTATATAGCAGGCAACATATTCATCTGGCCAGATTGGATCAGGAAAGGGATTTTGACCATCAGTCAATTTATTGAAAATAACTTCCTCTCTTTTACAAATATTAAAAGAAAGGTTCAATCTAGAAAATAAGAAGGAGTGGCAATATATCCAGCCTAAAGATGCCATCTCCCATCTGTTTGGCCCAATGCCTGCACTGGCTTGACCCACCTGAATTGCTTTCATTTCTCCAAATATTACTCAGGTTGCCAAGACCTATGACATTATATGCAAACTTAGCCAACAAATTTAAATTAAACACAGATTCCCTAAAAAATGGGAACAGGAACTAGGACAATTATTCTCTGTTAACCAATGGAAACAAATTTTAGCCAGTGCACCAAACCGTTTCTTGGACCTCCATTTAAGATTAACCCAATAGAATATCATATGGAGGATGCATTGGATCCATCCCCAAATCTTCAAAACAGCTGCTAAGTTAAATAAGTGTTGGCACTGTGATTCAGCAGGTGCTAACTTAACCTGGATGGTCTGGGAATGCTCTTATACCTGTATGTTTTGGAAATAACGTAATTGCAGAGTTAATGTTTTCCAATCAAATACAATTGTGTTACAAACTAAACATATTTTTAAACATAATGGATGTTTAAAAACCTGAGCCGGCTTTTGTAGGTGACAAATCTGAGGAATTGTCACAGATTGAAGTGTCACTAGAGGAGATTTTGGAATTAATTGATAAACTTAACAGTAACAAGTCACCGGGACCAGATGGCATTCACCCAAGAGTTCTGAAAGAACTCAAATGTGAAGTTGCGGAACTATTAACTATGGTTTGTAACCTGTCCTTTAAATGGGCTTCTGTACCCAATGACTGGAAGATAGCTAATTTAACACCAATATTTAAAATGGGCTCTAGAGGTGATCCTGGCAATTACAGACCAGTAAGTCTAACATCAGTACCGGGCAAATTAATTGAAACAATAGTAAAGAATAAAATTGTCAGACACATAGAAGAACATAAATTGTTGGGCAAAAGTCAACATGGTTTCTGTAAAGGGAAATCGTGTCTTACTAATCTATTAGAGTTCTTTGAAGGGGTCAACATACATGTGGACAAGGGGGGTCCAGTGGACATAGTGTACTTAGATTTCCAGAAAGCCTTTGACAAGGTCCCTCACCAAAGGCTCTTACGTAAACTAAGTTGTCATGGGATAAAAGGGAAGGTCCTTTCATGGATTGAGAACTGGTTAAAAGACAGGGAACAAAGGATAGGAATAAATGGTAAATTCTCAGAATGGAGAGGGGTAAATAGTGGTGTCCCCCAAGGGTCAGTCCTAGGACCAATCCTATTCAACTTATTCGTAAATGATCTGGACAAAGCAGTAAAAAGTGAGGTGGCAAAGTTTGCAGATGATACTAAACTGCTCAAGATAGTTAAGACCAAAGCAGACTGTGAAGAACTTCAAAAAGATCTCACAAAGTGAGTTAGATTACAGAAACCCCCTTGGGGCTGCCAACTGATGTGCCAAGACTACTTCTGCCTCTGCTTTCCCTGCCAGCTTGGGACTCCAGCACCCTGTCTTGTTGAGCCAGACATGCCCGTCTGAAAGCAACTTAAGAAGTGTTCCTGTTTTTAGCACTCAGATGCCCAATGGGGTCCAAACCCCAAATAAATCCATTTTACCCTGTATAAAGCTTATACAGGGTAAACTCATAAATTCATAAATTGTTTGCCCTCTATAACACTGATAGAGAGGTATGCACAGCTGTTTGCCCCCTCCCCCACAGGTATTAATACATACTCTGGGTTAATTAATAATTAAAAAGTGATTTTATTAAATACAGAAAGTAGGATTTAAGTGGTTCCAAGTAGTAACAGACAGAACAAAGTGAATTACCAGGTAAAATAAAATGAAACACGCAAGTCTGAGGCTAATACAGTAAACTGAGTACAGATAAAAACCTCACCTTTAGAGGAATTCCAGTAAGCTTCCTTTTACAGACTAGTCTCCTTCTAGTCTAGGTCCAGCAATCACTCACACCCCCTGTCGTTACTGTCCTTTGTTCCAGTTTCTTTCAGGTATCCTTGGGGGTGGAGAGGCTATCTCTTTAGCCAGCTGAAGACAAAATGGAGGGGTCTCCCACCGCCTTAAATAGACTTTCTCTTGTGGGTGGAGACCCTCTCCTCTCTCCTATGCAAAGTCCAGCTCCGAGATGGAGTTTTGGAGTCACATGGGCAAATCACATGTCCATGCATGACTCAGTTTTTACAGGCAGCAGCCATTGCTTACCTGCTACCTTGAACGTCCTCTTGTAAACTTCTTATGTGGATTAGAGCCTTCTAAGATCCATTGTCCCTTAAGTGCCCAGTCAGGGCACTTAATTTGCACATTCCTTTCTCAAGAAGCTGACCAAATGCTTTACAAAGGCTACTTAAAAATCAAGCAAGTACACAGCCAATATTCATAACTTTGAATACAAAAATGATACATGCATACAAATAGGATTAATAGATTCAGTAGATCATAACCTTTACAGAGACAGGTTACATGGCATATGTAGCATAAAACATATTCCAGTTATGTCATATATACATTCATAAGCATATTCCCATAAAGCCTTATGGGGAGCACCGTCACAATATGTAATTAAATGTTTCAAGTATAGCTAAGTCTAGGTTGTAAATGGTTAATATGTTATGAGAAGTTTATGTATTATGACAAATTTATGTATAGTTTGTTTTTCTGTGTATATGTTTTAAAAATGTAATAAACATTTATAGAAAAAATAGTTTTGTACCTTCTTTTAGCTTCCTCCTGCACTTGAAACAGCCTCTCCTTTCTAGCTCATTAGGTATCCCTTATCTGTCTTTCAAAACCCATTTCTTCCATGAGTCCCTCTTTCTATGGGCTCCATGCCCTCTTACACCTATTGCTCTCTGTTTGTTTGTTTGAGCTAATTGTAAATTCTGGTGCAGGGCCTGTGCCTTAGACTGTGGCTTATAAAGCAACATGTTCCTTTATAATCAGATATTCAGTGGTTGCTGTTAAAATGTCAAAATTTGTAAGAGATACCATATGGTTACCACAATTATTTTCTATTCTAAGCAGAGGCTGAAACTGTAAAATGTCAGATCCCACCATGTAAAATCTGTTGGCAAATTCTGACTTTAATGGTGTCCATTGTAAATAATTCATAGTAAAATCAATTTGGTTTTCCTAGAACATTATGTAACATTCCAGTAAAGTACCATTAGATTTTTAATGAATGTTTATTTCTCTTCATTTTCTCATGTATTTTGGACAGGATTATCTTGATTTATTCTTGAACTCCATGCTCATTAAAACTATTTTCTATTGTGCACAGAAAATCTATGGACATGTTAGGACATGGGTGTAACTATATCCCATCTGGTAAATCACTTTGATCAGAGAAACCTCCACTGGCTTGATATCGATCTGATTCTGTATCTTGATGTTCTACAGAGCCCCTTCCAATGCCAGCACCGTCATCCACATCCTGTACCTTCCTGAAGATGCCAAAGGAGAGAATGTTCAGTTTCAGTGGAAACAGGAGTATGTACATGCTGGCGAAGTGTATGAAGCCTGCTGGGCATTGGACAACATTCTGATCATAAATGCTGCTCACAGACAAATTGTCTTAGAAGATAATCTTGATCCTGTGGACACTGGCAACTGGCTTTTCTTCCCTGGGGCCACAGTTAAGGTTTGCTTAATTTTGTTTTGTACTTTAAAAAAATTAATGCATGTAGTAATAGAAAAATCACTTTCAGGCAAATTCTGATTGAAGAAGTGTATTTTGAGCTACCACCACCCCTTGCAGAATTTGGCTCTTTTTTTTCTTTAATCCTCTTTGAAGTAGCATTTGACCTCTTGTCCATCTCATCTAACTCAAACTTTTCTGCAATTTACCAAAATTAAACAGGGGTTTGTAACAGTTGTCATGTCAAAGATCATGTAGCAGAAAACATATAACTATTTCCTTTTAGCAAAACAGTACAGAACTGTTGAAATGAATGCAAGTCTCTCCACTAAGTGTTTTCCAGTCATTGTATTTGTCAGCCGAAGTGTAGTATTGCTGCCAATTATACCTGCTCCATCACCTACCCATGCAATTCCCTTCAGTTTTATATCATTATGACAGAAATGATGATGGTGAAGATGAATGTGACATCTCTCATAGAATCATTGTAAACAATATTTCTTGAAGTCAGTGAACTTCTAACAAAAATACTCAATTTACACAAATTTATAGTCCCCTCCCCCGAATTTTCCTAAATGTGACTTAGGTGAGCATAATGTATCCATTGCAATATACATACAGATGTAGTGGGTGCAAGCTACTCCATAAACATATGGCATGAAGAACAGATGTCTATATCTTCTGTTCTAAAAATACCGACTTCTGCCACTGGAATTAAATGAGAATCTCCATTAGCTGTCAAGTTTTATTCTCTGTGACAACCTCCTAGAGGGTGACATAATTACAAGGATTTCAGCAGGTCTGATGCCATCCAGGACAGGGCACTTGTACAAAAATCCTGAAATATCTCATCATATTTATAGAAATATTTGTGGTGTACACCAAGAGTGCTATCTACTGAATCATCATCAATACTTCCTGTAGCACCAAATAGCTCCTCAGAAATCTTCCATTCCCATCATGAGCCTGCTTAGTGTATGAGATCTGCCAAGATCAGAGCACCTGATAGAAAGGCTGCAGGCTGTTTGGTAGATACATGAGCATGCTCTCCAATGGCCTGATTCTACAACCCCTCCATGCACAGAACTCCCATTGACTTCAATGAGATCTCTTTGTGTGGAAAGCTGATAGAATCCTCCCCTTCATGCTGCAAAATATACGAAAGCTTGAATAGCAAATGACTTGCTGTTAACATCTTATTGCTCATTCACAAAAAAGCAGTTGTGTCGTCAAAGTTCACTAATGATATTGGTAGTGTTTTGGCAAGTGCACAGGAAACAGATGTGGAATTCAGGGCAGGGAGGTAGTGTTTATGGCTTCATTCTTTCCCCCCCATAATAAGACTTGTATGGCCTCTGATAAGCCTTTGTAGAAATAAATGCTGTTTCTACTATACATTGCTATCTACTCATAGTACATGATAAAGTGCAATCATCTTTTTTGCTTCAGTAAAGTAATTTACATTAAATTGAAAAATTCTGCATATGGGATTTTGGAATGTAATCCTGTGCTGCTTGTTTAGTGTATTTAGTCAAGTCATTTCCTATAGTGGTTTTTATCTTTATTGTGCTTTCAATTTCATCAGTGATGTTTAAGAATACATAACCCCAGTTCACCAGTTAAGAAGATGTTGAAGTAAAGGAAGGACTGATGTGCGTCAGATACTGCTCCTATCAGCTGACAGGGACTAGTGTTTTTTAAGTCCAGTGGCCAGATTGTAATGCCCTCACTGATGTTGAATAGTACCTCACTCCATAAGAAGTCTCACTGAAGACAACTGCTCAAGAGTATGGGTATCAGAGTCAGGCAACAAGATTTCTATTTAAGAATACAGTTAATTTTCTTTTATCAGGAGCTAAAGATTCCTTTTCACATATCAATTTAAGCAGTTGCAAAGTTTCTGTTTAAAGGAATTGAACATGGAAAAGATGTGGCCCATAGGCGTAGGATTTTAGAAGGGGAAAAAAGAGCAAAAAAAAATAACAGTTGGATGCACACTATCAGTAATTTTTGTTGCAAAAACTCATCACTTACTATACCTGAAAGAGACATTTAACCAGCACATACATATTTAGCAAGCAGCGCTATATGTTGTTGTTGTTTTTAAATTACACTTGTGTAGCACCAGCACACAACTATGGTTAAACTTCATGCAAAAACTGGGTAATTTAGCAAATGAAAAGTTATATATCATAGAATCATAGGACTGGAAGGGACCTCGAGAGGTCATCTAGTCCAGCCACCTGCACTCATGGCAAGACTAAGTATTATCTAGACCATCCCTGACAGGTGTTTGTCTAACCTGCTCTTAAAAAGCTCCAATAATGGAGATTCCACAACCTCCCTGGGCAATTTATTCCAGTGCTTAACCACCCTGACAGTTAGGAAGTTTTTCCTAATGTCCAACCTAAACCACCCTTGCTGCAATTTAAGCCCATTGCTTCTTATCTTATCCTCAGAAGTTAAAGAGAACATTTTTTCTCCACCCTCCTTGTAACAACCTTTTATGTACTTCAAAACTATTATCATGTCCCCTCTCAGTCTTCTCTTCTCCAGACTAAACAAATCCAATTTTTTCAATCACCTTTAATCATTTTTGTTGCTTCTCTGAACTTTCTCCAATTTGTCCACATCTTTCCTGAAATGTAGTGCCCAGAACTGGACCCAATACTCCACTTGAGGCCTAATCAACATGGAGTAGAGCGGAAGAATTATTTCTCGTGTCTTGCTTACAACACCCCTGCTAATACATCCCAGTATGATGTTTCCTTTTTTTGCAATAGTGTTAAACTGTTTACTCATATTTAGCTTGTGATTTACTCTCACCCCCAGATCCCTTTCCGCAGTACTCCTTCCTAGGCAGTCATTTCCAATTTTGTATGTGTGCAATTGATTATTCCTTCCTAAATGGAGTACTTTTCATCTGTCCTTATTGAATTTCATCCTATTTATTTCAGATCATTTCTCCAGTTTGTCCAGATCACTTTGAATTTTAATCCTATCCTCCAAAGCACTTGCAACTCCTCCCAGCGTGGTCTGCAAATTTTATGAGTGTATTCTCTGTGCCATTATCTAAATCATTGATGACGATATTGAACAGAACGGACCCAGAATTGATCCCTGTGGGACCCCACTCGATATGCCCTTCCAGCTTGACTGTGAACCTCTGATAACTACTCTCTGGGAATGGTTTTCCAACCAGTTATGTACCCACCTTAAAGTACCTCCATCTAGGTTGTATTTCCCTAGTTTGTTTAAGAGGAGGTCATGAGAGACAGTATCAAAAGCCTTACTAAAGTCACGATATACCATGTCTACCGCTTCTTCCCTATCCACAAGGCTTGCTGCCCAAATAGCTTTGTTTGACACAATCTGTTCTTGACACATCCATGTTACTTGTCACCTTATTATCTTCTGCAAAGGTGTCTGCAAATTGATTGCCTAATTATTTGCTCCATTATCTTTCCGGGTACTGAAGTTAAGCTGACTGGTTTGTAATTCTCTAGGTTGTCCTTATTTCCCTTTTTATAGATTGACACTATATTTACCCTTTTACAGTCATCTGGAATCTCTCCTGTCTTCCATGACTTTTCAAAGATAATTGCTAATGGCTCAGATATCTCCTTAGTCAGCTCCTTGAGTATTCTAGGATGTATTTCATCAGGCCCTGGTGACTTGAAGACATCTAACTTGTCTAAGTAATTTTTAATTTGTTCTTTCCCTATTTTAGCCTCTGATCCTACCTCATTTTCACTGACATTCACTGTTAGTCGTCCCATCACTACTAACCATTTTGGTGAAAACTAAAACAAAAGAGTCACTTAGCATTTCTGCCATTTCCACATTTTCTGTTATTGTTTTTCACATAATGCTTCTTGTCAAAAATCCCTTTTAAAACCAACATTGCATCTGCCAGAGCAGAGAGTGGATTAGTTCACTAACTTTCCATTTTTCTAAGCCTGTACTCTGTTTTAGGTGATAAATTAAATGAGGGGGTCGGGCGGTCAGAGGGCGGGGAACAGGGGGGTTGAATGGGGGCAAGGGGTCCCGGGGGAGCAGTCAGGAAGAAGGTGGGGTTGGATGGGGTGGCAGGGGGCAGTCAGGGGCAGAGGTTCCAGGGGCGGTCAGGGGACAGGGAGAAGGGGTAGATGGATGGGGCAGGGGTCCCGGGGGGGGGGGGCATCAAGGAACGTGGGGGGTTGGATGGGGCAGGAGTCCCAGGGGGCAGGGGTGGGCCACGACCCCCTTGTGGGGTGAGGAGGGAACCGGTTGTTCAGATTTTGGCAGCTCATCACTGGCTACTTCCTACCTATATGCCCCTTCTGTTTGGGGGATGGCTCCTGTAGTCCAATCAGTCAATAGCTTCACAAACAAACTCCCAAATGAGCAGAGCACTGCAACACCTGCTGCTTTTTAAAGTGGGTGATGGTTGGGGAAGGTGCTGCAGAGGGCCTTACCTGTCCCCTCTCAGGCTCCACCTTCTGTCTGACCTCCTTGGAGAAGGATTCTTCTCCCCTACAGTCTTCCCACCACCCATTGTCTGGGATTCGGAGTACTTTTAACCCACTCCTCCAACTCTAGCATGCTCAGCAGGCTAGTAAGAGCAGGGATACCTGGCCCCAGTGTGGGGTTTGTATACCCCATCACACCCCCTCTCCCTCAGACCCTGAGCTGTGGTGCCATAGAGCTGCTCTGGGTCTCCTCTGTCCCATGAAAATAAATCCACATTTTTATCTTCCACACCTGCACAGTCGGACACCTGGAAGCAATACAGCTGCAGCGAGATTGCATGATGCATGGGTTCTGATTGTTCATGAAGTTCAGCCATTGGATTGGTGCATGGTCAGTTATATGCCCCCATAAGTAATATCACAGGACGTTGGAATTTCACTACCAGGGGCTGCCTCCTCAATTCTGAGTATGCAACCTCCTGTAGGAACAACTTTCTACTGAGGAAAAAGGTGGGATGTTCTTCTCCTCTGAGTTCTGAGCCTGACATTGGATGCATTGGTTTGTAAGACAAACAGCTTTGTGAAATCTAGATGGAACAGTACGGGTTCCTGGCTCAACTGGCTTTTCAGTGTTCTGAATGCCTCATCGCAGTTTGTCATCCAATAGATCCTTTTGGGTGCAGAATTTTTGATCAGATCTGTTAAGGGAGCAGCAAGGGTGGTGAAGTTTGGGATGAATCGCCAATAGGAATGAATGAACTTGCTTCTCAGTGGAAAGGGTGGAGCAGTCCACTAGGGCTTGGACTTTGTCCACTAGAGGGCATAACTGTCACCCTCCCACTGCATATCCCAGGTAGGTGAATTCCTGGGTGGCCAGTCGGCACTTGGCTGGGTTGGCTGTCAATCCTGCCTCCTTAAGAGTACTGTTGTCTGAGCTCATCCTGGAGGTGTTGCGGCCATTCACATGGCTACCCCCTCTGCTCTGGACTGGATAAGAGACCTTAAGATCTAACTGTAGTCGTGCTGTTGCTTTCACTGTTCCACTATTACCATACAAAAGAAGAAGTAGTACTGCTTGTGGCAGAGCTCTGACCTTGTCCCCGAGGGTCCTGCGCTTCTAGGCGGTATATGCTAGCCTCAGTGGCTCTCTGTGACCCTCCACGTAGCCCTTCTCTCTCTAGGGCCAGGGTTACAGTCTACTGAGCCCTTTTTATCATAAGCCAGCAAGGAGATTGGTGAGAGAATTCCCACAGTCTCTGTTGTCCCTAGGGCTTGTTTTAGAACAGTTTAGCCTCCTGTCCTGACAGGGGCCTGACTTCCCCTCCCAGGAGGTGTTCCTGTAGTGGTGGGTTGGGGGGAACCCGGGCCCGCCCTCTACTCCGGGTTCCGGCCCAGGGACCCTAATAGTAGCAGCTGTTGGCAGCCAACCTTTCACTGCCAGAGTTGCTACATTTCCCTGGGCCACTTCCCCACAGCTCTCCTGCTTCTCCCTTACCTTAGGGCTCCCTTATCAATAACTTGAGGGTGTCTTCATTAACCAGTCCTTCAGCCGCACTTGCTCTCCTCTGCCTGACTGGAGTGAGCCCTTTTTATAGTATCAGCGGGGCCTTAATTAGAGTCAGGTGGTCACATTAGCTTAATGGCCTCACCTGACTCTTTGCAGGTTTATTGGAGTCAGGTGTTCTCATTAGCCTGGAGCAGCCCCTGCTCTGGTCAGTCAGGGAACAAAAAACTGTTAATCCAGTGGCCAGTATATCTGCCTTCTGCTATTCTGCTGTACCCAACTGGCCTGGGTCTATCACATGGTGTAAAGTGCCTTATGGTAGGCCCACCATTCACTGTAGATGGCAATATCTTTGATGTAGGGCACTGCACGTGATCCAGACAGCTGCAACACTCTATCCATCAACCGCTGAAAAGTGTCCACAGCCCCATGGAGCCCAAAGAGCATTGTCTTAAATTGATATAATCCAAATGGAGTGAAGAAGGCGGTCTTCTCGTTAGCCTCAGGCATCAAGAGGATCTGCCAATACTCCTTCATTAAGTTGAGGGTGGATATACACTTGTTGCCCCGATGCGAAACAGGCTCCCCCAGTAGAATGTGGTTCGGTCCTTAATTCTCCCAAGGAGACTGGCCCCTTTGGTTGAGGTCGCTCTGCCAGGCCTAGATCCCTCCTTGCCAGTTGAGGGTGGACTTCTGGGCTCCTCTCAAGGTCTTTGTACTTCTTTCTATTGGGTTGGGTGTCCAAGTTCCCCAGGACACCTTCGGCTGGGTTTGAGGCTCCGTAGTGTATGGGCCCTGGGGATGTGCTGAATTGATCTTTGGTGTCTCTACTTTGGACCCATGGGACATCAGATAATTCTCTGCTAGAGCGATGGTCTCTGCCAAAGTTTTGGGACTGTCTCTCACCACCCATTCTCACACCTTTGTGGGGAGGATCTGCATGAACAGCTCCATGATGATCTTCTCCTCCACCTGAACCCCTGTGCATTTCTCTGGCTGGATCTGCCACCAGCAATGTTCCTCCAGACTTTGGGCAATGGCCTGGGGCCTAGCCCCAAACAGGAATTCTCACTGCAGAACCTCTGCTGGTAGGTTTCAGGCGAGATGTTCAGGGCATCAACATTATCTACTTGAGGATAGTGTGAGTACCCTGTTGTGGGATACTCTCCCGGTGTGCATGTCCCCTATGTTGTTAATTATGAAACAGTTTTGTACATACATTGCATGCTTTTCCAAATATTTCTGCCATGTGTGCCCAGGCTTGGTGTGTACAATGAAGATTGACTTCATTCACTCCAATCTAAATTCTTTAAAAATGTGCCAGTTCAAGGGGGGCGGGGATCAAAGTTTGCACTCAGAAAAATACCTTGGAAGTACATCTGTAAATCACAATTCCTTCCTTAATTGAGCAGGCATCTGCCATGTATGACAAAGATATGCCAGTTACAGTGCCACATGTGGCGGTTTCATCAACTGACTGGCTAGACTCACGTCCTCGCCCCCGACTCGTCGTGCTTTAGTGATTTGCACAATCCTAGATCTGGGATTTTTCCACATCTTTTTCCTGAATGTGCATTGCTGGGTGTCAGCAAGTGGAGAAGTCATGCATGCCAATTCACAAGGCACTGGCAAAAAGACTGGCTAAACTACTCCACAATAGCAAATCCAGATCAGAATTCCAAATTTTCATTAAGCCCTCAATTAAGCAGTGTGAATGACACATTTTTTTCATCATGTGATCTTTTTCACCACCAACATTCTGGCATTGACCTTTTTAATATATTTTTACCATTGGGAACTGATTACGCTCTATTTATTTATTTCAAATGAACAACGTTGTATATTTCCTTTGTAGTTTTTAAAAATGATATCAAACAGTAGGTTGAGGAACCAAGTCTCTGATCTGTATTAGCTGTGTTTGCTTGCAAGAAAAGAGCGAAAGAGACAACGTTGACTGAATCTACCTTTGTGCCTCCTGTATTCTCAACCCCCCAAGAGAAATCAGAGCAGCCTCAGGACTGCTCTAACTACGGGCTTGTCAACACACAGTTTTTGTACTGCTTTAACTATATCAATTTGAAAGTGGTGCAAGTCCCTAGTGAGGATGCAATTATACAGGTGTTAAGGTTCTTATATCTGTATATCTTATTTATGTGAATAAGCTGTACCAGTATAAGGCACCTTAATACCTGTATAACTGTGTTCACATGAGGGGTTCTACCAATTTAACTATTTGGGTAAAAAAATCAGTACCTTGACCAAAATAGTTAAATTGGTACAATAACTATGTGTAAACCAGGCCTTACAGTTGGCTGTCTATGACTCCTTGGGCCATTCTGACAGCTGAGAATAATTAGAGCGCAGCATAGTCCAGCCCACACCATGTACACTAGAACTGTGAGGGTGAATGGCATAGACTTGATATTCCAGTTCTGTGTCAATCCCCTTTCACTGGGGATATCTCCAGTGGCTGGATTCATTAGCTTTACAGCCCCTAGGTTGGGCTTCTCAGGACAAATGTTTTGGTGACCTCAGAGTGCAGCCACCAACTCTGGCTGGTGGCCACTCTCACACTTTTTCCTAAAATACTTAATTAGCTTTAGGAAAAACAAATAAATATGCACATAGACACATCCATTTATTTATTGCTATCTAATAAGTCTGTTGTGAAAAGTGATATTAACAAACATACAAGTATCCTTTTCACAGCAGACTTACTCAGCCCCACAAACCTGGGGACAAATTAAGCCCTGGATGTGTGGTCAGGGGAGTCAATGTCGGGGGAGGGGGAGCGGAGCCTAATGGGACAGGGCCTGGGGACAGAGCCTGAAGCCGCGCAGTCAGAGCCTGGGGCCTGCCGCTTCGCAGCTGGAACCTGGTGCTGGAGACCAAAGCCCTGAGGCCAAAGACTACCACCTCAGGGCTGAAGCCCAAAGCCTGAGCCCCACCACCCCTGGGAAGGTGGGGAACTCATTGGCTGCCTGCTTCTCCAGCGTTGTGCCCCAAGTGTCTACAGAGCCCCCTCTACAGAGCCCCAAGTGTCTACAGGGCCCAACCCCTGCTGGCAGCCCCAGCAACCATCACCAAGGTGGTGCATCCAGGAGCAACAGGGAGGGGGAGGGGCTCTACTGTGCCCCCTTCCCAGTCATAGTCCAGGAGTCTGTGGCCGCAAGAAAACCCCCTGGTGGCCACATGCGGCCGCATTTGAGAAACGCTGAGTTAGTCACTGTAAACAACAAAGGATCTGGCCTTCACAGTTCACTGTCTGATACAGCATAATATAAGCAATATGAAGTAACACTGGTGAAATGTAAAAGAGATCAAACTACTGGGATTGATTCTCCTTTCACATCATTTTATGCTGGCTTCCATAAAGTTACTTCTGATTTTTACCCGGGTAAGCGAGATCAGAATCAGGCTCTCTACTGTAGAATAACACTTTTGGAATACTAAAACATCAGTGGTTCTAACACATCTGCACACATACCATTTAAATAACCATTCAAACCATTGCTGAAAATAGTTTTAATCCCAAGTTTGCAATGTATTAGTTGTACAGTCAATTTATACATGCATCATAAAATACTCCACATAAAGAATTAATGTTGCTTGATTCATAAAAAGGCAAATTGTTTCTAGTGCTACCATTTGAATGACAATCTGTAACAGGAAATGATGAGCAAAATCACACTTTATAAACTGCCTCTCATCATATTACAGAGGAAGTTTCAACCTATTGTTTTGAAAGGGGAAAGTGCACTGTAACCCTGCTTGCACCTGGTCTGCTTTCTTAGCCTAGTTTTCAGTTTTGTAACTTGCTGTAAATTATCTAAAAATCTAACATGTGGAAAATGTTAGAATCTTTATTTACCTAATGGGGAAATCTGTCCAATCCTATAGTAATATTTCCTTTAGATGTAAGGACTTCAACCCGGAAGTCCTCATAGTCAAAATCATATAACTGCTTAGTTCTGAATGATGGCAATTATACCTTTAAATATGTTAGCAGAGCAAGAAATTGTATGTGAATTAGAATTGTATTAACATCAGTTCAATCCACCTACCTGCTATCACATTTAAAATCTTGAAGTCCAAATACCAACATAACTCATTCCCAGCAAGACACAATGTCTAATTTATGACTCTGCCAATAATGCAGCTTTAATTAATTTTCTTCATTCCATTTCTCTTTCCTCTGCTTCTCAAATCTCATCTGTTTGCACTGCCTAGATTTTAATTAAAAAAACCTCTCGTCTCTAAGGAGCAATCTGAAGTGGCAAAAATAATCACTTAAAATATTACAGTCATTAAAAAATTGGCTGCGGTCAAAGTAATGCATTGTCAGTTGGCCTACAAACAATATTTTAGTTTCCTTTTAAAGTGCATTTTGTATTTAAATTGTGTACCACCAGCCAGCCTGGTTATCCGGAATGTTCTTCCAGCTGGGTGGGCCGAGTGACAACTCCTTAATGGAGGAAATTGATGACTCTGCTCATGGAAAGGTGAGGCATACTGGGCAGATTTCTTTCCATCTGCCACCAGCCCTTTGCAAGCTGGCATTGCCCAAATGCCCAGTATATTCATTCCACTGTAAGCAATATTGCCAAACATTTAATTGTGAGGCTACAGCTGTCTGAAAGAATCATCAGGGCCATTAGGCCCCAGAGAGATATTACGAAGAGGTGCATCAGTGCTCATCTTTAATAAAAACCTAATTAAATAATGGTAAAGGTGACTGAGAATACTTTAAAAGCACAGAGGTGAAGCCACTAACATTTACATCGGCATATGGGGATCAACCTCAGGAAGATGTTATTCACAACTGAGGCCAAAAATCTGTTACACTGGGGAATGTAGCCCTGATGTTTCCTGTTGATGCTTTCTGAATGGCAAAATTGTATCACTTAGTTACACTGTGTTCTTCTTTTCAAGCAAAAGAAAGCCATACAATCAGGGAAATAGGATAATATTTGTTGAGTCACAATTTTTGACATAAACAAATAGGAAAGAAGCCTGATTTTTATGAACCCCAAATTTTTAACCCAAATTTGTGTCTCTCCGTTCCCCTGCCAGTCTTGTAATGGGTTCCTGCACAATCCCCCAGTTTTACTGATCTCTTATTTTATGAAAGTTTCATATGTCCCTGCAGACCTATGTAAACCGGAGTGTTACTGTACCACACTTATAAAACTGAAATCAAATATTTTTATCTTGAGAGGCAGTATGGTCCAGTAACTTGGCCACTGGACTCAAAGTTAGAAGATCTGGGTTCTGTCCTCTGATCTGCTGTGTAACTTCTTTGTGCTTCTGTTTCCACTCCCACCCTTTGTCTATTTAGACTGTAAACTCTTCTGGGCAGGAACTGCCCCTTACTTTGTATTTTTACAGTGCCTAGCACAGTGGGGCCCAGATTTCAGCTGAGGCCTCTAGATATTTCTGTAATACAAATCATTTGTAATGAGTACATTTTTCAAAAGCGCATAAGTGATTTAATAGCCTACATCACTTTTGAAAATAGGACAAAAGAACTTCAGTTCTTTTGAAAATTTTACCCAATATCTCTTTATGCAAATATGTATATGTCATATAGTGTCGCACTAGCGTTAGGAAGAAGGACACAGTGATAGCAAAAATCTGGAGATATTTCTTAAGTTAGGTTCTGAGCCTTGATCCAATCAGGGCCGGCTCTGGCTTTTTTGCCGCCCCAAGCAACAACAACAACAACAAAAACGTGGCGGCAAAAAACGTCAAAGCAGAAAAAAAAAAAAAACAACCCTGCAGCGCGGCCGGAGCCAGGGGACTCCCTGCGCTGCAGATGTGCCCCGGCTAGCGGGGGGAAGAGGGAGGGAGCGGGAGAGAGAGAAGGGGGACGGCCAGGGCTTCAGCGGGGCGCTGCCACGCGGCCCCGACCGCCGCGCCGCCTGCCGGGAGGGCTCCGTGCCACTCCGGTCAGCTGGGAGGGAAGGACACGGGCTGCCCTGCCGGGCTTGCTGCAGGGCGCTCCCCTCCTCCACGCCACCGCCCCCTACAGGGCGGCTGGAGCGGAACAAAAAAAAAAGCAGCCATGCCACCCTAGGATTGGGCGGAATGCCGCCTCGTACAATCTGCCGCCCCAAGCACGAGCTTGCTCAGCTGGTGCCTGGAGCCGGCCCTGGATCCAATCCATAGTTATACAAAAACAATTATGAGAATAACCACGTGTGTTTTTAGTCATTTGCCTCTGAAATCCAACAGATTTGAACAGTCCTAATTGAAACTTTTCTAACCTTCAGAAGATCAGTAGGTTTTCCTGGAGAGATCTTCCTAAATTAGGTGAAAGACATTGATATAATATCTAAAAACTGTAACTTATAGAGTAACACAGGATTGATCAAACACAGATTCTTCGCAAAAGCTGGATTCTGAAACCATTCTGTGCTCTTTCCCATAGTCACTATCTTCAAATGATTATCTAATGTCCTCATATTGTGCTTTGGAAGATTTTTTTATTCCTGGATTTGAAACACCCATGGATAATTCACGTTATAAGCTTTTAGAGGGATGCCTAGTCTATTGATAATATGCCAAAAAGTGGGCTAGTATTTGCTAGACAAACTGATAGTTGTATCCACTCCAAAAATGTGTTGTTCATTTAGATTTTAGCCATTGCATATTGCATTGCCATGTGATACAACATAACACAACTTAACATAATACCACAGCTGCAATTTAAAGGACTGATTTAATGGAGCAACTTATGTACAAAAAAAAAATTCTCAGACAAAACCTTGGTTAAACTGGAGTCAATATTGAATACAGGCCAGTAACTTTAGCACTAAAGCATTACAGGGATGTTGTAATTAACTAAAAACCATGCATAAGAAACTCAGGAAATTCAGAGTTAAGGTTAAACTGAAAAGGAATCCATGTATGTTGAGGTATGAGAATGCACAGCTAAGACACCCAAGCAACCTTAATTTTGCCTTTATGGTATGCAATAGCCATACAGTTGCAGTTAGTATGTAATGGGTATTTATAGTACCAGATTAAATTAAATTGATTTTTAAACATATATTCGATTTTTTTCATTTTTCACTTTCTTGGGGCTGCCATCTTCCCTGAGGACAGCATGGCTTCCTTATTGGCAACCATGGGAAGCAAAGGCCATTCTGAAATCCACAATTTTGCTAATGGCAGCCCGGTAACCTCACTTCCATTGAGAACAATAGGAGGTGGCCGGTTTATTAAAAGAGGTGATGGAATTTTCTGTAGAAGAACATTAAATTGTCAGCCTCTGCTGAAGAAAAACTTTCAGTTATGAAGAATAACAAAAAATGACCATTAATCCTAAAACAAAATTTTCAGAAGTAGCCTAGGCACATAACTTCAGTGAGTTTGAACTATATGGGAATAATTATTCTATTATTAAGATAATTTGGAAGAAAACTATGGAATGACACAGGTTTTAAATTTCTTAAAGGATCCATTTTCTAAATTAATTTTAACTCATAAACTAAGCCATATACTTGTAAATTATCAGAAAATTGATTTTGTACTCAGAGTGAATGCTGTAATTTGGGGGATGATATGGTGTATGCTTCGTATGTGATTGAATCCCTGCTTTAAATGCTAAATTCAACTCAGCCTTAACTATGGAACTGCAATTGGTGCTTCCATAACAACAGAGAGAAATATTCTGATGTCATATGGTCTCTTGAATTACAAATATTATTTAGCAAATTAATCTAATGTTGCATACACATTCAAAAAAGTATAAATCAAAATGTAACTGAGAACGTTGACTCTTAAATTGATAATTTAGATAAAAGATGTCCAGTATCGTAAACGCAAGGCCAAATTAACTTCTGTAAAAAGCAGGTGCAACTCCGTTGACATCAGTGGAATTATGCCTTCCCATTATACCAGTTATGGATTTGGCTCATAATACCTTAATTGCTGACATTTTAGTACTTTTCTTTCTTTAATATAAAACCCATTAAAACTAGATTTAAATACTGCAAATAATTACAACCTGACAAGGAATATGTACTTTGGGAATGAGGTGACATAGAACATTATGTGACAGACCCAGACCAGTGGAGTACAGGAGTCTGGTAGAGGGCAAATATACTGGTCACTGGATGAGTAGTTTTCTGTTCCCTGAGTGACCAGACCAGGGGTTCCACTAGAGTAATCAGGAACCTGCTAGAACCAATTAAGGCAGGCAGGCTAATTAGGACACCTGGAGCCAATTAAGAAGAAGCTGCTAGAATTAATTAAGGCAGGCTAATCAGGGCACCTGGGCTTTAAAAAGGAGCTCACTTCAGTTTGTGGTGCGAGTGTGAGGAGCTGGGAGCAAGAGGCGCAAGGAGCTGAGAGTGAGAGGGTGAGGGTGTGCTGCTGGAGGACTGAGGAGCACAAGCGTTATCAGACACCAGGAGGAAGGTCCTGTGGTGAGATTAAGGAAGGTGTTTGGAGGAGGCCATGGGGAAGTAGCCCAGGGAGTTGTAGCTGTCATGCAGCTGTTACAGGAGGCACTATAGACAGCTGCAGTCCACAGGGCCCTGGGCTGGAACCCGGAGTAGAGGGTGGGCCCGGGTTCCCCCCAAACCTCCCAATTGACCTGGACTGTGGGTTCTTCCAGAGGGGAAGGTCTCTGGACTGTTCCCCAACCCACATGGTGAATCTCTGAGGCAAGAAAATCCGCCAATAAGCGCAGGACCCACCAAGATAGAGGAGGAACTTTGTCACAATTAGTAAAAACAGTAACTCTTCACTCCTAGAGGCCTGGATTCAAATCCTATTTTGATCAAAAGAGAAAATGAGTTTGATGGTCTTACTTTAGTCCCCAGAGTACACAGTGAGCCCTATCACAAATGCACACTGTAATTCAGCACAGTCAGCAGTCTGTTAGATGATTGAACAAACTGACATTGTTGGGAGGGGATGGTGCAGGTCAGAACTGAAGTGTGTTGGTAGAGCTTTGCTTGATTGAAAATTTAGTTAAGTGTTTTTGTAAGGCTCAAAATGCTATGAATTGAATATAACAGAAACAAAAATGAGCAATACCAAGCACTAAGAGTAATAACTTGAAAGATAAAAGAAAAAGAAAAACTTTAAATGTAAATCAGAAATGAAGCACAAACTGAGGATGATTATATAAGGAAAACAAATCTCACAGATAACATGGCAGGTCAGAGTGAGGCTCTTGAAGGCTCAGATCAAGACCAAAAATCAGTAAATCAATGGAGTTCACATCTTTCTCTGAACAGAATACACACACGCTGAGCTGATTTTCAAAGGTGCTGATTAGCACCCACTGCTCCCATTGTGACTAATAGAAACTATGGGAGTTCAGTGCCTTTAAAAACCAGGCCACGTATATTTAGGTACCCCAGTATGGATTTCTAGGTACCCAACTTTAGACACTCAGGTAGGGATTTTAATGGCATAGGGGTACCTGGCTCCTTTAGATTCTGTTAAAAATCCAAGCCTCAATTTTGAACATCTTTGCCACTCCCTTTCATGGGCTTTGGCTTCATTGGTAACTCAAATAACAATAACCCATAAGCCTCAGTTTAAACTTTCTCTCCTGTGTAGCTGTCTCACAGGTGAAAAAGTTGACTACAGCCAAAGTTAACCTGAACGAAGGTCAATTTGAGTTGTGTAGTAAATTAACACCTAAAATAAGTATGGAATACATACATACACACACACACACACACACACCCCACAGACACAACATAGCTTTATCTAAAAGTAAAAATATAGTTTTATAGACCCAATTAGATAAGTTATAGCTTTGTGTCCTGTTGAATTTTGCAACGTTTCCACACACAGCTGCAGTACATCACAATATAAATGACTTTTTTTTGACCCTGTAGTCAAAATGACTATTTACTTATCCAGACTACTTTAATGGAAACTCCGTCACACTTACCATAATAAATATTACTGTAGACTGCAGAAGGACATACTAGCCATTAAATGCTAATGTGGTTACATCTGTTTGAGGTAGATTTTAATTGCTGGCTTTCATCAAGTAAGTAATTACAAATGGTATAGTCAGCTATCAAATGAATGCTTGGTTGTAACTTGCCAACTGAGAAATATACTAGATCTATAAATGATGCTCCAGTGTCTATATGCAACTATAGTAGATAATTCTCTCTAAGTTCTGTCTGTTTAGTAAAAGATAAAATAAGACCGTACAAACTTGAAAAGTTGGATCCTGCAGTCTAAGGGTTAATTTTCATTCTGTATATTCATTTTCACTATTCCTGAGCATAAAAAAAGAATTCTGTGGCAGATTGAATGACAGATAAATGGCCAGCTTCCTCCCCATTCTGCAAATGGCTATACTGAAAATCAAGTAACAAAATAAACAAATTAATTTTACTCTTAAGTCTCAAGTGAGCAATATATGCAAACATAAAAGGTATTAAAATAGACGAGCAAAATACATTTCATAACAATGTAGTATATAATAACAATGTAGTAAAAGGGATGCTTTTTCAGAGAGGTATGTGTTCAGATAATAGTTGCTATCAATACATACTTTGTGTCACAACCCAGTGAAAATAATATTTTTCTTTCAGTTGTAGGTATATTGGGTTGTCCCATATTTAAAGTGTTGTGGTATTTTTTTGACTGTTTCAAGCATTATTGTGTATTTATGGTAGAATTCTTGTTATTTCTAGAGTAAACATAGCTCATGGCTTATCAGCATTTCTAAATCTCATAATTGCTTTGACCTCTATTTGGGGCTAAATATATTCACAGAAGTTTACTTATTTCAGCTGCTGAAATTCTCTTTATATCTTTATACCATGTTTTGTTCTCTACATGAAGTTGAGAACATAATATAAATATATAAATATAGCAAGAATCTGCATGCCCTTAGACCAAAAAGTCAGTGGGCTAAATTCAGATATGGTTACTTCTCTAGCAATGAAAGCTGCAGGTACTCTACACCTCTGAATATTGGGTCTCTTATTTACAAGCCTAAATATGAACTAAACTGCCTAACTTTAGGTACCCAAGTTTGAAAATCATTGGCAAACTCTCTTCAATTTAAATTTGCTCTCAATTTAAATTGAAGATGAGCTGTGGAATGCTACAAAGCATCATCATTTTTACTTTGTTCTTATGAAATTATTTAAAAAAATATTGTGCAGTTTTCCATTGCTTTCCACATCCTATATCTTATATAAGTTATGGAATTACCCTGGCACTACCTTGATCTTTTTTCATTCTTATTAGTTTAGTTGGGCATCATACTCATCCCCCTTTACAGACCCAGTCACCAGTTATGAGGGGTTTGAGTTAGAGGAGCCAGCATAGATTATACTGAAAAGGTCAATGTGATTTCGCATCCAGCAATAATTCCCAGAGTATGAAATCTCATTATTGTATCTCATTCTTATGAATTGTGATAAGAATGGAAAATTATTCTAATTAACCAATTCTTGTTTCATCCTTCAGTTTTTAATATACCCAAGGCTCTCTTGAAAAGTGTTTTAAACTAATTATTTTAATAACAGAAATTATATGCTACTAAGTTCCTTGATCAACTTTCTCACATATTGAAAATTTACCTGCTTTCATCCAGTCACTAGAAATGGGGAAATTTTAGCCACCAGCAAAACTGGGATTTCAGAAAGAAGAAAAGATATATTGTTTTGCTCTGAATTTTTAATGCAGATGAAAGGCATCTTTCACAGACCAAGAGTATTTTGTAGAAAGGGAGTATTAAAAAGATTGGAGAAAGGATGTTCTTTCAGACTGGGATTCAGGAGATCTGTGTTCATTTCATAGCTTTGCTACCAATTTCATGTGTCAACTTGAGCAACTCACTTAATCTCTCTGTGCCTCAGTTCCCATCTGGGAATAATAATGTTTCCTTTTTCTCCCCACCCTTTCCTTCCCCCAGTCTCTTTAGACTGCAAGCTCTTCAGGGCAGGGACTGCTTCCTGCTTTGCGTTTATACAGAGTTCAACCCAGAGGGCCTCCGTCTCGGTTCAGCTTGTGTGTGTTACTGTAATAAAAAATAATAATAATAATAGACTCTCAGGAACATGGTGCTGACAGAAAATAATACATTTGAATTAAACATATGCAATAGTTTTTTCATTCATAAATGTCAAAAGTCCAAAAGTTATGTTATTTAAATCTAATTTATTTATTTAATATCATTTATACTACTAATAATAACAAACCACAATACTCCGTTGGCAAATATTCAGGCAAAGAAGATCTGGCATTTGTCTCAAGACATGTCTCTGAACCTCTAAACAGGCAAAACATCCACCCTAGATTTAATATACTACTAAGTTATTTGAACATATGTGATTTTTGGTCTGAGATAGATGCAATGTAATGCTTTAAAATTGTTATTGTTATGAAAACAAAGTTATACACTTTACAGAGGACTAAAATTGAAGAAAATAGAAAATATGATATTGAGAGGCAGTAATAACTGGGAATTGTTCAAGAAAGATGAAGAAGAATGAACAAACTATTTTTTGTTTTGTTTCAGGTGTCCATGCTAAATAATTTAATGACTTCCTCTGAGCTCTGATTGTACATGAGCAAGACAGCTGCCATTAAAAACAAAAAACATTAAACAACCATCTCTTGCATTTTCCTTTTATCTATAGCATAGCTGTCAATCAGATGGAAACTCCATTTATTTCCATGGAACTGAAGGCAGTGAGTTCAATTTTGCCACAACCCGAGATGTGGATCTTTCCACTGAGAATACCCAGGAGCAGTGGGCAGAGGAGTTTGAGAGCCAGCCTAAAGGGTGAGTGCTTGTTATCTCCAGTGCTATAAGTGTGCATGCAACATTACTCCAGGAGATAAAGAAACTTCAACTGAGAATTGCATTTGCTCTCTGCAGCGTATTTGTAATATGTCTGTTGCTAAAATAAAAAGCAGTAAAAAATGTTGGTAATTATAGTTTGAGATGAAGAAGTCAAGGAGGGTCATTAGGTCCTGTCTGGTTCCAGACTATTTTGTCTCTAGATATCTAAATAGACAAAAGTTGTGTGAATGAACTTCGTAGTGTTACATTAGAAACTTTCAGTGTTGCAATGTTTTCCACTTCTGCCACAAATTAGCATTAAAAATACACAGTTGGACAAAATCAAATCCGTTGAAAAACTCAAAATTTCCCTGGAGCATAACATAATCTTGTTATTGTCAGTGTTGGACAAAATGGTCCCCATACTGAGCCATACTCTGGCTGCTCTAGCACAAACCAGTCCTAAATCTTAGGGAAATAGGGAGAATCACTTCTGCATGGCAGGATGCAGAGGTGTTATAGAGCAGCTGTCACCCCTCCTCTTCGCTGCAAGCATAGGAGGCATGGTCAGGAATTTGCCCTGCCCTAGTAAACCCTGGCAACTGTTATGTTCCCTTGTAGCTAGTGGAGGTTACTGCAGCCCCAGATTTAGGGAGATTAACCTGGTGAAGAGCAGTTTCTGGACTGGTGGAATGGAAAGGGTACTTTTGTACTCCTCCTCAGCTGTATTTAAGGTTCTATGGCCATAAATGAGGATCTGGCTCAGTATTTTTTCTTTAAATATACAGCGAGTGAGTGAGTGTTTGGACCTGAAACAGGGTCCACAGGGCCTGATCCAGTGCCCACGAAGTCAACAGGACTCTTTTCATTGATAACAATGGGCTTTGGATCAAGCCCTTGGTTTTGTAAAGAGTGTGGAGTAGTGGTTACAGACAGGGAATTGGAAGCTTAACATACACAGTCAGATTTTCTAATTTGGCATGGATACTTACATACAATTGTGTACAGCCAAGTTATACATGAATATCATAAGTCCAAAATGTTCAGAAGATATTTAAAGTCAGGCACCCAAATCCATTTTTGGGCACTTGCCATAAATGAATGGCCTGATTGACAGTATTGAGCAGCCACAGATCCCATTGACTTCCCAGCCATTAAAATCAACCAATTATTTATGTTACATGTCAAAAATGACTTTGGGTGCCTGACTTTAGACCAATTTCTTTGAACATTTTGGCCTGTGTGCATGAGCATGTTGGGCATGTGTATACACAAATATCTCGTGTGTATATGTGCATTGGGTATTTCTGTGCATACCAAGCACATGCAGTTATTTGCATACACTTGCACATGCCTAAGTTGAAAATAGATGCCATCATATTTAATGGTAGCAACTGGCCTAAGAGCTTCTTCCCAGCACTCCCAGCAAAACTGCATCATAATTTAGCCCCAGCTTAGGGGAAATTTAGTTTAACTAGCTATAGGAAAGAATGGTTTTACATTATACAGAATATAAAAATAAAAGAAGTTTAGATAGAAAGACAAAAAGATTCATCTTGACTTATCCCTCTTGCGCCTCAGTAAATATAACAAGCTGTGATTTTTCTATCCCAAGTATCTACCTTTTTTGTTTTGCCAAGCAGCTTTATCTTAGTATCTTTATACTGTCTGTTCCCACATACTATTAACTCACTATGAGAATAATAATAATACTTAGCTCCTATATAGCATTTTTCATCAAACGAACTCAAAGTGCTTTACAAAGCAAAAAGCAACAGAGGGTCCTGTGGCAACTTTAAGACTAACAGATGTATTGGAGCATAAGCTTTCGTGGGTGAATGCCCACTTTGTTCACCCACGAAAGCTTATGCTCCAATACATCTGTTAGTCTTAAAGGTGCCACAGGACTCTCTGTTACTTTTTACAGATCCAGACTAACACAGCTACCCCTCTGATACAAAGCAAAGTAAGTATCAAATTATCTCCATTGTACAGATAAGGAAACTGAGACATAGTAAAACTACTTATCTTACCTAAGCTTACACATCAAATAACCACTATTAATGAAGGGCATAAATACAACATAAGCAGGTGTCCTAACATCCAGTTCTTCTCCAGGCTTTTTCTCTTCATTACAACAATTATAATTAATAATCATTAATATTAATAATAAATGTCATTATTAATAGTAAAAAGAGAACAGTCACATCATAAACAAGCATTATACTCCTCTGTGCATGTAGATCATTTTAAGTGCTCTCTGCTTATACAAGCCTATGGGTACACTAAAAATCAACATCTTTCAAACAGTGACAATTAAGTGGTATCTTTGGTTACCATAGTTTTTCCCAGTTCTTGGGAGGTAGCTTTGGCCACTGTGGTAAATTTTAACTTAACACCATTGTGGCTCTCTTCACTTCAGCTCTGTGTTGTATCTCCCTCTCTGTGTCTCTCATATAATTTGAATCCATTTACTGAGCATTTGTCCTGACTGTTGGGCCTCCCCAAATGCATTTTCTTAATAATGAACATCAATTTCCCAACATCTGGCCATTTTTTCAACCTATTCAAATCGTTCTGTAATCTCGCTAAATCCTGGGTTCACCCCTTCCTGCCTTTTTATTATTTGCAAAAGTGGACACCATGCAGCCATTCCCAATGGCACTTTGCAGGGTGAAGCCATGAAAAGGGACAAAAGAGATAAATTCTGGGTAAAAAGCAAAACAAACCAGAACAACAACAAATTGGATGCGCTTAGTAAAATGACTTTTTCTGTTTTAAAAAAAAGTGAGGATTATATTAGTTACTGCATCCCCAGGGTAGCTGTAAAACAGACTGATAATTTATGTCATTTCTTCTGAACACTGGTTTCAACTTATAAAACACATAATTTCATTAGCAGCTACCAAATCACATGCTGCTTATGCTGTGTCTGAGATAAAGATCACCGTGTAAGTAATATATGCAAATATGTTATGTGAACTCTTGAGCTTACTTTTGAGTTTAGGCAAAAAAAAAATTGTAAACTTATTCCCAGTCTAAATAACTAACTCTTGATCTGTTTTGTCTTGTGCTCTTTGCTGTTATCCTTTTCATTTCAGAAAAAGTTTTTATACAACAACAAAACATGAGTATGTGTGGGAAGGGTTGCTAAGTGAACCATATGTCTGATGCCCTTTTGGCCTTTATTTTCTTCTTCTTTCAGAGAACAGGAAAATGGTGGCTTGTAGTGCACATCTGTTTTTTTCTGTAGACAGGGTACTTACTAGGCCATATTTCTGTCTGGGGATTGGTCCTGCTTTGAGCAGGGGGTTGGACTAGATGACCTCCTGAGGTCCCTTCCAACCCTGACATTCTATGATTCTATATTCTTAGTTGGTGTAAATCAGCATAGGTCCATTTAAGTCAATTGTTTTGATATGGATGCCATCTTAATTAGAAAAAGTGCCTAATTTTCAAACATATTTAGAAGTGACTTACAATAAAAAAAAAATACAGCAAGTACAAATATAGAAATAAAATGCTGTTCACTATGTGCTAGTATCACTCTGAGCCAGGGACTATGGGTTTTGAACTGTTATTTAGATGGCTCTTAGGAGCCAGTAAGTGCTAACCTGCCCACAAGCACCAGAACAAGAAGTTTGACTCCAGCAAAGGATTCCAGTCCTGGGATCTGACTGGTGGAACTCTGGGGGTCCTGACTGGTTCTCTGCTGCCAGTGAATATAAGATTTAGCAGTTTGTGTCTTGTAATAAACACAAACAGCAAAATAACAGTTTTGATTTTAAATTAGCAGACTTAGTTAAGGGGCTTTCTGGTATATGTAACCACAGAGCAATGGCATTCACATGTCAAAACTATTGGGAAATGTATTGAAGCAAATAGCTTACGCTAGCAGTTGGACCACTAATTATGGTCCCCCGAAATAGCAAACATAGGCAAAAGGCTGAGACCTAATCCAATATGGTTTTGGATGTGTGGGAATGTAAGGAAAAAGGGTTATAAAAGATTCTGACCAACCCTACTTGGGTTATCGGGATGACAGGAGAGTGGAAATCTTATTATTGCCATTTACAGTGCTTCTCCATATCCTGCTCTTTCCATCTTCACTTCTGATGGTCTCCCTAAAATTGTATGTGCAATGCTAAAGGTTGTTTTGCTATATTTATATTGCTTTTCTATGGTTGCAGTTATATTTGTTTGTATGTGGGTACTAAATGAAGTCTTCATGTCTCTATAAATGTGACTCACCAATCTGATTTCCTATAAAAAAATTCCAAGTAGCTGCTGTCATAACTATAAAGGGAAGGGTAACAGCTCTCCTGTGTACAGTACTATAAAATCCATCCTGGCCAGAGACTCCAAAATCCTTTTACTTGTAAAGGGTTAAGAAGCTCGGGTAACCTGGCTGACACCTGACCCAAAGGACCAATAAGGGGACAAGATACTTTCAAATCTTGGGGGGGGGAAAGGCTTTTGTTTTGTGCTCTTTGTTTTGGTTGTTGTTCGCTCTTGGGACTAAGAGGGTCCAGACATCAATCCAGGTTCTCCACATCTTTCTAAACAAATCTCTCCTATTTCAAACTTGTAAGTAAACAGCCAGGCAAGGCGTATTAGTTTTCCTTTGTTTTCTCAACTTGTAAATGTACCTTTTACTAGAGTGTTTATCTCTGTTTGCTGTACTTTGAACCTGAGGCTAGAGGGAGGTCCTCTGATCTCTTTAAGTTTGATTACCCTGTAAAGTTATTTTCCATACTGATTTTACAGAGATGATTTTTACCTTTTTCTTTTAATTAAAAGCCTTCTTTTTAAGAACCTGATTGATTTTTCCTTGTTTTAGATCCAAGGGGGTTGGATCTGTATTCACCAGGAGTTGGTGGGAGAAAGAAGGGGGGATGGTTAATTTCTCTTTGTTTTAAGATCCAAGGGGTTTGGATCTGTATTCACCACGGAATTGGTGAAAGGTTTCTCAAGGCTTCCCAGGGAAGGGAATTAGCTTTGGGAATGGTGGCAGCGGACCAGATCTAAGCTGGTAGTTAAGCTTAGAAGTCTTCATGCAGGCCCCCACATTTGTACCCTAAAGTTCAAAGTGGGGAAGCAGCCTTGACAGCTGCCTAAGTAAAAACAAAACAAAAACCCTATTGTTAATGACTTGTGAATTTTGCACCCTAAATACCATTTTAATATTATGATTTTCCTTAGTGCTGCTACTTTGGAAGAATGTGTCTTTTGATTCCTTAAAAATACTTTAGTTAAAAATTCATCCACCAAAGTGTCTGAAGTTACACAAGGAAGAATATGACCCATTAACTTCCTATTAGTTTTCTACTTCTAATGAAATTCTGTATTCAGAAAAGTGTTCATTTTGGTAGGAAGTTTCATTAAGGGATCATAATCTTTAATATACAGGATTTTAAGGCTTCTTTTATTCAGTAAAAGTATTAAGTATCAATTTTGCAGTTCCTTGGGATAAAAAATTCCATACATATCACTGAGGACATATTAACTGCATAATTTCCCCACGAATTACCTTGATTTACTGACACATTCTGAATATGTTCAAAACTAATTATTCAAGGTGGAATAAAAAGAGCTCATATACATGCAATTTTCCCTGGCTTCCAAATGCAAAGTCCTAGAGATATACTGTATAGAGTCTACTTAATCAGGATTGCTATTTTATTGTGATGCCTCACAGGAAACCCATTTAGCTGAATGACAGTGAATGGTAATGACTGATGTTTAATGGGAACAGTATTAGTAAGGATTTTGCTTAATGGGGAGTTTGCAGTGTTAAGGATGTTTAACCAGGAATCAAGTTGTATGTAATTTTCAATTTCAGTCTTTTAATTAGTAAGCTGCTATACAAATATTAAAAGAAAAAAGAAAAACAAAATATAGGGAGTGTCGCAGGGTACGTGCACCCCGTCACCGGGTGTCTGGTCACAAGAGAGGGAAGAGGCTGTACTGCAGCTGATTAGGTCCTATGCGGAAGACCCTACTGTGGAACTTGGTATTAAGGCCTAGTGGCTGGAGTCAGCAGAGCGGCCCTTCCACTCAGGGCAGTGTGGCCTAATGGACGGAATCATTACCGAAGCCCCTTACAGTCAGGGTTGCATGGCCCAATGGCCAGAGTTGATAAAGCAACCCTGACTGTAAGGGCAGGGTGGCCTAATGGTAAGAATCAATATACGAGTCCCCTACGATCAGGGTAGTGTAGCCTAATGGTCCTAGTCAGTACAAAGGCCCCTGTCAGTCAGGGCAGTGAGGCCTAATGGCCAGAGGCAATAAAATTGCACCACTCTGTGGGGTTGCATGGCCTATTGGCCCATTGGGGAAGTAGGGCACCACTCGGAGGGATGTGGCACCCCAAGTAGGGGGCCTTGGGCCCGCCCAGTTCCTCTGAGCCCCAGCCCAGGGCCCTGGTGGTGGCAGGATTACTCAACACCGAGTCAGCGGGGATCCTTCCAAAACACGCTGACTGGTTCAATGGTTCATCCACCGGAGCAAAGGCTAAGTCCCTGGGCTGCTTCCTACCCTGTCTTCACCGGCGATGGGCCATTGTTCCCACGGGTCTCGGGGGTCTTCAGGCTGTGTAGCACCTGATGGCGCAGCCTCCTCTCTGGGTTGGTCAGGCTGCCTGGAATCCGTCTGGGGCTCGGCAGGCCTTGCTTCTGGGGTCAGGTCCTGTAGCAGCTCCTTGGAGAGAGCCTGCAGTCTGCGTCCTCTCCCTTCAGAAGCCTGCCCAGACTGAGCTTGGCTGCTTCCTTTTATATCTTGCCTCCAGGCTGAGCATGCCCAGCAGAGGCGAAGGGGCATGGCTTCCTCAGTCCGCAATGCTCAGTTAATGCCTGCAGAGCCAGGGCGGGGTAGGTGTACCCCATCACACACCCTACCCCTCAAGATAGTACTCGGCGCGGGTCTTTCCCCATTGTCCTTCCCTCCCGCCTGGGAGAAAGAGTCTGTGTTAAGGTGGGTCCTACCTGGACGGTGCGACACACTGAACTCATAGGGTTGGAGGGTGTGTTCAAATCCTTCATGGTGTTGATCCATCGTAGGAGAGCGTGGTCTGTAACTAGCCGAAAGGAGCTCCCTAGCAAGTAGTACCTTAAGATCTCTATTGCCCATTTTACCGCCAGGGCTTCCTTCTTGATGGTGGAGTACTTGACCTCTCGAGGAAACAGCTTCCGGCTTAGGTACAGCACAGGGTGTTCTTCCCCATCTCATTCCTGTGATAGCACGGCCCCTAGCCCCACTTCTGAGGCATCCATTTGTAAAATAAACGGTTTTGAGAAATCAGGGTGGAACAGGACTGGTTCCTGGGTAAGTTGCTCTTTCAAGGTCTGGAAGGCCTTTTCACAGTCCTCTGATCACCGGACATTTTGCGGCCAGGAGTTCTTTGTGAAGTCAGAGCGGAGAGCAGCTATCGTGGCAAAGTCTGGCATGAACCGCCTGTAGTAGCCAGCCAGTCCCAGGAATTGCCTTACCTTCCTTTTCATCGTAGGGGCGGGGTAATCCTTCAGGGCCTGTACCTTGTCCACCAGGGGACGGAGCTGGCCTGCCCCCACCATGTATCTTAAGTAGGTCATTTCTTTCCACACGAAGTGACACTTGGCAGGGTTTGCAGTGAGTCCTGCTTACTTCAGGGCCTGCAGCACCGCAGTGAGATGCTGTAGGTGTTCCTCCCAACTTGTGCTGTAGGCCACAATATCATTGATATAAGCAGCCGCATACTGCCTGTGTGGCTGAAATAGTCGGGCAATTATTCACTGGAATGTTGCTGTGGCCCCATGTAACCCAAAGGGCATAGTGACTAAATGGTATAGGCCGAATGGCGTAGGGAAGGCTGTCTTCTCCCTGGAAGTCGGGGTGAAGGGTATTTGCCAGTATCCCTTGGTCAAATCTAGTGTTGATAAAAACTTAGAACTACCCCATCATTCCAGCAGTTCATCTACCCGGGGAATTGGATAGGCATCAAAGCGGGAGATGGCATTGACCCCCTCCCTCCAAAGTCTATACAGAACCTCACAGTCCCATCAGGCTTTGGGACTAGGACTGTGGGGCATCTCCATTCACTTCCACTACCTTCAGGGCTAGCATTGCCTCGAGTTCCTTCTGGACCACTTCCCACATTTTCTGGGGAAATGGGCAATGTTGGTTGCAGACCTTCTGTCTGGGAATGATGGCTATGTGGTGGCTGGTAATACTCGTCCATCCTGGACTGGAAGATAAAACGGAGGGGAAGTCTTGGACCAGCCACTGTAGCCTCGCTTGTTGCTCTGGGCTTAAGTCCTGCCCCATTGTGATCAGTGTTGGGTTGGGGAATCCCCTGGCTACCAGCCCCAATTTGGGCTCCGGGGGATACAGGGTGATTAGCAGGTCTTCCTGGGCCTTCCATGCCTTCAGGAGGTTTACATGGTATATCCGGATGTCCTTTCATCGTCCAGGGAGTCTAACCTCATAATCCACCGGTCTCACCTGTCAAACAGTCTCGAACGGTCCTTGCCATTTGGCTAGCAGCTTAGATTCTGATGACAGCAGTAGGAACGAGACCTGGTCCCCAGACTCGAAGGTCCATAGCTTGGCCCCCCTGTTGTACCAGAGTTCTTGGGTCTGCTGAGCCTGGAGTAAATTTTCCTGGGCGAAGTATCCAAGCTTCCGAAAGTGTTCCTGCAGCTGCAGGATGTAAGGGACTGATCCCATGACCCTCGACTCTTGTTCCTCCCAAGTCTCTTGGAGCAGATCTAGGATCCCCCTTGGCTGTCTCCTGTAAAGGAGCTCAAACTGGGAAAATCCTGTCGAGACTTGGGGGACCTCATGCACCGCAAACACCAGTGAGGGGAGTAGTTTGTCCCAATTTGTGGGTTGTCATCCACGAACTTCCTGAGCATGGTCTTCAGGGTTCTGTTAAATTTTTCCACTAGGCCATCAATCTGTGGATGGTATACTGATGTCTTGAGGGCATATGTTTAATAGACGACACAATTCAACCATCAATTTGTAAGAGACGTTCGTTCCACGGTCAGTCAATATTTCCCTGGGTAGCCCGACCCTGGCAAAAATTTTCAGAAGCTCTGCGGCTATGGCAGGAGCTGTGATGGTCTGTAGCGGGATGGCCTCCGGGTAGCGGGTCGCGTAGTCGACTATCACTAGGATATACTGGAACCCGGCACTCTTCTCCAAGGGTCCCAATAGATCTAGGCCGATCTGTTTGAAGGGTACTCTCACTACCGGGAGTGGAATCAGAGGCGTCCACTGTACCCCCTTTGGGCCTGTGTGCTGACATTCTGGGCACGAAGTCCCGCACTTCCTGGTGTATGCCAGGCCAGAAGAACCTCAGTGATACACGTTGCAGGGTCTTCTCTCATCCCATGTGGCCAGCCCAGGGCACCACTTGGGCCAATCGTAACAGCTCTCAACGGAACTTCTTGGGAACCAGCAGTTGGCAGAGTTCCTCTCCGGTCTGCAGAACTTGGGACACCCGATAGAGGCGATCATTGTGGATCTCAAAGTGTGGTCCCTGGGGTCGTCTTAGGCCGATGCCCACCCGGTCTCCCACCTCCTGAACTTGTTCCCAGGCTCAGTTCAAGGTCAGGTCTTCCCTCTGTTCCTGAAGGAAATCCCCATCTAGCTCCAGCCACTCTTGGCTGACTCGCTCCGTTGTCTAGGGCTCCGTAGGGCCCAGTGTGGGGTTTCTAGTCTGGCTGGAGGGACCCTCATCCAGGTCATCCTGCCACCCTTGGCCTAGGAACTCCTTCCTTATAGACCCTGACTTCTCCTGCTCTGAAGTCCAGTCCCCCCATGCTCGCAGGATTTCGCTGAACCAAGGCCAAGCATATCCTAAGACCACCACGTACACCAAAGTCGGAGCTAAGCCCACCCAACACTCTTCCTTGTGTTGGCCTAACTCCAGGCATACCTTGGTGGTGTGATATGGTTGCACCTCCCCATGGATGCACTGCATATATATCGGTGCCGCCTCTAGATCTGGGGAGTCCACCAGGCTGGCCCGGACCAGTATCTGGTTGCAGCCTGAGTCAATGAGGTACCATCCACCCGCCCGGCCACTAGGAGTTTGGTCGGGTGCTTTTTCTGGCCTGGTGGTCTGTTGTCCACACCTGACCATAGGCACAGTCTATAAACGGAGAGTCCTGCCAAAAGTGCCTCTCTTGTCCACAATCATAGCAACACCCTTTGGGGACTTGTGCTATGTCCTGGAGTTCCCGACGTGCCCGGAGAAGTTCCTTCACCCCACAGGTTTAAGTGTATGGCCCGGCTCCCGCCGGTGATCCAGGGGGGCCCCACTAAGCTTGCTTTACTGTGAGGTCTCCTCATTTCAGGTCTTGGTTGCCGAGCCTCAGGGTTCTGGCTTCACCCCGCCGGTCCTTCTGGTTTGGGGGGTTGACGTTCGGGTCCTTCAGTGGCCAGGTAATCCTCCATCAAAGAGACAGCTTCATTCAGGGCCATTGGGTGGTGGCGTTGTACCCACTCCTTTGCCCCCGCTGGGAGGATCTGTGTGAATTGTTCCAACGCTATGAGCTCCGCCACCTGGGGCCCGGTGGCGGAATTCTCCAGATTCAACCATCTCCAGCAATAGTCTGCAAGCGTTGGGCCACAGCTCGCTAAGTCCCCTGGGCTGCTTCCTATCCTGTCTTTACCAGCGATGGGCCACTGTTCCCACGGGTCTCTGGGGTCTTCAGGCGGCATAGCTCCTGATGGTGTGGCCTCCTCTCTGGGTTGGTCAGGCCGCCTGGAATCCATCTGGGGCTCGGCAGGCCTTGCTTCTGGGGTTGGGTTCTGTAGCAGCTCCCTGGAGAGAGACTGCAGTCTGCGTCCTCTCCCTTCAGAAGCCTGCCCAGACTGAGCTTGGCTGCTTCCCTTTATATCTTGCCTTCAGGCTGAGCATGCCCAGAAGAGGCAAAGGGGTGTGGCTTCCTCAGCCTGCAATGCACAGTTAACCCCTGCAGAGCCAGGGCGGGGTAGGTGCACCCCATCACAGCGAGAAATTTACTCCTCCCTGTATAAAGCCGTTGGATTCATAGATTCCAAGCCCAGAAGGGACCACTTTGATAATATAGTCCAACCATCTGTATAACACAAACCATAGAACTTCTCCAAAAGAATTCTGAGAGCATAGCTTTTAGAAAGACATCCAATTTGATTTTAAAATTGCCAGTGATAGAGAATACACCATGACCCTTGGTAAATTGTTTCAATGGTTAATTACCCACATTGTTAAAACTTTACGCCTTATTTCTAGTCTGAATTTGTTTAGCTTCAACTTCCAGCCATTGGGTTATACCAGGGGTATACCTTTCAGAAGTGGTGTGCCAAGTCTTCATTTATTCACTCTAATTTAAGGTTTTGCGTGCCAGTAATACATTTTAACATTTTTAGAAGGGCTCTTTCTATAAGTCTATAATATAGAACTAAACTATTGTTGTTTGTAAAGTAAATAAGGTTTTTAAAATGTTTAAGAAGCTTCATTTAAAATTAAATTAAAATGTAGAGCCCCCCGGACCAGTGGCCAGGACTAAGGCAGTGTGAGTGCCACTGAAAATCAGCTCGCGTGCCGCCTTTGGCACGCGTGCCATAGGTTGCCTACTCCTGGGTTATACTTTTTTCTGCTAGATTGAAGAGCCCATTATCAAATATTTGTTCCCCATATATGCACTTACAAACTGTGGTCAAGTCACCTCTTGCCCTCTTTTTTTAAGCTAAATAGATTGAGTGCCTTGACACTGTCACTGTAAGGAATGTTTTCTAATCCTTTAATCACTTTCATGGCTCTTCTCTGAATCCTCTCCAGTTTATCAGCATCCTTCTTAAATTGTGGACACCAGAACTGGACACAGTACTCCAGCAGTGGTTGCACAACTGACAAATACAACAGTAAAATAATATCTCTATTCTGACTCAAGATTCCCTTGTTTACTCATCCAAGGATTGCATTAGAATGTGAAATCAAGCACTGAAAAGTTGGGAAATGCCAGATTTACAGTTTCATGCAAAATTTTGGATGCACAAGGAGACACAACTAATCTGTGCAATCAACGAGGTAGTGATAGAGTTTTACTATTGTCTTTAATGGGAGCAAAGTAAGGCCAATGCTCAGTACTTCTGAAAATTCCTCAAAGTGT
This sequence comes from Emys orbicularis, assembly GCF_028017835.1. NCBI lineage: Eukaryota > Metazoa > Chordata > Testudines > Emydidae > Emys > Emys orbicularis. The sequence goes on along the minus strand of NC_088683.1, from coordinate 28,154,630 downwards.
ATTTACAATAACCTAAGTTTATAGTAGAATTAATCTTCTCATTCACAAAGGATTGTTATCCCATTTCTCTTTTATAACACAGATTAGGGACTCAATCCTGCAACTGGATCCCTGTGAGCAGACTGTTGCAGAGTCCTGTTTACTTCCCACACAGATCTACTTGCAGGACTGGGTCTTATGTTTCCATCTGACATAAAGTGTAAACATTTAGATTGATAAACCATCATACCATTTTTGCACAACATTTATCATTCATCAGTGAAAGAAGAATGACTATAGACTGATTTGGGGGATAAATGTATCCCAAAGTTACGTTTACCAAAGATTTTCTACATGTTTATAATATGATAATAGATGCAGTTAATCCCATTCCTTCTCTATTTATCATTACAGAGAGAATTTGGACTTATTTTTACAAAAATGCCAGAGTCATTTTACATTGTTAAACTTTCTGTTTTTCATTTTGAATGTTCCCTAAAAGGAAGTTATCCCTAGAAACAGCCATGATCTGCATCATTCATGACCCCAAGTTGTTTTGTGGGTCAGTAAAGAGAGTGTTTTAATTGGGCTAAATGGAGCATATAAAAAGACCAATGAACCATTGTGAGATTTCTTTGTATAAATCAAAACAGGCTCAACTGTTTAATTCTGCAATTGTCTTGGTCCCCAAAGACCCATCTTCAAAAATGGTAACTATTTTTATCATATCACGTATTATTTTTTTAAACGTCTGAACCACAAAAGTTCTTTCATCAGAATTAGATGTACATCAAACAAAAATGCTTTGCTACAGAATGTTTAAATTTATTGAAATGTAAACTAACCATACTTTTGCAGCCAAACAGATTAAATTCTTACGGAGCTCTTTGTTCTTCAGATGACACATTTATGTTTGTACCATAAAAGTATTTCAATAAATGTTAATTTGGTAGATTTTCAAATATTTCTTTGTAATCTACTATAAGATATAAAGTAAGATTTTCAAATACACTCAGTATAGGCCTAACTCTGAGGCCATTGAAGTTAATGTTTGAACTCCAATTGATTTAAGTGGTAGCAGCACTGAGCACTTAAAAAAAATCACACCTGTACATTTGGAAATAGTTTGAGGGGTTAAAAAAAGTATCAAATATAAACAAGATCAGCAATTGCGGTGGGGGTTACTGACAATTGTTTATTACTGGAAAGAAACAGTACTTAGAAATTAGAAAAGGAGACCTTAGGTAGTTGTTAGGTTCTGTCCATTCACTTCTCATTGCTAGAGCTGAGCAGGAAATGGTTTTCCCATCCTGTGAGTGTTTTTGAAATTCTGAATTATTTTGCCATCACAAATCACAATGAAAATTTTCACAAATCAATCATTCAAAGATCTTTTCAGATAGGGCCAACCAAGCATTTCATTTTGATTATTTTCAAACATTCCATCTTATTTTGACCTTTTTTATGTTTAAAACTTTTTTTAGGATAAATTAATTAAAACTTTGAAATGAAAAGTAATTTCAAATTGAAAAATGAAAGTTTTCATTTCTAAAATGTCAAAACAGGATTTTTACCAACCTGTTTTTCAATCAGGAGATTTGGAAACCAACCCTTGCCTGGGAACAGTTTTAATTTCAACAAACACCATTTTCTGATGAAAATGTTTCCTTGGAAAATTCCCGACCAACTATATTCACTGCCACTAGCTGGAGAAACAAAAACATGTTTTCTATGAAATGTGAGAAAAAGAGGGATCAGATTAAATTTTTTGAGAAGCATAGTATCTCTTTTTTCCTCTATTCAAGCACTGAATTAAAACTGTTACTCAAAAATGTTCAAATGCTACTCAAAAAGTTAAATAGAGGGCATCCCCTGTTATGGCCTACATGTTCAATGACTGCATAGTAGATATGATCAATGCAGTCTGCCTTTTAAAGTTTCAGTGATGTGTAAATGTCTTCTAAATTAACCAAAATGAAAATACAATGGAGGTTGCATTTACATTACATGTTATTTATTTATATAACACCAAAGTACTGAGAAAGGGTAATATTCAACAGCCAAAATAAATATCTCAACAACTTAAATAACTTTGTACAATTCTGCCAATTATTGTATTTTAAATAATATAATCTACAACTTTGCTGACATACATTAATTGTATGCTATTTAAGTTGACTGAATTTAAGGAACTGTTATTTTGTGGTGACTAGCATGTTTGAACAAACTGCTTTTCATTATACCACATGAGGTTTGAAGAAGTTTTTCTTTATAAAATAAACTGTTCGAAACATACAGGCTTACCCCTACCAGGTATCTGACTCTCAACACATTGTTGATGTATTTAGATGGGACATATCTGGAGCTGTCATTGGTACTGAATGTGGAACACTGGAGTCAGGTTCATCTATGGTATTCCTCAGAGATGGAGAGAGAAAACTATGTACTCCATATATGGACACTACAGGTTATGGGAACCTGAGATTTTACTTCAGCATGGGTGAGTATGTACTTTTAACATATTTGGGACATGCAAAACATATCAGACTCGAATTTGAGAATAAATTTGAAATCCTACAATCTGAACCAAAAGACGCTAAATATCTTCTAAAGATGATAGTTTTGAGTCACTCCACCTCTACACCGGTGTGACTTCATTGATTTCAATAGAGTCACACCAGTGTGAGAGGAGAGTAATACAGTGGAGAATCAGGCCCAATTTATTCTGTCTGAAGTGGGAGTTGTCTCCAGGTGGGAGCTATTGTGTTAATTTTAGAGAGAGAAAATGGGGTCCATAGAGTCACTGTCCAGCATTAAACAGTTTTAAACAAGGTTCAGGGTTTGGTATACAGAGACCTCAGCCTGCTTAATACCATGGCAAAAAAAAAATCCTTTTAATCTTTTATTAAAAATACAGAAAAGAAGGAAAAACAGTTAATGCAATTGAAATGTAAAGTATTAAATAAGGCTTTCATTTTAACAAATCCCTTGTTCTCTTTTCCTGTAGCTGGAGAGAGTCTTTACCAGGAATAAAGCCCATGTTTGACAGTCTCTTAGGTGGCAATAACTGTCCTTTTGGGGAAAAGTGAAGTTAGCTGAGATAGGCTGAAGCTGTTGTTGTTGCTTTGTTATTAAAGTCCAATCCCATTTTCTAGAAGACAAAACAAGACAAACACGCATGAATGGGAAAGGAAAGAACAGCAAAGATAAAAATGCAACTTTTTCTGTCTCTGATGTTGACTTTCACTTGCAACCTCACTGCTGGAAAAATACAGGCCCAGCACATGGTCTTATCAGCCACTCTGAGACCTGGCAAATATACATCGGCCTGTTTAGGGCATTGCTTTAAGCTGCCTCTTTCTGGTCCCGGGCTTACAGCAGTGTTGCAAAATATATAATCCTGGTCAGCTGAGCCAGACTCTGCTTAGACAGAAGGCAAAAGAAGAGGAATAAGAAAGATAAGAAATAAGGTGGGGAAGGAAAAGGACACATGAGATGGGGGAGAATAGAGCTTCACATCCTAGATGACATTTGGGATTCAGCCAGAGCTGGTGGAGGTGACAATGTCATCTGGGTCCCTCTCTCTGGCTTGGTCTCATCAGGACAGGATCAGAATGAAAAAGACCCAGGTTCCCAGGAAACATTGGGGTGGCAGCCATAATCGTGAATCTCCTGCAGTCACCAATTTTTCTCACAAAGTCTGTTTCTTTAAAAAAACCCAAAAGGGAGTGATGGGCGGAATAGGCCATCCTCTCATTATTTTGTTCGTCACTCTCGCCTAACTCCTGACTTGCCACATTTAATCCATTGATTTCTGATTCCACATCTGCGTTGTTGCCACATATGATCTCAACACAGTGCTTCAGTTATATCAGTAACACCTTTTTGTTTAGACTAACTCAGGCATTCTGTATTTCACTTTTAATAATTTTTTACAAACAACCTTATGTAACATTCTGGGTTGGACTTCTGTTACCTTTTTCACATCAAAGTTTGCAAACATTTGTTATTCCAGGTTACCTAACAATATTACAAACTTCCATCCACTTTCCCACAGTTAGGCTCACAGCTGAGGAAGGCCTTCTAGGCCTCAATTATTACAACAGACCATGTCTCTGTTAACTAACCCACAAAATGGTTTCTGCTCCTGAGCTACTAAGCCATCACCAGACACATGAATAGCTGCCACAATAATGTCTTCCACGAGGGTGAAATTCAACCCCAGAGCACAAGGTACACACAAGAACTCCACAATACTGAAATACTATATTAAATACTTAAGTGGTGCTGAGGATTGTGAGCAGACCTTTCACGATGGGATGAATTTCACCCTGAATGGTTTTCTTGGGGGGCAAAAGTAAACTAGCAAGAATAAAAGATGAAGTAAAGCAGGAAGTTTCCTCTCCAAATAAGAAGGCTGTTGTTAGTACAACTGTATTAGGCATTCGCTCTCACAAATCCAAATTCATACAAATGTTTGTTGGGTGTGGGGAAATCATCCAATATTTTGTTGTATTTTTCCAGGAATGTAATGTGTACATGTATAAATAAAGGAAATTTCACATGAAATTTATTCTCTCAACACAGTATTTAGTTTTTAGAAAATAGGGAAGAAAATAATGGGATGATAAAGGAGGAAGCATGGATTAAATTAGTGACCTTTCAAAGCCACCTTTTGAGTCAACAAGAAAAAAACCCTTAATTCATTGATTTAAAGTCCTGCTGTAGTTTCTCTGAATTGTCACACATCTCCCCTGTGTTACATGATTTACCAATAAAGTACAGGAAAGGGAGGTTGCCTTATTTCCAGGTCTTCCAGGCATTACAACACCTGCAAGAGAAACAGGAAAGAAGCTTTGTCAACCTTCTGAACTTACGGGAGAGGCTGTCAGTTCAGCAAGAGTGGTGGAGAAATTGGGTGATCGCATTGAAAACATAAGCTATGCCTGTTTGTAGCTAAATGCATAATAGTGTAAATATTCAGGGATACAAATAAAGCCTCACAGAAGCAAGTAGAGCTTTCATAGTCCAATGTAAGTCACAGCAAAGATGTAAGCCTTATAAGGCTTTTCAGAACACGCTTTGCTTATTCCACCCCTATAATTGGCCATCTTTGCTTGACAAAGCAATTGAAGTCTTTTATATCTGAAATCTTACAGACTATTTAAAAGAGTTTCCTCATCCTGTTTTTTAAACCAACCTGCAATGTCAGCCTGATACAGGAAAGCGTGAAACTTCCTTTTTTCAGTTACAGATACCTTGTTTTAATATTCATTATCCAGGATACCAAATGGAGCTATGCCAATAAAATATACTACCATTAGCGTCCATGTTGTTTAAAGCCATTCTATCTCTATTGCAGCATTTAAAGAATATGTCCAGCTCAGATATACCTCCACCAGGGCACCAGGGCCGGCACCAGCCGACCAAGCACGTGCTTGGGGCGGCACCTTAGAAGGGGCGGCCAATGTTGGGGTGGCGGGGGGCGCTCGCGGTGTTTTTGTTTTTTGTTCGGCGGGGGGTGGTTGAGGGGTTTTTTTTGTTTGTTTCGGCCGGGCGCTCGGTTGGGCGGCACGGCGCTCCGGGGCTTTGGCAGGCCTGGTGAGGGGCTCAGGGTGGGGGTTTGACCGGCCCGGCGCGGCGCTCGGGGGGGTTGGGCAGCACGGCACGGCGCTTGTGGGGGGTGGGGGTTTGGCCGGTGCGGCGCTCCGGGGGTTTGGCCGGCCCAGCGAGGCACTCCGGGGGTTTGGCCGGCCCGGCCCAGCCCGGCGCTCGGGGGGTGGCGGGGGTTTGGCAAGCTCGGCGAGGTGCTCCGAGGGTTTTGGCGGCCCGGCCCGGCGCTCGGGGCGGGGGGTTGGGCGGCGCGGTGCTCCGGGAGTTTCGGCGGCCCGGCGCTCAGGGGGCGGGCAGAGGTTTGGGCGGCCCGGCCCGGCGCTTGGAGGGCGGGGGTTTGAGCGGCCCGCCACTCCGGGGGTTTCAGTGGCCCGGCGCTTGGGGGGCGGGCAGGGGTTTGGGTGGCCCGGCGCGGCGCTCAGGGGTTTGGGTGGCCTGGCGTGGCGCTCGGGGGGCGGGGGTTTGAGCGGCCCGGCACTCCGGGGCTTTGGGCGGCCCGGGCCGGCACTCTGGGGGTTTGGCCGGCGCGGCGCTCGGGGGGGGCGGAGTTTGGCCAGCGCAGCGCTCGGGGGGGTTGGGCGGCCCGGCGAGGCGCAGCACTCCAGGGGGGGGCGGGGGTTTGGCCGGCGCGGCACTCGAGGGGTTTGGGTGGCCTGGCGCGGCGCTCCAGGGTGGGCGGGGGTTTGGCCGGCCCGGCGAGGCGCTCGGGGGCGAGGGGTTTGGCCCGGCGAGGTGCTCCGGGGATTTGGGCGGCCCGGCGCGGCGCTCGGGGCGGGGGTTTGGGCGGCGCGGGTGCTCCGGGGGTTTCGGTGGCGCGGCGCTCGGGGGGCGGGCAGGGGTTTGGGCGGCCCCCCCCGGCACTCGGAGGGCGGGGGTTTGAGCGGCCTGGCACTCTGGGGGTTTCGGCGGCCCGCTGCGGCGCTTCGGGGGCGGGCAGGGGTTTGGGTGGCCCGGCGCGGCGCTCAGGGGTTTGGGCCCGGCGCGGCGCTCGGGGGGCGGGGGTTTGAGCGGCCCGGCACTCTGGGGCTTTGGGCGGCCCGGGCCGGCGCTCGGGGGGGTTGGGCGGCCCGGGCCGGCGCTCGGGGGGGTTGGGCGGCCCGGCGCTCTGGGGGTTTGGCCAGCCCGGCGAGGCGCGGCGCTCGGTGGGGGGGGTTCGGCGGTGCGACGCTGGGGGAGGTGTTACTGCGGGGCAGCACTCTTCTTTTTTGCCTGTGGCGGCAAAAAAGTTAGAGCCGGCCCTGGCCTCCACGGCTGCTACCACATGAAAGCTTTACAAGTCTCTTGAGCTCTACAGATATGGAGATGCTGCCCCAGCTGAAACCCTGTTCCTTTGCAGGGGGGAAAAACAAGTCACAAACTCTACTGTGTCTAACTCCCTTTGAGCCCATGTTAATGACATTAGGGAACAGGGGCACACTGAGCAAGATGCACCGTGCATTTCCCCAAGCAAATTCTTGCCTGCCTGCGTGCCTGCTGGCCAGCTGACTGTTAGCCAGAGAGGAAGTAGATGAATAGATTCATGGAGTTTATGGCTAGAAGGGACCATTATATCATCTCATCTGACCTATGTGTTCCATGCCATTAAATTTCACTGTTCCCCTATATTCAGCCCAATAACTTGTGTGTGACTAAAGTATAACTCATGCTTAGCTAACTGTGCTTCCCAAAGTATCTGGGAAGTGCCACAACTATGGATAAATGGGGAAAGGGAGGAAGAAGGGGATGAGGGAACCTTTCCATACCCAACTGGGGGTCCACTTCTTGAGGCAGAACTGCTTAGGACCTCACTGCCATAACAAGGCTTTGGGACACAGGACTAGCACCCTCTTCACATCCATGAATGCCAAGTATATTGGGAGAGCCAGCAATAAGGTTGCTATGTTAATACTAGTATTTTTAATTTATATAGCACCTTTCATTCAGAGATCTCAAAGCAACTAACAAATTCTAATTAGTCCTGCCAACAATCCTATGGATTACATAAACATTATTCTCATTATACAGGTGCGCACAGAGAGTCTTGCTGAACTTGCCCAGAGTTACACACCAAGTCTGTGAAAAACGAAAATCACCCAGAAATCCTCCTGACTCCTAATGCCATTCTTAAACCACTACACCATGCTCCCTTCCATTGAGCAATGGGAGTTTGGCTGAGTAAAGACTGTCTCTCTTATTCCCTACTGAAAGTACTGTAAATCACAATTACAAATGGCATATCTTTTACTTCTCCACAATATTCACTAAGGGCTCTATTGTGCTAATATGTATCAGGAACTATGTAGCACCACCCCAGTGGTACCTCAAAGGGAGGCAGAGAAAGTATGGCTGCAACCACACCCATGAAGACAGTGTCTGGCATGCACCTAGTTAGCCTTGTTAGCTAGTGGAGTGAGGAGGAGGAAGAAGTAGAAACTATGGTCCCACAGGCTCTCTGAACCTCCCTCTGTATCTTTTGGAGAGGCTAGCCCTGAACAGCCCTGCCACTGCCTGCTTGCAAGGACTACTCTTGTGCCCAGGGCCCAGTACAATCTTGCTATATGGCCTCTGTGTTTGCACAGCACCAAACATGATGGAGCCCTGAACCTGACAGAGGCCTTTGACTCTAACCAGGATGTAAATACTAAATAATAACAATTCACTGATTTCTACCAGAAACATAGGAAATCAAACACTGAAAAAAGCAGAGCACTTCCATGTGAATAGGGTGTAAAATGCACAGATACAAACACCACTTGTGGCATAACATTGTTTTTATTAAAATTTATTTCAATAAACTGATAAAAATAGTTACTTAGGCTTTTCTGTCAAGGCCTTGATCTCCAGCATGGCCTATCTGATCGAATGGTTCTTATACATTATTCCATTGGGGCTTGTGTTCTTTTGTTTCAGATCTTAGTTTAATAATATCTAGGTGTAATTGTTTCATAATTATGGGAATTTAATGTGATTGTACTTTTAAATAACACGTGCTTCAATTATTTTGTTTCTCAAATATGTATTGTAAAGGGGGAACTTGTGATTCTGGAGAAGCCCATGAAAATGATGTCCTCCTCTATGCAAAGATAGAAGGAAAGAAAGAGCACATAGCTCTTGATACACTGACCTATGCTTCTTATAAGGTAGGTGTTATAGACAAAGATAGACAGACAACCTACATTTTTAAGCCAATTTGACCATGCTGAGTGTGGCATTCTACTGGGGTAATTCAACAAGAGCTTTTCAAGCAACTAACATATACAGATCACTCTGTTAGAAAGCATCTGAGCATCAAAATTCTGCAATGCTCACTACTTAACTCATTTGGTGCCAGGATAATAGACTAATAAGAAGGTAGCAGATAAAGAGGTTGGAAGCTTATAATTATTATAGCTATTTTTGAGCATGAGAGCATGCAGCAGCTAGATTGGGGGAATGGGAGTGTCAATAAAGGAGAGGTTTGTGCTGTCCGTGTGGTCTGGTAAGCAGTCAGGTAGGCATGGTAGGTTTGTGAAGCTAGCGTTGGGCAATAATTTTGCAGTCCTACTGTGATAGCAGATGTATCCTTTAAAAAGAACGTGCTGTTTTTGTTGTCTCAGAAAATATGGGGCTTTCATACGCGATTTCCAAAGAGTTCTCTATTGTGAAAGGAACACTTGAGCAAAATTCACCCTGGGTTTTGTCAAGCTTATACAACACCAATCAAAATATGAGAAGTCTAGATGAAAGTTAAAATTAGAGCTGAGCGAATAATGGATTTTTCGGTTCGCTGGCAATTGTGTGACCTCGCAGTCTCCTTTTTGGTTGTTTAGCACAAGCAGACAGACTCCCTGGAATGATGACACAGGCAAGAGCTCAGTAAACAACAGACAATGTATTTATTACTAAAAAAGGATACAGAGACAGCTCCATTCCTATTGCTGGAAAACACTTTTGCCTTCTCACCCAGGCAACAAGAATATTCACCCCTCAATTTCTTCTCAGGATTGCTTCCTGAATCTGGGTTCCTTCCTGCTATGAAGAGCCATATGCTTTAGGGGCTGTCTGTGGATGTGCCATACACAGAGCCCTAGCCAGCACAGTAACTCTGGTACAATATTTTTATTGTGCTGTCTAAAAGGAAGAAGAAAAGAAAGGAGTTACATATACATATGCACACAACATTGTTACAAACTAAACTACAGCATGTTTATACCTTACAGTACATAGAGGATATTGTATTAAAGGTCTAGTCTACTTAAAAAGTACTTTTATCACTTTCTTTTGTTAACACCTAAGATTACTATAACTATAAAATTTAGAGAAAAATATTTCTTTTTTCAGTCTGTTTACTTTATGTATTTGAAAGCACTTTGTGCTGAGTCAGTTTTGTTGTTTCACTGTAGTAAAGTTTCTCCTGTTTTTTGCATGGCAATAGGAAACAACCCACTTTAAAAAAAGGAAATTATTATTGACAACTGAAGAAAATAATAGGGTGACTCAGAGGCAGGGGTAGTCTCTACAACTACATTTGACATGTTTTTTTTCAAATCGACTACATTTACAGCTGAAAATGTCCCTTTAATATATTAAAAAAGACTAGTCATGTAGCTCCAGACACATGAGCTAAATTTCATCAAAAGAACATTTCCTTATATTTCAAACACGATATCCTCTCCAAATTATTCCATTCTATTTAAACCAGAGGTGCACTTCCATTGCATTTGCTAATGTGAACTGGAAGAGTTGAGAGGCAATACCATTTTCTAACGCACCATCACTGCTAAGCAATCAAGCTTAATTAGTATTTTTCAGAACACAGAAGACATAGTCCCTTCAAGGTATTTACAGTCAAATACTCTGATTATTGTAGGTGCTGAGCACCTCTGATTCCCAGGGTAGTGATGGCCATGCAGTGAGTTAAATGAGTTTTTGTCTGGGTTCTTTTGTGGGGAGATGGTTAATTTAATAGTCAACATGAAAGAAGCAACATGGATAATGGGCTAGTATTGTTTGGCCCCTTTGAAATTATTGCTGCTATTTTATAAACAGTACTTCTCTGTGTAATTTTTTTATATAAATCTAATTAGTTTAATTTCTTTTGGAGGTTCCATCTTTGGCTTCTGTTGTCATTAGTCCGGAGCTGCAGACTCCTGCTACCAAGTTCTGTCTTAAGCAAAAGAATCATCAAGGGCATAACAAGAATGTCTGGGCTGTCGATTACTTCCATGTCCTGCCGGTACTCCCCTCCACCATAACTCACATGATCCAGTTTTCCATTAATCTGGGCTGTGGAACTCATCAGCCTGGTAACAGGTACAACAGGCTAGATTTATCTTGCAACTAACCTGCTTTCTTATACTTTTTATATTATAGCATCTCTGAAATGATTTGGATATTTTTTCCTAGAAAGAAAGAAGGCAATTAAAAACAACAAATGTAAACAGGTTTGAGGCTTGCATGCAGCATCTCACCTAGCACCAGTCGAGTCTTGTTCTCATTGAAGCCAGCAGAAGGGTGGTTATTGACTTCAGGAGGAAGGACAACTGTATGGTTAAGGCACTGGACTAGTTCTCAGGAAATGTGCGGTCACTTCCTGGCTCTGCAGTAGATGCCTTGTGTGACTGTGGGCAAACCACTGAGGGCTTGATCCTGTACCAGTTGAAAGTCAATGGCAAAACTATCATTGATTTCACCGGTCACAGAGTGAGGGCTCAGTTGCTATTCTGTACAATGGAGATATTATTGTCTCCCTACCTCACTGGTCAAATCATGAAGTTCTTATTCAGGTCATATTCTGACACAACTCCAGTGATATTAATGGGACTTTTGCTGAACTAAGCATTAAGGACTACAGGATTTGGCTCTTCATGCTTTGTTGGGTGAAGATATTGGGTGCAGGGCTGGCTCCAGGCACCAGCGAACAAAGCAGGTGCTGGGGGGGGGGGGGCAATGGGAAGGACCTGCCACCGAATTGCCGCCGAGAAATGAAGCGGCGCGGTTGAGCTGCCGCCGAAGTGCTGCGATCGCAGCTTTTTTTTTTTTACCCTTCACCGCTTGGGGCGGCAAAAAAGCCTAAGCCGGCCCTGATTGGGTGTAGGCAAGAACCTTCTTGTATCTTATAAAAATAAATGTCAGCACATCATGGATTTCGCAAGGGATCAAGGTGTGGAAAAGAATAGTTTCCAAAATAGGCTTGCACACACCTCCGTGCTGAAGAAAGAGCAATGATGTATGCCTCTGAGTGTGCTATTGGCAACCCTGTTTACTAATCTTCCATAGATTATTGCTGCCAATAGCATGAATAATCCACACTGGAATGGTGCAAAGTGTCCATTGTCAGATCAGAGCTGTGTGGGCATAAACATGAGGACCTCACATCTAGGCCCAACTCCAGAACATTCCCCTCTGGCTTTTCTTTTAGAGGGGCTGCAAAGAGGTTTCTCCATGGAATCAGGGGAGGAACTTGGATAGAGAAAGGAGGCCAACAGCTGCGCCATGTTTCCACTGCTTCGGGTGGATTTTCTGGTGGTCATCTACATGCAATGACTGCTAGAATTTGTCCTGTCATATTTAATGGGTTATATTAGCAGTTATAAGTATTTTAACCATATGTGCCCAGGAATTTGAGAGCTAAATATAAAATGATCCTTTAAAGGAAAGTTTTCTTTTAAAAACCATAATATTTATTATATCATCTGAATCACAAATTTTCTAGTGGAGTTTTTTTGTAGTGTTTTTATGTTTTCATGTTAATTTTCTTCCCACTCACATAGCATTTCTAAGACAGGCATGAGCTCCTTCACAACAAAAGAAACACTAGGTCTCCATAAGCATGATTTGCATTTCACAAATAATTTGGAAGTGCAGATCTCCTGGCCTACAGTATTATTCATAATGTTTTCATTACTGGGAATGCAAGAGAATATGTTATGTGAATACAACCCTCCAAAGTATCAGTAGAGGTAAATCTGAAATGAATTGGCTGAAATCTCACAAACCATTTTAATATATGTTTATAAGATCATGACAATAGTTGTATAGTAAGACACTCTTTAAATAAAATCATATTCTCAGTAAATTATTCTAAATAGAAAAGTCATAGCCCAGCAATGTGGTGTCAGGATGATGAACTGTGACTTTTTTAATTCTTCATTTGTGTTATTTAAAAGAGTGTTAGAAACAAATTATGCTTAGTAAATTACTCTACGTGAATATTTCAATAAAGCAGCAAAGCTCAAATAAATGAAATGTTTTCTACATTACTTGTTGAAGGTTCGCAGAATGTTAGAAATCTAAAGCCATTCACGGACTCATGTATTATAAACACTTTATTTTAAAAAAATAAGCTGCAGTGAAATGCAAGGGTGGGGGGAACATGCCATCAGGAGCTTCATGGGAGCTGAAGTCCTCAAGGAACATTTGTGGATATATTGCAGGGAATGACACTGCATTGACAGGGGCTTGACTATATCATCTAACACAGTGATACTGAGACTGAGGCTCGGGAGCCACAAGTGGCTCTTTAATGTGCCTCCTGTGGCTCTTTGCAGCACATGATATTAAAACACCGTGTGATTTAATTATAAACCAATCTAAGTTATTAACCAATCAGGATGCTTTTACTATGTTGTTAGCCAATTGTAGAATACGTGGTCAGTCATTTTGCTGTGAGAATAATATATATATATATATATATATATATATATATATATATATATATATATATATATATATATATATATATATATATATAGGTAAATGAAACAATGAATTCATACTACTGTGGCTCTTTTGGATAATGTAGATCTCTAATTTGGCTCCTGAACCACAGAGGTCTGAGTATCACTGATCTAATGGGTCTTCTCCTTGTCTGATTTCCATCTGTCTGTATTCACTGGTACATTTCAGCAGCTATGTGCAGCTTTGGAGATACACAGTTTATGGCTCTGTTGTGTCACTAGAGCAGCTCTAAACATCTGGGATGCTGAGTCCAGGTGAGCTTTACCTGCTCTGTCACAGTCATGTGATACCAATTGGGTAATGCTGTTCTCAGAGATGGCTGTAGTGGTGCCTCTCCATCCAGCTGCTATGTAGATAGACAGATGCACTGAGCAGTCCCCCCCACTCCCTAATGCCAGGCATTGGTTATTCTTTTTATGACTGGCATTCAGTCATTGAGGGAAAGACTGTAATGACAGTTGGATCTGATAACTATCAGAGAGTGAAAAGAAAAAAGGAGCATTAGGTGGATGACTAATATTGTCTCCCCTGTCTTCTAAATATATACCTATCTGGGGATTGATAGTAGCAGAGGTTTTGCCCACACTCGATATTTAAAGAAAAGTAGAAAGAAGGAAAATCAGTCAGTCTCTTCAACAGTGAGAAAACTCATTGGAGTTAGTCTAACCCTAAGGCTACTGCCAGTGTGCTACTCCCATGAGCAGTGTAGCCTCAGGTGGGGATGGAGGGACAGATCAAAGACAGAGGGTTTCCTCAACAGGAGCACAGCTGAAATATTCCAATACCTGGGGGGTTGTCTTCTATAGGTGTATGGAGACATTCTTTCCTCCGACAGGTTGGCCTGCTATAGAGCTAGTATCCACAGCCTTATGCAGGGTGCATGGATTAGAGAGTCCTGGATATTTTGAGCTATAAAGGGTTTTATATAATTTCCTAATCAAAGCACCTATTGTATGCCAAAAATATTTCAGTAGTGCTGTGCTACGTGCTTGGGCAGTCAATCACTTGGCCTTTTAGTCCAGATAGCTCTGAGTGAAGGAAATATAAATAACATAACTCATTTGCTTTCTCAATCTAGTGACTCTGCCAAGGAAATAATTCATAAAATCTATTAGCAGTCAGTTCAGTCAGACTCTCCTTCTTAATATTTTTCTTCAGTACTGCACTCTGACTGGTTCTTACTAACAGGTAATACTCCTGGAGGAATTCTATGCCAAAAAATTAAAAATTCTGCACATAATATTTTAAAATTCTGCAAATTTTATTTGACAAAAATAACACTACATAATCACTCCAGTTTCAATTATTTTGGTAATTTATTTCAAAATATCTGTCAGCAAGTAACAACACAGACACAAAATTTCCCCCAGAAGTAGAGTTAAAGAAACCCCTCTGACAACCCAGTTCCTGTTTCTCTGCCTCCTCATCGCCCCCCCCAAAACCCAACCATGGTCCCCCCCATCCAATACACCCAACACCCTACCCTCCAGAGCCCAGCCGCAGGGCCCCCCCAGCTCAGATACCCACTCCCTACCCCTCAGAGCCCAGGGATCCTGAGGGAGAAACAGCCTGTTGCTCGGTCACAGGCTTGGGTGAAGTTTCCTGTACGCCGCCCTCTCCTTCCCTCAGGGGATGCTGGGAACTGCAGCTGCCAGGAACCCTCTAGCTCCCTCCCACTCCCCCTGGCAGTGTCTTCTATGTGTGAGCTGTACTCTGCCGGGTCCAGCGGCCCCTAGTGGCAGCCAGCAGCACTGCAGCCCATTTCTGTGGGGGAAAGGAAATTCTGCGCTAAAACATTAATTTCTGCAAAATTCTGCATTGGGCAGTGGTGCAGAATTCCACCAGGAATAATGTAAGAGTAACATCAATCCCATTTAAATACAACATAAAAATAAACGTGTAATGGCAAAATAAGGACTGCAATAATTGTTTTCACCTCTATCAGTTAAAGGTGTTCATATATGGTTTACGTTTTGTTGTCTTTAAAATACTGAGCTTGCTTCATATTTTCATTTTCAGTGTTTTGCCCTCAAAGGCATTTCATATTTCAACATCAGAGATATCAATTATTTAGCAACCAATGAGTTTTAAAGCTTTTATATGTTGGTGCTACAAATGCTGATGTATTATATTTAGTCTGAGGTGAATACTCTGTTTATGTTGTTAGTGTCTACTTGGAGTTTTCAACCAATCATGGCCGTTCCTGGTCCTTACTTCACACTGAGTGCTTGCCTGAGATATGTGCTGGGTCTCATCTTCCTCACAGTACCATCTATGCCTCTGAAAACTACAGTGGGTAAGAGAGTTCTGTGCAAAACTAGCAGAGATTCAAGACTACAAAAGGAAGTAAATCCTTTGTGACAGTGGAAAGCAGTAAAGAAAGTGTCCCCATGCAATCTTTCATTTCTGATTAACTGGGGATAGCAAGCAAAGGCTACCCAGAAATGAAAAGTTATATACCTCAGATTGTTTTTGTTGTATAGCAATATTATTTTTCTGATGCTACAGGCAAAAATTACATACATACATACATACATACACACATACACAAAATGAGGCAAAATTTACTTGAGTTTTTGTTTTGATTAATCTATTAAATTATAATAATAAAGGTCTCTTCCACCTATGGCCATGTTTTACATGATCCACATCTTTTACTAATTTGGAATTATGACATTTGGAATACAATGTACCTCCGGATTTCAGTAGCCAAAAATTGTGATCGTAAATATTTTGTTGGGTAGAACAGCATATAGAGGTTCAGCAAGAAAAAAATAGCCATTGACTGGGTGAAATGTGCTAATCATGCATTAATCTAACAGAAGAAAAATAAAGGGCCAGATCCTGTTCCCAATTAAGTATGCTTGATGCTACTCTGGCAGTGCAACGTGGACTTAAGTGACCATCTGTGGATTCCTCTTGCATAGGGCAATCCCATGATGGCACAGAGCTGACATAACTGCCTGTATCCCACCTCCCAGCTTCCTTGTAGCCCTCGGAATAGAGAGCAAGTCAGAGGCATGACCATGGAAGGGAACATAGTTGGAGTGCCTTGACGGCCATTACAATTGATCATAACTTACAGCAGACATGAGATGCTCAGATAATTATAAGGATGACAGCCATACAACTACCTAGAAGTTTCACTAGTGGCCAGAGCCATCCCCTGCCTGCCCGCCCCAGGATTGGGTGGCTGTAAAGGTGGCAAATAGCAGTCTTGATCCCCTCTTCAGGTCCTGCTCCAAGTGGAGCTCAGCCAGATCCAAGGACTTAACTCTATATGTAGCTTTAGAGAGGTCCACTGTCAGGGAAAGGTTCATTATACTAAGCAGTTCAAGGGCAGTATTAACTTTGATCATTTGAATAGAAACAACAGCATATTTTTGTTTGTTTCATTTTAAATGCTTTAAATGACATATATTGTAATGTATTAAAATACCATGGGCCAAATTCTCCTTTGGGTAGCTGTGGGGTGGGAAAGCGATTGGGGCACTAGCCTGGGACTTGGAGTTAACGATTAAAGATTTTTTTTTCAGGAACAAATATTTAATATTGGGCTCTTCAATCTATCAGAGAACGATATAACGCAATCCAATAAATGAAAGTCCAAGCTAGACAATTTCAGACTAGAAATAAGGTGTACATTTTCCATGGTGAAAGTAATTAACCGTTGGAACAATTGACTAGAGACATGGTGGATTCTCCATCACTGACAATTTTTAAATCAAGATATTTTTCTAAAAAGATCTGCTTTAGGGATTATTTTGGGGAAGTTCTATGGTCTGTGTTATACAGGAGGTCAGACTAGATGATCACAGTGGTCCCATCTGGCCTTGGAACCTATGAATCATTTACAGAGCACATAAATCTGTAGTAACTGCATTGACTTGTGAAAGCAGAATTTAGGTCCATATAAGTATAAAGTTCTTAAAACTCTTCAGTGTAAAATAAATGTCAGCAATGTATACTAATATTTAACAACTACCATTTAAAAATGCGAGAATTTATGTGTGAAATGTATTTCAGGTGGAACCGAATAACTATTCCCCTTCCCAGTGCAGCATTAACCAGAAATACCAGGATTCGATGGAGACAAACAGGACCAATCCATGGAAATATGTGGGCGATTGATAATAGTTAGTATTCATACCTGTTATCATCATGTACCATTCAGGTACAATTTCCATACACAGTTCCCAGTAGACACATATTTCCCAATGTCATAAGGCAGGGATTTGCAGATTGTTAAACATCCATCTTATTTGCACTTGGTCACCAGTCTTTAATGAAGCTAGAGGGGAATCATATAATCTGAAAAGGCAGTGGAATCAGAAGATAAAATGATGTATAGAGTGGCAGCGAGCAAAATGTAGATTATCTTTTTTTTTTAATTGAAAGCTTTCTAAAAGTAGAATATTCGTGATGAGGGGCTAATATAACATTTCCTCTGACTGCTTAGATCCAGTTAACATAAGTAGGTACTACATTGTGCTATTAAGAATGTGTACTGTACTTCCCTAAGTAACAACTGCAACATCTGGGATATATTATACCTGCTAGACCCAGAAGACCTTAATAAAGAAACACTGCCACCAGCACATGGATGACAGCTTTTGCATTGTGTACAGTATTTGATAGGGAGAAGTATCTTCTATGATAGTACATTTCTCTAGTTCCATTTTAGAGGCTTATTTTTACCTAAATTATTTTCTAATACCTATAAATACATTTTTTTTTTTATTGTGCATTTATTTTGAAAAAAACAAGGCGACAATAGGAGTCTTGCAGTGAATCACATAGTAATAAATCTTACAGTCATGGAAAGTCAGGCTCAGTCAGGATAGGAATATTTAAAACAGAAACAAGTACTTTGTGAATGCAAGATTTGTATATCCCTGGATTTATACCTCATATATAACAATGACCATATATAAGGATGATACTGAGAGGGCCACAGCTAATTAAAAGAAAGACGTTCTGCTACAAACCAAGGTGCAGATATATTTGTGGAGCACAGGAATTTGTTTTTCTAGGTATGTAGATAAAAATGCATTATATTATGAATGCATATTTTATAGTCTGAAACTTCTGGTTAAATTGTGGGGTGCCACAATTCTTAAGACGCTTTGACATGATATTAGGGAACAGCAAGATACAGCACATTTTAATTTTAATTTTAAACAAGCTATGCTCCCAATATCACTACATTTTAAGTGTTACAAAGAAGCCCTTTGGCATTTTGAAAAAAGAAAAGCCTTTTGAAACTGCCAGGATATTGAAATGTAAAAAAAAAAAATATTGAGCTAATGAAGTAGTTAATTTCCATCACGTTTTTGGAAATGCTATTTCCTTATTCCCATTAGTGTGATTTAGTATCATCTCAATATTCCCAAGGCAGTATTAATTCTTGTCTAGAATATAGCGACATTATCTCAAAAATTAAGCAAAATGAAGGGTAAGTCAAAACACTGATGTCTATGAAAGGTGAGAATATATAAGGATATACAAAATGTAGCTGTCAATGCAAGTTTCTGGAAACAACAGAATGATTCAGTCAATGCAAGTCTACAGAAATTTTACAATAGGAAGAAAAATACAGGGTTTGGATTGTTAATTCAAAAATATTATTATCACTCAGTATTACATCATGGGGATTTTTCGTCTTTTAAAAAATAGCCTTCACAGCATATCAGACCTTTAAGGGGAAAGCTCCTGTCTAAAATTTATCTCCATGAGTCACCAATAAATCCTGATCATGAACTAATGCCATAGGTTTGGGTAGTCAGGAGTCTTGTTAAACCCTCTGCAGAATTCCTGCAGTTCTCTTTTGACTTTCTTTAAACTTCTTGCACTGCCAAAGAGCGCAGTCTTTTGGAGGACAATGACTGTGATGTCTTCCACTCCTAATGTGTTCTTGAGCTGCTCATCCATACCCTTAGGGATTGCTCCAAATGCTTCACAGATCAATGGATCACTTTTGTTCTAGTTTTTCATAATTGTTCCACTTCATGGCATAGCTCTTCATATTTAACTATCTTCTCTTCTTGTTTTCTTTTTATGTTTGTCTGCTGGCACGGCAATGCCAATTAACATGGTCTTGTTTGTTTTCTTTTCTACAACCACTATGTCTGGCCTGTTGGCCTGCACTGTTTAGTCTGTGACAATTGCCAGATCCTGTAAAATCTTCATTCTCTAGAGCACTTTCAAATTGGTGGGTCATAATTTTGCATGTTTTATTTAAATCCATATTTGCCACAGAGGCTCCAATTCAGACAGTTGGCAATCTCATTGTGTCTCTTCATAAATTCTTTTCCAGTCAGGCTCCTGTAGGCACACAACAAAATTTCCACCGTCTCTTCTTTTTCAGAACACATTCTGCAGTTCGGAGAGCAGTTCTGTTGGCCAGTTTTGTTTAGAATGTAATCAACCCTTAATGATTGCTCTTGTGCAGTCATAATGAGGCTCTCTGTCTCTCTTTTGAGGTATCCTTCTACAAGTCATAAGCTTGTTAATCTTTGATCACTAATGGCTTTGATCTCTCTCCATTGCATTGATTTCTCTGTAAATCTTTCTAGTCTTTCTTTGGTATTTGCTTTCTCCTTTTTTATGTTTTCTTGGGCTGGAATGCATGCTTGTCCAGCACTTGGTATAGCAACCACATGATCTTTTATTTTGGCTGACTCCTCATATTTTTGGATGTTATATTTTTCATTGTCAATTGCTTCCTCCACAGATAGCAGACCTTTTCCTCCATCATGTTGTCTGATGTACATCCTGGCCGTGTCTTGATTGATATCCATTACGCTAAGTCTATGCATTTTCAGGAGCTTTCTTGTTTGGATGTGAAATTTTTCTTCTCCTCTTGATTCCACTTGTTAACTCTGGCAGTGTACCATAATACTTTTATCACCCAATGGCTCAGATCAAATTCCTTGAGATGAATTGTGTCTTTAGATTAGTTCTTATTCATCTGTAATACTGTTTCCCCACTTCTTCTTTGAGTTCCTAATGTTGTAACTCTGTCAGTTCCGTGAGGTATATGTAGGGGCCATGATGAGAGGTATCTCCTCAGCAGTGCTAGGGCTCAGTAGTGCAGACCTTATGCAGGCCAGACTCCCATTGAGAGTTTTGCCTGTGTAAGGACTACAGTATCAAGACCATGTTAAGTATAAATATCCTACTTAATATTTGCCCTGGATACTATGGAGCTAGAAATAAAAAAAGAGTGCAGATGGTGCCAACGGTCTAAGCCCATTTTTCACATGCTTCTCATCATGTTCCCCCAAATCTCTGCATTTTTCTGTTCTGTAAAGCCAGGAATAAAAAATATATACGAAATGATTAAGGGTGTAGTCCTGCCCCTTTTGAGGTCAATAGCAAAACCCCCATTGATTTAAGTGGTGTCAGGATTTCACCATAAAGCCATTAAACTATCGTTATTTTTAGAACAAAATATGCTGAATTAATAGTTATGCAGTAAATGTAGTTCTGTCAAAGGATTTTAAACACTGAGCAGTGTAGCATGCAGGCAAACTTATCAGCAAGCTATCCACTAAGTACCCAATCCAAAACCTGTTGAAGTCAGTTGAAGTCTTTCCTTTGGCATCAATGGACTTTGGATCAGGCCTGGAAAGCCTGGTCTTCCAGGGTGCTGAGTGCTCTCAACTTGAATAGATGTCAGTGGAATTGAAGGCATTCAGCACTTAGTAAGATCCGACCCGTATATGTTGACAAATCACCCACATTCACAGCACAGCTTGCCAGTTAAAAATGTAGGATGGAGAGAGAGAAGAATTTCAAAGATTCAATACACTGACCTTTTAGCTCTCCAGACCTCTTTTCAAATATGTATTAAGTCACACAGAATCCGGAGTCCGACCCTCTTTAGAAAATGTTGCGAACCTTCAACTTCGATAAAGCTTTTCTGACATGATAAGAATGACATTCACAGCACAGCACAGCTAAGTCAAATAAATGAATCAAACGAGCAGATAACATAACCCTATCCAGAGCAGAGTTTTTACATCCAAAAAGGGAGAAAAGCTAGAGAGACTCCATGAAGTCTGCAGGGAAGATTGCTATTGCCGTCTATTTTACTTGAAAAGAGCTCATACACTGCCATGATGGGCAGAAGTTTAAGAAAGAAAGAAGGAACTGATCCTCTCAATTTGGTGTCAGGTGGGTTTTGATAACATTCCAAAAGTCACTATACAAGTGCCACAGCTCTATGTAGTTGGTAATCTGCGCAGGAGAGTCTTTGTGTCCATTCAGGATTATGCTGCATTTACAGAGGTATGGCATAAGGTGATATTCCCTATGTACTTGCACTGTCCCTGGCTCCAGTTAATGCTAATAGTTTCTCAACTTCAGGCTTACAAAAATTTACCCCCAAGATAGTTAGCAAATGTATTCATTTGGATTATCCCATAAAAACCACACTGTGATGATCCCAACTAATCTTTCCTACCCTCTTATTGTATCACTGAATATGCAAGTTGTCTTGCAAATAGAAAAACTACTCTTACAGGAGAAAGGTGAGATATAGTAGTATGTTGTCAGGTGCCTGGAATGGTTATTCAGTGCATATGATTTTCATTTTTGTTTAATGCAAATGAAATATTAATACAGTTCTCTTACTAAAAATGCATGATATTAATATTTCCCTCTCAGAAGTTGGGGCCAGATCCCAGTGCCACTGAGTCCTACAGGAGTGTTGCCATTAATTTCAGTCAGAGAAGGAATAACCTTCAAAATTTTGCAGCGATGCTAATGGGAGGCCTACATGCCCAAAATAGGGTGGAGAAAGGGGAAGGATAAGAAATGTCCAGACAAGCCAGCTACATCTATTCTCCTCTTTAGAAATCTTTAAACAAAATAGGTGCATATATTAAAACATCTCCAGCACCTCAAACTTATCCATGGGTCTCCCTGATCTAAGTCAATATTTATTTACTCAATCCTGCAGAGAGGTACCACAGAGTGCATCATTACTCCTTCAGGTAGTCCCATTCCTGTCAATGGTACTACAGAGAAACACTAATATCTGTTTGCAAGATCAGACTCACATGCCCAACAAGGTGTTGGTTATCTTTCTTTGTCACATAATATAACCTTTAATTTAACCTATTTCTTTTCTCTGCAGTTTATATTGGTCCATCTTGCCTCAGATTCTGCTCAGGGCGAGGACAATGTACTAGAAATGGCTGCAAGTAAGGGCTATAATACCGGAGTTGATGTGTTCACTTTTTGTCGTGCAATTTACTTTGTAAACTGAAAATTGAAATTTTCATTTCAGCCCGTGTAATTCTATAAAGGCTAAATGTAAAATCAGTTAATGTAGCATCTGAAATGCGTCTAATTATTAATACAACGTAAGTTTAATAGTAAATTTCTAAATGACTTTATCTAATAATTTTATTTTATATTAAACCTGGAGAGATTTGGACCACCTATTCATTTGTACTGTATTACCTGCTAGAAATTACAATGATGCTTTTTTATATTTTTTTATTGGTAAATTGTGGCTTTTCCATTTTCCATTAAACTGTGCCACTTTTGAACAGACTAGAATCTTTATATTAAGACCAAAAACAGCCTGGTTTTCAGAGGAGCAGTGCTTTTTGAAAGTCAGGCTCCTTCAAGGTGTCTCACTAAAACTCAAGGCACTCAAAATCATTAGCCACTTTTGAAGATGTTGTTCTAAATATTTTCTGGGTTCTCTTGTATTGTGTGGCGTTAGCTGTAATCACATTTGATCTGTTACAGTTACGTAGTAGCAAACTAATTATTTGATATGTGGCAGTAGCAGTAGGATCTTAGTACCACAAAGAAGAAGTAGACTATCTCTATATTTTTATTTTACAATATGTAGATATTAACTTCTATTTAGATGAATAGCAAATTTTTTTGACCCAAAGGGTAAATATTGACCAAAACAAATACATAATCCGTAAGAATATTTTGAATACAGTATGACTTATTTTGAAGAGTCTCTCACTTTAGGTTTGAGAGAATCAATGGACTTTATTTTTAAGGTTTTAAAAGTTTACAACAGTTATGTTTGGTTGCAAAACTGTATCTTTTGCAGAAAAAACGTTTAAAACATTTATTTGGGATTAACTATATTTTTAATATATTTTTCTTATAGGTGTGACCCTGGGTACTCAGGACCTGCATGTGAAATGGCTTCCCAGACGTTCCCCGTGTTTATTTCAGAAAGCTTTGGCAGCTCCAGGCTCTCATCCTATCACAATTTTTACTCTATCCGTGGTGCTGAAGTCAGCTTTGGCTGTGGAGTCCTAGCAAGTGGCAAGGCCTTGGTTTTTAACAAAGATGGAAGACGTCAACTGATCACTTCTTTTCTTGACAGCTCACAGTCCAGGTGAATAAGAAAGAATAGTAATGTGCTATTAACAAATCTAGAGACTATATTTGTAATAGAATTTACTGGTCCTTTCATCTTCACTTTTTGTTTTGTTTAACCTCTCCCGTGGTCTGAGCAAAATTATAGAACATTTTGTTTCATATTTTAATTTTGATTGTGTAGAATAAGCTATAGTCCTTTCATTTCCCCTGTTTTGTAAATAGCATGAGTATTAAACAGATGTGGGGGCAGTTA
Organism: Emys orbicularis; assembly: GCF_028017835.1. NCBI lineage: Eukaryota > Metazoa > Chordata > Testudines > Emydidae > Emys > Emys orbicularis. The sequence continues at coordinate 28,130,722 of NC_088683.1, read as the reverse complement.
TTATATAGCCAGGCTAGAAAATATTAAATGTTAATATCAAAACTGAATGTCAGAGCCAAGTGCTAATTAATTATGTATAAGGTTGTATTTATTTGACAGCTTGTGGCAGCTGATTAGATCCATTCAGTATCTCCTCCTCCCCTCCAGTGCCTAATAAATAATTAAATGTTGTAATGATTGGCATTTTAAAAATATATATGCCACATTGCATTACTTGATTGTAAAAACCATTTCAGCTACAAACAACTCATAACTGCTGTTTCTCAAAATTTGTCTAGATTTTTAAGATCAGAAAATGTGATTAGGAAAAAATGCTATATAAATGGTACCCTACCAATATTTATATAATTCTGATCTAGGTTCCTTCAGTTCACTCTGCGCTTGGGAAGCAAGTCTGTGCTGAGTACATGCAAAGCACCTGATCAGCCAGGAGAAGGAGTGTTACTACACTATTCATATGACAATGGGATTACATGGAAACTACTGGAACATTATTCTTATCTCAACTATCATGAACCAAGGTATATGGATTATAATTATGAAAAGGGATATCTAAAGACAGCTAATATTGTGAGCAGTACTTTGCAGCAGTATAGAGTGTAAATACATTTGTACTGAGATGTAGGGGAACTAATTTATACAATCTACACTGACCAATTTATTGTGTTACAGAAAATCAGAGTATTCTGAGCACTGTATGTATCTGAGTCTTAGATGTTGGCAAGGAAATTCAGCCTTAGTGTAAGCAAGTTGGCTTCAATGTGGTTGCATCTGCTTACACCAGGGTTCAGTTTAGCCTAAGATTGCTTATCCCAAACAGAACTGAAGTTGTTTCCAGTGTATTGGAAAGCTGAGCTAAGGAAACATGAGGAGCAGATGAGCATCAGTGATTTTTCCTTCATACAATAAGCTCTTGCCACTTTTCTGTTGTTAATACAACAATAAAATATTAAAGTCTATATCATCCCCTCCTTGGACAAGTTCAAACTGTGCTGCCAAACCTGCAGGGGGTCCAGGTATAGTTTGAAATGTGGGTTACTCCTTGCTAACTGAGCATTCTGTGCCTTCATCTCCCTCCACAAACATATGCACCAATTCTGAACACATTCCTTTTTTGCCTATTCATATAAAAATAGTTATTTAGGAACAATCTTTCAGTGTACATGGCAGAACAAATTGGAGCAGTTGTGGAAGAGAAGGAAGAAAGTTTCACAGTGAATCTCTGGCCTTGCAGCAGATTAAAGGAGGAGGGGAATAATGGCCTTAAAGAAGACCTCAGATTTGCTTGAGCCAACACTATCCCCTCCCATGGAAACAGTCAAGGGAAGGGAAAGGTTAAGATAAAATATGCACAGCGTTAAAGCCACAGACATCCTACCACATCATTCGCTTGGGCTAGGAGTTTGTGGGCCTAAGAAGGAGGCGAGGGCACGGTCTAACCATGAGGATGTCTCAAGTTCTTCAGGGAAATCCTGAAAATCCTGAGCCATCGAAACAGAAAGACGCCTCTTCTTTTTCGGCCCAGTTTATTGTACAGCCATGCTGCCATTGACTGACCACTCATGTTTGGCTACAGTTCAGGAAAGCACTTAAGCACATGCTTAACATTAAGCTCATGAGAAGCCTCATTGAACTCACTTAAACACATGCCTGAGTGCTTTTCAGAATCAGAAACTTTTGGGCCTTTCCACCCTGCATCCTAGCTAAGCACTAAATAAAAATTGCTGCTTTGGGTTCTTACACATCTATATATTTTTCCCTAGTTGCTGACTATTGTTAAATTGTAATTAAAATGTACATTTATCAAACACAGATGAGCCTATATCAAGGAAAGATTTGATTCACTCTTCCCACTAATGTAATAACTAGACAATAGAAAAGATTATTAAGCACATTACAATATAAACAATTCTGTAACATTAAAAATATTTATTTTGAGTAATAAATAGTATACCCCATAAAATGAGGGCAATGACTGTCTTTGATCGGATCTTCTTTATGTAGGCTTTAATTTCTGAAGTTTTAAATATGTACTACAGAGTGATTGTATAAACTCTAATACTAATAATCCTCTTTCAAAATTTTCTTTTACTTCCTTTATTACGGTCACATATATATTTTATATGGTGCTGTTTCTAATTTTTAGATCCAAAATTAAAACTGTAGGATTTATATTTCCTCAAGGTTTTTAATATACAGTGTTATTAATTTTTTACAATAAAAAGGGAAATGCACATACTGGTAACTGATTTTAATCAAGTTTCATATATAAATGTAGTAATTTACATTGGTGCTGTCACCCTTTTTTCTATTTGATCATCAGTATAAGCAGTTTCGTTTCTGTTGTTCTGGTGGCACTAAGGACTAAGCTCAACATAGACCCAATATATGATTGAAACATGCATAATAATAATAAATGGAGATATACCTATCTCATAGAACTGGAAGGGACCCTGAAAAGTCATCAAGTCCAGCCCCCTGCCTTCACTAGCAGGACCAAATACTGATTTTGCCCCGATCCCTAAGTGGCCCCCTCAAGGATTGAACTCACAAGCCTGGGTTTAGCAGACCAATGCTCAAACCACTGAGCTATCCCATCCCCAAATGCATGTTATGCATCTTATAAAGGTTTTCCCAAGTTTTTACTAGATTATGGGAAGATGGAACAAATGAACAGACATGCAAACCTGAAGGTAATACTGACAATTATTATGATTAAGAACATGAAGAAAGCTTCACCTTTGTATGTTAAGTTGTCTAAAAATAACTACTTTTGGGTAACAGATGGACTGCTGTAAAGTTTGGCAGTCAATCTGTATCCAGAAATTTAATTAATCTTCAGTCATATGAAAAAATTACATATTTAATGTTCTGCTGGAAAGTGCATGTAATCTACTGCTATTTGACAGCAACATTTTTCTTCTAAGAAGAACAGCGGTGGTTTTTCAATATTAGGTATGTGCATAGCTTGAAAGAATGAGATCAGAGCAAAGGTCTCTCAGCTGGTTTTAAAAAAACCTAATGGTATGTGGTAATAGTACTAAAAACACTTCTCTTCTCTGCAGTGGAAAAGTCAACAGTAAGAATTTCCCTCCTTTTTTATCTATCTCTTGCAAATCAAAGTCAAACAAGAGAAGCTGTTGTAAACGTAAATACACCCGGGTTCTGCATGTTAACATATGCACTGCATAGCCTTTCAGTGTTCCCTGTTCTATTTGCCCCCTGTCATGGAGGTGAGTAGTTTATTTTCACAGGCAAGTAATTAGTTAATTTTTCCATTATCATCAATATATTAGTGATGAGTATAGTGACTACTTTTAGGATTTTCAGTTACTGTTACTGCCAGCTAGGAATAGCAACTACTTATGTGAATTTAAGAGATGCAAAAGGAATTAAATAGCAGACATCGGAGTCAGCCACTAAAAGAGAAATGTGTCCAGGGTTCTAAGAAAGACCTGCTTCTTGCAGGCAGCTGCTCAGTGCTTCATGTTGTGTGCTGAGCAGAGTGTTCTTTAATGGCCCATGAGTGCAATCTCTCCTCAGCTTACTTCATTTTTATTGGCTTGTGAGAAACAAAGTATTATGCTCAATAACTCTTTCGGCTTTCAGTGGAAGTTCAACCCCTAACTACCATCTATGCCTTGAAAACTCTACCCTGAAGGTTGTAGGTTTAATACTCCTTGTGGACAAGGATTTCTTTGGGGGAAAGGGTTGGTTTTGTGGTTAATGTACATGAGAGTTAGGAGATCTGGGTCTTATTCGTGTCACAGACTTCCTGTGTGTGACCTTGGGCGAGTCACTTAATCTCTTTGTGCTTCAGTCTCCTCATTTGTAAAATGGGGATAATTGTTTAGGTTGAACGTTGTCTTTAAAGTAGAAAATATGTATTTTCTGCACCCCTAACTTTAAAATGATTGAATAGATTTTTCGCAGACTTTCTCAAAAATGTATCTTTGGTTTGAAACCAAGGAGAGGAAGGTGAGCTGAACTTAATTCCTTATTTAGTAGGACACATTTAGTGTCTCTCCAGCCTTATTTAGAAAGTTACAAACTGAAAAAAGGGGGTTTGGAATAGGATACCCATCTCAGCCATTGAAGGGGCAGAACTGGCATGGTTCTATTATAAGGGGTTAGAGCAAGTCCTAGCAAAGAGGCCACGCAGAGAGATTTTATTCCTCCTGCATGTTCAAGTGCTATGAAGTGGCTAGGTCCTAAAATCCACTACACCAGGGGCGGGTAAACTTTTTGGCCTGAGGGCCACATCGGGTTTCATAAATTGTATGGAGGGCCGGTTAGGGGAGGGGGTCGTGGCCCGGCCCCCACCTCCTGTCTGCCCCCCCTCAGGACTCCTGCCCCATCCAACCCCCTCCCTTCCCTGACGGCCCCTCTGGGACTCCTGCCCCATCCACACACACCCACTCCCTGTCCCCTGACTGCCCCCGGACCCCTGCCATCCCATCCAACCCCTCCTCTCATTCCTGATGGCCCCCCCGGGATCCCTGCCCCATCCAACCACCCCTTCTCCCTGTCCCCTGACTGCCCCCTGAAGCCCCATCCAACCCCCCCTTCTTCCTGACTGCCGCCCCCGGGACCCCTGTTCCCCCCCCCGACCACCCCGCCCCCATCCACACCCCCCGCCCCCTGACCACCACCCCAAACTTCCCTGCCCTCTATCCAACACCCTCTGCTCCCTGCCCCCTTACCGCGCTGCCTGGCGCACTGGTGGCTGGCGGCACTACAGCTGTGCCACCCGGCTGGAGCCAGGCCACACCGCCACCACCGCACAGCACAGAGCACTGCGCTGCCCCAGGAGCTCACAGCCCCACCGCCCAGAGCATTGCGCCGGCGGCGGAGCGAGCAAGCTGAGGCTGAGGGGAAGGGGAGACAACAGGGGAGGGGCTGGGGCTAGCCTCCCGGGCTAGGAGCTCGGGGGCTGGGCAGGACGGTCCCACGGGCTGGATGTGGCCCGCAGGCCGTAGTTTGCCCACCTCTGCACTACACAGATCCCCTAGCAAAAAGTTCCTCTCTCAGAGGGAATGTAGTGTCCATAGACACTATCACAACCTTGAGTAGTAGCTGTGGAGTAGTTCCACTGGTGCTCTTAAAGCCTGAGAACACTGTTTCATCTTCCTACGTCCCATCATAAAAGAACATGTGCAGAACCTGTTCAATCAGCCTTTGAGCAGATTCTACAGCATCACTTGACCACTCAGTGATAGCAACCCAGTTGATGTTGCTGTCTTATTTAAATATCCATCCATGTTTATAACTGAGCTATTTTTTCAGTGTACCTCTTTCACAAAGTGTTTGTGCTTGCTGATCCTGGATGCCATCTCATGAACCTAGAACCTCAATAAAGCTTTTCTTGCAAGTGTTTATCCTGACTCTGTGGTCAACATTTATTTCCCAGTGCCTCCCAAAAGTCCCTTGTTTAGTCACACAATTTGATTTTTCCTGCTAATCAATTAACATGTTATTTCTTTAAAATAAACGTGACACTGCCCAGCTGTTTTAATGCATAAATTAGGCTTCACAAAAACAATTTAGCAAGTGGTTTTCACTGTGTGGTTTTGTGCAAAGATATCTAAAGGTACAAGACAATTTCACACATCACAGGGAACAAAAGATTATACCACAAACCTTGAATAATCATAAAATCTGGAAAAAAAATTAGTGCTAAGAGCATAAAATGATGTTTCCACTTTATCTGGCTTGTTATTGTATTTAAATTTCCTCTTAAAAATAAAGAAAAAACATGAGCCTCAGAATAAATTTACTGAAAACCCCTTTGCCAGCAATTAATTGTACACTGATGGAGACAAATGTCCATTTTGCCATTCCGCTTCACATCTCACCTTATATGTTGTACATGGGCAGCATGGTACTCGTGATTTATGGAACTTTCAAGAAGGTGTCATTGCTGTGGCAATTAATGTATGTTTCCTGCTGCTGTATACGATAATTGCTCCTGGAAATTAGATATTATTCTTAATTTTCTTCACAGTTTGTCAAGTACAGGTTTGTTGTCATAGCTGCCATGACAAATCAAGTGACCTTGCACAGCACAGTAAGCTCATGGGACTGACCTACAATAAAATTTCTACACAGCCATAAAAGAAATGTGTATGCCACACAAGACTACACATAATCTCTCTGCCTGACAAGATTAATCTTGATCGGTCCTCAAGCTGAAAATTTGCTAGGGTCAGTGCTTCTAAGTGAATGCACAACTTCATTGTATGCTGCAATGAAAATAAATTTGAAATTAAAAGTATTCCTACACTACAGAGTAGAGCACACAAACCACGTGTGTCTTATCAGATCAAAACAAAATACATAGGGATTGAGGCATTGAAGCTGATGGTGGGAGATATATATTGCCCCTCCTTGTGCCAATATGAGCCATTGTGTTGTAGCTCAAATCTCAGTTCTAGTGAAACAAGAGCTGTTGCATTCACTTGCCCTCCCTCCAGGTTTCTCACATCACATGGAAGGGAAGCTTTAAAATCTTCCTGGAGCTCCTTAGTAGCAGCATGGCAGAAGCTACTGTGGGGCTGTGCTGAATCAATGGAACCTTTGGCCTCTTTTGCTGCACCTGCTGCATCCAGTGTTAGGAATGTGTGGGTCTCCTGCAGGTCCAAGGTCCCATGGCAGAGTAGATGTTATGGCTGTTTTTCTAACTCCAACTCGCTGCCCCTGACTTTTTCTGCCTTTGAGTCCATCTACAGCAGTAGAAACCAGTGTAGACCTCAGGCTGAATTTAGCACATAATTTTTAGATTCTGTATGTACTTTAAAATAAAAATGAACCATTTTGGATTCCCACAAAATTATTATGTATAATGACAGTGTGAATAAGAACTTGGGTTTGTTTTTCAGAATAATTTCTGTGGAGCTACCAGAAGATGCAAGACAATTTGGTATTCAGTTCAGATGGTGGCAACCGTATCATTCTTCCCAGGGAGAAGATGTATGGGCTATCGATGAGATCATCATGACCTCAGTGCTTTTCAACAGCATTAGTCTAGACTTCACCAATCTAGTAGAAGTCACTCAGTCTCTGGGATTCTACTTGGGAAACGTTCAACCATGCTGTGGTCATGACTGGACCCTTTGGTGAGAACATAGATCATTTGTGTTGTATTTAAGTAGTTAATTTTAATATAATAAGCAAGTAATGTACAAAGTGATTGTTTTCCTTGTACTAGTAAGAGCTAATTGATTTCTGCATATTAATCTTTCTGGTAGCTATTCATTGTAATTATCCCCCATGTACACATCACTAACAACAATAGAACCGATGACCTTTTCATAATGAGTAAATTTTACACTGCATTACACAGAGATTTACATTTGATGAGAACTATGCACATACAATACACTTCCTGCGCAATATATTGAAAGTTGATCCCGAAATGACTACAAGTGATAATATAAATGCACCTGTTGTTATCACTTTACCTCCATAATACAGAATAACCAGTAAAGGACAAATAATTATATTTCTACATTTGTTTGCATGGACATTACAATTATTCTCTGGAACAGGAAAAGTGTCTGCAATGTTGCAAGTAATTTTGTCTGGCATTACTGTTTATCTAGGCATCTATACTGTGCTTGGCATTGATATAAGAATTGCAGTCAGGGCTAGCCCTACATGCTTTCTTGCCAAGGGTGCCCCCCAGAAATTTTTCATGTGATATGCCCAGAACCCATGAAGACTAGGGAAGGAGAAACATCATATGGATTTTTATAAACTGATCCCCACTCTTTCCTTTACTATCCATCCATTATCAGTTGGGTAATTTCTTGTAGTCACCATAGCAGAAGTTAATCTTAGGGAGGGATTTGAATGAGCAGAAGGTACTGTAGCAGACTTTCAGACAAGCTCAGGTAAGGGATGAATGCAGAAGGGAAGGCATGAAAGAGTTTAAAGTTTACTTCTGAGCTGTTGTTTCTACCTTTGAGTAATTTTCAGATCCAGCAGCTTGGTAAGATCTTGTCATCTCTGCTGGTATGGTATAGATATACCAGTGAAACAAGTCTAATTGATAGCAATGTGACTTGAATAGAATCATTTTCTTTTAACTGAACAGTTTTTTAAATACTCTTTCAAATTTAATTTTATAATACATATTTTTGTGCAATACTGAACAACGTTCTTTTTGTAAATCGTTAATATCTGTTCAAATAAAGTTGTGGAGTGTCTTAATATAATACATAGGTTAATGTAAGATAACAGTAGTTTAATTTCTGTGCTTTGATCAAACCCCAAGCAACATAGTTTCATCTCAGTCTGAGCAACATTTTTAACCTACTATGGCTTTAATTGGTATAGATACATTTACTTTGAGAAAGTACAATCATAGTAATTATAAGAACCCTCAAGGAAATATAAATAATTGTAGAATCCCCATGGACACCTAGAACAGCACCATAGGAGTTTTATTAACAAGTAAATTTGAGCAATCTGATTTGACTTTCTGATCATCTCTCAAACTATAAGGAGTTGACTTGGTTGTGGTAACAACACACAATGTGCTCTGGCAGTGATAATGAGACTATAGAGGCAGCATTAACTACTTTAATAAGGATGAGGAAGGTATTCACTGCTCATTAAAATGGAACAACATGGCAGGACTCAAATTGTTTGCATGTTCTTAGTCAAAGAATTAGCACGAAAGCCCTCTAATGACATTGTTCTCCCTCTCTTATCATTAGACATATGTAACATATGTGATTTTCAAGATTAGATGGGAAAGCAAAAGTTCTGCTTTATTTTCCTCTAAGACCAGATCAAAATTTTTAAATTGCAGTACTGAATTCAGTGTCTTATTTACAGCCATGTCAGTAATTTTCTGTAGTGGTAAAAATGTTGATCTTTTCTTGTACCAAATAAATAAGTAAAGCTTTTGGAATACCAATATTTTATTGCTGGATAAGTATTCTTCAGGCTCATTGTAAGACATGAACTATGCCCTCCACTGACCTTGTTTCTCTCGAGGGAAATTTTTAAACTTATAACAGGTCTGTACAAATGGCTGGTAGTTAAATTAATTATTGTTGGCTTTTCCCAGCCGAAAGTCCATTTGGTTCTCATTTTCTAACTCATGACTTTCCATGAGCATGGGTAGCTGTAGCACTGAGAGTGTTCTCCTGAGAATACTCTGACAATTGCTTTTTCATTAGAACAACTATAGTCAATATGAAATAAATCATTTTACAGCATGTCATCCTAAAGCCCATTTTCAGTGGAGAAAAGATTGCCTCTAATTGTCTGTGTTGCTTTCATTTCTGGCTTGGAATCTGTAAATCTGGAACTATTTCTGCGTACAGTTTTGGGAAAGTTTCCCCAATAATCCCCGATTTTATTTTAAGAATATTTGCTTTTATTGTTTGAGTTTTTTGTGATTATATATAACCAACAATCGAAATTTGCTGTTTATAATCTATTTGACATCTGAGTCATATACTTTATAATAGTAAGTAGATTCAACATACGGAAGGGATCCGGGACACACTGGGTGCAGAGAGTTTCACATTGAAAAACAAATAAGTTGCACACTTCTTTTTTGCAGAATGGTCATATACAGGCATGATTAATCCCATGTTTTTTGGATTATAGTGGGAGCATAATATGAACTGTAATATTTATTCACCTCTGTTTGTTTAACTGGAGTTAGTTATCAAACTTAACTTAAAGCCTTTTCTTTGGGATACTCCCATAGGTGTAAATTAAACTAGCTGCATATGAATAAATCATATTGGGCCAGATCATGACACCATTATTTAGCCCTTAAGGAAGAGCAAATGGTTATGCTGTGCTGGGAGGGAAATTGTTCATAATGGGCCAGATTCACAATCAGTAAGGAGTAAAACTGACTGGACAAAACTTTACAATGTTGAGTGCATTACACACGATTGAGGTTTTGCTTGTATTTCACTGGAGACTATTCCTTTTATTTTAAGCATCAACTTGTGACATAAAGCATATTGTTTTCATGCAATACACATAATTAAAATATAATATGATATAGTTAGGGATTATCTATGTGTATCAGACACAAGGAGATGTAAAATGCTCACACTTCTGCTATCTTCAGTTGCAGCAAGATTGGCCCCAATATGAGAGTTTGGAATCTGGCTGTTATGTTAATATTCTAGGTCAGTTTAGCCTTATCACTCAGTTATATCCATGTGGCTTTCTATTATTCCTGGAAGTACTGGCCTTGAAGGTGTAGTAAATCTGCAAATCCCATCACAGTTTACAAAGACGACTGGCTGACATTCGTTGTGATATCATTCCCAGAAGTACCAATTAGTTCAGAGTGCTTGCAGGTAGAATGATTATTTTGAGGGTACATGTGGGTATTGGCTATTTCTCTGCCTGCTCATGTGTAATTATGTACATAACTAGAAATCAGCTCACAACTAATATTTATAATACAGTGTTTTTAAACACACTTCATGTAGGTCTCTTTCTGTTTATTTTTGTACCAGGTACATTAGTCTATCTTTCTATAACATCTTCAAATGTATTCCAGCTGAATGTTTCCCCACACAAAGAACGCATTAAATACACTAGCAGTAGAGTCCAGCAGTAAACAGGTACACTGGAGAATTGTAGGGAAAAGTAGTGGGAAAGGAGGTAGAGATCATATCTTTAATGCTACTGTTGTTAAGCTGGAGGCAAATTGTGGGTGATAAAGGACTCCCTGAGTCCATATTGAAACTTCCTTCAAGTGAAAAAAGGCTTTGCTTGGAACATCATAGACACAGACTATCCTCCTTTCCTATAGGACACTTCTTTTGGAATTTCATTTTAGTAATTGCCTGCGAGTTAGATAAACCAGGATTCTCTTGTAAGAATTTTTTCTGGTCTATGTACCAGCATTAACAAAGAGGTGAAGTTGTCTCTGAGATCAGAGATCAACTTAAAGGGTTTAAATAATGAATCCTGCGGTAGTTCACACAGCCAAGTTTCACACTTGGGTTGGGGGGAAAGACTTTCATTTTAAATTCCAGGAATGGCGTGCATACACTCATCAGTTTTGGAAGGAGGATTTCTCAACTAACATGGATAGGGGAGCTTCAGATACTTACTCAGACTTACTACTTTCAATTTTTTTATTTTGTTCAATTGAACTATTGTGACTTTGCTTTATTGATCTCAAATTTTCTGATTTGAGGCAAAAACGATTTGCCAAACTATAAATACGTATAACCCTCTGGTAATTCACTCAGAATAAGTGCAGGATATGCAATAGGAATATGCATTGTGGATATTAGTTCTGGAATGTATAGTGGAGAAAAGAACTGTGCTTTTGTCACAAGGTGATGGTATTCAAATAGACTAACTACAAATATATGTAAGAAGACATTTTAACTAAATTCATGTTTTGTTATCTTCATTGCCCAGTATTCGTCTGAAATTACAACTTTACCTACATGGTGAGCACTCTGAAGCAAAGACTTTCTTCTTTGTTGCTTATCTGTATCATACCTGATACTTGATTAGGGTTCCCAGACACTACTGTAACACAAAAAATATCATAATAACTTATAGTTCAGTGGTTCTCAAACTGGGGTCTGGAATCTACTGGTGGTCTGTGAAGACCATGCCTGGGTCTCTTTCTTATGTGGTAGTCTGCAGAATGAAAGGTTTGCAGAAGTAAAGCTGTAGTTAATACCATAATCTTTCAGAATGTTACCTTTTGAGCTATTTCAGAAATGAATTCTGATTCTCTACCTTATCTCTCAGTTTTACAGGAGATTCTAAATTAACCTCTAGCATGCGTTATGTGGAAACACAGTCCATGCAAATTGGAGCTTCATATATGATACAATTCAACTTGGTGATGGGCTGTGGACAGCAGTTTACTCCTCACATGGACAACCAGGTGAAATTGGAATACTCCACCAACCACGGTCTGACTTGGCACCTTGTTCAGGAGGTAAGGCAGATTGGCTAGTAACTTTTGTGTTTAGTGACATCCTGCTTTTCATAACACTGTCTGGAACATTGTCTGGAAGTCTGAAATACAAAATTGGGGAAGAAAGGGATTAATTTATAGAGGAAAAAATGGGAATGCTTACAACCACTACAGCATAGTGGGTCACACGTTTCCCATGCTACTATTGTAGTAAGATATAGCTGCTATTTGCTGGAATGTGGTTTTGCATAAATTCTTTCTGCCGTCAAGCTCAATCATTCCGTAGACCCAAAGTACATCCCTTCTGGAAACTAGTAATGATATATGAAGCCTCTTGCCTCAAGTCACTGGTTCAAATCAAGCCCAGGGTAATAGTGACCAACAGTGAGCACCATCTCTGGCTTGTTATTTGCCTATGTGAATTGATGTCTCTATCCTTTTCCTATAACAAAAGTGTGATTATTGCATTGGTCTTAATTTGCATCCTTGTTGTCCATGTCAACAGAGAGACCAAACTCTGACTAGCCAAGAGAATAAACTAACATCTTATCCTTGAGCTCCCTAGATGGCAAGATTACTTGCCAAATGTTGGCACATTTGCTGTTGTAGAGTTGTAGAGAAGCATCTACTGTGCAGTACCAATCCTGCAGATATGCAGGGAGGATTTCAGTGCCCAGGACTCCAATCCAGCACTTTTCATGAGTAATATAAAAGATTTTCTGTGTCATGTTGTGTCTTGGTACTTTATTTTGGGGGGCAGAGTAGACAAATGGCAGTAGCCTAAGGTTTAAACATTGCATTATTCTCCCTTCAGTAATGCTTCATTGATTGAAATAGTATTCAGAGCAAAGCAATACATACTGTACTTAAATGGTGTTCATGTCACTTCTACTTGGAAAGCACTGTAATAGTCTCTACAAATAGATCCTACTGGCAGGTGTTTGGAGTTTGTCCTTGTCATTAAGGAGAGATCAGTTCCCTTTAGTTTTCAACGTCCTTGTCCTATCTCAATTGAGTGGAGTTCAGAGGAAAAGCCTGCAGCTGAATCATTTTTCCCACATCACCAGGTGTTACCATGATGAAAGGATAAGAGTGGAGGTTATTTGTAGTATGCTGCAAGGAGGTAATCTAGCCAGTAAACAAAGCACTAATTAATTAAAATGTCTGAAAGTTCTGTTTGCTTCTCACTAAATGATCAGACTGCGTTTATCAGACCTTTTATGAGAGATGAAACGGAGAAAATGTTTGGAAAATTGCTAGAAGGAACCGCTTTCTTCAGAAGAAATATTCAAAATCACATAGAGCTATGAGAGCTTTGGTCAGTATTTTAATATTTTTAATGGATGGCTGGGGTGATTTTAGATTCTCTGATTCCTCTAAAGATTATTGCAAAACATTAATATATATTGAGCTTCTTTAAACTTTAAATATAAATATTCTCAGTCACTAAAAGTACTTTCAAGTTATGATTCTATTGTTAGCTATATAGCAAGATGTGCTAGGTGCTTTCCATTTAAGTCAGGTCCCTGTCTCAAAGAACTCACAGTCTGAGAGTCCATACTGTAATGAGCTCCATGCAGGTGGACCCCTGCACCTGGGCAAAGTTCATTGCAGGATTGGGATCTACAGATGAAATGAAGACAAAATATGATTAATTCTTTCTTAATTTAGCTTTTAAACACAAATATCATTACCAAAAACAAACCAAGTTTTTACTCCTACTACAGAGTTACAAGTAAATATCTGAGTGTTATTTATATAAAATAGTCTTCAAGCCTGTGATGTATTTGTAAAGTAGAAATGTACATATAAATTAACTGAGGCACAGCAACATTTGGCACATTTGGCACAGCAACTTGCCAAATTTGGCACAGCAACTTGGCCAAGATTACATAGCAAGTCAGAGGCAGAGCTGGGAAAAGAACCAAGGAGTACTGACTCCCAGTTTCCTATTCTTTCTACTAAGAGTAGTACTACAGAATAGTGAGGATAGGACTGAAAAATAGAAAAAGGGGTTATGCTGAAAAACAGTGAACAGTAAAAGGTTCTCAGAGAGATGATAATGGGCAGAAAGTTAAACCAATTAGGTGAATTTTCAGCAGCAGTAGAATTAAAAATAAACAATTTAGAAGATGTAGTTTGTGTTGTACTATAATAGTGACACTAAAACCCAAGAGTACTGGACACTGGTGTTGTCAACATCTACAGGAATGATACAGAAGAACCAGAAAAGATAATGAACTTGCATTTATTTTCACTATAAAAAGAGGTGAGATGATAGAGGTGCATAACATTGTAAAAAGGAGGCTGTGACTAAACTGCCTGAGAATGTGAAGGAATCACATACAGGAAGACAGCAAAAGGACACTAAAGGGTTTTTGTAGAATTATACCAAAGGCATCTGTGAACATATTGAAAAATATAATTAGACATCCACATGAAGGAGAAAACATCACATGGTAATAATGCTAGACAGACCTGCTGTAAATGGGCCATATGGTCTCTTCTATCCTAAACTGTTACTATTATGAGGTTACCAAAGAAAGCCTTTGGCTCGTCTTAGGATCCTTCTGGCTCTCAGTTCTTTGCTCTGACATCTGGACCACACAACCTCCAGATTCACTGAATGTGATTCACCTTCCAGAAAGAATTTAGTTCCTAATGTTGCCTCCAGATTAAACCTGATTATGAAATGTTTTACTTTAAGGAATGCCTTCCAAGTATGCCTAGCTGTCAGGAGTTTACGTCAGCAAGTATCTACCATTCCAGTGAATTCATGCAGTGGAGGAGAATTACAGCCCTGTTACCACAGAAAACTTGGTAAGAGACTACATATTTTGATGTAATTATTCACTTAACCTTGTATTTATATCACAAGGAATAAATGAAATCCTGCTGCCCTTGCTCAAGCCAGTGGATGTATTGTCTGAGTAACGGCTGCGGGATTTGGCCCAGATACAATACTTTATCATTGACCATCTTCCTAACATGATTAGATTGTGAAGTATTGGTAAGAACACCAAGTGTTTTTTCAAAGGACACAATACACACTAAGACTCTGATCCTTTAATGAGCTCTGCATTGGCATAGGGATCTGCCTGCATGGAGCTCACTGTAGGAACAACACCCACATTATTTTGAAGGGGCCACCAACAAAATGATTCATTAATAATAATAATTTGTTCTTTTATAGCAGTTTACACCTTTGAAGTGCTGTACAAACATTAACTAATCATTCATTTCCAGGAATTGTCACCCCTGTTCCTCTTTTACTCTAGAGGTTTTCAAGACTAGCATTCCCTCTTGCAAAAGAAAAATGACCAGAAAGTCGTACCCTGTTCCTTTTTCTTGTAATAGTAATTGTTTTGCCTTCTTTCATATTTTTATTTGCTTAACTAGATGATGTCTTACATTATTTATTATGACTTTATTATAATATTCAAATAATAGATTATTATATGTCTGATTAATCTTCACTGATTCCTTCAATTACTCCATCATTCCAGTTAGAATTACTCCTTGCTTATCTTCAAACCCAATGTATTGTAGCAGCTGGAATTAAAGCCAGTGTAGATCAATTTTTCATTGTTTTTCCTGTCCTTTGTAATTTTTCTGTACTCTCCATAGGCTGGCTGCAAATCATTTCATTTGCATGTCTCCACATATTTTGTATAAAGTATCGGTCAGAAAATACTAAACATCACCATTCAAAGGCCAATGAACAAATAGTTAGATTATAATAGTCCCAATCCTGCAGGGAGCTGAATGGCCTCAGATGTCAAATCTGGGAGGCCTTAGGGCACTCAGTAGCTTGCAAGAGGCTTTTCGCACTTTTTAGGATTCAGGTCCGAAATAAGTTGTTTTTAAACTAAGTAGTAAGACATACACAGTACCTAAACTTATAATGCAAAATTTGCAAGTGGTGTTATTACAGGCGTTTTTTCATTTTAGGTTTTCTAGACATATGTGATGACAGAAAATGATTCCATTTTCAATTTAGGAGACTTGTTTAAAGAGAAGAGTCGCAGTGAAATAATAGTCAAGTTACTGGTTTATGCCGTGCACAAAAAATTAATATATCCCATTTTATCTTGTGTCTGAAGGGATTTCCTTCTGTTAGTAGAGTTTTGTATGTAATTAAGGTACAAATAATCACTGTGTAATGTAGACAGACTCCAATCGGCGGTGACCGGCATCAAACCTGGGACCTCTGAAGCTTGAGCTAAAAGACCTGTCTTTCTTAGCCAAGGCTGTAGCAGACTCATCAATCTCCAGCCGGTCTAGTTACCATTAAAGGGAGATAGAGTGTTACATGCAGCAGGCATGGGTGCTGCACTTTACTTCCTGTTCATAAAAATATTATTTCAGGAAACTATGACATGATATTGAGTATTCCCGTTGAGGGGAAAGGGGGGAGTGATGGCATGCCCTCCACCAGAAGGTAATGTGATACTCTGTACTATTCTCAGCTGATATTATTTTTTCCTTCGTTTTCATCAGTGAGGAGTGGGGATAGGACACAACTACACAACTAACACTGATGAGATTAGTAGTAGTTTTTTGTTTGTTTGGGCACTTGCTAGTAGAAAGGAAATTTCTGCCCTTGCAAGTGTGAGGTGTGCTGTGGGTGGGTACTGGATATGCAGAGGACCTCTGAGCCATCTGGACTGTACAGCTTTATTGTGTCCTGAGGTCCTGTATAAGCTGCACAGCCCAGGGAGGAGCCCTGGGAGGAACTGTACCAAGCCCCTCTTCTTCTAGAGGATGGGAGAATATGCTTTCTAAGACGCAGCATACAGGGGGTAGCTGAGCCAACCCCCACTCCAGGCCCCTCTGATCTCTTCCCACCCACTTGTTCATCCCCTAGCTGCACTGAGGACCTGGACCCAAGCTCTGGGTAGCCCTAGTGCAGCCAGGTGGGGAGGTACCCTTACTCCCCTGTATAGCCCTGTTAGTATTTGAGAGCACAATTTAGCCCTTGATGAATCCAAATTTTAAATAAATCAGCAGTTCTTTTTCTTATCTGTTCAGAAATCATTTGACCTCATGTACATATATTTTTATTATTGTAACTGTTAATTCTGTAGGTTTTCTGAGATGAAAATGTAGCAGTAAGTCCATTCCGTCACTCTAGTGTCTCTATTACTCACTTGGGACCAAATCCTTAAATCTGCTCGGAGGCCACAGAAACACAGTTCCACTGGTGTTGGCCATTGGCTCAGTGAACTGCATGAATCCTCTGAATCAAAGCCTTTTGTAGATAGGAGCCACAACCTCTGCTAAGGCCCAAAGCCAAAGGTGATAGTCAGAGCTGTAGCCAGGGTGTGCAGGGATGCTCTGAGTTCTGCCTCTAGTTTCTGAGAGAGGAGTTTTTCCTGTAATGCAAAGTCCTTTTGCTCAGGTCTTGAACAAGGAACTAGACTTGGTGCATATTCACCATGGGACTGGATGATTTTCCTTTTCAAATGAGTCATTTAAACAATGTCTCTCCTTGGCATAAATCTATTTTAATCTTCTGGTATTTTTATACTGACATATGCATCTGAAAATGTAGTGCATCCAAGTAATCATGGTTTTACAAGGTCCCTGTTTTAGCTGAGATCTGTTGGATTAGAAAATCTGTTATAAGGAATCTAATTGCATTGGAAAAATCAAATGTATGCACCTGTTCTCTGAAATTGTATTGTACGTGAATTGAACATTTCTAACACTGATGAAAATTTATTTCAATTTTATGAAAGACATTTACATAAGAACAGGCCTAATGAGAAACAAACAGCTGTCAGTTTGCTGACTTCATAAACAAATCAACACCTAATGACTGAATGAGAGTTTCAGGATAATGGAGTAAATGTAATTACAGTATCTCAGAAGGTAGCAAATATAATTTTTATCAGCCTCAAATTTGCATTGGCTCCTCAAGTTTCCTTAATACCAGGAGAGAATGCAGCCTTATTTTAAATTACATATCACAAAAATTCTGTAAGAAAGAGGAGAGTGTTTTGCTTGCAGTACCTTTTTCTGCATTTGGGAATCAGTATGATTTCTTTCATTTTTCTAAATGTAATGCCATAACAATAACTTAAATTTGACATCAACCTGACTCAAATGTAATATCATCAGGAAGCCAAAAACAGATTTCGAGCCATACAAAAAGTATAAAAATTGAGAAACAGTTGTGACATTTTGAAGGTGCTTTTCCCCTGTAATTATTTGTATATAAATCTTTGATATTACACTGTTTGTTTTAGTAGGAGACCAAATGGTGATTGTCCAGACAGCCAATTTTTTATCACTGAGAATGCAGCTGACACTCTGCCTTTTATTCTTTTTTCCTTAATTAACACGGCCTTTTTAAAATCTTGATTGCAATTTTAAATAGAGTAATCCTCTTAAACCGGTTGTTACCTTGAGCTGCAGTGTAGCTTTGGAGAGCTTTCAAAAAGTATGGGAGGGACTGGTTTTTCCTTAACACTGCTCTTGCAACCAAGAGTTTAGTCTAAATACATTTTCTTTAATTCAGACAGACACCTAGATATGTAACAGCTCTTATTATTCAGAGCCATGTGACAGTCATGTTTATTTTCATAGGGTTCCTTCTAATCACTTCTATCCAATTTACCCCAGTGCTGTGGTAAGGAAGCAATCTGCGCCATTTGCCTTGATACAGATCACATTTGCATTACAATGGTAGAGCTGGCTTGTTGAGACTCCAGCATAATGGCTGAGAAGCTTTTTAATTTTTTTTTCTTTTTTAACAAAAAGACACACACACAAAAAACCACCCCACATTCTGTTCTAGTCCTAGTCAGTGTAATGAGTCATCTCGGAGCCTGATGAGTGCTGCTGAGCTGATGACTCATCCCGAGCCTGATGATTCATCCCTGAGCATGATTACCTGAGGGCTCCACATCAATCAGCCAGGGCTCAGCCAATCCACAGGTGCAGGTCTAACCAGGTGACCCCCAGGTCCCAGATATAGGCAATGAGAGCTCTCACTCCAGTCTGCTTAACATCACTACCTCACTGGGAATATCCCCTGCCACTTGGTGGTTCTCACACACTGCTCCTACTCCTGCTCCAGCCTTGTTCCAACCCCATTCTTAATTCCTGCTCTGACCCCTGGTTTAAGTCCCCAGCATGACCACTAGTCCTGATTGCCACAGTTCCAACCACTAGTCATGACTGCTGCTGCTTTAACTACAAGGAATGATCATCCATCAGTTTCTGACAGTTTAAGTAGGCTGCCTCCTTTTGTGCCCAGCTGCAGAAGCTGAGATGGAAACCCCTGGAGTGATGTCTATCACTGAGATCACAGAGATGGTCCAGAGTCTTCAGGATCAAGTTGCCCAATTGCATCTGGAGAATGCCTTCCTCCACTCACAGATCCCCACAGCCACAGATAACCCCATGGTACCTTTGGAACCCAGCCCAAAGGTTTCACTGCCAGACAGATTTGATGGGAACCACCAGTGCTGCCTTTTATTCCTGATGAGTCCTGTGATGTATCCTGATGATCAGACCAAGGTGGGCCTTATTATCAATGTACTGACTGGTGAAACCCTGAACTGGAGCTAGCCACTCCTGGAACAGGCCAGCCTGATTCTCAGTAACTTTGACAAGTTCATCCACACCTTCTCTGTAATATTTGATTATCCGAATTGCACCTATACCATCTAAGCCACGCTGCAGTTTCTCCAGCAAGACTGTCAGCCTGTGTCTACCTATGCTGCCCATTTTCAGCATCTGGTTGCTGACAAGAGTGGAACAAGGTGGCACAGATTCAGCATTTACTCCAGTGTCTGAACAACGACAGGAAAAATGAATTGGTACAGGTCAAACCTCCCATTAGTTTGGATTTGTATATTGAACGGCGGCTCCAGATTAAGAGTCATTTGTTCGAACAATGCCAAGAAAAGAAGAGGTCGTGCACACAACTCCAGCCTTGTCCTGTTTCATTCCAGCCATCCCCTTGAGCTGTCCTAGAACTGGAGCCTATGCAGACTAGTGTGAAGAGAAAGAGAAGACATCTCATTGATCAGGGGAAGGAGTATTAGCATCAGAACAGCTTTTTTGTACTGGGGGGCGGGGCTACTTTGCCATTGAGTGACCCCTTAAATCCAGACTTTCAGCAGACCCAGGGAAACAATCATGTCCAGCCCCATTAGAGGGTTTGCAGCTGGATGTAACCTCATAGTTGAGTTCTCCAACGAAGCCCCCTCTTCTGCCCATATGTATCTTGGCAGCCGTGAACTGTCATCCTCTGCACCTGCAGGTCTTTCTCCATCTCTGGGTCTCAACTACATCTGAGGTGAATTGAACCCAGCTTGCACTAATGAATTCTGGTGCCTCTAGCAATTTCTTGGATACTGGATTCACTAAGGTTAATCAGCTTCCAGTGCAAAGGAAGCCCACCCCAGATCTAGTGGTAATGATTGATGGTAGCATGCTGTCCTTTTCTTCAGTTGTCCAATAAGCCATGCCCTTCCAGGCTGAAATCCAAGATCACCAAGAGACTCTGCATTTTAATTTAATTAAGTCACCACACTTTCTGACCGTGCTCAATATTCCATGGCTCTCAGTACATGATCCACACATCTTATGAAATATGCTCAAACTATGATTTGAGTTGAGCTATTGCCGAGAATCCCGTTTAGCTGAGTCCGGGCCAATGAAACAAGAACCAGCACTGAGTAGCCCACTGCCTTCTGTGACCAGCAGATTAAAGGAGTTAATGGCACATTAATCCCTGCAAAATATCAAGAGTTTGCTGATGTATTTGATAAAAGGAATGCTGATACTTTACTCCCATGTAGACCCTAACGGGCTAGATTTCCATTTGGACAAATGTATTCCTTATCAGAACCAGAAATACCTTGATGCAAATCTTGCAAAGAACATCAACCATCTATCCATATCTTCTGCTGAGGCCCTAATTTTGTTTATGAAAAAAGAAGAATGGCTCCTTTTACCTTTGCAGGAACTATCGCGTCTTGGACAAATCACCATCAAGAGCAAGTACGCTTTGGTTTTGGTAAACAAGCTGTTGGAAAGAATCGGTTCCACCAAGGTATTTACCACGTTCGATCTTCATGAGGCTTACAGTCTAGTCTGTATTTGGGAGGGTAACAAATGGAAGACAGCATTGCACACTGTTACGACGATTTTGAATATCTGGTTATGCCTTTTGGTCTCTCCAATGCCCCAGCCACATTCTAGCTCTTTGTCAAGGACATTTTCAGGGATGTTTTAGGCCAGTTCGTGGGATCTATCTAGATGACATCCTCATCTTCTCAGAAAGGTGCATGTTTCCAGATCCAGGTATATACAGACCATAAGAACCTGGAGTACCTACAAACAGGAAGGGCTCTCAACCAGCATCAGATCTGGTGGTCCTTTTTTTCTCCAGGTTCAATTTCACTATGACCTGTTCCCTGGAATGGTAAGCCCAATGCACTGTCCACAAGGGTGAGTAGCTGGAGAAGAAAAATATGGCACCTGAACCTGCCATAGTCTTTAAGCCTGCCATTTCATCAGTGTGATGGTGAACAATGGCTTGCTTTCTCATGTGAAGCCTCTCCTACCCTATGTTCCATTTGCAATAAACCTTATGTCAACTGGTATGACTTAGTTCCTAAGCCAAAATTCTCTGTCAAGAATGGGATTCTTATGTTAAAGGACCAGATCTATATCCCCAGTGGTGAACCACATTTAGCAATACTCCAGCTATGCCATGACGCATCCCTGGCTGGCCATTTCAGCCATTGGAAAATGTTGAAGCTGGTCTCTTGATATTTCTCGTGTCCAAAACTACATGCATCCATTGAGTCCTACATTGAATCCTGTGATGTCTGTGCTCAAACAAAGACCCCTTGGTGCGCTGATTCCACTGCCCAGGGATCATAGTTTGTTTCACACTTCTGACAGGAATTGTTCAAGTTCCTGGATGTTAAACTGTATGCTTTCTCAGTTTATCACTCACAGACTGATAGGCAGACTGAACGAGTGAACCAAATTCTGGAGCAGTACCTCCATTGCTTTGTGAATTATCATCACCATGACTGGGTTTCCCTCCTTCCCTTCACCAAATTTGTGTACAGTAACTCCTCACTTAAAGTCGTCCCGGTTAACGTTGTTTTGTTGTTATGTTGCTGATCAATTAGGGAACATGCTCGTTTAAAGTTGTGCAATGCTCCCTTCTAAGGTCGTTTGGCAGCTGCCTGCTTTGTCCACTGCTTGCAGGAAGAGCAGCCTGTTGCAGCTAGCTGGTGGGGACTTGTAACCAGGGTGGACAAGCAGCCCCCCTATCAGCTCCCCAAATCAGCTCCCCGCTCCCCTAGGTTCCCTGTGCTGCAGCGGCCCAGCAGGCTAGCAATTGCCGGGCAGGTCAGCTGTCCCTCCCCCCACTGCCATGTGCTGCTCCTGCTCTCTGCCTTGGAGCTGCTCCCCGAGCCTCCTGCTTGCTGTGCAGGGGGGAGGGGAGGAAGAGGGAGGCCTAATGTCAGGGTGTCCCCCTCCCCCATGCTCCTGCACCCTGCTTACCCCATCTCCATATAGAGCAGGGATGGGACATGAGAGACAGAGAGAGCCTGGGGCAGCAGCTGCTGTCTCAACTTCCCGATCCACTTAAAAAGACAATGCACTTAAGAGTGGGTCAGCTTACTTAAAGGTGCAGTGTGCATCTCTCTCTCTCTCTCTCTCTCTCTCTCTCTCCCACACACAAGGTGTGTCTGTCTGTGTCTGCTATGCTGTCTCCCCTCCCTCGTGTTCGTGCTGCCTTGTGTGAGAGGCTACATTAACAACGTGTTAACCCTTGAGGGCTCAGCCAAGTGCTAGTTCATCATTTAGCAGCAAGGTATTCCCTGGGGAATATCCCTCCCTCTTCCACCCTCTAACTTCATCACCTCAACCAAGCTTCACAATCATCATAGCTGTGAACAGTATTAAATTTTTTGTTTAAAATGTATACTGTGTGTATATCTGTATAATATATAGTTCTTTGTCTGGTGAAAAAAATTTCCCTGGAACCTAACCCCCTCCCATTTACATTAATTCTTATGGGGAAATTGGATTCGCTTAACATCATTTTGCTTAAAGTCGCATTTTTCAGGAACATAACTACAACGTTAAGTGAGGAGTTACTGTACAGTAATTCCAACTACCGATCAACCCCCAGACTCACTTTTATGCCAACTGTGGTTTCTACATTCGTTTTCACCTGTCCATGCCACAAGCCTCCTATGTACCTGCAGCCTCTAACCTAGTCAAACACCATCACTGCATCCAGGAAAAATTGAAAGCCCATCTAGATTCAGCCCAAAAATATTACAAGTGTTACGCTGACCTTCATGAGTGAGCAACCGCTCCAATCACAGTTGGAGATAAATTATGGCTCTCAACACAATACCTTGATTCTATTGGCCTTCAAGGAAGTTGGTTTATTGATATTTTAGCTCATTCCGAGTCATCCAGCAGATCAACCCTGTGGCCTTCAAACTCCAGCTGTCTGGGGTGATGAAAATGCAGCCAGTATTCCACATCTCTTTGCTGAAAAAGCACACCAACAACCCCTTCCCCAGATGAGTACAACCATCACTTCCACCCATCATGGTCCAGGGGTATGAGGAGTATCTGGTGAAGCAAATTTTGGATTCCAAGCTATGTACCTTGTCGATTGGGAGGGTGATGGTCCAGCTGATCATTTGTGGGAGCCCATTGAAAACATACATGCACCCAACCCACTTTGAGAATTCCATCAATTACACCCTTATAAGCCTGGTCCAAAGACCCCTGGTAGGCATCTTTTGAATGGGGGGAGGGAAGGAAATGTAATGAGTCATCTCTGAGCCTGATGAGTACTCTCAGCCTGAACCCAATAAGTGCTGCTGGGCTGATTAGTCATCCCTGAGCCTGATTACCTGAGGGTTCCACATCAATCAACTGGGACTCAGGCAGTCCACAGGTGCAGGTCTAACCAGGTGATCCCAAAGCCAGGGATATAGGCTCCCAATGAGAGCAGCCACTCAGTCTGTTCAATATCACTGTCTCACTGGGAGTATCCCCTGCCACTTTGTGGTTCTGACAGACTACTCCTGCTCCTGCTCCAGCCTTGTTCCAACCCCATTCTTGATTCCTGCTCTGACTCTGTCTCAGGTCCCCGGCCCAACCACTAGGCCTGACCACTGCTGCTTCAACCACTAGGCCTGACCATCCACTTCTCAGTTTCTGACAAAGTGATCAAGTTGTTTTCAAGAAGAGCTCTTTATAAGAAGATTTTGGCCACATTTCTATTGGTCTAAAAAGTTCAACTCAATACACTTACCACCTGTAAATATGAGAAACAAATCCCATGCCATTGCTAAATTAAAGGACTTCCTTTCAAGTCAATGCACCAAGTTTTAGCCACAACACTCTTTAATAGTAATTGGAGTTGCAGCTATAGCCCAGCACACCAAGTTAAGACTAGAGAATATGTACTCACTTCCATTACTCTTGCTCAGTACTCAAACTCCACATTGCAGTTGGCATAAATCCTACTCCACATTCAGAATCACAGGGCAGGTCACTGAAGCAGTTCCATATCCAGGAAGATATGTCTGGAGGAGAGGCTGCTTCTTGGGGGAACGGTCACCTCTGTTTGCAGGCAATGCAGTGGCACCTATTGGTCTGTCACTGTTGGCAAGTTGCGAAGCATCTCCTGCACAGTCCATTAGTCCCGGCTACAGTACTGTGTAATGCATGGCCAGATGCAGCATCTCTCAAGTGCTGCCACATAAAATGTGGATGAACTTTTAAATTCCACATCCCATATGTTGCACAACATTTTGCACAAAAAGAGGTGTAAATTGTTACCAGTGGGTCTGCTGGTACTGTCACTTGTGCAGAGCAGTTAAGAGCCTGATGGTGTAAAATCTCTTTGCTTTCACCTCTGAGCCCTGTGTGTCCTGGCATCCCCTGAGCTGTGCACCATGGGCAGCCAGTTGGGGCAACTGGGGGAAATCAGGGAAATGCCGTTTATACTATACCTTCTCGACTTTTTTGCTACAGGAAACTGTGCATAGGACTCATGCTTACTACTTACACAATAGAAAACATTCAGTGGAAGTTAGGTGCCTAATTGTCCTTTATGCCTTTGAAAATGTCCCCCACAGGTTCTAGTGCTGCATAATTGAGTTTTGTGAAGCTATGATCATCATTTAAAAGCAAGGGAATACAGAGATAATGCTTCCACTCCAGTAACTTGGAACAACAATATGAGTTAAATAATCTGTCAGTGCATTGTTTTTTAAAAACAGTCTTTTACAAAAATATTTCTCCTTGTGGTCAGTGGCTTTTTTGTTTCTTTGAACCCAATAAGAGCAAATACCGATTGTTATGGTTCTTCTTGTGGGATTACAAATTGTGATCTCAATGAAGTGAAAATGATTAAGGTGCCTTGAGGAGCACCATTGTTCAGTGAGCTTTAGTGTTCCTTGATATACTTCAATGGATTTTAGAAACACAGTTCTAAGAATTTAAAGGATTTTGGGGGGGGATGCAGGGAGTCAATGGCACATTATCTTCAGGTCACTGACAAAATAAACAGTAAAAGCTAACTCTGAATGTTTATGGTCAGTTGTGTCTGTGTGTACTTAGGGAGTCCTTATTCTGTGGATTAAATGATGATATAGGCATTAATGGATCATTCATAGCTTTTATGATCTAACTTGTCAATACATCATATCCTGAAGGAATATTTAATCTGCAAACCTGCCCAGGCATGTTAACTCTATATACCAGGGGTCGGCAACGTTCGGCACACAGCTCGCCAGGGTAAGCACCCTAGCGGGCCGAGCCAGTTTATTTACCTGCTGACGTGGCAGGTTTGGCCATTCGCGGTCCCCACTCGCCGCGGTTCGCTGTCCCGGGCCAATGGGGGCGGCGGGAAGCCGCGGCCAGCACATCCCTTGGCCCGCACCGCTTCCCGCCGCCCCCATTGGCCCGGGACGGTGAACCGCGGCGAGTGGGGGCCGCGAACGGCCGAACCTGCCGCGTCAGCAGGTAAATAAACTGGCCCGGCCCGCCAGGGTGCTTACCCTGGCGAGCCGCGTGCCGAATGTTGCCGACCCCGCTATATAGTGTAAAACTCTTACTATTTTTTTGATGAAAAGTAATTACTGAGAATGGGGGGAAATGGTTCATTTGGGTGAAAAAGCAGTGCCTACAGCATTAAAGGTGAACAGAAGCCTTTAGTTGATGGCTTTAAACAAAATTCTAACTATCACTTAAATCAGGGGTGGGCAAACTTTTTGGCCCAAGGGCCACATCTGGGTATGGAAATTGTATGGCGGGCCATGAATGCTTATGAAATTGGGGGTTGGGGTACGGGTGGGGGTGAGGGCTCTGGCTGGGGGTGTGGGCTCTGGGGTGGGGTCAGAAATGAGTTCAGGGTGCGGGAGGGGACTCGGAGTAGGGGGCTGGGGGCAGGGTGGGCAAACTACCCAAGACCTCAGGACCCGATACTCAAAAAATGAACAAAGCAACAAGATTAGACAATTCAAAATAGGGAATTTTAGTATATTCTGGGAGTTTTTGAATTGTCTAGCCTTGTTGCTTTGTTCATTTTTTGAGTATCGGGATACATGCATGCTTAGGCATCTTGATATGTCTGGCTATCACTCTATCACCTTTAAACATCTTTAAGAAAGTGAGGTCTTCCTATGCAAAAGAAGTTAACTTTTTTGTTCAGTTGTAGGTGGATTTCAGTGGTTCTCACTATTATATATCAAATCAAAGTAAAAATATGTTAAAACAACATTATTCAGCTAGCAAAGTCAAGCACTCAAAAGTTAAGAAATGCCAAAATTAACGATGCCTAAGCAATCTTACTTTAGCTCCCTTATGCATATACATTATGAGACAGTCTTTAATTACATAATCACATATTATTTTTCTACAGATGCCCTGCTTCACTCAGTGTTCAAGAAGCACGGTGCTCAATTAATAAGCAGCTATTCAATATTTTGTTTTAGCCTCATTGTTCAATATGTGCCCTCTGTCTTATTTATGGCACACTATTCAGACCCTACTATGAAGACACAGTTGTTAATTTCCTCAGAGACTTTGCTGTGGAGCTCATCAGTATAGTATCCAAGGGCTTCACAAACATTAATTAATTTATTTTCACAAACCCCTCCTTTGAGGTGGTGGGGTATTAGCACCATTTTACAGATTGAGAGCTCAGACACACAGAGATGATGGTAAAATATATCCATTAATTTTGGGTGTCCCATTTGAGATGCCTGGGACCTGACTTTTCAGAGTACTTAGCATCATATAGTACTTTTTATATTCAAGCACAACTCTCTGCTCAGCACTTCTACAAATCAGGCCCAGGGTCTCAGGTCGTCACTTACAAAATGAGGAACTCACACTTAGTGACCACCTGGGAAAAGTTTGGTGTAGTGATTTGCTTAACATTACACAGGAATTCTTTGGCAGAAGTAGAGGTAGAATAGGACAGTATTCAGCCATGAGACCCTCCTTTCTCTCCCTACAGTCCCCTGCCTCATTCACTCCACATCTACCAGCTTCTGCAACAAATGAGCTAGGGGTCCTATAAACAACAGCTTGCTTTAACATAATCCTGATTCATCCCCAAGGGAGGTCCATCCTGTGCACTAAATGAGGCAGGGGTCCTGAGGGGAAAATAGTATATGATCATATTGTTAAAGATGATATCATAATGCATCCATGCATACTTAGTTCTGGCATTTCTGCTTTTTAATACTTGACTTGGCAACCTTAATAACATTCTTTTAACATTTTTTGTTTTGTTTTGTTTTAACATGGCCAAAGCTATGTATTTTTCTCTAGCCTTGTTCTCAGAAATGGCTGAAGTGGAGAAGTCAAATTACCAGCAGGACAGAAACTACAACAACCACAAAACCTGGGTTAGGGGTGGGGAATGTTACACCTTTAACATATTGCATGAAATTACAGGGTTTGGATTTCATTTGAGTGCCTAGCCAACAATGGGTCATTTAAAAAATATTAAAATAAAAGCAAAAATGTATTATGTAAAACATATATGCCTCTAAAAACAGATTAAAATGTCAAACCAGATCATAAATTCTTGTAATATTGTCTCAACAAAGTGAAACTTTTGTATTCAGTAAAAATGACACAACTGTTAGTGACTGGAAATAACATACAGAAAAATTGTTTTCTAAAATGACTTGTTTTAAATAATACAGTACCCGACAGGCAGTCTTACCATGCAAGGTACAACCTATTAACTCACAAGCTTGACATGTAAAATCTCTTAAATTCAGTCTCCAGCCATTCTTTTCTAGCTTTATGTCTTATCATCCTCACAGAATGCTACTGAATAGAAGTTTGCTCCTCTTCATGAAGTTTTTAAACGTCATGTTTCTGTTAAGCATAAAGCGATGAAGCACCTCTGTAACATTCCTCAGAAATGTCATGAATAATTGGATTGTCCCTCATTTTCTCCTGCACATAAAGGTGCTTCTATCTAGAAAATTAGTTTATCAAAATCTATCTTCAGTTGTGTCAATCTCTTACAAGTAGAACTGTAGAACTAGTTTATTCTGTATTTCTGCTTTGTTGCATTCTAGCCTCTTGCAGAGAGTTGTGTAAAGCATTATAAATAAAACAATTTTGTTATTAATTTTAAGGTCCAGTGCTACACGTTTCCGTTGGAGTCAGTGCTACTACACAGTCCAAGATGAATGGGCTTTAGACAACATCTACATTGGACAGCAATGTCCAAATATGTGTAATGGACATGGCTGGTGCGACCATGGCGTATGCAGGTATTGCATGTTTGCCAGTTCCTCCAGAAATGGTGACTCTGAATGCTGCTGGGATTTTATGTATTGTGTTATAAGGATGTTAGGGCACCTAGAGCTTTGGAGATGTATCTTTTGATCATTTAAAATCTAAATAAATAAATGAAATAATGTGTTGGTTAAACCATTATGGCCAGAACAAAAGCCAACAGGTGCTCCAGTCCCCAAAAGCAAAGCAGCCATATACCTGGTGGATCCAGGCTGTGGAGAGATCCTTCAGTGGGGTACAGCCATCATAACTGCATCTACTCCAGCATCACCATCCTGTCCCAGGCATAGGGAATATAACCAGGGCACTGCTGTGACCAGCTGATCCCATGTTGTCAGAGTGGACCCCTGGGTGGGTACTATTTGGCAGCCAGTATCACACTGAACTGTCTTTAGGCTTCTGTGACTTATACCAGGGACTTGGCTAGTGCCTACTGGCCTCAAGATCATCTAGATACCACAGTGACTGGCATGTGTTTAAATAGCTAGAGAGAGAAAAAAATATGATGGTATTTTTTAAAAATATAGAGGTCGTGGATATAGAAAAAACATAACCAATTAATGTTTATCCGCATTGTAAAAACATAGAAAAGAGTAGTAGACTAACAAATTTCAAGACCTCTTGGACACTGCAAAGTAGTCAATGTGCTCCAAACCATGGCTAGAACTTTACAGGGACAGCAGGGATACTACTAAGATCCATCTACACCAAAAGCAAATGCCCCTGCCATGTGAGCAGGAGGAAAACCTCTGATAGCTGTTAATATTCTAGAACCTAAGACACAGAGTTGAGCTGTGGTACATGTCCACACAAGATAGGTCGTTACAGGAGAGATTTTCTAAGTCACAAATGGAAGTCAGTAACCCAAATGCCATTGACTTTCTCTCCCCATAGTATCATTCATTTACCTTCCATCCCAAAAGATCACAGAGTGTTTTGACTATATAAATGCAGGTATAACTAACCACTAAAATGTAGCCATCTTTGGGGGGAGAGAGACAGCAACACTATGTAACTGTAAGTGGAGGAGAAGTTTTGATCATGGTCACTAGGACAAGCCCCTGTTCTTAAATATCCCATGAAACTTTTTGTAAGGACAGATTTTTAACAGTTCATGGGCCCTTCTGTGTGTGACCAATTTGTATATGCTCTAATTCCAGTTTGCTAATACTCCCTCCAAATCAGGGATTGTGCAATACACAGGTCAGAAGATGTGCAGAAGTGTGCAGGCCTGTTTGGAAATTTCGCCCTTAATACCCCTGTGAACAGAATAGCCATTTCATTTTTTGTCTCATTGGAAACATCTACCTAGATAGTAGCTTCTGTGTATCTGTTTCAGAAGGGCTGAACTTGTGATTCCAGGGAGTCTGATTATTTCACAACTAACTTAGAAGGGCTGCTGCATTGCTTTAAAGTAATTGTGGATAACATCGAGTAGAATATATATGTATCTTTAGGAGCCTGGTGTCTTTATGCTTCTCTCCAGGTGTGATCCAGGATACCAGGGCACTGAATGTCACCCTGAGACTTCCCTCCCTTCAACTGTAATGTCTGATTTTGAGAACCCAAATAGTTTGAAGACTGAATGGCAGGAAGTTATTGGGGGAGAAATTGTAAAACCTGAACAAGGCTGTGGGGTCATTTCTTCTGGATCATCCCTCTATTTCACCAAGGTACGGCCAAGAGTTGGATAAATTAGAAACACTTTACATATATCTTTTAAGTGGAACCTAATGTCGTTGTACATCAACAAAGAAGGAGATTGGTATGTGTGTTAGGAAGAGATACAAGCCTAGATGACATGCAGTACCTAAATGCAAAACAGACAAAAATATGGATACGTGTGCAGAACAATGCCAAGTTAGTCTTTTTACAGACAAAAAGGATGGGAATGCAGAAGTTAATTGTTCACCTAAAAAATACCATGTGTAATGGGAGGAAGTAAAGGATCAGTGATGTACCTGAGAAATTTGCATATTAATCTGCTATTGTTTATAATAGGATTTGTATATATACTGTATTTTCTTTCAAGTAACTTACAACTCCTATTAGTGACTATTCTTTAATTCTTTTTCCTAAGAAAGGGCAGTAGTCTTTCTTTCAGAGGCTAGTTCTTTCCCTAGACCCTCAAGGCATTCAACTTTTTGTGAAGTCAAAGAACTGGAACTGGTGAAAATACAGATATGTTACTCTTCCAGCCTTCTGTAAAATGCCTGGTTAGCTCTTATGAGATACTTTGTTTGCATGACTCAGTTGGCTCACACACAAAAATAACATGAAACAAAGAGAAAATTAGGAAATGTGCAGATCAATAATATATAATCAGATGAAAGCAAAAAGATACTTTTAGAACCAAATGTAAGATTAGGAGAAGGGCTTTGTGGTCACAGATTTACTTTTCTTCTTACATTATCTCAGCTGTAATATCTGACTTTCATTACAGAAAGGAAAACTATACACCTAGTTATGTGGTTTCCTTTTACAAGCCTGATCCAACTGCCACTGCAGTCAATAGAAGTTGGATCAGACCCCCAGAGGAATAAATTAATATGTTAAGCTGTGTAATTGTACGTCGTTTATCTCATGTACAAAAATCTATCCCATCAAATAATTTTCAGAACTTCTATATACATGCAGGGGTGCTGGAACAATTTTTATAGTGGGGGTGCTGAGAGCCATTGAACCAAAGTGTAAATCCTGTATATAATGGAAAACACTTCAAGCCAGGGGGTGTGGCAGCATCCCCAGTACTCCCAATTCCAGCACCTATGTATATGTATACAGCGAAGTCTCCTGGAAATGCAATGCTGTTCTGCAAGTTTCATAACAGACCAATCAGTCTAACTAGCTAATTGTGATAATTGGATTTTTGATATAATTGTCTTCTCTATTAGATGTTCCTCCTTCTGGCTCATTTTCTCAAGCCAAGTTTCTCAAAGTAATTTGCTAAATTAGAATTAAGCTGCTATGATCTGGGGTTCTCTTTTATTATTTTTCTTCTTATTTCTGTTTAGGAAGAGTGAAAATCTCATTTAGAAATTCTTGGCTTCTTTCTATTGATCTCTAAGGGTTAGGTTAGCATTTATTTTTTCAGTAGCAGCAGTCTGAGTGCCATAATTGAAGGTGGCTTATTTAATTTGTGTTTAGATGTTCTGTGTTCAATGCACCTCGCTGCCATGGTGATAGATGTTATAATAAATTATTTGTAATCATTGGCTGACATTTGTGTGTTGTTTTCGGAGCACGTACACACGTGTTGCTATTTCTTTGTATTTGTTCAAATAGCCACTTTGTATTTGAACTTCTAATGTTTACTGCCATTATCAGTCTCTCATTTCAGGATTAATTTTGGCTTTGTTCTGCTGAGTCCTGGTTTATCTTTTATATCTCATTTTAATCAGTTGTAGGTGTGTTTGCATCACGGTACTCTTTCAATTAGCCCCCTGCATTTCCTTTGTGACTTTGCAAAACTGGAGGCCTGTTTTAATTAACCTAATTCTGTAGCTGATTATTCTATTGGTAGAATGGATTTTGTGTTATATGTTTGAGAAGTACTGCAAACCTATCTGAAATAGTATCTCAGTTCTTCACATGAAGCTTGATTCAGCCCGGCTAGTTCAGGGGATGAAGTACATTGCACAAAGACCCTGAGTTATCCAGGACTGGTACACCCTCAGAAGATTGTGTGTTTACATGTCTTCCCCCCTCAGAGGTTCAGCTTGATCAGGACAGCTTTCAATTCCAGCTCAGTCGCTGAAGGAAGTTACCATGGAGGCTCCCAGGGGAATATCAGCCCTTCCCTGCACCCTGGCCATGCTCCCTCCCTGGCTAGTGTAACCCATTTTTGGTATCATGCTAGCCAGTTTTGGACCCCCCAGCAGAGTTGCTGTTGCAATCATCTTACCCCACCACCTTCTCATTCCAGGTAGACTTTCCTCATGCGGGGGCCCCATATTATGTCAGAAAAGCTTATATAACTCAAAGTGAAACAATACCATTGGGTTTTAATTTAATTTCATGAGGCTCAAGGGATTTTTTGCATATTAAAAAAAAGTTTTAAACCAATAAAATCTGCAATTGGCTGCAGAATTTCAAGAACTTAATTTGGTTCGTAAATTAATTTACAAAAGATTATTGCTCTAGACATGTAAAGGGATTGATACTTTGATATACTGCACATACAGTGTATTGTACAGTCTAACTATGGAACTAGATGTATAATATTATGCGTGTAATTCCAAAACAAAATGGAAGGATGCAGCAAGGTTTGGGCTAGAATGCTGTAGACATTTGTGTGTTCTGATTTTTCCATGAACTGAAGGAAAGGTTTAAATCCATCTCACTATTTGCTTGTAAAGTGTAGCTGGCGTTTTAAACCCCAACACTGAACCCTTGTCACTTATGTCCAATTAGATCACATCAGTTGCCTATCATCGGGACTTGAAGTCTGAAGACAATCATAGGGGAAGACATGATAAAAATTTCAAAATTATAAATGTGGTTTGAAACATCTAAACCATCTTTGTAAACTAAACCAAGCTTCCTATTTTTAATGCTACTTTGTACTTGGAAATGGAGGCGAATCCATGATTCTGTAGAAAATTAAAGATAACATGAGTGCCCACTACTCTGCTCCACTGAGATCCTAAGTCTTATGTTTGTTTAGTGTACTCTGGAACCCAGAGTTCAACTTTGTTGCTGTTGTGGCAGATCGGTTAATATGATGTTGGGGGTGGAACAAACAATCCATAAATTCAGGTTCAGAGGGTTGATCCATTTTGTAGCCATAATTCAAAAAACAAAAGACTCTTCGCAGCCAGAGCCTTGTCTTGATGGATCTGGTTCCATGCTTACTCCAACCCAGTGAGACAGTGACTCCCGTAACACTCTTTTTTATAAAAAAGTTTTTAACCCAAACTGAGCTCAGCTCTCTTCCCTCCTTCTTTGGTGAAGGCAAATCCCTAGGGGAAAATGCTGGGAGTTTTGGTACTTACTTCAGTTGAAACCTATTGAAGATTCGCTGCTCCAGGAACGGGCTTTAATCACCTCCCTTCCAACTGTTGGGCAGTCAATACATCAGGTTACAGCTCTCAGTAAAGTTTATTCAGGTGCTTACCATAATGTCAGTGACTCTTACTGCCAAAATATGCCAAGTTACGGCTATTTTTAGAGCACAAAAAAGGTGAAATCAGTGTTCTCTCTCCACCTGCACAGATACTCTTGGGTGATGGTTTTTCCTATCACCATCTTACCTATAGTAATGTATGGCAGTGCAGGATTGGTCAGTCCTTGAGCCTGATATCAGGTGATGAGCTCAACTTCATCTCCTTTTTGCTTCTCTAAATCTTCC
Organism: Emys orbicularis; assembly: GCF_028017835.1. Classification (NCBI taxonomy): domain Eukaryota; kingdom Metazoa; phylum Chordata; order Testudines; family Emydidae; genus Emys; species Emys orbicularis. The sequence goes on along the minus strand of NC_088683.1, from coordinate 28,096,598 downwards.
TCTAAGATTTTTGTTCTTTTCTGATAATTCCTTGTAGTTTCTCCATTATCCTTCCCCCAGTCCAACCCCATTTCCTCTCTAGGTCTCTAGTTCAGTTTCCCTGTGTATCTCTGGACCTGTAATTCTGCTCTTCAAGTATCTTCATTTCCATCAACATGACTGAGACACATTAGAAATCCCTCCATATTTTATAGCACATAATTACAGTAGCACCAAATCCATCCCCAATGCACATCTTTACTAGATTGGCTGAGCTCTTGAAATTGCGTTGGAAGCTAGGGGCAAAAGACTCCACCCATCACACCATAGGGCAGCCATGAAGCCACTCCGTGGCTGATAGTCCAGCATCATGGCTGGAGTAGCCTCCATGCAGAATGCAAAGTGTTGATAAATGTTGATAAATGCAAAGTAATGCACACTGGAAAACATAATCCCAACTATACATATAAAATGATGGGGTCTAAGTTAGCTGTTACCATCAAGAAAGAGATCTTGGAGTCACTGTGGATAGTTCTATGAAAATAGCCATTCAATATACAGCAGCAGTCAAGAAAGCTAACACAGTGTTAGGAACCATTAGGAAAGGGATAGATAATAAGACAGAAAATATCATGGTGCCACTATACAAATCCATGGTACGCCCACACCTTAAATACTGGGTGCAATTCTGTTCACCCCTTCTCGAAAAAGATATATTAGAATTGGAAAAGGTACAGAAAAGGGCAGCAAAAATAATTATGATATGGAACAGCTACTGTATGAGGAGAGATTTAAAAGACTGGGATTTTTCAGCTTGGAAAAGAGCTGACTAAGTGAGGATATGATAGAGGTCTACAGAAACGTGACTGGTGTGGAGAAAGTGAATAAGGAAGTATTATTTACTCCTTCACATAACACAAAAACCAGGGGTCACCCAAGGAAATTAATAGGCAGCAGGTTTAAAACAAAAGGAAGTACTTCTTCACACAGTGCACAGTCAACCTGTAGAACTCATTGCCAGGGGATGTTGTGAAAGTGAAAACTATAGTGGGTTTCAAAAGAGAACTAGATAAGTTCCTGGAGGATAGGTCCATGAATAGCTATTAGCCAAGATGGTCAGGGATGCAACCCCTTGCTCTGGGTGTCCTGAGCCTCTGATTGCCAGAGGCTGGGAGTGAACAACAGGGGATAGATCACTCAATGGTTGCTAGTTCTGTTTATTCCCTCTGAAGCATCTGGCATTGGCCACTGTTAGAAGACAGGATACTGGGCTAGATGGACCATTGGTCTGACCCAGTATGGCCCCTTTTATGTGCTTAAACCACCTCTATAGAGGGGGAAGTTTGGTGGACCTACATAGTGTCAAAGCCACTGGTCTCACCCTCAAATCCTTGCTGCACAGAGGGGTGTTTTGGGGGTAGGACCCTACAACTCCTGCTCCCATCCCAGCACAACAGTACTGCACTGGTTCTGTTACAGGCAGGGCCCTCCATATAAAAGAGGGGTCATGTATTCAGAGTGGAAATACACTACTCTATAAAACCATTGTTGAACTTGATTCTGCCCTCCCCTAAGTTGATAACAAGGCAGACAATGATCACTTCAATAGTTCAATGTAGAGAAAGATGGTAAGTGTCCTTTGCTGGTACTCAAAGATACAGATAGCAAAACAGACTTCTAAATACTACCAAGCCAGTTCTGCTTTCTGCTGGCATAAATCCAGAGTAATTCACCATCAAACATACATAGTCTAATAAGGATCATTGTGCCAGCCAAAGTAATCATGGTTGATGGCATCACACCAGAAGTCATGTAGTGAAGTTCCCAGATCTGGCTCAATCCTGCAAATCTAGGAAACTCGGGGTCAGTCAGTGCCTGGTCTGGTCAGGATGTCATGTCCACCTCTTTGCACGTCAAAGGAAAGTTTGAGAGCATGATGTGCTGGGCTGGTTTTGTCCATCCTGGTGAAATGGCTGAAGAGCATGTAGTGCTGCTTTTGAATATAATGAGCAGATAAAGGAAGGCCACATCCTTGGAAGATGGTGACATTTTGCATGTAGTCAAACCACTTTATGCTCAGGATTTGGCTCTGACAGTGATTTCACAGAGTAATTCCACTGACTTGAAATGAGCAACCCCTGATTTACACCAGTGTAACTGTGAGCAGAACATATCCGTATGTGCAAGTGAAACATACTTACATGAGAACTGAAGGTAAAATGCCTCTCTTTTACCCTGTTGCAAGAGTCGACTTTATCCATTTCAGTGAATGCTACCATGGACTGTCCCCATAAGGAGGTAATAGGAAGCAGAGATATCAAACATACTGATTTTAAAGTGTAGAGGAGGACCTGGAATTTGACTCTGCTACTCTGATCATTGGATCCTTGATAGTTGCCATGATGATGATGATGATGATTTAGGTAGCTGGGTGCCTCAGAAAAATGTGAAGCCTTCAATTCAGATTCTTTTAAAAGATTAGGCTTGCATGGAGGAAAATGCATGAAAAACAATAGGGGAGAGGGTCGGATGGCTATGGCTATGTTGAATGCTGTGAATGCGAAAAAGTTTGTGAGTATGAGGTGAACGTATGCATCTGTGGTAAGAAAGTATCTTGGACCATGGAAACAACCCAGAAGAAAGAAGATATTTCATGGATAGGTGAAAAAGAGAGTGAATGAGACAAGTATTCAGTCAGTGCTGCTCTGTGAGAGTAGATCCTGGACAAAAATGGTCCTAGTTTTTTTTTAAGATGCAATATGGAAGGAAAATGCAGGAAATCAACAAGGATACTATGATAGGGTGTTAGTGTGTGCCAGCCCAGACCCTCGCATCCCTTTAAAGTCTGTGGGAATTGACAGTGGGTGAAGGGGGTCATTCACTGCTGGTGCCGCCTGGTGACTGGATGTTGCATAGCAGCTCTTTCCCCTCTGTCTGCTGCTGATGGCCACATGGCCTCTATGGTGCCCAGCCTCTTCCTATGACTTGGCCCTCCAGCCAGGTCACTTTAAAATCAGTCCTCTTCTGGGGTAGTCCACGAACAAAAAGCAAAGGGAATTAATGCAAATAAACTAAGTTCATAGGAAATGGAGGGTAATGATTTCCGCTTAGGGTGCATCAAAATCTAGGCCACCCTTCCCTCAGGGAGGGGCCTTCATGGAGTGGTCATCTGAGAGGCTCCTGCCTTCAGTCAGCCCTTTCCTCGGGAGCTGAGGGCCTTTCTTCTCTGGTCTGCCAACAAGTGAGCTGCTCTGCTACCCTTTTAAGCTCCTCCTCCAACATTTGCATGTCTTGCAGATGGGGGAGGAGGGGTGGAGTTACCTGAGCCCAGAGCAGCTCCTTAACCCTTCATTGTCCAGTGCGGGGTTTGTATACCCCATCACACAGTGCTAAACAATTTGCAGGATCTAGCCCTCAGACAAAGTGATAGTACAAGATTTGACTGGGAAAATTAGATGTTAAGGGCCAGGTTTTCAAAACACTTTAGTGCAGTTCCATATGTGTCACAATGGCAGTTGCTAGGTGCTGGACACTTGAAAATCTGGCCCTAAACGGTTCAGGGTATACAGGGTCTGTTCCCTCCTGGCTCCCTTGAGGGTGCAAGACACCAGAAACCATGGGGAGGAACACAGAAGAGAGAGGGTCATTTTCAAAATTTACAAATGTGTGTTTAAGGCCTTGCACGGCTAGTGCTAAATAAATAATTTAAAGAACCATGGAATGCTGGGTTTGTGATGATAAAAATGTGTGCAGGATAGAAGTAATGATACAGTCAAAAGTGATTACAGTGTAAAGAATGGCCAAAGTAGGGACTGTGTCTTAAAGCCCGATAAGGGGAGAATCACACTTGCACAAAATGGAACTCCTTTGCATTGCAGTATATTGTACATAATTTTCCATATACAACTGTGTTTGACATTTAGACATTTTCAGTAAAAGTGTCTTAGCGTGATGATTAACAATCTGAGTACATTTATTTTTTTCTCATATGCCTCTGTACTACAGGATGGAAAAAGGCAATTGGTGAGCTGGGATTTGGACACCACCTGGGCAGATTTCATCCAGTTTTACATTCAGATAGGTGGGGAGAGCTCTTCATGCAATAAACCAGACAACAGAGAGGAAGGTGTGCTTTTGCAGTACAGCAACAATGGAGGTATCAATTGGCACCTACTAGCAGAAATGTACTTCTCTGACTTCAGGAAACCTAGGTAAGGTATTGGGTCAAACTAAAGCCATATCATATCAGACTTTTAAAAAAATCTATCTCTGTTTATTAAAAGGCAAAACAAAAACATTGCAAGGCATAATGCTTAAAGTCTATTACAAGGAAACTCTTCCAGGCTTCAGTAGTAAAGTACTATAACTAGGAATGGAAAAAATCTAATAAAGCTGGACCTTAAAAAAAACTGTAGTGAAAAAGTTAAGTGTCCAGTTAGTCAATCCAATGTGCAACATGACCAAATCACGAATATATATATATATATATATATATACAATATTAACAGGAAAATATAGAACTTGCCCAAAATGAGGTGCAGAAATTTGTTGTTTCCTTTTATCTCTGGTTTCAGCTCTGATGAATATGTATTGATATTACATGTAAAAAAGTACATTAAAAGAACATTAAGGATGCAAAGTTAAACACTCCAAAATTAGGAAATGCCAGAATTAAGGTTGCTTTAATTGCATCTATCTATCTTAGGTATTTATATGACTTCTATTACCATAATAAATCTTCACAGTCTTTAATGTATTTAGCTTCACAACACCCTTGGTGAGGTAGGTAAATACAATTATCCCATTTCTACAGATGGGAAACTGAGGCACAGAAGAACTGAGGGTAAAAGTAATTTAGGACTAGAACTGGTCAAGAATTTTTTGTCAGAATCATTTTCCCATGGAAAATGCCCTTTTTGCAAAATTGAAAATTTCCATGGGAAAATTTTAATTTTGCTGAAAATTTTTCATTTTCCATAGAAAATGTCAAAATGACAGCTCCTCAGCTGCCCGCCTGGAAGGCTCTTATCAAAGCCTTCCAGAAGGACTGCGAGGCTGAGTGCCATGACTGCCTCTCTGGCTCCGAGAGATGGTGGTGAGAGGCGGAAAGGCTGAGTGCTTCATGTGTTCTGCTTCTTTGGCCATGGAGCTGGAGAGCAGCTGACCACCCTGGCCTGTCTGCCACTCCGGCAGCTTGGCTGGAAGGCTTTTGTCAATTTCAGTACAGTGAAAACAAGAGCAATCAAAGTGGGCAACAAGGAAGCTAAAAATTCCCATGAAAAATGTCACCATTTTGACTTTTTGTCATGATTCAGGTGAAAATATTTTTTAAAAATGCAAAATTTTGCATGGGAAGGGATTTCCATTTCCCAGCCAGCTGTGCTTAGGATTCAGGTTCTGGAGGGGAAAGTGCTCTAGTAGTTACATGCACTTCTGCCCCTGTATTCTCTCCTCCATCCCATCTGTCCCCTTCTGGCCCAGTCACCTCCTGCTCCTATCACCCTCTGCTCCAGTCTCCCACCCTCATTCTGTCCCTGTCCCGAGGGCCGACTCTGGCTTTTTTGCCGCCCCAAGCAAAAAAAAAAAAAAATTCCAGGGGGGGCCGGAGCGGCGAAGCAAAAAAAAAAAAACACCTGCGGGGCGGCCAGAGCGGCAAAGCACACACACACACACACACACACACACACACACACACACACACACACACACACACCTGCGGGGCGGCCGGAGCGGCAAAGCACACACGCACACACGCACACACACACACAAAAAACACCTGCGGGGCGGCCGGAGAGGAAAAGCGCACACACACACAAAAAACACCTGCGGGACAGCCGGAGCGGCAAACCACACACACACACGCACACACAAAACACCTGCGGGACGGCCGGAGCAGAAGAGCACACACACACACAAAAGAAACACCTGCAGGGTGGCCAGAGCGGCACGCACACACACCCACACAAAAAAAACACCTGCGGGCAAAGCACACACACACACACACACACACACACAAAAAACACCTGCGGGGCGGCCGGAGCAGCAAAGCAGGAAGAAAAGAAAAAAAACCCCGCGGGGCGGCTGGAGCAGCAAAGCACACACACACACAAAACACCTGCGGGGTGGCCGGAGCAGCAAAGGACACACACACACACAAAAACCACCTGCGGGGTGGCTGGAGCGGCAAAGCACACACACACACAAAAGAAACACCTGCAGGGTGGCCAGAGCGGCAAAGAACACACACACACACACACACACACACAAAAACCCCGCGGGGCGGCCGGAACGGCAAAGCGCACACACACACACACACACAAAACACCTGCGGGGTGGCCGGAGCGGCAAAGCACACACACACACACACACACAAAACACCTGCGGGGTGGCCGGAGTGGCAAAGCACACACACACACAAAAAAACCACCTGCGGGGTGGCCGGAGCGGCAAAGCACACACACACACACACACACACACACACGTACAAAACACCTGCGGGGCGGCTAGAGCGGCAAAGCAGGAAGAAAAAAAAATAAAACCCCACGGGGCGGCCGGAGCGACAAAGCAGGAAGAAAAGGAAAAAAACCCCACCGGGGGGGGCGCGGAGCAGCAAAGCAGAAACAAAAAAAAAACCTGCAGGGCGGCCGGAGCCAGGGTGCAGGGGGACTCCCTGTGCTGCAGACGTGCAGCGGAGTGCGCGCCCGGTCTAGCGGGGGGTGGGAGGGGAAGGGAGCACGGGGGAGAGAGAAAAGGGGGGCGGCCAGGGCTTCAGCGGGGCGCTCGCCACGCAGCCCCTCCCACCGCACCGCCTGCCGGGAGGGCTCTGCGCCACTCCGGTCGGCTGGGAGGGAAGGACGCGGGCTGCCCTGCCGAGTTTGCTGCAGGGCGCTCCCCTCCTCTGCGCCGCCGCCCCCTACAGGGCGGCCGGAGCAGCAAACCAAAAAGAAGAAAAATAAAAAGGGCGGCCGGAATGCTGCCCCTTGCAATCTGCCGCCCCAAGCACGAGCTTGCTCGGCTGGAGCCAGCCCTGCCTGTCCCCCACCCCCTGAACCTTTATATTCAAGTCAGGTTGCTTCTTGCTTCTTCTCCATGCTTCCTGGGCAACAGCAAAGGGAGCACTGAGTCTCACCATTGTCAGATCTGGTGCCTGGTGCCACAGCAGCCCATAGCAGGCAGGAGGAGCAGTTGCAGGGAAAGCTTGGTTGGCATGTGCGCAGTGCAGAGGGAATGTACAGAGAATTTAGCTGCCAGCCTCTTGCAAACCTCTACTGAGCACATTTGAATGGTGACTTTCAAAGTGTTATAAGTCAGCAAAATTTAGTTGGATTTTCAAACATCCCTCTGATTCTTGGCTTCTCTGGCTTGTTGCCGGATTTCAAGTTCCTGTTCCAAAGCATGGAGGTGCTTGAGCTGCTCATCGAAATAGTTATAAGGATATTTAACATATGCGAAAATGTATTTCCCTAAACTCATTCTCAGAAATGTCTGAACCATTTTTGCTGAAATTTTCCCCAAAATGTTCAGTTTGAGGCAGTCACCCAGCATGGAAAATTTCAGTCTGAATGGTTAAAGTTTAGCAAAGTTATATGCACCTGAAAATTGGGTCTTATAATGGAAAATGCAGGGCATCCTTAACTATAGGCATCACAACCAGCTCTACCTGAAATGTTACAAATAGTTAATATGGAAGAATAGATGAAATGCCATTTATATCAGTAAGTAACTCTGATAACCCTATTTAGGTCACATGACATCAAGTATTATTGTTTTATTACTTATTGTATTGACATTTATACCTGCTATCACCATAGAAGTTAGGGGCTTACTAATAAAAAAAACCACAATAAATTACAGAACACACACAGTGGGTAATGTGTGGGAGGATTTCCTGAGTTGCCAAAAGAGAGACCATTAAAACTTATGTATTTCTAATTTAGATTACAATTAATGTGTTAAAAATAACTCACAACATAGGAGCCATTCCTTTAATATGTGCTAAACAGAGAACATTTGAAAATCCTGTTGTATTCAATGAAGAACCAGCCAAAATGTGTATCCTAATTAATTAGTTCAAAGTATGACATTGTTTGGACTAAAATAGTCTCTGTTTACACATAAGACATAGTTCTAATATGTCCAAGTCAATGGTACTGAATGAAGTTTATTCAGATAGGACATAAAATAACTCTTTGTGTTACTGTTATTCTTATTCCTATACTTATCAGAAAGATACTTGCCCTAAGGATGTCACCAAACAGGGACTGCCTAATTTGCTGGAATCGTCTTCTGATATTGCTATGGAGAATTATTATGAAACAGAGTCCTGCTTTCAATGATAGCTTTCTAGATTATTCTTATTTATTGTTTTTATTACAGTAGCTTCTTACAAGCCCTTCTGAAATCAAGGCCCCATTGTGCTAGGCAAGACAGACAAAGGATGTATCATTATCCCCATTTTACAGATCGGGAGCTGATTTCCAAGGATTTGGAAGATTTCTAAGGCTTCCCACCTGTAAAACAGATTTTATCTTTTCTGGCCTCCACCCTCTGTTCTACAGTGTTTCATATGTCTCTTTAAGAACTGAGTGTTTATATAGTTCTGCTAAAATCTTGTCTTTTAGATTTGTCTATCTTGAGCTTCCTGCTGCTGCAAAGACTCCTTGTACTAGATTCCGCTGGTGGCAGCCAGTATTTTCAGGGGAAGGCTATGACCAGTGGGCCATTGATGATATCATCATTTTGTCAGAAAAGCAGAAGCAGATCATTCCTGTCATTAACCCAACATTACCACAGGTAATAAGCAATGCTGGTAAATAGGTACCTTAATGAAGCAGGAGCTTTAATAGAGTTTTCTTTGAATTTACTGACTGCTTTTAAAGAAAACTGAAGTATTTGCAGGTATATCCTTGTCTGTCTAGGTATTTGTATCACCCTTATCATAATAGATGTGGAGCACCTAATCCTGGTGCTAAGTGATTTACACGCGTAACTCCCCATTCATTGAGATAGAAAAGAGTGTTTGAAAGTTTCTTCATTGTGTGGTGGGATGTTTGATGTCTCTTTCATTTCTGCCAGAACTTTTATGAGAAACCAGCATTTGATTACCCTATGAACCAGCTCAGTGTGTGGCTGATGTTGGCTAATGAAGGGATGACCAAAAATGAAAGTTTCTGCTCTGCCACTCCCTCAGCAATGATATTTGGTAAATCAGATGGAGATCGATTTGCTGTGACTCGGGATTTAACACTGAAACCTGGATATGTCCTGCAGTTCAAGGTATTCTTTTCTTTCAGATCTCTCCAGTTCAGGTTGAGGTGTCGAGCATTGATCCTGCAACCCTTTCTCATGTAAATATTTCTTACTCACCCAAGCAATCATAGTGATCTTAACAGGACTGCTCATATGAATAAGAACTACTTGTGAGATTAAAGGTGGTAAAACATCCTTCCCATTTCTGTCTGTGTAAAAGATGCAAAGGACATAAATACGTTGTCGTACTCTATTAACTAAGACCCTGCTTTCTGAAAGAAAAGGATAACAACCATAGAACAGGAAAGCTTTGTTTGTTTCACCAAAATAAATTTTAAAAACGTGTTATATTTTTAATAAGCCTCTGAAGTGTCATTATATTCCATTCAGTATCAGGAAATGCTACTGCAATGGGGTGTGGGGTGTGGAGAGAGACTGTATCCCATTTGGGACCCAGTGACTACAAAGCTTCCATGTGGCATGAGTACATTTTTTTTATACTTGAAAGTATTTAAGAATTTACAAGCTGTTCTATACTCCAATGTGGATTTTTTAAAATAATTAACTTTTATTGTGGCAGTGAATATAGGCTCCAATTAGCATTCTCTTCTTTAAAGGGCTTACAAAATTTTCTTTGCTGTGACAATACATCAGAATATAAACTCAAAAGGAAGTGAATTTGCTTTGACAAGCTGTTGTTTCTGAACCCTAATCAAAATTTTATTGAGTTTATAATGAAATCCCATTGGTGAATTCTGGGGGTCGGTTGCAATGCAATTTTAATGAGCTAGCCACAAATACATGGTCCTTACATAATTGGTGGATACAGATACTGAATAATTTACAAACCGAATTATTAAAGAGATCAGATGTTTACAGGCAGCTTTTCAATATAATTCCCACAGTTATATAAATATAGGCTGACCAGATAGCAAGCGTGAGAAATCGGGACAGGGGGTGGGAGGTAATAGGAGCCTATATAAGAAAAAGCCCCAAATATCAGGACTGTCCCTATAAAATCGGGACATCTGGTCACCCTATATAAATAGGAAGTTGGCTAGAGTAAGGGAATTTGTAAAATAATCTCATTCCATTTAGAAGTTAAGATGATAAAATACTATACCATCTGAGGACTACAGTACATTACATAAATCAGTGTTCATGGTGTTGTGCCTAAGACAGTTTTGCAAAACAAAAACACTTAACTATGTAAATACCATTTCACCAGAAAAATATGCTAATCACATTTTGACACTTTTTCTACTTGAGTGACAAAATCATCATTCTGTAGGTGTTATACTCAGCAGGGATCCAAGCATGATGTATAGTCTAAATAAAGCAGACATTATTTAAAATGCTTTCCATTCTTGAAACTTTTAGCAAAGTAACAAACTAACAAACAAAAAAGTATCTATTGAAGCAATAATAACTCTTTCCTTTGTGTGTATTGATTAGGGTCTCAAGTTAGGACAGTACTTAGCAGGTGTTTAAGTCTCTCTCTGTTCAGGAATCCACTTAAGCGGGTGATTAACTTCAACCTGCTTATGTTCCATTGCCATTCTTAACTTTAATCATATGTTTAAGTGCTTTCCTGAATCAGGTCCTAAATGTTGTGTTTTACACAGTATTAAAATTAACTATAGAAGTTATTCATGCTCTTTTTGTTATAAGGGAAATAGAGACAGTAATAATTACAGTCTGGATGTGGTATGTATTACTACCTGCTTGCCAGTAGATTGTCAGATATTTGCAGTGGAGTATTAAACGTAAGATGAGCACTCCATCATAGACTTTGCTTAGATTGGGCCCAGTGATTTTAACTGTCTGTGATCACTTGCAGTCCAAAAGTTATTGATATATAGGTAAAACTGTACATCTTCCCCCCATGCTTAATAATTATACATCCTTGTGAAATAGCTGAATGATTTCTGCTTAGCATAATTCAACCTCTTTTTCTTTTTGGATTTAGTATTTCTTGCTCCAGCAAAAATTAGAAACCTATTCTCTCCATTTGCCATCACCTATGAATGGTCGGGATAGAATTGGTGAGATAATGAAACATCTTATTTGGGCATAATTCCCTTATTGCATAAGCATATAGGATATAATAGAGAACCATATCCCTTCTATAGAATTCTATATAGGATGGTTCACAAATCTACAGAAGGGATAGCATTTTCTGTTTTGTAGGCTCTAGAGTAATTTCTACAGGACCTTATTAATGTTATCCCTGTTAAATTTTATAGGACTTTTCTATATGGCCTTATTTGATAAAAATGGCAAAATTTCACAGAAAATTTTTCTTGCAATGAAATTTATCTAGCTATAGCTAGGAACTCCTCTTCTTGATAACTCCTTTGTTGCGAAAGGGCATTCTGCTCCATCACTGGCATGTTCTAGAGGTCTCCTACCCTCCACTTATTATTTTGGAAGGAGAGGTGAGATTCATACAACACCTTCCTTCCTATCCCTGACTGACCTTCAGAATGAAATTCCTCTCCATTAGTTCCCCAACTTCCCCATTGCCAATGTATTGCCCAGACTTTACAAAGGAGGTACTTCATAAAACAAGGAGTGTTCTTTGTAACTGAGGTGCCTGGAGAACTTGTGGCGTTTCCATTGTGAATACCAGTGTAGGGGATAATTTTGCCTAGTAAACCCAAGCATAGTCACATTTATCATAATTTGTCATAAATGTTTTGGCATTGTTTTACAAATATTTCATAGTAATGTAGAATTTCTACAGGTCAATAATAAAAGCTAATATCAGTTTTTCAAATATTACACTTGTAATAATTTGAAAACTGAAAGTGGTAGTTGAAGTTTGTCTAATGTACGTTCTTATTTCTGAGAGCTGGTGGCACTGTTTGAATTTAATCAAGCTGCCTTATATATTGGGGACTAATCCTGTACCTCTTGCTCACATACATAATCCAACTGGAATCAATGGACTAAATTGTGGTATGTGGCCACATCCCTAAGCATTGGGTTGTATTTGGAACGTTGGGACGGATTGTGTCTCAGGGGACACAAATCCTCCTGGTGCAGGTGGAATGTGCAGGCTGCATTATCCCTCAGTATATTCCCCCTCTGTGTGGCCAGCTATGCACAGAGATTATGACTATCTTAGCCTCTTGCATAGGGTAAGGAAGGTTCCTTGCACCTTTCCCACCTATCACTTGCACAAGGGTCATGGACAATCAGGCCTGAGATGATTCATGTGAATAAGAGATCCAGAATAGGGCCTTTTATGAAGAAGAAGGATACAGTGAATTTCAGTGTGCATTCTTTTCTATTCTGTACAGGTTCTTATACCAACTCTTGCAATTTGATTGCAAATCTCATGATATTTGATGGTGTTCTTTCAACTCCATCAACTGGAGTCATGCGTTTATGTAAAAATATTATGATTTTTAAACCAATCTCATAATTTTTTGGCGCCTGACTCATTATTTTTGAACGTTTGGGATTGGCAATATTGTTGTATTGCCTTCATCATCATAGGATATGTAATATTCTTCTCCATAGTACTCTTCAGCCCGACTCAGTGCTACAACTTGTTTAAGGACTTCTATGCACCTTTGCTTTCATTTATGAAGAGAGGAATAGAACACAAGCAACAGAATACTAGTCCAATAATAGTTGGGGTCTGTGTCCTTTATTGCAGAAATACAAGTACAGTGTTATACCTAATATGTTTTATGTGCATAAAATCCACTTTCAAGCATCACATTTTATGTGCCCAGCAACCTCAACAAAGATGCAGCAAGGATTTTTATTGAGGAATGCCTCAGGTATGAAATAGAGACCATTATGTTTTGGGATCTGTCTTTGGGTTTCCATATTTGATAGGAACTCTGCCTCACAAATTTTAAAATTACAGATTAGGTGCAGCTGATAACCAAAGACAAAACTGCAGGTCTCTACACCTAATCAACTCTACTCTGCTTTTATCATATTTTTTACAGCTGAACATCGGTTGCACTAATCAGTACAGTAGTTCTGCTCCAGTTCTCCTTCAGTATTCCCATGATGCTGGCCTGTTCTGGTCACTTGTGAAAGAGGGCTGTTATCCTGCATCTCCTGGAATCAAAGGATGTGAAGGAAGTTCCCGGGAGCTGAGTGAGCCATCCATGTATTACACAGGAGACTTTGAGGAGTGGACAAGAATTACTATTATCATTCCAAGATCTCTTGCAGCCAGGTACTGTAGGTCTTTAATTCTGTGAATTATATTATGCAGTAGAACCTCAGAGTTATGAACACCTCGGGAATGGAGGTTGTTCGTAACTCTGAAATGTTCGTAACTGAACAAAATGTTATGGTGGTTGTTTCAAAAGTTTACAACCCAACATTGATTTAATACAGCTTTGAAACTTTACTATCCAGAAGAAAAATGCTGCTTTTAACCATCTTAAGGTAAATGAAACGAGCACAGAAAGAGTTTTCTTACCTTGTCAAATCTTTTTTTTAAACATTCCCTTTATTTTTTTAGTAGTTTACATTTAACACAGTACTGTACAGTATTTGCTTTTGCGGGGGGAGGTTGGGTCTCTGCTGCCTGATTGTGTACTTCCGGTTCCAAATGAGGTGTGTGGTTGACTCATCAGTTGTAACTCTGGTGTTTGTAACTGAGGTTCTACTGTACATGTGAATTTGATTTCTGTACTTTGAGCCAATACTAGTAAGATGGTTAGCAAACTACCAAACCAAACTACATGATCCAGAAAGAATATATTCATTTCTCATACAAAACAGAGAAAAGCTTTTTATTTTAAAGGTGTCAGAACAGTCTATAAAATTAAATTACAAGGCAACAGGCAACAATAATAAAAATCACATTTTAATTTGACATAAATCTTTTCATAATAGTGCTACTTTTCTTAACTCTTATCAATTAGGTCAGCAACACCAGCAAGAGAGTGATAGGTCATATGAATCAAATAAGCTGTCTCAACAGGATTAGTTTTGCAAACAGTTGCTACTGGATGACGAAAAAAACAGAAGGGTATTTGAGCAGCTATGTAATGTGCCATGTCATCGGATAATGATAAACATTATAAAGACTCCACTATGGAGTAGTGCCAATCAGTCAAATTGTATTCACATCCAGAAAACCCCAAAACAAAAGAGGTAACTTTATCAGATGGCTTTAAGTCTAAGTTATAGTCCATTGCAAATGCAGGTGAAAAATCAGTGCTCTTAGATTTTTCAGTAGCTCCCATCAGTCACACTACCCACATAGAAACTTGATGAGTGGTCTATATAAATGAGAAAACCTCAAAGGTTTAGAAAGATTCTAACAAGCCCCAAAAGAGAGAGCCTTGTCTGAATCCTACTTGAACTTATTTAAATTTTCTCATTTCCATTTCCAGCCTTCCCACATCCTCAAATAAAAACTCTGAAGTCTGGCATACCCCTAGTTCTCCACATAGAAATATCCCTCCTGCTCCTCTCCAAAGCTACCATGCAATTATACACCTGTCTGTCCATATACCACCCACCGATTGAGATCATCTGCTCTCTTGTCTAACTCTCTCTCAATGCAGCCATGCTATTGCTATCTGCAGTTTTCTGCCCTGTCAGACTGCCAGTCACTCCTTATGCTTCTCCCACTGCAAAGATTTTCCGTATATGTCATGTCATGTAGCAGAGGGAGTCTGTGTCTTTACTGTGAGGAGTTGAATTATCAGTGTGTACCGTAACAAGTTTTTTCAGTAATTAGCCAAGAAAAGCAGGTGCCAAGTCACACAAATCTGACACTAGCTGATTTGATTTACCCAAAACAAGCAGTACAGAA
Source organism: Emys orbicularis (assembly GCF_028017835.1). Lineage (NCBI taxonomy): Eukaryota > Metazoa > Chordata > Testudines > Emydidae > Emys > Emys orbicularis. The sequence goes on along the minus strand of NC_088683.1, from coordinate 28,081,570 downwards.
TCAATAGCAGCAATCTGTTTGGCATTATGTTCAGTAGCATGATCAGAAAAAAAACCCAGCACAACTGAAAGAAAAAAGTTACCACCAGTATCATAAATTCAGCAGATTAGCATTACGGATGGGACAGTATTATGTGGTTCCTAAAGTGTCAACATTGCATTGGTCTTGTACCAATTGGGAATTCGTGCTTCTGGGGTTATTTCTGGAATATGCTGTGTGGTTAGTTGGTGGAATGTGATGGAGAGCTGACAAATTAAAATATGCCTCTTGTTCCTCGCTCAGATACCATGGTCATGGATAGTAGAAAAAAAACAATAGATACATTAGAAAGGGTAAAAAGGATGGTCATGTTGTTAATGCACTGAAGTGGGAAACAAGAGATCTTGAGTCAGTTCCTAGCTCTGCTACAGACTTCCTGTGTGACCTTGGGTAAATCAGTTAACCTCTGATCCCTGTGGACATTACTCACAGTTTACCTATCTTTTCCAAGCCAACTTCTAATCCTATAGGGGAGTCAGGAACTTGTAATGGTTCACATGATGAGCACATTTTGGATGTTAGAACTAGCTGGGGCCAGCATCAGACAGGAGACAAACCATCTGGAAACCTTCCTGATCCTTTAACTAGCAACTGTAAAACCACTGACAAGGCAAATTCCCAGATGTCATCCTCCTACAAATTGATCATTATTATAAGGATTAAAAGAAAATTTATTTTTCTATATAGACACCTTTTTCACTGACAAATTTCTTGAGCAATGGGCCAGACCCTGAGCTGGTGTAAATTAGTATAGGTCCATTGAAGTTAATGGAAGTGTGCCAATTTACACTGGTTGAGGATTTGGCCCATTGTTTTTAAGGAATAGTTTTTTGGCCATAATATGACCCAGGACTAAGACACTTACTATTCTGTTTAGGTGCACAAAGTACTTTAAGATTCTTTACCTACAATTATTTGCAGATATTAGCTAATTCTTGTAATAACTGAATATTCATTTCTATATGCATTTTACACATAAATCCACTGTACCATCAGTTACATTCTGCATCCTTGTCAATACTAGATTCTTTTATTAAGTACTGTAACAAATGGGTTTCAGCAATTTAAAAACTTAACTACCCGCTCAGCAGTGACTAAAGCTATTTGCAGAACTAAAAGGAGCCAAATCACAAAGACAGCATCTATTCAGTTCACTCCTGCCTACTGATAAGCCACGTCAGGCACAGTGCACGACATTGGGCATTGTGCTGCCAGAGAAATAAAGGAGGTCACAATACATAGAAGAAACTGTCTGGAAGGAAAATCCATAAGGAAATTTCACAAAAATATAAGGATGTAAAGAAAATGGTCAGTGTTTTCCAAGCACACATTTGTATCTCATTTATAAAGGCTATTCTAGCAACGCTTCTTTTAGTTTTCAGCATGAGATAGTAGATGAAATATAAAAGGGATATTAAAGCAATCAGCAGTAATGCTGTGCCTTTGGTTATCATTTCTTCACAGTAAGACTAGATTCCGCTGGATCCAGGAGAGCAGTTCTCACAAGAACGTGCCCCCTTTTGGCTTAGATGGGGTTTACATCTCAGAGCCTTGTCCCAATTACTGCAGTGGTCATGGGGACTGTGTCTCTGGCGTCTGTTTCTGTGACTTGGGCTATACAGGTAAGGCTACATTATTTATATGTGACTGCTGTAAGCATGTTTGTGATGAACTAATGTTTAAAATGTATCATCTCATTATTTTTCTCTGCTATAGAGGGAAAACATGATGTCATAAATTTCACAAGTCTGGAGTGAGAATCTTTTTTTTTTAATTCCGTAAAAGCACATTTCATGAGCTAGTAAATCCAACACTGCCAAAATGGAACATTACAAGAGCACATACACTAGTGATGTTTTCTGACCATTACGACCTTTGAATGTTGCCATCCATATAAATGGGGAGAGAGAGAGAGATAAAAGAGAACACTGGAGAAAATATTATAAACTAAAAAGTCTGCTTTTAATTTTTTTGGCCAATCTTCAAAAGAATTCCTTCTGTTTTCAGTCCCCTGGCCTTGAGATGGCATGTGACCAGGAATGAACATATGTTATGACAGACCTTCTGTGGAAAATTCTGTTCACTTGTGGTTTCAAGTGTTTTTATAAAGAAAAAAAACCTGTGATTGACACAACCAGTTGCATATACAACTTTTCTGAACCTCTACAACAGCAAAGCAACAAACTAACATGTTTTGCACTTAAACAGAAGCAATAGGATAACACCTTTTCTGTTTGCAAAAACTGTGTTTGATCAACGTAAAATGTTGCAACATTCACTGGAAAAATTAAACATCCTGCTACTCTGAGAAGAGAGGTTAGGGGCAGGGCGGGCCGGCTCCAGGCACCAGCTTGCCAAGCAGGTGCTTGGGGCGGCCACTCCGGAGGGGGGCGGCACGTCCAGCTATTCGGCGGCAATTCGGCAGACAGTCCCTCACTCCTGCTCGGAGCGAGGGACCTCCCGCCTAATTGCCGCTGCAGATCGCGATCGCGGCTTTTTTTTTTTTTTTTTTGCGCCGCTTGGGGCGGCAAAAACCCTGGAGCCAGCCCTGGTTAGGGGAGGGAGGCTTATTCTGACTAGAAAGGGTGTTTGTAAAGAGGATTAAATGGAGGTGCAATCGTTTCATCATGAAGCTGTCTCATAAGAGTCTAATATGTGGAAGTAATAATACCGTTTGCCAATTTACTGCATCTGACCTTTACTGTTCAGCACTATTTCAACAAAGCATCTCCTATATATTTTTTTCTTCTGAAGCCGCACATGGAACCTGTGTGTCTAATGTACCTAATCACAGTGAGATGTTCGACAGGTTTGAGAGGAAGCTGAGCCCTCTCTGGTACAAGATAACTGGAGGTCAGGTTGGAACAGGCTGTGGAACACTCAGTGATGGGAAATCTCTTTACTTCGATGGGCCCGGCAAAAGGGAAGCAAGAACTGTCCCTCTGGACACCACAAATATCAGGTCAATAGTAAATACTGCTTCTCGGAAAATGTATGTATATTAGCATTGTGTCCCCTGTATTGTTATAGCAGTAAAGCGAGAGAGGGTATGAACCATTCTTGTTTTTACTGCAACCAATACATTATTAAGGCGCATCTTAGAGAGAAAATGCAGCATGCTCCAGCAGAAATTACTCTTTTTGAAAACTCTTGGCAAAATCCTTACCTTCCTTGAAAAAAAAAAAACTCAGAAGGGAAAAAGTTAAGATATGCAAGGGAATGGCAGCCTAGAAAATGTGATCCATTCACCCCTCTGGAAGGATGGCTTAGCAGCGGGTTCTAGATGGAACAGGCAGGAAGCATGGCCTTGAAATTGTACAAAACCAGAGAATCCATAAAGAATCTATGCCTCAAACATGCAGAAAGCCTCCTTCTTCACATGCTGTCCTGAACCCTGTACATCCTGACAGCATGGCCACAGAGCCATTGTCTGCCCGCCTGCTGCTGTACACTACCTCCATTTATAAGGGGTGCAGAAACTGGAGTGGGAGTTAATTCTGTAGGGTCAGGAATAAGTAATGCAACAATTTGCCCCATCATTTATGGGTGATTTCTATGGGATCATACTACATAGAGTGGGCATTCCCTAATGCCACTATTTTTCAGTCCATTCACTGCCCCAAAGAACCCTACATATTGTATTGTGTGTGCAGGGGCTTCAGCGAGATTGCTGGCATCTTGGAGGGGGGCAGCATGCAACATAACAGCTGCCTTTTTTGTGTGTTCCACTCATGTTTGGCTGGTATTTGTGTGCATTTGCTACTCCGTGAACCATGTGACAGAGGAGAGCACCTAGTTCTGTGTCCTGACGGGTCATATCAGATTTTTGGAATCTTATGCAGTTAATAACAGAGCATAATGTCTGAAGTAAACACATCATAGTAAAACTTATATGCAAGTTGCACTTATAATTACTTCTCCTGTCACACAGAAAACCTATTGTAAAGCCCAGGGAGTATCTTCACATTAGTACTAAGCCATTTTTAATTCCAGACGTTCACATGGATAGCTTTCTGGTTTTAAAAGAGTTTGAAACCGTTTTAATTTTTTTAAATATTTCAAACTTTACAGAGTTGGAGTTGAAGCTCCTTCTTGACCCTTTTAAACTATTATCATTCCTGGTTTGCATGAAAAAGCTGTCATGCGTTTCAAAATTGCCCCAGTAATTTTAATTGCCTATAGTGACACCTACTGTTAAAACTAGTAAAGAGTCCTATTCTCAAAACATGGCCCACTATAGCAAGGACACTGTTTCACCTGCAGTATTTACATCCATTAGGCGGCCAATATGATACCTGGATGCTATTTTATCACTGATTAGTCACTGCCTCCTGCTCTTAATCTTTTTCCCCTGTGGCTTCCTTCACTATCAGCTCAGTGAATGTAGTCACACATGGGGCCTGCCTGGCAGCTGCAGAAGCTAGATAAAAACTGTGGAATATATTTTTTTTCCAAGTGATGACATCTGGCTCATTGGTTGATTTGGCTCCCATCTGTGTTGCAGACTCTGTTGTTAATGGCTGTGGAATAGTCTCAGAGACTTGTTTTGGGCCAAACCCTTAAAGATTGGTTGGGCAGGCTGGTCCTCCTGCATAACATTTTCATCTTCCTAGTCTGTCTTCATGAGAAACTACTAGTCATAAAAAAAGGGATTTTACAATAGAACTGTATTTTTTTCAAATCTGTCACCAGCTAGTGTTTAACTACCCGAGTACTGTATTATACAGACATATACAGGTCTGGTAGTGGCTTTCAAAACCAAGGCATGGGGCAGAGGGTCTACGTTGGTTCACTTTTGGGCATATGGGATTAGATCCAGAATAAGACTCAGATGGACATGACCTTGCTAGTGTTATCCTAGTTCCTGTAGACATACAGTACATAACACACACAACACACAGTTTGAGACAACTGAGCATGAGTACAAACTGTGGTTTAGAGAAGTCAAGAAACAGGGCTAGAGGATTATGGTGATATTCATGCACAACTGTGCAAGTGAAACTTGTGCAGCACCTGCACTACATTATGCTTGGCTCTAGTCCTACTCCTTGATTCTGAGCTCACTGGTAGCAGTGCAAATCAGGTGTACCTCCTGTGAAGAGAATGGAGTTAAACACTGGTATGAAACCAGCATGAGTGGAGGATCAAGCCCATGGTCTTTCATTTTCATACCCACAAATTCACCCACTAAAATAAGTATATTTAAAATAACAAAGTAAAATGTTTAAATAGGTTATGTAAGTGCTTTTCAAAAGGCACTTTATAAGCTCCCACACAAGCTAATTAGTCATGGGGGGAGAGGCAAAGTATTGTCATGGATCAAAACTGGCTAGGAGACAGAAAGCAAAGAATAGGATTAAAACGTTCATTTTCATCATGGCAAAAGGTTAGCAGTAGGGCACCTCATGGTTTTTTACTACGTCCCACTGTTGCTTAATATATTTATTAATGGTCTGGAAAAGGGAGCGGGGGAGAAATGAGTAGTGAGGTAACAACATTTACAGATGACACAAAATTATTTAGGTTGGTCATGGCCTGAGAGGACTGTGAAGAACTTCGGAGACACCGCCCAGGTCTACACTAGTCGGGGGGGGTTGACCTAAGATACGCAACTTCAGCTACGCGAATAGCGTAGCTGAAGTCAGCGTATCTTAGGTCGACTTACCTGGCTGTGAGGACGGCGGCGAGTCGACCGCTGCCACTCCCCCGTCGACTCCGCTTCCGCCTCTCACGAGCTGGAGTTCCAGAGTCAACGGGGAGCGCAATTGGGGATCGATTTTATCGTGTCTACACTAGACATGATAAATCGACCCCCGATAGATCGATCGCTACCCACCAGTCTGGTGGGTAGTGAAGACCTGCCCCTAAACAAGCTATGCAAATGGGAAACATGACACCAAATCTAACATGACACCAGAATCCAATACTGATAACTGCAAAACAAAAGCACATTGGAGAGGAAAAGTTAAACTGATCTTTCACCATACAGGGTTCAAATCAACTGTATAAACTCAAGAAAGGGACCTGGACATCAGTGTAGACAGCTCAGTGAAAACCTCTGCTCAATATGTAATTGCAGTCAGAAAAGCTAACAAAATGGTAGAGTGAATAAGAAATGGGATGGAGAATAATACTGAAAATATTATAATGCCATCTTATACCTCAAGGGTGTGGCTTCACCTGGAATACTGTGTGCAGCACTGGTCACCTCATCTCAAAAAGGATATTGCAGAATTAGAGGGGGTGCAGAGAAGGGTGATGAGAATGATCAAGAGCATGGGAAAACTCTAATAGGAAGAGAGATTGAAAAGATTGGGATTGTTTATTTTAGAAAGGAGATAATTAAAGGGGGACATGATAAAAGTATATAAAATAATGTATGGTCTAGGGAAAGTAGATTAGGAACTTCTGTTTTCCCTGCCTCATAATATTCAATTAAATGACAAGATGGGAAATTCAAAATTGATCAAAGGAAATATTTTTTCACAAACCATATAATTAACCTGCGGAACATGTTGCCACAGGAAGTCATTGAGGCCAAACACTTAAGATTCAAAAAAGGACTGGACATTTATATGGATATCAGGAATATCCAGAGTTATCATAAATAATAATAAAAACTTTAGCAGGGATGTTAACCTCATACTTCAGGGTTTAAGCCAATCTCTAACTATTAGGGATCAAGATCAGAGCTAATGTGTGGAGCAGATTTTCCCACAACTATTACCAGATTCTTACACATTCATCTGAAGCCTTAGGGACTAGCTACTGTCAGTGAAAGGATACTGGAGTAGGCGGACCTTGGCTCTGAACTAGTATGGTAATTCCTATGTTCCAATCTGTGCATAAACACTGCACTAGGATTACTAGGATTTTAATTTTATTGCTAAAATTTCAAAAAATAATAAACGTGTCTTTGTCTTTCTCCCATATCATTCTCACAAGAGCTACCAAATCTCCACAAATGCAGTAGTATTAACCCATCCTTCAAGAAAGCCCAGTATTATGCTGTTAGACAGTAGTTTCACAAGGATAGAAATCCAGGTGGTTTTATTGCCACAATAGTGAAACCACATTAAACTGCTTCAGAATGATTTTTTAAATTCTATTAAAGTTTTTTCAATGTTAGTGAATAGATACATTTCATTGTACAAACAGTGCATTTGTTAAGCATGGTATCAGCTGTCCACACAAACACTGTTTGCTCTACAGACCCCATACTACTCCTTACTTGGGAAAAACTTCCATAGACCTATTAGGTTGTTGATTTTGGTGGAAACTTTACCTAAATTAAGAAGCGCTGAATAGTGACCTAAATAAAAAATCTTCGTGAGTTAGGGAAAATAGAGTTGTTTATACTGCATTTGTGTTTTGACATTTCAACAACAACAAAAAAACTAACAGTATTATATTTCTCTTGTAAGAACACTTTTTTATTTTTTTAAACAGACTAGTTCAGTTTTATTTACAAATTGGAAGCAAAACAGCTGGTACTCTCTGCAACAAACCAAGAGCCAGGAACGAAGGTAATGTCCCTTTTCATTTGAAACCAGCTTTTAGCAGAGTTTTTGTTCATTGGACCTATTTTACAGAATTAATAAGATCATTACATAGTGTGACAAAGTTCCTCCTCTGCCTTGGTGGGTCCTGCGCTTATTGGCAGATTTGCTCGCCTCAGAGATTCATGGCAGCCCTCAGTTTGGCCACTTTTGCTAATGGCTCAAACCTGCTGTTCACTCAGCTAACCTCATCACTGGCCAGCATGGGGAAAGGGAGGAGAACAATCCCCACAGTCTCTGCTGATCCACCTAGTGGGTCGGGGGACAGGCCAGGGACCTTCCCTTCCGGTGGGACCCACAGTCCAGGTCAACTCCTCTTGTATCCAATAGGGAGTTGGGGGGATGGGGGGAAACCAGGCCCACCCTCTACTCCGGGTTCCAGCCCAGGGCCCTGTGGATTGCAGCTGTGTACAGTGTTTCCTGTAACAGCTGCATGACAGCTACAAATCCCTGGACTACTTCCCCATGGCCTCCTCCCAACACCTTCTTTATCTTCACCGCAGGACCTTCCTCCTGTTGCCTGATAACACTTGTACTCCTCAGTCCTCCAGCAGCACGCCTTCGCCTTCTCACTCTCAGCTCCTTGTGTGCAGGGCCGGCTTTAGGCCAATTCCACCAATTCCCCCGAATCGGGCCCGGCGCCTAAGAGGGCCCCATGCCCAGTGGCAGGGCCGCCCAGAGTGGGGGGCAAGTGGCAGAGAATCCCTTCCCTGGCTAGAGGCACCTTTTTAATTTTTACTCACCCGGCGGCGCTCCGGGTCTTTGGTGGAGGGTCCTTCACTCGCTCCGGGTCTTTGGCGGTGGGTCCTTCAGTGCCACCGAAGACCCGGAGCGAGTGAAGGGCCTGCCGCCAAAGACTAGGAGTGCGGCCCGGTGACTACAAGCCCCACGTGTTTTTTTTACGTGTTTTTTTTTTTTTTTAGTCATCCCTGTCGGGGCCCCGTCGAAACTATTCGAATCGGGCCCCGCACTTCCTAAAGCCGGCCCTGCTTGTGTGCCTCTTGCTCCCAGCTCCTCGCACATGCCTCACTGACTGAAGTGAGGTCCTTTTTAAACCGGGTGCCCTGATTAGCCTGTCTGTTCTAATTGATTCTAGTAGCTTCTTAATTGGCTCCAGGTGTCCTAATTAGCCTGCCTGCCATAATTGGTTCCAGCAACTTCCTGATTGTTCTGGAACAGCCCATTATCTTACTCAGGAAAAAGGGACCTGCTTAATCTGGGGCTAATATATCTACCTTCGATCACTTTCCTGTAGCCCTCTGGCCTGACCCTGTCACAATAGTTAATACAAATCAACTAACTGTCCCCCTTTTATGAAGGGTACAGAAGTCTTTTTTAATAAAAAACAAGCAATCTATTCCTAATTATTGTTCCACATTTTGAACTCCTATTTACCTCCAAGCCACACAAACCTGATGTTAACCTTATTATATGTTATTTGCCTCATGAATGCAGAATTATGAAACTGGATCTGAAGAAAATATTATTTAGGCCAAACAAATTAATCTTTCCCATCTGCTTGTACTCTTATTTTTCTCGTGTCCCTAGGTTGTTTTTTCGGGGGGGAGGGTTGAAATTTGAGTTTTGTAAGAATGAGGGAGTTACTCGGGGCAGATCCTCAGCTGGTGTAAACTGATGTATTTCCATGAGAGACACTAGAGCTGTGACCATTTATGCCAGCTAAGAATCTGGCCCTATGTGTTATAATTTTTATTGTGTAAGGGCAGCTGGGAACATTATGTAATTATTTTATTGGCATTACATGCAGATGAACTCAGCTTCCCATGGAAATGTAAGATACAGTGGTAATCAGAGGTGTTTTTTAAAGCTAACTTTTTCTGCATTGTTATGGTACTGTTCTGCCAATTGAACTGGGTATGAAGCAGGGGGAGTGATGACTACATGCTGTTTAAAAAATAGCATTGAAAGTGAATCAAAATTAATTGTTTGTGTATTTCCTGAATGCTTTCTAATTTTCCTCCCAGAATGTAACAACAGGACCACCACATGATTTGTCAGTTGGTTCTACAGCAGTTTGAAAATATGTCTAGGCTTATGCATATGACTATGTACTGATTCCAAGTATAATTGTGTATGAGCTCAAATAATATGCACTGTACCAAATTACCTCTGCGTGGTTCTATACTCAGTACAAGGGCTAACCTCAGTTCATATAGGGATGCTGTCAGCACCATGGGGACACTGCCGGACAGGACAGATACAGAAACAAATAACATCATTTCTGCACCATTCGAAAAACTTAATGTACAAAAGATCTTACTCACCATGTGATTTGCATCCCACAGACAGTTCTCAGGCTTAGTATAATACTGGCAGTTTAAATGTAAATCTCTCTAAATCCTTGCACAAAGTTCTTAAAGCAATGAAAATAAAGATTCTGGCATAGTCAAGGTGATGTCTTAATTTTCATAGTTGGTTTTAAAATCAGAAATATACAATTTTGATTTAGGCAGAAAACCAGTAATGAAAGAGGTGAAGAAGGATGATCCAGTGGTCAGGGCACTGGGTTAAGCTGTGGGAGACCCATGTTCGAGTCCCAGTTCCATAGACTTCCCCTGTGACCTTGGGCAAGTTACTTAACCTCTCTGTGCCTCAATTCCCTATCATTAAAATGGTGCTAATAAAGCTACCTCACAGGGATATTATGAAGATAAATTGAGGCTAAGATTTAGTCACGGGTATTTTTGGTAAAAGTAAAGGACAGGTCACGGGCAAAAAATAAAAATTCATGGCATGTGACCTGTCCATGACTTTTACCAAACATACCCCTAACTAAATCTCTACTTCTGGGGCCCTGCTGCTCTGGGACCACTGCTGCTTGGGCGGTCCCCAGGGCGCCCCCAGGACTGCTGCTTGGGCGCTTCCTGGACCCAGCCACACCGGCCACTGCTCGGGCGATCCCCAGAGCCCGCTGCACGGGGCTGCCCGACCAGTGGCCGGTGCGGCTGGCCCTGGGGCAGCCCCCAGGGCTGCTGCTCAGGTGCTACCCGGGGCCACCCGAGCAGCAGCCAGTGCGGCTGGCCCCGGGGACTGCCCGAGCGGTTGGCCCCAGGGCCAGTCCACCAATGGCTTGTGTGGCTGGCTCTGGGGCGACCTCGAGACCCTTGCTCGGGCGCTCCCCTGGGCTGCCCCCAGGACTGCTGCTCGAGCAGTCCGCAGGACCAGGTGCCTGGGGCCTCCCAAGCAGCGGCCGGTGCAGCTGGCACCGGGACCACCCGAGCAGCTCACCCAGGGTTGCTCCAGCAGCGGCCAATGTGGCTAGCCGTGGGGCACCCAAGCAGCTGGCCCTGGAATCAGCCACACCAGCTGCTGCGGAAGTTACGTAGGTCACGGAAAGTCACGGAATCCGTGACTTCTGCGACCTCAGTGAGAGAATCACAGCCTTAAAATAAATGAATTAGACATTGTGAATCACTCTGCGATCTAATGATAAGAAAGTTCCATTATTATCATATAAGTATTCTAAAAAAAAGTGTGACCCCAGTTGAAAGTCAAGCTAAAAGTGTTTGTTAACATTGGGGCTTGAGTCAGCTCTCATTTACACTGTATAATTTATTCAGCTAAGAAGTTAAAAAAGTTAAGTTAAAAAAGTTAGGGGGGAGGGATAGCTCAGTGGTTTGAGCATTGACCTGCTAAACCTAGGGTTGTGAGTTCAATCCTTGAGGGGGCCACTTAGGGATCTGGGGCAAAATCAGTACTTGGTCCTGCTAGTGAAGGCAGGGGGTTGGACTCGATGACCTTCCAAGGTCCCTTCCAGTTCTAGGAGATAGGATATCTCCATTAATTTAAATTTATAAAAGGGTGAGAAAATTAGAATAAAATAGGAATATGGAGGGAGGGCCTGATTCTCCCTTTATATACACTGGTCTAAATCAAGAGTAAATCCATTGGATTAAATGGAATTTCCCCAGTTTAAATTGAGGGTAAGTGAAATGAGAAGCAAGTCAAGGAAGTTCATTACCTTCTACACAGGAGAGCCTCTTTCTCCTCTCACTGCAGTTTGATACCATTGTCGTCAGTGGACTTTCTGATTTATACCAGTATAAATAAGATCAGAATCAGGGCCAGAGTCTCTTTTCATACATTACATTCACAGGGCTTGATACTCCTCGCACTTACAATGGTGTAAGTCAAGAGTAAATCTGTTGACCTTGATGGAGTTACAGCACTGTAAAACTGCTGTGAGAGGAGAATCAAACCCAGAGTATCTTAGTGGTGTTTCTTTCATTCTCCTATATGATGGGCAGTGCCAATAAATGACTTCTGTCCCCCATGGCTGTACTGTGTTCTAATATCTACTATACTAAATCTAAGATAATGGAGATAATGTAACTTTTAAGGATGTAGTATATATAGTAAGGGTGAAATCACAGTCAGGCGCCATCTTCAGAAAGGACTGGGTTTACAGCCTGCAAAAAAACAGCCTCTTAGTGACCCAAACAAGCCACAAGGATTAATTATATGAAATATATATTAAATGTATTAAAAGATGTGAGTCAAATTCTTCCCACAGTTTCAGTGGTGCAATCTCTCTAGCTTCAATGGGGCTGCACCTGTATAACCAAAGGGAGAACCTGGCCCTGTCAGCTTATTGCTAATGCAAGCAACATATGACAACCAGTAATCCTGACAACAGTAATAACATCCTGCCAACAAAGGGCTCTCTTCACAAAAAAGTATGTGCTACATGAAAAAAACAAACCATTTGCCCATGTCATGTAGCATACATTAAACTAATATGGGGATTTGGCAGAATAAGGACTGAAGGATTGGCCTTATTTTTTCTGTGCGGTTTAAATAAATGATTTTGTTCATTTTTAATACAGGGCTTGTAGTTCAATACACAAATAACAATGGAATAACCTGGCATTTGCTGCGAGAGCTGGATTACATGTCTTACTTAGAACCACAGATTGTTTCAATAGATCTACCCCGTGAAGCTAAAACATCTGCAACTGCTTTCCGATGGTGGCAACCCCAACATGGTAACCAATGCTTTACTAAAAAATTAATAAGCAGCTTTCCAATAAAACAAACATCCAGCCTTCCAGTGCTTGGAAATAAGGTTAAAAGCTATGGACATTTTATTTTAGGAAAAACAAACTAAAAATGTATTATGCCTATACAGCTACCACAGGATAATTTTGGCTCTTGGCCTATTCATAGCTTACTGCTAAACAAGGCTTTTCTCAGTCATATTATTATTCTTGTTATTGTTTATATAGCACCATAAATGTGCATCATGCGTTACAGAGCAAATAACTACACAGTTCCTGCACCAAACTGTTCACATTCTAAGTTTAAATCAAACTTTATGATTGATAACAGACATGAGGGAATGAGAAAAGGAAGGCAGCCCAAGTAAGTTTATATGGTTACTTAGATGTGCTCTTTATCATCTTGATGTATGTTTTGCCTACAATTTATAAGCTGAAGTTAGTTGTCATTTTTCTCTTCCTCTCCTCCTGCTTCTCAGTTGATAGCATTAAAGGAGGGTACAGTAGGAGGACATCCAGTATGAGAGTGTAGAGGGAAATGGATTGATGGGATTGTTGGGCTGGCTCAGGCAAGAAGATGAGAATAGAGATGAGGTAGGGAGAAGGCGAGGAACAACTCCATGAATATCATCTGCACGAGGGGTTTTCAACCTTTTCCTCACTACAACTCCCTTTTCCAGACCAGAACCCCCATTTTATCTAGTCAGGACCCCCTTCCCATTTAGCAATAGAAAGGGCAAGTTGAGAAGCCCAATCTGCATAACAGAGGCTCAGGGAGTACTTCATTTAAAAATAGGAAAAGATTATGATGGCACTAGTAAAGAGGAGGAAATATCTGTGTTCCCCAGAAATAGAGCCACCAATAGGTGGTGGATTATGTCTTGAGTAACTTGTCAGGTATGGTTAGCAAGAAGATTTTAATTGATTGAACTCTATCCTCACAAAAAGGTGGTATTGGAATTGTGAAACAATTAAGCTAGTCTGCATGAATAGTACAGACATGATTAAATATCTTACTGGGGCTCCACTAACCTTCCTGTCTTTCTGTTTGTAGGGAAACTTTCAGCACAGTGGGCCTTGGATGATGTCCTTATAGGAATGAATGACAGCTCTCAGACTGGTTTTCAAGATAAATTTGATGGATCTGCAGATTTACAAGCAAGTTGGTACAGGATCCAAGGGGGTCAAGTAGATATTGACTGTCTCTCTATGGATACAGCTCTGATGTTCAGTGAAGATACTGGTATGTGTCACCAAAGGAAGGTCTGAATGGACCTATTTTTTAGGCTACAGGGGGCTTAGGTCTTTATAGGATCCATTTAAAAAATGGGGGATATCTGTATAATAGTCTGTTGGGGAAAGGAGAAATGCTTTCAGGCTATAAAGTTGAAAATGCTGAGCCCAAGGAAAAAGCAAACATTACATAATATTAAAACATTACATAATAAGAAAGTATTTTTGTTCTCTTTTCTTAGGAAAACCTCGTTATGCTGAGACTTGGGATTTCCATGTGTCAGCCTCCACTTTCCTGCAGTTTGAGCTGAGCATGGGTTGCAGTAAGCCATTCAGCGATTCCCATGGCATTCACTTGCAGTATTCCTTAAATAATGGGAGAGACTGGCACCTGGTGACTGAAGAGTGTGTTCCTCCAAGTATAGGTTGTCAGCATTACACTGAGAGTTCAATTTACAGATCAGAAAGATTCCAGAACTGGAAGCGAATTACTGTCTACCTTCCACTTGGAACCATGTGAGAATTGTTGTGTTGGCTATATATCAAAATATAGGCTTTTCTGAACTAATCTGAACAAATATGCCTCAGCTTGGGAATTTTCTGAATACTTCTTAATAATTAAATATGAAATGTGCCAGAAAATAAATACATCATCCCTATAAACTGCACTTTAAAATATTTCAACAGATGTAATATGAGCTGTGAAAGTATCAAATTTAGCTGAGTCAATTCTTGAGTCTTGCCTATGACCTGACCATAACAAGGGCTGTAAATCTACTATGGGGTTTTAAAGATGCACCAAATGAAGTGTCAGAAATTAATGCACTCACACATTTCAGAAGAAAAACACCTTAAAATAAAGGCATTTTGCCATGTGCACGGATAGATACAATGCCATTTCAGACCAAGATTTATGCACTTACACTTTTACAATTATAGGACCCCACATGTCCTTCCTTTGTCAGATTTAATTAAGCCATCATCACATCAGTATAGGAATGATAAAAGCTATATCTTACATAGCATAACCACGTAACACCCACTAAGGCAGAATTAATCATGACATTATAGAAAAACAGAATCTGCTGCTGCTGAACTTGCGAACCTCTGCCTCTCTGATTGGGAATAAAATTCCATTTTTAGGAAGAATTAAAACCCTGCTCCTTAAAATGAATAAGATACAGTGGTAACCAAACATGGCAGATGTACTGAGTTCTGCTTTCTTAATGAACCCATTCTCCAAGTCTAGGAATAGCATTAAACTGTGTAATGCTAAGTATTATCACACTAATGATAATAATACTTAGCATTACACAACTTAGTGCTTTACCTCACCAAAACCCTCTACAAGTATTAACTAATTAAGCCTTGCACCCTTACGGTAAATGCTGTTACTCCCTTTTACAGAAAAACAAACAAACAGGTACATAGTAGTGAGTGTGACATATCCAAGGTCACACAGGAAGTCAACATCAGAATGGAGGCTAGAACTCAACTCATGGCTCCAAATCCCACTGCGCAGTCCACTACGCCCTGCTTCCATTCCCAAATAGTCTTCTTCATACATTGGGCCCCATCCTGATCCTATTGAAGTTAATGGGATTTTTGCATTCAGTGGTATAGATGGTATAGTATGCAATGCATTCCAGTCCACTGCATGTTACCTGCCTGAACAAATCCGAGATCATCTAACCAATAGCATCTTTGTTTAGATTTTTCAACTTTTTTCCTCCAGCTAACCATAATGTACTGCAGGATGAGCAACAGTTATAGAAATATATATTTTCATTCCTTCTTCCTTACATGATACTGGACAAGATCTTTCATCTGCCTTCTTATTCTAATGAAATTATGATTTTTTAAAAACCCTGATAATACACAGGACCCAATCCTGCTTCCATGTCAATGGGCACAGGATAGGACTCTTCTGTCTTCTGAATTTTAGCCTGACATATCATAGTTTATAACAAACTGATTCATACAGATAAACTGCTAGCTGCATTGAAAAGTTATTTGTGTGTGCAACAGGCTATTGAATACTAATGTATTTAATGCCTCTTGCTCAACTACATTGTGTTAAACAGTGCACACATCTGAATCATAAATCTAAGCAATGAATTCAGCATCATACATGTCCCATTGCAAAGTACTATGTGTACAGTATTGAAAAACGGAGACTCAGAGAGTTAGATATTGAAGAGAAATAGACACAATAATCCTAAAATCCTTAATCAGTTTTCACGTAGGCTATACTCCTGTTAGAGTCAGTTAGAATTTTGCCTGAGAAGGACTTCAGGATAGGGTTCCGTTTCAGCTGGAATACATTTAAGATATTTCTACTGCCTTTCCCAAATGCAGACTAGAATGCTGTTTTTCAAACTGAGTTGTTTGTTCTGTTTTGCTAGCTCTCCCAGAACACGTTTCAGATGGATTCAATATGATTACACTCCTGGAGCAGATTCTTGGGCTATTGATAATGTAGTCTTGGCTACAGGATGTCCCTGGATGTGCTCCGGCCATGGAATCTGTGACTCAGGCCACTGTGTGTAAGTAGACAAACCTGACATCATGTGCTGTTTTCATAGTAAAGTTGTATTTTTATTACCCCAGATAGATAATCCCTTTTTCTACCAATATGTTGTCAGGTGTGACAGAGGCTTTGGAGGTCCGTACTGTGTCCCTGATGCTTCTCTGCCTTCTGTTCTGAAAGATGACTTCAATGGTAACTTGCATCCTGATCTTTGGCCTGAAGTCTACGGTGCCGAGAGGGGAAACCTGAACAGTGACACAATCAAATCTGGAACCACTCTCATTTTTAAAGGGGTTAGATATTATTTAAATTCAAACATTTAATAAAATATCAATACTCTTAATAATAGCAAGTATATTTTCCTTTCTTTGTTTCCTGCAAATGATTATTTTAATAATTTTAGACAAGAGGTTATTTTTCACCTTTGATACTATTTTCTGGCCTGAGTTATATTCACTGTGTTCAGCACATTTCCTTTTTTTGAACATTTAACATATTATTTTTCCAATTTCTACTTTAGCTTCTGCTGTCATTTCTAACAAAGCTGAAAGATGAGAATAAAACTCCACAATTGAGATTTTTCCAAGCCAATTATAGGGTTTGGGCACCCAACTCCCATAATTGGCTTGGAAAAATTAATGGGAGTTGTCTCTAAATCCCCTAGTAGTTTTGTAAATCCCATTGCTAATTTAATAAATCTCAACCTACATGTTTATTTTTGCAAATTTTGTATGATGTGGATTATTTAGCATTATTTTATATTTAATTATGTGTTTAATGTATATTCTTAAATTTTATTTTTATGAAGTTCGATAGATAGATAGATAGATAAGATAGATAGATAGATAGATAGAGTAAAAAAGCAAATATGTAAGACAGAATAGAGCTTGCTTTCCAAACCTTGCACTTCCTTTATAACCTTAAGATATGTCTTTGTTCACACAAGCACTCTAGTTTTGAGCTGACATGCAAGCCATTTTCAGTTAGAGTGCAAATCCACAGCTATGTTGTCACACCATTAGTTTAGTGCTTCTCAAAAATAAAGTGTAAATATTAATTTAGGTGTAATCAATGAAATCTTTAAAAATATTTCTTTGCACAACTTCTATTCCTTTCCAGTTAAGCAACTTCAGATAATCAAAATCACACTAAGCATATTAACTGTCCTAAACCTGGATTGATACTTCTTGAAGAAATACCTGAGGAAGGAAACCCTGGAGGAGGGGAAAACTCTGTGAGGAACCCCATGCAGAGGCTGGGTTTGCCAAATCCCTGCCAAATGAGCAGTGGTTCTGCTCCCCAGATCCACGCAAAGTCAGGGCAATCCACTTACGGCTTGTCTATATGAACAATTAGTTCACAGCAAGCTGGGGTGTGAATCTACCTTAAACTAGCCTGCCGTGGACTAACTGTCCAGGTGGATCCTGCTGACACACATTAACAGTACGTTAATGTGCTTTGATCTATTCCCATTTTAAAAGGATTGTGTAACAATATTTACCTCCTTTGTATAGCTCTTTGGGATCTATATAAAAGCTTAATGGTGGTGACAATGTTGTTGTTAATATGCCAGTATTCCCACAAAGCTCCAGCAAATAGTCAGAGCTGAGTAGTATAGCAGTTGAACAGAAAGACCTAAAAGAGAATATGGGTTCAAATTAGAACTGGTGCAGAGAAAGGCTACCAGGATGATCAGGGGAATGGAGAGCCTATCTTATCAGTGGAGGCTAAAAGAGCTTGGATTGTTTAAGCTTGCAAATCAAAGGCTGAGCATGGATATGACTCCTCTTTATAAATACATCAGGGAGGTATTAGGGTCTGTAGGAGGAGAAGAGCTATTTAAACCAAAGTACAATTTTGGCACAAGAACAAATGGTTATAAAATGGCCATGAATAAATTTAGGCTGAAAATTAGAAGAACCACCAGAGAAATGAGGTTCTGGAACAGCGTTCCAGTAGGAGTAGTGGGGGCAAGCAACCTAAAATAGATCTTAATAAATTTATAAATGGGATTATATGATGGGTTTGCCTGCAATAGGAGACTGGATTCGATGACCAAGGAGGTCCTTTCCAGATCTGTGTTCTATGGATTCAAGGATGTAACAATCTGATTGTATTGTATACCCTATCACCAGTACAAGCATCCTTTAGCAAAACTTGACAATGTGATTAAAAATTCAATTGCTTGCTTTTTGGTTTCTGCAGCCATCTGTCTCCCACAATTCGGGACATCTGGGCTGCTCTCCTCTCTCTGCAGCTCACAGAGGCAGAGTTTTGTTGCTGCAAGGCCTGGCCAAACTCCCTCTGTTTCTGCGTGGTGACAGACTCTGTGCCTCTGCAGCAGCAGACGGTGATGGTTCTTTTGCTTCCGCTCTTCCGCCTCCTATTTTAACTTTTCTGCCTATTTTTTGGGGCAGTGGGGAGCAGCACTCTCCCTCCTTGACATTCCTCCTCCTTCCTGGGTCTGTCAACCTTTTGGGGGTTTAAGCCTCCCTGAGCCTGCCCTGCCGCATCTTCCTGCTAGCTCCTCTGCCCCTTACAGGCCTAGCAGAGCAGCCAAGAAAGCACCAGGTCAAAGCCAAGTGGTGCTCTATCTGAGGCAGCTTTGCCAGACCCAGCAGATGGTGAGGTGTGCGCAGCCTGCACCCAGCCTTTTGTCCCTAACTCTGTTAGATCCTGAGTTGGACAGGCAGGTGGGATCCCCTACCCACAGAGGCAGCTGCGACTCCAAATGGGAAAAATGGACTGGGAACCCCAGTGCAGAGCAGGGAGAGGCTCCAAAAGCAAGGAGGGCCCTGACCACTTGACTCATGGGATAAGTCCCATGGGACCCCTGCAGAACAAAGAGGGGAGGTTGCAGGGCCACAAATCTCCCTCCCCCTCCCCAGTCTTAAAATGGATCCTGAGTGCCCTGGGGAAAGAAGCAGGGTTTGTAATCAGCCTTCCAGCAGGGAGGGCTCTGACAATGAGTTCCCCCTCCCGGTCCCAGGGGAAGTGAGACAGTCCTCTCAAGAGGGCTCTAGGTCGTAAGGAAGGCAAGTCACAAAAGGCATCACCAAGCCACAGCAGAGCTCCTACACTCCCAAAGCACACTAAAAAGCTAAAAAGGGGAAAGAAAAGGCACACAAAAAAACAGAAGATAAGAATCCTCTGACTCCTTTTTCTCCTCCTCCTTCCCCTCCCCCACTGAGGAAGGTGAGCTATCTGGCTGTGATACCTGAGCATGCTCTTGAGAGTAAACCTCAGAGTAAATTCCTCCTCTCAAAATCCTCCCCTGAGGCTGCAATAGCCTTTCACTCCTCCTTCAAGGAAGTGATGAGGGATTAATGGAACAAGCCTGATAAGGGCAAGCATGTTAACAAGAGCAACCTCGGGCTCTATAACATTCAAGTATCAAAGGGCTCTATTGCTGAAATATCAAAGGGTGACATGCTGTAGCGACCCTCCCCAGGAATATGTTTATTCCTTAAGAGGGGGAGATCGATCCTAAGGAACCCATGGATAGAAAGATGAAGGCCACTCTCAAAAAGGGCTTTGAAGCCTCTTCTGTCAACCTCTGAGCATCCCTGGCAGCTACCTGCTTTGAAAGAGCATCTCCTTCCTGGCTAGAAGATCTCAAAGCCCTTAAAGACAGAAATCACCCTGACTTTGGCTCCACTTTAAAGAAATTCTCCCTAACAACAATGTTTATAGCTGACATCTCAATGGATGCAATGAGGTCCTCACCCCGAGCCATGGCTTCCAGCTCAGTAGCCAGGCACCCACTATGGCTCCAATCCTGGAAGGTGGATACTCACTGTAAGCAGGTTCTATGCTCAGCCAAGTTTACATGATCCCTCCTTTTTGGAAAAAAGTTGGTTATGATGATGGCTGACAGTGCAGCAAATCCAAACTGTCTCTCCTTTCACCACTAAGTGCCCTCAGGAGGTGATATAGCCCAGCCTTTACAGTCAGAGGTGCTTCTTTCACTCCTCATCCTCACAGAGGTAGCAGCAAAGGGACAATAGATTCCCCAGTGGAAAACAGTGGATTCAAAGTCTAGGGGGGTGGGTGGAAGTCCAAATGGAGCTCTACCCTCCTCCCAAAATGCACTTTATGACAAAGATCACATAGGCCTCCATCCAGAGTTGAAGTTAGGGCGCAGGATTTTCCATTTCCTAGAGGAATGGGTTGCATCAACTACAGACAAGTGCATCAGGAAAATAGTAAGCCAGGGATACTCCCTCGAGCTGTGGGCTCCACCCATTCCATTTTTCCTCCATTCACCCAGCTCCCATGATCCCAGAAAACACAATCTGATCCAGAACAAAATATTCCATCATCTGGATATGGGAGTGTCAAGGCTCCTTCCCCACTCTGAACTTTAGGGTACAGATGTGGGGGCCTGCATGAAAACTTCTAAGCTTAACTACCAGCTTAGACCTGGTCCGCTGCCACCGCTCCCAATGTGCTAATTCCCTTCCCTGGGTAGCCTTGAGAGACTCTTCACCAATTCCCTGGTGAATACAGATCCAAACCCCTTGGATCTTAAAACAAGGAGAAATTAACCATCCCCCCTCCTTTCTCCCACCAACTCCTGGTGGATCAAGATCCAACCCCCTTGGATCTAAAAACAAGGAAAAATCAATCAGGTTCTTAAAAAGAAGGCTTTTAATTAAAGAAAAAGGTAAAAATCATCTCTGTAAAATCAGGATGGAAAATAACTTTACAGGGTAATCAAACTTAAAGAGCCCAGAGGAACCCCCTCTAGCCTTAGGTTCAAAGTTACAGCAAACAGAGGTAAACACCCTAGTAAAAGGTACATTTACAAGTTGAGAAAACAAAGATAAAACTAACACGCCTTGCCTGGCTGTACTTACAAGTTTGAAATATGAGATACTTGTTCAGAAAGATTTGGAGAGCATGGATTGATGTCTGGTCCCTCTTAGTCCCAAGAGCGAACTCCCCCCAAAAACAAAGAGCACAAACAAAAACCTTCCCCCCACCAAGATTTGAAAGTATCTTGTCCCCTTATTGGTCCTTTGGGTCAGGTGTCAGCCAGGTTACCTGAGCTTCTTAACCCTTTACAGGTAAAAGGATTTTGGAGTCTCTGGCCAGGAGGGATTTTATAGTATTGTACACAGGAGGGCTGTTACCCTTTGCTTTATAGTTATGACAGGGAGTAAAAGAGAGAAGAAAGAAGAAGAAAGGTTATCTGGGTTCTGCTCCATCATCTTCATTGTACAGAAGTACGTGTATCGGAGCCATTCTTAACCTCAAAAGATCGACAAGTGGATGAAGAAAATGAAGGTTTGGATGTAGACCATGGCCTCTACGGTTTCATTCCTGACCCGGGGGGGAGTTCTTGATTTCAGTAGTTCTAGTGGACACATTTCCATATCCTCCTCAGACAGTGCCACTGCAAACGTCTGAGGTTTGCCTACAGCAGGAAATATTAGCAGTACCAAACATTCCCATTTAGCCTGTCCTCGACCCCAGAGTTGTTACAAAGATGGTGGTGGTGATAATAGCCAGACTCAGATTGCAGGGAACTGACCAGTAACCATGTCTGGATGACATCGTGATCAGAGCTCCATCACAGTCAGCAGCGCACAGGGCCACATCTTGGACATTGAATCTCCTTCAGGAGCATGGCTTCATCATCAGTGCCAAGAAAAGTTCCCTGGTTCCATCCAGGAATTTATTTTCTTGCTCCAGAGCCACAGGAGGCCCACCCTAGTACTATGCCTCCAACTCCTAGGACTTCTGTGTCCTGGATAGGATCACTGCATGGGCACAGTCACACATCAGATGTCTTCAAGCCTTCTTTCTGAAGGTGTGAGACCACGCCCTGTAAGGCATCAAAGATCAAGGACAGGTTCTGATAGTGGTCAACTCCTTATATTGGTGGTCAGCCCAAGACAATGTCCACAAAGGCATGCCCATTGCTCTTCCAGCTCCTTTAGTCCTCACAATCAACGCTCACTTGGAGACCCAAACAGCTCAGGGCCTGTGGAGCCAGGAGGAAAAGGCTCACAGGATAAACCATCTAGAGCTGAAAGTAGTCAAGTTAGCTCTGTGAAGGTTCCAGCCTACCCTGAAGGGGATCAGTGCCCTGTTTCAGTCAGACAGTACTACTATGGTTATATATTTAAACAACCCTGAATTCAGGACTATACGCAGAATCAATGGAAATAATGAGGTGGGCAGAACAGTGCCTTCTTTCCCTGAGACTGATTCACGTCAAAGGGGACCAGAACTAACAGACAGACTGGCTCAGCAGGCGCAGGGTCAAAACTCTGAGTGGTGCCTGAATCAGAAGGTTTTCGATCTCATAGTTCAGACTGTCAACCTCTCTCCAACCAGTCTGTTCTCGGATTGTACAAACACAAGGAGGCCAAAATACTTCACAATGGAGGCAGACCCCAGATCCATGGGAACAGATGCCTTATCGCACCGCTGGCTGCAGGGCCTACTCTATACATTTCCACCCTTTCAATTACTGGGGAAGGTGATCCTGAAAATAGAAAGAGGTAAATGGTAAATACTGGTAAATACTGATAACTCCTCACTGACTGAGGAGACCTTGGATCTCAGACCTAATGGAGCCCCAACTCCAGCTTCCATGGAGACCAGACATTCTCTCGCAAGGCCCTCTTCTTCATCCAGACCCAAAATGACTTCAACAGCCTGCCTATTGAGAGGGAAGCTCTAGCAAGTCTTGATCTATCTCCCAGTGTTATTAAGACATTGCATTCACCTAGGAGAGCACTAAAAGCATACTCCTCTGTCTGGCCCAGATTCAACAACTGGTGCCAAGAGCACAGTGCAAATCCCAGAAATCCAGGAATTCCAACCATTCTGGACTTCCTCCAAGAAAGCGTAGACCAAGGCCTTCAGCCCAGTACCATTGTGTGTCAGGTGTCTGCTTTTATTAGTGTGCTATTCACAGTTCCTCCAGCTCCCTGCAGACAATCCACAGCTAGCCAGACGCCTTCAAGCAGTTTGATTAGCTGGACCAGTTGTCAGGCCACTCTTCAAAAAACGGGACCTTTCTGTAGTTTTGTGGTCCATGGCAATCCATGCCTTCAAGCCTCTAACTTCAGTATTGGCCTTTTATTTATCCATTAAGACTTGTTTCTTAGTAGCTGTCAGTTACACCAGGAAAGTATCAGAGCTGGCAGCCTTATCTATACAGGAAAATTACTACGTGTTACATGAAAACAAGGTGGTGTTCAGGACCTTTCTTCCTAATGTAAAATCCTCCTTGCACATTTGCCAAGAGTTTGTGCTTCCTTTGTTCTGTCCAAAACCACAAAAGCCAACTAAAAAGGTGTGGCACCTTTGATTTCAAGAGAACATCTCAAGCATACAGAATCCATAAGAAGATTGGGCTCTCTATTCATGTCCTTCCACCTCAAATGCCAGGGACTCAGAACTTCCAAGTCCTCCATCACAAAGTGGATTAGACTGCGTAATGTGGAAGCCTACAGATCATCAGAGGTTCCTGTCCCAGAAGGGCTCAAGGTGCACTCCACGACATCCTTAACAACATCATGGGTGGAACAAACACCTGCATCCACTTTAGAAATTTGCAAAGCGCTCATTGGTCTACAGCTAACACCTTCATTAAGCGCTGCAAAGTGGAGTTTCTGTTTTCTGGAGAGGCCTCCTTTGCCAGGGAGGTGCTTCAGAAATGATATGGACTTTTGAGAGAGCTCGCAAAAAGTGGGGTACTTCTTTCCTATGATACTTGTTTCATAACTCACCCTGCATCTGTTCGCTACTCGCTACTTTCCAGACATCGAGAATTATGGGAGATGCTGAGTTTCAGAATGTAAAATTTCTTGGTGTTAATTTCCTTTCTGCTAGCAACATCTCCCAACCAGATCATGCAGCACCAAAAGGCTGATCTGCCTCTGTGAGCTGCAGAGCGAGGCGAGCAGCCCAGACATCCAGAATTGTGGGTGATGGTGCTAGCAAAAAGGAAATTATCAGTAAGAAATTGTCCATTCTCTCTCTATTTCTGGTTTTTTCCCTGCATTCTTCCCTCCATGCAGCTCTTACCCTATCTATCACAACAAAATATTGCATAGAGATTTCATGAGTTTTTGTGAAATATTAGGATCATCATTGATCCATGCTATGTTATTCTTCTCACATTGTGCTATTTAAAGTGAGATCATATTGAAATATGCTACTATGAAATGGAAAGTTCAAGATCAGTGTAAACTCTGTTTAGAATACTCAGAAAACAGCTATAATAATGCAGATTGTATAATGCAGCTTACTGTCAAGAGTTAGATATTTCTGTAAAAGTATATATGAATTCTGGGGAAATGGTTTTATCAGTTCTGTTTCTTGATTTTTAAATAAGCCTTTACAGTACTTATTTAGAACTATGTAGTAAGACTGAAATATAGACACACTAATGTAACATATGGGAAACAGTAATTTTCTGTGTATGTTCTGTATTTACAGGAAGGGCTGAGAATGCTTGTTTCAAGAGATCTAGATTGTACAAATACTATATACATCCAGTTTTCATTTAAATTTATAGCAAAAGGTAGGTTCACTCTTTATTTGTGTTTTTTTCAGTAGCTTTACTCATATATTATAACATTACAGAGAAGTATGTGGGTTTAAATTTACAAAATTAATTTAAATGGCCATTAGTTAATGCTAAATAACATTGAAACTTTTATGGGATTTTTTATCATGCTCATTTTAATACCAAATAGGTTCACCATACTTATTCTAACTAAGAAGAAACATCAAACTAATGATAGGTGTGCTGTTATCTTTACTCTTATTAAAGCTATCACCCCTTCTGTTCCTACTTCCTTTATCCAGGGGTTTATAACTTGGCCTTAAAATGAAATCCAAGCTCTAGCTCATTCTGTCATATGCAGTCTCAACCTAGAGATTTGTGCTGCCCAGAAACATGCCATTTGAGTACTCTCTACATGCATAAAAGAAAAATTATTATTTAAAGATTTTTGGAATATCATAGGTCCAAATTATTTGAAATGGTTTTTAGCAATTGATTAATTAATAAAATGATCTCTATACTGTATGATTTAGGGGATTGGTAACAAACTCCGGAGATTTCATGTGCTCTTTGATGATTTAAATCTAACCCAGCTTGACAGAGATCAAAAGTTCCCCCATCTGACTTCCAAGCATACATAATATAAATGAGCATAGGAATTATGTTTAATACAATGTGAAGAATAATCAGTGTTCACCAGAAATAACAAGCGCCAAACAATTTATCCAATATAGGTATGATCAAGCTGGTGATGCAGTCTGATCCTCATTTCCAAATTACCTGACCTTTTTTTTTTTTGTGCTTGTGTCATAACGTCATTATGAAAAGGAGGTATGTGGGTGTGGACCACAGGAGGTGCATGGGGCCCCAGTAACTTATGTGGAGCTCCACACAGGCACAGGGGTCCACTTGCACAGAGCTTGCATTCCTTCAATTCTTGTGCATGCAAAATTCCTATTAACTTAATGGGGAGTTACATGCAGCTAAGGGCTGCACAATTGCACCCAAGTTACTAGTTTCTTTGCCAAAGAACAAGGCCAAAATAGTTCGGAACCACAATGGTTATTTTTTAAACAAAAGTCTTAAGTCAATTTCTGTTTGGGCAATTTAAAAAAAAAATCCATGTGGATTCAGCTTGGATCCTTCCAGTCTGTCATTTAATAATATAATTGTCCTCTTGCTCCTATTATTAAACATCTTTATGAAAATAAGAGGATAACTATTATGACCATGCCCAAATAGCCCATGTTAAAAGCAAAATCTTGGCTGATGACTTCTTGTTTTTCAAAATTCCCCCTTCAAAAATAATAATAAAAAAAGATATGATCATTGCCAAGGTGCTTGAAAGTGCAGCTCAGTATACTTATCATTCCAATAAGCATGCATACTCAAAACATTATGGGTCAGATTCTGAAGCAGGGCTGTAGACTCCCTGTAAGATCTACTTTTGGAGCAAGGTGCTAGTCAGCATTAGTAAGAGTTTCAGAATCTGACCCTATGTTAATAACTAGGTATTACAGAGAGTTTTTTAGGCTTGGTAACATAGGACAGAAAGCCCAATAATAATGGGGGGGTTCAACATCCTCTTATTGACTGGGAACATGTCACCTCAGGGTGAGATGCAGAGATAACATTGCTAGACATTATTAATGACTGCTTCTTGGAGCAGTTTGTCCTGGAACACACAAGTGGAGAGGCACAGGATCTGGTCGAAGAGGTGAATATAGCAGACCCACTTGATAATAGTGACCACAATGTAATTAAATTTAACATCCTTGTAGGGGGGAAAATTCCAAAGAAACCCATCACTGTAGCATTTAAGTTGACATAAGGGGAACTACATAAAAATGAGGAGACTAGTAAAACAGAAATTAGAAGGAACAGTCCCAAAAGTGAAATGGCTACAAGCTGCATGGAAACTTTTTTAAAAAACTGTATGCATACTCCAAATAAAAAAACAAGTAAGAGGACCAAAAAAACTCCACCACCCTGTCTAAACAACAAAAGGCAGTTAGAGGCCCAAAAAATCTTTTTAAAATTGGAAGTCAAATCCTAATGAGGAAAATAGAAAGAAGCATAAACTCTGGCAAGTCAATTGTAAAAGTATAAT
Organism: Emys orbicularis; assembly: GCF_028017835.1. Classification (NCBI taxonomy): domain Eukaryota; kingdom Metazoa; phylum Chordata; order Testudines; family Emydidae; genus Emys; species Emys orbicularis. Next base: position 28,054,551 of record NC_088683.1, on the reverse strand, counting down.
TCGGCAGGCCAAAAAAGAATTTGAAAAGTAACTAGCAAAAGACACAAAAACTAAGTGCAAAATGTTTTGTAAGTACATCAGACACAGGAAGCCTGCCAAACAATCAGTGGGGCCACAGGACAATCAAGGTGCTAAGGAAGCACTCCAGGAAGACGATGCCCTTGCAGAGAGGCTGAATGAATTCTTTGCATCATCTTCATTGCAGAGAATGAGAGGGAGATTCCCACACCTGAGCCATTCTTTTTAGGTGACAGATCTGAGGAACTGTCCCAGATTGAGGTATCAAAAGAGGAGGTTTTGGAACAAATTGATAAATTAAACAGTAATTAGTCCCCAGCACCAGATGATATTCACCCAAGAGTTTTGCAGGACCTCAAATACAAAACTGCAGAACTATTAACTGTGGTATGTAACTTATCACCTAAATCAGCCTCTGTGCAAGATGACTGCTGATATCTAATGTAACACCAATTTTTTAAAAAGGCTCCAGAGGTAAGTCTAAATTTAGTACCAGGCAAATTGGTTGAATCTATAGTAAAGAACAGAATTATCAGACACATAGATGAACATGATATGTTGGGGAAGAGTCAACATGACTTTTGTAAAGGGAAATCATGCCTCACCAATTTGTTAGAATTCTTTGGGGAGTCAACAAACAGGTGGACAAGAATAATCCAGTGGATATAGTATATTTGGACTTTTAGAAAACCTTTGACAAGGTCCCTTACCAAAGACTCTTAAGCAAAGTAAGGATCGTAGGATAAGAGGGAAGGTCCTCTCATAGATCAGCATCAGGTTAAAAGAGGAAACAAAGGGTGGGAATAAATGGTCAATTTTCACAATAGAGAGAGGTAAATAGCAGGATCCTCAATTATCTGTACTGGGACTAGTGCTGTTCAACATATTCATAAATGATCTGGGAAAAGGGGTAAACAATGAGGTGGCATAGTTAGCAGATGATTCAAATGTATACAAGATAGTTAAGTACAAAAGCAGACTGTGAAGAGTTACAAAGAGATCTCACAAACCTGGGTGACTGGGCAACAAAATGGCAGATGAAATTCAGTGTTGATAAATGCAAAGTAATGCACATTTGAAAACATAATCCCAACTATACATACGAAATGGTGGGGTCTAAATTTACAGTTACCGCTCAAGAAAGATAGCTTGGAGACATCATGGATTCTTCTCTGACAACATCTCCTCAATGTGTAGCAGCAGTCAAAAAAGCTAACACAATGTTAGGAGCCATTAGGAAAGGGCTAGATAATAAGACAGAAAACATCATAATACCACTGTATAAATCCAGAGTATACCCACACCTTGAATACTGCATGCAGTTCTGGTCATGCCATCTCAAAAAACGTATATTAGAATTGGAAAAAGTACAGAGAAGGGCAACAAAAATTATTAGGGGTATGGAACAGCCTCCATTTGAGGAAAGATTTAAAAAACTAGAACTGCTCAACCTGGAGAAGAGATGACTGAGGAGAGATATGACAAAGGTCTATAAAATCATGAATGGTGTGGAAAAAGCGAATAAGGAAATGTTATTTACCCCTTTATATAACATAGGAACCAGAGGTCATGCAATGAAATTCACAGGCAGCAGGTTTGGAACAAACATAAGAAAGTACTTCTTCACACAACACACAGTCAACATGTGGAACTCATTGCCAGGGGATGTTGTGAAGGCCAAAACTATGACTTGGTTCAAAATAGAATTAGATAAGTTCCTAAAGGATAGATCCATCAATGGCTATTAGCCAAGATGGTCAGGGATACAGCCTGGTGCTCAGGGCCGGCTCCAGGGTTTTTGCCGCCCCAAGCGGCAGAAAGAAAAAAAAGAAAAAAAGGCGCGATCGTGATCGGCAGCATTTCAGTGGCGGCTCCACCACGCCGCTTTCTTCTTCGGCGGCACTTCAGCAGCAGGTCCTTCCCTCCAAGAAGGACCGAGGGACCTGCCGCCGAATTGCCGCCGAAGAGCCCGACGTGCCGCCCCTTCCCCTTGGCCGCCCCAAGCAGGGCCGGCTCCAGGCACCAGCTTAACAAGCAGGTGCTTGGGGCGGCCAAGGGAGAGGGGCGGCACCTGAGGCAATTCGGGAGCGGCAGGTCCCTCACTCCCTCTAGGAGCAAAGGACCTGCCGCTGAACTGCCGCCGCCGATCGCGGCTTTTTTTTTTTTTTTTCTAATTGCCGCTGCCGATCGCGATCGCGGCTTTTTTTTTTTTTTTTGCTTGGGGCGGCAGAAATGCTGGAGCCAGCCCTGGCCCCAAGCACCTGCTTGCTGAGCTGGTGCCTGGAGCCGGCCCTGCTGATGCTCTGGGTGTCTCTAAACCTCTGACTGTCAGAAGCTGAAACTGGAAGATAGCGGGTGGATCACTCAATAAATTGCCCTGTTCTGTTCACTACCTCTAAAACATCTGGTACTGGCCACTGTCAGGAGACAGGATACTGGGCTAGTTGAACCATTGGTCTGACCCATTATGGCCATTCTTACGTTCTTATGAAGGAAGGATGGTCTTGTGTTTAAGGGTCAGGTCTGGTAGTCAAGAGACTTGAGTTTTACTCTTGGTTCGGCCACAGAATTCCTGGCCTAGATTGAAGGTGCAAAGCATTATTATTTTTTCATTAAAACTTATAAGTAAATACGTACAGATCATTCAGTCAGTAAAACAACTCACATGAATAAAGTTGCTGACATGAGTGCTTGTAGAATTAGCTTGTAAATTCTTGAGGATGAGGACTGTCTGCCCAAAAGGTGTGGATGTTGTGGGTACTACTGTAACACAGGTGATAATACTAATAATTTGTGATACTATGATACTGTATTGTTATAATTTGTGATACTATAAACAAATATTGATTTACTGAAAAATGGTTGTTGTTTTGTAGGAAAGGAAATGGTTTGCCTGAAATAAAAAATGATAATGCTGAGATTCCTTTGGGTCTAAATAAATTAACTACAGTATTATTATGTATATCATTAATATTCATGCAAATGTAACCCTTACATCAGTAGGATTTTCCAGAGTCCCATCCAGTTAAATGCTTAGGAGGATGCATACGTACAGTATGTGTATTGCCTGCCAACACTTAAAATTGTTATAAAAAAAACAATGAGGCATAGTGTAAAAATCTGTAATAAAAGTATGAGTAGCCTAATTACATTTAAATATGAATATATGTTTATAAAGTAGTGTTTCTTGCAAATCAGATTATAATGAACGTAAATATATTCACTTTGCTGTAGGTACCCCAGAGAGGTCTCATTCCATTCTGCTACAATACTCCATCAACGGTGGCATCACTTGGCATCTAATAGATGAGTTTTACTTCACTCAAACTACTGATGTTCTCTTCATTAATGTTCCACTACCATACACTGCGCAAACCAATTCTACACGTTTCAGGCTCTGGCAACCTTACAACAATGGTAAAGATGTATTCCAAATACATGCTTACAGAGTTATATTTCTGAAGTTGTTTTGGCTAAATAATAATCAGGACTTTCAATCTTGTACAGTATTCTGTTGTAATTCTATACAGTTTGTTTAATACTCAAATTTCAAGTTTTTTGGACTTGATTTGCTAGACATTATAATACCATTACATTTGTACTTTTTATGCATGCAGTTTCCATATTACTGGTGGATGTTTTAAAATAAAAGTATGTACTTTAATATCACTGGGACTATTTGCATAAAATTAGCAGGATTTGGTCCTTAGGGGAGTTTAGAAATGTAATGTATAAAATTAAATTTTTTAAGGTCTGTCTCATTATTCTTAATGGGCCTGATTGTCATTTACACTAAGAACCCTTTACCTGACTCTGGCTATGTAGACAGGGTCATTGGTGTAAATGAGAATCAGGCCCTATATGCCCTAGAAGGCATTAAAAGCAGAATAAGAAAAATATACTTAGTGCATAATCTGCTGGTTAAAGTAGAAAGGTAAACTTCAAAGCAGTATATAAATCCAAAGGGATGTTGTCTGTTCCTACGGAGTTTAGGATATACATCTAATGAAGAAGAAATATCTTAGTGACCCCACAAAGGATTCATAGTGTGATGTTGACATCAAAGCACTGAAAAATTCTAGTGATAATTTAAACACAATAATACAACAATTGTTTTATTTCAGGTGGTTTGGTTTCTTGTTTATATACTTGGCTTTTTGTTGTTTCTAGCCAGGGCCGGCTCCAGGCACCAGGCAACCAAGCTGGTGCTTGGGGCGGCACCTGGAGGGGGGCGGCGCGGCGCTCGGGCCGCCGGGGAGAGCGGGGCCACAGCCGGGCTCGCCGCCCTCCCCCCCGGCGCTCTGGCCGCCCTCCCCCCGCGCCCTCCCCCGGCTGCCGGGGGGAGAGCGGCGAGCCCCTGCCGGGGCTCTCCGCCCTGCGCTCTGGCCGCCGGGGGGAGAGCCGAGCCCCCGCCGGGGCTCGCCGCCCTGCCCCCGCCGGGGCTCGCCGCCCTGCCCCCAGCGCTCTGGCCGCGGGGGGAGGGAGGGGGAGAGCCGAGCCCCCGCCGGGGCTCGCCGCCCTCCTCCCAGGGCTCCGGCCGCCCTCCCCTCCGGCCGCCCTCCCCCCGGCGGGAGAGGGGGGGGGCGGCCGGAGGCTTTTTTGCCTGGGGCGGCAAAAAAGCCAGAGCCGGCCCTGTTTCTAGCTCACCATTGGTTGGCTTAACTATCTAAAAGCCAATTCAGACCAAGTCCTAATAGTCCTCCCCCAGTTCATCTTTCTGGTGGACTTCCCGCAAATGTTTAATGACATCCTCCCTTTCAGACAGTATCCTTAAATAGGAAACATCCTAGAGAGAAGGCCCTGCAGCCTCCTCTCTGATAACATGAAGCTCACTTTGTGGATTATCTAGAAAGAGGCAATTGTGCAGAAGAGCCATCCTACCCAGCTCAAAAGCATGGGAATGTATACAGCAAGCAACCAAAAAAGTAGGCCATACTTACAGAATGGGGGACTCTATCCTGGGAAGCAGTGACTCTGAAAAAGATTTGGGGGTCATGATGGATAATCAGTTGAACACAAGCTTCCAGTGCAACATGATGGCCTAAAGGCTAATTCAGTCCTTGGATGCATAAATGGGAATTTCAAGTAGGAGTAGAGACATTATTTTTCCTCTGTATTTGCCAAGGGCATGACTGATGCTGGAATACTGTGTTCGGTTGTGCTGTCCATGGTTCAAGAAGGATGCTGATAAATTGGAGAGGGTTCAGAAAAGAGCACAAGAATGATTAGATTAGAAAACATGCCTTAAAGTAACAGTGGCAAGGAACTCAATTTATTTAGTTTAACAAAGAGAAGGTTAAGAGGTGACTTGATTATATCTGTAAGTACCTGCATCAGGAACAAATATTTAATAATGGGCTCTTCAATCTAGCAGAGAAAGGTATAATGCAATCCAACGGCTGGAAGTTGAAGCTAGACAAATTCAGACTAGAAATAAGGCATACATTTTTAACAGTGAGAGTAATTAACCAGTGGAACAATTTATCAAAGGTTGTGGTGTTTTAAATCAAGATTGGGTGTTTTTTGTAAAAGATATGCTCTAGGAATTCTTTTGGGGAATTTCTGTGGTCTGTGTTATACAGGAGGTCACATTAGATGATCACAATGATACCCCCCAGTCTAACCCTAACCCTAAGGCTGCAAGTCTTTCATGGGGTCACTGAAGTCATGGATTTATGACTTTTGCAGCTGCAGCACTGGTGCGGCTGACCCCAGGGCCCAGGCATCTGGTCCTGGTCGCTGCCCTGGAGCAGCAGTCTGGGAGCAGCAGTGGCGCCACAGGCTGCCTCCCCACCCCAGCCACAGTGGCAGCAGCACCCTGGGCCACCCTCCCCCCACTCCCCCAGCAGCAGCAGCAGTGGGACCCTGGGCCACCCCCTGCCTGGAGCAGCAGCGGTGGCGGTGGGGCCTTGGGCCGCCCCTCCACCCAGGAGCAGCGGCTGGGCCCCAGGCCGCCCCCCTCCTCAGAAGCAGTGGCGAGGTCCCTGGCTGCCCCCTCCCAGGAGCAGCAGTGACCGCCAGAGTATACCCCCCCCCCAAGAGCAGCAACATCCACTAGAGCACCCCCCCCCCTTCCTCAGCATCTAAGATTTAGTTGGGGTATTTTTAGTAAAAGTCATGGACAGGTCACTGGCCAGGACTTTTTGTTTATTGACCGTGACCTGTCCATGAGTTTTACTAAAAATACCCGTGACTAAGTCATAGCCTTAATCATAACCTTTGTGACATATCTGAGTTCCACCGCTTATTTGGGAGTCTGGAGACTGCCACCAAAGTTTTCTTTCTCTCAAATGTGTGTTTATCTCACTAGGACTGAAGAGGTCTTAGTTGGCCCAGGGAGATTATTCAGTTCAAGTCACTTGTGACCCATCCATAAATTATACCGTTTAATCATCAGTTCTGACTTTTTGGACAATTAGCTCAATGAATTTTTTATTATAGCTTACTTTGCAAAGTAAATATGACTTTATTGAAAGATACTTGCAAAACCGTTTTTCACACTTCAGTTGGTCATTACTTTTGTGCAGGTTTCTTATTTTGGAAGAATACTCTATGCTTACAGGCAGATAGGGCCAGATTGTGGTGCCCTGATGCACCCTGATGAATACTTTATCATGCATATGGCCCAGTGAAGTCAGTGGGACAGACTACTCATGAAAGCAGCTGTTCACCAATGCAGTGAGACTTTTGCACTCTAACCCATTGTTATTTGTTCTCACTCTCTTCTGTAAGAGTTAACACAATACATTCTCCCTTTCTTCTTAGGCAAGAAAGAAGAAATCTGGATTATAGATAACTTCATTATTAATGGAAACAACCTAAAGAATTCTGTTATACTTCTGGATACGTTTGACTTTGGACCTAAAGAGGATAACTGGCTTTTCTACCCTGGTGGTAATATTGGGCTTTATTGTCCATATTCATCAAAGGGAGCCCCGTACGTATTAAAAGAATCCACCTCTCAGAAATAAATTATAAATAGCCATCAAATAAATCAGACCTAAAATACCTCATTCCTTTTTGTGGTAGGGAGGAAGATTCTGCTATGGTATTTGTTTCAAATGAAGTTGGAGAACATTCCATTACAACAAGGGAATTGAATGTGAATGAGAACACCATAATCCAATTTGAGGTACTTATCCCCACAATGTAACCTTTCTGTTTTCTTACATGGGGAGTTTTAATCTTTCTTGATCTCATTTTGGTATTTTGTTTCCTCTGTGGTGTTTGCCCAAATATAGAGAGCTGTATAATTTCCCATAATTGTAAACTGTTTTATATGGTTTAACAGCTGCTAGCCATTCTTGTTGTGGATGTGGCTAGAAGGCTTTTATCATATAGCTATGGAAAATGTCTCTCTCCAGTTTTTCTCTGTTTTCTTGCAATTCTTTTAACTACTTCTACGTATATATTTATACTAAATGGTATAAATTAGTAGTGGGCAACCTGTAGCCCACGGGCCACACGTGGCCCGTCAGGGTAATCTGCTGGCAGGCCACAAGGCAGTTTGTTTACATTGACCATTCTCAGGCACGGGTGCCCGCAGCTCCCAGTGGCCGCGGTTTGTTGTTCCTGGCCAATGAGAACTGCGGGAAGCTATATAATACAATATAATAGGTATATAGCATTTAGTTAAGTCATAGCACATTCCATCATTCCATCGTTGGGGGGAGGGATAGCTCAGTGGTTTGAGCATTGGCTTGCTAAGCCCAGGGTTGTGAGTTCAATTCTTGAGGGGGCCACCTAGGAATCTGGGGCAAAATCAGTACTTGGTCCTGCTAGTGAAGGCAGGGGGCTGGACTTGATGACCTTTCAAGGTCCCTTCCAGTTCTATGAGATAGCTATTAAACAACAAATGATTTTGGATTATAAACTGTTGCTGAAATGATATTTAGAGTATTCTAAGAAAATTAAATTTGGTTGTGTACTAATGCACATTTCAATTTGTCATGCAAGTACTTAATAAAATATGGAACACAAATTGTTTTCTGTTTTAAGAAATGGATTGAAAGCCTGTACAACAAAAAAATGAGTTCACATTAAGATACTGCAAGTCTTCAGAGTGTTAACCTCAAAAGTCCTACATGCATATTTTGGATCTGGTACAGGCATTGTATGAAAAAAGTTAAATGCCTTCAGCTAAGGTTTTTGAGGACATTAGTATAAATGAAGCTATTATACATAATGCAGTAAAGTTTCAGTCTGTGTCTCAAGAGTACAAGAACTAGATCTGGTCAAGCATTTCTCTTAATTTCCAGATGGGTGGATTCTCTAGTTATAATAGGTTGACAAGACTCATGTGCACTGTGGAGCAACAAGGGAAGCTTTATCTTATATGGTGTGTTTTCAACATTTATACATAGTGCTGTATGTCACTGGCTTTTGGAAATAATTTGTTTTAAGTTAAGGATCAGTACATTAGAAATAAAACTACTATCCCTAAAAACATAAGTGGAAACAAACTATTTAAATGGTTTTCATCTGTGCTTTGTATTTTGTCTGTAACATGAGTTTTTACTTACGATATGGTAAATACAACACAATATATTTTACTCTTGAGGGCTTCCTCATCCTACAAGTGTACTAACAACCCTGGTTCCATCCAGTCTATTATGTCTTTATACAGGGCCGGCTCCAGGCACCAGCCGAGCAAGCTGGTGGTTGGGGCGGCAGATTGAACGAGGCGGCATTCCGCCCAATCCTAGGGCGGCACGGCCGCTTTTGTTGTTGTTGTTGTTCCGCTCTGGCCGCCCTGTAGGGGGCGGCGGCGCGGAGGAGGGGAGCGCCCTGCAGCAAGCCCGGCAGGGCAGTCCTCGTCCTTCCCTCCCCGCCGACCGGAGCGGAGCCCTCCCGGCAGGCAGCGTGGCGCGGCGGGAGGGGCCACGTGGTAGCGCCTCGCTGTAGCCCTGGCCGCCCCCCTTCTCTCTCTCTCCCGCCCGCTCCCTCCCCCTATCCCTCCCCCTGCTAGCCAGTCCCCCTGCACCTGCGCAGGGTTTTTTGTTTTTTTTTGCTTTGCCGTTCTGGCCGCCCAGTTTTTGTTGTTTTTTTTTTGGTTGCTAGGGGCGGCCAAAAAGCCAGAGCCGGCCCTGTCTTTATAATGGGGGGAGGGATAGCTCAGTGGTTTGAGCATTGGCCTGCTAAACCCAGGGTTGTGAGTTCAATCCTTGAGGGGGCCACTTAGGGATCTGGGGCAAAATTAGTACTCAGTCTTGCTAGTGAAGGCAGGGGGCTGGACTCGATGACCTTTCAAGGTCCCTTCCAGTTCTAGGAGATAGGATATCTCCATTAATTTAAAATTTAATTTATAACTGTCACCATGGCATAAAAGATTTCAAACTGCAAGCATATTTTTGTACAAACACATGGGAGGCAGGAAATCAGATTATTTTACGTTATGGGCATGCCAAAATATGTCTTAGGGTTTGTCTACACAGGGACACTTAGGAAGATTAATCTGAATTAAAATTCACTCCCAAAAAGTGAATTAAACAAAACCACATTAAAGCCACTTTAATTCTGAATGAGAGCATCCACACAAGGGTTTAATACGGTTAAACTAATCCACTTTAAAGTCACACCTTTACTTAATTCAGATTAATTTTCCTAAGTGTCCTATGTAGACAAGCCCTTAAGGTTTCAGATGTTTCACAAAACTATACATTACAATTTTTCAGGATATTAGTAGGACTGCTGATTATATACAATTTCTACTGTTCACTATGTCAGCGGGATCTCACAAGAACAGCATGAGAGATTCTGGCACTGCCAGACTCAAATTACATCTCTGGTTTGGCCTCAAATCCAAACCCTGCCCTATCTGTAGGTGTTTTGGACACTTCCTCCTAGGCCCCACTGTTTTATATAAGCAAAAAAGAGAATACAGACTCTGAACAAAAGACTCGAATGATATAGTAAATACCTTTAGGGATAATTCCTATAGTATAAATCTGTTCCGATAGTATAATTCCCTGGGACTACGAGAGTAAAGAGAACCACAGTTAGGTTAAGGATCATTTAATCAACAATGAATGTTTGCATCTTATGTTCGTTTTATTATCATTTCTATTTTTTTTTAATTCATATTTCTCTGCTGTTGTGTCAGGTGCATTCTCTAAGTACTGCCAGAGATGTTGCAAATTACTACAGCCATACTGCTAGGGACAGCAGGTCTATTGTTTTTGCTTTTGCTTACTCAGAAACATGTTTTTGCCCTTGTAGAAATATTTAATGCATCTAATTAATTTTTTATTAGTAGTAGCAGTTGAATTTTTTAAGATAGCCTGGACTGTGGCATGCCCTTCGATAGGTGGATGGTAGGGGAATGCACAAGAAACTTTCACCTTTTGTACACCCCACAGAAGGGCAATCTCTGCCCTGAGGAGTTGGGACCACACACACACACAAGCATACAGAGTATTAAGAGAAGGAGCAGGCTACAATATCTTAGAACATTGTACAGCCTGCAACGTGCCCCAGCACACTGGGCTGCTTAAGGAGGGATTATATCTCCCTGAGATGCAATCCCTCCTTGAGCTCCCCCTGGGCAATGAAGCCCTGCACCACACAAAATGCGGGTCAGCAGCTAAATGCCACATTTTGGCCCTGTGTAATCTTTGTGATTTTATTTTTCTACTCTAGATCAATATTGGCTGCACCACTGATAGCTCATCTGCAGACCCAGTGAAACTTGAATTCTCACGAGATCTAGGGGCAACCTGGCACCTGCTTCTTCCACTGTGCTACAGTAGTAGCAGCTATCTCAGCTCCTTATGCTCCACTGAGCATCATCCAAGCAGCACTTACTATGCTGGTACAGCTCAGGGCTGGAGAAGAGAGGTCATCCACTTTGGAAAACTGCACCTGTGTGGGTAAGTGTCTGGCTTCTAGTTCTAATAAGGTTTTTTCTGTATTTGAATTTGCTTTATTGAAACAGTAACCATCTTATAGAGGAAATGGAGATGTTATGTCTCACCCTGAGTCACGGTTCTTTCCCTAGCTCACCCTTTTCTCCAAGTGTAAAGTAAAGTGTGCCAGCTCTTCATCTGGCACAGATTACTTCTGCCACTATGCTGGTTCAGATCTCGTGGTTGGCATGTTGCACAGGGAGCAAAACTTCCACTATAGCTGCTGCCTGCCCTTCTCTGCCCACTTATGCAAGGTGGGGTGGGGGAAGTAGCACCCTTGTGAAGCCTACTGTCCCTCCTGTTACTCCTGGGGGAATTCTGTGCCAAAAAATTAAAAATTCTGCACACAGTATTTTAAAATTCTGCAAAATTCTGCATATTTTATTTGTCAAAATAACTCAATATAATCATGCCAGTTTCAATTATTTTGGTAGTTTATTTCAAAATACCTGTCAGCTAGTATGTCTGTAACAATACAGACAACAAAAGAATTTCCCCCCAGGAACAGAGAGTTAAAGAAACCCCTATGATAACCCAGTTCCTGTTTCTTTGTTATGCTTTTGTTGGGCGCCTCTGTCTGGGTATGTTACAGGCCAGCTGGGCACATCTTGGGTGAAAACTCTGCCTCTCTGGTCTGAGACACCCATACCCCCTCCTCCCCCCCAGAGACCAGCCATGGGGCGCCCCCAGCCCAGACATCCACACCCCCTACCTCCCAGAGCCCAGGAATCCAGAAAATTGGAATCTCCTTTCTTAGAGGTTTTTAAGGTCAAGCTTGACAAAGCCCTGGCTGGGATGATTTAGTTGGGGATTGGTCCTGCTTTGAGCAGGGGGTTGGACTAGATGACCTCCTGAGGTCCCTTCCATCCCTAATATTCTATGATTCTGTGAAAAAGAAACAGCCTGATGCTGGGTCCCGGGCTTGTACAGCGTTTCCTGCAGTGCATGCTGCCTCCTTCCTTCAGGATGAGCTGGGAACCGCAGCTGCCCGGAATCCTCCAGCTCCCACTCCTCTTCCTTCCCCCCTCCCCGCTCCGACAGTGTCCTGTATTTGCGAGCTGTAGAGATGGGTTCTGTTGGGTCCTGCAACCCCTAGTTGTGGCCAGCAACTCTGCAGCACCAATTCAGCCGGGGAAAATTAAATTCTGCTCAGAACATTAATACTGCACAAATTCTGCATTGTGCAGTGGTGCAGAATTCCTCCAGGAGCGTCCTGTTCACAAACCATCAATCCACGTAACTCATGCTGGAGGTAGGGATCTTACATCCTCAGTCACCCATCATCCAGATAATAAGTCCCATATTTTGTCTTGAACAATGGCTAATGCTTGGATACTTCACAGGAGTATGTAAATGCTCAATAATATAACTAACTGTACATTACTGCACTCTTGAAGGAAGTGTCCCTTTGGTCCCAGCCAGTTATCATTTTATGCCTTGAAGCATAAAGATTGATAGTCCCTGGAATTATGGCCCAGATACTGTAGTATACCTGCAGATGCTTTTCTTATTCATCTACGTGTCTGATTCTATTTTAAAGTTTACTAAGGTATTTGTGATTCACTTATATTGGGAACATTGCTACAGACAAAAGGAGTCTGCATAGTAAAGTCAGTGTTAAATGGCCTACATCTTTTTAGGTGCAGGGCTTTCTCAATGCTCCTACTGTGGATTTGTATGGCAAAGGGAGGTCTGCTGTAATTCACCTAGAGCATTCTTGCATAAAGCTTGAAATGAGCATTTCCTCAGAAGATACAGAGTATAGTGAAACTAAGCCTTACAATCAGTTAATCAAAGAACTTGTTGTAGTTCCTATTTCAGGACAAGTGAAATAGTCATAAATATCTAGCAAAGAAAGGTAATTTCTGTTCATAGGATTTTTATTACATATTATTTTAAATGTAAAACAGTATAGTCTCCTTTGTCAGAGAAACCTCCAACTATTATTCTCAATCCAGTTCACCAAAAGGAGACCTTCTCAGTTCTCACCATGGATTAAATTGTGACCTGTATATGAATGAAAATAAACTGTATAACTGCAGGCTTGTATTTCTGGATCTGCTGTGGGTAATGGCCATCCCATTAAACAAGTGACCTCATTGTGGCGCTGGAATTAGGAGAGTCCTATCCTATGTAATATAATAAAATAGAATCGATTTTGAAAAACATTGATGTATAGTAATTAAACAAAATGTTTAATTTTTAGGCATGAGCATTCAGTTTTTATGACTAACACATGAAGCACAGAAAAGCAGCTCATCTGTCCCAGATTTGCCTGACTCTTTCCCCAAGCTCTGATCCCTCCTTTCCAACCAGAGATCTGAACATACACATTCCCAGGTCATTTGCCCTCCCACAAACCTGCCAAATAGATCCCACCTGACCCCTCCCTTTCTGGGTCTCTCTTTCTCATTTTCCTGCCCTCCAGGCTGATGGCCAGTCCAGGTTCCTGTCAGTTCCTTTCCCAAGCCAGTAGGCATGCACCTCATCTCGAATAGTTGGGTCATAAATCTGCAGCAAGAAAATGGGTTTCATGGGGAGTAGTGCATGTTGTGAATTTCTGTCACCAAGGAGGTGAGATGGGATTTGCTCCAGGCAGAATCCCAACCTGCCAGATTCCAGATACCTTCCTAAAGTTCTGGACTAGCTCCCCCCGATTGACCCACCTGTTTTACTCTAAAACAGACATTCTCTCATCCACCTGCACTTTCTAGAGGTTAAACCAATATTAAAACAATTTAAAGACATTTTTAGTTTCTTACGTTAGGCTCCCTCTGTCAGAAATTAATGTGCTTCCTCAGCAGATGGGCACCTCTAGCAGTAAACTAAGAATAGCCAGTTGCAGTTGCATACTCTGGGTGAAATCCGGGCCCCAGCGAAGTGAATGGGAAAACTCCCATTGACTTCAGTGGGGCCAGAATTTCACCCTCTGTTTCAAACATATGTCACATTTTATTCATAGTGAGAAGTATTCCTGGTCATTTTGAATTTTCATGTTGGTGGGTTGAGCATAATGGATGGAATTTTCATTTTAAAAATCAGTCTATAAAACACTCCCTGGACACTCTGTGGTTGTGTCTCAGAAAATAACTGAGGAGGCAATAAAGTCAATTCATTTTACTGACTACAGGAGGAATGATTATTGGCACCCTTTCTATGAATCAGTTGTTGGTAATTTCACCATCAACCAGCCATCTACTATTCTCTGAGTCACTCCCCAAAATTGCTATTAAATGGCAAATAAAAGCCAAAGTACCTGTGCACCAGACATGTACTACTGTTTATGCAGCTGATTCAGCAGCTGAATTTAGAAATAGTTTAGAAGGGTATATATTAAAGAAAGTCCACAACATAGTTAAATGCTTCTTCCTTATCATACTTCTTCTGTTTTCTCTCTCCTTTTCAAGGTTTTCTCATTTTTGAGGGAAGGGGCGGGGCGTGATTTTAAATTATTCTCTGCAGAGCAGTTTTCTGCTTGTTTAATTTGTTCCCTCTCCTTCCCTTGGTCTGTTATTATTTATATGCAGCACAGATGTGCATAGCACTTAGAAGACAAATTAAAAATGACAGGTCCACACCCCCAAGGAGTTTACAATTTAAATTAACATCTTGCAACATGCTTTTTTTTTTTTTTTTTTAGGATTAAATAGTATAAAGCCAAGTTGACTATCTGTTGACATGTCATATCATTTATTCTTTCCATCTAATTTAGGGCAAGATTATGCCACCTTTATCCCATAACTAGTCTCATTGAAATCAGTGTGACTAATTGTGAAGTAAGATACTGTCCAACATGAGCAAGGGTGGTACAATCTGGTCCTAAATCTGTAAATTAAAGGTAAAGGAAAACCATCCAAGTCCAGCCCCTCACCCCCCAAAAAATTGGTGGTCTGAGGGATGATTTTAGTCCATAACTAAGTTTTTAAAGTAATGTAACTGGTGGATCAAGCCCTTCTGTTTTCCTGTAAATATATTTGTGTTGACTGAGTAGCGGGATTTATTGGATATTGAAGGTAGTGACTATATCTTTCCATTTTTAGGACAAACTTAGTAAGAATATTAATTCTAGCAAAAAGCACATTGTAGTTTCATATGCAACTAATTATTGTTTGACCTGGATATACTATGTACCTGTTTCAGATCAGTAAGATTCAGATGGTACCAGGGATTTTATCCTGCTGGGTCCCAACCCGTGACTTGGGCCATTGATAATGTATACATTGGCCCACAATGTGAAGAGATGTGTAATGGGCATGGCAGCTGTCTCAATGGAACTAAGTGTATCTGTGATCCAGGGTATTCTGGGCCAACCTGTAAAATAAGCACCATGAATTCAGACTTTCTCAAGGACGATTTTGAAGGTATTTCTTTTTTATATGAACTCTTCATAGTGATTTTTAGCTACCATCCTTCATAGAACCTATGGTTAAAGAGATCAGACTTCTTACAGCCAAATCCTGCTGACCTTCCTCATGCATAGGGTGACCAGATGCAGGGCCGGCTCCAGCGTTTTTGCCGCCCCAAGTGGTGGGGGAGGGGGGGGGAAAGGCTCGATCGGCGGCACTTCGGCGGCAGCTCTACTGCCGCCGCTTCATTCTTCGGCGGCAATTCAGCAGCAGGTCCTTCCTCCGAGAGGGACTGAGGGACCCGCCGCCGAAGAGCCAGACATGCCGCCCCTTTCCGTTGGCCGCCCCAAGCACCTGCTTGCTGCGCTGGTGCCTGGAGCCGGCCCTGACCAGATGTCCTGATTTTATAGGGACAGTCCCAATATTTGGGGCTTTTTTTTATATGGGCTCCTATTATCCCCCACCCCTGTCCCGATTTTTCACACTTGCTATCTGGTCACCCTACTCATGCATGTTAGTCCCAATTACATCAGTGTGACTGTTCACATGAGTGAAGTGATCAGGATTTGAGCCTTAAACAATATTAATGATCATTTGATGATTCCTACAGTATTTATCTAGACACCTTTTTCTATTTACTGACCTACGACGGAAACATACATTCTGCACCAGAATGGATGCATGAGTCTATGATTCCAAAACTCTACATCTAGAGAAGCACTTCATTTTATCATAGTAATGAGCACATGGAATTTCTGGCAAGGAATAGCTCTTAAGTTAAATCACTGAAAGTTGTGAATAAATTAATAATTTGTCTGGTTTTGAAGTAATTTTACTTTTAGTTCATCCTCTGATAAATAGAATAATAGAGAATGGGATGAACAGTATGCCTACTGCCAGGGCCGGCTCCAGGCACCAGCTTAACAAGCAAGTGCTTGGGGCGGCCAAGGGAGAGGGGCAGCACCTGCGGCAATTCGGGGGCGGCAGGTCCCTCACTCCCTCTAGGAGCGAAGGACCTGCCGCTGAACTGCTGCCGCCGATCTGCTGCCGCCGATCGCGGCTTTTTTTTTTTTTTTTTTTTCCCCCAATTGTCGCCGCCGATCGCGATCGCGGCTTTTTTTTTTTTTTGCTTGGGGGCGGCAGAAATGCTGGAGCCGACGCTGCCTACTGCAGAGGATTGGTCTGCCGCACAGGAATCTGAAGGAAAGTCCTAAGTATTTCGAAGTTCCTCAGCCTTTGAAAACCAGACCATACCTCTCAGCTTTCTGACACTGATAGGAGAGCACAAAACTTACAAATGGGAGGCGCCAACCCCTGAAATGAGGGGCACAAAGCAACACTTTCAATACATTGGAACCCTCCATTGTTACCCACACTACTTCCATTTCCACCCATGTCACTGCACTGCCACCCAGTCTCCCTTGTATGCCAGCTTCCTCTGACACACAAATGGTGGTGAGTGAGGGCTGCAGCTGAGCAGACACAGCAAATTAAGGAGCCATGGTGGATAGAGCAGCAGGAGAAAGAAATTCATGTCACATTCCTCAAAACCCCTCACTCCCCACAGCAAAAAGTAAAGTATAAGCTACTCTGTAAACAAACATAACTGAAAGTACTAATTTTGGACAAAATAGTGTCTTAGAGTCAAATTCCTCCCGTAATACTTGTAGTTATTTATTTCAAACTGAACTAACTGCTAACTGCAACTTGGACATAACACTGAGCTGTTTCCTTATATAGTTGGGTATTTTTATGTAATCCAAATAAAAGCATAGGAAAGTAATCAGAATCTCCTTTGAATTAATAGAGATGAAAACCTTAAGCTTCAGAGTTATGTTTTTATATTTTAGTAAGTTTTGTTCCGTAGCAGTTTTCCAGGAAACATGGTGGGGGTCAAAAAGTTCTGGTACAAATATTTGTTCACTCTGAACATAATGATTTATATAGCTTACTTCTTTTGGAAATAATACTGTTGTAACAGGAGTGCTTCAGGGCAAATCCTAAAAATATATGTACTGTGCACTCAGGTCAGCTAGAGTCTGATAGATTCTTGATGGTGAGTGGTGGAAAACCATCTAGGAAATGTGGTATCCTGTCCGGAGGAAACAACCTCTTCTTTAATGAAGAAGGCTTGCGTATGCTGATGACTCGAGATCTGGATTTGTCACAGGCGAGGTAATACAGTTTTAAAACACTTTCAAGATTTCATTGAGAGAATAGGTAAAATATTCTTTATATTATACTTCTGTGGTGAAAGCAAATGTGTATAACTATGTCGGGGCATATCCTGCAGTCCTTACTCAGGCAAAACTCCTATTTAAGTCAATGGGAATTCCCATTTAAGTCAGGGGTCATTTTCCAAGAGTGAGGACTGCAGGATCTGAAACAACATCACGTGTAGTTTATTCATGTGGACAATAATATGTTCATTTCTCATATGCATAACGTGAAATTTGTTGTATATCAGACACCTTGCTTCTCTTACGGTTTTGTTGCATCATGAATCGTTGTTGAAGTAGGAGTATCTGTTACCATTATAGCCATTGTATTCATCATCATATAACTCCTTAATTTTCTGAAGCTTAATTTCTTCTTATTGCACACATTTTTTTCCAATAATTCACTGACAAATTCCAGTCAAGCTTGTCACCAAGCTACACTGATCACAGTTATATCAAAAAAACATTTTTAATGTATTTAGAGATTATGTCTTGTCATTATGGCCTGCAGAAGACATATTTGATAGCAGGACATGTCTAAAATATTAAGCAAGGGGGGGGGGGAACGTTAAACCAATGCAAAATGAAGCTGTGTCCTAATTGTTTGCAAACCATTGAACAGTCATTGTCTATTGACTTATTCATTATCTTAGCCTATTATCTTTAATACTATTTTACCTCTGAAATGTTGTATTTTTCCACAGATTTGTTCACTGACCCTTAGTAAACACAAAACTCCTAATGCAAGACTTATTTAACACTATATAAAGCATGTTTTAACATGCACGTTAGCACGTTTTGGCTTGTAGTCCTCATTAACATAAAGGCTTAAAATGATGATTTCATTGCCCATCTTCTTAGTCTACAATGATGCTTAATTTATACATTTTTCAGAGAAAGAATAACCCATGTCTGTAGACGAACCATCACTAACGTGTCATCACATTTATATTTATATTCCAAGGTTCCTCAAAGCAAGACAAATTGGGTTTTACAGCTTGGTAGCCAAAGACATCAGTACTTTTTCAGTAATTTGATTTTCTAGGCTGTTCTAAAATTAACAACACTATTTCACAAAAGATACAAGAGTCCTTGTATGATGCTCCATTAGACTAATCCATAATGTGTTTTCCTTCTCTCTTGTGTTCAAAGAATTGTCATTTATCTCTTCTCTGTGGTAAGCTGTAGCTGGATTTGCATACATTGACCTCAAGGTGTTATATGTAAAATCCCAATTTTCTCAAAGACTGAAGATAAATGAATGCCATGCTAACAAAAAAAGAAAGAAAAAGCAAGGCCTCATATTTAATTTCTTGTGTCTGCAGTAGGAAAAGTCAGCAAATAACTATCTTTTCTTCTTTTCTGTGGATAAAACAACATTTTGGATGACTATTCTCTAGCATTCCACTACTATTGTAGTTCATTAATTTCCAAGTTAGCTTCATAGGCCTCCTGCTAAACTCTGGATCAAATTCATCCCTGATATAACTGAGCCAAGTCCCATTGAAGTCATTAGGTGCTGTGTCCACTTAAGTCAGGCATTAATTTTGCCCTCTGAGATTAGGAATCATCAATAGATTTTATAAAAGGAACTATCGAGTGTAAATGTAGAAGCAGTGGGGTCAGTAACCATGCTAAAACCCATGTACTTTCTCATGAGGGATTCTCTGAAAAAAATAGACTAGTAATTCTGACTGTGCTAGCCTACAATACACAGCAGCTAGGAATTGTAGAAATTGCCGTACCAGATCAAATCAACAATCCATGTAGCTCAGTATCCTATCTCCAGAAGTTAAATTCTGTATGCTAAAAAAGTTCATGTGCATATATCCCATTTTATGTGGGTACCAAAAAACCTGAAACTCTACTAAACAAACCAATAGTAGATGGAGCATGATGGTGTGGATTAATGAATATAAAATATTATAGGATCATAACTGAATAAGTCCTTGACAATTCTTTGTGTACTACATGGAGTTGGTGTACCTGTTCAAACATCGCTGAGGTACCTCAAAAGGAAGGATTCCCTAATTTCATACAAATTTCATACAGGCCATTAGAAGGAGTGTGAAATACTGCGTCCATTGAGGTCAATGGGAGTTTTGCTATTGACTTCAAAGGGACAAGGATTTCCCCCAGTATATGTAAAGCAGTGTGACGTTTAGACTAAATTTTCATATCTGATTAAATGGATAAAAACATACCTTTTTTCATCAGCTCAGAAGTTAAACATTTTTTGTTTTCACTGCCAGTTTTTCTCTGTTTTTGTCAAAATAACAAGACTCAGTGAATTTTTGCCCTAGAGCAAATCCTAAAAAAAACCATGCTCTCTCCCTAGAGCCATCGGTTGCTATTTTGACCATTAAACTCCATGCCAACAGGCTGAAAGGGTAAAATTTCACTCCGGGTCAAATTTGCTGATATTTGCAAAAATATCAGTTTTGCACACAAATGCTTGAAGGGTACATGAATACCTTTGTTTAACTCCCTATACCTAACACCTCTCCACACACAAATCAGATGTATTACCACCACTACTGTCTGCTTTATTCTCCATGACCTGTGGAGAGGGAGACAGAAAATCTCTCCTAAAGTGGAGTCTTCCCAAGAATACACCGGGCTAGAAAAGAAACAAAAATGTGATCATTTGCTTTATGGAGGAGCTGGCAGATATTTTTGTATGTACAGACACTGTCTCTGTAATTAGAATATTTGTTAAATAGTATTCCCTGCAATAAAAACCAAAACTGATTGGATAAGCGCTGAGTTCCCTCTAGTCCTCAACTGATTATACAGGGTTTTCTGTGAAGAAATGTTTTACAGTAATTGTTACCGATGTTAGATTTGTGCAGTTCTTCATGAGACTGGGATGCGGTAAGGGAGTTCCAGACCCCAGAAGCCAACCTGTGCTTTTGCAATATTCACTCAATGGGGGCCTCACATGGAGCCTGCTGCAGGAATTCCTCTTCAGTAATTCGAGCAATGTAGGCCGATACATTGCTCTGGAAATTCCCTTGAAGGCCCGTTCTAGCTCCACTCGTCTCCGCTGGTGGCAACCATCTGAGAATGGGCATTTTTACAGCCCATGGGTAATTGATCAGGTAATTAATCTTTTGTGCTTTACAGTATTACCTCACATTGCCATCAATCTTAATATTTCCACTGTGTTTTATAGCTGTTCCTTTACCAGCTGTACCTAGAAAACTGTTAGGATGATCAAAGCTAATATTTAAGAGCTTTTTCATTTCTAATATGCAGTTCTCGTGTTGGGTGAGGGATATCCGTATCAGAGTTAGATAGGGCCTTGACATATGGATAATGTCAATTTGTAAAAAAAAAACAGGTGAAGGTTAGAGATGGGCTTAATGTGGAAAATACATATCTGGATCTAAACTGGGAAACTCAGAAACTCAAGAGGTACAGATATGAAGTTTGGTTTGGCACATAAAGAGATGAGTTACTTGCAAAACTTAGATCTGGAACCATCTTCCAATTTTGAGCATATTGAAAGTTTGGGAGTATTCAGGATTGGGGTTTCCCTCTATACATTATTCTACACTAGTTATCAAAAATATTCTTTACATGAACATTGGTATAAATCTGCAGTAACTCTCCTAAAGTCACTGGTGTCACAGTCATGTAAAACAAGTGTAAGTGGAGGAGACTCTGGCTCTATGTCTAACAGTGATGTTATTGCATTGTTTGGGGCCAATATTGTAAAATATTTGTGTACATCTTTTTATAATTGTTAGCTCAGGCCATCTCTGAAATTCCCAGATATTGAATTTTCAGCCTTGTCAAATATCAATATTGCAAAACTTCTTTCCTTTCCTTCGTTTAAAGGAGAGAACAACTTTTAATTCCTACGTCCTCACAATTATTTAACCATTGTCAGAACACACAATTTTGAACTGAATTCAGAAAAACAGATAAATAATAAATTTCATGCTGACTGGAAACCAACAGTGAAATCCTGACCCTACTGAACTCAATGACAAAACTCCCACTGACTTCAGCAGAGTCAGAATTCCATTCAAAATGCATAAAGTTATACTGCACTTAAACAGTCAACAAGAAAATGATTGTTGTGGGCAGGACCCTGCAGACACTTACGCATGTGAGTAATTTTACTTCATGAGTCAGTAGTTCAGTGGCCTATTTATGTGAATATAGTTACCCATGTGTGCAAGTGTTTACAAGATCAAGCCCTATGTCTGCATTTATTTTGTTCCTCTCCTCCTTTTGCGTGGCTACTTTTCCAACATGGACTCCTTTGAGTTACTCCCTTTTCTTATAACCTGTCTGTACATTGTAAATTTTGATCCCTTTTTTGAAAATTCAGATAAAATCAAGCACTGGGGAATATGGAATAATCCTATACTAGTAGAGCATGGACTAGACTATCAAGATAGTTAAGATACCATCAAGATAGTTAAGTCCAAAGCAGACTGCGAAGAGCCACAAAGGGATCTCACAAAACTAGGTGACTGGGCAACAAAATGGCAGTTGAAATTCAGAGTTGATCAATGCAAAGTAATGTACATTGGAAAACATAATCCCAGCTATACATACAAAATGATGGGTTCTAAATCAGCTGTTACCACTCAAGAAAGAGATCTTGGAGTCATTGTAGATAGTTCTCTGAAAACATCTGCTCAATGTGCAGCAGCAATCAAAAAAGCTGACGGAAAATTAGGAACCATTAGGAAAGGGATAGATAATAAGATAGAAAATATCATAATGCCACTATACAAAGCCATGGTAGACCCATATCTTGAATACTGCATGCAGTTCTGGTTGCACCATCTCTAAAAATATATCAGAATTGGAAAAGGTACAAAGAAGGACAACAAACATGATTAAAGGTATGAACCAGCTTCCATGCAAGGTGAGATTAAAAAGGCTGGGACTTTTCAGCTTGGTTGAGAGATGACTAAGGGGGGATATGATTGAGGTCTATAAAATCATGACTGGTGTGGAGAAAGTAAATAAGGAAGTGTTATTTACTCCTTCTCACAACACAAGAACCAGGGGTCACCCATGGAAATTAATAGGGGGCGGGTCTAAAACAAACAAAAGGAAATACTTCTTCACACAATACACAGCCAACCTGTGGAACTCTTTGCCATGGGATGTTGTGAAAGCCAAAACTATAACTGGGTTCAAAAAAGAATTAGATAATTTCCTGGAGGATAGGTCTATTAATGGCTATTAGCCAGATGGTCAGGAATGCAACCCTGTTCTCTAGGTCAGAGGTTCTCAACCTTTTTCTTTCTGAGGGGCCCCCAACATGCTATAAAAACTCCACAGCCCATCTGTGCCACAATCACTGGTTTTCTGCATATAAAAGCCAGGGCCAATTTAGAGGGGTAGCAAGCAAGGCAATAGCCTGGGTCCCCATACCAAAGCTACATTGCTCAGGCTTTGGCTTCAGCCCCAGGTGGTGGGGCTCAGGGCCCTGGACTTCAGCCCCATGCAGTCGGGCTTCAGCTTTCTACCCTGGGCCCCAGCAAGTCTAATGCTGCCCCTGCTTGGTGGCCCCCCTGAAACCTACCCAAGGTCCCCAAGGGGGCCCCAGACCTTTCGTTGAGAACCACTGCTCTAGGTGTCCCTAGCCTCTGATTGCCAGAATCTGGGAGTGGATGACAGGGATGGATCACTCAATGATTGTCTGTTCTGTTCATTCTCTCTGAAGCATCTGGCATTGTCCACTGTTGGAAGACAGGATACTGAGCTAGATGGACCTTTGGTCTGACCCACTATGGCTGTTCTTATGTTCCAGCTCTAGGATTCTATGAAATTCCTATGAGTCTGTAAAAACTTCTGAACTTTATATTTTCTTTACATAAAATAAACAAACTCCTATTTTCATGTTTCAGATTCTTATTGGTGGAAATATTTCTGGTAACACAGTAATAGAAGATGATTTTACCACACTGGATAGCAGGAAGTGGCTGCTCCATCCAGGTGGAACAAAGATGCCAGTCTGTGGTTCTACTGGGGATGCACTGGTTTTCATCGAGAAAGCTAGCACCCGTTATGTTGTAACCACTGACATTGTGGTTAATGAGGATTCTTTCATACAAATAGATTTTGCAGCATCCTGCTCTGTCACTGACTCCTGTTATGGTGAGGTCTTCTTCATAAATCATATACTTTCTGTTCTCCTTTTATATAGGAAAGTATTGCTACTTATTTTCTGTTTCAGCTGTCTACTATACTAAAGTACAGAAACAAAACAGGGAAAATAGTTTTTCTATAAGGAAATTGCAATTTCGGCATTTATTGTTGGTGTCGAGTCTGAGACAAACCAAAAGGTTTACAATGTGCATGAATGTATGCCCTGAGTTTTTGCCTTGTGTGCTTTACAAGCATTTAAGATGTAGTTTATAAGAATTCAAGTTTCAGTTTAATTCATTTAGACAGGTTAATAGATCCCAAATGTAGATGCAGTCTAATAGTTTGGCACATCCATTCCTTGTGGTTACATTGCTCTCAACTCTAGAGAATACATGTCTAATGCCAAGTAGCTTGATGTTTCCAGCATAAATCTCTTGTTTCGTAGCTTCACATCCTCCACAATTGCACAATAGACAATGCTTAAAACTGATGTGCTTAGTGCAAATGCAGAGAACAAAGTCGTAATTCTGATCTCACTTGCACCAATGTAAATCAGGAATAATTTACACTGATATAAACCTGATGCAAATTAGATCATAATCAGGCACAAAGGGTTTTTTATTATCATCATTTACATGAAATCCTGAACATGTTTTAGAGCTTTCATACCTGTATAATTCTATGCAGTGAATGAGGTAGGGGTCCTATGGAAAAAATAGTGTGACTGCATAATTAAAAACTGTGTCAATGCGTATGCACAACAAAGAGTTAAATACTGGCATTTCATAACTTTTGTATGTTTGACTTTGCAACCTACATAACATTCTTTTAATTTAGTTTTATTAATGTAATATATATAATTTCATTGAGCTTCTGGCAATTCCTTTGGGATTCTGCATAAAAATGGAAATTGGGTTTCCAGTAAATCCCTAAAGTAGATTAGCTGATTTTGTTATTCTGAAATTTATGGAAGTAACCAAGATATCTAAACCTGGAAATTAGCTACTGCCCCATGCATAATAATTTCTTTCCATATGGTGTTAAAGCCACTAAAGCATCCCCGCTAAGAGTAAGAGTGTTTCAACAGATTAGTTATATCTTGCCAGGTAAGAATTTCCTTTGTTTTGTTGTTTTGCCCTTAACATTATTTTAATTGAATATCCAGTTAGGCAGGACACTATCTAATCATGTGCTTCTAGTCCTGATAGAGGAAGGACTTCATTTTGATGAAAAATTAATGTTAAAAACTACTTGTACAAACGTATCATTTTATTTATATAATGCTCAGTTCTGAGCTCAGACATTGAGTGGGACTGATTGTGTGATTGAGGGTTATTCAGAATTATTAAGGGTAGCAGAATCAAAAAAGATAAGCAGAATTACCACTAATGTAACTGTAACCACCAATCACTCAGTGTTCCATACAGCCAGAATGCCTGGCAGCTGGAACATTTATTTAAAGTTTATGGTCTGTGCTTATTGTTACTTAAACTTTTTTGCAGCCATTATGAGGAAATAAACTGAAGTTTGTATCCGGTTTGATTACCCATTATTCTTATTATGAAAGTTTATAAGCAATAAGCTTAAAATAAGTTTAATTGCTGATTTTTGCTGTGTTTGAATTTATTTGTTGATTTGATATGGCTAGATAATGAAATATATAACTGAAAACAAGATCACTAGGTGAAAAACTCAGCTGAAAAGAGTTTTATGTAAGATATTCTAATGAAGTGGCTAGTATAGAGATGCTCTTCTGCCTTCTACTGCGTAGAATAAGAACTGATCAACTGTGTGTCATAGGTCCTGTAATGCTACCAGCTAATAGAGGTTCCTCCTTAGCTCACGAGCAAGCCTGTGTTTTTAGTGTCAGAGAATCTGGAAACTTCCCCTGCTGCAACTGTAAACTTCTGAGTTGTCAAGATATATATAGGGACAACAAGGAAGTCTTCTGTGGTCACCAGTTTGGTACAACATATTCACTTAAAGCATACAAGTTTCTGTATTAACTAATTTATTATCTTTCAATTTGTAGCTATTGAACTGGAGTATTCAGTGAATCTCGGATTGACATGGCACCCAATACTGAAAGACTGCCTGCCCACTAACGTAGAATGCAACAAGTACCATCTCCAAAGGATTCTGGTATCAGACACATTCAACAAATGGACCAGGATTACTTTGCCCCTGCCTCATTATACTAGGTAGATACATTTTGAATAGAGAAAATCTTAGTGCACAAATATCTGACAAGACCTAATGTAATACAATCTTGAACTAAAATGTATTGCTGTTTTTGTGCTGATTGTGTGTACAGATGAGCAAATGAAAATGCCATTATGCTCTGAGTAAGACGTACAGAATTACTATGTGCATTTACCAGTTATTTAGAAATGGGGAGGTTAGGTTTCCTGCTTAGCATATTTTAAATAGCCAGGATTGATGGGAGCAGACAAAAGACAATTGACTCACACACATCTATCCTCTCTACAGTATCCATCCATTTGTCCCGTTAGTGCGAGCATGGCAGAGGTCCAATTTGAGAAGGAGAGAGCAATACTCAGATATGCAGCAATAGGCAGAATCACTCTGTCCTTTGGCCCTCATGGGAACATGCCCTTGGTTACATCCCTTTGGTGTGTGTTGCACTACTCTTCCCGCCCCCCACCCCCATCCCCTGCAGGCCCTGACATCTCCACTGGCCATTGTTGAGGGTGCAGTGGAGCCCTGGCCCTGACCTCTCCCCATCCTCTCTGGGGTATCTTGTGCCCCAAAGGGTGCTAGATTGAAGTAATTCCTATGCTCTGGAAAGCACAGCAAATGCACTTATCCCCAGTTTGTGGGATGCAAGAGAGGAGGAGGCTACTTGTGCCCCTTAGTGCACCCAGCGGGCAGCTAGGCATAATGTGGTCTTTAGTAGATTAAATATACCTATGATTTAAGAAGAGCCTCTCTCAGTTTGGACTTTGATAAGAATTGCAATGTTATGGTTACCGTCATTACACTGTGTAGCTCTATGCTACCGTCAGTGGTTTTGGAGGTCGTTGGTTAATTCTATTGTCTAAATCCCCACCTGCTTCCTGTACTTGCTGTTATTGGCTGCAAATTTATATTTTTAAGTAATATTTTGATGCTTCTTGTTTTTCTGTTTTACTTGTCACATATGACTCTTCTTTCACATATTGTTCATTGTTTTAAAAAAGTCTCATTATCACCTTCACTTCCTTTTAGTACATTCTTTTTTTTAAAAAAAAATTGTTTTCACTTTTGGGTTGAATTTTGTGTGTGAAAGAAGATGTTCTGTACTGACAATGCTAGAGACAGAAGTTCTCTATCTGTTCACAAAAAAGGTACAGCAGGGCATTGTCAGAACCAGTTTCCCCATAATGCCCTGCCAACATACCTCAACTTTGACTTGAAAGGCCCAGCTAGGGGCAAGAGGGTAGTTTAGACTCCAATTTTATTTCATTTTTACTCCGATAAGATTGCCGTGAAGATCGCCATAGTGCCAGTTGTGGTTTCTGTCACATGGACCTCTGTTTACTAGGAATTACATTATTTTCTATTACCCTAACCTGGATTAGAACTAGCAAACTACTACTGAAAAACTCCCTGTCCCATTATTAACCAACTGAGGCATCCAGTCCCTTTAAGTATATTCATAAGGCAGTGTTATTTGTATATCTCTCTGTCTGTTGGCCTCATCTAGTCTGGCTACCCTTTTCTATTGCTTTACATATATATTTTGCATAATCAATTGGCCACATTGTTAAATGTTTAAAGTTCACACTTTTTGTTAGAAAGGAGTTCTCTGGGGTTGAATCAAGATAATGGGTTCCATGGACATTCCAACCCAATTTAATCTGGATCTGAAAGGAACCTCCAAGAATCCAAGGATTAAGTCAGACTCTCTTTGACTGACCCCACAGCTACCATTGCTCCGCTTAGACCAATAGCTTTGCCTCTTGCCGTATGCTACAGTCAGTGGTAGGGGACCTCCCACCACAATCACACACCACAAAGTTATCTTTATTATTTAAGACAAGGGTTGGGTGAGAGAAGGGTTACTACAGCCCTAGGATCCCAGCAGGAAGAGGGTCTGGGATTTAGAATAGGAACTAGTACGGCTAGGAGAGGGAGGCATCTCATTTACAAAGGCACTCTGTTCTTTGAGCTGCTTTGCTCCTCTCCGCGGTTTAATAGCTCATTTTTGTGGGCATTTTATGCAACTTGCCAGTCAGTCTATCCAATAATTTGGCCTAGAGCACAGTATCCATATGTGGCCTTCTGGAGTTTATGTACTCCAGAGTGCTACGTAACTTGTGGCCTAGATGCGACTGTGAATAGTTATTTCTTATGTCTCAGATTTGATTTTAAAATATAAATCAGAATATAAAGGTTCTCCCAGGAGAACCATTGATTTGCTAGATTCCATAAAAAGTCATAGAAGTTGCCAAACCTGAGACTCAGGGTTTGTGTTTTTTTCACAAGATCTTCCTCATGATTAAAAAAAAGAAGAAGAAACTCAAACATTCTACATGGATGAGTTAATCTGTGAGCTTTCTCTGAGAAAGCCCATGATGGGTCTAAATTAGAGGTCATCGCAGTAGTTAAAACCTCTGAATGTTGCGATTTACTCATGAGAGAGTAACTGTTATTTTGGATTATCTAATTCCTTTCCAGTTCCACCATATATGTTACAACAAGTTATTAAATAACTAACATAAAAAGTTAAAATAGTAGAGATTCAGAAAAATAAAATATTTTCTTGCCTGTGTAAACAATGTATTTCTTCATAGATAAGGGATTATACTGAAAAATGGAAGAGTCGGGAAATAAAACAGCCTTTATCTTAGATTTAGTGAATATCAGACAGAACTATAGATTAGAAACAGAAAAGACTTAATTTTCTGAAATTGTGGATGATTTCAAGAGTCTATTGATTATGATTCGTGAGACCTTGATAACTCCACATTGAGCTCATCCTCTACAATCTCCAGACTGATATTGGTGAATTCAGAAACTCTGAAACTAAATTTGTTTAATTTTTGAACTGGGAAATTATCAGTACCAGTTCCCAGTAAAATGTTTAATTACTTTCTTTAAAAAGTTAGGATAAAACTGATATCAATCACTGACCCAGCCAAAAAAGAGTTGTTTTTCTTCTGCACAAACCTTCTTCTGTTACTTGTTAATAGGTGGTTTATTTTTGTGCTCAGAGTAAAGCAACATGTAGTTTGATGCTGCCATCTACTGGAAACTACACTGATGAGAAGTCACAAAAAATGTCTTTATTTTTTAGCATGCATATTGTGTTCAGATTATTTTCAAGCAGGCTGTGCCTAACTAAGGATGAAATCCTAGCCCCATTAAGGTCAATGGCAAAACTCTCATTGCCTTCAGTGGGACCACAATTTTCCTCTTGATGTGGATCTAGATCCAGACTTCTCTCAAAGTCAAGATTGTATTTGGCATTTTGGTTTGGACAGTTCAGACAATGCTGCTAAACCTACAGCATACAGGACCCCACTCCACCAGGAACTGGTTACAGTTTCAGTGTGAAATTCTTTGCGTATCCCTTCGGCCATGTCATACCTCCATTTTCTCCCCCTTCTGCACTGAATTAAACTCAAACTACTTGTCTTCATTTTTAAGGACCTTTGTGGCCTATCCCTGCTGTACCTTTTGTCTCTAAGATGCTCCTGATACGTTGACCCCCACCTTTATTCCACTAATGATGCCAGTCTTGATTGTCCATTTTAAAATTTTTCAGCAAGCATCTTCATACTTTATGTCATGCTGCCCCTTATGCATGGGACGAGCTCCTTGTAAACATCCTCCTCATTATTCTCCTTCAGATCCCTCCTTAAATCTCCCCTCTGCCGTAATGCACACAAAAACTTGACAGTGATCAGACAGCGGCTGTCATGAGACCATTGCTCATTATGATGACCTGTATCATCTCATGGTTTCCTTGGGATTAACTCCCTTTGTCCTCCAGGCACAGCAGAGCAGCTTTGCAAGGGTGGGAAGAGAAGCTGCATAGTGAACATTTGGCCTTACAAGCAGAGGGCCCTATTAAGTGGCCCGGTAATTCACTTGAGCCAGCCCTTGTTTGTTCAGTTAGTAAATAAATCATCTTTATAAATATGGTCCAGGTTTGGGTGAACATACACAGTTGTATTTCCTTTTAATCAAAATAGGGTTTAGCACAGCTGGAAGAGTTACCTTTGTATTTTTTTTTCTTTCCCAAAGGTCTCAAGCAACTCGTTTCCGCTGGCACCAGCCCGCTCCATTTGACAAGCAGCAAACATGGGCTATAGACAATGTCTACATTGGGGATGGCTGTATAGATATGTGCAGTGGCCACGGGAGGTGCACACAAGGGAACTGTGTGTAAGTATAGCTGTTTCCCTCTGGCAAGTAGTGATGTAGATTTTTTCATTCCTATTTTAGTGTGTGATTTCAAGGAAATTGCTTGGAAGAGGTATTATTTTTAAAGAAAAGCAGAATTTCTTCTTTGAAACAGAGAGAGGCACCAGCGTCACTTGGGAAATAAAATTCTAAGAGGAGGATAGGTGGGCATATTGGAGTGTGTGAGTGAATCCCCTCTGACTTCCTGCGGGCCAGATTTTCCTTAGCGATACATGGCCATGCTGATGACAATGTGGTTTGGGACTGCACCAAGGAGAATTTAGACAGAGATGGTGCTAATCCTTCCACCAGCTCCCTGGTGCCCAAAGGCAGTGTACAAGCTGTTCTATCCTCTAGGTCAGGGTTTGGCAACCTTTGGCACGCGGCGCCCACTGGTCGCAGTTCGCCGCTCCAGGCCAATGGGGGCTGCGGGAAGCAGTGCGGGCCAAGGGATGTGCTGGCTGCCCCTTCCCGCCACCCCCATTGGCCTGGAGCGGCGAACCACGGCCAGTGGGAGCCGCGATCGGCCAAACCTGCGGATGCGGCAAGTAAACAAACCGGCCTGGCCCGCCAGGGTGCTTACCATGGTGGGCCGCATACCAAAGGTTGCCGATCCCTGCTCTAGGTTGATGTCATTTACTTCCCTCTCAGCACTTAAATGTGTACATGAGCCATTGCCTGGGTGGGGCACAGTCGCTTTGGGATGATTTGCATCCTCAGGAGTGCACAGAGAGCAGTTCCTGGACTCCCCTGAACAAAGGGACAAAGATTATCCCTGGAATTACATGGGGCTTTCACTCCCGTTCACTATGCCCCAAATCCTGTTCCTTGCACTCAGCCCAAGCAACTGACTGGATGCTGGATATCTCTTCACCAAGCCAGTTTGCAGCTACTCCAGCCTCAGGTCTGGTGTAGGCTCAATGATCTAATGCCAAGCTACGTGCTGGCAGCTTCTAATGGAACCCTGCTGTCCCTTCCCCAAAAAACTTCTTGTGTGACAGTCCACATCAAGCCCCACAGAGCTAGACACACAGCTTCACAGGCTTCCAAAATTCTTCCCCCTGGCAGCAGAACAATACCCATTCTGCTGAATTTGGGACTCTTTCCAGCCACAAATGGCAGCAGAAATTGCTCCTAGCTGAATGATTTTACCATGTTCATTAGAAGGAAAATCCACTGAGCCAAGTGCAACATAGACATTTTCTGTACAGTATCTGCCTCCCTGCTTAAGGCACTAAAGAACCAAAGTACATCTCTCTGTTGAGGTACGTTTATATAATATCAGGCTATGTCTTTATGTTTGTCTACATTTTTGAAACACTGACTGAAAGCTATATTGTGGAAAGGTGTTACAGATTAGCAAGAATCTAGGATTGTGAAACAAGCTACAGTAAAAGTATCTGTCCTCTATAAAGCTGACTAGAAAATGATATACAGTTCTAGCACCAAAAGATGCTTAAACTTATTTGCTTAGGCATGGCATGTTATCTTGATTAGATTTGTCTACCAAAATACCATTTATTTTAATGATAAAGCTCGATGTTAGACATGTCTTATGTACCTGGTGTATTATCAGCTTGAATTAAAACCGTGCACATGCAGGTCTTTACACAATTAACATATCCTGTTAAACAGTAACAGCTTCAGAAGGAGGCAGCAGGGCGACTCCTCCAAGCATGTGCTTGTAGGTGAGACAAATGGCCTCTTGCTCCCCTGGGCTGGAATAAAATGATTTTAAGTCTTGGTGTAGAAAATGTTTCCAAATGAGTTTACTCTGTGTTTGTTTTCCTTTGCAGCTGTGATGAACACTGGGGTGGGCTCTACTGTGATGAGCCAGAGGCATCCCTTCCAACACAACTTAAAGACAACTTCAATCGAGCTCCATCTAATCAGAACTGGCTAACAGTAAATGGAGGGAAACTGAGCACAGTCTGTGGAGCTGTGGCATCTGGAATGGCGCTTCATTTCAGCGGGGTTGGTGTTTAACTCTGTGGTTAACTCTTCAATGTGATTGATTTAGAAAACTGAATAAATAAGTAACCTAAAAAAGGTATTAGAAATAAATGGAAAACGTATATTTACTTCCCTGATGGGGGTCAAGTTCTGGCAGACTCCGCACTGGTGCCTGCCAGAAACACTACAGAGAACTGGATACATCTCTTTCAGCTCATCCCATCTCCAGCAGCCAAGGAGAGGTCAATGTGCAGGCTCTCTGAAACAAGCCATAGAGGGGGCCCCCAGAATTGAGCCTATAGACCAAGGCACAGTCCATGGTATTGAAGTGTTTATATCCACTCATTCATCAATGGCCTGCTCATACAGATTATTTGTACTTCTGGCAAGAATAATTTCTACAGGGTCTGGTGCTGCTGCTATCTAGACTGCATGTACATATTAATACTGCTTTAAAAAGTCTAAAAATACTTGTTTGGGGGGCTATTTAATGTATATTTAGAACTGAGTCCCAGACCTATCTTATTTTCTAAAAACTGAAAGCAGTAACTTTTCACTGCTTTTTCCCATTAAGAGTTAGTTGACACCACATGAATGCACTGGGCAGCCTGAGTGATTCATAAAATACAGTTTGTATTACAGAAGGTGTAAAAATAATCTATTAAAATTGTTCTGTCTCCTGAGGGTCTACACACACCAGACTGTTGACTTTCATGTTAATTGAAGTGTTTTATTCCAGCCAGTGTTGAAAAGATGGGGATAAGGATTTTTATAATCTAGATTTAAGAAAAGAAAGATACAGTGGATCCTGAATATTGCAAACATATAAATATAGATAGCAATTTGTGACAGTAAATCCACATCTTTCAAGATGGAAATTAATTGAAATTATGTTTGCAGATCAGGTCATTAATTATTCTGTTTTAGCATTAATTATTGTGGTGTTACATGGGACTTAAAATTGATTTGTAGACTTGTAATATTTTAAAGCTTTTTACAAGGTAGAATTAGCCTATTTATCACTATGTAGTCTAGCCCTTTTCATGTCCATAGAGCTTTGACAAATATTAACTAATTAAGAATTACTGATCTAAAGCAAAACCATTTTTGTTTTAAAAGAGCAATGAATGACATTATGGTCCTAATTTTCTAAGAGCCTCAAACTGGTCTCTAATTTTCTTGCCTGAAATTTTTCAGCCACAATCAGTTGTGGGCATAAATAATAGAGAGATGGCATCTAACAACCTTTGCAGCCTGCAATTCAGGTAGTTAGACATGCAAAGCTGCAGGTGCAAAATTAGATCCCATTTTTGGAAATTTTGCTCTGTGTATATGTACATAAAATCAGATCTCCTTCACAAGTTAAAAAAAATCTTACATATGACACTTGTGATTTAAAAAAAAGGATATGGTATGTTCCATTCTTCTGGCAAAATTGTTAAACTGTAAATAATCATTTACATTTTAAAAGGGAGAAAAATTGGAGAAAGTCCATAGGAGAGCAACAAAAATGATTAAAGGTCAGGAAAACATGATCTATGAGGGGAAGATTGAAAAAATTGGATTTGTTTAGTCTGGAGAAGAGAAGATTGAGAGGGGACATGATAACAGTTTTCAAGCACATAAAATATTGTTATAAAGAGGAGGGTGATAAATTGTTCTCCTTATCCCCTGAGGACAAGACAAGAAGTATTGGACTTAAATTGCAGCAAGAGAGATTTAGATTAAACATAAGGAAAAACTCAGTAACTATAAGGGTAATTAAGCACTGGAACAAATTACCTAGGAAGGCTGTGGAATCTTCATCCACAGGTTAGAACAGGTTAGACAAACACCCGTCAGAGATGGTCTAGATAATACTTGGGGCTTGTCTACACTTACCGGGGGATCAACGAACAGTGATCAATGCATCAGCGGTCGATTTAGTGGGTCTTCACCCACTAAATCGACCGCAGATCGCTCTCCCGTCGACTCCTGTACTCGACCGGATTGAGAAGAGTAGGGGGAGTCGACATCGCATAGTGTGGACCCCGCGGTAAGTAGATCTAAGTAGATCTAAGCTAAGTCGATTTGAGTTACGCTATTCACGTAATTCAAATTGCATAGCGTAGATCGAATTTCCCCTGTAGTGTAGCCAAGGTCTTAGTCCTGCCTCAGTGCAGGGGAGTGGATGCCCTATCGAGGTCCCTTCCAGTATTACATTTCTGTGGTCCTATGATTCTGTGATTATTGGTTCAGTCTTATGAAGCCTTCCCATTAAGAGGATTGGCTTTTTAAAATACCACTTAATTCCCATAAAACAACTGAGTAATGAAATAATTAAATGTATTTTTCAGGAATATATTCATTGAAAGCATCACAGCCTTGGTGATTGTCTTAACTGAACAGCCACACCAACAAAAATATGTTTTCTTTTCTTTTTTTTTAGGGATGCAGCCGTTTATTAGTGACAGTTGATTTAAACCTGACTAATGCAGAATTCATCCAGTTTTATTTCATGTATGGATGTCTGATAACTCCTAACAATCGGAACCAAGGAGTTCTCCTGGAGTACTCCGTGAATGGTGGCATTACTTGGAACCTCTTAATGGAAATTTTCTATGACCAGTTCAGCAAACCCGGGTTTGTAACTATATACTTCTACTAATTGGTTCTTTTGGATTTTTCATAAAGAATCTGCCCTGATTGCTAATATTGCTGTATGTAAATAATCTTGCAAACATTTATATACCTGATTAACTTGCGTGCTTACAGTTAAGCATTGGTGTAAGTGTTGGCAGGATGGGGCTTCAAACATTAGAACAGTCTACCATCAGTTTAATCAGATCGAGTCTGTGACAGCCAGTTACACTGGTGCATGGTTGACCATTATTCAGCAGTAAATGTTAAAGTAAAACTATAGCTAGTCAGAAGAGTTAATTTGATTTATAAAAGTCCATACTATTTTTAACATACATTTATTTATCATCTGATTTCTGATTTGCTAAAGCACAGAGCAGATCTGTTGTCTAAACAGAAGGTCTCTGCCACATTTAAGTCTTATTTTAATGCTGAAGTGGGACTTAAGTGATGCACAGGCCTTGGACTGGCCCTCTGTGCACTGATGAATTACTTCCTAATACTACAAGGAATCAGTGACATTTTAACCCATGTCTGCATTAGTCATTTGCTATAAAGGAAATAAGGTAATTGCAATAAAACATTGTTATATGATCAGTGTCTCCAGCTTTGAAAATAAACACCTTGATTCACGTTAACATCAAATTAATATCTTGATTCCACTTCAGCATATAATTTCTTGAAATGGTTATGGCTCCCTGATTCTCTGCCTGGCTCTGGAGCAAGTTAGAGCAGCTATGGGGCTACGCTAAACCTGCATCACTGGCAGTGTTCCCTAAAGGGATTGTCCACTTAAGCATACCCAGTACACACCATACTCTGGCTACTCTTCCTCCCAGTCCCTCTCCACTCATAATACACCGCCCGTGTCAGATGCTGCTGGGACAATGAAATAGGAACCAGTCTTAAAGGCTCTGCGTCCATTGAAGAGTCTCCTACAGTGGGGAGAGCTAGGGTTAGATTCCGCCTCTTTGCACCCTAGGGCAAATAGGATGGACTTGGTCAAAGAATCTGGCCCAGCGTTGTTTAAAAGCCCCGTTCAGCTGCTTATTTAAAACTTTGTTTTTTCTTTTCAAAATTCAAGAGATTGAGATGTGGCTGTCACATGACTTATCTCCATTATTACATTTTAGCTTTGTGAACATTCTCCTCCCTCATGAGGCCAAAGCTCTTGGAACCCGTTTCCGCTGGTGGCAACCTAAACATGACGGCTTAGATCAGAATGACTGGGCTATTGACAATGTGCTGATATCTGGCTCTGCTGATCAGAGGACAGTGATGTTAGACACTTTTAGCAGTGCTCCACTCCCACAACACGAACGCTCTCCTGCAGATGCAGGACCCACTGGGAGGATCGCTTTTGATATGTTTACAGAAGACAAAACGTCAGGTAAAAGTTTGATATCGATCAGAGACAAAGAGCAGGAAGTCAGTACAGCTACTTCTAAATCTGATCTTGTTGGTCTCACCACAATGGATGTCAGAGCCAGTCCCTGTACTGTTCTTTTTTTTAACCAACAACATGTAACAAACTGCTTTTAAATCTACAAACTGTGCGAGGAGGGAAAGGGGGAAGTAAATATGGGGGGAAAGGAAATACAAATTTTAAAGAAATCTTGCAGTCAGTTTTTCAAATAACCAATATTTTATACAAAATGGTTTCTTACTAGTGAAATCACTTATGAGACATTTCTCTGCAAAGAAAAAGAATTGTCTAGATTTTTTTTTTCTTATTTCTGTATCATGTAGCACAGCAGAATTTTCTGTTATTGTTTCCAGGAACAAATATTATTTGACTGAATGCCACATTATTCTAAAAGGATTTCCTACACATTGAGTATTTGTTTCCTATTTTGCAGACATTTGCTAGCAACGATTTTTAAAATAGTTACCCAGGGGATTAAGTTGTTGAGTTTCCTAAAATATAAATAAGGAAATATTTGCGCATGCTAGTGGGACTAATTAGTTGAAGATGCTTTGGTCACACATGCTCTGATTCTTCAATTGACTCCACATTTGCAGACTTCTGCATTCACAGATCTCCATTCAACTTACCGGGGTTTGCCCAAACAGAGTCAATTGCAGGATCTTCACTTTGTTTTAAGAAGAGAATATTATTTAGTACAGTATTATTATATAATAAGACAGCAATGGTATGTATGCCACATAATTGCTAAACATTATGAGCAATTCTCAAGTCCTTAATTCTTATGCATTGAAAATTATGTGAACAGGTTTATGGTCAGAGAATAGCATGGGCTGTTCTGAATGTTAAGTATAGACATATGGGAATAGTGGATACTAAAGTACTATGGAATTTTTCAAAGAACAATACTAAATAGTTTGTATATAGTTAAAGATTTAATCCATTGCTCATCTTTAGTGGTAAACACCGTTTGCTGTTTTCTTTAGGTAATGTTGTGGTTATACAATATTGACTTTCATATTTGTTTTCAAGTGAATGAACATTGGCTGTTCCATGATGATTGCGCAATTGAAAGATTCTGTGACTCTCCTGATGGTGTTATGATCTGCGGTAGCCATGATGGCAGAGAAGTTTATGCGGTCACCCATGACCTAACTCCTACAGAAGCCTGGATTATGCAGTTCAAGGTAAAATCTTTATAATCTAAATATTCTGCATAATTATTCTAAAACAGCCTGTTTTCCTCAGAGCAGGACAGATTTATAGGAAACAGCCTGATATGTGTTGCATAGACCAGGATGTCTGCACCACTTCCCCCTACTGAAAGGAGTGGCACTGCTCACATATTGTTATTATGTTACCCTCCAGTGGTGACCTACAAGCAGGCTGTCAGTGTTAATGTGACTGACAGGGTACAAAGATAATCCTGAGTTCTGTTTCCGATGGTGTAGGTGTGAGAACATGATGCAGCTATGGGATTTGTTACAGATACACCAAGTGTGTTTTGTCATTTATGATTAGTGAAGTGACAACTAACCAAAATTTACACATCAGATAATTCACTTGTCACCACACAAAGTCGGAGTAAATGAGCTTCATGTTGTTTGCTCCTTGGGGGTTGGGAGAGCCCACCAACAGGCTACAGGGCTAGAATATAGCTACGCTTCCTTTGTGGTCACTGTTCCAGCATGTGGGTTGAAAAAGCAGCCACTTTCCCTCCACATCCTTTTAATGAGGATTTGGAGCTACTGAATCACTGTAAGTACAGTTCCAGTGCACGCACGTCAAACCTGCCCCCATATGGCCTCCTCTATACCAGACTATCTGAACCCAGCATAGAGAGGCTCTACCCATGTTTCCCACATAGAACATTCACAAGGGTTAAGTGATGTGAGGGACCTTGCACAGGACTTTTCACTAAGAGGGAAATGTCACCCTTTATTAAACATTCCCCTGTGGAATATTGGTATCTTAACTTTTGCTGTAGTGGGATAGTAATAGGATGAGTGCAGCTTGGGTGGGAGGTACTATGATTTGGTGGATAATGCACCAGACTTGGGAGTCATGAGATCAGGGTCCATTGATTTGTAGTAGGATTTTGGACTCAGTTTCCCCATTTGCACATTGGGATTAATGATGAAATCTATGGATGACAAGTGCTATACGAGAGCTGCTAACTCTTACTACTGTAACTTAAAGCATAATCTCCAATCAGCTTTCTTGCTGAAAAATCTTTAAACTGTAATCATCCCTCCAGCTCTTTATTGATAGTAAGAACTGTTACAATACCAACTTGCATATGCTTTTATCTATATTAGATTTCTGTTGGATGTAAAACTTCAGAAAAAATTGCACAGAATCAAGTCCATGTGCAATATTCCACTGACTTCGGTGTGAGTTGGAGCTATTTAGTTCCTCAGTGCTTACCTGCAGATCCAAAATGCTCTGGGAGTATTTCACAGCCCTCTGTCTTCTTTCCAACAAAAGGATGGAAAAGGATAACTTATTCACTGCCTGAAAACCTAGTGGGCAAGTAAGTATGAAACAGCTACTCATATTACCTTGGGTTCAGTGCAGAATTAAAGGGGGACTAAATAGTCTGAAAACCATGGCAATGTGTACACTTCCTTATGCAAAAGATCTGCTCCATGGCCTCAGTTCAGCAAGGTACATAAGCATAGACCTAATTTTAAGCACCTGAGTAGTCCTATTAATGTCAATAGAACTATTCATGTGCTTAAAGTAAGGCACGTGCTTAAGAATCTTGCTGAATTGGGGCCCCTTTGTCTATTCGGAGTCCTAAGTGCTGACTGATTTTAAAAAGGGGTTTATTCATTTATGCTCCTGTTTGCTATACAGGGTCAACATTGCTCTATGACAGGGTTCGGCAACCTTTCAGAAGTGTTGTGCCGAGTCTTCATTTGTTCACTCTAATTTAAGGTTTTGCGTGCCAGTAATACATTTTAACGTTTTTAGAAGGTCTCTTTCTCTAAGTCTATAATATATAACTAAACTATTATTGTATGTAAAGTAAATAGGTTTTTAAAATGTTTAAGAAGCTTCATTTAAAATTAAATTAAAATGCAGATCCCTCTGGACCGGTGGCCAGGACCCGGGCAGTGTGAGTGCCGCTGAAAATCAGCTCGTGTGCCACCTTCGGCACACGTGCCATAGGTTGCCTACCCCTGCTCTATGAGAATGGGCTGGATTCTAGTCTGGCTTGTGCAACACCAATGGCATTTTTAACTAGATTCTAATTGCATATGTTTTTAGGCAATAGAGGTGTACAGCTGTAACCAAGGACAGAGTTTGGCCCACTGAATCTTTATGGTGAGCCAGAAAAAGCACAATTTTGGTTTAAGATATTTAGTTGAGTTTACAGAGCTAGAAATTGAAAGGAAAAGTTTATTTACTTGTAAAATGAGTAAACATGAACATGGACTCTTATGATGCAACATTTACTGTTCAACGTGGAACCACTCTTCAGATTGACTGGGTATTTATGTTCCTACTGACATCATTTTTTTCCTAGGATGTCCTCCGAAGTTCAAGAATCTCCCCCCCCCCCTGCATTTTTTCCTGTTCTTTTTTTCAATGTGCCCATATCACAGCAACTTTCTCTCTTACTGAAAAGGGTTGGAAGAGGTTCTCTTCAAAGTTCCACTCCAGAAGAGTTTGCTGGAAAGCACTGCAAAATTCTTCCTTCCCAGCAACTGAGTAATCTGCTTTTGCAGCACTCCAGCCCATGCCACCCTAGAAACAAGAGAGCTATATCAGATTTCATGTTTCTTTGTGGCTTCTCTCTTCTCCTTAATACAGTTTTGCTGGATGATGCACTTTCAAAGGGAAGCTCCATACCTTCAAAGGAAAGATAGAAGAGATTTGGCTTTCTATA
This sequence comes from Emys orbicularis, assembly GCF_028017835.1. NCBI lineage: Eukaryota > Metazoa > Chordata > Testudines > Emydidae > Emys > Emys orbicularis. Next base: position 28,014,640 of record NC_088683.1, on the reverse strand, counting down.
AACATAGGGCAATAGAGTGATAATGAAAATCACCTGGGGGGGTTTTCTATCAAACTTAAGAATGATTCATGGTCTGAACAAATTGCAAAATTATCCTTTCTTGTCTGCAGTCCAGAGCTGTACTGCATATTCCAATCTCTCCAGAGACCCAAACTGAATTAGAGGGGGAGTTTTGATTTTAGACAGTGAAAAATGCTACCCAAATTATCTGTGCATATTGCAACAATATATTTTTTCTAGTATTAGGATCTATTAATTGCATTATTTGAATAATCCTTTTAAAATTAAATCATCTCAGAAGAAACTAGAGTAGAATATTTTTTCCTGTCACCTGTTGACAGTGGCTCTCACAGATCTAGCCCACATATTCTATGTGATCTCCTATACAGGACATAAAATGGATTTCTATGAAGAATGCTAAACATCATTTTAAAAGACCCTGATCCTAAATGTGCCTGATTTTATGCCATGAATAGTCCCATTGTGTTTAGTGGGGCTACTCACTGGATTAGGGCCTAAATCAGAAGATTTATACTGGAGTTCAGATGAAACATCTCTTTCTGTTTTAAAAGAAAATAAAACTTCTTTAAACTGAAAACAAGAAATGTGCATTTTATTTAATTATAATCTAGTATAGTTTAAATAACAACATGTTAAAATAGAATGATCAGAGTCAATTAGAGGAATGACTAATATGCCCTATAGAAACATTTTAATTACCATATCTCCTGTTACTAAAGTGTCTTATGATTTGTTACCCCATGCAGTGCTGTTCATAAGCGTATGTATATAGTGTACATTTTTCATTTGTGTAAAGTTATCTTTTTATCTTTATCTGTTTTTCTTCATTCTTGTATGTATAGTCCAGTGAGGTTTAGGTTCTATCAGAAGTACTCAGATATTCAATGGGCCATTGATAATTTCTATCTGGGACCTGGTTGTTTGGACAACTGTAGAGGCCATGGAGACTGCCTGAAAAAACAGTGCATCTGTGATCCCGGGTACTCTGGTCCAAACTGCTACTTGACCCAAACTTTAAAGGTAACTTAAATGCATTTGGTAGTACTGCAAAAGTTTGTTATAGAGAAATTGAATCAGTGGAGCTTTAAAAAAAAACAGAGATGTGCCCAAACTGGAACGTTGGGTCTGACGCCTCTCAGACTTTGGAGATCCTCAAATCTACATTCAGATCTGAACTGTACAGCTCTGGATCATCTATTTAAAAATGTATCATTTCTGTATTGGTATCTAAAGAAATATCACCTTATCGCTAACACCAATAATTACACTATATTTTCCTTCTGAAGTAAAAAAAAACATTAAACTGCTATTTAACAGTTGCAGTACATTGCAATGTGTAAATGAACAAAACAGTTCTCAAATACAATATTAATAAACGTGATGTAGTTCCTGGACACAACTGCTGTTGCAAATACCAATACATTTACCAAGACCAAGTATAGAAAATTCATCTTTATAATAAAGAGGGAGACACAGGTAAACAAGGCACTGAACTCCAGATCATATTAAATTAATTTAAGTAACTTATAAAGTTTCATATAGTTTTAATTTTCCACAGTTGTACTCTACATCCCAAGTTAATAAATTACTGCAACAAAAGGTGGAATGGTATTTGTGTGGCTGAAGAAATTTAGATTTGAGATGGTGGTGTGTAACATGCACAGACATACAGCAAAAGAGTACAGTGTAGGCAAAAATATACTTTTAGGACTTTAGTACATTTCTCCAATTTAAAATACTGTTTATATTTTGAGGAAAAAACTTTAAGAATTACCAAACTGTATTAAAATTACAGTATTCACCTTGTTCAGGCTTTCTGAACCATATTTATACATGATAATGTATGTACATAATCTACAGAAGAGATATGTTGGTTGAACCACATTTTTTCCAAAGGAAATGCAAACTACTCAAGATTTGAATTTAAGTGTTATTTGAATTATTAATATTATAATTAATTATTATTAGTGGTAGTAGTAGTATTTTAAGGTACTAGTTACATAAATGTAAATTAGTACCACATCTTAATTGATCAATTTCCCTCCTCTCCGCTAAGATTAAAGCCATTTACTTTTCATATATTCAATTTAAGGATTTACTTGCAGAGCATTATTGGTATGGCCGTTTTACGGGCCATTACTTTTGTTATCCTGCCAGAAGAGGTGACTCTTGCAACACACCCAGCTAACATGGTGTAATGTAGAAACAGGAGCAGCTCTAGATCATTTAAGGGTTGCTTGTAAACTAATTTCTTCATCTGTGTCTTCATGTATTTGTTATTTTTTATTGATGATGTGTGACTGGTATTTAATATAGGGTGAAGTCAATAAGAGTTCTGCCATTGACTTCACTGGGGCCAGGATTTCATCCCTGATATTATTTCAGCTCCCTGATTAACTGACTAAAACTTTTATAAATAGGAACATCGAACGTAGAGAGATTCCCAGCTGGGCTTTGTACAAATACCTGTGGCACAAACCATTACATAAACATATATTCACAAGTAGTCCAAGACTTTCACTTTCCACATTCTCTCTTGTGGCCAGCACATCACTCGTACAAGTACTTGTGGGGAAAATATAAAAAGGGTCAAGAATTGCATCAAAATAAATAATCTTTTATTCAAAGTAACATTTGTGAATATATATATTTTAGTAGCTGCACAGCACTGGTCAGTATATACCTATTTTTAAATATTTAGGGCTCAGTTTCCCTCTCAGTAGAGCCTCAATCTGGCCTCCTTCAGTGTTGCAGGTGGTAATAATGTCAAGCACAATTTTGGGCTCACAATTGTGCACTGATACAGTCAATGTCATTTTAGATATCTGACTACATGCTTATATGCTCTGCAAGGCTGGGACCGTGTGTCACTGTATATTTGTACAGCATCTAGCACAATGGAGCCCTGATCCTAATTGTGTGTCTGGGTATTACCATAAAGCAAATAATTGCAAATAGTAATTGCTCCCATATATCAGGCATTTGAACATCTAAATGACCCTATTTGTGCCCACAAAGCTATTGTGTCTGTAAAAGGCTGGTGACCCTTAGCTCACCCACAAAAAAGGCAAAAAACACGTTACAGTTTACATGAGTATTTTAAACAAACTTATGTTTGCAGTGTTATTGTAACCATGTTGAAGAGAGACAAGATGGATGAGCTAACATCTTTTACTAGACCATCTTCTGTTGGAGAAAGAGACAAGCTTTTGAGTTACATGAACCTGAAGAAGCGCTCTGTGTAGCTTGAAAGCTTGTCTCTCTCACCATCAGAGATTGGTCCAATAAAAGATATTACCTCACCCAACTTGTCTCTCTTAAACATACTTAGAAAGTCAGTTCCAGCTGGGTTCATTAGAAAAGCTAAAGAGTATGATGCCTCTTCATGGTTGTTCCTCAGATGTCACATTCCTTCCTGCAGACTTTCCTAAAGGAGCGCTTTGACAATGAAGAAATTAAACCAGATTTATGGATGTCCTTGGAAGGTGGAAACACCTGTACTGAATGTGGGATTCTAGCAGAGGATACAGCTTTGTATTTTGGAGGTGATACCGTGAGGCAAGCTGTCACTCAAGACCTGGACTTGAGGGGTGCCAAGTATGTCATGTTACCTAGTAGAATTTGACATAGCTAATAAGTTGTAATGGAGGGCTTCATTAAATAATAACAGAGCAGGAGATGAGACAGTTCGGTGGATTGGTAATAGGTAATGGAACCTTTTTATGCCCGGGCCACCACCAGAGTAGAGTCAGCTCAGGGAGGCAGTAACAAATAGTTCTTATTCTTATGGTCAATAGGGGACTTTTCACTGACTGTATGCAATGAGTTATGTTGTTAATATATTATTTGTGTAACACCCGCAGTATGCTTGCTGCTTTGTAGATATGTAAGAGGAAGGTCCTTAACCTACTGAGTTTACAATCTAAATAGACAATTTACAGACAAAGGTGTGGGAGAGTAGTGAGGAATTGGTGGTCTCCGTATAGTTTTTAGTGGATGGGTAACTACATCACAACCTCACCACCACAATTGGCACTAGTTAGCACATGGGTTGCTAGTCTCAGCAAAAAGGCTCAGAACTAAAGGTGGGGGGGGGGGAACAGCACCTGCAGAAGATTTTGGTCTCCGGGAGTGTATCACCAGCACATTTCACAAGCACTAAAAAAGTTTTTTTTTTAAATAGCCAAGCAAAATCGTTTACCTCAAAAATACAAATTGTGTTTAGTAATGCTGGACTACAGGGGAACTGGATGTAATCCCATACATTGTTGTAGATGGGAGGGGTATGCATTGTGTTGAAGGAAGACAAATATTCAAAAATAACTCTAGAGACTTGCTCCTTTGCATCAAGGTGTGGTACATAGCATCTAATTCAAGCCTATTATGAGGCTTCTGTAAAGTGAATATGAAGCATTTAACACTTCAACATGGCCCAGGGAACCTCCTCCTGAGGTCTCTCCTCACCCCAGATCAGGGGAGTATGGGAAAGCATTGGATTTGCCAGATATTTAAAGGAACAATTCTCAGTGGTAATTGGTAACAAAGAGCCCAGTCCTGGCAACATTTACACACATGACTGGCTTTTCCTGGATAAGTAGTCCCACTGAAATATGGGAACATATAAAAAATAATGTGCTTAAAGTGCTTGCAGGATTGGATGTTTAAAATGATACGTGGGGGGTTGGCTTTAAACAGTTCATATTTCTTAGCAGTTTATTTATTGTGATAACATTTAGTTGTCCAGTGGCAAGACAATATAACCTCTTGTTCACTAGCTAAAAAGGTTTTACCTTATTTGTTTAACATACACAAGCTAGATATATTAGATGTGCAGCTTGTGTACACATGTCTGTCCAGAACTTTAGATCGTGTAAAGCAGCATATCTCCATTAAAGTAGGAGAAGCTCTGTCAATTTATGGCAGCTAAAATATGGCCCATAAGATATAGGAGACAATGCACGTTAGTTTCATCTGCCCACCTCATTCTATCACTTTAAATAAGGTCTCACTCCTTCTACTGAATTTTTTTATTTTTGTATATAGCTCTTCACCTCCCTTCCTTGTGTTTTACTGAAATCACTTCTTATTTTCATTCAGTTCCCTGGTTTCCCTGCTTAATTGCACACACAAATATTTTTGTGCACATGATTGCCTATTTGCACCTACAGATGCATATTGTGCAGGATTTATTCAGACACTTATTTTTGAAAATTTTGCCCTAAGTAAACATCACTTTTCTTTAATAAAACGTTTTAGTATATTGAGCATTTTCAATCTATTTGTTGGCAGAAAACAAATCTCTTGAACTGTGTTTGGCAACAAATCTTCCATATCGTTAGGATACATGGTATTCTGTGAGTAACGATCAACATTTTTTCCTTCAGATTTCTACAGTATTGGGGAAGAATTGGAAGTGAAAACAACATGACAACATGCCACAGACCAACATGCAGGAAGGAGGGAGTTCTGTTAGATTATTCAATTGATGGAGGCAAGTCAACATTTTAGTTGCATCTGAACAAACTTTTTGTGTACATTCAAACACCCTCATGTTTGAGAAATGTGCAGAATTAGATCTAACTTAAATATTTTAGGGTTAATTATTCAGAGCCGTAATCTACAGTTATTAAAGTTATACTTTGTGTGTTTTCCCCTCATATAAAATTGTCTTTGTTTCAAAAGAAACTAGACCCAATCCTGGTATTTATACTCACATAAATAATCCCATTGATTTTAGTTTGACTAATCACATGAGTAGCAATAGTATTAGGAGTTAAGGTTTTCCTATCAGAAGATCGTAGATATTATCTTATGACTTTCTATTACCTTCCATTAATCTTTAGACAGTTTCTACCTCATGTTGCTTTACTAATTCTGAATTCTTTCATTATAGGCATATCTTGGATTTTGCTTCATGAGATGGATTATCAGAAATACATCTCGGTCAGACATGACTACATACTTCTCCCAGAGCACGCTCTGACCAATACAACTCGCCTGCGCTGGTGGCAGCCTTTTGTGATTAGCAATGGAATTGTGATTTCAGGCTCTGACCGTGCTCAGTGGGCACTAGATGACATACTAGTTGGAGGTGCTGAGATCAATCCCAGTCAATTAGTAGATACATTCGATGATGGTAAGGGAGGATGTAGCAAGCATTCTATTATCTGATTTAAGAAGCCTGTGTCAGCCTTTTTACTGAATTAAACAATTGTTAACTGAAGGTCTTTCAAATGCACATTTTAATTTATTTTTCAACTGTACATTGTTTTCTTTTTATAAACAATTACAAGGTTGATATTTTATTGATTATGTTAGTTTTAAGGATTTTTTTTATTTCACTATGATTTTTTTTACATCCAAACATTTATAGGACAGTTCAGTTTATTTCATCTAACTGCCTGGATTTGGAAATTCCCACTATGCCATATTTTTTTAAAATACTAGTATTGAAACCAATTTAAACTATCTGACTAGGGCTGACACTTTAACTAAGACTCTTGGTTACTTATTTAGCATATATCATTAAAATGTTATACATAATGACTCTGTGGATTCAATACTAAGTCTACATATTTACTGAGACATTCCAGTAATTGTATGTAACTCATGTTAATAGAAGGCACTTCCCATGAAGAAAACTGGAGTTTTTACCCTAATGCAGTCAGGACTGCTGGATTCTGTGGCAACCCCTCATTTCACCTCTACTGGCCAAATAAAAAAAAGGACAACACACACAATATCCTGTCCTCCAGGGAGCTCATTATACAGCCAGGATACATGATGCAATTTAAAGTAAGGAAAACCTTCTCTTTATCCAAAGTAAAACATACAATAAAAATTCACCTAATTTGTCTGTGGAATTTATTATAGTTTCAAGTAGAATATAAAATTCAGTAGTCGGTTAAATATTTAATAATAACTTATTTGTTGGAATGCAGGGAAATACAGTAATAGAAACAATAACATGATTCAGAATGATTGCATAAATGTATGCAGTGTGGTAGCCATGTTGGTTCCAGGGTATTAGAGAGACAAGATGAGTGAGGTAATATCTTTTGTTGGCCCAACTTCTGTTGGTAAGAGAGACAAGCTTTAGAGCTTACGTAGATCTGAAGAAGACCTCTGTGTAAGCTCAAAAGCTTGTCTCACTTACCAAGAGAAGTTGGTCCAACAAAAAAGATATTATCTCACCCACCTTGTCTCTGCATAAATGGTATTTCAAGCCAGGATAGAATGACTGTCCCTGTACTAGGGGTTGCTAGAGGTGTTGGTTGCCTGATTGCTCTCTATTGAAGTGAGTGGCAATTGGGTCTTATGCAGAACAACTACTCTTATTCTCAGATCTAAGTGAGATGTTATTATAATAGCAGCTGCTGGGTGGTGAGGACAGGGAGACAAAGACTGACTGAAACTGAACATTAAGGCAAGATTAGTAAGTCCAGTAAGATGGAGATCTAGAGCATGTGCATGCCATTGCCTATCAAAATGAGCGTTGAGAAGAAAAAAACAATTCCTACCAAGGAACAGGCAGAAAAGGAGAGACAGAGTCAGAGTTGGGCAGAAAAATAACTAATGGGATATACTGAAAATCTGAAGGTGCTAAAAGTAATAGCCCTTTTTGTTACTTGGTCATCTATCATGGAAAAATGGCCCAGATAATCAGCAAAGCACCACTTGATGTTACTCTTGATTTTTAGCTGGACTTTTGAATGAGGCCAACACATTTTATAATCAATACAATGTAGCTATTAAATTATTATTGCTATTATTTATTTGTATTGCAGTAGTGCTCAAAATCTGCTAGGCATTTTCCAAACAAAAGGGAAGATCCTGACCCAAAGAGCACAGGCTTAAAAAACAAAGACAGGATGTAACATATGAACAAAGTGATAGGCTGATAGGCATATGTGTCTGCCTAGTTATATTTGCTTCTTGATCTTTTGTTGTTGTTTTTAAGTTAAACACCCTGTTTTCCCTTCATCTTCTCACACAGCCATTGCCAGTTTTAGGGCAAGTCTACACTACAGCACTAAAGCGGCACAGCTGCACTGATGCAGTTGCACCACTGTAGCACATCTGGTGAAGAATGAGCTATGCCGATGGGAGAGTGCGCTCCTGTCGACATTATTACTCCACCTCGGCAAGAAGCGGAGGGTATGTTGGCAGGAGAGCATCTCCCACCGACATAGTGCTGATGTGGATAGCACGAAACTTGCATCGCTCGGGTGGGCGTGAGGCATTTTCATACCCCTGAGCTACGTAAGTTAGATCAACATAAGCAGTAGTGTAGACCTGACCTTAGATTCAATGTCTGTAATCCATTCCCTCACAGCATTTGACCCACGCACAAAATCCACCACCTTTGAAGTTACCCCAGGAATGAATTTCACCTACTGTTACTATTGTATACAAACGGTGTAGAAAATGCCTTGTATATCAGCTTCACAGGTGGTCAGCTTACTCAATCAGCCACCTTTTACTTAGATTTTAGTGGGTGTGATCTGTGTTGATCCAGAGGAAATGGTACGTTCATATTATTAAGTTCGCTTCCCTTGGCTAAATTTTGCTCCTGACTTTCCATATTTTCTGTGCCCTCCTTACTGCTACAGATTTTATTTCTAAAGTAAGGATTCAGTTCTCCTGTATAGCTGCAGTGAGGGCACAGGTTTTGAAGCTGCTCAAATTCAGATGTTTCTGTTTGTTAGCCATTCAGTAATATGTCAAGTGTATTGAAGTCTCTGAACTTGAGCATCACATAATGTCAAGATGAGTCATCTGTTTATTTCCTCAGACATAGGGCATATTTCTGTTTGCAAAGCCTTTTTAAATGATTTAACCTGATTAACCTGAGTACACCCCAAACTGTGCAGGCCAAGATTTTCATAAACAGTTACCTAAAGTTGAGTTCTTAAATCCATATTTAGGCACTTAAATAAGTGACCTGACTTTCTAAAGTTCTGAGCATCCAGCAGTTTACACTGACTTTCATAGGAGCTGCAGGGTGCCCAGAACTTTCAAAATCTAACTATTCATTTAAGTGTCTATGTGATTTAGGAGCCTAATGTTAGGCACCTGTTGTTGAAAATCCCAGTGCCAAATGCATTCTAAGCTCTAGTACCTAGAATGGCACTTCCCTTTCTATTATTGTACATTAGAATACAAAAGGTGGACACTAGTCTTAGGTTACATGGTATAAAAAGGCCCTGATATCATTATTCATATTTCCAGTCTTATGCAAAGATCCACAAAGGCAGCAATGTTTGAAGTGGTGCACACTTTGGTTAAAGTATGTTTTTGTTGTGGTGTGGGAGTTTTTAGATCTAAGTTTGCAGTCTTCTAATTCTGTATCTTTAGAAAGAAAGGACAACTGACAGTTCATTATGTATTATATTAAATGTCCTTTTGATCTCCCTGATCTACCAGTACCTGACACATTTTATTTGTGTTTCAGATTGTGGTTGGCTGTGAGGCAACTTCTTGCGGTGACCTGCACTCTGTAATGCTTGAATACACTAAGGATGCCAGGTAAGCTCTCTCGATAATTTACCCCAGGACATTGCAGGACCAATGACACTGTACCTGGAGTTAAATCTAATGAGCATATTGCTGGTACACACAGACACACACACACACACACACACACACACACACACACACACACAAATGTCTTCAAAGTATCTCTTGTTTTAGTATGTCGTGCTCTTTGATAAAGGACTATAAATTTTGGGCTAAAGCTATGCCTTATTAGAAGTCATGTGATGCTAATTTGTGGTTTAACTGGTGACATTATTGTCTCCTGCAATGTAGTATAATAGGATATATGAATTACTTCAAAAAGTGGGGCTGTATTTTGAACTTAGATGCCTTTTGCATGAAAACAAGACCATGGAGCAAAGCCAGTATAAAAGGGCTCTTCTCTGACCTCTAAAGGAAAGGACTAAGGAAAAGAATTCCCAGTCATAACCTATAATACCAGGTCACAGGGGCTCCTGGTCTCTGCTTCCCAAATCCTCTTACCTGCACAGATGTATCAGAGCATTTCCACCCTGTGGGAGGTTACAATGGCTACACAAAGTTTGTAGACTTTCACACTCTATTTGTGATTACATTGCATGGAAATTATTGCTGAAGACCATTTGTGGTTTTTTTAAAAGAAATATTGCCATGACCTCTAGTAGGTTGCTAACTTCCCTTTCATTATTATTTTCAGTTGTTCTAACAACATATTTTCTTTGCTTCCTACAGGACAGATTCATGGCAACTTGTCCAGACGCAATGTCTTCCTTCCTCGTCTAATAGCATTGGCTGCTCCCCATTTCAATTCCATGAAGCTACCATCTATAACTCTGTCAACAGCTCCGCATGGAAAAGAATAACTATCCAGCTGCCTGATCATGTCTCCTCCAGGTAGGTTACCAAAAGGTCAGCTCACTTTGGAGATATCAAACTTCATCTGTCTAGCTGGCACTGTTAGTATGGAACCACTGGTGAATTTAAAGTGTCTCTCTTTTGTCTGGATTTGGAAATGATACATAATGGACACCTTTGGAATTGCTTTTCTTTAATAAAAACTGCTACTGCCAAGGATTAAATAGTAATGACATTCAGGCTAAAGATTGCCATTGTGACACAATCATAAGGCCTCATCCTGCAAATACTTATTACTTTGAGTAGTCCATTGAAGCCAATCGGGGTAGTAATGTTAGCAAGCACTAATATTGGTAGTAAGTGTTTTCCGGGTTGGGATTTATAATTGTAGACCAATGTAAATCTTTAGACCAGGGGTTCTCAAACTTCATTGCACCATGACCCGCTTTTGACAACAAACATTACTTCACGACCCCAGGAGGGGGGACCGAAGCCTGAGCCCGCCCGAGCCCCACTACCCCAGGTTGGGGGGCCAAAGCCCCAGCCTCACCGCTCTGAGCAAGGGGGCCAAAGCTGAAGCTCAAAGGCTTCAGCCCCAAGCAGGGGGCCTGCAACTTGAGCCCTGCTGCCCAGGGCTGAAGCCCTCCGGCTTTGGCCCTTGGCAGTGGGGCTCGGGCTTTGGCCCCGGGCCCCAGGAAGTCCAAGCCAGCCCTGGCGACCCCATTCAAAGGGGGTCCGGACCCACAGTTTGAGAACTGCTGCTTTAGACCCAGGGCAGTATTTTCAAAAATAGAAATCTGAAATTAGGCTTCTAAACCCATATCCTGGAAACTGATTTTTGAAAGTGCTGAGCACTCAACAGCTCCAGTTTATCTTCCTAGGAGCTGTTGGGTTCACAAAGCTTTTGAAAATCACAAAAGTGTCTAAGTGTGCATTTCAGAGCGTAACTTCTATTTTTGAAGATCTTAGCCAGAGGCGCTGTCTATGGCACAAGCTAGGGGTGTGACTCCCCTGGTTGTGTACACATATTTGCACTGGGTCTCATCGAGCTAGCGCAAGTATAAATAGCAGTAGAAAGGGTAGCAGCAGCGGAGGCACAGCAGAGTTCAAACCTCATTGAAACCGGTAGATACATACTCAGCACAGCTAAGCCATACCTCCGCTGTCGATACCTGTGCTACCGCGCTACTTGATGTGAGCTAGCACAAGCATGTGTACACAAGCAGGGGAATCATAGTCCCATCTCAGAGTGTAGACTGGCCAGAGTCTGCTATCTATTTAATCCTAAAGCTGCTTAACTGAAGGCAGTGGGACTACTTACAGAAGTGTGCCCTAGAATGAGTGTAAATGTTTGCAGGATGAGGCCTATCAATATAAAATTCCATTTCAATGGAATAAAGTGTGCTGGTCTTTAGCGCGGTGTGGCCCTCTGGTGAAAGCTGGGAACTGGGCGCCTGCACTTCTGGGTACTATTCTATGAGCTCTTTCGCTGACTCAGTGTGCGACATTGAGCAAGTCACTTCAGTCTCCTCTGTGCCTCACCCCAAAATGTTCTTACTATGCATTTTTTCTGTTTCAACTTGTGTCCATATGGTTGAATGTTTCTGTACAGAAATGTTTAAGTGCTGTCTGCAACATAATATGACATTGTGTTGTTTGGTATTTGTAGTGCAACTCAGTTCAGGTGGATTCAAAAAGGAGAGGAAACAGAGAAGCAAAGCTGGGCAATAGATCATGTGTACATTGGAGAAGCGTGCCCTAAACTCTGCAGTGGTCATGGATATTGCACTACTGGAGCCATTTGTATTTGTGATGAAAGATACCAAGGTTTTATTTCTTATATTCCTTTATATGTGTGTATATATATATATATATATATATATATGTATGTATGTATATATGTTAATCTGGCTCAAAATGAAACAAGTAAAATAGAGACACAGCCAAACATACTAACTCAGCACTGGAGTGCCTCAGTAACAAGTGACAAGATATAAATTCATAAATAGAAAGATTTTTCAGCTTTGAATAAGAACTATCCCTGCCCTTTTTTACCTCCAGATTGAATTACTATAACTTATTCTACGTGGAGCTACACTTAAAGGCCACTCAGACCTCACCAAGTGCAGAATGTGGCTGGCTGCTTACTCTGTTACTCCACACAGAGACCATGTTACACCTGTGTTCGTTTCACAGAGTACACAAACTTCCAGTTTGTATTCAAGTTTTTTATTTTGACCTGTAAGAGCTCAGTCCTGCAAGTACAGCACTTGGGTCCTGAGCCATCAAATCAATTAAGCATGTGCTTATAAGTCCATGAGTAGTCCCACTAAACTGCTTAAGTGCTTTGTTGGATCAGGGCCAGATTGCTCACCACCTTGCAGGATTGAGCCCCATAAGGTTGAGTCCTGGCTATCTTAGGGACATTTCCATTAAAGCAATTGTTTCAGGCCTGCTGCAGACTTAGGCAGACATCTCTGCATTGGTTTACACTAGGTTCACATTTTGAAGGTTTTCATTGCAAACAGGAAGACTAGAGACTTAGGTCCTGATTTTCCTCTCCCTGTTACTGTGCAAATCCTACTGGAGTCAATGTAGTTACACTGCTGTAAATGAGAAGAGAATCATGCCCTTATTTTTTTTTAATGAAATCTTAGATTCTCATGCACAGTTATACAACAGTTTTAGTATAATCTGCAATTAGGAAGCAATGTATGCCACTGTGCAGTCATATTATACACAGGGCCCTGCCTGTGGCAGTAACTACAAGTTGAATCTGCAATTGAATTCAGTCATTTTTTCTCAATGTTTCGATACTTGTCTGTATTATAACTTCGCCTTGTCCTTTTTAGGTGATGACTGCTCTGTTTTCAGCCATGATCTTCCCAGTTACATTAAAGATAACTTTGAATCTGAAAGAGTCACTGAAATAAACTGGGAAACTATTCAGGGTGGAGTTATAGGGAATGGATGTGGACAGCTGGCACCATATGCCCATGGAGATTCACTGTACTTTAACGGATGTCAAATAAGGCAAGCTATTACTAAACCTCTGGATCTCACCCGAGCAAGGTAACAACACTTTACTATTAATTTGAAAAACCACCTTAGCTGCTCATGACAGAAGTAACTATTTATAAAAATGAAATGGCGTGTAGGGTTCTAATGATAACGATGAACAGGGATGGCTCTACCAGGTTGGCATACACCTTTCAGCAGCAAAAAATTAAGGGCAGCAAAATGTTTAGCAACTGTCAGCTGGGAGTTTATCAGAGAATAGAAAGTGACTGTTGGCTGGAAAGGTCAGATGGTTTTAGCATACCCAAGAGAGCACTGTATGCGCAGCCAGCACTGAAGATGAGGCCATTGGCAGAGACTGGACACCAGACTGTTTGGACCGTTAGTGAGTGAGGATGCTAACAGTAATTACAGACCCACTTCCGGTATTACTGGTAAACTACAATTACATTCACCTACCAGCTAACAAGAATACCTTTTTCATTTCTGCTGTTTCTCTGGCTATAGAGTACAAAATGAAATCTGTCAAGGTTGGTACTTAATAGAAGGAATGCTTACAGGACACTGTATTTATCACTGAGGCCAATTGTAAAAGGCAAAATTAAGATTAGGCCCTTTCCACAAATTTGCCAAAATATTATCCATAAAGTTAAGCTTTTAGCTTCTTATTTCGGTACCTAAACAAGGATTTAGAAGGCACTTATTGTTGTTTGTCCTTTGTTTTTTCCCTTTTTATTTTTTTGTACATGTTCCTATTTGACTTTTTGGCATTGTTGATACACCTCACTTTTGAGCAGTTACATTTTAATCATGGATTGATTGCCTCCAATTATACAGATGGATGTTAAAATTATACTTAAACAGAAAACTGTTAACAAAGCATATTATTACTGAGAAAAGGGGTTGTGTTTTACAGATATTACAGCAGTTTATTTGTTTGCTAATAGTAATTATTCTTGAAGTTCTGTATTTTTAAAAAAGGATAATTACAAGTTGGCAATGTTTTCACTCCTACTTTAACACATTGCATACATTAAAAATCATTGTTCCCTGTGTTTTACAGCAAAATAATGTTTGTTTTACAAATTGGAAGCATTTCACAAACAGAGAGTTGCAATACCAACCTGAGTGATCCTAATACTGTGGACAAGGCAGTTCTACTCCAGTACAGTGTAAATAATGGAATTACATGGCAAGTAATAGCACAGCATCAGCCAAAGGACTTTATACAAGCCCAAAGAGTGTCTTACAATGTTCCGCTGTAAGTACCCAATCATACTACATTACTTCTAAATGCATACTATAAATTTCCTGCAAGAAGGAATCTGTGCAAGAAAAGAGAGGAGACAAGGGAATGTGGAGGAAAAGGATGATAATTATAGCTATAATTAAAAACATAGCCTGCAGTCCTTTGGTATAATTAAAATAAGTGCAAACTCTTTACTTTAAATTTAAAATATAAAAGAATAAGCCATCAAAACCTTGTTTTCGTTTCCTGGATCAATTCAGTTTAAGTGAAAAGTATTTATATTGTTTCCCCTTAACTCTTTATGAATGCTGTATATTGTGGTTTAGGAGCACATGGATAATATTTTGGTTTTACTTTTAGTATTTTTGGGGGTGGATAGGCAGGCTGGAAAGGGTCCTTCTTAGTATAGAGGTCTAGCTGGTACTTCTGTTTGCAACCATAGGGAGGCACGAATGAAAGGAGTCTTACTGCGCTGGTGGCAGCCCCGTCACAATGGAACAGGTCATGATCAGTGGGCTTTGGACCATGTAGAAGTCGTCCTGTGAGTATCAGATTCACCTCATAACATCTCCATCTCAAAAAGCATGGCATGAATGTTAAACTCAGTAAGAAATGTTCTCTGAAAATCATTCTTTGCTTATGTTCTCCACTGACTGCAAAGGTCAGCATTTAAGGCAACCAGGAAATAAAGTTACAGACTAGGGGAGCATATTGTGCATCATGGAGAAATGCAGAAGGGAAAGCATGGACTTTAGCATCTTTAAATATTGGTGTATTCATATAAATCATCAAGGTCTTTGAAATATTTTATGATGTGATATCTGAAAAGATGTGTGCGTTCAGCAACTATGCTGCCATATAAAGTTGATTTACATCCTTTCAAAGATACAAAATAGTCTATTGTATTGCTCTTTGTACAGAGTAATGTTGTTGAATCAGGCTCTGAAAAATTGCATTAGCAACTAATGCCGTATTCATTTCCTTTTTTTAGTAAGAAGGATACTGTTCAGAAACAGGGTTCACTATATCAGGTTCCTATGATCCGAGCTCTATATTCATCCCCCATCAAGATTTTACCAAGTAAAGTGTCTTCACCATATTGATTTCCCCATTAATAAAATGGGTCTCACTCTCAATATTAACCCGTTTTTACTGTATTACATCACAGAGAGATTATCTGCTTTTTCTTTAACAATTTAGTTCCAGTAGAGCTGAAATGCTAGTGCCTTGACGGGCTGGGACTCATCGCTGACAGTGGTTGGCAGAGAGAAGCGCATCTTCCCGATAGATAGGTTCAAATGTTCATTTTTATTGAAAAAACTTTAAAAAATCAGCATAGAAATTACATTTGGATAACATCCAGATTTAGTAATTATAAAAATGAGGTTTCTGTCTTTAAATTCAAACTAGTAGAGGCACCACAAGTATTGTTTTGTAACAGTAGCAAATTGGATTACTTGATCTCTAGTTAGCCCTGTTCTGCTTTCCACTGAGGCGCACCAGCTTGCATGGCATTCATATCAACCCCAAACAAAAGCCATACTGGCCCCAACACTAATTAGCTGTATGCGCTCCACTGCTTTTACACACCTTGCTGGGCTCTGCCTTCATAACATTAACCTTAAGTTTGAAGGAACAGAGGGATGGACATGGTTCTTGGCATCTCCCAATAACTAAGGATGTAAACACCCAAGGCTAATTATTTAGGGCAGTGTTTGAGCTGAGGAAAGGTACAGATGCTTATGCAACATTCCCACTTCTCTCTGCTTTAAGGTGTGTTTTTTTTTAAGTTGAAAAAAGGAGAAAAGCAGTTGAGAAAAAAATTTAAGCAATCTAAACATTGATTATACTGAAATTGAGTATAATTAGGAAAAATGAGATAGAATTTGGAAGAAGAAAATTTAGGCTGAATACCAGGAGAACCTCTCTGACAATGTGATCTATCATGCTATAGGAGAGTCACCCAAGAAAAGTAGTGGAAGCCCTATCACTTGAGATACTTTAAAACTAGACTGGAGAAAGCAATAGAAAATATACTGTAGGAATAGTATACCTGCTTTGTCCAGAAGAGGAATTAGATATGCAGACCATTCCCCATTGCTCCTGTTGAGGACTTTTTGAGGGCTCTCTCCGAGTTTTGGGCAAAGCCAGAACAGAGAGAACAACCTTTGCTCCCTGCATTGGATATTGGATATAGGTTTTCAGGTGAGCTCCTATATGCCTGTCAGAATTTAGCTCACAATCTCTCAAGGTAGACAGACCATTACAAATAAACTGTTTACTTCCACAGCAGATATTGGTACATACAGAGCTATAGCAGTATGTTAGTAAAAGGCCAGATGTAGAATCAAAAACCCTGCTAATCACAATACTGTAAGATATGCTGCTCTCAGGAATTTAAAAATGACACACAATGGCACATATGGCAGGTACTAATTAGTAGTTAATTAGTTCTGACCTCTTTGTATCTCTCTGTACCTGCACTGGTTAGAACTGTAGTTAATCTGAATATTCTCTATATTACATAATAATAATTTCTTTTAAATAACATTCAGCTATAGCACAAACTCAGAACACTCAAAATCCCAACTCTTGCTTAGACACTGCCAAGGGGGGGGCAATAACATACAATGGATACAAGTTACAGGATTAGGTGCTGGGAGACCTGGGTTGTCTTCCTAGCTCTGCTGGTACCTCATTATGTCATCTTGGGCTGGTCACTTTACCTCTCTGCACCTCAGTTCCCCCGTTTTCAAAATGAGGATAATGATACATAACCTCTTTTGTAAAGTGCTTCGAGAAGTATAGATGAAAAGCTCTACATAAATGTTAATTATTACTATTAATGCTGGATGGTCTTACATCCACACATTAAGCATCACAATTCGTATTATGAACACAGTTTATCTTTAATTCTTAATTCTCCTTGATTCTCTAGACATATACTGTTTGTAATATCTGAGTTTCCTTGGGATTTTCAATAACTGAGAGAAAAAGAGAGAGGATAAGGAAGAAAATGGGTCCTGGAAGCATAGGAAAGTTGATATGCTGGGTCAGATTCACAGCCCCAGAACATGGTGGTGTAAGTTATTTGTCAATAAATCAGCGTAAGCAAGCATTAATTGGGGTAGCATATGCCAAGGAGGTAGAGGGGCAGAGCTGTACCAACCAACAGGTGCAATTTTATGCTGTATTTTATTTCTGAAAGGGTTAAATAAAATATTTTAATTAAAAGTAATGGAGGAGCAGCTTTACCCTAAACCTTCGTCCACTTCTCCATAGACTGCTTGTCCTGCTATAGCCCTGCCTTTCCATCTCAACTTGTCACTTACACCACCATCTATGTCATCTCGTAATTTGGCTTTACAAACTAAATTCTGCACACAAAAATACCCCATGCCAGGGGCATCCACTGGAGCTAAGTTGTCAGGAAACCACAGGGAGTGGTAGAGTTGCGTCCTGTATTGATCCATGGATTATGGGCACAGAATCGCTGCCCACTCTGCAAGGGAACAAAACCTACCTCCACAATGGATTGATCCAAGGAAAACGCCAAGAGGCAATCTTCTCATAATTTTCCACCCCACCCCAGTCCCCTTGCTAGTGTTTTCTGGGAGGGTATTATGTGAGTATTAGTCAGCAAATAACTAATGATTCATATGTAGCGTGACCATATGTCCCAGAAAACCAGGAATATCCCTGTTTTCAGGGCCTCTCTGATGGTCCCTGTCTGTTTAATACAATTTGAGTTTCGCCCCATTTTTGTAACCCCTGCAGATTGGCCACCTGAAAGAGACACCAGTTAGCTGAGCTGGTGACAGTGTTCACAGGCCAGCTGAGTGCACCTCAAGGACTAGCCCTGGCCAGGCCTGTCATATGTTGACAACCTGTCCTGCTCCCAAGGAGACCTCCCAGGGAGTCCCCTCTTGCTCAAGTTTTCAAACTACCCCTCCTCAACACATAGAGCCAGAGGCACAGTGTGGTGAAGGAGAGGGAGAGGCATTGCATGGCTGAGGCACAAATCAAGGAGTGGATACACTCTTTTCTCTCACCATTCTGTGTACACCTCCCTGCCCCGCACCAAAATCATCCTCTCCCCTGCCTTCTTTTGCTCTACCCCCGGGAGACAGACGTCCTGATTTTTCATTTTAAAAATCTAGTCAACCGTGTTGTCAATGTGTATTGAGTGGCTCCCACATACATCTCAAACATCCCAGGGGGAGATGGTATAAACACTATATACACCATCTGATTATAAACCTTACTATTCCAGCCATAATATTAAACCATACTATGATCATACTTTGTATTCCTTTTTCTCTGGCAGGGGGTTGAGGGCTGCAAATTAAAGACCAGCTCCTCATCTCCCAGTCCAACCCCTTTGTTCTGCCATGGCACAAAGGGGCTGGAAAGCCACCCAGGGGCAGGTGGGTATTTCTCTTGCATAGGGAACTCTCTTGCTGGTGTAGAGCAGGCTATTCAAACTATATGCACCATATTCCTTGTCCAGAACAGGAGGCATGTTGGGGAATTGAGACCATGACCAGAGCATCTTGAACTCCGGCAGTCCTGTGCTAGCAGAATGGCCACAGCCACAGGAGGGCCATTGTAACCAGCGTGGGTTAGAGCTTGATGTCAGGAACAGAAACAGTATTTAGCTTTCCACAGGACTAGGGGAGCACAAAGGAAGGATTAAGTAATCTCTGACTCCTGCCCCATGTTCTGCACTGGATGTGACTCAGTGAGACCTGAGTATCTGGATCTTAAGTTATTAAATTCAAACTGTTTTAAAGCTATAAAAGTATCTTAGTAAGCATCTTAATCCTTAGGCTGCTGAGGATGACAATACTTCTTCTCTTGTCGTATGCAATGCAGTCATAGCCATGTTGGCCCCAGAATATTACAGAGACAAGGTGGGTGAGGTAATGTCTTTTATTGGACCAGCTTTCGAGCCATGCAAAGCTCTTCTTCGGGTCCTTCAGGTCAGCTTGTCTCTCTCGCTAACAGAAGTTGGTCCAATAAAAGATATTACCTCATCCATCTCGTTTCTCTAAACTTCTCAGCATTCTGTACTGAGATGCCCCCTTCTTACCACAACTCCCCATGTCTCCTCTCTCTAACTCTCCCTTGCTTTCACTACTTTTCCCCCCTAAGCATGCAGACAGCCAGATTCTCCCAGTCCACCTCTAATCACTGCCAGTTGGCCTACATGCACTGAACAACTGTAGGTTCCATGCCAGCTTCTCCTCACCCCCAGCATCTGCTGCTGGTATGCACTCCCTGTCCCCTGAAGATTCCCACCTTCAAGACGAGTGAGGGACATAGAGAGCAGGCTAGGAGTAGTGGCACCCTCCAGGGATGTTGTGGTCAGTAGGGACTCATTGGAAGCAAGAGTGCTGGTCTGATTCTGCTTTCCAGCAATTTACAAATGTTCCCTACTCCCTCCTACAGTGCCCTCTAGTGGCCACTTAATCCCTTAGCAATAAAGCAGTTTCTAGAGTTACATTTATGAATATTTTTATACTTACATGACCTTAAAATGTCTATGTTGATGCTTTGGCTCTTCTCATCCCTCCAAATATTTAAAATTAATTTTCTCCTGAGACTCCATGCCAATTTAGCATCCAGAACATAGTTTATAGCTGAGTTATAAAGAGGATTATTATATATTGTTCATTCTGATTGACTCCTGATTCTGATAACACAAACATACCACTAGCCTGTGACCAGCAGGCACTGTATGGGCTACATTTCCAGAAGCTTAGCCTCTCCTTTTTGGAGGCAACTTTTTTTTTTCTTCTCCCAATATAGATTGCACAAACAAATATGCCAATATTTAGAACGGCAGTTAATTTGCACATGCAAAACCTGTGTGTGCAATAAGGAAGGCTGGAAACAAGGGCCTATCTGTAACACTTCTTTGAATCATTCAATTAATATAACAGAAATATTCCTAATCCTGTAATGCAGCTGCAAATAGTGCTCAGAGTGAATATAGAAGCTATTATGAATATAGTATATATTGGTATGATCTTGCCAGCTAACCATTTGTCAAACTATTTTAATAGTGGTGGACCTATAAAGTGGGGGTGAAACTGCTATCAAGTCATCTTGTCCCTTTAAACCGAGTTTGCTTTTGATTCATTTGTTAATACAGCATACTTGCTCTCTGCACTTTTGAAGAAAGTTTTGGGCAGATTCCTTACATGATCAATGAATGTGGCCCTTCTTAGGATAAAAAAGTAATTCTCCCTCACCTCCCATCCCCCGCCTTCCACTCCTACAAGAAGAATGCTTATTCTGTGCCCAAGTACCTCTACCCTAAAAACGGCCTGCGTCCAGCTCTGCATTGCATTTGCACTTCCGTTTTTCTCTACATATAATTCACAGTCTGTCTGCTGCACAATAAAACCACACACCTTTTTTTGCATGTACTTCTTGAAAAGCCATTTCTTTGTAAACAGGGTGGGCCCTTAATAACTTATAAAGAAATAGTGAGCTCTGATCAAATGCATTCAGAACTGAAGGGGAATAAACTGCAAACTAAGGGTCTGATCCTTCAATCTTTAAGCACCCAAAACTCCCAGTGACATCCTTGGGAATTTTAGTTGTTCAAGAAATGTAGGGTATGGCCCCATTCTTGTGTGTGTGTGTGTGTGTGTGTGTGTGTGTGTGTGTGTGTGTGTGTGTGTGTGTGTGTGTGTGTGTGTGTGTGTGTGTGTGTGTGAGTTTGCAATAATAAACACAGAAATAATCCCTCCATAAACCATCACTTCATGCTATTCATTGTCGAGATAATCTTACATTTTTGGCACAAATGATTTGTTGAGGATTTTGTGTTGCATTTGTTACAAAGAATTGGTATGCTTTTTTGCAATATTTAAATACAAATTATATCTTCTAGCCGTAACAAAACATATTCAAGTGGGAAAACATTTTCATTTGATTCATTTCTTTAGCAGAAAGCAACGCTTTGAAACATTTCACTGAAGATTATTAAAAATATTTGTAATAAAGAAAAGGAACAATTAAAATGTTAGGGCATTATCTTTGTATTCACAAGATTTATGCCAAATTTAGTATGGTGCAGACTGTGCTTTTAAGACTGTCTTTTACTATGTTTCTAAAAAAAATTGCATGATGAATTTTTATAGAAAATATAAATGTTGATTTTAAAAATCAGGAAATAATTTGTTCAATTTTTATTTTCAAAAGAGATGAAAAGTCCTATATTGCCTCTAAACCTCATCAGGCTTTTATGACTAGTCACAGTGCTGCATGCATTGAAAGGCATTTTCTAATTTGTGTTGTATTTCATTATTTGCTGTCACTGGTTTTACACTAGAGTAAGGTAAGTACTTTCCCTGAATTAATATCAAATATATGTTGGTAGTACAGCTACGGTACTTTTAAAGACTCTAACCCTGTATTTCGTCAATGATGATATTTTGTGGGAAAGGGATCGGCCTCATTTGTACTCTCAAAGAAGTGAGCATGCATTGCTGTCTCATAAAGGCCCAAACCCTGCAGCTGTTCCTCACAGACTGATTCTGCGGGGTTCTCAGTGCCCTGAGGAGTTAAAGTTTGCAGGATATGTTCAGCACCTCACTCAAGCAAACTTTCAATTAAGACAGTGGGCGTTGTAACTAAGGATTGAGAGCCCTGCTCATGGTAGGTGCTGGGCCCCACCTGAGAGTTCCTGAGTGCTCCCAACAATCCTTGAAGTAGGTCGGAACTGAGGATGCTCAACAACTTGCAGGATCTGGCTCTTGGACCTGATGTAAAATTCCCACTATTTTCAGTAAATTAAAATTACAGAATTAAGGCCAAAATTATCTACTGTGTGTCCGTAAACATGTACAATAAATATATGCAGTGATGCATACGCATGTAACTAAAACAAGCAATAAGTATTTATTTGGGTGGGTTTTTTGCTTATTATAACATCATCACTTTGTACGGCCATAGTTATGCAGCTAGGCATTTCTAATCACCATAGTAGCTAGAGACATAGGTTTTAATACTGATCCTATTGGAGTTTTGCCATTGACTTCAGCGGGGCCAGGGTTTTGCCTGGAGTCTGTCACCATTCTTAGGGGGTTTGTAACTCAGCTGCATGCTAAACTCTGTTATATTTATTTATCAGACCATGTTGCCTTTCATTTTTTCAAAGGCTTGATTTAGGTTAAAGTTTGGTTTGGCACCCAGAAGCCTTTGTTTCTGATGTGCCATGTCAGTTAAAAATATAAATAACAAATAAAAATAATTCATGGTCTTAGAATAGGTACATATTATTTACCAAATGTTCTTATTCGCTTGGCCATGTTTGATTTAAAACCAAAAAAAAGCAGGATAATAGTCCAATATGTACTTTAAGAAATTTATATTTTAAAAAATCTTGTTAAATTGCTGAGGCTTAAAAGGCACATACAGAGTAACTCCTCATAAATTGCAGTATTGTTCATGCTTACTGAGCATCCCCAACATGGATCTTCATTATACTAGATCTGCCTGATCTGCTCTCGTTTACAGTGGTGTGACTCCAGTGACTTCGTTGGAATTACTTAGAATTTACTAGTGTAAGTGAGAGCAGTATTTCAGCCCCATATTTTTTTTTTAAATACAAGCAGATTGCCCTAAAAAGGTGGCAGATTGGATTGTGCAATAATTGCTTCCTAGGTTTTGTTACTATTCATTCTGTCAAATGATCCACAGATAACTAGTCTTTGGGAGATTTTTTTTTCATCTGTACTCTTCATCCAATGATCTGGTAAGTGCACCGAAGATGCACCAAAGGATCAGTGCATGCTGATGAACCTTGGAAAGTTTATTGTGCACTGTCACTGAAATTGTAATGGTGTCTAAGTTCCCTTTGCAGTTGAAATGATTCCATTCAGATCCCATAATATTTGAGGTAGGGATTGTTTCTCCCCATATATCTTTGAAGTGCCTCGCACATTGTGGTACTGTTACAATATAAATAATAACAACAGCATTTCTATACAGTCTTAATGACAAATCTGTTTATTTCTAAAAAATAGAAATAAAGTTCGTACTGCTATATAAAACATTAAAGGGCTTCTTTACAGACACTAAATCCAATAAATGCAGAATTACCTTTTCTGCAATGGCTTTATGATATAGCTATTAAGGTGATCTTATAAAGTACTATTGGACTTTGTTCTCTTATCAATGTATGATGTTAACTTCCATTATAGTTAATAAAATTATATGCATATACCTCCACCCCAGCCCACAGATAGCAGAATATACTCTGATATGCTGCACTAAAGGTCAGATCCAACTTCTATGAAGGCAATGAGAATTTTTCCATTGACTTCACTGGGCATTGAATCAACCCTTCAAGCCCTAACCAACTCCTACCAAAGTCAGTGGGAAGACTACCACAGACTTCAGTGGGAGTGAGATTGGGTCCTATCAGCACAACTGAAGGACTGAGCATTAGCTTAATTGTTGTTTTGTGAGGTTTGTTTTGTTTTGTTTTCATACCTTTTTTTTTTCTTGTACTGCACAGTTTTGAGTTAACATAGTAAAACATGTGAACTCTTTCCTTGGGGCACACAACAAATACATTTCACCACCTTGTAAAATACCACTAATAGATTGAACTTAAGTCAAAGACTGAGCAGCTGCTTCTGGCCTATAACTCACATGATCATCTTTTCTAAATTTCTTCATTTATTTCCTTAAAATGTCTGCAGCATAATTATTGTTGCTTAAGTCTTGTTAGTGTCATTACATTTAAGGTGGTAAGCAGTGTTGGACAGAGATGATAGTGTATTAATAAGAATTGTTAAAGAATATTTTGAGCTATTTGTTCTTCTTAAAAACATATTTGATTTGCCTTAGATTGTAAGGTGGCAGGAAAATAAAGGTGCACAGGAAACATTAGCTTTGCTAATCACTGTCAGTCTCACACAAAGCTATAATAAATTATTGTAGTGCAGAACTTCCCTTTCTGGGTAAAAGCCAGGTGACATCAAGCTCAAATGTTAAACAAAAACCACCTCTTAAATGAAAGATGCTCTGGCATAATGGCTACTGTAACAATGCAAGAGTTTGTATTGTATCCATTCCCACCAGAAGCTGCATGACTTGAAAAACTGGGCGGGCAGGGTAATAGCATCAATTATTGTAGTGTACTGTAGTCTAGTAAATTAAGTTCTCAGTTAGTTGTTGGAAAGGGGATAATTTTGAAGTCAATTTTATACAGGTGGTTTCTTTATACAACAGTAAAAGCTATTCTTGCCTATGGAGGTTCATGCTTATTTTGAGAAACGTGTATTTAATCTTTTTCCTTAGGGGTCATATTCACTAAAAATAAGCTTATGCACTTGGAAGGGAGAGGGTAATTGATTGCAAGCTGAGCATTTACTTTTCATTCACAATGAAAATTCACCACCCTGCCCTAGCTCCCCAAATAGAGAGTTAATTGTGACACCTGCTGACAGTTTTTTGTTTCATGCATCACTTTTATAACAAAACTTAGGACTTGCTGAACTCCCTGGGTTGTGGACCTCCAGCAACAGAGGCCCACAGTCCACCTGAAGCAGAGGTAGATAGACCAAGCTGCCACTTGGTCCCCACTGAATTAAGTTCACCACTGGGGGACCAAAACCAACCCCCACTACCTCCAAAGCAGGCTGATCAGCCCTGGAGGGGCAGAGCCAAACCAGCCAGAAGCTGCATGGACTCCACCAGAACGTATTGCTGTCTTTCCATAGAATCACCCCAGGGAATTATGGTGGTATTCCTTGGACTGAATCTCCCTCACTCTGGTGCAGTCAGTGTTCCCCTCATGGATGCATAGGGCTGAAAATTGCACCCCACCCCTTGCATCCACAAGGGTGAATCTGACCTTGAGACTTGATCTTTATAGGCCTGATCCTGCATCCATTGAAACCAGAAAAGATAGGATCAGGTCCTATGACAGTTCATCTTGTGGTGGGTAGCAGTTGTTCTGCTGAATCACTGAGTTTTCTCATGCTGGCAACCATCAGTATTGTTGGTTGCACATAGGATCTGATTGTGGATGTTGGACTAAGATGGCTTCCAGCTTAGCCTTGAGGGAATATTAATATTTTTTGCAAATAGTGTCCAGAAGGGATAGTGCAGCGGCCTTAAGCATCAGGATTATAATACTTGGGCTTCCTAGAACAGTGTCAAAGCCTGATATAGTCAACACTGCCCTTTATTATTCTGAGATAAATTCGTTCTGTGCAGTTTCTTGTGTGGGACCTCTCTGATGAGATTTACAGATTAGGCCCTTGCTGCAAAGTATGGACATTAAATTCCCCATGCACCTTCTTTTCATTTTTAAAAGCAGGGGTTTCACCCCAAGTTCTGACCAATGTATCTGTCCCCTCTCCTCCCAGTGTTGTGCCATAGTGGTTGCCACGCTGCCCACCCAGAACCAGTTGCTTTCAAGTGATGTGTGTATATGGATAGTGAAGTGGTTTGTGATCTATAGACATGAAAGGCACTGTAGTAATGTCAGATAGTCGCATTCTGTGCTACATGTATTTTTTCATTCTCATAACTCTGGATGGATTTTGCTTGTAACTTTAAATGAGACTTGTATTCACCAGTGTGCTAATGAGAATTACAAGCAAACAAAGTTAAACCAAATGGAGCTGTTCAGAGTTCCACTCCACCAGCACAGATGGTAGAGCTTAGAATTGCCATGTAGCCTCAAAAGTGAGTCTCTTTAGGGTTATGTGCAAGTTTGCATTTAGGAGCAGAACTGTATTGAATCGTCATGAAAGTTATAAGCTTCTTCTCCAGAGCCTGTGGCATTCCCACCAGTTAGGAATTAAGCTGCCAGGAGAAACATGGAGAGACATCTCTGGTGCAAGTGCATTTAATCAGTGGCGCCACACCAGGAATATATTGGCTTGGTTTTATAACTTTTGGCCAGATGAAGATATTACAAGGCACACTGTTCAGAAACCAGCGTCTCAGCAGGAAACACTGAAGAGACCTCTCTTTTTTCCCAGTTCATTCTTTCCAGACTGGTAGCTCTGAAAGTGGCCTCTCCTGACACCCAACCTAAGTGAGGGCTTGAACATAGGGGAAAAGGCTTCTTCGGCAAATATTAGCTGTTTATATGTATTACAACTGTTTCAATGTAGATTATTTTAACTGTGTTTATATTTAAATACAGCTCAGCCTTTTTATGGAATTTATACATAATATGCACCAAAATTCTTGCACCATCTTCTGGCCGTTCTATATACTAGGACTGATGTAGCCAAAGGGCCAAAAATAGCAACAGCCATGTCCCTCTCCCTTAAAGGAAGTTGAAGGCTAGATGGTGGTGCTAGTCTCTAGTGATTAGATACAACAGCCTCCACCCATTCAGTTGTAGTGTATATTAGGCCCCCATAGGGTGACCAGACAGCAAATGTGAAAAATCGGGACAGGGGGTGGAGGGTAATAGAAGCCTATATAAGAAAAATACCCAAAAATCGGGACTGTCCCCATAAAATCAGGACTTCTGGTCACCCTAGGCCCCCAAATACTCCTATCCTATTCAGCCAGTAAGGAAATTTACTTTTCATGGTACTTTCCACAATTTTCCATTTGTTTCCCTTGTGCCCTGGGATTTCCCTTTGTTTTGTTTTATTAGGGTGACCAGATGTCCCGATTTTATAGGGACAGTCCCGATTTTTGGGTCTTTTTCTTATATAGGCTCCTATTACCTCCCACCCCATGTCCCGATTTTTCACATTTGCTGTCTGGTCACCCTATGGTTTATTAAGCCTTACCGTCTTCAAAGAAAGAGCCCTATTTGGAAATGGAAAAGTGTCTTGATTTCTCATTTAAAATCGGGTCACTCTATTCCATGTGTTTCTTTGATCCTCTTCTAAAGATTTTTGGGTTGTTGGGGTTTTTTAAGAAAACTTCACTCAGTCAAAGTCATTTAGTTCAAAGGTTTGCTGCTTAGCAAATCTTAAAGTTTGGGAGGTGGAGCAGTGTTTTTATTTTATTCTCAAAAGGAAGTGGCTACTCACCAGACCCTGTAAGGGATCCAACTCTGGATTCCATGTGCTTTAAGGTCTAGAGTCTGAACAGAGTTCAGGCACTGCCCCGGCTTGAGGTCTCTGGGCACACTCTTGGGGTGCAAATCCTCTGTTTAGCATCCCCTCCTGAGAGCTTAGACCCGTAGTCCAACTGCCTAGCCTTTGGGACTAGTGCTAACTCCCAGGGCCGGCTCCAGGCACCAGCCTACCAAGCATGTGCTTGGGGCGGCACCTGGAGGGGGGCGGCGCTCAGGGTTGGGGGTTTTTTGTTTTTTGTTTTAAACATACTGGAGCTGTTGGGGCGCCCGGCGGCGCTCCAGCCCGAGAGCGGGGCCGCGACTGGGCTCGCCGACCTCCCCACGGTGCTCCGGCCACCGGGGAGAGCGGAGCCGCAGCGGGCTCGCCGCCCTCCCCCGGCGCTCTGGCCGGCCGGGGAGAGCGGGGCCGTGGCTGGGCTCGCCGCCCTCCCCCCGGTGCTCCGGCCGGCCGGGGAGAGCGGGGCCACGGCCGGGCTCGGCGCCCTCCCCTGCCGCGCTCCCCGGCGGGGGGCGGCGGGAGGCTTTTTTGCCTGGCGCGGCAAAAAAGCCAGAGCTGGCCCTGCTAATCCCTCACTCTCCCATAGTTTAACACACCCTTTCCCAGCACACCAGCCAGGTACGCACTCTGGGGTCACAGGGTTAATGCTTTAAGGGCATATAATAGGTCTCTCTCTCTCTCTCTCACACACACACACACACACACACACACACTGCAGAGCAGAGCAGAGCATTCTTTGGGTTGGGGTCAGAATCCTCTGTGGGTTTTCCCAGGGTCCTTCTTCTGCATTCATGGATTGTCTTCTCAACCATGGAGCACCTATCTTTCCCTCCCCAGGTCAGTTTGCTTTGATTTTGGTTGGTCCTGCAGCTAAACTGGGCCCTGTTTGCTATGAAAATCGCTTGTCTTTTCCCCCTTGCCTGCTCAAAACTTCTTGTGTGGTTCTCACGTATGAGCCCTTTTCAAAACCCTGCTTTGTCATCTCTGTCCCTTTATTCTGGCTGAGGATTTTCCACTCTCTCCCCTTCACCATCCTCCTGCAGAGAGGTAGGATAAAATTGATGCTTCTAGGCTTCAGCTAAACCATTGTCCCATGGTACTTTCGCTCGAATAAGTAGTTGTGGCATTCTAATGACCCCCCCATTGTGCCTGGTGAGGGAGGGATGTGACACACCCCTTGTCAGCAAAGGAGGAACCACATTCATATAGAGGTATTCAATGATACAGAAATTTTCATAACAACAACTCAGTAACATTGGCCTGAATTCACAAGTTCTACAAACAGACTCCCCAAATCGTCACAATAGCAAAGCCAGACGTTAGGGAGGTGGAGCGGTATTTTTCTGCTGCACTCAAGAGGAAAGGGGTTAAGAGCATCTCTCCCATTTAGGAATCTGTAAATGAGAGAGACAAGGATATTTGGAGTATAAATCAGGCTTGGAGAAATGCCCTATGTTGGGAGGGGATAGAGTGCATACAGCTTGAGTGAATCTGGCCCTAAGCCCCCATCAGTTATAATTAATTTAAACTCTTGCTCTAGTTCTGAAATACTGAATTGTAAACAAAATCAAAGTGGGCCCGAGTCTCAACTGCCTTGCACCTTGTACAGTCATTGTCACTGTTCGAACATGCTATCAGACGCGAATGGTAGTATTTTACATCACTTTGCAGAGGCAGAAAAGACTGTGCAAGGCACAAGAGGGTGGAGAATCTGGCCCCCCAGCTTACGTGTCAGAAGGCAATTTCAAAATGGATGCAAAGAGATTGACATTCTTTTCCTCCTCCCTACCCTTTGATTTTAACAGCACTCGCAAACAAAATTACATGATGAATTTTTCACGGCAACATGGGCTCAGGCATTTCTACAACAGAAGACGAAGGTCACTTAGACGATACCCATGAAGAAACGAGAAATTTATATTTTCCTCCCAACATGTGATGTGTTGCTTTCCATTCTTTAAATCTTAGCACTGCATCTGGTATCAGGACTTTTCTGCAACTGGCTTGGTGAATAACGAAAAGCCTTTCTCAAGACAGAGTGTACACCACTTTTTCGCACTGTGAACTAATGAGAAGTGACTTATTTTCTCATAGGTAAATGTTTTAATGTTGACGTGTCTGTGAAAATTGTGATCTGTTGTAATATCAGTTACAGTGGCAGTATGGGAAGTAAGCAACTAATCTGTTTAACAGGAAAAAAGTTTAAGCACAAAGACTTTTTCAGATTTTATGTTTAAAAAACTACATATTAAGTACAGTATTTAACATTCTTTGTCACATAGCTATTTAAATGCACTTGTATTTCAGCTCTGTATCATATTTTATATGATTAAGTTATCATTGTCTTCTTTGTATTCTCCTCTACAACATGACACATTGGCACTGTATTTACTGGTTATGTTGTTGTAATATTTTGCTGCTGATTTTTGGGCTATTTACACTCTGATAACATGCATAAAGCAAATTGCAATACCTACTCAAGAAGATAATTGCAAAAGTAGTTGTAAAGAAGTTGATCTCCTTCAGTCTTACTCTTTGATATGTCTGTTGGCTAGCATTGTTTTGTGGATAAGAAGAATGCTTGACATTTAAACTTTTTTACTAAGCAGCTGTGGATAAAACCCCAAACAGAAGTTCCCATTTCCTTGTCTAAAGGTAAAACAGTTCTCTGAGACTGATTTACTTACAATAACTGCCATTTGATGTCTGTAGTAATGGAGTGATTTGTAAAGTGAACGTTTCATCGTGTTCTATTTGGTGTTTGTTTCTATTGCGGGTCATGTTTGTATCTTCTGATAAAGTTGTACCTACACCAGCAACATTACAATGCCCCTATAGCCCTAAGCTGTCTATTATCATAAATAAAATGTTTCACTATATGGTGAACCAAGCTAAAGATCCATGCTTCAATAAAGTAAAGTTGATAAACAAGTTTGTTATTAGATTTTTCAGGCCATTGTGTCCTAAATAAAATTATTTGGTAAGGGATTTGGTTTGCTCACTCAGATTCTAACAATAGCACACAGATGAACACTGTTTAATATTTTTTAATATTTAGTACATGGTGCTTCAGTAGTGTCTTTCCTTTGGGAATCTCAAAGTGCTTTACAGACATTAATTGAGGAAGCTTCATAACACCTCTGAGATATATAAGTATTTTACAAGTGGCAAACCTAAGGGCAGGTGAGTAAGAACAAACATTTGCAAGTTTGGATACTTAAAGTTAGGCACCTAAATCCATATTTACGCTGATCCCATACAATTTCATGGGAAATGTGGGTGTTGAACACTTCTGAAAATCAGGCCATTAGGGGCTAACTCTAGGACCTATAATTGAAAACGTTGACTTAGCCAGAGTTACATAATGCATCATTGGCAGAACTGGGAACAAAACCCAGAAGTTCAGACTTCCAGTGTCCTTCACTATGGACTGGACCATTCCTTTTTAAGACAATTACTTTACTCTCAATCTTGTCAATCTGTTTAAAAAAAAAAAGATCTATTCAAAGGAAAGAGTTTTGAGATCCTAACCAAACTATTATTAAATAGTATAATAGTTTAATGGTTTTTTATTATAAGACTGAAAATATTATAATACAAAGTCCCAACTCCCTCCTTCTGAACAAAGATCCAAGATATTAAAACTCTTTTCTTTAAGATAATTTTATTTGGCATAGCATGTCAACAGATGGACCACATTTTAACATACAGCATGTGTAGCTGTTACATGGCGAGAAAAACACTTTCTATCAAGTACAATAGTATAAGGGAGTGAGGAGGGTGAGTATGAATTAATCACACTCCAGATAAGTGAGACCAGTACAGTCGGTCAGATGCTTCTCAAAATCATAGACATTTATCTTGAATAAATATTTGTGGGTGACAAATTGGTTCAATTGAGTTATATATCTAGAGCCCAGCACTATAATATCTAAACATAATGTATCATTTCTGCATGCCAAAGTTCATTGGGGACTCCACAGTGAATTCTGCCCTTTTGCCCTCCCCAGGTTCAAGGAAGCTCTTTCTTAAGTTTGTGTTTTTATTAATATAACACACAAGGAGCTTGTATGCACTGTGTGCTCAGTGTATTTACTGTCTTTTTTCTCTCCCACGTGACTGGTGAAACACTGGTATCAATTGACACTAATGGTCACTGGAGTAGCAAGAGTGATTTAGTACATTATCAAGAGCAGTATAATAGCAGCAATGCTATACAATGGGCTAATCTTATCTATTGATATTACACCTTGGCAGGGATAGCTCTGAAGTTGGCAGAGTTTATTGTTCCTGCTGGTCATCACTAACCCACATTGCAATGGAATAAGAAGAATGTAAGTCCAACAAAATTTGAATTTAAAAATATGAAAAGAAGCAAAACTCCTGCCTCCTAGAGTTCTTAACATAGAATCATAGAAGATTAGGTTGGAAGAGACCTCAGAAGGTCATCTAGTCCAACCCCTGCTCAATCATCCCAGCCAGGGCTTTGTCAAGCCGGGCCTTAAAAACCTATAAGGATGGAGATTCCACCACCTCTCTAGATAACCCATTCCAGTGCTTCACCACCCTCCTAGTGAAATAGTTTTTCCTAATATCCAACCTAGACCTCCCCCACTGCAACTTGAGACCATTGCTCCTTGTTCTGTCATCTGTCACCACTGAGAACAGTCTAGCTCCATTCTCTTTGGAACCCCCCCTTCAGATAGTTGAAGGCTGCTATCAAATCCCCCCTTTATCTTCTTTTCTGCAAACTAAATAAGACCAGTTCCCTCAGCCTCCCCTCATAAGTCATGTGCCCCAGCCCCCTAATCATTTTCATTGCCCTCCGCTGGACTTTCTCCAATTTGTCCACATCCTTTCTGTAGTGGGGGTCCCAAAACTGGATTCAATACTCCAGATGTGGCCTCACCAGTGCCGAATAGAGGGGAATAATCACTTCCCTCAATCTGCTGGCAATGCTCCTATTAATGCAGCGCAATATGCCGTTAGCCTTCTTGGCAACAAGGGCACACTGTTGACTCATATCCAGCTTCTCGTCCACTGTAATCCCCAGGTCCTTTTCTGCAGAACTGCCGCTTAGCCAGTCGGTCCCCAGCCTGCAGCAGTGCATGGGATTCTTCCATCCTAAGTGCAGGACTCTGCACTCATCCTTGTTGAACCTCATCAGATTTCTTTTGGCCCAATCCTCTAATTTGTCTAGGTCACTCTGGACCCTGTCCCTACCCTCCAGCATATCTACCTCTCCCCCCCATCTTAGTGTCATCCATGAATTTGCTGAGGGTGCAATTTATCCCATCATCCAGATCATTAATGAAGATGTTGAACAAAACCAGCCCCAGGACTGACCCCTGGGGCACTCCGCTTGATATCAGCTAAATAATAATAATAATTAATGGAGATATCCTATCTCCTAGAACTGGAAGGGACCTTGAAAGGTCATCGAGTCCAGCCCCCTGCCTTCACTAGCAGGACCAAGTACTGATTTTGCCCCAGATCCCTAAGTGGCCCCCTCAAGTATTGAACTCACAACCCTGGATTTAGCAGGCCAATGCTCAAACCACTGAGCTGCCAACTAGACATTGAGCCATTGATCACCACCCATTGAACCTGATGATCCAGCTTGGATTCAACAGTCCAAGTAAAATCTATTATTCTAATTAGCATATATGCTTGTTCCCCAATTTGCTTTAGCTTTTAAGAAGCAACTACTTAGTCAGCAGCCCTCACTTACAACCATGAAATGCTACAATACAGCATTGATAATGAAGCAGTCATGTTGTCTTTATAAGATTCTCTTCCACAGGAAAAAAGAGCTCAACCTTTTTTATGCTGAAAATTAGCAGATCAATATATTCTACCATTAAACCTACTCCAGTGTCCCTGAATCAGAGAGAGCAGTTAGCATTATTCAAGAATAGTGTAACATGACCCTCCAGACCAGCCTAATCATGTCTGAATGGTAGCTTCTTAGGACAGTCCTAATTTGCAGTGCAATGCTTTTGGTCAATGAAGGGCATGATTGCTTGGATTGTAACTGCTTGGCCTCATTTAGGTACTTGCCAATGCACATGAGCTTTAGAAACATGTTTCTTATTATGTTTAATATTATATTATGCAGCCCAGAGCCTTATGTGGACAATTAAACTGTTACTCATCTTTCTGGTAAAAATCACTGCCTTTGAATGACCAGATTGTAGCTGAGATTTGCAGACCTAATTGCTCCCCTCCCCCGTGTGTAGCTGCCACCACAGCAGGTGTCTTACCTGCAGTATCACCATAGCACAGCCAGAGCCTGGGGCAGAAGGCCTGGGTCATGCCAGAGACCATTGTTGATGATATCCCCTGCCCAGAGTGTGGGGTTTCTGGAGACTTTAATGGCTCAGTTTTTCCCTGATTTGCTTACACTTGCTATTTAATCAATTGTATTTGGTTTAAATTCAATGTAATGATTAGTGGGTTAGGAAGTGACAGGTGAGGAGAGAGAACCCCGAGTGGGAACATCTTAGCCCCTGTCCTGAGTGACCCAGGGCGAGACTAGGCGTTAAGCCCCCGCAGGATCCTGGGCCCAGCCTTAATCAGAGTTACAAGGACTCTGCCATACGGGAGAGTGGAAGAGGAGGCGTCCTTGAGCTCAGGCAGGCATCTGGGTAAAGGGAGTTGGGGGCGAGTACTCAGATCCTTTCGCCATCCGATTGCACCAGATTAATACAGAAGTCAGGGAAGTTCCCCACAACAGCGGGACCATTCCCCTGCTTACACTCAGGACAGTGCCACAGTGAGTTATCACTCAACTGATATAGCGATAGGAGAAAATGTGTCTGTTTGTTGATGATATTTTATTTTCTTGTTAATCCTTTAGTATAATACAAATAAAACCACTGAATTACAATGCTGTCATAGTTTCAATTCATTATTTATCCATTAGTGCACGATTCATATTCTGATACCATCATCTGTTGCATTGACCTTGGCACAAGAAGGAAGCTGCAATAACGTTCTGAAAGACCCACCACATTAGGCTAGTAACTACCCACACGACAGAGCAATATGTGACTCACTAAAGTACCTCACTGTAACATCAGCACTGCCATTAAACAACACAATGGGCCAAATTCAGGAGGTGACAGAAATGGTGTTAGTGAAACTGGGTCTGTGATGGAATATACAAACCCCCAGACTGGGCAACAAGGGGCTAAGGAACTACTCTGGGCCCAGCCAGCCCCACACCACCACACCTGTAGCAAATGTGCCAACTGGAGGAGGAGTTAAAAGGCAGGGAACAGCTCATTTGGTGGCAGACCAGGGAAGAGAGCAGACCTGCAATTCCAGGAGAGAAGAGCTGAGGGAAGGCAGAATCTCGCCCTAAACAACTGCCCAAAGGCCCCTCCCTGAGGGAAGGAAGGACCTGCTGCAGAGGCAGCCTGAGAGGGAAGTATTCCTCTCTCTCTCTCTCTCTCTCTCTCTCTCATATGAACTCCGGACTTGGTGAATCTCTTTTACTTTGTTTGGACTACCTGCGGGGGGTGGGGGGGAAGGGAGAAGCCCTAGGACTGAGGCAGGAGGAGGCATTTGCCACCTGAGAGAAAGAGAGCAACCTCACTACACACAGCTGCCAGAAGGTTTGGTGTGCGACGATCGACTCCAAACTGGTGCGCAGTACTCCGCCACCGAATACGAGGTGGCAAGAGCTGAAGTCCGCAAAGTTGGAGCACGAGCACCCCATGACAAACCTGCCAGTTTGCTAAGAAGATTATTGTGCGTCTTAACTTTAGCTGCTGTCTTCTTCAGGTGGGTATGGCAACTCGGTGTGCAGTCTAAGGTCACACCTAGATAGACCGGTTCTACTTCATGCTTCACCTTCTGACCATTCAGATAAACATTCAGTTCTCGGGTTGCGCTGGCGTGATGAAGATGGAACAAACTGTAGACTGTTTTTATGATGCTTGGCTGGAGGCGCCAAGTCTTACTTTATCATGTCCCAGTTTAAGGTGGCATCAAGCTCGTGAAACGTCCGGGCCTGGGTACCGCAACAGATGTTGTCTGCGTAAATGAACTTCCTTGATTCCATTGATGGCAGGTCATTGATGTAAAGGTTGAACAGGGTTGGAGAAAGCACAGAGCCCTGGGGTAACCCACTGCTCTGTCATCTCCAAGCACTCGTCTTCTCCCCCATATGGACTCTGAACTGCCTATCGCGGAGGAACAGTTCAACAACACCTGTGACCCAAGGTAGCAGGACCCGTGATACCTTCATGAACAGGCCAGCATGCCATACCATATCGTACGCCGCTGTTAGATCGATGAAAACAGCGCCTGTTTTCAAGTTTCTCTGGAAGCCATTTTCAACAAATGTGGTCAGCGCGAGTACTTGGTTGCATGTGCTACAGCCTCGGCGAAAGCCGGCTTGGGCAGGGCTCAAAATTCTCTCCTCGTTGGGTAATATGCGCTATAGGACCAAGCGCTCCAGTGCCTTGAAGCACACCGACAATAATGATATGGGACGATAGCTTGATGCTTGACTTGGGTCATTTCCAGGCTTTAGGAGGCCAATGACTTTTGTGGTGCACCATATCTTTGGTAGCCTACCTTCACTGATGACCCTGGTGAATAATTTCACAAGCCAAAGCCGAGCACGGGGAACCAAGGTTTTTCAGGAATTCTGGAGATATGTTGTCATAGCCCACAGCTGTTCCACACTTGATGCTACCCAGTGTCTGTTCCAGCTCTGTTACAGTGAATAGTTCTGGGCAGCTTTTGATCTGGTGTACATGTTTAAACATATGCCATTCATTCCTCACTTGTCTTCGCACCTGTTTCTCCAAAGGTGCTCTGGCCACCTTAAGTAGGTGTCTGGCTACCTGGTTGAGTTTCACTGAGTCAGCCTTAAGCAGCCCTGACTCTCAGACTACTGATAGCCCTCCAGGGACCCTGGGTCGGAGCCCAATGGAGGGAAGGACCTGGGCTCCCCTATCAACAACCCCCCCCTGCAGGTCAAAGGCCTAATCCCTGAGCAATAGGCGGTGCTCCCCTACCAACCACCCTGAGCGAGGACCATCACAGAGTCCGATTCATCCCTGCATCAGAGCTGAACTCAGCATAGGGCTCAAGGTGGGGGCAAAGTGGCTATACACAAATTTTGTACTTTCCCCGTCCTGGGCCGGCTTGGGGGCCCTTTGATCTCATTCGTAAGGTAGACCAGACTGAGTACTGCCTTAACTTGAGCCCAGCTGTTTGTGGCCCCAAAGGGTGGTTGCAGCAGCCAAGAATGGCTGAAACACAATACAGCTGCCCCCAGCACATCTCCATGTACCAGGGGCTCCTGTCTGGACTGACATGCCAGCTAGGAAAGACTCCTATAGCAAAAGAATTCCTGAGCGAGACCACTGATCTTCTTGCCTTATCCACTGATCTTATTGCCTCTTTTCACCGGGGATGTGGCACAGGACTGAATTGGAAGGAGAGGGCCACAGAGTTAATATCAGTGGGTGCAATTCCACTTAACCCAATAGAATTTAATGGAGGAGACTTTAAGAAAGAACAGCTTTCTGTATACAGTAGAAATGAGTGACTACGTGCATGTAGTTCACCTTTATGCTGCCATAGAAATGCTCAAGCTGTAATATATCACATTGGCAAAGCCCCTCAAATGATTATACATAGTCTAAGAGTATAATTCCTATAAGCATGCAAATTAAAACAGCTCACAAAAATGAAATCCTCCCTAATGGACAACTTAAAGGATTTACAGGTACACCTGTTTCCAAGAAACTGTTTGCAATGAGAAGGGAAACTTTATAATGCTTGGTCTTTCACTACAAGAATCCTTACAGTATTGTAATGGGATCTTTTTCAAGACTTACTGAAAATAATATACTTGTGAAAGATATGGGGGGCAACCAGTTAGCAGGAAACATTAAGGGCAAAATCCAAAATTCATTGAAATTGATGGGGAAAAACTCCTTTGACTTCTAAGGTCTTTTTTGGCTCAGGCTCCACATTACTATCTAAAATGTACTTGATTGTTATGCTCTGCGCTAGGATTTACAAAATATTTCAGGGTCAGAGGCTAGAGCTTTTGTGTGTCTGGCATCTGCCCTTGCATCCATTCAGAGGCTGATTAGACCAGACTTTCGCTTTTCCTTTGTAAAAGGAAATGAATGAAAATCTGAACCACTTGCTAGGCCCAGAGTGCACACCCTCACGTTTCCTTATTCCCAGTTGTCCCTTATGTAAAACTACTGTCCAGAAATTTGCAATTCTGGTTGTTCTAGCTCAGAACATTTGACATAGACTGGAATCCTGCTACTATTCCATTGGGAAGGCCCCACCAAGAGCTGGTTTAAAAAAAAAATTAAACATTTTATTTTCATTTTCCAAAAGACCTCAGAGACATGAGATAGACCTGGCCAGTGAAAATGTGCCAGGAACTGCACAACTTACTTCTCAGGAAAGGAGATTTGTTAAATATTGAATATAATATAAATGTTCCAATATTAGATCCTGGTTTAAAATAGCATGCTTGATTTAAGACACCAAATAAATGGGGCAACGGCTTAAAGAAACCAAAAAGAACATTTAGTCTCACAGCATAGCAATTGCTATAGTTCAAAGATGCATAATGATGGGTATTAATGGATTAGTGCTCCCTGTCCTTTCTCACTATAGAGACTAGGGAAAATTGGTCCTACATAATTTGACTGGAGAATTGCGTTACCCATAGTAGGGAAAGGCTGGTGTTTGAATTTTGGGGAGATCCCATTGGGTTATGGTTTTAGCACCTAGAGCTGTACCTAGGTACCTAAAAAAGAGGTAAATACAAGACTCCTATCCTGAAGAATGAGTGTCCTATCTAAATGTAACATGACACAACAACGAGGGTCATAAACAGACAAGGAATGGGGGAGGGAAGAATATACCGGCAATAAGATGATCACACAGCTATTCACTACAGTGTGTACATATCTGAATGGTTCAATTTCCTGAGTGGTTATTTGCCCCTCACTGAAATGGCAGAAGTGAGTTTTTAGAAGGGATCTGAATGTAGTGAAGGAGGTGGGCTAGGGATTTTCCTACACCCCCCCTGAATTTCCCCAACACCCCCTAGTGGTCAACTAGTTACATGCAGTGTTGCCAATTTAGTCATTGGTTGGAAATTTGAATTAGGGTGACCAGATGTCCCGATTTTATAGGGACAGTCCTGATTTTTGGGTCTTTTTCTTATATAGGCTCCTATTACCCCCCACCACCTGTCCTGATTTTTTACACTTGCTGTCTGGTCACCCTAATTTGAATTGAAATTGAAACATTAATACACATTTTAAAAGCATATACAGTGCACGATAAAATACTTGTACCTGAAAAAGTATAATAGGTTTGAAAAGTATGAACAAAGACTAGCTTCTTCACACAGCTGTTGTTTTTCTTGACAATGTTGGCACCTTCATTTCAGCAATGTTGGCCAACCTTATAATTTTAAATTATGATTTGTAAGCAAGGTCTGAATGAGCTCTCCCCTGACAGCCAGTGATGAGCTTGGGGGAGAGTGGGGCAAGGCGTCAGGACCAGACTGTATTTACATGAACTCACCTACTCTGCCTAGGTATCCAGCAGACAGAGCTGTGTTGCACAAGTGATCAATTTTGGCTGGTGTTGGGTTACAAATCACTTTAGTATTGAATGTGAGGGGTCATGAAATGTTGTTATCCTTATTGTCTGAGTAAAGGGCAGCAGAACTGTACTTAGCCTGTCCCAATTGAGGGGGTCACCCTCAGTGCTTAATTTTTGCCAGGGCTGAGCCCCGGCACCTCTAGGCTTGGCAGTTTCATAGTCCCGGGACCTCTGGGCTTGGCAGTTTCGTAGCCCCGGGACCTCTGGGCTTGGCAGTTTCATAGCCCTGCCGTCTGGGCTTGGCAGTTCATAGCCCCGGGACCTCTGGGCTTGCCACATCAGTTATAAAAGTAAACAACTTGCCTGAGCCCCGGCACCGCTTTTATTACAAATTAAGCACTGGTCACCCTCAACTGAACAGCACTCGCTGAGCAAGGGGTATGGGCGGCAGATCCCAGTGGAGAGAGGGGTTTTGCTTGGTGGTGTGGGCTGTACCTCAGAGTCACAGGCATTACTTGACTTGCCCCTCTCACCTATTTAAAGATAGAGCTTATTAGGCTCCATAGACAGCTGTTTGGTTTGTTAAGTGTAGGGTGACCACATTTCCCTATGCTGAATATGAAACACCTGGTAAAATTACTCATATTCAAGTGAGTTAAACGGCTATCAATCGTACAAACATTCAAATTAACATCAAGTTGACTACGCCCCTGTTAAAAAGAAATACTGCATAGTTGGATTCTTTTTATTTACCTTCTTATCTTTAAGGCTTTAGGGTTCACACGGGGAGGGGTGACACACACCCTTACCCCCCCCACACACACACACGTGGATGGGTGACCCACGAACACTCCCATACACCTCTCTCACAAGGGGGAAGGAGGGGGTGACTGACCAACCCAACCCTCCCTGCCCGGCGTTATCCACCCTCCATGCCTGGCTGGGCCCCCAGGATGTACCCGCCTCTCCTGGTATCTGGCACCACGTCTTCCGGAGGCAATACGTGGGGGGGGAGGGGGCATACAGGGTCACATGGCCCCCCCGCCTTCCTCCATCAGATTTCTGCCAGGGTTCACACCAGAATGTGGCCAGCAGCAGCCTTTTGGCACTGTGCGGGAGGGAAGGGATGGGAGCTGCTTCTAGCCGCAAGAGAGGAATGACCTGGCCTGTGTCTTTGCAGAGCTCATCTCTTTCTCCCCCTCCCCCACCCCCGCTCCCATGTGGCTGGAAGCAGCTTGTCCCTTCCTGCCCACACAGTGTAGGGTGACCAGACAGCAAATGTGAAAAATCGGGACGGGGGTGGGGGGTAATAGGAGCCTATATAAGAAAAAGACCCAAAAATCGGGACTGTCCCTATAAAATCGGGACATCTGGTCACCCTAACACAGTGTTGAAAGGCAGCTAACACCTTCAGGCTTCTCCTGGCCACCGACATAACCCAGCCGCCTCCAGTCCCCCGGCTACAGCACAGGCAGGAAGGGGTTAAGCCCTAAGGCTGCATTGTGCACCAGGGCCCAGGGAACCTGACTGCAGGGGCTTCAGCAAACCAGTCAGAGAGGTGGCTCAGCAGGGGAGGGTGCCTAGGGGACGGAGCTGCCCCACACTCCCTGTGGGCAGGACCCAGGGCTGGGGTGGCGAAGCGGGTGAAGAGGGTGCTAAGCCCCTGCCTGGGGGGCTGCTGTGGAGCCTGCAGGGTTAGAGTGTGAACAGGCTGAAAATCGCTTCCTCACGCCACTCCAGAGCTTAGCTGAGGGGTGGAGAGGCTTCCCCGTACCAGTGCTGTGCGGGGCTTTGGCATATACAGGGCTCAGCTCCTCCTGGCCAGCGCCCTGGGGCCGGAGGGTCTTGGGCTTTCCTGGGCCACCAGCCCAGCCAGAGGCAGTGGGGGAAGGAAGGAGCCTGCCCGCCAGGCTTTTGGTGAGCTGAGTGCTCTGACCAGAGACTAGTTCTCCCCATAGCGCTGGGAGTGGGACGCGTCCCACCGGGGGTATATGGAGGAGCAGCAGGGCTGGGGTGGCAGTGGGGCAAAGCAGGGAGAGAACAGCAAGAGGGGAAGCATGTAAAGGGCCGATGGTGGGCAGCAGAGGCGACACGTAACCGGCCGCCACCTGATGCCTGCCCACACTCACCAACCACCGCAGCTCGCAGCCAGTGTCAGCCGGAAACGGGACAGGGGCGGGGCCCTGCTGGCTGAGAACTGGCACGCAGCAAAGGCTGTGCTAACAGACCAGAAGGGGGAGCGGCCAGCCCTGCGAGCTGAATCTTTGCCCCGCCACCAACCTTACACACCCTCCCCCATCATCGACCACTGGATCTCCACCCAATCACCGCTGGTGGGCGGGCGGCTGGAGAGCAGGGATCCAGCCAGCAGCAGGACCTGCCGGTACTGATGTGGAGGAGACAGAAAATGCGGGACAATTTGCCTGTTTTCAAGAAAAAGTGAGGACAGCTTAAATATGGGACTGTCCCTTTAAAACGGGACGTCTGGTCACCCTAGCAAAAGTAGAGAAGCTTGGTTTGCCAGATGGATCAGCAAGGCCAATGCTGACAAACTATGTGAAAAGGCTGCAAAATACCAATCCTCTGGACTGCATTGACATGCAGAAAGCCTTATAAGCCAGTCATTGTCAAAGCCAATTTTAGAAGTACTTAACGAGGCTGTTAAAAAGGCGGGAGACACAACACAGTTTATTCAAACAAACATAGCTGTCACATCACACTTTCTCTTTAAGCAAGAGACACCACACACTACAAACTGGAGGCCAATGTTAAGTGCATTGTCATTTGTTAATCCTGAAGTTGGACACTGGTTCCGACCAAGACCAGCAAATGCTTACTATCGTTCTGCAAGACACTCAACTGATAGGTTAGAAGCATGCAGTGCAACAGTGAAAGATTCAGCAGTTGAAAAAATGAAGAACTCTCTCACCGCATTCAGAAAATGTGCATACATGACTGATGAATGAACCGATGCAACTGGGTGTCAAGTATTAAGTCACTGCATAACTTATCTTGATATCAGTGGTAGGCCAGTAGATTAATTTCTAGATGTTCATATGATGGATTCGGTCACAGAGATCACCTTGGGACTGTCACCTGATGTGCT
Source organism: Emys orbicularis (assembly GCF_028017835.1). Classification (NCBI taxonomy): domain Eukaryota; kingdom Metazoa; phylum Chordata; order Testudines; family Emydidae; genus Emys; species Emys orbicularis. Next base: position 27,972,189 of record NC_088683.1, on the reverse strand, counting down.
AGAATTACCTCTGAGCCCGTTTTCCCTGCCAGCTTGGGACTTTCAGAACCCTGCCTTGTTGAGCCAGACACACTAGCCTGCTGCAACTCAGACCCAGGGTCCGGGCCACGCCCCCAAAGCTGCAGACTTTAAGTAAAAACAGCTCTGTAGGTTACCTGACTCCAGCACCCAGACGCCCAGCTCCCAATGGGATCCAAACCCCAAATAAATCCCCATTTTACTCTGTATAAAGCTCATACAGGGTAAATGCATAAATTGTCCTCCCTCTATAACACTGACAGAGAGATCTGCACAGCTGTTTGCTCCCCCAGGTATTAATCACTTACTCTGAGTTCATTAATAAACAAAAGTGATTTTATTAAGTATAAAAAGTAGGATTTAAGTGGTTTCAAGACAGAACAAAGTAAGTTACCAAGCAAAATAAAGCAAAAACACACAAGTCTAAGCCTAATACATTAAGAAACTGATTATAGATAATAGCTCACTCTCAGAGATGTCCCAATAAGCTTCTTTCACAGACTAGACTCCTTCCTAGTCTGGGCCCAATTCTCTCCCCTGGAACAGTCCTTGTTAGTTCCAGCAGCCATCTCAGGTGGTAACTAGGGGTTTTCTCATGACTGACAGCCTCTTTGTCCTGCTCCACCCCCCTTTTATAACTTTGGCACAAGGCGGGAATCTTTTGTCTCTCTGGGTCCCCACCCCTCCTTCTAAATGGAAAAGTACCAGATTTAAGATGGATTCCAGGTGACATGATCACATGTCCTGTGAGACCCCAGCGTCCATTCTTCCTGGGCTGGCCCACATGTACACAGGAAGGTTTGCAAGTAAACAGAGCCATTTACAGTTCATTGATTCTGAAACACCCTTAATGGCTTCCACTTAATATGTTTACATCAGTAATACAAGTTTATATCTTATTCTCCTAACTTCGGACATAGAAATAATACATGCAAACAAATAGGATGAACACACTCAGTAGATTATAAGCTTTGTAATGATACTTTACAAGAGACCTTTTGCATAAAGCATATTCCAGTTACATCATAGTCACATTCATACGCATATTTTCATAAAGCATATGGAGTGCAACGTCACAGTTCAGGTTACAGAAGACACATCGGCTGCATCTCTGACAAACCCACGTCTTAGAAGAGCTAAATGCTTGTAAACTGCACTCCAAGGAGATGGCTACTTGTGCATCTGATGGAGCTGCAAACTTCTCTGGAAGACATAGTGGAATACAAGCTTTGCTCAGAGAAAAGTGTAACTCTAAACTCTCCTATACACACTGCAGAGGCCATCTACTCCAACTAGCACTAATATGAGCTGCAGAATCTTCAAAAGGCATTTAAAAAGCTATAAATTTAATATTTTCATTATACTCTTTTTTCAGCAAGCATCCAAAAGGACTGAACGTCTTGGAAAATATAGAAGATACACTGGGACTGAAGTTCAAATTAGTCCAACCTGGGAAAACCCACTGGCATTCTCATGAGCAATCCTTGGCTGTTGTCTTAAAATTACTAAAACCATTATTATTGGCTTTGGAAAGTATCTACCAAGATAGGCTGGATCTAAGTAGTGAGGCTGGTGGACTATTTTTGCTACTACGTTCAGAGAAGACTACTGTTGAAACCACTTGGGTCATTAAACAATGCCATCCAGGCATCTGCTACAACAGTAGTAGATCTCTGTCCAGCAATTGAAGCTACAATTGGATCAATCAGAAAGATATCAATTGAAAATGTACTGGAAGAAACAAAGACTTCAGTTCAGAAGTTGACTAATTAGGGCAGAGTTGTGCAAAATTATAACAAGAAACCAAGGTGAATGTAGATGTAGTGCTTCCTAGTAGGCTTGTGTAGCCAACTTTAATTTGTGTGATGATTTAAAAACATGAGTTAAATCTAATAAAATGGTCATGAAACATTATTCAGTTTTTACTATGGTGCCATACAGCACCCCTTCGCCCCAATGGTCTCACCCCTCATTGGTCCTCACACACACACCCCTTTGTTTTTGAACACACACACACACACACACCAATTTCAATTCCTGGGGAAAACACTGCCCTGGCAAACAGGGTGTGAAATATAGACTGTCGGAGTGACACAGTCAAAGGGACTAATTCTACCCAGCATACAACTTTGGAACAGGCTGGATTGCTGACTTTGGAACAGGCATTCTGCCTGAACCACACAAACAGCATTCCAATAAGGAACAAGAACAATCAGAAATCCACAGCCTTTCCAGCCCTTCAGTTGCAGACAGGTCCAATGGCCATCTTCACTTTTTCTAGTGGTTTGGCTGTAAAATTAAATTGACAACGGATGGGATGACTATTCAACTTCTAGTCAGTGCAGTGGTGATGAATCTACCCCTTTGTTTGAACTTGTCTCACAGATTTCCTTACTCTCTTGGGAAACAATGGCTCCCATGTGAACCAGAGGAACCCCTTAAAACTTACAGTGGGTCCATTGTCATCATGCAAGTCCAAGTGTCGTGTGTCATAACTGACTTACCATAATTATCTTCAATGTATGTTTTGCAATCTTCTCCCATTGGCCACATTGTTTATTCATTAGCTTCCGCTCCCAGTTTTTGTTTACCAGATTTCTTAAAATGTGTGCTGCACTGTAGTAATAGCACAGTATCCCTGCCCTTCCCGCCACTGAACTATTGCAGCATCTCTTGGGGTATGTCTACACTATGGGATTAATCCGAATTTATATAATTCGAATTTGGGAAACAGATTGTATAAATTCGATTGTTTGCGGCCACACTAAGCACATTAATTTGGCGGTGTGCGTCCATGTACCGGGGCTAGCGTCGATTTCTGGAGCGTTGCACTGTGGGTAGCTATCCCATAGCTATCCCATAGTTCCCGCAGTCTCCTCCGCCCATTGGAATTCTGGGTTGAGATCCCAATGCATGATGGGGCCAAAAACATTGTCGCGGGTGGTTCTGGGTATATCCTCCCCCCTCTCCAGGAAGCAACGGCAGACAACCGTTTCGCGCCTTTTTCCTGGGTGAACAGTGCAGACGCCATACCACGGCAAGCATGGAGCCCGCTCAGCTCAAGACAGCAGTCATGAACATTGTAAATACCTCGCGCCTTATCGTGCAGTTTATGCTGAACAAGAACCTGGAAAACCAGGCGGCGAGGAGCAGGCTACAGCAGCGCGGCGACGAGAGTGATGAGGATATGGACATGGAATTCTATCGAACCGCGGGACCCGGTGCTTTGGAGATCATGCTGTTAATGGGGCAGGTTATAGGCATGGAACGCCGATTCTGGGCCCGGGAAACAAGCACAGACTGGTGGGACCGCATAGTGTTGCAGGTGTGGGATGATTCCCAGTGGCTGAGAAACTTTCGCATGCATAAGGGCACTTTCATGGAACTTTGTGACTTGCTTTCCCCTGCTCTGAAGCGCCAGAATACCAGGATGAGAGCAGCCCTCACAGTTGAGAAGCGAGTGGCAATAGCCCTGTGGAAGCTTGCAACGCCAGACAGCTACCGGTCAGTCGGGAATCAATTTGGAGTGGGCAAATCTACTGTGGGGGCTGCTGTGATGCAAGTAGCCAAAGCAATCACTGAGGTGCTGCTACACAAGCTAGTGACTCTGGGAGATGTGCAGGTCATAGTGGATGGCTTTGCTGCAATGGGATTCCCTAACTGTGGTGGGGCGATAGATGGAACCCACATTCCTATCTTGGCACCGGAGCACCAGGGTACCCAGTACATAAACCGCAAGGGGTACTTTTCAATGGTGCTGCAAGCACTTGTGGATCACAAGGGACGTTTCACCAACATCAACGCGGGCTGGCCGGGAAGGGTTCATGATGCTCGCGTCTTCAGGAACACTACTCTGTTTAAAGGGCTGCAGCAAGGGACTTACTTCCCGAACCAGAAAATGACCGTTGGGGATGTTGAAATGCCAATAGTTATTCTTGGAGACCCAGCCTACCCCTTAATGCCATGGCTCATGAAGCCATACACAGGCAGCCTGGACAGGAGTCAGGAGCTGTTTAACTACAGGCTGAGCAAGTGCAGAATGGTGGTAGAATGGGCATTTGGCCGTTTAAAAGGTCGCTGGCGATCGCTACTAACTCGCTCTGACCTCAGCCAAAGAAATCTCCCCATTGTTATTTCTGCTTGCTGTGTGCTCCACAATCTCTGTGAAAGTAAGGGGGAGACCTTTATGGCAGGGTGGGAGGCTGAGGCAAATCGCCTGGCTGCTGATTACGCGCAGCCAGACACCAGGGCGATTAGAAGAACACACCAGGAAGCGCTGTGCATCAGAGAAGCTTTGAAAACCAGTTTCATGACTGGCCAGGCTACAGTGTGAAATTTCTGTTTGTTTCTCCCTTCATGAAAACCAGCCCCCTTTATTGACTCATTCATTCTCTGTAAGCAACCCACCCTCCCCCTTCCCCCAGCTTTCTTTCAAAGGAAATAAAGTCACTATCGTTTAAAAATCATGTATTCTTTATTAAGTGATTATAAACATAGGGAGAGAACCAAGAAGGTAATCTGGGTGAGGTTTGGGAGGAGGATAGGAGGGAAGTAAAAGGCCACTGAATAAATTCAATATAATGACAGCCTTTTGGTTGGGCTGTCCCTTGGGGTGGAGTGGGAGGGTGCACGGAGCCTCCCCCCCCCCCGCGTTCTTACACGTCTGGGTGAGGGGGATATGGAACATGGTGAAGGGGGAGGGAGGTTATACAGCGGCTGCAGCGGCACTCTGTCATCCTCCTGCTGCCGTTCCTGAAGCTCCACCAGACGCCGGAGCATGTCCGTTTGCTCACGCAGCAGCTCCAGCGTTGCAGCCTGCCACCTCTCATCTCGAGCGTCCCTCAAGACCTCACGTTCACTGGCATCTTTCCTAAATTTAGATACAGTGTCCTTCCACTCATTCAAATGAGCTCTTTCATTGCGGGTGGATTCCATTATTTCTGTGAACATGTCGTCTCGTGTCCTCTTTCTACGCCGCCTTATCTGAGATAGCCTTCGGGACGGAGGAGGGAGGCTTGAAAAATTTGCAGCTGCTGGAGGGAGGGTTGAAAGAAAGGAGAGAAGTTTTTAAACTGATACATTTTACAGAACAATGCTTATACTCTTTCATGGTGAAAAACACTATTCACATTACATAGCACATGTGATTTCAGTACAAGGTCGCATTTTCCATCTTAATATTGAGTGCCTGTGGCTTTGGTGTTAGAGATCACAGACGCAGGTCCGGGCAACAGAATTCAGCTTGCAGGCAGCCATGGTAAGCCATTGTCTTTCGGCTTCTGCACCCTCCTTTCCCACATACCAAGCAAAGCCTGTTGACTGCTGCGGTTTTCCTGTTAACCTTCAGCAGCAGAAAACAAACTAACCCCCCCACCATCCAATTCTCTGGGATGATCGCTTTATCCCTCCCCCCACCGCATGGCAGGTATCAGGGAAGATCCCTGCAGAAACCAAACTAACCCCCCGCCCCCCTCGCCATGAATTCCCTGGGATGATCAATGTACCCCTCCCCCCACCGCGTGGCAGGTATCAGGGAAGATCCCTGCAGAAACCAAACTAACCCCCCGCCCCCCTCGCCATGAATTCCCTGGGATGATCAATGTACCCCTCCCCCGACCGCGTGGCTGGTAACAGGGAAGATCCCTGCTAGCCAAACGCGAAAAGCTCAGGGCCAATTCCCCGCCCCCCCCCCCTGTGCTTGGCTAACTGCAGGGAAGGATTTCTTTTCAGCCACGGGCAAACAGCCCAGTAGGAACGGCCACCTCTGTCCCCTTAATTAAGTTCCCGTATTTCAACCAGGTTACCATGAGCGATATCACTCTCCTGAGGATTACACAGCAAGATAAAGAACGGATGTTGCTTGAATGCCAGCAAACACCGGGACCATACGCTGCCAGGCTTTGTCAGGCAATGATACCAGATTACTTGCTGCAAGCATGGCGTGGTCAAGTGTCCTACCATGGAGGACGGAATAAGGCTGCACTGCCCAGAAACCTTGTGGCAAGGCTTTTGGAGTACCTCCAGGAGAGCTTCATGGAGATGTCCCTGGAGGATTTCCGCTCCATCCCCAGACACGTTAACAGACTTTTCCAGTAGCTGTACTGGCCGCGAATGCATCCCAAGTCCTCAGGGCAAATTAATCATTAAAAATGCTTGCTTTTAAACCATGTTTTATATTTTAAAAGGTAAACTCACCTGAGGTCCCTTCCATGGGGTCATGGTCTTGGCTACTGGCTTGGGAGGCTTGGGAGGGTACTTCAGTCAGGCTGAGAAAAAGATCCTGGCTGTTGGGGAGAACGGAGTGCTGGGTGCTCTCTGCAAGCTCGTCGTCCTCCTCCTCCTCCTCCTCCTCCTCTTCCCCATCCGCAGAATCCTCAGGTGTAGCTGATGAGACTATCCCCGACCCGGAATCCACGGTCACAGGTGGGGTAGTGGTGGCGGCCCCCCCTAGAATTGCATGCAGCTCGGCGTAGAAGCGGCATGTCCGCAACTCTGACCCGGAGCGACCGTTTGCCTCCTTTGTTTTTTGATAGGCTTGTCTGAGCTCCTTGACTTTCACGCGGCACTGATCTGAGTCCCTATTGTGGCCTCTCTCCATCATGCCCTTGGAGATTTTTTCAAAAGTTTTGGCATTTCGTCTTTTCGAACGAAGTTCTGCTAGCACTGAATCCTCTCCCCATATAGCGATCAGATCCAGTACCTCCCGTGCGGTCCATGCTGGTGCTCTTTTTTGATTATCAGCCTGCATGGTTACCTGTGCTGATGAGCTGTGGTATCTGTGGTCACCTGTGCTCTCCACGCTGGGCAAACAGGAAATGAAATTCAAATTTTCCTGGGGCTTTTCCTGTCTACCTGGCCAGTGCATGCGAGTTCAGATTGCTGTCCAGAGCGGTCACAATGGTGCACTCTGGGACAGCTCCCGGAGGCCAATACCATCGAATTGCGGCCACACTAACCCTAATTCGAATTGACAAAATCGATTTTGGCGCTACTCCGCTCGTCGGGGTGGAGTACAGAAATCGATTTTAAGAGCCCTTTATTTCGAAATAAATGGCTCCGCTGTGTGGACGGGTGCAGGGTTAATTCGATTTAACACTGCTAAATCCGAATTAAAGTCATAGTGTAGACCAGGCCTTGCCTCTTTAGCAGGGCCAGCTCTAACTTTTTTGCCGCCCCAAGCAGCAAAAAAAAGCGCCGCCCCGCCGTAACACCCCCCCCCAGCGCCGCCCCACCCCGCCTCCCCACCCCCCCACCAAGTGCCGCGCCGCCGGAACCCCCCCCCCGCCAAGCGCTGCGCCGCTGAACCCCCCCGTGCGGAGCGCCGCCGAACACCTCCCGCCGAGCTGCCGAACACCCCCGCCCCCCGTGGAGCGCTGCGCCGCCGAACATTCCCGAGCGCCGCGCTGCCAAACACCCCCGCCCCCCCACAGAGCACCACACTGCTGAAGCCCCCCCTGTCCGCCGAAACCCCTGTGGAGCGCCGTGCTGCCGAAACCCCCGCAGAGCGCCACGCCGCTGAACATCCCTGAGCGCCGCGCTGCCGAACACCCCCCGCCCCCTGCAGAGCGCCACACTGCCGAAACCCCCCCCCGCGCGCGGAGCACTGCCAAACACCCCCTGCCGAGCGCCGCCGAACACCTCCCGCCGAGCACTGCGCCGCCGGGAACCCCCACCCCGCCGAGCGCTGCGCCGCCGCAAGCCCCCCTCCCCCTGCTGAGCGCCGCGCTGCCCCCCGCCACCCCAAGATTGGCCGCCCCTTACCAGGTGCCGCCCCAAGCACATGCTTGGTTGGCTGGTGCCTGGAGTCGGCCCTGCTCTTTAGACAATGCTGGAAAGAAGCAATGAAAAAGCAACATTAACTCACAGGTCAAACTAACATTTATAATTAAAATTAAACCCAGCTTCAGATCATATATATTCAGTGTATCAGTTGATGCAATTATTTTAATGCAATCTCCAATGTTTATTAAGTAATTCTTATATGGTAGCTGTAATATTTGATTTGTAATGAATTATATCTATCAGGAATTGGAATTCCTGGCAAGAAATCTTTAAGCTGATGTTCAGTTGTTGTTTATTCCATGTTTCTTTAGTACCAGACTTCCATCCTCTAAATACTTATTTTTTTGTGTGCTTATCTGTTAAAACAAACAAACAAACAAAAAGAAGCAAAGCAGTTTGGTTTCAATATGTCAAAACTAACATGATAGCCATTTAAACTACAGTAGAAGTTAGAGATGGGCCTGAACTGCAACATGGGAGCCAAAGTCTCTTGTCAAGTTCACATCCAGTTCCAAACTTCATAGCTTGAGCCTCTCTCTCTAAGCCACTGGACCAAAAACATAGAAAGCGTGATACCAGGTCAGACCAGTTAATCATGTGTGGCCTCTAGCCATGTCAATACTTGCTGCCCTAGGACAGTGGTTTTCAAACTGCGGGTCACGACCCAGTTCTGGGTCACAGAATGTAAGGCACTGAGTTGTGGCGGCTCTGATCAGCACCGCCGACCAGGCCATTAAAAGTCCCATCAGCAGAGCTGCCCAGCTAAGGCAAGCTAATCCCTACCTGTTCTGACACCGCGCTGTGCCCCAGAAGCGGCCAGCAGCAAGTCTGGCTCCTGGGGGGGGGGGGGCACAGGGCTCTGCACGCTGCCCCGCCCCGCGTACCGGCTCCACACTCCCATTGGCGAGCTGGGGGGGCGGTGCCTGTGGGCAAGAGCCACATGAAGCCGCTTGCGCGCCTCCAACTAGGAGCCGGACCTGCTGCTGTCTGCTTCCGGGGAGCAGCACGGTCCACGGTGCCTGCCTTAGCACCCCCATTGTACTGCTGACCGGGAACCGCCCAAGGTATGCCCGCACCCCAACCCCACGCCCCACCCAAACCTGGAGCCCCTTCCTGTACCCCAAACCCCTCATCCCCAGCCCCACCCCAGAGCCTGCATCCCCAGCCCTGACCCCCTCCCGCACCCCAACCCCCTGCCCCAGCCCAGAGCCCCCTCCCACACCCTGAACCCCTCATTCCTGGCCCCATCCCACAGCCCTCACCCCTGCACCCCAACCCTCTGCCGCAGCCCTGAGCCCCTCCAATACCCCAAACCCTTCATCCCCAGCTCTGTTGGTTGCAGGCATCAACAATTTTCTTCAACAGGGTCACCAGAAAAAAAGTTTGAAAACCACTGCTCTAGGAGAATTAGAAACTTTCCCCCAATACACTGAGCCAATTGTGAGGGGGGGAATGAGTGAAAATACCCTGTCTTCTAAACATTCAGTTCCCATGACTTTTTAACTTTAGATCATGTATCAATCCTTTGTGATATCACCAACAGTCAAATAGGTTGATTGCTAGGAGCATGTGAAAAAAAATTTTCATCTATTCCACAGGGTGCGAGTGGAGTGTGGCATTTAAAAGACCTTACTGTGTTGAAAGCATCAGCTTTCCAAATGCTGGGCAAATGAAATCCTTTTCATAATATTTGGTCTCACTTTTCTGAACTATATAAACAAACGTAAACTCTTATACATTCTAGCACTGACATAATCTCACCTGTTCTTCTTTGTTTTGCTATGTGTCCTGCTCAGTACATGTACTTAGATACTTGATTTGAAACTAAATTAAAAATTTGAACAAATAAAGGCTAAACCAAAAAAAAAAAAAAAAAAACAACCCCATGGAGACTCCAGTTCAGAAAAAAAAACATTAGATGTTAGGCTCAGCAAGGGTATGTTACACAAGACTTTGGAAAAGTCTTCAGGAAACAAGATCCGCTTCTGTTTATAAAAGGATCTTAAATTATCCAGATTCAGATAAAACAGTAGCATCAAGCACCCAACCTACAGGCCAGATCTTATCTGCTTGATGTTTGTATGTAGCCTGGATGCAATAGTGAAGATTATGTTGTGAACTCCACATAGAGTAGGAACTAAATCCTTTAAAAAAACAAACACTGAGTTTCATCAAGCTCAAAAGTTCACAACTCTTAGGGGAAGTTAATCACAGAGTTTTTGAGAGTAAGAAGAGGTGGTAAAAATGTACTGACTTACAAGACTTGTAAAAGCCAGTCTCTTGAAATTTTCAGAAAGAGACAAATGCTGTTTTACAGTCTTCTACTTGAACAACTGTAACACACAAATATATGAAATCTGGCATGCTACTTTATTCACTGAGAGAGCACTGTGATCTGCTGTTAAGAAATTTGATGCAATGAAAAAAGATATTTTGAGCCTTTTTCATTGGAATTTATTTTATTTTTGGCACAGAAGCTGACATATTTTTTTTTCAAAGTCACAGGCTCACAGACACTACATTGATACACTATCATACTGCCTGCAATGGACCTGGGGGTATGATACACAGTCTGTGTTTGGATAGGGGTTTACATAGGAATCCACGATCAGATGCACTGTCTGTAGCCTAGGGGCAGAGGAGGGCTGTAGCCAGTTATGGGTCAGGGAGGAGTGAGCGGGTAATAGGTGGGGCTCAGAGTATGAATGGACCTGAGGACCGCATAGGGAGGTAGTGAGTATGAAAGGACAGACATTTCTGAAGGACAGTTGAATCCAGTTATGGGACAGGAGGGGATGAGCAGATAATAGGGACTCAGGGAGGGATCAGGGTAGCCCAGGAAGATAGTGAATATGGGCTAAGCCTGCTACATTCCCCCAAAGAACTGCTCCTCCCTCTTAATGCCCACCTAATATTGGCCCATCATTGCACCATTGCATCAGGGCAGAGGGAAAGCAACAGAATTCATATGCCATTCATGCATTCTGCAGTACATTACTGCTCATCTCATTTCCTGTTTATTCCCTTGTCTGGTGCCTTTCTCTTGCACATACAACAGCAGTCTGATAAGGAGCTTTGTGACTGTGGTTACTCACAGTGGGAACACAGGATGTAAACAATTTAGGAACTTTTGAGTATTTTTTTAACTTTAGTGTTAATTTAACTGATTATGGAACACAACATGTGAGCATCATATCCACACAAAAATACGCATACTGTAACTGAAAATTACACAGTCATTTGCCATGCTTACAACATTAACAGCTCAGTAATGAGACAGCCAAGGGAGGCCTTTAGGACCTGACACAAAGCCCACTGAAGGGAATCGAGTGGCTCCAGTTGACTTCAGTGGGCTTGGATGAAGGCCCATGGTGAATTCACATTAGAATTGGCAGATATAAAAATTTTATTAAAGTTAATGTTTAAAATTAAATATACACAAGTTAAGAGGGAAGGTACTATACATCTGGGGTCCGGCTTGAGTTATGAGGGATTACAGGTATCGGTTATGAGGATCATGAGATACATACATATCACATAACCAGCATAGACCCAGATTTGGGTGTGGGAGTTTTTAAAGCGTCAGTGGATAAGTGGCCTCGGGTATGCCATCCATGGAATGTATTAAGAGTCCAAGTCAGTATCAGTGTAACAAATAAGTACATGGGTGGGGTGCATCCCTTGGTTCGTCAGGGAAGGAAGTGGGTTATTTCCCTGGTCAGTGGTCTTGGTTAGTCAACGTGGTATTGACAGTGTCCCATGATGTGTTCCATATAGATGTCTCTGGACCACCTGATGGTGTCGGACACCATGAGCTGTCTCATGAGCCCAGGGCTGGCTCTAACTTTTTTGCCGCCCCAGGCAAAAAAGAAGAGCGCCGCCCCGCGGTAACACCCCCCCCCAGTGCCGCGCTGCGCCGGGCCGCCGAAACCCCCGGAGCGCCTCGCCTCCCAACCCCTCGCGCCCCCCCCCCTCGCGCCTCGCCGGACAGGCCAAACCCCCGCCCCCCCTCGCGCCTCGCCGGGCCGGCCAAACCCCCGGAGCACCGTGCCTAGGGTTACCATATTTCCACAAGCAAAAAAGAGGACACTGGGGGGGAGGAGCCCCGCCCCCATCCACTCCCTCCCACTTCCCACCCCCTGATCGCCCCCCTCAGAACCCCCAACCCCCCCCGTTCCTTGTCCCCTGACTGCCCCCTCCTGGGACCCCTGCCACTAACTGCCCCCTAGGACCCCACCCCCTATCTAAGCCGCCCTGCTTCTTGTCCCCTGACTGCCCCCTCCTGAGAACCCCCCACCCTCACTGCCCCCCTACAACCCTACCTGTCCCCTGACTGCCCCGACCCTTATCCACACCCCCACCCCATATTCACACCCCCGCCCCCAGACAGACCCCCGGGGACTCCCATGCCCTATCCAACTGCTCCCCGCCCCCTGACAGGACCCCCAGAACTCCCGACCCATCCAACCCCCTCTGCTACCTGCCTGCCTCGACCCCTCTCCACACCCCTGCCCCCCTGACAGCCCCCCCAGAACCCCCGACCTATCTAACCCCCTCGCTCCCTGTCCCTGACTGTCCCAACCCCTCTCCACACCCCCGCCCCCTAACAGCCCCCCCAGAACCCCAGACCCATCTAACCCCCACTGCTCCCTGTCCCTGACTGTCCCAACCCCTCTCCACACCCCTGCCCCCCTGACAGCCCCCCCCCAAACTCCCGACCCATCCAACCCCCCCTCCCTGTCCCCTGACCAGGGCCGGCTTTAAAGAGCCCAGGAATCGGGCTGCGCTCCGGCCGGAGCTCTGGCCGGGGTTGCGGGGCTTGGGGCCGGGCCGGAGGTGCTCGGCCGGCGCTGCTGGGGCCCGAGCCGGGCTGGGCCAGGGGTGCTCGGCCGGCGCCAGGCTGGCGCGCTCGGCCGGAATCGGGGCCGCTGCCCTGGGGCCCGAGCCGGGCCAGAGCCGCTGGGGCCGCTGGGCGCTGCTCGGCCCGGGCCGGAGGGAGCCGCTCGGCCAGGGCCGTGCCTCCCCGGAGCTCTCCTCGCGCCCCCCCCGCCCCAGCTTACCTGCTGCTGCCTCCCACTTGCCCCTGGCTTCTTTTCAGACTTCCCGCGAAGATCTGATTCGCGGGAAGCAGGGGAGGGGGAAGAGCAGGTGGGCGGAGCGTTCAGGAGAGGGGAGGAGGGGGAAGACAGCTGCGGGCCGCACAGCATGGTAAGGCTGCAGGGGATGGGGGGAGCCGGGAAGGGGCTTTGGGTGCCCAGCGGCGCTTGGCCACCGCTTTTCTGTCTATAAATAGCCGACCGGGGGGAAATCCCGGACATTTTTAGATTTTTAAAAATCCCCCCCGGACGGCTATTTATACACCGAAAAGCCGGACATGTCCGGGGAAATCCGGACATATGGTAGCCCTAACTGTGCCGGGCCGGCCAAACCCCCGGAGCGCCGGGCCGCCAACCCCCTCGCCGGAGTGCTGCGCCGGGCCGCCCAAACCCCCCGAGCGCAGCGCTGGCCAAACCCCCCCTCCCCCGAGCGCTGCGCCTTGCCGGGCCACCCAAACCCCCAGAGCGCCGGGCCGCCCAACCCCCCCGAGCGCTGGCCCGGGCTGCCCAAACCCCCGGAGTGCCGGGCCCAAACCCCTGAGCGCCATGCCGGGCCGGCCAACCCCCCGCCCACCCCCCCCAGCGCTTCACCGGGCCGGCCAAACCCCCGGAGCACCACGCCAGGCCGGCCAAACCCCCGCCCACACCGGAGCGCCGCGCCAGGCCGCCCAAACCCCTCGAGTGCCGCGCCGGCCAAACCCCCACCCCCCCCGAGCGCCTCGCCGGGCCGGCCAAACCCCCAGAGCGCCAACCCCCCCCCGGAGTGCTGCGCCGGGCTGCCCAAACCCCGCCCCCCCCTGAGCGCCACGCCTCGCCGGGCTGGCCAAAGCCCCCGAGCGCCGGCCCGGGCCGCCCAAAGCCCCAGAGTGCTGGGCTGCTCAAACCCCCGCCCCCTGAGCGCCACGCCGGGCCACCCAAACCCCTGAGTGCCGCGCCGGGCCACCCAAACCCCTGCCCGCCCCCCGAGCGCAGCGCCGCGCCGCCAAAACCCCCGGAGCACCGCACTGCCCAAACCCCCGCCCTGGAGCGCCGCGCCGGGCTGCCCAAACCCTCGGAGCACCTCACCGGGCCGGCCAAACCCCCGCCTCCCCCCGGAGCGCCGGGCCGGCCAAACCCCCGGAACGCCGCGCCAGGCCGGCCAAACCCCCGCCCCCCCCCAAGCGCCGGGCCGCCCAACCCCCCCAAGCGCCGGGCCGGTCAAACCCCCACCCGAGCGCCTCGCCACCCAACCGAGCGCCGGGCTGTGCCGCCGTAGCCCCCGACTCCCCCCCCCCCCCCCAGCGCCGCACCGCTGAAACACCCACCACGCTGCCCGGCCGAAACAAACAAACAAAAAACCTTGAGTGCCGCCCCGCCGAACAAAAAACAAAAACACCGTGAGCGCCCCCGCCACCCCAACATTGGCGCCCCTTCTAAGGTACCGCCCCAAGCACGTGCTTGGTCGGCTGGTGCCTGGAGCCGGCCCTGCATGAGCTGGGCGTAGCATCAACCAACTCTGCACGCTCTCAGTACCAGCTCGTTGTGGGGGTCCCATGAGCCCAGGACTCCCACAATCAGGGCGTGTATCTGGACCTCGTAGCCCTGGGCTCTCAGGGTGTCAGCCAGAGGGGTGTACTTCAACGCCTTCCGTGCTTGGGCCTCGTGGAAGGCCGGTGACCTGTTTTCAAATGGCACCATGACGTCCACCATGAGGACCTTCTTCTTTTCTGCATCCATCACGACGATGTCGGGTCGCAGTCAGCTGTCTGTCCTGGGGATGGCGGAGTCGACGGTGATCTTCCCCAGGGACAGTGGGATGGCTTTCACCAGCCGGTTCTGGATGGTGTTATGGCGGTGCCACCAGGCTCCGGAGTGCGGTTTGCATACACACAGGACGTGGGTCAAGGTCTCATTGGCATAGCCACACTTCCTCCAACGCTTGTCCTGGTTGCCGTGTCGGATGGCTCCGCTGAGGGGAACGCAGTTGAGTCGGGCCCGGTGGACGAACCGCCAGTTGGCGAACCTGGTGAAGCTGCCCCCAGGGAGGAAGTGGTTGCTGGCATCCCACTTGCTGGACACCTCGAACACCTTGCCCTGGTCCGGCTTCCGCTTGAGGTTCTCGGCATAGTGGCAGCGGATGGCGTCTTTCAGGGTCCTTTCCAGCATCGTTCTGGTGGTTGGGGTGATGATGGTGTGGTCCAGAGTCTTTACGCGTGGCACCAGTATTCCCAGCTGCCGGTGCTCCTCGCACCACTTCCAGCGGCAGCCGACCCTCTTTTCTAGGTGTCTCGAGGCGTTGCGGGTGCGGGACCAGAGAGAGGACAGGTCTTCCCTGTCTCTCCTGAGCTCAGCCTCCAGGGAGCCGCTGAGGTAAGTGGTGACGTCCTGCTCGGAAGGGGCCCTGGCGATGCGTTTCCTGACCACATCCCATACGGCTTCCTCCGCGATGCTCGTCACCATCGGGTCCGGGCACGTCAGGAGGCGGAAGGGGTGGGTCATCACCGCCACGTTGCACAGGTCGCCCACCCGAGGTATGTTGGTGCCGCCCTGCCTGTGGGAAATGTAGATGATGTCGGTGCTGGCAGGGCCGGCTCTGGCTTTTTTGCCGCCCCAGGCAAAAAAGCCTCCGCCCGCCGCCCCCTTCCCCCCGTGGGGGGGGGGGGCGGCGAGCCCCGGCGGGGGCTCTGCTCTCCCGCCGGGGGGAGGGCGGCCGGAGCCCCGGGGCGAGGGTGGCGAGCCCCGGCGGGGGCAGGGCGGCGAGAGGGCGGCGAGCCCCGGCGGGGACTCCGCTCTCCCGCCGGGGGGAGGGCGGCCGGAGCCCCGGGGCGAGGGTGGCGAGCCCCGGCGGGGGCTCCGCTCTCCCCCCGGCGGCCGGGGGCAGGGCACCGGGGGGGGAGGGCGGCGAGCCCCGGTGGGGGCTCCGCTCTCCCCCCGGCCGCCGGGGGGAGGGCGCCGGGGGGGAGGGCGGCCGGAGCCCTGGGAGGAGGGCGGCGAGCCCCGGTGGGGGCTCGGCTCTCCCCCCCCCCCCCGGCGGCCAGAGCGCCGGGGGCAGGGCGGCGAGCCCCGGCGGGGGCTCGGCTCTCCCCCCGGTGGCCAGAGCGCCGGGGGCAGGGCGGCGAGAGGGCGGCGAGCCCCGGCTGGGGCTCGGCTCTCCCCCCGGCGGCCAGAGTGCAGGGCCGGGGGGAGGGCGCGGGGGGGGGGAGGGCGGCCAGAGCGCCGGGGGGAGGGCGGGGAGCCCGGCTGTGGCCCCGTTCTCCCCGGCGGCCCGAGCGCCGCGCCGCCCCCCTCCAGGTGCTGCCCCAAGCACCAGCTTGGTTGCCTGGTGCCTGGAGCCGGCCCTGGGTGCTGGCCATCTGGGGAAGGTAGAGCCATTTCCTCACCAGCTGCCTGATGGTGCTGTCGGCCTTGTTATGGGGCACCTTGGCTACGGCCGATCCCCTGAAGATAAAGGAGATGCGGGGGATCAGGAAGGTATTGAGGGCGTTGATCTTTTGCCAGAGGGCAAGCAGGGAGGAGTCAATTTTGGCCGTGTCCCGCAGGATCTCCACAATGGTGTCTTCGGGGGTCTGTTGGACGCGGACTCCTGTGGGTGTGTCCAGGTGTTGGTATACCTTTCCCTCCTCGAAGGAGGCCATGGGCTCACCCTGGATCAGGAACCGTGATGCCCAGACTAGAGCCTGGCACCACCGTCAACGTGGAGGGAGGCACACTTTTTGGGGTTGAAGCGGAGGCCCATCCACTCGGTGGCTTGTCTGGCGACATTGAGCATCTGCTGGAGGCTTTCCGAGCTGTTAGCGACCAGAGCTAGATTGTCCGCGTAGGCCAGGATGCTGATTTTCTTGCCGTGCAGGTCAAAGCCGGTCAGGCCACTGGAGATGGCTCGGATGAGCGGTTCCATGGCCAGGTTGAAGATGATGGGGCTGAGGGGGCAGCCCTATTTCATGCCGCAGCAGATGGGGATGGTGACCATCTCTCCATCCGTGGTGCGGATGGTGGTGGTGCAGTCCTTGTAGAGGTCCTGGAGGATCTGGATGAAGGTTTCTGGCATCCCGAACTCTCCCGGGTGGCAAAGATGTGATGGTGGGGTATGGACCTGAAGGCGTTGGTCAGGTCAAGCCATGCTATGGCGCACTGCCTCTTTGACCTCCTGGCGTCCTGGATGGCCATCTGAAGAAGGAAGTTGTGCTTGCAGCATCCCTCGCAGGACATGAAAAGTGTGCAACCCCTGTGTTTTACTGTTGTGGTGGTTGTATGAAGACCAACAGCCTGTGAACCCATCCCCTGGCTGCCTTCTGAACCTAGTTGACCTCAGCTTGTGCAGTGCTGTTGTACCCCTGTGTCCCTCCCAGAATATTAGAGAGACAATGTAGGTAAGGTGATATCTTTTATCGGGCCAACTTCTGTTGGTGAGAGAGATGAGCTTTGGAGCTACCCACAGCAGTAGCCTGAAAGCCTGGCTCATTTCAATAACGTCAATAGTATCCATTCCTGATCAGCAGCAGAAGAGGCAAAGAACTGAAAAGAAGGGGTTTTTTGGAGGGTGGGGGGCGGAGGCGATTCACCCTTTTTCATTCACACTAATATTTATTCCGGGAGATTTTTACTACTAAGCTCTGCAAAAAATAATAATATAATAATAATAATCAAGGAAACCATGCTGCGTACTTACACCACGCTTTGATGGACAAAGCACTTTGCAAACATCAACCTAAGGTAGGGTGACCAGATGCATAGGTGCCGACTCCGTGGGTGCTCCGGGACTGGAGCACCCACGGGAAAAAATTGCCGGAGTCAGAGCGGGGCCGGGGTCGAGCACCCACCAGTGCCAAGGAAATTTGGCGCCTGTGACCAGATGTTCCGATTTTATAGGGACAGTCCTGATATTTGGGGCTTTGTCTTACGTAGACGCCTATTACCCCCCACCCCCTGTCCCGATTTTTCACATTTCTGTCTGGTCACCCTAAGAACCGTCCCCAGGCGTCTCCCAAGATGTGACTGCCCCGTCCCAGCATCACAAGGCTGCAGTGCGCCACTTTGCCCCGCTGGGGGCCCCCACGCTGCCATTCGCACAGCCCGCGGCCGCACGCAGACTGGGGCCGGCAGTAGGCGGGGCGCGGACACCCGCTGGAGACACCGCGCTGCTGCCGGGAGCCCCCCGCTCTCACCTGGAACGCCCCAGCCCGAGCGTTCCAGGGCCGGCGGCAGCTCATTGGTGCAGCGGGAGCCGGGGGCCAATGGGAAGGGGGACTACGACTCCCAGCCACGCTCGGGACCGCGCCCGCCGGGCGGCGTGTGCGCTGCGGGGGGCAGTGCCGGCCGGGTGCTACCGGCTCCCAGGGGAGGGCGCAGCCTGCGCGGGCTGGAGGCGGGGTCACGCTGACACGGTGCCGGCGTTGGAAGCGGAGCCTGGCTGGGGAAGGCGGCGGGAGGTGAGTACAGCCCGGTAGGTCTCGGCTCACTGAGCGGGACGACCAGCGGGTCCGGGGCGTCCCGGGTGGGGGCTCGCGTCCCCTGCGCTCCGCTGCCGGGCAGCCGGCGGGGAGCTGCGCCCTGTGGCAGCGGGAAGTCTCCGGGGGGGGACTCCGGGGCTGCTGCAAGTGACCCGGCTCCTGGCTCTCCCGGCCTTGCTGCGCCGCTCGCCTAGCGGATCGCCGCCCTCCAGCCCTAGCGCTGTCGGGCTCCCGGGGGTGTGCCCCGCCAGGGGCGAGAGTCGGACCTGGAGCTGGGCCCGGGCTGCCCGCCGATGCCCGCTAGTTCCTGAGCGGGCCGGTGTGTGCACCCCGTTAGATGTGGCCGCTAGCTGCTCACACACCATCTAACCATCGCTGTGCTTCAAACCGCCCCCAACTGGGTGCGGGTGAAAGGAGAAGCCGGGGGATTGTTGTGACATAGGATCAGTCATTTCCTGGCAATGGGATCTGGTGACTTTACACGTCGCAAGAATACAATATTTCTGCGCTGAAGGGAGGAACCTGGGGAGCACTAATACCAATACTCTGTCCTTCAGAAGTGACTTCCAGCCAGGGATCTCAGTCTCTTTAAAAACTTTTACCAGTTAAGTTTCCCAACACTCCTGCACACTGTGTTGGTACATTATGATCCTGGCTATGCCAGGCTTGGAGGAACATATAAAACCGCTAGGTAGTCAAATGAGCCATTGCATCAGGCCTTGATATGAACATTCATGTAATCCGCTGGTGAAGGACACATTTTCTTGGTCATGTCTGCTATAATATAGCTCTGACTCAGCAGGGCTTCTGATCATAACTCTTCACACCCATTATGTAAAGGCATTCACACCTGTGTGCACTGATGCTTGACTTCATCACATTTAGAGTGAACTAGCTTGCACTGGGAAAGCTGGCTGGCTTTCTTAAGAAGGGGGTTTCATTTCAGACACTTGATTTTTGGTGGTGTTTTCAACAAGAGAGAGAAAAAATTGTCAGAAGGTCCCTTTAAATACTTGTGTGTACAAATATAGTCTGCTATAAGTGTATCTAAGGCTTGCTTATCTGAAATCCCTAGGGAACAGGGTTCTGTTTTAGGTAAACAGTGGGATTTGGCTAAGTAAATTTCTGCTGTATTACTAACCCCATTTTA
Source organism: Emys orbicularis (assembly GCF_028017835.1). Classification (NCBI taxonomy): domain Eukaryota; kingdom Metazoa; phylum Chordata; order Testudines; family Emydidae; genus Emys; species Emys orbicularis. The sequence continues at coordinate 27,952,714 of NC_088683.1, read as the reverse complement.
CAAATGAGAAAGTAAGGCAATCACTTGCCCAGCTTCACGCAGCAAGTCAGTGAGGGTATGTCTTTGCCGCAGTTAGCTCAAGTTATCTTCGTTTGAGTTAGCCTAGCCTGTGTGAGAGCAGCCATGCTAAAATAACACTTGCTTGTCTGTAGTGCTAGGACTTCTGGGGGCACATCCGACAGTTCTTAGCACTGCAATAAGCTAAGCCACACTATGAATTCTTTCTTGGTGTGTTGTGGGAGAATTTGCCTGGTCCTTTCTGGGAACTGTGAGAAGGCATTGGAGGACTATGGGTACTCAAATGAAGATAGTTTGAGTCCATACTGCAGAACGTCATAGCAAACAGATTGTGCCTGCTTGAGCTGTAGCTTATATCCCCTCTTAGGCCAGCCAGCTCAGGTTAGAAGCACCACTTCATTCAAGTTAACCGTTTTTGTGTGTGGACAGGAGTAGAGTCAAGGACAACATTTGAGTTATAACCTGAGTTAACTTTGCAGTAAAGATGAGCCTTGAGAGAGGTAGGAAGAGCTCTACTTCTTCCCAGTCTTGGGCTCTAATTGCTATGCTACACTTCCTTTTCCAAAGTAACTAATTTGGAAAGCTGTAAATTTTTTGGGACTCTGTGTGTTGCAATCAGACACACCTAGATGGTGGTAACAATTCCCCTCAAACGCTGATGTGCCCGGAACTCAAAGAAGTTGTCAGACCTCAGAAGTTAAACTATCAGATCCTGCAAGGGGCAACGACATGTCCTGCAAGAAGGGTGCTCACTCTCTTTCAGGATCGTGCCTTTAATTGTCACAGACCCCAATTACTGACACACTTATTGTTTCTAGCATACTTTGGGAAGGGGTACTGTATACATGGATTTGACAATTTAAATTGTGAAGTGTAAAACTCTTTGGGCATAGCTGACACAAACATTATATTAGCTATGCTTATATATTGGTTTATGTGCTACCTTGCTTTTGTTGTAACTGGTGATATTAAAGACTGGAACTTTCAAAAATGCCTAAGTGCCTAAGCCACTTAGACTCTTACTCTCCAGTGTTACATTTAAAAAACTGTAATGAAGTTGAAACAAGAGTTGACTGTCAGGAAATCCGCAAGTTGCTTCAGCAATCTGTCTTACCCTCACATATGTCTAGGGTTTCTGGGTTTCAGTTTAAACCAATAACTGGTGGAAATCCAAAGCAACTCCTCAGTGTTGTCTACTCACAGCATCCTCTGGTGTAGTTGTACTGTTGCTCAATTATGGTTTCATTTTTGCAAGGCCTGAGAGTTACTTCTGGCCGACGTTTTTTATCCTGCAACAGCTGACACTTAAAGCTAGTCCAGGAGTGTCAACCCTTGCACTGCTTTCCTTGTTAGTGATGTCATCAGCTGTAAGAGGGGAAATGCCAAACCCAGAATGTGAGTCTCCAATTAAATACATTTTACATCAGCTTCATTGCCTTACCTGGGGAGCTTCAAGTCTGCTGCTTAGTTCCATTAAGCAGGAATCCTCAATACTTCTAGAGAAATGAATGCAAACTGTTCTACTTTGAACTCATCCCCTCCTTGTTTAACCTTGACAGTGAATTATTGAGGAAGCTGATTTCCATTGGATGATTCTCCCAAATGAGGAACACACCAGGGTCCACTCCTGAGCAAACAGGAGACGGGAAGTTGCTATCAGTTAGATAACATAATCTTAGATAAATAGCAAGTGCCTGAATGAGGGCAGAACCTGTCATGAACCAAATCCCGCTCATGGAGTCATTGAGGTTGATGATATTACTCATATGAGTAGGGCAATTGGAATTTAGTCCAAGGTGTATTTCACACAAATCTACATTAGAAGTGTAAAAAAAAAAAATTAAGCAAGGGTTGAATATTGCCCATGTCGTCTTTTGTTTTCAGTGTAAATGTAGATTATTTCCCTGACTGGAGAGTTGAATGGTTTTGAAGAGGGAGAGAGGCTCCATTGGATAAATAATATCAGTTCACACACAATAGAAATAGTTGCTACTACTTCTCCCAGAAAGAATCTTCCATAGAATAAAGTTTTCATCAGCTAGGCCAGAAATGAGTCTCTCAGGGATCCCCCACACCTGAGGTTGGGGCAGACTCTGCAGTGCACCTCCCCAATAGAACAATTAGGGAGAAACGATGCTAAGGAATCCTTGGAGAGATTTTTTCCCCCCTCTCTCAGGTTTTACCATGAGGTGAGAGCACCTCATCTGACCCGCTCACTTGTTATATTGATTGATTAAATAAATGCTGTAATGGACACAAGAATAAAGGATGATCTTAGGAAGTCCAGCTGTGACTCTTTTTTTTTTTTTTATCCATCCACAATGCATAAAAAGACTGATAAGTCTGTCTCTCTCGTCACACTTTCCTTGATAATAGTCCTTAATGTCAGAGCCTGTTAAAACAAAACCTCATACACACAGTCATGCACCTGGTTGTTTTTCCACTCTCCTTGCAAAAAATGCATAAAAGATGCTAGGGCTGGCTATCCTGAGCTAAAACGTCTAAACTCCAGCCCCTTTAAATTGTAAATTCACTTGTCTGTATGTTACATGGAGTGTGGAAAAGCATTTTGGGTTTGTTTGTGGAGTGTGAGACCTAGATTTATGTTCTCTCCCTCCTAGTCGGTGACAAGGGGTCTGACTTCAGAATGATTGCATCAGTGGCCTTGGGTTTGGGCCACTGATGCACTCAACCCAGGGATTGTTGTCTCTAGGGAGATGAACTTGGCCCATAGTTTCATGCACCTGCCAAATCCTGACCAACCCATTTCAGCATGATGAAGTGGACATAAGTCAAACTATGACCCTGATTTCTCCCCCCCCCCGAATATCATGAGATTTGATTGAACATTTTTAACTGTTTTACTCCTCTTGCATGAGGCAAAGCTGTTTAACGAGAGGGCAGTGATGAAGTAAGGGTGGCAAGATCAGGCCCAGAGTCACCAGAGCTGCAAAAGAGAGGAATACAAATGGCCAAACGATTAAATCTCCCTCTGTTTTTGCTGTGATAGGGTTAGTTATGCTGGAAACAAGAGCCCCCTCTTATCTGAACTTTGTGGGGGAGGGCCTGGGGTGCTTTGCTGTTTAAAGTGAGCCGTGATTTGAACTGTCTTATCAACGTGGCATAAGTATCACATGTTCCAAAAATGGGTATTAGTGACCTATAATAGGTTGTCATGGAGAAAACAAACAGCAGCTATTGAATGCAAAATAGCATATTAAAGGGCTAATGAATTTGGTGGCATGGAACAAATCTTTAGAAGCTAAAATATTTTAATCTTTGACATGGGAAATGAGGCATGAAACCTCAATCATCAATTGTATGATCTAGGATATTTTTAAAAAAACCCAGTAAAGTGCAGTAGCTGCAGAAAGATCAAAGGTAGTTGTATTTTCTGAGGAAATATTGCTATTGTCCTTCATCCAAGAGATCATAGGTTAAAAATTATATAGAGAAATTAATCCTGTATGTCCATGAATTTTATGTTGAATCACTCTAGGGATTTTCTTGTATGTTTTCTTCATGCAGTTTCAGTTTGCGATGTACAATGCAAATGGACAGCACCACATGTAGCAAAACAATTAGGGCATCACTCAAACAGTCAAATTATGATACCCTTACTTAGTCTGAGTAAGGGCAGCTTATACCACAGATAGTGTCATTGACTCCAATGGGACTTCTTGTAGAGTAGGCTGATACTCAGTCTGAGTAGTAAAACAATCTGGACCTCAGAGAGGAAATACAAACATGTAGGAACAAATCTTGAGGTCCTTACAGGGTCCCTTCAGTGGGAGTTTTACCTAAGTAAGGGCTGAGTTGAAATTCAGGGCCCTTGCAATAATTCTGCATGGTCAGATCCCATTATTTCATTACAGAGCTCATCCGCTGAGTTCATTGTTCCACTCTAGTCAGCACTGGTGAGGCCTCAGCTTGAATATTGTGTCCAGTTTTGGGTACCACACTTTAAGAAACACGTGGACAGCTTGGAGAGAGTTCAGAAGATTGGCTTAGGGCAGAAATAATTGCTGGGCAGGGGAATGGGCAGATGTGGGAGTGATAGACATCACCATCACTTTTTTCACACCTCTTAGCCCTGGTCACTCATTGGTGGATTTGACATGGGCAGGCAGTGCAGAAGGTATGTGTGTTAGATTGGCATGAAGAGAGGCTGCTGGTTGGTAGCTGGAAGAAGAGGGGTTTCTGGCAAGAGGGAGCAGCATGGTAGAATGTACAGAGGAGATAGTGGGGGGGGGGGAAGAAACCATGTTTAGTCAGGAGACTTGGGTGGAACAGAGGGAATGAGTGCGGGGAGTAGGATGAAATGAGGGCAACGCTGTAGTCAGGAGCAGATTTATGCAGAGCCTTAAAAATGAGGGTGAGAAGCTTGAACTATATATGGAGGTTAAGAAATCACAAATGGTTTCAAAGAGGGGAGTGATATGATCTGGGCAGTGCGTGAGGAACGTGACTTTGGATTAACTGGTGCATGGGGCAGAAAGGCAAATGGGGGAGATAGAGGTGTAGCTGGGTGCTTTAGTGGGGGGGCTGTAAGTGAACGAATGGATTTTTGAAACCAAGGAGGAACCAACTGGTTCCTAAAATGTGGAATTGGAGAGAGGAGTTAAACATGACTCCAAGCATGGGAGACAGGAAAGATTTTTGCTTTGCTGTATTGTAGTGGGATGCAGGACAACCAGGATGAGATGTGAGGTGGTTAGAGGTAGGTTTGAGAGTCATCCGCATAGAGTAAATGAAGCCATTTGGGAAATGAGTCTGACCCAGGTTAAAGTGCAGAGCGAGTTAAGAAGGGGACCACTGAGAGAACCCTGAGGAACACAAGGGACCTGATTCTCTGTGACCTAGCACCTTGTCTGAGCACTTACACCCTTTTTGCACTGGTGTAAAACATTACCATCCTGATTTTTAGCATTTTACAGCCACTGTGCGCTGGTGTGATAACTGCACAAGTAGGGCAAGGGAGAATCAGGCCTGAGAAGAGAAGGGGGTTGAAAAAAGAGTAAATAGTAATATTTCTTTAAATAACGTTGTTGTTTCCTAAATAGATGTGGGATTTACAGCCTTTGCAATCTCCTGTTAACCATGAATGGTTTGAAATGTGGATGCATGGGGCATTTGTTGTCTTGAGCTACAGCATGTTTCCTCTAGTCCAGTGGTCTCCAAAGTGGGGTGCGCAAGAGGATCCTTGAGGGTGCGCGGCAGGAGGAGCGCTTTTTTTTTTTTTTTTGCTTCGTCCAAGCGCCTTTTTTTGTTTGTGTTTTGTTTTGCTTCGGCAGTTTGGGCGGAAGTCTGAGGTAGAGCCGGTGCGGCGGGGGTGCGTGCTCAAAAATTTTTTACTCATAGGGGTGCGTGATCAAAAAAGTTTGGAGACCACTGCTCTAGTCCATAGGTTAATAGCCATGACCATCACCCCAAAAACTAAAAGATAACACTTCAAAGGGCTGCAGTCCGAGTTTAACTTGGATTCGTCCAACAGAAAAGCATTCCTGTATATTTAGTGTAACACATTAAACCTACCTGTATTGTAAGGCTATGTTTGGAGATAAGAAGGCATATTGTGTTGGTAGAGTTAATATGTTTGCTGTGTTTAACGCAGTCAAAAGGTGTGTGAAGACTTGTAGGGGAGCTGCTCTTAGGTTGGCTAATCCAGCAGTGCCACTGGATGGTCACAGAATGTGCAGTTTAAAGAAACAAAACTGTCCTATTGTGAGACTGTTTTTTTTTTTTTTTAAAGTGTACCTATTAAATATCTGAACTCTACATAATTTCACACTTCTGCCTCTGTTACTCTTCATTGTGTGCTGTGTTTTGGCTAAGGGGGATGAGCTGCTCCACCACTCGTGGCCATCCAATATATCCGTACAGTTAAAAACATTCACACAAGGCCAAATCCAGGTCCAGTGAAATCAATGGGAGTTTTCTCACGGACTTCAACCAGACCAGGATTTGGTCTGTAATGCAGTTTCCAGAAGCCAATGTAGATTGTTTGAAGCTTCCTGATGGAGCACTTAGAGCATACCCAGCGTGGTACGCAGAAGTCTTCCAGGGGGTACATCAACTCTATAACAGGCTACATAAAAAAGCACTAGCAAAGTCAGTACAAACTACAATTTCATACAATGACTTGTTTATACTGCTCTATATACTATACACTGAAATGCAAGTACAATATTTATATTCAGATTGCTTATTCATTTTTACCATATAATTATAAAATAAATCAATGTTTCCGAAATGGTGTGCTGTGATCCTTTTATATTTTTGTCTGATTTTGTAAGCAAGTAGTTTTTAAGTGCGGTGAAACTTGGGGGTACACAAGACAAATCAGACTCCTGAAAGGGGTACAGTAGTCTGGAATGGTTGAGAGTCACTGACTTAAGCTTTGTCTACATTGGCACTTTTGTCATGAAAACTATTGTAGCTCAGGGGTGTGGAAAAAATACCCCCTGAATGACAAAAGTTTTGACGATGAAGGCGCCAGTCTGGACAGCGCTTCGTCGGCAGGAGCCATACTTCCGGCGACGAAGCTACCATCCCTCATTTGAGGTAGTTTTATTTTGTCCCCAGGAGAACTCTCTCCTGGCAATAAAGAGCGGCTACACTGTGTGCCTTACAACTGTGCGGCTGTAGCGGCGCGCCGCTTTAAGGTATGCAGTATAGACATAGCCTTAGAACATTGTCACCACATGGAGTTAATGTGGCAAGAGTCCCACTTTTTCTGACACCTTCAGGTTAATAATAGCATCCAGAGCAGGCCTTTATCAGTCAGATAAAGAACCACTACCTCTTAAGTCTCCTGCATGTAGCCTGTCAATTACCCCAGCTTATCTGGCTGATAAGAAATACTGCTGGTACTCTTATTGCTTAGTAATTCAATCTTTGTTGTTAAGCACTGATTATCTGAGAGCAGCCTTCAGTATATAGCATATATATTCACATTTCAGTGGCAAGGGAAGTAATTGTAACATGTCCTCTTGGGGTCTAAGTCTTCTGCATGAATGAACAGCACTTTATACATGAGTGTCACTAGCAGTCTTTGAGCCTAGTTTATTAGTTTGTAAATCAGTTTCCATGCTATAAAAAAGTTAATATTAATAAAGATGCAGACAAAATGTCACTTTAAATAGTTTTTTCTCCTGATTTAGTCAGAACTAAAGTAAAATATAAACTTTTTTACATCCTTTATGTCAGTGGAGTTGCTCCAGACTTACGCTAATGTAAACGCAATGCGAGTCCAGCCGTTACATTGTTTCTGACAATCTATCTTCTCTAGGACCTGGCCACCATCCGTAATGAGCTGTGACTCATAATCTTCCTCGATTAGTACTTGGTGGTGGTTACAATTCCCTCTGCATTGCTATCAGTCTTTCTCTCTCCACCTCTGGTGTATCTTTTCTTTGGTTGTGATCTCTTTGAATTTAAAGAGAGTGGTTTATAAAGTACAATAACAACCAGTATATTCTTTTGTGGTTTGTATCAAGTGCCTCAGCAGGGGAATTGGTGAGGAAGGAAGGTAATTTTATGACTAAAATGATTATTCCTTCTCCCTCACTGTGACTCTCTCTAATGATGTGTCTGTCTGTACCTCAACAGTGGATTCTTTTGCTGACAGTCTTAGGCCTTGATCCTGCAAATAATTAGTTGCATGTGTCATTCTACATGTATGAGAAGTCCCATTGAAGCCAGTGGGAGTACTGGTGTGGAGAAAGCTAAGCATGTGGGGGGGGGGGGGGAGATTGGGGCCTTAGTTTGTACAGTTAAAATACATTCACCCTAAAACATTAGACATATAAGAAAAGTAATGCCCAATTGTAATCTAAAATTTGTGCCCACATGAGGTTTCCATAGCAACTCCTACACTACTGTCTGTTCTGTTCACTGGTGTCTCCCGCGCATGGCCCAACCAAAGGGAATTCCTGAAACAAATGTATCCAGCTCATCCCTGTTTGCTGGACTAGCTCTTTGGGGCCTAACTTGCACCAGGGCCTATGCTGGTCTCTGGTAACCCTGATACCAGGGCAGCTCAGAACCACCCTTTCCCCACCCCCATGGTACAGCTTGGCCAGATCAGGGAATCTAACCTTAACATGTTATAACATTGCATCATTCATGGCAATCAGTGCTATCCTATCTCTTCAACTTTCAGGTTACTAAGGTGAAGCAGATGCATACTGTTTACTTTTAAAAGCCAATATGAAAAAAAGTGCTGCTTTTTTTTTGGCTTTATCCTGTCCATCCAAGTTCCCTTTCTGCAATCTGACATGTTTTACATTAACCAGGTCCTATTTACTTAATAGTTTAATGGCCCTGTCTCATTGCTCATAAATGAGAGTGGAAAATTTCTTTTTACCCATATTTGCACAAACAAGCTATGCAGAGCAACAGACAGGATGAGCACTGTATGCCTGTAAGGTGTTAAGAAACTTGGAAGTCAGGTATTTTTAGCTGGTTGTAGACACTTTTTGTCATTCAAAATTAACTCCCATTGATTTCAGTGAGCACAAGATTGGGAATAAATAACACCTGGCACAGGCATTGGGAGACTAGCCTTTTGAAGGTAATGGGGATTGTGCCTACTTCCATCCCCTACTTGCCTGAGAGATAGTATTGTCATAGCTGAAATAAGAGAGTGTAAATTTTTAGGGGAAGGAGGCAATCAAGTGACTGACTGCTTGGAGTAAAGAGAAGTGAATTTCTGAATTTTTAAAGGGGAGTCTGTATTTGTATTTGAATTTCAGCTCCTGGTCCTATTAACAGTGACCCTTTATAAGGAGAGGTAGCAGGAAGTAACTCAGAAATAACACATCTCCCTAAACTGTTGCAGTCCTCTTCAGAAAGACTGTGGTGAGGGAAAGGGGAAGAACAGATGAAAGTGAATTTAACCCTCAGTGTTAAATTTGAATGTCCATACTTGCAAAATAATTGATGCTGGAGATTTTTACCTGAAAGAGAAATGTAGAAATATTCACTTCTGTGTAATAAAGACCACAACTGTGATTTTTACAGCTGCTATACAAGCTGTCTGATCAATGCATTTGTCACCGCACTCGTCACTGTAGTATCTGAGTAGTCAAACTGAGGTCCTTAAAGCTTCTTGGAAGGAAATCCCAAACTAGATGTTTAAGAAATAACAATAATGAGCTAAACTGTATATTTGTGTGTCTAGGGTTTTTTTGTAGAGACGTTGGAGTGGTTCTTCCGTTCCTGATAATTGAAATGTACTATGGAACATGTTCAAGAACATGAAGAGTGCCTTCTGCAAACCCAGATGTACTGGGTGGAGAGACCGGTATATAACGAAGAGTTCTTACAAGGACAGCTGCACAAGAAGGAAAAGACGCCTCCTTCTCTTAGCCAGAAGATAGCACATTCTTGTCGGTATGGGTTTTATATCTGCTAGTACCTTATGAATTCTTCCTTAGTTAATCTGCATACCTGGTCATTTATTTTCTTTCTCTCTCTCTCTCTCTCTCTCTCTCTCTCTCTCTCAAAACAAACAAGCAAACCAAAAACAATGGTCTGCAAGAAATTGATAGCAAGGGGATGGGCTTTATAATCTTTTTAATTTCCCTCTGCTATGATCTCGCTTCTTTTCCTTTTTGTATTTTCAGTTGTTCTTCCAAGAAAGCCAAGTCACATCTCTACAGTTTTTTACCAATTTTAAAATGGCTGCCCCGGTATCCAGTGAAGGCATATTTGTTAGGAGACATAGTCTCAGGTATAAGCACTGGGGTTATGCAGCTTCCTCAAGGTGAGTAGAACTGTCTGTAATTTTATTATCTTTCTTAGACCATCATGTGTGTCTTGTTGTGGCAGTGATCTCCTGGATGATTGTGTGGTAGTGCTTCACAACATGCTGAAAACCAGTTGAAAAGGCTGTCATTTAAAGTGCTGCTGTACATCTTGTTAGCCAGTGGTAACAAGTGAAATCCTCCCCTCTGAGCACCCAGCCCAAAGAACTTGGCCCCAATTCACAGTTTCCCAGGCCGGACGAGACCACTGTGATCATCTAGTCAGATCTCCTGTGTAGCACAGTCCAGAGACCTTCCCCAGGATAATTTCTAGAGCAGATCTTCTTAGAAGAACAACCAGACTTGATTTTAAAATTGCCAGTGATGGGAATCCACCACAAACCCTTGGTGAATTGTTTCAATGGTTAATTACCCTCACAATTAAAAGTTTACACTGCATTTCCAGTCTGAATTTGTCTACCTTAAGCTTCCAGCCATTGGATTGAGGACTTTTCTCTGTAGATTGAAAAGCCCATTATGAAATATTTGCAAAGTATGTCAGCATGTGAGTAGTCCTGTTGAAGTCAGTGAAACTACTCACCTGCCTTAAAAGTAGACATGTGCTTAAATACCATGTTGATAAAAGACCTTAATTATTACTCCCTCCTCACCTATTCATCCCAAAAGTAGTGGCAGGTCTACTCTTCTCCACTTCACTTGTGTAGGTCACTGGCAGCTAGAGCATCTCTGGAATGCCAGAGGGGTGGAAGATTGGCTTGACTCCTCTGCTTGGAGCAACTTCAGCAAGATCAGGAGCCAGAGATTGGTCCTTATCTTTTCCTTCATGACATAGTGGTGACTCCTTTTCTTCCCTGCTCAGCCAGTGCAGAGTAGTCGGTGGTGATTCCTGTGTTTCATGGAGACTAGTGGAGAGAAGCTTGATGATAGGAGTGAAAATCCATTGAAATGCACTGAAACAACTTGGAAGTCTTACTCCACTTCCCTGCAAGTGGAGTAAAGTCTTCAGGGCAGGAACCATGTCTTGTCCACTCTAGTAGAAGGTGTGTTTTGGAAGGGATCCATATTTGCTGTTACACTAGCACTGGTACTTCAGCACCAGTGGGAACACTCATGTAGCCTAGACTCAGGTGGCCACTAGCATTTTACCACCAGGTCTTTCAGACCTACTTAGAAGTAGTATGCAGGTCATTGCTTCCACCAATGGGATTGCTGCAGTGGGAGGCTTCCCAAGAAAGTCTAGTGTAGGCACAGCTTTTTGTGTGTGTGTGATTGTGTAGAGCCCAGCCCCATGGGACCCTGATTCTGGTTGGAGCTTTGGGCGCTTCTTCAATACTACTACTGCTATTACCACCACTATTATTAGCAAGTGTAAGTGAGTTCCCTTATCTTTGGTTTGGTTTGAGATCACACTGCCAGATCACACTCTCCGTTTTGAATAGAGACAAATCTAGGAACGAGTAAAAAGAGTCAACTGTGTCTGAGGCTTTTACAGGTGTCATCACTTCTAAGTAAGAGAAGGTTCAAACCCTATTCTGGCAGAGAGGCTTTTATTCCTTTTCTGGGTGTGCAGTCTATTGGTTTTGTGCATTTCTCAGTTTAACTTAAGGATTTTGATATTGGGTGCAGCCTTCTTCTTTTTATTTTTAGCATATCAAATAAAAATCTCTAGTTTTACTTACATTTAATGATAAATGTTCAAAATACTTTAAATGAGACACTAGCTGGACAAAGCCTTTAGATATTCTAGCCAAAGGTATTACATGTCTGTTATGTGTTGGAAACACAAACTGCAGCAGCCTTATCTCAGAGTAGTCATTGCCACATGATTTATAGGTGAGCAGCAGTGAACTTTGCTCTTCATTTTGTGGCTTCCTTTTTTTTTTTTTAAATATGATGCTTTCTCTTGGCATTTGCAAGTGCTCCTGGGAACCACTCCTGATCTTTTCCTTTACGAACAGAAGCTTCTGTTCTTTTACTTCATTCGTTTACTAGTGGAAGTGATAAAGTCAAGAGATTACAGTTTGGTCCTTCCCTTGTATTTTACATTTGAGCCAAGTTTGTGTTGACTTGCACCAGTGTGCAACACCAGTGATCCCAGTGTGGTTGTTTGAGTGTAAATCAGTAAAGACTGGCACACACATTTGGCAAAGGAAGAAAAGCAAATGTGGGATGCTTCAGCAGTTAAGTCCTAGTTTTTTTTGTCTTTTATTATTCTATTAAGCTTCTTGGGGAGAGATGATTGAAGACATGGTCCATTAAAAAATACATGCACCCCCCAAAGCCTGTCATTGCAGGCTTCTTGTTTCCTCAATGGGATCACTCTGGGTTGCGGGATCAGGCCCTAAATTTACATGTGCAGTTGAAGAACATTCTTTTCTCATGTCTCTTTGGACATGTGACATGAAATGTTTGCTACATGTATTGAATAGTTTTTATATCATTAAGGGGATGATGTGGTTTTTATCTTGAAACAGACCCTTTCTGTTTTTATCTAACATGGCTTCCTTTCTCTCTGATTGTATTTTCTAGGGTTAGCCTACGCTTTGCTGGCTGCTGTTCCCCCGGTGTTTGGCCTATATTCTTCATTTTATCCTGTTTTTCTATATACCTTTTTTGGGACCTCCAGACACATATCAATAGGTATCTTTCTTTATGTACAATTGAAGTGTTTTCTTTTCAAATAATACTTTGTAAAAATGAATAAATAGGACAAACTTTCTGATTATTATATTTCTTCATTAAACTTGAAATTCTTAGGTACTTTTCATAGTCTCAAATGCCAGCAGGTTGTGTTTGCTGTCATCTTATCCATCCATCCATCCATCCATCCATCCATCCATCCATCCATCCATCCATCCATCCATCCATCCATCCATCCATCCATCCATCCATCCATCAGCTAGTGGAGTGGGCATGAGCACCAGGAACTCCAGCTTTGCTGCCAACTAGCTACGTGGTCTTAGACAAATTTTATTTAATTTCGCTGCATCTGTAAAATAATTATATTTACCTGCCACAGGAGTGTTTATTCAATGTATAAACCACTATATTGGTCTTGAATATAAGGGCAAATTTCACTACTAAAAATGCAACTTTGTTGACTGAAAACTCTAAAATAGTTTGGAGATAAATGTTTAATTCCACAAAAGTGTACAAACATGAGATAGTCCATTGTATAAGGAACCCTAGTAACAAGCAGGTAAAAGTTTGTCCTAAATGACATGCAGAATTTGCACCTATTTTTCCTCTGTCTTTTATTTCAGGGACGTTTGCGGTGATTAGTCTGATGATTGGTGGAGTTGCTGTCAGAGAAGCTCCTGATGAAATGTTTAATATTATGGAATCTAATTCCACCAATAGCACTGATCTCCTTGAAAACTATAAAGCCAGAGATGCTATGAGGGTAAAGGTAGCTGTGGCCGTCACCTTGCTTTCAGGGATCATACAGGTAACATGTTTATAGCTTGCTGCAGGGTAAGTTCGGGCAGTTCTCTCAAACTTGCAGTGGTAGGGGGTCCCAGGTTATGGAGGCTGCCCAGACCCCACAGTAAAATGCTAGTGCTCATGCCCCAACACAGTTCTGGGGGATATGAGCTTCGTCATGCTAACTATGTACCTAAGATTAAGGGAGAACTTGGAAGCAAGGCATTTCTCCTGACATCTCAGCTTTGGCTGGGGCACATCAGAGAGATCCTTTTCCTCCTTCATCACTACTACCTCCGGTCTGACAGGAAACCTCTTTTCACTATTTCTTTAAAGCCCTCCATAAACCATAGGATACCAGGTCTATGTGTGTGACACCTATACCCCGACTCCATCCTAGCATTGATGGCACTGAACCCTCTCAGACTGGCCTGGGTCAGTGAGAACGTTGCTCACTGAAACTTTATTCCTGCAGAAAGGGGGAAGTAGAATTGGTTTTGAGGGGAAGCCTAGATTTGCTTGGACTGTCTCCGGTTTGCTTAATGTCAGGGTTGGCAGGAATCTGGTCTGCTCTGTATTCTCTACAGTGCTGAGTTTTACGTTACAATTGAGTGCACTGGTGAGTTGCATAATTTGACCCTGTTGTTCTTCAATAGTTGTCTTTAGGTCTCCTTCGGTTTGGTTTTGTAGCCATCTATCTAACGGAGCCACTGGTACGAGGGTTCACTACGGCCGCGGCAGTTCATGTCTTTACCTCCCAGTTAAAGTATCTGCTTGGAATCAAGACAAAACGCTACAGTGGAGCCCTTTCAGTTCTATATGTAAGTAACCATCTTAAAGGCATGTGACCCCCAGATTCCTTTCTGCAGTACTCCTTTCTAGGCAGTCATTTCCCATTTTGTACTACCCATGTACAATATATCATAATCAGCTTCTCCAATCTCCACATGTCTCTGACACAGCACTCCAGTTTAGAAAATATTCAGAAGCTCTGATTTAATTATTGTAACTTTAAATGTATGCTAAGCCATTGTGCATGGTTCTGAAAAACAGACACAGTTGAACTTTGAAAAATCAGATATTATGTGCACTGAGTTATAAATTGTAAGTCTAAATGAGCATGTCCCATTATCAGCTGTGTTTCTGTGTGTATGTTGCACATCGTGTTGCCCCTTTGTCTGTTCTCATAAACAGGCAGGTAGTTGAAATATATTAAAATCTATCTCTCCCACTAGTTTGGATAACCAGATTTTGCTGTAATTCAGTATCTGCCTTTAAGACCAGAGCAAGGAAGTCTGAGCAGAGGAATATTGGAGGCCTATGATCTCTTAGGAGACCCAATCCTTTGGACTGGTTGATGACACACCAGTAGAAAAGTTGCAGCACTTAAAAGCTACAATGGTATAATGAGCTATAGAAAACCTAAGATAGATTTAATCATCTATTTGTGTAAATGTAACCAGCCTCCCAGAAACAGGGGGTGCGACACTTATAACTTTTTAGCTTTGATGCTTAGGCGACCTATCAAAAAGCCCGAGGGGAGTTAGCACTTGAAGCAGTTAGGAGGAAAAAGGATAATATTTTCCAAGCACACTGTGTAACCTTCACAGTGTATCCCCTTTTATAATTATGTGGCTGCCTGCAGCAAGGCTTGGGATTTGTGTTCCTTGTGGGTTTCTTTTTGTAACCGCTTCTATTAATGATACAGGGCAATGTTTCCTTTTAAGATGTTTTTAGCTTTTTGGTCAGTTCAACAGCAGTTTTGGAAGATCACTGTCACCCAGCCAAAAAGAATCCATTGCCACGGTACCCTCACTGGTTCTGTCCAGTTGCTTTAAAACTGTTTATACGGCTTTAAACAGATTTGACTTGCTAGAGACTGCTTGAGGCTATTGAAGTATGGTTTAACTAGGTGTTTAGACTTATTTTGCCCTCTGATAAAGCCTTTTGTTCAAATTTCTTGTCCGGTTCTGGACAAACTCAGGTATTGCATCTTTTGGCCATAAAAAGATGTACATTAATGCCACAAAAGCAGCTTAATATGTCCTGTGTTTTTTGGACCAGCAATTGCTCTAATAACGTACTCCCCTTACTCAGATATTTACTGTTAGGAGTAAAAAATAATCTAGGTGGAGGAGATCCTATGTATTTCCTCCTACAGTTTGTGAGGTGCTTTCATACTCTGGAGATATGCAAAAACCCAGATAGCAACACCTCTTGGCTTACTGGGCAGAGACTATTAAGCAACTGAATACAAATATCTTTGGACAAATAAAATCATCATGGAATAACAGAGTTTTATTATGTTGCAGAGTTTAATTGCTGTACTTTCAAATATCACAAAAACCAACATTGCAACCTTAGTTGTTGGATTAACATGCATTGTTTTGCTGCTGAGTGGCAAAGAAATTAATGACCGGTTTAAGAAGAAACTGCCAGTTCCTATTCCTATGGAGATCATTGTGGTAAGTCAGTTGTGAATAGTTATATATTTTGTGCATGTACACAGAATATTTCACCTGTGAAGCATACATGAAAAAGTCCTGTAAAATTTAATAGTGATGTATATCCCTGCTATACATTCTATAGAATGATTCTCAAAAGCCTATAGAAAAGATTTCATTCTTTATTAAATCCTATAGGTATTGAGAGTGGGGCTGTCAAGCGATTAAAAAAATTAATCTTGATTAATTGCGCTGTTAATAATAGAATACTATTTATATAAATATTTTTGGATGTTTTCCACATTTTCAAATATATTGATTTCAGTTACAACACAGAATACAAAGTGTACAGTGCTCACTTTATATTTATTATAAATATTTGCACTGTAAAAATAAATCGTATTTTTCAATTCACTTAATACAAGTACTGTAGTGCAATCTCTTTATCATGGAAGTTGAATTTACAAATGTAGAAATATGTACAAAAAATAACTGCATTCAAAAACAAAACAATGTAAATATTAGAGCCTACAAGTCCACTCAGTCCTACTTTTTGTTTAGCCAATCGCTCAGACAAACAAGTTTGTTTACATTTGCAGGAGATAATGCTGCCCGCTTCTTGTTTAAAGTGTCACCTGAGAGTGAGAACAGGTGTTCGCCTGGCACTGTTGTAGCCAGTGTTGCAAGATATTTATGTGCCAGATGCGCTAAAGATTCATATGTCCTTTCATGCTCCAACCACCATTCCAGAGGACATGCGTTCATGCTGATGATGGGTTCTGCTCAATAATGATCCAAAACCGTGCAGACCAACACATGTTAATTTTCATCATCTGAGTCAGATGTCACCAGCAGAAGATTAATTTTCTTTTTTGATGTTTCGGGTTCTGTAATTTCCACATCGGAGTGTTGCTCTTTTAAGACTTCTGAAAGCATGCTCCACACCCCATCCCTCTCAGATTTTGGAAGGCACTTCAGATTCTTAAATCTTGGGTCGAGTGCTGTAGCTATCTTTAGAAATCTGACCTTGGTATCTTCTTTACATTTTGTCAAATCTGCAGTGAAAGTGTTCTTAAAACGAACAACATGCTGGGTCATCATCTGAGACTGCTATAACATGAAATATATGGCAGAATGCGGGTAAAACACAGCAGCAGACATACAATTCTTTCCCCAAGGAGTTCTGTCACAAATTTAATTAATGCATGGAAGCATGTCCTCTGGAATGGTGGCCAAAGCATGAAGGGGCATACAAATGTTTAGCATATCTGGCATGTAAATACCTTGCAATGCCGGCTACAAAAGTCCCATGCGAACGTCTGTTCTCACTTTCCTGTGACATTGTAAATAAGAAGTGGGCAGCATTATCTCCTGCAAATGTAAACAGACTTGTTTTTGTCTGAGCAATTGGCTGAACAAGAATTAGGACTGAGTGGACTTGGAGGCTCTAAAGTTTTACATTGTTTTGTTTTTGAGTGCAGTTATGTAACCAAAAAAAATCTACATTTGTAAGTTGTGCTTTCATGATAAAGAGATTGCATCACGGTACTTGTATGAGGTGAATTGAAAAATACTATTTCTTTTGTTTATCATTTTTACAGAGCAACTATTTGTAATAAAAATAATAATATAAAGTGAGCACTATACACTTCGTACTCTGTGTTGTAATTGAAATCAATATATGTGAAAATATAGAAAAAATCCAAAATATTTAATAAATTTCAGTTGGTATTCTATTGTTTAACAATGTGATTAAACTTGTGATTAATCACGATTAATTTTTTTGAGTTAACTGCAATTAATCGACAGCCCTAATTGAGAGTAATTTCTATAGTACTTTATTGAGTTAATACCTATTAAAATCCTCTAAGACTCTTGCATAAAGGTGTCTCTCGGGATTCCGAAGGCAGCAATGTATTAACAATACAGAACAAACTCTTCCTAGAGTTAGTAGGAGTTGAACGTTAGACTGTCATCGGAAGGGTAATGTTGACCACGTAGATTTGCAATGAAGTCTTGGATTTGACCTTGACTTCAATGTTATAATAATTTGTGTACTTTATACAGGTACTCTCTGTGACGTTCTATATCTTGTGGGAGCGCCCTGTAGTCCCCATATTCCTCATTTACATATAATTGTGATATTGCATATAAAGCATGCCATGTGAGGTATCATGGGAAAGGTTATGGTCTGCTGAAAGTCATTGTTCCATCTAAATATGTGTATCATATAAAATGATAAGAATTGTGTTGTATGGTTCTCACTAAAATATGCTGTGTGTTTGGGAAGCGCCCAGATACTAGCTCTCCAGAGACAATGACAAGGGAGGTAACCAACACCCGGGTGGGTGCTGAATAGACATCACCAGTCATTGTCCAGCAGAGGAGTTACAATTCAATGACTCACTCACAGGAGACACACTGGGGTATTGCTTCACTTTGTGACTCAGCCATGCCCACCAGACGTGTCTGGACTTGTTCTCCAAGCACATGGACTAAGGGTATAAAAAAGAACACGGGCCACATGCTTGGCCTTTTCTCCTCCCCCCACTTACGCTGCAAGCAACAAGAATGCTCAGAAGACTGAATACTTCAACAGGGGAGACTGGCCCGGGTTTCAAGGGTGAAACCTGTGTACTATGAACTGCAATATTCAGTGGGGTGAGAAACTGCTTAAGCTCTTCCAGCACTCTAAAAAAACCACCTCCACGAGGGGCATAGCTACCAGTACTAGTGCACTGTCTACACTGGCGTTTTACAGCGCTGAAACTTGCTGCGCTCAGGGGGCTGTTTTTTCACACCCCTGAGCGAGAAAGTTGCAGCGCTGTAAAGTGCCAGTGTAGACAAGCCCTATATGTTGCCCAGTCTAATAGAGTTGAGAGTTTAGACTGCGTGCTTATATTTTATTTTATTTTGGTAACCACTCTGACTTTTTGCCTAATACTTATAATCACCTAATCTGTCTTTTGTAATCAGTAAACTTGTTTTACTGTTTATCTTTACCAGTGAGTTTGCCTGAAGTGTTTGGTAAATCTGCTCAGGTTTACAAAGGCTGTTATATATATCCACTTTCCATTGATGAAGTGGTGAACCAATTAATAACTGCTCGTCTTGAGCAGTGCAAGACCGTATATTCCTGAGGTACAAGGCTTAGAGCTGTGGGGATTTGGTTGGTGCCTTTCTCTGTGTGATTCATGAGTGGCTCTGGGAGCATTCATGCACTATAGCTGGGTGTGGGGCTCCACATGCGGTTGTGCTAACAGCGCCTGGAGGGGTTTGCTGCTTGACACTAGCAAAGCATTGTGAGAGACAGCCCAGGCTGGAGAGTTAAGGGGGCACAGCAGTCCCACAGTTCCAGGCTGCACCCCGGGGATCCCGTCACACCCTTACTGTCTTGACTTACGAAAAAACATGATGTTGTTCAACATTAATGGTTCAAAACACCATTTCCATCAGTACCAAAGCACTGAAATAAATCCATTTTATGGAAGAGGACCCATCAGGCCTTGCCCTTTTTGACTGATAATCCCATATGAGACTGGTTCCAGCCACGTTCTTTCATTAGGTTGTTTCACATCTCAGGGACAGTCTTGTGTTTAACTTTGCGGCCCTTATTTGTAAAATGGGGGTAATACTGCTTAGCTACCTTTTAGAAGGTGCTTTGAGTTGTATGATAAGTGCTAGTATTAGTATGCATCTTGTTGGTGTCTCCTTGGATACTTTTTTTCTTTAGCATATTAGGGTTCATGACCAATGTCCAGGGTTTGGGTAAGCAGTGGCAGTCTGACTGAGAGATGTGAGACTGTACTTCCAGATGCCCCACTTCAATTCTGTGTAAAGACAGAGTAGCTTAACGAAGAGGATGTGGGGCGGAGGAGGAGACTTCCTTTTTCTCCTGGGTTGTGTGAACCTTGGGAAGCTAATGGACTAATAATTTCCATCACATCCACTTAATGTCCATTCTTAGCATTGGTTCTAACCAATGTTTTCCCCTCAGATTGCGCACACTCTCTTTTCGGCCTGTTTCTTCAAATGTGTGCATGCACCTAAATAATCTGTATTCTTCTAAACATGTTTATATGTGTGTTTTTAGGTAATAATAGCTACTGGAGTTTCAGCTGGAATGAATCTGTCCAACACGTATGAAGTGGATATTGTTGGGGAGATCCCTAAAGGGTAAGGACAGTGAATGAAGCATATCCTTATTCAGGCTATACTCTTTTTCAATATTGTTATAGTAACTCTTATCATTTCATCTTCTAGATTACTTGCTCCAAAAGTACCTGATATAAATCTCATCCCAGCAGTGTTTGTAGACGCATTAGCAATAGCAATTGTTGGCTTTTCCATGGCTGTATCAATGGCCAAAATCTTTGCACTTAAACATGGCTACACTATTGATGGAAATCAGGTAACCTAGCTTTTTTTTTTATGTTGGCCTATGAAAATGTAAACCCCAAGAACCTGATCTAATGCCAGGGTCAGTCAGTGGTAGCCGTTTCACTTAATTCAGTGGACGTTGGATCGCGCCCTTAATGATCTATGACCCAGTTATCTGAAAAATCACCTCATGTTCTGTTCTATTCTGCATAGGTTCTTATGTTGTGCTTGTCACTGTAGTGTCTGAAGCACTTTTTAGTAGTGCATTACCAATGTGGCTAACATCTGTCTTATGTTTGTTCTGTAATCGCTCCTGAGCCATCTGTCTCATTGACAGGGATAAGATCATCCCCCTCACTTTAGCCTCTGTACGCCTGGTAATTGGGTCAAAGTGGCATAAAGGGACCCTAAAAGCCCCAGTCCCTAGTACAGGCCCTGTAGAAGACAGCTGTGTAAGGTCATCCTCAGAGGCCTCCCTCACATGCTGTGGGGATGAGAGGGATGTGTCGGGGACAGGGCCACAGCACTGCAGAATTTCTGGGCAGTGCTGAGCCCCATGGGGTAGCCCAGGGAGGTTGCTGTAACTTAGGCCCCCAGGGCTATCTAAATTACACTGGGGCATCTCCAGCCACAGAATATCCCAGGATTGGGAGAGCACAAGGTGGCTTTAAGGGGCTTTAGGCCTTGTCTACACTACAAAGTTTTGTTGACAAAAGTTATATCGACACTCAAAAAGTGCTATAATAAAAATTGGTATTGCATGTTCACGCTCCCTCCCTCTGGCAGCAGAGCGTGTCCACACTTGGGGTCCTAGCATCAACAGTCTGAGCAGTGCACTGTGGATACCTATCCCACAGTCTAGCTCGACACCTTCTGCTGCTAGGTCTTGTGGGAAGGCGGAGTGGATCACAGCACATCTTGGGACCAGGCCCAGTGTCCCGTGATGCATTGCTTTCTGTCCCAGCATTTTTCAGTGGCCCTTTGCTGTGCACCCCGGTATCTTTGTGAGAAGGGATGGATCCCTCACTGCTCTCCTATGCTCTAACTGTCATGAACACATCGTGGATGGCAGTGCAGTTAATCACCAAGTTCCTAACTGCAGAAGACTCCCTGTTGCCTGACATGCTGTGTGATCTGGATAGGAGCAACTTTAGATTGCTTATTGCATTCACAGAACAGTTGCAGAGCTTTTGGGCTCGGGAAACAAGCACTGAATGGTGGGATCGTATTGTCATGCAGGTGTAGGATGACGAGCAGTGGCTACAGAATTTTTGATGCGGAAAGCCACCTTCCTGGAACTGTGTGGGGAGCTCGTCCCAGCACTGCGGCACAAGGACACCAGAATGAGAGCTCCCTTATCGGTAGAGAAGCATGTGGCAATTGCTGTGTGGAAGATGGCGACTCCAGACTGCTACTGGTTGGTCGTGAATCAATTTGGAGTCAGGAAGTCGACCGTTGGGGCTGCACTAATGCAAGTGTGCAGGACAGTTAATCGCGTCATGCTACGAAGGACCATCACTCTGGGAAATGTGCATGAAATAGTGGACGGCTTTGTAGAAATGGGCTTCCCTAACTGTGAAGGGGTGATAGATGGCACACACATTCCAGTTTGGCACCAGACCATCTTGGAACAGAGTACATCAATAGGAAGGGGTGCTTCTCCATGGTGTTTCAGGCGCTTGTGGATCACCATGGGCGTTTCATTGACATCAACATGGGCTGGTCTGGGAAGGTGCATGACGTACGCATCTTCAGGAACACCAGCCTGTATAGGAAGCTACAAGCAGGGACTTTCTTTCCAGACCAGTGGAGGATGTTGAAATCCCCATAGTGATCCTGGGAGACCCGACATACCTCTTATAGCTGTGGCTCATGAAACCTTACACAGGAAACCTGGATAACAGTAAGGAGCAGTTCAACAACAGGCTGAGTAGGTGCCGGTTGACAGTGGAATGTACCTTTTGGCAGATTAAAGGGCTGCTGGTGATGCCTTTATGGCACGTTAGACCTCAATGAGGGCAATATACCCATGGTCATAGCCTCATGTTGTATGTTGTGTAATGTTTGTGAAGCTAAGGGTGAAAGGTTTGCTCAGTGGTGGAGTGCTGAGTCAGACTGCTTGGCTGTTGATTTTGAGCAGCCAGAGACCAGGGCTATCAGAGGAGCCCAGAGTGGGGCCAATTCGAATCAGGGAGGCTTTGAGGCAACACTTTGAAAATGAGAACCAGTAATGTATATCTCGGTGATTGGTGCTGCTATGTTACATTACATGTAGTTTTCCTAGGAAGCAATGGTGACATTTGGGGCCTTACATTCCAGTAAGCAAATGATTAAACTGCCTGTGTATGTATTGGTAGTGCCTGCTATCTCAATTTGTAGGAAACAAATTAAAGATGACACGGGAAAGTTTCTTACAATGGGGGAAGGAACAAAGCTGCTCTGCCAAGGAACCTTCGGCAGAGGATTACCGAGTACCTCCAGGAAACTTTCCCGGAGATCTCTCTGGAGGATTCCCATGAGATCTCGGTGTGCATCAACACTCTGTTCCGCCGTACCGATTAGCTACACAGGGAAATGTCCAGCACACAGAAACACAGACAGCCTCCCACATTTCTATACCCTGAACCCACCCCCGCACTACACAAACCACAGCCACTTTTCCTCTCCTGCTTCTTGCTCCCTATGCTGCTTGCCTCTGTGCCGCTTTGGTCCCTGCACAAGTGATCGCCGAATGGCGCGGGAAAGTTTCCTACAGTGGGGGAAGGAACAAAGCTGCTCTGCCATGGAACTCTCGGCAGAGGACTAGCGAGTACCTCCAGGGACTTCCACGTTTCTATACCCCACCTCCGCACTACAAAAGCCACAGCCACGTACCAGGAGTCTCATCTCCTGCTTCTTGCTAGCCGGAGAGCAACTGCTGAGACTGGCTAGACACCTCTGGAGTGGAGAACAGTTCCTGGCTGCCTGTCCCACCGGTCGACCCCGCTGGGAGCTCCACATCGTCGTCTAACTCCATCTCTTCATCAATAACTTTGTCCTCCAGGTTTAGTTCTCTTTCTGCCGCCTCCAGGCCCGCCAAAGTATCCACGGGGCTCTTGGCGATGGAGGTGGGGTCGCCACCGAGGATAGCGTCTAGCTTCTTATAGAACCAGCCGGTCTTAGGTGCAGCACCAGAGAGACCGTTTGCCTCCCTCACCTTGTGGTACGCCTGCCTCAGCTCCTTTATCTTTGCTCTGCACTGCAGCGTGTCCCAACCATAGCCCTTTTCGCACAAGCCTTGAGAAATCTGTCCCTAGGTATCCAAATTCCTATGGCTCAAGCGCAGCTGGGACTGCACAGCCTCCTCTCCCCATATACTGAGCAGCTCTGCAGTGGTCCAAGCGGGAGAGTGTTTGCTGCTATAACCTGCCATAGTCACATGGGAAGATTCGATGAGACATCTCCACGCCGAGCCAGCAGGAAATGGAATTTCAGAAATTCCTGGGCCTGCGAAGGGAGAGGGGCAGATGGTTGTTTACCTGGCTGCGGAGCAGGGGTTGTTTTATTTTGTCACCAAAACTGGGCATTTTTGCTTTCAAAAGTAGCATTGCAGTGTGTACGCATCCACTGTTTTGTCGACAAAACTTTGTAGTGTAGACAAGGCTTTAGGGTCGCCTTCCCCTGGGCTGCAAGTTCAGTGCTGAGCCCCTTAAAGACGCAGCACCGAATCTCACCTGGGTTATCATCTGCCTGCTCTCTTTGCTGTCAGTTCCTTATGGTAAAATCTTCAGAACTGGCAGGCGAGAGCTGTTAGTAGAGGCGTCCTGCCTCTGGAACAGACTCCCTCTGACAGTCCCCCAGAGTCCTAGGTGAGATTCTGGCCCCATTTGAGTTGGTGGGAGTTTTGCCACTGACTTCAGTGGGGCTAGGATTCCACCCCTAGTTTGCAAGCTCCAGAGCACAATACCAGGCTTCTGTATTTGATCAAATCTTTGCTGCTTGCCCATCACCATGGTGGGCCCTATCCTGCACCCATTGAAGTCAATGCAAGTTTCACTACTGACTTTGGGAGCAGGATTGAGCCCATCAGTTTGTGGTTTCATGTTTGTTTTCTTTCCAAATTCTGGGCTGGTGTTACTGGGCACGGTTCCCTTGACTCTGTGGAGCTACACCCGTTTACACCAGCTGAAGATCTAGCCCCATAAATCTTATTCACGTTTTGTATGTCATGTGAACAGCTTCCTCGTGAAGCAGTGTGCATTATATATACATTTGCTTTTATTTTTCAAATATTATACACACACACACACATATACACATACATACAATTGCTTCACCCACCACAGAAATGCAGCCATCTCTGGGATTACACATGACTGTTTTTTAACTACACACAACAGGGCAAAGTAACTAGTGTCAAGGAAGAAGATGTTGCATATAATTTGAATACTAGAATCATAAAGTTAACCCCAAGTTAAGCCTGAAAATGGACAATTTTATGTAATTCTGTATGTTTTACATTTCAGAATTCAACCCATGAATCATTGCTGTGAAAAGATGGGGAAACAGTCCCTCCACACCACCAAATACTATGTTTAATGTATGATTCGATATGAAGCAACTAGTGTGTGTGCTTCTAGCGCAGGAGATCATGCCCTGTTAGGAAATTATGTAAATTAGAAGCAGCTGTTAAAGTAATATGCATAAGTCGCCTCCATTTGTATTTGTAGAACTGTTCTGCTGATTCCTTTGATTTGTTTTCTCATCTGAAACAGGAACTTATTGCCTTGGGAATATGTAATTCTGCAGGATCCTTCTTCCAAACCTTCTCGATCACATGCTCAATGTCTCGGAGTCTTGTTCAGGAGAGCACTGGAGGGAAAACTCAGGTGTGTCTATCCAAATGTTTAGGCCAGGCAACATTTACTTTTTGGGACTCCAGATTTTGGAGCCTGTTGCTTGATAAGATTTCCAGATCTTCTGGCCTCTGGTTGGTCCAGAGACAGTGAACAGCATTTCTCATGGTATTGTAGTCTAGCCGAGGCCAAAGTGGAAGCACAGAGGATGTATCAATATGAAACTAATGGAGCAGGAATGAGGGATCAGAAAATCACTGAACCTCCAGTATTTCAGAAAGTGCAATGCAGGTCAACCAGTAATGTTTGCACTCTGTCTTGTTGTCTGGGGCAGCTTTTATTCTTCAGAAATTTCATTTCTTGTATCTTTTTGTTCAGATTGCAGGTACGCTGTCCTCAATCATGGTTCTGTTAGTCATTGTGGCTATTGGTTACCTCTTTGAACCACTACCACAGGTATGGGAACTTTGCCTTTGGATACTGTGTGTATGAGCAGAAGTCAACTAGCTTTGCTTAACTATCACAAAATCTGTATCTAAATGAATTAACAGCTTAGGGCCCAATCCTGAAAAGTGCTGAGTGCCCTTAACACCCACTGAGTTCAATGGGACTGAGGAGGGCACTCGACGCCTTCCAGGATTGGGCCCTTGGTTGGTGGGCTGTTGGGTTTTTTTAAGTTAAATTAGAAAGCAGAGTATAGCGAAGGAGTCACAGCACTCATCTTGTGTTTAATACTAGCCATGTTAGACATTTTGTTCCTCCTGAGGATTGAAAATAAGATCACTCTAAATACGTGCACTGTGTACGGAACTGAGAATTCTTGAATGGGATGTTAAGGGAGAAGGAGGCTATTGAAATAGATCAGCGGGGAGGGAAGTGATTATTAGCACACAAATTTTTACTGTATTTGCTTATTTTATTCTCTTAGATCAATGGATCTATGTTTCTGGTGGAATGTATGCAATCCCTAAAGCTTTAATAGGCACAGTATCTTAATGTGTAGCCTGAAAAGTTGTTGTTTAAAGGGAATGTGCATTTAACAGGCTTGCAGGTTGGTTCCCATCAATGGTATAACGTGAATAAACATGGCCATTTTAATGATGCCTTGGAAAGCTATTTCTGAGTGACATAGTTTTCAAGGGTAAAATAAAAATGTCATAAAATTTGTTCCTAGACTGTGCTAGCTGCGATCGTAATGGTGAATCTGAAAGGAATGTTTAAACAGTTTGGAGATATAACACATTTCTGGAGAACCAGTAAGATTGAACTGGTAAGTGAAAATGCATATCACAGTGTAAATTAATTCCTTTTTCCCCCTACTTTTTTAAGCAACAGTTCAACATTCCCCAAGAATCTACAAAAGAGTGGAAACTTTCCAGGCAATCATAAGTGTATTGTTGTAGCAGATGAAGTTACAGTACAAGGGTCCGGCTATGCTAGGAAGATGACCTGTTGCTGACAACAGTTGTGAACAGCAGATTGCTGCTCAGCTAGCATTGAAAGTAGTTTGGCTGCAGGTGGAAGCAGGACTGTTTTTTCAGGACTGTTACAGAAACATGCTACAGATCTGGCTGAACATGCAAACGCCTTTGGATCCTACAGGTGTCCCTAAGTAACATGGAAAAATAGATCCCCTTGCTCTCTTCTCCTTTACTGCCAAGGAATGGTTAGCCTGACAGCGGGCCCAGGTCACGAGTGACACGCGGGAGGCATCACTTACTCTTTGTGATTCCATGGTAGCAGGTTAAGTTGTTACCTGGTTCACTGTTGGGACTTGCAGCAATGGCTGCTGGGATAGTGCCCCACTTGTCTATAGAGGGAGCTGAAAATGTGTGCAAGACCTTTCGAACCATAGAAATGCCCATAGACACTGGTTACCTGCTGGGCAGGAACTGGGGCTGCCAGACTGGGTAGCAACCACTATTGTATATACATAGTAACCCTGGGGTTGAGACTCCTGAAGTCACCTGGACAAGGCCTTCACCCATGGAACCACCATCTGACCTTCACTGCCACATGAGACCTGAGAAACCGCTGAGCCCTGGTCCTGCTGGCTCAAACATGCCACTGGGTCACTGTATGTAGAGGCACAGGCCCTACCATCCTCCAGACAGCAGGAGCTCTCTTTTTCCATAACAAGCTGCAAGCCCACTGTGCCTTGTTTAATCTCCCCAGTCCCTCTGCACTTTCCTGATTCCCTCCCACTCAGCACCATAATTCATCACCTCTTGAGGGCTTCACTGAGATTCCTGTACTGAGTTCTTGTGCCCATTCTGCTACGTGGGTGTGTTTAGGGTTGCCAAGCCTCCAGGATTGTCCTGGAGTCTCCTGGAATTAAAGATTAATCTTTAATTAAAGATAATGTCATGTGATGAAACCTCCAGGAATTCGTCCAACCAAAGTTGGTAACGCTAGGTGTGTTGGATAATACTAAACATCAGCACTACTGGTATTTTGCTGTGTAATCAATGTATGGTGAGTCTTCTGCTCAATACGGTAATGATATACGACCGGGCTACTTGTAATCCCCCTTGCACTGTTTGTCTTTACAGGGCCAGCTTCATAGGAGGTTGAATCTCTGGCACATAGTAAAACATGTTCTACAGCGAAAATGAGTTAATGCTCTTTTTACAACTCACATGTCAAATTATAAAACACTCCAACATGTCTGCCTCAGAGGGTATTGCCTTGCATTACATCAAGGCGAAATGTTACAATGTGACTTCCCCTTAAACTGTGGTGGTGTATATATGTGAGCCTGAGCCATGTTAACAAAAAAAACTGGATGCATTTTAATATTTAGCTTTTGTTTGATATTTAGGCCATCTGGATTGTTGCTTTTGTGGCCTCTGTTTTCCTGGGACTAGACTACGGCTTGCTTACTGCTGTGGCGTTTGCAGTGATAACCGTTATTTACAGAACACAAAGGTCAGACTTTTTTCCCTCTTTCTCAGAATCAGGGCTTTGTGGTGGATTTTTGTTTCCTTTTTTAAAGGGAATGAAATAAACAGAAGTCCCATATTGTGAGCACAGTAGAATCTGCTTAATTGGGTCATCCAGAGGGTGTCCCAATTCAGGGCCCAGTTCTGTTGCTTCAACCACAGAAGGTACATAAAAGACAGCAGTTAAAGTCTACAAATACTGTTCTAAATGAAACCCCAGGAATATGCAGATTCTGTTTCATTTATAATCTGTATTTGATCATTTTTTATTAAAGCCCTAGAGCTCAGAATTTCAGACTTATTTCATGCCTGGCTTTTGTCAAGTGCATTACTGTTAAATGGAATTTATGCTAAGACTGGTCCGATTAAGCAGAAGTCACTGTCGTGTTAGCATTTGATGGGAGATGTCCCAGTGGGGGCAATGTTGGGTCAATTCTGGTCCAATGTTAGGTCAATTCTGGACCCACATAATATATAGTTAATTCCCTGGGAGCTGAGTGTTCAGCATCTTACAGAATCAGGTCCTTCCCTCTGAGAAGCAGGATGTTTCTTTGAAACTGTGGCCCAAGTTCTCTGCTGTTGTGAGCTGGCATAGCTCCATTGTAGTCAATGAAGCTGTGCCAACTTACACCAGAAGAGAATTCGGCCCTGTAGCTTTTGCTGGCCAGTTGCAGCAGTTGGCCCACCCAGCTGGTGTCCATCAGTTGGTGGTCATCCAGACAGGCTGGATATTTTCCAAATGCCCTTTTTATTAAAAAAGACTTTGATTCATGGTTTAATCACCACATGGCACCTTTATTATGTTCTTGCTGTAAACTTCCTCAAAGCATGTTTTGATTAGTCTGTACCGACACTGCACTAAAGTACAGTAGCCATATCTGGTGTAGGTTCAAAGCTGTTTTTTAATGTGTGTTTTTCTCTAATCTGTGAACTGTAATATTGAGACCTTATGCATCCATTTCTCTCCAGTCCACAGTACAGAATCCTGGGTCAAATTCCCAACACAGACATTTACTGTGACGTGGAAGAGTATGAAGAGGTAGGAATGCGTTTTCCTGTATTAAATTATTATTATTAAATTGCTGTTATAGAGCATAGTCAGATTCCTGGAATGGCTGAACATTCTTAACTCTGTAATTTTATGCATAGTGGTGAGAGCCTCCTGCTGTGAAACTAGCCGCTCTTACGTTCTTCTATGCTGAGGTTACACTGTGGGGAAACAAAACTTACTTTGCTTTAATAATATGCACCATTTTGTTTCAGATTTTAGTGCTTTTATAATAAATGTGCATGTTCCCATGTGGATGGTGTGGTTTGTATTGCAGGGTATTGCATGACAAGTTCTGGTGCAAAGACCACGTATATAATAGAGGTCTTTATACAGGATTTGATCTACTAATTGATTGCTTAGTTTAAGATGCTAGGGTTTGTACAAGTACCATTACTAATACCAGAGCTGTATGTGAACCCATTCAGGGTGAGCTCCACTAGTCGCTTTAGCTATATTAATGAAAACCTACAGAACCAAAGACCTAATTTAGTCTATTTTTAGTAGAACTGGGCAAGTGGGTCACAATGGAGAACTTCATTCTGTGAACTCCAACTCTCAGTTTTCCAGTTATCCATGACCAGCCTTATTTTCACAAATGTATTTATTATTTGATGAATGATTTCTGTGAGCATAACGCCACTCTCTGGCTTACTCTCAAGGCTGTTTTGTATCTGCTGTTTATGCTGTATGAAGTCACCGAAGTTGCATGGTATTGCTTCTGCTCTTGGAGAATGTCTCAGGAGCTTTCAAGGTGGTTGCACAATAGGGTGACCAGACAGCAAATGTGAAAAATCGGGATGGGGGTGGGGGGTAATAGGAACCTATATAAGAAAAAGACCCAAAAATCGGGACTGTCCCTATAAAATCGGGACATCTGGTCACCCTATTGCACAAACACTCCTGGAGCTAGTACTTGTGCAGTATTTATGTATTTGCACACGTGCTCGCATCACTTTTTTGTTTCCTTTTCATAAACATTTTTAGGAACATCATTTTGTTGGCAAAAGGGATATAAATTCACTATTTTGTATTCAAACATTGGCCAGGTATTTTTGCAATCTTTGCCCAGCTCTCATCAGGTGCCTGTGTAAACAGTTGTAAATCTGCTTTCAAGGGGATTTTATTAACAATATCAAAGCAGTAACCAAATGGGGGGAGAGGAGGTTTTCCTTACGAACATTTAAAAACGAAGTGCTTCAAACCATACGAATTGGAGATCAGGTGTTTTCCATTTTTTGTCACTGAGGACACCATAAAGCAGGTCAAGAAAGGAAGAAATAAAAAATTATTGGAAAATCAGTAGGGAGGAAGGAGAAGAGAAGCATTTCTAGAATTGCATGATTTCCTGATATTAAATAGTACCTAGTGTTCATAGCAACGTCAGATTTAATTCCATTTTAAATTATTTTCTTTCATTGTTAAAAATGTAAATACAAATATTATGCGATATTGATCTCACTCAATATTTTATTGTATTACAATTATGGGAGAGCAGTAGCGTCGAGACAGTAAACATAGTGCTTCTGACTGGTGGCAGATTGCACTGGGAAGGTCCTTCTAATTTACTTTCCATACAGCAGCCCGGGTGGGAGTATATTTCCCTTTATTTGCAGCATGCTACCCATCATTCACTCTGTTCCATGGCTGTTCTAGAGACGACAATGCCATTGGTATGGGCATTCAGTGATGTCCACAAGTGCAGTGGGAAGTTGGCTTATGTTGTGTATTCTGTAGTTCAGGCAATGGATATTTGTGATCATTCTTGTGACCACATATGTGGCAGATATATAAATGTGTGCTTTCCTTCCAGAATAAATAGCACTTAATTTCATGTATTGTAACGTTTCTTTCCTTAGGTGAAAGAATATCCTGGAATAAAAATATTCCAGGCCAATGCCTCCCTCTATTTTGCCAATAGTGAATTGTATGCAAGTGCACTGAAGAAAAAGGTGAGTAAAACCAATTCCTTAGTATTCTCTCCCCTCTTGAAATAGTGAACTGGTCTCTGAAAAGCTTTAAGGTTAATCCTTTTATGCATCATCTTTCAGCTCCATTGGCAAAATCTCTTCCCTCCTTATATGAACTGGGATTTCCTAGGGGGGTGAATATGAAATTTACTTGTAGTTTGATTCTGTGAAGGGCACTGCATACAAATTATCTACATATACACATTACTTCACCCACCACCAAAATGCCATCATATTTGGTG
The DNA here is from genome assembly GCF_028017835.1 of Emys orbicularis. Classification (NCBI taxonomy): domain Eukaryota; kingdom Metazoa; phylum Chordata; order Testudines; family Emydidae; genus Emys; species Emys orbicularis. The sequence continues at coordinate 27,921,642 of NC_088683.1, read as the reverse complement.
GGGAGGGGTTTAGCACAAATAACAGGTATATTTAGGGAACAAGACTGCATTGGCAGGGAATGACACACATACTAATCTCTTAAACATTTTTCTGTAGCTTCCATGGTGAATCTTGTACAGTTGAGGTGGGTGGTGCTTGTTTTCACAAAGCAAATGACATTGACAATTTATATCCAAAAGCATTTCCCCCCTTCAAATCTCACACTCAGTGTTCTGTTGAAACTTGTCACTATCTGATTTAGAAAATGATTGTGGTTCAAATTTCCACCTCATCATTGTATTAACATGCTGATTCCAAAGATTGCTTCTTTCTTTGTACATTTCCCCTTTAAGGAAAGCTGTATAATGTAATCTTATGTTATAATATGTTAAGGTGATGAATTTGACTTTTGAATAAGTAACATGATAGTCCTAACAAGTTGAACCTCATTTGATTATGCCTTTCCTTATGTGGTAGACTGGAGTTGATCCATGTGCTGTATTGGCAGCAAAGAAAAAAGCCCAGAAAAGGCATGCCAAGGAACTAAAGCAGACAAATGAACACAGGAAGAAAGCAGTCTTGAAGCTTGTGAGTGCCAGAGTGAATACTTGCCTTATTTTTTTTTTCCATCTAGCAAATTAGCTTATTGTATTGGCTCTTCATGCATCATTCGTACAAGAATGTTACTTGAAACAGGAAGGCTTAGAAATGTGTGTTGTGCAGCACAGACTGTTTTTGTTAGAAAACTACATAAAAAAAGGGAAGGTCACTCAGAAGATTTGTTTTAGAGAATTCTCTAAAACAGGGGCTTAGTGAGATATAGGAACAGAGGAACTGCCATGCTGGATCAGACCTAAGATCTATCTAGTCCAGTCTCCTATCTGACAATGGCCAGAGGCTTTAGAGAAAGGTGTAGAAATTTCACAGTAGGCATATTTGGGATTATCTGAGCTAATGTGGGCTAATCTGAAATTAACTCAAAGTAATAACCTGTTAAATATAAATATTTCCATTTCTGCACACAAGAACGACTTATTGATTTGGTTAACAGAAAAAGGGGGATCTGCGGAAAAGCAGAGTGTGATGACAAGAACTGTCTGAAACTTGTGCACTTTCATGTGCCTATTCTCTGTGGGAGCTGTTAGATGCTCAGTGCTTTTGAAAATCAGGCAGGTGCCTAACTATGGGATCAAGAGCCTAGTTGTAGGCTCTTATTTTTTCAGATTTTGGCCCTAGAGATTTTTATTCCTGAATGTGTGTGTGACAGCAGAATGAGTGCTCATGGCACTGCTGGCCCAGTGTGGTTATTTCCATTGCCAGAGAGGAGAAAATGCTGATGTAGGTTTTTGAATGAAAACTGTAACTCACTGCAAGGTCATGTCTTAGATCTACTTGAACTTGCTATGTACAACTGGCATATATAGAGAAGGTGGGGGAGGGCTAGGTCTAAGTTCAGGTATAAATCCTGTGAACGTAAAAATGTGGGAGGGTGGTTTGAAGCCATAGACCTTATCAGAGGCTGAAGGAAGCTTGTGGAAAAATCGTTATTGCAAATGTATCTACTTGTCATTAAGCTCTTGGATTTTATCTTCTCTTATAGACTAATGACATGGAAACAAGCGTAAAACACGAGATAATTAATGATGAGCTACCCCTAAATGGAAAATCTGCAGATGCAAATGCACAAGGCACATCTCCTGATGAACTTGAACACTTTATGGAGCCAATGACAAATGTTCACTGTATAATTTTGGACTTGACACCAGTGAATTTTGTGGATTCAGTTGGAGCAAAAATGTTAAAATCAGTAAGTGGTATCTTTTATATTCCCTCCACCAAAATACATATCATGTCTTTTGTAGAGCACTAAGAGGGCCAATCCAGGTGATCTTGCATCAAACTCTAATTACTACAGGTTTTAACTTTCACCTTTGATGCTAAGTTCTTGCTGCTATACTGGGGAACATGTGATCATCTTGTGCAACACTCAAGTCAAGTTAAGCTACAAAGTGTGTGTGTAAAAGCTATAGGGATGGAAGAGGCAGAAGATAATGCTGTGCAAGAGCCATTTTAAAAGAGAAATAACCGTTAAGCAACTGAATGGCTTTTTAAAAAAAGGATTTTGTATTTTGTCTTATACCAATGAAATTGTGATATGTACAAAGGTATTTCTATAGATTAAACCTCCATTTAAACTTCTGCAGGTTATAAAAGAATATGAAGAAGTTGGTGTTTTTGTGTGTATAGCCAGCTGCAGTGGTAAGTTGTAGAGTTTTGGTGGGATTCAGGTGGGGTTGGCATCCATCCTTCCATCGATTTTTGTATTGCCAGCCATCACTGTAGGGTCTGAGCGTCCTCCACATTTAAAAAAAATATAATTGGTTTGAGAGGAGAATCAGGCCCTAGTCCACCAGGCCATGACTGGTGCCAGAGTAAAACCCTGATTTAGCAAGTTCTTCAAAGGCTTGATCCTGCTCCCACTGACTTGAATAACCCTAAACGTGACTTCAATGGGACACCTCGTATATGCTTCAAGTTAGGAGCATGCTTAAGTACCTTGCTGAATCGGGCCTAACTCACTCGGTTATAGTCAGTGGGGTCACCATTGTGTGAGGAGAATCAGGTGCAATAATGTTTCTGATTTCTGACATTTGGAAGTTTATCATTGTCCCCTGAGACTGATCATCAGTATATTATGGCTGGATGAAGATGTGCTAGTATACACACAAATCCATCTTTAATTGGAAATCTACTCAGCTGTACATTTAAATCTTGTGTATTTTACCTATAGCATTATTTGGCTTGCATCTTTTGTCTCAAATCTGTTTTGAACAGAAAAACTTGAGGCTGGGAAAGCTACACGCTATCTCCCTCCCCCTTAGTTAATCTAAACAAAAATACAAGGCATGAGATACATGTATTCCATGGTTATAGTTTAATATATTTGCTTTACAGGCCCTGTTATGGATGATCTGACTCGACTTAATTTTTTTGAAAAATCCACCACCAGAGATTTGCTGTTTCACAGTGTTCACGATGCTGTTCTCTCCTGCCAGCTGAAGGTTGGGTCTGTTCCACAAACTGCCTCAGACCTCTTTGTTAGTACTTCAGAATCACACATGGAGAACTGAAATCTGCATAATTCCATGAGAAAGAGAGACTCTACCAACACTTAATTTGCACAGTATAAACCGAGCGTAAGACTATCCACCTCTACGGGTATACTGTATAGAGGTGGGGTAGTTTGTTTGCTACAGGAATAATGAACAAACAGTTTGCCGCCTTAATACTTTTGAACTGTGCTCTTCCTTACCTGAATCCAGGTGTAAATTAAACCAACATGCAAACATTTTATTTGTTTGTTGTTGAAAATAATGTATTTTGCTGCGGACAGGATATTAGAACATTCTGATGAGGGTGGGTTAAGTTTTTAGAAACATGGCATTGGAGGATATTGCACTAAGCTGCATATTAGTTCACTTTGGATAAAATATTGAAACATCTGGAGTGCAGGTAATGGACAAATTGATATGTCACACAGTTTCCAGCAAAGTGGGATCTTGCAGAAAATACCTTTTCTGCAGTTACCAATACAATGCATTGTACCACTGTCTTAAAGGGTTTTCTTAATCAGATTCAAAAACTGCTGCCAGTGTGTATATAGCAGGGGTCAGCAACCTGCGGCACACTGCTGCCAGCTGGGGTCCCAGCCACCGGCCCCGCTCAGCCCACTGCCGGCCTGGATGGACGGAACACAGGCCGGCAGCAGTCTGAGCGGGGCCGGTGGCTGGGACCCTGGCTGGTAGGGGCCAGCGGACGGAACCCCAGACCGGCAGCGGGATGAACCGCTCAGCCTGGCAGGGTCCTGGATGGATGGAACCCAGCCGGCAGCGGGCTGAGCGGGGCCGGCGGTTGGGACCCTGGCTGGCAGGGGCCGGCGGACGGAACCCCAGACCGGCAGCAGGCTGAGCGCCTCAGCCCGCTGCCGGTCTGGGGTTCCGTCTGCTGCCCGGTCTGGCACGCAAAACCTTTTACTGGCACGTGAAACCTTAAATTAATGAAGACTTGGCACACCGCTTCTCAAAGGTTGCCGACCCCTGGTATATAGAGTAGATACAAAGGACTTCCTCCTCTTCTCTGGAAGTACAATTAAGTCTGTATTTAGTTGGCTTTATACATGAGCTATGCTCCTCAGTGCAGAGGAGGAGGAGGTCAGTGCCTTGCCTCTGATCCAGCTGGCAACACAGATGGGCAAAATTTGGCATCAGCAATAAAACCATGACTGGAAATTAAAAGGATTAAGTGTATCTCGGGAGCATTTTTATTCTGGTGCCAGGGTAAATTTTGTAATTTTAATCTAGCTCAGTCCTTTTGTATCAACATGCAGTATATTTTTTTAGCCATACAGTTTCTTCAATTAATGTCAAAATTGTCTGTCTTCAACATCCCAAATAAAGAGGGGTTCAATGACTTGATTTTCTTAATCCTGCAGCACTGCGTTAGGAGATAAAGATTCTTTGTGTATCAGCTACTGGCCATGGCTTTCAAAAGTGACTAGTGACTTTCTCTAACGGGTCCAGCTATCAATGGGCAGGAGCCCAAGCACTTTCTGAAGGGCAATTGCCTTTAACAGGTGTCAGGTTGGGTGTTCAAATCTCTAATCATGTTGGAAAATCTGAACCAGAAATTTAAATAAAAATAAAGGGGAGAAGCACCACAGGGGTGGGCTGCCCTATAACGAAAGGGTAAAAGGAGCCTCATTGTTGACTCTACTAGCAAACCAAGAATGTCTTTAAAGAATCCTCCTCTAAGGGCCTGAGCAATTCATTTACATCCTTCTTGCATAAGTAACACTTACTTCAAATAGGCTTTGCTAGTAGGGAAAGATCAGTTATAGCTTTTCCCTGCGTGTCACTGTTTTAAGCAAAGCCTATAGCTTTCCTGAAGAGGGAAACATCTTGTGTGGAATAGTAGTGGAGACCAGTTTGCTGTAATTGCTGCTGGAGAGCAGCTATGTGAGGATATGCCCTCCCTCACAAAAGTACTGATTCCCTCTGCCTGGAGCCCTGACTCCTTCCCACTCCATATCCCCAACCCACACTTCTATTCAGCTTGCCCTTTGAGTGCTGATTCAAGCAAGAAGGGACAAGGTATGTGCAAGCCACAGCTTCACTTTTCTTCTAGTGCCAGAAAGTTCCTGAGCTGCCCTGCTTAAAGTCTCCATTTAGCCATACACCTGCCATAGCCCAGCTCTGAGGCAGTGTCCTGACACCCCTCTATGGGTAGGAGCTAGGGATAATGACTGCTTTAGTTTCCCCAAGCCATGCATTCCTTACAGTGAAGATCTTGCTGTGTTAGCAGAGGCGGCAAGTGGATTCCACGTTAAGGCTGTATTTGAGTCCACTCTTCAGTATTAGAGCCGGTTTTCTGCTTTTAAGCTTCTTAAGTGGTGTACTAGCCATGATTTTTATTCTAGGTTTATGCCTCCTGCCACCCCTGAGATTAAATTGATAATCTATGACAGACTTTAGCCTAAAGCTAGAACTGATCATCAAAGTGGACCATGGGCTTTAGAGTTTTGCTACTTTGCTCTTATGCTTCTGTAGTGGGCTAGCAGTGGTCATTGGTTCTTAGGCTGCATCAAATCTTATTCCCTGCCAGCCCCTACAAAGCATAAATCAAGTAATTGCTGTTTGAGGCTGTAGTCGGCTTGGCAGGAGATCATTGTTCCCTTCCACCCGCTTTTACACAGCAAGAGGGGAGAGATTAACAGAAAGTCCAGGGGAGGAGGGTTACTTTAAAAAAAAAAAAAAAAAAAACCTGCATTTTCTCTTTTACCCACACTTGCTTCTGCTTCCTGGTTGGGGGGCAGCTGCAGGGAGGAGGCAAGAGGCATTGTTGTTATTGAAACCAGCACCATGTGAAAGCATTGGGATACCACTGCTTCTGCTCTACAGCAAGAATAATGAGGGAGGACTACAGTGTAGAGGGCAAGACTACTGCGTGACAGCAAGGAATATGGTCAGAAGAGGCTGTGCTGTTTTTTTGAAAACAGCCTTTAGTCTAAAACTGGCAGGCGCTAACTTCCCAGAAACAGAGAGCATGTTGTGTCAGTTTCAAGGGAAAGAATGGGCCCAGAAGACAAGGTATGAGTTACCTTATCACTCTACAACACATTAGTGTTTTAAAAATACAGAGACCATGGTCTGCTAACTCCTCTGGCAAAAGCACCCTTTAAAAATATTTCACATTTCAAATGCTCTACAGTTTTTCCTTTAACATTCTCTTCTTTGCTTCAGCTGCGATGAAAGATAACTCACTTTTGGGGGGAAGAGGAAAAGGTTAGTTGCAGCAAGCTGGAGCTGTTTTTATTGCTGCTGTGACTCTGATGCTGATGTCGCTTAGATACAAAGGCAAAAAGCAGCAGAGTTAGAAAATGCAACTTCTGGGTCTGAGGTTGACTCATTTGTAACCTCAGTGTTTGAGCAACACAAGCACAGCACACTCTTATTAACCCCAAGACCTGCCAAACTTGTACCACTGTCAGGCTACTTACTATGCTGCTTTTAGCTGCCTCCTTGATCACATGCTCACAAGCAGTGTTCAGACATGTGGTTCTAACTTATTTGATCATGCCACCCTTCTTTATGTCTGTAGTAGTTTATGCCCTGCACCCTGACAGAAATACATATACTGATTACTAAAATAATGCCACTAAATATTAAAACCAGTAAGGCATTGCTTCAAACAGAACCATTTCATCATATCATGCTCTGGCTGCCACGTTCTGAAGGCAGTGCTGCTGGCAGCAGCAGCAGAGAAGTAAGGGTGGCAGTAACATACCACGCCACCCTTACTTTTCCGCTGCTGCTGGCTGGGCGCCCAGCTGCTCTCTGCTCTGCCTTCTCACACTCCCTCAGGATACATTTCATGTCTCCCATTTTGAGAACAAAGTCTTACTAGTTCAGCCAGGAGCTTATTAGTCAGAAGGTAAAAGGAGAGGGACAGGAAAGAAGAAATAAGGTGGGGAAGAAGCAGCGCACACAAGGTGTGTGACAGCTTTAGGAGGTGGCGATGGCAATTGGGTCCCTCACTTTGGGCAGGACATCTCAGGATAAGGAGAGAGTCCCAGCAGTGTAACAGTAGATCCTTCAGAACATGCTGAAGCTCTCACTCCTGCCCATCCACCTGTATCCCTGACAGTTATCGTTAGTTTTAAGAATGCCAAAAGTGTGATGGGCAGAGTAACCCAGCTCTTCATTTTGGCCACTGACTTTCAGTCCCACATTCCTTTTGTTTGCCAGGCATGATGTGTGTCCTTGAGTCCTGGCAGGAGCATTTTTGTTTGGACTAATTCTGTCTGTCTCCCTTTAGTACCTTTCCCATCAACATTTATGGTTATAAGCTGACATTTTATGAACCTTTACCCACCTTTGAACAACTGAGTTTACAGTTTGCCTGCTATAGCCCAACAGCAGCATTAGGGGTTAGTAGAAAGCACAGGCTGGGTACGTGACATGCTTCCACTACCCTTGAAGCAGCCTCTTCTACTGTATCGCTCCAAGCAGCCAGATTTTAGACTTTCCCTTTAAAAATACAGCTGCTGGGAAGGGAGAGCTTTCTGACCACTCTTTAGGCCTCAAAACTAGCTCCTTGGTATACTTAACTAGCCTACTCCTCACCTAAAAGCTGGGACACTGCTTTGTGTTGCTGACACCAGCCACTGCCAGCAACCAGGAACTGGAAGACAGGTGATGGGAAACAACAAAAATTAAGTTGTCAGTTTAGTTTGAGATAAAACTTGCTAAAATGTAAGCGCAATGATTAAAAAAAAAAAAAAAATAGGAAGGAACAGGTTGAAGGTGTCTCCATAAAATTTTTTGAAAAAAATCTTAAAAGTTCTCTTTAGCACAATGCCACACAGTGCCGTACTTGAGAACTTAAAAGTAAACTAGAAACAGACTCATTTTCATTAGCCAAGCTAACACTGGCTAAACCAAGAACACAGAGAAAAGTAAAGTTTTCACTTTTAATAGTAACCTAGCACCACATTTTTATGTTACACCCTCCATGCTACTTGGTTTGTTTTAAGTTGTAATGATAGGGATAGTGCCTTCTTTTTGTGTACCACACTTAGCATGCTGGGGGCACCACCAGAAGCTTGACAGCAAGAAAACGTTTAAAAACAGTGGATTTGGATTGCATATTAAACTTAAAATCTAATTGGTTTTACTGTTAAGTTTGTAGCAGGTTTTGCAGGGTTGTAACCATCCCTGACTGAATCTCAGCGTTTTGCATTATTTTCTGCTACAGCACTGATTAATTAGTGTTGAACACACTTAAAAAAGAAAAAACTACCTACCAGCCTGTCATTTGGAATGATGTATTTTATTTCTAGACTCAGAACGAGATTAGATAGCAAACACACCCTGAATAGTTACTCAGGCTTTTTGTTTAATAGCAAGATTAACAATAGGAACATATTTTCCTTTAATTTCAAGAAGTTAGTTGTAGGTCATGTATCTGGGCGTAGCACTGAATTTTGCATACGACTTAATGACTTTGTTCACAGCTTCTAAGAAGTCTTTCTCTGTAGCGATTTTTCGACGTGCTCTGATGGCAAACATGCCTGCCTCTGTGCAGACACTGCGAATTTCAGCACCTTTCAAAGAAGAGGACAGATGGATTTAACACCTGCACATTGCGCACTTACACAAAAACCAAACAGTGTACGTCGCAGGATTCAACTTACCTGTGCTATTAGGACACAGTCGAGCCAACAACTCAAATCTTATGTCTCTTTCAACACTCATTGAACGAGCATGAATCTTGAATATGTGAGTTCGTCCCTAAAAAACCAGAAATTTGAGGGTGTGAGAGAGAAGAATTGATGCAGGGAGATAGGAAGTGAAGTAGAGTACTCAGCCTGTGGAACACCCCTTCAGTCTAGTTTCCTACTCCACCTACTGGTAGGAAACCGTAACGCTATTTCTGAACTGGCCTATTTGAGTAATAGAAAGCAAAGAGTTTATGGCACACAGTAAAGATACTAATTAGAAGTGCTCTGACAAGTCATCACACGAGACCTCCTCTCTCTTTGTAATGCAAATCAAGAGAGGAGGGGGCTAAAACTTTATAACCTACTTTCTGACTTGGTCCAATAGAGTCTAGATTTGTTGAGTTGGGAGTACACTGCAAAGCACAGCTACTGTTCAGGGCTTTGCCTGGGGGGATGGACTCTCATGCTTTTTTTTGCACATTTGAACTTCAAGTGTGCAGCTCCTTGAGAGGTGCTTGTATTATCTCTCTCTAAACTGCAGCAGAATATTAAGGTCTGAAACAACTACTGCTTTGCTGTCTCCGTTTGCTTAGCATTGAAAACAAGCAGTTCTAACCTCAAGATCAGGTAAGCTAAATTCAATCTTCCTGTCCAGTCTCCCGGGCCTCATCAGTGCTGGATCCAAAGTATCAGGTCTGTTTGTTGCCATCAGCACTTTAATATTGCCTCTTGGATCAAATCCATCCAGTTGGTTGATCAGCTCCAGCATAGTACGCTGCACTTCATTGTCTCCTCCAGCCCCATCATCAAAACGAGCACCTGCAGAGAAAAGACCATTGCACATCAAGACGTAGAAAAGGCACTTTTCTAGTGAGGATAAATCCCATTGCCGTTACCAAGACAGATATGTTATATCAACAGTCACAGCTGTATATGAATGCATGACAATTACCAAAACAAAATGGTTTATCCTTTCTTAGCTGAAGATGATGCATTCCAAATAAGAGGAAGATAAGCAGGCAAAATATTTGTATCCCTTGTGTGAGGCCTGGTCTACACTGGGGGGGGAATCCATCTAAGTTATGCCACTTCAGCTACATGAATAACGTAGCTAAAGTCGACGTACTTAGATCTTCTTACCGTGGTGTCTTCACTGCGGTAAGTCGACGGCTGACCCTCTCCCGTCGACTCCCCCTGCGCCTCTCACCCTGGTGGACTACTGGAGTTGACGGGAGAGTGCTCGGCAGTCGATTTATTGCGTCTAGACTAGACGCGATAAATCGACCCCCCGCTGGATCAATCACTGCCCATCGATCCAGCGGGTAATGTAGACCAGTGTTTTTCAACCACTGTTCCGTGGCACACTAGTGTGCCGCGAGATGTTGCCTGGTGTGCCGTGGGAAAAAAATATTAAACCATGCTTGAATGTCGGAACTGGTTACTAAAATTTTTGAATCCCACCACTGATGTTAAGGACTATAAATAGCTCAGAATATCAGCTTTGTGTTCAGCCAAACAGGCCCAGGTTGCGCACTGAATAAAGTATTTTATAATTTTTCATATTTCTGTTTACTTACTATTTCATAATAAAGTAATTATAAAATACTTTCTTTGTGTTTATTTGATTCCTATTCAAGAGAATTACTTTATATATAGTCAATATAGGCACAGAGTTAAATTTTTTAACATTTTCTAATGGTGGTGTGCCTCGTGATTTTTTTCATGAAACAAGTGTGCCTTTGCCCAAAAAAAGGTTGAAAAACACTGATGTAGACAAGCCCTGAGAGAGATGGGTATTGCTATCGTCAATGAGGAACACACCTATTTTTCTTAGGTTTACAAAATCCATATAGCAAAATACGTTGGCACCATTAAAGACACACAAATAAATGGGAAGAGATTTTATTGAGGAAAACAGATCTCAGTTTCAGAAGTGTGAAGAAATGTTAAGTTTACATTGTTTAATTTTTTTGTTAAACATTTAAGAAAAATGTTTAAGAATTAAATTGTACAGCAACTTGCTTGTACCGTATTTGTAAGAGATCCTACCTTAAGTTTAGTCACTTTGTATTTTGATTATGGAAATAAATTACTTCTGTTCAGGATTAAATGTGTTCAGATTTTATTAACTATTTCTTGATAGTTCCCTCTGCAGTAAATATAGCTGAACTGAGGTTAGAGTGACAGTTTTCCTAAGTTTTAATGATTTACAAAGCTGTGATTTATGGAATGCAAGTCCTGATAACGAGGAATTACATTGTGAAAAGAGAATTATAAAATCAAGGAATTGGCATGTAATATTTTTTAAAGTTCGCTATATCAAGAATAAAAAACTATGCATGCTGCAAGCATACCTCCAATGGCATCGATTTCATCAAAGAATATAAGGCAAGCTTTCTTAGTTCTGGCCATTTCAAAGAGTTCACGAACCATTCGAGCTCCCTAATAAGAGGATAAGATTTTGTTACAGGCTGGCTCAAGTAAAGATTTTAAAGCAAACAGTGAAGCCACATACAACTCAACCCTGAACTACAGAGACCACCTATATAGGTGGGGCAAGTAGTTCAAGTTTTAGATCTACCCTCTCTTAGCTGCTACTATGAGATACTACTATGAGCCAGCTATCATGGTGGTTTTTTATATGGACATTGTCCTACTGAGAATTGAACAGAGATGATCATCTCTTTCATACAGGCTACTGACCAAGTATCAAACGATAATTTTTGACTTCCAACATGACCTAGGGGCAAAAGGCATCATATGCCATCACCAAACCTCTCAGCTATCTGGTTCCCCTTGTACAGTCTACACAGTGGCATGCACCTACTTTATCCAGTGCTGCCAGGAACTGGTGCAGAGTTTGTGAGTATGGAGCAGCAACCTGGTTATATTTCAAGACCCCCCCACACACACAAAAAACCCAAACAGCTACAGGCATCACAAATTTTAAGATTACTCCATTCACTAGAACTGTGTGAGGCCACAATGGGTTTGAGTCACTTCTGTGAGAAGTTTAATGATAATTCAGGGTGGGATTTTCAAACCATTCAGCGCTGAGCTAATGCCAATGATTGCTTTTGAAAATTTCAGATGTAGAGTAACCAAGATTTTGAGATTTCATTCTTTTAGGGTTGTCAGACTATTACCTGCAATTATATGCTTGGTAGTTTTTATGCCTCTTTGAGTCTACGAAACTTAGTTCATTTAGCTGCAATGTCTATTAAAATGCTTGGCCTCCACCACTTGGAGTTTGCAGTTTGCTCCACCTTTTACATAGTGTTTGGTATTACCTCTCCTACATATTTCTGCACCAATTCAGATCCAATCACTCTGATGAAGCAGGCATCAGTCCTGTTAGCAACAGCACGGGCACAGAGGGTTTTGCCTGTACCAGGTGGCCCAAAGAGAAGTACTCCTTTGGGGGGCTCAATCCCAAGGTTAACAAACCTCTCAGGCTGCGAAGGGAAGAAACAGGAGATTAGAATCTTTCTGTGCAGATTGGTGATAAATCAGCTTTACTAATGAAATAAAAAATAAGCCAGTCCATTTTCACTGAAACGCTACTTTTAGCTTTGCTGGGATGTTTACATTCAGACATCTCAGTACTTGGAAAGGCATGGCAAGTCATCATATGAAGAAAATGTTATCAAAACATTGAGTCACAATCTATGAGTTACTTACATGAAGCAGAGGGGTTTCAACCACCTCTCTCAGCTTTTCAATCTGTTCTTTGCAACCACCAACATCGCTGTAAGTGACATCAGGTTTTTCCTCTACCTGCATAACACAGATAAATGCACATTTGAACAACTTGCTATTGCAATAGCAGAATTCACCCAGAGACGTCAACGTTTAAAGTTAAGCAAGTTTGAAAAAGCATAATAAGCAAAGGGAGTTCTCACCTGCATCATAGTAACTGTTGGGTCAATCTTTGGAGGCAAGGGGATATGGATCTGATACTTGTTTCTGTCCACACTGGTGGGAAGGTGTAAGAAGAGCATTATTTTCATTTTAATACTCCTTACGCTAACACAACTGAACTATAATTTAAACAAAAAAAACCCTGTAATGTGAAGGGGGTAAAATCCTGCTAGTTCTCTTTTCTCCAGCATCAGCCTGAGCCCATCCCTAAGAAACTAAGAATTCCCATGGAAAGGAATTCCAAAGTCTGTTTTGAAAAAGTAGAAACAGCACTTTGGACATTTGGAAACATTTCCAAGACCCCTGAGCTTCCCAGAACTGCAGCAGGCCACCAGGTGGGCAGCTGGGAAGCCTAGGCATCCATGGCTTCCAGGCTTCTGAGAAGTCACGAGCCTGGAACCCCAGGTGCCAAAAAGCCGCAAGTCTGGAGTTCTCTGCTCTCTATTAGCCTGCTGAAGTGCTTGGAGCCTGAAAACCCGGGCTGCCAAGGAGGTGGGCGGGCAAGCTGGCAGGAAACCAACAGTTTTGAAACCTGCCTGGCAGGCAAGGTTCCATCTGAACCCTGCCTGGTTTCTGTCGGAATTTCATCCTGCAGAACATTTCAATTTTGACAAATCAGCATTTTCCAATAGAAAACATCAGAAAGTTTCCCACTAACTCTACTACTGTGTATATAATTACATTTCAGTGATATCCAATGACACTTAATCAGTAAATATGATTGATTGCAGAACACTAAACTGTGAGACTAAATCATTACATCTTAAAGGAAAGGAAGCTTCTGTCTACTGTTAGACTTACTGGTCTTAGAAGTCCGTCTTTACTTACCCAACTCTCATCCCCTCTTCAATGTCAGTGGGTGCTACCTGATCGCTGAGGTCCACCACAAATTTGGCAAATTGTTTGACATTGATAATGTACTTGGGATCCTCGGAATCTGCATTGATTATCTTCGTACACCTAGCAGAAAAGACAGGCCACGAGTTAGACAAATGAAGCTTCTTGTTACTTCCACAAGCATCAATCAATTACTAAAGATGCTTGGTTTGTACTTTAAGTGCCTTTATGAAATCATATTGCTAAGGCTACGATTTTGTCAGGGATATTTTTAGTAAAAGGATAGGTCACAGGCAATTAAAAATTCACAGAAGCCTGACCTTGTCCCTGACTTTTACTAAAAATGTCCATGACAAAACAGGAAAGAAGAAGGGTCCAGTACCCTGCCCCAGTGTGGCTGGGAGCTGCGGGGGTCCCCCACATCCACGGGGACTGGGAGTTGCAAGGAGATTCCCCACGCTGCCCGCAGGCCACCACGGGAGGTAGGGGTACCCTGCAGCTCCCAGCGGCTGCAGGCTGAAGTCACAGAGGTCTGCGGAAGTCACAGATTCTGTGACTTCCATGACCAAATCATAGCCTTACGTATAGTTGGTATGTTTGCGATTTTATTGTTCTAGTAGTGCTGCAACTCATAATTCTATCACTATTCCAGCTATGGCATACTTCTCATATTTCACAAAGGTTAACATCTGAGCATTTAGATACCACAGTGAGTGGCACCTTAGAAATATATAAGAATCAATTAAAGTTTTTACCAGGTGTCATGTGGAAAAAAGGCAGGTGCTGCAAACAGAATTATAAATGCTTTTTTTTTTTATAATACCACATAGCTCATATGACAGGATCCACAGAACATACACACCTGGCTACCTGTAGTGGCTGCTCACTTTGGAGAGTTTGCTTATCTGCAGCCAGATCCCAGAGGGCAGGAGGGGCCAGGCCTGTGTCTGACTCCTTGATCCCTACATAGAAGACAGCACAGTTAGAAGGAAAAGCCAGTTCACTGATCACATCAATGATACTTCACACTCAGTGTTCTACAAACATTACCCACCAGTTACATCAGAGAAGAGAGCATATGCTGAGAGGAAGCTTTTACTGGTACTTTAAATCTGACCTGCAAAGGGAAAACTGCGGGATTTATGCCAGTTTATTTCATGATGTTCCAGAAACAGAGTCTAAAAAGCTTTCCCCCCCCTCCTCCTATTATTATTTTTTTTTAATTAGAAACTCAGGTCTTGTCTACCTTGTTCTTGATTGGCAGACTTTATGGACAACTGGAGAACTAGTAGGATGACAGTAAACATACCAGTGAAGTTAATCATGATTTAGAGGGAACGTGATTTCTATTCAAACTATTGTAAACTTTATAAAAGTACTTGGAAGAAGAAACCTTTTTAAGATTCAACACTCAGCCTGTCAAGTCAGAACTGAGAGCTCACAAACACACATCTGAGCCCACCACCACTTCCAACATAAAAACGGGGGGGGGGGGGGGGGGGAGAGAGAGAGTCAATATTCCTGGTATTTTTAATGTTACAAAAAAAAAGGGGGGGGGTGTTTTTATTGACTTTTCCGGCTTTTTTACACACCATAAAGCAGCAGAAGAGGGCATAAATCCAGATTTTCCACCTCGCCTTTGCAGATCACCTTTAAGAGTCTTAAAGTCAATTCTGGAGCTTAGATACGAAGTATACATAAACACAAGCATAGTATCCAGTTTTACAGGTGATGGACATTCGATCAAGAAATCAGAATGAGACCCTTAACATGTAAGAGATCCATAACACAGTTTTTGCTTCACAAAAGATGTGACTTAATGAAAGCATAACATGGTGAACTTACAGTTATAATGCACATACAGTCACAGAGTTTAAGGCCAGAAGGGACCACTAAATCATCTAGGCTGACCTCCTGTACATCACAGGCCATTAACACTGCCCAGCACCTGCACACTAAACCCAACAACCAAAATTAGACCAATGCACTGCAGCCCACAGGAGACTAGACTATCCTTGCCACAGGCAGAGATTAGGAAGGACCGAGGTGTACCAGTGCCTGAGTCCCTGCAATGGCAGAGAAATGATTACATGAGATATACCCAAATAATCCTGGCAATTGACCTGCACCAACACACTGGAGACAAAGGAGAAAAACACCTATGGCCACTGACAATCTGACCTGAGGAAAATTCCTTCCTGACACCACACTTGGCCACGAGTAGGACCCTGAGCATGTGAGCAAGAACCAGCCAGCCAAGCACCTGAGAGAGAGAATGCTTGGTGACACCTCCGAGCCCCTTGCCCTCCCCATTCAACATCTCATCTCCAGCTGTGGCCATCCCTGATGCTTCAGAAGAAGATTAAAAAAAACCTTCACAGAACATGTTGGAGAGGAAGGTGGAATATCTTCCTGACCCCTGCCTGTGATTGGCTGAAACCCTGAAGCACAAGTTTTAGAACTGGAAGTCAGCCCCAGGGATGTTGAGCCATACCCGCTACCGTCACAACCAACCTTGTCATACAACTGCACTCATAAATTTGTCCAGCTGTCTCTTAAAACGAGTTAAGTTGTTTGCCCTCACACCTCCTATTAGGAGGCTGTTCCAGAACCGTACCCCTCTGATGGTCAGAAACCTTCTTCTAATT
This sequence comes from Emys orbicularis, assembly GCF_028017835.1. Classification (NCBI taxonomy): domain Eukaryota; kingdom Metazoa; phylum Chordata; order Testudines; family Emydidae; genus Emys; species Emys orbicularis. The sequence continues at coordinate 27,905,477 of NC_088683.1, read as the reverse complement.
TCCAGCCTGAATTTGCTCATGGCCAGTTTATACCCTCTTCTAGCTCTCCACCCTTCTTGATATTTACCCCTAATGTATTTATAGAGAAAAATCATACCCCACTCAGCCTTCTTTTTGTGAGACTACACAAGCCAAGCTCTTCCAGTCTCCTCTCACAATATAGGCCTTCCATTCCCCAATCATCCTAGTAGCTATTCTCTGCACCTGTTCCAGTTTAAATTCATCTTGTGTGAACATAGGTGACCAAAATTGTACACAGCATTCCAAATGAAGTCTTACCAGGGCCTTCTATCATGACATTAATATCGCTCTCCCTCCTGGAAATGCCTTGCCTAATCACACTTCCTAGGATCGCATTTGCCTTTTTCACAGCTGCATCACATTGGTGGCTCATAGTCATCCTGTGATTAACCCACACATCCAGGTCTCCCTCCTCTTCTGTCACTTCCTACTGATGAGTAGAGCCCTGCAAATCCGCGGATACCCACGGACCATTTTTGCGGACAGTGGATCGGATGCAGATACAACCGCACAGGGATCTACTCACCAGCAGCACCTGGCCCACGGCATCCTGATTGAGGTCATTACTAAAAATATTAAATAAGATTGGTCCCAAGACCGATCCCCGAGGAACTCCACTAGTAACATAACTCCAGTTCAATAATTCACCTTTCAGCACAACCTGCTGCCAACTCCCATCTAGACAATTCCTTATCCACCTTACAATGTTGTACTGATCTCCTCTTCCCTCATTGAACTAATAATTTCCCATGTGGTGCTGTGTCAAATGCACTTCCCTTATCTAAAAAAAAAATCAGTTATTTTCTCAAAAAAGGAAATCAGTTTAGTCTGGCATGATCTACCTTTGGTAAAACCATGTTGCATTATCTCCTCTTTACCAATTACCTCTATGAATTTAATTATTCTTTCCTTCATGATTTGTTCTAAAACCTTGAATACTACTGAGGTCAGATTAACTGGTCTGTATTTCCCAGATCTGTATTTCCCCCCCTTTCTTATATACATGAATGGTGTTGATTATACTCCAGTATTATCCCCGGATAGATTTATTAAAAATTCTTGCTACTGGAAAGCAGTAACGTGTGCCAATTCTTTCAGTATTCTGAGATGGAAACTGTCTGGCCCCCCAAATTGAGCACATTAAACTCTTTACATTCTTCTTCCACCTCATATGTGAAACTTTCCATTTCTAGACACTCATTTCCATCAGCCATATTGCCTTCATGCACATTTCATATTAGCATTGTTATTGAAAACCGAGGCAAAGTATTTATTTAGTTTTTGGGACATACATAGATTATCTTTAATCTCCTATCCCACAGTGCATAGTGACCCAATCTCATCCTTCCGTATACTTTTTATTTATAGAACTAAAAAACTTATTTATTTTTAATTTCCTTGGCAAAAACTAATTCAGCTTGGCTTTTAGCAATTCTCACGTTATTCCTGCGTTTACTAGCCTCCAGGATGTAGCTTTCTTTGCTAATCAACTCCTCTTTCTTCCCTAATGGCTCTCTGCTTACTCCTAATAACCCTTTTGATATGGTAATTAATACAGCTGGGTCTGGAACCTTTCCATACAAGTTTCTTTTCCCCTTTCTTGGGATGCAAATTTTAGATAGTTTTTGTTTAGTTGATTTGAAGAAACTCCAAGCCGCTTCCGCATTTAAGTCCTTGAGCTCTTCAGTCCGGTGACTTCTTTAACCCTTTCCCTTAATTTCCCAAAGTCTGCTCTTTTGAAATAAAAAAATCACAGTTGTCTACCTGGTTTTGATTATCTTTCCATTAAATTTTACTTTAAGAAAAGCACATACCAGTGAGCTCATTAATTTTCTTAAGTAGCTGCTGAATATCATCTTCTACCTGCTTAATCTGCCTTGAGTACGTGCTCTGGCCCTGGAACAGAAGAATAATTGTATGCACTTCAGTAACTTAAGAAAAACCATGTACATATATTTATGTATGCTAGACAGTTACTAACTTCTGTTGAGATGGTCAATATAGTTATTTGTTAACCTCAGAGATTAACTTGACCTTGATATGTAGTTTTTTAAGTCAGTATTTGGCTTGAAAAACAGTACTGATATTAAAACACAGAGTCAAATGGTCCATTGTTACATACAGGAGCCAAAATAGACGTAAATTATATTAATTTATTCTCACATTCAGGCCCATTTCGTTTACACTAAGGCACATAAAATTCTCTAAACGTGTAAAGTGTAAATGAAATTCAGGCCATTGATGGTCAGATATTTTAAAACAGAAATACAAGAAATTGCAAACTTAGGTTATTTGGTCATAGTTCCTTCACAGACCAGTAATATTTAAATCTGTAGGAGTTTTGTTGTTTTTGGGATGGGGAGAAAATGCTTTAGGGGAGAGAGGTTGCAGAGATGGAGTAAATTTTAAAGAGGAACAGGGAAACAGATTTACTGGTTATTTCCAAATAAGATCAGTTTGGAAGATACTGTTTTGCCTTGATTCGGTTAGTTAATTGGATCTTCATGTTTTTCTTTATCATTCTAGTTATGTAGGGTACTTACATAGGTTTTCAGCAAGGCAATATCCCCTTCATCCAATGCTGAAACAAGATACACAAGAATTAGCTTTCAGTTGTAAGAACAAAATTAAATGTGTCTAATTTTGTTTCTAAAGATGTGAATTCAGACACCCACAGAACCCCTATAATATGGGGGGAGGGGGTTGGTGTTATTTTGTTTTTTTTAAACACTAAACCAGAGTACCATGCAATAAAGCCAGATGTCCATGACAAGCAAGAGTTAGGCAAGTTCTCCAGCTACTTGCAGGGATGAAGTAGTACTGCATTGTTATTTATCACGCACCCACACTGAGCTAGGCATCTCAATGACCAACATGAAAGCAGTCTGTCCAAAAGAGCTTATGAGCTAAAGAGTCTATATATAAACAAGGGACTGGAGAAAAGGAAATAACAAATAAGCAAACTGATCAAGTTCTGCTTCCTGACAGTCTCAACAATTGTCCAAAATCCAGATGTCATTTGTTCTGATACTAACCTCTCATAGATACTTGTACCACTGTACTTGTACAACTGTACATAACTAAATGCATACCTGCACACGAAGCATACCAGCATACTGATTACCAGCCTAACACTACATTTCAGGTGGGAAGAACAGGACCCTATTTCAAAATCTGAGACACTCTTGTGCTGAAGTTACCAACAAACAAGGAGTAGGAGTCTTTACATCAATCCAATAATTTGATTGTTAGAGGGCAGGACGTGACACAAAGGTTTTGCAGGTGAGATACAGAGGTCCCCAAAAAAGCGTGATTCCCTCCCAGTTTATTCAGTGCTTGACAGCAAGGTAGACGGTGTTGGTGCGTGAGCACAGCCACAAACATGTTCGCTGCACGACGCTCACATTTCTGAGCGATCCTCATTGCAAACAGCACTGGGGGCTGATGTTTACTCATATAGTGCTTTTTCCATCAGTAGATTGCCAAGTGCTTCACAATCTTTAATGTAACAAGGAGTCAGGGGCAGCTTATGCCCAAATAAATCTGTTAGTCTTTAAGGTGCCACCGGACTCCTTGTTGTTTTTGTGGATACAGACTAACACAGCTACCCCGTGATACTTGACACCTTTAATGTAGTTATCCTCCCAATACGCCTGGGAGGTAGGGAAGTGCTATTACCCCTGTTTTATGGAAAGGGAATGGAGGCCTAGACCCATTAACGGTGGGATCCACAAAGGTACTTGGGTGCCTAAATCCTAGGCACCTAAGTCCCAGTTTGGGTTCTACTGTGATCCAAGGAACTCCCACCTAATCCTGTATGCGCCTAAGCTCCACAGCAAATCATGAACCGGGGAATGATAGGCATTTGGCCTTATCTCGCATGTGGGACCCAATCCACCAAGCGGCCTCTGAGTACACACACTGGATCAGGTCCCACTCAAAATCTGGCTGGAGGAGGTGGTGATAGTGCTGCAGCCCACCTTATCAATACGTAGATAAATCATTAAATAGTCAATGGGTTAGAGAGAGTCCAGTAGTTAGGGCACCCACACAGGAAATGGGAATTCTAGGGTTCAGCCCCCTGTTCCAATGACTCCTTTATCCACATTGGAACACCTTCAACGGAGAGACTGATGGAGCCGCACATGAGAATATCCAGTAGCTCAGTGGTTAGCGCACCCACCAGAAAGATAAGTTTGAACAGGGGTATCCCTTCTTTCAGGAGAGTGGTGATATTGGGCTAAAAGTTATGGGGTGCACACAACCCCCTGCTCCCTGTTTTGTGGAGTGAGGCAGACCCCTAACTCATTGCTGGGTCCACTTTGCTAAGTACTTCCCCCCCAGCCTGGACTTAAGCACCTATCTTTGAGAGTGGTGGGGTTTAGGTTATGCTCTCTGGTCAGTGTCTCCCATTGACTTGGGCAGCAGTCTGCCTAGCATGCTGAGTTTGTGGATTGCATTTCTCTCCCCCTGCTCATTGTATAAGGAGAGGCGGACCCAAACTCAGGCTTTGCAGAGTTCAGTGATTTTTCTCGGCACTGTGATGCCCAACTCCCTTTGAAGATCCCACCCTTGAGGGTACCCCCACACGGGGATAAAAGCACAGCTGCGTTGGCACAGGTCAGCTGACTCGGGCTCCCAGGGCTCAAGCTGCGGGTGTAAACATTGCTGGGTAGTCATTCGGGCTCACACGCCGCCTTTTTTCAGCCCCGGAGCCGAAGCCCGGGGAGCCCGAGTCCGCTGACGCGGGCCGGGCGCAGCGTAGCCGTCCCCGAGTGCCCACGGGAGGGTGGGGAAGTCTGGGCAGCTCCTGGCCCTACAGAAGTCAAGTGGGACCCAGAGCCCTGGGCGCCGCCTGCACGAGCCTAAGGAAGCCACAGGCTCACTCGGCGGCTCGGCTCCCTGCCCAGCTCGCCGGGCCGGGGCGCTCGGCAGGGCTAGAGGCCGGCCGGCCGGGCACAGCCAGCCAGATCGAGGCCCCGCGCGGCTGCGGGTGCCTCCAGCGCAGCGAAGCCCAGAGGGCAGCGGGAGAAGGGCCCGGGCAGGATCAGGGAGCAGGATACAGGCCCCGGACGCCCCGCAACCCGGGTTGGGGGTGGGGGGAGACCGAGGCCGCGGCCGCCCGGCCCCTCACCGCGGATGGGTTTATCCTCCTTCTCCTCCTCCTTAGTTTTGCGCTGATCGGCGCCCAGATAGTCCGGCATCCCGGCAGCCACACGGATCCCCTCAAGCGGCTCCTCCCGATTCCGTCACACTGCGCAGGCGCCGCCCCGCCCCCGGATGCATTACACAGCACCTCACCCAGCTTCCGCTCCGGCCGGACTGACCCGGGGGCCCAGGCCACTTCCGCCACGCCCCGGAAAGCAGCCCTGCGGGGGGAGGGGGGGGCCAGTATTCGGTGCAACCAGCCGGAAGACGGAAGCTGGCCTCGTGCAAGCGGGTTCTGTTCCCCCAGCATTGCTTCCGGTAGGGAGGGAGTGGTGCCCAGGGCTTTCTTCCCCCGCCCTCGAGTGCCAGCCAGCGGGGTGCCTGCGCCTGCTTGTCCACTCCACGCCCGAGGCAGCGCACTCGCCCGCCGCCCTCGTGCCCGGGTCCCAGCCACCGGCACCTCAGGGGAAGCAGGGCGGCAGGCAAACAAGGCACCAGCATTATTCCTGCACCGGGCACCTGGTGTGCAGCTCCCGGAGCGCCCCGCAGGGACCGCGGCTGGAGCTTGGCTTAAAGACCATGAGCGTTTTAAAAATGCACATTGGGATCTTTTCTTTTGCCTTCTGCTCTGAGGCCTGGGTGCAGGGAGCTTTGCCTTTTCAAGCCACCTCCGCCTCTGGACGTCTGGATTTGTTTGATTGGTAGGGAAAGCTGAGATTCTCCTGTAATCACTTGACTCCAGGAGCTGGGTCTTTAAACAAAACACCAAATATTGTCCCACCAAGATGTCTGCACCCAGATTGCCCCACACAGAACCCTCTAATTCCACACCTGGATCCCCCCACACTAAGCTCCTCCACACTTGGATTTTGCCGGGCTGAGCCTGCCTGCGCCACACCTGGATCGGAGGCCTGGATTCGACGTGCAAGCAAGACTCCGTTCGTCTCACTTAGGGTGACCAGATGTCCCGGTTTTATAGGGACAGTCCCAATATTTGGGGCTTTTTTGTATATATAGGCTCCTATTACCCCGCCCCCCACCCCCTGTCCCGATTTTTCACACTTGCTAGCTGGTCACCCTACTCTCGCTTGTTATCTTGTTGGGCCTGGTGCAGAAGGGCAGGGATCAGGCGTGTTTCTGGGGCAGACTCCCGGCCCTTGCGCTGTGTCAAGTGCAGCCTTAGCTGCTGTGGGCTGGGGTGGGGGAGCTGCAAGGTGATCTGCCACCTCCATGCAGCCAGTGGCGCGTGCTCCCCACTGCCATGTTGCAGCCTCCACGTTTATTTATTAAGAAAAATATGCAGAATTTTAAAACATCATGTCAGGCCTGGCTCCGGGGGTCAGGGGAGAGGCTGGGTCTCTCTCACCCTGCTGACTGAGGGAAGATTGCGACAACGTGCTGGCTTGACCCGCCACAGGAGGAATGTGCTTCGCAGGCCGCAAAGGCCCCAGATTTAGGATGGCTCCTGCTGGCCGCCCACGGCTGCTAATTCTGCGCTGTGCCCTGACCTGCCAGGGGTAGGCCGTTACAGGGGCATGGGGGAGGCGGGGCGCAGAGCGAGCGCCCAGCCAGGGGCTGGAGGACAGTGACTGAGCGGGGGAAGCGGCTGCCCGAGCCGCAGCGCAAGAACGTCGCCAAGCGGGGCCTGTTCGGCTGCGGGGCCGGGTCCCGGGGGGCCGGTTAGCGCGTGACACGCGCGGGGACCCGGAAGTGGTTGCCGGGTATCTCTCCATGCGCCGGCTCCTGGCAACTGGCGAGAGGGAGCGAGCGAGTTCAGAGCCTCCGGCCCGGGCGCAGCTGGGAGCACCCCCCCGGCCGCCACGATGCTGAGGGGGGCAGAGGAAGGGCAGGTCACCGCGGTCACCAGAGTCCTGTCAGCGGGTAGGTGCCTTCCCTGTCCCGCTCCCCACGGGCACCCCGGGCCAGGCGGCTCCGCCCCCGCCGCTGCCCGGCCTCCCCCCGCCCCGCGTCATTTTCGGCGTTCCCGCCACCTCCGGAGCGCCGGGTCCCGCTGCCAGGGGGCTCGGGCCGGGGAGTGACCGTGCAGCACCGCCCCGGCTGTCCCTGGCAGCTCCCTGCTCACGCCCCCCGGGTCTGCGCTAACTCACCGAGGGACTCGGGGTGTGACCGCGCTGCTGCTTGGGTTACGCCCCGCGCTCAACAGCTGAGCCCAGAGCTCCGCTTGTCCGAGCCAGGTCATCCGTGCCTCTGAGAAATATAGAAATCCTTGGGACAGGAGTGTGTCCCTGTACAGCGCCAAGCACAATCCAGCACTCAAATGCCCCTGGTTGCCAGGTAGACACATGTCCCCTCCTCCAACACACACAGACTCCTACAGCTTTCGATATGCTACCAACTACGGCCATCATCCTACAGACACTTAGGCATGTGTTTAACTTTATTGCCTTTGACTTCATGTAAACGACTGCAGAATCGTTAAGGGCCAAGGGTGATTTATAGGGTTCTTACAACTTTAACAAACTTGCAGCAAGTGTTGTTGCATAGGTTTTCCAAATAAAGGTTCTGTTTTTGGCAAAGTTCTATTAGACTGACTGTGCTAGATTTTAAGCAATGATTGCCCAGGCCACTCCTTTAACAGGAAGCCGGACACTGCTAAACTTAAATATGTGCTATCAGTGCCAAACCATTGGTATTTTTAGGGAGTTAATGAATAAGTAGTGAAGTACTGTACATAGAACATCTAATACAGTATTTCAAGATAGTCAAAAGCAAGTATTTAAACTGGTCGTTTAATTTGGGCATGCTGTGCAGTAAGCAACCCTTCCATTTCTCATAGCTATTGCATAGGGTCAACAGTGTAGGAACTTTTATGGGGTGAGGAATGCTTTTGTTTGCTTGCTGACTTTAGGACATGATCCTGCAAACAGTTACACACATTTAACTTTACTCTTCCAAATAATCCCATTGGAATCCAAAACTAAGCACATGCTTAAGTGTTTTCTGGATCAGATCCTTTATCTGTTTAATTCTGAGCAATTTAATATCTAAAAGAAAGAAGAGGATTTAAAAGTCACTATATAGTTGAGGCTTAAAATGCAGGTTTTGCAAAGCTATGTTATATAAATAGAAGAGCATTTAGCTCATGAAGTACCCTATTTTATTTGGTTTTGTTGTATTTGAACATTCTCCTTTAATGGTTTTAACACAAATATTGCATTATTATGCCAGTGAGGGCCAGAGAGTGAAATTAACCAATTTGATTTCATTGTCACAAGGGAGTGATGTGTAAAGAGTTAACATCATAAATGATAAGAGTTAATCTTAACTTCAGTATTTTACTGCTAGCAACCCTACCCCTTTCCCCTCATATTCATGACAAAGGAAAGAATGTTATTTAAAAATAAGATTTAACTTGGCATGTCCTTCTAATTTGATGACATTTTAGCGTTTGAAAATACAATAACATACTTGGCATAAACAAAGTAGTGGACTATTTTGCAAGTTGATACAACCTTTGATACAAGTTTTATTAAATGTGAATTAAAATGTCTCCTGACTGTGGTATCTGATTAGACGTTTGGTGAAATACTTCTGGGTTCAGGATGGAAAGAAAATTCGAAACCAGAAAATGAAGCTAAGTTTCTCTTATACTTTTGTTTACAGCTTCTGTGCTTTGTCAAGTTGAACCTGTGGGAAGATGGTTTGAAGCATTTATTAAGAGGAGAAACATAAATGTTTCTGCCTCTTTCCAAGAACTGGAGGATGAGAAAGAGCTCTCTGAAGAGTCAGGGGATGAAGAATTGCAGCTTGAGGAATTTCCTATGTTAAAAACACTTGATCCAAAGGACTGGAAGGTATACAACTAACGTGAACATTGAGTTAGTTCTTTTGCTAGAAGCATCACAATAAATACTTGTTCCTTTTCCTTTTCTCATCTGGATTTTCCAAGTTCTTTAGCCCTATAGCTTCCTTTTTGTATTCCACAGGTAGTCAGGTGACTAAGGACTGGTCTACACTGGGAATTTACATCAGCATAGCTATATCTCCCAGGGGTGTGAACAATCCAAACCACTAAGCGATGTAGCTATGTTGACCTAACCACTGGTTTAGACAGTGCTGGGTTGACAGAAGAATTCTTCCGTTGCCCTATCTATGGCCTCTCAGGGAGGTGGATTACCTGCGCTGATGGGAGAACCCCTCCTGTTGGTGTAGGTAGTGACTACATTGAAATACTACAGCAATGCAAATGCAACAGTTTAAGTGTAAACATAACCTAAGTGAGGACAGTTTTACAAAGTGTCAGTAACTTTCCTATTGTTAAGTAGACTGAGGGCTGGTCCACACTACAAAATTAGGTTGGCTTAACTATATGGCTCAAGGCTGTAAAAACTTTCACCCCTGTGCAATGTAAATAAACTGACCTAAGCCCCAGTGTAGACACTCCTAGGTCAAAGGAAGACTTCCATCAACCTAGCAACCACTTCTCAGAAAGGTGGATATACTACCATGGCGCAACTATGCTGCTGTAGCATTTCTAATGTAGACATACCCTAATAAATGCGCATCAGAAGGAGATCTTAGCCTTGAAGCTCCATTTCCTGCTTAACTGGGGGTGCAATTAGTGAACTGATTGGCCTGAGAGCCAGTCCTAAACCCACTAAAATCAAGTGACGCTCAGTAAGAAAATGTTGTTTTTCTTCTTCTGGGGAATCCAGGCACCTTTTCAACATAACATTTCTTGACAAATTGAGGTACGCACTCATCTGTGTTTTGTAAAATCCTATAGCTATATGAATTTGTGTTAAACTGGATGCATTTTTATAACAATGGCTTATTTTATAACTAGTCAATTTGTAGTTCGACGTTGCTATAGTCTGTGAGAGAATTGTTCAAATTGCCTTTTTCTAATCTTTATACACAGAGAGGAGATTGCTGCCTCTCTTTGCTCCTCACAAAAGAAGCTATGTAAAGAAACCTTTCAAATAATTATATTGGTCTGCATATGTGGTCTTGTTTTAAAGTCCATAAGAGAATTCTACTAGATTACAGGTAGCTATGGTTATTAATGTTTATATTTCTTTATCAGAATCAAGATCACTATGCAGTTCTTGGACTGGGACACATAAGATACAGGGCCGCTCAGAAACAAATCAAAGCAGCCCGTAAGTAATTGCATTTCTTATTAGTGGTATTAGAACATAGTATTTTTTATCTTGTGTATACAATTCCATATTGTAAATACAAATATGTAAACTTTATGGACCAAGAGTATATTCATTTCACTATAAAGCTGAATTTGTTTCACTTATCAACTTTTTCATTCATCTCAGACATCTAAAACCTGCAGGTCTGAAAGTTTAGTGAATTCCAAACACCTCAGACAGAAATCTTCAGACTCTCAGCTTTCTGATCTAGCCTTGCTTTTCAGAGACAACCTTGACAATATAATCCAACCCACTATATGTCTTCTTGAGTTTGCAATCAGCCTAGCTGAGAGAATAGCACTTGAAGAAACAAGATCTGGTCCCCTTCAGCTGAATATGGGGAGGGGAGGGGGTGTTGTTACCTTTGAAGCCTATTTATGAGTACCTACATTGTAACATTGGTTAACTGTTTAATTACTGAATGTTATCAGAAAAATCTAGTTACTGCTCTTATTATTCCAGTCATTTAAATTAATGTCACATAGGAATAAGGCTGTAACTACTGAATTAGCATGTAATCAAAGGTTTTGTTACATATTATTTGATTATGTGATGATTTAGATTATTGAGAAGTTTGCTTTTCCCTGATTTGAACATAAAAGGGATGTTTACTGTGTTGTCAGCTGAAAAAGTGTTTGGTTCCTGAGGTCTGGGTCTCAGGGATAGGGCAATGTAGTTAACAACCTTTAAGTTCTCATCTGCTAAACTGATGTTACAATCTTCTTAATATTACAGTTAATTAAGCAATAAGACAAGGAAGCTCATGCAGTTACACTGCTTAGTGACATGACACAAGTTTATCATAAGTCATGAAGTGTGATTAATCTGTACAATTCCATGTTCTGGGATGTTTTATAGCATTTATACATTTAGAAATTTAAAAAGCAGTATCTGTCATATTCTAAAATTGTCATTAGTGCTTTAAAGTAATACAGTAAAGAGAGAACTTAGTAGGAGAAATAGTAAAATATTTAGCTGAACAGTATTTAAAACTGTTATGATAACTAGTTAATGACCTTTGTGAAATAAATTGATGGATTTAGGGGTTGATCCTGCAAACACTTATGCATGTGAATAAACTCATTGTCTCCAAAGGGTTAACCCATTGTCTCGTGTGGGTTAAGACAGTTTACTCCTGAGTGTAAATGTTTATGTTCCCAGTGGTCATGTTCACTTCACATGAACCACCATCCCAATTAATGCTAATTACCATATTTGTTAACTGTTTTGACAGAAAGGCAAAAGACTAAATTGTCCAAGGAGCCTGCAATATCCTCTCCCCAGAGGTGGTCCTATCAATACAGAGTTAGGGCATATTGGAGTGAAAATGCTTTCACTCTTGATTCATCCACTGTTCCTGTTCTGCGAATTAGAGGCTTTAATCTGGTTCCTTTCACAAGCCATAGATTTATGTAATCACTCCAGTACTGCTTCATATATCTGATAAATGGGGTAAATTGCATTTCCTGGGCTGGTTCCAGTACAACTTTGAATGCTGCAGAGTTCTACCACTGAAGGGAGGCTGCAGCTAGAGCTTGTAGCAGAGGGGTTAAAATAACTAAATATGGTTTCCTCCTGGAAGTCTCCACTACAGTCCTGTGGTTTTCAACTTCAGTAAAGATTTCGTATGTGAAAGATACAACTTAGAATTTAGCGCGCTCTCGGTTTAGGCCTTGATCCTAAAAAGACTGGCACACATGCTCAACTTCATGCACTGTGAATAAAATTAAGCATATACCTAAGTCTTTTCAGGATCGCGGCCTTAGTTATTTTCCTTAAAAACTGAATCTGCAATGAAACTCCTATAAAGGGACACCGTTGATTTAAAAGTCACATTCTGTCTACATTATTTTTACCTACTCTAGTTACAAGTAACACCTAATATTGTAAATTAAAGAATTTTTGTATTTATTTTAGCAGTTTGTTGAATTTTTGCATTTGACAGCACTTTGTACAAAGTTTGTTTTATAGTTTTTCCTCTGTAGTCAGTAAGACCCCAGTCCTGCAAGTTACTCCATGCAGACCCCTGTGTCCCAGCAGAGCTCATTGCAGGTTTAGGGCTGCAGTCATTTGGAAGATGCCAGGGGGTTGGAATGTTAGAAGTCCCAGAGAAAGTGGTGCTGGTTCCAATTGATTGGAAAGAGAGGTAAAGATAGTCTGTAGTTATGATTATTTTGTGTCCTGGCATAGGATGGAAACATTTTTTTAACTAACACTGGATTCTAATTTTCAGTGATATTATTATATTCAGGAGGGTCTACTTATTTCGGTTTCCTTCCTGATACTAAAAAAAAAAATCTGAATAAAGAAATGCAGATCGTGATTATGGTGCTGTTTTGTTTATTTTCCAAATTACAAAGTGAAACGTAGGTGGTGTAACATGTCTAAACTCAACTTGTTTGTTGCTAGATAAAGCCATGGTTTTGAAACATCATCCAGACAAGCGAAAAGCTGCAGGGGAGCAGATAGGTGAAGGTGACAATGACTATTTTACCTGTATAACTAAAGGTAAGAGATTTGGAGGGAAATATAACAGTGCTAGTTTAATCTGGTGTAAAGTATTTTTTACAGTGCTTCAATTGTTGTTCTTACTCTTTGCACAGTTTGATTGATAGCTGTAAAACCAGAAAAAATGTAGTTTACCATTTTGTCAAGTTGTTTCAAGAAGTAGAATCAAATTAAAATAGCTTTCCTGCTGTTGGAAACAATTCTAGAATAGCTCCTCTTATTTCACAGCTGACCTGCAGAGCATCGGTTTCCCATTTCATGCCAAGTGATAGGAGAGGGCAGTTAAAGTAGATTCTTTATAGCAATATATACTAACATGAACCAATAAAAGTAGCCACGTATCTCCTAAAATAAACTGGCATACTACTATGCCAGGTAATAGACTAATTTAAAGGGGAGAAGTCACTAGCGGTACTAGGACCTGACTTCTCGTGCAGCTGCTCTGCCAGTTGAGCTAAAGAAGCCGATACCCTAGCTCAAGTCAGCAGACACTGTTATCTATTACCCATAGTTGGCCAAGCCAAGCAAGGTCTTGTGCTCAACTCAATAGCATTTATCTATCTATAACATGATAGATAACTTTGGAATACGGCATCTGATCAATTCCAAACTTCCAGGGAATGTTCTAGGCATTAATGGGCATAACCTTGTAGAGCTGGTCAGGAATTTTTCAACAAAATGTTTTTAATCAAAAAATGCCAATTCACTGGAATTAAAACTTTTCGCGGGAAAGAATCAGTCCTGACAAATTTCTGTACTTGAAAATTTTGAAAAAAGTTTTGAAATGTCATGAACATCCCATTTTGAAAACAAAAAAACCTTGTTTTTCTGGTTCAAAATAACTTTCATTTTGAAATTTAAGTTAATTACAGTACAAACTTTTGTTAAATGTCAAAATTAAAATGAAACTTTCAAAATTACCTAACAAAATGCTTTGATTGACCTCACGTCGGGTTTTTTTTGTTTGTTTGTTTGTTTGTTTGTTTTTGGATTGTGAAAATTTATTGAAGTTTTGATGACTCATCCCAGTTTGAGATGGGGAAAAATTTCTGACATCTCAAAATTTTTTGTGGGATAGGAACATTGTTTCCCACCCAGCTCTATGACCCTACTGATTTTGGTGCAAATTGGAATACCAGAAAAGCCAGATTCAGGGGGAAACTAGAGTCCCAGACTGCCTGGTGCTGCTGTGTGGGGAGATTGGCCATATCTTGCAGTCTAGTAGAAATAACAAAGCCTAAGAGGGAGGGTTTGTAGAGCGGAAGCAGAACCTAAGGGTGGGGGGGGAGCAGGGGCCACAGGGAGGGGGCAGTGGCTGTGGGAGAAGCGGGGACCTGTGTGGAAGGGGGGAATGAAGGAGGAAGCAGGGACCTGGAGGTGAGTAGTGGTGATGGGGTGACAAAGCAGGGAGCCAAAGGGAATAGGAGTGGGGGTAGATGGTGATGAGGGAAGCAGGGACATGGAGCAGGGGAGCTGGGCTGATAGGTGTGGAAGCTGGGAGATGGGGAAGGGAGATGAGTGGACAGAGGAAGAGGAGGCACACAGACTCTGACAGGAGGGAATACAATGTAGGGATGTGGGAAATGGGGGGTACACAGAGACCCAGACATGGGGGTGGGGAATGAGGGTTAGTGGTATGGGGGGAAGGGGACAAGAGGGGGACACATGGTCCCAGGCATAAGGAAGTGGTGGGGCAGTTGCAGGAAGTCCCTGAAATGGAGGGGGGTGAGAGAGGGGTGGCAGGTAGGGAGGCTGTGCAGTGGAATGGAGGGATGCGCCAAGCCCCTGTCTACATAACCTGCAAAGTGAATGACCCCGTAGGTATTAATGGCCATGTTAGAATGCTGCTTAATGCTCCATTTTGAAGTTCCAGTGACACTCGCAGCAGAAGACATAAGTACTCCGGTCGATAGCTCTTGTTATTGCCCCTGATCCTGTAATCAGACTCGCACAGGCAATTCCTAGGGAAGTCCATGGGACACCACACAGGTACAAGGACCTGTCTACATGGATGTGATTGCAGAATCGAGGCCTAAAGGAGTTTCACCCGAACTCCCGCTGCACTGGACTGAATTTACCATTACACAATTAGTTTAACATATAATTTGGTTTGCCATTTATAGCTGTACTTTAAGGGTTAAATTTGTTGGCTGTTTTTGTAAGCTTTTCCTCCTCTTCAGTGCTTTTGTTACTGACCATTTTCAGGAGTTGACAGCAAATTTCTTCCAGTCACAACAACAAAAATGTTAGAAACACAGAGTTCTAAAGTATGGTGGACTTTTTTTTTTTTTTTTTTTAAGTGTTTAGAAATTTGTCTATAACATTTCCTCCAAGAAGCTCCTGTATGTACATTCATTTCCAACCTGGTGTTTTATGGCCTTTAACTTTTTTCTCCAGCTTATGAAATTTTGTCTGATCCTGTGAAGAGACGAGCATTTAACAGCATAGATCCTACTTTTGATAACTCTGTACCTTCTAAAAGTGAAGCAAAGGAAAATTTCTTTGAAGTTTTTTCACCAGTTTTTGAAAGGAATGCCAGGTGAGTTATGTCACAGTCATTCCGGCTCCCATCGCCATTGCATGGGAATCGGCCATTTGCAGTTCCATATGGCATTATGATTGTAACTAGTGGGTTCTTTCCCCAAGATTTTAAGTGTGGCTAGGAAGCACAATGATTTAGCAAGAGTTTAGTTTAATTATGTCTCAGGGTAACGTCTCCTGTATTCCTCCTCCATGGTTTCCTCAAGGGCACCAACTTAAGGTTTCCATCTCCCAACCGTCACCTCTCGGGTGGAGACCCCCGTCTCTCTCCCTCTTGACCAGGGTTTTAAGTCTGAACAGCTCCCTGCCTTATACTGATATCCCCAACAAACCACTCTGCTTAAAAGCCAGCACCTGTGCTTTTCTTTTCTCCTCTTTCTGAGGGCTATGAACAGTGTATTGCCAGCAGTTACAAGATACCATAGAGCTCTTTCTAAGTAAGCACATTTATTGTTATGGTAAAAGCATTACAGAGGAAATATATAAAAAAACAATAAACAGATTTAAATACAGACTAAACAAAGCAAGTGTCACCCATCACCTCATAGGCCAAAGTCTTTCCAACACTTCCACAAAGGTTGAGGCCCCTTTTGGGTATAAGGTATTGTCTGTTTGGATCAGAAAGAAGGCCCTGAGTCAGTGTAAACACAGCCTTTGGTATCTGAAAAACCTAATTTGAACCAGTATATGCAATCCTCCCAGGGGGGTTGTATCTCTCTTGAAGTGTTTACAACCTGAGTGATTTGCCTTAATCGGCCGCACTGTTTTTGGTTCCTGGAGGAGTTGTGGTAAGCCTCCTTCCTGAAACTGCATGTAATCCCTGGCCCATAGTGATACATAAATTTAATACACTGTGGTCCCCACATATATTGCATGAGATTGCAATTAGGGCTATCAATTAATCGCAGTTAACTCACACGATTAACTAAAAAAATTAATTGTAATTAAAAAAATTAATTGTGATTAATTGCACTGTTAAACAATAGAATACCAATTGAAATTTATTAAATATTTTTGGATGTTTTTCTACATTTTCAAATATATCGATTTCAATTACAACACAGAATACAAAGTATGCAATGCTCACTTTATTTTTTATTACAAATATTTGCACTTTAAAATTGATAAATAAATAAAATAGTATTTTTCAATTCATCTCATACAACTACTGTAGTGCAATCTCTTTATTATGAAAGTGCAACTTATAAATGTAGGGGTTTTTTTTACATAACTGCACTCAAAACCAAAACAATGTAAAACTTCAGAGCCTACGAGTTCACTCAGTCCTAGTTCTTGTTCAGCCAATCACTAAGAGAAACAAGTCTGTTTGCATTTACGGGAGATAATGCTGCCCACTTCTTAATTACAGTGTCACCTGAAAGTGAGAATAGGCGTTCGCATGGCACTGTTTTAGCTGGTGTCGCACCTCCTCATTCTCTCAGAAGAGTGACATGCTTCCCTTTTGCCCAGAATTTAAGCATAGCTGCTGATTTCCTTTGTTGGCTTATTAATCAGTTGCTTCTCTCTGCAAGGTTGCTGTTGCATTGACACTGTCTCTGTGTATTCCAAAAAAACCCATGTAACAGGTAACTAGCAAATAGGAACCTAGACTGAGTTTAATTCAATTTTATTTTATAAGACTCAGTTTTATGGCCTTTACAACTTTCATTTTAAACAAGGTTCAATTCATTGTTACAGATGGTCAAATAAGAAAAATGTTCCTAGACTGGGGGACATGAACTCTTCATTTGAAGATGTGGATGCATTTTATTCATTCTGGTAAGTTAATGCTTCGGTTTATAGTTAAGGTACTGTCACTTTAAAAATGTGGTATACTGGATGTTAAGAGGTTTGCGGAGCAGTACATCCTTGGTTGAAGTCTCCTCTGGGATGGTAGTGGTCTAAAGTGACCCAGTGGCTCTTTGATGCCTTATATGAAACGAATTGGTTTCACTCTAGTTCATAGTTAATACGTCTTCCACATAAAACCACCACACAGTTGGCACCCTTGTTGGCAATCTGACCAGAATAGCCAGGGTTTGAATGAATGTGGAGACGAGGCCACCTTCCCACCCCTAGAAAATCCAGTCTGTGAATTACTACAGGCAATTCCACCCTGCGCTCTTGGAGGGAGAGCCACTCTGCTTACACACACTGGCTCTGTAATAACAATTTCAAGAAGTAATGCTGAGTCAGATTTGTAGAAGGGATTAATTAACAGCAATTTGCAACATACACACTGTAACCTAGTTTGAGCTAAAGTTGACTGGCACTTAAAAAAAAAAAAAAAAAAAAAAAGTAACAAATTGCAATACCAGTCAATTTATACACAGTCAACTCTGTGTCTTTCCCCTAGCCTGTTCCCCTGATGTGAACATCCAATGATTTCTTCTTCTTCTGTCCTCTGTTCTAGGTGAAATAAATCTACTACTTCATTTCTAGGTTGCTTTCATCTTTACTTTTTGTCAGTTTGTGTATGACAATTCAGCAGAGGAAGGGATGTCTTGTTGCTAAAGCACAGACCTCAGTGTAAGGAGACCTGACTTCTATTTCTGGCTTTGCCAAGACTCCCTGTGTGACCTTGAACTCCCCCTCTGTAAAACGGGGATAATGATAATTGTTTGCTTACCAAGTGCTTTGAGATCTTTGATTGAAAGACGCAGTAGAGGGACAGAGTAGTTGTTGTTAGTAATGCTACAACTGGTGTTTTCTTCATAAAACAAAGAGGCTAAAACATTGACATAAGACTGGGTGGATAGGCAGTTTCTATAAATGGAAGAAGACTTAAGAAAACCACAGATGCTAGTTAACTCAGGGTATCTGGCATCTAAATAAACAAAGCTAAAATACATTTAAACAAATTTAAAAACAATGATTCTCAAATGGACTGACAGCATCTATTTCTATAATATTTACAAATAGCTTTTCTTGAATTTGGGAAGTTGACTGAATGCAACAATGTTGGTCTGATTGCTAATGATCTAACTGCATACTAAAACCTAACATTAAAAATGCAGACACTTTTAAAATGGCTTCATCTTTTTGTTTTATTAGAAATTGTGTGTCTCACCTGCATTGTTTTAATTTTGCATTTACTATAGGTATAATTTTGATTCTTGGAGAGAGTTTTCTTATTTAGATGAAGAAGAAAAAGAAAAAGCAGAATGGTATGTAAGTAAAAAGTCTTTGATAAGGGACTAACTGATTATTACAGCAAGACTTTTCACTTTGTAGTTAGGCTGTAAATCAGGGGAAGGAAGGGAGGAAGGATAGTCTAGTTATTAGAGTGTGGGACTGGAAGTGAGGAGTTCTGAGTTTTATTCCAGGCTCTGCCACTAACTTGCTGTGTGATCTTAGACAAGTCACACTCTGTGCCTCTGTTTCCTCATTGGTAAAATAGGAATAATTCTTGCGTATGTCACAGGTGTGTTTATGAAGTGCTCTGAGATCCTCTGGTGGCAAGACTATACAGATGCCAAGTGTTTATTTCTTGTACATTTGTGTAACTTCAAGCTATGATCTCAACAGAGCTCAAAAGCAGATTTGGGCCAGGGTGGTACTGGTGATTCAGTAGGTATTACTCTCCTTTCTGAATCAGCACTGATTTGATACTCTGCTCTGAGGATGGAAGTGATACTGTTTGTATTTAGACAGCAAGTTGCTGGCATCTTAATGCCACTAAAGATCCCATGACACTCAGGAGTAGTGATATTACTGAATTGTCCTGACCAAGTGCCAATTGTTAATTACATTCTACCTACTTTAACCTTCCTATAGTTGTAATTCGTAGATTTGCAGAGTTTAAGGCTAGAAGGGACTCTCAGATCATATAGTCTGATCTCCTATATATCACAGGCCATTACATTTTACCAACTTACTCTTCTATTGAGCCCAGTAATTTGTGTTTGGCTAAAGCATATCTTCCAGAAAGGCATCAAGTCTTGATGTGAAGGCACTCGCATCATTCTGTATGACTGCCCTGCCCTAATCCTTAATAACCATTCCACCAATCTTTGTGTCATTCATAAATTTTATCAGCACCGATTTTATATTTGTGTCCTGATCATTGATGAAAATGTTGAATAGTATCTGGCCTAGGATCGATCCCTGCAGAACACCACTAGAAGCACCCCCATTCAATGATGATTCTTCATTGATTACTAATTTTTGAGATCACTGAGTTAGTCGGTTCTTAATCCATTTAAAGTGTGCTTTAATATTGTATAGTGCCAATTTTTTAGTCAGATCATTGTACTGTATTAAGTCAATTGCCTTACAAAAGTTTAAGTATATTACCTTACCCACCTTGTCTCTATTACATTTACACACTCACCTTTATCAACCAAGCTTGTAAGCCTGTCAAAGAATGAAATAGGTTTCAGGTTTCAGAGTGGTAGCCGTGTTAGTCTGTATCAGAAAAAAAAAAAAACGAGGAGTCCTCGTGGCACCTTAGAGACTAACAAATTTATTTGGGCATAAGCTTTTGTGGGCTACAGCCCACTTCATCGGATGTATGGAGTGGAAAATACAGTAGGCAGGTATAACTATACAGCACGTGAAAAGATGGGAGTTGCCTTACCGAGTTGGGGGTCAGTGCTAACGAGGCCAATTCAATCATGGTGGATGTGGCCCATTCACAACAGTTGACAAGAAGGTGTGAGTATCAACAGAGGGTGAGGGTTCTGGGTGGCGCTTACCTTGGGGGGGAGCTCCCCGGAAGTGGCAACATGTCTCTCCCTCAGCTCCTAGCTCCGCCCACAGGCACTGCCCCCGCAACTCCCATTGGCCGCGGTTCCCGGCCAATGGGAACTGTGGAGCTGGCAGTGTGCAGCGCTAGGAGCTCAGGGAGGGACATGTCGCCGCTTCCGAAAAGCCGGGTAGGGAGCCTGCCAACCCCACCAACTTGCCCCTGCCCCCCAGCACCAACAGGGGTCCCAGGCTGCTCCCACCCAGGCACCTGCGGCGCCCTCTCCGGACCGCAAACGCACACACCCCCAGCACTCACAGCACTCCCTGGGCCGTGGTCCCCCCATGAGCATCTGCGGCACTCCCAAGATTTGGCCAGGGGTATAGTACAAGTCATGGACAGGTCACGGGCCGTGAATTTTTGTTTACTGCTCGTGACCTGTCCATGACTTTTACTAAAAATACCCATGACTAAAACATAGCCTTAGTGATAAGTAACAATCAACATGGATTTGTCAAGAGCAAATCATGTCAAACTAACCTAATAGCTTTCTTTGACAGGGTAACAAGCCTTGTGGATGGGGGAAACAGTAGATGTGGTATATCTTGACTTTAGTTTTTGATACTGTCTCACATGACCTTCTCATTAACAAATTAAGGAAAGATAACCTAGATGGAGCTACTATAATTATTTAGTCATGGGTATTTTTAATAAAAGTCGTGGACAGGTCACGGGCAATAAACAAAAATTCACGGCTGGTGACCTGTCCATGACTTGTACTATAAATACCCCAGACTAAACCTTAGCTGGGGGGGGCCGCTGCTCTGGGAGGCCCGGGAGAGGGGAGGAGTGCGGCTGCTGGAGGGACCCTGGGGGGGAGCCGCTGCTTGGGGGTGTCCCCGGAGGGCCGCAGCTCTGGGGAGAGGCACCAGGGCCAGCGGCACCCGCTGCTGGGGGCTGCCGAGCTGTGGCTGCTTCCGCTGCCCCTGGGACCACTGCTTAGGCGGTCCCCAGGGCCAGCCGCACTGGCCGCTGCTCGGGCAGTCCCTGGGGCCGCCTGAGCAGCGGCTGGTGCGACTGGCCCCAGGGCAGCTCCAGCAGCGGCTGGCTGCGGGGCTGCCCAAGCGGCTGGCTGCGGAGATGCTTTAGCAGCACTGGTGCAACTGTCCCTGGGGCCGCCTGAGCAGCTGGCCCTGGGGTCAGCCACACGGGCCGCTGCAGATGTCATGGAGGTTGCAGAAAGACACGAAATCTGTTACTTCTGTGACCTCTGTGACAGATACGGAGCTCTAACTATAATGTAGGTATATAACTGGTTGGAAAACTGTTCCCATAGAGTAGTTATCAGTGGTTCACAGTCAAGTTGAAAGAGCATATTGAGTGGGGTCCCACAGGGATCGGTCCTGGTCCTGGTTCTGTTCAATAGCTTCATAAAAGGTTGAGATAATGGCATAGAGAGTACATGTATATAGTTTGCAGACGATACCAAGCTGGGAGGGGTTGCAAGTGCTGTGGAGAATAGGATTAAAATTAAAAATGATCTGGACAAACTGCAGAAATGGTCTGAAGTAAATAGGATGAAATTCAATAAAGGACAAATGCAAAGTTTAGGAAGGAATGATCAATTGCACATATACAAAACAGGAAATGACTGCCTAGGAAGGAGTAATGTGGAAAGGGATCTGAAGGTATAATGGATTTACAAGTTAAATATGAGTCAACAGTGTAACATTGTTTAAAAAAACAAACAAGCATCATTCTGGGACATATTAGCAGGAGTGTTGTAAGCAATACATGAGAAGTACTCCATCTGATAAGATATATCCAGTTCTAGGTGCCACATTTCAGGAAAGATATGGACAAATTGGAGAAAGTCCAGAAGAGAGCCAAAAAAAATGACTAAAGGTCTAGAAAACATGACCTGCGAGGAAAGAGTGAAAAAACTGTTTTTGTTTAGTCTGGAGAAGAGAAGACTGAGGGGGAACATAATAGTTTTCAAGTACATAAAAGGCTGTTACAAGAAAGTGAAAAATGGTTCTCCTTAACCTCTGGAGATAGGACAAGAAGCAATAGACTTAAATTGCAGCAAGGGAGGTCTAGGTTGGACATTAGGAAAAACTTCCTAACTGTCAGGGTGGTTAAGCACTGGAATAAATTGCCTAGGGAGGCTGTAGAATCTCCATCATTGGAGGTTTTTAAGAACAGGTTAGACAAACACCTGTCAGGAATGGACTAGTTAGTCCTGCCTTGAATGCAGGGGCCTGGACTGGGTGACCTATTGAGGTCCTTTCCAGTCCTTCACTTCTATGAGCCTATGATTACTGAACTGTCTTTTATGTTAGACTATGTAGTGTGGTTGAGCTGTTGTGCAAGGATTCAGGGTTTGCACTTGACCTTTGTGGGCCAACAGCTGATGCTCGTAACTCTGCTTTTGCTACAGTTGAAATTTGAAGCATCTGCAAATTGGTTCTTGTAATGGAATTCCTGACAGGACCCCTTCCCCCCCCCCACCCCACCCCAAAAAAAAAAAACCTGTCAGGGACAGTACTTGGTCCTGCTAGTGAAGGCAGGGGACTGGGCTCGATGACCTTTCAAGGTCCCTTCCAGTTCTAGGAGATAGGTATATCTCCATACATTTATTAACAATGCTGGTGATTGGCAGAGCTGAACTAACACCATGCCTTCCAATTTGTAGTCGAGATGAGAGGAGGTGGATAGAAAAACAGAACAGAGCAGCCAGAGCACTGAGGAAAAAAGAAGAGATGAACAGGATAAGGACATTAGTTGGTAAGTATAAATTCTGCCTTTTTAAGAAGAGGCATTTGGTAACGAGCAGTGAAAAGGTTTAGTGTCCCCTTTCATGGACACAATGCTTTGTTTCCTCTGCTAGACAATGCATACAGCTGTGATCCTAGAATAAAGAAATTCAAGGAAGAAGAAAAGGCAAAGAAAGAAGCAGAAAAGAAAGCAAAGGTAGAAGCAAAACGAAAAGAACAGGAAGCAAAAGAAAGAGTAAGTTTGTAAATTGTTTATATGGGTTGAGAAACTCAGAGACTTAAATGTACCTGATCAGCTTTCAGGTCTGATAGAGGCCACACACTGAAAATTACACCGAGGCCTGAGACTTGCTATTTTCAGTCTTGTTCCAGTGCCAAAAAGGCACTGCTATATTGAGGGACCAGTGACCCTTTTAAGATTGAGAGTGAGATGTGGGCAGGACACAGCCCTGGCAGCCAGGAACTTCTAAAATCAAATCCCTGTTCGGTGCAGACTTTCTTTATTGCCTCAAGCAAGTTCCGTTAACATTTGTGGCTTAGTTGCCCCATCTGTAAATTGAAATAATTGCTTACTTTATGGGAGTGCTCTATGGACTGATTGGTTATTATCTGTAAAGCCCTTTGAAGATGAGCAGCAGCTTGCATTTGCTAATGCAAGCAATCTGTGAGATAGCTGCTGCTAAAATCTTAGCGTGATTGAAGAGGTTGGGACGTAAAAGATGCTAATCCAAATGGTATGATTTTAAAAATCATATTTTGCAGTCCGTCAGCAATAGCACTTCAGAGGAGCAGCACAAATGCTTATAGAACCATTAGATTTTTCTAAGGACTGGTCCTGAAGCAGGAATAAGATTTCTTCTAAAATGTAAATCTGCAGTGGTTCATGTCCACACTACCCTCCTTGGGTCGGTGGGGCAGATCCTCACCAGGAGCGCCTCCACCGACCTAAGAAGGGCAGTGTGGGGAGCTAAGAGTCCGGTTTCTCAGCTCCGCTGGCAGCTCCCTGCTGGGAGCCCGGTTGCCCCACAGGCTCCCAATGGGCTTCCCCCTCCTCTGCTCCCCATTCCCCGCCAGGAGTTGGGGAAGGCACCCGAGGCTTCTTGCCCCCAGGGAGCAGGGTCCAGCTGCCTTGGCTCTCCCCTCCTTCCCCCCCCGGGAGCCAGGCAGCCTTGTCATTTTCACTGCTCACCCAGAAGCCCTGGCTCCCAGTGAGGGGAGAGCCACTAGGGCTTCTCAAGCTGCCCGGCTCTCCAGAGGAGCCGGGGGGCAGCTGGGTTCTAGCTGCCCAGCTTTCTTGTCAATTTCACAGCGCCAGTCATGAAATTGACAAGACTGCCAACAGTGGATGTAAGGGACACTGTGTCTACACAGACAATGCATCGCCCTAACTACACCAACATAAGTCTTATGTGGGTGGACGGCTGTGGTGTAGACGCTGACATAATTAGGTCAACATAAGCTGCCTTATGTCGACTTAACTGTGTAGTGTAGATCAGCCTTTAGAAACTAGGTATCTTCAGTGCTAGTGAGGTATTTGTTAATTAATGCCAGGCAGTGTGTGCATATGTGCTTGCGCATTCACCTTTTGTTTATTTCTTAAAAGGTCAATCTTCCAAGTGTTTAAGTATTGATAGTTTTATTCACCTTGTTAAAGTAGTGCATCTTGTGCATCTTACACGAGAAGACCTACTAAATTTTTTTCCCTTTGATTGCAGCAAAGACAAGCAGAATTAGAAGCAGCACGGTTGGCTAAGGAGAAGGAAGAGGAAGAAGTTCGACAACAAGCATTGCTGGCAAAAAAAGAAAAAGATATACAGAAAAAAGCAATTAAGAAGGAAAGGCAAAAATTGAGAACAACATGCAAGGTATAGATGTCATTATAGCTGAATATAGACTGTATTAATGAAATTGTCGCACCCGGTTAGACCAGAACTTTTGCTTTCATGTCAAATCACTCATGTATGTTTATCCTTATAAATGGAGGTGGAAGGTGGAAATTGTGTCCATAGGTAAAAGTGTTTTTTTCTCCACGTGTCAGAAACACTTGTATTGTTGTTTACAAGTAAATGTCATAGATTTTTTTTTTTTTTTTTTAATACAGAATCACAACATGAAGAGATGCTTTGGTCTGTAAAGACAAACCAATGTAGCTTTATGAAGACTATCAACTAAAAAGCAAAATATAAAAGTATACACCCATAGTCCAATTTCAGTTGCATGAAAAACATCCAATTTATTTTAAGGCTATTCAGCCCCAGTTATAGTAATATTGGAGGAATGGGTGTGTTTTGAGATGCTCTTTGAATTTCATTGTCCTATACCGTCAATGGAAAACATGTATTTCTGCTTTCAGAACTGGAATTACTTTTCTGATAATGAGGCAGAGGGTGTTAAAATGATGGAAGAGGTGGAAAAGCTTTGTGATCGTCTTGAACTAGCAAGGTACGTTTTCCTGACCCTCTTTACTCTATATTTTGATATCCATCTTTCTACTAGATCTCCAATATAACTTAACAATTTATTTTTAGTCTGCAATGCTTGAATGAAGCACTTACATCCACGACAAGGGAAGGAGGAAAGGCTGCTGTAGAAAAACAGGTAATTATACATGGTGTCAAATCAATGTAATGAAAATATTTAGATTAACTAAGCTTTCCTGACTGTCTGACAGCATCTAAACAAGTTGGATATTAACTTAAGATATGCATCTTAGACTGGGTTCGTTACATGGTAAGAATGGCCACCAAGACCTGTTTCACAACACAAAGAAACGAGACTTTGCCGCTACTTCCACAATAAATAGCATAGTTCAGGGTTAGTCTAATGCGCTGGTGCCAGCAGAGTAAGAGTTTATGCATTTTAGATTAGTACCTAATCATCACAGTCAGTAACTGGTGTAATATCCCATAAAATTTTAGATAAGGAAGTTCGTATTCCTCAGCAGTAGTGAACTACTCTGGGGAAAATGGCCCAATCTTTGCTTATCTTCATTATGCAAACAAAATCTAGCCTCTGTGCCAATGACCAAGAGTCAGCAGTCAGTCTAGACTTCCCCTACAATATTGTTGCTCAAATATTGGAAAAGTGTCTAGTTTAATTTCATGAGTTTGCACTCATTAGACATCAGTTTTTTTGGCATGCCCATGAGTATGTCTACACATAGCTGTATCTATGTCATCTGTTGGGGAAATAATGGTGGAATAGGTAGACTCTCTTTCCACAAGTGTGATGTATAAGAATAAGAAAACCAGGGAAAGTTGAAGGCTTGAAGCAATTCCAGTAGCTGAAAATGTAGAAGGGACTTTAATTTTGGATTTGTGGAATAAAATGTTAATATTAATTGATGCATATTTTTATTCACCTAGATAGAAGAAATAAATGAACAGATCAAGCAAGAAAGAGAAGAAGCAGAGGCTCGTTTGCGCCAGGCAACGAAGAGTTCAGAGAGATCAACAAGCGGTGGCGGAGGTGGAAGTAAAAATTGGTCAGAAGATGACTTACAGTTATTGATTAAAGCTGTGAACCTCTTCCCTGCTGGGACTAACTCAAGGTACTTTTTCATGTTTTAAATGTAAAAGACAATTTATTTTTATTTTTTTAAATAACAAAACATTTTCCAACTTGTGGCATTCCTCGTGAGATTTCAGAGCATCTGAAACAGTATTTTGCTGTAGGGCCTCTACAATGTCCCTCCATGTACGCTTTAGAGAATCCCTTCATTTTATCTCAGTGCAGGGCAGAGACCTTAGTAAGAGGCCAACCCAACCTCAATGCAATTTAATAGAAAAGTTCTGCACTCCATTCACTGTGGACGTAAAGTAGCATATTTAGTTTCCAAAGAACTGAGAGTGCTAAGGATTATAGATATGCTATTGCAAGCATAGACCTCACTATAATTAGCTAAGAAATTAAACATATCTCTCACTGCTATTCTACCGTGTGCTATTTTGCATTGTTTGTTTTCCATTCTTGGTGTAGGTGGGAAGTTATTGCCAATTATATGAACTTGCATTCTACTACTGGAATAAAACGAACAGCAAAAGATGTCATCAATAAAGCAAAGAGCCTCCAGAAACTTGGTATCTTTATTATCTTTGTAAGATGGTCTGCGTGCTTCTATATTATTTCTGTAATAAGTTATTTTTCTTTAAATGCAAAACAAAACATTCATTGTCCATTCATGGAAACCGTTTCTATCTTCATTAAGTGAAAGCAGATGCTATTATTAGCACAACCACTTGCCTTAGCTCATTCTGAGTGGAAATCATCTTTGTCAAGATGAATTTTTAGATCAGTGCTGCTGTGATGAAGAGATTTTACCATGAAATACAAACAGGCGTTGTGCAACGGCTAAACCACCATGCTGTGTTGTTGAGATGCAGTTCAGTTTAAGACTGAACCATCACGATGCTATCTGTATTAATCATTACTGAAAATAAAAACTCGAAGAACACCAAAACATTCCTTTCTTCCTGCTCAGTATTCCACTAGCGAGAGAGTGCATTATTTTAAGGAGTTTCTCAGTCACTTTGTACCAAGCTACTTGCTGGGACAAGAAAGAGACTTAAAACGACCAACAATATCCTGAGTACCTGCTGATAGAGCTAGTTATCCACACTAACGCTTGACTACAGGATGAGGCTCTAAATCTGTTATCACTCCTGGGAACAATCCCACCTGGCTACAGTGGGACTAAGCATGTGATTAGGGCTGCAGGATCAGAACCGTGCCCTGGAAAACAGCTTTTATGGTACAGTGTAAACATTAGAATAAGATTGAAGCTGTTGGATATGTCACTTTTGGATCAATATAAATCTCACCTAGTTTTCATCTAACAACCCTTATTGCTAACCTTTGAAATGAAACATTACATTCATCTTCAGAATATTTAAATGCTAGCTTTAGGCTAATCTGCTATATGATGTGTTAGGCATTATGTATGGCTTTTTAAACTTCCCATTGTGGTCTCTGGTCTTGTCAACTAAATGAATCTGTATTGTCCTCAGACCCTCATCAAAAGGACGACATAAACAAGAAAGCTTTTGATAAGTTTAAGAAAGAGCACGGAGTGGTACCTCAGACAGAGAGTGCTGCACCTTCAGAGCGATTTGAAGGTAAGGCTGTCGGAGAACTATTTTCAGCCCTTCACAAACAATTCTATGCCTGTAGTTATGCGTGATAAAAGATAGTGGCCCAGATTCCTCGTTGGATGTCTGCAGGTGAAATAAGAACCATACTTCAGTGAGTGCAGAATATGGCCAAATAATGTGTTGGCCCAGGACACTTATTCATTTGTGGCAGCTGTCAGATTTAATGCAGTTTTGGGGGGGGCTCTCTTGTCTCTCCTAAAGATCCTTCTCATTTCCCCAGAAGCAACCCCGGCCACTAGAGCCACACTGTCAGGAACTGGGGGGTATAGGAGATCCACTGTAGGGGCAGAGAAGGTATGGGCCCTCTCCCCAGATGAGCTTGGCTTTGCATAGAACCCCAAGATCTGTCCAGGACACTTCCTTCCCCAAGGGGCTTTCCTAGAAGTGGATGATCATTTCCTTACTGAAATGCAAAAGGAGGCAGTTATAGGCTTCTTAAATGATTTAGAAGGCACAAGTTTCATAGGAATATCAATTTCTTAGCAGCATTCTCGCTAGCTCATCCCACGGCAGGGGCAAAGTTTTATATAATTAGGGGACTTCTGGCTAAACATCTAATATTTCATCACTATTCTCACTTATCAATGGCTTTTTATAAAACAGGACTAGTCACAGATTCAGCCCCTTGGACTACAGAAGAGCAAAAACTTTTAGAACAGGCTTTGAAGACGTATCCAGTAAATACTCCTGAAAGATGGGAAAAAATAGCAGCTGCTGTCCCAGGCCGGTCAAAAAAAGACTGCATGAAGCGCTATAAGGTAGGAAATACTGTTTTGTCTATGGGGTTAGCCTGCTGCAATATCTAGTCTCCACAACTGCTGTTTCTTCAAGGAAAACAAGTGGTAAAAATTAGTTGGGCCCAGGATATGAGAGACACAAGGTAGGTGAGGTAATAATCTTTCATTGGACCAACTTCTGTTGTGGGAGGGATAAGCTTTTGAGCTTCACAGAGCTTTCATTCAGGTCTGGGGAAAGTAACCAGTGTGTCTATGCTAAATACAATTTGGAATAGATTGTGAAACAAGTATCGGGGGGGGGGGGGGGGGGGTTGCCCTGTTAGTCTGTATCCACAAAAACAATGAGGCCAGTAGCACCTTAAAGACTAACATTTATTTGGGCATAAGCTTTTGTGGGTAAAAAACCCACTTCTTCAGATGCAATGAGTGAAAATTACAGATCCAGGCATTCTCTTCACGTATAATACTACATGCATCTGAAGAAGTGGGTTTTTTACCCACAAAAGTTTATGCCCAAATAAATCTGTTAGACTTTAAGGTGCCACTGGCCTCCTCATTGTTATTGTGAAACAAGGGGTTCATATATGCTGAAGGAGACTGCTTAAAATTAAGTGGGCAATAAAAAGGTATGTTACAAATTGTTATAATGAGCCATTATGAGACACCAATTTGTAACATCTTATTGCTTGCTAACCCTTACCTGGCCTTCATTTTAAGTGGTCTCCTACAGCTTGTATTCAGCTTAAGCTATGTCAACACTCACTACAGCACTGGGAGGAGTTCTCCTGTCACTTTAATTAAGCCACCTCCAAGAGGCAGTAGTTAAGTAGACGGAAGAACGTGCTCACTGATCTAGCACTGTCTACATAGGGGGTTAGGCTGACTTAACTACATCACTCAGGGATGTGGATTTTTCCACTCGCCTGAGCAATGTAGCTGGGTTGACTTAACTTTTTAGTGCAGCACTGGCCTTAAGACACTCTGGTTACCTTCCTCTGAAGAAGAGCTCTGTGACACTTATTGCTTCCACCAACAGAAGTTGGTCCCAATAAAAAAAAAAAAAAAAAAAAACTACCTATCTTGTCTCACAAATTAAGGTTAACAAGCATGACACAGTGTTAACACAGTAATGAAAGGAGGAAGGTAGCCCTTCAAGCTGTAGGAAAGGGAGCATAACTGTGATTAGTCATGTCACATCTTGGCTTTGGATAGTTAGCCTCTGCTTTCTCAGAATTATCCACTCAAATGAATACTTGTATTTTCCAAAGGCAGCCCTTGTCTATCCTGAGTTAAGTCACCATATGATTAGCTATCTGACAATTTAATTGGTTAAATATACCAATTTGTTTCTTTTATGCTGCAGGAACTTGTTGAAATGGTTAAAGCAAAGAAAGCTGCCCAAGAACAAGTGTTGAATGCTGCTAAAGCAAAGAAATG
Organism: Emys orbicularis; assembly: GCF_028017835.1. Classification (NCBI taxonomy): domain Eukaryota; kingdom Metazoa; phylum Chordata; order Testudines; family Emydidae; genus Emys; species Emys orbicularis. The sequence goes on along the minus strand of NC_088683.1, from coordinate 27,875,306 downwards.
AGACTCAATGACAATCTTTGTTGTGTTCTGTTTTATAATAAAAATGCAAATACTGTACATGTTTTTATTCTTTAGACAAATTACACATAAATAAATGTTAACTTTCTGAACTTAGTTTCTCCAAGTACAAAAGGGTGTAAGGACTGAGAATAACTGTCAAGGTGACATTTATGTAATTTTTGGTACTGAATTTGGGGGGGGGGGAGGGGAGGAGGAGGTTTGGGGGGAGAGGGGAAGAGATCAAATGTGTTTGTCTTTATGCCTTGTGACAACTGCTTTAGAAGTCTGGTATCTTCATTAAAACATTTATCATGTGTTCCTAATCACGTAGCCAGTACATGCCACTATGGATTCTGTTGTAATCTGGAAGTTGTTCAATCGGACCTGGAAATTAAAAAAAAGTAAGTCAAGACATCCATTTAAGCTGCAGCTTGGCATGGTGAGGAAACAGTGAAGGAGAATAAGCTTACCCACAGCAGCGATGGCAGGGCACTTATCATAAATGTACTTTGTGCAAATCTCTCTTATGGTCTGGGCATCAATAGCCTGAAAAGTGTTTTAAGAAAAGTTAGATTTTGTCCAAGAAAATATTAACTATTAGAGCCCAGAGTTGAATTATTATAATAAAATGGTTCTACAGCTAATCAACTAGTAAGTTAGCTGCCATGTCTTTCTAGAGCAGCAGTTCAACTCATGAGCTGCTTGCGGCCCAATCAGCGCACACAGCTGTGACCTATGTGACATACTCAGGGCCATACAGAGATAGTATATATACACTGTGTGGATATGGCCCACCTCGGTAAATAGCCCTCTAGAACAATGGTTCTCAAACTAGCAAAGTTTCAGACAACCTTTCATCCTCTATACCAGGCTGGCCAAACTTACTGACCCTCTGAACTGCAAATGAGAATCTTTCAAAAGTTTGAGAGCCAGGACCGCCTGCTGGGACTTCAGCCCCATGGGAAGGGGGCGGGGGGATTGGGGTTTTAAGCCCCACTACCCAGCTGCAGAGCAGAGCCCCGAGCTTCCCCTCCTCCCCCAGTCTGATAGGTGGAGAATGGGGGAAGCTTCACAAGCCACACTTCAATTGTAAAAGAGCCACATGCGGCTCACGAGCCACAGTTTGGCCACCCTGCTCTATACAGCCAAGGTGCTACATTAACATTCTTCATTTAAAAATACAACACATGCATTACTTACTTCAATTCTTGCTTCAAGTTCAGGAATTGGAATTCTACGATTGTAACACAACATCTGTCTCCCAATGTCCTCGCAGATGGGGGTGGACCCTAATGAAGGCAAAAAATACTCTAGTTATCAACATATGAGTAAAATGAGAATAAAAATCCCAATTTTAACCTTACCGTCAAGCTGTAACAGCATATTTGTTTTTAAAAGGTTCGTGGCTCGAGATACTTCACTTTCAGTAACACTTGTGCAGAGTCGTATCCTGAAAGACAGTTTGAAGCGCTAGTAGGAAATTTTACTAATTTAAACAAGCAAGAATGGCATTAGTTATTTGAGGTAGGGTGCTGTATTACCTATGCACAATGCTAAGACACCAGGCATATTAGTACACCAATGCGAGAATGTCATTTCTAGAGAGAGCAGGGTTAGTGATATTCTCAGCATATGTAAGAGGAGGATTAGAGATTTATCCCTGTATCAAGCCTCTTCCATATGCGTAGTAGGATTAAAGGGTAAATGTAGGTTGAATCTGAGGAAGCTTTCTAATGGCATGAGCTACTTAAAGTTGATAGTCTCCACAGGAAGATTGGGAGAGCCGTATCACTGATGTTTAGAACTAAACAAAAAGTACTACACTAGGGCAGTGGTTCTCAACCAGGGGTACATCAACTAACCTAGATATTTGCCTAGTTTTACAACAGGCTACATAAAAAGCACTAGCAATGTCAGTACAAACTAAAATTTCATACAGACAATGGTCTGTTTATACTGCTCTATACACTGTACACGGAAATGTAAGTACAATGTTTATATTCCAATTGATTTATTTTGTTACATGGTAAAAAATGAGAAAGTACACCATTATTCAGTAGTAGTGTGCTGAGACACTTTTGTATTTTTAGGTCTGATTTTGTAAGCAAGTAGTTTAAGTGAGGTGAAACTTAGGGGTGCCCAAGACAAATCAGACTCCTAAAAGTGGTCCAGCAGTCTGGAAAGGTTGAGAGACACTGCACTAGGGAACAACTCCTTGCTGTAAGTGCAGGGAGATGTATTAAAACAGAGGTTTCCAAACTCTGGGCTGCACAATGCTGGCTGGTCACATGGGGCTAGCTCACCCCTTCCCCCCCACAATGTTCAATTCCATTAAGCAAACAAAAAACATTATGTTCCCAATACTACTGTTCCATTTAATCAATTGCTGTAGTTACCATAGACATCATGTAACTAGGATGGGGAAGAACAGGAGGGGACATGGGCCACAAAAACCTCTCCAAGATGTAGCCCATCCTATGAAAGGACAAAAATCCCCTTGCAAAATGTCCTAGAATGTTCCCATCTGACTTGAATTTTATCTGTGGCTCATGCAGTCCAGCTGTACTCAGCCAGTTCAGAAGGTGGGTACTCTGGTGTCGAGATGACTCAAAATAGGCCCTAAATTACACCATTCCCTGGCCTAATTTTCAGAGAAATCCTTGCACAATGGCACACCTACAATTCCATTTAGCTACAATGTAATTACTATAATTTCATCAACAGAAGTGGGTCCAGTAAAAGGTATTACCTCACCCATCTTGTGTGTCTACATTTTCACGGGCAGTCACTGTCACTACAGTTAAGTGCCAGATAAATGTCTCATTGGTCATTTGCTTGTGCAACTAGCCATCATCCATGCAGTTACTGTGTTAGTAAGTACCTTATAGCTGAATATTTTTGGTAAATAAAAAAAAAAGTGACGCATCAAAAAGCGGGGGTCGGCTTATAAACGAGTCTACGCCAAAATTTGATGATTTTAAACTCTATGGCAGGGATCAGCAGCCTTTGGCACGTGGCTTGCCGGGTAGGCACCCTGGCAGGCCGGGCCTGTTTGTTTACCTGCTGCAACCACAGGTTCAGCCGATCGCGGCTCCCACTGGCTGCGGTTCGCCGCTCCAGGCCAATGGGGGCTGCGGGAAGCGGCACGGGCCGAGGGATGTGCTGGCCGCCACTTCCCGCAGCTCCCATTGGCTGGGAACGGCAAACCGCGGCCACAGGGAGCTGAGGGGCTCCATGCCTGCAGACGCTCCAGGTAAACAAAACATTCCGACCCGCCAGCGGCTTACCTTGACAGGCTGGGAGCCAAAGTTTTCCAACCCCTGAAATATAGGGTCAGCTTATGAAAGGGTTATACAGTTTTTGCTATTTTTACTTATCCATCTTGGGGGGTCGGCTAATGAATGAGTATATATGATAATTTAATGTGCTTCTCTGAAAATGTAAACTAAATGCCACTGAGTCTGTTTGCAGTTGATTGGAGGGTATATAAAGTTAGATAAGAAGTAACAGACCTTACTTAGCTTGCATCTTACTCCACAGAAGATTACATAACCCTTCCAATCCCTCCTCCTGCCAGAAAATTTAATTTGTAAATCAAATTGCTATTACTGATGTTTTGGGCCAGATTTCACCACTCTTACTCTTCCAAGTAGTACCTTGCTCTTCAAGTAAACCCACTGCTTTCATTGGAGCTACTTCCAGTGTAAGGTACTGTCAGGGTGAAGCTAGGGTGGGAGAAACTGGCTTTTTGGGAATAAACATCACAAGCTTCTGAATTTAGTCTACTTGTTCTTTCCCAACAAATTTGGACTGTGATAAACACAAACACAGAACACTTTTCTGATGAAGCTGCTATTTTTAAATAGCCAGTCCTCAACCCAAAACTAGCTACTTGGAGAAACAGGTGTTTTCTTACCACTCTCTTTGAACGAAGTGCATCATATCCTGTACAGTGGATTGTTCACAAACCATGTAGAGCCCCCACAGTCCAGTATCAGTGTAACAGGTGTTGAAAGATTGGAAGCTATGACACAGGTTGCCATGGCAAGTGATCTGGGCAAGCTTGCTGGATAAATTCTGTTTACACAAGAAGATAAGTTTTAGCATTTCGGTGTTTTGGGTTTTTTTTAAATATTCTTTCCCACCACTAAGCTCACCCACTGCTATTTCAAGTGAGACAGATTGGCAGCTTCCTCCACAGCCAACAATACTGCTATGAGTATGCACCAGATGCTTTTGTATAGAACAAGCAGCTTCCTCTCCTGCACATAATCTTTCACTCTCCAAGTGGCAGCCTGAACTTGTCAGTTTTAAATTGCAAAGGTTTGTTTTGTTTTTTGTTTTTTTTTTAAAGTCCTAATAAAAATAGCTAGTAAGATTTCAAGAGAGGGAACAGACACTGGGATACTCATTGCATACAGCTTTGGAGCCTATTTAGTTTTTCCAACTTGTTTTCACTATAGGTTGCTAGGCTCTATGAAGGCTCCTCCACTTTGGTGACTCGGTGTGCCATTCCCCAAATGCACCTGTGCCCAAATTCTCATGTCACCAGAATGAATTCAGAGACCACTGGGCTGGGTTTTTTTTTTTTTTTTAAAAACGCCGATAGAAATACCCAGGAAACTTGATTCCATCCCAGACAAGGTGGAATTTGTGTACTGATGCTGGCAAATTACTGAATTAAACACCTCTTACTGGTATAATCAACCCTCATCAAAGCGTCTTGAGGTTCACTCACCACACCTCCTCCAAAGGAACGATCCCAGTTGCCTATCAGAGTATTTGCTACCATAAGGGGAATTGTATCTGGGTGAGACCAGCCAACTGCTTCGACAGCTATTGCGATATGTGCCAAAGGCATCTTGTCATCTCTTATACGAATCTGAATCACAAAAATGTTAATTTCAAATGTAATGCAGCAAACGTACCATAGTGTGTACATTTATTCAAATGAAGGAAACTAGGAACTTTCAAATAAAATCTAGTGCAAAGCGTAAAAAGCTTTACTCAATAATACCCTTAACCGTCTGTGTAAACCTAATGCTGTGTGTAAGGAAGTTATTATAATAGTCATTTTGCAGATGATTAAGACGACGTAGGATGGCAAAGTGATTTGTCAGAGTCGGGGCAGAGCTGGGAACAGAACACAGGAGTCCCAAGTTCCAGTCCTCTGCTGTAACCTTTAAAAACCCCTGCCCAGAAATATATCAAGTGAACAGGATGATTTTCAAGGATGGTGTGCATCAGCTGCTCCTATTAACTTCAATGGGAGCGATGGGTGCTTAGCAGCTTTGAAAGTCACGCTAGAAACTCAGGTCACACCAGACAACTCGTTAATATTAGTCATTACTCAGTGTTGCTTGTTGAGCTGATTAACCTGAAAAGGCAAAAAGCAATCTCAGTGCTTACCTCACTACCTGTGAATTTGCAAGGGGGTAGGGCTGGCATTCCTCCTTCCTGAGTAGACGGTAAGTTACCAAAATGATAATTTGCTAAATCAAGCAATTCATCATGAGAGACTCCTGAACAAGAGAGTTTCATATAGAGCAGTTTTAAAAAATGTATCATCTAAGAAGATCATTTTTCACAGACATTAAAAAGCTTCAGCCAAGATGCCAGAGTTACAACAGTCCATCATAACCTTTGGTTCTCTCCCAACTTGATTGTTGTACATTTCTGATTTCCCACCCCCCCTTTCCACTTCATTAAATGCCATTGCTAAAATCATCATCTTCATCACCTTTCTTGCCTCCTCTATCTTATACAGCACCAAACACAAGCTCCTTGTTCTCAACTTCAAGGCCTTACATCATCTCACCCCACCTTTCTATTTTCTCTTATTCCCTCTCCCATCCTGAACACCATCTCCTTCCCATATTTGTAGCTTTGTGCTCTGTCACACTGTCCTCTTACACTTGGAACAGCCTCTCAGTTGAAAGCCAAGCACCCTCCTTGCCTAAAGATAAATTTAAGGGTGTCCCTGGAAGATTACTGGGGGGGGGGGGGGGGGGGAAGAGGGAACACAACAGATGAGATGCAGATACACAGAACTTTGAGGGCTAACAATAGACTTCTATGACCTATTAAGTAGTGGATAAGTCATATTTCTGTCTGATCTTTGTACTATCTCAACAAAGTTAAAGTGCTGTGTTTTTAAACTTATTTCCAAGTGCTTGCTGTGATGCATGTCTCATACTAACCTCCAGCAGCAGCCAGCACTATCCTGGGTCCTTTATAATGTGTTGTTATGTACTCCACCAAGTCATTGCGATTTATGGATCTGTAGTGGCAAAGAAGAAAATGACTACACCTCCTGTCAGCATAGGTAGTGTCTACACTGAAGCGTTGCAGCGATGCAGCTATGCCACTGCAGCGTTTTAAGTGTATATAAGTTAAAAACAGAAGTTTCACATTGAAATAGTGTCCAAAGCAAACATGTCTGATTGAGTGTAAGGCACTCAGGGGAAATTCCACTTGCAATTCCACCTTGTGCAACCCCAAACACTTCATAAGGCATAAAGAGAACAGAAATTGTTCCATTTATCTTTAAGTGTGGTTTTCAAATACTGGAAAGTAACCATGAAATTAAGACAATGGAGAAATAGAAGCTGGATTTACTTGATGTTTTCGGTGGGGCCTAATATTGTCCGTCCCAGTGTAGTGTTCTGATAGGCTGTGGCATGAAGATAATCAAAGACAACTTCCTGCAAATTGGTTTCAACTTCCTGCATCTCTCGAAGGATAACTCCTCGCTCCCGCTCGATCTCTGCTTCCCCCAGTGTACTGTTCTGTATGATGTCAGCAAGAATCTCCACAGCTAGTTGAAAACACAAAGGGATGGGGGGCAAGTGTGCTTCAGCAACACTGGAACCTTCAGCTCACTATATCGTAATCAAATAAGCAGCTCAAATACATATTATAAGTGGGCAGAACTGTTAGCATAGAGTACAGGAAGAAAGATCTCACAGGAAATTGAAAATAAACTTCTACATAGTGTAATCTTATTTTGTAATATTTGTTTTAGGAAAACTTTAATGCCCTTCTTGGAGAGAATGTGTGTTCTTCAGGGATTTCTAAAACTTCTAAGAACATAATGCTGCCCATTAATTTCATTTGGTGGCCCCCTAGTTCTTATATTATGGGAACTTTTCCTTATTCACTTTCTCCACACCACTCATGATTTTATATACCTCTATCATCTCCCCCATTAGTCGTCTCTTTTCCAAGCTGAAAAGTCCTAGCCTCTTTAATCACTCCTCATATGGGACCCGTTCCAAACCCCTAATCATTTTAGTTGCCCTTCTCTGAACCTTTTCTAATGCCAGTATAGCTTTTCTGAGATCAGACCACCACATCTGTATTCAGTATTCAAGATGTGGGTGTACCATGGATTTATATAAGGGCAATAAAATATTCTCTGTCTTATTCTCTATCCCTTTTTTAATGATTCCTAACATCCTGTTTGCTTTTTTGACTGCCGCTGCACACTGCGTGGACGTCTTCAGAGAACTATCCACGACTCCAAGATCTCTTTCCTGATTCGTTGTAGCTAAATTATCCTCCATCATATTGTATGTATAGTTGGGGTTATTTTTTCCAACGTGCATTACTTTACATTTATCCACATTAAATTTCATTTGCCATTTTGTTGCCAAATCACTTAGTTTTATGAGATCTTTTTGAAGTTCTTCACAGTCTGCTTTGGTCTTAACTATCTTGAGCAGTTTAGTATTCTCATCAAGGAATTGTCAATATGAATTATTTTATTTCAGATGAACACTATGGAGTAAGACAATTCACTTAGACATACCAGGAATGAACAATTAGAGAAAACTAAACAAAAATATAGCTTGTTCTTCAACTGGCAGCACTTTGTTTCTCTCTTCTTGGAAGCTTCTTTTTCACAATATGTTTAGAGACAAATAGCTTAAGTTAACCACAATACAAATATCCAGGGCCCTATCATACCTTCCCAAGGTCAAACACACTGGAGGAGCACAGAGTGCCCAAGATACACTGGGAGGTTCACTTTAGAGTTTGAACAAAAGTTCCCTCAGAAGGACAAGGGTGCCAAAATAGGGGCAGGGAACATGGTCTGCAAAGTCCGCATCTCTCTGAGATCTGCAGGGGAGTGAGAATTTCACATCTTTAGCCCCAAAGGAGAGCCATTTGGTCCCTAGGAGACGTGCCAAGCATGGGCCACAATGCTGAAATGCTCCTCTCCAAACCTGCTAAGCCTCATCCCCATGGAGTTTCAGCAGGGGGGCTGCCCAGGAAGGGAGGTGGGAAGCACACTGCAGAGGCACTGTTCTCCCATTTCTGCTTTTTTAGAGGGTTGTCAGCTCATTTAATTCCTTGTTGTTCCCCTCCTCACAATCTTTAGGAAGGATGCTCCTTCAGAAATTCTGCAGAACAGAAGCAGTTACCTCTTGGCAAGTCCTTTGAGAAAGCCTTTGCATAATACACAGTTTGTTCTCTGGATGTGTAGGCATTAAGATGAGCTCCCATGTTTTCAATCTCTAGTTCCAGGTCTAATTGAGACCTCTTTTTTGTCCCCTGAAATTAAAGGGAAAAAATGGTTTACTTGCACTCTGGAAGGTACCTACCCACAAAGTAGCTTTTGCACATGGGGAATAGTAAGGGTTTATTTTTAAAAAAAAACCTGATTTGAGCACAAGAGAAACAACTGGTTTGAGGGGTGAAGGCTGGCACATTGGTCTTTCCCCACTGGAAAACTAAGTTTAAAGCCTGCACAGATTCCAAGTGAAAATTAACTTGAGGACAGAGTGCCTATTTGTCTCCTACAAAGATTAGTTAAATTCAGCATGACTCAACTCTACCAATCTCAGGTATCAGCAGGAGTGGATCAGTTCAGGATTTAAACATAGTGGCAGAAATATGGAAGGAAGGTTGCACAACACCTGACTCAGACCAGTGTTGTTTTGACTGCACCTCAGTAAGCACTCAAATTGTTAATTTTAAAATGCTGAAATAACATGCAGAACTAACTCTTGAAACTAACATCTATCATTCTTGAATTCCTCCTGTCAGCCATTTTGTTTGTTTGGTTTTTGTTTCAAATAGATCAAACATGAAATTCTTCTTTCAGGCAAGGCTATAGCAGCACATGCAAATGTACGGGTGAAGCCATACAGATCTGAGGTGATATCCTGGCTCCACTGAAGTCAAAAGCAACTTTGCCATGACTTCAATGAGGCCAGGATTGCATCCTTGATTTTTATTTTGGACAAAAATCCAAATTGCTTGCGTTTTCCAGGTGATTTTGAAAAGTGACAGACTGAAATCAGTTGTAAAGAGTCTCCATAGTTATCCTTAAAGGTAAGTAAACAATTTTAATTTTAAAAATTTTAATTTGAAAACTAGTTTTAATACTTACTTTGAAAGCCATATGCTCCAGAAAGTGAGCTGTTCCGTTGTTCTTCTCATTTTCATACCTGCTTCCAGCATCAATCCAAAGACCAACCTTATTAAAAACAAATATTAATCTTACTATTTAATAAAAGATAGCATTGGCATTGTTTTGCTGGTTCTTACTTCGGCTAAGATTTTACCTTTTATAAATAGACTACACATAGATTTTCAAAAGTGACTAGTGATTTGGGTGCCTCAATTTTGGGGTAAACTAATTTGCAGTTAAAGGGGCACAATTTTCAGAAAGTGATGAGCACCCACTCTCTGAAAAATCAGACCCCTTTACAGTGTATCAAGTTTGGCATCCAAAATCACTAGTCACTTTTTAAAGGCTTAGCCTTACCTTCACCCAAACTTGTGTTCTTTATTTACAAACTGTTGTTAAATACTTCTGCTAAATACTCAATGAAAATAGTACATCTAATTTCACAATGTAATGAAAATACAGGTACATAGTTAAGTAAAAAATTCATTCACAAGTTACCTACTGTGCATGTTGAGAGTCCAGAATCTTCAGAAGCTACTCTCAGGCCATTTTCCAGAGAAGACACTTTAGTCTCAGGAACATTTAAAACTATTTGCGTTGCTGCCTTGGTGGCCCTGAATCTGCTTGTCCCAAGTTGTATGGACTGTAAAGAAAAGCCATTCGTTACAAATTGTAGGCACCATCCTATGATGCTTGTCAGGAAAGCATGCTCCTGAACTTAAAAGTATGAATTATTTATTTTTGTTTTGTAAAATTAGCATTGATTTGGTGGCCACTGCTCTTCTCCTCAGAAATGCACCAACTCTGCCCAGAAAGGAAGCATGAAGGGGCATAAAATGGACCAGTCTGCAGCTGACCCCTTTTTAATGCAATGGTTAGAGCACTAGCCCGGGCTGTGAGAAACTTGGGTTCAGCTCAAGCCACTTAGTCTTTTTGTGCCTCAGTTCCCCATGTGTAAAATGGGGAATAGTAGTGAAAGCATTAAATATTATGAGGTGCTTACATATTACAGTAAGGGGCCATATAAGTACCTGAACTAGTCCCAGAAGGGCCAACATCTACAGCTCCTCAATCTGCACAGATCCATGTTTTTATTCAAGAAACCCAGAGTCCAGGGCTCAGCCTGCAATGCCACCCCATGTAGCCTACAGAACTAAGCAGGCTGCTCCAGCTTCAGCCAAAAACTGCAGAGCCACACGCACTGTGGCTTGCACAGATCCCACACAGCCAGACAACCCCACGAGTACAGCGGGCAACTACAAAGCTTGGGGGACCCCAGTGTGCCAGCCTGTATTCCACCTTGGTTCCACGGCCCGCCAGGGACATTAGTTGGCGACTCCTTCATGGAGCTGTGAGTACAGGTGTGTATCTGGTGCAGTTTACCCCTCTTCCCAATGCCTGTCCTTGTTGCGGTGTGTGGGAGACCCTGGCGCATGTCTATCTACAGTACACCAGGTTGCAGTCCCTCTTCCAGCTCCTCCAGAACCTCTTGTTGAGGTTCTGGCTGCACTTTTCCCCACACCTTTTTATATATGCACACCCAATCCGGGGCCCCACAAAGTCACGGGACCACCTTGTCAACCTCCTCCTAGCCATGGCCAAAGTGGGCATTTATAACACCAGGCTGAGGGGGGCCTGCGACTGTGGGGCCCATTTTCGTTTTCATCCGTTCACGCATCTGGGCAGCGTCCCCCTGGGCAGCGTCCGCTGGCTCCTTGGATGCTTTTGATGAGCAGTGAGCGCTATCCAGGGTTCTCTGCTTGGTGTCCCCTTCTGGTCCCCCAGTTTTGGTCCTTCAACCCCCCACACCTGTTACTGTTTTTTTAATTTGTTGTCCCCCGATTTTTGTTGATTTCTGGGCTCAGTAGCTCCTCCCCAGGCTGGGGGAGGGGCCCAGCTTATGCCTGCCCACTTCTCAGCACCCAATAGGACTACGCACCTGGGGGGGGGCGGGGGGGGCCGCGGGGTGGGAGTGTGCAGGTCCCAGGGCTCAGTGCGACCCCGTGAAAATAACCTGAAACTACAGCTCCCAGGGTGCACCGCGCGGAGGAAGCCCATTGCCCTTGAATTGCCGGCTGCCTGTGGCCCGGCCAGAGGGTTGGGAGCCCACGCAGCATCTCCCCCGCGCCCCGATCCCTGCCACTCACCCGGTTCGCTGGAGCTGAGCCCCGCACAAGGCGGCGGCCAGACCCGGCCCAGAGCAGCCGTCGGGCCGCCAGGCAACCTGCACTTAGCGCCGCCGCCATCTTAGAGAAGAGCCGGGGCGGCCGCGCGTCTCGACTTCCGGCGGGAGCGTCCCAGGGCGGGGGGCTGTGGGCAGACGCGGCGGAGGGGCGGGGCGAGGCGGGGATAGGTGGGGGCGGGGCGAAGGCTGGTCCCGGCAGGCGGGTCTGGCTCTTAGCAGCAGCGGCGTGTTGTAATCCTCAATGTCTCTATTTTGCCATTTAGAGTCCGTACGTTATGGGCCGGGTCTATATTGCTTTCTCTCTGTAGCCTTAGAAAAGCCTCTATCAGCACACATCTTAGGGCTCAGGGAATGAATTACATATGTTAAAATAAGCAACACAACATTGCTTTCATTGGCTTCTTTTGCATTTATATTCAGATCAGGTTTTGTAAATTTCACCCCCCCCCATACCTCCACCCTCCAACTCTCTCATGACAGCACTTTATTTTACAAAATTTAAATGAGCCTAAGTGGTTGACAATATCCTTTAAATAAGTATTATTATTAAAATATGAAAAATATCTGAAGCTCGTGATGAGGCAATTTATTTTCTGGTTTAACAATTAATGCAAATTTATAGTCTCGTGAGTAGTCCCACTGATTTCTTTTGGACTGCTCTTGAAGGTAAGATTTTGCAGGATTTGGGACATAATGCTTAATCGTGCTCACTTTCCTGGGACAGGTAGACCAGCTGGGCCAAATTCTCTGGTGTAAATGGGTACAACTCCTTTGACTTCAAGTTAATTTTGCCCATCTAACCAGCATGTCTTCAGTGGGGCTATTTGTACAAGTAAGGCAAACAAGATTTGATCTTAATATTACTCAAAATTTTTAAAAAAATAGACTCCTAAATATAGTGAACAGTAACAAGAAGAAATAAATTGTCTTCTCCTACAGAAGTGACATGGAAGTTTTGAGTTCAGATTGATTGCAGGATCAGGCTCTTTATTATTAAAATATAATTCAGATAGTGCTGCAAAACCTTATTAATACAAATAGTCTTTATTCACTTGAGTAATCCTTATTGGGTTACTTATGTGAGAAAGGGGTATGCATGACTCACTCCCAGGATTATTAACTTGCTTTTGTTATTTATGTACTTTGAAATGGGATGCTAAGCTTAAATAGGTTATTGTGGAAGCAGGAAAAACCATTTAAAATGCATAAGGCAGGGTAGAAAGAGAAATTATCTTTCTCAGCTTTACCATTAAAGTTCTTTTAAACTCTGCAAACACAAAATGATAACAGTTAAGCCTTGAATGTTCATGATTAAAACAAAAAGCCCAGTTATATGTAAGTTACTGAGTCTGCACACAAACTTCAAGAATAAATCTGCCTTTGGATGACAGTTTAAAGGAATCCAATTTTTCTAAACCTCAGAAGGGGCCCATAATATTTTAGCAAACTCGTAGTCTCTGGTGACATACAGTATAGCTATGGATTAACCCATCATACTTTAGGCCTGAAGGATTTATTGTACTTTACTCTGTTGACCCAAGCCCAGGAAGAGAGCAGACACATGCTGGTGATTTGCGCATTTAGAAATATTTACTATAATATTAATGTAGGTTGGATTCTATGCACAATGTATATTTTTGTTTCTTCCCACCATCAAAATGGAAAACAGTAGCTTCTTTTTAATAGTACAACTTATCCATTTCAGTTTCGTAAGGCTTTGGGTGGTGCTCTCTCCAACAGGGAACTGAATTCCACTCTTATTCACACTGGTTTTAAATCCAGTGTAACTCCACTGGACTCTTCTGAACTGGGAGCAGAACTTGACCCTCGCATTTTAAATTATTTGTACATTTTATTAGAACTATTTGACTTTGTCTCTGAAGTATCTTGTATATCAGACAGCAGATAGTTTATTTTCTGATGCACTTGCTCTGCAGATTATCTCTGAAAACTCTCCACTTTCTCCTGTGGGGTGGGCAAGGATGCCCAGTTTTATTCTAACTCTTTTCAATAACTTTTCATGTCATCATAACTTAAGGTCCTCTGTGTTTCAAGTGTCCAGTAGGAATTTTTCTCTTGGAATGACAGCAAGATTACACCTTGTATTTACTACCCTTAAATGAAACTCTTCTTGGCATCACATAAAAGTCTTGGGTAAACACTGAGGGCAAAGTCCTAGCTCCATTAAGTCAATGGAGGATTTTTCCATTGACTTCAGTGTAGGTAGGAATTTACCCTAAGGGTGGAATATAATTGTTCCACACGTGGGACTCGCATTCATGTTGCATGTGATAGCTATGAATTCAGCAGTGAAGGGTTTAAATGGCAGTTCCACATATGCACTAAGTGCAAAAAAATAAGGGCACAAGCCTGCAAACGTGCTTAACTTTACTTAATCACATCAGTAATATTAAACCTAGGGTTGCCAACTTGGGTTGGATGTATCCTGGAGGTTTCATCATATGACATAGTCTTTAATTAAAGATTCATCTTTAATTCCTGGAGGTTTGGCAACCCTAAGCCCATAGGGTGAATTCTTGTTCCCGTTGAAGTCCATGGCAGTTTTGTCATTGACTTCAGTGAAACCAGGATTTCACCCAGGATATTTGCTGGAACAAAGCCTAAAGATTTTTTGTTTGTTTGTTTTTGCCACTGGGGACACTTTTTCCAGTTCTTCCCTTACATATATCAGTCTCCCTGTGCCAGTTGTGTGGGGTACTGAAACCCACGCATAAGCTGATCCACCTCTCTTGTAGCTTTCCACAAGGGGGTATGTGTTGCTGCCATGGAGATTGTTTCTGAAGAGCTGTGCATGTTCCCCTGTACAATTGATAGTAGACATCTGCTCAGGCCCGGGGGGGGGGGCTTAAATAGGAGGACCTTGCACTGAGCCTGTTGTTGAACCACTCCTTACTGCTATCTAGGTGTCCCGTGTAAGGTTTCATGAGCCACGGCTGTAAGGGGTATGCAGCATCCCCAGGATCACTATGGACATTTCAACACCCCCCACTGTAATCTTCTGTGTTTAGGAAAGAAAGACCCCGCTTGCAGCTTTCTGTACAGGTCAGTGATCCTGAAGATGCGTGCATCATGCACCTTCCCAGACCTGCCTGCGTTGATATCAGTGATCCACAGGTGCCTGCAACATCATGGAGAAATACCCCTTCCTATTGATGTACTCCGTCGCAAGGTGGTCTGGTGCCAAAATTGGAATATGTGTGCCATCTATCGCCCCTTCACAGTTAGGGAAGCCCATTTCTGCAAAGCCTTCCACTATTTCATGCACATTTCCCAGAGTCCCGGTCCTTCGTAGCAGGATGCAATTTATTGCCCTGCACACTTGCATTAACACAGCGCCAACGGTCAACTTCCCCACTCCAAATTGATTTGCGACCAACTGGTAGCAGTCTGGAGTTGCCATCTTCCACACAGCAATTGCCACATGCTTCTCTACCGAGAGGGCAGTTCTCATTCTGGTGTCCTTGCGCTGCAGGTTTGGGGTGAGCTCCGTGCACAGTTCCAGGAAGGTGGCTTTCCGCATCCAAAAGTTCTGTAGCCGTTGTTCATCATCCTACACCTGCATGACGATACGATCGCACCATTCAGTGCTTGTTTCACTGAGCCCAAAAGCGACCGTCTACCCTATGCACCTGCTGTGTGAATGCCAAAAGCAATCTAAAGTTTCTGTCCATATCGTGCAGACTGTCAGGCGCCTGCGAGTCTTCTTCAGTTAGGAATTTCATGATTAACTGCACTGCCATCCGCGATGTCTTCATGACAGATATCAGAGCATAGGAGAGCAGTGCGGGATCCATCCCTTCTCACAAAGATGGTGGGGTACACAGCAAAGAAGGGCCATTGACAAAATGCCGCAAAAGAAAGCTGGAAGCCCATGGAGTGCTGGGACAGAAAGCAATGCATCATGGGACATTTAGCACTTTCCCAAGATGCGCCGCAATCCGCTCCATCGTCCCATAACACCTAGCGACCGAAGGACTGTGGGATAGGTACCCACAGTGCGTTGCTCACACTGTCGATGATAGTGCCCCCACTGTGGACATGATCTGCTGACACAGCAAATGTGAACACAAAATTGCGATTTTTATTATGTCGACTTTTGGGTGTCAACATCACTTTTGTCGACACAAATTGGTAGTGTAGACATGGCCTTATGTAGACTGACTGCTAAAGGGGGACAAAGACCAACACTGTATGGTGGTAATGCGGTTTATAAAACATAGTGGCTTAAGTTACTGGAACTCTCTCAATGTGGCCCTGTAGCGGGGTGATCACCCCGCTCCAGCTCAGAAAGGGTTAAAAGCCAGCCCTTGGAGAGGGCTGGGGCTGAGAGACAATCAGGAAGGCACGGGGCCTGAAGTACAGTGGTGGAGATTCTCCAGCCTTGGCTGCCGGAATGAGCAAAGAGTACCTTGGACAGTGCAGTGCTGGGGAAGGGCAGGAGGAGCTGGGGGAGCTCCAGCCTGGCAAACCCCCAGGCAGAGGCCTTGCTGTCAGGGCCGGAAGAGGTATTAGGGCTGTGGGGAGACAGCCAGGGAGGACCACTTTGCAGCATTTGGAAATCAATTTGTTTCATTCCAATTGAGGGACATACTGTAGTATCATTTCACAAGAATGAGAGGCCTCTGCTTAATATGCTCCTCATTTGATGCTGAACTCTGTCCATCATCCATACCTCCCACAAAGCACGTGGAGGCTCCATTGCTGTAGTCTTTTCTCCTATCTCAACCCTGTGATTTCCATGGGTTATTCCAGTTATGGCTGTGTCACTACAATTAATATACTGATGAGAGGTTAAAATCCAAAGTCTGGCAAGAGATGATTAATTTTATAGCAGTTTTATCTATGGTCCTGAGGGGGTAGGTTCAAGTTACAGCACTGATCGACCAAGTCCACTGATGCTGTTACATACATTCATACATGGGTTTGTTTAGTTTGGAAAAGAGAAGACTGAGAGGGGACATGATAGCAGTTTTCAGGTATCTAAAAGGGTGTCATAAGGAGGAGGGAGAAAACTTGTTCACCTTAGCCTCTAAGGATAGAACAAGAAGCAATGGGCTTAAACTGCAGCAAGGGAGGTCTAGGTTGGACATTAGGAAAAAGTTCCTAACTGTCAGGGTGGTTAAACACTGGAATAAATTGCCTAGGGAGGTTGTGGAATCTCCATCTCTGGAGATATTTAAGAGTAGGTTAGATAAATGTCTGTCAGGGATGGTCTAGACAGTATTTGGTCCTGCCATGCGGGCAGGGGACTGGACTCGATGACCTCTGGAGGTCCCTTCCAGTCCTAGAATCTATGAATCTATGAATCTATATGTACACATCATATACATATAAAATCACAGGGAACAGTACCAAGTGACTAAGGTGACTAACTAGACAGCATATTATGTATAGGGAATCATCTTTGTTGTCACAGTGAGCTGTTCAGTAACAATCTATACATTGAAAAATGGTCACATAAGCCATTTGTTGAATAGCTATGTTAAAGCACAGAGTTACAGCCCTGTAAAGGCCAGAAGCTAAATTCTGCTATTATTTACACTGATATAAATACAGAGTAACTCCACTGATATTAATTGATTCAACTGATAATTGAAACCAGAATTTAGCCTTAGGGCTGTAACAAGGTGTGGTGGGGCGGTGCCCCACCCCCTGAGAGAAAGGGCTGAACCAGGCTTGAGAGGCTGCGCAGACCAGCAGCCAATCAGTAAAGGCCTGGGGAGAACCAATCAGGGCAGAAGAAGAGGCAGCAAATCAGGACCGGGCTAGGTCCTATATAAAGGCTGCCTAGCAG
Organism: Emys orbicularis; assembly: GCF_028017835.1. Taxonomy (NCBI): domain Eukaryota; kingdom Metazoa; phylum Chordata; order Testudines; family Emydidae; genus Emys; species Emys orbicularis. The sequence continues at coordinate 27,857,888 of NC_088683.1, read as the reverse complement.
AGGAGAAGGCAGTCACTCCCTGGCTAGCAAGGGAGAAGGACTGGCTCCTGAGGTAAGGAGCAGCACCTTGGACTGGGCAGGCTTGGGGGAGCAGCACCTTGGACTGGGCAGACTTGGGGGAGCTGAGCTCCAGCCCATTACCTGCCAGGTTGCAGCCTCTGCTACCAAGGGCCGAGAAGGTGCATAGGGCCAAAGGGGAAGTGGCCCAGGGAAGATGAGCAAGCGTGGCGAGAAGGAGGGCAGGGAGAGGCTGCCGCTAGAGGGTCCCTGGGTTGGGACCCAGAGTAGCCGGTGGGCCTGGGTCCCTCCCTTCCCCCACCCCCCTGCATTGCCCCTGGCCACCGAGGAGAGGGGCTGAGACAGGCTGTGACCCGCCCCTGAGATGAGGGGCTAGACTATAGGATTGCGGTTGGCCACTGAGGCAGGGACAAACAGAAGGACTGCTGTTAACAATGCCTCCCTCCTCTCCCCCGGAAGGGGGTGAGATCAGAGTAGTGGGCACTGCCGGACAGCCGTGTCCTACTCCTGAAGCAGATGAGGATGGTCATGCAGAGGATGCCGCTGAGCAGGGAGCAATGCGGGTCCCAGGACAGCAGAGCCGAGACAACAGGCGAGCACATCACAATCACTAACCAGTTTTAAACTCCAAACTAGAGCTAGTCTGGAATTTTTCAACAAAACATATTTGCAAAATGCCAGTTTGTCAAATTGAAAAACTTCATGGAAAAGGGTCTGTTTTGACAAAAGTTTCATCTGAAAGGTTTCCTCAAGTCCAGGGTGGAATTTTGGGGAGTGAGGGCCACCCAGTAAGCCAGCGGTAAGGGCACTCACCAGGGATGTAGGAAAAATAGGGACTTGCTCTAACCAACAGACAACAAACCCCCCAGAGGCAGCGACAGAGCCCAGGAATTGAGATAGGGGGACAATTTTCATTGAAACAGTTTTCTGTTGGAAAATCCCATTAAGATTAAATAAACTTGCCTTTTGAAATTATAAATCAAGTTGGATGAAAATTCTTTGCAAAAATACTTTTTGGTAAAACAAAAGCATTTCTTGTTTTTCCACATACTGTTAAATTGTTTCATTGCACACAAAGAAGAGACACTTCGATCTCGAAAGCTAGATAAGATGCTTCAGTCTGGACTAAGTAGTTGCTCCTCTTAATGATTTAAAAATCATAAAATACAAATAAAATAGCATATTTCAGTTATTATAGCAGAACCCTGCTTCTTGAATCTAATTGGAACCAGGCCAGATTGGATAATAAAAAATTCGGATAATCCAGAGAATGGGAAGGTGTGAGGCTCCAGTGCCATCTAGCGGCCACAGTAGAAATCGCTTCTGGACCTGTGTGCACTGGTTGATTGGTTAATATGGACAGCTGGATAATAGAGGATTGGACATAGGGGCAGCAAGTTATATGGGCCCATGGTGCCCATGCTCCAGCAAATTCAGGGCCTGGGGGCCCGGCTCCACCAATGTTCAGGGCCAGGTCTCTCCCCCGACCCCTGGTGTTAGCTCTGCCTAGCCTGCTTGGTGGCCCATTAAGGACCATCAGCTATACAATTGACTCATGGAGAGAAGGCAGATACGCCTTGTAACTCAGCAAAGTATGCCCATGTGACTCCAGACTCCATTTCGCTGTAATTTTCCACAGTAAGAACAAAGAGGTGTTCTTACACCTGGAAAAGACTATAAAAGGCTGATGCCTTGTCTCCATCTGGTCTTCAATCCTCCTTCTTACCCCTAAAGGGACTTTGCTACAAACTGAAGCTCTACACAAAGGACTGATGACCCATCCCACCTGGGGATGTATTCCAGAGACTGGATTTTGAACCTGCAGTTTATTTCATCACTGCTACAAGCCTGAACCAAGAACTTTGCCATTACTGTATGTAATTGATTCTATTTAACCAATTCTAGCTCTCACCTATATCTTTTTCCTTTTATGAATAAACCTTTAGATTTTAGATTCTAAAGGATTGGCAACAGTGTGATTTGTGGGTAAGATCTAATTTGTATATTGACCTGGGTCTGGGGCTTGGTCCTGTGGGATCAGGAGAACCTTTTTTCTTTTACTGGGGTATTGGTTTTCATAACCATTTGTCCCCATGATGAGTGGCACTGGTGGTGATACTGGGAAACTGGAGTGTCTAAGGAAATTGCTTGTGTGACTTGTGGTTAGCCAGTGGGGTGAGACCAAAGTCCTCTTTGTCTGGCTGGTTTGGTTTGCCTTAGAGGTGGAAAACCCCCAGCCTTGGGCTGTAACTGCCCTGTTGGAGCAATTTGTCCTAAATTGGCACTCTGTTGGGTCCCGCCAGAACCGCATCGTTACACCTCTTTCAGCCAAAACTCTGTCCCAGTCCCCCAAAAGCTCGCTCTAGACCTTTTTCTCAGAGCCACACACCCTGTGTTCGTTCTGGCTGTCTCCTTGGCTTACTGCTGCCTTTGGGTCTGCTCACAGAAAGAAACACATATCTCCACCAAACAATAGAATGCTATCAATAGTTGTGGTTGTGAAATCCTCATTTCTTTATTGTTTTGTCATTAAGGTCCCCACTTCCCTATTGTTTGTCTGTATGATCTGTCTGGTTCTTTGATTGTTTCTGTCTGTTACATAACTAATTATGTAGGTGTAAATTAACCAATCCTACCCCACCACCTTAATTTTGTTACAATATGTCAGGATTGGTTAGTAAAATTTTAGTATGATTGGTTAAGGCAGGGATCGGCAACCTTTGGCATGCAGCCCACGAGGGTAAGCCCCCTGGCAGGTCAGGCAGGTTTGTTTACCTGCCGCGTCTGCAGATTCGGCCGATCGCGGCTCCCACTGGCTGCGGTTCGCCGTCCCAGGCCAATGGGGGCGGCGGGAAACGGCGCAGGCTGAGGGATGTGCTGGCCGCTGCTTCCCGCCGCCCCCATTGGCCTGGAGCGGCGAACCGCGGCCAGTGGGAGCCATGATCGGCTGAACCTGCGGACACAGCAGGTAAACAAACTGGCCCGACCTGCCAGGGTGCTTACCCTGGCAGGCTGTGTGCCAAAGGTTGCTGATTCCTGGGTTAAGGTATACCTAAGCAGGGCTCAAGTTTCACTATATAAACTGGACCCAAAATAAAGTTCTTTGGGGAACCAACTCCAGGACACAGTCCCAAGAACAGAGCTGCCAGACCTCAACACTCTGCCAATGACACCGTGCAGAAACTGGAGTCCCCAAGATGGACCTGATCCTTACTAGACAGCAGGGAAAAGTTTATCTGTCTTATTGGGAGTGGTGAGCACTGTATGTGTAGCGTGTGCATTCTGTTTTTGGTGGTAAAAGACCCTGCAAACACGCAGAGTGTAAGCTTACACCCACAGAAGGGTGAGGGTGGGTGCCTAAATTGACAGGGTTACGCCTGAGCCCTAGGAACAGGGTAAAAATGGGTGTCCCTAGATTGTGTGAGTAACAGAGAATTTTGTGCGGGTAACAAGCTCAGCCGAGAACCAGTGTTATATAGCCCTGACTTCTCCAGGGAATTCCTACTACAGATGGATGCCTTGGATGCAGGATTAGGAGTCATCTTATCCTAGGTAGTGGAAAGTGATGAGCACCCCATCCTCTGCATTATCTGGAGTTGTTCCCAAGGGAGAAGGCTTATTCCATAATTGAAAAGGAGGCGCTGGCAGTGAAATCTCTCAGCGTATGCACAATGTGCCCAGCCATTTGATGGTGTCATCATCAGACAGGTGGAGAGACGGTAGCCCACCATAAAAATAAGTAGGTGGTCACTTGTCAAGGATATGTGGCATAGTCCGAAGTTGACTGCAGTTGCATTGTGGGTCATTAGAAAAACCCCATTTAAAGAGATTGGCCATACAGTTGCCCTGACCTGTTCGAAACTGGTTCAGAGGTGACCAGGGTGCCTTGGCAGATCAAAACCTGGTGGACAGATGGTTGGGTCAGTGACAAGAGTGACTAATGATTATTGATGCTGACCACTTGTAGTACCAAGCAGATTCCACTGTCATGTCCTGGTGGTGGCATAAATAATCATAAAGGGCATCTAGAAAACAGGCTAGCTGGTGGGTGGTTGAAGAAGTTTGCGTACTAAGGCAGGTCGCTGTTCTCATGGATTTTGGCCAGCAGCATGATAGAAACCTTCTCACAATGAATATGGGGCGGTGCTATGTGGAGTAGTGAAATGGGCTATTGACTCACTTTGATCCTGCCTCCCGGGCACTCACTTCACCTAAGTCATGGACCATGCCCCTCTACATTGGCTCATGCCAGCAAGGACATTAACCCCCAATTTATGAGGTAGTACCTGGCCCTACAGCCTTTCTCCTTCCATGTCCAACACCAGGCTGGAAGAGCCCACCTGAATGTGGATTTCTTTTTGAGAGATGGGGGGTGGGGGAGACCTATCCCAAATGGAGTCATAAAGGGTTTGTGTGTGTGTGTGTGTGTGATGGAGCAAAGAAACTTCATACCAGCTGAAAAGTGTAAACTGTGGGGACATAGGCAGCCTACTTAGTGGGTGGAGCAGGACCTTGCCTGGTGGAGGAGGTGGCAGTTTGGATAATGACAAGCATAGCTCCAGGAATAAGGCACCGGTCCAAGGGTGAAGCTGGGATCAGGGTCGAGGGGCCAAGACAAAGGTCAGAATCAGATGTCAAAGCCTAAGCCAAAGGGTAAGCCGGAGTCCTAGTTAGAGATGAACCAAAGGTCAGAGCCAGGAGTCAGAAACCCTTCAGCTTAGGCTTTGGCAAGATGGAGTTGTGGTCAGGTACATAGTCAAGAATCGGAACCAGGAGTCAGAAACCAGAACACAGCAGGTATAGGTTGGGGCTGGAGCAGGAACAGGAAAAGGGTTGGGAGTAAGGCAGGAGCAGGGATTAGAGTAAGTCTGGACGCATGCTGGAGTAGGAAGCGGAAGTGAGAGCAGGTAAGTGCAGCTGCAGGTGTGGTGCTCCAATGAGCAGCCGCTGTACTGCTGCAAGGCTCAAGTAGCAAACTGATGGCTCCTCTGCCCAATCAGGAAGTGAGACCTTTTGGATGGGGCTCATTGGTTCCAGATGACCTTGTTGGGTTGCCTAGTGACCAAGCTGGGAGTCAGCTGTGTTCCTGACAGTACCCTCTCCCTTAGGGCTCCTTCTAGGGACCATTGGTCCTGGTTTATTGGGGAATTGATGGAATTCTTGTAACAGGATGGGGGCATGGATGTTTTCTACAGACTCCCAGATTTCTCCTCTGGCACCTACCCCTTCCAATCCATTAGGTACTGGAGCTTACCCCTTACCCTTTGGGAATCAAGGATTTTATGGACCTCATACTCTTCCTGCCCCTGGACTATTATGTGTGGTGGTAGTGAATCCATCTGCCCAGGAAAGGGGTTGCCAATGAATGGCTTGAGAAGGCAGATATGGAAGATGGGGTAGATTTTGAGGGACTTGGGGAGCTGGAGCTTAAAGGCCACTGGATTTATCTTCTGGGTGACCTGGAAGGGGCTGAAGTATTTGTGGTCAAGCTTGGCATAAAGAAAGGTTGACTTAAAATTCTGGGCCGTGAGCCATGTTGAAGTCAAGGGTAGTTTGCCAATGTCAATCGGCATAGCTCTTATCGCACTCCTTGGCAGTGGCCAAATGCTCCAGATGAATTTGGAGGAGATGGAGGAACAAGGCTCTTCTGCTAGTTCAGGGTGAAACCAGGGGGTGAAAACCAAAGTTCACAAAAAACAGCCTGAGCTGGGTGGATGTGTGGGTTGAGTTGTTGTAAGTGAATTTGGCCAAATGTAAGGGGACTGTTGCCCCCTTACTAACATTCAGTGGGGGTGTTTTGGTTGGCTAGCTCCCAGCACTAAAAGGGGAGGGGTCGATGGCAAATCAGGAGCCTGAGACTGACAGTCCCCAGGAACAATGGGGAGAGCCAATGCTCCAGATCAGCCTGATTGACAGGGCGGGCAGGCTAATCAGAGAGTCAGGAGGCCGGAGGGTCCCGTCCTCCCTGTGAGCTGGAATTGCCTGGGTCAGACAGAGTGGGGCCGAGCTAAGGAGAAAGCAGGGGCCCGAGCTAAGCTGCTGGAAGCAGAGCTGCAGCCCCAAAGCCAGAGCACAGCCCAGAGAGAGCAGACCTGCCCTGGGAGGAGAGCTGCAGCAACCAGAGCCAGAGGGGCCAGACAAGCAGCCAGGAAGCAGGTCAGAGCTGGGAGCAGAGTCACAGAAGCAGCCTGCAGAGCAGACCTGTCCTGGGAGCAGAGCTGTAGCAACCAGAGCCAGAGAGGCCAGAGAAGCAGCCCAGGGAGCTGAAGGCAGAGCAGCAGCTGCAGCCGTGCTGAGGCAGAGTGGAGCTGGCGCTGGAGCAGTCCGGAGCTGGGTGCGGTGAGCAGCTGGGGAGAGTGAGGGGGACCCTGGGCAGTGGGCCCAGCATAGGGAGACGCCTCAGCCAAGAGGCTCTGCAGGCCAGACTTGGAGGGGGATCATAACCCCGACCGGGCAGGGGCGACGCTGGGAAAAAGAGTCCTGCCACCTAGAGCCTGAGAGCGTGTGGCCACCGCCAGAGCAAGTGTCCAACCCACAACATCTCTGCAGCACAGCCAGAGCCTGAGAAGGAGGCCTGGGACCTACAAGGAACAGACTGTGACCTGCCCTGATGTTCCAGAGACACTGCTTGTGATGATCCCTGCCACAGAGTGGGGTGATGGGTTTTCCTTTAACCTTTCCCATTTTTCCTTATTCTTTTTTAAAATTAATTGTTAATTAAACAACTTGTATTTGCTTTAAATTGTATGAAATGATCAGTGGGTCAGGGAGGTGCCCAGTGCAGAGAGAGTACCCCGGAGTGGGGACACCCTAGCCCCTGTCCTAGGTGACCACAGCAGGGTTGGGGGTCGAGCCCCCCAGGAATCCTGGGCCCAGCCTTGTCGGGGTTTACGAGGACTCTGCCAGACAGGAGAGTGGAAGGGGAGTCCTCAAGGGCAGGGAGGCCTCTGGGTAAAGGAAGTGGGAGCGAGGACTCAGATCCTTTCGCTAGCCCACTTCACCGGGGTAGTGCAGAAGCCAGGAAAGTTCCCCACAATAGCGGGACCATTCCCCCGCTTACACAAAGATAATAGGGAAACCCAGTCATCTTGGTGAAAATTCAGGAAACTGGTGGTACGGTTCCAATGTCTGGCTTACCGTTTTGTCTGGCTGTCAGTCTAAGGGTGGTAGGCAGTTGAAACGAGGGGCTTGGTGGCAAGATGGCAGAGGAATTCCTACCAGAACTGGAAGACAAATGGGGGGCCTTGATCAGAAATGATATGTTCTGGCATGCCACGGTACTGGAAGACATGTTCCAAGAAGAGCTGGGCCATTTCACAGACTCATGGGAGGTATGGCAGGGGATGAATGGTCAAGAGGTCCACAAAGGCCAGGATCACCGAGCGCCTTTGGGAGCAAGGCAGTTCCACAATGAAATCCATTGAAAAGGGTGGACCAAGGGCATTGGAAGAATCTGGAGAAGGCCCACTGGTCTTGTGCACAGCCTGTTAGTGTCAGTGCAGAGGTCAGACACCTGAACATAGTCTTTAATATATTTTTGTAATGTCGGCCACCAGAAATAGCTGAAAATCAGATTCCTGGAGTTAAAGTGGCCAAAATGTCATGCCATGGTGGAGTTGTGGCACAACCTCAATACTTGGAGTTGCAGGCTGGAGCAGGAAGCGGAAGTGAGAGCAGGGTAATTGTGGGCATGGTGTGCACTGAGCAGCTGCTGCTGTTGCTGTTGCAATGATCAAGTAGCAAACTACTGGCTCCCCTGCCCAATCAGGAAGTGCAATCAGTTGGAAGGGGCTCACTGGTTCTAGCTACGCTTGCTGGGTTGCCAAGTGAGCAGGCTGGGACAAAAAACGGGCTGAAGAGACTTATGAGCCCAGCAAGCCCTGCCTTGTAACACCTGCAGTCCATGCCAGACCTGGAGGGGGAAGAAAAGGGGAGAATCTGGCTCTGTTCAGGGCTGAATGGTGAAGAGGAGGGGGTGGATCTCCCTCTCTACATGAAGGGAGTGTCACTACAAGCCTGACAGCCGGGACAGCTGCCAGAGGAGCAGCACTGTGTCCCCAACTGAGAGAACGTTGAGAACTGGGGAGCACCCAGCAGTGAGTGAACTTTATTATTGACTTTAAGGACATTGTAGAGCTAGGCTCCTCCAACCTTACATCTGCCCCACCCCAAGGGACCTAAGGTCATAGCAAGATGCCACAACAGGCTACTCCAGGCAAGCCACTACAGACTGTTTGAACTATAGGGGCCATGCCCTAAACTGCAGGAACCTAGACAGGAAGAAGCCCAGGGCAGTGGAACTAGGTTCTCTGCCTGGAAGACCTGCCATTGTTGCTTCCCACAGGGTCCTGGATTGGGACCCAGTGGAGAGGGAAGGCCTGGGTCCCCCTACCACATCTTTGTAAGGGCTGAGGCCTGGATGCAGGGAATCTTTTGGTCTCCACCCACCTAAGCTCAGGAATCAAGCACCTCTGCTGCCTGGTCAGAGAATCAAGGGGTCAGAAGTCGGGTGTGCTAACCAATAGCCTGCCAGGCCCTTTGAGCACCCTACCAAAGGGTCTAATGTGGCTCTTCTCCACTAGGATGATGTAGCGGGGCAGTTACCCCTCTTGGGTGGAAAAAGCTAGGCTGATTGGGGAAGCAGCCACAGCTGGGGCCATGCCCAATCAAGCCACAGCTGGCCCTATAAAAGGGCTGTGAGCCAGGCACTGAGTCAGTCTCTCCCCAGCCTTGGAGGGGGAAGGATCTAGCTGCCTGGGAGAAAAGGGTACATGAAGCGGAGCAGGGCTGGGGAAAGGCAAGAGGAACTGGGGAGCTCCAGCCTGGCAGCTCCCCAGGCTGAGGCCTTGTGAAAGGCCAAAGCAGGTACTGGGGTTGCAGAGGTGCAGCCCGGGGTTAGGCAGAGGCAGCTGGTCCGACCCCCTTGCCAATGATGAGTGGCCTTTACAGACTGCAGTTTGCCCCAGTGAACAGGGGCTAGATGACGATTGGCAGTAGCCACTGAGGCAAGGTGAGTGTAGAGAGTTGGGGGTTCTCCCTGGGAGGGGAGACCCAGTGTGTGGGAGTACTGCAGTGGGCAGAACCCCAGCGTAAGGGGCACCGGGGTCCGGGAGGGACATGGGGGCCTGAGGCAGATGAGCCACCGGCCGGCAGAGGGCGCTTCAAGGCTGGAAAAGAGCTAATTCCCAAGGCACCCAGCAGGAGTCTTCCTGCGCTGGTGAGTCGTCGCTTCACTACAGATGAATTTAGCTGTTTCTGTTGTACCCTCTGCTCCTTGATCAGATATTCACCATGAAGGTTAAGTCTTTACTGGTATTGTTGTGAAAAATCACAATATAGAGAATCTCTGATAAATTACACCTGGTGTTCAGTCATAAGATTTTGTAGGTGGCCAATCTCCATCCTGTAATGAATTAATTTAATCATTTTAATAGCCCTGTTGTATTCCACTCGTAATCCAAATTTCCAGGCTCTCATCAGTCAAAAAAACTATAGGCCATGTATTTCACAGCAGGTTGGATTTAAATTCTGCATGATCCCTGCCTGGATTCTACAGCATTCTAGTGCAGCAGACGGGAAACTCTGCAGCAGCGTAATGTAAATTAAAAAATTGAGGTTTTTTTCATGAATTAAATATGAACATAAATAACCAGCAGAGTATCCCTTGTGTTATTAATTCTTATAACAAAGTCAATTTTATGATGTTCCCACAAACCTAGTTTTCAACATAGCGTAGCATTTGTATTTTGCACTTTTTTTTTGTTTTTTTTTGGTGTGTGTGTGTGTGTATTGAAAATGCATAACTTCAAGGGGGGAAGCTAGAGGTGTCGACAGTTGGCTAGGTAATAGCTTGGACTTTTGTAACCTTAGAAGCCATGGGAGGGAGTTTAGGAATGTGGCATAACAACATTAGTTGAATGTTTCTGCTCAGATCATCAGTGAAATCATTAATGTTGATATTTAAATTGTCATCTTTAAATTTCAGTTTACACCCTAATGAAATTAATTTGGTAGTTCATCTCTCAAGGCTTTTATTTCAGACTGAATCCAGAGGCATTATGTACGTGTTTTCAAGGGTTTCTTCACAACAATAAGGGATAGAAATATTCTTTGTAAATGAAAGATTAGTTTTGTTGCACAATTCTGTGTCAAAAGGTGGTTTCCATGGCAAATTCTGTGCCACAGAATACATGGTGCCCTGAATAATGTCACCCACAAACAGTCATCATCCCAATGTAGTCAAACTAGAAGAGGTGTTTTTTGTTGTTGTTTTTGTTTTTTAATTTTGAACTCCTTTTATATGCCTTGACAGACAGTAGTAGTTATTTTTTTAAATGTAAACCTTAACTATAGCAGACCTGGTAGTCTACTTGTAACATTAGTTGTATACTATAGGTAATAGATGATGTGATGGGGTTTACAGCCCCCACACTAGGATTAAAAAGGAATCATCATCATCATGTTCCTATTAGGCCTCTGGCGTTTAGGGCAGTGACAAAGCTCCTCCATTCCTGGCTGTTTCTGGCAAGTCTTTCAATGGTTCCCCAGCTGTGCCCCAGGTTTTTCAGCTCAGCTTCCACAGCTCTTCACCATGTTGTTTTTCGGGTGGCTTCATTTTCGCTTGCCTTCAGGTATCCATCTTATTGCTACTCTGCTGATGGAATCCGTTTCCATCCGAAGCACATGACCGATCCATCTCCAACGCCTCCTGGCAATGATGGTGCTCAGATCCTCTTGGCTGCACTGTGTCAATAGATCTTGGTTTGAGATTGTTCTGGGCCAAAAGATACAGGGGATTTTTCTGAGGCAGGTTGTATGGAATGAAGACAGTTTGCACATGTCATACCTTCTCATTCCCCAGTATTCTGCACTATAAAGTACTGTTGAAAGTACGCAACTCTGATAAATCTTGAGTTTGGTTTTGGTGTAGTATTTTGATGATTTCCAGACTGTATTTAAGCTCCTGAAGGTGTTCCTGACTTTGATTTTGTTCCAGATGTCCTGGCTTGTTCCACCGTCCTGGCTGATGGTGCTGCCCAAGTATGTGAATGTTTCTACATTGGTGAGAACATAATCCTCTATCTGCACTGGTGATGGTGAGGCAATATTAAAGGTCATGGTATCTGTCTTATTGTGGTTGATTTTCAGTCCAATTTGCTGGCTGAATGCGTTGAGTCAAGTTTTTTTTTTTTCTTGTATTTGGTGTTGGGTATGTGATAGGAGAGCGACATCATCTGCAAAGTTCAGGTCTTCAAGGGATGAGAAGAGTGTCCATTTAATACCTCTTGGCATGTCTTCTGTTGAACGCCGCATTGCCCAGTCGATGGCAATGTTGAAGAGGATTGCAGACATGACACACCCCTGACATGCTCCTGTTTTGACTTCAAAACTGAACTCACTGTGATCAACACTGCATGTAAAGTTGAAATAGAAGCTTTTGATGACGTTGATTATATGGAAAGGAATTCCATATGCCCGCAGAACGTGCCATAGCCTGGTCCTGTGGATGCTATCAAAAGCCTATAAAATTATGTAGAGTTGCCGTTGCCATTCTAAGCACTGTTCTATTATGTTTCGTAGAGTGAAGATCTGGTCTGTGCATCCATGTCCTTTCTAAAAACCAGCTTGCTCTTTTCTGAGAACGCTATCAACTGCCTCTGATATACACTGGACTATGATCTTACACAATACTTTGATTGGCACAGATAAAAGTGTGATGCCATGCCAGTTATTACAATCACTGAGAGTTCCTTTCTTTGGTATCTTCACTATAACCCCATTGGTCCACTCATCTGGCACTTCTTCCCTTTCCCAGACTGATGTAAATAGAGGGGCCAGGATAGATGCTGCTAATTTAGGATTTACCTTGAACAATTCTGCATTCAAGTTATCCTTGCCAGGAGCTTTCCCATTTTTTAAGGATTTGATGGCTTGAATGATCTCTTCCTTAGTTGGGGTGTCTATGTTGATATCAAGATCTTCTTCTGCCTCCTGGATGTTTGCTTCCTCTTTAGGTGGCTCCCTGTTCAGCAATTCTTTTAAATGCTCTGTCCAGCGCATTTCTTGTTCTTTTTCGGTTGTTTGTAGGTGTTCTTGTTTGTTCCTGATGAGTGTTTGTTGGTGTCTGCCGTTTACCACTGATAAGCCACGTCATTTTGTAGACAGTCCCTTGTTCACCACAAGCAGCTGCATCCTCTGCTTGTGTTGCCAGATTATCAATATAATGCAGTTTGTTCACACTCACAAGGCGTTTGATCTCCCGGTGTGCCATGCTATACTGCTCATGGTATTTGTCCGTTAGCTTCTGGGATTTTGTGTCTAAAACTTTTTTCTTCCGGGCTCATCTGGTTTCTATGGTATTCCACATGCTGTGTGTAATCCACTCCTTCCTTCTCTTCTACCTGTAGCCTAGACAGACTTCATTGCTCTGTTTATAAATTGCTGTTACTTTGTTCCACTTCTTGTTGATCTCTTCATCTGCATTCCCCTCCTCTTCATCAAGGTCTGCAAGTGCTTGAAACCTGTTATTTAACTGCAGAACGAAGGCTTTCTGTTTCAAGGGACTTTAGCTTGTCAATATCATAAGGTCTATGTCCCTTGTTTGGTGGACCCACACTTCTCCGTTTTAGCTTGATGGAGGCTGTCATAAGGTGGTGGTTGCTGCGAACATCTGCACCCCTTCTCACTTTCACATCTGTCAGTGAGCATTGCCATTTGCCATTGATCATGATATGGTCAATCTGGTTCTTATCTCTGCCATTTGGAGAACACCATGTCAGCTTGTGAATTTCACTATGTTCAAATAGGGTTCTGCTGATGACTAGGTCATTCACGTTACAGAAATCAACAAGCCTTTCTCCATTTTCATTCATGGTGCCACACCCATGTCTTCCCATTGCTCTGTCATTGTGTGTGTTATCCTTACCGACCTTGGCATTCAGGTCCCCATGACGATAGTTAGGTCATGGAGTGGTACTCTCTCTAACTCCGCCGTTAGTGTAAGGTAGAATTTGTCCTTTAGTTCTTCATCACTGTCATTTATCAGAGCATAGCACTGAATCAGGGTGATATTATTATGTTTCCCTTTCAGTCTGGCTCTCATAAGTCTCCTTCTGATGGATTTCCATTCAAGCAGGGAATGATCCACTCCCTTCTTCAAAAGGATGGGAACACCCTCATGGTGTTGTCCATCATCCCATCCAGAAAACAGCAAGTTTCTCTCGAGGCTGTTATACCTCCATCCATACTATCCATATGCTCTCACTGACACCCAGGATATGTAAGCTGTAGCGTCTCTGCTGTGACCTGAGCTAGCTTCCCTGTTTCATACATTGTCCGTACATTCCAAAAAACAAGTTTGTTTTTTGTCTTGGTGTTGAGCACTTCAGTCTTCTTGCCAGCAGCTTCCTTTCGGCTTTCACCACTGGCAGTCATTGACTCCTGAAGGCCACCACACACACAGTAATGGTCGATTTCTCCATCCGGAATGCGGGGACGGTGAACTGTGACTTGGCCACTGGGCCCTCTGTGCCGTCCAGAAGAGCCATCCCAAGACTTTGAAAGACATCTTGGCCATGGCCTAGGGTTGACAGTTTTGACTGGACGTATTCCTGGACGTTTCATCACATGGTAATCTTTAATTAAAGATTAATCTTTAATTCCTGAGAACTCCAGGACAATCCTGGAGGGTTGGCAACGCTACCGGGGCCTGACAACTAGACCTGCTGGCCTCCAAGCAAAGCCCACTACAAAGCAGTGGAGAATGCAGGCAACCTAGGGAAAAAAAGGAGCGCAAGCTAAAGATGGATTTAGACAAGCTGCTGAAATGGGATATGGATCAACAGCAACAAGAGCAGCAGACCCAATTGCTCCAGCAGCTGGCCACCCAGCAATACCAGCAAACCATGAAGCAGCAATAGTAGCAGCAACTCCTCAGGGAGTTAGCGGCCCAGAAAAGAGATCAACCGCAACAACTAGTGCAGCAGATTGTTTCAGTCCAGAGTACACCAGGGAGTTTGGCAGTGGATGGCACTGGCCTGGGCCCAGCCCCGAGTCTTCCACTGAAGCTAACAAAAATGGGACCAGAGGACGACTCGGAGGTGTTCTTGGTAACCTTTGAAAGGGTTGCCATGGTAGCCAGCTGGGCCACTCTGCTAGTGCCCTACTTGATAGGAACAGCCCAGACTGTGTACCAGGGTCTCAATGTGATAGCTGCACAAGACTACCCTCAATTTAAGGTAGCCATCCTAGACGCCTTTGATATTTCCATTAAGACATACTGCCAGCAGTTGTGACAGGAAAGGTTCACACCTGGGGCATGACCACGGGCAGTGGCCCAGGGCCTGAGAGAACATTGGTGGTGGTGTCTCCAACCCAATGAAAAGATGGGAGCCCAAGTAGCTGAAAGAATTGTCCTAGAACAGTTCATACAGATTCTCACAGCCCAGAGGATGGGAGTGGGTGACGCGCCACTGCCCCAAAACCCTCTGAGGCCATAACGTTGTCTGAAAATTACCTGTTCCCCATAAGGCCCATGATGGAGACTCCTTGTGCTGGTCCAGTACTGCCTCAATTAACCCAGGTGACAGCAGGCAGAGCAAGAAAGGCAGAGCCAGAAGGACAGAGCTACCTGGGCCCAGCAAGGATAAGTTGCACATCAAAAGGGGTAGGTGGGTGAGCCTCTGCCAGGACCTGGGCTTAAGAAGTGCAGAGGCCATGGGGGGCAGCCTTCCTGAAAAGGGCAGGAGCAGTAGGGAACCAGACAGGCCCCCATCTCAGTGATGGGGGCTTGGTTTGTGTATAGGGAGCTAGGGGATGTTCACCATGACTGCCCACATGGGTACTGCCTCTATGGCCAACTATGGGTGGCTGAATCTAGGGCCCATAAGAAGTGGCCAATCAAACTACTAGTCCCCTTATGGGTCAATGCCATGGAGGCACAAGGATGGTCAGACTCAGGGTGCTGCCAGACTCTCTGGTGAGGGAGAGTCTGGTGGGGCCTGAAATGGTTCCCATGGGCAGCATCTATTTGCAGTGCATCCATGGGGATATGCACCCTTATCCCATAAAAAAGGTACAGCTGAGGGTGCAGAACCACAATGAGGCGATCTGCGTGGGAGTAGCCCTGAAGATCACATATCCTGTGATAAACGGGCAAGATTGGAAGGGTTTTTTGTTTTTTGTTAAGAGACCTGTTAAAGTCCAAGAACAGGGAGCCTCTGGAAGGGTCTGACAGCAATGCCAGGAACAGGGAGACAATGGAGCTGCAAGCCTTAGCAGTTGAAGGCAAGGAGGAAAACCCAGGAGAAGGAACATCTGCCCTCACGGACACCTTGACTGGAGTGGGATATACTTTTCCCCAAGAGATATGAATGACAGGAGAAATTAAACGAGCCAGCAATAACTGACATTTTTTGGACAACGTGGATTTCATGGAGGAACAAAGAAATGACCCAACTTTAGGATGAGCCTATGAGCAGCTTGCCAGGTCAACCGTGAGATGGTGGAACCTCGATTCCTGAAACAGTGGCCACACTTCAAGCTAGAGGAAGAGAAAATATAGAGAACACAGAAGGACCACCAGGTGGAGGAGGTTAAAATACACTGCTTGTCCCAGAGAAGTACTGCAGGGAAATACTACGCCTGGCACATGTCCCCCAACCAAGGAGTCCCCCAGAGGATATGGCAACACTCCATTGAGTGATGGTTCAGTTGTATTGGCCAGGCGTCCACCGTGCAATACAAGAGTACTGTGCCTTCTGCCAGAATGCAAGTGGACAAATCAAGGGAAGGCACTCCAGTCCTCACTGATATGCCTCCCCATGGTAGGGAATCCACTTGAGAGGATTGGCGTGGGCCTCTTGGAAAAGACTGTGGCCAGGTTCCAGCACACAGTAGTCATATAAGACTATGCCGCATGGTATCCCGAGGCTATGAAATTCTGCACCACACTTTGCAAGGTCTCATTAAATCTCTCTCCCAGTCTGTCTGATTGGGAATGGTACACTGATATTCTTAATGCTCTTATCTTTGACAGGCTACACAGTTCCCTCATAACTGGAACTCAGAGACCCAGGCGCCTGTAGCCCCCAGCTCCAACCAAGTCCCAGTGGGAGAAGACTTGCAGGCAGAACAAAAGCAGCAAATCAAAAATCTTGCCCAGTCCTTCTTGGTGTTCTTTTTCTGCAGTTCCAGGCCAGACTCACCTAGTGTTTAATCACAGAGACTGAACCAAAGAAAAAAGGTGAGCGAGAACTTTTGGCCATTCCCAAGACACGTGGGAAATGGTACGACAGGAACTGCAAGCTAAGTTAGATCTCAGGGTACTCAAGAAGTCACATAATGAGCGCTAAATCCCTATAGTGTACCTAACCAGGACTGGTGTACCAGATTCTGCATAGACTTCCAAAAGGTCAAGGCAGTGTCCAGATTTGATGCCTACCCAATGCCAAGGGCTGACAAATTGTTAGAGAAGTTAGGGGCCACCTGACTTATCACCACCTGTGACCTAACTAGGTTTACTGGCAGATCTCCTTGATCCCAGAATGCCAAATAAAGACTGCCTTCTACATGCCATTTGGCTGCTATTAATTTAAGACTATGTTGTTTGGCCTACATGGCGTGGCAGCCACCTTCCAAAGGTCAACGGACAAGGTGCTTCGGCATCACAATCAGTATGCAGCCACATAGATTGATGACATTGTACTCTATAGCAAGTCCTGGAATGAGCATTTAAAACATGTTGCAGCGATCTTGCAGGACTAACCCCACCAAGTGGTGCTAGCCAATTGAGAGGTGATGTACTTGGGGTATACAGTGCAGTGAGGATGACTGCTCCTATTGGATGGAAAGGTCCAAACTCTATCAGAATGCCCAAAACCCACCACCAAGAGGCAGGCTATGATAGGCAGTTTATTCTGGATTTTGTCACAATTGTGGCCCTGCTGATGGACCTGGTGAAAAATGCAATCCCCCGGAAGGTCCAGTGGTCTCGGGACTGTGCTACAGCCTTCAAGAAATTGAAAGATTAACTGACTCAGGAGCCCACCCTGATTTTTTTGAAATCTTTCTTCCTGCAGACGGATACCTCCAGTGTCTGCCTGGGGACCATGTTGCCCCAAAAGGTGGAGGGAGAAGAGCACCCAATCCTTCGTCAGCTGGAAATTGTTCCCCAGAAAAGTGGCACACTCATTAATGGAGAAGGAGGCCTTGGCAGTAAAATGAGCCATTGAAGCACTCCCCTATTACTTATGGGGACAGCCATTCCATCTTGTTACAGATCATGCTGCCCTTGAACACCATGAAAGACTAGGGTTCCCACCCTCCAGGATAGTCCTGGAGCCTCCAGGAATTAAAGATTCATCTTTAATTAAAGATAATGTCATGTGATGAAACCTCCAGGAATTCATCCAACCGAAGCTGGCAACCCTATGAAAGACCATAACATGCAGATTATGTGCTGATATCTCTCACTGCAGCCATACAAGTTTGAGGCACCTCATTGAATGGGATGTGACTGCAAGAACACAGATGACTTTTCACGAGAGACCCATACATGCAGACCAACCCTGTGGCACCCAGCCTGAGGGGGAGGGTGTGTGATGGGGTTTACACTAAGGTTAAAAAGGAGTGGTAGAGTAGTATTGGGCCAAGAAGACCTCACCCCTCAGCAGCTGCTGTACATGGTCCCTGTTGAGGACCTGATTAAATGGGATCTCTGGCAGTCAAGCAGGCGGGAGAATGAAGGAGAGACTGGCTGCAAGAAGGCCACTGAGACAGAGTGATCTACATGGGAAGGACCAGGACTGAGAGCAAAACTTGGCTAGGAGGCCTGACATCCCCCTCCATTTTTCCCCTTCTTCCTAACCAGAGGGAACAACTGGACTCAGAGTGAGCTAGGAAGATTCTTTTCCCACCCCCTCCCCCTGGACTGTGTAAACACAGGTCAGGGGCCAGGCCCCAAACTGAAAGGAAAACAAGGAAGGTAAAAGCAGCCTAGGGGAGGCTGAGGTAGCAGCCAGAAAGGACTGAGCCATCCCTTGACTCTCTCCTCTTGGGCTCTGGGTCTGGACCTGGGTGAGAGGGAGGGACTGGGGCCCCATCCTCTTCCTACCCACCAGCTGCCTGAGAGATCCCATAGGGCTCTGGGGAGGGGGAAGGGGATGAATTGTGACTTGGCAGCTGGACTGCCTTGAGCTGCCCAGAAGAGCAATCCAGAGATGGTATCACTGCAGCCTGACCACCACGAGGCCTGCTGGCCTCTGAGCAAAGCCCACAACAGACCAGCTTAAAGCAGCCCAGTGAGCTCTAACTCATGACACGTCCACACTGGCAAGGCACGTAGAGCGCTCTGACTCCCAGGCTAGAGTGCTCCTGGTAATCCATCTTGGCAAGTGGAATAACGTTTGATGTGCCCCCGCTGGAGTGCCACGGCGCCAGTGTGGACACCCTGGTCTGTTAATGTGCTCTGATCAGCCTCCAGAAGTGTCCCACAATGCCTGTTCTAGCCACCCTGGTCATCACTTTGAACTCTACTGTCCTGCCTTCAGGTGACCAACCGTCAGACCCACCCCTTAAATTCTCTGGGAATTTTGAAAATCCCCTTCCTGTTTGCACAACCAGGCGTGGAGTGCTCTCAGTGAATCTTTGCAGGTGACCATGCCTCCATGCGCCAGGCGAACCCCAGTATGGAGTAATGGCAAGGTGCTGGACCTCATCAGTGTTTGGGGGGAGGAAGCTGTCCAGTCCCAGCTGTGCTCCAGCCGTAGGAATTAAGATACCTTCAGGCAGATACCAAGGGACATGATGGAAAGGGGCCATGACCGGGACGCAGTGCAGGGTTAAAGTGAAGGAGCTGCGGAATGCCTACCGCAAAGCCTGCGAAGCAAACCACCGCTCCGGTGCTGCCATTTCTGCAAAGAGCTTGGGGCCGACCCCACCTCCACTCCGAGTACCACCATAGACACTTCAGAGCCCAGTTCAACAATGAAGGAGGAAAGCGGGAGCGAGGGTGCTGAGGAGGAGGAAGACACCCCAGAATCCCTAGATGCATGCAGCCAGGAGCTGTTTTCAAGCCAGGAGGAAGGTAGCCAGTTGCGGCGGCTGGTGCTTGGGGAAGGACAAACACCAGAGGAGATGCCCGGTAAGTGGCTTTTATTTTGGGAAGGAAGTTATTCATTGCGGGCTCTTGGGGCAAGGAGGGTTAGGGCTGCATGCATGCCTAGATGCGGAATAGGCGTTTATGTGCTCTCTCACATCATGGTAATCAGCCTCCGTGATCTCTTCAAAGGTCTCATCCAGAACTTGGGCAATGTGCTTGCGCAGGTTTCTTGGGAGAGCTACTGTGGTCCTTGTCCCAGTCAGGCTAACATGTCTGCGCCACTGTGCATGAGGGGTGGGGGGACCATTGCTGCATACAGGCAAGCTGCATATGGGCCAGGGCGGAAGCCACATTGTAGTAGAAGACCCTCCCTTGCTTCCCAGGTCACCCTCAGCAGTGAGATATCTTCCAGGACGAACTCCTGTGGAAAATGTGGGGACAGTGTTCAGTATAGGGGGCCCCCTGCAGCTGTTGGCTCTCCCTAAGGCACAGAAACCCAGAGGACAGTACAGCCGTGAAACAATCAGTCCCCTTTGACCCTGTGCTTACTCACCATTTTGGGGCTCCTGTGGGTTATGTGCGCTCGCTTTGGGACGGGCAAATTATGCTATTGTGCAGACTGTGCTTGCCCTTAAGTACTGGGGAATCATTGTTCTGTCTGTTGTGAACAATGCTGCCTCTGTTAAGTGTTGCATTTTTGCCTTTACAGATGCAACCTTGAGATCTCAGCCGTCTGTGTTATCACTGGCCAAAAGACTGCAAAGACTCAGGAAGAAGCCACGTAGAAGCAAAGACAACATGCTGCATGAAGTAATGCAGCAGTCACTTAACGAGAATCTAAAAGCGCAGGAGTGGAGGGAGAGTGAAAGGAGGATCCGCCAGCAGAATGCGGATCACCGGCACAAAAGCGCAGAGATCCAGCAGTAAAGCACGGATCAGCTGATAAGCATCATGGAGTGCCAAGTGGACTCGATCCAGGTGCTCATAGCCATGCAGGCAGAGCACTACCACGTTTCTCTTCCCCCGCCCCCCTGCAGTCCTTGTCCAAAAACTATTTCCCTTGTGCCCCCATGTCACCTCCAACCCACTTTCCCCAACATCCGGGTTCTTATCACCACCAGCTGCCTCCAACACCTGTAGCTTCACCACCCAGCCCTGCAAACTAGGACCCTTACCCACTGCACTCAACCCCCATCACCATGCAGTATAGCCATCCTGAAGTGCAGCACTTGTTGCACAGAACTCCAGACAGGAAGGCTGAGTATGATAACAGGACATACGCAAATCTGTGATTGTACCGTTCTCCACCCCATCCCCTTGCCCTTTCTGTTTCCCAAGCAGTTGTGTTTCTTTTCAATAAATGGATTTTCTTTTCAATAAATGGATTTTTTGGCTTTGAAAACATTCTTTATTATTCATAAAGTAAAAGATACCTTAGCCTAGGAAAGCAACAGGCACTGCAAGTCAGTGTAGCAAACACAGATTCCTACTAACATTGGAACCACTGCACTTCACTCCCATGCAGGGCATCAGACATTACTGGTGGCTTTCAGCCTCAAATTGCTCTCTCAAAGCATCCCTAAATCCTTGCAGCCCCGCGCTGGGCCCCTCTAATAGCTCTGCTCTCTGGCTGTGCAAATTCAGCCTCCAGGTGTTGAACCTCTGAGTTCCATGCCTGAGAGAATCTTTCACCCTTCCCTTCACAAATGTTATGGAGGGTACAGCACGTGGATATAACTGCGGAGATGCTGTATTCGGCCAGGTCCAGCTTCCCATACAGAGAGCGCCAGCGGCCCTTTAAATGGCCAAAAGCACACTCCACAGTCATTCTGCACCGGCTTAGCCTGTTGTTCACCCACTCCTTGCTACTGTCAAGGCTCCCTGTGTAGGGCTTCATAAGCCACTGCATTAAAGGGTAAGCAGGGTCTCCAAGGATCACAATGGGCATTTCGACTTCCCCTACGGTGATCTTCTGGTCTGGGAAAAAAGTCCTGGCTTGCAGCTTCCTGAACAGGCCAATGTTCCGAAAGATGCATGCATCATGCACCTTTCCGGGCCAGCCTGTGTTAATGTCAATGAAACACCCACGGTGATCCACAAGTGCCTGGAGAACCATAGAGAAATACCCCTTCCGATTAATGTACTCGGAGGCTAGGTGGGCTGGTGCCAGAATTGGAATATGCATCCCATCTATCGCCCCTCTGCAGTTAGGGAAACCCATTTGTGAAAAGTCAGCCACAATGTCACGCACGTTACCCAGAGTAACGGTTCTTCTGAGCAGGATGCGATTAATGGCCCTGCAAACTTGCATCAACACGATTCCAACGGTCAACTTTCCCACTCTAAACTGGTTAGCAACCGATGGGTAACTGTCTGGAGTTGCCAACGTCCACACTGCAATAGCCACCCGCTTCTCCACCATCAGGTTAGCTCTCAAGCTCATGTCCTTGTGCCGCAGGGTGGGGGCAAGCTCCTCATAAAGTCCCATGAAAGTGGCTTTTCTCATCCGAAAGTTCTGCAGCCACTCCTTGTCATCCCAGACTTGTATGATGATGTGATCCCACCACTCAGCGCTTGTTTCCCGAGCCCAAAAGTGGCGTTCCATGGTGATGAGCATGTCCGTGAATGCCACAAGCAATCTCGTGTTGTATACGTTACTCGAGTCAATATCATCGGAGTCCTCACTGTCAGTTTGGATCTTAAGGAGTAACTCAACTGCCAAACATGACATGCTGGCGAGATTCGTCAGCATATTCCTCAGCAGTTCGGGCTCCATTCCTGCAGACTGAAAGGGAAGACAAGAGCGCGCAGCACAAAAAACATTGAAAGATGGCGCCAAATGTGGATGGAAGCACAGGGATTGCTGGGATGTGAACCGATGCATCACGGGACGTTGGGACAGGACCCAGAATGCCCCGTACCCCTCGCCCCCTTCCCACAAGCCACAGCGCCAGAATGGGAAGAGGTGCTCTGTGGGATAGCTGCCCATAATGCACCGCTCCCAATGCCACTGCAAGTGCTGCAAATGTGGCCATGCCAGTGCGCTTGCAGCTGTCAGTGTGGACAGATTGCAGTGCTTTCCCTACTGCGCTCTCCGAAGGCTGGTTTAACTCAAAGCGCTCTACATCTGCAAGCGTAGCCATGCCCCTACTTTGTCTTTTTTTTTTGTATCTGATAAGCTACAATGTGTGCCAAACAAATGGAGAGGGATAGGAATCCATAATCATCCATTAAGTAGGTTCAGCAAATTCAGATTATTGGTTCCTACTTTCTGATTGAGTTCAGTTACCAGACTGACAATGATTGCAGTGCTGCATGTGATTATATTAACCCATATATGGCTATTAATCACACTGATAGTCTATTGATCTTGCCATGTCTACCCTTTACATTATGTAATGTATTTATTTTATTTTGCAACATTTTGTCCCAGTCAGGGATAATAATTAAACTAGAACACTTTTAGAACTTCCTGCCAGCTGTATGCTATGCCAAATCTCAGCTTTGCTTTGTGACTTTCCCACAATTTTCTGCAAGAATATTCCATTGTTTCCGTTCTTGGCTTTCTACCAGTCACACCATTTATATCTCGTCTTTTGTTTTTCAATTACAATTTGAGCCCTAGAGGCAAGTATTTACTATAATTGTAGATATATAATCACCAAGGGTTTATTAATCACCTCTAAACTCCCACAAGTTTTATAAACTGTTCTTTTCAATTATATTACAAGGATTATAGCAGTCCCTGACTGAATGAAGAAAATAATACTTGGCACTTGCATCCAGTTTTTTCATCTACAGTTCTCTAAGGCCCTGATCCTTTGCTGAAAATTGTACGGGTAGATCCCATCTACATAAAGCCCCACTCATGTCAAGGGAGATCTGCATGGATGAAGATGTCCTCCCAGTTTGTAGTGCTGGGTCAGGGCCCTACATGATTTACACCTGCAAGTAGGAATTCTTATCCACATTTTACACACAAGGATAGTGAGACATAGGGCTTGATCCAAAGCTCGCAGAAGTCAATGAAGAAGAAAAAAACCTGTTTACTTCAATGGCTTTGGCTCAGGCCTCTAGAGAGACTAAGTGACGTGCACAAGGTGAGGGTGGGCAGAGTCAGAAATGGAATACAGTTTTCTGTCTCTGAGTCAGCTGTTTAATACACTGGATCACAATGCCCTGTAAAGTAAATTAGAGTATTACAATTCATTCCATTTTCAAGTATGTGATTGTTTTAGTAGAAACCGCAGCCTGGGCTCATCCCAACCATCTGCTTTCAGCTCCTGCGCTCATACCGTGAGTGTCAGTGGTGAAAGTCCTGCAACCATGCTGACTTCCTCCACTATTAAATTAGATTTTAAGGCCAGAATAGACAACTATGATAATCTAGTCCAGGGGTTCTCAAACTTCATTGCACCGCAACCCCATTCTGACAACAAAAATTACTACCGGACCCCAGGAATGGGGACCAAAGCCTGAGCGCGCCCAAGCCCCGCCACCTCGGGGTGGGGCAAAACCAAAGCCCCACCTCCCCAGGCCAGGGGGCCAAAGCCAAAGCCCAAGGGCTTCAGCCCCAGGCAGGGGGCCTGTAACCTGAGCCCTGCCGCCCAGGGCTGAAGCCCTCGGGCTTGGGCTTTGGCCCGGGGCTCCAGCAAGTCTAGGCGACCCCATTAAAACAGGGTCATGACCCACTTTGGGGTTCTGACCCCAGTTTAAGAACCACTGATCTAGTCTGACCTCCTGCATAACACAGGCTGATACTTCCTGTATCAAGCCCATAACTTCTGGTTGACCTAGAGCATATCATTTAGAAAGAGACACCCAATCTTATTTTAAGAGTCCAAGTGATGGAAAATCCCCTTCATCCTTGCTAAATTGCACACTCTGTGCAAGGGCCAAGGACAGCTGCAGACCCTGCATTTGATGGTGAACAAGGACGGCTCTTTCTGCTTCCCAAGAGTGCATGTTGTCCAACAGGGCAGGGAGGGTTGGAGCGGTAGATTCATGACCCTTTACCCGCCTCCCCCGCAGACTCACGGTGGTCCAGATGCATCTAGAGAGAGCAGGCTGCCCCACCCTAGAGGATGATGGAAGCAATCTGCACACTGCAGACCTCAGCAAGGAATTGTCGATGAGGCACCTGAGGCACCTAGTCTCTTCCTGAGCACCCTTAAAAGAGGAGATTCTGTGTTTCCCCAAATGTGTGATGGTGACTAAATGGCATGGGTTAACCCAGGGGTCGGCAACCTTTCAGAAGTGGTGTGCTGAGTCTTCATTTATTCACTCTAATTTAAGGTTTTGCATGCCAGTAATACATTTTAATGTTTTTAGAAGGGCTCTTTTTATAAGTCTATAATATATAACTAAACTATTGTTGTATGTAAAGTAAATAAAGTTTTAAAAATGTTTAAGAAGCTTCATTTAAAATAAAATTAAAATGCAGAGCCCCCCAGACCAGTGGCCAGGACCCGGGCAATGTTGAGTGCCACTGAAAATCAGCTTGCGTGCCGCCTTTGGCATGCATGCCATAGGTTGCCTACCCCTGGTTTAACCCTTGTATTTTAACCTCGTAAGGCAAGAACGGTCTCTTTTTCAGTATTTTTTTTAAAATGTCATGGATATCTATAACAATTCACATGTAAAAAATACTGTAAAAACATTCTTGGTGTATCTCACACCCTGAACTCTTCTAACCCTCATACTTCTGCTGTATATCTGCAAAATGCCTATTGCTACCTTCACAACATTTCCCAGATATGCTTCAGCTCCACTTCTGCTGAAACCCTCATCCATGATCTCATCTCTCACCTTACCTACTGCACTCTCCTCTTTATAGCCTCTCCAATCCCAGTTCTGCAGACTCCAATTTATATACAATCCTGCCGCTTGCCTTCCCATGTGTACAGAGATGTAACCACAATACCCCATCCTTAAAAGTGCCATGCAAAGAAGGAAAACTGGGGTTTGTGCCCTTTTGTCCTCTTTATGTTGTATAAACAGTCTAAGGGTTTGTTTTTTTTCCTGCTTGTTTTTACATTTGAAATTCAGGTCTTGTTTTCCCCAGAAGCAGTTGTGATGACTTGAGAAGTAGCAAGATGATGGTGTCTCAGGTAAAGAGAAAATGAAACATAATTGAAGATGGAAGTTATTTTTATTCGGATTATGTTGCTTTTGTTAACACATTTAACTTAAACAACTGAATAACACTTGTGCAAATAGGAAGTTTGTTTTTTTAAATTCAACTCCCCACTTCCTTCAATTAAACTCTGAGAATGCTCATAATCTACATTTCTGGGCCTCCAATTAGTTCTCCAGCAAAACTAAAAGAAACCACACTTGAAATTCTTGATATTTCCAAGATGAAACACGGTTTTTATTATTATTTATTTTATTTTAAAGAACACCCTCTATTACTTGTACACATCAGGAAGAACCAAAAACAGCACAAACTTGTTTGCAGGTCACTGGCTCTCCATTCACTTCAGAATCCAGTTTAAAATTGCCTTCCTGGTTTCTAAAAGCTCCCAGATTACTTCATAAACCTTGTGAACCAGAATCTGGTACCAAATCTCTACACCACACTCTGCTCCCTTAATTTATACTGCACTGAATTCTTCTCTATGAATGCAATCTGGCTTTTAGTGTAATTGAGCCTTTAAAGCTCCATCTGTCTGGAAACCTTCCTGCAATTTCTCTGTTTTATTTTAATTTTTCTCCCTTGCCTATTCTTCTTAATTACTCTTGCCTACTGCTATTATATTTTCTTATTTAACTTAGTCATTTCATTATCTAACTCCTGCAAAGCATTTTGGGATACACTTTGTATGGAAGACATTTAACAAAATAAAATTGTACAGCACTGTATTGTTATTAGAGTAATTTATGACTTTATTCAAGAAAACTGGTATCTGTAACCTAAAACCTTTAAAGAAATTGCAACTCTCCCAGGTTATAACTAATGGCTTCCCTTTTGAAAAAGACAGTAACACTTTTAGGGAGAAGAGTAATTACCTTGGAGAGAATTTCTGAAAGTTATATTTTTAGTATTTACCTTGTCATTAAACTGTATTAAAGTTTCTTCATACATTTCAAATAAGTGTGGGGTTCTCCTCTACTTTTTCTGAACTGTCATTATTACCCTGAAAGGCTCAATTAAGATGCAGCATCTTTTTTTCAGTGATGACCTTTCTTTCTTTCTTTCTTTCTTTCTTTTACTCAATATCCCAGCTGTGTTGACTGAGCTCCTTGGGTCAAATTCATCCCTGGAGTTACTCTATTGTAGTCAATAGAATTACACCATGGATTAATTTAACCCAAGGAGCTCAGAGAACTGCCCAAGGTCATGCAGCATGTCAGTAGCTCAGACAGGATTAAAATAGAGAAGCCTCCTGATTTCCCAATGTAAATTATCCTCTTTTGATATAACTGAACCAGAAAAATGTTAGTTGGTAGGGTTGGGACAGAGGGAGAGGCAAAGAATGGTTCTTGATTCACCTGAATATTTACACATAGTAAACTCAGTCATATTTTCCCTAAGACTATCAAGCACCCTATTTCTTTTTCACAATGGCTCCTTTACAGTAAGTTTTCAGTCACTAATTTTTCCTACTTTTTAATTTAGCAACATGCTGTTTACTACAATCCAAAAGCTATAGTGTTTAAAAAACATGAAAATTAGCACTTAATCCTGCCTACAGTAGCTGATCTTTTTTATATCTGACAGTATGTACCCACCTATCATAAAGCAAAACCAAGTCCATGGAGTATTATTATTGATTTTACATGGTGCTTTACAAGCATATAAGACAAAGAACCTCATTCTACTCACACTTCCACTGGTTTTACATTGGTGTAATTCCATTGACTTCAACGATATTACCCTTGATTTACATTGATATAAGAGACAGGAGAATCAGACCCAAGGTCACTGACCTAAAGAACTTACACTCTAATCTTGTGATGGATTGGGAGGGTGGGGAAACAGTGTTTAGTGGTGAATATGGAACAGTACATTAAAAAATGGTCTATGTATTGTAAACAGGGTCTGAATGAATGCTTCCCTGACAGCTAGCTGAATGCGTCTATCTATCAAACAATGGAGCAACCATTACAGGGGCATCATTTTAGATGAGGTGGCTGGTCAACTGGGAAAAAAACAGTTTGAGGGTGTTAGACAGGTGAGTTGTCCCATTGATTTCTAGGGTGAAATTCTGGCTTCACTGAAGTCAATTGCAAAAATCCCATTGACTTAAATGGAGCCAGGATTTCACCTCTATAATCTAGAATTTTAATGGGATTGCTGAATGCATAAAACATGTCTCTCCATGCTTTCAGAATCAGAGCCCAAGGGTATGTCTACACTACGGGATTACTCCGAATTTACAGAATTCGATTTTTGGCACCCGACTGTATAAAGTCGAGTGTATGCGGCCACACTAAGCACATTAATTCGGCGGTGTGCGTCCATGTACCGAGGCTAGCGTTGACTTCTGGAGCGTTGCACTGTGGGTAGCTATCCCATAGCTCCTGCAGTCTTCCCCGCCCATTGGAATTCTGGGTTGAGATCCCAATGCCTGATGGGGCCAAAAACATTGTTGCGGGTGGGTCTGGGTACATCCTCCCCCTCCCTCTGGGAAAGCAACGGCAGACAACCGTTTCACGCCTTTTTTCCTGGGTGAACTGTGCAGATGCCATACCACGGCAAGCATGGAGCCTGCTCAGCTCAAGACAGCAGTCATAAACATTGTAAACACCTCGTGCATTATTGTGCAGTTTATGCTAAACCAGAACCTGCAAAACCAGGCGAGGAGGAGGCGGTGACTGCAGCGTGGTGACAAGAGTGATGAGGACATGGACACAGAGTTCTCTCAAACCGCGGGCCCCGGCGCTTTGGAGATCATGTTGTTAATGGGGCAGGTTCTAGCCGTGGAACGCTGATTCTAGGCCCGGGAAACAAGCACAGACTGGTGGGACCGCATAGTGTTGCAGGTGTGGGATGATTCCCAGTGGCTGCGAAACTTTTGCATGTGTAAGGGTACTTTCATGGAACTTTGTGACTTGCTTTCCCTGCCCTGAAGCACCAGAATACCAAGATGAGAGCAGCCCTCACAGTTGAGAAGCGAGTGGTGATAGCCCTGTGGAAGCCTGCAACGCCAGACAGCTACCGGTCAGTCGGTAATCAATTTGGAGTGGGCAAATCTACTGTGGGAGCTGCTGTGATGCAAGTAGCCAAAGCAATCGCTGAGCTGCTACTACCAAAAGTAGTGACTCTGGGAAATGTGCAGGTCATAGTGGATGGCTTTGCTGCAATGGGATTCCCTAATTGTGGTGGGGCGATAAATTGAACCCATATCCCTATCTTGGCACCGGAGCACCAGGGCAGCCAGTACATAAACCGCAAGGGGTACTTTTCAATGGTGCTGCAAGCGCTGGTGGATCACAAGGGACGTTTCACCAACATCAATGTGGGATGGCTGGGAAGGGTTCATGACCCTCGCGTCTTCAGGATCACTAATCTGTTTAAACGGCTGCAGCAAGGGATTTACTTCCCAGACCAGAAAATAACCGTTGGGGATGTTGAGATGCCTATAGTTATCCTTGGGGACCCAGCCTACCCCTTAATGCCATGGCTCATGAAGCCATACACAGGCAGCCTGGACAGTAGTCAGGAGCTGTTCAACTACAGGCTGAGCAAGTGCAGAATGGTGTAGAATGTGCCTTTGGACATTTAAAGGGTCGCTGGCGCACGTTACTGACTCGCTCAGACCTCACCCAAACCAATATTCCCATTGTTATTACTGCTTGCTGTGTGCTCCACAATTTCTGTGAGAGTAAGGGGGAGACCTTTATGGCGGGGTGGGAGGCTGAGGCAAATCGCCTGGCCGCTGATTACGCGCAGCCAGACACCAGGGTGATTAGAAGAGCACACCAGGAAGCGCTGCGCATCAGAGAAGCTTTGAAAACCAGTTTCATGACTGGCCTGGCTACGGTGTGAAAGTTCTGTTTGTTTCTCCTTGATGAAAACCCGCCCCCTTGATTGACTCATTCCCTGTACGCAACCCACCCTCCCCCCCTTCGATCACAGCTTGCTTTCAAAGGAAATAAAGTCACTATCATTTAAAAATCATGTATTCTTTATTAATTGATTATAAACATAGGGAGAGAACTGACAAGGTAACCCGGGTGGGGTTTGGGAGGAGGATAAGAGGGAAGGAAAAGGCCACTTCAAAAGTTCAAAATAATGACAGCCTTTTGCTTGGGCTGTCCACTGGGGTGGAGTGGGAGGGTGCATGGAGCCTCCCCCTCCCCCCCCGCGTTCTTGGGCGGCTGGGTGAGGAGGCTATGGAACATGGTGAGGGGGGAGGGCGGTTATACAGGGGCTGCAGCGGCACTTTGTGATCCTGCTGCTGTTCCTGAAGCTCCACTAGACACCGGAACATGTCTGTTTGATCACGCAGCAGCCCCAGCGTTGCAGCCTGCCACCTCTCATCTCGAGCGTCCCTCATGGCCTCACATTCACTGGCATCTTTCCTGTACTTTGATACCGTGTCCTTCCACTCATTCAGATGAGCTCTTTCATCGCGGGTCGATTGCATGATTTCTGAGAACGTCATCTCGCATGCGTTTTTTTCGCCGCCTTATCTGAGATAGCCTTCGGGACGGAGGAGGGAGGCTTGAAAAATTTGCAGCTGCGGGAGGGAGGGAAAAAAGGGAGAGAAGTATTTAAAAAGATACATTTTACAGAACAATGCTTATACTCTTTCACGGTGAACAACACTATTCACATTACATAGCACATGTGATTTCGGTACAAGGTCCAATTTTGCATCTTATATTGAGTGCCTGCAGCTTTGGTGTTAGAGATCACAGACGCAGGGCCGGGCAACAGAATTCAGCTTGCATGCAGCCATGGTAAGCCATTGTCTTTCGGCTTCTGCAACTTTCATAAAAGCAGCACCCTCCTTTCCCATACCAAGCAAAGCCCATTGAGTGCTGCGGTTTTCCTGTTAACGTGCAGCAGCAGAAACCAAACTAAACCCCACCACCACCCATCCAATTCTGTGTGATGATCGCTTTACCCCTCCCCCCACTGGTATCAGGGAAGATCCCTGATAGCCAAACGCGAAAAGCTCAGCACCAATGCCCCCCCCCCCCCCCCGCTTGGCTAACTGCAGGGAAGGATTTCTTTTCAGCCACAGGCAAACATCCCAGTAGGAACAGCCACCTCTGTCCCCTTCATTGAATTCCTGTATTTCAACCAGGTTACCATGAACGATATCACTCTCCTGAGGATAACACAGCGAGATAAAGAACGGATGTTGCTTGAATGCCAGCAAACACCGGGACCATACGCTACCAGGCTTTGTCATGCAATGATACCAGATTACTTACTACTAGCATGGTGTGGTCAAGTGTCCTACCATGGAGGACGGAATAAGGCTGCACTGCCCAGAAACCTTCTGCAAAGGCTTTTGGAGTACCTCCAGGAGAGCTTCATGGAGATGTCCCTGGAAGATTTCCGCTCCATCCCCAGACACGTTAATAGACTTTTCCAGTAGCTGTACTGGCCGCGAATGCATCCCAAGTCCTCAGGGTAAATTAATCATTAAAAAATGCTTGCTTTTAAACCATGTTTTATATTTACAAAGGTACACTCACCAGAGGTCCCTTCCATGGCCTCATTGTCTGGGATACCACCTTGGGAGGGTACTTCAGTCAGGCTGAGAAAAAGATCCTGGCTGTTGGGGAGAACGGAGTGCTGTGTGCTCTCCGCAAGCTCATCCTCCTCCTCCTCCTCCTCGTCCTCCTCGTCATCTTTCCCGTCCGCAGAATCCTCAGGCATGGCTGAGATTACCCCCTCCTCGGAATCCACGGTCAGAGGTGGGGTAGTGGTGGCGGCTCCCCCTAGAATTGCATGCAGCTCAGTGTAGAAGCGGCATGTCTGCAGCTCTGACCAGGAGCGACCGTTTGCCTCCTTTGTTTTTTGATAGGCTTGTCCGAGCTCCTTAACTTTCCCACGGCACTGATATGAGTCCCTATTGTGGCCTCTCTCCATCATGCCCTTGGAGATTTTTTCAAATGTTTTGGCATTTTGTCTTTTGGAACGTAGTTCTGCTAGCACGGAATCCTCTCCCCATATAGCAATCAGATCCAGTACCTCCCGTACGGTCCATGCTGGTGCTCTTTTTTGATTCTCGGACTGCATGGTTACCTGTGCTGATGAGCTCTGCGTGGTCACCTGTGCTCTCCACGCTGGGCAAACAGGAAATGAAATTCAAAAGTTTGCGGGGCTTTTCCTGTCTACCTAGCCAGTGCATCCGAGTTCAGATTGCTGTCCAGAGTCACAATGGTGCACTGTGGGATAGCTCCCGGAAGCCAATACCGTCGAATTTCATCCACACTAACCCTAATTCGAACCGGCAATGTCAATTTTGGCGCTACTCCCCTCATCGGAGAGGAGTACAGAAATCGATTTTAAGAGCCCTTTATGTCAAAGTAAATGGCTTCGTTGTTTGGACGGGTG
Organism: Emys orbicularis; assembly: GCF_028017835.1. Classification (NCBI taxonomy): domain Eukaryota; kingdom Metazoa; phylum Chordata; order Testudines; family Emydidae; genus Emys; species Emys orbicularis. The sequence continues at coordinate 27,826,248 of NC_088683.1, read as the reverse complement.
CAGGGTTAATTCGATTTAACGCTGCTAAATTCGACCTAAACTCATAGTGTAGACCAGGCCTCAGATATGGTGCTCAGAGGGCCATGCTGCATAGCAGTTAGAGAACCTGACCTCCAGCCTCTTGTCTCTTTGTCAGGGCAGAACAGGTACCTGGTTCCTGACCCTAAATCAGGAATATTTTGGCTTCCATCTGTGTCTGGGTCTTTGGTCTTAAGGGAGGCATGGATACCAACCTCAAGGATGTATTTAAGATCATAATAGTTACAAACCGTCTCAGTCAAGCATTCACATAATCCACAAGAAATACTCCCTTAAATAAATGTGATTATTGTAAACACAATTAACATAAGGTTTTGCTTATAACAAATCTAAGGGAGACATCTTCCAGTAATACACTGACAGAAGCAAAGCAGTTTAATTCTCGTCATCTCTTCCCCCCAATTAAAACAGTATAATGTTAAATGATTTATATCTCATAATTAAAACATTCATAACAACCTAGCTGTGCAAATAGCAGGTCTATATTAATACATGTTCTTATTGCTGTTTCCCATATCCTACCTCTTCTGCTTCTTCCCACTGTTTGTTATACCTGTTGTTGTATCTTGTCTTTAATTATAAGCTTAAGTGCAAAGGACAGGGATTGTCCTTCTCTGGGTTTGTACAGTGTGCAGTACACAATGGGGCTCTAAACCTGACTGAGTCTTGTAGAGACTATTGTAATATAAACTAATAAATTAATTAAAAAAATAATTGCCTAACATATCTGAATGAGCTCTCCCCTGACATCTAGTGGAGAGCTGTGAAAAAGGACTTCAGGAGCTGATCTCGTTTGCATGGGCAGACCCACCCTGCCTAGATGCTCAGCATGATGGGATTGCTTGCCCAAATGGTCACTTTTGGCTGGTGTGGGATCCCCGGTATCCTTGTTATTGGGGCAGGAGTAATAAAGGGTTGTTATCCTTGTTTTGTGAACCAAGGGCAGCAGAACTGTAGTTGGCATTTCCCGATTGAGGCATTCATCCTCAACTAAATGGCACTCACTAGGCAGGGAACATGGGTTCCAAAGCCCAGTGAGGTGAGAAAGGGCTTAGTGTAAGGGCAATAGATGCCAATTGACCTATCCTCTCTCCAGTGGGTAATAACAGAGCTACTTTAGACTCAATTGAAAGTCTTATTACATGCTGCAGAATCACTGATAGAATCATAGAATCATAGAATATCAGGGTTGGAAGGGACCTCAGGAGGTCATCTAGTCCAACCCCCTGCTCAAAGCAGGACCAATTCCCAACGAAATCATCCCAGCCAGGGCTTTGTCAAGCCGGGCCTTAAAAACCTCCAAGGAAGGACACTCCACCACCTCCCTAGGTAACACATTCCAGTGCTTCACCACCCTCCTAGTGAAATAGTGTTTCCTAATATCCAACCTAGACCTCCCCCACTGCAACTTGAGACCATTGCTCCTTGTTCTGTCATCTGCCACCATTGAGAACAGCCGAGTTCCATCCTCTTTGGAACCCCCCTTCAGGTAGTTGAAGGCTGCTATCAAATCCCCCCTCATTCTTCTCTTCTGGAGACTAAACAATCCCAGTTCCCTCAGCCTCTCCTCATAAGTCATGCGCTCCAGACCCCTAATCATTTTTGTTGCCCTCCGCTGGACTCTTTCCAATTTTTCCACATCCTTCTTGTAGTGTGGGGCCCAAAACTGGACACAGTACTCCAGATGAGGCCTCACCAATGTCGAATAAAGGGGAACGATCACGTCCCTCGATCTGCTGGCAATGCCCCTACTTATACAGCCCAAAATGCCGTTAGCCTTCTTGGCAACAAGAGCACACTGTTGACTCATATCCAGCTTCTCGTCCACTGCGACCCCTAGGTCCTTTTCTGCAGAACTGCTACCTAGCCATTCGGTCCCTAGTCTGTAGCTGTGCATGGGATTCTTCCGTCCTAGGTGCAGGACTCTGCACTTGTCCTTGTTGAACCTTATCAGGTTTCTTTTGGCCCAATCCTCTAATTTGTCTAGGTCCCTCTGTATCCGATCCCTACCCTCTAGTGTATCTACCACACCTCCTAGTTTAGTGTCATCGGCAAACTTGCTGAGAGTGCAGTCCACACCATCCTCCAGATCATTAATAAAGATATTAAACAAAACCGGCCCCAGGACCGACCCTTGGGGCACTCCGATTGAAACTGGCTGCCAACTAGACATGGAGCCATTGATCACTGCCCGTTGAGCCCGACGATCTAGCCAGCTTTCTATCCACCTTACAGTCCATTCATCCAGCCCATACTTCTTTAACTTGGCAGCAAGAATACTGTGGGAGACCGTATCAAAAGCTTTGCTAAAGTCAAGGAATAACACATCCCCTGCTTTCCCCTCATCCACAGAGCCAGTTATCTCATCATAGAAGGCAATCAGGTTAGTCAGGCACGACTTCCCCTTGGTGAATCCATGCTGACTGTTCCTGATCACTTTCCTCTCCTTTAAGTGTTTCATAATTGATTCCTTGAGGACCTGCTCCATGATTTTTCCAGGGACTGAGGTGAGGCTGACTGGCCTGTAGTTCCCCGGATCCTCCTTCTTCCCTTTTTAAAAGATGGGCACTACATTAGCCTGATACCTAGGTCTGAATATTAGACCTGCTTTGGGATTGTGTCTGTGATGCAAGAGACTGCCCAGTGTGTGCTAGCAGTGAGGCTCCCCCACTAACAACTGAAATCACTGAGAGCTGTGTTAAGTGGGGGGCCCTGAAGACATCTTGCTGTTGGTGGGGAGTGCCAGAGCAGAGCCCCACAGAGGGGGGTGGTGAGTGAGTGCCTGAGCAGCCAAGTGAGTAAGGTGCCTCATTACCCCCTCCACCAGGGTGGGAGGCAAACTCTGCAGATGCACCTCTGAACTCTAGGTCTGCACTGTCCAAAGACAGTAACAATGAGTGGGGTGCAGAGAAGGGATGGGCACATTAAAGGGACTTGAGGGTTGCTGGACTTAAGAACCTGAGGGGAAAAGGACACTGCCCAACTTACTTGGTGGTGGGTCTTTTGATCATGGTTTATGTTTACAAATCCTGATTGCGGTGTTTCCCCAAATTAATGCTGCATTATTTCCCTCCTTTTATTAAATTTTTTTTGCTTCACTCAGACTCTGTGCTTGGGAGTGGGGAAGTATTGCCTCTTAGAGGCGCCCAGGGGGTGGTGAATAATTGTCCCAGGTCACTGGGTGGGGGCTCAAGCTGGTTTTGTGTTGCATTGTTGAAAAGGAACCCCTAGATACTGAACCCGACCCATCTTGCTGCCAACTCGGACTGGCAGAAGGGTTACAATGCTGCAAATGGCCTATGTCATGATATAGCATCAACATACTGCAGCAATCTCATATCATGATATAGCATTTTCAGTGTAGTACAACATTGTGATGGGGTTAGTCTAGATTAAAACAATTTTCATGAATGCATGAATGGATCAATGGTTCCCCAAGCCTATACGGGAAAATTGCATCAAAATCAGACACTACCTAATCTTGTGGTGAGGAATGAATCGTTCCAAGCTGATGGAATGATTGTCTTGTCTCTGCTATCCCTCCTAACCAGAGGCTGAATGGGTGCCAGGTTGTCTCCCGATAGTATTACTCATTATTTTTAGAGGAACAATTTTTTTCTATCCCAGTTTATTAATAGCCTGCCCCACAGCCCCAGATTGAGCTTGCAAAATTTACCAGTGTTACATCATGCCTCTAATGTAAGAGTCTGGTTTGTACTGGCAAGCAGTGGGTTTACAGCTTTCCACATAGATCAGCTTTGTTGCTCAGGCTGTTTGATGCTATCATTCAGAGGCAGGTTCTTCATGACAACTTTTTCAAGTGCTACTTGTGTCTTTTTTGATCATTCTTGACCCCCTTTTCTTTCTAGTGACTAGGAAATATTGTGAGGCTTCCTTTCTAGACCTACATTAATCAGCAATGACTGTTCAGGGTGATCTAGTCAGGCTGTAACTTCAGTGGCAGACCTTCTTTCTTCAGGGCTCTCTTCAGACCTTGACTTTCTGACGAATGAGTAATCACACTACAGGCGTTAAAAGAACGAGGAGTACTTGTGGCACCACTTCATCAGATGCATGCAGTGGAAAATACAGTAGGAAGATATAAATATACACACAGAGAACATGAAAAAATGGGTGTTGCCATACCAACTATAACGAGAGTAATCAGTTAAGATGGGCTATTGTCAGCAGGAGAAAAAAACTTTTGTAGTGATAATCAGGATGGCCCATTTCCATTTTTTTTGCTGATACAGACTAATACGGCTACCACTCTGAAACCTGACTATATGAGTTGTCTCTACAGGTCTCTCCTAAGCAATAATACTTCCTTTTTTGTGTTCTTTGTGAATAGTGTTTTTCCTTAAAACCATCTAATGGTTTCAGTGTCCATGTCTCAATTATGAAAATAGATTGTGTTTAAACATGTTGTAACTAATACATTAGTGTAGTAGACAGGGTTTAACACCTTTAAAATGTGTTAGCTTGTTGTGAGCAAGCCCAGGCTCCCCCCTGAGGTTAACTGCCACAAGTTATCATATTTTTAAACTTGACTTGTTTCTGTCTACACTAAATGCTAAGTAACTTTTCTTTTATTCCGTTGTCCCCCAAAGCAATGTGGATGCCTCTGTGGCAGTATCCGCTCTACATTTTCACTAGGAAGGGCTACCATAGTCTTTTTGGCTTTGGCTAGACCAGGACCAGGTCTATCTTAGAAACTTTTGATGGTATAGCAATGTCGGTTAAGGGTGTGGTTGGCCTTTTTGGCAACATTTCTATATAAGTAAAAGCCCTGGTATAGATACAGTTATACTGTCATAAAAGTGTGTTTCGTTTATTTTGCTTGGGGAACTGGTATAAGCTCTGCTGACAAAAGCACTATTTTGCAAATATAAACTGTGTCTACATTAGGAGGATATAGTTATACCAGCAAACTTTTTCTAAAGTACACTATGGCTAGTGGACTCTGGGTTATAACTTAACAGCTGCTAAAGATGTGTCTACATTGGCACTAAGTAGGGTTTTCAATTGAGTTAGAATAGCTCAGCTGAGCTAACTTGATTGAAGAAAAACAAACAAACAAACAAACACCTTTTCCCTAGTTTTAAATAAAACCATAGTTGCTGGCCTAGATGATATGGAATCAGTACCCCACCCACAGTGTATGCTAAACCACTCAGTTACACAAAATAAACAAGATATTAATACTGTAATTTGTAGATCTAATCAAAGGGCTGCTGTGTGGGACAGTCAACCCTTGATTTAGGCAAACTACAGGTGAAATTTGTACTCAGGCTGGATAATCTGTTACACCACCAGCAATACTCTCAATATCTCTAAGGGAGTAATGCCATTACACAAGAGTATTATTACTGAGGCGCTGATCTTGCAAATATAATAGAGGTGCTTGTTGTTGTGCACAAGACTGCTGGTCTCAAACACTGTCTGGACTAGCTATTGACTCAGCTATGGAGCAAATCCTTCCAAACCTCTGTGATTAATAAAATGAGCCAAAATGATAAATAAACTCAATAAAAATATTAACACATATTGAACTCAGAGAGATGTTTCTTTAATGAAAAGAAAATGAAGTTTATCATGTTTCAATTATTAAATTAGAGTTTACTGTGAGAAAATAAAACAAATACACTGCCCCATGGAAGACCCCAGATTCACCGTTCCTTTGTCCTTGTGACTATTTGTAGGAAGAAGGAGCTCCCAAGTCTTTCCAGTTACCAATGGGACAATCTAGACCCATTCTGGGCAGTAACAGAAAAGGTGGTTGCAAAGTGACAACAAAACCCCCTTTCTCAGAGCTCGTGTCAATCAAGACCTTCACCTCATATACTGATTTGGAGACTTCCCCTGATTGACAGTTACTGCTTATACCCAACTGATATGGAGTCCACTGAGCATACTAGCGGTAACATGAGGTATCCAAGTGTCTGCCAGACTCCTTCCTTGAAAGCTCAGCAGAGGGAGAAGTTTGCACAAACATTTAAGCACATGTGGAACTTTACACATGGAATTAGTTTAATTGAACTCTGTGGGATTATTTCTGTGTGTAAACATGTGCATAAGACTTTGCAGGATCAGGACAGCTGAGCTGGCCTGAGATCATATGAGGCTCCATTTGAAACAGGGGACTCAGACCTTCCAGGAAATATAGAAAAGTTCCGTAAAGAAAAGCTTAAAGTTCCGTTTTCATTGATTGGGACTTGTGAATGTGGGGGAGTCAAAAATACAAAAATTATTCAAGATAGTTAAACCCAAAGCTGACTGCGAAGAGTTACAAAGGGATCTCACAAATCTGGCTGAATGGGCAACAAAATGGCATATGAAATTCAATATTCATAAGTGCAAAGTAATGCACATTGGAAAACATAATCCCAACTATACATACAAAATGTAGGGGTTTAAATTAGCTGTTACCATTCAAGAAAGTGATCTTGGAGTCATTGTGAATATTTCTGTGAAAACATTTGCTCAATGTGCATCGGTAGGCAAAAAAGCTACCACAATGTGAGGAACCATTAGGAAAGGAAAAGATAATAAAACAGAAAATATCATCATGCCACTACATAAATCGATAGTATGCCCTCACCTTGAATACTGTGTGATGTTCTGGTCACCCCATCTCAAAAAGATGTATTAGATTTAGAAAAAGTACAGAGAAGGGCATCAAAAGTTATTAAGGGGATGGAACAGTGTTCATATGAGGAGAGATTAAAAAGACAGATTATTCAGTTTAGAAAAGAGATGATGAAGGGAGGATATGATAGAGGTCTATAAAAATCATAAATGGTGTGAAGAGGTAAACAACATTTCCCTATACATAACACAAGAACCTGGGGTCACATAATGAAATTAATAGGTGGCAGGTGTGACAGGTTGGATCACAGAAAACCCCCTTGGGGCTGCTAACTGATGTGCCAAGAATACTTCTGCCCCTGCTTTCCTGCCCTGGCAGTTTAGGACTTCAGTGTCCTGCCTGGTTTGAGCCAGACCCGCTAGCCTGCTGCAAACCCAGACCCAGGGTCTGAACCATGTCCCCTAACAGCTGTAGGCTTAACTGAAAGCAACTTGCAGAAGTGTTCCTGTCTTTAACACTCAGATGTCCAACTCCCAATGGGGTCCAAGCCCCAAATAAATCCGTTTTACCCTGTATAAAGCTTATACAGGATAAACTCATAAATTGTTTGCCCTCTATAACACTGATAGAGAGATATGCACAGCTGTTTGCCCCCCCTGATATTAATATATACTCTGAGTTAATTAATAAGTAAAAAGTGATTTTATTAAATACAGAAAGTAGGATTTAAGTGGTTCCAAGTAGTAACAGACAGAACAAAGTGAATTACCCAGTAAAATAAAATAGAACACGCAAGTCTATGTCTAAGAAACTGAATACAGATAAAAACCTCACCAGTTCCAGTAAGCTTCCTTTTACAGACTAGTCTCCTACTAGTCTGGGTCCAGCAATCACTCACACCCCCTGTAGTTACAGTCCTTTGTTCCAGTTCCTTTCAGGTATCCTTGGGGGTGGAGAGGCTCTCTCTTTAGCCAGCTGAAGACAAAATGGAGGGGTCTCCCACGGGCTTAAATAGACTTTCTCTTGTGGGTGGAGACTCTCTCCTATGCAAAGTCCAGCTCCAAGATGGAGTTCTGGAGTCATCTGGGCAAGTCACATATCCATGCATGACTCACTGTTTTTACAGGCAGAAGCCATTGCCCACATGGTATCTTGAATGTCTCCAGGAAGACTTCTTATGTGGATTGGAGCATTCCAAGATGCATTGTTCCTTAAATGCTTCTTGATTGGGCACTTAACTTTGTGAATTCCTTTCTCCAGGAATCAGAGTAGCAGCTGTGTTAGTCTGTATCCGCAAAAAGAACAGGAGTACTTGTGGCACCTTAGAGACTAACAAATTTATTTGAGCATAAGCTTTCGTGGGCTACAGCCCACTTCATCGGATGCATAGAATGGAACATATAGTGAGGAGATATATATACACATACAGAGAACATGAAAAGGTGCAAGTTGTCCTACCAACTCTAAGAGGCTAATTAATTAAGAGAAAAAACTTTTGTAGTGATAATCAAGATAGCCCATTACAGACAGTTTGACAAGAGTTTCACCAGTACAAAAGTTTGAGAACCACTGGGCTAGATTGACCATTGGTCTGACCCAGTATGGCCATTCTTATGTTGCTATTATACAGGTTGACTTGCATGGTACGTGCAGTACTGGACACAGATATCTAGCTGCATGTTAATATGATGAATAAACAACCCCTTTGTCAGCTCTTTCACCTAAGAGATGTTTCTCCATGGAAAATAAAAACTGCAGACATAGATGTCAACTGTCTATTTATGGCCTTCAAATAATGGCCTCTGTATATGTAATGTACACGGAGTATAGCTCCACCTACAGCAGAGGTTGGCTAAGATAATACTGAGCCTCATGAACTAGGCAGCTGCCAGCGTATACTAGTGTCCCTAGTCATGTTTGAGCCATACACTGCCTGGGTGCTGCCATCCCTTAGGCTGTATCATGCAGGGCTGAATTAATGCAGGGACGTTAGGGGCTGCAGCCCAGGGCCTCAGGCTGGGGGAGGGGGGGCACGGAGGCTGGATGCAGCCCACTGCTTCTTTTTATCCAGCCCATGGCAAGTCTCCGCGCCGTGGGCCGGACACCGGTTCCGGTGCCTTGGCGCCCCTCCGGAGCTGGAGCCGCGAGCGCTGGCTTGCCGATGTGCTTCTGCGGCCCCTAGGCGAGGGGCCTTCAAGGAATCTCTGCACGCTGCCCCTGCCATTGGCTCCGCAGCTCCCACTGGCCGGGTACCACAGCCAATGGGAGCTGCGGGGGCGGCACCTGCGAGCATGGGCAGCATGCACGTCACAGAGTGGCCTGGCCCCTCTGCCTAGAGGCCGGACATGCCGGCCACCTCAGGGAGCAAAGCAGCGCGGAGCCAGGGCAGGCAGGGATCTTGCCTTAGCCCTGCTGCCCAGGAGCCACCGGAGTTAAGCGCCTTCCAGCTGGCACCTGCACCCCAACCCAGAGCCCCCTCCTGCACCCAAACTCCCTCCCAGACCCCACACCTGCACCCCAACCCCCTGTCTCATCCTTGGCCCCACCCCAGAGCCCACCCCCCACTGGAGCTGCATCCCCTCCCATAACCCAACCCTCTGCCCCAGCCCTGAGTCTGCTCTCCCACTCCAAACCCCCAGGGGCTCCATAAAATCTACTAAAATCCCTGGGCCCACAGGAGAGTTAATCCGGCCCTGGTATCATGAGGGGACTTTCGAGTCCACTGCACCTCTTCCCCGGGGCCTGCATGTCTGTCACCCCCCAGCAGCAACGGGCTTTGCCGAGCTTCGTGATTTGCTGCTGGACTGGACCCCATTCCGGGCCCCGGGCCTGGAGCCCAGGCAGGCTGCTTTCATCCTCACCAAGGGCACTTCCTTGGGCCCACATTGGGGGGGCCAGACTGTGGCTGCGCCTCCTCCCACTCAGCTTCCCACGGGCCCCTCGATGGGCCCCTTGTCCCAGGGGCTCCTGGTTCCTGGGGCAGGCGGTGGGTGCTCCGGGCGATGTCAGAGCAGCCCTCACACATCACAAAGCCTTCCCCCATCCCACTGACCGCTGGTCCAGCGGCGGCGCTGCCGCACTCCTCACGGCCAGCGGCGGGCTGGATGCCTTGGTCTTTACCAAGATGGCCGCGGCGCAGGGAGGCGGCGGTAGCGGGTCCTGCGAGCTCCCTGAGCTCGGCGGGGGGGTCGGGTAGGTGATGGCTCCCGGGAGGGGGAGCCGGGCCGCCGGCGCCGCGCAGGCGCCACCATGGTAAGGAGCAGGGCGCTGTGGAGCTGCTGCCTGGAGCTCCTGGCGCTGCCTTTAGCGGCTGGTGGTTTGTCAGGTAGGAGGCAGCAGCAGCCGCGTAACGGCTCCTGCTGGGGAGTCGCGGCGCAGCCGGGGGAGAGGAGCCGCCGCCGAGCCATGGAGGAGGACGACGAGGAGAGCGCCCAGGCGCAGCCCGAGCGGTGAGGAGAGCCCTGCCCGGGGTCTCACTGCGCTGCGGGCCCCAGCTCAAATGGGCTCAGCTTCTGGGAGAGGGGGTGTGGGACCGACATTGGGGTGGGGAGGGATTGGTGCCCCCCCAGCTCCTTTAGCCCCCGGCTCTAGGGCTGGCTTCTGTCACGGAAGTACCCCGGGCAAAGCCTGCGCGTTGGAAAGGCAGCGAAGTGCATTAGACGGCCCGCCTCCCCCCAGCTTTCTGCCTCCCCCGCTAGCTGCAGTGTTTCAGTTCAGGCGCTTGCTCAAGGGGTGTGAGGTTTTTAAAAACTAACCACTTAGCACTGACTGTCCGAGCTTGTCTCTCCCACCAGCAGAAGTTAGTCCAATGAGAGAGATTACCTCACCCACCTTCTCTAACTTTCCTGAACCACCTTTATCGTGTGCCCTGCATAGACAGCATCTTGGCAACTGCAAATCATCTTGGTCGCTCTCTCTTGCTAACCCGAAAGTTAAAAAATCAGGGTTAGGGGGCTCGAGGGAAGAAGGCAGAAGAGCCAGCGTATGGTTTTTTTAGAGTTGTGTTGTTGGTTTTTGTTTTTGTTTTTTTTGGTTGGTTTAATAAAACCTGTTCAAAATAATTTATTCATTCTTGCTGCTTGTGTGGGCGAACCTTGTACCACTGGAGTAAATGACGATGGGTGATCGATAGGATTTGCCACTGGCAGCTGTGTCAATGAGTAAATGAGTTGTTTCCTGCTGATGTCCCCCCCCCCCAAAAAGTGAAAGTTAGAGATGTTTAAGACCTACTGACAGGTTTCAGAGTAGCAGCCGTGTTAGTCTGTATCCGCAAAAATAACAGGAGTACTTGTGGCACCTTAGAGACTAACAAATTTATTAGAGCATAATAAATTAGCTTATGCTCTAATAAATTTGTTAGTCTCTAAGGTGCCACAAGTACTCCTGTTATTTTTGAAGACCTACTGAGTCACTTAAATCCATCTCCTTGCCAGCGCATGGTTTACTACAATGTGTTTTCAAGTGCTTTGTCCATTCTAGTTTTATATCTGATTTTGCTGTTAATTCTGTTTAGCACATAAAGCCAGCTCCTTAAGAGAAACGGAAATGGATTGCATCTAAAAAAGATGCTGCAGGTTGTCTGTGTTAGTGAAAAATCTTGATTAGACCACCTATTAGTATACCATTTTTTTAAAATTGGGACCAAGAGTCTTATCTATGGCTAGTGAATGAAATCCTGGAAGAGCAGGTCCTGTTTTCTCAGTTGCTATAGTTTTATTCTCCTTTTTCATTGACATGGTAATATGCTGCAGCCTCATTCAGAAAAACATGTTATATAATCTCCTACAAACATTTGTATGCCTCACAGCATTGTCATCTCGTTCAACATTTTCCCTATTAAAAAGAAGCACTGTAAACAGATATTAGTGACAGAAACATTTTTTCTTACTTTTGTAGAATTCAGATGTGAAGTAGAAAAATATAGTCTGTTTAACCAAATAATCTGGATGATCAGTAACTATCTAAAGTACAGATTTAAACAAAGTATTTTTCAAATGTGATTAACTATATGCCACTAAACTCTTTTAAAACAATATCAGGAAATAAGTTTTCATGTGATGAAAACTTAAAATCCATGAAATATGATTCTAATACATTACTTGTACTCTGCCCATCAGCAAACAGAAAATCTATTTTTTTGTAAATGGACTAGCAGACACAGTAGTACAGCCAAGAAAGTGCTCTCTGTTTGTATGTTTTATTTTGTTCTAAACAAGACTGACTACGGTGCTACCAAAAATTTCATGTTGGGATAAGGAAATGACTGGCCTTTAGCGTCTTTTCCCTAATAGACTTCTGAGTGCTGTCTTAACTTTTTTGTCTAATAGATCATAAATTAAGGGTAAAGTTTGGGGATTGATTTATTGAACAGATGAGATGCTCAGTAAAAAGTCTTGTATCAGAAATGAGCCACAACTGAAATACCTGATATGCATATGTACTGAAATTGTCTGAAATCCAGACACTTGATATTAATCTTAGTGCCTGAAGGTGTAAAAGCCTAATTTGACTCTCCCTAGAATATAATCTCTACATTCAGAACCACTGCCAGAGTATGAAAAAGTGGAAGGGAAGGTCAGAGACATAAGAATGTAAGGAGGTGGGATGGAGTAGAACTGCAGAAAGGGAAATAATGGTTAAATGTGCTATGGGCTTTGTCTATGGATTTCAACCTACCTTAAATAAAGCAAAAGGCATGTACTGCAGATGAATAAGCAACAGCCTTCACAAAACTTTTGATATCCTAATACAACTGTTGGATATTGGTAGCTAGCTAGACTTTCGGGAATTGCCTAGAGAGAAATCTAGTGCTCTAGCACTTCTCCATGCATAGTAAGCTAAGTGACTGAGCCAGCACCACTAATTTTCTTCTCCCTCCATCCCGGAATCACTTTTAGATTCTTTCCCTTTCTGCAACTGGTTATTTTGGCTGGGATTAATAAGCACTAGGTGCTGCAAAAACAATTAATACCTTCATGCATAACACCTGCTGTAACAGTGTTTTCTGTTTTGTTTTGGTCTTCTATAAAATCATTCTTGGTCTTGTGTTTTCATTATTTTGTTTTTATTAACAAATGTTAGTGAGAAACCCTGTAATATGGTTAGAGTACCACTGAATTATAGCAGGGTCCCAGTTCTAATCCCCACAGCTCACAGTATGACCTTGGTAAATCACTTGGCCATCTTGGCTCAGATCCACAAAGCTGTTTAGACTCCCAACTTCCATTAGGAAATAGCTTTGTGGGTCTGGGTGCGTGTGCCTAAGTGTAGTTGCAGGCATTGGGGGGAAAATTTCACTAAAAAACATGCTGCATTTGATCTGAATTTTGTTGGAGAAATAAATTACAGGAATAACAAGCGAATATTATTTACTGCTTATTTGTGCTACAAGAGCACATAAAATATGCTAGGTGCTCTACAAATATATAGGAAGCCATAGTCTTGGCCATGAATAGCATATAATAATAATAATAATAATAATAATAAAGGACAAAGCTACACAATATAAATGGACCGACACTACAGAGGATACAGAAAGATTTGGATAAATCAAAAAAAGAATAAGGTGAAGGGGCTATCCAGATAGATACAGTATTATGACAACATGTGCCATCATTTCCCTGCCTAGAGAATAGGCTGATAGGGTACAGTACATTTAAGAAGTCACATAGTCTACTGTATTAAAGAATAATAGTAAGATGTTGGTGTGTATGAAAAGATTTGTGTTATTAGGGGTAAATTATTATAGCTGGAGCTGGTAGCACCATCTATACTTAAAGTTGCCTTATGCTTCCCTGTTTTCAGTTGCTTATGTCCCATGCTGGGGGTGTGTGTATGTGATTCAGCCTAAATGCTTCCGCCATTTCCAAGAATGAGGTTAGGGAAAAATACATTGTTTGACCATGTGAAATAAAGAATTGGTTTCACTGTCGTTCACCATGGTGTTAGCGATGTGCCTTTGTTGTCCCTGTGGAAAAAGTGCTACTTTAACATTACAGTCAGCAGCAATTATTCCTCAGATCAGTGATGTTACCCAACCATACTGAGGGTCCCACTGGAGTGTATGAAGAACGGTCCTGATTTGGAGTGATGGACACATTGAAAATGGCAGATTTGGTTAGGAAGGGGCAATGGACTGTGGTGTTCCCAGTTCCTATTGGTATCTTTTTGGGAGCAGAGTTATAGTTGTGCTGCGTGTGAAATGTCATTTCACGTCTACGTTTCTTGTTTTTTTATCATTGTGATTTGTTTTAACTGTGATGCTGCTGTAAGGGAGAAGTGGGGGAGCCGTATCTGCATTTATTGGCTTTTCACTGAGTTTCAGAAATTAAACTCTCATGTTCAGGAAGAGCATGAAGAGTACAGAGCACTGTTGAGCATCTGCTAGCGTAACTCTCATGAAAAATTCGTATGTGATTTTTTGAATGGTTATATTGGAGAAGAGAGCATAGTGAAACTAAAATGATAAAAGAAATAGATGGATTTCTTCTGGGGAGAAAGGCAAAATTAGTTGTACTTGGATGCAAATGTGATTGAGGTTAGATGGTAGAAGTATGTAAAGTAGCTAATGGTTTTTATAAAATTAACTATGACCTATTTGAGTTAGTTGGACAAACCAGAGTTAGGGGACAGGTTTAAATTAAGAGAGAACATGTCAGAAGAATTTAAGGAGGTATATTACAGAGAGAAGTGAAGAGATGGGATTGGACTTCAAACTGAAGTGGTGGAGTCATCTAGATCTAAATATTAACGTATATAAGCAACAATTGAATGACAACATACTCCTTCAATTTATTAAACGTATTAGCTATTCCCAGGCATAAAACTAACTGCTCTTACAAACTGATAGGTGAAGAGCTTTTTCTTCCTCAGATTATCTATGGGCAAGGTTTGCATGCTAGTGTGTTTGTCCTCTTCTGGCACAAAAATGATTTTTTAAGGCATAAAAATATAAATTAGAGATGGCAGTTGCAGAGTTGGATGTAAAAGATATAAAATTAAACATAAATGAACTGCTTCCTGCTCCTATATTGCTGTATAACTGTTCCTGTAGACCTAGGCTACAGCACCTTTCCAAGACACTGTTTTATAACAATGTTTTCTGTTCACGGTGATAGGAAAAAAAGTTAGAATGTGGCAGGAAGCTGTACACTAACCTGGTTCATTTTATACTATAGATGGAGCACTTAGTGCCATTTCATCTGGGATAGAACCAATTATTTTTTAATCTCATCTAATTAACCTAAAAAGTTAATCAAGCAACCATTAATACAAACTGAGGTACCTTCAGTTAACTTAGTACTGTCACAGCACCATGTAAATTCACAACTTTTTGTATTTATTTAGATTTGTAATTAGATAAAGCCTAATTAAGGAAAAGCTCTGGGAACCCTAACATCACATTATATATAATAATCATTAAAATATTAAAATTAAAATAAAACCATGTGAGTTGGGTAATCAAATAGTACAAGTAGGCATTTAATGTATGTTTATGCACCATTAAAGTTTGACAGTTAAAAGTACCAAAATCTGCAGTCTTGGAAAGATTTATGTTTGTACTTAACTATATTCACATGAGTAATTCTGTTGACTTCAGTGGGACTGCTCATATGCATAAATCTCTGTAGGCCTGGGGCCAGAGTCAGGAAATTTAAAAATTCAGGGCCAGATCCT
This sequence comes from Emys orbicularis, assembly GCF_028017835.1. Classification (NCBI taxonomy): domain Eukaryota; kingdom Metazoa; phylum Chordata; order Testudines; family Emydidae; genus Emys; species Emys orbicularis. The sequence goes on along the minus strand of NC_088683.1, from coordinate 27,810,944 downwards.
ACCATTTGGTCTGTATGGACCGACTTTTATGCTCATATAGAGCACTATTGATTTTATTGGGACTCCATGCAGGTACAGGGGTTCATGTATGCGGATCCAGTTGCAGGTCGATTCCAACAGCAATGATCGCTTAGCTGGTCTGTGTTGCTCATGTGTACTGTTTTCTGTTTGTATTTTTCTGGTTAAATGTAAATCATTATTTACATTGTAAAACATATTAATCTACATATTTAGGGCTGAACTTTGGCCTGGCTGCATCAGGGTGTAAAGGACTGTACTCTCTTGTGCAAGCTACACAGTGAGCATAAGGAAGCAGACTCAGGGAAGGGAACTCAGAACTGCTGCACCCCCTCCTCTATGCGCTGGTGGGCAAGAGGGAGCAGGGAATTGGTATAGCCTTGGCTCCGCAGCTCTCACCCCCAGTATGTCACCCAACATAGCTGCACTGGGGGAAGTACGCTGTGTTGGATACTGCTCCTTTTTAGAGCAAGGGGGAGATCAGGAGGCAGATTGAGTCATAATCACTATTCTGTCTTTTACAATGAGTAGATCATAGTAACAACCGAGGTCTTAGGCAGAAAAATAAAAATAGAAAATACTCCATATGTGTAACGAGTTAATGTTACTATAAGAACCTTAACTCTGAATTTCCTGACTTTTTGTGACTTTTAAATGTTACTTTAGCATTCATTAATATTTTGTTTTTTATTAAAAACTAAATGGCCAGTGCTTAATAGTGTTAGCATTTAAATGGTCCCAATTAGACTTTAAAATTAACATACTTTAAGTTCCTAGTACAGTAACTTAATGTTCCCTGTATATAATAACAAAGTAAAAGAGAAAATAGCTTCTGGCCAATATGTGTTCTGGTGCACATTTATTTTGACAATAAACATCAGGAATTCACTTCATATTAATGAAACAGATGTAGATGTAAACAATTTGTAACCTCTTCCTTTGCATGCCTTAAAGATGTATATTCAATACTTATAAAATTTCCTGAAATCAGTTCAGTTACTCCTGTTTTACAGTGTTCATAGTGGAACAACAATTATTTTAAAGTCAAAACACTTATAGGTACTGTGTTTCCTGTCCACACTAGTAGGAAACCAGCATGATATAAAATTTATGCTGCTAAATATGGCAGAAAATAGTGTGGTAGTTTCTTCAGACATTGTGATACGAACATAAGGGCACCGAACACATTTTCTCACTAGTCACCAAAATATGAAATAACTTGAGTAAATCATTTTGTAATGTTTTTTCTCCCCTTCTGTGCAGTTTTAAAATGGAACAGTCCAACACACTAAAAGAATCCTTTGAAGACCGGTTAGTTCCACAGCTTGAGGCAAAATCATAAGGCTAGGAGTGTTCAGCCAATCTGCTGTTCTGATTGGTTTGAACAGCCTCAAGTGCTTTATAATGAAAGTTTAACTGCATTCATAATCATCTAATCTCAAACTGTCCATTAGTTGCCCTAAGCAATTTCAGTGCTAAAGAACAATGAAAGAAAAGAACACTGTGAGTAAAATCTAGCTGGCAGTGACTATCGATAAGATTGCAGGGGGCATTTCTTTCCACGCCCCCTAATGTTTGGGGGGGAGGGATAGCTCAGTGGTTTGAGCATTGGCCTGCTAAACCCAGGGTTGTGAGTTCAATCCTTGAGGGGGCCACTTAGGGATCTGGGGCAAAAATCAGTACTTGGTCCTGCTAGTGAAGGCAGGGGGCTGGACTCAATGACCTTTCAAGGTCCCTTCCAGTTCTAGGAGATGGGATATCTCCATTAATTATTATTATTATTAATTATTTTGTTTGCAAATAAATTCCTTTTCAGCTGACTGCCCCCAGACCCCCATCTCCCCATCCAACTCCCCTCTCATTCCTGACACCCCCTGGGAGCCCTGCCCCATCCAACCACCCCTTCTCCCTGTCCCCTGACACCCCTGCCGCCCCATCCAACCCCCCTTCCTTCCTGATTGCCCCCATTCAACCCCCTGTTTCCCCCCCCCGACCACCATCCACACCCCCGCCCCCTGACCACCACCCCGAACTCCCCTGCCCTCTATCCAACCCCCCCTGCTCCCTGCTCCCTTACCGTGCTGCCTGGAGCACCGGTGGCTGGTGGTGCTACACCCGTGCCGCCCGGCTGGAGCCGGACCACACTGCCGCCGCCACCACACAGCTCAGAGCACCGGGTCAAGCCGGTCTCTGCAGCTGCGCTGCTCCAGGAGCTCACAGCCTTGCTGCCCAGAGCATTGCGCCGGCGGTGGAGCGAGCAAGCTGAGGCTGCAGGGGAGGGAGGACAGCAGGGGAGGGGCCTCGGGCTAGCCTCCTGGGCTAGGAGCTCGGGGGCCAGGCAGGCCAGTCCCGCGGTCTGTAGTTTGCCCACCCTTGGGTGAGGGATACCATCCCTGCCCAATAGCCATTTATGGACCTATCCTCCATGAATTTATCTAGTCCTTTTTTGAACCCTGTTATAGTCAAAAGTTTAAATTGGATTGGTGCATAAGATCCAGAGAACGGGAGCCCTGCTCTGAAATTAAATCTTATGGGGCCCAACAAATTAAGGCTCCACTCCTTCAGATGTTAGCATGTCCATAAGAAGTGTGTGTGTGGTGGTGAGTTATACCTGTATGCAGTATGGTAGTGGATGGTAGATGGGATGGGAGGAGGTTTTTATCTACATGGAAGAATGCGAGCATTAGTTAGAGAGATTCCATGTTCTGTTGCCTGTATTCTCCTGACTGAAGTTAAAAAAAACCACTTTCATGCTTGAAACTTTGTAATGTTTAAAATTGCATTTTCAAGGAGAAATACTGATGACAACGTGTATTTGTAATTTTTCACTTCTATATTTCTAAGGTCCACTTGAAAAAGGTGTGAGGTAAAATCCATTTTAACATTTCACTGAACACTTCACTGTTGCTTTCCTAAAAGTTAATGGTTAATGCCAATATGAAACTACACCATATGTATTTTCAGCTGTTTATCAGCTTTTACCTTGGCTTGCAGAATTGATCCAACACCTACTAGCTCAAGGACTAAGCCTAAATGTGAGGCCAAAATACACAGGCTGAGCCACAACCCCTCTTGCCTGGTATGTCCCTTCCACCCACCGTACTGCTTTGGCCTGAAAACCTTGGTATATTGCTGGACGAACTGAGTCCCAAATGAATGCTGGGCCACCACAACATATTTATCAATTAATATTGCCCCTGTCTTCCCTCTGAGGGTATGTCTACACTGGAATAAAAGACCAATAGCATGTCCGCAGTTGGCCAGGGGTCAGCTGAATCGGGTTTGCAGGGTTTGGGCTACAGGGCTAAATATTGCTGTATAGACGTTCAGGCTTGGGCTGAGGCCCAGGCTCTGGGACCTCCCTCCTCGCAGGGTCCCAGAGCTTGGGCTGGAGCCTAAGCCCAAATGTCCTACACAGCAATTTTTCAGCCCTGCAGCCTGAACCTGAGTCAGCTGACCTGGGCCAGCTGTGGGTGTTTAATTGCTGTGTAGACATACCCCTAGAATCCTCTTCTGGCATAGTGTGAGTAGGGCTCCTCCACACACAGATTTCTCTGCTGGGTTGGTTGGGGACTGACCTCTCTCCAGTATCCCCTGCTCTAGGGATGAGGTTGGCAATTGCTCCAGGGCATTCCTCATCTTAAGATGTCCTGGAGGCCAGGGCTCCCCTGTATAACAGCAGTGGCAGCTTCCTACTCTGTACACCCCCTGCAGTGTCAGAACTGGAGTTCTCTCTATAGACTCAGGAAGACATCACTACATTGATTACACTTGGTTTACAATGAATGTTTTCTTTGCAATCATAAAGGCTAGGAACTTAATTTTTTAAAACAGAATCTTTACTTCTGCAGAAGCTATTGGCACTTGCCTGAGAGATTTCTGCTCACCTATGTGAGTGGATTTTTCAAACCCTGCTTCTAACATATTTCTTTCCTAAAGAAAGCTTTTCATCAGACCTTAGGAAGGATTTAATTATAGGTCACTTTTCCACAAACTGATGATTAATTTTTTTATGCTTAAATGCATCTGGCTATTAAAATATTTCTTAATTTAAAAAAGTCCTCCTGCTCTGTTTTAAATGTTCATAGCAGTCAAACAGTATTTGCATCCCATTTGTGCATTTGAAATATATCACGTTTGCCTACTGGAATGTGGTTTTGGGTGTGAGTAAAGCATCCAGGATTTGATTAATGTTTAGCATATATAAGGGCGGATTCTTCCCTTTTGTTTACAAGGGTCGAGTGTACAAGGTTACCTGTGCAAGTCTACAATTGCAGGATGTCTACACGGGATTTTTTTTTTAAAGTCTGTTTATTGCTACCCCACACACAGATAGGATTTAACAGAAGGCTGGTTGATTGCAATGTCTTGCTCACTTATACATATTGACAGACAATCCAGTGGCTTAAAGTAATAATAGGGGGTTGTTTGGTGCTAGAAAAATAATATTGCCTCTGAGGTGAGCTCAAGAGGGTGGGAGGAAGTGTTGACTCATCCCTGATTGAGTACTTTGTAATATTCGAGATATAGATACCAAATCTCAGATTTAGAAGCTTTCTTGTTTAGAATACCAAGAACCTCTGTAGACAACCTGCCAGGTTTTACTTTAAGCCAAAAGTTGAAGCATGCTGGATTTTCTCAAAATGTTCCTCTTCACCTTAAGAAAATAATTAGCTTTAGTTTGCTGTACCCTAAGCAGAATCAAAACTGATGTACAGAGCAAAATTGCTGCATTTCAGACACACTGGGTTATACCCACCACATATTTCCAAGAGAAACATAAATTAAGAGGCAAGAGAGAGACTTTCAAGGAATATACAGTTCAGAGAATACTTGACTAGATTAACTGTTTCTAAATTTGTAATTTTCTTTATGCATGTAAAAAGGTTAAGTATTCAATCAGTTCTGGCTGATGAGGTCTGTGCTCCCCTCAAATGCTTATGGAATGCTAATGAAAGCCATGTACGTGCATCAAGTGGAAAACATTGGCAGATGGATACCTGCAGTGCCTTAAATGCCTTGGCACCCATTTTGTTGTCAGTACAACCATTCCCTCTTCCCTTACACTGATAATTTGGTTCAGTATCAAAATTTCAGAGCAGGATCAAATGTGCATTTAAGCAAAAATTGAACTCACCCGTTTGAGAGATGAATGTAATAGATAAATTAAAACTTTTAAAAATGCCTCAGACACTTTTGGAGCTCTTTTAATGTAAAATTACTTCATAGATTCCAAAGCCAGATGGGACCCTTGTGATAATCTAGTCTTTCCTACTATATAACAGACCATAGGACTTCCCTGAATTAACTCCTGTTTGAATTAGAGCGAATTATTTAAAAAAAAAAAATCCAGTCTTGACTTAAAAATTTCCAGTGATGGAGGATCCACTACAACCCTTAGTAAATTGTTCTAATGGTTAATTATCGTCACCTTTAAAAATTTGCTCCTTATTTCTAGTCTGAATTTGTCTAGCTTCAACTTCCACGCATGGCATCTTGTTATACCTTTGTTTGCTAGATTGAAGAGCCCTGTTATCAAATTTCTGTTCCCCTTGTAGGTACTTACAGACTGTGATCAAGTCATCCCTTAGCTTGTAGTAACAATGGTAATATGTCAACTTTACAGTAGCTTATACTGTGGACCACAGTCGTCATATATTTGAATAAGAAAATTGAAATGGGTGGACTATTGAAATGGTAACTGATTAATTTACTGAAATTAAGTACCTAAATTACTAGAATTTGATACATTACCTTTGCATATCATCTTTTAGCAATTTTTCAGATGTGGTTTTATGCTGTTTGTTTGCATGCTTTAATTAAAAAATATGTAATTAAAACTTCTGACTTGGCATGTAGTCCTCTGTGAAGAATTAAAAAAAAAATGGTTATCCCTGAGTGCAAACAACAGCATGTAGGTATACTGCATAGTTCAGTACCTGGAAAGACATACTGTGTAATGCATATATCTGCACACAACCCTTAATCCTCCTTTGTGCTCCCTTCATTCTTCTATATATCACAGTCCTGCATACTTTCTAGAGTGGCATGCACAGTTTCAGAATGCACACAGTTTGAATTAAATGTTATATAATGATGTAATATATAAATGCATTTACTGGAATATGTGATTGTTAATTAGCAAGTGTACAAACTGGGTGATCTCTCTAAAACCACAAGAAAATTAATGCAAAGAAACTTAATTTAATCCAACATTATGGTTGAGATTTTACACAGTTAAAGGCCAGTGGCAGTAACCCTGCCCTGCTGTGGATGTATGGAGATATTTCTGTTACCATATGGTGTTGTCTTTAATGCCTTAATAGTCTATGTCTGTGCAATATGGCAGAGTAATGATTGATGCAGGAACCATCTGTGTATCTCCAACCCTCATCAGCTATGTCATCTATGTCATGTCACAGGTAAGCAATCTCGCTAATTTGCAAATGGCTGTTCCTATAGCAGGAAAAGAGGGATCTACCTCTAAAGTCAGAGCTCCACCAATACATAATTTTTTGATGGGTTGTAGTAACATTAAACTGATTTTGTCTGTGTATAAAATCTCAGCTGTAATGGTACACTAACAAAGATTTTGTATTTAATTGTACAAGGGCAGAGTGAATTCTAGCCACTCGGGTACTTGTAGATTATTTTGTCAAAGGAACAACACGTCTCTTAACTAATTTGACTAAAACCGTGCTAAGTACAATGGAGAAATTTTTCTTTTAAATTGCTTGTAAGTGAGTCGCCTTATTTAAAACCATCCTTTTGAAACTGATCCTTGAGCACACAAAGTTTGGAAATCACTCAGTTAATGTACAAGTACATCTCTAATGGATACCTGAGGTCAAGCTTGATTATTGGGTGAAAAGTTTATGTAGTCCAGAATGTGTGGAGGGCTTGTTCCATATCACTGAACAGCCCAATTCCCAGCCTGTGTGTAGGAATGGTTCTCGACTGTGATAAAAGGGATAGTAGCTCTGGAACTATAAAGGGAAGTTTGCATGCTAGATACTGGTACTTCTATTGTTACTTCTAGTCAGTACCATCAGTCTTAATTCATGAATGCTAAAATTCCCCCCACATTGTTTTGAAGTATCTAATCAAGACATTACCCTATAAGAATGTTTCCAGACATATTGGAGACCAATACAAATGCTGTTTCCATCCGGCCATTTAATTTTTTCTTGTTTGCATATCTATTTAAACAGTGTTCCACTGATTCTAAACAATGTACAATGCTACTTGTCTGCCTCTGGTCATTTATTGTTTTTAATCATGTAAAGGTCTGAAATCTGTGGTACTTTTCTGTTTTAAATAACTGGACACCAAACCAACATTTGTCTTAACATTGGTAGAGGATTGAAAATTTAATTCAAAATAAGTGTATTCCAGAGTTTCTTAAACTAAAGCTGTTAAGTCACTCACTTATCACTTTGCGAGGGTTTTTTCCCCCACCTTGGAATCCTGTTGAGTTTGGATTGTTTTATCTAAATTCCTAAACTGTAGAGGATGCATGTTCAGCATGACAATATTGTGAATGCAGCATGGGTTAGGAGTTCTTGGCTCCCATATTCTAATTGCTTCTATGAAATGGACTTAAACTGTAGCTGTAGGTAAATTAATTTGTTTCTCGAGTTGCAAAATAAGGATATTTATTAACTTCACAGTGGTGCTGAAATTAAGGTACTGTTTGTAGAACGCTTTGAAGATATAAAATACTAAATGCTGCAAATAAAACATAAACATTGGACCTATTGTAGACTCCAAGTCCAGGAACCAGCCTACTTAATGGATACCAGACTTCTGCAGCTCATCCCTGGGATGACTAGTTTCATGGGACTTGGATTGTCCTTCAGACATTTGACTTTATTTTAATTATATCAGTTAAGCTTAACTGAATTTTCAGCTTACCTATATTGTCTAAAATACAGCTATCTTGAGGCATCAAATACCTCTAGTGGTTCATACAGCTTGTTCATATTATACAGAGATGCATTATTCGTTGATGTGTCTTTCAAACAGAAGTATCTTTATTGCTACATAATACTGCAGTTTTTATTACAGAACAAAGGTACGATGTCAGGTATAAAATATTTCATAATTCAAGAAAATCAAGGATGTGCTTGCAAGATCAAATTACATCAGGTGTTAAATGAACTTTAGGAGGAGTTTGGTATTCTTCCAAAAAGAGAAAGTAAAGAACATCCCCCTCTTTTATACTTAGTATGTCATAGGGCTGGGTTCTAAAGTGATGCATACCAGGAAGGAAGATTCTGCCTGAACTAGGCTACTTGCTAAGACATGTTTTTTAAGCTTTCTGTGTAATAGTAACTGTTTTAAAAAGTAAAGTTGTATGGAAAAATAAGTTAAATTGCAAAATGGAAAGGGCAGCTTTATTTTTGTGGTGATGTGGAAAGCTTTCAATTTTATGAATGTTAGTGTTAGTGAAAGAAAAGATTTATTAATTTAAAAAATATATTTTAGCTCTTCATCAAAAGACATGGATGAGAAGGCAGATGAAGAGCAACCTTTGACTGCATGTAACCAGTACCCTAAGGAGGCAGTAAGGAAACGACAAAATTCAAGTCGAGGTTCCAGAGGCAGTGACTCCTCCAGGACGTCCAGAAAAAGCTTCAGATTGGATTACCGATTAGAGGAAGATGTAACTAAATCAAAGAGAGATAAAGATGGAAAGTTTGTCAACCCTTGGCCAACATGGAAATCTCCATCCTTGCCTAATATTTTGAAATGGGCCCTTGTGGAAAAAAATAACAGCAACATCCCATCTTCAAAACAGGTAACTATTTGCATGTTTACTATTCCAAGATGTAGGCCCTAATCCTGTGGGGGCACTGAGAGCTCTCAATTCCTATCTTTAAAATAAGAGGATTTTCAAATTCTTAGGCCTCTTTTGGAGACTCTAGACCAGTGGTGGGCAACCTGCAGCCTGCCAGGGTAGTCCGCTGGTGGGCTGCGAGACAGTTTGTTTACATTTACCATCTGCAGGTATGCCCGCCTGCAGCTCCCAGTGGCCGCAGTTTGCTGTTCCCGTCCAATGGGAGCTGCGGGAAGCAGCGGCTAGCACGTCCCTGTGGCCCGTGCCGCTTCCTGCAGCTCCCATTGGCCGGGAATGGCAAACCGCAGCCACTGGAAACTGTGGGCGGTCGTGCCTGCAGACGGTCAATGTAAACAAACTGTCTCACGGCCTGCCAGCAGATTACCCTGATGGGCTGCATGCGGCCCATGGGCTGCATGCGGCCCATGGGCCGCAGGTTGCCCACCACTGCTCTAGACTGTTTTTGGAGACTCACCAGTTTCACTGTTTTTTTTCGTATCTTTTAATTTTTTTTATTATTCCTTTCAAAAGCCATCCATTTCTACCTTTTTAATGTGAAATCTTTAATTCTGTGTGTTAGGCCTATAAACTTGGAATAGATTAATCTATCCCGTTCAGGTTATATGTTGAGAGAAACTTCAGGAAATACCCAAACAGCATTTGTCTGAACTCACATGGTTACAGGTTATTGCATGTTTCTCTTTCAATAGATATTGGACATGTCTACAATTTGTAGGATATCTACTACATTATTCAAGCTGCAGTTATTACTTATGGGACATTTAATTACAAAAATGTTACTGTATGATTTGAATGGTGGTGAAAACTTTATATAGCTTTGGGATGGTATAAAACACCTAAATTGTAATGATGATTTCCTCTTTTTGCCAGCCACAATCCTTAGGTTAGATTCTCTCAGAGAGAGTAAGTTTTTATATTGAGGCTAATTTGAGCAAACATTTATACTAAGACACTGTCAGGTTATTGGGAAAAGACATTATTATTTATTTGTTTTGCATCAGTGCCTGTAGGTCTCAGTCAGTTTCAGGGCTTCATTGTGCTAGTACTGTATACAATCATAATGTAAAAAACCCCCGTAAAAATAAAACAAACTACAAACCCTCTCCCACAACAAAAGAAAGAAAATACAGTTCCTGCCACAAAGAGGACTGGATATTGGTCTTAAATGCCTCAGTGTGGAGATGCACTTCTGAGCCAGTATAAGTTACTAAAACTTTTCAGCATCCAGGAGACAATCAGAAGAGTTTATGCTTCACAATCTGAAGCATGTGGCAGACTTTCATTGGTTGATCTATGAATGAACTGTGAAGACAGCTAATTGACAGCTCTTCTGATGAGAAAATAAGTCTATATATCACATTTTTAGTGATAGTGGCTCAGATTTGTTTGATCTCAGAGAGATAGGGAATCTCTTTAAGGAATAGATTAAATCTGTATACAGTTGGTTTGACAGTATTTTGAGTACTATTCTCCAGGATTAATTAACCCATTTTAAATTTGCTAGTCCCACAACATCCAACGTGTACTCCTTGGGCACTTAGCCAGTATGTGTGCACCATGCTTCCTGCAAAGGATCAAACTATTTGCAGCCTCTACCACCACGACAAGCCGTTTCTTCTGGCTTGCCACATTATCTTGTGTGGAGTTCACATCCTGGCTTGCATTGACACCTGGCTGCTCGAGAAAAACCCACTCAGACCAGGCTACCAAGAAGATTTAGTCCTTCAGAGGCCTAGAAGGGCCAGGAGAAGACACTGACAGGAGGCAGCAGGCCAGTTAAAAAGGTTTGCCTGCTTCTTCTTAAGAGCTGTCTGCTGTGACACTTGGACAGAGCAGGAACTGGTCACTGCTTGCCCAGATCCTTAGGACAAGGTCAGGGCTTTGGCCTCAAGCGCTACAACTAAGCATTTGCCTTTAAAAGCACAGCCAGTCAAATTCTGAGTTTTGTTATCCTTAGTTAACTGTTTAAAGACTGATGCCAAGTTCACAGCTTAGACCGCAATGCTCTGAGTAGACGGCCACAACTTGTGGACTAAGGCAGGAAGCTCCCGCAGCACCACACATGGCCCTGCAAACAACCCCACCTATGACAAACAGATGTATTTACTTAAAGGGTGACCACCAGCCTGTGAGTCTGGTTAATGACTGACGACATGGGTCAGTGCTTTGGTGTGTTGTGTGTGCAATGGAGAGCTGTAATATTGTTTCATTTGAGCTGGAGAATAACTCTCTCTGACTTAAGGGAAGGTCAAGAAGGAATTCATACCATGCCTGGTGCAGAGCTAACTGACCCAACTCTCCAACTCTGATTTCCTAGTTTGCACTTCAGATGGTGAAGTAAGAACTAGTAGACAGTAGGAGCGTCACTAAAGTGAAGTAAAAAAAAGCCAGAAGCAGCAAAAAGATAGATGAAACATTATTTGGACTTCTCAGCCACTTCACTGCTTGCTTCACCATTGTCTGCATCACCTCTGAATTAAATTGTGTTTTCAGCACATCTTTGAATCGTTTCCTTTGTAGAGCCGCAGGCCTAATTCTCTTGCTCTCAAGAGCATGTTCTAAGGACTAGAAAGATTAAATGATTATTAAAAAGAAGGTTAATGATTTTAATTTAATAGGAAGCTATTGAAGTCACTGGAAATGGTATCTCTGTGCATCTACTTGCAGGTTTCCTAGAAATTAAAGATGTACACTAAGTACAAGCCTTGTTTTGTGATTGGTACCTTGTGGGCTTTTTGTTGTGTGTGTGCTTTGCTTTCTAACTCTTTTTTTGTTGTTTTGCTAGGAACTTGATAAAGAGCTTCCTGTGTTAAACCCATACTTCATTCCAAACCCTGAACTAGTTGGTAAGACTGGAACTGGCATGCGAGTCACATGGTTAGGACATGCCTCAGTTATGGTGGAAATGGATGGACTCGTAATTCTTACTGACCCAATCTTCAGCCAGCGGGCTTCCCCAGCACAGTTTGTGGGTCCAAAACGTTTCCGAGGACCTCCATGCACAGTAGATCAGCTCCCAAAAATAGATGCAGTGATGATCAGCCACACTCACTATGACCATTTGGACTATAATACTGTAGAGAGTTTAAACAAGCGTTTTGGCACTGAGTTGAGATGGTTTGTGCCTCTGGGTCTTTTAGAATGGATGCAGAAATGTGGCTGTGAAAATGTGATTGAACTGGACTGGTGGGAAGAGAACTGTGTCCCCGGTCATGACGCAGTTACTTTTGTCTTTACCCCGTCTCAACACTGGTGCAAGAGGACTGCAACAGATGACAACAAGATTCTTTGGGGCAGCTGGTCTGTCTTGGGGCCCTGGAATAGGTTTTTCTTTGCAGGAGATACTGGTTACTGTGTTGCTTTTGAAGAGATAGGCAAAAGATTTGGACCTTTTGATCTTGCAGCTATTCCCATTGGAGCTTATGAGCCAAGGTATGCAAATTTCAAAGGGTTTGACCAAAAGATATGTAAACTATATCAATGAAATGATATACTGATTTCAAACCACTTTTTTTCTTGTTAGTGGTTTAATACTAATATTGTATCTACAGCTTCTGAACTTTTCACTTGTCTAAAATATATTTCAGGAAATGTAGAGCAGAAGAGCGATTTGAAGGCTGTGGAAATAATAAGGGAGAGCAAAGGCATGTCTGTGCTATGGACGGCACAGCTGCAGCTATGTTGTTGTAGCAGCATAGTGCAGATGCTTCCTACATCAACAGAAGGGTTTTTTCCATCAATGGATAATCCACCTCCCTGAATGGGCGGAAGCTAGGTTGACAGAAGAATTCTTCTGTTGATCTAGTTGACAGAAGAATTCTTCTGTTGACCTAACTGAGGGTTAGGTCAGCTTAACTACAGTGCTCTGGGATGTGAATTTTTCATACCCATGAGTGATGTACCTAAGTCAATCTAAATTTTAAGTGTACACCAGAACCAAGATGTAGAAAAGAGAGGGAAAGAAGCTGAAATGTGGTGTTTTTTATCAGACATTATTCCAAAAACTATTGAAAAACACACACAGCCTGGCATTATTTTAATGTGAAAAGAAAGTAGGAATAGGAAAGGCTACTGGGATCACCCAGTCTGAAATTCCTTTTCATACATGCACACAATTTACAGTGCTACTATATTATTCTAATTACCACATTACTTTCCCCGATTTCAGTTCTCACATGATTCTGAATGCTTTATAGCATTTGAAAGATGTTTGTCTGGGCATCTATTTCCTGCTTATCACATGGTATCTAAGCTTTCAGATGGGATAAAGCATTGGTTTTTAGTAGGGTTGTCGATTAATTGCAGTTAACTCACGCGATTAACTCAAGAAAATTAACTGTGATTAAAAAAATTAATTGCGATTAATCGCGCTGTTAAATAATAGACTACCAATTGAAATGTATTAAATATTTTTGGGATGGTTTGTCTACATTTTCAAATATATTGATTTCTATTACAACACAGAATGCAAAGTGTACAGTGCTCACTGTATATTATTTTTATTACAAATATTTGCACTGTAAAAATGATAAAAGAAATAGTATTTGTCAATTCACCTCATACAAGTACTGTAGTGCAATCTCTTTATCGTGAAAGTGTAACTTACAAATGTAGATTTTTTTTCTTACATAACTGCACTCAAAAACAAAACAATGTAAAACTTTAGAGCCTACAAGTCCACTCAGTCCTACTTCTTGTTCAGCCAATTGCTAAGACAAACAAGTTTGTTTACATTTATGGGAGATACTGCTAAGTGCTTCTTATTTACAGTGTCGCATGGCACTGTTGTAGCCGGCATTGCAAGGTATTTACGTGCCAGATATGCTAAACATTCATATGCCCCTTCATGCTTCAGCCACCATTCCAGAGGACATACTTCTATGCTGATGATGCTCGTTAAAAAAATAATGTGTTAATTAAATTTGTGACTGAACTCCTTGGGGGAGAATTGTATGTCTCCTGTTCTGTTTTACCTATGATCTGCCATATATTTCATGTTATAGCAGTCTTGGATGATGACCCAACACGTGTTCGTTTTAAGAACACTTTCATAGCAGATTTGACAAAACGCAAAGAAGATACCAATGTGAGATTTCTAAGGATAGATACAGCACTCAACCCAAGGTTTAAGAATCTGAAGTGCCTTCCAAAATCTGAGAGGAACGAGGTGTGAAGAATGCTTTCAGATGTCTTAAAAGAGCAACACTCCGATGTGGAAACTACAGAACCCAAACCATCAAAAAAGAAAATCAACCTTCTCCTGGTGGTATCTGACTCAGATGATGAAAATGAACATGCATCGATCCGCTCTGCTTTGGATTGTTATCGAGCAGAATCCGTTATCAGCATGGATGCATGTCTTCTGGAATGGTGGTTGAAGCATGAAAGGACATATGAATCTTTAGTGCATCTGGCACATAAATATATTGCGATGCCGGCTACAACAGTGCCATGCGAATACCTGTTCTCACTTTTGGGTGACATTGTAAACAAGACGTGGGTAGCATTATCTCCTGCAAATTGTAGCCAAACTTGTTTGTCTGAGCGATTGGCTGAAGTTGGACTGAGTGGACTTGTAGGTTCTAAAGTTTTATATTGTTTTATTTTTGAATGCAGTTATTTTTTGTACATAATTCTACATTTGTAAGTTCAACTTTCATTATAGAGAGATTGCACTACAGTATGTGTATTAGGTGAATTGAAATATACTATTTCTTTTGTTTTTTTACAGTTCAAATATTTGTAATAAAAAATAAATATAAAGTGAGCACTGTATACTTTGTATTCTCGTTGTAATTTAAATCAATATATTTGAAAATGTAGAAAACATCCAAAAATATTTAAATAAATAGTATTCTATTATTAAGCGTGATTAATTTGTTTAATCATGCATTTAATCACGATTAATTTGTTTAATCACTTGGCAGTCCTAGTTTTTAGCTTTAGCAGTTCTCAAGATAAGTTGCTAAAATGTCAGAAATGAAGCCTGGGTAGGTTGGGGAAACAAACCAGAAATCAGAATTGTGAGATTAAAGTCCAGTATTTCTCATGAACTACCCAGTTCAGAAATAAATTCTAGCATTCTCAGTGATGTGCAAAATCTGCTTCTATTCTCCCCTTTAGAGAGACTTTGACTGTCACTGATCCCTACACTTTTTGACACTGGCCCGCAATCAATTATAGCAAATTCTAGAAGTTGAACCAATGTAATTTTAATCCTGTGCCTTATACCTTGGGACTTGACATCTCACTCAAAACACTGCACCTCCAGTAGCAAGCAAAGTGTTCATTCAATACCGACTCGGAGTGAAGAGTGCTATCTACTGAAGCATGTTTCTTTTGGTGTATCCTGTGATTCTTCATACATATTGATTATGGTAATGTTAGCATGAACTTGCTTCAGAGCAGATGGCCCATAAATCCTTAAAATGAATACATTGGGAAAACTTCCCACCTCTATAAGGAATACCAATTAAAAAACAGAACTAGTAGCCCTCCAAATTCTGTGGATGTGCATGCTGTTGTATACACCTATTGTAATTAGTTGAAGGAATGCTAGTCATTACTAGCAAATGGATTTCTACAGTCTCTGTAACTTGGTCACAGTTATAGACCTTTCTTTTTGATTAAATGAGGATATCTTAACACCTCTTGCCTATTTAAAAACCCTAATAAAGAACAGATATCTTGAATGTAACAGGTTACACTAAATATGTAAGTTATTTTGTGTTTGTTAGGTGGTTTATGAAATACCAGCATGTGAATCCTGAAGAAGCTGTAAGAATTCATATTGATGTTCAGACAAAGAAGTCTGTAGCGATTCATTGGGGAACCTTTGCTTTAGCAAATGAGGTGAGTTTGGGCTAATCATGAATACATTCAAATTTTCTAAGTACGGAAACAGTAATTAAGCTTAATCATCTCATATTATAACAAACATCTATAAATGGATTATCTATAGCTCAGAATTATAAGCTTATTTTGTCTTAATCCTTACATAACCGACTACATATTGTATGTATTTAGTTAAGACTAAATTCTACAATTTTTAATACAAAAACTAGTTCAGTTTTCTTAACATTTTATACCTTGAGCTAAAATTGTTCTCAATAAAGCTGAATTTCTTGTGACTGTCAAATACTTCAAGATAAAAGGCAGTGAAAAAATATCAGCACATTGGGAGCTTTTGTTATGCAGGCAGATTTGAAATACTTGCTCTGTTGGCAGAGGAACTGGTGCACTGAAAAAGGGGCAGGCATAATACGCTTGATCAGAAGAGATCAAAGTTGCATGTTAAAAGAGCAGGTCTTGTCATCAGATTTGTGGTACTGGGTTAGCATGAATGTGACATGAGACTGCTTATGTAGTAAATGACCACAGATAAGTCATACAGGTAATAGAATTCATGACAAATGAGGGAGAGAATAAGAGAAGAAACCCAGAAAGAGAGAGACTATAATTCTAGTCCAGCATTTGAAATTTTGCATCCGTGCCTTGAATCATCAGACACTTGGGACACAAATCTAGATCAGATGACGGGACAAAGAAGAGCTTGTGTCAGAAATCCAGAAAGAGAAATTGACACAGAAGATAAAGAATTCTGCAATTGATCTTCAGATCTGAATGCCCCAAATTGGGAAGAAAATATTTACAATAGTACATCAGCAGGTATTATAGAAATGTGCTGGATAGCAAGACTAAAACAGACAATCATGGTTTTTATTACCATTATAGATGAAATTATTAATGAGTCAGAGGGTGAAATAACTTTCTGAAATGGAGGATGGGAGTGTTCTGTTATATGGATAGTAATTTAGGTATACAAAAATCAGGGACAGCAGAAATGTGAATAAATATGTAACTGCTAAGTATCAGAGGGGTAGCTGTGTTAGTCTGTATCCACAAAAACAACAAGGAGTCTGGTGGCACCTTAAAGATTAACAGATTTATTTGGGCATAAGCTTTCGTGGGTAAAAACCCCCACTTTTCAGATGCATGTGTACTGCTAAGTTTGCTTTTATTGTTGTATCATTTGCAGACAGGCAGAAGTTAGAATATTATAGGTGTATATAACACTTTACTAAACATGTAAAATGTGATTAACTGTCTAATCCTGCATAATTAACAGTTCCTTTTATAGTTAATTTGAGGTACACTTTATTGACAATTTCATATTCTGTTCTATTGCTCAATTTTTAACTTCATAAACAAGTTTCTAATATAGGTAATATGTTGCCACTGTTTGTAAAATTGTAGTTTAGGGGAAATTGTTAAAACATCTATATGCATTTTATCTTGTAACTAGTAGCCTGGATACTGAGTTATTAAGGCGGCAACATATGTAAACACAGTATCTTTGATACAGCGTTTCACATGCAGGCTACCTTGAATAGTCTGTGCCTTTAGTATCCAACATATAAGACGTGCTTTTTTTAATTATTCTGAATACACGTTGAAAACTCCCTTAAGCCTTTTTTTTATATGCTTTGCTTTGTATTCAAGATAGCATTGCCTAGAAATGCTGTGTGCATAGTATACCTTCTTCAGATGAAGAGTTCATATTATCTAAATTTATTTTTAAAAATGTAACGCAGCAAGGAGACAGCATTGAAATGACAATTTGCTTGCTTGAACAATTAAACTGAATAACCTTTAAATGTGGGAGAAGGAAGTCTTTATTTTTTGTTGATCATGACAGGGAATGCATTTTTCTAAAATTGGGAAAGTGCCATCTACAGAATTACCAACCCCACTTCCTCCAGTACTTAACTTTTCCCCATGGTTCCCAACCCAGGAGTGAGCTGGTCCTGGTTTATTTAAGAACTCTTATCCAATAAGGTGTGAGGTAGCATGGATTTTGAGTGATAGATGCATATTTAGCTAGTATTGTAAAGATTATAGGTCATCCATTGTCTGTTACTAATTGTATAATTTCAGTGGGGTGTTTTAAATAATAATAAACCTCCAAAAAAAAAAAAAAACCTAAAACTTTCACGTTCACTTAATCTCAGAAAATGTACACCTGGTACACATTGCCCATTATATCCAAAAGGTGAACCAGTTTGTGTAGAGCAGTGGTTCTCAACCTGCGGCCCACTCAACACAGAGCTGCAGCCCACATGACATCCTCAGGCCCATAGAGGTAGTGTTGGATGCGGCCCATAATGGTAAATAGGTTGAGAACCACTGGTGTAGAGCTTGAAAGCCATATTTTATCTAATGCTGGCATTGTATCTCTTTCTCCCCTCTATCCCCAGTATTACTTGGATCCTCCAGTTAAACTGAATGAAGCCCTTGAAAGATATGGCTTGAAACCTGAGGATTTCTTTGTCTTGCACCATGGAGAATCACGAGACTTGAATATAAATGATGATGGATTTGAATAATTTAAAAAAATCTGGCAATTCTTTGAGCCTTGTTTTGATATGTACTAGGAAACAATGAAAAGATTGATAGCTTCATAACCCTATAATGAAATTTTCTAAAAATTTGTACTGGATTTTTAGACTCCAGGTTTGTTAATTTCAGAGGTAAAAATTGTATACCTGCTTGATCACACAATTGCTTAGAAACTGAATGGCATATTGAGATGATTTAAACACTAGCTAATGTACAAGGCATTAATTGTCTAGAAATACCTTGTAATTTCAACTATGTACATCAACCAAAAAATGCTTTATTTTAACTTTTTCATATATGGTTTTATGGGGTGGAGTCTTCCAACTGTTGTGAAAGCATGTTTAAAGTAAAATACTGATTTTACTGAATGCCTGAATGTTTGCATTTCATGAGAAACTAAAAATGATCTAAAGAAATGTGCCTTTTTAAAGAGAGATATTACTTAAGATTTGCATCATTTATGCATAATTACTGCTGGCCAGAATATCTGTACTCTTTCATTGTTTTAAAATTATTCTTTATCATAGATCTAAATATTTCTATTGTTTTGATTGGTTTTCCTTGTCAAATATGGTACATAAACTCATTTTGCTCCTATCTGAAGTCATGATTCAGCCTTTTATTTCTGTATTTTTTTTTTTTTTCAAATAAGCAGAGGCACTGATGGCATTGTCTCAAATACGGGCTATAGAAGACTTTTCACAGCTTCCATATGGTTTTACTAAGCATGCCGTGAGATTATAAAATTTGTGCAGTATTGTAAAACTTGGCAAAATGCATCTGTATTCAATTGCCATACCGATTTACAAAATAAAATCTATTATTGCCAGGAAAATTGTAATTTTCCTTCACATTTCATTGTAAAAAGTTGCTATACTACTTACAGGACTGTTATACCAAAACATAAGTCTGACTGCAGGGTATGGATATTTTTTGTTCTGGGAGTGCATTGCACATTAAATTCATAAGAACGGCCATATTGAGTCAGACCAAAGGTCCATCTAGCCCAGTATCCTGTCTTCTGACAGTGGCCAGTGCCAGGTGCCCCAGAGGGAATGAACAGAACAGGTAATCATCAAGTGATCCATCCCATCACCTATTCCCAGCCTCTGGCAAACAGAGGCTAGGGACACCATCCTTGCCCATTCTGGCTAATGGATGGACATATCCTCCATGAACTTACCTAGTTCCTTTTTGAACTCTGTTATAGTCTTGGCCTTCACAACATCCTCTGGCAAATTGTTCCATTTGTTGACTGTCTCATGGGGGACTTCCCTCACTTTTTTTTCTTGTTAGTGGTTTAATACTAACGTATCTGCGGCTTCTGAACTTTTCACTTGTCTAAAATATATTTTGGGAAATGTAGAGCAGAAGAGAGATTTGAAGGCTGTGGAAATAGTAAGGGAGAGCAAGGGCATGTCTGTGCAATGGGTGGCACAGCTGCAGCAGCATAGTGCAGATACTTCCTACATCAACAGAAGGGTTTTTCCATCAATGTAGATAATCCCTGCCACCTTCTCTTCCCTCCTCGTGAAGAGCCTCCGTATGCACATACCCTCATTTTCCCCTGGCACTATAACATTCAGGATGTTCTAGATCCTTTTGTATACTCACACATCGCCAACTTCCCAGAAAGAATACCACATGGACAACTGAAGTACCACTTCACAATCTCTAAAGTCAGCAGTTAGATGCTAAAGAGTAGGAAAAAATATGCCAGCACAGACCACCTCTCTCCACTCAAGTCAGTCTGCTGTCAGCAAGCCCATGTGAACATGTACTCTGTGCTCTTCTGCACCCTTGTGATCCAGTAATTGGCCAGAATCCACATGCTGGCAACATGCAAGTTTCTCTTCCTTCAGCAATCAAGGTATTTGTGCTCTCAGTTCCAAACCTCCATGCTGTGTGGTTTTGGGGACACCACAAATCTGCCCTCCCACCACACCAGAGCTATTGCCTCATTTCCTGCCCCCTCTGCAGCCACAACCCATATACCTGCTCCCCTTGAAGTCCTTGGTTTTCAGTTCCTCCCCACCTGATACAACAAAACTTTTGGCTAGACTCCCTGCTGACCATTCTGCTGTGTTCAAAGTAAACCTCCCCATAAAATAAAAACAGCAGCTTGTAGCAAGCAACATGCATTATTAAATCTTTATTATACAGGTGTACAAAGGTTTGGACTGGAACCACTAGTGGTGGGTAGTTCACCAGGGCCATGGCAGTGGCACATTCGGATGACTGAGGCAAACGAAGTGGATGCATAGAAACCCCCTCCCATTTTTTTCTTTTTTGGTGCATGCTCATTGCAATCCTTCCAGACCACATCTACACAAGTGAAGAGGTGAACATGTTCTTAAATACCATTCTCAATTTGGGTCTCAAAGATTTAGTGGGTGCCATGCAATACTTTTGGGTAAAACTCAAAAGACAGATTATTTTGATCTGCATCACATCAATAATTCAGGCTCTAGCTCTGTGCAAAAAACAAACACACACAAAATCTAAAAAATTTTGAAACATGGCTATTTTCAGGCTTCTCTCTACATCCTCTAGCTCAAATGGCCCACATTTGGGTCACTAACCCTACTTTGCAGTCTTCTGGGGCATACCAGATTTCAGAGGAATCTGACTAAGCATGTCAATTTTAGAGGACTTAGAAAGTTTGACCTTTAAACAAAATTTGTGACACAACCTAAACTACAATGGTGCTCCTGCACCACTATACGACAGTCCCTGCTCCAAAGAGCTCACAGACTAATTGAAATGGTGGATGCGTGCAGTTTGTGCATACACTGGGATACATTGACAGAGTTGTGGAGTGTAGGGAGATTGGGGTGTACTGGCAGAGTTCAGGGGTGCTGCACTTCCCTCACTGGAGCCTCCCAACCTCTCATCACCCTATAACTCCCTCCCTCTAATACCTCTCCCCTCCCAGGAAGCATTCACATGTCTATTTCCCCCCCCCCCCCCACAAAGACTTTGATTACATCTCCCCCCCCCCCAAAAAAAAAAAAAAACCAACAAACCTGGCACCCATGACTCAGAAATTGTAGCAACCTCTTTTTTGTCTTAGGTGGGGGCTTGTGATTTACTTATCCTTGGCTATGTTAATTGAAGGGTGAGTGCACAGCCATCAATCTTAATGAGGTCTGTGAGTTATCCAGTCATTAGTACCACTCAGTTTAACAGTATAAGGCAGCAAAAGGAAAGTTATTTTTTGGGGGGGAGGTCTGTAACTCAAGAACCCCTTGGTCAAATGACTCCAAGTTATGATCACTAACACTACCCTGTGCCCCCATTAGCACACCAAATTTCAAAGCTATTTGAATAACATTTCTAATTTTAGAGCACTTTCAAGAATTGAGCTATAAAGCATATAAAACGGCAGAAATGTTTTTCTGTGTCAGTGCATTTGCACTGTAAATATACATTCTTAAATACCACTCATTTGGGGCTCCCCTAAGACTTAGTGGGTGCCAGGCACTAGCTTGTGTAAAACTCAGACTATTTTGACCCACATCAACAGTTTGAGCCCTAGCTCTGTGCAAAAAACCCCCCAAAATACCATTTTTCAAAATGGTAACTTTTTCTGGGGCTTATATCTCCACATCAATAACCATGCCTTTCACCGCCCAAGGCACACCAAATTTCAGAGGAATCCAACTAAGCATGTTGATTTTAAAGGATTTAGAAAGGCTGACCTTTAAACAAAAGTCAAGATGCAACCTTAACTATAGTGACACAAATGTGCCACTATAATTCTTTGCTCAGGGATTTTTAGTGGCCTTGTTTCAGTACAAGATATTTTCTACTACATGTTCTACATTCTATATTCAAAGTGTCTGCATTTGTTTTTTGAGTTGATACACTTTGCAATTAAAAGGGTAATATAAAGCTTATAAGCTACTTGTTAAATTTGTTTCTAGTTCCCTTCAAAAGATGTTTATATAATTTGACTAATCTCATTATGCTTTCATTCAAGTAATAATGTGGGGATTAATTTTACTTAATAGATGTTCCAGTATTTCCCTGCAAGTGTATAGTAAAGTTAATAGAATTACATAACTAAAATTTAAATGGCCTAACCTTTCTTAAAGTGACAAATTCAGTGCTCAAAATCTATCACACATTACAGCCTAGAGTGAATGTTTACTGCTGCATGATAAATGAAAATGCTGTTTGCAACATTAACAGGTCACTTTAAGGTTCACTTTTTTAAAAGTTGAGCTCACTGTTTCAGAACTTACTGTAAGTTTGAAATGGAAATATTTCCATGCCCCAAAGTGTCTTTCCTCTGTCATGTACACACACTAGTTTCGTGTAGAAGACTGTCAGTACTAAACAGACCATTGTTTTACATTACTCTGAAAGAGAATCTCTTACACACTGTGTATTAAATGCATTGTAAGCTGTCTTGCTTACAGTAATGTAATGGTGCTCAGCAAAATAAGAGCAGTGGGTTAAACTTCACTCTTTCATGAAAGGAAATTCATTTTAGCATTGAATATAAACACTTTCTATTACTGTAATTTACCAGAGCATCTGGTCTTAGTATCTCCTCTTAGTTGTGTTATTATTTTGGCAACTTGTTCTTTCACTTCTGTATCATGGTGATGCAATAAACATACCAGTTTCTTAGTATATTGGGTAGAATGCCCACAGAGCAGAGAAAAAACTGAATCTTCACTGTACTGATCCTGGGTAATGATGCCCTCTTCATTTTTCATATTCTCATTCAAATTTGCGGCAAACATCAGGGCTCTAAGTAGAATCTCTTTGTTTATGCAGTTGTCAAAAAGTGAAAGTAATGATGGTGCCTATGACATTAAATACATAAAAGTAATGCTTAATCATCAATTGAGAAGTAAATGTGTGAAGAATTCCTGATATAACCTCCCCTCAAACACCAATGATTTCTTAAAAAATAAAAAATATTGATCCACAAACCAGACAGCTTCCAACTAAAACTCACTAAAATAGAAACCTTACATATATATTCATTACAGCTACTATGTGCTATAAAAGCATGTCAAAGACTTGCAAGGACTGCACATTTTTGCTTTTGGAAAAAATTGGCTTGTGTTTTGCAACCTGACATATGCTTTGTAGTCTGAATCTTTAGAATGTGGTTGTCTGGAAAATTCCCATTTTCATTTATAAGAACTGGAATACTGTTTTCATTCTGAATGGTACACCTCTACCCTGATATAACGCGGCCCAATATAACACGAATTCGGATATAACGCGGTAAAGCAGTGCTCCGGGGGGGAGGTGGGGGGGCTGCACACTCCTGCGGATCAAAGCAAGTTCGATATAACGCGGTTTCACCTATAACGCGGTAAGATTTTTTGGCTCCCAAGGACAGTGTTATATCGGGGTAGAGATGTATTTCAGTTGCCTCAAACAGTGACTGAATGTCAAGTATTTAGAAAGTGTTTTAAAGTGCAGACAGGATAAAGATACAATTTTGGTATACTAAAGACTGACCTTGGCTACTCAAATATTGGTTCAGGTAAAAATCAGAGGCAAGACCAAATATAGTTAACTTTTTAATTTAGTTTTCAAAATCTTAGCCTAAGCATGTAATCACAACTACATACTACTATCCTAATTTGCAGGGCTATCACCGGATTGACAACTCTGCACTGGTGTGTGCTTATTAACAGATCTGACACAAAATGGGCAGTGGCAGTGCCAGTTTCTCCATCCTGCCCCTGCCAATGAGATGTCATCTAGACATTGAGGCTCTGATCCTGCAAACATGCACATTGAGTTCAGTGAGACTACGTACATGCTTAAAGTTAGGCACATATGTATTTGGAGGATCACAGGAACAGTCCTTGAATCCATAGGCGCTGATCCCATGAGTACTCCAAAATGGTGGGTGCTCAGCACCCACCGGCAGCTCCCCTATCAGCATCTCCTGTCCACTGGCGGCCCTGCCAATCAGTGCCTCCCCATCCCCCCCCAGCACCTCCCACCCGCAGCGGGCAGGAGGTGCTGGGGAGAGGAGCGAGGGCTGGGTGTGCTCAGGGGAGGTGGCGGAACAGGGCGGGAAGAGGTGGGTCAGGAAGAGGCAGGGGCCTTGGGTGAAGGGGTGGAGTGGGGGGTGGGACCTGGGGCAGAGCCGGGGGAGGGGGGGGTGGAGCACCCCCCGGCACATTAGAAAGTCAGCGTCTATAACCTTTACTGTGACTGTCACCAAGGTTGCTAATTTATGTTGATTTATGGAGCATGTCCACTGGGACTGGACTCAGATGGATAAATTCATTTCACATACATTATACTGATGTTCTTAAGTGGACAGTCAGCTTAATTTTTTTAAAATTCTTACTTATGTTAAGAATGCTTTAGATTATTTAAACTGATTATTTTAAAAGTCAAGCGTGCTTTACACTTATTTGCCCTTTTCATTTTGGATGAAAAGAACAGTCATTTTCTCTTTAAGGTTCTAAGGTATTAGCATCATGTTACAACATTTGGGAGGCAAACACTGAATACAAATATTTATTTGTTGGAAGGAGGTAAACATTGTTTTTAGTTAATGGAAACATTTTTATTGCTCTCAGGTTTTATACAAGCTTGTTTATATATCTGCTTCATTTTTTGCTCATATTTGACCTTACAATGTCCCTTGAAAAGGCTGCTGTCCATAGTCAGATGAAGTGGAAGTTCATCAAGAATGAAAGTCCACTTTTTTTTTTTACTTTGACCTACTGCTTATATCCTAATAATGGAGCTGTGGTAAGACATGGTATCTGTAGGGCAGCAGATTGGCTGTTTGTGCCTGCGACTCCCACAAAGGGGTTTTAAAATGGGAGTACTGAAACCAAATATTCTGATGTCTGATTTTGTTTTGAGAAGCTCATTTGAGAGCAAAAAACAGTACAGCTAAAAGGCAACTTGAAGTGGTTTAGATTTCATTTGTTACCAGATCGACATTCTTTTACATATAGCTGAAATGGATGCAACCACCAGGTGCTGAAAGGTAAAGTACTTCATGTTCTAAAGACCTCGGGACAGTGGCAGATTTAGCCATTGGGCCAACAGGGCCTGTGCCCAGGGGCCCCGGCCAATTGGGGTGCCCCCAAGCCCCGACCCACTCTGTCCACCCGCCTGGCGCTCCTGCAGGAGTGCCAGGTGGGCAGAGCAGGGCAAGCCCCCGCGCCCCAGCCCCATTTCCCTGGCAGGAGCGCCAGGAGGAGGGCCGGGGGAGACTGCAGGCGGAAGGGGCCCCCACTTGCTCTGGCCCAGGGCCCCACAAATCCATAATCCGCCTTTGCCTTGGGAGCTGCATTGGGAGGGGTACTGTGTTCATAAAGATGTCTTATCAAAACAGTACATCTGTGGATAGAGATGTTTTGTGTATAGTGCATTTTCTACCTCTCTCAGCTGTAAAAGTTATGACAGCTGAGACACAGTTGTTGAGAAAGTGAGGATAATTTGCAATGTTGGATGCATCTGAAATGATTTGCAGCACATCCTCAGGCCATATGTTCCTTTTGTAGATGAAAAGTGGCAGTTGGCTATATTATTTTGTGTTTCTCATGTATGAGCAGCAAACAATGCCCTTGTTTTGTGGGAAGGGATGGAGAGAAAGGGCTTCTGCAAACTGCCACTATCATTCTGCATTATATATAGGAAGCATGACCAACAGTGGCCATATGGTGAACATGTTAACCATGCATATGGGTGAATCTTCATATGTGAATGTGATCTCTCTGATATAGAACGATCTGGAAAAGGCTTATGCTTTTAGCTACCGTTCCTGGTTTCAACCTGCTTTGGCTATGTAAAGTAAAATTCCAGCATTAAATGTACAGCTATTTAAGAATCATACAATTTGAAGTGTAGATTAAATAAGAGCATCATGAACTTTTGTACTAAAATGTTCAGCACTGAAGCAGTTTGAAAATGGCAAAAGTCTTACTTGAGCACTGAAAAGATGTCTTGTCATGGCTGGGTTTGCAGATAAATTCACAAGTACTTTCAGAACTTGAATCTGAAATGAGGAACATAATAGTTCACATGGAAAAACTCTTAAAATAAGGGGAGGAAAATCTTAAATCTCACTGTCTCTTTCACCCGTGCCTTCCCTCCTCCCTGTAACTTTGCATGAAACAGTCTCCCTACCAGAATTTGCCACACTATCACCCTCTAATTCCACATAAAGATTAACTTCTTCAGTGATGTCCACAAGAAAAGAGCCACCCTCTACCCCACGTCTAAGCTTCTCAGTGTGTCCTTGCTTTCTCTGCATCTGTAAGCTCTTTGGTTCCGGGACTGTCTTCATTTACTGCTTTTGAACAGAGAGAAGCAAAGTGTCAGCCTTTAACAATTAATTCATTGTAGCTAAAGCAACTGAGGAGGAAAAATACTGCAGGAGCAAATTCTGCTCTTATTTACACTGGTGTCAATCTGTAGTAACTCCAGTGTGCTCTCTCTACTAACTTCAGTAGAGCTACTCTGGTTTTTACAAAATGAAATAGAGGAGAACTTGGCCTTCATCTCTAAGGGCTTGATCCTCCACTCACTGAAATCAATGATGCAGCTTCCATTGATTTTAATAGTGCAGGATTATGCATTAAATAAATCCACTGTTTAGTAAACCAGCTGTGATGCTAACAGGTTACTAGCTCTCTGATGCTGTCCGACCGGCTCAGATTAGAGCAATAAGGCAATTGACTAGTTTGTTCATATCAAAGAAATGCTAAAAGGTCATGTGTTCAAGCCAAATCACTTGTGGCGGATGTTATCACATTACATTTACATGGCATATGCCCCAGTAATTACATTTACTCTAAATTCATGAAAATGAGTGTAATGTTAATGGCATTGTCTTCACTTATCTATAAACCTGTTGATTGCTATCTAATTACATCATGTATTACCTTGTACTTATTTAGTCCTAGATCAAACGGATGTACTAGCATTTAGATACGAGTTCATTTAATATGTAAAGCTCCCTGATAATTAATGAAAGATTGTCTGGATGGCTGTAACTAAATGCATCATCTTCAAATTGTCCATTAAATGGGTCTGGAGCCTCAAAACTGTAAATGAAGAAACATATTAACTTCAAAACATGGGTCTCTGTGTTCAACAATGGAAAATTCACAAACGTTTGCGTGTAGTCAACAAAGCAAGAGCCCATGCTGTGCTGAGAACACTTGCCAGACTCTTTTCAACTATAAGAAGGGACCCTGGGAGCGATTCTCCATCTCTGGACTGATGAATTCTGACGGTGGAATTCTGAGCAAGTGGACAGAGGTCCCCAATGCCATTTTGGGCAACCCTGAGAAACTTTTTGAGAACTAGCAGATACTACATCTCTGCTATAAACTGGACTACAAACTTAGACTCACCTGTAATGTATTTTACCTGCTTTAACCTCTCAATAACTCATTTCTTTTTCTTAGCTAATATGTTTTTAGTTTACTAGAGAAATTGGCTACAGCATTGTCTTTGATGAAATCAAGAGTATCCTTTGACCGGGGTAAGTGACTGGCCCCTTGGAGTACCCTAATGTGTGGTGAATTTTGGTTTTAATAAACTTTCATCATAAAGTCCAGTTTGTCTGGGTGACAAAGAAGGGATGGAGAACTTAAGGAGACTGAGTCTCCATGGCAAGACTAATACAGTGGTCCAGGAGTGTATGTTTGTTACTGGCTTGATGAAATCTAATTATAGGATATACCACCAGTTTGGTGTGTCTGCCCTGTTTTCTGACAGTCTGACCTGACACTGGCACTCTCAGCTATAAGCCATACGAGACACTGACATCAGCCTTGCACAGGACAAGTGTTAAATATAGGACTGCAGCTATCTTAGTATTTTAAAATTGCAACCATGCAAATTGGGTTTGGGGGGGGAGGGCGCGGCGCGACGAGAGGGGGAGTAACTCCAACTTTTGTTTACAATCTAAGTGGACAACAAGCAGATAAAAAAATGGGATGCAACAAAGAGTGACTAAGTGATGTTCAGCACATATCTCCTAATTCCATATTTTAAAATTCTTTCTCTCACACGCAGTGAAAGGCAGCTGAGACAGGAATCAATAAGCTTTGTAGAAGAAGTGCATTTTCAGGAGGTCTTAGGATGTACTTACTCATTTGTGCTTCTCTACCCTTCAGTACAGTTCTGAACTGCCCTTCAGTTAATGCTGAAGTGAGCATAACAAATAATTCTCAGCTTAAAACTTTTTCTTCAGTAATTGATATGTATTTACAGTCGTTACAATATTGTAGTATTAAGAAAACAAACAAAACGAAATAGGTGTCTGGAAATGCCGAGTAAGGCTTAACTCTGATCTCTTCTCCTTTCCCATCACATAACTAGGCTTGGCAGAAATTTTTATTTTTATTGTTTTTAAATAATTCTGACTGATAGTATTCATGTTTATTTTTAATCTTTTTTTTATTTTTATTTTTATTAATTCAGTTGTGAAATTATGGTGGGTGGCAGACAATAATTAAGGCTAAGATTTAGTCATGGGTATTTTCAGTAAAAGTTATGGACGGGTCACGGGCAATAAACAAAAATTAATGACCCGTGACCTATCCATGATTTGTACTATAAATACCCCTGACTAAATCTTAGGTGCATGGGATGGGGGCGGGAGGGTGGCTTGGGGCACTGTTGCTGCTCCAGTGGCTGAGCAGCAGCCAGTGCAGCTGACCCCGGGGCCACCCGAGCACCAGCCACTGCAGAAGTCATGGAATCCGTGACTTCCATTACCTCTGTGACAGACTTAACATTTAATGTCATTAATGATAGTTAAGATTCAAAAAATTAAAGCTTCATAACTGTTAAAACACAAATTGTCAATATCACATCAAAATATACAAAATAAATATCCTTAGATAAATTCTCAAGCAGCATTTTTCTTACTTTGCCTATCTGTAAATTTCAAGTATCATTGTTTGTGTATGTACGGTAAAAATAAAAAAAATCTACATTTAATGACATTTCCTGATAAAATATAATCCTTCCAAGTCCATGCCTATGATTTACGTGGAGATATAAAAGTAATTATTTTACAGTGTGTTTTTTGGGGGAAGATGCAGGTATGCTACATTTCTTAAGGTGCAGTATCTGAGCTATTATCAGGAGCTATACAGGAAAGGATTGTGAGTTATTACATCAGTGATACGCTTTGGGCTGACCAGCTTATTGTGGAATGGCGGATTTGAAAGTCCTTGGTATTACAAGAAGGGGGTTCATGAAATCCCCAGAATTTTGGATGAAGGAGATAAATTCATGAAATTAGAGGTGTGTGTACCTACGGTGAGGTGCTGTGCAACATTTCACTAAGCCAACATCTATAGTAACAGGCAAAGGAGGAGCATCAGAGATACAAATAAAACAGGCTATTTTAGGAAGAAGGTTTAGTTTTTAATATTAGTGAACTCTGATTATATGGGGAGACAGAGCTAAAACAGTTTAAGATTCTTGCTGTGTGCTGGATACGTGAACAAGGAAATTTGACTGGTGACCAACAACGGGTTACTGGGAGTGAAGTCACAGAGGGGAGAGATTTGGAAAGCCTGTTTGTTGAAAGACATTTAATCCAGTGATTTACAGTAAGCACCATAATTGGAGGCACGGCAGCAACTCCCTTTAGCCTTTGCAGAACACTTGACAGTAGCTTCTGCATCAAAGGACCCTACCTTTAAAGTCAGCTGTTGCCTTGATAAATAAAAGGGATGTCAGATATTTAGGGCCAAATCCTGCTTGCCTTACTATGCAAGTAATCCCACTGGACTCTGGGAGACTACTTGCAATGAACAAAGCAAGCCGGATTTGTGTCAGTCATAACTATAGATTATTTAAATACTGCATTTTCAATTCTGATTGAACGTATGAAGCACATCTCTATCCTTTTATTTCTGAATTGCCTATTATTCCTAATATTCTTGAATCGCCATCTTGTGGCACTGACATGTCACTTTAAAGCATGTACTACTAGATTAAGGGCCAAATGCTGATTGTTTAATTTATGTAAGTAGCCCTGATTAATCAATAGAACTATTTATGGAAGAAGAGTGAGCAAGATTTAAATGTTGGTGTGAGTGGATGTACAGATGTCAATGGAATTGCTCCAACTTAGATTAGCTCTGAATTTTGTCCCAGTGGAGGAGTGTGACCCAGGAACCTCATAGTGCCAACTGGCAGAGGGGGTGCATAGAGTTTTCCTGGGATCCACTGGATCAGATATATGCATAATAATTCACTAAAGGGAGTCATGTGATGTTTATACCAAGAGTCAAGAGCCCAGAGCCCACTGATCATCATAATCACTGCAAAATGTATGTATATTTAAGGAATTACATGTCTGTACAGAAAATTATGTTCTTAAGGCAGGTAACTAGCAGGTAACATGTTTTGGACAGGTTCCTTTCAGACAGGAGGTAACAGACAGATCTCTCTGTCTAGTCATGAGTATATTGGGCATTATATGTCTCACAATGGATGCCTGTTTGTATACTGAGCCAAATGACAATCAAGACACTGCAAAATCTTCGAGAGGAAATTTGCAGTAAGAAATAAATAACAGGAGAGGATCATTTATGAGTAAAGAGAATGGATTCTTGGGGTATATCTGGGGATGCAAAGGTATACCCTGAATCCTTCAACTGAGGAGGCAAACAGTGTGTTTGTCTTATAAATGGAGGGTCACAGCCAAGCCTAGCAGCGAGCAGCGGCCCCCAGGAGCCGGCCAACAGGGCTGCTAACAGGGGAGTTTAAGTGGGAGTTTACAGGGGGAGGTGGAAGGGGAGGCAGGTGGGCGCGGTGGTCGGTGTGCTTTGTTCCCTCAGAGGCTGCAGGCAGAGACCACAGCAGCCATGAGCCAGGCAGCAGGGGACACAATGCAGATGAAAGCATGTAGCAGCTGCGGTATGTATATAGTCCTAGCAGGTGCACCTGATCAGAGGTATGTCTGTATGAAATGCCGCCTACTTGCCCTGTTAGAGGAAAAGGTTCGGGGGTTGGAGATGCAAGTAGAGACCCTGGTAGAGTTTAGAAGGGGGTTTGAGCAGCTAATGGAGCAAAGGCAAGGGGTGGCTGAAGGGGCATGCTCAGGGGTGCAGATGGAAGCGGGGGCTATGGTCTGTGAGGGGGGAATGTCGGGGGGAGAACAAGAGCAGTGGAAGCATGTGACCGTGAGAAGCAGGCCAAGGAAAAGGAGGGCTAGTGAGGGGGAAATAGAACTCAAGAACAGGTTTGGGTGTTTGGCTAACGAGGAGGGGACGCAGCAAGTGGTACCTGATGGTGGGAGGCAGAGGAAGAAAAGAAGGGCAGCTAGTCCAATACACAGGGGGGAGGAGTTGATGGAAGTAGCATCAACACTTGGCCCCGGGAGGATACAGGATGGCAATAGGGGGACTATAAGGGAAAATAGAGACAGACAGGAGTTACGGCCGCAGGGAACAGGGGATAGATTGGTAGATTGCGCTGCCCCCAGGCAAAGGCAGGTTTATGTGATTGGGGACTCCTTACTGAGGAGGTTAGACAGGCCTGTGACCAGGGCGGACCCGGAAAACAGAAGGGTGTGCTGTCTGCCGGGCGCTAAGATACGGGATGTGGACCTGCGGTTGAAAAGGATCCTAAAAGGAGCGGGTAAGAACCCCTTGATCGTCCTTCATGTAGGAACGAATGACACGGCTAGGTTCTCGCTAGAGAGAATCAAGGGAGATTATGCCAGGCTGGGGAAGACGCTTAAGGAAGTCGAGGCTCAGATTATCTTCAGTGGGATTCTGCCTGTTCCTAGAGAAGGACAGCAAAGGGCAGACAGGATTGTGAGGATAAATAGCTGGCTAAGGGAGTGGTGCTATAAGGAGGGCTTTGGGATGTATGGCCACTGGGAGGCTTTCGGGGACAGACAGCTGTTCTCGCGGGATGGACTTCACCTGAGTAGGGAAGGAAATAGACTTCTGGGAGGGAGGCTGGCTCATCTCATCAAAAGGGCTTTAAACTAGGAACTTGGGGGAGACGGTTGGGAGATGTCCAGTTGATCTCCACGCCAGATTCCAACACTGAAAAAGAGGGCGAGGAGAAAAGCACAGATATAGGTAGGGGTAGGGAATTGGACATAAGAAGGAGGGGACGGATGGACACTACGGGGTCCGTACCAAAGTGCACAACTAATGGGAGAAAAGATAGACAGCATATGGTAAGATGTTTATACACCAATGCGAGAAGCCTAGGTAACAAAATGGAGGAATTGGAGCTCCTGGTCCAAGAAATGAAACCTGATATCGTAGGAATAACCGAAACGTGGTGGAATGGTAGTCATGACTGGAGTACAGGTATGGAAGGATATGTGCTGTTTAGGAATGACCGGAAAAAAGGTAAAGGTGGGGGTGTGGCGTTGTATGTCAATAATGAGCTAAAATGTAAAGAAATAATAAGTGATGGAATGGATAAGACGGAGTCTGTCTGGGCAACAATTACACTGGGTAAAAGAACTACTAGAGCCTCCCCTGAGATACTGCTTGGGGTGTGCTATAGACCGCCGGGATCTAGCCTGGATGCGGACAGAGAACTATTTAATGTTTTTAAGGAAGTAAAAACTAATAAGAGCTGTGTGATCATGGGGGACTTTAACTTCCCAGACATAGATTGGGGAACAAATGCTAGTAACAATAATAGGGCTCAGATGTTTCTAGACGTGCTAGCAGATGAATTCCTTCATCAAGTAGTAGCTGAACCGACGAGGGGGGATGCCATTTTAGATTTGGTGCTGGTGAGTAGTGAGGACCTCGTTGAGGAAATGGTTGTAGGGGACAACCTTGGCTCGAGTGACCATGAGCTAATTTGGTTTAAACTAAATGGAAGGGTTAACAGAAATAAAACTATGACTGTGACTAAGGTTTACGATTTCAAAAAGGCCAACTTTAATAAATTAAGGCAACTACTTAGGGAAGTGGATTGGGCTAACATACTTAGAGAGCTAAAGGCAGATGAGGCCTGGGATTATTTCAAGCTGAAGTTGCACGAGCTGTCCGAGGCCTGTATCCCGAGAAAGGGGAAACGGTCAGTAGGCAGGGGAATTAGACCCAGCTGGATGAGCGGGCGTCTCAAAGGGGCGATTAAGAAAAAACAGAAAGCGTACAAAGAATGGAAGAGAGGAGAGATCGGCAAAGAAACCTACCTTATTGAGGTCAGAGCATGTAGGGATGCGGTGAGAAAGGCCAAAAGCCGTGTAGAGTTGGACCTCGCGAGGGGAATTAAATCCAATAGTAAGAGGTTTTATAGCCATATAAATAGGAAGAAAACAAAGAAAGAGGAAGTGGGGCCACTGAAGCTTGCAGATGGAGTGGAGATTAAGGACAATCTAAGCATGGCACAATATCTAAATGAATATTTTGCATCGGTGTTTAATAAGGCTAATGAAGGGCTTAGGAATAGAGGGAGCGGGACAGAGGGGAATAAAGGAGGGGCGATTGACATCAAAGTATCAGAGGTGGAAGCCAAACTTGACCAGCTAAATGGGACTAAATCGGGTGGACCAGATGATCTTCATCCTAGAATATTGAAGGAGCTGGCGCGAGAAATTGCAAGCCCCTTGGCGATAATTTTTAATAAATCTGTAAACTCGGGGGAGGTACCGATGGACTGGAAAATAGCTAATGTGGTTCCTATTTTCAAGAAGGGGATAAAAAGTGACCCGGGTAACTACAGGCCTGTTAGTTTAACTTCTGTAGTATGCAAGGTCTTGGAAAAAATCTTGAAGGAAAAAGTAGTTAAGGACCTTGAGGTGAATGGCAATTGGGACAAATTACAACATGGGTTTACGAAAGGAAGATCGTGCCAAACCAACTTGATCTCCTTTTTTGAGAAAGTAACAGACCTTCTAGATAAAGGAAATGCGGTGGATCTAATTTACCTAGATTTTAGTAAAGCGTTTGATACTGTGCCGCACGAGGAATTACTGGTTAAATTAGAAAAGATGGGGATGGATATGAAAATCCAGAGGTGGATAAAGAACTGGTTAAAGGGGAGACTGCAGCGGGTAGTACTGAAAGGGGAACTGTCGGGTTGGAGGGAGGTCACCAGTGGGGTTCCTCAAGGTTCGGTTTTGGGTCCGATTTTATTTAATCTATTCGTTACTGACCTCGGAACCGAATGTAGGAGTGGGCTGATAAAGTTTGCGGATGACACAAAGTTGGGAGGTATTGCCAATTCGGAGAAGGATCGGGATATTTTGCAGGGAGACTTGGATGACCTTGTAAATTGGAGTAACAATAATAGGATGAGATTCAATAGTGGGAAGTGTAAGGTGATGCATTTAGGGATGACTAACAAGAATTTTAGTTATAAGTTAGGGACGCATAGGTTGGAAGTGACGGAGGAGGAGAAGGACCTCGGAGTCCTGGTTGATCGCAGGATGACTATGAGTCGGCAATGTGACGTGGCTGTGAAAAAAGCTAATGCGATCTTGGGATGCGTTAGGCGAGGTATTTCTAGTAGGGACAGGGAGGTGCTGCTTCCGTTATACAAGGCGCTGGTGAGACCTCATTTGGAGTACTGTGTGCAGTTCTGGTCTCCTATGTTTAAAAAGGATGAACTCAAACTGGAACGGGTACAGAGAAGGGCCACTAGGATGATCCGAGGAATGGAAAACCTTTCCTATGAAAGGAGACTCGAGGAGCTCGGTTTGTTTAGCCTAACCAAAAGAAGGCTGAGGGGGGATATGATTGCTCTCTTTAAATATATCAAAGGGATTAATACCAAGGAGGGAGAGGAATTATTTCAGCTTAGTAGTAATGTGGATACGAGAACGAATGGATATAAACTGGCCGTGGGGAAGTTTAGGCTTGAAATTAGACGAAGGTTTCTGACCGTCAGAGGGGTAAAATTTTGGAACAGCCTTCCGAGGGAAACGGTGGGGGCAAAGGACCTCTCTGGCTTCAAGATTAGGCTTGATAAGTTTATGGAGGGAATGGTTTGATGGGATAATGTGATTTTAGTCAAATAGGCATTAACGGGCCATAGCGGGTAAAATGAGAGTCCGGCTGTAGAATCTTGCCTGTATGCTCGGGGTTCTGCTGATCGCCATATTTGGGGTCGGGAAGGAATTTTCCTCCAGGGTAGATTGGCAGAGGCCCTGGAGGTTTTTCGCCTTCCTCCGCAGCATAGGGCAGGGGTCGCAGGCTGGAAGATTCTGTTGTGGGTGAGTCAGCTTTTGTGGCCTGCATCATGCGGGAGGTCAGACTAGATGACCATATTGGTCCCTTCTGACCTTAAAGTCTATGAGTCTATGAGTCTATGAGTCTATAAGTCTATAAGTCTGGCTGTAAAATACTGGAAGGATTTTAGGTGAGCATTGCTCTATAAGACATGAAAATGTTGAGTTAATCAAGTCTAGGTTCTAGGATGCATATGATGATTTTATATCTGGACATTTGTTTCCAATACTTTTACTTACTATCACTTGAATTGTTATACTTTGTTAAATAAACTTTTACTTGTATTCAATATAAACATATCTACATGCCGCATGTGAAGCGGAGTAGCGATCTGAGTGAAACTGGTAAGCTGGGCTGTACTGCTTCTTTGGAAGCAGTGAACCTGGGAATACTGCAAGTGTCTAGCGGAACAGGGGCTGGACACTCTAGGGAGATAGAGGGATCGGGGCTGGAGTGTGCCCATCACTAACCTGTAGAGAGACAGTGAGGCTTGCATAGGCCTGGGGGGGGAGTATTTATGTTGCCCATGGCGGATGGATTTGGGGACACAGCAGGCACAGTCAAGGCTTCCTCATGCTAAGGGCAGTTGGTAGCAAGGTGCCTCACAACCCTGGGTACCCCCGGGAAGCATCACAAGGAGAAGAAAAGATTCACATTATTCCTGGTAGTAATTTACAAATATACATTTTTTCTTTTTTCAAATACCACTAAGAAGCGGTATCTTCTACATGTGCACACAGGTCTTCTATTAGCATTGGGACTATGACAAAAATTCACATGAGCCTATACTCATAGTAATTATGGTCACAGACATACAGAAGACTTTTCTTCTGTAAGTCAAAGGGCAAATTTCAGCTCTCAGATCCACAAGATGGCTGTTGACTGTGATGACCTACTCTCCCTGTATACACAACTTCCAGGAGAGCCATATTATAAACAGATAGATTAGATAGATAAAGAACAACAGAGTTAAGATCACCATGTGATTCTGAGAGCAAACCCTTGCTCACTATCCCCAGAGAGATTCATGCAACAGTGGAGCCCTCCACATGCAGATCTCCTTTGCCCTGTGCTGGAGTGGTGGTGATCTCCTACCTCCATGGCACTATGTACTTACTGGGATCCTATAGAGGGCTCTCATTTGTTTTGGGGTGGTGCATTCCACAGGCAGAGAAGGGATGAATGGAGCTTTATTTCCCACAGCAGCACCACAGAGATTAGCTAGGAAAGGTAATAAAGTTTGTGGTGTTATTATCTGTTCCATGCTCTCCCCATCTCTGTGCAGGGGCAACACCCTTTATAATGGAGTCCATGGGGCAGTTGAAACTATGAGAGGCACTGGTAGCATGACTCCATTTTCCCCGATAGGTCATATAGTGGAAGGGGGTGGTGGGGTTTCTAGAGCCAGTGCAAAGGCACAGGACTGCTGTGTGGATGGCTCTGGTCTCCTATAGCATCCAGCAATATGGGGGCAAAAACAAGGCTCCATCTCCAAAGAGGGGGAATACCCCACCCTGGGAATGATTTGTGGTGAGAAACTCTGCAAGAAGATCCTTGTGAAGTAATTTTCCCTCCTGTGGGAATTTCCATTGGAGAGGACAATAGGGCAATGTTTGCAAGTCCTTTACACATTCTCCACTAGTTATAGCTACTGAACTGTAAAATTATTTTTCTTTAAAAAAAATACACCACAGAGTACCTTAGAAACTGATGGTTTAAAAAAAGAAAGCAAATCTAAACTGGAAGATATCTCAGTCAAAGTTAAGCAGCTTGGTATCTGGTTATGATAGTACAGTAAACAGTACCTGTGTCCTTTCATTTCCTTCTGAAAGCAAATGAAGAAAGCACGGAATTGCATGTGTCATCATATGGTGGTAGTCATTGGTAACAGACATATTTGTTAATAATCTAAGTTCAGCTAGCTGCAGATCAGAGTTCAAAGGTGATAACTCAATCTCCTTACAGACTTGTAAAATGTATACCTTAAAGAACAGAAAAAGAAATGGTTAAATGTACAATTTGTTGATCCAGCCAAAGAAGTTCACAGTTAACATCCCAGTGTCAGTAGTCATGATGGCTCAAAATCATGATTCCCAGCAGCAAGAGGATAAATAAATAAAACAATGTATAATCAGTCTCATCTTTGATCAAGAACACGTAAATAAGGCACTAGCAGCTAAATAAGCTATGTTAAGTTTTAGCAGAAACTATAATTAAAGGAACACTATCAATTTGAATTTTTTGTAAAGACTAGTTTAAAAAAAAAAAAAAAATCAGTTTTCTGATAGAGCTACCTTTAGACAATTTGTTCTGATTTAAACAAAAAAAATACCTGCTCCTCTACATAAATTTACAAGGGCCTTTTAGACAGGCCCAAAGTAACATCACTGAATGGCTCTGTCAGACTAGGCATTTATATGATTCCCACCCCATAGTATCTGAACACACCCCCTACACCAGTATTTAAAAACTGGAACTAAAATGTCTCTTCCTTCCCACCCCACAAGAAATAGGTACCTGTAATTGAATTGCTTACAGGGTTTTGTGTATTTGTATATGTGATAAATTTATGGAGGCAAAGCTAGGCAGAAGAAATGAGTTTTGCATTTAGTTGCAAAAGTGGTTAGTTACATGGTCATTCTTATCTCTTGTAGCAGTGAAAGTCCTCCATCTCCACTTACTGATCAATAGTTTCCATTTACAATGGAACATAGCTTTTGTAAGGGTTCATGGTTGTAGAGGGATAGGTTTGACCATTAGGACTTGTACTGGACTCTGTATTTAGTGGGGAGCCAGTGCAGAGTGGAGTACTGAGGTGATTTGTTAACAGCAACCTATGTTGCTAAGCAAATGGGCTGCTATATTTTGTACCAATGGGAGCTTATTCAGGATGTGGGATTTGTTCCTAGAGAAGAGTTGCAATAATTAAACCTGGATCACTCTGGTCAGGTCTGAGTCTGAATGGATCAGACACAATCTTCTGGCCTGTTAGAAGTAGAAGAGGCTGTTCTTGCTACCATGGCTATTTGGGCATCCAATAGCACTGAAGAATCATAAACAACCCCAAGTTCACAAACTGATTTAACAATCAGAACTGATCAGAAAATGTAGACAAAAATGTTTAAATGGAAAAAAAAAATGTTCATGAAATAGTTTTTCTATTTTCCAACCAACTCTAATAATGGGGAAGTTAAAGAGGAGGCACACCCCTCTTCCTGTCAGCATTTCTTCAGTCTTGCCAGAGTTCAACTTTAGCCAGCTGCTGATTTCAGATAAACATCAGAAAGCTGAGAGATTGTGCTGTTAAGATTTGACATAGAGGAGATATAGAGCGGATTGATGTGTGAGTGTTGCTGGGACTTGGGAGAGTTGGCAAGACAACAGAGGTTCAACTGAGATATTGAACAGTATATGGAGTGCACTGAGCCTTGTGTGATTCAGTAGGGAAGGAATTTGGGGATGGAGTCTAGTAATGACCATCTGCATTTGGAGTGAGACTAATTGTTTTGGGCTGTTTCTGTTCAGTTTCTTAGAACCAGGACCATAGTATATGGTAATCAATGGCATCAAATGCTGTAAATAGGTCCAGCAAGATAGTACAGGCAGGAGGATGTCAGCCATCAAAGGCGCAGCTAGTTCTGTCATTGTCCTGACCTCAAGCCTGACTGACAGGGATCCCATTTTCAGTGAGCTGACAGATGGCTTTGGAGACTTTTTGCTAGCTTTTTGATTGGATAAAACACAAGGTATGTGTGTTTGTGTTAGACA
Source organism: Emys orbicularis (assembly GCF_028017835.1). NCBI lineage: Eukaryota > Metazoa > Chordata > Testudines > Emydidae > Emys > Emys orbicularis. The sequence continues at coordinate 27,771,707 of NC_088683.1, read as the reverse complement.
CTAGGTGATAGTTTGCAAGGTCTCTAGCACTGAGCAATCTTTTTTTTAGTAATGGTTGGACTATTGCATGTAGTAATGTGGGTGATAAATTACAAAAGGAGGAATTAAGAATCTTGGTTAGTTAGGGGCTCAAAGTATTTTCTACTCTTACCACCCAGAAAAGGTAGGCATCAGTCACAGGTGTTGGCCTCAGGTACCATCAGTGCTTTTGACTACTTGTGTGAATGGGCCAAATTCTTGGAAGATTGATTGAAGGATGTTGCTCTCTGCTTGTTCTCAGTACCTATCAGGTACATGATCTCTCTGAAATTATTTCTTGCAGTAAGAGATGCTGTGTTCGAAGGCTGAATGGAGGCAATCTGGTCTTAAGAGAGCAATTTATGGTCCAAAAAAGTTATGCCAGACATGACTTTGCTATCTCCATGACAGAGGAAAGAGAATCTCTTTGCCTCCTTCATGCCAATAGCACAGATTTGTAAAAATTTCTTGTTTCCGAGTGTCTCCATCAAACCATTATCTCCACCCCCAATATTTGGAGTTTTTTTCCTTCCTGCTCTTTTTATTACAGGCTGAACTACGATAATATGTAGATTGCCAGCTGGGAGAATGTGTGTTGGTGATGGTGTGTCTATAGCAGTAGTCAAGGAATGGTTGAATTGCTTTACTAAGTCATATACTTTTATTGACCTCTTTGCTGGGTAAAGTTTTCTTTAAGTAAGCTCTGGAATTTGGGAGGGTACAAGAATTTCTTAAGTGGACCAGAGCAGTGCTTTCCTCTTGTCTTATGAAAGGAAGAGTTATTTTTCAGGAAGTGGTCTGATCAAGATATAGGGGTAGCTGTGTTTCTTATGCCCGAGGATCTAATCTACAGCTTGGACACCGGTGTGTGTAGAGACCAGGGACTATATTTTTGGGCCCACCCACGGTCCTCCTCTGCCTCTCTGTGCAGATGCCTACTTGCTGCCTCTTCATTTTCAGCCCCTTGCTGAAAGAGAATTCCTGGATTGCTTCCTGGGGAAGAGAGTGCATGCTAGTGCAAGAGACAAGTGCAACTGAGTATCAACAAAGGAGTGACACGGTCTCTATGCAGGAGTGTTGTAAAGTGCACAAAATAAAACTGACAAATCTTCTGACTCATCTCTTTCAGTTATAGTAGTCCCACTTATTACTTGTAACCACAGTAGGTATAAAATTTTCAGAAGAAAATGTGAGTCTCAAACTGACTTTATCCCTTTAAATTTTTGCATTTGTATTCTTTAAAAAGCAGAACTATTTCTGTATTTCTGAATGGATTTTATAATATATATTTGAGATTGAATTTAGAATAATAATCCTGACACCATCTGATATCTTTTTTCCTCCTTTGAACATTGGTATCAAGTTAATTTTCTTTCTAGTCCTTTGGAACCTGCCTGGTTCTCTAAAATGCTTTAGAACTAATTGCTAGTGGTTCAATAAATTTGTTAGCTATTTCTCTTGGCCTTAGGGTTTAAAGATCATTTGGATCTGCTGATTTGTATATATTCATGTTCTCCAAATATTGCTGCATGATCCTTTTAATCAACAGCTATATTGAAAGGTCTTTAATATTTCCTAGCTGTCCATACTTCATTTTGTTGTTCGATTTTGCCTCCGTTATGGTGCCTTTTAGTAAACTTACCTTTATCTCTTCTTGATTTTTAACATTCATACTCAAGTTATTAAGTGTGTTTATTGCTTTTTCTTTAACTTTGGGAATGGAATTTGAGAGCATCTTTCCAATAACAGAAAGGCCATCCAAATTTCGAATTATATCCTAAAAGATAAACAGATACATATAAGATATTACTGCTAATCTTAAACCAAATGGGAGTTCTGCCTCACTAAAGCTTTCAGGATCTGGTCTCTGATATTTAAGGAGAGAATATCAGCAGTTTAATATTATTTCTTTATATACCAGCCTATACAAAATAAATATGCACAACATTCATTGTGAAACTTTGGTGCCAATTTATAGTACCTAGTTACTTTATCTCCAAATAATTTTTTTCATAGATAAAATGAGAACAAATAGGATAGATACATGTTTCTGCAGGGTCACTCCTAAAATTCTCAAATCTTGTAAAACTATCCGAATTAAGAAAGCTTTGCTCACTTCTAGAATTGGAAAGAAGCATCAGTTATGTTTTGTTTAATCCAACTTAAACAATTACTTGATGTTTCTCATTTAGTGTAATAAAATATGCCATCAACAGGCCATATTTTGGCTTTGGATACACTATTTCCATTGAAATCAGTGGGAGCCCTGCTTAAACATTTGAGGCTAGAATATGGCCTAATATCTGAAAAGAGCAAAATATCTCTATTATTCAAGCCCTCTATGTCAGAATTCCCCTTTGAATTCAGTAGGATTTCAGCATGCATGTTTACAGAACCAGGTTGAATATTACAGTTAGCAGGTTCTAAAATTTAGCTTATTTTCCATATATTTACAAAGTTCAAATGCTCTTAAAAATATATTACTCCTCCTGCCACAACCCTACTTCCTCCTCCCCAAAACTGAACTCAACAACACTGTTTTAATTTTCCTTATGAAAAATATCTCAGGACCTCATGACACCCCAGTCACCTTAGTAGAGATCTGGGGGAATAAATATTTTTAGTAAGAAATCATATTTTTAGTTTCTCATTAGAAGCCAGAGAATAATTGAGAAACTATGGTTACAATTATGAGAAATACCTCAACAAGAGAAGTGTGGAAGCTTGAAAATTAACCCTTTATGGATACAGGAAAACATGCATCTCCCAAAGAAATTTGTCGTATTGAATTCCCAGTCAAAGGAATACCCTGATAGCAGAGGGGTTAGACTTAGCAAATTTCAGGCCTGATAATGGGAGTTGCAGGTGCTCAGCACCTCTCAGATCAAACTCTTCAGTTGACACTATAAGATTGTTAATGATAATGCACATATATAATAGCACTTTGAAAATATGAAGCTCTGTAACAACATTAATTATGCTAATAACAGCCCAGTAAAGTAGTTATTCTTATATCTATTGTAATGATGGGGAAATTAAGGCAGAGAGATTAAATGATTTAAACGAGGTCATGTTGGCCCAGATCCTCAAAGTTATTTAAGAGCCTAACTCCCTTTTAAATCCATGGGAGTTAGGCACCTAAATACCTTTGAGGATCTGGGTGATAGTCACTAAATTAGGATTAGAACACAGGAGCTTCTAGCTCTCGATCTCATGCTTACTCCTCTGCAAAATGCAGTCTCATTTTCTATACTGGCTCACTTTGAAATTCAATTGCTTTCTTTAGAACATGACTTACTTGATTTACAGAGAATGCAGCACTGTTGCTCAGAGTGACCAAGGCTTGTTCTTGAATTAACGGATCATCTGTGAGCTCAAGCAAATGAATAAGTTTCTGTAGATGATGGGCATCCAGGTTACTGGGTGATTTTGGAAGATCGGTGTCTGCCAAGGTTTAAAAATTAAAACAAATTATTTCAAATCAACTTTGAAACATTTCACTGAACCAGCGCACATAACACTTTTTACAGAGCGGTGTTATAGCCACATACTTATGGATAGCATGCCAGTTGTAGGCCACATAATCCTAGGATTCACTGATCCACTATGATATTATGGCAGAGTCACTGCAATACCAGTTAAGGCTGGGTTCTATTTTGCATTTAAAGCAGGATTTCAATATACATATTTTAAAAGAATGCATCTGCCCCAACTTTTCAGCATGTAATCTGAGTAAAGCCTGATTTTTTTTTTGAGGATTTTCAAGTAAATCTGTTAAATAGTTTCTGATTTCTAGTCAGTTAAAAAAATATTTTTAAAAAGTTAACTTTCTGAGTTGCATGACTTTGAGCCTCTCTAGTTTCAAAACTACAAAGTGTAGAAAGTAAAAAAAATTGTGAGTGTGGGGCTATGTAATTATTTTGCTAATTCACAAAGAAATAATTCTATTAATTATTCATCATAACTGGATCCTTATTCATTGCAGTTATCCAATGGAGATTTTTTTTTTAAATGTCTGCTACTTCCATTTCTGACATGGAATGTGGCAACTTTTTTGGACAATTTAGGAGAAGAGTAGAAATTTTGACTTATATCTCCAGTAATATTCCTCCCAGAATTGGGGGCTAACCTGGTGAATGAAGAAAATGATAGTGCAGGGGCATCTGATCTGAACTGAAGAACTTTGATAAAGAAACAGTTGCTGTGTTAAGGTTACTGTTCTTCATGAAGACACTGAGCCAACTGAAGAGCTCTGCTTCTAAGTCAGCTAAACACAAGAGTGTCACACAGTACCTGGTCTTCAAAAAAGCAACCACTACTAATGTCAAAGTTCATGATCAGCCAGATCAAGAGTGAAGCTCTTGAGCTGGCTAAACAGTTTTATGAAGGCCAGGATCTGTGATAAAGAAAGTGGAACTCTAATAAATACTAAGATTTTGTGAAAGTGACCAGCTCGCTCAGAAGCAGACCCTATTCCTGAAGAGATTCTCTCTTGATTTATTAACATTATTCCTCATTAATGAGTCCTTATGCACAATAGTTAGCCATTGAATATGACAAAGGTTGGGTTTTTTTAAAGGTCTTGGACAATTCTAAAATTTCCAAATTTAAGTGCCTGAAGTTAGGCATCTAACTCCAGATACAGGTCCTGATCATGCAATGAGATCTCCATGGAGGATTCCTGTGCATTTGTGGACCTCCATTGACTTGAATGGCTCCACACAAGGGCAGGTGTCTGCCTAAGTAGATTCAGTAGCAGAATCAGGGCTTTAGCCACTTTAAGAAAACAAACAAACAAAAAAACCCACCAATTTTCAGTATTGAGTAACTACAGATCCTACTGATTTTTGCCAGACTGGTGGCAGTGTAAACTGAAAGTCATGCATAAAAAAAGATTTCACAACAAATACTGCCTTGTTGCACCCTCATTAGGTTGCAATTATTCTGAACCCTATTTTCCTACATTTTTACCAATATCAATTATGCTATCTGTAAATAGTGGCTCATCAGCATCAAACTACAAAAATGGCAAGATAGTTAAGTATTTCAATTGAGACTGTGACCAAAGTGTAACCTGAAATTCTTATGAAAAACAGAGCTCAGGAAACTGAACCACTGCAATCCTATTGGACAGAAGCTGGACAAATCTAGACTCACATTAGAAATGGCAAAACATTTTCTACAGGTGTCCAATGCAGTCCCAGTCTGTTTCTTTCATCATTATCAATACTTTAAAGACTGTTATCAGACTGTGAAGATCCAAAAGTTGGTTAACTTCTTTATATTATTGGTTGCAAAATGCATTCTTCCGCTCCCTCATAAAAAATGCTTCAACATTCTTTCATTTGAAACAAAAGTTAAAGATTATGACATCCAAAAGCTAGCCTGCAAAAACACTGTTTTCCTTACTATACCCATCTGTGCTTTTATCAGTTACAGGGCTACATAAATCATTAACAATGGAACAGTGGGCAAGCAAGATACCCAATAAAGCACTTTCAATAAGGCAACCGATAAGATTCATGATTTCAAGGGAGTCTAGTCAGCTTTTAAAAATATAATACATCAATAAGAGTCTTTTTGAAGTTTCAATCCATTAGGGCCAGATTTATAAAGGTATTTAGGTGCCTAACGTTTCAGATAGTAAATCCAGCTCTAATCAAACTGACCTATTCAAATAGTCTGAAGAAGACTATGATCTGTAAAAATAAATGCTACATGGCTGAGAAAAGAGATCTAGAGCAGGGCTGGATCCCTAACAGAGACTTTGCTAGCTGCATTACTGTCAGGATACCAGGAAATGCTAACATACAATAACCCCAACGAGTAAAAAAATAACCCCACTTTCCTACCCACACAACTCTCCCTGCTCTTCTTTCACGCCACCTTTGGAAAGTCACATCACCTAACGCCTCAGGCAGTGTTGTTACAACGCCTAGATTTTATCGGCAATACAAATGTTTAAATACCCTCCTGGTGTGTGTGAATAACTAACTGTGTTTTGGAGAAAGCCCCTGCTAGTGGGCGGGAGGTCGGAGGTGCACCGCCCAGTCTGCAGGTCTAAGCCCCGCTGCAGCTCACCTGACTGGAGGTTGGAGGGTCCCCCCCAGGCAAGGCTGGAAAGGACAGAAAGCCCGGACATCCGAGGCAGCAAACCGCTCCCTGGGGCTGACCCATCCCTAGCGCTAGCGGCTCCTTCTGTCCCGGCTGCGGCTCCCGCCCTCCTGCTCCTGGCCAGCCTGTAAACACAATAGCACGCGCCAGCTCCCAGCACGAGCCCCGCCGCCACCCCAGCTCTCGCCGCCGCCGCCCCCCTGGCCTCCCCCATGGCCCTCTGGTGCTCGTCCCCTCGGAGCACTAGGGTAACGCCAGGCTGAGGCAGGCCCAAGCGCCCGTTTCACAGCCGCGGGACATGCCTCAACTCAGCCCAGCCCGGCGGAAACGGGACACTTCGTTCCCCCTCCCCTCTGACCTCTGCCTCCGCCTCCCTACGCTGACGTGCTGCTCCGCCGCCCCTCCCCCAGCTCGCACAGCGCAGGCGGGGCCAGCCAGGCGCTGTAGCAATCTGCCCACATCCGGGGGGGGGGGGGGGGTTGTGAGGCCCCGCCCCACACCTGCAGTCCCTCCCCCCAGCGCTCCTGCCGGAGTGCGGGGTCGGGGCGCTGGGGCTTCCCGTGGGCCCCCGCAGGAGCGTCTGGCGGGCGCGCGGAGGGGGCCGGGGCCTCTTTGCTAGTCCGCCACTGTCCACACCCAAAACCTTCCTACCTACTGCACACCCCAAGTGATGGTCCGCCACCCCCCAGCCTAATCAGCACATCAGGAGAAGTACCTCAGACGTGGACATGATCCATTATATTTAAATGCTAACAAAAATGTGGGCATGATTGGAAACTAAAACCAGCCACCCAAAAATCTCATGAGGGCATCTGATTTGATTTAATTTCAAGCCTAGTCATGTGCAGCCCCCCTCCCCCATCACAGATTATAAACTCTTTGGGGCATGGACCTTCTTTTTATTCTGTTTACACAGCACAATGGGATCCTGATCAGTGACTGGGGCTCCTATGTGCTACCACAATACCAATAACATTTTCAAGGTAGCTCTTAAAAACTCCAACAATAATAATCTCCACAAAAGAAGAGGGCGGGAGATTATCTCCAAATGGGAGAGACATTCCAATCAGCTATAAGAGAGAAAAATGGTAGTAACAACTCCACTATCACCTCTTCATTTTTCACTCAGCCCTTCAAAACATGAAAACTAGCTGAAGCTAAGCAGATACTGTTACAGGTTTTTAAAGTTTATGAACAAAACTACTACTTACTACTACTATATACACCTCTACCCCAATATAATGCAACCCGATATAACACGAATCCGGATATAATGCGGTAAAGCAGTGCTCCGGGGGGGCAGGGCTGCGCACTCCGGCGGATCAAAGCAAGTTCGATATAACGCGGTTTCACCTATAACGCGGTAAGATTTTTTGGCTCCCGAGGACAGCGTTATATCGAGGTAGAGGTGTAGTAATAACCAGCTCCTGAACAGCAATTTTTGACAGATCTCAAAGCACTTTACAAAGGAGGGCAGCATCATTATCCACATTTTATAGATGGGGAAATGGGACTTGTCGTAGGTCACCCAGGAGCCAAACTGGGACTAGAATACTAATTGTCTGAGTCTCAATCCTATGCTGGATCCAGTAGGCCACACTAACACCTTCTGGCTAAGAATCACCCATTTTGGGGTGGTTTTTTTTATGGTGTTTGCTCTGAAAAAAATGCAACTTTAACAAACCTTGGTCATAGCTTTTGAACTAAAAAATCACAACTTTTTTACAGCCATAGTAATTAATTAATAAGTAAAGATAAGTTGAAATCAGAGGCAAGGCAAGGATGTGGGCAACAGAAACATGTACACCTAATGTAATTTTATGAGTATTTTTATTAAAATTCTGTCCATAGCTTTTCAAAAAAATGGTTAGACATGTCTGCTTTCAGAAAATTTAAAACCATCAGCTCTGAAGGCAGTGCAGAAGTAAGGGTGGCAATACCGCGATCCCCATTGCATCTTCCTTTTGGGTCAGAATCTCTAATTTGAGAAACGCTGGTCTCCCCCCGTGAAATCTGGCCTTTTGTGTGAATTTACCCTATATTATACAGATTTCACGGGGGGAAGACCAGATTTCAAGGTCCATGATGCCTTTTTCATTGCCGAGAATTTGGTAGGGCCCTAGCAATGTGGTATGGATGAGGAATTCAGTGGTGCGTAGCAATGATCTGTATAGATGGGAGCTGTATGGAGGCTCATGGGTAAGGCTGCGAATCATTCACGGAAGTCACGGCTTCTGTGACTTTCCATGACCTCAATGAATTTTACAGAGCTGGTGCAGCTGACTCCAGGACCACCCCAGCATCTGGTCCCCAGGGCTGCCCTGGAGCAGCAGTCTGGGACTGGCAGTGGCAACAGTGGCCGGGCCCTGGGCCCCCCCCCCCCCCCAGCCCAGAGCAGCGGGGCCCAAGGCTTCCCTGCTCAGACTGGCGGTGGTGGCAGTCTTCCATCTTTACCTCCCAGCAGATAAGATTTAGTTACAGGTATTTTTAGTAAAAGCCGTGGACAGGTCATGGGGCCATGACTTTTTGTTTATTGCCCGTGACCTGTCCATGACTTTTACTAAAAATACCCGTGACTAAAATGTAGCCTTACTCATGGGGGAAGTGGGGAACAGATGAGGAATGATGGGGCTCAACTGGGGGGGTAGTGATGGAAGTATGGATAGGAGCTTGGCTTGTTTAGGAAGTATGAATTGTGCCTGAGTGGTGAGGTAGGGGGGCTCAGTGTAGGTGCAAGACTGGGTTGTGACGTTGTGCAGTCTACATGGTTTTATAAAAACATAATAAGTGAATATAATGTAACTGGGATAGTTTTATAAAAAAATTGATAATAAGTGACTATAATGCAAATGGGATATGCTTTGTGCAAAAGGTCTCTTGTAAGGTATCATTACAAAGCTCATAAGCTACTGAGTGTGATCATCCTATTTGTAGAAATGTACCACTCTTGTATCTAAAACTAGAAATATAAAATGTAACTCTGAGGGCCTATTGTAATTATGTAAAGTGTGGGCCATTAATGATGGTTTGGAATCTTGATGACTCCCATTGTCTGCAGATGGCTGTTTACCGGTGAGTCTCCCTGTATATGTGTGTGCTGGCAAGTGAGTAATGAAGTCTTGCAGTGACATGTGATCATGTCACCTGAACTGGAATCCATCTTTAACCTGGTGCTTTTCCAGTGAGGGGAGGGGGTGGGAACCCAGAGGAACAAAGGGTTCCCGCCTTATGCAAAAGATATATAAAGGGGTGGAAGAGAAGAGAGGGAGAGAGGAGCCATCATGGAGAATCCCCTAGATAACACCTAAGCTGGAACAAAAGCTGTACCAGGGGAAAGAATTGTGCCCAGGCCTGGAAGGTGTCCAGTCTGAGAAAAACTTACTGAAGCATCTCTGAGGGTGAGATTATCTGTATTTAGTTTGATTAGGCATAGATTTGCGCATTTTATTTTATTTTGCTTGTGACTTACTTTGTTCTGTCTGTTACTACTTTGAACCACTTAAATCCTACTGTCTGTATTTAATAAAATCACTTTTTATTTAGTAATTTACTCAGAGTCTGTATTAATACCTGGGGGAGCAAACAGCTGTGCATATCTCTCTATCAGTGTTATAGAGGGCGAACAATTTATGAGTTTGCCTTGCATAAGCTTTATGCAGGGGTAAAACGGATTTATCTGGGTTTAGACCCCATTGGGAGTTGGGCATCTGAGTGCTAAAGACAAGCACACTCCTGTGAGCTGGTTTTCAGGTAAACTTGCAGCTTTGGGACAAGTGATTCAGACCCTGAGTCTTTGTTAGAGCAGACTGGAGTGTCTGGCTCAGCGAGACAGGGTGCTGGAATCCTGAGCTGGCAGGGAAAACAGAAGCAGGGGTAGTCTTGGTACATTGGGTGGCAGCTCCCAAGGGGGTTTCTGTGATCCAACCCGTCACAGTGGCGTAGTCAAGCAGGATCTGTGCACAGCTGATTGCTTTGAGATACTGGTAGTGATTTTAAGTGAGTTTTAAGTGTGGTGGCTGGAGAACAGACAAAGTGGTTACTGGTTTGTTATTTTCTGTTTGCTTATTTCGGGAAAGGAAATTAGGGACAGAAAAGGAAGCAAAATAAGTAAGAATGAAGATCAAAAGAAGCTAAAACTACACAAGTTGCAAATTGCCCAGAAAGACTGAACAATGGGCGCTGGGAATGTCTCTGTTAACTAAGAAGCCCCTGAGCTGAGTACATCTCAGTTTCAGTGAACTGCAGATGGGTGTGGCCCAACCTCTGTCTGTGCTGAAGCTGACTGGAGTGTCTAACCTAGCAAGACAGAAGGGGAGGGGTGCCTGTTCTGGCAGGAGGGTGTTCTCTGTGGTATCCCAGCTCATCAAGTGATGGTCTCAAGGGAAAACAAATGGAAATTGATGTACAATTTGCCTGGAAAAAGGCTGACCTGGAAAAAGAAAAGGCTGCCCACCAGCCTGGACTTAAGAGACAAAGCAAGTAAGACCCAGAAGCATGACCTGGCTGTAATGGAGTGGAAGAGGTGCACAGAGACATGTATCCTGGAGCTGGAAGTTGGGGTCCTGGTGACTGCTGCGGTGGGAACAAACCCCAAGGACTCTAGCTGGAAGCAAACCCAACCTGAGTGAAAGGGGGGGGATTTTGCTGGCCAGCGAAAGGTCCCTCATAGCTGGTAGCTGTGAGCCTACAGCTGGGTCAGGGTCTCTTTCCCTTTTGGGGGACACAGGAGTGTCTGCCCAGTAGGGGAGCCCAAAAACGAATTTTAGGTATACTGCCTCCGCCATGGTCAGTGTCCAAGTCTCTGGCAGTAAGTTCAGGAGGAGGGTGTGACGTTGTGCAGTCTACATGGTTTTATAAAAACATAATAAGTGAATATAATGTAACTGGGATAGTTTTATAAAAAAATTGATAATAAGTGACTATAATGCAAATGGGATATGCTTTGTGCAAAAGGTCTCTTGTAAGGTATCATTACAAAGCTCATAAGCTACTGAGTGTGATCATCCTATTTGTAGAAATGTACCACTCTTGTATCTAAAACTAGAAATATAAAATGTAACTCTGAGGGCCTATTGTAATTATGTAAAGTGTGGGCCATTAATGATGGTTTGGAATCTTGATGACTCCCATTGTCTGCAGATGGCTGTTTACCGGTGAGTCTCCCTGTATATGTGTGTGCTGGCAAGTGAGTAATGAAGTCTTGCAGTGACATGTGATCATGTCACCTGAACTGGAATCCATCTTTAACCTGGTGCTTTTCCAGTGAGGGGAGGGGGTGGGAACCCAGAGGAACAAAGGGTTCCCGCCTTATGCAAAAGATATATAAAGGGGTGGAAGAGAAGAGAGGGAGAGAGGAGCCATCATGGAGAATCCCCTAGATAACACCTAAGCTGGAACAAAAGCTGTACCAGGGGAAAGAATTGTGCCCAGGCCTGGAAGGTGTCCAGTCTGAGAAAAACTTACTGAAGCATCTCTGAGGGTGAGATTATCTGTATTTAGTTTGATTAGGCATAGATTTGCGCATTTTATTTTATTTTGCTTGTGACTTACTTTGTTCTGTCTGTTACTACTTTGAACCACTTAAATCCTACTGTCTGTATTTAATAAAATCACTTTTTATTTAGTAATTTACTCAGAGTATGTATTAATACCTGGGGGAGCAAACAGCTGTGCATATCTCTCTATCAGTGTTATAGAGGGCGAACAATTTATGAGTTTGCCTTGCATAAGCTTTATGCAGGGTAAAACGGATTGATCTGGGTTTAGACCCCATTGGGAGTTGGGCATCTGAGTGCTAAAGACAAGCACACTCCTGTGAGCTGGTTTTCAGGTAAACTTGCAGCTTTGGGACAAGTGATTCAGACCCTGAGTCTTTGTTAGAGCAGACTGGAGTGTCTGGCTCAGCGAGACAGGGTGCTGGAATCCTGAGCTGGCAGGGAAAACAGAAGCAGGGGTAGTCTTTGCACATTGGGTGGCAGCTCCCAAGGGGGTTTCTGTGATCCAACCCGTCACATGGGTATATGAATGGTGTCTGGGAGGGTCTGAGTGGGGGGCTTAGTGTGGTGTGGGGCTGGGGTATAGAAGGGAGTAGGGATGGAAGTGTGAGTGGTGTGTGTGTGTAGTGCAAGGCTGGGTGTATGAATGGAGTTGTAATGGGGAAAATTTGAGGGGCTAGTATGGACAGGGGGCATGAAATAAGTTAGAATGGGCTATGAATTTAGGGCTTGGTGTGAGGGGAGGGCAGGTGCTATGAATGGAGTTGGGATGGGGGTTGAGCGAGTGGGGGCTTGGTGTGGAGCAGCGTGGGGCAGGGGGGATAAATGGGAATGAGTTGGGTTTGGGCCTGGGCAGTGAGTATGATCTGGGATGGGTGAGTGGGGGCTCAGAGCAGCAGGTATGAATGGAATTGGGATGGGGGGTTGGGAGGGATGAATGGAGTTGGGATGGGGATGAATGGGGTTTGGGGCAGGGCAGGGGATATAGAGTTGGGATGGGTGAGTGGGGGCTCGGAGCAGCGGGTATGAATGGAATTGGAGGGATGAATGGAGTTGGGATGGGAATGAGTTGGGTTTGGGGCAGGCGATATAGAGTTGGGATGGGTGAGTGGGGGCTTGGAGCAGCAGGTATGAATGGAATTGGAAGGATGAATGGAGTTGGGATGGGAATGAGTTGGGTTTGGGGCAGGCGACATAGAGTTGGGATGGGTGAGTGGGGGCTCGGAGCAGCAGGCGTGAATGGAATTGGGCTGGGTGAATGGGGTGCTGGGCAGGGCAGTTCAGAGTTGGGATGGGCTGAGTGGGGGTTGGGGTGAGGTGGTGCGGGTCATGGGCTATAGAGTCGGGATGGGTAGGGGCAGGGCAAGAACGGAGTCAGGATGGGGGTGACTGGGGAGGGGGTATAGAGTCGCGATGGGGCGAGTGGGGGGCGGGACACGACCCTCCCCTCCCTGTGGGGCCCCGCCGTACTCTGAGCTGAGGCGCCCAAGGAGGGCGGGCGGTGAGTGGCTGGACCTGTGGCAGCGGGTTGCTAGGCGACCGGGAGCGCCGCTGCCTTAGCCGTAGGAGGCCGCGAGGTCCCGGAGGGGCCCGACTCGACCATGTCCTCCCTGCGCAACGCGGACCCCGCGCTCAGGGCATACTTCAAGCGCCACAGGCTCCTCGATGTCTACGAGGTAAAGGGGCCGCGCTGCGCAGGTGCCGGCGCGGAACAAGGGGTTCCAGCTGCAGGCTGAGTTGGGGAGGACGGAGCTGCCCCCACATTGCCTTCCGGCCCGGCCCCGCCCCGCCCTGCAAACAGGCGCTGGGGTTTGCAGCACTGTTGGCTAAATGTGACGAGGGGCCTAGGACCGCGTGGGGCCGGGCCCACGGCGGCGCTCGTGCCGAGACCCGCGTGCGGCTGAGCCTGTGTTAGCACCGATTGCGAGACAGGCTGGGCTTGCAACAGCACCCAGAGTCTGTCACAGCGTGTCCCTGACACCATGGCGCAGGGGAGAGAAAACTTATCTGAAGTCTTGAATGTTGTAAGGATAGTCAAATGAATATATAATTTTAGCCTTAGCATTGTTACCTGATTCTCTCCTACCCTTTTAATTTTTGTTAGTTTCTTCCCTATGAAAATCATTTGAAACTATGCAGAAGCCATATTTCAATTTCCTTAATAGAAACAAAATAAAGACACCATGTATGATAAAAGTGAAAGACACTTTTTCTGGGTGTTCATAATCTTCTGCAAACAGACCAAACTTGTAGCCAGGATTGCCATGGAAACTTTGGTCAAAACCTCTTTACTAATCAGAATAACTGTAGAGCAGCCACTCCCCTAGCCCATTAACTTTGGTATCTCCTAATCATCATCATCATTTTCCTATTACACCTCTGGCATTTAGGGCAGTGATGAAGCTCCTCCACTCCTGTCTGTTTTTGGCAAGTCTTTTAATGGTTCCCCAGCTGTGCCCCAGGTTTTTCAGCTCGGCTTCCACAGCTCTTCGCCATGTTGTTTTCGGGTGGCCTCGTTTTCGCTTGCCTTCAGGTGTCCATCTTATTGCTACTCTGGTGATGGAATCAGTTTCCATCCAAAGCACATGACCGATCCATCTCCAATGCCTCCGGCAATGATGGTGCTCAGATCCTCTTGGCTGCACTGTGTCAATAGATCTTGGTTTGAGATTGTTCTGGGTCAAAAGATACGGAGGATTTTTCTGAGGCAGGTTGCATGGAATGACCTAATATGACTGCTATATTTGATGATACTCTTGGTTTCTTAAACACACACATTTTAGGGTACAATTGGTTCACATTTTCAAGCTTTTCTCTGTAGCCCTGAGGGCCAGAAGCATGCATTAGAATCTCAGTTTTCATTATTTAAAAATGATCTCTTGATTCCAGCAGCTGGGGCTTCAAATAAAACATCAACTATCACAAGACTACAATTGTGAGAATAGGCATCACTAACACAGTCCCCAGATGGCACATATTAATTCTGGAATGAAGTATCAGATGGGTAGCCGTGTTAGTCTGGATCTGTAAAAAGCAACAGAGAGTCCTGTGGCACCTTTAAGACTAACAGATGTATTGGAGCATAAGCTTTCGTGGGTGAATACCCACTTCGTCAGACGTCTGACGAAGTGGGTACTCACCCACGAAAGCTTATGCTCCAATACATCTGTTAGTCTTAAAGGTGCCACAGGGCGTTCTGTTGCTTAATTCTGGAATGCTCATGATGTTTGGGACTATTACTGAATTCAGATATAATTAGAACTGTGTCAAATGATGCCATTGGGTGGAATGATGGAGACATGCAACTGTTAACATTGGTTTTGAACTACCTGATATCTGAAGGACAGACTGAAGTTCCAGAACCCTAAGATCCATTACCTTGGAGAAGGGAGAACAAAAGACTTGTCCGGCTAAGCAAGCACACAATTGGTTTCCTATTGGCCAGCACCTGCTAGCAGAGAGAGAATTTCAAAGGCTAAAATGGAAGTTAGGCTCTCTAATTCCCATGGAAAGTAAAATGGGAGTTAGGCACTAGTCTTTTTGTGCGTTAGAAAATTTCCCTCAGCATTAGCAGAACCCTCACTAGCAATTTTTCTGTCTGTAGTACTAGTCTTCCCAATGATCTGGAAGACTGTTAGAGCTGAAGAGTTTGCAAGCAAACCACCTGGTCATAAGTATAAAATCTTTATTTTTTTTTATCAGTTCAGATGATGACCTGGCTGATTAATAATATCATTCTATTTAACAAATGTAAATGAGTGAATAAGTGTGTGTATGCAATTTTTGAACAATTACTGAACACACAGAAATGGAGCTTAGAGAAATGGTTCCTCTGTTCCTACACAAACAGTTTTAAAGATGAATGAGTGATATACTGTTTCAAGACGTTATAAACAAATATCGTAATCCTAAAAGAGCACAAATTAATTGTTACCTAAGATTAGGTAATTGTAAAAGGTCTATTATTAATTGTATTGGTAATATGTGTTGTATGAGTATATGTTGGGTGAAGGGAAGTATCATCCATCACGCAATAACTGAAGTTTAAAAAAGAGGCCTTGGTTAACTGACATTGGAATTGTAGTCTAAATGTTAATGGCTTGAATCTGGAGGCTTGTCTACACTACAGGGACCAGAGCTATGTCACACTAATCCTGCAATGTAGATGCAGCCTTCTGCAACAGAAGGGGTTTTTCTGTCACTCTATGTAAGCCACCTCCCTGAGCAGTGGTGGCCAGGACCTAGCCATCACTGGGGGGTTAGGCTGGCACAGCTGTGTTGCTCTGGGATATGAATTTTTCACACCCCTGTGTGACATAGTTATATCAGTCTGAATTTTAAGCATAGTCCAGGCTTGGGATTGATTTGTTCTTTCCTGGCTTTTTGTGTGATTGTGCTTTCATTTGAGTTGTTGAATGTTAGGGATAACTTTCCTAATTTATAAACTTTATTAATATCTCAAGTCTTATTTCTTTTGGATACATAATGGGTCTCCCCTGAATTACTTGGAACCTTGGGGAAATTAAGGAGAACCAGCCGACCTTTGTACTGTTTAGGCCCAGTTTTTCTCACATCTGTGTTGGGCATTATCATCATTAAGGATTACTCACGTGAGTATGGGTTGCAGGATCAGGCCGTAAGACACTATTTCTTGTACAATTTTTAAAAAAAGAATTCCCAGATCTAAATTTTTGGTGATATATTTTGCATTTTCTTTGATCAAATTTTTGTACGTATACTCTGCCTAGAAGATCCATTGAAAGAAAAGGAGTGCACATTCAATTAAAAAGAAAAGCTATAAAAGAGCTCCAAATCTATGAAAATGCAATCAGTTTAGCAGACTGGTGCTGGCTCAATCCAGCAGAGGGAGTATTTGAACAGCCTTAAGTCCTTTTTGGAAAATGTATTAAGGTGAAAACACACATGAAGAGAATCACTATATTGTCCGCATATCTAGTACTCTGCTTAACAGCGTATTATTTATATTGTAATTATTATAGTAAATGATGGATTTATAATACTTGTTGATATTGCTGTATGCACCCTGTTATTGTCATCTGGATACATCTTGGAGATTGTCTTTTTACTAGTGAGGTTCAGTAGAAGCTAAAGTTAGAATCAATTTATCATTTATTTTACGAAAATATTCAAACAGTGTAAATTTAAGTTGTTCATTGTTTGTTGTTTCATACATTAAAGAAAAAGATATTTCGTTACTTATCTTTTGTTTCTTGTATTCCTTAGTTCTGCTTCCCTATGGAAATGTCTTAAAAAGCAGACTATATCTATGCTGACAAAACAGTCTTATTGCACACCCATATTCTGACTGGCAATGACCCTTTATACAACCCTGCTCCTCCCTGGTAAAGATTATTTTGATAATGAATAAATAGTGTGTTTGTGTATTGACATTGGTCAGCAAATATCACAGTTGCCACAGTTATTTCCTGTTTTAAGTATTATTGATATTTTATTTTTAATCATTTGTATTATGATAGTGGCCAAAAGGCTGCACTCAGGATCAGGGCTCCATTGTGCTGGGTGCTGACAGATGGAGACAGTCCCTGGCCAGGAGAGTTTAGAATCCAGCAGACAAAATAGTGAGGATTGGGTATAGCATATAGGCAAGTGAACATAGTGATGATTGACACAGTTCTGTTAGTTACATGTTTTGTTGGGTTTTTATTATTCTTTATTTTGGGGTGAGAGGAATGGTAGGAATGAGATAGAAGAAGAAAGTAGGAAATGAAATTAAAGTAAAGAGAGAATCACAGCTTATGACCTGCCTATCTTTGGTCAGCTGGCAGCTTTTTGTAGGCATTGTGACAGAAACAATCCTTAAGTTTGTTGCTGTTTTGAGTTTTCCCCATGCACAAGGGGTGGCATGGAAGAAAATGTTTGAAGGAAACTTTGAGAAAGAAGCTGACTGGTGGGCAGTAAAGGTTGGGAACATTGGCAGAGAATGTCAGTGTCTGGCATTGTGATAAGTTACCAGAGAAACTATGTAAGGTGAAGGTCCCTAAAGGTAAAGACAAGAAATGTGTATTGAGGGGCCTAGAGAAGAGCTTGAGGTATCAGAATGACAAGCCAGGAAGATGATTTAAACAATAGCATTTTGAATGGACTTGAAGGAGCTGAGATTGCAGGGGTCAAGACCAGAGATCTGCAATAGTCAGGATGCAAAACTAGGAGAGCCTGAGTGAGAGTTTTGGTGGTAGGTCATTTCTTAGAGATGTTATGTAGGACGAAGCTGCAAGATTTATACATGGAGACAGGGTTGAGTCAAAGATGACATCCATATTACAGTCCTGTATAACATGAGAATGATGCTGTTGTCCACAGTGATGGAGCAAGTGGAAATAGGAGGAGAGCTTAGGAAACCCGGGTATCCATTTTTCAGCATAGAAAAAACTCTGGTATCTCAGCTATTGCTGTGTGATGACTGTTGACAAATGCTGTCCTTTTAATGGTAAGCACTATATTTTCCACTGCCAGGCATGGGGAAGTATTTGTATAAACAGCAGACTGTGCCCTAGGATAGTCATCTGCAGAAGAGTGGTCTCTCCTCCAGTTTTAGGAGTGCAGTTATGATGGAAAATTTCTACCCTGTGCTTCTCTCTTTTCATGGGTATTCTGGGATATTCCTGTGTGCATATAGCCATAATTTGTCCTTATGTGCATAATGTAACCAGTTCATAGAGTTTGATTTAATCTTTCTTGCCATACTTAAAGACATAGTCCATTAGCATATCCTCTAATATGTCTTTATTTTGGCAGATAACTATACATTGCCTCACCAGGTACTTGTTTGGCTGTGCTACTGAGAAAACCTTGTTCATTTTTAATTTGTGAAAAAATGAATAATGAATTAGTTCCTTTGAGAATTCCAGAGGATCATGGAAAATGAATGTCTTCCCATCTACCAGGAGCTTAACAACGTCTCTCACCATCACTTGAAATCATGGAAGTCCTTTTGGACCCATGCATTTAACATTCAACAATGCAACTTCAACTCTGATGAAGCTTGGAAAGCTGAATGGAGCTCACAGGAAGTCACAAATAAACACACCGTGAAAGATCCGATGCAGAAGATCCCTGGCTTCAATCTCCAATGAAACTCATGGACCACCCTAAACTGCATCCGCACAAACCATGGCAGATGCAGATACTTGCTGCACAAATGGAAAATTAAAGACTCTCCAGTGTGCAACTGTGGCCACCCAGAACAGACCATAGAACATAAATAACTCAGTGCCCCATTCACAAATACGAAGGAGGCATCACAGCAATACACTCTGCTACTGCAGACACAATTATCTGGCTTAACCATCTAAATGTAAAATTATAGTTGTTGTTCTACATTTACATCAGCGATATAAAAAAGAAGAAGATTGTTCATTATTCATAAGTGAGAAATGAACTAGCTAGTCCTATAACTCACTGCTGAAAAGCAACTGTCCCCATCCCCCAATGCAATGCAACATTATAACTATTTGATATAGGATCAGTTGCTGGTGAAGGACCCAATTCCACATCTTCTCTACCTCACAAGGTTATTGTGAGATATAATTTAGTAATGCTTTTAAAGAAATTTGAGATCCTTGGGTGGAAAGTACTATAGAAGTGCCATATGTTTTGTTGTTATGATGTGACCAGAGGCATGAGGGCTACCAGTTGAAATATACTGATACATACATTATAGCATTTAAAATAAGAATTAAATAAAAGAAACAGAATGATAAAACGATAGAGAAGAATTGTATAAATGTTATACTATTTAAAATTCATTTGGTAGTTGTGTTTAGCTTAACAGTTTCAGACATGTGAAAGATGTTAATTTACTCTGTTCTTTTTTGCAGACTCTGCTATGTGGTGTATTTATTATGTGTCCAGAGGATCCACTTAAGTTTTTAGAAGAAAAGATCAGAGAAATTATGGAGAAGGGACTAGATGGTATTTTATGGTACTTATCAAATGTTTTTGTGTGTTCTATGAGGTGTAAAATATTGAAATGTCAATTTTAAAACAGAACTAATATTGCATTTACTATCACCTGCAAAATAAATATCCCTCATGCCCAGAGATTAATAGCATGTTACAAATAGACTGATTAATATTGAGATTTTGTACTAAAACCATACAAGATATTTTTCCTTTGTCTATTTGTATTTGAATTGTCCACAGAGTATTTACTAAATGTATTTAATATTATATTTCTGTTTATAACATATATTTATTGAGCTTTTTATTTTGAGATAAACATTATGGGCTATGTATCAGAGGGGTAGCCGTGTTCAGTCCACAAAAACAACGAGGAGTCTGGTGGCACCTTAAAGTCTAACAGATTTATTTGGGCATAAACTTTTGTGGGTAAAAAAACCCACTTATTGGGCCCAACAAGGAAAATAACAGAACAGCCCCCAGCTAAAACCTCTCCAGCACATCATCAACAATCTACAACCTATCCTGGAAAACGATCCCTCACTCTCACAGACCTTGGGAGGCAGGCCAGTCCTCGCTTACAGACAGCCCCCCAACCTGAAGCAAATACTCACCAGCAACTACAAACCACACCACAGAAACACTAACCCAGGAACCCATCCCTGTAACAAACTCCGTTGTCTACTCTGCCCCCATATCTACTCTAGTGACACCTCATAGGACCCAACCACATCAGCCACACCATCAGGGGCTCATTCACCTGCACATCTACTAATGTGCTTTATGCCATCATGTGCCAGCAATGTCCCTCTGCCATGTACATTGGCCAAACCGGACAGTCTCTACGTAAAAGAATAAATGGACACAAATCAGACATCAGGAATGGTAAAATACAAAAGCCAGTAGGAGAACACTTCAATCTCCCTGGACATTCAATAACAGATTTAAAAATAGCCATCCTTCAACAAAAAAAACTTAAAAAACAGTCTTCAAAGAGAAACTGCAGAGGTAAAATTCATTTGCAAACTTAACACCATTAATTTGGGCTTGAATAGGGCCTGGGAGTGGCTGGCTCACTACAAAAGCAATTTTCCCTCTCTTGGTATTGACACCTCCTCATCAATTATTGGGAGTGGACCACATCTACACTGACTGAATTGGCCTTGTCAATACTGGTTCTCCACTTGTAAGGTCAGGGCCGGCTCCAGGGTTTTGGCTGCCCCAAGCAGCTTAACAAAAACAAAAACAAAAAACAAAACAAAAAAAGCTGCGATTGTGATCTGCGGCGGCAATTCGGCGGAAGGTCCTTCGCTCCGAGCAGGAGTGAGGGACCGTCCGCCGAATTGCCGCCGAACAGCTGGACGTGCTGCCCCTCTCCAGAGTGGCTGCCCCAAGCACTTGCTTGGTAAGCTGGTGCCTGGAGCCGGCCCTGTGTAAGGTAACTCCCTTCTCTTCATGTGCCAGTATATTTATGCCTGTATCTGTAATTTTCACTCCATGCATCTGAAGAAGTGGGTTTTTTACCCATGAAAGCTTATGCCCAAATAAATCTGTTAGTCTTTAAGGTGCCACCTTGTTGTTATTATGGGCTATATCCCCAGCTGGTGTAAATTGGCATAGCTTCATTGAAGTCAGTGCTGATTTACACCACCTAAGGATGTGGCTCTAAATGTATTGAATTACTCAGAGACTTATTTTCCAGTTTTTATTTCTCACCTCTCTCTCTTTTTGAAATTTAGGCATCACAGTAAGGGAAAAGAAACTACAGGCTAAGGGGCTAATCTCATTCACACTGCAGTCAAAGGGAATATTTCTACTGACTTCGCTGGAGGTGGGATTGGGCCCTAATAACTAACTATCTACATATATATTGGCGCTGTCACTATAGTATCTGAGTGCCTTCCAAGTACTTCAAAATAGAAATCACAATAACAGTCTGACTTGCTCTCTTACTTTTCTCCTTCCCAGTGTGTAGGAGAAATATCTTGATTAGTTTATAGTTTGTGGTATGTGAGAGACAGAGAGTGTATGTATGTCTGATTAGCTTGTTGTGGGAAAGCCAAGTCGACAAGATGAGTTTTGTATTCAGTTTTGAACATGGTGAGGCCCCAGGGCTGTACTTACCTTTTGTGAGAATAAATTCAGTATTGTAGGTCCAGCTCCTATGAAAGTCCTGTCTTCTCATTCAAGATCCTTCACGTATAGGTGAATAGTTTCATGGTTCCAGTATAATTCATGTGAGGTCATGCTTGTGAAGAGGTGATCTCTGTGGTACTTAAGTCCAGTCTATATGGGCTTTGAATATTAGGACAGAGATCTTGAACTGGACTCTTTTTTTGGGGGAGCCAGTTCAGAGAGCAGAGAAGCAGTCTGATGTGCTCTTGGTGACCTGTGTTCCTGAGCAGCTGGGTTGCTGTGTTTTATACCAAGTAGAGCTTTTCCAGGTGCACAGCTTTATTCCTAGAGATAATGAGTGCAATAATGAAACCTGGAATGTTAAACTATCATAATGATTACATTGAGCTATAGAATAATCTGTAGGAAAGCCTCAAATATTGTATCCCTCTCCTCAGTGTAAAGAAAGAACAGATGTAGGAAAAAAAGAGAAAATGAGCATTTTTGTTGACTAAGATGTTAGTAACACACTCTCTACAAAGGCTTACATTCTGGAGGCCAGTGGGAATTTTATCAAAGAAGGAGAGCTGGATTGGTTTTAAATCAATTTGTATTAAAGTTTATATTATGTAGACAGATTGGATGACTATATAACATGCAGTTTCTCAGGTTTCTGCTTCAATGCATCTGCCATCACTGATGCATCCTATTTACTAAGGGACTGTTCCTGTGAAGTGCTGAGCATGCTAACACCCAGTGACGTCAGTGGGAAATGGAGGTGTTCAGCACTTCGCTGGATCAGGCCCAAAAAGGCATAGTTGGTGCTCATAGTTAGACAGCAGCTAGAGAAGTTAGGGGACTAAAGATGGCAAAAGGAGAGGTGGAGCAAAAGATAATGGAGAAAAGTGGCTTTGATTTCATAGGGCCAGTCTGTGACTCGCCCATGTGCAGGTGCACAGGTGGGAGGGGAAATATTAATGGAACCTCTCTCCCTTACATACCCTGTGCAAGGGTCACACACAATTGTAGTCTTTGCATATTACTCCTGGGGGAATTCTGTGCCACTGCGTGTGCGCAGAATTCATGTCCCGTGCAGATTTCTTTGTTTCCCCATAGAAAAAAGACTTCCTGACAGAGAAGGAAAGGGAAGCTGCAAGAGCAGTCACACGCCACTCCCTAGCAGCACAAGTACATCATTTCAGGAGAGGTAAATCACTGCGGGGCAGGAGATACCCCAGCCAGTGGCTCCTACCCTGAGCCGGGATCGGCTAGTCCTGGCTGGGCTGGAGACAGGAGAGGACAGGACTTCCTCTTCCCCTGCAAGGAATGGCTGGAGCTGTGTCAGACCCACCTCAAGAAACCTCCCCCAGCTGCAGGAAGCTCAGCATCCTCCCCTGCTTCCTGCCCTCATCACTCCTCAGCTGCTCCCCCATCTTCCCAACCCCTGTGCATCTGGACCTTCCATACCCAGACACCCCTGCCAAACCTCACCCCGTACACCCAGAACCCCCTAGCACTCCATACCCGAACCCCACCCCACTGAACCGTAATCCCATCATCTGGAGCCCCTGGCACCCAGACCCCCTGCCTCCAGACCCTAGACCACTCCCCACTGAGCTCCCTGCACTCAAACCCCCACCCTGACAAGCCACACACCCCACACCACCATGAGCCCCCACATCCAGACACCCACACCTTTGACCCCCAACTAGCTGCACCTAGACCCCACCCCACCAACCCCCACTCCCGAAGCTGAGACCCCCCCACACACCCAAACCCCTCCGTTGAGCCCCAGCCATCTTCACCTGGAAGCCCCTGCAGAGTCCCATTGCCCCTGCATCTGGAACCCCCTCAGTGAGCCTCTGTGCATCCAGATCCCCCCATACCTAGACCCCCCACTGAGCTCCCTGCACCCAGATTGTCCCACACAGTACCCTCTCACCTCACACCTGGATCCCCCCACATTGAGCCCCTTTACACTTGGATCCTGCCTGGTTGAGCCTGCCTGCCCCACATCTAGTGCACCTGGTACAGAGGGGCAGGGCCCCAGGGTGTTTTTGGGGCAGGCCCAGGCCTTGTGCTGTGTCAGGGTCTGGTGCAGCCTCACCGCTGAGTCCTTGTCCTGGGGTGGAGGTGGGGGGACTGCAGGATGCAGCCAGTGGCCTTTTCTCCCCACTGCCATGCTGGAGCCTCTGCATTTATTTATTGACAAATAGAACTTGCAGAATTTTAAAATACTATGTGCAGAATTTTAAATTTTTTGGCACAGAATGCCCTCAGGAGTAGCACATGGAGTAGTTGCTGCTTCCCTACGCCATCAGGGTCCCACCTCACCCTGAAGGGATGAGAGGTGAGGAGGAGATGGGGCCGTGTCCCTACCTCCCTCTGTACCAGCCCATGGAATGGACCAGTTGACCTATAGAGCAGATAGCACCATCCATTGGTATGGTGCAGTTTGTGCAGTCTCTCTGCATACTAAACCCCCTCCTGGAGCTCTCTCTGACAGTGGTCCCCAAACTTTTTTGTCTGTGCCCCCCTTTACCTGGTTCATGCTCCCCCTTACCAGGCCATGGTAAGGGCCGGGCGCCGTGTCCGACAGCGGGCCCGTGTTTGGGGCCAGAACTGCAGCTGGGGCCACGGTCGGGGCCGTATCTGGGGTCGCGGCCAGGTATGGAGTCACAGCCAGGAATAGGGCCAAGAGCTGGTGGCTGAGGCTGGTGCCGGACCTTTTTCTATTGATTTTATCCTCTGACAAACATTATTTTTTTCCCGTGTTTCTCATGGAAGTATAAATCAACATGGCTGTGTTTTGTTCATTTGGTTATGGGATTAAGTTTTTTTTAATTACTTTTACTTCCTATGCATGCTCACAGACTACTCTGCATCAGCAGAAAACATTGCATGAAGGTCTGTAAGTCATACATAAATAGTGACTGTTTGAAAAAAAATCAGCATTAAGAATGGAAAAATATTTTGTAACTTGAGCATTTTCCATTAGGTTATATCTTTTTAAAGATGAGTTAAATTTTGACCCCAAATGACTCAACTGTATCTCTGAACATAGCACTGAACTTAATCTGTTTTCATATAGTAGGTGAACATAATTTGGCTCATTAACACAGTTGGAATGAAGGTAGTAAGGGTATTAAATAAACCATTAGCTGTAGAGAGGAGATTAATTTTCCTTCAGTGTTACTAATGTGGTTTACATGATTTGCTTTTTTGTTTATTTGTTTTGCAGGGATACATGTATTGATTCATCCTTGAGGCCAAAATTAAAGAGGATTTCAGAAACTTATTTGCACATCCTTTTTGGACTAAATGATGAACAGCTGGTAACAATCATTGAGCAATTACACTGAATCTGTACTTTAAAAAAATCTTTCAATACAGAAGGGTTTAATTTTGCCTTCAAGTTTATTTCATGATTCTGCCATTTCTGTTGTAGTTTATGTGAAGGAATGGTGGTACCTTGCATTTGTTTCTATTTGTTAGTTTTATGATCTTCCAAAATGTACATCTTCATATTGGCACGTTGTCTATGCATATGGTAGATCACCAAAAATGGTAGCGTCTTTATCAAAATTGGACAGAATTACCAATGTAATGAATTTACTTCTATGTTACAATCTTTCCAAGTGCATCTGGACCCAGTTTCAGTTTCATGAGGTTCTGTGTATTATTTGGTTTGATTGATTCTACTAAATAAGAATATTAAGGTAATTGGCAAAGGAAATGAAAAAGGTTTTTTAGAATTGGGCAGTGGTCCTGTATAATTTATGAAATTACAGAAAAAATCTTTACATGTAACAAAGATTTTGGAAGAGTGCATTTTAAATAGATCCATATAAATATCAATAATAAATATAAAGTGAGCATTGTATACTTTGCATTCTGTGTTGTAATTTAAATCTATATATTTGAAAATGTAGAAAACATCAAAAATATTTAAATAAATGGTATTTTATTATTGTTTAACAGCACGATTAATCATGATTAATTTTTTTACTCACTTGACAGCCCTAATAAGGTTATTAAATTCTAGCAAACCACAAAGTAAAAGAGAAGAATTTAAAAGAAAAGATAGAATGTTTCTAGCAATTAAATATATTTTATCAGTAAAACAGTGAATTTTGGGGAAGAAATGCTGACATTGAGCTAGATTAATGCTTTCTTCATACGTACAGTTCAGTTCTATATTTAGTTTTTGCCTTCAGATTTTATGCCTGTAAAAGCAGGTTTATATTGAAAGAAGTTGATAGGGGAAGAAAGATACATAGAAAAATTTCATAGACAGAAAATTGTATCTGAACATGAATTTCTTTGAACTGTACCATTTAATTTGCATTGATCAATATGGAAAATAAAACTGCCAGTATTTTTGGCTACTTTTTAAGCATTCACTATGCAATACCATTTTTTAATTTGTGTATTAATATAATACATTATTTGTTTAGATGACTGAAGAGTTATGTGGCAAAGCATGGAACTTTTACAGCAAAAACTTAAAGAAACTGTACTTTCAGTAAGTATATGTACTGTACATGAAGAATACTGAATTTTTAGGAAAAAATCTGCTTTGTCTAGAATATTTAGTGTTATTGCGAGTTCTATACTTAGATTTCACCAACCAACTAACAACTGTAAACTCCTTAGGTACTATACAGCCTTAACATAGAATCACAGACCCCTTGGTCATTCTGATCTACCTTGCCACCCAGACAAGCTTGTCTCTGTGACAGATGGTCACTTTACATCAAAGATCACAAAATATTCAGATTACTCCCAGTCCCAAAGGACCAGTCACTTATTCCAGGTCAATTTGCACCTTAGATCTCATGCCAGAGACAATACTTGTAGGCAGTCCTGTAAAAAACTAACTAAAAGTTTATTAACTAGGAAAAAGAAATGAGAGTTATTTACAAGGCTAAAGCATTTAAGCATGCACACACATGTGAGATACAATCTTAAATTCAAAAGGGAATAGAAGCTTCTATAATAAGCAAGATTTTATGTCTTTTGGAACTAACTCAAGCCAAGCAGCCTGGGGATCTCTTGTTTATGTTCAGGAATCTTTGCCCCTCAGAGTCCAGACAGCATAAAGAGACCCTAATTCCTTCTGGTCAGGGATTTTTATCCCCACTTCTCTAGAGTGCAGGCTGATGGGCCGAGCGCTTCTGCACGTAACCTCTTCATGGTTCGGTGGGAGGAGCAATCAACAAAGTCTTTGTTCCACACTGACTCATATGGAGTCAATAGTCCTTGCTGATGGGCGGGAGATAACATCTTCTGCAGGAATCCAGGATTTTGCATTATTTGAATTTTTTTTCCTGGTTGGTGAGTTACATAGTTTTAGAACAAACATTTTCCAGTTATAGAGCAAACACTTAAGTATTACCTTTTAGCATAGGATACAGATATAAGTAGGATTCATGCATGTAGCATTCTATAAGCATTCCATAAAGTCTGAGCATTAAATGCATAAAGATAGATGATCAAATTAGATTATTTGGTTTTGCTCTCTTTTAGCAATGTTATTTTGTATTCAAAATGTAGTGAGCTCAGAGTGCCTGTAAATTCCAGGCCCAATCCAAAGTTTATTGAAATCAGTGGAAGTCTTTTGACTTCAGTGGGTTTTGGACCAGGCCTTCCCTGTACCGCCTCTCATACAGATTAATCTTGCCAGAGTACTAAAATCCCAATGGAGAAAGGATATTTTGGGGTAGGGTTAAAGTACAGGACTGAGAGTCAAGGATCTGGGTTCTCTTTCTGGCTCTTATTCAGATTTCCTTTGTGACTTTGGGTAATTCACTCATTCTCTCTGTGGTTCAGTTTTTCTCTCTGTGAAAGGGAGATATATATAAATATTTACATGCATTCTGAATGAATTAATCGTTAATCAAAAATCACTTCATTGTGGCCATGAATTTCAAAGGTCCAACAGTTTTCTATTGGAACTAACATTTAGGGGAGATAAGGCTAGAGGTCCAAAAAAAGCTATTACTTCTTGAGTGGAGAATAGTGCATGTGTCTGATATAGAACTATGATAGTCAAAATGGTTAAAAATCTTAGTAAAAATCATAAGACTCCTCCATTATTTCAGGTTTCACTGTTATCTGACTTTACAATGGGAGTTGAATTAGAACCATAAGATGTTACATTTACAGTAGCTCTCAGCTATGTTCAATTAAATTACATTTTGCTTCCAAATTGGAGATTTGTTGGCAAATAAAAGTGCTGTCATAAAGCCTCATTTCAGTGGCTATCTTTGGTGTTGCTCTGACAAAGAAAAATACTGTACTATAATTAATAAACAATGTGTGATTCTTTGAGAAAATATTTCTCTTTGGGCTCTGACTACTTCTATGTCACTTAAGAGAGCAAGAACAATGTTGAATGTATTTTGTGGAAGGATAAAATGGTTTAGATTTAAATGTTGATTTATATTCTTCTTTCATTTTAATTTTTATTCACATTGCCAAAGAAACTTAAATAACATTTTTAAACCCCAGTTCAAGAAAGCACTTAAGCATGTGCTTAAATCCAGGGGCAGCCTGTCCATATAGGCGAACTAGGTGGTTACCTAGGGTGCCAAGTTAAATGGGGCACCAAATTCAAGGAAAAAAATCAAATTAAAATTTTTTTTGAAAAGGATGAAAAAAATACAAATAAAATAACGAAGCTGTCATCATTTCAACTCCCGTGTGCGTACGGAGGATGAATTATAATTCATTTCTCCACATTTCTGAGAATTTATTAATATGTCAAATCTTTTATGTACTGGAAAAATAAGTAATATTTTAGTGAATTTTTTTTTCAGTTTGCAACGTAGGGTCAAGATGACCCACTCCGCAATTTTGATAAGCAATAACTCAGCCACAATGAAACATATCCGCCAGCGGCAAGAGCTGCCATGCTAGTGACACCTAACTCAAACATACATCAAGGTCACATAGCCGGAAATTCATGTAGAGCAGAGATACCGCGAGCTGGTACATGTAAAACGGTCATTTTAACACAGGTCACAGGTAGATGATTAAGAATCGAGCGAATACTGTGGAAAATTGTGTTTCTTGGTGCCAAAGAATAAAGAATAACGTCTTTCAGCATTATAAATCCAAAATGTGGGTATCTTTAAGCGTTATTAAACCTTAGCATTATTATCGGGCTGTATAATTATGAACTTTTCTGTGTTATAACTGGTTCACATGTAATAAATAAGGTCCATAAAAGAAAAGTAACAGCGTTAATGCTTAATAGACTATGAAAGTGATGACATCACACTCCCAGCGGGAGGAAGGGGATTACTTTCCAAACAACCGGTGTTGGGTTATAACATCGAAAAAGGTAATTTTGTTTCCTTGTAAACGCTGTAACTAACTATTTTAATAGGTAAGTGAGTGTATGTTACTAATCACTGAACCTTTAAGCAGTGAAAAGACGTGTTGGGATGGCTGCAATGTGGTTTAAATCGCCAACCATGTGGTGTATCAGCCATCCTTAAGGCTATAATGCTTGCAGTCGGGAGCACAGTACATAACAATATTCAAATGTCCCTTGGCAGAAAGAGGAAAAAGAAAACCCTCAGGAGCTGAGTATCGTAAACGAAAGGCTGAGAAGGAAAAGGACCAAGCAAAATAGCAGGGATCCTTTCTGAAATATCTTCTCTTTAATCCAAATAAACATGGAAGCAGTTCACAGCATCCAGATGAAGGAATTTTTCTTGGAGAGGAGGTTAGCAGTTTGGAACATCAAGATGAAGGTATTTTACTTCGAGATGAGAGTAGCTCACATCCACAAAAAAGCAGTTTGGAAACTCAAGATGATAAAAACTTACTTCTAGATGAAGGCAGCTCACAGCATCAGACTGATATGGAAGTGGAGAAAATGTATTCACCTTCAGAGACACATGCAGAAATTGAAGTAAATGAAGTAGAAGGAAGAAAGGATGAGGAAGTTACAAACAAGTTACAGTATGGGGACCCAACTTCATGGCCCAGATGTGGTGACAGTGTGCGGCAAATTCTCGTGGAACATGGACCCAAACAAGTTAATGAATTTCCCTTCTCTAAGGATGGAAATAAAAGAAAAGTCTCTGCTCAGCATTATAAGAGGAAACTCATTAATGGGGAAGAAATTCATCGAAACTGGTTACAGTATTCAGTGTTGAAGGACTCTGTGTTTTGCTTTTGCTGCAAGTTGTTTAGAAATCAAGCAATTGGTACATCACTTACTGAAAATGGTTTGAAGGACTGGAGAAAACATATCTTCAATTCTCTCTTCACATGTAAAGTACAGAACATTTGGAATGTTTTCAGAATTGGAAAGAACTTGAATTATGATTGAAAAAAGGAAAAACTATCGATGAAGAAAATTTACGTGTGATCAAGGAAAAAGAAGAATATTGGCAACAAATATTAGAGCGTCTGATTGCTTTAGTGAGAGTTCTCGGTGGGCAAAATTTAGCATTCCGTGGCCGCGGTAGAAATGAAAAATTATACACTCCAGGTAATGGAAACTTTTTAAAATTTGTTGAATACCTAGCTTTGTTTGATCCAGTCATGAAGGAGCATGTACATAAAATAACTGATCATGAAACACAGGTTCATTACTTAGGAAAAAATATGCAGAATGAACTGATTCAAATCCTAGCAAATGCCATTAAAAAGAAAATTGTAGAAGCTGCCCATTCTGCAAAATAATTTTCAATAATACTGGACTGTACACCAGATGTGGGTCATGTTGAACAAATGATGATCATTCGTTTTGTGGATATGGAAAAGTCTGCAGATGAAGATAATGTTGAAGTGCTCATAAAGGAACATTTTTTGGGTTTCATACCACTGAAGGAGATGACTGGAGCATTTATGACTGAAACTATTCTACAAGGGCTTGAAACAATGTCATTATCTGTTAAAAACTTACATGGCCAAGGCTATGATAATCGGAGTAATATGAAGGGTAAAGGCAATGGTGTGCAAAGGAGAATGATGGAAATCAATCGTAGGGCCTTTTTCGTTCCTTGCAGTGCACATTCTCTGAATTTGGTTGTCAATGATGCTGCTAGATGCTGTTTGGAGGCAAGCAGTTTGTTTGACCTGGTGCAACGTGTTTATGTGTTTTTTCTCAGGCTCAACATGCCATTGGGAGATTCTGACTCGCCATGTGGATTCTCTAACTGTGAAACCACTTAGTCAGACAAGATGGGAGAGTCGCATTGATGCTTTGAAGCCTCTTCACTATGAACTTGGAAACATTTATGATACCCTAATTGAAATTTCTGATGATACTACCTTTACTGGATCATCTGGCAATACGACACATTCAGATGCAGAAGCTCTTGCAAATGGCCTTTCCAAGTTCAAATTTGTGACTTCACTCATTTTGTGGTATAATAGCCTTTTCGAGATTAACCTCACTAGTAAGCAGCTTCAGGAAAATAACTTGAACATACATTCTGCTATTCAAAAACTGCAGCAAAATAAAATATTCTGGAGGAATTCAGAAGTGATGAAGGGTTCGAAAGAACACTGGTAGATTCTCTTAAGCTTGCTGAAGAAATAGACTTTCCAACAGAATTTGAACCAGAGCCAGTTCACATTCGGCAAAAGAAACAGCAGTTTTCGTATGAAGGACGAGACACACCCATTCAGAACCCAAAACAGAGGTTCAAAGTGAATTTCTACTTCGCAGTCCTTGATACTGCTGTTCACTCGGTTGATGAAAGATTTCAACAGATGCAGCAGCTAGAGTCAGTATTTGGCTCTCTGTATGATATCCACAGCTTGCAAAAGAAAACAGCAAAACAGATAAGAGAATTTTGTATAAAACTGGAGTCAGCATTGACTCATGAAAATTCAAAAGACATTGATGCTACAGGTTTGTGTAGCGAGCTTCAGGGTTTTTCAAGACGACTTAAGAAACATTCCACTCCTGAAGAAGTACTGAAGTTTGTTTGTGAAAATAAACTCACAGACAGTTTTCCAAATATTTTTATAGCTCTGCGCATTCTTTTAACTTTGCCAGTTTCCGTAGCTAGTGAGGAATGTAGCTTCTCAAAGTTAAAATTGCTAAAAACATATCTGCGTTCAACAATGGTGCAAAAGAGACTTGTTGGACTTGCCACAATGTCAATAGAGCATGAAATAGCTGGAAAACTGGATCTAAAAGAACTAGTGACTGAATTTTCAAAACTTAAAGCAAGAAAAGTCATGTTTTAAGATGACAGAGTGTTTTTTATTCGGAGTGTTTTGTAAATATAGGTTAAAGTTCATTGAAGAGTTTTCTTATTTTTTTCTATATTGGATGTGGTGGTAATGGAAGTTAAAGCAGGATAGCATAATGGATGATTTTGGATTTGTAATAATAAAAATTATAATTAACATTTTTAATGCATTTTTATTTGAAATCGGACTGAAATATCATTTAGCTGTCATGTACAAATCTATTCTGAAAATTTCGTGTCTCTATTTTATCTGAGCTCAGAAACATTGGTTGGACAGAGGGATGGAGAAACCAAATAATTAAGCCTCTGTTTAAAAAAAAAATGCGTAAAAAACATTCAAAGGAAAAAGGGGCAAAACGTTTCCCAGTTTACCAAAAACGTCAGCCTAGATCTGCCCTTGGGGTTTGGGAGTGGGGGGCGCTGATTGCATGGTTCGCCTAGGGCGCCAGTTGCTGGCAGCTAGTCTAGGGCCGTCCCTTCTTAAATCCATCACTATTTGGGAAATTGCTTATACACAGGCTTAACATTAAGCATGTGTTTAAGTTCCGTTGCTTTCATGTGCTTAAGTGCCTTTCTTGAATATGGATACTTTCTTGAATCAGGGTCTCAATAATCACATACTAGCTGGAGCAAGTAATGAATAGAATCAGTCAGATATTTTACAAACTGATGATGTAACATATTAATCGAAGGCAGAAACTTTATTAAAAATGGTATGGCTAGGAGGAATGATTATTGAAATATATCAGCCATAAGAATTGTATTGGAAAAAAATGACGACCATCATGTGACTTAGTTTGAGTCATTAAGTTTATGTTCATCAGCTTATCTTCCAAATGCTTTGTATTAAGTTGCAGAGTTTTATGCATTTTATTCCATCCAAGTCAGAAACCACATTAATAAAATTATTAACTGTGCCTTAACATTGCAGTGGATGGATACAGTATTGTCTGTTGCAAAAAAATAGTAGAGCACTTGTAAAGCAGAAGATGGCTGTTGCAGCAGACCATTATGACACCAGAATAACCCGAGTAGTAGTACAGAAGTGGAGAGCTTGGGTACAGTTTCGCAAGGAACAAATAGCATGTAAGTCTTACAAGCTGCTTTGCATAAACAAAAATACAATTTATAGACTATAAGCTTAATAATATT
Organism: Emys orbicularis; assembly: GCF_028017835.1. NCBI lineage: Eukaryota > Metazoa > Chordata > Testudines > Emydidae > Emys > Emys orbicularis. The sequence goes on along the minus strand of NC_088683.1, from coordinate 27,738,646 downwards.
TGAGCAACACAGAAGCTGTGAGTCTTTGAACTCTTTTGTGCATGCAGCTCATTAATAACTTTGCATACTCAGTTATTCACAGGGTTTTAGATTATTGTAAATATTTGTGCCGTGTTCTCACAGGAAAAAAGTAGATCTTGTATGTCTCACTGCAGAGAAAATAAGTTTTTTTTCTTGTATAAAATTATTTTTGGGGTTTTGAGTTTGATGAAAAATAAGACATGAAATTGTTATTTTTAGGGATATAATTCTAAGGTCTAGTGTCAGGACTGCTTTAATAGAAGATCTGTTTTTAAACAGTAACGTCAAAATCCTGGTTGCAGAGCTGGTATACTTTAGATCCATGTCAAACTCTGCTGTGTGACATCTGCATGACTTTTAAAAGGTCATTGAGTTATTTATAAACGTTTAATTTGTAAGAGTTCTTGTGACCCAAAGACCAGGTAAATAGTTTAAAATTGTTCAGTTTATTCATTTTCACTTTCAAGATAATTTAGTTTGTGTGTGTAAAAACAGTGATATAAATTTAGTGTGAACATTTTTAGGATATATTTAAAATATCAAAATGTACAATTGAGAATTCTTCTTGCAGTCTTTACTTAAATAGTCCTGTTGAGTTAAATGTGACTACTCGTGTGAGCAAGAACTACTGGGGTGAGTTAGAGTTTGCAGGGTTAGGAATAAAATGCCAAATTCTGCTCTCAGATACAGGTGGAACTTATGTTGGTACCCATACAAACTGGAGAACAGAATTTGGCTCATATATTTGTACAGTGTCTTCTGTATGTGAAGTATAAAAATTATTTAAAATCTGTTGAAAAATATGTAATTTTAAAGGAAAAAGACACCAGATAACAAGCTGCATATGAACCCAGTTTAAAAGATACAAGAATTTTTGTTGGAAATGAAAGTGACAGCTTTTAAGGAAATTCTTTGGAGGGTAATCACGATGATACAAAGATAGAATCTACCAGTTTTATAGTAACATGTAGTTCTACCGTCCTTTTTAAACCATTTCCATTCTGAAACTAGGGCAAGTTATTAAGAATCAGATCTTTTAAATTGAAAATTCAGACCAGACATACTGGACAAGGAACTACAGCATCTAAAATAGGAAATATAAAACAAAACTTTCATAGTGATTAAGTTAAGACTACATTTTTGAATTACATTGAAAACACTAATTTGCCTTTATTATTCTTGAACCTGCAGGCTCTCAAAATGTTACATGTAAAGTGAGCGAATGAGTTATGTCCTGTTCCATTTCACTGAGGACAGCGTAAATTTTTTTTCCTCTCTGACAGCACTCTTCAAACTTGCTACTTGTTCTGGAATTTAAGAATTGGTGAACTTACTGTTTTTTGGCAGATCCAATTTGCAGATTAATCATGCATTTATAGATAGCTATTAAAATAAGATCATATAACACTTTTTTGCTTTGCCTGGGAACTTAGTGTATTTGTATGAACCAATACATATACTGTCAGGTTTCAGAGTAGCAGCCGTGTTAGTCTGTATCCGCAAAAAGAACAGGAGTACTTGTGGCACCTTAGAGACTAACAAATTTATTTGAGCATAAGCTTTCGTGGGCTACAGCCCACTTCTTCGGATGAGTGGGCTGTAGCCCATGAAAGCTTATGCTCAAATAAATTTGTTAGTCTCTAAGGTGCCACAAGTACTCCTGTTCTTTTTACATATACTGTGAGAGTGTTGTTGCTGCTGGTTTCATTATAAAGAACATAGCTGTGGACAGTTATAAATCTGTAGAGATGGTTGTATACAGAACTGCATTTCGTCAAAGGCATTTAACTGAAACATTTATTCAGAAATGAAGTCCTTGCTTTCATAACTTTTGTAATCAAATACATTTTTTCTAGTGGCAGCAATGAGGATACAAAAGATCTTTAATGACAGTTTGCACAAAATTATCCTAAGGGCGTGGCATGCAGAGGCTCAGAGTTCCGCAAAAACAAAAGCATATTTTGAGGTACATTACATAGAATTTTAAATATAACATGCTGAATGATTAAACAATATATCTCCATGAACTGAAGCTGGTGTGGGAAAGCCATCCCAGGTACATAAAATTAAAATAATCCATTCTACCATACTATTGCTACCACTGTGGTTACTTAGTACTTAGGTAACACTGTGCATATTCAAAGCACTGTGCAAACCATTTGTTAAACATGAAATCCTGTTAATGCTGGAGTTGCTTTGCAGGGTTGCAGTTTTTATGGTTCTTAAAAAATTATCTTCTCAGACTTTCACCGCTCTAAAAATATATTCTGAGTGCTTCCATTGTTTGTGATATTGTAAACATAAGGGAAATTTTCCATCAACAGAATACTTTTCAACTGCAATTAAAAGGTAACTTAATATTTTTAAAAAAATATAAGCCAATTTAAGCAAAGCTGGATCAAGGAGGTGTCATGTACTCCCCTCTATGCCAGCAAAACCAATTACCTCAAGAGGGATAGACAGTGTTTCTGTCTCTCTTTTAGTATGTTTGTCTGCATTACAATATTTTATTGTGTTTGAACATGATTCTGAAGATACAAGTTAACTGACATGATGCTGACCATGACTTAGCAGTCACGGTAGACCAGGACAAATCATGCTCAGACATTGTATCAGCTAACCATAATTAAGCCATGATACAGTGTCTTCATTGACTGCTAAGTTGTGGTCAGCATCATGTCAGCTAACTCGATTCTTGACAATCTTGTTCAAACATTAGTTAATATTGATAGAATGTATGAATCCTTTGTGGGCAGCTTTAATTTCCATTGGAACTCCACTGATGGTAATCCCTGGAGTGAGATACTCCGTTAACTGATTTTTTGGCTGCCCTAGCCAGGAGCCTTTTTCAGACTGCACTTTTGGTAAGTCTGGGCTCCTTAAAGCCTCCTGCCCCATTAAGAGAAACTGCAGGTACTTTGTGCTAACAACCTTTTTACCCTCTTCACATACTTCGCTACCAACGTATTCTGTTGCTGTTTACCTCAGCCCACAGTGAATTGGGCCTATTTTGGTATATGTAAACAAGTATCTGGAATAGGACCAGTATCCCAATAGATCACAGTTGGATTTGCATTCATAGGATACTGTCTCATTTGCATTGTGAGGCTGGAAACCTTGTATTTTTATCATTGAGGAGTGCACAAATAACCTACTAATGCACAGCTGCTTATGGATTCTTATTAAAATATATCTCCTTTTTTTCTTTAAAAAAAAAAAAATTCCTGCAATGTATCCTTCCCATATGAAAAGTAGTTCCTCTTAGAAGGGTAAGATAACATGTTAGAGAAAAGATTATAAACACTCCTTTCTTGATTATTTTGAATGTATTTATTGATGCATTCATTTTTGGTTTCTTTTTACTAAGGTTACCTGGACTATTTAGGCTCCTTCTCCTTCTCCCATGCCCACGGTTACCCTTTCAGCTGCAATTTTTGGCCAATCTGCCACTTCAGTTACCGTTTTCTGTTGAAAACATTGTGGCCTTAATCCTTCAATGGATTTGGGGAATGAATGCACAGTGATGGAGCCTTTGCAGGCTGGGGCCCTACATTACTGGAAAAGCTCAATTTAGGCCCTGATCCTTTAGCCCTTTAAGTCAATAACAAAGCTCTCATTCCCTTCCATGTTGCAGGGACAGGCTCTTCATTATTATAATAGGAAATAATTTTAAAAAGCCGGAGAGATACAAACTGCTGCCTGAAGAATAACTGTGCTCATGGGGGAAAGGCACAATCTAAAACTGCCACTTTTCCCCACCTGTTCTTCCCTTCTTCCTAATCTCCCTTCCCCATTTTCCTTCTCTTTCTCTTGATTCCATCTTCCCCTTCTATTTCTCTTTTACACAGCAAATAACTATATTTCTACTGTACTGTATGTACAAACTAGTATAAAACAGGTGTTCTAAAATGCACAGTACATGTATTTGTAAAATACCTCATGAACTTCATCATGATATTGTTGGAGTAATATTCATTGTTGTTATTTTATTAAGTAGATTTTTAAATCTATGTGAATTAAAAAAAAAACTAATTTAATTTAGAAATGTTGATATATTAATTGGGTCTTTTTTACAATATCTCAGAACGTATTCAATTTACAAGAAAAGATGACACTTCAATTTGGATAAGGATAGTTATACTTCTGTTGTGTTATTTTTTTTCAGAGTTTGGTAAAGGGAGACCAGGAAGAATATTTTGATAAACAGGATGATGTACAATATTCTTCTACCTCAGAAATAGTCAAAGATGAAATATCAAATATACCAGAAAGAGCAATATTACAGGTTGGTAAAAATCTGTGTAATTGATGGAGTTTTATTTGATACAGTGTTTAAAGAAAAGGACTGAATTATCTGTTAGTGATTGTGGCACTTTTTGCCAGTAAAACCCAGTGTGATGCGGATACAAACCTCACACTGACTAGGAAAGGGTTAATGAACTGCTGTGGGCTGAGTCAGTCCTACCCTGCTGCATCTGCAAGAGGTCTCAGGATTGGAGGGAGGGGTTAAAGATGGAGAGCCCAGCTCAGCTGTCAGGGAAGGAGAGCAGAACTCCAGCTCTCACTTCATGACAGAAGCCTGCTTGAGAGACTGATGCCTGTCAGGGTCTCCCTGAGGAAAGGTAGGCCGTATGCAAGACGACTGTGATGATTTGCTACCAGTGCCTTGCTTGTTGTTGCTGGGTAAGACTGCTGCAGGTGGTGCCCCACCTGAAGCAGGTGACAGCCAAATGAAAACCCTTTGTCTTATGTACATAACTGGGAACCCAGCAGATGTTGGCTATGAGCCCAGGAGCGATCTAGGGTTGTCAACTTTCTAATTGCTGAAAACTGGACATCCTGCCCTGCCCCTTGCCCCACCTCTTCCCCCTGAGGCCCCGCTCCTGGTCCACCTCTTTCTCCAACACCCTGCCCCCTGCTCAGTCTCTGTATTCATCTGGCACAACGCGAGCACCAAAATGCATAATTCATTTATAAAACACTCTTTATAAAAAGAGCGAGTACATTTCCCACAGTAGTACAAATACAATTCTGCATATTTCTAGTGATGTTCTCTATAAGGATAGCTGTTTTTAAGTTGGGTTAAAAAAATCAGGTGGATTAATAAAATGCAGTTGGGCATTGTCTGAAAAGTCAAACTTGTATTAAATGTTCCTGATCTGATTAGTAAGAGAAATGCATTGTGGGGGTTATTTTTTTGAATGTTTTAGTTTCTTAGGTTTATTGCTGAAATGACATTCTCAGTTGCATCTTCAAAGCATGCTCCACTCTCCTGCATCATATGGGGATATGGCCATGTTGGAGATGAGAGACAATTTTACTCTGTTCATCTTGGGGGAGTGGCAAGAAATTGTATGTCGCTGGGAGCCTGGTGGAGGGGATATCTAAAAGGCTATGAACCTTCATAGTTTGGGGCATGAACCAACCTCTAACTGTTGCCCCTACTTGGGAACCCCATAAGAGCAATGTGATTTTTTTTCTTTGCACCTTCTTCTCATTGGGACACAGTGGGGCGGAGAGGGGCATCGGTCCCTGCAGCAAGGGGATGGGGAGGAGTAACGGGGGCACAATGGGGCGGAAGGGGGGAATCGGTCCCCAGAGTGAGGGGCCAGGGCAGGGGCAATCAGGGCACAGTAGGGTGGAGGGGGGGTTAATCCTCAGAGTAGGAGGCTGAGGTGGGGGCATAATGGGGTGGGGAGGAGGGTCAGTCCCTGGAGTAAGGGGCTGGGGCAGGAAAATTGAGGCAGAGGATGGGGGGCAGACTGGCAATGCTGACCCAACACTTCCAAATCCCCTTTTCAACCGGACTTTCTGGTCTAAAACTGAACATCTGGCAACCCTATCTGTCACACACCCAGTTTACACTAAGGGTATGTCTACACTACGAGAGTAGTTCGATTTTACTTAAATCAAATATGTGGAATCCATATTACAAAGTCGAACGTGTGTATCCACACTAAGAACAGTAATTTGACTTTGTGAGTCCACACTAACGGGGCAAGCGTCGACATTGGAAGCGGTGCACTGTGGGCAGCTATCCCACAGTTCCCGCTGCCCATTGGAATTCTGGGTCGAGCCCCCAATGCCTGCTGGGGAAAAAAATGTGTCGAGGGTGGTTTTGGGTAACTGTCGTCATCCAACCATCACTCCCGCCCTCTCTCCCTGAAAGCGCCGGCGGGCAATCAGTTCGCGCACTTTTCTGGTGAGTGACAGCGCGGACGCCACAGCACTGCGACCATGGAGCCCGCTGCGATCATCGCTGCAGTTATAGCCGTTGTCAACACCTCGCACCTTATCATCCACCTTTCCCAGAGGCAGATGCTGAGAAATCGGGCGAGGAGGCTACGGCAGCGCGGTGAGGACATGAAGTCTGAGAGGGGCACAGACCTGTCACAAAGCACGGGACCCCGCGCCGTGAACATCATGGTGGCAATGGGTCATGTTGATGCTGTGGAACGGCGATTCTGGGCCCGGGAAACAAGCACGGACTGGTGGGACCGCATAGTGCTGCAGGTCTGGGATGAATCACAGTGGCTGCGAAACTTTCGCATGCGTAAGGGAACTTTCCTGGAACTTTGTGAGTTGCTGTCCCCTGCCCTGAAGCGCAAGGACACCCAGATGCGAGCAGCCCTGAGTGTCCAGAAGCGAGTGGCCATAGCCCTCTGGAAGCTTGCAACGCCAGACAGCTACCGGTCAGTCGCGAACCACTTTGGCGTGGGCAAATCTACCGTGGGGGTTGCTGTGATGCAAGTAGCCAACGCAATCGTTGAGCTACTGCTGTCAAAGGTAGTGACACTGGAAAGGTGGAGGTCATCATAGATGGCTTTGCCGCGATGGGATTCCCAAACTGCGGTGGGGCTATAGATGGAACTCACATCCCTATCCTGGGACCGGACCACCAGGCCAGCCAGTACATTAACCGAAAGGGCTACTTTTCAATGGTGCTGCAAGCACTGGTGGACCATAGGGGACGTTTTACAAACATCAACGTCGATTGGCCGGGCAAGGTTCATGACGCTCGTGTTTTCAGAAACTCTGGTCTGTTTAGATGGCTGCAGGAAGGTATTTACTTCCCGGACCACAAAATAACTGTTGGGGATGTGGAGATGCCTATAGTGATCCTCGGGGACCCAGCCTACCCGCTAATGCCCTGGCTCATGAAGCCCTATACAGGCGCCCTGGACAGTGAAAAAGGCAAATAGCCTGGCTGCTGATTACGCCCAGCCAGACAGCCGTGCGATTAGAAGAGCCCAGCGGGACGCGCTGTGCATCCAGGAGGCTTTGAAAGCTAGGTTCCTCAGTGAGCAGAGTAACCTGTGACTATTAACTTTCTTTAAAGAGAAGCTGAACCTGCCCCCGTTTCTTTACCCAGTGAATGTTGACTATCCTCTCCAGTTACATACCCCCTTCACCCCGTTCCCCCCCTTCCAACACACGTTTAAAAATAAAATAAATGGAACTTTGTTAATGAATCCCGTTTTCTTTATTACGGGTTTCACGGTAAACTGGGACGTAGACTGTGGTGGCGAGCGGGCGTAGTGATGGAAAGGACGCTTCTAAACTCGAGGAATGACAGGCTCCTGCTCCTAGAGCGGTCCGCAGTGCTGGACTGGTTGTTTCAACGGAGCCTGCCACCCCTCCTTTTCGGGACTCTGTGTGTGGGGGCTATGTGACTTTGTGGCGGGGGAGGACGGTTACAGATCCCCTGCTGCGTGGCTCTGTGATCCAGGATAAGGACCGCTGCATAAGATCTCTAACCGCCCTCCCCCGCCACAAAGTCACATAGCCCCCCACACACAGAACATGAAAACCACCTCCCAGACTGACCAGGGTGCCTAGTGACTGCAATGTGTGTGTGACCTTCTGCTGAACCTGCCCCCGTGTCTGTACCCTGGTAAAGGTGACTGTCCTCTCCAATTACCAACCCCCTTCCCCCCCTTCAAACACACTCTCCTCTAAAAGAACCTGACGGAAACAGTAATTAACAGAAATGTATTTTTTATTAGCAACTACACAGTTAGGGGATGAAACTGGGACGGGGGCTTGGGTGAGGCGGGAAGGAAAGGACTTATCAAATTTTTGGGAATGAGAGCCTTCTGGTACTGGAGCAGTCTGCAGGGGTGGAGTGACAGTTTTCACGGCCCCTGTCCCCCTCCTTCTTGGGACTTTTCGTGAGGGGGCTATGGGACTTTGTGGCGGGGGAGGGCAGTTAGAGATAGACTGCAGCGGGGCTCTGTCCTCCTGCCTCCGGTCCTGCAGAACATCCACAAGGCGCCGGAGCGTGCCCGTTTGCTCCCTCATTAGTCCAAGCAGCGTTTGAGTCGCCTGCTGGTCTTCCTGCCGCCACCTCTCCTCCCGTTCGCTGTGTGATCGATGGTACTGCGACATGTTCTCCCTCCACTGGGTCTGCTGGGCTGCCTCGGCTCGGGAGCAGCCCATAAGTTCTGAGAACATGTCGTCCCGTGTCCTTTTCTTTCTACGCCTAATCTGCGCCAGCCTCTGTGAGTGTGATGCCAGGGTAGGTCGGGAGACAGTCGCAGCTGTGGGATGGGAAAAAGGGAGTGAATTCCTCAGAAAGATAATTTTTTTTGTGAACAATGAACATAGTCTTTGTCTGTGAACAAGACCATGCACAGCACCTATCACATGCGCACTCAGGACAAGGTCGAATTTTCGGCCTTCGCATTCAGTGCCTGGGGTCTTGCAGTGCAGATCAGACAAGCGGGGCAGGACAGCGGAATTCGGGTAGCAGGCTGACATGGTAAGCCGTAGACTTTTGGCTGCTTAAAACTTTAATAATAGCATTGGCCTCCTTTCACGTTCAAAGCAATGCTCCTACCTTTGGCCAGTTCCTGCTGCCGGCAATCCGGCAAGCATGAACTCTGCCCCTGTCCCACCCCCTCGCTGCTGTCCCCGGGAAAGATCCCTGTATGCTGCCCCTCTCCCGCCTCCACCGCGTGGCTGTAAACTGCCGGTTACAGTTATATAAAGGAACAGGCAAGCAGTCCCAATAGTAACATTCCCCTAATTCAAATCAGGTCACCATGAGCGACATCACTCTGCTGAGGATTTCGGAGACAGAGAAATACCGCATGCTGCGTGAAAGCCAGCAAAAACCAGGGCCGTATGCTGCCATGCTCTGCAAGGCAATGATCCCAGAGTACTTGATGATAGCCTGGCGCGGAAAAGTTTCCTACCACGGAGGACACAATAAGGCCGCTGTGCCCAGGAACCTCATGCAAAGGCTTTCCAATTACCTCCAGGAGAGCTTCGTGGAGATGTCCCATGAGGATTTCAGCTCTATCCCTGGACATATAGACCTTATTTTCCAGTAGCTGCACTGGCAAGGACTAAACAGTAGAGCGCCTAGGGCAAACTAATCATGATAAACCGGACATTGTTAGATTCTTTTGCAGTAGTTGCACTGCCAAGGACTAAAACGTTAAGCGCCTAGGGCAAACTAATCATGAAAAACCCATTGTTAATATTCCTGTTCTGTTCAAAATAAATGTTTACATGTTTAAAACACTTACCGACTGATCCTTCCCCTGATTCTGGGTCCGGGTTAACGCCTGGGGACGGTTGGTAGGGGATCTCTGTGAGGGTGATGAAGAGATCCTGGCTGTCGGGGAAATCAGCGTTGTAAGCGCTGTCGACTGCCTCGTCCTCCGCATCTCCTTCCTCATCTTCCCCGTCCGCTAACATCTCCGAGGAAGCGGCCGTCGACAATATCCCATCCTCAGAGTCCACGGTCAGTGGTGGGGTAGTGGTGGCGGCCGCACCTAGGATGGAATGCAGTGCCTCGTAGAAACGGCATGTCTGGGGCTGGGATCCGGAGCGTCCGTTTGCCTCTTTGGTCTTCTGGTAGCCTTGTCTCAGCTCCTTGATTTTCACGCGGCACTGCGTTGCATCCCGGCTGTATCCTCTCTCTGCCATGGCTTTTGAGATCTTCTCGTAGATCTTTGCATTCCGTCTTTTCGATTGCAGCTCCGAAAGCCCGGACTCATCGCCCCACACAGCGATCAGATCCAAGACTTTCTGATCAGTCCATGCTGGGGCCCTCTTTCTATTCTGAGATTGCATGGTCACCTCTGCTGGAGAGCTCTGCATTGTTGCCAGTGCTGCTGAGCTCGCCACGATGTCCAAACAGGAAGTGAGATTCAAACTGGCCAGACAGGAAAAGGAATTCAAATTTTCCCGGGGCTTTTCTTGTGTGGCTGGTCAGAGCATCCGAGCTCGGACTGCTGTCCAGAGCGTCAACAGAGTGGTGCACTGTGGGATAGCTCCCGGAGCTATTAGCGTCGAATTCCATCCACACCTACCCTAATTCGACATGGCCATGTCGAATTTAGCGCTACTCCCCTCGTTGGGGAGGAGTACAGAAATCGAATTTAAGAGACCTCTATGTCGACCTAAATAGCTTCGTTGTGTGGACGGGTGCAGGGTTAATTCGATTTAACGCTGCTAAATTCGACATAACCTCCTAGTGTAGACCAGGCCTAAGAGAGAAACTTTATGTAGGGGTTCTTATCATGCCCGCATCACCTACAAAGACAATCATAACATAAGAATGGCCATACTGAGTCAGACCAATGGTCCATCTAACCCAGTATCCTGTCTTCTGACAGTGGCCAGTGCCAGATGCTTCAGAAAGAATGCACAGAACAAGGCAATTTTGAGTCATCCATCCCTTGTCATACAGTCCCAGCTTCTATCATTTGGAGGTTTAGGGACACCTGGAGCATATGGTTGTGTCCCTGACCATTTTGACTAATAGCTATTATGGACCTATCCTCCAAGAACTTATCTAATTCTTTTTTAACGCAGTTATACTTTTGGCCTCCACAGGTTGACTGTGTGAAGAAGTACTTCCTTACGTTTGTTTTAAATATGCTGCCTATTAATTTCATTGGGTAACCCTTAGTTCTTGTGTTATGTGAAGTGGTAAATAACACTTCCCTATTCACTTTCTCCATACTATTCTTGATTTTGTAGTCCTCTGTCTTATCTCCCCTTAGTCATCTCTTTTCTAAGGTGAACAGTCCCAGCCTTGTTAATCTCTCCTTACATAGAAGCTGTTCCATACCCCTAATAATTTTTGATGCCCTTTTCCAATTCTAATATTTTTTCTGAGATGATCTGACCAGAACTGCACATAGCATTCAAGGTGTGGGCGTCCTATGGATCTATATATGACATTATGATATTTTCTGTTTTATTATCTATCCCTTTCCCAGTGGTTCCTACCATTCTGTTAGCTTTTTTGACTGCTGCTGCCTATTGAGCACATGCTTTCAGAGAACTATCCACAATGATTCCAAGATCTCTTTCTTTAGTGGTAACTGCTAATTTAGATCCCATAATTTTGTCTGTATAGTTGGGCTTGTGTTTTCCAATGTACATTTTTTTGCCCAGTCACCTAGTTTAGTGAGATACCCTGACAGGTTTCAGAGTAGCAGCCGTGTTAGTCTGTATCCGCAAAAATAACAGGAGTACTTGTGGCACCTTAGAGACTAACAAAATGCTCTAATAAATTTGTTAGTCTCTAAGGTGCCACAAGTACTCCTGTTATTTTTGAGATACCCTGGTAACTCTTTGCAGTCAGTTTTAGACTTAGCTATTTTAGTAATTTTGTATTATCCACAAATTTTTCCACCCCACATTGTCACTCCTTTTCCAGATCATTTCTGAATATGTTGAACAGCATGGGTCCCTGTACAAATCTTTGGGGGACTCCACTGTTTACCTCTCTCCATTGTGAAAACTGGCCATTTATTCCTACCCTTTCTTTCCTGTCTTTTAACTGTTACTGATCCACAAGAGGGCCCTCCCTCTTGTGCCATGACTCCTTACTTTGCTTAAGAGCCTTTGGTGTGGGACCTTATGAAAGGCTTTCTGAAAGTTTAAGTACACTATATCAACTGGATCACCCTTGACCACATGCTTGTTTGACCCTCTCAAAGAATTCTAATACATTGATAAGGCATGACTACCATCTGGTCCTGGTGAGTTACAATTGTTTAATTTATCAGTGTGTTCCACAACTTCTTCTATTGACAACTCAATCTGGGACAGTTCCTCAGATTTGTCACGTAAAAAGAATGGCTTGGTTGTGGGGATCTTCCCCAAATCCTCTGTAGTGAAGACCGATGCAAATAATTAATTCATCTTCTCTGCAGAAGCCTTGTCTTCCTTGAGTGCTCCTGTCCAGTGGCCTCACTGCCTGTTTGGCAGGCTTTCTGCTTCTGATGTACTTAACATTTTTTTGCTGTTAGTGTTTGTGTCTTTAACTAGTTGCCCTTCAAATTCTTTCTTGGCCTGCCTTACTATACTCCTACGTTTAACTTGCCAGAGTTTATATTCCTTTCTGTTTTCCTCACTAAGATTTGACTTCCAGTTTGAAAGGATGCCTTTTTACCTCTAACTGCCTCTTTTACTCTGTTTTTTAGCCATGTTGGCATTTTCTGGATCGTCTTACTGTTTTTTTTTTTTTAAATTTAGAGTATACATTTAGTTCGAGCCTCTATTATGATGTTTTTAAATAGGCCCCGTGCAGTTTGCAGGCATTTCATCCTTGTGACTGTTCCTTTTAATTTCAGTTTAACTAGCTTCTTCATTTTTGTGTAGTTCCCCTTTTTGATGTTAAATGCTACTGTGGTGGGTTTATTTGGCATTTTCCCCCTACCAGGATGTCAAATTTAATTACATTATGGTCACTGTTACCAAGAAGTTCAGCTATATTCATGTCATTGCAGATGCCTCCCGGCTGGGTTGGGGAGAACATGTAGATGACTAGAAAACTCAGGGTTCCTGGATGCTGCAGGAATTCAAGCTATATATCAATCTTCTCAAGGTGCAGGCAGTACATGAAATATGCAGGATGTTCCTACCTCTTATTTGATCCACACATGTCCAGGTCAGATTGGACAACATGACCACTGTCTGTTACATAAACAAATGGGGGAAGCAAAATCTATGCCACTCAACAGGGAAATGGTCCATCTCTGGAGCTGGTGTATCCAGCATCAGATTGTCCTGTCAGTAGTACATATGCCAGTAGTAAAGAACTCACTGACAGCGTCAGCAGGCATTTCCACAGCGATCATGAGTGGGAACTCCATGCTTTGATACTGCAGTACATCTTTTGTTGATCAGTCTTCCCATCCTGGGACCTCTTTGCAACCTAGGGAAACATGAAGTGCCTGATCTATTGCTCTTGAGCCACCAACTGCCTCAACTCCAGAGTAGATACCTTTGTGGTGAAATGGTTGGACCTGCTGATGTACTCCTTCTCTCCCATTGCTCTGCTATCTCACATCCTCAGAAAAATCAAGTTGGACAGGGCAGCAGTGATCCTGATAGCTCCATGGTGGCTGAGAAGATTCTGGTTCACTTGCAATTGGCCTCACATCCATTCATTCACCTACAACAGTTCCCAGAGCTACTGCCTCAGAATGGCAACAGGACCACCAACCCCATCCCAGTGTCCCTCCATCTGGTGGCATGTTTTTTTTGGATGGACAACGAGCTTAGAGAGATCATGCTCAGACAAGGTCCAGTTCATCCCTGACTACAACACCAGTCCCTCTACAAGGAAGTGCTATGCCACCAAGTGGAAGCAATTCTCTATATGGTGTCAGCAGCTCCAAGTACCTCTTGAGGAATCTGGAATTCTTCTCATTCTGGGCTGTCTTCTGTCCTTGAAAACATTGGGCTTGTCCATCAATTCCCTATGGGCACATTTGGCAGCCATGAATGCCTTTAATCCCCTGGTGGAGAGCTAATCCTTTTTCACGCATCTCACAGCCATGAAGTTCCTCAAGGGCATTATCAGGACGTTCCCTCTGGTATCTAAACCTGCCCCTGGGATTTGAATCTTGTCTTTTTGGCACTTATGAACCCACCATTTAAGCCTTGGCCTCCTGCTCCCTCTTGCACCTATCTGTGACGTTGGCTTTCCTGATGGCAATCACCTCTGCTAGGAGAGTGGGTGAACTCAGGGCCCCTTGTGCCCGACCTTCTTTACACAGTGTTTCACAGAGATAAAGTATCTTTGAGATTGTATCCCAGGTTCATCCCAAAGGTTTCTTCAGAATTTCACCTGAACCAGATGTTTCATCTCCTGAGCTTCTACCCAAAGCTTCACCATAATACAATGGACAGGACATTTTACTCACTGGATTTACGAAGGTGCTAGCCTTTTATTTGCACAGGACATGACCCTTTTGGAAGTCTCCAAAATTATTTTTCTCCATCACCAAAAAGTTTAGAGGGGAAACAATGTTTTCCCAAAGACTCCTTTTAAATGGATTTCTAGCTGCATGCTCCTTTTTGTTACAAATTTATGGACGCCCCTCCACAGATGGCTTCCCTACAAGGAATTCCCCTCTCTGAGATCTGTAGGTCAGCAACTTTGGGCTCTGTTCACACTTTCTCTGGGCATTACATCCTTCTGCCAGGGATACTTCCTTTGGTTCAGCCATCTTGCAGTCTGTGGTGTAGAACACTTCTTTGCACCCTCCCCCTTGGGAGTCACCCCCAGTGAATATCCATTGGGACCAGAACTCAAGAAAAGAGGATTACTTACCTTATTATAACTGGAGTTCCTGGAGATGTGGCCCCTATGGATATTCCATGATCTGTCCTCCTTTCCTTCTGCTTGGAATACCTCTTGATTAATGCTAGAGTAAGAACTAGAGAGGTAGTTGGTCCAGCCTTGGTTCAGAGCATGAGGACAAGAAGAGCATAGGCACAGACTGCTGCTATTGAAAAATCTTCTGGTCCTGGATACATTGAGCTCATGCATGCCACAGTGAAAACCCATAGGGACCACCACACACCTCAAAGAGCTCTAGTTACTATAAGGCAAGTAACTTTTTTTTCTCTCTTTTATACCACTCCACTTTTTTCCAGTGGGGGGAAAATGAGAAAAAGTGGGGGGAGGAAGCAAAATCTTTGAATCTGAAATGAAACATAAGATGTTGGGTTGGTTTGTTTGGGAAAAAATGAACAAAATATTTAAAATTCTTTCAGAATTGTTCATGAAAATTAAAATGTCCAGCCCTATATAAAAGTAATTTTTCTACTACTAGTTATTCTGCTAAATGCACACTGACGGTAAATATATACAAAATGTATATTGTGGATGAGTTGATGTTACTCTGAGAAGTTAATTAAGTACTTTCCTAACTTTTATGTTTAAATTTGTAACCTCATTGTTGCAATAACATTTTCCCTTAAATTTCTTTTTTCTTTTGAAAAACAAAAAAGAGGAGGAAAAATAAGGAGAAAGAAATAGCTCATGCACAATAATATAAGTATTTAAATAACCCACAATTTGCACCTCTCTGAATTGCATAGGCTGGGAGAGAGGTGAGTTCAAATCTTTGCTGATGCTGTTCTCCATCTGGAGACAGTTTTCTGTAAGCCTGGGGCAACAGGGCAGCTACACTTTACTTCATATTGTGATTGCTATACCTTTGCTAAATAATTTTTTAAAAAGACACCTGGAGTCAGATACAAACAAGTCCTGAGGGCCCATAATTCATGGAAGGGAGAGCTGGAGCCTTCACAATCTACTCCCCCTTGTCTCTGAATCTGTGAAGCTCCTTCACACTAATAATATGCAGCAGTTGGAACTGTGTAGACTTTAGAAGAATGGGATGACAGATCTGAGGATCAGCTACAGAACTCACTATACAGCATGCTTAGCAGGGCCGGCTCCAGGGTTTTGGCCGCCCCAAGCAGCCCAAAAAAAAAAAAAAAAAAAAAAAAAAGCTGTGATCGCGATCTGGTGGGAGGTCCTTCGCTCCGAGCGGGAGTAAGGGACCATCCGCCGAATTGCCGCCGAATAGCTGGACGTGCCGCCCCTCTCCCGAGCGGCCGCCCCAAGCACCTGCTTGCCAGGCTGGTGCCTGGAGCCGGCCCTGCTTCTTAGGAAACTGGTAGATATGCCAGAGGAAATATGCATGAGCATTAATGCTGTTGATGCTATTTTTTGCCTTCTGTTAGACTCTTCCCCCTAGAAAGCAGCCAATACACTATGTTTAAAGTCTGTTTTGTTTAGCTGTTTTTTGAGTTACTGGTGAGCAAATCATTAAAAACAAAAACAACCCCCCCCCCCCAAAAGAAAAACAGAATAGTCCATTTTTCACTGTCCGATAACTCAAAAACTGCTGAAGAGATTTTCTTCTGGTTTTTTTTATTTAAAAAAAAATCACTTCTGGGTTAAAAGCCAGCATAACAAGTTTAAGTCATGAAGGAGGAATGTTCAGAATGTTGTAAATTAAAACAAGGTTGTAATAAAACTCCATGCCTAATCTTAATTACAGCATTTGCTGCTGGAGATCCATCATGCAGCTACCCAAATCAACTAATCAGTTAGGTTGGACAGCATTCTTCTTTGATACTGAGATTATGTTTAATTAATACATGCAGAACTGATAAATAAGACTTGCATCCTCAGAAGTACAAATCTCATGCAGCGTGTTCTCATTTTAAAAATTAATATCCATGTAAAGATCCTGATTCAGCAAAGCAGCCATATTCAGGACAGATTTAAGCATGTTCTTAAAGTTAAGTGTGCATATAAGTGCTGTCCTGAATAGGGGATAGACTTAAGTACATGCTTAAGTGTTTTCCTGAATTGAAGCTTGATAGATCTGGCTCTAAGTGGACTGTGGGCAAACTTGGTGGGCTGGGAAGATACATGCCTGCAGTCTATGGTTCACTAATGGTTGTCTCAGATATAGAACTGCTTGCCTGGGTTTGTTTATGTTTGCTCTTTTGAAATTTTAACTCTTTAGGGTTTTAATAGGTTTTTAGATTCTCCTAGACGCTGACCACTTTCAACTCCCACTTAACGTCAATGGGAGTTGGAAGTACTCAGGATCAGGCCCTTAATACAATAGGATTTGATTTCTAACTCGTTAAATTCAAGGGATTATAAAGAAATAATTGAAAAACTGCTATAAAGGTAATTCAAAGTAGGATTCAAGGTGTTGGCTTTACCTATGAAGCCCTTAATGGTTTGGGCCAGGGTTACCTGAGGGATCACCTCTTTCTCCATGATTTACTGCCACAGTAAAGATCAGCAGAGGTGCTCAAGCAGGAGTTCCCTCAGTATAAATGATAGGGAACATCTGGCAGGGCATTGTCTGTGAGCAGTGCTGGTTGGAACTTGCTCCCACCTGGGTCCACCAGAGTCTGGATTTGTGAATCTTCTGAGCATGTTGCAAAACCCATCTTTTCCCCTCTTTTGTTAATGCTGTTAAGGAGAGTGTGAGTTGAGGTGGATATATTTATGGGCAGTCCTTTGTCTATGTTTAGACTGTAAATTAAAGTTTGTGGGCGAGGCACCGGGAGCACTGAATAGTGTAGCCTTTTACTTTATTAGGAATAGATTTAGTTATGTTATTTTACACCATTGTGGCTCTGGTGGCTACAGTTTCAGGCTCAACAGAGTGAAAGTTACCTCTGCTACTTTGTCTCAGATTTAGAGATTCTAGGAACACATGAAGACCAACAATAGTGACCACACATATATTCACACGTACAACATCTTGTCTGTTTTACAAGTTTTATTAATCACAAGCAAGATTATGATTACCTAAGCACACATAAATCCTACAAATACCAATGCACAAGTTATAAATATAGTCATACTCACATTCTCGAAGATATTCTTAGTTCCTGATGGATTCCTCACCAATTGATCATCAATAAAGGGGTGATTCCTGTTGGGGTTTTGCCCTAGGCATTCCATTTTTACTTAACCAGGGAACCCTCTTTTATTTTCTGATTCTGACTACACTTAACATTCTACGTATGTGCATGAAGATGTCAGCCCTCTTTTCCCTTATCTGTATTTCCAGACCCCATGAATATTGGGGTGCCCCAATTTTCATAGGCTGTTTGTAGTTCCTCTTGTACTTATTAGCATTTATGCACAAAATGTACCCAGTGGTCAGGACAAACATTTGAAAAGATGTTACAATAAGGCAGGGGTTCTCAAACTTCATTGCATCACAACCCCCTCTGACAACAAAAATTACAACATGACCCCAGGAGGGGGGACTGAGCCCACCTGAGCCCCGCCGCCCCAAAGGCTTCAGCTCCAGGCAAGGGGCCTGTAACCTGAGCCCCGCTGCCTGGGGCTGACACCCTAGGTCTTCATCTTTGGCCGCAGGCAGTGGGGCTCGGGCTTTGGCACCAGGCCCCAGCAAGTCTAACGCCAGCCCTGGTGACTCCCAGTTTGAGAACCGCTGCAATAAGGCGTCTTGTGATCTTGAACAATACATTGCGGTTGGTTTTCCACAACATCATCTATTGGCACATCTTTACAGTAGTCTTGTGATCTTTACTGGCATAGGGTTACTCTTCAGTTGCTTACTTATGTCAAGCTTTCTTAAGCCTATGGCCTAGTATGGTTAAGCTTGAAATCTTATAGGCCTCAGTCTGTAGGCCTTGTGTTTCAGCCCTGCTTTACTTATATAACCTAATGCATACTTATCAAGCCTAAATACTTATTAATATTATACTTCTATAATCCTACAATTTAAATCTGTTTAGCATACATTGATTATATATAACATAGCATATGAGTTAATCATAACATTACACAGCACACAAATAAATGGATGATAAAATAAACTAATTGGCTACAATGGGTGCCTAGAGATGGATTTTAAAATTTAAAGAAAAAAACATAAAAGAAAAAGCTCTGTACTGATCTGGGAAATGTAATGAATCCATCTATGTATATATGGACTCTTTTTAAGTTTTCAGTTCTAGTATGTCATTTCATATTTAAAAATAGAATATGCTAGTGCTGAAATCTATATTCAATTTAATCACATCTCCCTTATGTTCTAGGAGAAGTAACTAACTGCAGGCAGAGGACAAGCTGCTTCTCGAAAGAGATTATTCTAAGTTGCTACTCCCAAAATGTTTGTGGAGATGAAATTTTTGGGAAGCAATAATGTAAGAGGGATGTGGAAAAGAAAATTCACAATGATATCTCTAGGATACAGATTGTGACCAAATCAGTTATCTTTTGGAGCCTACTAACATAGCGCATCGAGCAATATCAGGCTCTTTACAGAGATCTGTGGGGTAAATTTCATAGCAAACTTTGCCTAGGCCTGTGAAAGGTGCTTCAGACAAGGAGATCTGATATCCTCATTCCTGTGACTCCTTTAAAAATCTTCCTCTCAGGACTCGGTTAGCTGAGAAAACTGATCCCTTGATTGCTATATCAGGCACTTGGTCATAAGTGGCTGTATAATGCCTTATCTGACATCACATGGCTCTAGAGGGGAAAGTAGATCCTACTTCAGCCAGGGGTGAAAGTAACTTACAGGACTTACTGGTACTGCCGGAGTCCTGAGGGGGGCGTGGCCTCATCCAGAAGAGGCGTGGCCTCAACCGGAAGAGGCGGGGCCTCTCAATATTTAAAGGCCCTGGGGCACCGGCTGTGGCTGGGAGCCCCAGGGCCTTTAAATCAACCCGGGGCTCCCAGCTGCAGAGGTGGCTGGGAGCCCCCGGGGCTCAGGGGCAAATTAAAGGGCCTCGGGCTCCGGCCGCCGCAGAGCTCCGGGCCCTTTAAATCCCCACCGCAGCTCCGGCAGCCGGAGCTGCGGGCGGGATTCAAAGGGCTCTGGGCTCCCCACTGTGGCGGGGAGCTCTGAGCCCTTTAAATCCCTGCCGCAGAAGCCGGTGCAGTCCGGCACAGCGTACTGGCTCTTGCCGGTACGCCGGACCGGACCGACTTACTTTCACCTCTGACTTCAGCATAACATACTTCAGTCATATAAAATAGCTGACAGAAGCATTTTAAGTCTGTTGTTTTGGGTTGGTGAATGAATATTGTCTTTTTTTTTTAAGTCTAGTGGTATTTCTTAAGCAATATTTTCTATTTTCATACATTCTGTTTTTCTATCCTAGATCTTCCATTATATCAACTTAATTGATCTGGCAAGATGTGCTCAAGTTAGCCGATCCTGGATGTTGCTAACACAGGCTAGTTCAATATGGACTGATGTAAGTAAGACTACTTGCAACTATGACATAATAAGAGGTTTAATGTTTTACTTCAACTTTATTGAAAAAAAAAAGAGGATAAACCAAGCTAGTAGGTTACCTTTTAAAAAATTATAAGGACCTGGGGTGAAATCCTGATGCCACTGAAGTAAATGGCAAAATTCCTTTTAATTTCAATGTACCCAGGATTTCACCTCTCTTCTCAATTATATAAATATAAATTAGGAGTAAATCCAGTGAATCAATTGTGTTACATCACTGTAAAACTGGTGTAAGTGAAAGGAGAATCAGACACTATATATATTTACAACTTGAATTCATTGTAGGTATAAAAATATCAGATCCTTTTACTTTCTTACACAATTTGTATTCATTCAGTGAGTTTGTGTCTGAATTTCTTACATTCAGGACATGATCTATACATTTGTCATTTTAAAATCAGGAATAGTCAACTACTACTGACTATCGAAATATAATTAAGTATGATTTAAGGAAACTAAACACTGAAATCCAAAATAATAATCCAGAAACTGAAGGCTAAAATCCAAATAATAATAAAATATATCAAGTATTTTGCTCTCATAACTAAAAGAATGGTCAAGTTATGAACATGGTGTAGAATGTTTTGTTTATTGTTATTGGTCATTAGATGAAAATTACAATTTAAAGTTTTGCTTGTCTGCCACTAGAACACTGACAGTAATAACAGAAACTCTGAAGATAGATTTTATTATTCTTCAGTAAAAACAACACTTACTCCATTCTGGAAACTGCAAAAGAGAGAATTCGTAATAAACTCTAAAGTCACATGTACTCTGTCTCACAAAATTCTGAACCTTCTGGTTATTTCAGGAACATCAGGTTATTTATTTCAAAGGGTATTCCTGTCTGAAAAAAATACATACATGTGGATAATCTGTTTGTAATGTGTATATATCATTTTGTCTAATCTTATCAAACTATCAAAAAGTTAAGAAAGAAGCAGTCATCATTAGCATCTCTTCTTTGTGCAAGATAATAAGTACTGTAGTAAGAAGAGAATGAATTTTAGTGAAACTATTTCTCAGTATCGGAAATATTAGGAGGTCTCACAGATCCCTTCTGAACATAAGAGCAGTAAGCACTTCTGTAGTAATGGATTTCAGAGTAGCAGTCGTGTTAGTCTGTATCCGCAAAAAGAACAGAAGTACTTGTGGCACCTTAGGCCTGGTCTACACTAGGAGTTAATGTCGAATTTAGCAGCGTTACATCGAATTAACTCTGCACCCGTCCACACAACGAAGCTATTTAGTTCGACATAGAGGTCTCTTAAATTCGACTTCTGTACTCCTCCCCAACGAGGGGAGTAGCGCTAAATTCGACATGGCCATGTCGAATTAGGCTAGATGTGGATGGAAATTGACGGTAATAGCTCCGGGAGCTATCCCACAGTGCACCACTGTGTTGACGCTCTGGACAGCAGTCCGAGCTCGGATGCTCTGACCAGCCACACAGGAAAAGCCCCGGGAAAATTTGAATTCCTTTTCCTGTCTGGCCAGTTTGAATCTCATTTTCTGTTTGGACATCGTGGCGAGCTCAGCAGCACTGGCAACGATGCAGAGCTCTCCAGCAGAGATGGCCATGCAATCTCAGAATAGAAAGAGGGCCCCAGCATGGACTGATCGGGAAGTCTTGGATCTGATCGCTGTGTGGGGCGATGAGTCCGGGCTTTCCGAGCTGCGATCGAAAAGACGGAATGCAAAGATCTACGAGAAGATCTCAAAAGCCATGGCAGAGAGAGGATACAGCCGGGATGCAACGCAGTGCCGCGTGAAAATCAAGGAGCTGAGACAAGGCTACCAGAAGACCAAAGAGGCAAACGGACACTCCGGATCCCAGCCCCAGACATCCCGTTTCTACGAGGCACTGCATTCCATCCTACGTGCGGCCGCCACCACTACCCCACCACTGACCGTGGACTCTGAGGATGGGATATTGTCGACGGCCGCTTCCTCGGACATGTTAGCGGACGGGGAAGATGAGGAAGGAGATGCGGAGGACGAGGCAGTCGACAGCGCTTACAACGCTGATTTCCCTGACAGCCAGGATCTCTTCATCACCCTCACAGAGATCCCCTACCAACCGTCCCCAGGCGTTAACCCGGACCCAGAATCAGGGGAAGGATCAGTCGGTAAGTGTTTTAAACATGTAAACATTTATTTTGAACAGAACAGGAATATTAACAATATTAACAATGGGTTTATCATGATTGGTTTGCCCTAGGCGCTCTACTGTTTAGTCCTTGCCAGTGCAGCTACAGTAAAATCCGGTCTATATGTCCGGGGATAGAGCTGAAATCCTCATGGGACATCTCCATGAAGCTCTCCTGGAGGTAATTGGAAAGCCTTTGCATGAGGTTCCTTGGGAGAGCGGCCTTATTGTGTCCTCCGTAGTACGAAACGTTTCCGCGCCAGGAGATAAGCAAGTACTCGGGGATCATTGCCTTGCAGAGCATGGCGGCATACGGCCCTGGTCTTTGCAGGCTTTCCCGAAGCATCCTTTCTTTCTCGATCTCTGAAATCCTCATCAGAGTGATGTCGCTCATGGTGACCTGCTTTGAATTAGGTAGGGGAATGTTAGTATTGGGACTGCTTGCCTGTTCCTTTACAGAACTGTAACCGGCGGTTTACAGCCACGCGGTGGAGGCAGGAGAGGGGCATCATACAGGGATCTTTCCCTGGGACAGCCGCGAGGGGGTGGGACAGGGGCAGAGTTCATGCTTGCCGGATTGCTGGCAGCAGGAACTGGCCAACGCTAGGAGCATTGCTTTGAATGTGAAAGGAGGCCAATGCTATTATTCAAGTTTTAAGCAGCCACAAGTCTACGGCTTACCATGTCAGCCTGCTACCAAAATTCCGCTGTCGTGCCCCGCTTGTGTGATCTGCACTGCAAGACCCCAGGCACTGAATGCGAAGGCCGAAAATTCGACCTTGTCCTGAGTGCGCATGTGATAGGTGCTGTGCATGGTCTTGTTCACAGACAAAGACTATGTTCATTGTTCACAAAAATTTATCTTTGTGAGGAATTCACTCCCTTTTTCCCATCCCACAGCTGCGACTGTCTCCCGACCTACCCTGGCATCACACTCCCAGAGGCTAGCGCAGATTAGGGGTAGAAAGAAGAGGACACGGGAGGACATGTTCTCGGAACTTATGGGCTGCTCCCGAGCCCAGGCAGCCCAGCAGACCCAGTGGAGGGAGAACTTGTCCCAAATCCATCGATCACTCATTGAACGGGAGGAGAGGTGGCGGCAGGAAGACCAGCAGGCGACTCAAACGCTGCTTGGACTAATGTGGGAGCAAACGGACACGCTCCGGCACCTTGTGGATGTTCTGCAGGACCGGAGGCAGGAGGACAGAGCCCCGCTGCAGTCTATCTGTAACCGCCCTCCCCCGCCACAAAGTCCCATACCCCCCTCACCCAAAGTCCCAAGAAGGAGGGGCGGCAGAGTCCGTGAAAACTCTCACTCCACCCCTGCAGAATGCTCAAGTAGCAGAAGGCTCTCATTCCCCAAAATTTGATAAGTCCTTTCCTTCCCGCCTCACCCAAGCCCCCGTCCCAGTTTCATCCCCCAGTTTCACGTGTAGTTGCTAATAAAAAATATGTTTCTGTTAATTACTGTTTCCATCATGTTCTTTTAGAGGAGAGTCTGTTTGAAGGGGAGGAAGGGGGTTGGTAATTGGACAGGACAGTCACCTTTACCAGGGTACAGACGCGGGGGCAGGTTCAGCAGCAGGGCACACACACATTGCAGTCACTAGTTACCCTGGTCAGTCTTGGAGGTGGTTTTCATGTTCTCTGTGGGGGGGGGCTATGTGACTTTGTGGCGGGGGAGGGCGGTTAGAGATCTTATGCAGCGGTCCTTATCCTGGATCACAGAGCCACGCAGCAGGGGATCTGTAACCGTCCTCCCCCTGCCACAAAGTCACATAGCCGCCACACACAGAGTCCCGAACAGGAGGGGTGGCAGGCTCCGTTGAAACAACCAGTCCAGCACTGCGGACCGATCTAGGAGCAGGAGCCTGTCATTCCTCGAGTTTAGAAGCGTCCTTTGCATCACTACACTACACCCGCTCCCCACCACAGTCTGCGTCCCAGTTTAAACACTTTACCGTGAAAACAGTAATAAAGAAAACGGTGTTCATTAACAAATTTCCAGTGATTTTATTTTTAAACGTGTGTTGGAAGGGGGGGAACGGGGTGAACGGGGTATGTGACTGGAGAGGATAGTGAACATTCACTGGGTAAAGAAACGGGGGCAGGTTCAGCTTCTCTGTAAACAAACTTCATAGTCACAGGTTACCCTGCTCACTCAGGAACCTAGCTTTCAAAGCCTCCCGGATGCACAGCGCGTCCCGCTGGGCTCTTCTAATCGCCCGGCTGTCTGGCTGGGCGTAATCAGCAGCCAGGCTATTTGCCTCAACCTCCCACCCCGCCATAAAGGTGTCCCCTTTGCTCTCACAGAGATTGTGGAGCACACAGCAAGCTGCAATAACAATGGGGATATTGGTTTCGCTGAGATCAGAGCGAGTCAGTAAGGTTCTCCATCTCCCCTTGAGACGTCCAAAAGCACACTCCACCACCATTCTGCACTTGCTCAGCCGGTAGTTGAAGAGTTCTTTTTCACTGTCCAGGGCGCCTGTATAGGGCTTCATGAGCCAGGGCAGTAGCGGGTAGGCTGGGTCCCCGAGGATCACTATAGGCATCTCCCCATCCCCAACAGTTATTTTGTGGTCCGGGAAGTAAATACCTTCCTGCAGCCGTCTAAACAGACCAGAGTTCCTGAAAACACGAGCGTCATGAACCTTGCCCGGCCATCCGACGTTGATGTTTGTAAAACGTCCCCTATGGTCCACCAGTGCTTGCAGCACCATTGAAAAGTAGCCCTTTCGGTTAATGTACTGGCTGGCCTGGTGGTCCGGTCCCAGGATAGGGATGTGAGTTCCATCTATAGCCCGACCGCAGTTTGGGAATCCCATCGCGGCAAAGCCATCTATGATGACCTGCACGTTTCCCAGGGTCACTACCTTTGAGAGCAGTACCTCAACGATTGCGTTGGCTACTTGCATCACAACAACCCCCACGGTAGATTTGCCCACGCCAAAGTGGTTCGCGACTGACCGGTAGCTGTCTGGCGTTGCAAGCTTCCAGAGGGCTATGGCCACTCGCTTCTGGACACTCAGGGCTGCTCGCATCCGGGTGTCCTTGTGCTTCAGGGCAGGGGACAGCAACTCACAAAGTTCCAGGAAAGTCCCCTTCCGCATGCGAAAGTTTCGCAGCCACTGTGATTCATCCCAGACCTGCAGCACTATGCGG
Source organism: Emys orbicularis (assembly GCF_028017835.1). Classification (NCBI taxonomy): domain Eukaryota; kingdom Metazoa; phylum Chordata; order Testudines; family Emydidae; genus Emys; species Emys orbicularis. The sequence continues at coordinate 27,713,230 of NC_088683.1, read as the reverse complement.
TCCCACCAGTCCGTGCTTGTTTCCCGGGCCCAGAATCGCCGTTCCACAGCATCAACATGACCCATTGCCACCATGATGTCCTTGGCGCGGGGTCCCGTGCTTTGTGACAGGTCTGTGCCACTCTCAGACTTCAGGTCCTCATCGCGCTGCCGTAGCCTCCTCGCCCGATTTCTCAGCATCTGCCTCTGGGAAAGGTGGATGATAAGGTGCGAGGTGTTGACAACGGCCATAACTGCAGCGATGGTCGCAGCGGGCTCCATGCTCGCAGTGCTGTGGCGTCCGCGCTGTCACTCACCAGAAAAGCGCGCAAAATGAAATGATTGCCCGCCGGCGCTTTCAGGGAGGGAGGGCGGGAGTGACGGTTGGATGACGACAGTTACCCAAAACCACACTCGACACATTTTTTTCCCCAGCAGGCATTGGGGGCTCGACCCAGAATTCCAATGGGCAGCGGGGACTGCGGGAACTGTGGGATAGCTGCCCACAGAGCACCGCTTCCAATGTCGACGCTTGCCCTGTTAGTGTGGACTCACAAAGTCGAATTACTGTCCTTAGTGTGGATACACACGTTGGACTTTGTAATATCAATTCCACATATTCGATTTAAGTAAAATCGAACTACTCTCGTAGTGTAGACATACCCTTAGAGACTAACAAATTATTTGAGCATAAGCTTTCGTGGGCTACAGTCCACTTCATCAGATGCATAGAATGGAACATATAGTAAGAAGTTATGTATACATACAGAGAACATGAAAAGGTGTAAGTTGCCATACCAACTCTAAGAGGCTAATTAATTAAGATGAGCTATTATCAGCAGGAGGAAAAAAAACTTTTGTAGTGATAATCATTTCAGACAGTTGACAAGAAGGTGTGAGGATACTTAACATGGGGTAATAGTTTCAATTTGTGTAATGAGACAACCACTCCCAGTCTCTATTCAAGCCCAAGTTAATGGTATCTAGTTTGCAAATTAATTCTAGTTCAGCAGTTTCTCGTTGGAGTCTGTTTTTGAAGCTTTTCTGTTGCAAAATTGCCACCTTTAAGTCTGTTACTGAGTGACCAGAGAGGTTGAAGTGTACTCCTACTGGTTTTTTAATGTTATGATTCCTGATATCAGATTTGCGTCCATTTATTCTTTTGCGCAGAGACTGTCTGGTTTGACCAATGTACATGGCAGAGGGGCATCTATCAATGTGATATATGCCATCATGTGCGAGCAATGCCCCTCTGCCATGTACATGGTAGCTTTTATCTTTGTAATGATGCACAGAAAAATTAAGTGACTTGAGCATGATCGCTTAGGGTGAAATCCTACTCTTAATGAAGTCAGTGGCAAAACTTCGTTGACTTCAGTATAAGAACCACCAGGCCCTCCATGAGACTCCCAATCGTGTGCTCTAACCACTAACCTACTCTCGCCCTCCTTCTGAATTAAAATAATGGTGATTGCTCTTCATAATGATTGAAGTAGAGCACATATGGCATAAAATGTAAAATGGATAGATTTAGTACAGTGGATGTAACATAAGTTACCCTTTTAAAGGTGACCTACAAAGGAAAGATATGTTTGTGATCTTTCTTGTCTTTTTATGAAGAACAAGTTTAAAGAAGGCTTGAATATTCATTTTTTATCTTAAAAAAGGAGGGATTTTTAGATGGTTTTTGTTGTTAGAAATATCTGGACTTGACTTTCCCGTGTTTCCTAGAAGACTCCTTAGTCAGACTGTTTGAAACTATTTTCTCATTTTTTTTTGTTAACACATATTTAACTCAGAGTTTTAACTCTTCAGGGAGTGGGAGGGAAGGAAGATTAAAGATCCTCCCATGCCTAGTTCTTTAGCTTAACTTGGGTCCAGGCAGAGGTGAAAGTAAGTTGGTACAGTCCAGTCCAGCGTACTGGCAAGAGCCGGTACACCGCCGACTGCACTGGCAAGGGGCAGCTTCCCCAGGTCAGCGATTTAAAGGGCTGGGGCTCCTGGGGCCAGCCGGAGCCCCGGGCCCTTTAAATTGCCGCAGAGCCCCGCTGTTGGAGCCCTGGGGCTCTGGCAGCGGGACTCTGACCGCGATTTAAAGGGTCAGGGGCTCCGCTGTGGTAGCGACACCCGGAGCCCTGGGTCCTTTAAATTATCGCCAGAGCCCTGCTGCTGGAGCCCTGGGACTCCTGTCCACCGCCGCACTTACTGCTCCTGCCGTGATTTAAAGGGCCCGGGGCTCCCAGCTGCTGCTACTGCAGCCGGAGCCCCAGGCCCTTTAAATCCCGATTTAAAGGGCCTGGGGATTTAAAGCCCCCACTCTTCCGGTTGAGACCCCACCCCTTCCGGTTGAGTCCCCACCCCTGCTCAGGACTCCGGTGTACCGGTAAGTCCTTTAAGTTACTTTCACCCCTGGGTCCAGGTCTCTAATCATTCAGCAAAAGAGGGAAGACAAAACTTTATATTCCTGATATATCTAAGGTTAAAAATTAATCTTAAAAAAATCGTTTACAATAATTTAGGTCTTTAGACACCATAAAGGAAAAATCAAAAATGGGAAAAGCCAATAGTTAATTTTTTCTTTGTTGGTCACTTATGTATGTGTCCTCCTTGTGGATTGGTCAGTATGCCAGCCTGGGCATAATAAAGTTTAGGCCTCAATCCTGCAAACACTTACGTGCATATTTAACTTCATGCATGTGAGTATTCTTAATAAACTGTACTAGACTACTTGTATGTAAAGCTGAGAATGTGTTTCAGCATTTGCATGGTCAAAGTCTTAGATTGTACAGCAAATTTCTAACACTTAGTACTTTTAATAATTTTGTCTATTTTGTATGTATAACATCTTTGATATCTGATATCTGAATTGTTTAATTTGTTTAGATTGATTTTTCTTCAGTAAAGCACAAGATGCAGGACAAAACACTAATAAATATTCTGAAGAAATGGCGTCCTTATGTGGTACGTTTGAATCTTCGTGGTTGTTCTTCTCTTCACTGGCCAAGCTTTAAAAGTATTAGTAAGTATTTTAATATTTTTTAGTTCTGTCTCTTCATTTCCCTCTCATTTGCATCTTTTTCTTTTATCAGATGCCTCACTCTATCACTAGTTTTTTTCCTGCTTTGCAGCATATGAGCTTCCCTACAACTCCAGCCATGGCAAAGCATAATGAATATGGGATCAGTAGGCTCCTTTAAATTGCTTTTCTCCACTACTCTCAGTTTCTAGGCACTATAATAGCCTTTTAGCTTAGCAGTATTAGAGTTGTATAGAATAACTTTTATTATGTTGGAGATACAGTGAATATAGTTTGACAAATGAGGCTGGAATGCAAACTTGTGCTTAAATGTACATGCCAGAACCCAACTGCACTGAGGTAATTATAACAAAACTCAGATGTACACAATACTGTGATGATGTATTATCATTTAAAGTTGAAGTCACAATATTCAATGTCTGGGAAATCTTGATTTCCAGCATCAAAGGGTTAAAAATGGAGGCGGGGAACTCACTAATGAAGACTTGTCCAGTTTTTTATGTTTAGGACACTGTAAGAAAAATTATAACCATGCACGCCTGCCAATAATGCAAAATAAAACAGTAACTTCCTTAGTGCCTGTTTAAATATTTCTCGCTATGGTGCTCTAGGTTTCCACAGTGCAGGGCAACTGCAGCTGCATTCTCCCTCATGGCCCACCAAGATACTGAAACTTAAGTCAGTAAAAATAACAGGAGTACTTGTGGCACCTTAGAGACTAACAAATTTATTAGAGCATAAGCTTTCGTGGGCTACAACCCACTTCTTCGGATGCATATAGAGTGAACCATATATTGAGGAGATATATATACACACACATACAGAGAGCATGAACAGGTGGGAGTTGTCTTACCAACTCTGAGAGGCCAATTAAGTAAGAGGAAAAAAACTTTTGAAGTGATAATCAAGATGGCTCAGTACAGACAGTTTGATAAGAAGCAAGTGTGAAAATACTTACAAGGGGAGATAGATTCAATGTTTGTAATGGCTCAGCCATTCCCAATCCCTATTTAGCCCTGAGTTGATTGTGTCTAGTTTGCATATCAATTCCAGCTCAGCAGTCTCTCGTTGGAGTCTGTTTTTGAAGTTTTTCTGTTTTAAGATAGCCACCCGCAGGTCTGTCAAAGAATGGCCAGACAGGTTAAAGTGTTCTCCCACTGGTTTTTGAGTATTATGATTCCTGATGTCAGATTTGTGTCCATTAATTCTTTTGCGTAGAGACTGTCCGGTTTGGCCAATGTACATGGCAGAGGGGCATTGCTGGCACATGATGGCATATATCACATTGGTAGATGTGCAGGTGAACGAGCCACAGATGGTATGGCTGATGTGATTAGGCCCTATGATGGTGTCACTTGAATAGATATGTGGACAGAGTTGGCATCGGGCTTTGTTACAAGGATAGGTTCCTGGGTCAGTGTTTTTGTTCAGTGATGTGTGGTTGCTGGTGAGTATTTGCTTTAGGTTGGGGGGTTGTCTGTAAGCGAGGACAGGTCTGTCTCCCAAGATCTGTGAGAGTAAAGGATCATCTTTCAGGATAGGTTGTAGATCTCTGATGATGCGCTGGAGAGGTTTTAGTTGGGGGCTGAAGGTGACAGCTAGTGGTGTTCTGTTATTTTCTTTGTTGGGCCTGTCCTGTAGGAGGTGACTTCTGGGTACTCGTCTGGCTCTGTCAATCTGTTTTTTCACTTCAGCAGGTGGGTATTGTAGTTTTAAGAATGCTTGATAGAGATCTTGTAGGTGCTTGTCTCTATCTGAGGGATTGGAGCAAATGCGGTTATATCTTAGAGCTTGGCTGTAGACAATGGATCGTGTGGTGTGTCCTGGATGGAAGCTGGAGGCATGTAGGTAAGTGTAGCGGTCAGTAGGTTTCCGGTACAGGGTGGTATTTATGTGACCATCGCTTATTAGCACAGTAGTGTCCAGGAAATGGACCGCTTGTGTGGATTGATCTAGGCTGAGGTTGATGGTGGGATGGAAATTATTGAAATCATGGTGGAATTCCTCAAGGGCTTCTTTTCCATGGGTCCAGATGATGAAGATGTCATCAATGTAGCGCAAGTAGAGTAGGGGCGTTAGGGGACGAGAGCTAAGGAAGCGTTGTTCTAAGTCAGCCATAAAAATGTTGGCATACTGTGGGGCCATGCGGGTACCCATAGCAGTGCCGCTGACTTGAAGGTATATATTGTCCCCAAATGTGAAATAGTTGTGGGTAAGGACAAAGTCACAGAGTTCAGCCACCAGGTTAGCTGTGACATTATCGGGGATACTGTTCCTGATAGCTTGTAGTCCATCTGTGTGTGGAATATTGGTGTAGAGGGCTTCTACGTCCATAGTGGCCAGGATGGTGTTTTCTGGAAGATCACCGATGGATTCTAGTTTCCTCAGGAAGTCAGTAGTATCTCGAAGATAGCTAGGAGTGCTGGTAGCGTAGGGTCTGAGGAGAGAGTCCACATAACCAGACAAGCCTGATGTTAGGGTGCCAATGCCTGAGATGATGGGGCGTCCAGGATTTCCAGGTTTATGGATCTTGGGTAGCAAATAGAATGTCCCTGGTCGGGGTTCTAGGCATGTGTCTGTACAGATTTGTTCCTGTGCTTTGTCAGGGAGTTTTTTTAGCAGATGGTGTAGTTTCTTTAGGTAATCCTCAGTGGGATCAGAGGATAATGGCCTGTAGAATGTGGTGTTAGAGAGCTGTCTAGCAGCCTCTTGGTCATATTCCAATTTATTCATGATGACGACAGCACCTCCTTTGTCAGCCTTTTTGATAATGATGTCAGGGTTGTTTCTGAGGCTGTAGATGGCGTTGTGTTCAGCATGGCTGAGGTTATGGGGCAAGTGATGTTGCTTATCCACAATTTCAGCCTTTGCACGTTGACGGAAGCAATCTATGTAGAAATCCAGTCTGTTGTTTCGACCGTCCGGAGGAGTCCACGCAGAATCCTTTTGTTTGTAGTGCTGGTAGGGGGGATTCTGTGGGTTAGTATGCTGTTCAGAGGTATGTTGGAAATATTCTTTGAGTCGGAGACGTCGAAAGTAGGATTCTAGGTCACCGCAGAACTGTATCATGTTCGTGGGTCTGGAGGGACAAAAGGAGAGGCCCCGAGATAGGACAGACTCTTCTGCTGGGCTAAGAGTATAGCTGGAAAGGTTAACAATATTGCTGGGTGGGTTAAGGGAACTACTGTTGTGGCTCCTTGTGGCATGTAGCAGTTTAGATAGTTTAGTGTCCTTTTTCCTTTGTAGAGAGGCAAAGTTTGTCTTGTAAATGGCTTGTCTAGTTTTTGTAAAGTCTATCCATGAGGAAGTTTGTGTGGAAGGTTGGTTTCTTATGAGAGTATCCAGTTTTGAGAGCTCATTCTTAATCTTTCCCTGTTTGTTGTATAGGATGCTGATCAGGTGGTTTCGCAGTTTCTTTGAGAGTGTGTGACACAGTCTCTCAGCATAGTCTGTGTGATATGTAGATTGTAATGGATTTTTTACCTTTAGTCCTTTTGGTATGATGTCCATCTGCTTGCATTTGGAAAGGAAGATGATGTCTGTCTGTATCTGTACGAGTTTTTTCATGAAGTTGATGGATTTCCACTCCATACGGCTAAATGCAGTGCCTTGCATAATGACAGGTTTCAGAGTAGCAGCCGTGTTAGTCTGTATCCGCAAAAATAACAGGAGTACTTGTGGCACCTTAGGAAACTGCCATATCTGTTATATATGGAAACCTACAAAAGACCATGAAAACAACGTTTTGAGGCTAAGGTGGGCTTTAGCAGAACAAAAACTAACTGAACGGATTTTAAAAAATTGAATCTGGCCATGTATAATATTCCTAACTGCAAAAGTGCAAAAATCATGAGTGATCCTCAAAAATCATGATGATAAAAATATAAAATTTTGTTTCTTGGTCTTTCTTTTGATTTTTGAATCCCTCCTGCCCACCTATGTCTGTATGACACTTAGTTGCCATCTTTCAAATTTATAGTGAGTAAGGTAATTTTGACCTCTGTTGCAGGAGGATCAAAATAAAATTGAGCACACAGTCCCCACCCAGACTGAGGAGCTTCAGTTAGGGAATTGGAAATTGAATGTGCTTTTATCTATTGTGAAGAGCTAGAAATCAGGACTGTGTAGTGAATGAAGCTGTTGTCCATAGCACCTTGGTCTCTCTTGTTGAGGAATTTGGAAGGTGTGTAATCAATTAAGGAGGGGATTACAGAAAGAGAAAGGATGATCTTCTGTTTAAGGAAGTTGAATGACAGCCTGGAAAATGGATTCTATTTCTTCCTCTGCATCAGAGTTCCTGTGTGATGCTAGGCAAGTTGCTTAAACCAATATTTTCAGTGATGACCACTAATTGCATGTTCTTTTGATTTGCGGAAGTGCTGAGCACTCACAACTGCAATGGAAGTCAACTGGAGCTACTCTTTAAAGTGCTAGGTACTCTGAAAAATGAGGTCCTAGGTGACTTGAGTTGGACATCCAAAATTAGTGGACATTTTTGACAATTTGGGCTTTAATCAGCTCCACATCTGTAAAACAGGGATAAAAATGCCACCTATACTCACAGGGGTATTGTGAACATTAATAAATTTATGTTTCTGAAGTACTTGGATACTATGGTGACAGCACCATAGAAATGCCCAGAAGGAAATTATTAGTTCTGTATTCAGTGTAGGGTTTGGATGGCATATGGTCTAAGGTCACAGTGAGTACTGAATAAATATCCATGCACTGTGGAAAAATTAGTATGTGATCTTGTAATTAAAGATTGTATCATGATTAAGAATGCAAGTTTGTCACGGAGGTCATGGATTCCGTGACTTTCCGGGACCTCCGTGACTTCTGCAGTGGCCAGTGCGGTTGGCCCGGGGGCTGCCTGAGCAGCTCAGGCAGCCCCTGCACCAGCTGCACCGGCCACTGTTGGGGCAGTCTTGGGCCACCACGCCCACCTCCCTCAGCAGCAGCAGGAGTTTGGGTGTGGGAGGGGGCTCAGGGCTGGGGGGGTGGGGCACAGGAGGGGGTAAAGGCTCTGGGCGGCTCTTACCTCGGGGGCTCCCTGGAAGCAGCAACATCCCCCCCCCTCAGCTCCGGAGGCACGGCCAGGCAGCTCTGCGCGCTGCCTTGGACTGCAGGCACCACCCCCGCAGCTCCCATTGGCTGCGGTACCCGGCCAATGGGAACTGCGGAGCCAGCGCTTGAGGCAGAGGCAGCGCGCAGAGCTGCCTGGCCCCACCTCTGCCTAGGAGCTGAGGGAGGGGGTTGTCTCAGCTTCTGGGGACGCGTGGAGCCAGGTAGTGAGCCTGCCATCCCCGCCAACCTGCACCCCCTGCACCAGCGGGGGTCCCAGCTCGTGTGCTGCCATCCGCCCCCCCAGCACCAATGGGGGTCCCATGAGGCATGCCACTGCCCATCCCCCCCCAGCACCCACAGTGCCCCCCGGGCCACCCCCCATGTCCGAGTACCTGTGGCACCCCTGGGCCACCCCTTCCTCCCTCCAAGATTTATTCAGGGGTATATAGTACAGGTCATGGACAGGTCATGGGTCGTGAGTTTTTGTTTACTGCCCGTAACCTGTCCATGACTCTTACTAAAAATACCTGTGAATAAAACATACCCTTAATCATGATGGAAATGGACAGGCACCCTTAAGTTTTGCGTTTCCTAACTTTTGAGTGCTTGACTTGGCAATCTTAATGTTCTTTTCACATCCTTTATTTATTTATTGTATATCTGTATACAGTGCCTGGCACAAACAATGAGTAACCAATCGCTGACTGGGACATTACTGGAATATAAATTACTTGTCCGATGATCATATGGTATCTTAGAGCCCATCAGTAACTGAAGTCAGGGTCACAGCTATATGTCCAGGTATTGTTGCTATGATTAAGGGACTGTGAAATGCTATAGAGCCCAAACCAACTTGGGAGGAACCTCTGAGCCTCTCAAGGCTTTTGGGTCATTTTATATTTATAGTTTTTATATCTGAGAGGAAATAAAGGATACTGTATAGCCTCAATAAAAAAAAGTGAATGAGGGTGCTGCTGAGATATAATAATGAAACTTAGTATTTACAATGAAGATTACTTTGTCTTTAGAAGCTCATAGAGTATAAGTGTTTGGAGGTGTCCTGAAGCCTCTGGGAGTAGACTGATGTAAGTAACTCCTGAACTTAGTAGTCAGCACTTGCATTAGGAACTTTTGGGCAGCATTTTAAGTGATTTAGTTTGTACAACAGTAGCTGAATCTTTCCTTTTACATCAATGTCCTTAAAAGAACAACAAAATCTTAAATATTATATCTTTTTCTTGTACATACAGCAGCTCATGTTACAACCCATCAGTAATTAATCCAATCACTCTGCATTGCTAATCAAATCACTCTGTGTAAATCCAATGTTGTTTTGACATGTGGTTGCTCTCACGCATGCTAGGCTATTTCGAGTGAAGTAATCACTAGCACTTTTGTCTGTAAAACTTTTGTCAATAAGGGGTGTGAAAAAAGCCACCCTCCTGACCGACGCAAGTTACACTGACAGAAGTGCCGGTGTGGACAGTGCTATGTTGGCAGGAGACGCTCTCCTGCCGACATAGCTACCGCTGCTCTTTGGGGGTGTTTTATTATGTCGATTGGAGAGCTCTCTCCAGTTGCCATAGAGCAGCTACACGGGAGACCTTACAGTGGTGCATCTGCAGTGGTACAACTGTGCCACTGTAAGATGTCTAGTGTAGACATAGTCAGGGCCGATGAGAGGGGGGGGAAGCCGGTACAAATTACCGGGGCCCGGCGGTCCGGAAGGGGGCCCGGCTTCCCCGGTTCCCCCCCCTTCTTGTCACCTTACCGGGGCCCAGCGGTCCGGAAGGGGGCCCAGCTTCCCCCCCCCCCTTCTCATCAGCCCTGTTTAGCCAGTCTGCCCTTGCTGGGAGGCCCGAACCTGCTCTCGGCGGCCCTGGACATAGTCTAACTCGAGTGTACTAACTTAAGCTACTGAGATAAAGCTACAAGACAGAGAACTTTTTGGGTAGAGTAGTGGCTGGAAAAAGAGTAAGAATATTGAGCAAGGAAACTGTACCGTGTTGTTTGATTCCAGCCATGTTCAAGGAAACAGGACTTTATCTACATTCTTTGTAAATAAACAGGATTGTGTCAACAAAATACTTGACTGTTTCATTAACTTCTCCTCCTAGTGGAAAAAACCCACATGACCCTGATTAATGGCTAACCGCTTGGGTGAAAGGGGGCAACAATTGTAATTGCCTGATATTTAATAATATATCTTATTTTGTATATCAAGTATGATCTCTATTTACAATGAATAATACAATATGAGTGAACATTTTCAGTAAATTGTCTCCAACCTGTTCATGCTGGGAATCTAGATCCTGTCTCTTCATCCATATTTGTGGAAGGCCTCATTAGTAGCTTAATATTGTGGTTCCATTGTACTTGGGGCAGGATGTGAGGAGCTTGTAAGTAGGAGCCACACCCATTCATGTTACTGAATTTAGTTCTGTGGAGGCTGCTGTGCAGTGCAATTTGAGGGACAAGCATGGATTGCGGTTTAGCTATTGGGAATGTCCTTATGCAGCTCCACTGGCCATTTCCCCTGCAGAGCAAGTAAAAGGAGCTAGTGCAGTCATTGGTACTATATAGAATTTTAGTTTTTAAATAGTTCCAAAGCTTTAGTTCGCAAACTTGACACAATCTCCTGCAACAGTAGGTATAATGAAGCTAGGGATTCCACTAGAGTTTTGATACTTGGGAACTAGTCTCCCCTTAAAAACTAGATGATAACTCGAAGGTTGGTTTCTGCTTATGAGCCCAAAGTACAATTATTACCAAGTTAATACTTATAAGTCTCAAGTAATTATGCTACAGTATTTGATGCATGTATATAACTAATGCTGCAGTATCTTATATGCGGTGCTGGGGAAGAGCCCGTGGTCATGGTACATGTAGGTAATGATGACATAGGGATTGGAGGCCAAATTTAGGCTGTTAAGTAAGAGATTAAAATCCAGGTCCTCCATGGTAGCATCCTATGAAATGTTTCCAGTTCCACACGCAGGGTCAGTTAGACAGGCAGAACTGCGGGGTCTCAATGCGTGGATGAGACAATGGTATTGGGAGGAGGAATTTAGGCTTATTAGGAATTGGGGAATCTTTTGGGAAACGAAGAGCCTATACAGGAAGGACGGGCTCCACCTAAACCAAAATGGAATCAGATTGCTGGCATGTAAAATTAAAAAGGTTGTGGAAAAGTTTTTAAAATAAGGGCTGGGGGAAAGCCAGCAGATGTGGAAGAGCATGCAGTTTGGGCGGAAACATCCCATAGGAATGAATTTGCTAAAGGGTGAACTCTATATATTAGTAAAGAAGATAGGATAGAAGTTGATAATGTACAGGTAGGAACTGAAGAGAAACAGCTGAACAAAAAACAGTCCTATTCAGTTACATCACAACTAAATACTGACTCATTTTATAAGTGTTTGCATACAAGTGCTATAAGTCTAAACACTAAGATGGGTGAACTTGAGTGCCTGATATTAAATGAGGATATTGATATAATAGGTATCACTGAAACTTGGTGGAATGATGATAATCAATGGACATAGTAATACAAAATATATAGGAATGACAGAGTAGGTTGCGTTCATGGGTGTGTGGCATTTTAAAGAAAGTATATAGTCAAATACAGTAAAAATCTTAAATTAATCAAATTGTACCATAGAATCTCTGTGGATAGAAATTCTATGCTTGAATAATAAGAATATAGTAGTAGGAATATATTACTGACCACCTGACCAGGATGGCGATGGTGATTGTGAAATGCTCAGGGAGATTAAAGAGGCTAAAAAACAAAAAACCCAATATCAATGTGGAATTTCAGCCAGCCCGACTGGGTATATGTCACCTTAGGAAGGGATTCAGAGTTAAAATTTCTAAATACCATTAAAGACTGCTTCTTGGAGCAGCTAGTCCTGGAACCCAGAAGGGGAGGGGCAGTTGTTGATTTAGTTGTAAGTGGATCACAGGATGTGGTCCAAGAGGGGACTATAACTGAACTGCTCAGTAATAGCGACCATAATGTAATTAAAATTAACATCCTAGAGGGGGGAAAATACCAAAGAAACCCTCTACAGTAGCATTTAACTTCAAAAAGGAGAACAAAATTGAGGAAGTTAGTTAAACAGAAATTAAAAGGAACAGTCGCAAGAGTGAAATGCCTGCAAGCAGCATGGAAACTATTTAAAAACACCATAATAGAGGCTCAAACTAAATGTATACCCCAAATAAAAAAAGAGGACTAAAAAAGTGCCATTATGTCTAAACAACAGAGTAAAAGAGACAGAGGTAAAAAGGCATTCTTTAAAAATTGGAAGTCAAATCCTAGTGAGGAAAATAGAAAGAAGCATAAACTCTGGCTAGTCAAGTGTAAAAGTATAATTAGGCATGCCAAAAAAGAATTTGAAGAGCAAATAGCAAAAGGCACAAAAACTAACAGCATTTTTTAAAAAATACATCAGAAGCAGGAAGACTGTCAAGCAATCAGTGGTTCCACTGAGTGATCAAGGTGCTAAAGGAGCACTCAAGGAAGAAAAATCTGTTGTAGAGAAGAGAGAAGCTAAGTAAATTCTACAGAGGATGTGAGGGAGATTCGTACATCTGAGCCATTCTTTTTAGGTGACAGATCTAAGGAACTGTCTCAGATTGAGGTATCAGTAGAGGATGTTTTGGAACAAACTGAAAAACGAAACAGTAATAAGATCCCAGAACCAGATGGTATTTACCCAAGAGTTTTGAAGGAACTCTGATATGAAATTGCACAACTAACTGTGGTATGTAAACTGTTGCTTAAATCCTCTTCTGTATCAGATGATTGGTGAATAGCTAATGTGATGCTGATTTTTAAAAAAAAGTTCCAGAGGCAGTCCTGGCAGTTACAGGCCAGTAAGCCTAACTTCAATACAAAGCAAATTGGTTGAAACTGTAGTAAAGAATAGAATTATCGGATACATAGGATGAACACGATAGGTTGGAGAGTCAACATAGCTTTTGTAGAGGGAAGCCATGCCTCACCAATAGATTAGAATTCTTCAAGTGTGTTAACAAGCATGTGGTCAAGGGTGATCCAGTTGAAATAGTGTACTTGGACTTTCAGAAAGCCTTTGACAAGGTCTTATACCAAAGGCTCTTAAGCAAAGTAAGGAGTCATGGCACAAGAGGGAAGGTCCTCGCATGGATTAGTAACTGGTTAAAAGATAGAAAACAAAGGGTAGGAATAAATTGTCAGTTTTCACAATGGAGAAAAGTAAATAGCAGGGTTCCCCAAAGATATGTACTGGGACCTGTGCAGTTTTACTTATTCATAAATGATCTGGAAAAAGGGGTGAACAATGAGGTGGCAAAATTTGCAGATGATACAAAATTATCATAGAATCATAGAATATCAGGGTTGGAAGGGACCTCAGGAGGTCATCTAGTCCAACCCCTTGCTCAAAGCAGGACCAATCCCCAACTAAATCATCCCAGCCAGGGCTTCATCAAGCCTGACCTTAAAAACCTCTAAGGAAGGAGATTCCACCACCTCCCTAGATAACCCTACATAAATAGTTAAGTCCAAAGCTCACTGCTAAGAGTTACAAAGGGATCTCACACAACCAGGTGATTAGGCAACAAAATGGCAGATGAAATTCATTGTTGATAAGTGCAAAGAATTGCACATTGGAAAACTTAATACCAACTGTATGTACAAAACGATGGAGTTTTAATTTAGCTGTTACCACTCGAGAAAGATCTTGGAGTCATCATGGATAGTTCTCTGAAAACATCTGCTAAGTGTACAGCAGCAGTCAAAAAAGCTAACAATGTTAGGAACCATTTGGAAAGGTATATATAATAAGACAGAAAATATCATAATACCACCATATAAATCCGTATAGTATGCCCATACCTTGAATACTGCATGCAGTTGTAGTCACCCCATTTAAAAAAAATACCATATATTATAATTGGAAAAGGTGCAGAGAAGGACATCAAAAATGATTAGGGATATGGAACAGCTTTCATACAAGGAGAGATTAACAATACTGGGACCGTCCAGTTTAGAAAAGATATGACTAAGGCTGCGCTGCCCTGAAGATAAGGGCAGCCCCACAGACTCTGGCCACTAGGCTGTGCTGCTGTGAAGCTAAGGGCAGCCCCTCAGATTCGGGCCACTATAGACTCTGGTTGCTAGACCTCACGGGCCCGAAGATGAGGAGCCACTGTCACCAAAAAGGGGTGATCCCCACTTTCCTCCTCCTGATGGCCTAATACCCCATGACATCCTCTGAAAGGGAATGTCAGAATAATAGGTGATCATGTAATTAAAAAACACACAAGGGGGCTGAATTAAAGTTGTATGGGCAACCTGAATTCTGGCATTTCCTAACTTTTGTGTGTAATTTTTAGGTTTTTAAAAAAAGCAAACTGAAAAAACAGAAATTCCTGTATGTGACATCATATTAACACCTACATGAGTCAACTGCAGGGTTGGAACCTTTAGATCAGGGATAGTCAATTATTTTTTGTCAAGGTCCAAATTTCTTGGTCAAGGTATAGTCAAGGTCCAGACTGCAGAGAAACATTTTTCACATCTCAGTAACAATAATGATAATAATTAGAGCTGTCAAGCGATTAAAAAAATTAATCGCGATTAATCGCACGGTTAATCGATGATAGAATACCATTCATTTAAATATTTTTGGATTTTTCTACATTTTCAAATATATTGATTTCAGATACAACACAGAATACAAAGTATGCAGTGCTCACTTTATATTTATTTTTGATTACAAGTATTTTCACTGTAAAAGAGCAAAAGAAATAGTATTTTTCAATGCTCCTAATACAAGTACTGCAGTGCAATCTCTTTATCATGAAAATTGAACTTACAAATGTAGAATTATGTACAAAAAAACCTGTATTCAAAAATAAAACAATGTAAAATTTTAGACCCTGCAAGTTCTCCCAGTCCTACTTCTTGTTCAGCCAATTGCTCAGACAAGCCAGTTTGTTTACATTTGCAGGAGATAATATTGTCGGATTCTTGTTTACAAATGTCACCTGAAAGTGAGAACAGGTGTTCTCATGGCATTGTTGTAGCCAGCTTCACAAGATATTTATGTGCCAGATGCGCAAAAGATTCATATGTCCCTTCATGCTTCAATCACCATTCCAGGGGACATGCGTCCATGCTGAGGACAGGTTCTGCTTGATAACAATCCAAAGCAGTGCAGACCGACACATGTTCATTTTCATTATCTGAGACAGATGCCACCAGCAGAAGGTTGATTTTCTTTTTTGGTGGTTCGGGTTCTGTAGTTTCTGCATCAGAGTGTTGCTCTTTTAAGACTTCTGAAAGCATGCTCCACACCTCGTCCCTCTCAAATTTTGGAAGGCATTTCAAATTCTTAAACCTTGGGTCAAGTGCTGTAGCTATCTTTAGAATTCTCACATTGGTACCTTCTTTATGTTTTGTGAAATCTGCAGTGAAAGTGTTCTTAAAATGAACAACATGTTGTGGGTCATCATCCAAGTCTGCTATAACATGAAATATATGGCAGAATGTGGCTAAAACAGAGCAGGGGACATACAGTTCTCTCCCAAGGAGTTCAATCACAAATATAATTAACACATTTTTTTTTAACGAGCTTCATCAGCATGGAAGCATGTCCTCTGGAATGGTGGCTGAAACATGAAGGAGCATACGAATGTTTAGCATATCTGGCATGTAAATACCTTCCAATGCCAGCTACAAAAGTGCCATGCAAATGCCTGTTCTCACTCTCTGGTGACATTGTAAATAAGAAGAGGGCAGCATTATCTCCTGTAAATATAAACAAACTTGTTTGTCTTAGCGACTGGCTGAACAAGAAGTAGGACTGAGTGGACTTGTAGGCTCTAAAGTTTTACATTGTTTTGTTTTTGAGTGCAGTTATGTAACAAAAAAAGAATCTACATTTGTAAGTTGCACTTTCACGACAAGGAGATTGCATTACAGTACTTGTATGAGGTGAATTGAAAAATACTATTCCTTTTGTTTATCATTTTTACAGTGCAAATACTTGTAAGCAAAAATAGTGTACACTTTGATTTCAATTACAACACTGACTACAATATATATGAAAATTTAGAAAAAATCCAAAATATTTAATAAATTTCAGTTGGTATTCCATTGTTTAACAGTGCGATTAAAACTTTGCC
The DNA here is from genome assembly GCF_028017835.1 of Emys orbicularis. Lineage (NCBI taxonomy): Eukaryota > Metazoa > Chordata > Testudines > Emydidae > Emys > Emys orbicularis. Next base: position 27,696,970 of record NC_088683.1, on the reverse strand, counting down.
AACTTTCAAATCTCTGCTCTAAAGTATGAGGGTGCTAGAGCTTCTTAAAGACTAGGTTGCCAGAGTTGTTTAATATAGGCAAACCATGTTTTCCCCTTGCTTTGTTATTGGAATCAGCTGAACCATTTTGACTTAAATTTAAAAAATAAATAAATAATCAGACTGAAACAGACACCTGGCATGGAAAATTTCAGCCTAAATGGTTAGTCTGTCAAAGTTATAAGCAAGTGAAAACAGGGTCTGATAACACTGCTCTACAGCCAAAATGCTTCTGAAATAAATGTAGTCAAATTTTACTAATTCTGGGTCACTGAGAACGAAAATGATGCTTAAAATTGTTGATTGGCTCTAGTTTTCAAGATATGCTATTGGGTCAGTATGTACGACCCTAGACTTGGGAATGGCGGAGGATAAGTGAGTTATAAAGGGAAGGGATCTCAATTTAAACCAGAAATGACTAAAATACATCTTTGACTGGATCTATGAATAAATCTATGACTGGGTTTGGACAGTACTTGCTTTTTAGGCAAAACAATGAATGATGCAATCTGAAGCTGGTATTGCGTCATACATGATATGAATTGCATCATGTTATTCCTAGAAGTCATGGATAATGCAATCATAACGAAGCTTACATCACTCTGCTGAACAAATTGCCCTATATCAGCTCTAGAAATCATACAGTGTCGTGCTCTCTTATTTGTCAGTGTTTGATTTTGCAAAGGGACACATTTCTGTTTAGTCAAAGTGAGCAGAGATGCCTCGTACCTGTGTGAACAGTGCAGATAACTTCTGCTATGTTTGTGGTGAAGTGACTTTTGCATCACAAAAGCGCAGTATAACCACTATGGTTAAGAAAGCCTATCACCTTAATTTTGGCTGCAAAATTGGAGATCAGGACAAGAGGTGGGCCCCACACATATGCTGCAACACTTGTGCAACAAATCTTCGCCAGTGGTTGAACAGGAAAAGGAAATCTATGCCTTTTGCAGTGCCAATGATTTGGAGAGAGCCAACAGATCATACCAGCAATTGTTACTTCTGCATGGTGCCTCCAGTTGGGAAAGGTGTGTCAAAGAAGAAAAAGTGGACTGTGCATTATCCAAACATTCCATCAGCTATACGCCCAGTACCCCACGGAGAAGGACTGCCGGTTCCTGATGCACCAGAATCATTCTCACTTGAGTCAGACGAGGAAGAGGAAGAGGATGAAACTTCTGGTCCTGAACCATCAATGTCACAGGACCCACATTTTCTCCCATCCTCCTCCTCCTCTGAACCACACCTCATAACACAAGGTGAACTGAATGACCTTGTCAGGGATTTGGAACTACCCAAGAGTAAGGCAGAGCTGTTGGGCTCCAGACTACAGCAGTGGAATCTCCTGGCAGGTGATGTTAGGGTTTCCATGTTCCGTGACCGTCAAAAGGATCTTGTCCCATTCTTCTTCATGGAAGGTGATCTTGTAGCCTGCAACAACATCGATGGTGTGATGGCAGCCCTCAACATCGTTCACGATCCAGATGAGTGGAGACTGTTCATTGATTCATCGAAGACGAGTCTTAAAGCTGTTTTACTGCATAATGGCAATGTTTTGCCATCAATTCCAGTTGGTAATGCAGTCCATATGAAGGAAACCTATGACAACATAAAACAACTTTTGAGGTGCATAAACTATGACCAACATCAGTGGCAGCTTTGTGTCGATTTGAAGGTTGTTGCTCTCTTGCTTGGTCTGCAGACTGGATACACAAAGTACTGCTGTTTTCTCTGCGAATGGGATAGTCGTGCAAGAGATTCCCACTACATCAAGAAAGATTGGCCACTCCGACAGTCATTGGAGCCTGGGAGGAAAAGTGTTCAGCATCCACCACTTGTTGAATCAAGGAAGATATTGTTACCACCCTTACACATCAAGCTGGGTCTGATGAAGAACTTTGTCAAGGCCATTGACAAAACACAAGCAGCTTTCAAGTATCTCCGTGGAAAATTTCCAAGGTTAAGTGAAGCTAAGATAAAGAAAGGTGTCTTTGTTGGTCCTCAGATTCGTGAACTTCTTCGAGATGATGCATTTGACCATGCACTGCGTGGCAAAGAAAAGACGGCATGGAAAGCCTTCCAGTTAGTGGCAATACATTTTCTCGGAAACAACAAGGCAGACAACTACAGGTTGTTGGTGGAAAACCTCCTCAAGGCATACAAAAGTCTTGGTTGCAACATGTCACTAGAGATACATTTTTTGCACTCTCATCTAGATTTTTTTCCACCGAACTGCGGAGCAGTGAGCGACGAGCACGGCGAGTGATTTCACCAGGACATTGCAACAATGGAGAAACGCTATCAGGGCAAATGGAGCCCATCAATGCTTGCAGACTATTGCTGGACAGTGACAAGAGATGCTCCATTTAATGAATACAAGAGACAAGCCAAGAAGCGCCAAGTAGACACTGAATAGGACTAAACTATGTACATAATAGTTTTTTGCCTTTTGTTTCATAATAAATTTTATTTATATAACCCTTTTGCTGATTTTTAAAGTGTTACATAAACAGGACAGGTGAAATATTATCATGTAAAGCAACCATAAACACATGAAAAGACCTAGGTTTACAATTTATGATTAAAACTCTACTATCTACACAATATACATAGACATAAAATGTAAAAACTTAAATATCTTAGAAACAGTAGCCAATCAGTTGTTTTAATTGTCATATTTGAATTCAGCACATCAAAATACATAATAAATAGCACATTTTATCTCTGAAGCAGACGACTTCTCAAAAATTGTAGACCAGTGTAATAGGACATGTGGGGAACCTTCATAATAAACAGTGCCAATTGCCTCACCTACAGTTAATCATAGCACAGTAGTAACTTCTATATTTTGTGGGTCTTTATCTGTGCATAGCTTTTAATATAAATTTCTCTAATTTTGGTACAGTTTTAAAATATGTGGTCACAGCAGAGGTACACCTTGAATGTGGGGGCAGAGGGATAGGAGTGCCCTGTCCTGGGCACCATGGCAGCTGCTCTAACTCTTCTGAGTCCCGCTCTCACCTCTTCCCCTCCACTTGCACACAGTTACTGCCTCCCCTTTGGCAGAGATGTGCCCCACCCCTGCCTACTGCTGGGTCGAGGGGCAGGAGCTGGCCAGAACCTGATTGTTTGGGAGCTGAGCCAATCAGCTAATGGGGAGGCAGTAACTGGAGCTGGATGGTGTGGGTGAAATTGGAGGGGAAATGGAGCTGAGCATGGGTGGAAACATAGATCGGCTCCTGCAATATTTCCATTTTGGGGGTGTCATCCACTGTTGTCCCTGGTACTGGGGCACTGTTTGCTTGTGGTATTAAAAAGCTGTATTCCAAATCCAGTTCTATAGGCAAATAAGCAACCTTATATCTCTGTTAAGCATTAGATCATTTACTACAGTTCTTCCCTGATTAGTGATAATGAGAGCCCTTTTTGAATAGTGTACTTATGAAGAATACTTATTGCTACCCCTACCCGTAAGGTTGTATGTCTTTAATTGTTTTTCCTCACCTCCTCTGTAAAAAGACTATTTTCCACTAATGTATATATTGATTACCTAGAACTAGATCAATGCAACTTGTAAGTTAAAATGCACTTTTGCTTATCTTAAATCTGCACATTAAAGACACTAAATTTTATTCTATATGACTGGACATTATATCTACAAACTATATATCTTTCTATAATTGCTGAAATTCTGTATCTTCAGCAGGCTCAAAATCAAAGATTATAACCATTTTTAACTGTTCACTCGCATTTGTTAAAAGTGATTCATGGTAGTACTGTCTGTGTGATTGTCTGCAAAGAATCTAAAAGAAGTGTATATTTGAAACAGCTTGTTCTAATTATTATGGATATTCAGTGATCCACTTCAAGAGTGAAAGACATTTCAATCAGTGTTTTTTGCTATTCAAATTAGTAGTAACAATTTATTCTGTTACAAATCCACTGATATTGGGCATGCAGCCTGCCTGTGCATGTCTTTTGGACTGTTATGGAAGCTTGATTGAAGCAGAGAGTAAGATACGATGCTTTTAAAATTGCTGCAGGCCTATTTTCCATCCTGCTGTTTTCAGATTGCTGAAGATCGTATCAGAGTGCCACTCGTCAGAGGTTTTTCTTGCTAACAAACTGAATTGAATTGTCTGTTCAAGTATAGCCTAAAACAGTGGTTTTCAAACTTTTTTTCTGGCGACCCAGTTGAAGAAAATTGTTGATGCCCGCAACCCAACAGAACTGGGGCAGAGGGGGTTGGGGTGTGGGAGGGGCTCAGGGCTGGGGCAGAGAGTTGGGATGTGGGGGTGAGGGCTGCAGGTGGGGCCGGGGATGAGGGGTTTGGGGTGCAGGAGGGGGTCAGGGACTGGGCTGGGGGTGCAGGCTCTGGGGTGGGGCCGGGGATGCGGGGTTTGGGGTGCAGGAGGGGGCTCTGGGTTGGGGGGGCTCAGGGCTGGGGCAGGGGGTTGGGATGCAGGAGGGGGTCAGGGCTCTGGGCTGGGGTGCAGGCTCTTGGGTAGGGCTGGGGATGAGAGGTTTGGGGTACAGGAAGGGGCTCTGGGTTTGGGGGTGCTCAGGGCTGAGGCAGGGGATTGGGACATGGGGTTGGGGTGCCGGCTTACCTCGGGTGGCTCCTAGTCAGCAGCGCAGCGGGGGTGCTGAGGCAGGCTTCCTGCCTGTCCTGGCACCGCGGACTGTGCTAAGCCCTGGAAGCAGGCAGCAGCAGGTCTGGCTCCTAGGCAGAGACATGCAAGGGGCTCCACGTGGCTCTCGCCTGCAGGCACCACCCCCCAAGCTCCCATTGGCCGGTTCCCAGCCAATGGGAGTGCGGAGCCGGTGCTCAGGGCGGGGGCAGCACACGGAGCCCTGTGGCCCCGCCACTTAGGAACCGGACCTACTGCTGGCTGCTTCTGGGGCGCAGCGTGGTATCAGAACCGGTAGGGACTAGCCTGTGTTAGCCGGGCAGCACCGCCAATGGGACTTTTAACGGCCCGGTTGGTGGTGCTGATCAGAGCCACCGTGACCCAGTGCCTTACATTCCGCGACCCAGTACTGGGTTGTGACCCGCAGTTTGAAAACCACTGGCCTAAAGATGTCATGAGCTTTCCACTCTAACTGCCATGAACCACAGTTCTGATCTCATTCTAGATGAATCCAAGATTACATAGATTTTTGGCAACCTTGTTTTTTATTGTTAATGATAGAACAGCACTGACCTTGGCTGTTTTTTAGGGCTGGTTGGCTGGCTAAACAAGTTTTGTATTTGCTATCCTGAATGAATCAGTTGCAAAATGTTGGGGTTTTAATTGCTTTTATGCATTCATATATTACTACTTTGGTGGATAAGGTATGTGCATGATATGTATATTGTAGCAGTTTGTTTTGTTTCTGCAGTTATCATATTCTTCCAAACTGACAAACTCAAACTGGCTTTGTGCCAAAAGGAAAATAAGCATATTGGAGGGATAAAATACAACTCTCTGTTTGTGGTATTACTCCACCCACCCAGTGATCTGTAACAGGGGAGAGATCCTGGGGAACTATTTGACCTCCAAATGTGCCTGGGAGTTGCATTTAGAGCTTGCTGCTATTAGTCTTCACAGCATAGGAACTGAAGATTTGGCAAGGAATGCTCTGCTGATTCCCGAGGTCAATGCATTTTAGAAGGCGTCCACATTTTGTGATAGTTCTGTTTTTAATAATAATTACAGTTTTTAGGGACCCCCAAACACTACGCTCATTAAGAGAAAGAGAAAAGCTCCCAGATACAGCTGTTTATTGGAGTTGGAGCAGAAAGGAATGTAATAAAGAGAGAGAGAGCGGTTATAGGGAAAAAAGAGAGTAAGGGGGCTGTAGGAGTTAGGAGGGTTGGCCCAAGATTTTCTAACATCATTTGGATTCAGAAATACTCTTGGGGGCATTTGTAATTAAATGGTACAGAAGAAGAAATTTCAAGATGCAAGTGTGGTTTGTGGTTGTGGTGTTTCAATGGAGGAGATGTTCTGATTTATAGCAAATGGCAGATCAGCTCTTTTAATAAATAAACCACTCCCCTATAATTCTACAGTTTTTCTTTTTTCCCTGATCTGCTATTTCTCCTCTTCCATTTTTGTGTATCCCTTTCTCTTTTCTATACATTTCTTTCTCTCACTTTTTAATTTGGCTGTCCTCTTCTGTGGTTTGGTTCCACACTGTTGTGATCCTTTTTGCTCCAGCCCCATTTCTGTTCTTACTATTGCAACTAACCTTTTTTTCCCACCACCTCCCCTTTTTGGGTCACTACAGACATTAACGTACATCAAACTCTGACGTGTTCCAGGTAGATTGTCAGTTTTCCCAGAGTTCTAGACCCTTGTGGGTTCACAATAACCACTTGCACACATTTCTATTATATAAAAGTTTTTTAGTGCCATTTGCCTAAGGGAAATAATGCAGTAACCCTAGGCATGAAGGATTACAGCTGATTGTAGTTAGTTATACGTGCTGTAATTACTAGTTTAAACCCCTTGAAGCAGTCCAAGAAAAGGTGCACAGTTAATGCTGCTCTTAGAAACTCTTCAGGCCTGGGGTGCACCTTCCAGTCCATCCCTCTTTTGAGGGCAAAGTCTTTTTCTCCCCCCTTCAGTATCAAAGATCTGGATAGACTCCACGTCAAGTTTCCTTTCTTTCTTTTGGTACTGTTTCAGGAGTCTTTTTTGGTTATCTCCTTCAATGTAGTGGTGTCCGTGCTTGAAGGCTCCTCCTGCAGGGCAATTGTCAAACCATAATCCCCCTGAGCCTCCAATTTGATATGTCCTCTTTTTACTAGGCTCTACTCCCTGTGTTAAATGATAGGCGGTGTATTCAGCTTTGTCTCTTTAAGAAGTTCTTACTCTTGATTGTCTTCTATGATAGTTTCCAGTCTCTGGAACTCTTCTGTAGCAGCAGCATACTCTCATGCCACTATTTCTTTGAAGACCATGAAGGGCTGGTCCACCTAACCGTTAATGCCTCTTAATCAGTTGTTTTCCATGTATCACTGCTACTCCCAAGGACCTTGGCCCTGGTGGGACTACTTGAGTGACAGTTTGATGATTCAGTATCACTGTAACCTTTAGATTTGTCACCTGCAGCAACTCAGCCACTTCTCAGACTTTAACCTCACACACTCAGCTCCTTACTCTTAGTGGTTAACTCTTAGTGGTTACAGACCTTCCACACAGCCTCCCACCTATGCTTTGCACCTGGCTGGTAAGTTGTCTCTTCTGGACCTGATCCTGGCTTTCCCCTGGCTGGTCTTTTTAAAACACGGCCTCTCTAGTTGCAGTGCTGGCTTTTTGTCCATAACAGTTGACACAGGGTGGTTTATAAACTCACTTTTTCCTCCTCAGCTTTTCTTCACTAGCTCTACTGCCAAAAACAGCTGTTCTCGTATGGGTCCATTATCTGTCCTTTTCATCCCTTCTCAGTAGTTCTGCTGTTCTTAGTTGTCCTCTTCCCTACCATCCTGAGGATCTCTGTGCTGGTAAAAGCCCCAAGATTTGGAGAAGAGGGGGTAGTTCAGTTGATGCTAGCTACTGTCTGCAAGAGATTTTTTCTTCCTGGAGCTTTTAAATGTTCCAGGAGGTACCACCTGATAAAATAAATTTTGTTGGCCAAGTGGAAAGGTCTTCCAACCTCCCAAGCTAACCTTTAATGTTTAAGATAATTCTGGGGCTGGGGACAGTGATGAGTAATGCAGCAGTAGGTTAGCTACACAACTCTTCAGAGGGTATGCAAAGCTGTCTAAGTTCTTCAGTTTGGCAACATAGCAGCTGTAAGTGATTTACTTATTACAAGAATAAGGGGTGTGAAAGAATGCCTCAGATCACAGCACATTTTCTGCTAAAGGATTCTTTGGCACTCCCTCACACTCTTACCATGTCCTGAATTTCTCTCTGGTTTAATGTTTTGTATTAGAAAAAACTGTTAACAAATGCTCTGGATTACATTTTTAATGCAAAACAACATATGTGAGCTTTTAGGCAGGAGGGAGGGATCCATGGCCACTAGAATGCAGTATAGAGTTTGAAAGCTATATTTTTTCCCTCCATACAGCCTTCCAGATCTCCTCCCATGGTCAGTCGCTTGCATGTATTGTCAGACATTTCAAATGCAGAGCCTGATTCTGCTTCCTACACTCCTGCATAACTGTCAGTGATGTATGAGAGGAGGCGTGATCTGGAGTTTGAGCTGGGACCTCTGAGTCTGATCTCAGATCTGAGATCAATCTAGTGTGTGGTCTTGGGCAACTCACTTAACCCTTCTTTGTCATCATTTCCCCAGAAGGGATGCTAATGCCTACCTCAAAGAGGAAGTGTTCAGACTGGTTAATATTAACTGATGCAAACTTTAAAAAAGAAAATACTGTATAGATGCTAAATGTTATCAATCAGTGGAAGTATTGCTATGTAAATGAGTGTTGGATCATTCCCTTTCTTGGGAATATTGGGCAATAAGGGTCTTTTCCCTGAGGGGTACTGACCATCTAACTGATGTTCATATATGGCCGCTGTTCCCATAGTATGTGAACACCTCACAGCCTTTAATGTATTTATCCTCATATCATCCATGTAAGGTAGGGAAGTGCTATTATTCCCATTACAGATGGGGAACTGAGGCACAGGGAGACTAAGTGACTTGCCCAATGTCACAGAAGAAGTCTGTGTCAGAACAGGATATTGGACTTGGGTCTCCTAAGGCCCAGGCTAGCACCCTGATCACTGGAGTGTCCTTTCTCTCTACTCCGTGTGCAATTCCCATTGATTTTGTACCCTGTTCTAGTTCAGTTTGCAATTTCATTATTTGGTATAAATATAACACACAAGAGAACTGCTACATAAAATGTACAGAACTTTTCCTGGGAACAATTCAAGGAGCCAATAAATATAAAGAAATTGCAATACATTCAACACAGAGGAGCTTTGGGCCCAGTCCCGCATTGAGTTCCATGAAAATGCAAGGTCTGCCCATGCAGAGCAAATTGCAGGATCATGCCTTGCTGTACATAAGATGACATGTTTCCACTATAGATCTATATCTATATCTATCCATTTATATTTTGTAGGTTCAAATAGTTACCCAAACACATAGCAAGGGTGACCGAAAACAAATGGTCAGAAATTTTTTTTTTAAAGATGATGTATAACTAATACCGACATGTCGTTAGTAACTTCAATTAAAAAAATTATGTAGGCAGATATTTCCTTATGGACAAACAACACTAGTAACAAAACTGTAAACAGGATTTTTTCTGACATAAAATATGAAAAATTTGAATCTAGTAATAAAAAAATTCCCAAATTAACCGATTACAGTGACAATTACACCATGCTTCTTTACTGTTTGAACTGATTGTTCTTTGTGTCTTTCCCATTCCTCATCTTCTTTGTCCTGCTCAAATGTTTCTGGATAAACTGGCAGCTTGTCTTTTGGGCACTCCTCATAATAACTTCGGACATATTTTCCAACATACCACCCTTTGTATTCCTCAGGCGTTTCGCATTCTAGGCCAGTGTAGTGAACATTGTAGTGATGCTCTAACCAGTAGAAAAGGTAATGAATGTTGTAATCACATCTCCAAGGGTTCTCTCTCAGCCATAATATTTTCAAAAAGTAGAGGTCTTCTAATACTCCATATTCAAAATTTTGCAGTGTGTTGTTTGATAAATCAAGCTCCTCTAAGTTAATGAGTCCTGAAAAAGCAGCTGGTCAATTAAAAAAAAAAAGTTACTGAAATGTAGAATTGATAGAATAAAATAGAAAAATATGCTTGTAACAGGGGAAACATTCTCATATTAATATGGATTAAACAGTATGCTTATATACATTGGTCAAAAATCACTGGTTTATATTTTTTATTAAAAGGCTACAATTAAGGCTTCTTGTAAATTGAAACATAAAAGTGTGGATCTACTCTGAGAAGTGGCATGTAAACCTTCACAACAGATCTGGTGTATTTAGAGTAGCTTGCACTTAATTTACTGAGAAATATAAATTTTCTCTGCTTGTTTACTCCTGTTAGCACAGTAGAGATAACACAACAAAGAGCCGGTGAGCTGGAATCTAATTGTGCATCATGAGAGAATTGTTCCAATAATCAGTTATATCGGTGCCACACCCATTATTGCCAGTAATATAGGTTTTGCAGGCCAAATCAGAAAGTCATTGACATCTCTGCAACTCCACTGTCTTCAAATTGTACTCAGGCCTTGACTACACACAGGGTTGTACAGCTTTAACTATACTGGCAATGGGGCTGCCCAAGTGAAATGAAGACTGGTCTGTACACAGATTTTGTTCTGGTATAACTATTTTGGTTAGGGGTATGATATTTTTTGGGCTGAAATAGCTATACTGGTATGTATACCTAATGTGGACACAGTTGTACTGGTATAAAGGTGCTTTATGCTGGTATAATTTATGCCCCTTTTCATATGGGAATAAAACACTTGTATACTGGTATAACTATGTCCACACTAGGGGGAGTTGTACCACTTTAACTAATACTAGTAAAGCTGTACAACCTTTGTAGGTAGGCAAGGCAAGACAACAGAGTTGCGGAGATATCAGTAAATGCCTGATTTGGCCTATTTATTACTGGTAATAATGATGAGAAAGAGAGAATCTAATTTCACTGTTAATTCGGACCCAGGTTAAGTTTGCTGGGCTGCTAATTATAAAAAAACAAACCCTACTTATTAACGGAGTATATTTGATAGGGAGCCAATGAGAGACAATAAACATGGAATTAAACAATGCCATTTTTATAGAGTCACATTTCAGAGAAAAACCCACCCTTTAAATAAACCCACTCTGTGGTCATTATATAGCACAGGACTTAGTTTAAGGAGTCTAGCAATGTATTATTTTTGACCTCTTAAACACTATTTTATTGATGTCACTATTGTCCACTGTTACTAAGCTTCCAGAATGCTACAGCAGAAAGCAGCCTACTCTTTGTTTGTGTTCCTTACTTCTGTCTCCTTCCTGTTTCTGACTGTTTTCATCATATAAAAATATACACACATCCTGAACAAATAGCCTACAATATTTTGCACTAAATCAAAGCTATTTTGAGATCTAGTAATATAACAAAGTATCTCAAAAATATCAAATTTCATTAACTTTTTCAGTCTCTATATTATAGTGACTCCTATAATTTAAAAGCAGCCATATAAAATTAAGCCAAATTTTGTCAGATTTGGCAAGTAGTGTTTAAAGATGTACTTAATTACATAACATTTGGGTATTGATTAATCTTCAGTCCCAAAAATTCCATTTTTGCTCCTTTTCTGCTTGAATTTAAGAGTACCCCAAAATCCATGCTTGCTACATTGACTTCAATGGGGTTGCCCAATATGCATGTCCGCACAGTTTGGCTCTATAAAATCAATGGATCTGAGGGCAGAATTTGGTCCAAGCTGTTAAGTTTTCTGATCTTCTAGATTTTTCTCATTTAGAATATATATGATAAAGACATAGCCAATGCTAATAATTAATAAAGCACACAGTTTACTATTTGTATAAATATATAGAGTTGTTCTTACCAGGATCTATGTAAACTATTCCATTACTGCTAAGGTTTAATATCTTCAGTTCATTAACATCTTCAAACTCCTTGGCTCGTAGTTGTTTGATTTTGTTGTTAGATAAATCGAGTTTAACAATATCTGGAGGTATGTTACCTGGAACTTGCTTTAACTCTTAAAAAAAAATGAAAAGATGGATGTTATATCGTCTGTAGATTATCTCTACCGCTTGCATGTCGCTGTAAGAGCAATTTGTGCCAGGGTATAAAGATGACCTGTGTTCCTTGCATTTAGAGATAGATGGGGTGTAACTTTCAGAAAAATACAATTTGGAAAGCATCATAGAATATGAGAGTTGGAAGAGGCCTCAGGAGGTCATCTAGTCCAACCCTCTGCTCAAAGTAGGACCGAAGCCCCACACAGATTTTTTGCCCCAGATCCCTAAATGGCCCCTCAAGGATTGAGCACACAACCCTCGGTTTAGCAGGCCAATGCGCAAACCCCTGCTTGCTAAGTATCTGGGAAAACACAGAAATACCTCATATATCTTGCATCTTTCTACTTCCCTTCCTGCTCCTTCTGTTCATCTAGCACTGACCACCCCTGGTTCATTCTCAGTCTTTTCACACTGTTAATGTGAAAGTTATTTCTCATGCATCTCCTGTTGACTGGAACAGCCTAACATGACTGTCTATTTTTACGTTTCATCTGAAATAATTTCTCTTCTTTATGCTAGTACATAGTAATATCTCTTCCTATGCTTTACATTTTTATTTTAACTTGTATACAGCTAAATAATGCAGTTACAAAAATGCTATTCAAACTAAGGGCTTGATTGTAGTGCACTTCCTCACCTAAATAAAACCAATGGGGCTACTTGTGTGAGTAGGTGTTCATCACTGTGAGAAAGTGTTCCAGAATCAGACCCTAGTATACTGTATTGTACCATTTGTTTCACACTACCAAAAGTTGATGTGTTCTAAGTATTAACAGCAGTGAAAATACTATAGTTACTACCCTTATGTAAAGTACTGAGGCATTTCTAGGCTTTTTATATATTTTTGCCATATTTATGGCTCACCATTACTATGAGCACCTCACAATCTTTAATATATTTATCCTCACAACACCACTATGAGGTAGGGAAGTACTATTAATCTTGTTTTACAGATTGGGAACTAAGTGACAAAGAGTCTAAGTGACTTACCCAAGGTCACATAGGAAGTCTGTGTCAGAAAATGACATTGGGCTTGGATTTACCAAGTCCAGGGCTAGTGCCCTAAGCACTAGAGTGTCCTTCCTTCAATGAGCTAAATTCTGCTTAGACAGGCTTCTTACTCCCTGACTTCTTTTAAGGTCCGTTGCATAGCCCACATAAGCAGCAGGTAGAATTTCAAATCCTGCTCTCAAAGGAGCACAGGCTGGCTACATGGTACCCCAAAAGTTGTGGGGAGGCTGTGCAAGGAAGATCCAAAGTTATGGCTTTAACACCTAATGCACCACATAGAGTGAGAAGGAAATAATGTGTCCCAAGAAAAGATTTAGCAATGTGCCTTTGAGGCATAGAAAGCTAGTAGTGCTAGAGGATGCACTTTTAAAATATATAATTTTGTTGGCAGGCACTTCGATTTTTTATCAAGAGCTGTATCTATTTTTTGGGAAAAAACATTTTGTTTTGGCTGACATGATGATGTTTAAGAAGTAGCCACTGTGCATGCCTAGGGACAGATCCTCAGCAGATGTAAACTGTTAGAGTTCCATTGACTTTGGAGCTCTGACAGTATAACTAGCTAAGGATCTGCCCCAGTGTCACTACTTTTCTTAATGGTTTATTAACCCAGAGGTTCAGCTTACTTCTTATGGTTTCCCAGAGACTGCTTTTGAGTGTTTAATGGAAGAACTGTATCATATCAGACTTATTCATCTAGTTCCATTGAGATACTGTAGTATCATTATTTCTAATAACATTTTAAGATCCATATTATAGTGGATTTTGTAATTTCTCCAAAATTTCCACTCAGATTTGATCATCTACATGGAAAAATGTTTTCTTATCATACTTTGACACTGGACCAGTTGGTGTCTGAGTTCAACTGCACTAACTTTAAAATCAGTGAGATAAAGAGAGTGAAAAACAAAAACAAAACCCTAACAGTATTGTGCATATTTATTGCAAATGTGACCTACACCCATTCGATCTGAAGTAAACCTCATGCCTTTTTTATATGACTCTGTCAATCCTGCTCTGACTGCTATTTTCTGTGATCTTTGGGTGAAGTAATGATATAGTCTTTTCTCAATACCTGTGAGGGAAATTTCAACTTTAAATCTGAAAATTAAGGATAAAAAGTAATATATTGCTCTTGCCAGTAGCCTTGCATGGAGTAGGGGGAAATTTGGAAAGGAGGATATAACAGCAAGAAGGGAGGTTAGAAAGGGAGGGATCTGGACTTTCTAGCCATTTGTGTATTGCAAAAAGCATCCAAAGTGTTGGGATGTTAAAAATGAAGTAGGCCTATTTCCATTTGGTATAGCAAAATAATGAGGTCCTTTCTCTTACTGTTTGAAAAGCTACCCGAAGACAGTACCTTTCAGGTACCAGTAATTTGTCTATGCGTGATATCACCTCTCCTTCTCTTGTGAAATGATCTACACTAAAGACAATAAGCAAGACACAACCTGGAGCCTTTATAATCTAGTAGGTCAGCATATAGAAACAAACACTCCCAGTTCAGTCTGGAGACTCCTGATTTTCTTGTGAAGCCACAGACAGAATTTATTTGGAGACTTGATGCATCAAAGGGTTTTGTTTTGTTTTATTTTTTGTTGTTTTTTAAAGGAAAGACTTGTGTAACACTGGCCACCTAAATACTTAGATAGCTAAGAACCTTGTGATTATTTACAATAACATAATGCAAAATCACATAGGATGACATGTTGCTGCAACCAGGAGGAATCTCAGTTTTATACTCTAAAAAGTTGACAAATCTAGTATATCACTGATTTGGTGAGTGCCTGTTTAGGGGAAAAAAAACCTGACTATATACACATTTTAAAAAGTCTTCCTCCATCATGCATTTCCTCCATCATTGGCCTTAAGGCACTTTTCTAAGGGGCAGAGACCTGTCCATTCCCTCACTTAATGTCTTCATGCCTTCTTTGGGGTGTGGAGCACTCCTGGCATTGCTAGTCCGCCTACCCACCTGTTGTAAGTTGTTTGGGTTAAACCTTGTTAGGGTTTGTGCCATAACTTCTGTCTTTCATTTAGGATGAATGTAAGAAAGTGACTGAAATAATAGCAGCCTCCAAACCCAAAGCATAGGCAGATGTCTGCTATTAAAATAAAAAGAAATGCAAGGCTGCCCAGAAATTTGAATGAACTGGGCAGAGGGACTTGCTAGGTATTGCCTGATCAGAGGGATAAGTGTGTGTTTAAGTAAGAGAAGCAGGAAACATTACACAGAGAAGGACACAGCTGGAGCCTAGACAAGCACAGTGTGTGAATCTGAAAGAAGCCTACAGAGGTGGCTTCTGAGTCAAGTGCTGGTTAAAGAGGCTTAGGACCCTAAGCAAAGAAACTGACCCTTGTCGTTTAGTTCCTCCTGTGTCCAGAGAAGCAGGGCTATGTACATTCTTTATAAATAAACAAGCCTGCATTAAAGAAATAGCTGACTCTATTAACAATTTCTCATCCTAACTGGAACAACCCACAACCCCCTGAATTTGACTAACCATTTGGGTAGAAATCCACTGGAACTTTGTGGTTGCCTCTTAGAGGGTATGTGGGGGTAGCAGCTCCGTGTACCTCTACTACATCCTTATGGGGGCGGATATAATAACACACATTTTTAAATAGCCAAAAAAGCCTATGAAACCCCAACCAAGAGTTGACCATACTGAAAGGCTTCAGGCAGCTTGAAGGAAGAAGTCACACTGCCCTGGTGCCTGTATTCTCCCGTTCCTAAGAATTTTGAGTCCATTCAAGCAGATACTCAACTCAGATAAAATCAGCTCAAATCAAATTTGCTCCCCTCTGCATGACTTATACAGAGAGGATACTAAGGCCTAAAGTATCAGCCTGGAAATTCAGCATTCACTCTGATTTCCTTATATTTGTATATTTATATCAGGTGCCTGTCTTTGTTCAGTAGTAATGTTTACTGGAGCCATAAGGGGTAATGATGGCACAGAGAAGACCCTGTGATATCTTATACTACAAGGGCAAGTAAGAAATGAATAAAAGTGAGCCAGGAGGAAAGGGTAATAGGGAAAATCAAAAGGAGGAAGTAGCCTTATAGGGAAAGAGTGGGGGAGGGAGAAGGAAGAAGAACAGGAATGAGCACTGGGGAAAAGGAGGTAGGAGGACCAGGGCCGGCTCCAGGGTTTTGGCCGCCCCAAGCAGCCAAAAAAAAAAAAAAAAAAAAAAAAAAGCCGTGATCGCGATCACGTGATCCGGCAAATGGAAGAAAATAGCACAGCAGTTTGGCAAGCATGTTACAAGATAAAAATAGCTAACATAGTACAACGGTCAGGCACTACAGGTTGTAATTTGCAAAAATTGGGCAAAATCCTCCCTAAGTAGACTACTTCCTCATCTTTGTACTGTTTTTTATTTTATGTTTTGTAAAGTTGAAGCATGAACTGAATGCAGTTTGCAATGGGTGTAACCAGAGATCAGTTCTCATCAGAAATTTTTTTAGTTTTTCTTTGGTAGTTCTCATGGGATAAAATATGGGAAATAAAAAGCATAGACAAACCTGGACTTGTATGTTCACATCTCCCAGATGGGCAACTATTTACTCTTCGGGTTCAGTTATGACTCCTAAGACCCTGAGATGCATTTAGGGATGGGAGGAAGCACTCTTCCTAGTAGCAATACCTGGAAGCATATGACTTTGAAATGCCTCCTGGGCCCTGGGAGGAAGAACAGGGAGAGTACCCTTGCTACAGCTGTTCAAAAGGAACAGCTGGTACTTTCCATTATGCAGAAAACCTGGTACACAGAGGGTGGGACGACAATGTCTTTCCATTCAGTTGGGCCCTTTCTGGGGCCTCTGAGTGCTACTGGCAGCTCTCTGCTATCAAATTATGGCTACCCTTGTGCACTGGAACAGGAGGAAGAGCTCCCTGTGCTCTTCCCTCTGTCAGGGCAGTCACTTTGAAACAACTATAATTTTGTTTATAGATTTATTGGCATATGTAAAAGTAGCTTTATTGGAGTAAAACCAGTCAAAACTAGGCTCTGCTGCTACAATAATTTAAGTATGTGCTTAACTTTGTTACTGGGAGCACTCCTATTGATTTCAGTTGGAGTATTCATGCTAATAAAATTAAATACATGCAGGAGTTTTTGCAGAATTGGGCTCTAAAATGGAGATGAAATACTGCAGTTACACTCTTTATAATCACAAGAACAAAGAATTTGTTAGTACTATTTAAAAAAAAAATAAAGCAAAAAATTTCTAGAACCGTACTGATTTTCCATAACCTACTTAACTAGAGAAGAAATATAACAGCAAAGGAGCAAGAACATTAAACTTTGTCACTGAATTAAAAATAAGTAAACAAACCTTTTCTTTTGCAATCCAATGTTTGTATGGGAAATACATAAATATGACAAAGAGAGGAATCAAATTCTGGTTTGACAACTTTAGGCTTTGCTGCTGCTATATTTTTGGGGTCCAGTCTTTCCTCTTCAGTACATAGACGTTCAGCTTTTATCTGCTTTAGCTTTTGATCTTTCAGTTCTATTGGGTGTACACACTTGGCATAATTTCCCAAGTTCCTGTTTGTTGGAACCTGCAACATCGTAATAAGAGTTTCCATCTCACAGGTGCAATGCCAAGGATTATCATAAAGACGCAGGTAGTTTAGAAGGGGCATATAAATAAAAACTTCCTCTGATAAAATCTTAATCTGGTTATGCTGAAGTAAGAGTGTGGTAAGTTTGTTTAAACCAAAAAAAGCCTCACTTCCAATTTTTGATATATCATTCTGTTGTAAATCCAGACTTTTTAACGTTTTATACTTGGAAAACATATTATTCTTCAGTTTGCGAATCCTATTTCTTGCTAGCAGCATGTGTCTTAAATCCTCAGGCCAATCAGGAGACACAAAAGTCAGTTTTCTTTCTTGGCAATCTAAGTATTTCTCTTGAAGATAAGTATACACATCACAGGGGAGGCCTGGGGCATAACGCTTAACAGTACTAGATGCTTTTCTTAAGCTGTTTGTCCTTCCATTATTTGCTTTGTTTCTCAAACTCCCATTCCTTGTCTTCCTAAAGTAGGCTGCTTTACAAAAGAAAAGTAGTATTATAATAGTAACCACTTTCATTCTGACATCCAGTTGGCCCCAATTACTTTCTGTGACAGCTGGAACAGTCAAAGTATTCCTTTGAAATATGAGTTTGGAGCTAATATTGTTCTGAATCGAGGAGGTACAGCTGGTGGATGTGGAATCCCTGTGTAGGAAGAAAAGTGGAATATTAGAAAGTGTAAAATAGACATTTTCACAGAGACTGGTACTTAAAATGAAGCATTACAAAATGGTTCAGCCAGCACACTAGATTCACTCAGAACTTGAAAATTTCTCAGACAGGGACATTAAGGTCACTTCTTATTGTTTAGATGTTTTCACGCTCTCGATGATCCACTTTCATTCACTTTGATTAAATTTAGCAAGCTGTCAAAATACAGGGCTAGATTCTAGCTGGCTTTCGTTTAGATGCACATACAGATTCAGGGGAAGGGCACAAGGATTCCTTTGCCCCATTGTGCCCTCTGCAGAAGAATCAAGCACAGTCCCAGTCCCTGGTATCATGGGCATGGAAGGATTCTCCCCTGCTAGCACACAAGGAGTGCAAATCATACCAGAGGAACTGGCCAGCTGGGGAGAGTGGAGAATGCCCTCATTCTTAAGGGATGGTAAAGCATGTGCATTCCTCCTGTGTTCTGTGGAGGTATAATCCCTCCTGGAGTTCCCTTTTGGGTGATGCAGCTTTATATGTCCCTACTCACGGCTGTGTACCGAGTATACAATATGGTCATAAAATTCTATTTTGGCAGGGACTTGTTAAACCCTGAGGTCTCATTATCTGCCGTTTACTCCTCTTACATGATTCCAGCTGTTTGCTGGCCAAAGAGGGCCGGATGTGACTCCCTCTGGATCGTGTTCAGTATTGTTTATGAGTCAGCTGCAGGGCAATGCATGATTCCCTTGGCCTGTGCATGATGTCTCTGCAGGATGCAGAGTCCTTGTTGGTCTGAGAACTTTGAACAAATCCCAGTTTTCAACACATACCATTATATGGTAGTTTTGTGTACCACTAAACCATCATTGTGGTTTCAAAGGCCTTGTCTTCACTAGGAAAAAGGTGTGTTCTTAACTCAAGTTAACTAACATGAGGTAAAATTATATTGAAGGCAGTTTGTAGTTTATACATGAGTTAGCAGGTGAAGATGAAGACTGTGGGAAAGCCTGTAATTTACCTTGACCTGCTAACTCATGTGAGAACTACGAACTGTCTTGTCTTCAGTAAGATTTTACCTTGTGCTAGTTAACTCGAGTGAAGAACTCTTCTTTTTTGCTAATGAGGATGCACCCAAAAAGCACGGTCTTTAAAGGATAGAATAAGTCGCTGTGTAATTATCACTGACCTATTTGTAATATTTCTTTATTTGGATCAGAAATCTAAAGTTTGAAACTTAGTTTTATAATAGAAAATGAAAAAGGTTGTCTTTAAAAGTATAATTTAGTTGTTTCTTGCTAAAATAAAAAAGATTTAAGCTGCTCCTGGATATAATTATTTTGTTGGCAAAGCCTCTGAATGGCTTCTCCATTTTATTTCTGCACCTGCCAGCTCTCTCCTTATATCAACATTCTAGTAAAACACATAAACATCTTTAAAAATGAACATTATAACTAGAGCCCTGTGAAATTCTTTTTATTTTTTATCATTTTTTGTGAATTTCTGTTTTGTTTTATCCAATAAAATGTTGTTTTATTTCTTTTTATTACATTTATATTAATAAAATACATCACATGACCATATATAAATCAAAACAGTGTATAAATCCCAGTTTATCTATACAACATCATTTATTAACATTACTCGTTATTCTATGCCTTGAGAAACTCACCAACCCCCACGACAGTTAGCCACCCCAAAATACCTCAGACAGCTCCTTAGGGTTCCCCCCTTGAAATTTACCTAGTACTACAGCTTCCAAATAACTCCCACTTCTCCATGCCCACTCAGAGACACAAACCTCATGGAACACCCTGGATCTTCCCAACCCCTATGACTTCCTTCACCAGTCCCCCCACCCCAATCCCCCTCTGTATCCCCAGGTTTCTCTATGTCCCCTTATATATTCCCTCTCTCACATTGAACCTCAATCTCCCCAAGCCCCAGAAACCCCTCCCCATCACCCCTTAAATATTCCCCCTCCCCCACTGTGCACCATAACGCCATCCCCCATTAGTCCCAGGGACACCTCTCCTATCCTCCTCCCCCATTGAGCCCCAACCCCCCCCCCCATTAGCCTCTCTTCCATGAGAAAGTCAAGGTCCTGCCCCTGAGGGGTGGGAGGCCCTGCGGGAGAAGCTATAGAGTAAGCCAGCCCCATATTCACACTGGAACAGCAGCTCCTGTTCTGCAGGGCAGGACCCGGCTCCCCACTCCAGCTGGCCCTTGAGGTTACAGTACACTCAGGTTTGGCTCCTCTGTCTTGATGAGAGGGGGCAACTGGGCCAAATTGGAGTGGGTGGCACTGCAATTCCAAATTTGACCAACCTGCCCTCCCATTATGATGGAGGTGTGGCCAGGCCAAATCTGAGCAGCTTTGTGACCCCATGTGTCAGGTCACAGCACCTGGAGTAGGGAGCTGGGCCCAACCCCATGGGGCAGGAGCTGCCGCTGCAGGCTGAGTTTCATTTTATGTCCATTTAATGTTCATTTTTGTTTTATTTCTTTATTTTGCATTTGTGAAATACATAGGGCTCTAATTATAATTACTGCTTTTGTCCATTACATTCTGTGAAAAATAAAAGGAATTTTATGTATTAGTTTTTGGGAATCAGATGTTGTTCACTCTGACTAGGATTGCTAGCAGTCCAGGGCCGGCTCCAGGGTTTTGGCCGCCCCAAGCAGCGGAAAAAAAAAAAAAAAAAAAAGCCGCGATCGCGATCTGCGGCGGCACTTCGGCGGGAGGTCCTTCGCTTCGAGCGGGAGTGAGGGACCGTCCGCTGAATTGCCGCCGAATAGCTGGACCTGCCGCCCCTCTCCGGAGTGGCCGCCCCAAGCACCTGCTTGCCAAGCTGGTGCCTGGAGCCGGCCCTGCAGCAGTCCCATATTACAAGGTACCTCCCTAATTTAAATAGAAAATTGCCTGTCCCATACTAAATCAGTATGGAACACTTTTTATCCCATATTTCAACAGCAGTGGGACAGTACTCATGGGGACATCTTTCCACTTTCCTCCCTGGCCCTTCAGTGCTGCGTGGGGAAAGTAGATGGGGCCATGCTCAAGGGCCAGGATTGGGAGGGGAGTGGAAAGATGCACCCATGAGTACTGCTCCCCTCCCCGCTCCGGACAGGTTCCTCTCCTCAGCTCTTGAGTGCAGCCCCATCTGCTTTCCCTGCGCAAGCTCCATCTGGCAGGGCAAGTGGATGGGGATATGTGCCCCGGATCTGTACTGAAGGGCCAGGATCAGGAAGGGGCTCTATCTGGTGGGGGGGGGGGGGTCAGTACTCCCAGGTGTAGCCTCCTAGTGCGCTGAGTCTCTGCCAACATCCCCAACAGGGTGCACAGCACTGTAGCAGTCAAAGACAAGCAATTGTAGCCTCCAACTCGGCTCCTGGCACCCAAGCAGAACCTGAACAGGAATCGCAGCAGCTGCTGGCTCAGCACCTGAGGCCCTGGGTTCTCTGCTGTATCCAGAGCTGGAGAGAGGGAAACCCTAGGAAGCATGGGGGTGGAGGGAAAGGAACTTGTCCCCAGAGGTTCAAGTCAAGATTGGGGACATCTGAAGTTTGTCCTGTATTTTTAAATACAATATTGGAAACCCTAACTCTGACTGATTGTTCTAATCATGGCCATTACAACTGGGATGCTCTCTATTATTTGGAACTGAGCTACACAAGCTCCAGAAGGTCTCTGATACTGGCAAATCCAAGGGAAGTCCTAAATGGACAAAAGAGGAATCTGGGGGAAGATAGCTAAGAAATGTGATTTATCTAAGTACTCTATTTCCCTCCAGTCCCCTAGGACTGAACTGGGAAAAAAACAGTCGTGGTACTAAGCTCTGCCCACATACTAAGGGTACGTCTGTACTTACCTCCGGGTCCGGCGGTAAGCAATCGATCTTCTGGGATCGATTTATTGCGTCTTGTCTAGACGCGATAATTCGATCCCGGAAGTGCTCGCCGTCGACGCCGGTACTCCTGCTCCGCGAGAGGAGTACGCGGAGTCGACGGGGGAGCCTGCCTGCCGCGTGTGGACCCGCGGTAAGTTCGAACTAAGATACTTCGACTTCAGCTACGTTATTCATGTAGCTGAAGTTGCGTATCTTAGTTCGAAGTGGGGGGTTAGTGTGGACCAGCCCTAAGCTTCACTCTGTCATGGCACCAACAGGAGATACTATTCTCAATAGATTGTGCAGCTCTTCCTGACATGATGCTTTCTCTTTCTTATCCTGTATGTCAAATGTTGACATTTTAATTGTTTTAATTAGGCTTTGGAGTTAACACTCCATTTAGATGAAGTGGGACAGTTCACACTGCTCAGAGATATTTTTTTCAGACTGTCTGCAGACTCAAGGAGATGTCACTGCATCAGTTTACACTCAGTTCCCATTTAGAAGATTCTTTGCAACCATAAAGGCTAGAGATTTAATTTTTAAAATAAAGGCTTAGATTCTGTAGCCAACGATGGCAACTAATATGAAGTATCAGCATACCTTAGTTGAGGTTCTGTTTTCCGCTCTGCTATCTGTAGAGGCGAGGTGTATTGTGGTTTTAGGATGGGGATATAGGGAGGCATAGAGGTGGCATGACATTCCTGTAGCCTACCAATCATGGAGCTAATTTTAACTGGATGGAATCTTTTGAGTTGGCAGGTCCCTCTTAACAGCATTGTGCTTTTTCTTTCAAAGAGCTTTTAGTAAGATAGTATACCAAGACTTTAGTTGAGGTCATTGTTTTCATAGAGAGGAATGTATAGATATAATGTTGGATTAATTTTTGACTGCAGGTAAAAGCATATGTTTGGCGGCCCCTTTTTCAGATGTGTTATATGAGAATAATTATTTAAAAGATTTTCAAAATATTTCTTGTGATCAATATAAACATCTCATATTGAATCTTCCACATCAAGTGTCTGCCTCAGGCTGCATTTATTTATTTATGTTTTTAAAAAATCAGAATCAGATCAGCAGTTTCTGAGAACGAGAACAAGGAAAAATACATCGTTTGCCCTTGTTGAAAAAAATCTTACAATTATTTAATTGAGAAGCTCTAGCAACTCCATGCTTTGGAGCAGGGACTTGAAATTTGGCAGGAGAGTTGTCTTTGTATCAGAAATGTGCCTTTTGCTGCTCCTGTGAAAATCAACCTGATTTTGGCCAAATTATAAGCCTCTGAAAAAATCATAGTTCACACATTCTTAATAGAGACTTGTTAGAGTTTGGCGGCTAAATTCGCTGAAGATTCCATGACTTAGGGGATGAGGAGGACTTTCTCTGCAGTTGCTCCTTCTGGCTGCCAGGGGCCGCTGTGGTCTGAGGATCTGAGAGCAGGGAGACTATTTCCATGTGCTCTCAATTTCCTGTGGAAAACATAGTATATAACCGTGTAGTTAAATATTGTATCATAATGCATACGCACAAGAGAGCTGAATTAAGATTGGATGGGCAACCTTAATTCTGGCATTTCCTAACTTTTGAGTCCTTGACTTTACAAGTTTATCATTCTTTTAACATAATTTTTTAATGTAGTATGGGACATGAATCATCATGCCTCAGGACATAAGCCAGCCAGTAAGTGATAGGGGGCTGAAAACAACTTTTCTGATGAGTAAGTT
Source organism: Emys orbicularis (assembly GCF_028017835.1). Lineage (NCBI taxonomy): Eukaryota > Metazoa > Chordata > Testudines > Emydidae > Emys > Emys orbicularis. The sequence continues at coordinate 27,673,311 of NC_088683.1, read as the reverse complement.
ATTCCATAATTGTCTTCTGCCTGGTTTCTTGGACTTTCCACTGAATCATCTTGTACTGGCCATTGTCAGGGACAGGACACTGAGGTAGATGGACTGCTGGTCTGATCTAGGAAATTCCAACCATTAATCTTTAACTCTAATATTAAGTCTATCTTTTATTTTAGGTGAATGTAAAAATTTGCAAGATTTGAATGTCTCTGAATGCCAAGGATTAAATGTAAGTTATGGGAAAGGTTCATGGTTTACTATGTGTTTAAAGTTGGCAAGAAATTCCAAGCCATTTTGTAGCATCCAAATATTTACTTACAACTATGCTTTCTAATAATTTACTGGATAATGCATGTGGATATTTTTTGTAATTTTTTTGCCTAAACTGACAAGATAATTACAGTTAATATTCTTCAAAATTAAGTAATCCTGAATAGATACTCTCTCCAAGATTCCTATTCCATTATTGCATGGAGTTGGAAGTGTCCTCTTAAAGTTTCTAAACATTTCTGGAACCCTCCAGTGGAAAGGTGATGACAGATGACTAGCGAGGAGTGGGAAGACAGATGACTAGGGAGAAGTATAAAAATATTGCTAGAGCATGCAGGGGTGTAATCAGGAAGGCCAAGGCACGATTGGAGTTGCAGTTAGCAAGGGATGTGAAGGGTAACAAGAAGGGTTTCTATGGGTATGTTAGCAACAAGAAGAAGGTCAGGGAAAGTGTGGTACCCTTACTGAATGGGGGAGTGTAGAAGGTTCGTGCCGGGGCTCGACCCTCCTGGGCAGGAGGGGAGCCACACCGACTCACTACTGGTGCACCAAACAACCAGTTAGTTCCGGACTCAGGCCCTCTGGTGCAGGGGCTGAGCAAACAAGCAGCTGAGGAGCCCAGGCCCTCTGGAGCAGGGGCTGAGCAAACAAGCAGCTGAGGAGCCCAGGCCCTCTGGTGCAGGGGCTGGGCAGACAAGCAGTTAAGGAGCCCAGGCCCTCTGGTGCAGGGGCTGGGCAGACAAGCAGTTCAGGGAGCTCAGGCCCCCTTGTGCAGGGGCTGAGCAACACTCACTTGGGGGTAAGCCCTGGCTCCGACACCAGAGCGTTGGGTGAGGGGGAAGCCTGCCATCCGTGAGCAGGGGTGGCAGGGGGGAACGCAGGCCCACCCACTCCACTGCGTTCCAGCCCGGGGCCCTAGCAGCGGTTACTGCCGCTGCCGGTCAGTGGGGTATCCTGACCGAAACACACTGACATTGGCTCACATGCGTCTGCAGCCTGACCGGGGTCGGCTACCCCCGGGCTACTTCCAGGATCCTCCTCAGGGCCTACCTCGTCCGTGGCACCGGGCCCGGTCCAGTCCACCAGCATGGGCTCCTCTCGGCCGGGGCTTGGCGGCAGGTCCGGCAGCTCCGTGGGGAAATCCGGCCAATTGCACTCGGGCGGCTCCTCCGGGTAACAGCAGGGGCGGAGGGGTTCTGGTGCGGCCTCGCCTTCGGGTTGGGTGTGGGGGAGTTCCAAGGGCTCCTCCCAACGACGGGAGCGGACGGGCTCCGGCGGCTCCTCCTCGTAGTGGGCTCAGGGCAGCTCCGGCCAGCTAGGGCAACGGCCTCGGGCCTCAGAGGTATCCCGGCCGGGAGCTCCCGGCCGCACGTCTGCTCCCTGCGGTGGCCGGGGTCTGACTGAGCTCCGGCGGCCGGCCTTTATACTTCCTGTCCCGCCCCTTGACTTCCGGGGGGCGGGAACAGGCGGCGGTGGCTCCGCCCACTCAGGTGCCTGCAAGGGTGCTCCCTCTTCTGGGCAGGAGGGGAGCCACACCGACTCACTACAGGGAGGCAACATAGTGACAGATGATGTGGAAAAAGCTGAAGTACTCAATGCTTTTTTTGCCTCGGTCTTCAAAGATAAGGTCAGCTCCCAGACTGCTGCACTGGGCAACACAGTATGGGGAGGAGGTGAGCAGCCCTCAGTGGTGAAAGAACAGGTTAAGGACTATTTAGAAAAGCTGGACATGCACAAGTCCATGGGTCCAGATCTAATGCATCCGAGAGTGCTGAGGTAGTTGGCTGATGTGATTGCAGAGCCATGGGCCATTATCTCTGAAAATTCGACCTCCAATCGTCCAGGGAGGTCCCAGACGATTGGAAAAAGGCAACTATAGTGCTCATATTTAAAAAAGGGAAGAAAGGGAACCTGGGGAATTACAGACCGGTCAGCCTCACTTCAGTCCCTGGCAAAATCATGGAGCAGGTCCTCAAGGAATCCATTTTGAAGCACTTGGAGGAGAGGAAGGTGATCAGGAACAGTCAACATGGATTCACTAAGGGCAAGTCATGCCTGACCAACCTGATTGCCTTCTATGATGAGACGTATTATTCAGCAAGTTAAAGAAGTATGGATTGGATGAATGGACTATACAGTGGATAGAAAGCTGGCTAGATTGTCGGGCTCAACGGGTAGTGATCAACGGCTTGATGTCTAGTTGGCAGCCGGTATCAAGCAGAGAGCCCTAGGGGTTGGTCCTGGGGCCGGTTTTGTTCAACATCTTTATTAATGATCTGGATGTTGGGATGAATTGCACCCTCAGCAAGTTCGCAGATGAGACTAAGCTGGGGGGAGAGGTAGATGCGCTGGAGGGTAGGGATAGGGTCCAGAGTGACCTAGACAAATTGGAGGATTGGGCCAAAAGAAATGTGATGAGGTTCAACAAAGACAAGTGCAGAGTCCTGCACTTAGGAAGGAAGAATCTCATGTACCGCTACAGGCTGGGGACTGACTGGCTAAGCAGCAGTTCTGCAGAAAAGGACCTGGGGATTACAGTGGACGAGAAGCTGGATATGAGTCAGCAGTGTGCCCTTGTTGCCAAGAAGGCCAACAGCATATTGGGCTGTATTAGTAGGAGCATTGTCAGCAGATTGAGGGAAGTGATTATTCTCCTCTATTCGGCACTGGTGAGGCCACACCTAGAGTATTGTGTCCTGTTTTGGTCCCCCACTGCAGAAGGGATGTGGACAAATTGGAGAGAGTCTAGCAGAGGGCAACGGAAATTATCAGGGGGCTGGGGCACATGACTTACAAGGAGAGGCTGAGGGAACTGGGCTTATTTAGTGTGCAGAAGAGAAGAGTGAGGGGGGATTTGATAGCAGCCTTCAACTACCTGAAGGGGGGTTCCAAAGAGGATGGAGCTAGGCTGTTCTCAGTAGTGGCAGATGACAGAACAAGAAGCAATGGTCTCAAGCTGCAGTGCGGGAGGTCTAGGTTGCATATTAGGAAACACTATTCTACTAGGAGCGGGGTGAAGCACTGGAATGGGTTACCTAGAGAGGCGGTGGAATCTCTATCCTTAGAGGTTTTTAAGGCCCGGCTTGACAAAGCCCTGGCTGGGATGATTTAGTTGGTGTTGGTCCTGCTTTGAGCAGGGGATTGGACTGGATGAACTCCTAAGGTCTCTTCCAACCCTAATATTCTATGATTCTATGAAAGGTGTGTGTATTATATCAACACTACATAGCCTCCAAGCAATCCCTTCTTTTTCCTGTTGTCTGGAGGAGAAGCATTCCTTGTGGTTCATGGGAAATACATTTTGTCTTTTAGTTTTCCTAAATCATTTTCAAATCTAATTGGCTCATGTTAGATGTTTTCAGTATCCCCTTTCTGATGAAAAATACTTTCTGCATAAGGTTAAGTTTGAAACAAGATTATTTTTATGCCAGTTTGTATTTTCTTATCTTGAAAACAAGGCCAATATTTTCTGTATATTGCATAGTTTATTAATACTGTATTAAACGGATATTATAGTATGTGTAGGAGAAGTTTTCTTAAAGTACTTCATTTGCATTGGATAAAGTAATCTGTGGGCCACATCATCCACAGATGGTGTGAATTGGTATTGCTCAGTTGACTTCCATGGAACTATGCCTGTGTACAGCAGCTGAGGATCTGGTTTTATTTGTAAACAAGAACCACTTAGAAGTGATCTGATTGCAATAAATATCCTTCACTGATCATCACCATTGGTGCAATGTCTGTCATTGAAAAGGTCCTATTCTTCTATCAATAATCTTAATTTATAGAATTAAATATGAGCTCTTGCAATTTAATCCCTCGATTCTTAATTTTATAAGATGTTAATTTTGTATATTCTTCCAAAATTCCTCTCTGACATGATATGAGAAGTCTATCATAACCATCTTACTGACCTGCCAGTCTCTTCCTCCTGCTTTCAAGAATATCCTTCAGAAGTCTTGTTACACTAACTGGTTGGAGCATAAAAATATCACTTAGGTTTAGTTTCCTGTGACAGTAGCATATCTGATCATGCTGCATGTAAGAGAATCATGCTGACACTATTATCTTTAATATACAATTACACATTCAGGTCCTTACCTAACCTGACATCTTCTCCGATTGAATTATCTTTCTGGTTTTGGAATATTAGACTCAGGAGAAGGGATTTTATGCAGGATTATTTACCTTTGGAAAACTAGTATGAAATGTATAATTGGTGTTCTTCAAAAGGAGCAGCCTAGTGGTAAAAACATTTTAGTTCCATGTTTACTCACCTACCTGTTTTCTCTCAAGAGGTCTGTTTTTACTGTGGTTATAAAGTTAGAGTACCACCTGATGGCTAAGATCAAAAGCATCAGATATTTTGTAATGAACAAGTAATATTTATACTTTATGAGAAATCCTGACTCCAACAAGGAGAAATTTCTGGAAACTTTGAGAAAGTACTTACTCTTGAGTCCATGCATATGAAACATATTAGTGTGAATCTATGAGGTATAATACCTTGAGAGAACAATGAAAATTACTTTTTTTTGGTTTCAGGGTTTAAAATTTCTTTAGCTCTGATTTTACCTTTTTTTAAAGACATGAGCTGTAAAGATGCTTACTTTTATCTTTTTACTCTTTAATAGTTTTTTAAAAAGATTACCACTGAAAAATGAGGATCTGAGAATGGTGAAAACCAGTGTAGTCTAGTAGTTCAGATATGCGCACACTACTATCGTTACCTCTCAGCTGCATTAAGACATACTTTGAGATGGAAGAGCAAATATTCATTTTATTCTAGCTATTTCTTAAGAGAGCTGAATAGCAGAGACATAAATAGAATAATAAAACAATAAGATCAATGAAGGAATATTCAGCTAATTGAACCGCTTGATTACACTTGATAACATTCCTAGCCCTCTAATATTGAATCTAGTAGTGGAACAGTCTGTGGCTGGACTGTTGTTGTTACCATTTTTCAAATTATATGGTGTAATCATGTATTTTAAAAGCACGTGATTTTTACAGACTTCTCTCATTTTGACTGTTGTTGGATTTAAATGTCAATTAATATCAATATTTTGATAGCCTGGTGTCTGCAATAGCTATAAAATACTCTTTAACATCCCTAGCAGGAGACTGTCATGACAATGTAAGAACTAACGATGTGAGTGAGCATGTCCATTGCATTTGACTAAGGAAATGGACATTTGTAACCAAAAATGGTCAGCTCCTCAGCTAGTGTGAATTGGTATAGCTCCTTTGAAGTTAGTTGAGTTAGGCCAATTTACACCAGGTGAGGATCTGGGCAAAAATGTATATAAGATACTGATTTCCACACAGTTATTCGATTTGCATTCACAAGTGCGGGTTTTTGCATCTCTAATGGATTCACATATACTTTTTGGGGAACAGCCCCCTGCACCAATGTTTCAAGATTTGCCTCCGTATGTCTGTATTCTAATGTAGTGATCATATTGATACATAGAAAAAGATAGATGGTGCCACTTCCAAAGAATATTAAAGAAAGGAACTGACTCAAATTAAAAAGAAATGTTGTGGACAGTGAGCATTCTATAATTGATGGACTGGTATGAATAGTTAATAAAGCACACTCCCTGGATTTTAGAGAGTTGACTTAAGTTATTGTCTATAGACCTGCTAACTTAGGTCTTGATTCAGCAAAGCACTTAAGCATGTGAATAGTCCCATTGACTTCATTAGGACTACTTGGTTCTTAGGTGCCTTCCTGAATTGGGGGCATAGAAATAGTCATGTTTACAATCAACAAAAATAGTTCCGTAAACATTATAATATAGTATTTTCTTTAGAGCATTTTAAAGAGAAAATGTTTTTGATCGGTACTGTTGCATTTAATACTTTTACGAAATTAATTCAGTTTTTCTGCTACAGTATAGAAGAGACTTTAGATACACTAAAATACAAACAAATTCTAATCTGACATACTTTGACAAGTGATTTTTTTATTATTATTCAGGATGAATCAATGAGACTTATATCAGAAGGTTGTCCAGCTCTTCTCTATTTAAATCTGTCATACACAGATATTACTAATGGGACACTAAGACTGTTATCAAGGTAAAAATATCTCCTTCTACATTTAGATTAGTACGAAATAAAAGTCGTATGTACTGTAGGAAAATATGAGTTTTAGTTATCATTGCAAGAAAATATAACTTTCTCTGAGTATTTTACAGGTTTCCTTTTATTTTGTAAAGAACTGAAAAATGCCATATATATTGTTCTTAGGATTTTTCTCTTTTGTTTGTCTTTTAGTGTAGTAAAACATTTACACTGGGTTAGTTTATAGGTCTTGCTAAGTTTTACGGAAACGTGTGAGTTTGCTAGTCAAACAAGGTTCCTTTGGACAAACAACACAGTTGCTCATTATTGTGCAACTAGCTTGCAAGTTTGAGATGATTATGTAAATCTAGGGTGACCAGACGTCCTGTTTTTAAAGGAACAGTGCCGTATTTAAGCCCTCCTGCAGGTGTCCCAGCTTTTTCTTAAAAATGGGCAAATTGTCCCGTATTTTCTGTCTCCCCTGCATCAGTACTGGCAGGTCCTGCTGCTGACCGGATCCGTGCTCGCCAGCTGCCTGCCCACCAGCAGTGAGTGTGGGGGGGGTCCAGTGGCTGACAATGGGGGTGGATGTGCAAGGCTAGTGGCGGGGTGAAGATGCAGCGTGTGGGGCTGGCCGTTCCCTGTGCTGGTGCATCAGCGCAGCCCCCGCTGTGTGCTGGCTCTCAGCCAGCAGGGCCCCGCCCCCCATCCCGTTTCCGACCAGCACTGGCTGCGCGTTGTGAGCTGTCGAGGCCGGTGTGTACAGGCAGGTGCCAGTCAGTGGCCGGTTACGTGTCACCTCTGCTGCCCACCCATCGGCTCTTTACATGCTCCCCCTCTCGCTGTCCTCTCCCTGCTTTGCCCCTTCACCCCGTCCCCCCAGCCCTACTGCTCCTTCATATCTCCCCCGGCAGGGCGCGTCCCACTCACAGCGCTGTGCGGAGAACCAGCCCCTGGTCGGAGTGCTCAGCTCACCCTCCACCTGGGTGACAGGCTTCTTCCTTCCTTCACTGCCTCTGGCTGGGCCGGCACCCTAGGAAAGGCCAAGACCCTTCGGCCTGGGGCGCTGGCCGGGAGGAGCCGAGTCCGGCTTGTGCCAAAGCCCCGCACAGCGCTGGCACGGGGAAGCCTCTCTGCCCCTCAACTAAGCTCTGGGGTTGTGGTGGTGGGGAAGCGATTTCCAGCCAGTTTGCATCCCAACCCTGCAGGCTCCAAAGCAGCCCCTCCCCGGGCAGTAGGGTGACCAGACGTCCCGATTTTATCGGGACTGTCCCGATATTTGCTTCTTTGTCCCGCGTCCCGACCAGTGTTTGGTCGGGACACTGGACAAAAAAGAAATTTTGCCCTCCGCTCTGGCGCTCACGCCCCGGCTCCGCCCCATCCTTCCCCCATTGGCTCCCTCCCCGAATCCCCGCCCTGGCCCCGCCTCTTCCCCAACCACGCAGCATTCCTTCTCCCTCCCAGGCTTGCAGCATGGCGGGGCAAGCCTGGAGGGAGGGGGTGGCGGCGGTGCCTGGATCCTGGAGCTGGTGAGTCAGCTCCGGCACCCGGGCACCGGGCGGGCGGGCAAAGGGGGGCTGGCAAGGGAGGGAGACAGGGGGCTCAGCTGTGAACCCCCCGCCCACCCGGCTCCTGCCCGCTCTGCGCTGCCCCCGCCCGGACCCACCGTGCCCCGCATATGCCCGTGGCGGGACGGGGGGCGGGAGGCTCCGCGGGGAGGGCAGCGCGCGGGGCCGGGGCCTGCTAATGCCCCAGGCCCCTTTAAAACTCTTTTTTTTTTGCTCCGCCCCCCCTTTTTTTTTGCTCCCCCCCCCTTTTTTTTTTTTGCTCCGCCCCCGTCCCGATATTTTATACTACTAATCTGGTCACCCTACCGGGCAGGGACTTAGCACCCTCTTCACCCGCCCACCCCCCCGGGTCCTGCCCCCAGGGAGCGTGGGGCTGCTCCGTCCCCTAGGCACCCTCCCCTGCTGAGCCACCTCTCTGGCTGGGTTTGCTGAAGCCCCTGCAGTCAGGTTCCCTGGGCACAATGCAGCCTTAGAGCTTAACCCCTTCCTGCCTGTGTTGTAGCCGGGGGACAGGAGGCGGCTGGGTTATGTCAGTGGCCAGCAACAGCCTGGAGGTGATAGCTGCCTTTCGACACTGTGTGGGCAGGAAGGGACAAGCTGCTTCCAGCCACTGGGGAGTAGTGGAGAAGAGATGAGCTCTGCAAAGATATGGGCCAGGTCATCCCTTCAACACCCCCCCCCCCCCCCCCGCGACTGGAAGCAGCTCCCATCCCTTCCCTCCTGCACACTGCAAAAGGCTGCTGCAAGCCACATTCTGGTGTGAACCCTGACAGAAATCTGGGGAGGGGGGCATGTGAGCCTGCATGCCCCTCTACGTGTTGCCTTGGGAAGATTCAGCGCCAGGTACCAGGAGAGGTGGGTCCATCCTGGGGGCCCAGCCAGGCATGGAGGGCAGAGAGCACCGGGCAGTGACGGTCTGGTCGGTCGGTCTCTCTGTGTGAGAGAGGTGTACAGGAGTGTGTGTATGTGTGTGTCACCGCTCCCCGTCTGAATCCTAAAACCTTAAAGATAAGAAGATAAATAAAAATAATTCAGCTACACAGTATTTCTTTTTAACAGGAGCTCAGTCAACTTGATGTTAATTTTAACATTTGTACTGCATCGTTCTGATGAATTTCTGTTGAACTTGCTTGAATATGAGTAATTTTACCAGGTATCCCGTATTCAGCATAGGGAAATATGGTCACCCTATGTAGATCACTAATCAGAAAAGCAGCAACTTTCTGGTTTATAAAGTACAATAAGCCTTTGCTTTCTTTGGATGGAGAGGAAAACTCACAAACATAGGGCACATGAATTTGCAGTTTTGAGCTAAAGTATAAGGAGTTACCATCCTGATTTGTGCTTTGCATTCTAGTAACTGGTAAAGCTGCCGACAGTGTATGAAAGAGGAATTTGTCAGTATGCCGCGTGAGGTCAGGTTTTTTTACCCATCTCAGTGGCTTAGTGGTGATACACTGCAATGGCAAGTAGAAGAACAAAGTTTAAGCTTTCATCTTGGACTGTCACCTCCCAGGCCAAATGTGAATGCATTAGAAGCACATCTCCTGAAAAAAGGCACTCAGCCCTTCATGTAGCATATCACTGGCCACTTTAGATGACTATGATATTGACAGGTTCTGAAAGCAGCCCTGTCACTTCAGCAAGAAGGTTAATGGCTGTGATGTAAGGTCTTGGGTGTCTGGATTTAAGAGGGGGTGATTATCTGCTCTGAATATGTATGACGGACTCCTGGAGAGAAGAAGGAACTATAAGTGAGTTTATTACACTGACTACCATTTCCTTTATAATTATCTATTCACTGAGGAGAGATTTTTTTTTGTACAGATTTTTTGGGGGTAAAGTTTCAGATACCTCAGTAGCATTGTAGTCTAGTGTTGATAGTTATAATTTGGCAGAGGACTAATATTTAGTTTAGATGTGTTCTGTATGCATATCTATTGAGTGAGATGTATTCAGAATTGTTGGATAGTGATTTTTAAAAAGTAGATAGACAGTCAAGCAATGTTGTGATTATATGTCCTGCCTACTCTACCAAGTTCCTGTTTTGTCCCTTATTTCCTCAAAACGGTCAGTAAGGCATGGCTTTGCTTGAAGCTATCCGTTTTGACTTTCTTTATGGCATAGTAGTGGGTTTAAAGAAGTTCAGAGGGAGTTTTTTTTCAGATTGTGACTTGAATCCAGCAAAGTGTGCAAATTCCCATTGATCTCTTGAGCCTACTCTGGGTCTCGTTAGTCTACAATAGTCATGCAGGCACATGTAGAAATAAGGCACTTTGTCTGAGATGTGGCAAAACAATATGCAAAAAACCACAGAGAATTGTGTATTTAAAGCAGCCATATTTCCTGAACCAAATATTTCTTGGAGAACTACAAAAAAAAAAAAAAAAAAAAAAAAGTGCTGCCCAAAGGATGGTTTGAAAGCAAATGCAAAGAATTCACACTATCCAGGTGAACTGTGATGTAATAAGCAACAGAGGGTCCTGTGGCACCTTTAAGACTAACAGAAGTATTGGGAGCATAAGCTTTTGTGGGTAAGAACCTCACTTCTTCAGATGCAAGTAATGTGATGTAATAGTTATAGATAAACATCCATTCCTGTTGTGGGAGATGTGTGTTCATCCACCAAACTGGAGGGCTGGAGGACCTATTGCTGGGTAGGTCCAGTCCACTTATCAAGAGAAGCAGTAGAAGAAAGCTGAGTTATTCCAACAGAGCTGTCTCCTTCTTCGATGGTAGTTGTGCACTACTTCGCTCCCCCTTGAGAAAACAAAATTTGACTTTTCACAGCAGCTCCACATATTCCTGGAGTGTGTTTTTCTCTGTTTGCAAGTATATTTTGGACTTTTGGATTTGTTCTGCAGTAGAGTAATGTCTTGGGAATGTACCAATCCAGTGGCAGATTCTAGTCTTGCTTCAGGCAGCCTTCCACCCTGCATCTCTGCACCAGTTTTATTCTTTCTATCATCTATGGAAACGCCTATGTTTTTTTCTCCGTATTGGCATAATTTTTGCCTTCTTCTAGTTTCAATTTCTTCATGTTTAAATTTGGAATGTTTTTTCTGGAGTGCCTGCCAGCCTATGTTATCCCAACTACCCCAGCTTCCTGTTACCACCAAGAAATTAGAGCCAGCTGCTTCTGTTAATGTGTGGGCAAGACTTACCCAGGAGTGGGTCAACCAGATTGGTGGATGTCTCCAATATGAGAAACAAAATTTACAAATAAGGTAAAATTTCCTCTTTGTTCGAGTCAATAAAATACTAGCGTTTCATTAACGGATTTCTCTTGCCTTGTTTACAGTGTTTTTTCCTTAAATGTGTGAAAAATGTCAGTAGCTAATGACAATTCTGAATGAAAACTGCCAAATGCAACACTTTTTTGATGAAGACATGTGGACGTAAAGCAATACTATAGTTCTTTCTGAGATTAACAGCATGAGGCTTTTGATAGCACTCAAATTTCAGCAGTGTTTCTAGGGATGCTCAAAAAGTGGCAGCTCACAACAGATACTTTCTTTGTAGTTCTCTGAGACAATGTAGCTAACATAAACGCTTTTAGCGATGGAAATATATGCATCTTGCAATGCTTTCCATACATCTTACTGCTCCATATCAAGGATCCATTATTGGAAAAACCATCAAAAGGAACTGGATTCTTAATGAGCTGGAAACTGGTTGGCCATTTCACATGTTCCTCTTCCACTCTTTCATTCTATCAAGAGAATTCAGCCTCTGAGTTACACAGCTGATTTAAGATGTTGTGACAAGATGGAATTCTGCTTTGTATTTCTCCTCCAATGAAGTTATGTTACAGACCTTACAATATTCATGAAGCCTGTCTATCCAGAATAACTATGGAAGATTATTCTGGCAGATTGTTTTAAAACATCACTATGTTAAGTTCTTGATGCCAAATGTTAGACTCAAAGTCACAAAAGCCAAGATTTTAGGTTCCATGTCAGATTCAGCCATAAAATAGGATCCAGCACATGGGCAACTGTAAATCCCTGCTCTAAGTTAAAGATCTGCGATTTAGTTTTGTGTTACTGAGAAAGTTGTCACCTTGAAAATGTCAGAAGAAAGCAGGAAACACACAGATCATAAAAATAGAGGGCAGAGAAAGAGTTACATAGCAATCTGTAAAGAAAGTTAGGGTGCCTACAAGAAGTGTTGAGCTGCTACCTGCTAGTAGAAGATATTGATTCCCAGTCTTCAATACAATGGAGCGGAAGCTTTCTCTGTACCTGTCTGAGCTCATTCTGCCTTGGGCAACCAACACTATAGTATCAGAGGGGTAGCCGTGTTAGTCTGGTTCTGTAAAAAGCAACAGAGACTCCTGAGGCACCTTTAAGACTAACAGATGTATTGGAGCATAAGCTTTCGTGGGTGAATACCCACTTCGTCAGAATACATCTGTTAGTCTTAAAGGTGCCACAGGACTCTCTGTTGCAACACTATAGATGGATCGAAGCAAAACTGTCAGAAAACTTCAAAAACATTCTCTTATTGCAGTGTGTTTCGTAGAAACTATGCCTAGAGGTGTATCCTCTGAAAAGCTGATCAACAGTGCTGAGCATATCTACTCTACTTGCTGATGCAGATTACTCCAATATAATGCAGAAAGGCTTGTGCTTCTAGAAAGTAACTTGGCAGTGCTTACATTTCTTTATTAAATATAGAAAGAAACATCTTCCATTTAAAAAGATCCCTGAATTTATTTTCTATTGTCTCTGTTTGATTGTTTTATTTGCCTTTTTTCTTAATATGAAATTTAATTTTAGCATGTATTTAATGTTTTGAGCAATTACATTATCATTTTTCCTGTTGCTTTCCAACTTCCGATCCCCCTTTTTTCTGCCCAGTTTGATTTAACAGTATGTCTTCTCAATATACATTCAAAGCATAAAGTGAATTCCCACAACAATGCTGTGAACCACTCCTTAAGTAATCACTTCCAGAGTGGGTATTCCTGCCTCCCTTCAAAATGCCTAGTTTTTGCTGACTTGCAAAACTGGCCTGAGTATATCCCTAAATCTAAATCTCTTACAGAGCAGTATGCCCTAATGCTAATTATATGTTTTGATTTTTTCTGTAAGCTTTCATTTCTGGTAATTATGGTATTGCAATACTTGTTTATTTCAGTTAGAAATTTAGATCAGTATAATTTAGAGTCTTGGATATATTATATGCCTAAATTTGCATAATAAAAACTTGCATAGATTTAGAGAGTACAAATTCATACAATACACTTACAATTTTCCATGTACATAGTTTGCCACTGTTCCTTTATCTAATATTTGGTGTAAATAATCAAGTATTTTCTAAAAATAACTGATTTAAACGTCAGTTAGAGAAGACTGAATTCTTTGGTATGTGTGTGCATTAGTTTTGTATCTCTTTCCACTTTAAATTTGTTTTAATAGCATGCTTTTAAAATGTTAGTGGAAACAATTACATGACCACAGAAGGTTTAACAGTATGTTTAATCCCTGTATGCTTTTAAAATCCTTTGATAGAGTTCTGGTTTTCATTTCCAACAGACACAGCTTGTAAAATCAATGGCAAAGTAAATCCTGTAACCTTGCCCTCAAAGGTCTATTGGCTTCCAAAATATACTTCTTACAAAAATGTGTGCTTTTGCAATTAGGTAAATTATCCATAAATTAATATTTATTTGAATATAGTTAAGGATGATATGATATACTGTACCATAATACTATTTCCAAACAAGTTACAATACTTGAAACAAGGAAAACTAAATTCTTTTAAATTTCAACAAGGAAAGAATCTCAGTTAAAATCTAGCATCCCTTCTTCACAGAATTTTTAGAAAGATGTTAGCTATGGAATCTGATTGCATCTGTGTTCTGTAGCCTACTGTTGTAGTAACTGTTTTTTCTCCCTCTTTTGTAAAGGAGCTTCTCCAATTTACAATATCTGAGTTTAGCTTACTGCAGAAAATTCACAGACAAAGGTTTACAGTACCTGGGATCTGGGAAAGGATGTCACAAGCTCATCTATTTAGACCTTTCAGGTTGCATTCAGGTTTGCATTTCATTTCTCTTTCATGCTGTGAGGAAAGGAATCCTTTCGATGACTGGCTGCATCCAGCACTCATGGTATACTAAAGTAGTACAAGCACTGCAGCAAACTTTTCAGAGGTTTTAAATTACATGACCACAGCTGCTTACATTTTTACTGAGGACTAGCACTATAGGCTTTGGCTCATGTCCAGCATAGTGTCATGTCTATAAACAAAAAGTACTTAATTGCATAATAAAAACAAGCATTATTTTTTGCAGACTTAAAATAGACTAATTTTGTGTTGTGTTACTATGTATACAATGTGAAATTTAAAATCCAGAGCCTTGAAAATACAGTTTATACCAAGATATCAACAAACAAAAATCTTTATGGGAGAGCTTGCACCGAATTTCCTGAAAAGGAAATCAATCTACCAGTGAGCTTTCTAATACTACTACAAAGTAAGTTTCAAATGAAAACTAAAATAATGTGTAATTCTGCAATCTAAAAATGGCTAATAACTTGGGGAGTTTATTTTATTTTCCTGCTAAAATTTTTAGTACTAAGTGCTGAGTATTTCGAAGACTTTCAAATATATGCTATATCCTGATGTATCTTTTCTTAAAGCACTGTAAAATGCTAGACTATGGAGCAGTAATATACCGCCAATATTTTAACAAAGAGCCTCCACATAAATTCTCCCCTATATGATATGTTTGCCTCCTCTTTCCTTCATGGCTCGATATTTTAATAGAACCGTTCTATCTATCCATCTGCATACTTAAATTGCCGTCATCACTGTAGCATCTAAGAAATAATGTGCTTGTGAATCAGGGGATTATGATCCCATTCTACAAATGGAGAACTAAGGGACAGAAAGTAACTTGTCCAAGGTTACACAGGATGCTTATGCCAGGAATTGAACCCACATCTTCCAGTCTACTGCCATAACAACCAGACTGACTGTTCTCTCATTAGGCCTAGCTTTAAGGCAAGATAGTAATATCAAAGGAATTATAGGCTGGGAAAAATTAATTAAAAAGGTAGGTATGGAGATGATATACCTTGAAGCAGTAGGCATTATTAAAAAAAGTTAGATTTAGAAAATGTAAAATTCTTACATTGAATCAGAATTAATACCCATATCAAAATATTGCTATAGATTGTATTTATCAGATTGAAACTTTTAATGTGTCAAAGACCATAAACCCTGATCCAGCAATGCATTTTAAATTTCCACACGCTGCTCTCGCCCTCGGGCACCACCACCCCAGCTCCCACGGGCCGCATTTCCCAGCCAATGGGAGTGCAGAGCCAGTGCTCAGGGTGGGGGCAACACGCGGATCCTCCTGGCCCCCCCCGCCTAGTACCCGGACCTGCTGCACACTTCCGGGGTGCAGCGCGGTGCCAGGACAGGTAGGGACTAGCCTGCCTTAGCCCTGCAGCACCGCTGACCGGACTTTTAATGGCCTGGTCGGCAGTGCTGACCGGAGCCACCAGGGTCCATTTTCGACCGGGTGTTCCGGTCGAAAACCGGACGCCTGGCAACCCTAATCAAAGGCACTATGAAAACTTGGAAAGCACTTTCTGAAGAACTAATTAACTCATTTCTTCTTGGGAATACCACAACTAGGGATAATTCCAGGATTACTTTAAAAAGAATGGTGTACATTTTTTATTTCTGCACCTATATATTCCCTTCTCTGAAAGCATCTACTCACCTTAACTTCATCCAAATTAATACCAAACGTAATAATTTAACAATTCCAGATTTTATCTACGCTCAGGGTGCCTATAGAAACTATTTATTGGCTTGCCTCCACCTTCCTTAACATTTTAGGGAAAACTGTGGAATAACTCAGTATCTTTAGAACTGCAGGGCAGTCTAAACAACAGGTTTGAAATACATAGGTTCCAAATCTGAAGGGATAAATTCCTCTCACTCACAACTGTTATCTGATTATGGGATAAAAGATGGAGCAGAAGTTTACTTTTAGGAACATTTGAATTGAATCTGTGGACTGCGCTTTGGTATACTTTGTACTTGCGAACTGTGTTGGTGTTGGTGAATCCCTGAAAGTGGAATCCTGGAGAAGGGTAGGAGGAGGCGGAAGACCAGCTTTTCTCTACCTCCCCTAGGGTAGCTGGAAAGTCATATTTCTATGAGGATTTGGGGGGGTTTTGCTTAAGAAAACAGGAGTGCTAACTACCTTCCCTATGTGAGCATGTATGAGTATGGAGTGTTCTCTCTTTCTTCTCCTCATCTGGAGGCGTAAATAAGCCTTCTCATTTGCAGTGTAAAATGGGCCTCCTGAGGTTAGTGTGAGGTGGTCCTGCTATATGTGGCATCAACCCAAATGTGTATTATGTTTAATCTGAGAAGAGATCTTTTTGATACAGACCTAAATGAAGACATAACAGATTAGACATATTGGAGATTGTGGTTTGTTTTTAGGAGAAACTGCAAGTGGATTGCTTTATACTATAAGAAAATTTGGTGAGGGGATAGTAGAATTCTATATAAAGCCTGCTCTCTTAGAAAAAATGTGAAGGTTGTGGCTGTAGACCTCAGATACTCCAGGATTATGAATTGAGGAAGGGGGCTTGGATATTTTGCTAAATAGTTAATTACAGAATACCACTTGTTTTTCTCTAAGCAAGAATAAAATGTACAGTAGTTTTTTAATGTTACTGATGAACTAGAGACTCTTTATTTGATCCATTCACATAGTCCCTGACTCCCTTCTAAACTCTGGAATCCATGAAACCTGGGAAGATTTATGGAGTCCTTCATCTTTCTGAGGTAGATTAATTGAGTTCCTTGCAGTTTACTAGCTGAGTGTCTGCATGAGACCTTAAAAACTAAGGTCCTGTCTCCTCTATATGGATCTTAAAGATTCCATGGTACTTTTAATAAAAGTATAGGGATTTTGTTGTTGTGTCCTGACTAATACTTGTCCTTTCATCCCATTGTTCTGTGTTTCCATTGACTCCCACTCTGGAGGTTCCTGTATGTATATAGTTGATAAATTGCTTTGGGATAAAAGGCTTTACATAAATATAAAATATAATTGATGTTCTTTAGCGAAAAATCTTGTCACTCAATTGAATAATAAAAGGAATGAAGTATACAAACCAACTATTCCATAGAATAAGCTTTCTTTCATTTTCAAAGTTCAAAAAGAGAGACAGCTGGGAAAGAAGCCAGAATAATATCTGCAAGTAAGGCAAATAATAGAACAGATCGTCACTAATTAATGAACTGACAGTCCCAACCAAACTTTGTTAATGGTATATGTTGCTATATTGACAAAGATAACAATCTGTAGCCTTCTCCTTATATCAGCTAATGTCCACCAAGCAAATTAAGGGAAGCGTGGAGTAAAGAGTAAAACTGCCTTGCTAACAGCAAACTGTCGAACAAGTTGTACAGACCACCAATAGATCTACCACTGACCTAAAAGTTAAACTAATTCATTACAAAATGGCATGTACAGCATACTGGATACCTGTTAGAATGAAAAAGCAGCAGTACTGTAAATGAAAAAAAAATAGAGAAGAGAATGGAAATCTGTTGTACAAGATATGGAAATATCCTATAGCAAATTATTTTTGGGAGGGAATAATAAGTAGAATATGTATTGTTTCTCAATAGCTATCCAAAATAATACAAAAATCTTTGTCAGAGGATCTTAACACTTCCATAAAAATCACAGGGCAAATTCTTGCTACAGTACAGTACATTTGTTGCTTAAGAAAAGGGAGAGCCAACAGAAAGCATCCTCAATGGCTGGTAGCCTATAAAACATTTGGGGGCCTCCTGGCTATGCAGTTGTGGATTATACACCCATTCCTTAGGGATACATGCCCTTGGCAGTGTATTGTAATGCTGTTTTAGGCACTGCGTGATTGACCAAAACTACTCATGTCCCACACGCAAAATTACATATTCCATGTAGGCCAGTTGTCATATATAAAATCATGGAAAAAGCTGTCAGAAAACTCACTGAGTCTCAGGGCAACACTGGATGCATGTCTTTCCTGGCTGACTGATGATCAGTCACCCTGGGATAGTTTTGGCACAGTCCAAAGACTTCCATGTGGCTGACAGCTGTATTTTGGAGCTTAGACAGCAAGAAATGAGGAGTCCATGAAGCTAAAGATTTCTTCTCCCTGCTGCTCCCACAAACCAATTGGTGGTTTTTTGGTGGGAAGATTTTTCACTATCAGGCTCAGTATTGCAGAAATGGCAATGTACAAAAGAAATGAAAGTCATTCATTGTCATATTAGATTGATTTACCTAGCCAACTCAGAAAAAGTATTTTTAGTTAAATAAGAGGCAAGAAGATTTTCAAGAAATTTGAGACCAGATTTTATCCTGTGCCAAGATCTGGTCAGCATGTGGGGGAACGAAGGTGGCATGTTAAAGAATAACTCATTGATTCTCAAACTGCAACTACCTTATCCACAGTGAAAGTTAAAACAGCCTGGGGGTTGTTTTAACTTATATTGGTTGGCTGTAGTTCCTAAGAAATCATACGCCAGCTGAGAATTGGTCAACATCACTCTTTCCTTCCCCAGCATGCTGTACTGTACACTGAGGTGGGGGTGAGCGTGTTGGCTTAGGAGTTGGCTGCACCAGTTTTATGACCTCTATGAGTTCCCCCTCTACTACCCCCACCATTTCCACAAGGGAATTCTCAGCATGGCAGCTGCAGCTAAGAAATGCAGTATTAAGTTCCAGTTACAGGCTCTTGAAGAATCTCAAACATAAGGGGGTCTATTAAAGACATTGAAATTCAAAATAAATTGACTATGCAATTGTTTTGTGATTCTTTATACAACATTTCCCACACATAGTGTTCTGTCTCTTAAGAGTGACCACCAGATGTTGGTTCTTCTGTAATAAAAAGTACCTTTTCAATATGTAGTTGGCAGATACTGTCCAAAAATAAGATTTATCTGATCTATTTATTTATGAGAATAAGGCAAAAGGTGTAAATATGTATAATATTGCAGCAGGCCCTAAATGTGGACTAACTAAATTATTCTAATCTCCTTTTAAAGCCCGTTTCACAGCTGAATTTCCTCAGCTTTGTGCCTTAGAGCCGTTATTCCACAGTTAAAAAAATACTTTGTCAGAGTTTCTCCCCCCCCCCCCCCCCAAAAAAAAAGTTCTGGACAGTGATCTTATTGGCTGGCTCAGTATAACTGTTTTTGGCTTTGTATTGAGTAATAAACTCAACTGCTGCTATTTGTGGTATCAGCTTGCCCTTGTTCAGAAAACAATGTTTTTCCAGAGAAAGAGATTAAAAGTCTTTTCAGTAATAGTTTAATTTAGTGAAAAGTTTATTGAACTTCAGAAACTTGTGGGCTACACCCATGCTGCTCTTACCCATCTGCACAGCTAAATTTGAATGCTCCTGACTACTATGCCTAATTTCTGCAACCCTTTTTGTGTCTCTTTACTGTTAGTGTCCAATTCTCAGTTCAGCATTTTCTCCACTCCTCCATACCCTGTTCTGAATTACAGTCCCTTCCCAGCTGCTGCACATCCCTTGTTGCTACAACCCTCTCCACCTGCTGTTTTCATCAGTACTATATGAGTTTCCAGTCCTTATGTCCATCATCTGTAGCCTCTCTTCATCCTTAATGGAGACTGTTTGTCAGCATACCACTTTTCCAGCTCCTCCCCAAATCAGTCTTTGCTGCCCTTACAAAACCTTCATTGCCCAGCTGAATTTCTGACTTCTCTGCAATAGGTTCACCTCTCCTAATGTCCTCTTTCCCCCTTCCCACCAGTGATGGATGAAGGCAGAGACCAGCCCTTTCCTTCACTGCTCATATTTTCCATGCAGGTGGAAGTTCTTTGCTGAAGGGCAGTAACTGGGGAAAATTCCATCTCTCTTTTAATGTGGGGGTGTCAGCTGAGCCGGCTGAAGGCAGTCTAGCCTAATGGTCAGAGAGGGAATCAGGAATTGACAAGTAGGGTCAGAGCTGGAATCAGTAGTCAGAAGCCAAGGGTCAAACCAGAGAGCAGGAACTGAAGGTAGAAGGCTAGGAGGGATTCAAAGTAAGGGCAGGACAGAGGCAAGTCTGGGAGCAAGGCAGGGGCAGCTGGAACAAGGTAGCACAGAAGCAGGCACAGAGGTGGATGTTAGCATTGAGCAGCCAGTGAACTGCTGCTGGCCCCCACAGCTACAAATTAAAGCTGTGAATGACAGCCTTCTGTTGCCTGGGCCATCTCCTGGAGTTGAGTGGCAGGGTGCCCGGAGTCTCCCACCCCCGCATTCTTGGGCGTCTGGGTAAGGAGGATATGGAACTTGGTGAGGAGGATAGGCGGTTACACAATGGCTGCAGCAGTGGTCTGTAATCTAGTTGCCTTTCCTGCAGCTCCATCAGACACCTCATCATGTCCGTTTGCTCCCCCATTAGCCTCAGCATCTCCTCCTCTGTATTCCAGTCACGCTCACTGTATGCTTTCCTGGTCTCTGCCACCGAATGCCTCCATGCATTCAGCTGTTCCCTTTCAGTGCAGGAGGATGGCATGAGCTCTGAAAACATGTCATCGCAAGTGCATTTTTTTCTCCTTCTAATCTGCGATAACCTCAGGGATGGAGTTGATGTGGGGAGCCTAGAAGCATTTGCAGCTGCAGGGGGGGGGGGGGGGAGGAGGGGGAAGGGAGAGTAAACTTTAAAGAAGATACATTTCTGAGAACAAAAGGAGACTCTTTCACAGTGAATCAAGTAGTTCACAGCAGGCAGCACATGTGTTTTAGGTACAAGGTCACATTTTGCCTTTTATATTGAGCACCTGTGGGTATGGTGACACATCACACACGGCTGGGCAACAGAATTCGGTTTCCAGGCAGCCATGGTAAGCCAAAGGGTACGTGGGGTTGGCTTCTTCCACGTTCATAACATGTGGGAATGATTTCAAACTGCAGCGCCCTCCTTTCCCTTAGCAACCAATGCTGGTTGTGTTTGCCGTTTAAAAGGAGGGGCTGCGGTTTTGGGGTGGATGTGCAGCACACCCCTACCCCAGCATGCCTGGGGTCTAATGTGTCAGGGATCAGCAAACAGAGGAGATTACTGTTCCCTTACAAAACTTCCCTTATTTCAACCAGGTGACCATGAATGATATGACTCTCCTGAGGCTGACACAGAAAGATAAAGACTGAATGTTGCATTAATGTGACCAAAACCCAGGACCATTCGCTGCCATGCTTTGTGCTGCAGTGATTCCAGACCACTTGCTACTGGCTTGGTGTGGTGAAGTGTCCTACCATGGAGGACAAAATAAGGCAGCCCTCCCCAGAAACCTTCTGCAAAGGCTTTCAGGGTACCTTCAGGAGAGCTTCATGGAGATGTCCCTGGAGGATTCCTGCTCCATCTCCAGACATGTTAACAGACTTTTCCATTAGCTGTCCTGGCCTTGAATGCATCCCAATTGTTCAGGCCAAATCAAACATTAAACACAGTTGCTTTTAACCCCAGTAGTGTCATTGCAAATGTGCACTCACCAAAGATGCCTTCTCCACCTTCAGGGTCCGGGAACAATAGGCCCTGGGAGGGTATTGGCTCCAGGGTGAGGAAAAGGTCCTGGCTACCAGGGAGAACGGATTTTCCGCTTGCCTGCTGCGCATTCTCCTTCTCCTCCTCCTCTTCCTCATCCACAAAATCCTCATCCGTGTTGTGTGAGGCTTCCTCCTTGCAGGTGTCCACGGAGAGTGTTGGTAGGGTCTCCCCCTCGAATGGCATGCAGCTGATCAGAGAAGTGGGATGTCTGGGTCTCTGACCTGGAGCGACCGTTTGCTTCCTTTGTCTTTTGGTAGGCTTGCCTGAGCTCCTTAATTTTCATGCGGCACTGCTGTGCATCCCCGGTGTAGCCTCTGTCCACCATGCCCTGTGCGATTTTGGCATATATATCAGCATTTATTCTGCTGGGTTGGAGTTCTGCCTGAACAGATTCTTCTCCCCATACAGCAATCAGATCCAGTGTCTCCCGTTCGCTCCATGCTGGAGCTCATTTGCGATTCTGGGACTGTATGGTCACCTGTTCTGCTGAGCTCGCCACGCTGACCAAACAGGAAATGAAATTCAAAAGTTCCCGGTGCTTTTCCTGTATACATGGCTAGTGCTTCAGAGTTGAAAGTGCTGTCCAGAGTGGTCACATAGGAGCTGCATCTACACTACCCCATATTCAACCCAGGAAGGTCGCTTTTAGCGCTACTCCCCTCGTCGGGAAGGAGTACAGCAGTCGATTTTAAGAGCCCTTTAGGTTGGTGGAACGGGGTTGGTTGTGTAGACGCATTCATTATAAAATCGACCTAACGCGGCTAAATTCGACCTAACCTTGTAGTGTAGACCAGGGCTCAGAGAGCAAAACCCTTTAGGAAATCACCCAGACTCTTCATTGCCCTTATGGAATCATGAGTGAGAGGGCGATCTCATCACAGGTTTTTCTTTGCTATGTAGATGTACCCATGGAAGGCATGATTTATTCATTATGTATGACTTTAACTTTACCTTATAGAATCTCATCAGGCTGAAAAACCAGCATAATTGGAAATTACATGAACTAATAAAGTACGGTTCAATTCCCTGCTCCACCACTGACTTTCTGTGTGATTTTGGGCAAGTCACTTAGCCTCTCCGTGCCTGAGTTCCCCATGTGTGAAAATGGTGATAATAGCACTGCCCTGCCTCACCGGTGTTGTGAGGATTAATATATTAAGAAGAATGTGAAGCACTTTGAGATCTACTGATGTAAAAGCACTATATAAGACCTAGGTATTATTATCATCACTACTACAAATTCTTTTGAAGTTCTCTAATTTATAATGTTAGATGAACCAGTTCTCAGAAGACAGCACTTAAATTCAGAAAAAAATGTAAACATGTTTATTATGTTTTATGTTGTTCAAAAATATTTACTGGTATTTTAAAAATGGGCTTGAGCCATAAAATTCTGATCTGGATTCCAAGAATTCCAGGGCTTGGGTTAGGTCCATTGTAGAGATAAGAGAAGGCTGTAAAATTCATACCAGGATTTAGATTTTGAAATACTCCCTCCTCTGAAGTGCTAGATGAACCACTATTTAGTTCTTTAAAGTGCCAAGTCAAACATCTCAAGCCTCTACAATTATAAGTAATGTGTTACACTAGTACTATATACAGATTCTTTACTTGTTTAATAGTTTGAATTGATACATTTTATGGTTCACTCAGTATGGAGGTACAAGCAATTCTGCAATACTGGAACATACCTCTGGCTCTTACCGTACTGTTCTTCGGGTGCTTGCACATGTCCATTCCAATATAGGTTTGTGCACGCCCCAAGGACTGTCTCTGGAATTTTCTACTCCTGTGGTATCTGTCAGGTCGGCTCCAGCACAGTCTGGTGCCGTGCATTCATAGCACTGGTATAAAGGGCCCTGCCGACCCCGTTCCCCTTCATTTCTTTCTTACCGCCCAGGACAGTTGCTGGAACTCCTTTCATTGCTCAGACAATTCCTCCTAGTGGCTTTTCCTATTTCTTTAGTGTAAATAGTTACTGTAGTTTGGTAGTTAGTAGTTAGTTCAAATAGTTGAATAGTTTTAATAGTTAGATAGTTTTGGACGCCTCCGCTCTTTGTTAGCAAGGTTGTCCACCTTCCCAGAGCCAGGGCATGCCTCAGTCATCGGGCATCAAGCCTTGCACTTCCTGTGGCAAGTCAATGCCATTGAGTGACTTGCACTCAAGTTGTCTCAAGTGCTTAGGAGAATCTCACAGGAAAGACTGCTGCCAGATTTGCAGGGACTTCAAACCCCGCACCAAGAAGGACCGGGAAGCAAGGTTGAAGGTCCTTCTCATGGAGGCAGCCCTAAGTCCCGCTTCAGAACCATGCTTCTTGAACTTGGCACCAAGCACCTCAGCTTCAGTGCGGAGCTCTCCTCCTATCGGTCGTGAGTCCTGGCACCGATCTTCATCTCTGGTGCCAAGAAGAAACATAGAAAGCAGCAGTAGAAGAGTCAATCTCTGGTGCCAAAGACAAGTAGGCATGGGGACCATGATAGAGTGAGACCTGCATTGGGCCACTCTTCCTCCCTGGCACTTCAACAACAGTTGTCTTCAGCTTCGGTACCTCCTCAAGTTCCACTGATGCCAGCACAGGAGGCATCTTTTTCAGGCAGACAGCGTACAGGTCAGTTCGCAATACCGTTGACTGTGGAGGCATTTGCAGTGGCCAGGGACCGTGGACGGCTACAAGGGAGCGGCGCTGGGGGCACGCTGAGGCAGCTGCTGCACCTGCGGAGGGAGGAGGCCCATGGCAGTCCCCCACCCCAGCAGGCGACTCTGAGTCGACTGTGGGATGGGGCTTATCCTGGCTGGACCTCCTGAGCAGCAGCCTGGAGCGGGCTTGGGTGAGTGTTGGGCCGGGGAAGGAGGGCTCTCCCCTCCCCCAGAGCTCGCTGCTGTCGGCGGGGAGAGGGCTGGGGGGAGTCCTCCTCTCTGACCTCCTGCCCCTACCCCAGGGCAGCCTGCTGCTGCACCTCAAACTCCTCATCCCCGGCCCAGCCCCCCGCCCCGCACCCCAACCCTCTGTGCCAACCCAGAAGTCGCACCCAGCACCCCTCCTGCACCCAGCACCCCAAACCTCCTCCCGCACCCCCTCCTGCACCCAACCCCCTGTCCCAGCCCAGAGCCCGCACCCAAACTCTCTCCCAGAGCCTGCACCTCAAATCCCTCCTGCACCCAAACTCCATCCCAGAGCCCGCACCCCTCCCAAACCCAAACTTCCTCCCAGAGCCTTTGGCTTTGTCTTCACTACCCGCCGATCCGGCGGGTAGCAATCGGTTTATCGGGGATCGGCTTACCGCGTCTAGTGAAGACGCGGTAAAATCGATCCCTGATCGCTCTGCCGTCGACTCCGGAAATCCACCTCGGCAGGAGGCGGCAGCGGAGTCGGCGGCAGCGCGGCAGCGGTCGACTTTCCCGCGTCCTCACCGCTAGGTAAGCCGACCTAAAATACGCAACTTCAGCTACGGTATTCACGTAGCTGAAGTTGCGTATCTTAGGTCGGACCCCCGCTGTAGTGTAGACCTAGCCTTAGGCAGGTGTGTGTGTGGGGACTTGGACCCGTTCTGGGCACCACCAAAAATTATACAAACCTTCTCCCTCTGGATTGTGGTTCTTCTGTTCAGCCAGTCAGCCACCCCACAGATCTTCACCAAATGCCTGGTAGTGGTGGCGGCTTTCCTCAGAAAAAAGGGAGTTCATATATTCCCATACCTTGACGACTGGCTAGTCAGAGGTTGGTTGAGAGCTCAGGTGGAATCCGACATCCATCTCATCCGATTGACCTGTCTACTGATAATCGACCAGAAAGCCACCCTTGTCCCTGTCCAAAGGATAGAGTTCATTGGTGCAGTTCTCAACTACGTGCAGGCGAGGGCCCTACTTTCTGGAAGATCGTTTTTGGTCAATTATGGCCCAGATAAGGTCCCTCCAGGCTCACCCAATCACAACGGCACAAAAGTGTCTGGGCCTTCTGGGCCACAAAGCTTCATGCAGATACATAGGGCAACATGCGAGGCTATGTTTCAGACCTCTGCAAGCTTGGTTGACCACGGAATACTCTCCCTTGTGTCATCGCCTGAACTTGGTGCTCACTGTTCCCACTCAGGTCCTTGATTCACTTACGTGGTGGCTGAACCCCTGCATAGTATGTGCAGGAGTTCTCTTTTCGCAGCCTTAACCATCAATGTCACTAGTATCCAACACATCAGTCCTAGGCTGGGGAGCCCACTTAGGGTCCCTCTGGACTCAGGGCCTCTAGTCTCAAGAAGAGCTTTCCCTCCATATCAATGTAAGGGAGCTCAGGGCAGTTAGCCTAGCCTGTCAGGCATTCCTACTTCACATTACAAACAAGATCATTTTGGTTCTGACAGACAACACAACAGCCATGTTCTACATCAACAGACAGGGTGGAGCACTCTCTTCCCCCTATATCAGGAAGCAATCCAGCTGTAGGAGCTCTGCATTGCACAGTCTAGAAGCGTTCTACCTTCTGGGAATGCAGAACCAGCTGGTGAATCAACTCAGCAAGTCTTTCTCCTCTCACCACAAGTGGTCTCTCCAATCGGACGTCACAAGGGGCATCTTCCAATGGTGGGGACTCCCCTTATAGACCTGTTTGCTACCTGAAACAACAGGAAATGACACCAGTTTTGCTCCCCGTAAGACTACAGCCCAGGGTCTCTAATAGACACATTCCTGTTGTCATGGACAAATCGAATGTATTATGCATTCCCTCCTACCCCGTTGATACACAAGGTTCTGATGAAGATCAAGCGGGACTGAACACAGGTCATTCTCATGCTCTGGCATGGCCCAGACAACATTGCTTCACCACCCTCCTAGGCCTTTCGGTGGAGGCCCCACTACTGCTTCTGCTACACCTGGACCTGATCTCCCTAGACCACGGTTGACTGCTCCAACCAAACCTCAGCTCCCTCCATCTGACAGTCTGAAATCTCCATGGCTGAATCCTGAGAGCAAGCTTGCTTGGCGCAAGTCCGTAGAGTCCTACTAGGCAGTAGAAAACCCTCCTCCAAGGCCATCTACCTTGCAAAATGGAAATGATTCTCCATCTGGTCCTCCCAATGGGGAATTCCACCTATTTAGTCCTCACTACAGTTCATTTTGGAGTACCATTTGCTTCTGAAACAAGGTTTGGCCCTCTCTTCAGTCAAGGTTCAGCTTGCAGCCATCTCAGCCTTCCATCCCAAGGTTAACAACCAATCTGTTTTTTTGCACAAGATGATTATGCATTTTGTTAAAGGCCTGGAGAGGGTATACCCCCGGGTAAGAGAACGTATTCCTCCCTGGGATCTAAACCTTATCCCGTTGAAGCTCACAGGTCCACTATTTGAGCCGCTAGCAATGTAGTCGTTGTTGAACCTCTCCTGAAAAGTGGCCTTCTTAGTGGCCATCACTTCAGCCAGAAGGGTTTCAGGGATCCAGGCCCTTATGTCGGAATGCCCATATATGATCTTCAAGGATAACGTACAGCTGCGTCCACACCCATCGTTCCTCCCTAAGGTTGTTTCACAATTCAACTGCAGTCAAGCAATCTTTCTGCTGGTATTCTACCCTAAGCCGCATGCAAACAGAGAGGAACAGTGCCTACACTCTTTGGATGTTACATGGGCTCTAGCTTTCTATGTACAAAGGACCAAACCATTCTGCAGATCGATTCAGCTGTTCATAGTGATAGCAGAGAGAATGAAGGGCCTTCCCATCTTCACCCAGATAATTTCATCCTGGATTACTTCATGCATTCAGGCGTGTTATGAACTCCCAGGTGTCCTGCCTCCAGCTAACCTGGCTGCTCATTCCACAAGATTGCAGGCCTCCTCAGCCGCCTTCCTAGTGCAAGTCCCTATTCAGGACATCTGCAGAGCAGCGACCTGGTCATCGGTGCACACATTCTCAATGCACTATGCCGGGGTGGCCAAACAGCAGCTCGTAAGCCAAATGCGACTCTTTTACAGTTAAAGTGTGGCTCGTGGAGCTCCCCAGGCCTCCCCATTCTCCACCTACCAGATTGTGACGGGGGGCGGAGGGGGAGACTCGGGGCTTCTGCTCTGCAGCAGGATGGTGTGGCTAGGGGCTTCCAGCAGGGAGAGGGGTCTAGGGCAGGGGAGGGCAAACTATGGCCCGCGGGCCAGATCCGGCCCGTCAGAGCTTTCAATCCGGCACCACATCCCTGCAGCCCCTGGGGGTGGGGGGCAGAGGGCTCTGTGCACTGCCCCCACCTGCAGGCACCCCCCCCCCCCACAGCTCCCATTGGCCAGGAATGGGGAACCGTGGCCAATGGGAGCTTCGGGGATGGTACCCACAGGCGAGGGCAGTGCGCGGCGGAGCCCCCTGCCCCACCCCACCCCCAGGAGCCACTGCCAGACGTGCTGGCCACTTCTGGGAGCGGCGCGGGGCCAGAGCAGGCTGGGAGCCTGCCTTAGCCCCGCTGTGCGCTGCTGCCACCCCAGAGCCACTCTAAGTAAGCGGCGCCAGGCCGGAGCCTGCATCCCGAACCCCTCCTGCACCCTGCACCCCAACCCCCTGCCCTGAGCCCCCTAACCCCCTGCCTTGAGCCCCCGCCACACCCAAACCCCCTGCCCCAAGCCCCCTCCCGCACTCTGCACCCCCTCCTGCACCTCAGCCCCCTGCCCTGAGCCTCCAATCCCCTGCCCTGAGCCCCCTGCCGCACCCTGCACCTCTCCTGCACCCCAACCCCCTGCCCTGAGCCCCCTGCCGCACTCCGCACCCCTCGTGCACCCCTGCCCTGAGCCCCCTCCTGTACCCCAACCCCTTGCCGTGAGCTTCTTAGACTCATAGACTCATAGACTCATAGACTTTAAGGTCAGAAGGGACCAATATGGTCATCTAGTCTGACCTCCCGCATGATGCAGGCCACAAAAGCTGACCCACCCACAACAGAATCTTCCAGCCTGCGACCCCTGCCCTATGCTGCGGAGGAAGGCGAAAAACCTCCAGGGCCTCTGCCAATCTACCCTGGAGGAAAATTCCTTCCCGACCCCAAATATGGCGATCAGCAGAACCCCGAGCATACAGGCAAGATTCTACAGCCGGACCCTCATTTTACCCGCGATGGCACGTTAATGCCTAATTGACTAAAATCACGTTATCCCTTCAAACCATTCCCTCCATAAACTTATCAAGCCTAATCTTGAAGCCAGAAAGGTCTTTCGCCCTGCACACCGCACCCCCTCCCACATCCCATACTCCCTCCCGCAACCCAACCCCCTGCCCCAGCCCCACATCCATGGCCCTGCATGCAATTTCCCCACCCAGATGTGGCCCTCAGGCCAAAAAGTTTGCCGACCCCTGGTCTAAGGGCTTCAGCCCCACGGGAAGTGCCTGCTGGGTCTTAGGGCTTCAGGCCCAGGGGAAGTGCCAGCTGAAGCCCCTAGCCCCACCACCCTGCCGCAGGGCAGAAGCCCCGAGCCCTGGAAGGTGCGCCCAGCTCTCGAACTTCTGAAGATTGTCATATGCGGCTTGGAAGGTCAGTAAGTTTTGCCACCCCTGCACTATGCCATCACCCAGCAAGCTAGAGATGATGCCAATTTCAGCCACACAGTCTTATAGCCAGTCTGTCTTTGAACTCTAAGCCCACCTCCTGTACAAATGTTTGTGAGTCACCTACATTGGAATGGACATGTGCAACCACTCGAGGAAGAAAAAACAGTTACTAACCTTTCTTTAGCTGTTCTTCGAGATGTGTTGCACATGTCCATGCCAAAACCCACCCTCCATCCCTTTTTATTTGAGTCAGTCGGTAAGAAGAAACTGAAGGGGAACAGGGTTGGCAGGGCCCTTTATACCAGCGCTATAAGCGCAGCACCAGAGGGTGTCGGAGCCGACCCGATGGATACCACTAGGGAAAAAATTCCAGCAAGTGTGCTTAGGGGGCGCATACACCTACATTGGAATGGACATGTACAACACATTTTAAAGAACAACAGTTACAGAAAGGTTAGTAACCATTTTTTCTTTGTTCTGTTTCCTGCAAGATGTAAATGCTTTATAAAACCCGATTTCTTTTTTTTTAAATCAGATCTCTGTTGATGGCTTCAGATATATTGCTAACAGCTGCAGTGGGATTAAGCACTTGGTAATCAATGATATGCCAACTCTTACAGACAAATGTATTCAAGTAAGAAACTGAAAACAACCTTGCATTTAGGGGAAATTTCTGCCATTGAATACCTGTGTACTTTTCACATTGACTTCAAAGGAAGTTGTGCACATGCAATCTAATAGGAGAATTTCACCCTTTAAACACTTTTAACAAGAATATATTTTTTAAAACATCACCAGACAAATTGATCAATTTTATTCCAGACTAGATTTACAATTCCTTTTAACTCCTGATTACTCTCAGAAACTTTCAATAGTTGTTCCATCTTTTCCCACCTGTGCATTGGCACAATCAAAGCATAATCTCCTAACATATAAATAAGACTTATTTGGCTTTATTTTGTATTAAATCAAAGTTTAGCTGGCCATTAATATAGAATATCAGGCCAATATTGTGCCACTGATTTTTTGCAGAGAACTTCCTGTTGACTTCAATGAAGAGTTCTGCATTAAAATCGAAGGCACAATAGGGCCACAGATATGGTAAAAAAATTTCAAGCTTCTGCAAATCTAATTGTTATACTAGATGCATACTCTTGCATTTCTGACCCCCAGCATACCTCGGGTCACTGATTTTTTCCCCGCTTATGTTTCAAATTATAATAAAAAAATACAAGATTTTAAGTTCATTATCTGTACCATTGGTCACAGTTTAAAAGTTTAGTATTAAACTTGGGTTATAACTATAATGGAAGAAAACACAATGGTTATTATTAGATCAATTAACAAAATATTAGTTAGCTTTTGGCTATGTAACATACCACAGATGGGGATGTTCTGTTTCACCATCTTTTTTTTGTTTTCTTCAAAGGCTTTAGTTGAAAAATGCCAACAGATTATGTCTGTTGTTTTTCTGGACTCTCCACATCTTTCTGATGTAGCTTTTAAAGCCCTTGCTGAATGTAAACTTGTCAAGGTCAGAATTGAAGGTCAGTGACTTTACAGTATTTCAGCAGAATTATTAATTTATGCTTTTAGAATCTGATCTGGCTCATTTGAAAACAGTAGGAACATTTCATTTAATTTCAGTGGGGATTTGGATCAAGCCCTTAATGCATGGCTAATATGTGATTTATGCCTTCATGTATTTCAACAGGAAATAATCGGATTACTGATCTAAGTTTCAAGTTGATGAGCAAATCTTGCCCACAAATCAAGCACATTTATATGGCTGATTGCCAGAAGATTACAGATGTCAGTCTTAAGACAATTTCTCCGTTGAAGTATATTCTTGTATTGAATTTAGCAGATTGTGTAAGGTAATAAATTACATCCAGTTTTCTATGATCTATTTATTTTAGTTAAATGATTTATATTCCTCTTAAGGTGAATTGCTTTCAGATTTAAATGCTCTGACTGTGCTAATAAACATATTATTAATTTATTTTAAAAATATTGCATATTTGGTACATTTTTGTTCCAAATATACCAAATATGTACCAAATGCAAATACATTTTGTTCCTGTAGCATGTTTTGAAAAATACATTGGATATAAATACTCATTAATACCCAAATCTAGCAAAGCACTTAAGCATGCGTGTAACTCTAAGCACATGAGTAGTCCCAGGCATGTACTTAAGTGCTTTGCTGGATTCAGGCCATAGTGAGGATAGTACGAAACAGAATAGAATGTACAGTGGGACAGGGCAATTAGAGTTTAAGGGTGTTTTATTAGCTTCTTGAAGATGGAGGTAATGTATTCGGACTAGGAAGTACTAGGACATAAAACTACCTTCTTTTTCACAGTTATCAGCATAAAAGCAACAAGTTGCATTACTGCAGAAATATAGATTTGATGTAAAATCTGTTTTCAAATTCAAGTTTGTATTACGTTATTAGAAACAAAGCCAAATAACAAATAGATTATGGGCCAGATCCTGGCCCATGCTCCAGAACAGCACAAAAGAACCCTAAAACTGTCCCCATTCTAGGTTTTGTGGTGTAGTGGATGTGTCAGGAGGGATGAGCGCAAAAAATTATTTAAATCTTGGTAGTGGCCCATTAAACAGTGCCATGCAATTGGGTTGCTTACTTATCTTGAGATTTCTAGGGTCATCCTCATTTTAAGGGGGCTACATTCACAAGCAAAAGGATGGCAACACTCTCATGGTGTTGTCCATCATCCCATCCAGAATACAATAAAGTTTCTCCCGAGGCTGTTGTTAATCTTCCTGATCCCATCCATCTGCTCTCGCTGACGCCCAGGATGTGTAAGCTGTAGCATCTCATCTCTGTTGTGACCTGAGCTAGCTTCCCTATTTTGTACATTGTCTGTACGTTCCAAAAAACAAGTTTGGTTTTTGTCTTGGTGTTGAGCACGTCAGTCTTCATGCCAGTGGCTTCCTTTCGGCTTTCACCACTGGCAATTATATGGGTCATTGACTCCTGAAGGCAGGGGTGAAAGTAAAATGGAGCTCTTTCCGGTATGGGACCGCTCTGTTCCCCTCCCCTGCCCAGAATGGGCAGGGCCTCGGGTGGAAGGGGCAGGGCTGGGGGTCAGCGTCCCCCACCCAGTCCATCTGAGCTCCCTGGCCCGTGCCACCCGGGGCTCCAGAGGCGATTAAAGGGCCCGGGGCTCTGGCCGGCGCTGCCGCAGTAGTGGCAGCGGTGGTCGGAGCCCGAGGTCCTTTTAAATCGCAGCCCTGGGGCAGCTACTTCTTTTACCTCCCCATCCCCTGTCGGCGGCTGGGGGGGGGGGGGGGACAAAAGGGGCAGTGATGTTAAAGCACTGCTGTGGCAGCACTTTAACGTCGCTGCCCCTTTTGCATCCCCCATCGGCGGCCCTGCTGGGTCGTCGCTGCCCCTTTTGCATCCCCCATCGGCGGCCCTGCCGGGTCGTCGCTGCCCGTTTTGCACCTCCCATCGGTGGCCCTGCCGGGTCGTCGCTGCCCCTTTTGCGCCCCCCCATTGGCAGCCCTGCTGGTAGGAACCCCAGCCAATGAGGGAGAGCAAAAGGGGCAGCGACGTTAAAGCAGCTACCTTTTACCAGTACACCGTACCGGCCTGTACCGCCTTACTTTCACCCCTGCCTGAAGGCCATCACACACAGTAATGGTCGATTTCTCCATAACGTATTTTGTTTTTTTAGGGGACAGGGTTGTTAGCCCTGTGCCTATCCCCCAGCCTGGAGGACCAGAGTGTCTGTTTTTTCTGGCCCCTCCCAAACAGGCCAGTCCAGCATGGTTGAACCTGCCAGGAGCAAAAAGCCCCTGCCGACAGAGACTCGGGGGATCATTAGAGCACACAAGCTGTCCTGCCATGACAAGGTATGGACACCAGAGGACAAAATCAACCACAATAAGACAGATATCATGACCTTTAATATTGCCTCACCATCACCAGTACGGATAGAGGATCATGTTCTCACCAATGTAGAAATGTTCACATACTTGGGCAGCACCATCAGCCAGGATGGTGGAATAAGCCAGGACATCCGGAACAGAATCTGAAAAACCAGGAATACCTTCAGGAGCTTAAATACAGTCTGGAAATCATCAAAGTACAATGCCAAAACCAAACTCAAGATTTATCAGAGTTGCGTACTTTCAACAATGCTTTATAGTGCAGAATGCTGGGGAATGAGAAAGTATGACGTGTCCAAACTGTCTTTATTCCATACAACCTGCCTCAGAAAAATCCTCCATATCTTTTGGCCCAGAACAATCTCAAACCAAGATATATTGACACAGTGCAGTCAAGAGGATCCGAGCACCATCATTGCCAGGAGACGTTGGAGATGGATTGGCCATGTGTTTCAGATGGAAACTGATTCCATCAACAGAATAACAATAAGATGGACACCTGAAGGCAAGCGAAAATGAAGCCACCTGAAAACAACATGGCAAACAGCTGTGGAAACCGAGCTGAAAAACCTGGGGCACAGCTGGGGAACCATTGAAAGACTTGCCAGAAACAGACAGGAGTGGAGGAGCTTTATCGCTGCCCTAACCGCCAGAGGCATAATGGGAACATGATGATGATTCACAAGCAATTAAATCACTTTTGGGCTTGTTGATGCTGCATCACAATGTGATAACAATGCATGTAAATATAATTTATGTTGTGTTGAGATGTACCACTGAAGTGGCATGACATTATAGTGGTGGAGACAGCTGCCTGAATTTGCTTAACACTTAGATCACATCTACACTAGAAGGATTTACCAGTAACATTTTTACCTACATAGAGCTGTTGACATTGTAACGTTGCTGCTGTGTGTGCACATTTTGCTGGTGCTGGTGCTGCCTGTCTGCACTGTGAGAAGTTGTATTGGCAAGACACACATTGCTGTGGGTAGGTTTCCCAGTGTGCACTGCATGATCTAGCACACTCCTTGTGGAACATTTAGGAAGTGCATTGTGGGATGTCAGCATTCCTGTCAAGAAATCGTATGGGAGCTTAGATTCAAGTTCCCACAATTTGCTCTACTCCAGTCTCCATCCCATAATCTCATATTTTTGTGCTGTATTTTTTAAAATTCCCACAATTATTTGCACCGGTTTTCGATCTCTCTGCCATCTCATTGGCAGAAGCATAGATGGTGAACAGAATGCTGGAGTTCTTGTTTCTGTTGTAGTGATAGGGCACCTGTGCCTGATTCTTCTGTATTTGCAGCACCTCAGAGCTACTACAGTGGCCAGGCATGCAGTCGTGAAAATGAGAAATTTGAGCAGGAGTGGATGCTGCAGACAGGGAATGAAAATCGCCAGGTACAGCAGACATTCACCAGCTGCACATGGTGGAGTAGTGCTTCCGGGCCTGTGAAATGAGCATTGAATTGAGGGATCACGTGATGCAAATCTGGGATACCTGTGCAAGTTTGTAATGCAGAAGGCCACATTTTTGGAATTGTGTGCAGAACTTGTCCCAGTCCTCCAGCACAGAGACACCAAAATGAGAGCTGCTTTGATAGTGGGGAAACAGGTGGCAATCATGCTGTGGAAGCTAACAATACTGGATTGCTATCCGTTTATCGACAATCCCATGTTAGGAAGTCTGCAGTAGGGGCTGTTGTCATCCAGGTGTGGAATATCATTAAACATGTCCTGCTACACAGGATTGTGACTCTGGGCAATGTGCAGTAAATAATAGATGGATTCAATGCTATGGGCTTCCCAAACTGCAATATGAGAGACATATCCTGATTCTGTCTTGCTTCTGAATATACAAACAGAAAGGAATACTTTTCCAGGTTATGCAAACACTGGTAGATCCCTGAGGATGTTTCACTGACATTAACACTGGGCTGTCTGGCAAGGTGCATGATACTTGCATTTTCAGGAACACACGACTTTGATGACAAGTTGCATTCACAGAGATTTTTCCTGGACCAGCGCATTCACAGTGGTGTGATTGCAATCCCAATTGTGATTCTTTGGGGGTCCCAATCTACCCTTTGCTTCCCTGGCTTATGAAACCACATGTTGGGCTCCTGGACAACAGTAAGAAAAGATATAACTATCCT
This sequence comes from Emys orbicularis, assembly GCF_028017835.1. NCBI lineage: Eukaryota > Metazoa > Chordata > Testudines > Emydidae > Emys > Emys orbicularis. The sequence continues at coordinate 27,638,215 of NC_088683.1, read as the reverse complement.
CTGAGCTGGGTGCAAGATGATTGTTGAATGTGCATCCGGTAGATTGAAAGGACGGTGGAGTTGTCTCATGACTACACTGGATCTCAGTGAGCCAAATATTCCTGTTATTGCTGCGTGGTGTGTGACTCACATCATATTTGTGAGGCAAATGGGGAAACGTTACCAACAAGATGGAGGAGGGGAACTGGAAAATCTGTCTGATTTTGAACATCCAAACCCAGGGGCAATTACAAGAGCACACCAAAGTGCTGTAAAGTTGAAGGAGGCTTTAAGAGCACGTTTTAGAAAGTGTTCTGTAGTAAGCCAGTATGTTGCTTTGTGTTTATTTGTGTCACTTTGCGATTAAATTGTAGTTTGCTTGTATCTGAATTAGAAATGAAGTGAATAAATCCATGGTACGCCCACATCTTGAATACTGCATACAGATGTGGTCTCCTCATCTCAAAAAAGATATATTGGCATTAGAAAAGGTTCAGAGAAGGGCAACTAAAATGATTAGGGGTTTGGAACGGGTCCCATATGAGGAAAGATTAAAGAGGCTAGGACTTTTCAGCTTGGAAAAGAGGAGATTAAGGGGGGATATGATAGAGGTATATAAAATCATGAGTGATGTAGAGAAAGTAAATAAGGAAAAGTTATTTACTTGTTCCCATAATACAAGAACTAAGGGCCACCAAATGAAATTATTGGGCAGCAGGTTTAAAACAAATAAAAGGAAGTTCTTCTTCACACAGTTCACAGTCAACTTGTGGAACTCCTTGCCTGAGGAGGTTGTGTAGGTTAGGACTATAACAGCGTTTAAAAGAGAACTGGATAAATTCATGGAGGTTAAGTCCGTTAATGGATATTAGCCAGGATGGGTAAGGAATGGTGTCCCTAGCCTCTGTTTGTCAGAGGGTGGAGATGGATGGCAGGAGAGAGATCACTTGATCATTGCCTGTTGGGTTCACTCCCTCTGGGGCACCTGGCATTGGCCACTGTCGGTAGACAGGATACTGGGTTAGATGGACCTTTGGTCTGACCCAGTATGGCCATTCTTATGTTCTTATGTTAATATACTGTTTGAATCTGGAGAGAGGATATTGGGTTGTGGGTCACATGGAGGTCCTATAAGACAAAATAAATCTTGATTTTCACAAACCAAACTTTACTGAACAATTATAAACCATAACACTTCTACAAAACCCCACTTAAAACCATTTTTAAAAAAAAGGTGCTGAGCTTTCCTGTATGAATCACTTATCAGAGTAGGTTCACTCACTGGGGTTGAGTGGAAGGGATAGTGTGACACACTATGCTGGGAGACTGGGGGAGTCCTATGGGCCAGGCCCTGGAACCCTACAATTGTCCAAGCATTGCAATGGCTGCTGGGGTGCAAGTTTTTGGGAGATTTGTATCTGTATATGCTGTCCCAGGAGCTGCATAAGGTCTTGGTAGACTTCACTGTGCACCTCCTGGTCCTTCTGCCTCTCCTCCAGCAAGTGCTTTCTCTGTACTCCGTTGTTTTCTGGATCTTGAACCTGGAGCTTCTGAAGAGATCTGAGACCATGTCCTCCACTGACTGTTTTTTTTCCCTTTTGATCAAAGTTAGTCTTTTCAACAGGTGTGTGTGGGGGTGCCTCTCAAGGATACCTTAGGCAAGGTCACTGATAAACAACAAGACAGACAGACATTGTTAGATTTAAAGGCTTGGCCTACAGAAAAAGATAAATGAGAAAATTCCCTAAAAAGTTCCCCTAAAAAATTCACAAAAATATGAACAGGGTCAGATTTTCCAGGCTGCTTGCATTAGGACAATTCAGCAGCTCCCAGTATGGTGAGTATATTGTGGGCACTTATCACAGCCTAAAGCAGTGAGAGGGGGATGGTCTACTGTGTGTCCTTGGTAATAAATATAGAGATAGTGCAGTAAATATTGCAACATTTATTACAGGCAATGGTGATTCTCGCTAAAAAAAATCACTCATGAAGTAGTCAAAGGCCAAGGGAAGGCAACTGCTCAAGGCAACACAAAGCCACTGGGCCCTTATGCTGCTGGCCTCTTCACAGTGATGGTGCTGCCGGAATTCATTGCAGAGTGGCATGGGAAAGTTTCCTAAAGCAGGGAAGAACCAAAGCCACCCTTCCAACAAATCTCAAGGCAAAACTTAAAAATAACTGCTTTAAAACTTTATCAAGATTGTGCCAGATGATAACAGGGAGATCTGTGGCAGGATCAACACAACACTCCAAAAGTGGAGGAGAGTGGTTGCCGCTGCTTAGCCCTACAGGTCAATTCAAGGCCAAGCTCTCCAGAGCTAGCAACAAACTGTCTTTCTACACCTGGATCCAGTTACAGCATGCAAATAATTTGTTTTGGGCTTGGACTCTTGGATTGGAAAACCAAAGCTCTGCATGTTTTGAAGTTTAAGATACATGTTTCCTGTATACTGTTAGCCATAGAAAATCAGGTAGTTTGAATGAGCAGTTCCTGGATTGCTTGCAAGAATTATTTGAAATTTTCTGTGTGTTTTATTTGCATGCTCAGATTTCAGTATCAGTGTTTTTCTTTTTCTGCTTGCAATGCATTTATTTATGTTGCTCTCTTTTTTGCATATGACTGCCAGTGCATGTTGTTAAAATAAACCAGGTTCTTTGAAATGCAATTCCTTTGGTCCCTGCCCGTGCACTTTTGGACGCTATTTTGAGTGTGTGTAGGAAGATTTTTGCGGCGCGTGAACAATTTATTTTTTAAGCCATGAAACAAGTGGTAGCAGTGGGTTTTTCCTCCAGGCTCATCTGGGTTAGATTTGGCTTACACTCCTGACTCTCCGTGTTGTCTCCATCCTTCACATGCAGCCTCCTCAACAAGTTCTTCATCGCTGGCTACTGCTGGGGTTCCTTCCTTCAGGTCTTGTGAGGTGTCCATGGTAATTTCTGGGGTGATGGTGGTGGTGTCCCCATCAAGCATGGCATCCAGCTCTGCATAGAAGTGGTAGATATGGGGGCCAGCCCCAGATTTTTTTATTGGTCTCCCTTGACTCTTGGTGCAACTGACACATTTCCTTCCCCTCCACCAAGGGTGGCACATGAACCATTGACTGGGGGAGGTTAGCTCCCAGACCTGCCCCTTCCACCCGAGGCCACGCCCCTTCCATGCCTCCCCCCCCCGCCAGAGCCCAGAGGCCCCTCCCCACTGCAGCCACCGGTCCCCACCCCAGGCTAGCCCCCCCAGCCCTGGAGTGCTGGCAGCGCAGCCTCGGCCCTGGAGCGCTGGTGGCACAGCAGCAGCCCCCCTCCCATTCCAGAGCACTGGAAGGGCGGGCAGTGGTTGGCCACAGCCCCTCCAAGTCCCGGAACGCCAGGAGGGCAGGCAGTGCACAGCCACAGCCTCCCCCCCAGTCCCAGAACACCGGGATGGCAGGCAGCATGTGGCTGCAGCCCAAGCTGGGGCCACTGCACAGGGGGACTGGAGCTGCTGCAATGTTCCTTCTCTTCACAGGCTGAGGAAATTCAGGACTTCTTTCCTGGATCAGGCAGCAGCTTGAGGTTTAGCTGGAGTTTTGTGGGGAACCATAACTATGTGATCACAGAGGTGTGCTTGCCAATGGGGGCTAGCCAGAAGGGAGGCACTTCAAAAATATGCTTGGGTCTTTCAAAGTGGCGGGGGGTGGGAGAGGGTCAGATTTCCGGTCTTTGTGACACCTGGGCAGCAAAGTTTAGAGCGGTCATTGTTTCTGGAATAGTGGCATTCTGGGACTGTTCCTGGAGGACTATTTTGCTGCTATAGGTAATGCAGTATCCACTTATACATTCTACCATTGCACCTGTGCCATTAGAGGGCTTCTTTTTCATAAGCCAAGCTATCAAATTTTTCCTCTGGCTACTTATTCAAATTTGGCTAAAATAAATGATGTTGGGCAACTACCAGTTTCAGTCACTGTTTATCTGTAATGCCGGTCATCAGATGCAAATTATATATTAAATCATGTGCATTATGAAAATATGTATGTGTGAATATGTTTTTGTATTTATATTTTAGAATCAGTGATGCAGGTTTACGATCATTTTTAGAAGGATCTTCAGGGACAAAGCTAAGAGAACTGAACTTGACTAACTGTATCCATGTCACTGATGCCTCCCTCATGAAAATAGCCCAAAGGTACTGTATTATTGTGCCACCAGTATTGATCTGGTGGTAATTAGCAATTATTCTCCTAAAATATTATTCTTTAGAAAATTAAATTTGGCAAGTTATAGGGCTCAACACAAGGGTAAGTGGGTGAAATTCTGTAGCCTGTATTATACAGGAGGTCAGACTAATCTATTGGTACCTTCTGGCCTTCAAAATCTATGAAAATGATCGCTATGATGGAGAGTTCATCTCTACTAATTCAAAAAACTTCTTAAAAGCTTGTTGCCAGGTGGCAGAGCTGTCTTTAATTGTAAGCATTTCAAAGCTACATTTTTTTAACTCAATAAATATGCATAACCATGGTTGCACAAACTAATGAGAGCTGCATGGCAAACCCCCTCCACATCAAGTTATAAATATAACCTTCAATAGGAACACTGGGAGGAGGACTGGAGGAGTGCTGGCTGTATATCTACCAAAAAGTCATCTTGCAGTTGCAGGACAAGATGATATAATGCAGGCCACTGTTAGTTACTCCTCTGAGCAGGAGCAACGTTCATGATTTGCCAGTGTTGCTGCTAACAGTAGCATGCATGTTAGCATGCTGGGGGATGTCTGTGTCTTTTAGCTGGCAGACAAGACTCCTTTGAGGCCATGGAGTGTGGGCTAGGGCACTAGCTGGGTGTACCTCTACTGCTCTTTTGAGCACTAGAAGGGTTCCTATCTGCTGACTGTATACGAGGAAGAAGCTCTTAATACTTTTCTCTCTTGTAATGCACCTACCCATCAAAGAGGGGGTCTAGTACAACATAGTTTATTCAAAAAGAGATTTATTGAATTATTGTCATTTAATGTGTTTAAAATGTACAGAATTATTTTTCCAGAAAAAAACATGCATGAAATAGTAGATTTCATCCATAGTGTAGAATCAGGGTGAGCTAGGCCCAAAAGAACTGATGTAGTTCTGATGTTCAAAATATAAGGAAAACTTGGCTACAGTGTTTAAGAATATATGTTTTGAAACAGATATTGTTGGTAGTTTAACCTTTTCATTGGATCAATGTTTTTATTAAAAACCTACACTATGTAGAACAGTAAATATTCTGTAGAGTTTGGATATTTTGAGGCTATTATTACATAATCTTATGTCTTGATTACATGATCTTATTGCCACTGGCTGGAGTGACTCATAACCTTGAATGCAGACTGTCAAAAACAGGGCAGATGCCCCAAATTGGCAGTGTGTTCTATAATTAGATTTCACCTTCAAATATACTCTCTGTGTAATGTTTAGAACTGTGAGTAGCCCCATTGGACAAAATAGCTACTGATAGTACTGAGCAATATTCCTGGCAGTAAGAACTGGGCCCTATTTCTTACTTGGACGTGTAAGCAATGTCCTACAAGCTGATAAATTGCAGTCCAAGTTTCTGATGTTGGGTAGTGTTTGATTGCTGTTTGTTCTTCATATTTTGGTTGTAGTATTTGTTGGTTTCTAACTTTTGTAGCTCATACATAATTTTGTATTTTTCAGTAAGTCATGTACCCCCCCCAAATCTTACTGAAACTCAGTGGGAGCTGGGTGCCTGATTTCTTAGGCTACCTTGAAAATCCCAGCCAAAGGTATTACAAAAAATGTACATAACATAATACATTTCCATAATGAAGTGGAAAGCTCACATTTCTGTGTTTTAATTTAGGTGCCATAATCTGGCCTACCTGAATATGCGTTACTGTGAAAGCGTGACTGATGCTGGGATTGAGGCACTGGGAAACATGACCTCATTGATATCTATTGATATTTCTGGAACCACTGTCTCAGATATGGTAAAAACCCCATAAAAGAAAATCAATATGTTTCTTACCTAGATATTTTTCCTTAGTAACCCACACCCCCTTTAAAAAAATCACAGAGATATTAAGTAGTGAAGTTACCATATCTTTAAAATATTCTGTAAATCTTTGTAGACTGTTTTGTACTGATGAATTTGATACATTTCAAAAACAGTTTCATAACTGCATAGTGTTTTAGCTTAAGAAAGGGGAATGTAGTAATTGGGCTTTGTGAAGGGATCTCTGTGGGAGTTTGGAATTCAACCCCCTGACTTGCAGGCAAGCCATGGAGTTGCAATTCAGATCCTCCACATTCATTGTTCCATGCCATGCCTCTTTGCAGCTGCTATGCAGGAATCCTGGGCCTTTGGATCCACATAATTGTGAACTCAGTGCCCCTGCCCCCAAACTGCCTTACATACTGCCTTACTAAGGGGCTGTGCGCAGTGACCTTCTCCCTTCAGCACCCATCCCTCTTTGACTCAGACCTTGGAGCATCCAGGGGAAGGCCAGGAGCTGGATGAGGGATATACACATTGCCCAGGGCCTGGAGGGAATTCTGCTGTAAAGGTAATACAGACCAGGGTTGAATTTCTCATTCTATAGCCCTTTTCCAGGGAGAATTAAGCTGGTTGCAAATCAGAATTTTCATCTTTTGGGAAATTCTAATACTGTAAAAATTCTTTTCATCCTGAATCAAGACAAAAAATTGAAATATTGAAATTTTTCATGGAATGGAAAGTTGCCAAAAAATTTCAATTTGGAACATTTCATTTTGACATTGCATATTGAAATGAAAAGTTTTGATATTCCCAAATCAAAATATTTCATTTTTGATTGTTGAACTGACTTAAAATGTTTTGTCTTAAGTTGCCAGGCTTCCCAGCCAGAGTGGGGTGTTTCCCAAGACACACATGATCAGATGATTTCTATGCTGCACTATGGTTGTTCAACCAGAGGGGGAAACTATGGTGCATCATGGGAGATGTAGTCCAGTCAGGGAGCCCAGCCCATGAAGGAGAATGGAGACACGAGGCACGCAAACTACAACTCCCATGAGGCTTGGCTGCAGCTCAAACATACAGAGATTTATGTTGAACTGATCCAAAACAAAATGTTTCAATATGGTTTGGCAAATGGAAATGTTTTGACTCAGGTTGATTAAGCTTGAGGGAAAATCGAAAAAATTAGAGTAAAAAATTTCCAAAGGAAATTTTGAATGTGTGAAAACTGCATTTTCCATCGAAAACACATTTAGATAGAAAATTTGTAACAGCTCTAATAGAGAGGCCCCCTTACATTGTGCTCCAAGGTATAGCTGCTAGTGAAAGAAGCTCTGGCAAGGTAGCTTCAAAGATGTCACGTTGCCAGGAGCAGGAAACAACCATAGAGGGCCTTGGAGCCAAGTTAGACACGTGGGGCTTCCACACAGATGTTCATGGCTCTTGGCAGATTCTCCAAGATCCACAGTGCTAGGAGCCAGGTCATTTGCTCCTTCAATAGGAGTCCAAACCCTACTCTCCTGATAGAAAAGTTTGGAAGAAACTGTGAGAGAAACCTCTGCAGCAATTTCTTTCCCCTGGACTCCTTACTTTGTGTTTTAGTACAGGAGAATATGCTCTTCAGTGTTGACTCAGACCCTGTTTATGCAAACCTGTGAGCAAGAAAATCAGTGTTTGGCTCTAAAGCAGTCTTTGTTCAAAAGCAATTAAAAACTCCTTATCCTTGATGGAGGCCTAGAAAAGAAAAGAGTAACCCAAATAACAAGAGTGGGGGGGGGGGAGAACAAGGAATTTTAATTTAATTTAAAATATAATTTAGCCACTGTTGGTATTTTTATAGTATATTTTATGTGAGATTTGGAATTCTTGGAACTGTAAACTGTAAAGTTTTATAATGTAAGAATTTTCTTTTGATTTTCTCCTCTTTTTTGACCACAGTCAGCCAGTTAAGATACTATATGTTGCTTCTTATTCTCATTTACGTGCAGCAGAGCCCCATGCTGCAGGCAATCATCCAAACTCAGTTGCTGACACTACATTTTTCAGACATTCAGTTTTCCCTCCTCCCACAAGACAGATAAGTTAACCCTGAAATTTGCCATTTATCATTGTAGTATACAGTGTTATTGTAGCTGCATTGGTCCCAGGATATTAGAGAAACAAAGTGGGTGATGTAATATCTTTTATTAGACCAACTTCTGTTGATGAGACACAAGCTTTTGAGCTTACACAGGCCTCTTCTTTAGGTGTGGAAAATGTACTCAGGCCTTGTCTATACTGCCACTTTACAGTACTGAAACTTTCTCACTTGGGTGTGAAACCCCTCCCTCCCCCCCGAGCGATGCAAATTTCAGCGCTGTAAAGTGGCAGTGTAGACAGTGCACCAGTGCTGGGAGCCAGGGAGCGCTCCCCTCATGGGGGTGGGTTTTTTTACAGCTCTTTCCCAGCACTGGTGCCACGACCAGCCACGGCAGTGCTTTAAGATTGCTAGTGAAGATATGCCCTCAGAGTGTCATGGCTAAATACAAGGTGGAACAGAATGTTTAGCATAAGTAGTTAACCCATATTTCAAGGGACCATTCAAGATGAAGTGGCCCGTTAACACCTCTCCAGTCATGGGGAGGGGAAGGGGAAGAAAAGCTGGTGAGGGAGGATTTAAATGAGTTATAGATTGTTGTAATAAGCCATAAATCCAGTGTCTCTATTCAGGCCATGATTTTTAGTATCTAACAAAGTTTTGAATTTAAGCTCCCAAGCTCGTCTTTTGAAGGTGTTGTGCAGGTTTCATTGGAGAATGAGGACTGAGAGGTCAGCTATAGAGTGATTGCTTTGTGAAAAGTGTTCACCCACAGGTGATACAGTATTTTTGTCTTTTATCATTTTTCTGTGTGAGTTTATTCTAGAGCGTAGTGATTGTCTGGTTTCACCCAGATAGTTGCTATTGGGGCATTGAGTGCCATGGATGAGGTACATCACATTATATGATAGGCATGTGTAGGATCCATAGATCTTGAAAGGTGTGGTGTGGGAGAGCGTTGATCATCGTAGAAGTGGATGCTAGTGTGGGAACGTTCTAGAGAGAGTTCAATGGATGGGCGGTGGTTGGTGAAGTTGTGGTAGAAATCTTTCTGGGAGTTTAAGTCATCTGTCCAGAGGATGAAAATAACATCAATGTATGTCAGGTATATCATTAGTTTTGAGGTGCATTTGTCCAGAAGTTCTTCTTCATAGTGGCCAATGAAGAGGTTGCCATATTGGGGAGCCATTCTAGTACCCATGGCTGTTCCCATGGTTTGGACAACATGTTTGTTATTGGATTTAAGATTGTTATTGCTGAGAATGAAGTGGATGAGTTTGGCAATATGTTTAGGATGGATATCATCTGTGGGTGAACACTTTTCACAAAGTGTTTACGCTATATCTGACGTCTTAGTCCTCATCCTCAAAAGAAACCTGCACAACACCTTCAAAAGATGAGCCTGGGAGCCTAAATTCATAACTTTCCTAGATACTAAAAATCATGGACTGACTAGAGACACTGGATTTATGGCTTATTACAACACTCTACTTAACTCTCCCTCTCCCTCCTATGACTGGAGAGGTGTCAATGGGCCATTTCACCTTGAATGGTCCCTTGAACTATGTATTAATTATGCTAAACATTCTGTTCCACCTTGTATTTAGCTGTGACACTGAGTACTTTTCCCAGACCCGAAGAAGAGCTGTCTGTAAGCTTGAAAGTTTGTCTCTCTCACCAACAGAAGTTGGGCTAATAAAATATATTACCTCACCCATCTTGTCATTCATCATTGTAGTAATTTCTGAACTAACTGCTTGCAGTGGCCATTACACTGTCATTCTCTGTGCTATATACTGTACCCAGAGTATACATCATATCCTTACATCTTGAGACATGATATGAAAAGTCATCTAACAACTTTTTGTTTAATTTGTGTGTGCTTTGAGTTTTTGATGAAAGAAGGATTAATTTAAACTTATTTTATACACTTTTTATAGTAATATAAATGAAGTTCAAACAAGATAGATATGAACACTTTTAATTTAGACTTTTTAAGTACTGTGTAGAAGTTAGTTTTGAATACTGTAGTAAAGAACATCAGGTTTCAAGCCCAGTGGATCCAACACCATTAAACGGTGCTATTTAGGAGAAACCATGAGGGCCAAATTCTTTTCTGCACTCTGTACAACAAATCTCTATTGCATATTCTTCAAGTATTCTGTCAGAGGGAGTTGAGTAGGCTTGAAACATGCCTAATATGCAACATGGATTTGCACTGCAGAAGAGAATTTTGTTTTAAATTTGGGGCCTGAGCCATTAGCTGTCCTAATGATGGAGGTTAGAATTGCTGCACTGCATACATACATAATATATTTTGTATCGTGGTAAAAAATCATATGCAATCTCTGAAAATTTTTTGATTGGATTACTGGGCTGAGATGATATAAATAGGAGCCTAAATTCAAACTCCTACTGCCATATTTAGCGATCTGCCTGGTTTTCAAAACTGGCAACACCCAACAGCTTCCATTGCCTAAATATAGATCTAGGAGCATAATTTTGAGAGAGAAAAAATTGCCATTCTGGATAAAGAGGACACTTGACCTGTTGCTTGTATGGAGAAATTTGCTGACACTTGGAATTAGATTTAACAAAAGACCCATTTTTTATAGAAGAATATTTCAGGAGCCCCATTGGACCCACTGTAATGAATATTGTAGTGCTCATAGCAAATTCATTTCCACTCTGTCCCATGCCTGGGACAGTTTTAGAATCATTGCCATGTGGTGCTTGAAGAGGCTAAGCTTCTTTTCTAAGCTTTTCTTTCAAGATGTTAGGCCAGTTAGTCAAAACAAAAGAAGAGTGCCAATGGAAATACAACAAAAATTAATATTGTAAATATTCAAGCAGCAGTATTATTCTTAGCCTATGTATTTGTATTATATGCAGGGAAAAATACTTAATTTGTTAGATATCTCAGCAAGTAAATTCATGAATAGGGCCCTGATTCCACACATGCTTACGGTTTCACCCTTGCTTAAGTATCTTGCTGAATCAGGGCCCAAGATTCGTGATGAACAAAACCAAGCCGGTTCCCATTAAGAAGACATGGAATTTATGAATGCAAGAAGCTGATATGATGCCTTTTTCTGTTCTTGCTTTGTTATATTTCATAATGATATTGTGGCACCATTACTATGGAACTTATCTTAATTTGCTCATTAGGTTTCAGACTGTTGCTCTCACTCACCTGAGGCCCAACTGTGTTACTCTTGGTCACAATGTTGAGCACTTACGAGAGTAGTCCAGTTGGGACCACCTGCATGAGTAAGTACTCACTAAGGACAGCACAGTTGGGTCCATTGAAATCAATAGAACTACTTTTGAAGTTCTAGTTAGCCTGAGACAGAATGACAGAACCTGGCCCCAGATAATTTTGTGCTTAAAAACTTAACTGAAAAAATTGAGATTTCCTGATGGGTTACTACAGTTTTGATTCTAAAAAGCAGATAGGAGGAATTTCTATTCCCTGTACATATTGTGTTTTTGTGAGCCTGATCCTGCAAGCCCTTGCTTTCTCATGGGGCCTAATCCAGTGATCAGTTAACTCAATAGGAGTCTTTCCATTGACTTCAGTGGATATTGGATCAGGCCCATAGTGTTTACTCTTCCCCATAGAGCCATTGACTTCAGTGGAACTGAGTGCAGGAATGAAGGTTTGCAGGATCAGGCACCAAACTGGTAACATCAAAAAATATTGTTAATGTCAAAGGAAAATGTGAATGTATTCACTTATTTTCATTTAATAGAAGACCATCAAGGTTAATAATGTTTAAGACACTTTCCAATCAGTTACAGTGTATGTTACTTTTGGGAAATTGTTTTTTTCCCCTTTTACAAGACTTAAAACGTGCTATGATGGTAGCAAGGAAGTACCCGATACGCACATTTTCAAGCAATTTCCTGTCTGCAGTATTTCCAAAGTACATCTGCTGTACTTTAAAAATGTAAATCCCTTCATTTCTGTTACTCCTGCCTTCCCTCCATGGAAGATAGGATCCAGTATTATGTCTATGCTACCCTTTTATTGCCTTGATACACAGGTCATAACTTCATGGAAACATAAGCTATAGCCTAACATTCTTGTGTCTGCTGTTTTCATTAAAAAGGATATAAGGATTTTTGATCTGTCTAGGAACAAGCAAGTTTCAGACATATCTCAGCCCAAAGACATACAGTACAATCTTCTGAAAATAATGGGATATGAGCAAGGACATAGCCTATATTCTAATACCTCTCAAATGTATTTTATTGAAGGGAATCTTTCTCTTTTTAGTTTTACATTTCAGAATACATTTCCTTATTTATTAATAATCAAAATGGTTTTGATAAATAACACGTATTAAAAAGTCACAAGAATGTTTTTGTAACAAAGATATTGTTGTTCTTCCCCTCATACTCCAAAATGGTTGCTCAAAATTTCTCCAAAAAGTAGTTTCGGGCCGCAAGCAAGTCTGAGAAATTTCAGCCTAAAGATAAAAGTTTTGGAATGTTCTTCTTTGAGTGTTTGCAGACATGTATTCCACTCAGGTGTGTGTGGGCTGAAGCTGGAGAACATTGCTGAGCAGTACCCATCAGGGCAGCGCTTGTGCCCTCTGTCTCTTATTGCCCCTCCCATGGCTATATAAGGGCCATGCTGGTCCGTAGAAGGGCGGTGCTACCCTGACTCCCCTGCATTCCTTCTCACTGCCTGCATCTTGGGTCAAAGCTTCCTGTACAGATTTTACCTCACGGTTTTTGATGACAACAGTGAGACTGTATGTAAAGTTAGTAAGTAGTACCTTTGTAATTAGTACTTAGTTTAGAAATGAGTTCTCTTTATAATGTTACATGGATATGCCCGCACTAGGGTTTAAGTACAGTCCTTTGTTTGGGGTGGCTATCTCCAATAATGACCTCCACACGGATGTTTGTTATGTCTAAGAGAGGGGCACATTAAAGAAAAGTGCTCCATTTGCTGCTCCTTTAAGAAAAGGACTCTGGAGGCCCGGGGCTTACATATAATACAGCACCTCATGGAACTGCCGTGAGGCTGGATTGAGCCCTGGGGCCCTCTGCAGATCGCCAGGTCCATCAGTCTTTGCTGACCCCAGATAGGCTGCCAGATTCAGACTGTTCCCTTCCTCTGGTCCCCCAAGGAAGAGGATTCATAAAACTAATTGGAGCCATTCCAGAGCTCAGAGAGAATCTCCCTCCTCTTGTTAGAGGAAGGTGGAACACCACCATGTTTCTTTCGTGGGCTAAAACCCATTTCATCGGATACATGCAGTGGAAAATACAGTAGGAAGATATATATACACAGAGAACATGAAAAAAATGGGTGTTGCCATACCAACTCTAACGAGACTAGTCAATTAATTGACTAGTCTCGTTAGAGTTAATATGGCAACACCCATTTTTTTCATGTTCTCGATGTATATATATCTTCCTACTGTATTTTCCACTGCATGCATCTGATGAAGTGGGTTTTAGCCCACGAAAGCTTATACCCAAATAAATTTGTTAGTCTCTAAGGTGCCACAAGTACTCCTGTTCTTTTTGCTGATACAGACTAACATGGCTACCACTCTGAAACATGTTTCTTTCTATGCCTTAGATAGAGCCGGGTTATCTATCCACTTTCCGTAGGGTGACCATATTTCCCTAAACAGAAAACAGGATGCACGGGGCTGGCCCAAGCTTCCTGGCATTGCTGCTTGCTCCCCTCCCTCTGAATGTTCTGCTATGCCCCCAGTTGAGCCAAGTAGCAGAGATGGGGACGGGGGGAAGAGGAATGGGTATGGGCTGCGATCTGGACAGCAAAGCAGGGTGTGAGGGTGCAAGTGTGTATGAGTACTTTTGGGCTCAGAACCAGAGGTGAAAGTATTGGACTATGCCCAAACACGACAAATGCCCATGTTTGCCAAAAGAGTCAGGATGTTCAGGACAGGGCTTAAAAAGGAGACTAACTTTCCGGTACCAAGGCAAGATCAGACTGGCACTATACCGTCGACTCCACCACCATCCGCTGAACAGCCACTGAATTCAGTACTGACATCACTTTTTACACTGACAGTCTTGAACCCACTGGCTTACCAGAAAGCAGCTGATTTACTCTCCCTTTTGGTCCTGGACTCTCCTCTGATTCAGTTACTTCAGGGAGATCCGCCAGAAAAATGAACCCAGTCCCGTCATCAGCACTGAGACATCCTTTTTTGGTACCAATACTATTTTCAATGCCCAAGACTTTGCTAACCTGGACTTCAGCATCTGTGGGACCAATTCCTGATCCAGCACCAACCTTTTCCTTGGTACCAGCTGTGACTCTGGTAACGATGGGCTTCCTGATAACGAATGTTATTGCAGCTTCGAGTTGCCAGTATACGATGGCAGTGGCTACAGTTCTGGCTGAGATCTCGATGCAGCACTGGACTTCAGTCAGAGCAGGGTGTTTGGTAGCCCTAGCAGGTTTGGCCCCTTCATTACTGGCAGGCTATTCAGGGGACTCTTCATACTTGAGGTCGGGATCCCCAAGCCCCAGACTCATCCTTCCTGGTTCTGGAAGATTTTAAGGCTTATCAGGAGGATGTCTGCAGCATAGGGTATCCACACTGAGTTTGTCTGAGAGAACACCCATACATTGCTGGACATTCTGCAGATTTCAGCCCCGGGAAGAGTAGCCTTCCCTATCTATGAAGTTGTCTTGGAGCTGGCAAGGTCCCTGTGGCATACACCAGTGGTTGTGCCTGCTACACTGAAATGTACTGACAAATGTTACTATGTGCCGGTGCAAGGATTTGAGTGTTTCTACTCACATCCAACTCCCAATTTGCTTGTGGTGACTGCTGCTAATGAGAGACTGTATCAAGGCAGATATAAATCCACACCTAAAGATAAAGAAGCCAAGAAATTGGATTTAATGGGGAGGAAGGTTTATTCTACATCTTCCCTCCAGATGTGCATTGCTGGAGAGCAGGCACTCTTGTCTAAATATAACTTTGTAAGTTACCTGGGGATGTCAGGGAAGAGTTCAAGGCTTTCCTGGCAGAGGGCTGTCTAGTGGCATAGACATCGGTGCAGTCAGCACTCCATGTGGTGGACACCTCATTTAGGATTATGGCCTTGGCAATAACAATGAGGAGGCCTTCTTGGCTGCAGAACTCTGGCATTGCTCCAGACATGCAACAGACCATAGAAGACTTACTGTTTGATGGATGGTCTTTGTTTTCTGAAAAGACAGATGAGACATTACATTCTTTTAAGGACTCCAGGGCTACATTACACTCCTTAGGATTTATACCCCGGCAGTTAAAAGGTGACAGCGAACCCATTCGCTATCACCCAGAGAGCAATGGAAAGGCAAATGTGTAAGATATCGCTCCGTGATCATATACCGAATGAGGAGATCAGAAGGCGTACAGAGGTGACCAATGTAGTGCAGGTGATGTACGACGGAAAGCGAAGATGGGCGGGTCATGTAGTCTGCAGGCAAGACAATAGGTGGACAACCTGCATCAGTAACTGGATCCCCAGAGGCCACAAGTGACCGCTGGGCAGACCAAAAACATGCTGGGCCAATCCCATGACAAAACTCTTGGTGGCCAGAAATGGAAAGAACATGCTCGCACATCTGAATTGGATATATGCTTTTCCTCCTATTCCTCTCATCTCTCAGGTTATCCTCAAGCAGAAGTTGGACCATGCCAAACTGGTTCTTGTTGCGCTGGCTGGGCCAAGACAGTGTTGGTTCTCTGAGCTTCTCAATTTGTCTATTTGACCTCCCAGAGCTCTTCCTCTATTTCTACTACTGACTCAGCACCACAGCCAAGTTGCACATCCGGCTCTGAGCAGTCTACATCTCAGGGCATGGATAGTGTATGGCTAGATGAGGAGAACATAAGAACGGCCATACCGGGTCAGACCAAAGGTACATCTAGCCCAGTATCCTGTCTACCGACAGTGGCCAATGCCAGATGCCCCAGAGGGAGTGGACCAACAGGCAATGATCAAGTGATCTCTCTCCTGCCATCCATCTCCATCCTCTGACAAACAGAGGCTAGGGACACCATTCCTTACCCATCCTGGCTAATAGCCATTAATGGACTTAACCACCATGAATTTATCCAGTTCTCTTTTAAACGCTGTTATAGTTCTAGCCTTCACAATCTCCTCAGGTAAGGAGTTCCACAAGCTGACTGTGCGCTGCATGAAGAAGAACTTCCTTGTATTTGTTTTAAACCTGCTGCCTATTAATTTCATTTGGTGACCCCTAGTTCTTGTATTATGGGAATAAGTAAATAACTTTTCCTTATCCACTTTCTCCACATCACTCATGATTTTATATACCTCTATCATATCCCCCCTTAGTCTCCTCTTTTCCAAGCTGAAGAATCTCTAGCCTCTTTAATCTCTCCTCATATGGGACACGTTCCAAACCTCTAATCATTTTAGTTGCCCTTTTCTGAACCTTTTCTAGTGCCAGTAGGAAGGTTAATGTTTGGGAGTAGATAGGAGGGTCCTATTTAACAGTCGGAAGCCATCTGCTAGGACTACCTGTTGGGCCAAATGGAAGAGTTTTTCAATTTGGTCAATATCTAAGGAAATTCCACTGATGTTAGCTCATGTTCAGGACATTTTAGATTATTCGTTACATTTGTCGTCCTTGGGTCTGTCTCTTAGCTGATCGAGGGTTCACTTGGCAGCGATCTCGGTGTTCCATCCATCAATCCAAGGGCAATCAGTTTTCCCAAACTCCGTGGTAGTGAGATTTCTGAAAGGTATTGTCTGCCTGCTTCAACCTGTAATTGTGGGACCTTAATACTGTACTGGCTGCCCTCATGGGTCTTCCGTTTGAGTCACTAGCAACTTGCTTGTTGTCTCTCCTTTCCCAAAAGACAGCCTTTCTTGTTGCTATAACTTCCACAAAAAGAGTCAGTGAAGTGCAGGATCTTATGGCAGGGCCTCCCCTTCCTCAGCTGTTCAAAGACAAAGTGTCCTTGAGGCTACATCTGAAGTTTTTGTCCAAAGTAGTTTCACAGTTTCACCTTAACCAGGTTATTTACTTACCTGTATTCTTTCCTAAGCCACACTTGAATGCAGATGAACAGGAACGTCAGACATTAGATGTGAGATGATGTCTGGCATTCTGTCTGGAAAGAACTAAATCATTTTGTTCTCAGCTTTTTGTCTTTTATGCGGATCAGATGAAAGGTCAGCTAGTATCTGCACAGACAATCTCTAGGTGGATAATTTCCTGCATTACCACAGGTTATGGAGTAGCTCAGACCACACCTCCACAGACTTTATGGGCTCATTCAACAAGGGTCCAAGCAATATTGATCACATTTCTCAGCGATGTTGCAGTTTTGGACATTTGTAGGGCTGTTACATGGGCTTCTGTATGAACTTTTGCCAAAAATTGTGTGTTCGCCACAGTATCTAGGTTAGATGCAATTTTTGGGAAGGCAGTTCTGCAGTCATTATTTAAGCAGACTTTGAGTTCCGCCTCCTACCAGTACTGCTTGTGAGTCACCTGAGTGAGGGAATACATCTCTGCAACCACTCAAAGAAGATAAGACGGTTACTTACCTGTACAATAATGGTTGTTCTTTTAGATGTGGGTGGAGACAAGTATTCTATGATCCACCCTCTGTCCCTCTACATGGGAGTCTTTGGTCTCTGATTCTGATGCGAAGGAACTGAGGGGGGATGGGGAGGTGCCACTCTTATATCGCCATGGGAGGGGCTATGAGGATCAGAGGGCGTGAGCGCCATCCTGCTGGGTACTGCTAAAAAAAGTTCTCTGGCTTTGGTGCATGCACACCTGAGTGGAATATATGTCTGCACCCACATCTTGAAGAACAACAGTTACAGTACATGTAAGTAACCATCTTTTTTAAACAACTGAAACCAAGGGATTAAAATGGAAATGGTTATTCAGCCTTTACTATGGCAGTGGCCATTTATCCCTCTAAAACACGGATGAACACAACAATATTTTAAAAATACATAGTCCTTGAAAAATATGATCTTAAAAATCTTCCTAAAAACTCCTTTTTGGGGGCTAGCCTTCTGCTACTGATCAGCTTCCATGTGTTTTTGCTCTCATAAGGTCTTCAGGGCAGGGATGGTCTTGTTCTTTGTATGTTTGCAAAGTATCATGCACACCTCTGGCACTGCAGAGATGATAAAATAATAAATACTTTTTGATAAGATTGTAAATACATTTGAAAAATATTTGTAGGCCTTTCAAGCTTCCATTATTGAGCTGAAGCATGTTTATTTAGGGCCAAAATCTACTTGCCTAAGTCCTGGTCTACACCTAAACATTAGATTGACCTAGCTACCTCAATCAGGGCTGTAGTTAGGTTGACCTAACCCCCACTGTAGACACAGCTAGGTTGATGGAAGAATACTTCTGTTAACCTAACTACCACCTCTCGGAGAGGTGTATTAACTACATTGATGGGAAAACCACTTCCATCAACATAGAAAGCGTGTACGCTATGGTACTAGAAAGGCAGAGCTGCAGCACCATAGTTGTGCTGCTGTAGCTGCTGTTGCATAGGCATACCTAACTCCCCAAAACAGTCCTAATGACCTCAGTGCAACTGCTCATGTGAGTTAGATGAGTAGTATTGGCCCTAAGCATCACTCTCATGCTCCCCACAAGTTTGTTAAAAAGACTCAATTTTTTTTTGATGTCTCTTCAATGTACTTCTGGGAACTCTGTTCTAAGTCTAAGGGTATGTCTACACTACGAGAGTAGTTCGATTTTACTTAAATCGAATATGTGGAATCGATATTACAAAGTCGAACGTGTGTGTCCACACTAAGGACAGTAATTCGACTTTGTGAGTCCACACTAACGGGGCAAGCGTCGACATTGGAAGCGGTGCACTGTGGGCAGCTATCCCACAGTTCCCGCAGTCCCCGCTGCCCACTGGAATTCTGGGTCGAGCCCCCAATGCCTTCTGGGGAAAAAAATGTGTCGACGGTGGTTTTGGGTAACTGTTGTCATCCAACCATCACCACCACCCTCCCTCCCTGAAAGCGCCGGCGGGAAATCAGTTCGCGCACTTTTCTGGTCAGTGACAGCCCGAACGCCACAGCACTGCGAGCATGGAGCCCGCTGCGACCATCACTGCAGTTATGGCCGTTGTCAACACCTCGCACCTTATCATCCACCTTTCCCAGAGGCAGATGCTGAGAAATCGGGCGAGGAGGCTACGGCAGCGCGGTGAGGACCTGAAGTCTGAGAGTGGCACAGACCTGTCACAAAGCACGGGACCCCGCGCCGAGGACATCATGGTGGCAATGGGTCATGTTGATGTTGTGGAACGGCGATTCTGGGCCCGGGAAACAAGCACGGACTGGTGGGACCGCATAGTGCTGCAGGTCTGGGATGAATCACAGTGGCTGCGAAACTTTCGCATGCGTAAGGGAACTTTCCTTGAACTTTGTGAGTTGCTGTCCCCTGCCCTGAAGCGCAAGGACACCCGGATGCGAGCAGCCCTGAGTGTCCAGAAGCGAGTGGCCATAGCCCTCTGGAAGCTTGCAACGCCGGACAGCTACCGGTCAGTCGCGAACCACTTTGGCGTGGGCAAATCTACCGTGGGGGTTGTTGTGATGCAAGTAGCCAACGCAATCGTTGAGCTACTGCTCTCAAAGGTAGTGACCCTGGGAAACGTGGAGGTCATCATAGATGGCTTCGCCGCGATGGGATTCCCAAACTGCGGTGGGGCTATAGATGGAACTCACATCCCTATCCTGGGACCGGAGCACCAGGCCAGCCAGTACATTAACCGAAAGGGCTACTTTTCAATGGTGCTGCAAGCACTGGTGGACCATAGGGGACGTTTTACAAACATCAACGTCGGATGGCCGGGCAAGGTTCATGACGCTTGTGTTTTCAGGAACTCAGGTCTGTTTAGACGGCTGCAGGAAGGTATTTACTTCCCGGACCACAAAATAACTGTTGGGGATGTGCAGATGCCTATAGTGATCCTCGGGGACCCAGCCTACCCGCTAATGCCCTGGCTCATGAAGCCCTATACAGGCGCCCTGGACACTGAAAAAGAACTCTTCAACTACCGGCTGAGCAAGTGCAGAATGGTGGTGGAGTGTGCTTTTGGACGTCTCAAGGGGAGATGGAGAACCTTACTGACTCGCTCTGATCTCAGCGAAACCAATATCCCCATTGTTATTGCAGCTTGCTGTGTGCTCCACAATCTCTGTGAGAGCAAGGGGGAGACGTTTATGGCGGGGTGGGAGGTTGAGGCAAATAGCCTGGCTGCTGATTACGCCCAGCCAGACAGCCGTGCGATTAGAAGAGCCCAGCGGGACGCGCTGTGCATCCGGGAGGCTTTGAAAGCTAGGTTCCTGAGTGAGCAGGGTAACCTGTGACTATTAAGTTTGTTTACAGAGAAGCTGAACCTGCCCCCGTTTCTTTACCCAGTAAATGTTCACTATCCTCTCCAGTTACATACCCCGTTCACCCCGTTCACCCCCTTCCAACACACGTTTAAAAATAAAATCACTTGAAATTTGTTAATGAACACCGTTTTCTTTATTACTGTTTTCGCGGGAAAGTGTTGAACCTGGGACGCAGACTGTGGTGGGGAGCGGGTGTAGTGTAGTGATGCAAAGGACGCTTCTAAACTCCAGGAATGACAGGCTCCGCACTGGTGGACTGGTTGTTTCAACGGAGCCTGCCACCCCTCCTGTTCGGGACTCTGTGTGTGGGGGCTATGTGACTTTGTGGCAGGGGGAGGACGGTTACAGATCCCTGCTGCGTGGCTCTGTGATCCAGGATAAGGACCGCTGCATAAGATCTCTAACCGCCCTCCCCCGCCACAAAGTCACATAGCCCCCCCCCCCCCACAGAGAACATGAAAACCACCTCCAAGACTGACCAGGGTAACTAGTGACTGCAATGTGTGTGTGCCCTGCTGCTGAACTTGCTCCCGCGTCTGTACCCTGGTAAAGGTGACTGTCCTGTCCAATTACCAACCCCCTTCCCCCCCTTCAAACAGACTCTCCTCTAAAAGAACATGATGGAAACAGTAATTAACAGAAACGTATGTTTTATTAGCAACTACACATGAAACTGGGGGATGAAACTGGGACGGGGGCTTGGGTGAGGCGGGAAGGAAAGGACTTATCAAATTTTGGGGAATGAGAGCCTTCTGGTACTTGAGCAGTCTGCAGGGGTGGAGTGAGAGTTTTCACGGACTCTGCCGCCCCTCCTTCTTGGGACTTTGGGTGAGGGGGGTATGGGACTTTGTGGCGGGGGAGGGCGGTTAGAGATAGACTGCATCGGGGCTCTGTCCTCCTGCCTCCGGTTCTGCAGAACATCCACAAGGCGCCGGAGCGTGTCCGTTTGCTCCCTCATTAGTCCAAGCAGCGTTTGAGTCGCCTGCTGGTCTTCCTGCCGCCACCTCTCCTCCCGTTCCATGTGTGATCGGTGCATTTGGGACAAGTTCTCCCTCCACTGGGTCTGCTGGGCTGCCTGGGCTCGGGAGCAGCCCATAAGTTCCGAGAACATGTCCTCCCGTGTCCTCTTCTTCCTACGCCTAATCTGCGCTAGCCTCTGGGACTGTGATGCCAGGGTATTTCGGGAGACAGTCGCAGCTGTGGGATGGGAAAAAGGGAGTGAATTCCTCAGAAAGATAAATTTTTGGTTGAACAAAGAACATAGTCTTTCTCTGTGAACAAGACCATGCACAGCACCTATCACATGCGCACTCAGGACAAGGTCGAATTTTCGGCCTTCGCATTCAGTGCCTGGGGTCTTGCAGTGCAGATCAGACAAGCGGGACAGGACAGCGGAATTTGGGTAACAGGCTGACATGGTAAGCCGTAGACTTGTGGCTGCTTAAAACTTTAATAATAGCACTGGCCTCCTTTCACGTTCAAAGCAATGCCAGTCCCTGCTGCCAGCAATCCGGCAAGCATGAACTCTGCCCCTGTCCCACCCCCTCGCGGCTGTCCCAGGGAAAGATCCCTGTATGCTGCTCCTCTCCCGCCTCCACCGCGTGGCTGTAAACCGCCGGTTACAGTTCTGTAAAGGAACAGGCAAGCAGTCCCAATACTAACATTCCCCTACCTAATTCAAAGCAGGTCACCATGAGCGACATCACTCTGATGAGGATTTCAGAGACGGAGAAAGAACGGATGCTTCGGGAAAGCCTGCAAAGACCAGGGCCGTATGCCGCCATGCTCTGCAAGGCTATGATCCCCGAGTACTTGCTTGTCTCCTGGCGCGGAAACGTTTCCTACCACGGAGGACCCAATAAGGCCGCTCTCCCCAGGAACCTGATGCAAAGGCTTTCCAATTACCTCCAGGAGAGCTTCGTGGAGATGTCCCAGGAGGATTTCTGCTCTATCCCCGGACATATAGACCGGATTTTACTGTAGCTGCACTGGCAGGGACTAAACAGTAGAGCACCTAGGGCAAAACAATCATGCTAAACCGGACATTGTTAGATTTTTTTTCAGTAGTTGCACTGCCAAGGACTGAAACGTGAAGCGCCTAGGGCAAACTAATCATGAAAAACCCATTGTTAATATTGTTAATATTCCTGTTCTGTTAAAAATAAATGTTTACATGTTTAAAACACTTACTGACTGATCCTTCTCCTGATTCTGTGTCCGGGTTAACGCCTAGGGACGGTTGGTAGGGGATCTCTGTAAGGGTGATGAAGAGATCCTGGCTGTCGGGGAAATCAGCGTTGTAAGCGCTGTCGACTGCCTCGTCCTCCTCATCTCCTTCCTCATCTTCCCCGTCCGCTAACATGTCCGAGGAAGCGGCCGTCGACAATATCCCATCCTCAGAGTCCACGGTCAGTGGTGGGGTAGTGGTGGCGGCCGCACCTAGGATGGAATGCAGTGCCTCGTAGAAACGGGATGTCTGGGGCTGGGATCCGGAGCGTCCGTTTGCCTCTTTGGTCTTCTGGTAGCCTTGTCTCAGCTCCTTGATTTTCACGCGGTACTGCGTTGCATCCCGGCTGTATCCTCTCTCTGCCATGCTTTAGAGATCTTCTCGTAGATCTTTGCATTCCATCTTTTCGATCGCAGCTCGGAAAGCACGGACTCATCGCCCCACACAGCGATCAGATCCAAGACTTCCCGATCAGTCCATGCTGGGGCCCTCTTTCTATTCTGAGATTGCATGGCCATCTCTGCTGGAGAGCTCTGCATCGTTGCCAGTGCTGCTGAGCTCGCCACGATGTCCAAACAGGAAATGAGATTCAAACTGGCCAGACAGGAAAAGGAATTCAAATTTTCCCGGGGCTTTTCCTGTGTGGCTGGTCAGAGCATCCAAGCTCGGACTGCTGTCCAGAGCGTCAACAGAGTGGTGCACTGTGGGATAGCTCCCGGAGCTATTACCGTCAATTTCCATCCACACCTAGCCTAATTCGACATGGCCATGTCGAATTTAGCGCTACTCCCCTCGTTGGGGAGGAGTACAGAAGTCGAATTTAAGAGACTTCTATGTCGAACTAAATAGCTTCGTGGTGTGGACGGGTGCAGAGTTAATTCGATATAACGGTGCTAAATTCGACATAAACTCCTAGTGTAGACCAGGCCTAAGAGTCTGAAAACGTGCAGCTGCCTGATTTTCATCATGATATGCAGATAGCTATACTGCAACCATCTCTAAACAGGTTCATTATTAGCCGAGATTCTGTAATGCAGCAATTACCATGAAAATTGTACAATGTAAGTTAATTGTATAAATTTTCTATAATAATTTAAGGCAAAAAATATAAGTTTCCCTAGGTATTCTAAAGAAAAAAACATCAAGAGCAGGAAAGGAATTACCTTTATTTAGTAATTTATCCTATCACAGACTTGACATACTAGTAAGTCTGGTTTCGACTAGAGGAAAACAACTCCGACACTTATTGTTTATACCTACATAAAAGAAGAGATGTTTTTTGTTACCTCAGGCTAATCGCACAATGGCCCAAAATTTCAAACTTCATTGCCTATTGTTAGGCACCTGAATTGATGTTTAGGCATTACATGTGGCCTGACTTTTAGAATTGCTGAGCCCCTGCAATTTCCATTGACTTCAGCATCTCTGGAAAGTCATGTCACTATTTAAATATGGAATTTGGTATCTGAATTCAGTTTGAAACTTTGGTCTAAGTGGCTTGTTCAGAGTCACACAGGCGGCGTGTGTGATTTTGATGGGGGTACTCTTAGGAGTGAGGATTTGCAAGATGAAGCTCTAGAATTTTAACAGTAATCCTTTGTGCAACAGTAGAAATTCTGGACTAATCAGAACACATTTTGACTTATTTTAAAGCACATCAGAAAATTTAGGAAAGCAAAATTCTAAATGAGAGATCTTATTTGTACCAAGGCAAACCAACATACATTATAGCTGTTGACCTTTAAGGGTATAAAGAGATATGTGGATGAAAGTCTCCGCACAGGTTGAAAATAAAGTGGCACATGGTTATTATTAGTGAGAAACAGTAAACTCATATCAGTCTGTATTTGAAGGATTTGAGGGCATAGACTTCCAGTGTGTGGGCATACATAATAAAAAGTTTTCCTTTGGTATTGCCTTCTGCCATAGCCTCATATGACTTTTGGCTCTAGCAAGTGAAGACCCTCCATAGATAATCAGAGTAAATGGTCACTTTCTACTCTGCAAGAAGCCTGTGCAAAACAATAATAATAAACTTTACACACTCTTATTTTTCTTTATCACGTTTCCTTCTTGTGCAGCATGGCTGTTCTGAAAGATAGCAGATAATTTGCTGGTCAAAATGTTCACACACCACTCATATAGAAGAAAATGAAAAATTTGTTTTCTGGAGGCTCACTTTGTACTTTGTTTTGGTTTTACTACTGTAAAGCATGCAGGTCCCTGGACATTTGGCATCAGTATAAATTTTTAAACACCAAAACTCTCATTCTCCTTAGGGTTTGAGAATGATGGCCAGTTTGTGCTGGCCCTTGCCCCCAGTGTACAAGGAAAAGAAAATTCAAACTATCTTCCCTTCCCAACACTGGGACTTGCTGTAGTTGCAGTCCTGAACACAGGAACTGCTCCCTGCAGACATAATATTCCCTGGAGCTCCTGCTGGGGTAGTCTGACTGTACACTACCTCTGGCTTGTGCCTAACAGGAACCATCTGGCCCTTGATTTGAGACATAATTTAAATGTAAAATAATTTAATATAAAGCTTGGTTGAAGAACTGCAACTAGTATTTGTTTTTTGCCCACATAGTTAATGTAGACTTGTTTGTGAAAAGCTCTTGTTTCAGTCCAAAATTTTGAAGCAAATCGGTAAAATGGTTCACTTTATGAAAACGCTAATTTATTTACTGGAAGTGAAAAAATTTCATGCATCTCTGCTTTCTCTACTTCCTTTTCTCACTTATATGAAAAAGTTCATTGTTGTTGTTTTTTCAACAAATACTTTCTTAAAAGACCACACAGCAATTTTTATCTAACTTGGCTGGAGTGAAGAGATCTGCACAAAAGCCATAAATTTGTTGATTTCCAAACATAAGTGGATACAGATAGGAAATCCAGATCAGATGACAGTTCTCCCTAATGAACTCTTAGAAGTATTAATTTAATTTAATTTAATTTAATTTAATTTAATTTAATTTAATTATTTAATTAATGTAAGGAGCTGGTATGTAATGAAAATTATTTCTGGCTCTAAAGAAAAGAGTACAAATCAACATGATGTTTACTTTTGAACCATGTGAGGATGGCTACATAAAGGGATCATTTTCTGGAGAATAGAACAGAGGAAGGAGACCTCGCTTTGTCTTGAACTCTTTATATGAGTTCAGGCACCTCACTAATTCAACGTCTCTGGGCTTCACTTTCCTCTGTAGAACTGAGATAATATCTCACAGAGGTATTGTTTTGGTAAGTTAGTGAGGCCTGGTCCACACTAACCCCCCACTTCGAACTAAGGTACGCAACTTCAGCTACGTTAATAACGAACTAAGGTACGCAACTTCAGCTACGTTAATAACGTAGCTGAAGTCGACGTACCTTAGTTCGAACTTACCGCGGTCCAGACGCGGCAGGCAGGCTCCCCCGTCGACTCCGCGTACTCCTCTCGCCGAGCAGGAGTACCGGAGTCAACGGCGAGCACTTCTGGGTTCGATTGATCGCGTCCAGACAAGACGCGATAAATCGAACCCAGAAGTTCGATTGCTTGCCGCCGAACCAGCGGGTAAGTATAGACATACCCTTAGTGTCTTTAAAAGGTGTAATCCTCAGATGGAAGGTGCTAGATGCTGTAAATTTAGGACATTATTATCATCTATCTTAACAAAATGTTATTTCACAGACATGTGTTTTTATAATATAAAGTTGAAATTTATTTGGCATGTTTTCAGAGCTTGGCAGCTCTGGGCCACACTAGAAGAATGAAGGAACTTTCTGTATCTGAATGTAGGAAGATCACTGATATGGGAATTCAGGTAAGATAAAACAGACCCTTTTATAGGGATATAGACAGATGTCCTCCTAGAAGTCCCTCTGCTTTCTCAAATTAACCATGTCAAAAACGGAGCTTATTTTCCTTTAAAACCCTCTCAATCCATCACCCAATCCTGCAGCCTTGGTGATATCACTGATTTTTCTCTTTCCTTTTCCCAGCATATTATGGCCATCAGTGAATTTTAAATTTTCTCCCTCTATATTATCTCTAAAATAGTCACCTTCCTAAATATCAATTATTCTAACCTTCTCCTTTCTAGCCTCCCCACTCTCCTCTTCTGTCAATCCAAAATATGGCAGATAAATATCTTCCTGTAATATTGCATTAACTGTGACTCTCCTCCACTCATGGAGTCCCTTCACTGGCTTCTTATGTATCAGTCTTAAATTCATTAGCCTCACTTTCAAAAACCTTCACAACTCTGCTCCTGCTTATAGCTTGTCTCTATTCCCACCTATTCCCCATTTCAATCCGACCTTAGTGAGTTTCATCATAAACATTTTATGTCATAAATATTTTCCTTTCTAAAATGATTGATTTATGCTGCACTTTTGAAATTTTAATCTTGGGCTGTATACAACATAAAAATGCTGTTTGGTTACAGTTTGACCATTAGCTGTGTTCTTTAAGGTATTGCTTTATATTTTTCTATGTAGTGGTAGTCTAGAAATAAAACATATCCAATATCTTTGTTTAGAAGGTGTTCTCAATTAACAGCTACTCTAACCACAGCTATATCTTTATAATGCAAACAGAAAGGGAAAGTAATTACATGGTATAGAAACAACCTTTGTTTTGAAGCCACCCTCAGGTTGAAGTTACTAAAGAGGGAACTATTTGCATTCATTGGAAACTATGACCTCTAAATGAAGTTATATAGTAATTAAATATTTTTACTTCATCGTGTCTAGCAGTTGTCATAAAAATAATAATACTAGTACATTATTTCAGCTGAAGATTTCACTGGAACAGCACATTTGATGAATTGTTTTAAGTTTCGGATTTACTGACGCATGCAGCATCTGTTTTTAATTATTATCAGTGATGTTATTTCCCATTTGAACATTTGTCACATTTACATTTTGATTGTAAAGGTTACTTGCATATTGAAATTCTGATTTATCATTTTGTTTCTGTTATAAAAATTGCTCTTTATTGTAATTTTTATTAATATAGCATCATAGATAGTCATGGTGCTTTTGGATACAATACGCAACTAAGGCCTCGACTTTATATGTGTACATACACTTTTATGCATTCACAAGTTGTGCATGAAGAGCGCCTAAAGTATGATTACAAATAGAGGATAACTTGTGCAAGCAAATATCTTTGTACATGTTCAAGCGTGATTTACATGTGCACACTGAGCATTTTGCACTTGCATCACACTTTTCCACAAAGACCTTTAAACGTTTCCACCTAAGTCCCTGCCTGTAGACTCTAACATTCTAATTCTGCAAAATACTTTTAATTACATGAGTAAATGTTATTTACTTCAAGCACATGCTTACGTGCTTTTCTGAGTAGGATGGGATTACCGTTCTTAAAGTTAATCATGTGCTGCATTGGGGCCTAAATTAAGACAAGAGAAACAGGAGGAAATGACAAATTCAGAGAGAACAATGGCAAAGACAAAAAGATCACGGAGTTGCTGTATTGATTTATCAGTATAACTATCTAAAGATGATAAGCTTCCTTGAAGAAATGATTTTGAGAAGGGATTTAAAGAAGCATGGGGGGAGGTGTGGCAGACAAGGTCAGATAGGCATAAAAGAAGGTCTCTAGTATGACTGGTTGAAAAATCAAGTTTTACCTGTGTGAAAAATTGCCAATAAAATGATTTCATTTGAAATTTTTCACAGAAAATGTTGGTTTTCCTATAAAAAAAATTGAAATGAAATTATAATGTGTTTCGATTTGAATTGAAATTTTTGTTTTGTTTAAAAAAATGTATTGAAAAATCAAATGTCATTGAAATCAAACATTTTCTGAAACATTTCTATTTCAATGACTGCATTTTTCTACAAAAAATAGTTGGAATCCATTTTTTTTGACCAGCGGTAGTATTGATGTAAGTGTGGGAGAAGGAAATAAAGAGGTTAGTTTGCTTGATGCTCATCTAAGAGGGAGTTTTGGGAGGTGACAAGGCCAGAGAGGTAGGAAGAAGCTTGTTTGTGAAAGGTCTTGAAGGAGCTTGAATTTGATGAAGGAGACAATAGGGAGAAAGTGTCGGGATTTGCAACAGAATTTTGGCCATTGGGTGTGCGGATGAGGTGAGTGTCAGGATTGAGATGCTTGAAAATAGAGATCTTCTGAAATTGACCTTAATTCTTAATAAGACAAACTCCCATGCTGACCTCTATCCCAAATTTAATTAACCAGCAAACACCTGTATTGGAGAGAAAATGGCCTGTGTTTTATTCATTTATCATAAAGCAGGTGATGTGATTACTATAATATTTTATTTGCTGACACTATAAAGATGTCATGTTATTTACCTTCTCCACATTTTCTAAAAATCAGTATGGAGACATACATTTCCTGCTTTGCATATCACAAAGACAAATCAACACTAATCAGGAACTTAAGACTGTTAACCTTGCCAGTGGGCAATGAGATGGGATTTATATCTTACTTCAAATGAGAACAACAGTTGGAGTAGGATATACTTTAAACTGCACCTGATAAACACTCCTGACTACATGTGACAGAGAAATGCTGAGATCCCCTATTCACAGGCCATCACACTCATGCCATAAGCAGCGGGGGACCCCATGGCTGCAGGTGTTGGCATTGCTATTGTGTAACCCCAGTCTTTTACTCCCACAGCTTTTTCCATTATAGGACTCCACATCCATCACTCTAAAGTCTTATATTATAGGAATGAGTCAGTTCCTACTGCACCCCAAGAAATGCATCTGGATTTAATTGTTTTACTCTGCATACACACAAAGATCTACAGACAAGCCACTGGCAGAATTGATGCCTTAGAGAACATTTCTGATTGGACTTTCTTGTACGTTCCATGTAATTGAAACATAAACAATGTCAGAATAGAAATATCTCCTCTAATTTATGAAAGCCAGTATATAGCCAGCTGGGTTTTTATATAAGGATCAAGAGGAATGTCACATGATGTTTAGACGCAAAGCTTGTCTTCAGTGCAAAATATGGAGTTTCTCATCCATATAAAGTCAGGTCCCTAAAATTGAACATGGCTCACAAGATAAATCAGCTTCTTGTCTCAATACATAAACTTTCTCACTACCTCTGCAATTATGCCATGAGAAACTCCCCTGTAAGTCAGCTGCCAGTAGGCAGCTCCTGGGTACATAGCAACTACAGGAGCCATGTTGCCAGGAAAGCTGGAGGTGTAAGAAAAAAGGAATGATTATGAAGTGGAGAGGCTAGGAATTATTGCAAAGATTGAAATTTCCTGCCCCCTGTAGAGGATTTTCCTATCTAGGGAATGATCTAGACCTATCACATTATGAAATACTTTTAGATAGTTATTCTATTCCCCCCTTCCTACCCATTCCTTAGTGCTAATTTGTCTAAATTATATATATAGTACTTTTCCACCTAAGACCATCCCTCTTCTCTGAATTCCCTCCAATGTGCTGACTAGAGCTGGGCAAATGTTTTCAGAATAATCGTTTATTTGCTGAAAGCTGCAGTTTTGGGTTATGTGGTGTTGTGGGGTGGCTCTCTCTCAGTCTTTCCTGTGAAGCTGTTCCACTCTGTATAAATAATTAAATATTCATTGACACAGGGACTGGCACCCCCACCTTGGCAAGTGTCCTAACCCCAGGCTATGGAGTGCTCTCTGTGGTGCAGTGAATATGTAATTATTTATACAAAGAGGAATAGCTTCAAGAGGCAAGACTGAAAGGATACCCTATAGCCAGGGCACTCGTTTGCAGGGTGGGAGACCTATGTTCAAAATCCTGCCCCAAATTAGGCAGAGTGAGGACTCTTCCCATATCCCATGAAAGTGCCACAGGGGCATAAGGGGGGGCACTACTACCTCCTCTTCCGGTGGTTTTTGTGAATGGCATTCCACATTTCCTTTTATTTTAATAAAAAAGCAGCTAAAATCCCCAACTCAAAACAAAATACTTTATTTTTCCCAAATCATTTTTTCTTTCACTAAGAAACCCAAAAAGTTTTCACTTCAGATTGATGTGAAGCAAGTTTTTTTTCTGTTCAGCCAGCAAACAGAAAAATTGATGATTCGTACAGCTCTAGAATTAACACATTGTTTGCACTGAAATGCCCAGAATAAATTTAGTCAAGTTTCAGTCCAACCAGTGCTTTTTAAAATGGGACTGTCCCCTTCCTTGTTTGCGGCAGGATAACTCTGTATATACAGCCCAAAACTGCATTTTTCTGGTCACAATATCACCTTTCAAGCTCACATCTAATTTGCTATAATCACTATCAGTTATTTTTGTCCTGTCACTGAGCATGAAATTCAATGGGAATTGCATGCTGGCAAAGTTGCTTTGTCTTTTTTGTTGACTTGGAGGCCCTGTATAGATTATCTCCCAAAAGATTCAGTCTATTAAAATAAAATGTAATATACACAAAGGATACAGCATAGCAAAATATTCCGATGTTCTGTAACTATTTTTCATGTTGCTGTATATGCCAGTTGTTATTGTTTTCATTAAAGAAAATAATTCTTGGCAGCACTAGGTTCCCCAGAACTCTCAACAGGTTAAAAAAATACTTTGCAGTATGATTTTTCAGGACTTAAGCTGATAACTTGTAAAAAGCTAAGTTTGGGCTAATGGTGGTGTTCACAATTAGTGGAGAGTTTTAAAGGTAGGACCAGCTTCAGTACCTAATTTTTTATGGATATTTTAAATCTGTTCACGTGACAGACTGTAGCAGCTTGACAAATCCAATAAAAATGATTTAAGCATATCACACAAACACTGAAATCCTGGCTGCAGCCTGTACTACATACCCTAGCTGGGAATGTAGTGATGACTTAGTCACATGTGGGGATCTAATGCTGAAGATAATTAGGCTTCTCTTACATGAGGAGAAAAAAATTTAGTCACTGGGGGTTTAGAAGTTTTCTGCACTGCAGTTAACACCCTGCAAAACTGGCATTAAAATATGAAAGCCCTGGTACCTAACATTTATAATTTCTGTATTTCCACTCTCTGCAGTCTTAAAGTAAAACATTCACAACCAAATATACACTGTACTTAAAAACAGCAGTTGCTGACCTGTCATAACCGTACTGGTCCAAAAAGCAAACTGCAGCACTAGACACAGATGGTAAGATTTAAAAACTGGTTAATGAAATAACGTTGAAATTATAAAGTGGGTGCGGATGTGGGTGTATATATACCCCCCACACACACATGCAGTTCACACTTACCTACATCCATACATTGGTCATCCAAAAGTGAACATTTACCAGCAATTACCACATCAAAGCATCTGAGATACCACAGTGAATTCATATTCTAAGTTAAGGGAAATACTGTTGTGTCTCAGATACAATAATGAGGTAATTATTGGTAAATACTGTTTTTTAGGGTGACACCTGTGTATGTGATATATTTTATTACTGATAGTATGTACCTCATATATGGAGGTGATATCTCTGTGGTTAACTTCATTCATCATGCACCTTTACCTGCCACTCTTCTCACTAATCCCTCTACCTCAGGACTATTTCTAATATTAGAAACCTTGGAGCAGCTTCAAGCAGCCACCATTTTTTAACTCAGTCTGCCACATAAATGTTTTCTCCTTTCCCTCACAGAGGTGGAATTGCCACTCTATCCCATGCTAAATTACACTGGCCATAGGCCCAGGCTGAACAGTCCTGGAAGGCTGGACCAGTGACAAGTTTAAGGTTTGATGTCTTACCACCCTTCAGGGCTACAAATCATTGTAAAGGGGAGATTCCCAATAGGGCCAAGCACTTTCTTCTAGCCATGAAAGATTCTGAGATACTCAATTGGAAATTAAAATCATGATATTTTGATGTATAAAATATTATTTTAGGTCATTTACATTTGTATTGTGGGCCCTGCAGAGAGGACACTAGCTCCACAATGAGCTATCCCAAAAAGCAGTTAGGCTGGGGGCTTGAAGGGTGGAGAAAAGCTGGCAATGTCCAGTTGGTTGCTTGCACTGATAGTGGTGCTGGGACATCCTCCATCTCCCTTTAGAGAGACAGGGGTTCTGGAATAAACAGCATTAACCCCCGAAAAAGATTCAAGCCAAAGGAGTTCTGAAGATTCTGAGGGGAAAGGAGGAAAGTGTCATATTGTGGTTCTGAATTGGTTTGTCTGTTTATAGCAGGTTCATTGCAAAGACTCAAACATAATACAGTATGTAGATCTATCTTACCTTACTTTCATGCAAAGTAAGGTTTTATGTGAATTGGGCTGCTGTGAAGCACAGTCTATTTTAAATTAATTCTTTAACCTGCAGCTTGTCAGACATTCTGGTTCACATTCTTGGCCATCGTAGATGCAAAGTTTAAACGTAAGGTGTAGTATACACTACATTAAATTAGTCAGGTTTCTTTCTTTGGTCTCTTCAGACCCCATTTTCAAAGGAGGGTGCAACACATGTACTTGCAAAAATGTCCAGATACTGCAAGAACCTGTGAGCAAACTAGACTGTATTATTAGTACACCTCTATCCCGATATAAGGCGGTCCTCGGGAGCCAAAAAATCTCACCGCCTTATAGGTGAGACCGCGTTATATCGGGTTCGGTCCAGTACGGCGTATTGGCTTCCCCGGCGGTGATTTAAAGGGCCCGGTGCTCCAGCTGCTGTGGGGAGCCCTGGTCCCTTTAAATCACCACCGGAGCTCTGGCAGCGGGGCTCGGGTGGGGATTTAAAGGGCCCGGGGCTCCACACGAATTCGGATATAACGCAGTAAAGCAGCGGGGCTTGGGTGGCGCTTTAAAGGGCCCGGGGCTCCCCGCTGCTTTACCGCATTATATCCGAATTTCTGTTATATCGGGTCGCGTTCTATCGGGGTAGAGGTGTAATAATAATACTTCGTATTTCTATACCACATCCCATCTGGGAGTCTCCAAAGCACTTTACAAACATTAATTAATAGTCTCACAACCATCATTTACATTTTTGAGTTAAGGAAACTAAGGCACAGAGAGGCTAACATCCAAATTTTAAAAAATGGCCTCTAAGTTTGGATATTTCCTTTTATGGGTGTCCATCTTTAAACAACTAGATCTGAATTTCAGAGGTGCTGAAACTGAAGTGAATGGGATCTTCAGGTGTTCACTAGGTCAGAAAACCAGACTGTAAGTTTGTTGAACCCTCGAAAAACTAAGGCACCCATAATTAGAGGGCCTTTTTGAAAAGCTGGATTTACATGACTTGCCCAAGGTCACACAGCAGGTTAGGGGCAAGAAGCTAGACCTCTTTAGTTTCAGTTTTGAGATCTAACACCTAGACCATATTCTCTTCCAATTAATCTGCTCAGACATAAGTTGTCTATTTTGCTTACCAAATGCCTTTTAATATGTACAGCAAGGACATCTGAAGGCACAATAGAGAACAGAGTATTTTTTTGGCCCATTTGGAAATGTAGCCCTTAATGTTTGGATATGTTCATTGCAAAAGACACAAACTCAGTCTTTTATCTATCTTAGTAAGTGCAGTGAAACTTAAATGAAAGAGTCTAGTTGTGATCTGAAGAACACACTTTGTGATCTACCAGCGTCAGAAATGAAAAATAGCCACCTGGTACATTTCTTCCTTTTTTGCTGGGCGTTATGGAATGCAACTGAGTGATCTCATTGATAATATATATTTTATTCCACATGTTCAATATGAGAAAAAGAATAAAAGAATCAGTTACAGTGATTGAAGTAAATCAGAAGATTAGTGTGAATGTATTATAAAACTGTAAGCATCCAAAAAGATACATGAGATTGATTTGGGTGTTTGTAACTGTGTTTCAGAAGTTCTGCCAGGGTGCAAAAGATCTAGAATACTGTGATGTCTCTTACTGCTTTCAGCTGACAAATGAAACTGTCAAAGCTTTGGCATTTAACTGCCACCAACTTACATCCCTCAACATAGCTGGTTGCCACAAGGTATGTACAAGAGCTGGGAAGGGTAGTTCCAGAAATGCTATTACATAAAATGAAATAATGTAGCATTCAGACATTTGACTTGCCGATGTCCACATTTTGCAACCATCCTATAGCTTATTCTTCAACATTAAAAAAGTTAATTATGTTATATATAATAATCACCAATAATTAAAACAAATGAACTAACATTGACCTTCTGAATATTGATCTGGTCACAAATTTTCAAATGCTTTAAATGATTTAGGAGCCGTGGTCCCATTGATTTTCCATAAGAATTAAGCTCCCAAGTGCCCAAGTCACATTTGAAAATGGGACATAGGCACCTAAGTCACTTAAACATTTTGAAAATGTTAGGTATAGTTAGTATATTATTATCTGTGTGTGCATATGTTACTCGTGAGGGAATTCTGCGCCAAAAAAATTAAAATTATGCGCACAATATTTTAAAATTCTGCAAAATTCTGCAAATTTTATTTGTTAATAAATAAATGTGGCTCCAGCTTGGCAGTGGGGAGCACAGGCCACTGGCTGCATTGAGGTGGGAGGTCACACCCCACACCTGAAGCCCCCACACCCCCCGGTACAGAGACTCTGCAGTGAGGCTGCACCTGATCCTGACACAGTGCAAGAGCTGGGCCTGCCCCAGAAACGCCCCAGGGCCCTGTCCCTCTGCACCAGGTGTACCAGGTGTGGGCAGGCAGGCTCAGCCCAGAAGGATCCAAGTATGGAGGGGCTTAGTGTGGGGGGATCCAGGTGTGGGGTGAGAGGTTTCTCGGTGGGGCAATCTGGGTGCGAGTGGCTCAGTGGGAGATCTGGATGCACAGAGGCTCATTGGGGTATTCCTGGTGCAGGGACAATGGGACTCTGCAGGGGATGTAGGTGAAGGTGGTTGGGGCTCCGGGGTGGCGGCGGGGGGGGGGCTGGATGTGGGAGGCTCGTCAGAGGGGTCCAGGTGTAGGGGAGTAGGGCTCGTCAGGGTGAGAGTTCGATGGGCCTGCTTAATGGGGGAGCCCCAGCTGCGGCCAAGGGGAAGTCGCATGCCTGGCTCCTGCTTCCCCCTGCAATTCCGCTATCCCTTTTCTTCTCCATCCCCCTCCCCTCACTCCCCCATTCCCCTTCCCCATCCTATTCCACCCCCTTCCTTCCCCACTGCCTCTTCCCCCCTCATCCCCCCTTCCCTCATTTCCCCCCCCCCCCTTACCCAGCTCCACTATGCGTTGCACAGAATTGAAAACTGGAAGGCTCCCAGCACACAGAAGGGGAGCACGACTCTAGCACTAGGACCCAGGAGGTGGTGTTCAGTTGCAGAGTCAGCGGAGTGGAGACACAGTCTCCTTCAGCTGGGCAGCTGTGTGTAACCCTTTGTGCCCCCCCCATGCCTCACCTCTGGTTGGAGGGGGACAATCCCCCCTGCGTCCATGGTCACCCCTGGCCCTCCCTCCACCACCACTACCACCACCACCACCACCCTCACCCCACACACAGCTTCCCTTTGCCCCTGCCGTTTTCTGCAGGGAAACACAGGAAATCTGCGGGGGAGCCGTTTTCTGCAAGCACACAGTCCCGCAGAATCCCCCCAAGAGTAATATGTGTTACAGTTGTGGGCTCTGTTGTATTTGGTGTATTGACAATGGAATTTTGTGTATTATTATACATACGCAGATATCGAAGTTTGCTTCAGTGAAGTTGCTGAATTACTTTTATTCTGTATTTCTAGTTATTTACACATTTTAATTAAAATAATTTCCAGTTGCTAATGTATTTAAATAAGACTCATCACTGACGTAACGCCATTCAGCCTCACCATTATCTTGTACAGTGATGTGACAATTTTCCATATCTTTTACATAGTACCTCTTTAGCTAGATGCTAGGATCGCAGTGGTCTGTTTTGCCCCAACTGAACATGGGTTCCGTTTGCATTTTACTGCTAACATAAATACCTAGGTCATTTTCATTAGTCCCAGTACTTACTCAGCGCATCTGCTCCATGTGTGTATTCAATCATATATGCTTGCTTGAGTAATAACAATAAGTATTTACTGCAGTCTAGCAATAGCCATCCCGATGTAATTTAAAAAAAAAGTTTGTGTCAGCAAATATTTCCCTCTGCAGAAAAAGTCCTGCTTCTATGGGTGAGGTTTTTAAAAGTGCTCATGTTGGCCTAATTTTGCTCCCACTGAAGTCAATGGTTGATGTTGAATCCTTTTAAAAGCTACCCTCAGCCATTAGCAATTAAATGCAATGGCCAAAATGTCAGCTCCAGAGGTACTTCATGTTTCTTCCCTGCTTTTAAATGTTCAATTAACTTTTCAATAATAATAATAAACAATAATGCTATACATGGCAATCTACAGGCAGAGAGATCTCCCCATACTAAGTGAAGATAGACACTTGCATCCCACCACATTTCTCCTCTCCCCACCCTGTGTCCATATATCGTCTCCTTAAAAAGATTATGAAGTAAATCTGGTACCTGTTCACAG
This sequence comes from Emys orbicularis, assembly GCF_028017835.1. Classification (NCBI taxonomy): domain Eukaryota; kingdom Metazoa; phylum Chordata; order Testudines; family Emydidae; genus Emys; species Emys orbicularis. The sequence continues at coordinate 27,601,129 of NC_088683.1, read as the reverse complement.
TCTAGGATATTTGGTCTCCAGCATCAAGAATCGTTCAGACAAACCCATACGGGATCTTGCAAGCCTTCTGTTGGCTTTAACCCAGTTTGAAACTCTATAAAGTACTATCAAATGGGGGGGCCTTTAGCAATCTCCAGCATAAGTACAGAGTATCTAGCTGCCAAGTAGGAAATATTTTCCACTCAGAAACTATTTAAAAATGATCAGAAAAAGCCTAAAGCAAGATCTAATCTCCTGTTCTAAGAGGGACAAGTTAGTTTGCCTGGCAGAGTCTTGGCCTGCAATATCAGCTATATAAAAATAACTGAATAAACAAAAAGGCCATAAAGAGAAAACATAGGAACTGTAATTTAGGAAATTCACTTCCCAGTAAGAGTGTTGTGGGATGTGCTCTGGAAACTAGGACATTCCCAGAAAACTAGCACAGCTGACCACTGTAATCCTTTTCATATTGAAAAAACATAGACTTTAGTGAGAGCACAGTTGGGCTCCCTGTCATCTATATCTCTATACTTACATTTCTAGGACATGTAGAACAATCATCTTCCAAACATTGCTCATGTCACAAAAAACCTCAGCATGCCGTTTGCATATAGCACAGTCACACCTCCTGTGTAATTTGTGAGTTCATAAAGCCAATTCAAGGAATAATTGTTAAATAGTTTTATTTGAAAGAAAGAAAGAAAGAAAGAAAGAAAGAAAGAAAGAAAGAAAGAAAGAAACTGAAAGGCACCCTAGGCTATAAACAAAAGCAGTCACACGACAACACACATTTATGATGCAGCACTGAAATATGAAATAGGTGTTATTAAAATTAAAATTCTTTCTCCCTGTAGTTAACTCTAAAATGGATCAGTCTAACAGTTTAAATGGAATAATCTGAGAACAGTTAATCCTACCAGATGAGATATGCTATATGCAAAATTATGGGGTTGGGAGTATTGAGCCATTTCAGACTTCTGATTAGCTGAAACATCCCTACATGCTTTGGAATGTACTGGAATCATATTTAACTGACACCAAATATACTCCCAACATTTAACTGTTACTTATAGTCTTTTTCGTCTCCTATTTCTGATAGTCAGAATTCATCTGTTCCATACATTTCATGTCCTATGTGGCACTTTTCAATATAATCTTCTAGAAATGATACACTTCAAAATTTTGAGTTGGCTGTTGTGTTTGTTTTTTCTTTGGAATCTCCAGCAATCTTCTAGCTTCTGTATGTGTATTTCTTTTGCTTGATTTACAGATGACGGATTTGTGTGTTCAGTATTTGTCTGGAGTCTGCCATTATCTCCACTTCTTGGATATCTCAGGCTGTGTACATCTTACTGACAAAACACTAAAGTACCTTTGGAAAGGTTGTACGCAACTCCGGATTCTTAAGATGCTGTACTGCAGAAATATTACCAAGTAAGATGTTGCTTCCTGGGCCAAAACTTGAGAGATCAGTGTAAAATTTGAATGAGTACAAATATCATTGTCATTACTAGTTTCATTAAGAGTAGGCCAAAACATGTTTTTTTTTATGAAATTGGAATTGAAATGTAAAGTGATCTATGTCACAACCTGGTCCACTCCCCCTCTGGATGGACACCAGTTTGGTGTGAGTGGCCCCAACCACTGGTGGGCAGAGCCATATCATTGTTCCTAGCTCTGAGGCCTCAGAAGCACAATCCCAGATCCAGACCCCACATCTGCCACCCTTCCTTGGGCTCCACAACCCAGCCACCTTCAACCCTGAAACCAGTGATTCAGACCTCCTGAGCCTCCAGATGTTTATACGTGGTCCTTTAGGGTCCCACCTCACTGTGGGCACTCTGAGCTTCTTGATTAACACTTTCAGGGACAACATGACAGCCTAGCAAGGAATACAGGCTTAGCCAAGGAATTTCTTAACCACAGTCATTTTTATGCTGAAGAACCCACTAGAGAGTTAGTTCTTTGCTGCATCCATCCTTAGTCTGATTTTACCCCATCAGTGACTCTGAGGTCTGGTCAGCATTTCAGGCAAGACAGACCTTCCTGCTTTCTCTCTTCAGCCTGGTCTTCTGGCTTGTGGTGGTGGATGGCCTCCCTTCTCAGATAAGCCCCTTTTTATTCTAGTCTTTGACCCTGTTTTGCCATATGCAGACTGGGAAATTCTAGCCCCCATCATGCAAGCCCCATGTGAAGATAACTATTATCTCCTGAGATTGGCCAGTCATTGAGAGTCACTCAAGTTGATGGCTCTTGTGACATATCTTGATAGTCCTCTCTGAGGTGTCCCACACACCCCTAAGCAAGATAGTGTTTGGAAGAGAATGACCTTGTCCAGTTCAGGTTGTTTTATTTATTCAGCACAGAACACAAAATGGAAGACAGGATAGAGGCCATGGTACAAAAATGGAAGTAATGAAACAAAACTGAGTTCACAGTTTGGTACACACATATCCCACTCTGTCACAATATAGTTCCACTTTTTCAAAAACTTAATGTTGTATTTCAATACCTGTACTGGGAAGCTGACAAAAAGCTACATTCACTTTCTAGGCAATAATCACTGCAAAATCATCATTACATTACAACCATTCTTCTTCTTCGTATGGCTGATGTAGATGTAGAGCAACTACTATAATTTTACATTTAGAAAGTTAAGCCAGATAATTGCATCTGGAGTAGCAGAGTGTATTGCTGTGATGCCTCCTTCGTATTTGTGAATTGGGCATTGAGTTGTTATATGTTCCCTGATCTGTTCTGGGTGACCACAGTCACACACTGGAGAGTTTTTAATTTTCCATTTTTGCAGCAAGTATCCGCATCTGCCATGGTGTGTGCCAATGTGATTTAGGGTTGCACATAAGCTTTGCAGAAGATTAAAGCCAGGGATCTTCTGTGTCGGATCTTTCACAAGGCGTTTGTTTGTGACTTCTTGTGAACTCCATTCGGCTTTCCAAGCTTCATCAGGGTTGAAGTTACAATATAACCATGATTCTACATTTATTAATCGTGATTTAGATTTTCAGCAGGAAGAATGCTAGTGTTATCGTTGAATTTCATGGACTATTTTTAGGGTTCCATGCACTTCATTCACCACTTCCATAATTTCAACAAAGGAATAATAAGCAGAGACTTGTCATATATAATATACAACTCACCAATAGCCCCAATTTCTCTTTTTCCATACTAACCAACTGTTATCATTAAGGATCTTATTCAACCCCAATGTTTACAAAAACTGGGGCAAAGCCAGGCTGTTTTTCAAAGTGTGCGATGTCTGTGTTCTACATTTCCTAGATGTGTTCACATTTCAGAGACCATTACTAGTGTTTGAGATGATGGAGTCTGTGTAAAGTGAGATTAGTCTACAGAACAAAACATGCTATTCCTGCACACTCTACAAATATTAAATAAATAATAGAAGAAATATGGTTTTAATTTAAAGATGCCCCAGGACATCTATAAGCCATGTGCACTTCATGCTGCTAGAAGAATTCCTCAGTTATTTATTAAACACTGCCCGGGCCTACCAGACTTCACTGAGCAGACAGACCCAGCCATATATATACATTCAGGCACATCTCATGACACTATGTTACATCCTTTTTACAATTTTATTTTTATTGTTAGATTAAAAAAAAACGCAAAATCATGAAATCTTGTCAGCTGCAAACCCGTAGAGCTCTCTAGGAAGCAGTTACAAGCAAATCGAGGGTCCATCCTTTCCAATCTCAGATACTGTTAGAGATGACATTTGCCAGTCTAATAACATGCTACAGGTTTCTGCAAATATTAAAATAAAAAAACGTAATTTGGAATAAATATGGCCTGCTGCATAGGTCCATATCTAGAGATTAACGACCAGTTAACTAATCACATCTGAGTGCCCCAGAGAATCCTCATGTAGGCGTGACACTGGTACAGCCTGCTTCAACTACTGGATGTGAAAGAGGCAGAATAGTCCTCAGTGTATGGCAGCATAGGCGGCATAAGGATATTAGCTGTGATTCACTTAGGACTAATGCTGTTTAGTAAAAAGGAAACATTCATCAGTATTTTCCATGTGTTTAGTACATATGGGTGACAGGACGGGGAGGCCTGGGCCTCCCACACATTCCCGAGGCTCAAAAATCAAGGCAGCACAAAGTGAGCCGATAAACTGGATTAAGGATTAAGCAGAAGTTTGCACTTTCAGAAGCAATTAAAAATGTCTAACAACATAAAAATCTGTTTCTAGCCACTGTACGCTGCTGTTTTTCAAATGTGACGCACACAGAAACTTATTTCTGGACTCAGGCTCTTTGAGCACCAAGTTTAAGCCCACAGGGAGTGTGTTTGCAGGAGCTGTAAAGTCATACAATAATACAGCTTTGCAGCTGACAAGGCTCAGAAAAGCTGAGAGTTTATATAACCCAAGTGCTCTTACATAATAGAGGAGGTTTGCAGTGTGCTGGGTTAGGTTCCTTCTTACCTTTCCCTTTTGCTCCCTGCCTTCCCTTTCTCTCCTTGCTGCACACACCCATTTCTTAAGGCCAAAAGTTTCATTCTGACTCAGGAACACCAGTTGTTGGCATTAATGCTGATTATTATTTGTTTTATGGCAGTGTCCTCTTACCCCTCCCCAAAGCTCTAGATCTATAAATGCAATGTAATATAATGCAATGTTCCTTAACCCATGTATTTTGTTACATGCTGACCGATAAACAATGGCCACTTCTGGCAAGCTGGTCGATTTTGGCTCCAGTCACAGAGCAGCATAAGCCTCCAAAAAAGTAGTAATAGCTACTATGGTGCAGTAAGATCCACCCTTTAGATATCATCCATTGAAAGCAATTTTCCATAAGCAAAGAGAAAGCGGACCTGGACAAGTGGCATTTGTACTAGATAGCTATATTCTCTCACCCACCATATACATCTGCACATGGGTTCATCTGTATCCTAGTTTTGCTTGCATAAAAACACTTGTATACTATTGTGTTCATCTTGTTAACAGGAATGTGTTAACAACTAAATGATGTAATGTTGGATCTTTAAAATGTGCTTTTGTGGTCAGAAAGGAATTCTTCCTGCTTAGCCAACCTTGTCTCTTATTGCATCAGCCACCCGTTCCCTTTTCTGCTGCTAATGATGCCACTCACAATGCTGCATTTGCCTGTTTCTCCCACAGCCATCTTCCCACTTCCTTCCATGTTGCCCCTATGTATGGGATTCCTTCCCTGAGCTGGTGAAGAAACCCACTGGCCCTCTCCACATTCAAATCCTGCCTAAAGCCAATACCTAACACAAAAACATGCACCTACATCACCATCTTATTTATTATACTTGTATGAGTGAATGGCTCTTTTATATTGGAGGGAAGAAATGTAAATGCTGGGTGAACGCATAAGGATCCTGGACGTAAAGCTGGAGGTGGTTGTGAGGAATGGAGTAGGTGAGAGGGTTGGATGTTGGTTAGAGGAGAAGTTACTGTATTCAACTGAAAACCAAACAAAATAATGTAATCCGCCGACCACCACCCTGATCTCTTTGCCTGTAGGGCAGAAACATTTCCCTGTTTGTCCCTTTAGATTCAATGCTCTTTTGGGCATAGATGGTGCCTCCTTCTGTGTTTATAAAGTGCCTTGCACACTTTGGGCACTAGCACAATCTAAACATCTTAATATAGGGAGAGCACTCAGAGACCCCAATCATACTGGGGGCCCCATTGTGCAAGGCGCGATACAAGGAGACAGTCCCTGCTTGGGACCTCTGCCTTGCAGCGGGGTGGTGGGATAGCGGCTTCTGCCCAGCGGGCAGGGGGTGTGTGTCTTGGGGCTTCTGCCCAGCGGGGTGCACCTGCCAGGGCTCAGGGCTTCAGCGGGAGCAGGGCTGAAGCTCTGAGCCCCAGCAGGCACCTCCTGCGGGGCTGAAGCTCTGAGCCGCGGCAGTTGCGCCCTGGCTCTCAAACTTCTGAAGATTGTCATATGCAGCTTGGAGGGTCAGTAAGTTTGGCCAGCCCTTCTATACAGACTAACTGTATATACCCTGTACTGAAAAATGTACTGGGGCATGTCATCTCCCCCCCCCCTTCCCTAACCCCAAACCAAAGGCTGTGTCCTTGGAACTTCCGCAGTGGCCAAGGAAGGCTAGGACAGACCTGTGTCTGGAACCATGCATGCTAGCTCAGTGTCAGCTAGAGCTGTCACTTGACAGCACTCCACAATGTCTGCTCCCCACCAGCAGCTGAGCATGTGACCTCACACTAACACCCTCAACTCATCTGGAGCTGCCCAAATAATAGCATGACCCATAGAGCCACCCACAGTACTGCATGTTTCACAGAGCGTGAAATAGTTATTTTGACCGGGATAGAATTTGAAGCTAAGACCATTATTGTATCAACTGCTGCTTCTCAAATGGCATAGTGGGGTAGGAAATATGGTCACTCTGAGAATCTGGCCCTGAGGGTTCATATTTTTTACAAATGTTCTTGCTGGAAATTGCTTGTGCACCAATATTAATTTTCATTTTTGTTTCAGACAAGCTGTTTTGAAATATTCAGCCAAGCTAGAGAAGCAGGAATATAATGATGCCGACCCTCCTGCATGGCTTGGGTATGATAGCGGTGGAGGTGTACTCCCCCTCAACAAGAAACCCAAAACAGGACCTGAAAAAGCTAAAGCCTTGTCCCAGAATGAAAACAAAGAAGCTGCATAACATCTTCTGTGCTTCAAGTTTTCTTCAGCAGAGAGTGTAAAAATGAAACAGCACGTTCCGGTTTCTAAAATAGTCATTTAATAAAGCGGATTTTCTAGTTGAATTGTGGAGAGTTTATTCCAAATCTTCTTAGCAGCAATACTGCTGCCCGCATTCACAATTACTGTGCAAAGAAATGAAATTGCTAGCTTAATTTTTTAGTGAGCTTTCAGATGCTGCCTCAATCTAGTGAAATTTCAGATGTGTTCATCATCTTCCAGGTGTGAGCAGCATTTATGCAGTTGGCAAAGCAGTATTTATACTTTCATGATATCTAACTAATAAAGAAGCTATGTGTGTGGTGTTCTTATTTATCGAGAGGGTCTGACTAGGGCTTAACCCCATGAGGGGACAAGAACCCTGAGTTCTCACAAAAATCTGGAAATTCAGCACCCCACAGAATTAGTTCATATCAAGGACAAATATTGGTATGACCCCCACCCCCTCAACTGCATATGCAAATAGCGTATTTGTGCCTTCAAATGGGCACTAGCACATGCATTGCAGTAATTGCACATTCAGGCTTTTCATTCTAAAAATGTTTCTTCACGTTACTTAAGGCCAGATTGTTAAAGCTACAGCTTGGGGCTTTTGAAAATCCTACTAGGCACCTTGGTGCCTAACTGCCAATGAGAGGTGTAGCGCTTAGTCGACACAGTCAGGTTGACGCAGTGTCAGTGTAAACACTGCCTTACATCACCTCCAGGAGGTGTCCCACAATGCCCCCCCGTGACCACTCTGGTCACCATTTTGAACTCCACTGCCTGGCAGCAAGTTATACAGGTATACGCCCCTCCCCTCTAAATCCCCACAAATTTTTGAAATTCCATTTCCTGTTTGCTCGGTATGGAGAGCTCACCTAGCAACTGCCCTGCTGACCATGCCTGCTTCACACTGCAGACGCGCTCCTGCCTGGAGTACACAGGAGGTGGTGGATCCCCTGGGTCTGTGGGGAGAAGAGGCTGGGCAGACGCAGCTCCAATCCAGCCATAGAAATGTCAATATCTACGAGCAGATCACTTGTGGCCTGGAGCTGCAGCAGGTGTACCAGAAGGCAAGGGAGGCTAACAGTCACACTGGTGCAAAACTGCAGACATGTTGCTTTTACAAAGAGCTACATGCTATCCGTGGATGCTTAGGAGGAGTCAGAGTCACAGGCTCTGAGAGTGAACAGTGGGGAGGTGGTTTTGGACAAGGAAGAGGAGGAGGAGTATGGGGGACAGGAGAATAGGGGATGCAGTGGTGCAGTGAACCAGGACCTGTTTTTGATTCCAGAGCAGCCAAGGCAGTCCCGACAGTCCAGCACAGGTGAGCCTGATGCAGGGGAAGGAACCTCTGGGAAGTATGGAGTTTGCTTTGATATTAAAGGGACATCTGTACATTTACTCTTTTTTAATCACGGTAGAAGAGGTAGTGAAATAACCAATAGAGGTAGAGTTGCTATCTGCTTCTCATTCCCTTCTACAGTTAGGCAGAAGGAGACATGCGGAGCAGCTTGTTTATGTACACCAGGATGTCCTGTGAATCCTCCATACAGACCTTGAGAAAACGTTCCAGGAGGTCCTCTGCAATTGTCTGCCGAAAGTCTCTGGGGAGGGCTGCCTTGTTTCTTCCGCTGCAGTAGAACACTTTCCCACGCCGGTCAACAATTACTTCAGCAAGCACCATTGCAGCACACAGGCTAGCAACATTTGGATGGATGCATGCAGGAGCTGTTCCCTTTCAGCCTCCATTACCCTCAGAAGTGAGATATCAGCTACAATCACCACCGCCTGTGAAAATGGTGACAGTATTCAGTTCAATTGCCCTATCCGCATCTACTCATGCCCATGAGCTACCCCCCCATTATTTTCCCAAGTCGCCCCCTCCCCCTGGGCCATACTCGCCATGGCTGGGACTGCCACCGTGCTCTCTAAATCCCAAGGAGAAGTGAGAATGTAGTGCTTGTACCTTGTGTGGATCCAGGGGCGTGAGTTCAGTATACAAACTTTCCATTTATCTTGTGAATACACTCACAATAGTACCTCTGTACATCGTATCTTTTGCAGCTGGAAATGTGGCCTTGAGGATCTCTTTATCCACACCAGCGGAGCGGCTCAGCCAGACAAGGAGGATAAGGAAGAGGATGCAGGATGACATGTTCCAAGAGATCCTGGAAGCCTCTGGTGCTTCGCATACCAATCACAGGGCTTGGTGGATCACACTCATGGACAGAATGGACAGAGATAGAGCGGAGAGGAGAAAAGCACAGGAAAATGAGAGAGATGTGCAGTGTGAGATGCTAGTGCTTCTCAAGTGGCAAACAGACATGCTGGAGACTCTTGTTCACCTTCAGGTTCAAAAGCTCCATGCTCGCCTCCCTCTATAGCCCATAGAGAACTGCATTCTGGGACCTCTCTACACACACGCCCCACATTGCACATAGTGTCCAGGGCCGTTGCACTACCACTCCACCCCAGGGGAGACAATCATAGAGAATCATAGCTGCACGTACACTGACCTGTGAGAGACATGGTTGGTGTATGTGTTTGTGAACTGAAAATGACTGTTCTTTCCCCTTCAAAGGTTCTTGTCCCTGCATTCATAAAGTTTCATTAAGTTATAAATACATCTGTTTGCCTGGATTTGGAATAAAAGTCTATTTATGGAAACTTAATTAATCTTTATTAGTTCACAACATATCCAGGCTGGGGCTGACATCATTCAGAGATAACAGCAAGAGGTGCATTTGCAATGTTATATTACTACACACACAGCACTCATTACAAGGTTCGTACCGGGGTGCAAAAAGCCAATGCCAGGCAGAGTGCACTACAGCAACACACATTACTCACTATTAAAATGGTCTTTCAAAGCCTTCCCACTGAGCAGTTCTTATAGCCCTGGTACCTGGCTGCTCAAAATCAGTGGACAGCCATTCCAAATCTGCCCTCCACTCCAGCGGAAACTTCCCCCCTTTGCTTCACAGCTATTATGAAGCACACAGCAGGCAGCTATAACCATTGGGATATTTTTTCAGTGCCAGGAGCCCAAGGCTATTTTAAATTGCTGGCCTGGGGAAGCTGCCCCCGGGGGTAGCAGTGGCAGCCGGGAGCCCCAGCCCTTCAGCGGCGATTTAAAGGGCTTGGGGATTTAAAGGCCCCGCCCACCACCTTGCTCAGGACCCCGGCCCTGTGTACCGGTAAGTCCCTTAAGTTACTTTCACCCCTGAGTGTTCTTTGCTGCTGTTGAGGTGGCCAGTGTATGGCTTCATGAGCCACGGGAGTAAGGGGTAGGCTGGGTCACCCCAGATCATTACTGGCATTTCAACATCCCCAATGGTAATCCGCTGGTCTGGAAAGAAAGTCCCTGCTTGCAGCTTTCTGAACAGTCCTGTGTTCTTATAGATGCTTGTGTCTTGCACCTTCCCTGACCATCCCACATTGATGTGGGTAAAACATCTCTGGTGATCCACAAGCACTTGCAATATACCATAGAAAAGTAGCCCTTTCTGTTGATGTACTCTGCGGCAAGGTGGTCTGGTACCAAAATAGGGATGTGTGTGCCATCTATTGCCCCCAGGCAATTTGGGAACCCCTTGGCTGCAAAACTATCCAGTATGTCCTGCAGATTGCCCAGAGTCAGTGTCCTGCATAGCAGGAGGCAATTAATGGCCCTGCACACTTGCCTCACAGCAATCCCCACGGTGGACTTCCCAACTCCAAATTGATTCCCCACTGACCAGTAGTAGTCCGGTGTTGCGAGCTTCCACACGATCGCCAGTTGCTTCTCCACTGTCAGTGCAGCTCTCATTTTGGTGTCACTGCTCTGGAGCAAGCTCTGCACATACATCAAGGAATGTGGCCTTGCACAGCCGACAGTTCTGCAGCCACTGCTCGTCAGCCCGTACCTACATAACAATCAGTGCTTGTTTCTTGGGCCCAGAATCAGCGCTCCACCACCTGCAGCTGCTCCGTGAATGCCAACAACAGCCTTGAATTGTTTCTTTTTATGTCCCACAGCAAGTTAGCCTCCAAGGAATAGTCATGTTCTCCTAGGCTCCTCTGGTTGCTCTGCAAATACTGCAGGATCAGGCGTGCCATGCTCACAACGCTCATCACAATAGTGCAGAGCTGTGCAGGATCCATGCTTCTCTCACAGATGGCGGCTGCATAGGTTTGTGGGGCTTTTGAAAAGAGGCATGAAACATTATGAGATGCAGATATAATTAAGGGATGGAGAAAACTGCATCTTGGGACATTGAACCCATGTTCCCAGTCACCTCTGCATGACTCGTTTGCCCCTCTGAGGCATTGAAAACCCTTGCCAAAACACCCTGCGCTAGATGGTGGCGAGTTGCACAGTGGGATAGCTACCCACGATGCACTGCTCTCTGAATCAATGCAAGTGCTGCTACTGAGGATGCATACCGCGGACACAAGGAGCATAGTGTGCACATGCAAAAGCGATTTAATTACTGTAGCAGCTGTACATTGACATAACTTAGGTCAACTTAATTTTGTAGTATAGACTTGCCCAGAGACAAGCTTTCGAGCTTACATAGAGCTCTTCTTCAGGTCTGGGAAACACACCCAGAGCCAGAGTGTCATAGTTCAATACAAGATGGAACAGACTGTTTAGCATAAGTAGTTAACACATATTTCAAGAGACCATTCAAGGTGAAGTGGCCAGTTAACACCACTCCAGTCATATGGAAGAAAGGATTGGGGGGAAGCAGCTGTGGGGTGGGGAGTTAGTGAGTTACAGACTGTTGCAATAAGCCATAAATCCAGTGTCTCTGTTCAGTCCGTGATTTTTAGTGTCTGTCAAAGTTATGAATTTAAGCTTCCAGGCTCATCTTTTGAAAGTGTTGTGCAACTTTCCTTTGAAGCTGAGGACTGATAGGGTAGGTACGGAGTGATCGTTTTGTGAACAGTGTTCGCCTGCAGGGGATATGGTGTGTTTGTCCTTTATAATTTTCCTGTGTGAGTTTATTCTAGAGCATAGTGATTGTCTGGTTTCACCCAGATAGTTGCTATTGGGGCATTTAATGCACTGGATGAGGTACACTACACATGATAGGCATGTGTAGGACCCATCAATCTTGAAAGGTGTGTTGTGGGGAGTGCTAATCATTGTAGCAGTGGAGATATGTCTGCAGGTTTTGCATCTGTTGTTCTGGCAGGGTCTGGTGCTGGTCTGAGTTGCTGTGTCTTGGCCCTGGTCTACACTACAGGGCTAGGTCAATGCAAGGCAGCTTACATCGACCCAACTCTGTAAGCATCGACACAAAAACGTCACTCCTGCCAACATAACGCACCTGCTACACCAACTTAATAACTCCACCTCCACAAGAGGCATAGTGCTTAGCTGGATGTAGTGGAGTGTCAGTCAGAAGCCATCCCACAATGCCCCACACCGACAGTTAAATCGGTGCAAGCGCTCCTGGTGAGGAAGCGCACCGCTGCCACAAGGAGCATAGTGTAGACATGCAAAAGTGATTTAATTACTGTGGTGGTTGAACATCCACGTAACTTAGATTGACATAATATTGCAGGGTAGACAACCCTTGGTCTATAGGGAGCTTGCTTCTGATTATGAGTTTGGAGAGATTGAGTTTGGAGAGATTAGGGGGTTGTTTGAAGGCCAGAAGAGGGGGTCCAGAAAAGATGTATTTCAGGAAGCCAAGGAATAGACAGGGATTGTGTGGGTTTACTGTTTACAGTGACATGGCAATTTCTTGCAATATTTTTGGGAAAAAACCTTACTGAACTAAGGCTACATCTATACTACAGGGGGGGGTCAATTTAAGATACGCAAATTCAGCTACGCGAATAGCGTAGCTGAATTCGACGTATCGCAGCCGACTTACCCCGCTGTGAGGACGGCGGCAAAATCGACCTCCGCGGCTTCCCGTCGACGGCTCTTACTCCCACCTTCGCTGGTGGAGTAAGAGCGTCGATTCGGGGATCGATTGTCGCGTCCTGACGGGACGCGATAAATCGATCCCCGAGAGGTCGATTTCTACCCGCCGATTCAGGCGGGTAGTGTAGACCAGGCCTTAGTTTAAGTAGCTTTGGAGCCTATTGTATTAAATGCAAAAGTTATGAATGCCAAAGGACTGTATTGAACAGTGGATCAGACAAGAATGGACTTTTGGACAAAAGTGTTATGTATTTCCTGAGGAATCTCTAGAGGGAGGTGAATGTAAATTTCCCACCTCTAGTTATGCAAAAACCCAGCCTTTTAAAGCTGGATTCTGACGTGCTGATTACCTGATCCTGGAATCTGAAGATCAAAGACCAAGCTGTATGAAGGAAAAGCTAACCTATTCATAGGGAGGGCTTGTTCTGAGCTAAAGCTGTTATGAACTTGTTACCACAGAAAAACCTTCTGTGGGGAGAGTCTCAAGGACTGACTCCTACCAGAGCCCCAGCTGGAGGGTGTGTGTCTCTGATCTCTGGTAAGCTTATTAGCATGCGTGTGGATTCTTTTATTGTTTTTAACATGTTTTCTCTGTAATGCTTTCACCCTAAGAATAAATGTGCTTGTTTAGAAATGGCTGTGTGGTGATGTACAGCTGTGCGCAATCTTGCTGTTTATAGCCTCTAAGGAAAGCAAAGTGCAGACACTGGCCTGTTTAGGCAGTCTGGCTTGCTGGGAATAACAAAGTATAGGAAGGGAAATGTGCAGCCTGGAAAAACCCCGGTCAGGAGGGAGAGATGTGGGTGTCTGCCCAAGAGAGGTGATGGCCAAGGAGCCGAGAGCCTAAGAATGGGGACTCTTGCTTGACCATGGAGGGGAATACAGAGGCAGTTGTCCTGAATTGTGACACTTAGTATGCATGGGATTCTGTCATTGACAGGCTAGAGCTACAGATGGAGAGAACAGGACACTGTATATGGATATGTAAGATCCATAATTCCCAACTTTTATGCAAGTACGTCTCAGAAACTCTTCTAGGTATGGGCTATGTAAAGTGAAGTTCAGATGCTTTTCTGAGTGTGTGTTTCTTCACTCTTTCTTAAACAAACAATATTTTGTTCAACTGCAGGTATAACTCAGAGCTGGCTGTTAACGTGGTGCTGATGGCATCCTGGAAGATGAAAGAATTTAAATTGCTATGGCAAGGAAAGAGAACAAGTAGAGATAACTAGTCCTAAAGTGCCTATCACAGGGTGGTTGGCCCTTTAAGGGGAGATGGATCCAGTCCCTACCTGTGACTGACCCTCTGTCTCCCATCTGAGGCTGTGGGGCACAGGTTCAGGTGAGAATGTGAAGAACACATGGCCTTCATAAAAGCCAGGAAGAGCTCAGATGAGTTATAACTGCAGAGAGAAGGTGTGCAGTGGTTAGTGGCTCCAAGGCAGGTAGTCTGGAGAGTGAGAACTGAAGGGAGCACAGAGACAGGGGGAGACTCTGTAGCATGGAACCAAAACCTGGCTTTGGTGAGCTGAGGAAGTTTATCATGAATTACACCACAGTCCTGAGGAGACGTAGCAGTGCAGGGACCAAGGGAGGCTCCTTGAACTGGGATCAGACCCTGGATGCTGCTGGACTGAGGAAGCCTGCCATGAATTGCAACACAGCCCCAGGAAGGAGGCTGTGGAGCCCCTGGAACCAAAAGGAAGAAGTTTGAGTCTAAGGACCAGGGCAAAAGGAGACCCGGAAAAAAATTCTCCAGAGAGACCAGGGATTGGCAGAGCTCCATGGCTCAGAGGGAACGAAGGGAGAGCTGGGACTTGAAGTCCTGGACAAAAGTGAATTAGAAGCCTCAAGAAGATTTGTGGCTGAAGGACCCAAGGAGACCATATTCTGTAGGACTTAATAACCCAGATCTCAAAATAACATTCCTGCTCTTGAAGTTCTCTGGGCTGTGAATTAGTGGGAGAACCAGGAGGGGACTGAAGGGGGCATGTTCTGGGACTGCACCCTGCGACCATCCCCAGTGGTATAATAAAGAAGGGGTTCTCTGGGGTTGCTGCCCCTATTGACAGTGGAGCTACAGATGAGAGAGGTTCATGAGGGCATAAAATAAGCTCTCAAGCTTTCGATGTGCAGGAGCTTGATGACCAGTTTTACATATAGCGCAGTATAGTAAGTCATAGAATTGTAGACTGATTTCTTAGGAGCCAAAACGCCTACTTATGATCAAATGTGAACTGCAACCCTAAAAGTGGTTTTATCCCACACATTATATAAATAATTCAGTAAAAGGAAATGCTCAGCATTATGCACAAACCACAAATTTCAAATGATAACAATTCATTCAAAAGCAGTGTACAGAATATGGCACCATCACAAAGCTTAAATCAAATTCTTGTATTTTCAGGCATCAACCTGTGTTGAAAATGGTCTTTGCAGTGGTTTTATACTTTTACTTGAAATTCACTAGCTTTCAGAATAGGCGGGGTGTGCAGGTCGAGTTTTACCCAAATCCTGAATACACAGGATTGTGCAACTGTAGAAGGCACTAACAGTAAAACCCGTTTCATACAGCAGTCAAATAACAGCAGTCATTTAACATATACAAAGGTTGGGTAAAAAAGTCCTCACTTAATGTATTGTTTACTGTATTTTAATAAGTAGCATTCACCATCACTGTACAGTAATCTTCCTTCACTGTTCCTTGATTTTGAATACCTTTGGCCTATTACATCCTCAGGGAACCTGCAGCTTGATGGATTGGAACCAGCTTTGGCTTTTAAGATGCACTGTGCCATCCTGTGTGTCAGCCTTAATCCATTTGTCTCTTTCATTCATTTGATTCATATGACCTGAAAAACAAAACTGCATTCAGTTTGCTATTCTGACACATTAACAGTTTCTGCAGTATAAGCTTATTCAGAGCTTTCTGGAAACATGCTGCAAGAGGATTTTATTGGCAAAATTTGGTACATTTCTTAAGATATGGGACTGTTTTGTGTTTCCTTGTTGACATGATACCATTTGTTCTCTGCATTCTTTCAGTAATATGCCAGTGGAATGAATCTGGAGACTCATAATATTTTCTATTCCATAAAATCATGTAGATTAGAACTGCAGTGCGAAAAGAGAGAAGGTGGATGAGGTAATATCTTTCATTGGACCAACTTCTGTTAGCGAAAGGGAGAAGTTTTTGAAACACACCTGTCATGGAAGCAAGAAGCTTTCATCTCAGCTGCAAACTAGTCTAAGAAACATGGGTGAATGCCATGTACCATCATGCTGATTTACTGGGACCAGTTTGCCACTTGTGGAAATGTTATACAGTGCGTAGAGAACCGGACTGAGATTGGGGCTCTGTTATGTTAGGTGCTTTACATTCACGTGGTAAGCGACAGTCCTTACCCTGAAAAGCTTGCAGTCTAAATGGACACAATAAGGGAGAAAGTCAATATCATTTTACAGATGGGGGGGGCTGAGGCACAGAGGACTAGATTCACAAAAAACCTTAGGTGCCTAAATCCGAATCAGGCCCCACTGGGATTCACAAACTACCGCTCTGCTACCCCCAAATTCGATAGCTGGCTAAAATCACTTGGCACCTAAATTTTTGCTGTAGAAGTTCCTAAGTAGCGATGTATGTTTCTGCCTCTGAGCAAGCGCACTGCAGCCCCACCGGCCTGAAGCTTGGAGTGATTCACAAACTGGGGAAGGAAGACAGGCATTCTGCCTAACTCACCTGAAAGACCTAATCCGGGAGGCATGCTAAGAGCCTAATTACCGGATCAGGCCCTAGGGTGACCAGAGGGCAAGTGTGAAAAATTGGGACGAGGGTGCGGCGTAATAGGCGCCTATATAAGAAAAAGCCCCCAAAATCAGGACTGTCCCTGTAAAATCGGGACATCTGGTCACCCTATCAGGCTCCTAGAGATGAGCTTACACAAAATGGCTGGGGGCCGTGGGGAAATTAGGACTTCCTTTATAACTTTGAGCCCAGTGGTCAGGGTACTACCCTAGAATGTAGGAGGCCTTCCAGTTCAAGTCCCTCTCCACCTGAGGGAGAGATGGAATTTGAACTGGGATCTGCCACTTCTTAGAAGAGTGCCCTAATCAGTTGGCTATGGGATATTCTGATGGAGGGGGGGAGTTCCTCCATCTCTCCTGTCGAAGGTGTTCCACTGTGGATAACTAATGAAAGAATTATTGGATGAGAGCAAGAGAGAGCGAGCGAGCATGAAAATGATTCTGTAGCCTGGTGACTAGAGCACTCAGGTGGGAGACCCAGGACCCAGTCCCCTGCACCAACGATTTTAAAAAAAATTATTTAGCCACAGTGGAAAAGCTTCAACAGGAGAGACTGAGGGAGGGAGCTGAACCGGGGGGGTCTCCTAAGTGAGTGCTCCAACCACTGAGCCAGAAGTAATGAGGAAGCCCTATCGCGCCCCCTCCCCGCAGCTTCTTGCTAAAACAGTGTAGGCAGCTAGCCCCAAAGAGGGTTTGCAGCAGAGAATCCCATGCAGAGAGAGGCACCTAAATCCAGGCTGCAGGGAGGTGCCTATCTCTGAGAGAGGAGCGGGGTTTAGCATCCCCCCCCACACCTCAAATTGGCATCTCCCATTGACTAGCTTAGGTGAGGATCCACTTCCCATGCTGGCTATTATGAATCCCATTCTCAGGCACCTCTCTCCAGTGGCGCTGGAACATTTTTAATAGTGGGGGTGCTGAAAGTCACCCCCTTACCCGTCCACCCCTCCCCACCCAGCTGAGGCCAGGAGCAAAGCCCTGGGCGCAGGGTGGCAGCAGAGCCCCAGGCGCACAAGGCAGCAGCTGTGACCCCAGGCGCAGAGCTGGCAGCCGGGAGCCCGAGGGTGCTGCAGCACCCTCCCACCCCTAGTTCCCGCGCCTATGCCTGTCTCTCCCCATTGTACAGGGAGCCTAGGCATCTAACTCAGGCTTTGTGAATGCCAGTGATTTTCTTGGTGCCTAAGTTTCTTTGTGAATCTAGCCCAGAGAGATTAAGTGATTTGCCCAAGGTTACAGAGAGAATCTGTGGCACATCTAGGAATTAAACCCAGATTTCCTGAGTTCCAGTCCCATGCCAGTCGCAAGATCAGCTTTCATCTTGAACTCCTTTCTAAACATCCTTTTGTTTTATTTAAATTTTTGATGACCTTAGTGCTTATATAAGTGTATAATTTGTAAGTTTAGCACTGAGCCTAGCATAGCCTGGGGCAGGAATTGAAGCAGCACTCTAGAACAACTTTGCAAATGCGCCTCGGTTAAAACCTGCAATACAAAGAATGTGAAATTCTGGCTCCAATGAATTCCAAGACAAACCCCACCATGACTTCAATTGGCCAGTTTTCATCCCTAGAATCCAAGTCTTCTTCTTGAGAAGAGGCTGCCACTACTACTGCGGTTCTATGGTGTCGATAAATGGTGGCTACTGCGAGACTCTGGACAAAATCACGTCAACCTACAAGAGGGCTGGGAAACTATTTCAAAGCAACTGAGAAGACAGTTTGTTTACCCAGCTCTCCCACAGAGCAGGCAGGGATGTCAGTTTCCTAACCTACAGATGGTGCAAGCGCTTTGGGGATCTCCATGTGGATGCTCCAGTGCTTACTCCTCAGTCCCCATGGCAACATGGGTCCCATTGAAGCTTTGCTCCTATTGGTTCCCTTCCTGCATTTGGGCCAAAACCCAGGTTTCTCAACTCCATCTGCCCAAACACTCCGAATGTCTGTCTTTGAAAAACATTTAAAAACAAAAGTGGAGTTCATGACAATGTAGGACGGATGGGGTGTGCAGAATATTTGCCATTGCTGAAGTTTTAAGTTCCTCAGAAATGTTATCTGAATCCCTATTACTTTTCATTTGCCATAGCTCTCTGTAGGAGAATGAAGAATAGAAATGAAAAGGGAATCTGCCTTCTAAGTAGAGACAGCCCTTAAAACATGAAATTAGACTGAATTTTAAACAGGAAATAACCTCCAGGTGTCAAAAAAATGAGCTGACAAAAATATGAAGGAAAACAATTTTCAGCTGTTCCCTTAGTAATGTTGTATGGTATCTAGAATGCAGCCATTTTTCTAGGCTGTAAGAAGAGGGGACAGCGCAAATAGGTGGAGCACAGAAATATATGCCCGGAGATGGAAGTGGGAGTTGAAGGTGCCAGGTGTGAATCTCTCTGGTATGTTTTCATAGACTCCAGCAAGCACCACAGCATATGCATCATTTACCTCTTATTAAATTATTGCTACAGAGCTGGAGAAAATCTTTAAACAAAACTAACAGAAAAAAGATCTGAGATGTTTCAAAGTTCTAAAGTTGTCTGGGCTCAGCCTCTAGTTTTGTATTTGCTGTATTAATAAAAATGATTAATTCCTTTTGCTTCCTTTGGAGTTTTGTCTTGGCCACACTGGTGGGGAATACAAGACCAACTTCCCTGTAACCAGAGTTCAGTGTCTGAAGTTCCACTTCCCTGGGACATGGAACCAAGAGCTCCCGGGGAACAGATTCCTGAACCCATCCCCATTAGCAGTTTAAATCAGGCTCAGGAGCGAACCTTGTTTAAAGCACATGAAAACTGTCCAACTAAGCTACAATAATTTCATAAAACGGTGTTGGAGTCTTGCCGGAGTAGTTCTTGAGCACAGTTTTGTCTTAACACTCTTCAATGCTTGTGCTCCGAATAAGGAGCCTCTAAGTAGGTTTTGAAGACTGCTTTGCTAACATGTTTAAACTATGATAGCAAAAGCCATTTAGGTTTTTGTCAGTGTGGACAGGGCTTTACTTTCAAAGCACACCATTCATGCTATCTGGGCTATGCACCAAACAGACTGCATCTAACCATTAGCCATCCCTTTCAACTTAACACCTAGAAAACAGTATCTTTCCACATGTTTTGATAGTCAAAACAATTGTTCTCTAGACAAAGGCAAATATGCACAGGCTTTCCCGGAGAATGGAGAAGCTAAAATGATCCCTTCCTAAGTTGCAAGACATGGAATTTTCTTATTTATTTTAATGTGAATTAATAGAAGAATAACCCTCCAAACCTAAAAATCTACAAAAAATCATATGCATGGGATCTACAAGCTATGGATAAAAATGAGAGCTGTGATTCACATTATAACCCAAACCTAGGGTAACCATACGACCATTTTGGCCAGGACAGTCCCCCTTTTTAAGCTCTGTCCCGGATATCATGACATTTTTGTCAAAACTTGCCATTTGTCCTGTTTGCTCTTGCCAACTGATCATTAGGGACAAATGCCGAGTTTTCAAATTGTAGGGCCCGCCCACTAGGGGCGCATGGAGGAATGTTGAGGGGGGTGAGCAGCGACGCCAGGCGGCTCAGGCAAGTGATGACACTAGACGGCTCAGGCCTGACACCAAGCAGCTCAGGTGGGCAGCCCTGCATGGCCAGGGTCGGACAGCCAGTCGCAACACCAGGCAGGGCTGGGGCCAGTGGTGACACCAAGCAGGGCTTGGGGAGAATCTCCCCGAGCAACGCCAGGTGGCTCGGGCCCGGTGTCCTATTTCAGTTAGGGAAATATGGCCACCCAAACCATTTTCATATGATGATGTGGAAAATTAGGAAATCAGTTTCTGGAATCAGAGTCCAGACCTTGAATTGCTCTCTGTTAAGGCAAGAACAGATGGAGAAATACCATGCCAATGGTGGCTTTTTATTCACACCTTGTGAGTAGTACATGACCAAAGGTTGGCTGCCAGTGAAAGGCTCTAGTTTAAATGAACTTTGACAAGTCTCACAAGTTTTTGACTTTCTTGAGTTAAATGCAAGCTGAAACCAATCAAAAATCTGTTGGACACAAGCTGATCTAATGTGTTATTAAGAAGCTGGATTAACTTTCTATTTGACTCCAAGGAATTTCATCTTTTGCAGATTTTTTTAACTTCTTGCTTAAAGGAGCAAAGCTTCACCAAGATGTGCATACGGACATTGTGAAACTGTAAGAAAGTCTCTTCCCACTCAGTTTGGGTGACACGGGTTTTAGCAGCATTTGATTCTAGGAAAGAAGGAAATTCTTGAAGAAGTACCTTGAGAAAATAGAAAATGATCAGGGTGATCTCCTTTGTTGGGATCAGGGCTCAAACTTAAAATGCAGTAGAGGCTTTTCAATTGCCTTCTTCAAGGTGTGGGGGAGAAGTGGCACTGAGCAATGAGGGATACCAGAAGAGAAAGTCCTCTAAGATGAGCCCTGACTCTCCGGGACCCATTGGAGAGGGAAAAACGGAGCGCAAACAGATTGCTTTGACCCTTGTAAATTTCTTGAAGGTGAGTCAGCAGCACCTCCTGGTCAATCATGTCAATATCACTGACAGGTCAAGCAGTATTATAATGGAGGCCCACCACTATATGTGGCCAATAGGAAGCAGGCTCCAAAAGTTACCAAGGCTGTCTCTGCACCAAGAGGGAGCCTGAAACCTGGCTAGAAAAGATCCAGGATACTGAAGGATGTCGGGTGTTACTGGCCATCTCATCCATTCCACTCTCAATGATTTTTGCCATGGAAGGAGAGGTTGGCGACAGGATGGAAGCTGGAAGGATCAGCAGTGCCAAGTTCCACCCGTGGAAAGTCTTAGAAGTGGCTTCCCCTACAGTCTTCAGAACCATAATCTGTGGTATTGGGCCAAACTCCACCAGGAATGGCAGTCTGCTCACTTGTTTCTCCGGTGACTTGTTTTCCTTGGAGTTATAAAAAAGGCTACTATACTTTTTTTCCTCCCTATAAACCTCACCACTAAATTAGAGGCTGGATGGCCCTGGGGACTAGGAATGATGCATTGACCCCTTGCTCTTTAACAGGGATAAAGGCAACCCCCAAAACAACACCTAAAGAAGGGCCCATTTTGACCCCAAAATATGAGAGTTATATGATCTATTAGCTGGTGCAGTACGTACTGAAAACATTATGTGCAAAGTTAAAAGCATCTGACACACACCAGCCAAAACATCATATAATTCAATTTGGTGAATAAAGTCAGAGCCATATGCTCAATGATTTTATAAGTCTGCCCGGTTCTCATTATTCCCCAATACTTTACTCCCCTCTTGGACATGAGCAATAACTCTGACCTTCCAGAAAATGGATTGCTTAGGTGAAACTTTCCCTGCCTTCTGCGATGGGTGAGCAGGATGCTTCTCAAAAGATTCATCTTTTTTTTTTTATTTGAGATTAAAACAAGGCACCATGGTTTATAAGACTCCATAAAAACTGCTGTAAATTGCTTTCTCTGCCCATTCCAAACTAAGCTGCCAAGCATGCAATTTACTCAGCCTGTCTCCATGTTCATATGCAGTATCTCTGCCCGAGATCTGCTGGGAAATAGAATACAGTATGCCTGGTTAATTTCTTGTCTCTGTGCCTGAGAAACTTCAGTCACTGGGATTTTCTCTTGAAAAAGGTTTATTGTCTAGTTTGCTTCTTTCATTTTCCAAATAAAAAACTCAGTGACTGTTTCTCTTTGCTGATTTTGAGTATCCTCACTTTCCCCAGATATACTGCTGGTGAGGGAGATGATGCTTCCTTGCTAACTCTTAAAGATGTATTCTTTCGGAAGGACTTAAACTTCAAGGTTGTTTACTAGCTATCTGCTAGGTATTGCAGTGATGGGCATGCTGGAAATACAAAAGATGGATTAGAAAGAACTATTCTCATGTCCCAGGATCCTCTAGTTTGAGAGAAGACCCAAAGTGGTGTTAGGTTGGAAAGGCCGCAGAAACCACGTAATGATAATAGATTATTTCACTAAAACTGACCAGATGAGCAAAAGAAAATTCATGGCTGGGGTGTTGGGAAATAGCCGGGCTGACTGCCAGTTCCCTGACACCAACCCCCTTTCCCTTTGAAGATCTCTTCACAACAGCAAGCCTCTATTCTCAGTGAGTCTGTGTTCTTTGGCACATGAGCAGGGAATGCAAGTGTGGGGGAACCTGTCCATTGGCTGTCTTGCGCCTGAATGATTCCTGCCTGTACCTTCATGATCTTCCTTTCAGTCACCTTATAGCAGGTAGGTGCAGGTTGCCAGGTAAGCTCTTGGCCAATCAGGCTCTCCCCAGAATTCTGCCAAGCATCCTTCACTTTAATTACATGGTCCTTGCTGTATGTCCTGTACCCTTCCTATTGCCCATGAAGTTCCACACATAGAGTTCATACCTTCTGATCTTGACTGAGTGGGCATGGACCAGGGGTTAGGCCACAGGCACTTCTTCCTTATTGCCCAAGAAAAAGATAGGAGTGTCTGCCTATTATCAGCACCAGGAAAGGAGTTATACTATCACTTTCCACCTATGCAGCCTGACAATGCTAAGAAGGAAATTGGGCCATAGAGTTTGCAAACCAACTCTTAAAACCTATTTTTAGATTTCCTTAGAGTACCCACTGACTCCTTAGAGAACTGAGGGCTCATCCTTGTTAATTACTCCTTCCATGTTTCCTATTTCCCTCCCTCCTACAGCAAATGCCCCAACTCCTCTGAACTGATCCTCCGTCTCCCGAGAGAACAAATGCCTTCCCACTTCTCTAACTTTCCCATCACCTCTCCTCCCAGCATGCTCCACCTACTACTCACCCTAGGCTATTTCCCTCTTGTCTTCATGCTATGGTCAAATTCAGCTCCATTCTTTGGTAGCCTCCCAGCTCCCCTGGATGTGCACCACCAATGAACTCTCAATCCTGCTACTGCCTTGACCAATATTGTACCTAGTAGCAGAGAGAGGACTAGTCGCATGAGTATTACACCAAACTCCAGGGTTCAGTGAGGGTTTCCTATAGCTGGAGGTGGACTGGATCAGAACTCACTTGATGCAAGAATTCTCCCCTGTGACGTTCCCCTGGTGTTATCTGGACCGGTGATCTGCCAGGCCACTCCAATCCTCGGCTCTGGGAGCCAGCCTTACCCTGCTCTGCTGTGAGAACCCCCACTCCTGGGATGTTCACGCACAGCCTCTGGCAAGTAAGCTGCTCCCAGCTACGTGAGTGGGCCCTTTTGACCAGCTGCTGCTTGGATTGTGCAACCGAATGACACTAGCCAATATCTCCGGTCCCAGACTCAACCCTAGGAACCTTCGTCTTGCAGTGTCCAATTATGCCAGCTGGACGCTGCAAACTTATATGCGTTTGTCAATTTAACAAAGAAATTGATATGTACCAGGCCTGTTATCCCAAGGGGGGGTCTCTGTCATGCTTCAAACCAAACGCACTGCTTCAGTAGAATAAACAAACAGAGTTATTAAGTACAAAGATAGATTTTAAGTGATTATAAGTCAACGCACAACAAGTCGGATTTGTTAAAATAAAATAAAAGCAAAATGCATTCTAAACTGATCTTAACACTTTCAGTGCCCTTACAAACTTAGATGCTTCTCACCACAGGCTGGCTGGTTGCCCTTCAGCCAGGCTCTCCTCTTTGATCAGCACTTCAGTCGCTTGGTGGTCTGTAGATGGAGTTGGAAGAGAGAGGAAGAGCATGGCAAACATCTCTCCCTTTTATCATGTTCTTTCTTCCCCCTTGGCTTTGCCCCCCCCCCTTCAGAGTCAGGTGAGCATTACCTCATCGCAGTCCCAAATTGACCAAAGAAAGGGGGGTGACTCACTCGAGAGTTCAACACATCCTTTGTTGTTGCCTAGGCCAGTGTCCTTTGTTCCTGTGAGGCTGGGCTGGGTTTGTCCCATACATGCCCTGATTAGGTGTGAACTGCCCCTCTGCTCTTAGAGAGTTTTTGCCTGGGCTTGCTTTTAGCCATGAGGACACATTTTCAGCCTCATAACTATATACATGAAATTACAACCTATATCATTACTATAACAACGATTACTATAACAACAATGCTCAGTGCATCATGAGCCTTCCAAAGACACCAGACATGACAAACTTTGCATTGGATACCCCACAATCATATTACAAGGATGAACATGGGGGTGCTGGGTGTTCCCCTGAGGTACAGAACATCACATACACCAACTCTCCCCTGGAAGAACTCCTCATTAACCTCTCACACTAGAATTCCCAAGAGATATGTAAAATCCATTCAAAACAGCCAGTACCCAGCATTAACCACCTGGAAACCAGCCAGCTTCTGAAGGGTTAACTATTTTTGTACTAACCTCTTAGCTTAGAGACTTAAAAGTCTAAATTGATATCCCCTTGTGATGTGGGGTTTTTATGGTTTGGCAAACACGGGTTTTTTTCATCTGTTTTATATGTTCTGCAGCTAAAACTCAAATGAAATTGCTGCCATGCTGTCCCTAAGGTTCCCAAGGGGAGGAACATTTTTCACCATGTATCCTATCTGGTTTTTTATTAAATTATTTGTAATTATTTCAGAGTCTACTTGTATCAGAAGATGATCTTACTGGAAAAATAATACTTTCTGTTACAAAGGGAATATTGACATTTAATATAAGACATTGTTAAATTAGTTGAAGGCAGGATGTGAAAAGAAGCCAGCCTACATTTAAAGGAAACAAAGGAAAACTGTATAAAAAATACAGAATTGGACAAGGTTTATTGTTAAAGCACAGCTCCCCAAAATGTTATATTCAGACTATGAAGTCATACACTGTATGAATCATACATTTGTACAGTATCAGAGGGGTAGCCATGTTAGTCTGGATCTGTAAAAAGCGACAAAGAGTCCTGTGGCACCTTATAGACTAACAGACGTATTGGAGCATAAGCTTTCATGGGTGAATACCCACTTCGTCAGACGCATTCTGTACATTTGTACAGCATCACAGGGTACAATCCTTTATCCAAATACTGCTGAAATACAGGACAAAGTATATTGATTTGTTCCTAGAATATGGGACATTAGGCACTAAATACAGTTACAATGTCCCATTAAAATAAGGTAGAGATGGTCACCCTACCTGTAAACATGAACTGTTATTTCCTCTAAACTATCTGCATTAGGATTATTGAAGTCAATCAATATTAAAATGATTTAAATGTGACACGGATAGAAATAAAGCAACATATGATTCAAGGACAGATCATCCCAAAATCTCTAACTGAATTTCATATCCATAGTCATTGGGTGCCTTATTGGAATGCCATGGGCTCTTTAAGGGAAGTGAAAACTAGTGGCCAAATGCTGCCTTCAGCATGTAACTCTCATTAACTCCAGTGGCCTTTGGATGTTTACATTTGAGGACTGACTAATCAGGAGACACTTTCAGTCTAAACTGCTGAACTGTTTGTATGCAGAATGGTAGGTTTGTGGGTCATTTCTGTTTCAAAGATGATTCGCCCCCATTCCTCCCCCACAAAAATCACAGAATGTTAGAAGTAGATGCTGACCACCTCCCCCTAAAACAAACAAAAAACCACCCATGGGCCTGATCCGGGTATCAGAAGGATCAACCCCCAAGTTAGAAGAGGGGCCACTCAGCTCATATGTTCATTGGGGGGAGGGATAGCTCAGTGGTTTGAGCATTGGCCTGCTAAACCCAGGGTTGTGAGTTCAATCCTTGAGGGAGCCATTTGGGGATTTAGTTGGGGATTGGTCCTGCTTTGAGCAGCAGGTTGGACTAGATGACCTCCGGAGGTCCCTTCCAACCCTGATATTCTATGATATTTTATAGTGCAAGGGTACGGGTGGTTTTTTTTTTTTAAGTCCATGAGATCCAAACCACTGGCCAATCACCAGCTCCCCACTCATTGTGACGCGTTGTTTAATTTAATCCACGATGGAGAAGTGAGTCTGCCTGCAGGGATTATGTCACTCTGAGGACCTTTAACACTGCTTTTTTAAAATTCTAATGTCATATCCTCTATATATTACACACTGTGCACTGAATGAGGGAGGAAAAAATAGTAGGTGGTGATCATGTAATTAAAGATGGCATCATAATGCATATGCACAAGGTGGCCAAATTAAGATTACACAGGCACCCTTAATTCCTTGCATTTTGAGTGCTTGACTTTGCAACCTTAACATTCTTTTAATATAGATTTGTGTGTGTGTTTTCTTATGGTTTTAAAAAAGCAAAATGAAAAAAACAAACTCCATCATGGGTCATCAGCAGGGTAGGGAACCTTCAGTTCCATCACACAGACCTAAGCTAAATGGAGTGACTGGTAGCAGTGGTAGACTGCTATCCATTATGTGGACCAGTCACTAGAGGGGGATGAGACATGTTTTGCCAGTGCATTTCACAGCTATAGATAGCTCACAGATAGCAGAGGAACGTAGAGACTCAGGACTCCTACGTTCAGTTCTAGGTTCTGCACAGGAATGTGCTCTAGTGGTTACAGATGCTTCTTTGTACCCCTAGCCTGTCTTTGTCCCCTCTGCTCCTATCAACTCCCTCATCCCAGCTCCAGCCCCTCCCCACATAGTCCTATCCACCCTCCTACATGCAGCCCTGCTCTCTGGCTCCTGACACAGTCCCTTTCTGTTCTTATCCACTATCCCCCAGCTCCTGCCCACCCTGGTTCCTGTTCCCCTTTGGCTCCTGCAACATCCTTTCATCCCCCTTCCCCCATTTTTCACCCCTCTGAATTCCAGTGTGCCTGCTCCATCCTTCTCTTTGTTACTGGCTGGGCCCCAACAGAGGGAGCATCATGTATAAAATATATAGATGTATTTTTCTAAAATACCCTGCATGCCCCTTATCAGAGGCACTCAGAACACATTTGTAAAGATTACTGTGTTATATTTTAATACACATTTGCTGGTCACCTATTTAATTATACTCAGCTGTCTAAACCAACAACATACACTCTCTCTCTAAAAATCAGTGGGCCAAATTCTTGCCCAGCGTAGCTCCACAGAAGTCAATGACGTTACGTTGGGGATGAATTTGGCCCTACAACTCTAATTAGCGAAACAGCTGATCGGTATTCACATGTCATTTACGAAGGCATGAAATAAAAAAGGCATCTAATAACAGATGTGGAGGCCATTGGCACAAGCAAACATCTGAAGTTGAAACAGACGAAACAGGAAGAAGCCAAGAGCAATAAAACCGTAATCAAACATATCTATGTTTTATTTAGGCCAGATAGATTTATTAAAAGCAAGTCTTACCAGTAATAGTTATGTGACCCTCTTTAGGGGCACACTGGGTTTCCTGTAACTGGATCTCTGGGCTCACATCAACCTTGCTTCCAGATAACTGTAAATAGGCTTTAAGAGAGGCAGGTACCTTGACTGTAATAGAGCCTGTTATAAATTAAAATGAAAGACATGAATGTTAATAGCCAAGTCAAAGCAAACAGAGAGAGGGCCTCTGCTATTCTGCTCTTTTCTGAGCTTACATGGGAGACAGAGAGTCCTAGTTTTGCTCAAGAATCTTCAGAGATGCTGGTTTCTTTTCTTGCCTCCAGGAGGATAAAAAGTACTCCTGTTGGACACACGTATGCTCATTTACTGCAAACAGAAGATTGTGCAGCAGTATACACCATCAGTACAAACAGCTATTTTCTGAGATATCTTCCCCTTATAGCATAGAGCTAGCACTTCACATCCATTGAGAAGATGCAGCCTCACAGTTGATTCTAGCTTGGGGAATAAATTGCTGTCTACTCCACAGCTATTGTCAATTACATTTTACAGATGATCGGTTAGCAAAATTACAACAGCTTCGGTAATCTGCTCTACCACAACTTTAAGATTAAAAATTGGAAGTCTGGCCTCTATTGGAACAGCAATCCTGAAGTACTTTCCCTAAATGTGGGCCTCCTGTTGGGTTGAAGCTAATAGCTGAGCCATCCAGTTACCAGTCTGAGACATATTTGGAATAGTTAGATCAAGGATCTTCAGTAGCTGTGCTCTGTGCATGAAGGCAAAAAACAAAACAACTCAAACGCATTTTCTGAATAAAGGTTTTTTCTTTTCAGCCTGATTCCTGCTTTCGCTTTGCAAAAATTTTCATTTTTATATAGCTACATATATACTGTAGGCCCAACTCAGAACATAACTAGTGCTTTGATACACTATTTATATATCAATCCTCCAAAGTAATATCCATGATGCTACCTGTACAAGAAAATGCAAACAATAGACATATAGGGCCTGATCCTATCCCTGCTCCACACAGCACAAGACAGTCAGAAAGCTACCCTGATAAGGCAGCTGGGGATTCCCCTTGTGTATGGGAATCCCAGGGTGGTATATCCTCAGCTCTATGTCATTGGTTCCTGACCCTCCCTAGAGGACCACAACTATCAGCATAATTCAGGCTGCCATAAATTATGATGGGCACAGAAGAACCAGCCAGATCAGGGGAATGGAAAGATGGCTCACAGACACTTTCTCTATCCTCATGTCCTGCTTGGTCAAATTCAATGGTCTAGCCCAGGGATCGGCAACCTTTGACATGTGGCCCCATCAGGGAAATCCGCTGGCAGGCCGGTATGTTTGTTTACCTGCAGTGTCCGCAGGTTCGGCCGATCGCAGCTCCCACTGGCCGCGGTTCGCCGTTCCAGGCCAATGGGGGCTGCACCATCCCTCGGCCCGCACTGCTTCCCGCAGCCCCCATTGACCTGGAACGGCGAACCGCGACCAGTGGGAGCTGCGATCGGCCAAACCTCAGATGCTGCAGGTAAACAAACTGGCCCGATCCACCAGTGGATTTCCCTCATGGGCCACGTGCCAAAGGTTGCCAATCCCTGGGCTAGCCCATAAAACCTGACAAACACTCAATTATTTTGACATTACAGGCCAGGTTCTGCTCCACTGATGTCAACAGTTATTCTGGATTTACATTGGTGTAATTGAGAGCAGAATTTGGCCTATTCTGTCTTTGTCTTCACTGGAACAGATGTCAGAGTATGTTTTGAAAATCAGTTTAATATTTTTTTTTGTTATAACACTTATGAAACACATTTCCCTCTCTCAATGGTTAAACATTAATGTGAGTTACTGGAAGTAATTCCACACCTGGTTAGGTAGTAATGTGAATATAGTTCATCCCATCACAGGAGATGGAGTGGCTAGTGCAGGACAACAAAAGATAGCACATGGGAATTAATTCAGTATCTTTCTTTCCTCTCTTGCTGAACACTGCATTCCTACAGGACCTATTCCCCATTTCAGGGATAAGAGGGGACAAGTGACCACACAGAAACACTGGGAGAGTGCAAAGGCATAACAGAAATGAGAATGAAGAGTACTGGATAATGGCTTTTGCAAATGCATTACTCAACATTGTAACACAAAACACCTGCAAGGCATGAGTGTTTTTACTATAACAGGACCTTCAGGTCTGTGCTCTTTCAAATGGCAAAGGGGTAAATCCAGCTTTTGAAGGGTGATGTTTTAACAAGTGAAGTTGTGATAGGTAAGTAAGTAGCTAGCAGAAATTAGGGGAGTAATTAGCTCATTTAACAACATGTCCAGGTGCTCGGGCATGTGTCATCTCTCTGGCTCTGCCTTCCCTTGCGTTGCTGCTTTGCCATTTTAATTTCATGGTCTCCACACACAGTAATTCTTTTCATGGGAAAAGGGCATGGAGAAATGAAATATGAGCCTCATCAGTTCCACACACCTCCCAACAGCATGGAGTAAACGGCATTGATGAGGCAAAGGGGGATTACAATCCTAGTTCTGCAGGATTCTACTGGTTTGGTGGGGAAGATTGCTGGAAGAAAGGTGGAAAGTATAAGATTCCCACTGAAATGAAAGCCCCAGATGATTTTGTGGGGTCTATTTTAAATACCATTGTCTCCTGCAGTGCTTACTGTGCTAAGAGCCAATATACATTTGCTAATGATGAATTAGGTAAGAATTACTATTTTACTGTAATTATTTAAATATAGAAAGTGGTTAGTTTTACCATCTCATAAAACTTTCCTTTATATCAAAGGTTGCCATAAAATGTTGCAATTTGCTCACCTTTCTGGCTTTTCAGATCCACTTTTCTCACTTGATTAACATAAACATCTATTTCCCCCCG
This sequence comes from Emys orbicularis, assembly GCF_028017835.1. Taxonomy (NCBI): domain Eukaryota; kingdom Metazoa; phylum Chordata; order Testudines; family Emydidae; genus Emys; species Emys orbicularis. Next base: position 27,570,575 of record NC_088683.1, on the reverse strand, counting down.
ACGTGTAGAAGCTTTTAGACATCCATCCGATGACTCTGAAAAACGAGAGAATAAAAGGATTAAGTCGGAATGATGTTTACTCTAGGATTTTTGAAGTAATTTTCAAAATATTAAACTCTGGGCTGGATTCAGCCACTGGGATAATGAATTGGTATTTTTTGTGATATAGCTTTCCCTCATCTAGCTAGGACCAGACTCCTGTCCTACAAGCAATGTTATAGTACACAGGCTTTATGCAGGAAGCCTTCCTCTCTCACCTGAGCACTGAGCAGCCATCTTGTTGTTTCTGGGTTTGTGGAAGCTGCCATGGCCTACTCCATCCTCCCGGGGTGGAAGTTTTACCATTCTGCACCACTGGCCCAATCATAGCATCTCTAGCTTGCTATAGAGGGGGAACTTCATCCCTGTGCAGACAGCCAGCACAAGGCCTAAGCACCACTTAAGCCTTCGAATGAGGCCTGCACTGAACCTCTCTGTGGGGTAGATTTCACTCAGAGAAAGGCACTATACATATAAGGTTGCCAGGTGTCCAGTTTTCGACTGGAATGCCTGGTTGAAAATGGACCCTGGCAGCTCTGGTTGGCACTGCCGACCGAGCCGTTAAATGTCCGGCTGGCAGTGCAGCGGGGGGCCGGGGCTAAAGCAGGCTCCCTACCTGCCCTAGCTTGCGTGGCTCCAGTAAGCGGACGCCAGGTCTCTGCAGCCTCTAGGCGCTGGAGCGGCCAGGGACTGAGCGCTGCCCCTGCCTCAGTGCCGGTTCCGCAGCTCCCATTGGCCAGGAACTGCAACCAATGGGAGCCGCGGGGGGCATCGCCTGCCGGCGCAAAGGAAGCACACAGAGCCTAGAGGCCACAGGGACCTGGCGGCCGCTTCCTCAGAGCTGCGGTAAGTGCCACCGGGACCCCGCACCTCCCTCCACTGCATTCCAATCCCCTGCCCCAGCCCAGAGCCCCCTCCTGCACCCCAAACCCCTCATCCCCAGCCCCAGCCGGACTCTCACGCTCCCACACCTCAACCCCTTGCCCCAGCCCGGAGTCCTCACCCACACCCTAAACCTCTGATCCCCGGTCCCACCCCAGAGCTCACACCCCCTGCTGGAGCCCACGCCCCCCTCCCACATGCCAAACCCCTCAGCCCCAACCCGGAGTTCCCTCCTGCACCCCAAACCCCTCATCCCCAGCCCCACCCCAGAGCCTACATCCCCAGCCCAGAGCCCATACCCCTTCCCGCATCCCAACCCCCTGCCCCAGCCAGGTGAAAGTGAGTGAGGATGGGGAAGAGCAAGCGGCAGAGGGAGGGGATGGAATGAACGGGGCACGACCTTGGAGAAGGGGCGGGGTAGGGGTGTTCGGTTTTGTGTGATTAGAAAGTTGGCAACCCTACATACATAGGCAGTAGGGAGTTTAGCATAATGACCTCCCATCCCCTACACAGCACAACTGAGATGATTTAACTAATTTTTAGGCCTTGTAGAACAGTGTTTCTCAACCTTTTTGGGCTCAGAACCCATTTGTAAATGTTTATGACCTATCGTGACCCAGTAAATAGTCTGGGGCTGGAGGCCCTGGGATGGTTTTAGTCGGGTCTTGCCTCTGAGGGGGTTGGGTCCCGCCCAGCACTGACCCCACAGTGTCAATTCCCACAGCTCTTGTGAGGATGGCTGAGCTTGGCTCTCCACTAGGGTTATCACCTGGCTGGTATTTGACCGGCCTGGCTGGTTTTTTTTTTTTAAATGGATTTACCAGTTGCCAGAAAAATAATTTAAACTGCCGGGTATTTTTTTTATGTGGGTCTAAAGATTTGCATTATTATCACAATACACTGGGATATCTAATGTTAAAAGTTTCTGTGTCCAGCTAAAGATGCTGCAGTGTTCCCACTTCAAAGTTTAAGTAAGAAAATGATGTTATCAGTCTTATCTATATGTGTTCTCTCTCTAGATATTATAAGTGTCTTGTGGTTGGGGTTGTGGCGGGCTTGCCTTGAGGGGAGGAGGTGCAATTTTTTTGCATATCAAAGGTGGTAACCCTACTCTCCACGCTGGGTGTTGCAACCTCCGGGGTTGCAGCACCGCTCAGGCTTGGCCCCCACACCCGTGACCTGAACAAATTTGTGTGAGTGGAGTGGTGACCTGGCTCATGGGGTTGCAATGCCATTCACTCAAATTTGACCTACCCAGACTCCCGTCATCCTGTCGGCTGGGCCAATCGTGAGTGGCGCTGGGACCCCAGAGGCTGCAGTGCCTGGAACAGGGAGGTGAGCCAAGCAAACCCATGGGACAGGAGCCACCACATGACCCTTTGAAACAATCTGGCACCCCAATTTTGGGTACAACCCAATGGGTTGGGAAACACTGTTGTAGAGTATACGGGGACAGGATATTCTCCCTACATTTTAATTTTACTGAACTGGAGAGAGAATTACTGAATTTTGATATTTATAGAAAACCAGCACATACAGATAATGGTCTGATATCTCACTACTGTCTCAGAAAGCAGTATACATATGTTTTCCTTCATATATTATCAGTTTTCATCTATGACAACTGAAGTCTCTCTAAAGAAATGACTACACAAATACAATGCTTCAAAAAGGGCAAACCAGAGATGAAGACAACATATTCTGTAATTGTCTTCATTTCCTGTCATTGTACTTGCAATTCATTCAGGCTTCAGATAAACAAGTTTCAACAATGTTATACTGAAAGTCTGAAGAATTAACTTTTGAACAAACTATGGAGTATTTTTTCTGTAGATAAAGATTCTAAATCCCAATCTTAATTTAAGAAGTATATAGAAACTCTAGAGATTTGTAAAAATCTGAAAAAATAAGCCATGCAGCATGATCAATGGTAAATGAACTAAAAATCTTTTGTCCAGACAACAGTTGGAATGAACAAATCTTTCCACTGTGAATTTCTTTTATCCAAAGGATGTATTGGCAAGGAATGTGAAAGGTTGACAGAAACCATTCCATTTTTCTGATGTTTTGCATGTGCATAAAAAAGATAATCTGCCAGAAATGGCTAAAACTACATACATGAGTCTGACTGAAGCTAATTAGAGCTGACTTGGCAATTTGACATAGCAAAGATTTCTGGAGAACAACATGATTGATTAGTAGTGGGGGGAAAAAAGAAGAATCCAAGCATAATGCTCTAAGCTTTGCTTATTGCTAAAGAAAACAGAAATCACTGAACTGGTCTGCAGTTTTTTGTTTTAACTGAGCTCTCAACACACAGATGTAACTGACCAACACACCAATTATAAGAGTAACAATGTGGGAAGGGAATGTTTTCCCACAGGATGCATATCATCCGAAGAAGTGGGTTGTAGCCCACGAAAGCTTATGGTCTAATAAATTTGTTAGTCTCTAAGGTGCCACAAGTACTCCTGTTCTTCTCCTGAAAAAAAGCTCTTCTGGGATTCTCCACCAAGGGAAGCTACTTCTTCCTGACATCAGAACAATAGTAACTGAAATATTTTCCTGGTGGATTGTATTTTCTAAATGGACAACCTATCTAATTCTCAATTACGTATAATTACGTTATATTTTGCTTTCCACAACCAAATCTCTGTACAACTTATCATGAGTGATGTACCCGATTATTCAGATTCTAATATTTAAACTGTATTGTTAAATCTATTCACCTAAATTTGGGTTATTGCTGATTATGTACTCTATGTATCATATGACTTTAAAAACAAACTTTGTATTTGTGGATAATCTAAGCACTATACCCAGATGTACAGATACTCTTTTCTCAACCTATGTATTATATAATTTTTTTAACATTAGCTTTAATAACATTTTTAAAAGGCTGACCATTAGAAATTTGCCAGACTTCCAATTCAAATAAAGGGACTCCATTTAAAAAATAATTCTATATTTGAGGCAAAACCCTATGTCATGTAAGTGCACTCAGAGATGTTCCACTTTGCATAAAATACTTAAATATTCAGTGGAACAGGGACTGTAATGTGGGTCTCTCAGGTAAGTGACCTAACTATTGGGCCATAGATTCCAGCGGTCTCTCTGCTCCAGTCAGGGCTGGCTCCAGGCACCAGCGCAGAAAGCAGGTGCTTGGGGCGGCCAACGGAAAGGGGCGGCACATCCAGCTCTTCGGCAGCAATTCAACGGCGGGTCCCTCAGTCCCTCTCGGAGGGAAGGACTGGCCGCCAAATTGCCGCCGAAATGCCGCCGATCGCGGCTTTTTTTCTTTTTCTTTTTTCCTGCCGCTTGGGGCGGCAAAAAAGCTGGAGCCGGCCCTGGCTCCAGTGAATACTTCAGTGTTTCATACAAAGTGGAACAGCTTCAGTAGAAAAGAGAGCAAGTTCCACCCCAGAATAGCCCATAGCCTGGTGGTTAGGGCACTCACCTGGGAGCGGGAGATCTGGGTTCAAGTCGCTGCTCTGAATCAGGCAGAGTAGGGACGTGAACATGGGTCTCCCATGTCCCGGATGAATGCTTTAACCACTGGTCTACTTGGTATAAGGGCAGCCCCACAGTTGCTGTCATCATTGTGGTGTTTCATGCAGGACCCAATCCAGTAGGCATGCTTTAGGGAGGCTTCAGATCATGGACAATAGGTGGGGGAATACCTAGTTTGAAGAGACCCGTGTAAGTTTGAAGATTCATATGTCCCTTCATGCTTCAACCACCATTCCTGAGGACATGCGTCCATGCTGATGACAGGTTCTGCTTGATAACGATCCAAAGCAGAGCGGACCGACTCATGTTTATTTTCATAATCTGAGTCAGATGCTACTAACAGAAGGTTGATTTTCTTTTTTGGTGGTTCGGGTTCTGTAGGTTCTGCATCTGAGTGTTGCTCTTTTAAGACTTCTGAAACAATGCTCCACACCTTGTCCCTCTCAGATTTTGGAAGGCACTTCAGATTCTTAAACCTTGGGTCGAGTGCTGTATCTTTCCTTAGAAATCTCACATTGGTAGCTTCTTTGCGTTTTGTCAAATCTACAGTGAAAGTGTTCTTAAAACAAACATGTACTGGGTCATCATACGAGACTGCTATAACATGAAATATATAGCAGAATGCAGGTAAAACAGAACAGGAGACATACAATTGTCCCCCAAGGAGTTCAGTCACAAATTTAATTAACGCATTATTTTTTTAACAAGCATCATCAGCATTGGAAGCATGTCCTCTGGAATGGTGGCTGAAGCATGAAGGGGCATACGAATGTTTATCATATCTGGTAATTAAATACCTTGCAATGCCAGCTACAAAAGTGCTATGCGAATGCCTGTTCTCACTTTCAGGTGACATTGTAAATAAGAAGCATGCAGCAGTGTCTCCTGTAAATGCAAATAAACTTGTTTGTCTTAGCAATTGGCTGAACAAGAAGTAGGACTGAGTGGACTTGTAGGCTCTAAAGTTTTACATTGTTTTCTTTTTTAATGCAGTTTTTTTTGTACATAATTCTACATTTGTAAGTTCAACTTTAATGATAAAGAGATTGCACTACAGCACTTGTACTAGGTGAATTGAAAAATACTATTTCTTTTGTTTTCTACAGTGCAAATATTTGTAATAAAAAATAAAGTGAGCACTGTACACTTTGTATTCTGTGTTGTAATTGAAATCAATATATTTGAAAATGTAGAAAACATCCAAAAATATTTAAATAAATTGTATTCTATTATTTAAGTGTGAATAATCATGCAATTAATTTTTGTAATCGTGCATTTAATCACGCAATTAATTTTTTTAATTGCATGATTAATCACGATTAATTTTTTGTTTTTAATCGCTTGACAGCCCTAGTTCAAGGATCTAAATTTTGAACTGAGGCACCTAAGGTGGCAGTTAAGTGCCAAAATACCTTTGTGGCTCTAGAGAGACAAGGTGGGCGAGATAATATCTTTTATTGGACCAACGTGTGGATTTAGTGTTTTCTTGACATCTACGATGCTGAAAATGTACCGTACCTCTAACTGAAAGGGTCAGGCCCCAGCCTCCTCTGTGCATGCTGTGATCAGCGGTTGTACTGGTCAATGCATGTTGGCCTGCCCCTTTGTACCGTCTGCATGACCTCTACCTCTCCACACTTTCCCGCCCACAGTACACCTTTCTTGAGTTACGGCAGGCACTAAATGCTCCTTGGGATGAGATTATATCTATGTTTGGAAAACACTGAGCACTCTGTTGGATTTAAACAAACAATAATACAAGGCTACAATCCATGTTTAACTGTGGAATTGGGCTTTTGGAAATGATACTTTAATAATTATTAGACTATATCTCTGATGTTAGGTAATGAACTAGATACAAATGCCTAGATGGTAGATTAGGCAGAACATAAACAGTACTATGTTAATACTTAAAAAGTCAACATCTTTCTTTTTGAAAAGGCTGATGAAGTTGATATTTGTGTTTAAATCTTCTTTTGTCTTCTATCTCTCTTAAACAAGTTAGAGAAGGAAATATAACAACGGGTTAAAAAATGGGCTGGAGAAGCTTGGATAACAAAACAGTCTGAAATTTAAATAAATAATGCTGCAGGAAAAGTATGGTCTTGCAACAGTTAATGAAGGTTGGTGGGACAAAGTACTCTATTAAAATTTCACTTGTGAAGATACATACAGAAAATAGAAAAAGGAGATGAAATGGGAGGGGGGTTATTTTATATATAAACACATACCTAGAGGGTTCTAGAGGGTGCTAATATGAATGAACTATTGAGGTTAAAAGCTAGAGAGAAAGTAGACGATATTTTACATTCAGAATCTGTTATGAACAGACAACTGGAAGGGAAATATAAGGATGAATCATTCTAAAGGAAATGGAACAGATGGCTAGATCAAATTACTCAGTATTCTCGAGCAACTTCAATGATCTAGGTATTTACTAGTACAAAAATGCAGTGAAGCAAAATGTCCTTGATACATTCTTTGTTTTATGAAAACAAAGGCAATCAGTGGGGAGACCAGTTTGGTTAGAGTTTATACTTCACCAGAAATGAAAATGGAAAGATGGGAATACTAAAGATGGTGATACCTGGAATCCACTGATCAAGACAAATTGGAGTTTACATATCGAGGAGGAGGAGAACCCCCAGAGATATTAAGTATCAGCAAGAGGGAATGTCAAACTGAAAGAGTGACTGGGAAAATGAAATCGGGTTGATATATGAATCAATTGGTGCAGAGATACTATGTTAATGGGTACACTAGAGATGCCTAGGTCACGTCTACACTGTGTGCGCTATGGAGGCATAGTTATGGCGCTGGAGCTATTCTCCTGTAACCCTGTAATGTTGATGCAGGCTACAGAGATGGAAGGGATTAATCTGTTGCTGTAGGAACTCCACCTCCCCAAGCGACAGAACTAGGTTGAAGGAAGAATTCTTCCGTTGATCTAACTGCATATACACAGGGTTAAGTCAGCACAGCGATGGCGCTCAGGGTTGTGGACTTTAACACTCCAGAGTGCCGTAGCTCTGTCAACCTAAATTTTAAGTGTAGACCAGGCCTAAGATAGTTGCAGGGAGGGGGAGTCTTAAAAGGTGTTCTTCATACGGGTCAAAAGGAAACAAGGCTAAAATGGAGGACAACCACAACCAAAATACAGCTTCACTTTTGTTGGTGCTGCATGGCATTTTTTCCTATTTTTGAACCAGGTGAGGTACAGAAGGTATCACACAAAATTGAAAAACATGAAAGAAATTAACAGACATCACACAAAGATTTATCTTAAGATTCCAGAAAAAGATAAGCCACTAATTATACAGAAATGACCTCCGAGATCTAGCAACCAGAATTTTTCCAAAACAATTCACTCTATCTCCTACTTGCAAAGTACTGTATAAAATAGTGACCCATATAAATTACACAACTACAGGAAACACATACAAGTAAATACCAATATAAGTTACAATAATAAATTTACAAAAAAAAAGTGGAACTTGATACCTCCCAGTAAAACATTCAGTACATCAGCATAGGGTAGAACAGTTCCATAGCTTGACAATCAATTATTTCCCTTCCCTGATACTTAATAAATGGAAATAATAAAGAAAAATGTTGACAGAAATTGTCCTTAGCTTAAATCTGAATATTTCCAGCAAAACTTCTTTAGTTTTCCCAAGACCACTAATGGATTCTGTTCCCATTAAAATCAATGGCAAAACTCCCTATAATTTCAATGAAAGGAAGATCAGGCTTTGATTAAGATTTGGTTAAGGAGACACAGCAACGATGGAAGGAAATTAATCAGATCTCATGACTCCGGAGGTGCAAAGCAGATGATTTAAGCCCTACTTAACTGTCCAGTGGAAGACTCCCCTGGTGTAAGAGAATCCTACAGTGGCATAGGGCCTCTGTAGCAGTTTTTATGCTACCCATTCTGCTGAACCCAAATGGAGGATGGTGACCAGGGAAGAGAGAGCATGGCCAGAGTGCCCATTTTCCAGAACAGCCTTGTCAGAACAGCCATCATAACACAGAGAAGCACTAAAACTGCTCTACCTTGTGCCAGGGACCAGGCTGGTATCTGCTGGCATCAGGTCAAGAATGAGGCTGCATTTGCCCCTCTTCCTGGCTGTGTGCCAATCTCAGCTCAACCAGTCAGGAGGATCTGGACTCGAGAAAGGATTGTAGGTGTTGCCTCATATACCTATAGCAGCTATCCATAGATGTTCACCTAATATTGTCCTGGTGCTATTAGATGTCCAGAGTTTTATAATCTTTTTCACTTTAGGCAGTCATCTGACCCAAGCAGTTTAATACTATAAGCTTGCTTAAAACATGGGAGGTTGCCAGCCCTCAAGATTAATGGGAAGGAAGAGACTTCTGGCTCATTTTTTTTTTACCTTGGGACAGATTCTTATGAAGAAATACAGCATTCTGTCAGGGATGCTACTGTCAGTAGTTAAATGCAAGTAAAGAGGTTATGTAAGACTCCCTGGTAAAGTTACGTGAGAGGGTTTGTCTGTGCAGTCTGGACATTACCATTAAACACTATGACATGTTCTTTAATTCAAGGGAAGTTTTAAAGATAAGACGATGACGCATAAAGAAGTCCACTGCATCACAACAGTCTTCTGGTAATTCTTTTTAAATTTTTGAACATTTCAGGACTTAATTTCACCTTTACAACTGTAATCTTTATTTACAACTCAATAGCATATTTTTAAAGGAAATTAATCCTTTACAGAGTTATAGGTGAGCCTGCATTTTATCATGTATTTACAATGAACAAATGCAACTCTCTCTTACTTCATAGCTTCTTCCTTCTAGGAAGGATGCATTAATTAATCTGGATCAACTCTATGAATCAAATTCTTCTCTGAAAGTAGTTTAATTCACAACAGTAGTTACTCTGGATTTACACTGATGTAATGGAACACAGAATTTGTCTCTATGTTTGAAACATAATGAACATGCTTTCTGAATACAGTACATCAGTCTTGTACAGCTTAACAGTAGTTTAAATGTTGATATTTAATGAACCATAAATTAATCCAAATGCTCTTTTATTATCAGGTATCGGTTCATCCAAGCCACTACGCTAGACATGGAAACCACAATACATTTTTTGATTCAGGCAGCATGTATTATAAAACATTTTCATATACCATCCTTGAATGGGAATATTGCCTGGTGGAGGTAAATTGAATAGGAATATATTTGAGTGTCTCATTACATATCCACTGTCTGAAATGTATATTACGTGGGAGTAATTTCTCACTTTTTGGATCTGAAGAACTGAAGGGTCTGACTGTGGATTAAATGTTCATCTACATGCATTTGTTGCTTTCTCATTATAAAATGGCTGTTGGCAGTTTTTTAAAGGTCTACAAGTCTCTAGGACAGGAACAGAACTATTAAAAACTTCTAGAGATGAAAGTTTTTTAAATGATTACTGTTACTTAATAGCTGTATTACAGTAGTGTGCAGAGGTCTCAGTCAGGACAGTGGCTCTATCATGCTAAGCACTATAAAACACATACTGCAGAAGATCAAAACATTACAGTGGACAGTTGCGTATTATAAAAAGAATGAGATTATCTACAGAAGAAAAAACGATTTATCTTTTTAAGCTGCAAGAAAACTCATGTTGTGACTAAGAGCTGGGGGAAAGTTGACAGGTATGAAGAACCACATGGTTTGGGCAGAGACATCCCTTAGGGACAAATTTATTGATGGGAGAACTCTATATCCTAGTAAAGAGGACAAGAAAGAAGTTGGTAAAGTACAAGGAGGCACTAGTAAGGAATGGTGAAATGTAATAGAGTCCTATTTAAATATAAACATGTGAAGGCAAGCAACTAAATATTGACAAACAAGTGAAGGGTGAACTAGAGTCCCTGGTATTAAATGGGGATATGGCTATAACAGGCATCATGGAAACTTGGCAGAAAGAGGATAGTCAATAGGACACAGTAATATCAGGGTACAAAATACACAGGAATGATAAAGTAGGTCACGCTGGTGAGGAAGTGGCACTATATGTGAAAGAAAGCACAGAGTCAAATAGAGTAAATATCTTAAATGACTTATACTGTACCACAGAATCTCTATGGGTAGAAAATCCATGCTTGAACAATAAGAGTATAGCAGTAGGAATATATTACCAACTACCTCATTAGGATGGTGACTGTGAAATGCTCAGGGAGATTAGAGAGGTTACAAAGGCAGAAAAATGCAATAATGATGGAGGATTTCAACTATCCTAATATTTACAGGGTATATGTCACCTCAGGGAGGAATGCAGAGAGAAAATTTCTAGACACCATTAATGACTGCTTCTTGGAGCAGCATGTCTTAGAACGCACAAAGGGAGAGAATTCTTGATTTAGTCCTAAATGGAGCACAGGATCTGGTCCAAGAGGTGAATATAGCTGAACCACTCAGTAATAGCACATAATGTAATTAAATTTAACATCCTTGTAGGGGGAAAAGTGCCAAATAAACCCACCACAGTAGCATCTAACTTCAAAAAGGGGAACTACACAAAAATGAGGAAGCTAGTTAAATGGAAATTAAAAAGAACAGTCACAAGGATGAAATGCCTGCAAACTGCATGGAGACTATTTAAAAATACCATAATAGAGGTTCAAACTAAATATATATCCCAATTAAAAAAAGACAGTAAGATGACCAAATACCACCATGACTAAACAGCAGAATTAAAGAGGCAATTGGAGGCAAAAAGCATACTTTAAAAATTGGAAATCAATCCTACTGAGGAAAACAGAAAGGAGCATAAACTCTGGCAAGTAAAGTATAATAAGGCAGGCCAAGACAGAATTTGCAACTAGCCAAGGACACAAAAATTAACAGCAAAAAATGTTTTGATACATCAGAAGTTGTAAGCCTGCCAAAAAGTCAGCAGGGCCACTGGATGATTGAAGTTTAAGGAGCACTCAAGAAAGACAAGGCTGTTGCGAAGAAGCTACACAAATAATTTGCATCCCTCTTCACTGCAGACAGTAAGGGGTAGATTCTGACACCTGTGCCATTCTTTGTAGGTGACAAATCTGAGGAACTGTCTCAGATTGAGGTGTCATTAGAGGAGGATTCTGAACAAATTGATACATTAAATAGTAATAAATCCCCAGGATCAGATGGTACTCACCCAAGAGTTCTGACAGAAATCAAATAGGAAACTGCAGAACTTCTAACTGTGCTATGTAATCTATTGCTTAAATCAGCCTCTGTATCAAATGACTGGAGGATAGTTAATGTAATGTAAAAGGCTCCAGAGGTGATCCTGGCAATTACAGGCCATTAAGCCTAACTTCAGTACCAGACAAATTGTTTAAAACTATAGTAAAGAACAAAATCAGATACATAGGTAAACATGGTGTGTTGGGGAAGATTCAACACTGCTTTTGTAAATGGCAAGTATGCCTCACCAATCTGTTAGAATTCTTTGAAGGTGTCAACAAGCATGTGACCAGGGTGATCCAGTAGATATAGCATACCTGGACTTTCAAAAAGCCTTTGATGACGTCCCACACCAAAGACTCTTAAGCAAACTATAGAGTCATGGGATAAGAGGAAAGGTCCTCTCATGGATCAGTAACTGGTTGAAAGACAGGAAACAAAGAGTAGGAATAAACAGCCAATTTTCACAATAGAGAGAGATAAATAACAGGGTTTCCCAAGGATCTGTACTGGGACCTGTGCTGTTCAACATATTCATAAATGATCAGGAAAAAAGGTGTAAACAGTGAAGTGGCAAAGTTTGCAGAAGATACAAATTTACTCAATATCATTAAGTCCAAAGCTGACTGTGAAGAGTTACCAAGGGATCTCACAAAACTGGCTGACTGGGCAACCATATGGCAGATGAAATTCAGTGTTGATAAATGCTAATTAATCCACAATGGAAAAAATAATACCAACTATATATACAAAATGATGGGATCTAAGTTAGCTGTTACCATTTGAGATGTCCCTAGTTCGGGAGGTGGTTGGTAGGGAAGCAGCACCTACTAGTCAGGGGCTTTGACCCGTGACTTGCAGGTGGGTGTTGGTAGAGGAGCCTGGGCCTCCCAGTCCAGGTCTGTCCCAGGGCCTTTTGAGGGCTATCAGTGATCTGACAGCCAGGGGCACTTAAGGTGCCCTCCCTGGGCCACTTCCTAACACACACCCCAATTGTCCCAAGGTCGCTGTCTGGGTTAAGACAATGTGAAGGGTGTCCGCCCAACACAAGGCACCTGCCGGCAGCTGCGCACATCATGGTAGCTCTCTCTCTCTCAGGGTTGCAACTGCCTCCTTCTGGGCCATGTCTCATAAGGTAGATTTTCCATTCCTAGGATCATATTAGTAGCCCTTCTCTATACCTGTCTCTGCAGCAGGTCCTCCCTTCCCTCAGGGCGGGACCTTTGGGCAGTTGTTTTAGGAAGTGATTCTGCCTTTCCCTCGGCTCTTCTCTGCTGGAGCTGCAGGATGCAGGTTTGCTCTCTTCCCTGATCTCCCAGCAAGTGAGCTGTTTCCCTGCCTTTTAATTCCTTCTCCAATTGGTGCATTTCTTACAGGTGTGGTGGGGTGGTGCTGGCTGAGCCCAGAGTAATTCTTTACTCCTTATTTGTATACCCCCATCACACCACTCAAGAAAGAGACCTTGGAATCATCATGGATAGTTCTCTGAAAACATCCACTCAACGTGCAATGGCAATCAAAAAAGCTGACAGAATGTTAGGAACCATTTGGAAAGGGATAGATAATAAGACAGAAAATATCATAATGCCACTACATAAATCCATGGTATAGCCACATCTTGGATACTGCGTGGAGTTCTGGTCATCCCATCTCAAAATAAGATATATTAGAATTGGAAAAAGTACAGAGAAAGGAAACAAAAATGATTAGGTGTATGGAACAGCTTTCATAAGAGGAGAGATTAAAAAAACGAACTGTTCAGTTCAGAAGAGAGATGACTGAGGGGGGGATACGATAGAGGTCTATAAAATCATGAATGGTATGAACGAAGTGCATAGGGAAGTGTTATTTACCTCTTCACATAACACAAGAACTAGGGGTCATCCAATGAAATTAATAGGCAGCAGATTAAAAACAAACAAAAGGAAGTACTTCTTCACACAATGTAAAATCAACCTGTGGAACTTGTTTCCAAGGGATGTTCTGAAGGCCAAAAGTATAACTGGGTTAAAAAAAAGAATTAGACCTATCCTCTATGAACTCATCTATCAATGGCTATTAGCCAAGATGGTTAGGGACACAACCCCATGCTCATAGGCGCCGACTCCGTGGGTGCTCCGGGGCTGGAACACCCACGGAAAAAAATTGGTGGGTGCTCAGCACCCACTGGCAGCTCCCCCTGGCCCCACCCCGCCCCCCTGCTCCAGCTCACCTCCGCCTCCTCCGCGATCGCGCCACCGCGGCCTGTTTCTCCTGCCTCCCTCCCAGCGCTTGCGCTGCAAAACAGCTGATTCGTGGGGCAGGGAGGGAGGGGGGAGGACAGGGAACGCGGGAAGAGGCAGGGCCGGGGCGGGGATTTGGGGAAGGGATCCAATAGGGGCAGGGAGGGGGCGGAGTTAGGACAGGGACTTTGGGGATGGGGTTGGAATGGGGGCAGGACCAGGGGCGGGGATGGGGTGGAGTCAGGGCAGGGGGCGTAGGCACCCACCGGTGCCGGAGAAAGTTGGCGCCTATGCCCATGCTCCACTCAGATTGCTAGACTGCCTCTGACTTCCAGAAACTGGGACTGGACAACAGGGGATGGATCACTCAAAAGTGCCCTGTTCTATTCATCCCCCTGAAGCATCTGGCACTGGCCACTGTCAGAGACAGGATAGTGAGCTAGATGGACCATTGGTCTGACTCAGTATGGCCATTCTTATGTTCTTATGTGCTTTTATTATTATTTTTCTAGGGCAGAGGCTGTGTTTTTGTTTTCAGATACACTTGTTTTTGGTATTGCTGTGCTCTTCAATGCACAGTCTCTGCCCAGACCACACAGTCTAAATTCAACATGACGCAACAAGGGAGGGTATCTGACAAAGGAGGGAAGAGGAAGAAGGTGATAACGATTATTTTGGTAGCTGTATTTGGATGAAGTGAAGGAGTGGACTTGAATAATATAAAAATACTTAAGAACAATTGCTGAGGAGGAGCTTCCATCCTCATTAGGGGGAAAATACCAAATTAAAAATCTTGGGTCTACTTTTAAACACTTGAATGCTTAAGATAGGCATCTAGTTCCACACCTGGGTACTCATATCAGTGCATAAGCACCCAAATGTTGATCTGAAGCCCCAGAAGTGAAATGGGCATCCTGACACAGCCAAGTTTTCAAATAGGCATTGAAAGCCTGCAGCATGTCATACCCGGTGTTAGGGTTTGAGATAAAAATCAGCCCACAGTTCTGAGCATGTTGTTGGAGCTACACAACTTATATTTGGGGTGTTTCCTCACACAATTATGCTGCAGATATTTTGAGCATCTTTTTTGTTTTCCTCAAACAATACAACTTCATAGGAGAGAGAATTTGCAACCAAATTCTTGGTATTGTTTTTCAGTCCTGAGTAACCTCCAAGCAATAGTCACATATAGCAACCTTCTCACATCACTGTGGACACCTGCAGATTGCTCAGTTCACTTTCACTTTAGTACTGTACCCCAATTTCAAGTATCAGATATCTGTGTTTTGACAAATGTTTAGCACTTAACTGGAAATTAAAATTTCAGGTACAACAAATCCAAGGCAACAAGTGACTCCAGGTCCTGTACAGACAGAGGGTCACGATGTGAGGAAGTGGGACAGAATCACTTCATGTCTTTCAATATTTGAAGGATGGTGAAAAAGTTGGCAATGAAACGTGTAAGAAAATGAGCCTGACAAATTTGTTCTTTCCTGAGTTTCCTTGTGTCTGTGTGCCAAATCTTGCTTTCAAAAGCAGTACCCTACTTCCTGTAAATACAATCCATAAGGCTGGCAGTTGAAAATAAACTCTGCCTTCAATCCCAAAAAAAATCTGGGGTCATGCCCTCCTATTTGAAATAGCATGGTTGGCACAGAACTCCCCATTTTTCTCACATTTCCAACAGACCAAACTCAAAGTAAAGATTTGCTATCTCAGAACATTTTGGAGCTGAAATGTAAACATTACCATGCAGGGAAGCAGGACTTGAATGTTATTTTTAATACAGCTGTAGGATGGTAGAAAGAAATTTGTCCTGGCAGCAGAGAACACCTCAAGGGAACAAGGCATAACAGCAAGGAATGAATGATTACTGGACTGTGCCAACTATAAATTGGAAAGATAAGATTAGTACTGAACACAAAGCCTTCTTTGCTGTCCTTTGTGAAACTGTTAAGAATTCTGGTAGTATTTTAAGGACCATTTTCAGCAGTGATTTAATCAAATCAGAAATAAAACAAGGTTGGGTTGATCTAAATTAACAAGTCATTTAAAAGCTGAATATTATTTGGTCCAAACTGAGAAGTTTCCAGCACAGTACTTTCAAAACACATCAAAATTATTTCACATTTGTTAATCACTAACAGTGTATTTAGCACTGTATAAACACATGCTGTAGAGAAAAGCATGCTTCCTGCTTCAGTATGCTTATTTTAAAGGCCCAATCCTGCAAGAAGTTGAACACCAGCATTCCCCCTAATTTTTTACATCCATGTGCGGAATGAATTTTGATATGTACATTAATATGGAGGTGATGTGTGACACATCACCTTCACATTGGTGAACATACAAAATTCATGGGGTGGGGCCGAGGGGTTCGGAGTGTGGGAATGGGCTCAGGGCTGGGGCAGAGGGTTGGGGTGCGGCGTGGGTGAGGTCTCTGGCTGGGGGAGCAGGCTCTGGTGTGGGGCCAGGGATGAGGGGATTGGGGTCTGGGAAGGGGCTCACGGCTGGGGTGGGACCAAGGATGAGGGACTAAGGGTGCATACTGCCCTGGGGCTGCGGTGGGGAGAAAGGACTCCCCCCACAGCCCTCTCTCGCCACAGCAGCTTGGGACTGGGTGACAGATGCCTCTCCCCGGTAGGGGCAGCTCTGGCGGGGCTGGGACGGGCCGAGGGAGGGGCTCCTCACCCTGGTAGCTCCGGTGGGCATGGGCCGGGCTGGGCAAATGGCTCCTCTCCCTGGCAGCTCCGGCGGGCCTGGGGCAGGCCAGGCGAGGGGCTCCTCTCCCCAGCAGCTCCGGAGAGCCTGGGCCGGGCCAGGGAAGGGGCGTCTCTCCCTGCCTGCCTGTGCAGCCCTGGAGAGCAGGCCAGGCAGATTACAGGGAACATAGTTGAACATCCTCAATTCCTGTTGAATTTATGATTGGATCACCAAGTATATAATACATAAGTGTTGCTTGGTTCCTACTAACTATTAAAGCAGAATTTTGCAAGAATAAGGAATCGTTGATTAGCATGATTTCCTGTTGGCTCACAGATTAATACCCTGAAAATAAGTTCAACACCTCACCTCTGTGTTAGTCAGTCTCCTACGAGATTGACATATATACTAAGGATACACTAAGTAGCAAGATACTATAGAGTCATTGAGAGATATAATGGGTATATTATTCAATTAACTAGTTTTACCTAATGAATGGCATTCCTGTTTGTGCAAAATCTTATTATTTACTGTATTACTAACTTTACTGTATTACTAACTTTATACAAACAGGAATAACATTCATTTGCTAAAATTTGAAAATATATGTACCTGCAGGCAGATAACATAGCGCAGTGGTTATAGGAAGGCACTAAGCGCTAGAAGACCAGAGTCACTGTGTGAGCTCTAGCAATCCACTTAACCACTTTGTGCCTCAGTTTCCCCATAAAACAGAGAAAATACTTATCCACTTGTGTAAAGCACTTTAAGAGCTTGAGGTGACACTACGTAAGTGAAAGGTATTATCATATCTCGCCCAGTGTCCCCTAAGTGTATATGATTCTTTAAAAAGTTATTTTTTCCTTTGAAAATGTCCATAACAAAGCCTGAAAATGAATACAAATGGCTTTGTGATCTCCTGAGGAAAAAGTGAAATGTAACTAATCACTAAGGCACATAAATCTGAAAGATAAAATGGCTCTCAACTGTCAGACACTCCTTAATATTTAGAACTGAGTTCAGTTAACTATGGAAACTATTCGTCATCTGTTAGTAGACAGTGATACCTCCCGTGTTAAGAAACTGTAGTCTTCTAACACCGTCATCATCAAACAGTTCATTTGACAGAAGGAAAAGCAGAGTCTGGAAAGTTGAGTTTAGGTTTGTGGTTTCCATGACTGACTTTTGTGAGGAGATTTGTCGCCTTTATTTTTAAGAAATGTTGATATTGTTTTTTTAATTACTATTGTTTTCAGGTTTTGATATTTCTAACAGGCCTCAATCCTGCAAGGAGCTTGCTGTGGTGGGGTCACTGAGATCGGTTGGTGCTACCAGAAAACACTCAGAACCTTTCAGAATTAGCTCCATAATTGTATTCATTTACAAAAATGTAATTCCTTGAGTGCTCACATTGTATATCCAAAAAAGACAGTCCACCTGATTCACCACTGCGTTACTCCAGTTTTACTTCACTGAAATCACTAGAATTACATTGGCATAAAACTGGAGTAACTCAGTGATGAATCAGGCCCAGTACATTTTGATTTGAAGTCAAAAAGAAGGAGTCACAACAACTCCTGAGCTCATATGTACAGTACAAAATCACAAGAGAACATTGAGATAATTCAGCAGTGTTTTACCATTCACAAACAAAAATCACTTTGTTGAAACAGAGACAAGACTAACCCCGGGCTTTTTTCTTAAATTAAAGAGCAAACTGATTAAAGTGGCACTTTGACTGTAAACATTTTGTCTTTATTTTCTAAAGACGCTCCTAGCATCTTTGCAGATGACATAAAATAATAAAACAATGATTTAATATTACTTGTGAGTGACAAAATCCCAGCCATTCAGTTTTAATCATCAAACATAAGACAAAATAAAAGGTTAAGAAGACACTTGATCATGTTCTATAATTATCTACAGAGAAAGAAGATATCAGATACTTCAGAGCTCTTTTATCTAGCAGATAAAGGCATAACAATATCCAAAGGCTGAAAGCTGAGGTCAGTAAAATTCAGACTGGAAAAGAGAGGTAAATTTTTCATAGTAAGCGTAATTCAGCATTGGAACAGATTACCAAGTGCTGTGGTACATTTTCCTTACTTGGGAATTTTTAAAACAAGAATGGATGTCTTTCTAAATGTATAGCTTTATCTTTCCCAGCATTATAATATTTCTTACAGTTTGCAAAACCAAAATGAAACAATCCTGTACTAAACCAATTCTTTATTAAAAATCCTAGAAAACATTTTAATCACATCAGAAAAACAAACAAAATATGTTACTGAAGATACAAATAATCTATGTATTTCACCTAAATACTATCTGGAAAAAAATACAAGAATGCTGTCCTATTTCAAGAGAAAGTAGAACCTACCTACTGTGATGTTCCCTGTTTTAGTTTGAAGGGTTGTGTCACCTATAAGAGAAAAACAGAGTCAATGTTTTAATGATAAGAGAAACTTATTTTATACAGTCCATTCAGAGGCTGCACAGATTATCTGCATATCTGGGAGTCCTGCTCCAATGACCATAATGCAACTGCTAGTCTACATATTTTTATTTGGGTTGCAAATAAAAATTAACAAAATAAATCAATACAAAATATATTATTTTATATTCACAGAGTTGCATTTTATGAAAATTCTTAACAAATGTGGAAATAAAGTTTAAAAATATGAAGATATGGAAAACAATTTGTGTAAAACTTTATGAACATATAGACAAACAAACAAAAAAAAAGCCAAAAGCATTTCATGGGTATCAACTAATACTTTTTTATTATTATTATTTTGTGCCACATTTTTTTTTTTATTGTGCAGTTAACCACATGGGCCATATGGCTCAGCCATAATGGCTGACTAAATTGGTTTAATTGTATGTGTAACAAAAATGGCATACAGACAGCTAAACAAAAAAAGTTTCCATCTTCCAACAGTGATATATTTTCCAAGTTGAGCGTGGGGGATTGCAATAACATTTTTTTTCCAGGAGGGGTTTTTCTATTTCATACTGCAGGGCTTCTTCTTAAAAAATTCCTGTGGAGTCACTGCACATTACCATGCTATTCCCTTCAAACCACTCTTAATGTCAGACTCCAATGTCAATCTGTGCAAGTAATCACTTTAGTATCTGCATCCCTGTTTTGAAAGAATTAAATGAAATGAGGAGCCGACAAAGTCATAAATCTGTTAAAGGAATCAGTTTATTGTAAACTGACATGTAATTTTTGAGCAAGCACATAACAAGATCGTGGAAAGTAGTAAATAATTTATCAGTTTTTAATTTGTTTAGCAAAACATGATTCTGTTCAGCCGTACTACAGTATTATATTCATTTCTTATGGACACCAGAGCAATCTATTTGACAAAGAAAGGGTGGGTGTTGCAAGGTGTAGAGCAGTGGTTCTCAACCCGTGGTCCACAAACTCCTGGGGATCCTCAGACTGTGTCTAAGATTTCCAAAGGGGTCTGCACTTCCATTAGAAATTTTTTAGGGGTTCACAAATGAAAAAAGGTTGAGAACCAGTGGTGTGGCAGGTCCCATTGGAGATATCAAGCATCCTCAATTTTCACAGATTTTACTGGGATTCGACAGTTCTAAGCACCTCACACAATCTGGCCCCAAGAGATTAAAGAGAATAAGTGTAGAATAGTGCAAGAGAACTGAAGCTAAAGCATGTAAAATCATCTCTTGTTGTACTTGTCAATTTCTGATCAGACAGTACCACATCGTGTTATATGCAGATATCTTCAGACATAGTAAAATCCATGTACTGTACTCTTCCTATTCAACTACAGTGCTTGCAGAATTTGCAAGACCAGTGCCTAAGGCTTAGGATCTACCTCATTAAAAAAAAATCATGTAGTTAATGGTCTCTCAATAGCTGGTAGAAGGTATTATACACATACCTCATATTTATGGAGCGACATTCACACACAAAATACATTCAAAATGCCAAGTAGAACTGCACAGGAAAGTAGTATACTGCAAAATACAGTTTAAAAATGGTTTCCATGATTCGGAAATTGACAACAATATGATGAAAGAAATTTACAATTTTCAAGCCCCTCAGAACAAGACTGAAAATTTTCACATCAGAGGTCAAACTGGGCAATCATAGAAGACAATAGGCATTACTAAGGACGGAATCAGACTGTTTTTATATGTTCTGTCAACTTGAAAGGGGTTTCCCCTCCCTTGCCCTTTCCAGCCTCAGGTATACAGCCCATGTATAGGTCTCCTCTTTTCCTCCTTTTGGTTATTAATACTTATTTCTACACAACAAAAAAGAGACACAGGGCCAGATTCAGACCTGTTGTAATCAGGTGACTCAAACGGACCTGCAGCCACTTACTTGAAATTAGCCCCCCGTTTATAAATTATTAACTATCCCAGAAGAATATTAAACATTTGGAGATTACTGAATTTTCATAAATCACATTAACTCAGCCAATTTGACAAGTTGTTTGGAAGGCAGAGAGCAATTTCTTCCTGTGCTGTGTTGTGAAATGTCCATAGAGTATATACAAAACTGACTTTTAACTCATTTAATTATTCCATTAATTCCAATATTTAGTTAAACTTACAATTTTTCAGCTAACTAATCCTTGAGTCTAAATATATCTGGGGTGGAGCAGAGGAGTTTTGACTATATTTAAATATTGGTTGGTTTATTCTGCACTACTGGATGTGATGTTGTGGTGAAGTACTGTAAATACTGCACTCTAGCTGCTTTAATAAATCACTGATGGTGGTGGCTTAATGTTTCAATGATTTCTGTTCTTTCTGAACATTAATGAGAACCTTTTCCTGCATTCCTAAGTTTTGTTTATCTATAGATATTGTAAGTCTCAACATCAAGGTCAGCTTGAGGCCAAACTCAAGATGTGGCTCCTGGGATGTGAACAGCGGCATCATATTTCTCTTATATTGTATTGCTTTCCCTGTGAATTCCTGACTTAGGCCCATAAGGGGACAAGGCATGTTAGGATGCATGGGAAGGGATAGAGTTCATATCCTCACACTCCTTCTTAGCTTTGGTTTTCTATTGTGAAGTTGATGCTGTTCAGACCTATGCTTATGAAGGAGCTAACACCAGACTGCTAAAATATGTAGAATTTTGAAATGAAGTCATTTAACATATAGTAGTTCCATAATCTGTAATTAAAAATGTATAAGACTCATTTTTGTGCAGGGACCATATTTTCATGTGCTTTTACAGTGCCAAGCTCAAAGAATAACAAGCCTTTCCACATGTCATAGCTTCTTTATAATATCTAGGTGATAAGTTAATGATAGCATAAGAGAGTTCCCATTTTAACCTTCCTCCACGCTGCACATAGCCAAGATCTTTTAAATCAGAAGTTCATTTCAAAAGCTTATGTGACAGAGGAGGAAAAAGGTCTGGGTGTATTGGTTGATCACAGAATGACTATGAGCCTCCAACGTGATGCAGATGTGAAAAAGGCTAATGCAGTCCTAGGCAGGCACAGGTGAGGTATTTCCAGTAGACACAGGAAATATCTGTTACCATTATACAAGGCACTGGTGAGACCTCATCTGGAATACTGTGTGCGACTCTGGTCTCCCATGTTTAACAAAGATGAATTCAAACTGGAACAGGTATAGAGAAGGGCTACTAAGATGATCCTAGGAATGGAAAATCTACCTTATGAGAGGCGACTCAAAGAGCTTGGCTTGTTTAGCCTAATCGAAAGAAGGCTGAGAGGAGATATGATTGCTCTCTATAAATACCAGGGAGGGAGAGGAGTTATTTAAGTTAAGCACCAATGTGGACACAAGAACGAATAGATATAAAATAGGCATCAACAAATGTAGGCTTGAAATTAGACAACAGTTTCTAACCATCAGAGAAGTGAAATTTTGGAACAGTCTTACAAGGGGAGCAGTGGGGACAAAAAACCTAACTGGCTTCAAGACTGAGCTTAATAATTTTATGGAGGGGATGGTATGATGAGACTGCCTACAGTGGCATGTAGCTGATCTGTGACTGCTAGCAGCAAATATCTCCACTATCCAGTGATGGGACATTAGATGGGGCAAGCTCTGAGTTACTACAGAGATTTCTTTCCTAGGTGTCTGTCTAGTGGGTCTTGCCCACATGCTCAGGGTCTAACTTACTGCCATATTTGGGGTTGGGAAGGAATTTTCCCTTTGGTCAGATTGCAGAGACCCTGGGGGGGTTTCGCCTTCCTCTGCAGCATGGGGCACAGGTGACTTGCAGGTTTAGACTAGTGTAAATGGTGGATCCTCTGTAACTTAAAGTCGTTAAATCATGTAATTCAGTCAGAGGTTAGGGATCTATTACAGGAATGGGTGTGTGAAGTTTCTGTGGCCTGCAATATGCAGGAGGTCAAACTAGATAATCATGATGGTCCCTTCTGGCCTTAAAGTCTATGAGTCTACTCTGCATGCTAACTCCTACCAAGTGTAGTAACGCTTACATAATTTAATACCGGTTGCTTTTTAATGCATTGTGGTCACGTAAGTAAGTCTATCAGAAAAAGTAAACAACAACAGGCTAAGGCATTGTGGTTTAAATTCAGGGAATTTAAATAATTAATTTAAATCACTCGATTTAAAAAATAATTTATTTAAATCAGGTTGAGGCTTTGTGTGATAGTTACAAGGCAAGCTGCACTTAGATCCCTTTTAATCTCTCTCAAGTGCACCCTTCTGGGGACAGGTTTTGCCACCATCACCCCTCCTTCTCTGGGAGCAACGATGTGGTTCTAAACTGGATTTCTGGGCTGCAGGCCCCCTCTTTACCATCTGTGTTAACCAAACAGGCTCAACTGCATTTAGCACCTGTAAGCTCTTTACCTCCAGGAGCCTATGACAGCAGCTGATTAAATGACTCAAAAACAACTTCTTCAAAACAAAGCATTATTTATTCACTCTACCTACACAGTAAGCAGAGCAAATGTATATAACAAAAGAAGGCCTATCTACATTTCCCCTTACCAAAACCTTATCTTTCCTTGCAAGCTTTAGTAAGTTCCATTTAGCCCAGTTACCTCCATCTCTGGGTTGGGAGAAACAGTGTGCCCCGCTGCAGTGTACTCTCCGTCTCCCTCTCTCTCTCTCTCTCTCTCTCTCTGAATCCCCATCAATGCTCACTGACACTCCCTGGGGAGCCTCTGGCTACTCACTCAAACCCCTCACTGCCCCCCTTCTTCTCTAGACCAGCAATTTTAAGGTTTAAGCATCCCCTTTGATCCTAGGTTTGGCCTGGAAAGAGTAAACTTTGCCATCTTAGCTGGAGCCAGGCCAGAGGTATTTGCCATATATAGGGCCCTACCAAATTCACAGTCCATTTTGGTCAATTTCACGGTCATAGGATTTTAAAAATTGTAAATTTTATGATTTCAGCTATTTAAATCTGAAATTTCATGGTGTTGTAACTGTAGGGGTCCTGACCTAAAAAGGAGCTGTGTGGGGGTTGCAAGGTACTGTAGGGGGGGTTGTGGTACTGCTACCCTTACTTCTGCGCAGCTGCTGGCGGCGGCGCTGCCTTCAGAGCTGGGCAGCTGGAGAGCGGTGGCTGCTGGCCAGGAGCCCAGTTCTGAAGGCAGAGCCATTGCCAGCAGTAGCACAGAATAAGGACTGGCATGGTATAGTATTGCCACCCTTACTTCTGCGCTGCTGCCTGCAGAGCTAGGCCCTCAGTCGCCAGCCACCACTCTCTGGCCGCCCAGCTCTGAAGGCAGCAGCTCTGAAGTAAGGGTGGCATGGTATGGTATTGCCATCCTTACTTCTGCGCTCCTGCTGGCAGGGCGCTGCCTTCAGAACTGGGTGCCCGGCCAACAGCCAACGCCCTCCGGCCGCCCAGCTCTGAAGGCAGTGCAGAAGTAAGGGTGGCAATACTGCGATCCTCCTAAAATAACCTTGTGACCCCCCCTGCAACTTCCTTTTAGGTCAGGACCCCCAATTTGAGAAACACTGGTCTCCCCCGTGAAATCTGTATAGTATAGGGTAAAAGCACACCAAAGACCAGATTTCATGGTCCATGATGCGTTTTTCAGGGCCATGAATTTGGTAGGGCCCTAGCCATATATGTTAGTTACAAGGTATAGTGGGTTTAATTAACAAATAAACACTCTCCTGATGGGTTTACAATCTAAATGTTGCAGCTTTGTGCTCATTCAGGAGACACAGGAAGCAAAATACACTAGAACTAAAAATAAAAATAACTCATTACAATTTTCAAGCTAAGGGAAATGCAAAAGTAAACAAATGGCAAAAGAGTACATTCAAATGTAAAAATTGTCATTTTTACTAATCTATGGTGTTATTACTAAAATAGAGAACTATATTATTTTAAAATAAGATTTGTCTTAAAGTTTCACCATCAGGTTAAAAACACTTGTTATAACATGTGCACTATATAATCATGAATAGATCTTTATACTTGTCTGCTGTGTTTACAAAGAATTACTGTTCCATAAAAAGGCACTCAAAGTATTAAATAAACTTAGATCTACTTTTGCTTTTGTTTTTAAAAGCAACATTTTAAAAAGAATTGTGTGTTAAAAGAGCAAGTGTTAAGAGTTCCAGAACCATTTAATGTAGAGCTTTATGAAAATAAACATGAAGTAAGGTAAGAACTATTTGTTTAATCTGGATACAGCTCTACTTGCATTCATACTGTTCCTGACCGAAATTACAACACAGCTTTAGATATGTGGATTGTGAAAGTGATTTACCTTCAAGTATGATTGTTACTGTTTCATTTTTGGCTTGAAACAGCCAAAATAAGCTTTTCATAGAGACCCGCCCCCTCCCCCAACATTAACCCCTACCCCCATTCCACATTAAGAACTTAGTTCTTAGAAGATTACTTAGTAAAAGTCAGCATATTGGCTTAATGGACTGAACAGCAACTAAATATAGTATTTATGTAATTACATTTATTTATGCCTCATCTGTCGGAGAGGCTGGTTCCATTCTAAAGGCTGGAACTTTAGCCAGGAAGTTTATCAATCAGTTTTCAGTTTTCTATAATTGACAAAGGAGTGTTTGTTTTTTTAATAAGGATCAGAGGGAGAAGCAGCATTTCTGCAGTGAGGTAAAAATCTGCAGCCTTCATGAAATTGCAGCAAGTTGTTTTGGTAGCCTATAGCTAAAGATTGGAACTTGTGCCAATCTGAGTAATTTTCACTGCTGGTACATGTTCCAGTTTGTCTAACTTAGCTTCAAAATCACTATAAACACATCAAGAACAGAGAAGAGGTGCTCAATGGGAATTCTGGTGAATTATTACTGGGGACCAAGTTCCAACCACTATTACTAATATGAAAGAGACCCATGTTAGCCATCCTTCCAATTCTGGATGAAAAACATTTGGGGAAAAAATATGACATTTGACCTGGAAAATTGTAAATTGGCAGTATACTAGCTATACAGGACGCCAGCACAAACACAGAGAAAATACTTCTAATAAAAACAGTATCACTTTAAGTCATCGTAACCAAATACTATCCAGAAGTCTTGTTAAACAGGTTAACCCCTTTGATTTCTGTTAAGAGATAAAAACAGATATTTAAAAACAAAGTATAATTTTACCACTGATGCTCCTTTTATTTGTTGTATTTTCTACTATTTAACTCTATGGCAAATTGTTAATTTATATCCCTAAAAATGTGGTATGTTTCTTCCTTTTATGCTTTTTCCTTACTATAACAAGCTTACTTATGGAAGTATCTTTAAAATACAATATTATTTACAGCAGAGGAAGAATTAACTAACTTGTCTTATATATGGTGATCTCATCATTTTAGCATTTGCCAGTGTTGAACTGTTTGAGTCTGGTTTGCTCAGCTGCTGTGTCTGCAGTTGATTATTTAGGGCCCAGCCTCATGGGAGCAGTCATTTTGTTTTTATAATTAACACTATAGATACCCGCACATCTGCTAAATTCCAGACTGTATTTTGCCTTTTCTGTCTTACCATGAATACTTCCCAGTAGAATATCACCAGCTGTTGAAGACAGAAATGAAGATTCTGCATAAAGATATTTGGTTTTCAACAAACCATCTTCAGTAGAAATTTTGATGGATGTCCCCTGTAGTTTCTCTATATTCACACTCTGTAAGAGAAACGAGCTGAAATAAGCACCATGGAAACAGGGCCGGCTCCAATGTTTTTGCCGCCCCAAGCGGCGGGGGGGGGGGGGGGGGGGGAAAGCCGTGATCAGCAGCACTTCGGCGGCGGCTTCATTCTTCGGCGGCAGGTCCTTCCCCCCGAGAGGGACTGAGGGATCCACCGCCAAATTGCCACCAAAGAGCTGGATGTGCCGCCCCTTTCCGTTGGCCGCCCCAAGCACCTGCTTGCGGCGCTGGTGCCTGGAGCCAGCCCTGCATGGAAATATGCCAAGGCTCTTTGAGAGACAACAGAACTACATGACATGCATTTACCCAGATACAAAACACAAGTGGAGTGTCAGATCTCAGCTAGAAGCTACATAACACACAAAATAAATCATCATATTTTGCACTTCCATTCTAGGACTTTAAAGCACTTTATAAGTATAAACCGAATTAATCTTTACAACATCTCTGTGTGGAAAGGAAATATTATTATACCCATTTTACAGGTGGAGAACCTGAGGCACAAAGAGGTTAAAAGGATTTTTAAAGGCAACACAAAAGAGTCTGTGGCACAACCAACAATAAGGTTCCAGTCCTGTGTTTTACTCACATGACAAGAGTGATCTTTAACTCCCCAAATAAGGGGAGTTAAAGATCTCAGCCAGAACCTACAAAATGAAGTAAATTTAATCTGTTTCAAAAATAAGTTAAAGAATATGATCAAAATTAATAACTGAGGGTTAATGATCTTGAGACAGACTTTTGCAGATATTTAAGAGATGAAGTTAAAATGACATGCTTTCATAGGAAGTAGTTTACTGTGAGCAACACCATACCAACACTATACATAAAACATAATATGAACATTGTTCCTCTTGCCCCATGTGGGTTTGAAGGTTCTGTTCTGCTGTTTACTCAGACTTTTCATTGGCTCACTTTGTGAACATGACACATGAAAAACTGATAAAAGACAGGCAGAGCAGAGCAAAGTAATATCATTATTTGTAGTAGTTGTATTACTGTCGTGCGAGCCCTAATCCATAGACCAGGACCCCCAGCTAAGCAGAGCCTTAAAGGTGAAGGCACGGGGTTTAAATCCAACATGGCTGAAGACACAGGAAAGGAATTTGAAGGTATCATCTTGGACAGACTGGAGGGGTACAGAGTGGGAGTAAGTAGAACTTGGCCTTTGTGCAAATAGACTTGTAACTATTTGGACATGCACAGTAGGAGATGCATTCTCATGTGATTACAAAGAAAAGAATTAAATTCTTATAGATTCATAGATTATAATGTCAGAAGGACCACTAAGCTCTAGATTGGTCTCCTGTATGAAACAGACCATAAGATTCCCTAAATTAATTCCTGTTTGAACTAGAGAACAACTTTTAGAAACACATCCAATTTTGATTTTAAAATTGCCAGTGATGGAAATCCACCACAATCCTTGGTAAATTGTTCCAATGGTTACTTCACTGTTAAAAATTTGCACCTTATTTCCAGTCTGAATGTCTCTAACTCCAACCTCCAGCCATTGGATCATGTTATACTTTTCTCTGCTAGACTGAAGTGTCCATTATCAATTTTTTGTTCCACATCGGGGTGCTTATAGACTGTGATCAAGTCTCCTTTTAACCTTCTCTTTGTTAAACTACAGTAGAACCTCAGAGTTACAAACACCTCAGGAATGGAGGTTGTTCATAATTCTGAAATGTTCGTAACTCTGAACAAAATGTTATGGTTGTTCTTTCAAAAGTTTACAACTGAACATTGATGTAATACAGCTTTGAAACTTTACTATGCAGAAGAAAAATGCTGTGTTTTCCCTTTATTTTTTACTAGTTTACATTTAACATAGCACTGTACTGTATTTGCCCCTTTTTTTTTTTTTTTTTTGATCTCTGCTACTGCCTGATTGTGTACTTCCAGTTCCAAATGAGGTGTGTGGTTGACTGGTCAGTTCATCACTCCGGTATTCATAACTCTGAGGTTCTATTCTAAACAGACTGAGCTTCCTTAAGGCTTTCACTATAAATCGTGTTTTCCTATCCTTTAATCATTATCATGGCTTTTCTCTGAACCCTCTTCAATTTATCAGCATCCTTCCTGTATTGTTGACATCAGAACTGGACACAGTATTCCAGTAGTCACACGAGTGCTAAATACAAAAGTAATATAACCTCCCTACTCCTACTACATATTCCTCTGTTTTTATACATCCAAGGATCACATTAAATTTTTTGGCCACAGCATCAGACTGGGAGCTCACATTCAGCTGATTATCCATCATGACCCCCAAGACTTTATAAAAGTCGCTGCTTCCCAGGAAAGAGTCCTCCATCCTGTAAGTATAGCCTACCTCTTTTGTTCCTAGATGTATAACTTTACATTTGACCATATTAAAATGCATATTGTTTACTTGGGCCCAATTTACCAAGCAATCCAATACTTACAAGTTCAGCATGATTTGTTTTGTAATTATATAATAATTCAAGTTACACTCCTGTTCAGCATGTTTTAAATTTGCCAGCTTTGCCTTTTTCCTTAATAAAATGTAGTGTGCAAAATCATTATCCATCCTATGAAATGATTTACAGCCTTGTGGTGTACATCAGCTCATCTTAAAATCCACTTTGGCATTTTAATGCTATCTTCGCCTTATAAGATGAACAAGTTCATGAGAAAAACCAATCTCCCATCCCATACAATCCTCTGAAAAGGATGTGATGTAGAAAAGTTTTTACAAATATAAGGACGTGTCATCAAACTCTTCTGTCTAAGGTTCTCTCTCTCTCTCTCCACCCCTGCTATGTAAGTTTACAGTCAACTAAGTTTGGGAGTGAAATCCGCGCTCTCATTACAGCCCCTTTATGCCACATAAAACAGCCAAAGCAGCATAAAAGGGTCTTAAGAGCCCTGTACCTCACTGAGGGTACTGCAGTGGTGTACGCACAGTGGAAGACCGCTCTTGAGGACATCCTTACAAGCCCTGGCATAGGGGCATGCTGGGAGCAGGGATGGTGTAAGGCATGTTGGAGGAATGGGTCACAGAACTGCAGAGATTTTGGGCAACATTGCAACCCACAGGGCAATGGGGAGGCTGCCTTAGCCCTGGGACCTAAGTTAAGTTATGCAAGGGGCCTCTCCAACCCCCCAGACAGCCTAGGATTAGGAGGGCACAAAGATGGTTTATCGCTTAGGCTTTAGAGGCACAGCCCAGACTCTAACCCTATATTTCATATACAGTGCACAGCTAGAGTGATATTTGGTCTCAGACCTCATATAATTCAATAATATTCATGGATTGTTGCCAACTTCTGAAAAGTCATTTAAATATTTTATTTAAAACTAAACTGCTCTATTGCGATCAAGATTCCATGTATTCAGCAATTCCACAGCTGTGGCAGTTGCCACACAAACCAACATGTCCCTCAAAATTATGTTTCAGAATTTAAGCTTTCATTTTTAAAAAGGTTGAGGGAGAGATTTTCAAAGGCACAACTGGCAGTTAGGTACCCAACTCCGATGGAAAGTGAATGGAAGTTCGGTGCCTAACTGCTCTTTATGCCTCTGAAAACTCTCCCTCTAAGGCCTTGTCTACGCTACACAGTTTTGTCAACAAAAGTGAGCTTTCATTGACAAAACAGTGGAGGTGTACACACTGCAATGCTCCTCCCACCGATATAACTCCCCTGCTACGCTGACATAATAAATCCACCTCGATGAAAGGCATAGGGCTTTTTGTGACATACTTAGAGTGACACAGCTTCAATGTAGACACTGCGCTTTTGTATGTCACCCTAACCTGATCGGTCTGGTCATCAGTTTGAACTCCTCTGCCCTGAAGGTACACATGTATGTATCCCTCTGCCTTTTAAAGGCCTGGGAATTTTTGAAATTTCTCTTCCTGTTTGCTCGGCCTGGACAGTTCACACAGCATCTTCCCGGGTGATCATGCTGGCTTTCTGCAACAGATGTGCTTCCCCATGGAATACACCGGAGCTGTTGGATCACACTGGGTCTGTGGGGAGAGGAGGCTGTGCAGTTGCAGCTTTGCTCTAGACTTAGGAACTTTGATTCCTATGGGCTGATTGCTAGCGGCATGCAGGAGAAGGGGCACGAAAGGAACACGCAGCAGGCCCATGCTAAAATCAAGGAGCTGAGGCAGGCATGCCAGAAGGCAAGGGAGGCCAACCATTGCTCTGGTGCAGCACTGAAGACATGCCGCTTCTACAAGGAGCTGCACGCCATCCTTGGTGGCAACCTCACCTCTACCGCCAATAGCCCCGTGGATACTTCAAGGGGACTAGAGGCAGTGGCCAGCGCAGTCAACTCCGAGGATGAAGTGTAGATGAGGAAATGGAGTTGGAGGAGGAGGTGGAACACACAATAGGGTGATCTGATAGCACGGTGAGTCAGGACCTCTTTTTGACTCCAGAGGGGTATAGCCAGTCCCAACACTCTGGCTCTGGCATGCCTGAAGCAGGGGACACGAGCATGGGTAAGCACGC
This sequence comes from Emys orbicularis, assembly GCF_028017835.1. Lineage (NCBI taxonomy): Eukaryota > Metazoa > Chordata > Testudines > Emydidae > Emys > Emys orbicularis. The sequence goes on along the minus strand of NC_088683.1, from coordinate 27,539,393 downwards.
ATTTTGCTTTGATACTTCATTGTGAGAGGAGATTGAGCTCTCATGTACTTTGTTATATGGTAAAGGATGGATAAGGGAAAGAAATTAACAACAGAACATATGCAGATACACAGCGCGGGCCCGGCAGAAAAGTTTGTTAATGTAGACCGGGAGGTCCCAGGAAACCTCCATAGAGGATGATTAAGCTACTGGAGGACCACAGAGAGATGCTCAAGTCGCTCATTAGGCTACAGTCAGAGCACATCCATGCACAAGTCCCTCTACTGCCAATACAGAACTCCATTCCATGCCCTCCCCAAACGCCCCCACCACATTCCATGCATATTCCCAGTCCCTCGCAGTACCCCTTGCATTCCACCCCTAGAGACTGGTTTCACAATGAAAGCTGGAGTTACACACAGCTCTGAGACACATAACTGAGAGACTGCTCCTCATTTCCATGTCCCCTGTTTGAAGAAATATTTGTGTTTTGTTGTGTTATTAAACTTTATTCTTTTATACAAATTGACTCTGTATCTGTGCCATACACACATTAGTTGGTGCTAACATTCAAACACAGTGGCTATTGGCAGGAATATTTGCTCAGTACAATTAACGCTCAGGAAGCAAGCACTACAGGGGTCATTCAGGGAGCCAAATAAACATTGCCTGGCTTCACATAAAGACACATTCCTAGGAATCATTGTCAAAATGTTCCTTCAAAGCCTCCCCAATTCAAATAGCACCCTGCTGTGCCCTTCTAATTGCCCTGTATCTGGCTGCTCAAAATCAGCAGCAAGCCAATCAACCTCAACATTCCACCTCTGGGGAAACTTTTCCGCCTTCGGTTTGCAAATATTGTGCAGAATACAGCAGGCTGAAATGACCATAGGAATATCTTCCTCACTGAGGTCTAACCTGCCAAAAAAGCAGTCCAACAACCTTTTAATCTGCCAAAGGCACATCCATCGGTTATTCGGCACCTGCTGAGCCAGTTGTTGGAGCACTACTTGCTGCTGTTTAGGTTCCCGGTGTAAGGCTTCATGAGCCATGGGAGTAAGGGATAGGCAGGTCTCCCAGAATCACTAGGGGCATTTCCACATCCCCCACTGGAAGCTTCTGGTCTGGAAAGAAAGTCCCAGCATGCAGCTTTCTACACAGTCCAGTGCTCCTAAAGACGTGGGCATCATGCACCTTCCCTGACCACCCCGCACTGATGTCAATGAAAAGCCCCAGTGATCCACCAGTGCCTGCAAGATCATGTAGAAGTAGCCCTTTCAGTTGATGTTCTCCTTCTCAAGATGGTCTGGGGTCAAAAGAAAGATATGTCTTCCATCTATTGCCCTGCTGCAGTTAGGGAATCCCAAAGCCTTGAAGCCATCAAGTATTTCCTGAACATTACCGAGAGTCACAGTCCTTCATAGGAGGCGGCGATTAATGGCCCTGCACACTTGCATCACCACAACCCCCACGGTGGATTTTCCACCTCCAAACTGATTCGCAACTGACGGGTAGCAGTCTGGAGTCGACAGCTTCCACACAGCGATTGCCACTCGCTTCTCCACAGTGAGGGCAGCTCTCATTCTGGTGTCCTTCTGCTGCAGTGCTGGGGTGAGCTCCCCACACAGTTCCAGGAAGGTGGATTTGCGCAGCCAAAAGTTCTGCAGCCACTGCTCGTCATCCCCTACGTTCATCACGATGCAATCCCACGCAGTGCTTGTTTCCCGAGCCCAGTACTGACAGTCCACCGTGTGCAGCTGCTCCGTGAATGTCAGCAGCAATCTTGAATTATTTCTTTACATGGCACACAGCAGGGCAGGCAACACTGATTCATTTTCTGTTTCATAGCTTATGAAACACAGCGGGACCAGTCACGTCGTGTTCATAATGCTCATCACCAGACTGGTCAGCAGTTCAGGATCCATGCTTTCAGGCAGAGGTGATGGCAGGCGCACAGTTTACAAGGGCTGTTAAAAAAATGGCACGAAACTAAGTCGGAAGCCCATGAAATGATGGGACAAAACAAACTGCATCATGGGATGGTGAGCACACCCCCATGATGCATCGCAATCCATTCCCAGAGCTCGATGAGTTGCACAGTGGGATAGCTTCCCACGATGCAATACTCTCTGTGTGAAGGCAAAAGCACTGACTGTGGACATGCTCCGCCAACCCAAGGAAAATTGTGTGGACATGCACAACTGATGTAATTAAAGCAGCTTATGATCATTGACCTAACTCTGTAGAGTAGACATGGCCTTAGTTTCTTCTTGTTGCAGTGCTAGTGTAGCTAAGGCACTGGTGGCTCTTGGCATTTTAAGCATCAGGCTAGAATTTTGCTGCCTATATTTCCATACCACTGATAGTAACAATGATGGCTTCACTAATGTAGATGGGGTTCCAGGTGGTCAGCAACATTTTAAACAACGTGACAGGATTAGATGTCACGTTGTTTAAAATGTTGCTGACCACCTGGAGCCCCATCTACATTAGTGAAGCCATCATTGTTACTATCAGTGGTATGGAAATATAGGCAGCAAAATTCTAGCAAAAAGACATCCTCCTGTAGCTACAGCCTAAGTGTAAAGCTGCAGAGCTGCTTTCCTGAATATGCAAAGAAAGCCTGAAACAATAATCCTAAGAGGTGTGAAATACCCCCTGTATCCTCATGGGGTATTAACTCTGGCTCCTGCTGATGACAATTTAAATATTAACATTAACAACAATTTCACTGCTTAACATTTTTATCAGTGATAGCCAGCTAATGGGCTTACTTGTTACTGGATGCAGTGGTTGATATTGAGGTGAAGTGCAATAAGGAAGCTAGTTACTAATGAAAGTTACCGAGGTGAGGAATGAGCATTTCAAGGCACCTCAAAATTCTAAGATCACCTCAGATCTCACCCACAAGTGCATGCCCACAAAAGCAGGATACACAGTTAAGACACATACTATAAACAGAGGAAGATGGGTAAAACAGGGTGGCTCCTCACTGTGACTATTTTTAATGTTGAATCGTTTATCTTTTATAGATTTTTGGCAGAATCTGAATGGCTTTGTTTTGTTAAGTAAGTGTTATATAAGATCCTACAAGTGTAGATTAGCCAATGACTTCCCACCGAAAAAAGTGTTTCACCAATCAATCCACCAGAAATTCTTGGGGAATTCCATTCCTTCTGGGAAAGATCAGAACATAAGAATGGTCATACTGGGTCAGACCAATAGTCCATCTAGCCTAGTATCCTGTCTTCTGACAGTGGCCAGTACCACTTTCTTCAGAGGGAATGAACAGAACAGTGCAATTATCAAGTGATCCATCCCCTGTCATCCATTCCCAGCTTCCAGGAGTCAGAGGTCTAGGGACACCTAGAGCATGGGGTTGTGTCCCTTTCCATCTTGGCTAGTAGCCACTGATGCACTTATCCTCCATGAACATATCTAATTCTTTTTTGAGCTCAGTTATACTTTTTTAGATGCATTACTTCAGCCTTGCAAAACTCATTTCGCCTACATGCACAGGGTGATTAGTTTTCTTTAGGTGTACAAGTAAAATATCATTAGTTCATTCATCAGTATAGTAAATGAGAGTGAGTAGATTTTGTGACTGGGCAAGTTTTCATGACAAGTTTGCCATAGTGCGTTAATTTCCAAGTCTCAATAAAAAATACTTGAAGAAGCAAACCATACTTTCTTTCTTATTTATTTATTTATTGCTCTCATTCTTTGTTTTATAAGCACCTTGACCATTTCTTCATTTTGTCTAGTATTTTAGAAAACAGCTCCCTTTGTGGCTGAAATCTTGGGTGTCCAATTTCAGCCCAGAAGAAATTATAGAGCATAGCTAGAAACCCCTCACATTCCTGGTTTATAATGGAAATGCTGACAAACCCATAACTACATAATGATGACTACCACTAATGGAACAAAAGTGTAACAACAGCACACATTGCAGATATAACGCAGCCTGATTACTAACAGAAACTGCTATTTGAGAAAAGCCAAATATCACACTCGAAAAACTGACTGCCCAAGTACTGCATTAAGAAATTTTACTCTGTAGATGAACATGATGGGCCAAATTCTGTTCCCAGTGCCACGGCTGTAAATTCAAAGTTACTCCACTGACCTATATAAAGAAACTGTGGATTTACAAAAGTGTTACTGAGAGCAGAGTAGTCCTTAACTATATTATCTAAATTATTATGGGCTTTTAGGAAAGTACATTTCCAAATATTAAAAGCTGTATGAAATTTATTTGAATGTTTTATTGCTTCAAAAAAATCACATTTTAGCAGAACATTTATGTAAAAAAATAGTAATATTTCCAAGGTTAAAATGCATCCATTACATTAGAGTATCTTTAGATAGGCTGTAGTTTGTATTTACAATACAAATGTCACATTCTAACACATGGAATACTTATGTGTCAGATTCTGCTCTGACACTGGCTTTACACTGTTGCAACTCCATAGCTAAATTCTACTCTTGGTAAAACCAGTGTAAATTTGGAGTAAGTCCATTTAATTCATGGATGTAAATGAGAGTAGATTATGACGAATGACTTACTTATGTTAATCCTAATTTACACCAACATATATGAGAAGAGAGCCAAAGCTAGTATGTTGTAAAACAAGTGAATCTGCTTTGAAATATGGCCCCTTACACTACTCTGAATCTTACTCAATATGAAAAAGCAAGGGCCCCAATCCTCAGGTCAGGCCCAAGGTCATTCCTCCAGATGACTGTATGCTAAAAGGCCAGGCTGGGGTAGCATAGTGCCAGCATAGCCAGAGGAATTCTCATCTGTCTAGTTAGGACAGCTTTAGAGTCCCTTTGCACCACTGAAGCAGGGGCCCAGATCTGGTCCAAGGAATGGTAGCTGTACAGAATACTCTTATCTCTCTTACCATGAAAAAAAGCAAACGAAGGACAGTGGCATGAAACTTGCCTTATGATGCCATCTGCTGGAAAATATGAACTATTTCTACTTTAAAACTGGTTTGTATTAACCACACTCTTCAGTTCACATTGTATGATTAGTATTACCATTGTATAATTAGTATTACATACTCTCATTCAGTATTTTACCTAAACAACTAACCAGATATACACAAACCATTTTCTGCTTTAGTTTTGTTTACTTTACAGCCCTGAAATTATTAGATGTGATTAAGATCCATTGTACAGTATCTTGTACACAATTTTTGTTAAAACGTTATGGACAACATGTTCAAACTTGGTTGCCTAGAGTTAGGCAGCTAAATCCATATTTAAGAACCTAAATAAATCAACTGATTTTCAGAGATGCTTAACTCCCATTAACTTCAGTGGAAGCTGTGGGTGTTCAGTACTTTTGAATATCAAGCCACTTTTAATTGGGTACTTAAATATGGATTCAGATGACTATTTTAGGCACCCATATTTAAAAATTTTGGACAATTTAATCCTAATGTAAGGAGTCACAACTAAGCTGGAACTGACAGAGTTGCATCTACTTATTCCATAGCTAATTTGTTCCTATGTTAGAATAAAAGGAGATTGATTTTTATTTTTATTTAATATTAACAAAAACTAGCATTTAAATCTACTATGCTAGAATTCATATTTATAGATTGACCTCACATGCAAAATTTAAAATGAAGCAAGTTAAACAGTCAAAGATACAAAAAGTAGTCTTGTCAGCAAGATACCAGATTTGAATCTTAGTTTAGTAATTTAACTGACATACTTTATAAAAGACAAAATAAGAAATCTTGAGTTCCAGCCTCTGATCTCTCCACACGTGGGAGAGGCTGTATTCATTATTATTATTTGTACTGGTGTAGTGACTAGAGCCCCCAATCAGGACTGGGGCTCCACTGTGCTAGAAAATGTACATATATAAAAGAAAAAAAGACAGTCCTTGCCCTGAAGAGCTAACAGTCTAAGGGCTTGTCTACACAGTGCATTAGTCCACACCAGAGGGTTATAAATTCTAATGTGCACTAGCACAGTGGCTCTCAACCTTTCCAGACTACTGTACCCCTTTCAGGTGTCTGATGTGTCTTGTGTACACCCAAGTTACACCTCACTTAAAAACTACTTGCTTACAAAATCAGACATAAAAATACAAAAGTGTCACAGGACACTATTACTGAAAAATTGCTTACTTTTTTATTCTTACCATATAATTATAAAATAAATCAAGTGGAATATGAATATTGTACTTACATTTCAGTGTACAGTATATAGAGCAGTATAAACAAGTCATTGTCTGTATGAAATTTTACTTTGTACTGACTTCGCTAGTGCTTTTTATGTGGCCTGTTATAAAATTAGGTAAACATCTAGATGAGTTTATGTACCCCCTGAAAAACCTCTGTGCACCCCTCAGGGGTATGTGTGCCCCTGGTTGAGAACCACTGCACTAGCATACTATGCACTAATTGGCCCGTGTGGACACTACTAGCAGTCAGTAAAAGTTCCCTAGTGTGTTTTAATGTAATTCTGTTTCAAACAGACTACAGTACATTAACATGCACTAGGGAACTTTTAGTGCACATCAGCTGGATACACACAGGCCAGTTAGTGCGCAATGTGTTAGTGTGCATTAGAATGTACATCCCTCGGGTGTGGACTAATGCATTGTGTGGACAAGCCATAAGTATATGAAAAAGACAACAACCAGATGGAGGGTAGACAAGTTAAGAATGAGATGAAGATTAGCTGATCAGAATCAAGTTGTGATACATAAACATTTCTCAGCATTTACCTACTTTACATCAGACAACTTGAATTATAAATATAACAATCCCCAAAAGTGAAGACTTCACTTTTTGCTTACACTTTTCTCTGCTGCATGAATATCTGCATTTCCATGAAGAGTTCCCAGACAGATCACTTTGCCTCCTTTAGTTCGTACATGGATTTTATGACTCTGAAAAATAATTATACATATGTATCAAAATAGTTTAGTTTCAGATTCTGTTTATCTTTGTTCTTTCAAACTCCACTGTTCAAATCACTCTTGATCTGCAAACCTCAGCAATCCCACTTATTGAGCTTCTTCTGGAAAACTGCCAAGTGCACTAAGTAATTTTGAAGTAGACATCTTTCCACTGTGGCTAAAACCAAATTCATTTTTTCTTATGATTCAAGATATACACAAATGGATCACTCTGCCCAGTTCTCTTCTTGTGAAAGCAACTATTTTGGAGCCAAATGGTCACACTAACTTAAATGTGGAAATAACAACACGTCAACATGATTTTACTTTTTTAAAATAAAAAATACCATTTTAATGCCAATAATTTCGCAATATTTTGTGGTTCATCCCACTTGAAATCCTGTAATGCGAGATTTCCAATAATACCAAGCTTGTGCTAAAATGTTATGTCGTTGTACAGATACCAAGCATCCGAAAGTCACTTGGTAATTTTCATTGATAGAAGTTGGGTAATTTTTGCCCCGAGTCCTAAAACCTACCACAACCAAGTTTTACCAGTTTCACTTTCTATTGATAAATACTAGCTGGGAGAGCGAGACCAGTAAAATGCTCAGCATATTGGGGGAGGCAGTTGAGGGTCTAAAGCTTGAGAACAAATTAGTCTTCAGCAAAAGTGGGTGTAAATATCTTTCATATTTGTGACCCTCTTTTCTCTCACCCCTTCCTCAGAAATTGATATGATCACTCCACTTACTCAGCAGCTTTAAGGACACACAGCTTCTCCTGAGATGAAAGCGTCACTATGTAATATCTTACTAGGGCGCGTGAAAGACCCACCAAGACTTCTTACCCTCCTCTCTACAAATCATGCATTTTTGGCTACCAACCTGACCAGAAAGCATATCCAAAAGGCAGCTTTATATGTTAACTGTTTATGAAACGCATATTAAAGGCGTGCAAAGGAAAGTAAAGATGTTTGGCTAACAAATTCAGGCTATTATACCATGCTTATTTCATTCTTTACGGTAGAACCAATGGATGGTTGAAACAATCACCTGCAGAAAATATGAAATAAGCATTGAGTTCTGAATACACAAAAGTAATATTTAAAAGAGGATGGGCTTTTGGATTTGTTTGCATTGCATCCTGGGACCTAGATGAAGTAGGACTTTAACCTGGATGTGCAGATTATTATATAGGGACTATATCCTGCAGTTTTTACTCAGACCAAACTCTCCTGCATATTAGATACAAAACAATTTAGAGCAAAGAGGAACAGTGCCAATGCTCTGTAATTAAACAAAACAATGTATTTCACATTTCTATTTTCCTAAAAGAAGCTAACTTAAAATAAAAGTTCAGCAATTCAAATAAGATTACATTAACATCTGGTGCTTGTACCCCCTTTTCAGAAATAACTGGACCTATTTGGCTGCAGCACAGAACCAACATGAAACAGAGGACAGTGATTCAGGAATAAAGTCAGAAAGAAGGGAAGATAAAGTAAATTAACTTCTGACAAACAGGAATTCTACTGCAGAAGTCACCAAACTAATGAAGTTTAAAAAGGAAGATGTCTCAAAGATGCACAAAAGTTAGGTCTTGAGGGACTGAAGAGCAAGGATGTTTACAAAGACTGTCTCAGTCAGGAACTACAGAAAAGCTTAAGCTGTTCTCTAAGTACTTTTAATTGATTTACACCAAGACACATTCAAATAATAATGTATGACAGCATTATTTCAAGGACTAATTGTATTGAACTTTTCTGCAACAAATCTGAGTAAAAAATCTGGGGGCCTCAACCAGCAAAGCACTTAAACAGGTGCTTAACTTTACTCATGTGCTTTGCTAGATTGAGACCTAAAATTGTTTTTAACAATAGCACTCCAAAAAAGCAACAAACTCCCACCACTAGGGTCTAACTTGAGATTTTTTAAAAATTGGAATTGGTATTTGTGATGCTTCCCGGGGCACCCAGGGTTGTGAGGCACCTCACTACCACCTGCCCATTGCATGAGGAAGCCTCTTCTATGACTACCATGGGTCAGCTCCCCAACTCTACCAGCCATGGGCAACACAAGCATTCCTCTCTAGGCTTTGCAGGCCTCACTGTTACTTTACAGGTTAGCGACTGGCACATTACAGCCCTCCGAGTGTTTCCCTGGAGTGTTCAGCTCCTGCTCCACTGGACACTCGCATTATTCACAGATTTGCTGCTTCCAAAGAAACAATATACCCCAGCTTACCAGTTCTACCTCAGATCACCTCTCTACTTAGCACACAGCACGTAGATATGTTTACATTGAAATCAAGTGTAAGTTTATTTAACAAGCTTAGAGATTCAAGTAGTAACAAGTAGAAGTATTGGAAATAAAAGGTTACCTACAAAATAAAATCTTATTTAGTTGAGGATTGGTCCTGCTTTGAGCAGGGGGCTGGACTAGATGACCTTCTGAGGTCCCTTCCAACCCTGATATTCTATGAACCCTCACCTCTAAAGCCTAGACTTAATTAACAAGACACTCTCATATCTAACCAAGTGTTGGTTACCCAAAATCCTTGCAGCGCTTCAGAACCAGGTTGGCTGTGCCCCTCCTTTCATGAGATAGGCATGCTGTCATTGTGTTTCTTTGTCATTCCCCCCACTCCAAGATATACCGGTCCCATCCTTTGTCTTTATTCATAAACAGGACACCTCCTGCTGTTTGTTTCATCTTGTAGATTTCCTTTCTCATACACTTCACAATCTCTCATTTTGCAACTGGCATAGTATGCCTATTTGCATACAACACACAATATCCAAAGGGCCAGAGAGGGAGGGAGGTGTCTGTTAACTCCCGTTGAAAGGAATATTTCCAAGGTACGTCACCTCCTGAAAACCTGCCCTAACTCCAAGACCTTAAGAACATAATTTTCAGTACAGATACATAACTCCTTAAATATTATCTGTACACACATTTTGCAAGGATTATGATGACCAGTGGGCTACTGACGCGTGGTAGAGACCTCACATGCCACCCTTCGGTGAATTACTATGCATATATCCTACATTTTTAAGAGTACATTAAAAGAGGGGCTTTCTCCCCCCTAATTGTAAACTTCCTAATGCAATGCAAGCAGGCAGGTCTGAAAATTTTAGGACATCTAAATAATATGGGGAGTTATTTAGTAATAAGTACTTTTATACACTGAAATAAGCAAATGAAATTTTAAGTGATTCATGCCAGATGATAGCACTTACATTAAGATAGGAGGGAATTTTGGATGGGTGGAACCTAGTTTCCAATATGGACGATCTGTTTTAATACTGCTCCAAGAGCTTCCAACAATACACACAAACGAGGAGGACAAGAAGTTCTATACGCTTTTATTTTATTAGATCAGGGTTGAATTGGTGACCTCTGGAGGATGCCAACCATCTAAATCCAAGCCAGTGGACACCTGATATTTTTAAAACCATAGCCTCCAGTGAAGCAGGACAGGCTGACCTGCACTTGAAAGTAACTCCCATGGAGCACAATTAGCCAGGGATAAAAATGATTGAGCAAGCCTTACTAAAACCTGATGTCTCACTAGGCTCAATAACATCAACAGAAGGAAAATTTGAGGCAATAACTTCTCATGTTAATCACTCTGATTGAATGGGAGAGTAAATGGAACTGAGTGCCAGCTCATGCAAGCAGAAAAGAAGGTTAGAAACTGAATTAAAACAGTAAAGAAAACTCAAAGACTAAAGCAAGAGTAAGAACTCCTAATGTGAGAATAGATGAGATACCAGGAGGGAATGAGTCCTAAACCCATTTTAATGTTGCGGTTAACTTAGCTATTAAACTATTCCTCTACTTCCATATGGAAAATGATCCATTCTATATACCGTAATAAGATATCAGAGATCCTACTCAGGGTAGACCAGGGTCAGATGCTTTGGCTGGGAGTATATGCCTGATTCTCCTCTCACATTTTCAAACTGGAGTAAGTGAGATCAGCATCAGGGCCAAACAGCGAATCCTTCAGGGGACAATTCAAAGAAATCTTAGGAATTTGGTGTTATGACACCTAAAAGAAATTAACCAACTACTAATGGCTTAGTCAAGGGTCAAGTAAAATGGTTGATATTTAATTACAAAAAAACCTCCTGAGTATACATTTTATTCCTCTCTCACATCCCTTTTACTTGTGTTTTCAGATTGTGAGGTATTTTGGTAGTGAGAACCTCTGTATGAAGGGTCTGCACCCAATTAAGGGCATTGCCCAGCACTCTAATTATGGAGTCTCTGCCCCTTAAAGGGAAGGCATTCCGGGGTAGTCCCCAGTGGGGGCATGTGACTGAGACCAAGGCCTGTTGGGACAGGAGGCAGGATATAAATGCCCAGCCACTCTGTCAGTGAAGAGGGAAACCTGGATATAACAAGTGGCAACGAGTTGGGATTAAGAGACCTAAAGGAACAGTAATGGCTGTAGGTCTCCTCAGGCAAGGGGCCTGGAAAAGGTTTGTGAAGCCTTGTGAAGGGCTGTTGCAAACCTAGGAGCGATGGAGAATCTCTGCAGTTGAGGGGTGGAAAAGACTGTTGTGAACCCTGCAACAAGGGATGAAGGACTATTTGCAGAACCTAGCGAGAAACTGACAGGGAGACCTGTGGAAAACTGACAAATGTAGATGGCTTCCTTAGCACATACTGGTCTATAACATATATTAATAAACCATACCCCAGGAGGTGAGATTCTATTTTAGAATTCTTGTTCAATTAGTCTGCAGGGTAACCTATGGCTGTGCACTTGACGAGAGGGGTAAGCAACCTTTGTATAATCTCACTGTATCTGAGCAGCGCATAGCACACTGAGAGTGTTACTGTACTCCAAAAAAATTCACAAGTCTAATCTTTCCTGATTTGAGCCCTATTTCTCAATGCAGGAAGGACTCTGTGCTGACCAAAGAAAAACAGAGGGAGGAAGAAATCAAAACAGCCCTTATTTCTTGCTGAATGTAGAATGAGCTCCAAAGACATTAAATATTTCAGATGTGATAGCAGCAACTCATCTTCTGAAGAGTAAAAAGAACAATGCATAACTTGCCTAGACCTATACTAAGAATCTGAGAACTAGTGACTGTGAAAATCTGCCTTCGTTGGTGTTCTTGAATAACTACACAATCATTTGCTCTAACAGACCACTCTATCAATGGTTTGGGATGACTGCATAATATTTTGTTCTCATCTAGTGGGAAGGGACCTCCTTCCTCCCTGAACTGGAATGCTAAACTGTATTATACTATTTAGCTACTAGGTGACATTTTGTGTAAAATATCTTTTTTAAACAAACTGCAGCCACATCTCGCCAAGCATTAAAGGATCTTATGATGAACATATTTGATGTGTATAAACGAGCTCTGTAACCAGTCCATTTCTAGAACAGGAATGTGACACTCCCAGATCACAATGGTGGGTGGATAGCCTGTGACAACTGAAGTGAGACAGAAGATTTCTATAATGCACAATCAAGCACTTCTTAATTCCATCCAGTAGAGGGCAATAGAACATGGATGCAAAGTCCCACGTAAGTCAAGAGAACACTATGCAGGAATAAAGCTCAGGCTCTGCAGATCGTTTTGCAGGGCTGGGGTCTTAGAATGTAATTTAAACTTCAATTACTTGTAGACTATGCACTTCTAAGTAGTTAAGATCGCTTTATCACTCTTCTAATCATCTTTCTTCCCACTGCTATTATAGGACATTTTCTAAACCAGCAGCATAAATACACTAGACATACATAACTTTGTACGTTTTTTCTAATCACCAGAATACTACTTAAAAAAATTGGCTAAAGCTGTCACAATTTGTGGTTTGACTAAGTAATGAGATGTTGTAATTTTACTAGTATCATAAGCCCTGATCCTGCATATGCTTACACAAGTAATTTTACTCACATGAGTAGCCCCACAGACTTTAGTGTCTGCATGAGTGTGCCCATGTTGACACATGGTAGTGCAAGAGTAAATGCAACTAGTGCAAAGTTTTTTTTAAAAAGGGAAAGTCATATAAAAATGTTTCAGATAAACAGAGGTTTTAGTACAAGAAAGAAACCTTGTAGTCTAAAAATGTCTAATGACATTTCATTTTAGTAAATGTTTGCATCCAGTACTGTGATTTCTTATGTTCTTACTAAATTAACTCTTAAAAAAAAAAAAAAAAAAAGTAAAAACATTCCAGGCCAAGTTCTCTCCCCTACTGTGGCCCATCTGTGCTACGGTGGTATGAAGGAGCCAGATCTCCCCAGTTGAAGGTTCTTCCAGTGAGGTCCTGGCACAGGGGACATTCCAGGAGTATGTCCAGAGGGGAGGGATCCTGTGTTATACTCCAGTGATTGTCGTCTGGCCTCTGGGGGAGACGGCAAGGGGAGTTCAGTCAGCTGGTACAGATTAGAGAAATCCCAAGGCTACTCTAAACTATGATGGGGCAAGGGTGAAAATGGCCTCAGGATCAGGGAATTTCAACTGGCTTTTTGAAGCCCTCTCTTCATTGCACCCAGTAGATGCAAGATACAACAGAGATTCTGGCCCTTAATCACTTGCGGTTACTAGAAAAAGTATGACTAAATCTTACATATGTACCCCTTCTCCCAAGTGGAGATGGCAGTAACAGGAGCCGATTTCAATATAAAAGGGTTCCTCTTAACAATACAAAAGAGAACGGGCTCGAGCCCCTAACCAGAAATCTGGGAAAAACCTACCACCATCCCTGGGCACCTCTAAGAGGCAATACTTCCCCACTCGCAAGCACCAAGTCTGTGTATAGCAAAAGAGAACTTTTATTAAAAGGGAAAGGGAACCAAGCATTAATTTGGGAAAACATCAAAACCACCTTCAAAAGCATGCGACCATAAACAAACCGACCCCACAGTGCATTGGGTAAGTGTCCTTTGCCTCAGTTTCCTACCTTGTGGTGTGAAAGTGTGACAAACAAATGTCTCTTTAACACATCACTCCCCTCTCCCTCCGCTGCACCCCACTCACAGTTGGCTGTCATTAGCTAGTGAAGACCCAGAGTTCAGAGATGTGTTCACAGGGTTCATCTCCCACCCCAGGGACTGGGGGAGGGGCATCGAGTAATGCCTCTGCAACTTGCTAGCAGTTACAACTGTTTCTTTGCTGCCGCTGCCATTGTCTGCCACCACAACCACTGGCCACCATCTCTCTGCCATCACTGGCCACTACTGCTTCTCTGCCACTGCCATGGCTACTGCTGCTTCTCTGCCATCACTGGTCACTGCTCCCACGACATAACGTTCTGAGGTTTTGTCACTTAACCCAGCTCTCAGTGACTTCAGCAGGTAGTGGTGACCCTCACAGCCAGTGCAGTTTCTGCGATATCTTTCACTGTCCCCATACAACATCTAAGGCTATGTCTACACTACCGCAGTAAGTCGACCTACACTACGCAACTCCAGCTATGTGAATAACGTAGCTGGAGTCGACATACCTTAGGTTGAGTTACCGCAGGGTCTACACCGTGGGGGTTTGACGGGAGAAACTCTCCCGTCGACGTACCTTACTCTTTTTGTCAGGGGTAGAGTACAGGTGTCGACTGGAGAGCGATCCTGCTGTTGATTTGGTGGGTCTTCACTTGACCCACTAAATCGACCACCAGTGGATCGATCTCAGAGCATGGATCCAGGCTGTAGTGTAGACCTGCCCTCAAGCTTAGCTCCTAGACCTGACAGCTTTAGGAATCACCAACCAGAAACAAGAACTCTCTATTGAGTCTAATCAGCTCTGTCATTAGCACTCTTTGAGCAGCATCCACAGCATCAAGTAGGAACATCTGTCCCCATCCACTCTCTTCTTCACTGGGATTTGGCATCCCTACCCTCTGCTTAGCGAGTGAGGTTCAGTTTAGGAGAAACCCTCAATCAGGGCATGCTAAGGACAATTCTGCTGCCCTTTACTCATACAATAAGGATTACAACATTTCATTACCCCTGCATTCAAATATTTGAGTGATTTGTATCCCAAGACCAGCCAAACTTGATCATTCTGGCAAAGCAGTTCCAACATGCTGCGCACTTAGGCAGAGTAGGCATGTCTACACAAACACGGTCTGCTCCTAAAGTCTTTTCCCCCAATGCATTACTAGATACCAAGGGAGAGCTCATTCAGATCCTGCTTCATATATTATTTAGTGCTTTATAGTTTTCCTATGTTCTAGTAAACTGAAATGTTTGTTTTAGACCAGGGGTCGGCAACCTTTCAGAAGTGGTGTGCCGAGTCTTCATTTATTCACTCTAATTTAAGGTTTCGCGTGCCAGTCATACATGTTAACGTTTTTAGAAGGTCTCTTTCTATAAGACTATAATATAGAACTAAACTATTGTTGTATGTAAAGTAAATAAGGTTTTTAAAATGTTTAAGAAGCTTCATTTAAAATTAAATTAAAATGCAGAGCCCCCCGGACCAGTGGCCGGGACCCGGGCAGTGTGAGTGCCACTGAAAATCAGCTCGCGTGCCGCCTTTGACATGCGTGCCATAGGTTGCCTACCCCTGCTCTAGACATATACTGCCTCTCACACGGGGGAGAAGCTCCCTGTAAACATCCACAAAACTAACTCATTATCCTTCTTTTAAACTCTCCTTTTCCATGATGCCTATAGAAATCTTCACAACTGTTGGGCTGCTGGCATGCTGAAACTATTGCCCATCATGCTGACCAATACTGCTGTGTTGTTTCCGTGTAGTTCCCTCTCTGTCTGTCTGCACCCATCTGTTGTCTCTTGTCTTATAGCAAGGATTGGCAACCTTTGGCATGCAGCCCGCCAGGGTAAGCCCCCTGGCGGGCCGGGCCAGTTTGTTTACCTGCCACGTCCGCAGGTTCGGCAGATCGTGGCTCCCACTGGCCACGGTTTGCCGCTCCAGGCCAGTGGGGGCGGCAGGAAGCGGCAGCCAGCACATCCCTCGGCCCGCGCCGCTTCCCGCAGCCCCCATTGGCCTGGGATGGGAGCCGCGATCGGCCGAACCTGCGGACGCGGCAGGTAAGCAAAGCGGCCCAGCCCGCCAGGGTGCTTACCCTGGCGAGCCGCGTGCCAAAGGTTGCTGATCCCTATCTTATAGTTAGATTGTAAGCTCTTTGGGGCAGGGTCTTCTCTTTTTTCTGTGTTTGTATAGCACCTAGCACAATGGGGTTCTGGTCCAGTATTGATAGTGCAGAATCTGGAGGGGAAATGGTACATGGCTTATAAAAGGCTTGGTCAGTGCAGGACCTGATCCCGTTTGAAGTTGATGACAAATCTCCCATTAAGGGCCTGACTGTCTACCACTGAAGTTAAAGTAACTCTCTTTTTTGCATTTTTGGCTACCAAAAATACGTAGAAGTGAATGTGTCTGAAAACACATTCTGGGACCAATTCTCCCTTGAATTACATTAATTTTAATACTAGTATAATTCAATTGATTTAAGTGAAATTAATCCTGATTTACATCAGAGTTGGACCCACTGTGAGTATTTCTACAAAAGCGTATTGTGCAGAGAAGTCTGAAATCTTCGGGGTAAAAAGGGGTCATGTCAACACAATGTATGGTATTTAATGGTAATATTAATGTCAGCAATTTAGCTGGAAAGTTATACAAATTTATGGCTGAAAACTCATCCAGAAGGCATGTGATGAACCGAATTAACTTGAGAAGTCAAGAGAAATAGCATGATCTCAACAACAAAAACCAAGGATCCAAAAGAAAACTCTCCTTGTTACTAAATTAAACAAAAACATCATAGGCTGATCTTGGGTGGTACCAAGCTCCTCCTGGAAGATGCTGCATACCTTTAACTCACAATGGGCTTTAGCCTTCACTCACTGAAGTCAAGGCCAATTTTGCCATTGACTTTAGTGAGAACAGATTTTGGCCTACTGGCTTCAATTGTTGTTGAGGGCGCTCAGCACTTCATTGTCTCAAGCCATCTATGATTATTAATTTGCACAATGTAATCCGTGCACTAAAAAACAATGAAATCAGCTATTGTATCATCTGCAAGTGTTCTTGCATGTGCACTACATACCATACGTTCAAGACTAGATTCTGGCCTTATAATACTGTATTCCATAATACACAGTTGCTTTTAAAATAATGAGTACAGAGGAAGACGAGCTCTTTGTACCTTTATTGACTGTAAGATGCTAGTCCCCATCTCAGTTTCTATTCTGCAGCTATCACAGTCTATTTTCTGAATCTTCACACAGCCAGTCCCTGATGTCTTGATATCCAAATCTAGAATAGTGAAAGCAAAAATGGGGCTCTCTTAGTGCTAAAAAAGAAACAAATAACAGTTCTAAAACACTGTAATATCTGGTCTCAATCTATAGTAATTACACGTAGAAGAAAAACAGAGCAGCCACTGAAAATACTCTACAACCACATTCTCTTCCAAAGCTCGGTCATCTTCTATTTCACTGTTGGCCTAGTGTTATTTTACAACATGATTTTCCTTGATAAACTGATAATACTGCAAGCCTAAATACCCTCCAACTTCTGAAATTGTTAAGAGAGGCAGTGTAGCCAATAGAGGATTATAGGCTCCTGGAGAAGAGGGAATAATCCACAGAGCATGCCTCCATCTGAAATTTTCAATCATCTCAAAATATGCCATTCCTATGATCTCAAAAGTACACTTCAAAATTGAGATAACAAATATTGTCTATATATACAGTGTGCGTACGTGCTTCTACAGGGGCAGCAGAAGGGGCACAGGGAAATCAGTACATTGACTAACATACTGCAGAGTAAGTATAGGGAGAAGGTATGAGCCTATGAAAAAGATGTTTACATATATCTGTACATATTGTTTAACAGGCATTTATGGTACTTATTTCAGTAGTATGAGTGCCTCAAACATTTATGAATTTAGCCAAACAACAGCCCTTGGGCCTAGCTGAAATTTGGGGTTCATCTCTGGTGCAAAGCAGTTAAGGAGTAATATACCTATTGGCCCAAGCCTGGTTAGCAACTACCAACATTTGGTGGCAGTACCATAGGCACTGGAACTAGGGGTGCAGGGGGGGTGCTGCAGCACCTACCAGGTTTTACACGGGGCTCCGCTCCTGGCCCTGCATGCTAGGTCCTGGTCCCGTGCCTGAGGGTCCTGGTCACTGGCCCCACGCCTCCACTTCTGGTCCCCCACACGGCCGCCAGCCCCACACCTCCTTTTCTGGCCCCCCATGTGGCCACCGGCCCCGCGCCTCCGCTTCTGGTCAGTCCCGGGTTTACAATGGCGCCAGTGGTGCCATGGAGCCGGGCCCATGCTCAGAAGGGGCCACCGCCTACTCCGCTTGCACTGCTCCCTGAGACCCCACCAGTCTGCTGGCTCCCCCCATCCCGCCCACCACTTGCTCCTCTCTGCCCCCTGGCCCCACCCGCTGGCCCCACCCAATGGCTCCTCTCTGCCCCCTGGCCAGACCCCCAGTGCACCTCCGGCTCCGGGCAGTCTCTGCTTCCCACCACCTGTGGGGCCCCGCCTGTCTCCCCAGAGCTGAGCCGCCTGGGACTGGTGCAGAAGCCTGGCTAGTCTCAGCCAGGTGTGTGTGGGGGAAAAGTGTGGAGGGCTTGGCTAGGCCCCTCCAGGCAAGTGGGTCCTGAGGGAGCCCAGCCAGGGCAGGTCCTGGACTGGCTGATCGCACCACTCCCAAGGGGCCGGAGCAATTCCCGACCCTGGGACCAGCTCTGGCTGCACTGCCGGCTCAGCCCAGCAGACACAGTCGCCTCCCAGCAGGGCCGGTGAGTTCAGCTGGGAGGCAGGGCGTGGGGGAGGGAGTCTCTGGGGAGTCTGGGGGGGAGCTGAGATGTGAAGGGGCGGGGAAGATCTCTGTGTGTTGGGGCACAAGGGAGTGGGGGTTATGTGTGGGGTGCTGGGCAGTTATGGTGGGGCTGTGGGCAGGGGTGGTGTTGTGCAGGATGCTGTGCATTTGTGGCAGGGTCTGGGGAGGGCGCTGGGCGTAGTGGGTCCAGGGGTCTCTGGCCATAGGGAGTCGGGGGTGTTTGTGTTGGGTGAGGGGGGCTGTGTGGCAGGGCATGGGCCCACCCCCGAGGGAAGGGGCATGCTGGCAGCACAGGGGATTGATTGAGTGTGCATCTGGCATCTGCCGGTCTGTAAATAGTGCCCTCACACTGGGCTGGGCAGAGCGGGGCCGCCCTTGCCATGCCGTTCCCCATTGCCCCTGGCTGGCCCCTCACTCTGGGGACCTCCCCCTCCTCCGTGCCATGCTCCATTGCTTCCATGGGGGCCCACAAATTTGGAGCTGGGCCCACAGAAGGTTAATCTGGCCCTGCTTCTGGTCCCCCATTGCGGCTGCCCGCCCCGCACCTCCCTTGGCCCTGCATGCGGCTGCCAGCCCCACCCCCAGCTGTGACCACAGAATTGGCCCCCTTATCCCTGTCTAGGTCCCCCTTCCCAGAGACACGGCCCTGCTCCCGGCCCCAGCTCTGGGGGGAGGGGGGCAGACTGGGGGTAAGGGATCTGGCTTTCAGCACCACCGCTATTAAAAATGTTCCAGCGCCACTGGGCAATACAGCTGAGCTGTTTGTAGGATTTGTACTCACAGCACTGTCTGGATTCAGAGGGAGTTTCTCACTGTTAAGGGATGACATAGGAATTGTACTGGAAAAGAAGAGGCCTCTCCTGGCATCCCTGTCTCTATGACTGCAAACACTATTGTCTTCCAGTTTTTGTAACCGGTAAGATGAGATACCCAAAAGAACACAAGCTAGTAGAGCTCGTGACTCTGACTCAATTGGAGGTTGTGTTGGAGGATTGGCTGCATGTAACAAATCTGGTGGGGAAAATCTGTGAACTGCAAGTGTGCACTGCCAACTGTCAGTATCACCAGTTCAACTGGAAAACAATATCAACGCCCGATGATGTGCTGCCAACTCTCATAATACCTGGTGTTTTTCTTACAGCTTCAGCTGCTGGAATCAAAAGATGGCATGTAGATCTCAGCTTTCATTCAAATAAAAAAGTACATTTCTAGCCCCTGTGGTTGCATAGAAAAGTTTGAAAATATGAAGTCAGTGTACCCTAAAGCCTCTCTTCCAACCCTAATCATCTATGATTCTATAACTCTATGAAACCAACAGGAAAAGAAAAGGAACCGTTTAAAAAAAAGTTTCATGATTTTGTGGAGGGAGGGCCTGAGGTTGGCACTATTGCAACAGCATTGTCAGTCTTACAACAAGGGATGGCAGGAGAGGCCTGAGCCCAGGGACAAGGGGGACCCAGGAACAGGCCCAGGTGCATGTCTCAGTGTGTGGGAGAACAGGGATTGGACACACAGGGCGCATACTCAAACCTCACCTACACAGAATACTACATCTGAACCAGCTACACCTCACATACCAAACTTCATGGGTGTCTTCACAACAACAGCGGCCTTGCTGTCCATGTGGTCCGAGACAATCATCATCTCCTTCAGCGCCTCGTCGTACTTCACCTGTAGGCGATCCAGATCCACACCCTGGGGGAGGCTGCTGTCCACCCCGCTGACAGTGACCAGCGCTCTGTCCGCGTCCGGGTAGCGGAGCGGGTCCAGGGGGCGCACGGTAACGTGGCAGGGCAGCCGCACCTTCAGCTGGCCGAACGGGCTGACAATCAGCGTCCACTCCTTGAGGGGCTTATTGCCCCTTTTCCTGCCCTCCTCGGGGCCCGCCGGGCTCGTCACGAACAGGGCAGAGCGTGACCAGCTGCCGGCACTCGTCCCTCGCCAGGGGCCGCCGCTGCTCAACAGCCCGCGCCGGACCCCTGCCACCCTCACTCCCAAGTGCCACCAGCCCGGGCAGGGGGCCCGCATATTGCCCAGCTTTGATCCCGGCGCCTGCTGTAGCGCCCTCCTCCGCGCGGGGTGCGGCTTGTGGGAACCGGGCACCGCGGGCGAGGGTGGGGTCTGCCCCCCACCGGGCTCCACAGGGACGGGTTATGGGGCCCGCCCTGCCCGAGGGCTGGGGCGCACAGCTCATAGGAGGGGACCCCCCTGCAGCTCCCTCACATAACTCGCAGCGGGGGGAGAGGGTGGCGAACAGGGAACAAGTCACTTGCCCGAGTCTAGGCTGGCAACTTGGTGGGTGCCGCCGCCAGGCGCTCCCCACCCCCACGAGCCCAGGTGGCTGCTGGGAGTTGTAGTTCTGAGCCACAGCAACTTCATAGAGAAAGGCCGCAGGATGAACTACAAATCCCAGCGGGCGACATCCTGACCCCTCAGCGGCCCCTTAGTCCTCTGGCCACGAGCCACGGGGGAGGGTGGGTCTTTCCTGTTCTGCTCCTATTGGACAGGGGGGGAGACGTTGCCACCAATCAGAAGTGAGGGGGAAAGAGGGTAGTGAGGCGGTGCGGCGGATAGGGGGGGAGTTGGCTGTGTCTCCATGACAACCCGAGACGCTCTGGGGCTGGTAAACATGCGGCTCGAGGCTGCCAGGCAGCTGCTAGGGGGACCTGGAGGGAACAAAACGCCCCGGAGGAGGAACCTGACTGGGTAGGAAACACCAGGTAAGAGGAGCCCCGGGTGGCACAGACGCCTCAGTGCAGCGGCTGTGGCTGGTCCCTTGAGGGGGAGAGACGCTGGCTTAAAAGAAGAGGGGGCTGGGGTGCTAAAGGGTGGGGGAGCCGTGAGGTATTTGGGGGAGGGGATCGCACTCTGCAGGGTGTGGGGCACATGTGGAGGGGTCCACGCTGCAGGGGGGAAGCACACCCTGGCAGTGTGGTGAGAGGCATGGGGTGGGCACCCTGGGTAGCTCGGTGAGGGGAGGGCCTGCTCCAGGCACCAGCAAAGGACGCAGGTGCCTGGGGCGGTCAATAGAAAGGGGTGGCACTCCGTCCGTTGTTGGGGCGGCACATCCGGCGGCAGGTCCTTCAGTCCCTCGCTTCCTCCTCGGCGGCTCTTCAGCAGCCGCTCAATCGGATTTATTTTTCTTTTTTTTTTTTCCTCTTTGCCACTTGGGGCGGCAAAAAAGCTGGAGCCGGCCCTGGGTGAGGGGCATGGGGAGGGCACGAATTTCCTGAGGTGGTGCACCATGGGTGGTGTTACACGCCAAGGTGTTGGCGGTGATGTAACGCTGACAGACCCCGGTTGTTGGTGGCAGGCTCAGACCTGGAACTTAAATCATAAGCCTCTACTGCATGAGCTAAAAGCTAAGTGGCTGGTAGCAGACTCATTTTAATTTCTTTCTCTAAGTGGTCTTGGTGCCACTAGATGGGACAGAACACCACACCCAGAAGGTGTGCAGGTTACATACTTCCGCTAGCTGAGGAAGCGCATCCCAAGCTTCAGAGACTTCCCAGTTAGAATCCGGATGAGCCCCCGCGTGTAACGCCGACAGATCCCCGGTTGTCGGTGGGTGGGATTGAACCTGGTGCCTCCGGAGCTTAAAGCATGAGCCTCTACTGCATGAGCTAAAAGCCAACTGGCTGATAGCTAAGGCTGTAGAGCAGACTCATTTTATCTCTCTAAGTGGTCTCGGTGCCACTAGATGGGACAGAACACCGCACTCAGAAGGTGTGTGGGTTACAGTAACACCTAGTGGTCAGAGCAGGAGTCTGTCCTAGTGGCCATAGCGGAATCAGAGGACAGAGCTGGAGTTGCGTTGGGGAGACAAGCCATCAGGCAGCCAGGAGCAGAGGCACATTTGACTTCTATTTTGGGGGAGTAAGGGGCTTAATACTATTAATAATAGGTATAGGTGTAACTTCTGGATTTACCAATTGTTAGTGATACTGAAATTCCTAGGCGATCCCTCGAGGTCGAGGATGATCTCTTTCACAGGTTTTATTTTTCATGGGTTCTTTGGTGACTGAGGAGTCTGATTCTTGAGCCACAGGCTCGTTAGCAGACATTGCAGGTGGTGTTAGAAGACAGGGTTGGGCCACGATTTCTGCGTAACAGTTGTCTTTCCTTTCTTTTCTGGCATTTTTCTGCGACCAGGGCAAGGCAGTTTTCCTCAAAAGTGGACATTCCCTCTCTGACAAGTCTTTGCCAATTATCCCTATCCTGGGCTGCTGTCTCCCAGTGTGTGGGGTTGATGCCACATCTCTTTATGTTTATCTTGAGGGTGTCTTTAAAGCATTTCTTTTGGCCTCCCCATTTCCTTTCTCCTTTGGTGGGTTGGGCGTACAGCAGTTGTTTCGGTAAGCGTACATCAGGCACACGCACACAGTGCCTGCTCCACCTCAGCTGGTGTTGGATAATCAGGGCCTCAACACTGAAGATGTTGGCCTCTGTGAGGACACTGACATTAGTGCAATGATCTTCCCACTTTACGTTGAGTATCTTCCGAAGAAAGTGCTGGTGCTGGCGTTCCAGGTTTTTCAGGAGTTTTCTGTAGGTCACCCAAGTCTCATAGCCATAGAGGAGAGTTGGGATTACCACCACTTTATAAACAAAGTCTAGTGTTCTAATGTTGTGATTGTTGAACACCCGGTGAGACAGTCTGCCAAAGGCTACCATTAAGGCAAATTAGGCGGTTGCCTGGGGCGCCAAGATTTGGGGGCGCCAAAAAGCGGTGCCCCCAATTTTTTTTTACCGTGTTCCTGGGCTGGGCTGGGCTGCCGGCGGCGCACTGACATGTGCGGCTCCGACTCCCTCTCCCAGTGCAGCGGCCGCTCCATGCAATTATTGTCATTGCCGGCGGGGGCGGCGTGCTCGGGGAGGGGGCGTAGCAGAGGTGAGCTGGGGTGGGGAGCCCTGCGGCAGCTCCCCCCCCCCGCCCTGAGGCACACATACACCCCCCGTGGCAGCTCCCCAGCCCCTCGGCTCGGGGAGCCGTGCGGCAGCTCCCCACCCCAGCTCACCTCTGCTACGCCCCCTCCCTGAGCGCACGGTCGCCGCTCCACTTCTCCCGCCTCCCAGGCTTGCGGCGCCAATCAGCTGTTTGGCGCCGCAAGCCTGGGAAGGGAGGAGAATTAGAGCGGGGGCGGCGTGCTCGGGGAGGAGGCGGAGCAGAGGTGAGCTGGGGTGGGGGGAGCTGCCGCGGAGGGGCGCCTCAGGGCAGGGGCGGGGAGCTGCTGTGGGGGGGCGCCTCAGGGCGGGGTGGGGGGCGGGGAGCTGCCGCAGGGCTGCGGGGGGCGCAAGGTGGAAGTTTTGCCTGGGCGCGAAACTTCCTTGCACCGGCCCTGGGCACAGCGAATTCTGTGCTAAATCTTGACTTCTATGTCTGCCCTTTTTGAGAGATGGCTGCCAAGATAGGCAAAGTCAATCCAACGTTGGATGCCAATGCCCGGTGGTAGACGATCTTGGGTTAATGTTTTCATAGCTGCTAAGAAAATGGAGAAAAGAGTGGGTGCCAGTACACAACCTTGTTTTACGCCAGTTTGGATGACAAAGGGCTCAGAGGTAGAGCCACTGCACAGGATGGTGGCAGTCATCTGGGCATGGAGGAGGCTTACAATGGTGATACATTTGTTTGGGCAGCCAAACTTTGACATGATTTTCCACAGAGCCTCATGGTTGGCAGAGTCAAAGGCTTTGGTTAGATTGATAAAGGCCATATACAGCTTCTGGTGTTGTTCACATTTTTCCTGGATCTGCATTGCTGCGAAAATCATGTTGGTTGTGCCTCGTGATGGTCTGAAGCCGCACTGGGACTCTGGAAGTACTTCCTCTGCAAGAGGGAGCAGGCGATTCAGTAAGATTCTAGCAAGAATCTTCCCAGCGATGGAGAGGAGGGCAATGCCTCCATAGTTGCCGCAGTCAACCCTGTCTCCTTTTTTGAAAATGGTGATGTTAGCATTACGTAATTCAGCAGGGATTTCTTCAGTGCGCCAGATTTTGAGGAGCAGCAAGTGAAGCTTGTTAGTCAGTGTTTCTCCCCCCCACTTTCAGTATTTCAGCTGGTATGCCATCAGGACCTGGTGCTTTATTGTTCATTTATTTAATTGCTTTGCAGACCTCCTCAGGTGTTGGGGGGTTGGCAAGAGTTTCCCAGATTGGGTGCTGAGGGATGGAGTCAATGGTGTCGTCAGTCACTGTCGAGTCTCGATTTAGAAACTTTTGGTAGTGTTCCTTCCAGCACTCTTTCATGGATTCGTTATCTTTAAGACGAGTACTACCATCTTCGGATCTCAGAGGCATGAGGCCACGTGAGCTTGGTCTGTATAGGGTCTTTGTCTCACAAAAAAAGCTCCGCATATCATGTCTGTCAGCGAATGTTTGGATTTCTTTTGCTCTGTCCTCCCACCATTTGTTTTTGATTTCTCAGATCCTTTTTTGAGCTTCAGCTTTGAGCTGATGGAAAAAGCTCTGCTTCTGACTGGATAGTGGTTGGTTTTGCCAGTCACAGAAAGCTTTTCTTTTCTGGTCCAAAAGGGTTGTAATCTCAGTAGTGTTGTTGTCAAACCAGTCCTGATGATGGCAGGTAGCAAGGCCAATGGATTCCTTGCAAACCTCATGGATGGTCTGTTTTAGGGCTTCCCAGTCTTCTTTGACACTTACGTTGTCATTTCCAGGTGTGCATATGGCCAGTTTTTCACTGAGAAGTGTTTGGAAGTTCTCTTGGTATACTGAGGATTGAAGTCTTTGGATGTTGTATTGCCGTCTGTGTGATTTGGTTGCTTTCTATGTTTCGGTGCAATCCTGATGTACATGACTTACTATGCTAAACAGAACCGAGCCCTTTCATGTAACTATGAATCCTGTCTCCCTGGTTTTAGAGCTACATAAACATGCAATGCACACATCAAACAAATCCATCGCTAAAGCCTGTCGCCTTTGCCCATCTGCCTAAGCACATTCCACTTCCGTTTAACCTTCCCCATTCACTCTGTCAGTCACCTGGGCTTGACACAGTCAGTGCTGCACACTGCACAGGTGCTTGGGAAACAGCTCAGATCTTATGTTCATTTGCTACAATGTTAGCGGTGCTGATTAGAATGCACCCCTATGTCTAGAGACCTGTGTTTCTGGGACAAGTCTCATATTTTATAGGCTAGTAAAATTGAAATGGCCCCAGGCTGGAGCTCTGCTGTGAGGGTCAGGAGCTGTTCTCTTACCCTCCCCTTAGGTAGCCCACGTGGGGAAATGAACCTCCCCTTAGGTAGCCCACCGGGGGGGAGGGATAGCTCAGTGGTTTGAGCATTGGCCTGCTAAACCCAGGGTTGTGAGTTCAATCCTTGAGGGGGCCACTTGGGGATCTGGGGCAAAATCAGTACTTGGTCCTGCTAGTGAAGGCAGGGGGCTGGACTCGATGACCTTTCAAGGTCCCTTCCAGTTCTAGGAGATGGGATATCTCCATTAATTTCTATTTCTATAACCTGGACGCACAGAGTACCTGGCATCGCTACTCACCAACCGAACATTCCTTCGCACCCCCCCTAGAGGGTTGAGGGGGGTTTAATTGAACCGGTGCAAGATTGTGTGTTGACAAGGAACTAGTCTCTAGAAGAAACTTATTCAGACGGACCATTTCCATCAAGAAGACGTGCATGGTACACATACACGCTATAACTAAGGCTGCGAGTCTGTCACAGAGGTCACAGAAGTCATGGATTCCATGACTTTCTGGGACCTCCATGACTTGCGCAGCTGCAGTGGTGGAAGCAGTGGAGCAGTGGCAGTGGGGCCCCAGACCGCCCACTGGCCTGGAGGAGCAGTGGCGGCGGGGTCCCGGGCCGCCTCCCGGCCCAGAGTGGTAGCTGCTGGGCCACGGGCTGCCCCCTGCCCAGAGCAGCAGTGGCAGCAGCGGGCCCCTGGCTGCCCCTCCCGCACAGGAGCAGCAGTGGCGGCAGGACCTCGGGCCACTCCCCACCCCCAGGAGCAGCAGCGTCCGCTAGAGCACACCCCTCCCCACCCTCCCCCAAGCACCTAAGATTTAGTTATGGGTATTCTTAGTAAAAGTCATGGACAGGTTACTGGCCATGACTTTTTGGTTATTGCCAGTGACCTGTCCGTGACTTTTACTAAAAATACCAGTGATTAAATCGTAGCCTTAGCTATAACACCTATTATGAGGGCACCAGCTATGATCCCAGTTGTGAACCTCTATGTGAGCCACAGAGGCACTGACTCCATAGGTGCTCTGGGGCTCTAGCACCCACGGAAAAAAAATAGTGGGTGTTCAGCACCCACTGGCAGCCCCGCAGATCAGTCCCTCCCTCTCCCCCCAGCCCTCCGGCCCATGGGCCTTGCCAATCAGTTCCCCCCCCTCACCCAGTGCCTCCTGCCCATCACAATCAGCTGTTCAGTGGCATGCAGGATGCGCTGGGGGGAGGGGGAAGAGCGCGGGCAGGAAGCGGCAGGGGGAGGGGCGAGAAGGGGAGGAGTTGGGAAGAGGCAAGCTCGGGGCAAGGGATGGAGTGGGGGCGGGGCCTGGGGTGGAGCAGGGAGTCGAGCACCCCCCGGGAGGTTGGCACCTCTGCTTACTCATACTGGTGAGTAGTTAGTTACTTGCATGAGTAGTCCCATTTAAGTCCATTGGATTGCTTGCGTGGTAACTGCTTATCATTATGAGTAAATGGTTCCACCGTCTGGCTCTGTGTTCTCAATTTATGCAAATATAAGTTAACTTGAATGCATAATTGTTAAACAAGCTTAAGTTAATAAAAGAGGACACCTCTTTAGTGTGCTACTTCAGTACTAAAAATTTACAATGTGGTATTACTCTGGCAAAGAATCTGTGTTCCTACTACTATGAGACAACAAGTGCAGAGAAGAGCAATTGTAGTGCTTTCTGTATCTTTCATGTGTAAAGTTGAAAAGCTGAACTCGAGGAGTCTTTGAACGCTAAGACTGGATGATTGGCAGTTACTAATAATTCAATAAAATGTGTTTCTCAACATACATCTTTCTGTAATTCAGTTTCTAAATTTGAAGAATGAAAGTTTAAAGGGACTGTCAATTCTATTTAATTTGGCAATTCTTCTATGAAGAGAGAGTGTATAAATATGGTACCTTCTTAAGCAGCAGATCTGCTCCATCTGCATATACAGGGTCTTATCTTATTTGAGTATCTGCAATAAGATTATACTGTTTTTCACTCCTGTTAGTCCTGCAAAAATTAACACAGCGAGGCAGGGCCGGCGCAACCCATTAGGCGACCTAGGCGGTCGCCTAAGGCGCTACAATTTGGGGGGCAGCGACCACGGCGGTATTTCGACGGTGGGACCTTCCGCCGCCTCTGTGGGGGGTGGCATTTCGGGGCGGGACCTTCCGCCGCCTAGGGCGGCAGAAAAGCTGGCGGCGCTCCTGCAGCTAGGAGAGAAAGAGCTTGATTCTATTCTGATTTATCCACAGAACCCTTTACTAAAGGGGTCTTATGGTTAAGGCACTGGACTTGGACTCAGGATCTGGGTTCAGTTCTTGACTGCTACAGACCTTTCGATGTGGCCTTGGGTAAGTCACTTATGACTCAATACTGCAAACTGCTCCATTGGCTGGACCTCTGTGTGACTTCATTGGAGATCAAAAGTGTGTCTGTCTTGCAGGTTCTCAGTGCAAGATCAAGGCGTTGGCCTCTTTGGGTAAGTCTACACTGCAACTGGGAGCAAACCTCCCTGCTTGGGTAGACAGACTGACGCTAGCAGGGCTTGAGCTATTGCTAGTGGTGCTCCAACTATCAGGCTAACAATTGCAGTATGGACATTGCAGCCTGGGCTGGAGCTAGACTGGAGAGCTCAAGTCTCCATGTCCATATTGCTATTTTTAGCACGATAGCTTGAGCCCAGCTAGTACAAGGCTCTCTACCCAGGCTGGGAGGCAAAACTGCATCTGCAGTGCACATCTGTATTCTGAAAACATTCCAAAACTGTAGAACCATTGTGTAAGTTTGTAACTTGTTCCAAGTTTCATTTCTATTTGAATTAGACATTTCACTTTTTAGATATTGGAATACAATGTAACTTCTCTGCTTTGCATTGTGACCCTAAAGTCTAGTATCTCCCAAGGTACTTTTTAATTCCAGTATTTGGGATGCAATTGATGTATTAATTATAAATTTATATTAGGTCCATGGAGAATGGCATATGTCTTTATTACAGTACAAACTGCTTCCATTTTAAAAACAACATAGCTTTGTTAGTTCTTCCCCCCTGAATAGTTTAGACCAGCAGTTCTCAACCAGGGGCCCGAGGCCCCGTGGGAGGCTGCAAGCAGGTTTCGGGGTCCACCAAGCAGGGTTGGCATTAGACTCACTGGGGTCCAGGGCAGAAAGCTGAAGCCCCGAGCCCTGTCATCCAGGGCTGAAGCTGAAGCCTGAGCAACTTAGCTTCACAGGCATGGGGCCCCGGGGAACTGCCCTGCTTGCTACCCCCTAACACTGGCCCTGGCTTTTATATGTAGAAAAACAGTTGTTGTGGCACAGGTGGGCTGTGGAGTTTTTATAGCCTATTCAGGGGGCCTCAGAAAGAAAAAGGTTGAGAACCCCTGGTTTAGATAGTGTAACTGCAACCTACAGTGTGAATGCCATATATCAACACACACTCCCACACACATGGATTCTTCATCTCTGTTTAGAATTTCTTCCATGTAGCCTTTGTTTCTTTTTCTTAAAATCTTTCAGCATGGCTTAGAGAGCTGAACAAAACAGCAGCAACATTGAGATAATAAACATATTTAGCAATTTTAACATTTTGTTGATGAAAATTATTTTATTTATCAATATGTGTATATGTTTATGCACAATATTTCCTGGATTCAGTCTTGGCATCTGTGCTGTTTACATTGGTCTCACAATGTTTTGACTCCTCCAGGAGGCAATGAAATTGTTTTTTTCCATTAGCAAATATAGTTGCTTAAATCTATCGGTAAAAGTCAAAACATCCTTGAAGGAATTCCAAACAGCACTAAAAGCAGGCTTAAATTTTACCATTCAAAGATTTCACTGCCCTAAGAGACCACCGTACCTTTCATTAGCCAAATGTAAATGATACAACACTTTTGTGTTTGTTTTTTCCCCCCGACAACGGTTCTCAAAAAAAGGGCAGGGGCTATTTTCTCAAGACTTGGCGCTCTGGTTTTTGAGTTGGAAGATACTGGAATTTTTATCTGAGAGATCTAAATTGTGCTATTTCAAATAGTGATTTGGAACCCACTCAGAAAGAAAATTATGTTTATCTATTTTACTTCAATTTAATCCTGACTTCTGTCATTTTATTGTAAACAATTTTAGGTTAGGAAAAAAACAATTCATTACATACTACATTGTAGGTTTGAGGGGATGGCAAGCTAGGCTAATTTGTGGGTGGGTTCCACCTAGCACAACTAATTTGGCCTGTGCTAGTACTCAGTGCTGCAACAGAATGTCAAGTTCTCTTCACAGCAGTTACTGCCATTGTGAAGCAGATGAAAATATAGTCTTACCTGAATTTACTTCTGTTGACAAAGCACAGAAAGATGTATAAGAGGACAGAGCACAAAGTGAACCTTTTACAGAAGGCCACAATCTGTCCTTGAGAATGTTTGGAGCTATAAAAGACAAAATGGTGGTAAAACTACAGCAGCCTGGCAATCAGTGGGGCAACAGCTGAGATAATATGCTGTGTCACTGAGAGTGTGGAGAACAGCAGCTGCATCCTAAAGCCTCATTTTGTAGCTAGTTACAATCCAAAATATGAAATTATAGCTTATATATAAAGTTTGACTGTGTTACATTGAATGCTAACTGTTCATTTCAAAATATGATGGTGTAAGCACCAAAGCAGTTCAGTTACTGTGTGTCATGCTACAGCACCATGAGTGGCTAAAAAGTCCAGTACCCAAGTAACTCCTTGCCATAGATAATGCACATGTAAAGTGCGGGGCCAGAGGTTGAAGCCAAATTACTACTAGCTCTCGAGACCTGCTGCCTTTTCCTCTGTGCTCTCTTCTCTTTTTTTCCTCTCTCAACCACCTCTCTTCAACCTCTTTGACTCCCTGGTGCAGCACAGTCCTCCACTATAGCCTATTACTAGTAGCATCTTTCCAGATTGTGCTGTCAATGTTGAAAGTTTTCGAGTCCCTCTTGCATATGTCCTTGAACCTGAGCCTAGATCAGCCCAGTGGCTTTGGAGCAGCCACATGCTCTCTATATAGGAGATCCTTTACATAATGGCAAAAATTGACACTTGTGGGTGCTTTGCAAATGTGGTACAAATATGAGCCTTACTGTGTCATGTAATAATTTAAAATTGTAAATTAAAGTAAAATTGAGAGGCAGGGTAACCCTGTGGTTAAGGCACTAGACTCAGGTTCCATAGATCTGGGTTAATTTCTCAGTTTTGTCATAGATTTTCTACATAACCTTGGGTAAATTACTTAATCTCTCTGTGCCTCTATTCCCCATCTATAAAATGGAGGTAATAGTACTTTCTGTGTCTGTCTTGTCTTTTAGGAGCAGACACTGTCTCATACTATCTGTTGTACAGAACCAAGCAGGATGATCTCTACAGTCTTGGTTGGGGCCTCTAGTTACCTAGAGTATTGTAGAGCTGGCTTCCACTAATGCAAGAAACTTGGTGACCTCCATTCGTAAAACAGAACATTTATAAAGATGGGATTTTGCCAAACACAAGAGGAGGAATGTAATACAGCCAAATTCTCAGATCTTTATTCACTCCTGACTTGGGCTAAATACCTTTTTATTTTATCACTATTTGTTAACTATTATTGAACTCTTCACAGTGTTTTAGGATAGAGTGTGTGTGACTGGCGTCCCAGGGGAGCCAACTGAAGTCACTCAATTAGGGTGAACTGCAAAAAATATGGCAGGCAATCCCCCAAGCTGGTGGATATTCCAATAGTTAGATTTACCAAGCCAGCACAAAACAGCTCCTATTACACCTCAATGATTACTCAGAAACCAACAACACAGTTCCCTTAAAGTAACCCAACCTCAGGCCTCCACCTAGACACCCAAGTCAAATATGATGAGGATTAATGAAAATCTTACTCATCATATAAAAAAGGTTCTACCAATCCCAAAGGATCAGACACATTACCCCCTAGGTTAATGAATATTCTAGAACTTACCCAAATACATGCTTACAGCCAATTCTTATTAACTAAACTAACATTTATTAAAAAAGAAAAGAGAGAATATAGGTTAAAAGATAATATATATACAGACGTGAGTTCAATTCTTGAGGTTCCGATTCATAGCAAAGATGGTGAGCTTTGTAGATGCAAAGAGATCTTTCAGAAATAGTTTCTAGGTTATAGTCCAATGTTTTTATTCAGGGTGGTCCAGTCAGAACTAGGTCTCAGTACTTATGGCTTAGGCTTCCCCTGCATGAAATCTCAAGCAGATCTGAAATAAAAGGGATCAGGATCCCAAGGGTCTTTTATGCAGTTTTCTAGCATCCACTTGACCATACAATCCTGGGTAAACAATAGGCTTTTGATGTAACCTTCTGTTTCCTAAACCTCACCAGTAATTAACTACATGGATTAACATAAAATAATTTTAAAGTTTGCGATAAACTGCTTAATGGATAAGAGACACATAGACAATGACATTATTGCAGCCAAAATTCATCTAAAATGTTAATATTCCCTTTTGATCTCTTAATCAATAGCTGTAGTGACAGACAGGAACTGTCTGTTTACATGGCTAGCATATATAAGTAAACACACACAATTAGTATCACTTCTAACAACATAGGTTTTCATTTAAAAGTTCTAGCCTATCTAGCATCAAATGGCCCTAATTTACCATTCACATACCTGTCTAACATGACTTTAAAGGTTGGCTCTGGGTTATTTAGCCTGCCACTTTGTTACACTTTGTATAAGATTCATTGCAATTATATAATAGTGGTAACAATAATGATTTGCATGGTTATATTTTAATTAGACAACATCACAGCATGTATGGAAGATATAATAACTTTTTGATGTTATTACTTACAACGACCTCTGTCAAGGCTCCTTCCCCACTCTGAACTTTAGGGTACAGATGTGGGGGCCTGCATGAAAACTTCTAAGCTTAACTACCAGCTTAGATCTGGTCTGCTGCCACCACTCCCAATGTGCTAACTCCCTTCCCTGGGTAGCATTGAGAGACTCTTCACCAATTCCCTGGTGAATACAGATCCAAACCCCTTGGATCTTAAAACAAGGAGAAATTAACCATCCCCCCTCCTTTCTCCCACCAACTCCTGGTGGATCAAGATCCAACCCCCTTGGATCTAAAAACAAGGAAAAAATCAATCAGGTTCTTAAAAAGAAGGCTTTTAATTAAAGAAAAAGGTAAAAATCATCTCTGTAAAATCAGGATGGAAAATAACTTTACAGGGTAATCAGATTTAAAGAGCCCAGAGGAACCCCCTCTAGCCTTAGGTTCAAAGTTACAGCAAACAGAGGTAAACACCCTAGCAAAAAGTACATTTACAAGTTGAGAAAACAAAGATAAAACTAACACGCCTTGCCTGGCTGTACTTACAAGTTTGAAATATGAGAGACTTGTTCAGAAAGATTTGGAGAGCATGGATTGATGTTTAGTCCCTCTTAGTCCCAAGAGCGAACTCCCCCCAAAACAAAGAGCACAAACAAAAGCTTTCCCCCCACCAAGATTTGAAAGTATCTTGTCCCCTTATTGGTCCTTTGGGTCAGGTGTCAGCCAGGTTACCTGAGCTTCTTAACCCTTTACAGGTAAAAGGATTTTGGAGTCTCTGGCCAGGAGGGATTTTATAGTATTGTACACAGGAGGGCTGTTACCCTTCCCTTTATAGTTATGACAACCTCCTTAAAAGCTACTTCTTCCAGAAATCTTTCCTACCGCCTGCTTTTCTTCAGTAATTTGCCAACTTTCTCCCTTTTCTCAGCAATTGTGCTGTTTTTATGTTTTGTAATTTGGGGCATGATCTTGCAAACACTTATGAACATGAATAACTAACTCACATGAGTAATACCATTAGACCAGATAATGCCCCCAAGATCCACCTATGTAGGGTCCCCTTTCTGTGCAGATGTCTCCTTCCAATGTAAGAGGATTGGGAAGGTCAGGAGTAGAGATGGGCAATTTCATGCTAGATGGGAGGAGAGGGGAACACACATCTTATCCCTTGACTAGCCCTAAGAAAGTTCAGATAAAAGGTAATCTTGGCTGTAGGAGCCTATCCATAGTAGAGATTCCTCCCATTAGGGGTATCTTTGGGTAGCCATAACTAGGGAGAGCCCCTGGTTTAACAACTACTTTGGAGATACACTACCAAACAGGAGTGCCACCAGAAATAAAGGGACAGTGTAAAGGCACACTGTCTTTGTGGGGCCAGGCGGTAGGGTTGCCAACTTTCTACTCACACAAAACCAAACACCCTTGCCCTGCCCCTCCTCTGAGGTCCCACCCATGTCCCACCCCTTCACCAAGGCCCCGCCCCCACTCACTCCATCCCATCCCCTCACCTGTTACTTGCTCTCCCCACCCTCACTCACTCATTTTCACTGGGCTGGCTCAGGGGGCTGGGGTGCAGGAGGGGGTGAGGACTCTGGTGGGGGGTGCAGGCTCCTGGGTGGGGCCAGAAATGAGAGTTTTGAGGTGCAGGAGGGGGCACCAGGCTGGGGGGTTCAGCTGAGGGGTTTGGAGTATGGGAGGAGGCTCCGGGCTGAGGCAGGGGGGTGGGGATGGGGGGAGTGAGGGCTCTGATGTGGGGCTGGGGCTGATGGATTTTGGGTGCAGGAGGGTGCTCTAGGCTGGGACCAAGGAGTTCGGAGGGCGGGAGGGGGCTCTGCGCTGGTGCAGGGGGT
This sequence comes from Emys orbicularis, assembly GCF_028017835.1. Taxonomy (NCBI): domain Eukaryota; kingdom Metazoa; phylum Chordata; order Testudines; family Emydidae; genus Emys; species Emys orbicularis. The sequence continues at coordinate 27,504,814 of NC_088683.1, read as the reverse complement.
GTAAGGGCTCTGGATGGGGGTGCGAGGGCTCTGGATAGCAGTGCAGACTCTGGGGCCGGGGATGAGGGGTTTGAGATGCAGGAGGGTGCTCCGGGCTGGGACTGAAGGGTTCAGAGGGTGGGAGGGGGATCAGGGCTGGGACAGAGGGTTGGGTCGCGGCGGGGTGGGGAGTGAGGGCTCTGGCTGGGGGTGTGGGCTCTGGGGTGGAGAACCTGTTTTCTGTCACAGGCCATTAACCCCCAGAAACCAGGGCTTTGGGGTGGAGCCTGGAGCTGGAGCAGGGAGCAGCTCCGGAGCAGTGGAGCTGCAGGTTTTTGTCTGGAGCTGAAGCGGAGCCGGAGCACAGCTCCAAAGCCCTGCCAGAAACCCACCTAGGGGGGCGCAGAGGCTCGGGGCTTCCCCCCACAGTGAGATGAGCAGGCCCAGTGACTCCAGCCCTGCGAGGAGGCGCCGAGACTCAGGGCTTCCCCCCACAACAGGGCGAGCTGGCGCTCATGGCTCCTGACCCGCAGGGGGCGCCACTGGCCAGATGAAATTAACCATGGGGGCGCCACCAGATCTGGACCATGTGCCCTAGGTTCCCCAAACCCTGCTTACACGTAGGAGCCAGGAGGGACATACTGGCTGCTTCCCGGGAGCCCGTGGAGCAGAGGCTAGCAGGGAGCCTGTCAGCCGTGCTGCACAGCGCCACCAACTGGACAGTCAACGGCCCGGTCAGCAGTGCTGACCGAAGCCGCCAGGATCCCTTTTCGACAGGTGTTCCCGTTGAAAACCGGACACCTGGTCACCCTAGGGCGGCCCTGGACTTTTGTGGTTCTGTAGGATTTGTTTGGTTTAGGGATGATCCTGCACCTCTCCAGCAGAAAAATGAGAGGGGAAACTTCAAGAAATCTTCCAATTTTTCCTCTTTCTTAACATTCTGCTAGAAGTTTTACTGAGGGAGAGACCATGCCAGCACATTGAATTCAGTGGAACTGCTTGCACAAGCAAGTGGTTTTGAAACAAGTCCCTTAGGTTGTAAACTATTCAGAGAGGGAACGTGTTTAACGTGTTTAACTGTGGTAACATGATCACTGTAATTCAGTTTATGTATTTGGTGTTGTTTTTTTTGCTGGTCCTTTAATTATCATGATTAATTGTTGCTATTTGAGGTGTTACTCACTACATAAGAATTCCTGTATGGACAAGATCATAGAATCATAGAATATTAGGGTTGGAAGAGGCCTCAGGAGGTCATCTAGTCCAATCCCCTGCTCAAAGCAGGACCAACACCAACTGAATCATGATCTGGGGCTGAGATAATGTAATGTTTTTAGTATTTATGTCCTGTTTGTAAATTTCATGACCCTGTGAGGGAAGATCTGTTTACAGGTCTGTCGCATCTTACGCGCATTTAACATGCGCGATTTCAACTTTATGCGGTCAGCAAAAGCAAAAAAAAAAAAAAAGAGAGAAAAACAACAATTTTAATACTATACCTGTAGTGCGGGCAGTTTCACCTGCCATTGAACTCAATGGGGTTTTGGCTATACGCGGTTTTCGCTTTACGCGCTAACCGCGGAATGGAACCCCCGGAGACCTGTATATTGACTTGAGGGCGATACTAAAGCTCCATGGATGTATATAATATTTTGAGCCCTAAACAGTAAGCTCTCTGGGGCAAGATTGCCTTCTTATATTGTGTTTGTATGGTACCTATAATGGGCCCCCATAGGAGCTACTTTAGTACAAAAAATAATCTGACTTTATTCTGCTGAATATATGTACATTACAGAAAAACAATTAAAATCTAACATGGAAAAAATATGAACAGGTCACAAAATAGTAAGATGTGATTATAAAATGTATTTAGAGAGAGACTCCTCTTTAACACATACTAATTCCTTCACTACAGAAAAATATAATGAATTGAGTCTTGACAAAAATCTCAATGACAATTTTTTTCTCAGTTATCTGACTCACTGGAGTCAAACTCCTCCCAGTATTCACCATCAGCCAGATAGAGCGTACTTTGTGACTCAAACCAATAAAATCTCTTCCTACAGCTCAAGAGGAAACAAACTTCTGAAAAACTTCTTGAATTATAGCAATTTGAATCAAAGTGCTAGTCTATACTATAAAGACTTTGCTGGGATAACTACACCAGCAAAGCTGCACAGCATATACCAGTAAAAGGACCTAAACCATCTCCTCAGACAACAATCTATACCAGGGGTCAGCAACCTTTCAGAAGTGGTGTGCCGAGTCTTCATTTATTCACTCTAATTTAAGGTTTCGTGTGCCAGTAATACATTTTAATGTTTTTAGAAGGTCTCTTTCTCTAAGTTTATAATATATAGCTAAACTTTTGTTGAATGTAAAGTAAATAAGGTTTTTAAAATGTTTAAGAAGCTTCATTTAAAATTAAAATGCAGAGCCCCCCGGACTGGTGGCCAGGACCTGGGCAGTGTGAGTGCCACTGAAAATCAGCTCGCATGCCACCTTTGGCACATGTGCCATAGGTTGCCTACCCCTGATCTATACCATTAAAAGGACTCTTTGCCACTGTACATTTTATTTACAAAGGTGGTTTTGCTTGCATAGCTGTATTGATTGGGGTGTGATTTTTGTCTCCCTCTTCACTCCTAGCCAACATAGCTATTTTGGTAAAATTTGTAAATCTGGCCTACAAATGCCTCTCCATCACCTAAATCACTTGGAGGTGAGGGCTCTCTGCACTTTATAGGATGATGCCAATAAAGAGGTGCAGGTATAGCTCTCAAAACGTTTGACTCTGACTGTGCTGTAGGGAGGATTGTCTTCTATCTTTCTATCTACAGAATTATAGTGTAACTAAACCATTAGACGGGTTTTATAGCATTTATACAATAGAGTGGGACACAGTCTCGTTACAGCTTTCATTAAGGCAAACCTCTGAAAGCGATCATTGTTTGGTTTTCTTTATTTGAACACAGGTCTCATTCCAACTCATATCTTTTTGTTTTCTTCATCTCTTGCATATAGGGTTGCCAACCCTCCAGGAATTAAAGATTAACCTTTAATGAAAGATTGTCATGTGATGAAACCTCCAGGAATAAACCCAACCAAAATTGGCAACCCTACTTGCATAGCGTGTGTGTTTCTAAAGATCTATAAATGCTGAATATTGGTATTTTTATTACTTCACAGAGTTTTGAAAAAATGAGTGATGCTGGTGAAGAAAGTTCCAGTTCCAGTGACTCAGAACCAGAAACAGAGAAAGCGGAGCCTATTTATGCCATAGCTCCATCAATTAATATCCAAGATGAGGGATCCATTGATGTAGCTGCAAGTCCTGCATTTCAGTACCTCGATGAGGTACTGTATACCTAGCTTTCTATAATACAAGTGTTAATAGTTAGTCTGAAATCCAGCAACTGTTGGTAGCAACTGAAAGTTGTTACCATTTTTTGCTGTTTGGCCTATATGAAATGAGTTGGTGATCTTCTCAGTTTCCTAATGGATAGGGACCCACATCACAAAAACAACCACAACAAGAAGATCTGGTGTTGGCAGTTTTGGCAGAGATGTCAAGGATTAATGGGAGATGGAGACAGATTTGCCCTCCATAATAAAGATGGTGTCTTACGATCAGAGTTGTTTGGGCTGGAGAAAGCTTGCACTGCAGTTGCCCATGCTGAACTTCTTCTGTGAGTTAAGAGGACTTCATTCTCCAGTGCTGCAAATCTAGTACTTTTTACAATAATTATTTTTACTTTAGAGAAGAAGTTATTAAACTTGGAATAGTCTTCAATAAGGTGAAATAACCATACAATAAATCACAAAGCATTAACTTTACTTTTACAGATGATGCAGCTGACAGCCCCAGTGGTAGTCTGCCTTCTTTCTTCCCTAACCATTGGAGGACAGGGACCACAGAGCTGTCTGGCTATCTTACAAAATTAGAACATGCATAGGGGGCATATATCTTGCAGGATGGAATGCACACACAATAGTATTTCTCTGTAGGTAGGGAGACCATGGACATGGTCTTGAGGAGGCTGTGAATGGTGCTTTTGTTTTATTTTTATGCTATGTAATTATTTTTGCAGCTAAAATGATAATTTTCACAAAGGCTGCAGGGGCGAGAGGAAAGCTACAGTTAAAAAGCATCACAGGCACTGTGAGCTGCTAGTGGTAGCAGAAGCCATTTGGAGCCAAGCAGCTTTGCAGGGCTGCCTGCATTAAAGGAACTGTTAGATATTTAATTAAAATGTTTAGAGTAATAACTTGAACGTGCTTTCTGTTAATTTGGTAATAATCATATCCTGGATTAATAAACCCTTTGGTCTTCGACCTCAGCATTTATTTACAATAAATATAAATACAACATCTTCTGAGTTTAATAAGCCCAAGATAAAGTAGTTACTTTATAAACAGGAAGCACACTCAAAGCTATCATAAACTCAAGGTACCACAGTACATGACAATCTCCTAGATACTCAGTTCAATTCAAAAGGGATCCCTTAATCCCCGGTATTTCTTTAAATTGACAGCCTGAAGTAACAGCTCCAGAATGAGCTTCACAAGTGCCTTCTCAGTACTATGAACCAGCCTAAAGCTCAATCACATAGATCCATATTGATGAAGATGAAACTAAAACTGTAACATAGCTAACTGACCTTTTGGGGGATGAGGTACAGAGCTGCTGGGAGAGGTAAATGCACTTGCAAATTAGAAATAGGACAGTAATTCCAAAAATTCTCCGTTATTTCAACTTGTGCTCAGATTTACATGGAGAATACAACTCATGATGAAAGGTAAAAAATTATGGATTTACCTATAACTGGTCCCTAATGATTCTACTTCTTTGAATGAAATGGTCAGAAAAAGCTTGGCAGGAAACAGAATTAGGAAACGAATCTCTTGATTTAGAATTTACTAAGGGCTCAGTCCAGCCCCTTCCCTATGGTAGAGGCCTGTAACGTTAAATATTAACATATATTCACAGTATAGACTTATGTGATAAAATTATAGGAAAGATTGTAAGGAAATTTCTGCATATTAGAATTGCTAGAAGTACAGAGAAGGGCAACAAAAATGATTAGGGTATGGAACAGCTTCCATAACAGGAGAGATTAAAAAGATTCGAACTGTTCAGGTTAGAAAAGAGATGACTAGGGTGGGGGGAGGGGATATGATAGAGGTCTATAAAATCAGGAATGTTCTGAACAAAAGGAATAGGGAAGTGTTATTTACCCCTTCATATAACACACGGGGTCACCCAATGAAATTAATAGGCAGCAGGTTGAAAACAAACAAGAAGTACTTTTTCACACAATGTACAGTCAACCCATGGAACTCGTGCCAGGGGAATGTTGTGAAGGCCAGAACTATAACTAGGTTCAAAAAAGAGTTAGATAAGATCATGGAGGGTAGGTCCATCAATGGCTATTAGCCAAGATGGCCAAGGATGCAATCCCAAGCTCTGGGTGTCCCTAAGCCTCTGACTATCAAAAGCGGGGACTGGACAATATTATTAACCACTTATGCTAAACAATCTGTTCCACCTTGTATTTAGCTGTGACACACAGAGGATGTTTCCCAGACCTGAGGAAGAGCTCTGTGTAAGCTGGAAAGCTTGTTTTTTCTCACCAACAGAAGTTGGTCCAATAAAAGATATTACTTCACCCATCTTGTCTTGCTAATATCCTGGGACCAACACAGCTACAACAACACTGCATAAGAAGTTTGGCAAAGTTATAAGCAAGTGAAAACGGGGTCTTATGGAAAGTGCTGGACAACTTTAGTAGGTGGTGCACTTCTCATATTAAACTTGAATACAGAAAACGAGTGTATAAAGTGCATACGGCATTTGTGAAAGAGCTTTTGCTGTGATTTTTTTTAAAGGAGCTAATAGACTACTTTATTCTCAGTGTAATTTTCAACAATTACTATTTGTACTTTCTGTTTTGGTCAGGCTTTTCATTTCTTAGTCACATTTCTTTTCTTCCAATAACATGCATTTGGTTTTGTTCAATGAACTTATGGAGTACTCAGAGATAAAATGTATGACTTCAGTCACAAAGAGGTCTGTGCATAGATGCTGAATTCAATTTCTATGAGTAGCTTTCAAAGTTTTCCACTTGAACGGAAGCAGATTGTCTCTGGTTTACTGGTTAGTCATTTATGCCTATTTAGTAGCAAATACTGTATCAATAGAGACACCTTTCAGTATTTTAACATTTATTTTAGAATATATAGTCCTTTTGGCAGTGAACCTCCTGTTCAACTCCGTCTTGCTTTTCACATGTAAATAGCAGATTGCATATTTGACTCTTGCTGCACAAAGTATCTCTTCTTATTATTTCGTAACACATTGTGACATTATGTAGCCTGCTTGCAATGGGTAAAAACATTAAAAAATGGTTCAAGGGATGAATAAAAGCCACTTAGTCCATCAAGATGTGTTCCTTTTCAGCAAGTTATTTGCTACCAAGATTACATCAAGTTGACTAAATAGTTCCACTGCTTTTTCCATTAGCAGTGTTGTGGGGAGGCAGGGGGGAGAGGGCTGTTTCATGCATTTGAATCTGATGTATGCATGGAAATGAACATCCAAGTGGTGTTCTATTTTATTTTTTTACTGGTGTTGAGTTAAAATGACTGATTGATTGCTTTATGTTTCTACCATTTATTATTGAAATGTTTTTGTAGTTAATCTTCACATCCTGCGAACATTTCCTGAAATCCCATTTTCCTCCTGTGTAAACCAATAGAAATAAATCCCTGGAATCTACTCTCTATGGATTACTTTAATTGGAATCTCTTTTGTATATCATAGCTTATCACTTTAAGTTTTAATAGATATATTTATAGGGCAAATATGTACCCCATGAAATAAACTCCTTTAATGTCATCTTGAATTTGCTTCATTCTAGACCACATTTGTAGAATTTGGCCCTAAAAATAAATAAAATTTACCATGCTTTGATTTAAAGTTACTTGTGCATTATCTATCTTTTTAGATGCATTAACAATTAAGCAAAATTAACATAATTCTTCCAACAATTGGTTGCAACAAAGAGTTCACTTCAAGTTTACAGTTACCCTCTGCTGTAGTAAAAACTTACATACAAAGATACTAGCCTGAATCCATTACCTGACCTATCCTAAAAACAAAATGCTCATCATAATTAACCTGCCTAAGACAAAGGCTTGACTGAACAGACAGGTTTTGCACTGTGCCCTGAGGTTTATCTATATTCTTCATTCATTGCAGCTGATAGCTCCGTAGTTTGAGCATTGGCCTGCTTAACCCAGGGTTGTGAGTTCAATCCTTGAGGGGGGCATTTAGGGATTTGGGGCAAAAATCTCTCTGAGGATTAGTCTTGCTTTGAGCTGGGGTGGACTAGATGACCTCCTGCAGTCCCTTCCAACCCTGATATTCTATGATTTCTCATATTTTATATTTATATTTTTTGTTTTTTTGTTTAAAAAAAAAGCATCTCAGAATTTATGCTTAAGGCCTTTGTTTACTCTGTGGCAGCAACCCCCAAATTCCACAACAAAGTTAATTTAGTCTGCTGTAAAATACTCTTCATTCCCACCCTGTCTCCCTGCACACTCACATGCACACACACAACAATGGTTCTGAATTGAATTTGTCACTGGTTATTTTCAAGGATTCCCTACACCTCACCTCATCCCTACCGCAATGCCTAATTGTTTTGGGGTTGTTGTCAGATTAAAATTTGTTTGTTGATTTTATTTATTCCTTTTTTATTTATGGACCGTAAAAAGCACCATACGCAGGCTCTGAGTTCTCTGCAAGTTATTCAAAATTACAAACCAAGTACAATTCAGTCAGTTTACTCCATCTATCAAATGACACCTGATAATGACATATTGGCTCCATTCTTTTGTAAATCCTCCTACCTTTCTCCAAAGGCCAGGTGAAATAAATGGGCCCTGCAACATGCCCTGAAAGTCAGTAAATATTTTGGATTAGGTGTGGGAGGGCATTCCAGTGCTTGGTCCCTGCCAGCCCAGTTGCCTCCTCTCTCTTATATCAAAGGGGACCTAGAATCAACAATCTGCTGATTATAACTGTGTCAGTCTATCCTGGAAAAAGAGACTGTCTCTTGGGTAGAGTAGTCCCAGACCATTTAGGTCTTCTTAGGTCAAAACCAAGATCTTAAAATTTATCTGGAAGCTTACAGGTATCCAGGCTAAGTCCTGGGAACAGATGTCAAGTGTTCTATCTATGAGACACCCGGCTTAAGAAATTGATAGCTGTCTTTTGCACCAGTTCTAGTTTGGGAATGGATGACGGTTGCAACATCTGAGTACAAAAGGTACAAAAGATAGCCTTCCGTCTAGGTGTGGATAATGTTTTCACCCCTCAGCTCACAGAGAGCCTAGTAAACTGCCTTCTTAATCCACTGCTGCTACTTGATCTTCAAATGTAATTTTTGATCTAGCTGTACTCTTCAGGTTCTACATTTGCATAGCTAATGGCAATTGAAAGTCCTTAATCTTAGGGTCAGATATAAGCTCCACCATCTTTTCTGGTTATTTCTTCCATCCTATCAATATTTTGTTTTGATTTAACTTTTACTTCAAATTGAAAATGAAATATAAGTTCATCTGAGAATCTCCAAAGTGATCTTAGACTTTGGTTTTCAGACAAAATATGAATAAATTAAATAAAGATATCCTGTCTTCTAGAACTGGAAGGGACCTTGAAAGGTCATTGAGTCCAACCACCTGCCTTCACTAGCAGGACCAAGTACTGATTTTGCCTCAGATCCCTAAGTGGCCCCCTGAAGGATTAAACTTACAACCCTGAGGTTTAGCAGACCAATGCTCAAACCACTGAGCTATCCCTCCTTTAGCTTTAAAGTGGCTTTAGCTTTTCTATTTTCAGGTCTTTGGGATCATTCATGATTCTTTGAACTTAAACTCACAAATCATTAGCCAATATTCAATTTTTAAAAATAATTTGTCTGTTACAGCCTGTTGTGTGACTAATAGAGAATCTTATTTTCCTTAACTATCATTTTTATTTCATTGTATTATTGTTTCTTCAAAATATATGAATAAGTAGCTAATTTCCTTTGTAAATCACAATTTAAAGCTACTCTCACGCTGTCAATTTCTGTGCCCCTCAGACATATTGGAGTTTTGACAAGTACAGTTTTGCAAGAGGTTGTTTTTCCCAGCTTCTGAGAAGCTGTAAACAGGCCTGTTTATGCACAATAAAGTTAGATCACATTTTTCTAGAAATATTTTGTTACATGTGATTAATGGTGCAATTCCATGGATGATGAAAGTAAATCAGTTGGTAAAAAAATGAGTAGCAAAGGCTTATGAAAATATGAATTCAGATGTGGAAAATGAAACATGAGAAAAGAAATACTATAGTAAGACCTACCCATATTTGGGTTGACCACATGGATATTTGAAGACCTGAGCTCGGTCCTTTGGATTTACACCTCTACCCCGATATAACACAACCTGATATAACACGAATTCGGATATAACGCGGTAAAGCAGTGCTCCGGGAGGGGGGGGGCGGGGCTGCGCACTCCGGTGGATCAAAGCAAGTTCGATATAATGCAGTTTCACCTATAACGCGGTAAGATTTTTTGGCTCCCGAGGACAGCGTTATATCGAGGTAGAGGTGTAGTATTTTGGTACCTGCGCTCTATCTATTGCCACTCCAAACTGGCCTTGGCTTTCTGTCATCTCATTATGAACACAGAATTGCTATGTATGAGGAGACCAATATTTCATGTTTATGATGCTTATTTTCTGTAGCATTTTAACCAACTACAAATTACAACATGCAACAGGTTCAAACAAAAATCACATGAAAAGCAAAAACTACATCACTTTTTCCTGCCAAAATTGAAGTTTAAATATAAAATTCCTCTCTCCTCTTAAAACGAACTGAATGCATGTGACCCTTCTGAGCTCTAGTGGGATGGCATTTTGTAGACTCAGGGATGCAGAGGTAAAAATAGAAGCTGTACCTATCGTACTTCTGCAAGTTCCTGAGGATTTTTTTTTTCAAATACACCATTCTGACTCATCTTGAAGAAAAAGATCGAATGGAGGGAAGGTGCCACAACTTCTACTGCATTGTCCACAGAATGTACTTTATGTGGCAACTGCCACAAAATCCTCCTCTCAGAAACAGAAATCCTGTTTTTCTGGAAATCCAGCTGCCTTCCTGTCTGCCATGCCACCGAACTTTTTTCACTGGGCAGGCTTCAGCTGTCTTCTGCCTGACTCTTCCTTACTCTGAAGAGGGAATTCTGACTGTTTTCAGTTCACGTGGTCCACGTAGGTCCTGAATCTGTAGAAGAAGGAAATCCCCAAGAAAGCTTCTATGACCACGCTACTGCAGGCTGGTGACCTCCCCATATCTTTCAAGGTTAAAAACTGGAACATACCCCCTACAGCCTATGTGAAGCCCACCTCCTTGGGAACCCAGTCTCCATACCTACTCCCATCTGCATCTATTCCTTCCAAGTGCCTGTCCCCATTCTGTTCCCATCCACTGGTGCTTCCCCGCCCCCCCCAATCCCCATCCAGCTTCTCAGTTCCTACCTACTCCCACCCTTTTTCTTCTTTCCCAATTCTGTCTTTTCCATCTTGACAAATGCTGCCTCCAACCTGCTTCTACTTGTGCATTGTCACTATCCCCTTCCATTCATACTTACTAATGCCTGTGCATTTGGCAGCCAGAAGGAGGCAGAAGGCACTTCCCTCTCAGCAGGCCAGTGGCTAAGCAATGCTTTCCCTCAGAGTTTGAATCTCTATTGCTCCATCCTCAGAGATTGATGGACCTGATAGAAGAGATCCTCCACTCAAGAAGGACTTAGATTCTGACTTTAGTCTGCAGTAAATGGTGATCTGCCAATACAGGTGTAATTATCACACTCCCTTTATCCTCATCCAATTGAAAGATAAAGCATAAAGTGATAAAATCCCCATGAAACTTTATGGGCGTTTTACCCTTTCCAGTGTCAGCTCAAGCTCAAAATGATAGATGGGGCTCGTGCTCATTAATTAAGGGCAATATTGTGGCTTTCACACTGTCAATGAAATCCTGTTTCTGCTGCTTTGGATCCGTGCAGCATGGGAAAAGTTGTCTGATAAGGATTCTTCAAATGGAAGAACTTTTCTATGGTGCATAGACTAGCGATGAATGTAAATTTGTCTTACTTTGAATATATTTTCCTTATTTTTTTTCCTCCACTCAGTGCAGGAGGAAAGGGCAAGACATCAAGGAGTTGGTTACATATTTCTAGTTCTTCAAATATTTGCGTGGATCCCTCCGTTTGTGTGTATATGTACAACACAAACAAAACATCTCATAGTAACCCTTCTTTCTCTGCCCTGCACAGATTTAGACCTGGCCCTGGCATGTGTTAGAGCTGCCTAAGAACTACTTTAAACTACACCAGCTGGCAGTGTAGTCCCCAAAGAACCATCCACCCATTGAGAATTGGCAGAGTCCAATGAAACATTGAGCAAGCTCCCTGCACTGGGTATGACATAGAAGCTGGCTACATGCCTGACCAACCTGATTGCCTTCTATGATGAGATAACTGGCTCTGTGGATATGGGGAAAGCAGTGGACGTGATATACCTTGACTTTAGCAAAGCTTTTGATACTGTCTCCCACAGTATTCTTGCCAGCAAGTTAAAGAAGTATGGATTGGATGAATGCACTATAAGGCGGATAGAAAGCTGGCTAGATAGTCAGGCTAAACGGGTAGTGATCAATGGCTCGATATCCAGTTGGCAGCCGGTATCAAGCAGAGTACCCAAGGGGTCAGTCCTGGGGCCAGTTTTGTTCAACATCTTCATTAATGATCTGGATGATGGGATGGATAGCACCCTCAGCAAGTTCGCAGATGACACTAAGCTGGGGGGAGAGGTAGATATGCTGTAGGGATAGGGTCCAGAGTGACCTAGACAAATTGGAGGATTGGGCCAAAAGAAATGTGCTGAAGTTCAACAAGGACAAGTGCAGAATCCTGCACTTAGCATGGAAGAATCCCATGCACTGCTACAGGCTGGGGACCAACTTGCTAAGTGGTAATTCTGCAGAAAAAGGACCTGGGGATTACAGTGGACGAGAAGCTGGATATGAGTCAATAGTGTGCCCTTGTTGCCAAGAAGGCCAACAGCATATTGGGCTGCAATAGTTGGAGCACTGCCAGCAGATTGAGGGAAGTGATTATTCTCCTCTATTTGGCACTGGTGAGGCCACATCTGGAGTATTGTGTCCAGTTTTGGGCCCCCTACAGAAAGGATGTGGACAAATTGGAGACAGTCCATCGGAGGGCAACAAAAATGATTAGGAGGCTGGGGCACATAACCTATGAGGAGAGGCTAAGGGAACTGGGCTTATTTAGTGTGCAGAAGAGAAGAGTGGGGGGAGGATTTGATAGCAACCTTCAACTATCTGAAGGGGGGGGTTCAAAAGGGGATGGAGCCAGGCTGTTCTCAGTGGTGGCAGATGACAGAACAAGGAGCAATGGTCTCAAGTTACAGTGGGGGAGTGTCACAGTGTATGCACACCCCATACCCCTTTGGGGCAGGGCAGTATCACCGCAGTTAATCTCTCTGGCAGCCCTTGGGCAACCGCAGAATCACTATGGTGGCCCTTGGACACAGGGCAGCACTGCCTAATGGCTAGAGTCATTATGGCAGGGAAAGGTGGGGGCCACCGGGCCCCTACCCAGGGCATTAATAGCAACGGAGTGGTCTGTCACTGGGTCAGCGGGGAATCCCACCGAAACATGCTGACCTCACCAGGGCGGGAGATACCACTCGCTCACCCTCCCTGAGTCACTTCCTACCGTAGTTCCAGACACTGCTGTCTGTGTGGCGAATGGGTCTCTGAGCTCATCAGTTTGGACGGTTCTCCAGTGCTCCTTAGGCTCCAGGCCTCCAATCTGGCTCACAGGGTCTCTGGCTCTTGCAGGCAAGGGCTGTGGCAGCTCTTCAGCTGGTGCTCCAGCCAAAGGTCCTTCCCCTCCGGCAGTCAGCCCAGAATGAGCTGGGCTACTCCCGTTTATACTGAGGCAGCAGTTGGAGCATGCCCAGCACGGCCTGGGGGGCAGGACTTCCGCCACCCATAGTGTGGGGTTAACCCTTTCTTTTCCAGTGCAAGGTATGCACATCCTGTCACAGGGAGGTCTAGGTTGGATATTAGGAAAAACTATTTCACTAGGAGGGTGGTGAAGCACTGGAATGGGTTACCTAGGGAGGTGGTGGAATCTCCATACTTAGAGGTTTTTAAGGCCCGGCTTGACAAAGCCCTGGTTGGGATGATTTAGTTGGGGTTGGTCCTGCTTTGAGCAGGGGGTTGCACTAGATGAGGTCTCTTCCAATCCTAATCTTCTATGATTCTATGATTCTACGTCAGCTTTACACCAACTGAAAGCTCACCTCTCCTAGCGAATCCTCATCTAGTTATATACAGCCATTATCTGGCCTCTTTGCACTGCCCAAGCGTCACACTGGCCAGTATAATTCAAAAGATATTTTGTAACTACAAAAACCTTTACGCTTTCTTAAGCCAAAATATTTTTAATCTAAATAATAGTGGGTTAAAACCAATATATTGTAAATAACCATATTTTTAAACCCTCTGGGTAAGGGCATAATTCTAAAAGTGCTTGTTACCAAGCTATATAAAAAAGGGCAAAATGCCTAGAAAAATTGCCATTTACATTAACAGTATTATAGGAGAAAAATAATTTTTCTGTTTTGTATATGATGCTGAATGAAAGTAGTTAGAATAAAAAATTCTTCTTGCCGTTGATCTATGTGCATCTACTTGCTGAAATGTGCTCATCAATGTCTTTTTGCATGGTAACCATGGTAGTGACAACATGTATCAATAGAATGTAAAATCTGTGCCTTTTCTATCCAAGCTCTAAAAACCTGACACAGCTGCAGGAAGAATTTTCAAAACATCAGCTTGTCCTGGCACATTTTACATATCATATGCTTGAAAGACTTCTGGAACAACAGAAAAGCTATATAACTATGTTAGCACAGATAGGAAAGACAGATGTTGCCTTCACCTCCACCCACAGGAATCTAACTACTAATTAAATGAACATTTTCTGCCCAGTTGAAATGGTCACTGGGGAGCCAGCACAGTGGTGATAATGTGAGCTGACATTTATTGTAAAACCTTTTCGCGGGTGCCCAAAATTAAGCATGGATGGTGGGAAATGCAGTCAGAACTGCAGATTGAATATGGCTACAGTCTGGCCCAAGAAAGATAAACATGGTCAATAGATGTTTTCTTGCTTCTAAAAGGCATCTGATGAATCTGTGAAATGTCACATATACTAACACTGACAGCACTGTATAGGAGCTACTAGTTCAACTGTTTGGTGGGATGGAGCAGGGAGCTTCAGCTTGGTGTACTCTGGATAGTGCTAGTGAGCATGAAGGAAGATCGAGCAAACCTGTTCATTTCACAAAATCATCTTCAGTCACGATACACTGGTGATGGACATGGCATTCACTTCTCTTAGCAGGTGAAATACTTGGATAATATCCAAAGAATAGGGCAAGTTAAGTTTCCAAATATGTATATGCATAATATATGATGAGCAAAGTGTGGGTTCATCTATTCAAGCATTTGAGGCATCAATTGAAGACTAGCACAAATGAGTCTGGATGGGGATTGTACTACAGATTGTGCTGATCATTTGTTGCTATAGAAAGCTGGAGGTTCTGAGAGGTCATGGCCTTACTATTAAGTGCGCTACATTCTACTCCACTTTGAAGCCTGGGGTCAGTGTAGAGGTAGAAAGGCCTTTGAACTCACAGAAGTGGGGAGTAGAGCCAATACAGTATGCTTCCTCTACCAGGACCCCACAAAGCCCTTTCATGTGGCCATTGTATGGTTGGAGTTTTGATTTTGTGGGATTTTTGTTGCTCAGTCCTAGGGACTGAGGAACAGCTTCTCTGCATGATGTGATCCTTGCAAAACAGGCAGTATTTCTCTTGGATTTTCAGAGAGCTATATTAATACTTTTAGAAGCAACCTTAATTTGTGGTCTACACTATCACCTTCACACAGATGTAAAGTGCGGTGCAAGTTTGGTGGGGCCAGCTAGTGGCAGCACAGCTCCTAGAGAAGCCATGAAGCTAGGAGTGGGAGTGACATGGAGGTGCATAACTTCCCTATGATTGGAGTTTCCTTTGATTTTGCAGATTCCTGAGATGCATGAGGTTTGGAGGCCTCACATGCTCTCTGCCTTCTCTAAAGTCCAGATGCCTATCCCTCCCTTCTCCCATCTAAATAAGGGGAGCTGTGACAGTTTGCTGTATCAGAATTTGTGATTTACAATTTTGTACTAAAACTATTAATCCATCTGACCTTGACATATGTCATATATATCTGATGTGAGGACTTGAGTAAGGGAAGTAGAATCTGACCTATTAAGAACATAAGAACATAAGAACATAAGAAAGGCCGTACTGGGTCAGACCAAAGGTCCACCTATTGTCTTAAAACAGTTTTCTGTGAGATTTAATATTGAAGATTGTGGCCAAATTCACTTCTGGCAGAAGTAGTTAAAGTTGAGGGAGTTGTGCCCACTTACATTAGTGATACACTTTGCCTAAAACTTCCATCTGACTGGAACACATCATTGCAGCAAGGGGAATTCTTTGCGCATTCCAGGGATTGTATATGAATATAAGAACATAAGAACAGCCATACTGGGTCAGACCAAAGGTCCATTTAGCCCAATATCCTGTCTTCGGACAGTGACCAATGCCAGGTACTTCAGGGGGAATGAAAAGAACACGTAATCATCAAGAGTTCCATCCCCTGTTGCCCATTCCCAGCTTCTGGCAAACAGAGGCTGGGGACACTATCCCTGCTCATTCTAGCTAATAGCCATTGATGGACCTATCCTCCATGAACTTACCTAGTTATTTTTTGAACCCTGTTATAGTCTTGGCCTTCACAACATCCTCTGGCAAAGAGTTCCACAGGTTGACTGTGTGTTGTGTGAAAAAATACTTCCTTATGTTTGTTTTAAACCTGCTGCCTATTAATTTCATTTGGTAACCCCTAGTTCTTGTGTTATAAGAAAATGTTATTTATTCTTTCTTATTTACTTTCTCCACACCAGTCATGATTTTATAGACCTCTATCATATCCCCCCTCAGTCATGTCTTTTTCAAGCTGAAAAGTCCTAGTCTTATTAATCTCTCCATGTATGGAAGCTGTTCCATACCCCTAATCATTTTTGTTGACCTTTTCTGAACCTTTTCCAATTCCAATATATCTTTTTTGAGATGGGGCAACCACATCTTCACACAGTATTCAAGATGTGGGTATACCACATATTTATATAAAGGCAATATATTTTCTGTCTTATTATCTATCCCTTTCTTAATGATTCCCAACATTCTGTTAGCTTTTTTGACTGCTGCTGCACATTGAGTGAATGTTTTCAGAGAACTATGCACAATGACTCCAAGATCTCTCCTGAGTGGTAACAGCTAATTTAGACCCCACCATTTTATATGTATGGTTGGAATTATGTTTTCCAATGTGCATTACTTCGCATTTGTAACCCTTCTGCCAGGTGGAGCCAGCAGCAACAAGGGCCGGGTTCAGTATCTAGGGGATCCTTTTCAACAATACAACACAAAACCGGTTCAAGCCCCCACCCAGTGACCTGGGACAATTACACAGCAACCCCTGGCGCCTCTAAGAGGCAATACGTCCCCTCTCGCAAGCACAGAGTCTGAGTGTAGCAAAAACTTTTAATAAAAGGAGGGAATTAACTCAGCATTAATTTGGGAAAACACCACAACTAGGGTTCATAAACACAAACCATGATCAAAAAACCCACCCCCAAGTAAGTTGGGCAGTGTCCTTTTCCCCTCGGGTCTTAAGTTCAGCAACCCAAAAGTCCCTTTAACATGCCCGTCCCTTCTCTGTATCCCACTCACAGTTGCTGTCCTTGGCCAGTGCAGCCCCAGAGATCAGAGGTTCATCTGCAGATTTCACCTCACACCCTGTGTGGAAGGCCAGGGGTGGGGGGTAGGTAAGGAGGCACCTCACACACTGCACTGCTCAAGCACTCACTCATCATCCCAACGGATGCTTGCCACACCCCTGCACCAGCCACCCTGCTGGTCACACCACTCTGCCAGCTTCCCTGCTAGCCACTTGCCACACCTCTCCACCAGCTGCCCACTTGCCAAGATGTCTTCAGGGCCCAACCCCTCACACTTAACATAGCTCTCAGTGATTTCAGCTGTTAGTGGGGGATTACTCCTGCTCAAATAACAAGGAGACTGGGGATCCAACACCTGCCACAAATGATCATTTGGGCAAGCAATCCCATCATGCTGAGCACATAGACAGGGTGGGTGTATCCATGCAAATGAGATCAGCTTCTGAAGTCTTTTTCCACAGCTCACCACTAGATGTCAGGGGAGAGCTCATCCAGACTCTACTTGCACATATATCAACGTTGAATTTCATCTGTCATTTTGTAGCCCATTCACCCAGTTTTGTGAGATCACTTTGTAACTCTTCGTAGTCTGATTTGGACTTAACTATCTTGAGTAGTTTTGTATCACCTGCAAATTTTGCCACCTCACTGTTTACCCCTTTTTCCAGATCATTTATGAATATGCTGAATAGTACAGACTCCTGGGGGACACCACTGTTTACCCCTCTCCATTCTGAAACTGACCATTTATTCCTACCCTATCTTTTAATCAGTTACCGATCCATGAGAGGACCTTCCCTCTTATCCCATGACAGCTTACTTTGCATAAGAGCCTTTGGTGAGGGACCTTGTCAAAGGCTTTCTGAAAATCTAAATACACTATATCCACTGGATCCCCCTTGTCCACATGCTTGTTGACCCCCTCAAAGAATTCTAGTTGATTGGTGAGGCATGATTTCCCTTGACTCTTCCCCCAACAAATCATGTACATCTATGTGTCTGATAATTCTGTTCTTTATTATACTTTCAAACAGTTTGCCCAGTACTGAAGTTAGGCTTTCCGGCCAGTAATTGCCAGGATCACCTCTGGAGTCTTTTTTAAAAATTGGCATCACATTAGCTATCCTCCAGTCATGTGGTATAGAAGCTGATTTAAATGATAGGTTACATACCCCAGTTAGTAGCTCAGCAATTTCATATTTGAGTATAATATATTATATTATATTTTTTTTTTTTAACCTTTTCTGTCATTTCTATGTCAGGTAAGTTTTTTAATATTTTTTTTTGGCAGAATACCCCCCTTTTAAATAAAAAATAACAATGTGCTGCAGTAGTTAAATTATAAACACGGTGTTCCAGGTGTGGGCTCATCTTATCCCATCTTAACTTCCTTTGAAAATGTCAGATGAATTTAAAGATAGTTGTGGTCTGATACTTGCATGAAAAACTTCTTAGAGAAAGAAATATTTTTAACTCAACATCTTAAGTAGGTCTTTTCTGAAGTTTAGCAGGGCAGTTACCCCGCTCCTGGGAGAAAAGGTATGCTGATTGGGGAAGTGGCCACAGCTGGAGCCACACCTAATCAGGCTACAGCAGGCCCCGATAAAAGGGCTAATGAAGGAGCTAGGTCAGTCTCACTCCAGCCCTGGAGTGAGGAAGACCTAGCTGCCTGGGGGAGACAGGGTCCCTTTGACAGAACAGTGCTGGGGAAGGGGCAGGCTGAGCTGGGGAGCTCAGGCCTGGCTATCACCCGGGCTGAGGCCTTGCAGGAAGGCCTAAGGAGGTACTGGGGCTGCAGGGAAAGGCAGCTGGTCCTACCCCCTTGCCAGTGATGAGTGGCCATTACAGACTGCAGTCTGCCCCAGAGAATGGGGGCTAGATGATGACTGGCAGTAGCCACTGACGCAAGGTGGGTATAGAGGGTTGGGGGTTTCCCTGGGAGGGGAGACCCAGAGAGTGGGGACTGCCATAGGGCAGAACTACAAAATAAAGGGCACCGGGGTCCGGGAGGGACAGGGGGCCTGAAGCAGGTGAGACACTGTCCAGCAGGAGGCGCTCCAAGGCTGGAAAAGAGCTAATTCACGGATCACTGGCAGGAGGCGCTGTGACAGTGAGTGCTCGATCTGCTACGTGAAGTTTTGAGAGACCCCTGTGTCTGTCAAAAGACCATTGAACAAGGCATTTTAACTGAGATGAATAGAGTTATCCCTACTGTTAATTGCATGAAAAATGGTAAATCAGTGCTGTTTAACATGGCTTTCAGTTCTAAAGATATTCTTTGTTTTTCCTTCTTGGTAGTTTTCTTTGTTTAAACAACCCCATGGAATGCCAGGAAATTATAGCATGCTTGGCTGATCATTTTGAACAGATGAGTTTTGTTTCGTATTCTGTGGAAAAAGTGTCCCATAGGTCCTTTGCTTGAAAACCTGATACTAATAATCCTCATTACTAAGAATCCAACATTTAACTGTATCCAGATCAAAAAGACAAGTGCATTTATTAGATTAAAAATTTTATTATCACATATGTGTTTTTTATAATTGAAAGACATACTTTGCATTATTAAGCCCATGTATAGAGAGAGAGTGTTTAGGTTGTATAAGGTGTGTTTTGTTTTGTTTTTTTTAAATGCTTTAGTTCAGGGATGCTAAACTTTGTCCTGTCAAGGATCATATTGACAGCTGTACATGAGCCCAAAAGCCTGTGAAAACTACAGGGTCTGGGATCCAATTGTTCTGTAGCAATATATGAGTAACCAGTCATTGATGTCTGAGAATTCAGCCACTGGCAGGGCCGGCTCCAGGCAGCAGCCCACCAAGCTTGTGCTTGGGGCGGCACCTGGAGAGGGGCGGCGCGGCGCTCCGGCCGCCGGGGAGAGCGGGGCCCCAGCCGGGGCTCGCCGCCCTGCCCCCGGCGTTCTGGCCGCCGGGGCGAGAGCGGAGCCCCGGCCGGGGCTCGCCGCCTGGCGCTCTGGCCGCCGGGGGGAGAGCCGAGCCCCCACCGGGGCTCGCCGCCCTCCTCCCAGGGCTCCGGCCGCCCTCCCCCCCGGCGCCCTCCCCCCCCGGCCGCCGGGGGGAGAGCGGAGCCCCGCTGGGGCTCGCCGCCCTCCCACCGGGGCTCCGGCCGCCCCCCCCCCCCCCGTGGGGGGGGGCGGCCGGAGGCTTTTTTGCCTGGGGCGGCAAAAAAGCCAGAGCCGGCCCTGGCCACTGGTATTGTGTGCTCACCTGTAGTGTCCATGGACTGCACCTCTATAGCTGGAAGGTACCCATAGTCAGCTGTGTAAAATTCCATAGCCCTTTTGTCAAAAGTTGGCCATTCTGAGTTCACGTACTGTAGTCTGTTTCATCAGTGATTGAATTGTTATAGAACATCAAAGGAATAATTGGTGAGATACTGTTTTTGAGGATTCAGATCAAGGAACCTTTAAAACAAGTACTATAACTGCCGAATGGACATAATGGGTGTGAATTAGACTTTATTCACACCAGTGTAAATTGAGAGTAACACCATTGAAATTAATGAAGTTACACTTGTATAAAACTAATCTGGATAATTGGAGAATCCAGCCCAATAGTAGAAAGGGAGTATCCAACTTTGAAAATATCAACATTAGACTGATTTTTTTCCCTTTAACATGTAAATAATATAAATTACAGCTGTGTATTCTGATTTTAAAATGTCTATATTTAAAAAAAAAAGATCTTTAAACAAGAAACAAAGGTCAGTTTCACTTGTAACAAATTAGCTGAGTGAAAAAGAAATTTCTTTGGAAACTTATTATTGTTTAGGAACAATTAGTGCACTTTATACCAAATGACTAAATATAATAATATTCTACTAAAAATTGCTCTTCTAGCCAGTGCATCAAAAACTTTTTTTTGTTTAAACAATTACATTCTATTTCAGGATAAAAAGGAACTTCAAAATGTGTTCTCGAGCAAAGAGTATACATCTGATAGTATTAAAATCTTCCATCCATCTTTTAAAATGAAAACCTAATAAAGCAAATGACATTTCACATAAAAATATCCTTCAAAATATTTATAATTGCTTCAAAATATATTAATATCTTATAATTTGGTCATTGTCACCATAGATCATTGTACATAAATCACTAATGCACACTTCAATTTGGTATATCGAAAAGTAGTAAATGTCCAGTTTGTAAGTACTGGACCAGACTACACTTAAAAGTTTTGCTGGAATAGTTATGTCGGTTAGGTGTGGAAAAAATCATACCCATGACTGATATAGCTATGCCAGGAAAAGCCCTACTGTAGATGCAGTTATACCAGCAAAAAGTCTTTGTCCCGCTATAACTTATTTCATTCTGAGAGCCAGTATAACCTGTGTCTGCACAAGGAGGGTTTGTCAGTATAGCTATTCTGGCAAACCTGGTCTAAGGCCTTAATATTATCAAATTTAAATTCACTATGTACAGTATTCATTATGATCTGGAATGTCTCTTTGGTTGGTAATTCATGAAATGTCTGAACGTCTGTTACATTTTATTTCTTACACTTCAGAACAACAACAACAAGAAAATCTCGGTTTCCCTTCTGTTCATTGTATAAAAGTCATTCACTGGATGTTAGTTTTTCTTTGATTTTAAGGGAAAAAAGACAAACACATCAAATTTGGGGGGGAAACCCTACTTTGATTTTATATATGTATGTGTGTTTTTCTACATAATCTTTTTCCTGATGATACATACGTTCTGACAAGTTAAAAAAATTAAGGTTGAATCCCTGCAGCCTAATAAAGGTCACCTTGAATAGAGGATGCAGAGGAAGGGAGATTTGGGTGTGAAACCACAGGGTTTTAGGCTCTAAGGGAACCAGACACACTCTCTGTAGATCTGGAGGCAGTAGTACAAGAACTCAATCCTTTCTGATGCTTCCTACTCCAGCCCTGCTAGCATAGCTCCCTGACAAGCTGTGTAGCTGACGTTCCTTCATCAAAGAAGCAAAAAGCATGGTTTTGAAGCAAACAGCTTGGGGGAAAACATGTTGTGGAGGTGCTGTTTCACTCCATACTTAGACTACACACCCTTTCCATTTGCTTTTGTTCAACTCTGCCACTATACTTGGTTGGATGGTCTCTTGGTCAAGGGGCTGGACTGAGACTCAGAAAATCTGTTTTCAGTTCCTGACTCTGTGTCAAATGTTGCTTTGTGACTTTGAGGAAATTAGGTGATCTCTGCCTCAGTCATTTTAAAATGGGATACCACTTTCTTAGTTCATGATGGTGTTGGGATGATCTATCTTTAATGTTTATGAAGACACAGATGATATAATGCGATCCATATAAGAGGATGAAACTCGGTATCTAAAGTGGTTATATGTAATCAGAAATGTTTGAGATATTTTCAGGCAAAAATATAGATTTTCATTCAGCTACCTTTTGTAGAAGCCTTAAAAAGTTGTAGATTGTAGAAACCTGGTATGCTGCAGATAGTAAAAGTACAACTGAAACATTAAAATCAATGCCTTCAAATTCAGAATTTAGCAATGCTGAAGTTTTAGCAACAGCTACTCTGAACCATTAAAACTGTCTTTATAAGGCATGAGGGAGGAATCAAACATTTTATGTTGAGACACTTTCTTTCATCTTGGAAGGATTATATTAGGACTGAATATTAAAATACTCCAATATTTGTATTTTGAATATGATACTGAGTAAGCATGATGATTTTAGTATGACCTAATACAAACTGGTTACAGCAGAGGGTGCTGATTTATGGCACAAAGACTTTGGGTCTGATCATCATTTTTACCTGTTTAAAAGCTTGCCTATAACCATTTGGAAGACCATGAGAAACATCATGCCAGGTGCCCCAGAAAATCCCATTGCGAACACCTTTGTATTTTTGGTGATAGTATTTGCCATTTAGGTTGGCAGACAAACATTTATCAAACCACCAACCAGAGCTGTAGTAAGCCCCACAATTTCCTGATAGATACTTATCATTGTCTTTGTCCGGGGTAGTGAAGAATTTTTGATCATGGTTGTAATGTTTACTGAAGTGCAGGGCATCTCCGGCTGTACCACTATAGCCAGTGACACTTAGACGGTACTTGAGATATTCATTGGCTACATAGAACTGTTCATATTTAGCATACTCTCGAATACCATTGAAATCTTCAAGCTCAATTCTCAGCTGCATATCCTTGCTTTTGGTCAGGAGATGAATTTTATCATTCCCCAGCCAAAACTCCCCGCTGAGATTTCCAAAGCCATTTTTGTAGTCATTCCATGTTCTGTTGAAGTTAATGCTACCATCTTGACGCATCTGTAGCACTGTCCAGCCACCTCCCATTGATTCCATGTCACAGTAAACCTCAAAGCTGCTATTTTTTGGATCAGGAATAACTCTGTAGATTCCATTATGCCTCATACCTGCTGTGTAATAATCAGCACAATCTCTCTGCATTAGTTGTATAGCTGGGGGGGAAATAGATAGTATTAGTATGGACAATCTTTTTTTTTTTTTTTTAATATCTAGTAAACCTCATCAAGCATTCCAGACTACGTTAATGTAAAAAATTACATTTTAAACCCACAGTGTATACTCTTCAGCACTTTTAGCAGTATCTTGCCTGGAGGTTCTCTTTCCTATTTTTCTTATTTATTAATAAATGCAAAAACAATACAAATGATTAATGTTCATCTAAAAATGCTATATAGCTCCATAAAATTGTGTTGCTGCTTATTTCTTGCATGTATATCCATAAAGAATAATGAGTTAAATTCCACAAAGCTGGTTCAAGGAGGTGCAAAACACATACCCTGAGGGTTGCATCTTGTGGGGTGACTTATCTCTCCAGAGGTCAAGAAGTGTTTCTGCAGTCAGAGTTCTAGTAAGTATGGGCATCTTTTATTCGCATCAGAGCTACTCCATAGGTGTCCACCACCAGGAGCCTGATGCATCTGATGGCTACGCAGCCATCCTGGCGACACTGCATTTTTGGTCAAAATTGCCCACTTTTCACTGGGCTGGCCTCTTCCCCTCTTCCCTTTTCACCCAGTGAAGTTGTTTGCTATTTGCAGCCAAAATCTGGCCCCCTCTGTACGCTTTCCATCATTGGAACTCTTTTCCGTGAGCTAATGCTGGCATATTTCAGTGGTGAATTTGGTCTACTATTTCCATTCTATTATTTCAAATGCTTTTTAACTCATGTATTCAACTATACCTTAATTTTCTCTTATGTATTATAGAATTTGCTCCTCTTGTGGAATGGATTCATTGTATTTGTCATATTAATGTCTATAATTCAGTACCTTTCATGCTATAGTATGTCATATGAGAAGTTTATTTCATATCAGGATGTCTTAAAGATGGCTCTTTATTATTGGCTGTTAGTCTAGACAATGGGAATTTTTCATATGTCAGTGGTCAGTTATTTACAATACTTTAGGAAACAGGAGGAAACTAGTAATGTATGCCGATTCTATGATTCCTAGAAAGATATAGCTAGAAAAGTGACAGTGCTTTCCTGTGCATGTAGAATTGCTGGCTTCATAATAAAGAAATAGTCAGTATGCTGATTCATTTACGTAACTCATCTTCCTATCAATAATTTATTTTATACAAAACATATTTTCCAGGTGTTTCCTGAAGATTATAAATCCATCTATAACCACTTAACTAGTACTGATGCTGTGCTCAAGTGTTTTCACAGGATATGCTGAAAATGACACATTCCTAGAACTTCATGTTCCACAACACAATATGTTCATTAACACAACAATATTTCATTGATGTCTTTCAGAGGAAGTGTTTTAAGTGTTGGAAACTATTTTGAGAATGTTTATTCCTACTACAAAATAATTTAAATGCATGGGTGTATTTGATTACATGTTTTAATTGTATATCACCACTGGAAATATACAAATCTTAATAAGAACTGCTTGTTAAGAGGAAGTGCTGTTCTCAGGCTACAGTAGGGGACTGGGAGTCAGGATTCCTGGGTTATTTAGCTAGAGGGACATGAAGAAATGTGAGGGGAAATTTCAGAAAGGGAGCATTTTAAAATTATTTTCTCTGCAAAAGTTAGTAAATATTTATTTTAAGAAATTACATAAAGAATAAATTGTCCTATAAAATCATAGAACCGTAGGACTGGAAGGGTCATCTAGTCCAGTCCCCTGCATTCAAGGTAGGACTAAATGATAACTAGACCATTCCTCATGGGTTCATCTAACGTGTTCTTAAAAACCTGTGATGACAGAGATTCCACAACCTCCCTAGGCAATTTGTTCCAGTACTTAACCACCCTGACAGTTAGGAAGTCTTTCCTAATGTCCAACCTAAATCTTCCTTGCTGCAGTTTAAGCCCATTGCTTCTTGTCCTATCCTCAGAGGTTAAAGAGAATAATTTTTTCATCCTCCTCCTTGTAACAATCTTTGATGTACTTGAAAATTATCATGTCTCAGTCTTCTCTTCTCCAGACTAAACAAACCCAATTTTTCCTCATAAGTCATATTTTCTACACCTTTAATCATTTTTGTTGCTCTGCCCTGGACTTTCTCTAATTTGTCCACATCTTTCCTGAAATGGTG
This sequence comes from Emys orbicularis, assembly GCF_028017835.1. NCBI lineage: Eukaryota > Metazoa > Chordata > Testudines > Emydidae > Emys > Emys orbicularis. The sequence continues at coordinate 27,479,266 of NC_088683.1, read as the reverse complement.
GCGCCTAGAACTGGACACAATACTCAATAGGTTATTTTGAAGAGTCCTTTTGTCAAATAAGGAGACTAAGTTCAATCTTTAAAGTGTGAAAGAGAAATCTTATTCTTTCACTATGCTCAAATCTCAGTGTAACCTTAACTTTGTGGTTGATACTAATGCTGCAATGGAATGCACATATTTTGTATATGAGAGAGAATTTAACATGGGAGTTAATTACATAGAATAGGGATGCAAAATATGTTACTCAAGGATATTCTTAGATTACATAAGTGATTTATTTATTCTCCTCCACTCTTGAGTTTTGTGGTCAACCCTAACTCATGAAAATAATAATAAATAATGGTTTTCTTTCTTTTACTTTCATCCACATATAAATTGGAGTCGTGGAAGAAGATTTCTGATAGATAAAACTTTCTTGTTAACATCCAGAGACTAGAGACAACAATTTCAAACGTGGATACCTAAAGTTAAGCATCTAAATCCATATGTAGGCCCTTAACTAGGGCCTCATCCAAAGCCTATTGAAGCCAATGGGAAGACTCCCATTTATTTCAGTGAACTTTGGATAAGATGTTAAGTGGCCTAAGTTTCAGAATAGATGTGAACAAAGAGCACCTGTCTCAATTAGACACCTTCTATGGATCCAACCCTACTCCTTTTTAAGTCAATAATAGTTTTGCCATTGGCTTCACTGAAGTCAGGATTCATTCCTCTGAGCGAAAACTAGTTGTTGTCATCCTTTCTAGTTTCATAATGCACGTATTACCATTACATTTTCTCTATCACTGTTGGACTGTTTTATATATAAATGCTATGTACAGTAACTCCTCACTTAGTCATCCCGGTTAACATTGTTCGTTACGTTGCTGATCAATTATAGAACATGCTCGTTTAAAGTTGCGCCTGCTTTGTCCACTGCTTGCAGAAAGAGCAGCCCGTTGGAGCTAGCTGGTGGGGGTTTGGAGCCAGGGTGGACCAGCAGCACCCCATCAGCTCCCCGCTCCCCTAAGTTCCCTGTGCAGCAGCACAGCCCTGTCCTTCCCCGCACTGCCATGTGCTGCTCCTGCCCTCTGCCTTGGAGCTGCTCCCGGGAGCCTCCTGCTTGCAGTGCAGGGGGCGGGGGGAGAAGAGGGGTGCTAATGTCAGGGTGTCTCCCTTCCCCCCCCCCCATTCAGGGCTCAGGACGGAGGGAGCTTGCTGGAAGCAGATGCTGTCTCAACTTGCTGATCTACTTAAAAAGGCAATGTACTTGGAGTGGGGTCAGCGTACTTAAAGGGGCAATGCACGTCTCTCTCTCTCTCTCTCTCTCTCTCTCACACACTCACAAACACACACACACAGTGTGTCTCTGTTTCTCTCTGCCATGCTGTCTCCCCTCCCTCCATTCGTGCTGCCTTGTAGAGTGTGAGGCTATGTTAACAACAATGTGTTAACCCTTGAGGGCTCAGCCAAGTGCTAGTTAATCATTTAGCAGTAAGGCATTCCCTGGGAAATATCCCATCCTCTTGCACCCTCTGACTTCACCACCTCATCCAAGCTTCACAATCATCATTGCTGTGTAAAGTATTAAATTGTTTGTTTAAAAAAAACGTTATACTGTGTGTGTCTCTGTGTGTGTGTGTGTGTGTGTGTGTGTGTGTGTATAATATATAGAAATGAAATAGTCTTTTGTCTGGTGAACATTTTTTCCCCCCCTGGAACCTAATCTTTTCTATTTACATTAATTCTTATGGGGAAATTGGATTCGCTTAACATTGTTTCGCTTAAAGTAGCATTTTTCAGGAACATAACTACAACGTTAAGCGAGGAGTTACTGTAGTAGTATTTTTACCTGCCTGGATTTAGACTGTAGGTTGAACATTACTTAGCATCAGTTACCTTTTCTGCATGTGTTATAGTAACACAAGAATATAGATCTATCAAGACTAGACTGGCTTGCGCTTGTGACCAAAAACTGATATTTCAGAAAAAGGTGGTGGTGGCAAGGAGAATTTAGAATGCACCTACCCATTCATGGAGAGTTGTACATGATGGGTAAGAAAAATTCCTTCCTGACTTCTATCTTATACCTGAAGCTTGACATTTGATTACTGGTATCTAATAAAGACATTGCTATAACATAAAGTTGTTCATGTGTGCTGTTTGTGTTTTTGCTGATCTTGTTTTTCAGAATTTCAAAACATAGCAGTGCATTCATTGTACTATCTGCAGTTTTCTCTGATATTCTTTAAATAGACTAGTATTGTAGATGGGAGTGAAGGAGGGCAGGTCCTGCAGGTATGACTTCTGGTAGACAAAAGAGCTGTCTAATTTTATACATCATACTTTTTTTAGCTTGGAGGATTGGCAAGCAGTTTGGTGCTCAGAAATTTAGTGCAGTGACCTGTCATTGTTTTAATCACTAGAGAACCCTTTTATTATTATGTGTGGTATCTGGATGGCAGAATACCCTGGCAACTTTTTGTAAATGCCTCTTACTTCTAAAGATCCTTCAATGTAATATCAAAATTTTAGTTACATACAGACAACGTAAAAATTAAAATGTTAATCATATTAATTTGGCAAAAGTAAAGATTAACATGATATGATCTACCAATTCCATTTATTTTTTCTTTTAATAATCATAACAGGGTTTTTTAAAAAGTAACAAAAGTCCCTCACAACATGGTATTTTAAAGGAAATAAATCCCCAAACTCCCACATTAGTGTCTCATTTTACATTGTTTATATATTAGATTCTTGCCAATATTCCACTATTGCTAAAATAGTGCTGTGTGTGCCTTCCATTTGAGAAGCATTAATACTGATTAGATTTTTAGCCAAGCCTTACATGTATGTGTAGCTATGGTAAATAATGATTTTGTTATCCATCTATACAACTTACACTAGATTCCTTTGTTGTTAGCTAACACTTTCCAGACCATTTAAAAACAATTCCAGGATATTTTGAGATGTTTCTTTTTTCAGTTTTTCATTATCAAAGTCAGATAGTAAAACTATTGAAATCTTTTAGGGCCAGATCTTCCTCATTCTCTTCCCCTAATCCCTCAAAATGTGAAAATACATTCAAGCCAAAAATAGTTGTTCAGTTTTCAGTTTAATGCAGAATTAAAGTGGATATTTTCCTTTTGAATGCACTGTAAAATAAAATTTAAATATATAAAGGAATTTCATTTCCATCTTAATGTTTGGGCTCTGAATTGCTATGACAGCAGTATGTGAATATGAGTAAATACAGTATGCATATCTGCTGAACAAGTGTTAAAATAAATGTTCCCTTTGGAGGACTATATTTTAAGTACTATGTTAGAGCCAAATCCTGAGCAGTACTGAGTACCTGCAACTCCCATGGGAGTTGAAAGCACTTAGTATCTTCCAGCAAGTCCTTCCTGGCCACAATAAGAGTGAATTTTATAATACTTTTTAATTTGTGAAGATTAAAACAAAGGTATTTGTGGTTAAATATGTTTAAATTGTTCTATTAAATAATTCTACAGAAAATTTATAAATATAGCTTTACATACCAGAACTTGATTGTATGACTGGACACTTAGAAGAACATCTGTCATCCAAAATTTCCAAAAAAGATGTCAGATTTGCTACTTTGCTGTCGACGTAACTTTGTACGTTGTCCATGTTTATGAGGCTTCTTTTTTCCAAATTACCCTGCAGTGAGTGGATCTGATTCTTTGCGTTCTTCAAACTGACTGACAGTTTATTAACTTTGCTCTGTAATTCCTTTACTCTGTTATCTTGTATCTTACTGTTCTCTGTTGGGACTTCTCTATTAGGTGCCAGGAATTCAGTACTGTCTTTTTCTTGGTTGTCGTCTGCCTGCAACTTGCAATCTTGGCAAGATTTCTTCAATTTGTTTACTTCATCTTTAAGATTTTGTACTTCTTTGAGAGTATTCTCAATCAGTCTGAACTGCTTAGGTAACTGGATGGTCATCGGAGGCAGGTTTATCTGATATGGACATTCCTCTCCTTCACATTTCCCATTGGTTTTGAGCTTTATAGGACAAGCATCAATAGCTTTTCCTTCTTTAACACCTTCGGTATGTTCATCTGGAAGTGCAGAAACAGTTGTAAAAGTAAGCAGAGCTGTCTTAAACAAGACTAAGTAAATGAGCTTCTTCATCTTTGCAGTGAAACTAGCTCAATGAGGAAGTATGTAAAACTGGAAGAACTTTTTATAAAGGCAGCCAGCAGCCTGTGTGTTAACAGATAAACTGCCTTCTCTGTTCTCAGAAATGGGTGGGAGTTCTTGCATCACAACAAGTTTTAGTGATATTAATAGCAGAGCAAAGTAGGTAGTCCTTGGCAAAAGTAGCTTATGCATAATAACACAAGCAAAATGATAATATTCATGTGCACAGATAGAGTATGAAGTTTATTTTGAGCTCTTATTTATTTTATTTTGATTTTTCTTTTGGAAACAAAATATTTTCTTGCTTTAGATATCTGTTATGATATGCTACAAAATTCCTGATTCATAACATTTGAGTATCATAAAATTATACTTAAAAATTGACATTGTGGACCATGTCATCTCCTCTACCTTGACAGGTGGAGAATGTCATACTATCTGGAGTGGCTCACAAAGGTGAGTGCCTACCTCAGGACAGACTGTCAGGAAACAGGGCAGATACCCCAAACTGGTGCTGTATTCTATAATTAGATTTCACCAAGCCAGTAACAAATGTGAACTCCTGGATCACTATACCAGTCTTACCATGAAGTGAGACAGTCCCCGCAGACTCTCCAGTCTATCTTGCCACTCAGACAAACTGAACTTTGTGATAAAAGGTCACTAAACCAAAAATCACACCATATCAGGTTGCTCCCAGTCCCAAGAGACCAGTCACTTACCCCAGATCAATTGGTACTCCAGATCTGGAGAAGAGAAGACTGAGAGGGGACATGATAACAGTTGTCAAGTACATAAAAGGTTGTTACAAGGAGGAGGGGAAAAAATTGTTCTTCTTAACCTTTGAGGATAGGACAAGAAGCAATGGGCTTAAATTGCAGCAAGGGCGGTTTAGGTTGGACATTAGGAAAAACCTGTCAGAGTGGCTAAGCACTGGAATAAATTGCCTACGGAGATTGTGGAATCTCCATCATTGGGGATTTTTAAGAGCAGGTTGGACAAATACCTATCGGATGATCTAGATAATACTTAGTCCTGCCTTGAGTGCAGGGGACTGGACCAGATGATCTCTCGAGGTCCCTTCCAGTTCTATGATTCTATGATCTTACACCAAAGACAATGTTTGCAGCCAATTCTATAGTAAACTAACTATATGTTTATTAGCTAAGAAAAATGAATGAGATTTATTCTAAACTTCATGCAGCTGATTGATAGGGGGAGTTACTTACTATTCTAATAATATATTGAAATCCCAAGCACAGAAAAATTGTAAAATATGTTAATAATTTGGGATTTTGCCCTTGTGCCCTATATTGAGACAAAGGACTGTAGTTGGAAGTGACTTTTTAGGTGTTTGAAATGGAAGAATAAACCAGGTTAACTTCCGTTTAAAATTATGACTATCATTCTATATTTTAAAATAACTACAAGAATGGTCAAAATGTTAATTAAAAATATAAATTACAGGAAATGCAGCATAGAAATGAAAGATAGAGACTGTGATTATTTCTGTTGAGGTAGCAGAATTTATGTCAAATATTTTATAATAATTGCTTAAGTAAGTAGAAATGTGTTAGCTACACTATTTTGCTGGAACATTGGCATTTTTATAATGTTCAACTCGAGCCTTCCCTAGGAAGCCCTCACGTATTTCATTTTTATAATGATCATGGTTAATATCTTATCATTGTCTATGTCGGATACTATATTTAACTTCAATCTTTTGCTTCACATGCATGCAGGATGCTGGTGCACATGGCACAGGATGATTAGATCCTCTGTATTCAAGGTACTTTATCTTAATGGAATTGAAGATGGGCTGAATTAAGGGTTTCTAGCGGCCCATACTGGTTGGGTAGTTCAGAAAGAAGAAATTAAAAAAAAAAAAAAAAAACGAGGAAGCTAGTCAAAAATACTGAAACTCAAAACCGAGTAAGTCAAAGTCCTTAGACTTGTCAATTATACCATAATTGAGTCACAGAAGCCCTATTGTGAAGGATTAAGCAGCTCAAGGGGGGCCCCTATTAATTATTAGTATGTGTTGTGGGCAGGGCTGGCTCCAGCTTTTTTGCCGCCCCAAGCAGCGAAGGGGGGGGAAAAAAAAGAAAAAAAAGAAAAACCCAATTGAGCTGCCGCCGAAGAGGAAGAGAGGGAGTGAAGGACCCGCCGCCAAATTGCCGCCGAAGACCCGGATGTGCTGCCCCAATAATGGACGGAGTGCTGCCCCTTTGTATTGGCGGCCCCAGGCACCTGCTTGCAGACAGCTATTTAACACAATGAGCCAAGCTGTTATCTTTTCCCTTAGGGCTACCATCCCTTTCACTTCTCAAATGCCAAATTATAGTCTACATTTAATTTCAGTGCCATAGGGAGATTCATGTCAGGGGAGGGTAGCTTCATTTAAGATTAGCCACTTTAGAATAACAGTGATAGAGCCAAGAGAGCAATGGGGGAGGGATCACATGAGAAGAGCAATATCATACACCACCTACCTCCTTCCCAACCCTACCAAGGGAGACACCCCTCCCCTGCATTCCCCGAAGCTCCAGAGGGGTTAATTCAGTGGTTCTCAAACTTTTGTACTGGTGACCCCTTTCACATAGCAAACCTCTGACTGAGACCCCACCTTAAATATACAAAAAGTGTTTTTAATTTATAACACTATTATAAATGTGGAGGCAAAGCAGGGTTTGAGGTGGAGGCTGACACGACTCCAGTAATAACCTCATGACCCCCTGAGGGGTCCTGACCCCCAATTTGAGAACCCCTGGGTGTGATGTTGTGCAGTCTATATGGTTTTATAAAAACTTAATAAGTCAATATAATGTAACTGGGATAATTTTAGAAAAATTTGACAATAAGTGAATATAATGCAACTGGGGTATGCTTTCTGCAAAAGGTCTCTTGTAAGGTATCATTACAAAGCTCATAATCTACTGAGTGTGATCATCCTATTTGTAGAAATGTACCACTCTTCTATCTAAAACTAGAAATATAAAACATAACTCAGAGGGCCTACTGTAATTATGTAAAGTGTGGGCCATTAATGATGGTTTGGAATCTTGATGACTCCCATTAACAAGGACCATTGTCTGCAGATGACTGTGTTTACCTGTGAGTCTTCCTGTATATGTGTGTGCTGGCAAGTGAGTAATGAAGTCTTGCAGTGACATGTGATCATGTCACCTGAACTGGAATCCATCTTTAACCTGGTGCTTTTCCAGTGAGGGGGGGTGGAAACCCAGAGGGACAAAGGGTTCCCGCCTTATGCAAAAGATATATAAAGGGGTGGAAGAGAACAAAGAAGGGAGAGGAGCCATCATGAAGAATCCCCTACCTATCACCTGAGCTGGAACAAGAGCTGTACCAGGGGAAAGAATTGTGCCCAGGCCTGGAAGGTGTCCAGTCTGAGGAAAAACTTACTAAAGCATCTCTGAGGGTGAGATTATCTGTATTTAGTTTGATTAGACATAGATTTGCGCATTTTATTTTATTTTACTTGGTGACTTACTTTGTTCTGTCTGTTACTACTTGGAATCACTTAAATCCTACTGTCTGTATTTAATAAAATCACTTTTTATTTAGTAATTTACTCAGAGTATGTATTAATACCTGGGGGAGCAAACAACTGAAATATCTCTCTCAGTGTTATAGAGGGCGAACAATTTATGAGTTTGCCCTGCATAAGCGTTATGCAGGGTAAAACGGATTTATTTGGGTTTAGACCCCATTGGGAGTTGAGCATCTGAGTGCTAAAGACAAGCACACTACTGTGAGCTGTTTTCAGGTAAACTTGCAGCTTTGGGACAAGTGATTCAGACCCTGGGTCTGTGTTAGAGCAGACTGGAGTGTCTCGCTCAGCAAGACAGGGTGCTGGAGGCCTGAGCTGGCAGGGAAAACAGGAGCAGAAGTAGTCTTGGTACATTGGGTGGCAGCTCCCAAGGGGGTTTCTGTGATCCAACCCGTCACAGAGGGGTCCTGACCCCCAGTTTGAGAACCCCTGCGTTAATTTAATTTTAGCACCCTGTGTCCATTCACATACATGTGCTATTTTGAGCATTTCAGTTTTCACAACATAGGCTCATCCCAGATTCTGGAACAAGCTCAAATGCTCAGTTCATGGAGCATGTACATAAGCTATACTAAAGACAAACCCACAGTAACCGTCTCCAGTTTGTGAGGGACCCCATGGAGCCAGTCTCTAGGAAACAGATAAATTCATGGAGGTTAAGTCCATTAATGGCTATTAGCCAGGCTGGGTAAGGAATGGTGTCCCTAGGCTCTGTTTGTCAGACAGTGGAGATGTATGGCAGGAGAGAGATCACTTGATCATTACCTGTTAGGTTCACTCCCTCTGGGGCACTTGGCATTGGCCACTGTCGGCAGACAGGATACTGGGCTGGATGGACCTTTGGTCTGACCCAGTATGGCCATTCTTGTGTTCTTATTTTCTAACCTAAATGAACCCAAAGTTATGGAGACAGATATGAGTCACGGAAGCTAGCAGAGTATCAAAAACCTGGAAAAATCTCTGACTGGATGGGTTCAGGTGTTTGGTCACAAGCTGAGGTGGTTCAAAAGTTTTGGATTTTTTTTAAGCAGAATTTTTTTATTGTTTCTTTAAACAGTCAAACACAGCAAGCAGCAAATATTTGGCCACACACTTCTGAAACCCCAAACCATGTTCAGGTTTTGGCAGACTAATTTCAGCTTTTCAATTAAAAAAAACCACAACAAATTATGAAGGAAAGCAGACATTGTCCGTGATTTTTAAAAACCCCTAGTTTTCAATCCAAAAAAAGTTTTGACAGAAAATATTTGTCCAACTCTTTTAATGAGCTTTAGTGCCTTTTAGCACTAGCTGATGCTGAGAACCAGTGATACCTTGTAAAGGTGACTTGAAAAGAAGTTCTCAAAACTGGGTTTGTGCCAAGATGCGGAAGGTTTTTAAATGTTTATTTTTTCCCAGGGCTGCCCGGGGTGGGGGGAGGGCTAGTGGGGCAATTTGCCCTAGTATTGCAACTTTTTTTTATGGAAGGGGCCCCCAAAATTGCTTTGCCCCAGGCCCCCTGATTCCTCTGGGTGGCCCTGGTCCAGGCTGAGGTTGATGGTGGGGTGGAAATTGTTGAAATCCTGGTGGAATTCCTCAAGGGCCTCCTTCCCATGGGGTCCAGATGATGATGTCATCAATGTAGTGCAAGTAGAGTAGGAGGGTTAGGGGACGAGAGCTGAGGAAGCGTTGATCTAAGATACATACTTTTATTATGTAGTTACAGTGACGGGTTGGATCACAGAAACCCTCTTGGGAGCTGCCACCCGATGTGCCAAGACTACTTCTACCCCTGCCTTCCCTGCCAGCTCGGGACCCCAGCACCCTGTCTTGCTGAGCCAGACATACCCGTCTGCTCCAACACAGACCCAGGATCTGAATTACTTGCCCCAAAGCTGCAGGTTTACCTGAAAACAGCTCACAGAAGTGTTCTTGTCTCTAACACTCAGATGCCCAACTCCCAATGGGGTCTAAACACAAATAAATCCTTTTTACCCTGTATAAAGCTTATACAGGGTAAATTCATAAATTGTTCGCCCTCTATAACACTGATAGAGATATGCACAGTTGTCTGCTCTCCCAGGTATTAATACATACTCTGAGTTAATTAATAAGTAAAAAGTGATTTTATTAAATACAGAAAGTAGGATTTAAGTGGTTCCAAGTAGTAACAGACAGAACAAAGTAAGTTACCAAGCAAAATAAAATAAAATGCGCAAATCTGTGTCTAATCAAACTGAATACAGATAATCTCACCCTCAGAGATGCTTCAGTGAGTTTTTTCCTCAGACTGGACACCTTCCAGGCCTGGGCACAATTCTTTCCCCTGGAACAGCTCTTGTTCCAGCTCAGGTGGTAGGTAGGGGATTCTTCATGATGGCTCCTCTCCTGCTTTGTTCTGTCCCACCCCTTTATATATCTTTTGCATAAGGCGGGAATCCTTTGTCCCTCTCTGGGTTCCCACCCTCTCCCTCTCAAGGGAAAGACACCAGGTTAAAGATGGATTCCAGTTCAGGTGACATGATCACATGGCACTGCAAGACTTCATTACCCACTTGCCAGCACACAGGTATACAGGAAGACTTACAGGTAAAACACAGCCATCTGCAGTCAATTGTTCTGGTTAATGGGAGTCATCAAGATTCCAAACCACCATTAATGGCCCACACTTTACATAATTACAATAGGCCCTCAGAGTTATAGTTCATATTTCTAGTTTCAGATACAAGAGTGGTACATTTATACAAATAGGATGATCACACTCAGTAGATTATAAGATTTGTAATGATACCTTACAAGAGACCTTTTGCATGAAGCATATTCCAGTTACACTATATTCACTCATTAGCATATTTTTATAAAATCATATAGACTGCAACGTCACAGTTACATTTATGGAAGTGTAGGAATATAGAAAGCAAAGAGAAGAAACTACCAAGCAACCAGCACTAGCAGCCAAATCTTTAATCCAATTTTCTAAGAATTCTTGATTTGGATAAGTGCAATTTATTTTATTTTGCCCAGCTGGGCTATCTTTTTTGTGTTATTTTTTAAAAATTATGGGATAGAGTCTTGTTGTTTAATGAGTATGGGAATCAAAGAAAAGTGTTGTGTATATACCAAAAGGAAGAGAAGCAAAATGTATATTAGTACAGTTGAAACTTAAAGGTTTTGAAAGGCCCAAGAATTTAAGAGAGGTGACCTGACTATATTCCACACTCCAGACCTGACATCTACTCCCAATACAATGAAGTGACCTCAGTTGATTACAGATTCTACCTTTAATTATACTAGATTGCTAGAATAATTAGAAGGAAACTGCCATTTGCTCAGTCAGATAGTCTCGTCTTGGAGGCATCCATTTTACAGGAACGTGACACTAGCAAGTCTGAGAAACCTAATGAAAAATTGTTTAAACCAGCTCCCACCCTTGTTTTAGAATTTTTAAATATATGTAAACTAGAGTATTGTATCTTTATTCAGGTTATTTTTCTATTTTTTTCAAAACATACTGATATAATGAAGGCCAATATTTTCAAACCTGGATGCCAACAGTCTTCTGGATATGTATCTAGGCTCCGACATTAAAGTTCCGAGCAGCTACAACTTCCATTACACTCACTGCTACCCAAACTGTGCGGGCTTTCTGATGTAGTGCCAGGATTTAGCCATACATGTTTTGTTTAAACACTGGACTTCTTACCAAATGTAAAGTAACTTAAGTTTCCACATTACCATTGTTAGGAATTACAAATTACTACCTGGTCAGACTACCCATTGCCACAGGGCCATTAGAGTTTCTGGGGATCAGAGGAACACTGCACCCTCATGTTCTGTCCCATGGACATACCACCTGCCCTTGTGACCAGAAAGGAGTAGAGCTGTAATGCCAGCTCTGTGTTCTCCAGAAATTTCCTTTTACAAAAAGGGAATTCTCAGAGGGCCAGAGCAATGCAAAGGAGTCCTAGTATGTCTGAGATTCTGGCCCTTGGGGCAAAGTTTTTAAAAGTATTTTGGTGCCTAGTGGGATTTTCAAAAAGCATTTATCTGTATCTTTAGGCAAATACATTTAGCAGTGTGGCTCCTAATTGCTGTCAAGTGGGTATTATAATTTATAAAGTGAATCTAGGGTTCAGAAACACAGAAATAAAGAGCTACAATGCAAATTGTTGCTACAGCTCCTACAATAGCTTAAGCATAGTGTATTGGACCCTCGCTCTCCAGCTTCGAAGGAGGCCTCTCGTTCCAGTTGCCTTCGGGCTTGTCTGGCCAAGGCACAAAGCTGCAGAACAGTCTAGGGCCCTTGTCTCCACCCGAGGTGGAGCAAGGCCCCCCAGGTCCTCTAGTTTCCAGCCCCACAATAGGGCTGGGCGCCAGACAGTCACGGCCAGGCTTTAGCCTGGGCTTGGGGAAGCTCAAGCTGCCAGCAATTAAACACCGGCTACAGGAGGTTGGCTTCGTCCAGGGCGGGGCTCCGGCCGCCAGCAAGGATATCACAGTCTATGGAGCTGGTTCGGGCCTGGGCTTGAGGAGGCTCAGGCTGCCAGCAAGCAAACAATCTTAAGGCTGGCATTAGCCTGGGCGGAGCTCAGGCAGCCAGCAAAGCAACAGTCTAAAAGGGAGCTGGTAAGGGAGGCTCCGTCTTCAGAGCGGGAGCTTCCCTGCACAGTGTAGGGAGTCGGCCACCCTGGGGTGGGGTGGCAGGGGGACGCGGGCCCACCCTACTCCACTGCATTCCCAGCCCAGGGTCCTGGCAGGGGCAGGATTGGCTGCCCTTGCATTGGCGGGGATCCAGCCGCAACACGCCGACTAAGCCACCCCTGGCTCTGCAGCCAGCTGCTCTGTGGCTGCCCCTGGGCTACTTCATGCCTCCCCAGGGTTTGGTACCTCTCACTTCCAGGGATCGTCAGGCTCCTCGAGGTACACTGTGGCTGGTAGTCCGGGCCACTCCTCATCAGGGTCTCCCACTTCTGCGGCTATCAGACAGCCAGGAGTAGGTTCTCCTCCTGGGCCTGGCAGTATGGCCGGAGCATCCTTCTCCTCCAGGAATTCTGCCACAACTGGGCTGCAGGGCCTTCCTCTTATACTTCCGGCCCTGCCCCGGCACTTCCAGTGAGGGGGGCGGGGCAAGCTAGGCTCCACCCACCAACGGGAATGTAGTGGACCCTCGCTCTCCCACTCGGAGGGAGGCTACTTGGCCTCACTACAAATGGTATGATCTTTCTAAAAATATTATTGTATAGTGCAGTTCCCTGATGGATACTGTATTTGCCTTGCAATGGGACTAGAACACATTTCAGTCCAGAAAATAAACAGTATTGTGTAATTAGAGAGACAAAGTGGGCTTTTGAAGTACACAGAACTCTTCTTTAGCGGTGACACTCTGAGTTTTTGTTTAATATTGTATATTCCAAGTTTTATCTCCAAGTGCTAATTAATTCTTGATTGAACCATTTCTTGATTAGATCAGAATTATCTATTGTAATCTCTGATTTTTAATGTTTTAAAATAATTTTACCTAAATTGTATCCACTCTGACCCATTTCAGTGGGACTTTCTGTAATTGTCTTGTGTTGTGCAGCATTTGCAATGCATTTCTAAAGCATGACAGTACTATAGTACTGTACATACCTAGTGTGATGGACGTTATGGAAATGGTACAGACTTTACTTCCTCTCTGGCACAGTCTAGATGGAGAAACAACACTACATATTTTCTGTACAACAGAAATCAAAGTTTACAAATCCAGGGCCAATATTTGAAGTTCTTATGCTGAGACAGATCTTGATTTTAATTACACTGGTTTAAAGCCAGAGAAACTCAAATGCCATTAATGGAGTTACTCTACATTTACACTGGTGTTAGCAAGATCAGAATCTGGCTCTCAGGCTCAGACCCACAGAGCTATTTAGGTGCCGAAGTTCCAGTTTTAGGCTCCACTGCAATCCACAAAACTGCCAAACCCTGTAGGTCACTCAGTGACTAAATTTTCAGGGTAAACGTTCCATCTGCATCTAAGTTTATTCCTCTGAGCATGCACACTGCGGCCTCCCTCTAGGTGCCAGGATGCCTATCTCTAACCTAAGCCCCAGAGGAATCCATGAGCCAGGGGAAGATAGGTATTTGTCCACATAACTCACATATGGACCCAAGATGGTCGGCATGCTCGGAGGCTGCCTACCAGATTTGGCCCATTCAAAATAGTGGTGCAGCTGCTGCCATCCACCTTATAACTTTTAGCCCAGTAGTTACAACACTCATGTAGGCAGGGGTGAAAGTAACTTAAAAGTCTTATCGGTACGGGGGCCTCAGGCAGAAGGGGTCAGGCCTCAGGTGGAAGGGAAGGGGCGGGGCGGGGCTGGGGAGTCAGCCTCCCACAACCAGCCGTTCAGTGCTGCCTGGCCCTTGCCACCCGGGGCTCTGGCAGCGATTTAAAGGGAAAGGGGCTCCGACTGCTGCTGCGGTAACGGTGGTGGTGGCCAGTAGCCCCGGGCCCTTTTAAATCGCTGGGACCTGGGGCAGCTGCCCCTTTTGTCGTCTCCCCTCGGCGACCCTGGGAGGGGGCAAAAGAGGCAGCGACACTAAAGCGCTGCCACAGCAGCACTTTAAAGGACCCTACCGCTCTGGGGGAGAAAGGGTTTGCATGGGGGGGTCTCCCACCTCTCAGGAGGTGGGCAGTAACCACTGACCTATGGGTTGTTCTGATGTGGAGCTCCTTTAATCTCTCCTGTAGAAGTTGTTCCACTGTTGATTAAATAATAAAGAGTCATTAGGCCAGAGAGAGAGTACATGTGTGAGACTGACTCTGTAGTCCAGTGGTTATGGCATCCACCTAGGAGACGCAGGATACAGTCCTGCTGGTCCAGTGACTCCTTAATTATTTTTCTACAGGGGAACAGTTTAGACAGGAGAGTGAGGGAGCCCTATGTCAGACTATCCCATTGCTCTGTGCTCCTGAGAGGTGAGAGACCCCTGTTCAGATTCTTTCTGCACCTGAGGCATAGGGGGCAATTGAAACTGGGTCTCCCACATCCTGGATGAGTGCACTAACCACTGCACTAAAATTTTAAGGTGGATGGCAGCAGCAACCACCTCCTCTTTCAGCTATTTTGTGTGGAGTGAGACAGGCACCTCACTCATTCTTACAAGAAACGACTTAGGTGCCTAAGCTGCCTGACTCCAGGAGAGGGGTTTCTGTTCTGTATTGCTAGCAGATATAGGTGACTCCCGGCACCCCAGACTTAGACCCCAGACTTAGGTCTCCATAAGAGTGGTCGGGTTTAGGACATACCCCTCTGATCAACATCTACCATTGGCTATCTTACATGGCTCCCCACATTCTGAGGTGCCTGTCTCTCCCCATTCGTTGTATAGGGAGCATAGGGACTTAACTCAAGCTTTGTGGATTGCAGTGATGTTCTTGTGATTTTCTAGGAGCCTAACTTTTAGGCCGCTTAGCATCACAACACCTAAGTCTCTTTATAGATCCAGGCCTCATTTCTTACTCAAGGAAGATGGAATAAAGATATCAGAATTTGGTCCCAGATGCAGAGTAGTGGAAATAAAGGCTATGTCTTCCCTGACAATAAATAAATATATTTGATAGTGGAATGACTAATGCATATTAGATATCTCACTATAAAATCCTAGTGGAGACAAGGTACTGTAATTTTTACCGCTAGGTAGATAGGTGAGGTCAACACTACCCCTGCCTGTGGTTCATATCACCTAGCTGTGAAGCTACAGTGCCTTGACTCCACTAGAATTTAACAATGAGATAGCTAACTCACGTTAGTAATCTCACATTAAAACACACCTTTATTTGACAATGAAGACAAAGCTGAAGCTAAACAAAATTCCACAGCATCTCATAGGAAAATATGACTTCAGTGTGACTCATCTTTCACAAACTGAGGTGAAATGCAAATATTTATAAATCGTAATTCCAATTTAGCTTGCAGTATTTAAAAAAAGAAATCTAATGCTGTACTTCAGGAATAAAGATTTATGAATATTTTATAAGAAGTCTGGTTAAAAGGGTGCATATATTTATCAGCTAAATCTGAGAGCCAAATGCAAAAGCTACAGTTTAGAGATGTCATGTATTTATGACTCTTCCTGAGGGATCTGGGGTCCAGAAACCCAATAAATGGAAGATGCTGATTCCTATGTGTCTTCTTTTATTAAAATGTTTAATGGGCCTGATTCTTATCTCACACCAATAATTTTAAATTAGTATAATTGTACTGGTTTCAAAAGTTAGTGCTGTTGTACACAAAAGGAGATATTGTTAATATTACTCACTTTACTGATTTCAGAATACATTGAGCCTGAGAGTGTAGTGGAATGGAAACTGTTTGTACAAAATGAGAGAGGGGTTGCAGCACTGCAAGTTATACTTTCTGAGGAGGGCACCCAGCAATATTTTGGGTAAACTTTACAAAACCTAGATAGTCTGAGACATGTTTTCATTTAATTAAAAAAGGGCATGCCAGTAACTATTGCAACCTTGCTGCGAAGTGTTGCAATGCATATTGTTCGGATAGCTGTCTTGACTAAGGGCCCGATTCTGCAGTCTTTACTCAAGCAAAATTCTCATTGACTTACATGTCTGAGATTTTTTTCTGTTGTCTTGCACCTTGTATAGTCATTAACACTTGTGCACAGTGCCTGTAAAGCTCTAACAAGTCAAAATGGTAGCATTTTTCACAGGTGCAAATATATACACAGGGTGCAAAAGAGTGGAGACTGAGGCCATAATGTCTGTTGGCTTCAATAGAATTACTCTGGATTTATATAGGTGTCACAGAGCTTAATTTGGTCTACCTTGTATTTCTTGTTCATACATACATTGGCTAAGAAGTTCAGAACCTACGGTTTCACCCACAATTTTTTATGATTCCCTCTCCCCAAATGCTAATTACAATAGCTATGCTAGTCTGTGGAAGATGACTCTGGAGTGCCTGAGAAAGGAGATTGAAGACAGAGCCCAAAGGCAGGACCGATTGTTGAGAGACTTTGGGATGTTGGTTTGATCTTTTGTTGCCCTGAAAGGGATCTGACTTAGATGCTTTCAGCTGAAGTATGAACAGGGGCAGATGGACTGCAGGAAGGGCTGGAGATGAAGATTGTCTGCAGCATCATGCCCTGTTGCAAGAGGGTGCTCTGGAATCATCATAGCCTCCTTCCATCCACACAGAAGAACCTTTAACATGGATTTGAGGATGCTTTAAGTCTGTGCTAGCTAGCATAGCTGAGGATATGGACTTGAGATTGGAATTTGCTTCAGCCCAGACAGGCAAACTGCCTACTTTGTAGTGAGAATGCAGACTACTCAATCCCAGGTGCTGTTAGTCCTCCAGTCCCATCCCACAATTCTACCTGGGCTGTACTTTCTTGTGGAACTCCTCCCTTCTTCTGCTGTGCATTTTAACCCCATGTTTGCCTGCTCCATTTCTGCTGCACTTCCACAGCATTTGAACAGAGATGTCATCTGTGACAAACTGGGACTATATTTATACAATTTATGAATTTTGGTTAATATTGTGAAGTTGGTTTATGAAAAGCTGTATTCTGAGTGCCTATATGTATGAAGATCTACCAGGTCCTGTAGCAGGTTCTCAGCAGACAAATACAAGGGGCTAGTGGTGCTTGTGATTCAATTATACTATTCAGGTGCAAACAACTGGCAACAGTGGGTGAGATTAAGCCTTGGAAATCCAGTTTAACTTCCTCTTCTGAAAGAAGAGGGGGAGATAGAAGCAATGAAAATTTACCAGGAGCAGAACAAAGGCAGCCAGGTGACCAGGAGGAGTTTAAATAAGGGAACTCACAGGACTAGAGAGAGCCAGACAGGAAAAGGACACGTGGGGCAGAAGAAAGCAACAGAAGCTAGGTAAAAGGGAGAGACCACCTGTCATGGAACAGCCTCAGGAATGGGACAGCCTGCCTGGACATCTGTGGTCCCTAAGGACACCCAAGGGAAGGCTGAGCTAGAAAGGGAAATATGTGCAATGTTTGTTGTTTTGTATGATCTGTACTGTCCTGTGCTTTGAATGAAGTAAAGAACATAAATGTGTTAGACTCTGCAAAGTGTGTGTGTTAACTACTGTGTGCCCCTGAGAGAGTTAAACTGTAACAAAAAGTTTCATACCTTTGGGGTAAAGTTCCAGGAGAGGGTGTGTTTAAGTCCAAGAGTATCCGAAAGGTCACCATTGTGCGCAGAGGGGCTAGGCAACTATGCAGGGCTCCAACTCTCAGGAGGGAGTGTTAGGCTGCAGCTCTGTACTCCAAGAGTGTGCCTAGGGATCCTGAGATTGGGGCAGTGGCTGGACTGCATTCATGCTCTGAAGGCTTAAAATAGCTGGGGGAGCAAGGGACACAGCATGGATTCCCTTCGCAGCATTCCTAGTCAGTGGCCATGAGGGAGCACTTGCTAGGATCTGTGACACCATCCAAGAAATCCTCCTGTGCTGGCAGTTTGCCAGAAGCTGACACCTGTCTCCTGCTAAAGTTGTGGGGTGTTATCAATAAGAACCATAATTTGGAGAAATGTACCCAATGTGAGATTTTTGTGTTTACTAGGCAGGAAAGAAATGGGAAATGGAGAGGGAAAGAAGTCAGTTGGGTGTGCTATGAATCACTTTGTAGTTTGTAGACTGAATTCCTTAATAACATTCTCATTAAAAGTTCTTGTTGCCAAATGCTGTTTGCTTTCACCTGCGGGACTGCCTGGATTAATAATGAATAACTCCACTTGGAAGTTATTTACATATTGTTCTCATGTCATAGCCACAGACAGCAGCTTCATTCTAGGTGAGAGTGAGTGAGTTTTCACCCTGGGAATGAATTTGTAGAGTGGCCCTATGTAAGGCACTGCTAAAACCCACAGGATATCCCACCAGAAATCCATTCCAGCTCAAAGGCTAGTACAGCCCTGTTGTGGATGTAGTTACATGGGTCTGGCATGGGTAAGGCTTTGCTGTGGGGACACCTCACCGAGGCAAGGCTAGCCTGTCTGCAGTGAAAACATATGGCTTTTTTACACTAGGAAATTAACTAGAATTACTATTGTGGGATAGTTATTCTGCAATAGCTATTCTAGAATTGTTGTTGCACTTTAAATTCGCACCCTGCTTTAATATTAAAAAACAGGCTGAGGTCTGGTCTGTACTTAAAATTTAGGTTGACATAGCTGTCAATCAATAGTGTAAAAAACCCACAACTCCTGAGTGATGTAGTTATGCCAACCTAATACCCTGTGTAGACAGCGAGGTTGATGGAAGAATGCTTCCCTCGACTTAGCTACCACTGCTTGGGGAGATGGTGTTCCTACATCAATGGAAAAACCCCTTCCATCAGTTTAGGTTGTGTCTACACTATGGGTTTCTGCCAGCATTGCTACTGTGATGCAGCTATGCCAGTATAGTCTCTGTAGTGTAGACATACTCAGGCAAAACGAAGACTCCACCCCTAGGCTCTCTCACAAAAGCCATTAAGATATATAGTAACTGGGCTCAGGCTCACACAGAGAGAGTAGGGCTTTGAAAAAAGAGAGTTTCCCTGAGAGGGGGGAAAGGGTCTAAGGGCTTGTCTACACTACCAAGTTTTGTTGACAAAACTTATGTCGACAGCCAAAAGTCAACAAAACAAAAATCTCCAAAGGGTGTTCACACTTGCTCCCTCTGTTGACAGATCATGTCCACATTGGGGACACCATCATCGACAGGGTGAGCAATGCACCATGGGTATGTATCCCACAGTGCAGTATTGTGGAAAGGAAGAGCTGATTGCTGCGCATCTTGGGATTGTCTCCGAGTTCTCCCACAGCCCCCTCAGCTGCCAAGAGCAGCATCATGAGTAGCTCTGGGAGCTCTCCGTGCTGAGGAATGGCAAAGCAGCACAGCAGTCTGTCCCCCTCCCCCTGCAGCAGCAGTGTGCCTGCCGTTGTGTTCCAAGTGCAGCGCAGAACAAGAGCATTCCAGTGATTTGCTCTTCATTTGTTCCCCAAATGGAGCAGCACACAGATACTTCCCGGAGCTTTGAAAGGGGAGGGGCGCATGCTTGCAGGTAGGGTGACCAGATGTCCCAATTTTATAGGGACAGTCCCGATTTTGGGGTCATTTTCTTATATAGGATCCTATTACCCCCCACCCCCTGTCCCGATTTTTCACACTTGCTGTCTGGTCACCCTACTTGCAGGGCAGCAGAGATCAAAACACTGAGCAGAGCGATCAGGGCAGGCATTGTGGGATACTGGCGGAAGCCAGTTCTGTCGACAAAACAATCAGCAGTGTCTACACTGGCTCTTTGTCGACAATAAAGGGAGGGGAAAAGACGAAAGTCTCTCGTAGGGGTAGAAGTTTTTTGTCGCCAAAACTGGGTGTCTTTCGTGACAAAAGTCCCATTGTAGTGTGTACACTCTTGCTGTTTTGTCGCCAAAAGGCAGTTTTTGGTGACAAAACTTGCCAGTGTAGACAAGCCCTAAGAGAAACACTTTCTGGAAGGCTAAGAGCTCTTGGGCTTACTAGAAGAATGTAAATGGGCATGTTCTGTTCCTGTAACTCAAGAGGGAAGCCCATCTACCTTAACTCGTCGTGAAGTGTAAGGTTAGATGAGTTTAGATATGTGTGTAGGCTGCTTTTTTAAAATCCCTTTCTCTAACGCTTTGCTCCATTTGCTAAATAAACCTACTTGTTTTAAGGAGGCTGTTTGTCACTGTATAGCATTAGTGAGAGGCTCCTGAAACACAGGTCCAGTCAGACCTGAACAGTAATAAGCAGTGGGCAGGTACAGAGTGGCATTTCCAGGTCATGGTCTAAGAGAGGGAGAATTGTGTACTTCCACCTCCAGACAGGTAAGGGCAGCAGACCTAACACCTTCGGGGGTGCACTCAGGGAGAGCAGAATGGGAACAGAGGTCTAATCAACTCTGTAATTGTGATGTGTTCTTTATACTCTTTTATTTATACTACAAATTATTAAATAAACCAGCATCTTTCGTGTGTATATTTTTATTTGATATGTTACCAAGAACTAAAGAAAAGTCTGCCAACACTAATTATAAAAGTCTAAGTATACATAAAAATGTTAATGTCTCGTGGATTTAATAATTGTCTATTCCGCTTTTCTAGTTATTTTCTGCTGGAAAGCTCCCAGGCACCAGAGTTGCTGAGCTGAAGGCAAAGTACACCGCTCTGCATGAGACTGTGATAAGGTACAATACTTGAAGATTTTCAGTATATCAGTTCTTGTTTCATTGTGAATACTTGATTATAGAGATTAGCCAGGGCCATAATTCCTTTTTTGGAATTGTTTCATTAGCCAAAGCATTACATGATTAAAGTAAAAATCCACCAGTGCAGAGGCTCTGCACAAGGTCATATACATCATTCAAGACCTGCTTACAGTGATTGGACTTAAAAAAGAAAGCGGGAAGGCAAGAAAAGAACCTAATATGGTTAAATGGCAAGATTTAAGAGGTAATTTTGAGCTAAACAAGTATCTTTCAGAAAATGGAAATCTGAACATAGTGATGGCAATGGAAGAGCATAAGCTACAGTGGGTAAAATATAAGGTAAAAATTAAAAGGGCTGAGAGCAAATGTGTAGAGCAAATAGCCAAATATATGAAAAACACAGAATAAGAAATTATTTTGGCTTATCAGAAGTAGGAAACCTGAATTAATAGGGTTTAAAGGGCACAATTAAGGAAGATAAGGACATTGCTGAGACTCTAAATAGTGTCTTTGTATCAGTTTTCACCTTATTTGAGGGCTTATGCAGGGCTTAAATGATGTCTAGGCCTTGTGCTGACCCTCTGCATAGGAGTGAATTTTACCCAGTGGGAACATTCTCAGTTACATTAGATAGGGTTATAAACAAATTGAGCTTCAAAGTGTAAGCCAAACACTGTTAGGTTATTCCATAATTGTCCACTATGGGATTTCTTGCAGCTTCCCTTGAAGCAGAGGGTACAATCTACTGTTAGGAACAACATATTCCATTAGATTCACCTTTGATTCTGCACTGCAATTCCTATCTTACTATTTTAAAAGTTGTTTCTCCTTGAAAGAGTCTCTTAGCTTGAGAGAGACTCCCTGTTCTTAAAATGGGGATTACCCCTGGAACCAAAAATATTTCTTCTCAAAACAGAAAAATCTTCTTCGAAGAACTTAAATAGGATTCAGGTTGGTATGTAGGGCCTTGCACAAGCCCTTTCCACTGCACTGAATTTCACCCTTTAAGAGCTAAAATATATCTCATCCGAACACTACAGATTTAGTTCCTGTTACAGAGCACATTCTTAGTTCCTGTTGAAGTATGTGGTTTTCATATTTTCTTCTTAGAATAGGAAGTGGTTATCTACCCTGCAGTGCAATGAATAAATTGAATTTTTCCCCTGTGCCATTTCAGCTGTCTGTGCTATATGGCCAGTTTAATGTTTTGCTTTTATACTAGTGTCTGTGTAATTTGAATCCCTATGTTTTGGTTGTTTTAATATTTCTACACCTCGACCCCGATATAACGCTGTCCTCGGGAGCCAAAAAAAAATAATCTTACCGCGTTATAGGTGAAACCGCGTTATATCGAACTTGCTTTGATCCGCTGGAGTGCACAGCCCCGCCCCCCCGGAGCACTGCTTTACCACATTATATCCAAATTTGTGTTATATCGGGTCGCGTTATATCGGGGTAGAGGTGTATTATGTATCCTGTTGTTTGGTAAGCTTCATTTTGGTATATCAAAATTGTCTTAGCTAAAATTTGGTGTATAAATTCTCCATCTGGGAGATTCCAAATTCCTTTTGCTTTTGGGGTTTTTTTTGCCGGGGGTGGGGAGGGAGGAGGCAGCATTAACTTCTTTTTAATTAGCAATGGGCAAATAGTAGTGCTTTGAATGTTTCTGATCTTTTGTGAACCTCAAAACCAATTTTGACTTTTGAATTTGAAATTTTCTTTGTTGTGAGTCAATGTGGCTGAACTAATATAATGTAAAATTAATTTGGTAAATGTATTCATATTCAGAAAGCATGACCAATAATTCATATAACAAAGATTTCAGTGCTGTAAATTGCATAACATGAAGGTCTCATGATTCATTTATCATTGTAACTATTCCATAATAAGCAATGCATGTTAATAATAGTCTTACTCTTAAACATCAACAATTCAACTATTACAACGAGCAAAGTCTGCTACATTGCTGGATTTATTACAAGACACTATGTCACTATATACAGCCAGACATTGGCAATACAAGCAAAGTCGGGCAATTCATCAGTGATGAAGTCAGGGAGGGTGATGCACACTGAATAGCATAATAAACCTGCAGATTAGGATCACCGTCCATCATTGCACTGGCCTCCTAGAAGAAGATTAGGCCGAGGGACAGGCAATAAATAGTAGGGCCAGGATTTCACCTTAGATAAATTGGAGTTTTTCTGCTGACTATAATGGGCCAGGATTTCACCCTGATATCCGGCCTGTATCTTTCTGTTAGTGATCTTCTTGCCTCATACCTGTCACCTCTCTAACAACAGGGAATGGATAAATGAAAGAATCTCTCTCCTAAGAGTCAAATCCCTTTCCTGGCTTGCAAAAGCTCCAGTAACATGAGATGCCACTTCACTTAACTGTGGGTTACACATAGGATCGTAGCCACTGAAGTTGAGACCTCAAGTAACAAAACCAGTTTGGCTTAACAGTGAAATCTTCGGTGTGCTTAAACACAAAAAGGAAGCTTACAAGAAGTGGAAACTTGGACAGATGACTAGAGAGGAGTATAAAGATATTGCTCAAGCATGCAGGGGTGTAATCAGGAAGGCCAAAACCCAACTGGAGTTGCAGCTAGCAAGGGATGTGAAGGGTAACAGAAGGGTTTCTACAGGTATGTTAGCAACAAGAAAAAGGTCAGGGAAAGTGTGGGCTCCTTACTGAATGGGGGAGGCAACATACTGACAGATGATGTGGAAAAAGCTGAAGTACTCAATGCTTTTTTTGCCTCAGTCTTCACAGCCAAGGTCAGCTCCCACACTGCTGTCCTGGGCAACGCAGTATGGGGAGGAGGTGAGCAGCCCAAAATGGTGAAAGAATAGGTTAAGAACTATTTAGAAAAGCTGGACATGCACAAGTCCATGGGTCCAGATCTAATGCATCCGAGGGTGCTGAGGGAATTGGCTGATGTGATTGCAGAGCGATTGGCCATTATCTTTGAAAACTCGTGGCGATCGGGGGAGATGATTGGAAAAAGGCAAATATAGTGCCTATCTTTAAAAAAGGGAAGAAGGAGAACCCGGGGAACTACAGGCCAGTCAGCCTCACCTCAGTCCCCGGAAAAATCATGGAGCAGGTCCTCAAGGAATCAATTCTGAAGCACTTAGAGGAGAGGAAAGTGATCAGGAACAGTCAGCATGGATTCATCAAAGGCAAGTCATGCCTGACCAACCTGTTTGCCTTCTATGATGAGATAACTGGCTGTGTGGATATGGGGAAAAGCAGTGGACGTGATATATCTTGACTTTAGCAAATCTTTTGATACAGTCTCCCATAATATTCTTGCCAGCAGGGCCAGCTCCAGGCACCAGCTGAGCAAGCAGGTGCTTTGGGCGGCCAAGGGGAAGGGGCGGCACGTCGGGCTCTTCGGTGGCAATTCGGTGGAGGGTCCCTCGGTCCCTCTCGGAGGGAAGGATCTGCCGCCGAATTGCCGCCGAAGAAGAAAGCAGCGCGGTGGAACTGCCACGGATCGCGATCGCGGCTTTTTTTTTTTTTTTTTGCCTCTTGGGGTGGCAAAAATCCTGGAGCTGGCACTGCTTGCCAGCAAGTTAAAAAAATATGGATTGGATGAATGGACTATAAAATGGATAGAAAGCTGGCTAGATTGTCAGGCTCAATGGGTAGTGATCAATGGCTTGATGTCTAGTTGTCAGCCGATATCAAGCGGAGTGCCCCAGAGGTCAGTCCTAGGGCTGGTTTTGTTCAACATCTTTATTAATGACCTGGATGATGGGATGGATTGCACCCTCAGCAAGTTCGCAGATGACGGGTAGGGACAGTGTCCAGAGTGACCTAGACAAATTGGAGGATTGGGCCAAAAGAACTATGATGAGGTTCAACAAGGACAAGTGCAGAGTCCTGCACTTAGGATGGAAGAATCCCATTCACCGCTACTGGCTGGGGACTGATTGGCTAAGCAGCAGTTCTGCAGAAAAGGACCTGGGGATTACAGTGGACGAGAAGCTGGATATGAGTCAGCAGTGTGCTCTTGTTGCCAAGAAGGCTAACGGCATATTGGGCTGCATTAGTAGGAGCAGTGCCAGCAGATTGATGGAAGTGATTATTCCCCTCTATTTGGCACTGGTGAGGCCACATCTGGAGTATTGCGTCTAGTTTTGGGGGCCCCCACACAGAAAGGATGTGAACAAATTGGAGAGAGTCAAGCGGAGGGCAACGAAAATTATCAGGGGGCTGGGGCACATGACTTACGAGGAGAGGCTGAGGGAACTGGGCTTGTTTAGTCTGCAGAAGAGAAGAGTGAGGGGGGATTTGATAGCAGCCTTCAACTACCTGAAGGGGGGTTCAAAGAGGATGGAACTTGGCTGTTCTCAGTGGTGGCAGATGACAGAACAAGGAGCAATGGTCTCAAGTGGCAGTGAGGGACGTCTAGGTTGGATATTAGGAAACGCTATTTCACTAGGAGGGTGGTGAAACACTGGAATGGGTTACCTAGGGAGGTGGTGGAATCTCCATCCTTAGAGGTTTTTAAGGCCCAGCTTGACAAAGCCCTGGCTGGGATGATTTAGTTGGTGTTGGTCCTGCTTTGAGCAGGGGGTGGGACTAGATCAGGGCCGGCTCCAGGCACCAGCCCACCAAGCTTGTGCTTGGGGTGGCACCTGGAGGGGGGCGGCGCGGCGCTCCGGCCGCCGGGGAGAGCGGGGCCACAGCCGGCTCGCCGCCCTGCCCCCTGCGCTCTGGCCGCCGGGGGAGAGCCGAGCCCCCGCCGGGGCTCGCCGCCCTCCTCCCCGGGCTCCGGCCGCCCTCCCCCCCGGCGCCCTCCCCCTGGCGTCCTCCCCCTGGCCGCCGGGGGGAGAGCGCCGCCGCCCTCCCCCCGGGGCTCCGGCCGCCCCCCCCCCCACAGGGGGGGGGGGGGGCGGCCGGAGGCTTTTTTGCCTGGGGCAGCAAAAAAGCCAGAGCCGGCCCTGGACTAGATGACCTCCTGAGATCTCTTCCAACCCTAATCTTCTGTGATTCTATGAAACAAACCCCTAGTTGCTTAAATGCTCCCACAAAAATCAAATTTAAATAAACATGAATGCCACTCCCACTCCTATTCCACCACTACTCCACCACAGAGTAAGGCAGCCTATCATATTTTCCCCAGTCTATTTTATAACACTAGTCCCATCATGTAGTATTCCATTCACCTGGAGTTGTCTATCACGTGGACCATGAATATACACCAAGCCCACTGTAACTGAGCCTAGACACAGAGAAAAAGAGAGAGATCCTGATGTTCCCGGAGGGAGCGGGGGTGGTGTCCCATTTTATATTAAAGTTATAGGTCACCATGTAAGATACAATAATATAATTACAAAGTTTCTTTCTGGTGCCTTTTTAATGCATGATCCTAAGTGCTTTTTAATGCATGATCCTAAGTGCTTTTATTTAACACAGTTTACAGGAGTCAGAGATCCAGCTGTTGCAGGATGCCAAACGTTTCACTGTAGAAATAGAACAGCAGCAACAGGCACTGGAAAAAGCTGATCAGTTCCCAGAAGGATTTACCAGTGAAGTCTCCAGGATGAGACAGCAACTTCTTAAATATCAGAATGAATATACTGCTATTAAAGAAAGAGAGTATGAACTTCAGTACAAATTGAACAGGTAGGCGATGTTCAGGTTCACTTCTGTGCAATTTTTAAATAACTCAACACTAAAGAGATAATATGCAATATAACCCCATTTCTCCCTGCATTATTTTCCCTCTAAACAGTTATAGTGTTGCTGTGTCCTATTAAACAGTTGCCATGATTTTCCCCAGTGGTGGATGTAATGACTCCTGAATGTAATTTGTATATCATTTTAAATGTATAGGGTGCTTTGGAGTCCTTTGAGGTACTGTATAAATATGAGATTAAAATAATAATCTGTTTCACTGTGTTCTACAGCCTTTGGTAAAGACTATTAGTGGAGCATATTGTCCCATCATTCTGTTAACCAAACTGGCACCATTATTAGGTTTCACTGGGAAACTTCTATTTTTTGGACTGTTTTTAGTACAAATGAAGCAAAATGTCTCAGACTCAGCGATTGGGCTTGTGTTGAAATGAAGTCATAAATATGTTTGCCTTCAGAACTAACTTTTTTAAACCCAAAGTCAATACATATTCAGCCTTCTCTATTAAAGTAATAAAAAGAAAATGTAAGCTATGTCTATACTTTCTGCAAAAGAAGAGACTAAATATAGTCCTTTGTTGTGGAAAAAGTAAATGCTTGACATTCTCATGAAAGATTGAGTCTTGTAAGTACAGCTTGATATTTTAAATAGCTGGATTTGGCTGCAAAAAATACTGTCTGTGTTCAAATTATCTTTCCACTTCCATGCCATAGAGAAATGGAGTATAATTGTCATGTAGTATACTTGAAACTTTTATAGTACAATTACAACTGAATGCTATCTCTTTCCAAAAAAAAGTGTCTGTGTATATATATGTGCTAATGGAATACAACTACTCTTCTTTGAGTAGTTATCCCTATGGGCACTTCACTTCAGGTGTGCATGCCCGCCTATGCGCTTTTGATTGGAGATTTTTGGCAGCAGTGTCTGTAGGTCCACACCTATGCCCTGCACATCCCTCATGCTCTGGTCCGAGGGTATATATGGCAGGGTGGACCCCTGATGCTCAAGTTCCTTCTCAACTGCCTGTGGCCTGAGACAGAGCCTGGTGGTGTCCCTTCGTTAGCTTGCTAACTTTTTTTCCTTACTCAATTTTATTTCATCTATTTTATTTTTCATTTGTTTTCTTTGCACTCTGTGCATTTGGGGGGATACCCCTCTATTCTTTTTTTCCCAGTAGCGGGGGTTTCCTGCCCACCTTGGGTCCCTTTGTTTGGGGCCCTCCACTCTGCCCCAAAACCACATGGTTCAAACCAGACCAGACCTGTAAAAGGTCTTTTCTGTTCAGTAATGGACATTCTTGCTGCCTCTGCTGCCTCAGGGAGCACGCACTCCATCAAACTGTAAGGTCTAATCTGGCTTCAAGAGCAAATCTAGAAAGCTGAGGGAAGACCAGTTCAAGCATTTCTTGGGGCCTGCCACCATTTCACAGCCCAACTCCTCTCCCGCTACTCCTGCCCCTCCCTCCCACATCAGCCTTGGGAGATCCAAATAGGGTGACCAGATGTCCTGGTCAACCTCCACATCTCCAACTCTCATGACCAAGTCCTAAGGGAGAGCGTTGATACCCCTGAAGCATTCCAAGAAGAGAAGGCACAAGTCCTCTGATAGGGAGTCAAAGAGGGAAGGGAAGTTGGATGGATCAGTAAAGAGCTCTCATGTCCAGATGTGGATACAGCAGAGGCTCCTAACCCCTTCCAGTACCAAGTCTCACCTACTTCAAAAAAAGGCTTCTCCTGCTTCCCATGTCAAGAAGACCTGCTTGATACCAGCATTGGTATCCAATTTGGAGCCCTCTAGACATAAGGACTCCTTGAAGAAGCAAGCACCAACCCTGACTCCCTCGATACCAACTCCTACAGTACTCCCTATGCTAGCAGGCCAGGAGCTTAGAAAGCCTGTGGATCACCCAGCTACACAATCCCCAGGACTGGTAGCTACATCACAGCAGACTGTTCAACAGCCCACCTCACCGGTACAGAGCACATTCCTGTTCTCAAAGGACCTCCTAGTCCTTCAAGAACCTGACTGTCCTCTCCTAGCAGGTACCAAGAGGCATTTCCTGACAGTACCATTAGCCCAGCCGATACCTTCGTGCCTCATGCACATGCATGTCCTCCTGTACTGACCCAACCTCTGGTTCCAGTGACACCTTCAGTACTCACGTGACCTCTGGTACCACTGCAGCTCCCTCACCTCCAGAAATGGGGGAGGATACTTCTTCAGATTCTGAGGTTTCTGTTTAGTGTACCACCAATCTCCCATTGAGACCTCCCTGCCTTGAAATCTACTTGGAAGAGGAGCTTCCAGAAACTAGCAGTGATGAACCCATGGCCCACAATCTATACCCCATCCTCCCTCACAGTGGGCTTTTTGAAATCCTTGGGCCAGATATGGTGACCTGTATTATAGAGCTCCCTCCAGCAGGAGACCCCACTCTGGTACACCAGGATCCTGCCTCCTGCTCTCCTCACATGACAACACTCTGAGGAACATGATCTGGGAGATCATGGAAGAGGTACCAACATATAATAAGTCCTCCTTCCCCCTAGATGAGGCAGTGATGCCGCCTCCCCCATTCTGCACAGATGACTTCAAGATCTTTTAGGACCTTATGAAGAGGATAGCAGAGTCCTTACAAATCCTCTTAAAGGAAGTGCAAGAACCCCAACACAGCCTTGTGGGTATCCTTCACTCCTCTCCTGAAGGCAGGGTTGCCTTGCTAATAAACAATGTCCTGCTAACAGTGGCCAAAACTATTTGGCAGACATCTGCCACCATTCCCTCACCTGCAAGAGGGATGACAAGATTTATTATGTCCCCTCGAGAGACTCAGACTGCTTCTTCTTCCATCCCACATCGAACTCTGTGGTGGGAGATGCAGTAAATGAAAGGACACAGACAATATCGCTCCAAGTCTACCCCTCATGACAAGAAGCTCAACAGCCTGTACCTCTTAGGTTACAAAAGTTACTCCTCTGCTGCATTTCAGCTTCAGATAACTATATAACATGCATTAATGAATAAATATGACTAATGGAACTTCATTAATTTTATTTATTATTTGCCAGAGGACCTGAAAGAACAGTTCCAAAGCATTATTTCTTGGTGACCATCTGGCCTTCAGGCCTCTGTGCAGGCCTTGTTGGACACAGATGATACAGCCTCTTTCTCTGTGTCAGACACTGTAGTAATGCACCATGCTTCTTGGTTATAATAATAAAATATATGGAGATATCCTATCTCCTAGAACTGGAAGGGATCTTGAAAGATCAAGTCCAGCCCCCTGCCTTCACTAGCAGGACCAAATACTGATTTTGCCTCAGATCCCTAAGTGGCTCCCTCAAGGATTGAGCTCACAACCATGGGTTTAGCAGGCCAATGGTCAAACCACTGAGCTATCCCTCCCCCAGTTCCAATCCTCTGGGCTTCACAGAGAGGTCCAGAACATGCCTGAAGATCATCATTCTTTTAATGGCCATAAGCTCTTCATTCACATCACTGATGAGTCCCTCCACTCACTGAAAGATTTGAGAGCAACCCTCTGCTCCTTGGGCATCGATGCTCCTGACCCAAATGAAATATAGCAGATCACAGACAGCCCAGAGATCTAGTCCAGCTCAATACCATACATATAAAAAAACCTGCAAAAATCACCTAGGAAGAAGCTTAGGTACCAGAGGAAAAATCCCTGTTACCATCACTTCTGATGGTTTGGTTGAGAGCCACAAATCACTATCCCTGAATACTTTGTTCATAACCCTTTTCCCCTCCCACCTTTCCCCCTATGCTGATCACCTTTCCCATTTCAGACCATCATGGGAGCAAATCATGTTGGACAGATGGATGCTAGAAATCATTGCAGCAGGCTACACTATTTGCTTCATCTCCATCCCCCCCACCTTCCACCCCTCTCAATCCCCTTTTGGGGACCCTTCTCATAACTTACGGTTATAACAGGAAGTTCTGTCCCTCCTGCTCATGAGGGGGCCTTCATATCAACCTACTTGAACTCAGAGCTCTCCGATATGTATGCAGCCACTTCCTACCCTTCATACAAGTGGTCAGGAGCATGATGACAACAGAGCTACCATGCAGTGTATAAACCATGAAGAAGGAGCAAGATCCCCATCCTTGTGCACAGAGTCAATAAAGCTTTGAAAGTGGTGCATAACTTGCCACATTGATATCTCAGCAACTTACCTACTGGGTCTTCAGAACACTTAGTGAATATACTGAGCAGATATTTCTGCCAACACCGTGAATGAGGGCTTAGTAACCCAATACTATGGGAAATCTTCTTCACCTGGGGCTTCCCAGTGATAGACCTTTTTGCACCCTGGACCAACACAAAGTGCTGCAAATTTTGCTCGAGGGATGGTCTGAGCCCCAATTCTCTGGGAGATGCTGTCACACACACACACCCCACCCAGGTCACAACTGCTGCTCTGTGCTTTCCCACAATCACCATTACTTCTCAAATTCCTCAATAGAGTGAAATAAGAGAAAGCTGAAACGATTCTCATAGCACCAGCTTGGCCAAGGCAAATATGGTTCCTAGATCTGACTTGCTTGTCCCTGCAATCGCCTCTTCACCTGCCTCTTAGTCTGGATCTTCTGATCCAGGAATCCAGAAAACTGAAGCACCTCAACCTCTCTCACCTATATTTCAAGGCCTGGCTCCTGGATGGCTTAGAAATCAACTGCTCATCTGAAGTTCACTATCATATCTGCTGAATATCACTATCATTATATCTGCTGAATAATAGAAAGCCACCCACTAGTAAGTACATTTCCACAAGCATAGCAGGGGATACTGTATGTATTGCATAGAAGAGATTTTTCTGCCAATTCTGTATCTTAATTACTTTCTCTTTAGCCAGTTTTGCTCTAAGAGGAAAAGACACCTGGGGAAAAAAGCAAATGGATGTGGGGAGAAATGAGGGAACCTCCTGGGAAGCATCTGGAAAAAAATATTTGTTAGGAGATAACCAAACCACTTGTATTTTCCAGAAATAATTGTTAAATTCAATATTTATCAAAACTCACCAATAATTCACAACAGAGCTGTTCAAAATATTTGGGTTTTGTCCTCTTTCCCCCAATATCTTATAAGTATTTTTCACCAATTTCATATCCCTTTTACAATAGTGGTGTATTTTAAATTTGTGTCTCTGGGTAATATTTTTCTCCTACATAGCTTCTCCCTTTACAGAAAAGCATTTTTCCATGTCCTGCAGAAACAGACCTTGTGTATTTTTTTTGTTTCTGCTATCTCTTTCACACTTTCTTTTTGTGTGAATTATATACAGTATCTTGCTTGATTAGAAATACACTTTTCTGGATCAGTCACTCTCTGAGAAATGTACTGTAAACGTTAATCAGAAGCTTATTGTTATTTGTTTATTCAGTGTATGGGGCTACAGTGGGGTCTAAAGTGCATTATGGGATGGGAGTGAAGAGTCTGCACTGATACAAGCTCCTGGAGGCATCATACCTCAGTGAGGGAGTGCACACATCAGTGTCAACTAAACCTTTTTCTAGGGGGCAATCTGTGCTTCCCACGCTAACACAGTACTCCAGCTCTATTCCTCAGAGTACAAGGGCCAAGATTGTGCCTAGCCTCTAAGCAGAGGTGCAGGAGTGGAAAAGGCTCTGTGTCCTGTCTATCTGCCTAACTTCTTATACCACATTCCTCAGGGTATGAATGTCTAGGTACCATGTGTGGTTTCTGATGCATACCCAAAGCAGAATTCAAGGCTGTTCTTTATGTGATGTAGACACCGATGCTTACAGGCATACATATCTGCAAGCGTCAGTCTTCAAATATGGGTTTGTGGGTAGGGAAAGAGGGTGTTGTTGTTCAGGAATGAGTGGGATATGCAAACTGGGGGCGGGGGGAAGAGATGGTGCAAATGGGGTAATTATGTTGGAGCAGTGAGAAATCAGTGGGGTTGGGTACAGAAGTGAATTAATATGTGAATGTGGGACAGGAGTTAGTGAGCATATATGGGGGAGCAGGAGTAAGTGAGGTTGTGAGTGGGGAAAAGCAGATAAGGGGTGTAAATGCATGCATGTACACAGAGGGGCAGGATTGACAACTACGATTTGTGAATGGCTACGGGAATGTGAGGGAGAGGGAGTGGTGTTATGAGTGGCCAGGACAGAGTGGTGTGATGTAGTTAATGAGTGAAAGTTCATATAAACCAATGTAGGATTGGCATGTATGTTAGCATGTTTAATATGGTTTGTCACAGTCTCTTCAGATGAATACATGCATTGCCAATGTCACAGTACAGTGCTTTAGACCCCTTTTAGTGCATATCAAGTGCACCCTTCAAGTGACAGGCTTGGCTTCCATCACTTCTCTTTAGGGTGGAGCCCTGCAATCCAAACTCTTGGGACTGGATCTCTGGGTTAAACTTCACACAATCAACTGTGCTTGGCACCTGCAAGAAAACTTCTCTTCAGAAGTCTGTGACCAGCAGCTGACTAAAGTGACTCAAAACAAATATATTCTTTATTCACCTAATGGCATGGAGCAAACAGGGAAAAGGGATACAACTAGACAAGCCCTATATGCCTGGTTCTTACCTACACTTTATTCTTTCCTTGCAAGTGTTGAATAAGTTCCACTCAGCCCAACCATCCTTACTCCAGGGCTGGGTATGACAGTCAACCCCTCCAGCATTCTCTCTCTCTCTCAGGCTATGTCTACACTGCAATTAGACACCTGCAGCTGGCCCATGCCAGCTGATGTGGGCTCTTGAGGCTTTAACCGTGGTGCTGTTTAAGTGTGGTGTAGATGTTTGGGCTTGGGCTGCAGCCCGAGCTCTGGGACCCTCCCACCTTGCAGGGTCCTAGGACCCAGGCTCCAGCATGAGCCGTAACATCTCTATTGCAATTCAACAGCCTCTTAGCCCAAGCCCTGGGAACTTGAGTGAGCTTGCATGGGCCAGCTGTGGGTTTTCAATTGTTATGTAGACATGCCCTGAGGCTCATGTCCAGCCATTGCTGTCTGCTCAACCCCTCTCCTTCATAAACTGAGGACTTCAAAGGTTTAGTATCCCCTTTGATCCCAGGTTCAGGCCTGGGAAGAATAAACCTTGCAAGTCTAGTTGGAGCCAGGCAGGTGGGTATTCCCCAGTTAATAGCTTCCTCAATGTTTCCTCAAAGACCCTTTGTATTCTCCCTTATGCAGTCAGGCAGGATAATATCAAGCATCTAAACTGCAGTGCACATAATAATCATAAAATATAATACAGATAACTCCCTCATTCTTCACAGGCAGAAATAAGAGTGTCTCCTTTTTGCTACCAGACTGAACAGAAAGTTAACTATTTTCTACACAGAAAAGAAAACAGAAAGCACATCAGCATTCATTTCCATGTTGAGGGAAAAAGCTAGTCCACAGCCTAATCTAAATGTGGCCAAGTCCTACCACTTCAGCATGGGGCATCTGCTGCAGGCCAATTATATTTTAAAAATTGGATGTCATGAAATCTTCTAGTTGGTAAAGACCTCTGATTTGATATCATATGTCAGAGCAATTATCAGATAGCCTTGTCAGTATTTAAAGATGTTGGGTTTTACTTTCTATTTTATAATTATTTTAAAGAATTTTCAGCGTTTTATTGTAAATCTAAATCTATTTTTCCTATAGCACCTTACTTAGTGTCAGCACCTTTTCACCAAAGTTCCATGCCCCACTTGTCATAAAGCTGTTAAATTATGGCAAAGGAATATTTTTTTCTTTAATCAAATGATATTGATGAAATTGACTTTCAGATGTAGGACACAATGTACAAAACCTTACTAAATAAAGGGGAAGGTAATAATGGCCCAAATTTAGTCTTGGCACAATTCCATGCAAGTCAATGGAGTTGCTTCTGTTTACAGCCAGGGCTGATATGGCCCAATAAACAGTACAGAAAAAATACCAGATGAATAAAGGATCAGGGAAACATTCAGCAAAGGTCAGCCCTAATCTAATGTAACTTTTCTGTCTTGGTATGAGGTTAAGAGTTCCACTTTTGTGGGGTGAAAAATGAGGAAAAAGTCTCTCTTCATTCCTAGACCATGACAGAAATAAGAAGTGAAACTCATGATACAAATTGTATTTTAAATAGTAATAAATTGAATTGAAAAAGGGAGGTGTATGAAATATACAAGATTTATGTGACTATATTTCCTTTTGAAAATAATTTCCATTTCAAGCATGGGGCTAATTCTACAACCCTTACACTGAGTAACTTCTTAGGCTAGGTCTACACTGCAGCGGGGGTCCGACCTAAGATACGCAACTTCAGCTACGTGAATACCGTAGCTGAAGTTGCGTATTTTAGATCGGCTTACCTAGTGGTGAGGACGCGGGAAAGTCGACCGCTGCCGCGCTGCCGCCGACTCTGCTGCCGCTTCCTGCCGAGGTGGATTTCCGGAGTCGACGGCAGAGCGATCAGGGATCGATTTTACCGCGTCTTCACTAGACGCGGTAAGCCGATCCCCGATAAACCGATTGCTACCCGCCGGATCGGCGGGTAGTGAAGACAAAGCCTTAGTCACACAAACAGTGCCACTGGAGTCAGGGGGGCTACTCACAGAAGTACTACTCCATGTGAAACAGGGATGCAGAATCAGACCTGACATTTTGTACAAGTCTGGAAAATTCTTTAACCTCTGGCAATTATTTTTGGATTAGCCATTCAGTTTAGTATAACTGATTTAAAGGCAAAGAGGTAAGCTTTTCTCTGTACTTTCCTACTACAAACTTTTCATCTGGTGGACTTCAAGGTAAGGTTGTTAAAGACAGCAAGTAAGCAAGCCTGAGCAACTAGTCCCTTGACTGTGTTCTTCAGCATGTGCAAGCTAAGCATATCTTGAAAGCCTTCCAGAAATCTCATGCTGGTGTCTTGTCATCTCTAATACATTCAAGTTATGGACATAGGACCTGATCCAGGGAGATGCTGAACACCTTCTGTGGACTGTTAAACACTCTCAGCTAAAGTCAATGGCAACTGAAGTGCTCAGCACCTTGCAGGATTGAATTCAATGGTTTAAAATGTTCTGTTCTGGTTATTGTGTTTATTGATTAACTAAAACAGATCTTTGTTGACAACTACCATTTATATTTCCTAACCACTCTTGACTTTATTTTTGTATTTTATGGCAGTTTGCAGCTGTAGACATCTCTCAGGGAAAAGTCTGGAACTTATTTCAGTTAAGTGCGTGTGTGTGTGTTTGAACAAACTATATCTACATTAGTTTTGCATGCATTTGTATTCATTGGCATCAAAATGAATAAAGGAGCATGAAAAACAAGTGTCTGCATTCTCAAACACAAATGCTTAGGCTTAAGGGTTCTGTTCTTTTTTGATTGTGTATGAGTTGTTCCAGTTGCCAAAATGATAAGAGTTATAAGCGTGTAAAAATGAAGAACAGATTCACCAAAGGACATTATAGAAAACAGAATTAGAGAGACTGATGCCTAATTCCTTTGTATATTATTAATTTGTGTAGCACCAACAGTATGCTACATGTTTTACAGACAGTTATGAAAATTAGGACCTGACTCAAACAGATTACAATATACAGAGGCTAACGCTAAATGAGAAGGCTAAAATTACAAAGGCTAGAGGGTAAGGCCAAACAATAACTTTTAGAAAAGTAAAGCAATACAGTTTGAGAATAATGAAGCCAGAGAGAAATCTTAGATTTATGCAACTTGAAATAAACAGCTAAATCATGAGTGCACATGTAATGTGCATATGAAATTAATATTGTAAATGAAGTATTTAAAGTTTGACTCTACTTTATCTTAGGATTTTATTTTTTTTTAAATTTAATATTTTAAATTAAATTTAATATCCCTTCTCTTATTCTTTCTCTTGCCCTTGGACTTGCTTTTCGTGAAAGCAGTGGGCATTCTCAAGGGAATTATAACTTTTGTGCTTGCAACCCTCTGTTGCCACAGAATGTGAGGCATTAAAATCCTTTAACCTTAAAATGACAAAGCTTTTGCTGTGAACTTGCAATGGTACCACAGGAATCTGTCCTCATGAGAGAAGACTGTGATGAGAAAGGGAAATGGTGCCAACTTCTTTCTCCCCTACAGTTTTAAGACTGTCCTTGTGATCCTCCTGGGATGATTTTAAAGAAGACAGTCCATTGCCTAGACTGCTAACAAGCACTGCAATACCCATTTAATTAGTTTTGGTGGCAGCTAAATATAGGTATGGGTACATTTTCAGAATGGGGATTTCAGTAATGGTGGTGTGATTATGCAAGCCCAAGAAATTCTAGTAGGTATCCACCTAAAGTGCCTCAGGGTTGTAAATTCCCCTTATTAGTTATGTATTTAGACAACTCCAATAACTCATTAGCTGTGTAAGTGAAAATATTCATTCATTTGTGTTCAAAAAGCAAAGTACCCCCAAGGGAAAATTATAAGGTTCGGTTGTGGCATTTGGGCGCAGTGCATAGTAAGAGGAGCAGTACAGAGCCCCACCACAGAACCTGGGGGGAACACACTGGCTGCTACACCTGTCTACAAGGGGCAAGTCTTACATTCTCCCTACCCCTCTTTGGGGTACTGTGCATTCCAGGGGAATACAGAAGGAAAAGTCCCTGTGTCACACAAGGGGTAGTGGCAAAGGCTTTTTGCATTGTTTTCACTACACACACTCGCACTGTGTGTGGGCCAAGTATAGTCTGACCCATAATGACTTGTAAAAATAATACTAAATTAGGTCCTAGTTTTCAGGCTTCACTCGTAATAACAGGAGCAACGGTTGAAGACTCAGGATTTAAATACATATTATTATTTTATTTTCTTAAGGTCTGTATCCTGTAAGAGTTGTAATTTTTTCTATTACAAAGCAATTAACGAAAGATGCCATCTGAAATCTTGTGCTTTTGGCCCCAATTTGTCTTCCTTTCTTTTATTAAATAATCTTACGTCTGGATTTGTATATACTAACACATTCCTGCTAATTCATCAGGATGTTCTGACTCACTAGTACAATAGAATGTTATAGCCAAAACCATATGTTTCCATTACTTCCATATCTGAAGAGCAATCAGTTGCTGCATATGAATATCCCATAAGAAACTTTTAGACAGAATACATAACTGATTCCATGTCCAGACAGCAGTACCAAGAAGAATTCTAGCTTCTCAAGTAACATAAGATGCATTATAAATAGAGCAAATTAAGCAGATGGGGGAAATTCAGCAGACACCAACTGGAATACATAATTCTACATGTTTAGACTGAAAGTTATTC
Organism: Emys orbicularis; assembly: GCF_028017835.1. NCBI lineage: Eukaryota > Metazoa > Chordata > Testudines > Emydidae > Emys > Emys orbicularis. The sequence goes on along the minus strand of NC_088683.1, from coordinate 27,441,394 downwards.
CTGATTTTAAAAAGAACAGGAGTACTTGTGGCACCTTAGAGACTAACACATTTTTTACCTTTAGTCCTTTTGGTATGATGTCCATCTGTTTGCATTTGGAAAGGAAGATGATGTCTGTCTGTATCTGTACGAGTTTTTTCATGAAGTTGATGGATTTCCACTCCATACGGCTAAATGCAGTGCCTTGCATAATGACAGGTTTGATCTCTCTGACCCATAAATTCCCTCTTCTGCAAAAGCGCATAGAGGGGAATAAGTTCAAGAGCTACAGCACCTGTGAATTCTGTCCCCAAATTCCTGGGACAAAAAATGCTACAGATGTTAGAGAATCATGGGTATCTGTTCCTCAGAACTTGTGGATCTTAAACAGCCTCATTGAGTGACTCTCCTTCCAAGATCACCTCCACCTCTCCCCAACCCCACCCCTTGGCAGTGCCAATTGCCAAGCTGCCATCGGCTGACAGACCATGGCTGTATTTGTTGACCACTCTTAGGGAGCAATTGCAGAGTATGTATCTGCACTAATTGGTGAGAAAAATAGTTACAATAAAAGTTATTTTTTCTCTTACAAAACCAGCAGATAAAGATGCCACCTTTTTCTTTATAACAACCTGTTATGTATTTGAAGACTTATGTCCCGGCTCAGTCTTCTCTTCTCCAGACTAAACAAACCCATTTTTTCAGTCTTTCCTCGTAGGTCATGATTTCTAGACTTTTGAAAAATTAAATGTGGTCCTCTGTGTGGGCTAAGTGAAACAAAGCAGCATTAAACCAACTGTTTCTGCACATTATAACTGGAACAAGGGTAATATACAGAGTTTTTCTTTTATCCTCCAAGTGCATATGAAAGGGAGTTTTACATGCAGAGCAGGCTTTAAATGTTCATTTCATAATGACAACCAGGTCATTTCCTTTTTCAAGGTTTTATGCCACATGTCCCCAACTAAGTTTAACAGGTAACACAGGTCACATGGACAGCATTCAGAAACAAGCACTTAATGCTCCACTCCCACGCCTTTTTCATATATGTTTCATTGTCTGATACAAGAACAGTGATCCAATCAAAGGAAACCTCATGTTTATCCAATGTTTTCCATATTGAAATGAAATTTAATGTGGATAAATGTAAAGTAATGCACATTGGGAAAAATAACCCCAACCACACATACAATATGATGGGGGCTAATTTAGCTACAACTAATCAGGAAAAAGATCTTGGAATCAGGGCCGGCTCTAGGTTTTTTGCCGCCCCAAGCAAAAAATTTTTTGGCTGCCCCCCATCCCAGCCCTGGGCTCCTCGCCGGACCCCCCTGCTGCCCCAGCCCTGGGCTCTTCCCCCCCACCCACACCCCCTGCCGCCCCAGCTCTGGGCTCCCTCATTCCCCCCCTCACACACCTCCTGCCGCCCCAGCCCTGGGCTCTCTCCCCCCCCACCTGCACCCTCCTTCCGCCGCAGCCCTGGGTCACTGGTAACTCGCTCCCACGGCAGGTCATTCAGCAGGAATTTTAGATGTGCACAGAACACAGACAGGATTGGTTCCCATATGGTTACAGAACTGCAGTAAAGTGGAACAATTATCAGCTTGTGTGACTGGAGGATATCTGGATGCATATTATAAGACTGTCCTACATAAATGAAGAAAAGTTGAGGTGCCTTTATTATTCTTTTGTTCCTCTCTTTCTTTCTATGGGGAATTTGCCAAAGCAATATCACTGTCTTCCTTTTAAACAAACAAACAAACAACCAAAAAAAGGCAATGGCTGTTGAAAATAGCAATTCCAGTCCTAATAACCACTGGGAAGCATTTCTTGCTCAATTTTATCCTACTTTTTCTACAGCAAGTTACAGTGGATCAGTATATTTGATTTGGGAGAAATGAAGTAACAGCTGCCCAAACTGAGCTTGAGCACTCCTGAATTTTGAGGTGTTCAAATCTGGAAGGCAGGTGCTGGGGGGGGGGGCTGTGGCTCTGCGGGGGAGCATGGCAGCATGTATGCAGCAGTGTGTCTGGCGCTGCGTGGAGCCAGACATGCTGGTCTGAGTGGCACGGTAAGGGGGCGGGGGGGTTGGATGGGGCGGAGGTTCGGGGGGGCAGTCAGGGGCAGGGAGAAGGGGGGGTTAGATGGGTCAGGGGTTGGGGGGGGCAGTCATGGGACAGGCAGCAGTTGGATAGGCATGGGAGTCCCGGGGGTTTGTCAGGGGACAGGTAGGGGGTGGAGTCCTAGGGGGGACGTTGGGGGGGGGGTCTCAGGAGGGGGCAGTTGGGGACAAGGAGAAGGGAGGCTTAGATACGGGGTGGGATCCTGGGGAGCAGTTAGGGGCAGGGGTCCCGGGAGGGGGTGATCAGGGGACAGGGAGCAGGAGGGGTTGGATGGGTTGGGGTTTCTGTGGGGGGCAGTCGGAGGGAGTGGATGGGGGTAGGGTGGGGCTACCCTCTCTCCCCGTGGAGTGTCCTATTTTTTGAATGTTAAAATATGGTATCCCTACCTTCCCAGTGCAGCTCTCCATTTACTGCAGCATGAGGTCTCAGCTATCTCACTCCCTCCCCCTCTTTCCTGTTGGTAGTGGCCAAGGGAATGCTGGGAAATGTAGTTCTGTCCCTGCTCCAGGGCTGGCTCTATAGGCAGGGAGCTAACCAAGGAACTACAGCTCCCAGGGCCCCCTGTTGGTTCTCAGCTCCCATGCTGGATCCCTGCCGCCCCTGCAAATGGGCTGCCCCAAGCACATGCTTGCTTTGCTGGTGCCTAGAGCCGCCCCTGCTTGGAATCATCATAGATAGTTCTCTGAAGACGTCCACGCAGTGTGCAGCGGCAGTCAAAAAAGCAAACAGGATGTTAGGAATCATTAAAAAGGGGATAGAGAATAAGACAGATAATATCTTATTGCCCTTCTATAAATCCATGGTACGGCCGCATCTTGAATACTGCGTACAGATGTGGTCTCCAAATCTCAAAAAAGATATACTGGCATTAGAAAACGTTCAGAGAAGGGCAACTAAAATGATTAGGGGTTTGGAACCGGTCCCATATGAGGAGAGATTAAAGAGGCTGGGACTTTTCAGCTTGGAAAAGAGGAGACTAAGGGGAAATATGATAGAGGTACACCTCTACCCCAATATAACGCGACCCGATATAACATGAATTCGGATATAACGCGGTAAAGCAGCGCTCTGGGTGGGCGGGGCTGTGCACTCCGGCGGATCAAAGCAAGTTCGATATAACACAGTTTCACCTATAACGCGGTAAGATTTTTTGGCTCCCGAGGACAGCATTATGTCGGGGTAGAGGTGTATATAAAATCATGAGTGATGTGGAGAAAGTGAATAAGGAAAAGTTATTTACTTGTTCCCATAATATAAGAACTAGGGGCCACCAAATGAAATTAATGGGCAGCAGGTTAAAACAAATAAAAGGAAGTTCTTCACACAGTGCACAGTCAACTTGTGGAACTCCTTGCCTGAGGAGGTTGTGAAGGCTAGGACTTTAACAGGGTTTAAAAGAGAACTGGATAAATTCATGGAGGTTAAGTCCATTAATGGCTATTAGCGAGGATGGGTAAGGAATGGTGTCCCTAGCCTCTGTTTGTCAAAGGGTGGTGATGGATGGCAGGAGAGAGATCACTTGATCATTACCTGTTAGGTTCATTTCCTCTGGGGCACTTGGCATTGGCCACTGTCGGTAGACAGGATACTGGGCTGGATGGTCCTTTGGTCTGACCCAGTACGGCCATTCTTATGTTCTTGTGTTCTTATATTGCTTGGCTAACTGTCTTAAAGTTCACAGAGTCTAAAACTACACAGTCCAACAGAATTATGTTTAATTTCACTTCACATTCTGATTTGCTTAAAACAGCCAGTATGTTGAGAACATATCTATCTTCCTGCATCTGTGATCTTATTAGTGACAATGCTGATCCCATCACAAGTCTTCAGCTTTTCTTTAATTTCATTTACATGATTATCAAATACTCTTGGCAAGTAGAATGCTGTAGATGGCTCAACCCTGGTGTGATTCCAACATTTCACAGGTTACATTCTAAATACTTCTTTAGGCTTATATGATCAAGGGTTTTCAGTGTCAGATTTACTGCCCAGAAAGCCTCAGTAAGCTTAAAAAGCTCTGTCCATCTATGAAGTTGTTCATCGGTTTGTCTATGAGTTGTTCACCTCAAACATCTAGACCCCATATTGTTGCACGTTTTGTTTGCTGCTCTTTTCAGATTTCCAAGCCTTTGCTTTACGTTTGTGGGATGCGGTCTCCAAATGTTTTATCTCAACTTACCTTATGACTGTTATCTCCTGGTATGTTGCATGTAGAACAAAATAATAAACCTCCACTTTCGTGGAAGATATTTTTGGGATATTGTGCAGATCACTCCCTTGTACTTATGCTTGATGTTTTACTCATCATCATCATCATAGCTGTAGACTAAATCCTCTGTGTTTGCAACATAGTACCATGCTTGTAATGTTGCTAAGGAAGGCATCCGAGCTGGTCAAACATAAAGATATAATGTGTTTTTAATAGTTACATGAATTATGTAACATCATTTCATGTAATGCATGCTACTGTTAAAACCACATTTTTCAAGTAGTCAAGTTCAATGCACTTCGTTAAAATCCTGAACACACAGAAAAATCCCGGACACAAAGAAAAATCATGGTATCAATGACATTTTTTCCCACCGTGACAAACCTGCAGCCTTCAATCATAACATATGACAACCATTATGAAGATGACCTCAACAGTAGAACATTCACATGGCTGAATAAAAATGAGTGGAACCTTAAATCAGTGTCCATGATAGCTAAAACCAGATTCAAGGGTGAAAGTAACATTAAGCACTTACCAGTATGGGGGCCCGGCTCCGGGCCCCTGGAAGGGGTGGGGCCTCGGGCGGAAGGGATGGGGCTGGGGGGTCAGCCTCCCCCAGCCAGCCCATCTGCGCTGCCTGGCCCGTGCTGCCCAGGGCTCTGGCAGCGATTTAAAGGGTTCGGGGCTCTGGCTGCTGCCGTGGTAGCAGCGGCAGCGAGCCCTGGGCCCTTTTAAATTGCTGGCCCCGGGGCAGCTGCCCCTTTTGCCCCCACCCCGTAGGTGGCCCGGGGGGGGGGGGGGAGACAGGGGAAACGACATTAAAGCGCTGCCACAGCAGTGCTTTAAGGAGGGTCCTTAAAGCGCTGTTGTGGTAGCGCTTTAACGTCGGCTGGTACGTGCCGGTACTGGCGGCCACTTCTTACTGGTACGCTGTACTGGCCCGTACCGGCCTACTTTCACCCCGACCAGATTAAATACAACACTCATTGTACCCACATTACTTTATGGCTGTGAAACATGAGTACTGAAAAAGCATCTGGAGCAAAAGCTGCAAACATTTGAAAGGAGTTGATTGCACCATATCCTAGGCATGACAAGACTAAATAAACCAAGAAATTATGATATCTGTAGAAGACTGAAAGTACATTGTGTGACTACAATCATAAAAAGCATGCCTGGACAGAGAGGACGTGGATGTTCAAGGAGGCAATGGTATAACAGTATATAAAACCATCCAGGCAACACCCCAACTGGGTTAAATGGTGGCTCAAAATAGATGTGGTTGGAATCTGTTTATAATCTTGGCCCTACCCATCCTTGGTGTTGGATATAGATGATAAGCATGTTGATGGTGAAGATAGTCTTTATGCTAGAGTGTACAGTTTTTTGCATGCACTTGTTAGTAAATGCTCTTCTACAGTTTATCTCCTTCAATATCTATTTTTTTAAAACCACATGTTTTTGATTTCAGTTTTATTAAAGAGTTCAGAAAGTACCCTGAGATATGAAAAACATCTCTGAGGTCTTTTTAGGTATCTGTGCTCTAATTCTGTCTTGATATTTGAATGATTCTTTATGCACCAGATTTTGCAATGAAACTTATACCTATATAATGAAATTTGGTTTTTGTACACTTGTAACATCTAGATCAATGTTATGGTAAGACTGACCTAAATTCAGTTTTCAAATGGTATCCAAATTGTCACAGATGTTATTTCACTTCACTTTTTAATGTTGGATAGCATGGACTGTTAAAGGTCTCTTTTCATTGCTTTGCATATTGCCAATGTGCTGATCTCTATGACGATTTTTCTGTAGTTTACGAGAAGACAAAAGACTCCTGCAACGGGAATATGAGAGAATCCCCAAGCAAGGTGTAAGTATGAAATACACCTCACTAAAAAAAGTCATGTTTTGTGTCCTGTTGGATAGCATGTAAAATAAGAAAACTATGCAGATGAAGATACTATGCAGATGAAGATACTATTGTAAAAACTGAAACAGTAGATTTTTGTAACATCTGGAATATGTGGAAAAATTAAGAGGTGGAATTCAAAGGAAAGGCTGTGTTGTGTCATTCACTTTTGAGAACCTTAGGACAAACACTAAATATTTAACTTATAAAGACATTTATGGATGGATGTCCTGAGAGAAACTGTTCAAATTACAATTCTAACAATTCATAGGGCAAATATTGAAGTAGTACTTCTAGAGGAATTCTACGCCACTGTGTGGTTACAGAATTCATGTCATCCACAGATTGCTTTGCTTCCCTGAAGAAAAATGACTTCTGAGGGGAAGCAAAAGGAAGCTGCAAGAGCAGTCACCCACCCCTCCTCAGCAGCTGGTGCATAAATCAGTGCAGGGGAAGAGGGATTGTGCATACGTGCGGGTGAGATGTCACTCACTGCTGGGGGGCAGGGCAGGGCTGGGCATGCATGCGTGTGTGCAGGTGAGCAAACGAGGGTGGTGTAAAGGAGCCTTATTGTAAATGACACTACAGCCTTATAAATGCTTATGGTGCTTTAGTGATTAGAACTGGTTTAAGTTTTCAGACTGAAAAATTTTCCTTTCAAAATGTGCTCCATGAACTGTTTACTACTGACCTTTCTAGAGACTGTCAGTAGCCAATACAAATTATGAGTTTGATACCCCCACCCTCATTTGCTCTTCAGTTGCCTATGATTGTAATACTGAGCATATGGCTGCATATATTTGTTGACTAATAACTAGAATTAAAGGATCAAACTTAGCTACATTATTATTAGACAAAGGGGGTTTGAGGATTTCCTCCAGTGCTCCCCACTCTCATTCTCCATCCATTGTACTGTAGTTTAAATAAATTCCCAGAATTTTGCAGAATTTTAAAATATTGTGAACATAATTTTAAAATTTTTGGTGCAGAATTCCCCCAGAAGTAAAGTAGTAACAAATTATATTTCATATCATATCCTATAATACATATATCATTCAGAAGAACTAATCTTAATCCTTTCTTACAATATTATTCCCTTTCCCAAAAATATAAAAGAGGTCTATATATCCTGCTTGCTTTTCTGATCATCTTAATCCTCCCACTGTGCTCAGAATTTATTTTTCTTCCATTCAAACAAGATCAGTGGTGTTTGTTTCATGAAATTGCCCATCATCTCATTAAAGGCCTGATTCTGCAATTCTTGCACATTTTGAGTAAAAAACACTCAATAGTTAATAATTGTAACAAAAGGTAAATAACATTCAGCATGTAAAAGACTACAAATTCAAGATCAGTATTTGGGATAGAGGGATGTACAGCTTTTTCTGGTGAAAAATCCAGATGAACATTGCAGATGGTTCCTTCTGGTTCCAGCTGGCTGACCAGGTTAAGAGCAGCGGATCTATTCACTTAGAGGTTCCTGGCACTGCAGATTATTGGAGCTTCTGGTCCTTCAATTAAAACCAATAGTCTTCTTAGCATATGACCTGCAGGTGGCACATAACCAGGCTTCATCGCCGAATTTGGTCGGCTGGTTGGATCATTAGCTTCCTCGGCCTGAGCCGGGTACTGACCGAGAGCACGATATAGTAACCAACAAGAGCCAGTTGAAGGATTGTTATCTTTTTTACTGGAATTTTCTAGACTTTTACTTTTAGTTTGCCACTTTGAATCCAGCCCAGGTTGGTAGTGGCCAAAATTTAGCATCTACTGGCTATACAGCGGCCTTTCTGAAATGAGCATTACAGTTGATGTTAAATTGACTATTGGCACAAAGCCCAAAGTCTGTACAGACATGGAAATTGAACTTCTGCTCTCACTAATAGGGTTGTCCTTCCATGTCAGAGTTGAGACATGATGATGGAGCAGTGTGGGGTAGTTAGCACTGCTGCTGCTTGTTTGAATCTGTTCTATGGGTGAATAGAGGTCTTATGGGCTATCAAGCCAAGCCTTATAAAAGAAGTAAATTATCAGAACAATAGGAAGACCTAAGACAGTATCTATGTATATGAGAAAATATCTTTAAGAGTAATATTTATTTTAAAATTTAAATTTAACTTACAACAAAATATAAAAGAAAATTTGGTGGAAATATGATGGAACCAAAGAATTTTAGGAGTTTTCGTAATCGTGAAATAGAAAAACTAAACTCATGTGAATATGCAAAAATACCAAAGTAATACACAGTCCATTCAGGCTTTTCAGGCTTTTAAAGAAAAGGTGCACTTCTCTAATGAAAATCCATAAATTATTAAACAAACAATACAATATTTTTAAACAATTGTAAGCAAGAAATGCACTTTCCCCCAAAACCAAACAAATTTGAGATACCTGATCTTTGACTTTACTTTTAAAGGAGACAGAAAAGAAAATGAAAGTGGTGAAAGAAAACTGTGAAGAGCTCCGTAAAGAAACAATCCAAAGGAGAATGGAAATTAAAGCATTGAAGGAAGATGTGACATCCAAGCAAAGGCTGATGTTAAGAGAACAGAAAGAAGTAGAGGAACTTCTTGAGCAGCAGGATGATTTAAAAGTAACATAAGAATGCGTATATAAGTGTGTGTGTGTGTGTGTGTGTGTGTGTGTGTGTGTGTGTGTGTGTGTGTGCGCGCGCGCATGCACACATTCAGGGAAACACATTGAATATTCTGAATACTTCTGCTGTCATTCGAGTATGTACTGGCATCAGAAGGCATGACATCACAAAATGCAGCATTAGTCAATAACCATGTATCATCCTGCTATACCATTCCCACAAGTAGCCATATGGGAAATTATAGGCATAAGACTGACAACAAGTAGCTTTCATAATGGTTAGAACTCTTAGGCTAATTTCAGGTATATAGATATTAATGGAAAAGACAGAACACAGTATTCTGTGAATTATAATTAGAGCAGGTCAGGAATTTTCAGTCAATCTTTTTTGATGGAAAATGTAGTTTCTGCAAAATTTTCTACAGGACATTTTCAATTTTGCTGAAACTTTTTGATTTTTCCATCAAGAAAATATTAAAATGAAATCAGTAACTTTCAATAAACAAACAAACAAACACACACACACACAAGCTTGAGACCTAAGATAGGTAAAATTCAGAAGACGTGGATCGGTGAAAGGTTTGAGGTCAGATATTTCATGAACCAGGATGGCTGGAAATAGGAGCTTAATAGCATTGGAAAAGCAGGGCTTCCAGTCTTTCAGAAGGATACACAGCACTTCCTTCCAGACCTGTCAGATCTTGAAATATTGGACCTTAACAATGTGAAATTTGTATGTATAGAAAAGGTATTTTAGGTCATTTTTAGCGTGTTTTATGGCTTTCTCTGAGCTCTGCACCTATGCTTGGACCCTGGTCAGCACAGATTTGCCCTAAGAATTGGAGCTAGATTTTCTGGTGCTCCTTGTCACAGAAAATCTAGGCCTATATATTTATAGCATATGTACATTATTTGTGAGTTTTGCAAATATAATTTTGCATATTGTTGCACTAGTCAGTAATAAAAATAGCAGCTGTGTTCTTTTTTGGGACAAACTCATGTTATTGAAAAACACACATTTCTGTTCTGGGTCATATTAGTAGTTCAAAGAAAATGTTAGTTCTCTGAAATTATGTGAAATTTGGTCTAACATTTTTGTTTTATTACTAGGATGAGCTAGTCCGCCTTCATGCTATTCCTGTCCAGCTTGGAAAAGAAATGGACAAGATAAAACGCAAAACATTGTATGTTTTTAAATGTACCTAACTAAAATCTTTTCATTTTATTTTTATTATTTGTTTTCTCAGTAATATCTCGGTATATAGACAACTAACAAAGTTTAAGTTCTTGATACAAAATTCTGATCAATACAGATACAGTGTGTCCATAATCTACTTAATGAGCAATCTCCATGAAACTGAATCAAAAGGTATAGCATCAGCAGGGAAACATATTTTAGACTTGAAAACAACAATAAAAAAGGTTTTGGTCACAAACCATTAAAACTTCTATTGATACTGCATATTAAGATGGGTTGATATCAGATACTCCACAGATCTTACCTGATATCCCACAGATTTTTTTTTTTGAAATGTGGAACAATACTAAAGATCTAAGTTGATGGTGTAATCTAGCACCTAGCACTTTTAAACACATGCCAGTCCTCAGGTGCTGAACATTAGCATAGGACCATTGGCTACAATAGAACTACATCAGTTTTCACCAGCTGAGGATCATGTTGTGAAATTACCCTAGCATCCAGATTTTCTGGGAGCAAGTATTTAGTTACAGCGCTCTGATCCTAGTCTTCCTATACAAATTATTTGGTCTAATGCTTTAAATCGGTTGGATAATATCCACTCATCATCTGTTACGTTTTCCTCCGGATTCCTTACAGACTTCTTTTTGCAGTCAATGGCAGGTTTCTCTGTTTCTACATTGGCTAATTGGTACAGTACAGGATGAGATATACTGGTCAAGGAAAAGCATACTTGTGTGAAATGCAACCAATTGCAATTTGGCCAGGGCCGGCTCCAGGCACCAGCCCAGCAAGCAGGTGCTTGGGGCAGCCCCTGGAAAGGGGCGGCACGTCCAGCTCTTTGGCGGTAATTCGGCGGCGGGTCCCTCAGTCCGTGTCGGAGGGAAGGACCTACCGCCGAAGAAGGAAGCGGTGGCGTTAGAGTTCACGATCGCACCTTTTTTTTTTTTTTTTTGCATGGGGCAACAAAAACCATAGCGCCGGCCCTGAATTTGGCTACCTTTTCTTAAAACACCTAGTGGCCAAATTGCTGTCCTAAGTGAGCTTTCTTTGTACCTTATTAACCTATTATATTACACTGAAGTTTATTCTATCTCCTGACTGCATTCTCTACCATTAATTATTTTTCTGTTGTTACATTTTTGTAAATAATTCCTTGCCTCTGCTCAATTATTTAATTTAAAAAACTATACATCCCTTTTCTTTTTCTTTCTTCTTTACCTATTTGTGTGTGTCCAGTTATCTAATTTCTTTGAACAAAAGCTGATTTCACATGCATATTGCCAAGCTGTACTGTGGCAGAGCTATAGATTTGGGAATGGCTTACTGCAAAAATACACATTTGAACCTAAACTCTAACTTGTGCTGTACTGGTGCTCAAGTGAAAGAAGAAGGTGGATAGAGCCCAAAAGGGAGAACTGCCCACTGTAACAAGTCATCAGGAGCATGTGATCTGAAGTCAATCCTCCAGTCACTTGGCATGCTGTCACCAACAAGCATTAGCTAAGAGAACATGATGCCCTAGTTCAGAGGAGCAGCAAAATGCGCTTCAGAATACTAGCCATGAGGACTCCTGTCCAGGCCAACAGAACAGTTGTAGCAGAAGAGATGCTGAGCAATAGTTCTGCTTCTGCTCACTGCAGCAGGAATTACGGCATTTGGTCTTTGGTCTGTATTTCTAGAGCTGGATCCATTTTTACGGATGTGATATTATACTGTTTTAAAATGTGTTCTCAGAGATGCAGAGAAGAAGAAAAAAATTCTCGTTGACCATGTTCAGGAGTTAAATGATGCCCTAAAAAAAATGGAAAAAAAGAGTGAAGAAGTCTTGGAAGAAAAGGAAGATGTAATGAAGGAATTGGATGGAAAACGAGCTTTGCTTGAAAGCAAAGAGCGAGAATTCAACCATTTGACAAAGTTACTAGAAATGAGCAAAGAGAATGAAGCAACAGCCCTGGCAGACAGGTTAGAATAGAAGGCAAGAGCCATGTACTCAGAAATGGTATGAGTGAGCACTCATCTATTCTGAATGAATTATTCTTTTCTTGGTTATTGCTTTAAATAGTTTTATTATTGACTTCATAAAATCACACTATTTAACATTACCCTAATTTCACCATGGATTTATATAATTTCTGTTTATTGAGTTACGTTGGTGATCAAAACCTGATGTTATCATAGAAGAGAGAAATGCAGTAAGGGTCTGTCGAAAGCCCATTGAACTGCATGGGGCAGCTCATTGATTCAGTGGACATTGGATAAGGCCCTAAATGAGAATCCACAAAACTGAGGCTGATGACTCAATCTTCCACTGTGCCTGAGCAAAGATTGGTTTCAGAGGAGAGGGGTGCTGACAAAGGCCCACTTGTGGCTCCCTGATTCTTCTGTGTCCTCCAGCAAAGAATTGGGTATAGCAGAGCCTTGCTCTGCCACACCTCCTCTCCTCAATTCACCTCTGCTGACATGCTCACCACCTGACCCACCTCCTCCTGACCCCTGACATCCTCCCTCCCCACTTACACTGGGCAGCACAGCTTTGGTGGAAGAGGTGGCAACAGCAGGTGGCAAAGCTGGCACGGGGGTGGGGGAGCAGAGCCACCTCTACCAGCTTTACAACAGCCAGAGATTCCCAGTATCACCAACCAGAAGTGTTCAAACATCTTGAATCATGCCTCCCCTAATCATGATGTTATTTAAAAATAGTACATTTGGGATTTTTTTTAATTTGCTTTCCGGTTTCTGACCCGTTAAGGTTCATGCTGATCATGCTTTCAAGCATTTCTCTGGAACCAGGAGGGCTAGAAACCTACTTATTGTTTTTAAGTGAATGCTGAGATTCTCATATAGTCACTGGGCTCTGAGAGCTGTGACTTTAAGAAGAACACCAGAAATCATGAGAACTGTAATAATATCATGAGAGCTGGGAACAATGGATTTCCCCTACACAAGGAGAATTCCCTAGGGGAATTGTTTAAATGAGTAAACAATGCAAAGCAAATTTAGCAGATCAGAGAACCTAGCCCAGGGATTTTCAAAGGAACATAAGGGTGCTAGGCACCCACCTGCCATTGAAATCCAACTGGATTTGGGCAGCCAGCTCCTTTAGACTCCCTTATAAATCCCAGCCTCTCCACATCTGGTAATCAATATAAACTGCTATAATGCTTCAAATCTCAGATCTAGGAGTTGTTATGCCTGACTCTAGCCAGATTCAAGTTTCTCCTTTCTTTGTGGGGAAGATGTATACCTGTAATAATAGCCTTACCTTTAGCAGTAATCCTTCTGCCCTTTCTGTTTGTGTCTCGCATTAAAGAAGGTTGGAGGAACTGATACATGGAAATTTACAAATGAACAAAATTTAGACTTCCTTAGATATTAAAAATACATTTTAATTCTCACTTTAAGAAATAGAAATAATTTCTCTTATACTATGAGTAATTTTTTAGCATTGTTGAAACAAAGCATGGGAGTGTTGCCATTGGCTTCAATGGAGTCAGGATTTCACCCATTATGTTTTAGGAGAATGGCCATTAATTTGTGACAAGACAGTTTTTTCTATTTTATTTTGCTGCTCAGCTGCCATAAGGCTTTTCCAAACTCAATGTAAAGTGGTCATGTTTGTTTGCATACATCTATTGGACAGGTTTTCTCTTTCTGAAATATTCTATATATCTATGTAGGGCTGTTCTGGAAATTGGTTTACGTAACTGTCTCTTGGAGAAGCAAAAGCAGCATGATGATCTGATTTATAAACAAAGAGAGAAAGATAGAGATTTGAGAAATTTGAAAAAGATGGAGATGCAATTGAAAATCGCTTATGATTCCTTGGAGCAAATTAAATTACTGCATGAGAGGCTCACATTAGAGGTCTGTATACAAAATACTGATGACAAGAATTAAAAATATTGCTATAGAAAATCAAATTAAGAAATAGTTTTAAAATGGTTGCACAGAAATAAAAATAAGACAACATTTTAAATTTCTATGTACAGAATACAGGGTGCTGCTAACATTTGTATTCAGAGTTCTTGCATTTATAGCTCTCAGAAGTACTACATCTGTATGTGAGTATTTGTTTTCTGCACAGCACCCACAACATTAGGGTTACCATCCATCCGTATTTCCCCGGATGTGTCCGGCTTTTGCGTCTTTAAATAGCTGTCCGGGAGGAATTGGTAACAAAGTTAAAAGGTCCGGGATTTTTCCCCTTCCCCTCCCTCCCATGCAGAGTGTGGCATGGCTGATTGGGCGGCTGGGCCTGATTGCGCCGCTCCCATTGGCCTCCAGCAGCCAGAGCCCCTCCCCTGCTCCCCCCATGCTGCCTGCAGCCCGGTGTAACCACACAAACAGCCCCACCGGCAGCGTGTTTTGCCTACACGTGGAGCCAGCATCTGACCGGCATGGGCATGGTAAGGGGAGTCCCGGGGGGCAGTCAGGGAGCAGCGGGAGGGTTGGATGGGGCTGTCTGGGGCTGGGAGGGTGAATATGGGGTGGGGGGCGGCGGGTTATATTTTTTTGTGGTGCCCGAGCTCCAGCAATATCCAGGGCCGGGGGCCCTGCCCCAGCAATATTTGGAGCTGGGTCTCTCCCCCGGCCCTGCCTGGAGTGGGCCCCGGCCTCCACCTGCCACCCCGACTCCACGCGTCCCCCCCCCACGGGTCCCCCCGTCCCTGCCCGAAAGAAAGCAGCACGCCCCTCTCCCCTGCCTCCTTGTGCTGCCCAAGTAGCACATTCCTACGCCCTCCCGGCAGCAACTGCTGTCTGCTTCCCCGGGGTCCTAGTGCCCCCCATCCACTAATGGCAAGGCAGGCTGCCCTTACCCTGCCCTTCCACCCTAGCTCTGAGCCTCTCCAAAACCCCAAACCCCTCATCCCCAGCCCCAGTCCTCATCCCCCCGCACCCTAATCCTCTGCCCCAGCCCTGAGCCCCCTCCTGCATCATGAACCCCTCATCCTAAGCCCCAACCCTCATCCCCCTGCACCCTAATCCTCTGCTCCATCCCTGAGCCCCCTCCTGCATCATGAACCCCTCACCCTCAGACCCACAGCCCTCACCCCTACATCCCCTCCTATCCCCAAACTCCCTCCCCAACCCCTTCCCCCTTCCCACACACCCCCTCCTGCCCTCAAACTCCCTCCCAAAGCCTGCACCCCCTCCCTTTACACTGCCTCCCACCCCCAAACTCCATCCCGGAGCCTGCACCCCTCACCCCCTCCTGCACACCCAACCCCTGCCCCAGCCCGGAGCCTGCATCCAGCACCCAAACTCTATCCCAGAGCCTGCACCCTAATCCCCAGCCCAGGACCTGCACCCCAGACCTCCTCCCCCCACCCAACCCCCCTCCCAGAGCCTTAGGCAGGTGGGGGGGGGGTTCTGGGCACCACCAAAATTTCTACAAACCTGCCACCCATAAGGGTCGGGGCAGTCAGGGGACAGGTAGGGTCCTAGGGGGACAGTTAGGGTGGGGGGTTCCTAGGAGGGGGCAGTCAGGGGACAAGAAGCAGGGGGGGGTTGGGGGTTTGGAGGGGGGCAGTCAGGGGGTGGGAAGTGGGAGGGAGTGGATGGGGGCGGGGCTAGGGCAGGGCTCCCCCCCCCCCCCAGCATCCTCTTTTTTGATTGTGGAAATATGGTAACCCTACACAACATGCAAAGCACTTTATAGCCATGAAACAAATATAGTCCCTTTACTTGGAGGACCTTACTAACTAGATAGACAACATACAAATACAATACAGGGAAAGGTTAAGGAGCAACATGAAGCAGTGTGAACAAACAACAGACTATTACACACATCTGGTAGTTCCACCATTTTATTGTAATCTTCGCTGAGGAGTAAATGGGATTTGTAGGCTGTTTGAAGAAGTGGATTTTAGGAGGATGGAGGCCTAGCAAACTGAGTCAGGGGTTTAAAGGCATGCCACCTGTGAGGTGCTATAAGTATTGTTATCCCCACTTATGAGAGGGCAAAATAACTGAGTGGTTTGCTCAAGACCACAGAAGAAATTAGTGACAGACATGACTAGAACCCAGGATTACATGGCTCCCAGTTCTTTACTTAAATCACTAAAGCACACTTCCCTTTATATTGTGCAGGTTTCTTGTATGTTACAGTAAATCAGATTCTTTCTTTCTTTCTTTGTTTTAACCTGATTCCAGGGAATTGGTACCATTTGATGTTTGGTATTACGAAGAAAGTACTCTCTTCTATGTTTCCTTCATTCCCACTCCAATTACATGTCTGTTTATTTCCGCCCTCTTCCTGCATTTCCCCAATCCACTGTCCATATGTCTTTCTTTGTCTTCTTTTCACACTCACGCCTTCTGTCACTCTGCCCCTTATAATAAGAACAGTTTAATTCGCCTTGTCTACCAAGCACCTCCTTCTCCTCCTTCAAATCCTTCCTTAAGGAATTCCACTGCTCCCAGGAATCCTCCTGATTCTCTCCTCACTAGTTGTTCCCCAACTCTCCATTTCCTGAACTATTGTTCTGTGCCTTGTGTTGGCTTTGTTTTTCTTGTCTGTTGAAGATTGTAAACCCGTCTTTCAAAATTCTAATTCCCCCTTGGCAAGTAATTATTTTTGACAGGATAGTAAAATATCATCTTAGTAAAAGGCTCGTGAGCAGATATGCCAGGCCTGGTACAATTTCATTACAACTTGCATGGCTGTTGTAAGCTCTTTGGGGCAGAAAATTTTTACTATATGTTTATAAAGTGTTGTTTAAATTTATAAAACTGTAACTATTACTTAGTAATTTTACTTCCTCTATCCCACTCACCATTGCAAAAACAAAAAGGAATTTCCTGCTGAATTCACCTCACTGCTTATTACTCATCTCGTGATACAATCCAAGTGGGAAAAAAATGCAAGCAAAGTTGTTGTGTCTTGCATAATCCTTGATTGGAAAACAACAAGTTTCAGACTCAGCTTATTTGAAATATTGCTTAATGGGCTGATGCGTGTCCCTCCAGTGATGATAAAGGCATTAACCAGATGCCTCTTAGTAAGTCCAAGGAAAGGGACCTCTTCTGTGTTGCTGTAGACAAATTTTGCTGAAGAAAGAACTATAACTGGCCACTATGGTTCAAAATCAAACTGACCAAAATCAGGGACATTCAGAGTTAAAATTCACCATATCCAGTGAGATCATCACCCCTGCTCCTTCCCCTTTATATCAGGTAACAAGGCTCAAGCAGCATAAAGGTCCTCTGAAAGTTCAGTTGCAGTGGAAGTCAGCCATAAGGATGCCTCCCAAGGCCCCTCTTTCAAGCTCTAGCATAGAGCATGTGCCAGGGGAGGGGGCCACAGAACCCAACCCTGCTGAGATTCTGGACAGCATGGCCTGCAGGCCAGTCCCAAGAGACGGCTGTAATTTTGACAGGCCCTGAAGGCGGTCTCAGATATGCTGGGGGTTTCTCCAGCCCACAGAACAGTCCAGGATCAGGAGCGCACAAAGGTGGTGTAAAACAATATTGCCAACCTCAAGAGATCAAAAAGTATGAGTAAGACCCTCTCAACAGCTCAAAAATCATGTCAACTCCCCAAATATCATGAGCTTTAAGAAACCATCAAATCATGTGACCCTGGGCAAGTCACTTTGGTCAAATTTTCAAAAGTGGCATCTGATTGTGAGTGTCTCCATTTTTGGGTATCCAACTTGAGACACCTTGAGCCTGATTTTTCAGCTCCCTTTGAATTGAATTGGAATTGTGGGTGCTCAACAAATCTGGAAGTCAGACCAAAGTTGTCTCAAATTGGGCATCTGAAAACTAAGGATGCAAAAATCAGATGCCACATTTGAAAATGTTGGCCTTCATTTTACTGTATTTTAATTTTCTCGTCCAAAAAATGGTGATAATATCCACCTTTGTAATACTATTTAAGAACCACAAATGAAGAGTGCTGTGTAAGTGCAAAATAATATTTGTTATTATCTATGTTAGTGTGTAGAATTTTGAATCTTAATATCTGGTTGTACTTTGAAAATGGCATCTTGGGATTCAGTATTTATTTTGGCTATGTGACTTCCAGATCCAGTGTTCTCAGTTTGCAAGTGAAAAAAAAATACTATTTCTAACTGCCAGCATTGCAAACTCGACACAAGCTGTCCCTCTCACATACTACTACTAGCAGAGGTTCTTCAAGACACATTAGTTTCTCTGTGGCACCTGTGTTATCCCATTGTTTCCAAATTATATCCCAGTGAAACTTTGCAACACAAATGTTTTAAATGGAATTACACAGATGTAATTTAATTGGAACTTAATTTCTAATCAGTCTAGGCTTCATTATAATATCTGACTCACTAAACAATTCGGATAATGATGAACAAGATGGAGTATATACAGCTCACTCTATTATTTGTTTTGGCTTCTTCAAGGCTAACAGGAGTAAGAAGCCCTAAAATTGCATTAAAATCACTAAAAGCAGCAGGTATCACTTTCATTATACACAAGGGTTAAATACTGACCCCATTAAGTCAATGGCAAAATTCCCATTGTCTTCAGTGGGGACAGGATTTCACTCAAAAAGCTATCTATGAAGCTAGAAGGTGATATTTTTACAGTCACTTATCAGAATAAAACCATGCTTCATGCTGCAGTAAAACACTGACTCTCAGGAATGGCAGTACTGACCCGGGTATGTTGTTGTGAAGTTTGAAAATTTGAGAAAATTACTTTTAATGCTATTATTTATTTATTATTTGTATTACCATAGTGTTGAGGAGCCCTGGCGATGGATCAGGACCCCATTGTGCTAGGCATTGTACAAAGACAGAACTAAAAGATGGTCCCTGTCCCAAAGAGTTTACAATCTAACAAGCTGCTTGAAAGATATTATCTATGTTTAAGTCTTTTCATATCCTTCTCTCACATCATTTTGCTTGCTTGATTTGTCTTTGTAGGTAGATGCTATCCCTAAAGATGATGGGACATTGGTGGAAAGAAGAAGAGACCTTCAAAAAGAAGTTGAAATGAATAAGAGAAATCTGGCCCAGGAGGTGATATTCCTTCCTTATATTTCTTACTACAGCAACTAGCTTTCAAACTAGAAGATAAAAGCGCTGTTTGCAGAAAATTTGCCAAGCGTTTCTAGTTGTAGGTGTCCAGTGAGATCATGTGCAATGGAAATGGAATCTGTTTTATTTTAAAACACTGTCAAGGTATTTGTTGTATTTTTAAAACATATTTTGCTCTCACTATAATTGGTCACCTATTGGAAGTATGAGAGAGAAATATGCTTCCTAATTAAAATGTTCTCTCCATTATAGGGTCCCATCTACACTACAGCTGGAACTGTGGTGGGTGTAATTGGGTTTGGATATGGCAGCGTGACCTTATTAAAGCAAACACAGTTCAGCATGTCCACAATATAGATTTTCCCCCCTCCACAATCATGTAAATTGTGTGTGCTTGCCACCAACTGCCACACTGTCAACAGTATTAGTGCATTATGGGAAAATCTAGGTGGCTGTCTTATAATACCTCGGTTGCTGGTTCTGTCTGAAAGTATTGCTCTGCTAAGCACTATGATGATGAGCTCACCAGAAGTGATAGATGGTGTTTTTCAGATAGAGATCTCACGATGCCCTTCTCTTGTCCACATAGGATTCTTTCTTTTTATGCCAGTCCCAGAATTTATTAGCATCACCGTTTATTATGGGCATTTTAAGCTGTTTTGACAAGCTTGGTTGTTCAGGCTGCTGCATGTTCTGGCTTTCTTATTTTCATGCTCAATAATCTAATGGTGGATAGGCCAGTAATGTTGCACTGTGGCAGAGCATTTTGCTGTATTATTGTAGGGCCTCATGTTGCAATTCTACTAGTAGTAATTTTTTTTTTTAATACCCATGTAGACCAAAACCCTTTCATGGACTTAAGATATAAGCAAAAAGAGCATCTCAGATTTTGGGACTACCAGCATTGATATTACAGTTTATAAATAATTAATATTAAAGTGAAGTTTGGTTTTACTTTAGAAAATGACAACAGATGTTGAGGCCCATATGTTAGAACAATGTATTGCTGAAGAAGATCAGCTTTTTAAGGAGCAGGAACGCTGCAGAGATGAGTTAGCCAGTCTTGCTCGCCTGACTCAGGTCAAGGCTGATGAGAGAGAACAGAAATCTAAGGACTTCTTAAAAGCACAGGTAAAAACTTATGGTTCACCTCACTGGAAAACTGTTCTTCAGTATATTAGATTACATTACTTATCAATCATAATCTCCTGCTTCCACATCCCTTGAGAATTCTGTCATAACATGAGGTTTATATCATGACATTATGTTGTTTTGTCACTTTATGATACAATGTAATAACAGTACATCAAAATGTCATCATGCCACAATGCAATGTGATGCCACCTGATTTCAGGCGTCACAAATGGCCTTCAAAACAAGAACAAACTATAAAATAATGGGACAGAATCTAGATACCTCAGTCTAGAAATTCAGATCACAGAAGTTGCATATCATACTCCACAAAGACATGAGTATCCAAAGAAGAATAGGATCGTCCCTCATTCCAAATGCAGGGGACAGTCCAATTTTTCCTAACACATTGTAGAATGTAATTCCTGATGTTACTTCTGGTATAAAAGAGCAAACTAGAATGGAGCATAAGAACAGCCATACTGGGTCAGACCTATGGTCCATCTAGCCCAGTATCCTTTCTTTCGATAGTGGTCAATGCCAGGTGCTTCAGAAGGAATGAACAGAACATATAATCATCAAGTGATCCATCCCATGTCGTCCATTCCCAGCTTCTGGCAAAGCGAGGCTACGGACACTTCAGAGCATGGATTTGAATCCCTGCCCATCCTGGCTAATAGCCATTGATGGACAGATCCTCCATGAACTTATCTAGTTCTTTTTTGAACCCTGTTATAGTCTTGGCCTTCACAACATCCTCTGGCACAAGGTTCCACAGGTTGACTGTGCGTTGTGTGAAGAAATACTTCCTTTTTTTCTTTTTAAACCTGCTGCCTATTAATTTCATTTAGTGCCCCCAAGTTCTTGTGTTATGAGAAGGAGTAAATAACACTTCCTTATTTACTTTCTCCACAGCAGTCACGATTTTATAGACCTCAATCATATCCCCCCTTAGTCATCTCTTTTCCAAGCTGAACAGTCCCCATCTTCTTAATCTCTCCTCATATGGAAGCTGTTCCATACCCCTAACCATACCCTTTTCTGTACCTTTTCCAATTCCAATATATCTTTTTTGAGGTGGGATGACCAGATCTGCACGCAATATTCAAGATGTGGGCATACCATGGATTTATATAGCGGCAGTATGATATTTTCTGTCTTATTATTTGTCCCTTTCCTAATGATTCCCAACATTTGGTTAGCTTTTTAGACTGCTGCTGCACATTGAATGGATGTTTTCAGAGAACTATACACAATGACTCCAAGATCTTTCTTGAGTGGTAACAGCTAATTTAAACCCCATCATTTTATATGTATAATTGGGATTATGTTTTCCAATGTGCATTACTTTGAATTTATCAACATTGAATTTCATCTGCCATGTTGTTGCCCATCCATCCAATTTTGTGAGATCCCTTTGTAACTCTTTGCATTCACTTCCTTCTTACTGTGCATTGGGTTGCTGTCTGCAATTTACTGGCACTGACACATTGCATATATGCTACAATGTTGCATAATTCATGCCAAATATTAGCTTCTGGTCATAGAAACAACCAGGGAGACCAAAATCTATCTACCTACCTACCTATCTATTTGGATTTTTGAAAAGTATATAAGAGTGCCTGTCCAGTGCTCTCGGCACCCTTGACAATCTTTTAAAAATACTTTAAATAAACAGATACATCAGTTTCCCCAGATCAGATCAAAATAACCCAGTAAGAGCATAAATATAACCACTTAATGCACCACATCAAGCATGCTGACGGGGGCGGGGAACAAAAGGGGGAATTGCCTGGGGACCCGGGTGATTGAAAATGGCCCGGGGGCCCCTGACCCTCACCGCTGCTGTGGTAGCGGCGGCAGCGGTCGGGAGCCCAGGGGCCTTTTAAATCATCCGGGTGGGTCACAGGACTCCTAAGCGTGCGGGGGGTGGTGACCGCTCCAAGCCCCGCGCTTTGCGGGGGCCCTGCGGGCTGGCGCGATTGGCCAGAGCGGTCGGTCCCAGAAATGACAGGTCAGTCCCGGAAGTGACAGATTCGTCACTTCCGCCCCCGGCCCCACACCCCCCTAGGGATGGCCCTGGGGCCCAGAATTGCTGTCAATGGGTCTGCACCATACAAACAATACCCAGAGTCCCACACTACATCCAGCCAGTCCACCCAAGTCCCATCTCGTCATGGACAAGGAAGAAAAGAAAGGCCTTGCAGTGCACCTTAAAGGTTAATAATCTCGGGCGATTATAGTTCTGGAAGTAACTAAGTTCAGAAGGTCCAGGGCTCTAATGAAGAACCTAGAAATGTACTATTCCAAGCAATCGTCCATGATTGTTTGAAAGCCAGGAAAGAGTAGGGACCAATACAAACCCAGAGTAAAGAAGCTTTTCTGTTGGGGGAAGCTAGAGAACTGCAATTTACTTCCTGCCAGGAGTCCAGGACTCAACTTCAGACATGTCTTTACCAGAACAATCACATCATAAAGGAAATGATAGGCTGAGGAATGGAAACAGCAGGCCTCAAGACAGAAGAGTTGTGAACTGGTTGCCCTGGCCAATTCTTGTGAGAAATGGGAGAGAGAGCAATAGACTTTCTTTCTCCACCTCCTTCCTATAGTTCTTTCTTGTGCTGTCTTCATTGCTGCTTTGCTCTCTCTTATTTCTCATCCTTTTTCTGAAAAGACGATGAAGGAAATTTAGGTGCCAAGGTGCTTTAGAAAATCCCACTGGGTTCCTATCTGCATCTTCGAGTGGCTAACTACCTTTAAGAATGTGGCCCAAGATGAATTCAAGGAAAAGAAAGAATGCTGAGAGATGGAAGTAACTCCATGCTCAGACAAAGAGAGGCAAAAAGATTGAGAGATTTAGGGCACTAAATAGCTAAAGAATACAGAGCTCTTTTTCCTCCTTGCTTCCTCACAGGCAGACCTGTAATGATGCAGTATCAGGAATCCTACTGAAATGGGAGTTAAAGACCTAATTTGGATAAGAGCAAATGGGGCATGTTCATTCCTAGTACAACCCTACTAACCTCAATGAAAGGATTAATTTTGTCCAGTGATTTACATATTCTCATTATTAACCAATCCTGCAAGGTATTCAGCTTCCCCTGAAAGGTGTTGTGAACCCTCAACTCTCATTGAAGCTAATAGGAATAGAGGATATTCAGCAACTCTTTGCAAGCTGTAAGCTTTCTCAAAGAAAGACTGATAGTTTGATGCTGCATCTTAAAAGGTATTATCTTAACTACAGTAATAATAGTTAATGTTGTTGAATGACTTTATGTAAGTCAACAGTGTTTCCTGAAATTGTTAGCAATCTTTGAAAGGAAGGTTATTTTTGTCTTTCACGGTTTCTCTTCCACTAATAATTAAAAGTCTAAAAGACATCTGATTTTACTGTAGTTAGAACAAAATATGAGTCTTTAGAATAATTTTCCTCACTGCTTCCTTCTTATCTATGAAAATTAAGTTTTTGTAACCGTCCTGTGTCATTTAAGATGACATAAACAAGTTTCTTCAACGCAACTTCATATTTGGAATTTCTTTGCAGATCCTGGAGTATCAAAAATGTTCAATGCTATTTATGTTTCAGATAAGGCTCCACAACATTATTAAAGAGATAAAAACAAAGGAACTTGAAATAAGGGAATATAAGAAGAACAAGAAAGAAATCCAAAGGCAGTAAGAAAATTATAACAATACACTAGATGAAATAACACTTTTTCTAAAGCAATAATCCATTTAAATGATTTATGTATAAGCATTATAATAACCATTTCCTTAAATACTTGCCTTTTTTCAGACTCAAAGGATTTGCTAAAATGTATGACATTATTCGAAATGAGAGAAATAAATGTGTAAACCTGGTGCACACTGCTCGCCAGAAAACAACTGAAATTAAAGAGAGGGTAAAAATGCTAGAGAATGAGATGGAAATTTTAAGGAGCAATGTTATAATTAAAGAAAGGTGAGTGTCAAAGTAAATATTTCCTTTGAATAACGGTCCTGAATTCCTTCAACCTCTGAAGGCTTAGGATATCATTATTTATCAATGGATGGTGTTGTAAAGTGGGACTTGTTCATTATGAGGCAAAACTTGCCCCATTCTCCTCAGTCACAGAGAGCCCCAGATGCTGCTGTGATTCCATTGTGTGTTGGCAGGATCTCAAGAGCCCATTCAGGAAGTCTACACTCTGTGAACTGTGGCGCTCTTCTTGTATTTGCAACTCTATACAGCTGGGTTTGAGAGCCAAGCAGATCAGGAGAGGAGTGGAATAAGGACATTGGATCTGCCTCTGTTCATAATCAATGGCCCTTGCACTCCATAGAGCCAGAGCTACTGATGCTTTAGTAGCTGCACAGCAGTTCCACCCCCTGGGAACAAGATTCGTTCTTACCCAGGTGACATGGACCTGCCTCGTGCCAGGCTTATTTACTTGGTCTTTGCATGGGAAACAGGATTTAACACCTTACTGTCACTGGCCTGCTGCAGTCTACGCAGTTTAGGGAACGAATGTATTGAATGTGTCCGCCAAGCAAATAGTTCATCCACAAAATATTTAATACTTTGTACTTCTGTAACAGCATCTATCTCAATTTTCTTTACAAATATTTAAATAAATCTCATAGCACCTTGTGAAATAGAGAAGTCTTATTATCCCTACTTAGATGAGGGGAAACTAAGGCAGAGAGGCTTAGTGACATCCTATGTCATGGAGCTACTCAATGGCAAAGTCAAGAATAGAATCCAGGAGATCTAACCATGAGATCACACTTCCTCCTGTAAAGCCTCGTGTCTGTTAAGATGAATTTCTTTATAACAGAGATAAATAGGTATTTGAACTAGCAGTGATACTCACTCCAGATGGAGTAAAGTAATTCTAAATACCATCTTATTAGCAATTTAGCAGAATGGACCATGTGGGAACTGAAATCCACCTTATCAGTGAGGGAGCATCATCCAGTGGTTAGAGAATACAGATCTCTAGGAAGTATGAGTTCTAGTTTTTATTCTCACTCTACCTCTGATTCACAATTTGATCTTACTTTAGCACTCAACCTCTCTTTACATCTGTTTATTCATCTGTAAAATGGGGATGTTAATACTTTTCTCCCTCAGGAGAGTGAGATGAGGAATGATTAATGTTTATTGTTTATAAAACACTTGGAGATCTTTGAATTAAAGGTACTAGAACAGTGCAAGATATCATTTCAGTATTATTATTTAAATAGAGATAGACTTTATGTATATTTAGAAAATTTTGCACAAGTGTTATTTCCTATGACTTTATCTCCTGTGGCACCCTAGGAGGCAGAGAATAGTGTGGTAAGGTACCTTCTCGGTCTCACCAGCCTCCATTGCTTTTAGCCTTGGTGAGACAGACTTGGGTAAAACCTCTTGATTTCACCAGGGAAGTCCATTCCTTCTCTCCAGCAGTCTGTTTAGCTTGTTTTTCTCCCTTATGGGAGGGAATGCAGCCTCTCCTCCTGGTGAGACTCACTGTCTCACTGCTACTAACCTACTGTCAGCAAGATTCCTTCTCTCTCTCCCCTTCTCCCAACAGGGGAGGGTTTAAAAAGGTCTCAGGCAGTCCTTAGTTGGAATCAGCTGATCCTAATTGACCTCAGGTAATTCCCTCTCAGCTGATCCTAATTGATTCTCTGGTAACCCCTTCCCAGCTGAACTTGATTGACCTGTAGTTACCCCTCCTCAGTTGATAGGGAGGAGGGCCTTTTAAGCTTCTGGAACTATTTTCTAACCCTCCCCCCCTTGCTGCTGTCTGTCCTGAGTTTATCACAATAGTCATAGTGCATAGCCCTTCTCTGTACTGACACACCTCTTATTCTGAGGGGCTGGGGATGAAAGAATTGTAGAGCCCTTATCCAATTCCATACAGAGTTGGGAGGCCCTCTGCATAAAGGGCATTCTCAGAGGGTTGTTTCCACCCCTTTTAATGCTCCTGTGTACTACCAGAGAGGTGTAAAGGGCTTTAGTATAACTGAGGATAAAGGTCAAGTTCTGTTATATTAAGTGAATTAAAATTACAAAAATCTTTCTCTTTTCTCTGTCGCTTTTATTAAAGAAAACTGCAGAAAAACCTTCTGAAGCATTCAAATAATATTGCAATTAAAGACAGCATCCAAAGCGATGTCTGCAAAGTTATTGCAACTCTGCAAGAGATGAAGGAAAAGAGAGAGCAACAGTTACTGGATGTTGACAGACTCACCAATATGCTCACCCACATTGAAGAGGAAATGGTGCAGCTACGCAAAAAATATGAAAGGGCTGTTCTGCGTCGAAATGAGAGGTAAGAAACAGGGTAATTTGACACATAAAACACCTTGCGTCACTTCCACGACATTTCACTTATTTAAAATGGTAACCAGCAACTGATGAAAGACAACATTTCTTCATAGGATCTAGTTCTGGTGTCCATCTACAGTTTATT
The DNA here is from genome assembly GCF_028017835.1 of Emys orbicularis. Lineage (NCBI taxonomy): Eukaryota > Metazoa > Chordata > Testudines > Emydidae > Emys > Emys orbicularis. The sequence continues at coordinate 27,414,778 of NC_088683.1, read as the reverse complement.
GTTATAGATAGGATTGCCGACTTTCTAATCACACAAAACTGAACACCCATGCCCCGCCCCTTCTCCGAGGCCTCACCCCACTCACTCCATCCCCCCTCCCTCCGTAACTCACTGTCCCCTACCCTCACTCACTTACTCATTTTCACCGGGTTGGGGAGGGTCCCTTTTCGACCAGGAGTTCCGGCTGAAGATACTGTTGTATTTTGCCTATAAATATAAACTGGCCATAGTTTTATGTTTAAACTTTGAAATGAAAAATAGTCCTGGAACAGGCCTACCATTAGCCAAAGTTATTTTTGTTTGTTTCCTTGTATCAACGATATTTTTAAAAGGAGGAAACCTATTAACCAGGAATTTGGCCTCACTAGAATGGCAATATCTGCATTGCGGGTGAGAAACCTGTGCATTACATTATACAGTTCTTTGGCATTTCTTCATTGGTTACATTGTACAACCCACAGAATAATATCTATAATAACAACTGTATTGTCTGTTGAATCCCCTGAGAGCTTAATATCATCCTGCCCTGTTTGTGTGTAAGGGCACAGATGTGGTGTGACGGGGTGGGCAAACTTCGGCCCGGGGGCCACATCCGGCCCGTCAGATGTTTTAATCTGGCCCTCAAGCTCCCGCTGGGGAGCTGGTCCCGGGGCTTGCCCTGCGCCATGCCGTGGCTCTGCGCGGCTCCCAGAAGCAGCGACATGTCCCCCCTCCGGCTCCTATGTGTAGGGGCAGCCAGGGGCTCCGCACGCTGCCCCTGCCCCAAGCGCCACCCCCGCAGCTCCCATTGGCCAGGAACCGTGGCCAATGGGAGCTGCAGGGGCAGCGCCTGCAGACGGGGCAGAGTGCGGAGCCCCCTGGCTGCCCCTACGCATAGGAGCTGGAGGAGGGACATGCCGCTGCTTCAGGGAGCTGCTTGAGGTAAGCGCCACCCGGAGCCCACACCCCTGACCCCCTCCTGTGCCCCAACCCCCTGCCCTAACCCTGGTCCCCCTCCTGCCCTCTGAGCCCCTCGGTCCCAGCCCAGAGCACCCTCCTGTACCCCCAACCCCTCATTCCCAGCCCGACCCCAGAGCCCACACCCCCAGCTGGAGTCCTCACCCCTTCCTGCACCCCAACCCGCTGCCCCAGACCAGACCCCCTTCCCACACCCTGAACTCCTAATTTCTGGCCCCACCCCAGAGCCCTCACCCCCTCCCGCACTCCAATCCCCAATTTCATGAGCATTCATGGCCTGCCATACAATTTCCATACCCAGATATGGCCCTTGGGCCAAAAAGTTTGCCCACCCCTGTGGTATGAGAAGGCACAAGAGATGAATATCACTGACCAGATAACCTGTTCTTTAAATAATTTCCATAGAAGGCAATAGAATTGTCAAAAAAGTATGCTGGGAGACCAGCACATAGGTTATGTTTACAGTTCTATGTCCACTAATTCTCACAGATATGAACATCTTTGTCACTGGTTAATAATACTGCAAAGGATTAAATAGGGATTTTGTGAAATCTCTGCACATTTTCATTGATTATTGCTAGTGCTAAAATCTGCCACTTGCATTCTTGAATGGAACTAACACTGAATGTGAATGGAAAATTTTAAAACCTGACTTTAACTTTTCATTTTGGGTCTATTGCAGTGGTGTTTTGCTCATAGAGCGAGAGGAAGAAGTATGTATTTTCTATGAAAAAATAAACATTCAGGAGATGATGAGTAGAAATGGAGATATTGAGATACAAGTCATGGATGAAAAGATCAGATTTCTGAACCTGAAGCTAGCTGAGAAAAAGAGACAGATTGAGTTGTCCCTGAAAATGCTGCCAATGAAGAATGCCTTGGATGCAGATCTGGTGGTACTTCAGATTCAGGCAGGTAGAATTAGAGAACTAATTTCTGGGAGGGGTTGGTTTTATTTTCATTTTTTTAAATAAATACATTGTTTCAGTTTGTACTGCTCTGTGTTCTGATAAAAGAAATTAAATCACAGTTGTGGGAATTTAAATTCATTCCATACGAAAAGCTACAGTGTGAACAGTATGGTTGACACAAACTGACAAAACATTAAGGTACCAATCCAGTAAAGCACTTAAGCATGTGTGTAACTTTAAGAAAGTTAGTAGTCCTATTGACTTCAGTCAGTTCACACGATTAAACTTACACGCTTGCTGAAGTGGTTGGGGCCTAAGATAAAAATAATGTTGCTTTAAACATCAGCATGGTTAAACTGTAAGATAGGCATAAGGCATCATGTAAAAACAGGCACTGTCTGAAATTAGTCAAAAATGTATTGGCTGTGTCTTTCTTCAGCCTTTCCACTTTGCAAAATAGTAGCTCAATTCACTGAAAATACTTGACCTTAAACCTACTCTGGAGACTATGCTGCCTACTATGATATAATCCATGTACATGTTCCTCCATACAGAAACAGTGAGAGTTTTAGCTCTCATTACAAAATGACATTGAACAATTAACAAGCTGTAGTGTTGTGGACATTCTTCCTTTGCTTTCTGAAATGGCTCATTTACTTCTGACCTTATCTCCAGATGGTAATCTTTTCCATACATATTCTGTTTGCTTCTGTACAGAATTGTAATTTATGGTGCATCCGTGCTGCTAGTAGTTGCATAGACTAGAGATTGTGACTCATTGTAAGATAGCACTGCACTATTCTATTACCTCTGCTCTTTCAGGAAAATTGCTTGTATAGCTAAGAGAGTACAGTTTTGTATAGAGTTTTTCATAAAACTGTACCCCAAAGAACTTTATAGGGGTACTCTAATTAATTGAGTTATAGAGTTACATAATGAATAAAGGGAGTGAGAAACTATGGAAATGAGCCAGAGGAAATAAAGATTTTTCAGCTGAGATTCGAAGGGATATAGTGAGTCAGTCAGGCAAGTGCAGTGACAAAACACAGAGGTGTTGTTTCCTGAACTGAAGCAAAGTCAGTTGTGAAACTTTGGGTTGATGCTGTAGCAGAAATTGTAAACATCCTGTAGCTTCTCCTTCATGGTGATTCTTACCGAGCATAAAGGTTTATGTAAAGAGAGACTATTGCTGTTTTTTGGGTTTTTAGTTTCTCATGTAATAAAATCAGCATAAAATCAGAAAGCAGTGAAGCATAGTGGGCATGATATTAATGACAGGGTACGTTTCAGAAATTTTCCCAAGTGGGAGATTGTTCCGTGACCAATGGCAAATAATGACTCATCAGAATTTTAAAAGCAAGAGGTCATGCCTCAATTTTGTTCTTACTGTAGGCCAGTTGATTCAACTCTCTCATTACTTCTGCCACTTTCTGATGTCCCAATTAGCTCTTCTGGAGTCAACACTCCTCATCTGAGATGGACAATAGGCACTGTCTCTGGTGAGACACATTCTGTTTGTTTTGTTGTACCTCCTAGATATGGATGAAACCTATAACCTGTAATCCAAACTCAGAATTTTGGGGTGGGTTACTGAATTTGAATCTCTGGACTTGATGTGAATCTGTCCCTGGGGCTTTGGTCCCTGGTTGAGTTCAAACTCATAAGTGTTCTAGTATGTGCTTCCAGTTCAGATGTACCAAGTGTCTTTCAAGAACAGTCATTTGCACAAGATATTGACCCAATGTAGTGGATCCAAATCTGACCCTTAATACTGATTCAGCCTTGAATCCAATCAGTGACACCAAACCAAATTCAGTCCCTGAGCCAGTCCCTTGTCTCTAGGAAAAATGGTTTTATGGTTAATGTACTGGACTAGGCTTTAGGAGCTCTGGGTTCAATTGTTGGCTCTGCCACAGACTTCCTATGTGACTTTGGACAAATCACTTAGGCCCAGATCCTCCAAGGTATTTAAGCTCCTAACTTTCATTTATTTCAATGGAAGTTAGGAGCCTAAATACCATTGAAGATCTTGGCCTTAATCTCTCTGTGCCTCAGTGCCCTATTTGTAAGATAGGAATAGCAACATGTCCTTTCTCCCACCCTTTGTCTGTCTTGTCTGTTTAAACTGTAATTTTTTCGAGATAGGCTCCGTCTCTCACAAGCACAATGAGACCCCGATTTCTGGTGAGGGCTAAATGCTTCTATAATACAAATAATATTAAGTATCTCTTTTCTGTGTTCATTTCTCTGTTTTTTCTTTCTTCTGTTGCCTGTGATCTTCTCTTCCCCTTTTCTACTTCCTCTTTTCCCTTCTTTCTACTTCTCAATCTTTGCTACCCACTTTTTATTCCAACTCTTTACTATTCTTTCAGCCTTGACTGCCATCCCCTCTTTCACCCACCACTTTTCCTCCTCTCCTCACCCCTGCCACTCTCGCCACATGCATCTCTAGCATTAGAGTTCAGTAGATTCTAATGTCTAATGCCAGATGAGCTACTAGCAATAGAGATCAGAAACTAGCAGCACGTCAAGTATCAAATAATAATAATTAGGATTAGATGCTTTAGTTACTGTCAGTGTTAGGCATCTAATGCTAGAAATGCTTAGAAGTTCTTGTGTCTGACACACAAAAAACTCTGGTACTAGTGAGACTCCACCCCAGGCTGCCCCAAGGTATAAATACCATACAACCTTTAATTGGAACTGCATAGCCAGGGCCTGGTTCTGCAGGCTGAAGTGAGCACTAATTTGTCTTCATGCATCAATGAGAAATATTTGGTATTAAATGGTAATTGGTCCAAAGTGCAGACCTGCTGAGCCACTTAGTGCTTAAGCAAAAACAATGAGGAGTCCTTGTGGCACCTTAGAGACTAACAAATGTATTTGGGCATAAGTTTTCATGGGCTAAAATCCACTTCATCAGATGCATGGAGTGGAAAATACAGTAGAGACAGGGCCGGCTCCAGGCACCAGGCAACCAAGCACATGCTTGGGGTGGCACCTGGTAAGGGGCGGCGGGGGGAGCGCGGCACGGCATTCCGCGGGGGGGGGGCGCTTTGGCGGCACGGCGCTCGGCGGGGGGGCGGCGCGGGTGTGGTGCTAGGGGGGCGGTTCCGGCGGCGCTCGGCAGGGGGCGGGGGTGGGCTCCGGCGGCGCGGCGCTCGGCGGGGGGGCGGCGTGGGGCGCGGCGCTCGGGGGGGGTTCCGGTGGCGCTCGGGGGGGGGGGGGCGGGCTCCGGCAGCGCGGCGCTCGGCGGGGGGGCGGCGCTCGGCGGGGGCTGCTTGGGGCAGCAAAAAAGTTAGAGCCGGCCCTGAGTAGAGAGGTATAAATACACAACATATGAAAAGATGGGAGTTGCCAAGCGCGGGGTCAGTGCTAATGAGCCAATTCAATTAAGGTGGAAGTGGGCTATTCTCAACAGTTGACAAGAAGGGAGGAAAAATCACTTTTGTAGTGCTAATGAGTTCAATGTAATCAAGGTGGCCCATTTCAAACAGTTGACAAGAAGGTGTGAGTATCAGCAGGGGGAAATTAGTTTTTGTAGTGACCCATCCACTCCCAGTCTTTATTCAGGCCTAATTTGATGGTGTCCAGTTTGCAAATTAATTCCAGTTCTGCAGTTTCTCATTGGAGTCTGTTTTTGAAGTTTTTTTGTTGAAGAATTGCCACTTTTAAGCCTGTTATTGAGTGTCCAGGGAGACTGAAGTGTTCTCCTACTGGTTTTTGAATGTTATAATTCTTGATGTCAGATTTGTGTCCATTTATTCTTTTGCGTAGAGACTGTCCAGTTTGGCCAATGTACTCTGAAACCTGTCACTTAGTGCTTAAGGAGACAGCTTCACTCCTAAGCCAGCAAAGAGGGACTAACCAGTGAGAGGTAAAGGTGTTAACCTCAGAATTTATCCAGTGTCATGATGGGGTGAAAATCTATGGCCTGTTTTATGCGGGAGGCCCGAACAGATCATCAGAATGGTCCCTTCTGGTCTTAAAATGTAAAATCTATGAAACAAGAAACAGTTTTACCCACAGCTGACACTGACGTATAAGGCAAGTGAGTGAAGAAAATAAAGAAAGAAGATTATAGTCATACAGTTATGCAAATATATTGGCATGGTTATTTACATGCATGCCATTTATTTTTTGTACCTTGGGTTGAGTACCTTCATATATAGCTATATGTATTCCCTTTCACCTGTGAAAATGAAAACTTTGCATTGATACTATTTAAGCAGCTTATTATTTTTATTTTGAATACATTATAAAACCTTTTTTTCATTACATTTAAATGTATACTTAAGAATCTGGGATGTTTGCACTTCAAAAACACCCTTAAGTCTATATTTAAGTTTAGTGGGAAACTTTCTAAATGTGTCTGTTCTGAGTTGGTAGGTGTGTCCTCTGACAAAAACATCATTTATAGAGTAGAGACCCAATCCTGCAAATTCTTTCTTGAGTGGGCAGTCCCTACTCACATGACTAGTCTCATCAATATCAATAAGGATTGCACAGATGAGTAGGTTTACAGGATTGAGACCTAGATGTGAAATACAACTGGAACTGTAGCTACATCCTGTTATTTATCATAGACTTGTTTATAAATTCTTCTTTTTTGCAAAACTCAGTGTATTGTTGTGCTTATGTTTCTAGTTAACTATCATCAAAAATATTTCTCAATCCCCCTGTGGTCCAACCCAAGTGACACATGTTTGAAACCAAAATACGATTGACAAATGGAGGGACAGCAATCTTACATTTTGACTTGTTTGTCTAATGGCAAGTTCCCTTTTTTAAAAGTTTTCAAGCCTTTTTAAGGTTCTTTTCTGTGATGCTACTTCTTGGAACAGGAAGAGATGGATGCTGCCTTTTCGCAAGAAAAAAGTGCTTAAAAACTGAATGTTCTGGTGACTTTCCATTATCATAGCAAAAAAACAATGAGGAGTCCGGTGGCACCTTAAAGACTAACATATTTATGCATCTGAAGAAGTGGGGGGTTTTACCCATGAAAGCTTATGCCCAAATTAATGTGTTAGTCTTTAAGATGCCACCAGACACCTCGTTTTTGTGGATACAGACTAACACGGCTACCCCTCTGATACTTGCTATCATTATAGCATCACATCTATCAGCTCTCACAGATCTGTGTTTGCATTTCTACACATCAAAAAACACATGGCCAGCACTGAACCTCCAGTGAACCTATCCCTGTGGTTAGGCCTAAATATTTCTTCATTTATGGTAAACCATTGTGGCTGAAAGAGCCAAAGACAGCTATCTTCCTAGTAATTTTTCACCGGAAAGTATATGGATCGTCTTTAGACCTAATTATTTGAATCATGTTTATGTTAGTGCTGAAAGATTAATAGCCCAACAGATTAACCCGTGATAGATTACTGTAGATATACCAAATATGTCATGTTGCAAAAATGGACTAACACTGTATTGCCAATCCTGCAAGTGCAAACATCAGGAGGTAGACTAAAAAGAATCAAGAGATTGGCTTAAAAATCATGAGAGTTACAAAAATTAATCACCTGTCTTTTTTTGGCGGTGATCTGCTTTTTTTAAACGCTCATCAGGCACCCCTCCCCCCACCATGTATATGCAGGGCCGGCTCCAGGCACCAGGCAACCAAGCACATGCTTGGGGCGGCTCCTGGTAAGGGGCGGCGGGGGGAGCGCGGCGCGGCATTCCGCGGGGGGGGGGGGCGCTTTGGCGGCGCGGTGCTCGGTGGGGGGGGCGGGCTCCGGCGGCACGGCGCTTGGCGGGGGGGCGGCGCGGCGCTGGGGGGGGGCGGCGTGGGGCGCGGCGCTCGGGGGGGTTCCGGCGGCGCTCGGCGGGGGGGGCAGGCTCCGGCGGCGCGGCGCTCGGCGGGGGGGGCGGCGCGGGGCACGGCGCTCGGGGGGGGTTCCGGCGGCGCTCGGCGGGGGGGGCAGGCTCCGGGGGCGTGGCGCTCGGGGGGGGTTCTGGCGGCGCTCGGGAGGGTCTGGGTGGCGGGGGGCGCGGCGCTCGGCGGGGGGGGGGAAAGTTAATCTGAAGAGTACACAAAATGCACACAAAAATTGGCATGCCACCATCTGCCTATTGTCTCTGAATTTGTATGAGGGATGTGTTCTCCCCAGCATCCTCCTCTCATAATCCCACAGAAATCTCTTTGGGCAGACTCCTCAGCTCCCACAGACACCAGTGCCAGATCCCTTCCTACTTCTTTCAGCTTTTCCCCTACGCTGAACGCTACCTTCTGCTGGACTTTACTTCTGTTCCCTAATCGTATGTCCCTGCTGCCGGGTCCCCTCTTTGTTCCTTGTCGCTGTCCTGTGTCCCCTGTCAACACCTCCCCGGCCTGTGTCTCTTGTCCTGGCCTGTGTTTCAGCTAGCTACTTTTATTGCCTTCCATTATCATAGGATCTGAATGCCTTCCAATATTCAAAAATGGAGCTCACAGGGGCTCTGTTCAGCCTTCAGCAGAACTGGCTTGGTGAGTTTACAGGGTTTTGTTTCTGTGCGTGCGTGTGTGTGTGTGTGTGTGTGTAAAATTTATTGACCGGGAAAGCTAAGCCAAAGAAATGGGAAGTCGGAGTCTATGTTGTGCCTCTTGGACAGGAGCCCGACAACGTTCAAGGAGCTGAAGATGTGACCTGCTGTACAACTTGTAAGCGTTAATAGCGACATCACTAGCGTCGGTGTCTCATTTTTATTTCTGCTCTTCAACTTTTTTTTTGCCTCTTTGTTTTCTGGGTAATTTCTGTTACTGGGTTTCCACAAGTACAGACTCTCAGGCATTTTCCCTCTGCTCTGAGTAATACAGGTGCCAGTAGCAGACAACAAGCAGCAGGGGCCAGAAGAAGAGGGCTGGTCTCAGCAACATGGCTGTGAATCCTTGGCCTCAGCAGTGGCACATATACTTTCTTTGTTGTATTTTGTATTGTCTATGACTAGTCCCTATTCCCACTCCTGGGACAGGCACTGGAGAACAAGGTAGTTGGTCTCAGAAACTGGGCTGTTGAGTTAGTCCTCATCTGATGGGTACAGAGTGACTAACGCACTGAAAATATGGTGTATTTGCATGATTCGAAAAATGGTCTGGGGATAAAGAGGGAAATAAAACCCCCACTTTCTGGTGAAGGGACAAGAGTTTCCATCTTTCCAGGGTTTGCCTGAGAACCATGGTGTCCTCTCCTAAAGAAAATTCTCACTTTAGTAATCCCACAGCAGCCTCCCCTTCTGCCCTCTTTCCATCCTCTGTGCTCTCAAGGGATCTGTTATCAAGCCCCCAGCCACGCCAAGCAGGAAAACTCGCCTTTCCTCCAAACCCCCAGCTAGCTGGACTTGGTGTCAAAGGAGGCAGCCTTTTTCCAACCCTCCCGATGAGTACACCAGAGATGTGGGAGTGTCTCGTCACTCAAATGTCTAGTGTCATGCACTCTGATATTCCAGAGGCATGCTTTACCAATAGAAAAATCCCAGGTCACTTTGTTGTGTGTGAGGAAAGCCTCAGATGAACAAGCTTTTGAAGATGGGTTTGAAATGTGAATAGCTGTTGGGGTGGCCTGTGTTAATCTGTGATAAAACACAAATAAGGCTAATTGTGCCCTGCCAATCTATCCTATACCCACTCATTAACTTCAGTAGGGTTCTTAGTGTATAAATCAGCCAAAATTGGACCAAAGCATCACTAAGGACATCAGTGTAATTCATGAGATGAGACCATTTAATATTTCTCATCTGTGATTGGCTATTTCGTTTATCACGTATCAATAATGGCTTTTTTGTTTATTCACCAAACCACCCCAAACCTGACAGTTATATTTTCTTGTTTCGTAGTATTCTCAGTGCAAGGACAGAATTAAAAGTCTGGAGAAACGCTTCGCTGATCCTGAGGGGAAGAACAGAAAGCGAGCCCTGGAAGGGAAGGACCCATCACTACCTGAACTGTTCAAAAAGATTGAAGAGGTAACACAGCATGTCTGACAGAATTTATCACAGTACATGGCTGGATTACCCTAGAACTGTGGTTCTCAACCTGCGCCCTGTGTGACATCATCAGGGCCATATAGATAGTATATATATTGTGTGGATGCAGCCCACATATAACAGAGAGAGCTGCATAGGCAGCCCACAATGGTAAATAATTTGAGAACTATTGCCCTGGGAAATGCAAACAGTCTTTTCTTTTCTTTCTTATAAAACTTCTATATGAAAAGTTAAAAAATCTTTGAGCTGGGTTTGTGGGCGCTGCAGCACAGCACACAGATGTGAAAGCTGTGAGGAGCAGCTCTGCATAGGAGCACAGTCAGGGCAGAACACGGCAGCATTAATGTGAGCCCACATGTGCCCAGTATTGCCAACCCCAAACAACCTCAATCCTAAGTCAGGTCTCCAATAACAAAAAAAAAAGTGGCTTAGAAAGCATGAGACTTTTTTATAAAAATGTATATTTTGAATTCTTTTTATTTGCTTTCTGGTTTTTGAGACTTTGGAACTTATATTTTTCAGATTTCTCTCTACAACCACAAGGAGCTAGAAAGTTCCTTTTGTTTAGAATAATTTAGTTTCTGTATTATTGCTTTTAACTCCAAGTCTCATACAGAGCTTGAGTTGTAGTCTTGGTCATTCAGGAGAGGATTCATTTTGAAGTGGTTATTTATGCTGTTACTATTTCTTTACACAATTTGAAAAAGCTGTCAAGTCTGTAAAAATGTATCTATTGCAAAGTGATTGTGAGCAGGTCTTACTCCTACTCATTCACCGTTGTGTATGTGTTTGTTCTCATTATAGTTAGAAATACAGCTGGTACAAAAGGAGGAGAAATTGTTGGAGAAGGACTTTATTTATGAGCAAGTTTCCCGGCTAACAGATAGACTCCGTACCAAGACAGAGAATGGGAAGGAAGACACGCTGATATTAGCAAAACGGGTAAGTATCAGATCAAACTCTTTGTTTCCAGGAATCCCGTATGTAACTAAAACTGCTGATGTATTTTATTTGTGGAAGTGAGAACTAGGATGACTTTTATACAAACTTTTACTGTACTTACAATGATTCATAGGACATTACAGGCAACTATTTACAGTTGCTGCATATAGCTGTCTGCAGATGACATAGCTATAGTTGTAAATAAGTGAAATACCGTGTATTTACTTGAAATCTCTGAAAGCTGCGCTGTGATCGTTTTCTTTACCTTTTATTTATGTGTACAATGAATTATTTCTGAGGTTGGGAGCTTAATAGCTAAGCAAAATGTTGAGGGTAGTCTCCTTTTCGAATGAATGATCCAACCAATAGTTTCAAACAACTATATGGACCTGCTCAATAATAGGAAAAACACAGGCAGGCTCCATACTCTACAATCTGAAAGGAGATACCGGTACATTGAGCCAGCAGGCAGGTTTTTCTTACACATACAGGCAGAGATAATCACACACCCGTGCATTAAAGAAAATTCTCAAAACAATCATTTTTTCTTATGTTTATCACATTTATTTCCGCCTGCCTCATAGAGCTAATATTTTGAAAAGATAAAGGAGGCTCTTAGAAAAGAAAACCCAACTTAAGAGGTTTGCTAAAGAAAAAGCAATGTCAGAAGAGAGACACTGATAACAAGTGAGGTGAAAAGAGACAACCAAAAACAGAAGAAAACTGAAGTGAATGAAGAAAATCTGGCCCAGTCTTGTTTTCTTTCCAGGTATTAGGGTTGGAGCTTGAACAGATCCAGATAAATAAGAACAGACCATTACAGCAACAAACATGTTTAAGTTGTTTTCTACAGGGAAATTTAACATGGCTGCTGCTAACCTATGTTTGTTTGAAGTGTGGTTCTACTCTGAGGGTATGTCTACACTACGAAATTAGGTCAAATTTATAGAAGTTGTTTTTTTAGAAATCGTTTTTATATAGTCGATTGTGTGTGTCCCCACACAAAATGCTCTAAGTGCATTAACTCAGCAGACTGCGTCCACAGTACCGAGGCTAGCGTCGACTTCCGGAGCGTTGCACTGTGAGTAGCTGTGGGTAGCTATCCCACAGTTCCCGCAGTTTCCACTGCCCATTGGAATTCTGGGTTGAGATCCCAATGCCTGATGGAGCAAAAACAGTGTCGCGGGTGGTTCTGGGTACATGTCGTCAGGCCCCCTTTCCCTCCCTCCGTGAAAGCAACTGCAGACAATCGTTTCGTGCCTTTTTTCCTGGGTTACCTGTGCAGACGCTATGCCACGGCAAGCATGGAGCCCGCTCAGCTCACCGTCACTGTACGTCTCCTGGGTGCTGGCAGACATGGGACTGCATTGCTACACAGCAGCAGCTCATTGCCTTTTGGCAGCAGATGGTGCATTACGACTGGTAGCCATCATCGTCATACTCCTGGGTGCTCTTTTAGCTGACCTCGGTGAGGTCGGTCAGGGGCGCCTGGGCGTGACTCAGCCAGGTCATTCCCTTTTCAAGTTTAGTCTCCTGGAGACTCAGTCCTGCCGGCAGTCGTACTGCACCATCTTCTGGTGAGCAGCCAGGAGAGGACGATGGCTAGCAGCCGTACTGCACCGTCTGCTGCCAGCCTAAGATGTATAAGATAGATGGAGTGGATCAAAACAAGAAATAGACCAGATTTGTTTTGTATTCATTTGCTCCCACCTCCCTCCCTCCGTGAAATCAACAGCCTGCTAAACCCAGGGTTTTGAGTTCAATCCTTGAGGGGGCCATTCTGTAAGACAGTTGTTTTTGTTTCTCCTTGATGCAAAGCCATCCCCTTTGTTGATATTAATTCCCTGAAAGCCATGTGGTCAGTTGCCCCTCCCTCCGTCAGAGCAACGGCAGACAATTGTTTCGTGCCTTTTTTCAGCGCAGACGTCATAGCACCGGGAACATGGAGCCCGCTCAGATCACCGCGGCAATTATGAGCACTGTAAACACCACGCACATTATCCTGCAGTATATGCAGAACCAGAACCTGCAAAAGGAAAACCAGGCTCGGAGGCATCGGCAGCGCAGTGACGAGAGTGATGAGGACATGGACATAGACTTCTCACAAAGTACGGGCCCCAGCAGTGTGCACATCATGGTGTTACTGGGGCAGGTTCATGGCGTGGAACGCCGATTCTGGGCCCGGGAAACAAGCACAGATTGGTGGGACCGCATAGTGTTGCGGGTCTGGGACGATTCCCAGTGGCTGCGAAACTTTCGCATGCGTAAGGGCTCTTTCATGGAACTTTGTGACTTGCTTTCCCTTGCCCTGAAGCACCAGAATACCAAGATGAGAGCAGCCCTCACAGATGAGAAGCGAGTGGCGATAGCCCTGTGGAAGCTTGCAACAACAGACAGCTACCAGTCAGTCGGGCATCAATTTGGAGTGGGCAAATCTACTGTGGGGGCTGCTGTGATCCAAGTAGCCAACGCAATCAAAGAGCTGCTGATATCAAGGGTAGTGACTCTGGTAAATGTGCAGGCCATAGTGGATGGCTTTGCTGCAATGGAATTCCCTAACTGTGGTGGGGCGATAGACGGAACCCATAGCCCTATCTTGGCACCGGAGCACCAAGCCAGCGAGTACATAAACCGAAAGGGGTACTTTTCAATGGTGCTGAAAGCACTGGTGGATCACAAGGAACGTTTTACCAACAACAACGTGGGATGGCCGGGAAAGGTACATGACACTCGCATCATAGAATCATAGAATATCAGGGTTGGAAGGGACCTCAGGAGGTCATCTAGTCCAACCCCTGCTCAAAGCAGGACCAATTCCCAACTAAATCATCCCAGCCAGGGCTTTGTCAAGCCTGACCTTAAAAACCTCTAAGGAAGGAGATTCCACCACCTCCCTAGGTAACCCATTCCAGTGCTTCACCACCCTCCTGGTGAAAAAGTTTTTCCTAATATCCAACCTAAACCTCTCCCACTGTAACTTGAGACCATTACTCCTTGTTCTGTCATCTGGTACCACTGAGAACAGTCTAGATCCATCCTCTTTGGAACCCCCTTTCATGTAGTTGAAAGCAGCTATCAAATCCCCCCCATTCTTCTCTTCTGCAGACTAAACAATCCCAGTTCCCTCAGCCTCTCCTCATAAGTCATATGCTCCAGCTCCCTAATCATTCTTGTTGCCCTCCGCTGGACTCTTTCCAATTTTTCCACATCCTTCTTGTAGTGTGGGGCCCAAAACTGGACATCTTCAGGAACTCTGGTCTGTTTCAAAAGCTGCAGGAAGGGTCTTCCTTCCCAGACCAGAAAATAACCGTTGGGGATGTTGAAATGCCTATAGTTATCCTTGGGGACCCAGCCTACCCCTTAATGCCATGGCTCATGAAGTCATACACAGGCAGCCTGGACAGTAGTCAGGAGCTGTTCAACTATAGGCTGAGCAAGTGCAGAATGGTGGTAGAATGTGTATTTGGACGTTTAAAAGCGTGCTGGCGCAGTTTACTGACTCTGATAGACCTCAGTGAAACCAATATTCCCATTGTTATTACTGCTTGCTGTGCACTCCACAATATCTCTGAGAGTAAGGGGGAGACATTTATGGTGGGGTGAGAGGTTGAGGCAAGTCACCTGGCCGCTGATTACGCGCAGCCAGACACCAGGGCGGTTAGAAGAGTACAGGAGGGCGCGGTGCGCATCAGAGAAGCTTTGAAAACCAGTTTCATGACTGGCCAGGCTACGGTGTGAAAGTTCTGTTTGTTTCTCCTTGATGAACCCTCCGCAACCCCCCGATTCACTCTACTTCCCTGTAAGCTAACCACCCTCCCCTCCCCCCTTCGATCACCACTTGCAGAGGCAATAAAGTCATTGTTGCTTCACCTTCATGCATTCTTTATTAATTCATCACACAAATAGGGGGATAACTGCCAAGGTAGCCCGGGAGGGATGGGGGAGGAGGGAAGCACCGGGTGGGGTGGGGGAGGAGGGAAGGACAAGGTCACACTGCACTTTAAAACTTAAAAACTTTAAAACTTATTGAATGCCAGCCTTCTGTTGCTTGGGCAATCCTCTGGGGTGGAGTGGCTGGGTGGCCGGAGGGCCCCCCCCACCGCGTTCTTGGGCGTCTGGGTGAGGAGACTACGGACCTTGGGGAGGAGGGTGGTTGGTTACACAGGGGCTGTAGTGGCAGTCTGTGCTCCTGCTGCCTTTCCTGCAGCTCAACCATACGCTGGAGCATATGAGTTTGATGCTCCAGCAGCCTGAGAATTGACTCCTGCCTTCTGTCAGCAAGCTGACACCACCTATCATCTTCAGCCCGCCACTTACTCTCTTCAGCCCGCCACCTCTCCTCGCGTTCATATTGTGCTTTCCTGCACTCTGATATTGTCTGCCTCCATGCATTCTGCGGTGCTCTGTCAGTGTGGGAGGACAGCATGAGCTCAGAGAACATTTCATCCCGAGTGCGTTTTTTTTGCCTTCTAATCTTCGCTAGCCTCTGGGAAGGAGAAACATATGCAGCTGGTGGAGGGAAGAAAAGGGAGCGTGGTAGTTAAAAAGACACATTTTATAGAACAATGGGTACACTCTTTCATGGCAAACCTTGCTGTTAACATTATATAGCACATGTGCTTTTGTTACAAGGTCGCATTTTGATGGCTTCACCCCTCCCCCCACCGCGTGGCTAACAGCGGGGAACATTTCTGTTCAGCCACAGGCAAACAGCCCAGCAGGAACGGGCACCTCTGAATGTCTGCTTAATAAAACCACCCTATTTCAACCAGGTGACCATGAATGATATCACTCTCCTGAAGATAACACGGAGAGATAAAGAACGGATGTTGTTTGAATGCCAGCAAACACTGGGACCATATGCTGCAATGCTTTCTTCTGCAATGATTCCCGACTACATGCTACTGACCTGGCGTGGTAAAGTGTCCTACCCTGGAGAACGGAATAAGGCTGCCCTCCCCAGAAACCTTTTGCAAAGGCTTTGGGAGTACATCCAGGAGAGCTTTATGGAGATGTCCCTGGAGGATTTCCGCTCCATCCCCAAACACGTTAACAGACTTTTCCAGTAGCTGTACTGGCCACGAATGCCAGGGCAAATTAATCATTAAACATGCTTGCATTTAAACCATGTCTAATATTTACAAAGGTACACTCACCAGAGGTCCCTTCTCTGCCTTCAGGGTCCAGGAGCCCGCCTTGGGTGGGTTCGGGGGTTACTGGCTCCAGGTCCAGGGTGAGAAACAGATCCTGGCTGTTGGGGAAACCGTTTTCTCAGTTTCCTTGCTGTGAGCTATCTTCAACCTCCTCCTCCTCCTCATCTTCCTCGTCCCCAAAACCCGCTTCCATGTTGCGCCCTACTCCACTGATGTAGTCAAAGCACAGGGTTGGGGTACTGGTGGCTGCACCCCCTAGAATGGCATGCAGCTCATCATAGAAGCGGCATGTTTGGGGCTGTGACCTGGAGCGGCCATTTGCCTCTGTTTTTTTGGTAGGCTTGCCTGAACTCCTTAATTTTCACGCGGCACTGCTGCGAGTCCCTGTTATAGCCTCTGTCCTTCATGATCTTGGAGATTTTTTCAAATGTTTTGGCATTTCATTTACTGGAACGGAGTTCAGCTAGCATGGATTAGTCTCCCCATACAGCGATCATTTAGTTGGGAATTGGTCCTGCTTTGAGCAGGGGGTTGGACTAGATGACCTCCTGAGGTCCCTTCCAACCCTGATATTCTATGATTCTATGATCAGATCCCATACCTCCCATTCAGTCCATGCTGGAGCTCTTTTGCGATTCTGGGGCTTTGTCTTCACTACCCGCCGATCCGGCGGGTAGCAATCGGTTTATCGGGGATCGACTTACCGCGTCTAGTGAAGACGCGGTAAAATCGATCCCTGATCGCTCTGCCGTCGACTCCGGAAATCCACCTCGGCAGGAGGCGGCAGCAGAGTTGGCGGCAGCGGTCGACTTTCCCGCGTCCTCACCGCTAGGTAAGCCGACCTAAAATACGCAACTTCAGCTACGGTATTCACGTAGCTGAAGTTGCGTATCTTAGGTCGGACCCCCGCTGCAGTGTAGACCTAGCCTGGGACTCCATGGTCACCTCTGCTGATGAGCTCTGCATGATCACCTGTGCTGATCAGCTCGCAACGCTGGCCAAACAGGAAATGAAATTCAAAAGTTCACGGGACTTTTCCTGTCTACCTGGCCAGTGCATCTGAGTTGAGAGCGCTGTCCAGAGCGGTCACAATAGAGCACTCTGGGATAGCTCCCGGAGGCCAATACCGTCAAATTGCCAATGTCAGCGCTAATCCCCTTGTCGGAGGTGGAGTAAATTAATCGATTTTAAGAGCCCTTTAAATCGAAAAAAAGGGCTTCGTCTTGTGGACGGGTGCAGGGTTAAATTGAGGCAACGCTGCTAAATTCGACCTAAAATCGTAGTGTAGACCAGGCCTGAGAAGTGACTGTAGAAAGGGATACAACAAGGAGTCTGGTGGCACCTTAAAGACTAACAGATTTAGAAAGGGATATTGTGGATAAAAATGGCATCGAGTTTTTTCCTCTTTCAATAATTCTGTCACATATGGTCACTTAAAAGTGAACAGATGCTGTTTCTACCATACCTGCTGGAAGTCAAGTTGGGGTTCATTCTTCTGCATCATCACCAGCAAGAGCCTAACTGACTTGCAGAAATGTTACCTTTGTACCATCCCATTGTCTCGACATTATACCTCCAGTTGCCTTCACTGGGCTCATGCAGGCATAAGTGAATACAATTTGGTATACAATGCGGTTCACTCTGCACAATATGGAACAGCTTCCAGGATGAAATCCTGCACTATGAAGTTAAAGAGTTTTGCTATTGACTTCAGTGGGGCCAGGATTTCATCCCAGGCCTGCCTTTTTAATAGTGGGTTGGTTCTGCCGTGCCAACAGGAGTAAAACAGTGAGTACAATGTTTTCTACTGAAAGCGAGTTGGTTTGGCTCTGAATGTACACAAGGAGCAGACTGGGTGACTAGGAATGTAACATTTATTTTTAAATGTAGAACCATGCTTTAAAAAATAGACAGTTAAGATGAACTTTTTCTCCATCCAGTACCGAACCCCTAACCTATATTTTATGCTCCCTGGGAACAATGACAGTTTCACAAAAATTCTACATTATTTTCTTGGTTCATCAGCTGGACACACAAATTTTCAGGGGGATTTCATGGGTCCCTTATGTGAAAACTTTTCCGAGAATTTTTCTGCCCCACACACTTCTGTATATTGTATTTGCAAATGTATAAACAACAAATAAATATTAGACTTTTAAATGCATGTGTAACTGAACACAATGTGCATGTAAATTCACAAATAAGTGGGTCGTTATTTGTGCACACACAAATGTGAACATTAGTTTTTTAAAGACTAGGCCAAAACAACAGTATGGCTTAGCAGTACTAACATTGAAAGTGATAACTAATAGGGTTAATGGAGATAGTTTTCCTTTCCAATTCAACAGAAAAAGAAATAGAGGACGAACAATATGTGCATTAGCTCATGTATTATATTTATCTTACCTTACTGGCTTTTGAAATGATTAATATGTATTGTACAAATAAAAGCACCATATCATCATCCAGAAAGTCATATAGATTTTCTGTATTGCCTATTATATACCGCTTTGATGAAAAAGTTTTCCATTAGTTCTCTGAAAATAAAGATCCTGAAAGCAAGATTGGTTCTCAAGTGTGTATGTAAAGAGAAGAACTGGTTAAAGTTGAATTAATGTTATTGATTCCAGATGAATGAACTACAGCAGAAAATAAAAGATAAAACCCAAAAGATGATGGCTCTTATTGCAGAGTTATCCATGAAGCAAGCAATTACCATTAAACTGCAACAGGAAATGAGGGACAAAGAACAATTTTTGCTGACTGTCTCATCAAGGATAGAGAAAGGTCTCCCTCCTCCTAAAGAAACAGAGATTGAGTGGATGAAGGTATTGCGCAATGAGGAGATGCATAAAGCGGCAGCTGAAGCCAGAGAAAAGGTAGGCTTTTGTCATATGGTGTAATTTGGGATTCATTCACATTGTTCCAGTTCGTTTATTTTTTTAAAGGGCTTTGCTGTGTGGCTTCTTATTGGCCATCTCCCATTCTCCATAGTTTGGGGGAGGGGAGTCTTCTTGAAGAATAGGACAAGACTGACCCATGCTCGTGGAAGAGCTTATTGCCAAGCTGCTTTGTGGAGAGTCACAACAGACGTCCTGCATACTGTATATAATGAAAATTCACCGATTGGTCAGCTGGTGTCTAGTGCTAAAAGGAAGCTGTACGTGTCAGTTTAAACACTGTAATTATTTTGATGGTGGCAAGATAGAGGAGCACTGATCTTTTCAGATAATATACTGAGGATTCAGTTTCAGGATGATAGCGCAGAGGAAGAAACTAACCCAATATTTTTTCTTAGGAGCTTGTAGATGCTAGACTGGCAGAGACAAAGGGAGATTAGATTGCTAGATGGCAGTGGGCAGAAAGAGCACATGGGAAAATGTTGCAAGTTCCTTAATGGGCAGCTTGCCTCCTTAAAACCAACTGGGACAACCAGTGATCTGTAGGGGGAGAGTTCACACTAAGTAGGGGCAGTATTATAAAAAGATGTCCTGTTTGTATGAGGTTCCCTCAACCTCTGGCTCACCAGGCAGGGGCAAAGTACAATTTCAGTAGAGTATTTACAGCACTCCTGACAGCACTAGCCTCCCCAAGGGCTGGATGAAGGCAGGCCATGGGCTTTCCACCTCTCTCTGGCAAAAACTTCCTGAGCATGGAGGAGAGTGCACAGTGCACCCATTTAAAGAATATGCTGCCTTGAGGCCAAGGAAGGTTTCCCCAGCAAAACTGCTTTGGAATTAGACACTTCTGTGGAGTTAACAGTTTCCCCCATGTTATGACAGCCACTTCAATATTCTGCACCTCAGTTTCCTCGTTTGTCAAAATGGGGATATTAGTACAGTAGTATTCTTTGTAAAGTGCTTTGATCTATGGCTGAGAAGTGGTAAATGGAGTTCTAAGGGTACGTCTTCACTTACATCCGGGTCCGGATGTAAGCAATCGGTTTTCTGAGTTCGATTTATCGCGTCTGGTTAAGACGCGATAAATCGATCCCGGATCGATCCCGGAAGTGCCCCGGATCGATCCCGGAAGTGCTCGCCGTCGACGCTGGTACTCCAGCTCGGCGAGCGGAGTACGCAGCATCGACGGGGGAGCCTTCCTGCCGCATCTGGACCGCGGTAACTTCGGACTAAGGTACTTCGAATTCAGCTACGTTATTAACGTAGCTGAATTTGCGTACCTTAGTCCGAAGTGGGGGGGTTAGTGTAGACCAGCCCTAAGTACTGTCTTCGCCATGACTTGTGAAACAGACTGTCAGTGTTATATCAGATTAAAATGTGTTTCTTCACAGCGTGCTGCAGAAGAGGAACAGTATGCCTCGCCAAATAGTATCTATACAACAGCGGAGCAGCGCCCCAACGCATACATCCCAGACGATGAAAATGTTCTCCCTTTGCCACGTCCCTATGGTGCTTTGGCTCCTTTCAAACCAACTGAACCTGGTTCAAATATGAGACACATAAGAAAACCTATTGTAAAGCCAATTGAAATCTGAACAAGTGATCTTCATCTAAATCATAAGTCGAGTAGTAGCAACTGAATATGCAAAGCCAACAGTTTTTAATATTGTAAATGTTTTTAAATGTTTGCTAGCAGTTTGCCAAAATATTCACACTGTAAACAAAATATTTTTAAAGAAGATAGTATAGCTAAATAGTCCCTGTAGCTAATGGGGGTTCAGTATGCAAAACATAGCACTGTTTTGAAATGTTAAGAGGAGTGAACAATAATCAAAATTGGTTTTTAACTTGTTAATAAATGCTTATAACGTACAAACAGGTATAATAAACAAGAGAAGATGATGTAGCTTTTCTTTTTAATATTAACATAATTGAACTATGTCCTTATTCATTATACAAATAAATCAATATGGGGAGCAGTTTGGACTGAAGATAATGGTCAGGCATGTCTGTTTAAATAAAAAAATGCCCTTTCTCTCACTACAGACCAGTGAGAAAGCTAATCCTCCTTTATCACTGATGGCAACCGTAGTAGAGGGAACAAGTCCCATTATTGAGAAGGAGCAAGAGGAGAAGAAAGGGTGAATGCTCTTGCATACTGAGAAGTAAAGTGTAAGAAGGGCCCTGTTTCTGGGAGCGGAATCTCTCTCATTCAGCACCACAAAATAGGTACACAAGTTTGGGAACATACTCCCCTATTTGAAACTATGCTGAGAAAAGATAACAGAGGTAGTTATACAGAGAGCTTGAGAAACATACTGGAATTAAAAAGAAAAAAAGTAACATCAAATTCATTCTAGTTTACTACTTCTGAAACTTTGGCACACTTTCTTACCCAGTAACTGGAAGTACATCTGTTCCATGCTAATTCAGCATGTCTGAAGTTCACAAATTTTCCCTGTTTGGTACCAAAGCACTGCTTTTTTAAAAATTGCTGTTATAGCTCACAGCTAAAAAAATAAATGGGTTAGGTCAGTTCTGTATCAATATCGCTGGGAACTGAAGGGAAAAAATCTAACACTTGATCTAAAAACATTTAAAGTCATAGGGGCAGAATTAAATACAATTCATCAAAGCCACTGTAATGATAAGTTTCCAAAGAAGCTTTCTTCTCCTGCTGTATTGTACAGTACATTATAAACATCAGGAAAGATTCTTATACACATTACAGCGAGAGCAAATATTTTAAAACCCAACTCCAAAGGCATGAGGGCAGTACTGTAAAGAGATGTACTGGCTGTATGAGGAATTTATACATCTTTATTAATACATTATATACAAAGAGTTACTCCGCATTTGTTGCCTCTAGCCTATACTACGCAATCTCAAAGAAATCCTTTATACATCAGTGCAATAACAGCTGCCAATTTCTCATTATTTCGCAATGTAATTGGACTGTTCTTTTTTAAGAAATGTCTTGCCTGTAAGAGTAGTATTAGAATAAAAATAAAATTCTAAAGAAACTTTTCCCACCATATTCTGAAACTTTCTACACCTACTCCTGTTTAGCCATTCCACAGTGTAAAACTGAATAATAAAAACATATTTAGCTGGAGAGCAGGGTCTGTATCAGATATATATTTTCCCCCCAGCTCCAATCCTTTATCTTCCTTGTATTTACTAGCAAGTCTTCAATTTCAGTCTAGTCCCTCCTCAATACATGCATGAGTAGAGTGGAGCATATATTATTTTGGGCAGCCTTTTACTAGTTAATGGTTGCAACCGAAAACTGGGAGCCTTTAATATGACATTTGTTTTATAAATATTAACAATTTTTGAGAAGTATTAAACCCTGGAATTTTAGTTGCAAATATGCTTGTTGAAATGGTGATATACGTAGGAAGACTGACATGCTTTTTGAAGTAACCCAATATATTTTAGCAGTACTACAGGCCTAAAAGCATCATGGTGTGTTTCAGTGCTGTTTCCTCTACGAATTTTGCATTCACATTGTCTTCTTCCTCAAATGGATTCAGACCTGGAAAAGTACATTGAGAACATCAGCATTTACACAATGAATGTTCTTCTGCACCAATACTTTCAATCCCAAGGGACACCATGACCAACATTTTCAATCTGAGGTAACTAAAGTTAGGATTAAAATGTGTTTCATAGATGTGGAGCCCTCCTCCCGCAGCTTTCATTGATTTCACTTGGATACTCAGCATCTCTGAAATTCAAGCCCTCAGTTTTTAAAAGTTTTGGCCCCTAGTTTTTTTCATAAAGACAAAAAAATTTCTCGTAAGGACTCAGGGCTAGATTCACCAAGTTTCGTAAGCATTATAATGCCTCACTATTAGGCACGCTGCCGCCTACTGGAATTCTCAGCTCCAAGTTAGGTGCCCCAGCTCCTCATACAGTACATGGAAAGAGTTCAATGCCAAAGAAAGAGATTCTCAGAATCCAGCACGCTGAGTGGGGAGCCACCTAAGGAAGCAGGGAGAGAAATGCAGAGAAAAAGACGTGGGGGGCTTAGGGCCCAGATCCACAAAAGCACTTTGGCACCTGACTCCCATTGATCTCGGCTTTACCCACCTGACTGATGAGCCAGAGGGAGAGGTTTCCCTCCATTTAGGTATCTCAGCTGCAAACCCTTTCTCGGAATTAGGTGCCTAAGCCAGGTCAGCCCTTTCTTGCAAAAAGGCAGACACAGACACACCCACCCACCTCATTATACCCAGTACTTAGGGTACTCACCTAGGATGTAGGAGACCTGGGTTCAACTTCCTGCTCCAAAGCAGGCAGAGCAGGGATTTGAATCTGGGTCCCCCACATACCAGGTAAGTGCCCCAATCACTAGGCTACTGGGCATTGTGGGGTGGACCTCTCTCCATCTCCCTCTGAGAGGTAGTCCACTTGGTATAAATTTTTAAATATTCACTGGGCAGAGAGAGAAAGAGTGACTCTACAGCCTGGTGATTAGGGCACTTGCCTAGGATGTGGAAGAGTTAGGTTAAAATCCCTGCTCCAATAATATTTATTTATACAAAAATGAAACCGCTCCAAATAAGAGATTGAGAGAGACCCATCCCAGAATCCCTTATAACCTGGTGGTTGGGACTTACCCGGCATGTAGGAAAACTGGGTTCAAATCCCAGCTCCAAATCTAACAGAGCAAGAATCTGATTCTGGAACACCCACACCCCTGAAAAATTCCCAACCTCCTTGCCCCTGGCTGTCTTTTGTGTGGGCCTGACCCTAGAGGTGCACTCTGAGCACACATACAGGATTGGGCTGCATCGGAGAGGTAGGCAGGGAAACACCTTGTTTGAGAATCTTGCTGGGGCTTCGGTTTGAGCATGGGCTTCAAGCAGCTCCTTAGCTGTTGGGCAGTGTCAGAACTTAGGTGGCTTTGAGCATGCCCACATGTAGAATGTAGGTACCTATGGGGATTTAATCACCGTAGGTACCTATGGGGATTTAATCACCTACAGGGTTATGTGGCAGCTGAGAAGTGATTTTGCACATGTCAATGGAGCCAAAATGTTGGGCTTAAGTGACTAACTACCTCTCTAGATGCTTAAGTACCTTTGTGAATCTAGCCCATAAGGTCTGATCCAGTGTCCATTGAAGCTAATGGGAGCTTTACTATTGACTTCTATGGTTGTTTTTTTAAAAAAACAGACTCATAGAACCTTTAAAGTCTGTATCAATATAATATCAGGTCATAAGATTGAGTCTGTCAGCCACTTTTATCTCAGGATACCAGGTCAAATCCTGAAGATTTTACACAGGCAAAACTCTGAAATCAATGGAAGTTTTGCTTGAGTGTAAATTGAATAAGGACTTATAGAAAGTGGCCCTGGTATTGTCAGTTTCATAATACTGTTACATGAAATCGCAAGCAATGTAATTTAGGGGGGAAACTGTCTCAGTAATTGTGGATTTGATTAACGTTTAACCTTGGCTGCTTTCCAGATTGTAGCAGACTGTGCTGACCCCTTTCAAAGCTGGCAGCACCAGTCTGCTTTTTACTGGGACATAAACAGAACATATCCCGCAGGGAGGAGACCCAGAGACTCTACAAGATGCACTGAAGACTTTGCTATTAATTTTATGTTAGAGGCACTCAGTTGACAATACAGATAGGCACCAGTATAAACCTTAAAATAGATTAAAACGGTCAATGGGATTTAGTCTCCTAAGTGCCTAAAATTCTTTTTTTAAATTCTATTTAGGATCCTAAATCAGCTAGACATTGCCACACTGAGTGCAGCAATGCCTGAATACCTTTAAAAATCTGGGCCTAAACCCTTTAAGGCCAGGGATTTAGGATGGTTATGATTCCCAGAAGGATTATGTCACCATAAGGGAACCATGGGACAGAAATGCCAGAACTATATAAAAAGCTGGCTCAGAAAGGGAGAGACCTACAAGGGAGTAGGTGGTGAGATGTGGAGACGGGTTTTCACTAAGAAAGCTACGGAAGCAGTGAGCCAAGGAGGGGCCAATGAAGAGGTAGGCGCTCTGGAAAGAGGTAAGTGGTTCAAGACCTGAAGAGACAGTGAAAAGAAGGAAAAACTCTAGGACAATACAGAATTGGTATAGGCTGGAGGCTCAGTGTTGGTACCACTCTTTAAAAAATACTAAGTTGGAGTTTCCAACAAAGTGGGAGGAAGTCCCCTATCAACTGGAACACCATAGCTGATGCCTGTGGAGAAAGGGCCCTTGATTGAGCCTGGAGAAGGCAAATTATTGCATTTTAGCTTGACAAGAAGATCAACAGAAAGCTGCAGCCTGGGGAGGTGAATAAACTATTTAGCCCATGGACAGCCGTTTAGGACCATGTTGTTTTAAAATGTCTTGGTTGCCCCCAAAAGGAGAGAACTCTTATTGAGGTTTGGCCAGAGAGCTAAACCCCAAATTGCCCATTTGTTAGGGAGAAACTACCCACCACTGGCTGAATAAGGGAAAACAGAGTAGTGATATCAGAAAGGTAAGAAGCCCATTACACACACATGTAATTCTTATGGAAAGGTTAATATACCCATAGGTAGGTAACTACTACTGAGAGACTGTCAGGCATTCTGTATACATCCCTTCTAAAACCAAAGCTTGCATGTGTGGTTTTTAATAATGCATTGCTAACCCACATGCCCCAACTGGGTTTGTCACTTCATTGTTATTTAAAGCTCTTAGCCTTTAAACAATAACTGAGCTTGCAGTTATACCTGAAACAGGAAGAAGTCATTCCAGCCTCACTCCTTTGGTTTACTTCAGCCACACCACCCTGGCTTTCCACTATACCCACTGGCTCCCTTTTGAGAGAAATTCGGGCAGGAACACTTTGAGGGGCTGAGGATGTTCACAGCCATGGTGGGAACTACAGCTCTACACTACTGCTTTTTGTAAGCCTGTTCTACACATAAACCCCAAACTCCATTTCTCTGCGCGCACACAGCTTCCATTAGTGGAAATGGGAGCTACAGGCCCAATCCTGCACCTATGGAAATCAATGGCATTTGGCCGCAGTCTTCCATAGGGACAGGATAAAACCCTATGTGCACATCCAGGGCACACAGACAGCTCATTAAAGGAACGAAGTACAGAAAGAACCCACTTCTCTTTGGTCCTTAGGCACTACTGTTATAAACATGCTGAATAATAATAATTATTAATAATAATAATAATGTTACCTTGATCCTCTACCTCTGCCAGCATATCAACTAAGTAGTTAAGTGGCAGAAACTCTACATGGACAGACAGTCTGTCCACCACTGGTCTGTTATGCTGTAAAGGAAAAACACTTTATATTACTTCACAAAAGTGGTAAAGTAGCTACTTAAATACTGAGTTAAAAGTGGCTAACAGTCCAAATGGTAGAGTATACATTGGGCTCAAGACTATCAAAGCTAAAAGATTAAAAAACAAGCAATTGCCACCACCAAACTCTTACCTGTCTCTTCCTAAGTTTATCAAGCAAAAGTTTAACAGAGTTCCTTGCAATAAAATTAGAGTTGACAGGATGATTCCACAGCTGACTGACCTTGTGACCAATTGCCTATTAAGCAAAAAACAAACATAAAATAGATGCAATGCAATAGTGAGTCTATTGCCCTTACGTGGCAGTTTCTGTCACAATAGGTCTCGCTACTTAATGACTCAACACCAGAGTCAGAGTACACTTAGAATCATTCCATTCTCCTTCCCAACAGTGCCCAATGGCTAACAGCTCATTATAGATTCCACACTGTGAGCTGTACCTCAACTGACTAAACCATTCCTAGAACAAAATACAGAAGACAAAGAAAGCTTTGACACTTTTTTTTTTAAATGCAGCCAAGTAAAGAAACTCTTTTTACAGAAAAATTCTATTGGAAACATACATATTCAAGTCAACAGGACAGATGAAGTTCACCCTAGAGGATGTAAGGAACTAGCCAAAGCAATCTCTGAATCGTTAATGATTATCTTCGAGAACTCAAGGACAAGTGAGGTCCCAGAAGCTGGAGAAGGATAAGCATCGTACCATTTCCAAAAAGGGGGAGAAAAGGAAGTCCCACAGAATCAGACCAATGAGCCTAATTTTGAAACCCAGAAAGTTACTAGAACAAACTATAAAATAATCAATTTGTTCAAACCTGGAGGATAATAAGGTGATAGCTAAGATTGGTTTGGCATGATTTGTTCTTGACAAATCCAGCTAATTTGACATGGTAACCAGGCTAATGGACAGGGAGGAAGCAGTAGACATTATATATCTGGACTCTAGTAAGGCTTTTGACACTGTCCCACATGACATTCTTGTTAGCAAACTAGGGAAATATGGTCTAGATGAAATTACTATAAGGTGGGGGCACAACTGGTTGAAAGATCAGACTCAAAAAGTAGTTATCAATGGTTCACTGTCAAACTGGGAGGATATATCAAGTAGTGTCCTTTTGGGGTCTGGTACTATTCAGTATTTTCACTGATGACTTGGATGATAGAGTGGAGAATATGCTTATAAATTTGGGGACAGCACTAAGCGGGGAGAGGTGCAAGCACTTTTGAGGACAGGATTTGAATTCAGAATGATCTTGATAAACTGGATAATTGGTCTGAAACAAACAAGACGAAAATCAATTAAGACAAGTGCGAAGGACTACCCTTAGAAAGGAAAAATCAGTGCACAGATACAAAATGGGGAGTAACTGGGTAAGCAGCATTACTGCTGAAAATAGTGGGGGTTATATTGGATCACAAACTGAATACAAGTCAATAGTGTGATGCTGTGGCAAAAAAGGCAAATGTCATTATGGGACATATTAACAGGAGTGTCATAGGTAAGAGATTAGAGGTAACTGTTCTACTCTACTAGATACTGGTGAGGCTTCAGCTGGAATACTGTATCCAGTTTTGGGCACCACATTAAGAAAGATGAGAGTTCTTTTTGCTTCCTGTAACAACAAGAATCTAGTGTGGTAAGAAACCTCATCGATTAATAATTGGGTAAAACCAGACCTATGGACTTAGATTGAAATGCAAATTATACATGCAAAACCAAACCACAGTATGCATTATAAAATGACATTGGAATAGCTTGTACTGTCCTAGACCATATATATTTTTAACAAGTAGTGAAGTTGGACAGGAGTAGGAAACTCCATGAATTAAAGGGAAATGCTTATTAATCCCAGTTTTAACATGGATCATAAATAGAGCTAAAAAAGCCCTCTTTCCTCAATGTAATAATCACCCCCCTCCCAATCACTGTTAAACTTAAAGAAAATGTATATGTAGCTAAGGCCTTGAACATACACAAGGTGAATTTCATCCCTGTTCAGTGGACCAGCATGCACTATTTAATTCCCTGGTAAGCCATCTTATGATGATTTACATGGGACTTAAGTCTTGAGCTCAGATCAATTTCATAACAACTGGATCCAAAACTTTAGAAGCACCCCATGCAGTTACCTCAGGAAGCCTTGTAAAGATACTAAATTTTAGCTTTTCATTCTTCTCAGTGTTGTCCAGATCTACAAATTAGAGAGAGAAATAAACAACTGACCATGACTTCAGGGCTATGGCTTCTTAAATGAACTCAACAGCAAAATACACATTAACTTCTATTACACACACACACACACACAAACACCCCTCACCCTTTGAGATAACAGCTTTGAATGTAATTATTCAAACCTATTGGGAACAATTAGAATTTGAAGCATCACCTTCCAAAAGCATAACAATTGTTTCACAACCCTGGCAATAACAAGAAATGGGGTACTGTATAAATCTGTACCTATTTTCTTTTATCCACTGGGTAAGTATTGTGTTACAGGTTTGATTACAGTAGCATAACTGCTTTAGTTAGGTTATAGTGTGGTACTGTAGAACCTCAAAGTTACAAACAGCAGAGTTACAAACTGACCAGTCAACAACACACCTCATTTGGAACTGGAAGTACACAATCAGGCAGCAGCAACAGGGGAAAAAAGAAAGCAAATACAGTACAGTACTGCATTAAATATAAACTATTAAAAAAATAAAGGGAATGCAGCATTTTTCTTCTGCATAGTAAAGTTTCAAAGCTGTATTAAGTCAATGTTCAGTTGTAAACTTTTGAAAGACCCACCATAGCGTTTTGTTCAGAGTTGCAAACATTTCAGAATTACGAACAGCCTCCATTCCCGAAGTGTTTGTAACTCTGAGGTTCTACTGTATTGCTGTATTCCAATAACTGATTCAGATAAACTGAGTTATGCTAACTGCTCCCTTTGAGCTAAAAGGGCAATGAACATAGTTGTGGTCATTCTATGGTTTATGAAGCCACAAGCTGGTTTTATGAAGATGTTGGCTTTATGATGACTGCATAAAGTTGGTCCTATGCCAAGAAACACAAAGTAGGATAATCTGGCTGTAAATTTGGGCAATAATTCAAGAAGATAGTGATTGGCGTATATGAGAAGTGATTGTGCAGAACATGATTTTCATATGCTGCTTTGTACACTATTTCTTCTTTTTAAATGTGCACAAAACATAGCTGAAAGAACAGGGGTGAGTTTCTTCGCCTACTTACAAGAAAGCCTAATGAAAATAACCACTCTGGAGGTGTAACGGCATATTTTAAAAGTTCTTTAAAGCATGATTGTCTTAAACTCCTGGGTTTTTTCTTTTAAAAAGACTTTATTGCCTTGTGCAGAATTTCTGGACATTCCACTAATGCCAGCACTAAAAGCATTTTGTCTGTTGTATAAATCTGAGGAAGCTTGCTGAGGCAAGCTAATCCAGTTATTTTGAGGGCAGGGGTCTTTTTTTAAGCTATTGATAAATCCTATGAAAATCATTAATGTTAACGTTTCTATAAATTTCCTAGTTTAAAAACGAGACTGGGATCCATGTGGTGATCTGCTGAAATTCTCCCAATGGATATTTCATGGTCTATCACATCAGGGATAGTGTTATGTAGGCTCACGCCCAATTTTGTCCTCTGGAACAGCTGTGCAATCACACTGACTTCAAAGCAGCTCCACAGGAATAACTTTCAACAATAACTTCCAATTCTAAGTGCAGAATTGAACCTTCGGCCCTTGTATTTTTCCTCTATGTACTGTAAGAAAAAAAACCCTCAACATTTTTAAAAAGCAGCAGCCAGTTGTGCAAAGAGCCATGGGTGTCCCTTTGAAATATATAAAGGGTATCCATTTCCAAAGCAGACTTGTTACACTACCCCCCCACTTCGGACTAAGGTTAATAACGTAGCTGAATTCGAAGTACCTTAGTCCGAACTTACCACGGGTCCAGACGCTGCAGGCAGGCTCCCCCGTCGATGCCGCGTACTCCTCTCGCTGAGTTGGAGTACCGGCGTCGACGGCGAGCACTTCCGGGATCGATCCCAGAACACCGATTGCCTGCTGTCGGACCCGGAGGTAAGTGTAGACGTACCCTTAAGTGTCTATTGTTAAATCCACCATACCTTTCAAAAGTTTTATAGCGCATGTCTCAGTCAGCTGTAACACCCCATTATCAATGTAATGCAGCAGGGTATGCAAAGGCAGACATCTAACTCCAAGCCCCATGTGCAAAGTATGAAAACCTGCAAAGAAAGCACCACTTGTTTGTGCAACAGAAATAAAAACAGTTTTGTGCAAAGCCTCTAATTACAGCCGTGCCATCCATAGCACTAAAGCTTAGTTGATAACAATACTTCCTTTACGAACACATATACTTCTATTTGTGGGAGGAGAGGAAGAGTTTATCAACACTTGCCACACAAAAATGTTAGTCTTCATGTTATTTAAACACCTCCACTCTCTGCAACAGTATTAAGTTACAGTTGAATACATCAATTTGAAGGGCAATCAGGGCAATCAGTTCAAACTGATACTATGTTACAATACGGTAAAAACCCTTCTTCCTCAAAGGATTTTCTACTTATAATGTGAAACTGCTGAGTTCCCCTTATCTTAACACACACTGCAAGGAACAGGAAATGCAACGGGGGAGTCTGGAGACATGCCATAAAGTAGTTACTTTATTTTAAAATATTTTTAATTCACAAAAGAGTGCTAAATATTCTATAAATTGTTTGTTTGCATTTAAAATTTCTTATGCATGTGTCTTTTAGTCCCCCCTGCTTAATCAATCAAGAAATAAACCTCAACATGCATTATATGTGGTTACTATCCATGCTCCAGCATAGCATGAACCAGCACAAAAATGGCATCAATGCTGAGGGAGTTTTGAGATTCATGTTTCTGATCTAATAGACTCAGATCTATCCCCCAGCATGTGGTTACACACATACTTTGGTCTCACAACTAACAGCATGATGATAAGCCAAATTCTTTTGCAGAAACATTCTTAACTGGATTAAAATCCAGACAAAATCTATCAGGTGTCTGTAAGCCCCTTACTGCTTTGGCAAATTAAACAACAACATGCGATTTACAAAAATTAGTGTTAAGAAATTCTTCCTAAAATTTAAAAAGGAAGTGCTTTGAAAATTCTATGGGGGATTATCAGAAGCTCTTGGTAATGGTAGTCTAGCACCATCAAAAGAAAAACTGGCACATTTTCATTACACCCTTTGTCCCATGGATTTCTTGAGACAAACTCCTTTCTAATTTATCCCTGTGGGTCCCTTTATATAGTCCCTGTATCTGTAACAGATTGAATAGCAACTTTAAAGTGCCTTGTAGCATTCTCACTCTTCATTTTAAATTAAATCAACATTTTCCCATCTTTTCTCTCCCTTCTTCCTTGTGTCCCCAACTGAGACATCAGTTCATCTGGATGGAGGTAAGGGTCACTTATGATCAGAGGTGAAAGTAAGCCGGTATGGTCCGGTGCACCGTGTGGGACTGGACTGGCTTCTCTGGCAGCGCTTTAAAGGGCCCGGGGCTCCAGCCACTGCGGGAAGCCCCGGGCCCTTTAAATCCCCGCTGGAGCCCTGCCACCCCGGGGTAGCGGCGGCAGGGCTCCCGCAGGGATTTAAAGGGCCTGGAGCTCCGCAGCGGCCGGAGCCCCGGGCCCTTTAATTTGCCCCTGAGCCCCGGGGCTCCCAGCCGCCTCTGCAGCTGGTAGCTCTGGGGTGATTTACAGGCCCTGGAGCTCCCAGCCACAGCTGGAGCCCCAGGGCCTTTAAATTTTGAAATGCCCCGCCTCTTCCAGTTGAGGCCACGTCCCCGCTCAGGACTCCGTACCGGTAAGTCCTTTAAGTTACTTTCACCCCTGCTTATGATCATCTTTCCCAACAGATCAAGATCACATTAACATGATGTTTGTACTCCAGTAGCCTAAAAAGCCAAAGTCACAATATTTCCAGGCCAAAGTTTCTGACTAAGCAAAACAAGAGAGTCATTCTACTCAAGTAGATTTGTGTTAAAGTAGTTCAGACTGAAGAATTGGTTGCTACTCCCAAAAGCGGGACATGAAGCATCTAATGAACAGTCCAGCATCTAAAATTGTAGATTCAGGGGTTGGTTTATGTTAATGAGATACAGAGCCTTCATATTACTGGTTCAGGTTTGCGGCATAGTGTCCAAGAGCAGTTACTGTGTCAGTTGGTTGGTGACCCTTCTGAAAACTGGCACTAACTGAAATCTTTCAATTTCTGCCGTCTTCAAAGACTGCACAGACACGGAAATGAAAGCTTCGATAGTGCAAGCTGCTTCACATGAGCAGACTCTTAAGCTGCAGTCAATGGACATCTACATGGGCACAGGGCTCACCCTTGGGGGCAGCTGCAGGATCAGGGCCTCTACTCCATCCTCACAGCTGGAAGTTCAGGGCTGAAATACATTAGCAGGGCAGCATGAAAAAAACAGTTTTGCCACTGGATGTCATTTACGTTGGTAGCCCTTAAAACTGAAAGTCCAACCCAGCTACTTTCTGAACTAAAAATTCATTAAAAAGGGGAAGGAAAAAAACCCTAACTCTGGGTGACGCTTTCCCACAGAATTGAAATGGTGCTCAGAAGTGAAACTTTTCAAAAACTACATGATTTGCTATCTTTGTTGTAACTATTGACATATGTTTTATTTCACTGCAGGTGTTTATGGAGAGCTCTTCCCCACACAGCTGTACTGAGTACATTTCAGGCCTGCCAAAGTTAATACAGCTTGCACTTACTGCAAATGCTATTTGTCTGGAAGAAATTCAAAGCAATGCTCTTATTCTCAAGGGTGGAATAAAATAATGAAATGTAGAGCTCCAGTGTCACAGGGCTTACCAGGGGGCAGGGGTATACACATTCCATTGGCAGCTTCTAGAATCCGACTCATGATGTGGAAAGCTGCAAACTCTGCCGCGTTTCCTCGCTCGTCCCTGCATTTAATAAAACAGCCTGTTAGCAGCCAAAGACATCGAACTCCCCTCATGGCTTAGTCACTTTGTGTCACAGTTAAATGAACGCATTTTAAACAGAAGGAATTCATTGTCCTGAGATACCATCTTGGTTTATTTAAGAGTTAAAGTTACTGGATTCTAGTTCTTGTTAACAATTTGAAACGTGGCCGTACATAATCTATGTGGAGCCCCCTGCTCACAGCATACATACAAGTCTGCCATTAAACAAGGAACTACAACTTTCTAAGTAGAGTACCTAAAGTTAGACACTTCCTGTCTGTAGGTATCTGCATAGGGATGTAAGTGGCCTGATTTTTCAGCACCCACAACCCAGACTCAAACCAATAGAGCTCAGTGTGGCTTTTCTGTACCCCCGCCCCCAACTAGTTGAAGCTGTCCTCTGTTGCCTACCTGGTGCTGGGTTTTCAGTCAGGTGTTAGCAATATAAATACTACCAAAACCCACTCATGGCAAGGTGGACTTGGCAAAACCATTTTGCCACATTCTATAAAACTTGCTGTAGATTAATGGAAAACTCTTGCTTACAAGCAGAGAACACAGGACTGAAGACTGTATTTCCTCCAAACAGCTTCCATTATCCGACAGATCAGATCCAGCTAAAACAAAAAGGGATGTGGATGAGTTCTTGTGTGGAAGGCCATTAGCCTCTGCTAGCATTTCCAACACCAGTTCACATGATAACAATGTGTGGATTTTAGATCTCCTCTGATTATTCCAATCAGGACTTCAGTCGTTCCCATCACTTTCCCAACATCTGAGATGGGGGAGCTGCCTCCTTTAATCAATGTCTCTCTCATGCACAAGAAATCCTAAAGCTAAATTCTGAATTCACCAGTATCCCTATAGTGTGCACAGCCAAGCCGGCCAACACACATTATTTAACTACAAACAGATGTGAAAAGACTCCGTGATTGTGAGGCAAATGAAAACATAATGGCTACCTGGTTGGGCCTTTTGGTGGGGGAAGGACTCAAGGTCCCAATCCAACTGACTAATGTTAAAAGCAGTGGGATATTCAATTCGCTGCACAAGTCTAAAGGGGAAGGAGGGGAGACCACAAGCTTCCTGCCTGTGAGTTGCAGACCCCCCAAGCAAGAGGCGAGTGCACACAAGTGAGCTTTTCTCCTCAGACCCTCCCCAGTTCAGTCTCTCTTCTTAGCTGATTTCCAATACCCACAAACAAGTGTTCAGCCCACACAGTCTTTCTTGTGCTCCCTGGCTGACCTCCAGCTCAGAACTATTGGCCAGTGCCAGCTCCTACCTCCACTCACCAGAACCTGCCCTTGTATGAGAATGTTGAAAGGATTCCCTAAACATGCTCAGTGCAGCGTGCAAGTCCAGCCTCATTACCAAAACCTCAACTGCCACATAGGGCTGTTTGGAATAATCCCATTCATGTTAAATGAGAAGTGTTTTTGTAGCTCAACACCACCGCAAACATCTGGCATGTCTCTAACGCCGTTCATCTGGGGGGCTCAAAATTCTTTAGAAACACTAGTTTGAAGGGATTAACTGAACACTCCTAAGGCAAGTATCATCCCCATATTCCTGGGGGTATACGAAGGCACAGAGAAGTTAAAGTTTACTTCCCCACGGTACAGTGATGAACTCCTTGTACAAGCCAGATAACTCTGACTAACATTCCAATATTTTCCAAGTTCGAAACTTTTTGGACGTGATGGGAAATTCCAGTTGAAATACTCTGGAGTTCAGCAGTTTCTCTTTCATTTCCAGGAAATGACAATGACTTCCAATTTTCAGGCATGAGCCAGAAAACTCACACCTCCTGTCTGGAAAGGCTTTCATTTCTGGTCCAGCAAGCAACAGAGTCCTTAGTCTAACTACACTCTGGCTACATCTGGAGTTTTAGCTATATCTGAAGATCGGCACATAGTAGGGAAGAGAAGTTTCTAAAGGAGTTCCCAACAGTTATGCCACAGTCATTTGCTATGCTATTACTTGCATGACAATATTGGATGACTGCAGGGACTTGGTAGAGTTTGAGTAAGCACATACTTATCCAACGTCTACCCAGTTCAGAAAAATTGCAGCTTACAGGTGTCATTTGGTTCAGTTATAATGATGTAACCAAGTTTTGAGTGTGTGCAAGTCTTTTTACGTTGTTTGTATTGGGGGAGGGATAGCTCAGTGGTTTGAGCATTGGCCTGCTGAACCCAGGGTTGTGAGTTCAATCCTTAAGGGGGCCACTTAGGGATCTGGAGCAAAATCAGTACTTGGTCCTGCTAGTGAAGGCAGGTGGCTGGACTTGATGACCTTTCAGGGTCCCTTCCAGTTCTATGAGATAGGTATATCTCCATATATTTTGTGGGGAAGGATAGCTCAATAGTTTGAGCATTGGCCCACTAAACCCAAGTTTGTGAGTTCAATCCTTGAGGGGGCCATTTAGGGATCTGGGGCAAAAAAAAAAGAGTTGGGGATTGGCCCTGCTTTGAGCAGGGGGTTGGACTAGATGACCTCCTGAGGTCCCTTCCAACCCTAATATTCTATGATTCTATTCTGATAGCACTTCAGAGTCCCCACTGTGCTAGGCTGTACAAAGACAATCCCTGCCCCACAGTTCCTGCAATCAAATATACAAGACAAAGTGCAGGGAAAAGGAAGCATTGTTGTTGTTTTCCAGATGGGGGACAGTAAGTGACTTGCCCACTGTCACCTAGTGAGTCTGCGGTAGAACAGGACATGAACGTTAATCCAGTGCATTAACCACCAGAACATTCTCCATCTCAGTAAGAGTGAACTTGGAGTAGAAACTGGTAGAGCAGTATAAGCCTTATCTCTTGGTACACTTAAAACTGAACTGGAGAAAATCCAGATTAAAAAAACATCAGTAGCAAAATGGACTAGACCAGCCAATACTGCAGTGACAGGGTTAATATTTTCTAGAGCGCCTATGCCACTTTTGAATTTTTGTGCCTTACTTTCCGAGATGCTGAGGTTCCACTGAGGTACTCAGCCACTCTGGCTTTTCTAAGGTACTTCTGTGATGATTAAGGCTGCATGTTTGTCACGGAGATCACGGAAGTCATGGATTCCGTGACTTCTGCAGCAGTCAGCAGCAGCAGTTTGGGTGTGTGGGAGGGGACTCAGGGCTATGGCTGGGGCAGAGGGTTGAGGTACAGGGGGGCACTTTTACCTGGGGGTGGCGCTTCCCGGCTCCCACCAGCATGTCCCTGCAGCTTATAGGCAGAGGGGCCTGGGGGCTTTGCACACTGCCCGTGCCTGCAGGTGCTGCTCCCGCAGCTCCCATTGGCTGTGGTTCCCGGCCAATGGGAGCTGCTGAGCTGGCACTTGTGGCAGGAGCAGCGTGTGGAGTCCCCCTGGCCTTCCCTCCCCCTACAGCAGACCCCCGGACCAAGTTTTAGTCAGGGGTCTATAGTAAAAGTAATGGACAGGTCATGGGCTGTGAATTTTTGTTTACTGCCCATGACCCATCCATGACTTTTACTGAAAATACCCGTTACTAAAACGTAGCCTTAGTGATGATCTATGAAGGCCAAGAACAAAACTAAACCCATTTTTCATTACTTCCTGCTTTGCTGGTTCCTGCCCTACCATACACTGCTGAGATTACATTAAAGAATGCTGGAAAGAGAATCACATTCAGGCCACCTGACCGATAAATGGGGTATGGGAAACGGGGGGGGCAAGTGGGGCAATTTGCCCTAGACCCCGGGCCCCGCAGGGGCCCCCACGAGAATATCAGAGGCTCCCACCCTCCTCCGCCTTCACCTTCCCCCATCCCCCGGCGCCTCAGCGCGCCGCATCCAGGAGCGGCCCTGGACAGCGCTGCAGCGGCATGGCTCGGGCGGGGCCTGAGGTCCTCCTGCTCGGAGCTGCGAGGTAAGGGGGCGGGACTGCGAGCTCCGGCGGGCCGAGCGGCTGGAGCTCCTGGATGCGGCTCGCTGAGGCTCTGGGAGAGCGGGGTAGCGGCATGGTAAGACCCTCTGAGCTGGGCACCCCCGGACCCCCAGCTCCGAGCCTAGCCCCTCTGAGCCGGGCACCCCCCGACCCCATCCCCCTCCAGCCCTGACCCCCAGCTCCAAGCCCAGCCCCTCTGAACCGGACACCCCCCCCGACCCCATTCCCCCCAGCCCTGACCTCCAGCTCTGAGCCCAGCCCCTCTGAACCGGACACCCCCCCAACCCCATCTCCCACAGCCCTGACCCCCAGCTCCGAGCCCAGCCCCTCTGAACCGGACACCCCCCCCAACACCATCCCCCCCACAACCCTGACCCCCAGCTCCGAGCCCAGCCCCTCTGAGCTGGGCACCCCCCAAGCCCATCCCCCCCAGCCCTGATCCCCAGCTCCGAGCCCAGACCCTCTAAGCCGGGCACTCCCCGACCCAGAGCCCAGCTCCCCACCCAGCCCTGGACAACAGTAGCGCCACCCCCAGGCAGCGACAGCCCATTGGCACCAACCATCACCATCACCCAGCGACAGCCCATTATGTAATTGCAAATGTATACTTACCATTAAAGCATTTAATGTTTTTAAATAATGTATTTTGTGTATTTTCAAATTATTAAAAATTAATTTTTGAATGTATTTCACTGGTTATTTTTTACATTTCCAAATACATGTTACTATAGTATTGCAACTTTTTTTTATGGAAGGGGCCCCCGAAATTGCTTTGCCCCAGGCCCCCTGTATCCTCTGGGTGGCCCTGATGGGAAATGTAAAGATGTTATGAATTTAGTGAGAACTCCCAATCAGGATGAGGGGAGATCCAGGTCTAGTGATAGACTTCTAAAAGAAGCTTGCAAAGCGTGCCAGCCAAATGGCTGGAATAATTTTTATGGGCATCTTGCCTGTGTTTATAACAACTTTGTTTATTTTCTGTTAAGGCGCCTACGGGAATGGAAGCCTATAAATTGCATATTAAGAGAATTCTTGCTTTAAGTGACATTAAAGAGCAAAATTCATCACAAATTTTATTAAATATTGGGGGTTATTTTAAAGGCTCAATCTAAATTGATTTGTTTTGCCAGAAACTTTGGCAGAACAGGGCTAACTAAGCATTCTGACACCAAGAAGTTCTTGTCTTTGTTTACATTAAGATGGAACACATGAAAATCAGAAAACCGTAGCAAAAGAGAAAATGCATCCCAGTTCTACTTTAAGCATCAAGCATTCATGCTGCAAGGAATCTTATAGTTCTTATTTTATCAGTGACTAGTTTTCTGCTCCAATATTTCTTCTTATTATAGACACACAGAACTAGAAAATAGATACTGGTTACTGAGCAATGAGCCATGCACAGGACACAGAGAAAGACAGTCCTTGCCCAGAGAAAATGATCTAAAAAACCTAGTTCCAACAGTAACTTAAATTTGGAAAATAAGGGGAAAAAATTCAGACTAACCAGTTTTGAAACATAGTCCAGAACTATCTGGTCAACCTTCATTTTTCCAACATATTGTAGATGCCTCATAAGATGATCTTTCAACTGAGCAACCATCTGGAAAAGGAAAACAGCCTTTTAGTTGCCTTCTCAAAGTTCAAGCAGGTGCAAGTGCCAATTCACATGAACTAGCACAACAATCTTCGGTCTCTGGCAAACAAGCATGATTTGCACTGAGATCACTGGCTATCACACATTCTCGCCAAAGAAAAAAGTGATTTTAAACAGCCAAAATGATAACTTAGTATAGATCCAGCTCAATGGACCAATGAACATAACACAAGGCTTTCAGCTATCCCTGGATCACGCTTCTCTGCCTAACAGGAGAAAGCCTGCAATTCTAAATCTCTATAAACACTACTATGTTACAGTGGCTGCATATATCACAACACACGGCTACAACTTCTACACAGTCCTTCACCTGGAAGAAAAGAGGATTCTTAAATATTCCAAGTTCTCAGCATTCAACTTTAGGTCCTGGAGAAAGAATTAGTAGGATTTGGATGAGAGGGCCAGACAGAGAGGAGTCCAAAATGAGCCCTAGATTTTGAGTGGCAGAGAACAGGAGAAGTGCTGAGGGTTTCAGAGGCAAGATGAGGAGTTCAGTTCCAGCTGTGCTGAGTTTGAACAGGTCACCAAATCTGCAGGAGATTTCCAACAGATTGGCTACGATTTGGGACTGGATGGAGGGGGACAGCTCAGGAGTGGAGATCTAAATTTGTGAGTCATCAGCATGCAGTCAGTAGATGAAGCCATGTGAGATCACCCAGGGAAAATGGAGTAAAGGAGGAGGTGGCCCACGAATAGATGTAGTGGGGTTACAAGTGAAGTGGAAGGCAGGTGAGAAAAAGGAGAAAGTGAAAAGGGTGTTAAGTGGGGAGCAGGAAAAGGAAAAATGATCATGGGGGATCTTGTTGATCTTCTCTTTGAAAGTTGGCCAGCTCTTGCAAAGAGGGAGGAGGACATGGGAGAGGGATTAGAAGGGAGTTAAAAACTGAAAGTGACAGGGGCTTGGGATGATGCCCAGTGAGGATGGCAAGTCAGTGTTAGGCAAGAAGCAGGGCCGCCCAGAGGGGGGGGAAAGTGGGACAATTTGCCGCAGGCTCTGGGCCCCACAGGGGCCCCCACGAGAGTTTTTCGGGGCCCCTGGAGCAGGTCCTTCACTTGCTCCGGGGGCCCCGGAAAACTCTCAGGGGCCCGGGGCCCCAGAGCTTTTTCCGCTCCGGGTCTTTGGCTGCAATTAGGTGGCGGGGGGTCCTTCCGCTCCGGGACCCGCTGCCCAAGTGCCCTGAAGACCCGCGGAGGGGGGTCCTTCCGCCCTGGGACCCGCCGCCGAAGTGCCGGGTCTTCGGCGGCGGGGACCCCAGGCCCCCCGAATCCTCTGGGCGGCCCTGGCAAGGAGTACAGCAGCATATAAGAAAAAGAGCAAGCTTGTACTGGAGGAAGTCAGGTTTTGACAAATTAGCTTTTAGCTATGATCTGCCTCCTAATTTTCATTTTTAGGGATTGGTGTCTTGACCTGGGAGAAGAGAACCAAACTGATTCCTGCATGGCAGCATGTTCTGTCCCATTTCTAGTCCCAACATTGATTAGCCTAAATCAGTGGTGGGCAACCTGCGGCCCATCAGGGTAATCCACTGGCGGGCCGTGAGACAGTTTGTTTACATTGACCCCGCAGGCACGGCTGCCCAGTGGCCGTGGTTCACTGTTCCCAGCCAATGGGAGCTGCGGGCGGCCGTGCCTGCGGACAGTCTATGTAAACAAACTGTCTCGTGGCCTGCCAGCGGATCACCCTGAGGGGCTGCAGGTTGCCCACCACTGGCCTAAGTGATCTTCTAGTGAACCACTGAATAAAAGACTTGGCAAGAAAAACTACAAATAAATACTATCGAACTTATTCTTTACATTGATTAAGGTTGCATGTCTTCTACTGCACAGAATGTAACAAAAACACTTACTAGTCCGATTAATAATCGCTGCTGGTAGTCTTCCTCTTGAAAAAGAGGAACTAGCCTTTCCTCTGAAATAAACAGAATTAATATCATTCAAATGCATGATTCTGCAGAATTAGTGAGAGACCTCAGGGACTCCAAAACCACTTAGAAATGAGGAGAAAAACAGGAGGCATAGCGTTCCCATTCCTAGACAGATTCAGAGAACAGTGACGGAACAGAAAATTGTCACAAGGCAGTCTTCCCCAGCTGCTCTAAGATAGAGGCATTTGTGAAAAAAGCTTATTCTCTCCCCCTCAGTTCTCTTATACAATAGCATCACACTTTGTTTCTATAGCTCTTTCCCTCAATCTCCAAGACAAATGTTGCCACCACCATTAGCCCTTTAGAGCCGGCAGGTCCAGAAAACCCAGTGGTAACAAGAATACAAAATGCACACTGTTCAGATCTTGACATTTACAACTCTCACCAAGGGCAAACATCTGGGCGGGTTTGCTATACAACTGGATTTTCACAGAATGCACCTCCTACACTCACAGCAGAACTCTTTGGCCTGGCTATTTCAGTTACAAATTGCTGAGTAAGGTGAATCTAAATATCCGACAGCACTCCCTTTAACTGCATGGAAGAAAGAGGTTACAAAACAAAAGAACAGGTATAGAACACAACAGGCAGAGCTTGGCATCTTCTGACTCCTTACGCGTTCTTCCTGTCCTACGAGATCAAACTAACAGCCTGACTCTGCAAGATGCCGAGCAGCTCCACTTTCACGGACTGGGATTAGAGGGCTTCACTTGACATCTTGCAGAAACTGGCCCCTAAATTTTTAAGCATTTCCCTTTAACTATCTTTTGCCTGCCTTGTAGTATATGTATTTAGCTACTCCTTGGGCAAGACACTTAGCCCTCTCTACCTCACTTTCCCTATCCGTACAAAGATGGGTCTGGCTATCCCCATTTTAAAATGCCTGGAGATCTATGGATAAAATGACCTAGGTAAATGCTCACTATTACTATTACTAACTGGAAAGTCTATAGGCACCGTTGAGGTTCTGACACGAATGAACTATTCAGACAAGTGTATGGTTCTTAAACCAGCATCTTTAGAAGACAGGGCAGTGGTTGCAGTGTAAGGCTACAGAAGTTTAGCTAAGGCTACTTGGGGTCCTAAAAGTCAGACTCCAAAGCAATGATTGAAGGATAGGGAAGGTGATCATAATGTTGGATACTGGAAGTTAATGTTGCCTTTATATTCTAGACATGTTTGGATTTGTTTAAAGCTTTTAAATGAGTGACCAATACTTAGACTAGCACAGTGATGTAAATGAGGTGGGACTGCAGTCTGGAAATCTTGATCAGCTTGTGAATGGAAACCTGAATCACATGACAAAAGCGACACTTCAAGAATAAGAGAGGTCCTGAAAGACTCAAATGCCTAGCAACGGAAACAAGAATACAGTAGCAACTTATGATTTGTCAATTAATTTTATGGAAACTAAGTTTTAACTAAAAGTTTTAAACTAATAAGTAGGGGTCTTGAAGGTCATTCTAGCATTTCTGAAATGATTCCAAGATGCTACTGATCAGCTCTGCTCAGCTACTGATTGAGGCTAGTGCCTTGTCTCCGCTAGGATTTTTCTACCATAATCTCCCAATGGGTGCAGCTCTGTAGTGGTAGCACTGTAGAAAGCTGTAAGAAGACAAAGCTCAGATGTTTGACAGTCATCTATCCCTGCTTTAAGGAAAACTCCTTGTGTAGATAAAGCCTAGATGGCTGTGTTTGTCTAGATCATTTTCAAAGGCGCTCTTCAATCTCACCCAGGTCTCCTGATGCTGTAACTATACATCAGAGAGAGACTCTATTCCTGCATTTTAGTTATCCAACTTTACCTGCCTCATCCCTCAGATCCTTCAATGGCAAACAGGTTCAAAACATATTTGAAAATGAATGTTTCAGGCCATGGTATGTAGACTGTAACCATTTCAGCATCCCACCTAGCCACAGACTGCATCAGTGCATGTTTTCCTTACCCAAGTTCCATTCAGCAAGATTGGAAAGCACCCTAGGGAGGGAAAACTGAATTTAAATACTGCTTCAAAAGGATAGACACACACTGAAAAGTTACGCATCTACATGCAGCTAATCAGATTTAAAATTGCACGTATTGGCCATGTTAAACTAGCTCAGTGTATTAAGGATAGTGGCATAAAATTAATTTAAACATGTTTTTAAAGGAAGAAATCTTCATTTCTAACATTCAGTCTTAAAGCCCAGAATGCTGGATTCCCTGGACAGTTTTGTGGCCATCATCAGGAGTCCCTGATGACCTGGGTTGACTGACACCTGGGTGACCTCCCCTAGGTGAGGTGAATTGGCCAGGTAATAACATGTAATAACAGTGAGATGCACCCAGCTTCACAGCACTTTTAAGTCCAGAATGGTCCACTTAAAACACAGCATTCACTTAATCAGAATAAGGAAGGGTAAAATCACCAATATTTTACCTACTTTTTTGCATTCTCAAAAATATTCCTCAAATATGTTGTGGTTCTTCTTTCCTCGGCTTTCTACATTGAAAAAGC
The DNA here is from genome assembly GCF_028017835.1 of Emys orbicularis. Lineage (NCBI taxonomy): Eukaryota > Metazoa > Chordata > Testudines > Emydidae > Emys > Emys orbicularis. Next base: position 27,371,636 of record NC_088683.1, on the reverse strand, counting down.
AGTTGCAGAACTATTAAAATTCTGCCACATAAAAGATCGATGAGAAACAGTGCTAGCTTTCCCTTCTAATGGGGATAATGCTACAGTAGTGCCTCTCAATCACTTTGAAAAGCACAACCTGCAGCTGGTAGAACTCAAGAAACCCACAGAAAGCTAGTGTAGCAGAAATCCAAGCCCCCAACCTGGTGGCAGATTGTGGAATTCAGATCTTATCTGAACCTATAGGTAAGAATTACAATCACTGACTGCCCTCCCATAAGAGCTACCCAATTTCCTCATCAAATGTCTAATGAGATGAGTTCCAACAACTTAATTCTTTACTTCTGTATTCAGCTTTAAAACAATGCTCACATCATGGAAACATAACGATGGATGCTTATCCAAACTGTTCATTTACCTCTTCTGAAAGTAGCTTATACCATTCTCTCCTGAGCACATTGTTGTTGTAATGCAAGTGTGGCTCAGCGTATTTCACACACTCCAGGTTTAAGTTTAGCTTTTCCCAGAAGCCTTTACAATTTTGAACCTACAAATATATAAACAAAAGCATGAATACAAACTGCACAGTTGTAAAACTATCTATTGAGTTTATCGCTCAAATGATGACATGAGAGAACTATGATAAATGCAGGGTTGGAAATCAGTCTTGGGTTATTGGTTTTTAAAGCCATTCTTGTACTGAGAAATTATTACTACTATATAAGAAAGCTATGAAACCTCTTACACAAAGGTTCTCTTTCAGCGTAGCAGGTGAACAACCTGCCCATTTTGCACCCAGGGAATGTTAGCTGAACAATGCAGACACTTTGTTCTTTCAAAAATTCTCCCATTTGATATTTCTTTTCTTTGTTTGGCAGTGGCTTTCTCGTCCTCAGCCATAACACTGCATTATACTGGCACGCCAAGGTTTGTACCATTACAGAATTGCATTAGCACTTTTGTTATAGAGTCCTGTTTGGGAAGTTGATATAACAAACTCAGCCCAGAAAAAAAAGCTTTTCCACAGCATTTTTTAAACCTTTTATTTTAACATTGAAATTGACTTAAAACCTAGGAGGGTAACAGGAAAAACCAAACACATACAATTCTGGTTTCCTGCGCCTGTTTTTGCACCTAGAATTCCACACTGGGTCTGACTTTAATTTATTTCTTTTAAATGGAAATTTGAGGCCATTATTAAGGGTCAGCAGCGTGCACTGTACTGGACAGGACATAGAAGATTAAACTCTAATTTTTGGAAGATAGTTCAAACCCCCCCCCCCCCCCATTTTTAAGCTTTACTCCTATATTCCTGTCACCCCTCCAGTTTGTCTGTCTTTCCTGGCACACCTTTCCAACCACTGCCATCATCTTAGCAACACTTTGGGGGCACCAGCAGGCTTTTGGCTGCCTCTGCCCCTTGCCAGTTTTCTTACCTTTAATAATTGCCACAATGAAGTTACCAAGAAAACTAAAATGGCAGTTCTGACACTGTTTCATAGCATGGAGCACATCTTACTGGAGAAAGTGACACATGAAAACCTCGCCTCCTTCCCTGCACTTTAATTCATACTCATATGGACCACTTCCCTTCCACTGTCAGTCACACAAAAATCCTGTGGCAACTACAGCGATGGCTTACACAGAAAAGGAACATCAGGAAAATAACTTCAGGGAAATAATGTATTTTTAGCTGTAGTTTAATGCAGTTTAGCAGTGGGAAAGCAAAGATAGGAACCAGCATCTTGCCCGTCCTGATCTGGAGACCACCCGTTGCCCACAGTATCCAATCTCTGGTCTAAGACTCAAAATATTTTGAATAAAACAGCACTCAATAGAAGATGAAGAGAAAAACCAAGAGTAAATGTTCTAAACATCCTATCTAGTCTAGGTTGGGATAGCTGCATAGTCAGTGAAAGTAAAATCCTGCACTTTCAGTGGGTCAAACAAGAATTCATATATCCTAGCACTGCAGGGTTTGTGTTAGACCATCAGATGCTTTCCTCCTTTCAGCCCTGCAGCATCCACAAGGCCCATCTGAGTTAGTGTGCCCTCAGAGTCAGGGACCTACCTCCCTGGAGACCAGTCCATTATTCCTCCAGGTTTCTTCGAGGGCAGGCATGACCATCCTTAATTGCTCTAATTTTTAAACAAACATTATAGCCCATTTCCCCTTGTATGTTGCATCTTCATTCAATATTGCATGGAACTGCTGCCCTGAGCAAACAAGCTGTTTTCTGTCCTTTGCCCCTTAACATTATTTCACATCTGCTTTTGAACCTGACTAGCTGGCTATTGGAAAATCCATCACGTGTACCCTTTCTTTGCATAGCACCCGAAGCTCACTTGCTCTTGAGTAGTCCTATCTTTCTAGAAGCTACTGGCTATTTCTCCCCCAGAAGGCTCTGACACAAACCTATTCTCCATCAATCACAGCTTTAAATATAATAGTTTAAAGCTTTCAAAAAAGGGACTAGTCATTTTGGTGCCAAACTTGAGATACTTTAAAGGAGACTAATTTTCAGAAAGTGCTGAGCAACCATCCACCCAAAAAACCCCACAGTCCCTTTTAAAGGTATCTAAAATGGAGTACCCAAAATCATTTCAAAAAGTACAGGCACATGTGACTATTCACTTAATTTCCTATTTCTCCAGTTGCACTCGAGATCAGGCATGACTTTGAAAGACAACCTACAATCCATCACAGCGAATTATGACACACTCCCACATAATTATGAGGAGACCCAGGCTAACTTTTAAAGTGTATAGTATGATTTAACTATACTCCCCAACTTTCGTGCAGCCTTAGCTGATAAGGGTCAGTCTGGGTTTTAACATAGTTTAATTAGGTTAAACACTTTAGGTTAACACAATTGACTGAGATTTTTGGTAGCGAATAGGCAAAATAACTAACACTACAACATATTACTACAGTATTTTTTGGCATAAGTGTTACTGTTAGGTTAACAACAGCCAGAATATACAACAAGGATGACATCTAGTGACCAGTTTAGATAGTTGCAGTTGCACAACCCTATGGATCTCCTGCCAGTCCCCCCTTGCATTGTTTTCAAGCCATACAAACCCGTTTGACACGATGAAAAGCTGCTTTTGTCTAGTGAGTCCATAACAAAGTGGCAGGTTTTAAGATTAAAATTTGATGCCACTGAAAACTAAAACCAGCAGAATCTTTTGGTCTCATTTAAAATGTCACCAGGTTAAAATAAAGGATTGTGTGTTGCCTAAAGTCTTGGTTTTCTGTGGCCTGTCCAAAGAGAGAAACAGGGTCAGGCTGGGTAAGAACTAGAGGAGAGATCTCCATAATGCAAGTGGAAGTGGTGTTCATTCTGCAGGCTGCCCTGTACCACCGGACAGTACAGGATTAGTGGCCCAGCCGGATACTGTATTACTGATGGCGTCATTTTTCAGAGATGCCAAACCAAAGGTCCTCCCCACTTGTGAGGGCTTAAAAACCCCCTGGCCCTTTTCACAAGAGCAGTCGTGTCAGACTATATTTACCCAACACAGTGAGGACTACTTGCCTGAACTCCTCTTGCAGTTTTGAATGGCTACAGCGGTCCTCTTCACCGCCTATCGTATGGATCTGTGTGCTACCACCTAACTGGTGGTGGAGGATGTATAACTAACTGTGATGAGAGGCACTAGGTAAATATGCAACAAAGCTCAATGCTTACTCCCTGCCTGTTCAGCAGGTCGGGTCACTCCCCCATGCCATGAGACTGCCTTTTCCGATGCCTGCCCCCTTGCCGATTCTGTGTGCCTCACTCTTTTCTTTCAAATTCTTCAAGACTCTTCCTTCCAGTTAGCCTTCCAATACAGACTTTTATCCCACTCTTCCTGACAGATTAAAACATGAGTGAGTATAAATATATTAACTTGTTCAAAGAAACTGATCAGATTTCTATGTAACACAAACAAACATATTCCATGAGCTTACAGTGGTGATCCTGGCCTCTCTCACAACCCCTTCTTCCCAAGCCTTGTGTATGTTATCCCTTGGTAGGCTGTTGAATTTAGGATCCATTTTCCTACTACATGTGGCGCACCCTCAAATGGGAAGGAATTCCCTGGGAGCACTCAGAAGTTCACAAAGGGCATGGGGCCCTTAAATAGAAAGTTCATCAGGGTTGGGAGATGTCATCGTGTCCGTGAAATGCCTCACGCACCTGAGAGACTGCAGAAATAATAAATAAAGGGCCAGATTCAATTCTATGTTCTGGTTGCTTTTTCACTCTTGGGCAACAAGAACCACCTAGAACCCCATTAACTGGCCAGTGAAACTGGGTTTATGGTGGTTTTGTATAATTGGAGCAGAGTAAACAAGCCAGAACAGAGCACTGAATCTGACCCCAGAGCATTTGTCTCTTAGCGTCACATAAGAGTCAGAGCACTTTGCAGTCAAAAGCAGCAGAAAATAAGTGTCTTCAGTTTAACTTTATCCTTCTCAGTCTGTTTAGGTTTTTACACACAAGTAGGAAAGGAGTTTCACAATCAAGAAGTGCAGCTGCTAAAGACCTTTGCTCCCAGAGGCTTGAGGTTAAATCTCAGACAAACTGAACAGCCTGCTAAATTTTGACCTCAGTGAGCACATGCAGCATATGGTGACCAAAGATCCATCTCAAGACCTGATCTCCCAAGTGTCATCAACTCCCAGTGAAATCAGTGGTAAGCAGCTAGGCCCAATTCTCCACTCACCCTGGTGTAAATCAGGAGCAATCCCACTGATGCCAGGAAAATTGGGCCCTTAGAGACAGTTAAAACTGAAATTTTAAACTAGTTCTGAGCACGTGGGGAGTAAGAGCACTTCTGACTTAAGTTATTCCATTTGACAATATTCTCAAGTTCCAGAGCAAGCTATGTCCAGGATACAGCTCCCACAAGAGACCTCTGCTCACATGCTGGGTTCCCAGAACTTTGAACATCACTCCTATGTTACTTGTCAGTGATTCTCTGAACATTCAGCACAGATCTTACTATTTTATTTACCAGTGTCCTTACAGCCATGTTCTCCCAACTGCCAAGTGCTCTTAACCTTCATACAAAGTGAAGACTTCAGTTGAAGGCAGTTGTGGGTAGGGGGAGATGAAGGAATCATCAATCCAGCTTTCATAGCAAATAAAGGAACTACAGACAGATTTCCCCCTTTTCCCCTGCCAAAGACTATAGAATCATAGAATATCAGGGTGGGAAGGGACCTCAGGAGGTCATCTAGTCCAACCCCCTGCTCAAAGCAGGGCCAATCCCTAACTAAATCCCCAAATCCCTAAATGGCCCCCTCAAGGATTGAACTCACAACCCTGGATTTAGCAGGCCAATGCTCAAACCACTGAGCTATCCCTCCCCCGAGTTCAGCTTTTGTATGAGGAGAGATTAAAAAGACTGGGACTGTTCCGCTTGGAAAAAAGATGACTAAGATGGGATATGGTAAAAGTCTATAAAATCATGAATGGTGGGGAGAAGAAAGTGAATAAGTGTTATTTATCCCTTCACATAACTTGAGAACCAGGGGTCACCCAATGAAATTAATAGGCAGCAGGTTTAAAAACAAACAAAAGAAAGTATTTCTTCACACACACAGTCAACCTGTGGAACTCGTTGCCAGGGGGTGATGTGAAGGCCAAAACTATAATGGGGTTCAAAAAAGAATTAGATAAATTAATGGAGGATAGGTCCATCAGTGGCTCTTAACCAAGAAGGTCAGAGATGCAACCCCATCGCTGGGTGTTCTTAGCCTCTGATTGCTAGAAGCTGGTATTGGACAACAGGAGATGGATCACTCAATGATTGCCTGTTCTGTTCATTCCCTCTGGGGCACCTGGCATTGGTCACTGTCAGAAGACAGGATACTGGCCTAGATGGACCATTGGTCTGACCCAGTATAGCCATTCTTATGTTCACCAGGTTCAGCTCCTTTTCCATACCCACCTGTACCCATACAATTGGTTTGTTTAGGTGAAACAGCCACTTCTTCTGAACAGCATGGCCAGAGTGATCACAACAATGCAAGCGCAGGGTACCGTGGCCAAAATGAAAGGAAAAATCCTGAACTGCTGGTGCTGATGAACATTAGGGATGTAAAATGTTAACCAGTAAGCATTAGTCTTACCATTTAACCTGCTTTAACCATTAACCCCCGGCTTGCCGGCTGCCTGGCCAAAGCAGACCCAGCCACTTAATCGGTTGACCATTTAAGCAAAATATTTGTAATCGTTTAAATGGTATTTACATCCTTAATGAAAATATAGTGACACCTCCAATGGCCCCAGTGAGAGGAGATGTACATTAGAAATCCCCCATGTCCCCAGTGCAAAGAAACTTCCCCCATCTTAACTTCGGTCACAGAATGAAGAGGCATCAAACAAACTGGAATGCATCCAGGGCGGGAGCCAATGTCCTTCCGAAAGAAAAGGGCAAAGACTTGAGAAACTACAGTGCATTTCTGAGACAGCAAAATCTGTCTGGAAAATTCATGTTTCTAGCAACCATAAAAGCTACTTAAACTAGAGCAATTCTTTCTTCATCCTTATTTTCAGGTAACATGTGCATTACAGTAATGTTTATAAGGAAAGTGACAACCCACACCCTTCCTACCAATAGCAACACCTTCATATGTAGGGACTTACCTTTAATTCAGGTAAAGAAATAATGTCCGTTATGCATGTTATTCCAGGGATAATCTATAAACAAATATTAGGAAATTAAAACATTAATTTAGTTTAAAAGATACAAACAGATATAACAGATTATAACACAAAAATGTGAAGATTTCATATCACTTTCCTCTGGGCAGTAATCTAGCTAACCAAGACAGCACATTCGTCTTTGCACAAAAGTAGTATGGAAACTATTTTCTCTCTGTGCTGGGATGAAAAGTGGTCTTCTCTGTCAGGATTAAAGTAGCTTGATAGATCCAGTATACAAGATAAACAGTCTCCAGCCGACACAGTGTAAAGTAAACATGTGTGTGGTGTTTGAAATTTTAAGTAACTAACATTTAAATAAGCTGCCAGCTCGCCAGAACTTTTGTAATGATTAGTGTTAATGAGGAAAATCAGACAGTAGGCCTTACTGGAGAAGGCTGAATACTGGAAAACTTTTGATTGGCTGGTGATTGTGTTAGCCATGTGTAGACCTGCCCAATGCTGTTTTCTCTATAAAACTTTCATAAATGGTAATACTCTCCAGATTGTGTACCTATTGGAAAGAACTGCAGGATCCTGGTGACTAAAGTTACTCTGCATCCATTATAAATACCACATGGGCACACAATAACTGGTATATTATTACATAAAAACCATAACCAATGTAATCATTCATAACAGTTACATAAATGCAATCACAGCTGTTGTCATTGACATTTCATAAATGCATTTACCAAAAATAAAGATTCCTGAAAACCATGACACATTAAGTCTAGGTAAGATAAAACAGGTATAAAATAGACAAACAAGCCACTAGATCAGAGGTGGGCAAACTACGGCCTGCGGGACTGTCCTGTCCGGTCCTTGAGCTCCCGGCCGGGGAAGCTAGCCCCAGGCCCCTCCCCCGCAGCCTCAGCTCGCCGTGCCACCAGCGCTCTGGGCAGTGGGGCTGTGAGCTCCTTTCGGGCAGCGCAGCTGGGAGAGCCGCCAGCCTACCCCGGTGCTCTAGACTGCGCGGCGGCATGGCTGGCTCCAGCCGGGCGGCGTGGCTGCCAGTCCTGCTGCTCTGAGCGGCATGGTAAGGGGGCGGGGGGGTTGGATAAGGGTCAGGGGGTCCCAGGGGGCAGTCAGGGGACAGGGAGCAGGGGGCGGTTGGATGGGGCGGAGGTTCGGGGGGGGGGGGCAGTCAGGGGATGGGGAATGGGGGGGGTTGGATAGGCATGGGAGTCCCAGGGGGCCTGTCAAGGGGCGGGGGTGTGGATAGGGGTCAGGGCAGTCAGAGGACAGGGAGCAGGGGGAGTTGGATAGGGGGTGGGGTCCCAGGGGGGCGGTTAGGGGTGGGGGTCCTGGGAGGGGGTGGTCAGAGGACAAGGAGCAGGGGGGGTTGGATGGGTGGGAGGTTCTGAGGGGGACAGTCAGGAGGCAGATAGGGGGCGGGGCCAGGAATTTGGGGAGGCACTGCCTTCCCTACCTGGCCCTCCATACAGTTTTGGAACCCCGATGTGGCCCTCAGGCCAAAAAGTTTGCCCGCCCCTGCACTAGATCATCTTCCAAAAAGAATAAATTTGCTTCCAAAAGCAAACAGGTCTTATGACAAATTTTAGAAAGAATAAAAACCCTCTCCCAAAGTTATTAGTGCTCGTAGCCGCTGATTCCTTACCCCATTCCAGTACAGCAGTGATGTATATGGCAAAAGTTTATCCAGCTTGCTAGTCTCTGGACACATTGCCCAGTATAAGGAAGCTGAATGCATTAAAAAAAAAGAGAGAGAGAGAGAGAGAGATTTACAGAGACAAGGCTGTATAAAGTTATAAGTCACCAAGAAAAAGCTTTATAGTCTTCCTTTTTACTCCCCCTTTCCCTCATTAATCTGTCAATTAATTGTTTAGGAACGAATCCTGATGTTGCCACTGCAGCAGCTTCCTTAGCGGTGGAACTTGATAAGTCTCCACTGCACAAAGGGAGGAAAGGAATTCCAGATAGCAGTGCAGGGGTGTGTCAGCTGCTTAGCCTCTGCTCAGCTGGGGTCCCCTGAACAGACACACAGGAGACAGGGCTCAGATTGGCTGGGCCAGGGGATCTGCTGATATGTGAAAATGTCACAGGATACACCAGCCATTATGCTGAAGCAACCTTCCTGGAATGGCTCGGTGACCTGGCTGAGGCTAAAGGAGAATTATTCCTTCCCCTTCTATTCATCTATCTGGCACACATCCCAGCTATTTGAGCCACCTGCTAGGCAGAGAATTTGGCTCATGAAAGGGCAAAATGGTAATGGATCTCTCTTCCTGCACAACTAGGTAGCTAATCACATTTGTAAAGCTGTACAAATTGCTATAAAACCAGAACTGCAATGTAGTTGTCTTCTCAATTAGCAACCGAGTACAGCCGTACAACAGCTGAGTCAACCAACCATTAGTACAATTAAAAAGATGAGGCAGCAGCAGCAGGAGAGTCAGTTTGCAGTTGTGTGACTTTATCTTCAGATGTCTCCCTTTAAGCAAAAATGTGCAGTGTGTAATTTAACATGCAATGCAAAAAAAACACCTACCAATGATCAATTCCTGTAAGGGGTCAAATGTAGAACATGCTGACAGGTTCTCAGAAATCCACTGAATAATCTGTGAAAGTCAAAAAATGGAGAGTTCATTACAGTTCTGTATTTAAAGCTTGTGTTCAAATGAAAGACTCTGGAATAGTCCATATCAATGAACATCTTTCGCCTGCAGTTCAGTGCCTAAAATAGTGACACAGAAATAAGTCAAACAATATTTTCAGAAAGAGAACCATTATACCCATTAGACTGGAAGCATGTTGGGGCCAACCTGGTCAGCTTCTAGGTGCTACCACAATACAAATGTTTGATGCTAATAGTGACCATGTCTTTATATTTGTCCTGTAAGGCAGCCAGCACACTCTTTTTAGCACTGAATAAGTAAATGTCAAGAAACTTAAGGAATTACCATCTATATTCATTCATTAGCCCATTCGTTTACAAGCCAACCCCCCAAAATGGATAGGCAAAAATAGCAAAAAATGAATGACCCTTTCATAAGCCGACCCTATATTTCAGGGGTTGGAAAACTTTGGCTCCCAGCCCGTCAGGGTAAGCCGCTGGCGGGTTGGGACATTTTGTTTACCTGGAGCATTCACAGGCACGGAGCCCCTTAGCTCCCAGTGGCTGCGGTTTGCCATTCCCAGCCAATGGGAGCTGCGGGAAGTGGCGTCACTTCCCGCAGCTCCCATTGGCTAGGAACAGCGAACCGCGGCCACAGGGAGCTGAGGGGCTCCATGCCTGCAGACACTCCAAGTAAACAAAACGACAATGTATTAGATATTCAATTCAATGATTCCATAGAGTTTAAAATCATCAAATTTTGGTGTAGACCCGTTTATAAGCCGACCCCCGCTCTTTGATGCGTCACTTTTTTAACAAAAATATTCCGCTTATGAACAAGTATATACGGTAAGTTATATTCCTACCTGCATTTCCAAATCTGTTGTATTTCTGACATGTAGAAGAGCACAGTGCAGTGCTGCCAGTCTATCACTGTCCAGTTTACTGTTCCAAAGGAATTGCATCAAGGAGCACTCATTTATTCTTACAGTAAACATTCTTCCTGAGCAGCAATCCCAGACGGCTGACTTGAACGGGGACTGGATGGAACTTTTGTGCAGCATGTTGATTCTCGCATCCTCACCTGAAGGGAGGGGGTTTAAAGGAAGAAAGGTCTTTGAGTGCACATAAGCTCTATTTACCACAGATTTCTCCCCTCTGCCACGTCCCACGATCTCATGGTCTCCAATGGTGAGAAATAATCCACCCCTCCTTCACTTTCTCTCCCCTCACATGCTTTAATTTCCCATCCCACCCTACTGGCCAGCTGTTTTCAGAAGTGCTAAGCACCCACAGGTCCCTTTGAAGACCGTGAGAGATATAAGTGCTCAGAACTTCTGAAAATCAGGCCCTACCTGTCTTAGATTTTTCCCTAGCACAGATCACCATTGTGTTTTAGCACTCAGGGCAGGTCTACACTACCGCTTAAGCCAATGTAATTTATGTCGCTCAGAGGTGTGAAAAAGACACCCCCCCTGAGTGACGCAAGTTACTGCAACATAAGCGCTGTCCACACCGGTACTACGTCAGCAGGAGATGCTCTCCCATCAACATAGTTTCCGCCTCTCATGGAGGTGGAGTAATTAGCCGACAGGAGAGCGCTCTCCCGTCGGCATGCGGCATCTTCACCAGACTCAATACAGCGGCGTAGCTGCACTGGTGCATCTGTGCCAATATAGCGCTTCTAGTGCAGACCTGCCCTCAGTCTTCATTGCTTCCTGGCCATTGTTCTTGAAGCTTAAAATGACTGGATGGGATTCATTTAATGACATTCCTTAACTGCCTTTAGAAGCATCCATTCAGTAGTGCAAGCAACTACCTCTACTGCCCAGGACCTCAGTAGCACACCAAATCCCTTCGGTTTGGGGGAGGGAGAAACAAAGTATCTAACTCTTGCCTGAATTTGAATCACTACTGTAGATGGCCATCATTTTAATAACAGAGTACAGTGAGTTAGTCTGTACTAATTATGATGCAGTAAGTCTGTACCACCCAGAACAACATGCTAACACTGTATTGGGCCATCTAAACAGCAGCATGCACCAAACTATAAGAACAGGGAGATTCTGCTTTTTAGAACTAAATTTAAACATAACCCAAAACCAAAACCACTTTGCATATACTGGAACGGATTCACTACTGAGTTACTCCAGTTTTCTGCCAGTGTAATTCCAGGCCCACTGCATCAGAAATCACACCCACCATGCAGAAAATAAAATAATGCTTCCTACCTACCTCGGGTATTTCTGCAGGAAAATATTTATTTATATTCCCACCTCCAACCAGCTATTAGTTTCTTTTTGACATTGCTGCATATGTCAGAGCTGCACCAGTCCTAGCAGCCTACCTTTCTTTTACCCAATCAGAAAAATGGCCTTCTGTTTCCAAAAATAACCCATTTCCTATAAAGTACGGTTCTGTGGAAGTGAAATAATGTGCCTTTCAGATGAGACTTCAAAACAAATTACATTACTCTGATCAGGTGAAGGAAATGCAGATTTCCTCTCCCCACTCCACTCGAACATATATACATTTCCTTCCTCCAATTGAGGTTTTGTAAAATTAAATTTGCATCTCCATGTGAAATTTGAGAATACTGGAGCATCCATAAACATGCATAGGGGGATGGGAAATTATTAAACTGTGGCAGAGAATGCAATTCACTGAATGGTCTTCTTTCATTTCATAACACGCTAACAGTGAGTAATGGATGAAATAAGAAAGTTCATCATTTCTTTTTAAAATTGAGTGTGCCAAAAATGCATGTCTTATTCTGCCTGATCCCTATCTTCTAGGCTTTTCAGAGAACAATGTACAGTAATGCAGATGTGAGGCCAATAAAATGAACTGAATTCTCCTCCAAAGGGAGCTGAACATTTTCAAGAGTCTCCACCAAAGTCAACAATAAAAGAGATGCTAAAGACTTCAAAGTACTAAAGTTTTACTGTACCTGTCAGAAACAAATTATAGCACATCAGGTCAGGATGTTGAGTATTGAGGAGGTGTAGAAAGTGGCCAGGCAAATAAACAGCCACGTAATAGTCTGTTCAAAATAAAAAGAGCCATCAATTTGAGCAACTGTTAAAATATTTACTTTGGGAGGCTGGGACTTATGAATTCTCAGCCCAATTCTCTTTATTGGAACAGGTTATGTCTAGGAGCTATAACAGGGGTTAGTTAATAGCAGTTGCAGGGTTAACACAGGAAATATAGGTTATACATTCAGGTTTCCAGGGGAGGATGCGAGAGGCTCACGCAACTCAAGAGCACTATACTAGCTGATCTCCAGAGAAGTACAGTTAACTTCAGAGGAAGTTGCTCACTGACAATATGAGGTATTGCAATATCAAGTGCCAAAAATGGAAGTCAAGTAAGTTGCAAAATGTAGCAAATAACGTAACTTATGAAGGGATGGGGGGGGGGAACTTTATGTCCCTCTTATGAAGAGGAGAGGGACCACCAAAAGGCTGGAGGTTAACAATTTCTCTCCCTTCTCAAAGTGGGGAGAGGAAACAAGTGAAGCTACATTAGCAACCTACCAAGATTCAAAAAAGCTACTTCCTTCACTTGTGGGTAATCTGTTTTTTGTAGAGCAACTGTAAAGGTTTTGCTGTAACCTGGGAAGACACACATGAAACATCTGTTATATGCAAATTATAACTATAGAGAGAGAATTTGGAGCAGTGCAAGTCTATCCAAACCACAGAACTTCTGAGATTCTTTGTCTATACCAGGGCCAGCTCTAGGTTTTTTGCCGCCCCAAGCAAAAAATTTTTTGGCTGCCCCCAACCCCAGCCCTGGGCTCTCACCCCCGCCCATCCCCTGCCACCCCTGCCCTGGGCTCTCTCTTCCCCCCCCCCACCCGCACCCCCTGCCGCCCCAGCGCTGGGCTCTCTCTTCCCCCCCACCCACACCCCGTGCCACCCCAGCCCTGGGCTCCCCCTCACCAGTCCTGACTCTGCCCGCTTCCCACCTGCCTCCAGCCGGTCCGGCACTGGCAGGGTCAGGGTAAGCAGCGGGACTCCTGGGTCATGCCTCAGCCCAGGGTCCCTCCAGCCAGGGCTCCCGCCTTCAGGACCGGCTGGGACCCTGGAGGGCAGAGCCGGGGGAACGCCCTGGCAGAGGCCTGAGGAGCCGGGGCAGGGTAGCCCCAGAGGAAGCGGAGCCCCGGAGAGCGGGACGTGGGCCCGCACGGCAGCGCTCTGCCCTCTATGGCCACGCTGCTGCTGCTGCTTCTGGCCGCCCTGCAGCAGCCCCTGGGCGGCTCGGGCCGCTTCGCCCAGCCCCGGCTGCCACGCTGGGGGGCGACCGCCCTGCAGCACCTGCAGGCGGCTCCATGCGCCCCATGGGGCGGCCCCCAGCCCGAGTGTCCCCCGCTCGGAGCCTGCCCGGCCCAGCCACAAGGTGTGGGCGCTGCTCCCCCGTGGCATGAACTGCAGTGGCCCCAGGGCGCCCCCCGCCCACGACGCACTGCTGCTGCCAGGGCCGGCTCTAGGCTTTTGCCAGCGGAAGCAAAAAAAAAAAAAAAGGCCAGAATGCCGCCCTTGAAAATGTGCTGCCCCAAGCACGTGCTTCGTTTGCTGGTGCCTAGAGCCGGCCCTGGTCTATACTATGTTATATTTCTCATTGGATATAACAAATCTTCCTCTGCCTGGACTGAAATGCTAGTCTCTATTCTTACCAAGAAGGGCTTAGAACTAATGGGTTAATTTTTCAGAGATTATAAAGCCAGAATGAGCCACCGTGATCATCTAGGCTGACCTTCTGTATAACACAGACCACAGGACTTCCCTGAAGTAATTCCTGTTTGAACTAGAGCATATCTTTTTAGCAAAACAACCAATCTAGATTTAATTGCCAGTGAGGGAAAATCCACCACAACTCTTGGTAAATTGTTCCAATGGTTAATTACCTTCACTGTTAAAAATTTGCACCTTATTTCCAGTCTAAATTTGTGTAGCTTTAACTCCCAGCCATTGGCTTTTGTTATACCTGTGACTTACGTCCATTATCAAATTTTTGTTCATCATGTAGCTGCCTACAGACTGTGATCAAGTCACCTCTTAACCTTCTTGCTAGCTTCACTTATACAGCTAGTTTTCAGTGAAGTCAGTGAGAGCTGCACCTATGCCTGTGAAAATAAGGGCTGACCTGCGCCCCTAGACACTCAAGCTAGGAACTACCAGTTCCACCTCCCACACACGGTGCCTTATTGTCACAGGTACAGAGCATCCGCAGCTCTAGAGCCCTGCGCAGATACAAAATGTATATATGTAGATGCAGCTCCTCCAGCAGGGTGTACCGCCCCCAGCTCTGCCCAGTGCATCGCGGGACCAGGGACGGCTACTGATGAGCCTGGTCCTGCCCCGGTGGGCAAGGTTGGGTGCGGGACGGGGAGCGGTACAACCGCACCAGAGGAGCTGCTGGCGTGGGGTGCTGGCTTTCAGGAGCGGCGGCCCGCCAGGCTGCTGCTTTCGCTGCTGCGGTTCCCAGTAGAGCCCTGCAGCTCCACAGATACCGATTTATATCTGCGGGTATCCACATCCACGGATATAAATTTTGCATCCGTGCAGGGCTCTGTGCAGCTCCCACTAACTTCAGTTGCTGCTGTAAGTGCTCAGCACTGCTGAAAGTCTGGCTGCATATGTTTCAAAGTGGACACCCCGAAATGAGGAACATGCAACTAATGGCCACCTATGGAAAATTGTGGTTTAAGTGTCTTGCCCAGAATCCCATAGGAAGTCTATGACAGGAATATATACTTAGCAGCCTAACTTTCAGGCATCCAGGCTTAGAAGTTTTGGCCAGAGTATTTTACAGTCTACAGCTTTACGTAGCTGTTTATTTTGTAAGATATTCCGTGACACTTGGTACAAAATGACACACTAAAATAAAGTAAGAAAGAACAATAGAATAAAACAAATTAACTGTACCTTTATGTAAAAAAGAAACGGAGTATGTGACCTCCTTCGGAATATCAGGAGCCTGACTACAACACAGACAAAAACTTCCTTAAAAAAAAATAAATAAAGAGATTGAAATGGAGGTTGGTTTTGTTATCATACTTGTTCACTGAATAAGTTATGTCTGCCTTCGCTGATCCACTTTATATTTCTCAAAAGATGGATACCGGCTGCAGAACCCAATCCTAAAAACTAAGAAAAAGCATCTTTGTTATCTTTAATCTAAAACATTCTTAAACAACTTTCAGGACTATGGAAATATACATACATCAAGGGAATAGCTTCCTCTTAGCTAAAGAGGAAGAAGGCAAAAAAGGTTGAGTATGAATAATAAGATAGGGAAATGCAGGAGAAAATACACTGTAATGCAATTTTGGGTTCTGAAGGCTCAGCAAATCCTTCTAATTCAGAGAAACTGCATTTTTCAGCTCTTTGCTGTAGAAAACATTCTAGCACCATCTGAACCACTGACCAGACCACTGTACCTACAGGAAGCCCAGATTTCTGGAGATTATCTATTAAAAGCTGCCAAGATGCAATGCTGTAATTGAATGTGCGAAACAGAACACCACAAAGTAAAGGTCTAGTTATCTCACCATCCTGCTGCAAGTGCAGAATTAACCCGGGCCTAAAGGATATTTGCTAGTACCTTCTCATGCTTCAGAGAAATCCTGACTTTTCTTCCTTAAGTAGAGTGATATTTCCTTGTTAGAAGAGAAATTTGTCCTTATCATAAGCACACTTCAGCCATGGTAAATTATTCTTTGTCCTAACCTTATTCCCCCACCCGACCCCCATTGAGAATGACTGACCATTTTGACCCCATCTAATAGTAGCCTGCCCTCCAGATCTGATAAAATAGGAAACAAATTAAACACCTTGGTCCTCTTACTCCATCACTTTAGCCAGTTATTTTTGGAATTTATGCCTCAAGCAGCCCCAAATCCATGCTGTCCCAATTCAACTGGGAGCGCAGAAGAGAGAACTATGATCATACAGCGGTTACCTTTGTCAATAATTTAGTGCCTAAAAAAATGTATTGCTAACAAAGATATTGCTATCAAAAGACACAGATAAATGTACACATAGACACACACTTTTATAATGCAAATAGATGCGCAGTATACTGATCAAAAGTACAAGTATCCAACCTCAAGAGATTTCACTTTATTGAAAGTGCCTAGAACGTCTGAGCACAAAGCTGCACTATAGCATTGCGCTAGTAATGCTACATATCTGGCTGAGGCATTTAACTTTCAGGAGGGGGAAGAGAGAGAATTTCCTCTGACTGAAATTCATGTTCGTTTCCAGCGTGCTGAATAGTTCTGGTAAGTTTGATCGAGTTTTGCTTGGATATTTGAGGTACTGAAACATAAATAGATGGGGTCTCCCTGATCATTTGGGGCCTTATGGAACATGCAGAATTTTTAAAGCAGCAGCAAAAGGCCACAGCAGGAAGGTTGTGGCTTTTCTGGGCCTCTTCCAGTGCTTTTTCTTTACTGGAAACAGTTTAAAACTGAACGAATAAGAGCCCTAGTATTAATGTTTTGTAGACTCTGAAGTATGCTAAGCACTTCACAGAAGACACATTCCCCTCCCCAAAGAGTTTACAAAGTAAATTTTAGATGAGTGAGAGAAAAACAGCAGGGAGGAGGTGGGGTGATAAAAAAAAATATGAGGTACAGCAATAGGATCTTGCAGTACTCAGTTTATGCACGTGCATGTAGGACATGTCTACACTATAAACTTAAGTCAACCTATGTTAGGTCGGCTTACAGCCACCACAGTAATTACTGCAGTGGTTCACGTCCGCACAGCCTTTCTTCTGTCGATGGTGCGCATCCTCACCAAGAGCGCTTCCACCGACTTAAAAGGGAGTGTGGGGGGGCCTGAGAGCCAGGACTCCCAGCTCCGCGCGCAGCTCCCCACCAGTAGCGCGGCTCCCCTCCGGGAGCTGGGCTGCCTCCCCCCATCTCAGCTCCCCGCTCCCCGCCAGGAACAGGGCAGCTGCATTGGGCTTCTTGGCTTTCCACGGGGAACGGAGGGATAGCTCAGTGGTTTGAGCATTGGCCTGCTAAACCCAGGTTGTGAGCTCAACCCTTGAGGGGGCCATTTAGGGATCTGGGCGGAAAATCTGTCTGGGGATTGGTCCTGCTTTGAGCAGGGAGTTGAACTAGATGATCTCCTGAGGTCCCTTCCAACCCTCATATTCTTAAAAAAAAAAAAAAAAAACCATGGCAGCCAACCGGACCTCAGATGCGAAGCACCCCACCGAGAGCCCCGCTGCCCTCTTCCACAGGCTCTGGGCTCCCCACCGAGAGCCCCGCTGCCCTCTTCCACAGGCTCTGGGCTCCCCACCGAGAGCCCCGCTGCCCTCTTCCACAGGCTCTGGGCTCCCCACCGAGAGCCCCGCTGCCCTCTTCCACAGGCTCTGGGCTCCCCACCGGGAGCCCCGCTGCCCTCTTCCACAGGCTCTGGGCTCCCCACTGGGAGCACAGCTGCACCCAGTGGGGAGCTCTGCACCTGGAGTCCAGTCAGCTGCCCTGTTCCCAGTGGGGAGCGGGGAGCCTGGGGGGAGGGGCAGCCGACTCCTGGTAGGGAGATCTGCGCCTGGAGTCTGGTCGGCTGCAGTGCTCCCAGTAGGGAGCCAAGAGCCTGGGGGGCAGCCCAGATCAGTCAGAGTGGGGAGCAGGGCTCTGAAGGAACAGAAATGGACACCGTGTGGAGTTCGTTAGCCCTCATGCCCCAGGCCAAGCTGTGGACTCTGGGCCTATATGAAAAGTTCTGAACAGAAACTGTAGTTAAGATCTTACATCCACATTAAATGGATTATGGCCCTTCACGCTCCCTGCAGGGAATTGGGAGCCTGGGTAGCACCCTGGCTTGGAGCGGAGACCAGGTAGCAGCCCAGCTGGGGAGCCACCTTTCTTGTCAATTTCACAGCTCCGCTGGACAAGAATGACAGCCAATAGCTGTAAGTAAGACAGTGTCTCCAGGGACGCTGCGTTGCCCGAACTACACTGACACAAGCCCTTCGCCTCTCGTGGAGGTGGAGTTATTATGTTGTGTAGTAGGGCACTTACATAGGTGAGAGCAAGGCTGCAGTGTGCACACTGACATAATTAGGTCGACGTAAGCTGCCTTACATCAACCTAACGCTATAGCGTAGACCAGGCTGTTGTAGCACAGGTGTACACTTCAGAGGTTTTGTTAGATCCGGGGCTGCTCCTGGGGATGCCCAGGTAGTATCTACAGCCAAGAGCATTTTTCTATCCACATCTGGTGAAGAAGGTATGACCATTCTCTCTGATGCAGATTTTGCAACAATTATCCAGGCCTTTGTCAGCTTAATATTAGCTTGCTGTAATGTTCTTACATGGGGCTATACCTTAAGACCACTTGGAAACTGAAGGTCGTGCAGAATGCTGCCATCTGCTGATTAAGAGAAGTTTCGCCTTGGAAGTGCATTACATCACTGCCTGGGGATGTGCTCTAGCTGCCAGTAAGTTTCTGGGGGCAGTCTGAGGTGTTGGTGCTACTGTATAAACCTAGATGGTTTGGGACTTGGTTACTTCAGAGAGAACTTGTCTCTCTCTGCATCCTACAGCAGGAGGTGAGATCGGCAGAGATTCTTGAGCAGGCACCACCTCAGAATGAATAGCAAGAAGCTTGACTTGGAGTCTGATAGAGCCAGGCACACTGAGAAACCCACCACTTTTTTTAGGTTTTGGGGGTTGATGGGGAAAGCTAAGACTTTGAGGGACTTCAAGGATACTTATGGCCAATCCTTTTAAATGTATAGGATGTGCCCAGAGAATATGATGGGCATCTAGAGGATTTTATAAATCTAAAGAAATGTAAGTGTCTCACAAGGTATTCGTGCACTTGGTTTTTTTTTTTTTTACCCTTGAAGACAGGTTTCACATAATGACTGAAAGCAGCAGTGAACATAAGTATGAGGGCTTCACCCTAGTCCTCAGCTGTGCACTCCACAGATCAGCATAATTGGTAGGCTCGGCTCAAGAGACTCTGAGGACTGAATAACACTTCTGACAGATCTGAAGAAGTCTGCATTAGAAGTCTGATCCAAAGACCAGTGAAGTAAACAGAAAGATTCCCGCTGACTTTGATAAGCTTTGGATCAGGCACTATGTGCCTGGCTCAAGATAGTTTAGTTACTCCAGACCTTCCATGGTCATTAGATTAAAAATCACTATAGCTACACAAAAAAGGCGATCCACTACTTTCCTCAGCTCAATTTCCCCCAAGATCTGCTATGAGTACTATACATCAGGAAAAGTTTAGCCATAAACATATAACAATGAGCTCTTAAGACTTCTTAGTAATTAGTTACACAACTACATCAGTGTAGTAATCTGTAACATATGATCATCACAAGACAGTTTTTCATTATCAATTACCTGTTTTACTGGTAAAAACTTGCAGATTCAGAGATCTAGGTTCCATCTCTTGGTCTTGAGAGTAATCAAATCCAAAATTCACAAATCTAGAAATAAATAGAGACCATTAAATGCATTTCTTCGTCCACAATGATTTTTAAAGAGTACGCTGAACCCATGAAAGTCACAAGGGAAATATAAGAATTAGATTATTATTAAACATTCCATAAGAAAGTTTAATTAAACTACAATTGATCGGTCTGTTCTGTTAGTTTACTCTCTTAGGGTTGGGATTGAGTCAAAATGAAGCAATTGCTTCATAACCATATTTTAAAAGGAGACATCCCATATGCCTGCAAGTTATTTCTTCACTGCACCATATTGCTTAATTCCACACTAGCCGAATCAAGGTGAAGGAAAATTATGCTGGAGGGTCTCAATTTATTCACTCACCATATCTGAGAGGTCAAAAGGTTTGGAGCCCAAATCTACCACCCTTACTCATGCCAAGTAGCACCTTACTCTGTGAGTAGTCACACTGATTTCAATGGGAATAGTCACAAAATAAGGGAAGGGTGCAGCAAAATTGGGCTAATTTCTATGGTATTACCAGTTCTGCATTTTGGTTCTTTTTCAGATTCTAATGTTGTCTGTAGTTTTCACAGATCTTGGAAAAAACTAACATGGCATAAGTGTTAATTATTAGCTACAATCTATCAATAGTAAATTATGCACTAAATCATTTTTTAAAAAATGGTCCTCCTCCAGACATATTTCTCGACCTTTCCACAAAGATTCGGATGAGTTTTAGCAATTGTGAAGTTGGTTTTCTTCAGTACTATATCATAACTGTAACGGTCTGTACTGGTCCTTTAAGGTAGACTCCACGTCCAGCACTACCAACCTTCAGCTTTCTGCTTAGTACTGAAGCATGCTGGAAGTGCTAGTGTGGGGTACAGTTTGGAACTGTAAGCTACCACTGCAAGGCATGCTGGGAAAGAGAAAGGGTATATAAATAGCTATCATCCCTCATAACAGGAAGAGATGGAGACAAAAGATGAGCTGTTGGTCTGCCCAATTACCAGCCTGGGGCCGAGCCCGGTAGCTGGAAAAGGAATCCCAGAAATGGAATGGAAGTTTTGGGGACACTGCCACAGGCCAGCTGTAGAGAGGCTGTGACCTCAGAAGGAAATTAAGGAAAGTTGGTTTTATTTGGATGGGGTCACTGTATCCCCCAGGAAGTGTGGCTTAGTCTATATTTGGTTCTCCAGCCAACCGCTCCCAACGGGAAGGGACCTGTGACCGTGTCAAACTTCTTGTCTGGCTTCACCATACCATGGAAGGAGATGAAGGAGGGGAAAGCTATGAGGAGGGTTTGAAGGTCATATGTGACACTGCTTCCTCCCCTTTACCTCCACATAAGTCAGGTCACAACAACAGGTACATGGATTCAAGTCATACGGTGCAAAGATGCAGGCAATGCCAAATGAAGTTAATGTGTTAATAAACCAAATTTTAGACACACATGTTGACAAATGAGACAAAAATACTCTGTGACCCACTTACTTTAATCCTATGTCTCTTAAAGAGATGTCCAGGGATGCTTCAAGCTGTTAACCCAAAAATCAGAACACACCTACATTATTCAGTATTTAAGGTTGGTCTTGCAGTCCAGTAAAGGATACTCTGGGCTCATTCACTCTTCATCCAACTCACCAATTTCACAAAGGAAAACGGATTCATCGACCACCACTTGATCTTTTTAAGTCATTCAAGAACTCAGAAAATAGTTTCCCCTCCTAGTAGGGGTTTTATACAATTATGGAATGGGATACTTTTGTGTTAAGCCAATGTAAAGGTTTAATGTCTTTGTAAGCCTAACTAAGGCAAGTTTCATATTTTAAACAACTTAAAATTTGTGTCACTGGGAATGCCATACTGTCTTTATATGAGAAGTACATCAAAACAGCTGAGCTCCAAGGCAGCAATACTACAGGGATTTCAAGTAAAGGGGGGCGGGAGGAGCAGAGAGTCATGGTCTGGACCCATCAGCCCTCAGTCTGCCTTTTAACTTACAGTGCACTGTGAGCAAAATTCACTCCCACACAGAAGCCTCACATAAGATCCCCTAGAGACCACTTAACCAAACCTTTAGCTGGGATGCATCCACTTCCATGTGTCAGGGGCATCCATGCAGGCCCCAAGCACAAACATGAATTTCAGACTTTGTCACAAAGAATCCAATCCAGATAACTATAGAGTGCCCTCAACACTCAATGACATATAGACTCAATCTTGTTTCCATTTAAGTCAATGGGAGCAGGAGCAGGCCTTCATTTCTCCATCTAATTTGATTTGCAAGTGCTACTTAATTCCATTGGTCTAAAATTAGAGTAATTCCATGAACTTCAGTGGGATTGCACAGATGTTCTAGATGGTTTAAATAGTACTTAATCCTGCCAGGAGTGCAGGGGACTGGACTAGATGACCTCTCGAGGTCCCTTCCAGTCCTACGATTATATGTTAATCCAAAATCGGTGGAGTAACTCTAATGTATTTAGATTAGAATCTGGTCATTACATTTTGAAGAACGTTTCCAAGGTTTGTGGTTTTATATAATAATTCATGCTAATAAAAATATCAAATACAAATACTTGGGAATAAACTTAATGATCATCCCTTGAAATATATAACTAAATCCCCCCTCAGACTAGCTATATGACAACAAGTTTATATCTATGACTTACTATTAAATTAAAGTTTTCATCAGGGTAAAACTGGACACATTTTAAGATATTCCTTGATTCCTAAAATTAAGAGAGAGACTTTTATTATAATAATCGAGCCACATCACGCAGACAGAGATGGTTGGAAAGTCCATCATTCAGCCCTGTTTGCTAACATGCATAAGGCAACAAGTGGATGAGAAAAAAAAAGCCAAAACCACACACTAAACCCTCAAATAGCACTCCCCAGCACACTTGCTTCCTTCCTGTCCCAGATCAGTTGTCTATCTTCTGTCTATAATTGGTTACGGTCTTGTGCAATACCCAATCACATGCCTCTTTCACACACAGAAAGCCACTAGAAGGTTACAGAACAGCTTTCAGTAACCTTTTGCTCCATAGAGACTAAAGCTATTAAGAACAGTATCTTATTTTGCACATCTCCAAAAGGCCTCTTGCAAAAAGTAGAATAGAGATGAGCTCTTCATTATATATTACACTTCCCATCCTTTCTGAAATACTCCAGCTAATTTCAGTGCGTCAAAAAAACCCAAACGAACTAGATCTGAAAGTCCATTTTTGTTCATGCATAACTTAGGCTAAGTTTGGCTATTCCCATTAGTCAGAATGAAAAGCAGTTTGAAACTTTCCTCAGTTGGTGCACATGGTCTATGCTTTCTTACATCTATATGCCCTGGCCTGCAAATGATATTGTCTCAAATTGGCAAGTCCATATTCCTAGGGCGCATGTGCTAGCTATAATAGGTTTAGATAATCACATACATCAGCACTACCTTTAAAAAAAATCCCTCTGTTACCTGGGAAGCACTGACACCACATCTCACTGCAAATACTCACATGTAAACAATAGCATGGAAAGTCTAATTTAGGCCTCTAATTTTCATTACACTACTCTTCTTACTACCCAAAATAATCCAACTCACACCATTATTACTGGCTTTTAAACTCAAACTTTCATATCAGAAAATGAAAGAGAGATGAGAACACACACCGATTCAATTTTTTCCCACCTTTGGAACAATGTAGAAGAGTCTTTGTTCTGTCATATCCCATTGTGCCCAAATGAGATCATCTGCAACTCTGTCTCTTGGGAGCTGGCCTGAGTTTTGAATCACCTGAAGGGAAAGATTTAAAAAATGAGCTAAACACTATACGTCAAATACTCTTCTGTAATGAAGATGATGAACAACTCAGGCTTTCAAAAGATAAACAGCAGCACACAGAACAGCCTGATTGTTTTAATATTTCCAAGTAGCTTAATGTCCGATTTGCTCATTTCACAGGAGTCTCTGTAAACCAGAGGGCCTGGCACATTGCAGAGGCAGTATGTTCAGTTCAGGAGAAATATTTGCTAGCTCCCAAGGAAGTTGCATCTAGGATTTTCTAGATTGGAAGGATAGTTTGGCAGAGTTGGGAGGGGAAGGGAAATCACAAAGAACAACTTACCCTCCCAAGTCCCTTGAAGGTGGGGAGGAAGAATAGAATGGCAAGCTTAGTCCCAGGGAAGGGGAGAGAAATGGGATGTGAGATGCTTTTGAACTGACTGCAACAATCTTTATTAGCCAATGAAGGAGGAAAGTTGCTAGTTCCAAAGGGAGTCTTGTCCCCTCTTTCCAAACACATGATGAATGAGGAGGGAAGAGGCTAAAATAGTGGGAAATGATTAGGACCATCTAAGTTTACCCTTGGCAGATGCAGAAAGACGTCATTTCAAGTAACAGTTAAACAGTTTATTTGACAGAAACTGGCATAGACTAAGGGCCTGCTTTTCAGTTACTCTAAAGCCCTTTTCCCTACTCTTACAGTTTTGTTTTTTTTTTTTAAAACTGCACCTACCTTAAGACACTTTTTCACCGCCAGAGCAGTGTGAAAGGCCTTACAGTAACTGAGAATAAGGACTTATAGGTTTGGAGGGGAAACATTTATTTGCCACCATAGGCACTGACTCCGTGGGTGCTCCAGGGCTGGAGCACCCACGGGGAAAAATTGGTGGGTGCTCAGCACCCACCAGCAGCTCCCCGCCCCCACCCCAGCTCACCTCCGCCTCCTCCCCTGAGCGCGCTGCGTGCCTGCTTTTCCCCCCCTAGTTCCCAGTGCTTGCGCTGCGAAACAGCTGTTTTGCGTGGGAGGAAGGGGGAAGGAGGGGGAACGTGGCGCGCTCGGGGGAAGAGGCAGGGCCGGGGCGGGGATTTGGGGAAGGGGTCCAATGGGGCAGGGAGAGGGCGGAGTTGGGGCGGGGCGGCACGAGCACCCATCGGTGCCGGGGAAAGTTGGCGCCTATGTTTGCCACAATTAAATGAATTGTGGTTTTCATGATACAGCAAATACATGACAACTGCATTAGATTGACACTGATTATTGCATTTCATTTTAAATAGGACACACACTAGTGGATTTGTATAGTCTTTTAATAATGGCACCAATGATTAATGTTACTACTAGCAACTATAATAAGGATTCATATCTTATGTTATAAATACAGGGGAATGAATAATTCAAGCATTCACATCACCACTTTCAAACTGAATTTTAGATGCATCATTCGGTTTTGTTGCTACTTCATGCATCCTCCATACAGGTCATCTTTCTAAACTCTCCTCCATGTCAGAGTCCTAGAACACAAGGGTGGGTGAAAGCCCTTTAGCTCCATTCTTATCACCCCAAATATTTAGGCTTTGGGGAAGCTGTGAACCTCTAAACATACCCTTTGATAAGGTCAAGTTCATAGACTTAAGGAGAAGGCAATGAGATGACTAACTTTCCTCATAAGTTACACAGTATCTGGTTGAATAACCTACTATACTATCTGTACATTTATTAATATAGCTTTCATGGTTGTAGCCACAGTTTAAAGCATTACCAAAACAACGATTTAGAAAGGTCAGAAAAACAACAGTAGAAAACTGGTTATAAAAATAGTCTTCCTCTAGTTTTTCAATAAAAGCATCAAAAGAAAGTTGGTTTCTTACCACTTTGTGGTGATCTTCTGTGACAACATGAATGTGAAATTGTTCAATATCTTTAAAATTAGAAAAATTGAAATTCAATTTTTTTAAAAATATGTTAATATGGTTAGCAAAACAATTTAACCACCTAGCACTGGAAAGTTGTGAGCTGCCATATTAGTATCCAGAAAGATCAACTCCTGGCATAAGAGTTAAATGAATAATAAGCCAAATATTACAGTCCTTACTCAGGCAAAACTCCCAACAAAATCATTGAGATTTTCCCTGAGTAAGGACTACAGGATATGGCCAATGGATACTATAAGGGCATTGCTGTAGTTTACAGCACCCATTTTAATTTCTGGAATTTATATCCAAAGTCTTATCCTATTTATACTGGTGTAAAATAAGAGTAGCTCTACTTAAGTCAATGGAACTGCTCTGAAATTATACCAGTATATGAGAAAGCATAATTTCACCTTCAGTTCTTGGGGGGGGGAAATAAATAAATAAAAGGCTGCTTATGGGCAATGCATTAGCTAATCAAAAATAAAATAAGAACACAGTCAAGATTGGCCATTCCTCCAATATTGGAAAAAATCTTATTAAAGTATACCTTTGTTGGAATAGCATCTGTAATATTATTATTGGCTGAGATTTTTCTTTTTTCTATATTGGCTTTTATGGAAGGGAGAAATAAGTAAATAAAAACGGATATTGAAGCCAAATTAGCAATACAGTTCTAGTCTACGGTGTTTCAAAATAATAGGATGTCCATGTTTAACCAGAAAAGCAATATATATTTAAAATATTAACTCAAATACTTACATTTATCTTCTGAAATTAGTAAGAGATGGCTTTCTGGAAAAGGATTTCTGTTTGCAACTGGATAGAGAAACTGTAAAAGGAAATTATGTAAAAATAATGGCCAAGAGACTTTGTTGCTAAAGCTAATCTAAACTGTTTATAATTTTTAAGAGATTTATTTGACAGCAGAATAACTTTTGTATACAGATTGACACATTGATAATCCTCCATAAACAACAGCAGCATTACTACAGATGAAAATCATTATTAGTTGCTATGAATATAATCTTAGAAAGATTCAAGATAGATAAAATAGACAGTTCAAATCAAAAGCATAGTCTACTCATATTGTACTAAATATTACAAAAGCATAATCTCTCAGTTACATAATGCAATATTGGTACTTTAACGTGAAAAAGCAGGGGAATTTAAAAGTAATAAATGAAAAGCTACAGTCAGATTAGTTGAATCATTTACCTGTACTCTGATACAGGTATCCACAGCCTTTAGGACTCTTACATTATTAACTGGGTGAATTTCAATGAGCAAGGTCAAACACTTAGATACTGCAAAAAGAACACAAGTTTCAAACTATATTAATCTGTTTTATAAAGTTTTGTTTTATAAAATAAGGGATACAAGCGAAAGTAGTGTTGCAAAATCCCTATAACAGTGTTAGTTTTACCTTCACAATTAAAAATAAGCCACTTTTGGTACCTGGCTGAAGTAGTTGATTTACTCTTTCTTCCTTTGTTGACTGAAGAAAACTGACTGCTACTTAACAAAAAACAAAATATGTATATTCACTATTTCATCTTAGTGAACATTTCCAAATATCAAATCACATAAAATCTAATGGAAGAAAATTCGTCACTGAACCAAATTTTAAAGATGTACTAGACATGCAGAAACTTAAGAAGTGGTCAGTTTGTTTAAAAAGAAAAAAGCAGTCACCGTAATCACATTGTCACCTAGATATTCTAGTGACAGATGCATTAAAAATGCAGAGAAGGAGATTGTCAAGAGCTGCTTCTGGGTAAAATATTTCTTATTATTTCTAGATTTACATTTATCCAGATTAGTAAAATAAAAACTTTTCTATATCATGACACAGCAGGGCCGCCCAGAGGATTCAGAGGGCCTGGGGTCTTCGGCGGTGGGGGGCACCCGCCGCCGAATTGCCACCGAAGACCCGGCACTTCGGCGGCGGGTCCCGGGGCGGAAGGACCCCCCGCTGCGGGTCTTCGGGGCACTTCGGCGGCGGGTCCCGGAGCGGAAGGACCCCCCGCTGCTGAATTGCCGCCGAAGACCCGGAGCGGAAGAAGCTCCAGGGGCCCGGGCCCCGTGAGAGTTTTCCGGGCCCCGTGAGAGTTTTCCGGGGCCCCCGGAGCGAGTGAAGGACCCTGCTCCAGGGCCCCCGAAAAACTCTCGTGGGGACCTGGAGCAAATTGCCCCACTTGCCCCCCTCCCGGGCGGCCTTGTGACACAGTATAATTTTAATGAGATAAAGATGACACTTACCTAGTAATGTCTTTTCATTGTTGATCGAACAACTGATTATGTGTAGATCTTTTTCAAAGGTATACAGATGCTATTGAGAAATAAATTTTGAGTTAAATACATAACGTGGCTTTTTTGTTTCACTCACTTAATACAAACTATTTTTAAAGTCTGTACTCCTTAGGAAAACAACACCGATCAGTATTTCTTCAAAGTGTTTCTTTAAACAAACATTCCAAAGGGCAGAACAACTACATTCTGACCCCATGTTTTAGCACTCTCCTCCACCCTTTGTGCATTGCTTTTTTCCTTAGGCCCCCAATCTGCCACTAGATCTACATAGGCAAACCCTTAAGTCAGCATGAAACCCCAATGATTTCAACACAGCTCTGCACAGGCCATCCACATGGATCCAAATGCAGAACTGTACAATCTTCTTTTCTAGGATCATGTCTTCATATACATGTGGCAGCACACAGCACCTTGTGGGTGTACATGTAATACAAGTAACAAAATAAATAATTACTTTTTAGTAGGGCTGTCAATTAATTGCAGTTAACTCATGCAATTAACTCCGATTTTAAAAATTAATCGCAATTAATCGCACTGTTAAACAACAGAATACCAATTGAAATGTATTAAATATATTTTGGATGTTTTTCTACATTTTCAAACATGTTGATTTCTATTACAACACAGAATACAAAGTGTACAGTGCTCACTTTTTATTATTATTTTTGATTGCAAATATTTGCACTGTAAAAATGATAAACAAAAGAAATAGTATTTTTCAATTCACCTCATACAAGTACTGTAGTGCAATCTCTTTATCGTGGAAGTGCAACTTACAAATGTAGATTTTTGTCTGTTTGTTACATACCTACATGCAAAAACAAAACAATGTAAAACTTTAGAAACTACAAGTCTACTCAGCCCCACTTTTTGTTCAGCCAATTGCTAAGACAAACAAGTTTGTTTACATTTATGGGAGATACTGCTGACTACTTATTTACAATGTCACCTGAAAGTGAGAACAGGCGTTTGCATGGCACTTTTGTAGCCGGCATTGCAAGGTATTTATGTGCCAGATATGCTAAACATTCATATGCCCCTTCACGCTTCGGCCACCATTCCAGAGGACATGCTTCCATGCTGATGCTGCTCATTAAAAAAAGAATGTGTTAATTAAATTTGTGACTGAACTCCGTGGCGGAGAATTGTATGTCTCCTGTTCTGTTTTACCTGCATTCTGCCATATATTTCATGTTATAGCAGTCTCAGATGATGACCCAGCACATGTTCGCTTTAAG
The DNA here is from genome assembly GCF_028017835.1 of Emys orbicularis. NCBI lineage: Eukaryota > Metazoa > Chordata > Testudines > Emydidae > Emys > Emys orbicularis. The sequence continues at coordinate 27,342,706 of NC_088683.1, read as the reverse complement.
AACACTTTCACAGCAGATTTGGCAAAATGCAAAGAAGGTACCAGTGTGAGATTTCTAAGGATAGATACAGCACTCGACCCAAGGTTTAAGAATCTGAAGTGCCTTCCAAAATCTGAGAGGGACGAGGTGTGGAGCATGCTTTCAGATGTCTTAAAGAGCAACACTCCGATGTGGAAACTATAGAACCTGAACCACCAAAAAAGAAAATCAACCGTCTGCTGGTGGCATCTGACTCAGATGATGAAAATGAACATGCATCAGTCCGCCCTGCTTTGGATAGTTATCGAACAGAACCTGTCATCAGCATGGACATATATATTCTGGAATGGTGGTTGAAGCACGAAGGGACATATGAATCTTTAGCGCATCTGGCGTGTATCGATGCCGGCTACAACAGTGCCATGCGAACGTCTGTTCTCACGTTCAGGTGACATTGTAAACAAGACGTGGGCGGCATTATCTCCTGCAAACTGTAACCAAACTTGTTTGTCTGAGTGATTGGCTGAAGTAGGACTGAGTGGACTTGTAGGTTCTAAAGTTTTACATTGTTTTATTTTTGAATGCAGTTTTTTTTTTTTTACATAATTCTACATTTGTAAGTTCAACCTTCATTATAAAGAGATTGCACTACAGGACTTGTATGAGGTGAATTGAAATATACTATTTCTTTTGTTTTTTTACAATGCAAATATTTGTAATAAAAAATAAATATAAAGTGAGCACTCTGTGCTGTAATTGAAATAGATATATTTGAAAATGTAGAAAACATCCACAAATATTTAAATAAATGGTATTCTATTATTGTTTAGTCACACGATTAATCACGATTAATTTTTTTAATTGCAATTAATTTTTTAACCGGTTGACGGCCCTACTTTTTATATAACATGTTCAACTCGGCTGTTTTTTTAGACTCATTAGCATTCATATTTGCCCAGTGCAGTATACAATAAGTCAGATTGCTATGCAGACAGGTTGCTACAAAACTTTATTTGAATGCTTTATGCTGGGGTGTGGAAAGGTCACAACAGCAACTTTTATTTAAAAACAAACACTTCAGACAGACATAAGAATGTCATTTTTTAGGGCATCAAAACCTAGAAAGCAGAGATACAACTCTACCCCGATATAACGCTGTCCTCGGGAGCCAAAAAATCTTACTGCGTTATATTGAACTTGCTTTGATCCACCAGAGCGTGCAGCCCCCCCCCCCCCCCCCCCCGGAGCGCTGCTTTACCGCGTTATATCCGAATTCATGTTATATCGGGTCGCGTTATATTGGGGTAGAGGTGTATTCTCCTTTCTAGATCTACATGTGGCATTAACCTTACCTCATTTTGTTTATTAAAAGGATCATATAATCCAATGCAGGTATTTCTCCCACTTCCCTGTAAATTAAATGAAATAACTGTCAATTTATCTAGATTTACATAGACATTTGTTAAACATTGTTTTCTCCTTTCCAGTGTTACTCCCCTCTTCTCTCCTATCACCAATTCTTTCCATTCCCATTCACTCCTGTCCATTTTCTGGCCTTTGGTTTCATACGTATTGCTCTATTACTTTAACTCCAAAAAAGGGGAGTGAGAAAATAGGGTATGGGGGGTTGATGTGTGTTGTTTTTTGTTGTTGTTTGGTTTTTAGAACAGTTACATGTGACAACTGATCAACCCACCACCACAACTGAATCTGCATCCCCTTATAAGCTGAAATTCACTTCTCTACCTCACTGAAGCCCTATGTAGGCTCCCCACTCAACCTCCACAAGGGCAGGGTGGCAATGAAGCAATATCTTGGCTAGCCAACTACAAAAGCAGTTTCTCCTCCCTTGGTGTTCACACCTCAACTGCTAGAAGAGGGCCTCACCCTCCCTGATTGAACTAACCTTGTTATCTCCAGACTGATTCTTGCCTGCAAATTTATACCTGCCTCTGGAAATTTCCATTACATGCGTCTGACAAAGTGGGTATTCACCCACGAAAGCTTATGCTCCAATACATCTGTTAGTCTATAAGGTGCCACAGGACTCTTTGTTGCTTTTTACAGATCCAGACTAACACGGCTACCCCTCTGATACTTGGCACCCTTTGTACACCATGGAAAGGGGATTCTGTGCTGGCGCTCTGTAGGATATTTTGGGGTGGGATGCACCAGATCTGGGGGATCTGCGATTATATGGACCTAGTGGCTAAAAACTTCACATCCGGGTGCAGAGAGGCTGACACATAGGCCAGAGGCCTACAGTTGGAGGAAGAATGTAGCCCCTACCCTGGGAACTATCAAGACAAATGCTAAATAGATTTCACAAGCTGTTTAAAAGCTCCAGATTGTCAACACAATTATTGACAGTCTACTGCCTTGTAAAAAACAAACACCATCTACAGCTGATTTATATAATGATGTACTGGTTATTGTTTACACTACTTCTGAACACAAACAGATTAAACTGTTTCCTTTTTAATGGACAAGACTCTTTATGGTTTTCCGTGTTTTAGGTTTTCCAGATCTATTTCCATTTTTGGCCTCTGACTGGCAGCAAATTGTTGCATTTCCATTTTCAGTTGGAAGCTACTACCACTCTCAAAGTGTGCATAAAGTTACCAGGCTAATGAGGCTACATCCAGCTATGCAACCTTGCACTTATCAGACTACAATCATTGAGTCTGTTTGATACAATAAACACCGTTTTTAACAACAGAGCATGAGAAAATGGACCTGTAGTGGTTTGCAAAATTACTGCACCTTGTTTTGTGAAGTAGACATAGGGCCCTTCATTTTCATTTTATTTTATTTAATTTTTCCCAGAAATTTATCAGTGTTTATTACCACAACAACCAAAACAGGTGAAAATCAGTACAAAAAACTGTTAATAATTTTTCTGGGTAAATACTGGGGTTTATTTTGGTGACCAGAAAGACCGGGGGGGGGGGGGAGGAGTATTCAGTAGATTAATGCTTTGAATTCCGTTCATCAGTGTGGTTTGCTGCAGAACGAAAACAGAACCCAAAACACAGTACCACCTGAGTTTAAGAAAACAATATATCTCTCATCCCCAAATAAAACTTTTCATTTGAATAAACAGTTTACTGTTGTAGACCTAGAACTATTAGCCTATAAATATTTACATTTAATAATTGCGCCACACCATTTGCCGCACATACACTTAACTTCATCCTTTTCTCCTGGTTTTGTTTTTTTTTAAACTTTCAAATACTACCTTATGTTCTGAAACATATTCTGATACAGATTTTCACTTTCTTCCCATTTTAGTGTGTAAAATCTTTAAATGGTTATCTGCTAACAGCTTGAAATGTGTATGTGGTGGGTGTGAGATTCATCAGTAAGTTCACATTCACATGCACTTCAGAGTTTGCGTGCGTGCCTGTTTGTTTATTGTGTGTATCTTCTAGACTAATACATAGCCTTACTTCAACAGGCAGCTTTGCATATACACACAGACTAACGTATTATCCTAATACAGATATCTTATGCAATGTATTGTATTTTCCTAACAAAACAAGTTATTTTTATATATTTGAATGATACAAAAGTAGGGTGAATATAAAAATGAAAACTTTTTGTGAATCCTGGGAATTTTTCGGTAAAAATCGGTCTAAACTGAAAATGAAGGGGCTTAAGTATATATAAGGGCCTGGTCATGCATTCTCTTAGGTTTTTATACGTGCTACCACAATAGCTAAGCTCTCAACAACAAAACTCTTCTATGCTCCTATTTCAGAAAAAAAGAAAAAGAAAAAGAAAAAAAAAGCATCTGCTTAAGTTTCACTGACTTAAAATTAATCAAGTGCATTCCTGAACAGGACCAAATTGAGAACTTACTGACTTCAGTGGGAGCAGGAGTAGGCCCCTATAATCTGGCATTTTCTGTATTTTTCTAAGAAAAGTGTATTTCATAAAAACTGGAATCATAGCTGTAATAATCAATCAATTAAAGTTCCACATCAAGTCTATGCATGTGCTAGCATATTGTTACCAAGTGCACTTACAGGATTCTTACATTGCTTTTCAGGGGAGAAGTGCTTACCCTGTGACTAATAAGCTGTTTTTTTTAACAGGTATGTGACAACTGTATATGCCATGAAAGACAAAGGCCACGTTTTTTCTAATCTCAACATTATTTTGTAATTTTTGTAAAAGCTTGAAAATAATGTCCATCCTCCTCCTTCCACTGATCCTACACACAATACATATGGTCTTTTTTCACTTGGCAGATACAGATTGTTTTCCAATTGTGTTTAATGGGACAGAAACCAAAATAGCTCAGTTTAGTTTACACCCTCGTCTGTGCACCAGCCTTGCTGATGATGTCAGTATGAACATGAAGTGCTCTGACAAGTGTTAGAGTTAACTGCTGCTAGAGAGCCAGCAGGAAGGACACATGTTTGAGAGTCTCTCACAAAAATGGTGGTTCATTGAATAATATAGTTTACAGTGGTTATTTAAAATAAATCTAAAGGCTAAATTGCCTTGGACAACACAATAAGATCTGCAGTTAACCAACACCAGTATGTGCAGTAATGAAGTTATTTCCCCATAGTGAATATAGGGAAGAACAAGGAAACCTGCAGATACTGGGGTAACCATATCTATTGATCTTGAATAAAATGAGAACGTTTTTCAATATCATTTCTGTATATTAACAACAGAGTAGCAACATGAAAAAATACTCATCGTTCAGAAGACATTCTTCACCAGTTTGCAAGTTTTAAGGTAGGTCAAAAACGGGACTTTAAACTTTACTGTATGTGTGGGTAACTGATAAGTAGTTAGATAAATTCAAGACCCTGTCCCTTCCTGCACAAAAAGCAGTCAGTCATAAAAAGATCAGCAGATGGAAAAGTTTTGCCATACACAAGGGAACAAAGTAGATAAAAGAGTACATTTGCTATCAGTCAACCATTAAGTTACTGCAGAACAAAAGTCACCTTAGGTGGAATCTGCCTCCATTACAGTCAATGGCAAAACTCCAGTTGCCTATCAGTGGAGCCAGCATTTCACTCTTAAGGCTTAAAAATGGTCCATTTTCCAAGTTTTGACAATTTGATGCAAAAAGCATCTTATGTACAGGATGAAATTTATACTTTTTGTATATCGTTCCAACTTCTGGAGAAAAAAGTTAACATACACAAGGGTCTGGGATAATTCAGACCCCCATCATGCAACTGCACCAGCATGAATGGACACAATCCTGCATGGAGTCTCACTAACTTCAATAGGAATCTATCTGGGCATTAAGGCCGGCACGGATCCCACAGCAGGTTAGACACCTTATCTGTCTGTCTCACACAGACAACACTCCTCTCTCTAGGACAGTGGTTCCCAAACTTTAACAACCTGTGAACCCCTTTCACTAAAATGTCAAGTGTCGCGAACCCCCTCCTAAAAATTAATATTTCCAGGGATAGTCTCCTTGACCTGAGTATAAATTATAAAAGCAGTGATCTTGGAAAGATAAACATTGTTTTTATGACATGCTTATTACACACTATTTATTATTAATTATCATTTATTGTGACAGTATTTTTATTACATTATGAAAACGGCAACACACTTCCAAGCTCTCACTTTCGTAGCTTGTGTCACTTTGAATAAGCCTGTTATAAGACAAGGCTCCTAGGTTTCATCAAGGAGTATCAGATGTGAAACAGCAGGAAGGTATTTAAGAAGCCAACTCAAAGAGTTCCTCCTACACAAGCATTCAGGTCTTGAGCAGTCCAGGCAATCAATGCACATTACAACAAAGCTTAAACTTGTTCTTCATAATAATTTTAAAAACAATACTAGCTGCCTATTTAATTTTAAAAACAGCAAAAAATATCCACGTCCCTTTCCACTTCTTATAAGGAGTCTTGAAGTTTAAATCTCCTCAATGTGATAGAGATGCTTGCTTTGATCTGCTTAGCTCTTGGAAGTCCAGGAGTTCTGGGCTGCTGACCCCGTGCTGCCCAGGGTCCCTAGGGACAGCTCTGTCCGCCATTAGGGAATTTTTTCCCGAGAACCCCCTGTAACATTTTGCGAACCCCAGTTTGGGAACCACTGCTCTAGGAGAAGGATGCATGCTTTTTTTTTTTTTTTTTTTAAACATACAACATATGACCAGCCCTCAAATTTGCCCAGTGGTGAAAATACTCCAAGGAGTACTCTCCACTCCAGTAACAGGTTTTAAATCTTAAAACCCAAACAAAACATATCTGTGGTCTTCCCAAGGGAGCAAGGCTCCAGATGCTGGTTCTGTAGTAGACTGACCTACCCAGGGGAAGGTCAGCCTACTTTGGCGAGACAGGAGGACTGGGGAATTAACAAAAAAACATGTTCTTCGGGACAGAGTTCAGAGCAGTTTGGCAGGTGGAAACCTCATGCAAATGTGTTCTCCACTCTGCTACACCCAGTTTTCAGGATCTGCCTTCTGCCCCGCTACCACCACCTGGCACCACACAGCCTGCAGAGTTTACTTCAGCCCTAGGAAATGTAACTAGCTGGGGATGGGAAGGCAAACACACTAAGCAAGCTCAGTGAATCCTGCTGTTTTTCCCAAGAGCCTGACTGCCATATGAAGTGATTGGGCTGGCCAGTCTGCAGCCCTGGAATGCTTAATGCAACATTCCATACATGCTAGAAAGAAGGCACTTTCCCCTTATGAACAAAAATTGGCCTCCTCAAGTCTGTAGTGCCCAGAATATTTGCTGTCAACAGCTGCACGGATGAACTTTGCATGGATCAGAGTAAAATATGACTAGAGTTTTGTGTAATACAAAAATCTGATATTTCATTAAACTAAAATATTAAAAACAAAACAAAACAAAAACAAAGGGAGGTTTGTTACTACTGCCAGGTGATGTGTAAAGGCCCCATAACTCCCCTTGGTGTCCTCATGCAAAGGAAAGCCTGCATCCACAAGAAAAGGGAATTCTGCTCTGCTGCAGCCTCTTCCTTCCCTCATCCTTGTGGAAGCCCTGCTGGATGCTCTGCTGTTTGGAGGGGGCAGGTCAAAGAATAAGAGGCATCCCTGGCAACACAGTTCCATTGGAAGTGCATTGCCCTGCAGCCTTTGCCCCCAGCAGATCCCCTAAAATCCACATGAATCTGGGTGGGTACTAGTAGATTTTGCTATCTGAACCCCAACTTCTTCCAAAGAGTGGGAATCATCCCCAACCCAATTGGAGAATTCTTGCACTGCCACAAGATTTATACTGAGTGTTACTTCTTCTTTACATGCACTAGGGAGAACAGGGCCCTAAATGTAGGCTTTTGCAGTAAAAATGACTGTAGCTCTAGGGTGACCAGATAGCAAATGTGAAAAATCGGGACAGGGGGTGGAGGGTAACATGAGCCTATACAAGAAAAAGACCCAAAAATCGGGACTGTCCCTATAAAATCGGGATATCTGGTCACCCTATGTAGCTCTGAAGGATACTAAACAAGTTAGAAATACTTCAGAGTTCATGACAACTACAGGCAGGGTTTAAAATTACACAAAGCACAGCATAACAGGAGGGTATTTTTTACCATTTAAAAAGTTTAAAGATGTCACTTATACAGAACCAAGTTTAAGTGAAATAGCTCCGCTTGAATTCAGTAGATTCTGCCTTTCTTAAGCAACTCAGCTCTCAGGGAGGAAGAATGTGCTGTTTATGAAGAATTTGTGTAAGTAATGGCTGTTCGTTCAGGATGACATCCTGGCCACAGTGAAGTCAATGGCAAAACTCCAATGGACTTGAATGGAGCCAGGATTTCACTCTCTCAGTCCCTCCAGCCTTGCCCCAAGGAAAAAACAGTGTTGTAAGTAACCTAAAAGGCATCCAAAACTTGTAATCGATCAAATCACAGATTTTAAATCCCAATGAAAAGAAATGTAAAATGCAAGTATTAGATTAAATTAGACGAATTCTTACTTTCCGGTATATCTGAACAGACTTCTATGCTGTAGACTTACCTTCCAGGTATAAATAATTTTTCCATTTCTTTCAACATTTACTACGCACGGTGTTGCTGCACTCTTCTCAAAAGTGTCTGAAATGAGAAGTATTAAAGGCATAAGACACTCATTTGGATTAATTCACTGTAGAACTTATGTAGGTTTAAAACAAATCAGCATTAGTCTTACATCTGCAAAAACACTTAAATGAAGGCCTTTCTAGAGCATATTGTGCGCATGAAAAAATTCCTCTCTTCTTGACAAAGATAGTGTAGTACACAGGCTTCTATTTAATCCCGAATGAAACTTCAAATGAGATGTAATGAGTTTTAAAACTTATAGAAAAGGAGCTTAGCTTCTAAACACTCCTCACTCACCCATCCAATAACATGGAAACCATGTTTGAATTAACAGTTCTAATTGCCATAGTAATGGAATTCAACCATCTCCTTGCAAAATTTCAGGATCAACTCCTATTTTCTGTTAGAATTCTAAATAAGAGGTTTGGATTCATTGTATGCTGCTTACAGCAGATCATTTTCAACCCATTCTATTACATGCATACAGGACTTTAGAAGTTAAGTAATGGCTATGCATTGCAAGTTCTCAAACCACCAGCTGGTGGTCAACAGAGAGGTGGCACCAGCACCACGACACCTGTCACCTTGTTTCCAGCTGCTTCTCCAGGCAACTCAGAGAAGTACCTGGAAATGAGGCAATGTCAGCTTAGCTGACTCCTTCAGAGGCCACTTCCGCATAAAGAACAGGATAAACAGAAATTCTGCAGAAACAGAATTTTCCCTTAGTGACCAGAGCCACCAGGGAGCCATACAGCCTAGCAGTATACACTGGGGCAGTGGTTCTCAAACATATTTGATCACACCCCCTTCTTTCTGTCTGTAGTAGTTTCGCCCCAACTAGGGCACCTGGCTAGCAGCCACTGCTCTCCAGCCACCCAGCTCTGAAGGCAGCATTGCCGCCAGCAGCAGTGAAGAAGTAAGGGTGCATGGTATGGTACTGCCACCCTTATTTCTGTGCTGCTGCTGGCAGCGGCACTGCCTTCAGAGCTGGGCGCTCAGTCAGCAGCTGCTGCTCTCTAGCCACCCAGCTCTGAATTTGTGCAGTAATTTTTCCCCCCTAACTCTTTTCAAGCCCGCCCAGAATACATTCCACACATCCCAGTTTAAGAACCGCTGCACTGGGGTACCTGGAAACTAAGCAGCCATGGGGCACGTGCAAGGATCCCATGTGTCAGGGAAGCATAGATAAGCCATGATGGACATGAAGGGGAAAGAGAAGGACCAGGCAGCAGGGAAGCCCAAAACAAAAGGAAATAGTGTGATTAGTGTATGTCAGAAAGGACAAATCTCATATATTAAAGACAATAAAAAGGCATGCTTTCCTTATGCCACTTTTCTAGCAGTTGTGGTTGCCAAAGGGTTGTTGCCTCACAAATGGGAACTTGACTAGGAGAGGAAATGTAGTCCATAAAAAGAACATTTGATGGCTGCATTTTAACCACTGTATGGTAGTTTGTAACAGCAATAGTGTTCAGAAAGTGTGAATGGAAAAATTCTTCAAGATTCCTGTTAGGTTATTAGCTGGGTTTGACACTAATAACTTTGTAGTTATCACCTAAGGTTGGTAGAGAGTGTGCCTCCTCCATATGGTCAGGTATTTTTATACTATAAACTGGCTTGTGCTAACACAATTAGTAATGAAAAGAACACCTCCTTTGTTTTATTTATCACTGTTAGGATCAATTAAATTCAGAACACTGGCATTTTGTTGTTGGGAAACAAGGGGGAAATCCTGGCTTTCTTTACACTACTAGATTCACCACTTTCCACAGCTGTCAGAGCACTCAAAGTCCATTACAACAGCGTTACACCAGAGATGATCACCCAATAATAGCCCAGAAGATCTGTCATTATCCCGTTGAATGACACTACACCCTACATTGATATTAATGGATATTTCATTGGATTCAGCCACTTATACTATCCTGAAAGTTTAGGGAACAGTCTCCAAACAAATCCTTTTCCATATAGTATACTCCCTCAAGGCAGAATTCACTCCAATATAGAGGGCCCACACAATACCCTCTGTACCACAGGGCCTTCTCATCAGGGCCAGCTCTAGCTTTTTTGCCACCCCAAGCAAAAAAAAAAAAAAAAAAGGCAGCCGCAGGAGCACGTGGAGGGCAGTCAAGGCGGCTCCCAGGGGGGTGAAGGGTGGCGCCTGCCCACTCCCTCCGCCCGTGGGCAGCCAGGTGCTGCAGCCCGCTTGCAGCCGGGCGAGAGGGGCTCTCCCCTCCGGCCTTGGGGTACCTCTCCCAGTCGGGCAGGCGGAGCCCCCGGGGGCTGCAGGAGGTGCTGGCTCAGCCCCTCCTTTAAAGGCGGTTCGGCTGGGCCGGGCTCAGAGCAGGGCGGGAGGCGGAGGCCGGTGCAGGCAGCAGGGAGTGGCGTGTCCCGGGGAGCCCGGCAGCACGGTGAACGGCGGGGATCATTAGTTCCTGCCCACCCGGGCTGGGGTCCGTGGCCCTGCAGGGCTAGGCTGGGACTGGCGGAGCACGGGGAGCCAGCCGGGGGCTCCAGAGCTGCGGACCAGGCTACCAAAGCCACAAAAAAAAAAAGAACCACAGCAGGGCAGCCGGAATATGCCGCCCCAAGATTGGCCGGAATGCCGCCCCTTACAATGTGCCGCCCCAGGCACCTGCTTTCTCGTCTGGTGCCTGAAGCCGGCCCTGCTCCTCATCAGTCCAGGATGGAGAGGAGGGAGGACACGCTGGTGTCACAAAGGTGATTTTCCTGCCACCCTTACTAAGCCAGCGCAGACTGAGCATTTGGAGTGGACTGGGAAAGTGATAATTACGGTAAATCTGCACTTGAAAGATCCAGTGGGCAAAAACCCAATGTAAAGGGCACAAAGAACAACAGCCAATATCCCAATCCACAGACTAAAATAGCAGGCAAGGATAGACTGCAAGCAACCACACAGCCTGCCTGCATGTCAAGGGTGAATACTGTCCCATCAACCCCCTTTCTACTGTGTATAAGGAAGGATGAATTTGACCTCCAAGCAGACAGTAGCCCCCTGATCCAGAGTCCACAGAACTCAATGGAAGTCTTTAGATCGGGGCCTGTGAGAGACCCATCTTCTCTCAGTTTATAGCTCCTTCCTTGATCCTAGCTATGCCCAGTGTGTACATCACTGGAAATTCCAAGAGGGGCTGCATAACACACTCAAATCCTCAAGGGAGAAAACATTCATTTTTAATGTTATATTTAGTAACATTTAGCGCTAGATGCAAAAATGCTTTAACATCTAGAAATTAAAATCCTTTTTAAGATAATTAAATCAGCTTTCAAGCAATTCTGAAACTTGCTTGAAGTCTCCTGTATACTGATGCCCATTTGTGATTCTCCAGCAGGTTACCACCACCAACAGATTCAGAATAGCCAGGAAGATTTTGTTCAAATATAGCACAGTTTTAATTCATAGCAAGAAGTTTGTCTTCTGAACACTCACATGATTGGGCTAAACAAAAATAAGCCCAGATTTCCTTTAAAAACAGTTGAAAACAAATATTTTCATGTGTTTATTTTAAAAAGTTTAATTTCTTCAGTTCTGACCAATGTTTTACAAACATAATGCTTCTACTAGGTAGGACCTATAACACTGCTCTACAGCCAAAATGCTTCTGAAATAAATGTAGTCAAACTTTACTAATTCTGGGTCACTGAGAACGAAAATGATGCTTAAAATTGTTGATTGGCTCTAGTTTTCAAGATATGCTATTGGGTCAGTATATACGACCCTTGACTTGGGAATGGCGGAGGATAAGTGAGTTATAAAGGGAAGGGATCTCAATTTAAACCAGAAATGACTAAAATACATCTTTGACTGGATCTTTTGAATAAATCTATGACGGTTTGGACAGTACTTGCTTTTTAGGCAAAACAATGAATGATGCAATCTGAAGCTGGTATTGCGTCATACATGATATGAATTGCATCATGTTATTCCTAGAAGTCATGGATGATGCAATCATAACGAAGCTTACATCACTCTGCTGAACAAATTGCCCTATATCAGCTCTAGAAATCACACAGTATCGTGCTCTCTTATTTGTCAGTGTTTGATTTTGCAAAGGGACACATTTCTGTTTAGCCAAAGTGAGCAGAGATGCCTCGTACTTGTGTGAACAGTGCAGATAACTTCTGCTATGTTTGTGGTGAAGTGACTTTTGCATCACAAAAGCGCAGTATAACCACTATGGTTAAGAAAGCCTATCACCTTTATTTTGGCTGCAAAACTGGAGATCAGGACAAGAGGTGGGCCCCACACATATGCTGCAACACTTGTGCAACAAATCTTCACCAGTGGTTGAACAGGAAAAGGAAATCTATGTCTTTTGCAGTGCCAATGGTTTGGAGAGAGCCAACAGATCATACCAGCAATTGTTACTTCTGCATGGTGCCTCCAGTTGGGAAAGGTGTGTCAAAGAAGAAAAAGTGGACTGTGCATTATCCAAACATTCCATCAGCTATACGCCCAGTACCCCACGGAGAAGGACTGCCGGTTCCTGATGCACCAGAATCATTCTCACTTGAGTCAGACGAGGAAGAGAATGAAACTTCTGGTCCTGAACCATCAATGTCACAGGACCCACATTTTCTCCCATCCTCCTCCTCTGAACCACACCTCATAACACAAGGTGAACTGAATGACCTTGTCAGGGATTTGGAACTACCCAAGAGTAAGGCAGAGCTGTTGGGCTCCAGACTACAGCAGTGGAATCTCCTGGCAGGTGATGTTAGGGTTTCCATGTTCCGTGACCGTCAAAAGGATCTTGTCCCATTCTTCTTCATGGAAGGTGATCTTGTAGCCTGCAACAACATCGATGGTGTGATGGCAGCCCTCAACATCGTTCACGATCCAGATGAGTGGAGACTGTTCATTGATTCATCGAAGACGAGTCTTAAAGCTGTTTTACTGCATAATGGCAATGTTTTGCCATCAATTCCAGTTGGTCATGCAGTCCATCTGAAGGAAACCTATGACAACATGAAACAACTTTTGAGGTGCATAAACTATGACCAACATCAGTGGCAGCTTTGTGGAGATTTGAAGGTTGTTGTTCTCTTGCTTGGTCTGCAGACTGGATACACAAAGTACTGCTGTTTTCTCTGCGAATGGGATAGTCGTGCAAGAGATTCCCACTACATCAAGAAAGATTGGCCACTCTGAGTCATTGGAGCCTGGGAGGAAAAGTGTTCAGCATCCACCACTTGTTGAATCAAGATAGATTTTATTACCACCCTTACACATCAAGCTGGGTCTGATGAAGAACTTTGTCAAGGCCATTGACAAAACACAAGCAGCTTTCAAGTACCTCTGTGGAAAATTTCCAAGGTTAAGTGAAGCTAAGATAAAGGAAAGTGTCTTTGCTGGTCCTCAGATTCGTGAACTTCTTCGAGATGATGCATTTGACCATGCACTGCGTGGCAAGGAAAAGACGGCATGGAAAGCCTTCCAGTTAGTGGCAATAAATTTTCTCGGAAACAACAAGGCAGACAACTACAGGTTGTTGGTGGAAACCCTCCTCAAGACATACAAAAGCCTTGGTTGCAACATGTCACTAAAGATACATTTTTTGCACTCTCATCTAGATTTTTTTCCCACCGAACTGCGGAGCACTGAGCGACGAGCACGGCGAGCGATTTCACCGGGACATTGCAACAATGGAGAAACGCCATCAGGGCAAATGGAGCCCATCAATGCTTGCAGACTATTGCTGGACAGTGACAAGAGATGCTCCATTTAATGAATACAAGAGACAAGCCAAGAAGCGCCGAGTAGACACTGAATAGGACTAAACTATGTACATAATAGTTTTTTGCCTTTTGTTTCATAATAAATTTTATTTATATAACCCTTTTGCTGATTTTTAAAGTGTTACATAAACGGGACAGGTGAAATATTATCATGTAAAGCAACCATAAACACATGAAAAGACCTAGGTTTACAATTTATGATTAAAATTCTACTATCTACACAATATACATAGACATAAAATGTAAAAACTTAAATATCTTAGAAACAGTAGCCAATCAGTTGTTTTAATTGTCATATTTGAATTCAGCACATCAAAATACATAATAAATAGCACATTTTATCTCTGAAGCAGACGACTTCTCAAAAATTGTAGACCAGTGTAATTGGAGATATGTCAGTTTGTGAGTACAACATATGTGATTGCTAAATTCAGCATCATACAAGATATTTTTGTCCAAAATCCAGTGATTAGAGCCCCAATACTGACAAAACTTATGTGGTTGCTGAAGGTTGTTCATATGAGTTATCCAATGAGAATAACGTTAAACATGCATGTGAGACTTTACAAGATAATTCTGTTGAGCCTGAAACTGTAGCAATGGGAGCTGAACCCATGGTAGTTTAATAGTAATTTAACTAATAGGCTACAATGCCCTGGGTGCCTAGACACAAAAATAATTTATTTTTAAAAGGTAGAAAAGTCACTATGTGAACAGAAGCTGAAATGCTAGACAGTAACACTAGTAACATCAGATGGGCTCATTCTAAAAAAGACTGGTCTTTTGCTTTTTTAAAAAGGCCGTGCACGGCCTGTATCGGTCTTAAACAAGATGGTCAGTGCCATGTCCACACTATAGGACATATTCATATCATAGTAAATCACTCCAGTATATAATGGTAGATGATAATAATACCTAACATACATGGAATACTTTTCAACTACAGACTTTGGGGTAGAAGGAAAGGTAAGGAATTTATTTTTAAAATAATGGAAACTTTCCTACTTACCTTTGGTTTTGTATACATTTGTTTGGGGATAAATCAATCTGACATACCCCTTTATAGAGCAACAATACATAGATGGTTGATTTTTTTGAATTATGTATCTTGCCACAAGGTCTCCAATTAGACATTCAGAATTTAGTACAGATACTAGCATCTGTCTCTACCATGATTATGGCCCTAACAAATTCCCGGCCATGAAAAATGCTGTGAAATCTGGTCTCCCCACTGTGAATTCTGGTCTTTTGTGTGCTTTTACCCTATACTATACAGATTTCACATGAGAGATCTGTGTTTCTCAAATTGGGAGTCCTGACTCAAAAGGGAGTTGCAGGGGCGGAGGGGGGATGGTCGCAAGGTTATTTTAGGGGGGTCATTTTAGAGCTGGGCGGCTGGAGAGCGGTGGCTGTTGGCTGGGCACCCAGCTCTGAAGGCGGCGCCCCGCCAGCAGTAGCACAGAAGTAAGAGGGGCAATACCATACCTGCCATCCTTACTTCTGCACTGCTGCCTTCAGAGCTGGGCGGCTGGAGAGTGGCGGCTGTTGACTAAGGGCCCAGCTCTGCAGGCAGCAGCGCAGAAGGGAGCAATACCATACCAGGCCATCCTTATTTCTGTGCTGCTGCTGGTGATGGCTCTGCCTTCAGAGCTCAGCTCTCAGCCAGCAGCCGCCACTCTCCAGCTGCCCAGCTCTGAAGGAAGCACCAGCAGTAGTGCAGAAGTAAGGGTAGCAGTACCGCAACCCCCCCTACAATAACCTTGTGAGCCCCCACAACTCTCTTTTGGGTCAGGACCCCTACAATTATAACACCATGACCTTTCAGATTTAAATATCTGAAATCATGAAATTTACTATTTTAAAAATCTATGACCATGAAATTGACCAAAATGGACAGTGAATTTGGTAGGACCCTAAAGATGATGATTTTTATGCTATTTCCCTCTGCTTTTCTAAACTGAGTCTTTTGTAGTTTTTAAAAAACAGAACTGAACCAGTTACTTCACAGGTGGGGCGGAGGGGAACCATTGTGCCAAAAGTCCACTGGGTTTATTCATTGCTTCTCAGCTCCCACACCACCCAACAGAATAATTTAGCAATCTCATATTGTTGTGGCATCTAACAGTTAATTTACTTTTAATTAGCATTCACTTACGAAATGGATAAAAGTTTTTTGTTTTTTTTAAAAGAGGAGGTTACTGGGGGAAAGTATTCTAACCAAATTTTTGGAGAAATGGGGAGTGAGAGAGGAAAGTTTTGTGAAAGAAAGGGATAACATCTAGCATATATGATAGTAGTCTGTTAGTAGGAAGTTAAATCTACATAGGTTATTTCCTGTTGTCATATACAATTGTTTCACTTTGAACATTCTTTGCCAAATTCATCTCTGATGCATGGGTGACTTTAGTGGAGAGCTATACCAAGGATGAATTTGGCTCACATTTCAAGGAAGTTGCTTTTAAATACACATACTTTAGACTAACCTGTTTAATGTTATATTAGTTTTAAGACTCTATGATATTTACTCTTGGCATGTCACCTTACGTGCAGTGTGCATCTCATGTGTAACTGAACTATTTTCACTTCCCTGCCATAATAGATTAAACTCCCTGATTCTCCATTTAAAAATAAATAAATAAAATGTCACCATCTAAAATTTATACACCATACAGAATAACTTTGCAATTTGCATCACTTTTAAAGTGGACATTTGGACATTGTACTTACATAAATAATGAGTGGACTGGATTCTGCACATGACTTTAATGGTATTTGAACATGGTGTAAATCAGTCGAGTATTAGGCCCAGCAATCTTTGTAACTGGCAGCCAAGGAGCATACAAATGGGAAAACCATAACACACATCAAGGCAGACAGGTATTTCTAGATATGTTTTGGCAATGGTTCACATATCATGCTCCCAGCACCTGACTAATCCATGCCCAAATAAGCCACTACTTCACTCATTTAGGCCCAAGTTTAAACACACCTGGGCTCTCTTGTAACCACTCAGCACATAAATAATATGCTGTTGTTTTTACTGCCATAAACTAAACTAAGGTGCTGATTCATGAAAAATTAGATTCCAGCCAGCTTCGTTTTGACCCAGCAAGAGGACATTAATATCACATCATGTCAAACTTCTTCCCCCTCCCTTTGTGTTGTGTCCCATTTTAAGAAGGGGGGAGACGGGGTTGTGGGGATGTTTAAAGGGCCAAATAACCATACATATGTGCACACACTAAAGAAACCAGGGCCACATCTGGGACGGGGCAGGCAGAGGCGAGGACACTTTCCTTACAGGTGAGCCGAGTACAAGACAGATATGGCTACCGGGGGTGGGGGCGACCCTACAGAAACATTTCGGAAAGCGCCTCCCCGAGCATCAGCGTTACCTGGAGCCGCTGCCGGACCTTGCGCCAAGAGCCACGGGACCACATCGCTCTGGAGATCAAACTCGGCGCTCAGCTGGAGCAGCATCCCGCGGGTGCCACCCGCCCGGCCCCTGTCTGCGGGAGGAGGAGCGGGGCAGACTCGCAGGAGCTCGGGTCCTGGAGGGGCCGGCGCACCAGCCTCTCCGCTCCCGTGCAGCTGGGGGCGTGGGCGCTGCGCGGCGCTTCCGCCGCCCTCTTCATTCGGGCCGCTGCTTTCGCTTCTGCTCGAGAGCGGCAGCGCTGGGAATAGCCCAGCCCGGCCGGGAGCTGCTCCAAGCTGCAGCCTACTGGGTGCCGGGGATGTCATTCAGCTCCGGGCGACTTGGAGTGGCTGGGCGCGCTGCTCCCCCAGGCCGCAGCAAGAGGGAAGGCTGCGCTGAGCAAACGCCTGTTGTTGCCCGCTTTGCAGCAGGCAGGCACATGATTTTCAGTCCGCCCGGGCTTTCACCTCACCGGGCTGGGATGTGTTGTTTTTTTTGTTGGTGGTGCTTACACAGAGCGCTGAGAAATGGTCCGTGCGTGCTGGTGATAAGTAATTGGTAATAAGATACACCCTAGAGGTTGGCACAAAACCAACCCCCAGATCCAACACCTCCAAACTCAGGGGAATGTTGGATTCTGGGCCAGATCTGCTGCCCTTCGTGGCTCTAAAGCCCTCCAGGAGCCTGTAATGAGGGTACCACCAGCTAATGGTGTCAGCAGTGGAGGGAGGGGGGGTTGTATTATTATTCATTCTTATATTATTACAATAGCACCCAGAGGCCCTGATCAGAATCATGGCCCCTTTGTGCTGGGCAGTTTATAGGCACAGACTAGAGTTCCCCATGCCAACACCAGAGAGATTTCAGATTCAGGCCACAGTCTTGTTACTGGGTGAGCGCAGCTGAAATCCAGCATGAATGATGAGCCGCCCAGTACAGTAGTAGCTTATAGAATCATAGAACTGGAAGGGACCTTGAGAGGTCATCTAGTCCAGTCCCCTGCACTCAAGGCAGGACTAAGTATTATCTAGACCATCCCTGACAGGTGTTTGTCCAACCTGCTCTTAAACATCCCCAATGATGGAGATTCCACAACCCCCTAAGCAATTTATTCCAGTGCTTAACCACCCTGACAGGAAGTTTTTCCTAATGTCCAACCTAAACTGCCCTTGCTGCAATTTAAGCCCATTGCTTCTTGTCCTATCCTCAGGGGTTAAGAAGAACAATTTTTCTCCCTCCTCCTTGTAACAACCTTTTATGTACTTGAAAACTGTTATCATGCCCCTCTCAGTCTCCTCTTCTCCAGACTAAACAAACCCAGTTTCTTCAATCTTCCCTCATAGGTCATGTTTTCTAGACCTTTAATCATTTTTGTTGCTCTTCTCTGGACTTTCTCCTATTTGTCCACATCTTTCCTGAAATGTGGCGCCCAGAACTGGACATAATACTCCAGTTGAGGCCTAATCAGCACGGAGTAGAGTGGAAGAATTACTTCTCGTGTCTTCCTTACAATACTCCTGCTAATACATCCCAGAATGATGTTCGCTTTTTTTGCAACAGCGTTTCGCTTTTGACTCATATTTAGCTTGTGAATGCATTAGGAAGTCATTTGTGAGGTCAAAAAAAGGTCAAATCTGCTTTTGATGTGACACCTCAGTCACTGAGGCGTGGAAAGCCCAGATCTTATGTTGTTGTTTATCATTAGAGTCATTTACTATCCAGAAAGGGCTAAGCAATGTCCAAAAAACAAAAAGACACTTCCTGCCCCAAAGCTCCCTCCCCAACTGTTCCATCAGGCAGATTGAGCCCCTTTTACAATCAGTTTGGAGGGGCTGCCTCCCACCCCCGCTTGGTTGTCCCTGTGGTTGGACCAAGGGGAGGTTAGAGCCAAGTGTCTGGAGGCCCAGTGTCTTGCTGCCTCCCTCCCCCATGTTGACTGTAAATGCTGGCAGTGCAGCTCCAGTGGTTCCCCTGGCTCTCATAGCCCATACAAGCCATGGGGGTAGGGAGGTTCCACTGAAAAAACAGCACAGCTTCAAGTTCAGCTCCACGGATTGCAGCGGGGGGGGGGGGAGCGGAGAGAGACAGAGTGAGTGAGTGTGTGTGTGTGTGTAGGGGGACAGTGCCACAGAGGTGCAGGCTCGGGACAGCCATACATGGAGGAGCACACTCCCAGCATCTGGATCCAGGGGACACAGTCTGGGCCAGGATCAGAAATGCCAAAGCATCAAAAAGAGAAAACATGAATGGTGAATGAACAATTCTCTACCATGCGTAGTATGAGAATCATATGATACTATCTTTTGATAAGATGTATATCTTATACAATGTGAGAAAGGAAACCAGCTTCCACAAAGTAAGAACTATACAGAGCTAACGTAGAGCTCGCCAGTACAATTCATCTTTGTGTCAGTGGCAGAGCTAAGCTGGGGTGAGGGGTGACTATCCCCCTGGCAGCCTTTCAGTGTATGGGCAGCGCCTTTTCAAGAAGATGATGCAATTGACAAAATTGTGCAAGAATTTTCACAAGGAGCTGGAGACTAAACTGGCCCCGCACTCATCCGGCAGATACGGCTTCTGTCCCGCCAGGCTGGGCCAAGCTTCCAACTCCGGGCATTGTGACCTGGTGCATGGAGTCATATGGCAGTCATATGACCCCAAGTGCCATGTTGCAACACCACTCACTCAAATATTGCCTGGCTGCCCCTCCATCATGATCGAGGGTGGCCAATCCAACCCTGAATAGCACTGATGAATGCAGAGATTTGAGGAGCAGAGGGGGAGAGAGAGGGGTGAGTCAACAATGGGGATGGGGGGAAGTGAAAGACAAGTGTCAGGAGCCAGAGCTGTGGGGAGTGGGAGAACAGGAAGGAGCACAAGGGCAGGGGCCGAGTGGGGAAGGTGAAGAGAAGCAAGTGGGAAGAGGAAGCAGGAATAATGGGCCAGTGGTGAGACAAAGGAAGAAGGGTTTATAACCACTACAGCACACTCTCCTACAGAAGAGGGAACAGAACCCAGGATTCCTGTGTCTCATTATTCCTCTGCTGTCTAGCAAACAGCTGTGAAACGTGCTGACAAAATGTGTCTAATCTGCTTCTAGTAGCTGGTTCACATAGTACAGCCTACTATTGCTACTGTTAGCTCAAGTGGTAGAGGTATGTGCTATGGATTTAAAGGTTGCAACCGCATGATGACCCCTGTGGGAGGTCAATATGGGTTCAGATGATAGAATTTCTGGGTTTTTTTTCAAAAAGGTCTAGGAAATTACCCACAAAATTGTAAAATGTCCACGACACTATCAGGGCCGATGAGTGGGGGGGAAGCCGGTACAAATTACTGGGGCCCGGCGGTCTGGAAGGGGGCCCGGGGCCCGGCTTCCCCCCCTCTCGTCGCCTTACCGGGGCCCGGCGGTCCGGAAGGGGGCCCCGGGCCCGGCTTTCCCCCTCCCCCTCGTCGGCCCTGTTTAGCCGGTCCGCCCTTGCTGGGGGGCCCGAAAAATTTTTTTTACTGGGGCCCTGTAGCGAGGCGGTGGGATACCCCACAGCCCCGCTGAGGGACGAACCTCCCCTAACACCAATGTGGGCGGGACCACTGGGTCCTGCGCCCGCCCCTCAGAGGTCACGGCGCAGGCCCTGAAGTATAAAAGCCCACCTGCAGAGCTCAGTTGAGAACCAACCGCCGGAGAGATCAGATGTCGGTGACCAATCTTGGGAGATGGCAGCAGGCCGCGGCCGGCCTGAGGTCGCACTGGGCCAGCCGAGCCTATCCCTCGCTCGTTACCCCGAGGACTGGCCGAGCCTGCCCCTTTCCAGCTACCCCAAGGAGGAGCCGAGCCTGCCCCTTTCCAGCTACCCCGAGGAGGAGCTGAACCTGCCCTTCGCTACCTACCCAGAGGAACCGATGCTGTTAGAGACCGCCGAGGACACTAGCACGACCCAGGTACCCTACGAGGGAGAGTGTGGAAGTAGCCTGGGGGCAGCTGACCCCAGTCTGGCTGCAGCACTACCAGAGCCTATGTCGGTGTGTTGCAGCCAGGATCCCCACTGACAGCAGCGAGTTTCCGCCGCTGCTAGGGCCCTGGGCTGGGACGCAGTGGAGTGGGAGGGCCTGCATCCCCCCTGCCACCCACCCCTTGGGTGGCAGACTCCCCCTTTCCCTGTCCTGGAGAGGCTAGGATCTCTTGCTTATTGATTCAGCCCCTGCTTAAGGGCCTGAGTTCGTGACTGTGTGGTTGCTGCCCCGCCCTGACCTAGGGCCTGGGCTGCTACAGAACTATTAACTCAGCCCCTGCTTAAGGGCCTGAGTCCCTGACTGTTTGGTTGCTGCCCCGCCCTGACCTAGGGCCTGGGCGTCTGTATAGAACTATTGGCTCAGCCCCGGCCTAAAGGGCCTGAGCCCCTAACAGTGTGTTTACTGTCCCAACTACCGCAGGGCCAGGACTGACAGCGAACTAGAGCGAGGCGGTGGGATACCCCACAGCCCTGCTGAGGGACGAACCTTGGCCAAGCCCCATTACAGGCCCGAACCGGCTCTTGGCAGCCCTGGACACGATCCATCCTGTTTCATATCCAGGACATGATCCATTGTGAGCACTGAATTAAACAGGAGTTCTTTGGAAAAAAATAGTATGTGAACATGTCATTAAAGACTGTATCATAAAGTGTGTGCACAAAGGGGGTGAATGAAGGTTGCACAGACAACCTTAATTCTAGGATTTCCTAACATTTTAGTGCTTGACGTTGCAACCTTACTATTCTTTTAACATAGTTGCATGCATGTTATATGTGTGTGTGCATAGGTGCTGACTCTGTGGGTGCTCCAGGGCTGGAGCACCCACAAAAAAAAATTAGTGGGTGCTTAGCACCCACCGGCAGCCAGCTCCCCCCATCCAGTGCCTCCTGCCGATCAACTCCTCCCCCTTCCCTCCCAGGGCTTCCTGCCCGCCGCAATCAGCTGTTCTGTGGTGTGCAGGAGGTGCTGGGGGGGAGGGGGTAGAACTGGATGGGAAGGGGTGGGGCCTTGGGAGAAAGTGGGGAGTAGGGGCGGGACCTAGGGCTGAACAGGGGTTGAGCACCCCCAGGAAAAGTAAGAAGCCAGCGCCTGTGTGTGCATCTATAGCACACTGACACTTATTTCCCAACATTCATTTGAGAGAAGGCAAACAGCTATATAAAGTACAGGGAAAACTTAGATCCAATAGGAAATAAGTCAATGAAAACAAATATAAAAAGCCATTGAAATTTATGAATGATTCTTAACTTAGCATTTGGAGACAGACTTCTTTTGAATGAGGGTAGGAGAGAAAAGCAGAATATACTGTCAAATTTAAATGAAACTCAGAGTGGCCCATTTAGTGATATAGGCAACCTCAGCAACTGCTTGGGACCCCATCCTTTGAGAACTATCATGCAGACCCTTGCAGCTTATGGCCAACCCAGTCGTTTTCACACCTTCCAATCAGTGGGAGCAAAAGGGGAATCACTGCCTGAGATCTTCCTCTAGAAGCAGGATCCCCAAGAGAGGGTACTGGGTTTTGCTTGGAGCTCTGTTAATCAGAAGGCTATCTCATACCAGTATTACTGCTTTGTGGTGTCATGAAGACCTAGTTCATTCCTACTGTCTCCTCAAGACAGTAGTGGTCGGGTGTCTACTACAGCAGCTATCACCTGAATAGTGACTAATATTTAGCTGAGGTGGGGTTGCTGCCCCTCCCTTCCTGCTCTGCCATTGTTTTGTCCTGTTTTTATTTTCTCACTTCCCCTTTTAATGTTCAATGCTGAGACCCATTTCCTCCAAGACTGAAGCAAATATGTCTGTATAGATTGGCGATTACTACATAAAGTGATTCTTTCCTTTGGGAGACTGGTGGCAATCTCTATAGGCCCAAGGAGCCAGGTTAACTCTTAGCAGCACAATGCGTTCCTCACAAACCACAAAGCTGACTTGCACTTACATTTTTTAAACCATTCTCTAAGTAAGAATAAGAAACTCTGTATGGTATAATACAGGTTCAGCACACAGGTATTTAAAATTTAGGGGCTTGATCCAGAATCCAGTAATATCAATAGAAAACCTTTCATTGACTTCAGTGTGCTTTGAATCAAGCCCTACCTCCCCAAGCTATTTTAGGTAAATAAGTAGAGCCCTGCGTAGATACAAAAGTTGTATCCACATCTGAGCCACAAACATGGTCCACGGATATCTGTAGATATAAAGCAGATATCCGCAGATTTGCAGGGCTCTATAAATAAGGATATATCAGGTGTGCCTTATAGTGGAAAAGAAGCTGGTTAAAGAAATACTTTGAATTTACAAAATTATATATTTATTTACATGTTCTAATTTTTGTTAAGGAAAATTATAGTTAAAATTCAATTTACTGCTAATCATTTGTGCTGTTTGTTTACTTTTTGCATTTCTCTCAGCTTGCACAGTGAAACCCAATTGTGAGCTTCACTTTCTGTTTCTAGTCAGATTCACTTCCTGGTTCTCATGCACTACCACATTGTTAGTGTTGGTTTGGGTTTCCAGCACTGCAGGAAATATTTAAATGTAAAAATTAAAAATAAAATAAACCAATATGTTTTAATATGATACTTCTACTCATATAAATTTTTGTTAAATCCTCTGTGATAAAACATACAATCTGTGTCCCTAATCTTGCAAATTACTCTATGCAGGTGAACCCCTGTATCTGCTCTGTAGAGCCCCTTTGAAGTCAGTGGAGCTCCATGCAGACATGGGAGTCTGTCCCCAGGGAGCAATTTTGCAGAATGGAAGTCTAAATCACAATCTGTTGTGAAAAAGAGGCAGATTTAGTTATTTGTTGCTTTTGTTTTTTAAAAAAGGTCCTTTATTAAGGACAATAACTCATAGTAAGTTTTTAGCATATCGCAGGATTGGACCTTGACCTAGTCAAGGTTGGTGGATATATCATCAAAAGTGCTTTTGATCATGTGATGACCAGAAATAGGATTCTGCACAACAGTTTAAAAATTCTTATACTTATTGCACACTTATTTATTCTCGTCATTGTTTCTTTACAGATAACTCATGTAGCTGGAATTACAGAATCACTTGTTTAAAATAAATTTTACATAGTTAAATAGACCTATAAATAAAGAAGAGTATGAAACATTAGGCCATGAAACTTCCATGTGTTCTTTATAAAGAACCTCCACTTAAGACTTCTGCCATAGTGGAAACCACAAAAACAGGGTATCTGAAGCAATTCAGTAAAATCTTAGCAGCGTGGCAAACATCTCATAGCTTCTTTTGAAAGAAGCTCTTTTCCAGATGGTCTAGCAACACAGGATTAATTGTGATCTCTCCTGGAGAGGGGATTCCTTGAAGAACTTTGTCAGCCAATGTAAGTTCTTGAATAAACAAAAAATATGTAAATAAATTACTCTGTACACAAAGGTTGGTCATTGTGTTCATGTCAATGTCCCTAGGAAATACAAATTGGATGCAAATTACAATATACATTTCAGTAGTAAACATAAAGGTCAACATTCAAGGGCAGTTTATCAGGATAGTTTTACTGCAAGCTATGGAAATAAAATCTCTTTAAACACAGAACTTCCCTTTCTTTTACAGACTTCTGTACAGTCTTTTACAGACTTTCAAACACTATAAAAACAGTGGGCCAGACCCTAACCTGGCGTAAATCAGAATAGTTCCCTTGAAATCAACCAACTGAGTACTGATCTTGCAAGACATCAGCGTTCTCATACGGATTTCATTGCTTTGTGGATATGTGTTCCCATGCTTTGTTATAAATCATGCTAGGAAATATTTAATTTCTCAGTTTAATTACTAATGAAGGACCCTATTTTGCTACTCCGATGTTGAGTAGTACTTTACTCTGCAAATAGGCTCACTGATATCAACACCACAGGCCTGATGCAAAGCTCACTGAAGTCAGTGAGACTGCTAATGAAGTAAGGTACAACAGTGGGAGGGAGGGAGGCAGAATGGAGCCCAGAGAGATCTGTGACCTGTTTTCTTCCTTCAGTTCTCTCTCCGAGGCCCCATCTCTTAGGCTCCTTTGTTCTTTTCACAAAATAATCCTTGCGAGCATTGATCAAAGCTCTGAATACACACTGACTGTTTAAGGAACTACTTGCTCTGGGTTTGTTCTCTGAGAGGGGAGCCTCACTAAGACCATCAGTATAGTTTAGAACTTAGATACTTGCTATTGTCTTTCTGGTCTGTTATTTTTTATCTTGTTTTTCACTTTAATTCAAGAGGATGCTATTGATACTCAGTGTCAGGTTTAGTAAATACTGAAACATGGATTGATACAACACTGCATTTGATTAGCACGTTAATTTTAGTTTGCTCCATGTTTTTTATTTTTGTTTACATTAATGTTGCTTTCATTATAATTTTATGTTTTATTTTAAAATAATAAAATACAACAATTTAAAAGACACAAAAAAAATGTTTTACTCAAATGTTGCTACCAGGAATTTAAGACTTCAGCATGGACTACAGCAAACTATAGACAGTGACCACATAGTACTAACACTTTGTCATCCTCCTGGTATATCAGGGGTGGACAAATTTTTTGGCCCAAGGGCCACATCTGGGTATGGAAATTGTATGGCGGGCCATGAATGCTCATGAAATTGGGGATTGGGGTGCGGGCCCTGAGGTGGGGCCAGAAATTAGGAGTTCAGGGTGTGGGAAGGGGCTCCAGACTGGGGCAGAGGGTTGGGGTACGAGGGGAGGGGTTAGGGCTCCAGCTGGGGGTGTGGGCTCTGGGATGGGGCTGGGAATAAGAGGTTGGGGGTGCAGGAGGGTGCTCTGAGCTGGGACCGAGGGGCTCAGAGGGCAGGAGGGGGATTGGGGGTTGGGGCGCAGGAGGGGGTCAAGGGTGCAGGCTCCGGGCAGCACTTACCTCAAGCAGCTTCTCAAAGCAACAGCATGTCCCTCCTCCGGCCTCTATGTGTAGGGGCGGCCAGGGGGCTCTGCACGTTGCCCCGTCTGCAGGCGCTGCCCCTGCAGCTCCCATTGGCTGTAGTTCCTGGCCAATAGGCGCTGCGGGGGTGGTACTTGGGGCAGGGGCAGTGTGCAGAGCCCCTGGCTGCCCCTACACATAGGAGCCAGAGGTGGGACACGCCGCTGCTTCCGGGAGCCGCACGGAGCCACAGCACGGAGCAGGGCAAGCCCTGGACCCCGCTCCCCAGAGGAGCTTGAGGGCCAGATTAAAACATCTGAAGGCCTGGATGGGCCCCCCGGGCCGTAGTTTGCCCACCCCTGTGCTATAGGGTTGGATCCTGTGCTCATTGAAATCAACAGAAAACTTCCAATTGACTTACTTGGGCTTTGCATCAGGCCCTTTATACACACATCTTCAGATGATTATTTGATCTTTCCCCTCTCCAGCTTCCTGTTGTATTTATTATTGGCCAACAAAAAGGTGATTTCTAGTTACCATTTTATTTTTAACAATACCTCATCTGTACGTTACACCATTTGCCCTTTTGATAAAACCCAGCACTTTAAATAAATTCAAATTCTCCATCCAAATCTTTGAAAACATTTCCCTAATAGGTCCTAAAAATACCTTTTATTTGTCGTACACATTGGCTTCAAACAAATGACACATTGATAAACAGGGAGGAGTGTGTAGGTGTGCTTGATTTGCCACACAGCTGTTTCTTTTTCCAAAATACTTGCAGAATACAGTCTGACTATTTTTAACAATTAACTATTTATAGGGTTCAGCTAAAAGCCTTATCCTCCAGCCCTTCCTTACTCAGCCAAAATTCCCTATTAACACTGAATTTTAGGGACTTCATCCTGAAAACTCTTACTCATGTGAGGAGCCTTTACTTGCTTACCTGCCTTCAATGAACCTACTTGCTTGTAGGATTGGTCCCCAAGTCAATGGGGACTTGTATGCACTGTAGGATCAAGCTCTAGTTATGTATGTATTATTTATACAGTGCCGTGAATGTACAAAGAAAGATCAGATACAGAGCAAAATTCTGTTCAAAATTCAGTTGCACTGTTGTAAATCAAGAATAACACCATTAGGTTTATATTGCTGAGAATGAGAGAAGAATTCAGACCAAAGTTTTTACATTTGCATTGGCCTTATTATAGAAGGGATTGGGTGTAAAATGTCAAATGTTTCTAAAACATAACAGAAATATTAGCAAAGAAATTTAAAATGTGTTTTAATAAGTTATTATTCTAATGTTTTTAATAGTAGTATACCATTGCAATAATAAATGATTACATTATTTGATATGATAATTAGTGGAATCATCTCAGCCTATTAGCAGCTTAACTATACAGAACCTATTGAAAAAGGTTAAACATTAATTTTTCATTATGTATGGGCAGATTGAAATAATAGCACTTAGCACTTAACATCTTCAAAGCACTGTACAATCATTAATCAATTAACCAGTACTACACCCCCATTAGGTAAGTAAGTGCTACTGTAGAAACATAGGAATTGCCATACTGGGGCAGACCAATTATCCATCTAGCCTAATAGCTTGACAGTGGACAGTAACAGATACTACAGAGAAAGACACAAGAAATCCATACTGGAATAACCTGCCTGTAGGGGAAATTTCTTCCTAACTTCCATCCATTAGTGAGTGTTGATGTCTTATATCCTATCTGTAATTGTGAATGTTTTTATTATCTGTATACATGTCTAATGTGTTTTAGAATCCTACTAAACTATTTTCCTCAGTGGTATCTTGTAGCAATGAGCTCCATAACAGAAATTAAAATGAACAGGCACAAGGGTAAAATGCCTACAAACTGCATGGAGACTATTTAAAAAACATAACAGAAGTTCAAACTAAATTTATACCCCAAATAATAATAATAAAAAAGTAAGAGGACCAAAAAAATGCCACCAGGGCTAACCAGCAGCGTAAAAGAGGCAGTTAGAGGCATCCTTTAAAAATTGGAAGTCAAATCCTACTGAAGAAAATAGGAAGAAGCAAGTCAAGTGTAAAAGTATAATTAGGCAGCCCAAGAAAAAAATGAAGAATAATTAGCTAAAGACACAAAAGCTAACAACAAAACATTTTTTAAAGAACATCAGAACCAAGAAGACTGCAAACAGGCAGTGGGGCTACTGGACAATTGAGGTGCTAAAGAAGGACTTAAGGAAGACATGGTTATTGCAGAAAATGAATTCTTTGCTTCTCTCTTCACTGTGAGATCTCCATACCCGAGCCATTCTTTTTAGGTAACAAATCTGAGAAACTGTCCCAGATTGAGGTGTCAATAGAGGAGGTTTTGGAACAAATTGATAAATTAAAGAGTAATCAGTCACCAGAACAGATGGTATTCATCTAAGAGTTCTGAAGGAACTCAAATATTAAACTACTAACTGTGGTATATAACCTAGCACTTAAATCAGCCCCAGTGCCAGATGACTGGAGGATAGCTAATGTAATGCTAATTTGTTTTAAAAGCTCCAGAAACGATCCTGGCAATTCCAGGCAATTAAGCCTAACTTCAGTATAAGGCAAATTGGTTGAAACCATAGTAAAAAACAGAATTATCAGACACATAGATAAACACGGTATGTTGGGGAAGAGTCAACACAGCTATTGTAAAGGGAAATCATGGCTCACCAATCTATTAGAGTTCTTTCAAGGTGTCAGCAAACATGTGGACAAGGTTGATTCAGTGGATATAGTGTACTTGGACGTTCAGAAAGCCTTTGACAAGGTCTCTCACCAAATCCTCCTAAGCAAAATAAGCAATCATGGGGTAAGAGGGAAGGGTTTCTCATGGATCAGTAATTGCTTAAAAGATAGGAAAGAAAGGGTAAGAATAAATGGACAGTTTTCACAATGGAAAGAGGTAAATAGCAAGGTCCTACAAGGAACTGTACTGGGCCCGTGCTGTTCAACATATTCAGAAATGATTGGAAAATGGGGTGAACAGTGAGGTGGCAAAATTGGCAGACAATACAAAATTACTCAAGATAGTTGGGTCCAAAGCTGACTGAAAACAGGGCCAGCTCCAGGTTTTCTGCTGCCCCAAGCGGCAGGGGGGGGGAAAAAAGCGCCGATCAGCGGCACTTCGGCGGCAGCTCAATCGCGCCACTCCATTCTTCGGCGGCAGTTCGGAGGCGGGTCCTTCACTCCCTCTCTTCCTCTTCGGTGGCGGCACTTCCGCAGCAGCTCAAAGAAGAAGAGAGGGACTGAGGGACCCGCCGCCGAATTCCTGCCGAAGACCCGGACATGCCGACCCAATAGTGGACGGAGTGCTGCCCCTTTGTATTGGCCGCCCCAAGCACCTGCTTCCTTAGCTGGTGCCTGGAGCCGGCCCTGACTGCAAAGAGTTACAAAGGGATCTCACTAAACTGGGTGACTGAGCAACAAAATGGCAGATGAAATTCAATGTTGGTAAGTGCAAAGTAATGCACATTGGAAAAAATAATCCCAACTATACATACAAAATTATGGGGTCTAAATGATCTGTTACCACTCAAGAAAAATCTTGGAGCCATCATGAATAATTTTCTGAAAACATCTGCTTAATGTGAAGTGGCAGTCAAAGAAGCTAACAGAATGTTAGGAACACTTAAGAAGATAGATAATAAGACAGAAAATATCATAATGCCACTATATAAATCCATGGTCTACCTACACCTCAAATACTGCGTCATCTAAAAAAAGATATATTAGAATAGGTAAAGGTACAGAGAAGGGCAACAGAAATGATTAGAGGAATGGGACAGCTTCCATATGAGGAGAAATTAAAAAGACTGGTACTACTCATTTTAGAAAAGAGATGACTAAGAAGGGATATGATAGAGGTCTATAGAATCATGAATAGATCAGCAGATCAGCTGTTCAATGGCATGCAGGAGGCGCTGGAGGGGGGAGATCAGGGGCAGGAAGAGGTGGAGGAGGGGGCAGAACGGGGTAGGAAGAGGCGGGGCGAGGACTTGGGGGAAAGGGTAGAGTGGGGGTGGGGCCTGTGGCAGAGCAGGGGTCGAGCACCCCCCGGGAACTCAGAAAGTCAGTGCCCTTGATAGGATTTACAGAATAATTTGTTTGGAAATTTACAGATATTCCAAGGGTAAATCCATTAAATAATTTATGGGTTAAAATTAATTGGAAAATGGATCCTTTAAGAAATTTAGCACCCTGCGTTAGATCTCTTTTATTTGTCCTGAGGAATTTTAATAACACTAACAGACTTTTCAACTTTTCTGTATAGCTAAAACTCACTGAAATCTTGTTGCATTCACTATATTTTACATTTTTTTATTGATTATTGGTTGACTAATGATGAATGATAATTTTTGCCATTATTTCTTAAGTGAAAGTTTATCCTTCAACAAAGTTTGCCACTTAATCGGTTTCACAGAATTCCATGAAGAATTGCCCATAGCAATATCGTGTGGGGAGGAGCACCAAAAAAAAAAAAGGTTAACGTGTCTTTAAAAATCACTATCACCTAATTTGGGACTAAAAACACTAAAACAGGGGTGGCCAGCCTGTGGCTCCGGAGCCACATGCGTCTCTTCAGAAGTTAATATGCAGCTCCTTGTATAGGCACCAACTCTGGGGCTGGAGCTACAGGCGCCAAGTTTCCAATGTGCCCAGGGGTGTCCATTGCTCAACCCCCAGCTCTGCCACAGGCCCTGCCCCCACTCCACCCCTTCCCGCCCCCTCCCCTGAGCCTGCTATGCCCTTGCTCCTCCCACTCCCCCTCCGAGCCTCCTGCATGGCACGAAACAGCTGATCGGGATGTGTGGGGAGGCGCTGATTGGAGGGGCTGCTGGTGGGCGGGAGGCGCTGGGCGTGGGAGAAGAGAGCTTATGACCTATTACTGTGGCTCTTTGGCAACGTACATTGGTAAATTCTGGCTCCTTCTAAGGCTCAGGTTGGCCACCCCCGCATTAAAATGTCTTAATTATAATAATATGGTTATTGCATGATGTCACAACGAGGCAGAGTTAAGGTTGTCTGGATGCCCTAACTTTACATTGTCATACCTTAATTTGTTTGGATTTCTGTTGAGTTTGACCTGAATTCTGAATTACCTGGATTTTATAATGTTTATTTTTGTAAAAATTACATCACTGTATTATATTTTACTCTTAAATTACTATGTACTGTTACTGTTTTTGGCTGAGAGTATAGATGTGGCTCAAGCAAAAGCCTTCCTTTCCCTTTCATGAGGGCTAGATATTTTAGACTTGGTGGAAAGTATAAATCAAGTGCTGAGGTACAAATTTGTTTGATAGTCTTAAATTTGCCTTTCCTTAAAACCCTGAGATAACACAATTAGTTCTTAATGCAAAGGTGCACGGAGGTCAGCATGCTAAATCATTTAAATGTAGACATATCTCAAGTTGTCTGAAATGTGGTGAAATGAAGTCTATGTCAATAGAAAAGGTAGAAATTTATAGAACCCACAACCGACGTGCTATTGCACATTTTTTGAAAGGTTTTAGAACAGCTCAACCAATGGGAATTTTGCAGAGCAGCAACATTTCTTATAATCCAGCTGAATTTAGAAAATTTGTTCCTTGTCTCCAACAAAACAACTTGCTGATGTAATCAGCAGAGTCACCATATTCCAGAGAAAGGCTAGCAGCAGCCTGCAGAGCCACAGTTCCAACCCACTAATCATGCATTGTTCATACTGTTGAGAAATGATCTGAGGAGTTCTGTAGGAATGCACAGCATGCAACATCTCATCTCTCAAAATAATTTTAGACTGTAGCCTTTTTAACTGTGATGATTTAGCAGCTATGGTTCTTAACATGAGCAGTACATTCTTGCCCCTTGTCAACTGGATCTTTCTATCTAGGGTTAGGATCTGCAGAGGAAAACAAAGTGGTTAGCTGTGAAGATCCTTTTTTAATGACTGATTTACAGAAATATAAGTCTGTACTTCTGTGCAAATGTTTATATACTCAATTATTGATGCATACACAAATAGACCACTTAGGTGTGCTTTATCAGGTTTCATTTGTACAGTAGAACCTCAGAGTTATGAACACAAGAGTTATGAACTGATGGTCAACCATACACCTCACTGGAAACCATAAGTATGCAATCAGGCAGCAAGAGACCAAAAAAAAAAAAAAAAAAAAAAAAAAAGCAAATACAGTACAGTACTGTGTTAAACGTAAACTACTAAAAAAATAAAGGGAAAGTTTAAAAAAAAAGATTTGACAAGGTAAGGACATTGTTTCTGTGCTTGTTTCATTTATAATAAGATGGTTAAAAGCAGCGTTTTTCTTCTGCACGGTAAAGTTTCAAAGCTGTATTAAGTCAATGTTCAACTGTAAACTTTTGAAAACAACCACAATGTTTTGTTCAGAGTTACAAACAACCTCTATTCCAGACGTGTTCGTATCTCTGAGGTTCTACTGTAGCCGATACATATGATTGCACCACCAGTGTCCACCTTAGGCAGTAACATACTGGTGGAGTACAGCTGCATCTATTGATACAAGGGTTGGGGCGGTTCATACTTCATAGCTAGGCCAAGTTTATTGTATGCACCTGGGTCTCAGTTCATCCCTCCATTCCACCCCACAAGCTCCATGGGTGCCACCCGCCAATTCTCCTCTATTTCAGGGACTCCCTGCAACCCCCCCCACCCCCATGCATGGGACTATGGCCAGGGCTCTGAGCCACTCCATTCCCTCCTCTGCCACATGCCAGGGTCCCCAATCTCCCTCCTGCCAGGGATTGATTCGTGTGCCCCTCATTCCTCCCTCTGCCCATACTAGGCTCCACCTCCCCCCAAAACAGTTCTATGCGTCCCCATCCCCCTCACCCCATTCACCCTTCCCCCCATATCAGGATTCCCCATGCGCTCCTCCATGCTAGGGTATGTGTGCACACCCTCTGTCCCCCTTCACCTTTCTTCTTCTTTTTTTCTGGGAGATAAGACATTGAGGCCTGGTCTACACTGGGGTGGGGATGTGGTCCATCTAAGTTACACAACTTCAGCTACGTGAATAACGTAGCTGAAATCAACGTACTTAGATCTACTTACCGCGGTGTCTTCACTGCGGTAAGTCGATGGCTGACGCTCTCCCGTTGACTCCGCCTGCGACTCTCGCCCCGGTGGAGTACCGGAGTCGACGGGAGAGCGCTCGGCGGTCAATTTATCGCATCTAGACTACATGCGATAAATTGACCTCCACTGGATCGATCGCTGCCCGTTGATCCAGCGCGTAATATAGACATGCCCTTAGGGTGTTAACATGTTTGCCTTGTAGACATATCCTGAGAACAGGATCAGGATACCTGTGTGTAATCTTAAGAATTAACTGAA
Organism: Emys orbicularis; assembly: GCF_028017835.1. Taxonomy (NCBI): domain Eukaryota; kingdom Metazoa; phylum Chordata; order Testudines; family Emydidae; genus Emys; species Emys orbicularis. Next base: position 27,309,213 of record NC_088683.1, on the reverse strand, counting down.
TTTGCAATGTGGCTGCAACAAACAGATGGCCATGTTTATCTGTAATTAATTGGTTGTGATAGCCTGCCAAGGTGGTATTGTCTTGTGCCATTATGAAGGAGGGGGAAATGGACATCTTATTCTTGAAAGAGAAACCATTGACATGATTGGGCTTGATGGAGAAAAGGGTCAATAAAGCAATAACAGTGTAGGGATTGCTACAAGGAATGGAAAATAAAGCTGCATATTAGTGAAAATGTGTAAATACAGAGTGAAATACAGAGGTTTTCTTTGAAGAGTAAAAATGTAGACACAAAATTATGCTAGACCTGTAATTTACCACATGATGATATATCATCTATTTATACTTGTCCAATGCCAGTGACAGCACTGGCATTAAACCACATATGTCCTAGTAACAGAGTTGGCTTAGAGTTGTTGTATTGTTCCAGATGCTAGATGCATATTTAAGCTACTTCTATATCACGAGAACATGGTCAAAACTACCATGAGTTAAATAATGTGGTGCACATTTTAAACACTGTAATCAGATCCGTGGGTAGACTTATATTTTGCTACCCCTGCTAGAACAAGTCCACAGAAAAGTGTGGGGCAGATAGGTATTGGACTTCGAAAAAAAATAAAACTAGTAGAGAAAACTTTTTAAAACTGACTCCACTCAACATAAAAATCAATGAACACAATCAGTGAAGCATCTTTGTACTTGGTTTTTCATTTGAAACAATTCCAGAATAATAATAACTAAAGGTTTGATTGCAGATGAGGCTGACTGAAAAATGTTACAATTTCAATAAAGTCTGTTCGGTTTAGACTAAAACTGTGAAAAACTGCAACAAAGGCTCATTTAACTATAGTAAGATCCAATTTCAGTAATATAACAAGTATAAATAAGATGTCCATCAATTTTGTTGGTAATTTTCAAAGCTTTCCACTAAATATTCTGCAATCTTCTGAAGTATTTGAAAACCATATATACTCTACAGCAGGGGTTCTCAAAATGGGGGTCGGGACCCCTCAGGGTTATTACATGGGGGGTCGCGAGCTGTCAGCTTCCACCCCAAACCCTGCTTTGCCTCCAGCATTTATAATGGTGTTAAATATGTAAAAAAGTGTTTTTAATTTGTTAGGGGGGGTCGCACTCAGAGGCTTGCTATGTGAAAGGGGTCACCAGTACAAAAGTTTGAGAACCACTGCTCTACAGTTATTTTGTCTGCTATTTAGAGAATAAGTGTAGCTTGCTTCTGCTATTAGTCTGTGCTAGTATTTTTATTGTGGACTGTACTGTGGCTGGTGTAACAGAGCCTTTGTTATGATCAAATTTTCTCCACATGGACTATAGTGGGGATATGCTGGTGTAAATGAGGGCATAATTTGACTGTTACTTTAAGGACCATGGGCCAGATCCTCAGCTAGTGTAAATTGGTATGGTTCCATTTAGTTTAGCTGAGGATCTGGCCACATGTTTTGTAAATTTTTCATTGGGGTTTACCTATTTGCAAATTGGGCTTGTGCAAAGGTATACATGTACTTTTGAAATTCTGCTCTTAAAGGTCGAGAGACTAGCTAGAATGTTGATTTTACTGGTGCAAATAAGGTCAAAGGCACTGAGGAGAAAAGTAGCCAAATTCTGCCCTCTATGCAAACTAAAAAAAAAAATTGTTTTCTAAACTGAATGAATCATAAAATTTTACAAAAGTTGCCTCTAAATTTGCACTTTCTAGTTTTGTGCTTGGAGCTTTAGGTAGCCAAGATTTTATGCAGTTCAGATTTTGGATTTTTACAAGCAAATGTAATTTGTACTCCTGAGGAGTACAAACTGAGGAGTTAGATGCCTATCCAATCATAAGAGCACAAAACCTTGATATACAGTTTTAGACCCATAATGTTAGAGGGAGTTACCCTCAGCAAAAAATCTGGCCCAGAGGCTGGATTGAGACTGCTTTGAAGATTTGACCCTATATAAATTAGTGTAACATAGACAAAATGATTGCAGTGCATCTGGAGTATTTGTTTTATTTAACAGTTCATTTGAACTTGTTCCTCCACATTCCTGATATCAGCTACTAAAACCAGATACCCAGAAGAGCAGGCAGCAAACAACTGTACTGGTTTCACCACACTAATCTTAATTCCTTCATGTATACATTAAAAAAGGTCAAATACCCAAAATGCTTTTGTAATACATGCTCAACTATTCCAAACTCTTGCAAATATAAGGTAAAATAAAATTAGCATGGAACTGAAGCAAGAGGCTTGATTAATCTGAATTTAGTGCCAGGTAGGGCAAAGATACAGTCAAATGTACCTGGAAATTAATCTGAAGACATGCAATCTTTGTGATATTCATAATAACTCAAATGATCTCTTTCTGAAATTTCAAACTTAAGCCTGTACTTCTCCGATCTGTAATCAAGGGGGAGGGGGAGGGAGAGAAAAAACAGTGATGTGGGTAACAGACAGGATTGGATTGCATTAGAATGGAATTTGCTTTTTCCACTGATCCAATATAATATGCCACATTTGGATAAAAAGTAGTGAAGAGACAGTAAAGACATTTTCTTTCATTTAAGTTTATTGAACTCAATTGTATCAAGTTAGACATTAACTTTTAGGAATGCTTTACTGTGGCAGCACAAGACTGCCAAGCAAAGCTTGCCCTGCATTCATTTCTGAACTGACAGCAAAAATCTTTTTTTTTTTAAAGTGGCCAGTTCATCTAAGGAGACACTGCACCATAAAAGCCTATATATGAAAGACTTTTAAAAGAAATATACACTTATTTTGTGCAACAGTTGCAGTTGGACAAAAATTCTGCAGTGTATGGAATTTCTTTATCAAATCAACACATTGCAGATCAATATTCCCTTGACGGTGAAAACATAGCAAAATCTAAGCCTTTAGATACTTTCCTTACTTCTTTCCAAATTATTTTTAAAAAACAACTTAAAATAAATGTATTAATACCCCCACTGTTTTCATTACCACAGGAATCCTAAACCTTGCTGATTTAACCTAAGCCAGACAGCGACTTTTTGAAATAGACATCTATGTCTTAGTCATTACAGTCTAAGTAGAAAATAGTGTGCTTTTTAAATTTTCAAAGTATTTAATATAACAGAGCCTAGCAACTTGGAGGAACTAAAAATGTACAAGATAAATATTTACAATTGTTTAAATATATATTTGCATGAGAAACTATAATGACTTTTGCTCAGATAAAATTTGCTGTACTGGACCAGACCGACAGTCCATGAAGTCTGGCATCCTGCCTCCAATAGTGGCCAACAGTCAGTGTTCCAGAGCACATAGTGGAACTTCATGCTAATTTACAGTTTAGTATTCCCTCCCCCCCTCCCCCCCGCACTGGGTTAAACAAACAAGTGGGGTATATGTCTGTCCATTGTACAATGTTAAAATATACACCTCTACCCCAATATAATGCGACCCGATATAACACAAATTTGGCTATAACGCGGTAAAGCAGTGCTCCGGGGGGAGGGGGGGGCTGCGCGCTCCGGTGGATCAAAGCAAGTTCAATATAACGCGGTTTCACCTATAACACGGTACGATTTTTTGGCTCCCGAGGACAGCGTTATATCGAGGTAAAGGTGTACAACTAGGCATCCACTTAGTGTACTACTCTGAGTCCTATGGTGAAATCTTGGCTCCATCAAAGTCAATAGCAAAATTTTCATTGAGTTCAATGGGACCAAGATTTCATTCTGTATAGGCTAAATTCTGCAACATGCAAATTCTGCTTTCTGTGATCCACAGGTTAAAAGGTAGTGGAGAATTCATCCCTATGTGTTTTTAAATAAGAGGGCTAAGTGGTGTTGTGGTACAAACTATTAATCTAGAAGAGAAACTTAAATCTTGCTTATGACGTAAGTGGAAATGAATTTGGTAGCTTGATTGTAGACTTCCTTAGGGAAGTATCCACATCACAAAACCTCAGCATGGTGAACCGTCTTTATTCAGGAGAGCTCTGAAAGGAAAGGTTCTGCAGATTAAAACTGAATATATTAACAGAGCTGTTTGAAAAAAGTTTACAGAGTACCAGTCTGTGCTTGAGTCAAATTCTGGATGCCTGATACATGTAGTTGCATGCCTGAAATCCCATGGGCAGAAGGGGGGAACCTTGGGAGGAAAAAAGTCACTCTGATTTCTCTCTCTCAAAACCAATGGAGATGAGACACTATAGACACTTCATGACAGGACTCATAGTAGGGTGTTCTGAGGCCATGGCCAACCTGTTTTTGATGTATGCCCTCAATCTAGCTATAGGTTTTAGCCTCCTGCCACCAATATGAGCAGGAATGAGCTGTACAGGAGTTTGGTGCCACTCAGAATAAAATCATCAAAACACCACCATTTGTGTGTGTGTGTGCGCACATGCATTTCAGTCAGAAAGAAGATTGTGATCTGAAGTCCATATCTAGTTAGTATTATTAGTTATTTCAAAAGCATTATGTGCCTGCTCCTGCAGTCACTGAAGTCAATGATATACATCCTATTGACTTCAAAGGTGCAGGATTAGACCCTAAATTAACCCCAGTTTTAGAAATTGCTCCAGCATGTATTTGTATAACATGCAGCTTGTTATGTCAACTCACATGCTTCCATTAGGAGGTTTTTGACTCTGTTGTAAATACTGTCATAAAAAGCAAAGCATACTAAACCATTTATATCAGTGTTAAAGAACACCGTAGGCTAAATTCTGACATGGTGTAAGCAGACAAAAATTTGAACATATTCTATTACTTTTGTTTTCCTATCTCATGAACCCCTGCCCACTGCCATAACTTGTCTTTTTGCGGCTAGGACTGTCATTCACTATAGGTTTGTACAGCGTGTAGCACAATGGGGCCTTGATTTAGGCATTACCATAATGTTATTTAATGTTATTAAATAACAAAGAATAAAAGTAGGTGTAATTCCTTTGAAGTCAATGTTGCACCTACTTCACCAGCTCTGAATTTGGCCCTATTTGTCTGTTTAACCTACAGAAAGATCCAAAATTAAAGTCCCAACTCAGAACTGATACTATAATTAGCTGATCCCATTTTGTTGGTATAGCAACACATAGTCTATGTAATATCATGCACTGTTCTGAACTTCTGGAATCCTTACGTGGGGTGAGTTACGGAGCTGAATGTTTGAAGATGTCTCTGCTTTTGTGAATATGAGTCAAATTTAAATACACATTCCTTAATCCAATATATTCAAACACTCTACAGGACTGACATCACGATGAAGTACAGTCCCAGATTCTGCCTTCATTTAAAACTATGCAACCCCAATGAATTCAATAGAATTGCACTGGTGTAACTCAGGGCAGAATTTGGTAAACAGTTTTAAACCTTCTAAAACCTATGTTAACTCTCGAGGCCAAATTCTCACCTTTTTTACACTGGTGTAAATCCAGAGGAACTGGGCTAGTCTGTATAAATGCTGCTGTAAGTGAGAGCATGATTTGGCCCTAGGAGCGATGTGAAGATTAATTGGTTAGCATTTCTACAGTGCTTCAGGGTAAGTATACACAGCAATTGGGATGTGTGATTGTAACACATGTAGACATACCTGAGTTAGCTTTGATCTATCTAGTTAGCCTCAGAGTTATAAAATGCAATATAAGTAATAACTATTGTTCAATAGGAGCCATATGCTCATAATCTGAGCACTGAATTATACATACTAGGTCTACCTGGTATGTCCAAAATCTTGCAAAATTTACCTCACTGTCACCAGTATTTGCTAGCATTCTTATTTTACCATAAGTAGTAAACTATAGAAAATTGAGTATGGTCACTATGTGTCTGACCATGCAACACTAAATACTGGGTGGAAAGTCTTACATCAGTGCAGTTCATGGTAGTAAGTACTACACCTGTGTTAGCTGGTGGTGGTGACTCAGCAGAAATAAGAACAGTAGTAAGTAACAAAGTCATTTCGATATCTTCATGTATGATTTCTATAATGACATAAAGAGAATACATTTATAAAGTTTGCAGATGATACCAAGCTGAGATGGGTTGCGCGCGCTTTGGAGGACTAGATTACAATTCAAAATGATCTTAACAAACTTGATAAATGTTCTGAAATAAATAGGATGAAACTCAATAAGGACAAATGCAGAGTATCACACTTAGGAAGGAATAATCAATTGCACAAATACAAAATGGGAAATGAATGCCTAGGAAGGAGTACTGCAGAAAAAGATCTAGGGATTATAGTGGATCACAAACTAAATATGAGTCAATATAATCCTGTTGCAGGAGTGATGTAAGCAAGACATGAGAAGTAATTCTTCCACTACTCAGCACAGATGAGGCCTCAACTGGAGTAGTGTGTCCATTTCTGGGGACCACACTTTGGGAAAGATGTGGACAAATTGGAGAAAGTCCAGAAGAGAGCAACCAGTATGATTAAAGGTCTAGAAAACATGACTTATGAGGAAAGATTGACAAAAAATGGTTTTGTTTAGTCTGGAGAAGAGGAGACTGAGAGGGGACATGATAACAGTCTTCAAGTACATAAAAGGTTGCTATAAAGAGGAGGGTGATAAATTGTTCTCCTTAGCCACTGATGACAGGACAAAAAGTAATGGGCTTAAGTTGCAGCAAGGGAGATGTAGGTTAGACATTAGGAAACATTTCCTAACTTTAGGTGTAGTTAAGCACTGGAACAAATTACCTAGGGAGGTGTTGGAATTTTCATCATTAGAGGCTTTTAAGAACAGCTTAGACAAACACCTGTGAAGGATGTTCTAAATAATATTTAGTCCTGCCTCAGTGCAGGGGACGAGAGTAGATAACCTATTTAGGCCCTTTCTAGTCCTATATTTCTATGATTCTGTGATTCAACAGGTTCCCTTACCTTAGTCCCTGCATAACTTAGAATGGGATGTCAAACATTCAGGCTGCAGAATGAGTTTGGCTTGCTTGATGCATCTGCGTTTATGTGGTTGAGAATCTCACTGTTCATTAAAAATAGGTGAGTTCCTAGTCACATGGTAGCACACACACACAAAAGCTTTCCAATGTGAACTGAGTAACTGAAGCATTGATGTCTTACTGAATCTGCAGAAAGCTTCAAATGTCTCAGATGTGTGAACAGTTCTGTCCTTTAGCAGTCTCATGGAAATGTCAACTTTGAAGTCCAGTGATGATGCTTCAGCACAGGCTCTGGCTTCCTCATTTCCCCGGGGTGCTTGACCCTCGCTACTGCCCCCTCCACCGCAGCACCTCCTGCACGCTGCTGAATAGCTGATCCGCGGTGGGCGGGAGGCACTGGGAGGGAGTGAGGGGGAGGAGCTGATCGGCAGGATCACCGGTGGGCAGGGAGAGAAGGGGAGGAGATGATCGGCGGGGCCACCGGTGGGTGCTGAGAACCCATGGATTCAGAACCTATCTGCTTCAGTGTCAACATTAACTGTTTTATTGCTGAACATTTTAATGGCTGAAATGGGAAGGTGGGTAGCAGTGAAGTCCAACAGAAAGTGGGAACTGGAAGTTGTTGAAGGAAGAAAATGCAGTGGGAGGGACAAAGGAGACTTACAAAGAGAGGAAAGAGGGAGAGAAGCAAGAAGAGGAAGATGGCAAAGGAAGAACAGATAGAAGTAGGTATAGCCTACAACTGAACCGTATTAATTGTGACAATAAGGTACTGAACAAATACACAATAATAATAAATAATAACAAAAAGTTTAGTTACTACATAAAGGCCAGATTCTCCCCTGAATCTTTGTGCCAATCTTCCTGTGATGTGGTATACAAACCCCACACTTGGCAATAAGAGGTCAAGGAGCTGCTCTGGGCTAAGCCAGCTCCACCCTACACCACCTGCACGAGGTGCACAGACTGGAAGAGGAGTTTAACGGAAGCAGGACAGCTCACTTGGAGGCAGGCCAGAGAAGGGAGAGGGCCTTTCACTTACAGTTCCTGAGGAAAGGTCTGAGGGAAGGCAGGATCTCTCTCTCTCTCTCTCTCTCTCTCTCTCTCTCTCTCTCTCATCAACAATGTCCTGAAGGTCCCTCCCTGAGGGAAGAGAGGCCCTGCTTCTGATAGACCCTTAGAGGGAGGCATTTCCCACTCTCACATACTAACCCAGTTTGTTTGTGTCAATTCCCCATGTTTTACTTATGGATACCCTGGAAGGGGAGAGGCTTGGAAATGACCTGGCTGGAAGGCTAACAACAGAAGGCAGCTGTTGCCTCAAGAGAGAGAGAGCTGCCATGCCAACCTGGCCACAAAGAGGTGCCAAATGGTGAGCTGACCCCCTTTGTCGCTCCTGTTACAACTGTGAACATTGGACACTACATGGGTGGTAGGAAGAGGTCCAGGGAGGGCAGCCTTAAGGTGATTCTGGGTGTCAAACCCTTTGGTCGCCCTCACACCCCACCCATGTTGAAGGGTCTAGCCCCCTGACCACTAGGCAACACTCCTAATGAGAGACAACCATCACACTCCCATTGACATTTGTAGGAGTTCTGATGTGGATGGAGGATAGTATGTAGTCATAAGAACATAAGAAAGGCCGTACCGGGTCAGACCAAAGGTCCATCTAGCCCAGTATCCTGTCTACCCGACAGTGGCCAATGCCAGGTGCCCCAGAGGGAGTGAACCTAACAGGCAATGATCAAATGATCTCTCTCCTGCCATCCATCTCCACCCTCTGACAGACAGAGGCTAGGGACACCATTCCTTACCCGTCCTGGCTAATAGCCATTAATGGACTTAACCACCATGAATTTATCCAGTTCTCTTTTAAACTCTGTTATAGTCCTAGCCTTCACAACCTCCTCAGGTAAGGAGTTCCACAAGTTGACTGTGCGCTGCGTGAAGAAGAACTTCCTTTTATTTGTTTTAAACCTGCTGCCTATTAATTTCATTTGATGACCCCTAGTTCTTGTATTATGGGAATAAGTAAATAACTTTTCCTTATCCACTTTCTCCACATCACTCATGATTTTATATACCTCTATCATATCCCCCCTTAGTCTCCTCTTTTCCAAGCTGAAGAGTCCTAGCCTCTTTAATCTCTCCTCATATGGGACCCATTCCAAACCCTTAATCATTTTAGTTGCCCTTTTCTGAACCTTTTCTAGTGCCAGTATATCTTTTTTTTTTTGAGATGAGGAGACCACATCTGTACGCAGTATTTGAGATGAGGGCGTACCATCGATTTATATAAGGGCAATAATATATTCTCAGTCTTATTCTCTATCCCCTTTTTAATGATTCCTAACATCCTGTTTGCTTTTTTGACCGCCTCTGCACACTGTGTGGACATTTTCAGAGAACTATCCACGATGACTCCAAGATCTTTTTCCTGACTTGTTGTAGCTAAATTAGCCCCCATCATATTGTATGTATAGTTGGGGTTATTTTTTCCAATGTGCATTACTTTACATTTATCCACATTAAATTTCATTTGCCATTTTGTTGCCCAATCACTTAGTTTTGTGAGATCTTTTGTTCATTTTGAGATCATTTTCTCAGCAACAGTATGGTCAGATTATTTTAAATACAAAGATATGTATGTACCCTTATAAAATTTAGTTTCCTCTATAGAAATTACTTATAAACCTTCTAGAATTTAATAGAGAATAATATTCCTACTATAGAATTTTATAGGTTGGTTTTAAAATTCTATATCAGTGCTATCATTCCATCTTAAATTCCATGGGATTTTTCCACAAAGTAATTCCCAAGTAAATTTAATCTTTCTGAATGGCAGGAAGAACAAAATAAATGTCTTGCAGTTAATTTAGTTAATAAAAATATGGCTTGAGCATGCAGGGGTGTAATCAGGAAGGCCAAAGCACAATTGGAGTTGCAGCTAGCAAGGGATGTGAAGGGTAACAAGAAGGGTTTCTACAGGTATGTTAGTGTAAGGGGACTGTTGCCCCCTTACTAACATTCAGTGGGGGTGTTTTGGTTGGCTAGCTCCCAGCATTAAAAGGCAAAGGATCGATGGCAAATCAGGACCCTGAGACTGACAATCCCCAGGAACAATGGGGAGAGGCCAATGCTCCAGATCAGCCTGATTGACAGGGCGGGCAGGCTAATCAGAGAATCAGGAGGCCAGGGGGGGTCCCGTCCTCCGTGTGAGCTGGAATTGCCTGGGTCAGACAGAGTGGGGCCGAGCTAAGGAGAGAGCAGGGGCCTGAGCTAAGTTGCTGGGAGCAGAGCTGCAGCCCCAAAAGCCAGAGCACAGCCCAGAGAGAGCAGACCTGCCCTGGGAGGAGAGCTGCAGCAACCAGAGCCAGAGGGGCCAGACAAGCAGCCAGGAAGCAGGTCAGAGCTGGGAGCAGAGTCACAGAAGCAGCCTGCAGAGCAGACCTGCCCTGGGGGCAGAGCTGCAGCAACCAGAGCCCGAGAGGCCAGAGAAGCAGCCCAGGGAGCTGAAGGCAGAGCAGCAGCAGCAGCCGTGCTGAGGCAGAGTGGAGCTGGGGCTGGAGCCGGGGCTGGAGCAGTCCGGAGCTGGGTGTGGTGAGCAGCTGGGGAGAGTGAGGGGGACCCTGGGCAGTGGGCCCAGCACAGGGAGACGCCTCAGCCAAGAGGCCTTGCAGGCCAGACTTGGAGGGGGATCGTAACCCCGACAGGGCGGGGGCGACGCTGGGAAGAAGGGTCCTGCCACCTAGAGCCTGAGAGCGTGTGGCCACCGCCAGAGCAAGTGTCCAACCCGCAGCGTCTCTGCAGCACAGCCAGAGCCTGAGAAGGAGGCCTGGGACCTACAAGGAACAGACTGTGACCTGCCCTGATGTTCCAGAGACACTGCTTGTGATGTTCCCTGCCACAGAGCAGGGTGATGGGTTTTCCTTTAACCTTTCCCATTTTTCCTTATTCTTTTTTAAAAGTAATTGTTAATTAAACAACTTGTATTTGCTTTAAATTGTATGAAATGATCAGTGGGTCAGGGAGGTGCCCAGTGCAGAGAGAGTACCCCGGAGTGGGGACACCCTAGCCCCTGTCCTAGGTGACCACAGCAGGGTTGGGGGTCAAGCCCCCCAGGAATCCTGGGCCCAGCCTTGTCGGGGTTTACGAGGACTCTGCCAGACAGGAGAGTGGAAGGGGAGTCCTCAAGGGCAGGGAGGCCTCTGGGTAAAGGAAGTGGGAGCGAGGACTCAGATCCTTTCGCTAGCCCACTTCACCGGGGTAGTGCAGAAGCCAGGAAAGTTCCCCACAATAGCGGGACCATTCCCCCGCTTACATTAGCAACAAGAAGAAGGTCAGGGAAAGTGTGGGACCCTTCCTGAATGGGGGAGGCAACCTAGTGACAGATGATGTGGAAAAAGCTGAAGTACTCAATGCTCTTTTTGCCTCAATCTTCACAGACAAGGTAAACTCCCAGACTGTTGCACCGGGCAGCATAGTATGGGGAGGAGGTGACCAGCCCTCAGTGGTGAAGTAACAGGTTAAGGACTATTTAGAAAAGTTAGACATGCACAAGTCCATGGGGCCAGATGCAATGCAGCCAAGGGTGCTGAGGGAGTTGGCTGATGTGATTGCAGAGCCATTGCCCATTATCTTTGAAAACTCGTGGTGATTGGGGAGGTCCCAGACAATTGGGAAAAGGCAAATATAGTGCCCATCTTTAAAAAAGGGAAGAAGGAGAATCCAGGGAACTACAAACCAGTCATCCTCACCTCAGCCCCCGGAAAAATCATGGAGCAGGTCCTCAAGGAATCCATTTTGAAGCTCTTGGAGGAAAGGAAGAAGATCAGAAACAGTCAACATGGATTCACCAAGGGCAAGTCATGCCTGACCAACCTTACTGCTTTCATGATGAGATAACTGGCTCTGTGGATATGGGGAAAGCAGTGGATGTGATATACCTTAACTTTAGCAAAGCTTTTGATACTGTCTCCCACAGTATTCTTGCCAGCAAGTTAAAAAAACATGGATTGGATGAATGGACAATAAGGAGGATAGAGAGCTGGCTAGATTGTTGGGCTCAACAGGTAGTGATCAATGGCTTGATGTCTAGTTGGCAGCTGGTATCAAGCAGAGTGCCCCAGGGGTCTGTTCTGGGGCTGGTTTTATTCAACATCTTCTTTAATGATCTGGATGATGGGATGGATTCCACCCTCAGCAATTTCACGGATGACACTAAGCTGGGGGGAGAGGTAGATACGCTGGAGGGTAGGGATAGGGTCCAGAGTGACCTAGACAAATTGGAGGTTTGGACCAAATGAAATCTCAGGTTCAACAAGGACAAGTGCAGAGTCCTGCACTTAGGACAGAAGAATCCCATGCACTGCTACAGGCTGGGGACCGACTGGCTAAGTGGCAGTTCTGCAGAAAAGGACCTGGGGATTACAGTGGATGAGAAGCTGGATATGAGTCAACAGTGTGCCCTTGTTGCCAAGAAGGCTAATGGCATATTGGGCTGCATTAGTAGAAGAACTGCCAGCAGATCGAGGGAAGTGATTATTCCCCTCTATTCAACACTGGTGAGACCACACCTGGAGTATTGTGTCCAGTTTTGGGCCCCCCACCAAAGAAAGGATGTGGACAAATAGGAGAGAGTCCAGCGGAGGGCAACAAAAATGATTAGGGGGCTGGGGCACATGACTTATGAGGAGAGGCTGAGAGAACTGTACTTATTTAGTCTTCAGAAGAGGAGAGTGAGGGGGAATTTGATAGCAGCATTCAACTACCTGAAGGGGGGTTCCAAAGAGGATGGAGCTAGGCTGTTCTCAGTGGTGACAGATGACAGAACAAGAAGCAATGGTCTCAAGTTGCAGTGGGGGAGGTCTAGGTTGGATATTAGGAAAAACTATTTCACTGGGAGGGTGGTGAAGCACTGAAATGGGTTACCTAGAGAGGTGGTGGAATTTTCATCCTTAGAGGTTTTTAAGGACCGGTTTGACAAAGATCTGGCTAGAATGATTTAGTTGGGGTTGGTCCTGCTTTTAGCATAGGTTTGGACTAGATGACCTCCTGAGGTCTCTTCCAACCCTAATCTTCTATGCACGGCCGGCTCTGGCTTTTTTGCCGCCCCAGGCAAAAAAAGCCTCCGGCCGCCCCCCCCCCCCCCACCGCGGGGGGGGGGGGGGGCGGAGCCCCGGGGGGAGGGCAGTGAGCCCCGGCCGGAGCTCCGCTCTCCCCGGCGGCCGGGGGGGGGGGGGCGCCGGGGGGGAGGGCGGCCGGAGCCCTGGGAGGAGGGCGGCGAGCCCCGGCCGGGGCTCCGCTCTCCCCAGCGGCCAGAGCGCCGGGGGGAGGGTGGCGAGTCCCGGCCGGGGCTCCGATCTCCCCGGCAGCCGGGGGGAGGGCGCCGGGGGGGGAGGGCGGCCGGGGGGAGCCCTTGGAGGAGGGTGGAGTGCCCGGCCGGGGCTCCGCTCTCCCCGGCGGCCAGAGCGCCTGGAGCAGGGCGGCGAGTCCCCGGCGGCCAGAGCGCCGGGGGGAGGGCGGCGAGCCCGGCTGTGGCCCCGCTCTCCCCGGCGGCGGGAGCCGGAGCGCCGTGCCACCCCCCTCCAGGTACCGCCCCAAGCACAAACTTGGTGGGCTGGTGCCTGGAGCCGGCCCTGCTTCTATGATTCTATGATAATGCTGTAATAGAAAAATCTTCATTACTTTGTTTCCCTGCACATGCAACTTTTCAGTGCTGTTCCTGCTAACTTTCATACTAACAAATTGTTGCTTAGAATGCTGGCGTGACCTTTGTTGTGACTTGTGAGATTGTTTCACTATACCTTTTGAATATGCAATAGCAAGTTTTTGCATGCTTAGGGTTACATTGTCAAGTGTGCCCTCAATTTTTTTTAAATATACACACAATTTTTCTTGCAATTTGTGGGTCCAATATTGCATGCAAAGGGTAGGATGAAATTTTGCATTAAAATTTCATTTGTATATGCAAATTATAGGGCATGAACTAAAGTTTGTGGGAACAAAATTGGATGCAATCTCAAAATTAGGCATTTAAAATTAATTCTTAGAAAAATTTAACCCATAAGGAATTATGTGGCATTTGCAAACATATGTAAGATCAGGAGGAAGGGGAGATTAAATTGTGATCCTATCAGTTTTGTCAACATCTCTTTAAATTATTTCTTCTGGTGGAGTCTAATATAATTTCAGTAAAATGCCTGAAAATTCAATTTTTTTTTCTGATCAGCCTATTGATTGGGATTTCCTTATTTTGAACCAGCAGTTTAAATTGGCTTAACTAGAAAATTATTCCCTAACAAAGAAATGCCAACTTTTTTTTCCCCATAAAACCAAATTCTGAAACCTTCTATTTAGGTCAGTCTCACTCCTAACTTGGGCAAAATACCCACTGATTTCAGACAGTTTTGCCTGAGTAAGAACCAGCTCCAGGCACCAGCTTGCCAAGCAGGCGCTTGGGGCGGCCACTCCGGAGAGGGGCAGCAGGTCCAGCTATTTGGCGGCAATTCGGCAGACGGTCCCTCACTCCCGCTCGGAGCGAAGGACCTCCCGCCGAATTGCCGCCGCAGATCGCAATCGCGATAGCGGCTTTTTTTTTTTTTTTTTTGCGCCGCTTGGGGCGGCAAAACCCCTGGAGCCGGCCCTGGTAAGAACTTAATTATTTGGCCCACAGAAGAGACTGCTGAACTTTCTTAATGTTCTAGACCTCACCATCACTAACCATTTCTCTTTCCCCCACATTCTCTGTTTCAAAATGGTTTTAGTCATGACAAAGGTTTTCTTCTTTATTTTATTCATCTTCTGACCTATATAGGACTAGTTCTAACACAGAGGTCATTAACCCTTAAAGTTTTCCATAGTTTGTGGGGGGGGGGGGGTTATGGTCATTCTATTTGGAGTGTAAGTCACATTCAAGGTGTGAATGGCTGGAACATCAGAGCAAGCTAGCTACAATTGTGTTAGAAAAGAGTTATCAAAATGAATATACAGTTATAAGTAAGTTGTTGTTACAACCATCTCAACTGAAACCATCCACAAGACAACATATGCCCTAACACATCACCGAGTTATGCAACTTAATCATAAAAGAAAATGGAATGAACCCATCAGCAATCAGACAGAGATATGACCATTGAAGTCAATGGCATGGCTCCTATTGACTTTAATAGAACAAGAGCAGACCCATCATAAGCACTGTGCCCCGTAATAAGTGTTTGCAGGGTCAGACCCTTAGATTGTAAACACTCTTTGCATGAATCATGTATGTATTGAAGAGTCCTGAATGCAGAAAGTGCCTGATAAAGCCCACAGAAATAGAAGGAAAGACTCCCATTTACTTCAATGAGTCTTGGATTAAGTCCTAATGGTTTTTAGGCCTCTCTCT
Source organism: Emys orbicularis (assembly GCF_028017835.1). Classification (NCBI taxonomy): domain Eukaryota; kingdom Metazoa; phylum Chordata; order Testudines; family Emydidae; genus Emys; species Emys orbicularis. Next base: position 27,293,934 of record NC_088683.1, on the reverse strand, counting down.
ACATATAACAAGTGCTTCTCGGGGGGACTATGAAAATATATTGATTGATTTATTGGGTTCTGTTGACCATTACAGTGTTACTATGCATACAATACAAAATGAAAAGATAATAAGTTAAAGTAACTATATGTGTTTGGACGATAATTAAGAGTTAATAATTTCCTTGTTTACTTTTATAATTACCAGAAGGTAGGGAACTTAAGCCTTCCAAATGTTGATGTTTTAAAAGTAAAAAGGGGTGGGCATATCAAAATAGCCTTGTGAACAAATGAAAAATTTTGCTTCATTGACATTTTAAAAAGACAGTCTAACTGCTTCAAATTCAGTTTAATATAATGTTGTTAAAAGTCACCCCGGATCAAAATATAGATATGCTATGTTTTAGCACAAAACAATTGAAAAAGGCAGAAAACTGTGAAAATCATAAACAATATAATTTATGGTGAAAATGCTGAGACCATTAGCTATAGTACTGGCATTGTATTGAGTTCTATGGGGTGAAGAGATTTGTATATGTTAATATGGTGTCATGCACATTATGAAATTTAACTAACTAATTTTTACTTAATTCCTAATAATTTCTTAGGGCCTGATCCTATTCACAATGACATCAATGGCAAGACTCGGTTTTATATTGACTTTGATGGTACTTAGGGAGCAATCCTGCTATTCTGTCTGTCCAAAAATTCGTTTTTTTATAAATGTATCAGGTAGGAGGTTTAGAGAGGCACTAACCTTTCAGAGCTAGGATGATGCTTCTTACATATCTAACTTTAATACACAAGAGAATAGAACAGATGCCATTGAGAGCTGATCTACATCCAAAGAGAGACAGACCAACATCAGTCCACCAAAGGCTGGGTAAGGCTAACCAAGACTATTTAAATAGACTTCCAGTTTCTGTTAGGGTTGCCAGTCGTCCAGTTTTTGACAGGAACGCCCAGTCGAAAAGGGACCCAGTCGAAAAGGGACGCTAAAAGTCCGATTGGCCACAGCGCCAGCAGGGCAGGCAGGCTCCGTGCTGGCTCCACACGGCTCCTGGGAAGTGGCTGGCATGTCCCTCCAGCTCCTAAGTGGAGGGGCGGCTAGGGAGCTCTGTGCACTTCCCCCGCCCGCAGGTGCTGCCCCCGCAGCTCCGATTGGCTTCCGGCCTACCTAGGAGCCGGAGGGACATGCTGGCTGCTTCCTAAGAGTCAAGTGGACTTCCTCCATCTCTGGGAAATGATGGGGTCGCCTGAGGTCAGCACTGCCCAGAATCCACACCCCAAACCCCCTCCAACACTCCAATGCCCTGCCCCATCTCTGAGCCCTCTCCCACACTCCAAAACCCTTGGCCCCAGCCCGGTGCCCCCTCCTGCACCCCAAACCCCTCATTCCCAGTCCCACCCCAGAGCCCGCACCACCAGTTGGAGCCCTCACCCTCTCCCACACCCCAACCCTCTGCCCCAGACCTGTGAAAATGAGCGAATGAGCGAGGGTGGGGGAGAGTGAACGATGGAGGGAGGGGGGATGGAGTGAGCAGGGGCCAGGGCCTTGGAGAAGAGACGGGGCAGGGGCAGGGCCTCGGGAAAGGGGCGGGGCAGGAGTGTTCAGTTTTCTGCAATTAGAAAGTTGGCAACCCTAGTTTCTGTTCTGCCTACAAAGTGCAGGTAGGCAGATTAGAACTCTCTTCCTGCAGAGATTAAACAAACAAAAGAAAGAAAACAAATTCAAAAGGGAAACTGAGTTTTCTGGAGTTCGTTAGCCTCTACAATCTGTTTTGGCTACACATTTGATTTTCTGTATATATAGGCTCTTCCCCAGCACTTTCATCCTTTCTGAAGGACTCATCCTGGGATGCAGCAGTTACAAGTGTTTCCACAATGTTGAAACTGGGATTTTCCATGCATATTATTTGAAAAGGTGACGTGGGATTTTTGCAAGATTGCTTCTGTGTCTCTGCCTGTGCAAATCATTGCTTCAGAATTTTGCACCATCCTCATAAAAGAAAACTGAACACAATCCTACCACCAGGAATTAGCCAAAAACAACATCTAGAATATCAAAGTTTTGATGTACCCAGGATCATTCAGTCTTTATTTTCCCATGACTGCACTACTACTGGGACTGGCAGCATTCAGTAGCTATAGAAACAATCACAGAATCTGGATCCAGCTGCAGAATTTTTGTTCAGACTAAAATCCCCAGGCAACAGTCAATGATGTCCCACTCCCCTTCTCTTGTAGGGTCTGAGTGAGTACAAATAGCAGCTATCTCATGTAATGGATCCAGAAAGAGGGCTGATCATGGCCTGCTTGCTTCTGAAAGCAGCAGTGGAAATCCAAGACAAAGAGATGTCTGCTCCCTCATTGTCATGGTAGGCAGTAGGTTAGATAGGAATTTTTTACAGAAATATGCTAGCAGTTGCCACAGAGAACTCTGGGCCCTATTTATAATTTCAGTACCTATTGTTATAACTGGACATAGAGGGAACTTGAGAAGTCATCTAGTCCATTAGCCCTGCACTGAGACGTGACCCAATATACCTAGACCATCCTGACAGGTGTTTGTTTAACCCAGGAATGGGCAACTTTAAGGTAGCAGAGAACCCCAAGATCCACTAAAATCCTTTGGCAGGGCATGCAGGGAAAAAAATAAATACAATTAAAAAAAAAAAGAGAGAGATTGAGCCAGGTCGCTGTTGTGAATTAGTGTGTCTATGCTAGATTACTAAAGTCCTCATTTTCAGAAGTGCTGAGTTCACAGAACTCCTAATGAAGTCAATGGAAGCTGTATCTGCTCAGCACTTCTGAAAATCAGGCCCCATTGCCTTTAGGATCTCTTCTCCTCCATAGAAATCTGTTAGAACCAGCAACTAAGCTTGTGCAAATGGAACTTAGACAACCACTTCTAAGATATTCTTCCTCCACAGACCACTGCTTGGGTTTGGACAATGTTTTTTGTAAACCTCTTTGTCGGCCCATCCTTGCTGGATGAATAGTAACTCTAAGTGCCTGTACACACTACCCCTTATGTAGGTATAACTTATGTCGCTCAGGGGTGTGAATAAGCCACCCCCTGAGTGGCGTAAGTTACACCGATCTAAGTGCCGGTGTGGACAGCACTGTCAGTGGGAGAGCTTCTCCTGCCAACACAACTACCGCCTCTCGCAGAGGTGGTTTTATTATGCTGACAGGAGAGCTCTCTCCTGTCGGCATAGAGCATCTTCACCAGATGTGCTGCTGTAGCGCTTCTAGTGTAGACTAATTTAATTGCCTCTTCTATAGCAAAGCTGAGGTTTGCTGCCCTGTGAGAATCTCACTATAGCACAGGGTTTATCAATCATGCATCGAATGGCTTGCAAGCATTTCTAGAACATGTACTGGAAATCTGTATTGGACTATAATTTAATCAAAGTGATCTCTAGACAGTAACTGCTATGAGCTCCTCTATATAGCAGCACTTCTAATTCATCCTCTTTGTATAAAGAATCAATTTTTGGTGCCTTATGGGAGTTTAAAAAACAATGATGTGAGCATCTCCTGTTGGAAAAAGCAGAATAACCTGGCTGTAATTTTAAAGTTACTGGTATTCAGCTGAACTGTAGTAACTGTTTATATAAGCATTTCCATTATACAATGTGAAGCAACTGGGTTGTGTTTTGAGATAGCAATGGCCAAAAATAGTATTTTGACTGGCTTCAAATAATTTGCACTCCTTTAAACTAACTTTCAAAATTAAATTTGGCAGGATAATGATACATAGAGGTGTGTAAACTAGGTTTTTTCTCTCTCGTTTTTAAACAGATGAAATATTCATCTATAAAAATGGTCAGTAAAATATTCTTTCATGAATAATGATGCATTTTAAATGGGTTTTTTTTAGCATTTATTGTGTATTTTGGAGCCCTTGCATTAATGAATTAAGTGACAGTAATAGGACTTGACATATTTATGCAGGAACAGCTTTATAAGATACAATATATACCATTCAGTTCTGTATAGGTATGGATAATATACTCTTATAATCATTTTGAACTATAGTTTCAATGTATGGTATTCTCCTTGGGACAAATCCTGCAGTCTTTACCCAGGCAAGCTCCCACTGAAATAAAGTCAAGAGGAGTTTTACAAAGAAAAAGACAACCGCCACTTCAGGCCATGCAACAGTATGCAAGGGTGTGTTGATTCTTATGTTCTGTTCTTGGCTCTACTTCTAATTCTCTTTGTGCCTTGCCAAAGTAAAAAAATGTCTTTGTGGTTCAGTATTCCCATCTTTAAATTGGACATAATACCCATCCCATAGGAATATGTATGTAAAATGTTTTGAGATTCTCAGATGGAAGGTGCAATATAAGCAAGGCCCTGGTTTCTACAGCAAGCTCAACCTAAATTCTGCAACCAGAAATGCAAATTATTATACTTCTTTATTATTGTTGGAGATAGGTCTAAAATCAAGTCCAAGATGCAGGTGCACGTAAACTTTGGAAAAGTTAGATCCAGATTGGGATTTTGCTGGTTGGGCACATCTGTTAGTTACTATTATTATTATTATGACAATTGCTCATTACAAATGTTAAAAATATATAGTGGTAGACTTCAAGTTTCTTTGCTTTTGTTAGTTTAGTATTGACATGCTGAACACTGATGTGTTGTTTGTACTCGTGGGACATTAGCCTTGTTGCCCTGCACTTACTTTCAATTGAACACCAAAATCATAGAATCATAGAATTGTAGGACTAGAAGCGACCTTGAGAGGTCATCTAGTCCAATCCCCCACACTCATGGCAGGACTAAGTATTGTCTGGACCAGGCTTTCTCAAACTTCATTGCACCATGACCCACTTCTGACAACAAAAATTACTACATAACCCCAGGAGAGGGGACCGAAGCCTGACCCACACCTGAGCCCTGCTGCCCTGGGTGTGGGGGCCAAAGCTCAAGCCGTACCACTCCAGACAGGGGGGCCAAAGCTGAAACCCAAGGGCTTCAGCCCTAGGTAGGGGGCCTGTAACGTGAGCCCCACCACCCGGGGCTGAAGCCCTCGAGCTTCAGTTTCGGCCTTGGGCAGTGGGGCTCAGGCTTCAGCCCTGGGCCCCAGCAAGTCTAAGCCAGCCCTGGTGACCCCATTAAAATAGGGTCACGACCCACTTTGGAGTCCAGACCCACAGTTTGAGAATCTCTGATCTAGACCATCCTTGACAGGTGTTTGTCTAACCTGCTCTTAAAAATCTCCAATGATGGAGATTCCACAACTTCCATAGTCAATTTATTCCAGTGCTTAACTACCTCGATAGTTTTTCCTAATGTCCAATTTAAACCACCATTGCTGCAATTTAAGCCCATTGCTTGTTGTCCTATCCTCAGAAGTTAAGGAAAACAATTTTTCTCCCTCCTCTTTATAACAACCTTTTATGTTGAAAACTGTTATCATGTCCCCTCTCTGTCTTCTCTTCCCCAGACTAAACAAATCCATTTTTTTTCGGTCTTCCCTCATAAGTCACATTTTCTAGACCTATATCAGAGGGGTAGCCATGTTAGTCTGGATCTGTAAAACGTGACAAAGAGTCCTGTGGCACCTTATAGACTAACGGATATATTGGAGCATAAGCTTTCGTGGGTGGCACCCATACGTCTGTTAGTCTATAAGGTGCCACAGGACTCTTTGTCACGTTTTACATTTTCTTGACCAGTAATCATTTTTGCTGCATGTAAGACTTCTGTCCATAGCTATGCTACGTTTGAACCACCCATGGCACTCGGAAGTGGTTAAGGCAAACTTTAATGTTCTTTAAAATTAATTGTTAGAATCTTACATTTGGAGCACAGTTCTTTGAATTTAACAGAACTGGACAAAATGCTCAAAGGATAACTTCAAACTGTGTGAAAACCACCAGATTTAAAAATTTTGATAAACTCAAAACTCAAACCATATTCTAAGACATGTAAACACCTTCATTAAGAAGTGCAACCCTTTCAAGCATACCTGGACCCATGTTTGCATGAACTCAGCCCAGTCATGTGAAATTCTCAGTTTCATATATGGTTGTAGTTAAAATGGGCCTGAACCGCAAAATTTAGATCCCATCTAGATTAAGCTCTTTAACATTCAAGGAATTGGGATCTGGGATTTTGGCTCAGGAGATTAAAGAGACAGAAGACCTGATTCTTTACTCTATTATGCCAGTTTTTCATCAGTGTAACTTTGTTGACTTCACTTAATACAGTCTGTAAGTATATCGTGGCACATATTCAGGGCTTGAACCTGCTCCCATTGGAATCAATGGCAAAAATACCATTGACTTCAATAGGAGCAGGATCAAACAATGAGGTGACAATTACTTTGTAGTAATGCTCTGTTTGTTTTAGTATCTGTTTGTGTGGATCTGGATGTAGCCACATTTTCCATATTTCTGCTACCAATTACATGTAGTGTTCTCTGGTAGAAATTGCAGTTCAAAATGTTCAACTATAGTAGCTCCTACTGATTCCTGTTGTCAACTAGGTTTCGGTGAAAGAGTAACAGGGTTATTGAGCTACTGGTTCCTGGGGCCTTGGTGCTCAGTAAAAAGACCCCCAAAAATCCAGCAGAAGGATTCTAGTAGATTCTGCTGGAATTTCCAGGAGGGCTGTCCTTACCTATAGCCAAATATGAGTTTCTACTTGTGACATTTTATCTACTAAGTGTCTTATTCTGGCAGGCTTCCTAACCATTTCTTCATTGGCTATTTACCATACAATACACTAATATAATAGTTGCTTGTGTGAAATTAACTGTCTAAACAGCATATCTAACATAGGATATGTACTGTGCTACAGGAAATAAAAGTAAAACCTATTTGCTTCTTATTTCTCATATCCTTTTATGACTGTTGCAGTCACAAAGTACCAATACTCCAGTACTGCTATGCACTTCACCAATGCTCACTGCAGGATGTCTTGACATGTGGCATGACTCTCAGTGGAGTGAAAGGCATAACTTATCTTAGGTGTTTGTCCTCCATTGAAAAAACAGTGTGCAATGTACCTTTAACTTCCTTGAGAGGTCTGACAAGTATTAGTGTGCTGCAGTGCACTCTCTCTCCCCCTTTTTTGTATGATTTCTCTCACATGGTGTACTGAAAGAGTCTAGTAAAATGAACATATTACTGTACTTCTACGCTGAGTTATACTTTGCTTGCTTATTAAATGAAATATCCTATATTCTATCTGTCACAGATCGACAAACTACATTTATAGATGAGTGTAGTTTATTCATCAGTTCATAGCCACAAAGGCCCCTGGAGAGCACTAGATATCCAGATGGCACTAAGTGTTGGATTTTGCATTTTGATCCTTGAGGTGGCTGACGGATGTATTTTTTTAAAAAATCACATGTAGACAGACAGCTTCCCATTGCCTACGCATCTGGCAGTGCATCATGTACATTGTTTATTCCAGCAAGTACATACAATATATTGCACTTTTGAAATGTGCCCCGCTGCAGCAAGAGTTTGGGTGACGTACATATTCCAATTCCCCTGCTCCACTCTCTTCACTCCATCCCCACTAAAATGTAAAATATTTTATTAGGCTTAATCATTAACTTAATTTCTTTGCATTTGGCAGGCTGTCTGACAACCTCAGAGTTATTAATATTGTTTGTATTGTGTGACTTCCATATACTATAAAAGATGAGTTTGAATGGCAAAGTTTATCAGGAAAGATCAGGAGACACTCATGTTCTTAGTGAGTGTTAGGCTGTCGGATGGCTTGCCTGAAATGAGTTTGATGGTGTGTTGTGTTGATAAGATGGAATCTGGGGCCAGCTGAAGCTCTTCCACTTTGCATAAAATACTTAGATATTCATTGGAGAAGGGATTTGAACCTGATTTTCCCATATTTCAGGTGGGTACAGTTTGCCTTTTATATGCATTGAAATGTAGCAGTTGGAACAGTATTGCAAATGGATTTCTATAGATGGAGGAAACCTTTATTAAAATTTTGCACACAACATTGAATTAATTCTATTGGCCAATAATTTTCTCTTTGAAAGACTTATCTTTTGAGCTGAGCTTGGTCAAATATCAAAGGCATGCTCCATTGCAATCTTCAGCATGATCTGCATTTAATTTGTTTCATCATATCTGTACAAGTGAAAGATTCCACTATTTATAGCAAGTATATGTTTATATTCAGGTCCCACATGCGCAGATCAGAAGGGAAAGATATCAGTTATGATGACCACTGCCACAAGCCCTCCCCAAAACCACAATCACCACATTTGGCATCTTTTTTTATATTCATTGAATCTGAAAAATGTTTGCCCTTTAGTTAATAGTAACTGCAGCATCACAAGCAGCACTTGACCATAAACCCTTACAGGGACTATGACAGGCTGCATTTTTAAAGCAATAGTTTAGAGCATGTGTATTTTGATCTCATGACTTCAAACCTCCTACACACAGATTATTATCACACCATATGACTGTAGGGGCTAAATTGTCCATTATTTTCCTCAAAACATCTATGCAGAGGGAAGGGCCCAGTGATTAAGTATTGTTTCTGCATTCTGTCACACCCATTTTACAACTGAGGGAATTGGGGCACATGGAGGATAAGGACACTTTTGAAAATGTTGATTACTAATTTTGGGTGTGCAGTTTTAGCCACTTGATGCCTAAAGTTGGGCAGCCAGAAACTGAGACACACAATTAGTAGATAATTTTGAAAATATATCCTTAAGTGACTCTCAAGATCAAAGACAGTGTCAGGTTCAGAGCTGGGATTAGAATTGTCAACTAGTAGTTCCTAGCTCCCAGTTCTGTACTCAGCCTTTACTCGTGTAAAATTTCAGTTTAAGCAGATTCCAGTTTCATTTTTTGCAATATTTTTTATTTCTAGAAAAAATATTTGAATGACTATACCATACCTCTTTCTCTAGAGTTTTTAAATTGAAACTGGGCATACGTTTAAAAACTTGGGATTTTATCTGAGTTCCCTGTTGACTTTTCCATGCTCCCCTGGAATTTTCTGATAAGGCTGATGTCACAACACATTCTGTAACATCACTCTAGAGCAGAGCTGGCTAGTGGAATTTCAGACCTAAAAAGAGAAGCTAGTTTTGAGTTGTTAATGTACCGACTATAGTTCTGAGCATGAGTACTGGGGACATTAAGTTTATATGGATATCCATGCAATTTTATTTATTTATGTAGTTCACCTTGATTAAATTTAATGAATTTTGTGTTTAAAATCTCAACCTTAACTGTGCCATTAAAGGGATACTATCAAATCAGTGCTGTTTATTTGAATTTTTTTATTTCAGCTTTGTTACTATTAAGACTCTACAAGCTTCAATCTGAAAAACAGTTTGCAAACAGAATTGGCCTTCCTACCATTATTCACAAGCTTATTTTTAGCTAATGTTACTGAACATGGAAGCAGTCCAGTTTACATCCTGGTTCTATTTCCTGTTTACATGAACGAGCCTGGTGTCACCATCATATTCTTGGACCACTCTGGAAGCCAGTGTGCAGCTTTCCTTCCACTTCTGAAATGAGCAGCATTACACAACAGAACTATTGATGTATTTTCAGATAAACAGATAGGAATATTAATGAACTTATTGTTAGGTAATATTAAATGAAGTGAGTGTTAATACAGATATAAAGTGAAACCCTGGTCCATTGACGTCAATGGCAAAACTTCCACTGGCTTCAACGGAGCCAGGGTTTTACCCATGGAATGTATGAAGTTAGATAGAAAAGACCTATTCTAATGTAGAATTGCTCCCTGTAATACATTTTCCAGAGTTTTGTGGTGTCTAGTTTTGTTTGCCAAGTGAGAGGCAAACCTCCCTTAAGAAACAATTAAAATCAAAGGAGTTGCACCCACTGATACAGAGAATGAATTTGACCCACAAAGTGGCTTTCATTAGTACAGTAACTCCTCACTTAAAGTCATCCTGGTTAACGTTGTTAGGTTGCTAATCAATTAGAGAACATGCTCATTTAAAGTTGCGCAATGCTCCCTTATAAGGTTGTTTGGCAGCCACCTGCTTTGTCCACTGCTTGCAAAAAGAGCAGCCTGTTGGAGCTAGTGATGGGGGCTTGGAACCAGGGTGGACCGGAAGACCCCCTCTCAGCTTGCCACTCCCCTAAGTTCCCTGTGTGGCAGCTGCCCAGCAGGCTATCAATTGCTGGGCAGTTCAGCTGTCCCTCCTCCCACTGCCGTGTGCTGCTCCTGCCCTCTGCCTTGGAGCTGCTCTCGGGAGCCTCCTGCTTGCTGTGCAGGGGGTCGGGGGGAAGAAGGGTGCTAATGTGAGGGTGTCCCCCTCTCCCCTGCTCCTGTCCCCCGCTTACCCCATCTCCATAGAGCAGGGGGGACACGACAGGGCTCCGGACGAAGGGAGCTTGCTGGCAGCAGCTGCTGTCTCAACTTGCTGATCTACTTAAAAGAGCAGTGTACTTAGAGTGCAGTCAGCATACTTAAAGGGGCAATGCGCATCTCTCTTTCTCACACATGGTGTGTGTCTCTGTGTCTCTTTGCCATGCTGTCTCCCCTCCCTCCATTCGTGCTGCCTTGTAGAGTGTGAGGCTACATTAACAACAACGTGTTAACCCTTGAGGGCTCAGCCGAGTGCTAGTTCATCATTTAGCAGTAAGGCATTCCCTGGGAAATATCCCATCCTCTTCTACCCTCTGACTCCAACACCTCAACCAAGCTTCACAATCATCATTGCTGTGTACAGTATCAAATTAAATTGTTTGTTTAAAACTTATACTGTGTATATATGTGTATACTATATATATAGTCTTTTGTCTGGCGAAAATGTTTTTGCTGGAACCTAACCCCCCCTATTTACATTAATTCTTATGGGGAAATTGGGTTCGCTTAACATTGTTTTGCTTAAAGTAGCATTTTTCAGGAACATAACTACTACGTTAAGCGAGGAGTTACTATAACTGCCATAACAGGCTTTTCAGATCAGGAAGTCATGGGGAATTCAGAGGATATAGCTTAACTTTCTTGAGTCTCATCAACATGTCTTATGCATTATATTACTAGTTTTAGTCCTTCTTACCACGATTTTATTATAAATTTAAAGCCCATATATGCCATATATCTTCAAAATGCAATTCAATTATATGGTGCCAAATAAGAGTGTCTGCAAGTTAAAGGGACACTGTCAGATCATTTAGGCCCAAAGTTTAGCTTTTAGTTTTAGAAAAAAGTGGTTTTACAGAAGCTGATATGAACTGAAATATTTCATGAATTTAAAAATAGAGGAAAATGCAACTCTGAGGGTTATTTAAACATAATAGCAAACTGCATTGTGGTTATGGATAAGAACCACAAAATGAAACTGACAATGAACAGTTTAATTACCTTGTTCTTGAGAGTGACAAGTAAAAGATAAACTTTATGAATGGTGCAAAGTGCTGCTGGGCCAGGAGGTTCTCCGCTGAAGATGGCACGCAGCTCTTTGTAAAAGCAGAAGATTTGCGGCTCAGCACCTGATCGATTGCTGGCCTCCCTGATCTTCTGGTATGCCTGCTGCAGCTCCCTGGCTTTCACCCAGCACTGCTGCTGGTCCCTGTTGTAGTCCTTCACACATATTATGCAGGACACAGCAGGCAGCTATGTCCATTGGGATATTTTTCTCACTGAGGTCCAATCTTGTAAATAAACAATGTCAGTGACCCTTCAGATGACCAAAGGCACATTTAACTGTCATTCTGCACCTGCTGAGCTTAGTTGAAACACTATTTTGTGCTGTTGAGGGGGATGTTGTGCCATGGAAGCAAGGGGTAGGCTGAGTTGCCCAGGACCACTATTGGCATTTCCATGTTCCCAATGGTAATCCGCTGGTCAGGAAAGAAAGTCCTCACTTGCAGCATTCTGAACAGTCCTGTGTTCTTATAGAAGCTTGTGTCTTGCACCTTCCTTGACCAGCCCACACTGATGTCAGTGAAGCGTCCCCAGTGATCAACCAGTGCTTGCATTACCAGAGAGAAGTGGCCCTTTCTGTTGATGTACTCTGTGGTAAGGTGGTCTGGTGCCAAAAAAGGATATGCATGCCATCTATCACTCCACCACACTTGGGGAACTCCACTGCTGCAAAACCATCCACTATGTTCTGCACATTGCCAAGAGTCACAGTCCTTAATAGCAGGAGGCTATTAATGGCATTGCACACTTATACAACAACCACAGGTACCGACTTATTCAAATCCTGGGGGATGGTTGACCCCTGTTCTGCCAGAGGCTCTGCCCTCACTCCATCCCTTCCTCCAAGTCCTCACCCCTGCCCCAATTCTTCCTGCCCCACTCCGTCCCACTCCAACCCTTCCCCCAAGCTCCCTCCTCTTTCCGCCCCCGCTCTGCCCCTGCCCCGCCTCTTCCTGGCCCCTCCCCCACCTCTTCCTGCTCCCGTTCCTCCCTCTCTCCCTCAGCACCTCCTGCATGCTGCTGAACAGCTGATCACCGGTGGGCGGGAGGCACTGGGAGGGAGGGGAGCAGCTGATCAGCGGGGCCGCCGGTGGGTGGGAGGCACTGATATGCGGGGCTGCTAGTGGGTGCTGAGCACCCACTATTTTTTTTCCGTGGGTGCTCCAGCCCTGGAGCTCCAGCCCTGGAGCACCCACGGAGTTGGCATCTATGACAACAATGGCCCCTCCAGTGGATTTCCTGACTCCAAATTGATTCCTGATTGACCAGTAGCAATCTGACATTGCAAGTTTCCACAGTACAATTGCCCCTTGTTCCTCAGCTGTCGGTGCAGCTCTCATTTTGGTGTCCCTACGCTGGATGGCTGTGGCAAGTTCAGTACACAGATCCAGAAATGTGGCCTTGCATATCCAAAAGTTCTGCAGCCATTGCTCATCATCCCAAACCTGCATGACAATGTGATCCCACCACTCAGTGCTTGTTTCTTGGGTCCAGAAACGGTGCTCTAACATCTCCAGCTGCTCTGTGAATGCCACCAACAACCTTGAATTGTTTCTTTTTATGTCCCACAGCAATCTAGCCTCCAAGGAATCGTCATGTTCCCCATGGCTCCTCTTGCAGCTCTGAAAATACTGCAGGATCATGTGCCTGTGCTTTCAATGCTCATGACAATACTGCAGAGCTGTGCAAGCGCCATGCTTCTGTCAGAGATGGCGGACAGCAAGGAGGAATGCATGGGTTTGTGAGATTTTGAAAAGAAGGCACAAAAATGATGAGATGAAGATGAAATTATGGGATGGAGAACTCTACATTATGGGAAGCTGATCCCATGCTCACATTCATCCCTGCGTGGCTCATTTTGTTCCCATCAGGCATTGCAAAAACTTTCCAAAAGATCCTGCACTTGATGATGGTGAGCTGTATAGTGGGATACCTACCCATGGTACACTGTACTCTGCATTGATACAAAGGCTCTTGGTGAGGACATACACCAGCGACACAAAGAGCCAAATACGCACACGCACAAGCAATGTAATAACTGCAGCAGTTGTATGCTGGCATCATTTAGGTTGACATAAATTTGTAATGTTGAGATGGCCTTAGTCTATGAGTACTGAAAGAATTCTCTGAGAATGTAGAAATACATCTGTTAATTAGGTTATTGTAGAGTATAGCTGGTCAATGCCTTGAATTTCTGTCCTGTAGGAAATTCTGAGAATAATTTTTGAAATACCAAAAAATATTGAGGATCAGAAAGTTCCAAAAAATATGTGGAAATGTCAAAACATTTCTTTAGCTATTTTTGATCAAAATGAAACATTTTGAGATTCCTGAATTGAAATGTTTCCGTTTGTTGGATCAAATTAAATGTTTTGTTTTGGCTTGGTTTGACATTAATGTGTCTCCCTCTGACCTGCTGTGGTCCTTGTAGGAGGTTGTAGTTTGGGTGCCTCATGCTCCCATTCTAGCTATGGTCTCTGCTCCATGGCCTGACTACGTACCTTATAATGCACTATAGTAAAGGCTACAATTTAGTCATGAGTATTTTTAGTAAAAGTCATGGACAGGTCGCGGGCAATAAACAAAAATTCATGGTCATCCTCCCTGGCCACCCCAGAGCCAGCTGCTTGGGTGGCCCTAGGGTCAGGCATACTGGCAGAAGTCATGGAGGTCACGGAAAGTAACGGAATCCATGACTTCCACAACCTCAGTGACAGACACGGAGCCCTAACTATAGTAGTTCAACCAGAGGAAAGAGACTGTGATGCACAACGGGAAATGTAGTCCACTCAGGGACCCCAGCCCATAGAGGAGAAAGGGGGCATGAGGCGCTGTGGCAGTCCCTGATTAATGTTGAACTGACGCTACACCAAATGTTTTGATTCAGTTTGACAAATTGCAATATTTATATTGAGGTCAACCTGACTGCAAATGAAATATTTTGTTTTGATTTTCCTGATGGAAAATAAGAAACATTTTGGCAAAATCAGAATATTCCCATGGGGAATTTCAGTTTGACTGAAACCACATTTTCCATTGAGAAAACATTTTGACAAAAAATTCCCAATCAGCTCTTTTTAAAATGGCTCCTTTATGAAATGTAGGGACTCTGTGTGGCCAGTTTCCCCCCCTCAAATTATCTTAACAGAATTACATATACTTTTCAGATTGTCGTTATATTTAAAACTCATTTAAAATCTCATGAGCAGACTTCATTCGACACAATTACATTATAATTAAGCTAAATTATTAACAATTGTATCTAATTGTTTTGACTATAAACAAGGCCAGATCAATAGCTTAGGTTCCTAAGTGATGTCATTGTAACATCATAATTAATGCATTACCTTTCCTTCCCACTTAATTCACGCGCTATAATTCTGTTGTTTGAAATGAGCCAGTGTGGTGTGTATGTGTGTGAGGGGGACTGTACACAGGTTTCAATATTTCTCATTGGTAGACTACTTAGCCCCAACTGTCACTGCTCTTTAAAGATCTCATGCCTGCATGCTGGCTCCTGGGATCAGGTTTGCCATGACAAGACTCCTCCTGACCAAAGTAAAGACCTCTTCTGGATCAGAAAGAAATCAATTGCAGCTGGCATGAATGGGGAATACAGACAGCCCTCCCATACTCTCTTCATCTCCTCTTATCTCTATTGCTCCTCCCATATCCCAGCTCACCACATCCCCATTCGCCCTTCCAGGGCCCCCCACCTCCTTCTTCATCACCACTGTATGCCCTCCTCACTGTTGTATTAATTTACATGGAATAAATTGTGTTAACATAACTCAGTCACCATCCAGCCTTAAACATTGTTAACAAAGGTTTGGGGCTTGGTATGTAGATAATGCAGTCACTTAGTACCATGGCAAACATGATTAAAAGTCCTTTTAACCTTTTATTAAAGATACAAAAAAGAAGGGGAAATGGTTAAAGCATTTGAAATGTAAACCATTAAGTAAGGCTTTCATTTTAACAACACTTCTTGTTCCTTTTCCCTTTAGCTGAAGAGACCGTTTAGAAGGTCCCTCTAGTTTGACAGTCTTTTAGATGGTATTAAAGATGGTAATAACTGTCGCTTTGGGAAAAAGAAGAGTTAGTTGAAATGAGCTGGAGTTGTTGTTGTGCCTGCTGTTGAAGTCCAATCCCATTTCATCTGAGGAGGTAATTGCCACCTCTACCAGCTCCAGCAGAATCCCAATGTTATCTGGGTCCATCTGTCTGTCCTGGCTTGGATTAGGACAAAGAAGGTCTGAGGTAGGATGACCAGATAGCAAATGTAGGGGGTGTGTGAACCCGAATAAACTATGGGCATAATTAAAGAAGCAAACCTGTTAAGTATGGACAAGGCCTTAATAGGCTTAAACAATTGAGATTGTGAAAGAGAGAGAGGTTAAAAGGTGACTTGTTCACAGTATATTAGAACCTGCAATACGAGAAGATATCTGACAGAAGTCTCTTCATTCTAGTAGATGACAGGTATAGCTACACTGCAACAGTGAGCAAGCCTCACAGACTGCGTAGCAGGGCTTGAGTTAGCATGCTAAAATAAAAATAGCACTATGGAAACTGCTGCAGCACCAGAGGCTATGGCTAGCCACCTGAGCTGGTGTAACACTGACAAACTCCAGTCATCATCGGGATTGAACCTGGGACCTCTGGAGCTGCTACTGCATGAGCTAAAAGCCACTTGGCCTTTAGCTAAGGCTATAGAGCAGACTCATTAATCTCTAAATGGTCATGGTGCCACTAGAGGGGACAGAGCACCACACCCAGGAGGTGTGTGGGTTACACTGGGACCTACCAAACCCCCTGGAACTGAGTTCAGGTGGTTAGATCACACCTTTGCCAGTGCAGCAACTTTCATGCTGCTATTTTTAGCACACTAGCTTGAGCCCTGCTAGCACAAATCTGACTACCCAGATTGGGAGGCTTGCTCCCAGCTGCAATACAGACATACCCATGGGGTGTCGTCACTGCAGAGCTGACCTGGATTTTTACCCAGGTTTTGCCCCTAACCCTCCTACTATCCACACACAGAAGCCTCTGACCTGGGTTTGGTGGTGCTTTACATCCAGGCTAGTTGACCCAGCTGGAAATATAGGTTAGACTAGAGCCCACATTCCACAACTCAGGCTGTAATCCACCCAGTTTGCAATGTGGATGCAGGCAAAGACATAATGAAATCTAATGGCTGGAAATTTAAGCCATACAAATTCAAACTGGAAACAAAATGCACATTTTTAATGGATAATTAACCATTGGAACAATTTACCAAGAAATATGGTAGAGTCTCGATCACCTGACAATTTTAAATCAAGATTGGTTGTCTCTCTAAAATATTTGCTGTTGTTCAACCCCAAGTTATTGAACTTGATGAAGGAATTATTGAGTGAAATTCTGTTATGCAGGAGGTCAGATCTGATGATCACAACAGTAACAGTCCCTTCTGATCTTAAAATCTATGAATTCCTGGACTAGAGCTGCTCAGAAAATGGAATTTCCATGTTGGAAGGAATTCTTGCATTTTGATTTTTTTCCCATTCCAAATTAGAACAAAAAGCCAAACTTATGAAATGTCCTGCAGCACAAAAAGTTAAAAAAAAAAATCAATTCAGGACTATTGAAACATTTCATTTTGATAGTGTTGAATAAATTAATTTATACAATGTCAAAAAATTATATTTGATAATTCAGCATTATCAAATTGATTCTGCAACAATTAATATAATATGAAAGTTTAAATGACATGATAAAATCATAATTAAACATTTTGATATTATCAAAAAATTAGAAAGTCAAAACCAATCATTTTGACTTTTTCCCATCAAAAATGTAATTGAAATTGACACATTCCCATAAAATTTTTTGATTTTGTTTAAACTGCATTTTTCAACAGAAAACTATCGTCAGGAATTTTTCAGCCAGCTCAACCCTAGACTCCTCACAATACCCCTGATATTATCACTAAGATCTGCCTACAATCTACATTTCCTTTCATACAGAAAATAATAGTAATCAGTTAAGGGCCAGATTCACCAGTATGCTCTGGGTGCTTTGTGCTCCTCTGGTGATGCAAAGTAGCTGCTGCACCTGCAAGCTTTATTTAACTGGTCAGTATGCTCCAGCTGTTTTGCATAGCTCTAGCGTTCTGCAAAGTAGCCAGAGCATGCTAGTCAGGGGCTGTGGCCCTAAAAGTCAACAACAGATTGATATTTCATATCTGCAACTCACTAGAGAAGTCACGATGGGTAACAGTTTAATGGCTTTATGGTTTTATCTTCATGCATGATATTTTTAAATTTAAAAAATCCCAGACAAAAATCTATGTTAATTTGGAGTTAAGAATTTAAAATAAGGTCATATAGAGCAGAATTAAGGATGTTTTGGTGCTTCAACTGTTTTTTCCATACTTTAACGAGTCTGGATTTCTTTACATTTAACCTTGACTCTGAAGTTCTTGGGTTTATAACGCCTGCTTTGGGAATAATTACAACAGCTCTAAATAGTGCTGTATTCTTAAATTACTGGTACATGTTCTCAGTTTAATGCAGTTCCTGTCTCCGAATATTATACAGTGTTGTCGTGGGCTGGCAAACTCCGCTTCGCTGGACGAAAAAGAAAGACCCCATCACTCAGACCTCGTCCAAGCCTCACTCGTGGGCGGCAGAGCCGCAGAGATCCCCACAGACTTTCAGACCAGTGTCATCATGCAGCAGTGGTGACGAGCAGCCTCAGTGGTGGTGTCTGAGAAGACTGGTCGCAGCTGCCTAGTCTCACGCACCCTCGGGGCAGGAGTGTTTTGCTTTGCGCGTTTCAATGAGACGCTTAAAGAATCTCCCTCATTCACGGGCTCTCATCAGCCTAGGACATAGACCCGGGCGGACTACAGCTCCCAGCGTGCACCGCTCATCAGGCATTACACCCTGGGAGCTGTAGTCACCACAGAGAGCCGCACCCCTCTTCACCCTGAGCTCGTCTCTCTCCACCGACTTCCCCAACGTTCTTCCCCCTGCTAGCTTTAGTGGTCCCTCCCAAAGTTCCATACAGAGCACTTCGGGAAAGTCCCATCCACGGGAAACTGGGGGAGGAGAATAAAACATCAGGAAGGCCGGTGACTGATGTTCTGTGCAACCAATCACAGAGAAGCTATTGAACAAATAGCCAATGGTGGGAGGCGGAGGCGGGGTTGGGCGTTTAGCTGTGCGGGATTAGAAAATGCTGAGTGGCTGGTACTGCGCCTGCGCGCGCGCGGGGGGGGGGGGGGTATCGTCGTGTCCCTTCCCCGAGCGTGTCGGTGGCGGCGGCTGCAGCGACTGCTGTGGGGAGGGGCGAGCGGCCGGAGGCAGGATGGAGAAGGCGGCCGGGCGGCGCTGAGCCGGAGGGAAGTTGTGTGAGGGGAGGCTTCGGGATTGGGGGAGGCAGGCGGCCTGAGAGAGCCGAGGCGGCGGCGGGGATCGTGTGGGGGCGGCCGGGGCTTGGGCTCCGGCTCCGCAGGGAGGCAGGCAGGCAGGCAGGATGGAGCAAGAGGAGATCCTGAGGAAATTCATCCAGAGCGTCCAGGCCATGAAGGACACGGACCACAATGGGGACGACAACTTCGCCAGCGACTTCATGGTGAGGGGGGTGGGAGCGCTCAGCTCCCGCCTCTGCCTGGGGGCAGGGGAGAGGGTCTCGTGAGGGCTGGGCAGGAGAAGCGGGTGGAGAGGACGGAGCCGGGGGAGGAGTAGCAGCATCCCCCTGCGTGAGCTGCCATTGTAGCCCCCCTGCCCGTGTCCTAAGCTCTCCTGTTGTGTAAGCCGGAGCCGGGACGTTGCCCCAGCCCCGGTTTGGGGGAGCGGGCGCTGGCCTGCAGGAGCATGCCTCGTGTAAGGGCTGCTCTTGCGATCCCCAGCCTGAACCCTTCCTTGGGAGGAGATAGGAGAGTGGATCCCCTTGAGTGTCTTCTGGCTAACCACATCAGTCTGCTATTGTAACTGCAGCCTAGGACCTCCTCTCCCGAACCCAGCCCCTTTCCTGAGGCGATAAGGAGGGTCCTGGGTACTCTAGGTGGGGGTGCTGTCTTGTTCCTTTCCATGATATGTCTTTGTGGCCTCTTCTGTCGGCGATAGTGGGGGTCATAATGACAACTTTGGATAGTCTGGCATCTTCTGCCCTCAGGTATTTGTCGTTGTAACTCCCTTTTGATCCTTTCTGAGAAAATATGATAGGTGTGTTCTTGGAGGCTAGCATCTTTCCCTCAACTCCCCCTCCCACTGCAACCCCAGGCTGTATCCCTCATCCTCTCTTCCTTTGAGATCACTTCACCAACAGCCTTCCTGTAGCCTCTGTGTGTGTGCATGCAGGGGGAGAGGGGATATAATCTAGAACCAGGGTTATTCACTGTTTGTTTCCTTTATCTGTTTTTCTTTATTCTGACTATTAAAATGCTTGAAATGATTTGGTCGACTGAGTGGGTGATGTGAGCTGGGAACAATAGTCATGATTAGGTGGATATGTCAGTGTGACTTTAAATTTTGTTTAAACATTTAATATGGAAATATAATTTAACCTGCTTTTGGGGTGGTGGGTTAGCAGACTGCATGTACAATATGCCGCTGTAGCCTGTTGTATTACCCGGTGGGATTTAGAATAAAGATGTATTTTTAGTCTTCTTAGATCTCGTTTTGATAATGGTCTGGGAACAAAAAAATCTTGACGTAAATGTCACATCAGGGATTGTCTGAAATGCGGGGAGGAGGCTGCGGACATTGTGCAAGACTCAGGGGCGTTGGGAGCACTTTCAGGTCTGAGGAATGGAAGAGGAAGTGGACTTTGGGAAGTAACTATTTCATACAGAGTGGGCAGGGCCGGGGTGGGAAACAAGAATACCATTTGGAAAGGATTTTACTGATCCTGGGCCACTGAAATAGCCATACAAATAGGGAAGGAAGGAGGAAACCATATGTAAAATCGAGATTGATTTAAGAGGTGTAAATTCTTAGTTTGCTTTACTTTCCTTGAAAATTACATTAAGATGTTGCCTTAAATCTATTGGACTCCAATCTTTTTAATCTGTTTAAATTAATCTTGAAAATGTGAGTAATTAAAGGAACTCCTGTTTAGCACACAGACTGACATCCAGTTACATTATGCTGGTAAGGCTGACCATTGTTCTAAGTAAAGGAAGTGTGTATGTGTGTGTGTATGTGTATAATATATAAAAAACAGAAATGGAAAAAATATGTAAACTGAATGCTGTAAACAGGATTGGATTTAGCCTTTTTACAGAGCAAATACGTGACCATATAAGAACTACTGTATTTTATATTTGATCTGGCAGCCCAGAATTAAAGTTGCAGTATACTAAGAGATACCAACTTAAAATACATGTAATAGTAAGTAAAAAACATTACTACATAAGTAACATTTAGGTTAAGAAAGATTTGAAAATGTTCGTGTTGTGCATTTGACAGCACTCTGTATAATTAATGTTGCTATTTTCAGCTGTGTAGTTGGTGATCTTCCTCTGTTTTTATGGCAGTTACACATAGCAGCAAGCATGGAAAACATTTATAAAAAAAACCCCAGGAAAATATTATTGTAAAACCACAAATTCGCTGAGAACTGAAGGGCAGGTGTACTACCTGAAAGAACTCTCAAGCCTTCAGGAGAGTGGGGGGTGGGAGAGACTAGATTCAAAGTTCTTGATGTCCTTTTTAACATTTTCTGTTCATAATTCAACTGCACGTTTCTATTTCTGAGAGAAAAAAAACTTTGAATAATGTGTTAAAGGAGAGTTGGGGAGACAGAATATTGTGGTTAAAGTATTATAGTACTATACGGAAGGACTTTTCTTTAATGTTTATCTGTATTTTACACAAGCAGATGTAGAGGGGTCTGACCACAAGAATGCAAACTCTCTGTGTAAATAGTTTGTCATTGTATGGCAACTGCATTTTTTGCCACACCTATTTTACGTAGCCACATTAAAGCTTCTGTCTTTGAGATTTTGAGGGAATGGAGACGGGTGAAGAGGAGGTGGTAAGAGAAACTAACGGGAGGAATAGTCTCTCCTCTGCATCTTCTCTCCTTATCTTTAAAACTGAAGGAGTGATTTTTGGGGGGGGAGGAGGCGGCAGTGTCTTCACAGTTATGGACAGGAAGTACTGTTTCTGCTAAGCAGTGGCAAGTTGATGGAAAAGGAATTGCTGTTACTCATCACTACTCTTCCAAGCCAAAGCGGAGTCTAAAAATAGAAGTGGAGTGGTGGATGAATGCAATTGAAAACAGTTCTTTCTTTTCATGTCTTATTTCTTTCCTTAGATTATGATAAAGTGGCCTATATTAGTTTATTCAATCAAGATTAAAAAGACTCGCTACTTTATAGATAGATGTCAGGGATTTGTTGGGAAGAAAAGTTAAGGAAGATGATGTGGATATATGGTAGATTTAACTAATAACCTACTAATCATCCTGGATGTATATAGACGTTAAAAGGCAAAAATGTTAATAAATTTGACAGCCTAATAATGCTGTGCTAATATAACTGAAAACGTATCCCACTTTGGAAGAATGAAACTAGAATGTAGTATGATTAATGGAACAGATAGGTGCAATATAGGACTGGAAGGGACCTCAAGAGGTCATCTAGACCAGTCCCCTGCACTCAAGGCAGGACTAAGTATTATCTAGACCATCCCTGATAGGTGTTTGTCCAACCTGCTCTTAAAAATCCCCAATGATGGAGATTCCACAACCTCCTTAGGCAATTTATTCCAGTGTTTAACCACTCTGACAGGAAGTTTTTCCTAATGTCCAACCTAAACTGCCCTTGCTGCAATTTAAGCCCATTACTTCTTGTCCTATCCTTGGAGGTTAAGAAGAACAATTTTTCTCCCTCTTCCTTGTAACAACCTTTTATGTACTTGAAAATTGTTATGTCCCCCCTCAGTCTTCTCTTCTCCAGATTAATACCCAGTTTTCTTAGTCTTCCCTCATAGGTCATGTTTTCTAGACCTTCAATAATTTTTGTTGCTTTTCTCTGGACTTTCTCCAATTTGTCGACATCTTTCCTGAAATGTGGCGCCCAGAACTAGACACAATACTCCAGTTGAGGCCTAATCAGCGTGGAGTAGTGCAGAAGAATTACTTCTCTTCCACAGTACTCCTGGTAATACATCCCAGAATGATGTTTGCTTTTTTTCCCAACAGTGTTACACTGTTGACTCATATTTAGCTTGTGATCCATTATGACCCCCAGATCCCTTTCCGCAGTACTCCTTCCTAGGCAGTCATTTCCCATTTTGTATGCGTGCAACTGATTGTTCCTTCCTAAGTGGAGTACTTTGCATTTGTCCTTCTTGAATTTCATCCTATTTACTTCAGACCATTTCTCCAGTTTGTCCAGAACATTTTGAATTTTAATCCTATCCTCCAAAGCACGTGCAACCTCTCCCAGCTTGGTATTGTCCGCAAACTTTGTAAGTGTATTCTCTATGCCATTAGCTAAATCATTGATGAAGATATTGAACAGAACCAGACCCAGAACTGATCCCTACGGGACCCCACTTGTTATGCCCTTCCATGATGACTGAACCACTGATAACTACTCTCTGGGAACAATTTTCCAACCAGTTATGCACCCACCTTATAGTAGCTCCATCTAGGTTGTATTTCCCTAGTTTGTTTTATGAGAAGGTCATGCGAGACGGTATCAAAAGCCTTACTAAAGTCAAGATATACTGCATCTACCACTTCCTCCCCATCCACAAGGCTTGTTACCCTGTCAAAGAAAGCTATCAGGTTGGTATGACATGATTTGTTCTTGACAAATCCATGCTGACTGTTACTTATCACATTATCATCTTCTAGATGTAGGAATGCAAGGAATACTTACAAGGTATGATATAATCCAGGCGTCATTGGCTAGTCTTTCACAAAGAGAACCAAATCCACTTGGACATAAGTAAATTTGATTTTGATAATCATACTTCCAAGTACAAAATGTGCCAGTACTTTATTAGCAGATTGCTTGTGAAATGTTGCATATGTACAGTCTAGCTGTAAGTGAACAGCATTGTTTATTGAAAAGAGTAAGTGTGCTTGCTACTGTACAAACATAGAAAGTATGGCCCCATCCTTGGTTTCTACAAAGTGTCTATCTATCTATCTATCTATCTATCTATCTGTGTATGAGAGGTTGAAGGTCAAAGCTTTCTGTGGCAGTGATGTGAACAATATTTTGTGGATTATCATTGAAAGACCTCAAGAAATAAGAATTTTGATTGGTTTTTGTACCCTTTTTTTTCCCCCCCCCCCCAGTTATGGCAGCAGCTTAAACAGATTTTCTATTGATTCCTTATGTAGTGCACTTGGCAAAGAGTGCATTTGTTTAGTGTATCATTCATGCCATCAACTTAGATAACTATAACTGTGGGATCATTCAGTCTGACTCAAAATAACGGATGAAATATGAATGATGTGTGGCAGTTAGCACTCAAGCATTTGAGTAAGTCTCTTGCTAATCTATTGACAGGTTTCAGAGTAGCAGCCGTGTTAGTCTGTTTCTGCAAAAAGAACAGGAGTACTTGTGGCACTAATAAATTTTTATCTCTGGTAGAATCATAGAATATCAGGGTTGGAAGGGACCTCAGGAGGTCATCTAGTCCAACCCACTGCTCAAAGCAGGACCAATCCCCAGACAGATTTTTGCCCCAGATCCCTAAATGGCCCCCTCCAGGATTGAACTCTCAACCCTGGATTTAGCAGGCCAATGCTCAAACCACTGAGCTATCTCTCCCCCTTATTTGAGCATAAGCTTTCGTGGGCTGTAGCCCACTTCATCAGATGCATAGAATGGAATTGACTTAAAGGTGGCAATTTTGCAACAGAAAAGCTTCCAAAACAAACTCCAACGAGAAACTGCTTAACTTGAATTAATATGCAAACTAGATACCATTAATTTGGGCTTGAATAGAGACTGGGAGTGGCTGGGTCATTATACAAATTGAATCTATTTCCCCATGTTAAGTATTCTCACACCTTTTTGTCAACTGTCTGAAATGGGCCATCTTGATTATCACTACAAATGTTTTTTTTTTCTCCTGCTGATAATACTTCTTAGAGTTGGTATGGCAACTTCCACCTTTTCATGTTCTCTGTGTGTATGTGTATGTGTGTGTGCGTATGTGTGTATATATAATCTTCTTACTGTATGTTCCATTCTATGCATCTGATGAAGTGGGCTGTAGCCCACGAAAGCTTATGCTCAAATACATTTGTTAGTCTTTAAGGTGCCACAAATACTCCTGTTCTTTTTGCTAATCTATTGTTACAGTGCTAGCAGAATTGTTAAAGGTGTCAGATGTACAGAAATAACAGTTATGATTATCTGGGTAAAACAGCACTTACACATGACAGATGTTTTACTTTTAGGCCCTGATCCGGCAGTGAGTTCTGCGCAGGTAGGCCCACTTGTCTGCACAGAGTTCCTTGCAGTGAACGTTCGTTTGTAGATTCAAGGTAGAAAAATCACCCTAGTTTTGATACTCTGAATTTATGAAAATAAGCGTAAGTGAAACAGACTGTCTAAACAATCAAACTTGTAAAAAGCTTTCCTTTAATACAGAGATCTGTATATAGTTACAAGATAAATTACACATCCCATACAGTTTCATATATTTTTGTACTGTGCAATTAGATCAATACTACAACTAATAGAAATAGCTTATCTTCAATGTAGGGTCAGATTCAGGACTTCCTAGCAGCTTGTGCAACCCAATTGATTACGAGATTGCTCAGATTGCAAGTTAATGAAAAATTTGGCATATTATCTTAAGAAAGAAGTATTAAATGGACTGTTGATTTGAAATCAAGACAGTAAAAATTTTTTTAGCTTCTGGTGCTACACCGGCCTCTTAGTCTCCTTGCCATTTTCTGTGTTCACAATCATCTGTTCCTATTCTTAAATGTCTTTTCTTCCCTATTGCTTTGTGAAACACCATATAAACAAAAGGGGAAAGTTACTGACTATCTAGGGGTAACAGTGAAATAGGCTATATACAGATCTCCACCTAGAATTGAAAGACTTTCTTCTAACTTTAGATATTACTCTTTAGAAAAGTAGACAAAACATTGTTAGACAGAAGTAATATTTTGATGTCCTAACCAGTCACAATGAAAGAATACTCAAATACTTTAATAAAGATTATGTGCATTGATAAACAAATTCAGTTTAAATACAGTAGAATCCTTATTTTACAAACTGAGGATTAAGGAGTTCATAAAATAAAGAAGTTATAAAACTGAAAATTGCAGAAGGTATGATTTATAAATTTCAGCATGTTGCACTGCATCACTTTCTTTTTGGCCTTCAAACCATTGCATACTGATTTCCAGTGTACTGAAGGCATTGGAATGTGAAGGGATGTTAACTTGTCCTTCATCAACATCACTTTAGTTATGTGATCTCCATCCCACTTCCACCCCGTCAGGGAAAAATGATTCATATGTTTGTCTGTAAGATTGGTGTTTGTGAAATTGAGGTTCTACTGTACTGCGTAAGTTCCATAACAGAAGAAAATAATGCAATAAATAATGTTATTTATCTGCTATAAATAACAGTTTGGCAACACTTTTCTGGAAAGACTGTCTCAATATTAATTTGCTTCTATTGTGAACTTTTTGGTGCCAGATACAACTGATGTTCCTCTCAACTGTTTTTCAAATTAAGCATGCAGTTATGTAGGTTGGAAGCTTACCAGAAAAGAGTTGAGTAGTTTGTGTCCAAAAGATAAACTTCTAACTGTTCTGTTTAGACAAAGTAGTAGTTGACTTTTTTTTTAAATTCTTTCCTTGAGATGACAAATTCAAGGATTCATTCAATTCCTTCTGAGCAGGTTTCATGTTAATAACATTTAGGGTTAAATATAAATGCACAAAGCTGCTTCTCTGTTTTTCTCATGTGGACTTGCATAATCTACATGTTGAATTTTCAACAGAATTAACTTTAACCTATTAAGAAGGCTTTAGCAGAGAGAAGATGCTAAAAATCAGATTCATGACTTTTTTATCCTTTGTGTTTTACCTAAGAATGATTAACACATTCTCTATCTAGTGATATGTCAAAATCAGATATGACCAAACATTGTAACTGTCTTGATACTAACAAAGGGTTCAAATTTGTAAGGTGCTGAGCACTTTCATCTCCCTCTGAGTTCAATGAAAATTGAAGGCATTCATTATCTTGCAGGAACTGACCCATAATTATATTACATAACTGATAATTTTAACAAACTTTACTCTTACAGTTGTTCTAGTAAGCCACATGCAGTTTTATTATTTGTAAGTGTACATCAAGTGTGTCTAAACTTGGAGGGCCAAAAATGGACCTACTTTGACCCATATTGAAGTACTTGCCTTCAACATTTCCTCACGTAGTACATCCTCCTGTTTTGGGGGTTAGGCAAAGTGTCTATTTTGGGCCTTTCCTAAAACTATGTAAATACGCCATCACATGTGATCTCACTGGGATTAGTATGGTCTCATAAAAGAGAGAAGTGTCCTGTTGAGAGAGGCTGGATACTTCTATGAATTGTATTTTAGTATTTAAACATGACTTCTGTTACTAATTTTTTTTTTTTTTTTTTAAATAACATTTCTGTCAAAACTCTTTCCAGTCTGACGCACCTTTTGGTTGTAATTCAGCTAAAGTTTCATTATGAACAATTTTAATAGGAAAGGCCAGTTATAACATGAGCAGTTGTAAGGGTCTCTTTGCTAGAAATGTTAATAAACTTTTACTTCTGTCTGGAACAATATGATTGAATAATAGTTTCAATAACTCTTATGTTAGGGGCATCAGAAGCTTTGTGGAATGGTATTTTTTAAAATGGCTATAAAAATATAATTTTCAGTGGACAGCTTTCAGCTTCAGTCAAATTAGAAGGAAATCATTGCTGTGACTATTGTTTCAAACGTGTACAGATGTGACTTTTGATGTGGGGGCTGGGTGACAAGCATCCAGAAAGCTGCTGTGGTGACCCCACTTATCTTTTGTGTTATTTTATACTGCATAAAATCATTAAATTAAATCTTGCTTAACATGACGTTACCATGTGAAATCTTGTGATCGCTGATCAAAACTGTGTAATAGCTATTTAAGGCAAGAAGAAAAACAGCAGCAGATCTCACGGTACTTAAAGGTTTTTATTATACAAGTGATACAAGAATATGTTCTCTGTGTTTAAATCTTTAAAGAAAGTGGGAAAGTCTAACTTTTTTTGTTTTCACATACTAAGGTTTTGCTCTTGGCGAACAAGTTTTGTGATATTGCTAATTTTGCTGGATCAATGACAAATTGTAGACTGATCTGGCAGTAAGTGACATACCAGCATATTTAAGTAGATCATCTCAGATATAAGAGAAATATACAATATTCCCTGTGGCCCCAGTCAAGCAAGGTGCTTCAGCATATGCTTAATTTTAAGCACGTGCTAAGTGCCTTGCTGGATTGGGGCCTATAGTGGGTAATGTCAGTGGCTACAATTCAGCAACTTTTATATAGCTTTACCACATTGTCGCAGAAATACGCTATCAGGATCAGTTTGTAGAGCAGGGATCGGCAACCTTTCAGAAGTGGTGTGCCGAGTCTTCATTTATTCACTCTAATTTAAGGTTTCGCGTGCCAGTAATACATTTTAACGTTTTTAGAAGGTCTCTTTCTATAAGTCTATAATATATAACTAAACTATTGTTGAATGTAAAGTAAATAAGGTTTTTAAAATGTTTAAGAAGCTTCATTTAAAATAAAATTAAAATGCAGAGCCCCCTGGACCAGTGGTCAGGACCCAGGCAGTGAGAGTGCCACTGAAAATCAGCTCGCGTGCCGCCTTTGGCATGCGTGCCATAGGCTGCCTACCCCTGTTGTAGAGCTTATTTTTCTTGCAATAAATGTCAAGTCATAATCTTGGCAAACTGTATAATTGAGGATTGCTTAATCTGAACATTAATTTGTGAAATATGTACAGTTTAACCTACTTTTGAGTAGTGCTTATAGCTGTGCTAATGTTGGGGGGGGGGGGAATAAATAGATAAATGTACCTCATAGTTAACAAGGTAAGCGACAAACTAAGCACACAGTAATAAAAAAAAATGTAATAGGTCCATTAACATGTCACTAACGGAACCCTTGTTGAACTTATTTTTTTTGCTCCTTGGTATCTTCTTTTCATCTAGGATTGATGGGCGCTGAGGTGCAAAGCGGTGGAGATTGTACTGCTTCAGTTTGTGCTTTACCTGTTATGTGGATGGGGAATCTTGATACTGAGAAAAAATAGTAGTAATGCCTGACTTGGTGCTGTCATTCTAGGTCAGGGGTTCTCAGACTTTTGTACTGGTGACCCCTTTCATACAGCAAGCCTCTGAGTGTGACCCCCCCATATACATTATAAACACTTTTTTATATATTTAACACCATTTAACACCAGGGTTTGGGGTGGAGGCTGACAGCTCACGACGCCCCATGTAATAACCTCGTGACCCCCAGTTTGGGAGCCCCTGTTCTAGCTTGTTCAGATAAGGAAAAAGTGAATGTAAGGGAAAGGCAAAATGGCAGCAGTAGCATGAGTATATGTTTGCAGAACTCCACTATAATTTGATTTCCAACTCATGTTCTTCTTGGTCTTCTCCTGAAGTAGCCCGGCATGCTGAATGTCTCTGAGATTTGTGTGCGGTAATTGCCACTTTTGTCTTTGAGGGAATTGTTGAGCTGGAAGTTAGCCAATACTGTTAGTAGAAAGAGAAAGTATGTTTAAACAAGCAAAAAGACAAACTAAACCACCAAACTTTTCAATAGCAACAAGCTTTGTTAAGCAGGGGAAGGGACAGATGGTGATCTGGCTTGGGAGACTTGTTGCCTCGACTCTCTACCCTGTTTGTGCTATAAATTGATCTCATTACTTCCTTAAAGATAATTTTATTTGTGGTAAGCAAGTTATGAGGTGGATGGAAGTATGGCGTGGTTTATAGGACAGATTATTGTGATGGAAAATTCTCTCTGAAAGTAAACCCCAAATGAGTTGAGTCATCAGTTATAAAATGAAGGGACCCAATGTGGTCAACAGCTGACTATATAAGAAGAGTAAAGCTGTGGAGAACAATATGAAATGACGTAACCTAGGAGTAGGAGTGCCAGGGTGGATTTAAATCACTAGTCATGAAGACTCGATTTAATCATGGATTTCTACATAAAAGTGCATTGTTGTTGGTTGTTATACCCTTAATACATATTCTTCACAACTCAGAGATAGATGTAGGTTTCATTTTTAGAAGGTACACACTATACATTTTTAAAGTGATTTATTTTGAAAACTTTTCAGATTAGTTTTACAGCTATATCAGAAAATGAATGATTGGTTTCATTTACCAAAGGTAAATTAAGTAGATACTTATGAAGTCATTGGGAGGTGAACTATCTGCAATTCAACAGGTTAATCATTACTATTTGGAGGATTTTCTTGCCATGCTGTATTAGGAGGAGAACATCACCAGACAGATATTTAAATTGTTTTATTTAACTAAAACGTTGCATATTGTGGAGTTTTTTCTTCAGCAGCAAACATATAATATTTTAACAAAACAAGCATATGAATTTTTGAATTTAGTTAAACATTCAAGTTTTTTAAAATCAGGTTTGTTAAAATTGTTTAAAATAGTTAAATGAAATATTAAAAAAAAAAAAATTAAATTGACTGTCAGCCAGGCCAACATGAGAAACTTAAAATATTGGCTTCTACAGCTAACTCAGTCATCTTCACCTTCATTTTCCTGTTTGTTCATAATCTGGAAAAGAAAAACAAGCTTTCCTGCTTTTTCAGGTCCCAAATGATTTCTCAATTTGGAATGAATTAGTCCAAAGGAAGAAAACATTCTTTCTACACCGGCAGAAGAAGCTACTGCTGTTGAAAGTGAGATTATCACTTCAACAGTCTCTGAATCCAAGTGCTAAGTGACTTCCACCAGTTCACTGGTTTGCTGATGATGTTTTAAAGAAAGTCAAACATATATTTCTTGAATGGTTCTTATTCCCAAACTGGTCTCTTTTACGGCCTGCTGCCATTATAGGTTTTCCCTTCTAGTAAGAGAATGGTATGGTAGATCTCAAATCAATGAAGGCTACACTCAGAAAGACCTCAAGACTTCTGGAATATGCTGCTCAGACAGTTTCATTTTTGTTTCTACTGCCTGTCCCTCCCTTTTCACATTTCTCTCCAGACTTCTCCTTGTCCAGCTCTATTCCGCCCCCAACCATCTCCTATACATTGAACTTTTTGAAAATGTGCACTTTTAGCGAGAGGTAAGGGATTGACTCTGTGTATACAAATTTGCAGAGGGACAATAGGGTTGAGGTCTGTTATTTCTCACCTCTATATTTATTTAAAAACATTTTTGATATTAACAAGCATGTCATCTCTGGAGACACAAACCCACAGTTTGAGAACTGCAAAACTAAGCATCTCTGATGGTATCTTCTAGCCTGAGCACTGAGTCCCATTGGGTAGATAGAAAGATTAACCTAAGTAATCTATACATAAGCCCCTGGAATGCCATAAAATTGGGTGCATAATCCGTGAACTATTGGAACTCATTTACAAAACTTTTCTTAAACAATACATGAATATATTGTCTCATACTATAGAATTAGAATTTATAATCCCTATTCCATGATGCATTATAGCTCAAATATATCTTAGTTTTAATTAAGATATCTTTAGATAGGTTTTTTCCTTAAAAAGCATTTTATCCAAAAATCAAAAAAAATTTTTTTTAATCATTGATTTTTATCCACCCTGAGGAGTGCCAAATGGGACAGAAAGGGACAACGTAAATATGTGTGCTTCTTTCATCCAGGAGGAAACTTTTAGGTATGCTGGGCTAGTAGGCATATGTCTTTTTCAAAGAGTGATTGGCAAAACTCTATGGTTGTAGGGCCAAATTCTGCTGCTTCTGATTACCCCCAAAAAATCAAGAGTCAGTGTTTTTGAAGGGGTTTTACTGGTATTCAGAATTGCCTCTAGGGAGGGAAGGAAGGAAGGTTATATTATAGTTCTTTCAAAATTTCTTTGCTGTATTTCCCCTGATTGTTTGGGCTGCATGGATTAGACAGTAAAGATCAACGGCATTGAGACTGGTCTTTTCTAGAACAAACACAAGAGTAGGAAGAACAAGTTAGATGGGTTTCTTCCATGTTAGGAATGGGGCATGGAAGAAGACAGTGTAGGAAGCTGGCATTGCTACTTTCTGTGCTGTCTTTGTGAATAAGCAGGACCTCAGTCTCAAGGGATGTTGATACGGCATTGTATGTGAACACTTAAAATACCCTGTTTCAGTATTTGCTGGTGTATCTAATTCAAATTTAATGCTCAGTTTTTAAATTTGTACCTGAAACCTGGGGGTACTTGTGGAAAGGCCCTTGTAACTGATAGAAGGATGTACTGTTAATGTGTAGCTTTTACTAGTGTGGGACAGAATCTGGATGCTAGATGATCTTACCCTTATCAAACAGGAAATTTTTTTTGTTGCATCCTCTTGTTCACTATCCTAATCAGTGTTCATTGATTGCTTTTTCTGGCATCTTTTGAAATTTGAAGAGATTGGACATAGTGTTTAAAAAAAAAAAAAAAAAAAGTGCAGATACTGCCTATTGCTACGTGCCTGGCTAGCTCATTGTTAAACTCAGGCTTCTGAAATGTTCTTGTTCAATGTAGGGAATCTAATTTAGTGCCTTCATTAGCAGTGGATCTGATAATCCTGAAAAGTGCTTGATCTGGATGAGCCGAAGAACGAGGAAACCAGTTGGTAGAAATTGAACTAGACCACCTAAGAGCTTGGCTACACTCAAAACTCCAAAGCGCTGCCGCGGGAGCGCTCCCGCGGCAGCGCTTTGAAGTGCGAGTGTGGTCGTGGCGCCAGCGCTGGGAGAGAGCTCTCCCAGCGCTGCAGGTACTCCACCTCCCCGCGGGGATTAGCTTACAGCGCTGGGAGTGCTGGGGCACTGTTTACACTGGCGTTTTACGGCGCTGTAACTTGCTGCGCTCAGGGGGGTATTTTTTCACACCCCTGAGCGAGAAAGTTGCAGTGCTGTAAAGCACCAGTGTAGCCAAGGCCTAAATTATAAGCCCTCTCAAGCAGGGGCTGTTTTCTTTTTCTTTTGTGCAGTTTCTAGCACAGTGGGGCCCTGATTCTTTTTTACAAATGAAAAAAGATCTGTACAGTTTTGTTTTTTCAAACTGGGTGTGGAAGCAGAGGTTATTTCCCCTGATAGACAAGTTTTTAGTCTTAGGGCTAGTAAGAGCTCGGTACATTTTTAGGCAGCCCAACTGCTTGTCAAGTTCTTTTCTGATAATCGTATCAGAAGCATGTTGTTTTTTTTATAAGTACTGTTACAATTAAACATAAATCAATTGTATTTAAAAACTGATGTAGGTCTTCATCTGTTACCTCCGAAAAGGAAGAATAAAATGTGAAGGAGAGAAAGGGAACACACACACTCAGGCCATAGTTTATCACAGGAAGGAAGGCAGAAAAAGAATGAAGTAAAAAAGGGTATCTATCAGGGGTACCATTTATCTCGTATGTTGTATGCTTTGAGTCTCAAACCATTTTTGCATCTCCTAACCCAGTTGTGAGAGGTCTTTCCTTGCGTGTGCTGATGCTTTCAGTGTTTGTTTCATGCAGTGACATCTATTTGTCACACGTGAGGATGATGTGTAGCTGCTCTTTACTTGTCTGTCCGCAGACATATGAAAACCACATCTGCTTGGGATGATTGGACCAAAAGCAGTTATTTTACCTTGCCTCTTGGCAGTGCAGCTCCCCCCTCCCCCCAGTTGCCATGGAGCACCTTCTGGGATTAAGATGCAGGGATTTTTGTTGTTGTTCTGAATAATTCATTTAGAAGAATTGATAGGCTGAGGAGAAAGCAAAGAGCTGTCTGAATAAATGGCACTGGCTTGTTCATGTGCTTTCCCATTGGGGATGGACTTTGTTAGCCAATAATTGAATAGCCTTGATGTTGTGGCACTAGTTGAAGTGAGATTCTGAGGCTTGTTGGTTGCTTTTTCTGGAGTTACTAGCTTTACTCTGATATATTTGCATTTAGATGAGTAGGATCTGGGGCTGATTGGCTTGGTTAATAGGGTGGTATTGCCATCTGTCTGTTCAGGCTGCTGTAGTCTGACTTCTCTATGGCCTGGAAGTCATAAGAATGGCCCTGCTGACCAGTAGCTATCTAGCCCAGTATTCTGTCTTCCAACAATGTCCAGTGCCAGATGCTTCAGAGGAAGTGAAAAGAACAGGGCAATTACCGAGTGATCCATCCCTTGTAGTCCAGTCTCATCTTCTGGCAGTCAGAGGGGCAGAGCATTGGTTTGCATCCCTGACCATCTTGGTTAATAGCCATTGATGGACCTATCTTCCATTAATTTATCTAATTCATTTTTTGAACCCAGTTATACTTCTGGCCTTCAGAACATCCCCTAGCAATGAGTTCCACAGATTGACTGTGTGTTGTGTGAAGAAGTATTTACTTATGTTTGTTTGAAACCTGCTGCCTATTAATATTATTGGGTGACTCCTAGTTTTTGTGTTTTGTGAAGGGGTAAATAACACTTCCATATTCACTTTCTCCACACCGTTCATGATTTTATAGACCTCTGTCATATCCCTCCTTTGCTTCTTTTCTAAGCTGAACAGTCCCAGTCTTTAGTCTCTCCTCATGTGGAAGCTGTTCCCTATTCCTAATCATTTTTGTTGCTCTTCTCTGTACTTCTACCAATTCTAATATGTCCTATTTGAGATGGGCCAACCAGAATTGCACTCAGTGTTCAAGGTATGGGTATACCGTGGATTTATATAGTGGCGTTATATTTTCCATCTTATTATTATCCCTTTCCTACTGGTTCCTAGCATTCTGTTAGCCTTTTTGACTGTCGCTGCATGTTGAGCTGATGTTTTTGGAGAGCTATCCATGATGATTCCAAGATCTTTCTTGAGTGATAATAGCTAATTTAGAGCCCATCATTTTGTATGTATAGTTGGGACTTTTTTCCAGTGTGCATTACTTTGTACGTATCAACATTAAATTCCATCTCCCGTTTTGTTGCTCACTCACCCAGTTTTGTGAAATCCCCTCTGTAACTCTTAGCAATCAGCTTTGGATTTAACTATCCTGAGTGACTTAGGGCTTGTCTACACTGGCAATTTACAGTGCTGCAACTTTCTCACTCAGGGGTGTGAAAAAACACCCCCCTGAGCGCAGCAAGTTTCAGCGCTGTAAAGCGCCAGCGTAGACAGTGCACCAACACTGGTAGCTATGCCCCTCGTGAAGGTGGGTTTTTTTAAGAGCGCTGGAAGAGCTCTCTCCCAGCGCTGCACCGCGACCACACAAGCCACATTAAAGTGCTGCCACAGCAGCACTTTAGCGTTGCCAGTGTAGACTAGCCCTTAGTATCATCTGTTAACTTTGCCACCTCACTATTCACCACTTTTCCAGATCATTTATGAATGTGTTGAGCAGCTCAGGTCCTAGTACAGATCCTTGAAAGATGTAAACAGCAGTGTCTCCCCATTGTGAAAACTGACCATT
Source organism: Emys orbicularis (assembly GCF_028017835.1). Classification (NCBI taxonomy): domain Eukaryota; kingdom Metazoa; phylum Chordata; order Testudines; family Emydidae; genus Emys; species Emys orbicularis. The sequence goes on along the minus strand of NC_088683.1, from coordinate 27,258,894 downwards.
TATTCCTTCCCTTTGTTTCCTGTCTTTTTAACCAGTTACTGATCTGGGACCTCCCCTCTTAGCCCATGGCTGTTTACTTTGCTTAAGAGCCTTTGTCATGAGTGCATGGGGCTTGATTCTCACTGGGTTTTGCTAAAAAGGTAGATTGGAGAGGATGGGGCTTGCCTTTGTTTCATAACTGTCTTTTTAATGCTTGGTGACCATTGAGGTGTGCTTGGCCAGAGAAGGCACTCTCCAGTCCCCAACTTCTAGAGGAGCCATTGTTTTTCATCTTTCTTCTCCCCCCCCCCCCCCCCAATCTGATGTCCTCTTCTTGGGGAGTTTCTATGTTGTTTGTTTACTCAGATCAGGTTGACCAAGCTGTTTCACTTCAGTGATTTTTCTCAGTTGGACTGGAAGTCTGCAGCTGCTTTTGCTACTGAAACTGAGATCCTGTCTATGCAGTTGTTGGATAGGCCAACTCCGTATTTCTGGCAGTCACTTTCTCAGCATGCCACTTGGTATCTGCAGAGTACTTTCAAGAGGACTGTTATCCCAGAGGTGAATTCCCCCCCCCCCTTTTTTTTTTTATTCTGTGGATGCGATTTCTGTGCAAACAGGCAGGTGGCTGTACTGGAGGTGTTTAGTAGACATTCCTTTCTGATCATGAGTACAGACCATTTCCTGGTGTTTGTGTCAAAGTGCTGCATTATCCTTCCCTCACAGATCTCCTTGATGCTTACTGGAGGACTCATTTATCCATTGAAGGCTGTGTGCTCCTGGCTTGGGGGACACTATACAATCTTCTTCTCCCTAGGCACTCAAGTGACTTCCATGGTAGATTTTTGTGTAGCATTGTAGTGACTAATCACTTTGGGAACCACGTTGCTCATAGTGTGTCTGGGCAGTGCCCCCTTCTGTCTTCTGCTTTGTATATGTTTCACTTTTAATTTGCCCTTATTTGAATTTTCCACCCCCCCGGCTTTTCCATGTTTTGGGGTGTGGTTCTCCCCTTCTCTCTCCTCCCTCCCCCCCCACCCCCAAACAGGGCAACAAGGTATAATGCCTGGACATGGCCTGTTCCCTTGTTGTCCAACTGGTTCTGAAATCTCATAAGGGGAGAAAAATTGGCAGGTTGTGAAGGGTTTGATGTTTTCGTTTTTCTGTGTGTGTTGACTGTTGTGTCAGCTTCATATTGATTATACTTTCTGTAAGTAGACTAAATAATTTTGACACATTGTGATTGACTTGACCTGATGTATTTAATGTTTTGAGTGAAATTGGTGACAGAAAAACATTAGTGATCCATGTATAATGCTGGAACATTATTTTACTTATTTGTTTTTGTGTGCAACTTCATAATGTGTAGCTTATATAAGCCCGTTTGGTGTGTTTTATGTCTCACATATGGTGTTAAAGGTTTTTTCTTTTTTTCTACCTAATTATTTCAATGTTCTCTCTCCTACCTCAATATTCTACTTCTCTTTTCTAACTATCCCATTTAATCTCTATTACCCTTTCATATATAAGGCTTGAAAATTTTACCAGGCAACTAATAGCTGGAAGACTAAACTGAAATGAGCTCCAAAGAGAGAGTCTCTCTCCCCCTCCGCCCCCAAAAGGGGGGCAGAACCAAACCCAAAATGCTGGGAAAGTGACACCGCTGGGATTTGTACTAGAGTGCGGTCCCTGAACCCTGCTCAGAGCAATAAGTTTCACAACCTCTGGCAGGTGTCATAGGTGCCAAATTTGAAGTTTCCTAATCTCTCTGGCTACTAGAAAGGAAATGAGTATTATTCCTCTGTGTTGCTTTCCTTCTACCCAGAGCCCTCGTGGCTGCTACATGGGGGTTGTTGTATTTGGGTGCCTGCTAACCTAGCACTTCTTCGATCTGTGTTTTGGGTAATCCATCCTCTCTAGTGAATACCAGCATTACCTGCATCTGATGTTGCTCAGAGGCTTCCCAAAGCTGCAGCAAGGTAAGTAAACCTGTTTTACGGTTGCTTGTAGGTTTCCCAAAAGTCAGAAGAGAAAACTGACGAAACTGGTTTTTACTCTGTTATGGAGACATGGATAGTGACCCATAGTCAAGATGTATCATAGGTGTGGTGTGGTTTTTTTATTTTTTATTTTATTTATTTATTTACCCTCTGACAAGAGCTTAAAACCTCTCTGGAGCTGATGTGTATGTTTGCTTAAATAAAGGGGATATAGAAAGTACACTTGGAGAGGTATGTAAAGTTCTGAAGATGTATTGATTACTGGCGAGCACTCTTGGGAGTGGGAAGAAGTAAGCTGCCAAATACTACTTTAGGAACTTTGTACGGTTGTGTTCGCCACCAAATGTCATACTCCTTTGCTACAAAAATTATAATACTCTTCTCTCGTTCCCCCCCCCCCCCCCCCAAATTCAAAAATTGCATGGATGTCCGTATATCCTTGCTATGAAAAGGACTTTGGATTTCAGAAAACTTTTTAGCTAGCTTTTCAAAAATTGGTAGTTTCAACTTTTTGCCGCCTTTTGCTCAGTGAAAACCAAGATGCCAATTTTTCAGCTGTCTGGACAGGTTTCCCTAGCTAGGAAAGTGGCTGACCAGGAAAAACTGCCAGTTCTACCTCAGGTATAAGCTCTCTATGGCTGTTAGGTCAAAAATTGGTGCTTGTTGGAATAGGATTTGGACCATAGAGCAGCCCTCTACTGCTTGAGCTAAAGGAGTAACTCCTAGTTGGTAGCAGAAATAGGCTCTTATCCTGCTATGTGGACCAGCCACTGGGGTGGGAGGGAACACAACACATACCAGCAGTGTTATACTTGCATTCAAAATAGTATTTGGCCTAGGTGCACTGGACTGGGAGCCTTCCATTCTACTCCTCCTGGCCAATGGGTGCCTTGGGCGGAGGCAGCGCAGATTTGATTTAAATCAAATGGATTTAAATCACTACTCGGGAAGACTCGATTTAATCATGGATTTCTACATAAAAGTGCATTCTTGTTGGTTGTTACAACCTTAATTCATATTCTTCACAACTCAGAGATAGATGTAAGTTTCATTTTTAGAAGATACACACTATACATTTTTAAAGTGATTTATTTTGAAAACTTTCAGATTAGTTTTACAGCTCAATCAGAAAATGAATGATTGGTTATTTCATTTACCAAAGGTAATTGAAGCAGATATTTATGAAGTCATTGGGAGGTGAACTATCTCCAATTCAACAGGTTAGTCATTACTATTTGGAGGATTTTCTTGCCATGCTGTATTAGGAGGAGAACATCGCCAGACAGACATTTAAACTGTTTTTTTAACTAAAACAACGACATTATGTATTCTGGATCTTTTTCTTCAAAAGCAAACATATAATATTTTAACAAAACAAGCATATGAATTTGTGAATTTAGTTAAACATTCAAGTTTTTTAAAATCAGGTTTGTTTTTGTTAAAATTGTTTTTAACCAAAATAGTTAAATGAAATATTAAAAAAAAAAAAAAAAAATTAAATTGACTGGGTCTGCCAGGCCAACATGAGAAACTTAAAATATTGGCTTCTACAGCTAACTCAGTCATCTGCACCTTCATTTTCCTGTTTGATCATAATCTGGAAAAGAAAAACAAGCTTTTCTGCTTTTTCAGGTCTGTTATTTCTCACCTCTCTCTATTATATTTTATTTTATTTTATTTATTTATATTGAAAACATTTTTGCTATTAACAAGCATGTTATCTCGAGACACAAATCCACAGTTTGAGAACTGCAAAACTAAGCATCTCTGATAGTGCTCAGTCTAGAACAGACGTGGGCAAACTACCGGGGAGCCTAGTCCCTGGCCCCTCCCACATTGTCCCCCCTCTCCCGCAGCCACGCCACTGTGCTGATGCTCCCGCTGGGCAGCGTGGGGAGCGCAACTTGCTCTGGCCAGGTGTCATGGCTGCGAGCTCCTGCTGCTAGTAAAGGGGCGGGGAGCTGGGGGGTGGGGGTTGGGTAAGGGAGCGGGAGGTCCTGGGGGGCAGTCAGGGAGGAGGGGGCAGTTGATGCGGAGGTTGGGGGGGGGGCGGTCAGGGGATGGGGAACAGGGAGGGTTGGAAGTGGGAGTCCCGGGAGGCCTGTCAGGCAGTGGGGATGTGGATAGGCGTCAGGAGGGCAGTCAGGGGACAGGGACCGGGGGGTTTGGATGGGTTGGGGGTTCTGAGGGAGGCGGGAAGTGGGAGGGGGTGGATGGGGGCGGGGGCCAGGCTGTTTGGGGAGGCACAGCCTTCCATACCCGGCCCTCCATACAGTTGTGCAACCCCGATGTGGCCCTCGGGCCAAAAAGTTTGCCCACCCCTGGTCTAGAAGATACCGAGTCCCATTGGGTAGATAGAAAGATTAACCTAAATAATCTATACAGAAGCCCCTGGAACCCCATAAGATTGGGTCCCTAATCCATGATCTATTGGAACTCATTTACAAAACCTTTTCTTAAACATTACATGAATATATTGTCTCATACTATAGAATTAGAATTTATAATCCCTATTCCATGATGAGATATCTTTGATCTATAATGTATCTTAATTATAACTGTCTCTAGATAGGTTTTTCCCTCAACAAGCATTTTATCAAAAAAATCTGATTTAAATTAAAAACCATTTAAAAAAAAAAATCATTGATTTTTATCCACCTTGCTGCCTGGCCGTGCCTCCGCCTAGCAGCTGAGTGAGGGGGATGTCTCTGCTTCCAGGGAGCCCCACGGTAAGTGCTGCCCAGAATCCATCTCACCCCATCCTGTGCCCCAATCCCCTGCTCCCTCCCACACCCAAAGTCTGCTTCTAGGGTGGGGAGGTGTGGAGTCCGGTAGGGAGCCTGCCATCCCCGCCATCCACAGGACCCGCGGGGCCCCTGGGCAGCCCTCCCGCCAAGTTATAGTCACTGGTATTTTTAGTAAAAGTCATGGACAGGTCACGGGCCATGAATTTTTTTTTTTCCTGTCTGTGACTTTTTACTAAAAATACCCGTGACTAAAACGTAGAATTAATAATTATTCGCACTTCACGACCCTTATTGAGCAAGGCCTCATGCAGCTGCTCTAGGGGTTTCACTCTTCCCTGTTTACAGGTAAAGTAACTGAGAGCTACAGAGGTAAAATAAGGTCAGTTTTGACAGAGCTGGGAGTAGAACTTTGAGTAAAAATTTCAAAAGTGCCTTATTGAGGTAAAAGCCCAAATCACAATTTCAAAAGTGAATTATGCATTGAGGAGGCTTGGTCTACACTTAAAACTTAACACCTGCATAGCTATGTTGGTCAGGGGTATGGAAAAACCCCTGACTAACATAGGGCTATCCTGACACAACCCCGCAATGTAGATGCAGTTACGCTGACAGAAGCATTCTTTTAGCATAGCTAACATTCAGTGAGGTGGTGTTCTGACACTGGCAGAATAACTCCTTCTGTTGGTGTTTGCTGCTTCTACACTAGGGTGCTATGCTGGCATGGTTTTGCCAGCATATGCTAGTCTATAGTGTACACATAGCATAAGTTTAATTGCAAGTCAATGGGACTTAGGTTCTTAAGTCGGGATAAAAATTTCAAAAGTGCCTATGTCTCTAGTATGCCAAAAGCAAATGTCATCTACTAAGGCTATGTCTTAGCACTAGCACTTTTGTTGGTCAGGGAAGTATTTTTTTCACACCCCTGACTGACAAAAGTTCCACTGACAAAAGCACTATGTCAGCGGGAGACGCTCTCCTGCCGACATAGATACCACTGCTCATTAGTTGTGGTTTAATTATATCGGCATGGGAGCTTTCTCCTGCCGACATAAGTGGCTACACGGGAGACCTTCCAGCAGCACAGCTGCAGCAGTACAGCTGTGCTGCTTTAAGGCCCATATTGTAGACCTAGCCTTAGCCACACTGCCTCTCAGATACATTATGACTAATCTGTCCCTGGCAATCTTCTGTAAAATTCACTCTCCACAACAATGAACCATGCAGATGAATCAGAGTACCTTTAACTGCATGATAACCTGTTTGAGGGTGTGGTTATGATGTTGGGCTGGTACCCAAGAGAAATGGGTTCTCTCCCTGCTTCTGCCACAAACATCCAATATGATGTTAAGCAAGTAATTAAACCACACCTTTCATATTTGACCACTGATTTATAGTCGTTTGTTTTGCAAAGTAAGGTTTGCTTTTTAAACATTTCAACTAAATGGATCACAGTTTACACAGAATTTAGCATTTGGACAGTTAAGTCGTCATGTGTGATTAAACAAATTTACTGTTAGTCCCATGCTACCCATCTTTGAGGTTCCTGCCACAGTTAGTCTTTTAGAGGTTGATCTGTGGTACTACATATTTTTACATTTTCTCAGGAAAATAATAGTTTCTTCTCTTTAGTAAATGAATAGAAACTAAAAACATCAGTTTGACCCTCTCTATGTCCTTCTTTGAAATTAGTGCCCTATGGATAAGAGCATAAACATTACTATGGGCGGGGGGGAATGGACTGTATTGTTTCCACTTAACCCCTATGCACAACTTGAAAAACAAGGAAATTCCCACAGAAGGGAGTTGGTTATAAACGTGTTAAAGGACAACACTTTTCCACACAAACCATTTAAAGCAAGGAAATACCCAGTTAAAGTATCTTTTTAATACATTTTAATTCCCCCTCATCACATTCAATATGTTAGTTGACTAAAGACTCTTCCATTCTAAGTCCCACACACCACCAACATATATAATAACTCAGTATGCACACCATATTCCTCATGATCATGATAGGATAAAAAACTTCTATATGAGAAAAATATTGACATCGTACACTTAATCAGTGTGTAGATGTCTAATGGACATTATTTTAATATTAATGGTTTTTCACTTTTTTTATTTACGTTCCTCTCTATGAAAGACCCACTCAGATTAGAAAAACCGAATACAAGGTGCTGTGAAATGCACAAAGTAAAACTGAAAAATAGAGAAACTTTTTTTAATGTTATAGTTACCATTTGTTACATCCAATGTATTTTAACCTATAGTTATAAGTAAGTGATTTTACAAAAAGAATTTGTTAGATGTGATTTATTGCAGTCAGAATATTCAAGTTAAGATGAATATTTAACTTTAGACTGGAGCCCTAGAGAGTCACTGAAATCCTCATATCTTCTCCATGTTATCATTCATGTTAACCAAGAAACGAAGTACTTCAAGCTTTCATCTCTGCTCCTCTCCAGCCATGCAGATTTATATAATTACATTGATATAGTCTGTAAATTCTTCTGTATCAAAACCAGCAGTTTAGGAATTGCAGTTCCCTGTTTCATTCTCCTGGAAAGCCTAAAACCTCTATGGATATCGTAAGGGAGGAAGGCTAGTTGGATGTATTGAATAATTATTGAAAAGTGATGTTTTCAGTAAATGTAAATGAAATGGGCTACTAAAATGGGCAGTGATGCTTACTGCAAAATTAGTGTATCCTGAATCCTATAAATCATGTTGCCAGGTTGAATATTTCACTAATGCTGTAGATTAATATTTATCAAACTCATTGGTGGCTAATTCTATAACACAATCTCTTCAGGGAGGACTTACATTTACTCACCTCCATATTAATGATACTAAGCACTGCAGCATTTTTTGTCGTCTCTCTCCTCCCCCTCCCTCACCACCTCAAAAAACAAACAAACAAAAAACCCTTACAGCTTGGACTTCTGGTAATGATGTGTTCTAGCCCAGCATTTTAACAAGTGATAAATTCATTTTTCTAACACTCTGGTAATGCAGACATATGCTTACTGCTGGCTTCAGGTATGCATGGTCTTTCAGTACGCACAGTAGAATTGCAGTTCTGTTCACAGCAAAGCATTTGACATCCAGTAGACTACTGACAGTAGATCATATAGACAGATCTGGAAAAATTCACTTGCCCAAGGTGAGTAGTAGGATCCTGGGCAAGTGCAGTTATCTTTTGCAGAATGTAAGTTTTCATTTAAAAAAAATATTTTTTAGTACTTAGGATTGTGAAGATAACTTTCCAAACACAAATGAAGGTTAAACCAATGCAGTGCGAAGTCTTTGGAGGACAGTTTCAGGAGGGCAGGTGAGAGTACAGCCATTAGTGGTGAAAAGGAGATAATAAATAACTGATTTATTTGTGGAGAAGTAGAGCTGCATATGGACAAACAGTTAACTGCAAGATATGTCATTTATCCGCGTACCAGAATTTTAGTCAGGCTGGTAAGTTTTGCATAGATATATATAGATAGAGATAGAGATATATAGATATATCCTGCAAGATTCTTGTAAAACACCTGGGACTGGATCAAATTAATATTAAAATGGGCGAGATCGTTTTATTCTAGCACTTCTATCCCATTATCCTTAGGTCTTGCATGTCATTGTAATGCTTTGTCCTCACCACAGTTTAGAGTTGGATTCAGTTTTAATGAATAAATTACTAATTGATGGCCATTAGTTTGGATTTTCATTTTGGGTTTGGCCATCAAAACATATTTTGCAAACAGGAGGCGGTACTATGTTGTATGCTTAATGTCATCTTCATGATTGACTATGAAGTCTGTTACAGCTAATGTAGACTTGGAATTTAAAACATCTCAATTATTGGCAACAAAATTCTGACGGCTTGAGCAATTATTTCTGTTGATAGAAATGTAACTAAATGTAGTCTTCTCTTCATGTTGGCCAGAAGATTTGTTACTTGATGGATAGAGGTGGGTCCCAACTTTTGGTCCTTCAGGGCAGGGATTAACTCCAAAAGTATGTGCATGAGGTTTTTACACCTACATCTAAAAGTTTCAAGTATTAAGGAAGCCATATAGATTAGGAATTGGAGGAAATATTAGATACCAGCTCTAAAACTTCAGAAAGGAGTTACTTACTTATTTACAAAAAGGTAAATATCTACTCCAAGTGGTGTAATTTGGGTCTGATAAACTTTCATACCTAATTAAGAAAATTAAATTTTGCTTTAACTGAAACCAAATGCAGTTTTAATTTTGGTGTCTCTGCTAATACTTCATAGTAAATATGGCAAACATACGACTTAAGACTTGAAAATAAAGTTTTTGTGATACTTATTTCAACTGAGAACACTTGGAAAACAGCACTTGAAATGTTTTTATGTTGGAAATGTAGATCTCAGTAGTAAAGCTGGAACGTAATTCTCAGTCTTACTATTATAGTTGATGCATTTTGTCTAGATTCTAGTTTAAATTTTCTGTGTTGGACATGGGGCTGTTACGTAGTAATTTATTAATACACTGTGTTGGCGTAGTTATTGGGATATTTACTGTATGACTATAATGGTTAAATCAACAGACTGTTGGGAAATATAGGAAGGTGAAACAATGACTTTCAATAAGACACTTTTAGCAAATGCTTGGAGGTTGTTACAGGACAATGGGAGAGCCTTTGGCCCTGAGGGGAGAGGCTTGATTCCCCCATTGAGCCTGTGACACTGCACCCCATATTCTTCAGTGATATTATGATATGATTATGACATAGTTATGATGTATTTTATGAAAAATAGCTATTCCTGGGCAACACCCACTAGGCAAAATGCTCTCGGTCTACATGGCTGGCTGGGAAGGGCCCATTCAGGTTTCTTCTTAATGGCTCATTAACAATAGGCCTTAGGAGAAGCTTATCTCCCACCTGGTGAGCCTTCCTGTGAAGGCTACAAACAGCTACAAACAACCCGTGGGAGATGGCTGCAGTGACTCTACAGGGACATGTGACCAGGTCACCTGGTGCTGTACTGTACTCCATCTTGGGATGTCAGTATTTTTTCAGTGACTGGTGTGGGAACCAAGCTTTGAAACAAAGGGTTCCCGACATATGCAAAAGCTATATAAGGCAGCGGAGTGACTTCATCTAGGTTCTTCACTGACTCCCCACCCAAGAAGACTCCTGGAAACACCTGAGGAAGAAAGACTGAACTGGGGGAAGTGCTGACCTTGGGTTAAAGGGATTTTTAGCCTGTGAATGGAATACCTGGAGATTCCAAGCTGTAAGCAAGTGCAGCTTTCCCCTTAAGAATCTACAGCCTGCTTGTATCATCACTTAGGGTGAGAATCTGCTATTCATATCTAATCTAAGTAGTATATTAAGCTTAGTTTGTGTTTTTTGTTTATTTGCTAGGTAATCTGCTTTGCTATCCCTTATAATATAAAATCTATCTTTTGTAGTTAATAAACTTATTTTTGCTTTATTCTAAACCAGTGTGTGAGAATCATAACTTGGGGCAAAAGGCTGTTGTATATTCCTCTCCACATTGTGGGAGGGGGTGAATTTTATGAGCTTACGCTGTAGTTCCCTGTGCAGCGCAAGATGGTGTATAATTTTGGGTTTATACTCCAGAGGGGGTGTGTGCCTGAGGTGCTGGGAGGTGCCCGAGCTGAAGCCTTCCAAGGCAGAGGCTGGTCAGAGAGCCTGTCTGCGGGTAACTGGAGCTGGGTGTGTCCTTACCTGTAGGTATGCTGGTGAAAGTGCAGGAAAGGGCTTTGCAGCTTGTTACATCAGTACAGTATAAAAGGGAGCCCAGGCTGGTGGTGACAGAGTCCACCAGATTTTTTTTTTGGACAACAGGGCCAAAAATGCCAGGAAAGGTGAAGGAACTTAGCCTGTATAAAGAGAGACTGTAAGGGAGGAGGCAGTTGTTGGGGAGATATTCAGCTGCCCACTGATGTGTCTGAAGAAGTTAGGCCTTCCTAGGCTTCCATCAGGGGATGATAAGCCTCTAGGCAAGAGAGCAATGCACAGAGACTGTTTTTAAAATCCCTTTTCTCTTATGTTATGCCTTCTTCCACCAATAAAGGTCAAACAATTTTGTTTAAGAAGGCTGTTTGGTCTCTACATTCACTACTGCTCAGTCTCCGAAAGGGAAGAACCATGGGTGCTGAACCCACTCGGATCTGCTGTGTAAATGTAGTCAATATACAGGGAGTTTGCCATTCAAGGCCCAGACTGAGTAGGAGAATTCCATCCTGGAAGAGGTAAAGGCATGAGGACTCGGGGGGAGAGAGGTTGTGCTCAGAGAACAGAGAGAGGATAGAGCTGCAGCTAGCCCAGTACCTGTCACTTTCTTTTAGTAAGTGACTAGTCTTCTGACTAGTCTAGAAGGTCCTGTGATAGAAGGTAGAAAGGTTGTCTTTGTATTTGAATAATTGCATTTTGATGTACTATTATGGTACTATGATCACTCCTATGAATAGATTCATTTTACTTGACTGACTATAGACTGATGTTGGAATGCAAAGTACAAAATGCACATTTTGTTTCAAACTGAAGGGCTGCACCTCTTATTCTATTGCATGTCATGTCATTTTAATCTATTTAGGACAAGATACATATAGCCCCCTCTGGGTTCATTAGCATCAGTACTTTTATTGAATATTAGAATGGCTGCTAACATATAAGCACTCCTATAACATATGCGCTTGGTGAGGTTGAGGGTTTTTTGAAGGTCAGAAGGGGGGTTTGGGAAAGATTTGTCAGGATGTTGTCTCCATCAAGTATGGGTTGTAATTGTTTGATGATGCACAACTTGTTTTCCTAATGATACCAGATTTAAAAGCCTAGTTGCTTTGTTTCTCAGCATAAGCTCTTCTGTACTAAAAGGAGTCTTATGGGCAGTGAAAAATTTCATTGATGTGGAAATTTGAACACGTATGGATCCTAGAATTTTGCAGTTCAATTTGTAACCTTAAACTACACATTTGTAGTGTGTAAAAACACTTACATTTGCTGCAGAACTTTTGTAGTGCTCAATATGCAAATTGTTCTAGAATTGGATGTACTACAGAATTACAAGGGCCTGGTTACTTTTGTCATAGGTGCAGGGCACACAATCCTACTCCTGATGATGTGCTGACAATAACAGCAGGACCAGGAGAGGGTTCTTGGCTCACTGCTCAGTACAGAACTCATGGTGAGCTTCTAAAAGCTACTGAAATAAGGTGTCTAGCCATTTAACTTTCTGATCATATCTACACAATTATTAAAGAGCTAAAACTGCTAGATCCCCTCGTATTCATTCTGAATATGCTTTTGCAAGATAATATGGAGAGAGGTGATACCCTAGATGCAGATAAGTTGAAAATATAAAAAACTTCAAAGAGAAAACTAAATACTTAGGCTGAACTTCAGCTTTAAATTGTTGCTTTGAATTGTGTTCTGTTGAAGGACAAATACCTGAACTTTTCTTTTACTTTTTTAAATTTAACTGTGTCCCCTTCTTAGAAGGGAGAATCTCAAAAAAGAGCGCTGATGTCAAGATCTCCTTTAGCCATTGCTATATCACTATCTTATTGTTTTGATCACTTCTGTACTTGAAAATCTTGTTTCTGATTTAATGGAAGCAATACATTTTCTATGCAAGAAGGCACTAATCCTCATTCAGGGCTACCACGTGCCAAGATGGTTTTTAAAAAGTAATTTGAGTTATCCAGACAAGGTAAATTCATTAAACACTATTGACTGATTGATTTATTACTGAATTATCAGCATCACTTCCTGAAAGTCACCAGTTATTGATTCAATCTCATGTTGTTGAGACTACCTGTGTATCCACAGCATAAAGAGAAGCCTATGGGGTGGAAAGGTGAAAGCTAAATAGCTTTATTTATCTATTTAGCTTTCACCTTTCTAACACAAGAACAGAGGCGGATTAAGCTTTTGTGGGGCTCCCCCCAACCCCATGCTCTTGCCGGGGAGATAGGGTCCCCCCCAATTGGGGGGCTTGCCACGCCCTCCTGCCAGGATCGGGGTTGGGGCACGGGAGCTTCCCCCATTTCCTTGGCAGGAGCACCGGGTGGGCGGAACAGGACACGCCCTGATGTCACTCCCCAGCAGGAGCGCGGAGTGGGGCAAGTCCTTCATCCTGCTCCCCGGCAGGAGTGCCGGGTGGGCGGAGTGGGTCGGGGTGTGGGGGTGCCTATTTTTCCAGGGCCCCCCAATTGGCCCCATTTACTCAGTGGCTAATTGCTACTTCAAATGTAACTTCTGTATAGAGTAGTGAATTTTTCTTAAATAAGTGGGCTGGAAACAATAACAAAGCATATTAATATGGTTTCTGTCCGGGTGGTCTGAGTGCATTTGGTAGTATGACTATTGATCTTGTCCAAAGACTTTTCCCCCCCCCTCAAACTGTAAATGGGAACAGAAACACCTGTCTCTAACTGTATTTTTGTTATTTTTTTAAACTCAGGACATACCATTGAAAAGGGAATTCAGTCAGAAAACTTTCTGAAAACAATCAATATACAAAATTCAAATGTCCCTGTAAATGTAAAATCTGAAATTTTAATCTTCGTTTAAATCCTGTATCTGAATTTTGGAGAAGTATCAGGAAAATTGGCAAAACATTGCATAAAACTTGATAGTTAAGCATGAGGGAGACCCTTATTACTTACTAGACTCTAGGGACCTATGAAGTGAGCTGCCTAGATCAATGTGTCAGTAAGCAGTTAACACTTATGCAGATTATTGTTCGATCTCGCAAAGGCTCTAAGTAATTACTTCTGCACTATTACTTAATTAAACAATAAGTTATTGTCTAAGGGTTTGTTGTTAATCATACAATAACTTATAAACTGAGGCCAAAATAAGATTCCACTTGATATTTACAGTTTTTGATTGCTAATCAAAAGAAGCCTTTTGGGCAAGTTGCAATATTTTTATTGCTTGTCTAAGGCATTGGTAGCAAAGACAGACAGATAATGGAAGTGTGCACAATTAGACTTGGCAACAGCTCTAGCAGTTAAACTTTTAGTGGCAGACGTTCAAAACAAGGACCTATTTCCTCGTTATTGCAAGCAGAAAGCATGCTGCCGCAGAACAAGAAAAGAGATATAATTATTCAAGAGGTGGTTGTACTTTTAAAATCACACCTTTTATAAGTAGTAAAAGCTTATGATCAGTTCATTTCATAACTGATCATATGAATAGTTGAACTATCCAGCCAATTAGCTAAAAGGAAAGAATGAAAATCCATTTTGTGAAAATTTTGATTGACGCTTGAGAATTTGTATTGCCGTTTCAAAACTCGAGATTCACCATTATCCCAATATGTATCCTTTGATTTTGTTGCCACTAATGCAAATTGATAGCCTTTACATAAATTAGGCTGATTGCCACTTACCTGACTGACAGCAATCAATAGGAAAAAAAATTGACTCTTGGCAAGCACAAGTTCATCTGTTTGATAAGAATGGCCATAATGGATCAGACCAAAGCTCCATCTAGCCCAGTATCCTCTCTTCCAACAGTGGCCAATGCCAGGTGCCAAAGAGGGAATGAACAGAACAGGTAATCATCAAGTGATCTATCCCCTGTCACCCATTCCCAGCTTCTGGCAAACAGAAGCTAGGGACACCATCCCTGCCCATCCTGGTGAATAGCCATTGATGGACCTATCCTCCATGATTTATCTAGTTCTTTTTGAACCCTGTTTTAGTCTTGGCCTTCACAACCTCCTCTGGCAAAGAGTTCCACAGGTTGATTGTGCGTTGCGTGAAGAAAGACTTCCTTTTGTTTGTTTTAAACCTGCTGCCTATTAATTTCATTTGTTGACCCCTAGTTCTTGTGTTAAGGAACTGTTATTTAATCCTTCTCCTATTTACTTTCTCCACACCAGTCATGATTTTATTGACCTCTATCCTATCCCCCCTTAGTCATCTCTTTTCCAAGCTGAATAGTCAGTTTTATTAATCTCTCCTCATACAGAAGCCGTTCCATACGCCTTATAATTTTTGTTGCCCTTTTCTGAACCTTTTCCAATTCCAATATATCTTTTTTGAGATGGGGCGACCACATATGCACGCAGTATTCAAGATGTGGGTGTATCATGGATTTATATAGAGGCAATATGATATTTTCTGTCTTATTATCTGTCCCTTTCTTAAAGATTCCCAACATTCTGTTAGTTTTTTTGACTGCCGCTGCATATTGAGTGGATGATTTCAAAGAACTATCCACAATGACTCCAAGATCTTTCTTGAGTGGTAACAGCTAATTTAGACCCCATCATTTAATATGTATAGTTGGGATTATGTTTTCCAATGTGCATTACTTTGCATTTATCAACATTGAATTTCATCTGCCATTTTGTTGCCCAGTCACCCAGTTTTGTGAGATCCCTTTGTAGCTCTTCGCAGTCTGCCTGCGACTTAACTATCTTGAGTAGTCTTGTATCATCTGTAAATTTTTCCACCTCACTGTTTACCCTTTTTTGCAAATCATTTATGAATAAGGCTGTGAATCTGTCACAGATTCTGTGACTTTCCGTAACTTCTGCAGCGGCTGGTGCTGGCTCGGGCTGCCCCTGGACCACCAGCAGCAGTTTGGGTGTGTGGGAGGCGGCTCAGGGCTAGGAGTTGGGAGGTGGGGGGGCTCCCACTGGCATGGCCCTGCAGCTCTGGGGGGGGGGTGTGCCCCATCCATGCCCGCAGGCCCCGCCCCCACAGCTCAATTGGCTGCAGTTCCCAGTCCATGGGAGCTACAGCAGCTGGCACTTGTGCCCCTCCGCTGCCTAGGAGCCGCAGGGACGCGGAGCTGGGTAGGGAGCCCCTGCCAGCCCCGCCAACCCTCCCCCCCACAGCACCAGCAGGGGTCCTGGTCCATCTCCCCCAGTACCTGCAGGGCCCCTGGACCGTGCTCTTCTCCCCTCCCAGAGCACCCATGGATTCCTGCCCAAGTTTTAGTCACAGGAATTTTTAGTAAAAGTCATGGACAGGTCATGGGCCATGAATTTTTGTTTACTGCCCATGACTTTTTAGTAAAAATACCCGTGACTAAAACGTAGCCTTATTTATGAAGAAGTTGAATAGTAATGGTCCCAGTACAGACCCCTGGGGGACACCACTATTTACCTCTCTCAATTCTGAAAATTTACCATTTATTTCTACTCTTTGCTTCCTATCTTTTAACCAGTTACAGATTCACGAGAGAACCTTCCCTCTTATCCTATAACTGCTTACTCCTTCTTTCACAATAATCAGAGGCATGCAGCTCCATCACTTTGATATTTTTGAGTAGTTTTTGCCTATTTTCCTTTCAAAACAGGAAATTAAGAAATTAAAGGAAATTACTTTTCCAGGTCCAGATTCTGTGTCCATTTAAATAATTGGCAACGTTCCAGTTAGTGCCAGATCTGGCATCATATAGGAGAAAACTTGTCCTTTCACCCTAGGTTCATGTATGTAAACTATAAAATAGATTAAAGGAATTAACTCTAATACCTTTTCTACCCATCATAGTTAACAAAAACAAAAATTCCCCACCTCCCTACTTTTACCCTATTGAAACCTGGAAGAGTTTCCTTAGCAGTGTGCTGAGAAACTCAGTAGGCTCTAGCTTTGTCAGATCAGGGGGAAAGTGTTCCAGCATCTGGGCCCTTCACTCAAAGAGCCTTGCCAGCAGCTTCATCCCTGCTATACTGGTGGACTGCTAGCTAAAACATATTTGATGATCTCAACTTCCATGGTATCACATGAGGAAGATCTTAAAGCTTCATCTTACAATGGCCGATGTGTAGATGGACACTACTTTTGCAATCCCCTTTATGTCACAACTTTTTCACCAGCAGCACAAAACATACAAAAAGCCAAGTTTGCTGCTGCAGCTTCCTCGTGCTGTTCAGACACAATGAGCAAGCTTAACACATTTGACTGAGGTAGAAACCTGGAATTCTTGGGCCAGATCTTGGAGTCCAGCTGAACTCCAAGCAGCATAACTGAGGATGAGAGTTATGGAAGTATAACTCCTTTCCCTAGAAACACTTTCCAAATATCCCATAAGCTACTGGTTCAGGTGGCTGTTCCTGGAACTGTTATAAATACACAGAGGACAGTGACTGGAATACTGGACTAGAGCACTGTGGTTGGAACAGGGTAGCTGCTACGAATGCACAGCACCATTACGATTTTCACTGGTGCAATTGGCTTTGCAGCCTGGGGGGTGGGGGGGATGTGTATTGATATATACTCAAGCTATGGCTTTTCAGGCCATCTACCAATTTAAATAATTTGACACTGCAGGGATGTTCTAATGAAAACTGACTCAAAGCTGCTCCCTGTATGGAATGAGTCTTTTGTTTTGTTAAGGCTCTCGCTGGGTTTCATTGTGGATCCTTAGTGTTGCTTAATTCCCAGGCAGCAGCAGTAGCCAACTACTGTTGTCTGCATTTGCTGTTCCTTTACATCTAGAATAGATTTCTGCTTATAATATGCTCCATGTAGTACTATTCTTGTAGAAAACTCATCTGTCAGCTAAAGCAGAATGCGTTTGCTGGATTGCTTGATCAATTCAGTGTGTTCCACAGACTGCACGAGCTAACTTGTTTCAAGTGTGATTCAGAATTCTGATTTTGATCTACAAAGCTGTAAATGACTTAAGTTCTGGCTATCTCAGACCACTTTGTCCCTTACATGCTGTCTGGATAATTGATACATGCTTTAGAGGTCTTGTTGGTACCCACACTTGAATTCAGAGGAACTAGAGGAAGGTCTTTGCTGGGTGCTTGTCTGTGCTGTTTTGTTTGCACCAGTGTAGCTAAGATGATGTATATGTGAACTGGTGCTTACCCATGGAGTAGACTAGCTACCCTGGTGCAGTTTATTCCAGTCTGAAACTGAGGAAAGACACCACAAAGTCACTCTTCTTACGCTGGTGCAGCCACACAATGCAAAAAAAAAAAATCTATTCCAAAGTCGACAAGCCTTGTATGTATTTGTGTAAAATGATCCAGTGTCTTTCTTCAGTGAAGTACTGGTAAGACTTTTTTGGCAGGGGAATGAGTCTCTGCTGCCTAAAGAAAGGGCTGGAGCAGTGGTTCTCAAACTTTTTGTATTGGCAACGCCTCAGACAGCAAGCCTCTGAGTATGACTGCCCCCCATCTAAATTAAACACATTTTTATCTATAACACTATTTTAAATGCTAAATTTATAACCCTATTAAAATGAATTTACCTTTTCTCACCGCTTTTAAATTAAGACTAAAACACATATTTATCAAATTATAGTTATAAGTAGAAAAGTTATTTTTTAAAAAATAGTTACTATTTAGTATTGCAGGGCCAGGAAGAAACTTTGTGAATACCACTTTTCACTGCAGACTTACTGTCCCTTTGACACCCTTACTTCTGCACTGCTGCTGGCAGTGACACTGCCTTCAGAGGGGGAGGCTTGGAAAGCAGTGCCACCGCCAGCAGCAACACAGAAGTAAGGGTGGCAATGGGGTGCTAAGTCTGCTGTGAAAAGTGATATTTGTATGTTTAATACCACTTTTCACAGCCTCCTAGCTCTGAGGGCAGCGCTGCCACCAGCAGCAGCTCAGAACTGCAGAAGTAAAGGTGGCAATGCCATACCATGCCACTCTTACTTCGGCGTAATGTTGACCTTTGTGCTGGGAGGGAAGGCTACATGGGGGCTAAAGCAAATTTTGGGGTGGCTATAGCCCCCACAGGCCTCTTCCAGCACCGCCCCTACGTGTGTTTCTGACAGGCAAAAAAAAAAAAAAAAAAAAGTAATTTATAATTTAACAATCTCAGTGTTCTGATTGGTCTGTGATTTAATGCAGCTCTTCAGCTGCTGAACAATCAAGCCCTCTAATGTTGTCTGTCCCATCTTTGTAGTCTCAAGACGACAAACCTGCATACACTATACTACAAACCCCAGAGTCCAATTTCCTTAAAGTGGCAATAACACAAATATATATTTTGTTTAGGAATCACTGCATTATACTTTACAAGTTCATACTTAAGTTAATAGCATTGCTTTTGTGGCACTTAGTTTGGAACAAAGGTGGAGATTATATTTACTCCTATTTTTAAGTTAGTTTTTAGTTATCTTTTGGGGACTGGAACTTCCTATGCATGGCCTTCTTCAGAAGTGTGTTTGCAGAAATGGGTGGATGTTTTATATAAAATTTAGAGGCGCAAACTACTTGTTTTCAGAAGTATTTTATTCTTCAATAACTCAAATGCTTTGCTTTTAGTTTTAATATGTTACAGCTGAATAAGGACTAGTGGCCTTTTTCTTTTACTTTGAAGAACTCTAATTGAATAGGCACTGACTGGTCAGAAGCAAGATGGCCTTAATAGTTTGCATATGCCTCATTTTATAGAACACTAAGAGCTTCAAAAGATTTGTGCTTGGTTTGTATCCCTGGTATTGTGGGTTGTTGGCGTCTGTGTCAGCAATGATCGTGCTTAACTGTGTGTTTGTTATAGCTGCAGCGTGAATGACTGGCATAGTTAAGGATACATAAGAATGAACTTATTTGAAAAGTTCAGACAAAAATGAAAGTTTTTTACCCTCCTAACTAAATTTAATAAAAGAAGAACCTGTTGCAAAATCTTAAAAGCCCTTACAAGCCAAAGTGGCAGGTGGAACAGACTAAATTGAACAGGGAACTAGTCTCTGATAAGTGCATTGAATGTTCTAGTGAAAAATTGACTTTGATCTGCCCATAGTTTAGATTTATAAAAATCACACTTCACATAGTTATTAAATGTTTAATGGTTCTAAAGCAGTGTCTGTAAGAGAGGGTGGTGTGATAACTACTCTGTTATTCTGTTAGGCGAACAGTGATGGAGGCAGGCCAATACAAGATCCTTACTTGGTTGAGTGTGTTCCTTACATGGGACAGGGCATTCCTGTGATGTCTACCCAAATAGAAAAATTCCAAGCCCTATCTTTTTTTAAAGATGCTCCACTTTAAAAAGTCTACATTAAAGATATCCTGCAAAGGATTTATTAAAAAATTAGACTTGAGCCCATTTTGCTGCTTTATGATGTATAAAAGTCAGACTTAAAAAGCTTTGATTTTTACCTTTGGAAATACCAGGAATGTCAGGTCTGGTTTTGTAAGAGGACTTCTGGGACGTGGAAGTTATTTTGTCTATCAAAACCAGAATTGAAAGGGTAATGGTGTTTGTTTCCGCCTCTTACAATGTTAGTCACTGATAAATTTTAGTTTTTCAGCAGTCTGACTAAAATCCTTTCCTGTCCTATGCCTTGTCTACACTACAAAGTTAGATTGACATAAGTTGCCTTGCATCGACCTAGTTGTGCATGTGTCTACTTAAATTTATCTCCGGCCGATGTAAGCATCCTGTTACAGTGATGCAGTAACACAACCTCCCTGAACGGCATCATCTCGTGCTTGATCTACTGTGGTTAACACAGTGCAATTATAGATGCTACATGACCTTTGTCGACCCTAACAGTCTTCTAGCAGCTGTACTGCAATGCCTGACACTGCTCTTATCAAAGATGTGAACGTCACAGCCCAGGGATCATGGAGTCTGAGCCATGCGCTCCTGCCCTTTAAAAACCCCATGTATTTTTGAAATACCTTTTCCTGTTTGTCCAGCTTGGTGAGCACTCTTTGCAGCTCTCCTTTGTGTGAAACTGCTCAACTGACCATGCTGGCTACATGCCTCAGAGGCTTTCCTGCCTGGAGTAGACAGGAGGTGTATTGGCTCTCTTGGGCCCGTGGAGAGAAGAGGCTGAGCAGGCACAGCTACGGATCAGTCGAAGAACCAGGAACATCTACAAGCAGGAGGGAATACAGTCAACCGGATATGATAAGGATCAGCAGCAGTGCCACGTGAAAGTGAAGGAACTGTGGCAGGCATACCTGAAGGCCAGGGAGGCCAACCATATCTGGTGCTGAGCTGCAGACCTGCTGCTCATGCCATACTTGGCAGAGACCCCACCTGCACCCCACAGAGCACTGTGGATACCTCAGAGGATCCTGAGACCGAGACCTCTGCTGTGAATAGCGAAGAGGAGGAGGATGAGGAACATGTGATTAAGAGGGAGGGCAGAGCTATGCCATGAGCCAGGATCTGTTTGAGATGTCACCACAATCTAGTCAGTCCCAGGAGCCAAGCACTGGCAAACCTGTTGCAGGGTAAGTGTGTGAATGCATTTTCCCATTACAATGTTTAAATGTACAGACGGTGCCCAACTCAAACATACGATGACACAGTTATTGAATTTTCCTTAATTTACATGTACTAGGAAGGTAGCAGTACAACAAACAGAAGTAGAATTATCTGCTTTTCATTCCCTTGTGGAGTTATCCAGGGGTGAGGTTGGGGCATGCTGAGCAGTCTTTAATGTACATGGGGCTGTCCCTTGAATCCTCCTGAGAGATCTTGATGAAACTTTCATGGAGGTACTCTGCAATTCTCTGCTGAAGGCTTCTAGGGATGGCAGCCTTATTTCTTCCTTTGCAGTAACACTTTTCCACACCAGTCTGTGATTACTTTGGCATGCACCATTGCAGTAAACAGGCTAGCAGCATATGGGCCTGGCTAGTTTTGGGACACCAGCAACAGCTGTGCTCGATCCTTTGTACCTTCAGGAGTGAGATACCAGCTAAAATCACTACTGCCTGTGGAAAATAGTGCCAGTGCTCAATGCTATCTGCCCTGCACTCATACCCATGGAAATAATGGTTGAAATTTTATTGTTTCATGCAATTGAACAGCTCTTCCACCCACCCAGCCCCAGGCCATACTTGCCACAGCTGGGGCTGGAGAACAGGGCTATGCACACACTCCAAGGCTGAACTGTCAATAAATATGTCTTGTTTAAAACTTCAGGGGAGCAAGGGAAGGGATTTGTGAATCTTAATTTTCAATTTCCCTTGTGACTATATATACAATGATACCTCTGTGTATTTCATCTGTAGCTTCTACTGTTGCAGCCTTGAGGGGTCCCCCCTTCACATTCATGAAACATCTGACTATGATAAGAAAGAAGAGGTCACAGGAGTATATGTTCAGTGAGATCCTGCAAGCCAGTGCTGCATTGGAACATGAGCAGATGGCCTGGAGGGTGAATACTGTGGACAGTGATGAGAGAGGCCCAGGAGTCAGAGAGTGATGCACCAGGAAGTAATGGGTCTTCCCCGGCAGCAAACACTAATGCTGCACACTATTGTTGACCTACAGGTTCAACAATCACTTGGTTGCCTCTCTTCGCAGTCAGCAGAGAATTCCATTTACACACACCCCTCAACGTTCCATCAAGGGTTGCATTCCTACTCCTACCATTCCATTGTAGGGGACTGCAAGGACAACTACAGCTTCACATTCACAGACCTGTGAGAACCACAGTTGCTGTATGGATAGCTAAAATAAACTGAAATGGAT
The DNA here is from genome assembly GCF_028017835.1 of Emys orbicularis. Lineage (NCBI taxonomy): Eukaryota > Metazoa > Chordata > Testudines > Emydidae > Emys > Emys orbicularis. The sequence goes on along the minus strand of NC_088683.1, from coordinate 27,236,751 downwards.
GTGAATATTTTCCCACTTGTTCTGTTGTTACTTTCAAAAGTTGTTGTATTTGTTTTTAACTGCACATTGTTTTTTGCACTAGTTTTGGTATGCAAGAAAACTGTTTGGTAAACAATTCGTCTTTATTGCTTCACAACGTAAGCTGCAGAATGCCTAGTGCTATTTGAAAGCACCCGCTACTTGTCGTACAGGTGACAGAACTCGTAGGATCAGTGACAAACATAGTAATAGTGCTAAATGTACAGCAAGCACAGCAAAGTTAATAGATGCATTAACAGATAGTATTATATTCCTAAATGTGCAACAAACACCAAAATTCCTAATAGCCCCCAGATGGAGCACTGTCCATCACACCAAATTACGGAGGCTGACAGTTAAAGTGCTCTTTCAAAGCCCCCCTCAACCGCATAGCTCCATGTTGAGCTCTTCTAAAATAGCATTTGTTTGGCTGTTCAAACTCAGCCAACAGCCACTCCACCTCCACCTCGGTGGCAATTTTTCTCTTTGCCTCAGATATTATGCTGGGCACAACAGGCAGTTATAACCATTGGGATTTTTTTTCACTGAGATCCAGTCTTGTGAGTAAACAACTCCTATGTTCCATCAGTCTATCACAAGCATATTCAACTGTCATTCTGCACCTACTGAGACGTAGTTGAATCTTTCCTTGGTGATGTCAAGGTGAGCAGTGTACGGCTTCATGAGCCAGAGTAGGAAGGGGTAGGTTGGGTTCCCCAAGATTACTATTGGCATTTCAATATTGCCAATGTTAATCTGCTGGTCAAGAAAGAATGTCCCTGCTTGCAGCTTTTAGAACAACCTTATGTTCTTAAAAATGCAAGCATCATGCAACTTCTCTGATCAGCCAAAACTGTCAATGAAGCATACCTGGTAATTCACCAGTGGTTGCATAACCATAGACGAGTATTCCTTTCAGTCGATATACTCTGTGGCAAAGTGGGCTTTTGCCAGAAAGGGATCTGCATGCCGTCTATTGTCCCACCACAGTTTGGGAAGCCAATTGCTGCAAATCCATCCACTATGTCCTGCGCACTACTGAGAGTCTCAGTCCTGCATAGCAGGAGACAATGGCTCTACCCATTTGCATCCCCCACTGTGGATTTTCCAACTACAAAACAATTTCCCCCTGATGGGTAGTGATCTGGCATTGCAAGCTTCCACAGGGGGATTGTCACTCGCTTCTCAGCTGTCAGTGCAGCTCTAATTCTGGTGTCCCTGCACTGGAGTGCTAGGGCAAGCTCGGTGCGCACATCCAAAAATGTGGCCTTTCGCATCAGAAAGTTCTGCGACCACTACTCATCATCCCAAATCTATGTTACGATGCAATCCCACCAGTCAATGCTCATTTCTCTGGCCCAGAAGTGGCATTGTACTAAGCTGCTCCATGAATGCTACCAACACCTTGAATTGTTCTTCGTTATGTCCCCCAGTAATCTATCTTCCATGAAACCATCACGTCCCCATTGTTGCAGTTTGTCCTGTGCCTCTGCACGTGCTGGTGGATCATTCGTCTTGTGTTTGCAACATTCATGACCATAGTGCAGAGCTGTGTGGACTCCATGCTTCTGTCAAAGATGGCAGACTGTAAGAAGTCTCACATGGTTTTGTGGGATTTTTTTAAAAAGGTGAGAAAATTATGGGTCTCGTTTCTGTCCCACCATGCATTGCCAAAATTTCCCAAGACAGTCTGCTGGATGATGAGTTGCTCACTGGGATACCTACTGATGATGCACTGGGCATCGACACACACAGTCCTGGTGAGTATGCGCAGCGCTGATGCAAAGAGCCATGTGATACATGCACACGAATGATACACTAATTGCAGCAGTTTTATGCTGATGTTTCTTGCATTGACCAAAGTTTGTAGTGTAGACATGGCCTTAGTAGCTCAACTTTCACACTTAACTCTTGTAATATCACCATTTTGCTAGTCCTCCTGTCATCAGTATTTCAGCCTGGACAGAACTTGAGTTCCTAATGCAAATAGGAGAGTGGGAGGTGGGGTGAGGGGAGGATTCAAAAGAAATAATCTTTCAGCCCTTCTTTATGCATCATAAAGAAGCAAAATAGGGCACGTGGCCCAATCTTTTTAGTCACCTTTAAGGTTGTATAGTTAAGTATTCAGGTATGAAAATGTCCATAGTTAAGGATGCAGTTGCAACTTTAAGTATTTGCTCAGTACCTCACTAACTATGTGATTAGATCCTGTTTCTCAAATAAAAGGTATACAATTTGCAACATGGAAAGGAGCACAGTGAATGTGGCAAGAGATCTTTCATGGACTCTTTTTTTGGGTGTACAGAGTAGTAAAAGATACTTCATGTATCTAAGTTGTAGGGGAAAAGGTTGTGTATTCGAAAAAGTGTATTGCCCTGTATTATTTTGTATTATGTGTGCACAGAAGGGCAGAATGAAAGTTGCTTTGTGTATTCAACTTTGATGTTTTGTGACCTTGAGTGCTCAACTATGGAAACATAATGAACTCTTAATATAGACAAATGTATAAAATTACCTTCACGCTTTTGTATAGGTGACCAACTGAAAACATGGTTCTAGGTTGGCTGTTTCTATGTGAGCAACAGCTGCTCTAATTATATTTGAATGTCTGCTGTATAACTCCTCTCTTCCTGAAATAGTTCAGAAAGCTTTGTTCCCTGTTCTGCTCTTTTTCTGTCTCTTCTGAAAACAGAATTGGCATCTAGTTGAAATGCGTGCACAGTTGGACTGACAAGAATACAGTTGTTGGCCAAGAATTGACAAATATTCTAAAAGTGAAGAATTACAACATGAAAATTTCCTCTGCCAGTCCCTAAATATTGTGCTGATTATTAGTTGGGGTTATTACAGTTGAAGTCTCGGTACAAGTTTCTCTTTTTAATGAGGCTACTTCTCTCTGGATCTAAAATGCTATTGAGCTCAGTTATAAAGGGCCATTTATAACAAGCACATTCCTTGGCTTCCAGGCAGAGTCTCAAGGAAGGGGTAAAAATAATTTTAAGCATGTTTTGTCCAGTTAAGATAAAAAGCTGTATTTTCTATGTGAGACCTTCTCTTACCCCTTCAGATTATATTCCCTACTGTATAAGTCTGATTTCTATATAACTCATGTGTGTGGTGTTGCATAGAAGTACTTTTACTGAAGTTCATTTGACAGTATCAAAAGTATTCTTGCCACACTGAAGTCTGGAGAGGTCAAAGTGTGACACTGTTGGAATTTTGTAAGGGGTAACTGAGCATTATTCAGACACCACAGGATGTTCATAAAATCAGCTGGGAATGGGGCAGTGCTAGTATTGGTTGTTTACACTATTTCAGGAGTGGTTAGTAAATCTGTGAGCTCTAAAATAGAAATATATAGAATTGGTAAAGCATTTTATACAGCATTCAAGCCCACTTTTGGAATAACAAATATGTATCCTCTGACATGCGCTTTGAAATCAAATGAGCCATTCTTTAATGAAATCCCTTTAGTGTCTAATATGAGCATAATTATATCTAACATGCAGTCAGTCATATTACCATGTCACTACTGAGCATCCAGAGGCAAAAACTGGACTGTATACAAAAGATTATTGGGGGAGGTGAAGGGAATAACTGCTTTGAGTAAGTTCTAGGGGCTGCTGTAATCAGAAATAAAAGCTTGGACACAGAAGCAGATGAGTTGTAACGCTTCCTGATTAAAATATATACTCCCAGCCCTATCTATACAAATCCTACTTGAGTTTTTCCAAAACTTTAGCTTTTTTAGTTGAGGTCACCCTTATTGAAAGATGTTTTGTAGGCCTGGGCCTTCACTGACAGGTAAATGGACAATACATAATAAGTAGGAAGCACCAATATTTTTTGTTAGCCAGGTCAAATGTCCCCAAGGACCAAGCAGATCCTCCAGGTTAGACCTTTTCAGGTAGCTGTAAGAGTGCTGCTGTTTAGGAGTACTCCCACCATTCCTACAACTGATGGAACTGTGCCACGTGGAGACTTCTTTCCAAAATCTTTTGTGTAGAAAGAGCCAAAAGGATGTGAAGGAAAGGTCTTCAGTAGGGGGTGTCATGACCCATGGGTCTTGAACCCAGGTCCGCAGGGTTCATAGGAGTAGGAACACCCCAATCCTCCATCTGGCAGCTTGCTGACAGTGGCCTACCTGGGACCTGTGAAGCCCAACCTCAGTATGAGGCTCTACTCGTGAGAGCAGATTGGCAGAGCCCCAGAGCAGCTGATTGACTCTACTGAAGCTAGCAGCAGGAACAGGAAGGTGACCAGACAGCTGGCTCTACCCTGCTCCGGACTGTGTACCTTGTGCTTCCTGCTGCTTGAAATTTCTTGGCATCCTGACTTGGCTTGGCTGCTGGCATCTGATTGGTGGTTCTGGCGCTCCAGTTTGTTTCTTGTCTTTGACCTGGTATCCTGACCCCACCTGATTCATGGTTCAGATCTCCAGTTTGTTTCCCACTTCTGATATCCCAGTAGACTGACCCAGCTGACTCCTGTCTCGTAACTGCGGACTCTGGCTCTGACTATTAGGTTTGGGTGCCCATAAGTGGGCTGTGACAGGCAAGGAAGGGGAGTTGGAGGAGAAAGGGAGCAGATGTCAAAAAGTACATGTGGATAACAGAACAGGTGATAGTGGGAGATGAAATACAGAGAAAAAGGAAACACTTGTGATTAACTTTCAGGAACATGAAAATTTGTTATATTAGACAGCTTGAAATGGTAAGTAATTTTTTGTTGTAGTTTTTTCCATGTAAACACTTGCTGTAATTGCCACAATGATGTTGCCTGATTTTGGTTTTTGAATGGTCCACAAAGCAATTTAAGATGAGCTCAAAAATAATATACAATTTAGGAACCTATGTTGTTTGACCACGGTGAAATGTATTAATGTCATTCACACTGTTGGACACTATTATCTACCAATCCCTAATGATATAGATATTCACACACTTTGGCCTAGGGGAAATGCTCCAGGGAGAGCGGGAGACAGTATAAAATGAATTCTAGTCTTTCCTCTTCTGCTGACTAATATTTTCGCTCTGTAGCTCTTACTAGATGTTCAGCTAGTAGGATGATTGTACTATAAGATCCTGAATAGAATAAAATTCATTTGGATAAGGTGGATAGTTTCCTCTGAAAATATTTGAGGTGGAATGTTGCTTGTACATGGTAATCAAACAGTTTTGACTGAACTAGTGCTTATTGTAGCTGTTGCTCATTATTTATTGGTGTAACCGTTTCTTACGTGTGCTACAGATAAACTACTTTTTGAGCAGCTACATAGAAAGTAAGTATGGGATAAAAGTACATAGTAAATATAACTCCTCCTGTATAAGCACTTTGTCCCCTAAGCTTTTAAAAATGTACATTCCTCAATGTATTGATGACCAATTAACAGACTTGCTATTATTTGGCTGGAAAAATGTTTCTGCATCAAATGTGTATACTTGCCTCCCTTCTATGAAATCACCACCTAGCACGCTACTTAACTCCAGATTTGCCTAGACTAGACAAGGCAGTGTTTAAGGCTTGCAAATGTGTTATCTAATCACAGCATAATCTCTACTTTTTCCTTAGCATAGATGCATGCTATTTAGCTGGTCACTGTTCACCCTCGGCGGTGACCAGCCACAAGGTGTTAACCTGAATCTGCACTAGGAAAATGTCATGGTTAGGTAAAATGTCTAAGCTTAATCTTGACCACTTTGCCTAATCTAGACCAGTGGTTTTCAACCTGTGGTCTATGGCCTAACATTTCCAAAGGGGTCTTCACCTCCACTTGAAATTTTTTTAGGGGTCCACAAATGAAAAAAGGTTGAAAACCACTGGTTTAGACACACCCTCAGAGGTGTTAGTGTCAACACCTAGTTGGGTCTGTTTAAATACCATAAGGTTTTGGATGGTCTAATGTCATGCACCAAACAAGGAAACAGTTGCTTGGTTGTCTTGTTCTTGCAACAGTTAAAATGTTCATGCAGTAGTATTTTTTTGGCAAACATCCATAAACAGCACGCTTCATAACCACAGATGTACAGTGTATTTGAGGACTCCAGAAGCTCTTGTCCTCTACTGCCAGGCTCTGTAGCTGGAGGTAAGGGCTTTCTGGTAACTTCCAAATGTGAGGCAGCACATTTTGAGTATAACTGTATGTTGAACACTTGCAGCTTCCTATCAACATTTGGGAGAAACTGCCTTTTTCGCTGGATATGATCTAAAGAACTTGTACCAGTTCATTGCTACCACCTAACCTTTGTAAAACTAACAAGATGTTTAGAGACAAGGCAGTGGACGTGTGTTGCAAGCTCAGTGCATTCTAACAATTTGTTGTAAAGCTTTTTCATTTGTTACAAATTTTTTCAGTGTAAATGGGGTTAAAAGCAAACAATCATGTGAAACAGCCTGTTCCCGGGCATAAGAAAGCAGGAAGAGCATTTGAAATTTCTATTGATAAGGGAGAATTTCAGACAAAGGATTTATCTTGCATTAAACAAAATGGTAATAGGTGCCTGAGAGTACATATTAATTACACAAGATTTTTTTTCGAAAGAACTTTACAGTTTAACTTGATACATGATGAAATGAAGAGCAAAAGAGTGATGGAGATTGGGAAGGGGAAAGACAGCGGTCACAGTAATAAAATGTGCAATTACTCACCAAAGGTGACATGATTGAAAGATGCTGGATTGATAGCCTTGGAGACTGAGGGCATCTATCTGTCTGAACTATACCTGTTCTGTAGTGGCTATACACCTTTCCCATACTGTCTTGCTAGCATGCATCAACCCTGCAGAAAAGGGCTGAGAAGGTTGATCAGTTTTCATGGCCATTCAGTCCTTTGTACCCCTGCTGAAGACTGCTAACAAAGTATGCAGTTGTGTGCACTTGATGTTAATGCTCGTCCACTGAGAACTGGACTAGGTCACCAACCCCTTTAGACGAGCTACCAACTGCCATCACATGGAAAGAACTTAAATTACTGACTGGAGCTGAATTTGCAGTGAATTTGAAGCCAGTTAGAAGTGAGACTCCATATGTCCCTGTTTGAGCATTTCAGCCCCTTGACTTTTTTAAATGCCTAAGCAAATAAGTTAATAGCAAACTTAGTAAAACGTTTTAAGTATAATACAGCTGTATCTTTCATTATTACTCAGGAAAATTTGCAAAGTATATTTAAGAGTACATAATGGGAAATTAAGTCGTAACATACCTTATGTTTCCAAAGTATCCAATTGTTTGGATGATTCAGGTGAGTAATATGTATCAGTAATTATTTAACATATTTTATATTGATAAAGTTGTATATGAAGAGAATAAATTAAATTGTTAGTACTTGAAACAAATATATAAAAACAAAGGTCCTGTTTTTACACAAAATTCCTCTTTGATAAAAATGGAGATACATAAAGCCTGAATCAACAAGTGCACTTTAATACTGTTCCATAAGGCAACTGCTACTTTTAAAATAACGAGCATTCATTTTCAGAATAGTAAATATAATATGTCAAGAATTAGAGGCTGTTGCAAAAGGCTTTGATAAGACTTTTTCAGTTTTGTTAAAGGATTACCCTCTTTTGATAACCACACTACTTTAGTAAAGGTGTGACTAATAGGACCTGTGCCTTTACCATGCAAGCTTCAGAGGAAAGTAACTACATTTTAAGTCTCTAAATATTAGGTATTTTACAAAGCATTAGACAGCAAATTGTCTTCAAACATATGTGCAAAAGCAGTTTTTGGTGCTGCTAATGGATCGTGCCTTGGGAGGGAAAGAACATATCTAGTAAATTTAAGTTTATGGTCCAAGCAAGGATGCAGGTTGAAGCTTGCCTCATTCTTGCCTTGCTTTCGGTGCTAATGTATTGTAGGGATCTGAAAATGTGATCTCTCTTTAATTTGCACAGCAACAAAGCATACCTTTTCAGGCTTATTTCTGTAACTAAATTTTAAATAAACTATTGCAAAATTCCTTCAAAGCAGCTAGTCTGTTAGGGAACCTATAATTTGGTTTCTGTTAATTTTAAAATGCTTTTTTTGCTGTTGCCCTGAGACCTTTGCCATCCTTTAACCCAGAGCAACATAGTGTAAACTATTTGAAAATAGTTGATATAATGGAAATGCTGTTATCCTTACCTAGTACGCTGTGTAACTGTGCTAGAGTACTCTCAAATGACTTAACTGAAATTACTGTGCTAGTCCACTTATATCGTAGTGTCTGTATTTATTACAATGCAATAAAAATGACCTTGTTGCAATAATAGTATGAGCTGTGGGCAGGAAGTTGAAATCAGATTATACATGCATACATTTATATATAGCTGAGGCTTCATTACTTGTATAATGCCACATTTTCAGGATTAAAACTAAACTACAGTTGTCAAATTCAGCAAACTGATTTTTGTGATGTTGCTTTATTCTTAAAACGTGTCTGCTAATTCACAGAATTCTGTAACTTACAGTGGCCTTGTTACACTGGTATAATTATCCGTTGTTGGTATTTGGTGTCTACAAAGGGTAAATTTGAAGCAGTGCTGAACTTGGTTTAACTACAGTTGTAGTGCGGTCAAACCATGTTCAGCAGTGCTTCAGAAATCATGGCAATGTTGCTAGCTGTAGATATGCTAGTGTCTCTTCCTGGCAAAAATGCTGGTCAGTGGGATTCTACTGAAATACCATATCCTGACTATGTTCATCTACATTAGCCTTTTTTTTTTTTACAGGTTTTCACTGGCATTGCATTTGTCAGTTGAGTGATGCTGCTGTTGGAAAAATGATGCTTCTGTTTACAGGACCAAATGCAAGTAGGATAGAGAAATAGTCACAGGAAAAAGGGCTGCAGAACACATAAAGAAGGGTGACTTAAGTAGTCCAGTTCTTGAAGCACTACCATATGTAAAACTGCCCTTTTGGTATGACTGAATCATGTCCTGTTAGAGCTATGCAGATCTCTTAGGGCAGGTCTACACTTACTTCCTGGTTCGGCGGCAGGCAATCGATCTTCTGGGATCGATCCCGGAAGTGCTCGCCGTCAACGCCGGTACTCCAGCTCGGCGAGAGGAGTACGCGGCATCGACGGGGGAGCCTGCCTGCCGCGTCTGGACCCGCGGTAAGTTCGGACTAAGGTACTTCGAATTCAGCTACGTTATTAACGTAGCTGAATTTGCGTACCTTAGTTCGAAGTGGGGGGTTAGTGTGGACCAGGCCTATAACTCTTGTTATTTAGTGCATTGTGTTTCTTTTGGAGAGAAGGATCAGGCTATGAGCAGTGGGAAATAATTGTCTCCAGTGTGTGTTTTTCATTTAATACTTTCTCTGCTGTCCTGGCAAGCACTTGTATTTTACCTGTTCCTCCTAGAACAGAGGTTCTCAAACTGTGGTCCGTGGATCACCAGTGGTTTGCAAGCTCCATTCAGGTGGTCCGCGGATAGTTCCTTCTAAGGTGCATGCCTGGGCGGCACCTGGAGAGACTCCCTCCTTCCCAGTCCCAGCTCGGGGGCTGCCGCAGTGGGGGAGAGGCCATATCCATCGCATTAGAAAGGTAAAGCTATTGATATTAAAATATGAGTTGTGTGCTTTTATTTGTAGAACAAAAAACAATTTTTTTATATTGTGTTTTTATCCAAAGTGCTTTACAATAGTTAGCTAACGGTACAAACATCATTTGGAAAGAACATTAAGTGGTTCGCCGAGACCCTCTGCAATTTTCAAGTGGTCTGTGGGAAAAAAAGTTTGAGAACCACTGTCCTAGAAAAATGAACTTGGGACCCAACAAAGGAAGAGGTTTACCTCTTAATTGGCTTCCCTCAATGCTTTTCCCACAGCACCACAACGTAGGCTCCTACTTTATTTAAAAAAAAAATAGCCTGTGCTGTAATTATAACAGGAGTACTTGTGGCACCTTAGAGACTAACAAATTTATTAGAGCATAAGCTTTCGTGGGCTACAACCCACATATATGCATATATGCATCCGAAGAAGTGGGTTGTAGCCCACGAAAGCTTATGCTCTAATAAATTTGTTAGTCTCTAAGGTGCCACAAGTACTCCTGTTATTTTTGCGGATACAGACTAACACGGCTGCTACTCTGAAATCTGTGCTGTAATTGTAATTCTTCATAGTAAAAGGTGGCACACCTTTTCAGAAAGGAATAGTGCTAGGCAACTTCAGGACCATAACCAAGATGTGGTGGATTTTCTTTGTTTTTGAGTTAGCCATGCCTTACGCTACCTATGTTGGAAATGAGATTACATAGTACTTTTACTGTTTGATGAAGTGGGTATTCACCCACGAAAGCTTATGCTCCAATACGTCTGTTAGTCTATAAGGTGCCACAGGACTCTTTGTTGCTTTTTACTGTTTATAGAGGCAATGTGCTCGTCAATCAGATATGCCCCATTTATTTTCTGTTTTGGGGGCAGGACTTGGAAAATTTGTCCAAGAATTAGGCCTACATGCCAAGCTGAATTAAAGTGGTGTTCCACTTCCTGCCTGCACCCTTGCCTGAACACCTGCTGGTTGTGTGATACCACTGTTTGGATGCAAAGACCCATAGTCTACTGCTGGTTGAATTCTGAGTCCCTGATTAATCCTGCTTCCCCCAAAACACCAAATCAGTTTATGCTGATTAGCCATAGCACAGATTAAATCCTCTAATATTGGGCTGCCCTAGTGAAATGACGTTGCCTCCAATATATTAATGATGGACAGCCCCTAAAATCATTTATGCTGGTCCTCACACTATACTGTCTACTGAGGTGGTGGAGGCTAAAGCTTTGCTCTCCTGGACTGGACTCTGGCCTCCTCACAATAAGGAGCAACAGGCTGAGGAGCAGGGAGGCCCTGACTAATTTGAAGACCAAGGGTGGTGTTCACACCCATCTGTCACTCTAGCAGGGGACCCTGGTGTGTGGATTATGGGTACCACCACCCTAACAATGACTCACTGCTGGAGTTGTGACATGACAGCAACAGCCCCTCCCCCCTGAATCTTTTGCTGAGCGACAGAAGGCCCTGACACACACACACACACACACACACCTCTCTACTTGTGTGGAGGGGGTCCCCTCAATTCCAGTAGGGAAATGACAGTCACCATGTGTACAGACTCTTCCCCAGCCAATCTACTCCCAACAACAGAAGTCACCACATTGCCACCCAGGGACAGCAGTAACATTGGAGCTGTTTCTTTTGCTGATTTGGGCAGACATCTCTGCATTGGTTATATTGGGCTTTGCATTTCCTTTAGCCATGAAGGCTAGAAGCATTGTTTTGAAATGAAAGCTTGAATTATTCAGAGGCTAATGGCCCTAGCTGGGGAAAGATTCCTGTTTGCCCCAAGTAGGGGCATTTTCAAGCACTGTCGGGAGATAGTGTTAATGTGACACTGCCAATTTCAAAATTACAGTTTTGTCTATATCTCTTTACCTATGCCACAAATTTTGACAAGACTTCTAGTATTTTCCCACAGCAAAAGATAAGTGCTTTTTAAGAAAATGACTCTGGAAACCATAAAAATTGATAGGGGATCTAGGTGCAAATATGATGCCTGAAACTACCTTAAAAAAAAAAAAAGGTTCAATTGACTAGATTTTGGTTGATACTGTGCTAGGGTTACCATATTTTAAGCCTCCAAAAAGAGGACACTCCACGGGCCCTGGCCCCGCCCCAACTCTGCTCCCAGCCCCGCCCATTCCCCACCCCCTGCCCTGGCCCCGCCCCAACTCCGCCCCCTCCCCTGAACGCTTTGCCCCCCCTGCTCCTCCCCCTCCCCTGCTTCCTGCGAACATTTGATTCGCGGGAAGCCTGAAGCAGGCAGGCAGCAGGTAAGCTGGGGCGGGAGGGCGCGAGGAGGCGCGGCCCAGTCCGGCCCCCCCGGCCGAGCGGCTACCTCCGGCGGCCGGTCGGCCCAGGCCAAGAGGCTCTGGCCCCAGCGTCTCCCGCCTGGCTCGGCTCGTGCCCGGGGGCGCTGGCCCCCGGCCGAGCACTGCCGGGCCCGGCCCTGGCCGTGCAGCCCCGGCCCGGCCCCCGGCCCAGCACCCCTGGCCGAGGGCCCCCGGCCCCGCAGCGCCGGCCCCTCCCTCCCTATTTTCCCGGACATGTCCGGCTTTTTGGGATTTCCTCCCGGACGGGGATTTGAGGCCCAAAAAGCCGGACATGTCCGGGAAAATCCGGACATATGGTAACCCTATACTGTGCCTTAAAGTTTGTTTCCTCCATCTTTGAAAAAGTGGTAAACATGCTGCCTGAAGGCAGAGTAAGTTTTTTTTTTTTTTTTTTTTTTAAATACTGGAGGCAAAGGGGTAGTTGAATACAGTACACTGGGTCCTTTTTGCATATTTGAAATAGCAGTACAAAGTAAAGCTTATGGTGGGAAAAGCAGTCTTGTGAAGCTTATGCTGGAAGAGAGATACTTTTTTAGGTATCTCTGTGTGTATGTCTGTTCTGATGCTTTGGGTAGGTTGTAAAGAAATAACTTTTTGCAAAGGTAGGACACTCACATAGTTTTAGATTCTTGGTGAAGACAACCTGATAGATGGAAGCAAACTTTGATTTTCATATTGGTTTTTCTGCATGGTTGTTAGAAAAGTCACATTGTCTTGCACTGTGTATCTACACTGAACTTCTTAAAATCTCCTTTTGTTGCACTATACCAGTATGCATCTGTGTGTGTGTGTGTGTGTGTGACTACAAAATGGTGGGATCCATAGCATCAACTAAGAGCTGGTATTTTACCACCACGTTATCAAATGCTGCTCAAAGCAAGTCTAGTCAAAACAATGGTAAATGCTTGAACCCTGTCTATATTAACTCTCCCAGCATTTCGGTCACCCCTAGAACTGCACAGGTGGTTAAGCAACAGGGGAATACTTGCTGCAAACTGCTATTGTAGACAAGGCCCTAGTGACATGTCACTATTTCTTATGTAAGCATCTGCTGAATACTTGTCCTTATGATGGAGGGTCAGGAAGGAGCAAAATGGGTCAGTTGATTCTAAGTAAATATCCAGTTTTTTAAATGGTGTTCTTTAAGTCTAGATAGGCAGCATATGGAAAACAAGCTAAAATATTTCTTCACATACACTGTGAAAGAGAAGTTTATATGAATATGTATCTTGTGTGGTATTGAGCAATGTGCCTCTATTGCAGGTTTTTAGTGTGAATTGGATAACCAATAAATAAAATAAGATGGCTGCAAAAGTGACAGATTTTGCTCTCTCAAACTAACTGAATTGTTGACTTACTGTAGTGGCAGTTCATATGTTAACCTAAGACTTTAATAATAAAAAAAAAAAAAAGGCCAAACAAACCCCAAGGTTTTTCTGAAGCAACTTTGAAGGATGCAGTTGAGTAGAATTTCAACAATTCACAATGCTGAGTTTCAGCCATTATGAAAGCAGGAAGTGTATTTCTAACACTCAATTGTTCCAGTCAAAAGAACATCCCCCACTGCCATATGTGGTAAGGGTTTGTCACTATCCCGCAAACCACTTCTGTGATACAGTGAATAAGCAAAATTAGTCTATGCAGCATTTCTAACTAGAATGGAACTTAGTTTTACAGACCCTTTAGAATGATTTGTCTTAATTTTAAAGGACTGCATGCGAATTTCCAATTGCCTTGTAAAAATATACTTGTCAAAAATTGTGAGTTGTATAGTGCATATAAATGAAGGGCTTGTAAACACCAGAACTGCCAGTAGAGTGCACGTGAGTGCTGTGCAAGGTGCATGCTGTCTGTGAAAGCACAGACTTTTGAGCTCTAACATCTCTGCTGTTTGATCTCTGAAATTTTCAGGGAAGTAATTTGGCAGTCTTACTAACTTTTGTCCCCAAAATACATGCTGCTGTGTATTGTGAACAGTTGTTTTAATTAGCATAAAGCCTATTCCTCTGATAGCTCTTCCTGGATGTCTTGCCATCAACTTAAACTTGGTCCAAAATGAATTCTCTTTCCTCTCACTGCCCACATCCTCCCCTGTTTGTTTCCTCTGCCCTGTAATCTGGAAATCCTCCAACTCCCACCTCCCTTACATCACATGTTCAGGCTATATCCTAATTTTGTTATGTTCTGACAAAGCTTTTCCAAGACCTTACGTTTTCTTTCTGGCTCTACAGCTAAATCTTTAGTGCAGGTTCTATCTCCCATCTTGACTACTGCAACATCCTCCTCTTTGGTCTCAGACACCTTAATCTTCCCCTTTATAGTCCATTCAAAACTCAGCAGCTAAGATCCTCTTCTAACCCTGCTTTTCTGACTGTTACCCCCATATTTGAATCCCACCTTCTTTTCCAAAGCATTAAATACAAGTTTCTTTCCTTGCCTTCAAAGGCTTTCATAACTCTGCCCCTCCTTGTTTATCTGTTGTTGGTTCTTGTGTGTATTCATCCACATCACAGAAGTCCATCTTGGGACTAGTCCATTAGTTCACTTCTCATGTCTTTGCACTCTCTACCATGCTGCCCCATACACACTGAAGGCCTTTCTTCTTCGAGTGATTGCTCATATAGTTTTCAATTAAGTGTGCACACGCTGCGTGCACAGTCGTCGGAAAGTTTTCCCCCTAGCAGCACCCGTCAGGTCGGCTGTGGAGCCCCCTGGAGTGGTGTCTTCATGGCGCTCAATATATGACTCTGCCGACCCGGTGCCTCTTCAGTTCCTTCTTACCACCAGTGATGGTCATTGGAACTGTGGCGTCTTGCTTTGCAAGCTCTCCATGTTTCCCTAGCTTCTGATTCAGACTGTTTGTATTTTGTAGTTGATTAGTTTTTAGTTAGTTCTTAGTTATAGTAGTTAGTTAGCTGTTGGGTTGGGGGTTTTACCCTCCACACCAACTGCATTCTCCTTGGGGGACTTATATGCCTAAGTCCCAGGGGTTCAAGCCCTGCAAGTCCTGTAACAAGCCCATGCCAACGTTGCTTAGTGTCTGGGGGAAGCACACCAAGCAGACAAGTGCAGGATTTGTAAAGGGTTTCGCCCCAGAACAAAAAAGGAGCGAGCCTTTCGCCTCAAGCAGCTCCTTATGGAGGCAGCACTTAAATTGCTGTGCCGATGTAGATTGCAGGACCCAGCACCGAGCTCACTGGTGCACAGCGCCCCAGTGGCAGTGGTAGAAGCGGCACTGCAGAAGAACTCTGGGAGAGACCGGAGGCAGGGGAGGAGTGGATCTCCGACTCAGAGACCCACCCCTTTGGAGCCGGCCAATGGGGCACGTCCCAGAGAGGAGCACCCAGGGCCGGACACTTTGGAGCCGGCACCGTCAACTTCGGCCCCACAAGGGGAACCATTTAGTCCGGTGCCATTGGACTCCCCGAGCCAGGTCACCGAGGAGGTGGAATTGCCGTCCACACCAGATACCTTTGAGGCCACAAGGGACCCCATTGGCAGGACGGCACTGTGGTCCCCAGTCCTTTGAGCCAAGACTCTGGGAAAGGGCCCGCAACGTGTGGCACTGTCTCAAGGCAAACTGGCGATGCTCTGTCCCTCAGCGATGCCACTTGCAATCAGCCGATCCTCACGCTGATCCCCGTTGCGCAGCAAGTGCCGCTCCTGGCACCGGTCATCCTGGCACCGGTCAGCGTCCCTGCACAGATCCTGATCGAGGCGCTGCTCCCCAGCCTTGTGCAGACAGGGTCTAGATACTCAGAGCAGGGCTGGCACTGGTTGGGCCGTGGAAAGCCTGAGGTGGGGGCAGGGCCAAGGTCTGCACAGTGGCAGGGACCAGCACAATGGCCATTTTGGACCCTGTGGGCGTACCACCAGGCCCAGGGCACCCACTCCAAGGGTTCCTGTTTGGCATCCTCTGAGTTGTGGGTGCCGGAGGCATCAGCCAGTCGCCCCACCCCTAGGGGTGCCGAGGAGGTGCCGGTCACTCCACCTCCCCTGGAACCAACCTCCGTTCCTGAGCCTGACCCAGGTGAGGTTGGCTCCTACTGAGAGGCAGGACAGGAGGCCCCTGGAGACCAAGAGGGTCAGGAGGACCCTGTTCCCCCATTAGTCTCCCCGGACGAGGTGCTTTCAGGCACCTCAGTCTCTGGACCGCCCCCCATAAACAGCCGTGCCCACCAGGAGCTCCTTTGCAGGTTGGCGCGAAATATGGGCTTGCAGGCCGAGGAGGTGGTGGAGTCGGAGGACCAGATGGTCGACATCTTGGCCCCAGAAGGCACATTGAGCATAGCTCTACCCCTCATCAAGACTATACAGGCCAATGCTAAGACCATTTGGCAAACCCCGGCCTCCATCCTTCCCACCACGAAGGGTGTGGAGAGGAAGTATTTCGTCCCATCTAAGGGGTACAAATACCTCTTCACACACCCGCAGCCTGGCTCATTGGTGGCTGCAGAAAACTAAAAGGAACGGTGGGGACAACAAGCCCCAGAGCCTAAGTCCAAGGATGCCAAGCGCCTAGATTTATTTGGGCGCAAAGTGTATTCTACGGGGAGAGTGCAACTCAGGATTGCCAACCAGCAGGCACTGTACCCTGCAGACTCAGCAGCACACACTTTATCCTCCAGTATTGCCATGAGGTGTAGTTCATGGCTGCAGGCCTCGGGACTCCTGCCCGAGGTTCAACAGACCATGCAGGACCTGCCTTTTGATGGGGCAGTTCTGTTTGCAGAGCAGACTGACTCTATGCTGCATAGCCTAAAGGACTCCAGGACTACCATGAAATCCTTGGGTATGTACACCCCGGCAACCCAACGTAAACATTTCAGGCCTCAGCAGCAGCATTCCTATCCTCCTCGACTGAGGTAGGACTTTTATAGGAGAAGGAGCAGCAATAGCAGATGAAAGCCTTCAAACCCTCCGCCCGGGCAGGACCAGGGCCCGACTAAACCATAGTTGGGTTCAAAGCAGGCCTTTTGAAGGTGCGCCTGAGGACGGCGCACCAGCCTCAATTCCGGATCCTTCCCCGTCTTTCTTGAATCGTCTGCCCCACTTCTACCGTGCTTGGTCCCAAACAACTTCAGACCACTGGGTTCTCCGTACAGTAGAAGTGGGATATTCTCTCCAATTCTGCTCCTACCCTCCCTCCAACTCCCCTTCCCCATCCCTCTTCAGGGACCCTTCTCATGAGCAACTCCTTATCCAGGAGGTGCGGGCACTCCTCACCATGGGAGTGGTGGAGGAGGTTCCTCAGGAGCTAAGGGGAAAGGGATTCTATTCCCGATATTACCTAAACCCCAAAGCCAAGGGGGATCTCAGACCCATTCTAGATCTACAAGGACTCAACAAGTTCATGGTAAAGTTGAAGTTCCACATGGTCTCTCTGGGCACCATTATTCCCTCTGTAGATCCAGGAGACTGGTACGCCGCCCTCAACATGAAAGACGCATACTTCCATATAGGTATTCGGCCTACACACAGGCGATTCCTACGCCTCGTGGTCGACCACAAACATCATCAATTCATGGTCCTTCCATTTGGCCTCTCAAAATCCCCCGAGTGTTCACCAAGTGCATGTTGGTCGTGGCTGCTTGCCTCCGTTGGAGGCAGGTGCAGGTATACCCCTTCCTCGACCACTGGCTGCTCAGGGGCCACACCAAGGGCAGGTAGAGTCTCAAGTCCGATTGGTCAGATCCACATTCAAGAGACTGGGTCTCCTCAACTTGAACAAGTCAACCTTGGCACCAACCCAAAGAATAGAATTAATCGCGGCGGTGTTAGACTCGGTTCAGGCAAGAGCACTTTTGCCAGAGTCCAGATTCCAAGCCATGACGGACATCATTCAAGGCCTCAGGCAATACCCGACCACTACAACAAGGGAATGCCTGAGTCTCCTCGGCCACATGGCAGCCTGCACTTGTGACCCAGTATGCCAGACTGAGGCTTCGGCCTCTACAGGCATGGCTCACTTTGGCCGATCTCCCAGGATGCAACAGCCTGAATTTAGTGGTGTCTGTGCCAGGGAAGGTGCTCGAGTCCCTTCAGTGGTGGGTCAACCCTCGGACAGTGTGCAAAGGAGTCCCCTTCAACAGCCCTCAGCCTTCCTTGTCCCAAGTAACGGATGCATCAGCTCTGGGAGGGGGTGTGCAGTTGGGAGACCTCCAAACACAGGGTCTTTGGTTGCAGGATAAGCTCTCCCTCCATATCAACATCAAGGAGCTGAGGGCAGTGCGACTAGCATGCCAGATCTTTCAGGCCCAACTACAAGGTCAGTGCGTAGCAGTTCTGACTGACAACACCACTGCCATGTTTTACATCAACAAGCAGAGTGCAGCCCGGTCCTCTCCCCTATGTCGGGAAGCCCTCCCTCTGTGGGAGTTCTGCATAGCCCACTTCCTTCACCTGAAGGCATCCTATCTACCAGGAGTTCAGAACGCACTGACGGACCACCTCAGCAGGTCCTTCTGCAATCACAAGTGGTCCATCCGGACAGATGTCATACACCTCATCTTCCAAAGGTGGGGGTTTCCCCAGGTCAATCTGTTCACCACTCAGAGCAACAAAAAGTGTCCAGTGTTCTGCTCCTTCCAGAGACACAGCCTGGGCTCAATCATGACGCATTCCTGCTACCCTGGGGAGGCTGCCTGCTCTGTCTTTCCCCTGTTCCCTCTCATGCACAAGGTCCTACTCACGGTCCGCAGGGATAGGGCAGAGATCATTCTGGTAGCACCAGCGTGGCCTCGACAACATTGGTACACCACACTCCTGGAACTGTCAGTGGACGCCTCAGTCACGTTGCCTCTCCTCCCTGACCTGATCACTCAGGACCACGATCGTCTTCATCCCCTGACCTGCAGTCCCTCCACCTCACGGCTTGGAAGCTTCATGGTTGAACTTCTGTGCTCAGAACAAATAAGGGTGGTCCTACTCAGCAGCAGAAAGCCCTGCACTAGAGCCACACATCTGGCAAAGTGGAAAAGATTTATGTGTTCATGTGACCAGCGTCGTACACCCCCTCTTCAGACACCTGTACCTCTCATCCTAGAGTACCTTCTGCACCTGAAACAGCAAGGCCTGGCAGTGTCCTCCATAATGGTACACCTCGCTGCTTCCACCCAGGAGCGTCTGGATGCTCTGTCTTTGCCACCCCTATGGTTGGTCCGTTCCTCAAGGGTCTGGAATGTCTACATCCCCAGATCAGACAGCCTGTCCCCACGTGGGACCTTAACCTGGTCCTCTCCAGGCTAATGGGGCCCCCTTTTGAACCGCTGGCAACTTGCTCCCTTCTCTATCTGTTGTGGAAGGTAGCCTTTCTGGTCACCATTACATCAGCAAGGAGAGTGTCTGAAGTAAAGGCCCTTACCTCAGACCCACCTTATATGGTTTTCCACAGGGATAAAGTGCAACTCAGACCTCGCCTGGCCTTTCTTCCTAAGGTTGTGTCACACTTCCACACTAGTAAGGACACTTTACTGCCTGTTTTTTATCCTAAGCCTCATGCCAGTAGCCGTGAGGGAGGCTGCACTCCCTGTATGTTTGCAAGCACTAGCCTTTTACATCGAGTGCACTAAGCCATTCAGGAAGTCGAACCAGTTATTCATAGTGGTGGCAGACTGGATGAAAGGTCTCCCGGTCTCATTTCAAAGAATATCTTCCTGGATCACGTCATACATCCACATGTGCTACGAGCTGGCCAAAATACCAGCCCTGGATCTTTTGATGCACTCCACGAGGGCTCAGGCCTCATCAGCGGCATTCCTGGCCCAGGTCCTGATACAAGAAATCTGCAGGGCAGCAACTTGGTCCTCGCTGTATATACGTTCACCTCTCATTACGCCATCATCCGGAATGCCAGAGATGATGCAGCTTTTGGCAGAGCGGTGCTTCAATCAGCAATTCCATAACTCCAACCCCACCGCCTAGGTAAGGCTTGGGTGTCACCTAATTGGAATCAATAGGAGCAATCACTCGTCCCACTTCTGAAGTGATCAAGTTAGTTAGTGATTAAGTGAGTTTGAGGGAGGAAAGGATGATGAAAAAACAGTTACTCACCTTCTCGTAACTGTTGTTCTTCGAGATGTGCTGTTCATATCCATTCCAAACCCGCCCGCCTTCCCCTCTGTCAAGAAGGAACTGAGGAGGTGCCGGGTCGGCAGCGTCATATATTGAGCGCCATGAAGGCTCCACTTCAGGGGACTCCACTGCTGACCCGACGGGTGCTACTGGGGGAAAACTTTCCGATGACTGTGCACGAGGGGTGCACACACCTAATTGGATGGGTATGAGCAACACATCTCGAAGAACAACAGTTACGAGAAGGTGAGTAACCATTTTTTCAACATCTTTTCCTCCCTCAAATACTTCCTCAGACTCCCTTCATCACTAGCTAACTTGATCACTTCAGAAGTGGGATAGCATTTGGGACTGTTTTTGAAATGTAATAAGTATATATTTTTGACTCTTTATTTGTACCATCCTTACCCTTGCGTGTCTTAGACTGAGAGTTCTTTGGGGCAGGGACAGTCTTCATACATGTGGACAGTGCTTAGTACATTGTCTGTGTTAATATACAAATTAATTCCACTTTTGAATTAATTAAATTATATCCGGGAATCCAAGTTGCTAGGGGGGTGTGCACTGACCTGCTGTGTAGTACTAGTACTTTTCCATTGGCTGGCAATTTAAATATGTGGTTTTTCTGCAGATTGTATTAAGAATAGATGCATAACACATTTGACTTACCACCAAAAAAACATTGAAAACTTACTGAGGAATGGAGGTTGTTAGGAACAGAGGTATTGTTAAGCAAGACCAATGGTTCATAGGGTTCAGTCTACTGCTTCTGTCATTGGGCTATACTGATAGAGAGCTTATTTTCTCCCTAGTTTTATAGTTGGTTATGCAACAATTTTGCCTTGGGAGGGTTGATTCTCCCCCCCCCCCCCCCCATAGTATCAGTTTCTGGAAAATGAAACTTTAGTATAGTGGTTTTCAACCTGTGTTCCGCAGATCCCTGTGTGTCCACAGACTGTCCAAGATTTCCAAAGGGGGGGGTCTGCACCTCCATTCAAAAATTTGTAGGGGTCCACAGATGAAAAAAGGTTGAAAACCACTGTACTAGACCATGCAGTCCACTTTGCCAATCCAAGATTATTCCATGTTGTACATATACTAGTGGTTTTATCTTGTCTAGCTTTATATAGGCAAAACAAAGAAGATTCCCCATCTTTATTTGGGAAACTGTTCCATAGTCTAATACATCTCTCTTAATGCCATTATTCCTAAAGTATATGACTTTCTTATGCTAAGTAAGTTTTTGCTTAAGTGTTCAAATAATTTAAATACACCTCTACCCCAATATAACACGAATTCGGATATAACGCGGTAAAGCAGTGCTCCGGGGGGTGGGGCTGCGCACTCCGGCGGATCAAAGCAAGTTCGATATAACGCGGTTTCACCTATAACGCGGTAAGATTTTTTTGGCTCCCGAGAACAGCGTTATATCGGGGTAAAGGTGTATTTACATACTTACGTTGTCCTTTATTTGGCACTTTTTATTAATTAATATTAACTATTCTTTCTGGAAGATCTTTTAATGTTTTAGGCACAAATATAAAAAGGCATGGTCCCTGCCCTCCAAAAATCACAAAGATGCAAGTGTTGGCCACAATTTGAAAATATTAATGTTTAACTACTCTGCTTTTGTGTGGTTTTTATGCTTAGTCTCTGTATACTATCTCCAGCTAACCCTTAACCTAGCCATTATAAGTTGATTAGTAGTAATCAAGTTGTGTGTGTATCTACCTTGCTCTTTTAAACTTTCCTTTTATATGTTGATCCTTCTACTTCTAGTGTTCAGAACCAAACACAGTATTCTAGTTGCAACTTCACTATAGCCGTACTGAAGGGATTATTACTTACTCTGAAATGATTGCAAACTCATGTCTACCTAGCTGTCTGCTGAACGTTCATCTACATGAGGAAAACTTGTGCTTACCAGTAGTGCAAACTGTATGTAGATGGGACACAAGGTTAACTTAAACTTAAGTCTCCCTTTCCTTCACCCTGCTTGGAGTTGAGGACAAAACGTATCTATTAAAGTCCATTTATGTTATCTTTTGCTTTCTCTTCATCCATTAACTTTGTAATTTTCTCATAGTAATAACTGGCCAAGTATTCTACAGTTGTTTAATAACGTAGTAAAAGCATCCTGATTGGTTAATAACTTAGATTGATTAATAATTAAATCACATGGTGTTTTAATATATGCTGCAAAGAGTCGCAGGAGACACATTTAAAGAGCCACTTGCGGCTCCTGGGCCTCAGTCTAAGTATGTCTTGCCTTAGAGTGTTTGATCAAAACCAGCTAATAGATTGTTGCTTCACTTTACCACTTCATGATGTATAAAGAAGACACAAAAGGTTTGTCAAAACATTTTCTCCATTTTTTGTCTTTGAAATAGCAGGAATATCAAGTCAGGTTTTCCATGGTTTTGCTGGAAGACTTGTAGTTCTCAAATGCTATTTGCAGTCTTTCTCAGACTTATAATTGAAGGGGCAGAGCCTTGAATCTAAACCAACTCTTTGTGTTTTAGTCATTTCTTAATCTGATATTAATAAAAACTATTGAGTTTTAAGCAGTCTGAATAAAAATTGCTTCCCCTTTAGTCAGGTTCTACTTGCTTGGTACTTGTGAAGTCATTCTACCAGTTTCGCAGTTGATAATCTTCTGTAGACTTGAATTTCCAAGGTTTAAAAAAAAAAAAAAACCCCACAAAAACACAAAAAAAGCCCCACAGAAAACCCTCTAATACTTCAGGTCATCTTTATGCATCATAGAGAAGCGCAAAATCCCAGCACATGTTCAACTCTTATCCTTTGCAGGTTACCTTTAAGGGGGGAGGGGGGGAAGGGGAGTTAAATATCTGATTTCGGGCCAATTAATCTCCTTGCATTAATGGTTCAACTTTCTCTCAACTAGATTTTCCTCTGGATATATTTATGTAACCTCTTTGTTTCCCTGGGTTAACACTGATTTAGTTGTATTTGCTACCATGCTCTTACCTGGAAATCTTAACTGATTTATTTTTGTTAGCTTTCCTCTATTCTACTTAAAGTGCTTTTTAAACCTTGATCTCTGATCAATCCCTTATTAAGCAATATTGGTGTGGGGTTTTTACATCTTAAGAGAAACTGTAGTCCATTGCCTTTTCTTCCTGGCCGTAACATCTCATTTTTAAGGGGTGTAAAGTAGAACTTTATGTTTGCAGCATTTAATGTTCCAGATATTTTAATTGTTTGAGTACAGTTGTTACTCAGGAGAGATTGAAAGAGGAAGGGTGAGTTATGAATAAGGCTACGTTTTAGTCACGGGTAATTTTAGTTAGTCATGGACAGGTCACGGGCAGTAAACAAAAATTCACAGCCCATGACCTGTCCATGACTTGTACTATATAACCCTGACTAAATCTTGCCACGGGTGCTCGCGGGGGGGCGGGCAACGTGTGGTCCGGGACTCCTGCTGGTGCTGGATGGGATAGAGGGGTTGGTGGGCCTGGCAGGCTCCCTGGAAGTGGCGACATGTCCCTCTCTCAGCTCCTAGCTCCACGCGCTACCCCCGCCCCAAGTGCCGGCTCCACAGGCGGAGGCAGCGCACGGAGCTAGGAGCTGAGAGGGAGGGACATGTCACCGCTTCCAGGGAGCCTCCCAAGGTAAGCGCTGCCTAGAGTCCTCACCCCCTCCTGCGCCCCAACCCCCAGCCCTGATCCCCCTCCCACACTTGAACTCCTGCTGCTGCTGGGGGAGGGGGAGGAGAAGGGGTCGTGGCCTGAGACTGTCCCAGCCGCAGCTGATGCGGCTGGCCCAGGGCTGCCCGAGCTCCTCAGGCGGCCCCTGGGCCAGCCTCACCGGCCACTGCAGAAGTCCTGGAGGTCCCAGAAAGTTACAGAATCCATGACTTCCATGACCTTCATGACACACTCACAGCCTTAATTATGAATAGATTTGTTTTTGAAGTACAATGTGCTGCAAGTACAATAGTGATGTGCTTCATTTGCTCAAAGCTTTCATTATGTTGAGACGTTAACGTTGCTTAAACTTTAACATCTTTATTTCAGAGGTTAAGAAGATTATCAACCAAATATAGAACTGAAAAAATCTATCCAACAGTCACTGGAGAAAAAGAAGAAAATGTTAAAAAGAACAGATATAAGGACATACTGCCATGTAAGTTTTGATTCTACTACAGAACAAAGAAAAATGTTAATTATCCTTGTTAATGTACCTTCCCAGTTTTACTAGTCACATTCTGTTGAACAGTTAAATTAGATGGAAATTATTCTCTGCATAAAGGTTCGCTGTCAGGACTCTCTTAATCGGCCTTTAAAGTGAAATGTTGCCCTGGTATATATGGTTATTTCAGCCTCCTAGTTTCTATTTTAAAATTACTTTACTTTCCAAAACAAACTTGCGGTGAATAGTGGACTTTGGTTTCCAGGCCTGTCAAACCAGCACGTTTCACGTCACAAGCACCAAATTCATTGTTACTCAAAATTAATTCAGTCTTGAAATTTAATTCAGGTTTGGGTGTCTAACATTGATGCCCCCTCCCTTCCCTTAAGGGGATCAGAAATTACTTATTTGGGGTGGGAAGTGAAGGCATACCAATGTAAACTGTGGATATGGCTTTGTTTGTGGTATGACAGATACTTCTTATACACAGGCTAAATTTAAACCCTGACCAAGAGCTTTTGGGGGAAAATTTCAATCCCTGGTGAGTCTTTTTTGTTTTGTTTTTATATTTTGGTAGCGCCCAGTTAGGATTGGTGCCCCATTGTATTGGACACTATATAAACACATAGGAAGACCTGGTCCCTGGCAGAAGAGCTTATGGGATGGAATGACAAAGGTATCATAAAATCATACTTTTACATAGGTTCAGTGTAAACCCTTTCAGCAATTCATTCATTTGTTGGTCTAACATAAGCAAGTGGCAAAGAGCTCAGATACAAAAACCATATCTTGAGAACAGAGTGGCCATTAATCCAGTCCCAGGAGGTTAGAGAAGTGCAGGGATTTATTTCATACTTTGCTGTTCCAGAAATGATGCTAGGTCTGCAACCAGTTCTGAATTTAAAAAAGGTTGTCATCATCTTCAGTCTCAGCTTTCAGCATGGAATCCTTAAAGTCCATTATTCAATCAGTGCACTTGAGTACATTCTATGTTCTCTGAATCTTGTATACTTCCATGCTTCATCTCTACTGTTTGCCATCCTGGGGCAGCACTTTCAGCAACAAGCCCTACCTTTTGGACTGGCTACATCCACAAGTACAATTACCAAGATTATGATAGTGTTGGCTGCAGCACTGAAAGAAAAGGCAGGTGTCCACCCTTACCTGGATGACTGGTTGGAGCTAATTTGTAAACAACAGCCAGGCCGGCAGTGTCGGAGGTTTGCAGTTTCCCAATAAGCAGTGAGTAGGTAATAAACCAGAAGAGTTCTGTCAGTGTCTAGCAGGAGCTGGTAGGTCATGGAGCAAGATTAAAAGCCCTAATAAGCAGCCTCTACAAGATAAAATGACAAAGCTTTGATTCTTCATCAGAAGAACAGTGTGGAGTTGCTGCAGGCACTAGGATCAGTGGTGGAAAGTCAAGTTGTAGTGCCCTTAGCCTACTTCCCCAATAGTCCATTTGAAATCTTTCTGGTGCAGTAGAAGGAAGTTGGGATACCACCGATGATTTTATATCTGAAGATATCTAAGAAGGTGTGGCATTATCTGAAACAGTCATTCCTTTGTGGATAGCAACTATCTGTTGACCACTTCTGGAGTGGAAGGTGTTGAACACAGATGCCAACCTACAGGGTTAGGATGCTCATTTAGGGAAAGCAATAGTCCAGGGCTAATGAACAGAGAATGAATGAAAGTGATTCATAAACAGGCCAGAGACCAATGCAGTGAGGTTCTTTGTATTGAATTTTCAGAACAAGTGACAGTTGTCTAGAAGAGTTTCAGTTGGAGTAGTGCCATGATTGATAGATGATGATATAGATTAACTGCCAGGGAGGCACAAGAAGGTTAATGGTTTCTAAGTCCCTAGACCTCTTGATGTCATGGGCAGAAAGAAATCTTTCCAGTCTGTCAGTGGCTGACAGATAGTGAGGGCTCCAAGAGTCTGCAGCTCCCCACCTTGGTCTGAAATAGTCCAAATTTGATGTCTTTTCAGCATGTCTGGAAGGTCATCTTTGATAGGAACTTATGGAGAAGGCTAAACGTATGCTTCCTATAACAATAAAGGGGTGGAAAGAAGTCTTGTTAGATGTCTGGTTGGTCAATTGGTGCACTGTTGAATGATCATTTTAACGTCGCTTAGATTTAATTTTGGAGGTAATGGTGTGCTTGGGCACTTAGAGCCTTTGTTTGTCTTTTTAGTTATTTAAATATAAATGTACTAGAAAAAATACCCATATTAGTTCTGCAGAACACAGCTGTATGCAGGGGAGTTGGGAACTGAATTAAGTGTTCAACAGCTATATGAAAAGCGCGGCAGACCTCAGGTGAATTTGGTGGCATTCAGGAAAATCAGAAGTCTAGAAGTACAATTCCTGCTCAGTTGAGGTGTGAGAATATTTTCAAATATTCAGGAGGTCCTTCAGTGAACTAGGGAAGAAAAGATTTTATGTTGGTATTGAAGTAAAAACCAGAAAACTTTTTTGGGAAAAACTCTTATGGATCCTTTTGTCATAAAGGAGAATAAAAGGCAATAGATTTTTGTAAAGCATTTGCCAGTCTTTAAATTCTGCAGAAACTGCTTTTGCCACCAGAGAGAAGTATATGTATGACATACTCGTTACTATATTCTATTCTAGTTCCAACCTAAACAAATCAGTGCATGTTTTATTTTAGGCTGCTTACACAGCTTTTAATACACTACCTTAAATTCTGTTTTAATTTAAAATGTTGAACATGAATTATCCAGAGGGACCAATTTTTAAACTCTAAACTGGAACCATAAATGTGTGTTAATATATCCAGGGTTTGGTGTATTCTGTAATCCATAGAATTTGCCACAGAATTCACCCTCTCCTACAGAATTGTACTCCAGGATCTCAGCTCTCATTTTTAAAAAAAAAAAAAAGGCTTCTGGAATTGTAAGGGTTACAGAGAATCTGGAAAACAAAAAAGATAAACCAGTGCAGTGTGTTCCTTCTGGAGTTCCAGACAGCCTGAAACAGTAGCTCAAAGAGGTGTGAACTGCCCCACTCATTTGAGTGATGCTCCATTAACTCAGCAATTCTGCAGCTGTGATGTTTGCCATTTTCCCCAAAATGTTACATTTCAACATTTCTCCCAGAGACTTTGCCATTGTTTGGCTATAATGAAACTGGATGGGGTTTGACTAGACTACGACTTTATTCCTAAATGTCAGGTAGTACCTGACAGATAAAAGTGTACAGTGCAGGTAATTCCATAATCAATTACTTATACCCTAAGGCTGACAAGTGGACCTTAGTCTCCCTGAATAATTCTGGTGCCTCTTATACTGTGTCTGGATGAGCAATTACCAATCCCCCATGCCATATGTGAATTTGGCCCCCTCCCTATTCACATAGCTCCTAGCCTTGTCAACCCAAGGGGGCTTAACAGTTTCCTGCCACACCCTGTATTGCAACATGTCTGACCAAGTAATTTTTACTCCTGGAAAAGTTCCAGGATCTGCCCCAAGTCCCTCTTTGCTCTGATCATTAAGTCCACCCCTTTACACATTCCCAAATCATTGTGGTTCACTTTGGGGAAAAATCATATCTGGTGCCTGCTCACGGGCCACCACAGTGTACAGAAGGGACAACAGCTGGTCCCATAACATGCATGGTCCCATAACAGCTGGTCCGTCTAAAGCACCTGGTGTTGGCCACTGTCGGAAGACAGGATACTGGGCTAGATGGACCATTGGTCTGACCCAGTATGGCTATTCTTATGTTCTTATGCCCCCTCCTCCCATGCCAGCTTAGGGCTGCTTCACCACTGAGGTCTAGCTGCAACCTCCAGGCAACTTGAAAGTCTGTCTATGCGCCCAGTAAACAATATTGTGCCCGCAGATCCACACCAATGTCTGTGTGGCTCATTTGCCAACATCTGGAATACAAACACAAAGGAAAATTAACACTGATTTCCCCACCTGGGGGTCTCACGTACATTCTGTATGCTTCAGAGTGTCAACACCTAATTGCCTGAGTTGCACTAGCTCTCAGACCCAGCTAGGCTGCTGCTGTTGCTGCCCCAATCCTGAATGAGTGAACCAAACTCGTGCTGGAAGTCCCAACTTCATCAGACCCCACCTTAAAACTGTAACAAACTGGTACGTTGTGAGGGGACTCCCGTCACCATGAATCATGAGGGGGCACATCCCTCCCTGGCCTTAATGCCAGATATGCCCTCAGTCTCCACAGGGCAGATCCCAGGCTCATCCCCCTCCTGTAGAATAATGGATTCACCCCACCTCCTTGATCTATCTTTGACCTACTGAAACTATCTTTGACTCCCTCAAAGTTAATATGACCAATCGTCCCTCCCAGTGTATATCCCTCAATTCCATAGCCCTTCCAGAAGAGTCCCTATAGAACCCAGGTACTAGTTCATTGATCCTAAAAGTTCCAAAATGTGCTAACAGAAATGCCACCCTGAATAAGCCTACCTCTTGTCCACAATGATGTGTGGGCTTTACGTTCCACACCAGATCCTTAAGCACAGTAACAGTGATGGGACGGCATGTATCTTCCTTAGGGCTGGTGCCTGGAAGTTTCTAGCAGGATGGTCTCAAAACTAAAAATGCACTACAAGAATCTGAGTAACCATTCAGCCTATTGACCAACGTAAGGACCGGTAGGTGAGTGGAGATGGTTGATGATGCCAGTTGCCAGGTTGCTAATGACACCATGTACTGCAGCACTCGTTCGTCCATTATGGGCTATATGGGTAACATGCCCTTTTGCTCCTGAAATTGAACAAAATCATTAAGACTTCTTTTGTAGCTCTGCAATGTTCACAGAGCCACCTATCTCTGCACTACAATGACAGTTGTCATACACCAAGGTTCCGTAGTGCTAGCAGCATCTATTTGGGTTCCTTGCTGGCTTCTGATGCTGGCTACCAGAATCTGTCCATCTGAAAATGAGACAATGCATCTGATATATTATCAACCCTGGGCATGTGTCTGGAAGAGAAACAGATATTAAAACTTAAATGTAGTACAAATGCCTTTACATACCTCATAACTCTGTGATCTGGAGGACCAGTAACTGACAACATATATCACCACCATGTTGTCAGACCAGAAATAGACGCTTTTATTAGCAAACTCTGTTCCCCAAATGACCACTGCAACCAAATGAGAAAATGTTCCAAAAATGTTTTATTCTGTGGTATCCCTATTTGTATTCATATGAAGGGTCATTTTGGGGTGCATGACCTGTCTTGGTAAAACACACTCAGATGACTTGGGAGGTACAGGTTTTGGGGTATCTTTAAACCATCTGCAAGTATCCATTCCTCCCTCTACAATGACACTGCATTAAAATGGCTTGGAAACTGTTCCCAACCCCCCAAATCCTCCTTTATCTCTCTAGTAACGCTTAGAAAATGGTGAGGTCTGTCTCTGCTTGCAGAGGCATTCTGTGCCTTGCTTGCAGCATCCAGACCCAGGACTGCCACTTGGCAGGCAAAGTTAAGATGCCCAATTAACAGATTGTAGCTCGTGGAGTGTAACTTTTATGGCCCCCTACCTCTCCTGATCAAGCCCAATAGCTCCAGAAGCTTATCCTAAGGGAGTTTATATACCTACATAGGTCAGCGTTGTGGAAGGCCCCTCTGTTTTTTTTCCCCTCTTCTGGGGTACCCCCAGTTTTTTAGCTAGTGCCTGAAAGTTGTTCATCAGGCTAACACACTCATCCAAATTTACCCTGCCCATGTATAAAGACACCTAAGTTATGCACTACCTGCCAGCATCACAGCCCTGTGTAGCATTGTACTAAATTTCTCAAATGCCAAACAGGATATTGCCCATCCCATGGACATAACTTTATCAAAATAATATTATCCTTTAACATTTTGGGTTTCTGTTTCAAAGTTGGAAGGATGCACTGGTAGCGGTCGACAAGCAGACTTGATATCACACTTGGCCATCAGTGACCTGGGGCCATAAGACCTAACCATGTGCACAGACCACAAGTCTGGGTCTATTCCATTGTTAACGGAGCTACCCCATGAGTATCACAGGTGGTGAATTAAATGATATTCACTTGGAACTTCCTTAGGGACCAAGTTCAGGGGAGAAATCCACATGTTCTGTATCGGTAGATGATTGCATGGCCCTGTTACCCTATTCTTTAATTCTTGTGTAATCTTTTTCTTTACAATATGACCCATTGTCACTAAGGGCTTCAAATTTTTGGACATAATGACTTATTTCCCCTGTAAAGGGGATCCTAAATCCCTCAGTAAACCCATCCCACAAATATGCCCCATCTATCTTGTTAGCATAATCCCAAAGGGACACTTAACTCCTCCAGCTTAATTGGAGATGACACTTTTTGTCCAGCCCCCCATTTTTAGCTCACCCCCACCCTTCCTGTGCCTTGGCCCCCATACCTTGCTCTGGCCCCCAGGGATCTGTGGGCAGCACCTGACTTACCCATCCATTCTGTTTCGCTACTGCAGCCTTCCACAGTTGCTGTGGTAATTGCAGGCTTTGTGGCTCTAAAGCACATTTTGCAAGCATGCCTAAATTTTCAGATGCTACGAAAACTACTTTCATTAAATGCCCAGCAAATGTCATTATGAGCCTCAGGCTTCTGGTGGGCTTACTGCAGAATGAACTGTCAGTATGGAAACCAGCCTGTGGTGTCATCTACTCTAACCTCATGATGTGGTATGTCCCACTGGTTTGTGTTGCTGCCCACAATCTAAAATGTTCCTCATAGATAAACCAAGCCATGCCCCATAACGTACGATATGTGCACCTGATTATATCCATATATTTGAACAGTGCTATCTAGGTAAGCCTCTGCAAAAAGCCCACATAGATCAGGAAGGCAGCTTCACAGTTTTCCCATGTTCTAGTCACCTGTGGCTGCTTGGGCATTTCATTGCCCTACTTGCTTTGCCCCAACTTACTCTCTGTCAGCACCTCCCTGTGCAACAGTGAGATGTCTACAAAGTCACCTCTCAACATTTTATCTTTAGTTGTGCTGAGAAAGTGAACTCCCATTGGGTCAGCCACCCCAGCATAACCATACTCATGACTGGCATCCTCAGTGCCCTGTTCCTCACCAGTTGCCCCTGGGAAAGCAATTCTGTCCTGGGAATTCACGTTCCCAATCAGTGGGTGAGTTGTAGGGTTCTCATACATCAGCCGCCCCCTCCCCCCCTTAAGGGCTTCTGCCCCCTGGTGAGCAGTCTGCCTCATGTGATGATCACCTGTCTCCCAAGCTGGAGCTTGGGTTTCCATTAAAACCACTTCCAGACCTCCCTCACCCATGGAAGCTCCCAGCTGCTGCAACAACTGAAGGCTGTGTAATGCCATAACTTCTGTAGAAGGTGTGTGTACTCCAGACATCTCCAACACAGCTCTTAGGAGACCAGATCCCCACATAGCCTGTTTGCTTGTTCTGCTACTCCACTAGGTTCAGTGTCTCCTGCCCTCTTGGAGGGAGGGGGTAAGAGACCACCTTCCCATCTCGCCCACTTTTCCTCTCCGGGGACCTAGGTGGGAGCAAGTTCCTTGAACCTCACTGAGGTCCCCCCTACAGACACCTATTGCATCTTTGGATGGAAGGGACTCACTTTAACACCCTGACCCTGCAACCTGTATTTGGTGCTGATAAAACTCACCACGGCCAGTCATGTCGCTCTCCTCTCTTGCAGTCCGTTTGTTCAAGTTGCCTAGGGAGGTTGTGGAATCTCCATCTCTGGAGATATTTAAGAGTAGGTTAGATAAATGTCTATCAGGGATGGTCTAGACAGTATTTGGTCCTGCCATGAGGGCAGGGGACTGGACTCGATGACCTCTCGAGGTCCCTTCCAGTCCTAGAATCTATGAATCTGTGAAAGTGTCCTAGCTCTGAGCAACCCATTACACCTTGTAAGCCTTGTAGTACTGCAGAAACAACTTCGGAAGCAACTGCCCAGACAACTTGAATCAATTCTCTGTTGGCATCCCTGCCCCCATACTCAGCTAGTTCACCACAGGGTGTGTTTGCTTCCCTTCAGATCTGTGTTACTTCCCAGTAAAGGGGTATCCATTTGGTAGATGCAGACCACCCTGGGATCTGCCAGCTGTGGTCCTGTGTCCAACCCCTTGCCCATGCAGCAAGAATCCTACCCCCTGGTTTCCCGTGGCCCCTCAAGCTCCGCTTGGTCCCCCATGAGCTGGGTTTGGAACTCCCTACTCCATCGGCTCTAACATGCCTGCTATGACCAGCAGGAAGGTGGGGGGGGGACACCCCCCTTCCTGTTTGTTACAGCCCCACACCAATGAGCTGAAACTCTCTCCTTTTCTGCTTCTGCTGCTTGGGAGGGGGTCTCTTCCCCCCTTTTGCTGTTCTCACCAATCTGCTACTTCATAGAATCATAGGACTGGAACGGACCTCGAGAGGTCATCTAGTCCAGTCATCTGCACTCAAAGCAGGACTAAGTATTATCTAGACCATTCCTGACAGGTGTTTGTCTAACCTGCTCTTAAAAATCTCCAATGATGGAGATTCCACAACCTCCCTAGGCAATTTATTCCAGTGCTTAACCACCCTGACAGGAAGTTTTTCCTAATGTCCATCCTAAACCTCCCTTTCTGCAATTTATGCCCATTGCTTCTTGTCCTATCCTCAGAGGTGAAAAACAATTCTTCTCCCTCCTCCTTGTAACAACCTTCTATGTACTTGAAAACTGTTATCATGTCCCCTCTCAGTCTTCTGTTTTCCAGACTAAACAAATCCAGTTTTTTTTCTAGTAATGTTTTCTAGGCGGTTAATCATTTTTGTTGCTCTTCTCTGGACTTTCTCCAATTTGTCCACATCTTTCCTCAAATGTGGCACCCAGAACTGGACACAATACTGAGGCCTAATCAGTGCGGAGCAGAGCGGAAGAATCACTTCTCATGTCTTGCTTACAACACTCCTGCTAATACATCCCAGAATGATGTTCGCTTTTTTGCAACAGTGTTACACTGTTGGCTCATATTTAGCTTGTGGTCCACTATGACCCCCAGATCCCTTTCTGCAGTACTCCTTCTTAGGCATTCCTTTCCCATTTTGTATGTGTACATGGCATCATGGGAGAACAAAGTGCTTTAGTTCCTGCTGTTCTGCCTAGTCCAGGTGAGAGAGGGCTTTTCTTGCACCATTGTGGACCTAAATAGTCTCCCCTCTCTTCCAGTCTTCTGGTGTGGAGGGGATGGGTCAGCATCCCTATGCTGACCTTGGCTGAAAACAGGGTCTTCCTTCCTTATGGGTTGTCTTGCTACTGATGCTTATTCTCCACTTGAAGACTTAATACTCTTTTGACCTCACAGTTAATTGCTATGGAGAGCACGATCTCCCCTTTTTTGCTGGGGAGTGAGCCACAAGAGCAGAAACAAAGATCCACTTTTCATGCAAATCCTCTAATTTAAAAATACCCTACAAGATACAAAAAATACCTCCTAAATCTCCGGCCATCCATAGTGTCTTTGGGGAAAATAGGGTAGACAGGATATGAATTTCTAATGCGTATTTTTTTAAAAAGGCTTGTTTTAAGTTTCAAGTCTCCTTTCTATATTCTGAGGGGGGGTGTGGGGGGGGCACAAGCCTATTTTTTTTCAGTTGCAAATGACCTAATGCTAATCCCAGGCCACAGCCAAACTGAAAGTCAGTAACAATGTTGCCTGAGCTTAGACTCCAAGGACAGACTCCACTCTAGAACACTGTTTTTGATTTAGAGTAAGTTTGAAACAACCTAAAACAGGATTTATTATTCAATATTGTATTAATGGGAATGTCAAATAATAATTATGAAGCATCACAATCAAATGGAATGAACAATTGGCAAATAACATGGATTACCTACAGACGTATTTGCTATATTCAGTTGAAGAATGTTAATGTTTGTCTCTTTACTTGTGTTATACTGAAAGTGTCAACTAAGTATACTGACTGTTACTGAGCAGGATTAGTTTATTTTTTTTTCCATAGTACCTAAAAAGGATTAACTTTCTGGTATCCCCTTAATAATCACAGTAATGACACTGCAATAGAATTCACTAACTTTGACTATACTTCAAGACCTATAGCTTTCCTGAATCATAAAATATCCAAGCGACAAACTAGAAAGATTACTAAGGTTCCTCAGTAGATGGAGAGAGCTGCTGCATCACTGGGCAAATTTTCATTAGTGTATCTGTCTCTAGAGAAAGAAGCTTCACG
Organism: Emys orbicularis; assembly: GCF_028017835.1. NCBI lineage: Eukaryota > Metazoa > Chordata > Testudines > Emydidae > Emys > Emys orbicularis. Next base: position 27,202,409 of record NC_088683.1, on the reverse strand, counting down.
GCTGAAATTCTTAGCTTAAAATGTGTACTTGTAAATAAACCACTTGAATATGATGGTTCTTATGGAGCAATATCAGCATATCCTCAGTCCCTAAACAGAGCTGAATGTGTGCTTCAAAGAGTTCAGTAACTTAGAGTACTTAAAACAAAATATCTGGCTGTTATACTAATCTTGCACAATTGTTCAATCACAACACTTTCTGGTCACCAAAGCTTTGTGACTGAATTACTTACTTTATGCTGAAGGCTCAGTTGCTTATGGTTCATACAACAAATACAAAACCGTTCAAATACATGAACATCTGAGTAGATGCCTGCTAAATATAAAAGGCAAGACAAGCTGAAAAAAATATTCTGTTTTAGGTGTAAACCAGAGATTTATAGTGTTAATTAAAATGTTTCCATTGTTTCCCTTTGTTTCTATCCAAAACAAAAAATTGGCAATGTTGGTTGAATTTTGCTTTAAAAGCTTATGTGGAAATTCTACTTCTGATATATTGCATGCTACTTGAGTACTTCACCGAGCATCTAGTATATTATTGGTGTTTCTGGTTGAAATGCCCTTGGCTAGCAATTTCTAAATAGGTTGTAGCAATCCGGAAGTCAGTTGGAATGCTCTATTGAAAACTGGGTAGGGAGAGGGAACCTGAGCCCTTGGATATTTATCCCAGAGTTTGCTTTCAAAGGCTTTTTCCTCCTACCTCTTGGTATATGCTTTTTCCAAAGACAAAATATGCTAAGAAACTGCCTAAATGCTGTCTCATCTAGTTTCTGTTGCATACTGTTCTCCCAGGCCACACTCAGTACCTCCTACTATAGTTCACATGATCAGCATCTGGTCTTCTCAACCAGCTGCATTTCCTTGTCAGTGTTTAGCACTCTGTGTTGGGAATGTGTTGCCATATTTTCCTTTTAAGAGGCAAATAATAACTTTGTTACTCCTAGTTTCCTAACAGACAATATCAATTGTGACAGATATGGCAATTTCCTGCTATATCCTCAAAAACCCTTGTTGAATTAAGTTTAAGTATCTTTGGAGTCCATTGTATTACATGCAAAGGTTATTGTGGGCCGGGATTCTATGTAATCTCTCGGGGAGAAATGTGAGATGAACCCTTGGAAGTGTTAAGAAATTCAGAGGACTGTAGTGAACCATGTTTGTCCCAGAAGTCCATTGTTGTCTGGAACAAGTGTCAAGAGGTTTGACTGGAGAAATCTCAAGATGAATGTAAATTCCCCACTTCCAGTAATGCAAAAACCCAGCCTTTTGAAGCTGTGTCCTGAGGAGTGAGCCGTTGTCTGCTGATTACCTGTTACTGGAGACTCAAAATCAAAGACCCAAGCTGTATAAAGGAAAAATGACCATATATACTCATTCATTAGCCCATTCATTTATAAGCCAACCCCCCAAAATGGATAGGTAAAAATAGCAAAAACTGTATGACCCTTTCATAAGCCGACCCTATATTTCAGGGGTTGGAAAACTTTGGCTCCCGGCCCGCCAGGGTAAGCCGCTGGCGGGTTGGGATGTTTTGTTTACCTGGAGCGTTCACAGACACGGAGCCCCTCAGCTCCCAGTGGCCGCTGTTTGCCGTTCCCAGCCAATGGGAGCTGCGGGAAGTGGTGCCACTTCCCGCAGCTCCCATTAGCTGGGAACGGTGGACCACGGCCACAGGGAGCTGAGGGGCTCCATGCCTGCACACGCTCCAGGTAAACAAAACAACAATGTATTAAATATTCAATTCAATGATTCCATAGAGTTTAAAATCATCAAATTTTGGTGTAGACCTGTTTATAAGCCGACCCCCGCTCTTTGATGCGTCACGTTTTTACCAAAAATATTTGGCTTATGAACGAGTATATACGGTAACTTATTTTGGGGGAGGGTGGGCTAGTTCTGAACTAAAGCTGTTATGAACTTGTAATCACAGGGGAAAAAAACACTTTTTGTGGGGTTTGAAGGACTGACTCCTACCAGAGCCCCTGCTGTAGCTGGGGAGTGATCTCTGGTAAGCTTATTAGGATGTATGTGGTTCTTTTATTGTTTTTAATACATTTTCTCTGTAATGTTTTCACCTTAAAAATAAATGTGCTTGCTTATAAAGGGCTGTGTGGTAACTTATAACTGCTGGCCATTACAGTTGCTTGTAGCCTTTGAAGAGAAAACAAAGTGAAACTGCTGGCCTATTTAGGCAGTCTGGCTTGCTGGGAATATCACTGTATGAGGCAGGGAAAAACCCCAGTTAGGAGGGAGACATGCTCAAATAAATTTGTTAGTCTCTAAGGTGCCACAAGTACTCCTGTTTTTTGTGTGTGGATACAGACTAACACGGCTGCTACTCTGAAACCTTCCCAAGAAATGTGATGGCTAATTAGCTGGGAACCTAGAGTAGGTGCCCTTAACTGTGACTGCAAATATCCTTTAAATCTAACCCAGACTATGTGAGACTTTAAGAATAGAGTCCTGGGTTCTATTCCCAGCTGTGCCGCTGATCTACTGGATGACCTTGGGCAAGTCACTCTAGCTATTTCTTCCTCAGTTTCCCATCTGTAAAACTGGGTTAATGATACTTTGAGATCTACAGAGGAAAAGCTCTATATAAAAGCTTGTATAGATATAAGTATTGTTATATTTAATATTGTATTAAATTTTTGCTTAATGTTGACAAATTGGAGTTATTAGGTTGTAGGTCTTTCCTGCCCTTTCCCACCTAAATTAGCTTATTCAGATATTGCTAATTTCATTGACTGACTAGTATCTGCTAGAAACTATTATGCATCTTAAGAAACATTTTGTTAATTAATTTGCTGCATCAAGCAACACTTTTATTTATGTAATAGATATATCTTAACACATGCTATAATTTTTCACTAAAAAACTATCTTCTTTTAGTTGACCACAGCCGAGTTAAACTGACTTTAAAAACACTCCCGCAAGATTCAGACTATATCAATGCAAATTTTATTAAGGTATGTATTAACATCTGACTACATTAAAATACCTTTGGAGTTTTGATTTCATAGAAATGCAATTTTAATCGCTAATATTTTACAAACTTATGAAATAAGAACTCAAATCTTACTATAGAACATTTCCAGTCGGCATAATTTTATTTAATTTTCAAACATGTTGGTGTATACTTTAAATGAGTTAATGTCTAATGTTACTTTATACTATACATTGTACTTTTATTTAAAAAAAAAAAATTTAGTTCGGAATTGGCTAACCTATCACTATTTCAGTGCAGTAAAACTGCAGATCTGTCATTCTGTTGAGATATACACCTCTACCTCGATATAACGCTGTCCTCGGGAGCCAAAAAATCTTACCACGTTATAGGTGAAACTGCATTATATCGAACTTGCTTTGATCCATTGGAGTGCGCAGCCCCGCCCCCCCAGAGCGCTGCTTTATCGCATTATATCCGAATTCGTGTTATATCGGGTCGCATTATATCGGGGTAGAGGTGTACTTCCAGGTAACATTTATAAGAAAAACTGCTCACAGGAAAATGATAGGATATTTTAAGATAAAAAATATTATGTATATACATAATTTGCATATTTATTATAGAATATTATAGAATATTTGAGCCTTTGCAAAGGCTCACCACTGCATGGAGATGGTAGATATAGAATATTATTTATATACGGATCTTCCAATGTTTAGCAAATATTTGATCACTATTGGGGGGGGGGGCTTATTTTAATACAATAAAAGTAGCATTCTTTCCGAAAACCTACTTTTCAGGTAGTAGAATCATGGTAGGATGTTGTTATGCTTTGCCTTTTGTCTGTATGATCTGAAGTGACATAGTTAAGTTTTTCTGGAACTCTGATCCACTTTTCTTCAGCGGGCATGCTTTTAATCTCTAATTCTTGCTTTTTTTAAAAAAAAGTTTCACTACTTGGGCGTAAATTTGATTTGAGAAATTTTTAACAAATATTTCGAAGTTCAGTCAAATTTTTATGTTCATTGTCTGGGAATATTTGCTTTTGACTTAAAAATAAAGATATTCTGACTAAAACTGTCTTGAATAACTTATAAATTGAAAAATTGAGCTTTGAAATGTAACACTAGTTAAAAGAAGAAATTTAAACACTAGTAGTATTAAAAAAATTATAACTGGGTTGCAAAATGAATTGGATAAATTCATGGAGATAGATCAATCAATGATTACTAGCCAAGACGGTCAAGCATGCAACCCCATTCTCTGAGTGTCCCTAAGACTCAGTGCCAGATGCTGGGACTGGTCCACAGAGGATGATAGATCACTTGAAAATTGCCCTGTTCTTTTAATTGATTCTGAAGTATCTGGCGTTGGATGCTATTGGAAGTGAGGATATTGGGCTAAATTGACCTTTGGTCTGACTCAGTATGGCCATTCTTATGTAAATAATTGTGCATGTTTTCCTAGAACTTTGTTTGGTGGGCAAATTTAATATGAAGCATACTGTCAGATTTAAATATAAAGTATTTTTTTTTCATTTTTAACAAATCTTATAAAGCAAGGGAAATATTGCAGAATTGGAATTTCTATACAAACTTTCCTTTAAAAAAAAAAAAAAATTTACTAAACTCCTCGGTCTTAATTTTTTTTATGCTGGCATAATAATGTAAGAACTTACAACTGTGAAATCCTGGTCCATTTGAAGCCAATAGGGGTCCGTCTACACTGAAGCTGGGAGCATCTCAACCAGCCTGAGTAAATGGACATGTTCTAGCTCTCCTTGAGCTAGCGCATTAAAAATAGCAGGGTGGATGTTGCAGCACAAGCTAGCCACCTGAGCTCAGATGCGTCAAGTTAGGTGGGCTTGTTATTGGGTGGCTAGCATGTGCTGGAGTATCCACTCTGCTAGTTTGTGAGTGTTAGTGTGTGTGGCATGAGCACATATCCATCTACCCTGGCTGGAAGGCAGCTCCCAGCTGCAGCGTAGACATACCCTTGTAAAATTCCCATTGTCTTACCCCTTCTTTTACATCAAGTTAGCTGTTTGGAAATGTGGTGGAGGCTATTTTTGCCATCTTTTGGATATGGAACAAAATATGAGTTTGTGAAAGGAGGACACAGAAAAGAGATTCTAGATTTACATTTAAATTATGAAATAGAGATTTTTTTTTTTATCCAATACAACCAGACTTCTCTTGTGAACATTCGGCTGTTTCTCTTTTTTTTGCAATTTTAGGGAGTACATGGGCCACAAGCATATGTTGCTACCCAGGGACCATTAGCAAACACTGTAATAGATTTCTGGAGGATGATATGGGAGTACAATGTTGCAGTAAGTTCCCTACTTCTCTTTTTAAACTTGTTACATACATACATACATAGTGATGAATATTGAACAACTAAGAATGCATTTTCAGAGTCTATTGAAGCTGTTGGCACAAAGGAATGTTTACAAAAATTGAGCAGCTTGGACTTCCACCAAAAATTCTACAGACTGGCTAAAATCGTAATGACCTACAGGGTTGAAACAGAACTTGTTTTTTATAGTATGAATGAAAATTGTGGGAAAACATTAAATTTAAATATTGCCAATAAAATTATTTTATTGTATACAAACAGCTCAAATGCATCATTAATCATTTTCCTGGAATAGGGTTTACCACTCTAGTTAGTCTAGTATGGACTGACACAATCGGTTTCAGAAATAATGGTTCAAACATTTAAAAATAAAAAAAAAAGAGAGAGCGAGAGAGTGAGCTTAGGAGTAGTCTTTCTCTTAGAATTCATGTAGTGATATAGTTTTGCACTGTTGTAATGAATTAAGTGGAAGCTTTAGTACTATGAAACTCATCTCTTTCCTACTAATTCATGAGCCTTTCATAAGGGTACAACTTTATCATTCATAAATTTTCATAACACAAGAAAATTTAAAATATTCAATTTTAATATTTACCAATTAAAAGTGATTTAGTGACTGGGGAATCTTGATGTTACTCTATAGTACAATGAATAGCTTAACATTTTAAAGATTTCCTATCTAGAGGTTTAAGGTAATACACACAACTTCATGAAAAATAGCAGTAAGTTACATTTTAAAATTTTGAATATTATTTCTTTAATTATGTATGATCCGTGTAAAAATCTGTCCTGGTTCTTTCCAGGCAATTTAATTAAGCCAACTATGGCTGTGTTTGCTTGCAAAGCATATAACCACATACATTGTGTATAAAGGGCAAGGTCAATCACAACTTGTCAATCTATGTAAGAACTTAAGTATATAACTCTTATAGACTGACATCTCTCACTGTTAATTTAAAAACATTGGGATGGCAATGAATACAAATAACTGATGGATGTAAGAAATTACTATTGCTATTTGAGTAGATTAGCTGTAAGTGATAAAAATTCGGACTCAGTGTTTAGTATTTAAATTGTTAATATTAAAAGTACATCTGCATGTGTGCAATTCTTAATATGCATAACTTGTATTTAGATTTTAACAGAGGTTTAAACACTTCAGTAATAGGCAGTCAAAGAGTCTGAGCACTTTCTCAGATGGCAAAGTTCTGAACTTTCGTGAAAGATGTTAAAATGTTAACTTCCTGTAGTTATATATTTCTTCCTTTTTCAGATAATTGTAATGGCCTGTCGAGAGTTTGAAATGGGACGGGTATGTATGCTCAAAACAGACATATGAATAAATATTGCAGCCCCACTTGCAAGGACAATGTTTTAATTATTGAGACTTTTTACGTAAAGTCAGTAACTACAAATGTAGCTCAATTGCACTGAGTAAAAGAGCCTTTATTCTTGTCATTCTTTATGGAGAGAGTTCACAAACCTACTTCCATGAGCCAAGTTGTGTCAATATGCATAGAAAATCAGTGAATTTGGCCACTTTTTCATTCTAGAAAGCAGCTGTTTTCTGGTAACTATACCACGGTGCTAGCCAGGTACAACCTGAATAGACTCCAAGCTAATATTTATTTTCAGTTATAAAAGGATCCCTATGAATTAAAATAAACTAATGGTAGCTGTACTGCTGGTCTTCTCACTGTGGAGATTATCATGCTCCTAGTGCAGTTTTAGGCATAAAAAGGCCCATTCATCAAATAAGGAATCTTGATTTTTGAGTCCATAAGAATCCCTTGTCAGATGAGGAGACAGGAAGGGCTGATATTGCTCTGTCATGCTTCCTAGCTTAGTGAGTATTTTCCAGTGCCACAGGGAAACTCTGTGCAACCACTATTGCTAACCCTGTGCATTTAAAAAAAAAAATTTGAATCCGGCTCCAAAAGATCACGAGGCTTTAAAAAAAAAATTTAAAAAAATCTCACTTTTACAAATAATCTCTTGCTTACATTTGTTGGTCTTCTGTTTTTTCAAGTCCTTAAGGTTTGTTTTCAAAGGTTTGTTTTCTCTGCAACCATGAAGACTAAAATCTTATTTTTTTTGTTTTGTTTTAAATGAAAACTGAGATTCTCTCTCAATCACAGGACTCCAGAAGCTGGAGTTTTAAGAAAAACACCAAATATGAGACGTGCGATAAAATTGCAAAAGTTGGCAACACTTTTACTGTCAGTGACTTTCTTAAAGTACCAACTATGGATTAAATTAGGACTACACTTTTTTTTTTTAATAGAAAAAATGTGAGCGGTACTGGCCTTTGCATGGAGGAGAAAGTGTAACTTTTGGACCATTTCAGATTTCTTGTGTAAGTATAAAGTTTTGTGAACTAATATTTTCAATTGACTTATTGCTGTACATCTTAAAGAGCTCTTCCTATTATCAGATGTACTCATTAGCACAGACTCTGAATGCTTTTTTGTAATCACGTGTAAATTTTAATTCTAAACATGTAACGTGTTTTAAAAATGCACCTTTCTCGTTGTGGACAGAACAGGCCCTAGGTGGTTTCACTGTGGCTACTAATTCTCAGTTCTTTATTGGGCATCCCTAGTGACATAAGACACAGTCTTGCCTGGCAATGCAGAGGACTTTAGTGTCTCACTTTATTCTATTCTATTCTATTAGTAAAATGTATACTTATTTATTGTATGTCCTGGAAAATTCATCTTTCGTATTTAGCAAATCACTGCAGAGAGGTGAATAACTTTTATAGCTGTCCACATTAATATTAAATATTTGGTTGAGTGCCAGCATTGTTTGACACTGCACAAGGCACAAATGGTCCCTGGCCTGAGCTTGTCATTTAAAATTCAAAAATGGATATTTGTATACTGGGAGACCAAAAAATGGTAACACTTTTTGTTTACTAAAAAAGGTGTGGGTATAGTAGTATGTTCAAGGGCCCTTCAAATGCAAACTCACTTGAAATACCTTTTAATAGGGAAGTGAGAGTGCATACTGGGATAAAGGTGGCATTTGTGGTATGGGTTGGTTGCAGTATAAGGCATCAGGAAAAGGAAGAAAATAGAAGGAGAGGTGAGGCTGCCATCTCAGGGGGAGTGAAAAGGGTAAGGAGAGACACAACAATATAAGCAGGGACTGAATTGTGTCCCATCTTAGAAAGGAAAATAACCTTAAATTTGATTCAGTAAATGATGGAGATTAATGGAGGGATTCAGGTGGGGGAGAAACATGATCTGAGTGCATGGCAAGGAAGGATAAATTGAAGGAAGCAAGTTAGAAAACAAGGAGGCCAGAGAAAGTTAACTAAGGCATGGAGAAGCATTAGAGCAGGGGTCGGCAACCTACGGCACGCGTGCCAAACACGGCACGCGAGCCGATTTTGAGTGGCACGCTGCCTGCCCGGTGAGAGGAGGAGGCGGAGGGGCCGGAAAGCGCCACGCTGGGGGAAGAAGCGGGGGAGGAGGGAAGCTTGGCTGCTGCAGGACCAAGCTTCTGCCTCCTGCCCCCACAGGGGAGAGCGATTGGGCTCCCCCACCCACCGCTCTCCCTTGCGGGGGCAGGTGGCAGAAGCTTGGTCCTGCGGCAGCCAAGCTTCCCCCCTCCCCTGCTTCTTCCCCCAGCGTGGTGCATTCCGGCCCCTCCTCTTCCCCCTCCCCCTCTCTCTCCCTGCCGGCGATGGCCCTTGCGAGGGGGAGCGGAGCAGAGCCGAGCGTGCTCCCTGCTCTGTAGAGGAGGCGGAGAGAGGTAGGGACGGGCCTTGGGGAAGGGGGTGGAACAGGGCATATCCCTCTCAGCCCCACGAGCCGAGCACCCCAGCCCTCTGCCCTGCACCCCCCCACACACACCCCAGCCCTCTGCCCTGACCTCCCCCCAACACCCAGCCTTCTGCCCTGCACCCCCTCACCTCCCCCCGCCCTCTGCCCTGACCTCCCCCCAACACCCAGCCTTCTGCCCTGCACCCCCTTACCTCCCCCAGCCCTCTGCCCTGACCTCCCCCCAACACCCAGCCTTCTGCCCTGCACCCCCTCACCTCCCCCAGCCCTCTGCCCTGACCTCCCCCAACACCCAGCCTTCTGCCCTGCACCTCCACACACACCCCCAGCCCTCTGCCCTGACCTCCCAACACCCAGCCTTCTGCCCTGCACCTCCACACACACCCCCAGCCTTCTGCCCTGCACCTCCACATCCCCCCAGCCCTCTGCCCTGACCTCGAGTCCCCCCAACACCCAGCCTTCTGCCCTGCACCTCCATACACCCCCCAGACTTAGAGAGAGACTTTCTAAAAAACGTTAACATGTATTACCGGCACGCGAAACCTTAAATTAAAGTGAATAAATGAAGACTCGGCACACCACTTCTGAAAGGTTGCCTACCCCCTGCATTAGAGGTACAGGGACGTATTTTGAAATATACTAGAGAAAGACGTGACAGAATTTGGTGACAGCTTAGTTTTATGGGGAAATTTCATTTCTAAATAGGGTAGCCTCTGGCCAAGATCTTAACTGATTTTTTTAAACCCAAAATCTTTTCATTTTTGAAAAAACATGTTTACCTGTTTAGCTTCATAGCAGATAAATAGCTTTTACACTGACTCTTCAGGTAAGTCTTAAATTGCCAAGAAGTGAATTATTTTTGTTCACATGACATTATAGAGAATAAAGTTGGGGTTTATATCTAATTTGTTGTATATTAAATTCCTATCCATTCACAGATGTTTCCTCTTATTTAGGAAGCTGAACAAGCAAGAACAGACTACTATATTAGAACGCTATTACTTGAATTTCAAAATGTAAGTAGTTAAACATGAAAGGTTTCCCCACTCAGGACAGTTGCTCAGACTATTTGTGTTTTACATTTTTAGTCTTAATCTGGTATGACTTAACATCTGTTCAAAGATCTCAGATGGTATATAATCAAGGAAACTTACGAAAAAATCAAGTCGCTAATATTAAAGGAGCAAAAGCTTGGTTCTCTGCTTATGTACATTACCAAGTTTGTAAGGGATCTAAATAGTTTAGTTACAAGAAACAAAAGGTTCATGAAATGTCTTTTAACATACTATCTGTCCTTATGGTAGTGCTTTTGTGGTTAACCAAATCTGTGTGACGTTTTTCAGTAGTGTTCATTAACAATACAGCGCCAGATCTTCAGCTGGTATAATTTGTTGAAGTCCATGAAGCTATACTGTTTACACCAGCTGAATAGCTTATCCACAAATTTAATCTGAAGGGCTAAAGAAGCTTTTTTGATCCAGCCAACCTTTTTAATGCCTCTTAGTACGCGATCTGACTGTTTCCTTGACTATAATTTTGTGTCTGACAGACGTGTCTGACTGCCCATCCTACAGATTATTATTTATTGGCCTGAGAAAGTGCTTCCTGGTTTTTGTTTGAAATTTTCTTTTAATGCCCAGTTATACCCACTTGCCTTATTATCTCTGTTTAATGTAAAAATGATGATGTTTTTCAGTCTAGCTTTGATAAATACAATTTTCATCTAGGCTTCAATATCTTGCTGACATGGCCTCTGAATGTTTTTTTGCTTCATCTAATAGATGCTTTTAGCTTTAGGTTAATAGGTGCTGACCTTCCTGCTTCTGCTTGTCACTTTGTTTTTGTCAGTTGAAGTCCATAGGGATTTGGAGGATGCAGTCAAGGCTCAAAATGGAAATAAATGTTAAAAACAAAACAGAAACTGTGCTTGAAGCACACTTTTTCTGCCATCAAAATTACTAACGAAGATAGTGTTACTAAAATTGCACTTTCAAGATATAGTTCATTGGTTAGAATAAGAACCTTATGAGTAACATTCTCTGATATTTAAGTACTTATGACGAATGATCTCTGATAATACCAATTAATACTGATTTTTCATGTTAGTTAATTTGGAAGTTATGAATGTTAATCCTTAAGAATTGCGGTCACTTTTTTCTGAAATAAAACTAAGTTCTTCTTTGAGTGATGTCCCTCTGGGTGCTCCACGTGTAGGTGTGGCCACGCACCTTGGGCCTAGGGTCAGAGATCTTCATCAGCAGTGCCCTTCAGACCACACATGTTCCTGGCCCCCCTCGCACTCTACACAGGGTGTGTATATGTAGCGCTGTGCGGTCCTACTGCCCATAGTTCCTTCTCTACTGCCTTTGGTCTGTGATGGAATCCTCAGAAGAGTCCGCTTTTCCTATTCCCTTACTAGATAGTGCCTTACCCATTAGTGTAGTTACTATCTTCTTCTTTCTTAATTTTTTTTTTTTTATGTTTTAATATTACCTTCACAGTTATTTCATAGCTTAGGTTTCCGTTTCCCCACTTCCCACCCTTCCCAACTGGGAAGCTTTTTCCTTCACCCTTATGCCCAGATACTTCATGTTTAAAAGGTTCCCAGTAACAGACAGCCACCCGCAGTGTGTTCGCTGTCTGGGAGAGGGGGACATCCCACAGAAGTGTTCCCACTGCCTTGGCCTGAAACCCAGAGCCAGAAAAGACTGGGACATTAGATTAAAACTTCTCTGTGACCAGCATCGGACTCTGGCCTGGACTCTTCCCCAGAGAGGCCCTCACGTTCTTCCAGGTTGTTTGCTAATCCTTGTTCCCAAGGTCCTTTGGAGAGAGCCTTCTCTTTCTTGGATGAAAATAAATGGGCTCCTTCTCACACTTTGAGGCATAGCCCACCAGAATACCGTCGCCTGCAAGGTCTGTTGCCTCAGCACATCTGACGGGACACAGCTCCAGGGCCCGTCCAAGTACCTCTGGTACCAACTTGAAGAAACGGTCTTAGGATCCTAACCAGGCCAGACCTACAGCCCTCGGCACCATTTCACAGCTCTGAGGAACGAGACAGACCAACTTCAGGAATTTTGGCACCGAAAAAAATGCCAGCACCAATGCTCTTTCCAACAGTGATTAAACCGTTGGCCCCGAGAAAGCCCATGGCATCATCAAAATCGTCAGCACTGGCCAAGTCTCTTGAGCAATCTATGGACACTTCAGGGGAATACACCCTTCCTTCAACATCAAGTTATGCACTGGCACCAATGATGCTTTTCCACCTTCCACAAGATTTTAGATACCCTAAAGACCTGCTGGTATCTGACACTCCTGGGTCTCTGCTCTTTTGATGTGACCTACCCTCTCTGGACTCAACGTCACTCCTCCCTTTCTCCTCTGAGGATGGCACCTACCTTCCCCAGCAATGAGGAGGAAGAAGAGGAGTGTTCCATTACTCCCTCATTTACCAGGCAAATCATACCTCTTCCATCCTCACTATCCACAATCCACATCTGGTCAACAGTCTTAGCATGGACCACTGTAGATACAGCCACATGTTTCACTCACTCCACACTGGCCATATTGGGACCCTTGGGCCATGTACAGGGAACAGTCAGGAACCCTCCCAGGGACAAAGCCGGAGACCTACACCTCTTCCTTCTCCATCAGTCTCTTGCCCTCTGGAGGTTGAACCCCCACCAGTACCAATTGAAGAGGAGGAACAGGAGGAGGGGGCGCCTTCATTTTTCCTCCCCCCCCCCCGACGAGGCGATCATGCCTCCACCTCCTACATCTGCCGATGACTTCAGACATTTTCAGGACTTATTCTGCAGGATTGCAGACTCCTTGCAGATTCCTTTGGAGAAGGTCAAGTACCAGCAGCATAAGCTGCTTGATACCCTCCACACATCCTCCTCCAAGGTCGCACTTATGATCCATGAGGCTCTTCTCAACCATGCAAAGCTGCTCTGGCAGACCCCGGCGTCCATCCCTCCGACCTGCAAACGTGCCAAAAAAAATGTTCCAGAGAAGGATGTAGAATGAAAGAGGCAATCAATACCAATCCAATCCAGACAGAGATTGGAAATGCCCGGTCTTATTTGGACACAAAGTGTATTAATCGGCCATGCTCCAATTTAGAATCTCCAGCTACGAAGCTCTTGTGGCTAAGTATAATTACCTAAACTACTCTAAATTGGAGGAACTCTGCCATGACCTGTCAGAGGCCAAGAAAGAGCAGTTCCAGTCCTTAATGTTGAAAGGACACCTCCTAGCTCGTTCAGCCCTGGAAGCCATGTTAGACTGTGCAGGCACTGCTGCTTGATGACCACAGCAGTCGTGATGGATAAGGCATGCATCATGGCTCCACCTCTCAGGTTTTCCTAAGGAGGTACATACCACGGTAGAAGACTTACCTTTTGAGGGCCAGAAACTATTTTCGGAGCGTGCGGACAATTCTCTGCATTCCCTAATAGACTCCCAAGCTACACTCTGATCTTGGCATTTACATGTCAGCACCAAAGAGACAGCCAGGGAAATATCATCTTCCCCTGCAATCCTGACCACAGGAGTACACCCCTCAACGGCACTTTGACACCCAGCACCAAAGACAAAGGCCTCCTACCAAACGTAGACAGCCTGGTCATCAAGGGGCTACCTCTCACGTGCCCCCACCACAGCAACAATTTTGAAGGTGTGGTCTAGGCCCCAAGAAGCCTCCCACTATTCCAGTCATCCCCACTGTCTTTGATGTTCCACTAGTTTGGTGAACGACTAGCTCTATTTTTCCCCTCTTGGAGACTCATCACCTCGGACAAGTGGGTTCTAGAGATAATCAAAGAAGGATACTCCATCCCCTTCCTATCCGTCCCACCACAGCCCACTCCCTCCCTGTCCTTCAGGGACCCCTCTCACAATTCCATTATATGGGGAGAAATAAATCATCTTCTGTATCTGGGAGCCATAGAACCCCTCCCTTCCTGGCACATGGGACAGGATTTCTACTCCCACCATTTCCTGATCCAGAAGAAATCTGGAGACTGGCGAGCCATCGTGAACCGTCGCAATCTAAACAAGTTCATCAAACTGCAATGCTTCAAAATGGTTACTCTCTCCAATATTATCACAGCACTGGAACAGGGGGATTGGTTGTTGGCCCTTGACCACAAAGACACATACTTTCATATTACAATACACCCTGCCCACAGGCAATTTCTCCAATCCGTCTTGGGCGACAGCCACTACTAACACAAAGTGTACTGCCTTTCAGACTGTACTCAACTCCTCGGGTGTTCTCCAAGGTCCTTGCGGTAACCGCTGCCTATCTGAGGAAACAAGGTGTCGTCATCTTTCCATACTTGGATGACTGTCTCTTCAAGGCCACATCTGAGACTGATGCTCTCTGAGCCGTCCACATAACAATGGACCTGTTCACGAAATTAGGTCTCCTTGTGAACCTAGAAAAGTCCACTTTAATGCTGGTACACAACTGGGATTCATTGGCACACAGTTGGATGCCATACAAGCCGGAGCCTTTCTACCTTCTCACGGATTCTCAAGTGTAGTAGATCTGGTATCGAACGTACGAGTCTGCCCCCCGATCTCTGCCAGAATGTGCCTCCAACTTCTAGGCCACATGGCAATGGCCACTTTCATGGTCAGGCATGCAAATCTACACATGCGATGCCTTCAACCATGGCTCCGTACAGTATATCTCCCCCACAAACACAGCCTCCACAACCTCTTATCCATGCCAGTGAGAGTAAAGGGCTCACTACTTTGGTGGACACAACCCAACAATGTTTGTGTCGGAGTTCCTTTCCTCCAATCTCCACCAACCATGATCCTAACAACTGATGCCTCCCTAATCACACAGTGCAGGGCAGATGGTCACTAACCGAATACACCCTACACATCAATCTCCTAGAACTATGAACAGTCTGCAATGCCTGCCAACATTTCCTACCTCTTCTCAAACATCATACTATAAATGATGACTGACAATCTCACCTGTGTATATTGTATTGACCGGCAGGGTGGAGTGAGGTTCCACTCTTTATGATCAGAGGTACTCACTAAACTGTGGAACTGGTGTATCCAACACATCACCATTTCAGCAGCGTACTTCCCTGGACACCAAAACACCATCATGGATGCACTGAGCAGTAGGTTCTCCCATGCTCACAAGTGGGAACTGGATATGCAAGCACTTCATCCCATCTTCAATCGGGATACCCCACCATAGACCTCTTTGCCACACAGCACCATGCCCGCTGCCCTCAATTCTGTTCCAGAGGAGGACTGGGACATGGATCTATAGGAGGTGTATTCCTCATGATATGGGACATACTGCTCCTTTTATGCCTTTCCCTCCTTTCCCCTCCTATTTGGAGTATTTTGCAAGATACGGGAGGATCGTGCTCATGTCATACTTATAGCTCCAACATGGCCACGACAGGTCTGGCATACTTAGCTCTTCTACATGATGGTGTACCAATTGAGCTCTCTCTCCATCCAATGCCACAGCTCCTTTTGCAGGACACATCCTCCATCCCAATCCACAGATGCTCCATCTCAAAGCCTGGCTCCTCCATGGTTTGGACACAGTCAAACTGATGTGTTTTTAAGTAGCAGGCATGACACAACTAGATGCACTTACATTCACAAATGGACAAGATTTCCAAGGTGTGCCTCCCACCAAGTCGATGCAGCATATGCTCCGCTACAACTTATCGTGGATTACATGCTACACCTTAAACAGAGTTATCCACGAGTTCCATCCGAGTACCCTTGGCAGCAGTCACTATTTTTCACTGCCACGTAGACTATCACTCTGTCTTCACACATCTGCTCACAAAATGTTTTCTGACTGATCTCCAAAATCTTTATCCCCATGAGACCTGGGACCTAGTCCTCATCCTATGTTCTCTGGCTAGACCCCCATTTGAACCAATGGCAACCTATTGTTACGTGCATCTATGAATGAAAACTGCCTTCCTTGTCACCATCACTTCAACCCGACGAGTCAGCAAAATTGCTGCCCTTTTGGCATATCTACCATACATTCTGTTCCACAAGAACAAAGTTACACTATATGCCCACACCCAAGATTTTTACCTAAGGTTCCAACATCTTTCCATGTCAAACAATCAATGCACCTTCCTTACTTCTTTCCAAAGCCTCACAGTAACCAACAGGAGGCAGCTCTCCACACCCTGGACATGAGATGAGCATTGGTGTTTTACTTGTACAGGAC
This sequence comes from Emys orbicularis, assembly GCF_028017835.1. Taxonomy (NCBI): domain Eukaryota; kingdom Metazoa; phylum Chordata; order Testudines; family Emydidae; genus Emys; species Emys orbicularis. Next base: position 27,186,067 of record NC_088683.1, on the reverse strand, counting down.
TAAACCTTTCTGAAAATCACCACAATTATTCCTCTCCACCACCAAAAGATCTAGAGGCACAGTCATATATGAATGCCTTTCAAAGTGGATTTTGAAGTGTATACATTTTCATATGAACTCCACAATAGACAACCTCCTGCTACAATCAGAGCACGTTCCAAATGTTCATTATCCACCTCAATACCATTTCTCAATAATTTCCCTGTTGCTGAAATTTGCAAAGCAATCACATGGGCACCAATAGACACTTTTGTCTGTCACTACACTATTATTCACGATGCCTCAGCAGATGCTCTCCTAGGACATACCGTCCTATCATTGAGAGTAAACATCACTCCATAGCCCCAGCCTTCCAATTAGGGGCATTGCTTTCTAGTCACCTACAAGTGGCGCACTTGTACGGACATCACTCAAAGAAGAGAAGGTTACTCACAATGTGCAGTAACTGAGGCTCTTCAAGATGTGCGTCCCTATGGGTGCTTCACTATCCATCCTCCTCCCCTCGGCTTCGGACCCCCAACCTCCCCCCCCCCAAAAAAAACCCCACCAGCTCTGTGGCAGCGAAGGAACCTGGGGGCGGTTGGACTGCAAAGCACTATATACATGTCCTACGCATAGCCCTGGGGACGCGGGGAGGGGGGAGATACGCATGTGTGGTCTCACTGTCAGTGCTGATGAAGATATCCGATCCCAGGTGCAGGAGACAATGCCGCATCTAACAAGTGGAGCACCCATAGGAACAAACATCTCAAAGAAACTCCATTACTGCACAGGGCGAGTAACCTTCTCTTGAACAAAATGTCTGACAGGAAGAGAATTTAATTATTGTAAAATGTTAAATTTCCAGAAATAGTTTGAGAATTCTTGTACACACACAGTAATTCTATGAAAAACAAAGGGTTAAATAATGTTCAGAATTCAGAACTGGTCATGGTAACAAGTATTGGAAGTTGTTAGTCTTTTTTGCTAAAGGAAATCAAGCTCCCTTCCAAAGTAACTGTTCAAAAAAAATGCAGGAGTTGATCCTTTCTGCAGAGTTATACCTCTTAAAAAGAGGGCTAATTTGTAGCTCAGAATAAAGAGTTGGGGAGGGCCATTTATGGTACTGTCAGGCGGCTGGCAATAATACAAATTTCATAAACATAATGATAACTAGCCTAAAACAATGTTGGTAAGGTAGGTAATTATCCAGCCTGGGGTTTGTAGTGGCCACCACTGTTACTAAATTACTGTTACAAGCTACCGTCGTGTGCTTGGTCAGATTTTCTCACTTGAAGAGGCATTTCCTGTCCCTAAAAATAACTCAGATCTCAACCATTTCAGATAGCTTTTTTTCTGAATAACAGCTTACACAGAATAGTGTGTACAGTTGTATCAATTTATTTTGTTATTCAAGCTACAGGAAGCCATGACAATCTATAAAACATCCCAAATGCTCTGACTTTAGTGATATCTTTTGACTACCTGCACTAAATAGGTTCAGAGGGACTTTGAATATATTGTGTTGTGTGATGAATTGTTCCTTACGATTGTTTTTGGGTGCACTCAGTGCATTTCTACATTTGAGGAATTTTTAAAGAAACGAAGAGCAGGCTATCCTTAACAATGAAATCTTATGGGGACTGGATAATTCAGGTTTATTGTTGATAATGTTTAGCTTGTGTCCCAGTTAGCATCCAACCGTTTGACCTATGAAGTCTGCAGTCCCAGTTAAGTTCCTATAGGACAACTCTCCACTATATTACAATAACAAAAACAACACTAGTAACAAAAACAGTCACAATTTGCACTTTGTTTACCATCTTGGCAGTAAAGCCAAAGATAATAGGTTTAAAAATTGAATAGACTCCTCACCCATAGAGTTGGTCCCTCTAGAACAAAATAATTGAGACACATTGACAGGTTATTTGGGGGAAGCTTGATAGCTGTACTTAACCTGCTCTGTCAATAAAGGGTTTTTTTTCCTAGTCTTGAGCATCTAATTCCCCTTTTTCAAAAAATCAATTAGTTACACTAATTAAGCACTCTTCATTATTAGATATAAACTTTCCTTTTTATCTCCTAATGGTACATTCAGTTCAGCAAAGGATGAAAATTGGTATCTGCAGTCTGTAGATGAGCTTGAACAAATGATATGAAAACTTCTTTCTCATTTACTTCTGTGAAATGCTCATTGGAACATCATATGCACTACTTTTTTGCAGTTTTTCCTGAAGTCTGCTAGTTTGGTTCTGTTCTAAAAAGTACTTATCAAAAGCATAAGTTTACAAGTTATTTTTCTGCCAGTCCTGCAAACTCCTCCTGGGATCTGAATGTCACTCTGGATCTAGCATTCTTTGCACATCTACACAGTTCATAACGGTTTTGCAGGCCAAATTAGGTCCTTACTGACATATATGCAAGCATGTTGTCTTCAATGGGCTTACACAGATGTAAACAATTAGAATTTAATCCACTTGTGCTGTTCTTGCTCAATCTTACTTCACTTCGGCTAAATGCAGCATCTGTTGTCTTTGCAGTGAAAGTCTTTGATCTGGAAAATAAATCATGCAGACAGTGATCATACATTTATACAAAATTCTTCAATGTGTGTTTTATTTAAATTTTTTTCTTAGGAAACTCGTAGGGTATATCAGTTTCATTACGTGAACTGGCCTGACCACGATGTACCTTCGTCTTTTGATTCTATTCTGGACATGATCAGCTTAATGAGAGAATACCAGGAGCATGAAGATGTGCCTATTTGTATACACTGCAGGTACCAAATATATTTCTTAATATTTTTTTAAAGTATGTTCGGTACAAGACTTACATGTATTTATTTAATTTTGAAAAGTTACTCTTCTAGCTCATTGTGAGAGAGAACCTCTCTTCTTCAAGTGCTTGCTCACGTTGATTCCATTCTAAGTGCGCACGCGTGCCCATGTGCGTGGCCGTCGGACATTTTTGCCTTGGCATTATCCGTAGGGTCAGCTATAGCGCCATCTTGAGTGCCATGCCCATGGCTCGGTATATTAGGTGCCGCCGGCCCTACGCCTTCTCGGTTCCTTCTTACCGCCCATGGTGGTTAGTCGGAGCGCCTTTCCCTTGCCTCGCAAGGGCTAGCGATTCTTCTACTTCAGTCTTTGAGCCTTAAAGCCGTTTCGTAAGTCAATGCAGTTGTTCGTTGCGGTGGCAGACAGGATGAAAGGTTGCCCAGTGTCAGCGCAGAGGATTTCGTCCTAGATCACGGCCTGCATCCATTATTGCTATGACCTGGCAAAGGTGGCTCCACCGGCGACCATGACTGCCCACTCGACTAGGGCGCAGGCTTCATCGGCAGCCTTCCTGGCCCAGGTGCCAATTCAGGATATCTGCAGAGCCGCTACCTGGTCATCTATCAACACACTTACATCTCATTATGCGTTTACTGAGCAAACCTGAGACAATGCTGGATTTGGCAGAGCAGTGTTGCAAGATGCATGATCGTGTACTCTGAGCCCACCACCAGGGATACTGCTTGTGAGTCGCCTAGAATGAAATAGACATGAGCAAGCACTTGAAGAAGAAAAAATGGTTACCTACCTTTCATAACTGTTGTTCTTTGAGATATGTTGCTCATGTCCATTCTACTACCCACCCTCCTGCCTCTCTGTTGGAGTTGCCGGCAAGAAGGAACTGAGAGGGCATTGGGCCGGCAGCGCCTAATATACCAACCCATAGGCGCGGCACTCAAGAGGGCGCTATAGCCTACCCTACAGATACCGCTAAAGCAAAAAACTTCGGCCGTGCATATGGGTGCGCGCACACCTAGAATGGAATGAACACAAGCAACGCATCTTGAAGAACAATAGTTACGAAAGGTAGGTAACCGTTTTTTCTACACAGCTTCATGGATTATGTATACTTTAACATGTGGCCCAAAGGCTAACTGTACACTTGTAAACTCTTAAAATGCAGCTCAGGGCTGCCCTCTCCTCTTCAAGTGAAGGACTGAGGACAAAGCAGTGGAAGCTGTTTCTAAGGACATTTCAGAACTAGAAGGGTGAAGTATTAGAATATGTCTTACAGACAAGATGCCTAATGGGTCTTTCATCACTAAATTCTGTAAATATGGGAAATTGATCTGCAGGTTTTCATTACTGGTATACTTAACAAATACACAACTTCTGTTCCTATATCAAGGAAGATGAAAGTGCTAAGAAATAACAGGCCTGTATGCATTTGTTAACATATACATCCATATGCAAATCAAGAGCAGTCATTGGATTTCTGGCAAGCTACCAGTACAGACATCAAAAGTCTCACAAAAGCACGCACCTTTGCAATTGTTTTAATGAAATAAGGGTTAAAACTACATTTCCAATTTAGACTAAACCACAGAACTTGTTAGACTGAATTTTGCTTCATGATAGTATTGCAAAAACAAAAATACAGCCAAAGAGAGAAATATATAGCAGTATAGGGCTGGTCCACACTAACCCCCCAGTTCGAACTAAGATACGCAACTTCAGCTACGTGAATAACGTAGCTGAAGTCGAAGTATCTTAGTTCGAACTACAAGGTACTTACCGCGGGTCCACACACGGCAGGCAGGCTCCCCCGTCGACTCCGCGTACTCCTCGAGCAGGAGTACCGGTGTCGACGGCGAGAACTTCCGGGATCGATTTATCGCGTCTACACAAGACGCGATAAATCAATCCCAGAAGATCGATTGCTTACCGCCGAACCCGGAGGTAAGTATAGACGTACCCATAGTTATGAAAATGATAAAAATATTAGTTGAGTACTAAAACCATGTTTAGAATGTGCCTATATATTTTCATAGCACGCTGTAGATAGATTAGAAACAACAAACACTGTTATGCCATTAATTCTCAAATTATGTATTTGCTTAGCCACTGCATTGATATATAAAATAAACACCCAGTGCAAATGTCAAATCTATTTGTATATTAAATAAGATTTACTGTTCTTAAATTCCAGAGGGTTTCTTTCGTTGTTGATGAGCCTACTGTATTCTCCATCTAGAACATCTATTAATTTTAGTATTTCTAGGCTGCTCTGACGAATGATGTCTGAATTTATAGCAGGATTAAGCATAATATAAAATTGAGGCTTATGCAATTGTCACTTTTTTTCCTTAAAAGAATAAATGCCAAAGTAGCAATGACTATACTAGAAAAAGCAGAGATAAAATCAACTTTCCAAACATTTGAACTTCCCAAAAGGGTGTGGAAATTTCCTTTCCCCTGACCAAAAAAAAAAAAAAAAAATCTGTAACCCTTCATCATAGACCAGAGCAGCACTCTAGCTGCTGTTGCGGAACCTCCAGGGGGACTTGAGCATCTATTTTGTTGACCCACAAAATTTAAACTATTCTTGCGACACGTGTTTAAATACCTACCAAGTTATGATTATATTAAACCTATACGATTTCGATTTCCCTTTAATACTCTATTCATTTTAATGAAAATGCTACTAAAAGCCACAGTAACAAGCTCTAGTACTTTTTTACTTTAAAACTTCTGTCAGTGGTCATTGCCCTATAATAAATTTTTGTATGCTTTTTGTTTTCGCTCTCAAATATGAATTCCAATCGCTTTTTCATAGGTTGGAAGAGAATTGTCCCTGAATATAGATATGACCTTTGATTAGTCAACACTAATGACTTCACTAGAAATGTAACTATTTCTGCAAGTAACTGTTTGATCACAACCAAATGCATGTTCAGTGTTAATGAGTGATTATACATCAAAAATTATATAGGAAAGGTTAAGTCTGTAAACCTTTTAGGGATGCTTTCTGGCTTTAAAGTGTGGTTCTACTCTGAAAAGTTGACTATGGAAAACATGCACATCTGTTGAGTAAAAGGGTATCTTTGTGTATTCAGTCGCATCAGCTGACATTAGTGACAGAGTTTTTACTGTTTTTTAGTCCTATTTAGTGCTAAGAAAAGTTAAATGGATTTTTCTTCTTGAGCATCAACAGAATTGTAAACTAAGTTTCAACCAGTTGCACCTAGACGGATAAATCGATCCCCAAATCGACGGGCGTACTCCCACCTCATCAGGAGGAGTAAGCGCTGTCGACGGGGGAGCCGCGGCAGTCGATTTGCCGCCGTCCTCACAGCGGGGTAAGTCGAATAGGATACGTCGAATTCAGCTACGCTATTTGCGTAGCTGAATTTGCATATCTTAAATCGATTTCTCCCTCCCCCCCAGTGTAGACCTAGCCTTATAGAAGATAATGGAGATGCACAGGCATTGGGGGATAAGTTATCCTGCAGAAACTTAATTATTAGTTATGAAGCATGGGAAGAAAGGAATCAAAGATTGGGTTTTGAGCTGATAGTGTAAAATAAGTCTCTTTACTTGTAAACTAGACACATTTGCTACAGAAATCATTTGAGACAGAATAAATGTGGAAATTTGATTCAATTTTTCATCACTTTTCAAAGGAGAACTACACTTTAAAGACGGTCAGTTATATAAATTGGGAAGCAACCCATTTTGTGTTTTACCAGGTTATCAAGAAAATGAAAACTTAACATTTTACACTTTTCTATGGTCTCTTCCTCTATGTAGCCATCCTATACTGCTTGAGCTGTTAGGCCAGTTACGTACTATTCTCTGTAGTATATAGAATAGGCAAAAATGCTTCAATACACTTTATTAAAGCATTTCTTCACATCTGAAATGCTGATGCCTGTTGGCTATGAAAACATGAAAATACATGTACTTTACATTAAATACATTAAGAGCTGGCTGACAAAAGGTATTTGAGGACTGATATATTTTTAAGTAGGTAGTGATATTTTTACCTTGATTCTGTAAATATGAAAATGTTAAGTCTATAGAACTTACACAGGTTAACTTAAATCATTGTCAAAAGAACTATCGAGTAACTGTTGCTTATGTCCCTAGTGCAGGGTGTGGAAGAACGGGAGCCATCTGTGCCATAGATTATACATGGAATTTGCTAAAAGCTGGGGTAAGGAAGATTTATAGGAATATAACTTATTGTAGAATTAGGTCATATTTTATACCAGTGATTAAAATTAAGCTTCCAACTTGCTGAAGAGTAACAAAATCAGAAATATCAAATGTTCAGTTTTTTAAAGTACTTAAAGTTGTCCCGGTTAACATTGTTTCGTTGTTACGTTGCTGATTAGAGAACATGCTCGTTTAAAGTTGCGCAATGCTCCATTATAACGTTGTTTGGCAGCCGCCTGCTTTGTCCTCTGCTTGCAGAAAGAGCAGCCTGTTGGAGCTAGCTGGTGGGGGGCTTGGAACCAGGGTGGACCGGTGGCAGCCCCCCATCAGCTCCCCTAAGTTCCCTGTGCGGCAGCTGCCCAGCAGGCTATCAATTGCTGGGCAGTTCCCGCCCCCCACTGCCGTGTGCTGCTCCTCCCCTCTGCCTCTGAGCTGCTCCCGGGAACCTCCTGCTTGCTGTGCCGGAGGGGGAAGGGTGCTAATGTCAGGGTGTCCTTCTTGCCCCCTGCTCTTTTACCCCATCTCCACAGAGCTGGGCGGGGACACGACTGAGCTCAGGATGTAGGGAGCTTGCTCGCAGCAGCTGCTGTCTCAACTTGCTGATCTACTTAAAAAGGCAGTGTACTTAGAGTGGGGTCAGCGTACTTAAAGAGGCAATGTGTGTGTTTCTCACACACACACACACACACACACACACACACACACACACACACACACACACACACACACACACACACACACACGGTATGTGTCACTGTCTCTGCCATGCTGTCTCCCCTCCCTCCATTCGTGCTGCCTTGTAGAGTGTGCGGCTACGTTAACAACAATGTGTTAATCCTTGAGGGCTCAGACAGCGCTAGTTCATCATTTAGCGGTAAGGCATTCCCTGGGAAATATCCCACCCTCTGGCTTCACCACCTCAACCAAGCTTCACAATCGTCATTGCTGTATTAAATTGTTTGTTTAAAACTTGATCGATCGAATGTCTTTTGTCTGGTGAAAAAAATGTCCCTGGAACCTAACCTCTTCTCTCCCCCCTCACCTCCCCATTTACATGAATTCTTATGGGGAAATTGGATTTGCTTAGCATCGTTTTGCTTAAAGTAGCATTTTTCAGGAACATAACTACAACATTAAGCTAGGAGTTACTGTATATTAAAAATTGGCTTTAGGTTACTTATGGAAGCACTTTCCTATATCAACAAAACAAAAACAAAAACCTACCCAGTGTCAGAATGGAAGCATCTCAAGGTAAAATGTCAAACTGTAAATTTAAGTAGTACATAGTTCTGAGTATATTGACCTGAATGCTGATCTGAAGTGCTGATTTTCAAATTATGTCCAAAGGTCAATTTTTCAACATCTATAAATATACTGCAAAGTATGTTTACTCATTGTTTCTTCTGCAAGGATTTCTTATAGCATCTTAGACTTTCTGCATTTGAAATTTCAAATGCAGAATCTGCTTTTATATTTCACTTTGTGGTTTTTAGTTTCATCATGAAGCAAAGAGACATGCTGATGGGTTGCCATAATGTCAGTGTGTCAGACATTATTGCTTCTACCAAGTCTGTCACACTTTCAGAATTGATCTTAAAAATATTTGTGTGATCTGCACTACCAGTGAAACTGTTATAAATACCAGTTCTGAAGGAACTGTTGCTCTAAATGACTTTCATAAGATTCACTTACATGGAGGGAATGGGTCAGCTTTCTATAAAAGCAATAAGGCATGTTATAGTGATAACTTTAAAAATTGGTCTGACACATTTTAAATCACTATGCTGACAATATACTGTATTGCGTTTTATAGAAAAATAACATAACTTTGCCCTGTATTTCAGAAAATACCAGAAGAGTTCAATGTGTTTAATTTAATACAAGATATGAGGACACAAAGGCATTCTGCAGTGCAGACCAAGGTATATTCTTCTGTAGTGTAGACTTGGACTTTATGGTATGTCCTTTTTTAAAAGGATCTTGTACATTAATAATAATCTCTAACATGCATACAATAGGAGCAGTATGAACTTGTCCATCGAGCCATAGCACAACTGTTTGAAAAGCAACTACAGAAATATGAGAGTCACACAGACTGGAAGATTGCTGATGGAGTGGTATGTTTTTCTTTGACGTATGGGCTTTCAATTAAAGTTATAGCTTTTACCTGCAGTTTTAAGTTTTACTGTGCATTCAGTCCTTGATCTTGTCTGTCTTTAATATTTTTGTGGTGATAAGGAAGACATTAAATGTAGTTGTTTGTGAACAGTTGGACTGTGTATATGTGTCTCAGCAGTTAACTTGTGCTCTGCCTGCTCTGGCAAATTGATTTTGGAAGCAAAAAGCCACTTATCTATGCTAGACATTTAAAAGGAATTTTTTTTACTGCTTACCACCAGTGCAACTCCAGCACTACTAGCAAAGGTAGGCGCTCTAGTGTAGACAGGGGACTCTTGGCATTTTAAACAGCCAGTCTGAGAAACTTGCTCTTAGCATGGTTAAATAAATGGTTAAAACTCCAGCGACCAGTTTACACTAATTCTTTCTTTGGCTGCTACTGGTGGCAACATCAGTAGGAAACAAGGCCTGGCCTACTAGAAATGAACAGTAAAATGATGTGGTGAATAAAACAGTTAAGGAGCAAATTAAATTTAAATCAAAGCTCTGTCCAAGGAAAAACTTAAAGTGCAATAATTTATCCTCTGACTAGTTTAATAACACTGCTCTACAGCCAAAATGCTTCTGAAATAAATGTAGTCAAACTTTACTAATTCTGGGTCACTGAGAACGAAAATGATGCTTAAAATTGTTGATTGGCTCTAGTTTTCAAGATATGCTATTGGGTCAGTATACACGACCCTTGACTTGGGAATGGCGGCGGATAAGTGAGTTATAAAGGGAAGGGATCTCAATTTAAACCAGAAATGACTAAAATACACCTTTGACTGGATCTATGAATAAATCTATGACTGGGTTTGGACAGTACTTGCTTTTTAGGCAAAACAATGAATGATGCAATCTGAAGCTGGTATTGCGTCATACGTGATATGAATTGCATCATGTTACTCCTAGAAGCCATGGATGATGCAATCATAACGAAGCTTACATCACTCTGCTGAACACCTTTATTTTGGCTGCAAAATTGGAGATCAGGACAAGAGGTGGGCCCCACACATATGCTGCAACACTTGTGCAACAAATCTTCGCCAGTGGTTGAACAGGAAAAGGAAATCTATGCCTTTTGCAGTGCCAATGATTTGGAGAGAGCCTACAGATCATACCAGCAATTGTTACTTCTGCATGGTGCCTCCAGTTGGGAAAGGTGTGTCAAAGAAGAAAAAGTGGACTGTGCATTATCCAAACATTCCATCAGCTATACGCCCAGTACCCCACGGAGAAGGACTGCCGGTTCCTGATGCACCAGAATCATTCTCACTTGAGTCAGACGAGGAAGAGGAAGAGGATGAAACTTCTGGTCCTGAACCATCAATGTCACAGGACCCACATTTTCTCCCATCCTCCTCCTCTGAACCACACCTCATAACACAAGGTGAACTGAATGACCTTGTCAGGGATTTGGAACTACCCAAGAGTAAGGCAGAGCTGTTGGGCTCCAGACTACAGCAGTGGAATCTCCTGGCAGGTGATGTTAGGGTTTCCATGTTCCGTGACCGTCAAAAGGATCTTGTCCCATTCTTCTTCATGGAAGGTGATCTTGTAGCCTGCAACAACATCGATGGTGTGATGGCAGCCCTCAACATCGTTCACGATCCAGATGAGTGGAGACTGTTCATTGATTCATCGAAGACGAGTCTTAAAGCTGTTTTACTGCATAATGGCAATGTTTTGCCATCAATTCCAGTTGGTCATGCAGTCCATCTGAAGGAAACCTATGACAACATGAAACAACTTTTGAGGTGCATAAACTATGACCAACATCAGTGGCAGCTTTGTGGCGATTTGAAGGTTGTTGCTCTCTTGCTTGGTCTGCAGACTGGATACACAAAGTACTGCTGTTTTCTCTGCGAATGGGATAGTCGTGCAAGAGATTCCCACTACATCAAGAAAGATTGGCCACTCGGACAGTCATTGGAGCCTGGGAGGAAAAGTGTTCAGCATCCACCACTTGTTGAATCAAGGAAGATTTTGTTACCACCCTTACACATCAAGCTGGGTCTGATGAAGAACTTTGTCAAGGCCATTGACAAAACACAAGCAGCTTTCAAGTACCTCCGTGGAAAATTTCCAAGGTTAAGTGAATCTAAGATAAAGGAAGGTGTCTTTGTTGGTCCTCAGATTCGTGAACTTCTTCGAGATGATGCATTTGACCATGCACTGCGTGGCAAGGAAAAGACGGCATGGAAAGCCTTCCAGTTAGTGGCAGTAAATTTTCTCGGAAACAACAAGGCAGACAACTACAGGTTGTTGGTGGAAAACCTACTCAAGGCATACAAAAGCCTTGGTTGCAACACGTCACTAAAGATACATTTTTTGCACTCTCATCTAGATTTTTTTTCCCACCCAACTGCGGAACAGTGAGCGACGAGCACGGCGAGCGATTTCACCAGGACATTGCAACAATGGAGAAACGCTATCAGGGCAAATGGAGCCCATCAATGCTTGCAGACTATTGCTGGACAGTGACAAGAGATCCTCCATTTAATGAATACAAGAGACAAGCCAAGAAGCGCCGAGTAGACACTGAATAGGACTAAACTATGTACAGAATAGTTTTTTGCCTTTTGTTTCATAATACATTTTATTTATATAACCCTTTTGCTGATTTTTAAAGTGTTACATAAACAGGACAGGGGAAATATTATCATGTAAAGCAACCATAAACACATGAAAAGACCTAGGTTTACAATTTATGATTAAAACTCTACTATCTACACAATATACATAGACATAAAATGTAAAAACTTAAATATCTTAGAAACAGTAGCCAGTCAATTGTTTTAATTGTCATATTTGAATTCAGCACATCAAAATACATAATAAATAGCACATTTTATCTCTGAAGCAGACGACTTCTCAAAAATTGTAGACCAGTGTAATTTAATGCCCTTTGGGTTCAGGCATTTGTTCTTAGTGTGCTCAACGAGGTAGCCAGTATGGGCTCAGCCTCTGTTGATAAGTTTCTTTAAGGCAGTCTTCTGCCTCATCCCATTAAATCAACAGTCTCTCCCTGTAGCCTGTACCTAGTCCATAAACTCTGATTCCCTTGAGTCACTAAAATTCATTCTTCTTTACATATTGTTTTTTGAAGTTTCTTTTCCCATGGACGTTCGTTAGCAGTTCTAATCTGACTCCCTATTCTTCATTTTCCACAAGGATATAGTAGTTGTCTTGGTTTTCTACCAGAGTTGGTCACTTTTTTTACCTTAACAGGAGCTCTTCCTCCCTAACCTCTGCCCTAACATGGGGCAGATTGAGATCCTGCACTATTCCCTAGGGAAGTGGTTCCCAAACTGGGATTCATGAAGTGTTACAGGGGGTTCTCGGGGGAAAAAATTCCCTAATGGTGGACAGAGCTGTCCCTAGGGACCCCGGGCAGCATGGGACCAGCAGCCTGGAGCCCCTGGACTTCCAAGAGCTAAGCAGATCAAAGCAAGCATATCTATCATAATGAGGAGATTTAAACTTCAAGACTCCTTATACGAAGTGGAAAGGGAGGTGGATATTTTTTGCTGTTTTTAAAATTAAATAGGCAGCTAGTATTGTTTTTAAAATTATTATGAAAAACAAGTTTAAGCATTGTTGTAACGTGTTGTTTGCCTGGACTGCTCAAGATCTGAATGCTTGTGTAGTAGGAACGATTTGAGTTGGCTTCTTAAATACCTTCATGCTGTTTCACATTTGATACTCCTTGATGAAAGATAGTAGTCTTGTCTTATAACCGGCTTATTCAAAGTCACACAAGCTACAAAAGTGAGATCTTGGAAGGGTGTTGCTGTTTTCATAATGTAATAAAAATACTGTAATGATAAATAATAATTAGTGTGTAATAAGCATATCATAAAAACAAATTTTATATTTCCAAGATCAATGCTTTTATACTCCGGTAAAGGAGCAAATCCCTGGAAATACTAATTTTTAGAAGGGGGTTCGCGAGACTTGACATTTTAGTGAAAGGGGTTCACAGGTTGTTAAAGTTTGGGAACCATTGATGTAGGGTGACCAGATGTCCTCTTTGTAAAGGGACAGTTCCGTATTTTAGCCCTCCGGCAGGTGTCCTGACTTTTTCTTTAAAATGGGCAAATTGTCCCGTATTTTCTGTCTTCCCCCCACCCCACCAGTACTGGCGGGTCCTGCTGCTGGCTGGATCTCTGCTTGCCACCCACCCACCACCAGTGAGTGGGGGGCGTCCAGTGGCTGACGATTGGGGTGGGTGTGCAAGGCTGGTGGCGGGGCAAAGATGCAGTGTGCGGGGCTGGCTGCTCTCTCTGCTGGTGCATCAGTGCAGCCCCTGCTGTGTGCCGGCTCTTGGCCAGCAGGGCCCCGTCCCATTTCCAGCTGGCACTGGCTGCACACTGCAGTGGCTGGTGAGTGCGGGCAGGCAACAGGCAGCGGCCAGTTAGGTGTTACCTCTGCTGCCCACCCATCGGCCCTTTACATGCTCCCCCCCCCCCTCACTGTCCTTTCGCTGCTTTGCCCCTTCGCCCACCCAGCCCCACTGCTCCTCCATACCCTCCCCCCCCCGTGGGGCGTGTTCCACTCGCAGCACTATGGGGAGAACCAGCCCCTGGTCAGAGCGCACAGCTCACCAACAGCCTGGCTGGCAGGCTCCTTCCTTCCCCATTGTCTCTGGCTGGGCTGGTTCCCTGGGAAAGCCCAAGACCCTCCAGCCTGGGCGCTGGCCAGGAGGAGCTAAGCCCTGCGTGTGCCAAAGCCCCGCACAGCGCTGGCACGGGGAAGCCTCTACACTAGGGTTACCATATTTCCACAATCAAAAAAGAGCACACTGGGGGGGGGGGGGAGCCCCACTCTAGCCCAGCCCTGCCCCGCCCCCATCCACTCCCTCTCCCTTCCCACCCCCTGACTGCCCCCCTCAGAACTCCCAACTCCCCCCCGCTCCTTGTCCCCTGACTGCCCTCTCCTGGGACCCCTGCCACTAACTGCCCCCTAGAACCGCACCCCCTATCTAAGCCTCCCTGCTTCTTGTCCCCTGACTGCCCCCGCCTGAGAACCCCCCACCCTAACTTCCCCCTAGGACCCTACCTTGTCCCCTGACTGCCCTGACCTTTATTCACACCCCCGCCCCCAGACAGACCCCCGGGACTCCCATGCCCTATCCAACTGCTCCCCGCCCCTTGACAGGATCCCCAGAACTTCCGACCCATCCAACCCCCTCTGCTCCCTGCCTACCTCGACCCCTCTCCACACCCCTGCCCCCCTGACAGCCCCCCCCAAACTCCCGACCCATCCAACCCTCCCCTCCCTGTCCCCTGACCAGGGCCGGCTTTAGCAAGAGCCCAGGAATCGGGCTGCGCTCCGGCCGGGGTCGTGGGGCCGGGCCAGAGGTGCTCGGCCGGGGCCGGGCCGGTGCACTCAGCCGGAACCGGGGCCGCCGCCCTGGGGCCCGAGCCGGGCCGGAGCTGTTGGGGCCAGGGCCGGGGGTGCTTGGCCGGGGCTGGGCCAGCGCACTCGCCCAGAACCGGGGCCGCCGCCCTGGGGCCCGAGCTGGGCCCGAGCCGAGCCGGGCCCGAGCCGCTGGGGCTGGCGCCACTTGGCCGGAATCGAGGCCCGAGCCCCAGGGCCCGAGCTGGGCCAGCGCCGCTGGGGCCGGCCGGGGCTGGAGGGAGCCGCTCGGCCAGGGCTGGACTGGGCCATGCTGTGCCGCACCTCGCCTCCCCGGAGCCGCCCTCCTCGCGTCGTCCCCCCCCGCCAGCTTACCTGCTGCTGCCCGCCTGTCCCTGCTTGTTTTCAGACTTCCCGCGAACATCTGATTCGCAGGAAGAAGGGGAGGGGGAGGAGCAGGGGGGCGGAGCATTCAGGGGAGGGGAGGAGGGGGAAGACAGCTGCGGGGCCGGGCGGTGTGGTAAGGCTGCAGGGGATGGGGGGAGCCGGGAAGGGGCTTTGGCTGCCCAGAGGCGCTTGGCCGCCGCTTTTCGATCTATAAATAGCCGACCGGGGGGAAATCCCGGACACTTTTAGATTTTTAGAAATCTCCCCCGGACGGCTATTTATAGACCAAAAAGCCGGACATGTCCGGGGAAATCCGGACGTATGGTAGCCCTACTCTACACCAAAGGTACTGCTTAGAAGTCAGGTTGGAGGCAATGGAATGATTCCCATTAATTTCAAAGGGAAGAGGGTCTGACCCATTGGGAATACGGGTGATGAGAATGCAGAAAAATGGATCCCTCCTGTCGAGGTTCCTTCCCCACTCTGAACTTTAGGGTATAGATGTGGGAACCTGCATGAGAAGCTCTAAGCTCAATTAACAGCTTAGATCTGGTCTGGCTGCCACCACTCCCAAGTACTAATTCCCTTCCCTGGGTAGCCTTGAGAGACTTCACCAATTCCCTGGTGAACACAGATCCAACCCCTTGGATCTTAAAACAAGGAGAAATTAACCATCCCCCCTCCTTCCTCCCACCAACTCCTGGTGGACCCAGGTATGTGGTTGCCTGTCAACTAGAATTATAAAAGACTGTCAACTACTTAGTGTAAATAGGCCAAACACGGTCAGAAGGCAACAGTAGGTCACATGTGCCCTGGATCACATCTGACTGATGAGCTAGGAGTGATAGGCATATCAGTTGAAATTAATGTCATGTTTCTGGGAATAAATTACTTATTTCTGAGATGCTGGCAATGCCTGTTTGAAATATCTTTAAAAAGAAACTTTGCGAAAGTTAGCTTCAAGAAGGTATCTCTTTCAAAAATATTGTGTATTCCATTTTTAATAGTGCAACTTCTGAACTTGCCTTCAGAATTGTTATACACATGTTTAAGGTAACTGTGTACATGAAAACTAATATTGGCTTTGTCTGTACCTGGTGCAGTTCTAGTTAGTTAACCTGAATACTAAATTTCTTAAAAAAAAAAAAAAAAAAAAAAGGTGGAAAAAAACATTTTCCTTCTGCAATGGCTTGCTGTGTAAGGCAGGAGAATATCTCTTCGACTTTATTTTTAAATACAAAGGGGTACTGTCAACTTGAAAACTAGTCATTTTAGGAAAAATGCATTATCTTGTATACTACTCCCTCCTATTGAATCCCTTTTCCAATTTGTGTTTTCCTTTTGTGGTTTGAAAGCTACATTTTCCCCAAGATGGGAAACTGATTGTAAAAGGGAAACAGTGAGACTCACTATACACTCAGTGCTGTCAAATACTTAAAGTAAACAACATGAAAAATACTTCATTACTAAAGTGACAGATGAATCTGAGATTTGTTATACACAATATTGAATAATGGTAAGTAAAAAAATTGTTCAGAAGTGGGTTCTAAAGTTAATGTTCTTTTAAGATCCTTGTCTCAATTCCCTCAGAGTGCTTTTTTTGGGAGAGGGGCTTTATAAATAAAATGTATGTATAGAACGTAATCTATGCTTAAATTGGAAGCCGAGGCAAGTGTAAGGTGGCTTAGTGACTTGCTGTTGTCACTCCATGCTTTCTTCAAGTTTGGTTTGGGTCCTCCTTCTGTTTCAGGAACATGTAGAAGTGTATTAAATTCTAGTGATCATGATTCTTTCAACTTTGAATAAAATATAGTTGGATTTATTTATTTTTTTGGCAGAATGAAACTAGTACAGAGAAAACTGTCAATTCTGTAGATCTTGAGAAACAGGACTCTCCTCCACCAAAGCCTCCACGGACCCGCAGGTACTGTTCACCTTCTCAGTTTTGAGCTTAAAGAGAGTTACAAAGTTTATACTTATATGACCAATTCTGTCTTGTTTGATATTGCTAATAATCCATATTTTGTACGAACAAATGGATTTTGTGAAAGTGTAACAAGTATTAATTTACATAATTCCAAAGGCTAGTTAAAATGTAATTCACGCAGCAATTGTTCCGCCTTGTTCTAGCAATTTGTCTTAGGACACTGAATAAAAGTCTTGCATCACAGCAACACCACGTGTGATATTTAACAGAAATCCTAACCTAGTCAACCGTTACATGATCTCAAGATAATATACTTCAGAGATTCACAGAGGCATACATAATTAAGTTAATGTTGAAAGTATGTTTTAATGTGGTCTATTTTGACCTTTGAATGTATTTTTGCAAACTTTAGGGGGGAAATTTACGGTTTGAATGTTGTAAATCAAGTGCTGCTTCTTTCCTTTTTGGGCTGTGAAGAGTGTGTGCCTTCTTTTTATAATGTTTTTATAGTGAGCATATAGTTAACTTCTTCCATGCTTCCTTTAGTATGGGGTATCAGAAGCTCTTCAGATTATATATTTGTTTTTTCCACCCGCTCAAAAAAAACAACCAACCACCTAACAAACCAAAATAAATTTCTCAGCAAAGCCTTGTTGGCAAAACAAAAGAACTTTGGAATATGGAAGCCAAACCTTTTAAAGATGACCCAGAAAAAATAAGGAAAGCCTTCAGAAAGCTAATAGTAAACTTTTTTGAATCACCATGGCTCAGGTTTTTAAAGCTATTTAAGTGTTGCTGCACTCAGTGTCACAACACCTAACTGACTTAGGAGCCTATACATCATTTGGGATTTAGGCACTTAGGAGTCTACGGTCTGGTCTACACTGGGGGTGGGTGGGGGGAATCGATCTAAGTTACGCAACTTCAGCTACGTGAATAACGTAGCTGAAGTCAACATACTTAGATCTACTTATTGCGGTGTCTTCACTGCAGTAAGTCGACGGCTGATGCTCTCCCGTCAACTCCACCTGCACCTCTCGCCCTGGTGGAGTACCGGAGTCGACGGGAGAGCGCTCGTGGTAGACGTGATAAATCGACCCCCGCTGGATCGATCGCTGCCCGTAGATCCAGCGGGTAACATAGACAAGCCCTAAATCAGCAATATTTTGAAGACTTTCAGGCTGCAGCTAATGTTATGACTGCATAGTCGTAGCAATAGAAGCCCGTTGAAGGGAGGATGTTTAAGAGCTTCCCCTAAATTGTCTATTTACAAAACTAACAAAGACATTTACTTTATCATATTTCCCTGATCCTGTAATATTTAATGCACACAAAAGCTATTATAATGGTATTTTTGGTTATGTGTACAGTATATGCACAGACTTGCATACAATGTTATCTGTTATACAAACATACATTGATATTTAAAGCTTATATTTTTAAAGGTAAAAAGGAAGAACACTTTAATAATTAAGAGAAATGGTTTTACCAACTGACCTTTTATTTATTCAACGAGGTAAAAAATTAAAACTGAGAAGTTGGGAGACTGGATGTACAGATGTAAAATAGCTTGCAGAGTCAGGCACACAAGGGTCTAGAGATACCTCCAGAAAAAAGAGAGAGAAAGGAAAATGAGACATGGAGTGACTCTGAATGGTTAGTTTTGCTCCCTTTCTAGAAAGATAAACATAAGCAATTGGAACTTTAAAGCAGACAATAGTTGGGAGACAGCATGAAGAAAAGATGGTGAAGGAATACATTGTGGGGGGGGGAGGGGGGCGAATCAGATCTACATGAGAGGCACCATTTCCCCCCCCCCTCCCTCTTTTTGGTGATGTGGGGAGTGTGGGAGCAGCTAAGACTTCTGAATAGCCAAATTTTTGGTGCACATGTTAGATATGTCCCTTGTTATATATAATGTAAGATACCAGGTAACTTTCTCTAGTGCTTTCTCTAATGTTTCCTTATTTTCAACAATATGTAAACAATATAATTAATCTCCATCTCAGAATTATCTGCATGTTGAATTGCTTAAACCCCCTTCTTTTGCTTTTTTATTTTTCTCAAACTTGTTTCTCTTATTAAACTAGTTTAAATTGAAGGGTTCTGAGATTTTTTTTTCTTAAGGTCATAAACATTTTGGTGACATAATATGCAGTTTCTTGTTTAAAAAAAATGTGAAAAAACAGAGGTACCCGATGACCAGCAAATTTAGTACCTTTATTTTTAAGGGCATAAAGGAAGATACAGGAGATAGCCAGTCAATGAATATTTTCTTTGCAAAATATTTAGACATATAATGGAATTAGTGACTCCACTTATGAGGAAATGAAGCTTTTCAATCAACCAACTCATTTATAAAGTAATATTGATAGAATTTTTTGAAACATTTACTGTTTTGGTAGATACAGCATACGTTTGACCTTTATAAAATATTTTATATAGTACAGTATAAAAATGTTTTCAGTTGGTTAAATACCATAGCACAGATTACAAGTTGTATGACAGATGTTAAAGTTTTTACCATTAAAAAGTAATCTCTTCCAAATGGAGTACCACAGGGTCAAGTCAGTATTGGAGGACATATACTTTTTAATACTTTAATGATCTAGAAGAAGGCTGAAGATCAGCATTAATCATACTTGCCAGCCTCTGAATTGGAGGAACATTAAACATACAGGATGATGTATCCACACTAAGTGGCTTGGAGAGATTAGAACTGTGAGTTGTATACAGTAAAATGGGATTTAAGACTGAAGTCCTTTTGGTTGGAGAGAAAAATAGCATGTGTACAAACTGGAGATAAAAGCTGTCTAGAAACTAGTGAGTCAGAATGAGTGGAGAGAACATGTGAAATGCATCTGAGATCACATTGCAGTACTGTTAGAGAGAAGTTAATTCTATTCTCAGAAATAGTGATTTAATTTAAAACTAGAGATGTGGTGATCCACTTTGAATCTACGTTGATAAATGATTGTTCCAGAACTAGAATTTTTCATGCAGTTTTGGGGTCAACTTGAGGGTACCAAAAAAAAGCAGAGGAAATCACATGAGTGGCAAGGAAATCTCATCAGGATTAGAGAATAAAATGAGATCCTGAGTAGGCTAAATTTAGAGTCTGGAAAGGATGTCTTACAAGAACGTGATCAGTCTAAACAAATACCTTCAAGGAAATAGAAGTGGAAAAAAATGTTCACGTTATTGCAAGATGACATGGAAAGGGGCAATAATTTTAAGGCCCTTTTCCCGTAAGACTGCCCTACTTCTCCTGTCCCCCTTCTCTTACCTCCCTCCCCCCTTCAGTAGTTTGGACATTGGAACTGTTCTCAGCAGTGGTGGTTATGTTTGGGAGAATATTATGTAAGAGATTTAGTGGGTAAAATAGTCCCGAAAAAGGTGTGGCATTCAGCTAATAATCTGTGTGGTCTTTTCTGACCCCAACTACTGTACCTTTGCATCACTTTTGGAGGTGAGACTAACTTCTGCCACTTTGTAGTTTCTTATGGTGGAGACAGTTATTGTAATAATGCTCATGGTGTGCAAGATGCATCCCAAACACAGATGAAGATATAGTCCCTGTCCTGGAGAACCTAGAATTTAAAAACACAAATGGAGAAAACTTTACTTGTTTGTAACAATCCTATCAGGGTGACAGCCTCATGTCTGTCTTGTTAAACACACTGTTCTCTTGCACACTACTATCCTCCCTGTCTTTCTCCCACAACAATTCCAAATTTTAATTCCAGTGCCACTATGCCCCTTTTCAATATTCTGTTTCCTTCCTCCATATAGGTGAGACTAAAAATATTAATATAAACAGAATAGCTAAGTGGGTTACAGACATCTTGTTTCTTGGATATCCTCTTGTAGAAATGGTTTTTAGGTGGGATTTAAATAGGGTGCAGTGGCTTTACTGACCAGTTCAGGGAGGGTGTTCCACGTTCCTAGTCTATTCTGAATAAATCGCTTGTTAAAGTATTTAGCTTCCTTCAGGAATATTGGTGGGAAATGTTTAATCTTCTTTAGATTAACGTTTTTAAGACTTCCTGTCAAATGGGTACTTAAGAGAATATATATGTTCAGTTTCTAAAGGGGTTAAAAGCAAGCAATCGTTCTTACCCAAGGTAGTAACTTAAAAGGGGAAAAACAATAGGACCTTTTATTTTCTTTACATAATGCTCTTTGAGATGACTTTAGAAAATGAGCAATCAAAAATTGCTCATGTCTTTAACACTAATCAGCAAGCTATAGGTTTTAGAAATTATTTATAGCTTTGATTTTAAACAAACTGAATGGAAAACGTCACTAACTGTATGCATGCACCTAAGTAACTGTTGTCTACATGTATGATATGCTCAATTAAGCAACAAAATTTGTTAGAGCATGAATGAATAGGCCATGGGATATATTTCACATGTTATGAAGCACAAAGCTTGAGCGATTTCAGAAACCCCCCAAAATTCCTGAATGGTCCATCAGTCCAGGTTCCAGAGAATCTTTTTTGAATCTTTTTTTTATAAATCTATTTACCTTTTTTTTAAAAAGTTATCTTTCTGTGTTAAATACTATGATAAAAAGTAAACTGTGCTAGCTTTATTGAAGCAAAGAAACAAAATTACTCTTCAAAAATCTGATCCTAAAACCGCTTCTCCCCCCCAACCCCCAAGAGTAGTGGCATGACCATTGAGCCATCACAATTAGCAGAGTTTCTCACTGTAGAGATGGAGGAAGATAGAGATGTCAGAGTGGAGTAAGGACCTGGGCCAGCACATCAAATCCCTATCAGTCTTTGCTTCTGCTCTAGAGCTATAGAACTCCTCCTTCTACCACAAATTACCTGGATTTCATGTCCCAAAAATCTGCAGATGCATTTTTTCAAGAGGTTATTTTCTTACTATGGCATCCCACTAACATGCTCTTTTCTTGATCTTGGCTCACATTCCCATATGACCCCCTAATCATTCCTTTTCTCTGCACTTCACTCCCCACTTACGTGTGGTCAGTGGTAATACTACTTACCAGTTTCTGAGTCTAACC
Organism: Emys orbicularis; assembly: GCF_028017835.1. NCBI lineage: Eukaryota > Metazoa > Chordata > Testudines > Emydidae > Emys > Emys orbicularis. Next base: position 27,164,221 of record NC_088683.1, on the reverse strand, counting down.
TTTTTCTTTCCATTATTGCAGGAATATGTTTAAACAGTTTTTTATTCTTTAATTTTCAGTTGGCTTATGTATATATTTTCTTCTGTTCACTGTATCCAACTGTTACAGTTCTTGAATTTCCCCTCATATACATAGTTTTTATTAATGTTAACAGTTACAATAGCTACGGGAAAAGTTTGAATAAAGTTCCTGGATTGGGTCCTTTTTATCTTAGCTCTTCCTGACTGACAGTTTTAGCTTCCTCTGTTGAAGGTGAAGAGGTCTGATCCACTTGGGAGGGATTTGTGAATATGGCTTCTCAGAAGATAAAATAATGTGCCCTCTGTCAATTTAACTTCATATAACTGTTAGCCTGAGTTTTATCTGCAAGCATAAAAGTATAATTGTGCATTACATATTTGGCCACAGCAGCCATTGGTGTATATCTATTGATAAAATTATAATAAACTTTCATGTACATATTAATAGGGGTGAGATGCTGCCAAGAGGATTTTTTTTTTGTAAAAGAAAACAGGCTTATACAGGAAATGAAAAGAAATCCTTTAATACCTCATTGGGTTGGGTGATCTTGGGATATGTCTACACTGTAATGTAAGCCTGGGCTCAGACTCAGGCTAAAGCCGTAACCCTTCCCCTTCAGTCTACATGCAAATCTCTTGAACTTGTGCTCTGACCCAGGGTCCCAGGACCCTGTGAGCATGGAGGGTCTGTCTGAACCCAAGTCAAGATTGAAACCCAGGGTTCAAGCCCTATTGTTTTGTAGTATAGTGTAGGGGTGTTTTGCAGCACCTCTCCTTGCCTGGACTCTGGTCCTTGGAGTCCACCAATAATCTCCCACAATGCTATGGGCCAACTTCCTTTGTCCTCTATCTCCCAAGAATCAGCAGTCGACTCCATGGAAATGGAAGCACCCTCCTTGTTCCAGTGCAGCAGCTTTGTGTTTAACCCCTCCATTTTATTCTGATTGCCAAGCTGCAAACACACCCTAGGAAAACCTTCGGTGTTTGCAATGGATACTGACCAGATGTCACTTTACAAAGCGTGCTGTTTCATGGTCGTGGGAGCACAGCCAGATTTTAGCTAATCTCTGGTGCAAGGCCAGAAAAACTGGATTTTAGTAAGAGTACTAGGAGTGACCATGAATACCAGCTACTAGGAAAGAAGATGGTGGCACTGGAAACTTATCGGACCAGCAATCAGTGCAGAAAATGGATTAAGCAGCTCAAGAGTACCAGAAAACCAGGGACCACAAATGCATCTCTGGCTGCTCACTAACATCATGCCCATTTTATGATGAGTCTGACCGGGTGCTGGTGACTGCACTTGAGCCGTCAACTGTGTACGATGACCTGGTAAGCTGGGATGGCGTCCAGCTGGTCCCAGAAGCCAGCAACGAAATAAATAGGAGCCAGTAGCAGGTGCCGAATGAGGCAAATGAAGTAACTCTATTGGTGAAACTGGTCCTAGGAGGAAGCTTTGCCGCAGGAGCAGCTGCAGCACATCTTGAGGATGTACTTAGAAGAGCTTTTTTTATGCCCCCTTGGAGGAAAACCCCACTGCAGAACTGGCTGCTGAAACAGAAGAGGGAGAAGCTGCCCCAGAGCCGAGTAAGTTTCCGGGTCTATTTTTGTGTTTGTTAATATAAGAATGGGAGCAATTTCTACTGTAAGAGCCAATACAAAAGAGATGATAAGCCCTAGATAGAAGCGTGTATCCATTAAGGCGGATTGCATGCCAGTGCCATGGCGTCACGATGCCACCCTCCCCACCACAGGGAATTCAAAGTAGAGACTAGGAAACACAAACAGTAAAACAAGCATATAAAAAGAGAATTTGTACTAGGAAGGTGCACATTTTTTCTAATAAATTCCAGTTTGTTAAAATAATAAACTAATATTACTTTCCCTGTATGTATGTCGCTCAATACACTGAGTTGGTAACAAGCTGCCTGAAAGGACTGAACTGTATGGTGGGGAAGTGGTTCAAATGTAGTACAGGTTCAAATGTAGTTCATTTCTTTTAAATGTAGTCTATACATTCCATGGGTGATGAGACCGCTCGTTCCAAATATGACTGGGGAGGTTGAATTCAGTCCATAAATTTGCCAGGGGAGGGAGGGAGTAGCTGTCTCTTTTCATGCAGTCCTAAAAGACTGTGTCAGAAGCCATAAGGGAGGTCCGAAGCAATGTGGAAGCCCAAATGCAGCATCCTGTTGATTTTCGACCATGAATTCTGACCCAAACCCATAGCAGGAACTCCAGATAGTCACATTTTGAGGAAAGGTGTATTTTTCAGGGCCACCTCAATAGTTTACCAGCCCACTCCATTTATGGATGTGTTGTTCAGTCACCATATGTATGAATACTTTGGTGGCATACACTTTTTCTCTCACTGCGATTTAACCTGGCTGTGTCCAAGGAGCTTCTGTGCTCTGGAGCAGCCCTCTGCCAATATATTGACATTGAGTGATATTCAAGACAGTAACCTTCTGTGTCTTGTCCTGTTCCAGACCCCTCGAACTCTACATGTTGCAATACCTCCTTAGCTTACCCACATTGCAGAAGCCTGACTCGTCGTACCCTCGCAGACGGTTCCAGGAGGAAGCATGATGAATTCAATTAAAGTTCTGGATTGGGCCAATAAGTAGCGTGAGTACCAAAGGCAAAGGGACTTGCGGCAAGAAGAAAGACATGCTGAGAGGCAAGCGGACAGGCTCAGGCTGGCTTTGCAGCTTGACAGTGTAGCAGCATGGAAGCAGGCACTCTTCATAGTTCCTGGAACAGGAATGGCAGCTAAGGGAGAAGGAGAGAGCACAACAGAGAGAATTGTTTGAGTGGCTGCTACCTCTAATGGCTGTAAAAGTGCAGGCTCCTGCTGCACTTGCACCATGACCTGTGTCCCCTCCATGGTACCTTGGCCTGCATTCCAGGAACAGCTTGGACAACTCCATGGCTGGGTGGCCCATTCAGCGGGGCCTTATGAGTGACAGGACAGGGCAAATGTGTCTCATGCGGTCCTCAGTGCTGAACCTCTCCCCCGTGGACACCCCTGTCCTGGCTGCAAGAGTGTGGCAAACATGGAGGGTGTCTTGTATATAGTTCAACTATTTGCACTTGTTTATGCACTTTTCTCTTGGTTATTTGTAAAACTTTTGGTGTTGCTGCTGATTTGGTGTGCTAAAGGCAGCTGGCCTGCCAGGCAACGGTTTAATATTGTACTTTTCCAATACATGTCTGAAAATAAAGGTTTTCATTTTGTAAAGAAATTTTATTGTCACGGCCACACATCATATACTAAAAGTAAACGCATGATCAGGGACAACTGGGAGGTTGTATGCCAGAGGTGGGGAACCTTTTCTGTGTCTGGGGACGTTGACCCACCAAAAAAATCAGTGGCGGGCCACACGAGTTCAGCTCACTTACATGGGGGGCATGGAGGTCTGGGACTTCCACCCACAGCAGGGCGAGCCAGCGCTCGCGGCTCCTGCCCCCTCTCCCCCCACGAGCGCCGGCTCACCCCACCGTGGGTTCGGGGGGGGGAGCCCCAAGTCTCCCCACCCCCAGCGGGTGAGTTGAATGTGTGTGGCCTGCGGGCCAAATAAAAATGAGCAAGAGGTAAGTTCCCCACTCCTGTTGCATGCAAAACCTGTATCTCAATACAGCTATAAACATCAATCCATACTGTTTTTCCCCCCCTCCCACCCCCGCATTTCATAATAAGCAGTCATGTCATTCAGAAGTACAGTACATGGTGATCAAATCCCCTCCCACAGAAGCAATCAATGCTCTACCCCCCCCCACCTCCCCCGCAACAAGCACATTCATAAACATACTAGTCTCCCTCTGCCACTGGCCCATGCCAGTCCATAATGTGGGAACACAAAGCATCCCTAATTTCTGTTGCCCGGGTATATCCAGCTGCAGCTGTGTTAGACACTTAGCCACAAAAGTGCACCTCTGTCATATTTCCATTTGGGGAAATGGCTCACCTTTGGCTTCACAAAGATTATGAAGAGCGCAGCAAGCCACAATAATGTGGACAACATTGGTGACACTGGAATCTAAACAGGTCTGTAAATATTGCCAGCAGGATTTCAATAAGTCAAACGCACATTCCGTCACCACTCTGCACCTGCTGAGACTGTAATTAAACCTTCTTTTGCCAGGGCCTCTAAGATCAGGGTATGATTTCACAAAGCAAAAAGGGATATACTGGGTCCCTGAGAATAACCGTGAGGATAGTGTCCGAGACCGATACAGGTTCGAATGAGGATTCGAGTGGAAGAGGAAAATTGAGACAGAGGCAGATTGTAATTCAAAAACAGGTGGCCGTTTATTAATGGGGGATGGATTACAACTTGGGCTGGGGAGGAGCACCTTTACCAACTAACAATACAAATTCAACTGAAATAGGAACAAGTAACCAACCAAAAATATCACCAGAGCAGTAATATAAAACAGTCTGTGTACACTTAACAACAAGGAATCAGATAATCTACAACCAACTGCTTACTGAAAAACCAGAACAAACATACAAAACTGAGTAAACTGTAACAATTCGCCCTCTATACACTATACATGAGACTTGGTACCAAGTAATAAAGAAAAAAGGCCTAACAAACAGAATATTTACAAAGATTAATATGTACATACCACACTCCAGGCGCAGCTGACCATCAGTACAGACACCAGGGACATGACGAGATGTAACCCGAGATGACACGACACGAGCCGGCTAAATCCAGAGGAGATCCTGGCTGAAAGGGTGATCAGGCCTTCCAGCTAACACGCGGACACTCCTGCTGATTTAGGCGAGGGACATAGTTTTGTTCGAAGACCCTTGCTCATGCTAGCATCTGATTGGTTCCCCGCTCCTACACCAACCAGGCTCCGAGCTGGTGCCCTCTACGTAAACAGACACTGCACCCGGCACGCTAAGCTTATGCACACGGCACGCTGGAATTGTAGCACACAGTACCAATGTGACCCACAATTGACCAGGCGGAAGGTTCAAGAATGGTCACACGACACCAAGGTGCTGCACACGACACCGATGTGACCTTCTGACCGACAATTGGCCATCCAGACGCCATGACAGACGCATAGGGCTGCGACAGATAGTAACTCTGTTTATGACAGTCATGTGGTGGGAATCATGTCCCAGCCTGTCCAAAAATGTAGACTCCCAGTTGGTGGAAAACCCTGGTATCATGAACTTTTCCAGTGCAGTCAACATTGAGGTTCATAATTCGGCCTCTGTTGTCCACAAGGTCCTTCATAACTAAAGAGTAAGACCCTTTGTGGTTTATGAATTCATGTGCTCCTTGAGGTGAGCACACAATGAGCATGAGTCCCATCAATGGCCCCACTGCAGCTGAGGAAGCGTTGTTCCAGGTCAGCCATAAAAAAGTTGGCATATTGTGGGGCCATGCGGGTGCCCAGAGCGGTGCCACTGGTCTGGAGGTATATATTGTCACCAAATTTGAAATAATTGTGCGTGAGGATAAAGTCACAGAGCTCAGCAACCAGTTGTGCTGTGGCATCATCAGTGATACTGTTCCTGACAGCTTGTATTCCATCTAGTGTGGGATGTTTGTGTAGAGAGCCTCCATATCCATGGTGGCTAGGATGGTGTTTTCTGGAAGATCACCAATGCATTGTAGTTTTCTCAGAAAATCAGTGGTGTGTCAGAGATAGCTCGGAGTGCTGGTGGCGTAGGGTCTGAGTAGAGAGTCCACATATCCGGACAGTCCTTCAGTGAGAGTGCCAATTCCAGAGATGATGGGGCGTCAAGGATTTCCAGGTTTGTGGATCTTGGGTAGTAGATACCTTACAGCCCCGACCGGGATTATTCTATGTTGATTTGTACCTGTGTTAGTGTAGGGAGTGTCCTGAGTAGATGGTGCAGTTTCTTAGTATATTCCTCAGTGGGATCTGAGGAAAGTGGCCTGTAGAATTTGGTATTGGAGAGTTGTCTGGCAGCCTCCTTTTGGTAGTCAGACCTGTTCATGATGACAACAGCACCTCCTTTATCAGCCTCTTTGATTATAATGTCAGGGTTGTTTCTGAGGCTGTGGATGGCATTGCGTTCTGCACGACTTAGGTTATGAGGCAAGCAATGTTGTTTTTCTACAATTTCTGCCAGTGCACATCGGCGGAAGCATTCTATGTATAGGTCCAGACTGTCATTTCGACCCTCAGGAGGAGTCCATGTGGAGTTCTTCTTGTGCTGTTGATGGGAGGGTATCTATGTATCAGTGCGTTGTTCAGTGTTATCTTAAAAATATTCTTTGAGTCTGAGACAGCGAAAGTAGGCTTCCAGATTACCACAGAACTGTATCATGTTCATGGGGGTGGTGGGGCAAAAAGAGAGTCCCCAAGATAGGACAGACTCTTCTGCCGGGTTGAGTGTGTAGCTGGATAAATTGACGATATTGCTGGTTGAGTTAGGGGTACCACTGTTATGGCCCCATGTGGCAGGTAGGATTTTAGACAGCTTACGGTCCTTTTTCCTTTGTAGAGAGGTGAAGTGTGTAATGGAGATCTCCTGTCTTATTTTAGTAAAGTCCGTTTGTGTGGAAGATTGGTTATTTATGAAAGTCTCCAGGTTGGAGAGCTCTTTTTTTTCTTGTTTTCCTGTTTGCTGTATAGGATGCTGATCAGGTGGTTCCTCAGTTTCTTTGATAGTGTATGGCATAATCTTTCACTGTGGTCTGTGCAGTATGTAGATAGCAATGGATTTTTCACCTTCAGTCCATTTGGTATGATGTCCGTCCATTTGCATTTGGAAAGGAAGATGATATCTATCTGTACTTGTGCAAGTTTCTTCATGAGGTTGATGGATTTCCACTCCATACGGCTAAATGCAGTGCCTTGCATGGTGTCAAGTATCGGAGGGGTAGCCGTGTTAGTCTGGATCTGTAAAAAGTGACAGAGTCCTGTGGCACCTTATAGACTAACAGACGTATTGGAGCATAAGCTTTCGTGGGTGAATACCCACTTCGTCACATTTTGCTGTTCAAAATGTCTTACAGGGTGGACCCAGGTTGACTCTGGGGATCTGTGCTTTGGTTTAGTGTCTCTGGCCCTGTGAGAGTTCAAACAGCAAAGAGAACGGTTTCTTTTTGTGAGCACCTTTATATAGCCTTTCACCAGAATACAAACCAATGGGATGAGTGCTCCTGCATGTAAATTCTTCATGGGTGGATGGGGCAATCAAGAAAGCTTTGTCCTAGAGGGCCCATCAAGTCTTGATAGTTTGTCTTGATGGGTGGTGAGACCCACTCTTCCTGTCTCTGTTCACAAGTTCAGAGCAGGCATTTTTACAATTTTATAAAACAAACTTATATCTTACCTTGCAACATGGAATACAAACATTACAAGTGAGATTAATGTATGCAGCAATTTACAAGCATTTCATAGTCTAAACACTAAATATATTCTTATAAAACTAATACCTATTCTGAACAAACCGAACATACAGGTGAGTTGGTTTGGTTTCCAGTTATGAGTTTGTCATTTAACACCTATGGCCTTGGCTAGAGCTGGCACTTGGTTTATTAGCATTACGCCATTCTCTCAAAGCCAGCGATTACTTAAGGAATATTCTTTAATGCCTGTCGTGTTGGGTTAAATCACACACCTGCTTGTCTCAGAAATCTGTCACCATTTTACCCATAGTCGACTTTCTAGCACCAAATGGATGGCAACGGACCTGTAACAGTCTGGGACAGCCAGCTTTTAAACAGTTATAGCAATCTGCTTCTGGACTTGCATGCCCACCCCCATGCATATGATCATACACAGGAGGGTCCGGGGCAAGCTGCTCCCAAAGCTTCAGAAATATAGCAAAAGTTCTGTACCCTGCAACAGTTATGGACCCAGTGCTGGTCGTCCCATCTGCATGGTGATATGATCTCACGAGTCTGTGCTTGTAGCCCTGCTCCAGAAGCACCAGTGTATGTAGCAGGTATCAGTGGCTATACAGAGTGTCATGAGCAGCATCAGCTGATTTGAGTCTGCCATGTCTGTCGTCGTCGTCGTCCTTCTTGGTCATTAGCTCTGTCAGGTGCCTTCTGTGGGTCAGAAAAAGCCACCAAACTGCCCACCAGCATCTCGTGGAAGCTCTGCCTGCATCTTGAAACAGAAGCAAAAGCCCAAATAGAAGTTCTGGAAATGGCAACGCCTCCATTTTGCTGACTCCAGTTGCTGGAAGCCTGCAGACCAAAATGACTGCTCAGCAGGATTTGTTGGGGGGAGCGTTAAATTTCCTGTAATGTGTAGCCTGGACAATCAAGTTTTTCTACACTGTACTGCGAACGAAGAGCTAGAGTGGCCACATTTTGAGAGGGCACTAGGAGATTTGGGATACGGTTGGTTGGACATGGGTCTGCGTACTACAGTGTAGACACCAGAGCCCCGGGTTCAGGTCCCGGTTAAAAATTTTAACCTAGGGTTGGCAATCCTGGATTCTTAAACCCAGGGTCCCCTGACATGAGTCCTGCTAACCCTGGGCTTACCTTGCAGTGTAGACATACCATTAGAGAGGAAGGTATCTTACAGATGTGTAGCTTTCCAGCTGAACTTTAATTTGCTGCTTGTGTGTCTGCCTACAAATAAAGGTTTTCACAGGTTTCAAATGCTTACATAAGAATGGCCAGAGTGGGTCAGACCAAAGGTCCATTTAGCCCAGTATCCGATCTTCCAACAGTGGCCAATGCCAGCTGCCCCAGAGGGAATGAGCAGAACAGGTAATCAAGTGATCCATTCCCAGCTTCTGGCAAATAGAGGCTAGGGACATCATCCTTGCCCATCCTGGCTAATAGCCATTGATGGACCTATCCTCCATGAATTTATCTAGTTCTTTTTTGAACCCTGTTATAGTCTTGGCCTTCACAACATCCTCTGGCAAGGAGTTCCACAGGTTGACTGTGCATTGTGTGAAAAAAATACTTCCTTTTGTTTGTTTTAAACCTGCTGCCTATTAATTTCATTTGGTGGCCCCTAGTTCTTGTGTTATGAGACGGAGTAAATAATACTTCCTTTATTTACTTTCTCCACACCAGTCATGATTTTATAGACCTCTATCGTAGCCCCCCTTAGTCGTCTCTTTTCCAAGTTGAAAAGTCCCAGTCTTGTCTCTCCTCATACAGCAGCCATTCCATACCCCTAATCATTTTTGTTACCCTTTTCTGAACCTTTTTCAAGTCCAATGTATCTTGAAGCCCACAGTATTCAAGATGTGGGCGTACCATGGATTTATATAGAGGCAATATGATATTTTCTGTTTTATTATCTATCCCTTTCTTAATGATTCCCAACATTCTGTTCACTTTTTTGACTGCCGCTGCACATTGAGTGGATGTTTTCAAAGAACTGTCCACAATGACTCCAACATCTTTCTTGAGTGGTAACAGTCAATTTAGACCCCCTCATTTTATGTGTATAGTTGGGATTATGTTTTCCAATGTGCATTACTTTGTATTTATCAACATAGAATTTCATCTATCATTTTGTTGCCCAGTCACCTAGTTTTGAGAGATCCTTTTGTAGCTCTTCCCAGTCTGCCTGGGACTTAACTATCTTGAGTAGTTTTGTATCATCTGCAAATTTTGCCACCTCACTGTTTACTCCTTTTTCCAGATCATTTATGAATATGTTGAATAGGACTGGGCCCAGTACAGACCCCTAGGGGACACCATTATTTACACCTCTCCATTCTGAAAACTGAGGGGTTTTTTATCTGAGTACTTTAGACTATTCCTACTGTTAGATGCAAAGCCAGAGCTTTGATTAATTTGCAATTTAGACTTATTTCGGTACAGTAGAACTCAATTACTTCAACTCCAGCAATGATGTGCTGGTTCTTTAGGATCCGGAGGGGGTGTTTTAATTACACAGGTACCTTTCAGTGAGCCAAGTCCTTGAAGCTCTCTTATCTAATTACTTGATAGCTTTGTTTGCTAGAGAATAAGTAAGACACCTGTAAAGGAACAGGATAATGGGAATTGGTGTTCAGTAGGAAGAAAAATGGTAACTTTTTTTCAAACTGAAAGTATCCTTTAGACCCAACATTTAAATGATGAAACTGATTACCTCCAAAATACTTCACAAACATACAAAGGTAAGGCAATGCTGAAAATGGGAAAATAGAAGGCGTGAGAGAAGGAAAGTGGTGGTAAAGGAAACATGAGACAATGTTTCTACATCATCCTGATTTTGTTTCTATTTCTATAGAAAACACAATAGTTCTTTATTTGGGAGAGAAGAGATTAGAATGTCGATGATGATACAAGTCAAATTGCCACTTATTGTGAATGAAGCTGCATGCTGTAATGGCAAGTAATTGCTCTGCCACATTTCAAACTCTAAAGAACCTTTTAATACATATTCAGTTAGGCTAAAATTAAAAAAGTTCAAGAATCTGTTGGCTGCTAATAGCCCTGTTAGCAGCCATTGGTTTAAATTTGTTAGTGATGATTTTAAAAACATTTTTCATTTAACTATTTGTTTTAACTAGAAAATCACCAATGGACTATTTTTGATCATTCCTGATGCATGGGTATATGTTATAACCTATAATTCAGTTTCTGACAAGTTGAGCAAATTGTAGCGTTTCTCCCTTATGACTGAATAAGATCTGATGCTTAAATAAAGTAGAATAATATGGTGTCTAGCCTCAGCCCACTTACGTAGGGTTTAATGTTCCTATTTTAATTATCCAGAAGAATGCAGAGCTCAGTATCTATTTTTGGTTGATCATAGCAGCTGCATTCCATGACCTTGACATCACTCTCTTTTATTTGATGATAAAACTCCACAGTATGTTAAACAGAGTAACCATGGATTAAGGATTTTTCATTTGGACACTAGCCAGTCCTCATTTAAATCTGAACTACATTTTGCCCCTTTTTAATACAGTTGCAATTTTCCACTAAGCACAGAGTGATTTAAAATTTAAATGGTCTATTTTATTAATCCTTTGGAGCATGGTTGGAGGATGGGTGTACTATAGAAATGCTTTTCCCTATTTGCATTACCCATCCTCTTCCTAATGTTTGTCATCTCACTTACTGTGTTTATACATTTTAGATTGTAAACTTTGTTGGGCGTAGATTATCTTCCTTCTCTGAAACACCCAGTATGCTTTAGGGCACTATAAAATAAATTAGCTTGCGTTAAAATTATTTTAAAAAAGTAACAAATAATAATATAATATAATGAAAGCTGTGTAATGATTATGAAAGTGTAGTACATCTTTACATTGAATTTCATTTAAATGCTATGAGGAGTAATAAGGTGATTAAGATCTAAAAGCTTTTCTCCCCAGGGCTTATTGTGACAAGTATTTTTTTTTCTGTGAAATCTATGTTGCTACATTAAAAAACTATGCTGAACCTTTATACAAGTTATGAAGATAACTAAGCAGTTTTTAGTATCCTGGAAATGTCTCACCTACTCTGCTGGAAGCAGCAGACCTAAGTCATAAGGAGTTTTTCTTGTGCTCTTTCGGTTCACTGTCTCACCTCTGTTTTGTTTTTGAAAGGTGTTGTAATCTGAAATAGTATTTCATTGTTTTTAGATAAACTTTAGCTATAAATTCAGGGACAAATAGACACTCTCCAGAACACGAAATAGCATATTAGAGTCTAATTTTAAAACCTTGTTCTTTAGTGGCTTGCTGAATGTTTCAGAAATTCATTTACATAATCTTCAAGAGTGGTGCAGCCTTCCTGTAAAAGTGACAGGCACATCACGTTGACATTTTAACCAAAGTCTTCCTGAGGATGTGAATAAACAGATTTATTCAAATATATTACATACCCAATATTTGAATTCACATAGCTATGTTACTCCTGTTTGACAAACTATAACATCTTAAAGCAATGGCATATTACTTAAGAAGACAATAGGAACCTGTTCCTGAGAGGTGTTGATCATCCACTTTGCAGAATCAATGGATGTTGCAGGTGCTCGGCACATCTCTGGTTTACGTTCTGAGAATTGAACAAAATTTTTCTAAAGAATGGCTCCAGTTAACCACTCTTCTCTGAATCACAATAATAAGGCTGCAAGAGATTTTTTGCCAAGACATTTTTAACAAGCTAGAAGGGATATTACTAGATATCATGAGTTAAATTCATGTATAGTGAACCCAAACGTTAGAATCAGCTGTTAGGCCAAAAAAAATTTAAATTGCATTATTTGGATTTACTTATGCAGAAAAACAGTATTCAAAGTCTGTCAAAATTCCAATTTTTTTCTTGCATCAAAATGTCCTCATATGTTTCTTATGGAATTTGGTATGAAGCCTGGATAACAGATGTCCCATACTCTTTAAAATCCTTACCCACAGGTTTGAGTTCATCCTTCTGGGTAAAATTTGCTCACTTTTTTTTTTTCTTTTTTCTCCCCCTCTCCTCCCTTTCATATAGGTATGACATCACAAGGGCAATTAATTGTATAAACCACATAATTGTTCTCGCATATAATCCTGTGCTTGACACATTTTTCCCTTGTAGTAATAATACTATCCACTGAATGAAAGTGTCTTAATGCATTTTTCTTAATTTTACTGTAGGGGAAATTGATTCTTAATCTCATAGTGGAAAAGACCCCCCAATTTTAATAGCTCTGAAGAAAAACTACCTCTGTATAACAAGCAATTCCTGTGTGTAGACTTTTTAAATAAATCTTCAGTCCATTTTAATTATTTTAACATCAAGAAGACCTGTTACTTCAGTTTCACCTTACAGTAAATTTTATTAGATACCTATTTTGTATATCTTATACACTCCTACCTAAAATATTTCTCCCTTTCTCAAAAACTACAAACTTTCTACCAACACTTAGTATAAATAGTATAAATTGTAAACTCATGTGTCAAAATCCGCTCTACTAATTTCACTAAAACAAATTTGCAGAGGTGTCTTTGACCTTACCCCTGTCACTTTTCTCTTCCAAAAAAGGTAATATTGAAATTCCTTGTCAACAAATCAGATACTCAATAGATTAATCTGTTCTTATATACTGTATGTAACTCACTGAAGCTATGCCATCAACATGTTAGTGTATAAACTAACCTTCAGAGTAACAAAAACTGAATCTATATTCACAATACTACCATCATTAAATCTATGGAGAAAATGTGTTTTGTTTAAAATGTCTCTAAATGTCAAATAGACTTTTATTTGGGGAGGAGGAGCTAGAAGTTGAGAGGGATTGAGTACCAAAAAGAGTCTGTATCTTAAGATATCTTTCCAAATATTTCTATTTTTGTTTAAATATAGGGAATTTTTCCTAGCTTCACTAAAAGCAGTGTTTTTAGAGGGTGCTTTATGCTCCTATGAATCCAATTGTTTTTTTAGCCAGGATGGGCAGGTATGGTGTCCCCTAGCCTCTGTTTGCCAGAAGCTGGGAATGGATCACTTGATGATTACCTGTTCTGTTCATTCCCTCTGGGGCACCTGGCATTGGCCGCTGTTGGAAGACAGGATACTGGGCTAGATGGACCTTTGGTCTGACCCAGTATGGCCATTCTTATGTTCTTAAGAAGGTCTGACCATTCTACAAATTCTCTGTAGAGTCAGCTGTGGGGAGGAAAGTGAGGGAAAATCTGCTTTGAAGCTGTTTTTATGGGTTAAGGTTTGTAAGATCTGACCTTAAAAGTTGTATTTGTGGCATTATCAAGAATCTTTTCCAAGTGATATTTTGGAAGACTTATCAACTATTCCCTTGCCATTTATACTTTGTCAGCCATATTATACAACCATTTTTGGCAAGCAGTAGAAGTGTTGCCCAGAGTTTAAGATTATTATATGTTGGATGTTTCAGAATTTATTTAAGCTATAATATCTGATGTGATATTGCTGAAGTACAGAGAATTTACATAATTATTTTTTTGCAGTTGTCTTGTAGAAGGAGATGTTAAGGAAGAAATCTTGCAGCCTCCAGAGCCTCACCCAGTACCACCCATCTTAACACCATCTCCTCCTTCAGCTTATCCGACAGTCACTACTGTGTGGCAGGACAATGATAGATACCATCCAAAGCCAGTTTTGCACATGGTTTCATCAGACCATTCAACAGACCTCAATGAAAACTATAATAAATCAACAGAACATTCAGGAAAAAATGAACCCAATGAACATGTGGAGAAAAAGCTGGAGCGTAACTTAAGTTTTGAAATTAAGAAGGTACCTCTTCAGGAGGGACCACGAAGCTTTGATGGGAATACTCTTTTGAACCGAGGACATGCAATTAAAATGAAGTCTGTTTCATCTTGTGTAATGGATAAGAACTCTAAGCCACTGGATCATAGTTCAGGGGATTCGCTTGTAGACTCTTTTCAAAACTGTAGTATGGAAAACAAAGCCTTAGTAGCTTCACTGGAAGGGCTGCAGAGCCAGAAGGATTCTGATGCTCCACCAAGACCAGACCGTCTGCTTCTCAAAGAGAAGGGGCATGCCATGTGGTCACTACATGGGCCTGAAAATGCACTGCCTACATCTGCATCTGAGGATATGTCTTCAGATGTCTTAAGTCATGGTATTAAAACTGCCTCTCTGGTACCAAACCCCACATCTCAAGTGGAATGCTCTTCCAGCGAAACAGTTGATCATCAGAGTAGTTCGCTTTTAGTTAGAGCACCCCTCTGTTTTACTAATCCTCTTCATTCCGATGATTCTGACACAGATGAGAGGAACGTTGATGGAGCCATGACCAAAAGTATGTCTAATATTTCAACCGCAAGTGCCACAGTTTCTGCTTCCACTAGTACTGAAAACATTTCTGCTAGAAAAGTATTATCAATGTCCATTGCTAGACAAGATGTTCCAAGCCTAAGACATTCTGAAGAGGAAAAAGGTAGGTTTTTTTGTATTTCAGCTGTATTTGTCACTTTTAATAAATCTGTAGAGTGGGAAAATATTTCATAATTTTAAGACAGTATTGCAAAGAAATATTTAATTATAAATCTTAAACTTTAAATTGACAGTATGGCTGCTTTTGCAACAATCTAATTTAGTTTCCCAATCTCCTTTTCTCCTGTGAGTTAACCCTGTTGTATTATTACTACAAACCTTGATAAACTGCTTCGAGTGCTGTATCGAGAAACATTTACTCCATGAATAGCCTATTTCTGCCTTTTCAACAGTCTCATTCTTCTCATCTGAAGTTAGGTTACCCCTTCATTCCATCACTTTGGCTACTTGGAAATTAGTGTAAATTTTTTGTGTACTTAACAAATATCACAGCCTGTTAAATGTTGGATATCCAATTAGTTTGGATAACTACATTCACAGTAGAAAACATAGCAGCAATACATCCTTCTGAGTAATTTATCTGGCTGCTGTCACCATTGGTTAAAGTATATTTGTGTAAAACAGTCATCTTTGCTTTATCGCTCTTTGAGAAATGTGTTGCGCTGTGAACAGATGATGCATTTCTAATACTACTGTTGGGCTCTATGGTTTTTGCAGTTCGCTGCATCAGAACGGGGTGAGGAAGACAGGCTTACACCCTAGCTCCATTCAAAAGAAAGACGTTAAACAGTTGAGCAGGTGACATCAAACACTAATGTGCAGCAACAGTCCAAAAGCTAACAGAATGTTAGGAATCATTAGGGAAGCGATAGATAAGACAGAAAATCATCATGCCACTATATAAATCAATGGTACACCCACAACTTGAGTACTGTGTGCAGTTCTGGTTGCCCCATCTCAAATATATATAATACATATCTATCTATCTATCTATCTATCTATCTATCTATCTATCTATCTATCTATATAAAAAAAGTACAGAGACGGGCAACAAAAATGATGAGTATGGAACAGCTTCCATATGAGGAGAGATTAAAAAGACAGGACTATTCATTTTAGAAAAGAAACGACTAAGTGGTGATGTAATATAGTTTATAAAATCATGAATGGTGTGAAGAAAGTGAAAAAGGGAGGGTTATTTATCCCTTCGCATAACACAATGAAATTAATAGACAGCAGGTTTAAAACAAAGGAAGTACTTTCTCACACAACACACAGTCAACCTATGGAACTCTTGCCAGAAGGTGTTGTGAAGACCAAAAGCATAACTGGGTTCAAAAAAGAATTAGAAAAGTTCACGGAGGATAGGTCCATGAATAGCTATTAGCCAAGATAGTCAGAGAGATGGCCCCATGCTCTGGGTGTATCTAGACCTCTGACTGCCAGAAGCTGGGAATTGACGACAGGGATGGCTCACTCAATAATTGCCCTGTTCTGGTCATTCCCTCTGAAGCATCTGCACCAACCACTGTTGGAATGCAGGATACTGAGTTAGATGGACTATTGATCTGACCCAGAGTGTCCATTCTTATATTTTTATGAACCATCACATATTGACTAAATCACCATTCAGATTTGTGGCATCAAGTAAACAATGCTTGACAAAGTTCTTGAATATAGTTGACGCCTTTTTAAAGTTAAGATAATTATAAGGAAGCAGTTTACTGATTTTTTGTGTGTGTGTGTGTGCGCATGCCACCATCTTGAATGGTCCAAAATGAGGGGAAGATGTTCAGTGATATGAGATGTTGAAGTCAACTTTCTTAAACAAAGGTGATGCCTTGCTGCCACTTCAGAGAAGCGTTTTGAAAGTTTTCATATTTTTTCCTAGGCTATGCTTCTGTCAGAAATACGACACATATTCAAAAGAATACTACCTTTTGACAAATCTAAAAAACCACTATTTTTACAGGTACTTCAGGATTAAATTCTTTCTACAAGCAGAAGTATAGCTTGCACATAGTCTAAGGGTTAAAAGTAGCTAATTCCTATTTTAAGGTTTTTTAAAATCATAAGACATGTACCAAAAAGCAAATACCCTTTGCTTCCATCCCCTATTTAGCATATCTGCCAAAATGGTCTTTCTTGAGACTAGTAAAAAAAACAGGTGAATTCATATTAAACTGTTTATTTTCAATATATTTCTACTCAGACTTTTGGTGCTCTCACCCAGGGCTGTTGCTATGTCTATTTTGCTACTGTCAGTCCCAAGATATGATAATGTTCAAGTCTATCTCCTCCTGTCTGAACATGTTAGCCATGTTTTCCTGGCATGGATACTGTGAGGACATAAAAATCAGATGTAAATAAGATGGGAATGCAAGAGTGTGGTATAAAGGTGATGATAGACTGAGAAGAACACACCACCCAGAGGCTTGATCAATGGAAATGCTGCATCAGAAGTGTGTGTGCGAGAACTTAAAAATGAAGTCTGAACTGTGGTTTCTAGAAGACTTGGTAAAACATTTTAGGCAGAGGACTCTCCCCTTTAAGGTTTTAAATTGTGGTAGATTCTAGTTTCTGTTATATATGTGCTGCCTGGTCATTGTGGGTTCACCTGTCTCCCTTGTATTATGCGGATTGAACCATGTTTAATCATAGAATATCAGGGTTGGAAGGGACCTCAGGAAGTCATCTAGTCCAACCCTCTGCTCAAAGCAGGACCAATCCCCAACTAATGGTCAAATGCAGTTCTTCCTGGTAACCAGTTGTGTTGTATTAGAGAATTTGCTGGTGCAAAAACATTCAAGGGCTGGTCTTAAAATGAGGGTTATAAATTGTGCTTAATGCCCTTGAATGGCTGTTTAGGCTTTATGCTTTGGTTGTATGACTAAGATTTTCAATGCTGCAGTAGCAGTTCGGCCTTTCTGACAAACTATTCAAATGGAGCAGGCCTCAGCGGAGCACCATCCCTAAGCTGATGGGTTTCTTTGTATTTCGTGGGACTCTCCATTAAACACAACCATGTATAGGTGATCAGGAGATATCACCCACAGTGTCCCACTAGGACTATGCACCATGTTGTCTTTTAAAGATTACCATGCAGACCCTTATGTTTCAAACAGCTCTTTCATTGGGGTTTTATTTTTCTCAGTCTCAGCCTATTATACCAGGTTCTTCAGACTTTGCACCTTCCTGTTAAGGTTTTATGCTGCTGCTTGCAGTTCGTCCCAGTTTATTTCCTCCCCAGACGTACCGCTTCCTGAAGTCTTTCTGCTGCTCCTCACATCCAGGTACAGTTTTTCTGCCCTGGGCCTGCCTTCTTTCTGATGGGATTTGCTGTTCTTCATAGCTAGATAGTTTATTCCTGCCCTCCCTGGGCCTAGATTCTAAGGAGCTATCATGCAGTTTTTCCTTTTGTAGAGTCCTTCCCCAGTCCTTTTCAAGCTCTCTTGTCTTGTCTTCTCTCTAATTATACTCCCAATCAGGTGCCAGCTGCCCCTTCATTAGGCTCCCAACTGGGTGCACTTCTTAGTCTCCAGAGAAGCTGGACCCACTTCATTTAAGAGGCCAGCCACCCTGTGCAAACCGCACCAAGGCTATTTGTGACGCTTACTTGGTTGTAAAGTACTTTGAGATGAAAGTGCTAATAATTAGTTAAAAGCCTTAAAGAAGAGACCGTATACATGTGTGTGAACTTTTCTTGTCTATACTAGAAAAATTTGGCATGCTAACCACTGTTACAGGCATGCCAGCAAGTCCACATGCCAGGCTTTCAACAGTGCACCAGTGCTCACAGACTTTGTGGATGTCGTTTGAGTTAATTATGACATCTGTTCATCTCCACCATTGCATCACCAGGGTAGAGAACAGTACTGGCATAACAGCTGCAACAGTGCAACTAGTGTGCATTACAGTACAGCGATCGTTGTTTAGGTGCTTCTGTATTGTACAAGGGTCAAATTTGCTAGAAGCCTTTCACCCGTTCAAATTGGATTGCACATGCTTGGGACGTCAGTACATGTGTTTTCACAATCTCTTGAGTTACCAGGCCACTTTTGTAGTATGTCAGAAGAAACCATCATTTAAATATGCTTCCAGCTGGTTTGGAAGTGTCCGGGGGTTTATGAGAACCTGGAGCAACCAGCAGATTACTCCCATCTGAACTGATTCATAATACTATGTTTTACAGCTGGGTTCCAAATGTCTTGCCAAGCAAAGTATCATTAATTCTGGGAGAAGATAGGGGGTCTGAAGGTCCAGTGCAATAAGGCCTGGAATGTTGACAGTTGCTCCACAGCAGCGTGGAAGACACCTATTTATGACACATTGATAATATTCTCAGCACATCATCATCTATAGTCTGAGTTCATTTTGGACAGCATCAAAAAAGCTGGCAATGTGCTGTTGAGGGACAAGGAAAGGTGGAAAGGACATATGTGGTCCAAATCCAGAACTGATGTGGACAAAGGCTTATCCAAAACTGTTCTGTGTGCTGAAGATCTCTTTGCAGTCTCTCTTTCCGGATACAAGCCGATGAGCAAGTTTTGAATGAGGACTTGGGAGATGAAAGGTCTTCTAAACAAGATATGTTGCTGTTAGTTTACTCCTCTGAAATTAATGTCCTAAGAGCTTAGAGTAAAAGCTTAACAATGGAAAGAGGAAGGTATTTGTAGCCACTTTTTGTTCTGTCACTAACATTTTGGAAAAAGGAAACCTTTGTTAAAAATTCAACATGCCCTAAGTTTCCGTTAAGGTTTGAGAGCTGACTATATGTTCTCTGGAAATATCCGGTAAGTCTTCCATCAAAACTGGGAAAGACATGAATTCGTATTCCTGATATTTCAAAGGCAACGAGTGAGTAAAAAATACGAACCTGAAAGTTTTCTAAATCATAATGAAGCAAAAAGGGCTCATATTCAGTTTCTTTTACAGATTATCTTTAGACTTTGAATTTAAAAGGGAAATGAATGCTACTTTTATGACATTCCTTGATACTTCAAGGATGGTCAATACATTAATATGCCTGTTGACTCTCTCCTTATTTCTCAGTTTAGAAACCACTACTGCATCAAGGCCACAATTTGGAAATGTTAGTTACACCAAGATAGTGAACAGGCAGCACCACAAGGAGCAGATGCTTGACCTATCTTTATGCTAAGGCAGAGCAAGAGATGAAATGGTGACCATCATAGGGATGTGAAAATATACAGTAATAGAATTTGAGGTGGAGGACAAGAAACAGAAGTTTGAGGACAGTCAACCTTTTTTGTGTACATTCAGGGAAGAGGACAGAGAAGCCATGATGGAATACATCTATTGTGATAGGGAAATGAGCCTACTGGGAAAAGAGTACCACAGGGAGCTCTTCACGGGAAATAAATGCAGAGCAAGAGGCAAATTGCAGTTTGTTCCCCTCTGGCTCCCTGCACGTGCATTATGTTCCAGCTCTTCAGTACAATGCCATTAGCTAGGAACACTACATATTGGACTGTCCATTCTTACCTGCTTCTTCCTGGGCATTCCCATGCAACTCTGCCCCTCATCAGAACTAAGAAAAAGACAATGAGAACCCACAGAAGATGCAATTCCTGTCCCTACAGTGTCTAGTTACAAACTGTTTTATTATGCATTTTGCATTGATTACTTCAGCTGGCCTGTATGTGTTTGTTGTTAAATAAAGATGGTTTTCAGTATATCTGTTAAATTATTCTGCTTAATGAAATTTTATCCTTCATAGTATCATTAAATCTCAGTGGACACCAGACTACTTCATTTTCTATAATATCCTTAATCAAAACCATATACATTTACAAAATGGGGGATCAGCAACAGCTATTACATAAAGTTAAACCCACCACCAGCAAAGAAAACAATATTTAATAACAAATAGTAGTCTTCTCTTACCTCCAATAGAAAATTGTCTTGTTTTGTTTCCGTTTTGCAAACAGGCCATGGATATGAATGGTTTCTAAAGGAGTTGGGATTTTGACCTCTCTTCTCTCATAATTTCCATGGGCTTGCAGAAACCTTTTTCAAATCTCTAGCAAGCCATTGTTTTAGGAAATCTGAAATTGTGGGCTAAAACCTCGAGCGGCAGTGTGCCTACAAAGGTTGATTAGTGTGCTGTGTATAGACATGGGCCATGTCAAGGCTGATTCCCCACTCTGGCACTTCGAGTGCAGAAGATGGGGGCCCGCAAGGATTCTAAAAATTAATACTGGCCACTCCAGGCTTGTATTAAACTCTCAAGGTTACAGCTTCTCTCTGACCTTGGATGGGTAGATGCTGCCACCACGCAAGTGCAAAAAAAAAAAAACCCTTTGGACCCAGGAAGGCGCACTTGAGAATTCCTCCCTGTGGGTACCCTCAAGCCCTTACATCCCCCATCCGAGGAAGAGCTGAGAGAGAAAACAAAGGAAATCAGCTGTTGCCACCAGCTAATTAAACAACATGCACAAACCTCTTAGGACACACAAACCCAATCCTGTTCTTAAAAAAGGTAAATTTTATTAAAAACAAAAAGAAAGAAAATACATCTGGAACTTAGGTTATTGCTAGATTTAAAAAGAGCACATATAATAATTAAGCATCAAGAATAGTTTTCTTGAGGTCCAGCTTAATGGTTACAAGCAAAACAAAAGCATTTTGGGGTTAGCACAGAGGAGTCCACAAGCCATAAAGAAATAAGAGAGAAACCTAATCGCGTCTTCCTAGACATTCCCTGATCTACTTGCGTATCTGGGGTTCAGATAAGTAATTCCTAGGTATGATTTGATGATTTTTCATAACTGGTTTAAAGCTTCTTACAGCATTGCTGCTCTGTGTCTCCTCTCTCCAGAGAACAACAGACAGACAGACAAAGGGAAAGTTTTTTCCCAATTTTAAAAAGTTCTAGCCCTCCCATTGGCTCTTTGGTCAGGTGCCCACTCCCTTCCTTTTACCTATGGGCTTTTTTAACCCTTTACAGGTAAAGCAAGTAGAGAACAGCAATTAACAGGGATTTTGTAGCTGGCTGGCTGGGTGTCCATAAAAGGGAGCCACCCCTCTCCCCTTCATTTATCACAGGGCAGAACTGTAAGTAAAACAAAATGGCTACTGTGGATACACTGCACTATTGCTGTTGGCACTGACGCAACCATCAAGTCTCAAGAAGCAATAGCAGAGCTCTCTAGTACAGAGGAATGCTAATTCTCTTTAAATTCAGAGTAGGTAGCGCAAAACATTGTTTTTGCTTCATTGCTCTAAACAGGCACACTAAGGTTTTTTTTTTCTTTATTTGTATTACTGTTTTGAGCTTATTACTAAAAACTTCTCAAACACCACTCTCCCCCACCCCCACCCCTCTTCCAAGCACAAACTGAAGGACATTAGGCATCTGAACAGAAAGTAGTTTTTCATTTGATATTTGATTTGTTGAACACTGTCAGTGAACTAATTACTGAACAATACAAAGACCCTGCCCTTTCCCCAAAGAGTTTGCACACTAAAATATGAGAATGATAGAGGAAATGGTTTCATTTGATGTATAAACCTGTTGTTGCATCTGTATTTGGCTTTAAACTTTTCTTTATACAATGCCTTGTGGACTTGTAAAAATTGACCTATTAAGTGTTGTTAAAAATTCTGTTTGTTTAAACAAAGCTACATCATTCTTAGTTTGTCTAACTACAATAATACATTTGATTTTAGATGCTGATGTGAGTGAAGACTCCTCTCCCCCACTACCAGAAAGAACACCAGAATCATTTGTATTAGCAAGTGATCAGAGTGAGTCTCTTCTGTTATGTTTTACAGGTTTGGGGAATAAAATAATCCTGAATAAAATCAGTCCAATACAGTAGTTCTGGGTGCTGTTGCTTTTTGTTTTAAAGAATTAAAAAGGTATCAAGCCAGTTTCCCCACCCATGCATCCCCCCCCCCCCCCCCCAAGTGTAGCACCTTACATTTGTTTCTGATGAATTTCATTTTGTTGTCTATAGCCCAGCTCTCCAATTTATCAAGATCCCTCTGAATTTTAGCTCTATCCTTCAAAGTATGGGCACCCCCTCTCCCAGCTTTGTGTCATCTGCAAACTTGATCGGTGTGCTCTCTATACCTACGTCCATTTAGCATAGGAATACATTAATACATGCACCTGGATACAGCTGGTGGGAGTGCTGATAAAAATTGAGTTTATGGCCTGTCAACATTTCCTGAAAAAAGGATATGTTCTTAAAATACAGTATACTAAAAGCTTGTAACACTATATTAAGGATAGTTTGAAGAGAATGGAGCAGATTTTCCACCCTGCGCAGGGATAGAAGTCTGGCTGTATTTCCCCCCCTCCACTAAAGATTTACTTGTCTGCTTCTTCAGTATACTTGTAACCGCCAATGCAGGGGTTGGGGAGGGAGTGTGGCTGGTGTATGCTGTACTCCTCTCCTTAGCTGATGGTCCTTCAGATCAGCTGGCAACAGTCCCTATCGCATTAGGCTGCTCTAAGCAATGTCTAGGACTGTGCAGAGAATAAGGGAGCTGTAAACAGCTTCCTGTTGCCCGACTCCATTGTGTCCAGCAGAAGCAGCAGTCTAGTCCAGTATTGTTACATTTATTTAGCACAGTGCTACTGTGACATAAAGCCCATATTGAAACAGATAACATTTCCAACTCTAATAAATCAGTCACTGGGTCTGTATCAGTATAAAACCAGCAATGGCTTTAATTAGTAAATAAATAAAAGGAATTAATGTAAATCAGGTCTGAGCAGATTGGTAATGCTCTAGAGAATTTTGTATAGAAATGACCTGGGTTGTGAAAGTGCCATTTGTGAATCCATAGTTAAGGATGAACTGGATTTTCCACACATCTTTTAGAGCACTTACTCCTGGAGCGTAGTATTTATTTTCTGAGAATTCATAAATAAATTAGTTTTGTCTGAATCAAAATTAATTAAAATGGGCTCCTTAAGCAAGTTAGCACCCTATTCAAACAAATTTTTTGTTCTGAATGATCTCTGTAATGGAATAATGCAGACCCTTCACACTTTTCACATAGTTAAAACTCACAGAAACCTTGTCCAGAGGCTACATTTAAAGAATTAAAAAAAAAAAAATCCCCAATTACTTTTTGTAACTATTTACTATTTGCTGAATGAGAAACTTTTAATGTTCTACAGAAAATCCACAAAGAACAGCCCTCTTCAAAATGATGGAGAACAATGAGACATGACAAAGATTGAAACCACAATTGCCCTCACTTGGTGACCTTTTTGAGAGGAGCATCTCTCCGTGAGTGTTCTCTTCTACCTCCTGGCAGCATAGGAGGCCACCATTTTGAGTGCAACTTGGCATCTCTCATTGAGAACAATGGGAGATGAAGGCCATTTTGAATGAGGGCAAATTCTTCAGTTTCTCTGAAGATGTAATGCACTAAACCCTGGCAAATTTTGTTTTGAAAAATAATTGCAAAAAATTACCATTAATCCTAAATATGTCTCCACAAAAGCTACCTGTTGAACCAGATCTATTCAAGAGAGAGCAGAAAGGGAGGAGAAAATGGGGTGCACAGGGAAATATGCAGGATCCAGGCAGTTGGAAGAACTAGATGGCATATTTGTACACAGGAGAGTTTGGAGGACAGGAAAAACTGCTTGGCACTTCTACAGAGTGGGGTAAAATAGCCAGAGCATATTGGTGAATCTGGTCATAAAAGTTAACATTTAAAATAAAAAATAAGGTTTTTGCTTCATATTTTCAAATCATTAAAATTATCACATGGTAACATTGTTGGAATTTGTGTAGTTCCCATGTATGAAACATTTTTAAAAGGAAATTTGCAGACAAAAATTGTTTAAAATGGAATTAAGGTTGAGAACTAAAGCTTTTTTTAAAAAAAAAATCAGGGATGCTGTAATTATCTCAAAAGAAAGTGTTACAAACCCAGGAAATTCAGACTGAAGGTTAAACCTGAAAGAAATCAAGGCACTTTAAGGTATGAAAATGTACAGTTGTAGTACCTAAACAATCTTCTGGAGATGTGAGAAGAAAATTCTGTCTTTAAATATTTAATTCAGACAAAAAATGCTAAAATGCCATAATCTGAATCATATTTTTGTATGGTGTCACTACAGGGAAGAATTATGGTTATTTGTGCATTTCCTTAGCTTGACATGTTTTGATCTTTCAGATCTAACCCTAGCTCTGAATTTTTGGGTTTGTAATCCATGGCTTTGTACCATCTGTAACTGTGACTTTATAAATATCTATTTAATCTCCCTCTAAAATATTTCTTTTGCATATGATGTTGTATTCTAGCCTGAGATGTCAAAATAGAATTTAGTGGACTCTGATATCAATGCATATCCAAGTTTTACACGTTGTATATATTCAAGGTATAACATTTTTCGCAGTTGGTGTATTGCATTTTTTAAATTTTACCTAAAAACTAACCCAGTTGCCTACCAACTGGAATTCCCCGATTGTAGGAAATTCTATCCAATTTTAAGCAAAAAAGGGAATTTTGTGATTCTGCATTTTGATTGGTGGCACTTTGTAATCTTGGAAGTTCTTCATTAAGTGTCTTGAACAAAATGTTGATTAGAAATATTGTGAATACTCTGTTTTAAAGATCTCTTAGAAAAGGTTGTTAATGTAACTTACCTCTAAAGTTTTGTTAGGAAGGTCCTTGGTGTGGTATTGAAACTCAGGAGACCACAGTGTATACATTTCTGAAATATATTTTGATTTTAAGATTTTGTTTTTATTAGATGCACCTTTGACCAAGCCTGTTACATTTTCACAATCTGCTGAAAGGAGTATACTGCATGATCAGAATCTTCCTGAACAAACAGAATCTACAGTAAGTATGAGTGACAAGTCCATGTTAATTTTTAGCTTCTGGAACTAACCTTTTGAATATACAGCCAAATGATAAAAGAATTTTTTTTTAAATGTTAGTTATAATTGTTGATAAACTTCAACTGACCAAGTTAACTCCCCTTTGCTTTAACTGGTGACCTATACCAATTTAATTTTGGCATTTAAACCTGAGCTGCTTTTCTATGCTGTTGTTCTGAATTTTGAGTGCTAACATTCTGCATTTTTTGTCACCGATACTTCAGATGAAGTGGTAGCACAGAGCTCTTCTAGCTTTAGACAGAAGTGAAAATTAAAGTCAGAAATTGAACGTTCTATGAAATGAGTTACATGCTACCTACACTCAAACTACTCTCCTTTGCCTTCTGAAGTTACATTGCTAGGAACAATCCCTCTTTCCTTTCCATTGCAACCAACTACATTTCACCAATCCTTACCCCATACATAATTGTAGACATGTTAAAGGTGACCTGCAATGAAAAAAATTAATTTATTACTGTGTAAATTAGGATTATGACTATCCTTTGATGTATAAGGAGCTTGAGAAGATATTTTCCAAAAGGTGTTTTTCTTAAAAGTACAAAGAATATGAAGGTTTTACTTAGAGAAAGTTTTACATGATTGAGAAATGTGGGTTGGGAGCTTTTTGCCGTCCAAGTGATTTTAGTTAAAAAAGGGGTTAACAAAAACAGTTAAAATAAAAATCACTTTTTAATGCCTTAGATACACTAAGTGAAATCCATTGTCTTTCAGGGTAGACTATGGGTAAAATTTCCAAGAACACCTAACTCACATTTTGAAAAGTGACTTAGTAATTTATAAACTTAGAAGTCTTTTGAAAATGGGACATGGACTCCCAAGATACTTAAGCACTTTGGAAGCTTTTGCCCAAGGCTTGTATTTTTAATGTGAAAAAAATAAAACAAACCAAAAAACTCAACCTTTCAGGCTTTCTTCATATCATAAAGAAGCTCAAAAAAAGAGAAGGGAAGAAACATTGCGCACAGCCCAGTATATTTCTTTGCAGGTCCCCATTAAGAGCTCCACCACATTATAACAGAAGTGGCCTTGACTTCAACCACAAGACAGAAAGTTCATTAAATAAATTTGAAAACCTGTGAGAGTATTAAAATGTCCAAAAAACCCTTCCAAACCTGTCAGGATGGAAGACTAAATTCTCGGCCTATGTAATAAACTGTCCTAACTATGCTAGAGATTTAGAATGATCTTGTGCTAGTGGTGACCAAATCATGCAGCTACTTAACTGGTTAGTCAATTCCACTTCAATTTTTTTTTTATTTTAATTCTATTCATTATTGCAATCATTATTAATATGCTAGATCAGGGGTTGGCAAACTTTTTGGCCCGAGGGCCACATCGGGGTTGTGAAACTGTATGGCGGGCTGGGTAGGGAAGGCTGTGCCTCCCCAAACAGCCTGGCCCCCGCCCCCTATCCACACCTGGCTGCCCCCCTCAGAACCCCCAACCCATCCAACCCCCCGCTCCTTGTCCCCTGACTGCCCCGTCCCGGGACCCCACCCCCATCCAACACCCTCGCTCCCCTTGTCCCCTGACTGACCCCCTTGGGGTACGCAAGACAAATCAGAGTCCTGATAGGGGTACAGGAGTCTGGAAAGGTTGACCACCATTTCTCAAACTGGGGGTCCCAATCCAAAAGGAGGTTGTGGGGGGGGGGGGTCGCAAGGTTATTGTAGGGAATCGCAGTAGTGCCACCTTTACTTCTGCGCTGCCTTCAGAGTTGGGTGGCCGGAGAGCAGAGGCTGCTGGCCAGACATCCAGCTCTAAGGGCACTGCCCCACAAGCAACAGCACAGAAGTAAGGGTGGCAATACTATACCAGGTCATCCTTACTTCTGAGCTGCTGCTGGCAGCAATGCTGCCTTCAGAGCTGGGCTCCGGGCCAGCTGCTGCCGCTCTCGGCCACCCAACTCTGAAGGCAGCGCCACCATGAGCAGCAGCGCAGAAGTAAGGCAGGCAATACCGCGAGCCCCCTACAATAACCTTGTGACACCACCCACACATGCACACAATCACCTTTTGGGTAAGGACCCCTACAGTTTTACCACTGTGAAATTTCAGATTTACATATCTGAAATCATGAAATTACAATTTTTAAAATCCTGTGACCGTGAAATTGACCAAAATGGACTGTGAAGTTAGTAGGGCCCTAGCCATGAGTCTCATAAAATGAAAAAGTGAACAAACTTTAAAAGCTTTCCAGGTCATCTTTAATGCGTCATAACTTACATTATTTTGCCAACATTCCAGAATGGAAACAATAATTTTAATAGTAATTCATGTATTAACTATCAGCTCTTGTTACCACAAGACTATCATACTTTTACATTGAGTCTTTTGTAGCCCCCAGCCCACCCACTTAGCATCCAGGCCCACCCCCAAGACCCAGCTCTGCTCCGGCCCCAGTGCTTGCCTGGCTCTGCCCGCCTGCCCGGTGTTCCAGCCAGGGAGTGGGGTCAAGGCACCGGGGCTTGGCCCCATTCCCCAGCAGAAGCACCAGGTGAGCAAAGCGGGGCAAGCCCCCACACCTAACCCTGCTCTCTGGTAGAAGCGCTGGGCGGAGCGGATTGGGGGATGGGAGCGCCCCAATTGGCTGGGGCCCCTAGGCATGACCCAGTGGTTAATCCACCACTGGGAGGAGGGCGGGCAAGCGAGTGTGCGGCTTGGTGGCAGAGGAGCTCCTCAAAAAAGGTAGGCCTGCCTCCTCGGGGAGCCAGGCCTGGCGTGGGGCGGTGGGACAGGAACGGGTGCTGGGAGTCATGCACGCTGGAGAGCGGCATCTCCTCCCGGAGCTGGGTGCGCATCCAGGGCCCCGGGGGGACCCTGGCCAGAGCATCCATCACCCTACGCAAGGCCTGCTGGAAGGGATGGGGGGAGGTGGGCCCCCCCGACCTCCTGTCATTGCCCGCCCACCCAAATGTCCCATCCTGTCTACGCCACTGGTAGGAAGTGTAAAATCTTCCAATTCTGCTTATGGCATCTCCTTCCAAAAATGTTTCCTTTTATCTTGAATATCTCAGACATTCTTTAACAAATTATTTTGAGGTATCCTACAGACATTTAAAATACAATATTTCATATTAACAGGGCTTGAAAACAGCTGGATGTGTAAAACTTGGTAAGTGATTAATTTAGTTCTTGAATGTAAATGAAACTTTCAAACTAACAACTTGCCTTGTTACAGTCCGTTGTGAGTTACCTTGAAGTAATGATGGGAGGCCAAAAGGAGTTAGTTACCCTGTTTGACCTAGCTACTGAATTGACCTAGCTGCAGGGGATGCGCATTGCATAGTCACCAAACGTCTTAAATTCTTTATCCTTTTTTAAATCTACCATAGTTTTTGTAGCCTATAGCCTGTTGCACTTTGTTACAATAATAGTTAGGTTTACAACAACATGACTTAAAAATTATTCCTACCCAATTGTAGCCGTTATACTAATATACAAACGAAGTCTTATCTTTTCACCTTCATTTCCAAACTACTCTTCTACTCATACGTCTGTATGTACTATATAAATATTGAGTTAATTTTCATTTTATTTTACAGTATGAGCTAATTTTCACAAACACTCTATTTTGGAGCTTCATTAATGAGGTTAAATTGGTGTAAGCCTGAAGTATTTACAATGAATTCTGTTCTATTGCTCAGAAGCACCAAATACAAGCTGAAAGGAAAGCATGAATACACCTACTTATATGAATATATTAAAGATACTGTGAACTTAAATCGTATTTTACATAGTTACCTTTGATACTAGTTGGTTAGAAAATAAAAACGGAAAGGAATTTTTAAATCTTCTTTACTTCATATTGATATAAGTGAGACTTTAATATGGGGATTTCTCTAAGATTGGTCAGTGAAGACCAGTGGAATTAGTTCAACTGCTGAAACTTTACTATAAGCACTTTCAGTTCTCAGTGCTGCAGTTCCTGGGTTACAAACACTTCAGGGAAGGGTTAAAAGAAAAAATAACTGTTTCTACTGGAATAAAAACATTTTTATTAGCCATGGATTTTATAAAGGCTGTTTTCTACAGAGGGTAAAATTTGAATCAAGTTTGACTTGAAAGCATCATTTTGAAATTAAGAATACCACAAAAATTGCTTGCCTAACATATTTATATTAACATCTCTTGTTTTCCAGATAATCTTGAAATGGGCAACAAAACACCAGCTGATACTATACCTCAGATTCCTCTTTCTAGTTCCACTGATAGAAGAGGTCAAACTACAGAAATTCCAGTAGAAATCACAGATATTGGTAATTGCCATTCATTCAAAACTGACCCTTTTATGTATTTGTTTAAATTTAGTACATAAATATATAAATGTTTACTCGTTCAGTGTATACATTCCATTTAGTAGCGCTTTTAAAAAGTAGCATCCTTTAAAACATGGAAGTTAAATTCTATTGAGGAAAATAGAAAGAAGCATAAACTCTGGAAAATCAAGTGTAAAAATATAATTAGGAAGGCCAAAAGAGAATTTGAAGAACAGCTAGCCAAAGACTCAAAAAGTAATTGCAAGAAGTGTTTTAAGTACATCAGAAGCAGGAAGCCTGCTAAATAACCAGTGGGGCCAATGGATGATTGAGATGTTAAAGGAGCACTCAAAGATAAGGCCATTGCGGAGAAACTAAATGAATTCTTTGCATCGGTCTTCACGGCTGAAGATGTAAGGGAAATTCCCAAACCTGGGCTATTCTCTTTAGGTGACAAATCTGAGGAACTGCTTTAATGATTACAACACATTTTCACTGTATAGTTACGAAAACCCGAGGAAATAAACAATTTTCCAAAATCATGGTATTTGGGGGAATAAAATAAGCAAATTATAAAAGACTGTAATTTGGCGTTGTGGATTAAGTGCCTTCCAAATTTGGGTTTAAATAGTGAAATATAAAAGTATCTGAATGGTTCATGTTTGTAGTTATTACAAGCATCTTGTGTTTATAACTCTTGCATTGAGACTACATGAAGTTTTGTAAGTCCCTGAAAATAGGAATATCTTAAGTGGGAGATGCTGAAACAGCTTTAACAATAGCAATTCTTCTCAATGCTAATATTTCTGAATTTGCTTTTTTCAAAGTTGACAGAATTTAAATGTTCTCTGTTTTTAGGTTTTGGTAACCGTTGTGGAAAGCCAAGAGGACCAAGAGAGCCACCATCAGAATGGACATGATGAAAAAGAAAATGGTCACTCTGGAAAAGTCAAGTGCCACTGAAAACGAAATAAATAGTATTCCGCTCTTTACTTTTTGGGGACTAACACACAACAGTGTAGTTATAACTACAGAATGGTACACTTTTTACTTTACTTCCCACATAAAACCTTAAATATTATTCACAAAAGTGGATTCCAGTATTACAACCTAACTTTTTGCTGGGGCCATCTACCTGCCTTATTACACCTAGGAGAAAGTATTACATATGGTTTATTTTGTAACTTCCAAGTATTATTGCCTTAATGTCTTTTAACCCTGTTACACGCTGCTTGTAGACATTTGTTAATATAGTGATACTTTTGACAAATTGAGTTTATGGACTACTTTTTGCTAACTTTTGATTACCATGTATGCATTATTTTGTATATGTACAGGGCAAGTAGGAATATAATTTGATAAAGTTGCAATCATAAAATATTAACAGAAGATGTAAGAAATCTCTGCACGTTCTAAATTCATGTGTATCTTATTTGTAAATTATTTGCCCTGAAATTTTAGAAAACAGTTTCTGATTTAAAAACAAAAAAATTCTGGACATACAGCCAGAATTGCAGGTTTGCAGAGATAAAGATTGTAATACGTTTTGTAAATTGTAAGCAAAAGGTTATTTTTATATTATATACTGTTGGTCAGACCTAATTTGTTCCGGTTTTCATCTAGTCATGGAGATTCAGTAAGTGCCTTGGAACAATATTGAATTCTCTTAGCCTATGTATGTTGCTTCAGTGTTTGAGTTCATCTGGGTTTAGAAATTTATAAAAACAAAAAAATGTATCTGACCTGCCAGTAAAATAGAATTCATTCTAAGTAACCAACACTCGTTAGTTTTCATTTTAATATTTCACAAATTTCAATTTATAGAGATGAATTTCCTAAAAACTTCCTACATAATAACTGGTTTAATGCTACAGTATAATATGGTGTGTATTTCTACTTTTGTACAAACATTTCAGGACACACTGGTAAAGGGACTATTTGAGAGCCATTATTTTCCATTGTGCTGGTAAAAATAGTATTTTGATCATTCAGCAAGTGTGTGTATGTATGTGTGAAAGCAACTTATCATATGAAGATTCACATAGAGCCCTTGCAGCTACACTGTATCTTGGCAGCGTACCATGCCAAGGATTAATCCTTATAAGGATTCTCTACTTATAAACTTTGTTTCTGTAATAATGATAGACTCTTTAAATTAAAGAAAGTACCTCAAAATTTCATTGAGTGTTTTTACTTATAAGGAACATGTATATTATTCAAAAGTGAACTAGAGTACATTGGGGTGGGCCAGGTCATATTCAGCTGTTTAAGTTTGTAGTTCTTCAGTGCTCATTACTGTAAAAATGAAACAACCTAATGGATGCTAAAAAAATATATTTTCTGTCAACTTCCTTAGAGATTCTGCTTAATTACAATGCAAAAAAACAGTAGAAATGAGTTTAGTAGTAAAGCATATGAAGATTTTTTTATAACCTGTTTTTATTAATGAAAGTAGTGACTGAAACCTTCGTACATGGGTATCTGCTGTTCTGGACACTAGTCGTGGATTTGACAGTGTCTTTTCTACCACAATAGGGGGCAATTCAGTCATTTTCCCTCCGTGTCTCTGATTTCAGGCTCACTGCTATCCACAAAAGAGAGCTTTAGAGAGTGAGAAGTTAATCTAGCAGACTGCTAGGAACTTCTATAGAATTGGTGGTTCTTCACGTAGTTGCAGTCAGGTGTGTGTCGCCCAGCACATGGAAGCCAGGGAATTTTGCTTAGCAGTACCTGTTTGGATGGTGCTCTGGCCCTTCCCCTCGCTATTAAAGGGCAGCACCACCCACCCCCCTTAGTTCCTTCTCACCACCCCAGGCTAGAGTCAGAGCATTCTGTGTGGTGTTTCACCTCACACTGTTTCTGTTTCTCTGGGAATTTATTGTATATAGTTCATTGTTAGTGTAGCTTAGTAGTACCCTTAGGTTAAGTTATAGTAATTAGGATGGATAGTTGCCCTGGGTGATGCCCCTACCAGAGTTTAAACATTGTCTGTTGTGTGGGGTAGCTATCCCCAGTAGTGACCCTCTCACGTGGTTTTTGTTGTGCCTGCAAGAGGGGCACATTTAGGAAAGGTTCTCTATATACAATTCATTTAAGAAGAGGATAAAGGTGGCAAGAGACCTTGTATCTGAAACAGTGCCTCTTAGAGCAGGCCATGACCCCTGCTTCAGAACCAGGGATCTCTTAAGGTCCTCTAGCCCTGCGCTCTTCTTTGTAGCCAACACTGTGTGGTTACTGGGTTGAGTTGTGGTACATCCCCTAACAGGAAGAGAGGTCATTCTCCTTCCTCAGGTCCTTCGAGGAAGAGTTCCCATGAGACCAACCAGGCCTGTTCCAGGACTTGGAGGGACTCCTCATTGTCTTCTAAGAGGAGTGCTGACCAGCACTGAGAGTCTTTTGGTATGTATTATAGAGCTGGCCCATCTAGCCCCTCCATAGTACCACATTTAGACTCTGTATCGTCACCTCCAGTATTGGCCATTAGGCACTCGTTGAGTCCAGTACCAATGACAACAGCATTGGCACCAATCATCTCCATGCCATTGGAACAGTGTCAGACCTGCTTTGCCTTTATGTTCATGATTCCCCTATAGTCCAGGGGTTGTCAGCTGACATGGCTTCTACCTCTGTCTCTTCTGCTGTGCCACTGGCAACATCTGGTTGGGTTGCAGAGCTGTCTCACTTGTCAGCACCATATTCCACGCCACCTGAGGCTAAGACTGCAGCGTCTCAATCAAAGTCCTTTGTGGTATTGAGAGGTTCATCAGCATGGATGCTGTCTTCAGTACTGATGATGTCCTTACTACAGACACTTTCATCCGGTTCAGCTGAACTCGGACTTGGCTCTGTTGTTTGCTCCAGTACTGACAGCATCGACTACTCATTCATCCTCGGCACTGATGACTTCTTTGTATTGGGTTCTGGATGAGGCTGACGGTTATTTCTTCCTCAGGAGTGGCTCCACAGTTCCCACCAGATGACTTCTAGGGCTTCTCAAGATCTGGTTTGGGAACTTCTTCCTCTTCCCCCTCACCTTCGAAGCACTGTTCTCAATCCTTGGATCACCATCAGTACCGGAACCAACACAAATCCCTCAGAAAGGATGGGGTCCCTGGCCTAGTACCTACTGGCCTCCGTTGTTCCCTAACCCTTCTTTTCCAGATGATTCTGCAATATTCTTCCTCACCGGTGTCTGAGAGACATCCTTTCCCAAGCGATAGCAAGGTTTTTACAGGCAGGGTTATAAGTCACGGAGGTGAAGGTCTTCTGGGTCCAATTTCATTCAGCCAGCTCGCTGTCCAGCATGCAGCCATTTTAACTTGCATGTCCAGGACAGCATTCCAGTTGTGACCTGCCCTTCTGTCTCCTCAGTTTGGAAACAGGCTGTCTTGCTTTTACAGGGCTTGGGATATGGTTACCATGGACAAAGGCTGCATAAGCACTGAGATACAATTCCAGCATGTCCCTCCTGGCTGCCCCCCTTCAAGGGACCCCCTCTTATGAGACACTTCTCCTTCAGCAGGTCCAGGCTGCTTGTGCAGGGAGCTATAGAGGAGGTTCCCTACAGCATCAGGGGAAGGGGTTCTACTCCCAGTATTTCTAGGTCCGCAAATCGAAAGGAGGGAGGAGATCTATCATTGATCTCCGCAACTCAACAGATATATCAGATACATGAGGTTCCATGAGGTCACCCTAGCAACTAACCTCCTGCGTTGAGAAGACTGGTTTGCTGTCCTGGCCTTCAGGATGCTTATTTCCACATGGAAATCCTCCCAAGCCACAGGAGGTTCCTGAGATTTGTCATGGCAGGTCAACACTTATCAGTACATTGTGCTGCCCTTCATCCTGTCCTCAGCAATTTGTTTTTTTACAGCATGCATGGCCATAATCTCAGCTTATCTCAGAAAGAGATACTCATTTGTGCCTGCGAGATTGGTTAGTGAGAGGCAAGTCCAGAGAACAATTCCTCCCCCATGGTCAAGGAGCTGTAATGTGAATTGGATCTCTAGGTCTCACACTGAACAGAGAGAAGTTGGCATTAACATCATCTCAAAAAATTGACCTCATTAGAGCTCTACTAGATTCTACAAGTTCGAGAGTGTTTCTACTGAATTAATGTTTTCAAGCGATTCAGAACCGGTGTCTGGCAATTCAATCTCAACCTTCAACTACAATCTATGTATGCCTAGGGTTACTAGGCCGTATGGCTGCATGCGTTTTTGTTGTCCAGCTTGCATGTCTACTCCTTCGCCCTCTTCAAGCATATTTCAAGGTAGTCTGTCATCCATGTTGTCATTAGACAGGCTTATCCAAGTCCCTGTGGAGATTCTGTGCTCCTTTCAGTGGTGGACAGTTCCCTTTGTGCATTTCCCACCGAACAGGACTGTAGTCAGCGATGCCTCCTCAATAGGCTGGGGAGTGTATCTAAGGGCATTGAAGGTTCAGGGCTTGTGATTGGAATAGGAAGTTTCCCTCCATGTCAACATCCTGGAGCTCTGGACCATTTACAGTGCCTGCTGTGCATTTTGGGATCACATCAGGCGCACGGCAGTTCGTATACATACCGACAGTACCATCGCAGTGTATTATGTGAACAAGCAGGGAGGATCCCACTCCAACCAGTTGTAAAGTTGGGCAGTTCTGCATCAGGAGAGCATCATCCCAACAGTCCAGAATCACTTGGCAGTACATGTCGGGAGGAATTTCTTCCAGAATCTTGAATGCTCTCTGAAGTCAATGTGCTTAGCTCCATCTTCGCAGAATGGGGTGTTCCAACTATCAATCTCTTTGCAATGAGACACAGCAAGAAATGCCATTCAATTTTGCTCTCAAGTGGATCTCAGTCCAGGCTCCTTAACTGATGCCTTCCACCTTAGTTGGGGATCAATTTTGATGTACGCCTCCCTCTTATCCCAATAATCCCACAGGTCATTCTCAAGCTGAAGTTGGATCATGCCAAAGTGATTCTCGTTGGTCCAACTTGGCCAAAGCAATATTTGTTCTCCAACCGTCTCAATCTGTCAGTTCCGCCTCCCATATCTCTTCTTCATCCTAATCTGCTGATTTATCTCTATGATTTGCATCCAGTGCTCAGTACTTACAACTCATGGAGTGGGTGCTACATGGCTGGAGGAGAAGGAGCGATGTTTGGAAGCTGTTCGACAGTTGTTGCTTAACAGCAGGAAGCCCTCTACTAGAGCAACTTGGCTAAATGGAAGCGTGTTTCAGATTAGTCACTTGCTTGGGGAATTCAGCTGATGCTGGCCTGTATTCAGGATGCTTTGGAGTACCTATTTCACCTTCAGTATTCTGGTCTCTCTCTCTCACCTTGTTTTAGGATTCATTTGGGAGCAATCTTGGCATTTCATCCGCTCATCCAAGGGAAGTCAGTTTTTCTTGAACCCCTTGTGTTGAGGTTTCTAACGGGAATCATTCATCTCCATCCACCTCTGAAAGAGCTTGTTCACTTGTGGGACCTTAATACTGTCCTGAGGGGGCTCCGTTTGAGCCTCTAGCAACCTGTTCTCTATCCCTCCTGTGCCAGAAGACAGCCTTCCTTGTAGCTATAACAACTAAATGATTTCTTTAGTGGAGTTCTTTCCTAAACCACATTCCAATTCGGATGAACAGTGACTTGACATGTTGGATGTAAGACAATGCTTGGCATTCTACCTGGACAAAACTAAGCCTTCTCAGGCATCACCTCATTTGTTCATCTCGTATGCAGATTGGATGAGGGGTCAGGCAGTCTCTGTGCAAAGTATTTGCAGGTGGATAACTTCCTGGAAATCAGCATGTGAAGTAGCTCAGACCATGCCTCCTCAGAGATTGGGGGCTCATTAGACAAGGGTCCAAGCAACACTGATAGCATTCATCAGTTATGTTTCAGTACTGGACATGTGCAGAGCTGCAAACTATGTAGAAAAGACCAGGTAGATCAGGCACTATGTGATATACCATGGCATCTAGGTCAGATGCAAACTTCAGGAAAGCAGTCCTGCAGCCATTCTTTCAGTAGACTCCAAGTCCCACATCCTAAGACAAAGATCCCCAAACTGTGAGGTGCCCTGCTCCGCCCCCTGCTCTGCTCTAGCAGCAGCTCCCGGCTGCAGCTTCCGTTCCCAGCCATGGCCCCTGTCCCGGCCGCAGCTACGGCTCCGTTCCCAGCCCCAGCCCTGCCCCCCAGTTGTGGCTCCAGCCTCGGCCACCTTACCCCTGTCCACATGCCCCACCCCACCCCCGCTCCCAGGAGCCATGACCCCGCTCCTGGTCCCGGCTTCCGGGGATGGCAGGGGGTCATGGACAAGGGTAAGGGGGGGGCGCAACCATGAAAAGTTTGGGGACCACTGTCATAAGAGTACTGCTTGTGAGTCACCTGGGTAGAATACAAGTCTGCAACCACTTGAAAAGGAAAAGACGGTTACGTGGCTGTATTATAATTGTTCTCTGGGACATAGGGGGAGACGTGTATTCCTCGACCCACACTCCATCCCCTTTGTATCG
Source organism: Emys orbicularis (assembly GCF_028017835.1). NCBI lineage: Eukaryota > Metazoa > Chordata > Testudines > Emydidae > Emys > Emys orbicularis. The sequence continues at coordinate 27,126,801 of NC_088683.1, read as the reverse complement.
GAGTCTCTACTACTGATGTTCACTGTGAAGGAATTGGGTGTGGGGGAGGGTGTCAGGGTGGCACTGCCCTTAAATAGCTAGGTCAGAGGCTAGAGCCACAGGGCACAAGCACTGCCCCCATGGGTACTGGTAAACAAAATGTTCTGGCTTCAGTGCACTGGGCACATGCACACCTGAGTGGAATACAGCAAGTAACCATCTTTTTTTCTCAGCAAATGGACTGTTACCAATGTGATGAGCCCACGTCCTGCAACTGCCTTCTTTCTGGCTCCCTTGGAACATCAGTGAGGCCTAGCTCAGTTGCTATATTTACCACACTTTCCAATGGCTTCCTTATCTGGCTGCCTGGCCAGCAAACTATTCAGATAGCTGTAATCTGCAGGAAACAAGTGAACCTGAATGTTGTTCCTCCATGTGTACACCAGAGATGGCTAACTTAGCTGCCACCTTATTAGGCCTGCTTGCAAGTTCTTTAAAGAGTAATGCATACAGCAGAGTGGTCTAGTAGCTCTCCGGTTTGCCAGTGCCAATGGACAATCCAAATGCAACTTTGCAGTAGAAGTCAGTATTAAGTGAAAAGTGTGCCAACCATGTGATTTGGATATGTATTATAACTAGGCAGTTCCATATTTTTCAGGTTAAATAGTACTTGGGATTTACAGACTGAAAACTGGAAGATGTACAAAGTGTCTTTACGTAACTTTGCATTTGACTCATGGCACTGACTGTCTTATCTAGTACACAAACATTTATAAAGGCCATTTGGTAGTGTTTCAATTTGCAATACATTCAAGAGATTCTTTTTCTTGGAATTGCATAAATTCTTTAGCACTGGGGGTTGTGACCCCTCAGGGAGTCATGAACTGTCAGCCTACACCCCCAGACCCCACTTCACCACCAGCATTTATAATAGTGTTAAATATAAAAAATGTGTTTTTAATTTATGGGGGGTCACAATCTGAGGGCTTGCTGTGTGAAAGTGGTCACCAATACAATAGTTTGAGAACTACTGCTTTAGCATTACTCAGCATTTGGTTTTGCCATAAGAAATCTGAGAATTTTCTATGCTTCAGTAGTAAATTGAAGTATTACTGAGGTTTTGAACTGTGAAACCAAAACTATCTTGTTTGTATTACCTTTGAGTTCTTATTGTCACTTTTTTACTTGTACACAATTGTCTGCTATATCCTATTCATCTGACTTTTATACTTACATATTTAATCTGTTTTGGAGACTCGAGTAAATTGACCATGTTAATGTAAGGCAGAACTTGCCACTGGCAAGTACCTGAGCCTGTGCAATGCTAAGAGCTATGCAGCATTGGGGCCTTATATTTTGAAATAGATCCATATTACCTGTATATTTCTTGAACTGTTGTGGCAGCTTCCTTAGCCAATATAACAACTTCTGCATGTATTATATATATAAAAAGCCAAGAACCTGTACTTTTGTTCCCATCATTTGTTTCCTTATTGCAGTAGGAATAGCTCTAATACCAAGGGAAGGAGTGAGGAGTAGGATGCCCTTTCCTGTTCACTCATAGGGAAAAGTTATTTTCTGTTAGACCACTTGAACTCATTGGAGTAGAGGCGTTTGTTACATTTCCAATACACTTAGGAAATTCTCTGCCAATCCAAATGTAGGCCACCTCAAAAGGTCAAATAAACTTGTTCAACCCTATTTAATTCCTTTCTGGAATAAGCTGTTAATAGTTAAGATACAATTTCTGTTTCCCAAATAATGTGCAATAATAGCAGCCCCTTCTCATATTGGCAGCAGTTCTTTCAGGTCTAAAACCAACTTGATCACTCCAACCAAATTCCATATCACTTTGTGCAACCTGGTTGATAACTTTCCATCACTGGAGTTACCGCACTGACTTGTATTTTTATTAAGTATTTTTCTAATTATATATTGTACCTTTTGAATAACCTAGGTGTATTGATACTGAACGAAAAACAAGTAAACACTCACTACATGCATGTAAAGTTAAAATGAATTCCTCTTTCAATCGAAACACTCAAATGCCCTTAAACAAATCTCTCAGGAAAAAAATTGCCTTATTCCCTGTAACTGGACTGTATTCATAATTTAATCATACATTAATCACATGTATGGCGTAATGGATTATTATTTACTTTAATAGTATTCATTGAGCAGGCTCTCTTATCGGGACTTTCCATTTATTAGAGATATAGCAGCATACCATTCTTTGTTATACTTCTCTAATCTTTCCTTATCTATCTGTTGTGAGTGCTCGCAGCCTTTCTATTATGAATATTTAAACAAGTCTTAAATCTATATTTTTATAGATCTGTACAATCTGCATAAATTGCTCATTTCAATTGGATTTTTTGTTTTTGTGTATTAAACTCTTTCTTTTATTTTTGTTGTCTCATTAGTGCTATAAGTAGTTCCTCCTCTGGTGGCTGAGTCAATGACTGCTTAGGCCTGGTCTACACTAGGAGCTTATATCGAATTTAGCGCCGTTACATCGAATTAACCCTGCACCCGTCCACACCAGGAAGCTACTTAGTTCGATATAGAGCTCTTTTAAATTCGACTTCTGTACTCCTCGAAAACGAGAGGAGTAGCGCTAAATTCGAAATTGCAATATCGAATTAGGCTAGGTGTGGATGGAAATCGACGGTAATAGCTCCGGGAGCTATCCCACAGTGCACCACTCTGTTGACGCTCTGGACAGCACTTCGAGCTCGGATGCTCTGACCAGCCACACAGGAAAAGCCCCGGGAAAATTTGAATTCCTTTTCCTGTCTGGCCAGTTTGAATCTCATTTTCTGTTTGGAGAGCTCAGCAGCACTGGCAACGATGCAGAGCTCTCCAGCAGAGTTGGCCGTGCAATCTAATAGAAAGAGGGCCCCAGCATGGACTGATCGGGAAGTCTTGGATCTCATCGCTGTGTGGGGCGATGAGTCCGTGCTTTCAGAGCTGCGCTCCAAAAGAAGGAACGCAAAGATCTACGAGAAGATCTCTAAAGCCATGGCAGAGAGAGGATACAGCCGGGATGCAACGCAGTGCCGCGTGAAAATCAAGGAGCTGAGACAAGGCTACCAAAAAACCAAAGAGGCAAACCGACGCTCCGGATCCCAGCCCCACACATCACGTTTCTACGAGGCACTGCATTCCATCCTAGGTGCGGCCGCCACCACTACCCCACCACTGACCGTGGACTCCGAGGATGGGATATTGTCCACGGCCGGTTCCTCCTCGGAAATGTTAGGTGACGGGGAAGATGAGGAAGGAGATGAGGAGGACGAGGCAGTCGACAGCGCTTGCACCGCTGATTTCCCCGACAGCCAGGAGCTCTTCATCACCCTTACCGAGATCCCCTACCAACCATCCACAGCCGGTACCCCGGACACCGAATCAGGGGAAGGATCAAGCAGTGAGTGCTTTAAACATCTAAACATTTCATTTTAACATAACTGGAATATTTATATTGTTAAGAATGGGCTTTTCAGTCACTCATTTAAACATAGAAACTTTTATTTATAACAAAACAGGAATATTAACTATATTAGTAATTTGTTGTTCATGATTTAGTTGGCTTAGTGAACTATTTACTCCTAACTATGTATAGAAAATCAAGTACTGTCCGGATATTCATGATTAGTCCACCACAGGACGCTCCAGTCTGTAGTCCCTTATGCTGAACTTAAATGAAAAGGCGGTCAATGTGCCCGGGAATGGACAGACAGTCCTCCTGGGATAGCTCGGCATAGCTCTCCTGGAGGTACCGCTCCAGCATGCGCATGAGGTTCCACGGCAGGGCGATCTTGTTCGGTCCCCCGTGGTAACAGACGTTCCCACGCCATGAGTCCATCAGGTAGTCGGGGATCAGTGCGCGGCACAGCATGGCAGCATACGGCCCAGGCCTCTGCATGCTCTCACGCAGCATCCTTCCCCTCTCGGTCTCCGAGATCCTCATGAGTGTAATGTCACACATGACGCCCTGCTTTAAATTAGGGAGGGGAATGTTAGTATTGGGACTGCTTTACAGCCACGCGGTGGAGGCGGCAGAGGGGCAGCATACAGGGATCTTTCCCGGGGACAGCCGCGAGGTGGTGGGACAGGGGCAGAGCTCATGCTTCCCTGATTGCTGCCAGCCGAGAGTGGCCTTGCATTCAGTGCGAAAGGAGCCCAGTGCTACTATTACATTTTTAAGCTGCCACAAGTCTACGGCTTACCATGTTTTCCTGCGGCAGAAGTAGAGGTGTCCTGCAACGCTTCTCCGATCGCAACTGCAGGACCCCAGACACATAAGGCGAGGGCCGAAAATTCGACCTTGTCCTGAGTGCGCATGTGAAAGGTCCAGTGCATGGTGTTGTTCACAGAGAAAGACCATGTTCTTTGTTAGCAACTTCATTTATCTGTCTCAGGAATTTACTCCCTTTTTCCCATTCCCACAGACACATCTGCGACTGTCTCCCAACCCAGCCTGGCATCACACTCCCAGAGGCTAGCGCAGATTAGAAGAAGGAAGAGAAAGACGCGGGAAGACATGTTTTATGAACTTATGGAGTGCTCACGAGAGCAGGCAGCCCAGACGACACAGTGGAGGGAGAACTTGTCACAAATGCACAGAGCAGTCATGGAACGGGAGGAGAGGTGGCGCCAGGAGGACCAGCAGGCTACTCAAACCCTGCTTGGACTAATGAGGGAGCAAACGGAGACGCTCCGGCGCCTAGTGGATGTTCTGCAAGACCGGAGGCAGGAGGACAGAGCCCTGCTGCTGTCTATCTCTGACCGCCCTCCCCCGCCACCAAGTCCCACACCCCCCTCACCAAAAGTACAAAGAAGGAGGGGCGGCAAGGGCCGTTAAAACTGTCAGTCGGCCCCTGCACACTGCTGCAGCAATGGAAGGCTCTCGTTCCAAAGTTTGAAAAGTCCTTTCCTACCCATCTCACAATAGCCCACGTCCAAGTTTCCTCCCCCCCCTTTTAATGTGCGGTTCATAATAAAACATCTGTTTCTGTTAAGTACTGTTTCCGAGAGTGTCTTTTGGAGGGGATTCTGTCTGAAGGGGGGGAAGGGGTTTGTTACTTGGACAGGACAGTCACCTGTAGCAGGCTACAGAGGCGGGGGCAGGTCCAGCATCAGGACACATACACAGCACAGTCACCAGTTACCCTGGTCAGTCTGGGAGGCGGTTTTCTTGTTCTGGGGTGCGAGGAGGTTGATCTGTGACTTTGTGGCGGGGGAGGGCAGTTAGAGATCCTATACCGCGGTCCTTATCCTGGATCACAGAGCCACGCAGCAGGGGATCTGTTACCCTCCGCCCCCTGCCAGAAAGTCACTTGGCCGACACATACATGCAGTCCCGCCCAGGACTGCTGGCAGGCTGCGTTGAAACAACCAATCCAGCACTGCGGAGCCTGTCATTCCCGGACTTTAGAAGCATCATTTGCATCAAAACACTAAGCCCGCCCCCCGCCACAGTCTGCATCCCCGGTTTAAAACATTCCCGCGAAAACAGTAAAAAAGAGAACCTTGTTCATTAACAGAACAGAACAGATTTTATTTGCTGGGAAGGTGGGGAAGGGGGTATGTAACTTGGAAGGATAGTCAACAGTAACTGGGTAAAGAAACGGGGGCAGGTTCAGCATCTGTGTCCACAAAGTAAAAAGTCACTGGAGACCCTGTTCAGTCAGGAACCTGGCTTTCAAAGCCTCCCTGATGCACAGCGCGTCCCGCTGTGATCTTCTAATCACCCTGCTGTCTGGCTGGACGTAATCAGAAGCCAGGCTATTTGCCTCAACCTCCCACCCCGACATATAGGTCTCCCCCTTGCTCTCACACAAATTGTGGAGCACACAGCAAGCAGCTATCACAATGGGGATATTGGTCTCGCTGAGATCACAGCGAGTGAGTAGGCTTCTCCATCTCCCCTTGAGACGGCCAAAAGCACACTCCACCACCATTCTGCACTTGCTGAGCCGGTAGTTGAATAGTTCTTTCCCTGAGTCCAGTGCGCCAGTGTAGGGCTTCATGAGCCAGGGCATTAGCGGGTATGCAGGGTCCCCGAGGATGACTGTAGGCATCTCCACATCCCCAACAGTTACTTTGTGGTCCGGGAAGTAAAGACCCTCCTGCAGCCGTCTACACAGACCAGAGTTCCTGAACACCCTAGCGTCATGAACCTTGCCAGGCCATCCAACGTAGATATTGGTAAAACATCCCCGATGGTCCACCAGTGCTTGCAACACCATGGAAAAGTAGCCCTTCCGGTTGATGTACTGGCTGGCCTGGTGGTCCGGTGTCAGGATAGGGATGTGAGTCCCATCTATAGCCCCACCGCAGTTTGGGAATCCCATCTCGGCAAAGCCATCTCTGATGAGCTCCACGTTTCCCAGGGTCACTACCTTAGATAGCAGTAGCTTGACGATTGCCCTGGCTACTTGCATAACAGCAACCCCCACGGTAGACTTGCCCACGCCAAACTGGTTAGCGACGGACCGGTAGCTGTCTGGCTTTGCGAGCTTCCAGAGGGCTATGGCCACTCGCTTCTGGACAGTCAGGGCTGCCCGCATCCGGGTGTCCTTTCGCTTCAGGGCAGGGGACAGCAACTCACACATAAGAACATAAGAACATAAGAAAGGCCGTACTGGGTCAGACCAAAGGTCCATCTAGCCCAGTATCTGTCTACCGACAGTGGCCAATGCCAGGTGCCCCAGAGGGAGTGAACCTAACAGGCAATGATCAAGTGATCTCTCTCCTGCCATCCATCTCCATCCTCTGACGAACAGAGGCTAGGGACACCATTCTTACCCATCCTGGCTAATAGCCATTTATGGACTTAGCCACCATGAATTTATCCAGTCCCCTTTTAAACATTGTTATAGTCCTAGCCTTCACAACCTCCTCAGGTAAGGAGTTCCACAAGTTGACTGTGCGCTGCGTGAAGAAGAACTTCCTTTTATTTGTTTTAAACCTGCTGCCTATTAATTTCATTTGGTGACCCCTAGTTCTTGTATTATGGGAATAAGTAAATAACTTTTCCTTATCCACTTTCTCAACATCACTCATGATTTTATATACCTCTATCATGTCCCCCCTTAGTCTTCTCTTTTCCAAACTGAAGAGTCCTAGCCTCTTTAATCTTTCCTCATATGGGACCCTCTCTAAACCCTTAATCATTTTAATTGCTCTTTTCTGAACCTTTTCTAGTGCTAGAATATCTTTTTTGAGGTGAGGAGACCACATCTGTACACAGTATTCGAGATGTGGGCGTACCATGGATTTATATAAGGGCAATAATATATTCTCAGTCTTATTCTCTATCCCCTTTTTAATGATTCCTAACATCCTGTTTGCTTTTTTGACCGCCTCTGCACACTGCGTGGACATCTTTAGAGAACTATCCACGATGACGCCAAGATCTTTTTCCTGACTCGTTGTAGCTAAATTAGCCCCCATCATCTTGTATGTATAGTTGGGGTTATTTTTTCCAATGTGCATTACTTTACATTTATCCACATTAAATTTCATTTGCCATTTTGCTGCCCAATCACTTAGTTTTGTGAGATCTTTTTGAAGTTCTTCACAATCTGCTTTGGTCTTAACTATCTTGAGTAGATAGTTAAGACCAAAGCAGATTTCCACACAGTTCGAGGAAAGTCCCCTTCCGCATGCGAAAGTTGCGCAGCCACTGGGATTCATCCCAGACCTGCAGCACTATGCGGTCCCACCATTCCGTGCTTGTTTCACGGGCCCAGAATCGCCGTTCAACAGTATCAACAAGACCCAGTGACAGCGAGATGTCCTGGGCGCTGGGTCTCATGTTATCAGAGAGGTCGGAGCTAGTGTCCGACTTCATGCCATCACGGTGGTGCCGTAGCCTCCTCTCATGATTGATCTGCAGCTGCCTCTGGTACAAGTGGAGGAGAAGCTGCGAGGCGTTGAGAACTGCCACAACTGCAGCGATGGTCGCAGCGGGATCCATGCTCGCACTGCTGTGGCGTCCGCGCTGTCAGTAATCAGAAAAGCGCGCGAACTGATTTCCCGCCGGCGCTTTCAGGGAGGGAGGGCGTGAGTGACGGACGGATGACGACAGGCGCCCAAAAGCGCCCTCGACACATTTTTTTTCCCAGAAGGCATTTGGGGCTTGACCCAGAATTCCAATGGGCAGGGGGGACTGCGGGAACTGTGGGATAGCTGCCCACAGTGCACCGCTTCCAATGTCGACGCTTGCCCCGTTAGTGTGGACTCACAAAGTCTCACAAAGTCGAATTACTGTCCTTAGTGTGGACACACACGTTCGACTTAGTAATATCGATTCCACATAGTCGAATTAACTAAAATCGAAGTACTCTCGTAGTGTAGACAAGGCCTTAGGTTTGATGAAGGAATATTATCTTCCACTTTAAATTTTAGGTATACTATAGAGACCATTATTCATGCTGGCAGTTTTGCAAAATCTTAACCTGTATCCAAACCTCCCTTTTTTAGAAAAGTCACTGAAGAGGATTTGGTATGGCAGCTTTAGTGATTTCTGAAGTCCTCAAATTTCCTCGTCTCCTCCCTCTGCCCCCCCCCCCACTTTTATTTTGGCCTGGGTACTGGACTGAAACTGTCCTCATTTTGTTGGTCTGTATCTAATGATGAATGAACAGAATATGTCCAGGTAGACTTTTTTTTGGACTGTCAACGGCCATACTTCTCCTCTTCCCCCCTCTTTCCCCCCCCCCCCCCCCCACTGACATACGGTTCCTTTGGTACAGAAGTGCTACCTAGTAAGAGTGGATATAACCACTCCAGTGGCTCTGCTCCTATGTTTGAGAGTATAGATTTGGGCAATAGCTCTTCTGCTTTGATGCTGCTTTCATGCAGGGTATTACAGGGATCTTCTTTTGTTACCCCGCCTACTGCTCAGACCAGTGTTTGTCAGTTAGCTGCAACAGTACAAAATATGGTTTGTCCTTGTTTACACTTAGAGCCAAACAGTGTTTGGTACCACTTTAGCTACACGGATTGCTGACAATTGGTGTAAGTAAGTTTTATTTGGTAGTGTAGATAAGGCCATATGGTACTAAAGTAGTTACAATTAGTAGTATTTGAGCAGAGATGCTTCCTCACATTAAATGGGAGTGGGCTGCTGGCAAGGTGTCCTTCATGAAGGAGCCCTGCATCCTGGAATTTACACCCACTTTGGCCCTTGAGAACTTTGACCTGTTAACCTACAGGATACAGTGCAAGGTACATCTTTTCTCCTCCTTAGTATTTGCCAAAGGATGGGTAAAAATCTGATGACTGACTAGGATTTTTATTATATTTCTGGGGTAATTATTTTAATGTGGAGATTCCTGGATGGGCTATTTGCTTAACAGTTTCTGTTTTCAATTATTTTGGGGGTTATTCCAATTACATGTATTATAATTATAACTTAACACCTAGAGTAATGGTTAGACACTTCATAAATCTAAATAAAAATATTTAGTTAAATCTTCATATTTGCTTTTAGCAGCCCCTTTATTTTCATACTCTCATTTTATTCTTAGATATCACACTTATATAGCTCCCCAGGCAGCTATATAACAGTATTTTATCATACAGGGTTTTTTTTCTGCACAGATTCTTTTATTATTTTGATGTTTTGCTCAATTACACTTAAAATTGTTTAGCCTCTATTGGATCCATTTGTATTTGCCAGGTTTCAGGGCCTGCACTCCTATCTAACTATTCCTTGCAGTGCCAAAGAATATTACATTAGAAAACACTGTGACATTATAATACACCTCTACCCCAATATAACGCTGTCCTCGGGAGCCAAAAAATCTTACTGCGTTATAGGTGAAACCGCGTTATATTGAACTTGCTTTGATCTGCCGGAGTGCGCAGCCCCGCCCCCCCAGAGCATTGCTTTACCGCGTTATATCCGAATTCATGTTCTATCGGGTCGCGTTATATCGGGGTAGAGGTGTATTTGGCTCTTACATAGCACACTTCATCCATAGAGCTCAAGGAACTTTGGAAAGGAAGAGTATTATCTCCATTTTACAGATGGGAAGCTGACTCATAGAAGTGAAGTAACTTATCTAAGGTCCCACAGTGGGTCAGTGGCAGAGTTGAGAATAGATCACAGGTCTCCTGATTCCTAATCAACGATCCTATCTGTGTTGTATAGAGGGTGTGAAGGGTTTTTCTTGAATTGCTTACATGTCAGATGTCTATTAGATTTCTGTATTTTACATTTGTCTGTCCCTTACATATGATCAGATATAGGTAAATTTCAGATTTTAGATGTATTCAGATTTTAGGTCTGCTTCATTGCACTCTTCCCACATCTATGTGTGTTTATCTTGTAATTTTGCTAAGCTTTGATACCTTTTAAACATGGACCTCAACAACTTAATGTAGTTATTTTAAGATACTGTAATATATTTTGTCTTCTTTATTCTGTTTATACAAATGTTGTCGTAATATTTGCTGAGATTTGGAAATATTTTTTCATTAAACATGTCACTTGAGCTATAAAAACTACACTTCACCAGGAAATATTCCATTCTTAAAACAGTTAAACTACTGTATCATTCTGATCAAAAGCTTTTGCGGAATTTGGCTATAACTTGACAAAACTAAAAGGAACTATTGTTGCATTAGGTAAATAATCTCCATTGTTCTTGTTTCTACAGTTCATCCTAGAAATGGATCATGACCCTCATTAGAAGTAGCTTTGGATTTATTCTCCTTCTGTAAAACTAACAGATTTGTGAAAATTCTTGAAACATGTGTTCTATACATGGGTATAATTTTCTGTCCTCTTCTACTGATTAATTATTAGGCATCATTGTTGCCATGCTTAAAATCCCCAAGGAAAAATGCATAATGGAAGATGGGGTGCAGGAGTGCCAGAATCTGGGTACAAGTGTTGGGGCCACCGTCGCCAGAACTGTGGCCCTGACCCCTACGTCTCTTACCCCTAGGGCCCTGCCTCCTGGCTGGGCCGGAAGCTGCAGCCAGGCAGTGATAAGAACCGCCCAGGGAGCCCGGGCCACTGTGTGGAGCCCTGGACCCTCCACCTGCCCTGGGCGGGGGCTGAGGTGCCCAAGAGCAGCCCCCAACCTGTGTCCCTGCTGCCTGGGGCACACCACTGCCAGTGGGACCCAGGGGTGAGGGCTCCAATCTGGCCTCCTGCCCCATCCCTGGGGCCTGCAGACACGCTCTGCAGGGAGAGGAGGCCCTGCCCCAGCTGGGAGGCAGCGGGGAGACCTGGGAAGGTCACAGGCAATGAGGAGCCGAGCAGGGAGGGCTCCTCCTGTGCAGCTGCTGCTGCTCCTGGCCCAGTCTCTGTCACCGTCACACTCCACCTGGGCTCACTCAGTGCCTGCGCCCAGCTCCCACTGACAGGCTGCCCCCCACTCCCACCTGGGCTTTGTGCACGAGGCAGCAACCACTGCTCCTCCTGTCGCCTCTGGCCTGAGGCTTGCAGTTTGGAGGGGGCAACATCCCCCTGTGCTCTTGGCGACACCAACTATGCCCAGGTCACCACCACTCTGCACCTGCCTGAGGCTATTACGCCCATGTTAAAAAGTAGGCAGGCATGGCCCTCCCACTTCCAAAAGTGGGGGACATAGCCTCCCTGTCCTCTCTGGTTCTGGTGTCCCTGGGCCTCCAAGGTGTGGGGGCCCAAAATGTTCTTTGTGCCCATGGCCCCTATAAATCTTAATCCGCCTCTGGATGTGCAGGAGATCAGACTAGATGATCATGATGGTCCCTTCTGGACTTAGTCTGTGAGTCAGACCCAAGTATTACTTTCAGTTTGTTCATTTTGGCACACTGCTGCATTCAACAGAGGTTGCAGAAGTTCTGAAACTTTTGGCATTGCCTTTGGCTAGTGCAACCACCACCAGACCTGCATTGGAAAGGGGCCTAGTAGGTCTGGTGGCTTTTATGCTAGTCCCTTTAGGGATACAAATATATGGGAGTAACTAGGCTAATAACTGTTAAACCTCTGAGTATTTCCAGTGCAAACTAGATGTTTCTAGAAACCAAAGTAGATTGTCTGGGGAGTGATCATGCTGCTAATAAAAGTTCTTTGCCTTATCTCCAACCAAAATGCTTCGTGAGTGCTCGCTAAATATTTCAGACTCCATGTGCTTAGTTTTTAAAGTTTCCATGTTCTGCTGGAGTAGTCACCATTGGGGAATATAGCTCTAGGACATGTTAACTTTTGACTGAATGTGCTGTCATTTAAACACTCATACGTTTATATTTGATCACTAAACTGTATGATCAAAATTGTAATTCCCACAGCAAATTAAACTACATGACATTGCACTTTCATATTAACCCATAAAAGTCAATGCTTTTTATAGTAACTAAAATTACTACATATCTCCAATGGAGTAAAATTACAGTTACTGTGGAAACAGTTTATCTAACGGTTACTTAACGTAATCGCATTTGTCTGGAACCCACTTAATTGTGGTCTTTAATTCTGGGTTAATACTAACTAATGGGCAGAGAGCAGGCAATAGCCCTACCTCACAGCCTCTAAAGAAACAAAATTAGAGCAGTTGCCACATGACAATCCTTGAAGACCCTGGAGGTGTGGGGGGGTTAACTTGTTTCTCCCAGCTGTAGCCTTTCCTCACTGCAGTGAAAGGCACTGCCGGAGCCTTTCAGTGTGGCAAGTAGCTACATGTGTAATACCTGTACTGTACATAGCCTGTTTTTCTCTGTAAATCCTCATTGGTCAATGCTATTAAGTCAATATCATCTGTGAATCTAAGGTAATTCACTGTCTTCACATGTAATATGACTCTTCTTGTTTCATCCTTCAGTACTACAGTCCTTAGTGCTTTCAATACCAAGTTGAACAAATCTAGCAATAGCATGCATCCTCGTCTCTCTCTACAGCCGTTCTGAACCATTCTGTGAGTTTCTTGTCCACTCTCACCACACTCGTAGTCTTTCTGTAGATGTTTTCAATGTCTCAGGGATGCCATAGGTTTGGAAGACTTGCCATAACCAAGGCTGCGCATTTCGTGACTTTCCGGGACTTCTGCAGCAGCCGGTGTGGCTGGCCCAGGAGCCGCCTGAGCAGTTCAGGCAGCCCCTGAGCCAGCTGCACCGGCCGCTGCTGGGGTAGTTTTGGACCACCATGCCCCTCTCTGCCCGCAGCAGCAGGAGCTTGGGTGTGGGAGGGGGCTCAGGGCTGGGGTGTGGGAGGGCGTGAGGGCTCTGGGCGGCACTTCCCTTGGTGGGGCTCCCCGGAAACAGCGACATCCCTTGGCTCCTGGGAAGAGGCGCATCCAAGGGGCTCTGAGCACTATCTCCGCCTGCAGGCACCACCCTCACAGCACCCATTGGAGCCAATGGGAGTTGCGAAGCTGGCACTCTGGGCGGAGGCAGCTTGCAGAGCTGCAGGCCATGCCTCCGCCCAGGAGCAGAGGGAGGAGGATGTCGCTGCTTCTGGGGACGTGCAGAGCCAGGTAGGGAGCCTGCCAGCCTCACCAACCTCCCCGCCCCCCAGCACCAGCTGGTGTCCTGAGCCGCCCCCCAGCACCTGTGGTGCCCCCTGGGCCAGCACCCCCGGGCTGCACGCCCCTCCTCCCCCAAAGATTTAGTCAGGGGTATATAGTACAAGTCAAGGACAGGTCATGGGCCATGAATTTTTGTTTACTACCTGTGACCTGTACATGACTTTTACTAAAAATACCCATGACTAAAACGTAGCCTTAGACATGACTAATTGTCTTTAGATTTTGATGGTTTACATCAGTAGTTCTCAAATTTTTGTATTGATGACCCCTTTCACATAGCAAGCCTCTGAGTGTAACCCCCCACCCTTATAAATTAAAAACACTTTTTAATATATTTAACACCATTATAAATATAAAATTACTCGTGTTTCCCTCATCAACCCACAAATGAGTGCTCTGAATGGGGAGACAGGACCAAGCTAGCAATAAATGTGTCTAGTTTAACTGAAAAATCTGAATACTTACTTTCCCTAGTGTAGATCGTTTTTCTAACATCTTCATGTGACACTTTTTCTGCTATGTTTTAAATGTAGTTTTTTAGCTTGCCCAGTAAGTTTGCATTAGAAAAGTGATTAAAGAATTAGTCTGTGTGCTGTGGAAAAAATAATTATAGAAACATTAAAAATACAACCCCAACTGTGTTTGAAATCATTACTTCTGAAAGGGAATCCTTAATCCACAAGGCTACACAGGCTACACAGTCTTTGATTAATATCTAAGGGAATTTACAGGTACCATATTTAGCCAGCAGAGGGCTTGTATACTCCATGATTGCAATGGAAACATTAATTCCTTTGCCTCCATGTATTCTGGCCAAGATTTTAAACAATGGGTTTCTACACATTTAAATATAGATTTAGGAGCCTAAGTAACTGGCTTAATTTAAGGTTTCAGAGTAGCAGCCGTGTTAGTCTGTATCCGCAAAAAGAACAGGAGTACTTGTGGCACCTTAGAGACTAACAAATTTATTAGAGACACTGTGAAACCTCTTCTACCCCTAACTTTTTTCACAAATTAAATATATGCCGTAGTATGAGTTAATAGACTTAGATGAATTAAGAGACTGAAGGACTCTCTGAAATCTATAGATGAAAAGTGCTATTAAACTGAGTACTATTGTATCTATAGTACACTGCTGATCTTGACATCTCAACAATCATTCTTCCAATCTGGGAGTGTTATCAGAGAGCTGTGTAGCCAGAAGCTCTAGTCCCCACTTCCTCAAAGCTTTATCATAAACTTTAATGTCAACAATATGCTAATAACATGCAGCTCTGTGTTGTTGTTTTTTTATCCCAGGGCAGCTACCAACTGATACCAAGTGCATAGAAATTGGATCATGAACTTGAATCCCCCTGGCTTGAACTGAAGCCAGAAAAGACTAATGTATAATGCAAATCAGAAAAGGTAAACCTTTTCAGTGTACTATATATGCAACAGAATAATAGTACTCCGTTTAATAGTACTTTTCATCTATAGATTGAAGAGTCCTTCAGTCTACAAGTTGCCACATCAGAAAGAAATGGACCAGGCATCCATTGAAAGTGGTGGGAGGGACCTGCCATGCAAGGGTTGGGCTCTTGAGCATGCCATCAAAATGTCTTTTTAGTAGGCAGCTGGGCCCAGAGAGCCGATAGCAATAGTGTGGTCGGTCTGCTGTGCTGTGCTCTCTGGCATTTTCTTGGTGACTTGTAGGTCCTCTGGTGGTAGAATGGCTGAGGGGTTGGCTGGTATCTATGCGGTAGCAGCTTAGACTATTACCTGCAAGCTGCTGGGATGTATATTCCCAAGGAGCAGAGGGTGGCGGGAGAGATCTTACATGAGTGAAGCAACGCATTGGTTTTCTCACAGATGAGATTGTTACTCTTGAAGGGGAGATCTTCAGCTGTTGCCTGGACCTCCATGGAGAACTCCAATGACTGCAGTCACGAGTCCTGACTTGTAACCACAAAGGTTGCCATGGAGTGAGAAGGTGTGTCTGCTGTTTTGAGGCCACCAGCTTCCCTTCATCTAGGATAGCCTAGAATTGGGCTCTCCAGTAGCTTATTCACAAATTCTGATTGCTTATTGTAATTAATACAGTCATATTGTGATATGAGTGCCTGGTACTTTGCAATACAGAGTAATAGGCTGGCCAATGAAATGTTCTTTCTGCCAAAGGAATCAAGTTTCTCAGCATCCTTGTTGGAAGGAGTGGACCTGGGCTGGTGTAGCCTATTCTGCTCCATGACTGCTTGGACAATAAATAAATAAATAAATAAATAAAATAAATTAATGGAGATATCCCATCTCCTAGAACTGGAAGGGACCTTGAAAGGTCATCGAGTCCAGCCCCCTGCCTTCACTAGCAGGACCAAGTACTGATTTTGTCCCAGATCCCTAAGTGGCCCCCTCAAGGATTGATCTCACAACCCTGGGTTTAACAGGCCAATGCTCAAACCACTGAGCTATCCCTCCCCCCAAACCAGAGAGTGAGTTAGGGTGGGAAAACAAGTATTCTGCCTCCTTGGAGGGAACAAAATACTTCTGCTCAGCCCTTTTAGGGGTCAGGACATGGGTGTATGCATGTTCTTAGCAGGCTCCAAAATGGCCTAATTAATAGGGAGAGCCACTTAGGAAGGAGCCGTAGACTGGATAATATCCAGAATCCTGACTTTCCCTTGAACTAGATGATTCACTACCTGTACTTTATCTGAAACCTCACAATAATAGGAAGGACAGGAAACTCCACTCCTTGACACACACAGAGATCTGGCCTTTTACCTGCACAGGACAAGGCCCTTAGACCTCTGAGGTTATTCATCTCTAATGGTGAGATGATGAAAGGAGAGGAAATACCTTCCCAAAGACTCTCAAAATGGATTTCCAACTGCATTTTCCTCCGCTATGAGCTTGCAGAAGCCCCTCCTCCTCAGTCTGTCAGGGCTTATTCTGCCAGAGCTCAAGTGACCTCAGTGGTTTCCTTGCATGGAATCCCACTCTCTAAAGTCTATAGACCGGTAACCTAGGGCTCCATTCACGTTTACCAGACACTGTGCCCTGATTCAAGCCTCGGCTGAGGAGGCTTCCTTGAGTTCAGCGATTCCATTAACTGTGGTGCAGAGCACTTCCTTGCACCTGTCTCTTTAATAAACATGGCTTGGACATCATCCACAGCGAACCCCCCCGGGGACCAGCACTTGAAGAATGGAAGGTGACCTTATTGTAACTGGAATTCTTTGAGGCGTGTGTCCTCATGGGTATTTACATCCCACCCTCCTTCACCTCTGCTTGATTGTCTTCAGATTTATGCCAGAGAAAGAACTGGAGAGGCAGTTGGTCTGTACCACCCTTCATGCTCTCTGTAGGCAGTACAAGGAGATGAAGGGCACAGGTATAGACCAATGGATACTGCTATTGAAGAACTTCTGGTTCTGGGCCCCCAGAGTGTATGCACACCCAGGGAACACATATCTCCAATTTCAGTTACAATAAGGTAAATAACCTTTCTTTATGCTTCCCACTGACATGAAGAACACACCACGTGCTGTTTAGAAAAAGCACTTGTCGAAATTTCAGGTTTTATAACAAGTTTCATAGCCAAGTGACTCATCAGCTCTAGTCACAAACTAGTCTCCACAATAATCTTGTGAGCACCTGAAAAGCAAAATAACTTATCATGATAGACTGTTTGCTCCAAAAATATCATATACAGAAGAATTAAAGATTTCTAAATGATTCATAATAAGAGGTGAGTATGTCAAAAGCAGGAAGAATAGGACTAAATAGACCAGGAAAAAGTGCACCAGATAGGAGCTGGATTGTAGTGAGTACAAGTAAAGAACAAGCTGTAGTTGCCTGGGGGTAATAACTTGTACAGAACATGTTAAACAGGTACTCAGTTCTGCAAGAGACTCATAACTTGAAGGTGTGGTTAAGTGGTATAACACTAATGCAATATGTATTGCACCCATAAGGAAGGAAGTAGTGGTAAACAATAATTGGTGGGGCTTTAAGTCTAAGGAATATTGATAGTATAAAGTGTGTTGGCCTGAACTGGAATCTTGAGTTTTAGCCAAATGAGCACTAAAAAGGGATGACTTATTTCATGGCAGAAAAAGCTTCTGGCAGGAGCTGGTGAGGAGACATTAGCTGTGGTCCATTGGGGAATTGTGGCGAGAAGAGTAAATTACTTCCTGCAACCCAATGCAGAGGTCTTGTAATTTTTTTTGTTTTGTTTTTTTGTTAAACACCCATACCTCACGGGTTGTATTGTCATAAGTTATTGGTGCGATATAAAGGGCCAAGATGTTGACTGCATGTCATGCAGGTTTTTTGCCAGCAGAGGGTTTCACCCATGGCTAATATGGAGTAGTACTAGAAGGGTATGTCTACACTATGGGATTAATCCGAAGTTATATAATTCGAATTTGGGAAACAGATTGTATAAATTCGATTGTATGCGGCCACACTAAGCACATTAATTCGGCGGTGTGCGTCCATGTACCGGGGCTAGCGTCGATTTCTGGAGCGTTGCACTGTGGGTAGCTATCCCATAGCTATCCCATAGTTCCCGCAGTCTCCTCCGCCCATTGGAATTCTGGGTTGAGATCCCAATGCCTGATGGGGCCAAAAACATTGTCGCGGGTGGTTCTGGGTATATCCTCCCCCCTCTCCAGGAAGCAACGGCAGACAACCGTTTTGCGCCTTTTTCCTGGGTGAACAGTGCAGATGCCATACCACGGCAAGCATGGAGCCCGCTCAGCTCAAGACAGCAGTCATGAACATTGTAAATACCTCGCGCCTTATCGTGCAGTTTATGCTGAACAAGAACCTGGAAAACCAGGCGGCGAGGAGCAGGCTACAGCAGCGCGGCGACGAGAGTGATGAGGATATAGACATGGAATTCTATCGAACCGTGGGACCCGGTGCTTTGGAGATCATGCTGTTAATGGGGCAGGTTATAGGCATGGAACGCCGATTCTGGGCCCGGGAAACAAGCACAGACTGGTGGGACCGCATAGTGTTGCAGGTGTGGGACGATTCCCAGTGGCTGCGGAACTTTCGCATGCGTAAGGGCACTTTCATGGAACTTTGTGACTTACTTTCCCCTGCCCTGAAGCGCCAGAATACCAAGATGAGAGCAGCCCTCACAGTTGAGAAGCGAGTGGCAATAGCCCTGTGGAAGCTTGCAACGCCAGACAGCTACCGGTCAGTCGGGAATCAATTTGGAGTGGGCAAATCTACTGTGGGGGCTGCTGTGATGCAAGTAGCCAAAGCAATCACTGAGGTGCTGCTACAAAAGCTAGTGACTCTGGGAGATGTGCAGGTCATAGTGGATGGCTTTGCTGCAATGGGATTCCCTAACTGTGGTGGGGCGATAGATGGAACCCACATCCCTATCTTGGCACCGGAGCACCAGGGTACCCAGTACATAAACCGCAAGGGGTACTTTTCAATGGTGCTGCAAGCACTTGTGGATCACAAGGGACGTTTCACCAACATCAACGCGGGCTGCCCGGGAAGGGTTCATGATGTTCGTGTCTTCAGGAACACTACTCTGTTTAAAGGGCTGCAGCAAGGGACTTACTTCCCGGACCAGAAAATGACCGTTGGGGATGTTGAAATGCCAATAGTTATTCTTGGAGACCCAGCCTACCCCTTAATGCCATGGCTCATGAAGCCATACACAGGCAGCCTGGACAGGAGTCAGGAGCTGTTTAACTACAGGCTGAGCAAGTGCAGAATGGTGGTAGAATGTGCATTTGGCCGTTTAAAAGGTTGCTGGCGATCGCTACTGACTCGCTCTGACCTCAGCCAAAGAAATCTCCCCATTGTTACTTCTGCTTGCTGTGTGCTCCACAATCTCTGTGAAAGTAAGGGGGAGACCTTTATGGCAGGGTGGGAGGCTGAGGCAAATCGCCTGGCTGCTGATTACGCGCAGCCAGACACCAGGGCGATTAGAAGAGCACACCAGGAAGCAGTGTGCATCAGAGAAGCTTTGAAAACCAGTTTCATGACTGGCCAAGCTACAGTGTGAAATTTCTGTTTGTTTCTCCTTCATGAAAACCCGCCCCCTTTATTGACTCATTCTCTGTAAGGAACCCACCCTCCCCCTTCCCCCAGCTTGCTTTCAAACCAAATAAAGTCACTATCGTTTAAAAATCATTTATTCTTTATTAAGTGATTATAAACATAGGGAGAGAACCAAGAAGGTAATCTGGGTGAGGTTTGGGAGGAGGATAGGAGGGAAGTAAAAGGCCACTGAACAAATTCAATATAATGACAGCCTTTTGGTTGGGCTGTCCACTGGGGTGGAGTGGGAGGGTGCACGGAGCCTCCCCCCCCCCGCGTTCTTACACGTCTGGGTGAGGGGGATATGGAACATGGTGAGGGGGGAGGGAGGTTATACAGCGGCTGCAGCGGCACTCTGTCATCCTGCTGCCGTTCCTGAAGCTCCACCAGACGCCGGAGCATGTCCGTTTGCTCACGCAGCAGCCCCAGCGTTGCAGCCTGCCACCTCTCATCTCGAGCGTCCCTCAAGACCTCACGTTCACTGGCATCTTTCCTAAATTTAGATACAGTGTCCTTCCACTCATTCAAATGAGCTCTTTCATTGCGGGTGGATTCCATTATTTCTGTGAACATGTCGTCTCGCGTCCTCTTTCTACGCCTCCTTATCTGAGATAGCCTTCGGGACGGAGGAGGGAGGCTTGAAATATTTGCAGCTGCTGGAGGGAGGGTTGAAAGAAAGGAGAGAAGTTTTTAAAATGATACATTTTACAGAACAATGCTTATACTCTTTCATGGTGAAAAACACTATTCACATTACATAGCACATGTGATTTCAGTACAAGGTCGCATTTTCCATCTTAATATTGAGTGCCTGTGGCTTTGGTGTTAGAGATCACAGACGCAGGTCCGGGCAACAGAATTCAGCTTGCAGGCAGCCATGGTAAGCCATTGTCTTTCGGCTTCTGCGCCCTCCTTTCCCACATACCAAGCAAAGCCTGTTGACTGCTGCGGTTTTCCTGTTAACCTTCAGCAGCAGAAAACAAACTAACCACCCCCCCATCCAATTCTCTGGGATGATCGCTTTATCCCTCCCCCCACCGCGTGGCAGGTATCAGGGAAGATTCCTGCAGAAACCAAACTAACCCCCCCTCCCCCCTCCTCCCGCCATGAATTCCCTGGGATGATCAATGTACCCCTCCCCCGACCGCGTGGCTGGTAACAGGGAAGATCCCTGCTAGCCAAACGCGAAAAGCTCAGGGCCAATTCCCCCCCCTGTGCTTGGCTAACTGCAGGGAAGGATTTCTTTTCAGCCACAGGCAAACAGCCCAGTAGGAACGGCCACCTCTGTCCCCTTAATTAAGTTCCCGTATTTCAACCAGGTTACCATGAGCGATATCACTCTCCTGAGGATTACACAGCAAGATAAAGAACGGATGTTGCTTGAATGCCAGCAAACACCGGGACCATACGCTGCCAGGCTTTGTCAGGCAATGATACCAGATTACTTGCTGCAAGCATGGCGTGGTCAAGTGTCCTACCATGGAGGACGGAATAAGGCTGCACTGCCCAGAAACCTTGTGGCAAGACTTTTGGAGTACCTCCAGGAGAGCTTCATGGAGATGTCCCTGGAGGATTTCCGCTCCATCCCCAGACACGTTAACAGACTTTTCCAGTAGCTGTACTGGCCGCGAATGCATCCCAAGTCCTCAGGGCAAATTAATCATTAAAAAACGCTTGCTTTTAAACCATGTTTTATATTTTAAAAGGTAAACTCACCTGAGGTCCCTTCCATGGGGTCATGGTCTTGGCTACTGGCTTGGGAGGCTTGGGAGGGTACTTCAGTCAGGCTGAGAAAAAGATCCTGGCTGTTGGGGAGAACGGAGTGCTGGATGCTCTCTGGAAGATCGTCCTCCTCCTCCTCCTCCTCCTCTTCCCCATCCGCAGAATCCTCAGGTGTAGCTGATGAGACTATCCCCGACCCGGAATCCACGGTCACAGGTGGGGTAGTGGTGGCGGCCCCCCCTAGAATTGCATGCAGCTCGGCGTAGAAGCGGCATGTCCGCGGCTCTGACCCGGAGCGACCGTTTGCCTCCTTTGTTTTTTGATAGGCTTGTCTGAGCTCCTTGACTTTCACGCGGCACTGATCTGAGTCCCTATTGTGGCCTCTCTCCATCATGCCCTTGGAGATTTTTTCAAAAGTTTTGGCATTTCGTCTTTTCGAACGAAGTTCTGCTAGCACTGAATCCTCTCCCCATATAGCGATCAGATCCAGTATCTCCCGTACGGTCCATGCTGGTGCTCTTTTTCGATTATCAGCCTGCATGGTTACCTGTGCTGATGAGCTGAGCTATCTGTGGTCACCTGTGCTCTCCACGCTGGGCAAACAGGAAATGAAATTCAAATTTTCCTGGGGCTTTTCCTGTCTACCTGGCCAGTGCATGTGAGTTCAGATTGCTGTCCAGAGCGGTCACAATGGTGCACTCTGGGACAGCTCCCGGAGGCCAATACCATCGAATTGCGGCCACACTAACCCTAATTCAAAATGACAAAATCGATTTTGGCGCTACTCCGCTCGTCAGGGTGGAGTACAGAAATCGATTTTAAGAGCCCTTTATTTCGAAATAAATGGCTCCGTTGTGTGGACGGGTGCACGGTTAATTCGATTTAATGCGGCTAAATCCGATTTAAAGTCATAGTGTAGACCAGGCCGAAGAAATGGGAGCTCTGCAGATGGAAAGGGCCTCAGTAGCAGTCACAAAGGAAATAAATACATTTTGGGGGGGAAAGAGAGGGTCAAATGGGGAGGAAGCAGGGAGGCACAGTTCCAGCTAGGACAACTGACAGCTGATCAAGTACACCAAAACCCGAACTTTTTGCTCTTCTCAAGTTGATATGGGAGTGTGATGGGGTAAGGCCAGATGGCTATAGAAAAGTAGTGGGAGATGGATTTGTTTAACCTGGGGCTAATATATCTCTGGTACCAGGATAAGTAAATGGCAGCTGCTCCAGGTCAATTAAGACACCTGGGGCCAATTAAGAGCTTTCCAGAAGGCAGGGAGGATGCTAGGTTGATTGGGACACCTGAAGCCAATCAAGGGCTAGCTGAAACTTGTTAAAAGCCTCCCAGTTAGTCAGGTGGGCGCGCATGTCAGGAGCTGTGAGAAGTTGTGCTGTTGGAGAGACTGAACTGTACACACCATTTCAGGCACAAGGAAGGAGGCCCTGAGGAAAGGGTGAAGTGGAGCTTGAGGAAGTGGGGGCTGCTGTGGGGAAGTAGCCCAAGGAATCATACGTGTCCTGTTCCTAAAAGGTCAGCTACCATAGCTGATACTATTAGGGTCCCTGGGCTGGAGCCCGGAGTAGAGGGCGGGCCCGGGCTCCCCACCTTTGCCCCTCTGATTAATCACTGAGACTGGGAGACAACAGAGACTGTGCAAGGGAGGATAGCTTCTCCTCACCTCCCTCGCTGGCTTATGATGAAAATGGCTCAGTAGACTGTGACCCTTGTTTCTAGAGAGAGAAGGGTTAAGTGGAGGGTCACAGTGAGCCTATGAGGCTAGTGAAATCCGTCAGGAAACGCAGGACCCACGGAGACAAGGACAGAGCTTTGTCACAGTGAGAGAGACCTTTTCTGCGCCACTTTACTGAGGTAACCAAAAAATGGAGAAAAGGTTGGGGAAATGGGACAGCTCAGATTTTTCCAAGCCACAGGGCTTTGCATGGCTTGATGCTCGTACCATCTTTCCCACTCTTTGTGGGAAGGGACTCTGATAGATCATTAAAGTAAATTCCTTGGACCTTTGTGCTAAGATGGATTCTCCTGAAGAGGGAGAATTTTGTAGTATATAATGGAGTTAGTTTCTGGGATTCTGTCACTTTCGATTCAAGAATTTCTAGAGATGTACAGAGAATAAGCCATGTGGAATCTTAGCTTAAAGGAAAAAAAGGGAACTGAAAAAGAGATGTCCATACTTGAAACATCCCTTACTAAAATAACTTCTTAAAATCAGTTCTTGAATGGCGAGAAAATTGTAGAAGTACTAGAGGAACAAGTCCATTTGAAATATGTGTCCTTGGAATACCAGCAGATACTGATTCTAAGTCCCAGATCATAGAGAAAGGTATGTCTTTACTGCTGAGACATGACACTATCAGTGATCCCATATATGTAGAGTAATTCTACATCAAACATGAAGACAATGAAGGGAGCATTATTTTTATTATTTTGTCCAATAGACAGGCTGGGGAGCAAATCCTGAAAGCAGTTAAAATCATAGGGGTCATTACTTATCCCCTTCATACGAACACATCAGAAAACGTTTTTGCCTTTTAAACAGGTATATGAAGAGTCAGGAGTGGAAACAGGAATGTTATTCAGAGCAAAATTCCAGGTTGTAAAGAAAATGTTGGTCTTTAAGATATTAGCTTAGCTTAAAGCCAACCAAACTGCCTAGAGCTCTCAAAAGAGGACTAATGTGTTTTCTAGTTGTTGACTCATTTAAGAGAGATTTTAGATCCTAATCCCCTTCACTGGCTCTTTAGTGGCTCCCCAGTGAATAGAGTCCAGTTCAGTTTCTGTCCTGATATTCAAAGCTCTGCCTGGAAGTGTCACCAGTTGCATAAAAGATTGCCTTTCCTTCCACTACCATAGCCTCCCACAACAGTGACATTCCATGAGAATAATTAAACTGTCAGTTGTCAATAGAGAGAGTTGCTCATTAATGCAGGAAACAGAACTGTCACAGGAGCTCAACCTAGACTATGGAACTTACTTTCATAAGAGATAAGAACAGACTGAATGCAAAACTCATTTCTTCCCCTACACTTTTCCTCCTACAGGCAAAGAAGGAAGAAATAGATTATTCCTCCTCAAATACTTAAGGTGAAATCATGGTCCTATTGAAGCCAATGGTAATTTGCCACTGATTTCAATGGGACCAAGATTTCATTCCTACTTTCTCTGGAGGTGCTCAGATGCTTTGGGTATCATATAGGTACATAGAGAGTCGCATGACTGTTATTGCACCAGCTCTAATGGTGCATTGTGGTGGTCTGATCTTGTCGATGCACCAAGTTCAAAAGGTATTTACACTCTGAAGACATCATGGAGAATACTTCAAACTGCATAGCCAGCTCTGACCTTAATGCAACAAGTGGTCAGGATCCTGTGAGACAGAGGGCCAGATTTTCAAAGATATTTAGGTGGCAGAAGATTTAGACAGGCTCCTAACATGTTTGGTGCCTAACTTTTCTATTGATTTCTATGGGAGTTAGACACCTAACCTGCTTAATAGGATTTTCAAAAGCCCGTCTGCATTTACCTAAATCTTTAGCTACCTAGAGACCTTTGAAGAGCTGGCCCATAGTCCCTGGAACTCCCTCTTGCCTCCTATTGGCCTTGAATGTTCAGAGGTGTAACTTTTTTGGAGGTAAGCTTTCCCCTGCATCAAGGATTCTACCACCCACATAGTATTTTTTGGAACATACGTCATAGTTGGAATCAGTTTTTTAAACTGCACTTCAGGACAGAACAGGAAGTTGCTAAAATAAAGAACAGGTGAAATATTAAAAACACCCCAGAAAACTGAAAATGAGACAGAGAAGTGATCCGAGGCCTTCTGAGGCAAAAGTGTGTCTCTCACCATAATCACCTCAACATGACTGTCTTTTTTTTTTTTTTTTTTTAAACAAAGGTAAATTGTAAATGACAATGGGGGATGTTTTCAGGGGAGGGGAGCCACTCCATGACATTCGTGGGGATTTCTTGGCATTTTAAACTGAAGGCTCAGCAACTGGTTGGAAACTTCTTCACCATTTGCCAAGAAAAAGGAGCTAAACAGGTTAAAGAGAGAAGGGACTGCTGAGCCTACTGTTAAGGGATAGAATATACCCACCTTTACCCAGTTCCCAGGGTTCAAGATGTAACCCTGTTGATTTAGGCACCCCCACCCTTACCCCGTTCCTAGGACTCAGGGCCACCCACACCTAGGGCTCAGGGCATAATTTTCTGGAGGTTTACAGAGTCTTTTACCAGTGAAAGAGCCTTACACAGTAATATCCTTAACCTCTATTTATTAACAATCATCAAAACAGAATGAACATGCTAAACATACAATGAATGCTCACCACATACCATAGGCATGGGAACTAGGGGTGTGGGAGGTGCTGCAGCAGCCCCAGGTTTTACGTGGGTTCCTGGCTACCCGCCCCATCCCTGGCTCCAGCTACTGGCCCCGCACATGGCCCTGGGGCCCCATGCCCTGTTCTGGTCCCGGCTCCACGCCTAGCTCCAGTCCTGGCTGCTGGCTCCAGTCCCAGCTGCCAGCTCCTGGCCCCACGCCTGTGGTCCTGGCAGTCGGCCCTACGCAAGGGCTCCGCACCTACCCCCAGCTGTGGCCCCAGCCTCAGCCCCCTTGCCCCTGTCCGCATCCCGGAGCCACGGCCCTGCTCCTGGCCCCAGCTCCAGGGGGTGGTGAGGAGTGTGGACAGAGGTAAGGGGGGCACAGCACCCCCACTCTAAAATGTGTTCCAGTGCCACTCTCACTCCCAAAAAGGGAGAGGAACTTTTCTTAATGGCCAGTCAAGATCAGGTCATTTGGGGACTCCAGCTTCTGCACGGTGTGATTAGCAGGGTGTTGAGGCTGGTAGCTCTGATCTTGGGGCTGTGTCCTGGAGTTAAGTTCCAAGGAACTTCCTTTTGGACCCCAGTTTATATAGTTAAACTTGAGTCCTGCTTAGCTATACCTTAACCTATCATTTTAAACTAAAATACTATAAAATAATTCTTTGACCAATCTTAACATATTGTGAAACAATTCTTCACCCAATCATACCCCACCACCTTAGTTGATTTAAATCTTACAAAATTAGTTATCTAACAGACAGAAACAATCAAAGAACCAGACAGAGATCATATTGATAAAACAATAGAGAAGTAGGGACCATAAAGGCAAAACAATAGAAGTATAGATTTTACAATCACAACTGTTAAGTGATTCCATGCCCAACAGAATGCTATCAAGCAAAGTTTTCTTTAAACATCTTAAGAGATTCCTTACTTATCTGGGGATGGTGGGTACTATTAGGAGGGCTGCCTTAACAGCCTGATATTACATTGTTTTGATATAATTTAGAAGGAATGTGAGGATGTGACTCTCTGCTTCTTGGCTCATGGCTGCTGCGCTCCTAGTATGACTGCAGAAAAAGGCCTCGGACTTTACACAGCAATTGTAATCCCTACTGTTAAGGGATAGAATGTACCACTCTCTGGTATGGGGGGGGGAAGGGGAATCAGCAGTGCCCAAAACTCTATGTAGGTCCTCATTTATTATTTGTATTACAGTAGGACAAAGGGGTTCGTTGTGCTATGCCCTGTATAAGCATCAGAAAGATAATCTTAGCTCCACACAGTTTATATATCTCCCATGATTATAGTATCTGAACACTAAAACTCTTAAGTTTGGGGAGTTTGGGCTGATCTTGTTTTGAAAACAAAGTACCCAAGAGTAGGATTTTCATTAATATGTTCCGATACAACAGACTATGCACACCACTTTGTTGTGTAAATGATTTCCTTTGAGCCATAATACATTTTGTTTTACTACAAACTCTATGGGTCTAGACTGTTAGGGAATTTCATGCAGGCCATCCTGAAGAGGTGGAATAACGTATAATCTCCAAGAACAGGTGGGGAAGGAAGGGTGGGTGGAACCTACTCCCTTTGAGGTTTTGTCAAAAAGCGCATGAACCAAAGGGTCCTATCACATCAAGTCTCATTGTAAGTGCTGTAGTCCTAATGTTGCATGGGAAATGCCTAATGACCACGCATGAGAATTGATCTTAATAGGTCAAAGGGCTAAGATCATATTTAGATATGGTGCAAGGCCTTGGCAATCTGCCTTGTATTTACACCCTTTATGGCTTTAAGGGTCTACCTCTTAGTAAATGGAAATTGGTCAATACAGAGACAATCATACTCTCAGGCTTTGTATTCTGCCATCACAAAAATTTGATCAGAATTCACCTCTTATATACGTGTGTTCCAGAATCTAAGTTTTTTGTTTTGTAAAAAGATGCAGTTTTAGTTATTTTGGCTTCCAAGAAAATATCCTAAAAGTGAACAGAGTATAAACTCCATGTAGTGTTATCCTTTTGAGTCTCTGGACAGCCTGCAACAATTGATCCACCCTCCCCAATGGAGTTTTGAAGACTGAAACCAAATCACAACTTCAAATGCCAGCATTGTTAACTATTTGACAGCTGATAATTTTAGCAGAAAGTTTATGCTAAGGTGCTTATCTTGATCTCGGATCACTTCCTATGTCTTTTTGGGTGCCAAAAGCCTCCCATGTCACCCACCCAGCTACCAAAGTCTACAGTTCATTCTCCCACCTGAGACAACTTTTAAGTACAGTTATGTATTAATACAAAACTGTTACATACTGAAAACATGGAATAAACCAAATTAAATTGAATATAAAAACAAATAGCACAAGGAATACTATACTGCTTATTTATTTTTTCTTTGTAAATCAAAACATCCATTAAAAAATTTACCTATAGCTGCTGGATAATTTCTGGTCTGTAGTCCCAGAGTGCTACAGATACCAGGGCCCTTGCCACAGAATTTAGTTCTAGTTTTGCCACACAATACACAGAGTCTGGCCAAAAAAGTTTTCCTATAGAGCTGATTAAACCTCCCTGCTATTTTTGTCCTGTGGAGCCTTCATAATGTCTTTCTGCCCTTGAATTGATCAGAGGTCACCAAGGAAGTGGTTATCATACATTGGGGGGAGGGGGGGAAGGAGAAAATAAAAACTGCCAAAGAATCTGAGAAAATTTGTCAGAACTTCAAGCAACTGATGGGAGTTTGAGATTATACATCCTTAGCTGGGTCAAGAAGACGGATGTTTCTAGAAAAGGCCACTCTGACTTTGTCCTGTGGCTGCAGGACCTCCAACAGCTTGTGACCTTTCCTTATTTTTCCTTGGATAGTGGAAAAAGGCATTGAATGACTTTCTGAATAGCTTGATATCATTTTGGGCCTTGAGGTATTACACAAGATTCAGTCCAATTCCCCAGAGGACACCATCTCAGCACTTGTCATCTGCTGCTGCTTCTAATGTCAGGTAGTCCTGAGAGAGTAATTGAACCTTTAGAATTCTCAACTTTTGACTTTGCTGTAATAGAACAATGTAAAACTTGAATAATTTAATGGAATTGCTCCTTAGCTGACTAGTGTAACAGGAGAATTGGGCTCACTGTATGACATAAGCAGAAGGCAAATGTGGATATACAAGCAATAATCACAGATAAGGAAATGGACATAACAAATGCAAAACTTAGGTATACTGTACAAAAAGATGGGGAAATTAACAATGAAGATTGCAGAAGACAAGTCATTTTTCAAATAAGGAACAGAATAAATCAGTACAACATGTAAGAGGAGTTTAGGTAACAATGATAGGATAAGCAGATATTGCAGAATTGCTAAATGAATTATTAATTTTAAATGTTCACAAAAGACTATGCGTAGACTGAAGACAAGCACAGAAATACATTTTCTCTAGAAGAAAAACTAAATACTGGAAGAACTCAGTTAAAAATAAAAAGTAAAATAGAAATTATTGAAGGTGGATAATGCACCAGAACCAAACAGGCTCCATTCCAATATTCTGGAGGAGGAATTAAAAGAAAGAAGGAAAGTTCAAGTTATTTAAAATTATCTTTCTTTGACCACACTCTCTTTTTTTTGGAACATTTCCCCCACCTCCATGCCTCAAGCATACACTTTCTTCTATTTTGGGGGGGGGGGGGGAATTCCCTCAATTCTGCCATGTATCTCTCTCTTCCATTTTGCCTATAAAATTATGGAGCTCTCATAGCTTTGACTTCATCCTCAATTCATTCCTCCACTCTGGATTCAATCCTCTTTGCTTCCCCAGAATTGTCCTCACTTAGGCTTAAACAGTTGCTTACTGCTCGCTAAATCTAAATGGGGAATACTTGATCTGTCTGCCTTCCATAACGCTGCTGATCACTTTCCTCCTCCACTTCATCTTTCTCCTTGATTCTTCAACTGTGATTTCTTTCTTCCTTCCTAATCGAACCTTCAGTGTATCCCTTAATGCCTCCTCAATTTCCTCACTTCTTTCCACTGACGTTCACCCACTCTCACTCCACTATTTTCCTGTCTCCCAAGGCTCAAAGTTCAGTTTAATCTTTGGACCAGCTCTTCAGATGTGGCTGAGACACAATTCGTGCATTTTAAAAATGGGAATGCAAAAAATGCCCTTTGCACTGACTCACCTGATCCTGAGCCCACTGTCCCCAAAGGCTGCTTTAACATACATCGGCTGGCAAGTGTCTGCCTTGATATCCAGAAATTGCCAGGACGTAGGCAAACCTTGTGTATCCCCCTTGCACACAGCTATCCCCCTTATGCTGGTAGCTGGATGCTACTAGGCTATGGTGATGCTATGTTGTTAGGTTTCCCCCTGCATAGTTATGGAGTTCATAAAATTGTAGTCAATGTTGATTTATCAAAGAGAGACAGGCTATGCTTAAGAAAACTCATTAAAAACTCAAAATAACAAATTCCAGATGACAGAATTTGTGAACTTCATGAAAGTTTTCAGTTCAATATCAGCTTAGAACCTACATGATGGTACTGTATAGAAGACTGGCTACTTTAAACTCAATTGTGGCTCCTTGAGCAGGCACAGTTCCTCTTGGAGTTCCTGGAAGCACAGCCACTGTACCACTCGGGTACAGGGTGGCACTTATGTTTCTCTTTATTCAAGTTTTGGAGGGGGCAAGTCACAGATGTTTTTTCCCCTTTTGAGGTGGCTAGCACTGCCAGTATGCAATGTGGCTTTTCCTCTTGTGCAACAGCACAGGGCTAACCACAAGTCTAGCTCTTATGAGGCGAGGCTGAGGGAACTGGGCTTGTTTAATCTGCAGAAGAGAAGCGTAAGGGGGAATTTGATAGCAGCCTTCAACTACCTGAAGGGGGGTTCTAAAGAGGATGGAGCTAGGCTGTTCTCAGTGGTGGCAGATGACAGAACAAGGAGCAATGGTCTCAAGTTGCAGTGGGGGAGGTCTAGGTTGGATATTAGGAAACACTATTTCACTAGGAGGGTGGTGAAGCACTGGAATGGGTTACCTAGGGAGGTGGTGGACTCTCCATCCTTAGAGGTTTTTGAGGCCTGGCTTGACAAAGCCCTGGCTAGGATAATTTAGTTGGTGTTGGTCCTGCTTTGAGCAAGGGGTTGGACTAGATGACCTCCGGAGGTCTCCTCCATCCCTAATCTATGATTCTACCAGGTTAACTATAAATAGTGCAAAATTGTTTGAATCTGTCACATATAAAACCCATGGAAATGAATAAATCCTAAAAAAGTGAGATCTTGAAAGAATTTTAGGTGGAACTGAGTGTCATGGTTTTGATTCTAAGACAAGTTAGAAAATGAGGACTGCAGTTACTATGTATGCATGTCTCTTCAGGACTGACTAAAAGAGAAATCTAGGGTACCATCCTGACAGTACGAAATGTTAGAATGAGATTTGTATTAAGCTTCCCAAAACAGTTCCAATACATAAAAAATAATTGTAATAGGAGAGTATTTACTGAACACTAATCTCCAAATCTAGTGGGGTTTTCTCTGTTGATGCAAAAGACACAGTAAATTGTCTGATTCTTTTCTTTTGTATTACCATAGTGTCTAGGAGCCTTCATCATGAACCAGGACCCCGTTGTGCTAGACACTGTACAAACACAGAACAAGATGGTGCCTGATCCAAGGAGCTTACAATTTAGGTATGTACAGAGATCTTAGTATGAAGTAAGAAATTCATTGTGCTTATCCTGTATTCAAATTTATATTAACAATTTAGTCACTCAACATTTTCTATTATATTCATGGAAAAATATTGACGACTTCTCAACTTGTCTCTAAATTCCCCTGGATGTTAACAAAAGACTATAGCCGAGAAGATTACCTTTGAAATATGAGATAAATTGTGTGTGTATTAATATTTCTCAAGTTTTCTCCATCCCTGTGATTATAGATCTATTCTTACAACTTCTCAATAGAAGAAAAAATCTGATCCAAAACATTTCACATGAACAAAAAAGCCAAGTTAGAAAAAATAAGTTCAGTCATATAAAGATGTAATAGCGATTGTCATGTTAGGAAAGGTTTAGCCATTTAAAATGGTAAAATTAAACAAGATACAATTACAGCTATTGCAGATTCAGTCACTCTCTGAAGTTCTAAGCTCCCTCATGTGGCTCTAAGGATCCTAAGATTAGGAGCCAAGTTAATCTCACTTGATTATTTAGGGTGAGCACTACAATTGAATTTGGGTACCTCTTAAGCCAGGGGTGGGCAAACTTTTTGGCCCAAAGGCCACATCTTGGAATAGAAATTGTATGGCAGGCCATGAATGCTCACAAAATTGAGGTTGGGGTGTGGGAAGATGGCTAAAGCACCAGTGGCAGAAGTTTCTTGCTAAGGCTGTTTGATTGTAGCGTAAAGATTGTTTTAAACTATGGTTGTGAGAATGGCCAAAAAAAAAAGTTCCTTTCCACTATCCTAGCACCTACAAAGTCTTGGGCAACAGATTTGTTTCAGGTGGTAGTCTGGTAAATCCAGACTGTCTCAGTTAAGTAGCTAGTATGGATCCCTCCTGTTGCAAGGTAATTATTGGCTATTTTGCAGACAAGATTGATCAGATTAGGGGGGCTGTCTATTTCTGTAGTGGCAGAACAAGGTCTTGAGGAAACATGGGCCTCATCTTTGCTGCTAGGGTTTCAGACAACTATGCTTCTTGATATACTAGAGTTGCTTGGGAGAACTTGATCCCACAACATGTGGTTTGGATTCAGATCCTTCCTAGATGGTGAAAGCCAATGGGCAAGTATTGGGTCACTTACTTGTGGAGATTATTAACACCGCTCTTTAAAAGGGCAGGCTGCCTATTGCTTGAAAGGAAGCAATAGTGTGGCCTTTGCTCAAAAAGTCATTGCTGAACTTTGACAATCTTGCTAATTACCAACATCGTCCCTTTTTGTGTATGATTGTGGAGAAGGGTTAGGGTTAGGGTTTGATCTTCTTGACCCTTGTCACTCTGGGCATAGACCTGGCTATGGCACAGACTGCACTGGCTGATGGGGGAGGGGGAAGGGATAGCTCAGTGGTTTGAGCATTGGCCTGCTAAATCTAGGGTTGTGAGTTCAATCCTGGAGGGGGCCATTTAGGAATCTGAGGCAAAAATCTGTCTGGGGATTGGTCCTGCTTTGAGCAGAGGGTTGGACTAGATGACCTCCTGAGGTCCCTTCCAACCCCAAGATTCTATGATCTTGTCTTAGTGGTGAAGACCAGGTGTCTAGGCAGATGGTATTAGATCTCAGTTGATCCTGAAATATTGCTGACTTACCTGCAGACCCTAGTGAGAATGGATAGGCTTGCTCTTCAGTGGCTTTGTTCTTTTCTCTTGGATATATCTCAATAAGTAGTTGTGGGCAATTGCTCCTCTTCCTGAAGAGCTTTAACATAGGATACTGCAGGGAGATGGCAGAGGTAACATTAGCTCCTTTGACTGAAGGAGTATGTCTGCCATAATAGTTAATAGTGTTTGAAATTTAGGGCTGATTTTACCTCCCAGTTGCTGTTTGATAATCTTATTACAGCAGTAGTCCACTCAGGCTTTTACTATCTGTATGTGGCTAGCAGGTTAGGACCTTTTCCCTTCAGGTTCTAACTTTGCCACTACAGTATTATTCATGCTGTGGTCACCTCAATATTGGACTAATGCAATGCACTCTCCATTTGGAGACTGAAGCTATGGAGAATGCAGATGCTCGCTTAGAATGGGCATCTCAATGAGCACACATGACACCAGTGTTCTGGAATCTACATGGGCTATCCTCCTTCAGATGGAGTTTAGGTTGTTAGGGCTTTATAGGTTGTAACTAAATAGCATGGGACCAGCCTACTGAAAGGACTTCCTCTTTCCCCATGCCATAAGGCCACAGCTGTGATCAGCTGGGACACTTGAGCTGAAACCTCAGTATAATGGCTGGGGAGGCGGGAAGGGGGGCCTGTCAGGACATTCTTTGAGGTTTCTGAGACTCTGGAAATTGGCTTGAGTGAGCCCAAATTTGGTGACTTTTGGGGCAAGCTGAAAAAGGGTTTCTGGAGATGGCTGAGGGTATAGTTATATCTACACAGCACAGTTAACCCAGGCTGTTACCTCAGTTTTATTCTTATCCCCCTTACTATCCACACAAACAAATCTCTGACCCAGGTTTTGAGGCACTTTAAGCCTGGACCAGCTTACTTTGTAGGTCTGTGGGTTAGAACCCAAGCTCCACTTTAACTTTGCAGTGAGGCTGAAGCCTAACTCACTCAAGTGCTGATAGTGCCCTTCTCATAATTTCCTTCCAAAGGACAGACAAATTCTCCCACAACTGACTGGGAAAAAACCCTCAAGTACCTCACCAGCAGGGCCGGCTCTACTGTTTTTGCCGCCCCAAGCAGCGTGCCGAATTGCCGCTGTGGATGGTGGGGGCAGTCCGTGTGCTGTTAGGGCGGCACGCGCGTTTCCGCGGCGGTGGCAATTCGGCGGCAGCTTCTGTCTTCAGCCGGAAGACAGAACCTGCCGAATTGCCACCGCGGGCAGCTGAACATAGAAGCTGCCGCCGAATTGCCGCCGCCGCGGAAACGCGCATGCTGCCCTAACAGCACACGGACTGCCCCCACCATCCACGGCGGCAATTCGGCGCGCTGCTTGGGGCGGCAAAAACATACGGACTGCTGCCCCTTGCAGATTGCCGCCCCAAGCACCTGCTTGGAATGCTGGTGCCTGGAGCCGGCCCTGCTCACCAGGTGCTAATCACCCAAGTTAACAGTGCAGTGTACACATTCTGTATGTTTCCTAGATGATGAAGGAGGTATGTGGCTGGCTGGCCAAGTTCACGTGGAAATGATGTTAATGCCGCTGAGACATAATTTAAATGTATTTATTGTAGGATTAATTGTTAGAGAGACTAGAGACTTGTATAGGCATCTTTATGTTTTTACATCTGGTTAAACCATTAAAATAAATCCTCAGCGCTCCAAGTCAGGAGATCTAAGCTGTGGGCAAGAGTGGTTCAAAGAGCAGTTTAAAAACAGGAGTCTCCTTGCTAAAGTAGGAGACTTAGCAGGTCTGAAATTGAAATAAGATGGTCTGCCAACAAGCTTGCTCCATTTTACATGAATTGGTGTAAAACAGAGGTTTCCAAACTTATTTGGCCTACCGCCCCCTTTTCAGAAAAAAAATTACTCAGTGCCCCCCTTTTCAGAAAAAAAATTACTCAGCGCCCCCCTGGAAATCTACCTTCTTTAAGCGAACAAACAGAAAGATGCAGTGACAAATTTGCGTTCTTTTATGTATCTATATTTCTACCTACGTCCTACAATATAGTAAAGAAAGATGTGTTATTAGAATATCACCCACGACATCAGGTATACAGTGTTTTTTGCGTAAGACGGCAAAAGACAACCAAACTAAAATACTAATGAAACTAATAAACTGGGTTTTGTTCTTTGCTCAGCATTAGATATATGTATTTGATATTAAATTGTCAAATATCAAACTAAATTTATCAAGAAATAATTAATTTAAAAAATAATCAATATGCAATTAAAATCAGTTAATAGTTTTAATTTAGTTTGCCCTTATTTAAATAATTGTTCCTTATTAACACACGCCTTATTTACCAATTAACACATGACTCGATAGATATAAATAAATGTTAATAGTTAACAGTTTTTTTGATTTCATTCCCGTTTTTGTTAATATTGTAATAAAAAATATGACAAATATATTGACTGTACACTTCAAATAGTACTGTACCGACACAAGCCTGCTACGATTTTATTATTAGTAAGCACTAGAGACACAGAAACGTACGGTAGATATGTAAGAAAATGTATAAAAATACTCACGTGTAAATTGCTGTTTTATTGAAACAACAATAATACAATTTGCTTTGTATGTGATCCGTAATCCGTAAAGATCGAAGGTATCGAATATGAATAAAAATTTTTAAATACTTATTGCACTATTGTTAACTGCTTTTTACACAATTCAGAAACAATCTAAATTAGATTTCATACATGTCGCCTATTTATAGTATCTTATTGTAAACAAGTCATTACACGCACATATTCCTGCCGATGCAAGCTGGACTTCCCGACAATGCGCGACACGCTCGCTTGCCAACACTTGCTTGTTAAGAGCTGTTGGCGGACTTGACACCTGATCGGTTATAATTTGTGAATTTATTTGGAAAATAAAGTAATCAGTACAACTTTAACTCTATGTTACACAACAGATAAAACATGTACGAACGGTTTTTCAAAATTTTCTTATATTCTCTTCTTTCTTTATGCTTCCACCGCCCCCTTATTTTTATTCAACGCCCCCCAATTGCACCTGAGGCAACTACTGCCCCCCGGATTGTTCCAGCGCTCCCCAGGGGCCGGTATTGCCCACTTTGGGAACCTCTGGTGTAAAAGAAACCCACACCTTTAGCTAAACTGGTGCAAGTTTTATGTGTGGACACAAGGACTAGAACTGTGATCACAGGACATAGTTTCCTTCTTTGGCCCTCAAGCCAGCTCTTAGAGGTAGTACTGTACTCTGCAAAGATATCAGGAGACCACGTATATTGTTAGTTTATTTTAAAATTCAGAGTTACACAAAATCTTATTTTCTCTATACTTTAGTGATCCAGTCAGTGCTGCCAGGGCCGGCCTCCCACCGTTTGCCCGTGCACTCTGGTTGCACCCAAGGCCGGCGTCTGTGGTGCTCTAGGGGCCCCAGCCCTGCCCCAGGGAGGAGGCGCGGCGTCCCCGCGTGGTAAAATGACAGGCATGGCCAAGCCACCTCCCGCGCCCTGCCTGCCCCTCAGGCTGGCGCGCACTCCCCTCAGCCTCCCCTTCCTGCCTACTCCCGCTTCAAGTGTCTCCGCCCCCTGAGCAGCTGAGCTGCCCATGACAGCAGCCCTGCCACCCCTCACCCACCAACTGCGCACTCAGCCGAGCCCGCCTTCCCTATCCCCCTCAGAGCTCGCCCCTCTCCCCTGCGATTGGCTGGGCGCGTTGTCTCTCCGGCGCCTCCCCCTCCCATTGGGCGAGACTATGGCGCCGCGGCCCTGCTCCCCGCCCCTCCCGGTGCTATCGGTTGATCCGAGCGGAGAGTAAATAGAAGCAGGAGCCCAAAATGGCGGAGTCTCCCAGTCCCGTTCGCGGCGCGGCGCCGCCGGAGCAGGAGGCGTTCGGCGCCAGGCCGCCTCCGGCCGCTAAGGCTTCCCGGGGGCCCCAGCCGGCCGCCAAGAGGCTGAAGGGAGCTGACGAGAAGGGCCTGAAGGGCCCCAAGCGCGTCAACGGCGAAGGGGGCGGTGGTGGCGGGAGTAATAGGCAGCCGCCGCCACCACCAGCGTCGGGCTACGGCGGCCCCACCGCCTGGGGCTTCGCGGCGCTCCCTGCCGGCCCCCCCGGGGGCGGCGGAGGCTTCGCTTTCCCCTCGCAACTGCACGGCAAGCTGTTGCCGCCCGCCGTGTTGCTGCCGGCCCCCTCCCACCAGCAGCACCAGCACCGCCACCACAGGCATCGCCTGGACCCGGCCGCCGGCGGGGGTGGCGGTGGCAGCAGCAAACCCAAGAGGCCCAAGGAGAAGCGGGACAAGGAGAAGAGGAAGCACGGGGCCCTGGCGGCGGGAGGCGGCCTGAGTGCGGCCGGCCGGGAGGAGAACGGCGAGGTGAAGCTGCTGTTGCAGAAAGGTGGGTGCCCGGGGCTGCGCTCCGTGGCGCCGGGTGACTGAACCCTCAATCCCTCCCCCCCTTGCCCCGGGTTGGGACACCTGAGAAGCCGCCGGTTTCAATGGAGGCCTTGGAGGGAGGGTGACTGAGGAGGAGGTGGTGATGGGAGGGGCTGGGGGAGCAATCAAAGGGGGGATGTGGCAGGGCCTGGAGGAGACAGGAAGGGGGCAGCACCGCGGGGGGAGGGCGTGGCTGGCAGGTGGGGGTTTCCCGGGTACGGGGCTTTGGGTCTCCCTGAAGCTGCTGGGCTGGGAGCAGGAAATGGTTGTAATGTTGAGTTACTCTTTGATCGGAATGGCTGCCTCTCTTCCTCCCCTCCCCCCAGTAAATACGTTGGCTTGTTAAGGGTGTTTCTAAGGGAGTATGCCCGCGTCCACCCCCGACAACGGAAGGGGCCGGGGATACCTAGGCTTGGAGTGCACGCTGGGAGAGACAGTTGCTGTTGTGTAGGTTTCGTAGAGAAGGCGGCAGCAACAGCTCGGTCTGGCGGATCCTGTCAAAAAAGGGGGTGTGGAATTAGCGATGGCGTCAGCTGGAAGCTGCCAGAGGCCTTAGGTTTTCATACCTATTAGGGAAATAAGGATGGCTAGTGGTCTGATTCAGTTCATCAAATGAAACTCTTCTTGCCGTTGCTGTGGAAATAATTAATATTCCGAGAAGGTGTAAGCTGCAAACGCTTTCCTGTAACAGATATGAGACCCTGGTGTTTTTTTTTTCCAGGCTATTAATTTTTTATGGGTTGTGCCATGCAGTGGCAGAGAACAACATGCTTCTAGACTCTAGAGAGGTGGCCACTGAACACCCCATCTGAGTGCCTTTTCAGAATCCTTTCCAGAGGATCATCAGGGTAAAACTTCTGAGAAATACTTAAGAGGGCTCAGAAGAAACTGAAGGTGTTTTGGGCTGACTTAAGTGGGTGAACATTAACTACAGAGAGCTTGTACTTTCCTCCGGAGGAGTGGTAGATAATGTGTTAGCTTTTTTATGTTTGACCAAAATCATCACACAACTTTAGGGTCTACAAGCCCGTCTTCCCATGTACGATGAGAAGAACTTAGAACAATTCCTGATGCTTAGGACTATCTTAGGTTAGTGGCCATTTTAGTTAAAACTTAGCTTGTTTTAATAATTAGGCTCTTTCTATTCATATTTTTAGTCATTAATGTTAAACCTTGATCCTGTAAAGACTTTAAGGATATGCTTAGTGTTGTGAATAGTTCTGTATATTATTCACAAGCTTAAAGTTAAACACGTGCATATGTCTTTGTGGGATTGGGGTCTTAAACACTAGACATTTCTGGTATTTAAATTGACAAGCCAGAGACACAATAGTTGAACAAGTAAAATACTTAAGACTAATTATGAAAATATTTTCTTTCACAAGTCTCACCAAAAATACTTATCTTTTTTAAAGGTAATTTTCCATATATCTGTCTAATAGGGATGAAGTCTTCCTGCCTGCTAGGAAAATGGGTACTAAGAGCTACCCAGCAGTATGTTTGCTACAAAGTTTTGGAAAAAATCTCTATGTTCATTGAGTGTTGTTATATTGTCTCAATGTGTCACAAACATGTAAATGCATCTGTGGAAACAATGTTACAATAGCTAGATAAAATGTCTCAATCTTTAAAAGATACTGTGTGATAAAAATGATTGTCACATGAAGCTGGGCCCTCTTGAAAATAGTGGTTGGCCCTTTATTAGAGGTGCTACAACAACAGGCTTTTCTCTGGGAAATGACAAACAGAGATAGTATATGGACAGGCAAAAGTACTTGAGATTTTAGCTGTAAAGCCTTGTGAACATTTTGTCCTAAACTTTCAATTACTGCTTGAAAAATCCATGCACCCTAATGGGTAAAACTTTTCAAAGCAAATGAGGGCCACACAACATAAATTTTCCATAGCATTCTGTGGTGGTTTTTAATCTTGCTCTTTTGGCTGTAATTATAACTTTCTAAATGTGAACTTAATATAAGCTGAAGCAGTATCATCCTCCTGAGTCTGCAGCCAGACAGTCCCCCTGCTTTTACTACTGGGAAAATGATGAGCAGCATCATGAAATTTACAAGGTCGGTCACTTTTTCATAGTTGGTATTCAGAACACGGGCAGTATTGAAACAATAAATTTCACATTTGCTTGAGGAAAACTATGAGAATTAGCAGAGGTATGTCCTGGAATTATTCAAGGGAGAGGAGATCCTAGAAGAGACTGAGGGGGGAATGATATAGTGGTAGAGATATATTCTTCATGCTCTGGTTGTTTTAGGGATGGGGATAAACTCCTGGTGGGATGTCTACCATGCTTTCCAAGTCTTGAGTTTTCTGGGTGTCGTAGCAAATTCCTAGTATAACTAGGAATCATGAAACTAAATTTAAAAAGGGGAAACTGTTACCTGTATACCAGTGGTTCCCAACATTTCCAGACTACTGTATCCTTTCAGGAATCTGATTTGTCTTGTGTACCCCAGATTTCATCTCACTTAACTACTTATTTTGTATTTGTCTGATTTTATAAGCATCACAGCACTCTATTACTAAAAATTGGTTACATTCTCATTTTTATCATATAATTATAAAATCAATTGGAATATAAATATTGTACTTGCATTTCAGTGTATAGTGTATATAGAGCAGTATAAACAAGCCATTGTATGAAATTTTAGTTCATTCTGACTTGGTTAATGCTTTTTATGTAGCCTGTTATAAAACTAGGCAAATATCTAGATGAGTTGATGTACCCCCTGGAAGACCTCTGTGTACCCTCAAGGGTACGCGTACCCCTGGTTGAGAACCACTGCTGTATATAATTAAGTCCTGACATACATAGTAGGTTGTGGAAACAGTCTTCTGAGGCACATTGTGATGGTCCTGTTTTTAGATGCTTAAAATTAGGTTGGAAAAGGCACCTTAGGGAATGTACCTTAGGGAATAATCCTGAACTGGCAGGGAAATAGAAGATACCTTAGTCTCTTCCCATTTCCAGCACTTTTTAAACAGGTCTGTGTATCAGCTAGTCTTTTTGTTAATGGTACTGAACTCTGCTTTCAGCTGTTGTGTTGCTGAAATGAGAAATAGCAGTTGGCTGAGAAACAGACAAATAGTCCCTGGGCTTTGTTTTTATAAAAATATTATTAATGTAATTTAGTGCAATACTAACAATCTAAATGTCTCAAATACATTTCAGAAGCAAGTCTTCCAATCTTTATAATTGGCATGAGTTTAGGAGCCTGTGAAGAAACTTCACCTTGTCGCAATTGTCAAAAAAAGTTGTCTTTGCCAACAGACAGGGAGAATGATTTGCAGTGGCATCTCCATAGTCCTAATTTGTTATTTGATGGCTAGAGAATAATGTTTTGGAGGGGAGAAAGGAAGTGGGGTTTTCTCCTTCTGTTTCAAATGATTGTACTTAAATCTTTAATCAGTCAGGGCGGTTGATTTTTGTTCACTTACTGGGTATCCTCCTTTGGTAGTTGAGCTCATTACTGAGGAACCTTCTCTTCCTGAGTAATGCAAAGAAATTAAATCTTGTAGACCAAGGATGTGAAGCTCATTTGGATGAGAGGGACAGATCCCATGTTTAATTATGGTCTGAGTGCCCAGGTATAAATTCAAAATGGCGTACTTCCCTCCTTCCACAATGACACTAATGATAGTAGGCAATTCCCACAGACATCAAGGGGACTATAGAGTATTTATGTAGTATCTAAACTCTTATTTCTGTATTTTCTTTTCTGCAGCAGCTCCCAGTTCCTGCTCCTTGAGGGCTTTTCTCCCTCCTAACCTGTTCCATCCACCAGAATGATTGGTTAATGTTGACTTGGCAGTGCCATCACCATGATGGTCTCTAATGTTGACACTTGAACATCATAACTTCGATTTAAACTCTGTTCATTTTTTGGGAGGTTCTCTGCAGCCATGAGAGTGAGAAACTTTTTTTTTTTTTTTTTTTTAAAGAGCTTAGATTCCACACAATCGGAGTACATACTCCTGGGGGAAATCTGTGCCACTGCACAATGCAGAATTTGTGCAGAATTCATGTTGTGTACAGAACTTCCTTTCCCCCCCCCCCCCCACAGAATTGGTGCTGCAGAGCTGCTGGCTGCCACTAGGGGCTACTGGACCTGGCAGAGTCCAGCTTCCTAGCTTGCAAATAGAAGATGCAGCCTGGGGGAGGGGCAGGAAGAGCTGAAGGTTCTGAGGAGCTGCAGTTCCCAGCAGACTCTGAAGGAAGGAGGTGGCTTGGAGGAAACTCTGTACAAGCCCGAGACCCAGGCTGTTTTTCCCTCTGGATTCCTGGGCTCTGGAAGGCGCCTCCCCAGCTGGGTTCTGGGGTGGATGGGTTGCAGGTTTCGGGGGGGGGGGGGGGGCTGGTATGGATGTCTGGGCTGAGGGGGGGCCAGCAGCTGGGCTCACGGGGGGAGGAGAGGGGATAGAGGAACAGAAACTGGGTTGTCATAGGGTTTTATTTAATTAACTCTTTACACTGGGGGAATTTTTGTTGTTTGTTTTGTTATAGACATAGTTGCTGACAGATATTTTGAAATAAACTACCAAAATAATTGAAACTGGTATGATTATCTAGTGTTGTTTTGATAAATAAAATATGCATAATTTTGCAGAACTCAAAAATACTGTGCAGTTTTTTTGTGCAGAATTCCCCCAGGATTAGAATTATGTCATGCACCCTGTGGTAAGTAATGTGTTGCTGCGTAAAAGCATAGAATGACCATCCTCAGTTTCTTCTGAACAAAACTGAAAACTTATCAACCTAAAGCAATATAACACAGGTATAGAGATAAAATTTAGATGACTAAATTCCATGACCAAGCATGACACGATTCTCATTCAGAAAATCTTGTAGTAGCTAAAGAGCACAGGATTCTGCAGCAGAATGCCATGCTATCAAACATAAACAAGATGTCAAAATGATGCAACTGTCTTTCATTTAAAAAAAAAAAATTGAGACCTGTAGCAGAAAAGGTTACCTTCAGAAGACATATGCATTTTTCTGTAGCTTTATTCAGATTTACAGTAGACTTCCTTCTACAGTTAAGAAAAGCAGCCTACCTTTTCTTCTGAATGTTGTCTTCTCTAATACACCACTTTCTATTGCTTTGTTTCCCTGTGACCCTGGCTGCTATCAGTCCATTTTTTTTTATTTTTTTTTGGTAACGTATTATATGAAATGTTTGCTTACTGTGCAAGTGACATACATTAGTTCTCAATTAAATTTCCCTTCACACTCCCTCCATTTCATCCTTAGGAGGTAGGAAGAACAGATTACAAGGTTACAGTAAGTGGTGTAATATGGTTTTACAATTTGGATATTTCTTTCTTATATTTTTATGTTCTTTGTTTTTTAAGGCAGCTGGGGCCTGTAGCATACCCCTACTGATTATAGCTGTTAAACATTTTTAAACGATTTACATATTTAAGATCTATATAATGCAGGGCCAGTATATAAAGTTGAGTGTGGCTCACTCTATAAGCATATCAATTTCCAAACACAGAGGTCATCATTAACAAGTCTTGGGTCAGTAAGAACAAGACTGACAATGTGAATATGCAGCAAAAGACTGTATTTTAAGGAGATGGATTGTGATGTGTCTAAATCACAGGTCTGGGATTTAGGAGATTCAGATTCTGTATCCAGATATACAAGAGACTCTGTGTTATCTTGGGCAAATCTTTTAATCTCTGTCAGTTTTCTCATTCTTGAAATGGGGATAATATTTCCTCAGCACCTTGATATATGAGGCTTAATTGATTTTTTTTGAGATCCTCCTGTTGAATGAACTGTTAAATTGCGTATTAGTTTGTCCAAGACTGTTGCATAAAATTGGAGAGATTAGAGGCAGCAAAGTAAGGGACTATAAAATGAAAATGTAAAATAAGTCCTGGTCTTCTGTTCTACTAGCACTGACCATATTATGTTGCACTAAGCTATTTGGTGGGTTATTAATGGGGTGAATAAAAGTGGGAGTACATTTGTCTTGGGTTTTTTTTTTTTAAGTTCTTTTAACCTTTAGAGTAGAAAATGGTATCTGAACTCTTCAAAAATAGCAGGTGACATGCATAAAACACTTTTCCTTCCTATACCTGATTGCTTTGCTTTTGCAGGGCAATGACAGAAAACTTTTGTTGTGTGCGTATACTAGTGTCCTGTTAGTATGCTGGCAAATGCACCAGGTAAATCAAACTGATGACCCTAACTACCTTTGCAAATTACCTGACAATGATTAACACCATAGCTTAAAGACCTAGCATTTCTGGCTTAAGCTGATGTAATACAAATACTAACTTTGAAAATTTGAAATGCACAGTTTGTTTTTTGGGCAAGTTAACATTAGAGGCCCTCTGGTACCTTCTCTCAAATGTGAGATAGTTTATGAATGGTGGTTTTAAATTATTGAAAGCTAACTTTGACCCACCATAAGTAAGGAAGCATCTGAAAGGCACTTTAATACACAGATTGGTTTACATCTTCTCGTGTTTCCATAAAAGACTGGTCAGCAGATAAAAGGGTCATGGGGGGGGGTAGGGAGTGGCACAGAGGGCATGTCTAAACTGCAAAGAAAAGCCCGCACCTGGCTCATATCAGCTGACTTGGGCTGCAGGGCTGTTTCATTGCATTGTAGACTCATAGACTTTAAGGTCAGAAGGGACCATTATGATTGTCTAGTATGACCTCCTGCACAACACAGGCCACAGAATCTCACCCACCCACTCCTGTAATAAACCCCTAACCTATGTCTGAGCTATTGAAGTCCTCAAATCATGGTTTAAAGACTTCAGGGTGCAGAGAATCCTCCAGCAAGTGACCCGTGCCCCATGCTGCAGAGGAAGGCAAAAAACCCCCAGGGCCTCTGCCTATCTGCCCTGGAGGAAAATTCCTTCTCGACCCCAAATATGGCGATCAGCTAAACCCTGAGCATGTGGGCAAGACTCACCAGCTAGACACCCAGGAAAGAATTCTCTGTATTAACTCAGATCCCACCCCATTTAACATCCCATCACAGGCCATTGGGCATATTTACTGCTAATAGTCAAAGATCAGCCTAATTTTGGCAATTAATTATCCCATCATACTATCTCCTCCATAAACGTATCAAGCTTAGTCTTGAAGCCAGATATGTCTTTTGCCCCCACTACTCCCCTTGGAAGGCTGTTCCAGAACTTCACTCTTCTGGTGGTTAGAAACCTTCGTCTAATTTCAAGTCTAAACTTCCTGATGGCCAGTTTATATCCATTAGTTCTTGTGTCCACATTTGTATTGAGCTTAAATAATTCCTCCCCCTCCCTCATATTTATCCCTCTGATATATTTATAGAGAGCAATCATCCTTCTTAAACATGGGAGACCAGAACTGCACACAGTATTCCAGATGAGGTCTCACCAGTGCCTTGTATAATGGTACTAACAC
Organism: Emys orbicularis; assembly: GCF_028017835.1. Classification (NCBI taxonomy): domain Eukaryota; kingdom Metazoa; phylum Chordata; order Testudines; family Emydidae; genus Emys; species Emys orbicularis. Next base: position 27,082,005 of record NC_088683.1, on the reverse strand, counting down.
CTCCTTATCTCTACTGGAAATAATCGCGTGATGCATCCCAAGGCCGCATTAGCTTTTTTAGCGGCCATATCACATTGACGGCTCATAGTCATCCTGTGATCAACCAATACTCCTAGGTCCTTCTCTTTCTTCCAACTCATGAGTCCCCAGCTTATAACAAAAATTCTTGTTATTAATCCCTAAATGCATGACCTTGCACTTTTCACTATTACATTTCATCTTATTACTATTACTCCAGTTTACAAGGTCATCCAGATCTTCCTGTGTGATATCCCGGTCCTTCTCTGTATTGGCAATACCTCCCAGCTTTGTGTTGTTCACAAAACTTCTGGGCTCAGGCTGCAGCCTGAGCTCTAGGACCCTCCCACATTGCAGGGTCCTAGAGCCTGGACTCTAGCCTGAGCCCAGAAGTCTACACTGCAATGGAACAGTCCCGCAGCCGGAGTCAGCTGATACGGGCCAGCTGCAGGTTTTTCATTGCAGTGTAGACATACCTTGAGGGAACTGCTTCTGGCTGGGTGTGTGTGTTAGCTGCTGAACCTCGTGTGTGTGGGGTGGTTCTTAAATCCACAGAAAAGAAAATGATTTCTTCACCCTCCAATAGGCCTCCTTCTCTCCCTTCCCTTCTACAGATCTCCTAATGTCATAGGAAGGGGATCCCTGCTTCTATAGCCCTTGAGGGGGAGACAAAGTGAGAACAAGGAAGTGGAGGAAGGAGGTAGTTGGGCACTGTTCCCTTCTTTGAGATTTGTGCACGCAAGGAAGTTGCACTTTTCTTTTTCCAGCACAATCTGCCTTGTGTTCACACACAGATGAGCTTCTGTCTGCTTATCTTGCTAACTAAATTATTAAGCCACTTCAGAATTGACTTAACTCAGTTTTGTTGGAATTCAGTTGGTGTAAGCTCCATGTGGATGCATTGCCATTCCGATATAAGTAGTTCAATTCAATTATTTTTTTTCAATGGCTATCCCATGCTGCAATTGGTCACTGCTGAAATGACTTGTCTGGTTAATTATGCACACGCCACAGCTCCAGAGTCAGGGTCCCCTAGATAAGATATCCTGTGTCCTTGCCTCCTACCCGCACTCTCAAATCTGTTGTTCTGGCATATGCCCTGTTGTCTCTTTGTGATTCAGACTCATTGCAAGGTGTGAGGCAGTTGTAGTCCCCCCTGCTTCCACATGGTCCTGTAAAGAGGTCCTTGGACTGAGTTTTGCCATGCGGTGAGAGGGCACATCCAGTCTCATCTCTCCAACAGTCACTGGAATGCTAAGGTTTACTAAATGAAGGAAGTGGGTTACTCCTAGGACAGATCTCCGTGCCAGAACAAAGCCAAGGAGCAGCAGCAGAACTATAAAATACATGGGATGACAAGGCCTCTGGCAGTATGCGCACTACATGTGCGTGCTATGAGGGGTTGGATTTTTGTTTAAAGATTTCTTTAAGCCCACAGGATGGGAGAACCTCCAACAAGTTTTAGGTGGCCTCTTGGCTCTCAAGATGAGCCTTATGAAGTTCTGAAGTCTCTTTATGGAGAAAAAAATTCCAGTAGTGCACCTCTTAATGACTGGGTTACATTCTGATCAGTCTCTGAGGAAAAGGGCTAGGAAATAATGTTTTAAATGTAAAGTTTAGGGTCCTAGCAGCCCTCTGTTGGTTTAAGTAAGCATGACAGGGCTGACATTACCTCACATAATTCTAAAAAGAGAAATTTAATAACTTTTGATAGGCAAGGTTACTGTTCAGAATTATAGTAAAGGTACTAAATCACTGTTACAGGAGTCCAGTGAAGTAATTTTTCTTTTTTGCTACAAATTGGCAAAACATTATAAAGAAACTAATTAGGATCCATTAGAAGACAGGAGGTAAATAAAGAACCAACTCTGTTTTTGTAGTGGAAAGAGACTGTCTGCTTCTGCTGTCCCCCGCAGGGTAGGTGGAGTCCTTCCACAGCACTTCCTTGGTCATGTGGCAGTAGTTCATTCCTTACTTCTGCTGTTCCAGCTCTCTCAGAATTTTTGGTAGGCTTAACTTTTTTAGTGGGCTTCGCTAGACAGAAATAGAAAAATGGAAATTGTTGGAGTTGCATTACTTCACTTTACATCTGCTGGGGATCCTGCTTGATATTCAGACTTCCCCACTGACTTTGGGAAAATATATTTTTATCTTTTTCACACTTAGTGGAATTGGGAGCATGCCTCTCTTCTACTTTTTTTTTTTTTTTTTTTTTTAATTTAACCCTTTCCCTTTATTCGGTTTGCTTTCGTTTCCTTCATATTCTATATGATGCTTCATGTGAACACTTCCTCACCCCCTTTTCTTTCCTCAGTGAAGTAGGAATTGGTAGTCTTATTTCACTTTCAGAACATAGACAGTAGGAACTTGCTCAGACTTTTCCATTCCAGCTATCATTATAAACTTTCCAGAAGCTTCTGATCAGCTTTCTTACAAGTCATCCAGTATCTCATTAGATTGAGCAGTAGTGATCAATAGGATATATTTAAGTGCACATGAAGTGTGAGGGCAGTGGTGGAGATGGTGGAATTCTCTTAAAAGTTCCAGACATACAGAAGTTTAGTTTTGAACTATAAAACTAAAACTGAGAGAAGCTTCACTTTCTGAGAAGCATTGAGGGAGTTTATACTTCTCTGGAGGGCAAATCCTGTTCCTGTTTTGTTCCCACAGAATATTCTTACAGGTTTTATTTTGTGAGGGGACAGGACATGGAGAGCATATATAGAGATGCACACTAGAATCCAGCTCTGCATGCTATTGTGCAGCAGAAACTTGGGCTGAGGTTGATTGCTGCTGTACAGAATAACTGATCATTCTTCTGCACATAGTTAAGATACAAGTGGCATAGTCCTTAGCCCTAAAACTGGAGTTGGTGGCCTTGTTTGCTGTGCTGATGCAATGTCCTGTTTTCCTCCTCTTCCAATCCCTGGCAGAACTCCCTAGTGCTCAGGCTGGGTTTGGGGCCTTAAATTTGTAAATTCATACCTCTCTTCAGGCTGTTTCCTGCATATTCAAAAAACCAAAACTGCATTTTTATATGTTTAGAAGGCCTTCTTTGGAACCGTGAAGACTAAACCCTTATATCTTTTAGATGAAAACTTAAATTCTTCAGAAACTTACAGAAATGTAAGGAAGTCTTTCTTTGCCGTTCACGAGGGAAAATTTCCTTCTCTCCACTGGCAAGGAGATTTCTGGAATAACGTTTCTGATTCCAAGTTCTGTTCTTCCAGGATTTTGTTCTTCCCTGCTTAAAGGGACACCAGCCAAATCTTTCTGGCTGTTTGAATAAGAAGAAAATAACTCTTTCTGTATGCCAGAAATGCTGTGTGTTTTGTTTGCACACAAGTCTAGGAGGCCTGCTATTGTGTGTTTGCCTGCACTTCACATATGCAGGTGTCACAACCTGTGAAGTAGTGTTCTTAAACTGTTAAACATTCCTCTGTATCTACATAACCAAATAAGTGGATTTCAAATGGATATTTGAGATTTCACTTTTAAAAAGCATTAGTATTAAAATAAGGAGGGGCAGACTAAGACCAATATTCTACATTCACTCTTCTTAATTTTTTCCCTAAGTGTAGCACAGTCGGTGTTAGCAACATTGACTATCCTTTAACAGTAATTAGTAAATATTTTGCCTTATGACAGTTCTTTTTAAATCAAAGGGAGGAGGCAGAGGAAGAACACTTAGAATGTAATCTGTGATTGACTACTGATGTGGGTTACTATCTGGAAAACTAATGCAAAGCAGCTACAGCAGTGGTTCTCAAACTTTCATACAGTTGACCCCCTTTCACATAGCAAGCCTCTGAGTGTGAACCCCCTTATAAATTAAAAACACTTTTAAATATATTTAACACCATTATAAATGCAGGAGGTAAAGCGGGGTTTGGGGTGGAGGCTGACAGCTCGTGACCCCCCCATGTAATAACCTTGCAACCCCCTGAGGGGTTCCGACCCCCAATTTGAGAACCCCTGAGCTACAGCCTTTGACATTCTACAAGGTCCTAAAGCTTGTTGCTTCCAGTTCTAAACCAGACTGGTTAAACCTCTCTTGCGGCTTCATAGGCTTAGGGATACGATATTCAAAATGTGGCTGCTACTATTTGTTTTGCATGTATTCTGCTTCCAAGACTGGGAATAATTTGACTGACTTGTTTTATGATCATTCATTTTAAAACACTATATGTATAGAAAGCCCCCAATAGACCTTAGGCTAAATTTCGTAATTCTGAACAGGATTGTCCTTCCCTCAGATTTCACGTTGCTGGAAGGCAAAATTAGAAAATTGTTGATAACAGCAAGATACCTGGTTAGTAGATACTAATACTGGAAAATGCAGTAATTAAATTTGAAAGGCTGTTTATTGTACAAATGAGAATTACCCATTCCCTATCTTAAAACACAAAAACAAAAAACCCCCCAAAAAACCAAAGCCCACACCCATCTTTTCCCTTCCCTCTCCCCACCCCTTGAAATAAAAGCAAGCCTGTCTGATTTGGAGAGGGACTCTGCATTTCTTATTTCATTCTGAGTTAGTTCAGTAAATATTCCTTGGTTTGTATCTTGGGGTGGGAACGAAGATTTCCTTGCAGTGGGATTCTTTGTGTTGATCTAACAGCAGAGTATGCTGTTAAACAGTCATCATTTCTTGTTTTAGTTGATTGCATTTCAGTGGTAGGTGTAGTGTTTAGATAGTATATAAAATAGAGAATGTTAAACGTAGTATGAAGCCCGTATCAACATGAATTTGAAACTCCTGCATTCTTCAAAAGTGGTGATCATGCAAGTGTGTTACGCAGCTCCTCCAAACTAATACAACTGAAACCTTTATAGCTAGGGTGTTGTGGCATATACGAGATGCATATTTTACCCCCTTTTTTTTTTTTTTTTTTTTTTTTTTAATTGTTCAAAAATAGTCTCTCTAAGCCCCACTGAAGTCTTTGGCTAGGAGGTGCATCAAATGAGCACTTCAACTGTATGTCATTAGCTTGGGACTCTCTTCTAAATTTCTTCTCATCTTGGATACATTTGCAGCATTGTCTGTGACCAAGTTGTGTGCTAGACATTGAAAAAAAATGTAAGTTTGTTATAGCTTTTACTGCTACTTCTTTTAAGTATGCTGCTGTGTGTCCATTTTATGATGTATCAATTGTTTCTGTAAGGAAGACATTCTCTTCTATTGTCACACAAGCACATACAACAGGATAATTGTGGACCTTGCTCCACCCATCAAGACTCAGGTTAACAGTTTCACCCTCTAGACATCTTGCACACTGCTCAATTTCTCTTTCATACACTTTATCCAGCAATTTGCCTGTGACTTCTGCTCTGTTGGGTGGACTGTATCCTGGTCTTAATGACTGAACCATGTTAATGAAGTGTGGGTTCTCAATCATACGGAAAGGAGAGTTTGTTGCATAAGCAAACCGGGCAATTTTTTCATCAATTACCTTTCTTTGTAATCTGCTGGTTCTTATCCCAAATTTATGTATGGTGATTTCTGGATGATGGAGATTTTTTTCTTTTTTTTTTTGCTTCAGGTGATATACTGTGGTCATGTGACATACATGATATGACTGAAACACTATCATTGGCAGATAACTTTGAAACTATAGAAAATGATGGTGATCTTGAAGGTGGATAGTCTTCAAAATGCTGTAGGTTGAGGATGGATTCTCCTAAACAAAAGTCAATGCAGTTATTTAATTATTATCATACTGCTCATTTAGTATTACTCCTTGCATTCACTGACACTCAGTATTACTTTAAAGGGGAAATTGTAAAATGAAGATCAGCTTATTTCAGCTATTTATTTTTTATCACAACTGCATCTAAAATGATAGTACCATAGAGTAACAACTATATTTTTTGCTGAAACATGAGAATTCAAGAATAGTCCAGAAGGAAGACCGGCAGTCCTTAAGAAAGAAGTATGAAATAAAGTTTACCAATCTGAAGATCCTGCATGTTCAGACATGTGCCTTTCATCATCTTCAACGCAGCTTCCTCCTGAGAAGGAACACTTCTTGTGATGTTGTTTCATTCGGGCAACCAGGCCTTGCATTTCTTTGTTGCACTGTTTGCATTTTGCATGCATGCCTGTCTTACCCACAGGTAGAGGAACTTCATTAAAATATTCCCAAATTGGGTCTCTTTTACGGCCTGCTGCCATTATAGGTTTTCTCTTCTAGTGAGAGAACTCAAATCAATGAAGGCTACACTCAGAAAGACCTCAAGACTTCTGGAATATGCTGCTTAAACAGTTTCACTTTTGTTTCTACTGCCTGTCCCTCTTCTCACATTTCTCTCCAGACTTCTTCTCCTTGTCCAGATCTATTCCGCCCCCAACAATCTTCTATTCATTGAACTTTTTGAAAATTTGCACTTTTAGTGAGAGGTAAGGGATTGACTCTGTGTACACAAATTTGCAGAGGGACAATAGGGTTGAGGTCTGTTATTTCTCACCTCTATATATTTATTTATTTAAACACATTTTTGCTGTTAACAAGCATATTCTCTCTGGAGACACAAATCCACAGTTTAAGAACTGCAAAACTAAGCATCTCTGATGGTATCTTCTAGACTGAGCACTGAGTCCCATTGCGTAGATAGAAAGATTAATCTATACAGAAGCCCCTGAAACTCCATAAGATTGGGTCCCCCTAATCCATGAACTATTGTAACTTATTTACAAAACTTTTCTTAAACATTACATGAATATATTGTCTCATACTATAGAATTTATAATCCCTATTCCATGATGAGATACCTTTGAGCTATAACGTATCTTAATTAAAACTATCTTTAGATAGGTGTTCTTTTCCCTCAAAAAGCATTTTATCAAAAAAAAAATCATTTTTTTTTTTTTTTTAAACCATTGATTTTTTTTTTTTTTTTTTTTTTTTAATCCACCCTGGTTAGGTTATTTGCTGTCTGAAACTTTCTCCTTGTGATCAGCTGAGGTTAGCCCAGGTGCTTGAACTAAATCTTCAGGTGTTAATGCCATGAGTGAGTTGTGGGGGCAGGACACTTCTGGTGTTGGGTTTTTGGCTCTGGAGATTGCTCCCTCTTCAGATTTAATGAATCACAAGCTTACTGATATTCAGGATGGTCCAAGTGCTATTTTTCTCAAGTAGGGAGGGGAGGAGGTGATTTGGTTGTTTTGTGGACAATGGTGTTTGTCCTTTGCAAGATGTAATTATGTTGTGTGTGAGAGTTAATATACAGTACGTACTCTGAGCCTTAATGTATGGTGCATGTCTTTTAAAAAACAAAACAAAAAAACTTGTAAATATCTTGCTTAATATTACTTCACTAACATATCAACCCCCCTGAGTCTCCACCTTCAAGAAACTGCTTAAAAGAAGATTGGGTATAGGTTTTTATTTGTGTCCTATTTTTTACATTTTAAATCCTTTCAGTCTGTCATCTCTCTGCTGCTAAACTATGCTGTATATAGTGTACATCTGTGGTGCTTAATAAATGATGATTGAAAGTTTATTTTGACATTAGAGGTCAAGTTATGTAGCTGCACCAAAAGGCTCCTAACACTCCTTTTATAGATGCAGACAACAATCTATATACAGACTGCTGTCAGCCCCATGCACCCTCACTTCATATACATTTGCAAAGTATGAATCATATGTGTTTGTGGAACACAGTTTGTGAAGCCTCTGAGCTTCAGGGTAGAATGCCCATCTGTGGCTACTTTAAGATTTCTAGAACAGTCTCCACCGATTTCCAGGTGAATCAGAATAAGGTTATCTAACGTCTGTCTTGGGTTCCTGCTGTTGGCCTTGGATTTTTCAGACAGAATTTGATCCACTTATGCCAATATATTTTTAGATTACCCTATCAACATGTGGTTGAAATATATCCTAGAAGATTCATATGATTAGCTTATATTTCTTTATAATTTGGAAGAATAAGCAAGAACCTTTACTATTTTTCTTTTTCTGAGTGGAATCACATAATCTCAGCAGTTCTCTAGTGCTCTGTTTTTCAAAAGGGTTTAAAAAAAAAAAAAAAAAGCTTAAAGGAGGGCACCCACTAAATATAATCTTAGATTTAATGGCACTACTTTTTATTTTTTTAAACGTCATTTGCTGTGTATTGGCTCTTATCTTGGTGAAGGAGTTATGCATGTCTTGATTAATAAATAGCTGTTCTACATAAGTACTATAGTGCTTGAGTTTGTTTCTCTAAAAGTTTTAAATCAACTTAAATAACAATATTGTGAACTGTGGGCCATATCTCAATTTTGGCATCTTCTCAAAATTCCTTTGTATTTCATGTGAATTCAATATGTTGAATATGGAATGCAGCCTAAAATATCTCCAAAACTAGTTTCCATGCGAGTCCACTTTAAAATGTGGTACTTCTTCAAGGGGCCTCTTCACATACCCATTCTTGATGTGCTAGAGGACTTGGACTGGCGCTTTCATGTCCCCTGCCCCTACCTTTGTGGTTCTGAACATTTGAAGGGTGCATCTGTAAAAGGGACATTGCACACAGACTACCTCATTTCCTTACAACTGTGATAGCAGGTGGATCAGGAACCTTGCCAGGTCCTTGGAATTGGATTTATTGGACTAGATCACTTCCAGTGCTGCTGATGTCTTTAATTAGGCATTAGGTTTTTTCTTTTTTAGGCTCAGGATCTGATGCATTTCCTACTGAACCCCAACCACCTTCACCTGGACCCCCCTCAGATTCCCATTACCATTGCACCCAGAACCCCTCCCCAACAAGCCCCTGTGCATCCAGATTCACCCCTCCCCCCCCGCGCACCTGGATCTCCCCCCCCCCCCCCCCACTGAGCTGCCTACACCCAGATTGCCCCACACAGAACCCTCTCAACTCACACCTGGATCCCCCCCATGCTAATCCCCTCCACTCTTGGGTCCTATCTTGCTGGGCCTGCCTGCCCACACCTGATGCACCTGGCACAGAGAGGCAGGGCCCTGGGGTGTTTCTGGGGCAGGCCCAGTCCTTGCACTGTCAGGGTTTGGTTCAGCCTCACTGCTGACTCTGTGTCCCAGGGGGAGCTGCACAGTGATCTCCCACCTCTGTGTAGCCAGTGGCCTATGCTCCCCAGTGCTAGGCTGGAACCTCCACATTTATTTCATAAATAAAATTTGTGGAATTTTTTAAAAAATATTTTGGTGCAGGATTTTTTGGCACAGAACACCCTCAGGAGTATTTAATGGAAAGTAATTAACGTTTTTCCTCGCTCTGTGTGCATTACCCTCACCCTCAGGACCAGAAAGGACTATTAGAATTGCCTCCTTGCTATGCTGTTGAGGAAGTATTAGTGGCTAAGCCTTCTGGCTTTGAAATGCATGGTTCCTTAAGTGCGGTGACAGCAGCTTCAGCTCTGACCTCGCTGAGGGGGTTAAAAAGCCTGGTATGGTGTCAGTCACTATGAATCCACAAAGATTTACTCCTGGGGAAATCCTGCACCAAAAAGCTGCGCACAATATTTTAAAATTCTGCATATTTTATTTGTCAAAATAACACAATATAATCATACCAGTTTCAGTTATTTTGGTAATTTATTTCAAAATACCTGTCAGCAAGTATGTCTGTAACAATACAGACCAAAAAAAAAATTCTGGTAATTTTTTTTTTTTTTGACAAATAGATTCCTTACTAGGCATATTAATATAGAACTGTGTAATTCATTTAAATTACAATACATAACTGTATTTCCTGCACTCATCAGAAACCATGCAAAGACTTGGGGGGAGTCAGGGGTAGCAGAGGAGCTGAGGTAGAGGGAAGGAGCTTGGAGTGAACTTGGAGGGTTGTTGGATGTGGGTTTGAGAAGTACGGAACAGGTTTCTTGGGGGGATGGGCGGTATTGTTAAGGAGTTGGGGAGCTCCCCCATGCAGAACCTGGCTGACCCCAAGCCTCTCCCATTCAATCAGGCACATCTGCCCTGTCTCCCAACCCCCCCCCCCCCATCCTCAGGGGTCTCTGCAGCCTCCTCCCCCATCCCCATGTGGCCTTGCATCCCCACTCCCATTCAACCCCTGGCTCAACGCTGTCACCACACTAGCTCCTGAGCCTGTGCCCTAGTCTGTCCGCCCCAGCCATTCTGAACCCCAGTCTGTGACCCCCCCCCCAGCAGTTCTGTGTGCCCCACTCTGTCTGTCCTAACCTGGCTCTGTGGGCAGGGTGCTGTGATGAACAACTTCTCCTGAGGGAAAAGTTCCCCATTTCCCCCTTCCCCCCGAAAATACATTCTGCCCAAGAGGTGCGGCAGTTCCAACTTTTCCCACCAGAGTCCGCTGTGGCACCAGAACCACCAGCAGCATGAACGCAGCCGGTGGTTCTGGTACCACAGCGGACTCTGGTGGGTAAAAGGTGGAACTGCAGCACTTCTTGGGTAGAATGTATTTTCTGCTGGGGGCGGGGAGAGGGGGAGAATTCTGCACCAGACATGAATTCTGCACGTGCACAGTGATGCAGAATTCCTCCAGGAATAAAGATTGCATTTGACTGAGCATAAATGCTTAGCCCCGAGAGTTGGCCTCTGCTGAAAGAGCCAGTCCTCAAGAGCATACACCTATGGATCCAGTACTTACTGTTCTATGTAATGAAGTGCAAAAACTTACTTATGTGGCTCAGTCTTCAGAAGTCAGAGCCATGGCAAATGGTGATAAAACCCAGACTGAATTTAAAAGGGGGAAAATTAAAACTGAATATTGAGACAATCTTCCAGGTAAGCATTAGGTTGTGGAAAAGTGGTGAAAGCCCTAATGCTTGGGACGCTTAAAATTTAAAAAGAATTCTTGTTGTGCCAATACAATATTGCAAAAGGAGAGGCCTAGCTGGCCTGATATTTCTCTTCCATTTCCATCTGAAACTAACATCTAATTCTAATTGCTGTTTATGCTACACTGAAACCAGGGCATTCCATGTAAAAGATCTTGCATCTCCAGATTTGGCTGGAGTGTTAGTTTCAAACAGGTCAGCAATAGTGACAAATGTAAAACCAACTCGAATCTTTCAAGTATCCTTTGAAGTTTCATTTGCAATATGGAGTATTCAGGTTGAGGATATTTTGGTGCAGAGTTGCTGTTGTGGACATGCCTGTAGGAAAATGCAAATTCCAATTTTTCTTTCGGATTTCTTTGGAGGATAAGAAATAGACAAAATATTTAATGAACCTGTGAACTTCAAGAAATCAAATCTACTTGCAATGAAATATAAACATAGCCAGAAGTACTGACTTGTGATGAATATGCATAAACTGTTTTAACCACTGATACAGTACCAGAGTGTATAAAAGGTTGTGTACAGTTGGTTCAACAGAACCAGAAAACAGAAGTTCAGCATAGCTAGACAAACTTTCAATATTGTACAACAGATATGAGATACTTGTAAATGTTTGATTGTCCAAGTCCTGTGACTTAAATATCTCTTCCTTTCCCACTCCCTCCCCAAACTGATTAGACCCTTTGTGTAGTATGGAACATACGTGTGACAATTTCATGTGAAACTCTTCTGTTCCTGCTCAGTCTTAAAATGTTTCCCTTTCAGATCAAATCAAAGACAAAATTAAAGAGAGGGACAGAGAGAAGCAGAAAGAAAAGAAGAAACATAAAATAATTAATGAGATCAAGAAAGAGAATGGTGAGGTCACATTATTGCAGAAAGGTAGGTTCAAACGAAATAGCAGTGTTCATCAGTAATGTTAATATCTAAAATAATTGTATATTTCCAGTGAATGCTGAATTTTAGTGGCACTTTTCATATTTTAATTAAAAGCCCATTTTCCAGATGGTTGTAATGAGGCAGTGTAAATGTTGCAAATTGAAAACTGAAAATCTGCTTTTGTCATATGTGCTATTAAATAGGAAACAAGTATTTTCTCCCTGCTATCATAGTTTAAATGCCCCATACATCATACTTTGCAACATCTCATGCAGTCTCTCAAATAATTGACTCTTACTTGCCATTGGATTACGTTTGTTTCCCTCCGCGGGCTTCATATTGAGGTAAAAGGCTGTTTTCTTCCAGTTATTTCTAATGATGTAGAAGAGATTTCTAATGGTGATCTGAAGACTGGGTTCAAAGCCTCCTTATGACCCATTTGGGGGAGGGGGGGAGAGGGCGGAGTTCTTTCTAAATTGTTTTGATGACTTTGAAATTAATTGTAACTTTTGAAATTATTTTAAAGTGTAAAGCCATCATATTTAGACACAAACTTAGATGCTGCGTAAATATTTGTTGCATTTTTAGTGTTTTGTATTGTGGTTAATGGGAGCGGTTCCTTTTAGAGGGACTGGATACCTCAGGGCATTGCTAGTGAGCTACAAAGCCTTTCACAGGTAAATCATCAGATGAATCCAGCCTACCTCAGTAGGGATTAAAACAGGGGTTGGCAACCTCTGGCACGCAGCTCGCCAGGGTAAGCACCGTGGCAGGCCGGGCCAGTTTATCTACCTGCTGATGCGGCAGGTTCGACCAATCGCTGCCCCCACTGGCCGCAGTTCGCCGTCCCAGCCCAATAGGGGCGGCAGGAAGCCGCGGCCAGCACATCCCTCGCCCGCGCTGCTTCCCGCCGCCCCATTGGCCTGGGACGGCGAACCGCGGCCAGTGGGGACCGCGATTGGCCGAACCTGCCACGTCAGCAGGTAAATAAACTGGCCCAGCCCGCCCGGGTGCTTACCCTGGCGAGCCGCGTGCCAGAGGTTGCCGACCCCTGGATTAAAAGTTGCTCCCATTTAATGGCTGTTTGTGATCTCTATACAAGATGAGTTTGGTGGGTCTCAGTTCCAGCCCCAACATGACAAATTCACTAATTAACAGATTTGCACTAATTAGCAGATTCAACAGAAGCAGAGATCTGCATGGGCCATAGAGACTAAACTTCTCTGTTACTCCTAAAAGTTCCTAATTTCTTCCATATCAGAATGAAGCATGCTGGGAGGGCAATGTCAGTGGGAAGCTTGCCGTGCTTGAGTCTTGTAAATGAACAGCATGACAGCCCTGATAAATGAAGTCCTCCGATATCTTTCTCCATCATTGAATCATTTTTTTAAGATGAAATTTGTGGTTATATGGAAATTAGCTTATTAAATCCTAGCTGTGAGTTTTGTTGTGATGTTTCTGTTTTTGGAGAGTGGCATGAGGTTCTAATCGTGCGGAAAGAATGCTCTGCCAGCCAGCAAAACCTTTTTTGCTCCTTAGTAACTCAGGGAACTGACATAACTCCCGTAGTTGCATACAAATAGTTTTCCTTTGAGGATTAGATTTGGCACTGGGGAAAGAGGTGGATTTTTTTTTTTTTAAAGTATAATTAAGAAATTCTAATCATGCTTTTCTAGCAGGTTTGCACATCTTAATGAAGTTCTGCTCTTTTTATGAAGCCACGTGGTTCAACATGGTGTGGTACAGTTTTTGTAGCCATGTAGCAGCTATTCTTAAATCCTGTTTTCATGTCTAAACCTATTAGGCTGTTTAATCATGTTTTGTGTTGGTGCATTCTTGGAAAATTTGGTCAGCTTTTCCCATATTGGTTGTGACTTTCAACCAGGAGGGAGAGGGAATTCCAAACACCACAAAGGTCATGAAATAAAGAGTGAATTACACAGTATGTGCTGTGGTGTTTTTTTTAAGCATATTTATTCCTCAGGCAAAAAGCTATGCATGCTTCCCATAATAAAAGCTTGCAATTCTAAAAGTTAAAACAAAATCGCTGATAGTTCCCAATCTAACTGATTAGGCCTGCTACACTTTTGTATCTGACTGTAGGTATTGGTACACTCTCTAAGAAATTTTTGTTTTTTGCAACACATAGCCTATTAGTTTTTCAGCCTATCCAGCGACAGGGGATTCGGCACGCTCGCTTTACCCCTCTTGTTGTTTACCAATGACTGTACATATTCCCATCCATCTAGAATTTCTAGACACTTATTATTCTCTAGTAGGCATAATAGAAACTCTTTTCTTTTTATAGAATAAACTTCTTCACTAATGGATTACAATTAGAGTTTAACTTCTAGTATTAAACTTTCACTTGTTATAGTCCTGTAAATATTTGAGTGATGTAAACTTAAAAATGAGCAGCTGGTGGGTGGATTTTTATAGGGCTTAAAAAAAATGTTTTCCAGACCCTGGTTATGTGGTCACTTGGGATTGTAACCGAATAGCAGCCAAAAGCTACTTCCTTTCCATTCTCCCCTTCCCTCCCCCAACCAGGGTGCAGAGGCATCTAGAGCCTCCCCTGCAAGGTGTAGCCAGAACTAGACACCCAGGTAGGAGCCATATGCCCAAGCAGAGTATCTCACAGCTGATTACAGTAGGTAAACAGATCTGCCTCCTGATCCCGAGCAAGCAGCACCAGGCTAGCAACCCAACCGAAACCTTCCATAGGGTCGAGGACCAAAAGCAGCCAGGTAGACCCTCCAGAGTTTTTTAAAATTAAATTAAATTAATGGAGATATCCTATCTCCTAGAACTGGAAGGGACCTTGAAAGGTCACTGAGTCCAGCCCCCAGCCTTCACTAGCAGGACCAAGTACTGATTTTGTCGCAGATCCCTCAAGTGGCCCCCTCAAGGATTGAGCTCACAGCCCTGGGTTTAGCAGGCCAATGCTCAAACCACTGAGCTATCCCTCCCCCATCCCTCTTGGATGTTAACTCTGGTAAGATCCCAAAACCACCTGGGAGTGTTGCAGTTCCTAAAGTTTGTTCCTCCATGCTGCAGCTTTGTCAGTCTTAAAATCTGGTGTTAAGGGAATATGCTGCCATTTATGTATCTAAGGATATGCATATTCACCAAGCATGCAGATTAGGGCATTGGGTTATTTGCATAAAACTGCAGGAATTCTGAATCTCCAACCTTAACAGGTATGGACATGCTAGTGCAGCTCTGTGTGCAGCATGGGGAGCAGTACAAGCTGAGAGATCCTGCTGTACAGAGAATTGGAAGAAAGGAGGGAGGACTGGTCAAGTGGGCGTAGCAAGGGTTCTGTCAGCACTGCAAAGAGTACTGAACTAGTTGCTGGAAGGAATGCATGTGCCATTTTAGGGTTCAGGCAGTGGCAAAAACTGTTAGCTGCTATGGTTGCAAATAATTGTAACTGAAGGTAGACAAGGCATATTAAAAGTTGTAGTGCAGAGAGAAGAGCCTTTTCTCACTGAACACATACATGTATGCATACACAGATTAAATGCAAATTATATTTTTTAATGTTCCTGTGTTAATATGCTGCTTCCCTGATAACTCATTCTTGTAATGATATATTTCCAGCCAAATAATGGAAGCAAAATTGTAATCTTGCCCTACCTTATTCCTGTTCCTCATTGAAATATGAACTCAAGCTTTCTTTGTAGCTGCAATTTTGCATACTTACGGGTGGAAATATCATAGTAAATTGTAGGACTGGAAGGGACCTCAAGAGGTCTTCTAGTCCAGTCCTCGGCACTCAAGGCAGGACTAAGTATTATCCAGACCATCCCTGACAGATGACTGTCTAACCTGCTCGTAAAAACTTCCAGTGATGGAGATCCCACATCTCCCTAGGCAGTTTATTCCAGTGTTTAACTACCCTCACGTTTTTCCTAATGCCCAACCTAAACCTCCATTGCTCCAATTTAAGCCCATTGTTTCTTGTCTCAGCCTCAGAGGTTAAGGAGAACAATTTTTCTCTCTCCTCCTTGTAAGAACCTTTTTAAGTACTTGAAAACACACACACACACACACACACACACACACACACACACACACACACACACACACACACACACACACACACACACACACACACACACACACACACACACACACACACACACACACACACACACACACACACACACACACACACCAGTCGTCTCTTCTCCAGACTAAACAAAACCAATTTTAGTCACTCTTTCCTCATAGGTCACATTTTGTAGACCTTTAATAATTTTGTTGCTCTCCTCTGTACTTTCTCCAGTTTGTCCACATATTTCCTGAAATGTGGTGCCAGAACTAGATACAGTACTCCAGCTGAGGCCTAATCAGCACGGAGTAGAGTGGAGAGTTACTCCTCCTGTCTTGCTTACAGCACTCCTGCTAATATATCCCAGCATGATGTTTGCTGCCTTTTTTCCCCCCAAACAGTGTTACTCTGAGTCATATTTACCTTGTTATCCACTATGACCCTCAGATCCCTTTCTGTAGTATTCCTTCCAAGGCAGTCATTTTCCATTTTGCATGTATGCAACTGATTGCTCCTTCCTAAGTGGAGTACTTTGCATTTGTCCTTATTGAATTTCATCCTATTTACTTCAGATCATTTCTCCAGTTTGTCCACATCATTTTGAATTTTAATCCTGTCCTCCAGAGCTCTTGCAACCACTCCCAGCTTGGTATTGTCCGCAAACTTTAAGTGTAGTCTCTATGCCATTATCTAAATCATTGACGAAGATATTGAACAAAACAGGATCTAGGACCGATCCCTGTGGGACCCCAACGGTTTTCCAACCAGTTATGCAGCCACCATCTAGGTTGTATTTGCCTACTTTGTTTATGAGAAGGCCATGCAAGATAGTATCAAAAGCCTTACTAAAGTCAAGATCTACCATATTTACTGCTTCTCCCCTATCCACAAGGCTTGTTAACCTGTCAAAGAAAGCTATTAGGTTGGTTTGACATGATTTGTTCTTGACATATCCATGCTGACTGTTACTTATCACCTTATTATCTTCTAGGTGCTTGCAAATTGATTGCTAAATTTTTTGCCCCATTATCTTTTTGGGTACTGATGTTAAACAGACTGGTCTATAATTCCCCAGTTGTCCTGATTCCCCTTTTTATAGATTGGCTCTATATTTGCCCTTTCCCAGTCTTCTGGAATCTGTCCCGTCTGTCATGACTTCTTGAAGATAATTGCTATCTCCTCAGTCAGCTCCTTGAGTAGTCTGGGATGTATTTCATCAGGCCCTGGTGACTTGAAGACATCTTACTTGTCCAAGTAATTTTTTAACTTTTTCTTTCCCTGTTTTAGCTTTAGATCCTATTTCATTTTCACTGGCATTCACTGTGTTAGACATCAAATCGCTACTAAACTTTTTGGTGAAAAAAGGGATAAGCCAGGTCTCCCAGAATAACCGGACCAACCTCCACACTATTAGTGTCCACAGTATTCCTGAGGGCAAACAGTTTTCTCCATTTATTTAAATAGGATTGAGTTATGAAAGATTCAGGCATTGTGGACCCTCCCAGACCATATTATATATAATATGTGACAATCTTGCTCATTATTCTAGGAGTTCTGAATGAGTCCTTTGGCCCACACAACTCCATAGAGGGCTATTTTAATGCACAGGTGAATTTTCACATCTCTCTGCTTCATATTTCTGGGCCCCCCAATGTGGGAGGGTTTTGTGTATATACTCTTAACTCTGATCATATAAATATGGATTGGAGCAGCCAGAGATGGAAATGATCTATTTTAGAGGGTAGTCTGTTGCTTTCTGCTATTTGTCTGGATGGAAATTAGATTTCTCTTAATCTCAATTTAAAAAAAAAATGTATTAAGATTTTTCCCAGTGTGTTGACCAGCATTCTCCATGATAGATGCCTCTAATATCTGAGGTTGCAAGCTATTTCCTTTGTATGGGTTTACATGTCTACACTGGAATAATCTCATTAGAAAATGTTTCAACTAAGATGTTACACATAATATGCACATAGTGTATGTAGTGTTCTCTAAGGATATCCTATGGTCTGTTGCTTTGCTGCTGAGCAGTGTGCATCCTAAGATTGTTTTTGCTGTAAATGTGGAAAGTCAGGTGGGTACCAATTTAAAAAAACCCAAAACCGCCCCATACTTCCTTTCTGGGCTGGCTCATGCCATTTTTCTGTTTGTCGTCAGCCTGGACACAACTTGCTCTGTATCTCTATCTCTATGGTGACAACTGTGAATATGCACAGGCTGCTTCAGTTGTATTACAGTACTTGGAGCCAGATTAATTCTGTATTGGACTTTGTGTGTCACACCACCAAGCTGATGTGGGAGCAGGAAAATATTCTATGGCAGCAGCAGCTCCTCTAGCAGCAGGAAGATATTCTGCAGTGGTGGCAGCAGGACAAGGTAGAAGAACTGGAGGATGCCAAGATCTTGGAATAAGAGGACCAGTTCCTGGATCATTTACATAGCATTTTGTGTCATTTCTGGGCCAGGAAATTCAGCGTGGATTGGTGGGAGAAGATGGTTCTGCAGTGCTCGAATGACCAGTAGTGACAAGAAAACTTTAGAGCAGGGAGGGTTACCTTTTTTGAGACCAGTATAGAACTGACCCAGGAGCTTCAGGGACAGCATACCAAGGTGCGTTGCCCCATATTATCTGTGAAGAGACGGGCTGCCATTGGCATTGCCATCTGGCAGTTGACCACTTCAGAATGTTACCGGTCTGTAGCCAACCAATTCAGTGAGGGGAAATCAACTGTTGGGACTATTCTCATGCAGGTTTGCTAAGCCATTAAGATGCTGTCTAACCAGTTCAGGAAGCTTAGTAATGCTCAGATTATTGATGCTTGAAGTTCCTAAACTGAATTGGGCACATGGTTCCATCAATTGCCCCATCATTTCCCCCCAATCCCTTCCCTCCCGTCTGCCATGGTGCAGCATTTATAAACAGAGGATTATTTCTTCATGGTGCTGCAGGAACTGGTGGACCACCATGGCAGGTTTACAGACATAAATGCAGGGTGGTCTAAAAGGGTCCACGATGCTTGGATCTTTCAGAACTATTTGCCCCCCAGGAGTAATGTGGACATTAATGGTATGTAGGTTGGTCTGGTTATTCTGGGAGATCTGGCTTATCCCCGGAAGCCTTGGCTAATGAAGCCATACGTAAGTTGCTTGGACAGAAGGAAGGAACATTTTAATTATCACCTGAGTAGCTGCTGGTTGGTAGTCAAGTGTGCATTTGGCCATTTGAAAGGCAGATGGTATTGTTTGTGGAACAGGTTGGAAGCAGCAGAAAAAGATGTTCCAACCATTGTAATTGCATGTTTTGTTTTTGGACAATATTTGAGAGAGCCAAAGGAAAGCCTTACTGATGGATGGGAGACCTGAGGTGTGAAGACTTGCTCTGAGGTCTGAGCAGACAGCAGGGGTTCCACAGAGAACATAAACACCCATAGGAATGCTGTCAGGGATGCCTACTGTTTGTATTTTAGTCACATGCCTGAACATGTTAGCCTGGGGGGATGGGGTGGGTGGTGAGATGCAGACACGAACACTGGGGAACATTGTGTGCATGTTTTGAAGTTTAATGTTCCTTATGTGCCGTTGTAAAACGTTGTGAATTATTTCAGTTTTATTTCAAGGGTTCTTTATTTTAAATGCCGTGATGACTCTGCCTGTATTGTAAATGGTTTTATTATGAAACAATCAAAATTATAAAATTTTAATGAAACCAATGGAAAAATAATATCTTTGGTTAGTTAAATGTTTCTAAATACAATATTAACCAACTGTACATAAGTGTTTAATTACCGCAACAGTGCAAACAGAATTCAAAGTGCAACAGTAAGGACATTTCAAATACCACAGTTTGGTGAGGGAGATAAGTGACTGTAAGCCTTGCCTCTGGCTCTTGTTGGCTTGCATTCTGGGACTGAGTGCCTCTGCTCAAAATTTTCAGGGTTGTTGCAAGGCTTAAAAGAGCTGGACTTCCAGGTGCAAGTGTACTTTGTGCCCAAAAGTTGGATCTGTGGTGAATGATCACAGCTGCTGGGAGCACTGCTGTGGGGATGAAGAGGTTAGGAGTTGTTGCTGGTCCCAATGGAAAGCAGTGTCCAAGTGCTGAAGGACATGGCTGGGTCCCAAATTATGGGAATGCAGGACCTGTTGCCCTATCAGGAGCATGTTTTGCAGGAGGGCATTCTGGCTCAGGATAGTGTCCATGAGTTGCCTCTGCATCTGTCTTTTCCATGCTCTTTGAGCATGGTGATTCTGTCCTTGGCCGCTGCCATGATCTCCTGAAATAAGTGCATTTCTCTGTCCTTCTGATTCTTCATGTAAAGCCTCCACCTCTCAGGCAGCCTGGCTTTCCTCTGTGACTCTGGAATGAATTCTGCAAACATGTTGTCCCTAGTCGCCGTCTTTCTCCCCCTCAGATTGGCCAGCCTGTCAGTAGTATATAGAGACTTTGTCCTTGATTGTCTGGCTGTTGCAGGTGCTATGGCTGTGGGAGTTGGGGGGGAAGGTTGGAGGGAACCTTAGCTTACTTTGTTTGGGATATGAACAACAAGCACCATGATTTAAGCATGTCTGTGATCTTACACGCGACACTTCCCATTCTTGGAAGAAATTCAGAGATCTAAGTGGTCAGCATGTATTTGGATTTCAGTGTACTGTCTGCTTCCATGCTGTTAGGGGTGAGGGTGGTTCCAGGTTTATGTTTGTAGTTCTGTTTGTGTGCTGGAAGTGCTGTTATGATGTCATAGGTGTAAAGAGAGGGGTTATGGGTTCTTGGGAGGTGAGCTGGATTGTAATTCCCTCCACATCTAGGCTGTCCTCATTCTCAATGACATTATGCTGAGGTGGATGACTAGGAGGTAGAAAGTGGTTTTATTCAGAAAGGCAAAGGGCAGACCAGGAAGATATGCTGTGAAGTTATTTACCAGGATGATTTCCCCCCAACCCCACAAAAGCGCTGTAGGAGTGGAAGGAGCTTGCAAGCTATACGGGCGGCTTGGGCATGTGGCTATTCTTAATGTGCAAAACAAAATCGAGTTATTTCTCCATGTCTGCAGAGGAGATATAGCAGAACTTAAGACTGAGAATATGCAGAGAAGAATAGATAGGGTCCTACAATGACTGTCAGCTACAGTGTGTGTTACAGGGCATTGAACTTCAGTGGGGAGCACTTTAGTGGTGCTTTCAGGCCAGGCTAGCTGGCCTAGCTGGGTGCATAGGATAGAGCTCAGTGCTGCTTTCAGTCTGATTGGTAACTTATCCCGTGTGTTGTGAGGACACCGGCTACATCACTTGGGTGCTGATAGTCCTCCAAAACCTTTCCACAATTTCCCCCTCCCCTTGCCATGTGCCAGGAATGACATACAAGTTTTCCCACAATTCACTGGGAAGGAAGCATAGGGTGGCTGAGTTTTTTACAGTGTAAAGAACAATGAGAGACGCCCTCAGGAGTCCTAGCAACACACATCATTGAATGCAGCACCAATGAGGACACTAACTTGGGAATGGTTTGCAGCGTGTCTGCTCATACCTCAGCTAAGCTAACCTGGGTGCTGGTCATCCAAGTTGACTCTGCAGTGAACACATACCTTTAGCTTTTTGATGTGTGTTCAGTGAGTGTGAATGCCAGTGGCATATCCTTGAGTGGGCCCTACATTTTCCATGTTTGAAATTTGAATTTTTTAAATAAAAATCAAGTTTAACTTGGAATTTAAGCCTTTTATAGTTTAACTGTTCATCTTGCTTTGATTCAGAATAGTAAAACAGAATTGATATCGGAATGTAATTGGCTTTAGATTGCTGTGTAATCTTTTCATCAAACTGCTTATGCACTATGCCCTAGAGGCACTCTTACTTGCTCTCTTGGGGAAGTAAAAATCAACTTAAAGAACACTTAAGTTGAAAAGTTAAGAAATGCCTGATTTAAGATTCTGTGCAACATTGATTTGGCCCCATTGTGCATAATATGCATTACGATGCAGTCTTTAGTTGCATGATCATATGCTACTTTTTACCACAGGATCCCTGTCTCATTCAATGCATTGGAAGGGCACACGAGGGCCAGGATTAATCCTGAACACAATCTTAAATTTGGCATTTCTAAATTTCAACAATTTGATTTTGCAACCTAAATAACTTTCTTTTTAATGTTGCTTTTTTTATATGTAGTAAGATAGTGACCCATATGATTATAGTGAGATTCAAGGATCTTCCATACAGGAACTTGGGCTGTTAAGTAAAGTGCAAGATTTGCTTTCAGAGTAAAAGTGAAGCACAATGCTTGATTAAAACTAACATGTATGTAGTGTAAAAAAAACAAAAACAAAAAACTTGTTCTGCATTGTTAAGCTGTTTCTAATGGTAACTTTAGTGAAGAATAAGACCAGTGTAAGAATGCAGGGAGCTTTAAGAAAGTCTTCCGTTCTTAAAGAGAGGCTGTCAATTTGAAAGATTAAAGACTAACTTTAAAGTACCCAGTTCTCTAATCGTGCAGCCTCTCAGTAAAGCCCAGAAACTTTAATTCCTTTAAAAAATAAGAAAACTACTTCTGCACTCTAGTTGGTGTATTTTAAGGGTCTTTCAGCAGGGGAATATGAGCTGTTTTCAGTTTCCCTTCCTGTCTGTGCTACTTCCTCTTTGCTCAGCTCATATTCTCTGTTTGGAGGCGTTCCCACCCTCCTTGCCCCAAGGAGAGATCAAGGGATGACTCTGATCTCCAGACCTGCTGCTTCTCCTTGCTATTTTCTGTAGATGGGAGATGGTATGGGGGGATCTCCACTGCTTTCCATTCAAGATCTGGTGAGGAATTTCATCCAGCACTTTGCTTCTCTTTTGTCCGTCCCTCTCCTGCCCCCAGGTGTGGAGGTCAGAGAAAGTAGACTAATTCCTACCCTGCTTGGCTGTTCCAGTACTTTTTTTTGAGTCTTGTTAAGATGAGAGGACCTCTCTCTCTGGTCCTGTTGAGGGTCATGCTGCCAGCAGGTACTTCCTTGACCCTAAACCTCACATAGCAACAGTAGCCTTATGCCTTCTTGTAGGGCCTGGGGGCGAATATAGTTCTGAGATAACTGCAGCTATGTGCATAAATGGTATAATCACTCCAGCATGTGATTAAAACTTTGTATACAGTCACTTTCACTTCCTGTCATGCTTATATTTCTAATGAAAGAAATAGGGATTATTGCTAATATATTTCAGTTTTAGTAATCTTAGGAGTTTTATATGTATGTATGTATACTTGTTGCCTCCAAAACTGAACAGATAGTTCTTTCTAGTGATTGGTGAAGGATTAACTAACCTGATGAACCAGTTCTGTACTGAGGGGGGGGAGAGGAAAGGTATATTTTCACATTCGTTAGCCAATGTGTTAAATACACCATTATTTTTCCTAGTGAAGATAAGGTCATGGACTTCAAGGGCCAACAGGACTGGGGAAGCATTATGAGACGTGTGAGATGGGTTTGCACTGGTTTAACTAAAATCTATTTCAGAATCGGTTTAAACGTGTGCAAGTTTCTTGTGTAGACAAGACCTTAGATCAGGGGAAGTCAATTATTTTTTCGTCAGTGTCCAAATTTCTTGGTCAAGGTATAGTCAAGGTCCAGACTCCAGAGAGACATTTTTCACACTGCAATAACAGTAATGATAATAAGTAAATAAAAAAGATTTCATGGTCTGTTTAAAATCATGTGGCAGTCTGGATTTGGCCCGCTGTCCACTTACTGAGTACTTCTGCCTTAAGGTAGGTCTATGCTTATAGCGCACGTGGTGAAGACGCTCTATGCCAACAGGAGAGCGTTCTCCTGTCAGCATAAAAAAACCACCCATGTGAGCGGCATAAGCTATGTCAGCGGGAGAAGCTCTCCTGCTGACAGCGCTATGCATATTAGTGCTATGTTGGCGTAATTTGTGGTGGTCAGGGAGTGGAATATTCACACCTGAGCGACATAAATTTTGTCAACATAGTCGGTAGTGAAGACATAGCCTTAAACTGCAAGCTCATTGGGGGTCTACGTTTGCATTGTACACTATACAATGTATACAATTAAGCACACCCAAGTGTGGCTAAGAATCATCTGTGACGGTTTAAAAACTGCATGTAAGAGAAATGACTTCTCTCTTTCTCACCACTATCTCTACAAAGCATGTACAGCAGAAGTGGAAAATTGCACAAGTATGTTTGCCACTCTTGCATCTTCCTTAGCAGGAGAGGTAGAGTGAAATATATTGATAGCATCTGCTGTTTGGGCTTCACTGAACAGCCAGAGCTGGGCATAATCCCCCATAGAAGACCAATCAAAGAACCTTTCTCTTATCTTAGTTTCTGAGATACTGTCTTGCACAAATAGATAAGATTGTGATATGCTCAGATACTACAGTAATGGGGGCCATTATACAAAGTACCCAAGGTAGACAGTGAAACATTCAGTACTCTTCTGTGTCATTTTGGGGTAAGGGGAAACAAGTATCTGTTTAAAAATAAAGTGTAGGAACCTACTAGTACTTCATGGTATGTTTAAACAATCAAAAATCAGATGTAATTCCATACTTGTGTTAATGGGTTTGGCTGCCATTCTCAATACTACTGATAGTACCCCCCAAAAAGAAGCCAACCTCCATTCCCTTCTTTGCCACCTTGAAAGTGGAGGGAAGGTTGTCCCTACCCTGACAGATAAATGAATCCCTTGATCTCACTCATGGTTGCCAAAGTAGCTTTCAGCATAGGGCAGTCTGGAAATATATAGTAATGTTTAAAATGGTACCTGCAGGGACACCAACGTTAAATCTAGACAATATAAAGAGCTAAGTGGTTTCAGGTATTACACCTGCCTTCAAGCTCCCTGCTTATCTATAATTTGTTTTATTTAACTAAGAAAATACAAAAACCAACCCTTCCCCCCTCTTCTGTTGCTACGAGCCACATGTGGGTGTATAAGACACATACCTACTTCCCTGTGCCATATTTTTGGGTTTTTTACTTCCTCTGTCTGAAGTTTGGGTCCATTGTGGTATAGGAAGCATGACAATAGTTGGTTTTCGAACTTGTATTTTGTCTGGTTGCATGCCGTTCCTGATTCTTAGAGCCTTTCTTTGGCTTCCAACTTCCACATTCTGGAAGGATATGAGGCACTGCTAAGCAGCCTTAACACCCCTTTAACAAAGCTTTTTATTAGTGAATTTCCCTTGTTTTTAATAAGGCTGTCAATTAATCGCAGTTAACTCACGCAATTAACTCAAAAAAATTAATCGCGATTAATCGCACTTATAACGATAGAATACCAATTGAAATTTATTAAATATTTTTGGATATTTTTCTACATTTTCAATATTGATTTCAATTGCAATGCAATACAAAGTGCACAGTGCTCACTTTATATTATTATTTTGATTACAAATATATGCACTGTAAAAATGATAAAAGAAATAGTATTTTTCAATTCACCTCTTACAAGTACTGAAATGCAATCTCTTTATTGTGAAAGTGTAACTTACAAATGCAGATTTTTTAATTTTTATTTTTTTGGTTACATAACTACACTCAAACAAAACAGTGTAAAACTTTGGAGCCTACAAGTCCACTCAGTCCTACTTCTTATTCTGTCCGTTGCTAAGACAAACAAGTTTTACATTCACAGGAGATACTGCTGCCTGCTTCTTATTTACAATGTCACCTGAAAGTTAGAATAAGCGTTTGCATGGCACTTTTGTAGCCAGCGTTGCAAGGTATTTACATGCCAGATATGCTAAACATTCGTATGCCCTTTCATGCTTTGGCCACCATTCCAGAGGACATGCTTCCATGCTGATGATGCTCGTTTAAAAAAAAAATGCGTCAATTACATTTGTAACTGTACTCCTTGGGGGGGAGAATTGTATGTCTCCTGCTCTGTTTTACCCGCATTCTACATATATTTCACCTTAAGCAGTCTCGGATGATGACCCAGCACATGTTCATTTTAAGAATACTTTCACAGCAGATTTGACAAAACGCAAAGAAGGTACCGTTGAGGTTTCTAAAAATAGCTACAGCACTCAACCCAAGGTTTAAGAATCTGAAGTGCCTTCCAAAATCTGAGAGGGACAAGGTGTGGAGCATGCTTTTAGAAGTCGTCTTAAAAGAGCAACACTCTGATGCAGAAACTACAGAACCCGAACCACCAAAAAAGAAAATCAACCTTCTGCTGGTGGCATCTGAGCCAAATGCCGGAAATGAACATGCGTCAATCCGCACTGCTTTGAATGGTTATCAGGCAGAACCCATCATCAGCATGGGAGCACGTCCTCTGGAATGGTGGTTGAAGCATGAAGGGACATATGAATCTTTAGCGCATCTGGCACGTAAATACCTTGCAATACCAGCTACAACAGTGCCATGCGAACGCCTGTTCTCGCTTTCAGGTGACATTGTAAACAAGAAGCAGGCAGCGTTATCTCCTACAAATTGTAACCAACCTTGGTCAGCCAATCACTCAGACAAACAAGAAGTAGGACTGGGTGGACTTGTAGGCTCTAAAGTTTTAAATTGTTCTATTTTGAATGCAGTTTTTTTGTACATAATTCTACATTTGTAAGTTCAACTTTCATGATAAAGAGATTGCACTAGAGTACTTGTATGAGTTGAATTGAAAAATACACTTTTTTGTTTTTTACAGTGCAAATTTGTAATAAAAAATAAAGTGAGCACTGTACACTTTGTATTCTGTGTTGTAATTGGAAGTATTGGGAGCATAAGCTTTCGTGGGTAAGAACCTCACTTCTTCAGATGCAAGTAATGCAAGTAATTTCCATTACTTGCATCTGAAGAAGTGAGGTTCTTACCCACGAAAGCTTATGCTCCCAATACTTCTGTTAGTCTTAAAGGTGCCACAGGACCCTCTGTTGCTTTTTACAGATTCAGATTAACACGGCTACCCCTCTGATACCTGTGTTGTAATTGAAATCAATATATTTGAAAATGTAGTAAACATCCAAAAATATTTAAAATAAATGGTATTCTATTGTTTAACAGTGTAATTAATCGCGATTAATTTGTTTCATTGTGTGACAGCCCTATTTTTTAAGAAACTGGTGACCGGAGGGGGCGTTGTCATGAAGGATGGGTGATGGGGAATCCCAGAGCCCATTTCCTTGTTTGGGGGGGAAAATGAGTGGGAAAAGAGTTCAGAGTTCCTCCTCCCCACACAGAAGCAGGGGAAAATGTTATTTTTTCCCCCCCTTTAGAAATACCGGGAGCTTTGTAGTAGCAGCTTCACACCTCAGTAGCCTGGCAGAGGTGTGACCTAACTCATTCATCAACTTGTGGTTCTCTCCTCCCTGCTAATCTCCGCACTATATGCTTGTCATACCCCAAACCTCCTAGTTCTCAGCTTGATGTGGACAGTGCTATGCACCAAGCCACCATTTTTTAAAATGTGTCACTTTTGGAGAACTGCATCTTTGGAACTTCTTGGCTCAAGGACCCCAAATTTGTACTGCAATGTCTACACCCAACCCTTGGTGTGGCATACCAGTTTTTGGAATTTGAGAATTTTTAGAGCACTTAGAGGTTATATGTGGTACAGTAATGTTGCTCCAAGCCTTTCTCACTGTATCTAAGGGGAGCCTCTGGCATGTGGCTAATTTGAGCTTGAATCAGTCATGTGCACCATTCTGTAGACCCAGTAAGAAAGCCTAAAACTTCAGTTATTAAATTCTCAAGCTGGATTGTGGAGCCAGACTCTAAATAAGCTCAGCGTAGTCCCGTGATAGAAGTTTTTTGGGGGATAAGTTTTTTGCCCATATGTACCCCTACAGTGTCCCTCTTTCTCTCTCCCCCGCCCCCCCCCCCCCCAAAAAAAAAAGTTTGGAAGAAAAGTGCTGTAAGAAACAGCAAATTTTAAAATGAGATGATCTGGAGAGAGTTATGCTTGGGAGCCCCTTTAGCAAATGATCCCAAACTTCTACCACTAACTCTACTCTGGTCCGTTTAGCAATTTTCAGGCCAACTTCAGTATACATGTAGATTTTAAGACACTTTGGAAAAACTAGCTCTATCTGAAAAGTCCTGCTCAATTGTATGTGGTGCTGGCAGGACCACTCCATAATTTACATGTCAAGAGAGGAGAGGACTCTGACAGCAGCATGAGCTCAGGCAACTAGGTGGATGGATGGATACACAATGGCAATTTTCAGATCTTTTGTTTAGCAACCTGTCTGACAACATTTAAAGAGGTGAGATAATGCTCCAATAAAAGATAACTTCTGTTGGTGAAAGAGTTGAGCTGTTGAGCTATGGCTGGTCTGCACCAAAAACTTACATAGCTATATCTTTTTTGGATGTGAAAAATCCACCCCTCCGAGACATAGGCCTGTCTACACTACACAATTAAGTCATAGCCGCCGCAGTAATTACTGCAGATTTTCATGTCCACGCTACCTTCATTCTGCTGGTGGTGTGTCCCCTCACCAGGAACGCTTGAACAGACTTAAGTAGGGCAGTGTGGCAGGCTGACAGCTCAGGCTGCTGGCTCTGCACCAAGCTCCCAGCAGGGAGTTGGGTGCAGGGCTCCCAGCTGGGGCAATGTCAGTAGTGCAGCGTCTACACAGATACCGTGTCACCCTAAGTGCTATACTTCTTGTGGAGGTGGAGTTATTAGGTCAGTGTAGTGGGGCACTTACATCAGCAGGAGCAGCGTTGTAATGTAGACACTTTAGAGTTAGGTCAACATAAGGCAGCTTATGTCTACCTAACTCTGGCTGTAGCTATACTGACCTAACCACCTGCTTCTCAAGCAGATGGATTAACTACAGTGACAGAACTCCTCCCATCAGTGTAGTGATTGTCTACAGTGAAGTGCTACAGCGGCATAATTGCAGTGTTGCAGCTGTGCTGTGGTAGCATTTTAAGTGTAGACATAGGCCTAGAGCAGGGGTTCTCAGGACATGGTTTTTTGGTGGCCTCAGAGTGCAGCCACCAACTCTTGCTGGTGGCTGCTCTCTCACTTTTTTCTAAAATACTTAATTTGCTTTAGGAAAAACACATGAATATGTACATATACACCTCCAAATCACTGTAATTTTATTTATTGCTAGGTAGTAAGTCTGTTGTTAAAAGTGATATTAATAAGCATACAAATATCACTTTTCACAGAAGACTTACTCAGCCCTATCAAGCCTGGGGCCAAATTAAGCCCGGGATAGGAAGTCGGGGGAGGCAGTGGAGGCCAGGAGCAATGGGGGTTGATGGGTGGGAGAGGGGCTGGGGAGGCAGCAGGGGCCTGAAGCCCACCGGCTGCAACCTGCTATCCTACCACCCCCACAGGGCTGAAGCCCTAAGCCTGAGCCCCCCACTGCCCTTGGGAAGATGGAGAATTCACTGGCTGCCTGCTCCTCCAGCATTGTGCCCCAGGTGTCTCCCGAGGGGGGTAGGGCCCAACCCCTGCTGGCAGCCCCAGCAATCAACACCAAGGTGGTGCATGCAGGAGTAAGGGGGAGGGCCCACTATATTGCATGCCAGACACCCCCCCTCAAGTCACAGCCCAGGAGCCTGTGGCCACAAGAAAAGACCCTGGTGGCCATGTGGTCACCGTGGCTGCATTTGAGAAACGCTGCCCTAGAGAACTCTTCAGATCTGGGAATGGTACTCAGAGGTGGAACAGCTTGTTTAGCATAAGCAGTAAAGACACATTCTAAGTAATAACGCACCTTCCACATAACTGGACCCCATATGGAGTATCATTAAACAATTACAGTCCCTACTCAGTGGGGACCATATCCTGAAAGAAATCTTTCTTGACCCCCTTTTCTGGCCTTCAAACAATCTCCCAATCTTGCCAAGCTCATAATCGGAAGCAAGCTCCCCACAGACCAGGACACCAACACAAAGCAGCACCAGAACCAGCCATAACCACAGACGAAAAATCTGCAGACATATCTCAATACCCCCATAACGCTACCTTTCAAGATCTGTGGGTCCTACACATAGGGTTACTATATTTCAAGTTCCCAAACAGAGGATACTGCTGGAGGTGGAGTTGGGGGAGTTGGAGGGGGTACCGGTGGCGGGGGCACTCACTAGAGATGGGGGAGTAGTGTTGCTCCTTGTCAGAGTGGCAGCATGTCTGGTGCAAGCCTAGGGCACAGCAACAGCCATCAGTCAGTGCCTCCCTGCAGGACCTCCTCCCCAGGGCTGGGATCCGGGGCCTGGGTGAGCGGGATGTGGCTGCCGGTGAATGGACCAGTTGGGACTCTTTCTGAGCTGCAGTGTCTGCTTTGTAGAAATCCAGGATATTTCCTGTTTGGAAAAACCACCTGGACAGAGGATAGAACCTCAAAAAAGAGGCAATGTCAGTGAAAACCTGGACATATTGTAACCCTACCTACACATGTCTATTGCAACATGTGCTGTACCTCATCCACTGCACTAAATGCCCCCAAAAATACAATGTGGACGAAACCGGACAATTTCAACTCTCTTGAATGAACTCTCATAGAAACATGATAGAAGACAAAAACATTCATGTGGTGAACATTTTTGACAAAACGATCACTCCATATCTGACCTATCAGTCTTCATTGTCAGAGGAAACCTGTGCAACACCTTCAAAAGATGAGCCTGGGAGCTTAAATTCATAACTTTGCTGGACACGAAAAATCATGGTCTTAATAAAGACATTGGATTTATGGCTTATTACAACAGTCTGTAATGCACCACCTTCCTTTTTTATTCTATGACTGCAGAGGGGTTAATGGGCCATTTCATCTTGAATAGTCTCCTAGAATGTAACTACTTATTCTAAACAATCTGTTCCACCTTGTATTTAGCTGTGTCACTTCTTAGTACCTTTCCTAGACCTCAAGAATTGCTCAGTGTAGCTTGAAAGCTTGTCTCTTTCACCAACAGAAGTTGGTCCAATTAATATTCCTGGGGGAATTCTGCACCAAAAAATTAAAAATTCTGTGCACAGTATTTTCAAATTCTGCATATTTTGTCAAAATAACACTATATAATCACACCAGATTCAATTATTTTGGTAATTTTATTTCAAAATATCTGTCAGCAACTCTGTCTGTAATAATACAGATGACAAAAAAAAATTCCCCCAGGAGTAGAGAGTTAAAGAAACCCCACCAAACACCCACACATTCTTTCCCCAGAGCCTAGCTGCAGGGTGCCCCTTCCTGGTGCAGACACCCACACCACCTTCCCCCTCAGAGCCCAGCCTTGGGGTGCTCACCCAGCCCCCATAGAGCCCAGGCATGGGGCCCCCCAGCCCAGACACCCACAACCTCTTCCCCACAGAGCCTAGCTTCAGGGCACCCTCTAGAGCCCAGGGATCTAGAGAGAGAGAGAAACAGCCTGATGCTGGGTCCCAGGCTTGTATGGAGTTTCCTGCACACTG
Organism: Emys orbicularis; assembly: GCF_028017835.1. Classification (NCBI taxonomy): domain Eukaryota; kingdom Metazoa; phylum Chordata; order Testudines; family Emydidae; genus Emys; species Emys orbicularis. The sequence continues at coordinate 27,050,894 of NC_088683.1, read as the reverse complement.
CCTCCTTCCTTCAGGGTGTGCCAGGAACTGCAGCTGCCAGGAACTCTCCAGCTCCTCCTTCCCCCTCCCACCAGCAGTCTTCTATTTGCGAACTGGGGTGTTGGGCTCTGTCAGATCCAGCTGCTCCTAGGGGCGACCAGCAGCTGTACAGCGCCAATTCTATGGGGAAAAAGGAAATTCTTCACAGAACATTAATTCTGTGCAAATTCTGAATTGCGCAGGGGCACAGAATTCTTCCAGGAGTAAATAAAATAGATTACCTCACCCACCTTGTCTCTCTAATACCCGGGGACCAACATGGCTACAACACTGCAGTCTGCATTTAAATCATTTAACCTACTGGCATAATTGCTGATGCGGTTGCACTACAGATTAAACAGCATAGGTAAGATTGTGATTGTACAAAACTTTCCTTTCATGGTCAATCTGGGTTTTTTTGGTGTGCCTTTCTTTGCCGTCTCCTGCACCCACACACATCTTATCTAATTCAGTAGTATAAGCAAAAAAACAATATTCAGAGTAGGGTTATTAACTTTTTCAGAGTGCATGAGTCTGCTGAATTTTTTTTTTAAAAAGCTGAAAACTCCCTGTTTTTTAACAATTGGGCCATGTTTCTAATCATAAATAGTAATTCTATCTACAGTATTCCAGAGTACTTATTTCATAATGCATAATATGAAGATAAAATACATTTGATAGAATTATAGCTAATGGTAAATTTTGGGGTTCTGGAGATGACTGGTGGTATGGTCAATATCCTGCTAGAATAAGTGGTCAGACATAACGTGACTGTATAACATTGCTCTAGTTTCTATTTGGTTTCAGTAAAATGCCTCTAAAGTTGTTTGATACTTTAATTGTAGTCTTAAGTCTCACTCAGCATGCCTCTTATGGGGGTATGTATGGGTAACTTTTAATGCTGTTACTTAAATGGGGAAATAAAGATGTTTCAGAAATCTCTTTCCTCTTTACAGGTGGGAAGGAAAAACCAAAAACCAATGCAGAAGAATTACTAATTAAAAAGGTAAAGAAGAAAAAGAAAAAGAAACACAAAGAATGTGAGAAAAGGAAGCGTCCAAAAATGTACAGCAAATCTATTCAGACCATCTGCTCAGGATTGGTTTCTGATGTTGAGGATCAAGAAGCCAAAGGCATCATAGATGATCATCTTAAGGATTTCAGTGAGAAGAATATGGATCCCAAGAAGGACTGTGGGTCCAAGGTACCTGAGAACAGTGAGTTTCCATTTGTCTCGTTAAAGGAGCCACGGGTTCAGAATAAACTCAAAAGGTTGGACACATTGGAGTTCAAACAGCTCATTCATATTGAGCACCAGCCTAATGGAGGTGCATCAGTTATCCATGCCTACAGTAATGAACTCTCTCACTTGTCTCCTGTGGAGATGGAGAGGTTTGCAGAAGAGTTTGTGGGTCTGGTTTTTAGTGAAAATGAAAACTGTGCAGCTTACTATGTAATGGGTATTGTTCATGGGGCAGCTACTTATTTACCTGACTTTTTAGACTACTTTTCATTTAATTTTCCCAATTCACCAGTGAAAATGGAGATTTTGGGAAAGAAGGATATAGAGACAACGACTATGTCAAATTTCCATGCTCAGGTAAGAGGTTACACATTTTTTTTTTCTAAAAACATCTAATGGTTTCAAATAAACTGTAAATGATTTTTTTAATGCAGTTGCTATCAGCTAGAGTGTATAGATAAAACAGAAGATTAATAACCGAAGAATATTTGAGTAATCAACTATTTATTCTTAAAATCTAGACAATAAGGAAGCTTTGTTTGCATTCAAACATTACATTGCATTTTTTATGATCAGTTGAAGTGTGTGTACGTGTATGCACTTCTGGAGATTGGTTTTCCTTGGCTGAAAAATAGCTGTCGTGTTTGGAACAGGAGAATGAATTTTCTGCCTGGTGCTGGCTTCATTTAGATATCTGGACACGAATCATAAAGCTACAACAGTTCTTTTTTCACATAATAGTAACATTTTATACATAGAGCCCATCTAATGCACATTTTATTGTATATTAAGATATATATTGATGCTTCTAAATGCATTCATATAGTGGCACTGACCTACAGCTAGTCTGAATCCTTTCAGTTAACTATGTTCCCTTGAAAGTTATTAAATCATGGGGCAAAATGGTGGGTCAACTTCCTGAATTAGGTTTTATCTGAGGAAAATTATTGTATAATCTCTAACAATAGCTGCTGTTTGCTAGATATTTCTTCTCTTTCTTTAAGAGCTATAAAGACATTATTATTTCTTAGAGAAACAAAAATCATTTCAGTTTGTATAACTTCAGGAGATTATTTTTAGTTTCATTAGATTTCCATGATGAATGCCGTATAAACACCTATATAGATGTTCACGAAAGAACTAATGAAGAAGCTGAAGAATTCTATTTTTGATAACATCAAATTTGGATAATATTTACATTTAACTTTTTGCCAGAAGAAACCAGTTACTATGTAGTTTTTAAAGAATGTTCATATATCATTTAAAAACATCACATATAACTTTCGCCTATATAAATGTAATCATAAAAAATTGTGTTCAAATGTGAATAGTGTACTATACATCTTACTTTGTGTGTAAAACTTTGCAAAATAACCTTTTGCTAAAACATGCGTAGTGTACAGAAAAGAACTGCCCACAAGGAATACCCAGAATTAAGACATGTTGCTGTGAAAACTCTGGTGGTTAACAGACAAAGCATCCTCTTTTGCTACAGAACACCTATATTCAGTACTGCCACAAATATCTGTACCAAAGCTTTACTCCCTGTCTTAAATAAGACTTCTAGAATTATGGAATAATTACCAAAAATGTTCTCACTTCATGAGACAACTTAAAGTAGTCAAGATGGATCCAACTGTGGTCTTTAATTCTGTACCTAGATACTGTGGTGATGTATGCATTAGAAGTGAGTTTTTAGATAGATAAACTACCCTGAAGCTATGGGTTGATTACCTGTATGGTTATGGCAAGAAATGTATGTGAAGATGGCACTTACAGCTGAACTTTTCCCTGTGTATATTCTGGATCTTATCTGCCTGTTTCAAGTGACACATATAAGCTTCTGCTTTTTTTAGCACCACGGAGAGATACATAGCTCTGGGAGAGTGAACTAGATTTCTTTTCTGTCTTGTGAATCAGTATAGCAAAATTTCAGTTGCAGTAGCTGCTGTTGTAGCATAAGTCAGACCACAACTTGACTTTAAGTCCCAGCTCAGTTTGTAGTATTATCAGTTAAATAAAATATCTTGTAAATTGAGCAAATTGGATCTGGAAATTTGAAACATGTGGACCACCTCTGTGTTATGTTAGTTGCATTTTACAATAGAATCATATGTTTAAATAAGAAATCCTAATAAGAGAGCATTAAATACAACTGATTTTCTTGTATTTATTGTAGAATCATAGAAATGTAGGACTGGAAGGGACCATGAGAAGTCATCAAGTCCAGCCCTGTTCACTGTACCAGGACGAAGTAAACTTAGACCATCCTGACAGGTGTTTGTCCCGTCTGTTCTTAAAAAAACTCTAATGATGGGGATGCCAGAGCCTCCCTTGGAAGCCTATTCCTGAGCTTAACTATCCTTATAGTTAGGTTAGCTGTAAGGAAAACTAATTATGTTTAGTTACATTCCTAGAGAGTCACTCAGCAACAGTTTCAAGTGAAGACCTTCCCAGATTCTCTCAAGTGGAGAGATTCTTCCAGTTTCTTTAATCTAATTCTGTCATATACTGACTGAACTTGTGGCCAAAATATTCCAATCCAATTGTTCCCTCCTTCCCATACCATTTTTCTGCCGTTCCCTCCTTCTGTTTTTTCACTTCTGCTATTGTCTCCTCAATAGGTGTCATCTGTGATCTACTCTTAAGCCCTCACAAAAGCCTTGCATTTCAGCAGCCTCTTTTTGGATAAAGAAAGATTAATATAGCTCCTCTGTGGACTGTCATTAGGTCTGAAATTGTTAGAGAGAACACATGCTATAATTTTTCCTTCCAGTGCAGTGTAACTAGAATTTAATGACCCAGAATCACTTAGTTTGATAATTCTTTGAATCTGAATCACAGTACCATGTTCCATTAACTGCCTCAGTACTAGTAGTATTGCCCTCTGAACAAAATTACCATTCACCAGAACATCTAGTGGTCTCAGACTTTTTTTCTCTCTGATAAATTATGTTAGGTAGCTTGTCTCTTGTACTGAGGCAGTTCAGGCAATAATAAACCCTTTGAATTCTCTTAGTATAATTAGGAGCACATCTCATTTATCCTTGTTCTCTCTCTGTCTGGTTATGTTGGCTCTTCTCACTCCAGCCTCCTATTTTCAACTCACTCACCTCCCTTATGCTATTTCTCCCGCTTTACACTGCTTCCTATAATCTTTTCAGCCTTTCTTTCTCAAAGGGAACTTGTTGCTGTCCCTATACTTTGCACTGACCTTTTTTTATTTTATTTTTTGTAGCCAACAGCTATGGAACGTTTAATTCAATATTCCATCTTTTCTCTTAAAGAGCCATTTGATGGCTGTTTGACTAGCAGTAGGGAGGAAAAGAATATTACTCTGTGTATCCTTTTACATTCCCCAGAATTTGTTGTTGTTCTATCTCAAGTTACAGAGAAGAACTGTTACTTTTTGTTCTGCTTTGTAACTGTACCTACATGTGTTCATATAAATGGTAAATCAAACATCCTATTAAAACTACTAATTAATGCCACATTATAACAGTCTCCATTCCTCGTTCATAATTACAGCAGTTCTGTGACTGTTGGTTGTAAGAACTTCTAAAACTTTCTGTGCTTAAATTTAAAATTTTAGTTGGAGACATGCAAAAAGACTAAGGATGATAGGGATTGAGGAGGCAAAAGATCCATGCATTAATGCATCCAAGATTCTCTCTTCTTTCTTTTTCATTGTCTGCATTTTATTTGGAATGAAAGCTTTGTATCCTGTGTTTTTTCTTCTCTGTGCTTTCTGTCAAGTTTTCAGTAGATTTGGAATGCATTCTCAGTTGTCTGATCACTGACCTCTCTCCATATGCTGGCTTGTCAGAATTTGGCTGCATGACAGCTAATGCTTTGCTTCTTGTGTATTTGCTAACTTAATAGGCACACTACATATATTGGGAAAATTCTCATTACCATCTTTGGTTTAATGTCTCCAGAAAACAATGGAATCAAGATCTTGGATGGCTGGTCATAAAGGACTAATGCTGCTAAGCCTCCCCAATCTGTCTGCTTGCTTGTAATTCATATCCATCTTCTCGTGTTTCTCATTTTGCCTCTTAGGCAGATTTTAGGACTACAAAGTTAAACTAAGATTCTTGCAGCCGTTGGATACGAGTTTCATAGCTGCTTCCTCTGAGCTGCAACGTTTTTTCTGAATATTCCCTGGTTACCCAAGGGATTCTTACGCCTTCTGCTTCTATTACAGTACATCTTGAAGAATTTTCACTTTTCAAATCTGCCTTTAGCTCTGCATTATAGAAGTCCTAGGCTTCTGCCTCCAGCATAGCTCCCATCTGTGAGCACTCTGCCTGCATATAGTCCAGTGGATAGGATGCTAGAGTATGAGTTGGGAGACTTAGAGACTGTTTCTAGTGTAATCATGAAAAACTTCTTAATTGTACTGTTTCTCCCATCTATCAAGGAGAGCAAATATTCCCATTTTATAAACCACTTTAAGATCCTCTGATGACCCTTGCATATAAAGTATGATGGTTTAGTATTATCATCACTGAATCTTACTCTTTTGGTGAATCAGACTCATGTTGTGGATGGGAAGCAGTTGTATCCTCTTCCTGATCTCCACAAACTTGCAGCCTTCTTATTAGCTCTTCCAGTTCAGCCTTAAATAGACTATTTCAACTTGCTGCTGTATGCAATGTACACCTCTACCCCGATATAACATGAATTCTGATATAACGCGGTAAAGCAATGCTCCGGGGGGGTTGCACACTCCGGCAGATCAAAGCAAGTTCGATATAACTCGTTTTCATCTATAACGCGGTAAGATTTTTTGGCTCCCGAGGACAGTATTCTATCGAGGTAGAGGTGTAGTTGTAATTTAAGTTTTTACTGGGCCAGACAACAGTTGGTTTTGGATGGCTCTGCAAGACTGTGAAGGACTTGCTTCAGAGCCTCAACTGTCATCCTGTTAATTTTGGTTAGCTGAAATGCAGACTTGAGGTTCCCTTCAGTATGTTTTTTTCATTCTCAAGGCCTCATTTTAGCATCTGGATTCAGTTTCCAGCAAAATCTGAGAGAAGATTCCACTATGCTTTCATGTTTTTTTTGTGGTTACCCCTTTCCTTGTCATATTAGCTGTTTCTGAACTTCTGTATTTCTCAGGTTAGTTTTTTCAATACCTGGTGATAAGGCCGTCCCTTCTGCATTTGGCAGATGAATCCTTCATTAATAGTAGTATATACCCTCAGATCTATGAGGTCTATGATTCAGTCTTGGAAATATAGTTGAGCTATATATGTATTCCCAAATGCTCATTTTCTCCTTAGTGATTTCTAGACATTTGTTTCTCGCATACTTGTTACTGCTTTGTGCTTCCTCAGGGTGCTGGGTCAGGATCCAGATATTTGTCTTTAATTCTCATTGGAAGACACCCATAACGGAATTTAAGATATGTGAGTTCATGTGGCAGTGTAATTCTGTTGGCAGGTGACCTAGATAAAATCTATGATCTTCTCCCTTAGACCATCTGCCTCGGTGTTGTAGGTGGCCATTGTTGTTAAGTATGTTGCTTAAGAATGTTGTTACTGTTGCCAGGTTGATACAGGTGCTCAGTGCTTCCGTTCTTGGAGCCCCAGTGTTATCGGCACTAAAAGAGCATTGTTCCCTCTAATTTTTTTTCATTCATGTGTGGAATCAATTTTGTTATGTGCACCAATATTGAGGTAATGTGTGGATGTGCACCACCAGTAGAAACAAAAACCCTAGATTTACTACATTTATTTTCATGCAAATTTTGTTATTTTACAGATATAACTAAAAATACAATTTGAAAATAAGCAGCGTACATCTGCACAGTGTCTAAAGTTTTATGTGTTTAGTTAATGTTTTTTAAACTGGCACAGCTAAGGTTACAAGTTAAAGTTACATTCTAGAAGGGTACTATTATTTGATTATACCACTTTAAATACTGAATGACAAAGCACAATACGATAATAAAAGTAATAATGATAATTACTCCAGCCAGGACAGGTTAGGCATTTTAAAATTCACTACTCAAAAAATTAAATTTAAGCATGAGAGAGATGAAAATTATGAAATGCATAGACCAGTCAAAAAACTAAAACAGCACTTTGAAATAATTGAAATTACAGACAATATATGTGTATTGCAGGAAGTACCAAGAAGTAACAACACCAACAATAAAAGTATGTGTTGGGAGGTGAGTGTGAAAGAGACTGTGTGTGTGTGTGTGTGTGTGTGTGTGTGTATAAGAGTGAGAGACAGTGTGAAAGAGAGACAGACAGTGTGAGAGAGAAACTGTGGGTGTCTAAGAGAGTGAGACAGACCGTGTGAGAGACCGTGTGTGTAAGAGAGATGGAGACTGTGTGCTGGGAAAGTGTATGAGAAACCATGTACTATCACTTTAAGCAGAGCAGCATTCACCAGTCTGAAGGCTTGTTCTGACATAACAGCAGTTGCCAGCAGCTCCATCTTGCTCCCAAGCCATGACCCTCTTCTCCCCCCCTGCTCTGTGGGGATGGGGTACATGGGTGAGGGGGGGGGACCACACCCTGACATCAGCACCCCCCTCCTCTGCACATACAAGTAGGAGGCTCCCGGGAGCAAGCAGGAGGCTCCTGGGTGCAGCTGGCCAGGGCGACTCTAACGCAGAGGACAGGAGCAGTGTGGCAGTAGGGATGGGGCATTGAACACAAGTTGCTGAGGATGTGCATGGCTGTAATAATCAAGTGTGTGGCACTTGATGGACTGTTGTGCAGCCACGCAGATGTGCAGCTTAGAGGGAACACTGTAGAAGAGAATGCAGCTTGCTAATTCAGCAGACCTTGACGTTACTCATAAAGAGAGACCACAGGAATGGTTTGGTGACAAAAGGCACTCAGCCAAGTTTATTGCCCTCAAGGCTCAGTACTAGCATCCCATAGTAGCTACAGGTAAACTAACATGATTGCCCGGGAATGATTCAGTCAGCAGCGGGAATTTCTGCTGTCCCCTTGGCCACACAAAAGGTTACAGTGTGGTACCCTGATATTTATAGACTGAGACAAACAATTTGCTTACCACCTTATGTGTTTCATAACATCTGCTTGTTATCTATCTCCCTTGTACCTTGCTCCAGATGTCTCGAGCAAAACATCCCTATACATCACTTCTATTTAAGCCCTTTTTTCTTGTGTTAGGTCAGGATGCACCTGTGTTAATCTTTTGGAATGTATTCACATACAAACATACATACAAACAACAACCCAGCATCTGTTGCTTCTTAGGTGTGCCTGTGTTTTAGCAACGCTAGCAGTACCCTTGCCAAGTTCATGTATCAGACAGTGAACTAGTTAGTAAGCATCTGCTTTAATACATGGCCTGACCTTGATTCACGGCATGGTCTGACTTTGACTATGATTCAGGTCTCAGGTCTTACACCAGGACCAGTGCTTCATGCTCACTCTTTTTTCTACTGCCATATATGTTTCAGTTGTCTGCAGTTTGTGTCTCAAAATCGGTCATCCACAAGGAAGCCAATTCCAAAACAGAACCTTTTCCTTCTTGTACACTCTTTCCTTATATAGCCCCATCACTGAAACATCTGAGCACCACCTATTACTCTTGGGGGAATTCTGCACCAAAACATTAAAAATTCTGCAAAATTCTACATATTGTATTTGTCAAAATAATGCAATATAATCACATCAGTTTCACTTATTTTGGTAATTTATTTAAACTACCATACAGAAAAAAAAATCACAATAACTGGTCAGCATTTCCTAAACACATGAAAGTTAAGTTGCAAATACTTGGTAACCAATACCCTGCATTCCAGTTATAATCCTGGATTTTCATTTAAATTACATTACAGAATACCAAACACCAAAATAAAAATAAAGTAGAATGTCACTTTAAATTGCTCAGACTTTCACATATGAAAGTCATACAGTTTTGTTAATCATCGTGCTGCATTTTTAAAAAATGGGTAAGTAAAATAGATCCTGAACTGTAATCTAACCCCATTGTGCCACTCTGTCACAGGAAAAAAGCAAGAAAGCACATAGATCTTTCTAGCTGAGGATTCCCTTACTGTCTTTTACAATAAGACTCCTTTACACCACTCTGGCAATGTAAAAGAGCCTTAAAACTTTTACACATTTTAGGCTCCTGGGGGAATTGACTAAGAATGAGAACAGTTAACTGACAATAGGAACATTAGCAGCCTACCTGCTTAGTTACATTTCTGCTCTGCTTCAGGGACAGAACCTGCCTTACAAAGCCTTACTCCTCCAAGCTGGGGGCACTACAACAGTGAGCGAGAGGGACAAAGTGAGTCTTTCTTGCTCATTCGCAGGCAGGCACCCGCCCCGCCCTGCCCTGCCCTCTTAACATCTCTCTACATACCCATTGTTCTGTAGGGGAGCAAAGAAATCTGCAGACAGTATGAATTCTGCGCAGAATTCCCCCAGGAGTAAGCTATGCCTTGCAGTCATCCCATTTTTGTCTAAGCTATTCATTAACTCAAGGTAAATGCCTCAAACAGCCCCTTCCTGTTGACTACAGCCAGATGCCCCTAGCATTGGATGACAGGTAATCCCTTGTTGTGGCCCCAGATCCTCACAGTGCACAACAAATACTTCACTACTAACAATTTTACTTCCTGAATCAATTTGCCATGCTTTACTCCTGTCCTAGAGGGGTAAATTGGTGATAAGCGTAGTTCTGTTTTTTAAGCAAACCTGGCCAGGCAGTGATTCTGGTTCTTCACATACTCATGCCCCTGGTTCTCCCTGTATCACTTTTCAGGTCATTCTTTTTGACACGTTTGGATTTGGCTTTTTGTTTCTCCAGCCGTTTTCTCTTTCTCAACTCATTTTTACCTAGCTTATGCTGTTCTCTCTTCATTGTCCCCTGCCTCCAATTAATGCTACCCTCCTTGGTGGGTTTGTAGTAGTCCCCTTTGTACAGGAGCTACTTACTCTTCAGTCTACTCCTTCTCTAATTTGTCAAATTCAGCTGCCATGCCAGCGTTCTATTTCTTTTGATGTGTGAAGAGGAATATTGCAGCATATTTGGGAATAAATACTCCTCTCCGACCTACCTTGTTTCCTCATCTCTTGGCCTTTACACAAATACCTAGTTCTTTTCATCTGCTCATTTCATAGATTTTAAGTCCATAAGGGACCTTATTATCAGGGCCTTGGGTATTCTGTGATGTAGCAAAATTCTGCAGAATTCAGCTCCTGCTACAGAGTCTTATTTTAGAATTTGACCTTTTATTTTAAATATCAAAGGATTACCGTCATGGCAGCAGAATAAATTCGCACTGCCATGGAATTTAAGGGTTCTGTTCTCATTGTGCTGTGTGGTACCTCAGGGCCCTGGTCATGGCCATTTTAGGTTGACTGCCTACATAACACTAGCCATAGAATTTTTACTCAGTAGTTTCTAGATCAAACACAATTACTTGTGGTTAGGATTGCCAATTATGGTTGGACGTATTCCTAGAGCTTTAATCACATGACATAATCTTTAATTAAAGATTAATTCCTGGAGACTCCAGGGCAATCCTGGAAAGTTGGTAAGCCTACTTGTGGTTGAACTAAAATATATATAAGAGCAACATCCAATCTTGATTGAAAGATTCTCTGTGATGGAAATTCTAACCTCATTCCTTGGTAGGGTTTTCCAATAATTAATCTCATGAAAGATTTGTCTTATTTCTAAAGAATTTTTTTGAGTTTCTACCTGCAAACATTGCTTCTTGCTATGCATTTGTTTACTGTATTGAAGAGCCTTCTAAAATGTAATGGTCTCATAGACCATGATCAAATTGCCTCTTAACCCTCTCTTTGATAAGCTAATAATTCCTTAAGTTTCTCATTGTCAGGCATATTTTATATACTGTGAATCAGCTTTTTTGAACACCCTCTCCAGTTTTTCAACATTCTTTAAAAAATGTGTACATCAAAACTGGACGAAGTATTCTAGTAGTAGTCTCACTAATGCCATATATGGAGGTATTATTACCTTCCTACTCCTACTTCATATTCCCTAGTTTAGACATCCAAGGGTCACCTTAGCTGTTTTAGACAGTGATGCATTGGAGGCTCATGTTAACTTGGTTATAGACTATAACCCTGAAATCCTTTTTTGCAGTTACTGCTTTCTGTTGTACAAATTCCCCATCCTGCAAGTGTGGCCTATACTTTTGTTCCTTGATTTATGATTGCATTTAGCTGTACTAAAATGAACTTCGCTTGTTTGCATCCTATTTTACCAAGCAATCTAGATGATACTGTATGACATATCTCATTTATTATTCCACCAATCTGTCATCTGCAAAGTTTAACTCAAAGCAGTGATTTTGTTTCCCAGATTATTGATACAAATATTGAATAGCATTGGGCAGAGAATCAGTCTACATGAAACTATACTAGAAGCAACCACATGCAGACTCCTGTTGATTTTCTCAGTGACCATTATATTTTGAGATCTCTTGAGCTAGTTTTAATCCATTTAATATATGCCATGTTGATTTTTGTATAATGCTAATTTTTAGTAATATCAATTCAAATTCCTTCTAGAAGTCTAAATATGTCAACACAGCTGGCTACATTTCTCAACTAGACTCCATAAACTTGTGAAGTTGATTTGACCAGATATATTTTCCATGCAAGCATGTTGATTGGCATTAAAGATTGGAATTTTTTTTTTATTGTTGAGTCCCTTATTAGTAGTTACATTATTTTTAAAAATCCATCCCAGGTAAGATAACAGGCATATAATTACCTGGATCATCTTGTTCATCCACTGGCTTTCTTTCCCCTTCTCTTCCTGCCATTCCCAATTCACATGTGGAGTTGCAGGTTAGCATGCTCTAGAAAGTCTGGTGCATTCATGCTCTGTCTTCCCCAGCAGCGGCTAGCCAGGCAGCGCTCTTACCACAGAGGTAAGTAGCAATGGTAGAGGGAAACAGAGGGAGCTGTGCTGTGTAGTAGAGCTGGTCGGATATTTTTTGACAAAATATGTTTATCAGAAATTGTCAAAAACCAAAACTTTTCACAGGAAAGAGTTGGTTTCAATCAATTTTCTGTTTTTGAAACGTTTTCCAGTTGTCAAAAATTCAATTTGGACATATTTTAGAAATAAAAAATTATATATATCTTTTTTTTGGTTTGAAATTACTTTTCTGCTTGAAATGCAAGTTAATTTATAGTAAAAAAGTAAAACAAAATTTAAAAACCTGAAATAAAAGTAAACATTTTAAAATTATAAAACAAAATGATTTGATTGTTAATCTGAATTTTTTTTTTTTAAAATTTTTGATTTGCAAAAGTCTCAGCTTCTTCTTCTTCTTCTTTCTTTTCATCCCAGTACGCGATGGGGAAAATTTTTTAAAATCTTGTGGGTTGGGTAAACCATTAACTGTGTAGCATATTGACCAGCTATCGAAGTGAAAGGCCTGGTCCACACTACCCCCCCCCCCCCCCACTTCGGACTAAGGTACGCAAATTCAGCTACGTTAATAACGTAGCTGAATTCGAAGTACCTTAGTCCGAACTTACCGCGGGTCCAGACGCTGCAGGCAGGCTCCCCCGTCGATGCCGTGTACTCCTCTCGCCGAGCTGGAGTACCGGCGTCGACGGCGAGCACTTCCGGGATCGATCCCAGAACATCGATTGCCTGCCGTCGGACCCGGAGGTAAGTATAGACGTACCCAAAGGGTGCAGTAGGAGGGTTACTCTGAAAAGTATAAGAGCTAGATGAGGGTGAGAGCCAAGATCTCCATGAAGACTAAGGGAGACGAGTTGTTACCGAGTCAGCTCTGCAGAGCTTAAAGAGGTGGCAGCGAAGACCTGACGCCTGCTGCAGTCCTTACCCCACCACTTCCTGAACAGGGCTATTACAGCAGCCAGTTGTAAGTTTTAGGTGAGGAGGCAGGAAGTCCAGAAGATAGGCAGTAACAAGTGTAAGCGCATGGCTTATGCCGTTGTGCACTGAAATTCAAAGCTACATTCCTGCAACTCTTTGGTCTCCTAACACATTTTACACAAGTGGAACTAGAGTTCACATAGAGGTTTGGATTTTCCAGAAGTACTTAATTCCAGTTCAGCTTTTGCATTAAATTGTGTCTGCAGCCTAAAGTAGTCTGTCTGCACCACTTTCCTCCTCCTTTTGTATTTTGACTTCCTGGTTTTAAAGTTGAAATCTTAAAACAGAAAAATCCAGGATTTGAAAATATGAAGTTCCAACAGCAACATACTGGGGTTGGGTGTGATTTGTAAAGCACACTGATGTGCTGTGTTCTGACTGCCCTGTGTTAGACCCAGGTGGCATGCTCTAAAAGGAACCTAGTTTGTGTTAATATAGTCTTGTTTCACACAGACTGTTAATGCAATGTGGTACCCTTTTAAAGTGCACCAGCAGGATCTCCAATGTGCCAGTCTGGGTGCTTTACAAATCACACCCTTCTAGTGCTCTGCTGGCATCATGTAGACAAGCCCACTGTAGTTTAGGGCTTGAAAAATGTATCAAATGAATGCCAGAGGACGGAACCTGCTAAACTAAACCCAAAGTGTGGCTGTGACTCGCCCTAATCCAAAATTAGCTTCTATCACCTATCCGCCCCCAATTTGGAAAAGGAAAGCACAAAAGTATTTAGTTTATTAAAATATACACTGTGTTTTACTTTAAAAATGCTTACAAATAAAGTCCACATTGTCCAAAATGAACCTTGTAATTCTGTATTGAGCCCCCACAATAACGCTTTAGTGTTTCCCTGTTAGATACCTGTACAGTTTTACCAAATTAATTTGCTTTTTAAAGCCTTGGACTGTTCTGAAGTCTTTATTAAACTAATCAGACTGTGCTAAAAACACACTTGATTGGTACTACGCTGACCACAGAAATGGATGTTAGTGAAAAACTGACAGTTTTGATTTCAACTATCCTGTCTGATGATTTTACTTCCACAATTTTACATCACTTCCATGCAGTAAACTCTGACACATCTTCCTTTACAGACAGATTTGGGGTAGACATTTGTATCTTCAATTTTAAATAGTAGACATTGTCACTTCTTCTGCTGGACTCTGCCTATGTCTTGTGAATTTGGATTCAGTCATGCAGACTACATAATGGAAAGATTCCATAGCTGCTTTGACTATTTTCTTGATTTTTGTGCCTGTATGGTTCCAGTTCTCTGTTTAATTGTAACAAGCAAGATTTTCACTGGCACTGTGACAGTGGAGTATCAGCCTGTGATCTGTCAAGTCTCTCAGAAACGGCCTATCATTGTTTTTGTAAGCTGATTACCTTTGTGCATAGTCCCTTAAACAGCATGCTATATTTTGATCAGTTACTATACTTCTACTCAGTGCAGATTTGAAATATAGGATAATTTATAGCAAATGTAGATACATAATTCTGTTTAGGTTCTTGAGACTGCATTCATCATTATGGTATTTAAGAGTTGACAATATCATCAGAAATTTAGGCATTAATCCTTCTTTTTCAATACCATCCATCATGTTAAATGAGGGAGATAGTGAAAATAATTTTTCAAAATTGCAGTGTGTATGAAGACTGTTTGCTATTGCTACCTTCTCAATAAGGTTTCACTTTACTTTGTTGTCTGAGTAATTGACAAAGATCTTGTCATACTTTTATCTGCATTCTTGAATGACATCTTCAGCTACTTTGATCAGGACAAAATATTTTGCTGATTTCCTTTCTGATTAGAATAAATAAAATTAGGGAGGAATTCATTCTTCCCTTATTGGATGCTTATAGCTATTATCCAGTCATTTATCTTGTTTGACCAACTGTCTTTTATTAATGTTGTTGATTCTTTTTAGTTTTGTTTATTTTAAGTTTTTCTCCACTACTTCACTTGCAATGACTAATAGTGGACCTACACATTTTTAAATCTGTCTGGAGGAGTATATCCAGGTTTAAGTGGTGCAGTCATTTCTTTAAATTTCTCCTCTTGTACTACACTGAAAGTGTAAAAATTCATGCTTTTCTTAACTAGTTTGCTTTTTCCTTTTAATTTGGTTTTTATGGCATAATTGCCAATTGATCTTTGCTATTTGCTGGTCATTGTAAGCTAACAGAATTATGAACAGACCTGGTTGAAGAGCTCTTCTGGAAGATGTGGAATAGGGCCTTCTGTTATCAGTTTCATTTTGATGCCATTCAGTTACAGAAAATGTCTCATTCAGGTTCTCTTACATTTCACTAGACAACACTTTACTCAGTGGCACATGTGATCTTAAAAAAGAATCCAGATAAACTGATTTTCTTCATTTCTCGATGAACATGAATCCTTTATCTTGCTGCTTAACAACTCCTGACAATATTTGTTTATATTTTACTTGGAATGGCTATTGGTTTTCATTCCTTAAGTCCAGTCACTTGTTTTTTCAACTTTTGGGTATATTGAGTCAGAAATTCATGCTGGTATTTGGTAATCCTTCATTTGCAATATTGATCAGTGTTGGGGCAGCCTGTTCTCCAAGAGGTGGTAGCTAGGTTGACAGAGTTCTTTTGTCAACTTAGCGCTGTCTATATTAGAAAATTGGGTCTGCTTAACTATGCCGCTCAGGGGTGCGGATTTTTCACATCCGTGAGCCACATAGTTATGATGACCTAATTATCTGGTGTAGACCAGGACTTAGCTAGTACAGACATTCTGTTTCCAGCCTGCTGATCCATTTACTTCCCTAATCCTGTCTCGCAAGAAATGAGGCCTCACACATGTCCAGTAACTCGTGTCAAGCCAGGGTTACATTCCACTGCTTTTGTTTTTCTTTTTAATATTAGCATTTGTTTTATTTGTATTTTTTTTGTTTTGTTTTTTTAAAGTATACTATTTAGCAACACATTTTGAAGATTATAGTAGTTGTAATTATTTGAATTACTATTAATAGTAGTCTTTAAAGTACTATCCCGGGGTGCAAGCTCATCTCCTCTGGTATAGTACAATAGGGTGTAATTTTACATTACAAGCTTGCTTTGTCTTCAAAGCATTTTTTTAATTTTAATTTTGCTTTTATTACATTTTAAAAATTGGTACAACTATTTAAAAATATGCCAGAAGTGGTCTTTTTTTAGCCACCACACAATACTTGTTACTAGCATAGGCAGTTCTTACTTTACCAGTATCCCAGTGTCTCAACTGTACTGTCCATAGTCTAGAAATACAAATAAAATTGTCACTGTGTACGTGCAGTGTCATTTACAATTGATTATTTATAGATCCATTCCATCAGGAAGGGCCCATTTCCTCCAGAATGGCTATGAACACTTCTAATGGGGGAAAAAACATAGTGGTGCTAATTGTCATCACCTGACCTCCCCTTTGCACAATTTGTTTTATTACTAAGGGTTTCCCCGGACGTGACTGCACTGAGTTATACTACTACAACTGGGTTTCATTATTAAACCAAGAATTCTCCTCTTTAACAATTTAATGTCCTCTTTAATGCTTTTACTTTAACATTGTCACATTCCGCAACTCTTTAATTCCCTCTGAACTTTGCAGTGTTTATTTGTGCAAAAACTGTTTTGAAGTGATACATTTTAGGGGGGAGGGATAGCTCAGTGGTTCAAGCATTGGCCTGCTAAACCCAGAGTTGTGAGTTCAATCCCTGAGGCGGCCACTTAGGGATCTGGGGCAAAAATCAGTACTTGGTCCTGCTAGTGAAGGCAGGGGGCTGGACTTGATGATCTTTCGAGGTCCCTTCCAGTTCTATGAGATAGGTATATCTCCATAGAAGCTAATTTTTTTGGTGGCTTTAAGGTTGTTGGGTTTTTTTTTTTTTTTGGCATTTATTTTTTAATGTAGTACATTTTGCCTGCAATACTGTATTTACTAAATATAGTCCTTGAAGGGTGGCATACTTTTGCTTTGGTTTTGTGCAAATAGGTAACAGACATTGGCTTTTTTGACCTTTTAGGATTTTTTTTTAATTTAGCTTGTCCAGTTACTCATGTCAAGCCAGATCTACAGTCAGCAGCTTTCACATTTATTACAATTAGAATGAGGCATAACCACTCAGTTAATACAACACTGGGTGAAGAAGAATATGATGAGTTAGCCAGCTTTATATAGAACTATTATTGGATCCCTACCCACCTTTCAGAAATTCCTAGTTTCTGGCAACTAAGTCCATTTGCACTTCACAACTTCACTTGTTCCCTTCAGTATCCAGTGACAGTTGATTCTGTCCTCTATCCACCCCTCTCTCCAAAAACCAGTTAACCTCTCCATCTGTTCTCCCTATCATCCAGGCTTGTAACAATAACAACTTCCTTATTGTTTCCTAAGAATTTCTGATTGTTTTCCCTTTGTAGATTAAATCTTACATTCAACTTTTTCATTCAAGGATTAAAATGAATCCGGTATTAAACTTTCAAATGTTATGTTTCTGTAGATATTTAGTGGCATATATTCCCGATAAAGGAACATTTGCCAGATGTTTTTTTTTTTTTTTTTTTTTAAAAACCTTGACAAACTCTCCCGCATCATCTGTGCTGTCCACTATGCCCAATTACCCCTCTTTCAACCCAGTGCTTGAAAAATCTGTTCTCCCTGATGTGTGAGACTGTACCATTTAGTTAAAGCTGTGGATTACTTTGGGTACATCCATAAAAAACTTTTGAGTCGACCTCCTTGCTTCTGACTTTAGTAGCATAAATTTTTGGTTTATATAAACATTTGGTGATTCAAAGGTCTCACTTAAGCCTCCACTCATTTGTCACTTAGTGATCAGCAGATGTTCTGAAGACTAGGTTCTTCCTACCGGTCTGGAACACACTTGTTAGGCAAGTCTAATTTCTAGGAAGGGCGAGGTATTCAACTCTGCAGTATAGCTTATTTAGTTATATTTTGTGGAATTGCTTCTGCTGGTTCTCTTCTGTTCTTGTTCTTATAAATCTAATAGTCTGTTTAGATGCGAGTGAGTTGTGTATAATTAACTATTTTCTGCTCTTTTTTTTCCTTGTTGCTCTGAATGCAGGATCATGGTAGATGATACCCCATGAGGTGTCTCTCTTTGGCTACTTTGTGTTCTAATCCATCTGCTTTCTCATTTGTTTTGATGTGATCATGTTTTGTTTAATACCAGTAGGTCTTTCACTCCAGGATTTGGTTCCTCTTAAAGTTTGTGGTTCCAGTTCCCTACTTAACAGTGCTCCTCAGTCTTTGTCTTGTTCTATGCCTAAGTATTGTTTGTTCATATAACATGCGGCAAACATTGTGTGTGAGTTTGTGCATGTATGAAATAAAATTAAGCGTTCATGAAGCAATGAATGCGATGTCTTTTTCTGGTTCCTTGTAAGTTTCATGCTAACCTTTTATGCCCCTTTGAATACTGTTCTTACTGGTTAGTCTGCTTTCATTATGAGTTTCTTTCTTATTTATTGTTTAATTATTGAGCTAATGAAGACTTTTTTTCTCTTAGTGTTGATTCTTTAAATTATCTCCCCTTCAAAGTCCAGTACTTGCTACACCTCTACCCCGATATAACGCTGTCCTCGGGAGCCAAAAAATCTTATCACGTTATAGGTGAAACCGCGTTATATCAAACTTGCTTTGATCCGCCGGAGTGCGCAGCCCTGCCCCCTCCGGAGCGCTGCTTTACCGCGTTATATCCGAATTCGTGTTATATCGGGTCGCGTTATATCGGGGTAGAGGTGTATTTCCTTTCCTATTGCATAACTTCTATAAAAGTATAGTCTGTCAATGCTTATCTATAAAGTAAAAACTAGAAACCTCATTAATACCTTCTGAATGTTAGTTGGAATTTGAATTGAATTGAATTTGAATAGGACCAATCCTGTTCAACTTATTCATAAATGATCTGGAGAAAGGGGTAAAAAGTGAGGTGGCAAAGTTTGCAGATGATACTAAACTGCTCAAGATAGTTAAGAACAAAGCAGACTGTGAAGAACTTCAAAAAGATCTCACAAAACTAAGTGATTGGGCAACAAAATGGCAAATGAAATTTAATGTGGATAAATGTAAAGGAATGCACATTGGGAAAAATAACCCCAACTATACGTACAATATGATGGGGGGCTAATTAAGCTACAACTAATCAGGAAAAAGATCTTGGAGTCATCGTGGATAGGTCTCTGAAGACGTCCATGCAGTGTGCAGCAGAAGGCAAAAAAGCAAACAGGATGTTAGGAATCATTAAAAAGGGGATAGAAAATAAGACAGAGAATATCTTATTGCCCTTATATAAATCCATGGTACGCCCACATCTTGAATACTGCAAACAGTAGAGAAGGGCAACTAAAATGATTAGGGGTTTGGAACGGGTCCCATATGAGCAGGGCCAGCTCCAGGCACCAGGCAACCAAGCTGGTGCTTGGGGCGGCACCTGGAGGGGGGCGGCGCGGCGCTCGGGCCGCTGGGGAGAGCGGGGCCACAGCCGGGCTCGCCGCCCTCCCCCCGGCGCTCTGGCCGCCCTCCCCCCCGCGCCCTCCCCCCGGCTGCCGGGGCTCGCCGCCCTGCGCTCTGGCCGCCGGGGGGAGAGCCGAGCCCCAGTTGGGGCTCGCCACCCTCTCGCCGCCCTGCCCCCGGTGCTCTGGCCGCCGGGGGGAGAGCCGAGCCCCCGCCGGGGCTCGCCGCCCTCCTCCCAGAGCTCCGGCCGCTCTCCCCTCCGGCGCCCTCCCCCCGGCCGCCGGGGGGAGAGCGGAGCCCCCGCCGGAGCTCGCCACCCTCGCCCCGGGGCTCCGGCCGCCCTCCCCCCGGCGGGAGAGCGGAGCCCCCGCCGGGGCTCGCCGCCCCCCCCCGGGCTCCGCCCCCGCCCCCCCCCCCCCCCACGGGGGGGGGGGGCGGGCGGCGGAGGCTTTTTTGCCTGGGGCGGCAAAAAAGCCAGAGCCGGCCCTGCATATGAGGCTAGGACTTTTCAGCTTGGAAAAGAGGAGACTAAGGGAGTGTGATGATAGAGGTACATAAAATCATGAGTGATGTGAAGAAAGTGAATAAGGAAAAGTTATTTACTTGTTCCCATAAAATAAGAACTAGGGGCCACCAAATGAAATTAATGGACAGCAGGTTTAAAACAAATAAAAGGAAGTTGTTCTTCACACAGTGCACAGTCAATTTGTGGAACTCCTTGCCTGAGGAGGTTGTGAAGGATAGGACTATAACAGAGTTTAAAAGAGAACTGGATAAATTCATGGAGGTTAAGTCCATTATTGGCTATTAGTCAGGATGGGTAAGGAATGGTGTCCCTAGCCTCTGTTTGTCAGAGGGTGGTGATGGATGGCAGGAGAGAGATCACTTGATCGTTACCTGTTAGATTCACTCTCTCTTGGCCACTGTTAGTAGACAGGATACTGGGCTAGATGGACCTTTGGTCTGACCCAGTATGGCCATTCTTATGTTCTTATGAATAAGTTATGCTTTTATGATAGAAAGCAGAGAGGAAAAGAGAATTATTGAAAACCATTGACTGAAATGTAAATCTTTAAAATATGTAAGTATAAATCTCTTTGGGAAGCTAATTTACTGCAGTCATCACTTCTAATTGCGTATTTTTGATTTGTAGGAAATGTATGAGTTAAAAAAAAAAAAACTTGTAACAAATAAACTCCCAACCAATCAGTCACCTAAAAGTTCTGGATCTGAAAGCTTCTCCCTACCCAAGGTGGAATCTCATGTTCTGGTTTCTATCTGCCCCAGTAGTGGGGTTTGTCTATATGGGGACACTCAGGAAGTAATATAAATCAACTAAAGGTGTGACATTAATGCACATTGGTCAAAGTGCATTAAACCCCCTTGTGAATTCTGTCATTCAAGAGTAAAATAGCCTTCGTTTGCTGTAGCTTAACTCTCCTTGGCGGAGGATTAAGCTACAGTGAACTAAGGGCTTGTCTGTGCTTGAAATTTGTTGTGGATTAATTTATTTTTTGTTAAATGCCTTGCATCCTAAACGTTTCTTCTTGTTGTTACAAATCATCTAGCGTTTTAATGTGTATTGTTAAACCCACTTTGAAGATGGGTTCACTGAGATGCGGGAGGAGTTTACTTTCAGCAAAGTATGTGTGGGTGCATCTTCATCCCAAAAAAATGGTTGCACATCTGCTAAGTCACCCTACTGGTATACCACACTTGACTGGCTATCTGCTCATCCTCTCTGTTTACTTGTGTGCCCGGCGCTGCTCAAGGGACCTCCTAACCAGCAGTCACCTCCCTGTTTTAAATGCTGGCACACAACCAGGTTCTGTCTTTCGTAATTCCAGCTGCTGTGGAGTTCGCAAACCTCTGTCGTGCTCCTGATTATTGATCAGTCATCCTCATTCTTTACTGTGGTCCTGTGCTGAGATTGTGGACTTGATTGCCCTCTAGAGAGAGGCATGTGATCAGGCACATCTGAACACCAGTTGTTCAGCACAGGTGTGAAAGTGGCTATCCTGACAAATGCAAGATGGGGGCACAGCTGTGACACTCTCCAGTGTTGCAGTAAGGCACATGTTCACCTATAGTGTTTGGTGACTCTTCATACATCATCATTGATGTGAGACTCCATCATCATCATCATCATCAAGGCAAAGGAGCTCCAGTGGAGTATAGAACTGCTAAGTACTATGGGACCTCAGGGAAAGCTAGCACAGTCTACTGGTACTATTAGGAGCTGGACCATATGTTTGCTAGAGATTGCGCCACTCAGCCATAGCATGTTGTGGACTTTCTGATTGAGCCTCCAAACCAGGATCTCATTCATCTAGTGAACTCTAGGGCAGACACAGTTGCAGAGATTCAGGAGCATCTCAAATCACAGCTGGAGGATCAATCTAAACCACGGGCACAGATCCAAACTGGAGGGGACCAATTCTAGTGAGTGTGGAATGACATATTACAATAACACTTTAAGCCAGGAGGGTGAGGGGTTTGAATAACTTATTTCCAGGTACTGTAAAGGGTACCACAATGTTGATCTACCTTCTCTCTGCCTCCTCTGTCTCACCCACACCTTCTACTTAGTGATGGTTATACCAGAGACTGTACAAACTCTCCATGCCTTTTTTCTATAAACAAAAACACAAGTGCCGCTTAAGCTTGCCATGTACTGATCCACACCCCCTTCTGATGGTGCTTATTGGTCTCTCTCTTGCCTCCCCAACCCCTTTTCTCTCTCATAATGGCAGCACTGCCTAGTTGACCCATGAGACTATATGAAGAAAGGCATCTAATACAAAGAAGAAACAAAGTCATGGTCCACAGTTTTGTGAATGTCCTCATTTTTGAGTGAACGAGAGTTATATTACCTTGCCCAAATCATGCTACAGACATTTTCATAGAGAGAGATTTTAAAACATTTAACTAAAAGGGACATGAATTATTTTGTTTCAGAATTCTGTTAATTTTGCAGTGCAGTTTATGCTGATCGTGGATGTTAGATATCAACTTAAGGCGTGAACAGTGCTCTAATTTGGCAGGGAGATTGCAGAGTGATGCAGCTATCTCTGCACTGCACACAGAGCTTGTTTCCCTTCCGCTCCTGCACCAAATCTAGGGGAATTATCCTAGCAAACACCAGCACAGCATATCTTTCAAACTTGTTCAATACCTTCTTAAACAAATCCTTTTCTGTCTTTTGGGGATGTTTTATCAGGGTAACCTCCTCCAAAGTAAGAACAGCCTGCAGAAGCACATGTTCAATTACTAGTCTGCCACTGCTCCCCTCACTCCCAAACCTACTGCTATTCTATCAGCAAGCTGCAGAGAAACACATTCAGTTATTAGCAAGCACTCCCTTTAGCAAGCACTCATAGTCCACCTGGAATATACTATCCTGAATCCCAAATTGGCAGAACAGACACCTCCTCTAGCTATCCTTTCACACCACAGGCTCAGGGGACCCTGTCAAAGGGGGAAGACTGCAAACGTCTTACCATCTCCAAGCTCGTCTTACCATCTCCAAGCTCGTCTTACCATCTCCAAGCTCGTCTTACCATCTCCAAGCTCAAGGACTGGGAAGAGCCTATGGGAATGGAATTTCAAAGTTAATGAAAAAGCAACATTTTATCTATGTTGGCATGGAGACTACAATTTGGACAATAATTTGTCCATTGTCCTCTCTTTCCCCATAGCACCCACGGGGAGAGGGAGTGAGTGGGTGGGAAGGTCAGAGAAATGGGTAGCACATCAGACACAGGTGATGGAGAGGTAAAGAAACCTCCTGGAGCGCATGGTCTTCAAATCTGAATCTGCACAGCTTTATGAATTTGAATATATTATTTTTACTGCTCACAATGTTCAATTTGGTGTATTCATTCCTTTTGAAATATTGAAAATGTGTTTACATTCATGATTGAGTCTTGCATCATTCATTCAAATGTGCAGCATCATGGTCACAGTATCCACGCATGCACAATAAATACATAAACCCCAGCTATATTTCAAGCATTATAATACAACAATTCTCACAATATCTTAAAAACGCAACAAGAAATGTGATGATATACACACCAAGTATGATTAAATCCTTGCACCAGTACACATACACAAGACATATTCAGTAAGGCTGATCAGTGCCTTATGCAAAAGTATATGCATTCTTTACAAATGGCACCTAAACTTGAAGTATGAACACAATGCATCTCTTGCTCTGTGCCCCAGAGTAGTTGCATCCTTTTGTAGGGGCCTCCAGTCTGGCTGTTCAAAACATTTGCCAAGTCTGGCCACCTGTTGCTAAGCCAGGCAAGCAAAGGGTAAGCTGAGTCTCCCAGAATGAGTGATGGAATGGCATTGCCACCAAGGTACATTGATACTATTGATTTAAAAGTTCCACTGGTCAGTGGAGAAAACATTCTAGACTTCCTGAAGATCCTGGTGTCATGGAACTTCGTAGACCATCTCACATAAATACTGGTGAACTTTCCATGGTGATCAAACAGGCCTTGCAGCACCATGGGGGGAAGAGGAAAAACCTTTTCTGTTGATGGACTCTAAGGCCTGATACGGAGGGTTAAGAATAGGCATGTGGGACCCATCAGTGGCTCCAGTATAAGTTGGGAACCTCAACAATGCAAACCAATTAATTGCCTGTGCATTACCCAGTCTTAAGATACAGTGGGATAGAGCCGCCTTGATAACATTGCACATCTCTATTTCAACAGCCCAGATAGTTGATCTACCAACAACGAACTGGCTAGCTACTGACTGGTTGTAGGTAGTAGGGTTGGCAAGCTTGCAGATGGTTATGGCCACACTCCTCTCTATGCTGAGGGCAGTTCTTACATAGATATTCTGCTGCTGTAGCCCCTGTGTGAACTCTGCACAGCTTTCTAAGAAAGTGGCTTTTGACATCCTGAAATTCTGCTGCCACTCGTGTTCATACCCAATCTGCAGTGCTGTACTTTCCCACCAGTCGGTACTTGTTGGCCACGCTCCAAAGTGGTGCTCCACCAAGGGAAGCTGCTTCAGGAAAAGTTGTGCAAGTGTCTGCTTGATTTCTGCCATCTCCTCTTCTGGTCGCCTTATCATCCCAGTTCTGAAGTCACTGCCCAACTTTAGATGTTAACAGCAGCTTGTTTATGTTCATCACAGTGTGGATTGTAGCGATCACAATGTGTGTTGCATGTTGCATGACAGTGCTTTGAAAATGGCACTGGATGGCTCTAAAAACCCTAATGCCTGATAGGATGAAATGAGGAATCATGGGAATTTAATTTGACAGTAAACTCCAGAACTCCATTGCCTTCCAATAAGTATCTGAGTGCTCAGCATGAAAAATCCCAGAATGCATAGAGCACAGTGGCAGAGCAGTGCGCCTGGGATGTCTGCCCAGAATGCTGGTTGCTGATTTCAAAAGTGCTGTGTGGGTGCAATGATATGAGGCAGAAGTACCTTAATCACAGGATAACAATGTGATGTGGATGCACTGCTTGTGAAACACTTGTTGCAGATCACATAACGCAGATACACAAAATCCATGGTAAGTTTCAAGTGTAGACGTGCCGTAGGTCACTTTACTCCTGAATGAGAAAATCCACCTGGGGGTTTAATGTGCTTTAACTTGCATACATTTGGTTGATTTGCCTTAACTTTCTTGACAGTCTCGATGTAGACATGGCCTTGGTCTCACTTCTTTGCCCTTTTTTCAAGTTTTAAGATGGTTTGTTTCATCTTCTTACTTTCAATAGGTTCACCTCCTTTATACAGTTACACTCTCTCTAGCTTTCCCCTGCTTCATATTGATATTACCTGTTTCTGTCCCCCTGTTCTACTTTTTTTGTAGGCCTCTTTCTAGCCAGCTGTCATGGAACCATAACTTCAACATTCCATCCCCTTTCTGTAAAAGGAACATCACTCAAAACATCTTGCTGCTTGTTTGGATATGCATAGTAATGAATATTTAACACCCTGTTAAATTCCACCTTAACTTGACATAACTGTGAATCTTGCAACTTGCCAGAAATATCTTCTATCTTTATTCTTTTGTATTTTAAATACATGTTTTCAGATATAGTAAATGAGTTTTACATTCAAGCTACCTGCTACTTCAGCCAGTTGGTGTTTCAAAATAATGGTTTTATAATTGATAGTATATAATACAGTTGTTAATACTGTTTAATAAGGACTGTATACAGTATTAATGTTAGTCACATGTTTTAGAGAAGACAAAGACAGGATGTGCACATGGCATTGATTTGTAAACTTTTGTTGAGTCCTAATGAACTCAATGTAACTCGTAATTGACTTTCATATTCTTCTTTTAGGTAAAAAGAACATACTCCCATGGTACATATAGAGCTGGCCCAATGAGACAGATCAGCTTGGTTGGAGCAGTGGATGAGGAAGTGGGGGATTACTTTCCAGAGTTCCTTGATATGTTGGAAGAGTCACCTTTCTTAAAAGTAAGGGGAAGATGGGAAAGGGGAGATATTCTTCCAAATACTCTATATCAGTGGTTTTCAACGTGTGGTCCACAGACCCCTGGGGATCTGCAGACTATGTCTAAAATTTTCTAAGGGGTCTGTACCTCCATTTGAAATTTTTTAGGGGTCCACAAATTAAAAAAAAAGGTTGAAAACCACTGTTCTATATTAAAGTAAAAGAACTGTAATACTTATTATCTCACAGGTCTGGTTGAGCACCCATGTTGGCCATTCACCAGGCTCCTGTGAAGGCATCCAGCCATTAAGTCTCCAGGGTTTTTAAGCCTCAGATCTGAACAGAGTCCTGTTGCTGTTCTTGGCACATACTCAGGGTGCAGATCTTCTCTCTGGCACCCACTCCTGAGAACTTTGACCATGTGGACCACTGCCCAGTCCTTGGAACCAGTGCTGGCTCCTCAGGCTTCCTCAGAACTTAAACGCACCCTTTCCCTGAACTCCACCTGAAGGTTTGGCCTTCTGGTTTATCTCTTCAAGGGGACACATGTTTAATACACACAGACAAGATTGCACAAGATTCTGAACTACCACTGCTCTTTCTTCAATAACACAGAAATATACATATCTATTTTTTTAAAAAAACAAAACCCTACATGCATTCGTTGCCTCAGTTACCTGCCCCTTCCAGAACATTCTTTGGGCTAGGGTCAGGGTTGTCTGGGGCCATCCAGAGTCCTTCTGTTTGCAATGCATGGCTTGGGTTCTGAACCATGGAGCTCTCTTGCACCTCCCCCTCCCCGCCCCCCAGCTTGCTTCCTGTGACCTTGGCCAGACTGTCCCCTTTCCTGACCAAACTTCCTGTTGGTCTCCCTCAGCCTTCCCCTTGTGAATCCTTTTTATCACCTTTCAGTCCCTTAATCGGGTGACTTCTGGATCGACCTCAACAGGTGATCATGGTCCTCTTTGCCAAGTGACTTCATTGCCAGGCATTCTGTTTGCTGAGAAACCAGTTCTTCTAAGTGGAAGCCAATCTGTTACCTAGGATGCTTGTATTAGACTAGAGGACCATTTCGAGTTAATGACCCTCTATTGTCAGTCCTGTGCCACTACCTGTTGGAACTTCAGTCCAACATGGAGGTAGAGGGACCACAGAGAAGACTGCTTAGCCCCTGTATTCAGGATGGAGTTTTCATCTTGGTAAAGATGAAATCTCCTGAATTGTTCAGAATTCATAAATTGTACAGACTGTTTCCTCAAGTCATCACACTTGCCTACATTCACTTATTTACCAGATGTTAACTTTTTTCATTTTACCAAATAACCATTTTTTAAATGTATTTGAAAATAACTCACATCAAAATGTGGATTGTTATATTTCCCATTAGTGTACATTGCCGTGGGGGACACTCTCTAGTCTAAAATTAGAAAGTCGTAAAGATAGCGATGATGGTCCCATCATGTGGGTACGTCCAGGAGAACAGATGATCCCTGTGGCTGACATGCCAAAGTCACCTTTCAAAAGGAAAAGGTATGTTAAGATTCTTAGCTTGGTGAGTTATCTGGTTAGTTTTTTTAACCTATCCCTTTTCCACTCATCCCAATGGCTGTAGCTATATTATAGCATAATTCTTATGTTTATATAGCTTTTTACCCCAAAAGAAGAAACAAAATCACTTCTTAGTTTTTAAGTTCTTCAAGGAAGGAAATGTGTTTTTTGTAAGCATTTGTACACCATCTAGCATAATGATGTGCCAATCCTGATTGCAGCCTCTGGGCTTCTGTAATGAATACTAAAACAGTAATTTTACAAAGCAGGTCATCTTTTCTTCACTCTCCCTAAACTGCAGCTACCTTGAGGTAACAGCATAAAGCAAAATGAAACGTGTTTTGGGGAAAAAGTGAAGAATGCTATATCTATATGAATACTGTAGGGGAAATTTTAAGTAGGCAGCACACGGTTACTCAAATTTGAATTTGGCTAGGATACTGGTATTAACTCCCCTATTCTTAAGTGCTTATGGACCTTTAAGTGCCATTGGACCTTTAAAAACTACAAGTGACAAAGACTTCTGTCTCCATCTGAAAGATGGGACCTCTAACAGTACAAAGTCACTATAACATCATATTGGGGTACTGATTTAGATAATGACTCAAAATGAAGAGTGCCACCTACAGAATCAAACATAACTTCTTTTAGCATGTAGATTTTCCTTGTGGATTTCCCATCCAAATATTTTTCAGGTGGGACTCCTAGTTTGTAGAATCTCAGATGTCCACCTAATGTGATATGGTCTCTCACTATCAGCTTTAGATTAGCAATTGAATGATCATAGAGGATCTGTTCCACCTCAGTGATGTTTTCTCTTTTTACTCTAACATCTCTGACGAGTAGTCTTGCAAACCTTTTCCTACCCAGTGATGAAATGTGGAACAGAGCTGTAATACACAACACTCAAATTGTTCAGTAGAAATGTAAACAAATGAATGTGAATGCACATATGATTACTTTTAGCATTTCATAAATGTTCCCTAAATGACTTTTGTACTGCTAATCATCCTGTAATCTGGCCAAGATGTTCTTATTCTAATATATGTGCATGCTGAAGGAAGAAATGGATCCTGTTGAATGTAGAAAACTAAACTTGAGCGGGGGGAGTGTTACATTTTTTGTTTTTTGTTTTGTTTTGTTTTTTAAACAGAACTACCAATGAAATAAAAAACCTGCAATATCTACCTCGAACTAGTGAGCCCCGTGAAATGCTCTTTGAAGACAGGACACGAGCCCATGCAGATCACATAGGACAAGGTTTTGAACGACAGACTACAGCTGCTGTAGGAGTGTTAAAGGCTGTGCACTGTGGAGAGTGGTATGTGTCAACTGGTTTAGTCTTGTTAGACATTTGAAAAATACTTGCATGAATTTCCATTTATAGCTTCTAGAAGGATCATTAGTTAATATGTTAATCCAGTTACTAGTATGTTTTGGAAAAAGCCATAACTATTGAATAAACTGTATTTTTTTCTTTTGTCTTGAGGAGCTAGGTATGCTGGGTACATTCTAATGTAGATACAACTTTGCAGTCTGGTGGAAACTAGAGAAAGGCCTCCCGTCTCAATAACAGCTTCATAAATACAGTTGTGTAAATTGTTGCACTCAAACTTGTCTAGATTTTTGTCTTGATGTTTGTGAACCAGTACAGTAGTGGCTTGCCTACATTTTTATCTGAACTGCACATAGAATCTTCAGGGAACATTTTGCTCTGTCTGTGGATAAAAACAAACATCACAATTCTGGTTCGAGGGAGTGGTGGTTGTTTTAAGCCTGGTGGAAGTTGCATGGCATTTCTTTAGTGTCCCAAATAGTCTGAAACTCTCATATGTGATCCAGGGGATCAGCCCAGCTCAGCAGAATCCATTTTTGCTTGTTTTATCAGAAAGAGAAGAGTACATTTTAGTTGGGCTCTTTCACTGAGCTGGAAAAGTGATAATTTGGGGGATTTTTTTGGTCCTCTTAACTTCTGTCTCTGAGACTGGCATGTGGTGCTGTAGTACATTACCTTCAGTAATTCCCACTCAGTTACATAGGTGCTGGAACTAAGGGTTCTGGGGGGTGCTGCTGCACCACCTGGCTTGAAGTGGTTTCCATTATATACATGGCTTACAGTTTGGTTCAATGGCTCTCAGCACCCCCACTATAAAAATTGTTCCAACGCCCCTGCTCAGTTATTGAGAACACGCATGCTTTTTATAGTTTGACTGGCATGGTTACTGAGACAAGAATTCTGATATTGCATCAGAGCCCAGACTTAATCCCTCTTTGTGTGAAATGGTGCAAATATGTGTAACAGTGCATGAACCAGAACTTGTAAGAAAGAAATTCCCTATGGGAGGGAACTGGGTCATTCAAATGTGAACATTTTTTTTTTTTTTTTTTTAAAGCTTCAAGGCCTGTAGTCTAGTTCCTGCAAATTCAGGACTGTTCCACGTTTGACTTGGAAATGTTGGCACAGTTCTATTAACTCATTCATTGTTGTGGTGGTCTCCTTTATTGGTCACTTAGAAGTTGGCATTTAGTGAAGTTGGATTTCTGTTGTCAAAAGGTTGGATTTCACTTATGGCAAACTCTTTTATATCAGGCAGAATATGTGTACTTTCATATTCAAAGTTGAATGCAAAAAATTTTCAATCTTTCATTTTTTAGTTTTTGACCACTCTATTAAACTCTGAGTTTTGTTCTTTACATATTGTCAAAGGCAAACAGATCGAAAATTACATTGGTCCATAATTTATTCTATCGTCAGTCCTGGACCAGTTCCAAAAAAGCACTGCTTGGTTCAGGGATCAGTGATGATTGTTAGATGAAATAGCATCTGCACAATGAGGACTGATCATGAATATACTGTTGAAAAGATTGGAGTCTCCGCATTCCATTGGTATAAAACATGGATTTATAACCCTAGAAAGACAAAAGATTAGACCATAAAATGTCATTCTATTATTTTTGTTTATTTTGTTCAGTTTAAACATTTTAGTGGTAGATGGTTTCTAGCTCTGGCAGATGACTAACTTTTTATACTGTCTGAACATTTTTAATATCAACATTAGCTTCCTGATATATGCAGTAGCCAACTTTGAGGTGCTTGCTAATGATCAGATATCACAGCTGGAGTGAAATGCCTAGAAATAAGTGATTTTTAAAGCATAGTATCTTGTGGGCTGTGAAGTCTTGGGAACACTTTAGAATGACAGTACTTTTTTTTTAATCTAAGAGTTGTTGGCCAGCTTTAATCTATTAAAAAAACTGCAACTGATGCAGAATTCAGCAGTGCCTTTATGATAGGGTTACCATATTTAAAAATTAAAAAAAGAGGATACTCCATGGGACCCTGGCCCCTCCCCTTCCCTGCCCCAACTCCGCCCCTTCCCTGACCGGCTCGCCCCCTCCCCTGAGCACCCCACTTTCCCCCCTTCTCCCTCCCAGCCACGCAAAACAGCTGCCCGAGTGCTACCGGCTTCACGGTTTGCCGGGCAGCCTCCATGTCTCCAGACCCTGTGCCCCCCGCCGGGCACTTCCCCTCCCGGGTTCCGGCGGCGGCTGCTGCTCCCTGACTCTTCAGCTCTGTAAGAGCCGAGCTGCCCGAGCGTTACTGGCTTCGGGCAGCCCCCATACCTCCGGATCCTGCACCCCCGGCCGGGCACTTCCCCTCCTAGGCTCTGGGGGCGCAGGGTCCAGAGGCATGGGGGCTGCCCGAAGCCGGTAGCGCTCGGGCAGCTCTGCTCTTACAGAGCTGAGGAGTCAGGGAGCAGCAGCAGTCGCCGGAGCCCGCTCTAAGGTAAGCCAGGGATGCTGGCAAAGCTGAGAGTATTTTTCCCGGACGTGTTCGGCTTTTTGGAAATTCCCCCCGGACGGGGGTTTGATTACCAAAAAGCTGGACATGTCCGGGAAAAACCGGACGTATGGTAACCCTACTTTATGAAGCAATGTTTCTTTCCTTGAGCCTATTAAACCTATGCTCCGCACTGTGCATCTGGTTTCCGGATTGATTTTAAGATGTTGATTTTTTTACCTATAAGCCCTAAAAGGCCTGGGATCTACCTGTGTAAGACCTTGCCTCTTTCCCTATAACATAATGCCTCAGTGGCAGGATTAGTGGAGGTACCTGAGCTGAAGCACTTTGGGTTGATCTACATAGCATTTTGAAGTGAGTCTTCCAGACCAGGTCAATAGACTTGGGCTGGCAGGATTTGCTCGATAGACAGTGCTTTGAGTTACAGCTCTGTCTGGAACTTGGGCTCTTAAACCCTCCTCCTCCCTACACTTCAGAGCCCGAATTGCAACTTCAAAGTGCTATCTATACAGCAATTTTTTTTTTTTTTTTTTTTTTTTTAGAGCACTAGTGTCAGTCCCGCTATTCCAAATCTGTCTGGGCTGGAGGCTTGCTCCAACAGTATGTGCAGACAGTACCCTTAGATAGTAGGGAGAGGGGTTACTGGCAGAGCATTTTGGAATTTGCTTCCTCCCTGGAGGAAGTCTGAGTTAGTTAGACTTCAGGGTGTGCTGAAAGGCCCACCTTTTCTCCTTTGCCTGTGAAGAATTGAGTGTGGGGTAGAGCTAGGTAGTGGTGACGGGGGTTGTGTGTGGTGAGTTATTAATTTTAGTTATATTTGTTGACACTATGTCTTTGAGTTGATTTGGGAATTTAGAATGTTTATTTTAGTGTATTTTTAAAAAACTGTCAAGGGCACCCAGAGCATTAGATGGATGCTCTTTTTTTGTTGTAGTTAGAAAATGTTTATCTTGATTTATACAAATCATGCATAGGCAGTTAGTGATTGTGGAAGCAAAGAAAGTTTTAAAGGCATAGGACTAATGTTTGTTCTTACGATGACCTTTTGCCACCCCTTCTTCAAACGCACAAAAATACACATTTGGTGCAATTGAAAAAATCTACTTCATGTGGTCCAGGAAAACCACTCTGAAGTCATGGGATCATGAGATTTTGAATGTCCTGATGGCAGCTTCTGCCATCTCTTTACTATGCTTTTAAAAAATTGTGTCCCAAAGGGCAAAAATCTATGTGCACATAAATCTCAACTTGCATCTATCTGGCAAGCACAGGGGAATATGAACAGTAAAATACATAGTTATGCTAGTCCAAAGTACAAAATGATATGTAAATTGCATGAGTTTTTCTTTTTTTATTTAAACATATTGCAGCTTGCCTCTACCGCTTGGATGCATTATAATGCTATCTACAGACATTTTTAGTAGAAATAATCTAATTTTTAGGTGTACATGCTTATCTTCTATTCTGTAGTACAGCCAAGCTGGAATGTGAATGGAGAGAGGAAGAGGTCCTGCCCTGTAGAATACCTTTCAACTCAAGGGAAGGTATGCAGGGCAGGAAGCCAAGAGACCATGGGATCTAAAGTCACCCTTTCCTCACTGACTACTGTAGTACTCCTAAAGGCATTTTTCACCAAAAAATTAAAAATTCTATGCACAATATTTTAAAATTCTGCAAGTTTTATTTGTCAATAAATAAATGTAGAGGCTCCAGCATGGCAGTGGGGAGCACAGGCCACTGGCTGCACGAAGGTGGGAGATCACCCTGAAGCTCCCCCACCCCCAGGACACAGACTCAGCGGTGAGGCTGCACCCGACTCTGACACAGCACAAGGAAACACCCTGGGGCTCTGCCCCTCTGCACCAGGTGTGGGGCAGGCAAGCTCAACCAGGCAGGATTCAAGTGTGGAGGGGCTCAGTGTGGGGGGGATCCAGTTGTGGGGTGAGAGGATTCTATGTGGGACAATCTGGGTGCAGGCAGCTCAGTGGGGCGGGCTAGGTGTGGGAGGATCTGGATGCACAGAGGCCCGTTGGGGGGTTCCAGGTGCAGGGGCAATGGGACTCTGCAGGGGCTTCCAGGTGAAGGTGGTTGGGGCCCAGCAGGGGAGGAGGAGGTCTGGGTGCTGGGGTGGGGGGTCTGAGTGCAGCTAGTTGGGAGTCAGTGGCTTGGGGGTCTAGATGTAGGGGCTCAGGATGGTGCAGGGGATGGGGCATTAGGGTCATGGATTGAGTGCAGGGAGCTCAGTGGGGGTCCGGAGGCAGGGGTTCTGAGTGCAGGATGGCTCCAGATGCAGTCTCATATCCCTTCCCTCTGAGGGAGGCAAGTATCATTCCCCTCACATTAACTGAGAGGTGGCACAATGTCACTTGAGGCAGAATTGGGAATGAAACCTTTATGTATACCAACGCTCTCATCCTTTCAACCACATTACCTCAGAATGTGCTAAATCTATGTATTCGGACCCATTGCTCTTACCACTAAATAAATTTTTCTCTCCTAAGGGCAGGAATAAAACCTAGAAATCCTGACCCCCACTTTTCTAGTGCTGTGTAGCATATAGTTATGTAACTGGAAAAATGTGCTGCACACCCAAACTAGTGGTCCACATATTGCAGGGGTCTCAAACTCAAATGACCACGAGGGCCACATGAGGACTAGTGCAGGTGGTGTGCAGGGTACGGCAGGGGGCTCAGGGCAGGGCGTTGGTGGGTGGGGTGCAAGAGGGTGAGAGGTGCGGCAGGTGGCTCAGGGCAGGGAGTTGGGGTGCAGGAGGGGCATGGGAAGTGGCAGGGGGCTCAGGGCAGGGGGTTGGGGTGCGGGATATGGCAGGGGGCTCAGGGCAGGGGGTTGGGGTGCAGGAGGGGTGTGGGATGTGGCAGGGGGCTCAGGGCAGGGAGTTGGGGTGCAGGGTGCGAGCTCCGGGGTGGTGGCGGCGCACACCGGGGCCAGGGCAGGCTCCCGGCCCCGCGCTGCTCCATTCCAGGAAGCAGCTGGAACAGTGTCCCTGCAGCCCCTGGGGGAGAGGGGGGGGCGGCTCAGTGTTCCGTGCGTGCGCTGCTCTTACCGCTCCTCTAGGTACCTCCCACGAAGCTCCCATTGGTTCCCTGTTCCCGGCCAATGGGAGCTGCGGGGGGCGGTGCCTGGAAGGAGGCAATGCAGGAGCCCTTTATCTCCTTCCCCCTCCCCCCCGGCCCAAAGGGGCATGCTGCCAGCTGCTTCAGACAGCGGCGTGGGGCTCGCAACTTCACAGGGGGCAATCCCATGGGTAGGCAGGGTGGGGGGGCACAGGGAGCTTGGCGGGCCACAAGCAAGAGCCCCGCAGGCCGTGTGTTTGAGACCCCTGACATAGAGGATAACACTTGTTCCTCTAGCTCAAGTAATAGTCTGTGCTCTGAATCTGAAGGACAAGAATTTGAACTCTTATGCTGACCCATGCGGCAGGGGGTCCTTACTAGAACTGGCTGGAAAACAGCCTTTTCCTCTTGAAAAATGTAAAGTGTAAAAAAAAAAAAAAAATTGTCATGAATTGGAAAGAAAAATCAAAAATTTTGAATTTTTTTCAGCAGGGGGGAAAAAAGTTAATTTTGGGAGAACCAAAATGGAAACTTTTTGTTTGCTCACTGGGCTACTGGCTCCTCTGGGCTGCCCAAGCAAGCCCGCTATCCAGGGGATCTGGAGAGTCATGCCATGCTGGAGGAGTTCAGTGAGCTAAGCCACAAGACAGAGTGGACTGATTTAAATTATCGATTTTCGTGATAATTTAAATAATTAAACCTTAATTTAAATTATTGATTTTAATCATGTTTTGCATTTGTAGTTATTTTCCTAAAGAAAAATTCATTTTCTTTGGTTGGTATAATCATTAAACATGATGATTTGCAGCCTTTACAATACTACTTTTTGCTAAACCGAGGAGTCAGTGTCTATTTACATTTATTTAAGCAGTTATATATCTCAACATACATTTATTAAGATTCTTAACTTTACATTTTTAGTTAGAAAATGGTGAATGACACACTTGTTTACTAGATAATTTTTTACTCGTGATTTGTGTCAAGCTGCATTTGGATGAAATTGGAATTCAATTAAATGCACAGCATTTTAAAATAGTTTTTATTGGTTAAGTAAAATTGCCTTAAATGTATTGGATACATAAGAAAAAAATTAAGTTCATCAAAACATTTTGCATTTAAAACTGATTAATTAAATAAAGGAAACTTAACTCTAGCCAGTGAATTGACTGATTGATTTTTTTTTTTTTTTTCTGGATAGCGTTTGCCAAATTTTCAAAGGTATATAGACGCGTAAAGTTGCCCGGGGGGGGGGATAGCTCAGTGGTTTGAGCATTGGCCTGCTAAACCCAGGGTTGTGAGTTCAATCCTTGAGGGGGCCACTTAGGGATCTGGGGCAAAATCAGTACTTGGTCCTGCTAGTGAAGGCAGGGGGCTGGACTCGATGACCTTTCAAGGTCCCTTCCAGTTCTAGGAGATGGGATATCTCCATTAATTTATTTATTTATTTTATTTTATTTAAATAGATGCAATTTTCAAAAGTGCCTAAGCAAGTTAGGAAGCTAACTCCCAGTGGGGGTTTGAAAATCACTCTAAGCACCTATTTATATCTGTAGGCACCTATATACCTTTTAAAGTCTGACTCTGGATCTTTCATGTTTTTAGAATTAGTAGGTATCCTCCTCTTCTTCATGTGTCTGCAGACATCTATTCCACTCATGTGTGCACATGCCCAGCAAACCAAAGCCAGAGAACTTTGTTTAACAGTACACATTGGGGAGGTGCTTGCACCCTTTGGCCCTTGTAGCCCTTCCCAAGACTATTTTAAGTTCAATGCCATATCAACCCCACTCAATTCCTTCCTGGCTTGAGTTGGAGCATTCTGTGTGGTATTTACCTCTCACTTGTTGTGTTAACTCCGTTTTTCCTGTTAGTAGTAATACCCTTAGTGTTCAATTAGTTAGATTAATAGTTTTGTTTTTGCCTGGTGCAGTGCCTTCTCCAAGTAGCAAGAAGCATGTCTCATGTGGGGTAGCCATACCCAATAATGGTCCCCATACTCATTGCTTATTGTGCCTGAGGAAGGGGCATATTTAAATACTCCATATGCAAGTCGTTCACAAAGAGGACATGGTAACTAGAGACTTGCGCCTAAAGCAGCCCCTGATAGAGCAAGCCCACTACGTTTCCAGGATCAGATTGTCTGGCCTCTCCGAGGCCTTTGGTGCTGCTGAGGCTCTGACTCTTCTCCAAGGAGGAGAGGAGACTCTTTATCCTTCCTCTCATCACCTGAGAAAGAAAACTTAGAAAACTGACCATAGTCACTCTAAGGTTCGGGGAGATTCTTCATCCTTGTCTAAGTGGGGTGCTGGCCACAACCAGGTTTCCTTGAGTACACAGGATAGAGCAGGGCACTTTACTCACTCTCCTGTGTCATGGTGAGATCGTTCCAGCACCCCATTGTCGACTCGGTACCATTAGTAGAGCAGCTCTTGAATCTGTTACCAACAACATGGGTCTCGACACTGACCATACTGACTCCACAGGCTTTTCAAGCACCTGCAGATTTACTCTGCCTCTCTGTGCTGGACTTAGCTGTGATACAGGAGTCTTCAGCCGTGGCGGTATCTTCTGTGATCCTTGGACCATCTGGGTTGGTTACCTCAGAATACAGGCTGTTGCAAGTGTTGTCTCTGGCACCATTTAAAAATCAGGCTGAAGAGACAAGACTACTGTCCTTGTTGGCACTGAGGGAACTCTTGTATACTGATTCCATCTTCGACCCTCAGAAACAATGTTGGCTTCTACAGGTCTGATACGGGCTGGAGCTACGAATGCAGTACTGGTCTCTACTTTGATACTGATGTCTATTCTGGTATTGAGTGTTAGTGCTGCCTTAATGACACTGCCAATATTCAAGGCACTGTGACTGCTCTGCCTTCTTCTGTGCCCATATACTGTGCCGATGAGTCAGTCGGGACATGTGATGGCTCCACCAGGCATGGCTCTTCCATTCCTTTTGGATTGTTTGGAGGGTTCCTTGCGTTCAAGTTCAGAGTCAGCTTCCACTTTTTTTTTCATCCAGATACCAAGCTCGAAAGTCTTCAAGATCTTTGGGGGATCATTATTGGTACCAGGATCGGTACCATTCTTGCAATAGAGATAGGGGTTCATAGCCTAGTTCCTACTGGCTCCCAGTGCCATGTCTATTTCCTCCATGGCATTCATGCACTCATTCCAGGGCATGATCATCAAACCCTCTTCCTGTCTCACCTCCTGACCCAACTAGGCTGGAGATGCATACTTAGGGCTGGTCTACACTGGGGGGGAGAATCGATCTAAGATACGCAACTTCAGCTACGCGAATAGCATAGCTGAAGTCGAAGTATCTTAGATCGAATTACCTGGGGTCCACACGGCGCGGGATCGACGGCCACGGCTCCCCCGTCGACTGCGCTACCACCGCTCGCTCTGGTGGAGTTCCGGAGTCGACGGTGAGCGCATTCGGGGATCGATATATCGTGTCTTAACGAGACGCGATATATCGATCCCGGATAAATTGATTGCTACCTGCCAATATGGCGGGTAGTGAAGATATACCCTGAGATTGTGCTCTCTGAGCTGATTCATCTGAGCAGGAGTAAGCAGGATCGCAGCAGATTCCATTGGCCCCCGCTTTCCTCTTCATCTCGTTCATAGGACAGTTCTGCTCTACCAGGTTCCTTCCCTCCTGTGCCTGAGGATTTTAAATTGTATCAGGATCTTCTAAGGTGAATGAATACAACTTTGGGCATTTAGGCACAGTTTTTTTCAGGACAATACCCATACATGAGTAGATATTCTCCAGTGTTTAGTTCCAGAGGGTAGTTCTTCCTATAAATGAAGCACTTTGGCATACTTAGTTTTCTTACTGCCCACAACGAAGTGCGCTGACAAATGGTATTATGTCCCTATGCAGGGTTTTGAGTGCTGCTTCTCACATCCAGCCCTTAACTCTCTGGTTGTAATGGCTGTAAATGACAGATAATGAAGGGAGATTTAAGTCAGTGCTGAAAGACACAGTCTAAAAGGTTGGATTTAATGGGAAGAAAAATTTATTCAACCTCACTTTATGAATATTCATCAATAATTGGCAGGCACTATGTACAAATTTACAGATAAATTACCAGAATCCTCCAGAGACGAGCTTAATGTTTTCGTCGAGGAAGGTCGTTTAATCACTAAGACATCTCTACAGTCAGCACTAGATATCGCGGATGCCTCCAGTATTATGGCCTCAGCTGTAATAATGAGAAGAGCTTTGTGGTTATGGAACTCTGGCATAGCCCCTGAGGCCCAACAAAGCATGGAGGATTTACCAATTGATGGCTTAGTTTTTGTTTTCAGAGAAAATTGGAGAGACATTACACCCTTTAAAAAAAAAAAAAAAAAAAAGACACAAACTACTTTAGGTTCATTGGGAGTGTATATCCCAGCGATAAAGATGTCACTCGGAGTCAGCAACAATAGTAGCAACATTACCGACTACATTCCCAACAGTATTTCCAGCAGTTGGTTTATCGAGATAGAGAGCAGGACTTCTCCAGAAAGAGACGTAAGTTGCAAAGGAGAAGGCCTTCTCATTCTAATTTCAACCAACCAGACCATCCTCCATCAGCTTTGGGCAAGCAGTTAATTTGACTCTCCTAGTGAGGACATCATTCTAGGTGAGATCTTCTCGACCATATCTCCTCTGTTTGGGGACAGCCTCTCCTGCTTTTTCAGTGATTGGGAAGCAATAACTAATCACAAGTTGGTCCTATGCACTGTGAGGTCAGGTTATGCCATCCAATTCCTGTCCATACCTCTTTCCCACCCACCTATCTCGTGCCTCTTCAGGGACAACTCTCGTGAGTCCCTGTTCATTCGGAAGCCATAGAGGAAGTTCCCCGTCAGCACGGAGGATAGGGATTCTACTGCTACTTTTGATTCCCCAAGCCCATGTCTTCCTGTACCTAGACGATTGGCTAATGGGGGGCAAATCAGAAGATCCAAGTCCTCCATCATGTCCAGCTCACGTTGGATCTGGGCTGATTTTGATTAAAGAAAAGTTGTTTAATTCCAACACAAAAAATCAAGTTCATTGGGCCCTACTAAACTCTACGAGTGTGAGGGCCTTTCTCCGAAGAA
Organism: Emys orbicularis; assembly: GCF_028017835.1. Lineage (NCBI taxonomy): Eukaryota > Metazoa > Chordata > Testudines > Emydidae > Emys > Emys orbicularis. The sequence continues at coordinate 27,011,280 of NC_088683.1, read as the reverse complement.
AATCCGAAGAAGTGGGTATTCACCCACGAAAGCTCATGCTCCAATACGTCTGTTAGTCTATAAGGTGCCACAGGACTCTTTGCTGCTTTTACAGATCCAGACTAACACGGCTACCCCTTTGATACTCTCCCTCAAGAGCGATTCAGAACAGTTCATCACCTATCTCTACCTTCAATCTCACGCTTCAGCTACAGTCCATGTGTGCCTGAGGTTACTAGGTAGGGTTGCCAACTTTGGTTGGACAAATTCCTGGAGATTTCATCATATGACATAATCTAATTAAAGATTAATCTTTAATTCCTGGAGACTCCAGGTCAATCCTGGGGGGTTGGCAACCTTATTACTAGGCCATGTGGCTCCATGCAGTTACGTACTCCAGCATGCAAGATTGTGCCTTTGTCCTTTTCAATTTTGGTTGAAGTTGCCTATCACCTGAATGTCAGTCTTTGGACAGCCTTGTGTGAGTGCCACCGGCAACTCTGAAGACCCTGCAATGGTGGACAGATCCAATCAATGTTTGTGAAGGTGTTCTCTTTGACCATCCTACACAATAGGTTGGCGAGAACATCTGGAAACATTGAAACTTTGAGGTTTGTGGATAGAACAGGAAGCATCTCTTCTTATAAACATCCTGGAGCTTCAAGCCATTTGCAATGCGTGCTATGCCTTTTGGATATAGATCAAGGGCACAGTGGTTCATATCCTCACCGACAATACCACCGCAATATATTATGTGAACAAGCATGGAGAATCCCACTCCAGCCATCTTTGTCAGGAAGCAATGAAGTTTTGTCAATTGTGTATCAGGGAAGATATCATTCTTACAGCTGCTCACTTGCCAGGTGCTCAGTGTCACTTGGCTGATCACCTCAGCAGGAACTTTTCCCAGAATCTCAAAAGAGTGGCGTGCTGAGGTCCATTTTGAAGGAATGGGGCATTCCAATGATCGACCTATTTGCAATGAAAGACAAGAAGTGCAGTCAGTTTTTGCTCCTGAGCAGGTTTCAGTCCAGCCTTATTAACTGACCCCTTCCATTTGAATTGGAGATTGGCACTGATGTATGCCTTCCTCCCCACACTTCCCCCTCACTCATTTCCTAGATGATTCTCATGCTGAAGCTGGATCATGCCAAGATGATACTCATTGCGCCAGCTTGACCGAGACAGTGTTAGTTTTCCAACCTTCACAGTCTGACTTCCCAGATCTATTTTCCTCATTCCTGACCTGCTGACACAATGCCACAGTCAGATATGGCATCCAATGCTGAGCAGTCCGTATCTGATGGCATGTATGCTGCATGGTTAAATGAGCAAGTCCTGCTTAATAGTAGAAAACTTTCTACTAGGGCTACCTATTTGGCTAAGTGGGAAGTGTTTTTTGGTTTGGTCATTGGCTTGGGGAATTTAGCCAATGCTAGTATGTATTCAAGACATTTTGGATTACCTGTTGCATCTTAAGTTCTCAAGTCCGTCGCTCAGCTTGGTGAGGGTCCACTTAGCAATGAACTTAACATTTCATCCTCTGATCCAAGGGAAGTTGGTATTTTTCAATTGCATTGTAGTTAGATTTCTGAAAGGTGTTGTCCACCTCTTTCCACTTGTAAAAGAAGAGTCCTTTGCGGGACCTTGATACTGTACTGGCTGCCCTCAGGGGTCCTCTGTTTGAGCCCCTAGCCACTTGCTGTGTCTCTACGTACCAAAAGACAGCTTTTCTTGTTGCCATAACTTCTACAAGGAGAGCTACTGATCTGTAGGCCTTCATGGCACAGCGTCTGTATATGATCAGTTTTTCTAAGGCCAGGTGGCCTAAGTTTTTGTCTGAAGTGGTGTCACAATTTCACCTTAACCAAACCATATAGTTACCTCTATTTTTTCCTAAGCCTGTCTCAAATGCAGATGAACAGTGACTTCATTCCTTGGTGGTTTCTGCACACACTGTTTCCAGATGGATTACCACAGCATATGGGGTAACTCAGGCCACACCTCCATGACCACAGAGACTGGTGGCTTATTTGACAGGGGATCAAGCACCTTTTGTTGTGCTTCTCAGTGACTTTTCTATATTGGACTTCCACTGGGTCACTACCTGGTCTTCCACACACATTTTTACCAAGCATTATGCTATTACGATGGCATCTAGATCAGACACAGAATTTGGACAGGCAGTTCTTGCAGTTATTTAAGAAGACTCTGAGCTACACTTGCATTAATTACTTGAGTCATCTGAGTGGAATACACATCTGCAACCACTTGAAAAAAGAAAAAATGGTTTACGTGTACTGTAACAATTGTTCAAGATATGGGTGCAGAGGTTTATTCCAGGACCCATCCTCTCTGCATTGGAGTCTCCCATCTTAAGATTCTGGTGCGAAGAAACCTGAGGGGAGTCGGGGTGGTGCCACCCTTAAATAGCCATGGAAGGGGCTATGAGGACCAGAGGGTGCGAGTTCAGTTCCCAGGGGTACAGTTAAGCAGAGTTCTCCAAAGCTTCAGTGTGCTGGGCATGCACATATCAGAATGTAATACATGTCTGCACCTACATCTCAAAGAACAACAGTTACAGTACACCTGCTTTTATTAATAGATGGAAGAGTAAAACTAGCTTTCAGCTCCCTGTTAGTTTCTCAGCTTTGAATAGCTAGTCCAAATAAAGAAAATATTCTCTCTACATCTGCTAGATAAGCTGAAACCAAAAATAATTAAGGCTAAAGCTTTTCTCCACAACAGAAACTGAAAGTACAGACACTTGAAAAAATGTAAATACCACCCATTCCTTCATTATGAACACTGAATATGATTTAGTAACTTAATACAGTACATGACATTGTAATACGTTTATAAAGCTTGAGTTGACCTCAGAAGATGTTTTCCCCAAGCTCTGTATATAGTTTAAAAAGTAGCACCCTTTAACTTCTTAAACTTTGAGTAGGGGTCATTGATGTAGCATATTTTTTATTTACTTAAAATGATTTTAATAATTATAGTAAGTTTAGGCCCTGACATAGGTTGTCATGATTTCAAATTTAATTTTAAATAGGTTTGTTTATCATCAGTCTTTATCTACCCTGCTGCCTCTGGAACTTGGAAGCCAGAGAGGCTGCGGTGCAGGCGGGAATCCTGGTCATCTGTACATTGAACACAGTGACGGAATTTGTTCTTCCAGTTTTCTTTTTAAATTGTTTATTCCCAGTGAATAAACATCCTTAATAACTGTTTTTATAGCCAAAAAGCATTATCTGTCAGTTATGGTGTGACAGGCATTTCACAGTTTGGTCCTTTGTGTTGTACATAAGTTGCTTCTATTCCATGTTGACATGTATGCTGCCCAGTGATTGTTCAGCAGAAGTCCAGATTTTATGTTCCTGTTATTTCTAATGTTTAAACAAAAAAATACAGAAAAATACTCTTCAGGCCACCATAATGTGTCATGAAACAAAAGAACAAACTTACAATTCCAATTTATTTAAAATCGTTTTGCAGGTCATCTTTAAGCTTCTATCAGGGAAAGAAGGCAAGTATGTATGCAACTCTGTGGGAGGGGAAGAAACTTGCCTTTACCCAGAGTGTCTAAATATCCTAGGTAATATACTGTCTTGGGATTCCAATGTCCTCAGTGTAATTCTTTTCTGAAATAGAACGATCAAAAAGAATAACCCTTCATCCACTGTTGTCTTTGATACCTTTCTGCTTCCTGTCCAGTACATCTCAAGCTATGCATTTTTTGCCAGAGGGAACTTGGGTATTAGCTGTATTGACCTATTTCTAAATTATCCTTATACAACAATTGGTAATGTTCAGGTGGTAAGATGGCAAGGGAGTTGACTGCTTGATAAGATAATAGAAGAATATTCATTTATGGATTTTTAAGACCAGGAGTGATTATTATGATTATCTAGTTTGCCTTCTTGTTTTGTATGATTTTTCATTTAAAAAAAAAATCAGCTTGTCTTTCTTTCTTTTAGAAAGATCAGGAATATTATGTTGTGCCATGGCTTCCCTAGTTTTGTGAAAGGATTTATTGGAATTTGTGAACTCTTCATATTTAACTGAAATGGTGGGAGTATTTGAATCTTTAACAAAGATATCCTTTCTCCCAGGTGTTCATTAGGTATTAGAATTGTAAATGTTAATAAAAATAACTTAAAACAGCCCAACACATTTCTTTGCCTTTAAGTTACTCAGCTTTCAGTCTTGAGATTTCACTAGTTATTCAGTCACCATAGTGTCTTTCAGGGTAGACAAGATCAGAATTTCTGAAGAGGCAGTAAAAAAATACTTTTTGTGGAGGGGGGAGAGAGACACAACATTAAACTTCCATAGCTTCATTATACATCATTATGAACAAAAAAAGTACAAAAATCCTATTTTTTTTTCTTTTGCAAGCCATCTATAAAGTTTTTAGATTTATTCCATTGTTTGGCTTATTTACTTGGATATACACAAATTATTAAAAAGCACCCATCTAGGCAACCTTGACAAACTTTTTAAAACTCACAAATAAATAAACAGACTTGTCATTTTTCCCAGATATATTAACCCAGAAACAACAAAATAATTACATACACAAAAAAATGCATTAAAGAATGTTAATATTGCAAAGTCAAGCACTCAAAGATTAGGAAATGCCAGAATTGAGGTTGCCTGTGGGATTTTCAGTTTATGGCCTTGGATGGATTTTTCACAGGGACAGTAAGGGTATGTCTACACTGCAATGTAAACCCAGGATTAGTGGGACTCGAGTCAACTGACCTGTGGTAGGGAACCCTGGATTTGAGCATCTATATTGTATTTTAACCCTATGTTAAGAGTTTGCTAACCCTTGCTCGAACCTAGGGCTCTAGCGTCCACGCTGCAGTGCACAGACATCAAAGTAACCACATCTGAATCCCTAGCATTTCCCTCCCATCCACCCCCCCTCACTCCCCAAATGTGGCTGCTCTAGCCATAGGACTGTAGTACATTGTGGGAAAACTTTACTGCCCACCCTGCATGTTACCAGGAAGCAGCTCGCTTTGCAAAAGGCTTGATCAGTTTGCTCTCCATTGCAAACCCAGGAGGCTCTCTGATAGTGCGCTTGCAGATCAGTGATCAGAAGAGAATGGATTAATGCTGACCTGAGCTGCTGCCTTTTGGAAATGGGAGGGTGGGGGGAGGAAGGGGACTTCCATTTTCAGTAGAGTTTGTTTGGATAGAAAGGACTAAGGAAGTTGTCCCATGGAATTGTGGGATACTTCTGACTGATTCCTGGGACCTAAGTCAAGCGGGGCTGCATCTACACTGCAAAGCAACAGGGCTCGGACCCTGGGTCCTGGCTTAACTCGAGCTCAGAACTTCCAGCTCTGCAGGGTCCAAGTCCTGGGTTAGCAGTGTAGATGCAAGTGGGTTAGGCTTGAGCCTGAGCTGAAGCACTGGCTTATGTTGCAGTGTATATATACACCAAAAAACACCTCTCTGACTCTAGAGCAGTGATTTTCAACCTTTTAACATTTGCGGACCCCTTAATTATAGGTGTCATGGCCTATAGAAATTACATCATTTATTACAAAAATGATTAAAGACTGAAATGAGCTTTCTATAAAGCATTCTCTTCTTTTAAATCTTTTTTATTCTTAGGTATGTGTTTTTTATCATTTTTATACTTTGTAAAAGAAAACATTAATCTTTTTGATGAAACATTAAAGTTGAGCTAAACCACAAGTCAGAAAATGGAGTTAAAATTCACACTAAAATTAATTCTGCCCTGTTTCATGTGTGGGGGCGTGTGCACACATCCACATTGTAACAGATGTCTCATTACATGAACACAAAGCTTATTTAGTAATAAATAAATCTACGGAGCATTTTGAAAGGCTTTAGAAAGAGAAACAGTTGATGCTTTGAATTGCAGATTGTCCAGTTTGAGTAGTTGTATAATGAGATCATGTAAATGCATAAAGCAACAAGATAAAGTTAAGGCCACTATGGGAACCTTAGCATTGAGTTGTCTGAATTTTTAAATCGTGTAAAAATAGTGTCACTTTTTTCATTTCACTCTGAAGTTTATGATGCTCAGGAGTGAGGGATAAAAATGCGACTTCATTTGTATCTGAAAATGGAGATGACACTTCTTCATTTTGACTGACTAACTTGTAATAATTAGAGGTTTCCAAAGGGTCAGAACATAACCTATTAATATTTTAGAACTGAGTTAGTTATTGTAATTGGGCTGTTTTGATTGAAGGATGCTTGTAGGTGCTTTTCACTTCTTGTATATTTAAAAAGTTGTCTAAAGTGTCAGAGCCACAGGCAGTTGCTCTTTTTATTTTTAATGTATGTATATGATCACATATCTTTCAAATTAGAATCATAGAACCAGAGGATTAGAAGGGGCCACAGTTGTCATCTAGTCTAACCCCCTACCAAGATTCAGGATTTGTTGTGTCTAAACCATCGAAGACAGATGGCTATCCAGTCTCTTTTTGAAAACCTCCAGTGAAGGAGATTCCATGACTTCTCTAGGCAGTTAGTTCCATAGTCATACTGTTCATAGAGTTAGGAAGTTTTCCTGAGATTTACTCTAAATCTGCTATGCTGTAGTTTGAACCTATTGCCCCTTTAGTCCTGCCCTCTGTGGCAAGAGAACAGTTTTTCTCCATCTTTCTTATGGAAGCCTTTCAGGCTATCCAAAGACCACTATCATGTTCCCCCTTAATCTCCTCTTTTCCAAACTAAACATATCCATTTCTTTCAGCTTTTGCTCATATGGCTTGCATTCCATCCCTTTGATCATTTTTGTCACTCACTTCTGGATCTTTTCCAGTTTCTCTACATCCTTCCTATACATTGGTGACCAAAATTGGACACAGTACTCCAGCTGAAGCCTAACTAGGGCTGAGTGGTACTATCACCTCCTGTGACTTGCATGCTGTACCTCTGTTAATGCAACCCAAAATTGCATTTGCTTTTTTGGAATAACATCGTATTGTTGATTCATGTTGAGTTTGTGATCCGCCACGACTCCCAGATCCTGCTCAGCAGTGCTGATGCCAAGCCTGTTATCCCCCATTCTGTATCTGTGTGTTTTTTGTTTTTTTTTCTTCCTTAAGTGTAGCACCTCACATTTGTTTTTGTTGAAGTTCATTCTGGTGTCTATAGTCCAATTTATCAAGATCCTGTTGAATTTTAGTTCTGTCCTCCAAGTATTTGCATCCCCCCACAACACCCTCCCCCACCATGTACAAATTTGATCAGTAAGCTCTCTTTTCCTACAACCAGATCATTAATAAAAATGACCCAGAACAGATCCCCGTGGAACCCCACTTGAAACCTCTTTCTAATCTGACATCATTCCATTAATAGCCACTCTTTGTGGTTGTTTAACCAATTATGTATCCCCTTAATGGTAATTCTACCAAGCCCATGTTTCTCCAGCTTACTTATGAGAATGTCATGTGGGACTGTGTCCGAAGCCTTGCTAAAATCCAGGTATCTTATGGCCACCGCAACCAATAACCTTGTCAAAGGTGGAAATCAGTTTGGTTTGGCATAATTTGTTCTTGGTAAATCCTGGCTGCTAGAGATCACCCCTTCATCCTCCAGGTATTTGCAAATGGAATATTTTATCCAAGTAGCTTCCCAGGTATCAAGGTCAAACTGACTGGTCTTTAGTTCCCTGGCTCCTCCTTTCCCCCCTTTTTAAAGATGCACTATATTAGCCCTTCTCCGGTCGTCTGGGACCTCTCCTGTCATCCAATTTGTGTTGTAAGCTTTGGAAATTCTCATTACAGTACTGTCAGTGTCTAAATTTCATAAGGGAACATCCTAGTTTAGCACAGAATTTGTAATTTGGTGTTTTAATGTAATGATGTAGGTTACATACCTGACTAATTCACTATTCTGTTAAATAAAACAAACAAAACCAACTTGATATAAATGTTCAGATTAGCTGTTTCATAGCTGAGATTGCAAGTTATTGAAGAAAAACAGCACATGGCCTAAACATTTGTTATCTCAGTTTTAAATTAACTGTAAATTTTAGTCTACCAACTCTTTGGAACTTAGAGTAGCTCCATGTGTTAGTCACCAAGTAATTAGAAACAAAGATCAATTAAAGGGACACAATCAGCTTTTTTTTTTTTAAATAATTGACTTCTTCTTTTTTTTTTTTTTTTTTTTTTTTTAAGTCCAAGGTGTTTCAGCACCTATTAAATACATCCTGAATTAAAAACAAAAACTTTTTTTATAGAAGGTGTTTTTGCCTCCCCTATTCTTCAATAGTCTTTACACCAAGAGAGAAACAATTAAATTAACTGTTAGGTTGCTGTTTCTTAGACTTTTGAAAGTTGAGCCCTCATTCAGAAACCAATTATGCCCCTCTTCAACTATGCCACGTTAGCAGGGCATTAGAGGGGAAACTTGAACTGACACTGTTCCATATCTTCGTCTGCCCCCTTCCACAGAAAGTGCCTTGCAACCCTGCAAGGGAGATGCAGTTTGTGTTTTTGACAATACTTAATGCAGCATTTCCCGTCGCACAGGGAAGATGTTTTCAGTAACTTAGTTACAGTAATCCTGTTAATTGCAACTCCAGTATGCACAACATTTTACACCAGAAATTATTTTCAGGTAGACATTGTTCCTATACATCAGGCAGGCGGGATGTGCTGGCCGCCGCTTCCCGCAGCCCCCATTGTCCTGGAACGGCGAACCATGGCCAGTGGGAGCCGCGATCGGCCAAACCTGCTGATGCTGCAGGTAAACAAACCATCCTGGCCCACCAGCGGATCTCCCTGATGGGCTGTGTGCCAAAGGTTGCCGATCCCTGCTATGCATATTTCCACAACCAGTCGCTTCGTGTTATTACAGAATAGAACAGACAGACACTTCAACAATTACTTTTGTCTTCAATATATACCTAGAAACCTCTACTAAATCTCCTCCCCCCATCAGTGTAATATTTGAATATCATCCAATTCCTCTCATCCTTTCTACCCTATAGGAGAAATAGCATGAGTAGCGTGTGTGTGTGTGTATGTATGCTGTTGAAGGAGAGCTGAGTTTTGGATTCAGATGTGAAAGTAATAAGGAACATGGTAAGTCTTGCTTTTTGTGAGAGTGGGTTCCATTATCTGGAGTCCAGCTTCTGTGAAAATTCTCTCCTGTGTTCTTGAGCCTCTTCCCTATGGTTGACAGTTTCATGGTTTAATTGAATGATGCAGCTATTGTGGGAAGTCATGGTTGTGGGATGAGAGGTGAACTTGCATGGAGGGTTTTGAATATTAGGACAGTAATGAGGTACTGGACTCTGAATTCAACAGGGAGTAGAAGGAAAGGGCAGAGCACCAGAGCAAGGCACTCACCACAACTTGAGCTAATCAGACAGTCTGCTGTATTCATTGTGTGCCTTCATTCTATTTGAGTTACAGTAATCAAATCCTAGGGGTCACAAATGCATGGATCACTGTGGCCAGGTCTGTGCCTGATGTACAATCTTCTGGCCAGATGCCAATAGAAATGTGGATTTTTGCAGGGTTGGCTCTTTGGACTCTGCTCTGTGTGACCAAAGGACCCTACAGCTGCAGACTGACTTAATCTGAGGTTATCTCCCCCCCCCCCCCCCGGGGGGGGGGGCATGTTATAAAGGAGATAAGTTCTTCCCTCTTTTCAGCATTACCTCAGTCTTGCATAGATTGTTTTGTCCTGCTACTTTCATCCAGGTGATGATTCACCTAGGCTTTGAGAAAGCTGGGAGATGATGCTGGTCACATTTGGCATAAAAGAAATGTGGAGCTGGATGTTGACCATCAACTTTTAGTATCTCAGCCCATGTTATCTCTCCAGTTCTCCCAGAGGCTAAACAATACAGGGGAGATGATTGAACCTTGTAGGATTCCATAGGGGACAGCTTTTGAGATGAATAGTTGCCCATAAATAAGTGTCTCTGTGTTTGGCCAGAAGCATGTCAGAATATTTCTCTCCATCCCTAGGGCAACTTTAAAGGTGGGACACAAGTATTTGGTGATATTCCCTTGTCATTGTACAGAAGGAAGTCCTTTATCAGAGCAACAAGTGCTCTGTCTGTACCATTCTCTATCTTGACAGTCTGTTAGAAGAACATACTGGAACATCTAACCTCTGCCTTTCTTCATGATGAAAGACAGTCACTGTTGGTGGCACTGGTAGAAACTGGTTAACTGAATTATATTCCTGAGTGTGGTTAGTGTGTTGTAGCTGAAGAGCTAGTTACTAACAGGCTTTTTCAAATTTCTTTTCAAACTTGTGTTGTAAAATATTAGATTCTGTTTGCTTTGTTCTTGCTACAGAGACTAACAAAGTCTGTAGCAATTTAAATTGTGGCCCTGACTCTGCTTATTATTATTATTATTTATTTATTTATTTATTTATTTTGTAGGCCTGAGCAACCTCGTATAACCAAAGATGTAATTTGTTTTCATGCTGAAGATTTCTTAGAGGTAGTTCAGCGAATGCAATTAGATTTGCATGAGCCTCCACTCTCACAGGTAAGCTTATTGAGAATTATTAATCATGAATATTTCTCATGTTTTAGAATAGATTTTTCATCTTTATTCTTATTTTTCCTCCTTCAGTGTGTCCAGTGGGTTGATGATGCAAAACTTAACCAACTGCGAAGGGAAGGCATTCGATATGCTAGGATTCAATTATATGATAATGACATTTATTTTATTCCAAGGAATGTTGTGCACCAGTTCAAGACAGTTTCAGCTGTTTGCAGTTTGGCTTGGCACATTCGGCTCAAGCTATATCATTCAGAGGGAGATGTTTCTCAAAATGCAAGCACCTATGAAGCAGGCACATCTGCAGACCCCATGTCTTCGGTTATTGGACTTCAGACTGACAACATAATCTGTACAATAAGCAAAAATACCTCCGAAGACACCAAATTTTCAGATACGCTGCAAACTAAATATGTACAGCAGGAATTCACACAGATAAAACATGAACTTATTGCATCTCACCGAATTAAAGAGGAATCCATGAATGTTAATCTTCCTGAGAAGACATTGGCACCTAATGATATGGAATGTCAGAATGTTAAAGGAAAATTTGATAATATTGAATTGACAGGATTTAAGTGTGAAGTGGACTCTAAATTTGAACCTGGCAACAACGACTTACAGGATAAGTTGTGCTCTGGAAGTCACATAAGTCTGTATGATACAAGACAACAGGGTTCAACATATCCAAATCTGCATGGACAAAGAGAAGATGACTTTTTGTGCTAAGTTTGTACATATCGTTTTAAATTCCTTTTTAAACTGAATGACGTAATAATGTAAAGATTCATAAATTCTGTGAGGCAAGCTTGTGACTTGCCCTCACATCTGTTACAGAAAATAGTTTATGTAGCTTTGTAACATTCCTCAGTGCCTGTCCATAACTGTGAAGTATCAAAGCACTTAGGGCCAGATGCACTGTAAACACTGCAGGTTTAACATAAAGAAGTCTTTAAATAATTTGAGTTGTAGGTTTTAGAGTAGAGCTGACATTTAACATATATATTTTTTGTAAGATGAGCCAGAATTCTTTTTGACAATTCCAGGCTTTTCCATAGAGCTTATTTATACCAATTTTTTTCATTTTAAATGTGTCAGCACTGTAGTGTAAATAGCTTTTTTAAAAAATCTTTTTAGTGTGATTTATACTGAAATGTGAGCCGCTTAATAAAGGTTCAGAATAACAAATTGGTTTTACTTTTGGGTCAGCAAAAAAGAACAACTCAGTTACACAACAGTTTAAAGAGGCAGTTTATCTACTTGTGCTGTACTTGCTGAAAGACCCAGTTGTGCCCTTGCTTGTTTCTGGAATGAGGAGCTGCAGCGGACAGACAGATAGCATGGGGCATTCTGTGTTTGTAACGAAAGATCAGTCTGAATGCCCTCTACAGGACTACTTGCAGCTGCTTGTTAAAAGTGTACCACGCACTCCTTAGTGCCTGCTGGCAGATGAACAGGAGAGGCACAGCCTTATACACCGGGGTAGGCAACCTTTCAGAAGTGGTGTGCCGAGTCTTCATTTATTCACTCTAATTTTAAGATTTCACGTGCCAGTCATACATTTTAACATTTTTAGAAGGTCTCTTTCTATAAGTCTATAATATATAACTAAGCTATTGTTGTATGTAAAGTAAATAAGGGTTTTAAAATGTTTAAGAAGCTTCATTTAAAATTAAATTAAAATGCTGAGCAGCCGCCCCCCCCCCCCCCGGATCGGTGGCCAGGACCCCAGGCAGTGTGAGAGCCACTTAAAATCAGCTCGTGTGCCGCCTTCGGCACACGTGCCATAGGTTGCCTACCCCTGTTATACACTGTCCTTTAGTGTCTGGAATGCAACTAGGTTCCTGTGTGCTCCAGGAGTACTGTCTGCAACATTGTATATCTCTGCAGGTGTGCTGGGAATAGGGAGTTTTAAGGCTTCCTTCTGCATTCATTTTCTCTCCCCATGCACCTCACATGATTAGCCAGAATTTAGCCCTTTATCTTAACATGTAGACTGGAACTTTTCCTAAATCTAGTTTCTGACAAAATCAGAGCAGAAATATTTTACACAGGTTTTTTATTTTTACATCATTTAAGACAGGCTTTCTCAAACTTCATTGTATCGTGACCCCCTTCTGACAACAAAAAGTACTACACGACCCCAGGAGGGGGGGCCACTGCCCTGGGCGGGGGGCAGTGTTCCCTCTAATTTTTCTCACTCATGTACAGAATGAATTTTATGTGCACCAATATGGAGGTGATGTGTGACACGTCACCTTCATATCGGTTCACATAACAAAATTCATGTGGTGGGGGTGGGGCCGAGAGGTTTGGAATGTGGGAGGGGGCTCAGGGCTGGGGGTGCAGGCTCTGGGGTGGGGATGGGCTAAGGGCTGAGGCAGAGGGTTGGTGTGTGAGGACTCCGGCTGGAAGTGCAGGCTCTGGGGTGGGCTGGGGATGAGGGGCTCAGGGCTGGGGCAGAGGGTTAGGGTGCAGGGGTGTGAGGGCTCCGGCTGAGGGTATGGGCTCTGGGGTGGGGATGGGCTGAGGCAGAGGGTTGGGTGCAGGGGGTGAGGACTGTGACTGGGGGTGCAGACTGTGGGGTGAGGCCGGGGATAAGGGGCTCAGGGCTGGGTCAGAGGGCTGTGTGCAGGGGGTGCGGGCTCTGGGGTGGGGCTGGGGATGAGGGATTTGGGGTGCAGGAGGGTGCTCCAGGACTACAGTGGGGAGAGAACTCCCCCCACAGCAGCACCTGGGCTGGGGCCATAGGGCGCCTCTCCCCACCGTGGCAGCGCTGGGGCCACAGGATAGGAACCCCTCTCCCAGCCCCTGCAGGTCCAGCTGGGGCTGGGTTCAGGGAGGGGCACCCCGACCGTGACAGGTCCGGGGCTGGGGCCGGGCCGCAAAGCACCACGCCACACCAGCAGATCCGGGCCATAGCATAGGTGGGGCCGGGGGTCCTCTGCTGTGTCAGGTTGGGGGCCGGGCTAGGTTGGGGCTCGGGGAAGAGCGCCCTTCCCCCAACCACAGCAAATGCCCAGGCGGGTTCCCTGAGCACCTGCGTGACGCTAAATAGGTTGCTGCACGGCCGCACAGTTTACAGGGAACTTAGGTGGGGGGGCCTAAGCCCAAGCCGTACCACTCCAGGTAGAGGGGCCAAAGCTGAAACCCAAGGGCTTCAGCCCTAGGCAGGGGGCCTGTAACCTGAGCCCCACCGCCCAGGGCTGAAGCCCTCAAGCTTCAGTTTCGGCCCTGGGCGGTGGGGCTCAGGCTTCAGCCCCAAACCCCAGCAAGTCTAAGTGAGCCCACTTTGGGATCCTGACCCACAGTTTGAGAACTGCTGATTTAAGACAATTAGGCCTGGTCTACACTACGAGTTTAGGTCGACTTTAGCTGCGTTAAGTCGACTTAAACCTGGACACGTTTACACGACGAAGCCCTTTCTTTCGACTTAAAGGGCCCTTTAAACCGGTTTCTTTACACCACCTCGACGAGGGGATTAGCGATAAAATCGGCCTTATGGGGGTCGGAATTGGGTAGTGAGGACGGAATTCGACATTAGTGGCCTCCGGGAGCTATCCCACAGTGCTTCATTGTGACCGCTCTGGACAGCACTCTCATCTCAGATGCACTGGCCAGGTAGACAGGAAAAGCCCCGCGAACGTTTGAATTTCATTTCCTGTTTGCTCAGCGTGGAGAGCACAGGTGACCACGCAGAGCTCATCAGCACAGGTAACCGTGATGGAGTCCCAGTCCCAGGATCGCAAAAGAGCTCCAGCCTGGACCGAACGGGAGGTACGGGATCTGATCGCCATCTGGGGAGATGAAGCAGTGCTGGCCGAACTCCGAAACAGTAAAAGAAATGGCAAAACATTAGAAAAGATCTCCAAGGCCATGAAGGACAGAGGCCATAACAGGGACGCACAGCAGTGCCGCGTGAAAATTAAGGAGCTAAGGCAAGCCTACCACAAAGCCAGAGACGCAAACGGAAGGTCCGGGGCTGAGCCGCAAACATGCCGCTACTACGAGGAGCTGCATGCCATTCTAGGGGGTGCAGCCACCAGTAGCCCAAGCGTGTGCTATCAGTCCCTCTCTGGAGACAGGGAAGCGGGTTCGGCGGACGAGGAAGATGAGGATGGAGAGAACATCATAGATAACTCACAGCAGCAAGGAAGCGGAGAAACCAGTTTCCCCAACAGCCAGGATATGTTTGTCACCCTGGACCTGGAACCAGTAACCCCCGAACTCACCCAAGACCCTGTGGGCACACAGGGGACCTCTGGTGAGTGTACCTTTGTAAATATTACACATGGTTTAAAAACAAGCGTGTTTAATGATTAATGATTAATTTGCCCTGGCAATCGCGGCCAGTACAGCTACTGGAAAAGTCTGTTAACGTGTATGGGGATGGAGCGGAAATCCTCCAGGGACATCTCCAGAAAGCTCTCCTTCATGTACTCCCAAAGCCTTTGCAAAAGGTTTCTGGGGAGGGCTGCCTTATCCCGTCCGCCATGGTAGGACACTTTACCACGCCAGGCCAGTAGCACGTAGTCTGGAATCATTGCATAACAAAGCATGGCAGCGTATGGTCCCGGTGTTTGCTGGCATGCAGACAACATCCATTCCTTATCTCTCTTTGTTATCCTCAGGAGAGTGATATCATTCACGGTCACCTGGTTGAAATGGGGTGATTTTATTAAGGGGACATTCAGAGGTGCCCCTTCCTGCTCTGCTGAACAGAAATATTCCCTGCTGTTAACCACGCGGTGGGGGGGAGGGGTGAAGTGACCATCCCAGAGAATTGGGTGTGTGGGGGAGGGGAGTTAGTTGGGTTTGTGCTGCATGTTAAACCTGAAACCGCAGCCCCTCCTTTTACATTGCAAACCCATTTTAAATGGCCAACCCAGCGGGTGCTTGGTATGGGTAATGAGAGCAGTACTGTTTTAAACCATCCCCACTTGTTAACAAGGTTAAAAAAGCCAAAAGACTGTGTCTTACCATGGCTGCCTGCAACTGCGTGAGTGATCTCTCACACCAAACAGGCAGGCCCTCAATATAAGAGGAAAAATGCGACCTTGTAATGAAAGCACATGTGCTGTGTGATGCACGGCAAAATCTAAAGTGAAAGAGTGTACCCATTGTTCTCAAAAATGTATCTTTTTTAAACAACTCTCCCTTCTCCTCCACCAGCTGCAAATGTTTCACCTTCACAGAGGCTAGTGAATATTCGAAGAAGGAAGCGAAGGACGCGTGACGAAATGTTCACTGAACTACAGACTGCCTCCCACGCTGACAGAGCACAGCAGAATGCGTGGAGGCAGTCAATGACTGATTTTAAAAAAGCCCAATATGAGCGAGAGGAGAGGTGGCGGGCTGAAACGCGGGCTGAAGAGGAGAAGTGGCGTGAGCTTGTACTCAGAAAGCAAGAGTCGATGCTCCGGCTGCTGGAGCATCAAAGTGATATGCTCCTGCGTATGGTTGAGCTGCAGGAAAGGCAGCAGGAGCAGAGACCGCCGCTACAGCCCCTCTGTAACCAACAGCAGGAGCAGAGACCGCCGCTACAGCCCCTCTGTAACCAACAGCAGGAGCAGAGACCGCCGCTACAGCCTCTCTGTAACCAACAGCAGGAGCAGAGACCACCGCTACAGCCCCTCTGTAACCAACAGCAGGAGCAGAGACCGCCGCTACAGCCCCTCTGTAACCACCAGCCCTCCTCCCCAAGTCCCATTGCCTCCTCACCCAGACGCCCAAGAACATGGTGGGGGGGCCTCCGGCCACCCAATCACTCCACCCTAGATGATTTCCACAGCAATAAGTTTTAAAGTTTTAAAGTGCAGTGTGTCCTTTTCCTTCCCTCCTCCCCCACCCATCCCGGGCTACCTTTGCAATTATCCCCCTAGTTGTGTGCTGCTTCCCTCCTCCCCCACCCATCCCGGGCTACCTTTGCAATTATCCCCCTAGTTGTGTGCTCAATTAATAAAGAATGCATGAATGTGAAGTAACAATGACTTTATTGCCTCTGCAAGTGGTGCTTGAAGAGGGGAGGGTAGGGGAGGTTGGGGTGCTTGGTTTACAGGGTAGTAGAGTTAACCGGGTGTGTGGGGGGGGGCTGCGATTTCATCAAGGAGAAACAAACAGAAGTTTCACACCATATCCTGCCCAGTCACAAAACTAGTTTTCAAAGCCTCTCTGATGCGCACCGCGCCCTGCTGTGCTGCTCTAACCGACCTGGTGTCTGGCTGCGCATAATCAGCGGCCAGGCGATTTGCCTCTACCTCCCACCCCGCCATAAATGTCTCCCCCTTACTCTCACAGATATTGTGGAGCGCACAGCAAGTAGCAATAACAATGGGGATATTCTTTTCGCTGAGGTCACAGCGAGTCAGTAAGCTGCGCCAGCGCGCTTTTAAACGCCCAAATGCACATTCCACCACCATTCGGCACTTGCTCAGCCTGTAGTTGAACAGGTCCTGACTCCTGTCCAGGCTGCCTGTGTATGGCTTCATGAGCCATGGCATTAAGGGGTAGGCTGGGTCCCCAAGGATCACGATAGGCATTTCAACATCCCCAATGGTTATTTTCTGGTCCGGGAAGAAAGTCCCTTCCTCCAGCTTTCGAAACAGACCAGAGTGCCTGAAGACGCGAGCATCATGTACCCTTCCCGGCCAGCCCACGTTGATGTCGGTGAAACATCCCTTGTGATCCACCAGGGCTTGCAGCAGCATTGAAAAGTACCCCTTGCGGTTTATGTACTCGGTGGCTTGGTGCGCCGGTGCCAAGATAGGGATATGGGTTCCGTCTATCGCCCCACCACAGTTTGGGAATCTTATTGCAGCAAAGCCATCCACTATGTCCTGCACATTTCCCAGAGTCACTACCCTTGATATCACCAGGTCTCTCATTGCCCTGGCAACTTGGATCACAGCAGCCCCCACAGTAGATTTGCCCACTCCAAATTGATTCCCGACTGACCGGTAGCTGTCTGGCGTTGCAAGCTTCCACAGGGCTATCGCCACTCGCTTCTCAACTGTGAGGGCTGCTCTCATCCTGGTATTCTGGCGCTTCAGGGCAGGGGAAAGCAAGTCACAAAGTTCCATGAAAGTGCCCTTTCGCATGCGAAAGTTTCGCAGCCACTGGGAATCGTCCCAGACCTGCAACACGATGCGGTCCCACCAGTCTGTGCTTGTTTCCCGGGCCCAGAATCGGCGTTCCATGGCATGAACCTGCCCCAGTAACACCATGATTTCCACATTGCTGGGGCCTGTGCCTTGTGAGAGGTCCATGTCAATTTCCTCATCACTATCGTCGCCGCGCTGCAATCGCCTCCTCCTCCTCAGCTGGTCCTCCTGGTTTTGCTTTGGCATGTCCAGGCTCTGCATATACTCCAGGACAATGCGCGTGGTGTTCATAGTGCTCATAATTGCCGCGGTGATCTGAGCGGGCTCCATGATCCCAGTGCTAGCTATGGCGTCTGGTCTGAAAAAAGGCGCGAAACTAGTATCTAAAGACCAGGGGAAGAAGGGAGGGAGGGAGGGAGGGGCGGGCGACTGACGACATGGCGTACAGGTACAGGGAATTAAAATCAAGAAAGGTGGCTGTGCATCAGGGAGAAATACAAACAACTGTCACACAGAATGCCCCCCCCCCTCAGAGATTGAACTCCTAAGCCTGGGTTTAGCGGGCCGTTGATTTGACGGAGGGAAGGGGGAAGGAAATGAATACAGAACAAATCTATTTTTTACATCTTAAGACGACAGTGCAGCATGACTGATAGCCCTCGGCATTTTCTGGGTGCTTGGCAGCAAATACTTGGCAGCAAATAGTATACTACGACTGGTAACCATCATTGTCCAACGAGGACATCTATGAGCATTTCAGGCAACCTGTAAATTTACTTGCTTTCAGACCTGAGGAAAGCTCTTCTTGCAGATCTGCTGAGCACCCAGATCGCCCTTGGCCTCTTCTGGATGCTCAGCAGACAATACTGACAGGACGGTTACCAGTCGTAATAAACCATCTACTGCCAAAAGGCAAGGGGCTGGTGCAATGCAGCCCTACGGCTGCCAGCCCCACAGCTACCAGCATCCCGAGCGCCGATGAAGGCTATTACTCATGCTGCACCGTCTACCGCCAAAAGGCAGTAAGCTGCTGCTGCTGTTTAGCAATGCAGTCCCACGTTTGCCGGCACCCGGAAGACATATGGTGACGGTGAGCTGAGCTGAGCGGGCTCCATGCTTGGCGTGGTATGTTGTCTGCACAGGTAACCCAGGTAAAAAGGCGCGAATCTATTGTCTGCCGTTGCTGTGACGGCGGGGGAGGGGCGTGACGCAATGTACCCAGAACCCCCCGCGGCACTGCTTTGCATCATTCGGGCATTGCGATCTCAACCCATAATTCCAATGGGCGCCGGAGACTCCGGGAACTGTGGGATAGGTACCCATAGGCACCCATAGTGCAATGCGCCGGAAGTCGACGCTAGCCTCGGTACTGTGGACGCGGTCCGCCGACTTCATGCACTTAGAGCATTTTATGTGGGGACACACACAGTCGGCTGCATAAAACCGGTTTCTATAAAACCGGCTTCTATAAATCCGACCTAATTTTGTAGTGTAGACAAGCCCTTACTAATTGGGGTATTAAGACCTGGGAATCTTTGGCACTGATACAAAATAATTCATTGATGCACAAATTTGGACTTGAATTGTTCTATAAATTGATAGAAACAGATACTCCATGCTCTAGGGTGAAGTAGGAAAAAGGTACCTGCCAATCTGTCCTGGAGAGAATTCCTTACCAACCCCAATTTGTAAATGAACAAGAATCATTGTTTACCAGGTAATATCGGTCCAGGTTAACTGTCCACTTCTTTCTCCTTCCAGTACCGAGTTGTTGAATAGTTGTGAGGTGTATTGTGTCAATACCTTTGAGAGAAGAGAATTCCAAACGCTAATTACTATCTCTTGCATCTGAAGAAGTGAGGTTCTTACCCACGAAAGCTTATGCTCCCAATACTTCTGTTAGTCTTAAAGGTGCCACAGGACCCTCTGTTGCTTTTTATCTGATGGGGTAACGGTAAACTCTGTCCTTTAAACTAATTTTTTTTTTTAATTGTGTGGGCATGTGTTGCTGTTTAGTCCCAACAGATCCAAACTCCGCACTCCCCTTTCAGCTACTTATATAAAGCAATAAATTTCTCAGCTTCCCATTCTATCAAATGCGTAAAACTTAAGATCCCAAGCCTGTCATGATTTCTAAGCCTCCTCCATACCTTTTGATCAATTTTAAGTGTCTTTTCCCCTGGACTTTACAAAATTTGTACATCCCTACAGATACCCGAAACTGGATGTAATACACCAGGTAGCCTCACCAAGGCCTTGGACTGTTGTTCATGTCTGACTTACAGGCTTCTTTGAAATATCTTAGGAGCACATTGGCCACATTTGTTGCAATAGAACAGTGGTTCTCAAACTTTTGTACTGGTGACCCCTTTCACATAGCAAGCCTCTGAGTGCGACCCCCCCCCCTTATAAATTAAAAACACTTTTTTGTATATTAATACAATTTATAAATGCTGGAGGCAAAGTGGGGTTTGGGGTGGAGGCTGACAGCTCGCGACCCCCCCCATGTAATAACCTCGTGAGGGGTCCTGACCCCCAGTTTGAGAACCCCTGCAATAGAACAATGTGTTCCTTCCCACCCCCCCGATGTTGCTAATCCTACTTAAGGCCCTTTTATTGTCATTAAATTTCCATTTGTTTACTCAAACTTAGTTTGCTTTTATTACTTATCCAAAATATATTACTTGACACTTGCATACACTGAAATCCATTAACCATTTCATAGACCAGTGTGCTAAGTGGTTTAAATCTTTCTGAAATAGTTCTGTCAAAGTATTAATAATTCAAATGCTGGTGTCATCATAAACTTTACCCTTAGATAGTCATAATTCTGTATTAGGTCATTAAACATGACCTTTAAAAAAAAAAAAAAGGCAACAGCCACCATATGAATCTCTCATGTGGAGTCACTTGTGATTTCTGTAGGACCTATTGCTATTTCCATTAAAGCTGGTTCAGATGGTGCTGCCAAACATGTAGCCTCAGGGGATCTACCCTACCAGAAGAGAGATTCAAGCAGCGGTGTGATACTAACAACTCATACTTCAAACTCATTGTGCTGGACTATCATCTGCCTCATGTGATAATTGAAGACCTAGGAATTCTTGACTGAAATACAATCCAAACTTACCTCCCTGTTTTTTGCATTTACCAGGAAACCTCCACACACAATACTTTTAACTTCATCAACATGTCCCATTATAGTCCCCTACTATACACCTGCTGGAAGGGAATATGAATTTGGGGCAGGATGAAGAAAGTTACAAATAGTATTTTAGGCCAAGCAACGAATAAGACTTTCCAAATGGCTTAGCAGGAGGCTCTAGGTTTACTTAAACCTGACTTGACTTCCTCTGCCCTTTTTGTTGATGCTATTTAACCATATTTCTAGCTCCTTTCTATGCCTATGATCCATATGTGGATTAGTTAGGTGTTTTTGGTTTGTTGTCAAAAGTTTTACTAAAATTAAACACATTCCCCTTGACAATAAATAACCTGCCTGATTTTAGGCCTGTCTAGACTAGAAGAATAGGTCCTCTTTGAAAATGTTTAAAATCTTATTTGCTAAACCATGACTTTGCAACTAGTGTAGACAGTTTAACACCATTAAAAACGTTCACTGGTCACAATTTACTCATAAGACTTCAGTCTGTTGGTATATTTTTGTTAAATAATTTTGGGGTTCTCATTTAAACTCCTGAATCTTCAACCCAATCTTTCCATTTTAGCATTTTGACTTTTTTTAAAGTTAGAAGTCTTCTGGTTCCTGCTTTTTAATATATCCTTTGTTTTAAAGATTATTGTAGCCAGCCACCCTCCAAACAGCTGACACAATCCCTCACAGATTGAATATGAATGATAGTGAGATTACCAACCTCTATCAGAGCTTCCTTCATATTCTGAAGCGTAAACAATCTGACTTGAGTGATTTACTAATATATACACTTTATCAGTTTGTTTGCAAAACTATAGTTTGTCCCCTGCCTATGGTGTATTTATTGGGACATGATGGTGGTTCCTTAAGAGTACCTTTTCTGAGAATTTTATTTAGCTCTCCAGCCATTTGCTTGTCCTCTGACAAGCATCTGCTGACTTTGGTTTTCAGTAATCCCACACTAGTAACCTTTTATTCCTGCCACTCTGTTTCATATTTAGAATTTAATAAATCTTTTCATGCCTTCCAATTTACTGAAACTAGTCTTTGCTTTCTTGCTTTTTCTTCCCCGGTGCCGCTCCTTAGCTCTTCAATTTTGTATAAAGCTACTTTCCTGTTAACTTTAGTTCTTGTTGGAAACTGAGTATTGCCTTTGTTTTCTCTTTTGGTCCCATGTGCCCTCTTGAAAGCTGGGATAAATTTATTTTTGATGCATATGTAAACCTGTTAAATGTCAATTGCTTGGCATGCAAAGTATTAGAAATTTGCTTTCCCAGGCTCTCACATCATGTTTCTGGCTAGCAAAAAATTGCATTGCTATTGTTACTGTCACTGCCAAAAACTTTTCATTTTCAGACTAAGGTCTATAACTTCCTTATTTCAGTAGTACCTTCCTCTTCTTTGGCATTCTCAATTAAATGCAATTGAAACATCTCTTCTAATAACGCTTCAGGCAGTGGCTTCATGAGTTATCATGCTTGCTGCAAGTCGATTCCTGAAGTATTCCCATTACATTTATCTTCTGACTTAGTTTCCCTTTTCCATAGTTCACATTATTTTAATTTTTGAATAAGTTTTCCCTGGAAGATACTAGTTTCATCTAGTACTAAAAGTAAAGTGTAATTTCAAAAAGTATTGATTATTCAGCTGAGTAGGACACAATCAAATTGATCTACGTTTCATATATTTCTACACACACGAGTAAACTTCTATACAGATAGTTGACGTTCCAAAAATAGGAAACTGATATACACACACACACACACAGAGAGACAATAAATGCACAGAATTTACCACTGGACAAGGGTCAGCAGTCCATTACAATTTCAAAATGCTTGAATCTTACAAGAAATGTAAGACAAGTATTTCAAAAATGGAAAGTGACTGTTTTCTAGCATGCCGTGTTGTAGCTGTGTCGAGAAGGTGGGCAAGGTAATCTCGTATTATTTTGCGAGACACTAAGGCTATGTCTGCACTAGCACTTTTGTTGGCAAAGCTTTTGTCGGTCGGGGTGTGAAAAAAACACCCCCTAACCGACAAAAGCGCCGGTCTGGACAGCACTATGTCGGCGGGAGACGCTCTCCTGACAACATAGCTACCGCTGCTCATTAGGGTGGTTTAATTATGCCAGCGGGAGAGCTCTCTCCTGCCAGCATAGAGCGGCTACACGGGAGACCTTACAGTGGCCCAGCTGCAGCGGTACAGCTATGCTGCTGTAAAGTCTGTAGTGTAGACATAGCCTAAAAATCATGGACTGACTAGACAGTGGATTTATAGCTTATTACAACAATCTATAACCCACTAACAACCCCTCCAGCTGCCTCCCTCTTCTCTCCCCCTCACCCCCCCGTGACTGGAGGGGTGTTAACAGGCCAGTTCAGCTTGAAGGGTCCCTTGAAATGTGTTAACTGATTATGCTAAACCATCTGTTCCACCTTGTATTTAGCTGTGACCGTGAGTACATTTCCCAGACATGAAGAAAAGCAGTGTGTAAGCTCGTAAGTGTGTCTCTCTCACCTACAGAAGTTGGTCCAGTAAATGATATTACCTTGCCCACCTCGTCCCTCTATTTCCTAGTACTCATGCAAATGAGGATGTTGAATCTGTCTGAAACTGGAATGAGCAATTGAAAAAATGGGCCTATAATTAGTCTTGTAAATAAATTTAACATATACTGTGACTTAGGAAGAGAGCTGTACTTATTCGCTCCAATTACATGGTGGGAGAGCATCTACAAACTTCGCAGGCTTCTAAATTTCCACACTTTTACTAATTTGCAAGTAGTCATACTACTTACAGAAGACTTGTATAGAGGCAGATCTGTGCCCTTGCCCTGGGTGAGAGTATGCATGTATTCAGACTTCAAGTTCTATGAATTTTTGTTGGAAAAACAAGTTGGCAATTGAAAGGGCAAACTTGGATTATCTATCTAGATTCTGCTATGGACCCCATTGTAGAATGTTATTTTTTTTTTCTTGGAAATGAGTCTCCATTGCCAGTGCAGATTACTGTAGGTTAATGCAGGTATTTCGTAGGTTTATATTTCTTTTCAAAAAAATTGGAGGAAATGCATCTTGAGAGCCACAACCGGTGCAGTTGGCACTTTGTGCAGATTCCACTGGGTATACAATAGGCTTTACAGGAAAGGAAGGAAAATTTAGTAAAATCCTTCATTATGCTGATTCCTGCTGGCCACACATTTTCTTTTCTTCAGGAATTATCGAATTAATTTATTCTGTGCACTCACTATATGCCAATCCAGAAGTGAGGGTTGACTTTCATTCTAGCTAGCAGTAAACTACAACTGTTTAGGTATTTATATTGTGCCTATCACCAAGTTATTCATTGATTCTGAGCCCAGAAGGGACAATTGTGATCATCCAGTTTTATCTTCTATATAGCACAAGCCACAGAACTTCCCCAAAAATAATTCCTAGAAAATATCTTTTAGAAAAAACATCCAGTATTGATTTAAAAATTGTCAATAATGGAGAATCCATTCATGACCCTTGGTAAATTGTTCCAATGGTTAATTACTCTCACCATTACAAATGTTCATCTTATTTCCAATCTGAATTTGTCTAGCTTCAGCATCCAGCCATTGGATTGTGTTATACCTTTCTCTGCTACATTGAAAAGCCCATTGTTCAATATTTGTTACCAATGTAGGTACTTGGAGACTTTACCAAGTCACCCCTTAACCTTCTCTTTAAGTTACATAAATTCCACTCCTTGAGGCTATCACTGTAAGACATGTTTTCTAATCCTTTAATCAGTCTTATGACTCTTCTCTGAACCCTCTCCAGTTGATCAACATCCTTCTTGACTTGTGGGCACCCCAGAACTGCACACTATTCCAGCAATGGACACACCCCTGTCAAATACAGAGGTAAAATAACCTCTACTTCTACTTGAGACTCCCATGTTTATGCATCCCAGGATTGCATTCGCTCTTTTGACCACGGTCATACTGGGAGCTCAAGTTCAGCTGAATATACACCACCACCCCTAAATCTTTTTCAAAGTCACTGCTTCCGGGGAGAGAGTCCCCCATCCTGTAAGAATGGAAGAAAATATGGATTGTGAGGGATCACCTGTTGTGACCTGCACAGGAGGTGCCATGTTTGTCTTTCTCCCAGAGGATAGAAGTTACTTCGTCTGAATGAAGAGCAAGCTGGTCTCCATACTGGAAGAAAAGATTAAAGGAGTGGAGCCCAAAGTATCATTGTATCAGAGAAAATGAAGACTTTCTGGAGAGAAGTCAGAATTTGGTACTGCAGGCACAGCATGCTGAAGAATCTGAGAGGGTGGTGCAGGGGGCACTAAAGAACAGGGAAGAAAATTGGCAGTGTGTGATCTCCAAGAGGAGAAGGAGAAACGGTATTCCCCAACACAGATAGAGGTAAGCAACAGCTTTCAGGTTCTCAGCACAGATACTACTTCTGAGAATGCCTTGGAGGAGTCATCTGAGGGAAGGGATCAGAAGGAAACCCTGTTGACTGGAAAGCATGGAATGCATTGTCCTAGGGATGGGGGTTCCACGAACACCACTCCCAGGAGGAGAAATGTGGTCGGGGACTCCTTCCTAAGGGGAAGGAAGACCTTCATCTGCCATCTGAACCGTGAATCCGGAGAAATGTGCTGCTTGCCTGGAGCCCAAATTCAGGATGTGACATAGAATCTACTGAGACTCATCAAGCCTTAATACTTTTCTATGTGGGCACCAATGATAGTGCCAAGAATGACCAGTGCAGACTATGTGATTCTGGGAAGAAGGATAAGAGAGTTTGGGGCGTAAGTGGTGGTCTCGTCCATCCTCCCTGTTGAAGGAAAAGGCTTAGGCAAGGCCCATTGAATCATGGCAGTAAATGCCTGACTATGCAGTTGGTGTCGAGTAGAAGGCTTTGGCTTCTTTGACAATGAGATGATGTTCCAGGAAGGAAGATTACTGTGTTGGGATTGGCTCCATCAATCAAATATTGGGAAAAGCATGTTTGGTCATTGTCTGGCTAACCTGATAAGGAGAGCTTGAAACTAGTCTTATGGGGCAGATGGTGACAAAAATCCGGACACTGCGCATCTAGGCTTAAGTAATGAAGACAAGGGGAAGGGATGATCACTAGCAGCCAGGATGGATTTACCAAGAACAAATCATGCTAAACCAAGGTAACTGGTTTGGTGGATATGGGAATGCGGTGGCCATAAGATACTTGGACTTTAGCAAGGTTTTTGACAGTCCCACATGACATTCTCATAAGTAAACTGGAGAGATGTGGGCTTGACAGAACTACCATTAAGTGGATACATATTTGGTTAAACAACCACAAACAAAGGGTAACTATTAATGGAATGTCAGATTAGAGGGAGGTCTCAAGTGGGATTCCACAGGGATCTGTTCTGGGTCCAATGTTATTTAACATTTTTATTAATTACCTGGATGTAGGAATAGAGAGCATATTGCTCAAATTTGTATATGACACACACAGGAGGAGAGGAGGGATTGCACACTTTGGAAAATAGAACTAAAATTCAAAGGGATCTTGATAAATTGGAGAATTGGGCTATACAAAAATAACAACAAAACAAATGTAAGGTGCTACACTTGGGAAAGAAAAACCAAATGCACAAATAGAGAATGGGGGATAACGGGCTTGACATCAGCATTTCTGAGCAGGATCTGGGAGTTGTGGCAGATCACAACCTCAACATGAGTCAACAATACAATACTGCCCCCCCCCCCAAAGAGCAAATGCCATTAACAGAGGTATAGCATGTAAGTCACAGGAAGCAGTAGTAGCACTCTACTCAGCACTGGTTAGGCCTCAGCTGGAGTACTGTGTCCAGTTTTGGTCACAACTGTATAGAAAGGATGTAGATAAACTGGAAAAGATCCAGAGGTGAGTGACAAAAATGATCAAAGGGGTAGAATGCAAGCCATATGAGCAAAGGCTGAAGGAACTGGTTATGTTTAGTTTGGAAAAGAGGAGATTAAGGGGGGACACAATAGTGGTCTTTGGATACTTTAAATGCTTCCATCAGAAAGATGGGGGGAAATGGTCTTTCTTGCCACAGAGAATAGCACAAGAGGTAGTGGGTTCAAATTACAGTATGTTTAGATTTATAGATCTATAGCAGATTTAGATTAAATATCAAGAAAAACTTCCTAAAAAAAAAAACAACTTCCTGTAAGAACACTAGGACAATGGAACAAACTGCCTAGGAAAGTCATGGAATCTCCTTTGCTGGAGGTTTCCAAAAAGAGGCTGGATAGCCACCTGTCTTGGATGGTTTAGAGCAGTGGTTCTCAAAGCCGGTCCGCCACTGATTTAGAGTAGATGCAACAAATCCTGCATCTTGGCAGGGGGTTAGACTAGATGACCCTTCCAGTCCCTTCTAACCTTATAGTTCTATGATTCTATGGCCTACATTCTTTGTTCCCAGATGTATACATTTACAGTTTGCCATATTAAAACATGTGTCCAATTTACCAACCAATCTAAATTGCTCTGAATCAGTGACCTATCCTCTTCCAGGCCATGGATAAAAATGTTAAATATGGTAGGGCCAAGAACCAATCCCTGCAGGATCCCACTGGAAACAGACCCACTCAATGACAATTCACCATTTGCAAATACACTGTGAGACCTATCAGTTAGCCAGTTTTTATTTAATGTGTGCCAGGTTAATTTAATATTCTAGTTTTTTAATCAAAATGCCATGCAGTACCAAGTCAAACACTTGCAGAAGTCTAAATATATTACATCAACACTATTACCTTTATTGACCAAACTTGTAAGCTCGTTTAAAAAAAAGTCAAGTTAGATTGACAGGATCTATTTTCCATAAACACCTGTTGATTTGCATTAATTACATTATCTTCTTTTAGTTTGTTATTAATCAAGTCCTATATCAGCCGCTCCATTATCTTGCCCAGGATCGATGTCAGTTTGACAGGCCTATAATTACTCAGGTCATTCCATTTACCTTTTTTAAAATTTGGCACATTAGCTTTCTTTCAGTTTTATGAAACTTCCCCAGTGCTCCAAGACCTATTGAAAATCAACATTAATAGAACACCGAGCACCTCAGCCAACTGTTTTAAAACTCTTGTATGCAAGTTATCTGGATCTGCTGATTTTAAAATGTCTCAGTTGTTGTAGCTTCTGTTTAACATGCTCGAGATATATCTGGGATCTGGATTTCAAAAACTTGTAATCTAGCTTTTGCTCTACTCCTCTTTGTTCTGCCCTGCTACTAGCTTTGCTTTGGAGTGTATTGTACTTGAATGTCAGTTAAACAATGATGTTCTCACATTCTGGTCACAAAATTACAGGAATCCACTGATGAGCTCATTAGTCCAAACAGATTAATTTAAGTATTTGCTAGGTATGCACATCTAGCCTAAAAAGACAAGCATTTATGAAAACAAAGGACTGTACATGCATGTTCCACAAAATATTTGAGATTGGAAAACAAAAATATATAATTTAATTAGCTTTAAATATCTAAATTGAGTAGTGTGTACTACTTCCTGAACATGGGAAGAGTTCAGTTTTAATATTCTGAACTCTCTTGATGGTGGTGTAAGACCCTTGCTAGTTATTTTATTGTCATTAAAATTAGCCGATTAATTAATCAGCCTAATTCTGTCATAGCATCATAGAAGATTAGGGTTGGAAGAGACCACAGGAGGTCATCTAATCCAATCCTCTGCTCAAAGCAGGACCAACACCAACTAAATCATCCCCGCCAGGGTTTTGTCAAGCTGATCCTTAAGAACCTCTAAGGATGGAGATTCCACCACCTCCCTAGATAACCCATTCCAGTGTTTCACCACCCTCCTAGTGAAATAGTGTTTCCTAATATCCATCCTAGACCTCCCACACTGCAACTTGAGACCATTGCTCCTTTTTCTGTCATCTGCCACCACTAGGAACAGCTAAGCTCCATCCTCATTGGAACCCCCCTTCAGGTAGTTGAAGGCTGCTATCAAATTCCCCCTCACTCTTCTCTTCTGCAGACTAAACAAGCCCAGTTCCCTCAGCCTCTCCTCATAAGTCATGTGCCCCAGTGCCCTGATGATTTTCGTTGCCCTCCACTGGACTCTCTCCAATTTGTCCACATCCTTTCTGTAGTGGGGGGCCCAAAACTGGACGCAATACTCCAGATGTGACCTCACCAGTGCCGAATAGAGGGGAATAATCACTTCCATCAATCTGCTGGCAATGCTCCTACTAATGCAGCCCAATATGCCGTTAGCCTTCTTGGCAACAAGGGCACACTGCTGACTCATATCCAGCTTCTTGTCCACTGTAATCCCCAGGTCCTTTTCTGCAGAACTGCTGCTTAGCCAGTCGGTCCCCAGCCTGTAGTGGTGCATGGGATTCTTCTGTCCTAAGTGCAGGACTCTGCACTTGTCCTTGTTGAACCTCATCAGATTTCCTTTGGGCCAATCCTCCAATTTGTCTAAGTCACTCTGGACCCTATCCCTACCCTCCAGCATATCTACCTCTCCCCCAAGTTTAGTGTCATCTGCGAACTTGCTGAGGGTGCAATTCTTCCCATCATCCAGATCATTAACGAAGATGTTGAACAAAACCGGCCCCAGGACTGACCCCTGGGGCACTCTGCTTGATCCCGGGTGCCAACTAGATATCAAGCCGTTGATTGCTACCCGTTGAGCCCTACAATCTAGCCAGCTTTCTATCCACCTTACAGTCCATTCATCCAATCCATACTTTTTAAACTTGCTGGCAAGAATACTGTGGGAGATGGTATCAAAAGCTTTGCTAAAATCAAGATATATCATGTCTACTGCTTTCCCCATATCCACAGAGCCAGTTATCTCATGATAGAAGGCAATCAGGTTGGTCAGGCATGACTTGCCCTTGGTGAATCCGTGTTGACTGTTCCTGGTCACCTTCCTCTCCAAGTGCTTCAAAATGGTTTCCTTGAAGACCTGCACTATATTTGTCTTTTTCCAATTGTTTGGGACCTCCCCCAATTGCCACAAGTTTTCAAAGATAATGTCCAATGGCTCTGCAATCACACCAGCGAATTCCCTCAGTACCCTTGGATGCATTAGATCTGGACCCATGGACTTGTGCATGTCCAGCTTTTCTAAATAGTCCTTAATCTGTTCTTTCACCACTGAGGGCTGCTCACCTCCTCCCATACTGTGTTGCCCAGGTCAGCATTAGGTTTTAATCAATCGGATAATATCACCTCTCATTTTAAATGCAAGTATCCTAATGTATTTGTTCTAACACTTTTTAGGGATTTTGAAGGAAGTGATTTAAGTACTTAATTGTTTGATGGATTACAATCCATGTGGATGAAAATGCCAGTGTCTGGAGTTGTGTGTGTGTGGGGGGGGGGGGGGGGGAGAGGCAGGTCTGTCTGTGTTCTAAAGGCCATGCATTTTAAGGAAAGTATTGCTTTTCTCAGGTAGCATTATGACAATGTGGAGTGACTTTTACTAGCTGAGGAAGCTGCCCTGAAATTATGTGGTGAATCCTAAGAAACAAAATATATAGATTAGTTTTAGACTTGGGCATTAGACACTGACAAGAAAATTTGGGTCAAGCTTCCTAAAGTCATGTCCTTAAGCAATAATGCTTATAAAATATGTGCCTGTGTTGTAATAAAATGCAGTCGAGTGCTTCCATCACCTAAGAAATGTTATGTTAGACTGGGGGGCAGGGATAGCTCAGTGGTTTGAGCATTGGCCTGCTAAACCCAGGGTTCTGAGTTCAATCTTTGAGAGGGCCACTTAGGAATCTGGGGCAAAAATCAGTACTAGTCCTGCTAGTGAAGGCAGGGGGCTGGACTCGATAACCTTTCAAGGTCCCTTCCAGTTCTAGGAGATAGGATATACATCCTGTAGTAACAGTTTCTTTATAAAATGCATTGTTCATTTTTATATTTAGTTATGCTGTAGCACTCATTTCCTTCCTGCTTTTAAAAATGTGTTTCTTGCTCTTTTATGACACTGTCTCCATTGCCCCACCCTACACAACATAATTCTTTAAATGTAAGATGATCTGCACTTGACTTCTGTTTTTGCTGGAGGAGGACAGTGACTTCACAATAGTCTGAACACTGAGCTGCAGCTTTCTCAGCCATGAACTAAGCGGGGTGTTGACTTAGATCATTTGTGTTGTGATTATTCTAATGGTCACATAGTGGTACCTGCTTAGACTGCCTGAGACTTGGAAAGATGTAGCTCAGGTTTCTGATATTGTCACTGTTCTTCTTCAGCAAAATTGGAAGTTCAGGCCTGGATAACCCTAAAGTGGTCAAACGTAAGATGGGCTCAGTTTTTAAAAAAGTCCTACATCACCAAGATGCCATGAAGAGAACACACATTTTGTGTGTAGTTCAACTGTAAAACTTAGCTGCGTGATTTCCACCTCTGGGTACATCTACACAGCAAAAAAGCTCCCCTGATAGCGAATCTTAGAACCTGGGCCAGCTGACTCGGGTTTGCGCTATGGGGCTAAAACTAGTAGTGTAGGCGTTTGGGCTCAGGCTGGAACCTAGGCTCTGAATCCTGGCAAGGAGGAAGGGTCTCAGAGTCCAGGCTCCAGCCCAAGCATATACACTGCTATTTTTAGCCCTGTAGCACAAGCCCCATGATCTCAAGTCAGTTGACCTGGGCTCTGAGCCTTGTTGCAGTGTTTGGGGTTTTTTTTGGTTTCTTTTCTGCATAGATGTACCCTTAGGCTTGGTCTACACTAAACCCCCAAATCGAACTAAGGTACACAACTTCAGCTACGTGAATAACGTAGCTGAAGTTCGAAGTACCCTATTTCGAACTTACCTCGGTCCACACGCGGCAGGCAGGCTCCCCCGTCGACTCCGCGGTACTCCTCTCGTCTAGCTGGAGTACCGCAGTCGACGGCGAGCACTTCCTGGTTCGACTTATCGCGTCCAGACAAGACGCGATAAGTCGAACCCAGAACTTCGATTGCCAGCCGCCGAACTAGCGGCTGGGTGTAGACATACCCCAAGTCTCAAGACAACCAAGCTGATGGCCATGATGTGACAAGATGTGCAGCAGCCATTTGGATGATTTGATTTCCTCCAGTCTATTATGATGGTACTTGGGAATGAGGGGGCTCCAGTCTGAGATTATCTCAGAAGGTAAAATGTTTTCATAATGTAACTATTAGCTTATTTTCAGCAACTCTAAAACTGACTCTTTTCTAACTGGAAAATTATTGCTTTTCCTTGGACTCGAGTGCAGTGATTATTAAAAGGGTTGCAGTTAAATTTATGGGAATATAATCATAAATCCTTACTTTCATATGCTCATTCTAACTTTGAACTGAAGTTTCTCATGTTTTGAACCCAAAAATGATAATTTTTGGAAATGTTGAGAAAAATATGTATGACCACTTGAGAGATGAGTGTAAAAAAAGTTGCACTAAAAATTAAGATGTTTATTCCATACACTTTAAAAAACAACAACTCCTCCATTTGAAAATTCTGGGGCTAATTTCTTTCCATTTTCCAAACAGGTTCAGAGTTACATTTAGAAAACAATTCTGTAGATGAAAGTTTAAGCCACATAATCTTGTTGAGCCTTAGTTGGGAGTAAGGCAGTGCATACAATTCCCTTAAACACTACCTTCTACAGACTGACTTCTGTTCTCCCCTCTCTCTCTTTCCACCAGTTTGAGCAGTCATGGAACTAACCTCTCCTCTTCTGTGATAATCAAATATACTTGTAAATAATTGTAAAAGTGGTTTACATTGTTAGCTTATTATTATTATTTGTATTACCATGGTGCCTTGGAGCCCTAGCCATGGGGTACCTCGTTGTGCTAGGTATGGTACAGACAAAGAACAAAAAATCTAAGTAAAACAAGAGGCAAATGATGGATACAGGCAAATGGGGGAATGCAAGTAATCAGATAATATTGGTAAGCATGGTGTAGGCAGTGGTCTCTGCACACCAGCAGCCTAACCACTGTGAAGTTTTATGTAGGCATGGCAGAGGAGAGTTTTGAGGAGGGATCTGAAAGTGGAGGAGATAGCTTTATGGATGTTTATGGGGAGCACCTCCAAAGCATGTGGGGCAGCATGGGAGAAAGCATGAAGGTGTTTGAAAATTTAGTAAGTGGGCAGGGAAGGCTGATCAGAGGCAAGCACCAAGGTCTTGATAGAGAATAAGATGATAGGTGGGGTAGGGACTGACTGTGCAGAACCTTGAAAATGAAAGCAGCTTATGCTTGATCAGATAGAGAACGGGAAGTCAGTGAAGGGATTCAAAGAGAGGAGGGTGACATAGTCAAAGTGATGAGCTAGGAAAATGATCTCTGCAATCTGAATGGATATGGGCAAGGCCAGAGAGAAAACTAATCAAAGTGAGATGAGAGCTTGGATGAGAGTTTTAGCTGTGTGGGTGGACAGAAAAGGTCACATCTTAGAGATGTTACACAGAAATAATCTGCAAAACTCCAGACAAAGTTTGGATGTGAGGTTCTAGAGCAGGGATTGGCAACCTGTGGCCCGTCAGGGAAATCCGCTGGCAGGCTGGGACGGTTTGTTTACCTGCAGTGTCCACAGGTTTGACCGATCACAGCTCCCACTGTTCCAGGCCAATGGGGGCTGCGGGAAGCGGCGTGGGCCGAGGCATTGCTGAGTCCCCAGCCAAGGTTGGTGGGGACCCTGGTGTGGTCTTATGCAGGTGAGTCACTGAATTGTAACTCCTCTGCTGGACAATGACTGGTGAAGTCTGCTGTTCAGCACCCACCCAGGCACTGATTACCTCCCTTGTCATTGTCTCTGGAGAGCTACTATCTGGACGGTTCCCAAACCCACAGCATATTTTAGTGACAACCATACAGCACAGTCTCATAACTTCATATGCGTTAATGATATACATATTTAGATAGAACTGTTACTTTCACCAGACCATAAACTTTTCCGATACCTTACATGGCATGCTTTATATGCAAGATCACAACTGTATATAAATGAGGAGTATGGGGGTTACAGGGTATTCCCCCAAGGTATAGAATGTCACAGTGAGGAGAGGAACAGAAGAAGTCAGGAGTCAAAATCAGAGAGAAAAGCTGACAGGGAGGAGTTGGGCAGACAGTAGATGACAGCAGCATAGAGGAGAAGAAAGAAGAGTTGGAATTTAGAGTTTAGGCTGAAAGGTCTTGGTTTTATTTTAGTTTTTTACTTTAATTGAATATGTGGTAGTTTCAAATCTCTCAAGATGATGGATTCATCTAAAAATGGTTTGAGGTATTTCCCGTTCCCTGCAATGTTCTGTGTTTCAAATAAAAACCACTTTTCATGTCTCTGTCTTGGGGAATGGTATCCTTGTAACATCAATTCCCGTGAGGCCTTCACAAAAAGGGTCCCAAAAGGACAATAGCACCCTCTGCTTAAGAGGATCAAGTAGCACATGAGAATGGGAGATCTGGAAAGGTGTCTCCAAGCACAAGTAGCATGACTGCTAAGGCTCCCTCAGTGCTTAAGCCTGATACGAAATACCAGGCTGAAAGGGGTCATCCTCTTGTTAAAATGTCCCCTTAGGAAGCACAAGGACCAGGACTCTAAAGTTTTGCAGATGAAAACAAGGAAAGTACCTCTTAAGTGCTAGTGGTTCCAAGAAACTGCATGGTAATAGACCTCTGACAAGTGTCTCACCAAATGTACCTAGTTTCCTAGGATCCCAGAAAGAGCTTCCTCAGATCTGGGATGGTTACATTGGTTATCTGCAGTGAGGTGCCCACATAGTCCATCTTGCCCAAAGCACCAGGAGCCTTCAAAGGCTCTGGTGGAAGAGACATTGGAGGACAAAGAACGGTCATCTGTTGTGCAGAACTTAATCCTGGGGGAATTCTGCACCACAAAATTAAAAATTCTGTGCACAATATTTTAAAATTCTGCAAATATTATTTATCATAACAACACTACATAATCACACCAGTTTCAATTATTTTGGTAGTTTATTTCAAAATACCTGTCACAAGTATGTCTGTGATAATGCAGACACACACAAATAATTTCCCTGGGAGCAGAGAGTTAAAGAAACCCCTATGACAACCCAGTTCCTGTTTCTCTGTCCCCTCCCACTCCTGAGCCCAGCTGCAGGGCCCCTGCAAGCCCAGACACCTGCACACTCCCCCTCCTGGAGCCTAGCTGCAGGGCCCCCCAGCCCAAATAACCACAACCCCTCCCCACAGAGCCTAGCCGTGGAGGCCCCCTGGCCAGATACCCACACCTACACCCTGCAGAGCGCAGCCACGCACCTCCTTGCCCAGATACCCACACCTCTCCCCCAGAGCCCAGCTGTGCCCCCCCAACCCAGACACCCCCTACCCCTCAGAGCCCAAGGATCCAGAGGAAGAAACAGCCTGATGCTGGGTTCCAGACTTGTGTGGAGTTTCCTGCACACTGCTGTCTCCTTCCCTCAGGGCATGCAGGGAACTGCAGCTGCCAGGAACCCTCTAGGTCCCTCTCACTCCCCCCTGACAGTGTCTTCTATGTGCGAGCTGGGCTCTGCTGGGTCCAGCAGCCCCCAGCAGCATTGCAGCCAATTTTTGTGGAGGAAAGGAAATTCTGCGTGCACAGCATTACTTTCTGCAAAGTTCTGGATTGCGCAGTGGCGCAGAATCCCCCCAGGAATATGAACTCTAACTACAACCTGTTGGAATCCATCAGACTTCATGTAAGATTTTTCTCCTGACCAGTCTTATCCACCTTGGCACCAGGTGGATAAAACCTCTCCATGGTGGGAATCTGTTGTGAGCCATTCATCCAGATCTGGCTACACCTGCAGATTCGGGTGATGCAGATGAGTCAGAGAACATTTGAGCACTTAATGAATATTATGAGGTTTGCAAGGGTGTTTGTCTACTATGAACTGGAGGAACTTTGTCTTGTCCTTACAACACTATGGAAGTAGCCCTCTCAAGAATTTGGGGCAAACCAGTCCTAAAAGCTGAAAGGAGATATTGTGTATGGTTTCTCCAATGAGCAGAATTTTTGCATAGGCATTTTTTCAATTTGCAGAGATGCAGTAGAATGTGTAAGACAGTTTCTATTAGAAATAAGACATTGCTAGGAATAAAATCATTCTTTCTCCCCTCCAAGGCTCTTGTACTACTTCTGTCTCCAGATTTCAATTTTCAGTAGGGTCAAGACCACTTTTTGCATCAGTTTTTCATGAAAAGACCCCTGGGGGAGAGGAAGGACTGGATTTTGGTATGATCTTGAAGTGTCTGTTCTGTTTGATTTCTAGTACAGAGCAGTTTGACTAAATAGCTTGTCATACCTGAAACAATTGGGGACAAATTGTCTCCAAAAAGGAGAAGGAAAAGAAAGTGAGGATTTAAATCTTACAATTGGTTTGGGATCCTCTAGGCAGCAAGTCTGAGAATGCTGGATGTTGCAACATCTGCTGCTGAGGGAGCAGAGGTGAGGGAAGAACAAACTTTACCTTTTTTGATATGGCAATTTTTTCCCCCTAGACTGTCTGGGTCTCTGTACATAGACAGATACGAAGATTTCTACTGAAATCACACCTGCTGACTTCTGAAAGAGAATTTTGTGAGGAACTGATTGACTCAACTGGAGATCTGGTGGCCTTTAGTTTCTCCAAGAGCTCATCAGTTTTAAAACTAAAGATCACCTACCTTTGTAAGTTCATCTATTGACTTGATATTTTATAGAAATACCTGAATTCTGGAGCCATGTACATCTATTAAGAGAGAGAGTTGAAGACACAGAACCTGTCAGATCTAGGTTCAAAATCCTAAAGTACCCATACAGAGGAAAAACTTGGTAAGATTTACCCTCTGGAACTGCCAAAGATGATATGTGAGATTCCAAAGATGTTCTTGTGCCTGAACTAGTCACTTTAAAGAGTGCTTGTTTCCAGGCCCAGACACAGCACTCCACTGTCTGCAGTTTCTCCATGAATGCCACCAAACAACCTTGAAATGTTTTCTGTTATATCCCTCAGCAAATTGCCCTCAAAGAAATTGTCACGTCCCTGGTTGTTGTGGTACTTCCTAGAGTCTGCAGATACAGGAGAATCATGGCATGTATTTGCAACATTCATGAGAATAGTGCAAAGCTGTGGGTGCTCCATACTTCTTTCAGAGTGGCAGAAACTGAAAAGTTCTGCATGCGTTTGTGTGATTTTTTTAAAAATAAGCTGAAAATATTATGGGATAGGAATGACATTATGGGATGGAGACAGTTGCATGCTGGGAAGCTGAATGCTAGCTCCTGGAGATACCTGGGTGAGTCATTACTATCCCATAAACATTGCAAATATAACTCAAAAGGCATTTACTGGACAGTGATACATGGCACACTAGAATACCTACCCATGGTGCACTACCCTTTACATCAACACAAGTGCTCCTGGTAAGCACAATGCTGCTACAAGCAACCAAATATGCCCAAATGATATAAATTTCACTGGCTATATGCCAATGTAACTTGCCTTAACCAAAGTTTGTAGTATAGAAATGCTCTTATATGCTACAGCTGTCATCTGCCCTTTGAAGAGGTAAATGAAAAAGCTCACACTTTCAGGTAGAGTTCTGTCAAGGGGAGTTTGGGGCCTTAGACCTGTTTCCTGGGAGGGTGCAGCAGGCCGTGTGGTTGCAGCTCTTCGGATAGATCAGAAACGTGAGTGTGTTGCGTGGTCCTAAGACACGGCTGTGCTTAAAGTCACTGGTTCAGATACCAGAGGCTTAAAACACATGGAACCTAGTGGCTTTATCTTCTCAACTGGACCTGACACTCATGCAAAAAGGGGCTGAACTAAGGTTTCACAGGCAATCTTAATTCCAGCCCTTCCTAATTTTTGACTGCTTGACTTTGTACCTTTGCATGTAATTTTCTAAATAGTTAAAGTAAACTGAGAAAACAAATCCCCTTGAGGCATAATAGTGAAAACTACAGGGCTCAGCATCAGGGACTGAGATCTTTACATCCACCATACAAACCTCTGCTACTAGAGCTAAGTAACTGATAGCAGTAGTAGGAAATCATTCTATAAGTAGATCACATCTAGAAGAGGATGGACATTTTACCAGTGGTGGTCTCAAATGTTTGCTGACAAAGAATGGTGAGATTTGGATCTTAGGTTCCATTCCAGGTACTGGAGCAGTGTGTCTACTAGGCATAAAATATACTACCCATTTCCCCCTAAGCTTGATTTTTTTTTTTTGCCTCTCTCCCCTAACTTGTCCGGTGTCTACCACACCACTGGCCTTTTGTCCCAGTTTTCTAACCTAGTCAGTCTTCTTCTCCACTCTTCAGGATTCTTATCCATCTCCTTGCACATTCCCAGTTCTCTCTCCCACTCCCTGATCTTTCTTCCTTCTCATAGCCTCCAGCTACACACTCGTTCCCATCCCCACTGGGTCCCAGTCAGTCAGTCTCCCTCCCTGGGTGTCTCATCTAATTTCAGCATCCTCATCTCCCCTAGCTTGCCTGATGTCTCTCCTTCCCCCAGGCCCCCTAGGTGCCTGCTAGGTTACAGACCTAGTCTCCTTAGCTGGACAGGCCCAGTTCCCACCCCCAGGCTCTTTCTACTAATCTACTCCACAATTTCCTAGGTCTGGGTCTTGTCCTTTCTCCATTTGCATCACATAGCTTCCGCTAGGCTGCTTTGGTGTCAGCAGGGAGGTCACTGTCAGCACAGGAGAGATAAGCTCCCAGGTATTATTTTCAGTCGTTAGCCCCAGAGCACCTATTACTTGGAATTTGACTTCACCCTTGTTGCCCTGGGCTTTGTGGAGATGCTACATGAACACTCTGGTCAGCACTAGGAGCTGTGAGAAGTCTGAGTGGGAACTGAATCTTCTGAGATTTTTAGCTCAAGCCTCTACTAAACATGTGCAAACATTTTTTGCCCAAAGGCTTATAACTTGTCCAAATTTGTGCAGATGGTCACGAAGAATGAAAAAGGCACATCCCTGACACAAAGTGACTCCCTCCCCCATTTCAAATTCCTTGCTCCAAAATCCAGGAGTGCTAGAGTTTTTGAAAGAGAACCTGTCTCAGAAATGGCTGAACCATATTAGCCAAAAATAATTAACTAAAAAAATCATTCTGAGGCAGAAACCCCCTGGAAAATTTCAGCCTGAACTGTTAGTCTGGCATAGTTGTAAATTACAGAAAAACAGCATCTTATGTGAAGTGTCAGGCAATTGTAATAGGCAGGGCTATTAGCCCCATTTTAATTACTTTCAGCTGTTATCAATGCTCAAAAGGAAACTTAGTACATTATAGAAAATTGTATTAGAACTATTGTAAGTAGCTCCCTGGAACTTATAGTACAATATGTAGTGGAAAACTAAATCCTCCTCCCAGAATTTAAACAGGATGCACTCTTTAGAATGGAAGGCCTAGTAGCTTTATGAGGCGGTGAAGCTGTGTGTCACAAAAATACATGAATTCTGTTTTAACAAATTAAGTCATGTTTAGAAACACAGCTGAAGTCAAACATACTTTATTTACATGACGATATTTGTGACAGTTCTAAAATAAGAACTGAACAAATCCACTTTAATACCAGCCTGTCTTAAATAAAATTTTCAGATTGACATTTGTAGTTGCTGTGTGAAGTTTAAGCTTGTACCAAGATAGGATGATCCAGTAATTTGATACTGGTCAACTTGAAAAAGTTTTGTTACAACTTAGTCTCTTCGTACGTAGAAGATGTTATATCCAAGCTCAATCATTCCCCCCAGGAGTAAGGCCCATAAGGGGATAAAGACATACACTAGTTTCATTTCAGTAAATTGTTGCAGTTTAGCGCAGAGGGCAAGGCAGAAAGCTAATTTAAGCAGCATTGCGATGAGGTACCAGGCCTTTTTCTTTACATTTTGAGAACCATTGCGAGGGTCATAGCCAGACTTACATCGCCCAGCCATTTTTACAATTAGCATAACGAGTAGGATAGTATCAAATATCCAAACTGGAATAAAGATAAGAAACCAGTTCCATGGCGCTTTCTCATCCAATTTTAACACCAACATGATCAGGAAGAGTAATGTGAAAAGCCATGTGAGCAGCACTCTCTGCGCCAGGGACATTCTCATTTAAACAGCTTTGATAGGGAGTCTTTTCCCCCAACTGTCAGCAACAACCTAAGACAAGGGGGAAAAAAAACCA
The DNA here is from genome assembly GCF_028017835.1 of Emys orbicularis. Taxonomy (NCBI): domain Eukaryota; kingdom Metazoa; phylum Chordata; order Testudines; family Emydidae; genus Emys; species Emys orbicularis. Next base: position 26,971,351 of record NC_088683.1, on the reverse strand, counting down.
ACAACAGTCAAATGGCACATCAAGAACATATGGAATATATCTTGAAGTTTCACATGCAAAAGTTTCACTTTTTGTTCTTGCTTTCAGAACCCACCACAATCCCACCTTACCTAGATAGTAGACCATATTTCTCATTTCCCTTTTGACTCTGTTCTTCCAATGATACAAGTCTTAACACTGAGCATTTTAATTCTGGTCCTCTTCCCAAATGAATTCGCCACTCATAAACCTGAATGCTTTTGTAAGCCAATTAGCCAAGCCCCCAACCTCTCATGTCCCTAACAAAACATATTCTGCAGAGCAAATACAGCAATTTACAGTTAAACTATAGAAGCCTTAATCCTAAATTATCCTTAACTTTGGACTTCTCTGTGCAGCCTGTCATCTTTGTGAATCTCTCTAGATTGTGGTCTCCAAAGCAGAAACACTATTTGTTGGTTTGTACAAGGCTGAACACATTATCAACACTTTTTCCAGTACTATGACATACACAGAGGTGTTATGTTACTTAGTTGCTGCCAAAGCACAAATAGTGTGCAAATTTCTCTAAAATGGACGCTGCTCTTGTAGATAGCAGACACTCATTGAAATGTCCTGCAAACTGCTGCTCATATGGAATGATCTAAGGGAAACTTAATAAAGGTTAAGGACAATTTTTGTGATAACTTAGCCAATAGGCACCCAGCCCTTTGCACAGTTAGTGTTGGCTCTGACATCAGTTGTATTACAGTTGTGCTTAGAGGGCAGTCAGGGATCAATGCCCCACTGAACTGGATATGGTGTGTATGCACAGACTCCAATTACAATCTAAGTTTATTTTGTTCCCTATTCACAGCTCCAGTTGCTCATGATTTTAGCTTGGTGTCACAAGAGCTGGAGTTCTGAGGGCTCCTGCATACAGCCCTATATATGACCTGCTTCTACAATATTAGAGAGCAAATTTCAAAGCAGAAAAGACAGACAAGTGATTTCACGAATACCAAACCCCTCCTACCCACATCCTCAGAAATGTATTTTAGATCCATGGTTACACAGATTTTTCTGCTTCCACTATTTCTCTCCCACTCTCTATCAGGTGGTGATTTCAGAAAGTCAAACAGACATTTTTCCAAAGAGGACCTCAGCTGCCTAATAGCACATATTCAGATTGGTACAACTTTCTTCTGATTTAATCTTTCAGAGGCAAGGAGCTTTGCCCAGGAGACAGAAAAAGCTATTCCCATCTACTCAAGTGCAGAGACCCATTGTTTTCTGAATGTACTTCTCCCACATGGTCTGATTCCGAATTCTCATAGAAAGGGATAAACAACACAAGCTGCTGTCAAGGGATAAAACAAGAATGCTGCCTGGCTGGTGGGGGTACTATCAAGGAGATGTGGTCTGGAAATGATAGTTTCATAAACACACATCATCCAAAAAGGCGACTACTTCTTGGATAACCAGATTCAGCAATTGTTGCCACAGACACCACAAGGGGAAGGATTGGAAATAAGGGAACTAGAAAGAGTAGAAACCCAAGAAACAAACTGACCACTTATGACACAGAGCTAGGAGGCATTCAGCCTGGCTAGAATGATCAAATAGTTATCAGATAACCAGTAAGTCAACTATCGAGGAACTCTCTTTCTGGAGGAATGGAACAGAAAGCTATAGGGGACATAGCTGATGGGCATCCTTGCAGTTTGGTAGCTGTTTGCCTTGTGACAGGTTATTCAATCATCCTGAAAATGCAAACAATTGTCATTAGATATTCCATATTAAGAAGAGTGGAGAGAGAACTCAACAAGGGACAGAAGGATAACAGGATGGTGTGTTGTCTCCCTGGAGCAAATATTTGACATGTAATTGCATGATTGGACAGGATTACGAAGTAATTTGGCAAATCTCCACTGCTGATGAAACATTAGAACCAATGACTTGGCATCACGTGGAACTATACAGATTACAAGAGACTTAGATTTTGAAAAGGAGCTGAAGAAGATAAAAGACCAAGTGATATTCTCATAGATCCTTCTGGTCCCATGAATAGAAAGTTGAAGGAGATGAATTGCTGGCTGCACTACTAGTGGATGTTTTGTGGAACAGTAGGCCACATTCCAGTGGGAGAGGGAGCACTACGAACGAGATGGCCTGCACCTCACAGGCTGGGGGAAACGGGGGCTAAATTTCTCAGCTGGAGACTAGCAGAAGCAGCCTGGAAAGCATTAACCTAACAAAGAAAGGTGAGAGTGGAGGAGGCAAATGTGGTAAGAACTCAAATTCAACATGTCTCAAATTCAACATGTTCCAAACACATTGAACAGATGTGGGAAAGTATGCGAAGAGAAGAAATTGTTTAACAATGCTAGAAGTATGGGTAACAATCAAGAGGAACTGAAAATTCTCAATGAATAGAAAATTGATATTGACCTTAATGAAACAGGTGGGACAAGTCACAGGTCTGGAATGTCAAATATCATTAGTTATAACCTGTTTAGGAAGGATAGTGACACCATTACTTGTTTTAGGGTTATGATTAATGCAAAACTATAGGATCTTGACTGCTTATAGATCACTGTGCTAATTACTGGGGAGATCTGTTATAGACCACCAAATCGAAATAGGCTGTTCTTAAACTGTCCTCTAAGTTACTCCTTTTGTACCTGTTTAATGTATGGGGGAAAAAATGGTTGTTATGGAGGACTTCAATTTGAGAGGCATGAAATGGAGGTTTTGTGAAGCTGGTAGTAAAACATTGGAGTTTATAAACTTATAAAGGACTATTTTCTAACACAAACAGATACTGCACCCAACACAAGAACTGTTTTGGACCACATTATGATGGATAAAGATGAGTTAATCACTGGACTGGAAGTTGCCCATTGACCAATGATCTTGACCTGATTATATTCAATATAGACAATGACAGTCCCAACTAATAATTTATATATTTGGTGCTTCAAAGGGGCTAAATTTCCCCCAGTTGAGAAAAATTATGAGAGAAACGTATTGGAAAGAAAAATTAGATGTAAAAAAGTGAATAAAAACCAGCAGTTTAAATATGTTCTTCAAAGAAGGAATACTTAACAAGAGATGTATAGCCAAAACACTTACATATACCAAACGGACAGCTTCCTTCCATAAAAATAGTGACCTAATAACAAGGGATTAGATCATCCATCTTTCCTCCTTTCCCCCTCCTCCAAAACATGTTAAACTATGGAAGAGGGGCTTTTGTATGGAAATCTCTACTAGAATTCCTTATAGGTTTCCTCACTGTATCCTGTAAAGGGGAGTTTGGGGTCGATCCTTTACCTAAGTGAGACAAATTTGTCAGATTCCAGGAGATCTTGTAGAAGCCTCTATCCCTGCACCACCACTGGCCCCCAGCACTCAGGCAGGATGGCTCCAATGGAACTGTGCTATGAGGAAATATCCTCTTGCAGAGAATGCGCCACAGAAAAAGGCAACACACTCTGAATGAGGAGTTGAAAACTAAGCATGGAGGCTCCTCTCCACATAGGGATGTAGGGAGCATGATATAGTCCAAGGAATGCAGAAATCTTGTCTGCTCTTTTAGGTTTCTTGAAGTCAAAATTTTGCTCTTGGAGGATGTGTGTGCGCACAACTCACATTTATTTTAGTGGAAATATTGATGCACGGAACAAGGGGAGAACCTGAACGTAGAGCTCGGCAGGTAAGAAAAGGTTAATGTTTTGGTAATAGTATATTAATGATTTGGACTTTTAAACAGTTTTTTTAAAAACTGTTATACTCACCTTTAAAAGGATAAGGATATCCTAAAACAATGTTCCAGTTCAAGGAACAACCTAATTCATGTAGCACTGAATGTTAAGAATGATTGTCCTGACCAATTTTCTTCAACTAATCCATGGGCATTTTACCTTATTGAATGGCTTTAGCCACAAATCTATCTTACTAGGCTAAAGCATTTTATTTCTCTTGAGTTAAAAATGAACATTTACATTTTTTAGGGAAAGAAAACTACTGACATTCACTAGCTCCAACTAATTATCCAGATGGAAAGAAATGCCATCTTCTGTTGTGTTTTTGGCATATAGTGTACAGTTGTTATCCTCTGCTCTTGGGGAACAAGTTATTGTCCCAAATAACGAGGCAACTGACATTTCATATTCACAGCCTCCTTTTGCTGGCTTGAAGGCACCAACAGCAAGAATCATGGACATCCCTTTTATTTTGGGATATTAGGGCTTGTCTGTCCCTGAAAACTGATCTGGAATAAAATAGGGTGTTAATTTAAAGTAGATTAACTGTTTTAGTGGATGCTCTTACTCCCTCATAAATGGCATATTCCAAATTCGTTTAATCCAGAATAACTCCCTAAGTCAATAAACTCTTACTCTATGGCTATACGCTGGAGACTGGAGTGTAGACATAGCCTACACTAGTGGTTTTCAAACCATGGGTCGTAACCCAGAATTGGGTCACGGAACGGAAGGGACTGGGTCGCGGTGGCTCCGGTCAGCACCGTTGACCAGGCCGTTAAAAGTCCCATCGGCGGTGCTGCCCGGCTAAGGCAGGCTAGTCCCTACCTGTTCCGACACCGCGCTATGCCCCAGAAGCGGCCAGCAGCAGGACCGGCCAATGGGAGCTGTGTGTGTGTGTGCCTACGGGCAAAAGCCATGCAGAGCCGCTTACACACCTCTGCCTAGGAGCCAGACCTGCTGCTGGCCGCTTCCGGGGTGAGGTGCAGTCCGCAGTACCAGGACAGGCGGGAAGCCTGCCTCTGCACCCTGGCTGTGCTGCTGACCAGGAGCTGCCAGAGGTAAGCCCATGCCCCAGCCCTGAGCCCCCGCAAACCTGGAGCCGCTTCCTGCACCCAGCCCCCTCATCTCCATCCCCCAGCCCAGACCCCCTCCCACACCGCAATCCCCTGCCACAGCCCTGAGCCCCCTCCTGTACCCCAAACTCCTCATCCCCAGCCCCACCCCAGAGCCTGCACCCCCAGCCCAAAGCCCCTCCCGCACCCCAATCCCTTGCCACAGTCCTGACCCCCCCCAACCCAGAGCCTCCTCCTGCACCCCTCATCCCTGGCCTCACCCCAGAGCCTGCACCCCCAGCCCTGACCCCCTCCATCCCTGCCCCACCCCAGAGCCCCCTCCCGCACCCTGAATCCCTCATTCCCAGCCCCACCCCACATCCCTCACCCCCACACTCCAACCCTCTGCCCCAGCCCTGAGCCCCTCCCATACCCCAAACCCCTCATCCCCAGCTCCATTGGGTCATGGACATCAACAATTTTCATCAACTGGGTCACCAGAAAAATAGTTTGAAAACCACTGGCCTACACTGATAGGAGTGTTTTCTTCTGTCAAGGTAGGAACAGCACTCCCTGAATGATGTTGGCTACTTTGATGGACAAAATACTTCTGCTGATGGATACATCAAGAGTGAGGGTTATGTCAGTGTTTTTTTCCCCCACACCCCTGTGACACAGTTATGCCGCTAGAACTATCACGTGTAGGCCAACCAAGCCTGAGTCTAGAGGAGCATTTCCTGCGGTTAGACCCGGCCAATTAGGAGGAGCAGGGTTCTGGAATTCATAGCTGACTTCTGATATCATGAACGCCTCAGGGCGCTCCCTGCACTGCCATGGTCTGTTCCCCACCCAGAGCAATTACTTGGAGCAGGCAGCAGCTGTATTCCTGTCCTCTGTGTCAGCAGGGTTCCGCCGTGGCAGAAGGTGCTTGTGAGTCACTGATGTTTCCTGAAGTGCGTGAGTCTCCACCCCTGGCCCAGGGGTGCCATTGGGAGGGGGGGGGGGGGAGGGGAGAGCTCTAGCCCCTCCGCCCCTGAGTTTCCTAGGGAAGGTCTACTCACTGTAGCCCCAGACAGCTCCTAACTGCAACAGCTTGAGTGTGATATGTGTAAGTTCTGAAGCTGGAAGCAGCATAGCCTTTGGGGCAGGGAGTTTGTTTATAAACAGAGGCAGGGTGATTAAGATAACAAAAGGCTTATCATTGAAGTAAATTAAGGATCGTTAGATGATCCTAAAAGCACTGCCAGGCACTTCAGTTAAAAGATAGGAAACAAAAGGGTAGGACTAAAAGGTGAGAATGGAGAGAGGTAAATAATGGTGTCCCTCAGGGGTCTGTACTGGGACCAGTCCTATTCAACATATTCATAAATGATCTGGGAAAAGGGGTAAGCAGTGAGGTGGTAAAATGTGTAATTACTCAAGATAGTTAAGTCCAAAGCAGACTGCGAAGAGTTACAAAGGGATCTCTCAAAACTGGGTGACTGGGCAACACAATGCCAGAAGAAATTCAATGTTGATAAATGCAAAGTAATGCACTTGGCAAAATACAATCCCAACTATACATATAAAATGATGGGATCTAAATTAGCTGAACCTGTCCATAAAGAAATCTTGGAGTCATTGTGGCTAGTTCTCTGAAAACACCTGCTCAGTGTACAATGACAATTAAAAAAAGCTAACAGAATAATAAGGAATTGTTATTTACTCCTCATAACACAAAAACTAGGAGTCAACAAATGAAATTAGTAGGCAGCAGATTTAAAACAAACAAAAGTATTTCTTCACAGTCAACACGTGGAACTCTTTGCTAGGGGATGTTGTGAAGGCCAAAACTACAAAGGTTCCAATAAGAACTAGTTAAGTTCATGGAGGATAGGTCCAGCAATGGCTATTAGCCAGGATGGGCGGGGATCCAACACCATGTTCTGCATGTTCCTTGCTGTTTGCCAGAAGCTGGGAGTGGGTAACAGGGTAACTTGATGATTGCTTGGTGCCTGTTCTGTTCATTTCCCCTGTGGCACCTGGCATTGGCCACTGTTGGAAGACAGGATACTGGGCTAGGTGGACCATTGGTCTGACCCAGTATAGCCACTGATGTTCTTATATAGAACCCAGATGTATCTGTTCCCCGCTCTCCTCCCAGAGGTGAGGGGGCCTGACAGGGTCTCTCTCTCCACAGAGTTAGTAATAAAGTAAGAATATACATTAAAATTTCAAACCTAACCAGTGTCCCCTAAGTGACTTGCCACAAGATGTCAGAACATGTTATTAGAGCGGAGTGGGCCTAATATTTATTTAAATTTCTTTTATAAAGGAATTAGAGACAGGGCTCCTGACAAAAAAACGAGTTTTTTCAAGTGCCTAAGTAGCCCCAGGAAACATGGTAAAAGTTGCCCACCCCCGAAATGGCGCCCCTGCCCTGGCCGTTCATCTCCGCCCTGGCCGGACTCGCAGCTCCCCTGGGTCGAAGGGGAGGCTTCGCGCTGCCTGCCAGCTGCGCGGCCCTCTGCGCCTCACTCGCCCCGCTGCTCTGGTTCCTGGCGCAGCGGACGCCTCAGCCAACCGGCAGCTCCGAAAGGCTCGGGGGCGGGGTCCTCTCCGTGCACCAGCTCCCGCCCTCCCTCCCTCCCGCGTCCGCAGGGCTGAGTCCAGCCCGCCCCCTCTGCGGCCCGTTCGGCCTGTGATGGGCCCGCACTCGGCACGGACAATGGGTTCAGCCCCCGCAACAGCAGCTAGCCCCGTCCCCCCCGGTTGGGAACCCGTCCCCGGCCCCAGGAGACGAGAGGCCCCGCCTCTCCCTGTACCTACCAGGCAGGCCCGGGCCGCCCTGCGCAGCAGCCGCTGGGTGGACCCGCCGTTGCCGCCTCACCCCGCGACCGAGGCCAGAGCCTTCCCTCTCCCTTCGCAGGGTCTCGGCTCATCCCGTTACAGCCCCCGGCCCCCACACGCGTTGCGAGGGGCCCAGCCAGCAAGCGGGTCTCAGGTGGAGCGGAGGGGCCCCCTCATTAGGGAAAAGACAGAGCACGAGAGACGCTTAGACCATCTCTACAGCGCGCCCATTGGCTAGCCCATCACGCGATAAACAGACTCTGCCACACGCCCATTGGGCAGCAGAGGAGCCGATCAAGTTGATGCCGTCTATGTACCACAACTATTAGGTAGGCCAGATGCCCATCAAACTGAGCCCTGCCTTCGCACCATAGCCATATGGGTATAAGAGAAGCTCAATTCACACTCGGCCCGCCCACGTTTTCCCTTCTTCCAATTCAGGGACAGGGACGTCAATCAAACAGGACAGCATCAAGTCAGCGACTCCTATTGTGGTAGAGACTTGCCCATCTAACGTAATCCCGCCTCACCTCCTTTCCCATTGGATAAAGTACCCATCCATCAAATGTAGCGCCCGCCCCTCTTCATGTAGTCTAGTGGGCGGCAGCCCCCTTAAATCTTACGGAAGATGGTAACTGATGTGATGACGAAGCTCCGTATGTCTTTTCTCGGGCTAGGGCGGAGCGTCGTTTGAAGCACGGCCCCTTTTCCCTCCCTTCTATCCTGGCCGCGCATTGTTCCCTCCTCTCTATCCCGGCCGCGCGCTGTTGCTGCCGCCGCGGCTCTGCCTCATTCTCGAGCTCGCGCTTCCCCACAGCTGTTGCCTTTCGTTACCTCCGCACAGCTGCTGTTGTCTGCGGCGCGCGCTCTCCCCGCTGCCGCCTCATCGCGGCGCCGGGTAACCGGTAAGGTTCGAACCCCAACGGTTACCGGGGTCGGGAGCAGAGGAAAAATCTCCTTACACACGGGAGGAGAGGGGGCAGAGGAGCCTACGCACCCCGCGTGGGTGGGGGGAGCCAGGCTGGCTCTGGCTCCTCCGCATACTGGGGAAGGGATAAGGTGATAGTGTGTGGGGAGGGGGGCTTAGGCTCTATGGGGAAGGGGAAGGGAAGAGGAGGAGCCGCGGGTGTAGAGCAGCTTCCACACACGAGGAAGGAGTGGGTGAGGAAAGGGGGGACTGAGGGGCTGGCAGCCGGGGGGAGGGAGCGAGGGAGCGGGACTGAGGGGCTGGTAGCCGGGGGGAGGGAGCGAGGGAGCGGGACTGAGGGGCTGGGAGCCGGGGGGAGGGAGGGGAACAGGGGCTGGCGGCCCGCGGGGAGGGAGGGGGACTGAGGGGCTGGAGCTGTTGTCATTGGACCTCACTGGTCCTTTTTATTGGGCTATAGTTGGTTTAGTCTATAGGCTAAGGGACATACTCTTACATTTTTCAAGCCCTGAACTAATGGTTCCTTATTATTCATGGGTGCTATGTGAAAAGCCTAATTTTGGGGGTGCTGTGAATAACCCTCATTTTCTTGGGAGAGGATGAATTTGGTTCAGTAGGTGGAGCAGATGATGGGAATCACATTCTCTTTTTCTTGCCTTCAAGGCCCTGTATCATGCAATCTCTGCTTTCATCTCTGACCTCGTCTCCTTTCGTATTCTCTCCTTCATACATTGCATCCCTTCCACTCATTTGCCTGTGTTTTTTTTTTTGCATCCCCACTTCTGCATCTTCCTCACCCCAACACTGACAGCCCCTCTATTCCAAGCTGCCCTTATGCTTGGATCTTCCTCTCAGAAATTGTTTGTTTGCCAGGCCATCTCCTTCCCAAATTAGAAGTTCTCTCTAAAACGCCTTCTGACCTGTCTTCTGTGAGGGGAAATAGCTAACAGCTAAAACGAGCAAAATAATAAAACTGTCAAGTTGTGTATCTGCCTTACTTTTGTTGTCCCCCTTTGTCTATGACTCTCACTGACTACATTTTGTACATTTTAGTCTGCTCTTTAGACTAAAGACTCTCTTTTCACTTGTTTTATCAGGTGCCTAGTATACTTTTGGGTGCTTGAAATATAATGGGGAGTTGAGAATTCTGGTTTTTATTCCAAGCTCTGCCAGCATCTTGCTATGTGACCTTGAGTAAATCGCTTAATCTCTCTGATCGTTAGATACCCATCTGTAATATGATTTACCTCCGAAGGGCATTGTGAGGTTTAATTAATGTTTGTAAAGTGTTCTGAGGTCCTTTTGAGTAAAAACTGGTTGAAGCTAATGTTAAGTATTAGTGTTATTATTTTGACATGGCATAGCTTTTTTGGGTCTCCACTCTCCTAAGAGTGATACAACTACATGGTTTGGAATGTGTCCTCAGTAATCTCCCCAATTTACTACTTTATGTTGATTCAAGAAACCAGATGGCTGCATCTTTTGTTTCAACTAGGGTATCTCCTACTGATACAATCTGTTAATCCCAGTATGTGAAAGGCCACCATTTTTAGCTACATTTAGTGCAATTACTAAATGGCAGGTCATATTCTCATTATGAATTACAATTCATTAATGCTCTTTATTTGCTGTTTTTGGTTTCCAGTATATGTATGTCTCTCTTTGTGAGGAGCTGTATGCATTTGACTTTTTCTGCAGCTTTGGTGGGCTCTAGTGATCTGCCTTGTTTTGCTGCTTAATTTGTAGCTCCCTGGAAAGGATTATCCTTTTCTCAACACTTTATTTTTGTTTCTGTAAAGTGTTCCGGGAACCGATGTGTGTAAGATATAAAACATTTATTTTAGTTTTAAGTTTTGGTTTATTTTTATAGCTCCTATACAGTCTTTGCAAACTATTTTCAGTGCTAAAAGGGAAAACAAAGGATACTGTTTGGAAATGATACATTTTAAGATCCTGATTCATATTTGAAATGGAATTTCCATGTAATTAGGGTTTCTGTTGCAGTGTGTTGTTGGTACCAACGTATTTATTACTCTAAATATAAACGTTACTATTAATAAAATGTGAGTTTGAGTCATCTGAGCGACAGCTTTGCATTCATGAAAGATTTACTCAATGTGGGTTTGTAGGAAAAATGAATTATACCGTACATAACTTTTAAAAAAGTTATTCCAGTAATGTAACATTATAAGCTATTTCTACTTTAGAAAAAGGCCCAGTGCTAGAATAGTTGAAGTGTTTCAATAAGTTCACAAATGCATGGGAAAACAAGGAAATACTAATGATATTGGGCATGGATATATAGTGTAGTTGAATTAAGATACCTCTTTCATTTGAATGGAGCAAGAGAGCTTATTCCTACACAGCCAGCAGGGTGGAGCAGCTCTTGGAGCCAAACAATGCTATTCCTGTACTGGATGGCAGGGGTCACTGGAAAGCAACGGCCATTCCTTCTTTCCTCATTCCTGAGAGTGGAATGTATCCTAAATAGGTTTAGAAGAATTAGATTTTTATCAGTAAATGTTGGTAAACTATGATTTCACATCACACACAAACCAGCTAAAAACATATCCATCTATAATAATCAACATTTGCAGGTAGGCAAAGTAAGAAAAATGCTACTTGAGAACTTATTAGAGTTTGATTTAAGGATATTTACTTTGTATGTTTTGACATGTGATGTTGACAATTTGTGTTATAATGGTTCTCCTTCAAGTATTTGTGCACTAGATTCCACTTTAGGGCTGTGTGAGTCTAGTGCACTGAAGTGGGAGTTTCTTGCCAGCAGTATGTCTAGATGGTGCGTGAGCCCAGCCAAGGCTGCAAAGTGGGCGTGTCCACCACCATCCTCTCATTTCCTTCTCATTGCTGGTGGCAAGAGTCTGAGCTCCCCATAGTTTTGCAGTTCAGCCAGCTTCCTAAAAATCTTTTTGTAAATAGTTGTTTATACTAGGGTTAGTTTAATTAGTGTTAGGTTAGCTAGTTTAGCTTTAAAGTAAATCCCAGGGGTTAATTACGAAGAAATCACTGGGTTTCAAACCATGTGCTATATGCAGGGCTGTGTTCCCTGTCCCAAATAGACAAGAAAGATATTTATTCTGCTTAGGGGAAGGGCATGTGAGGGACAAATGCCCAATTTGTACATCCTTGCCCACTACAATGAAAAAGCAGACAGAATATTGTTCCAAGCTCCGTCTAATGGACCAGTATCAGAACTGGACCCTAACTTTGAACCGACAGATTCTGTATCAGGAGTGTCCCTCCTCTAGCACAAGACTTTAAGCACAAGTTGGATGAGAAACATTGATCTTCATCTTCTTCCGCTGTCTCATCTAAGTGCTCTAAGTGTTCTCATCCTGAGAAGCATTCAAAAATCTACATCATCACCAAAGAAATTGTACAGTAAGTCTTCTGGAATTGGTTCAGCACATCAAAAGCACAAGAGCACGTTGGCTCTGTCTGAGGCAGTGCTGTTGACTCTGGGACCATGAAGTCCGGTGTTTTTACCTGTCCCACTCTGGAGTGATGAAAAAGGCCCTATTTTGGCATTACCGATATACCAAGCTATATCTCCCTCTACAAGACTCTTTAGTCTTCAGCTTCTTCAGGACTGTTGGCTCTGTCTGTACATCCAAACAGCATTACTGTTTATTCTATGCAATCGGAACACTTAGAGCACCTTCGGTGCAGTCATGTTGCTCAGCACTGCTGTGACAACAGCAACATCAACATGGTCTGCACCGTCAGTGCCAAGAGAGGGTTACTTACCTTGTGCTGTAACTGAGGTTCTTCAAGATGTGTGGCCCTGTGGGTGCTCCACTTCAGCTGATATTGCGTCTTGGCGCTGTTAATTGGATATTTTTGGTAGCAGTGCGTGGTCGGGCCATGCGTGTGCAATAGCTGTCTTGCGGCGCTGTTGGAGTCTCGTTCAGCGCACGGCCCGATCCCCTTAATTCTTTCTCAACCGTCCTCAACTGAAGACGGAGCTCGGGGTAGTGCGTCAGCGTCTACCCCTAGAGATAGCAAAATAGTTAATTGTTAGCTTCAGTTTAACTTTCCTTAGATAAGTAGTTAGTGTTATATAAAAAAATTTTACTTAGTTTTTTCTGTGTTCCCCGGTTCCCTGCTTCCTGTGGAGCACGAACCTCAAAAAGTTCTCGGTCCACCTGGGATTTTACTTTGATCATGCCAGGCTCCCCTGGTTTAAAGAAAATGCGTCTCTTGCAAAGAAGCTATGCTGTGCTCCGATGGGCACACTCTCTGTGTGAGATGCCTCAGAGAGACGCATGTACCATCCAAGTGTGTCCACTGTAGCAACTTGAAGGTGAGAGCGACCGGGATCTCCACCTCAAAAAATGATCCTAATGGAAAAATCGCTTCAACCTGAATCAGAGAAGGACACTCCGAAACCTTCTCCTAAGTGCTCTACAATTAGGTCTGAACCAACCATGGAGGAGATAGCCGAGGAACCCGAGGAAGAACCCGCTTCTGAGGAAGTATATCCTGAACATAATTCTTCTTCTTCTCCTGATGAAGCCGTCAGGCGCCTCCACCCACCCTGTCTGATGACTTTAAACAATTCCAGGAGTTATTCAAATGCATAGCGATTAGCCAGGACATCCCACTTGAAGTCCAAGAAAATCAACATAAACTGTTAAAAATCTTGCAACCATCTTCTTCCTCGAAAATAGCCCTACCATAAATGATGCTATTCTAGACCCGGCAGAAATAGTGTGGCAGACCCCAGCCACTGTTTCTCCCCCCCCCCCAATGAAAAAAAGCGGACCGAAAATATTATGTGCCAGCTAAAGAAATGGACTTCCTGTTTGCGCATCCACAACCAAATTCTTTAGTGGTTTAAGCTGCTAACCACAGGACCAAACAAACTCAACACTGATCTACACCACAGGGCAAAGACCATAAGCAACTGGACCTTTTGGGCCGCAAGGTCTACACCACCTCAACATTGTAATTCTGGATTGCCAACTACAGTGCCCTCGTGGCTAAGTATGATTTAGACAATTATGGAAAACTCTTCGAGTTTACCACTAAGATCCCTGAAGACTGGAGAGCACAATTCAAATCTGTGCTTATTGAGGGACAACTGATCAAAGGATGGCCCTAGAGGCCTCCCTGGATGTCGCTGATAATGTGGCCCGTACCATGGCCACAGCTATAGTGATGCGCAGAGCCTCCTGGCTATTGTCATCCGGCATAGTGAAAGAGCTACAAGTAAAGGTAAAGGACCTACCTTTCGACAAGGATAAACTTTTTTCAGCCAAAATCAATGAAGTTCTTCACACCATGAAGGACTCTTGCGTGACTCTTCATATGCTCAGTATCTATACACTGCCCCCTGAAAGGAAGCGGTACCAACTCTACCAATGAACCAAGGATACTCAGTATACCTGCCTTCAATCCAGACTATACGAGGTGGGCAGACACAAAAATAGGCCACCTTGATGCTGGCAGACACAACCACAACCAGCGGTGTCTCAGCCTTCAGGGAGCAAACCATAGTTTTGAAAGTCTGGTCAAGGGTCTGAATGACCTTCTCTTGACACCAGCCCTTACCTGCCCATTTGGTCACCGCCAGGCGTGGGAGCGCATTACCCAAGACCGTTGGGTCTTAGAAATAATATAGTTGGGCTATTCCATCCCTTTTACTTGCCCCCAACTTACCCTCCTCCCCATCCCTCTTCAGGGACCCTTCTCACAAGCACCTCTTAAGACTGGAAGTAGACAGCTAGATGCTGTGGAAGCAGTATCAACACAATACAGAGGGAAGGGTTTTTATTCATACTATTTCTTGACCCAGAAGAAAAGTGGTGGATGGCGCCTGATACTAGACCTACAAAAACTCAACAAATTCATACGCTCCCAAAAATTCAAGATGGTCACCTTAGGCACAATAATCCCAGCGCTGGAACAGGGGGACTAGTTTTCGGCCCTCGACCTACAAGATGGAATAATAGAATATCAGGGTTGGAAGGGACCTCAGGAGGTCATCTAGTCCAACCCCCTGCTCAAAGCAGGACCAATCCCCAGACAGTTTTTTACCCACGTTCCCTAAATGGCCCCCTCATGGATTGAACTCTCAACCCTGGGTTTAGCAGGCCAATGCTCAAACCACTGAGCTATAAGATGCATATTTCCACATTATAGTACATCCATCTCACAGACTATTCCTCCAATTCACAGTGGGACACGACCATTTCCAATACAGAGTGCTCCCATTTGGACTATCTACTGCACCAAGCGTGTTCTCCAAAACCTTTGCAGTAGTCGCAGCTCACCTGTGCAAACAAGGGATCATACTTTTCCCATACCTAGACAATTGCCTTCTCAAAGGTCACTGACAGAAACAATCACACGACTGACCATCAACCTCCTTCAAAAACGGGGGTTGCAACTGAATATCCAGAAGTCGACATTGGTACCCACACAACAACTAGACTTCATTGGAGCCAACCTAGACTCAGTTCAAGCCAGAGTGTGTCTACCTCATGCCAAATTCCTGGCCATCAAACCTCTCAGACACTGTCTCCATCTGCCCACGAACTGAGGCAAGGACTTGTCTACAACTACTGGGACACATGGCCACCACCACATTTGTGGTAAAACATGCCAGGTTACACATGTGATGTCTCCAGGGCTGGCTGAGTTCAATATACAAACCCACCAAACACTATAGCCTTCTATCTAGACAGAATGAAACCTTTCCTTAAATCCACAAGGCTGTTTGTC
Source organism: Emys orbicularis (assembly GCF_028017835.1). NCBI lineage: Eukaryota > Metazoa > Chordata > Testudines > Emydidae > Emys > Emys orbicularis. The sequence goes on along the minus strand of NC_088683.1, from coordinate 26,956,070 downwards.
TCAACGACTGAACGATCCAAAGGTGCCGCAATATCCAAACAGCGGCTTTCTAAGTGGATATCGAACTGCATTCTCTTATGCTACCACACGCATAAGATAGAAGCCCCAACGGGGATCAGATCCCATTCTACTTGGGCTATGGCAACATCTGTGGCATTTCTGCACAATGTACCCATTTTGGAAATTTGTAGAGCCGCCACATGAGCATAAGAACATACTTTTGTCAATCACTATGCCATTACACAGGACTCCAGAGTGGATGCCATACTAGGCCTTATGGTCCTTTCCACTTCTACTATGCACATAACTCCAAAGTCGTCTCCCCCAACCGTAAGGAGTACTGCTCTACATTCACCTGTAGTGGAGCACCCATAGGGACAGCACTCGAAGAAGAAGAGAGGGCTACTTACCTTGTGCAGTGGCTGAGGTTCTTCGAGATGTGTGTGTCCCTGTGGGTGCTCCACTACCCAGCCTCCTCCCCTCTACTTTGGTGTTCTCTTCTAGGACTCTACAGTAGAGAAGGAACTGAGGGGGTCTGGCTGTGCGTGCGCTGAATGAGACTCCAACAGTGCCATGAGACCGCTACTGCGCGTGCGTGGCCCAACCACCGAAAATTTCCGTATTATCAACATGGTCTGCGCAATCAGCACTAGCAGTGAGGCTACTGCTGCTGATGCAGTCTACTGTGCTAACATAGCCGGCACCTTTGGAACCTTTGATGCTGTCGCTCCATTCTCTTAGGCTGATTCTGTTGGCACCAGCAGCTTCCTTGGTACAGTTGGCACTGATTGTATCCTCGGCATTTTGACCACCTTATCCTGTACCATCTATTGATTATAGGGGGTCTCCTTTACTGATACCTCCTTCAACCTCAATGGGCCAAGTGTCACCATCACACACAACTACATCAGCATACTGGCATCATGACAGGGACTTGGTACCTAGGGAATGGTGGTCTTATAAGGAATCTACTATATGGTGTCCTTCTCCATGGGTGACCTAGGTCTTACTGGTCATGGCTGTTCAAAGAGAATTTGGATGCTTGTCAGTGTCTCATGCTGAAAAGAGAGTTCCTTCTCAACCTTGAGAAGCCCCTGAACCAGTTCCTTAACCAGTCCTTCCCCTATCCAGGTTGGACCTTCCTTGAGAAAGGAGAAATAATGGAGGAACACACAGATGTTACTACATACCTTGTCATTGTCTGTGGCTGATACGTTCATGCCTGAGTGTGTCTCCTCTCCCAGAAAATTATAAGGTGTTTCAGGATTTGATGAGACATGTGGCCAATTCTCTGGGAATTCAAGTAGAACTCATTAGAGAATCAGCAAACCATCCTTGACATTTTACAGATCCCAGCTCCGAGAAGGGGTGCCCTTCCAATTAATGAGGCTTTTGTGGAGCTATCGAACTCTGGCAGACCATACCATCCTCTGCCAAGAGAATGAATAGATATTATCAAGTTCCCCAGAAGGACTTAGATTACTTCTTTACTCATCCCATTCCCAGTTCATTGGTGATCACAGCAGCAAATGAACACTTGTGCCAGTCACACCCTAAATTCATTCCTAAAGACAAGGAGCATAACAGACTCCGCCTCTGTGGCAGAAAGGCTTATTCCACATCAAATGAGGGTGGCAAATTATCAAGCTCTCTTGCCCAAGTATAATTTTAATTTCTCTGTAATTGCTAAGTTTGTGGACAAACCGCCGGAAGACTATAGAGAGCAATTTATGGCTTTAGTCTCTGAAGGACACCTTGCGGCAAGGATTTTACTCCAGGCAGCAGTTGATGCTGTGGATACATGGCCTTTGGAATGGATGTAAGATGTTCCTCCTCGCTCCAGGCATCAGGAATTGTGTATTTCCCATCTTCGGGGAGAGAAAAACACCATTGGTAAAACCTGCTGAGGGAGTCATGTGGACCATCATGAGTGGTCCATCGGAAAAGGACAGTCTCCTTCTGATCTTTCAGCAGTGGGGAACCCCGTTAATAGATTGATCATGACAGATCTCAACAACAAATTCAGGAAGTTCTGCTCATGGGCGAGTCCACAGGCTGGTTCAGTCACAGTCCCCATTTTCTCCCATGGTCTGGTCAGCTACTTATATACATTCTCTCCACTTCCTCTCAACCCCAGGGTAATCAGGAAGCTAAGACAAGATAAAGCAACATTGATTTTAATAGCTTCATCTTGGCCAAGACAATGCTGCATCGAGTCTCCATCAGCCCTCCAGTAATGTTACCTCTCATCAAGGATCTCCTATTTCAGAACCAGAGTCAGTCACTGCACCCAAACCTTCAGTCCTTCCTTCAGGTTCTTACTGCATGGATGATCTTTGGCTCAATGATCATGAGAAACTGTGCTATACAGATGTTCAGGAAAGATTCCACTAAGGCCACCTATGCTGCAAAGTGGAAAAGATTTTTCTCTTTGGGAGCCATCTCATCTAGTCTAATATAAGACTAATGTGCTACTGCATGGACATTAGTCATATACTAGATTACTTATTGCATTTGGAGTCATTTGGCCTTTCGATTAGCTCTCAGGGTTCATCTAGGGTCCATATCTGTGGCTGTCCCACTGTTAGAGGGTTTTTGTTTTTTCTCACCATCTGTCCAGTTTTCTGAAAGACTTAGTCTCTATCATCCAGTTTCTCGTCCAGTAACTTGTTCTCTCTCCTCCACCGAGAATAATGGCTCATTCTACCAGGGCTCAGTCTGCTTCTTCAACCTTTGAGTAACCATCCTTCTATGGACATTTGTAAAGCAGCAATGTGGTCTTCTGTGCATATGTTTTCAAGATGTTTTGCTATCACTCAGACCTCTTGAGATGATGCCAGTTTCAGCAAATCAGTGCTTCAGATGATCTGAAGTTCCACCATCTGTTTGGGAACTGCTACAGAATCATCTAAAGTGGAATGTAAGATTCACAATCACTGAGAGAGAATTCCTCTCTTGCGGTAACTGTTCTTTGAGATATGCTATGCACATATACATTCCACAACCCTCCCACCTTCCACACTATTTCAGACAATGTTTCAGAAGTGGCAAGATGGAACAGAGGGAGGCGACAGATATATTCTCTCCCCTCCCCCCCCCCCCATGCCCTAGGCTGGGCGCACAGAGAGAGATGAGGTGCGTGCCCTGCCTAGTGGTATGGCTGGCAAGAGTCTCCTACTTGAGTGCCGTGGGTGCACACGCTCTACTTTAGGTGTTTATCTGTGCACAGCACATCTCGAACTACACTATTGCAGGTGAATAATCGTTCTATAAAGCTTTAATGTTTTTAATCTCAATGTCTAGTGTCATTAAACAGTTGTCGGATCTCTTCATAATTTCCTGCAATTGTAAAACTTTAAAAAATAGAAAATAAAAATCATTGTGCCAAACCTAGTTTTAAGCACCAGCATGTTTTTAGCACCATCCTCTATTCTTCTGTAAGCTTCTGAAATTTACAAGGACATGGATTCTTGTGAATTTCAGTATTCTCACTCACATGAGAACACCAGAGATGAGCACAAGTACTTGAATTTCTATGGGGAAGCTCAGTGCACATGTGTATGGTGTACAGATTCACTCCTGAGATTGATAACATAGCTGATAATTTCATTTTAGCCTTGCAGCCATTAGTTAAAAGAAAACAGTCCTTTGAGATTCTTTTATCATTCACCAAGACCTCATCTTATTGTGAACATCTGCCCCACAGAGGGCAGCTGAACATAACTTCAAAGGAAGCATTAAGAGGAGATTGTTTAAGTTTAACACAGGGTGTTTTCTCTCATAGGTACACTGTGGTGCTCCAGTGTTCTTCTAGTCTGTAATGGTCCAGAACAGAGGTGAAAGTAAGCCGGTCCGGTCTGGCACACCGTACTGGCTCTTGCCAGTAAGGTATGCTAGACGGGACCGGCTTCCCCAGGCCGGCGATTTAAAGGGCCTGGGGCTCCCAGCAGCGGCGGGAGCCCCAGGCCCTTTAAATTGACACCAGAGCCCTACTGTCAGAGCCCCAGGGTGGTGGAGGCGGCTCAGGCAGTGATTTAAAGGGCCCTTTTAAATCACCGCCAGAGCCCCCGGCTGCCGCCGCTACCCCAGGGGCTCCGGCAGCGGAGCTTGGGCAGTGATTTAAAGGGCCCATGGCTCCCCTGCGGTAGCAGCAGCTGGAGCCCCGGGCCCTTTAAATCGCCCCTTAGCCCAGGGGCTCCCAGCCACCTCTGCAGCTGGTAGCTCCTGGGATGATTTAAAGGGCCTTGGGGCTCCCAGCCGCTGCTACCACTGCCGTATCCCTGGGCCCTTTAAATCTTGATTTAAAGGCCCAGCCTCTTCTGGTTGAGGCCCCGCCCTCCGCTCAGGACTCCGGCGTACCGGTAAGTCCTTTAAGTTACTTTCACCCGTGGTCCAGAGTAAAGCATATGGGTAGAGAACAGAGATGACTTTGACAGTATATATCTTTGAATTAAAATGTTTTCTTACTATCTAGCCTAAATCTCCCTTCCTGTAAACTAAGCTGATTACTTCTTGTTCAACCCTCCATGGACATTGAGAACAATTGATTGTTGTTCTCTCTCATAGCAGCCCTTATCAAATTTGAAGACTTATCAGATTCCTCCTCAGTCTATTTCTCAAGACTAAACATGCCCAGTTTTTTTAACCTTTCCTCACAGGTCAGGTTTTTCTAACACTGCCCCAAGCTTTTTTCAGCAGTCCTACTGCCTAGCCAGTTATTTCCCATTTTGTGTGTTCCACGGTCTAATTACCCATTGTGTGAAAGGATTTCCTTTTAATCAGTTTTGAATTTGCTAGAGTTTGAATTTCACTCACTGACCACTCATTCTGGTTTTTCTCTATGCCATTCAATATTTTATATACTTTTATTATGATCCTTTGTTTTGTTGTCTTTCTAAGGTAAACAGTCCCATTTTTTTCAGTCTCATGAAGAGTTTCCCACGCCCTATATCATCCTCCGAGACCTTCTCTGAATGCCTGTTAATTCTGCAATATCCTTTTTGAGGTGATGTGACCAGTAATGCACACAGTATTCAAGAACAGGATGCATCATTGATTAATATAATGGCATTATAATATTTTTACGAGTTATTCTCTGTCCCATTCCTTATACATCCAGATGTCTTGTTTTGCTTTTTTGACCACATCTGCACATTGAGCGGAAGTCTTCACTGAGTTGTGTATGAAGAAGCCAGAGATCCTTTCCTAGGTTGATGGCAATTAACTAAGAACCTTGTAAGGTGTATGTGTAGTTTTTCCCTCTCACATGCATTACTTTGTATTTATCAGCATTGAACTCTATTGGCCTTCATATTGGCCATTCATTTAGTTTGGTTAGTTCTCTGAAGTTGATCCCCAATCCTTTCTAGTCTTGACTAATTAACATACATAACATGCACATGCATCCGACGAAGTGGGCATTCACCCACGAAAGCTTATTCTCCAATACATCCGTTAGTCTTAAGGGTGCCACAGGACTCTCTGTTGCTTTTTACAGATCCAGACTAACACGGCTACCCCTCTGATACTATACATAACTTTGTCATCTATATGTTTTGCTACTTGCTCCCTTTTCCAGATCATTAATAAATATAGTAAACAACACTGGATCTAGTACAGAATCTTGAGGCACCCTGCTGTTAACCTTTCGTCATGATGAATATCAATCATATATAATCCTGCCTCTTGTTTTTCGTTTCTGACCCATGGCAATACTCTGCCTCTCACTCATACCAACTTATTTTCTATAGTAGTCTCTTGAGAGGAACCTAATCCAAAACCTTTTGAAAGTGTAAATAAGTTTTATCAGCCATTACTCTATCAATTACTTCACTGAAGTGTTCAAAGAATACTAATAGATTAGTGAGATACAGGTTTCCTGTGGAGAAACTGCTGGTTCGATCCTATCATATACTGATCTTTTAGATATTTTACTGTTCTGTTTTTTAACTATCATTTAAACCAGTTGTCCAATACAGATGTAAGGCTTGCTGCTCTGTAATTCCTCAGATAACCCCAAGAACTTTTTTAAAATATAGGCACAGTATTTAGAGATTGCATGTTTTTGTTAGCAGCTCAATCACTTCATACCTAAGTTCCTTCACAAGCTCAGTTGATTGCAGTTTATAGAATGTGTTGAAAACTTTAATCTGGGAGTGGTTTTCTACTTCCTGTATGCACTCATTAACATACCACAGCTTTGTCATACCAATTTCTTGCTACAGATCCACACTTAAAAATTCGTGGTATTATGACTCTGTAGACAGGTGGCCAAGAAGATCATCACTCTGGGTTGGGGAAAGGGGAACAATACAGCATACTTCAAGACAACCACTGTTTCTGGCTTTTGTTTTTGACCATTTATTAGGCATACAGCTACCTGACTTGTATGCACAGTTTTGATCATTTTATCAGTTGTGGGGAAATACTCAACTATTACATCTGGAAAGGCATATATTAAAAGTATGTTAATGTAGTTGCCCTGCAGTAGATGTGTACTTAATATTTTAGGGATTTTTTAAAAAAAATCACACTGATAGAATGTATTTTGGGAAAATAATAAGTGTAGACTTATTTTTTTCATAGTTTTTATCTGAGCTAACTTTCTATTCTGGAGTATTAGAGTATCAGTAGCAAACATAGAGGGCTAAACTTTGGTGAGAAGGCAGAATTGGAGATCAGCCATATGTGGTGTATGTTTAAAATGGAATATGATATTAATGATGGCTTGATTTATTGTAGACTACCTAGCAATGGAAACCAGTATAGTTGGACTAACAGGAATGATTTAATACAAAGAGTAAAAAGCACAGTTAAATGGAAATATAAAACAAGTCTGTAAATCTTTGCTTTAAGAAATTGATCTTGTGCCACTGAGTTCAGTGGGAATATTGCCATTGTTTGTAATAGGAGTGAGATCACCCCTTAAGAGCATGCGGCTAAATAATATATGTTGTAGTATGTCAAAGACATAAAGACTCTATAGAGATGTAGAAAACTCTCAACTTTGAAGTGCAGAATTGACTGAGAAGATGACAAACTGCTACCCTAAATTAGGAGCGTAATAATGCAGTTTATTTGCATGGTGTTTTCACTGGGGCAATGCATGCAATACCGCCATATTATAAAATATTTTGGAATGTTCAGTGATTTAGTTGATTGGATTAGCTAAATTTCCTAATACATTTTAAGTCATTTATAATGTATAGTGATGGCTTTGAAGGTATAAAAATTTGTGGTTAAAGTTACATACAACCTTTCATTAAACCTCTCTGTCTTCACTCTTAACCTTTTAAAGAAAGTCATTCATTTACGTTAATATTCCTATTTAATCTCAACCCAGAGAGAATGTTTTTGTGACCTCTTGCCGAAGTCTCTATAATGACCTCTTTTTAGCCAGCTCTCATCCTCCTATAACTGTCAGCTGCCTTTGACACAAGTCAACCATATTTTCCTTCTTAAACTCGTGGCCTCCCTTAGATTCTGTGACTGTCCTTTCCTGGTTCTCTTCCTGTTTTTCTAATTGCTCTTTCAGTTGCCCTTTAGAGGATCCTCCTCATCCTCTTCTCCCCCGCCCCTTCAGTTTTCTGTGGGGGTTTCCCAGGGCTCTGTTCCTGGTCCTTCTCTTCTCCCTCTACCCCGATCTCTGGGTAATCTCACCCGCAAACACAAATTCAACCACCATCTATATGTGGATGATTCACAGATCTACCTTTACTCCATATCTGTCTACTTCTGTCCAAATTACAATCTCGGTCTGTGTCTGACATCCCCGCATGGATGTCTTGCCATCAGCTCGAGCTCAACATGGCTAAAACAGAGCTCTTAATCTTACCCCCAACCCTCTCCGTTACCTCCTTTCTTGATCATTGTGAACAACACCACCATTCTGTTTGTCACTCAGGCCCGTAACCTGGGTGTCATCTTTGACTGACTGGATGTGAAGAACTAGAGACGTCCATGTCTAAGTCTTACAGATTCTTTCTGTGTAACATCTCTAAGATGCAGCCCTTCCTGTCCATCCACACAGCTAAAACTCTCATCCAGGCTGTCATCTCACATCTTTTTGAAACCTGTAGGGCAATAATGTGCCACTCAGTCCACACCTTAACAAGACCCTGTGCTCTGGTAGATGCTTCCATATTGGATGACTGCTTTGGTAGGGATGTCTTGCAGTCATTGTTTAAGTACAATGACTCCTATCCACCTCCAAACAGGTAACTGCTTGTTAGTCACCAAGAGAGGAATCTCTGTAGACAAGTCATTTGAAGAGAGAACTAATTTCCTATCTTACATTAACTGTGGTTCTGTGAGAGATTGTCCATGTAAGAGTCCTATGCTGAGATTCTGTACTAGCCCACTTCACCCTTTGTCCTTGGGTGGGTGAGTTGCAAGGACATCTAGGGCACAGGTGTAGCTCCAATGGAGCCTACTAGCTCAAATAATCTGATATTAAACACATGGGGTTGGGGCAGCCCACATGGAGCAGAACGGTCCATGCTGTGAGTTCACCATCTGTCTTTAAATGGTTAAACAGTAAAGCTCAATTTGCCTGTCTGCATCTTTAAACTAGCAAACAAACATAAAAGGTAACTGTTTGGTTGCAGCATTTTAAACAAAGGCCCTGACATGGGCTTGGAGTTCTGGGTTAGGGCTGAGGAGCTCCTTTCCTATCCCAGCCTCATCTAGCACTCCCTCTGAGAGGAAGCAGGCAAGCCTTAACTGTCTGTCTGGCTCCTATTTGGTCCATGTCTCCTCTTGGCCCTTCTAGGCCCATGGAGGACTGAGTCTTGGTGGTAGCCCAGTTTCAGTGGGTTTCCTTGAGCCGGCGGAGTGTCACGGTGCTGATTTCCCCAGCAGGGGTGGAGAAGGCCTGGTAAACCCCATCACAGGGGGTCCATAAGTACCCGTGGTGGAATCTATGTGGACAACACATCTCAATGAACCACAGTTGCAATAGATCTGAGAGAGAACAGCTACTTTCCTTACAGTAACTATCACAACGGGTTTGACTGTCCCACAATTCCAGGCCTATTGATCCAGAGAGGTCAGATTTGCCAATCCTCACCCAGAGGACTCTGACTTATTTGAAATAGGTACAGGAGATTCTGTTAAATTCCAGGAAGCAGTCAACTCAGCTGTTATGAGCATAAGTAGAAAAGGTTCTCTTTGTGAGCAATCAAAAATAACCCCACTCCTATTCAGTCCACAGGAGAGTACTTCATTTGAAATCCTTGGAACTCTCTGTATCGTTAGTGAAAGTATATATCTCAGCTCATCATAGTTTAATCAAAGATTGTATTTAGCAAGTATATAATGAAAAGACTCTTAAGAGTTAATGGACATATACTCCCTGGCTGGAGAGCCCACAATTATGTAGGGCCTTACTCTAGTACTTAGCTTATGAAATCTTCCGTTTGAACCCATAAAAAAAGTTTCCTGTTTGATCTTTTTATTAAGATAGCCTTTATTGTAGCTATTGCATCTGCTAGAACAGTGGCTCTCAACCTTTCCAGACAACTGTATCCCTTTCAGGAGTCTGATTTGTCTTGCGTTCCCCCAAGTTTCACCTCAACTTACAAAATCAGACATAATAATACAAAAGTGTCACATGACACTATTACTGAAAATTTGCTTACTTTCTCTTTTTTACCATATAATTATAAAATAAATTGATTGGAATATAAATATTGTACTTGCATTTCAGTATATATTATATAGAGCAGTATAAACAAGTCATTGTCCGTATGAAATTTTAGTTTGTGCTGACTTTGCTAGTGCTTTTTATGTAGCCTGTTGTAAAACTAGGCAAATGTCTAGATAAGTTGATGTACCCCCTGCAAGACCTCTGTGTACCCCTAGGGGTAAGTGTATCCCCTGGTTGAGAACCACTGTGCTGGAAGAGTGAGCAAGCTACAGAGGCTCTCTTTCCTGTCTACCCCTCTTCACAGTTTTTCACAAAGATAAGATTCCTTATAGTGAGAGGCTTATAGCCAAATCTGTTTATCTTAACAAAAAGAAGACTGAGAGGTGACTTGATTAATTTATAAATTTGTTCATTGGGAGAAAATACCAGCTCCTAAGGGCTCTTTAAAGGCGTAACAAGAACCAATGGCTGGAAGCTGAAGCCAAACAAATTCAAATTGGAAGTTGAGGCTAAAAATTTTAACAGTGAGGATTAATCATTGAAACAAACTACCAAGGCAAGTGGTGGATTCTCCTTTTGATGTCTTCATATAAATTTTGGATACCTTTCTGGAGTATATGCCTTAAACAAACACACTTGATTGGGCTCAATGCAGTGGTAACTATGAAAAAGCTAGTGATATACAGGCGGTCAGACTACAAGATCTCATGGTCCATTCTGGCCTTAAACTCCATGAATCTGTAAAGTGGACCTTCATCCACACCTGAAATTTCTCTCAAAAGTGGTAGTAAAATTCAATCTTAACCAATCCATAATTTTGTCAGTATTTAGGCCTCATTGTTACTTGGGGGAAACTAAGTCTAGGATGCTAAGAGAGCATTAGCCTTCTATTTGAATAGTTCTAAGGACATCACCCAGACTCTCTTTTTGGAGAAAAGAATAAAGGTCAGCCAGTCTCATCCCAGTACCTTTCAAGGCAGGTTAGTCTCTGCATTGAAGAGTTTTTATAAGCACATTTCTCTAGCTCTTCCTTAAGGGCTTAGAGAGCACTCAACTAGAGCAAAGTCTGCTTCCATGACCTGCCTTAAACATGTTTCCATATTAGAAATCTGTAGAGCTGCCACTTGGAACTCAGAGACAAGGTGGATGAGGTAATATCTTTTACTGGACCAATCTGGAGTTCAGTTCATATTTTCACAAACCATTCTTTATATCTGGCAACTAAATCAGATGCACAATTGGGTAAAGCAGTTTTAAAATCTCTATTTAATTAGATTTCCTCATCCCACATCCAGAGGGAGAAGTACTCCTTGCCAAACTACCAGGAGTGTACAGAGACCATTCAAAGAAATGAAGGTTACTCATCTGTAAACTGGAATTCTTTGAGAGAACCTCATGTTCCCCACTCACCTTTCCCACTTTCTAATTTCAATCTTGTACTGGAAGAGGTGGTTGGAAGGAACTGAGGCAATTGGCATGTCATGTCCCCCTTTTTATAGTCCCTCCCTCTGAACTTTCAGAACAGTGAGGGAAGGTATGGGGGTGCAAGATCGCTCCAATGTGCACAGCTTTCAGGTTCCATTGGGCCAAGTTTCATTGTTGGCATATCTCAGGAGCGTAAATATGCATTGATCATGAACGCTTGTTACAGGTGAGTAAACTTCTTTGTGTTCTTGTATGCTTCCATTTTTGGCTCACTCTTTTTTGCATTTCATAGGTTTAGTTTCATCCAGAAATATCAGCTTAATAGCAGAGCAGTTGAAAACTTACGAATTTCACTTATTGGTGGGAGAAATGCTCTGTGCAATGTAGTAGTTTTTATGCATTTTGCAATTAAGTCTATTGTGGTGTCACTTTTGAAACTCTGAAAATAGGTTTCAGTGGTAACATAAAATCACCGTGATCAAACTTTCCATGATGGGTCACAGCTGTAAAGTTTTATGTACATGTTTGGGGATGATGTGTAAGAATGGTTTTCCTCAGGTCACAAAATGGCACTAACCTGTGGCATGGACTAACTTCTAGGAAGATGAACTGGGGTCAGCCATTTAAAATAGAGCAAAGTGGGGAAACTTCCTATATTCCCCTTACAAGGCTGGCTCATTGCTCCCTCCTTCCCCCCCCCCCCCCCAAGGCTTAGTTGATATTTATTTTGTTTGAAATTAAATTTAAACACTTTAGATTATGTACATTACATGACAAGGTTTTGCTCTCTACAGTACAAATACATTTATAGCATGGTTTCAAGATGTGGCTCTAGTATGTAGCCTTGATGGAATGTAATTTTTCCACTGTTTCGTAGAGAGTTGTCCTTGCAGGCGTCTACTTTTGAAGTGTGTTGTGCTCCTTTGCTTCTGTAAGCTCAGAATTACCTAGAAACCTATGTTCTTTCAAATCATGTGTACTTTCCCACATGCTCTAAATGTTTGGGACAGGTTTCGAAAGAGGTGTTGCTAACAGGTCTATCCTTTTAGTTTCTGAAGCCTATAAGGGAAGAATTAAATGTGCGCTCATTTCTTGTTTCCTCCGGATAGGTTAACTTTTTTACACTGTTAGTGTGTTGTGTTGAGCAATAAACTAGCTCTTTTTTAAAAGTTTGTTGGATTTAGCCAATTTTATACCACTGAAGATTATCCAGCTCTGCTGGGCATTTGGTTCTGTGCTGTAGCAAGATCACTGGGCCATCTGCTTGCTTTTGTTGGCTTTGTGTATGGTCTGTTCTAGAGTCCCTATGTTCTTGCTTAGTGAATTCCTGTAGGTACTGGCATCAACTTTTTCTTGGATCCACCCAGATCAGTTCTTCTGGTTCTGGAAGTTCCATGTTGGCATTTGGTGGGCAATTTAGTTCTTTTTTCATATAGGAGCCTGCTGGTTAGACTTGATGCGTAGACATGACTGATCCTAAGAGAAAATAGAGGTGACCATAGGACCATCAGCTCATTTAAGAGCTATGCTTTGTAGTGCTAAGATTACCAGAATGAGTAGTGTTGAAGTTGTCTTGGGGAATAATGCTCCCTGAAAATGTACTCTATATGGACAAGTTTTATTGAGTTGAGGCCATTGTAAAAGAAGAGTGATGCAAGTGTATCTTTTGGAATTAAACAAGCTTTCCTTTATTGATCTGAAAGCATTAAAAAATCTAATGGTGTGTTTTTTGTTTTTTACAATTCAGGGTCCTCCACAGGTTAGAGCCTCTCTTCTGAGATTTCCTCAGATTGGGCTTCTTCTGAAGTTAGAAGTCTGGACTAAGCAGATGCTGATGGTTATATGACTGGTACATGCTCCTGTACTGCATTCTGTTAGCAATAACTTGTGGCTTTCCTTGTTTGTAGCACACTTCTGCTTCTTCATGTGAGAGAGTTGTCTTTGGTTCAGAATCTGTTTTGGATATGTTAGCATGAGTTAAGTCTTATCCTGGAGGGTTCCTAGATTTGGAAGATGTTTTCAATATCCGTTTAGAAGGAAATGAGTTCACTTCATTCTGAGGTGTTTCAGAGCTTTCCCCTTGCACTTCTACAGTGTCCTAGGGTTAATAGGTGCTGGCTGTTTACTCCTCTAGGGTTAATAGGTGCTGGCTGTTTACTCCTGTGAACAGCGTGCTTCATGATTTGTGTGGCTATTTATGGGCTGCAGCTGCCATATCCCTAATGCTCTAGGACAGTTTAAGAAATCCCTAGAGAAGCTTGCACCTCATTTTTCCTTGCCAAAATAATGACCTAGAAAGACAGTATCAATCTCTTTGACGTGGTCTGGCCTATCTCCACCTTTTTCCTCCTTAAAGTCTCTCTACTTAGGGGGCAGTTTGTCAGGGCAGATCTTGAGGGGGAAAATGTATGCCTCTGGATTATGGTCCCTTAGTTGCTTTCTGTCACAATGTCTTCTACATTATTAATAAATTGTAGGAAGTATTGAGCCATTTGTCATAGGCTTGAGATCTGGAAGTGTATACTGTGCAGGTGAACTTGAACAAATTACTTAAAGCTCTTCTGGCAGTACCTGAAGATATTTCAAACCAGCTCAGCCTTTGTATCTCAACCTAGCCTCAATTTTTGTATCTTGCCTTGTGGATAAAACAACTGATCAATTGTACCAAGTGCTAGAGAGGGGTTTGAACATTTTCAGCCACCTTGTATCCTGTAGCTGTTAAGGGTGTAGCTATTATAGGGGGGAAATGCACATATCTGTAGAAAGAATGGCAAATCTGCTTGTTTAGTGCCTCAGGAGGGGTCAAAAGATTGACTCTTGACCTTCCATGTGACCCCACTGTCTTTTCTAAGCTTGGCTTGTCACATATCCGTATAAAACTGTTTACATAGGTTGAAAAAAAAATCACCTCTCCCCACAAAAGGCTAGAATAACATGTTTGTGGATGATGGAATTCATCTTTAAACCTGGGAGCAGATTGTGGGGTTACAGTGTAGCACCAAAGCAACTGCTATTCCAACACTTTGCAACTTTTTTGTACCTAGTGTATGGGGTACCTGCCCACTAGATTCATCTAAGTACAGTTCCAATTATCTTAAGTGGCCAGACTCCAGTGGCCAGCTAAACATCAGCCTACCTGGGCCTGTGCGGAGGCCCCAAAGTGTGGCTTCTCTGTCTGCCATAAAAGCCTAGAGGCCCTAGACAGAGGAAATAGATGTCTTACAAATATTGCAAGCTTGTCTGGAAGAGTCTCAAACAGCTAAAAATAACTACATTGAAATAGTTCAGTGCTTCATTTTAAGAATGCAGCTATCCCAAATGTCTTGATTTCTAAACCTTTACTATTTAACATTTATGAAGTGCCCTTGTAACAATTTGTCTTAATCATTCCTTTGATTTGCATAGTTAATTAAATAACTTGGATATTATCTCAAAACACTTTGTAAAAACAGGATCCCTTAATTCTCAGTTCATCTGTCCTGTCCTTTGTTACACTGTATTTTATGGACACTGAATAGGTAAAAGGACATGTAATTATATTGTTCTTTCAATTATATATACAAAAATCCAGATGACACTGTTTTTGTAGGACTATAGATGCATTACATAACTTATGCAAATTCCACCAACCTTTGAATGACTCTTGAGGCAGTGCTTGGACTTTTGGGACTCTCTATACAATATAATAGAAAAAAAAAACTGTCTTCTAAAAATAAGGTTCTTTATTTCAGTAAAATCTTCTTTATGTTGAATTTTCATTTTTTAAATTAGATTTACAATGTAATTAATTAATTAAGTGGAGCAAAGAACTATTTTAGCTTGTTTTTCAGGGGAAACCTCTTAAGCACTCGAATTCCTGAGATCAAAATTTAATATTTAATAAATTTCAGTTTTAATGTTAAAATTAGCTAAACATTCGCAAAAGGGCATCCTTTAAAAAATGGAAGTTAAATCCTAGTAAGGAAAATAGAAAGGAGCATAAACTGGCAAATGAAGTGTAAAAATATAATTAGGAAGGCCAAAAATAATTTGAAGAACAGCTAGCCAGAGACTCAAAAAGTAATATTTTTTTTTTTAAGTACATCAGAAACCGGAAGCCTGCTAAAAAACCAATGGGGCCACTGGACGATCAAGATGCTATAGGAGCACTCAAGGATGATTAGGCCATTGCAGAGAAACTAAATGAATTCTTTT
The DNA here is from genome assembly GCF_028017835.1 of Emys orbicularis. Classification (NCBI taxonomy): domain Eukaryota; kingdom Metazoa; phylum Chordata; order Testudines; family Emydidae; genus Emys; species Emys orbicularis. The sequence continues at coordinate 26,940,805 of NC_088683.1, read as the reverse complement.
CATTGGTCTTCACAGCTCAGGATGTGAGGGAGATTCCCAAACCCGAGCCATTCTTTTTAGGTGACAAATCTGAGGAACTGTCCCAGATTGAGGTGTCATTAGAGGAGGTTTTGGAACAAATTGATAAACTAAACAGTAATAAGTCACCAAGGCCAGATGGTATTCACCTAAGAGTTCTGAAGGAACTCAAATGTGAAATTGCAGAAATACTAACTGTAGTCTGTAACCTATCATTTAAATCAGCTTCTGTACCAAATGACTGGAGGATAGCTAACGTGATGCCAGTTTTTAAAAACGGCTCCAGAGGTGATCCCAGCAATTACAGGCCCATTAGCCTGACTTCAGTACCGGGCAAACTGGTTGAAACTATAGTAAAGAATAGAATTATCAGACACATAGATGAACATAATTTGTTGGGGAATAGTCAACATGGTTTTTGTAAAGGGAAATCATGCCTCACCAATCAACTAGAATTCTTTGAGGTGGTCAACAAGCTTGTGGACAAGGGGGATCCAGTGGATATAGTGTACTTGGACTTTCAGAAAGCCTTTGACAAGCTCCCTCACCACAGGCTCTTAAGCATAGTAAGCTGTCATGGGATAAGAGGGAAGGTCCTCTCATGGATTGGTAATTTGTTAAAAGATAGGAAACAAAGGGTAGGAATAAATATTCCATTTCAGAATGGAGAGAGGTAAATAATGGTGTCCCCCAGGGGTCTGTACTGCAGCCACTTCTATTCAACATATTCATAAATGATCGGGAAAAGGGGTGAACAGTGAGGTGGCAAAATTTGCAGATGATACAAAACTACTCAAGATAGTTAAGTTCCAGGCAGACTGGATTTCTCAAAACTGGATTTCTGGGCAACAAAATGGCAGATGAAATTCAGTGCTGATAAATGCAAAGTAATGCACATTGGAAAACATAATCCCAATTATACATCTAAAATAATGGGGTCTAAATTAGCTGTTACCACTCAAGAAAGAGATCTTGGGGTCATTGTGGATAGTTCTCTGAAAACATCCACTCAGTGTGCAATGGCAGTCAAAAAAGTGAACAGAATGTTGGGCATCATTAAGAAAGGGATAGATAAGACAGAAATATCATATTGCTTCTATATAAATCCATGGTATGCCCACATCTTGAATACTGCGTGCATATGTGGTCGCCCCATCTCCTCCAAAAAAGAGAAAAAATAATAATGGAATTGGAAAAGGTTCAGAAAAGGGCAACAAAAATGATTAGGGATATGGAATGGCTTCCGTATGAGGAGAGTTTAATAAGACTGGGACTTTTCAGCTTGGAAAAGAGTCGCCTAAAGGGGGATCTGATAGAGGTCTATAAAATCATGACTGGTGTGGAGAAAGTAAATAAGGAAATGTTATTTACTCCTCATAACACATGTACTAGGGGTCACCAAATGAAATTAATAGGCAGCAGGTTTAAAACAAACAAAAAGAAGTATTTCTTCCCACAATGCACATTCAACCTATGGAATAATTTGCCAGAGGATGTGAAGGCCAAGACTATAACAGGGTTCAAAAAAGAACTAGATAAATTCATGAAGGATAGGTCCATCAATGGCTATTAGCCAGGATGGACAGGGATGGTGTCCCTAACCTCTGTTTGCCAGAAGTTGGGAATGAGCGACAGGGAATGGATCACTTGATGATTACCTGTTCAGTTCATTCCCTCTGGGGCACCTGACATTGGCCACTGTTGGAAGACAGGATACTGAGCTAGATGGACCTTTGGTCTGACCCAGTATGGCCGTTCTTATGTAAAGATAATGCCGAATTTTTTAAAAAATTCAATGGATGTAGTAAATACTACCATTTGACAGTTAAAAAACATGTCTTTGCTTATCCCCTTTAATACAGTTTTAGTTTACCCTTTCAGTAAGAAAATTGTAAAACTTTAAAATCATAATTAGGGTGATCCCAACAGTAATTTTGTTATATCTGGCTGCAAGTCTGAAATGGTCCTCCTTTGCATTTATAATGTTATGGTTCACTTTCTTGAATACACTGTTGACTTCACTAAATCCCACTATTTCCATAGAAAAGTACTTGTTGACAAATTCTAACAAGGCAATAGTATAAAGCAATAGGTACGACTTCCCATTGTTAAAAAAAATATAAAAGATTTTGCGTGCAATGTGAATCTCAGGAACTTAAATCACAGCATTTCTTAGTATTTTCTTTGAGAAGAAAACTGATTTTTCTAGATATAGGAAATGCAGTAGACCCTAATCTATGGATTTCAGTAAAGCATTTGATACAGTTCCATGTGGGAAATTTAGTTAAATTGGAGAAGATGGGGATTAATATTAGAACTGAAAGGTGAGTAAGAAACTAGTTAAAGGGGAGACTATAAGTAAGTCTATATTTGTGTTACGGAGCTCATAGACGTTCTCAGGACTCTGGAGCTGACAGCCAATGTAGCCCTGGGAGGGTTCAAGTGACGGGGCCTCCTGCAAAGTTCCAGCACAGGTGATAGACTCCTGAGGGGGCCCCTCCTCAGGGTTCCAGTTACAGGTGACAGCTTACCCAGGGCAGAGGGGGACGCCTCGGGCAAGTGACTGGGGTGTCCCGTTTTCTCTTTGGAAAATATGGTCACCCTGCAACTCCCAGCTGCCGTGGGTGGAGGGGGGAACCCCACAGCTCCCAGCCACCATGATGGTGGGGGAAATCATGGAGCCGCAGTAGCAAAAGTCACAGACAGGTCACAGCTTCTGTGAATTTTTGTTTATTGCCCGTGACCTGTCCATGACTTTTACTAAAAATAAACATGACAAAATTTTAGCCTTAACTATAACAGGTCATGCTGAAAGGTGAACTGCCAGTCTGGAGAGAGATTATTAGTGGAGTTCCTTAAGGACTGGTCTTGGGATCAATCTTATTTAACATTTTCATCCATGACCTTGGCAGAAAAAGTAAGTGTGCGCTAATAAAATTTGCGGATGACACACAATTGATAGGTATTGTTAATATGGGAGGAGGACTGCATATTCTACAAGAAGATTTGCATGACCTTGAACACTGGAGAAAGAGACGGGATGAAATTTAATAGTGCAAGGGACTAACAACAAGAATTTTTGCTTTAAGCTGGGGATTTGTCAGTTGGAAGCAACGGAGTAGGAGAAAGATCTGGGTGTATTAGTGGATGACAGGGTGACGGTGAGGCTGTGAAAAAGGCTAGTGCAATCCTAGGATGCACCAGGCGAGGTATTCCAGTAGGGAAAGGGAAGGTTATTACCATTGTACAAAGCACTGGTGAGACCTCATCTGGAATATTATGTGCAATTTTGGTCTCCCATGTTTAAGAAACTGGTGCAGAGAATGGCTACTAAGATAATCAGAGGAATGGAGAATCTACCTTATGAGAGGAGGCTTACAGAACTTGGCTTGCTGAGTCTAACAGATGCTGAGGGGAGATATGATTGCTTTCTGTAAATACATCAGAGGGATAAACACCCAGGGAGGGAGAGGAATTATTTAAGTTCAGGGCCAACATTGGCCCAAGAACAAATGGATATAAACTGACCATTAACCAGTATAGGGTTGAAATTAGTTCAAGGTTTCTGATCATCAGAGGAATGAACTTCAGGAACAGCCTCCCAAGGGGAGAAGAGAGGGCAAAAAAACAGACTGGTTTCAAGACTGAGCTTGATAAGTTTATGAAGGGGATTGTATGATGAAGTTTAGGGTTACCATATTTCAGCAAGCAAAAAAGAGGATGGGAGGAGCCCCGCCCCTGTCCTGCCCTAGCCCCGCCCCTGTCCTTCCCACTTCCCACCCCCCTCAGAACCCCCAACTCTCCCCCCGCTCCTTGTCCCCTGACTGCCCCCTCCTGGGACCCCTGCCCCTAACTGCCCCCCAGGACTCCACCCCCTACCTAAGCCTCCCTGCCTCTTGTCCCCTGACTGCCCCCTCCTGAGACCCTCCCCCCATCCTAACTGGCCCCCTAGGGCACTACCCCTACCTGTACCCTGACTGCCCCAACCCTTATCCACCCCCCCACCCCCAGACAGACCCCTGGGACTCCCACACCCCATCCAACCACTCCCCACCCCCTGACAGCCCCCCCCAGAACTCCCGACCCATCTAAACCCCTCTGCTCCCTGTCCCCTGACTGCTCCAATCCCTCTCCCCACTCCTGCCCCCTGACAGCCCCGCCCCCAGAACTCCCAACACCCCCCCTGTTCCTTGTCCCCTGACTGCCCCCTCCTGGGACCCCAGCTCCTAACTCCCCCCCAGAACCCCGCCCCCTACCTAAGCCTCCCTGTTCCTTGTCCCCTAACTGCCCCCTCCTAAGACACACCCCCCCCTAACTGCCCCCCATACCTGTACCCTGTCTGCCCAAAACCTTATCCACACCCCCCCAGAAAGCCCCCCCGAACTCCCGACCCCCCCCCCCGTCTCTTGACTGCCCCTTCCAAAACCTCACTGCCCCTTCTCCAACCCCCTGGCCCCCTTGTTGTTGGCCTTCGCCTAATGTCTCTGTGAACTTGCTCAGGAACGACCTGAGCCGTTCGTCCCGGCACGCTGGGCAGCAGTGGAGGAGGAGCGGGGGAGGAGCTCCAGACTGCCCGAGGCGATCTGCGAATGCAGGGAGGGAGGGAGGGAGTGATCTCAGCTGCAGGGGAGAGGAGGAGGGGCTCTCTCTGGCTGTGGGAGCCCCATGTAAGTGGCACCATCCGGCCGGCTGCCCTGTTAGCCACGCGCGCTCTGCATGGGGGGGTTGGGGGGGGAAGTCCGGACATTTACAAATTCCCCCCGGACGCTATTTTTAGCTCAAAAAGCCGGACATGTCCGGGGGAATCCGGATGAATGGTAACCCTAATGAAGTTGCATACAATGGCATGAGGCCCATTGTTGACAGCTATTAGCAAATATCTCCAGTGGCAGGACACGGGATGCTAGATGGGGAGGGTTCCAAGTTACTACAGAGAATTCTTTCCCAGATGTCTGGCAGTGGGCCTCATTGACCTGCATTTAACCAATTGCCATATTTGGGATTGGGAAGGAATTCCCCCCCCCCCCGCCCCCCCCCCCCCCCGGTCAGGTTGGCAGAGACCCCGAGGGCTTTTTGCCTTAGTCTACAGCGTGGGGCATGGATCACTTGCTAGTTTGAACTAGAGTAAATAGTGGATTCTCTAACTTGGAGTCTTTAAATCAAGATTTGAAGACTTTAGTAACTCAGCCACAGGCTATGGGCCTATTTCAGGAGTGGGTAGATGAGTTTCTGTGGCCTGCAATGTGCAGGTCAGACTAGATGATAATGATTGTCCCTTCTGGCCTTAAAGGTCTGTGCTTCTACACTGCAATAAAAGACCTATGGCATGGCTGCGGCTGGCCCAGGTCAACTGACTTTGGCTTGCAGGTCTCAGACTGCAGGGCTAAACATTGCAGTGTAGATATTCAGGCTCAGGCTGGAGTCCAGGATCTGAAACCCCATGTCTGGGGTGGGTCTCAGAGCCTGAACTCCAGCCTGAACCTAAATGTCTGTTGCAAATTTTAGCCCTGCAGCCCAAGCCCTATGAACTTGAACCAGTCTCCCCATGAGAGTGAGTTTGGTTGTTTGGTTGTTTGGTTGTTTGGTTGTTTGGTTGTTTGGTTGTTTGGTTGTTTGGTTGTTTGGTTGTTTGGTTGTTTGTTTGTTTGTTTGTTTGTTTGTTTGTTTGTTTGTTGTGTAGATATATCCTATGAGACTTAGCTGGGCAGTAAAGCTTACTTTGTTTGCCAGGTATGCATTACTTTACAGGGTGGAGAAAGCTGTTATAATAGAAACTTCTGTCTCCTTAGTCTGGCAGCAGATTTTTGTTTAGTTGGGGAAAACTTATCACTAAAATAACGAGGCAAGATGTAATGTAAGTATACCTGTAGACCATTTTACTCTGCAGGTAACTAGAGTAATTTACATGCCTGTTGATCAGTCTTTTCTTGGAAGGTGGAAGTAAAATTTGTCTTTCTTTCAACAGCCTAAAATGACTACCGTGCGAATGCAGTAGAATAAATGGCGTCAAAAGTAACAGATGCTATAGTCTGGTATCAGAAGAAGGTAAGCTTTTCAGTTAAAATATGTGTTGGTGGTAGTGGTAAAAGAAAGGAAGGGGGATTTTGGTGGTGATTGGGTTTTTGTTTTGTCTTTCTTACATTTTTTTTTCTCTTGAAGTGTTGATTTGTGTAGTGTCTGGAAATGAGTAGCTCAAACTATTTCCCCAAAAATGATTGATTAAACATATATTAAAAGTGTGTTTTGATTCCTTTTGGGCTGCTTCTTTTTTTTTTTTTTTTTCCTTAAAGGGAAAAATGTAGTTTTGAAGGAAAGTTTTCATTTATTGGTTGTAGACTAAAGCATTGGTGTATAGGAGAATGTTCAGTTTATGTAGTACTTAAGTCACTTTCTCATACTTTTAAAAGTATTGAAATAACACTATTTGACGGAAAAGCAAACTGCAAGACTGAAAGTAAAGATTTCATTTATCTTTTCACTCATCGGTTAATGGCTATGCTTTCCAGAATATTCAAATGTTAAAATTTCTTTTATTTGTACTGATAAAAGTTGACCAGATTTTTTTTTTTAATTATCCATTATATATCCACAATTGTGTTTCTAGGATTTGTTAACCTGTTCCATTAATGTACATGAAAACTGCTAAATGTTGCTCCGTATTTTGGTTTTAAAATCTCAGCAATTTCAAACTGTATCATTCATGACTTAGTCTCCCACAATTTTTTAATATACTTTATAAGTTGAACTGCTTTTCAGTTATAAAGTGGCACAGGGCTAGAATTCATGATTTCAGTGCTCTGATGCTAGGATTTAAAGCAGGAATCTTTTTTTAAAGTAACATGCGTTATATATGTACTATAATTAGGCTGTAATGAAAAGTACTTTTTTTTTTTTTGGGTTATGGATTTAAAAAAAATCCTCGTTTGTTTGTAAATCAGCAACTCTTAATATTTTTTGTTTACTTGGGATAGCCTAATGAGAATGCACATCTCATTTTTATGAGCAGGGTGACAGCAGTTTACAGTTTTAGTAGCGTGGTTCACTATCCTACATACAAGATATGGAATAGTTAATGTTTTCATTGCAGTATTGTGTTGAACCTTTACAATTGTGGATAACATGACATTGAAAAGGCAAATCTAAAACCTTGATAACTAAATTAGGTGCTATTTATAATGTAGTTTTGATTATATTAAAACACATTTCATTGTAAAATGTTTTCAAAGCACACTAATGAATGAAGACTACTTCAGTGATCTTTAGTTATCCCTGTCCCCCATTATTTAGGTCTTTGCTAGAAGAAATAAAATAAAACATTTAAATTTAAAAGTGCAGGAACCTTTTGTTGTAGGGAAAACTAATGGAAGAATTACTGACAAATAGATTGAAGCTTTAGGGTTGTTTTTCCCCCCTCTGGTACTAGTTGCAGTCTCTCTTTACAAGTCTGTAAACCTTCGAGTCTGAACACTCTAAGATGAAAATTACATACCAAACACCCACCTATTAAAATATCATTTAGGTTGTAAAGTCATGGACTTGAAAGTTTAGATCAGGGGTCAGCAACCTTTCAGAAGTGGTGTGCCAAGTCTTCATTTATTCACTCTAATTTAAGGTTTTGCATGCCAGTAATACATGTTAACGTTTTTAGAAGGTCTCGTTCTAGAAGTCTATAATATATAACTAAACTATTGTTGTATGTAAAGTAAACAAGGTTTTTAAAATGTTTAAGAAGCTTCATTTAAAATTTAAATTAAAATGCAGAGCCCCCCCGGACCGGTGGCCAGGACCCGGGCAGTGTGAGTGCCACTGAAAATCAGCTCACGTGCCGCCTTCGGCACGCGTGCCATAGGTTGCCTACCCCGGTTTAGATAATATTTTTATTTGTTTCCCATGTAACATTAATTCAGTCATCTTATGGTATGCTTTATGATAGGGGGTCATCATGGAATTAAAGACTATTTTTTTCCCCACTGCACCCTGGCCATTCAGAGATCAGGACGGATGGTGTTCAGGGAATGATTTAGAATTGTGTTGTGAAATTAGGCTATTGGTAGGATCTCTGCCTCATTTGCTCTAGAAGTTGGAAGATATATAAGGAATGAGGTAAGGAACTGTTGAAAGAGAGGATGGTCTGGTTAAGACAGGTGAATGGCACACAGTAATACTTTATTTTCATGTTTAATATTGTGTTCCTGGGCCTGCTGTGAGGAAGTGATGAGTCCTCGCAACTGCAACTAAAGTCAGTGGAAGCTGTGCACGCTCAGCTCCTCTGGCAGTAAAATGCACCTCTACCCCAATATAACGTGGTCCTCGGGAGACAAAAAAATCTCACCGTGTTATAGGTGAGACCGTGTTATATCGAACTTGCTTTGGCCCTCCCTGTTCCTTGTTCCCTGACCACCCCCTTCAGAGACCCCCAACCCCCCTGCTCCCTGTCCCCTAGCCACACCCCTCACCCTCTGACAGGCACTCACCGGCAGCGGCAGGAAGCAGTGTAGCCCAGCCCCAGCCTGCTCCACTCCGCCACCTCCCTGCCACGGCGCTCTGCTTCCTGCCATCGGTGAGTGGGGGGAGGTTGGGGAAAGGATGCCCCCCGCACTCATCGGCGGGAGGCGGAGTGACGCGGTCCCAGCCTGCTCCACTTTCCTTGCCCCGGCCCCAGCCATGTCGCTGGGGGGAAGTTGGGGAAAGGTCCCGCACTCACCTGCGGCAGGAAGCGGAGCGCCGTGGCTGGGAGCTGGCAGAGTGGAGCTGGCTGAGGCCGGGCTGCTCCGCTTCCCGCCGCCGGTGAGTGTGGGGAGGTTGGTGAAAAGACGCCCCCCCGCACTCACCTGCCGCGGGAAGCGGAGCGCCGCGGTTGGGAGCTGGCAGAGTGGAGTGGGCTGGGGCCAGGCTGCTCTGCTTCCGCTGCTGCCGATGAGTGCAGGGGAGATCCCTTCCCCCAAGCCCCCTCCCCCGAGCGACATGGCTGGGGCCGGGGCGAGGGAAGCGGAGCGGGCTTCTCCCAGCCCCCTGCTAATCCCCAGGGCCACTCTGGGACTGCGAGGCCCCCAAAAGTGCCCCCCCCCCACAGCTCCTGCCTCCCAGGCCTTGGGGGGGGGGGCGGAGCCCCTGACCGCCCCTGAGATCCTCTGCCCCTTATTCAACCCCTCGGCCCCGGCCTGGCCCGGCACCCTTAACACGCTGCTCAGAGTAGTGTGTCAGAGCTTTACCGCCTTGTATGCGAACCCGTGTTATATTGGGTCGCGTTATATCGGGGTAGAGGTGTAGCTGAACAAATGAGAACAGGGTTGGGAATCAGAAGGAGGCCCTGAGATGGCCAAATTTAGAGGTTTGCCTGAGGCTATCTGTAAAATGGGGAGAATAATACTGTTATCTCACTGGGGAGATAAATTCATTAATATGTGAATGCCCTAGAAAAGACAACAAGGAAATAATTCTGTATTCAGTCCAAAATCTGGATAACTTTCATTAAATAAAGCAGGGGTCACACACTGAATGATGAAGATAAAAACAGCCATTGCATAGATGCCTCATTCCCTATGTTGAAGATTTTCAAGTGCTTGACTTGGCAACATAAAATATATTTAAATAACAATCTTTAATGTGGTTTATTTCCTAGCCTCTACTTAAAAAAGGAAAAAATTATATTCAGTGCAACTATAACATCCCCCACCCCCACCCCCCATTGCATCATCTTCAAGCTTTAAACCCTGAGGCTTCCTTCAGCATGGAATTCTGCCAATTGAAATACAGGATCTTCTGCAGAAAGCTGTTATCCCGGGGTGGCGGGAATGGGCTGCTGGGGCTGTGAGCTTTGCTTGTTCTGGGAGTGGTGTCAGGGAGTTTGCCTGCCTGTTTTTCTTCTTCCCCAAAAGATTGGGGGATGAGGGGAGAACTCCTGCTCCATGTGGTACCCCAGAGAGGAGAGGGATCAGTAAGGCCATGTCATGGGCCTTGTTTAGGGGCACCTTGCTTACCTTCCTTTTTCCTCTATACTGAGAGGCAGGGGTAAGCGTCTTCCTCATATGGTGGTCCCAGAAGGAGAGGTGCAGGGCTTAATTTGTGCCAAGGCTGAGCCCTGGCACCGTTAGGTTTGGCATTTCATAGCCCCGGCACCACTTGCCACGTCGGTTATGAAAGTACAAAAATTGCTTGAGCCCCGGCACCTCTTTCATTACAAATTAAGCCACTGGAGAGATGGGCTTTTGGATTTGGGTGGGGAGAAGAGTTGTTGGGGGAAGCATGAACCAGCTCTTTCTTTCCTACTCCTGGAAACACAGTTTGTTCTTGGCGTTCCCAGTGTAGCGTGTGTTGTGCTGCTGTTACTTTGGTAATGGCATGGGACCATGTTTGTGTTCAGTTGTGGCATGCTGCCAAAATTTTGCTAATGTCATAAGAGATAGAAGGGAAGTGGCAATTTTAACAGTTTAAAACTTAACTATACTTGAATGGAATTTCATGGATGAAGACAAGGCCCTTTTTTGACCCCCCCCCCCCCCCCCAGGATTCTTCTCCCAGCTGAATTTCAAAGGCCTTCTGTAGAGAACAGAGGTGTTTAGAGCTTTGCAAAAATGAAATATTTTGTGACCTTTTTTTAATGGAAAGAATTAGGCAACCTTACAGTTGGTATGGCTACTACCACCTTTTCATGTTCTCTGTATGTATAAATATCTTCTTGCTGTATGTTCCAGTCTATGCATCCGATGAAGTGGGCTGTAGCCCACGAAAGCTTATGCTCAAATAAATTTGTTAGTCTCTAAGGTGCCACAAGTACTCCTGTTCTTTTTGCTAAATATGAATGGTATGGTTTATTAATTTAAACCAAAAAGCTTTCAAAGTAATACAAAACTATTCACATGCCTAGTGTAGACTGCAGGGGCCCAGAGGCCTGTCACTGGATATCTCTCTCTGCTCCACTACCAGTCACAGGAGTCAATCTCCTTTCTGCAGCTCTCCCTCCAGCTTAGCTCTTTCAGCCCTTTATAGGCATCACCGACTCCTTCCCAAGTGGGTCTGATAATTGAACAGGGTTGCTGACTCCAGGCCCCTGGCCCTTAAAGGAGTAAATTACCCTGTTACAGGGTCACTATCAACTGTCTATATTACCTATGAGCCCTGCACACACTTATGAGTAACTTTACTCATATGATCAGTCCCATTGGCTGAAATTGAGCTGCTCAGATGATTAAAGTTATTTATGTGCTTAAGTGTGTTAAAATTCATACCCTCTATATTGTTACAATAAATGTACTCTGTGTCTTGGGAGAATGCATGTGAGCTCTTGTCTGTAGTAGTGATCTGGAAAAGGATCATAACATGATCTGTTAACATGACATGCATTTGACGAAGTGGGTATTCACCCACGAAAGCTTATGCTCCAATACGTCTGTTAGTCTATAAGGTGCCACAGGACTGTTTGTCGCTTTTTACATGATCTGTTATGGTGACTAAGTCAGAATTTCCTTACTCATAAGAATTTTAAGTCTGACCCACACTACTTGAGGTTTATAAAATAGAGTGGGAGCTTACAATTCACGCTTAAATTTAATTGATATGTTTTTCATATGTTCCTCTTTCTGAAATATTTATCTTTAAATAGTGATTTTATTGCTTTGTTTCTGCTCAAAAGTGACTTTCCCAGAAAGTTTCTGCAAAATTAGTTCAGCTGATTTTGAACTTTGAAAAAGGTATATGCATGAGGAGACTTAATCAGTATTTTTCTTTTTTTAAGATGGAAGTTAAAGTAAAAATGCCGGAAGTTTGAACAGGAGAGTTGACATTGATGCAACTTTGAAAACAAATGCTTTTGCTTTGAGGAGGAGAGGAAACAATTGGTTTTACTTAAGAGAACCCTTTCAAAATTGCATATGTAGCTTGTCAGAACATGTCCTTAGGTCTACATGTGTATACTAATACACTGAATTCACATACCAAAACTTGAATAGATGAGTACTTGCAGAGAAACATTTCCTCTTGAAAAGTCTGAGAAACTTGAGAAACACTGTCAACTTATTTTAAACCAGGGTGGATTAAAAATCAATATTTAAAAAAAATAAAAATAAAAAAAAATTGGATTTTTTTTTTATTTGAATCAGATTTTTTTTGATAAAATGCTTTTTGAGGGGGGAAAAAAAACCAATCTAAAGATAGCTACATTATAGCTCAAAGATATCTCGTCATGGAATAGGGATTATAAATTCTAATTCTATAGTATGAGACAATATATTCATGTAATGCTTAAGAAAAGTTTTTTGTAAATTAGTTCCAATAGTTCATGGTTTAGGGACCCAATCTTATGGGGTTCCAGGAGCTTCTGTATAGATTATTTAGGTTAATCTTTCTATCTACCCTATGGGACTCAGTGCTCAGTCTAGAACAGGGGTGGGCAAACTACGTCCCGCGGGCCGGATCTGGCCCCTCAGGGCTTTGGATCCGGCCCACGGCGCCACCGGCACCACGTACCTGCGGCCCCCAGGCAGGAGGACACAGGGCTCCGTGTGTTGCCCTTGCCTCCAGGCACCGCCCCCCGCAGATCCCATTGGTCAGGAACAGGGAACTGCAGCCAATGGGAGCTTTGGGGGAGGTACCTGGAGGCGTGGCAAGGGCAGTGCACGCAGAGCCCTCTGCCTCTCCTCCCCCAGGGGCTGCAGCGCTTGTGGGAGCGGCTTGGGGCCGGGGACAGGGCAGGCATGTATAGTGTGTACCTTCTAAAAATGAAACCTACATCTATCTCTGAGGTATGAAGAATGTGTATTAAGTTTATAACAACCAGCAAGAATGCGCTTTTATGTAGAAATCCATGATTAAATCGAGTCTTCCTGACTAGTGATTTAAATCAAATCCACCTGTTTTAAACAATTCCCATGTCCACCTGAGCACCTTTTTCAGTTTTTCTTGGTTTTGTTCTCCATTACTTACCAAAAAAAAATAAAAAAAAAATCTGTTCCATTCTTTTTAATGTCTTTTTTAGCAAGGAGGAAATTAATGGTCTTCAAAGAGAAAACCGCATTTGACCTATTGCTAATTTTGTTGTGAAATACACAAACTTTGACAGTTTTTCACTTATTTTTGTTAACTAATAGATACAAAAATTTTAGACAGGCATAATTTTCAAGTTGATGGTGATCTTTTAGGCGAGCAAGTTGAATTGGCGCTGTGCAAGGAATTTACAAGATGCTCAGCAGCTTATCTCTAGATTTTCTTTGTTCTTAAATGCCTGGGGAATTTAAATGCAAGAATGTAACCTTAATGTAGTGTTAAGATTGCAAGATCAGTATTCAGTCATGAAAAACACTCAGTATAATTGGACTCCTGATAAAATGGTTAGAGTTGACAACATTGGAAGTATTGTGAGGGCAAACTTTAATTTTTTTCAGTTTCATAGTGTCTGAGTGCTTGACCATAACTTTGTATTAGTGGGATTTTTTAAATATAAGTATCTCCTTTCTAAATAGTGTCATCATAATCCTTTCATGCCAGTGACCCCTTCTGCTCCATTCTGAAACTGGAAGAATCCAGCTCTTGATATTGACTGATTGATGTATCTTTTGAGGATCAGGAAAACTCTTTTAAAACTTCATTCGTTTTAAATCTCCCCTTTTTGCTGGTTTTTTTTTTTTTAAGTAAATGTGTTATGAAGAGTATCAAATGTCTAGAAATTTCAAGAATGTACACTTGAAACACAGGGTGTTGAATGACGTTTAGGAGAAGGATGGGAACACATTTTGGGCCCTAGCTATGTCACAATGCTCTTTCAAGTTTTTAATACACCTCTACCTCGATATAACGCAACCCGATATAACACGAATTCAGATATAACGCGGTAAAGCAGCGATCCTGGGGGGCGGGGCTGCACACTCCGGTGGATCAAAGCAAGTTCAATAGAGCGCGGTTTCACCTATAACACGGTAAGATTTTTGGGCTCCCGAGGACAGCGTTACATCGAGGTAGAGGTGTAGTAGATTTATTTAGCAAAAGGTAAGGTTTGCATAGATTATGGTGGAATTAGGATTATATTTACATGCATTTTTAATTTTTTATTTTATTTTAAATTTGTAGTATATTGTGCATCAGTGCCAAATTTGTCCAGAACTTGGGAAAATAAAAGGAAAGCAAATAGCAGAATTTTGTTATGCTTAAGGGAATTGTATACAAAGCCTCTCCACTCCATCTTTGGCATCAATCAGCCAAGTCATGGGTGGCCCTGGCACCAAAGAAGTCTGTGCCAGATGGATTGGGTTTGTGACTACACTGTATAAAGACTTCAATGAGTACTAAAATTACATCAGCTCAAAGAAGCAGTCCTTCTGGTGCCAAACGTCATCAGTGCCAAGACTGATTTTTGCATTCTAAAGAACTTGTTGGATCTGGGAGTTTCCTGTGTACTGACGAGATTGGATATTAAACTGGTACCAGCTGCTCTTTCAGTAACAGATAGCTTTGTTCTGTTGGAACAAGTTGATTAAAATTTTAGCACCAGGAGAGTATCTGAATCAGCTTTAAGGAATACTGCTGCAGCACTTTTTCTGGCATAATCTATGAAGCATCTCTGACTTTGGGGCTGCTGTGTTACCCTCAGACATAAGGCAAAGAGAAAGAGAGTGTTATGGGGACATTAGTTTTGATATCTTGGAACATTTAACGTATAATTTAAGGTCGAGTTAAAGATCAAGATAAAATCTCTAAATATGTTCAAAAGAAGGGTAGTGCTATAGTTTAATGGCAGAGCAAAGAATAGATAGAGTATCTCTCAAACTGTGGCTTTCTTGTAGTCTTCTGACACTGCCAAAATAGGCCTGAGAAATGTGGGCAGCTGAAATACTGTGTGTCATTAGAAAGGGAAATAGTGCTAGTGAGGCCAACTGGATGCATTCATACCGATGCTAACTCACTGGTCAAGAAAGAGAGGACTGGAAGCTGTTGCTGCCTATTCTTACAGGTATAACTTTCCTTTGTACTTAATAAATCAGACCTAAAAGGTAAGTTTCATGATTTGTATAGTAAACATGCTAGGAAAGACCTGAAGAATAGCTCTGTGTAGCTTGAAAGTTTGTGTGTTTCACCATCAGAAGCTGGTCCAATAAAAGATATTACCTAACCCCCTTGCCTCTCTGACACTAGAAAAGAGTAAACATCAAGGAGTGTAATGAATAAGGTTGACTGATTCATATTTTTCCTCTGACAATGCTTGGATCATAGATACGTGTGAATACATTTATTGTAAACACTTCAGTAACATGAATTATTGCACTTTGAAGGCACTTCTCCACTATTGATCATTTTAAATATTTCATTATTTTCATCATGGTAATTGTCTACTTCAGAGATGTTATAGGGATGTAAACCTCAGTGAAATTCTAGTTCTGTGAAATCCCTCAAAAAATTTAACACTATTAGTGTTCTCACCAAAAAACAAACAATTCACTAGTTAGTAACTTGAGCACCACCATTAAAAAGTTTTAAAAATGTTTGTTTAAGGCAAAGTTGTTCTTTGAGCGATGGTCTCTACGTGGAATCCAAACGAGGGAACGCATGTGTGCATAAAAGTTGTTTTAAATTGCTTTGTTTGGTTCCCCTATGTGGGGGACAGGGGAGTGGGGGGATCCCAGCACTACTACTTCGAGTGATGTCCCTGTGGGTGCTCCACTTTAGGTGTTTGTGCACCCCTGCTCTCGTAATTGGAGATTTGTGATAGCAGTGCCAGTTGGTCGCACATGCGTGGTCCCCGTCTCAAGGTGCTTCAGGCAGTTATCTGGCACTGTGCGACACCCCTCCCCCCCCCCGAGTTTCTTCTCTACCACCTTTAGCTCGAGTTGGAGCATCTAGCAGTGCCTCTGTGCTTAGTCTTAATAGCATAGTTTTCTCACTAGTTCTAGGTTTAGTAGATATAGTTAGTCTTGGTTTTTTTTGTTTTTGTTTTTATCCCTGTTATTTTCTTTCCCTTAAAAAAAATTCCCTCACTAGGAGTTTGGGCTTCTGTTGAAGCATTGGAGTAGAGTATTAGTTCTCTCCTTGGGGGGAGGGAAACGTTCCCCTGAGGGGCATGCCCGGCTTCCTGCGTTTTAATCACTGCCTCACCTGCAGACTTTCAATACCTGCCTCAGATATCAGAGGGACAACTTATAACCAGGACAGCACTACAGGCTGCTCTGGACTTGGTGGACACAGCAGCGAGGTCTGTAGCCACCACAGTGGTGATGGAGAAAGGTGTCTTGACTCCATCTCTCTGGATTCCCCAAAGAGGTGCTGTTGACGGTCAAAGATTTGCTGTTTGAAGGTCCCAAATTCTCCGCAGCCAAAACAGACAAGTCCCTCCATACGCTCAAGGACTTGAGGGTGACATTGAGGTCCCTGGGCGTTTATACACCTAGGACCAAGAAAAGATGAAGAAATTATTATACCCCATAGAGGTTCCAGCCCACACCCCATACACAACAGCACAGACAATACAAGCATCATGGGTGGAAACTGAGACCCTCGAGGAGGTGACAACCTAGTCCTCCGACTACTCTGTCTCAATCATCAGGCAGCAAATTTGAGCCCTGCTCGAGGGTCTGAGACCCCCCACATCTTTAGCGCTGGAACCATCTCCCAACCATTTGGAGTTACCCAATCTGGCAAACTATTGTAACAGACAGACGGGTTCTAGAAATTATTGAGACTGGGTATTCTATCCCTTTTATCTCCAACCCCCATACCCACCCTCCTTCCCCATCCCTCTTCAGGGATCCCTCTCACGAACATCTGCTGCATCAGGAGGTAGCCCATAGGAGCAGTATAACCCATACCAACAAAACACCGAGGGAAGGGCTTTTGCTTACATTTCTTCACACAGGAAAAAAAACAGGAGGGTGGAGAGACCCATTCATAATGTAAGACAACTCAACAAGTTCGTGAAGACCCAATGCTTCAGGATGGTCACATTAGTGACCATAATTCCAGCGCTAGAAAGGGGGGGCTATTTCTCAGCCCTTGACCTCCAGGATGCGTACTTTCCTATAACAATTCACCTGTTCCATCAAAGGTTTCTCCGATCTGCTATTGGACTGGATCACTTCCAGTACAATGTCCTGACTTTCGGCCTATCCACTGCCCCTTGAGTATTCTTGAAGGTCCTTACAATTTTGGCTGCTTACCTCTGCAAAAAAAGAATCCTGATATTCCTGTACTTGGACGACTGCTTACTGAAAGTGTCAAGACGACAAGCAGCGTTAGAGGCCACCGAACAGACAGTAGCTCTCTTTACAAGACTAGACCTCCAAATAAATGCATAAAAATCAATACTAACATCAGTGCAAGAACTAGAATTCATCAGAGCCTCCCTCAGTTCTCTTGAGATGATGGCCTCTCTACCATGGCAGTGATTTTTAATCTTAACCAATCTGATTACCATGGCATGAAACAGTCCGCAAGTAACCGCCAGGATTTGCTTGCAACTATTGGACCCCATGGCTGCCACGACTTTCGTTGTCAAGCATGCGAGACTACACGTGAGATGTCCCGCACACGCACAATATAAACAAATGCCTCACAATGCCAAACAATATAAAAAAACCTCCATATTCTGGTGGACACAGCCAGACAACATCTGCATGGGGATGGTCTTTTGTACAGAATCCCCCAATGATGACCATCACGAGACACACATCACTTTTGGGTTGGGGAGCACATCTGAAGTCATATTCTATCCAGGGCAGTTGGTTCCCAGCAGAATCCCTTCTGCACATAAATATTTTAGAACGATGAGCCATTCACAATGCTTTCTCCCACTTCTTACCCATCAAAAAAGACAAGACCATACAAGTCCTCACAGACAAGGTGGCATGCATGTTTTATATAAACAAGGGGGAGCACGCTCACACTCCCTATGCATAGAGACCATGCGGTTCTGGCACTGATGCATCATGCACAGTATTGACATCACAGCATCATACTTATCTGGATGCCAAAACACCACAGCAGATACCTTAAGCAGGAACTTCTCTCAGGGCCATGAGAAGGAGTTGAACACACGTGTGCTCCACAATGTATTCAGGCATTGGAGGTTTGCAACTGCACAAAACGCCAAATGCTAGGGCTGAGTCTTCACTCCTTAGGCGATGCCTTTCTTATCAAATGGGACGCTCCCCTCTTATACGCCTTTCCTTTCACCCCCCTCCTAGCGTGGGTTCTTTACAAGATCAGGCTGGAAAAGTCCAAAGTAATCCTGATATTGCCGAGGCCATGTGGGGGCTAACCTGGTTCCCTTACCTTCTCAAGATGGTGGTGTGTCCACCACGCACATTTCCACCTCTGCCTCTTCTCCTGTCCCAGGATGCACATCAAATCCTTCCCCTGGACCTGGAAATACTCAATCTCAAAGCTCTAAGGATCCAAAATTACGTGCGTGAAGGAAGTACAAAACATTTTATTAAATAGCCGCAGAACATCCACCCGCCACACATACCTACACAAATGGAAGCGGTTCGATACCTGGTGCCAGCAGAAAGATTGTATCAATCTCAGCCTCCTTACCTCTAATATTAGAACTTAAAAAAATCGTACCTTGATTGAGCTCATGGATAGGCCCATCTCTGAGCTATCATAGCGTTCCACCACAAAGTAGACTATTTATTGATTTTTCACCTTCCCACTCACCAAGCAGTTCTTCAAAGGCCTCAACAACATTTACCCTGAAGTGCAAAATCCTACCCCAGCTTGGGATCTCAACTTAGTCCTTCGAGTCCTCACCGCCCCCCCCCCATTTGAGCCGATGGTAGCATGCTCTCTCCTTCACCTTTTGATGAAGGTAGCGCTTCTTGTAGCTATTACATCCAGATAGGTCGGAGAGCTGGGAGCTCTCATTGCAGACCCACCATACATAATCTTTTTCAAAGAGAAAGTTTTTCCCTGAGGCTGCATCCCAAGTTTTTGCCTAAGGTTGCCTCATCATTCCACCTCAACCAACCCATCCATCTACTGACATTTTATCCGAAACCCCACAGGGATAGACAGGAGTTAACATTCCATACCCTGGATGTATGCAGGGCATCAGCAATTTACATAGACAGAACGAAGTCATTCTGCAAGTCTCTGAAATTATTCGTCTCAATAACTGAACGATCCAAAGGGGACACCATATCTAAACAGAGGCTTTTCAAATGGATTTCAGATTGCATCAAACTGTGTTATAACCAATATGACCTACAACCCCCTACAGACATTCATACTCATGCCACTAGTGTCTTATCAGCCTCCATAGCATTTCTCAACAACGTTCCCATTATGGACATTTGTAGAGCAGCAATTTGGGCATCAGCCCACACATTTATACAACACTATGCACTAGAGCAGCATTCAACATCCGATGCGCTATTCGGACTCACCATATTATCTGTCACGACTTCAACACCAAAGCCCCTTCCCTCCACTGAAGGGCATTGCTTTGAAGTCACCTAAAGTGGAGCACCCACAGGGACATCACTCGAAGAAGAAGAGAGGGTTACTCGCCTTGTGCAGTAACTGAGGTTTTTTGAGATCCCCTCTTCTCTCTCCTCCTTCCCCCCCCCCCCCCGTGGGTGCTCCACTACCCATCCTCAGTTCCCTCTACTTCGTACTTTCACACTAAGTGCTCTGCAGTAGAGAAGGAAAGAGGGGGGGAATGGTCACACAGCACCAGATAACCACCTGACGTGGCGCAAAATGGGGACCATGCATGTATAACCCAACCGGGCAGTTATCACAAATCTCCAATTACGAGCAGGCGGCGCATGAACACCTAAAGTGGAGCACCCACATGCACACACATCTCAAAGAACCTCAGTTACTACATAAGGGGAAAACCACCAATGACTAAGAGAGGGTTAAACTGTTAGGGTACAGGGAGTCAGGACTCACATCAGGAAGCTGAAAGGTTAGAAGTCCTGGACAATGTGATGGGCAACTTGTACGGTCTACTTCCGTCTCTCCATCCCACTTGAATAGTGAAAAATTAAAGTCACTACTGCACTTCCCAGTATCAACTAATGTAGTGTTGTTACCTTTTTTATAAAGTATTTTTAATCAGTAGATCTCAGTGCTTCACAATCTGTAATGTATTTCCCTACCTCACAGGGATACTGTGAGGATAAAGTATTGCACAGTACCTGTTTTACAGATGGGGAGCTGAGACACAGAGGCTAAGTGACTTGCCAAGGTTACACAAAGTTTTGTGGCAAAGCAGGGAATTGAACCCAGGTTTCTCAATTCTTAGGCTAGCATCCTAACCACTGGAGCATTCTTCCCATCCTCATTATGACCACTTCTTTTTCCTGCACATGTGCTATATTTCCCTACCTCCACTCTCTTGTCTCCTTTCGCACCGTCCATACCTAGGAACAAGCTCTGCCCATCTCCAAACAGAAACTTATCCATAGTGAACAGAAGGAAACTACAGCAAAGTCTGTGGTACTGCTGTATTACTGGCTTGCTACTACTCCTGCCCTGTAGATCACTAAGGAAAGAATAAAATAACTTCTGAAGGATGTTAGTAAATGCAGTTATACTAGGCACTCGTAATAAAACATTCGATTTTATTCTTTATTTCTGGAACAGAAGGTCCATAGAAACCTTGAATTTGCGCTTGGGATTGTATTTATCATCTTTTGGAATTCTGGTACTAAATATGATGTTGCATCATTTTTATTCAGAATTTCTAAGCAGAAAAATTTAGTATGTTTTTTTTTTTTTTTTTTTTTTTTTAATATGGATTAACTTTTTTTGTGTGCTAAGCCTTTAAAACATTATATATAATGAAAGAGCAAGTATGTATTCTCAGGAATATAATCTTGGAGAATGGTAGTCTACCCTGGTCATAAATTATAAATGATTCCTGAAATATTAATTGATTCCGTTAGAATAACAAGGTGTTGTGAGTATTGGACTACATGTTGATACCATCACTATGTTAGCTTAAAGTGAATATCTGTGTCCTTCACAAAGCTCAAATTCAGTCTTGGTGCACATATGGCTTATTAATTCTGTCTATTTACCTATAAGATGTTGGGAAGAAATAATTTACAATGCAAACATAGTTAGCACGAGGCATTACTTGAATCACAGATTAGCTGTCTTTGAATGAACTAAATTGATACAAAATAAATTCTTTGATCAATGTATCAATTGCTATAAAAATTAGATTTTTTAAAAAAAATCAAATAGTAGCATTCTTTGAGCTGTATTAGAGGCACCATCCATATATCAATTAAAATTGAGTAAAGCTATGTAAAATATATTCTCTGATTTTGTCTGGGAAGTTATGAACAAAATCACGTACAGTTAAGGCTATGTTTTAGTCATGGGTATTTTTAGTAAAAGTCATGGACAGGTCACGGGGCAGTAAACAAAAATTCACGGCCCATGACCTGTCCATGACTTTTTCTATGTACCCCTAATTAAAACTTGGGTGGGGGGAGGCGGAGGTGCTCTGAGGGCACCGTGGGTACTGGGGGAGGTGGCCCGGGACCCCCGCTGGTGTTGGGGGGGGGGAGGGCTGGGGGGCTGGCAGGGGGTCCCTACCTGGCTCCGCGTGTCTCTGCAGCTCCTAGGCTGAGTGAGCTTAGACATATTTTGAAGTTTATATTCTTGAAGAAAAATGTAGCTAACCAGTTGCTCAAGTGGATTTGTGGTTAGAAATTTTGAATAGTAGCCAAGAAATGTGGTGGTTTTATTCTTTACCCTTCAGTAGCTTGGCAGTTTTTTAGTGTCCCCGGGTAAATCATACTCATTGCTTAGTAAAGTACATTTTTTGTAAATCAGTTGTAAGGCACTGAGTGCATAAACTAGCAAAAAATATATATATATATTTTTAGAGTATCAATATATTTACTGTCAGTTAACTGATAGCTTTTGTTTGTAACTTTAATTTTGTTAAAAATCTACTAAGTCATATTCTGCTAATTTAAACTAGTGCAACTCTTAACTTTAAGTTTTGGTCCACTGTGTCCTCATTCAAACAAACTTTATTTTTTTTAGAAGTATACTATCTGGTTTTGACAAAAGTCTGAATGTATGTGAAGTGAATGATAGGAGACAAAAATGAAGATTGAGCCTCTCTGACAGGACTAAATGTGATGGTGAGGGAAAGTTGAGGAAAAAGCTTTGGAGGAAAAATTAAGTTTTTGTGTGAATTTGAGATGGCATTCAAAAATCCAAGGTGAATAATGAGACAGACATGGATGAAAGATTGACGAGACAGGGGGGTTTGAACAATTTGTGTAGTGGGGGTGCTGAGAGCCATTGAACCAAACTGTAAACCCTGTATATAATGGAAACCACTTCAAGCCAGTGGGTGCAGCAGCACCCCTAATTCTAGCACCTAATGTGACCAGAGAGAAGTTGAGGGAAGTGAGGGGATTAAAAATCATTAACATAAAAGTGATAGCTGAAACTTTGGTAACAGTTGAAGTCACCTAGGCCCCAAGCTTAGGAGTCAATAAGAGGGGACACAAGAAAGAACTCTGAGGGATGCTGACAGGGAGGCACAATGTGGAACGTTAAGAGTCATAGTGAAGAAGCAGTTGGCTAGGTTGATTCATTCGTAACTCCCCAAACAGTCAGGGCTGGAAGTGCTGTGGTTACAGCATGTTAGTTTGTAAGATCTTTGGGCCAGGGACCATGATTTCTGTGTGTGTTTGCTCAATGTGGCCGTAACTTTGATTGGGGTCTTTGGCTGGTACTGCAATACAAATAATAATAATAATGCATAGGCAACTTAGGAAAGTTCATAGGGAGTACTGCGTCTTTGTATATCTAATGAAGGTGCACAGGAACAGAAGCATACCTCTGGAGTCCAGCCTTTCTCTATATCATGGAATGAGTCAAGAATTCCTGCCTGATTAGTTGCACGTATTGTGCAGTACAGAGTATCATATTCTTTGTAATTATATGGTCCCTATAACTGTGGTATCTAGAGACCCTGAAGTACTCAGCAAACAGTTGAAATATGATGGAATTTTTTTACCCAAACCATAGGGAATTTGCTACAAAAAGTCTAAAAATGTTGCATTTGAAAATTGAAGCACTAAGAAGTTGAGAAATGACAAGGTTAAGATTGCCTGTTCAGCTTTGACTCTGCCCCTTTTTGTGTAAGACTATGATAGTCTTCAAAAAGAACAGGAGTACTTGTGGCACCTTAGAGACTAACAAATTTATTAGAGCATAAGCTTTCGTAGGCTACAGCCCACTTCTTCGGATGCATATAGAGTGGAACATATATTGAGGAGATATATATACACACATACAGAGAGCATGAACAGGTGGGAGTTGTCTTACCAACTCTGAGAGGCCAATTAAGTAAGAGAAAAAAAACTTTTGAAATGATAATCAAGATAGCCCAGTACAGACAGTTTGATAAGAAGTGTGAGAATACTTACAAGGGGAGATAGATTCAATGTTTGTAATGGCTCAGCCGTTCCCAGTCCTTATTCAATCCTAAATTGATCGTATCTAGTTTGCATATCAATTCCAGCTCAGCAGTCTCTCCTTGGAGTCTGTTTTTGAAGTTTTTCTGTTGTAAGATAGCCACCCGCAGGTCTGTCATTGAATGGCCAGACAGGTTAAAGTGTTCTCCCACTGGTTTTTGAGTATTATGATTCCTGATGTCAGATTTGTGTCCATTAATTCTTTTGCGTAGAGACTGTCCGGTTTGGCCAATGTACATGGCAGAGGGGCATTGCTGGCACATGATGGCATATATCACATTGGTAGATGTGCAGGTGAACGAGCCCCTGATGGTATGGCTGATGTGATTAGGTCCTATGATGATGTCACTTGAATAGATATGTGGAGAGAGTTGGCATCGGACTTTGTTACAAGGATAGGTTCCTGAGTCAGTGTTTTTGTTCAGTGATGTGCGGTTGCTGGTGAGTATTTGCTTTAGGTTGGGGGGTTGTCTGTAAGCGAGGACAGGTCTGTCTCCCAAGATCTGTGAGAGTGAGGGATCAACCCCCCCAACCTAAAGCAAATACTCACCAGCAACCACACATCACTGAACAAAAACATGGTCACCCCCTATCCACCCTCCCACACAGCCACCCTCCCACACAGCCAGCCCAAGGCCCCTTGTTAACTCTCAAATGGTGGCCCTGGAGCCAGGGATCCTATGGTGCGCCAGGCTCCAGCTGCTAATCCTGGACTGGCTGGGGAGGGATAGGACTGTGTCTCCCTCTGCACGGGGCTGCTCTCAGGCTGGGTCAGACCCATCTCTGGGAACCTCCCCCGGCTGCAGGAAGCTCCATGGCTGCTGTCTTGGGAGTCCATCTCGGAAGACAGCGCTGCTGCCATCAGCAGCACAGAAGTGATGGTGGCATGGATGGCATTGCCATCCTGACTTATGTGCTGCTGCTGGATGCAGTGCTGCCTTCAGAACTGGGTGCTTGGCCAGCCGCTGCCCTCTAGCTGCCTAGCTCTGAAGGCAGCAGCACAAAAGTAACGGTGGCAATACCACGACCCTCCTACAATAGCCTTGTGACCCTTCCCCCCCATGACCTTCTTTTTGGTCGGGACCCCCATGTTTACAATTACGTGAAATTTCAGATTTAAATATTTGAAACAGTGAGATTTATGATTTTTAAAATTCTATGACCGTGAAATTGACGAAAATGGGCTGTGAATTTGGTAGGGACAAGAAGGATGGAACAATAAGTTGCTTAGTTTACAGCAAGGGAAATTTAGGTTGGATATCAAGAAAGTCTTCTAACAATAAGAGTAGTTAAACACTGGAACAGGTTACCCAGGGAGGTTGTGGAATCCCCGTCATTGGAGGTTTTTAAGAACAGATTTGACAAACACCTGTCAGGGATGGTCTAAATATCTACCTCACTGTGGGAAGTGGTGGTGGTGGGGAAACTAGATGATTTCTTAAGGTCCCTTTCAGCCCTTCATTTGTATGATTAGTTTAAAGTATTACCTGTTCATCTATGTACATATATGTAATAGTCTCTCTTCTAAACATAAAGGGCTTATTCTGTTTACCATGTGTCACTGTCCTGGATGGGGATTATTTGAAGGACCCATAGTGTTAGAGAAGCTGGGATTGGAGTGTGGAAGGGAAATGGGGGTAGAGCAGGGATAGTGGGGATTTAGGTGTGTTATAGGGGCTGAGGCTGGAATAGGTAGGAGTGTGAGCATAGGCGCTGACTTCCTCAGTTCCCGGGGAGTGCTCAACCCCTGCACTGCCTCAGGCCCTGCCCCCACTCCACCCTTTCCCCCAAACCCCCACCCCACCTGTCCTGCCCCGACCACACCCCCCCCACTCCACTGCTTTCCCCCCCCCCCCCCCCACTACTTCATTATTCTTTGTACTGGCTAATTGTCTGCATTCTTCTCCCACAAACTTGGTTTGAAAGAGAAGCATGTATTGTTTATACTGCAGGGGTTCTCAAACTTCATTGCACTGTGACCCCTTTCTGACCACAAAAATTATTACACGACACCGGGGGGGACCGAAGCCTGAGCTTGCCCAAGCCACACTGCCCTGGGTGGTGGGGAAGCCTGAGCCCCACTGCTGTGGGTGCCGGGCACTGGCAAAGCTGAAGCCCAAGGGCTTCAGCCCCAGGCAAGGGGGCTTGTAACATGAGTCCCGCTGCCAAGGGCTGAAGCCCTTTGGCTTTGGCCCTGGGCAGGGGCCATGCTACTGGCTTCAGCCCCAGGCCCCAGCAAATCTAAGCCAGCCCTGGTGACCCCATTAAAATGGGGTCGTAACCTACTTTGAGGTCCCAACCCACAGTTTGAGAACTGCTGGTTTAGAGTGATTTGCAGGGGAGAGGGAGTCAAATCTAAATGACGAAGATTAACATCCATGCTTGGCATTGTAGGAAGTACCTCTGCTAACATTTTTTTAAAAAAGCACCAAAAAATTAAGTTAACAAGGCATAAAAATGGAAATGCCAATTGAGAGAGATTGGAATGAAACTCAGTGTTTTTTCACTTTTTTTTCCCAAATACTTTCTATCCGTTCAGTAAAATTTTCTCTGCAGATCCCCACTGTGTGGCGTTATTTGCCTTTGCTCAAGAGCCATAGAGCTCTGGTTTAGTAATTAAAATTGGGGACATATGTATGACCTGAGCCTCTACTCTAGAAGTTAAGGGTGTAAAAGATCCTCTACAACAATTTTGCCTTAGTTCCCCACTTCCTGTTGGTGGTTGAGAGCACTGGCTTCTGCATAATGTTAAGAAGACACAGATGGCTACAATCCTCCCCTCTGATCTGTCTGCAGAGACATATGCACACTCCGATTCTGGACCTCTGGATCTTATACACACAAATATTATCATTGTGTTTTCAGAGCTCCTATTCCGTTGAGATGAGTGGAGCAGTTCATTCTTCGCAGGACTATTGTTTCAGGCTGCCTGCAGCCTCAGGAAGACAATATTTCATCTATCTACAGTCATTTATCTAGAAGGGTATCTTCCAAATCATGAGGGATATAGTGGTTGCCTATTATCAAGATTTTTAGTTTGAGTTTTCTGATTTTTTTTTTTTTTTCCTCTTCAAATCCCCAACTGCTGGAAACAGTGTACTCGAGACTCTCCACTTTCATTTAAAAATTATAATAAAAAAAAATGGTTTTAATCCTTATGGTTCTGGAGAAGAACTTGAAAATGTTGACCCCTATATGCTTCAACACTAAAAGGCAAATAAACTCTCTCCTAAAAAGTTATTTACTTTTCAAAAATGTCATTTAATTTATTTATTTATTTTTTTTGGGAGGGCCTGACTCATGATTTTTTGAGTGCTTGGGATTGGCAATACTAGAGCTAGAAACATTTGTTATTAAAACATAAAGTGGAATCTTAAATTTTGGAGCACACTTCTGCACCAGCAGTAAGTAAATGGTGGATTCCAAAGCAAAGTCTGTGGTGTAATTAGGGCTCCATTATATTCCCTCACAACTTGCTGAAATGTTTCATGCTCTTAACTAGCGGCAAGCAAATTTAAATATATCACTAGTTGACTCAGACAACTTAAACCACTGATGGCAATTGTCAATAATGGTTGAAAGTTGTGCAAGCAATTAACTTTAAAAATAAGTTGGAGGGGATAATGCGTTTTATATCCGTTCAGGAAGGGCATTCCATAGAAGAAAGCACATATGGTGCATTAAGGCTGGCATTTTTGTTGGGCCCGAAAATAAACTGCAAAGAGTTACCAGTGGATAAGAGATACGAGTAGATAGGCAGGGAGAGGCAGAATTTTGCAGGCCTTAAGGGAAAGGACAAGAAGTTTGTATTTTATTAAAGTGGCAGGATTAAAAGGTAGGTGTGTGTGTGTGTGTGTGTGAGAGAGAGATACTGGGCAAGGAAGTTGAAGTGGCAGCATTTTGTATTGAGGAGAAAACAGTGATGTAGCTATCAGAGAGGCCAAAGAGGGATGAAATTACAGTAATCGAGATGGGAGATAGAACATGAATAGGAATTTTAGCTGTAGCGACTAAAAGAAAGGGATGATGTGAGAAACGTTGGAGGAAGAAATAGCAAGATTTGAACATGGTCCAGAAGTGTGAGGCACAGAAGAGGGAGGAGTAAAAGATCTCCAAATTATGGGCCTGAATATGGAGGAGAAGGGTGGTGGTCAGAGAATGGGGAAAGCAGGGATGGTTTGTAGGGAAAAGATAGTTTTGGCTGTCTTTTAAGGCATCAAGCTAGCGCAAGTATAAAGGGCAGTTTAGCCACAGTAGCACTGGTAGCGGCAGCACAGCTGAGCCATGCCAAGTACAAACCTGCCTGAAACCGGTGAGAATGTTCTCAGCGTGGCTTAGCCGTCCCTCTGCTGATGGAAACCATGCTACTGCAGCTGTTTATACTTGCGTTACCTCAGTGAGAGCTAACGTGAATACATGTACATAAGCAGGGGAATCACATCCCTAGCTTGTAGTGTAGACACAGCCAAGTCTGGAATACTGATAAAATCCTCACTTTCAATAAATTATTTCTTTTAAGCAAGGGTAAATAATTTCTCTTCAAGAAGGCAGTGGTACTCTGCCAAAGGAAATGTTGAGATTCTCCAGTAATGAACTCAATGCTTCCCCACAAAACTTTACAAACCAGGAAGAATACGGACTTAACTGTCAGGTGGCAGCCTAAATCTCTTTGAGGATTTCTAGAACCTCAGAGGCTAATACTGATCTAAACTCAGAAGAATCTATATTTATACTGCTTGGTATCACATAGAAACTGACAATCATATGCATGTCCCCAAACATGGAGATAATCAGAATCCACCAAGCTGTTAATTGCCAGAGTAAATTAATGGAAGGATAGCCAAATAACCTGTGACAGTTGATACATGATCATTTCCTGTGAGAAGATTCTCACCTCAAACAATACCAATAACATCTTCAGTTCATTTTTAAAATGGATTTGTTTCTACAATTAATCATTTACTTTGGCCTAGCCAGGGCCGGCTCCAGGCACCAGCTGAGCAAGCAGGTGCTTGGGGCAGCCAAGGGGAGGGGGCGGCACGTCTGGCTCTTCGGTGGCAATTCGGCGGAGGGTCCCTGTCCCTCTCGGATGGAAGGACCTGCCGCCGAAGAAGAAAGCGGTGCGGTGGAGCTGCTGCCGATCGCAATCGCGGCTTTTTTTTTTTTTTTTCCCCCCCCGCCGCTTGGTGCGGCAAAAACCCTGGAGCCGGCCCTGGGCCTAGCCATAGGTTATTCTCTGGTATTGGGTTTATTTTGTTCCACAATAACACCTTGTACTTTATTAGATAGTGTTGTATTTTCCCTGGTAATAGCTGATCTGAGAGTAGAGATGGTTGCTTCCACCGTATAACAAAGCATATTCATTTCAGGACTTTGGCTGAACCTAATTGAACCAGTCCAGTCTGCAAATAGAGTAATAGCGTTTTATAAACTCAGAAAAATGTTTTGCATTTAAAAGGTAGCCAAATGTTTCCTTTTCTTTTGATTAATCTCTTTCTCTTTGGTTAATCAACACTTAACAAAACAGAAGCAACTATACTTTTCAGCTACTTCAATTTGACTACACCACCATTAGTTGTGAGTACTATATATGGTTGTGTACTGAGAAATATTAACAAGCATATCAATTATGCTAGCTTGTTACTGTGTTTATAATTCTAATTCTGTGATGATTGCAGAAGCCTGGAAAAAGTTTAATGTACCTGCCTCTTCAGTGCAGAGTCCAAATCATAATTATACAATTCCTCCTAAGAAAGGCTTTATTATAATGATATGCACTAGTTCTGTTACTTCTGTATTTATATGAACATCTAATTGAGGCAACGTCCCACTTGTCAGTAATGATTTGAGACATTCTTTTTGTGCCTAAATTAAATGGCTGAGTATATATTGATTAGTTTTTTATTTAATTATAAATCTGAATCTACTAGTGTCAGCTTGAATTTTCTTATGTACTCTTTCTTATATACCCTTTTTTGGCCAGAAATGATGTACTTCATTATTAATATTGCTGTAAATTAATAGCTCTTGACTGAAACTTGGCCTAAAGGATCTGAAACCAAAAATTGATGCTGCTTTGATTTGTACCTTTCCTTTGTATTGAGTTCATTTTTTGAGACTTGTAAGTGTGGCATCTTTTGCAAAATGAAAAAAATGGAAAAGCCTTCTCTTCTTTCTTTGATGTGTTGGTCTTCCACATCTTAAGGTTAAATTTATAAGGTTTATTTATACATGTTCAGGTATGCACACTTAGTTCTTCCAGAACCCATATAAAAATACTTCGAGTATTCTTCTGACCTCTGAGTGTCCCAGCAAATAGACAGTAAACGAGCTAATGGTTAAAATGTAAATTTCCCTTTCACAATCGAGGGGTTATTTTCAGTTACAGAAATAGTGATTTTGTCTTGTATGTAATGTTTCAATAAAGCTCCATTCAGGTTTGATTGCTTTAGTAATACAATCTAAATTATTTTGTTATTTATAGAATATTAAGTTATTCTGAATGCCTTTTCTCTTTAACTTCATTGTTCATGGTCAAAGCTTCAGTAGATCATAATTGAGAACCATAAAAAAACCTGTTGGACAGAAAACAAGCCGTCATTGAGTATTACCTAGGAACACTACTATATGTAGAAGTAATATAAAATCTGACTCTTCAAGTGACTGCACATGTCCGTTGCACTTCAGGTGTTTTGTGTGCTAAGTGCATCAGAGTCAGAGATTTTTTTTTTTTCCTTCGTGGTAATAGTCGGGGGAAGTGGGGACACATGCACCTTCTGCTGCCTCTTGCTACTGTATGATGGCATAAAGGGACGAGCCGCCCCAGACCCCACTGAATTCTTTCCTACCGCCCATGATTGGTAGTCAGAACGTGTTGGCTTGCTTTTGCAAGTTTTTTCCCTCACGGAATTTATCTTATATTTCTATAAATAGGCGGTATGGTTAGATAGTAGTTGTTTAGATTAGTATAGGTTTTATTTGTTTTTTTCTTTATTTTCTTGGAACATCTGTTCCCTCTGGTTTTGAGGTGATAACAGCTGGTACTGGGGCATGCCTCGTTCTCTGGGGTTTCAGCATTGTGTTGGCTACAAAAGATGTATGTTGGCAAGTGATCCTCATTCCACCTGCCTAAAGTGCCTTGGTAAGGGTCACATAAGGTTGCCAAATTTGTAAAGACTTTAAGCGCTGAATGAAGAAAAACTGAGAGGCAAGACTGTGCCACATCCTTATGAAGGCTGTCATGCAGTCTCCTTCTGAGCCTTCCTACTTAAGGAGAACACAGAATGCTTGGTCATTGGTGAAGATTGTCCTCTGGACGTTGCCTCAAATCATTGGCACTGATCTGCTTCCCTGGTGCCGAGGAAGAAACGAGAGGTCGAAATCATCCAATTAGTCAAGACTTAGTTCTGCTAGATCATCAAGGTCCCCAGTGCCATCCACTAGTAAGCACTCAGGAGGATAGAGGAATGGGTCCTCTTGCAAAAGACACTCGCTGGTACCAACCCTTTCACATAAGGGGTGTTGACTCCGTCACTAATATCTGGGCTGTCAAGACCATCCCCTGCCACAGTACTGACCACCTGTGCAACAAAATCAACAACAAGAAAATCTCTCAGTACCAACAATGCCTGAGGCATATGTAGCAGCATGAGACCTACTCTGCCTTTCGGTGCCGGAATCCTTAATGGTAAAGGAAACAGCTCACCCTGTACTGATGCATCCTCAGGCCCTTGCTACGGACTTACCTTAGGCTTCTGATCAGCCGTCAGTCCAGTGTGGGGGATAAAGCATTGGAATATCCGGCATTTTCTCAACTAATTTAGTCTAGGGGTCAACCTACCGTGATATTCCTAGTACCAGTATCCCCAGGGCTGCAACCCGGATGTCAGCACCATCGTGATGGGCTGAGGGTCCTCCATGATGGAGTCTGAGGTAGGTTCTTATGCCCCTTCCCCTTGACCTAGATGAGGGCATTCCCTTTCTCCTTCATCAAGGGAATTTTGTTACTGATACTCACCAGATGTCCAGAGGCAGTCAGAGAGAGAGAAATTTGGAGCACTGATGGTTGGGGTCCTATTCCATACCCATGCCCATGTGGAACCCATGGGGCATGCCCCCAGTTTCTAGATCCTACTTGGTTCCTCAGTCTTTTGGTAGTGATGCCTGGTAGGAGATCTAATGTTGATACCGAGCAAAACCCTCAAGGCCTGCAAGCTTTGACACCTGCACCCACTACAGCACAAGAGGATCAGCCTCAGCCTCCTTTATATTTGTTGTCCTCACAACATGCTCAGACTGTAGCTCCTCAAGATACCTCACTGGTCCAAGATGACGAGAGGGCTTACCACGATCTTTTAAAGAGAGTTGCTACCTCTCTTGAAATACCTGTTGAGGTGGTCCATAGTCTTGTGGACATTCTGGGTTCAGCAGGGCCTTCGAGAGTGGCTCTCCTTATCAACGAAGCCCCCTATTGGAACCTAACAAATCCTTGCAGCCAATGCTATCCTCTCTGCCTCTAACAGCTAAGATAACCAAGAGAAGGTACCATTTCCCTTCTCAACGCTATGAATGTTTTTATGCCAATTCCTTGTCAGGTTCCTTTGTAGTCACAGCAGTAAATGAAAGATGGTCTTCTACCCCAAAAGGACAAGGGACTCTACCTTTTTGGTAGAAAGATTTATTTCACAGCTGGCCAACAATTTAATATCTAGCCAGCAAATTTTATTGGCTTGGTATGACTTCTCCCTCTGAGACAATATACTAAAGTTCTCAGACAAGTTGCCAGACGATGCCAGACAGGGATTTTTAGGCCACCATAGAAGGGGGGAAATTGGAGATTAGGATCTCACTGCTAGTTGCCGTAGATGGGGCAGTTTTGACATCTAGAGCCATGTCATCCGCAATAACTATGCACAGATGTTTGTGCCTTCAACCATCTGGTCTCACACAGGATGTCCAGCAGACTATCCAGGATCACCCCTTTTGAAGGCCCTACTTTCTTTTCACAGAAGATGGAAGAGGAGCTCCACACTCTGAAGAGTTTGAGGGCTATGCTTAAATCATTGGGAATTTATACTCTTTTCTTTTAGGGTAATAATAATAAAAAAAAAAAAGCAATTCTGTCCTCCGTCTCTGCGGAGATACCCCCTCTTCCCACCTTGGCAGCCTGGCCATTCCAGAAACAGGAGGAAACTACAGCAGACCTCAACCTCCTCAGTTTTCTTCCACAGCGGGTTCTTAGTCTGGAAATCCCAAGCAGTCTGTTTGACTGCCTTGTCAAGGACAGGATACCAGATCACTTTGTTTGAGTTCCTCCCTCCCTTATTTACTTTCCAACAGGTTATCCCACTTCCTATTTGTGTGGTCCTATTTTACCACAGACCAATTGTGTCCTACGTGTTGTGGAACAGGGATACACCCTGCAGTTTATTTCCATCCCTCCCTCCGACCCCCCTTCCCATCCGTCTTCAGGGACCACTCTTATGAGCCTGTGCTCTTCCAGAAGGTCCAGTCTCTCCTCCATTTGGGGGTTATCGAAGAGGGTTCTCCCCATTCTCCAAGGGAAGAATTTCTGTTCTCGTTACTTATTGATTCCAGAGGCAAAAGGAGGCCTCAGGCCCATATTTGACCTGCAAAATCTGACCAAATATATAAAGAAAACAAAGCTTTGCACAGTGACCTTGGCCTCCATCATCCCCACTCTGGATCCTGGAGACTGGTATGCTGCTCTTAACTTGAAAGATACATGTTTTCAAGTGGCTATCCATCAAAGCCACAGGAGATTCCTTAAGTATCTGGTCACCAACACCCATTATCAGTTTAGTCTTTCCTTTTGGCCTGTCCACTGCCCCATGAGTATTTACAAAATGCATGGTGGCAACGGCTGCATACCTAAGGAAAACTGGGGGGCAAGAATTTTATTACCTAGATGGCTGACTGGCTGGTATGAGGTTGATCTGAGCTCCAAATAAAAGTCAGTCTCTCCAAGATCTGATCCCTCTTCAGGGTCTGTTGATAAACAATATTCTCCCCGATTCAGAGAGTAGAATTTATTGGGGAAGTTTTGGATTCTACAATAACGTGGGTGTTCCTACATCAAGCCAGATTCCAGGCAATGTTAAAAATTACCATAGAGCTCAAAGCCCATCTGCTTTCAACAGAGCAATTACCTGACTACTGGGTATGTGTATGTATTTGATTCGGCATGCCAGATTTCATCTCAGAAAGTTTCAGAGCTGGTTAAAATCAGTGTACTCCCTAGCTTGTCACCCATTAGACATGCTGGGTTGAGTGCCCACAAGAGAACTAGCCTTCTTGGACTGGTGGATGGATCTGGGCATTGTATGTATGGGAGTTTCCTTTGCCCCTTCCTTACCCACGCTGACTCTGGTTATGGACACTTCATTCAATTTGAATGAATTAATACCAGTGGGGCTGGATACTATTCACCTGAGGATACTGAAGGAATTAGTTGAAGATATCTCAGAGCCAATAATATTTGGCAATATTTGGCAAAATAATATGGCAATAATATTTACAAACTTATGGTTGACAGGAGAGGTCCCAGAAGACTGGAGAAGGCGTAGTGCACTGCCCATCTTTAAAAAGGGGGGAAAGGAGGCCCTGGCAAGCTATAGACTAGTCAGCCTGACTTCGATAGTTGGAAAGTTACTAGAGCAATGTATATAACATTCAATTTGTGAATACCTGGAAGATGAAGGGGGGTAATCCCTAGCAGCCAGCATGGATTTACCAAGAACAAATCATGCAAAACCAGCTTGCTTTACTTTGACAGGGTAACTGATTTGGTGGATAGAGGGGGAATGTGGTGGCCATAATGTACCTGGACTTCAGCAAGGCTTTTGACACAGTCCCACACAACGTTCTGATAAGTAAGCTGGAGAAATGCAGGCTTGATAGAACTGCCATTAAGTGGATAAATAATTGGTTAAACAACTGCAAATGAAGAGTAACTATTAATGGAATGATGTCAGATTGGAAGGAGGTCTCAAATGGGGTTCCACAGGGATCTGTTCCGGGTCTGGTGTCATTTAACATCTTTATTAATTACTTGGATGTAGGAATAGAGAGCATAATGATCAAGTTTGCAGATGATAACACAAAGCTGGGGATGGAATGGCCAATATTTTGGAGGATAGCACTAAAATTCAGAGAGATCTTGATGAATTTCATTTTGGTGTCTAGTTCTCCAATTTATCAAAGACAAATATAAGGTGCTATACTTGGAGAAGAAAAAACAAATGGGCAAATATAGAATGGGGGGAAACTGGGTTGGCAGCAGCACTGCTGAGAAGGATCTGGGATTTGTGGTGGATCACAGCCTCAACATGAGTCAACAATACGATGCGGTTGCAAAAAAAAGCAAATGTAATTTTAGATTGCATTAACAGAGGAATAGCGTGCAAGTCCTGGGTGGTGATAGTACCACTCTATTCGATGCTGGTTAGGCCTCAGCTGGAGTGCTGTGTCCAATTTTGGTCACCAATGTGTAGAAAGAATATAGAGAACCTGGAAAGGATTCAGAGGTGAATGATAAAGATGATCAGAGGGATGGAATACAAGCCATATGAGCAAAGCCTGAAGGAACTGGGTTTGTTTACTTTGGAAAAGAGGGGATTAAGGCGGGATATGATAGCGGTTTTCAGATACTTGAAAGGCTGCCACAAAAAAGATGGAGAAAAGTTCTCTCTTGCCACAGAGGGTAGGACAGGAGGCAATGGGTTCAAACTGCAGTGTAGCAGGTTTAGATTAAATCTCAGGAAAAATGTCCTAACTGTAAGAATAGTAGGACAATGGAACAGACTGCCTCAGGAGGTTGTAGAAGCTTTTTCACTGGAGGAGGTTTTCAAAAGGAGTTTGGATAGCCATCTGTCTTGGATGGTTTGGACACAACAGGTCCTGCATCTTGGAGGAAGGTTGGACTGGATGGCCCTTGTGGTCCCTAGTAACCCTATGATTCTCTAGGTTGGGGAGCTCACCTAGGAAATCTACGGACTCAGCATCTATGGTCTCCTCAAGATTTGGGCTCTCCACAAAAATATGTGGATTGTGAGCTATTCATCTGGCTTTTCTCCTCATATCAAGGGAGAGGCCCCACAAGTCCTCATGGACAACACTGTAACAATTTTATATTTGAACATGCAGAGAGTGGCCAGATCAGATAGTCATTGTTTAGAAGTGATACATTGTTTAGAAGTGAGTTTTGTTATCACCAGAACAATACATTTCAAAGCCTCCCACCTTCCTGGTGTTCAGTACAGCTGTGTGGATCTCCTGAGCAGAACATTCAGTGAGAATTACGACTGGTCTCTGAGCCTGGATATAGTGTGATTCATTTTTCAAATCTGGGGGTCGGTGTGTCTCCTAGACATATTGGCTACTTGTCTCAACAGAATATGCCAGCTTCTTTTTGTTCTAGGGAGGTCTTTAGTCAAGGATCTTTGACCAGACTCTTTCCTACTGTCTTGAAAAAAGAAACCACTGTTTGCCTACCACTCCTGTACCTCCCCAGATGTTGCTCAAGGTCAAGCAGGATCATGCTCGCATGATCCCCATAGCACCAGCGTGGTCTCACCAGCATTGGTTCACCAGTCTGGTGAGCCTGTTTGCTGAGGCTCCTTTGATACTACCTTCAGAAGCCAATCTGAACTTCCAAGACCACGGCTGCCTGCTACATCTGATGGCCTGAATGCTCCATGGTTAATGTCTCAGGAGGCAGTGTTCGGGGAATGTGCAAAACATCCTCATGAATACCAGAAAGTCACCTACTAAACATGCTTAACAGTTGAAGTGGAAATAATTATCCTTATGGTCAAAGCAAAAGGATGTTTCACCAGTCCTGGCCTCTATACCACGTTTTGGACTATTTGTTCCACCGAAAACAACAAGGCCTATCAATTAGGTCCATCAGAGTTCATCTGGCAGCTATTTCTGCTTTCCACCTGTGGGGGAAAGCAACTGTGGGCTGTTTTGGTATTTTCTAATCCTGTGTCAATCAGATCTGGACAGGGTCTGGTCGGTTTAAATCCCCATGTCATAGCACCATGGAGTCCAAGGGAGGAATGGGATCTAACTCAGGTGATGGTTTCACCCTTTGAACGAAGGGCTACTTGCTCCTTACTGCGTCTCTCTATGAAAGTAGTATTTTTGGTAGCTGTTACCTCCGTGAGAAGAGTGACAGAATTACAAGCTTTGGTAGCTGACTCTCCTTAATGCAGTTTTTTTAATAAGGAAAAGGTATACATATGTCTGCATCCAAAATTCCTGACTAAAGTATCATAAAATCATAGAAGATGAGGGCTGGAAGAGACATCAGGAGATCATCTAGTCCAACCCCCTGCTCAAAGCAGGACCAGCCCCAACTAAATCATCCCAACTAGGGCTTTGTCAAGTCAGGCCGTAAAACCCCCTAAGAATGGAGATTCCACCGCCTCCCTAGGTAACCCATTCCAGTGCTTCACCACCCTCCTAGTGAAATAGTGTTTCCTAATATCCACCCTAGACCTCCTCCACTGCAACTTGAAACCATTGCTTCTTGTTTTGTCATCTGTCACCACTGAGAACAGCCTAGCTCCACCCTCTTTGGAACCTCCTTTCAGGTAGTTGAAGGCTACTATCAAATCCCCCCCCCCCCCATTCTTCTGCAGACTAAAAAGCCCAGTTCCCTCAGCCTCTCCTTATAAGTCATGTGCCCCAGCCCCCTAATCATTTTTGTTGCCCACCACGGGACTGTCTCTAATTTGTCCACATCCTTTCTGTAGTGGGGACCCAAAACTGGACGCAATCCTCCAGGTGTGGCCTCACCAATGCCGA
Organism: Emys orbicularis; assembly: GCF_028017835.1. Taxonomy (NCBI): domain Eukaryota; kingdom Metazoa; phylum Chordata; order Testudines; family Emydidae; genus Emys; species Emys orbicularis. Next base: position 26,903,513 of record NC_088683.1, on the reverse strand, counting down.
ATAGAGGGGACTAATCAGTTCCCTCAATCTGCTGGCAATGCTCCTACTAATGCAGCTCAATATGCTGTTAGCCTTCTTGGCAACAAGGGCACACTGACTCGTATCCAGTTTCTCGTCCACTGTAATTCCCAGGTCCTTTTCTGCAGAACTGCCGCTTAGCTAGTTGGTCCCCAGCCTGTAGCAGTGCATGGGATTCTTCCATCCTAAGTGCAGGACTCTGCACTTGTCCTTGTTGAACCTCATCAGATTTCTTTTGGTCCAATCCTCCAATTTGTCTAGGTCACTCTGGACCCCATCCCTACCCTCTAGCGTATCTACCTCTCCCCCCAGCTTAGTGTCATCCCCAAACTTGCTGAGGGTGCTATCCATCCCATCATCCAGATAATTAATGAAGATGTTGAACAAAACTGACTCCTGGGGCATTCTGCTTGATACTGGCTGCCAACTAGACCAGGCCTGCACAACTCGTAAAGCGGCGAGGGCCATATTACTCCAAAGAAAACAGCTGAGGGCCGAAACCCCCCGGCCCCGCGGAAACATCCCCTCCCCCCCCCAGCACCGCCCAGCCCCGCGGAAACAAACCCGCCTTCCCCAGCACCGCCCCGCCGAAACAGCTAAGGTTTGGGGGGGAGGGTGTGTGATACTTTATTAAGAATTTTTCAATTAAATCAAACAATTTTTTAAATTATTTTAATTTTTTTAATTAATCATGGAAAAATTAAAAACATCTGTTCCGTTGAAAGAAAACATTTGTACTTTTCATAATTACCTTGCAAATTTAATGAGAAATATTACATCTCTTTTCGGCAACAAGCTTGTCGCATTTGGGGGTCATATTTGAAGTGGATATTTTCATAATGTCTTCTAAATGGTCGTCAGTCAGAGAAGAAAGTTGCTTGTTTTTATTCATGTTCATGATGGAAAATGTTTGTTCACATATGTAAGTGCGTCCAAAAATGCTGAACGTTTTCAGTGCAACTTCATTGTCCAGACTTTTGTAGAAGTCCCGCAAGCTGCTTTCTCTGTGCTTATTTCGGTAAACTGCTGAACACTGAAGTTCAATAACCTCCAACTGCAAATCTAGTGGCACTTCCTCTGGATCCACAGAAAAGGGATCTTCAATCAGCTTCAACTGGACGTCTTCTTCTTTAGACAAAGTAAGTCTTCTGTCAAATTCTTCAATCAAAAGAATGATGTGCTTTGCGTATTTTTCTCCTAACTCGGCGTGTTTGTGCTGAGGGATACGCTGTGCACAAGTGGGAAAGTGACACATTTCACCTTTTGACAGCTGACTTCTGAAAAGTTTCAATTTCATTTTGAAAGCTTTCACTGCTGCACACATTTGAAATGTAAGTTGATTTTTTCCCTGAAGTTGAATGTTGAGATAATTCAGGTGTGCTGTAATATCACAAAAGAAAAAGAGATCTTGATTCCAGGACTCATTTTCAAGCTCTGGGAATTTTATTGGCCCATTTTCTAGGAATTTTGCTACCTCCTCTTTCAAAGCAACAAAACGCTGGAGCACTCTTCCTCGACTCAACCACCTCACTTCTGTATGGTAGATTAAGTCATTGCACTCGGTGTCTACCCCTTCAAGAAAGGCTTGAAATGTCCTATGTTTTAGTCCTCTAGAACGGATGTAGTTTACAATGGAAACTACCACTGACATTACATGCTCAAATTTTAAGACTTTGCTACACAAAACCTGCTGATGCATAATGCAGTGATGTTTGGTTATTTCTCTCCCGATAAATTCTTCAAGAAGAGTAACTGCTCCAACATTTTTTTGGCACATAGCTGGAGCACCATCAGTACAAATGGCCACCAAGTTTGTGAAATCTAATCCCGACTTATCATTCGTGCACTTTATCACTTCACTGGAGATTTCTTTTCCGGTTGTGCGACCCGTCATGGAGCACATGCCAGCAAGTTCTTCAGTAATTTCAAAGTTTTTATCAATACCTCTAATAAAAATAAGAAGTTGGGCGGTGTCTTTTAAATCGGTGCTTTCATCCATAGCTAGGGAGTAAAAGCAGAATTCACTGACTCTCTGCTTTAACTGATCACTTAAATTGGTAGAAATGCCAGCTATTCTTCTCCGTACAGTCATGCGTGATAGACTGACATTCTCAAATATTCCCCTCTTTTCTGGACATAACTCAGATACAGCAATCAACATACACTTTTTTAATAACTCGCCTTCTGTCAAGCATTTCCCAGCAGCAGCAATTTCCTTAGAAATTTTAAAGCTTACTTTAGTAACTGTATCGTTCTCAGTGCTCACTTTCTTGAAAATTTGCTGTTCTCTACTAAAGTTTTTCGCTAAACTGGCTGCTTTAATTATTTTTTCATTTGGGCTCAATTTGGCGAGATTGGGATGCTTAGTTTCAAAGTGCCACCGAAGGTTGTATTCTTTCGGAACGGCTAACGTTTCGCGACACACGAGGCACAGTATTTTGTCTTTGGAAATAGTATATAAGTATTTATTCGTCCATTCAGTGTTGAAAACTCTGTGCTCTGATTCTATTTTTCTCTTTTTCTTTTCACTCATGGTATCCATTATGAAGCTCAAGATTTTGTTGAATAAATTCACACACAAGGGAAACACTCACAGTCACACACAAAGAGAAGAGATCTCACGGCGCATGGCACACTAGCAAGGCACTGACGGTGTGTGGAAGCCTGTAGGTCCAGGGGTCACTATATTACTGCACACAGCAGTCAATCAATGCAGTTGTAGATAAATCTCTGCATTATGCATTTTTGTATAACTTTTATATGACTTTGTATTGAACCTTGGTACTATGTTATAGCGGGCTCCTAAGATAGTATAATTAAGGTAAAAGAAAAATTTCTTCTGTGCAAATTTTTGAAGCAGAGTTCAAATTTGTGTGCCATGAGGCAAATGCGCCCAAGTGAGTAAAATGCTTATACATTTAAAAAGTTTTAATTTGCAATTTGTGTCAATTTATATGGGTTTTCAGATAGACATCATAAGTAAAAAAAGAAAAACAAAAGTTTGTGTTTTAAATTGAAATTTTTCCTAAAAAATATCAATAAATGATTATCAGCCAAGAATAAGATATGTAATTACAAATGCATTTTAATTTCCTTATTGGTCGAAATGTCAAAGATGGCTAAACTAACCTTACTGTTTTTCCCTGCGATCTTTTTCATTTGCCCATTCAATATAAACTCTGTCCAGATCTATCAGTCCTCAATCCAGCTGGTAACTCTTAATACACATCAGCACCCCACATAGAACCCCCCCCCCTCGCTAGTTTCCCAATACACACAGATTTTTCCTCCCTCCCTCCCAGTGCCCTTCCCCACAGCCCTACCACCACAACTAAACAATGCCCCACACAGACCCCCAGTGCCCTGACACACACAGATCTCCCTCACTGCCCAGCACCCCCAACAGGCCCCCACTGCCTAGCACCCCAAAACACACAAACCTCCCCCACTGTCCAGCGCCCTCCACACCCTCACAACCCAGCACCCCCCGCACATCTCCGAGACACTCACTCCACCACACCCTTCCCCCTTCCCTGGCCGCACTCACCAGCCCTGCTGGGAGGTCTCTGGCTCCTAGGGTGAGAGCGGCAAGGGGAGTCTCCAGTGGTGAGCGGGAGCCTGTTCGCATCGGTTCGCGGGAACCAGTTGTTAAATTTAGAAGCCCTTTTAGAACCAGTTGTCCTGTGCGGGACAACCGGTTCTAAAAGGGCTTCTAAATTTAACAACCGGTAAGTTGAAGTGACCAGGACCGTAGCTGGGGGGGAGCAGAGGGAGCGGCTGCTCCCCCTGAGCACATTATCCAAAAGTGGCGCCTTAGGAGCTGACCCCATGGGTGCTCCAGCTCTCCGCCCCGCTCCCCGGCCCCAGCTCACCTCCGCTCCGCCTCCGAACACTCTGTGCCGCTTCTCCCCCTCCCCCCCCTCTTCCCGCGAATCAGCTGTTCGTGCGGGAAGCCTGGGAGGGCAGAGAAGCAAGCGGTGGCTTCGCGCTCAAGCCCAGGGAGGCGGAGACGGAGCGGAGGTGAACTGGGGTGGGGGGAGCCGCCCGCGCCACAGCAGGTAACCCGGGGGGAGGGGCGCGGAGGGGAACCGCTCCCTGCCCCAGCTCACCTCTGCTCCGCCTCCCTGGGCCTGAGCGCGAAGCCGCCGCTTGCTTCTCAGCCCTCCCAGGCTTCCTGCGCGAACAGCTGATTCGCGGGAAGCGGGGGGGCTGCAAGCTCAGCTTGACCCGGTGCTCCAGGCACTGCATGGTGGCGGCGTGGCCCGGCTCCAGCCGAGCGGCGTGGCTGTAGCGCCGCCAGCCACCTCCAGGCAGCGCGGTAAGGGAGCAGGGAGGGGGTGTTGGATAGAGGGCAGGGGAGTTCAGAGGAGTGGTGGGGGGGTGGATAGGGGTCGGGGTGGTCAGATGGCAGGGAACAGAGGGATTGAATGGGGGCAAGGGTCCCGGGGGCAGTCAGGAAGGAGCAGGGGTTGGATGGGGCGGTGGGAGGCAGTCAGGGGCAGGGGTTCCAAGGGTGGTCAGGGGACAGGGAGAAGGGGTGGTTGGATAGGGAATCAGGAGAGGAGTTGGATGGGGCGGCGGAGGGCAGTCAGGGGACAGGGAAGGGGGTGGATGGGGCAGGAGTCCCGGGGGGGGTGGGCATCAAGGAACGCGGGGGGTTGGATGGGGCAGGAGTCCCGGGGGGGTGGGCCAAAAAGTGCTCAGGACGGGGGCAGTGGCTGAGCCCCGTGTCCTGCGGGGGGGGGCGCCGAGGGCTCCGTGCCCGTGTCCCGCTTCGGGCAGTGGCAGCGGCGCGCGAGGGCTCAGTGTCCTGCTTGAGGCGTCGCGCGTGGGCTCCATGTCCCACTTGGGGCGGGAGGTGGAGGCGCGGCAGTGCGCGAGGGCTCCCTGCCCGTGTCCCGCTTGGGGTGGGGGTGGAGGCGCGGCGGTGCGCGAGGGCTCCATCCCCGTGTCCCGCCTGGGGTGGGGGTGGGGGGGCGGTTTCGTGCGCCGCGGCCGCTCGGGATCTCTCCCTCCCTCCCAGGTTTGAGAGCCTGGGAGGGAGGGGGAGACCCCGAGCGGCCGCGGCGCACGAAACAGCTGATTCGCGCGCCGCTGCTCCTCCTCCCTCCCAGGCTTGAGAGTGAGCCCCCGCGGGCCGCACAGTGATTCCCCGCGGGCCGCATGTTGTGCAGGCCTGAACTAGACATTGAGCTGTTTATCACTACCCAATGAGCCAGACGATCTAGCCAGCTTTCTATCCACCGTATTCTGCTGCTCTCTTCTTCCTTTTGTCAGGATCCTGAACTCGACCATCTCATGGTCACTGCTGCCCAGGTTGCCACCCACTTCTACTTCCCCTACCAATTCTTCCCTGTTGGTTCCTCCAGCACGTGCACCAGGAAGTTGTCCCCAACACTCTCCAAAAACTTCCTGGATTGTCTGTACACTGCTGTATTGCTCTCCCAGGAGATGTCAGGGTGATTGAAGTCCCCCTTGAGAACCAGGGCCTGTGATCTGGAAACTTCTGTTAGTTGTCTGAAGAAAGCCTTGTCTACCTCATTCTCCTGGTCTGGTGGTCTGTAGCAGATGCCCACCAAGACATCACCCGTGTTGCTCTCACCTCTAAACTTAAACCAAAGACTCTCAACAGGCTTTTCTCCAGTTTCATACTGGAACTCTGAGCAAACATACTGCTCTCTTCCATACAGTGCAACTCCTCCATCTTTTCTCCCTCGCCTGTCCTTTCTGAACAATTTATACCCAGTCATGTGAGTTAACCCACCAAGTCTCTGTTATTCCAATCACATCATAGTTCCTTGACTGTGCCAGGACTTCCAATTCTTTCTGCTTGTTTCCCAGGCTTCTTGCATTCGTGTACAGGCACCTAAGATAACTAGCCGATTGCCTTACTTTCTCAGTATGGATCAGCAGGCTTCCCCTGTTGCACCCTCCTCCTTGTGTTTCCTCCTGGTATCCCACTTCCTCACTTACCTCTGGGCTTAGGTCACCATCCCCTGGCGAACCTAGTTTAAAGCCCTCCTCACTAGGTTAGCAAGCCAGCCTGCGAAGATGCTTTTCCCTCTCTTAGGTGGATCCCATCCCTTCCTAGCAATCTTCCTTCCTGGAACAACATCCCATGGTCGAAGAATCCAAACCCTCTTTCCAACATCACCTACGCAACCACCCATTTACCTCCACAATTCGATGGTCCCTACCTGGGCCTTTTCCTTCAACAGGGAGGATGGACAAGAACACGACTTGCACCTCAAACTCCTTTATCCTTCTTCCCAGAGCCACGTAGTCTGCAGTGACCCACTCAAGGTCATTCTTGGCAATATAATGGGTGCCCAAGTCCTTGTACCGCTACCCCTTCCTACTTCTTTACATGATCAGTCTCGGCAGACGCTCCATCACATCCTGAATTCTAGCTCCAGGCGAGCAGCACGCTTCTCAAGTCTCTCGGTCTGGACAGCAGATGGATGACTGTTCACTGGGGGAAGGAGACCAAAGACCTGAGGTAAGTGGGGAAATGGGATACCGGGAGGAAGCACGAGCAGGAGAGGGCAAGAGGGGAGGACTCCTGTCTCATACTGAGAAATCAGGACAATCAGCGAGTTATCTTAAGTGCCTATACACAAATGCAAGAAGCCTGGGAAACAAGCAGGGAGAACTGGAAGTCCTGGCACAGTCAAGGAACTATGATGTGATTGGAATAACAGAGACTTGGTGGGATAACTCACATGACTAGAGTACTGACATGGATGGATATAAACTGTTCAGGAAGGACAGGCAGGGCAGAAAAGGTGGGGGAGTTGCATTGTATGTAAGAGAGGAGTATGACTTCTCAGAGCTCCGGTATGAAACTGCAGAAAAACCTCAGGGTCTCTGGATTAAGTTTAAAAGTGTGAGCAACAAGGGTGATGTCATGGTGGGAGTCTGCTATAGACCACCAGACCACCTCACCAGGGGGATGAGGTGGACGAGGCTTTCTTCAGGCAACTAACAGAAGTTACTAGATCACAGGCCCTGATTCTCATAGGAGACTTTAATCACCCTGATATTTGCTGGGAGAGCAATACAGCGGTGCACAGACAATCCAGGAAGTTTTTGGAAAGTGTAGGGGACAATTTCCTGGTGCAAGTGCTGGAGGCACCAACTAGGGGCAGAGCTCTTCTAGACCTGCTGCTCACAAACCGGGAAGAATTAGTAGGGGAAGCAAAAGTGGATGGGAACCTGGGCGGCAGTGACCATGAGATGGTCGAGTTCAGGATCCTGACACAAGGAAGAAAGGAGAGCAGCAGAATACGGACCCTGGACTTCAGAAAGCAGACTTTGACTCCCTCAGGGAACTGATGGGCAGGATCCCCTGGGAGAATAACATGAAGGGGAAAGGAGTCCAGGAAAGCTGGCTATATTTTAAAGAATCCTTATTGAGATTGCAGGAACAAACCATCCCGATGTGTAGAAAGAATAGTAAATATGGCAGGCGACCAACTTGGCTTAACAGTGAAATCCTTGCTTATCTTAAACGCAAAAAAGAAGCTTACAGGAAATGCAAGATTGGACAAATGACCAGGGAGGAGTATAAAAATATTGCTCAGGCATGCAGGAGTGAAATCGGGAAGGCCAAATCACACTTAGGGTATGTCTACACTACGAAATTAGGTCGAATTTATAGAAGCCGGTTTTATAAAAATCGGTTGTATACAGCCGATTGTGTGTGTCCCCACATAAAATGCTCTAAGTGCATTAAGTCGGCGGACCGCGTCCACAGTACCGAGGCTAGCGTCGACTTCCGGAGCGTTGCACTATGGGTAGCTATCCCACAGTTCCCGCAGTCTCCGCCGCCCATTGGAATTCTGGGTTGAGATCCCAATGCCTGAATGATGCAAAACAGTGTCGCGGGGGGTTCTGGGTACATGTCGTCAGGCCCCTCCCCCTCCGTCAGAGCAACGGCAGACAATCGATTCGCGCCTTTTTACCTGGGTTACCTGTGCAGACAACATACCACGCCAAGCATGGAGCCCGCTCAGCTCAGCTCATCGTCACCATATGTCATCTGGGTGCCGGCAGACGTGGTACTGCATTGCTACACAGCAGCAGCTAATTGCCTTTTGGCAGTAGACGGTGCAGTAGGACTGGTAGCCTTCATAGGCGATCTGGGTGCTGGCAGACGTGGGGCTGCATTGCTACACAGCAGCAGCCCCTTGCCTTTTGGCAGTAGATGGTGTATTACGACAGTTCGATCAGATGATGGCTGAAACTCCGTATGTCCCCCAGTCATATTCTGCTGCCTTCCCAATGATGATGGCGGCTATCAGTCGTAGTACGCTATTTTCTGCCAAGCGCCCAGTATTTTCTGCCAAGCACCCAGAAGATGCCGAGGGCTATCAGTCATGCTGCACCGTCGGCTGCCAGCTTAAGATGTAAAAAATAGATTTGTTCTGTATTCATTTGCTTCCCCCTCCCTCCGTCAAATCAACGGCCTGCTAAACCCAGGCTTTTGAGTTCAATCTTTGGGGGGGCCATTCTGTGTGACAGTTGTTTGTGTTTCTCCCTGATGCACAGCCACCTTTGTTGATTTTAATTCCCTGTACCTGTACGCCATGTCGTCACTCGCCCCTCCCTCCCTCAGACAATAGTTTCGCGCCTTTTTTCAGACCAGATGCCATACCACTGGGATCATGGAGCCCGCTCAGATCACCGCGGCAATTATGAGCACTATGAACACCACGCTCATTGTCCTGGAGTATATGCAGAGCCAGGACATGCCAAAGCAAAACCAGGGCCAGCCGATGAGGCGATTGCAGCGTGGCGACGAGAGTGATGAGGAAATTGACATGGACATAGACCTCACAGAAGGTACAGGCCCCAGCAATGTGCAAATCATGGTGTTACTGTGGCAGGTTCATGCTGTGGAATGCCGATTCTGGGCCCGGGAAACAAGCACAGACTGGTGGGACCGCATCGTGTTGCAGGTCTGGGACGATTCCCAGTGGCTGCGAAACTTTCACATGCGTAAGGGCACTTTCATGGAACTTTGTGACTTGATTTCCCCTGCCCTGAAGCGCCAGAATACCAGGATGAGAGCAGCCCTCACAGTTGAGAAGCGAGTGGCGATAGCCCTGTGGAAGCTTGCAACGCCAGACAGCTACCGGTCAGTCGGGAATCAATTTGGAGTGGGCAAATCTACTGTAGGGGCTGCTGTGATCCAAGTTGCCAGGGCAGTCAAAGACCTGGTGATATCAAGGGTAGTGATTCTGGGAAACGTGCAGGCCATAGTGGATGGCTTTGCTGCAATGGGATTCCCAAACTGTGGTGGGGCGATAGACGGAACCCCTATCCCTATCTTGTCACCGGAGCACCAAGCCACCGAGTACATAAACCGCAAGGGGTACTTTTCAATGCTGCTGCAAGCCCTGGTGGATCACAAGGGACGTTTCACCAACATCAACGTGGGATGGCCGGGAAAGGTACATGATGCTCGCGTCTTCAGGCACTCTGGTCTGTTTCGAAAGCTGGAGGAAGGGACTTTCTTCCCGGACCAGAAAATAACCGTTGGGGATGTTGAAATGCCTGTCGTGATCCTTGGGGACCCAGCCTACCCCTTAATGCCATGGCTCATGAAGCCGTACACAGGCAGCCTGGACAGTAGTCAGGACCTGTTCAACTACAGGCTGAGCAAGTGCCGAATGGTGGTGGAATGTGCATTTGGGCGTTTAAAAGCGCGCTGGCACAGCTTACTGACTCGCTGTGACCTCAGCGAAAAGAATATCCCCATTGTTATTCTGCTTGCTGTGCGCTCCACAATATCTGTGAGAGTAAGGGGGAGACATTTATGGCGGGGTGGGAGGTTGAGGCAAATCGCCTGGCCGCTGATTACGCGCAGCCGGACACCAGGGCGGTTAGAAGAGCATAGCAGGGCGCGGTGCGCATCAGAGAAGCTTTGAAAACGAGTTTTGTGACTGGCCAGGCTACGGTGTGAAACTTCTGTTTGTTTCTCCTTGATGAATCCTCTGCCTCCCCCCCCCACCCGGTTCACTCTACTTCCCTGTAAACCAACCACCCCACCCTCCCCTCCCCCCTTCGAGCACCGCTTTCAGACGCAATAAAGTCATTGTTACTTCACTTTCATGCATTCTTTATTAATTCATCACACAACTAGGGGGATAATTGCCAAGGTAGCCCGGGATGGGTGGGGGAGGAGGGAAGGAAAAGGACACACTGCAGTTTAAAACTTTAACACTTATTGAAGGCCAGCCTTCTGATGCTCGGGCAATCATCTGGGGTGGAGTGACTGGGTGGCCGGAGGCCCCCCCACCGTGTTCTTGGGCATCTGGGTGAGGAGGCTATGGAACTTGGGGAGGAGGGCTGTTGGTTACACAGGGGCTGTAGCGGCGGTCTCTGCTCCTGCTGCCTTTCCTGCAGCTCAACCATACGCTGGAGCATATGAGTTTGATGCTCCAGCAGCCGGAGCATCGACTCTTGCCTTCTGTCTGCAAGCTGACGCCACCTATCCTCTTCAGCCCGCCACTTGCTCTGTTCATCCCGCAATTCAGCCCGCCACCTCTCCTCTCGTTCATATTGTGCTTTTCTGTAGTCTGACATTGACTGCCTCCACGCATTCTGCTGTGCTCTGTCAGCGTGGGAGGACATCTGGAGCTCCGAGAACATATCATCCCGAGTCCGCCGTTTTCTCCTTCTAATCTTCGCTAGCCTCTGTGAAGGAGAAACATTTGCAGCTGGTGGAGGAGAAGGGAGAGGTGGTTAAAAAAGACACATTTTAGAGAACAGTGGGTACATTCTTTCACGTTAAATTTTGCTGTTCACATCACACAGCACATGTGCTTTCGTTACAAGGTCGCATTTTTCCTCTTATATTGAGGGCCTGCCGGTTTGGTGTGAGAGATCACTCACGCAGTGCCAGGCCACAGATTTCGGCTTGCAGGCAGCCATGGTAAGCCACAGTCTTTTTTGGGTTTTTTAACCTTCTTAACATGTGGGAATGGTTTCAAACAGTAGCGCCCTCATTACCCATACCAAGCACCCAGTGGGTTGGCCATTTAAAATGGGTTTGCAATGTAAAAGGAGGGGCTGAGGTTTCCGGGTTCACATGCAGCACAAACCCAACTACCCCCCCCCCACCACACCCGATTCTCTGGGGTGATCACTTCACCCCTCCCCCCTTACGCGTGGCTAACAGCTGGGAACGTTTCTGTTCAGCCGAGCAGGAACGGGCACCTCCGAATGTCCCCTTAATAAAATCACCCCATTTCAACCAGGTGACGGTGAATGATATCACTCTCCTGAGGATAACAAAGAGAGATAAGGAATGGATGTTGTCTGCATGCCAGCAAACATCGGGACCATACGCTGCCATGCTTTGTTATGCAATGATTCCAGACTACGTGCTACTGGCCTGGCGTGGTAAAGTGTCCTACCATGGCGGACGGGATAAGGCAGGCCTCCCCAGAAACCTTTTGCAAAGGCTTTGGGAGTACATGAAGGAGAGCTTTCTGGAGATGTCCCTGGAGGATTTCCGCTCCATCCCCATACATGTTAACAGACTTTTCCAGTAGCTGTACTGGCCGCAATTGCCAGGGCAAATTAATCATTAATCATTAAACACGCTTGCTTTTAAACCATGTGTAATATTTACAAAGGTACACTCACCAGAGGTCCCCTGTGTGCCCTCAGGGTCTGGGAGCACGCCTTGGGTGAGTTCGGGGGTTACTGGTTCCAGGTCCAGGGTGATAAACATATCCTGGCTGTTGGGAAAACCGGTTTCTCCGCTTCCTTGCTGCTGTGAGCTATCTACATTATCTTCATCCTCATCTTCCTCGTACCCCGAACCCGCTTCCCTGTTGCGTGTTTCTCCATTGATGGAGTCATAGTACATTGTTGGGGTAGTGGTGGCTGCACCCCCTAGGATCGCATGCAGCTCCGCGTAGAAGCGGCATGTTTGAGGCTCTGCCCCGGACCTTCCGTTTGCCTCTCTGGCTTTGTGGTAGGCTTGCCGTAGCTCCTTAATTTTCACGCGGCACTGCTGTGCGTCCCTGTTATGGCCTCTGTCCTTCATAGCCTTTGAGACCTTTTCTAATATTTTGCCATTTCGTTTATTGCTACGGAGTTCAGCTAGCACTGATTCATCTCCCTATATCGCGAGCAGATCCCTTATCTCCCGTTCGGTCCATGATGGAGCTCTTTTGCGATCCTGGGACTCCATATTGGCTACCTGTGCTGATGAGCTCTGCGTGGTCACCTCTGCTCTCCTCGCTGGGCAAACAGGAAATGAAATTCAAAAGTTTGCGGGGCTTTTCCTGTCTACCTGGTCAGCGCGTCTGATTTGAGAGTGTTGTCCAGAGCGGTCACAATGAAGTACTGTAGGATAGCTCCCGGAGGCCAATAACGTCTAATTCCATCCACACTACCCCAATTCCGACCCGCAAAGGCTGATTTTAGCGCTAATCCCCTTGTCGGAGGTGGAGTAAAGAAACTGGTTTAAAGGGCCCTTTAAGTTGGAAAAAAAGGGCTTCGTCGTGTGAACGTGTCCAGGCTTAATTCGAATTAACGCTGCTAAATTCGACCTAAACTCGTAGTGTAGACCAGGCCTTAGAGTTGCAGCTAGCAAGAGATGTTAAGAGCAACAAGAAGGGTTTCTTCAGGTATGTTAGCAACAAGAAGAAAGTCAAGGAAAGTGTGGGCCCCTTACTGAATGAGGGAGGCAACCTAGTGACAGAGGATGTGGAAAAAGCTAATGTACTCAATGCTTTTTTTCCCTCTGTCTTCACAAACAAGGTCAGCTCCCAGACTGCTGGACTGGGCAGCACAACATGGGGCAGAGGTGACCAGCCCTCTGTGGAGAAAGAAGTGGTTCGGGACCATTTAGAAAAACTGGACGAGCACAAGTCCCTGGGGCCGGATGCGCTGCATCCGAGGGTGCTAAAGGAGTTGGCGGATGTGATTGCAGAGCCATTGGCCATTATCTTTGAAAACTCATGGCGATCGGGGGAGGTCCTGGATGACTGGAAAAAGGCTAATATAGTGCCCATCTTTAAAAAAGGGAAGGAGGAGGATCCGGGGAACTACAGGCCAGTCAGCCTCACCTCAGACCCCGGAAAAATCATGGAGCAGGTCCTCAAGGAATCAATTCTGAAGCACTTAGAGGAGAGGAAAGTGATCAGGAACAGTCAGCATGGATTCATCAAGGGCAAGTCATGCCTGACTAACCTAATTGCCTTCTATGAGGAGATAACTGGGTCTGTGGATGAGGGGAAAGCAGTGGATGTGTTATTCCTTGACTTTAGCAAAGCTTTTGATACAGTCTCCCACAGTATTCTTGCCACCAAGTTAAAGTATGGGCTGGATAAATGGACTATAAGGTGGATAGAAAGCTGGCTAGATCGTCGGGCTCAACGGGTAGTGATCAACGGCTCCATGTCTAGTTGGCAGCCGGTTTCAAGTGGAGTACCCCAAGGGTCGGTCCTGAGGCCGGTTTTGTTCAATATCTTTATTAATGATCTGGAGGATGGCGTGGACTGCACTCTCAGCAAGTTTGCAGATGACACTAAACTGGGAGGCGTGGTAGATACGCTGGAGGGTAGGGATAAGATACAGAGGGACCTAGACAAATTAGAGGATTGGGCCAAAAGAAACCTGATGAGGTTCAACAAGGACAAGTGCAGAGTCCTGCACTTAGGACGGAAGAATCCCATTCACTGTTACAGACTAGGGACTGAATGGCTAGGAAGCAGTTCCCTAGAAAAGGATCTAGGGGTTACAGTGGACGAGAAGCTGGATATGAGTCAACAGTGTGCCCTTGTTGCCAAGAAGGCTAATGGCATATTGGGCTGTATAAGTAGGGGTATTGCCAGCAGATCGAGGGACGTGATCATTCCCCTCTATTCGACATTGGTGAGGCCTCATCTGGAGTACTGTGTCCAGTTTTGGGCCCCACACTACAAGAAGGATGTGGAAAAATTGGAAAGAGTCCAGCGGAGGGCAACAAAAATTATTAGGGGGCTGGAACACATGACTTAGGAGGAGAGGCTGAGGGAACTGGGATTATTTAGTCTGCAGAAGAGAAGAATGAGTGGGGATTTGATAGCTGCTTTCAACTACCTGAAAGGGAGTTCCAAAGAGGATGGATCTAGACTGTTCTCAGTGATACCTGATGACAGAACAAGGAGTAATGGTCTCAAGTTGCAGTGTGGGAGGTTTAGGTTAGATATTAGAAAAAACTTTTTCACTAGGAGGGTGGTGAAGCACTGGAATGGGTTACCTAGGGAGGTGGTGGAAGCTCCTTCCTTAGAGGTTTTTAAGGTCAGGCTTGACAAAGCCCTGGCTGGGATGATTTAGTTGGGAATTGGTCCTGCTTTGAGCAGGGGGTTGGACTAGATGACCTCCTGAGGTCTGTTCCAACCCTGATATTCTCTGATGACTCCGTACCCCTTAGGAGGGAGTCCCCAACAAACACCACCACCCATCTCCTCCCCTCGGGAGTGCTGGTCGTGGAACCCCCATCCTTAGGACAATGCATCGCATGCCCTCTGGTCAATTGGGGTCTCCTTCTGATCCCTTCCCTCAGATGACTCTTCCAAACCATTCTTCACCGTAGTACCTGTGCCGAGAGCCTGAAAACAGTTTCTTACCTCTATCTGCATTGAGGATACATTGGTTCTCCTCTTTCTTCTTCTGGAGGTCACATGCCGCCAATTTTCTTCCCCGTTTAGCACTGCCCTCTCTGATTCTACAGTATCTGCAGTACCAAACACTGACTTCTATCCAGAAAGTCTTCATTTTCTCTGATGCAATGCAGGGTTGATAGTTGGGTGTTTAGTCCTTTAACCTTAGAATCATAGATATTGTTCTGTAGCTTTTGTTTGGCGCAGGTATTTATACCAGACATTTGTAAAGCTGCAACTTGTACTCTTGGGAGAATTCTGCACCACTACGCAATGCAGAATTTTACAGAAATGAATGTGCATGCAGAATTTCCTTTCTCCCCCAGAAATGGGCTGCAGTTCTTCTGGCCATCACTAGGGGCCACCAGACCTGCCAAACCCAACTCACACATAGAGGACACTGCTGGGGAGAGGAGGGAGCTGCCATTCCCTGCACGCTCTGAAGGAAGGAGAGGGCAGCGCACAGGAAACTCTGTGCAAACCTGGGACCCAGGATCAGGCTGTTTCTCCCTCCTGGATATCCCTGGGCTCCGAGGGGTAGGAGGGCAGGTATCTGGGCAAAGGGAGCCCTGTGGCTGGGCTCTGGGGGGGAAGGGGTTGTGGATGTATGGCCCCCTGGCTGGGGGGGAAGGGAAGGGGGCAGAGAAATAGGAACTGGGTTGTCATAGGGGTTTCTTTAACTCTCTACTCATGTGGGAATTTTTGTGTGTCTGTATAGTTAGACATACTTGCTGACAGGTATTTTGAATTAAATACCTAAATAATTGAAACTGGTGTGATTATGTAATTTTATTTTGAGTAATAAAATTTGCAGAATTTTAAAATATTGTGCGCAGAATTCCCCCGGGAATAAACTTGGGTCATTGGTACATAACTTTTTACAACTCATTATGCTATATCTCAATATTCCAGAGATGATGCTGAATTTGGATGAGTAATCCTTCCTTCATTGTTCAGGTAGTCTCCAAAATCAGCTCTGGCTTGAATTGCTTGTGAGTCACCTGAAGTGGAATGGACATGTGCAATCTCTTGAAGGAAAAAATGGTTTCTCACCTGGTCTGTATCTGTGATTCTTTGAGATGTTGCACACTCCCATTGCATGACCCACTCTCCTTTCCTTTTATATTGGAGTCTGTCAAGAAGGAAGTAGGAGGGTGTGGGGGCGGGTCTGCCCTCTATGGGATTGTGCAACAGCATAAGGCAACAGAGCATGCATGCACCTGTCCCTCACCCCAATTGGGTATTGCTAAAGAAAAAATCTCTGTGTGATAAAGAGAAAAGGAATTTGGTAAAGGAGGATTATAAAACTAGGAAAATAAATGAAACTGGCTTCTTGCATAATCCTTGCTAAGAACTTCAAATTTCAGCTGTTGATGCCATGTGTATTCTTTATAATACCCTCAATTTTTATAATATCATAATAATAGGAAATGAAAAATGGGAGGAAGTAGGGAAAATGTAGGTTTCTCTGTAAATAAGTATCTCCAAGGAAACTATGTTTGTGTTCATGCTGTACCTTACCTCTGTGAAGACTGATTTGTCTTTTTGTTGCATAATGTTTCATTAAATGTAATTTAATTTAGATATTTTTGTTCTCTTTTTAGATTGGGGCATATGATCAACAAATATGGGAAAAATCTGTTGAACAAAGAGAAATCAAGGTAATATTTTTTCTGTTCATAGTGTAGGTTATGGCTAACTTAAATTTCAAATTACATAAGTATGGTGATTTACACTCCTAAAACTCCTTATTACAATGAAAAAGTAATGTTCTGAATTCCAGTGTATAACAATAAGTAGTTTGTATGTTGTTTATCATATATTTCCTAATTACTGAAAAAACGCTAGCAATCTGCAGTTCATGGCAAGAAGTTCAATTTTCTTTGTATGAATTCTAATGTCAGTTGTTTGAGCTGTTTTTTACTTTCAGTTAGTTACTCTATACCACCTTATATCCTCCTTTTTGATGCTGTCATTGTTTTGTACAGTTTATTGGACTGGTAAGTACTTCAGGATGCTGGTTTTGTGTTACTATGCATAAGCTGCTATGCTTAACTTTGATTCTGCGTTTTGGGGTGACTAACAGAATGTCATCAGTATTTGATACTGCCAACTTGTTATGCAAAAATAACAATTGATAGGAGTCTTTTGTTGTAATAGATTATGATTTTCTGGAATTCATGGATAATAAATTATATTACACAATTATAGAAATGAAGTAGTTTTCCTAACAAATGAATTTATTATACCAACTTTTTTTCCCCTCAAGTTCTGCATATGGTAAATGTGCTGCTATTTCCTGGGCTGAAAGCTGTTGCTGATTTTAGCAGAAATAATTCTGATAATATATAAATTGCTTAAGATTTCACTGCGTTTTAGTGATTGGATAGTAAAATGAATAGGGGATTTTGATGCGCTTTGGGCATGTTTTATTAAGTGGAAATTCAGCTGCATTAACACATCCGAGACTGACCTGGACTGTGTAATTATGTGACCCTGACTTCACTAGAGAACTTTTTTTTTTTTTTTTTTTTTTCATTCTACAAAATAATTGCTTTCTACTGAAATGTTCCTATCTTTATATCTGTTAAATGAGAAGAATGCTTGAAAATTTAAATATATTTTAGAGGTCACATCACTGTACACTAATTAGATAGCAATGCTTCAGTTAAATTGTTGCATCATATATATGTTTTTAAATTATGAACTAAATGGTTTAGCCATTGATAGTAAGTATGTAATACTTTATAGCAGTGGCTCTCAACCTTTCCAGACTACTGTACCCCATTCAGGAGTCTGTCTTGAGTACTCCCAAGTTTCACCTCACTTAAAAACTACTTGCTTTCAAAATCAGACACAAAAATACAAAAGTGTCACAGCACACTATTACTGAAAAATTGCTTGCTTACTTATTTTTACCAAATAATTATAAAATAAATCAATTGGAATATAAATATTGTACTTTACATTTCAGGGTATAGTATATAGAGCAGTATAAACAAATCATGCTGTATGAAATTTTAGTTTGTACTGACTTCACTAGTTCTTTTTAAATAGCCTGTTGTAAAACTAGGCAAATATCTAGGTGAGTTGATGTACCCCATGGAAGACCTCTGCGTACCCCCAGGAGTACACGTACCCCTGGTTTAGAACCACTGCTTTATAGTAGTATAGGGGGGAGGGATAGCTCAGTGGTTTGAGCATTGGCCTGCTAAACCCAGGGTTGTGAGCTCAATCCTTGAGGGGGCCGCTTAGGGATCTGGGGCAAAAATCAGTACTTGGTCCTGCTAGTGAAGGCAGGGGGCTGGACTCGATGACCTTTCAGGGTCCCTTCCAGTTCTATGAGATAGGTATACCTCCATATTATATTATTATATTATAGCACCTTTCACATGGGGACTTCTCTTGATTTGGCAACACATAGAAGTGTGTCCATATGTTACAGATATATGGCTCTAAAAACCCTCTTTCAACCAGGGCTCTACAGTTGGTATCACTAGTTGCCCTCAGAAAGGTAATAAAATAATAAAAACTTGTATACAAATGTTTTCTTTCAAGTTTGTCCTCCTGGGTTAAAGTAGGGAGGATGTCTGAGTGTTAAGTCTTCTGGCTCATCAGAAGACCTGTGTCTCATACAGACATTGTCTAATACAGACTAATGTGTGTTCAAATTGTAAGGATTGGTGGAGTAGCGGGACTTCAGAAGCATTCAACACAATAACTACCTATAATCTCAAATCCGGACATTGGGCACAGTACTTATTAATTGAAGTGTTATTTCAGTGAAAATCAACAATAATTACCTCTGCAGTAGTATAACAATCATATACATAAGAAATTGAAATAATCTGTTTCATATGCATTATGTTCTTTTGAAAACATGCTACATGCCTATCAGAGAGAGCTCTTGGTTGGGCAGTCCTATTTTACAATAATTAAACAATTATACATGAGTGGTTAAAATAATACTGTTCACTATCACATTTATATTGTGAGAGTTTAGTATAGTTGCACTTCAAGTAAGTAGTGAATCACGGTTTTGGAAGTAACGTGCTTTTATTACAATAGGCAGCTGGGGCTTTACACAACGTCAGTCCTACTCTACTGCACTGTTGTATTGCTGTTATAAAAGAACTTGCGTAAACATACAAATTCCGTAATTTATGTACCTTGAAAATTTTCATGATTGATCAATTATTTCTCAGGTTTCCATGTTAAAAATAAGTTCTAGTTTACAGTAAATGTTAACTAAAAATGTGCAACTAAGTTCTTTATAGTATGCATTTGCATTCTTGCTTAATTCTGTTCACACTCTTTTTTTTTTCTTTTCTGTTGCATTTTATTTCTAAAGATAAAACCTTATGAAAAGAAATTTAAGGCCAAGGCTTTCCGAAATAACTAGTAGTTTTGGATGCTTTGATTTTTGGGTATCAACTTGAGACTTCTTAAAGGGTCCTGATTTTCTGAGGTCTAGCACGAGCACTTTTTGAAAATTTGGCTCCATTACAGTTTGGGCATCTACTATCACTAGTCAATTTTTAATATATTGGGCTAAAATACTGCATAAACTTGATACATGCATTCTTTTGGGGTGTTTTACCTACTCGGTACATATTTTTGTACAGTTTGACTGAAATAGAGATAATATTCTAAATGAACAAATAACACAAAACATACCAGCTTTGAAGTTTCTAAAGAGTAAACATACACTATAACCGCTTGCAGATAGATTCTGAAAGGAACAAGGACCAAGATTTTAAAAAATGATTAGTAATTTTATGTGCCTCAGTTTTTTGTGTGATCAACCTGAAACACCCTAAAATGGCCTGATTTTCAGAAAGTGATGAGCACTCAAGCTTTAGAAAATCTGGCTCCTTTAATGTGTCTCATATTGAGCCCCCAAAACTGAGGCACCCAAAATGACCTAGTCACTTTCTGGAAACTTGGCCAGGCTAAATGTGGTGTCATAGAATATCAGGGTTGGAAGGGACCTCAGGAGGTCATCTAGTCCAACCCCCTGCTCAAAGCAGGACCAATCCCCAACTAAATCATCCCAGCCAGGGCTTTGTCAATCCTGACCACCACCTCCCTAGGTAACCCATTCCAGTGCTTCACCGCCCTCCTAGTGAAAATTTTTTTCCTAATAGCCAACCTAAACCACCCCCATGCAACTTGAGACCATTATTCCTTGTTCTGTCATCTGGTACCACTGAGAACAGTCTAGATCCATCCTCTTTGGAACCCCCTTTCAGGTAGTTGAATCTATCAAATCTCTAGATGAGGCCTCACCAATGTCGAATAGAGGGGAATGATCATGTCCCTCGATCTGCTGGCAATGCCCCTACTTATACAGCCCAAAATGCAGTTAACCTTCTTGGCAACAAGGGCACACTGTTGACTCATATCCAGCTTCTCGTCCACTGTAACCCCTAGGTCCTTTTCTGCAGAACTGCTGCCTAGCCATTCGGTCCATAGTCTGTAGCAGTGCATGGGATTCTTCTGTCCTAAGTGCAGGACTCTGCACTTGTTCTTGTTGAACCTCATAAGATTTCTTTTGGCCCAGTCCTCTAATGTCATGGCTGGGCATTCACTAATGTTAGTTTCCACGTGAATGTTGCCAAGTATTTTATTTCTCTCATATTTGAGCTGTTGCATTTTGCAATTTTCAATATAACAAGTTCTAACTCTGTGCTATTAAAAATATTAATTAAAATGTATTTGCAACATTAATGGGATTACACAGTCTTATTTGGCAGCTAGGAATCTGCTCTGCCTATCAGTGTGGAACCCCTCCTTCCCGCAACATCCTGCGTTCTCAAGATTTCCTTTAGTGCTGACATCAGTGCTCATCCCAATGCCGGCATCGATACTGGCCTCAGTACCCTCAACTCTCACAGTGCTGCATAGACTTTCTAGATTGCCTGGCGCCCTTACCAGCACTGCATCGCCTCTGCCTAAAGAATGCTCTGGAGTCAGAAGAATAGGAGTAGTGAGAAGCTTCTCTGGGTAGATTGCAAAGGTCAAGATCTTTGCTTTCTTCAGCTCGGGAAAGGCACTTCCCTCATTATTAGTAACTTTTGTAGCCCAAGTCACAGACCGGGACCTCATTGTGCTAGGTGTCGTACGAACATAGAACAGAAAGATAAGATCCCAGGGCAGGGACCATAATCTGAGTAAGATGAGACAACAGATGGATGGACAGATGGGAGAGTGCCAAGTAAACAATGAGACAATATTTGTTCAGTCATAGCTAGTAGTCTCAGCACACTAGCAGCCTAACCATTGAAGAGGGATTTGAAGGTGGATAAATGAGGTAGCTTTACGTATATTTACAGAGAGTGTCCTCCAAGTGTGCAGGACAGGATGGGAGAAAGCATGAAGATATTTGTTAGAAAATTTAACAAATGCGCAGTGGAGGGTGGCTTTGTTGGCCAGTTGGAGGAGAGAATTGACAGCTTGATAATTAACAAGATGATAGGTCGGGTGAGGGTTGACTGTGAAGGGCCTTGAAAGTGAATACATGCACATTGTTTTTGATAGAGAAATGAAGAGACAGTGGAGGGGTTCAAAGAGAAGGGTGGCATGGGCAAAGTGACAGTCTCTGCAAATGATCTTTGTAGCAGCATTCTGAATGGATGTGAGTGGAGCAAGACTGCATTTGTCAGGGTCAGAGAAAAAGATGTTGAAGTAATCCAGTTGTGAGGTGATGAACCTGGATGAGGGTTTTAGCTGTGTGGATGGATAGGAAAGTCTTTGTGTTAGAGATGTTATGCAGAAAAAATATCAGCAAGATTTAGATAAAGCCTGAATGTGAGAACTTAGAGAGGGGTCAGAGTTGATGGTGGTACCCAGGTTGTAGGCCTAAGTACAGCAGAATGGTGGTGTTGTCTAGTGATCAAAAAAGGAGGTAGCAGGGATGGTGTGGGAGGCAAGATTAGGAGTTCTGTTTTAGCTATCAACTCAAGCTTAAATGGTGGTAGACATCCATATGGAGATGTCCGAGAGATGGGCTGAGATTTTAGCTTGGACAGGAGGAGAGCGGTCTGGAGTAGAGAGGTATATCTGTGAGTTGTGAGCATAGAGTTAGCAGTTGAATTTGTTTGCAGATGAGATTACCCGGAGATAAGATGTAGAGGGAGAAGAAAAGAGGACTAAGGATGAGCCTGTGGGTCTGGATCATCAGTCTCTTAGAGCTTAGGAACTATTTCTTCGAGTGCTCGCTCATGTCGATTCTATTCTAGGTGTGTGTGCACCCACGTGGACAGTCAGCAGAGATTTTTTGCCTTAGTGGTATCTGTAGGGTCGGCTGTAGCGCCCCCTTGAGTGCTGCGCTCACGCATTGGCATATTAGATGCTGCCAACCCTATGCCCTCTCAGTTCCTTCTTACCACCCGTGGCAGTTGGTCGGAGCGCCTTGTCTTGCATCGCAAGAGCATTAGCAGTTCTTCACAGCCCGTTGTCTTTCTCCTTTGTATATAGTTTGTAGGTTCCTAGTTAACCATTAAGTGTTAGGTTAGTTGGTAGTTAGAGTACCAGCTGGGATTTCACCCCAGAGCAGAGCATGCCCCAATCTCCTGGCTTCAAACCATACTCGTCATGCAACAGGCCGATGCCTATTAGTGACCCCCACAACAGTTGTTTGAAGTGCTTAGGGGAATCCCATAGAAAGGACAAGTGCCGAATCTGTAAAAACTTTCACCCCAGAACACACACAGAGTGGGATAGCTACTTGAGAGCCCTCTTCATGGAGACTGAGCTTCGTCCTGTGTTGGAGCCCTCCTGCTCGGATCCCACACTGAGCACCTCGACATCGGTGCGTAACGCACCGCCGGCATCGGGCTCTGCCCGGCACCGTGCCCCTCGCCGGTGCTGAAGAAGCGACAAAAGAAGAAAAGCCCCCCGGCACTGGAAGGTAAAGGGGCCTTGGGCAAAGGCCCTATGTCAGGCCATGTGCCCGCCTCAAGGTATCATGGGGGTACCACTGAGGTTGAACCCCCTCAGCCCGGCCAGCGATCCGCCTCCAACTCCCGGGAGTGGCAGGGGACCCTGGCTTCTCCTTGGGCCCTGGTTGTCCAAAGCAGCCCCAGCAGCTAAAGAGCAAGCTGGCCGACAGGCACCGCAGACACCGCGCCAGGCCCCAACTCCCAAGGGCAAGCCGATCATGAGGCTTCCCCATAGGTCCCTGGACCGCAGGCGTAGATCCTCATCTCTGGGGCCTAGAACTCCAGCACCGCATCCCTGGTCTCCAGTCAGAAGACCCAGGTCCCCGACACTGCGCCCTCCCCCTACAAGACATGGGACACCAGAGTCAAGGCACCAGTCCCTGTACCACCAGTACCGATGAGCTTCCTGTCAAAGATTGCCACAGCGCAGGTCACCCTCTCCCAGACATGGGTCCCCCACTGGGGCGGGATCGCCTCTGTTGCAGCACCAGTCTACAACCCCCCCGGTACCACTCATCGGCAGGCACCGATCATCACCAGGATCAGTCGGCAGACTCAGGCCTTGACAGCTCCGCCCCGGTTGCTGGAAGGTCAATGGTTGGACTCGGACCGGGTGTTCAGCCCCTCACCACCGACCCGTGAAGCCGGTGTGGCAGCTGCAGCGATGGCATGGTAGCAGGAACAATGGCCCACTTAATGGTCATACTGGAACCTTTGGGGCATGCCCGTTATGCCGGTCCCATATTCCCACCAGTTGTCCCTGGCTCCCTCGGACTAACCGCCCCCAGCACCGCCAGCACCGGAGTTGGAACACGGTACTAAATCCAACATGGGGACAGCACATCAGTCTCAGCACCTAAGTTGAAAGTTACAGATTTTGTGCCATAGAAATGAAAATATAATGTAGCTTATTCTTTATAAAGTGTATCTAACATGCCTATTAGAATGTTTAATTATGAAGATGGTGCTATATTTTAAGAGACCTCACAGTATAAATTTAAAATAATCTAGGAATATAACCCAGGAGATCCCTTCCAGGTCCAGTACACTGTTATTGCAAACAGCCCCCTTATATAATTCTGTAAATGACTATATCAAGCCCCAATTTAAAAGTAGTTAGGTTTCTCCCCTGTGCCCCCAACCCCACCCCCCAGTCCTACTTGAAGGCTGTTCCAGAACTTCACTCTTCTAGTCAGAAACCTGCTAAATTGCAGCCTAACTTTATTCATAGCCTGTTTATACACATTTGTTCATGTGGCCAACATTGTCCTCAAGCTTAAATAGCTCTTCTCCCTCTCTGATGTTTACTCCCTGACATATTTATAGAGAGCAACCATATCCCCTCTGTGTTCTTTTTGCTAGACTAAACAAGCCAAGCCTTTTAAGTTTCCTCTTGTAAAATAGGCTCTCCAAGTCTCCATTTCCTTGGTCATTTTAGTAGCCCTTCTCTGCACTTGTTCCAATATGAATTCTTTCTTGAACATGGGTGACTAGAATGGTATACACTATATCAAATGAGATCTTATCAGTACCTTGTACAAGGGTACTAATACTTCCTTATCTTTACTGGAAATACCTTGCTTCATACATGCTAGGCAAACACTTTCCTTTTTCACAGCTGCATCATTTTGATGGCTTAGTCATCCTGTGATCGACTAATACATCCAGGTCTTTCTATCCCTCTGTCATTATACTCGCTCCCATTAGCATCCTGCCTTTGCCCCCATGGTCTGCATCATCACTCTTATTGAAAACTGGGACAACATATTCATTTAGTTTGTGAGCCAAACCTAGATTGTTTAATCTCTACCCCACTGGTTTTCAACTTGTGGTCCACAGACCCCTGGTGGTCTGTAGACTGTCTAAGATTTCCAAAGGGGTCTGCAACTCCATTTGAAATCTTTTAGGGGTTCACAAATGGAAAAAGTTTGAAAACCACTGCTCTGCCCCATAGCAGCCCTACTTCTTTTCTAGTTCTTTTTATTTATATTGGTAAAAAAACGTTTTACTATTAGTTTTAATTTCTTTTGCAAGGCCGAAGTAAGGCTTGCCTTAAGCTCATTAAACTACTATGAGACTTAAACAGGATTTCCTGTTGATAGAGATACATACCACGCCCTTGTAAGATATCCGTTTTGGAAGGATTCACACCACAAAACAAAACTCTCCCCCACTCCCATAAGTTATACGTGTTTAAAATAATGGTTTTTTTGTGATAGATGAACTTCCTTTTACATTTGGAGCTGTCTTGCTTCAGATTTCACAGTGATCTACAGCAAATTTTGTAACTATTAAGATTCCCATTTCTCATTATGGAGGCTTATTTTTTTGCTCAGCATAACATATCTCAATAATCAGACTGATGTGCAGACTGAAGGAAGACTTGTAAAGAACATGATGTGTAAAAGACTTATCTGATAGTGTTTTAATTTTTACATGCAGCTAGTTTTTCCATATTTGCTGTCTTGTAATATATTTAACTTGCTATAACCATGTTTAGTTGTGCTCTGTGGTATGTTGCTTTGTTTTGATTAATTTCTTCTGTTTGTCTCTCCAGCATTCTACACCTCTGACTTATCTGATCTAAATCTGTAGCAACAGCATTGTCTTGTTCAATATTACCAGCATCATACCTGTTTGAGCATGCCAAACTGAAATTACTCATTTAAATTAAATGGAGAAAATTGCATGCATTCATGCATCTACTTGTCATAAGATGAATTTTCCAGTTCTGGCATTACAGTAATATGACTAATTATCACTGACATTTGTTTGCTTCTGCCATAGGTATAGTGTGACTTTAGGTAAGTCTACACTGCAACAAAAGACTCTTGGCACCGCTCTATGGCCTGAGCAAGTTGACTCAGGCTCACAGGGCTAAAAATTGCAGTGCAGATGATAAGCTTTTGGTTGGAGCCTGAGCTCTGAGACACCATTAGGGAGGAGGGTCTCAGAGCTTGGGCTCCAGCCTGAGCCCAGATGTCTGTGCTGCAATTTTTTGCCTCACAGCCCAAGTCCTGTGAACCTAAGTCAATTGACCTGGGCTCTGAAACTGAGTGCTGCGGATTTTTTTATTGCAGTGTAGATATACCCTTTAACTCATATTTAAAATAGTAAGTTTGTGTTCCTAATTTTATGAATGAAATTGACATTCTTGAAAATAAATACTTAAATGTTTTACAAAGGCAACTGCAGTTTATGCATCAGTTTAAAAAGTATTACAGAAGGATAAGGTTCAACCATCCCTGATAGTAATTCCACACCACTAACCAGCTATCTTTTGAGAACAACATATTAACTTTCAATCTCTAAAAACTGTACTCTATAGAGTCCATATCCCCATAATGTGGCCAATGTAATTGACGTCAAATTTCAGAAACCAAATGAACCATAATTAAGGCTATGTTTTAGTCACAGGTATTTTTAGTAAAAGTCATAGACAGGTCACGGACAGTAAACAGAAATTCACAGCCTGTGACCTGTCCATGACTTTTACTATATACTCCTGCCTAAAACTTGGGGGTGGTGCTCGGGGGGAGGGGGGGGGGCGCAGTGGGTGCTAGGGGGTGGATGCCATGGGTGCTCGGGGTGGGGGTGGGGGAGGGAATTGCAGCCTGGGAGGTGCTGGGGGGGGTGGTTGGTGGGGCTGGGGCAGATTCCCTACCCAGCTCCAAGCTCCACCTGCTGCCTCTGATCCACCCTAAGCTCCGGTCTTGCAGCTCCCATTGGCTGGGAACTGCGCCAATGGGAGCTGCGGGGGCAGTGCCTGCGGGCAGAGGCAGCATGTGGAGCTAGGAGCTGAGGAAGGGTATTTCCTGTTGCCCTTCTGGGGCATTCTCCCCCAGTAAGCACCACCCCGCACCCCAATCCCCAGCCCTGAGGTCCTCCCCCACCCAAACTCTTGCTGCTGGCGGGCAGGCGGGCCCAAGACTGTCCAAGCAGCAGCCAGTGCAGCTGGCCCAGGGGCTGCCCATGCTGCTCAGGTGGCTCTCGGTCCAGCTGCACCTGCCTGCTGCAGAAATCACGGAGGTCGTGGAAAGTCACGGAATCCGTGATTTCCGTGACCTCCGTTACTAACACGGAGCCTTAACCATAATACATGCATAGTTTTCTAAGGCGTGACAACATAACTA
Organism: Emys orbicularis; assembly: GCF_028017835.1. NCBI lineage: Eukaryota > Metazoa > Chordata > Testudines > Emydidae > Emys > Emys orbicularis. The sequence goes on along the minus strand of NC_088683.1, from coordinate 26,876,753 downwards.
CACCTAGTAACATAAAAAGCAAGTGTTGAACTGAACACTCTCCTGTGGGGCAGCCAGTTAACAAGGGGTATGTGTTTTTCAGTGGTGGAGCAAAAAGACCACTTTCCTTTGCCTAGCTCTGCCTTTTTATGGCAGATCCTTGCTGCCTGTCAGGAAAACTTATTACCCCTTTGTGGCACTGGGATTTAGCAGATTTAGTTGACCAGCAGATTGCAGAGCACAACGTTGTTTGCCATCAGTTGTTTTAGCTGGTGCTCCTTTGAGAACTAAAAGCTACATAGTGTATATAGATTGCGATTAAAGAGAAAAAGGGTGTCGTGTTTTAAATAAGGAAAATGACAGTAAACCACAATCCAAGTATATTACTAACTCTGGCAAATGTGTGTATAGTATGTTGCATTATCAGAGTCAATAAGAATTTTTAGGCACTTCTGAAAATCTCGCCCTAAGGGGGCAGTAATTGATTAGTTTTCATTACATTATCCTATTTGTTGAAATTTTTTTTTACCCCATCTTGGCTTTACTTTAACACATTGTTTGTATGTAATACCAGGTACATTGTTCTTTGGAACACTTGTTACTTTAGATTTCAAATTGTGAATTTGGCATTTTCTTAAATGTTTTCAAAAAAAGTGTAAGACAATTACTGACCCCCATTCTTATTTTTAGCTAATGTATATCTTCGGTTGTGGTGTTTAGATTCTAATATTTTTTGCATATTACAGGGTCTGAGGAACAAGCCAAAGAAAACTGGACATGTGAAGCCAGACCTCATAGATGTCGATCTTGTAAGAGGTAAGGCTTGAGCTAGTAAATGCTGAATTTGTCAGAAATTTGACCTTATGGGGACAGTTATAAAAATAATTGTCTTTATCCTGATAGCCTTGCAGAAGAGTTGAGTATAACTATAAAAATGAGAAGAAACTCTACGGCTAAAGAAACACCAGGAAACAGTTGTCTCCTACTTATGTCTAAATTAAAATTAAATCAGTTTAGTTACCTTATGTAGTTGATCATGTAGATTTATTATAGCCAGAGTCTTAAGAAAAGAGGAAACAATTGCTAATTGTTTTGTATCTGATAGTGTCCATTTTAAGAAACTTCAGAGGAAAGTTCAAGAAATCCTGATAAGGACACTTCAAGGAATAAGCTTGAGCATAGTCTGAGAAGGGGTTTGTAGATGCTGTACAGTTATTTCTTCCCTGTAAAACAGGTGTATCTGATCATACTTATTGGCTAATAACTCTTAGCCTCAGAGTACAAATCCTTGTCCTGATTGGCTGCTGCCCTTGGAACTCCTAATCTAAATGCATATACAGACGTGCATATCACCCTGTCACTTACCAGCCTCATTCTGCTTTCAGAATCTCTGTTGCTCCTTGACCCTGGGAAGGTTTACACTCCACCCCAATAAGTAACTTTTACTGTATTTTTAGCTTCCCTTTTCCCCTCTTTTCACACCAATGCCTCTTTTCATCTTCCTCTCTTTCAACTCCCTCTTAAATCAGGAGCTGGCAGCAAAATGAGGCCAATCCCTACGTGACACAACAGGAGCTCTGAGGAGTTTTGAAAACTGAGCTGTGACCCTGAGAAGTGCCTGTGTTCCCATTTCAGATTAGCTCAATTGATGGAGGGCTGCTCCCATTCACTTTTTAAAAGGATAAAATGGAGTACAAAGTAAAGGAGCAACAAAAAATAAACACAAGTCAGTTTTAAAAAAGACTAATGGTTTTGAGAACAAAGAAAGGGAGAGAAGGTGGAGACCATTTCAGTATAGCATGAATATTTTCTGCTAACTCAGTAATAACCATATCCTTGGGTGAATAAACTCAGAGACCTAAGAATTATTGTTAGCTTATAATACCCTGCAGTTATTTTAAGTGAAACATGAAATGCAATGTTTATTTGGCAATATAAAGCTGAAGGACCAGATCTACTGGTATTTTGTTAAGTATTTGAAAGTGCAATCTACAGAGGAGTAGTTCTTCCCAGGAATATGAGTGGCTAGCACTGCAGAGCTATTTATTTATTTTGTTTGTATTATTGTTCCATCTAGGAGCACTAGTCTTGGACCAGGACCCCATTGTGTTAGGCACTGTGGAAATATCCATAGATTATGAGCAGAATGGAAACTATTCAGGGTCATAGTATTGTATAAAGCCCTTCATAGGTTAGTCCCTAAGTACTAAAGCAATCAGTACTCTGACCTTATGCCTCTGCTCCACAGTTAAAATCAGGCAAGGCATGCTCACTCTCCAACTGGGTCAGGGACAGGAGTGTCTCAGTAGAGGCTGTGGAGCTCTCTTCGAAACAAGTCTTAGACTGTCTTTGATGCAGTGCAGGTCCCATTTATTTTTGTCAGGCCTATACTTTTAGAACCATCATCCCTCTCTTCTGTTCTCTTATATGTTGTTGCCTCCTTTTCATCCGTAGGGGTTGTGTTAACTGGGAATTGATCTCTCATTTGTTAGTGACTTGCCTGAATGGTGGTGGGTTTTGCCCTGTACCAGATCCTTTGGTTGGATCTGTCTGTCTGTCTGTCTGTCTAGAGATCAGTGTTTTTATTTTCGTTTTAGATTAGTTTTACTGTACAGCTCTTCATGCTTTTCAGTAGATGTCTTTATAAATAGGTTTGCATTAAATTCATTATACACCTCTACCTCGATATAATGCTGTCCTCGGGAGCCAAAAAAATCTTACCGCGTTATAGGTGAAAACGCGTTATATCGAACTTGCTTTGATCCACCGGAGTGCGCAGCCCTGCCCCCCCGGAGCATTGCTTTACCGCGTTATATCCGAATTCGTGTTATATCGGGGTAGAGGTGTAATTAAGAACAGGAATCAGTTAAATTTTCACCTTTTCGTTCCATGTGTATACAGCAACCAGTATAATAGGGTCTTGGTCCGTGACTGGGGGGCATAAGTGTTAAAGTAACAGTTTATACATAATTTTTTTGTGAACAAAAATCGGTTTAAAAGCACTGTAACTATAAGAAGATATGGGATTTATAGTCATAATATCTGTAAATGTCCACTGCTTCAGAAGTTGGAGTATAGGCTAGTTTTAGAAACATCTAAAATGTATTACTCTGTTATGCTTGGGAGGCTTTATCATCTGTAGACCTATGAAACAAGGCAGGACTTCTCTGCAGCTTGTTACAGACTGTTATGTTCTTTTGGGCAGGTTTATTGTCCAAACTTAAAACAAACAAAAAGGTTCCTCAGCTCACCCTTTACATATTGGGCTCTTGCGGTCTCTTCTCCCAAACTCTGGCAGTCCTGCAGCTTCCTAGCTTTCTCTCAGTCAGTTCTGCCTCACTGGGTCATTCTCTTACCATTTATAGCCCCAGGTCACATAATGCCTTTTTAGCCCCAGCCCCACCTCCTTAATTGGCTCAACTGGGAGCACATGTTCTGGCACAGGGAAGCGGGACCTACTTCAGTTACAGGGGCCAGCCACCCTGTGACATACCTGTCTCTTAAAAACACAAAACAAACAAAAACCAAAACCCTGCCTCTTTCACAGGTAGGCTTTTTTTCTGACTTGAGGCCCCTTCCAGACTTCTTCCACCCACAAACCAAAAAGTGCAGCCCCCTGTTTTGGGCTATATGAGAGCTTTCCTGAGACTATTTTGTGACCCTGTTGGGTCACTCTTACTCTGCCATATCATTCAGGCTGCTCATTTCCTTCAGCCACAGAGAAGGCTTCTGCCCATTTGACTTCCTCCCACACTGAGTTAGGCTGGCATTGCCTAGCTCAGCTCCCTTGAGTAGGACCTTTTAAAAATTGTTCTAGGATGATTTGGTCCATGATTTTCTCTGTTGAACTGGTCTCTGGGCATAGCCACCAAGCCATGAGGTCCTGTAAACTTTGACCGCTACATGTGGTCATGGCCTCCATGGAAATAGTTCAGCCCAAAACCGGTGCTATACACCTCTGAAGTCCGTCCTAGTCTATCTAAGATGGCAGCCTTCACCACAGGATAGGAGCCTGTCTGCTCATCACTTACTGCTTGGTATGCTGCCTCTGCCTTGCCCATCAGGAACAGTGCTATGTAAATTGACTCCTTCCTGCCCGCTGCACTTGCCACTGTCTCCAAGGAAGGCCTGTGGGTCATCCTCTGGCCCAAGCTTCACCAGGCCAGGGACTAGCTGACCTGAGCTTCCCTCTCCATCACCAAGCAGGTTCCCCTGGGTCTCTTGACCTAACTGCTTCTGTAGCCATTCCTGTTGCTGGAAGAGGGGGCCTCTAGCCAGTGCTGTTGAGCAGCAAGTTGTGCCTCTGTTGCTTCTCTAGCCTGTTCATCAACTGTAGGAGCATAGCCTGTGTCTTTGCTGTTCCTGTTGCTGCTGTAATGCAGCTGTCTGGTGTTGCTGTGCTATAACCAATAGATGTATCATCTCCTCCATCTTCCTTAATCAGCCAAACTAGGTGGGCTCAGTCAATGCTTGGGCTTTCCCTTTTTTCTTGGCACCAGTAATTCTCCTCACTCTCCCCTTGTACCAGGGGCCGATCTCAGTGCTAGCCTTCTCTTCCATATGTCAGAGGGCTTCTCCCCAACTTGTTATGGTCTCATTGCCACACCCACAGTCTCTCTTAGGCAGGTTTATTATCTAAACTTACACAAACAGTTCTGCAGCTGACCGTTTACATTTTAGGCTCTCACTTCTTCCCTTCCCAGTTCCTCTTCCTAGCTCTCTCTCAGCCATTTATGCCTCATTGGCTCTCTGTCTGACCTTTGTAACTGCAGGTGCAGCCCTGCCCCCTTAATTAGCCCAACTGGGAGCACCTGTTTTGGCATAGGTGAGAAGATTGCATTCCTATGTTGCCTGTGTAGTCTAGCACATTTACTACCGGAAGTCTCCAAATGTGTGTGTTTGCCAGTTAAGAATGAGCAGCATCCACTTGTCTTCTGGACCCCGTTGGTTGCTGGTGTATTTAACAGTTGTATCCATAAAATGTATCTTTAGCCAACTCTATGTAAATCTTAAATTGCTGGTCATTTGACTATTTGTAATGTGTTTTAGGTAACTCAGGGTTATGCATAACAGTTATGCATAACACAGTAAAGTTATGCATAACACAGTAAAGAGTACCTAACTTTATTCTAATATAGCAAAATAAAATCATGCAGTTAAAAATAAACTTTCACTTTTCAACAAAAATCCTTAATGGTTGGTTGCTTTATTCTATGAGGTACTGGAGGTGGATTTGAACTTTTGAATCCTGCAGCAGGTTGCCTTTATACCACCTGGGTGGTGCATGTGTATATATGTATGTACCATATGGATGCATTAATACACAAGACAGCATTGTGATTATATTGTACTAAAATGGTAACCAGAACTTTATTAGATAAGTGTTTTTAAGAATAACATTTGTTTTCTTTAATTTTAGGATCTGCCTTTGCTAAAGCAAAACCTGAAAGTCCTTGGACCTCTCTGACCCGAAAAGGAATTGTTCGAGTAGTTTTCTTTCCATTTTTCTACAGGTGGTGGTTACAAGTGACATCAACCGTCATTTTTTTCTGGCTGCTTGTTCTTTACCTTCTACAAGGTATAATTGGATAATAAGATAATATAAAAGCAAACATTTGTTTTTAACAATCTTGAAAATACTGTATCTTGTCAAGTTCACTTAGTACTGACAAGATCCAGTATTTTCAAAATGCTGAGCGGTCCTAATAATGCACCTTTAACTTACAAAGCTTACTTCAGATAAAGGCTACTTTCCAAGGACCCCCTCGTAAGTCCTGGCAAAAGCTGGGGAAGAGAACATAGATGGCAGCACACAGCATTGTGGCCAGTAGGCATCGGGGAGAGGCTTCAGGGCTTTCTAAATTACATAGGGGGGCATGGAACAACCCAGGATTGGGAGGGCATAATGGTGGCTTAAAGCCACTTTAGCACCCCTTCCACTTGAACAGTGAAATCTGTGCTGTGCTTCCATCCTCTCTATGATGAATATGAATATTAAGAGTTTTCTGAACATCCAGGGAATGCCAGAACTCTGAGCCCTGAGGAAAATAACCTCGTCCGCACCCTTCCAGTAGCTCTTCTGATCAACTATTTTCTCCACCATTTTTCCCTGCTGCCCAAACTTCTAGCTCCACTTCCCAGTAATACTTCCTTTTGCTTGTCTTTATATATACCCTGTTTCTAAGTGTATTTAAAATCCATAATTGATGTTGCATTTAGGATCTATAATTAGCTGTGCATTCTGGGTATATTTTAAATCACTGGGGAGATTTTACTCTGGGTAGATGCAGTCTGTGGATAGTTGGGTGTATTTTTTCATGTAATATGTTCACCAACCTAAAATCAGATTAAAAGTATGTTAACATACTGTAAAAACATGCAAATATGTGTCCCAACAAATATCCACAAACGGACCTTCCTTTTTTAAAGTATTGAATATATATATATATATACACATTTAATTTAGAAGAATTTACTACGGTATCGTGCTTGTTACTTTAAAATGAATCTTTGAAACAAGGTCAAAGATTGAAGACCTTGCCCTTGAAGGGGATGGACTTTTTAGTTCTAAAACAAATGAAGTCTTAGAGAAAATGAGAGACAAGATCAACAGCTATACATCAGGGTTTCTTGCAACCTTTTTAGAGGAAAATTCCTATACCTGCCTTCAAATAGCAAAGGCAACATTGTCCACCTTATTCTTCATCTTTATATTTCAACAAAGGCAGACAACACAACCAGCGGCAACAATGGCAATCACTGCTTCTCGGTAGCAATATAAAAGACGTCCCTTTAAATCCATGATGAGACAAAGGAATTTGTCCTCTCTGTACCTGCAGTTAGAGTGCAGGTGTGGCATTGAAGTTCAAGAGCAACAAAACAACCTTGAATTCAGTTCCCCTAACAATTGGAGACTCTTTATGTCATGTTTACAGCAAGTGGCAAAAGACTCTGTAGACAGATGGGTTTTGATTATTATAAAAGGACAGTTTGAAATCTTCCCTCCAGATCAGCCTCCCTTCCCTCTCTCTTCATGGATCCCTCTCACAAGTTGGTGTTAAGAATAGAAATCTCCACTTTATTAATGGAGGGAGCAATAGAGGAGGTTCAGGAAAATCTCAAAAATTGGGGTTCTTTCTCCCACTATTTCCTAATTCCAAAGAAAGATGGAGGTCTTCGTCCCATCCTGGATCCAGGGCTGAACAGATGCATCCAAAAGTTCTTCTATGGGTGCTCCACTGTAGGTGTATCTGTGCCCCGTGCCTCTAATTTGAGATTTTTAACAAGAGGTCTCTGGAATAACCAGGAGTCTTGCCTTCATATCAGTGTTCTGGAGTTGAGAGCAGTTTGTTGGCACTCAGATCATTCCTCTCTCTGGTCAGATCATTCAGTACTCCAGTGCAAAGATCAGTGGTTCAAGTGGCCACAGACAATAGAACAGTAGCTCTGCATGTGACAGGGTCTCTCAGTGAGTCAGTGGACCAGCTACACAGAGACTTTTCCCAGAAGCACAAATGGTACTTCGTGGCTTCATAGCTACTTTGGGGTACTTTGGTGCTTCAGATAAAGATCTAATTACCAGAAGATTTAACACTAAGTGCCCTTCTTTTTGTTCAAGAGCAGGAGCCAGATGCTCACTCTCTAACAGATACAGTCCTCCTAAATTGGGGTACAGATCTGATGTATGCTTTCCCACCATTCCTTCTAATGTGGAAGATTGTGAAGATGATCAGCCAGGATGATACTTATTGCCCCAGCACGGCCAAGATAGCAGTGTTACATGGACTTGTGCCTTCTTTCCAAAGGGAATTACAGACACTTACTTGTGTCATAGCAGCAAGGGAAAGTGTACTATCCAGATCTGCTTTCGTTGCATCTGACAATGTGGGGGATAGGACTCTGGCAGAATTAGAGAAATCTTTCTCTGTAGATGTACAATATGTTTTACTTAACTCTAGAAGACAAGCAACTAGGAAATGTGATTTAAAATGAAAAAAAATGTTCACTGTGGCTGTATGATCAGGGTTGATCCTGTGTCATCCCCTATTCAGTCGATATTTGCTGTTTCTAAAGAAATCAGTTTGTTCATAACTTTCAGCACAGAGGCCAGTTTTAATAAATTATATATGAGCTTTGTTCTGACTGTTGGATTCCATGAGTTCATGCACCTCAAGAATTTTCTTGGAAGCATGAACAATTCCTAGTTTAAAAGTTTCCACAGGTGACACATTTCTTGATGCATGAATATTCAGTTTATATAGGTTTCTTCTGACCAACTAAGAAATAGTTGCACCAGGACACTTTCCATGAAACAAGCTGACATTCTAGTTCAGAAGACTCGTGGTGTTTGATATTATGGGACATTTTTTATTATATCTCACAAACACATTGATCCATTTTATTACAATTCCAAAACATATGTAAACATGCCATGCTGTGGTCTACATACAGATGAAGATAAATTTATAATAGATATGACAGTATGAATAAGTGATACTGTCCTATAGTTGTTAGTAATTTTTTAATCTTCTAGTAATCCTATTTAAAGATTTCTTCCAATTATCCTCTGAGATCACCAGACCTGGAAATTGTTTCCATGTGTCTGGGTCAGAAATGACATCTATATTTGCAGCATATAATTAAGATATCAGAATGGGTGTGGTTCTACTTCTAAGATTAGAGTAGAATCTGCAACCTGTCATTTAGCAATGCAAGTTGTATCAGAGATATATTTGGCTTGAGTGAGTCAGGTGAAGAGCAGTTAGGATGTGGAAAAGGATCTCTAGAGATGTGAATAGTTTTAATTTTGTGAAATATCCATGTTAGTTGACCAATAGAGCATTTCAAGACAATGCAGACATTGAATTGAATATTTTTTTTTCCTTTTTTGCAGTTGCCGCAATAGTATTATTCTATACAGCAGCAAGCCCACATAACATACCTCTGACTGAAGTAATTGGGCCAATATGGCTAATGTTGCTACTTGGAACTGTGCATTGTCAGATTGTTTCAACACGAACTCCTAAACCACCACCTAGCACAGGGGGTAAAAGAAGAAGGTACAGTCTATACTAAAATGTTTTCTATCAGTTAGGATCATGAGTACATGAAATTATTTTGGAATATACAATCTCTGAACCATTTTGCAAGGTTTTGTCTACAATAGAGTATGATATGCATTGTCTTGTAAGAAATTTGAGTACTGTGTATATGTTTACTAAACTTTAAAAGTGATTAAAAACCTTTAGTCTTGTGATTTCACCTTTATTTGGCTATGTATTGAACCTTTTTGCTTCAAATTGTGTGTCACTAAATATTGGTAGAGACTGTTCTGTAACTATGAATGTAAACTTATATTATTCAGTACTCAATACTGATCAATAATCTTCCTGTTGGAGGCCCAAATTAAAAGAAAAACAGTGCAACCACAAACATGGGCCCCATCCTGCCAACACTTAAATGAATAGAGCTTACCTCTATGAGTAATCCTGTTGAAATTGGTGGGACTACTCACAACTGTACATTTTGCAGGTTTGAGCCTTTAGTGTTTAGTAAATTTACATTTTTGTCTAGAAGAAATTATATAATGAAAATGGACAGTTCTAATGTGCTAAATGTTTTAAAATATTTAAAAACATTTTAATCTAGTAATTTACCATTTTGTTTTAATAAACGTTTCTTATTTTGCATGCTTACAAAAATTGCTGAACATATTATAGAGCTAATGGATTACATTTATAAAGATGCCTTCCAATTTTAATCTCTTCTGATGAAGGAAATTAAGGAAAGCAGCACATTTGGAAGTACATAGGGAAGGAGATGGCTCTAGTACCACAGATAACACACAGGAGGGAACAGTGCAGAGCTACGGTACAAGCACCCCTTACAGTATTGGCGCCGTCTTCAGAGATATCTGGCATGCTGCTTTCTTTTTATCAGGGTTTGTATTTATTTAAGACTATGTATGTCGTAGATATGCACTATCCCTTTTCTGAAAAAGTAATATTTGATCTATATTTCTATCAAATGTTCTTTTCTACCGAACAGAATATTTTTCTATTTTTCTAACATACTCTGAATTATTTGAGCTTGTGTAGACATTAGTCTTTATTTTGGCAAATTCCAGTGAAATAATCCATGTGACATACAAAATTAATGGCTTAATTTTACAAATGTGTTTGATGCTTGAGGGAGAAGTAGTATATAAGGCAGAGGTGGGCAAACTATAGCCCACGGGTCACATCCGGCCCGCGCTAGCCCCCGGCCCCTCCCCTGCTGTCCCCCCTCCCCCGCAGCCACGCAGGCAGCGCTCTGGGCGGCGCGGCTGCGAGCTCCTGCAGGGCAGCGCGGCAGTGTGTGTAGCTCCGGTCGGGCGGCATGGCTGCCAGACATGCTGCTCTGAGCAGCATGGCAAAGGGGCCAGGGGGTTGGATAAGGGGCGGGGGGCCAAGGGGCAGTCTGGGAGCAAGGGGTGGTTGGATGGGGTGGAGGTTCGGGGGGTGGTGGTGGTCAGGGGATGGGGAAGGGGGGGGGTTGGATAAGTGTGGGGTCCCGGGGGGGCCTGTCAGGGGGCAGGGGTGTGGATGGGGTCAGGGGATGGGGAACGGGGGCGTTGAATAGGCGTGGGGTCCCGGGGGGCCTGTCAGGGAGCGGGAGTGTGGATAAGGGTTGGGGCAGTCAGGGGACTGGGAGCAGGGGGGTTAGATGGGGGTGAGGTCCCAGTGGGCGGTTAGGGGAGGGGGGTCCTGAGAGGGGGCGGTTAGGGGACAAGGAGCGGGGGGGGTTGGTTGGGTTGGGGGTTCTGAGAGGGGCAATCGGGGGCGGGAAGTGGGAGGGGGCGGATGGGGGTGGGGGCCAGGCTGTTTGGGGAGGCACAGGCTTCCCGGCCCTCCATACAGTTTTGCAACGTCAATGTGGCCCTCAGGCCAAAAAGTTTGCCCACCTCTGATATAAGGACTATCAAAGATAAGACACTTCAGTTTCTGTATTTTTAAATCCTGTCAGAGAATAACTTACTGGTGGCAATGGAATTCCATGGCATGACAAATTCAAATGTGTATATTTCTTTGCTCTAACTCTATGCCTGCGTGCGCCAAAAAAAAAAAAAAAAAAGTGTCAAGGTGTCAAATACCCATACGCTTTTATTGTTCAGCAAGGACAATAGAACACTTAAGGTAATGAGCTGCAACTTGCATATTTCTTCTTTTTTTAAATTAAGCCTTTATACGATTGGAGGGAAAGTATAGTTATTGTGCCCTTCAGTAGCCTATTTCTTTTGCGAACAATGAATCTATCCAAACAATGGTCCTCGGGAAAACACGTAAAAACATTTAATAGCTCTCTAGAATCCAAATGCAAGTGCACTATACAGCTTCATTAAAAATTGGGAGGCATTTAGAAACCGTTCAAAATATTGTATGTAATCTAAGGTGGTCTAAAATTGAGAAAAGGGATACTGCAGTTTCCTACATGTATGTTTTATCGTGGAAGTCTCGTCTTAATATTACTACACTAACATCTTTTATATTTGTGATTGTGCTCTTAAACTCTGATAAAGTTTATTCGGTGTTCTAAAGTTAATGACCAGGAGCATCATATTGAGCTGCAGGCTTTTAGATATTTTAAAGCACTGGCAATTCTATCCCATTTTAATTTTATATACATTTTATTTACATTTTTCATTATGTAAACTAAACTGGCTTTGAAAAGTACAAGTAATATCAAACGGGTGATCTTTTTGAGTAAGCTCACATCTCAATGAATTGTTCTTCATGCAGTCTATTCCAGCGCATTTGGAGCTGATTGTGTAAAGTGCTGAATATCTTCTGCTTTCATAGAAGTCAACTGCACTTAGCACCACACAGGATCAGGCTGTGGCACCCCAAAATTTTACCTCACTTTCTCAAGGGTCAACATCACATACACAATCTTTACAGTTAAGCAGGGTTGTCTGTCTCACTGTAGAGCTTATTTACATCATTTAATCAAATCTCAGGGTTATAAGCAATGAGAAGAACTTGCTACACCCCACCCTGAAAGGCTAGAGCTTCTTCGACAGCCCATCTGAAGAAACTGCAAACTCAAATCTAACCTACATCTCATATGGCACATTGCATAGCACTATTACTAGGTCATTAGGAAGGCTCAAGTTGTCTTTGGCTAGGTCTACACTACCCGCCTGAATCGGCGGGTAGAAATCGATCTCTCGGGGATCGAATTATCGCGTCTCGTCGGGACGTGACAATTGATCCCCGAATCGACGCTCTTACTCCACCAGCGGAGGTGGGAGTAAGCGCCGTCGACGGGGATCCGTGGAGGTCGATTTTGCCGCCGTCCTCACAGCGGGGTAAGTCGGCTCTGATACGTCGAATTCAGCTACGCTATTCGCGTAGCTGAATTTGCGTATCTTAAATCGACCCCCCCCTGTAGTGAAGACCTGCCCTTAGTCTACACTATGAGCTGGGTTCTGTGATTCCCTTGCTTGTGTACACATTAGCATTTGCTTTCATCAACTTAGCATGAGTGTAAATAGCAGCGTAGCTGCGGTTGTATGGGTAGCAGTAGTGGAGGCAGGGCTGAGCTGTGCTGAGTGCATACTCACTGGTTTCAGGTGGGTTTTTACTCAGTTTAGCTTAATTCACTAAGAGAACTAAACTAAACCATATTAAGGCTACTTTAATTCTGAATAATAGTATCCACACAGGGATTTAATGCAGCTTAACAAAGCCACTTCAAATTCACACCGTTCGTTAATTCGGATTCACTTTCCTGGATGTTCCCATGTAGACAAGCACTTAGTACTGTGGTTGAAGGCACAGTCAACGTTTCGCTGTACATGATTACTTCCATTTTCCTTAGTCAGAAGGGTCTAATTGCAGTCAACACAGAGAATCACGGAAGCTAGCTGTGGTGAAGTTTTATGCTATTGCTTTACTACTGCTATGGAGCTACCAGTGCAGAAAATACTGCTTCTAGCATAGCCTTTGGTATGGAACAAATTGAACTGAATTTGATTTGTGACTTTTTTTTCTGTACCAAAGGAATTGTTAACATCGTTGCCCAGATATTCGCCTGCATGATTCATTGTGTATAAGCTGTTCAGTCAATCCCTTGCATTTTTTCCTCTATACAGGAAATATTTTGCATGTGTTTTTTTTCCCCGAACACCTAAAATATTGTATATAATAATGAGTGTTATGTGTGTATGATGGTGTAACCCACACACCTACTGGGTGTAGTGTTCTGTCCCATCTAGTGGCACTGAGACCACCTAGAGAGAGAGATTAATGAGTCTGCTCTACAGCCTTAGTTAACAGCCATAGGCTTTTGGTTCATGCACTAAGCTCCAGAGGTCCCAGGTTCGATCCCACCCACTGACAACCGGGGTCTGTCAGCATTACAATGGCACCTAGGAGCTGGGATTTTTCAATGCTTTTTTTCATTTTAAAACCTTCATCTCTTTGTGTTAGTATTTTGAAAGAAATAAAATTAAGCAGTTTAACATATGTTGCCCAACAGTCTTGTCTTGCATCAGAGTTTAATTTCCAAAGATGACAACTATACTACTTTTAGAACAAAGTATCAGAAACGCTATTAAATGTATACAGTTTGGTCAAGAAGTGGGGCTGGCCACCAATCTAGTAGTTGTGCAGTGTATTTATACCGGGGCTGAGAGCATTGAAGAGACAGAATACACACCTCTTGGAGGGATGTATTGCCTCTTATTGATTTCTAGCAATGTCTCTCTTCTCTGGCAAATACGCAGGTCAGTATTTAAAGGCTCTAGAAGTCCAGCATTTTCAGGCAGGAAGTTCACAATGCAGAATCTTTGAGAGATGAGTGTGGAGGAAGTGAGCCCCAGTGATTCTTCCAAGAAAGGCTGAAATTTACACAGTAACAGAATTCATGGCTCCCCACCCAGCACTCTTCCCACATTACTAGTTCATTATGTTCTTGTATATTATTATAATGGCTGATTGAAGCAGTGGATCGTATTTACAGAAGTGGATGTATTGTTCTTGGAGTATATCATAAATTTGAAATACATGATAGAGTGAAAACAGTTTTTATCAAATATATACATACATTCAGACCTAGATAATTTGGAAGTGTTTGAAACATATCCTTTCTGAATAGCAGAGTCCAATGTCATTAATAGCTTGTAGAACATTCAATACTTGATTTTCATCCAGCACAAGAAGGAATCTATGAAATTCTGACCCCGTCTTGAATATCATTTTGGTGAGGGAAACCTTGCACAAATTGTATAATTTATTATTTATATTTTGATATTACCTAGAAATCTCAACCAGGTTGGGGTCACATTGAGCTAAGCTCTGTACACATTCATAATAAATAAGTCAGTATCTGTTTCAAAGAACATACAAAATGTAACACCTCAGTTCTCAATTTTGAATAACTCTAGGATTGGGTCAGGAGAGAATCTTTAAGATCAGCACAGATGAAAGTAAAGGGAGCAGACTATTTCTCCATTTACAGAAAGATGATTTGCTCTTTAGTCTCTCCTTCCTTACTTCCCCCAATTTATGATAATGAAAATCTATCTTCCAGAAACCTTATTTAAACCTTCCTTAACACTTTCCTCTAGCTAATCCAGAGAGAAGACCATGTTAAGTACTGCTTGGCCTGTCCTGTCTTTTGGTATGTCTGTAAATCGCAAGACACCATCATGTTCCTACAAGTGTTCATGTTATCCCCCTATACATACACTTTATTTCCTTTAGATTTTTCACACTTCATATAGTAATCTGTAATAGACATGTATTAACATTCTAATAGAGAGTTACACATGTTCCCCACCTCAGGTGAAATTTTTAAAGCACATTGCAGTGGGGAAAAAAATGAAATAATGTGGTTTTTGGGGCGTACTTTGGGGTTGCTCTTTCCCAGTACTTTTCAAGTTCAAACTGGTTTTTCTGGGAAAGGTCACATGAAGCAAGTGCATAATATTTTCCAGTGTGTCCATTAATCCCAATTCCAGTTCCTGTAAACGTTTACAGGATGTTCAAACCTGTCTAGCCTGATCTTTGCAGTGAAAGTTGATCATGGGGAAAACCAGGTTTAGTTGAACCCGAACCTTTTTGAACTTTACAGGCCTATGAATGCATTTCAAATCAAAGTTGGAAGAATTATCACAACTGTACCTCATGCATCAGTTCAATAAGTCATGGAATAGCAGAGTCTCACTGGTTATGCTTTTGCATTTTTTTAAATCTGTGCGCTGTCCAAAAGAACTGGTTTGAATTTTCATATTTCATTACTACTTATTTCATTTAATACTTTTGATGCTCTGTCTGCCAGAAGACATTTAATGAGCTTTGCTTCTTTATTAATATACTGTACACAGAAAAGGGCTCTAAGGAATTGAATTACCTGAATATTATTTAATGTTTAATTGTAGCAAATTGTTTGTGGTAGACTTGATCAGAATTGAGCACTTAATTGTCTTGTATTATACTGAATTTCTACTAACTGTGTGTCTCATGAGATTTGCATTTCTTTTCAACCACTGTAGCTATGAAGAAGAAAAGATACCAAAAATATTGTTTTAGTGCATTAAAATGAGCTGCTTCTGCCTCCCTCTCATTGCGACTATTTTGTCACTATTGTTCCTTTAGCTTATTTAGCCTCTTCATTGTTGGTTGTTGGGACTTCCTGAAGCGCATTCTCTTGCAAACAAGTCCAGCTAGCACCAGAGGGTTGATTATTTATTTGCTTTCTTTCCTATGCTTAATCATCCATTTTCCATAAACATAAATGATAGGTTTCATAGGCATCTCCTTTCCATCTCTCTAGCCTACTCTTCATCTATTAAGTAAATAATTTCAACACTGTAGAACTGCACCAAAGCAAAATTTTAATGTACCTATTTTGGGCAGGGGTGTTCTGCCTCCCCAGTGTGGCCCCTCAAATTTATTTCATACTTTTAAAGTTCAGATGAAGGTTTCTTGCCAACAGTGGGAGTTCTTCGAGAGGAGCCATAGTATGATCCAAATATTGGGAGATATAGTGGTGGTCCAGTTGCACCACCAGTTTCTCTCTCAATAAGGGGGATATACAGATGAAAGAACTCAGATAACTTAATGTTTTACCTACCTTGTGTCCAGAGCCCTCTACTCCCACAAGAAAGCTTCATGGTCTGGACATACACTTGTAATCCAGAAATCTAAAATGCAGCTGTTTACCTACTTCATATAGCTGTGTGCCACCTTGTCCTGTTACAAGATCTCCATTGCTCACTGGGTAAAGATTTTGATCCAACAGTGCCTATAAGACTTGTCCAAAGTGTGTCAACCTCAAGGGCTTGCAGGTCTGAGCTATCTGCCTCATCAGTTGGTAAATTAGCCACCTGCTCTTTTTCCTTCACACATTCACCACCACCATCAGTTGGAAGCCACCGTAGATACCAAGTTGTAATTTGGAAGTGCAGTCATCCAGACTCCACTGTTGTAAGCCTTTCTTTAGAGTTTCCACTTGTTGTTATGTCTGCTGCTTTCTCAGAGATGTTGGCGTGTAGGATGGGAAGAGAGGGGCACAGGACAGGGAAGATTATTCTAAGGGTTGTAGAACTAGAATTATTCTAGTTTCTCTCTTTTTCTGTCCTGCCTCCTTCCTGCCTCCACTTAGTGTCTCATTTGAAATAGGCTGTATATACTTGTGCTACTCTTTTGTGCTTTGGAAGGGGAGGACTTAAGCCAGGAACTGTAACACTAATAGTCATACTGTTGCCAGGTAGTATGGGAGACTGCAACAACCTGGATTATGCATTTGAAAATCTCCTAATTAGCATAAACTTTTAGATTGCTGATGAAGCAAAGTGAAGTTAGGCCAAAAAGTTTAAACTTTTGGATAGCGGTTTTCATTTTAATTCAATATATGATTAATTCGTGCTTCATGCAAGGGTGTGCAAGGAATATAAAATTTTAGTTTCAATAAGTACCAGTTAAAAATTCCTGAGAATTAACAGCTATTTGGGCATACCTTTACGTTTCTGTTTGATACAAAAATGTGAACAGGGAAATGTGTTGCATTCAGAACTTGCAGTTGGCTTTGTCAAGTTGCTGTTATAAAGCCTTATGTGGTAAAATACAGCTTTTCTTGGTCTTTCTCTCTTCTTTCAGTACTGTAATATATAATATTCTTTCATGTGCTGGATGTTTCATTTGGTATTCTATATTCCTACGGTTGTAACAGATAAGCTTTAAATGGTGAAAAGTAGCACAGATACTACTGAATCAGATTTAGATTACTAGTTTTCATACATCTCAACAATGAAGTCAAAAATAGTTGGGGGAGAAGGGTAAGAGAGGACATAGACAATAAAAGTCGTATAGTAATTTAATGTGCATGTTTGTTTTTGTTTTGTTTTAAATCTAGATCAAAGAAAGCAAAGAATTCAATAGATAAATCAACAGAGACTGATAATGGCTATGTCTCCCTTGATGGGAAAAAGACAGGTAAAAGCAGTGAAGATGGAGTACAGACCCATGAACCTCACTGTGAAGTGATTAGGCCAGAAGAGGGAGGTTGGAGCACAGGAACTGTGAGAAACACATACAACAATCATAGTCCTCACAAAGTAAGCATGGTTCATTGTTTCATAACTAACAGTAGTGTGTCCAATTATATGCACACCGTATTGCCACAGCAGTTTGGATAGGTTCCCATTTATATCTTGACCCTGTGTTTTTTTTAAACTTAAAAAAAAATTAATAGGGCTCGTGTTAGGATACTAAGGGCCTAAGTGCAAGATCTAGTTCTGGGTTTCTTGCTCTTAAATTTTTCCTTATATTTTCTCTTCACTGTCCCATCAATATTTTCTTCCTTCAAGAAGAAATCTCCACCAAAATCTCAGGGCAATATTTTAATAAAAAGAAATAAAAGAAAAATATCTGCAGGTAGACAAAATGCACTGCAAGCAACTGAATTTTGCAAAAAAAGACTTGAAACCTTTTTGTAGTGATGTCTGTAGTCGTCCTTCCCTGGCAAAATGTGTTGGGAAATTACACACCCATATTGAACAACCTAAAATACTGCTTTTCAGAAATTTTATTATATCTAAATTGTGGTAATTTATGCGAGTGCTACTTCATAACTATTTTGCCATAGACACAATGGGAGAACCCCAGTAGCACTGGTCACCCAGGATTGGGCAAGTGCATATCTACGGCTCAACTCCTACCACAGGAACCTCATTTTACTGACTTTTAGGTTCTCTGATTTTCTTTAATTTGACTCACCATGTGTCCTTGTATTTCTTATTTGTTTTAGCCTTCATGAGAAGGCTTTGCTTCTACCTCACCTGCCTCTGTTAGATTTTTTCCTCTGGAATGGGTCTGCTTCTCTGCTACAGTTGGACACATTTCACAGTAATGATGACTTCCAAAATTCAAACAACCCCCCACACCTTCAAAGGTTTCCCTGCCAATCCTCTGTGTTCATGGATTCTCCTTCCCCTTCTCTTGTGGATAAGTGCAGAAATCTGCGAGTGTTTTCTTTCCTTCCCTTCCCCATGGAAGTGAAAAGGCACTCTGAAATGTAGAGCGCAGAGGGGACGGAGAGAAGAAAGAGAGTCTTCAGAAAGCAGAGCATAATGAGGAGGAAGGATGTGTTGCTCATCATGGAGCTTGGCTGGTTAGGTCTGATAGCTCTCAGTTCTCCTATTTCACCTTACTTCATTCTCCTCCAAAACAACTCTACCATTATTGGTACATGAAGATTTGGAAGTGCAGCATTTAAGGAAAGCGAAGGGAAGCAAATGAGGAGCAGCCTATTATTCTACCTCCTAGAAGGTGGTGATGGTGGTAAAACAGGAATTTTTGCCTAAGGAAAGTTTCAGTGAGACACTGGCTTCATTCATTTTTAAAGGAGGGACCCGTTTTGGGATCTTCCATAGATAGGATCCATAGAAAGTGTAACATATGCACTCTTTCTGTACACCTACTTCAGGTTTTGATACACTTGGGCAAGTGAGATTTAGAATATTTGTATACGGTAGTTTGAGTTTCATGCTTATCCTTGATCATGTCCCTTGATGTGCATTCTACTGATTGGCACACTTAATTTGTAATTACTGAGAAATTTTAGGATGCTTTCACTGGTTTATCACTATCTGCTCTGGCATCATCATCGTCATTTACAGTATGTTGAAGACAAATTAAGACTCGTGAAAACGTTTCTAGAAAAAATCAGTTTCCTCAATGTGCTTTATATTGCTTTTCCTCAGTCAAATGGTGAGCACGTTTTTGAAGTTCCAAGCTCTCATAACACTTTTTATACATGCATAAACAGTTTTCTGGATAATTATATATGAAAATAATCTATTTATTTGGAAAAACAAAGACCTCTCAAAATTTAGAATAAACTATGAAAAAAGGATTGTTGAGGTAAATTAATTTCTATGGAAATATAAACTTCTTATGTGGCATTTCCCATTATACCTGTTAACGTCAGAAAAAGAAGTATTTTTCTTTATTTATGAAAGAAATCAGAAAATATTATTGACACATTTGTCGCTAAATCTTGCTAATTCAGCATTTTGAAGTCTGACTATTTTAAAAGCTTTTGTTGATTAAGGAGTCTTGATGTTTTGCTTCAAAGCAGAACTCTTGCAGCTAACAAGAAAAAAATTCAGAAAACGGTTTATGAACAAACAATTTTAAGAGCAGGTAATAACTCATTCATTAAAATTATAGTAATGGCTATCTGTTTAATATCTAATCTAATCTGTTTAATATCGTCCACCTCCTCCCCTGAGTGCGCTGCGTCCCCACTCCTCCGCCTACCTCCCAGCGCTTCCCACCTTTGGCGGCATAGCAAGCTCCAGGAGTGGGGGGAGGAGCGGGAGCGTGGTGCGCTCAGGGGAAGAGGCGGGGCTGGGGTAGGGATTTGGGGAAGGGGTTGGAATGGGGACGGGGCAGGGGTGGAGTCGGGGCGGGGCCGGGGGTAGAGAGGGGTCGAGTACTCACCGGTGGGAGCAGAAGTCGGCGCCTATGGAAGACCTAATCAGACCATAAGCCCAGTGCATTTAATAAAGCTGTTTAATTCTCAGGCCTAGCCAAAGACTGTGCATTGCAGGTGATGGGGAAACCACCTGAACCAATCCCCTTCACTACAAACAATGGCCTGATGCCTCATTTGCTGGGAAAAAAGGCATTACTGCAAATCCTAATTTTTGCAGATTTGTGAGACCCAGTCATTGCCACAACATTATTCTAAACCCTGATTTCAGGACCACCCACCCAAAGTTGCAATCCAGTGGACAAAATAAACAATAAGTTTAGCATGCCACCCATGCTCATCCCAATTAATCATACCCTGTGCAATGCTACCATGTCACTGCTTCAAAGTTCAAAAGGTACATGCACAACCAGAGAAATCGCAATTACCCGGTGAGCAACATGTAACCCCATACAAACAAATGCAACAGTTGTACTTAACATTACTTATGCAGCCATTAATCTGTAGGAGAGTAGGCAAATGGTCTTTATGACAAAACAACAATGAAACGAGTACATTTTTCTAAAAAAGAAACCCTTTAGAATGAAAACTGAAAGTTTCTTGGTCCCTCCTACCATTCTCCTTTTGTGGGGGCTGCATCTACATTAGCGTGAAACCAGGGAATGATATACGCTCACAGTCCAAGCATTTCATAGTTGATTACTGGCTTACACTTTAGGTGTGGCGGGAGAGGTGGTAGAAATAAATTAAATTTTAAGATTGGAAAAAGCTGTCAATGTAAATTACTGTGTTTGAGAGGACAAAACCAAGAATAGAATGTTGCTTTCTTTTCTTTTGAGTCATACACCATTTGGGGTTGCTGTGATTTCACCTAAAACATCACTTGGAACATGAATATCTTGAATCCATTCTGCAGTATAGTATAAATTAGCCTGACACACGACTACTGTGCAATGATTAATCACCTACTTTAGTATGTTATAATCTTCTATTGTATATCACTTCTAGTACCACCTTTCCATGTAGTCAATAACCTAAAAGAGGGAAACTGTTTTCTATGCTCTACTCAGCAAAAGGGGATTATTAAATATTTTTTAATTAAAAGAATTGATGAGAAAATTGATTGCAGTATTTAAGATGAATTAAAAGACCATTGTGAAAAAATAGTGTGATTTACTAATAGTAAATTGTT
This sequence comes from Emys orbicularis, assembly GCF_028017835.1. Classification (NCBI taxonomy): domain Eukaryota; kingdom Metazoa; phylum Chordata; order Testudines; family Emydidae; genus Emys; species Emys orbicularis. The sequence continues at coordinate 26,855,602 of NC_088683.1, read as the reverse complement.
AATTGGTCTAGGATACACACAGGACAGTAACAAATGTATCTGATGAAGTTTCAAGTGAGGAGGGACCTGAATCTGGATATCCCTTACGCCGTAATGTAGAACGTGCTTCTAGTGACTGTGCTCTTCGAAACAGGAAATCCCACCATTATAAGAAACACTACCCTGTGGAGGTATGTTCTTTTCCCAAAAGTCCTTTTTGTAACTGGTTTGCCAACATCTCCATTGAATTTCTTTCTTCTGAACGCATTCTGGATCACTGGAATTTAGTGGTGATCTTGTCAATATTAATAATTCATGACGCTTGTTAAAAATATTCCTGTGAAGTAACTGTCTTTGGGAATCATTGCGATTTGGTGTCCAGTTTGCACAAGAGTCACTTTGAATTTAGCATGTTTTTCACTTCTTGGGGGTGGGTCCACAATATGGATAATTGGTCTGTTGCTATGCTCTTACACCACGTCCCATCAGAGCTTTGCTGCTTTCTATTTTGCCTTCTAGAAGCAGCCCCATTATGCAGCAACCACCTCCTTTGGAGGCACATGTATCTAGGAAACTAGTGGTTTCCTCTTATGTGAGAAAGAGAGCTTTCTTGCCAGAGATTTGGCAGACTGTTTTCCAGCAATCTGTTTGCACTTTTAGTCATTACTGTGTTGATGCTAGTGCTTTCTCCATGTCATAGTTCCGACTGCACCTCCGCTTCTTTCACCATTGTCTCCAATAAGTCCATTAGCCCATATGAGGGGAACTCTGAGCAGACAAGAGAATTTGATTCTACCTCCAAGTTCTATTGTGAGAGGATCCACCAATGTGGATGTTCTCCTAGATATGAGTATGTAACATTCTTTAAAAAGTTTTTCAATTACTCAGAATATGCTGTATGCTATTGAAGCCACAATTGTTGCTGTTGCATGGCAGCAAAAGAAGTTCCAGTGTTCTGATTTAAAGAGCTACATAGTGAAGTCAAAGAGCAGAGCAGCAACCCAGCAGTCCCTTATTGGTGGAGTCCTTTATAGAAATGAAATTCAGATGTAGGGAACCAAATGGAAATAGAATTCTCGGATAACAACATGTATAATTTTGCTGAAGGCAAGCAGGCTTTAAAGCAAACCAGTGAATACTTAGTTTTCCAGCTAGGGCTGTCAAACAGTTAAATAAATTAATTGCGATTAATCGCAAGATTTAAAAATTCAGTTACAATTTTAATAAACACATTTTTTTTACGAGCACCATCTGCATGGAAGCATGTCCTCTAGAATGATGTCCGAAGCATGAAAGGGCATACGAATGTTTAGCATATCTGGCATGTAAATAACTTGCAACACTGGCTACAAAAGTGCCATGGGAACTCCTGTTTTCACTTTCAGGTGACATTGTAAATAAGAAGAAGGCAGCAGTATCTCCTGTAAATTTAAACAAACTTGTTTGTCTTTGTGATTGACTTTACAAAAAGTAGGACTGAGTGGACTTATAGGCTCTAAAGTTTTACATTGTTTTGTTTTTGAGTGCAGTTAGGTAACAAAAAAAAATCTACATTTGTAAATTGCACTTTCACGACAGAGCTTGCATTACAGTACTTGTATGAGGTGAATACAAAAATACTATTTATTTTATATCATTTTTATTACAAATATTTGCACTGTAAAAATGATAAAGTGATCACTGTACACTTTGTATTCTAGTGTTTAACTGTGGGATTCAAACTGTGATTAATCCAGATTAATTTTTTAATCAAGTTAATTTGTTTTGAGTTAATCGCTTGAGTTAACAGTGATTAATTGACATCTGTAATTCCAGCTGATTCTTTCAAATGTCCTTTATCACCACAGGCTGTATTCTTGCCTCACATTTATAGGAGCAGTGGTTCTTCTTCAAGTAGATGCAGCCATGTTTTCCACTCACTGGATCTGGAGAAATTTGCCTAGCTGCACCCGAAGAGGGGTGATGCTCATGCCTCATGGCCATAGTCCCTTCTCATGCTACATGAGGCAGCACCAGTTCCTCTCAGTTCCTTCTTACCACCTGTGGCTAGAGTCAGAGCTCAGTGTGGTCTTAACCTCACAACTAGTTTAGTTTTTCCCTTGTTGTTGATACTTAGTAGTACCCTGAGGACAGGTCTACACTTAAAACGCTGCAGAGGCGCAACTGCACTGGTGCAGCTGTGCTGCTGTACTGCTTCAGTGAAGATGCTACTATGCCATTGGGAGAACGTTTCCTGTCAGCGTAGTTAATCCACCTCTGCAAGAGTGGTAGCTATGCCAGTGGGAGAAGCCCTCCTGTTGACGGTGCTGTCTACACTGGAGGTTAGGCTGATATAACTGCATCGCTCAGGGATGTGGATTTTTCACAGCTCTGAGCAACGTAGTTATACCAATGTAAGTTTATAGTGTAAACCTGGTCCTAGTGTTAGATTAGAATTAGGGCATGGCTACACTTGCAGATGTAGAGCGCTTTGAGTTAAACCAGCCTTCAGAGAGCGCAGTAGGGAAAGCGCTGCAGTCTGTCCACACTGACAGCTGCAAGCTCACTGGCGTGGCCACATTTGCAGCACTTGCAGCGGCATTGGGAGCAGGTGCGTTATGGGCAGCTATCCCACAGAGCACCTCTTCCCATTCTGGTGCTGTGGCTTGTGGGAAGGGGGTGTGGGGTGCAGGGCATTCTGGGTCCTGTCCCAACACCCTGTGATGCATCGGTTCGCATCCCAGCAATCCCTCTGCTTCCGTCAACATTTGGCGCCATCTTTCAACGTTTTTTGTGTTGCACGCTCTGTCTTCCTTTCGGTCTGCGAGAATGGAGCCCGAACTGCTGAGGAATATGCTGACGAGTCTCGCCAGCACGACACGTTTGGCAGTCGAGTTACTCAAGATCCAAACTGACAGTGAGGACTCCGACGATGATATCGATTCGAATAACGCATACGACACGAGATTGCATGTGGCATTTACGGACATGCTCACCGCTGTGGAACGCCGCTCTTGGGCTCGGGAAACAAGCACTGAGTGGTGGGATCACATCGTCATACAAGTCTGGGATAATAAGCAGTGGCTGCAGAACTTTCAGAGAGAAAAGCCACTTTCATGGGACTGTGTGAGGAGCTCGCCCCCCACCCTGCAGCGCAAGGACACAAGATTTAGAGCTGCCCTGATGGTGGAGAAGTGGGTGGCTATTGCAGTCTGGAAGCTGGCAGACAGCTACCGTTTGGTCGCTAACCAGTTTGGAGTGGGGAAAGTCTACCGTTGGAATTGTGTTGATGCAAGTTTGCAGAGCCGTTAATCGCATCCTGCTCAGAAGCTCTGTGACTCTGGGTAACGTGCATGACATTGTGGCTGGCTTTGCACAAATGGGTTTCCCTAACTGCAGAGGGGCAATAGATGGGACGCATATTCCAATTCTGACACCAGCCCACCTAGCCTCGGAGTATGTTAATCGGAAGGGGTGTTTCTTTATGGTTCTCCAGGCACTTGTGGGTCACTGTGGGCGTTTCATTGACATTAACGCAGGCTGGCCCGGAAAGGTGCATGATGCACGCATCTTTCGGAACACTGGCCAGTTCAGGAAGCTTCAACACGGGACTTTTTTCCCAGACCAGAAGATCACCGTAGGTGAAGTTGAAATGCCCATTGTGATCCTTGGAGACCCTGCTTACCCTTTAATGCTGTGGTTCATGAAACCCTACACAGGGAGCCTTGACAGCAGCAAGGAGCAGTTCAACAACAGGCTGAGCTGGTGCAGAATGACTGTGGAGTGTGCTTTTGGCCATTTAAAGGGTTACTGGCGATCTCAGTATGGGAAGCTGAACTTGGCCGAACACAGCATCCCCGCGGTTATATCCGCGTGCTGTACCCTCCATAACATTTTTGAAGGGAAGGGTGAAAGCTTCGCTCAGGCATGGACCTTGGAGTTTCAACACCTGGAGGCTGAATTTGAATAGCCAGAGAGCACGGCTATTAGAGGGGCCCAGCGCGGGGCTGCAAGGATTAGGGATGCCTTGAGGGAGCAATTTGAGGCTGAAAGCCACCAGTAATGTCTGATGCCCTGCACGGGAGTGAAGTGCAGTAGTTCCAGTGTTAGTAGGAATCTGTGTTTGCTACACTGACTTGCAGTGCCTGTTGCTTTCCTGGGCTAAGGTATCTTTTACTTTATGCAATAATAAAGAATGTTTTCAAAACCAAAAAATCCATTTATTGAAAAGAAAATTAATTTATTGAAAAGAAAATTAATTTATTGAAAAGAAACACAACTGCTTGGGAAACAGAAAGGGCAAGGGGGTGGGGTGGGGAACGGTACAATCACAGATTTGCATATGTCCTGTTATCATACTCAGCCTTCCTGTCTGGAGTGCTGTGCAATGAGTGCTGCACTTCAGGATGGCTATACAGTAACTCCTCATTTAAAGTCGTCCCGGTTAACGTTGTTTCGTTGTTACGTTGCTGATCAATTAGGGAACATGCTCCTTTAAAGTTGTGCAATGCTCCCTTCTAACGTAGTTTGGCAGCCGCCTGCTTTGTCCACTGCTTGCAGGAAGAGCAGCCTGTTGCAGCTAGCTGGTGGGGGCTTGGAACCAGGGTGGACCGGTAGCCCCCCTATCAGCTCCCCTAAATTCCCTGTGCGACAGCTGCCCAGCAGGCTAGCAGTTGCAGCTATCCCTCTCCCCACTGCCATGTGCTGCTCCTGCCCTCTGCCTTGGAGCTGCTCCCCGAGCCTCCTGCTTGCTGTGGTGGGAAGGGGGGGGCTAATGTCAGGGTGTCCCCCTGCTCCTACACCCTGCTTACTCTTTCTTCTCCATATAGAGCAGGGTGGGGACACGGACAGAGAGAGCCTGGGGCAGCAGCTGCTGTATCAACTTCCTGATCCACTTAAAAAGACAATGCACTTAAGAGTGGGTCAGCTTACTTAAAGGTGCAGTGTGCATTTCTCTCTCTCGCCCACACACAAGGTGTGTGTCTGTCTCTGTCTGCTCTGCTATCTCCCCTCCCCTCCATTCCTGCTGCCTTGTAGAGTGTGAGGCTACATTAACAACAATGTGTTAACCCTTGAGGGCCCAGTGCTAGTTCATCATTTAGCACAAGGGTTCTCAAACTGGGGGTTGGGACCTCTCAGGGGGGTCACGAGGTTATTACATGGGGGGGTCGCGAGCTGTCAGCCTCCACCCCAAACCCGGCTTTGCCTCCAGCATTTATAATGGTGTTAAATACATTAAAAAGTATTTTAAATTTATATGGGGGGTCGCACTCAGAGGCTTGCTATGTGAAAAAGGGGTCACCAGTACAAAAGTTTGAGAACCACTGATTTAGCAGCAAGGCATTCCCTGGGAAATATCCTACCCTCTTCCACCCTCTAACTTCACCACCTCAACCAAGCTTCACAATCATCATAGCTGTGAACAGTATTAAACTGTTTGTCTAAAACGTATACTCTGTGTGTGAACCATCAATGTCACAGGACCCACATTTTCTCCCATCCTCCTCCTCTGAACCACACCTCATAACACAAGGTGAACTGAATGACCTTGTCAGGGATTTGGAACTACCCAAGAGTAAGGCAGAGCTGTTGGGCTCCAGACTACAGCAGTGGAATCTCCTGGCAGGTGATGTTAGGGTTTCCATGTTCCGTGACCGTCAAAAGGATCTTGTCCCATTCTTCTTCATGGAAGGTGATCTTGTAGCCTGCAACAATATCGATGGTGTGATGGCAGCCCTCAACATCGTTGAGCAACCATAAACACATGAACACACCTAGGTTTACAATTTATGATTAAAACTCTACTATCTACACAATATACATAGACATAAAATGTCAAAACTTAAATATCTTAGAAACAGTAGCCAATTAGTTGTTTTAATTGTCATATTTGAATTCAGCACATCAAAATACATAATAAATAGCACATTTTATCTCTGAAGCAGATGACTTCTCAAAAATTGTAGACCAGTGTAATTATTTGTAGCCTACAAAGGCAACAGTGAAATTTGAACAGATTAACTTTAGTTCTTCTTAATAATACTTGTACTGTTTATGGTTGTATTTCCAGTGAAACTGGAAAATTAAAATAAGAGTGGATTTATTATAGTTGAACTTAGTAATTGGCATTTTAAATAAACAGGGTGGAATATGTAAACTGAATTAATGCCAGTGTATATCTTAATTGCAGGATACCCCTAAATCAGGTACTAGTTGCAGTTCACGATGTTCAAGTTCCAGACAAGATTCTGAGAGCACAAGACCTGAATCGGAAACAGAAGATGTGCTCTGGGAAGATCTGTTGCACTGTGCAGAGTGCCGGTCTTCCTGTACCAGTGAGACAGATGTAGAAAACCCTCAAGTTAATCCTTGTGTGAAAAAAGAATATAGAGATGACCCATTTCATCAGGTTGGTGTCCTGTAATTATTTTTATTATCTAAAGGAATACTTGCTACCTGCACTTCTAACAGCTTTATGAAGTGTTCAGGAGTTAGAACTGGGGAGAGAAATTTACATTAAATGAAAATAACAGAAATTAAATGCTGAATTAGTTGCAAAGTTCTGATTTAAATCCTTTAAAACAAGGAAAATTTTATCATGGGAGATGTAGTCCAGCTAGGGAGCCTAGCCCATAGAGGGAATATGGGGGTCATGAAGCACCAAAACTGCAACTCTCATAAGGCACCACAACTTTTAACTTGCTTCTAACTCAGCATAACTTTAACATATTTTATTTTTAGGTTAATTGTTTCTTTTAGGGGCAATATCTATTAATAGATAAGTGTAAGACAATCATAGAGTTCATGAATCACATGATGATGATCAGAGCTATTATACTTCCTTACTGCAGTGCAGATTTAGGAAATTAATCTTTGAATTAGACACAGATCAAACAGGACTTTTTAGAGACATTCTTAGTTTACATATGGGGCTGTAAATGAAAATTATATACATTCAAATGCATATTTAGAAAATATGGGCATTAAAAGTGTTTAAAATTCATCGGTTTCTCTAAAATATATATTCTGTTTTGTAATTAATATTGTAGTTTTGGTTCCTATATGATTTGCATATAGTTCCTAAATAGTTATTTTTAAACAAATTCAGCAGCTGTGTTACGTTTTTAAAAAAAAACCCTGAAAAAATAACTTTCCAATATAAATTGAATATTTTAATTTGCATATTTGTTAATCAAAATGGAGATTGCAGTTTAGCTTTTAATTTTATTATTTACTATCTTTTCTTCTATGTATAGTTACACTTTACTTATTTTATTCTTGATATGAAATTTAAGCGAACTCGCAATAGAATGGTATTACACCAGATCTGCTATCTTTACTTTTCTGCAGTTGTTTGTTTTTGCACAGAAAATGTTCATTTGTGGATTTAAAAAAAAGAAATAATGCTCCCAGTGTTTTTACTCCATGAAAGGAAAATCCTTGATATCATTTTTAAATTCCACTCCACTCTGTCCCTGCAACTAACCAGATTAAAGATCCTTTTAGTAATGTGTAGTTCACGTTCTGTTCAGTAACACTGAAGATTTGACCAGTGAGTGAGTAGCATTTAACAATAGGAAGAATCCAAATGAATAGTAGGAAAGCCATTCTGTGAAAAAGATCTAGCTTTAAACAGTTAAAAAAAATTACCTCAACTTTATTACAAGGTGAACTAGTAAGCTATACCCTTTCAATATTCTTTTTAAATTTCTTCAATTAGAGGGAGTATTACGCCACTGTTCAAGTTTTTGCATAGGCCAGTGTTTCTCAAATGCGACCACTGTGGCCGCATGCCACCACCAGGAATTTTTTGTGCAGCCTGTCACAGTGGGTAGCAGCAAGGAAAGTTTCTGGCAACTTTCCTCTGCCTCCTCCCTGCCACAGTTTTTCATTGCTGTGTGTAGCTACATGCCACAGTGTGGACACAGCCTACTTTTTTACTACAGCATGTAGCTACACACACCCTACATACCAATGCAAGTACAGATAGGGCCTTAGAGTACACCTATGTCAGTGTCTTTGAAGACGTTGGGAGAAACCAGGTTCTCCCAAGATCACCAGCACATCCAGACATTTTGTTACTCTTTAGCCTTCCCAAGTTGTATTTTGGGTTAAGTTATTTTCAGAGGCAAAGCATAGCTGTGCCAGCAGAAGCCTCAAATATAGACTGTTTTGCAAGTATAGCTGCGTTCCCAATAGGAGCATTTTCCAGTATTCCTACACCAGTAAAGTGCTCCAAGTGTAGATATAACATAGACGAAGCCCTAGACTTCTAAAAAGCTCCAGATAGCATAAATATGTTAATTATGACATCTGAACCTACAAAACCAAAAAATGAAATAATAATGGGTGATTTCAACTATCTTCATATTGCCTGGGTAAATGTCATCTTAGGGCATGATGCAGAGAAAAAATTTCTAGACACCGTAAATGACTGCTTCCTGTAGAAGCGAGTCCTGGAACTCACAAAGGCAGAGGCAATTCTTGATTTAGTCCTAGGTAAAGCACAGGATCTAGTCCAAGAAATAACTATAGCTGAACAGCTCAGTAATAGTAACAATAATGTAATTAAATTTAACATGCTTGTAGGAAGGGGAAATATTAAAAAAAAAACCAAACCCATTACAGTAACATTTAACTTCACTTATGGAAATTTAAAAAGAGTAGTCACAAGGGTAAAAGGCCTGCAAGCAGCACAGAGACTATTTAAAGACATCATAATAGAGGCTCAGATTAAATGTAGATCCCAAATAAAAAAAGAGTAGTAGAACGAAAAGAATCACACAATGGTTTAATAGCAGAGTAATGGGGACCATTAGAGGCAAAATGACATTCTTTAAAATTTGTAAGTCAAATCCTAATGAGGAAAACAGGAAGGAGAACAAACTCTGGCAAGTAACTTGTAAAAATGTAAGGCAGACCAAAAAAGAATTTGAGAAGCAACTTGCTAAAGATGCAAAAACTACTACTAATTTTTTTAAGTACATCAGAAGCCTGCTACATAAGCAGTGGGGCCTCTATATGGCAAAGGTGTTAAAGAAGCCTCAAGGAGGACAAGGCCATTGCAGAGTAGCTAAATAAATTCTTTGCATTGGTCTTCACTGCAGAGGAAGTGGGATCCACACTGGAGCTATTCTTTTGGGGTGAAAAATCTGAAGTATTGTCCCAAATTGATGTATCAATTGAAGATTTTTTTTTTAAAATAAATTGACAAATTAAGTCACAAGGACCAGATGATATCCACCCAATAGTTCTGAAGGAACTGAAATATGAAATTGCAGAACTGACTGTAGTATGTAACCTATCACTGAAATCCGCTTCTGCACCAGATGACTGGAAAGTAGCTAATGTAACGCTGATTTAAAAAAAAAAAAAAAAAAAAAAAAAAAAAAAGGCTCCAGCAGAGATCCTGGGTGAGCTGAACTTCAGTACTGGGAAACTTGGTAAAAACTATAGTACCAGAATAGAATTATCAGACACCTACATAAACACAATATGTTGGGGAAGAGTCAACACGGCTTTTGTAAAGGGAAGTCATGCCTCACCAATATACAGTAAAAGCTGTTATCTGGCACTTTACCAATTGGAAAGCTCTATAAACAAGCATTTCGGGAGGGGGCTCTGGAAGGGCGTTTGGGTGCGGGAGGGAATTCGGGGCAGGGGGTTGAGGTGCAGGAGGGATTTTTGGGGTGCCAGATCTGGGCAGCTCCCCGCAAACAGCGACATGCCCCTGCTGCTCCTAGGTGGAGGCATGGCCAGGCTGCCTCTTCCTGCAGGCACCACCCCCGCAGCTCCCACTGGTCACAGTCAATGCTCCTAGGCAGAGGGATGGCCATGGGGGTTCTGTGCGCTGCCCCCTCCCTGAGCACAGGCTCCGCAGCTCCCACTGGCCGGGGAATGTGACCAATGGGAGCTGTGGGAGCCAGTGCCCACCTAGGAGAAGCAGGGACATGTCACCTCTTGCAAGGAGCCGTGCAAGGTGAATGCCACCCGAATCCTGCACCCCAAAAACCCTTCTGTGCCCCAACCCTCTGCCCCGAGCCCCCTCCCACACCCAAACTCCCTACCAGAGCCCGCACCTCCTCCCGCACCCCAGCCCTGAGCCCCCTCCCACACCCAAACTCCCTCCCTTTTAGTTAACCACAATTTTTGACTTACCGGCACCCCCCCATTTTCCCCCAACATGCCTGGTAACAAAGTTTTTACTGTATTAAAATTCTTTGAGGGAGTCAACAAGCATGTGGATAGGAGTGATCCAGTAGATACAGTATACTTGGATTTTCAGAAAGCCTTTGACAAGGTCCCTCACCAAAAGCTCGTAAGCAAACATGGACTAAGAGGGAAGGTCCTCTCATGAATCAGTAACTGCTTGAAAGATAGGAAACAGTCAGTTTGCACAATGGAGAGAGTTCAACAGATTCTTCAAGTGCTTGCTCGTGTCGATTCCATTCTAGATGTGTGCGCGACCTCGTGCACAGTTGTCGGAATTTTTTGCCTTGGCAGTATCCATTGGGCCAGCTGTGGAGCCATCTGGAGTGCTGTGCTCATGCACCGGTATATGAGGCGCCGCCAGCACTACACCCCCTCAGTTCCTTCTTACCACATAGGTCGGAGCTCCTTCCCCTTGCCCCCCCAAGTGGATAGTGGTTTTTCTAGTACCTATTGTCTCTTCTCTTTGTATATAGCTGTTAGTTAGTAATTAGGTGTTAAGTTGTAAGAGTTAGTAAGTTAGAGTCCTTGCAGGGACTTTACCCCGGGGTGGGGCATGCCCCGGTCTCCAGGTTTCAAGCCCTGTTCATACTGCAATAGGCCTATGCCTGTTAGCGACCCCCATGGCAGCTTCCTAAAGTGCTTGGGAGAGTCGCACATAAAGGACAAGTGTTGAATTTGCAAAAACTTTCGTCCCGGAACTCAAAAGGAGTGGGACATTTGTCTGAGGGCCCTCCTCATGGAGTCCACGTTTTGTCCAGCCTTGGAGCCTTCCTCCTCTGACTCCACGCCTAGCACCTTGGCGTTGGTGAGGAGCGCATTGCTGGCACCGAGCTCCTCCCGGCACCGCTCCTCTTTGCTGGTGCTGAAAAAGAGAGGCTCCCTGGCACTGAACAAGAAAGGACAAGGGGCACTGGGCAAAGGACCCAGTGCAGGCTGCCTGCCCATTCCGGAGCCTCAAGGGGGGTGCCTTTCCATCTGGACCCCCCAGCCCCCCTCTCCCTTCCCTCCAGGGATCCGACTCTTGAGAGCGTTAGGGGACCCAAGTACCTGGTAGTGCCTTTGACGTCTGAGGCCCTCCTGGTGGCTAGGGACCAGAGAGCCCTTCCTGCACTGTGTAGAAAAGCCATGGGACCACCTCAGAGGGCAGCCAAATGCTGTCGGTCCCCATAGCAGAGGCAGCGCTCCCCAACTCCATGACTGAGGTCTCCGGTCAGATGGTCCAGGTTGCCGGCACTGCGGTCCTGGTCTCCACCAGCGCAGCGTGGATCACCTGCAGTGAGGCACAGATCATCCTCCCACCAGCTGACACCCCAGCTTAGGTCTCTATCCATGCATCGTTCTCCACTGGTACACAACCACTCACCTTCGCAGCACCAATATCTACGTCCCCGGCACCGGTCCTTGGAGAGGCGCTAATCACCTTATTCGAGGCACTGCTCCGCTGCACTTAGTATCAGCTGCCAGACCCAGGCATTTACAGCCCTGCCTTGGTCACCGGAAGGGACTCATCTGGGTCGGAGTGAGACTTTAGCCTCTTGCCACAGCAGCAGCGACCCCTGTGGGTGCCAGAAACCGTCTCGGCTCCTATGGTGCCAGCATGGCAGCAGGGGCCAGTGGCCAGCCCAATGGCCTTATTGAAACGTCTGGGGCATGCCGGCGATGCTGATGCCTTTCTCACACCAGTCCTCCCTTGTGGCTTCGGAGAAGCAACTCCCTCCACCGATAGTACCAAGTTCGGTGCGCAGCCCGGACTCTGATGCTGGGGTAGAGGAGCAGGTGTGCACAACAAGAGAGTCTTCCCCTACGGGGGACAGTGCCCCAGGCCCTTCCACAGTGGTGCAATCATCATCCTTGTCACCAGATGAGGCTGTAGTGGGACCCTCACATGCTAGTTTGCCCAATGACTTTAGAGAGCACCAAGCCCTGCTTAGAAGGGTGGCTTCGAACTTGGGCTCAGAAGTGGAGGAACTGGTGGAGCAATCAGACAACTTTTTTGACGTTCTAACAGTGGCAGCCCCATCATGGGTTGCACTGCTGGTATATGAAGGGGTTCTAAAGATCGCAAAGGCCCTGTGGCTAATCCCGTCTTCTATCCCACCCACCTCCAAGGGGGTAGAAAAGAAACATTTCATCCCCGCTCAAGGGTTCAAGTATTTGTATACCCACCCACCCCCAGGGTTGCTTGTTGTATTTGCGGCCAACGAAAAGGACAGGCAAGGGCAAGTGAGTTCCAACCCCCAAAACAAAGACGCCTGGAGGGTGAACCTTTTTGGAAGAAAAGCTTATTCAACAGACAGCCTTCAGTTTAGAGTCTTCAACCACCAAGCTTTGTTGGGGAGATACAGTTTTAACTTGTGGGACTCCGTCAAGAAGTTCAGAGACTCCCTGCCTCAGGAATTTGCTACCATCCTGGAGGAGGTTACTGCGGTAGTGAGGGGCTCTCTCCAGAGGGCCTGGGACACAGCTGATTCGACAGCCAGGGTCATTACTTTGGACTTAGTGATGAGGCACAGTTCCTGGCTTCAGTCCTCAAGTTGTCCCAGGAAACCCAGTCCTCCATCCATAACCTTCCCGTTGAAGGAAACTGGCTCTTTTCAGAGCAGACGGATGCGAGGCTGCATGGACTCAACAATTCTTGAGCCACCCTCTGCTCGCTAGGTCTGCGTATGCCGCAAATGGGAAGAAAGCAGTTCCAGCCACCCCTGCCTCTCTTCCTAAAGAAACCCTGCCAGGGAGACGGAGACAGAGGGTTCAGTCATTGTTGTCTCTCCACCTCCCGTTTGCCCGCTCAGCCTGCCTGGCGAAACACCAGGGGATGCAGAATCACTCCTTTTGAGGATGCACTCAAGGAATTGCAGGTTGTAGCCCAGATATATTATACCGAACACCCAACAGTCTGAGGTTACTTGTGACCATGCCGACCGGAAGGGACGCAGGCAGGGCCGGCTTTAAGCCGATTCCTTGGAATCGGGCCCCGCGCCCGCGCCTAAGAGGGCCCCGCTCCGGGGGTCTTCGGTGGCATTTCGGCGGCGGGGGGGTCCTTCGGTGCCGCGGAAGACCCGGAGCGGACCCCCCCCCGCCGCAAAGTGCCGCTGAAGCCCCGGACTACCGCCGGGTATTGGAATCGGGCCCCACGGGTCATAAAGCCGGCCCTGGACGTAGGCGATTGAGGAAGGTCAATTCTGAAAACTGACTGGTGCCCTATGAGGAAAGGTTAAAAAACAAACAAACCTGTGCATGTTTAGTCTTGAAAAGAAGACTGATGGGAGGGGGGTACTGATAATCTTCTAATGTGTTAAGGACTGTTATAAAGAGGATTGTGAACAATTGTTCTGCATGCCCACTGAAGATAAAACAAGAAATAATGGGCTTAATCTGCAGCAAGAGAGAATTAGTGAAGTACTGGACTAGTCTTCCAAGTGAAGTTGTAGAATTCCTGTCATTGAAGGTTTTTAAGAACAGGTTAGACAAACACCTGTCAGGGATAGTCTAGGTGTACTTAGTCCTGCCTCAACGCAGGGGGATGGACTAGATACTTCTCAAGGTCCATTCCAATCTTGCATTTTTGATTCTGTGATGATCTGGTACACATGAAAGCTCTTTACAACAATATTCAAGACACAATCTGATGTAATTTCTTTTGTCAGCAGTAAATTTTGTTGGTGAACTATACAATACTTATTATATACAAATGAATATCCTTGCTTTTTATAGAGTCATTTGCCCTGGCTCCATAGTTCCAATCCAGGACTAGAAAAAGTAAGCGCTATTGTATGGGAGGGTAATGATTGCAAGAAAGCTGATATGTCAGTGCTTGAAATCAGCGGCATGATAATGAACAGAGTGAGTATTCTTTTCCTTTTACTCCATGCAAACTATAAGTAGCACTCAGAATTATCATGTTTTGGGCAGATTTTCTCTTTGATAATCTCCAGCAAATATCTTTAGAAATCTTGCTCCATGAGATCTCATTCTGATTTTATTTTGTCACCATCAGTGGTTACAAGAGCTATTGAATCTCCAATCTTAAAACCATGTATTTTAGATTCGAATTACTATATATCCATACAGTGAGCTTAATTGTTAGTCTTTATTTGTTTTTTTTCCAGGCACTTGAACATTCTGTGAATGTTGGTCCCCCAACTCTTAGGAACAGCCAATTTCACTTCTGGGTTTTATGTGAATATCAAAAATTAGAAATATGTTAGCGATACAGCTATAGATATAAATAGCTGAAAACTAGAGTTAAGGTTGGAAAAAATATTGCTTACTTTATGAAATAAATCTTTAAGAAAATGGATGCTACGTCTGATTGCACCAAAATGTTCCCAAATAAAATTCTCCTCTTAAGAGAAGCCCGATATGACCCTATGTGTCAGGGGTAGTCAGTTATTTTTTTTGTCAAGGTCCAGACGCCAGAAGTGTTTTTTTTTTTTTTTTTTTTAAATAGCTATAATGATAATAAGTACCGGTAAATAAAGATTTTGGGGTCCATTCAAAAGCATCTGGTGGTCTGGATTTGGCCTGCAGTCCGCCTGTTGACTACCCCTGCATATGCTGTACCAATACTACCAATATGGACACCAGCAGAGATAGACTAGACTTCAATACCAAATCCAGACATACACAGCTTTAGCTAAAGAGAACCGTCATTTGTTTTAGCAGTATTGAGAGCATTATTCTCTGTGAACAAGTGATTAGAAGGCAACACAGTTACACGCTTAGGTGAACCACATGTGCCTTATCCACAGAGACAATATAGCCCTCTATTATTTATTTATATTGTGATAACACCAAAAGACCCAGGCAGGATTGGGGTTTCATGGTGCTAGGTGCCATACAAACATTTAGGAAGACATTGTCCCTGCAAAGAACTTACATTCTAAAAAGACAAAGATGCAGGGAAGGTGAACAAGATACAACATGTAAGCAAAGAAATTAGGTTGATTGGCACATATGTTATTTCACTGTTGTCTTTATTTTTAATAAAATTACTCTGCTTTCTCTCAGCCTATCTGTTTTAGTTCCTTATAAAAAACAATAATTTATAGGTTAAATGTATTTACTAATTTTATTTTCAGTGTGCATTTAACTATTTTCACCTGTTTCTGGAGCTACCTATCCATCCTCAACCTCAGTTTCATTGTCATTTTGTATATTCAAGGTATACTGTTTCTATAACAGTACATTTTGAAGGTGTTTAATAAATATTTTACATCTTGTATGGCTTTTTTTTGAACTGCCATTGCTAAACTGAAGTAATAACTAAGTTGTTGACACTAACAGGCATGAGATTAATTCTGATAATAAATGGATAACTTTATTTCTCCCATTTTTAGGTGAACAGCCACATGCCAGGAATAGGATACCAGATTTTTGGAAACGTAATCTCTTTAATCCTGGGTTTAACTCCATTTATATTTCGACTTTCCCAAGCTAAGGATTTGGAACAGCTAGCTACACATTCTGCTACTGAACTTTATATTATTGCATTTGGGTCAAATGGAGACATACCTGTTCTTTCTATGGTTATAATAAGTTTTGTAGTCCGTGTGTCCCTTGTATGGATTTTCTTTTTTCTGCTATGTGTAGCAGAGAGAACATACAAACAGGTAAGTGTTCTATCAAGCCTCTCTTTATTACATTTCCTTTATGGAAGAAAAAGAAAACGAAGTATTATGCTTCATGAGTTTTGTTGGGCATAAATAATTTAAACTGTTTCTTCTTGGTGCTAAGGTCCACAGATCCATTACAGTGGACACTTCAGACTGATTGTCTTGGGGGGCAGAACCAGACCTGTCAGTCACTGGCAGATGTGGAACACCTTGCCCTTTGAAGTTCCCTCTAGTTTTATCAGCCTCTTTTACAACCAGTGACTCAGTAAGATATCCCTGCTACAGTTTTTTCTGAGGAAAACTTTCACCTTTTATTTCAAATTTCTGATTAACACTTTAGATCAATAATTGTCCAACTGATTCTCAGCCATGTCCCAGAGCTGAAGTTCCCTCAGTCCCCCTGTACCCCATACAGCAGTGTTTCCCAAACTTGGGACACCGTTTGTGTAGGGAAAGCTCCTGGCGGGCCGGGCCGGTTTGTTTACCTGCCCCGTCCGCAGGTTCCGCCGATCGCGGCTCCCACTGGCCGCGGTTCGCTGCTCCAGGCCAATGGGGGCTGCTGGAAGCAGCGCGGGCTGAGACGCCACTTCCAGCAGCTCCCATTGACCTGGAGCAGCGAACCGTGGCCAGTGGGTGCCGCGATCGGCGGAACCTGCGGACGGGGCAGGTAAACAAACCGGCCCAGCCCGCCGGGGGCTTTCCCTACACAAGCGGCGTCCCAAGTTTGGGAAACACTGCCGTACAGGAAAGGAGTCAGGCAGGATTGGAATAGCCATCTCCAGGGGCAAGCAGCTCCCCCTCCCTTGTTTTCACAACAGGAGTGATGCCAGATGGGCCGTGCTGCAGATGGAAAATAGTGTCTAAATCGTTAGAGCCCATGTCAGCAGCCACACGCCTGACTGAGGAGCTCAGATGTCTTCTCCTCTTCTGCCTCTCCTCAGGCAGTGTATGGAGGGCATTGGCTATAGCATGGACACTGCCAACACTGGATAGTCAGGCCCAGCTTCCTCTCCCTGCTGCCATCTCAACAACAGGCCTCCCAAGGGATCCCTACTGATATCCCAGGCTGGGGCTATCCAGGGAAATGTAGAACCATCTGTTTTTTATAGATTCCATACAGTAGATAGGATTAGAGCCTCTGGGGAGTCCATTCTTGAATCCCTGAGCACCTTACCTGAGAGATCCAGAAGGGATCTGTACTGGGGAGACAAGACAATGAGCCCTGCCTGCTGAGGGCAGAGAGATTGCTAGCCACTTGGAAAGCTTTTTGGAAGAGTGTCTTAGCTTAATTGTGTTCCTCTCTCTGAAGTTCCCCTGTTCACCTTCATAGAGCATGGGTTGGCAGATAAAGGTGGAAAAGACTAAACCAAAGACTTGGGGAGGGGATATTTTTCCTTAAGGAAGGAAGGCCTGTTGTCCATATCAGAGTTAAGGGATTAAATAATACAATTATATATTTTAAAAAGACAGATAATCTTTCAGGCAGAATACGGAGTTCTATGAAACTATAATTAGGAGGTCTGTGGCTGCTGTACACAAGCTATGACTACTTATCCCTCCCAATCTTCCCTAGGAAGATACTATAACAGGGGTTCTCAAACTGGGGGTCAGGACCCCTCAGGGGGTCACGAGGTTATTACATGGGGGGTCGCGAACTGTCAGCCTCCACCCCAAACCCCGCTTCACCTCCAGCATGTATAATGGTGTTTAAATATATAAAAATGTGTTTTTAATTTATATGGGGGGGTCGCACTCAGAAGCTTGCTATGTGAAAGGGGTCACCAGTACAAAAGTTTGAGAACCACTGTACTAAAATAGAGAAATGGAGATTTCCTACCACACATAAGAAACTAGCTATAGGTCCACCTGCTCCTTACCAGGCTGTTTTGCTCAGTTTTCACTCTGGGTTGCCATGCTTAAAAGTACAGATTCTTCTTCGAGTATCTGTGCATGTTGATCCCAGTACATATGTGCCCTATACAAAGGAATGGAAATCTTTTAAGTAGCAGTGTCTATTAGAACTGCAAATGGACTCTGCATGCTGTTCTGCCCGCCGCCCCCACCAAACATGCTCAGTGGCATAAAGGGTGGAGTTGCCCCCGAACCACCACTCAGTTTTTTCTTATAGCTTGTGACAGTGAGACAGACCAACCTCATTGTCATCTTAGCTACTGTAGTCTCTGTGTGGCTATATAGCTAGTGTAATTACAATACTTAGTTTTTCTTTATTTTAATATATATATATATATATATATATATATATATATATATATATATAGTTGTTAGCCCATTGATAAAAATGAATATGTGTGTGTGTGTGTGTATATATATATGTGTGTGTGTGTGTGTATATATATATATATATATATATATATATATATACACACACACACACACATAGGTTGTTTTTATTTAGCTGCCCCAGTACCAGGTCTATCAGCCCTATGGCTGACTTAGAATTTCCAGGTTTTGAAACCTGGCTGTTGTGCATCATTCCAATAAATGATGGACACAATAAGTGCCTTTTTTTCCCCCCTGGGAAAAGGCCATAAGCCCAGAAAGTATGTGATTTTATAAGTCTTTTTCAGAATGCATCCTGAAAGCCAGAGAGCTGTGTTTAAAATTCTTCCTGATGGAACAGTCAATGAGAGGTGCATTGTACTCTGTAGTCCTCTCAAGGGAAGAAGCCCCTGCTTCTTTGGAATCTCACTAAGCATGTGTCCTGGGTTTTATTTGTTTTGTTTTGTGTGTGTGTGTGGTCGAAACTATTCAGTAAACTGGACATGAATTCATGAATACTTTTGGTTTACCCAAAACTGCATTTTTCTGCCGATAAACTTTTGCCCAGCTCTCTTGGTAATGGATCTGTGTAAAATGCAAATTTTCAGGCAAGCACAGTTAAATTTTCCTATTCTGTAGTATTAATGGATTCATACAATTTATTGATGTATTCTTTTTAGTATAGCACTACCTGTATTTCTGCTCTTTAAAGTAGCATATTTAATATATGAAACTAAATTGATAAGCCGTGTTGAGCTCAGCTTTGTTTCACTGCATTTTTTAATGAATTTATAATAACTTAACTGTAAAATTTTGTTCGTCTCTCGTAGAGGCTTCTTTTTGCCAAACTCTTTGGTCATTTAACATCTGCTAGAAGGGCAAGAAAATCAGAGATTCCTCACTTCCGGCTGAAGAAAGTGCAAAATATAAAAATGTGGCTCTCTCTCCGGTCCTATTTGAAGGTAAAATGACCATATTTTTTCCTATCACTCTTACACTGTTAATATAAATGCATGTTCCATTGTTGGAAAGCTGATGATATTGTTGCATTGAGGTCTGCCCTCCTCTGAATTGCTAACTTCCTTTCAATATCCTCACTTCTCTCCTAATCCAAGACATTTTGGCTGCACCTGTTGCAATAAACAAAGCTAGCTCAGGCTTTTCCAACAAGCTCCTGGTCCTGACCAAGCCCTTTGTGCCTTTCTTTGACTCCAGTGGTGGTGGTTTAGCCTCCTGCCTTATCATAGACTCCCTTATGACAGAATAAATCATATTCTTGGGGGAATTCTGCACCACTGCGCAACGCAGAATTTTGCAGAAATTAATGTTGTGCATGCAGAATTTCCTTTCCCCCATAGAAATGGGCTGCAGTGTTGCTAGGGGCCACTGGACTCAGCAGAGCCCCAGCTTGCAAATAGAAGACACTGCTGGGGATAGAGAGAGGGAACTAGAGGGTTCCTGGCAGCTGCAGTTCCCAGCATGCCCTGATGGAAGGGAGAGGGTGGCACGCAGGAAACTCCGTGCAAGCCTGGGACCAAGCATTAGGCTGTTTCTCCCTGTGGATCCCTGGGCTCTGGGGGGGAGTGGGATGGTTGCATGGGCAAGGGGGGGCTCTGCAGCTGGGCTCTGGGGGAGGACCGGGTGCAATCTGGGCTGGGGGGGGGGGAGCTGTGGTTGGGCTCTGGGGAAGAGAGGGTTTGGGTGTATTGGCTGGGTGGGGGCCTGCTGATGGGCTGTGGGGGAAGGAGAGGGTTGTGGGTGTCAGGCCCCCTGCTGGACTCTGGGGAAAGGGAGGGAAGGGGCAGAGAAACAGGAACTGGGTTGTCATAGGGGTTTCTTTAACTCTACTCCTGGGAGAATTTTTGTGTGTTTGTTTTGTTACAGACATACTTGCTGACAGGTATTTTGAAATAAATTACCAAAATAATTGAAACTGGCATGATTATGTAGTGTTATTTTGACAAATAAAATTTGCAGAATTTTAAAATATTGAGCACAGAATTTTTAATGTTTTGGTGCAGAATGCCCCCAGGAGTAAAATCAGATGGAGCAATCAGAAGATAAAGTGGAGCTCCATCTACAAGGAGACTCTCAAGCGTAATAAAAAGACAGCACTGCCATGATTACTCCCAATCTGCAAACCCTTCTTCTTCCAAGGAATGGCTTGTTAGGGTTTCTGCTTCCCATCATATCAATAAAGGCTCTTCCAGAAACCTCTCCATAAGGGAAGATCAATCCTCTTCTTCACGTCTTAAAACTCCACAAAGTGAATCATCCTTCCTAATAAGCGATTCTTCAGGGTAAAGCCCAAACCCTCCCCCCCCGTCCCCTCCCCCCGAGTCCAAGGTCCAGGCCACCTCCAAAAGAAAAACTCAAGGTATCATCCCAGGTTCTTAAATTAAGTAACTGAGCTGCTGGGCAAATAATCCTTTCAGTTTTCTTTCCAAATGGAAGTTCTGGACTCAGGAGTGTTCTCTAACAACTTATTCACAGCATGTTTATAAAGATGTTGGTTCTGCTAACAGTTCAGCTAAGGATTCTACAGGCTCATTTAAACCTGTTCTTAGATGACATATTTACCAGAACACTATTTTTGAGGATCTTGCAGGAAGTGACCCAAGAGGACCCCTTCTATACACCAAGTACGCAGGTTCATCATAAACTTGAAAGAGCGTTCCCTGATCCTCTTTCAAGAATAATCCACCCAATAGTTGACGTGAACATAGGAGAACTAGTTTCCCTATCTAGTCTATCTAATCTTATCTACTGTGGGTACTTATATGATATCCATTACTACTGCATCTGAGTGTTTTGCAATCTTTAATGTACTTGTGCCTAGAAAACTTCTCAGATAGGGAAGTACAATTATCCCCATTTATAGGTGGGAAGCTGAGACACAGAGACTGTGACTTGACCAGAGACACACAGGAAGTCTGTGGCACAGAATCAAACCCAGTTCTTCAGAGTCCCAGGCTAGTGCCCTGATCACTGGAACTTCTTTCCTCTGTAGACAACAGAGAGCATCTTCTTCTTTTGTATGACTGGTGGAGAGCAGCAACCTACAATTTCACCTGAAGTTGATTGAACCAGGTGGCTACATCAGGAGTAGCAAAATTTATTGCAGTGATGCCTCCTTCATATTTATAAGATTTGATAAGATGCAGATAGTGATTTCCAGGATATCGTGGAATCAGGTGTCTTCCATCCGTCTTTAACTGCAGCTTCAGTTTCCAGCACCGAGATTCTCCAGGGGTTGGCTGAGCCCTATAGCCTCATGGAAAAGACTAAACTGCCTCCAGCCTTTGCAGGAAGTGAGGTTTAGTCTGAATGTCTGGGGAAGAGATTAGTCCCAGAAAGAAAATGTCAAGTAACAAATTTTCTACACTACTTGGCCTTTTTAATGAAATAAGCTTCCTTTTCTAAGATTAAATATAAAAAAGCTACACTGCCTAGACTTCTCAACTTAGTTATATCCTTGAATGCTAACTTTATCCAGCGTATACCATTGTTAAAAATGCTTTTTTTTTTTTTCTGGGAGGCCAGGAGGTCTTCCACTTTTCCTTTGTGATCCTGAAATGGTCTGTTCCCCTTTGCTTCCACCACACTTCTGTTTGAGAAAGGTCAGGGCATGACTTCATTTTGAACCCTTCCAACACCACTTTCTTAAAGGGAACTGTCAACTTAAAAATGTTGTAAACAAGTTTGTTTACCCATATTCCTAATATTATTAAAATAATATTTAAGTTAATATTGTATGAACGTTTTGAAATACAGATCACTTGTTAGTACTTATGCTCTTTATTTCTCTCCTCTCCGACAATGGAAATCAGTTTCACTTTATGTAGTCACTTACTTAGTACTGCAATATTTGTGTTTCAACACTGCAATTAAAAAAAGAAAGCCATACCTACTAGGACCATCTGTCCATTACTTCAGGCTCTCCTTTCATTATACGTAACAATCAGTGGTTTAGTAAATTCACTGCCATCTTATACAATTATACTTTGTTCCCACCATGTAACTATTATAGCATAATTCACAAATTCTCCTCACCTCATCCTGTTCCCTCCCCACATACCCCTGAAAATAGGGGAGCCTTGCGACACATCTGGAAGGTTAACCAGTTTGGATTCCAGAAGACCAAAGAAGGAAGCATTATTCCATAGTCAAGTGACCCTCACAGAGAGTGCCTTTCTGGCAGCTCCTTCTCATCTCTGTCAAGGGAGCTCCATTTCGAGCAACTCTACTGATCACAACTGTGATAGTATGGAATAATGAAAGAAGCAATCTCTAAAATAACATTAGACCAAAACCATATAGGAGTGCTTTAAAGGTCAAAATAAAAACCTTGAATTCTACCTGGAAGCCCAGAGCCACTGGTGTTATTAGACAAGATGTTATCAGATACTCTGGACAAACTGTAGCTTCAAATGGTCACAAGGTGCTTTCCTAAGCGGAGCGCATTACGTCATACAAAGAAATTATTTCAAAGAAAAAAGCACAGAACTATTTTTAGTAGAACTTTAGACTGTTTATATAACTGTGTTCAGCCTATCAAGAGCCAAAATTTTGTGTTTACTGTATATGCAGTTCATTTGGCCCCTGCACCATATTAAATCGACTAATAAACTGTAGACTACATTGTAGTCCAAAAACAATTTGTCAATTATCCTCCCATGCATTTTTGTGGATGAATTTATTGCTTTATGAAAACATTGCCTAAAGACATGCAGAACGCAGACACATTCTATTGTAAAGATTTCCTGGATAGTTTTGCCAAAGCCCTTCATTTTTGATTTGTACAATTCTGCTATTCCAGAGCCTGTTTTGAGCCAATGTGCCAACTTGTGCAAACTGTGGGTTATATAATGTGCATAGCTATGAAGCAAAGAGAGACACTGCCTTGACGCAGCTTGTATGTTCTGTTGTGATTCAAGACATTGAGATTTTAGAATGACATTCATATGTGGCATTTTCGTTTCCCCTTTTTTGTTTTTTTCCACAATTGTCATGCATGCACTAATATACTTTGTGCTAGGACAAGCTGTTCTCAATATTCACTTTGATCATTATCCAGAAAAACGTGGAGTCACTGGATTCAGGAGAAATTATATGTCTTGTTTGTTCAGGTTCTAAGTGTGTCCCAAATAAGTAAATATGATACCTCACAATCAAAAACTCCTACATTTCTCATTCATGCAACAGAGAAGTAAAATTTTCAGGAGAGAAAAGAAAGATGGGAAGTAAAAATGAATGTATGTTCATAACGTACACATTTTTCAATCCAGCAGAGGGCACTCAATTCTTAAAGGAAACCCCCCCCCCAGTATTACAAGGATCATCTTGCTGTATATGTAACTGGGAGTGAGATTATTGAAAACAATAAAAACATGCCTTTCCAGTCATATTAGCCTGTCCCAGACCTTTCTTTTTTCCCATCCCTCCCTCATGAGAATTTTCGCATGTAGAAGCATAGTATGGCTATGTGGGATAATCTTTTGGAATCCCAATGCAGTATTCTTATACTGAAAGAGATTGTTGCACTGATGTATGTAGATGGCATCTTGATAGCAGTAGTCTATATTCCAACTCTGCTGTCAACCCAAGTTTAGTTCTTTGCTATGGCCTGAGGCAGAATATCTTTTCCATTCATAGGGCTGTTAAGGAAAACTATTAACTAGCAACTTTTGATCACTGAGGAACTGAGCAAACCAGTGTTTCATAGTCTATTATAGTTTCTCTGAGCCACCCACTTCCCCTTTCTTCTTCATTGGTGATGCGTTGTCTCAGGAAATATTAATGTGTAGCTACACTGTAAAATTAAAATACATTTTGTTTTTAAAGTTCTAGGTTATGCCACTGAGAGCCATAATCAGCCTATGCTGGGGGTGTGAACCTGACTAGATCTACAAAGTTTCTTGGTCAATTACTACAGAGACTTTCACTCAATATGTTTCCCTTATTTTCAGCGGCGAGGTCCTCAGCGGTCAGTCGATGTAATAGTTTCATCTGCCTTCTTATTGACTATTTCAGTTGTATTTACCTGCTGTGCTCAGGTGAGGATACCTCATTTATGTAAAGGCAGCCAAGACTTTACAATGCTTCTTTAAAAATGTTAGACTTTATAAGCAAGCCTTCCAGGCTGGAAGATATACAGTGAAAATAACTATCATATGGTTAGTGCCTTTTCAGAAGATTAATTTCTACTATAACTCAATTTATCCATTTTAGAAGTTTAACTTTTTAACCACCAGTGTATGGCTAAATGTATTCTACCAAGAGTATAAATTAAAAGTAAATAAACTATGACATTGTTTTCATATCTCTGTTATAATTTTTTTCATCCACTATCAAAAACCTGCTTTTGCAGGCACTTTGTTTAATTAAATTAATCTGGAGGGGTTAATTGGGGATTTTAAAAGTATAATATAATATTATTCAGTGAGATATTTTAATAGTGTCTTAATTATTTGCATTCTGGGTGTTTGTATACTGTCTCCTATTCCTTTCGTTCTGTTGCTAGAAATTGCCATCCTGATTTCTGTGAGAAATAGGAAATGCAGTAGTATTGTAGCCATATTGGTCCCAGGATATTAGAGAGACAAGATGTGTGGTAATATCTTTTATTGGTCCAGTTTGTGTTGGTGAGAGAGCTTACACAGAACTCTTCAGGAAAGATTACATTAAGTGTGCTAGTATTAGCCTGCCCTCTAGTGGAATAAGCAAACCTATGTTTATATAGCCTAATATTTACTGTAAACACTTGCTTGGATGTCTACAGCTAACCACCAGGAGCCCTGTCATTTGAATCGACTAGCCATCGTTTTTCCATTCCTTTTTAGCCAAAAATAATTTCACTGCCTTTTCCTGGTATATAATCTAAATAAGGCTATGATTTTGGCATGGAAACTTATAGTAAATTTCATGGCAGAGGTGCAGGAGAAAAAAAGATAAATGACGGAAAGGTCATTCAAGGGAGCCCCGCTCCACTAGCCCGACCCTCCTGGAGGCCCTGCTCCCCTTTGCCCACTCCTTACCTTACTCTCCCTGCTGGTGAGCCTGAGGCCCTTGGGTGACACATCTGTCCCTCTTCCTGGATTCAGATGGTCTACAGCACCTAGAGAGGGGTACTGCCATGGTTTCGGCAACTGGCGGGTGAGAGCCCAATTACCAGCACATGGAACAACATATAGTGGGACCTGGCTGCTGGACAGCTGGATCAGGCCACAGCACTTTCCCTTGCAGTCTAGTTTTAAAAAGGAGGTGGGGGAGAGGAGAGTGGCTCATTGGCTCTCCAACCTCCTTGTCTCTGGCACATGTGGAGCTGGGTTCAGCCTATGGGACAGACTCGTCCCGGTTTTTATTCAGATGCATTATTATTGTGAACACCATGACCTCCATACCAAAATCGTACTGTTAATCATACATATTTTAATATGAACATAATTTTAAGTTTAGCAACTTTATATGGATTCAGTTTTCTTTTTAATCCAAGTGATAAGTATGTTGCTGTTTTCAAGCAAATGCGATAACTTAAGGCGTTCAAACCTCTTCATTTTGTATTAAAATATTTTTTTTGCTTTACTTACATGCTAAAGGGACCAAAACTTTCTAAACTACTCTTAGGACTGCTCAGTCCTTACATGAAAACCTATCTCTGTTAATAGAATGTTGGTTTTGAAATATAAATTAATTTAAAAAGTCTATTATAGAGTAAAAACCAGATCCATACTTTTTACAAGAAAAAAAAAAGATTCGGAACTAAAGTTCTTTTATCTTACTGTAGCATTAACCTTTATTTTGAAGTTCAATAACTCTTAATTTTGCTTTTTCTCTTTACTTTCAGTTGCTTCATGTGCATGAGATCTTCCTTGATTGTCACTACAATTGGGAACTAGTGATTTGGTGCATTTCATTAACTCTCTTTCTCCTAAGATTTGTTACACTTGGATCTGAAACAAGTAAAAAATACAGCAATACCTCAATATTACTTACTGAGCAGGTGAGAATGTACATAGACCTGCATATTTCTCTCTCCACATGTCTTCAGTCTGGGAGTCCATGGGCCATGGACTTTAAACAACCCCAAATTCAGTGAAATCATGATATTAAAGACATATACAACATGTTGCTCAGTTCCCATATTTTTCCCTACTGCCAAATCTAGAGTAATGCTCAGTAAAAAGTGCTTTAAGGTTCACATAGCCACTTCACAAATCTTACAGTAGTCTTTTGCAGGTCAGCTGCAGAAGCTTCTATAAAAGTTGCTGTTGCCCTAGTAGAATGTTTCTTTTATGGGCTTCCTATAAGAAAAAGGTTTTTTTTAATTAGAGACAAGGTGGGTGAGGTACTATCTTTTATTAGACCAACTTCTGTTGGTGAGAGAAGGAAGTTTGTGATCTTACACTCTGCTCTTCAGGTCTGGGAAATGTACTCCGTGTCATAGCTAAATACAAGGTGGAACAGATTGTTTAGTATATGTAGTCAACACATATTTCAAGGGACCATTCAAGGTGAAGTCATAGGTCGGGAAAGGGAAAAAATGCTGGGGATAGGATTTAAGTGGGCTATAGATCAGATTTATGAGTGAGAGGGCAGCTATGGAGTGATCGCTTTGTGGAAAGTGTTCACAGGATGTTTTTGTCTTCTATCATTTTTCTCTGTGAGTTCATTTGAGAGCTTAGTGATTGTCTGGTTTCACCCACACAGTTTTTATTGGGGCATTTAGTGCACTGGATGAAGTCCCCCACATTATTGTGATAGGCATGTGTAGGACCAATGGATCTTGAAAGGTGTGTTGTGGGAGGTGTTGATCATCATAGCAGTTGATATGTCTACAGGTTTTACATCTGTTCTGGCAGGGTCTGGTGCTATTTTGAGTTGGTTTGTCCTGATCTCTGGGGAGCTTGCTTCTGATGATGAGCTTGGAGTGGTTGGGGGATTGTATGAAGGCCAGAAGAGAGAGTTCAGGAAAGATTTCTTTCAGGATGTGGTCCCCATCAAGTATGGGTTGTAATTGTTTGGTGATTCCCTGTATGGGTTCCAGTGTGATGTGGTAGGTGACAGCTAGAGGTGTGTGGTTGAAGGGGTTTTTATTTCTGTATTGAAGCAGGTCATCTCAGGATATCTGGATGGTCTGTTCCCTGATGCAATCTACTTACCTGGTGGAGTGTCCTTGTTCGGTGAAGGTGGTTTTATATGGGTTAAAGTGTATATCCTGGACTTTCTTCTCAGAGTATATTCTGTGGTATGTGAATGCCTGCCTAGGGGGTAGATAACAGATTTCTTGGTGTGTTTGGGGTGGCTTGCTATATTTGGGATGGTGAAGGTAGGGATGATGATCTGTGGGTTTCTTGTATGTAGTTATCTGTATGGGTCCATTGCTTACTCCTGAACCCTGATCATGGTATTCAGGAAGTTGATGGTAGTGTGGTAGTGTTCTCTAGAGAGAGTTGAAGTTGTAGAGGACATCTATGAGGGAGTTTAGGTCATCTGTCCAGAGGATGAAAATATTGATGCATCTCAGGGGCATTTGTTCAGAAATTCTTCTTCAAGATGGCCCAGGAAGAGGTATATTTACATAAGGTGTCTAAACAAACACAGCTTACATGCAACTTCTCTTAGGGAAGGCCCATCTTACAAAGGATCTCTTAGGGAAGGCCCATCTTACAGAGGATCTCTAGACCAACTAGATGTTTATAGAATCATAGAGTTGTAGGACTGGAAGGGACCTCGAAAGGTCTTCTAGTCCAGTCCCCTGCACTCAAAGCAGGACTAAGATCAGTGTGATGAAGTTGTTCTTCACAAGTGTGGAGTTGATGCTGCAAAGGAGAAACACGAGGCTGCTGTTCTGTGTGAAATCTGGCAGAATCAACTGGAGAAGGTAACCTTGCTCTGGACGGGCGGGTGAATAAAGAACTCACTAAACTGGTGGAAGGAGCAACCTCATGTCTGTGCAAGCGTCCCTTTCTGCTGCCCAGCCCTATCAGTGACTCTAACAGCCAAAGCGCAACTCAGCACCCTCATGTTTCAGGGCAAATGGACAGCCCACAAAATCAGTCTCCAACTTGTTAGAAGTCAGGGTGATCAGGAATGCTTGCCTCCATTTCCTACCCTTCATCAGGGCAAAATGATCAGGGTCATGACAGACATGTCCAGTATGTTTTACATCAACAAGCAGGAAGGCGCAAGATTCCCCTCCTTGTGCACTGAAGTTATAAAGCTCTAGAACTGGTGCATAACCAACCATATCTAGATTTCAGCAGTCCACCTTCCAGGCATCTGGAACACCACTGCTGATGCCCTCAGCAGACACTTCTCCCATGACTACAAATGGGGACTGGACACTCAGGTCCTCCCATGCATTTTCCAGAGATGGTGAAAGCCAGAGATCGATCTTTTTGCCACCTCTGATAACAGGAAGTGTCCTCTCTTCTGTCCAAGAGGGATCTAGGTCACCACTCCCTTTGGGACGCCTTCCTTCTACCATGGAAAAGGACCCTGTTCTATGCCTTTCCTCCAACACCCTTAATTTTAACAAGATCAGGCAGTACAAGACTAGAGTTTATCCTCATAGTGCCTACCTGGCCAAGTGAAGCGTGGTACTCTTACCTACTTCAGCTCTGTATCGAAATGCCAATCAGGCTCCTGATCATTCCTCATCTGCCTTAGAATGTGGGACACACACTTCACCCCAAACTGGCAGTTCTATGGCTCAGAGTCTGGCTCCCGGATGTTTCTCCGGAATAGAGGTTTCCTGCCTTACGGAGGTGCAGTAGGTGTTATTAAATAGTAGAAAAACATCAATCCGTGCTACTTATCTGCAGAAATGGAAGAGATTTGTCCACTTGTGTGGTTGTCACTACCTCTGGCTGGAATCAGTTCCCCTTTCCCTCATCCTAGATTATCTGCTGGATCTGAACTTCTCCGGGTTATCCATCAGTTCAGTCAAAGTACATCTCATCGCTTTTTTCCCCCAGTTGAGGAATTCTCAATTTCTGCTCACCTGGTATCAAGATTCATTGGTCTGGGTAATCTCTTTCCCCGTGTTGGACCCTCTGCCCCATCTTGAGACATCAACCTGATTCTCAACCAGCTTCCGAGAACTCCATTTGAACCAATGGTGACCTGCTCCCTATTTCATGTATCTGTGAAGCAGTCTGTAGGGCCATGTCAGACTGTAGGGCCAGGGAGATTGGCGCCTTGATGGCAGATCCCCCTTTTTACCATGTTCTTTCATGATAAAGTCTTTTTATGTCCACATCCTAGGTTCCTACCCAAAGTTACACTGGATTTCCATCTCAAGCAATCTATCCATCTATCAGTGTGTTTTTCCAAAACCTCACAGTTCTCAGTAGGAATCCTATTTCCATACCCTGGACGTTAGAAGGGCCTTAGCCTTTTACCTGGTAGGACTAAGCAATTTAGGAGATCTCCTAGGCTCTTCATATCCTTCCCAAATAGGTCTAAGGGGACTTGCATTTCTGCTCAGACTTTCAAAGTGGATATTGGGTTATATTGCTACTGTTATGAGTCTGCAGGTGGTCAGCAACCCCCTGGGGCCAAGAGTGCATTCAACCAAATGGTAGGCGACATCTGCTGCATTTTTTTGGAGAATATCCCAGTATTTGAGATATATAGAGCTGCTACCTGGTCTTCAGTTTGTACATTTTTTGAAGCATTACGCCCTACTTCATGCTGTCAGATCTGATGTCACTTGGCTCTGCAGTACTATCTTCAGTTCTGAATCCTGTTCCGAAGCTCTCCCCTCCTTCTAGGGATACTGCTCAGAAGTCACCTGAAGTGGAGCATCTATAGGACACTACTAGAAAAGTAAGAAATGTTACCCTCTGATGGTAACTATGGTTCTTCTAGATGTGTCCCCCTATGGATGCTCCACTACTCGCCCTCCTTCCCCTCTGCTTCAGTTGTTCCCTAGAGGATGAATGAGTAGAGAAGGAACTGAGGGAGATTCATCCACGCACTCCTATGTAGCCTTGGTGTCTGCCACAAGGAGGCATTGGGTGCATGTATGGGCCAAACAGATGCTGCTAGCTAGAAATCTTCGATTGAGGGCTCGGGAGGTGCATGCACACTTGAAGTGGAGCACCCATAGGGGGACACATCTCAAAGAACTACAGTTACTGCACAGGTTGAGTAACATTTCCATCACTGGGCGTATACACTCTTCAGCTAAAAACAATCCCAGCTGTGAAATTGACAGGGCTGCCTGGCTCCCGGCAGGGAGTGGGGTCCTAAGCTCTGCGGGCTCCAGATGGGAGCAGGGTCAAAAGCTGCCTAGCTCTCCAGGTAGTGGGGACTTGCATGTCAATTTCATGGCTCCTGCCATTAAATTGACAAGAAAGCCGATGTAAAGGATGCAGTATCTACACAAACACTGCGTCACCCTAACTACACCGACGTAAGCCTTATGCCTTTCATGGAGGTGGACTTATGTCCGTGTATTAAGGCACTTACATCAGTGGGAGGAAGACTGTAGTGTAGACACTGACATAATTAAAAAGCAACAGAGGGTCCTGTGGCACCTTTAAGACTAACAGAAGTATTGGAGCATAAGCTTTCGTGGGTGAATGCCCACTTCATCAGACGCAAGATGAAGTGGGCATTCACCCACGAAAGCTTATGCTCCAATACATCTGTTAGTCTTAAAGGTGCCACAGGACCCTCTGTTGCTTTTTACAGATTCAGACTAACACGGCTACCCCTCTGATATTTGACATAATTAAGTCGATATAAGCTGCCTTATGTTGACCTAACTGTGTAGTGTAGACTAGCCCTCAGAAAGCAGAACATTTCAAGTTTATCCTTACATTGATGATTGGCTGATTTCAAGATACCTCTCCTCAGCAAGTTTCAGTTAACATTCGGTACATTCTCCATCTGTGTGCAAGTTTGGGGCTTGCAGTAAACAAGGAAAATCTGACTCCATCACAACAAAATAAAATTCAAGGGGGTCTTCTGGATTCCACTTCGGTATCAATCCAGATTTGAGGCCACAATGTGAATCATTTTCCAATTGCAGAGCAACCCTTGCACAACAGTAAGATCATGACTAAGAGTTCTGAGTCACAATGCATCATGCATATTCATCACTCTTCATGCCAGACTTAACCTTCATTGTATGCAGGACTGACTGAAATCAGTTTACACTCCAAAGAGATATACTGGAAGGGGTTAGCTCCAATACAACTTCATAGAGATATACTGGAAGGGGTACTCAGTTTGTACTTTCTTCGCTTCCATGATGGAAAGATCTGATTGATGTATGCAAGGGTGTCCCTCTTGCACCTCTTCTCCCCTTGTTAACACTGGTGATGGATGCTTCCAGTCTAGGTTGGGAAGCACATTTAAGTCATCAGACTCAAGGTCTGTGGTCAAAAGTTGAATCTCTTCGATACATAAATATTTTGGAGCTCAGAGCAGTTTGTCTGACATGTAGCATTCTTGCCTCTAATCCAAGGCAAGTCAATTCAAGCGATGACAGACAACAGCGCTGAAATGTTTTATTTAAACAGGCAGGAACGGGCCTCTTCTGTGTCAGGAAGTAACCCAGCTATGCGAGTGATGCACTAGCCATCTAGTATCTGTCACTGCTATCCATCTAACAAAACTAATAAATACCCATGTGTTTCAGCTGGACAGGCATTTTTGATCCGACCAGGAGTGGTCCATAAAGAACTCAATCAGCACATTTTCCAAAACTGAATGCAAGAGATCATAGATTTGTTAGCCACAGAAGTGAACAAAAATGCAACATCTTTTGCTTGAGATAGGGTCAGAGTTGGATCTCTATCAGGTGCCTTCCTAATATCATGATCTTGATTCTTGATGTCCACCAACCCACCTATCCCCCTTAATTTTGCATACTCTGAGAAGGCCCAAGGATCCCACAGCAACAATGATATTAACTGCACCAGCCTGGCCCAGGCAATTTTTGTTCCCAGACCTGCTGACACTGTCAGTTTGGATTCCAGTAACATTGCCTTTACTGTCAAATTAGATGTTTCAAGATGACAGGAAGACACTGCACCTTAAAGCTTGGATGCTTATTGCTTAACAGATGTAAAGAAGTCTTGCTCCAGGGATATACCGAATATTTTAATAGTAGAAAGGACTTGTGATGGGTTCCTCCTGGGGTGCTGCCTAGAACTGGGGTACTGCTGTGTCCTCTGACCCATCACCCTGGGCTACCTCTCACCCTATGCTGCTGTGACAAGCTGCAGACATGCTCCTGGCCTTACACAGGTAGGGACACAGCCAGCTGCAGTTACATGCAGGCTCTCTGACTAGCCACTGCATGTTAACTAGCAGTAGAGAGGCTACAGCCAAAATAATCCCCAGCTTTCCAGCCTAGAACCCCAGAACAGTACTGTCCTGCCCTGGTCCAAACCCCAACCAGTATGAGTTTATTATCCAGTTCGCCTCCCCCCTCAATGGGGAGAGGAATATGCAACAGCCTCTCTGAGCTACGATTCCCAAGCACGTCATTCCAAACTCACTGGTTTAGATTAAAACATAAAATAAATTAACTACAAAAGATATATTTTAAGTGATTATAAGTGATAGCAAACAGATCAAAGCAGATGACTTAGTACATAAAGAAAAAAGTGATCTAAGCTTAATATGCTAGAAAGATAGGATTTGAATTAAGAATCCCTCACCCTGATACAAGCAGGCTGCAGATTCTTACGGCACAAATTACACTTGCTTTGCAGCTTGGAATCCCCAGGTCTTTCATACACAGGCTAGAAATCCCTTTTGCCTGGGTCCAGCACTTCCCCCAGTTCAGTCTTTCTTCCTCAGGTGCTTTCAGGAATCTTCTTGTATGGGGAGTGAAGAACAACAGATGATGTCACTCCCTGCCTTATATAGCTTTAGCATATGGCGGGAACCCTGTGTTTCAAAACTTGGTTCCCAGACAAGTTTGTGGAAAAATACTGACATCCCAAGATGGAGTCCAGAATCATGTGGCCTGGTCACATATCGTTGTAGAGTCATAGCAGCTATTACCACTACAGGCTGTTTGGAGTGTTCTTAGGAAAGCTCACCAGGTGGGAGATAAGCATCTCCTAAGGCCTATTGTTTTCCCTAATGGCCTATTACCCTGAATAGGCCCTTCCCAACCAACTATCTAGACTGAAAGCACCTTGTCTGATGGGCATTACCCAGTTGTAACTACATTTGAAGTACAGATACATAATCAATATTTATAACTTCAGATACAAAAATGATACGTGCATACAAATAGGATAATCATATTCAGCAAATCATAACTTTTCCAATGACACCTTATATGACCCGTCTTGCATAAAATAAATCATAATTATGCTATAATCATATCATAATATCACTATGAAGAGTATGGGGTGCAGTGTCACAGGACCCTAAAAGATCTACTTATAATGACAAAAATGGAAAGATTCACTGTTTGGGCACAACAATGTTTCACCATTTCTAAC
This sequence comes from Emys orbicularis, assembly GCF_028017835.1. Lineage (NCBI taxonomy): Eukaryota > Metazoa > Chordata > Testudines > Emydidae > Emys > Emys orbicularis. The sequence goes on along the minus strand of NC_088683.1, from coordinate 26,822,058 downwards.
AGACCTTCCATTCATTTTGGACTGTCTGCTTTCACTAAATCATCTGGACTTTCACTTATATAGAACTAACAGAATCTAGCAGCTATATCTTCTTAATTCACAAATTCAAAATAAAAAAATATTTTCATACCTTACGGTTTTTAGATTTTTAAAGATCTTAGTGTATTTAGTCCGACCCTCCCTCTCACCCGATTAGGGAAACCCCCTCCAACATGGGACTTTAATGTGGAATTAGTAGGACTGCTGAGTTCATTACATCATCTTTCAGTGAAAACATTGGTTTTAGTGGCCATTGTGTCTGGTCTGTCTGGTTGGCAAAATTAAAGTTTTAATGGCCTGGTCATCATACATTATTTTTCATAGAGATTAGGTTTCTTTTAGGCCTAATCAGAGATTCCTTCTTAAAGTGGTTTCTGACTTTCATATTAATCAGACCATTCATTTACTGGTTTTCTTTCCCAAATCTGATGCTAGCAGTTCTGAAGGAAAATTACATACTTTTGTAATTTTGAGAACATTGTATTTTTATTAACATATAACCAAACCATTTAGAGTCTCTTCTATATTATTTATAGCCCATATTGAAAGAGTAAAAGGGAAAGCAATTTCTTCCAGATAGTCTAATACAGTCTGAAATCTATGTTATTAAATAACTAAGCTTGATCGCCTTGCTTAGATAAAAGCTCACTCTGCTAGAACTCAGGTAGCATCTGTGGCTTCCTTTAAAAATGTCCCCATCTCCAAAACTTGTAAAGCTGCCTCCTGGAGTTTAATTCGTACACTAATGAAATGCTATGCATTTCATTTGACACGGTCTCGCATGATATTCTTACCGATAAACTAGGCAAATACAATTTAGATGGGGCTACTATAAGGTGGGTGCATAACTGGCTGGATAACCGTACTCAGAGAGTTGTTATTAATGGTTCCCAATCCTGCTGGAAAGGCATAACAAGTGGGGTTCCGCAGGGGTCTGTTTTGGGACCGGCTCTGTTCAATATCTTCATTAACGACTTAGATATTGGCATAGAAAGTACGCTTATTAAGATTGCAGATGATACCAAACTGGGAGGGATTGCAACTGCTTTGGAGGACAGGGTCATAATTCAAAATGATCTGGACAAATTGGAGAAATGGTCTGAGGTAAACAGGATGAAGTTTAACAAAGACAAATGCAAAGTGCTCCACTTAGGAAGGAAAAATCAGTTTCACACATACAGAATGGGAAGAGACTGTTTAGGAAGGAGTACAGCAGAAAGGGATCTAGGGGTTATAGTGGACCACAAGCTAAATATGAGTCAACAGTGTGATGCTGTTGCGAAAAAAGCAAACGTGATTCTGGGATGTACTAACAGGTGTGTTGTGAGCAAGACACGAGACGTCATTCTTCCGCTCTACTCTGCTCTGGTTAGGCCTCAGCTGGAGTATTGTGTCCAGTTCTGGGCACCGCATTTCAAGCAAGATGTGGAGAAATTGGAGAGGGTCCAGAGAAGAGCAACAAGAATGATTAAAGGTCTTGAGAACATGACCTATGAAGGAAGGCTGAAAGAATTGGGTTTGTTTAGTTTGGAAAAGAGAAGACTGAGAGGGGACATGATAGCAGTTTTCAGGTATCTAAAAGGGTGTCATAAGGAGGAGGGAGAAAACTTGTTCACCTTAGCCTCTAAGGATAGAACAAGAAGCAATGGGCTTAAACTGCAGCAAGGGAGGTCTAGGTTGGACATTAGGAAAAAGTTCCTAACTGTCAGGGTGGTTAAACACTGGAATAAATTGCCTAGGGAGGTTGTGGAATCTCCATCTCTGGAGATATTTAAGAGTAGATTAGATAAATGTCTATCAGGGATGGTCTAGACAGTATTTGGTCCTGCCATGTGGGCAGGGGACTGGACTCGATGACCTCTCGAGGTCCCTTCCAGTCCTAGAATCTATGAATCTAGAATCTATGAAACTGGGGAGGATTCTTGAGCTGGTGCTAGCTTTGGCAAGGCAGTTTTTCAGTCCCCATTTGGTTAAGACTGTTGACCCACCACAGGAGGTCATTGTTTGGGAATCATCAGGAGTGTAATACACATAAACAATCACTGGAAGAAAAGCTGCTACTTACTTTACAGTAACTGATGTTCTTTGATATGTGTTACCTACTTGTAATCCATGCCCTCCTTCCTCACTATGAGATTCTATAGTCATGTAGATTCTGGTTAGCAAATGAACTGAGATGCAATTGGCCCTGCTGTGCCCTTTTATGCCTTCTGGGGTGTGAGGGTAGCTAGGGCACAGGCCTGGGCCAACTGGCACTGCTGGCCAAAATGTTCTGATCTCACTACTGAGGGCTCACGTGCACCAATAGTAAAATACATTTAGAGAGCACATCTCAAAGAACGCCAGTTACTGTAAGGTAACCATCTTACACAATTAACCAACGTATGAGCATTTTGTGTATTATGTAGCTTTGACTAAACCAATTCATATGTGCTGAAAACAAACTTGCTGATACTGAACTGACTGGACAGAGTACACATCTTTCAAAAATTAACAAAATTCTGGATTCAACCATCTTACCTTTCATGTTTTGAGTTCCCCAGTTTTCTGTCTATTGATACAACAAACGGTGATACTGACTCCTTCACAAACACACATTTGGAGAAATTTGGATCTTCATTTTTAAATGCTGCATGAATAAGATGGAGCTTAACTTTGCCTTCCGTAAACTAAGTTTTCCACTGTTTCCTCCTATTCTGGGTTCAGCAAATGGACTTTGTTTTTGGTATCAGTCATGCTGGAGAAATAAAGGAGAGATTCCATAGCTTCTTTTTTTAAGTTATATCAAGTCAGATTTCCACTGACACTTTGAAATTAGTTATCAGCTTGTAACCTGTCAAGTCCTTCTGAAACCACCTTCAATTGCTTTTATAAGTAAAGTGCTTCTGTCTAGTTCCTTGATATATAAAATGTGTGCTATGTTTTGATCAAAGTCCTCTTTGTGCTCAGGGCATACTTTAACATGCTTATGCAAATACGGTGACTCTGTGTCCCTGAGAGTTCCACAGACTATCATTGAAAAACTTGGGAATCAACCCTTCTTTTTTTTTTTTTTGTAAACTAGCCATGAGGTTGGTTATTGCCAAAGGATCTTTGTCCCCACAGTGTCCTTTAGTTATTACTTTCTCAATATGATTTAGTATGCTAAATACAGATAGCTCACTTCATTCCTGTTTTAGAGATGGTTTTGGTTTCCGCAGTATTCCCACTTTCAAGCGATATTCCCTATACTTAATCAGTCTTAAGTCTAAAACCAGAATGCACATTTTAAGTGGGCTGACTGTACATTAGAAGTTTAACACGATTGTACCTGAAAAGTTCTCTCCTCTTTTTTTGTTTTATTTTCATATTGTGGGAAAATGGTAATTCCTTCTTTTCAGAAGTAAAATCAGTAGCATTGAGTAGGAATGCTTTTTTTCCTGTATGGATGCTAGTAGCCATTATTGGATCATTCCTCATGTTTGAGCCTCAGCTTATGTTAATGCCAGTTTAGATTATTTTGTTTCTTTATTTTTTCCTCTGCTACTTGGTATCTGTGAGTTTGTCTGTCTGGAGTCTATCTTTAAATTGCTCATTTTATTCTACACTGAAACTGATTTTTTTTAATATAAAAAGTTACCAAGTTAAAAAAAATTATTTTCATTTGTTTTTATTAATTATCAAGTGATCTTTGCCACATTTTGGGTGTTGAAGACAAACAGAAGCTGCTTATGTTCCAAAGTTTCTGGAAGGCCTGGAACAGGGAGTTAAATTATAATTTTTAGCTACACTTTCAGGGCAATGTTGTCATCAAAAATGTCTTGCAAGATCATTGAAATTGTCAGTGTTCTGTTTTTCTGCTTCAATAAGGAGTTTCATTCATTGGCATATTTGATAATCACCTGGAGAATTTTGTCAGAGTATTAAGACTTCAGAGAGAACAGAGAATCTTGTGTCCTTTAAGCAACTTTTATTGCTCTTTCTTTCCAATCAGATTTGTGGATGTGTCAAATTACAGATTCAATTATTGTCTTAATGAGACAGTCACAATTATTTTGGTACATCATAAAATGTGTTTTTATTATAGTATTAATCATACAAACATTTGTTCTTATAAAAAAAAACAAAAAAACCCCCCACACACCTCTGGATTTCCAAAATAGAGTTATGTATTTATCATATTATTACTGACTAATCACTTATCCCGTTAACAATTGTTTTTGAATGGATTCTTGCTAACTCAGTTGAGGTGTTAAATCAATATTTTATTTGAATAGATAAATCTATATTTGAAAATGGAGAAGAAGCCTAATAAGAAGGAGGAACTGACACTAGTAAACAATGTTTTAAAACTTGCTACTAAACTCCTGAAGGTAAGAATGAAAATGGAGTACAACAATATTAGACATGATCAAGAAAGAGAACATCTTGCTTAATAAGTCACCTTCCTAGCATTTCTGTAGTATGCACTATATACCCTTCCCCTTTAAACCCACTTTCCCTAATAGTCTGTGTTGTCACCAGGACACTTTCTCTCATATGCTTCAGTCTGTTGTGTTCTGTCATCACTGTGGATTGCAAATAGAAATTTATTAAAATCATTGTTAAGTTTCACTTTGTAACCAACAGTACATGGAGAGTATAGTGAGGGGAGCCTTTGGGATAGGCAATACACTGGACCAAAGAAGGAGGAGTCTATAAGCTTGCTTTGTTTTTGATCTCTGCTCTATATAAGGTGCTAAGTAGTCAATTACTGTAACATTAATACTCTTCTGTAAAGCTAATCCTCCTAAATGCTGCAACAGTTGTTGGTTATTTACTGTTTAAAATTAAAATCAACTTATTTATACATATTTAAGAATCCTGTCATAGAAGTGAGAGAAGTGGGTGGTTGTTGTTTTTTTAAAAAAAGGGGGGTTTTCTAGTCATGTTCATTTCTATGCCGGTTGCAGAGTATTTCATCCAGTCTAAATTTTAAATTATCTAGTTGTAAATGATAATTAAGTAAATGAAACTATGCCTGTGCGTAAAATTATTCACATTTTTACAGGTGAACTCATAGTATAGGTATAGAATAGATCATCATGGGGAGTGTTTTGAAAATATTATACTTCCTTTTGTCAACTGATCAACGGATTATGATTGAATGGATGGAAGTGTTCACATGTCAGATTGATTGTGGCTTAGGAAGTCATTCACCAGAACCTTCTATAGAAGCCCTTGTATTCTAATGCACCTTACTCATTATTTTAATGGACTTATTCTCTGCGAATATGGAGACAGCTACTGGAGTAACTCTTCCAACTTGCTTCTGGAGGAAGGATTATGCAATTTTTTTCTTTTCTGATGAGAGCTTAGAAGTGCTGGTGTATCAGACTGGTTTTGACAACTCACCAATTATTTGAACCTCTGCATCTGTAACTGTACAGCACAGCCTGGCAGTATTGGATCTGGCAGATACCAAATCTAGATCCATACACTATTCAATGTCAAGAAACTGTTTTGAGAGGTATTGGTCACTACAGTGAAGAACTCCACTGAACTAAACATACTACATTGAGTGTGATTAAGAAGTTTCTATCTGTTTGAGAGAGAGAGAACTGATTCTACCTATATTTCCTATTTTAAGATAAGTAATCTCTGTCATACCAATAAAATCTTTCAAGCCCGAAGAAAGTTTTTAAGATTACTCACTCTGGAGAAGGAAAAAAACCAAAACCCTCTTGCTTTCACTCTCCTAACTATAGCTTGGAAAGAGGTTACAGATATGCCTTTCACTCCACTAGAGCTAAGGACTAGTTCAATATCTCCAGTGAAAAAGCCAGAAGAATGCCATCAGGTTACAATAAGGCTATGCTAGCCTGGGCCAACCTTAAAAAGCGACAAAGAGTCCTGTGGCACCTTATAGACTAACAGACGTATTGGAGCATAAGCTTTCGTGGGTGAATACCCACTTTGTCAGACGCATGTGGTGGAAATTTCCAGAGGCAGGTAGGTGCAGGTAACCTACCTGCCTCTGGAAATTTCCACCACATGCGTCTGACAAAGTGGGTATTCACCCACGAAAGCTTATGCTCCAATACGTCTGTTAGTCTATAAGGTGCCACAGGACTCTTTGTCGCTTTTTACAGATCCAGACTAACATGGCTACCCCTTTGATACTGGGCCAACCTTGACTGCCTAGAGAGAGAGAGAGAGGTGTTTTAGAATCTTAGCTGGGTTTGACCAATGACAAATGAGTCTTGTAGATAATTAGGCCAGGTTTTCATCAACATCACATCCTACCATATAATTTTGACTTGGTCTGTGCATCTGGCAAAAACAAGGACACAGATTGCATCCTGTTGTGCACTGGGGAAATTGTTCATATCCTAATGGCAGACTAGAACACAGGTGTTTACAGCATACTTCTTGTTATCCGAGAAGGATGGGATTTTTGTCACAATTTGGATCTCATCTGCCCATATCTCCTTGTCCAGAAATCCATATTCAGGATGGAAATCCTAGTGTTCCTCATCCAAAAGAACAACTCTCAGGACTTGGTGTTCAGTGGCCCTCAGAGGCATATCTGTATGTACACATTCACCTGGTTAACTCCTGGTTAGAATACTTTTGTTATGAAAAGGAACTCCTAGTATGTGGCTATTCCTTTTATTTTATTACTAGCCCCCGAGAGTTTTTCCAGCTGGTAACTGTGATTGCTGCCCTAAGGAAGGGAAGTATCCTTGATCACCTTGATCGATCGGTCCTTCAGCCCTCATATAGATTGCGCCGATCACAACACGTCTTTCATTCTTCTCGTATCCTGGCCTCCTCCTCCATGTGCGGCCATGTCTTTTCATGATAAAATCGTTCCATCTCTTTGGAGTTCAGCCGAGTGGTTGTTTCAATTCCTGTGGATACCACTCGGCGACAGCTGCAGTCCATCGATTGTCGGTAAGCCTCGCTATATGCCCGGCCGATCGCATTTTACTATGCCTGCTCTCAACAATGACGTCCTGCACTCCACTCTGCTGTCTGATCGCTTCATTGGGAACTCGGTCGCAGATTGAAATTCCCAGAATTCTTCTTTCCATTGCCCTCTCCGTGACAGACAGTTGCTGCTCCTCTGTCTTCATCAGCGCCCATGTTTCGCTGCCATACAGCATTGCTGGCAGTGTTGTTGAGTTGAAGAGGCTGGCGCATGTTACCTTGTTGATTTTTTTTCTTGGAGGACATCCTTGATAGAATCGAATGTGCACCAACCTGCTTTCTCTCCCCTCCACCCCCTCTCCCAAGCAGCGAAGTATCCATATTTTTTTTATTTCTTGGGTGATCTCCTGACCAAAACTTCTTTGTTCTAACCTGCCCAGATTTACCTCCATGGATTGTCTTCATTCTCCAAACTCTCAGATCCATCATCAGCTGGAAGATAAGCTCTCTTTTCTTAGTTCAGGATCTGATACATCTACAGGATTCTTGACTCAGCAGTCGAACAAAGTCTCTTAAATCCAACACATGCTCCAGGCCTACATTTCAAGTCCACAGCTCACCAACTGTTTCTAATGTTCTAAACAGGCACACAAGGTGGGTGAAGTGATATCTTTCATTGGACCAACTTCTGTTGGTGAGAGAGAGACTCTTTTGAGCTTACACAGAGCTCTTCTTCAGGTCTAAACATAGACAGTGAGCTGTTCTCTACAGACTGGAGGCTGATCTACACTACAAAGTTAGGTTGGCTTAACTACGTCACTCAGAGCTGTGTATACACCGCTAGGGTGAAAGAAGAACTCTTTAGTAGACCTAGCTACTGCCTCTTGAAGAGGTGGATTTACTACAGAGACAGACAAATCCTTTCCGTCACTGTAGTAAGTGTCTACACTTCAGCATTGCAGATGTGCTGCGGTAGTGTTTCTATGTAGACATACCCATAAATGCTTGGGTCTTCCTCTTATTAGTTTGAGATCACAAGAAACAGTCCCTGACCACACTGCCCACTAAAGTCCAGAGATCTTTGGGCTTGCGACTATTGTGAAAAAACAGATGTCAAGAAAACTGTCAGATCCTCTACCCCCTCAATTGCAGCAGATTCCAGCCTGGATGGATGGAACTTTCATGTGGGCTCAATGTCCTTTCAGATCCTAAAGAGTGTTGCGCTTTTGTCAGTTTTTCTTAAATTCAAGAAGGGATAATTAGATCCTCTAGTCTGATTGCCTGTATATACCAGGCCATTACATTTCATCCAGTTACTTCTGTATGTATCTGTGTATATATATGTATGTGTATGTATGTATATAATGTGTGTTTAACCAAAACATACCTTTCAAAAAGGCATCCAGTCTTGATTTGAAGAAAACAAGAGATGGGGAATCTAGCACTTCCCTTGGTAGTTTGTTCCAATGGTTAATAACCCTCTCCATTAAAAATCTCCATCGAGTGAACCTCCTTGCCTACCTAATCAACAAGCAGTTATTCCACCCAGATTGATCCCCAGGTGTGGAGAATGGACATATTTTCATTCAACATCTCTGAATGACACCTTCCTTGCATTAACTCCCCTGCTCCTCCTCTTGAGTAGTCAGGAAAATCCAGAGTGAAGATAATTTTATTGTCCTCTTGTGGCCCCCAGAAACCCTTGTTCCTCATTCTTTCAGATGAGTCTCTGAGCTATGGCTTCCCCACCTCTCTCAAGTACTTGTGCGTTAGGGATCAGTGCTTCATCAGAACCAGAGTCATACATTTAACAGCTTTGAGGTTGTCTGGTTGATACTCCAGTCTTTTCCCCTTCAGCAATAGAGATTCTCGTTCCTTCTAGAAAGCCCTCAACTGGCCTGGGCTTACCAACATAGTTGGGAATCATCTTTCATCCTCATCAGGCCTCCACTGGATTTTTGCTAGAGTTTCTCCTAAAGGGAGAAGGAACTTCACTATGGGTCATCATTTGACTTGACTGTACATCATTAGCATTTGACTGGCAGTTCATCCTTATGTCTCACATTTCCTCAAGGCAGTCAAATATCTCAGACCCAGAAGATAAATGAAATTTTAATTTGGTACTTTATGCTTTCGTTGAAGGTCTTCTATGAACCACTTGGTAAAGCTTCACTGCATTTAAACCAAGTTATTCATTTTTTTTTCTTCCTTTCATCATAAACCACTTCACTTGAACAAAATAGTTCTTCTAACATGGTCAGAGCTCTCAAATTCTCCTTTAATCAAAAGAGCCTATTCCAAAAGTCTGGTAACTATGCTTACTACATAAAGGGCCAAAAATCTCTAAAGCTACAATCTTTAGATGTGCCAACATGGCTATCAAAGAGTTCTGCAATACTAAGTTTAAAAAAAGCATCCTTCTGAAATTGCCTCCATTCATTTACCAAGCATTACAAAGCTGATGTGGAAGTCTCCTTAGGCACCTTCTTTGGGTGCAGAATATTTCTGGTTGAACTTCGTTGTTAGATTCTGCCATTTAACAAAGTACAGAATATTGGTTTTAAATAGTTACCTATTGTTTTGAGATTTTTTTCCCCGTCTTCCTTCTCCCTGACTTTACTGTTTGCTATTTCCCCAGTAGTTGTACCCAGATTTGTGGGAAGGCCACTCTAAGAGAACAGACCAATTTAGTCTCATCTGTTAATTGGTTTTCTTACCGAGTGACCCTCTGCCAGTGTGGAACATCCTGCCTTCTTTGTGATTCTCCTAGGTTCCTTGCCTATGTTTTCTAGCATTGGAGGCATTCTCTAGGTGTTTGGGTGCCAAAGTGACTCTGAAAGGCCAGGATCTGATACCTGGAGAAATAAATTTGCATATTCCTGCCACCAGAAGCAAGTGGGTAGATCTTCCACAGTAACTGAAGAGGGCTACTTAGAGAATATTAATTAACAGGTGAGACACCATGTGGTCTAATCTCTTAGATATTTCCCTCACATACAATAGTATATTAGAAACTTTAATCTGCACTCACTTTAGTACTTATTGCATATTACTGAATTGTGCAGTTTAGTAAGTTTGTGGAAAAAATGCGATCAGAAACAAATATGAGCATGCAGGAGACAAGTAACTTTTTTTTTTATGAGCTTCCGAACCTCTCACACCATGAAAGTTGATGACATTTCTGGCTACTTATGCCTTTGTGTGAATTGCATAGTGGGGAACAGTAATTTTTCCTTTCTCCCACCCTTTGCCTCTCTATTTAGATTTTAACCCATCATGGCTCTTATTCTTTACACCCTTCCAATGTGTATGTCTAGCACCTACTAGAATGGGGCCACAGTCTTAGTTGTGCCTCTAGGAACTACTGTAATACAAGTAATAAATAACAAATGAGCCATAAGAATTATTAACATGGGATGCCATTTGTAAAACTTGATTTTATAATTACCAACGGGTATTTTGGATATATGTGAACAACTGTTTGTTACAGAAAGTTATGAGTCAAAGATAAAACAATAATAAAGTAATGTTTTAAAATATTTTAATAACTTTGGCACTATGCAAAGTGTCAGATAACACCATTTCACATAAAACCATTGTTCAGTAGTGAACAAGGTAATCCCTGCAGCATTATGAATATTTGCCATGCAATTGTTTGTGTTTTCTTGATTTTTTTTTTAAGTGATTTCTTAAATTTGGTTTCTTTTCATACTAAGAAAATAAGTGTTTTCACCTGGAGACATGCCCTTTGGATAACAAACTGAATTAATGTCTTTGTAGTACTAATTTCTGTCCTATACTACAAAAAAAAAAAAAAAAAAAAAAAAAAACACACCACGAGAACTGTCATATTAACCCTTTGGCACAATAGATAGCTCTTCTGCTAAGAGCTAATGTGTAATGTATTATTGCTTAGCATCAGTATATTTCAACTCTTGTCATGAAAAGTTGTAGGTTTCTTTTTGTTTTTGCAGCAGAAGTGAGGAGGCATCAGAGCATGAGTTTTTGTTAAAACCGTCTTTGACATTATTTTACAGTACAGCAGCCAGTCTGAAGTGACTGAGCTCTTTAACTTTCCCTATTATTCTGCTCAGCCCTTAAATTCTTGCCCTTTTCACTGCACAGCACCCCCTTTCTTTTGGAAGTCTAGTTTTCCCAGTATTTGTTGGATCCAGAGCTGGAACTTCAAGATGCTTCTCAAGCACATACGCTGTGCCAACAACAAAATGGGCAGTTAAATCAGCTGCCTGGCTGTCCTGGTGCAGTAATTGGAGTTGTAAGCAGTTTTTTTCCTTAAAATATTTTGTCTTGTTTGTCAATACTGTGACCCCTTTACAGCCTCAAAGGCATTCAAAGTTACATATCACAAATCTTGTTAATGTGCTTAATGTGATCATTGAAGTATTAGTTCCATATTTCCTGACATTAAAATTGCTTTTGTATAATTTGTGTGTTTTAATTATGTAAATATATTTCCATTGGTAGGAATTGGACAGTCCCTTCAGGTTATATGGGCTTACAATGAACCCACTGCTTTATAACATCACCCAAGTTGTCATCCTGTCTGCTGTTTCTGGTGTTATCAGTGACTTGCTTGGATTTAATCTAAAGGTGATCACTTCCAGTATCATGTATTGATCCAGAACGCACAAAATGTCACAATTGTATGTGCATAGTGACCTCAGTAAAAATACATAGTAAAGTTAAGAATATTGTTTGAAAATAATTTCATCAAATTTAATGTATATAAACAGAGGATCTTCATTCTATTCTTAGAACACATCAACCACCAGAAAGCTTTTCACATTTATTTCTTCCAACCTTGGGCCTTCATTTAGCAGATACACTTCTGTACAGGCTCAGTTAATTTATTTAACTAATCTTACAAGACCTACATCTAATTTAGGAAATTATCTCTGCCTCTTGACCATTATTTTTTACTGCTAGCTTGTTTGCAGTTCTTGGAGTGCTACAGAAAATGCACATATCACCTCTTCCCCCACAATATGCATGATGTCACAACATGATGTAGGATCACCTTGTCATACTATGCATCATGTCACCCCATGATGAGAGAATGAACTGATCATTTAACACTGAAATCTGAACTGCATAAGCTGTCATAATTTCCAGACTCAGGAGATAGGGGAATATCAGTTACAAAAGCTTGCAGTAGTATCAGGCCTCTAGTCCTGATGCTTAGCCATTCATTTTTCTAAATAGATTACAAAAATATCTGTGTTCTTTCACAAGTAAAGGAATGTAACAGTGATTCTGTACACTTTAGACACAGCGGTATGTTTTAAAATGTAAACACAGGGATGTACTGTAACTTTAATATTTAACTGAAAATTCATGCAAAACTTAAAATGTTCATTGCTGCTTTCACTTTTTCAGCTCTGGAAGATCAAATCATGACAATACACAAAGAGAAGATGTAGCACAGTATTCTGGCAAAATGCATTGATTGACTAAACTGCCTCAGAGCAGTCACTGAATCTGTGCTTTGGAAGCTATGGCCTCTTCAAGGATGTAGTTTGGAAAACTGAAGTGTTTACATGTGATTGTCTTGTGCAATCTTTATATTTATTTTATCATCTCACTGTTTTTTATGTTTTAGCTGACATTTTGTATTTTATTTTCAAGTATTGGTATGCTTAGTTATTGAAAGGGTTAGAAAACTGATATCCAGTTACTTGAGATCCTGGTAATTGGTCACACTAAATTACTGTATCTTTTGTGAAAGCTAAATACCAATGCTAAGCTTTTATACTTCATAATTTATGGGTAAAAACAGAATATTTGTAGATTGATTGTTACAGTAGAAATGATACATATTTACAAATAACTTAAAGTACTGACAATACAATATGACAGATAGTGGAAATGTTTTATGTTAACGCTAGAAGCAAGCTGGTTTCTTACTTTTTTTGAGTGAGTCCAGGATCTAAACTGATTAAGCTGCAGTTTAATCACCCTTGGATATTAATAAGGTATTACATAACAGGTCAACAAGTACTCTTTAATAACACTTTTATTAGAGCAATAATTGTAAATGGTTAACATGCTGTAAGATATTTTGATAAAATTAACTATTGTATTTATTTGAAACACTGGGCTATTCGCACAGATTCAACTGTGCATGCTCAGTATGTGCACTTTTTATTGTTACTTTTAATTAGGACCTTTATATATAGTAAATATATTATGGTGGACTGTGGAGCAATATATTATTTTTGCAATCTGAGTATTTGGACTTCACTTATGAGTGAAAAAGTTGTTAATGGAAGATGGTAAATTATATACGCTCAAGAATAGGACAGATACTCTCCCATAGTACACGATAGTATATGCTGTTTATACCACACTTAACTTTAAGAACAGTTGTTAAAAAAAGAAAAAAAGAAATGTTTCTATATAATGTAAGTCTTATTTGTTTCCATGCCCACATCTCCTGCAATTATAAAAATGTAGCTTGCAAAATCTATCAACTAAAGCTAGTATGCAGTGTTGTTGTAGTTAAGGCAATTTTTTTTAAATGCTGCTAATGTTAGCATCACCTAGCTTCTCCTCAATGTTTTTATTTAGGTTGCCAAGTCTCCACTCTAAACCCTGATGCTACTTAAAGAGCATGATTTTGAAGGCAGATTTGTTTTGGGATTTACATTTTAGGTTAGCTCAATTGTGACTCATTATTTCCTTAGTGTATCAGATAGTTTTTGAATATGGAAAAACTAGAAATTCATCCCTTCAGAGTTATTAGTTAGTTTGTGCTTAAACATATAACAACATCCCACTTACAGAACTGTATTAGGAGGGCCAATATCATGTTTGAGTATCATTAAACATTTTACTTTTAGGGGAATATATTTATGATTAGAATTCGAAAAATCATCTGCTTCGGATTGGAAAAGAGCCTATTACATTTTCTACTATGTGATACATACATATATACACACTAAAAAAATCCATCATACATGACATATTACTAATCCTCTATCATTAAATAGTTGAGGTAATGTATCTTAAACTTGTGTGGTATAAAAATATTTATATACAAAGCAACACAAACAAGCATTTTGTATTTTATTTGCTTATGTACTAATGTTTAATAATGACCAAAGTGCATTCTGGTTTTTGAAGGAATGTATTACTGGAGCTTTAAGAACATGTTATTCTTAGTTTCTCATGTGATAAATTTGGCTGCATCTGATCTGTTTCTTCTTCCTCTGTTATCTGATGTTGGGATTGTTTTTAGGAATTAAGTATATTTTATAAAGTTTTTTTCCCAAAATATGGTACAGACCTACACAGAACTTAATTTTGCACAGAATATATTTTAAAGGGGGAGGGCGGGGGAGGGAGAGTACAGCAAGAATTGTGTAGGGGTAAAAGATGAGACTGTTGGTTTTCACAGCCTGTCACTAATTTATTCCAGAATGGAAATATTTTTGAGAAACTTGTGTTGAATATACTGCTTTCAGTAAAAAAAAAAAAAAAAAAAAAGTAACAGTTTGGGTTGAAGATGGAAATTTAGTTTGTAACTACATATACCTCAGCAACTGGCAATATGCTGGATTGTTGCACTAACAGTGGGAGCGTGGGGAGAATAAAATGAGGGTTTGTAAAAAGAAGCGAAGGGTACTTCACTGTAAATGCAGACACATGTAAATTGCTGTCATCAGGTATATCAATAATGCAAGAAAATAAATGAGAGAAATGTTCTACATCCCTTAATATGAAAAAGCCAGTACAAAAATAGAGGTAAGTAGAAATATGGCGGATCTTGTGTGTTAACTGTTGTTTTTTGCCACATGTTTTGTAACTGAAAGTGTGATGAGGCTTGGAATAAAGCATTCTGTGGCCGATGGTATAAAACTGTGCAGTGATCTGTGTTTCTTGTAACTCCACCATATTTCTGTTGAATTTATTTGCTTCCTTTGACCTAAATCCAGTTTTGTGATGCTGCAAAGGGTCAGATAACGCTTCTTCTATTGGAATTAGGAGTGTCCTCCTTAGGAAAAGGGAGCTAAAGCAAGAATTCAAGTTAAACATTTGAGGTGGCTTGTGAACTGCAATTGTCAATAATACACCTCTTAACCATGGAAAAGGAACAGAAAAATGTACTCAAGATAGTTTTTGTTCATGCAAAGTGGCTTATTTTACCAACAAAGAGCTTTGCAATTGGAAATGTAGATTCCAGACATAAGGGTTACCTCTTATTTGATTCATTTCACTAACGGGTAGCATAGGGCAGCATTGAGCACCCACAGCCTTAATTCTTCTTTGAATTACTTGTCCACATGGATCCCATTTCTAGTGCACATGCACCCCATGTGTGTGAAATTTGATTCTTCAGGTCAGCAGTGTCCATTGGGCCTGCACCTATGCACTGCACATCCTTGTGCCCCTTACCCAAGGACATAAAGCGCAGAGCAGGCAGTTCCTTCTGACCTCCCATGGCTGAGAGACAGAATTCAGGCAGTGTGCGTCTGCTTCCCTATAATCCTATTTCTAGAATTAGAGGTTTTGTGCTTACTTAGTAGTTAGGTAGCTAGTTAACTATTTATCTCTGCTGGCTTAAAAACAAAATCCAAAAAACCCTAGAGCAGTGATCACCAACCTGTCCATTGTGATCGACCGGTTGATCCTGGAGCCTCTGCCAGTTGATCGCAATCTCTGGCCACTAAAAGTCCGGCAGTGCATTGGGGCTAAGGCAGGCTCCTTGCCTGCCCCAGCCCTATGCCACTCCCAGCAGCGACCAGCATGCCCCGGCTGCCCCTGAGGGGGGAGGGGCAAGGGACTCTGCATGCTGCTCCTGCCTGCAAGCACAGCTCCCATTGGCCGGCGACGGAGAACTGCAGCCAATGGGAGCAGCGGGGGTGGTGCTTTCAGGCAGGAGCAGCACGCAGAGCCACATGCCCCTTCCCCCCCAACCCAGGGCCACAGGGGCATGTTGTCCACTTCTGGGAGCGGTGTGGGGCCAGGGCAGGCAGGGAGACTGCCTTAGCCCCGCTGTGCCACTGACCGGGAGCCAACTGAGGTAAGTGCTGCCTGGTGAGAGCCCGCACCCCAGCCCTGAGCTCCCTCCCAGAGCCAGCACCCCATACCTCCTCCTGCACCCCAAGCCTCTGCCTCAGCCCTGAGCCCCCTCCTGCACACCAACACACTGCTCCAGCCCTGAACCCCCTCCTGCACCCAAACTCCCTCCCAGAGCTTGCACTCACCCCCTCCTACACTCCTGCCCCAGGCTCAGTCCGGAGTCCCCTCCCACACTCCAAACCGCTCGGCCCCAGCCCAGAGCCCGCACCCCTGCCCCAGCCCAGTGAAAGTGAGTGAGGGTGGGGGAGAGTGAGCAAAGGAGGGGGGATGGAGTGGGTGGGGCCTCGGGGAAGGGGCGGGGTAGATTCTGAGTTGCATTTAAATTCAAAAAATGATCTTGTGTGTAAAAAGGTTGGAGACCACTGCCCTAGAGTTTGGTCAAAATTTGGAATTTCCATTCCACTGGAAGTTCAGACATTTCAAAATTGCCTTTTGTCCCAAATCAGAATGAAAAGCTGAAATTTCCAATAAAGCAAAAATCCCCAAAAATTTCATTTTGGAAATATTGAAATGCCCTTTTCAAAACATTTTGTTTCATTGAAACACTACATTTTGACTTTGTCATTTTGACTTCTATAGTACACTGCAATATAACGTAATGCAATAGATATTATGTAACGTAAAAGTCAAAATGGTAGTCAACAACCAGTTCAAACTTGTTGAAATGAAGCACTTGGGTTATTTTTAATCAAAAAAATTTGATTAGATCAATAAGTTCCCAGGAAATATTTCAGGTTAATCAACATTTTTCTGATGAGAAAATGGTTCTGTTGGAAAATTCCCAACCAGTTATACAAAAAAACAATTTTAACATCAACACCGAGATGTTTACAAAAACAAAATCCTTAGGCTTTAAATCTTTTCCTTTTTTTAACAGGCACTCTGAGTGCCTTTTAATCAGGGAGAAGGGTGGATTCCAGACTGCTGTTCTATTGGCTGCTCATTTTTTAAAGTGAACACAGAAGGCGAGAGATGCACAGTTAAAATGACTGTTAGAGAGCTTCATAAGGACTATTCCTCTAACCTGCCACACTTCAGCAGTGCCCCAGTGAGATGTACTCTACCCCACGTGTTAGAACTGCTTCCTCCACTAAACTAACCCCAGTTGTCAGCAGCTGAGGCTTGAAGGGCAAAGAAGGTCTCCTTGATCCAGACTCCACCTATGTCTGAGAGGAGTAGGAGCAGGAGCATCACTCCAAAGAGGAGATTAAGCACATTCCCTCCATAGTCGTCATAGTTTCATCTTGTATCATGCTCCACAATTGAAGGCCAGTCACCAGCCAGAATTGGGTTCCACTGATGCCCCAGCACTGACTGTGCACCACACATGGCATCTTGACTTACAAATTTCTCATTATTTATTATTTGGATTATCATAGTGCCAAGGAGCCCCAGTGATAGACCTAGAACCCTGTTGTGCTAGGTGCTATACAAACACAGAACAAAAGCTGGTCCCTGAAACAAAGCTCTTAGAATCTAACTATGAGACAAGAGACAACAGATGGATACAGACATACTGATGGGAGAGTACAAGGAATGAATGAAACAATATTGATCAGAATAATATAGGCAGTGATCTCAGCACACCGGCAGCCTAATTGTTGTCAAGTTTTTTATAGGCATCACAGCAAAGGAGATTTTGAAGGATAATGAGTTTTTGTTGATGTTTATGGGGTGCCTTCTCCCAAGCATGAGGGCTAGTGTGGGAGAAAGCACAAAGGTGCTTATTTTAAAATTTTGCAAGTGAGCGATGGAGGCTGACATCATGGGCCGATTAGAGGCGTAAGTAAACCTTTCCTTACTGAATAAGAGATAAGGGAGGCTGAGAATAGGTCTTGAAGGGCCTTGAAAGTGAATATATGCAGCTTATGTTGATACAATAAAGAAGAGGGAGCCAGTGAAGCGATGCAAAAAGAAGGGTGATGTTCAAAGTGAAGAGCTAGGAAAATGATCTTTGCGGCAGCATTTTGCATGGATATGAGTGTGGCAAGATTGCATTTATTTAGGCCAGAGAAAAGGATGTTGCAGTAATTGAGACATGAGATAAGAGCCTGGATGAGAGTTTTAGCGGTGCGAATGAATAAGAAAGGCTGTATCTTAGAGATGTTATGCAGAAAGAATCTGAAAGGCTTTAGACATAGCCTAGGTGTGAGGCTTTAGAGAGGAGATCTGTATCAAAGATGACACCCATCTTGGACCTGAGGGATAGATAGAATGGTGGTGTTGTCCATTGTGATTGAGAAAGCAGGTAGTGGGAAGAATTGGAGAGAAGGAAGGTTAAGAGCTCCGTTTTAACCATGTTGAGCTTGAATTCATGGGTAGACATTCACAAGATGTCATCAGAGAGACAGGCTGAGATTGTAGTTTGTACAGAAGGAGATAGGAGTAGCTTCTCACACTCATGTTTCCCTGTGCAGCATAGAATTCTAGCATAAATGTGTTCACTCAAGGATCAATCTTGCATAAGATTTTCTGCTGATGGGGATTCCCCAGGATCAGTATATATGCCACTGATCAAAACAAGAAATGTTAAATATTTTGTTCCAGAGAGGGTTTGAGTCCAGGCTCTCTGTCAGTTGTTTTTCTCATTCATTGGACTCCATGACTAATATAGGCCATTCCATTAACACTGAAGGTCCTGAGAAAAACAGACAGGAGGCAGACGTCATTATCTTAATAGCACCAGTGTAGGTCAGACAATTTTTGTACTCTGTTCTGCTTCTGTATTCAAAACCTGCAATCACTCTATCAGCTCTACCCAACGTAATCTCAAAACTTCAGTGAGATCCTGCACCTGGATCCAACAACATTACATCTGCCGGTTTGGTTGTTTTCTGGATAATTGCTCCTGACAGGAGCTGTGCAGCTCAAGTTCAAAACATTCTGATTCGTAGCAGAAAAAACTTTACTAGACTGAATTATAAAGTAACACGAAAGAGGTTTTTTCAGTATCACCTGCTATCCATAGATGCCCCAATTTCTGTTATTTTGGACTGTTTCAGGGCTAGTACATGATCAGGCCTCTCCAATAGCTCCCAGAGGGTACATTTAGCTGCAATCTTGAATCACCACCATCCGAATCAGGGCCGTATCATTTTTCTTCATCCAGGATGTGCAACATTTCTTAAGGGTCTGGCACCTAATTTTTCCTCAATCTCCGTGCCCCCTCCTCAGGACCTCAGTATATTGTTAACATGTGTAATGGGATCCCCTCTTGAACGCCTAGCAACTTGTTTCCTATATCTCCTATTGAAGACCTCCATCATGGTAGCTATAACTTCATCCTGAAGTATAAGGGAGATCAGCCTCTGATGTCAGGACCCCCTTTATGTAGTAGTTCATAATGATAAGGTCACTCTCAAACCTCATCCCAAGTTTTTACATCAAAATCTAATTTTCATCTGAATCAATTTTACAGATATAACTTTATTTACACTGGTTTAATGTAGCTGTAAGTGAGATCAATATGTGATCCTATTTCATAAAAATGTATTCCTTAAAGTGCTTCCCAAGAAAACCCCACACTAGAAATGTCCAGTTATTTTGATTTGCCCTCCCTTAACTGCAAAGGACTTAAATGATTTAAACCATTCTTGCATTTGAACTGACAATTTCTCAAGTTTCAGCCCGATGCAGTTTGAAACTGCTGCAAATTGGGTTTTATAGTAGAAAAGCCCATGGTCTCTGCTATAGCTGTGCTGTCAGCAATGCTATATCTAATGCTATCAATAACTGGGGATCCTTCAGGGAGAGCAATCACAAACTGGATTTTTCTCTTCCTTTTCAACCTTTGGGTGAGGTTGAAACTGCTACAGAACAATCTTCAGAACAGACACCTCAGTTCACTGAATAATAAAAATACCGTCAAATTTTGGTCACCCTTTTCTTCCACTATAAATTATTATCAATTTGTTAGCATCATAAAGGAGATTAATATAAAGAGCTTTTATCTTACAGGAAGGATTTTCTAGATAAAATACATGTTTACTTACAAGATCTGCTAACAACCAAGGACTGGACTCTTCCCTTGGTGAAGCTCATTTGACCTACTGCATTTGACCTATTTTTTTATTTAGAAGGGATAACTGTAATTACTTCTGCTACACTCCCCTCCCCCTCCCCCCCCTTTTTTTGTTGGTTCAGTCTTTAGAAATTATTTACAAGCATTGAGCTTAATCTTTAGGTAATGAAAGTTAATTTTATCAGGGATTAGCTGTCTCCCAACCAAATAAAAATCCAAAACAAAGCCACTGGAGGTGTAGTAGTAAATTAAATGAATCTTTTGCTTTCCCTTTATTCTATAAGCACAACTAAATGGGGCGCAAGTCACTTCACTATTTGACAAATGCAGTTAATCTGACTAGACCTAAATGGTTTCTCATCATTCAAACACAGAATAGAAATCTCAAGTTAAATAGCCAACAAAATTTGACATGGGTCTACATTTACTTGCTTATTTTTGATTAAGTCGAAAGACTTCTGCAACAGTGCTAGTCATAGCAGAAGTTAGGTATACTATGCGGGAGCTCAGTTCTGGAATTCTAACTCTGATAGTAACTCTCCCTCTCTCTGAACTAGAGTGAAGAGTTGTCAGCTGGCTTGCGTTTGTGTCCTGTCAGTGTGCTGTCCAGCTCTGTGCAGATAGTTAGCTTAGCAGACATTGATAGTATTACCCAGTGTTATATGCTGAAGGCTGGAGTGTCGTTGCCTGAGTAATGCTGTTCAGGTTCCCACTGCTTCTGTCCTTGGAGCAGATAAGGCAGTCCACTCGTTCAGCAGACTGCGATGTTACTCATAAAGTAAGACTACAGGCACAGTTCAGTGACAAAGGCACTTGGCCAGTTTTATTGCCATCAAAAGACAGTCCCAGTGCCCTGGCTCCTTGGTTACAGTACGCTAACACACGAGTGCCCTGTGACAAGGAATGGCTCAGTCAGCAACAGGAATTTCTGCTATCCCTTCACCGAACAAACAATTAAGGCAAAGTACCCTGACGTTTATAGGCTAAAACAGACAACTAAAATACACAACTTACACATTTCATGACATCTGCTTGTTAGCTCCCCTTGTTCCTGATAATTGGAACAAAACATCCCTATTCGTTATTTTGTCAAACCATCTTATCTTGTACTAGATTGGGGTCTATCTGTACTAGATTCAGTATATTTACATAGATATCTGGTGCCTAGTACACTAGCAACAACTTTGCCATGTTCATGTACTGGACAGTGAACTTGTAAACATCTGTTTTAATACATGGCCTGACTGGTTCATAGCCTCTGGTTCAGGCCTCAAATCTTACACCAGGCCCAGTGCTCCAGGCTCTTTCGATCTCTGCTCCATAAGTCACCTGGGGCCACTTTGCACATAGCCGCAACCATGATTCTGTAACCAGTTAGAACCACAGTAATCTTAACTGGTCTCAAAATATTTTTTCTTGTAGGTTTTTTTTTTTCATGAAGGTTTTTGCATCCACAACTTGTACTGTACTCTACCTGGTTTTTGTTTGGTTTTTTGTTTTTTTTAATGAATGCATTCAGGGCAGCTAACCCTAAGTGCCCCTGCAGTAGCTCCTTGAGTAATTTTTTAGGATTACTCCCTTCCACCTAGGTTTATAGGATTTTTTAAATGCAGATCCCATAATCCTGAAACAGGGATTACAGCGGCTAATTTCCGTTGTGGAAACCTGTTTATCAGTACAGTTGTTGCATCCGCCCACTTCTGTAACTTGCTGCTTAACAGCCTGGGCACATAATTGGGTAGAAATGGTAACAGCACAGAGCACTTGGAGCTAGTCCCAGAAAAGCAGGCAGAGGCAAATAAAGAGATTTTGCCTGTATTACTGAATTTAAACAGTGTGAAGAGCGGACTATGGCCCAGGCCAAGCTCTGCTCATTGGTGGGACAACATTTTAGCTGTCTGGACTAGCAGTGACCAATTGAAACACCTGTGATTGAACAAACTTGCTTTTGATTCTTAGTGTTCAGCATTAAACAAGAAGAGCTGCTGTCATGGTGGACAAGGGAGCTGCTAGAGCACCACGGAGCAGGCTCAAGGAGCCAGCCTACCACTACTTGGCAAAGCTCTTTGGTATGGAGAAGACAACGGTGGAAGACGTAGTAGAAAGGTGCATTGCAATAAAGCAAGTCCTACTGACCCATGTGATCGAGAGTACCAATGTTTCTTTAATAATTATTGAGGAGTAGGAATGAGACAGAGGCTTCCCAAATCATGTTGGACCTTTCCTCCAGTATAACTCGGCCCCAGTTCTACAACTAGAAGTCAAACTCCCTATGATGATGTAAGCTGTGGTAGATCACAGAAGCCACTCATGGATGTAAACATTGACTGGCCTGACAAGGTTCATTATGCAAGAACACACAAAAAAATAATCCCAGATTGTCTAGGAAGGGACAGGTGAAAATACTATTCTAACTATGCACCAGGAGGTTATGTTTATGTTATGAATCTTGGGGCTCTGGCCTGATGAAACCATACCCATACCGAGTTTAGTTGTGACTAAATAGACCAGGCAGGTGAGGTAATATATTTTATTGGATGGTGAAAGAAACAAGCTTTTGAACTACACAGAGCTTTGTGTCGCTTGAAAGCTTTTCTCTTGCACCAGCAGAAGTTGGTCCAATTAAAAACTATTACCTCACTCACCTTGTGTCTCTAATAGTCTGGGACCAACATGGCTACAACAATGCTGCAAATAATAATTAAATGTCATCTGAAGCCTGAAATGGATGGAGATACTTACTGAAGCAAAATACAAATACAAAAGACCTCAAATACATTCCTAGAGTTACTGCCGCATTCTGTGTGGGCAACAGCATTTGTGAATGGAAAGAATACCAAATTGACAAACTGTATGTTGAGGCTAGACACTGCCCATTCTCCTAGCTGTCTATAAGCCTCGGTCTTCTGTTGTTGCTAGTGCTGTGCAGGCAAGCATGAGAAGGGAAGGTCTGTGCCAATATTTCATTCAGATTGTGGGGGGGTGCATAATTAACTGTATAAATTGTGGGAATTGGACCAAAAAGATGAATTAAAGTGCAGTTATGCTACTTGTGTGCCATTGATAAGACACAAGTGATTACAAAATCTTGCTATTTTTCTTGTAATACCCACCCAGTTCTGGGATAAATAGAGGCCTTCATATTGGGGAGAGAGGACCTGGAATAAATTCCCATTGTACATAATGTACCTCTGATGGTAGATAGGGCTTGAATGTATCATTGGTTCCACTTGTGGTCTGGGAACAAATAATGCTATTGTCTCTATCATTGCATGATACATGTCTATGTCTCAAACTGTTGACTTCAGTCCCCACATGGAATCTTTATTCATTTTTCTCTTCTATCTCAGATTTGCCAGGGCTACTCAAGCCTTTATAGGCCTTTTCCTTGAGACAGCTATTGGTCTCTGGGATAGGGTATCATCATCAGTCTTTTCCAGGATATTGGTTTGCTGTAGGAGGAATCAAATATATACCGGGAGTAATTAGAGAACAGTATCTCAAGGACATGAAAATATTGGGTGACTCTCACTTTCTCTATAGACCATTGTTTACAATCTTGGCTCTATGCATTAAAAAACCCCCCAAAAAACACAACCTCTCTACTTTAGGACAGTCTTGGGAATGGTATTCATTTCCCTGTTTGCTACCAAAGTCAGGTAGTGAAACTCTGTTCAGCAGTCATTACTTCATTCAAGACAGCAGGCAAATGACAATTTTTTTCAGTTTCCTATAGTTTTATGGTCTTTATCATTTTCAATGTACTTAAGACCAGTGAACGGATGGCAAATCGTTTACTTATTTTGTAAACCAACAGTGCTGGTGCACATTGTTGCACTTTGCCTTCCTATGATGTTACTTAAATGTTTTTCCAGAATCCCCTGAGCTAATCTGCCATCAGACTGCTGAGACACTGGATCACTGTGCTGACCAACAGTTCAATGTTACATATCTAGTGTGCTTGGAGGGGTTAGGTATCATGTGCGGGTTCAGCAGAGAAACAAGCACTGCCTGTGACCCATCAACATAAGCTCAACAATAGCTGTAAGAAAGTTCTCCATGCTGCATTCTTTTAATAAAAGATACAAGGAAAGATACTAGAGACGCTGACTAGATAGCAGCAACTGGTTACTGGACCTCTTACGCTATGACAAACTGATTCACTGATTGATTGTATCTACTCTGGACAGCATTAACCTTTCAAACGTGCTAGTTCATTAAGACTTCAAAAAAGCAGGAAAAGCAATACAATATTCACTAACCCATACTGTCTTTAGTCCCAAATTTAAAATGGTTAAGATTTTTTTTTAAATCCCTTTACAATTTCCCCCCTGGATTTGTGTTAGTGGCCTCTCCTGGAAGAGATAGGAGACTTAAGCCAATGCACTGGTTTAGCATGCACACTCAGGCCTTCTGTTTGGGGTGAGACAAGGGTGAGGCTATAAAATAAGGAAAACTGCTTTCTCTTTACTACTCACACATGCACACTCTAAAAATACACACTGCAAGAAGTGATTACCACTATAATACTGCTTAGTGCGGCTCAGTAGCGCAGTTCAGAGACGGTTCCTTCTTGGATCACTTGGTAGAGATGCTACTTGGAGCACAAAAGAAGCCTGGATTGTGTGTCTTTCTCAGTTACTACCGGACTTGCCCATCCATGTACAGTAAACCACAGAAATCTCTGCTAAATGATTGTCTACGCCACTGAGTGTCTGGCTACCAGTGAACAGAGTGCTTGGAACTTCCACATGGAATATTAAAAGTTGTCTAAGTAATTGTTAAAACTTGTGTTCAGTTTGCCATGTAGCAACACACAAAAGATTCAGAGGTTCCAACATAAGAACTGCTCTACTGGGTCAGACCAATGGTCCATCTAGCCCAGTATCCTGTCTCTGACAGTGGCCGGTGCCAGGTGCTTCAAAGGCTAGAAGGGACTATTGTGACCCTCTGATTTGACTCTTGAATAACACAGGCCACAGAACTTCCCAAAAATAATACCCTGAGCAGATCTTTTAGAAAAACATCCATCTTGATTTTAAAATGGTCAGGGATGGAGACTCCACTATAACCTCTCGTAAGTTGTTCCAATGGTTAATTACTCTCACGGTTAAAATTTTTCACCTTATTTCCAGAATGGAAAAGCCTAATGCTTTGCCCTGTACCTTTCAAGACCCTGCATATGCTTTATAGGCTTGGGTTCCTTTTCCAAAGGAGAAGACGATCAGGGCAATTTTCCTGCCCTTAGCCTTCTGGTTGTCAGCCACATGCTGGTTCAATACTGTGTGCATATGTTCAATATGCTAGCAGCAGATGTTTTCTCTCATTGTCATAATGCACTGTGGAAGTATTTGTTTTACATGTGTATGGAGAACCTTCTACTAGGGTAACATTTTCTTCTGTGTACCAACTTGGTGTTAGTCTCCAATATATTGCTTGCTTGAGCCTAACAGTTTTTTGGATGTGACTTTCACTCACTGAAGGTATCAAACTCAGCTCTGCAAAAGTAGCAAAAATAACTGAAATGAGGTCACAAGAAAAGCATAGTGAACTAGGTAAAAAAAAGATATCAAGGATAGTGATTTACTTTGCAGAAACTTTGGTACCACTAAGATCCCTTGAAGAAAGACATGGAGTGAAATTCTGGCTTCACCAATATCAGTGACAAAACTTCCATTAGTTTCAATGGGTCCAGGATTTCACCCCCTGGAGTTTCAGTCTGATGCACAGAGAGATTCTGCTTTCTCCAATACAAAGCAGTTGCATGCAGTGTGGTTAGTCATGTGACTAATTATGCATGGAATTACCCAGTTTATGGGTGCAGTCATGTCAACATCTCATGTCCTTAAGCAATTGTAATTGAACATTCCTAATTTTGAAAACTAAGCCCTATAATTTCATTTTCAGTGTATCCCTCCAAAATTTAATGTAACACACAGAACATATCACTTTGAATGGCAATTTTTATGGGTTTTTTAAGACCTGTAGTGCAACAGAAATACAAAGTAAACCAGGAGATATGCAGAACATAAATCAATAAGAAGGTCAATCTGATAATCTCCTAATATACTCCTTATCTGATTTTATTATTACTTGAGCAATCACTTCCAGATTCTTTGGGCGTGTGTATGAGTAAGATTGAAAGAGATGTTTATGCAGTACATTGCTGATGGCTGTTTTGCCAGAAGCTGGGAATGGGTGACAGGGGATGGATCACTTGATGATTACCTGTTCTGTTCATTCTCTTTGGGGCACCTGGCACTGGCCACTGTAAGAAGACAGGATGCTATGGCTGTTCTTATGTTTGTATGTTATGCAGAACATACTCAGAGCAGGGTGGGATGGCATTGGATCTTTGTGGGAACACTATTCCTTCCTTAAATCCAGTCTCAAACATATTTAAATTTCAACTGTCTTAACAAAAACAAAGTAACAAAGAAATTAAGCTAAAAGTCACTGAGGTTTTATTGATTTTTCTATTTTTGTCACTTTACCTGTAACAATATTTTACATTTATATGGGTTCTTTCAGAATGAAAGGGGCTTTAACAGGAATTTTTTCATGCAGCACTGAACACAGTCACACTTAATAGCACCTAGCAATGCTGAATAGCAGTTTACAGGACCGAAGAAGATATAGTTTTTGCAATTGACACTGCAGGGTTGAGAAGGGATAGACAGAGTGGTGTTAGCCAACTGGAAATTCAGCCGGTTAGCAAGGATTCTGAGGGCAATCAGCTCTGATTCCCTGCACTACTGCTCTAAATGCAAAACTATACACTTGATCATAAAACTATCATATGATAAGTGAGCAAACAAGGTGTAGAAGTGGCAGCCAGATTTTGTTTTGCATGCGTATACATTTGCCTTATTTTGTTGATTTTAGGTCCTTCAGTTTATACTTGAAATACCAGTCTGTGTTAAAGAGCAGCACACACTGTTGAGCTGTTACTTAGTAGTTGAATATTATTATTTGGAAAGCAGTAGCCCCCCCGCAAGACCTCTTTCAGTATCCGAGCACCATTGTGCTGGGTGCTGTACGAGCACAAAGACAGAGTCCCTGACCACAGGTGTTTACAACCTAATTTAAGACAGGATGCAATGAGTGCAACAAGCAATAGGAAGGAAGGCGGAGAAGGATAACAGTGATAAGAATATGCTGCTCCATAGAGTAGCTAGATGCTCAACTTCATGGCTCCAAATCATTTCAAAAACTTTTACATAAATGTCAGTAAGCCCCCAATAGCTAGCTACCCTCAGTTGGCAATTTTGGGTAAGCATCACAAGAGCAAGATGCTCTGAAGGCGGAATGCGTAGTATCTTTATAGATTAGTGCATATGTAAGGGGGAAGAAAGACACTTACGGGAGAAGCAGACAAATGGATATGTGAGGCTGGTAACATTGGGTAAGAGAGGAGTGTGTGATGGGGTGACAACGAAAACATTAAGACATTAAGGAGGAAAAACTGAAAGATATGGGATTAGAGCGAGAGAGAAGTCAAAGATGGCCTCTGGGTTATGGGCCTGTGCGAAGGAAATGGTGTTCTGGTCAAAAAATGACAGAAAATGTGGCAAAAGATTGGGTGAAGAGATCAGGAGTGCAGATTTGGCCATGTTGAATTTATGTTGATGAGTCAAATGGGATGAGATGTCAGAGAGACAAGCTGAAATGTGGGATTGAATAGAAGGGGATAGGCCAGCAGCAGAGAGGTAGATGTGTGAGCCATTCGCATAGAAATGGTAACTGAAGCAGCAGAAGCAGATGAAGTCATCTAGCAAGAAGGAGCGGAAGGAAAATAGAAGGCCAAGGATTGGGCACTATGGAAAAGTTTGAAGGGAGGAGGCTGACCCCCTTAAAGAGCCCATCAAAGAGGTAAGAGGGGAATCTGTAGACACCAGCTACAGAACTCAAAGAAGGACAACATGCTGACTAGTAGGATATGATTGACAGTGCCAAAAGCAGCTGAGAAGTCAAGGAGGATGTGGATGGAATAGGGGCCCTGAAGTTTGGCCACCAAAAGGCCATTGGGTTAGTGCTTTTTCCATGGAGTGGACAGGACAGAAGCAAATGAGGCGGAGTTGGAGGAGAGAAATTCCAGGAAATGGCTGTGAGCCGCACACTCTTATTTTAGAGAAGGGAGATGAGTTGGTAGTTAGAGAAGTGGGTGTGGTTTTCTGAGGAGCGAGACGATGACATGAGAGTGAGAGGTTAAAGACACAAGTACGAAAGAGGGTCAGAGTAGTCATGAGGCAGAAAGGGAGGCATCACTGGGGCTTGTGGAGGGATTTAGAGAATGAGAGAAAAGGAGAAGAAAAGGACGGTGTTGGGATTGAGGAAAGTCCCTTCGTATTTTGATGTGGTTTAAGAGGGAGGGCAGTTTTTATAATTCTGGTTAATGTATTGGAAACAGATGGCTGGCTTTGGGTGGGGGTTGTATAAATGGTGGTACATTTCAGTGTGCTCATTCAGTGTACTAGAACATATGGCAAATTATTTGATCATATGGATTCAAAGAGTGACTTGTGTTCTGCACATTAAACTAACAGAACAAATAAATGATAAGAGATCTTAACATTTTAAACTGGAAAACAGGACAATCATCTCACATTGTCTAGACTCTGCATCTGTGTCATTCTTACATGTTTTTGCAATTATTACATTCATTTCCTTTAACTTCTTTTCTGCCAAGCCCCATCTGCAACTTAGGTTCAGACAAGATAGCTTTTCATATTCATGATGTTAGTCACTGTGAACACTTTTGATGCTGCCATCAATTTCAGCCATAGTAAATTAATTCCATTCCGGCAGTGAGATGAAAGCTGTTTTTGACTTATCTACTGCAGATATTGTGAATCAAATGGAAAAATCCGAAAGAAGGCATTTTATAATAATAATTAAGCTCCTTATTCATCCTCAAAAGTCATATTATTGGGCAGATAGGACAGAGAAAAATCAGTAGTAGTAAATTTTTATAGCAGAAGTAATTAAAGAATTGTATCACAACAATAATAAACACAAGCACCCTAAGGCAAACTCTTTATTACATACTCATTTTCATTAAGAAGTCCTAGTAAAACTGGAGTCCTTGACTAAGTGGAATTTTGGGGAAATATGTTCTTTTAGGTTTTCAATTTTGATAAGATTTTAAATTACTTTTGACATGTTTGAATAATATTGAATATATTAGCGAATTGCCTGTCCGTAAGCAAAGCAATGTGCCTAGATAATGTAGAAATCTCCAAACACAAGGAAAGGGCAGAAAGGCAAACTTCACATAAAATCTCCAAATTCCCTGTGCTTCAAAAGCTAAAGGGAATAGTCTGTGTCACCGAAAAGCAGTGATTGAGAACCACTTACTTTTGCCCTGGGCTGAGACTAAAAATGTTGCCTCCAATCAACTGCTTCTAAAGGTAGGAAGTAAGAAAAATTATTATAAGCTGCCTTAGGGTATTGACACCAAATTTAGTAAACACAGAACAAAAAGAAAAAGAAAGCCCATGTCCCAAGGAACTAACAATCTAAGTATAAGGCAAAAAACAACAGATGGTTACACTCGGATTGAGGAATACAAGGAAGCAATGACAATTTTGGTCAGCATGATAGGATATACAGGTCTGTTGCATCTTACACTGGGGTTATGTTCCGCAGTCAGCGCGTAAAGCGAAAATCGCGTATAGTCAAAATTACATTGAGTGTAATGGCTGGCGGAATCGCCCGCACTACAGGTACAGTATTAAAATTGTTATTTTTCTCTTTTTTTGTTTTGTTTTTGCCAACTGTGTAAAGCTGAAATCGCACATGTTAAATGCGCATAAGATGCGACAGACCTGTAGTCTTAGCACATCAGCAGTTAACTAGTGTCAATTTTTTGTAGGCATTTCAGCCAAATAGAGATTTGAGAAGGGATCTGAAGGTGGATAATGAGGTAATTTTGCAGATGCTTTTGGGGAGCAACTCCCAAGCATGAGGGGCAGCATGGGAGAAAACACAAAGGTGCTTGTTTGAAACTAACAAATGGGAGGTGGAGGCTGGCATCATGGGCCAATCAGAGATGGTATTCCGACCTTTTGATACTGAATAAGAGAAAATGGGTGGGATGAGGATAAACCATGAAGGGCCTTGAAAGTGAAGAAAAGCAGCTTATGATACAATAGAGAAGAGGGAAGCCAGTGAAGGGATGCAAAGAGAGGGGTGGCATGGTCAAAGCAACCTTTGTAGCAGCATTCTGAACGGATACGAATGGGACATGATTGCATTTATCTAGGCCACAGAGAAGGTTGTGGTAGTAATTCAGACATGAGATGAGAGCTTAGATGAGAGTTTTAGATGTGTGGATGGATAAAAAGGCTGGATTTGTCACTTTCTGTGATGCCACAGCTACTGTGTGGAATGTCACCAAAACAAGACTGTGGCAGTTTAGGACTGATGCCCTTTTAAAAACTACTTGGCACAAATATTTTCCTTTCATATCAACAATAATTACTTTTTGTCCTTTTACATGTCTATAAATTCTACATAAATTCACGTGTGTGTGTATTTTTAAAATCTGCATTTATCTCCATGCTCCAGCAGACTTCTAGGACTGCCGTCATTTTGCAGCAACTTAAGCAGACCTGACCTTAAAAAACGTTAGTCTGTAAGTGGTAATGGGATGACTAGTCCTTCTAGCCAGGGTAATAGGGACACGTTTCTGCACTAGGTAGATTTTTAAGATTTTATTTGCAGTTCACCTTCATGATTAGTTCAATATAGGACATTTTCTATCTTATAACTGTAACAGCATTTTCCCACTCTCATACCAATGGCCCAGTTCAGATGGTGGGGTGCACTGTTCTGCTCTGCCTGAAGATGGAGATTGAAAGCTGCATTTTGAGTAATGCACAAGTTGAGCTTCCTACATCTAAGAGCTGCAGCTTGTTTCCTGAAAGCAGCAACTGATCCCTTGCAAGCTAGACTATGCCTTTTCCCGAGACAGTTGGAGGCCTCAATTTCTTGAAGACAATAGTGCAGTAATTAACAAGTAGCACTCCTTCCACTTGCAGAGACCTCACAAAACTTTTCTAAAACCCTCCAGTGAAATAGGATAAACATAAGCAGTGCTAATAACATTTCAACATAAATTACTATACAATAACTAAATGAACAGCCTCTCTGAAACATACATAAACAGAGTTTAATAAGTAAATTAAAAGACTGCTCCAAAAATATGTGTATTTGGCAGTGGCCAGCAATGGACTTACTGAGCGGTAGGAAAAAATAAATCAAATGCTCTTAATTTTGCTTAGTGCTTATATTTTTAAGTTTCTTTCTCTGAGACAACACATTCCGGACCTCAGTATTTACCTTATTTTTATTTCCAGCTGATTATTCCTATTACAGAGTTTTTGGCCACACGGGTTTTCATTATGGGGAAATCGGAAAGCATAGGCCTTGTACACACTTAAGAAAATTTGCACAAGTGTTACTAAATTGACATAATGACACCACTTCATGGAGATGAAGACACTCTGCATGAGTGCAAAGCAAGGCTGACACACCTGTAGCTTAAACATTTTTTGCTGGAACATAGGCACAGGGTTTATCTTTTCAGAAAACATCACATTGTTGACTGTAGCTGTTAACAACAGTTCCCAGTCAGCTTCAAAGACCCAGTAGGATTCAATTTCTTAGTAAACAAACATTTAATACACACAAACATTTGTAAATAGTATTTGGAATTCTTCTGAATGATGCTAAAACAAAAGATAATAGGTGGCAAATCTATTTACACAGACCTTTGTTGCTGTTACAGATATTTAAGTGGAATGTTTCAATGTAACATTTACACTTCTATCAGTTAGTACAGACACTGATCTTCTTTCAGAGATGATTTCTCAGTCTCTATAGTTCAGTTCTAATAGACAGTGTGTGTCATTTGGATTCTTCAGACCTAGAGAAGAATGGCAGCACCTCGGTTCTTTTCCAAACACTGTAGAGTCTTGTCAGCAAACAAGTCTTACAGTTAGCAGCACTCTAACCCTTGGATCAAATAGCTGACTGGTCTCCTCAGAAAGCTGTAGCCTGTATCCAAAATGGTACAGATAGTGGAATTATCATATAAAATATACATTCTTTGGATTTCTATAGGGCACTGTCTTTTCCCCCAAATACTGAGTAAATTCAGGTACGAATTAAAAATCTTCATGTCACTGGGCTGTCCCATTCTCTCTCCGGCTGGGACAAAATCCCAATTTAAACCAGTTAGCTAATAGCTAAATGTTAAGTTCCATAAAAAATGTAGCCCCTACAGGTGACAATTGCTCTCTGTTCCCTCCCTCCCCCCAGCTCTCCTTCCAGGTCCATAAAGAACATAACAATGGGCCAAATATTATTTTAATGGAGGGAGTCCCTAGTAAGCAAAGCTGGACTAGCACACACCTCTATCCAAAGTGGTACAGGTAGTGGGACCCAGCTGTCACAGCAGATGTATCTCTTAACCCTACATTGATCACTCACTCAGTCCAGAGGGCTGTCTTTAACTCCTATATTTATAATCTTGTGCCCTTTCTTCCCCCACACTCTGATTGGCTCATCCTTCAAATGGTGAATATGTGTGGGACTTGCAAGACTCCTTGCCCACAATTAAATCGTCCTGTACAGCTGTAGTAACAACTACTGAGCATGTCCAGTAACTGCCAAACCGTAGTTCTGTATGTTTGTGGGCCCTCTGAGCTGAGTGCATGCCCTGCTGACACAGAGTATTCTAACTAAAATCCATGTCTTCTCCCCATTGCTTCTCTCCCTTTCTTTTATAGAATTGAAGGACTGGAAGGGACCTCGAGGTCTTTCAGTCCAGTCCCCTGCACTCAAGGCAGGACTAAGTACTATCTAGACCATGCCTGACAGGTGTTTATCTAATCTGCTCTTAAAAACCTCCAATGACAGAGATTCTACAACCTCCCTAGGCAATTTATTCCAGTGCTTAACTACCCTGGCAGGAAGTTTTTCTTAATGTCCAACCTAAACTGCCCTTGCTTCAATTTAAGACCATTGTTCCTTATCCTAGCCTCAGAGATTAAGGAGAACAATTTTTCTCCCTTCTGCTTGTAACAACCTTTTATGTACTTGAAAACTGATGTCCTGTCCCCCCTCAGTCCTCTCTTTTCCAGATTAAACAAACCCCATTTTTTCAATCTTCCCTCATAGGACAAAATCTTGTTTTGGGCCAAAACAATCAAATACTGCAGTACAAAACATATGGATTACATAAATACCAAGTGCAATGATGTTCCAAAGCAAATCTGAAGCTCTTTGAAGCTGTACAAGATGAGTGGATGGGTAAGGTAAGTATTACAGTGTCATAGAAGTTAGAGATGAAAAAGCACTCTGAAGTGATCCTGTCCATCTCCCAGTCAGTGCTGGATTGGTCCCTATAATACATATTCTAGTGCTGTGTTCAGTCTAGTCTTAAACTTCTCTGATGGCTGAGAATCTGTCTTTGCTTTCTCCCTCTTGCCAATTTGTTCTTAGGCTGATTTTTTTATAGGCAACATTTATTTCTATTTAAAGAGCTCTTGTAAATAAAAGATTTTTAAAATTTAGTTGCATAAAAACCTTCTGAAGTTGCTTATTAAAAGTTGCTGGCCAAGCCAGCAGGTCTGTATCTTTCACTGCTGGCAAAAGAGTTCACGCAGAGCTAGTATGGGACCATATTCTTAGAAGGTCAATAGTGCAGCTTCCTTCAGACTTCTTAACAGGATCTTCAAAGATTCATTTCTTTGTCTTCTCCAAACTTTGTGAGCATGGACTTTGCCTTCAAGACTCACTTGCAGCTTCAAACCTTCATGTGTAAGTCTTCTGGGACCAGGGGCTCCAAAGTCTGAGGCTCAATGGTTCTCTTCCAAAGATAGTGAATTTATACTATAGAGTAAAACAGTCATTGGAATAGGCTGATATAAATGTGTTCCATACTATTCCTTAAACTATGATCATGAATGGACCAGCTCGTTTGATTTTATTCATCTTTACAAAGTCCCTGACTCCTTCCTGTCCCATTGGCATCTTGGTGTCAGCTATACTGGGGCTTTATAAGCCATCTTGCCTTTTGTTAAACATTGAAATCTTCATCTCTTTGTTAGGCTTTGTAGTTTTCGGAGAGACGGAATTTCAAACTTTTTAAAAGAATCGTCCAAACTTTAAGTCCCGGCTCTCTTACCAAGTTGCAGTTCCACTCTGCAGTATTGCCATCTACCAAGGCTCAAAACTTAGGAGTCAAGACCCCCAACATCAAGTGATTTTTTTAAAAAAATTTTGTTTTGGTCTGTGTGTTGATTTTTGAACTCTACCTGCCCCACCCTTAGGTTGAGAGGAAGTGTTACCAATGCTCCTAAATGTATCAGGGTGATTTTGGTCCTTGCTGAAAGAGTTCTTATCTTCACACCTGCCCAGCCCTCTGCCCAGCAATAATTTCCCCCCTGGCCCCCCCATCAACACCTTCGCTCCCCATTAAGTCTGGCCCCCCATCAGTTCTGTCCTCAGATGCCAATTAATTCTGGTCCCCCAGTGTCCCCATCAGTGCTGCTTCTCCCCAGCCCCATCTTTGCTCCTCCTGCAGCTTCTGGAGTTCGTCACGCACACACAGGCTTGGGTGGGTGGGTGCAGGGCATGCGTGTCTCTCTTATTCATTCTCAGGCCACACCCCATGCTGCAGGGAGGGAGAGGAAAGGGGGAGCAACAGAGGAGCTGTGCTCGCTCCAGGGCTCACAAGAGGGGAGGGGAGCCATGCCCCTCCTATGAGAATGGCGTCTGTTCCTGAGGAGAGGGCAATAGAGCTCTGCTTGATTTTTTCAGCAGCCCTGATTGGCTGATCTTCTCCAGGAGGTGGGGCAATGGGGAAAACAGCCAATCAGCTGGGGCCTTCCCCCAGGCAAGTCTGAAATTCTCAAGAGGGCAAGAGTTTCTTTGACACTGGGAGATTGGCCCGAGTTGAACACAAGTGACTCATGAAGAAATCATGAGAGTTGGCAACACTGAAGCTGTTAGATCCTTTGATCAAAATTTCTATGATGTTCCAAGATTAAAGGTATTCAGACCTCAAGGTGAGAGCAGACAGAGATTTGCATTTGAAGTGATTTATTAACCTTCTGTAATGTAGGTCAGGCTAGTTTCCGAATACTGTTGGAGTCCTTAAAAGCTGCCTCCCTTAGTATTATGCAGCTATCATCAATTAAACATTAGTTTAATTTGAAGGCTTTGTTCTTCTACGGAAGGAATATTTGAAGTGGATACAAATTCTGTGCTTAGTACTCAGAATTAAGGTATAAAACCTCACCTTTAAATTGCAATTTTCAAAAAATCCCTACTCTACAAACACACCTCGCTAAGGCAGCATGTAGACATGTTTGGTTTTTATCAAATTGCACAGTATCCTTTATGATATTGCATATGCCACCCATCCTCAGTAGTAGCAATCGACATAAAACCCAGCCAGTTCTCCTTACCTACAGTGACTATTCATTACGTTACTTGGTAACAGTTACAGTTTGTGAGACAACAGCGGGAAACGTTAGTGCTTGAATCAGTCTGAAAATTGCACCTGATTATGCAAGTGGAGCATGTATTGTACAGTCCACCTTTGTGTGGTAAATGGGTACTACTCTCTGACTCATAAGCAGTTCAATCCCTTCTGCCATCTTTTGGTTGAGGAAAATAAATCCTCTTTTAACCCCACTAAGGACACTCAGCATGTCATGAAATATTATTATTATTATTATATTGTTCTGAGAATGGATATATTGCAATGTGATAACAGTTGTCACCAATGTTCCTCCTAATTGTTCTTTGTACTGAGCAGGCTACAAATTCCACTGATCATTACTTTTTTGTCCTTGGGCAATCAATCTTACCTGTGTGTGTTGGGTGGGTGTGTGTGAGGGGATTGTGTGTATGAGGTGTGGTTGTAAACCCCCCCCACAAGTTGTGTGTGTGTGTGGAGGAGTGAGCGGTTGTGTGGAGGATGAAGGGCATTGGGGGGGGCAGCAAGGGATGTGTGTGTGTGTGTGTGTGTGTGTAGAGCGTGTGTATGGAGGTCAGGGGGTATATGTATGGAGTGACGGGTGTGGAGGGGGTATATATGTGGGGGTGGTAAGGCGCATGTAGGGGTATATGTTTGTGGGTGGTGAGTAGGGATGTGTGTGTGGAGGGGCTGGTGTGGGCTGGGGGTATAGGATGTGTGTATGTGTTGAGTAAGAGATGTGTGTGGGGGTGTTGGTGAGATGTGTGAAGGGTGTGTGTGTGGGGGGGGGGGTCAGGGGTATGCGGGGGGGCATGCTGCCCCAAGAGTTGCTCCTTATTAGTATCACACACTAATCCCTGTAGTGCTATCAATGGTGGGTGGGTGTATATAGATCCTCTTCTTCGTGTCTTGGGAAGGGCAGACAAGCACCTTCTTACTCCCCCTATGTGTAACTCTGATGCCAGGTGGGCAGTGGAGTATAAGTGCAGTTGCACCTACATCTCCCAGGGAGTAAAGGAGAGCCCCTCAGCTGGTGTTCCCCATAATCCCTGGGAAGTGAATGGAAAGGTCACTGCCCCTACTTTCTTGAGAAACTTCGACTTAGTTTTAAAAATAATCTGAATCGTCCTTTTAGAAAAGCTTTTCTAAATGTTTTTTTCCCAAGCAATTAAAATAATAAAGCTAATAAAAATGAAATTACACAAATATTTAGAACCTGCAGCATTCATTACAAAATGAAGGAAATTAACAGCCCAAAAGCTTTGAAGTGATTAAAGTTGGCAAGATACTCCATCTATTAAAGCCCAAGAGTAAGTGCTTGCGCTCATGGGATCCACACACAAAAAATAACATCAGGAAAAAAATCTGTAACGATCCAGGGCCAGAATATTTTTTCTAAGAGAGGCCACATGTGGTCTGGTAGAAATAAACATTTTATAACATACCCATAGTGGCAAACTGCTGAAATGTTGTCAGGAGTCCATTTTAACACACATCACAGTGAAAAGCAGAGGTGCCTGAAGAGGGGAAGAACATAGGTACATATTATGCAAATATAATAATCTCAGCATGTAGAGTATTTTCCAATACAGTATATAAATATGTGGTGCCATCACAAACTACCTGTCAGCATATTAGTACCTATTTGCTGCTTTGGTGCATTGTGACATATTTGTGCTCCTAAAGTTTAGGACTTTCACATTCTTCTTCGAGTAATGTTCCGATGGATGGCCACTTGTCCATGCTCCTTCAATCGGAAATTTTCATCAGTAGTGCATGTTCAGTCCACACATATGCCCCCGCTATCTTTGTGCCCCATACTAACAGTATACAGGGCTGCGATGCACGAACCAACCTCAGTTCCATGTCAACTGCCTATGACCTGAGATGGAGCAGTCAGTGGTGCCTGCTTGTTTAGCTAGCTACCGGTTGTTTCTCTGTTTACTTATTCTTTAGTTTACCTCGTTTTAACAGACTAGTTTAACTGTTTTTATTTTTAATAGCTTAGTTTTATTCTGTGTGTGTGTGTGTGTGTGTGTGTGTGTGTGTGTGTTTGTTTGTTTTGGGAGGCTTTGCCTCTCCCACCCCCTTTTCCAGGGGATCTCTCTTTCCCCGAAGGAGCTTTTTTCCCTTGTGATATGCTTAAATATTCAGGATTTATGTGTTGCTTTACTTGCTGGGATTCCACCGCAGTTAGTGACAGCCATTCGCAGTGTATCCACTGTCTGGGAGCTACTCATGTACCATCCAAGTCCAAGATTTGCACAGGATTCAAGAGCTGTTCTAGGAGAGACAGGGAGGTAAAGCTTTGTCTCCTTATGATGGAGCATTCTCTCTGACCTGCATCAGATTCACACCTCGAGACCCCTCCGTGCAGATGTCTTCAAGTGACCACAGCACCTCCTTGACTTCCACAACTCAATTACCTTCTAGACCATCGTGAGAGAGATCTGTGGGTGATACACCCAATCTTCTGCCAAAAGGATCTCCAAATCTCTTACGAATGAACTTGGACACAAGAAATGTGCCATACTGGAGCCCTCATGCCCACGAAGGGTACTGCTGAAGGCCAAGTGGTCTCAGTACAAAGGGTATGTCGGTATGTCTGCATCTAAACCCATAAGTACAGCCAAACCCTCTAGTACTCATTGCTCAGTAGAGCATTCCTCAGTACCATCTAAGGATGATCGAGGTGCTAAGGACTCCAGAGATGCTGAAAATGCTACTGACGGTGACCTTCAGAGATATTTACGGTAGCCAGATCTACCAGTCAATCTGTACTGACGCACTCTGCACTGTCCTCAGTACCCCAGGCTCCTACTGCTCAGACTCATCAGGTTTCTGTGCAGATCCAGTGAGTACTGCAGGAATACAGATGCTCCAAAGACCTGCTTGTCTTCGGTGATGAACCTGAATGTCGTTTACTGAATGTGAGACGATTCCCAGTACCACATCACTTGTTTGTAGCCAATGGTTTCCCGATACCCATGGGACATATCAGACAATCTTCTACTCGACCTTTGTCTGCCTCTCCTTTAGTCTATAGAAAGACAGCTCTTCGGACTCCAGCATTTCTAGTCAAGGTTGTTTTGATGATCAACCTTGGCCTGATTCTCCTGGAGCTTTCGCTTCAAGGGACATTTTGGGTACGTTTACACAGCCCGCAGGAGCCAGCCTCTCAGCCTGGGTTGGGTTAGCAGGGCTCATCCTAGAGCACTAGACAGTGCTTTGAAGTTGCAACTTGGCCTGGAGCTTGGGATGAAGCTGGCAGCTTGGGATGAAGCCCACCCCTCTCTCTAAGGTTTATCTAGAGGTTCAGCGCCTAATCTCTGGTTGTGGAAACAGTGAATGAACACAATAGGCAACACTGTTCAAAAATTACCCCACACGATAAGGACCAGAAGCTTAGACCTCTTCAGTTGCATCTGCCATCCTGCAATTCAGAATTGCCAGTTACCATGCACGTCTTGCTAAGTACAACCACTTCAACTATAACAAATTTAACTCTTTTATTGAACATCAACCCCAG
Organism: Emys orbicularis; assembly: GCF_028017835.1. Taxonomy (NCBI): domain Eukaryota; kingdom Metazoa; phylum Chordata; order Testudines; family Emydidae; genus Emys; species Emys orbicularis. The sequence goes on along the minus strand of NC_088683.1, from coordinate 26,782,983 downwards.
AAGCAGAGAGAACAGACTCAGGCCATCATTGCTGAAGATTAGCTCCTGGAAAGAACAGCACTCCCTCGGCACAACTGGTAGGGCAGCTTGCTCCATTTCTATGTCTTTTGTAATGCACAGAGCCTCTTGGTTGCAGTCCTTGGGAATCCCAAGAGAGGTTCAGAGCATGGTCAAGGACCTTCCATTTGATGGACTCAAGCTGTTTAGGGAGTCCACAGATGAGTCCTTGCACTCTCTTAAAGATTTGAGGACAACCTTTCACTCACTTGGAATTTATACATCTGCAAACAAGAGGAGTTTTAGTACATCACAGATGACACAAAGACCCCCCTCCCATCTCAATTCCCTACTTACCACAGATCATTGGAACATCATAAAAAGAAAAGTAGGGTGCAAAAGTGGAAAATTTCAGCTGCTCCACCTGTGTCAATGCAATTGTCCTCATCAGCCCAGTGTTCATTTTGATATCTTGGCTGGAGATCATTAACATGCCCACCTTTTGGATTTCAACCTGCATTATCCTGCCCACACCTTCCCATCTTTTGGAGATCATTGCTCCCCTTTTCATACTCATGGGAGCAGATTACTTCCGACAAGGGGTTCTGGAGGTTATAACATTGTGCTACTTCATCCATTTCCATTCCATGCACTTATCCCACATTCCTGCCCTATCCCTCTTCAGGGACACACCTCACAAACCTGTACTGAGGCAAGAAGCTCTGTCCCGTCTCTGAATAGAAGCTATGGAACCAGGTCCCCCCAGTATAGAGGGAAAGGGTTTTATTCTTTTGGTTCCCAAAAAGAAGGGTGGATGGAGACCCAGCCCTAGTTCTCAGAATGCTGAAGACATTTGTCAGAAATTCAGGATGATAACATTTGAAGCTATTATACCATGTCTAGATCTGGGGGATTGATTTGCAACCCTTGATGTATTTTTATAGTGCAACACTTCTCACAAGACATTTCTTGATGATTCGTCATTGGTCAAGTGCACTTTCAATACGAGTGCTTCTCTTCAGCTTTCTACTGCCCCCATGGTGTTTACAAAGGTTCTGGCAGTAGCTGCTGCCCAGCTTCGTCTTCCCCTACCTCCATAATTGGCTACCGAAGGGATGTTTTTACATTGAGGTCCAAGTTGCCATCAAGAGAGCTACAAACCTATTCAGCTTTCTAGGACTTCAGCTCAACACCAAGAATTCCTCTCTCTCTTATCTGCTCAGCAAATAGAGTTATTAGGGGCCATCCTGGATGCTACAAGAGCTAGAGCTTACCTAGCAGAAGCCCATTTTCTTACTCTGACAAATTCGATTACTCAAGTTCAAATGAGTGCTCCAACCACTGCCAGTTTTTTTATTGTTTTTTTTTTTAAGATAAAGTATCCCTCTGACCACATCCCCGGTTCTTACCTAAAGTCACCTCAGATTTTCATATTTCAGACTAGTCATCTTCCTGTTTTTCACTTAAATCTCATTGGTCTAAGGAGGATGCCATCCTTCACACCTTGGACATTAGGAGAGCCTTCGCCTTCTATTTGGACAGACCTAGACCCTTGCAGACTTCTCCTCAATGAGTTGTTTCCATTGTGGACAGAGTTAAATTCACACCTGTGCCCATCCAGAAACTTTCCAAATGGGTTTGCAGTTGTACCCTCTCCTGCTACGAAGCTGCTGATGTCCCATGACATGCAAAAGTTAATAGATCATTCCACCAGCTCTCAGTCCACCTCTGTTGCCCTACTGGTGGGCACCTATATCAGAAACCTGCAAAGCCCCCACATTGGCTTCCAGCCACACATTCTCAAGACACTATGCTTTGGTGCATGTATCCCGAGTGAATGCTGCATTTGGGTCTGCTGTTCTGCAGTCAGTTTCAGATCCTACTCTGAAGCCCTCTCCTCCTGTGAGGAATACTGATTGGGAGTCCCCTGGAGAACCAATAAGGATATTACTTGAAGAAGAAGGAGAGGTTACTTTCCTTGTACAGTAACTGGAGTTCTTTGATATGTTTGTTCTTATGGGATCTCCAGCAGCACCTCCCATTTCCCCCCGCTGCTTCACAGGCTTATCTGTGTGGTATAGAAGGAACCAAGGGTGCTTTGTCTGTTGAAGCCCTATATACTCTCAGTATGGGCACGAGGATAGCTAGGGCGAATGTGTGGACCAAATGGGCACTGCTGCTGAAAATCTCTGATTGGAGGCACAAGGGCACATGCACACCTGAAGTGGCGCACCCAGAGGAGTTGAGCATCTCAAAGAATTCCAATTTCTGTACAAGGTAAGTAACCTCTCTTCCCCCCCCCCCAATTCAAAACATTGCACATTCAGATCTGACTGACCTTTCAGGACAGGGCTGGCTCCAGGCACCAGCTTAACAAGCAGGTGCTTGGGGCGGCCAAGGGAGAGGGGCGGCACCTGCGGCAATTCGGGGGCGGCAGGTTCCTCACTCTCTCTAGTAGCAAAGGACCTGCCGCTGAACTGACGCCGCCGATTGCGGCTTTTCCCCCCCCCCCAATTGCCGCCGCCGATCGTGATCGTGGCTTTTTTTTTGCTTGGGGCGGCAGAAATGCTGGAGCCGGCCCTGTTTCAGGAAACTGGAGCAGGCTCTATGATGCTGGTGAATTGTGGTTATGGTTACCTAGAAAGAAGTGATAATAAACTATCAGGAGTTATGGACATTGTAAAAGCCTGACCCTGCAAGCCTTCCATGCATAGAACTCCCAAAGGAATCAATGGGACTTCTGTGTTTGGAGTGCTTGTGGGATCAGGCCACAGGAAAAATCCTTGACCTGTGCTACTGTTTGACATCAGTCCAGAATCTGGAGTGCAATCCAACCCTTGGGAATGGCAATTAATTGTCCAAATGGCTCACTGTATTTAGTTCATTGTATAGAGTAGAGGCCAATGGGGCAGAGAAGATAGGTGGCGACAGAAGCAGACGAGGCAGTCCTAAATAAAGAATGGCAAGATCTTAGTGGGAGCTATGGCTTGAGCTCAGGATTGAAAATCACGAACTTATGAGTTCTGATCCTGACACTGCCACAGATGCCCTCTGGCCCTTTGCAACTTTAACCTCTCAGCCTCAGTTTCCCCATCTGTAAAATGGGGATCATAATACCTTCTTAACTCAGCAGAGTCTTGTTGGAGTTAATTGCATTGAAGATTAAAACTTCTATGAGCACAATGTGGTGTTACTGGTAACATGAAGAACTATTCTATTGGTTGCTACTTCCAACTGAAATGTAACCTGGAAAGGGCTAGCTGTGAAGACAAAGGGCTCTGACTTGGTCTCAACCTTCATACAGCGTATAGTACGTTATGCTTATTAAAACAAATGTAGATGCAGTATTTAATGATACTACTCAGGGGACTGGATCAAATTCCAATCTCCTGCACTGGTGTAAATCCAGAATAACTACTAACTTCCAAAAAGTCCTTGGTAATAGTGCATTTACTTGGGCAAACTAGCACTACTTGTGTGGTGGTGAGAGCTCTGTGTAAGTACTATAGTCCTACCTATGGTATGTATAGCAGAGAACAATGGACAAAAAAAGCATGGCTGCCTAATATGTAACTACAGGAGCGTCACCTTCTCAGCTGGTGCATGACAATGGAAGAGCCAGTAGGCCTCACAAAACTGACAAAGTCAGAACACTTCTAAGTAAAACATGAATAAATGAGCCAGACACAAGAGTGTTGACAATGGCCATCGGTATCCAAAAAACCCTGGACTCTATAGCTGTGTTAATGATTCAGGTAACTGAGCATTTAATCTCAGCCCTGTGAATACAAAGTGGTTCCATTATTGAGATGTCAAATAATGCTGTGAGGATCTGGGGCAGCTTCCGATGCAAAGTTCTTAACTTTCAGAGTGGAATGGAGACGATGAAACCAGACTGAATGGGTTTCGGGCTGGAGCTGAAAGAGAGGAACTCAGGGCAATGGTGTAAATGGCACATTCAGTTGGTTTAGCGGTAAATGGGGCCATGGTTAGACCTATGTATTATGAGCTGGGTAGTTGGTGTTAGGCCAGTTCCCTTTGGACAAATATTTACATTGCCCAATCATTTCTACAGTCAGCACTAAAGGGCCCCCTTGTTGACTGTCTCCGCAGTGAGGCCATCGACTAAATAGATACAGGGACTGAGCTAGACTCGCACCTGTACAGGTGGCCCCTCCTGTTCAGGTTGAAACATGGAGTGGACATTGTGGGGAAACCTGCAGTGCCTCTGCCCATAGGTATCAGCCCTGTAGGTAACAGAGACTGTCAGTCTCCATGGCCATCAGTCGAGCACCATTCACAAGCACTAAAAGAAAAGGCATCAGTTGAAAAGACTGTGCAGCTCGAGGGATTTTTCTGGGTTTGAATGTAAGTGACTCCGGTTAACACCAACACTTTGTTTCCTTATTTGTCCGTGTGACACCCAACCTGTAAGGCCCCATGCAGGGCATGTCCAGCAAGAGCCCAGGCTCTAACCTCCATTTTCCCTGTCAGATCTGTATTGGTGTGGAACCCGACAGAGAAATGGTGCATGACTGGTGAGCAAAAGCAGCTGGGGCTTGTTACCCTACCAAGCCCAGCTGATCTATATAGAAGGTCTGCCTTTCCGCAGCTCATTACATCAGACCTTGAACACCACAAACACTCTGAGTACTATATAAACAATAGTTAAACCTGCCCCTAGGTCAGTTCAGGCAGTTCTCCTTAATAACATAGTTAGCATTTTATTAAGACTTTCTCCATCCATCCAAATAGCCATTGATCAAGTGAAGAGATAAACAGAATATGTCTCATGCTGCTCAACTCCTCACAGCAATGCTATAGCTCTAGGGAGAAAGTGCTAATTTTGCCAAAATCCTCCCCCCAAATCTGTATTTTTCCCCGATCACATGCATGCTATACGGCTATAACAATAGGCTCTGCTGTTAAGGAGCTGTTTCTCAGTGTACAGCCAATTATGTTACATGCTGCAAGTGGAAAATCTGTGTAACTATTCGATCTCCCAGGTTACTAGATTGGTATCAAACGATGTATAAGCAAAAACAACACTAAGGGCAATATGCTTCTGACTGATAACGTGATGGTTCAGGTGGTATTATAAGAGGAGTCCAAAAAACAGGGTGAATTTTAATTTCTCTGGAAGTAAAACAATCCCCTGGGAAATACATTGCTTGCTGTGTATCATTACTAATAGGAAATGCAATGAGTATGTAAAAGTGAGGGAAACACTCAGTGCTGTAAATTTAGAATCTGTTCCAAACTGCTTTGAAGTCAATGGAAGGATTCTCATTGACTTCAGTGGGATTTGAATCAGACCCTTATTCACCAATCTAGACATGGGAATGATAGACAGTTCCACTTATGTCCAGAGGTCTAAAGCCATGGTGTATTCGTTTTGCTAGGTATTGTAATAGTAAAAAACAACAAAGTTATTAGTGCAACTGGTGGGAAATATTCATGTGGAAAATTTTCCTGCTGACAAATGAGGTTTAATTGAAAAGATTTTTTTCCAGGCAAACTGTAATTTAAATGAAAAATTTTGATTTTTTCCTTCAGGAAATTTCAAAACAAAAGCTTCATTTAATTTTGAATTGCCATTTGAAACAAGCCATATTTTTGTTTTGCTTCAACTTAAAATGCTGCTTTTTTTTTAATTCACCCGCCCCCCAAATGAAACAAATCAGGTTTTCATTTTTGTTTTCTGGATTCCCCCTCCTTTATTAGACCTCTCGCCTCTCTCTCTCTCTCTCTCTCTCTCTCTCTCTCACTCACACACACACACACACACACACACACACACACACACACACACACACACACACACCCCTATTATTCTAATTTTTTTTTTGTTTTCCAGTTAGATGAAGTTGGGAAACAGTTGCTAACCAGTGAGTTCCTCTGTCTTTTACCAATGGAAAAAAGGGGTCCAAAGGCAAAAAGGAAAGACAGGGGAGTTCCAGCCCTCCCAAAAATCCAAATACTGAAAATGGAAAACTGAAATTTTCCAGATTCCAAACATCTAAATGAAAGAACATTTTAAGAAAAAATGGAACAAAAATGTTCATTTTGTTTCAAAATGTCATATCTGTAGGAATCAATTTTAGTTATTAGTGTCCATGGTTCTAAGGTGTCATGAGTTAGCAAATTACATAATAATCCTTGCCGAATCTTGCGCCCACAGAATTTAACAGGAGTTTTTCCATTAAGCTCAATGGGAGCAGGAGAAGGCCCCTATAACATACATTAGTGTCCTAAATCCATTCAATACAACAAAATTACTCTCTGATGTTTCCTGATATATTCTGATAGACGGTTTCTATCAGGTAACTTGGTACTTAAATCATGCCCCACAATCCACTCAGCAAACCTTTATAGTGCTCAAACTGCCAAATTCCAATTGTCCACATTAGATAAGCACAAACGTTGGCTTCCAGTGCTGTGGGGCTGACCTCTCCCTCCTAAATATAAAATCTCTATTTTTTATATTTCATGATTGGGGGGGGGAGGGGAGGGAGAGTTCAGGTTTTTTGGGGTGTGGGGGGTTTGCCCAAAAGTGAGGTTTTGCTGTTTCTAAATATAGACATACAAAATAAATTTTCTTTATGGTATCTGTACTGGCTGCCTGCATTTTAATTCAGAAATTGTATTTTTCCTCTGAATAAAAAATCAAAATGGCAAGATGTTTTGCATAGTGAAACTGTGTGTTATTTCCAGTCCAGTGCATGCAAACATTTATTTCTTGGTAGCCCACTTAAAAAACCCACTCAAAATTAATACACAGTATGTACAGTTGAAAAAAAGATTTTTGGATATATATATTTTATTTGACAGTGGTTTAGATTATCATACAGTAAACAAGATTTCTGTAAAAGTTAATTTATCCATAGTGGTGCGTTTCATAAAAATAGTTGCTCACTTACAGCCTTTCTGTGACTATTAATACATGGAATTATATTTATAGAGATAGAGCTGTACAGGGTAAATTCACAGCTAACACTACACAGAAATATTATTTGGAATGGGGTTTAGATGATGTGCTGTCTTCACAGGTTATCGATTACAGCCGCATAAAGCAATTACTGCACAAGGAGTAGCTGTGAACTGTGCAAATTAGAGTTTATGCAAGCATAATCTCAATTGTTTTTCAGGTTTTATGATTTGTTTCTTTACACATAGAAAATAAGATACCGGGACGTGCATCTACACTACTGAAGCATTGTCCAAAATCCAATTAAATAAATTAATGGCAAATTATATTGGATTTCTAGTTCAGGGGATAAAGATTTTTTTTTAATTAAATAAAAGTTGTCAACAGCTACATGGATTTGTGCTTTTTTAAATATGATAAATGGAGTTTTTCTTAAAAAAAGGTTTTAAAAGCTGCAAAATCCTTTGTTTGAGACTTTTTAAATAGTTTGACAGGAAGAAACATGCCTGCACATTCTAAGGGGAGAATGAGTCTAGTGCAGTGTATGAGACATATAGTTATGTGCTGACCTGTTTGGATAATGATGATCTCAATGTGACTCTTGAGCAGAGCACATGAAAATCAGCGTTTGCTAGCGTACTGATGTCTATCTATTTCTGGAAAATAGCATCAACATTTTTTAAACAACCAGTGTATTATTATCCAGAGCTTTTTGGCAAAACAAGAAACCTACTGGGGACAGAATGGTGACTCATGGAATTTGGAATCCTTCCCCAGGAAGGTGGACTTGAGACTTGAAATTCGAGACAGAGAAACAAGTAAGATGGAAATAAAAGACAGAGAAAATTCCTCTGATGAAAATATAATGAACTAAGAACTTTTATCTTGGAAACAAGTCTCATCTGTGTTAGTGTGTGCATTAAAAGGGTCTGATCTGCCAAAACTTAAAGATGCCTTAACTAAAGTCTGTACAGATGTATGAAATATAGCACTGTTGATAAGCAAAGTTATTGTTTTCTGTGGGAGAGAGAGACCTTTTTTTAAGGAAACTGCAGCTTTTTTTTCTTTTAAGAATCATCCTGGGTCTTGTAACTGTAAGTCTCAGTTTTGAGCTTGCCCAATTGAGGTTTCTGTGCTACTTGTAATATTAGGGGAACCTGTGGTAAATCGCTTTTGAGGATAATTTGCAACTACAACTGCACCCTAACTCCTTTCCAATGTACAGAAATATGGTTTGTTCACAAAATGGCAGTAGAAATGCTATCACACCAACTAATCCACTAGATTCCCCAACTCATCCAACTCAACACATGAAGTAAACTATGCTGCTGGGTATCATGTGGACTATTCCAAATTGTTAACAATGGAGACATGTCATGGGCGTATAGTTTCAAAGAAACCCTTCAACCCTTGTCTAGATATGTTGAGAACAATGTATTTACAACATCTTTGCTCAGTTAAAATATCCTTTCTCAGTTTCAGCTTGCTTCGTGCAGTTTTATTTAAGGCGATGTTCCAGTTTGTGATTGCTCTAACTTGTTCCAGTTCCTTGATATAAAGTTTTAACTAAATCCAAGTCCTTCATGCAGTGGAATAAAAATACTAAAGCTACACTGCACTGTCCTTCTCTGACGTATTGTCCTTCGTATTGTTTTGGTTTCTTCCATAGCTGCCAAAGTCCCTAAAATGGAACTGGGGACTTTAGGGTCAGTTTTAAATCTCCATGTTGACTATATGCTGCTTGAACTTATTAGACATTGTGCACATTGTCATGGAATTACACATTAATGTTTCCATTCCTCAGTGTTTTGTGTATATGTGTGAGAGTTAAAATAAATTAAAATAAATCAATGTGAGACAGAAGCTAAGAAGTATGTTTTGCATCAGTGTGAAACAGTTAGAGGGCAACAGTTCACTTATTTATCTGCTCATGGCAGACGTGCCAGACTTTAGTACACTAGGTAGCTTATCCGAGCCAGGAATTTTCCATGGGCCTGGTGAGACAGTTGCCTTCCGAACTGTATTGTTGATGCTGCGCGTGTTAATGGAATGGAGATGTCCCTTCCTGGGGAACTCACTGGGTTTCCCATCAGGGTCCCTCTTGTTCTGGTCCATATCACTTCCATGTGAGCTGCAGCTATTGCTACTGTACGTCTTTGTAGCACCAACTAAATCAAGCTTGACATGTTCAGAAGCTGCAGCTGATTTCTTCTCAGTGGTATTTCCAGATCTGTAATCTTCTTTCATACTGAGAAATCCATCTTTCTTGCTTTCTGGCTTCTTGGATCTCCCAAGATGTTCGTCACTGATTCCGGCACATACATGCTCTCTTGCTCCAGCCTCGATCGTAACACTCTGTCCCACTGCCTTACTTTCGGAGGTGGGCCTGCCACCACCAGTGGTCTTTTTTTTGCCTTCTGAGTATCCTTTCCTAGAAGCCTCTTCATGCTTTGTCCTGTCTACCTTTTTAGGACTTGCTGACCTTTCTCTTTGCTCTCCTAACCTTTTCTTTTTGTGGCCATTTGACGAAAGCTCCTTTGGTTTTCTTACATCATGTTCCCTCTTGATATCCCATCTTGGTTCTGGGTTTATCTGGTGAGAAGGGTCAGAGAGTGGGGCTAGATGTGATGAAGATAATGGTGAAATTATGTCATCGAGGGAAATAGCTATTTCCGGCAGACCTGGGGAGGTGGCAGAGAGAGAACTCCAGGAGTTTGGTTCGTCTGTTATAACAACAAAGAGAAGGGAGTTAAGGAATTATTCACATAATTTGGACCATATATTTCAAACATCAGTTACAATATCCAAAACCCATACTGGACCTAAATCCGGCAGCCCTTAGTGGGCAAAACTCCCATTGAAATCAATGGATGTGGGCAGTAGAAATGACATCAAGAGATTTGCCTGAGTAAGAACTGTGGGATTTGGTACTGAAAATATCAAGTGCGTTGATATAGGTTTAACTTTTCTTTGCGTATATTAAAAGTATAATAATAATGACATATACTGGTGAAATCAAAATGCATTTTTGAGCCATTATAGTGGATTGCTTAGTGAGCCATATAATTTCGCTCTCAAAGTACAAACAAAGAGGCCTTTCTGCTATCTATTATACGTATCCCTACAAGCATACAACAATCAGCAGAAATTTGTAGGCCAGACCACGTCATCGATCAAATCCAATTTTTTCTAAACAACTATACTATTGCAATGTCTAGGGCCCTATTATTCTGAAAGCATATCTACAGTGTTCTGCCTTATGCAAAGACATACAGGCTCTGGAAAGTCTTGGCTATTACCCTTGACTTTGTCTCAGTTACTCTGCCTCAATAGAATTTGGATAGATTCTGTAGATCCCATTTTCTTAAGATAGATGGTACTTAGGATATGCTGAGCCACAAAGAAACCCAGAGGCATCATGTTCTTTTCCATTTCATAAATGCATGTTTATTACGGAGAAAATGTTATCTCCTGACTGAGGGTTAAGTCTGGGCTTCGGAAGGGCAGCACTTACATATCTGAACTATTCCTAAAAATCGACAACATTTCTTTTTCCTAAGTAACGTTGTGGCCAGTTTCAAATCATCATGAGGATGCACATTAGTGTGAAAAGTGAAATGTGCTTTATGCTTCAGTCTGGGATGTAACGACTTACTCTATGGAGACCGTACGCTTAACAGAAGCAGCCTGCTTAATTATTTATTTCTGTTGCAGGTAAAAATAGAGGAGACAATATTGAGGTGGGTGATGTAATGAGAGGGAGCAGCATGACCAGCTGAGGAGATATTTATTTTCCCATCTGGTGCCAGTCGTGCTTTTGCACCATGAGCATATCTGGGGAAAAATAGCATTTGAAACGTCAAAAGTGCAAATTCTGGGTAAGGCAAACACACTTTGGGCTTGGATTCTAACTGGGGCCAGGGTCTCCACTGAATTTTAAAACCCCTCACACTAATAAAAGGAGGGCTCAACTTTTCAGGCCTCTCAGCTCTCATGAATTTGCCTATGAAAAGCTAGTGCTGCACAGTCTCAGTGGCCTCTTCCAGACATCTATGGGCTAATTTGTTGCTTAATACTGCTCTATAACTCCCAATAGAGTTAACGGGAGTCATGTTTGGGAACAAGGAGCAGTGCATCACCGCTTGACTCTTTAAAAATAGCTGCAGCCTATTAGATCCTGTTATACTTAAATCACTAGCTAAATTTCACTTAAGTCCAAGTAATTTTTTGAAATATTTTAGTGCAAAAACTATAGCTTAAAATGGTAACCCTCTGATTTTTTTCCCTCCTGCTTACACCATAGATCTACCTGAACCAATTTTTTCTCCCAAGGAATTAGTGGGGGAAAAACTTTTCAAGTAAAGATCCTCTGTGCCAAGTTCATATCAAAATTAGAAAGCTCTGGAAAAAAGTCAAATTTTGCCCTTTTTTAATATCCACGCAACACCACTGAAGTCAGCTGTGGGGGCAGGATGTAAAAAGGAAACAGAGAAACAACTATAATTGTGCTCTTGCCAATTGTAACGCATATCCACACCACCCCCCAAATTAAAGGCATTGTTGAACTTCACTGACTGGTAGCAGAGCGGTCTGGGCTATTTTGAAATCCCTAATCTCACGTGACAGTAAACGACGTCCTTGGGGGCGATCAGTTCCAGAGCAGTAAAAATAGGACGGGCCAGCAGCAATATGATTGAGTGGAGTGATCTAGCTGCCACAGTACAAGACTGTGTCAGCCCCTGCAAATCACCTGCCCCTATTGAGGACTGAACCAGTTCGCTACCTGTCAAAAACAGGGTGGATGGGCTAATCACTTGCTCCCCATGATACAGCGCAGTGGCCGCAGGCCTATCACCTGTTCCAAAACACCCAGAGGGAAAGGGACCAAGGGGTGAGTGGGCCTGCTGGGTAGCCCTCTGAAAATAGAGGGGACCCGGTAGTCAGGGGACAGGGGGTAAATGTTCTCTGAGCTGTCCCCCAAGAAGATTTACAACCAGCTAGGAATCCTGCAGAGAGAGCCCCAAAACACACTCTGCTGCTCCCAGTCATTCCCCAAGATCCCTTACCCAAACATGTCAGACCCGTGTAAAGGGTTGAATGTAGTTCAGTTTGAGTTTTAGGTGAAGCATTGGTGTCTGGTATATGCATGGATTTCTTATTACTCTGAGCCTGTTCATCCATTCTCAGTAGTTACCCAAATCAGACTCTGGCCAGGGATGTCATCAGTCACTCTCCTAACTCTTGCTAAAAATGCCGTAGAATCTTTAATGACCCCAAATGGGCAGGACCTCAATTTTCTCTCTTTCTAAAGGCTGCAGTTGCAACAGAACATTGCTCCCAGCACCATGCCTGGCAATGTATCAAATACTGACGTAGCCAAGGGCTGCCTCCTGAAACACCAACAATACTTCCTGTAGCGCTAGAAAGTCTCCACTCCAGTCCCTGGCTTTGTTCAGCTGCTGAGAGCTGCTGGTGTGCAGTAGGGCAGGCACGGATCACTACATTACATGCTGATGTAACTTTTGCTTGCAAGACTCATGTTAAGACTGAAACCTTGACATTTCTCTCTTTAGCTCACATGGGATTTTTGCAGACAGGTAAAGATTTTGTACAGTCAATAACCAAAATGGAAGCTTACACTGAAGTGACTCTCCTGTTTACTTTCTTTATCCGTGATTGCATCATGGAAGACTAATGGAAATTTTATGCCTAGAGTGACAGATTTTATAACATGCCAATTTTTTCAACAGTTTGGCTCCTCCACTGCTAAAAGTGAATACAGGTGAATTATATGAACAATTACATTAGCTGCCAAGTTAGAATGTATAACGTCACTGGTATTTCCCACTTCCTGGGCCTAGAAGTACTACTTGCAGGGAGACCTTAATGGACATTTTGCCTGTGTAAGAACTGCATGATTGGGCCCTTTGCTTGAAATTTATTTATATTGTTTTTTTTCACAATGGAATGTGTGCATCCATTTTTTAAGACCACTACTATAAGGGGAATTTGAAATGCCCTAAGAAAATAATTTCCAGTCTGACTATATCACAAAAGATCCCTATACATAGTAAATCCCCCAGTTTATATTTTGGGGAAATGTATTATGTTTGAGGAAGAACGTGAGAACAATAACTGATTGTTATTGTCTCTAAACATCGTCATTTTGAGACGGAACCTGTTCCCCCCCCCACTTCTTTTTCTTTTTAAATGAGACGAAATTATGCAGAAAAAAGCACCCTTCAGTCTCGGTAAATGCTGGCAGCAAGCCATTGTTGTTGCAACATGGAATTGACTAACAAAGAGAATACTGATGCAGTGGTATTTAAATATAGTTTTCCCCTAGTGTTAGAATGTTATGGGAAAATATCAAAATTCTAGGGTAGATCAAAGGGCAGTAATGTAAAGTAATTTGCCGCTCAAAAGAAAAACCTTTTAAGAGCTGTGTGCAAACATAATGGTTTCTTTGAGCTTGTTCAACCATCACTAAGATGATTGCTTTTCCATAACAAACATAAATATGAAATATGCAAAATTTTATGCTTTAGCGCTACCAAATTAATTATTTTACTCTCTCTCTTTCTCCTCTCCACCCCATCTCCTTTCTGAGGTCATGGTTAGATTCTAGAGGAATTTGGTAATGTGTCTGAAGCATCAGGTCCTTGCTTTAACGTCAAGACATTTTACAGATACAAACTAAGGCTACATCTACACTACAGGGGGGGGTCGATTTAAGATACGCAAATTCAGCTACGCGAATAGCGTAGCTGAATTCGACGTATCGCAGCCGACTTACCTCGCTGTGAGGACGGCGGCAAAATCGACCTCCGCGGCTTCCCGTCGACGGCTCTTACTCCCACCTTCGCTAGTGGAGTAAGAGCGTCGATTCGGGGATCGATTGTCGCGTCCTGACGGGACGCGATAAATCGATCCCCGAGAGGTCGATTTCTACCCGCCGATTCAGGCGGGTAGTGTAGACCAGGCCTTAGTCTGTGGTGGTAGTTATAAATATAACCTATTATTTAGCAACTTTCATTCCAAAGGATCTGAAAGCATATTACAAACATTTAAAACTATATACAAAGATATACTTTCATTCCCTTCCACACTCCACTGAAATGCAGCCACATCTGTGGTAGAAAATGGCGGCTGTTTAACAATCTATGAAATACAAGTTTATGAAAAGAACAAAAGAATAGCATGTTCAGTTGAAACTGCAAGGGGGGAAGGGGATTTAGGCAGGATTATAACTACCCATATTACAATGTGACTAGAATACTAAGGCTGTCACTCTTACAATGGCCAGAAAAGGAAAGAAAAGAAAGTGCCATGAGATTTTTAACGTGACAAAAAGGAGGAAATGAGTTAAGCGGGAACTTTCCAACGGTACAAAGAACAGTCAGTTTCCAATGCCCATTGAACGTTAATGGTGCCTCTCTCATCTGTGTTTTGGAAAATCTCCTTTGAACTAATACTGTAAATAGAGTAGATGAACTGGGAATGTCATGAGTTACTGCACTTGCATCCCAGTTGGTATGTTAGCAGGTGCTTTTTGGTGGAGTCCCAGTCTTCACCACCTCCACCATGTGAGCAGAGATCCTGTCATGTGCAGGAACTGAGCATGTCTAGCTAGAAACATTCACTTATGTAACAAATTGCAGTCACATGAACATAGTAGAGTGGTGACTGAGTCCCACATCCTCAAAGGTATTTAGGTGCCTAACTCCCATTGAAATCAAAGGAGAGTTTACATCTATGGGGGAAGAGATACTAGACAGTCGTTTTGGGGAATAGTGACTTGAGAGAAGTAGGAGGAAGGAAACTTTCTGGCTAAAGATGTTTTGATGATATTTTGGCAGTGGAGCCAAACATATGAAGTGTGTGTGTGTGTGTGTGTGTGTTCCTCTCCTAATTCAGGTCTAATCCCACACCTGGTGCCCATTTTTTTTCTGACCACTCTGTAACCATGACAACAATTACAGGTCGGGACTGCAATTTTCCAGCTAAACAAAAAGATGGTACCTTCTACAGAACAGTGCCCTTGCATAATTTGCTGGGGGCACTGGCTTAGTACTAAATCAGAGAGAAGAGTGTCATCTACTGATTAACCAATATCACTTTCCTAACACCTCAAGTTTTCATTAGACGTTGCCCATCCAAATCCTGATTAGCTCTAACCTTGCTCAGTTTATAATCTCTGCCAAGCTTGCAGCCCAGGATAGTAAGGCTGCAGACATACACCCACTGGGTCTCAACTGTTTTAAATAATGAGTCAATGGTTTACCAATAACCTGGGATTTTTAATCAGTTGAATTTAACTTTAAAGTGCTAGTGTTAAGTCCTTTTAATGTTCAATAATAGCACTAATAATAATAATAAAAACCTGCCTGATGAAATATAAAAAATAATTATTTGCATTTTATTACAGAAGTAAAATAAAATTGCAGTGCCTCTAATATTCAAATTACATGAATAATTAACAGTATTTGTAAGCTTTGGTATTTTCAGAAATAGGAACTAAATAGTTCCCAAAATGTCTTTGCATCTGTTTTTCATCTCTGTGACAAAGTGCTAGTGAATCAAAGAACTGGTCGATAAAATCAAAATGTGGTACGTCATATTTTACTCTTTTACATCTGAAATTACATATTGCCAGAAGGTGACAAACTTAATTCTTACAGATGCAGCTAATAAAGAAAATAGGGAAGACTTATCCCTGGTGTGTATCTCAATACAAGTCAGTGGAATTACATCTGGCATGAATCTGGCCCTTTATTGTTATATCTTGGAATGCCTGTTATGTTCTTGATTGCTTTGGTCTCCTGCAGCTTGTGTTTCATGTTCTTTAGGGTAGATCTTTCAACTCACTTTAATGATCTGTCTTGGAATTTTCACAGCTACTGAAATCACAACTTTTTTTAGTTACTGAAGTAAATGACTCAAAGGTTCCGCACTTTGAGTTTTGGATGGTTTGGGAAGCCTTAGAATCATAGAATATTAGGGTTGGAAGACCTCAGGAGGTCATCTAGTCCAATCCCCTGCTCAAAGCAGGACCAACACCAACTAAATCATCCCAGCCAAGGCTTTGTCAAGCCGGGCCTTAAAAATCTCTAAGGATGGAGATTCCACCACCTCCATAGGTAACCCATTCCGGTGCTTCACCATCCTCCTAGTGAAATGGTGTTTCCTAATATCCAACGTAGCCCTCTCCCACTGCAACTTGAGACCATTGCTCTTTGTTCTTTCATCTGCCACCACTGAGAACTGGAAGCAACAAGCTTTCGAGCTTCAAAGAGCTCTTTCTTCTGGTCTGGAGGCGGTAACCAGAGTGTCTAAGCAAAATACAAGATATGACAGATTGTTACACATAAGGAGTTCACACATGCTGCAGGAGACCACTTAAAATGAAGTGGCCGATTAAGGCAGTAGGGTGTGTTACAAATTGTTGTAACGAGCCATAAAACAAGTGTTGCTGTTAAGTCCATGATTTTTAGTGTCCACAGAGTTATGAATTTAAGTTTCCAGGCTCCTCTTTTGAAGCTGTGCAGCTTTCCTTTGAGGCTGAGGACGGAGAGGTCAGATATGGCGTGATAATGTTGTGAAAAGTGTTCCCCCACACTGATAGGGTGTTTTTTTAGTATTTTGTCTTCATTTATCTGCAGGTTTTACATCTGTTGTGCGGGCAAGAGCTAGTGACACTTTACTTTGGTATATCTGGTCTGTGGGGACTTTGCTCTTTATATATATATATATATTCTCTACTCACACACTATCATCTCACCCAGTTTGTAGTACCCACGCAACCTCAATTTTACCCTCTTGCTTTAGTCTGTATATGGAAATATGATACTGAATTCATGCTTTGCCATTGGTAGTAAAGATTGAGAGGAATGTAGTCCCAAGCTACATTCAGTTTTGTCAGAGTACAATAGGTTTTATGTTATGACGTGCTGTTGGCTAGAAGAACGTTTTTATGAGCAGAAATAAAATAATTGGTCTGTTTGGTGTTACGAAATGTGTGGCAAATGTCCTGGTGCAAGCTTGTCTAATTTTATATAGACCTTATAAGTGATAATTATAATAACTATCCTGTGTTGACTTTTTGTATTGATTAGTGGTGCAGTGTTCTAGTATTCTAGTATATTGTAAATAGGTATAAGATTTTTATATTCTCCTAGTAATTTTGACTTGTGCATATATTATTGCATATTTTCAGGGCCAAGGCTAAACCTAGATGGAAAGTGTAAGTCAAGTAGGATGATGGCAAGAGAGGAAGGATTATATGACAATGAGGACGTGGCTAGATCTCTTTATTTTTCATTTACAGACTTGGTAGTGTTTGGAATTTTTGTTGCCTGTAATTTTTTGGTGGGTGAAACACATTCAATCTTAATTCTTTTGAACAAAGTGATTTCAGGGGAATTCTCTTTGTTTTAATACGTGACAAAGGTTCGAATTGGGTTTGGCGGATAATTTCTGCATGAGGCTCCTTAAAGCAGGGCTCCCTCCTGCAGGTATCAGCAAGTCCGTAAGAGGCTTGTGAGTGTGGAATTATACCTGGGTGGGAAAAGGGGCTTGATAAAGGAGACAGCTGCATTGAAAGCTTGGAGCACTTAGTTTGTAGAAAATCCCCAGAGTCTCCCTCTATGCCTCATTTAGGTGCATCCCAGTTCCCTTCATGCCCTATTGCCATCGCTCCTTTCAGACTCTTTATTATTATTGAATGGCCAGATGTTGCTTCCTTTTGGATTCACTTCATGCCACTTTTAATTTTGTCCTGTATTTAGATACAAAATGGTATGTGTCCTAAAATAGATCAGACAGGAAGTCTCCCACACATCCTTGCTGAGGACCCTCTTGTGTGCCCATAGGCAAACTTCCCATTGATTTCCTTATTCTTATATACTGCCTGAGAGTTTTGGAGAGTTAGGAATCTAACTTGAAAATCACTGATGTGTATTTTAAACCTAGAGATTGCTAGAAAGAGACCAGCTTTGAAAGGAATAAGGAGAAGAGTTCTTTTCAAGTCCAGAAGAGGATATTGTCTGGTTTCTGGACTCCAAAGGACTTTACAATGAAAGAGAGAGGGGACCACTCTCCTAGCCCCTGGTCTGGTAAAGGCAATGAGTTAACCGTGGCCGGCTACGAGCTAGTCAAGTGATAATACTTTATTCACTTTAATAAGGAAAGCATTTTATTCAGTGTGGCCAGACCATGGAGGAAGAGCTATTGGAAGCCAGAGCAGGTCTCATCCAGAGCTGAGGCGTAGCAAGGAGAGCTATATTACAAATGACTGTATAATTAAAAAAATTAGTTTTTATTAATAGCATTAAGCCACACTGTTCATACATATGTTAATAAAATGTGTGGCATTAATGAAAAAAACATTCTATATAGAGTGAATAATTTAAGAGGTCGATACTACACCATTAATTATTTTTAAATATTAAAATTATTAATTATTGCAGCTAAAATAGGCACTAGGAAGTCTCACATTTTGACTGGTCGATAAATAGCTGTCATTCTTAGAGCTATGCGGTTAATATTGGGGACATAGTTTGCTGAATAAAGTAGCCTCAACTTACAGTGTTTGGACAGTGTATGAGTTGCTGAATAAATGAGCTGATCCTGCCAGGTGCTGAGTGCCTTCTGTGAGGTGCTGATCACACTTAACTTCCATTTAAGGACTCAGTTCAGCAAAGCAGGGTGTTTAAGCCCATCCCTACTGAACAAAGCACTTAAGTCTGTGCCTAAGTGCTTTGCTGAATAGGGTAGACTGCTGAACCGGGGTCTAAGAGAACACCTTTCAAGAACTAGGATACTGGGAATTGAAGATTCACAGCAGCACCTATGATCAGGTTAGTTATTAAGGCTATCGGCTAATCAGGGTGTCAGATTTTCTAATTCTTCTTTATAATGTCGGACAGAGTCTCCTGCAAAAAAAGACCAGTATAATGAGAGGGAAGTCAGTAAATGGGTGATCTTAACATTTTCATATTCAGTACATGGTTTATATGTACAACTGAAATATTGATTGAAAGCCCAGACACGTAGAAAGCTGGGTAGTATACACAATTCCACTTGCAAAACTGTTCCAGTATATAAAATGTTCTGTAGTCATCTTTGTTCAAACAATATGTTCCAATAAGTTTTTCAAAATTACTAGATGGCATTGAAAAAGTGTCAGTGACCTCATGCTGCTGAGTTTTTAAAAATATAGTTACCGGTATATTTGTTTGAAAGGTTTTCAAGCTAAGAATTATAGTTTCAATGGAATTTGGATCCAGGACAGATGTCAAGAACTCAACTATCCTTCCATTGCTGTTGGCTAAGGAACCAGCAGTTGGGAAAAAGATCACAAATAGATTGGGATAGTTTCAAAAGTGGGGAGACAGGATCACTTGGGACTCTTGAAAACAGGCCTGCCTTCCCTTCCCAGTTGACTTGACTTGTACTTCCTACATGCCTCTGCAAAGCTTTTGGAAACTGTTGGTTTCTAGTTGCTAAAGACTATTTTACTAAGGGGTTATTTTTATAATATTTTTTATAATATTATGAAATGAGAATGTGGAGCGGACTAGTGGATCCAAGACACTGCATCCCAACCTGTGAACACTCTTTAGCTGTACAGACAAGCAGTAAGTTGTCTCATTGGGCTTGGCTACATGGTATGGCAGTGCACATCAGTGGGATGTAAATTCCAGTGCACATCAATGTGTTACGCACTAACTGGCACCTGTGGACCCTGCTGCTGCATGCTAAAAGTTCCCTAGTGCACATTAATGCAGTCCTGTTTCAAACAATACTATGTTAACACACACTAGGGAACTTTTAATGCTTGCCAGCAGGGTCTACACAGGCCAGTTAGTGCACAACACATTGGTGTGCATTAGAATTCACACCCCACTTATGCACACTACTACACTGCGTAGACAAGCCCATTGTCTTTCCAGAGACGTAGCCTCCATTTTTATGCACAAAGGTGTGAAGTGTCCAACCTGAGACACCTGAAAGAGGTCTGTTTTATAGAGATGGGTGCTCAGCACTTTCTGAGAATCAAGTCCCTTTAAATTGACTCAAGTTGGGCACCCCAAATCACTAGTTACTTTTGAAAATTCAGACCACTGGGCCCCACTCTTCCAGGTGCTACACATAAGCGCCTCCCAGAAAACCTACATCCAGCTGAGACAGCATGGGGTGGAAGTTAGATGCCCCTACAGTTGGCTAATTCAGTGACCTACAGAGACATGGTCTGCAGAACTTTTATTATAGGAACTGTGCTGGGGCTTTCTGGGGAGGAGTCATCATGGCCTGCATGTTTACACAATATGCGTGGAGGGATTAGGAGAGGGAAAGCATCTTTGACCAGAATATGGGGACTCATTAAGCTGTACATAAAGAATAATTTTTCTTGTTTATGCTATTGTCTGGGTGACCCACTGCGAATTACTTATTAATTTGCCAAATCCAGCAAGTGTCTAGTGACAAGGTGCAAAGGCACTCCAGCATGTAAGGGGTTACTGGATTCCTTCCTGTCACATGGCTGAGCTGGGTGAGGCTATAAAAGGAAAGAGGAAGTTAGTGCAGAACAGGTTATTGTAGAGGAAGGAACTCTGTGAACTCTCTCCTCCCAGCTGACTAGGCCTTGGTTGGTTATTACCCAGTAATTGGAGTTGAGTTGTTCTGGCTTTGAGTTTGTGTCTTGGAAATACAGCAAGCAAATACAACAAGACAAGGGATAGGAAGAGACCTTTAGTTGGGACTTTATTGTTCCTTACAGAGTGGGTGAGTCTGGATGCCAGTTTATGTGACCAAACCACGGATAAAAGCTCCAGGGTAAGGTTTGTCATGTATTTTATTTACTGTAATTTAGCTGTGATCATATACACTTCATACGGTACTAGCAAATCTACTGTAGCATATTATGTAAAAATAACTAAGGCTTAGTAACAAGAGAACTCACTGTACAGCACTCTTATTAAAACTCTGCTCAGATGTGGAAACGGACTGCCAATTTTGATATGAATGATAATGTGTGTGGATTAGTGAGGTTCTACTTTAATAATAAATAATAATAATAATATAATAACTAATAATACTTAAACTTTAATTAGAATTTTTCATCTTTAAAGTGTTTTTGAGCATTAATTCATCTTCACAACACACCCACGAGGTATGTAAGTAAATATTATCTAACCTGCCTCACCCATCTGTAAAATGGGGATGAGTGTTTTAAGTAACTTGGTCAAGGTCACAGAGGCAGTCGGAGCTGCTCTTTTGACTTTGGAATTTATCTTCCAGGAGTTGTACATTCAAAAAATAAAGGCTCTGTAGCAGTTCTCTGGAAGATCAGACATACTGCCACAAAACCCATGAACATGTTCCCCATCTCTCTGTCTCTCCAAATGGCATTTTATGCTTTCAGTTCTGTAGCGAAAGATACAAAATACCAATATAAAAGGGCAATAAATCTTTTAAAATATAAAATCTGCTGTTACATAAGTCAGACAATAAATACCTTTCATTTTCCCAACTGAAGAATGTTCTCCTCTCTCATCAACTGCTACATATTTGTTAAATGCTATGGATTTGTTTGTAAAACACATTTTAATACTGAATTTTGTCCTTGAATAGTTTTTACCCATAGGTCTAAGAACTGATAGAACCTTTTGGAGCTCATATTCAAATTGCCTGATGGTTTTAGGCCAATTTTATTAACCAGTATTTTGATTCATTTAGTTAGTCCCTCTTTTTTCCACACCACAAGTTCCTGAAATTAAGTTGGTGTTGCTAGAAATAAGAGGATGGCTATTGGGAATGCAGCATGAATATGAATGAATGTTCTCAACTCAGTCAAGGTGGTCGCATAAGGAAAGGGCACTGTTTCAAAATGACCCTATTGATTTTTGCTTCTCCCATCGTTGTCTGATATATGGGACAGTTCAAGTTCCCAATACCATTCAACACTGAGCTCTAGAGATTTATAAGACAGGCATTTCAAAAGAATGAACTGGATTATCTGATTAGTACTCTCAACAGGCATGGGTATCTGATGTAACCGTACGAGTCAAGACTCATTAGCCAAGTACTATGCAAATGTAACAACTTTTAAACATGTAAAGAACTAGACACATGCAGTCCTCAGGTGGTTGAAGACACCTGCGGTGTTTAGCTTTGTGCTCACAGTCAATACCAGGCAGGCAAACACACAGCATAGCTTCCTAATTTTGTCATGTATTACACAATGGATAATACAGGGCTCACCACTTTAAAAAAAAAAAAAGGCACACTGAGGATCAGAAGCCCCCCAACATATATATCTAGGGTAGGTGTAACTTGACTTTGATGTGCTTGAATTTCCATATCAAATTCAAGCTCGTGGGCGTCCCCTTCAAGGCCCATCACTATTCAATCCTGCTCACGTCTCTGATCTTGTCTCCTGCCGTTCCTCCTTTTGCTCCTTTGTTCCGTCTTTGCTTCCCTTCTGTCTACTCCATTTATCTCCTTCTCCCATGCTTGTCCTCTTGCCTACTTTTTGTGCTGCCCAGCCTTCCTAGAACGGCCTCCCTGCAACCACTCTCTCATTGCAAGTCCTTCTTAAAACTCACCACCTATGCCGTAGCTGTCAGGTTTCTATGTATGTTACTTGGGTCTATATACTGCATAGTTTATTTGGTTATCCAAATGCACGGTGTTTTTTAAAAGGGATGCTGGTCAGCAAAATCCAGGGGAAAAAAGCATATCAAGCCATTTCCCCCCCTAAGATTCAAAATACTTTGTGATGCATAGGCATACACTTTAACATTACATGTAGTCACTAGATCAGTTTTTAATCACTTGGACATTTACTTACTTGACTTTCGGTATTTGTAGGGCAGAGGTCACCAGCCGGTCGATCGCAATCGACTGGTCGATCCTGGAGCCTCTGCCAGTCGATCGTGGTCTCCGGCCGCTAAAAGTCCGGTGGCGCAGCGGGGCTAAGGCAGGCTCCCTGCCTGCCCTGGCCATGCGCTGCTCCCGGAAGCGGCCAGCACACCCCTGAGGCCCTGGGGGAGAGACAGAGGCAGGGGTCTCCGTGCGCTGCTCCTGCCTGAAAGCACTGCCCCTGCAGGTCCCATTGGCCGGGAATGGGGAACTGCAGCCAATGGGAGTTGCGGGGGCGGTGCCTTCAGAGAGGGGCAGCGTATGGAACCACGTGCTGCCCCCCCACAGGGGCTGCAGGGGCATGATGGCCTCTTCCAAGAGTGGCGTAGGCCCGGGGCAAGCAGGGAGCCTGCCTTAGCCCCACTGCGCCACTGACCGGGAGCCACCTGAGGTAAGTGCTGCCCGGCGGGAGCCTGCACCCTTCCTGCACCCCAACCCCAGCCCTGAGCCCCCTCCCAGAGCCAGCACCCCTTATCCCCTCCTGCACCCCAAGCTCCTGCCCCAGCCCAGTGAAAGTGAGTGATGGTGGGGGAGAGCGAGCAGAGTGGGGCCTCGGGGAAGGGGCGGGGCCTCAGGGAAGGGGTGGGGTAGATGCTGGGTTGCACTTAAATTCAAAAAGCGATCTTGTGCATAAAAAGGTTGGAGACCACTGTTGTAGGGCATCAGGGCAGCTGATCTTATAATTACACATGCAGTAAGAAAAGTCCAGGAAATTCATTTACTTGTTATGAGCTTTAGATTTCACGGTTAAAGCAAGTCAGTGATTCAGCTCAATTTTACTAAGCAAGCAATTTTTGATGAGCCCCAAAAATACTGTATTCAATAAGAATTTTTTTTTCAAATAAATATAAAGCTATTATATCTTGGCTATTAATGTTAAGTTAATAACAGGGAGGAGGGATAGCTCAGTGGTTTGACATTGGCCTGTTAAACCCAGGGTTGTGAGTTCAATCCTTGAGGGGGCCATTTATGGATCAGGGGCAAAAAATTTTCAGGGATGGTACTTGGTCCTGCTTTGAAGGCAGGGGACTGGACTCAATGACCTATCAAGGGCCCTTCTAGTTCTATGAGATAGGTATATCTCCATATTAAATTTAAAAAAAAATTCATTAGGCTGTTACAAATGTGCAAGCTGAAATATCCTGAATATAGAAACTGAAAAGACAGGTGGATTTTAAGAAATAGTTTAAGTGAAATACTAATTACATTAAAATAAATGGCAGTACAGCAGTACTTTCTTAGTTAATTTCCACAGCAAGCTTTCTGCTTCTAAGACGGTCAGTTGATATCACACCTTGTTGCTTTTTGAAGGGACTGAGTAAATGAAGGACTAGGCAATGGAACCCTGTCCCTTGTCTGAATATAGGTCAAGACAGAAGTGATTGGAAGTTGTTACCACCTGATGGCTATTCAGGGACTATATGAACTGTGCTGGTAGCTTCAGTTCACTTTCATTTTCATAGACTTACAGATTCTAAGAGCAGAAGGGACCACTGTGATCATCCAGTCTAGCCTCCTGTATAGCAGAGGGCATAGAACTTCCCCAAAAGAATTCCTAGAGCAGAGCTTTTATAAATTATTTTCGGGAAGTTTTAAAAACATGTGTTATAGAAGCTGAAAATTCCATCCAACAAAGTTTTTTATGTTGATGACTGACACCCTGTCTCTGTCAAGTTTTGGCTCCAAGAAAAGTTCTAATAAGGCCAAATAATAATTAGAACATCGGCAGCCATTCATCCATAGCTGAGTTACTGAGTGCTACTGAATTAAGATACACTGATAGAGGATGCCAACATCTACCAGTTTTAGGAGGGAAAAACGTTCCTTCCCAAGTTTCTTAACCTAAAGCAACAAAAAGTAATTTGTGTGTGTGTGTGTATATATATATATACATATATATATATATATATATACACACACTGCAAAGTCATGGTTATATGAGATAGTATTCATTGTGGAGCCAAGGTCACCTAACTCACTCTATTTGTGAATATAGACTTACCAGATGAATCTGATATAGCTATGTAGTGCAGCTCTCTGTCTGCATGATCTCGCCTCTCAGTATCTTGAAAGATGACCTGTACTGTCTTTGCCAATGAGCATGAAGCGGAAGTGAGGTGAGATAACAGATTGTGTAAAATGGTACAGCTCTGATTTCCACACTACTAAGAAATTAATTCCCTTACTGAGACCCCCCCCAACCTCAGACGTTCAAACAAATCTGAGAACTGGATACAAATGTAAAATCTGTTAGTACAATGGTTTTCAAAGGGCCTCTAAAACTGTGTCAGCAAAATATGTGGGTATATCAGTTTGTAGATGCAAAGTCACATTTGGGGACACAAACTGGATAACTGCATTTGCAAAGGACAATAGGATGGGTAACTGATCTGCATGCACAATAACAGACTACTGCACTTCACACCCCCTCACCCCAAATGAGACTGCATATTTTGTGAGAACATTGTTAGAGGATCTGAAATGTTGGCCATGTACAGTATTTGGAGGAGATTTTCAAAGGCCCAAATGGCAGTGAGGCACCTTTGGAAATCTCCCTCTCTGTTCCCAACCTTTCTGCTTGAAGTGTTTTAGATTGTTCTGCTAGTAGGCCACAGTTTTAATGAAAATATTACGTTGTACAAAGTTATTATGTGAGAGACTTCCATAACTGTTAAATGTACCAGCAGAGATTACTTTTGAGATTTCTCTGATGACCACAATCAATATGAACCAGGAAAAATAAATGTTTCCTTTCAGGTATCATTTCTGGGTTGTGACTATATATTATGCATTTGGTAACTTTGAACAAACCACGCAGTAAGACCTGCTTTATGAAGGAAATAACTTGAAACTGAGTGCAAAGCTGTGCCGTCTGAATCAGCATTTTTTTTTTTTTGAAATTTTACTACAGAATGTTGCAACAAAAGCACAGCAACATTATTTTAGGTCAAGATATAACTTCCATCTTCAAATTAACAGTATTTTGGGGAGCCAAGTACCATCAGAAAGGGGTAAAACTATGGCATCGGCTTCTAAGTACTTTAGTTACTCTTCTAGGAAAGTTGTCGTTATAGTGTAAATCTTTGTTACAAATACAAGAGGCTACCTTCTCAGAGGGACATAGCCGGGCTTCTCCCACTAGCAGCAGTGGAAGTTACAGGGCTACACTCCCATCTAGGAAATGAAAATATATTCTTAAGGATCTAAAATAGATAGGTATTCTCTTTAGTTGATTAGGTTCTCAGCTATTAAGAACAGTCCAATATAGTAGGAGCCTCTGAACAAGCTAGCATGTAAGAAAAAGTAGGAAAAGCCTCAGTTAAAACAGTTGCGTGAAACAAAAGCATATTAGAGAATGATAATATACATGCAGAGTTTACAAACCGTGTCTTTAGGGTGGCCCAATAAGTAGAAATATGGGGACCCATGCTTGTCACTTTTCATGCACATGGAGAGACTGGAAGGTACCATTCCTAAAGGAAGGGGAGGAACAGCCTAGGACCAATCATTAGAATTAACAGAACCAGTGACAAAGATATATTACTATTGTTAGAACAAAGAATCCTTAGTAAGTTTAGAACAGCTGAGTAAAAAGCTTATAAATACAGGAAAAAGACTTTCTCTAAAGCCAAGACTAACAAGCATGCAGTAAGTCATCATATTAGTGAAAGATCGAGGTACTGTACATATATATTTGGGAAGCAGATTCTGCTGAACTGTGGAAGACATCTTGAGGTGCTTTTTAAAGGAGCTGTAACTCATAAAATTGAAGGGTTTTATTAAATTCCAAAATCATAAAGAAAATTCCTTCATATCAAAAATCTTTGTATTGGTATCAGCTCTGTCATTTTCAGTGTTAGTCACTGTGGCTGTGCTGAAACTCAAACAGCTGAGCTTCCCCAGGGCTTCTTGAAAAATGAGTCACTGCTAATTCCAGCATTTGTGTAAACTGAAACTTTACATTGTAACTAAATTACAAAAACCTCTCTTCCTTAAATAACTAGCAATGCACTAAGGCCCTGATTCTGCAAAGATTTAGGCATGTGGGTCCCACTTCCAAGCATGTTATTATGTCATGTTTGGCAAGATAGATGCCTAAAAATGCAGACTACTTTTCATAAGGCTGCAGAATTGGTTTTTAAGCAAAGTCATATCAGGAAAAATTTTTTTGTTTGAATTCATGAATTACAGCTTGTAACAAGCTCTTGAAATCACCAGGAAATTAAAACACACAGGAAAAACATAAAGCGTGTCAATGAAGGTTGCTTTAAGAAGTGGATTGGACCCGCTAGGAACTTGTCCCATTAAATATTTCCACTGCTCTCAGAATGATTAACGGCTAGGAATGAGGTGTCTAGGTAGCACTTCCAGGACATGCATAAGGTGGTGTGTGCTGCGAGTAACTGGGAGGCAGGAAGGGGATTAGAAGTTCTGGTCAGAGAAACAATCCTGCTGGAAGCTGGAAAAATAGGATCTCTAACGCCGGAGGAAATAGGGCCAATGCTGACCACATGAGAGAAGAAAAAATCTGAATTTGAGTAACAGTCATGCCTCATTTATTAGTTTTTATAAATAATTATGTTCATAACTCTAACTGCAGAAAAGAATGGGCAACTGACTGCCTGCGGCCATGAAGGAAAAAGGATGGTTGTGACCCAGTATCTCTAATCAGTGATTGAAGGAAACCTGAGAGCGGCTTCAGCTAACTCTCAGTATGGAAGGGATGGCGATCTCCTTGGCATGGAAATATAAATATCGTGCTACTACATGGTCCATAGATAAATAATGACACAGCACATCACTGGGGCTGTAGTGTCAATAAAGAGCAGATAATGAGTCACTAGGAGATGTGATTCAACTCTGCCTATAAAGCTGAGCTTTGTAGGAGAGGATGGGTCCATGGGAAGAAATAACTGAAACTAAAATGGTGGGTAGCTCCTTCTCCTATCAATAGGGCCCTACCAAATTCATGGTCCACTTTGGTCAATTTCATTGTCATAGGATTTTAAAAATTGTACATTTCATTATTTCAGTTATTTAAATCTGAAATTTCATGGTGCTGTAATTGTAGGGATCCTGACAGAAAAAGGAGTTATGGGAGGTTGCAAGGTTATTGTAGGGGGGGTTGCGGTACCGCTCCCCTTACTTCTGCGCTGCTGCTGGTGGTGGGACTGCCTTCAGAGATGGGCAGCGGTGGCTGCTGGCAGGGAGCCCAGCTCTGACGGCAGAGCCACCGCCAGCAGCACCACAGAAGTAAGGATGGCCTGGTATGGAATTTCCACCTTTACTTCTGTGCTGCTGCCTCAGTCAGCGGCCGCCCAGCTCTGAAGGCAGCAGCACAGAAGTAAAGGTGGCATGGTATGGTATTGGCACCCTTATGTCTGTGCTGTTGCTGGTAGGGTGCTGCCTTCAGAGCTGAGCATCTGACCAATAGCTGCCACTCTTCAGCCGCCCAGCTCTGTAGGCAGCAGAGAAGTAAGGGTGGCAATACCGCAATCCCCCTGAAACTCCCTTTTGGGCCAGAACCCCCAATTTGAGAAACGCTGGTCTTCCTTGTGAAATCTGTACAGTATGGGGTAAAAGCACAAAAAGACCAGATTTAAGGGGGGGGGGGAGGAGGGAGACCAGATTTCACAGGCCATGACACATTTTTCATGGCTGTGAATTTGGTAGGGCCCTACCTAGAAACCACAACCACATGTCCTGACACTTTTACCAGGTGAGAAGATGAGGTAAAAATTTCTCAGTATGAACTTCTTAGCTGATCTCAATTGAAGTCGGACGGACACTAACGCTAATGTTTTCAGAAGAGAAAGGGGCAGTAGCTGGGAGACTTACACTGGTATTAATGGGAGTGACACCACAAAATATTGAGGATAAAGTTAACTTTTAATTTAAAACTGTAATATTTATATTATTTATTTTGATTTCTCTAAACCCCTAGGTGCTTGTACATTATTTATAAGAACACATAAAAAGGGTCAATGTAATCCACCCTCCCAACCCATTTCAAATGAAACCCTTCCTTCCCCAAGCACATCCCCCCCAAATCATTTTCTTTTATATAATTGCATGTATTGAAGCAGATGATGTAAATCGGCATAGTTGGGTTGACTTTAGCAGAGCTATACTGAGTTACATCAGTTGATCATCTGACCCTTAATTTTTTCACGTAGTGCTCTCATCTTTTTATTAAATGTTCTCTTCTTTTGCAGAGAACATTCTTATCATTGTTAATTTTAATTTTTTCTGGACTGAAAGCTGCTTCAACTGGTATCAGTTAGGTTCCTATTATGCCTTGGTTTCAAAAAAAATTTGTCTTTTGTACGTAGTACAAATCTCTCATTCTGCTAAAAACACAATGGTCCTATAAATCAAAAAGGATCTTTCTCATGTAAGGCAAACCCAGAATTTTCAAGACTAAGTCAAGAGACTTGAATGTCATTGATTCACAGACTGCGATACCCACCAGTCTTCCTAGAAGAGGCAGGTTTCTTGACACTATGATGACTTTAGGCTATTAAGAAACATTTCTTTTCTCAATATCTACTGGCAAAAACAGAGTTGCTGTTTTATTTTCATGAAAAAAGTCTCTTTAGTCTTGTTACTATGCAACAACACATTCTTGGTTCAAAAACAGTAACATTTTTACTGATTAGTTTGATGTCCTCAGGACCACATTGTCCTCAAGTGTCCAAATTTTCTTTGGGGTCATTTTTACCATCATTTGGAAAAAACATTTCTTTTTCTGGGGTTTTCTTAACTACTCCTGAGGTGGCACAATGGCTAGACAGATGTTCGTCACAACTGGCTGACTTAGTGTGTTTAATAGTGCCCACTGCAGTGCTTAGTATGGGGATGACAAATCAGTACGGAAAATGTAGAAATTGATCTGAGCCTTTAATCAAACCTAAATCTAACAATTTTGAGAGCTCAAATAGATTTTTTTTATATTTAAAAATACTTTACATTTTCATATCTTTGTAATTCCTGGGTTCTGTCTGGAAATGACACTGTAAATGCCAAAATACCACTAGAAAGGGTGAGGGTATTTTTTGGACCAACTGGTGTCAGGAGGTAATGTAAGTCTCATGAAAAAGCCTTTTCTTTTGAAATTTCAGGTCCTATTCTATATATCTTAGTGGTTCAGATACTTCAGAAAAGTATCTGAAATTCTGATTGCTTAGCCAAAACCCCTCACCTCATATTTTACTTATTTTATAATTACAAAGGCTTTGGTTATTTTAAATTCTTGTTTCTTCAGGTTAAGGTTCATTCTGAACTTTCTACTATTTATTTTACAGAATTTATCATAATGTGTCATCAGTCCTTGCCCGCACCCTATGTCTTGCTGAGGCGTTTCAGTTATACATTTCTAGAGTGTTAGGGCTTTTAGCTATCGTGTTCCTTGTCTTGGAATTGTTATACTTTACTTGTAGATACTATAGTGGACTACAACAGATCTTTAAAACTGATTGTAAGGCTAAACTTTGCTTATCATAGCTATTATCTTATTATTTATTTTCTTAAAGCTCTGGGATTTTATTAAGGGGTCTATATAAGTCTGCAGTTCTTATGTTTTTCTGCATTGTATGTAATAGTTCTTACCATACATACATATTGGTGGTAATGACTTCAGAGGAATCACTATGGACCAGAGGGAAATAAAATTAATTGGTAAAGCTCTGTAAGGACCTAAATCCTGCAAATACTTATGAACAGGGTTAACTTTACTACTCTGAGTAGACCCATGGATTTTTTACGGTGTTAAATTTAAGCATGAGTAAATGTTTGCAGGATTTGAGGCTAAAGGTGCATTGATATATTCACATACATTTCAAGATATCACTAAATACATACTTATATAACATACACCATTGCAGTCTGTCAGGTAACAAATATGTTTCAATATGGCTTGAAATTATACACACTTTTTAGAAGCCTTTTAAAAAGTTGGAACAGAAAAAATTCCAAGGAAATACAAACACAAAACAAAATTTAAAAATAAGATTAAAGGGTCCTATTACAACTTCCAAAAGAGCAAATGCTGTCTCTTTATTCAGAATTGACTTTCATTATGTCATCCATGTAAATTCTTGGTTGTCTGATAAATGAGAAAGCTTAAGAAATAAATTATAAAATGAACACTACAGGCTCACTCTTGCACAACTGAAGTCAGTGGGAGTTTTGCCATTGAACTGATGGGAGTGGGATCAGCCCCTATGATTCCAAATGTACAGAGAAATACCAATAGAAGTGTATTAGAAGGGATAGTTTTATCAAGCAAGATTATAAGAATGCATCAGCAACTCCTAGCACACTCAGAGATGCCGCTAAAGAGTTCAAAGTGCTCCTACCAGTAGATATATTTTAAGTATTGCCTGTACAGGGTTGGCATAGCTGAAAATGATGTGTTCATATCTTCCGCACCAGTACAAGAAAGCACTTAAGCATGCTCATAAGTCCACCCATATTCAGGAAAGCACGTAAGTATGTGCTTAAGTGCTGGGATCTAAATGTGTAATTGATACTTAGTATACAATAAATGTAATTTAAATACACACACACACACACACACACAAATAATGAAAACCCACCATATTCCGGAACCTGGCCTGTTCCGCGCTTTAACAAAAGCCGCACTCTCCTGCCACCAGACTTGATTAGCTCTATTGCTCTGGCATGTGTCATGTCCCGTGTACTTTCCCCATTGATTTCAATTATTTGATCCCCCACCTGTCAGGTAAGAAAAATATCAAGTCAGGCAAAAATTGCAATAAAATGAACATTTAAAAAAATAGGCATATTCGGTGGATCACAGGTTTCCTGAATGACAGCCAGTCACATCAAGGTACATTTGTTCCTATCTATCTGAAGGACAGTATCAACAGACTAAATAACCTGCAGAATGGATTCTGAGTATGGAATATTATGTTGCTCATCTTTTGTTAAAATTAATGTATTGTGGTTGTAACATGTCTCATGCCTTCTATACAAAAAAGGGTTTTTTGACTGCTTGATGTGCTGGAGTCACTGGAAACTTTTCCATCTCTTCTGTGTTTTACTGGCTTGATTATCACTGAAAGCAGTACTGTATTGGCTTTGCTGTTGTCACACAGGACCCTGAAGTTAATGGTATAGACACACTGGCCTATCAGTGATGATATCGAAATCATGTTAAGTTAGTATCATCCCATTTTAAAGTACCATTTGAAGCGCTAATATTAAGTAAATTAGGAAAGTTTGGCGTCCCAAGCTAATTATTTCATAGGTTAAATAGAAACATCATGGTGCTTGTGAGATCATATATTGAATTGTGCATTCATAAAAAACTGCCCTGCTCTTTCTAAATGATGGACGAGTATAGTCTAATGAACCGAGAACTATAGTGGGACCAACAAACTACTGAGTTCTAATTCTCGCTCTGTTGCCACTGATTTGCCATTTGACTGATGTCCACAGTCAGGTTCATTATTATTTCTGTCAGCCTTTGTTTCCTTTTCCATAAAATGGGACGATTTACTTACCAGCCGCACAAGAGGTGTTGTGAGGATTAATTTGCTCATGTTTGTATGTTCTTTTGAAGCAGTTGGGTTATTTAATAATTAGTTTTATTAAAGGAATCTGTCACTACTCAAAATTGAAATGTGGATGCAAATTGGTATACATTTCACAGCAGTTTCTAAGACATTAGTTTTTCTTTTGCATGTGGTATATTAATCATATATGTTAGCCATAATGGGGAAACTATAAGAGATTCATAACTTGGGTTTAATTCAGGTAAGTGGATACTTACCTAACTTCTGAAAATCTTGAGGCTGCTAAATTGGTGTAGGGCTCTGTGTTTTGGCCCAGGCCTGATGCTCTCTGGCTGGCTACCAGCAGCTCAGTTTTTTAGCTTCAGCTGCCTTGAATGGATCTAATATCAAGTCCTGCCTGTCCTGATGTTTGGTGCCTTAAAGTGGTACAGACACAGGACCTGCAAGCTTTCGCTGCTCCTCTTCCCTTTTGCTTGTCCCTGTTCCCATTATGCAAGGGGTAGTGGGACTGAGGAAAGCCAGAGACAGCGAGGGACCGACCAGAGGGCTAAGCAAACTGACCAAATGCTAGAGAGTAAGCAGGTCTGATGGCTATGCAGCAGCACACTCATTAATGCAGGATCAGGTTCCCAAAGGTTTCTGCCTATCACTTTTATCTTGTGCTCGTATGAGTAACACTCTGCACCAGCTCTCAGGAGTATCAAATCTTTTCCGCATTTTACAGCCTAAAGTACATCACATGTAAAAATAAGTATTTGCATATTGTATATGTACAGTACACACCCCTTTGTAATATGTCTGATCCATAGCCACTCGCAGTCCCCACACTCCTGTCACCCTCCCAGTTTTGGTACCTATTTGAGTCTGCCACCACTGTCTTACTGAGAAGAGCTGACTTTCGCAGAGACTTCACATCTTCTCAATGATTAGGGGAGAGATTGCTTTCAGCCATATCTGATCAGCATGGGAGAAATTGGTAGAGAAAGTGTATATAAAAGCAAATCTGATGCAGTTCATGCAATGCAGTTCATGCAGCCTCCCCCTCATTTTGCTGGACAGTTATATCACCAATGTGGCCAAGCGACAGGTCGGTGAGCACGCTATTAGCAGCACATCAGCCCTTTCGTTAATATTTTGCAGCTGTGCTGAAGAAACCACTAATTCATTTTGCCTGTAACCAAACTCCAAAATGCAGCACTGGATGATATCGGAAGGAGCAGTGGCAATATAAACAAGATGCAGTTGCTGAAGATCAGCGACTCAGGAAGAATCACTAGGAAAACAGCGGTGTAGGTTAAACAATAGTATTTATCAGTGCTAGGACAGCTTGTCTGCTTTGTTGTAGCTCAACAGGATCAGAACTCTATTTACCTGCATCTAGAGCCTTCTCACAGTGGGAGGTACTTGACTGCTGGTCATGTGTATCCAATTTTAAAGTGACTGTACCAAATGTATTGTAGGGAGGAATACAGAGAGACTATGAAGACTGTATGATGTCATGCACTGAGCAGAGAAGTGCCAGTGTAGATACAACGGAGGAGGTGTTTTTTAAAACTCCTTGATTAAAACCCTTTGTAGGTGGGCACTCAGGAAAATTATGGTTCAGAGTACAGTCCTTCTTGTAAAGCCCATAGCAACTCCTCTGCACTCCTGAGTGGACAGAGATTTTAATCCATTTTAATATGGAAAAAGGTTAAGTTAATATCATATTCTCCCCCTCCCCCCGCTGGTTGCCCTTGTTTTGGTCTCATTGGCCATATTGAAGAAAATAACTTGCTATTAAAATAACCTTTTATATATTTAATGGATTAAAATATTTCTTTCAACATAGGCAGCAAATAGCTGAGTCACTAGGGAGTTTTCAACTTGTTTTAAAATATAAAAGAATGTGTAAATAACATGAGAAGTTTTAAAAGGGCCAAAATCCTAGTCCAACTAATTAACAACTCAAGGGGAAATTGGCCCCCTTTGTTGGGGCACTTGGGCCAGATTTTCAAGAGAGCTCAGTTCTCCTTTAGGCACCTAAATGAAGTGGCCAGGTTTTAAAGCGTGCTCATCGCCCAGCAGTTCCTATTAAGAGCAAAGGAAAGTGCTGCAGGCAGAATGCCTTTGAACATCTGGCCACTTCATTTAGGGGCTGAATGGGAGCTGTCTGAAAATCTGACCATTATTGTAAAGTGGCATTTCTGCAAAAGTCAGCTGTCTCTCAGGAAGGTATACACCTGTCCTGCCTATTGCATGAGACCTCAGCCACAGAGCAACCCTTTTCCACTTGGAGGTCTTAAAAATGTATACAGAGTTTATAGGGTAATGTACCAACATTGCCATTGTACATTTAGTCACTCTGGCCCAGATCCACAAAGGTATTTAAGCACCTAACTCCCATGCTTAGGTGCCTATGTCCAAGTTTTAGCCTCCACTTGGAGTCACAAAACTCCCACTTGGCTGCTGCCTAACCCTGAAAACACCTAAACTCACTCAGTGCCTAAGTTTTTGCAGTAGAAGTTCCCTAGCTGCCAGAGTTTCTGCCTCTGGGTATGTGCACTGTTGCCTTACTCAAGGCGCTCAGGCATCTATTTCCTGCCTAACCCCAGAGTGATCCATGAACCAGGAAATGTCCATTTCACACCTGGGGACCAATTGGGTAGGTTGCCTCTTAGCACGCCTGCTGGATTTTCTAAGCGCCTACAAGTTAGGCATTGTGACAATCAGCATTGCCATGCCTAAGGCCTGGTCTGCACTACACAGTTAGGTTGATGTAAGGCAGCGTACATTGACCTAATTATGTCAGTGTACACACTACAGCCTTGCTCCCACTGATGAAAGAGCCCTACTACACCGACATCATAACTCCACATCCACCAGAGGCATAGGGCTTTTGTCAGTGCAGTTAGGACAACATAATGTCTATGTAGACATTGCGTTCCTTACATCGGCTGTTGTCTGTCTTGTCAATTTCAGGGCTCTTCTGGGTCTCCACTCCAAGCTGGGCTGCCACCCAGGCTCCCCACTGGAATCTGGCTGCACCGAGTCTCCCGGCTCCTGGCTAGGAGCCCGGCTGCCCCCCCCAGGCTC
This sequence comes from Emys orbicularis, assembly GCF_028017835.1. NCBI lineage: Eukaryota > Metazoa > Chordata > Testudines > Emydidae > Emys > Emys orbicularis. The sequence goes on along the minus strand of NC_088683.1, from coordinate 26,747,520 downwards.
TCGGCTCCCCCCGGGGAGCATAGCAGCTGACTGGACTCCAGGCGTGGATCTCCCCGCTGGAGGGGAGAAGCCCTGCCCCGGGTGGTGGCTGTAAGTCAACCTAACATAGGGCATGTCTACGCTACAATCTTAAGTTGAGCTAAGTCCCTTTGTGGATCCGGGCCCCTGTGCTTTTACACTAAACAACATTCTTTCTTTGTCCACATATTAAATTATGTTGTGAGAATGGCTTGTTTAATACACCAGCCTCATATAGCCTGGGCATCTCCAACCCAGCCTGTGAACATACTAGTGTGCAGTGACAGTAGCCGGGACTGGAAGATCCTGGTGTTGTCCTGTTGCAGAGGTAAGGAGGCAGTGGGCTGGCTGGCTGCCCCCAGAAGTTGATGTTACGTGAGGGAAATGGAGTGCTGCAGACTGGTCCCTCCCTATCAACAAGCCACAGGGGGAGGGTTGGGCCAGTTTGGTACCCACAGAAGATGTGCATGGAGGGAGGAATCTCACATGAGAAGACTTCTCAAGGCCGTGGGAGAGACAGGGCCTGCAGGAGTAAAGGTTATTTTCTGTGTTTGTTATGTGAGGCTTGTGAAGAAAGGAGTGGTGTTAAGTGGGGAGGGTATAAAATGATCTGGATAGTCCCTAAATGGTTTAGATAAACATCCCCACCTTTCTGGATGCTTATCTGAACCAAACCTCAAATCCCTGGAGAATTAGCATCTGGTACTAACATGTCGTGTTGGTGTAATTTTTTGTGTGGCAGACCGCAAAAGCACTTGCACCCCAATCCCCAGTTTTCAAAGGCACAGATAGCATGCAGGGTTTGGAGAATGTAGCCCTTGGAATTCAATATTTTGGCCTCATAAAGCCACAGATTGTGGCTTCCAATCTTTTACATTATTTTTTTTCTTTAAGAACAGCTTCACAAGGGATCTGCATGCAGAGTTATAATGAAAGCAGCCCATCTGATGGCTGTTTGATGGCCTATGTGAAATGAGTTAGTGGTCTCATTCCAGTTCCCAGCAGGCAAGCACTGCAGCACAATAACCACCCCCGCAATTGGCACTAACAGTGATTTGTAACCTTCTTGGCAGTCTCAACAAAAAGGAGAAGGCATGAATGAGTTATTTTCCCCTCCCTCAGAATTTTCCCACCAGTTTAAGGATGACGCCCATTGGCAGGTCACTGTGGGAAGCTTGCATGGCTGCTGCCTGTGCTGTACTTATTCTGTAGAAATGCAGTCTCCAGGGCTAAGAATCTGGAAAATTTCATAAGCATTAATTTTATGTGATGTTTCTTTTTTAAAAGAATATAGCTCTGGCAGACTTTTTAGCACTAGTCGAGATAAATACCTATCAGAATCCACTAATTTATCTACTGACATGATTAAATTAATGAACAAAATGCTACTGTACTGTATTCCAATAATGTGTAAGCATAAAAATAAACATTATTCGTTTTTCCTGGCATATTATTTTATTGAATGTACTTATGAAACTAGTGTGCACGGGGGGAGTTGTCCCTAAAAAAAAAAGTCTGTTTCAGTTCAAGTTAATTCATATTCTCCATCCATGCATAAAAACAACTGAGCTATGAAATTGGGCAGCATGTTTTCTGGCAATAATGAGAAGATAATATTCCTATGGAGTATTTAAGCGACATCACTATTGATAGGTTAATTAGAAATAAAAATGTGAAGCTTTCTTAAGTCATTAGAATAAAGAGCCTCCAGCATGTGACTTTTGTTACACGCTTTTTGAACTATCCTTATTTTATACTTAAGTAATTAATACTTGTCTTGTGAATAGAAGCCAACCAGCACATACAATCAGAATTTTAAACATGTTCAGCACAAGGAGACAATGTACATAGCTGCTATGTGGCAAAAAAGGATGTTTGTGTTTTTATATATTTTGAAACTATTCACACCAGCCTACCTTAAACTTGCCTCAGCTACTATGCAATTCTTGAATAAATATGTCTGTGTCATTAGAGGTGCAGAGTTTCCCTGCTGCACAGAAATGACTGTAATTGCATGTGCAGGCTTTCAATCTATGTTAAATAGGGAAATCTAGCGGTAAAAGCAGCCCCTGATGACTTTTTGCAGAGGGCATTACTGTCTGCCATCTTATTAATGCATTTTATAATTAAACCTCTTGAAAGAGACTAATTATCTTCAGAAAAATACCAGCCCCCATTTATATGGGCATTATATTTTACAATTGAAACATGTTTTTAACATTATTTATTATTGCATACATTTCTTCTCACTGAAACTGAAAGACTAAGGGCTTGTCCACACTGGGAAATTTACTAGCGTAGCTATTCTGGAATAGATCTTTTTCAGTAAGTGTAGACAATAAACTCCTTACTTCACTGCCTGGAGGTCGGCATGGAATAGTCAGATGCTGTGCAAGCTTGCTCACAGCAGGGTGGTGTTGCTGCATCAAAAACATTTGAGCAAAGTTACCAGAGGTACCCAGTTACAGTGTAGGTTATGATGTGGACTGGACTGAGACCCTCAGAATAATTTCATATGTAAGTAGGAATGTACTTTTTTGGGAGGAATGGCTGACAACATGTGTGTCCTCACCTCTCCACCTTTCAGCAGACACTTGGGAGGGAGGAAAAGAGGAAGGCAGCAAAGTGGGGTGTCTGAGGCTGCTGCCTTGAGAAGCACTAATTCTGTCTTCCTTCTGCTGACAATCAGCTACTGAAGTGGGCAGAGAAAAGGCTGCAACAGTGGGCACTAGGCATTGCTCTACCTCCTGGGCAGGCATGAAGCTGCTCAGTGCTTGGTCCCAACAAGTTCATATGCGCAGATAAGAGGGAGTCCAATGGGGCAGGGAGGGATCTGAGCTAGCTGCAAAAAAGAAATGGAACCGTAGCCCCCTACCGAGCAACAGCTCCAGCTTTTACTCTCTACTTACCCTCCACAGAGGTTCAGGTACAGGGGAGGGGAGCTATTGAGGACCACAAGCTAGTGTAAGGGGAGGGAAAATCTTGGGGGAAGGGAGTTTGGGGAACACAAGCTTGGGGTGAGGAAAGCTGAGGGGAAAATTGGAGGCGTAATGAGGTGTATGCGGCGGAGGGACAGTTGTCAGGACAAGGAGAATTTTGTCAAGAGAAACTGGAAATTGGAAGGAGGAATGAGTGAGTGTATGTCTGAGAAGACTGAGGTGTTCATGGATAGTGGTGGTGGGGTTATGAAATGGGGCTCGTACTGCTGAAGGGCCTTGGGAGAGGACCAGGGCAACTCAGGGTACGCTGAAGGTCTACGTGTGCTCGCCAACTTTGCTGGCAAAATTGCACTGCTGCCCATAAACTAAGCCGAATTTGGCTTTCAAAGTTGAAAGGCTAGTTCATTCTCTAACTGTACTTAATGGACACACTTTTAAAATTATTTTAACAGAGTAACATGATATAATGTTAGTAGGATGTACTAGAGCCTTTCACCTCCATGTCATGTATCCAAACCCACAGAGACTGTTAGGCCCTGGCTACATTAGACACCTTACAGTAGCACAGCTGTACCAATGCAGCGGCGCCACTGTAAGCTCTCCCATGTAGCTGCTCTATGCCGATGGGAGAGAGCTCTCCCATTGAAATAATTAAACCACCTCCAACCAGCAGTGGTAGCTATGTTGGTGGGAGAGCGTCTCCTGCTGACATAGCACTGTCCACCCAGGCAGTTCTGTTGGTGTAACTTATGTCACTCAGAGGGGTGGTTTTTTCATACCCCTGAGTGACATAAGTTATACCAACAAAAGTGCTAGTGTAGACACAGCCTTAGTAAATGAAAGTTTTCTGATAACTGTCTGGTGTTCTCAATCCTGTTTTCAATGGACAAGTCATCTCAGTCTAGTTCCCATTAGATAATCATCGGAACCATGGTTAGAAAGACTACATAGAGGTCAAACACTGAATGCATATGGAGACACAAACCCTCTGGTCACTCCTATAGGTTCTCTCTCCAACTCAGGGTTGAGGCAGTGTGAGAAATTTTGCAGAGGTGCTGCTCATGCTGTACCTGTTCTAGGGTAGAGGACTTCAGTCATCAGGGCTGCTATTTGGCATCTTTCCTGAGCAATATTTTAAAAAATACTCTTCATGTTATGCATAATTTCCTAAAGTTTATGCTAATTCACATCACGCATCAGGAAATCTTTATAATTCTCCTAGAAAATACAGGTTTAAGTACAGTATCTGCCTGACATTTTATTTGTAAAATTGTACATTAAACCATATTAAGCAGATATTAACTCAACATTCTTTTCCTTATCTGGTTACAAGGATTTTGTTATTAGCCACACAGTTATAAAGATGTTTGTAATGAGTGAAGCTGAACACATTTCTGAGAGAATGAAGTTAATCACATTTGTGAAAGAAGTATTTTTTCTGCTTACTTTTCCACAAATGATCTCTATAAAATGTATTCAGCTTTTGAGAATGATGCTGTCATATGGCTCACTTGTGGCTAATTCTCTCATGATTTATTAAGCCTTCATACTGCTGAAATATATTTACTATCCTAGAGAAACTCATTTTACATTTCTTTGCTGTATATACACATTTTTTTGTCTATGTGTCAATACAAACTTCCTTGGGTATTGCCATTTGTACTAAAATAGCATGCTGGCTCACTATGCTCTGGGCTAGCATGCAGCTAATATGCTTGAATATCCCAACCTAATTCCCAGAATTCTGATCAATCACACCCCAATCTGTCTACAAGCAAGGCTGGATAGTGATGGATGAAGTAAGGACTTGGCATTTGAATGAAAGTGCCCCAGGGGGACTGACAATTCAGAGGGAAAGGGCAGCTAAATGTTGGTCTGTACCACTAGGGTAGACTGCAAATCACTAGATAATGTATCTTAGTGTATTTCTTTGTCATGATGTTTCTGAAAATCATTAAAAACTGCTTTCTATGTGGGTAATTTATAAAGAGAAATAGAAGATGCACATCAAGGTATAATGTAAGCCACATAGCCCAGTATAATACAGAATTAAAAATAACAGCAAGTGCAACAGATAGAAACAAATAATAACTAGTTCTTATGTAGCATCTCCAAGTGCTATACAAAGCAGGAAAGTATTATCCCCATTTTACAGATGGGGAAACTGAGAGGTGAAGGGACTTGTCCAAGGATGCTGGTGGCAACATCATGAATAAAACCCAGGTCTCCTGAGTCCCAGTCTACTGCACTATCCACTAGGCCATGTAGTCTATTGCTGTGCACAAGGGACATTCTTGCCATAACAAAGACTAAGGCACTTCCATGAAACTGCAGATTTAGGTAATTCAAAATCAAATCCAGACAAGAGGGGAAATTACTAAAATGGGAGGGGAGAATTACTATTTCAAATATTTTTATAGCAACAACACAGCCATTGAAGAGCGCTGGCAAACTTTCACCTGCTCTCCTCACACAATTTTTGCTTATCTTATAAAATTTGGTTTTCTATAGTATCTTTCATACTAAATGTATGTCAAAAGGATTTACAAACCAATGGGTCAGATACAAGACAGCATATTCTGCTTTCAGTTAAATTGCTGTAAACCTGGAGTAAATTTATTGTGTTATTGTGTTTTATAGACTTTGGCACAGGTAATTCTATGTATGTCTAAGCAAATACTGCAGCTGTTATAAACAACAGTAGCAGGCAAGTGGAAAGCAAAAAGGCATCTTCTACTAGGACTGGTTGAAAATTTTCTGTTGAAACTTTTTTTTTTTTCAATAGAAAATTGAGCTTTCAATTAAATGAATATTTTTGCAAAAACACAAACACAAACATTTCAATGCAGAAATGATGAACAGGTGCTCAGTGGAGTTGTAGTTCACGTGCCTCATGCCTCCATTCTCCAACCTGGGCTGCATTCCCCAGCCAGATTACATCTCCAATAATGCACTGTCAGAGGGGAGACTGGGTTGCATCTTGGGAAATGTAATCTGGTCTGGGATTCTGGTCCCTAGAGGGGAATAGGGGCATAAGGCACCATAGCAGCAATTTTTAATTGAAAATTTCAGTTTTCGGTTTTAGACATTTTTTGCCAAAAAGTTGCAATTTTCTTCAGGGAAATAAACACCATTTTTTGACCAGTTCTGCACTTCTCAGTCTTGTAAAGTGCTAAGTGCTGCAAAAGTACATAGCATGGTGCAGGATTGGGCACAAAGAATGTTAGGTTCCTGAGGGTGAATATACTTCATAAACAAAACTGAGCCTTTGATATCTTGCCACTTGTTGAGTTCAGTTACATTATTTTCCCCCCTCTTCCAGACAGTACTTTAAATTGTTTCATCTCCTCTGGGTTTGTAGTGTATCTTTCATAAGTGAATGTCTCACATCTCCTCGCTAATGCTTTCAGTTCCATCAGCCTTGTACACTCAGCTTTCTGAGTTTATTTATTGCTACTGAGTCAATTGACCCAGCCATTGACCTCACCCGTGTAGGATTTTCACATCCTCTGAACCTTTGTTGTGCTTTCTCACCTTCTTCCCTCTGTTTTCTTTTCTTATGTATTTGCTGAATAGACTCCAACACAACAGGTCCTGCAGCATATTGCACTTTTCATACTTTGCAAGCCCTCAACTTTGACAATGTTTTCCTGTTCTTTTTTCCATTTCCCACACCTCTTTCCCGTGCTTTGATTTCAGAGACACAGTGCCAAATTGTCCCCTACCCAGGAAATACCTGCACAGGGGAGAGGAAGCTCCTGGAGGTTCACCTTGTGAAGATTTTGTCCTATTGTTCCTAATTATGTGTTTTTTTTCTGCACTTGCACTCTGAGTGAGCAGGGGATGAGACCCACCCATAGGATAGTTGCTGAATAGCGTGGAGGTCGGGTCACTACACTTGCTCATGACAGCACAGTTCACTTGCCTCAGCCTTGCTCATGACAGCACAGCTGAGCTCCCAGCAGCTACTCAAGAAACATGACATCTAAAGTAAAGGTTATTCTGAACATGAAGGGATAACTTGCTTGAAATATTATTGTCTGGGTCAGAAATATTTTCTACCAGAAAATCCCTGCCTATCTCCAGGGGGATGATAGCAGAGAGTAGCCATCTCCTGCTCACATGTCCCTTGCCTTTCCCCTTTTCATGCATGGAGTCCACGTCCTATGGGGACAGGGGTTGGGACTGACTTTGGCAGGATTGGCAGAAAGAGGGGCAAGCTGGCAGGGTAAGTCTCCTTGTCGTCTTCATCATCCAGAACATTAAACACATTGTAGTACAGCTGTTAGGGAGGTTTAGTAACCTCAGAATCAGCAGCTGTCTGACTATAAAAAAGATGAGTCTATATCAGGGGTCGGCAACGTTCGGCACGCGGCTCGCCAGGGTAAGCACCTTGGCGGGCCGGGCCAGTTTTATTTACCTGCTGACGTGGCAGGTTCGGCCAATTGCGGCCCCCACTGGCCGCGGTTCGCCGTCCCGGGCCAATGGGGGTGGCGAGAAGCGGCACGGGCGAGCGATGTGCTGGCCGCGGCTTCTCGCCGCCCCCATTGGCCCGGGACGGCGAACCGCGGCCAGTAGGGGCCGCGATTGGCCGAACCTGCCGCGTCAGCAGGTAAATAAACTGGCCCGGCCCACCAGGGTGCTTACCCTGGCGAGCCGCGTGCCGAACGTTGCCGACCCCTGGTCTATATCATCTAAGATTGCAGTTAAAATGCAACCAGTTAAATGCAACCCCAGTGGATCACCATTTTCCCTCCAATGATTTATGGGTTGATGGGTATTGGTAGTGCTGTTGGAAAGTACATTTAATTTTGTATAGTTAAAATTACTTCTGTTTATAATTCAAAGAAGCATCATATGCCTCCCTTTGTTTCGGTTTATTTTTGAGTCTCCCCTTACTATCTTTTCTATTGTCCCCTCTCTCAAAATCTAGGCATCTGTAATTCATTTAAATTTTTGCTTCAATTATATTCCCTAGTAAGCTATCCTTTGTGTTTATTACCCTTTGCAGAAGATGGTTACACCCACATTCTTTATTTAGATTGATTTCCCTAATTTCTTAGATTTTGTTTCTAAGATTTCAAATTCTGCAGATATAATATTCCAGGAAAGAGGATTACTGTGCTGGGATGGGCTTCATCTATCAAATACTGAGAAGATCATCTTTGTACATCATACGGCTAATGTGATAAGGAGAGCTTTAAACTAGATCTTATGGGGCTTGGCCAATGCACATCTAGCCTCAAATAAGGAAGTCAAGGGGAAAGGGCTAAATTCTTGAGAAGGGACCAGAAATCACAAATGCATTAAAGAGGCAAGAAGTAAAGTAACAGGGCAGTCTGCAAAACATCTTTGATGCCTGTATACCAATGCAAGGAATATGGGGAACAAGCAGGATGAACTGGAAGTCATGGTATATGAAGAAAGTTATGACTTAATTTGCATTGCAGAGACTTGGTGGGACAACTCCCATGACTGGAGTACCAGCACTGAGGGATATAGCTTGTTCCAGAAGGACAGGTATGAGAAAAAAAGAGGAGGCATTGTGCTGTACATCAAGAATGTATACACTTGCTCCAAGAGGAAGTAAGCAGAGACCTATTGAGAGTCTCTGGTGAGGCTAAAAAAGGAAAAGAATAGTAGTGATGTTATGGATGGGGGGGGGGGGTCTATTATAGCCAACAAATCAAAACAAGGAAGTGGATGAGGCATTCTACAAGCAGGTAACAAGATTAGCTAATACACATGAGCTAGTATTAATGGAGATTTTTCACTTCCCTGATAGCTTTTGGAAGACTATTACAGAAAAACATATTATGTCCAAGTTCTTAGCATGTAGAAGGGACAACTTTCTAATTCAGAAAGTTTTGGAAACAGTTAGGGGGGTTATCCATTTTGGAATTGGTGTTGACCAATAGGGATGAATTAGTTGTGAATGTGAATGTGGTTGGGACTTGGGAGGAAGTGATCATGATGTGATAAAATTCAAGATCCTGAGGAAAGGAAGACACGAAAACAGCAAAACAAGGACATTGGACTTCAGATTTAAACCAACTCAGAGAAATAGTAGGTAAGGTCCCATGGAAAGACCAATTAGGAAGAAAAAGAGTTGAAGAAGGCTGGCAGTTCCTCAAAGAAGTAATACAGTATTAGAGGCTCAACATTAAACTATTCCTATGCAGAAGAAAGATAAGAAGAGCCACAGGAGGCCAGCGGCGGCTCCAGATACCAGTGCTCCAAGCGCATGCCTGGGGCGGCAAGCCACGGGAGGCGCCCTGCCGGTCCCCGCGAGGGCAGCAGTCAGGCATCCTTCGGCGGCTTGCCTGCGGGAGGTCTGCCGGTCCCGCAGATTCGGCGGCAATTCGGCGGCAGGTACGCTGAAGCCGCGGGACTGGCGGACCTCCCGCAGGCATGCCACCGAACAGGAGCGCCGCCAGCTTTTCTGCTGCCCTAGGTGGCGGAAGGTCCTGCCCCAAAATGCTGCCCCCCACAGAGGCGGCGGAAGGTCCCGCCGCCAAAATACCGCCGCGGTCGCCGCCCCCCAAATTGTAGCGCCCTAGGCGAGTGCCTAGGTTGCCTAATGGGTTGTGCCGGCCCTGCCGCCGAATCCGCGGGACCAGGGACCTCCCGCAGGCAAGCCGCCGAAGGCAGCCTGACTGCCGTGCTTGGGGCGGCAAAAAAGCTAGAGCGGCCCCTGCAGGAGGCCAATATGGCTGCACAGTAGGACAATGGAACAGACAGCTTAGGGAGGTCATGAACGCTCCTTCACTGGAAGTTTTCATAAGGAGGATGTATAGTCATCTGTCCTGGATGGTTTAGACACAACAAATCCTGATCTTGGCAGGGGATTAGACTAGTTGACCCTTGTGGTCCCCTCTAACCTTCTAATACATTGGAGTTATTTAGCCCTTACTCCTCAGGATTCCAAGTTTGAATGTATGCTGATAGACTTCCAAATTATTCAGGACTTACCCAGACTACGTTGAACCAGCAAACCTGTTGAGATCATTAAGGTTATGTGATGTCAGCCAATGAAGAGCAGAAAATACAATTTGGATTAGACACGGCACTTTGGGCTTGCCTACACTAGGAAGCTGTACCACTGTTAATACACTGGTACTCTTAAAAGGGGGTACAACCCCACTAGTGTGGACACATCTTTATTGGTATAAAGGTGCTTTATATTGGCATAGCTATTCCTGTATGGGAAGGGGAATAACTATACCAGTGTAAGTCACTGTTACACCAGTATAACTGCATCCACCCAGGGCTGATCCACACTAAGCCCCCAGTTCGAACTAAGATACGCAACTTCAGCTACGTGAAGAACGTAGCTGAAGTCGAAGTATCTTAGTTCGAACTTAAAGGTACTTACCGCGGGTCCACACGTGACAGGCAGGCTCACTGTCGACTCCGCCTACTCCTCTCGCAGAGCAGGATTACCGGCATCGACGGCGAGCACTTCCGGGATCGATTTATCGCGTCTAGACAAGACGCGATAAATCGATCCCAGAAGATCGATTGCTTGCCGCCGAACCAGCGGGTAAGTATAGATGCACCCCCAGGGAATTTTACTTGTATAAATATAATGATAAAAATCTCACTCCGATATGTCACAGTTATACTGGTAAAATTTTTAAGTGTAGAGCAGGCCTTAATCCCTAACATGGTCAATTTTATCTTAACATATTCTTCACAATGGTATATCCAGCCTTAACTTCTCCTTTCTTGACTTGGTTCGTGTGGCGAATGACACAGTTATGTATATTATTTTTTTAAAGTATTATATGAACCTCAATTTATCTTTGCTATTATCCTGCCTTACTGCCGGGAGTTAAACCCAAGGAGGTTGTTAAAGGGGAAGCAAAGAGGAAAATGAAACTCTGACAGATAAAGCTATTTAAGGGAATGATGCGGGGAGCTATTAATTGGTAAATGCCCCTGCCTGGCTTCCAGCAGGCTGGCATGGTTTACTCTTCTCAAGACTGAAAGCCTAGGACCAAAGGGAATCCTGAACCATAAAGATGCTGGCATAGGGAAGAAGTGGGCGCTAAGTGGGCTGTCAATAGCAGCAACTAGAGATAAGTCGCTGGCAGATAGAGAGACACAAGTCCTGCAGCAAGGAGGTTGACTCCCACAACCGAGAGATGGGAATAAATTGTCCTTAGTTGAGCTCTGAATAGAGTGGTTAAGCTTAGGTAAGGATATGTGTGTACAGGACTCTTTGTATGCAGTGTTGTAGCTGTGTTGATCTCGGGATATTAGAGAGACAAGATGGGTGAGGTAATATCTTTTATTGGACCAACTTCTGTTGGTGAGAGAGACAAGCTTTTGAGCTTCCTGAGGAAGAGCTCTGTGTAAGCTCAAAAGCTTGTTTTTCTCACCAACAGAAGTTGGTCCAATAAAAGACATTACCTCGCCCATCTTGTCTCTCTATTGGATTCTTTGTTGTTTAAACCCGTTTTCCTAGATGCTATGTTCCTTTTGGCAAATAAATGCTACTTTGTTTTGAAGAAACTGTTTTTGAGTCACTTTAATCAGCTGGTCATTGGTCCCCAGAGGTAAAAGGCTTACAGATGCCAAACCCAGTTGAGCCTGCTGGGTTAACATGGTTGGTGGTGGTGGAATGCAGCCCAGAGATCTGGTCTAGCATGATTCCACCCAGAGGGTCCCCAAAGGAGTGCACTTGCAAAGGACAAAAAGGGGTCTAAGGCATGGCCTGCCCGGTATCCGTGACAGTTGGCTTTGTATAACAACTATATAAATTAGACAAGTTTTTAAATTTATTTTAGAAAAGAAATTAGTATTTTTTCATGGAACAAACAATTAGTATGTTTTCATGGAACATTATAAAATATTTCCCAATGAGACTGAAAAGAGCCATGAACTGGCTTACTGTCCTTACTTGTTTAAAATGGATATAGTAGTATTCACTCATCAGGTCTATTTTATACTTGTGATATTATTCTATTCAAATAATGCATATAATTTTACTGGTCAGATCTTTGGCTAAATATAGGAAATTACCTGCAATGATACTTCTCTAAAGGTGCCATCCTTCATGGTTCTGTAATCTCGGTCATATGCCCTAAACTATATGACTTCCAGCATTGACTGTAAAGGAAGAGCTCTACTGCTTTCCTCACCATTAGTTACACGCTGGCTAATATCCTATATCCTGGTTATGACTTTTTATTAAGTACAATAAACGGTGATAATACAGCAATAAAGGAACAAATGAAAAGACAAGTAAAAAAATTAAAATCTAAGATTCCGAAGTCAATGTTAACTCACACCTACATTATATACTCTATATATAGTTAGTCAGTGGTTCTCATTGATTGGGCAGTGCTGGCTGTCTCTAGGTTCCTAGTGGAAGGGGAGTTGTTGGGTGCTCTGTGTTTCCATAGCTCCTCTTCAGGCAAGCTCACAATGCGTGGGGCTTTGTGGCCTATGCGTACTCCAGGACCAAATCGAGTCTTAAAAACTGTATGTGACACATGGACCATAACAAAATTTTGTATTAGCATGGTCAGACCCCAGTACTCTTTAAAGACAGAAAGTTAGACTCGTTGCGGTTGCATGGGATGAAAGTGAGGGCAGAATTTCATTCAGAACTGCAACATTACAACAATCCATTCTCTTTCTAGTATAGCACTATTTTTCCATTTCCCATCTTTATGATTAAATATTGGAGCAACAAGGCAGCATTTGTTAGATATTTTAAGGAAAAGTTTGTGTGCTGATTCTTGGTCTAACTGTACTGTCATGGCTGCCTTTCTGCACACTTTTTTGTGCAATGAATTGTTATGTATTAACATGCAAGTGTAGATGAATTTATACCTACTCTTCAGATAAACTCTTCACTACAACAGCTGGACAGGCCAATAGCACAAATCTTGATCCACTTATTTTCTAATGTGGAATTTCCTAAATTAACTTTGCAATTTTGTCACACTCGGTGCACTGATGTGGTTTTTATTATTATATATATTATAACAACACCTAGAAGCTCCAACTGAGATTCGAGCTCCATTGTACTAGGTGCGATACAAACAACTAGTGAAAGTTAGTTCCTGACAAAAAGATATTATAATTTAAGGGGATGAAACAACGCGGGGTGAGACAGAAGTGAAGTGACTTTCTCAAGGTCATAAGCACACAGTGGAAGAGCCAGAATTAAAACCCAGGTCTTTTGATACCCAATCCATTGTCCAATATACTAGATCACCGTGTCTTTGTATTTGGACTACAGAAATAAATAATTACCCTGCTATTATTTTTACTAAGAAAGCAACAAACTCTTCATTCCTTGGAGTTTCTAAGATGTCTAGAAATGAATGAAAGAATATGGAGAAAATTGCAAAACAAAGCAATCAAAAATGACATATCCAATCCACAAATAAATTACTTAGACCTACTGCCTATTTAATGTAATTTATTCAGCTCTTGTTAGGCCATTTAACAATATAAAAGCGTTTGTCCTTTGCTAGACAAGTATTATAGGAGTTCTATCTGATCTTGTCACAAAATATAACTGTTTCTTACATGCAGTGTGCAAAATCCTCTGAAAAAATATATATATTCCTTAGAATTTATGTTATGGAGCTGTTTCAAAAGAGTTAAATTACTCACCCTCATCCTTCCATTTCTTATCGCTGGCCCATCTTCTGCTAACCTCAGCACATACAAATCCATTTTGTATTCTCTTCCTCCTCGAATACTAAATCCAAACCCTTTGGCTCCCTTCTCCATGTCAACAGTGAAATAATCAAAATCCTATATAGATACACAGAGTAAAAACAAATTAACTATGTGAATGGATTTGTGCACATTAAGGAAAAAAACACAACCACACCCTTTGAACATGTTTGAATGTGGAATTACCCAATATTCTTGTACGAAGAATATATTTTTACATAGGCAACAGGTGTGTACATATTTACATGGAGACAGCATGTGTGCCTGCTTTGAAAATATGGCCCTAGAAGTGAACTCTATAGAGGGTTGACCTAGGAATGTGGTGTTCGCTGAGGACTTCTGGAAACATGTGCCTCTTGATTTAATAAACTTTCTGCCATCTGCTTTTCCCCCCCTTATGCAAGGAAAGGGGGAGATTTTTTAACCCAAATTTGCACCAGATCCTTCAACCTTGACACCCATTAGTAAACACCACTCATGAGAACATTCCCATTCAAATCAACAAACTACTAACATAAGGCTTACTTCTGGGAATAAGCATTGCAAGATTGGGCTCTGTGTAAAAAGAGACATCTGGCTAATTTGTATATAGATTGTTTCTGCTGGCATAGATTATTTCACATCAAGTCATAACACACACAAGATTGATCTTCTGAAAAAGGAGAAGCTTCCTTTTCAGACACAAAGACATAGAGATATTTGTAATTTTTCTAATTATAAATAAGGTATGTTTTGTACAGTGGCAGAAAGATGATAATTTATGTAGAAGTTCCATCTGAACTGGATACAGCCAGAGTTTATTGATTTAGGGCTGGATTGTGCCTTTAAAGCACAGCCCGGGGTAAAAGACTATTTATGTTGCTGGTATACAGTGGTTTGAGAAGAATAATGTTCTGGAAAATGAGTTTTCTCATCATTATTTGAACTCCCCAAAATATAAAAAATAGTCTACCTGCAGCTGTAACAACAGTATTATAAATAGTGTTATTTTAGTGCAAAAATAACAGCACTTTACAAGCATTAATGAAGTTGGAATTAATTTCTTCTGCAAAAAAATAGAAATCATAATACAAATGTTCAGGTCAATTTAAAGACCCTGCTTTCAGAACTGTGATTATTTCACTTTGTACCTGGGGCTGCCTGTAATCTGACAGAGGATATTGCCTGGTGTCAGGAGAATGTTGTCTGTAATCTATTAAAGGTGGCTGCCTGTAGTCCAGAGGTGGTGGCTGCTGGTAATCCACTACTGGAGGATGCCTGTAGTCTAATGGAGGCTGTCTATAGTCCGCTGAAGGCTGCCTGTAGTCAGTAAATGGAGGTTGTCGGATGTCGGGTTTCACATCCTGTCTTGCTTTTACTTCTGACCTATAACTGAGTAAGTTAGAATGATTATTTTAATTCTTTAAAATTTCAGAAATCTGCACAACGCTAAAAGAATTTGCAGAAAGGCATTAAATGCAATACTGAGAGATAAAAAGCAACTGAACAGCTGTAAAATTGTGTCAAACTGGGCTTCACTGAGAGGCAGATGGTGCATTTGAGATGAGCTTTCCAAGGCAAAAATTGAGATATCTTAAATTAGAGCTTACTTTTAAAAATTTGGCCCTAAGTGACTTGTCCAAGGCAGTACAGTATAATTTCCCCATAGACCATAGTGGGATCAGGATTGGGCCCTAAATGGAAGTGACAGGAACAGAACCCAGGAGTCCTGACTCCCATGTACCTTGTCTAATCCAAAGACGAAATTTCTCAGAAGAAAATATAATACAAAGCAAAAGACTGAATTTGTTTATTGTTTTCCAGAACTTAGAGTGCAGTAGACTAAATAAGGATTTAAAATATTGAAGAGATTCAGAGGTTTACAGCCTCTATATTTTACTAATGTAAAAGCTATATATTTTTTGGTGAGCTCTCAAATTCAGAAACGGACATTTTCTTTGTACCAGCCATTATCTGGCTAATAGAAAGAAATCATTGATATAGTATCCATTAATATAGTGTACACTAAGTGCTCTGATTCACTGCAAGATCTTATTGTAGCAATTCCTAGTAAGCCATTCTAGGATTTAAATACAGATCTAGAATATGATGCACATTTATGAAGGAAGGAAACAGAATTTGGTTAATAAGGATTTAATACTTTATAAATATTGTTTTAATTGCTAACTAGTTGAAAGAAGATGCTAACAATCTTTTTTGTCTGATGTGTATTTCAGGCTCTGCTCTAATAAAGCTTCAGCATACCTAGTAATAACACTCATACCATGAAAAGAGAATCTGTACTAGGTTTTCAGGGAAAATGCTTAGTTATGCAAATGAATGTATTCAACATGTGGAATTAATCTGAGCATTGTTTTCTGCCTTTGTTCATTTTTCCCTGGAAATAACTTGCATAATGTGTTAGATGGCTTTGTCTTAGGCTACAACATAGACACTTTATTGATACAGTACATTTCTGTAAACTAGCCATTCCTAGCTATATTTCCAACCAGACAAACAGAGATAAGAGGGAAAATGATTTGAAACTTGAATTATTTTCATAGAGATTGCAAACATAGACCTGACACATATACTATTAAAACTTGTACAAAGTATTCATAATGGGATCTGCTTTTTTATATCAAAGCTTCTTATCTTCTTTACTTCTTTAGTATATTGATTCCATGTAACAAGGACATAGAGAATCTAGGCTTATTGTAATATTGAGTCTGTTTAATATAAGAAAAGTAAATTTATTGCTTGTAATTTAAAAATATTAAATATGATTTAGGATTTTGACTGACTGATACAGAACAACAACTTTTTTCTGGTGAATAACTATATAAACAAATTGTAACATATTAAAAATGGGTAAAATACTACCCAATGTCAGCTAATAATAGAATTATTTCTGGAACACTGGACAACTTAACACAAGTTCACAATATACTGGCATATCAGTATCCCAGAAGATGATGCTATGCTATACACAAGTTATAACAATAATATTTTTTGTTGAATATGTAAAAGGTGTGTTAATGCATATACCTTACTGGACATTCAGTAACATAGTGGCCAGATCATCCTTTAAGAACTTAAAAAAATTAATATAGTTTATATGTCACAAACTAAGGTCCCAATCCTGCAAACATTTATTACCGAGCATTGTGCTGGTCAATGGGACTTCTGATGGGGCTTGAAAAGCATTTTTAGGATTGGGTTCTACAGTTACTTTAGCAGAAGCACGTATCTTTCTGGAGCTGGCACTGTCAGGCAAGTGTCTAATGAAATGTAAGGAAAAGGAACTTGAAAAACTGTATAAGTCAGTGTGTGACTGGCGGGTGCAATCGCTGCTTACTCCAGGTTTTTGCAGGACTGGCAGGTCGCCACACTGGCTGCATGGTTGCAATGCCACTGAATGTAGGGGTATCAGGGCCAAAATTCATGGAGTGCTCTTGCGATCTGGCACATGGGGTGTCTGTTCCTGTGTGGTGGAGCACAGGGGAGTCTGCTGAGAACTCAACTCTTGGCAGCATCATCTCATGCACTGTGTGGATAAGAGAGAGGAAAGACTCCCTGGCTGAGGGAGACCCAGTGTCCTTGCTGTGCGGGAGATGACTGGGGACCAGAATTTAAAATCCGTTTCCACTCCCAAGTAATATCTATATGGTGATACCAGTAGAAATGGAGGAGAAAGGCATTTTGGATAAGTAAATATTACGGCTGTCAATTGATCACAGTTAACTCAAGTGATTAACTCAAAACAAATTAACTAGATTAAAAAAATTAATTGTGATTAATTGTAGTTTTAATCACACTGTTAAACAATAATAGAATACCAATTTAAATGTATTATAAATATTTTTGACTGTTTTTCTATATTTTCAAATATATTGATTTCAATTACAACACAGATTACAAAGTGTACAGTGCTCACTTTATATTATTATTTTTATTACAAATATTTGCACTGTAAAAAAGATAAATACAAGAAATAGTATTTTTCAATTCACCTCATACAAGAACCTCTTTAGTGAAAATGCAACTTATAAATGTTGATTTTTTTTTGTTACATAACTTCACTCATAAACAAAACAATGTAAAACTTTAGCGCCTACAAGTCCACTCAGTCCTACTTGTTCAGCCAATCATTAAGACAAACAAGTTTGTTTATATTTACAGGAGAAAATGCTGCCCATTTCTTATTTACAATGTCACCTGAAAGTGAGAACAGGTGTTCGCATGGCACTTTTGAATCCGGTGTTGCAAGGTATTTACGTGCCAAGTATGCTAAACATTTGTATGCCCCTTCATACTTTGCCACCATTCCAGAGGACATGATTCCATGCTTCTGTCATCAGTATGGAAGTAGGACTGAGTGGACTTGTAGGCTCTAAAGTTTTACATTGCTTTATTTTTCAGTGCAGTTATGTAAAAAAAAATCTACACTTGTAAGTTGCACTTTCACAATAAAGAGATTGCTCTACAATACTTGTATGAGGTGAATTGAAAAATACTATTTATATTTGTAATAAAAAATAATAATATAAAGTGAGCACTGTACACTTTGTATTCTGTGCTGCAACTGAAATCAATATATTTGAAAATGTAGAAAACATCTAAAAATCTTTAAATAAATGGTATTCCATTATTGTTTAACAGTGCAATTAAAACTGCCAGTAATCACATTTTTTTTAATCTCGTGATTAATCGCGATTAATTTTTTAAATTGTTTGACAGCTCTATAAATATGATTTGTGTATTAAGCATAGGTGACTTACAGGGCATAGCACCTGATCTACAATAAAATGCAGAAACTCTGGCACTGGCATTTATTGTTTATGGGCCATGGCCTGGCTGAGGTACATTACTCGGTCAAGTTTAGCATAAAGACTGACATTGTAATCAGTTTTATTTGACAAGCCAAAAAATTAATCCAATGACAAAATAATGTTGAACAAAATCACATAATGTAAGAACTATTGTATTATTCCACAACCTAAATCTATTTCAAATACATTCTGATCTTAATGTAGCTGGTCACAACACTCTAGATTTCCTCCTAGCCCACTAAATAATACACTGTATCATTTCATTCAAACTATGTCGTATACACAAAAAATCATACATGTATTGAGAGCTAAACTAGAGAAATCAGCTGGGGAAAAATCAGTTTGCTGTAGATAAAATCCGTTGTTGAACTGAAAAATATTGTATTGACAACAGTGCTTTACGATGCAGAAGACATGGAGGTGGGTGTGTGGGTTAAAAAGAAGGCCATTTCACCAAGAGCATACTAGATATAAATGTGTTTCGTAAATGTCAGGAACATAAAAATGAAGTTTATTAACAATGAAGTTATGAGCAAGAGATACTAGAATATGCTTTAGTTCTCTGGCAAAAAATATCACGCCAGTAAATAGTTCTGAGAATCTGAAGTTTTAACACAGCGCTCCCTGTTTCGGGAAAGTTTTGATCCTTGTGTAGACCGACGTCTCTCACACATGTAGGTGAACGACACTTTTCAGTTTAATCGAACACACAATTTATGTTTTATAAATGTTGCCACTCAAATGTTGGCAACAGGTAACATGATAGGTCACAGTAGTTAGAAACAGAGAGAAGGTCGATTGGATCAGGTCTCACACTGTACCTAAAGGAAGCAGAACGTGGAGCAGCTGCTCTTACCTGTTTTCATGTCCTTGTAACTGGAGAGGTTGTGGAGGTGGTGGCTGTACTACGGGACTGTGGTGTGCTACAGGGCTCTGCTGAGCCATGGGGCTGTGTTGCTGTGCCATTGGGCTCTGTTTCTCTGAGCTTGGTGCTGAAGCTGGACTGTTCAGCTCTGCATAATGGGAAACTGGAGATTAAAGAGCTGTCACAGTGTGGCATTTAATAAAGGGCAAAGGTAGACAATAATCATTTTTGTAACACTCTACCTCCAATTATTTATGTTTTGTTGCTTTTATTATAATTATTATCATAATTAGATTTTAAGACATCTGAACCTACTGGACTTCATTTGATCTCCTCTGAGATCTATAATCTTGGTCACTTTTACAACTCAGGCTCACAAATCTGTTATTTAAAACTCAACTGAACTGGGCAAAGAGCTGCTGTGGTTCATAGTTTCTTTTAAAAGCCTATAACTACTGATATTTGGAAACTTTTCATTTTGGGAGACTGAAGAATCTTACTGCTTTCATTACAGTTATGGGATGACAAACTGTTGCAACAAGATTTAAAATGCTTTTGTTTGTTCCTGCTGCTTTTGAAGTCAAATGGAGTTTTGAGCTGTCAGGTTGGGTAACGGACAGTGGAGCCAGTCTTTATAAATACATATTAACCAGCTCTTCTTATCATTTATATCACAATAGCATGCAAAATATCCTAAGAGCTCTACAACTGTACACTGTAGAAACCCAGTCCCTTCCCCAAATACCCAACATCTAAAAAGATGAAGGGTAGGGAAAGGCATACAACATACAAATAAAGTGCTAGACTGTAGATTCACCACAAACAAGGGGGACTAATCTGCCTTCAGGTTTCCCCTTGCTCTGGGTTGAGGGAAGAAGCAATACCCTGCACTAGGCTTAGTGATACAGATTATTTCCCCCAAGGTCTGGGATGTACATTTATGTGTGTGTGGGATGGGAGGGAGGGAGAGAGTGCCTGGGCTCTGCTCACAAGCACAAGAGGGGATAGAGCAGCTCTGCAGAAGCTACTTATTGCTAGATGCTACTACACACAGTGTGCATAGCTGGTGTAGGGACATGAGGGGCTGCAGCTGGACAAGCGGGGCCACGATCTGTCTCAAACTGATCAGCGAAAAAACCAGCACATGTTTAAAAAGGGTTGGTGTGTGTGTAATATATATATATATATATCCACACACACCCATACACACACATGTACTTCTAGACTCATATATATATGTACATATACACACACACAAACAGTCCTCAACAGCTGTCTATCAAGCCATTGTTAGTTCCTTTTATAAGATAAAGTGGCATTACTATTAACTAGTTAATTTGATCTAGGGCTTTTTTGTTAATTTAACAATTTCCTATTGACTATATATTCAACTTTCCATAACAATTGACTATTTTATACCTATGACTATTTTCAAAGTTTGATTCTTTTAGCATAATTTTTTTTAAATATTTGTCTAATTTAGGACAAATTGTCAAAAATACCTCTAAATTTGCCTTCAAAAAGTTTGAGGCTGAAGGCACAGACAACACTGGTGTGTGTACATTGCATATTTACATGTCTACAAGCACAGTTTGCATGTACAAGTGTGATTTGTGCTTCAAAATTTCGGAGGCTGGTTTGAAAATATGATCCCTCATGCCTATGCTAGACACTTATAAACACCAGTCAAATCATACATTAATACTACTGCTTAGCATTTCTATAGCACTTTTCACCTGAGTGCACTTCACAAAGCTATTAGATACTATTACCCCTTTTTATTAATGGGGAAACTGACATTTGAGGTTAGGTAAGTGCCTAGTGTCAGTGAGTCAGTAGCAGAACTAGGAATAGAATCCAAGCCTCATGATAACTGTGCTGTAACCTCTAGAACAGAGGTGGGCAAACTATGGCCCGCGGGCAACGTCCTGCCCGACCCCTGAGCTCCTGGCCGGGGAGGCTAGCCCCCAGCCCCTCCCCTGCTGCCCCCCCTCCCCTGCAGCCTTAGCTCGCCGTGCTGCCAGCGCTCTGGGCTGCGGGCTCCTGCTGTGCAGCGCAACAGCATGGCTGGCTCCAGCTAGGCGGCGTGGCTGCCAGTCCTGCTGCTCTGAGCGGCATGGTAAGGGGGCAGGGAGCGGGGGGGTTGGATAAGGGGCAGGGAGTCCCAGGGGGCAGTCAGGGAGGAGGGGGCGGTTGGATGGGGTGGAGGTTCGGGGGGGCGGTCAGGGGTTGGGGAACGGGGGGGTTGGATAGGCGTGGGAGTCCCGGGAGGCTTGTCAGGGGGCAGGGGTGTGGATAGGGGTCAGGGCAGTCATGGGATAGGGAACGGGGGGGGGGAGGGTTGGATAGGGGGTGAGGTTCCGGGAGGGGCAGTCAGGGGGTGGATAGGGGGTGGGGACCAGGCTGTTTGGGGAGGCACAGCCTTCCCTACCTGGCCCTCCATACAGTTTTGGAACCCCAATGTGGCCCTCGGGCCAAAAAGTTTGCTCACTGCTGCTCTAGAACAATCCCTTCTCACCAGCAGCTCCAGAGTCTGCCCATGTTGCAACACTCAACATTTTAGATGCGCTTCTGCTTTTTCTTTTCTATGTAAATTAATCAGTGTCACCAGGGGTGGACCTATTTGCTAGTATACATTTTTGATAGCTAAATGCCTGTACAAGGCTGCTTTCAATGGCATAGCATGGATTATACACTATATAACCCATGCCTGAAGAGGTTTACAAAACAGATCTCTGGTTAATGTATGCCACTAACTTTAAATCTCTTTCTGAACAAAAGAAAGAGTCTGAACAAATTTGAACTGGACGTATGGATCTAATTGCTATTTGGAACGGGTGAATGCTTTAAGGAGTATCTGCTAAGAAGAGCTGACCTGTGCTCTTCCTGTACGTTTAGGTGTTTCTTCACATTGAATTCATTTACTGACATAGGGGCAGCATTATCCAGGGCCAGTGTCTGCCAATTTCCGCTATATACCAGTAGAAGAGCATTATACTCAGTATGAGTTAAGCTGATAGCACCGACAGAGCTGAAGGTCATCTAAAAAGCACACAGATCAGCAAGTGATCTCATTGGTTTCTGTATTTGACATTCCTATCCACACTAGTATTCTGCTACTGGGACTTAAAGTCACAGTTTCATTAATGCAATGGAATTCATATACGAGCACTGCAGCTCTTTCAACTTAAATTACATGAAGCTCACATCAAAGAAACTCCACTGATTGGTTTGCAGGGTGATGCCCACAATAATGAATCTGTTACCTTGTCTGCATCTGACAAACTGAGCCCTTTGGAGCTTGGTTCTCCCCTACCTTGCATAGTCACTTATATCTGTGCAAAACAGTATCAAATCAAATTTCTCCCTTTGCTCCAGTGGTGGCATTTTATATCCATTTTTGCAGTCACTCACTACAGGTATAAATGAATACACAAGATGACAGTTTATGAGTCACTTATTTCCCACTGGCTAAGGACTTGATTTTGTTCTCTTACACTTGTGAAAATAAGGAGTAACTCAATTGAAGTCAGTGGAAATCAATAATATAAAAAGGAGTGAGCTCAAAATCAGGCCTTTTAGTGAGTATTTTACATCCATGTCAGAAGGCAGTTCTTCCACAAGTCTATAGCACACACACTGCAGTACTCCCTATGCCATCAGGTTTCTTTAGGTTCTTTGAAACGTACATCCACAATTAGATTGTTTTCAAGAATTCAGATAATATTCTAGCTAGTTCTAGGGTTGCAGCTGTAACCTTTTTGTACAGCATATGCAAGCTTCAAAACAAAAACTCTACAAACTAACTGGAGATAACATAACTTTCTTCCTGGGCTTTAAGACTTAATTACTTACCCTCCTGAGGAATGATGCGAAGTGTTACACTAAGACCTGCATCTTTAATTAGCTTCACAATGTCTGCATGAGGCATGTTAATAATAGACTGGCCATTCACAGCTAAGATCCGGTCTCCGACTTTTAGTTTCGTACAGCGATCAGCAGGACTTCCATCAATTATCCTCCCTATTTTATGGGGTACAGCTAGATAGGGAAAAATATTTATAGTTAACAAATGTTACAGTAGGTGGTGGTATCCACAGACAAACAGATGGCCACATTTTCAAGAATTTCCCAGGTAAATTAAAAAAAAAAAACAAATAGGTGCACAGAGCCAGTTATTATTTGTATTGCTATTGTGTCTATAGGTCCCAGTGAGGGTTCAGTACCCCCTTGTGGCAGGTGCTGTACAGACACGAAGTACAAAGACAGTCCTGCCTCAGAGTGCTTACAAACTTGGCAGATGATAAGATGCTACAAGCGGGCAAAACAAACAGATGTGGGGAATGGCAGAAGAATGCAATAGTGAAAGTTTACATTTTGCACAATAAATAGTAATCACACCTGGCCACAGATCTCTCAATGTACAGAATTTCTTTTATTTTTAGATTTTATTATAAAAGTACAACCTAGAGATTATTTCCTTTATATTCATATTTTTTAATATGGAAAATAATTTGAATAGATGCATTCAACATACTGTTCTCGCCCCCTCCTTATATACACTCAAAGACAAAATGCAAATCATACCAGGGATTTATTGCAGTTTGCATATTCACATGTCAGGGTGAATGTACTGTTACAGTGTAAGCAGTGTATGGCACATGTATGTGCAGTATGCATATACAAATATGTAAAGTCTAGTCTTATAACATTTTCAGCTCAAACTTGTTTCTATGCTACCTTCCCCTTCATTCTCTAATTCTTTCTGTGTTCCATCTCATTCTCCCCCTCATATTTTCTTGTCCTGTGTCTTTTCCCTATTTCCCAATGTTCTTCCAAGCTCTTTCTCCACCCATCTTTTCTTGCTATGCAATCTCTGCTCCTTATCTCAGATCACTTTGCTTATTCACTAGATCTCGTCTACAGCTATTCCTTTCTCTTCTTGTCCCTCAGCCCACACTCACCAATCTCACTTCTTTCTCCCTTTCCGTTACACGCACACACTCATTCCAATGTAACTTAATTATCTAACCTGTTCCCATCCCTATGCTGAGTGTCTCCCAGACACCCCATACCTAGGTCTTAGCACCCTTAGCACAGAATTCCTAGATCTCACCACCTTCCTCCCTCTTCAGCAGAGGTGGCTGTTGGAAAGCTCCCCTTTTCAAGACCATCTGCATGGTGTGTGAGCCCTTTGGGTTTTCTCCTCCTGCCTACTTGCTGCTTGCCCACCTTTCAGCTATATCATGAGTGGATGTGACTTCCAGGCCTGCTGAGGAGGCCAGCCAAGACTTGGAACACAGAAATGATGATCCATGGACATGGCACAAAAGCAATGCAACCCACTCTCGTTGTTACAGGGTTTGCATTTTGTGGGGGAATAATTTGTTGCCCCTATAAATCAGGTTCACTCTGCAGTTCCAAATCCCACCAATCCTTTCCAACATGCAAAAGGACTCCTTAACTGGGCTGTAACCCATTATTTTCCCTTTTTCTTTATTCCAGAGATGTACCTGAAACAGTTTGGTAAAGAGCTACTCAGTAGTGTTGTGTTATTCATATGCAAAGGGCAGGTAACTATCGATAACAAGCATCTCTACATCTCTGGACAGCTGGATTTCTATTAAAAATCTGGGTGGCTAAGGAACTATCTGTTTCTTATACTACACTTATATGACACTCACTACCAGGTATCTGAGTACCTTACACGCTTTTATCCTTACAACACCACTGTAAGGTAGGGAAATACTGTTAGCCCCATTTTACACATGGGGAACTGAGGCAGAAAGGCTAAGTGATTTGTCCAGGGTCATACAGGAAGTCTGTGGTGGAGGAATAACTTGAACCTATGGCTTCCCAAGTTCGTGGCCTAACCACTGGACCATCCTTCCTCTCACCAAAGAGTAACGCAGCCAGTAGTTACCGAGGAGAACTAAGTGGTTTATTATTAACGGTTCCAGGTTTAGGATTAAACTGGCAGGATTTCTTTTCCGGAACCCAAATTTTAAAAGTAGGGTTAAACACAAAATCTCCTCCTGATTTTTTAAAAAGATGTCCTTTGATGGCCAGTCACAATTCACAATCTTATCTGAGTCATTTGCTGATTACATTGCACCACCAACCGATCAGAAGGTTTAAATATTTTCAATGCTGGCTAATCTAGTCTGCTAATAAAAGGCCTCCTACTGGCCACTGAACATCAGCCAGCACCACAGCAATAAAGGAGCGGCATGAATTCCTACGGCCAATTCTCAATAGCTGCCCCAGTCTCCAAAACATGAAAAGAGACCATTGAATTCCTACCATTGTCAACAATGTAGTTTGAAGTTTACCGTCAAATCTGAATGGAGCAACCTGTATGGAAGAGGTCATTAGTGGTGCATATGAGCACTATAATTATCTGGTCTTTTAGAGAAATTATCTGCTTTGATTTAAAACCTAATAACTCCTGAAAATGACACTTGCAAAATAACAAGTTTTAAAACTTGGAAACAAACCAAACCACAGAATTTACTATTCATTATGTGCCTTGTTTTTTAACTCAAATTTAACCAACAATGATTCCTAAAATTGAGATTGTCTATTTATTATTGGGCCTCCTTAAACTACTTTTTAAAGAACTGGACTAGATTACAAAATTAATGAAGCTATGTTTATTTATATCAGCTAAGGATCTGGCCCATTATTTGGATGTTAGTTCTATAATATAAAAAGACTGGGACAGAAGAACAATTGCTTTATTGTTGTTTTCTTTACTAAAATCTATATTTTTTTATCCTAGCAACTAAAGAGAACTGTACAGAGAAAAAGATACATTTACAAACATTTTTACAAATATCTTAGCATTCACTGCTAGTATAAAATGAATCGTTAACAGATGATATGTTCAGAATAAAAGTGTCCACAAAACAAAGTTAAAATTCCCTTTCCTTTTATAAAGGTTCGCCGAGGTGACTGTACAAACTCACCTTGCACATCGCTTATGCAATCACAATTCACAAACCCCCAATACAACTTTTGTTTCTATTATTGAAGAAAACACTATTCATGCCATTCGAGCCCTTTCTGAAATGCAGCAAATCATTAATTTTCTGAACTGAAGATACAGGTAACTACTCTGAAACTCAATCCACAGTCAGACTGCATGCTTCTTTAACATTATGCTTCAATCAAGAATACAAATTTAGCTATAGCTTTAGTAATACTGACACAATTAGAAGAAGAAGGCTAACGGCATATTGGGCTGCATTAGTAGGAGCATTTCCAGCAGATCGAGGGAAGTGATTATTCCCCTCTATTCGGCAGTGGTGAGGCCACATCTGGAGTATTGCATCCAGTTTTGGGCCCCCCGCTATAGAAAGGATGTGGACAAATTGGAGAGAGTCCAGCGGAGGGCAACAAAAATTATTAGGGGGTTGGGGCACATGATTTATGAGGAGAGGCTGAGGGAACTGGGCTTATTTAGTCTACAGAAGAGAAGAGTGAGGGGGGATTTGATAGCAGCCTTCAACTACTTGAAGGGGGGTTCCAACGAGGATGGAGATAGACTGTTCTCAGTGGTGGCAGATTACAGAACAAGAAGCAATGGTCTCAAGTTGCAGTGTGGGAGGTCTAGGAAACACTATTTCACTAGGAGGGTGGTGAAGCACTGGAATGGGTTACCTAGGGAGATAGTGGCATCTCCATCCTTAGAGGTTTTTTAAGGCCTGGCTTGACAAAGCCCTGGCTGGGATGATTTAGTTGGGGTTGGTCCTGCTCTGAGCAGGCAGTTGGACTAGATGACCTCCTGAGGTCTCTTCCAACCCTAATCGTCTATGAGTCTATGATTTTTATGAACTCAGGTACTTGCAGAATGCACCGTTGCTTGGGAAATAAGTACCCATAGGGTGGCACTTTGTTTGAAACCTTTCTTTACATTAAAATCTAATGAATTATGAGTAATCACATTTTGTACAAAAATACAGAGTTTATTCTGCCACTGTTGCAGTTGCATAACTTCCACATGTGTATGCTGATGGAAGACTAAATACCCAAAAGGAATAAAACAGCAAATTGACAGTGAAATAATTTACATTTATAAAGTACCTTGTCATCAAATCACTTCATAAACTATATACTACATCTACAATAATAATTTAACCCGTGACTGAAATGCGGCCACCTCTGGCCTGGAATGCCACAGCTGTATCACATTACTAGAGCAGTAGTACACAATAGATCAGAAAGCAAAGCAGCCCCTTTGGGGAATTTAAGTAGGAAGAAAGTACTCGGACTATCCAGGCTGGAATTTGGCTAGAACACCCTGGCTAAAATTCCTGTGCTTGCCATTGCTAACCTAGAGATAATACTGTCAATAGCACAGGGTCCCATAAAGCTATGCAGGGTCACTGGTTTGGTACTGATTCAGAGGAAAGAGTGCCTCTTATTGAATAACTAACACAACTTCACTAAGCTACTCCGTGGAGGTCTCCCATCCAAGCAGTAACCAGGCCTGATGCTGCTCAATTTATGAGTCCATAGCTGGAGATAACAAGGCTACTGGACATGAGAAATAAGTCTAATTCAATTGTAAATTGGGAGGGGAGAAGCAGAGGTGAGTTTGTTTTTTTTGCTTAAAGGTTTACACACCATTGCAAAACTTTTACACTTAAGTGCTATGTATTGAATGGGAAAAAGTGACTTTCAGCAGCTGTTAGAAACAGTGTCCTGCCTAACAAGGTAGAAAAAAGGCAGTGAGATTTCTGTTCTGATAATGTAATGCTTCTATCTTGATGCTTCTTTGGTACATTGTTTTGTCACCTGATATCCAGATTGGGAGGCTCTGTAAGATTCTCTCCAATATGTACCATTTAATTAAGCTTTGGTTAAAGTGCTATTTTTTTTCTTGATTCACTTCTTGATAGTTACTTTTGTCCAAACAAAACAATTTGGAACCTGTGGCTTAAAAAAAATGCACAAAACACTTTAGCAGGGGATGAATGTTTCCACTTGTCTTTGAAGTTCTTTACTAGTCTGTTCACCCCTTTGTATAAGGAATTAAGTGGAAGCAACTCTCCAAATATTTTTCTTTTGAACCACAGTGACTCTAGTCTGAGACACATTCTGCAGAGAGAATTCTGTCTTCTTATCTCTCATCATTGCAGCAGCCGGACTGTAATTCATATTTTGCAGATGTCCAAGCCTGCAGCAATCATGGGGGAATATTGTGACACATGGTTTTAAGAGCCCCACTTTATTTTCATTCCCTTTGGATGTGGATGAATACATGCTCATCCCACTGTAAAGAGTGATAAAAGATCCTATGTAGCTTTCTTTTGAGGGTAAGTAACTTTATTTGTGTCATCAGATCCCACAGCGTATAACCTACATGGGTGAAAATTCATGCTGAAATATATGCTTTATATAGGTCAGTGTATGATTAATAGTTAGGAATATGTGAAATTAATGTAACAATAATGTATGAAATATGCTCTCTCTCTTCAGGAAGGTGTATTTTCCCCCCATTAATCTGAAATCCTCTCAAAATGTGACAGTTGTTTCAAAGTGATAGTCATGCTTAAGCTCTTCAGGTCTCGTTAATACGTTTATTTATTTTTCAGACCACGCTGTTCCTCTGCCTTCACTCAGTGGTGTTGAGCATCCAGGGCTCAATCCTGCAAGGTGATGAGTTTTTTGGCTCTGATGAAGTGACACACTTCAGCATGTGCTTCACTGTGTGAGTAGTTCCATAGACTTCAATGGGACTACTCACATGGTTGAAGCTGTGTTGGACTGAATTGTGCTAGAGTCCTAATCAGTACCTTGCAGGAACTAGCCCTTAGATTTCACTCATCCTAATTAAACTCCCCCTGCAGTTTCAGTCTGATACTTTATTTTATTTCCTGAGCGAGGCCTCAATCCTGCAAAAGGATCCTAAACCACAGACCCTTAACCACCCCGCAGTGTCCCATTAATTTGGTCAGGGAGTAGAGCTTGTGCCTGTAGACCTCTTTGTAGGGTAGCAGCTTTATGCTGTTTTGCAGTGTTGCTCTATCCTGTTAAGCAACTGCCATGTTCTGTCCTAGAGGTGGCTGCAATTATCCTAATTTGCCCAAGCACTTCAAAATGAAAGGAATTATGAAAAGTAAGATGATGTATTTTATCATATCATAAAATGAATAATCTTATTATAGCTAGTAAGGATTATTTGTTGAGTTTGATAGTTGTCCTTTTATTTTGGCTATTGCCATTTCTCTCTCTTAACTTCCTTTGCTCTAACTACCTTGCTCATTTGCTGCAGGTAACCCACAGCAAAACAGGCTAATTCAACCAGACTTGGATTAGAAAAAAAATTCAGTTTTCACTTTACAAATCTGTTATGGCAGAAAATTATCGCTTTTGGTGACATTGGCAGAAAATTGGCATTGTGAGATGCAGCTGCTGAAAGTCTGTAAAAGTTTAAGAAAATTGTAGTAACATAGGAAAATTACATAACCAAATAGGCAAACAATGAAACAAAGAGTAAGCAGCTGGTACTTTAGATGTGGTACCATGCCAGCAACGAGGTTCCTATCAAACAAATCTCCCTTTAAAAATAAAGTCACATACTGTAATTAAGTGAACCATTACAAAATAGAACTAGTTCAGTGAACAAGACAAACTATAATTAGCAACGACATGCCCAGAGCAACCTACAATTTTTAATGTATTTACATTACATTCTATTTAGTGTCCGTGATAGAGGGTCTATCAAAAAGGGTTCTGAGTAAATACTAAATATCAAATACATTTGTAACCAGTAAAATATTAATAGTGCCAACTTAGCAGCTTTGCACAATTACTGTGAAAATTCACTACCCTGGGCACAAAATCCACCCACATGCCCTTTATCATGCTGATTGGGGTTAGTGAAAAAAATCATATTTTGCTTTCCCATTAAAAAAAATTATCCACCCAATGAATGAAGCCATAACCCCAGATCCCAAAGTGGAATGGGAAGCTTGCACTCTTACAGCGTAGCAATCTTACAGCAGTGGATGCTGGCAAATGTGCTCACAAGGGACCTGACCTTTCTGCTGCCCCTTTTGTAAAAAATGAGTGCCTGTTTGATGACTTGACTCCTGGGAGCCTGCAGTGGGCCCATCCCCCCTCTTTGTGCCCCTGACTCCCATCCCCAAACAGGGAGACAGGGAGGAACCGCCCTAGGAAAGCTGCCCTCCTATACTGCTTAGCCTTTAATTACCTTGGCCAGTCATGGGGCTGGACCTCCTTCTTGGGATAATCCTTCTCCTCTATTGCATACCCTCTCTCCTCTGCCACCGCTGCCTCCTCCTGCTCCTCCAGCTTCTCTGCCCCCAGACTGCGCAGTGAGAGTCTGATAAGCGGCAAGCTGCGGCTATTGCCAGCAGGGTTTTGTGGTGCTGGATTCACAGCAAAAGCCACAGGTTGTGTGTTGCGCTCCAACTGCCCCCATGGATCCTGCTGGCACACTCTAGGTATCTAGAGTGCATTAACGCAGTCCAGCACGGTCCACATGTAGCTAGAATGCAACATGCAGCCTGTGGCTTGGGCAGTGAATCCAAAAGCATTTTAACCCCATTCAAATTTTCCATGACTTGCCTACTATCAGACCCTCACTGTGCAGTCTCTGCATGTGCCACTGGGGCAGTGGAGAAGAAAGCCCCAGCGGCCACCCTATTTGCTGTGTTTGTTGGACCTGAGTGATGGTGAGTGACACACAAATATTGTTTTACATATGTGTGTGTGCGCACATGCTTCAGCTTGCAAAATTAGTAGATTTAAACCCGAATTACTAATTTCATAATTACATTAAAATCAGGATGATTATGAAAAAATTAGAGAGGGTGGCATCTCTGCAATGTTTGCAGAATTTGTGAAGTTGGCCAACGAAGGGGTGCCTGAAGCATTTGCATTAGGAATACAAATTGGCCTAGGACCCACTGCTACACCAGTGCTCGATGTCTGTCCTGGCACAGTGTGATGATTAGCACCAACCATATTTAAGGAAAATCAAGATAGGGCTTGAATTCTGAATTTAGGAGTCAAAGGGATGGGACACATTTTTAACATAACACTGATTAAAAAGTGTGGAAGATCTGATTTAGTTAACTAATTTATTTACAGCTCTCTGTAAACTATTTTATTTTTAAAGACACTT
Source organism: Emys orbicularis (assembly GCF_028017835.1). Classification (NCBI taxonomy): domain Eukaryota; kingdom Metazoa; phylum Chordata; order Testudines; family Emydidae; genus Emys; species Emys orbicularis. The sequence continues at coordinate 26,716,029 of NC_088683.1, read as the reverse complement.
AGTAATATTTCTATATTTTAAAGATAAAACTAGTCCAAAGCCAAGTTTTTGTACCTCTGCCACAAAAGATTTTTTTAAATTTCCTGTTTTAGAAAGGGCAAAAAAAATCCAGGAGTTGGTTATACGCTGTGATCCATATGCTTGCTTCAGCTTGATGTGCATATACAAGGCAAGAATAGACCCTTGGTGCTAAATAAAATGCTGCCTTTCCCTCTTCTCTTTCCATCTCTTGCTCTCTTTATAAACAAAAATAATTTCTCCTGACTCAGATTCACAAGAGCCATACTGAGCTCCAAGTAATTTCTCAGCATGCCCGCTAGAAACAGCTGAACATTACAAGCAGGTGTTACCAACAAGTAATGTTTCTCACATCTATACATGCAATGTTCTCTCATAGCCTCTCTACCCCCCCCCCCCAACAGTTGAAATAGCATTGTATAAAAAGCCACTAGGCTATTGTCTCACATTTTTTTCATGTACAATAGTTAAACATCAGAAGTGATCACATGAAGGGGAAAAAAATCAAACCTCTACTGTATCTATTAAATCCTCTGGCAGATAATAACTTCTTGCCATATTTTCTTAATGTAAATGGAAACAGAAACTAAACCAAGTAAATGAGCCCTCCTGAGCCAGCTGTCCTTTCTAATATGTTATACAGTTGATCACATGAATATTTATTGTGTCCTCAATTCGCTATAGGTGAGAGTTTTCATTCAACCAGCAGGCCCCAGCATATCAGGTTTTAATTTGGAGACTATAATAAATGTAAAAATCTGTAATGTTATTTTTACTGAATTAACTTAAATTCAGTAACAACCCCATAATGTTTGCTGAACCTGTCCACAGAAGGCCTTGGCCTCCAACTTATCTTTTATTATTTCCTTGTTACTGCAAGTGAGGCTTCTTCATAAGGTTTCTTCAAATAAAAAAAGATCAGTTTGACTGGTATTTGGTTCTGCTGATCCCCCGAAGTCCTGTGATAAGCACGCTAAAAAAAGAGTGTAGCTATTGCAGAGTGGTCTCCTCACAATAAATCCCTCCCAAAAGGCCTATAGCTCTTAATTCTCCCTACTGTAAAGTGTGGGCAAAATTCTATACAAAAAATTGTGGAACCAACACATGCTGAATGTAATCAGTCACCCACTCCATTTGTTGTCTTGGGCACTCCTGTCTTTCTATGTATGTGTGTATTTGGGCTGCAAATTCTTCCAAGAATGGAGCTTGTTCATTCTCTGTAAAGCACCTAACATACTGATTTCTTTAGAAAGAGTTTCCAGTAAACTATGTGTGGAGAATAAGTATTATTAACTATTTCCAGAGAAATTGGAGAAGTGGTGATGCTTGAGTCAACATTACTGTGCCAGGCACAATTTTATGAGAATCAGCATAATTATAAAATGTAAATAATGATTCAGTACAGAAATTACCAAAAACATTTTTGTAAAGAAAATAATATGTAAAAAGGCCCTAAATGGGTTTTGTGAACATTTGTGATCGTTTTCTTATTCCAGTACAGCATCAAAGGAGTTGTCAGTGAAACATGAAGACATATCACTATGTGCCCATGACTATTAGATTTATAACACGTCTTAAAACAGACCCTAAATAAGAGACTGACAGACAGAGGTCTCTGGTTTCTCACAAAAGGCTTAACTGACACCTATAAAATCCAAGATAAGCTTCTGAATGACTACAGAAAACAGCATTATAAAAAAGTTTACTTCAGACTTAGAGTTTCTTTGAACTCCTTGGGGTTTTGAGATAAAGAACAGCTTTATTGACTGACTGATGAACCTGTGTGTGTGAGATCTGAGACTATGCTTTGTGCCCCCACTTCACCGGTACTTCTTAGTGGGTAACAAGGTGCCTCAGGATCCAAACCTAGGAGAAAGATTCACCTCTGACAAATCTCCAAGCTTTTAAGAGAGCCGAAAATCTGAAGTGTAAGATGTCTATCTATCCCTGCCTGGATATCTTTGAAAACAGCAATGAAAACCACCTGCAATGTGATTACACAGTGGAACATACTTGTGATTTATGAGCAAAGAATCTAATTTTCCATTTCGATATTTACTTATTTTAAGAGTTTATTTTTTGGCTGGTTGTTTGCCTTTTAATTTGCAAAACTAGGTTTCTCTACATAGTTTGAAGCTAAAATTGGTTGTTCATGGCAAATGACAAACATTCAAATTAAAAAAAATAATGAAACAATTTTAAAAGCTTAAGTGAGACAAAATAGCTTGCTAATGTTATTGAAAATTCTTCACTGTTATTCTCAGGCTTCATTGCTCACCTCGCCATTCAATATCTTTGGAGCACAGAGCATGCAGAATGCTTCCCACACCACTTTCTTTAATATATGTGGGCCCAGTCCTGCAAACGTACAGATGACTAGTCCATTTGGAATGAGTGGAACTGCTCATGTGTGTGAGTTTGCAGGATCAGGATCTGTCAAGGAAACATTACCGTGTTTTGGTGAACTCCTGGGGAGTCAATGGGAGTTCTTCTATAGACTTCAGTGGAGCCAGGATTCCACCCTCTGTTTTTATCAGTATTTCTTTTTGGAAGTTGTTCATAATAAAATTAGAATCAGTGTTTGTTAGTTGGTGGCTTTCAGTCTAAAATGAAAATGAGAAACCATATTTATGGTCTCCAAACACTCAACTGACAGGGAAAATGACATAGAATCTTTTGAAAAACTAATACTTCAGTTCACAGATTTTTGATTAATTACATTGGCTATCTTCCTAAGAATAAACAAAAATTATACTCTTTTTCTCCAAAGAGACTAGATTTTACAACTGAATAGAACTGATTAAAGATTTTCCACTGACACTGATTTTTTTTTTTGATGGAAAATGCTTCTTCAATTAAAAGGAAATTTTCACCAAAAGATTAAGATTTTTGTAAAAAATGAGGGTTTTTTGACCAAAAAACAAAATCTTTTCAGTTTTAAACAGAATGTTCAGTTTTCAGATGCAGAAAACTGAAAAAATATTAAGGTTTTAGGTTTTCAGGTTCTTGACCAAAATTAGAAAAAATGTCAACAAAAAGACATTTTGTTTAATTTTCATCTAAATTTTTCATGGGGCAGGGGAAGTATTTCCCACCCAGCTCCACATGTAATGAACTTCACTTTAGATTTTGTAGACCTGAGAAATTGACTTGTTTGCATTCAGGTCTTTTTTCGCCAAACAACGCTTTCAAGCTTCAGAAACTTCTAATTAAAGGGCAAATCCTGCCCGTAGCTTATGTGGCTAGGTACATCTCCCTAAGGAGAAATGCACCGGTGTGGTTCCACTGCTCTCTCTCTCTCTCGAGAAGATTCTGGGGTTCTATGCAGGCAATGCACACTCCAGCATAATGTTGAGCTAAATGCTACTGGGGCTCTCTGTATAACAGCAGGAAGGACAAAGAGAAGGTCAGGTATAAGTGGAGTGACTGGCGGAGGGGCAGAATTGCTCCTAAGACTGGAATAGGCTCTACTGTCTTTTACCTGTCCTATGTACATCTGCCCAGAGCCCAGCCTGGTCCTTTGAGCTCAGCACCGGGTAAAGGATTTGCTCCTGGATGTATAGGTCAAACAGGGTTATTTATTTATACATTTTTCATTTATCTGAATTTAAAGCAAGGCTGACTTTGTGCATTACTCTGCTTTGCCCCAGTGTAATCTCTTTCACTCTAACCTTGACATCCTGCCTCCAGTCCAGCTCTGTCCCTATCTAAGAATAGTGATTTAGTGAAAGATAATCCTGCGCTGAATTAAATAACATTCCAAGCAATGATTTGCCAAAGAAGAGAGAGAAAGAGAAAATTTCTATGATTTTCACTGCATAGAAGAAATGTGCCATGAGTGCTGGGTGTTTTAGCAAGTACCAACTTGTCCAAGAATATACTCAGGACAGGTCTAAAGATTGCCCGGAAACTATATAATAACAATTCTGTTCCTGAATTAAGGCTATATCCTGCCCTCCTTCTGTGCAGAGATCAAGAGTAGAAAATAGTCCTTAGAGCATTTGATTGATTTCTACAAAACAAAGATACGTCTAGGAAACAAACAGCACCAAAGATAATTCTTATAAAGATTTTCATGAGAAAATGCAACTCAGATTATAAACTGTTTGGAACAAGAACCGTAGGTCTGATTCTGGGGTACACTGGTCCCTTCATGACACCTTGCTGAGGCAAAGGGTCTGTAACGTAGGCCTAACTGGCTATACAGGAACAGCATAGTGGGAATCCTCCCTTGAGCCCTCATTATAAGGGATGTGACTGGGGAAAAGGGATTTGACTGGAGCAGCTCTGGCTATTTCTGGTGCTAGAATGGTCCTGTAGGGCCCTGGGCAGCTAGATATAAATGACAAAAGCCTTCACGTTCTTCTAATTTACGCTGGTCCCAGAATTAGGGAGCAGCAAAGGTGCCATAAAGCCATCTCTTCCTCACTGTCCTTGGGTCCTGTCCCAAATGCTGAGACCTGAGAATTAGACCTGAGAATCAGGGCCCATAGGCCCAACACCTGTGGCATTGGAATAATAATAATAATAATAATAACCATCATCATCACAAAATTAATAATTAATAACATGTGCTGCATTGTTATAGATAAGGTTACAATCTATTTGATCAATTTACAATAGAATGGCACTTAAAACTCACACTACTACATATGACCAAGTAGTTGTTCCTCCAGGATCTACAGCAATTTGTTTGTTGTAGAACAGAATTTTAACTGGGAATTAAGACTAAGGAGAATGTTATCATTGCACTATTAATGTTACACTTCCAAATGGTGAAACCTTACAGTCCAGTCTGGCAGAGTGAAGGAAAAAATAAAGAGAAAACCATAATTAAATGTAGAAAATATTCAGTCCCTCTATCACCGTGATGGTTATGCCCAATGAGACTATTCCTTGGATTGTTCTTTTTCTAGGCACTGAGTCTCCCAATTGACCATAAAACACAGCACTTTATTTGAAAGAATAAAACTAGAGGCAATGACTATTTGACACTACAGACTATTCCCTTCCTGACCTATTTCACTGAAGGGTTTTAATTCTATCTTGGTTGGCTTAAAATGAATACATTAACATTTTTACTGCATACATTTAAAAATTGATCCAAGCCATGCTTTGTGTAATACTGTGGTATATCATCTAGTTAATACTTTCATACTGTTAGTACGCTTTGCACTCTTGCTCAAACCCGTTAATCACTTTGTCCGAATAAATATGTGGTGTAAAAAATGGATGGTTGCTAATGCTTCCCTATTAAAATTTTAGTGGATCTAAATGATTGGTAACCTGCTTCCATTACTGATTGGAGTGTTATCTTGTATCCTTTTCAGTTTGTTTATTTTACCACAGTTTCAAGATCCTTTACTTAATCTGAGCATTGAAAGGGATTGTTTCTCTTCATTTTATCACTATGACAAACTTGTGACACTTTTTTTTAAATGGACATGATCTGAGAACTGCTCAAGTTCACAGAGGTTTGATACACTTACTGTTTTAATGAATTAATTTCTCATCTCAACATCTGACCCCCCTCTTCATCATTGAAGTGCTTCAATTAATGCTAAATTTCCAGTAGCTACACATTTTTGTTCTAGGGAATTTGATCACTTTGACTCTGCTCTTTACTGTCTCCTGAAGGGTTGCATTTGAAATATTTCTCACTGCACTTCTAAGACTACCTTTCAATTAATTCTTTAGAATTAAAAATGTATTGTAATTAACTGTGTAGTATATATGCATATTAGTGCCCTCTACTGGAGAGAATCACGACCACTCTACTGTGGGTCATACATCCTATTACCTACAGGAAATTTTCCATTAACTCCAGTGACTAGTGACCTGGGTTTTGGAACAGGAGTATTGTTTTTTCCCATCTGCCACCATGAAGTTCCTGTTAGCCATGATGTACAGCAAAGTGATAATTATGGAGTCATACCTGGCTGACTGGCTATTGTTTTGTTACAGTATTAATTTTGAGGATCCTACTGAATTTAACAAAAAAGTTCATTTGAGATAGTATGAAGAATGTTATAAATGCTTGACCATGAAATGTTGTGAATAGACTTTGCACAATCACTTTCCATTGTGAGATTATAGGACTCTTCCCAGTACTTTTTTTACTTGCATTTATTTTATCAGATTGAAACAGATAAATACATTGGAAGGGCTCAAAAATGGGGAACTGTCATTAATTTCCTCAGAAAACAGTTTTGGCAAGTGGGGGAAAAAGCAGTTCAAATGGTCTTTTTGGACACAGGGAAAGGGCTCAGTTTAGTCTGCAACCCGCAAACTAGGTAGCAAATATTCTCATGGGGCTTGATTTTTAGAAGTATTGAGAATCCACAACTTCACTTGAACTCCGTGGAAGCTACAGGTGCTGATCACCTAGGAAAGTGAGACCCTGCCAGGGGCTTTTGGCATACAAGGGCATAATGTTAAGTCACCACCACAGAAGTTGGAGGCAGAAGTTGAGCTATGATCACTAATGGTCTGATTCTGCCACCCTTTTCACACTGAGTAGTCCCATTGATTACAGAAATCAGCCCCTCCTTATCTCTCTCCACCACAAAGCATTCCAGTAGCTTGAGCAATGTCCTATTAAGCAGGTTCAGTAAAGTGTATGTGAAGAGTCCATTTTATTGCATGTGTCCTATGCTTTGTATCTAGCATTAATAAATGTTGTCGTTATAACTCTACGACGCTACATTGTATTAATAACAATAGGGCCAGATTCTCAGATGGAGTGAATTGGTATAACTCTGGATCTATGGTAATTGACATTTGATAAGAATCTGTCCCATAATAGTTAGCTTTTATATTAATAAGAGGTATCCTTGCAGGGTGGCCCTGGGAGGGATAGAGCTCTTTGAATCCTATTAGTTGGGCAGATAAGTGAGTGTTTGAGACAAAGTTGTTCTCCATGTCCACTGAAGGCAGGACAGGAAGTAATGGGCTTAATCTGCAGTAAAGGAGATTTAGGTTTAAGTTCTGGAATAGGTTTCCAAGGGAGGGTGAGGAATCACCATCATTGGAAATTTTTAAGAACAGGTTGGCAAACACCTGTCAGGGATGGTCTAGGTATGCTTGGTCCTGCCTCAGGGCAGAGGGCTGGACTTGGTGTCTTCTCAAGGTCCTTTCCATCCCTACATTTCTATGACTCTTAACCCCAAAGGACGGAATAACCTTTCTTCCTATGCATAACACGGCAGGGAGACTGTTCCCCAGGGAAGCAACTTTGAGTGTCTCTTAGGGTTTGTCTACACTACCTCTTAAGTTGATATAACTTACGTAGCTTACGGGTGTGAGAAAAGCAGCCCCCTGAGTGACGTAAGTTACATGGACTTAAAACGGTGTCTACACCATGCTATGTCAGCAGGACATGCTCTCCCTCTGACGTAGCCTACGCCTCTCGCTGAGGCGGAGTAATTATGTTGACGGGAAAGCAGTCTCCTGTCGACATACCGCGGCTTCACCAGACATGCTACATTGGTGGAGCTCCATCGATGCAGCTGCGCCTAGGTAGCGAGGTAGTGAAGACAAGCCCTAGAACTTCAGGCTGTGCTGCCAGACAAATGACGAACATATATGGGATTAGGTGTCCGATTTTTTCACTACATGCAAACTTGAAGAAACAAGAGGTGGTAGGTAGGACTTTACTTACTTATTGTAGATCCAGATTCAGGCCTGTTCAAAGAGCTGATGATAACAAAGCCAAACCCTTCATTCTCTTTCCGGTGGATGACAACGTCACTGGTTTGTAAGCTGTGTGAAGTAAAGCCCTCTGGTGGTGTAGCATTACTACTAGATGCAGCATGATTACTGTTAGCATAAGCAGCATAGTCACTTCTAGGAGAACTGTGGTGTGTAGACACTGAACCTGGACTTCTGCCATTTTCTGGGCAAGGGTCTCCTAAAATATAAATCATATAAGTATTACAGTTTAACTTGTTTAGTGACTTTATCAGTTACTGTACCTTTGCTAATGCAACATGAATACAACTGACTGTTTATACTAAAGAAAGGAAACATAACAGATGTGAAAGAACTGGAATCTACCTGATTATGCAAAGTATTCAAGGGAAATCAGATAAAGCAAACATAAACACAAACTCCTATTCTGCTCCACAGAGAAGAGAGGAATCTGTTGTAAGAAACAATACAAAGCTGTACAGCAAAGAAAGTAAATAAGAACTATTCAATTAGCTGATCTGTCATCTAGGGGAAAAATTGGCTGTCTAATCCAATACTAAATTATTTTGTCTTCGGATTAAAAGAATTTAAGCAGGCAGCTAAAACAGAGTAATTTGGATTAGCTTTATAATTTTCCTCTTATAAACTGATTAGCATACTCAAAAGATGTTTATGGAATGGAGGAGCAATACAATGAAAAATAATCATAACTAATTATTCTGTTGCTGCCTCCATAGTTACAATGCTCATTTAGAAGTTTTAAAGATGCTCTTACATGCAGAGTTAAAAGGATCAAAAGTGCAAATGAAGTCCATTAACCTTTCAGCTATGGCTTTATAGTTTGTAAAAGCAGAGAGGAAGAAAAATTTTGCGTGATTAAGCACTTCCTCATACAAACATTGCTGGCAGTCAGTAACTGTAAATAATTAAGTGACACTTGTACATGGAAAAAAATGTACCTGTATTCATTGCAGACCTTTTGTTTCAGATGAATAATACCTTTCACAGTTTAAATATAGTAGTTTCAGATAAATATACAATGGATGTTTTCTGTCCCTAGCAGTAATAGTGGTGCAGTCATACTACAAAATATCTGACAAGCTTCACATCTCCTCCCCCCCCCAAGAGAGTTTACAAGTTAAAACTTCCAAGTCTGAAATCTATTTTCTGAATAAAATTAGGATCCAAGGACAAGCTGTTATTTTCTCAGGCAGGTAAGTGTGTCCTTTAACAGTCCTTGTGCAACTTTGAAATAGAGTGATTAGGGAGAGTAATGAGGAAGAAAACCAAACAATTATTGTGCCACTACATTAGAATACCAATCTCCAAGAGTTATTGGACCCAATCTGCAACTAAATGCCATAGTCAAAGACAAGAGAGATCACATTTTCTGGCTGTCATGTTTTAGGAGGTTGACTCTGTATATGTATACTGTGTATGTCAGTATGGCTGCAACAAAAAGAAAATGATCTTACCGCCCTGCATTATCAGGAGCAGGCTTTGTTATAAATGAATGCCAGAGATTCCCATTAACTACACAAAAAGTATAAAAACGGAGGAAGAGCAAATTTTAGATGGCTATTCGATTTTCTTCTCTTTATTCTGAAACATATTCATCAGAATTTTTTTTTGCTTGCTCTGCCTGCAAAGAAATGGCATTTTAATTTCTATTTCCTCTGAAACATCACTTTTTTATAACCAAGCAGGTTTCAGGAGCTCAAGTTTGGTAATTCTTTACCTCAGTTCTTGAGAAAGAGGACATCTAAGATTCTGAGACAGAGCTGTGCAAAATAGTCACATCAAATCTCAAGCCCATTTGGATGACATTTCCTAACCCCAGCCCATGCTAGCAAATGGTTTGTGCGGATGGGCTGAGGTTGTCTGCCCATTTCAGAAGCGGGTTAACCTCATTTCTATCGCACCTCCTAGCAAAATCCTTGAAAACATAGAAGGAAGCAAGGGTGTGTGATGGCCTTGAAACTTGGAGGTGAGGGGTTCCCCTTGGAGGCTAGCATTTTTCTAAAACCTGTGAACCAAACTGCTGGGCTCTGTTTGAAACCTGAACCCAGCCCTAGTCTTGACTCTGTAGCTTGAGAGTGTGTGTATTGGGACCATCTGAAGATGTCTTTTCTTCCTAAGGCCTTTCCTCTGTGTTTGATACGTTTATTCACCCAATATTGCCTAAGGCTTGTTCTTTTTTCACTCTTTACTGTCCTTTTCTTTTTTGTTTTTGTAGAGGAGGGCAAGCTTGCTAATCACTTCTATGCCTGATTTCCACAACCCCAAAGTCATTCACAGTCAGGACATGAACAGATCAACCCAAGAAAGTACAAACATATGTGTAAATGTCAATATTTTAAAATACCACATCCAAAATTAACCTTTCCTTTGTTATGTAAGGGTCCACCTTTTTTTTTTAAAAAAAAGAATGATTTCTTTCTATGGTTTTCTTTTGCAAAATTTAGTTTTCTTTACATTTTACCTGCACATTTCTGACTGTTGCTTATATAAAGAATATTTTCACTATGGAAAGTTAGGGCATATTCTCCTCTCAGTCAAGCTGGTATAACACTCTTGACAATAATGAAATTGCATTAGTTTAATTTAGATGAGAATCTGATCCATTGCATAGAAAAAAGAATAGAAAAATCACACTAACTTGAAATTGGATATACAGTAAATTAGGTTCTAATTCTACAAGTTACATGTGGGTAGACTATTATTCCTGCATGTTATAACATGCAGGATCATGACCTTAATGTTTGCATCAATAAGAAAATAAAGAATAACAAAACTGCAAGACTAGTAAAAATTGCAGGAAAAATGTTTCTGCAAATCTAGTATTTGCTGTAAAAAATTTTTAACAGCAATATAAGGAAACCCCAAGTTCTCCATATTGCACATGCTCAGAACTGAGAACTTCATTTTAACCCTATCAGCTTTAGGTGAGGATGTATGCCAGTACCTTTGTACTGATTTTGTATTTTTCAGTTCATGTAAATAATGCTACATTTTTGTTTAAAGACAACATTCAATACATCACATTAATCTAAACACTTGTACAGCTTCATAAGCAGTTAAACAATGAATCATACATTATATTTCTCAGTGTGTCACTATCAAGGCTAAAGAATAATTCAGGATGTTTTACTAGCTTGATTCAATTTCCGTGTCAGGAGTCCTAGGTGACTAATAGAAACTCTTAAAAGTTCCTTACATAATGTAAGGCAAGCAGCCACCAAAGGATGATAACTACGCTGTCTGTACTAACTCCTGTAATTATTATTCTTGCCCACAGTCCAGTTTCCATACAGGCTGATAAAATCTATTAACCCTTAGGAAACTAATGAATCCCCACGTGTTCAATATTTTACCTTGGTAACTGGCCATTTTCCTAGGGTTTGGGGAGCTCCTAGGGGGCGTTGAGCCAGGTTGGAGGGAAGATTTCTGGCTGCAGGATTCTAGAGTCATTAACAGAAGAAAGTCAGTCCCAAGATAGGGAAGATTGACAGTGACCTGACAGCGTGCCAGAGATGGGAAATGGGGACTACGAACAACAATAAGTGGGTTAGGAACATGAGGTTGCTGACTTGCTGGGGTGGGCGGGGAGGGGAAGGCAAAGGCTAAGGAGATAGAGCAGGGAAAGAGGAAGGGCTCTTGGTGGATGGAGAGGGAGAAGACAGAAAGGGCCGATGACATGTTTACTAATTTCTGATCCCTCATTAAAGTGCCCTAATGATGAGCCTGTTCTAAGGGTTATATTAGATTATTAAACTTCATTCACATGAGCAAAGAGTTTAACTGAATGAAAACAGATAGGCTCATTAAAAACTCTTGTTAAATAGATGCTGCCAAGAGATATTTAGAAAAAGTCTCCTCTGTGTTATCAATAACTCCTTAGATCATGGGGGGCCAACCTGAGCCTGAGAAGGAACCAGAATTTACCAATGTACATTGCCAAAGAGCCACAGTAATATGTCAGCAGCCCCCCATGAGCTCCCACCCCCTGCTCCCAGTGCCTCCCACCCACCGGCAGCCCCTCCGATCAGCGCCTCCCCCTCATTCCCTGCACCTCCTGATCAACAGTTTTGTGGTGTGCGGGAGGCTCTGGGGGGGAGGTGAAGGAGCGAGGGCACGGCAGGCTCAGGGGAGGGGGCGAGAAGGGGTGGAGTGGGGGCACGGCCTGTGGCAGAGCCAGGGGTTGAGCAATGGACACCCCCTGGCACATTGGAAAGTTGGTGCCTGTAGCTCCAGCCCCGGAGTCGGTGCCTATAGAAGGAGCCTCATATTAACTTCTGAAGAGTCGCATGTGGCTCCTAAGCCACAGGTTGGGCACCCCTGCCTTAGATGGTCAAGACTGAAATAATTTAAAATGTTTCATTTGCTCTATGCAGTGTTGTTGTAGCTGTGTCAGTCCCAGGATATTACAAAGACAAAGTGCGGGAGGTAAAATAAATAAAAAAATAAAAATAAATAATATCTTTTATTGGACTAACTTCTGTTGGTGAGAGAGACAAGCTTTTGAGATACTCTCTTAGGGTAAGTCTTCACTACTCGCCGGATCGGCGGGTAGTAATCGATCTATCGGGGATTGATTTATCGCGTCTTGTCTAGACGTGATAAATCGATCCCCGAACGATCCTTGATCCCCGCTCCCCATCGACTCCGGAACTCCACCAGCGCGAGAGGCGGAAGCGGAGTCGACGGGGGAGCCGCAGCCGTCGATCCCGCGCCGTGAGGACCCGAGGTAAACCGATCTAAGATATGTCGATTTCAGCTACGCTATTCTCGTAGCTGAAGTTGCGTATCTTAGATCGATCCCCCCCCCCAGTGTAGACCATTAGTACCTTTCCTAGACCTGAAGACGAGCTCTGTGTATCTCGAAAGCTCATCTCTCTCACCAACAGAAGTTGGTCAAATAAAAGGTATTACCTCACCCATCTTGTCTCTCTAATTTGCTTTACACTATTCATTCTGTTCGTTTATCTTCTGCACTTTCTGCTTGGAAAGGGAAACCAGATTGCCCTGTTTCTAGTCATTATTTATATAGCACTAAAAGACTTGAGATGGCTTCCTTTGAAGTCAGTGGCAAAACTCCCATTAACTTCAATGGCAGCAGGACTGGGCTCAGAACATGTCAAAGCAACGGAAGGAATTCCTGCCCTAAAGAGCTTATAATCTGCAAGCCTTTTCCTGCTTGCTTTACTCACACCAATGACTTCAATGAGATCACTCAGATGAGCAATACGAGCACCCTTTGTCCTAAAATGGCACAAGTAGGGACAATACAGGAGAACACAGTATGGAACAAACACAGAGTCACTCATGATCATCACAGCAGGATTGTCACTGTTACTTCCTGGTTCTCTAGGAAACAAGCACAACACTGGAATGTTTGCCTCACAAACACTGCCAGGGAATGTTGAAGGACAAATGTTTTCCAAGTCTTAATTCTTTAAATAATAAAAAAATAATAAAGTTAGTTTTTGTTCAAACTTTTTCTTTTTAAAAAAAGCATTACCTAAATTACCGCCCCCTTTATTGACAGCCCTTGGTTAGTTTGTCCACATTTCCCTTTTTTTTTAACATACCTATAGATAGCACCTTTCTTCTCACAGTAAGATTCACTTGCCCATTTCGGGCTGCATTATGCATGAGATCAATCACATATCGGTGGGTTTTGCCAGCCACTGGGATCCCATCTACATACACCAACTCATCACCAGGATGTAGACGACCATCTCTGTCTGCAGAGCCCATTGCAATTACTGCTCCAATCAGAATCTAGATAGTGAAACAAATGGGAATGTTAAATATATTCAGGGTGTTGCAGGTGGTTCACTGGGTAGCATTTTTTCCCTTTCAGTTAAAATTTAATTAATGCTCCCACAAGGCATTGGGTGGCACTGTGCTAATGCTCTTTAAATGAGAGACCAAAACCCTGATCACTCAGGATCATTTAAAGATGCCATTCTGTTTTCCACAAGAGATGGGGTAATAAACCTGAGAATTCTAGCATTACTGCAACATTGGCCAACTACACTTTAAATCTTTAAATCAAGATTGTATGTCTAAGGGCTTGTCTATACTTACGGCTATATTGGCATTGCTGTGATCGATACAGTGGTGATGATTTAGCAGGTCTGGTGAAGACCCGCTAAGTCGATGGCAGAGCGCTCTCCTGTCGACTCCTGTACTCCACCTCCCCAAGAAGAGTAAGGGAAGTCAGTGGGAGAGCATCTCCTGTCGACACAGTGCGGTTTAGTTTATCCACTGCGGTAAGTGGATCTAGCTACGTCAACTTCAGTCACATAACTGAAGTAGCGTAACTTAGATCGATTTACAGCAGTAGCGTAAACAAGACCTAAGAGAGCTACTCTAGTTTGACAACAAGCTATTGGGTTTGATGCAGGAATTACTGGGTGAAGTTCTATGATCTGTGTTATGCAGGAAGTCAGACTAGATCAGTGGTCCCCAACGTGGTGCCCGTGGGCGCCATGGCGCCCGCCAGGGCATCTATGTGCGCCCACCCACTGACAAGGGAGCGCCCCGCCACCTAGGAGCGCGGCCGCTGGACAAGCAGCCGCCGAAATACCACCGAGAAGCGGCAACGTCAAGAAGCATTGCTGCCGAAATGCCACTGCTTCTCGGAGGCATTTCGGCGGCGACGCCTCTTCATGAAGCTGCTTCTTGGCGGTGACGCTTCTTGGCGTTGGCGCTTCTCGGCAGCATTTTGGTGGCGATGCCTCTTGATGACACTGCTTCTCGGCGGCATTTCGGCAGCTGCTTGTCCGGCGGCTGCGCTCTTCGGCAGCTAGTCGTCCGGCGCCCGCCACACTGAAAGGTTGGGGACCACTGGACTAGATGAACATAATGGCTGCTTTGGGCCATCTAATCTGTGAATCCATATTCTGTCCACCTATGTTCCCTGACTGCTGTGTTCTATAAAATAGTTTGATATATTTAATCTCAAAGGTGTTTACCTGAATTTCAGTAGTGAGTTGAAATGATCCCTAGTTAGCAAACTACTTTGGGATCCTTTGGTAAGAAAGTTGCTGTATCAGGCATTTCTGCTGATAAAAAACAGTTAAGGAGTAACTGATTGGCAAAAAGAGAAGAAGAGGACAAATGTCAATTTTTTCTGTGCAGATGGAGTTTTTAGATGGAGGACATGCTCAAATGTACATTTAAAATCAACTTGTTTTAGACAGATAAACCCAGTAAAAAGGAACATTAAAGGTTTCTAATGAATTTTTCCAGACATATATTTTTTTCCATGACATATTTGGGATAAAAATCAAGGTTAAATCAAACAAAACCTGAATTCCCTGAAAAGATTTGTATGTTTAAATTATTCACAAAGTTATTTCCTGATTTTCCTTTCTTTCGTCTAGGTTTTTGGTAAACAAAGAATGATGTGTTCAGATGGAAAAGTAGCCATGTGAGGTATCTGCTTAAGAGTTAACACAGCCTGAGGCTGTATTAACTCTTGAGCAGTGCCCTCTTTAGGTAATAAGGGAGAGAAGCCAGCAAGGGAACTTGTAAACATGAAGAACAGCTGCAAGGGGCAGAAGATGGTGCAGAGGCATAGGATGTATGTGTCTATATGGGTGGTCTTGGCCTCTGATGGATACACAGATGTCTGAAGGGGCCTGGAAGCAAACCTCTGCAAACCTAATGGAAGAGCTTTCAGAGGAAACTTCATGTGGGGAACTTTGCAGAATTTTCCTCTCTCTCTCTGGCCTTCCCCTGGTGCAATCTTTTGCTTCCAAAATGTAAGGGGGAGGGGGGGAAGCCACAGCTTTCTCCTTCTTCCTGATGTTTTTAGATACCCTTTAAGTCGTGCCAAGCAGAGTTACCAGAGATTTTCTTTTGAAATACTCCATTCTGTGCTTCAAAAGGCTGAAAGAATATACCTCAAACGCTTTGGATACTACTTTGTGCAAAACCCAGGTATAAAATATACATTTATGCTCCTTTTCCTGGACAACAAAAAGCAACCCCAGGCCGCACGGAGATAGATTCGCACAAAGGATTCTCAAAACATTTTGATTTTGTGTCTCTACCGAGTAAGGATTTGCAGCTAGTTACCTCAAACAGAAATGTGTATGAACTTACTGTAGCGTGGCAGATTTTTATGGGGTTTGTATACTGAATATATTTCATTTGCTTTAAATCTGATTCTATGCAGATAAAGCACTGAACAGTACCTTGACGGCAGCTGCACAGTAAGCAGAGGTTTTCGCTGAGCTGTCCACAATGATCCCACCATTAGTTTAGAATGAGAAGTACTGAAAATGATTTCTTCCAGTGTGCATTACCTTGCTTTTGTCAATGTGGTATTTCATCTGCCATTCCAGTGGCCCACCTAGCTTTTTAAAGTTCCTCTCATGCTCCTAACAGTCTTTTCTAGTCTTGACTATGCTAAATAATGTTGTCTCTTCTGAAAATTTTGCTACTCTTCATTCACTCTCTTTCAGATCATTAATACATTTAAGCTCCAATCCTGCAATTCACTGTGCCCATCTAACCCACCGCTCAGTGTACAGTCCTCTGCCACGAATGATCCACAGAAGGATACGATTCTTTTACTCGCCACAGCTTCGGGGAGTGGGGAGGGGTCTTTAGCTCAAGCTGTAGCAACTCAGGCTTTTAGCTATAGAAATCCCTAGTTCAGTCCCTTGTGTGTCAGCCAAGATGGCAGCCATTACAGCTGTTGACGTCAATGGGGCTCTGCACAGGTCCGCTGCTTCACCTGCGTGCAGTGAATGCTGGGCTTGGGTTGCTTAAAAAAAGTCACATTCTGACATAATGGGAGCCATATGCAATAACATGGATCCTAGTTTAGAACCTGGAGATGACCCACTATTAACTTTTTGCTATGTTGAAAATCAATAATGTATTCCTTCTCTTTGCTTTGTGTGTTTTATCTAGTGTCTCTCACCTCAAGACTACTTAATTTCCTTAATAGTCATAAACTCTGCAAACAGAAGACAAACTGAAAAATATCAAGCATTTAATGACATTTGTGTCATTCTTTCAGAATGAGACTGACTGGAATGTCTGCAGGGGCAGTCTGACAAAATTATCGGAGATAAGAGATGGATCACAGAGAAAACCATTAATTTCAGCTATTGCTTGACAGTAATAAAATTTACTTTAAAACAATCTCCCAAATGTTGACCTGTTGAGATTAACAGTATTTTGACCTAGTGGTCTGAGAATGAAATTAGGAGCCAGCAACTCCTAACTCCTGCTTTGCCAACTAAGTCCCGCTGTGATTATTTTTTTTGGCACATCATTTCACTTCTCTCTCATTTTCCCCATCTGTAAATGGCTACTTCATAGGTTCCTTGTACAGTTTAATTAAATAATATATGTAAAGTGAAGCGGGAGAGGGAAAGTGCTTAGTATTATCCACTTCACTGATGGGTCCATGATGCTGAGTTCAAGTTGTATGAATGCATCCAAAATATTTTCCCTATCTGGAACAGTACTAAATATCTTAGTGCCTTCAGCAGGGTTCTGAGTGCGGTGGCCAATTTCAGAATATCTGGCCACATTCATCGATGGTTCACCAGAGTAAGTTAGGCACAATTTGGGGTATGTGTGTCTGGAGTGTGTAACTGTTACAGTTCACTGGCAGTAGAAGCATATCTTAAACTCCTCGCTAGTCACTGGCAGATGTGGTAGATGCATATAGGGGTATGATCTTGGATACTGACATTTGGGAGTTGACTGGAGTTGACACTGATTGGAGTTGGTGTAGCCACACCTAGTGGTATTTAGCAGAGGTGTCTAAATGTAACTCCTCCTCTCTACTTTAAAGGGTCTTTGTGCTCATGAGCAAGCAAAGTGGAGTACTCCAATCCTATCTGTTCTTTCAAAATATTAGTGTCAAATGGATTATACACCCTGAAGCAAACTCTGTTATGGTCCTACTGAACTGTTCGCATCATCACTTTTTAAAACTTTATGTGGAATTTGCTTTTTACAGAAACGTAATTCCTTATGCTGAGGAATCCAATACGCCTTTTTAGAAACAAAACCACGAAGACAAAAGGCAATTAAAGCTTTCGTTTTGTACTATGTTACCTGAGCGCACAGCAGGAAAGCTGAAAAAAAAAACATTTCAAAGTATCTCACTGCTTGCTTCATGGGAAGTGAGGGGGTTTGCAGGACAAACATAAGCTGTGCCTCTCCTTGTTTAGAGGTGAGAGGCATGGGTGGGTGCAGTTGAGCTGTGAATGGGGGAGAAGGGAACAGCAAAGGAGAGAAAAATTAGATTTGAAATATGTTTTATTATGAATGCAAATTATGCAGAAATGGTTCTTCACAAATGCTGAGTTTGTATGATGAAAACAGAAGACAAACATCCTAGACAGCATGGATTTTGAGTATTGTTTGAGTGATGACACTTTCTCTAGGTAATAGATAAAATTTTTAAAAGCTCCTAAGCCTTGTTTCAAAAATAACTTTGGCATTGAGAAGACTAAGTCCTAATGACTTTCAATGAGACTTAGGCTCCTAAATTGCTTTTGAAAATGGAATCTAGGCTTTCAATTCACTAGGGTGCTTTTTGAAAATTTCTCCCCAATGTTTTTATGCCAAAATATGGTCTCTGTGTTTATCAGTATATGGTGTATTGCTTTTAGAATATGATGCATATATTTCAGTAAACAGAAGGCACCCTTAAAATGTCAATATTTCTCACATTTATCAATATTTCATTTCTTCACACAAAGTGCAGTCACCCTGTGAAGCTGGAACTGGACGACAGGGGATGGATCACTCATTAATTGCCCTATTCTGTTCATTCCCTCTGAAGTATCTGGCAGCAGGCACTATTGGAAAACAGGATAATGGGCTAGATGGATCATTGATCTGACCCAGTATGGCCATTGTTATGTTCTTATCAATACTTGCTGCATAGTGGTAAATGTGATAATACACTTATTTCTTATTTGAAATATAGTAAATAATTTTGGTTTCTCAGATACCAGCACAGGACAAGTGTTAACATTTTAATGGCTCTTATTTTATTTTGTATGGATTTGAATAAATGACATGTAAATCTATCAAACTATATTTAGATTTTTCTAAGAAGGATGTCACTGTTGTATGTAAGCAACATAGAATAAATAGTTGGTTATGGTATATCGTTTTATCTATATAGGTTTGGGATGGCTACATCAGTCTTGAGTGGCAAAAAGTTATGACTGAGTCATGCAGGTCACTCCAAATAAGTTCCATTAAAAATAAATCATATGCCCCACCACCTAATCATATATTGAATATATGCCACACATTTTACAAAAAAGGATATTAAAAGGTTTTAGAGAATTTTTAAAATTGTATGTATGTTCTGTTTTGTGTATTGAGTGCAAGGGACTGGACTAGTAGACCTCTTGAGGTCCCTTCCAGTCCTATGATTCTATGATTCCTCCACCTGTAAAGCCAATGAGTCCAATAATTATGTCATTATTTAAGGTTTTGAGGCCTTGCAAGGCTAGAAGCACATGCTGGATGCCCCTTTGGAAAGGTGGGGATGTGTGGCATAAATCTCCCATTTCCATGCCTGATGCATCACAAGTTATTGGTTCTTAAACCGGTCACTGGTGCAGAATGAAATGGCCTGGGCCTTAGACCAGGTAATATTTTGGGGGAAATTCCATATTGGGGTAGAAAAAAGGAAACCGTTCTCTAGGTGGTTTATATTTTTTATTGTTTTTATTTAGAAAAGGCATCTATTTGAAGCTGCTCAGAAATTCTGAATTTAGAAAAAATTGAGGTGGAAGTGGATTAGTGCACAGGGAGCAAGTGAAGTGGTCAAAGGAATGAGATAATGGCAATTTATCATGTAGGCAGCAATTCTGTGTCCACGGTACATATTTTAATAAACTCTTCAGTGTTTTTTCACTATATGAAATGCTGTGATGTTTTCTAGTAGATAATTAATGCACTTAATCTACAGTGGATTTATTTTATAGACTTTAAGGCCAGAAGGGACCACTGTGATCATCCAGTCTGCCTGCCTTCATATCACAGGCCACAGAACTTCACCCACGCATGCCTATAAGAGACCCATAACCTCTGGCTGAGTTACTGAAGTCCTCAAATCATGATTTAAACATGAGTGAAGTCATGACTCAATTAAGTCAATGGTAAAACTCCCATTGGCTTCAGTGTCCAGATTTCACCTGTAGTGCATGTGTTCCCAAAGATGAATGAGGTAATTAGCAGTACTCTCTAATCCCACACATTCCATATGTGTACAGTTTGTATCTACATTGATTTACTTTAGTACAGCACGGTATTCATTCACACATGCTCATACAAGATTTGATGCAAATATACTGGTTAAACTCAGTACTTGATCTTCCAGGGAAGCCAATAGTTCTCTGTAAGTCAATAATTAAAAGGGCCAAATAGCAGTCAGTTCTCTAAAAAAGATTGGAGAGTGCACTCTTCCTAACTTAATACAAAATGATTCACAATGACATATTTTAAGTGGAGATGCTGACAATTTGAGAGACCTGTCTTTTTCAATGGATGAACAGGAAAAAGTCTTTTTACTTGGAGTTATAAAATTCCATTCCTTTATGACCACTGTACGAAGTGATATTTTTCTGACACTTACAAAGATACTGAAACTATAAAATAGAAAGCCATGAAGAAACTACTTACAGGTTGTCCAGGTTCATCTCCTCCAAGGATTCTGAAGCCAAATCCAGACTCCATCCTCCGAAGATGAACATCCAGCTCCTTGTAATCTGGACCTGGTTTAAAAGGAGATCTCATTGAATAATGTATTTTTGTTTTTCCTTGAGAAACTGAATATCCCAGTAGTTAGTTCATTGGAAATGATTAATGATGGTCCTGTTAGAGCGGGTGGAAACTGTATTGCAAACAATGTGTTGTACACAGACAGACACAGATACTTGAATATGAAGATATCTCGAAAGATGGTGGTGTGCAGTAAAGTACGTATACTCAATCCAAACTAGAAAGTGGGTAGTATGAGGCAAATTCTGCCCTTGATACATGGCATAATGTACTGCCTTCTTCCTATGACTGCCTTTGTATTATGTTTTATTGCTCCACCATCAGCGACGGTATTTACTTTGTAACTTTAGTTTAGTTCTTCAAACTTTAAAAGATTAATTTGACATAGGAGTTGGAGATACTTGAAAAATGATCAGCTCTAATTACAAGTCAGTAGAACTAAATAACCATTAATGAAAAGACCATTTTAATCTACATAGGTATAAACAGTGTGCCAACTTGTATAGTGTAGCTTTACAGTATTTCAGTCTGAGATAATACACTTGATAAAGAATTTTGGTGCTAGTTGGCATTCCAAGTCCCTAAAATGAAGGGTTTGAAATGGACAGATAACACAACATGTAGAAAACATCCAAAAATATTTAAATAAATGGTATTCTATGATTGTTAATGTTTTTAATCACTTGACAGCCCTAATACAAATATCTAATGGATGGTAACGGGGTGGGTGACAGCTCTGCAGTGCTGCTTTCTATTCCAAAGGAGCAATGAGCTTGAGCGATCTTGTGACACACCACAAACTTTTCCCAAAGCCTCCACTTCATTCATACAGACAGCAAATGGTCACGAGCCCTTGCATTGAAGGACAATGTACACACTGAGGGCGGGACACAAAAAAGTTAGGTGGGATGCTTAGCATAGGGTGACCATATGTCCCGATTTTATAGGGACAGTCCCAATTTTTGGTTCTTTTTCTTCTATAGGCTCCTATTACCCCCCCCCCCCCACCCCGTCCTGATTTTTTTCACACTTGCTGTCTGGTCGCCCTAGCTTAGCATCATAATGCCTAAAATTTAGGTGGCTAGAAAATCACTGCAATTCACAAAGCCTGAGTGCTAAGCACCACACCTCTCACATATGTAGGTGCCTACATCCATGCTGTAGGAAAGTGCCTGTTTTTGCTTGTGAATCTCAGCTGTGAACCCTCTCCTGGAGTTAGGTGCCCATGCCATTTTAGCAAGAAGAGGAGGGAATGGTGGTGCCCTCCTTATAGCTTTTAGCAAGTTGTTACTTGGGATGTGAGAGACCCAGGCTTAATTCCCCTGTCTATGCCAGACGGTGAGGAGGACTTTAACAGGGGATCTCCATGCTCTCAAGAAAGTGGTCTAACCACTGAACTATGGGATATTCCGATGTGGGGCTCTGTCCCATTTATGCTACACCACAGTGAATAAAAAATTAAAGAGTGACTGGGACAGAAACAGAGTGTGTGAGTGACTGTGTAGTCCAGGGGTTAGGGCACCCATCTGGGAGGTGTGAGATACTGGAGCTGTGTGGGGGTTTGTGAATGCCAGTGGCATCTAAATGTTGGACTGCTCCAACCTGTCTTTAATTTCCACAGTAGAACAGCTTCAACAGGAGAGCTTGAGCGAGTGAACCATAGTTCAGTGGTTCAAGTACTCTCTCAAGAAGTGGGAAACATCCTTTCTCTCCCTGTGGCAAAGAGGGGGAATTGAACTTGGGTTTCCCATCCCAGGGTAGTGCTCTAATCTGTGGACTAAAAGTTATAAGGTCGGCACCACCATCTCCTCCTCCAGCTTGATTTTGAATGGGAGTTGATCTGGTAGGCAGCTTCTGAGCGCACCTGCTGGATCAGGCCCTGGGCGTGATTTAAGTGGCTGAACACCTAGCTTACTCCGGGTTCATCAGCCGCTCTGGAGTTTTAGCAAGAGATAGACGTCTGGACACCTAGAGTGAGGCAGCAGTGTGCATGCCCAGAGGCAGCTAGGGAACTTTTACCCTGAAAGCTTACGCGCCCAGTGAGTTTAGGCACCCAGAAGGTTCAGTGGCATTTGATGCATTGCAGTGATGCATCCTGAAACTAGGACTTAGGCATCTAACTTCTTTTGTGTATCCAGCCCTTACAGCCTTGTGGCTCTACTTAACCTATATATTTACATGACAAGCCATAACAGCTTCAAAATAGCTTATCATATCAACTCACTTAAATTTCTCTGACAAGTGTCCATGTGCACAAAAATTGTTAAATTAACGAGAAGGTTGTTCCACAAGTGGACACAGGCAGAGGAATTTTAAACTAGGAACTATACTCTTGCCTCTCCTTGTCTTGTTTCTAAGTTTATTGTGGAGGAGTCTTGCAGGCAGTACTGCAGTAGTGAGAAACAAGGGGCTCAGTTTTAAAATCTCAGCTTTAACTTTGAATGGCACTGGTGTGAATGGTTTGTCACAACCTGAACACTAGCTTTTTGTGTTGATGTCAATTTATTATGTGCTCCTGACTGTAGGTATTGAGAATATGACTGTCAGCTTGTGATTAATACGGTTCTGGCACAAACACTCAGACTTAAACTACACAATAAATAAATAAAAGAAAATAAAGAAAATCACATTGCTGACATTTAAAAAAAAATCACTAAAAACAAACATTTGGTATTTTCATGCTGCCTTTTTTTTTATTATGGTGAAAAAGGGATTATTGTGGGCGTCAGATACTATGATGGGCATCAGTACAAAAACTGCTGACATATTTCTTTCCTAAAGTCCCCTCTCTGAGCACATAGATTTAACTAGGCAAGGTCCAGACCTTTAGGTTTAGGCCAAAAATACTTTATGGAGGGATCTTGCAGCCTCTCACAGGGCTCTAACATGTCATTTTGGAAGCTCTTTGACTAATTAGCGGTTTTGTGTGCTAATCAGTCCTGGCAAAAGACAAGTATCTTGGCAATCTACATTAGACATTAGCTACTACTATTTTGCCATTAGTGTAGAGCCAATAGTGTTCCTGAAACACTGACAATTTGCTTTAAAAGTAGGATTTTGTTCCATCCAGGAGAACACTACTGGACAGCTTATTTTCCCATCAAGCAATACAAAGCTTCTAAAAGTAAACAAAGGACTAAGTGGGGGTGGGACATGAGGTCCTTTTAAAAGGTATTTTGGTATATCCTTGGTGTCTGGTCCTGTGAGATTCAGGCCTCGAGTATCTTTTTCTCTGTCAGATATTGTTGTATATGCCAAATTTTGCCATTTTTCCTGATGGAGATAGTGAAATTTCTCAGTGGCTCAAATTCACAAAGGAAAAATGGCCTTACTGAGAACAGAACAACACTCATGACCTAAGACGAACTGTACCCTGATGATAAGTAATATTTCATTATAGAATATTTTTTCTCTAAGTGGGCTAGATTGGCACCTTGCATTCCACCTCAAGTAATGGGAAATGGATAGTGTTGCAGCCCTAGGAGTAAAGCAGGGACTGAATTGTGGCAGAATAACAATTTGGACTCTACTTCCTCCTTGTTCCATTGGGGCTGTAGCACCCTTTTCCTGGCCCAGCTTACTTTTCCCTCCAGACCAGCTCAGCTTAGCTGGCTGGTGCACTACTCACTCTCAATATGGAACGGTGAGTAGCAGTTCAGTTGTAGCTGCTCTTCTCCTGTGATCCCTCTGAAGTTCATGAAGCTTTGTTGGAATACCTCTTATTCCTTTTATGTTTAAAGTGAGATTTTTTCTAATAGAGCGTTTGGCCAGGAAGAGACACCATTAACCAAAGTGACAATTTATAAAACAATCTGGGATCCCCATTGTTCTGTGAACTCCAAGAGACAAACAATGATCTCATCACAACACAGTAGGGGTGCTACACAACACTGGGGAATTCCAACTGATGAGTCCTGATGAAGCGGAAATGTGATTTATAATATGAAAATTACTTTTTGGTGTATTGTTAATGAACAACAGTGAGATCTCATACATGCTTTGAATAGGAAACTCTCTCAATTTGATTCTTGTACTGTATTCATCCAAATTCCTAGATGCATTTCACATTGATAAATGGACACAGAGTTGTTTCTTTAAGGCATAAAACTAGAGGAGAAGATATGTCACTGAAAATGATTGATTCAGTTTATGAATGATTTCAAGCCTCACAAACGCAAAGAGTGATATTTTGTATGAATTAATTTGGCGCATGGGATGATGCTGTAATTAAATATTTCTTCTTAAATCTCTTCTACATTTTAATTAAAACAAGCATACAGAGCTTTATTAGAAAAATTTGGCAGTCTTGCTGTGCTTATTCACTTTTCCTGCTAAAAATAAACATTTGTTTGGACTTTCTCAGTCAAGGTGAATACTAAGAGAGAGAAAAAAGGAAGAAATCAAGAATCAGGAATTTGCAAATTACTATTATTAATTGTGGTTAATGTGAAAACGCAAAAACTTCATATCAGAGTTTCAAATGCTCTTGAAAAGTATGAAAAGTTTTAAGAACAATTATGGACCTGCTAATCTCCAACATTAGTAGTATTTTTAATTTGCACAATTTTGATTTATACGTATGCAAAGGAAGTAAATGAAGGCTGCATGATAGAAAATAAGAAAGCTTAATAATTAAATCTGTATCCTAATGGAGAATTATGCTACATTTCTATCCAGAGGGAATTTTGTAGCCAACCAATAAGCCTTAGAGGGTATACAAAAAACAACATAAAGTTCTATTTCTGCAAACATTTAGGCACACAAAACAAGGTACTTATGTGCATAAGTGTTTGCAGGATATAGGCCTGAGAGAGGACTTTAATGACAATGACAAAACAACCTTCACTGGACCAGCAGCACTTGGTGCAGCTGTTCATTTAACAGTATGAGATTTCAGGAAATGGAATGAATTCTTTTTAAATTAATGTACTGTTGATATTTCAAAGAATGAAGGTGATTCAAACAACCACAAAGTTATTATTTTAAAATATTTTTTTTAACAGACAGACAGAAGATGTGTATGGATGAAATAAATCTGTGGTCTGCATAACCCATCCTTTCTGCTCTGTAGCACATGAACCTTGGATTCATTGCAAGGTATAGAAAGATTAAAAATGTCTAAATAATCTTCTAGCATCAGATATATTGGAATATTTTTATGGTACTAGCATTATGTGAATGAATACTAAGAACACCAAAGAGCATATAAAACATTGTTACACGAACACACAAGCTGGCTGAGGAAAAGGGAAGACTTCACTCTGCTCCAAATAACACTCCACATTAGGGAGAGCTTTAGTGTTTATCATTCTTTAACCCTGTCTAGTTAAATACCAAAATTTAAAAAAGCTGTACTATACAGAATGGTGATTGAGCACTCATGATTGGCTAAAACCCAGAGCAATGATTAAAGGAAGAACAGTTACTTAAACATAAAATGGAGGACAGTTATTTTACAGAACAATGAAGGCTGAAGAATACTTGCCAGAGGAATCCACTCGAAAACCAGTCCTGGGCGGCACTTGCTCTGAATAGGAAAATGGGGAATTAAAGATGAAATATGTTTCTCCAGACATTTAAAGACGTAGCGCCACTTTCTCTGTCATGATCTGAATTGTTAAAGTGCAGTTGCTACCTTTTGTTAGATATGTTTCCTCCTACTTTTTAGTAGACTGATGAAGTTTAGCTAGATATAAATATTTATGTTCCATACAGTTCATTTCTTCGTAAAGTGTAACTGATAGTAAACTGGTAGCATCCCTTCAATGGAAGTGGCATTTGCCGTACACTGATGTTAATGTAATTGACATTGTAAATGTTAGTGGAAATGGCTATGTTTATTTATCAGCAAGCAACAGTAAAAGAGAAAGTTAAATGGCTGAAGTTAAAGGACTCAACCCTGCATTCACTGAAGTCAACTGCAAATCCCCTATTATCATCAATGGGAGCAGGTGTTTGCAAAAGAGATTTGTATAACAACCAACAAGAGGTGAAACTGGAGCAAACAGAAAGCTGAATTCACGTTCACAGCTCTTTTGCTCATCACAAACTGTTTTAACTGTGAACTCATTCTTTACAATCTCTGCTGAGCCCTGCAAGTGAATTGCAACCAGTTCTCATTCACTGGCCAACAACGGCTGGGTAAATCAGGCTCTTTTATATTCAATCTACCTTTTCTATAAAAGCCTGGTTTGTATTTGATGGTATAAGTGAAGTACCTTCTATCATATCAGTAGGAAAACCATTAAATGGAGAAGCATATGTTACTTTCCTGAGTTAAAAGCATCTCAGCATGGAAATATCCGAGAGCTCACACAAAGGATGAACTGGCTTTCTTGGAGCAGCTCCAGTCTATTGTGTATAATTAAACATTTCTCATGGGAAAATACAGTATGATGATGTTCACTTGAAAGTTGCTGATCAATATTACTGATACTCTTTTAGAAAGCATTTCCACATGATTGGCGGCATAGTATTAACTAGCACCCACTGAATGTGTTGAGAGATCAAGGCACAGCTGAGTGACACACGAAAGAAATATTTATATTGATGAAAGAAAGATTACTCTGGAGTGCTGTTTAGTTTATGTAATGGTTATTACTCAAACAAAAAGAGTGAGAATTTTTAAGGAAGCACATGCCTGCAGTTTAAAAAGCTAGCTATTTAATATTTCTACTTTACATATGAATTTTATACTGTATTTTTTTTAGGTTGGGATTTTCAAGACTACGTAAGTGACCTAGGAGCATCATTCCCATTGACTTTCAATGGGATTCATGCTCCTAAGTCACTTAGCGCTAGATTCACAAGAGGAACATTGGTGCCTAACTGCCACTGAAGGTCTTTAAGTCCAACATTTAGATGCCACTGGCATTCACAAACCCCCACACAGCTGTAACCTAATCCTATAGGTGCCTAAAGTTTCTAGGTGCCTAAGTTTCTGCCAGTGGGCATGTGCATAGCTATGTAAGCCTAGACATTCAGTGCCTAGCTCACACCTGAGCCTTGGTGGGATTCACAAATTAGATGTTTGCTCACCTGTTTCACCTTTGGAGCCTGACATGGTAGGCATGGTCTGAGGCTGTCTTTGAGCATGCCTACAGGATCGGGTCCCACACAAAACAGAGACTGAGGTGGTGCTGCCACTTCCACTCACGTACCCCAGTGATTAGAGCACTTACCCAGGATGTAGGAGCTGCAGGCTCTAGTTCCTACTCTGTTTGCTTCAGAGCAGGAACTTGAACCTGTCTTCCCCTTCCCAAGTGAATGCCCTAACTCCCTTTTTGTTTGCAGTGTTGTGGTAGCCACGTTGGTCCCAGGATATTAGAGATAGATGGTGGGTTAGATAAAATCTTTTATTGAACCTGTTGGTGAAGGAGACAAGTTTTCAAGCTACATAGTCCTGAAGAAGCTCAAAAGTTTGTCTCTTTTATCAACAGAAGTTGCTCCACTAAATGATATTACCTTTATATAAGTCCTTTTTGTGAACGTAGTCCTGAGGCCCCTTTGAAAATCCCACCATCAATGCACAATGAAACCTGTCTTAACATACAAGCAGCTGATGAAAAATTTCAGCTGCAATAACAGAGTTAGCAACCACTGAAATGACTGTCAAAACTTGTTCTTAGTGGAAGTGGTCTTCTAATGAATTCAGAGCTCACGACTGGGAGCAGGTGCATTTGAAACTAATGCTACTCCACTACACACTCAGAGAAAGGCTCTCTTCTATTTATTGCTTTTCTAGATTTTAATGGTATTTTAAAAAGAAACAGCTATTTTAATGCATGGAAAGCAATTTTGTCTTGATAGCCCCAATAATACTTTATGCTTGGAGGTACCTAAGTTTTTTCTGTTGATCATACATCTAGAATTACTCTCTCAAATGGTTCTAAGATTGGATCATTTTGCATTGCTCATTTGTGCTTGTCAATTATCTTAATACCATTCTATACTGGCCTCAAGCAGCATTCTGAATAAGCTCTTAACTGTAACAAAATAGGCAGGAATTCACTTAGATAGGTTAACAGGGTCATGAATCTTAGTAAGGTCTCCTTGTTTTGAGGTCTTTCAATTTCTACAAGAGCCACCTCCTACTTTGGGTCCAGTTGAACATGTTTCTGCTGTAGTTTGTGTCCTTCAGAGCTAGTCTATTTCAGTCTCATCTGGCATTTGTGCCCGATCAATTAAGGTTCTTTTCTCTGGCTCTCTGTGGAACACTACACAATCTCGGATTGCACTATTCATTTTTGCTCCAAATCAGCAGTGCATCAACTATTACTTACTTTCAACTCATTCAGATCCTCACAGATTTGGAATACAGTGCTTTGCTACTTCTCAGGTGCTGAAGCAATCCTAAAGGGAAGTTGCTTAAATATATGCCTACCAAAAAGAGAAGTGAAAGATGCAGACCTTGGCACCTCTCTGACCATGTGAAAGAGTAATGTCCCTTCAGGAGGATTCTCCTCCCTACACTAACCAATTCCTTACACACAACAGAGGATTTGTAATCATGTTACTGCGTCTTTGAAAAGGAAAATGCTACCATTAGGACATGTGGTCAGCTTGGAGCCTGGGTTCACACAGTCTGCAAAGTGCCAGCAACCAGCAGAGAGTATCTAACGAGGGAAGATCTTTAAGGACAGCAACCTGAAGAATTAATTTAAAAGGAACTCCCCTTTCATCAGCAGCCACCACCCCCCATTATTGGTTGCAGAGATATAAGTTGCTCTTTTCAAACTCACATAGCTCTGTGCTTAAACAGCCTCAGAAAACCTGAAGAACAGCAGATTCTAAGTGAAGGGGAAGATACGATCTGAAGATCTTGCCCTTTTCTCGCCTCTATTTTCCCTCTCCCCTTCCCCAAATAATAAAATTTGTCAAAAATCACAGAAGAAAAAATTGTAATTTAGAAATATGCTAACAGATATAATAATCTGACTGATGAGGCTGTCTGCTCCTGAAATGTGTCCCTGCACTACAAGATTACTAGATGGGTTTGGAATCGTCCTCACCCAATCAGATTGCATATTGATCATGTGCACATCAGCACTATAAAATTCCTTATGTATTTTATTGAAAACAATTTGCTGGAAATGTTAAATTTCACCAAAATATTCAGAGACCCTGGGCCATTATGAGCACTAATGAGCTGTGAAATGTCCTTTTATAAAAAGCAAGACATTTTTAGATATAGGAGAATAACTATTCATATGGCAGCTTTTAACCTTCCCTCTACTTACCATTACATTCTGGTCTCCTTCCACCCTATCTTGGACTTCTCACACTACGACTTATCCCTCTGTCTACTAGGAAGTAAGGAAGCAGAGGAACTATTGGCAAAGGCCAGTATAAAGAGACCAGACTGCCTACTTCCACCACAATCAAAAGACTTCCAGAGTACAGAAATAGGTAACAACAAATGTGGGATCTTTTTCACTGCATTCTACAGTGTAAGAAAAGAAAACCTGCAAACAAATGAGAGGGAAGTTGGATGGGGCATGAGGAAGACCATAAACAATTTACTGATAAGGTCATTTTCCCTTATCATGTGTCTTTCTTTTCCCCATCCCCATGTATTCATGGCATTAAGCTAATGTAGCAATATGAAGGAAGACACATAATCTTAATAATAAGCCATGAGACCTCAGGAGGAGGGCTTCTTTATTTTTTGAGCTTTAAACTCTTTTCTTTTTTGTGGCTCTCAATGCATACACCTCAGTAAATATATAATAGTAGAAAAAATGACAATAAGAATGCGCAAGCTGAGACACTGGTTATTACAGCAATTACTTAAAAGACATCCTGGTGTCTTCATCTTCCAAATAATAAGAGAGTTCAAGATAAATGAATGAAAAAGTTAGATGAAAAGTTAGCCATTCTCTTGGGTTTGTTTGGTCTTTTTTTCTCTTTCGGCAGATTCTGAAACGGTACCCAAATGGTTTAATAACAGGTTAAATGAGATCACCTTACAGTTTGTCACTTTGCCACAGCCAGAAAATCCCACACTTTTGTGATCCATTTGTTCACAGATGGAGAATCTGATGTTGCCAATCTGCTGTAAGGTCTTATTTCTAACCACCATAGTATGAAGGGAGATTTCCACAAATGTCTGGAAATTCAGAAGTGGGGCATAGGGCAGCCATAATATACATGTTCCTTATGACAAACTCCAGCTCATAAGAACACTGTCTAGAGTACATGACCAATACTCACTCTCTTTTAATGGCAACACTATTAATGCACATTATTTCAAATGTACAATATTAATATATAATCTTTAAAATGACCTGTTGCACTCTCTTGTCTCCCAGGGGAAACTCACATTCATAGGTCTCCTTGATGGTTGCTAATAGAGATTCAAATTCTTTTTTATTTATTTTTAAGCATTGATATTTCCAAGAATGCTTTGAGATCTGCTTTCTATTGGGTAAGTGTACACAGAAGGGCACCCAGCAAACAGCCTGAGAATGCCCCACTGCTGAGCAATTGGCTTATTTAGCTCCACTTGCAACCAGACATCTAGCTGAATGTCTTAATAGAACAGTGGAGGAGAGAGATCCATTCTTAGCCACATGCTCCACCTGCTTCAAAGTTCTACCTTACACATGCATAAACAGTAAGAGCTAAGCAATTTGGTACTGCCTAAATGCCCAAGAGGGGATTTTATGCTTGGAGGTATCTAAAACAGGAAAAAAACAAGAATGGCTGAAAACAGCAGGTTCAGATGGAAGTTCAAGTATACTTGGAGATAAAACATCTAATTTAAACAGTTGTATCTAGAGGAGGGGGAACATAATTGTAGGCTGTGTCTTTCCAGTCAAAGTGCACATAGCCTGAAGGGGCAACAGCTGAAGATTGAATGGTTTAGCTGCTCAAGGGAAAACACAATAAGCCTTGCTGAACTTAAATTCGAAGATTCAAAAGTAGAAATCATTTTGAAACAAGGGTTAGTCTGCTCCTGTCTCTGCAAAGACTGGAGAGATTGTGTATAGTCCACTACGCAAAAACATTTGAGAGTAACACAGAAATCTTATGAAGCTATTCATCGGGTCAGGACAGCAGAGAGAAAGAAACTTATGGCTATGGTAAGTCTACCAGGCAGGTGAAAACAGGTTTGGAAACATGTAAGTATGGGTCTCTCAGGGCTATGGGGCACAGGAAAAATGCCCATTGACAAGACCACCCTGAAAAAGCCAGTTCCTGCACCCAAAGGCAAGATAGAGAACACTAGAGACCAGGGCCGGCTCCAGGCACCAGCTTAACAAGCAGGTGCTTGGGGCGGCCAAGGGAGAGGGGCGGCACCTGCGGCAATTCGGGGGCGGCAGGTCCCTCACTCCCTCTAGGAGCGAAGGACCTGCCGCCGAATTGCTGCTGCCGATCGCGGCTTTTTTTTTTTTTTTCCAATTGCCGCCGCCGATCGCGATCGCGGCTATTTTTGTTGTTGTTGTTGCTTGGGGCGGCAGAAATGCTGGAGCCGGCCCTGCTAGAGACATTATGCTTTCTTCAGGCCTGCTTATTATTGAGAAGATTGCAGGGCTTGATAATTTTCCTGATGTATGTTGTACCTCTGCTCATAGGGGTCTCTGAAGCAGAAGCATGGACCAAGTAGTCCATGCGAAGAAATTGCTTTTTGCGGTGAAGAGGAAAACGGGAAAGCTGTGAGTGAGAGGATCAAGAAGAATTAGAGAGTTAGTAATATGGTGATTGGTGCTGTATAAATATGATTATATAGACATACGTCCGGATGGATTCTTATGACAACTTCCAATGTTTAGAGATGTGAAGGCAAGGAGGCTTTGATCAGGGTGGGGCAGCAGAGGAGGAAGAGAGAAAGCACTGCTGTTGGTTTGAGATAGGCCATGCAGAAGTGGAGAAAGAGGAATGACTCTGCCCCCAGATATCTTTGGGCCAGAGAGCGATGGGATGACAATAGTGATGGCTCCAGAGAGAAGGTAGTTGTACTAATATTAGTAAAGTAAGAACACAGATAGAGTGGTTTCATAACCCTGTAGGTGAAAAAGCTTTGATTTCCTTATTTTATTAAAGGTAATAATGCATTACATGAATACATGTACTATGTACATGTTTAAAGTGGATCCATAAGTTGTTGTGGACTTAGTTTTTTGTTCTTTTCCAAATTTGTCAAAATATTTGACAGCATAAGATTACAGCACTGTGATACCAGATACCAGACCCTCTGAGGCCCCCTGCTGTCGTGGCCCTGCCACACCGTGCCCCAAAAAAGGGTAATGGAGAAGTTGTCTAGAGTGGCTGTATAGGACACAGACAATCAGGGCCCAGCACCCTAGTATAAGAAGAGCTGCAGGGCCAGAGGCAGTTCAGTTCATTGCTGGAACTGTAGGAGTGTGGCTGGTGTGTGGCTGGCTGACAGAGCTATGGAACCCTGGACAGGGCAGCACTGCCAGAAGCCAGGGGGAGCGAGAAGGAGCCCTGAGCTGGTTGCTGGGACTCCATCAGGACAAGGCCCTGAGGTAAGGGTGAAGATAGTGCGGGTCTGCAGGGAAGTGGTCCAGGGAATTAGAGAAGTTGTGCGACATAGTTAAAGGGAAACAGCCAATGGCTGTGATCTATAGGGTTCCTGAGCTGGGACCCGGAGTAGTGGGTGGGCTCGGGTCCCCTCCACCCCCCATTAGCCACTGGGGGGAAGTGGCCTGGACATTGAGGCATCCCAGAGGGGGAACTGAACTATAGTGGCCCAGCTGGAGAGCTGTAGCCAGGAAGCCTCAAGAGGGCAAAACCATTGTCTCCAGGGACGGAGCCCTGGGGCACTGGTCTGTCCCAGAGCAAGGACAATCTGAGAGAGAGTGTGCAGGCGCATGCACTCGTCCAAGGGGGCGCTCACAAGAGAGTGTTCCCTGTTACATTGGTACCAGAAGTTGGGAGTTTGGGACCCAGCCCCTGAAACAAGGGGACAATGGAGAAGTTGGTAAGGCTGCTGGCCCAGCAGCAGCACAGCACTACTGAAACTTGGAGGGCACTAGTTGAAGCGCAACATGAGGCGCAGCGAGCTGCTCAACAACAGCAGGTTGTACTCCTACAGGTGGTTCAGCTCCAGCAGCACTGGCAGCAGAGGAACAGCAATTCCAGAAAGCATTGTTGCAGTGACTAACTAGCTCAGCCTCCTCAAACCAGTTGAACTCTGGGCCGGGGATTCCACTGGCCAATCTTGGGCCACCTGATGATCCGGAGACCTACTTAGTCATCTTTGAGTGGCTAGCCACAACCGCTGCTTGGGATAAAGACACCCGGGCCACTCGCCTGGCCCCATCCCTGTCCAGGGAAGCTCAGGCGGCTTACTGGGCTCTAGATGACAAAGCAGCGAGAGATTATTGGATAGTGAAGGCTGCCGTATTTGACTGCCTGGGAGTATCCCCAGAAACCCACCGGTGCAGGTTCCGCTCAGAGCTTTTTACCTCAGGGGCTTGCCCCCGGGCCGTAGCCCAACGCCTTAAAGACTGGGACACCTGATGGCTATGCTGTGAGGTCCAAATGACTGCAGAGATCATAGACGCAATAGTCTTAGAGCAGTACCTAGACATATTCCAATGCCAATTCAAACATGGGCTCGGCAGCATAGCCCCGACTCATTTGCCGCTGCGGTCCAGATTACAACTATTTGTTCGCTGCCTGGCCTGGCAAATATACTCCACTGAGGACTGACAACTGGCAGGCCCGGGGTCCAGAGAACTCTGCCTGGTTGCCAAAGGGGGCACCCAAGAAACCCCAGCCGACCAGGAGGGAAGTCCCTCTGGATCCAGCCCCGGAACACCAATGGATGCCTGTCCTCCTTTCGCAGAGCCACACCTCAGAAACCACAAAGAGAAGGGGTTAACCAGACCCTATTAGTGGCCCACTGGTATGAATTCACTGTGGGAGGCCAGGGCACTTCAGCCGATCTTGTCCTGTCATGGAATGTGACTTCTTAGACTTTGGGGTCACTGAAACGTGTAGTAGTTCTGAGACCAGGCTCGACCAGCAGCATAAGGCTTATGTGGCCCAAGTCACTGTGGGAGGTGCTTTATGCCCGGGCTGGTGGACTCAGGGTGCTCCCAAGCCCTGCTTCGAGAGTCACTGCTCAACCTTATCACCCTCCAATATGTTCGCCCCGGAAGGTGACGTGTGCATGGGGATCTCCACTCCTACCCAACAGCTTGGGTACAATTGAAGGTGAGTGATCACGAAGCAAAAATTCGGGTCGGAATAACAAAATGCCTTCCTTGGAAGGTTATATTTGGGAGAGACTGGCAACAGTTCCCCTCCTTGCTCCTACCCCGATCCGAACCTCCAACTCCAGCTGAGCCGATACCCCAAAAGCTGAATGAGATATTTCCAATACTGAAATCTGACCTTTTGGAGGGGTCTGCCCAAACCCAGAGGATTAGGAAGTCCTGAAGGCAATGCCAAGAAGAAGGGAGGGCCTGGTTACAGACCCATCTGGCTGGGGAACCGTCTCAGCAGATCTGGGGAGAAGCACTTTCTGATCCAGGAGAACCTCTCCAGGGGGTTTATCATCCCGTCATAGATTTAGCCCATTTAACCCACTTTGAGAGAGTCATATGCCTGGATAGCGGTGATTGACGAGATGGTTACCCAGGAGGCTTAAGCTGCCCAATTTCCCCATTTTGAACTAAAGAATAATATACTCTACCGAGTTTGATGTTGATGTTGACCCAAAAACAAGAGAGGCCTGTTACCAACTCCTGGTATCCCAGAAAGCCAGGAAGGATGTCTTGTGGCTGGCTCATTCAATACCATCAGCTGAACATCTTGGCTGGGAAAAAACATTAGCCCACTTATTGGCTCAGTTCTTCTGGCTGGGGATCTATAAGGAGACTGCTAATGTCTGTGTGTTCTGTCGTCAGCAGGTTGCACCAAAGGGTTCAGGGTGGGCTCCTCTAATACCCCTACCGCTAGTAGATACACCCTTTGAGAGGATAGGGGTGGATATTGTGGGCCCCCTCGAGAAAAGTGCCTGGGGCCACCAACACATACTGGTCATGGTGGACTATGCCACACGACAGCCAGAAATGGTCCCCATGCGCTCAATAACCGCAAGAACTGTAGCAACAGAGCTAGTTCAACTTTTTTCTTGGGTGGGCTTATCTACCAAAATCCTGACTGACCATGGGACAAATTTCATGTCCCAGTTGTTAAAGAAGGTGTGGACACTTCTCAAGGTTAAGCCTCTCAGGACCTCCATGTACCACCCTCAAATGGATGGCCTGGTGGAGAGGTTCAATCGAATCTTGAAAAACATGTTGAAAAAATTTGTAAGCACTGACCCTCACAGTTGGGACCAACTCCTGCCCTATCTTATGTTTGTAGTAAGAGAGGTCCGCAGCATTTTCCCTGTTTGAGCTGCTTTATGGCCGGTGACCCAGAGGGATACCTTCTCAAGGAAACGTGGGAAGAGCAACCATCCCGAGTCCAAAATGTAATTCAATATGTGTTAAAAATGCATGAATGACTACATCAGGTGGCCAGGTTCACCCGAGAGAATCTGGAGTGGGCCCAACAAACACAGGCTCACGACTATAATAAAGGAGCCCAGGAGAAAGTCTATCAACCCAGTGACCGGGTCTTGCTATTGTTACCCAGCTCTGAAAGTAAGCTCTTGACCAAATGGCAAGGGCCTTTCGAGATCATAAGACGAATAGGGGACATGGACTATGAGATCTATTGCCCAGATAAGAGAAGGGAAAAATAAATTTTCCATGTAAACTTGTTAAAAGCATGGAAGGCACATGACTGTCTATTTATAGACCCTCCCACCCCGGACCTGCCGGATGACTTGGGATCAGAGGTGAAATCCCCAGCAGGCACTGCAGATGTACCCATAGCAGAATGCCTCCCTCCACGCCTGCAATGGCAGACCAGAAATCTTCTGGGACACTTTGATGATCTCTTCTCTCAGCCGGGTTGGACTCATCTAATGGCCCATCAAATCAGGATGAATCTGACTGCCAAACCAGAACACAAGACCTACCGAGTTCCTGAAAAGCTCTGGGAGGCTCTAGAATAAGAGGTTTGGGCAATGCTGGAGCTGGGGGTTATTGAGGAATCTCAAAGCCCTTGGTGCAGCCCAGTGGTCCTGGTGCCCAAACCAGATGGCACCACCTGGTTCTGTGTGGATTTCAGGGCCCTAAATGCAGCCTCACAGTTCGATGCTTATCCTACGCCCCGAGTGGATGAACTCTTGGATCAGCTTGGAAAGGCAAGGTACATAACAACATTGGACTTAACCAAAGGGTATTGGCAAATACCCCTTACAAAAGATTCCCAGGAAGAAACTGCATTTGCCACCCTCATAGGGCTGTCCCATTTTATAACTATGCCCTTCGGATTACATGGGGCGCCAGCCACCTTCCAACGCCTAATGGATCAGGTACTGTGTCACCATGGTCAATTTGCAGCTGCCTAGTGATCTTCAGTGAAGATTGGTGGTCACACTTAACGCACGTAGCATCTGTTCTTCAGTCACTGAGAAAGGCTGGGCTCACAGTGAACCCAAAGAAATGTAAGTTTGGTATGCAAGAGACCAAATACCTTGGGTTTCTGGTAGGGAATGGGAAGATACAGCCCCTACAAGCTAAAACCGCAGCTCTAGAAAAAACTCTAGTTCCAAAAACAAACCAAAAAACCAGGTTTGGGCCTTTTTAGGACTGGCCAGTTATTACAGTCAGTTTATCCCCCATTTTGAGACACTAGTGGCACCATTGACAGACCTGACCAAGACGTCGGTACTGAATATGGTACTATGGACACAGGAATGCCAGGTGGCGTTTCAAAGCATAAAAGACATTTTGGGGCAGCAGCCAGTGCTCCGATGCCCCTACTTTGCCTTATAATTTATCCTGCACACAGATGCGTCCACTGTAGACTTGGGTCTGTACTGTCCCAGAACTTCCAAGGGACAGAACACCCAATCCTCTATCTGAGGAAAAAAACTTCAGCTGTGGGAGACTAGGTACT
Source organism: Emys orbicularis (assembly GCF_028017835.1). NCBI lineage: Eukaryota > Metazoa > Chordata > Testudines > Emydidae > Emys > Emys orbicularis. The sequence continues at coordinate 26,678,544 of NC_088683.1, read as the reverse complement.
GCACCATAGAACGAGAATGCTTGGCTACCCGCAGGGCAGTGGTGGCACTGTGTTACTACCTATTTGGAGCCCCGTTTGAACTCCTCACAGTCCACGCTCCTTTGAAGTGGATGCAAGCCATGAAAGACACAACCCCCCAGATTACATGATGGTATCTGGTGTTGCAATCGTACAACCTTCACAATAGGACATTGCCTGGGGTCCCAACATGGGAATGCAGATTTCTTCTCCCACACAGGGGTCGATACTGTTTTCGGGGAAATGCCCCCACCCTAATCCTTTCTGCGGGGAGAGGTATGACAGGGTATACCAGACCCTCTGAGGCCCCCTGCTGGAGGACTCGTGGCCCTGCCACACCCCGCCCCCAAAAAGGGTAGCGGAGAGGGTCCTCCTTCAAGCGGCCCAGAGAGACTGTGTGGGACATAGCCAATCGGGGCCCAGCAGCTTAGTATAAGAAGAGCTGCAGGACCAGAGGCAGTTCAGTTCCTTGTTGGAGCTGAAGGAGTGTGGATGGTGTGTGGCTGGCTGACAGAGCTACAGGACTTAGGATGAAGTTGTGCTGCCAGAAGCCAGGGACAGTGAGAAGGAGCCCTGAGCTGGTTGCTGGGACTCCATTAGGACAAAGCCCTGAGGTAAGGGTGAAGACGGTGCGGGGCTTTGGGGAAGTGGCCCAGGGAATTAGAGAAGCCGTGCGACATAGTTAAAGGGACACAGCCAATAGCTGTGAACTACAGGGTCCCTGGGCTGGGACCCGGAGTAGTGGGCGGGCCTGGGTCCCCCCCCATTAGACACTGGGGGGAAGTGGCCTGGACATTGAGGCACCCCAGAGGGGAAACTGAACTATAGTGGCCCAGGACTGTAAGCCAGGAAGCCCCAGGAAGGCGAAGTCATTGTCTCCAGGGAGGGAGCCCTCGGGCACTGCTCTATCCCAGAGCAGGGACAATCTGAGAGAGAGCATGCAGATGTGTGCATTTGGCCAAGGCAGTGCTCATGAGAGGTGAATGCATCCCGTTACAAGCACACACTTATAGATGATGGATTTTTAATAACTGACAAGTACATTACTGCTACTTTGATCAGAAGAAAAAGCAACATGAGAGATTTAGAAAGCAGGAATTTTTGGCCTGCCAGTAAAAGCCGGAACTGTAGCTGTCCACATTTCACTTCTAATAAGAGCTTATTGCTAGTTGATCACATTCTTTCTACTGGCATTTCTGTGTCACCTCAGCAGCCTTGGACTCATGTATGTATCTTAACCACTGGAAAGAAACATTTCACTTTAACCCTTTCATTAGAGTAAAGTACAATGGAATTTCTGTTGCAAATCATTTATACCACAAGGAACATTATGCCATATAGAGTCCTGACAACTTTTCACATCAGAGCTTGACTGATGTGTTACTGCAGAGTATGCTGGGCAAACTGTACCTCATAAACTGTATATTTACAACAATCAGTATTTAATATAGAAAAGTAACTGAGGGAGGATGGGGAGAACTTACATAACATTTCATCCACACCATAGGAGAGTGTCTGTAAAGTGCTTTGAGATCTTCAGATGAAAGGGGCTACATAAATACAAAGTAATACTAGTATGATATAAAGCTGAGCTGATCTAATAAATACAGATTAATTGTGAATATGAAAAAAATATCAAGTACCATCCCTTTCTTCCCAAATGATTCCACAACAGGATTAGTTGGATTTTTGGGGGAAAATAAAACTTTCCCCTCATGTCATGCCATGAGATTGAGGCAATAAGTCTATTTTGGGATGAGTGCTTTTTCTATAAATGTAATTAAACTTTTCTTTTAAACTTTAAGTGTAAGCATGATGAAGAGTATCAAACTGACACAACCATCTGCTATGAGGCTTGGTGTGTGTTATTTTGAAACCCTTTCCCCACCCCCGCAACCTCCACTTTAGCTGACAATCCTTTGACTGGTTAACAGGTTCCCTGCACTTTGTTTTTCACATTGCCAATTTGTTGATCTACGGGTATGAGTCACGCTTTGGGTATGAGAGGTCCTGGATTCAAATCCCAGATAACCCCTTGCAGGGGCCTAAGTTGGTCCTATACCTTTAAATTAAAAGGGTGCGTGGCTTAGTTGGCTAAATGTACCTGTCTAGCAGGGCTTACCTTCAGCCAGAGCTGTCTGGATCAGAGCTCTGGTAAATATTTTTAAACCCGCAGGAGTCCCGGTGCGTCCCCTGGGGCAGAAGCCCTGAGCCCCAGTGCCTCCCGCAGGGCTGAAGTCCTGAGCCTCGGGGCTCCAGGAAATATTCTGTGAGAATTTATGCCATGCTGCCTAGTAACTATGAGATCCTAGGTTCAAATTTCAGCAGGGCCTGGAGTGGGTTTCTAGGGATTATTAATTGGATGTTTTTCTAAAAGATCTGCTCTAGGAATTATTCTAGGAGTTCTATGGCCTGTGTTATACAGGAGGTCAGCCTAGATTATCACAGTGGTCCCTTCTGGCCTTGGAATCTATTAATCTATTACATAATACATTAATAAGGGGGGAAGAATAATCTGCTTGATGAATTCAAAGTGCTAAAGAGCTGTGTCCATGACATCCATAGAACTAAAATGGCAGGAAGAATGGAGACACTGCTGGGCTCAGAAGAATGATTTAAGGTTGTGGGGTAAGACTGTGGGAGGAAGAAATTTTCAGTTATTAGGATTGGGGAATATGCACGTGCTTTCAGCTCTCAAGCGTTAAATAAAAAAATTTGAAGGATGACATAAGCAAAGAAGAATCAATTAAAACTTGGGAAAACACTGGTTTCAATATATCTTGTTCCAGAGATGCATGAAACACCAGGATGTTCCCAGCACACTGGGAAGTACTGTTACTGTAGCCTTGTGTGCTTGTTTCATTTTGGGTCCAGTTCTGGTTCATGACTTCTATGTCTCTGTCTACAATTATCTATAATTTCCAATTGCCATTAGGGCAGAACTCAAGTGAAACCAAACATTTAAACAAATATGGTCAAGAAAGTCTACCCAAGATTGTTATCCCTTCCCCAGATAGGAACAACACTGGCATGGCACATGCTACTGAACACGGTAGACTAGAATCACTCACAGAGCAGAAGGAGTGGTGAGCAATGAGAACTAGAAACCTAGTCTAAGGACTCTCACCCATGTGGGTCAGAAGATTTTTTTTGATGGATGAGAAGAACTCCTTCTTGGTATAAAATCACCTATTTGGGGACAAATGCCCTACCCCAATGTTTATACTTGACTTTGGATTGTATTCATATTTGAGTCATGTTCAGGGCTGAATATGAATTGATCCTGTGATATTTGCCTCCACTATTATTTAGCTCCAAAAATATGGAGCTCTTCATACTGGAACCTAAGATGAAAGCAGATCTCATACTGTTCATTTACGTATTTCCTGATTTTCACTGTATTTTTTTCAGTGTTGCCAAGTAATCAGTTTATAGTCTGCACTTTTCGGATCTTGCCATGATGGCTTCACCCCAAGAGGCTGCTCAGGCTCCGCTGAATTGAAAGTGCAGGGCTCTGCTAAAATACTTCATTTATTATAGAAACTACACATATGGGGAGCAATTATTTGCAAAGGGCTGCTCTCTCCTTAAAATGGTACATCAAGTCAAATATATTTTGAGCAACAATGCTGAGTTACCCAAAATACTTGTTAATGATGGACATCTGATAAAGTGGGTTTTAGCCCACGAAAGCTTATGTCCAAATTCGTTAGTCTCTAAGGTGCCACAAGGACTCCTTGTTGTTTTTGCTGATACAGACTGACACGGCTACCACTCTGAAACCTGACTCCCTTTTTACTTTCACTTCTCTTTAGAGTCTTCCTCAGAAGACAGCGCTTTGGAGAAAAACATATCAGCACTGACATTCTTTCTTTTCTTTTTTTTTTCCACTAAAGCCCTGAGAGAGAGTCATGTTTAAAAACTGTTTGCAAACTTTGTTCAAATATGGCTCCGCTAACTCTTTTCTCAAATCTCCTTGGCTTAGTCCACACTGCAATCAAACTGACTCACATTTTCAAACAGTTTTCAAATACAGTATGTATCTCTCACGAGTGTAGGTAGAAGCTCAAGTGCAATTTCTACAAGTACTGCTGCCAGGAGGTTCAATCGAGAATAACTTTTCAGAACAGTGAAAGAGATTGGATTATTAATGAATATTTATTATCAGTATTGAAGTAACAGCCACAAGATGGTAGGCGCTGTCCACATATGCACAGGAATACAGTTCCTGCCCTAAAGTGTTTATAATCTAAAGACAAAATTTTCAAAAACGGATGCCTAAAATTAAATTAAATTCCCAAGTCCATATATTCTGGATATTCGGCACTTCTGAAATCCAGGCAAGTTATTTATATATATATATGAACTTGGGAGCCCAACCTTAGGTACCCATTTTTGAAACTGGCCTAAGAAGACAAGCAAAATACAAAGGGTGAGATTCTGTGCTGCTTCTCTTGCAATCCTGGGAAAGTGGGGACAAAAGTAGCTTCAAACTCCCAGGATACTGATGGGCTACTAAGAATGCACAAAGTGCTACATGCCTATATGCCAGGGCTTGCATGAGAGAGTGCACAGGATATCCAAAGATGGTCCTATGCAAGGCCTGTACTTGAGAAATTCTTCACCAGCTTTAGAATCACAAAAAGGGCCATAGCTGGGTGAAAAATCTCACTCAAAGAGCGGGGAGGAGAAAGACACAATCAAACTGTGTATAATTTAATATACACTCAGGCAACTCACCATTCCAATACATGTTTATCAGGCCCACTGTCTGTCATTTTGTGTAATAAATACTCAACTCAACTATACCCAACTACTCCCTAACCTATCCATTACTAATTGGCCTGTTTTTTGGAAGTAGCACAGAAGAAATAGATTACACGGAGGAAGAATTTGGTGGAAGAAAGAGTAGTGGCTTTATGTATCACTTCAGAAACATGTAGTGTGCATATGGAGCTATGTGGAAGAAAGTGCAAAGATGGTACTGGGAGGAGCGGAGTAGGGAGCAGTCAAAGCTAACATCATTGGCTGAGTGGAGGGGATGGCGGGCGGTGTGATAAGAGACAAGAACAGAGGATAAGGGAAGGGCAGAGATGTGAAACACCTTGAAGGGTTGAACTTGATACATTGGAAAAGGGGTAGTCAGAGAAGGCATCTGGATAAAACATACAGAATGATTGGTGAGGCAAATGGTTTTGGCAGCAGCATTTTGAATGGAGTGTAGGGGTGTGATGTGGGCATAAGAAAGGCCATATAGGAGAAGGTTTCAGTAATCAAGGGTCTATACAAGAGTTTCAGCTGTGTGGACAGAAAGATGAAGTTGGCTCTTAGAGAAGTTGTTATGGAAGAGGTAGCAAGATTTGGCCCAGCCTGGGTATGTACATCAATGGAGAGAGAATTGTCAAAGATAACTCCCAGGTCAAGGGCCTGGATGATGGAAGAATGGTGACAAAGTGAAACAGTGCCAAAGAATGGAGAGAGTCTGTCATGGAATGTGGGGAGGAAGGGTAAGGAATTTAGTGCAGATTATCCTTGTGGGTAATTATGCTGCACGACTGAGAAATGCATATCTTATTTCCAGATCACTGATTTTAGATGGAGACAGGGCTACTTCAGGGTACTTTGACACAATCATTAGATAATGACATAATTTAAATTCTCTCTTTCTGCTCCTTCAGATATTTATATGTAATGTTCTGAACACAGATTTCATGAGTATTTACTAAGTTATCACATTTCACTTCAGAGTGGCTTTATATCAATAGTGATTGAAACAATTCCCTTATTTTAGTGATATATAGTAGAGATGGTTCTGAAACGAAACTATACCAGGCACTCCCAAACTTTGTAAAAGTTTGTTCCTGAATCTTAATCTGAACTTTGTTGCTTAGGACCATCTCCAATACACAGGGTCAAACTGATGGCGAGGGAGTTAATCTGGATCTATGCCAGTGTAATTCAGTGCAATATTTTGCACATAATTTATACATTAGTTTGAGAGCCTTCAAAGTGAAAGGTGCTATATACAAGCATAAGATATGACTATAAGAACAAAAATCTTAAAGAATAGCACATAATATTTAAATGTTGTTCTTAATTTAAGAGCTCTTGTTTACATACAGTATACAATTTTTATCTAAAAGGTTATGAGAGCAAATATAGATGGGATAACATGTCTTTTCCTTGATGTGGAATACATGCAATATATTCCTTAAGAACATGAAAAAAGAAAATAAGGATGAGAAGCTGGAGAGAGTTTTGTTTTCCATAAGTCTTCAGGTATTACAGGTTAGTGGATTTTTAGCAGCAAGTATGGTATAACAACTAGCAGAAAGTCACTATAAGTAAAACCAACCAACCAACCAACCAACCAAAAGTTTCCTTTTTAAACTTCAATCTAAGGGTAAGAAAAGCAGGACAATTTAATGGTAAATTTGCATCACCTTTTCAGTTAACTACAAAGAAGATATTTTGATGTATACTGTTCTTCTTTGAGGACTTACGATTCAGAACAGGGAAGGGGTAATAGCAAGAAAACAAACTTGTGTGAAAGCCAAAGCGTAAACGTGTAAAATTTAGACAATTTTAGGATAAATGTATCAAGGTAGAGTTTGAATAATTTTTAATAGTATGCAATAATTGGGTTCATATGTGAGTTGCTTTAAACTACAATAAATATAATTACATAAAATATGTCAGCCTTGACACATTCATAGGCAAATGCTTAAAATAATTAAATGCTCAGCAGGGTGAACAGGGCTTTCACTTACGCCTACTTTCATAAATAGCTCTTGACTTCTCATATAGCTCATATGGGTCGGGTTTTCTTGGATCAAAGGCCTCTGTTGAATCAGGAAACGAACTCCTGTGAAGGGTGGGTGGAAAGGGAATACTCTGTGGTATAGCTGGAGCAGATAAACTGGTCTGAGGGCTGCCTTGATTCTCCCATCGCTCCATCATCTGTAATAAATATATACAGAAAATAAAAAATTAAACATCTTTTCACAAACCATGACTACTTCAAACACTCTAGAGAAAGTGGCTTCAGTTACAAGTGTGGTAGATATACATATATTTTGTAAAGTTAGAAAATCTTCTGGGTATCTTTGGGGATGAAAGGAACTTTAAATATTATTTTAAAGTTACTTAAATTAAAAGTTCTTATTCCAAGGTCTTGGTGCGTATAGATATATCAAAATACACAACAAATGAAGAAACATCTATCATTAAAAAAAACCAGCCATGTCTTTCCTGACTATTTAATGGACCCATCACATATGTACAAAGCCTTCCTTGTCTGATTGAGCCTCATTCCCACCCTGCTAGGAAATCCCAGGGAAATAGATGAGCTTTCCAGTATTCCCTGAAGGCTAATCGAGTCTGTCCAACCAAAAGGGGATGCAGTAATTTCCAAATTTGAGGATTCCCCATCCAAGGCTCCTTACTACCAAATCCCTCTATTTTAAACCAGAGGCCCTTAACCCAATGACAGCTGCATCTTTGTCACACAAAGACAGCGGTGAGCTCTCAGGCAGCTGAGTCCCTCACTATTTGGGACCCCATTCTGCAGTACTACTCAGGTTGAGTGACACTTACTCAGAGACCTATTTGCTTCAGTGAAGCTACTCACATAGATAAGTGCCTCTCAGGGCAGGTCTTCACTACGGGGGGGGTGTCGATTTAAGATACGCAAATTCAGCTACGCGAATAGCGTAGCTGAATTCGACGTATCGGAGCCGACTTACCCCGCTGTGAGGACGGCGGCAAAATTGACCTCCGCGGCTCCCAGTCGACGGCGCTTACTCCCACCTCCGCTGGTGGAGTAAGAGCGTCGATTTGGGGATCGATTGTCGTGTCCCGACAAGACGCGATAATTCGATCCCCGGGAGATCGATTTCTACCCGCCGATTCAGGCGGGTAGTGTAGACCTAGCCTCAGTGTGACTAAGAATTTTTGAATTAGGCCCACCAAGATTTATAGGTTAAAACCAACATCTTAAGGAATGCCTTAAGCATGAAGCACCTCTTAACAGGCAAGCAGCCACATTCTCCATGAACCTAATTATCTGATTGATCCCAACATGCAACTTATGTAGAGTGCATGACAGTAGACATGAGGAAGGCTTTGATTACTGTAAGGAGGTCTGCACTGGAAAAAAGGGTTGCATCTTTTTAGACAAAGGCCAATGAAAAAGAGTAGTCTAGGCACAGCTATTACTTGAACATCCAGTTGCAGTGAAAACTTTAATAGCACCTTCAAATTTCAAAGCTGAATAATGAAAAGTGAAGATTCTCCCTCAATCCAGGAGTTTGATATAATCCTTGTCATTTCTTCTGGTTCCTTCCTTCCACATAAAACATCTCCAGTCTTATTTAGATAGAGTTTGAGAGAGTTAGTTCTCATCCAAGTACACTGGATAGGGGGATCAATTCCTCCAGACAGTTTAGACAAGATGGAGATACACAGCAGTGTGTGATATGTTGAAGGCACTGAAGTCCAGGGCTCCTCATTGACACTTCCTAGTGGCAAGGCCTCAAATACACAATGAACAAGAGGGGGGGGGGGGATAATATAGGATGCAATGGTATCCTGCAGGAGAAAGCCCTTGGATTTTACCATCTGCAGATATGTCTGCACTAGAGTTTTTATTTGAAACAACTGTTAACTAATTAAGTTTAGGCTTGGAAGGATTAGATTTTTATTGGCAAATGTCGATTTCACCATACACACAAACCAATGACAAAATATTTCCACCAGTGATAACTGAAATGTAAAGATAGGCCAACTAAGAAAAATGCTGCTGGAAAACTTTGAGTTTGGTTTAAAGCTATTTACTTTGTACATTTTGACATGTGATTTTGACAATTTTTGTTTTAACAATTATAAAGCTTTAACTTTTTGATACTCAGCATCTATTGTCAGTAAATAACTATTGTCTGATATCCCCCCATAATTTCCTGCAACTGTGAAAATGTAAATCAACAACATTTGAAAATGCTTAAAAATTAAGTTTGATATTATCCATTGAAATTATAAAAAAACAAAAATTGAATTCTGCGATGCCCATTGAAGTTGTTAGGTAACACATTTGTATGTACTAGTCTAGTCTAATGTAGACAACTCTTAAAAATGAACCACCCAAGTGCCACTCCATGTACCCTGCTAGGGACTGAAGCTGTGTCAGCAGTCCCTTACTACAAATGGCATCAAAGGCAGATGACTAGAGTTATACAATGAGTCTAACCTATGAACGCTGACTCCATCCCTTCTTTCAACCTACACCCTCAGAAAATGCCTGGTTTAGCTTTGCAATATATCCTGAAGATCAACAAAGTTAGACTCTTTCATAGCAAGAGTGTGCGGAGTAAAGTTTCAGAGTCAAGAGCACTCTGCAAATAAATACATCTAGTGATCATTAGCTGGAGTGTGTCAGCTGATCTCAAATGCCTGAGTTAGTATTTCCACAGAAAAGTGGTCTTCAAAATACACAGGACACATATCTTGGGCCAGATGGAGCTACAATGCTTTATACCTTCTGCGGACCTGATCCCTTATATGTAGTGGCTACATAGTTAAATTTGTACTGAAAGTCATGATCCAACATTCTGTTACTAACTCTCTATACTCCATAATACTGTACTATGTTTCAGCAAGGCATATTATTTCAAGCAGTAATTCAAGACGTTTCATGTATTCCTAACTTGGATACTTAGTGCTATGTCTCTCTTCTGTTCCATCTAGAAAGGAGTCAATCTCTGCTTTTGCAAAGGTGGGTTCAATGAATATGAAGACAGCTGGCTCCTACCCAGAAGCTAGTCAGCCAAAATATCACAGATAATTTGTGCTGGTCAGAAAAGGGCTTTTTTTCCCCTGTGAAAAATGTTGATGAAAAGGACAACAACAACAACAAAAGGTTTTGAATTCTCCCCCCCCCCCCCCCCAAAAAAAAACCAAACTGAAATTGTTTGATTGGAAATGCTACTGCTGTGTCTCATGACAGTTGTCGTTTGGATGCCTCATGCTTCCATTCTCTTCTATAAGCTGGGCTGGACTTCATCTCTCATGAGGCACCATGGTGTATTATTTTAGTGAACGGAGATGGTGCATTATGGGAATGTCTGGCAATGGTGTATCATGGTAGATGTAATCCAGTTGGGGAGCCCAGCCCATGAGTACAATGGGGACACTAAGCAACAAAAACTACAAATTCTATGAGGCACAACAGTGTTATATCTAAATTGAAATATTTCAGTTTTCATTTGAAAACTGAAAATGTTTTGGGTTTTGAGCATTCTTTTTTTTGACAAAAAAAAAAATCAAAAATTTCTGTGGAAAGCAGACTCTTCACTAAAAAATGTGTTTAGTCAAAACCCACTGTTTTCTGTAATAAAACAGTTTCAATGGAAAATTTACCACGAATACTAAAGATAATGCACCAAAGTGTTTTGTGAAGAGGCACATATGAGGCTCAATGTAGGAAACTGATAAAACTTCATTAAGCTGAAAGGAAGCTGTTTGAAATGACTACTATGCCCACTGGAATTCAGGTCAAGGAAGGGCTGTCCACAGCATTTCGGCCTTCTGAATCACAGAGAAATGCACCTGCCTTTTGTCAAGAATGTCCAACTTCAAAGATTAGTAAAGACAAAGCCTGTAAATTGTAGGAAAGATGACAGAAGAGACAAAGCCAGTGTAGGAAAGATGACAGACAGGGACCTCAGTTAATACAAGTGCTTAGTGATCAGGCAGAATAATGGTCTGAATCCTGATCAGTGGAGCACTAAATTCAGTTCTGCCCTCACTGAGGAAAGAAACTAGTGAAATCAAACAACTTATCATTATGAAACAGAAAGACACTTAGGAATCTATCTATAGAAATATTAAACCTAATTGTGTTCTTATTTTCATAATCTCTTTGAAAGAACCAGAGAAACAAAGAACTATCTTTCAAAATGAGAAAATGAATAGAAATAAAATTGATCTAAAAGCAGGGTATAAAAAAGGCCTCCCACAAGCCCAACCCCTCCTCCTTGTGGTGGGATAGTGGAAACAGGTTGAGTAAGGGATTGCTTTTCAACTCAAAGTATGGTTGGTGAGCTATTCTCTCTGCACTGCCATAGTAGCCATGAAGGCCTACAGGATTTACTCTGAAACACCCTGGCTAACAGAGCTCTGGCTGGGCAGACCAAGTTCATTAGCCTGGCAACTGTCTAAGAGATGGTCACTCTGAAAACAAACATGCAGCCAGCAAGTCTTTCAGTTGTCTCGGCTTTACCCTGAAATGGTCTTGCTGGCCGAGAGAGTGTGCAAATTGGTGTGTAATTGCTTGTCCACTTTAAGTGAATTCCCGTGCAGCCTTTGACAATCTAATCCAATAAACCCTGCAGCAAGTGACAGGCGATGGACATTGTTGGGAGTCATAGTCATGAACCTACATGTGAATAAGTCAAGATTTTGGTCGCTCTGCATTGATTTAGGGTGACACTGTAGTTCAGCAATATCTTACTTAATTGGCCTCTCAGAGTTGGTAAGACAACTCCCACCTGTTCATGCTCTCTGTATGTGTGTGTATATATATCTCCTCAATATATGGTTCACTCTATATGCATCCGAAGAAGTGGGTTGTAGCCCACGAAAGCTTATGCTCTAATAAATTTGTTAGTCTCTAAGGTGCCACAAGTACTCCTGTTATTTGATTGGCTCAGCTGCTCTATTCACAGACACCACAGCCCACTTCAATCTAGAAAAGATGCCCTAAAAATTGTTCCAGAGCAGCCCTGACCAGCCTACTGTGGTTGGAGTTTGTCCCATCACATGGCTGACATGTAAACTATGTAGAACTATGCGGAGACACTTGCACTTCATATTCCTGCACTACACCAAGTTCAAGATGCTGCAACTAGTCTCTCACTTCCCAACAGCGCTTTCCAAATATGGCTTTTAATCACTTTTAAACACACTGTACACTTATGAATTCTGAAAACATCCAAACAGTTTTTTAAAAATTTTAAAAATTTCCTACCTCCCACAACATTTACTCCCAAAAGAGCTTGTGTCATACCCTTCTATCCAGACTATATTTGTCACTTATGTTATTTAGATCAATGGACAAACTCATGTCACAGCATAGTGTGATTCAGGCCAGCACATTGCATCCAACTTTTATCACAATAGATTGAAATCATCACGAATTGAAACAATCTGATGGAGTAGCATCAAATCTTCCTCTCACTCCTAATGATGTTTCACAGACTCCAGAGGTTATTTCAGGAGCTGTTCAATATGCCATGATCTAGCCTCACAGGTCATCAGATGAACAGTGACAATCATGAAAAACAGAACAGATGACCAACTTATAAATGCTTGTAAGTATACTAAAATTATTATTATTTGTATTGCAATAGCACTTAGGGGCCCCAAACCAGGGATCAGAGGCCCAGTTTGCTATGCAATATATATACATACAGTGAGAGACAGTTACTGCCCCAAAGAGCTTACGGTCTAAATAGACAAGCTAGACAGACAACAGATATAGACAGGCAAAAATAGTGGTTTAAAATATTTTTATATTGGGAATGCTGACGCAGCTGTAACAAAATGATATAGTAGGAAAACTGGGGATCAATATAATAAATACAATGTTTGTTTGCAATCTTTTTTCATAGTTTCACAGTAACCCCATTACATAAATGCTGGCACTGGAAGACAAATTCACTCTCGTACATATTCTCAAAACAGTAATTAGAAGGATGATTTTTTTATTGCCTATATGATGCTTTAAGTAACCTCATATCTTCAAGACCAACTAAATTTCTGAAATTACAGAAATAATTATCCTAATAATTAATATTAGTCATGTATAAATTCATAAGATTCTGCTTCTCTTAGAAGTGTGTGGGGGGAACAAATTTTGAAGGGGAAAACTGATGCAGATCTGTTAATGAAATGTGTTTGGTACTGACATTTTCATTTGAAAGAATTCACTTCAAAATAAAAATAGAATAGGGTATATAACGAGGGGTTAAATCTCATGATCTATTAGTTATTTATTTATTTTACAGGGCATTAAAGTCAACCATACAGTAGTGGAGAAAAGTAAATGTAATGTTATTCATGGCATATAAGTCAGATAAAAGCTTGAAGAAATTTGCCTTATAATGATAATGACATATGAATTCAAATGAGTGTAATTTTGAATGAGAACTTACAGGCTTTGGAGTTTTCCATGGAGAAAAGAAACCTGAAATAAAGAAAAAAATATGAGTGAAACTTTCTGTCATATCACTTTACTAGGAAATATATAATGGTACAGGCACTCTGGGGTCTATTCTTCCCTTTTGATGCAGGCCTGTAATTTATAGTAACATTGATGCGGATTACATACACCAGGGCCGCCCGGGGCGGGGGGGGGGGGGTGGCAAGTGGGGCAATTTGCCCCAGGCTCCGGGCCCCACAGGGGCCCCCACGAGAATATAGTATTCTATAGTATTGCAACTTTTTTTTATGGAACGGGCCCCCAAAATTGCTTTGCCCCAGGCCCCCTGAATCCTCTGGGCGGCCCTGACATACACATGGTGAGGGGAGATGCATCCTAAATAAAGGCAAGTGAAGCCTATAGGAGTCTAGCCATTATCTTCAAAGGTAGCAGGCTCAAATGGACAAAACTTCAATCCAGTGCCCACTCAAGGAAATGGAAAGACTCCTAATGGATTCAGTCGGCATCAGATAAAGCTCCAAATCATCTATTTCAAAGAATCAAACATAGTAAAGCAGCAATTCAAAATTTTTGTTAAAACAAAGACTAATAAGCAAAGACTGGTTTCAATTGGCAAGTATAAAGAAACATTGAAGAAAAATTACTATTTAATCAATATGGCTCACAAAAATACAACTCCAGAAGTTAATTATTGTTTTTTGTTTTATTTTGTTCCTCCCCCTGCAGAAATAAAAGGTGCTGGTCAGATACTACTGCTTCTTTGCATCAAATTATTTATTTTCCTGGTTACTGGTGTGTGACTCAACTTAATGAGTCATTATGACTGCTGCTTACCAATACTTAAAACCTGACATGTCCTTGTCATAAAACTAGATCACCTAAAATGTATGTTGAAAACATTGATAATTGCTTTGTATGCAGTACAATGTGCAAAAGAATTTTAGCTACAAAATGAATAAATAAATCAGGTAAAAAAACAGAATTAAAAAGAATAGAGGGTCAAATTTTCAAAAGGGTAACCTTCTTTTTGCCGTCTCAATTTTCATCCAAAAAAATGTACCTGTAATTTGATTGTGGTTATAAATCTGAGTACATACATTTCTAACTCCATGCTTACAAGCTAAAATCAGGTAGTCAGAGGCACAATTCATTTTGTGGGGAAAAAATACAGGCTCAAACTGAGATCACTCAAAGAGTGACTGGGCCTCTGCCCCTCAGAAAATGTTCTCCAAATAATGAATTATAATGATAGCACTACCTTAACTATTTCTCTCTCTAAAGAGCATCAAGGAAACAGCTAAACTGAATTAAAATAATAGACCATCAGGGAAATGTATCCATAAAAAAATACAATAGGAGTTATATCTGAACATGATAGTCAAGGCCCCTAGGATTCTGTGGTCATTGGGTCATTTCAACCGTCCATAGATGTGATAAAATTTGGAGCAAAGAAATTCTTGAATTTGTGGCAGAAAGCCATTGACTGTATGGCAACTGTTATTTGTAAAGTAATAGTATTTTAAAGCATGGTTGTACTGTAAAAGCGATTCTGAAAAGACCATGGAGGGGGGCAGGGGGGGTTCATGTTTGCTGTCTGTCTATAGCTTTAATATAAAAGATGCTGAGTTTACAAACAAAACGATTTTTTCCCCCTCTGTAAACTGAAGCTGAGGTATGAAAGACAAATTGTGTAGTTCTGGTTCCCACATCAGCTCCAATATGAAAGATGCTGTAACTGAAGTTTAGCTAGCAATTCTTTAGATTATATACATGTCAGGACAGAATCAAGCTCAGTCTTTCTTGCTTGTTGCTGCTCTGCATGGCAGACAGGAGCCAAAAGGTAGTAAACACCTATTTTCATCAGAAAGCTAAGCTGAGACTCGGCATACACAAGAAGATCTGTTGAGCAAGATGTGCCAGGTATCTTATACCTAGTTACTGATGATTGGGTGTTCTGGAAATATCCAAAAAGGTAACATTCTACAATCATTTGCACTAGTGCAATGCCCATGAATTGTCTTCAGTGAAAATTACAGCTATTCAAAAAAGGGCAAAACTCACCCCATGGAAACTTACTGTCTATAGTCAATTTTCTGACCATAACTGCACTTTAGCTGCCCTGCCTCAAACTGTCCATATCAAGTAAACATAAATAAAAATACATACAAATATTTATTGACAAAAATAAATGACAAATACAACAAACAGAGGGTTTTAAAAAAAATCAAAAAATCAAATATTCAATCTAAACTAAAAACATTTGCACTTAAACTCAGGATGGAGACTTGTTGCATAAACTTTAACATACAAATGCCAAGGTCCTCATTCAAAACCAATAAAAGGAAATACTTATTCACACAACACCTAATTAAGTGATGGAATGCGTTGCCATAGGATGTCATTGAGGCAAAAAACCTAGCAAAAGTCAAAAGGTGACTGGGCATTTATATAGATAATAAGCAGTGTTACAAGAGTTAATGCTAATAGACTTTGGATGAGATATTAAACCTCATGCTTCACAGTGTAAGCCAGTCTCTAACTATTAAGAATTAGGAGACCTAATGTGGGGGACAGATTATCCCACATCTCCTAATCAGAGGTTTCTTGCACCTTCTTCTGAAGCATCTGGTGCTGGCCACTGTTGGAGACATGACACTTGACTAGATAGACCCTGAGTCTGGTGCAGGATTGAAATTCCCACATTCCTCTTTTCCATGTACTGTTCGGCAATTCTAATTTTTCCCTTGTCTTAAACAAAACAAACAAACAAACATAAAAGATGCCTTTTATGTGTTGTCTCTTTGTTGACACCCGTGGATGCTAAATGTGGACTGAGCATCAGCAGAATTTGTAACTGGTGTTTAAATACACATGAGCAATGCTGTAAGTTCAAGTATGTGGGCACTTGCAGATTTTTGAATGGCATGCATAACTGATTATAGAATATGTATGAAAAGCTTCCTAGAGTGGTATAAAAATGTAATGACTCATGGTCCAGTCTGTATGACACAGGTTCACTGCTGTGTTTCTGTAGAATTTTAGAACCCTACCCTGAGATCGGTGCAGTCATTATGTGCCACAAAGCCAGTAGAGTCTGGTACAGCTAGCAAATCCAGGCCCAGGAATCTCACCTCAGTATAAAGTGGATCCTGTGGTGGCATAGAACCAGCATAGCCACTCTAGCAGCATAGCTTCCCTGCTCCTGGAACAGGCGGTGTGGTCATAGCTCTTTACAATCCACAGATCTTTGGCTGTTGCCTTGATCCCTTGGGACCATTGGCAGCTAACAGTTTAGAACAGCCCTCAGGCTGCTTTAACTTTCTCTGGGGGACAGTCCCTGCTGCCTGCTTGGCCAGGACTGGGGAGGTGCAAAGGTGAACTTCATGCCACTTTTGCACTCAGTCCTGACCTTTGCTTTTGTGTTCATGAAATATATCTGAGGATCTGACCCATAGATTTCTTTTTTAAGAGTGCTCTGCAGAACAATTACCTGCAAATTGTAGGAGTTTGCCACATTAGTTTACCTGATGGCACAGGACACATCACATTAATCTGAAGGAATACTGCTGTACAATGTATAATCTTTCACATACTCAGCAGCATTGGACTCCAGCAGCCAGGACTACTGCTGGGGGCAGAGGGAACTGTGCACTCTCATTTAGCTTGATCTCCCATCATAGTACTGCATTCCTTCTTGAATTACGTGTGCTGTTTCATTTAATATTGTGAACTTTCATCACAAGAGATAGTGGGACCCTTTCTTGTACAAGCAGGGCTCAGCCCTGGCAGACCCTGGCGTAAGTCCAACAGTGATTTAGAGACAGGAATGAAACTTTTCTCAGATCAAAGATCCTTACAGCCTTCAGGAATTGCAGTCCGGTTTGACCTTCTAACAAGCTTATGTCTAACTAGACGCCAATTTTGGGTGAGACTTCATAAAACTAGTGTGCAGCCTCTCCCACCTAAGGTGGGAAAATCACTGACAACTGGGAATATAGGTGCTTTTGGAAGATGAGACTATAAAAGCCAACAGAACAGTCAGGCCTGTCTGAAAAAAGCAAAACATTTGGGTAGCTCTGTGTGTTCTCATTGGTGGCATCTCCTTCTCCATGCTCACCCACTAACTTGATTATCTTTCTACTGACCTGACATCTAGTGGAAGGATGGCTTGATAACTATTCCCACTAGTAACAGGCTCCCAGCGCAAGATTATGGATTCATTTCCAGAAGAGTCCCATTTCTGTTCCATTCAATTATTGACACTTTTGTTAAAAGCAGTCCCAAAACCTGAATTACAGTTGTCATGATGGAGACCAGGATCAGATACTTTTGATAAAGAACAGCCAGAACTACAAGATCACAAACTCATTGGCAGGAAAATCAAATAACATGTTCACCAAGCACAGTGATTATGATATTCTAAGCACAGGGAAATAAATGTGCTATCTTTTGTCATTCAATGGTAACTTTGGGAAAATTTTGATATTTTAAAATAGCGATCAATGTAAGTTGTGTTAAATTATTAACAACTGACATTCAAAACCAATGTAAAGTTCTCTCCTTTTTGGTTTTAACTAGACAAACCACGATATATTAATTAATAAGATGGGTGATTTTAGAAGGTGTACAAAAATGCTTTTAAAAATTCAGAGAGAATTATCTCAATGCATTGACAAAAAGTTGGAATTTTACAGATTTTTGATAGATCTCCTTTACTGTTTCCCACTATCCCCTTCAAAATAGGCCTTCTCTAAACATGTCTAAAAATCAGATCTGAAACACTTCTGAGATTTAACTGCAATAGAGAATTCCAATAATACAACAGAAACTTGAGACTAAAAATCAATCTGGGAAACTGTACATCTTTATGGATATTTTTTCTTTTTGGAGACAAAGGCAAATTCCAGCTTCAGTCTCTTATGCTTCTCCTTTTTTGATGAGGCTATCCTATAACAAAAAAACAAATCATGTTACACTCATTTTTATTTTACTGTATCTTTTAATGTACATTTTAATTAGGTCATTCATAAGAAAATTTGCTTTCGGATTGTACGTTTTACACATTGGGCTGTAATGACTGCAAACAATTTAATTTCTTAGAAGCAATCTCACCAGTAGGCTTCGCAGTGTTTGCAAGATTGCATCCTATTTCAGTTTCTTTTTCAGTGAAGGTCCTCTCACACTGTACATAATCCCGGTAATATGCTGCTGTCCATGTAACTTGCTGCCAGTTCTGCCACGAAATTGGATGTCAGCTTTGTTGATTATAGATATGGTTATGAGTATGGCACTATGGTCCCCATTCTGGTTCCTTTCTGTCTCCATTATTCTTTTTTAAACATGAGAGAAAACAATTTCTAAAAAAACCTTTATTCATTCCTCAGAAAGTCTAAGCAACTAATGTGGAAGGTGTCAAGGAGCAAGGTCTTTTGGACACGGGTGTGGCTTTCATTGGTCTTTGTGAAGGACCGATTCATATAATTAAACTGGAGGACATAAATAGTTAATAAATATCCACAACTGACTGGGTACCAGTAGGCTGAAGGAAATAACTTTAATGTCTCAAAGACAAGACCCTCTCAAATAAAGTGGGGAGTGTTTAAGTTACATCATCTTCATTCCACAGCACTCGCCACATTGATGATAATGGCATTGTTTTTGTCCATTAGCTTGTGCTGGGCTTCTTGCCTTTTTTGTTATATAAATGCCTCCCTGCATAATGCTTCCTGTGCCAATCTGTCCCAAGCACTGCACAGACCTTTTCACATGAATGTTTGGTAGCAGATGAACAGATGGTTGATCAGCACTTTCCAGAGTATCAGTTGACTCCATGTACATCTCTTCAAAGTTGATGTGATGTTAGTTCACTTAACTCAAACAAAAGTTTTCCTTTCCAGAAAAGTCACCATTTTTGTTTACTTTTGCATTCGATTTTTTGGCATTTCCCTCCCTGATTGAAAATATTGATACTTCAGATATTTGGTAATTGACTATTCTGGGCCTGATTTTCAGAGGGCTGAGTATTTATAGCTTCCACTGACTTCAAGTGGAGTCATAGGTGTTTAGCTTCTCTTAAAATCAGGCTCTTCATACACTTGAATTAGCAGTATGCGGGGAACAGTTTCCTACCATCCACATGCAACTGGACTTCAAATTCTATGCAATTACCTTTTGCTGATTTGTACTAGGCAACTATGGATTGTTTTATACAAAGGGTAGCAAAAATGTCCTCCAGCTAAAGTTACAAAAATATTGCACAGAGAGAGAGAGAGAGAGAGTATTGCATCATATAAAAAGAATAAAGATTAAACATTAACTCAATTAACCTTCAAATACCTTTTCCTTTCAGAAAAACAAAAACCCAGCAAGGAGAATAAGCAGATTTGATTAATTCATATACTGTAATAAATAAATGTTTAAATGGAGACAAAGAAAGTAGATAGAAGTAACTATTATGAACATAAAAATATGAGAGGGGGATGTTTAAAATGTAAGATGATAGTACTGAATAGTACTCACTAGTACAGTTTCTACAGTTCTAACAAAATATGTTGTTATACATGGAAAATGACAAAATTCAAAGGCCATTCCCTTCCAAACAGCTTTAAAGAATAATCAAAATCTCTTACTAGCAATAACAATAAAGTTCTTTACCTGGGAATTAAAAGTAGCTGGAAGAAGACTGGTAGCTCTTCAAGCCTAGCTAGCTAGTCCTGTAATCCAGTCTTCCTTTAGAATGATGGTGCTATGCCGTGGAGGATCCCTTTTGATAGGAATGCAAAGGCAATCTGGAATGTCTTTGCTTGTTGCCAATGAGTGGTCTTTGGTGAGGTTATCACCTGAGATGGTGGGTTGAAGTCAATGAAGCCCACATTCGAGATGATTTGAATGGGGAGTTATGTTTGATTGGGCCCAATGTGTTTTGACTAGAGATAGCTCCACTTGCAGTATGCCAGACATCAGTGGCGCAGTGAATAGTAGGTGTGATGCACTTTTGCCTGGTGGAATACCAAGACTGTGGCTGGTTGCAGTGCATCAATTATATCATATGCAGGGTCAGATTAATAACAATGATTTCCCCCCCTCTTTTTTCAAAAAACTGAACACACACCAAAGTTACTAATACAGTATTCCCAGCAAGTGACTTGCAGCAATACAAACATGATCAAGAGCTGCTTCTCCTGGTGGTCTTGTGGTGGCATTTTGCCTCATGCTTCATTACTGGTCCATTGTTCATCAGTGTCAGCAGGGTTCAGAGATTGCTATGGAAATAGCATTCGGGTCAGATTCTCCACTGCTTTTTGCCTATATAGCCATTCTCACCTGTGTAAAGTGAGTGTGAAACACAACTATGTACTTTTACACCAACATAGCACTCATTTTATGTAGGTGTAAATAAATGAGAAAGGTGGAAAATCAGTCAGGTCTTTAGCTCCAATAGTAAGGGAGTATTTCCTGTTGCTCACGTCTCCCACGACTGATTTAGGAGTGGCATGAGCTCTGACTTGAGTCCCATCCAGTATTTCTTGGTTTCAAGTTATTAGAGTGGAGTGTGCAAAGCTGTTAAAATGGAGGATTCTCAGAGATGATTTGGAGGCTGAGGAATACCTTAGTAAATTTAGTGTGATTCTCCCCCAGGGAAGCTTTACCATTGTTCTAAGTGGGTGCAGGATTGAGCCTTAAATCAGTGATCACTTTCTTAGCATAGGAGTATGGTTCGTGCAATTCCTGAAGCCCTGTTGACCAACTGTTTTCAGGCAACATTTTTATCAGTAATTTCCAGGCACTGAAAATAGTTAAAGATAAAGGAGGAGCTGTTCAGAGACAGAAATGGCATTAATGTGCCACACTCCCGTTGACTTTCAGTGTAAGTTAGGTGCCTTTGAAAATCTCCAGATGCAAGTGAGAATCTGTAGTTACAGCCATACTCATTTACAAGGTCTCACTTTTGCTGAAGGCAGTCTGATGGGCTTATGTTTGCCAGCAAGAATTCAGCCATCGGTAATTAGGTCAGAAGCTGGCATGGTAATGAATTTATTGACATTCAAATGAACACACTGCCGTTCGTTTTATTTGGATCTCATTGTTTTGTGAACTGCTTATCAATGAGAGGTTTAAAGGAGTTTATGAAATTTGTTAAAAATAATCACTAAAGACCAGCTCCCTCTGAATATGAAGCAGTGTATTTTCTAAGCAAATATGGTGTAGTACAAATTAGAATGAGCATTCAATAGCATTTAGTATGACAGTGTCTCATGATTCAATGGAGCAGAAACTGAGAAAAAATAAAAGATTAAAAATATTCCCTACTGCAAAACAAATATATTTTTTGTGCTAAAAGTTAACAGCTGCTTACCAAGTCACCAGGAATGGATTAGTGGCCCTCTGCACAGCATTGATGTTATAGAACAATTTTTGGCTCATTTTTGACAGAGTATTGTTCTCTTCTCAGACACAAATTAAAGAAAATATTCAGCAAAATGTTTCTTATGCAGATGCAAATTTCTCTCCAGATCCTAGAAGTAGCCAAGTAGGTGTATTTTTAGCGAGACATGTTGCCCACAAATTTAAAAGGACATAAAGAAATAGGACTTAGACTTAGAGGGTGAAATCCAGAGGTCCTACTCAGTTTTAATTTAGGGTCTAATTCTGCAAATACTACAGGGTTTAGTTTCATCTTCTCTACTGGTTACGTCTTATTTTAGTAAGCACTATGCCAAGTGGTAATTGTTTGCAGGATCAGGCCCTTATTCATGAAAAGCTCAGGCCTCAGAATTTGGCCCGTGGATTGTAAACTCTATTGTCCTTTAAAAAAGGTCAGAAGCCTTTTTCTGGGCATGATAGAAGAAAATAGTCCAAATGTATGCTGTTGCAGAAAGGAATTTATCCAGCAGAATTCCTTGCTGCTTTGTTCCCTACTGTTATCTAAAGAGAAGTTAATGCTGTAACATCTCTGTTGCTATTGCTGGTTCACATGTTCAGGCAAAGGATTACTCTCTGGATCTTTGGCATCTGGGGCCATGCAATCTTTTGATCATAACATCCCAAGAGATAGAAATGGAAATGATGGAGCTTCTTGGACTGATGTTATATAATTCTCTGAGGCAACGAACTCCCCCAAGAGATCTTGCAAAACACCTCGAGCAATCAACCAATCAATGAACACCACATTCTTTGCATTGAACAAAAAAATACACTTAACCAATGGAAATAGAGAAATAAATGAGAAGGCACCAGTCATTTCTTACTTATGGTTAGTATGTAGGGAAGAAGGGAAACAAAAATATTCTAATGTTGTAAAAAGATTTCATTATTATTAGTAACGGTATTACAGGCGCACTTCTGTACAAGGCACTATATAAACACATAATGAGAGATAGTCCCTGCCCCAAAGAGTTTACTTGCTGTGTAGACAAGGCCTAAGAGAGACCCACTCCATATAAGGATCTGGGAGACCTGGGTTCAAGTCACTCCTCTGAATTAGGCAGAATGGGGCTCTGAGTCAGGATCTGAGTCCTGCTCTCCCACATCCCAGGTGAGTGACCTAACCAATAGGCTAAAAGGCATACAGGATGCTGCTGCATCCTTGTTGACATTTCCTACGAGCTAGCTTAGGCAGCTCCACACTCAGGAAGTTGGCTTTTGTGAATCCCATTTTTAGACACCTAACTTTCCTCATGCACTGTATAGGGAGCCTGAGTGCCGACTTCGGGGCTGTGACTTCCACTAGGCAGCAAGCCAGCTAAAGCTACGCACTGCAATGCTGAGCCGAAGTCCCATTTGTGGATCTAACCTCAGACTCCTCAGTCCCAGTTCACTGACTTAACTAGCGGCAATGCTGCCACTCTAGAATGCCCATGAACGTTACCACTTTAAGGAAGAGCTTTACGTATCTGCTGGGCAAGTGTCTGACTCCTTTGCTTGGACCTGCTAATGGCTGATTTTACTTGGAAAGCCAACTTTTCAGAAATGCTCCACTGTGTTTTCAGCACTGTCCAATGCTCAGAAACTGTGTGCATAACTATGCCTGTGTGCCTGCTCTTTCATGTGTTTAGAATCTAATTCCCTTTCAGCTTTCACAATTTCTAAACACATTAGAGAAATCTCACTTTAAGTGCTGGGCATGTTGCTTTGACAAATGTCAAGGCATATTCCAAATATTTTATATTTAAATTAAGGCCCAGATAGGGCATAAACTGTTCATACATGGGGCCCTAAAATTCTTCCACATCTTATGACACTGTGGAGGAAAACAACAGGGCACCATTCAATGAGCTGTCCACTCATTTGCCCTCATTTGTGAGCTCTACATTGAAGACGCAGGTGGGGATGAGTGCAAAGGAAGAGTCATAGTGTGCAGGGCTTGGTAGTGATATGTAAGTCCCAGCCCATCCTCCTCTCACTACCTCAATTACATACACACACACCCCCAACTCGTATCCCTCCTACCTGCCAAAATTGCTCTCTGGTCACCTCTCTCCAGTCTGCCTAAACCTCTCTTTTTTGCCCCCAAGTCAAGCTACTAGTCCTATGCCATCCCCATGCTTCTATGGTCCTGGTTCTGATTTTAAACAATCAGCTCATCATAGGACAGTCGCTCCCCGGGTTATGCAAGACCTGACTTACGCAAATTCGCACTTACGGAAAAAGTTCCAGAAGCCAGAAATAGCATTTTTGAGTTGCGGAAATTTTTGTGTAACGTACGGTTATATGTTTCCGACTTATGCAAAATTCGAATTATGCAAGGCTTTCCGGAACGGAACGATTGCGTAAGTCGGGGGAAAGAAAATAAATAAATACATAATAATAAAATAATAATAATAATAATAAACACAACAATATATTTCCATAGCGAAACACCATTGGTCATCACTTCATATACCCCTAATTTCAAGATACTCCTTTTCTTCACTTCTTGGAGGGCCAGGATAATGCAATCCATCTATTGCATTTACACCTCTACCCCAATATAATGCTGTCCTCGGGAGCTAAAAAATCTTACCGCGTTATAGGTGAAACCGCGTTATATCGAACTTGCTTTGATCCGCCGGAGCGCGCAGCCCCCCCCCCGAATGCTGCTTTACCGCGTTATATCCGAATTCGTGTTATATCGGGTTGCATTATATCGGGGTAGAGGTGTATTTGATACAGTGACCAGTTGATTTTTAGCAGCCCTGTGTTATTATATACCTGTCTCTGTCACAGCCCAATGTTGTCAGGAACTAAATGCCTACAACTCCTAATGAAGTCAACAGTGGATGAGGGAGCTCAGTCAGCACCTTGCAGGACTGGACCTAAATCATCCATGCTTTTCATAGACACATGGGTATGTGCAGGTTACATATCTTGTGATGACATTAGAAATGGCAGGCACAGCAGGGGCTGCTTGGTGCTAAAAGGAAACAGAGAAATAATAATGCTTCCTTGTACTGTTTCTTCACCACAAAATGTGGAGTTTTCAGGGATACCTTTTAGCAGCACAGACTGAATGGTAAACCTTGTGTCCCTGCCAAGACTGCAGTAGCACCATTAGAAAGACATTACAAGGCAACAAAATAGTTAAATTATACCATTTGAGATGGGATAGCCTGTCAGTTTTATCCAAGTGCTTTATAGTCATCATTGAATTACATTAACTTTAGACTCTTGTGCTCAAGATGCATTAGGCTGTCAACATGTTCTGAATAGTATACATTTACCTTTAAAAACCTTTTCTGTAACAAAAGGAAGCTTCAGACGCTCAATTGTATTATGTTTAACTAGCCTGTTTTAAAGGCATATGGCTTAATGATGAATGCTGACAGCTAAATAAAGGAAGCAATCATGGCACATGGCTAGGGTGATTAAAGATGGTGTAAGTTATAGTGTACTTATCTGAATCTGCAAAAACAGCTTTTGTTCCAAGAAATCCATTCCTTTCCACTCTCCTGCCCTATACACCAACTTGTTGGGCCAAACTCAGCCTTGATGCACATTGGCTCAACTTCCACTGACTTCATGTGGAGTTGCACCTGATCAGTCCAACTTTGAATTAGGCCCATTGTGCATAGGCAGCTGTACATTATAAAAATACACATTACTGCATTTTAATTTTTGCTGTAAAGAGCACTAAGTGGTGTGGGCCAAATTCAATATCCGTTAAAATCAGTTGGAGTCTTTCAGTTGATTTCTTTGGGCATTTGGTCAAGTCCTTAGTAGGGAAAAGTACTGAAATCAGTATTTTCATATGAAAAGTAATGCACCCTGATCTATTTTGTTTTGTGTTCTCCACTAAAAATACAAGCAAGTATCCTTAGATGGCTTCAACCTTGTAAGTGGATATGGACCATTTCATCTCTAGGTTGCCAGTTCAAATCCAGACCAAGGATGACAGTGAGCGAGATTTACTACTCACTGATGGCTCTTTGGTGGTCTGTGTGAAATGAATTGGATGTCTCAGCCCAATTCCTATTAGACAAGCAGTGGCATCACAGCTGTCCCTGCCTTTTGAAGATAGCCTCAGGAGAGAGGGCAAGGGTGTGAATGCACATGGGGATTAAAGCAACAGAGGGTCCTGTGGCACCTTTAAGACTAACAGAAGTATTGGGAGCATAAGCTTTCGTGGGTAAGAACCTCACTTCTTCTTGCATCTGAAGAAGTGAGGTTCTTACCCACGAAAGCTTATGCTCCCAATACTTCTGTTAGTCTTAAAGGTGCCACAGGACCCTCTGTTGCTTTTTACAGATTCAGACTAACACGGCTACCCCTCTGATACATGGGGATTAAAGTCATCTTTTCCTAGAGAGAGGCAGACACTTCTGAACATATTGATTGGGCAGAGTGAGGAAACTTGCACCAGCAGGGCTCATGCTCTACCTGCTCAATGGCTAAGCAGAAAATGTTAGCCTCTGGGGCTCTCAGTGCAGCACCGTCCTCCAGAGCTGAATAATCATTCAGCACAAATACAGCCTATTGCTTTTTAGCAGCAGCATACCACATACTGGTCCCACTTCCCTTTAATCACAAATCAATTGTTAAATAAGAGGTATAATTGCCATGATGAGAGGGGGAAGTAGAAGTCTGTAATGAGAGATGAAAGTTAATACAGTAAAGTCCTGATGCAGTTTGCTCCATCTGTTATGAACGCAAGCCAAGCACAATCTCTTGCTATTGTTCCTGCTGATCAGACTGATGTGAGTACTAACTGCAGAGGATAATGGGGTGGAGGTGAGGGTTGATGGAAAAACATTTTAACAGCTTTAATTGTAACTTGGTAACTTCATGTTACTAGTTTTTTAAAATACATTAGTTAAGCAATTAAATACCACACGCTGTCTTAAAATAATATAGCAATGATTCTTTGCAAATACACAACAGTTTCCCAAGAATGCTCTCAAAGTGCTTTCCAAACATTCAATTCGTTAACCCTTAAAACACCCTTTTGGAGGTGGGTATTATCCCTGCTTTACATATGGACAAAGTGGGGGCTCAATGGCGTGAAATTGTTTATTATTTCTATAACCCCAAATATGTGCATGAAACTTCAAAGACAAATTAAGAGGGGAGGACTGTGAGCCAAAGTGATTATCATCTAGAAGACCCATTTGCATGTTAAGGCCTTAAGCTAGAGAAAGGACAGCAAGGGTGGATAAAGAGAAGAGAGGATAGCAAGGAAAATGGTAATAATAAATCTTGAGATACATTTTGTTGTGTACACATTGTGAGTTTTGTTGTTGTTGATGTTCATTTTAAAGTTGCTGATATATAATATTACATGTATAAGGGAGTGATGTCTGACAAGATGGTGGCTACTGGAAGGCTAATGCAGTGACTTGCCAAAGGTCACACAGTGAGTTCATAACAAAACTGAGCTCCCAAGCCCCTGGTTCCCTTGACCTAACTGCTAGATAATCTCCCTGCCTTGGGTTACTAAAATATTTGACATTTTGTCCCTAACAGTCTGCTGGCCAGGAGATGGAACTGCCTGCTTCCATGGTCACACAGTCAGGACTACAACTTCTCAGTGTCAGACTTACTTAGTGAGAAGAACACAGTGGAGTTTAGTAAAGGCTTTGCATAGAGCTAGGCTATAATGGTGCAATTATATGAAGTTCACAAGATTTAATTTAAGACTTCAGGAGGCTGAAAGAAAAATTGGAGAGACAGAAATAGCAATTGATGGATAAGAAGCCAATATAGCAGAGAACAGTAAATAGTGTAAAGCATGATAAATTGATACTGATGACCTGGTTTAAAAATGTCAGGTAGTTCAGTATTCCTGAAGGCACAGAGACAGGCTATTTATATTAAGGAAAAGGGCTTTGTCCTTAAGTCTAATGAGGGGGGAACAATTTTGGTCTGGATTTTGTGCTGTTTAGATTATGTGCTGCTCCTGTTGTAATCTTGCATAGTGCTTCAAAAAACTAATGAGCTGAACATTAAAAAAAAACAACCGGTGTTAATAAAGGATCCTGACAAGATACTTGAGATGTGATTAGTATTAATGTTAAATGAACATATTATAAGGAAATGAAAGTAAATCAAATTGTGAATGAGTGATTTTTCTGCGACTATGCTCTGTCTCTCAGAGGAATATAAATATAAATGATTTTGAACTGTTGAGATTTAAAGGACATACTTAACAAAATGGAAATAACCCCTCAATACTGAGAAAATTGGAAACAGTGCATAAACATGACAAGTTAAACAAAGAATATTATGGTGCTGACAACCGTGAAGCCCTTTGTGGACCTCACAACTAGCCAAGCTTCTCTGCTTACAAATTACCACTGATATAGAGGTATACAATACCTATCAAAGATTCCCCTCCCCCCCTTCTTTTCATTTGTGAACGTTGTGCATAGGAAAGCAGACTTGGACGTAGCCTTTTGGGGTACACCCATGAGACAGTTTCTCTTTGCTCTTTGAAATGTAACCAAATCCTGGCCTATGTGATTGCACCACTAAACATGTGAACGTATATTAAAGAAACATCGCTGACTGCAAGTTTATAGGCCGAGTACTCCAAATAGCCAGTGAAAGGGGCATTTAGCAGGAAATGTCTTCATGTTCCCCAAATAATAGATGGCTGAAGCCTGTAACATAAGATGCCCAAAAAGTTCAAATCTCTGATATGCATCAGAGAGAGATGGGAATTGAACCTTGGTCTCCCATAACCCAGATGAGTGACCAGCCACCAGCCTAAACGTCTAGCGGAGAAACATATATGATCTAATGGCTGGAAGTTGAAGCTAGGCAAATTCAGGCTGGAAATAAGGTGTACATTTTTATCAGTGAAAGTAATTAACCATTTGAACAATTTACCAAGATGTCACAGTGGATTCTCCATCACTGACAACTTTAAAATCAAGATTGGATATTCTTCTCAAAGACAAACTATAGGAATTATTTTGGGGAAGTTCTATGTCTTGTGCTATACAAGCAGTCAGACTGGATAAAATTAAATAAATTAAATAAATAAATTAATGGAGATATCCTATCTCCTAGAACTGGAAGGGACCTTGAAAGGTCATTGAGTCCAGCCCCCTGCCTTCACTAGCAGGACCAAGTACTGATTTTGCCCCAGATCCCTAAGTGGCCCCCTCAAAGATTGAACTCACAACCCTGGGTTTAGCAGGCCAATGCTCAAACCACTGAGCTATCCCCCCCCCATAATCACAATGGTCCCTTTTGGCTTTAGAATTTTTAAATAAGGGAAGAAGAAGCATCACCACCACCTCCTTCAAGAGGTTATCTAGCCAGGGTTGTTCAACAAATTTTTGTCGACCTTTGCAACTCACCAAAACTTTTCAGAATTTTCAATTTTTGTTTAATGTGACCTGAAACTTTTTCCAGTTTATTCACAACTGCCCGAGAACTGAAAAATCAGTGATTCACTCAGCTCTGTAACACAACCACCAAATAACTCTGCTGGCGCTAGCCAACTGGGATTGACAGTAGGAAAATGTTTTCTTACTTTGCCATAATGATTGGGCTTGCAAATAGTGTAGGGCATGTCATCAGGAGTGGTAAGATGTAATTTGCAATTTTGGGGAAAAAGGGTTAATTTAAATTCAGTTATGTGCTCAGCTCTTGCTATTTATCATTTAATTCTGCAATTCATAAATTTAAACACAAACCCAAAAACTACTTTCAGATCATCTTTAAAGAACTCCATATAGGAAAAAAAGAGGTTGGACATTGTACTGCCAAGTAAGAGCCTAATACAGAGAGATACTGAGCATCTAGAATCCCTCCATTTGGATCTAGGGCTACCTTAATATTTGGATTAGAACAGAAACTACAGCATGCAAGCAGTTTTCATGTGCAAATTGGGTAACTGCATGAGCCAATAACCACAACTGGCCACAGGCAGGTGCAAGAGTTCAGTAATTGTGTGACCAAGACAGGTGCACAATTGCAAGTGAAATTTACCTGCACGACTCTGTATGTAAACTCTTTGAAAATCTGCCTTTAAAATTGTTTTGCACTTGATATTTTGATTTAAAGTTACATGTTGCTATGCACAGTGGTCTGAGCTTTTCTTGACCTGCTGCTCACAAACAGGGAAGAATTAGTAGGGGAAGCAAAAGTGGATGGGAACCTGGGAGGCAGTGACCATGAGATGGTCGAGTTCAGGATCCTGACACAAGGAAGAAAGCAGAATACGGACCCTGAACTTCAGAAAAGCAGACTTTGAGTCCCTCAGGGAACAGATGGGCAGGATCCCCTGGGAGAATAACATGAAGGGCAAAGGGGTCCAGGAGAGCTGGCTGTATTTTAAAGAATCCTTATTGTGGTTGCAGGAACAAACCATCCCGATGTGTAGAAAGAATAGTAAATATGGCAGGCGACCAGCTTGGCTTAACAGTGAAATCCTTGCTGACCTTAAACGCAAAAAAGAAGCTTACAAGAAAGTGGAAGATTGGACAAATGACCAGGGAGGAGTATAAAAATATCGCTCAGGCATGCAAGAGTGAAATCAGGAAGGCCAAATCGCACTTGGAGTTGCAGCTAGCAAGAGATGTTAAGAGTAACAAGAAGGATTTCTTCAGGTATGTTAGCAACAAGAAGAAAGTCAAGGAAACTGTGGGCCCCTTACTGAATGAGGGAGGCAACCTAGTGACAGGATGTGGAAAAAGGTAATGTACTCAATGCTTTTTTTGCCTCTGTCTTCACAAACAAGGTCAACTCCCAGACTGCTGGACTGGGCAGCACAGTATGGGAAGGAGGTGACCAGCCCTCCGTGGAGAAAGAAGTGGTTCGGGACTATTTAGAAAAACTGGATGAGCACAAATCCATGGGGCTGGATGCGCTGCATCCGAGGGTGCTAAAGGAGTTGGCGGATGTGATTGCGGAGCCATTGGCCATCATCTTTGAAAACTCATAGCGATCAGGGGAGGTCCCGGATGACTGGAAAAAGGCTAATGTAGTGCCCATCTTTAAAAAAGGGAAGAAGGAGGATCCGGGGAACTACAGGCCAGTCAACCTCACCTTAGTCCCTGGAAAAATCATGGAGCAGGTCCTCAAGGAATCAATTATGAAACACTTAGAGGAGAGGAAAGTGATCAGGAAAAGTCAGCATGGATTCACCAAGGGAAAGTCGTGCCTGACTAACCTAATTGCCTTCTATGATGGGATAACTGGCTCTGTGGATGAGGGGAAAGCAGTGAATGTGTTATTCCTTGACTTTAGCAAAGCTTTTGATACAGTCTACCACAGTATTCTTGCCGCCAAGTTAAAGAAGTATGGGCTGGATGAATGGACTGTAAGGTGGATAGAAAGCTGGCTAGATCGTCGGGCTCAACGGGTAGTGATCAATGGCTCCATTTCTAGTTGGCAGCCGGTTTCAAGTGGAGTGCCCCAAGGGTCGGTCCTGGGGCCGGTTTTGTTTAATATCTTTATTAATGATCTGGAGGATGGTGTGGTCTGCACTCTCAGCAAGTTTTTCAGATGACACTAAACTGGGAGGCGTGGTAGATACACTGGAGGGTAGGGATCGGATACAGAGGGACCTAGACAAATTAGAGGACTGGGCCAAAAAAAACCTGATGAGGTTCAACAAGGACAAGTGCAGAGTCCTGCACTTAGGACGGAAGAATCCTATGCACTGCTACAGACTAGGGACCGAATGGCTAGGTAGCAGTTCTGCAGAAAAGGACCTAGGGGTCACAGTGGACGAGAAGCTGGATATGAGTCAACAGTGTGCTCTTGTTGCCAAGAAGGCTAACGGCATTTTGGGCTGTATAAGTAGGGGCATTGCCAGCAGATCGAGGAACGTGATCGTTCCCCTTTATTCGACATTGGTGAGGCCTCATCTGGAGTACTTTGTCCAGTTTTGGGCCCCACACTACAAGGATGTGGAAAAATTGGAAAGAGTCCAGCGGAGGGCAACAAAAATGATTAGGGGTCTGGAGCACATGACTTATGAGGAGAGGCTGAGGGAACTGTGATTGTTTAGTCACCAGAAGAGAAGAATAAGAGGGGATTTGATAGCTGCTTTCAACTACCTGAAGGGGGGTTCCAAAGAGGATGGAGCTCGGCTGTTCTCAGTGGTGGCAGATGACAGAACAAGGAGCAGTGGTCTCAAGTTGCAGTGGGGGAGGTCTAGGTTGGATATTAGGAAACACTATTTCACTAGGAGGGTGGTGAAGCACTGGAATGCGTTACCTAGGGAGGTGGTGGAATCTCCTTCCTTGGAGGTTTTTAAGGCCCGGCTTGACAAAGCCCTGGCTGGGATGATTTAGTTGGGAATTGGTCCTGCTTTGAGCAGGGGGTTGGACTAGATGACCTCCTAAGGTCCCTTCCAACCCTGATATTCTATGATTCTATGATTATTATAGGTACTGAGTATGCACACCTTCATTTGTAGTCGATAGGAGCTACAGGTGCTCAGGATGAATGCGTAAACATGAGAAAACTTCTGAATTAATAGGGATTCTTTAGTCTTCATAAACCTACTGATTATGGGATTGCTTCTGCTCCTGCTGAAGTAAATCAGGCTCACAGACGGTTACTGACAATCCTGTAATTAGATTTACTGGGTTTAACTTGTGAAATCATTGCTATGTAGATTTTTAAATTGCACATTTTCCTCCCTATCAACTATATTACACTCCAAATTACTATTAGTTATTTCTTACTTGTGCTATAGTTTGACATCACTATATAATGCAAAATACATTATTTGTAGATTTAAAGGGACAAAAGGGAGCCAGTGAAAAAGTGGTTAGAACACGAAGTCTGGAAATAAGGAGCCCTGGGTTATATTCCTAACATGTGTGACCTTAAAATCACATAACCTATTTGTGTCTGAGCTTCCTAAGCTGTAAAATTGGGATAATGATAAACGTTCTTTGAGATCTTTCAAAGTGCCATGTAATTACAAAGCTTCCTGATTAATAATAAAATGGAGAAACTCTCTCTTTACAAACCAACAAAAATCTCATCTCTGTGTTATTTCTGAGGAAAAGAGATAATCAATCCTTTTATACCCAGTACTCTACAAGCAGAGCCTGCAGCGTCTGTGATTCTGCAGGTGCAGAATTTGCTATTTGGGGCAGCTGATGAAGAAATCACCTTTTTGTATGACAGTATAGCTGATTTTGTTGCAATTGGTTGCCTTTGTGAGCTTCCTTCCTGCGACTCCCTACAAGAACAGCAGGTCTAGCTGTTTTCCGTTAGTGTGCTCCATAACTATGTATATTTACTAGGGCTGTCGATTAATCACAGTTAACTCACGCAATTAACTAAAAAAAATGAATTGTGGTTAAAAAAATTAATTGCGATTAATCACAGTTTTAATCACACTGTTAAACAATAGAATACTAATTGAAATTTATTAAATATTTTTGGATGTTTTCCTACATTTTCAAATATATTGATTTCAATTACAACAGAGAATACAAAGTGTACAGTGCTCACTTTATATTATTATTTTTTATTACAAATATTTGCATTGTAAAAATTATAAACAAAAGAAATTGTATTTTTCAATTTACCTATACAAGTACTGTAGTGCAATCTCTTTATCGTGAGAGTGAAACTTACAAATGTCGACATTTTTTGTTACATAACTGCACTCAAAAACAAAATAATGTAAAACTTTAGTGCCTACAAGTCCACTCAGTCCTACTTCTTGATCAGCCAGTCGCTAATAAGTTTGTTTACATTTATGGGAGATAATACTATCCGCTTCTTATTTACAATGTCACTTGAAAGTGAGAACAGGCATTTGCATGGCACGTTTGTAGCTGGCATTGCAAGGTATTTACGTGCCAGATATGCTAAACATTCATATGCCTTTTCATGCTTCCACCATCATTCCAGAGGACATGTTTTCATGCTGATGACGCTTGTTAAAAAATAATGCATTAATTAAATTTACGACTGAACTCCTTTGGGGAGAACTGTATGTTTCCTGCTGTTTTATCTGCATTCTACCATATGTTTCATGTTATAGCTGTCTCAGATGATGACATGTTGTTCATTTTAAGAACACTTTCACTGCAGATTTGACAAAAGATAGCTACAGCACTCAACCCAAGCTTTAAGAATCTGAAGTGCCTTCCAAAATCTGAGAGGGACGAAGTGTGGAGCATGCTTTCAGAAGTCTTAAAAGCACGACACTCTGATGCAGAAACTATAGAACCGTGAAAAAGGAAAATCAACCTTCTGCTGGTGGCATCTGACTTAGATGATGAAAATGAACATGAGTCAGTCCACATTGCTTTGGATCGTTATCTAGCCGAACCTGTCATCAGCATGGAAGCATGTCCTCTGGAATGGTGATTGAAGCATGAAGGGACATATGAATCTTTAGCATATCTGGCACATAAATATCTCGCGAAGCCGGCTATAACAATGCCATACGAAGGCCCATTCTCACTTTCAGATGACATTGTAAACAAGAAGTGGGCAGCATTATCTCCTTCAAATGTAAACAAACTTGTTTGTCTCAGCGATTGGCTGAACAAGAAGTAGGACTGAGTGGACTTTCTAGGCTCTTTTACATTGTTTTATTTTTGAATGCAGTTTTTTTTGTACATAATTGTACATAATTGTAAGTTCAACTTTCATGATAAAGATATTGCACTACACTTGTATGAGGTGAATTGAAAAATACGATTTCTTTTGTTTTTTACAATGCAAATATTTATAATAAAAATAAATATAAAGTGAGCACTGTACCCTTTGTATTCTGTGTTGTAATTGAATTTTTTTTTGGAAAATTTAGAAAACATCCAAAAATATTTAAATAAATGTTTTTCTACTATTAACAGTGTGATTAATTGCACGATTAATGGCGATTCATTTTTTTAATTGCGCGATTAATCACGATTACTTTTTCAAATTGTGCGATTAATCGCAATTAATTTTTTTAATCACTTGACAACCCTAACATTTACCACATGAGTCATGAGAAGGACAGCAGCTGCGCTTCCACTGATTTTCCATGAACAGCCACTTGCATGAATGGTCATGGAAAGCAATTTTTCCACTTGCATCCTTGAGTATTGATGCTGGAAATAGTGTATTTTACATGGGAAGGAGGCTCAAGTTCCCCAGACTTTTTGCTAGACTGCTTCCACAAAGACAATTATATCAGCCAGACAATTTGTTGTTGAAGCACTGTATGGAAAACCATAGTGGAGATCTCAAGTTTCAGAAGATCATTAACAAATATAGAAACACTAGTTAAAGGTAAGGCCACTTCAAAGGGCCTGATTTGTGCATGGTATGATGAATTATTACTGATTGATTTTAAATACAAGACTGCCTGTCTGGGAAAACAGGAAAATGACCTACAATAGATATAAACTTTGGAAATAAGGAAAGACATCTGGAAGAGGGCCAAAACCTCCTCAATTTGTGTAAATATTAAGGAAAATTACTACAAAACACTTTATCAATGGTACCTCACTAAATTCAAATGAAGGAAAATATATAAAAGGGAGCCAAATTAAGAAATTACTCTGATTTGATTTTGAAGTTGTGTAATGTTGGTTTCTTTCTCTAGTTCAAAACCAGCTTGTTACTATTCCTTTAATTTTTCACCTTAAAAAGCTCATAAGTTTTCTTCATATTTAAAGAAAGCAGGATGTACTTCAGCAAAGTTATTCATAATTTTTGTTGTGAATAGTTTTTAGCATTTTCTGTTCCCACTGATGTCAACAGCACTGATTTCAGTGGGAGTTGGATTGGGCATCATGGCCCTGATCCAGCAAAGGAATGAAGCATGTCTTTAACTTAACTTTCAGCATGTGAAAAGTCCATTGAACCCAATGAGACTACTCATAGCTTTAAAATAAAGTACGTGCGTAAATGCTTTGCAGAACTGGGGCCTCTATATGCGTGAGCAGGCTGCTCACTATTGACTGGCTGGAGCCAAGAAAAAACATAACAATAAATCTATAAAATATAGAAAAAGTTCTCAATTGATTTCAAATAACAGACATTCAAGAAAATTGAAATCTGTTCATGTTTGTAAATTGTATGAGCAGAAAACTAACCTACATTCTCTCAAGAGTGGATATCCCTCCGCCTACCAGTCCCTGGAGCCAATATAACACTAACCTCTGCAGCAAGGGCTCAGATTTTTCCAGCACATCAGTACTGGATCTTGTGGCAAACTGGAAATTAGACAGTAACCTGATATACATGGAAAAATATTCACAAAATTGTTACTAAATTAAATATTCAAACGAATAATATGACTAATACAGTTACATAATTTCATTAACAGACTTTGTTTTCTGAATGTTTTTCTGTGCATTTCATTCTGCCACAGAACTTCCAGATTGCTGCTGAATTGTGCCATGGGGCACAATTGCTACAGAGGTTAGGCGCAGTGTGCTGCAGACAGCTCAGGGCTCATAATTAAAAATTATAACTCAAACTTGATGGGAGTTTTCCTCTGCCCTAGCAACTCAGTGCCTTCCATTCTGACAGTGGCATACTCAACTCCCAATCAGATTTTTTAAGTAACAGAAAGTTTTCCTTCCACCTCTCAATATTCAGTTATGTTTGTTTAAGCACCTGAAAGTCATCCCAATGCCATCTCACTAAGTTTAAGTGACAGCAGATCTTTGGTCCTAGATAGTTGTCTGAACCTTATTCAAACTATCCAAATCACGTGGGTCATTAAAATGGGACATCTTTCAAGAACATGCCCTCATGAGATTTTTCTGGTACTTTTTACTTCAGGCCAGCTCAAAAATGCCACAAGAACCATTTTCCTTGTAATGTTTCATTGCTTCTGATTCAAATTGAACTTCAAGTACTCAAGCTTGAAAATTCTGGCCCTTTATATTTATGATGATGAGTTAGTAGGGTCTGATTCTGCCAGGTGCTTGGACACCCCTGCAATGTGGTGAGTGCTCTGAATTCCTGTTGAAGTCAATGGGAATTCATCACCTCACACTGCAGGATAAGGTAAAGGAAAGGCTACTGCAGTGGAAGAGGAGAGAAGGCAACTTTTTATTAATATAACAAATATATAGATTTTAACATACTGAGCTGAAAGGAAATGGAAACTGAAGACAGAAGCTGCAATGCTACCATCACAGTCTTACTGATGACAGCAATATTATTACACACAATGTCATAGGTGCATGAGGTGCTTTACAGACAAATAAACACATACACCTGCCCTAAAGCTCTTAGAAGCCAACTTAGATACAACCTGGCCAGGAATAACAATGTGGCTGGGGGGATGAAAATGGACGTGAGTGCAGGGTTCAAAGAATGGGGTGACATGATAAGAGTAGAAGGCAAGGAAGATGAGTTTATTTGCAGTATTCTGCATGGCCTTGCGGGTAAAATGTGAGATTCAGGGGAAAAGGAAAAGAGGCGGTTGCAGGAGTCAAGGCAAAAGATGACTAGGGCATGCACCAGGGTTTTATCACTAGAGATAGAAAGGATCATATGAATTGAAAGGAACCATCTTTGAGAATGACACAGAAGATCAATGTCTTGGACAACTGTGGTTATTAAAGAGCCCAGAGCACTTTCTATAATAGTAGAATTGTTAACTCCAGTGTCCTGGACAAATCCCAATATATGTAATTATTTTCTGTTTTCCTAAAATTCCCTGTATAGTTCATCTATAGATGAATGCATTTCAGAGAGAGAGAGAGAGACTGTTGGAGGGCAAGTCAGTAAAGAAAGCCTGATATATAGAGATTGTAAAGTTCTTTGAGAGTCTTTGGAATTCAATGTCCTATATATATATATATATATATATATATATATATATATATATATATATATATATATATATATATATCTTTTATATTATGAGAGGATCCTTTTAAATAAGAATATTCTGATGGGAATTCTGTATTATGGATGGCTCTTCTTGTAAATGAATGCATCTAACGTAAATCATAACGAGTTTGATAGATAAATATAAAAACCTGCAGAGAATGATTTTTGCCATATACTGTGGCATCAGAATGAACAGCAGCTGGTTAAAAATCAATCCCTTACGCTCCCTAGATCTCTGCAAATTATTTCAAGAACTTTAAAACAAAGCTTTCAAAAACACTGTATAATAACACAAGAATAAGAGTCTTAAATCATTTCTCTCTCTCTCTCTACACTGACTTATTTTTAGCTATGGACTGATCCTGCATATATTTACTACTGAACATAGGGATTACTATTGTGAATGTTAATTGATGCTCAGGCCTGCTAAACACTCAGGAGTTGAGAGCTCTCTCATGGCTGCCTGCAACCTAGCTCTTGAGTCATGTGTCTGGCTGGGCTGTTGTTCCGCCTTTGGCCTTATGGACCACCGTGGGGGCAGATTTCAAGCAGCTGGCTGGTCTCTGCTTCCCCCGCTGAGCCTGACCAGCATGGGAGCCTCAGCACCATGAGGAAGAGAGGGAGTGGCAGCTGCTCTGCATTGCTGGTAGGAAGGGGGATGGAGACCAGAATGTGTCTTAAAAGTCAGGCAGGGGCTGAAAAGAGACAGAACTGGGGCCTGGACTGAAAAAGGACAGGAGAAGAATGGGTGAGGCTGGAGGGTAGAGGTAGAATGGGGATGGCTGTCCTCGGTTCCCCTACAGCTGCAACAGCCCTCAGGCTTTCACTGCCTTTGCAACTAAGGCCCCCAGTCTCTTTCCCTTCACACTCACCATTAAAAAAATCTTCCTGGAGTGCAACAGGACATCACACTGCTCCCATCACTCTCAAGGTTCTCTCCCCCGCACAACACAATCCTTCTTCCAGACTCCCTCAACCCTTGGTGGTTCCTGACACCATCCAGTATTCTGTTCTCCACTGGTTTCCCCAGTGCCCCGAGGCTGCCCCTGGTGCCCTACAATCCTGCCACTTCTGAGGTTTGCACGAAAGAGATGCCTGTCTCCTACACACCTACTCTCACAAATTTGATGGGGGAGGCCGAAAAGAAAATCATTTCAGGGATTATTTATTACTGCTGAGAAATGCCACATTAGCATGCAATTTAGCAGCCATGTGCAGCAGTAGATATCATGTCAGCAAAGGCATATTTGGAAATTAAACGGAAGTTTTCCTCCTCTGTTTCTAGTTTCCCCTCCTTCCTTATGGGACGGATTCTGACATCCTTACTCACAGTGCATTGTATCTTACCCTGCAAGCACCTTCCCTCTAAAATCAGTGAGACTATTCAAGCGGTATTGAGGTATTTGTTTTGAGTAAGGATGGCACAATCTGGCCTCAACTTCCTAATACCAATCTATTTTTTAATGAGAACAAGTTACCACAAAGAAACAATTTCACGAGGACACTAAGAACAAGCAGGGTTGACCTTGTTTCAAGCAATATATTTATAATGCTAAATATTAAAATATATGCAGATAATATTATGGTAACTAAAACTATCAGCAAAACTTCTTCTGAGATACTAACTAATCCCTGATGTATTATTTAACATAAGAGCTACTTTCACTCTTCAGAAAAACTGTATGGATTTTTTTTTCTCCCTAGATATTAACAAACTAGTCTTTTAGGAGAAAAAAAATCTCACTGCAGAAATGGAAATTATTTCTTCCTTTTAATAAAATGACATGCTACATTTTAAAGTCACTCTTAAAACTTTTTCACATGTGGACAATTTCTGAATCTTTGATTTCTCTTCTATTTTTTTTATCACTGGATCTTCAAACATTCTCCATTTAACTTAAACTTTCTTGCTTAAGAGACAATTATTTCACAGTACCCATTAAATAGAAACAGATATGTAAACTAAAAAGAAATCCCCTTACATTTATGCACAAAGGCTTGTATTCTGCAAGCCCAAGGCAATGAAAGCTACAAAATAAATTCAAGTGAGGATCTCTCTCAATCACCAAACAATAAAGCAGCACGCAGTGTATGTTTTCCTAACCTTTTACATACAGTAGCACTCATATTTTACAAACTAATTGGAGATTGAAGCGTTCATGAAATGGAAAAGTTGACCATCTCAAAATTACAGTAGGCACGGTGCATAAATAGCAGTATGTTGCACTGCCTTGCTTTCTTCTTGTCCTTCAAACCACTGCAAAGTAATTGCAAATGCACTGAAGGCATCGGCATGTGAAAGGATGTTGAGATTGCCTTCATCAATATCACTTTTGCTATGTGGCTTTTTTTCCTTCAGGAAAAACGGTTTGTATAACTGGTCATTTGTAAGATTAGTGTTCATAAAATCAAGGGTCTACTGTACTGAAATGCTGTTTCAAATCATGAGAAATCTTGCACCAGACAGCAATTCATTTCTTTTCAGAAATAGGTTTAAAAAAATCATTGAGACAAACTTGATATTCCAACTTTCAGTATCTGTGCCTGACAATTATGGAATAGATGTCTTTTTTATTTTGTAATTGAAAGGGTGATGCCAAAAAGGTGTAGGTTTGGTGTTGTTTTTTATTGCGTTTGAACTGTAAGTCACCTTGGGGCGTTCTGTGAAGAGCACTGTTTAACAAAGGCATGCTACTGTTTTTAAAGCAGAGTAATATAAGTGTTAGATATTGTCAGAGGGTGGGCACACCCACTGTTACTGCCAGTCTTCATTTTTAAGAACATAAACCTTTTTCCTGCAAGGAAAACAACTGTATGGTGAATTGGTAAAAGATAGATGTCAGATCTAAAAAGCTAACTTTGTTAGTGCAGCTTGGCAGAATGACACACAATCAGTCTGATCTAAGAGTTTGTGGCTGTTCTGTCTAGAAGTGCTTTAAGCAAATAATTAGAACATACATCAATTTCTCATTCCCCAATACTGTATCTTATGCCTGTGTCATAATAATGTACTCACTTGTTTTATAGTGTATTAGCTTACTTTATTTCTATATTTCTACAAAATATTGCACTGTATTACAAAACACTGCCACAATGTCTACACAATATACTTTAACAACATATTTTCAAACCCAACAACTGAAGTTTAATAAAATATTACACAATACCATGCAGAATGACAGAAAATTTTGTCAACATATTTAGACTAATCTTAGACACACCATGGTACACAGGCATAAGTTGTTTTACTCTTGTATTTTTAATGAATCGGCTCTTTCTGCAGACATTCCACCTGGCATCCTGTTAGATCTCATAAACTAAGGAGGTATGGGTTAGATCAATGCTTAGATTGGACACCTCCTGGGAAAAACTACACCTCTACCCCTATATAACGCTGTTCTCGGGAGCCAAAATATCTTACCGCGTTATAGGTGAAACCGCGTTATATCAAACTTGCTTTGATCCGCTGGAGTGCGCAGCCCCGCCCCCCCGGAGCACTGCTTTACCGCGTTATATCCAAATTCGTGTTATATCGGGGTAGAGGTGTACTTGCTTCAGGAAGCAGCAACGGTTATTCAGTAGTAGCACTCTTACCTCTGAGTAAGGTCCTGGGGGCACTGGGCTAGAGAAGGTGCCATTTTTTAGATGAGCCATAACAGAGGCCCCAACCATGTCCTTACAACACTTTTCGCAAGGACTCTTGTGTCCTGACCAAATTCCAATGAAGGCAAGTGTGTTCTGCCTATCTAAATACCTCTGTTACTTCAAACGGATAAGGTATTCTTCAGTTGCTATCCTAAAACTGTTGTGTAGTGTTGTGTAGTGCTATATGGACTCTTGTATCCCACAGCAGAGGGGGCTACATTTTGTTTGCAGATAAAGTGAAGTGATTCTATATAGTGCAAGCATTGACTGTAATTCTGTAATGAAACTTGATGATTTGTGAAAATGACTATGAAGGCATATTAATAATAATGAAGTCAAATTGTATACTGTATTCTCATCTTGGGCACAAGGGTTTAATGGCATCCTTAATTCTTTCAATATAAAAGTGCCAAGATGAGAATGTACTTATGTAAACCTATATTTGTTTTTACTAGAAGATATTCTAAAGGGACCTGTTTCTCCACACAATGAGCAAATGTAACTCCCATTAATGTTAACAAGAATTAGGCACACAAATCCCTATGATAACTGTTCCCTTAAGTTTTTAATGAAAGAACCATTCACATTTAATACAGATCTTCCAAGCCTGTGTTAGAAAGGAGTTCCACCAATAATAAAAGAACTTTTGAAATGAAATGCCTGAAAATACTCATTAAAAATCTTCTATGTATATATGTAAAAAAGATTTATCTAATGCACTGTAAAAGTATACATAAATGTGCCACACAGTGAAAGAACGTTATTAAGGAGAATGAGGTAAACCCATAATACTATTACTTTGAGATGTAACACAGTTAACATCACTTCCATTAATACTGCTAATTATTACTGATGTCTACTTTTTTTTTTAGGGCTTTATATTCATTTACAAAGTCTATGGTTTCTCATTCAGAAATATGAAGGCAAACACACAGTTTTATTGCTACTTGAGCTGAGGATAAAGGACATAGAAGTCTCAGTGTGAATTTTAGGTGATTGTGTCCCTGCCATCTCTCTCTCTGTCTCTCTCTCTCTCTTAGGGTTTTACCATACAATGTTAGTAACGAATAACATTTAACCATACTGTAGGCTGTTGAGATTGTTGCCCAAGTAGAATTTACCATTTGTCTTCTTAATACGATTCAAATAATTCCTGTAAAAAATCCAGCCCAGAGACAGAGCCCATTTTTGACTTTACCTGCTATAATTTGTAAAATATTTATTAAACTGGGTTGATATGCCAAATAACAAGATATTTAACACTTATTTCAAGTTAATCCAAAGCTTTCACAAACTACGTCAATTTGTAGTACTAAAAAGACTTAAACACTCTGAAGGTTATGAGGACAGCTGTCTGTGTATTTAATACCCACTAGCCTTATCCCTCTGCAGGTAACACAATAGTACTTTCTGAGATATGAGGTGCCTTACTGGAAATACTGAATCTAGAATGCGGTGCTTCCAGGAATAATATGCAAGTGTCAGCAAGTCAGTATTTTTTAGCATGGTAACTTTATTTCCTAAAAGCCTTCCAGAGGTTTTACTTCTGGAAATACTTCTGGAAATATGGGTGGGCCCTAAAAGGGATGACATGAAAATACCATGGTCAGAGATATCTGTTTTTTTGTAGGGAGGTAGAGAGGGGTGAGTGGGCTAATAACAAAGTGAATGAAGCTGGTGGTACAGTATGCCTAAGACAATCCTTTGAGAAAATGTTTGCTCGTGAAATCTCTCTGTCAATACTGACTAAAATTTATTTACAGAGAACAATCATAACCTTCCCTCCCACAAACAAAGAAACAAAAACCAATGAAAGAGTGATTGTTTTGTATAGAATTAATGAGGATGAAATTGTTGATGTTCAGGTGCTACATAAAAGCTCATAACTTTGAGATGGGAAATTTAAAAATGTCTGTTCATATATACAACCTTAATTTTTTCAAGGGGTAGACTTAAGGACTAGGGCCCAGAGAGCAAATGAACTAAGGGGTAATAATAGAGCATTGCATTGAACTGGCGGGGTTGGACGCAGAAGTAGAATGGAGCTGGAAAACAGGAACAGTGAGATAAAAAAGGGAGAGTGTTGGGTAATAACATGAAAGGACTCCATACTTGTAAAAGTAAACTGACATTTATTAAAAGAAAAATTTACAGAGGTGCTTCAACTGCAGCTTGCATTCTATCCATCTGTACACAGACATCCTGCTGCCTCCTCCAAACTCTTCCCTCTTGTGGTCCTCCCTCCAAGTTCTGTGAAAGTTTTAACAATTTCTGTTTTTGTTATTGTACCTTTTGTACATGGACTTGCTGACTTGCTGGGGTCAGAGGTTATTTGCACATAGCCCACCTTAGAAACGTAGATAGCCTTTTCTGCCACCCCACTGTAGACTGTTAGGCCTCATAGTTCTTCAAGTATGCTGGTCTTTGAACCAGTTTTTCACTTCTTGTTTGTGTTACTGATGTTGGTAGAAGACTTACTTCCACACTACTGCTGCCTTCATTCTGTTGGATGCTGTCCTGATGATCTTGTTTATATTTCTTCTATGTCAGGCCATGGAAGCTGAGGCTCTATGTTCTCCTGGTCCTGGCTTTGTCCCTGTCTATCTGTCAGG
Organism: Emys orbicularis; assembly: GCF_028017835.1. Taxonomy (NCBI): domain Eukaryota; kingdom Metazoa; phylum Chordata; order Testudines; family Emydidae; genus Emys; species Emys orbicularis. The sequence continues at coordinate 26,634,807 of NC_088683.1, read as the reverse complement.
ACTCTCTGTCTGCCATTACTCTACAATTGGCTTTGGTTTTGTCTCCACTGCTGTCCAGAGTCTTTAGCTACCTCATATGACTTGTGTTGCACCGCAGGCTGGACGACTGCCTTTTGCCATAGCTTTATGTGGCTATTTGGTGATTGGACCCAGATCCGTTTACTTGTGCATAAGTGGCCTCAGGTCTTCGGCTCCTTTGTTGTAGTGGGTTGCCTACTTAGCTGGGTGCTTTCTTAATTGCTGTTCCTGCCCCATCAGTTCTTTGTGTTGGGCTACTCTCTAGTCTCTGACAGGGTGTATTACGATGGTCCAACGTTGCCAGGTAGGGATCCTTTCCTGTCTGTTTTGCCTTTGCCATCAGTCTCTTGGCTGTCTCTATCACAGACTCTGCATTCCTATTGCTTTGTGGGTAACCAGGGGAAGATAGTATTGTATGTAAATACTCATTTGACACTGAATTGTTTGAGGTCTCCTGCAGCATACTGTGGCTCATTGTCACAGCATAAAATGTCAGGTATGACATGTCTTGCAAAATGCACTTTTGGTTTCTTGATCATGGTTCTTACCTGAGAGTTGTCCAGATAGCCTATCTCTATGACAGACTATACCTGTGTTCAGACCCTACACACTATTGTAATAATTTCTGTAGAAGGCATGTCTTCTGCGGTATCATTTAAAAACTCATAATTGGTTGATCAATAATATCATGGCAAAATGTACAAAGCAGAATCATATGTGAAGTTATAAACGTAGGTTGAAATCATGACTAAAAGTATGTTTTCCAGATAAATCTTGGGAGGGGCCAAACCAGTTCCTCAGACACAAAGGGCAATCTGATGGTGTAAACCAGGTGTAAACAAGGCTGATGGAAGCCAGGTGTAAACAAGGCTGATGGACCATTAAGTGCTAAGTGGCCATTCTTTGGCAGGAAAGGGGTAGAGGCAAAAATCTACATTTTAGTAAAGAAACAGCATGGAGTTTCCGTCCATACAGATTGGTTGTCACCTTGCTCCCAGCTGGAAATGCTTCTCAAAGGGGAGACAGGACTACAAGAAAAAGGGGCAGACACCACAAGTCACCCCGCCCCCAATTCCTGCCTGTTGCATTCATTGTGTCTGAAGAGACAAAGGAAGCAGCTGTTGGACTCTGGGGGAAGGGTACCGACCTAAAGAGTTTGGTTAGTAAGACTTCTGAAAGCATGTGGTGAGAAAACTTTGCTTTGAATCTAATAGAGTTTGTTAAGTTAGATACCAGTAAGCATTTTACCATTATTTTTCTTGTAACCGCTTTTGACTTTATTCCTCATTACTTGTATTCACTTAAATCTCTCTCTTTGTAGTTAATACACTTTTTTAAATCAAATCCAGTATGCTTAAATTGAAGTGTCTGGGTAACTCCATTTGGGGTAACAAGTTGTGGCATATTATACCCTTAAAGGACTAATGTACTCAGTATATTTGCACTGTCCAGGAGAGGGCTGGGTACTACAGGACATAGGTTTCTGGGTGAAAATCTGGGATTGGGAGTATGTTGGGGTCACCCTGTAATAATCATTAAGGCTGGTAAAAGCCAAGGTGTGGCTGGATGGCTGCAGCACATACAGGCATAGCTGGGAATGACTTACATGCTGGAGGCTGTGAGCAGTCCAGGTTGGAGACTACAGCAGCAAGGCATTGTAAAGGGCATCCTAGGTTACAGGGCAGGGGTGACACAGCTAATCATTAGTCTGGATTGTAGCCTGGTATGTTGCAAATTCCCAGAAACTGGTGTAGTAATCTACTCCCAGCATGTAGTTCCTGCCATTAAAAAGTGAATTTGTCTGTTCCGACATTTTTGCAGGGTTTGATTGGGATTTCTTGAGGCGGTATATAATCTCCTTCTGTTGTTGATCAGTATACTCTTTGCATACATCTCACTGTTCCATGTATGCTCTCAATTGGGCATTCGTGTCTGGCCCGTAGATACACCCCCAGGCTTATCTCAGGCATGCCTCTATCCCCAAGTGTGAAGTGTGTATCTGTCTCATGATATGAGCTCGTAAATCTGCTGGGATTACTGCTCAGTCTCCTTTAAATAGAACCCCATCTTGCACACACAGTTTATCCCTCACCTGGTAGTAGAGAGATGCCTCCTTTGGCGTTTGCTCCTTGCGATCCAGCCAACCCTCAAGTATGAAATGTTTTATTGCCTGTAGCACCCTTCCTGCTGGGCGCTGTATTAGATTGCCTGGAGCCTCCCATCAGAGATGAGAAGGTATTGTAGCATGTTGACAGATGTTTCTGTGGAACAGCAGACCGAGGCTGTGGTGTACTCTACCAGGTATGTCCTGCTCAGTGTATCTGCCACCAGCAGTGACTTTCCTGGGCAGTAACTTATCCTCACCCCATAGTGCTGGAGTCTGCTTGTGATCAGACTACACATCCACCTAGTGCCCAAAGATGAGCTGATGGAATAGTTCCATTCCAAAAAGCACAGCCAGTAGCTCCTTTTCTGTTGGAGCATATCCTCTTTCTGTATCTATCAGAGTTCACCCAGACAATTCTATGGGCTTCTGGCTTTGCATCGGTGTGTCAGGGCAGTCAGGACTAAGGGTGAGAATCCACGTCAGGTTTCAGGGTCTGGGTCAGAAGGCAAAGTCCAAATCAAGCTGAGGTCTAAGCCAGGAGTTCAAGAGCAGGAATGGCCAAGGCAGCTACAGAAGATCCACACTGTTGCCTGGACACTTCCTGGAATGCCACTTGGGTTTATATAGGGCGAGGAGCCAGTTAGGAGCAGGGGCGGCTCCAGGCATCAGTGCACCAAGCGCGTGCCTGGGGCGGCAAGCCGCGGGGGGCGGCCTGCCAGTCGCCATGAGGGCGGCAGTCAGGCTGCCTTTGGCAGCATGCCTGCGGGAGGTCCGCCGGTCCCACGGCTTCGGTGGAAATTCGGTGGCGGGTACGTCGAAGGCGCAGGACTGGCGGACCTCCCGCAGGTGCCCCGCCGAAGCCTGCCTCACTGCCGTGCTTGGGGCGGCAAAATACATAGAGCTGCCCCTGGTCAGGAGCCATGAGGCTGCTGTCTGTCAGACCCCTTGACGGGGGACTTCCCATGGTCTGTGTCCACAGTGGGTTGTGAGCAGGGGAGAACAAGCTGGTTACAGTTGCTGTATTATGATCAAATCCATGGCTTGCACTGCCCTGCTGACCAGCAGTGGGTGAAACTCCTGTGTATGAACTACTATCAACTCTAAGTGATAACATCTCTTGTACAATAAAGCCATTCTGAGGTCAGTGGCAAATGCAGACTGTTAATAAGAAACCCACGATACATCACCAGCACTGGGTCACATTTCTCCAGTCTAATATTGATGCTTATCAGTGTTGCTGGGACTACATTTCAGCTGGTTCCGCAATCCAGCTAAAATTGAATTGGTCATTGATCTAATAGCAGTTGCAAATAAGCAGTTGAATGGCTAGACAGCCTTCTTCTGCAGTGCATGTTCAATGAGAGTCTTTGGATCTGCTAAAGTCACACTGCAGTTACCCTCCTCTTCAGTGGAAGTCTCTAGGTCCTGAGTTACTGCATGTACTGCTGCATTTTCCTTCCTGGGGTAGCTGCAGCATTGGGACATAAAGTGGTTCTGTTTCTAATGCCTTTTGCACCATTGCCCAGAGGGTGGGCATTTTTCTTTACGCCTTTCATGTTGTTTTCCACAGTATGTACACTGCAACATGTTGCCTGCATTCTTAGGGCTGGTCCACACTAAGCCCCCAGTTCGAACTAAGATACGCAACTTCAGCTACTTGAATAACGTAGCTGAAGTCGAAGTACCTTAGTTCGAACTTAAAGGTACTTACCACGGGTCCACACGTGGCAGGCAGGCTCCCCAGTCGACTCCGCCTACTCCTCTCGTGGAGCAGGATTACCGGCGTCGACGGCGAGCACGTCTGGGATCGATTTATCGCGTCTAGACAAGACGCGATAAATCAATCCCAGAAGATCGATTGCTTGCCGCCGAACCAGCGGGTAAGCATAGACGTACCCTTAGTCAGTCTGTCTCTATCCTGCTTCCTGGGTTCTTTTAGCTTGAGCCGGTGTACTTGTTTTGCACTAGTGGCTGTTATTGTTATGAGCGTTTCCTTGGACTGTTGAGCAGCCATTGCCGTCTGGGAGGCATTTCTCTAGGTTTAGAGCTGTCTCTTGCAACAACCTCTCCTGTAAGCTGGAATCATGTGTCCCACAAATGATCCTGTCTGTAATTAGGGAATCTTCAATATCTCCAAAGTTACACATAGATGTCTGAATTCTCAGTTCTGTAACTTAAGTATCTATTCTCTCTTCTACTTCTTGGGTTTCAGGTAAAAATAGAGTATCTCTGTACAGGTTTATTCTGTCTGAGGTCACAGTAGCCATCAAATACTCTTATCAACTGTTCCAGTGTTTTCATCATTATTCCTGGCACCCAATTCTTGTCCTTCCCCCTCAATTATATATCTATATCTATATCTATACACTTTACTTTCATTTTCTCATCTTTATCATGCACAGTCAGCGATGTATACAGATGAAGTTCTTGCTTTCATTGCTTCCATGCTTGTGCAAGGCTTTTTTCCCCCTGGAAAATCAGCATTCCTGTTGGTCTCAGTCCCTCCTTCCTACCTGTTTGCTGTTTCCAAATACTGCTTTGTTTGCTTGTTAATCACACTCTCTTCCTTTCTGTAGGTCTCATTACACTAACCACTGCCACTATATTTCATGTACTGTGTACTGGATAATATCATGAAAAGACTTTGCACTTTTAAAACTAAGCTGGCACTTTATTAAGAACTGTTTACGCTGATGCTTGAGCTGAAGCTAAGATACTATCCATGTGCACATATACTGACTTCTGGGTGCCTCCTCTGAACTCTTCCCTCTCTCCATGTTCCATGCAGGTTGCTACAGAGGAGAACCATGAGGTGTGAGCTGAATGTGGAAGGGAAGGTGGCAGAGCAAAATTGGATGGGAGGGTGCAAGCAATCTGGGTAATATTTTTTGTGCAGCCCACAAAACATGATTCCTCTCAATTTGCCAGATGGGTGTTTATATAGAGAAATAGAATCAGGCAAGATTTTTGGTATTCTTGCATTAGAATATCTATGAATGAATAAAATACTTACTCTGTCAAGTTTTTGTTCTTCCTTTCTTTTCCTTTTCTGCTTTTCCTTTTAGCTACTCTTTGTTCTCATGTATCCTGGAAAAATCTTTTGCCCTGTCAGTGTCTTTTCCTTCATTCTAACTTTTCTGCAGAATTACTAGTTCATTCTCTCTTTTATTTCTCTGTGTTCTCTCCCTTCTTTGTCATGGTCTCTCAATATTTTTCTTTCTCTCTCCACCACATCCCTCTGCTCTGTCTTTCCCTCTTTGTCTGTCATTGCGTTCACTGCTTTCTCTTTTGTCTCCTTCCCCAGTCTCTCCCACACTCCCTCCCCTACTCACTCTCCACCCTCCATTGTCTCCACTCACTCTGCCATGCTTTTACACACATATATATACAAACCTGCTGCCTCTCTGTCTCAGAAGAGGGGACATCCAATTTTCCCTCACCCTCCAGCAAGGAGATGGGGACCATGATTTTAATTCTCCAAGTCAAGTTTTGTTTCTTTTTACCTTCAATATTCTCTCCCCCAACCTCAAGTCTTCTTTTATGTCTCATCAAGGGAATGGGCCAGGTGATGACTTTCTATCCCCTGCCCCAAGACAAGAGAGGGGTTGCTCTTCTGAGGTAGGTGTAGGAAGGATTTGGGAGATTGGCCAGCCAGAATTAGAGCTGAACTGGTTGGCAAGGAGGTAAGAACGGAGGAGCTTTAACTGCAGGCAGGAAGGAGCTCAGCTGGGCTGCCTACTGTACTTCATAAAAAGTTCTGTGTTCCCTGAGCACCACAACACTTCCTTAGATAAGCTGGTGTGGGCTTGTGCTGACCTGGCCACCTGTTAGTATTACGGGAAAAAAATCAGGGGTAGATCTATCTCATTTTCTCTAGAGATGTAGCCAACCTGTGAAATGACAATATCAGACAAACAGATGAATTACTAATGCTGCTTTAGAAGTTATAATGTGAACACACAGGAAAATCAGGAGTTCTTCCTCCTCTCCACTTGGGAAAACACTAGCTTCTTTTTGACTTGTTTCATATCCCCTCACTTTTGGTCCAAAGGAAGTCCCATTTCTCCCCCCACTTAATTATTTTTGTTAAATGGCCATGCTACTGATCTTCTAAGTTTGAGGGCAAAGGGCTTTTGCCAATGCCATAGAATGACCCACCAGAAGATGCCTGTAGTGAATATATCTGTGAAGCAATGTCCACCCTTTTCACATAAGAATAAGGATAAGATTTTTTTGACCAGAGAGTGAGACAAGTCACTTCTGAAACTGAACATGTCCCATTGCATCATATCATCAGGCCTTAGGTCAGCATGCATGAATAACTGATAAGGCCCCCAATAGGTGTATGCATCACACAACTTCTGTCCTCCAGCAAATAACGTAAATAAGAATAGTGTGCTTAGTCTTTGCAAAATGAGAAGCTAAAGACATGATGCATAGAGCAATGAAATAAAATGAGGCTACATTTCAACTGTCATCATGCACCCAAATAAAAAAATAAAGATGGCATACAAAAAGTAATGAAGACGTGTGCCTTGTTTTCATCGATGTCATAGATGAAATATTTTAGAATCATAGCAGGTTTAGATAAATATTTCTAGGGCTGTGTTTCATATTGAGGTTATCTTATCTGAATTGGTCATAAAATCTCTTTCTCTGTTCATATTGGGATAACAAAGAGGAGGAAAGACAGATTTTTATTCAAGAAACTTTCTCTCTCATTTCTGTTAGATTATAACATTTTATAATCCTCCTGCTAGAAGACTGTTCCCTAAATTAAATTACTCCATTGCTTTGTCCAATTTTGCTTTGGATGACTTAGAACAATAGAGGACACCACCATTTCCTCTATGAGACTTTTTGAGAGTTTAATGAACGTGCACGAGGAAGTATTTCCCGACATTCAACCTAAATATTCATTTTTTTATTTTGATCCATGACTCCTACTTATATCTCTGGTACTATGCTGAAAACTCCTATCCCTCCTTGGTGTTCATTACTGTTCACTTTCTAGTACTTGTAGACAGTTGTCCTCTTCTACATCATTGCTTTGCCAAGCTCTTGATAGACAGAAGAAAAGATGGGTAGCATGAATGCTTGTCAAAGCAATGATTAAGGGCATGTCTTCATGGCCATGATAAATAGCCACCACCGCCATTAATGCAGTGGCACCGATTTAGTGGCTATGGTGAAGACGTGCTAAGTCGATGGGACAGCACTCTCCCGTCGATGTCTGTAATCCACCTCAACAAGAGGCAGAAGCCATGTCGACCGGAGAGCATCTCCCGTTGACATAGCATAGTGTAGATACTGTTGTAAGTTGATCTAAGATATGTCAAATTGGATTATGTTACTTAACTAGTGTAATTTAGATCGATTTACAGCTTAGTTTAGACCAGGCCTAAGAGGAAATTCCAGAGAGAGAAAGACTAACACCTTTATGGGCCACAGTGTATTGCCTTTGAAGGTTTTAACCACTATATTGCATTATAAGCTCATACTTAATTTGCTGTTCACTATCACTGTATTCCACTTTCTTCTTCCATTGAAGACATATATTTTGGATAATTTCCCCCCAGAGAAGTGTTAGCTTGCATTTTTTCCACATTAAATCCTTTTTTGTTGTAATTCTAACCTCTCTAGTTCCCTTTATACTATATCTCACTATCCAATACATCCTCATTTATCATCATCTGCCACTTAACACAATGTGTGGTTTACCCCGACTCTTCCAGTTTATTAATAGTGATGCTCAGTAAAACCAGACCTAAATCCAACTACTATAGCACCTCCTGGTCATCACTTGCTCCCTTCAAGTTCATATATCGCTATTTACCATTACTTTTTGCTCAGTCTTTCAGTCAATTTTCATTCCATGCAATACATGTCATATTCAATCTAATGGCAATTAATTTTTCATAGATGATTCTGAGAGGTATACTGTAGCAACTGCTTAGCTGAAGCCTACATATATTTAAATCTCCCTAAATTTTCTCCATCCATTAATTTGGTGATTTGAGAAAAAATAAGCAGGTTTCTCTGGCATGATTTGCAATAGGCTTTATAGGCCTTGGAATTCTAATGCTAAGTTTTTTTTTAACTGTGTTCACTTTTGTCATTTGCATACATTAATACTTATTTCACTTCTCATCCTCCTGCTTCTAAAAAAAGAAATGATAAATATATTTTTCGTTAATCTATTTGTTTTACAGCAGAGTAATGTACATCTAATGACATGTGAATATGGATTACTAATTTAGAGTAAATGCTATCATTTCCAAGGGTGTACTTTAATTAAAGGAACCAGTCCTAGTCTTCAGTTTACATCTTTACAAATTAGCCATTGGATGTTTATCATTAGGATTAACAAATCAGGAAAAAAAATCTGTTTTACTAAAATGTTAAAAGTAAAGAAATTAAAGGTCACCATACAGGTATTAAAAATAATTGGTTCTTACTATTGTTTCCTTATTCTACCCTCTCTGCCCCAACAGAACATACACAGGTTTATTATTATAGGGTTGCTCATGAACATGGAGCTGCTAGAAGCCCTTTTTTAAATAGACACAAAACACACTGACGTTTTTAGTTTTGGGGCAAAAATAAACAACCATTGTACATCAGTTTTTCAAAGGAGGAAAAATGTAGGTCAAATGGCCTAGCAAACTTGACAGTGTAGCTTTAAGTTTTGATAAATTCACATTTGTTCTGATTTTGATCTCCTTTATTTAACTAACACATCTGGGTTATACTTAAACCTTGTAGTGCTATGGGTTGGGACTCTTAGGGTATGTCTACACTGTAATAAACACCGACGGCTAGCTAGGATGACCAGATGTCCCAATTTTATAGGGACAGTCCCGATTTTGGGGGCTTTTTCTTATACAGGCACCTATTACCCCCCACCCCCTGTCCTGATTTTTTACACTTGCTATCTGGTCACCATATGGCTAGCCCATGTCAGCTGACTTGGGCTCGCGGGGCTTGGGCTATAGAACTATAAAATTGCAGTGTAGACATTCCAGCCTGAGCCCGAAAGTCTACACTGCAATTTTATAACCCTGCAACCCGAGCCCCGCAAGCCCAAGTCAGCTGACATGGGCCAGCGGTGGATGTCTTATTGCAGTGTAGACATACCCTAAGAACTTGCAGGCAACCATCATGCAAACTATTAAATGCTAAAAAGGCCTGGGATGCCTTGGAGAGTGTGTTACACTTATACAGAGAGGGAGATTTTGACGTATGCTTAGAGCCTCAAAACACAGAAAAGGATGTACAATAAATGGTTACATTTTGCCTACAGTACTTATTATATATACACATTTTTTCAGAATAAATGATATTTCCTCCCAGAACAAACCATTTCCGATCCAGTACACAAGGATAAGTAGTTCCCATCGTTTAGAACTGTTCACATACATTTTTGTAATTGTACAGACTTTCTAGACTTACCTCCTCTATGGATAATCAAAGAAGTTTCACTTCCAACAGGACATTCTTTAAGTATATCCACTACTTCTGCATGGCTCAGGTTCTGTACATTCTGCTGGTTGATCTCAACAATGAGGTCACCTTCACACAAACCAGGACATCCCTGAATGTCTAGAATTTGCTTCACCCTCTGTCCTGTAGGACTGTCTGCTATAGTGAAGCCAAAGCCCTGGGCCCCTTTCACAATGGTTAAGGTCATGAGTTCAGCTTGGGTGGCCCCAGAAGAAGCCATTGATACATTATCATCATGAACAGGTGGTGGGAATGTGCTATCAAGCTGACTATCTGCTGGAATGGAGTGCAAGGGATGTGGTGGTCGATCTGTTACATCTGGAACAGATTGAGAGGTCCTAGAAATGTATTCCAAATAAGTTTCATAGTTATGTCTTCCATTTACCACTACCGGAGGCCTCTCCATTACTGCAAGTGGTGGCACCATGCTGTTGGCAGGATCTTCAGGATCAAAGGGCAAAGGGTATCCACGACATAGCACCAGGTTGACACTCTGACCAATAGGAACTGACTGGAAGAGTTTGACTACATCTGCGTGAGTATGCCCAAGGACACAAACTTCATTAATATAGACAATGACATCACCTAGAAAGAGAAAAAAATAGTAATGACGTGAGAAAACTTCAATTACTATTGACACAAAAGGAATGGAATTTGTTTATGAGATCAGACATAGGAAATCCCATTCTACTAAAAAGTAAAATCAATTAGAGCAATATTCAGATCAATCAAAGGTGATACCAGGCTGTAATTTGTCTTCCTACAAAGATAAATGAGATAGTTCAATGCTGAAATAATTATAACAGAGCAACAGCTCTACTATAATTAAGGTTCAGACTAAAGGTTTCTGTCTAAATCTCAGCTCGTCTGAGTGTTCTGAAATCTACATGGTTACTCAGATTGCTTTAAAATTTGGGTGGTTTAAGGTTTTATTAGTGATCCAAAGCTGGGAACATTTGACCAAAGGACTAGTGAAATACAGTCCAACCCCTTTCCTTAAATCTGAGTGATTCTGGCAACCCAGGGCTCAGATCACTGCACCAGAGTCCCAGCACTCAAAATTACCCCAACAGATCTCATGGCATCTACCAGCCCTTGGAAGGAAAATCAAAACATTATTTCAAAAAGATTGTGCTTCTCCAGTTAGGCTTGTTGTAAATCTCACATTCTTAATATCACACCCAATGGATTAAACTGAGCATGTGCAGAGAGACTGGCCAGCTATCTGGAAAACTATGTTTTCAGCATAGGACCTGAGTCACTCTGAGGGCATGGCACAGTCATTGAATCTGAGCATCACCCCAGGTATTGAGAGTTCAAATCCTACCTAGAGCAGAAATCTTAAGTCGAACAAACCAAAAAAAGAAGCAGGGATATTACTCCAATCTGCTTCTGTCAAGGGGGGAAATGTAATATGAGTACAGCTGAAGGTGCTGAAATTATTCTTTTTAAAAGAAAATAAATTACACAAGCAAATGTTTGCTGGGAGGGGAGGGTGATTAGGAGAGGAAGAGTAGGTGGGAATAGGAGGAGAGGGTTTGGGGGATCAGGGATGATGAGGGCTAGCAGGTGGGGTAGGACACTGGGAAAGGAGATGGGGGTGAATGATGGGAACTGGGGTAGAATATGGGCAGGGGCACCTGTCAGCTCCACATTTCCCTGCTGGGTGTATGCCGTGGCAGTTCACACATCACATAGCTATTGTTTCAGGCTGTATTCATCTCCATCGGGTACTCTTTTTCAGAGATGAATCTTATTGAGATGAATAGGCCACTTAACATCTCTCAAAATCTGCAACCATGAAGTGTGAACCCAGCCTGGGAAGAAATCTGAGAATGAACTGTAAACATTTGGGAAAAATCTGCCTCTTTCAAGGTTTTTATGTATTTATTATTCATTTTGGTTAATGTAATTTGAGTACAGCAGAATATTCAGAAGGCACTGGGATGGGAGGGGTGATTGGGGTGCAAGAAGAGGTGGTAATAGGGGAAGAGAGGCTTGGGTCTGCAGCAAGGGATGAAAAATATTATGGAGTCGGGGATAAATGGGAATGGGCGCTAGGGAAGGGAAGAGGGGCTGGGGGCCTCAAATAAGAGGGAGGGTTTAGGGGGAGTGGCAGAGGAGAGGATGGGAGGGGGTTGGAGAATATAGAGGATAGCAGAGAAGTTTAGGGGTCTGCGTGCTGGAATCTGTAGGGGTCTCAGTTCCTCTCCCAGCCCACTGTGTGCTCTGGAGAACCCTGCTCCTCAGGCAGTGTCTAAGCCCCTCTCCCTACCCCTCCATGTGAGCTGGGATCTGAGGTTGGGAGACTGAAGGTCATGCAAATTTACACATCTGAAATCGGGAAAATGAATACATCTCTACCTCGATATAACGCTGTCCTCGGGAGCCAAAAAAACTTACCGCGTTATAGGTGAAACCGCGTTATATCGAACTTGCTTTAATCCGCCAGAGTGCCCCCCCCGGAGCACTGCTTTACCGCGTTATATCCGAATTCGTGTTATATCGGGTCGTGTTATATCGGGGTAGAGGTGTAGCTATATATCATCCCTGTGCGGGATTGGGATCAGGGGCTGGCCAGGGGTTTGCGGGAAAGGCCCAGTTTGGAGGAGGGGCAGACTGCGTGGACCTGAGGCATGGCTGGGGAAGCCTGGCTGAAGCAGGGTAGCAGGAGTCCCAGCTGGAGGATAGTTAGTGTTGGGAGTGAAGGTCTGTGCTCAGTGTGCAGCTCATGCTACACAACTAAGGTAGTGTGCAGGCCTCCGGGAAACTGCTGCCTGGATATGTGTATGCAGCTGCATGGGACAGGAGACAGCAAGGAGCAACTTAGATGTTAATGGCTTTTCCAGTGCCAACTAATGGCTTAATGGGAAGGGAGGGGGAGCTGGAAATGTTGGCGGGGTGGGGAGGGTGGCGCTACATGTGGCAGAGAATGGAGAAGGAGAGAGACATACCAGTCTTCTCTCGCCTGCTGAAAGTTACTGTAACTGCCATACTATAAAACTGCCAAGAGCATGGGACACAGACCATGGATGAAATGTCCCTCACCAGCCCCGTAAGCAATTACACATTGCAAACATTTCAAAGGACAACCATGACCTCTACTCCACTATTACAAAATGTACAGGAGGAGGGAGGGGCACAGAGGAAATTCTATAAGCATTCATGTGGCCTAGTGTAAAGACTACTGGACTGGGACTATTCCTAGCTGTGCCACTGGCATCCTGGGTGGCCTTGGGGAAATCACTTAACCTCTCCATGCCTCAGATTCCCCTTTGTACAATGGGGATGATGATGTAAAGTTATTTGAGATCTAGCTAATGAAAAACACTATATAAAAGCTAGTTCTTTTAATTATTACCTAACCACAGCAGCACATCAGCTGACAACCTGGGTGAGGATTACAACTGTCTAAATGAACACCAACTGCTAACAACAAACATTTCCCTGCTTAAGTAATTAGGAAATTAAATGGCACAAAGCTTGTTACCACAGAGTTAAGGTTGCCTGGTGATAGCTTGTGCCCTTCCAGAATGTCGGGGTCACAAAACTCAAACTTCTGAAAACCAGGAAATACAGAGTTTAAGGTAAATGCCCACACAATCTTAACTCTGCCCTCTTTGAATGATGCCCCAATACACCCAGAACATACACAATCCCACTCCGCCCTTTCACTAAAATGGTGAGGTGCCACCTATGCTTCCCCTACGCTCTAACACTGAGCCTACTGCCCCACCAGAATACCACACTTGGAAAATTTAATAACCACTTCAGACCTATTTACAAGCCCTTTACACTTCCACATAGGACAGGGGTTCTCAAACTTCATTGTACCGTGACACCCTTCTGACAACAAAAATTACTTCATGACCCCAGGAGGGGGGGACCAAAACCTGAGCCTGCCCAAGCCCCACTGCCTGGGGGGGGGAGGAGTAATAAAGCACAAGCCCCACCGCTTCGGGCAGGGGGGGGACCAAAGCTGAAGCTCAAGGGCTTCAGCCTCTAGTCACAGGGCCTGGAACCTGAGCCGTGCCGCCCAGGGCTGAAGCCCTCGGGCTTTGGCTTCGGCCCTGGGCAGTGGGGCTCGGGCTTCAGCCCCGGGCCCCAGCAAGTCTAAGCCAGCCCTAGTAACCCCATTCAAAGGTGGTCACGACCCACTTTGGGGTCCGTACCCACAGTTTGAGAACCCCTGACACATGATACCACCTAAACTCATACTTTCCTCTAGCCAACATTAAATCCACAGACTGCACTCATATCCGGGGGTGCTGGAACTATTTTTATAGTGGGGATGCTGAGAGCCATTGAACCAAACGGTAAACTCCGTATATAATGGAAACTGCTTCAAGCCAGGGGGTATGGCAGCACCCCCAGCACCTATGCTCAGATCCCCCCCTTACTATTTATAATACCCCTGGCAATAAAACCCCAGTGCACTGTTACTTGCACATGCTACACAATTCGGTAGTGAAATTATGCACTCTGGAAACTCAAGGTACATACAAATCTCTTTCCTTTGATCATACACATGGGGGTGGGGGGAGAGGAAACGGGACTCAGCCCCAGATCTCCTCATAGCACAATCACAGCTCTATGATGCTTCTCAAACTAATCACCAAATTTCCTCATATCACAATCACAGCTCTTCCAAACTGCCCCTGCCACAGGTCCCGGCTTCCTCCTTACCCCAGGGGTGCTCAACCCCCGCTCTACCCCAGTTCCTGCCCCCCCCCCACTCCTTCCCCATATCCCTATCCTCACCCCTCCTCTTCCTACCCAGTTCCGTCCCCTCCCCTGAGCACGCCCCATCCCTGCTCCTCCCCCTCCCCCCAACTGCTCCTGCATGCTGCAGCTGAGGGGGAGGAGTTGATAGGCAGGGCTGCCGGCAGGCGGGAAGCGCTGGGGTGGAGGGGAGAAGCTGCCTGCTGGTGGGTGCTAAACACCCACTAATTTTTTTCCTTGGATGCTCCATTCAGTTGCGCTGTTCATATAATCCTTTACTGGAGTCTCTAGCTACTCTTTTGTATCTAATATGCTACTTTGGTATCAGATTTGACAGAGACAGAATGGGATTACTAGATAGTTAAAATTAGGAAAAGGACAAATATGTCAGGAACATTTTAATTTGAACAATATCAGATTTTGTGGTGCCTGTGTCTGCAGGGGGGTGGAGTGGATGCTGATGTGTGGCTAAAAATTCATGGGACATGTAAGTTTGTGTGTGAGAAATAATCATCCTGCATTGAATGGCACCTCTACCATTGTCTTTAAAAGTCACCATTTGCTACCACATATCAGATGGTTACTCTAGTTATTTCCTATTCTAAGTATAGGCAAAAGTTTATCTAATATCACTGTGTGCCAGCTATTGCCAAATGATGCCTTTTTATGGTTAACCACTGTGCCTCATCACTTTCAGTCAACATTGGGTTCACGGGTCTCCACTCTGCTCATGTAGCAGCCTTTTTCTACTGAAGAAAAGTAGTTCAAAAATAAGTTTCAGTTGACTTAGGTGTCTTCCCATGATCAGGACTGGCCAATATATTGATGATTATCAATAAATATTCATATTATGGTAGAACCTACAGGCCACAGCCTGGATTAAAATAAATAGCAACTTATTTATCCACACAATAGCAAAAGTTCTTACTAGCCTATTTTTGTTTCCACTTTCAATAAAGCTAAAATGACATGCATCTTTTATAACACAGAAAATGGTTGTGTGGTCAGAATAATCATCAAGCTACAGTAGTGTTGTAAGTGACAATATTTTTATTTTTCTGCAATTAAGTTATGTACCAATAAACTATGATAGCTCTAGGTTCACTGCCAGATCCATAGCTTAATTATTTGAGCTAAAATAATACAGTATGCACTATTAATTTTATGTTTTAATGGTACCTCAAAATTCAGTAATGAAATTAGGATTTTTTTTACTACTGGAATTTCTTTCAATGAATTTATGAAATTGTTTCCTGGAAGCACCCTAATCACAAATCTAATCAAGTGAGTAGAGGAAAAAGAACAAGATGCCACTACAGGGAAAAGAAAGAATATTGTGTATGTAAAAATGAATTGGTCAGTTCACAATGATCAGAGTGTCTAACAACCTGACAGCAGTTAATTGCATACTTTTAAAATTCACATGCATAAGTGGTGATTCATGTACAGATTTCTTCAAAGGGGGGACAAGCAAGCAAATGCTGACAGATTTTGTTGAAATGTTTGAGAATAATATCCAGAGAATGACACATACTGCCTGAATGTGCATCATAAACAGGTCTCATAAAATACAGGTTGAAAGAGGAAGTTTAGTTATACAGAAATGCATAGGAAGCTCTGTGAGAACAGAGATGATGCTTACTTACACAGATGCTGCAGACAATTTATAGTTTTAAATCTGACCTTTTAGAACAGGGGTCAGCAACCTTTCAGAAGTGGTGTGCCAAGTCTTCATTTATTCACGCTAATTTAAGGTTTTGCATGCCAGTAATATATTTTAATGTTTTTAGAAGGTCTCTTTCTATAAGTCTATAATATATAACCAAACTATTGTTGTATGTAAAGTAAATAAGGTTTTTAAAATGTTTAAGAAGCTTCATTTAAAATTAAATTAAAATGCAGAGTCCCCCGGACCGGTGGCCAGGACCCAGGCAGTGTGAGTGCCACTGAAAATCAGCTCGCGTGCTGCCTTTGGCACACGTGCCATAGGTTGCCTACCCCTGTTTCAGAAGTTAAGTAAACAAAATACTGTACTGAATAAAAGTGACAATTGCTGCATTTCATCTTTATTTGCGATCTAGTTCTTGTTTTAATCTTTATTTGAAAACTTCTTTCTAAAGAGATCAGACTTTGAATGTCATGTATCTAACACATGATTAAAGAGACAGTTAACTTGAAAGTCACCATTCTGTCAGATATGTTTGTACCTACTGTTGTTACAAGTAACACCTAACATTGCTGTTAGTGAAAGAAACTAAAAAAACAAATATTCTTTGGGCTTTTTTTCCAGTTTGTTGACTTTGTGCATTTGACAGCACATTGTGTAGAGTCAGTTTCATAGTTTTGTTGATTCTCAACTACAATTCCTGTTTCATGAACTAGAATGATGGCATCACGCCCATGCAATGATCCTGAGTTTGTTCCATATATGGTCTAATGGACAAGGAACTGAATTAGAAGTCAGAAGACCTGGGTCTATTCCTTGCCTCTACCACTGGCCTGCTGCATGACAATGGGAAAATCACGTTGCCTTTCTGTGTCTATTTCCCATCCCACCCTTTGGCTGTCTTGCCTCTAGACTTCAAGTTGAGGCAGGGACTGCCTCTCTGTTTTTCTGTCCTACCACAATGGTGCTCTGATCTCAGTTGTTGACTTCTAGATGCCACCATAATACAAATAATATCAGAATGTATATTTTTAATTAGTCAGTTCAAAAAAATTCAAGTTGACATGTTCAAGGGTCCCTTTAAGCACCACTTGGATACTAGGAGCTGGCCCAGTGCATCCCCATTATTAGCTAATATTGTCCCAATTAACCATAAGTCATTACAATTCACTTCCATTACTAAGATGATTTCCAAGTATATGTATTATTAAAGCAGCTCTCCTAAAAGAGCACATTCCAATTAAGAGGAGCATTGTATAAACATAATTTACAAATAAAAAAGGGCACCCTTTTTTCATATGGACAGATCTTTTCAAATCCTGTTAGAATTGCTCTGGAAATAATTCCACATTACCCATTCCATTCACCTTATTTGTGAAAGTTTAAAAAATGCTTGTGAATAGAATTTTCTATTCTAATATCTGCCTACGTAACTGTTGCACATAGTAGGGGCAGGTGTAGCACATACCGTTCAGGTGAGAACTCCCCTCTGCAAGGTTCCGGAGTCAGGCAAAATGCTTCCAAGTAGTGAGGGCCAGAGCAGCCCCCTTGCAACTTTTGTATCAATGCATCTTTTTCTTCCTTTCCAGAGTGCTGACCAGTGCACAGAGATGTGGTGGTCATGGCCCTGTTTTCATTCCTCTTCTCTTGCTATCCTCCTACTCAGTCAGTGAAGGGCTTTGGATTAAGGCTATTTACTCCATAGGGACAGGGAAATCATCTTGTGCCTTCTTCTTCTTTCCCTTATGCATGTATGCAGGGTTAGTCACAATCTAATCCTCAAAATAATATTGTCTTCATAAACTAGGAAACCACACTGACTAATTCAGTAGGGGGCAAAACTGCCCAAGAAAAGAACAACCCGAGAAAAATTCAACCAAAATTCAGAATCAAATCTGAAAGGTTTGGATAACAATCCCCATCTCCAGAATCTATCCCCTCTCTTCCCCCCAGCAAAAAAAGCTGAACCAAAACCAATCACCACAAGATTGCACCAGACTGTGCAGTCTTTTCTGAGTCAGCTGCTCTTTTAAGGTTTCTTGGGCTTCTATGGGGTGTTAGGTGAACCTTGTATTCTGGATTGCCTTTGAGATGTGAAAGTCATGGAGTTAATGCAATCTGAAGATAACATTTGATGCAGCAGTGACTTCTAAACCTTCTGAGACCCACAATGTTCATGCTACAAACTTACATGGAGACGGGAACATTGAAGGCTAAGAAAGTGGAGATGCAAAGCAAGGGCTGGAGGAGAAACACTGGATGGAGGCATGAGTTATAGAATCCAATCCAGCTGAATGTGACTGTACCCAAAGAGACAGAAGAAGAGGTTCAGGCCGTGGAACGTGAAGGAGGATAACATCTCAAGTAATTTAGATAAGCCTCTGAGCTTTAGGAGCTTCTCCAAACCAAACCCAGTTTCCAGACCTTTTGAGGTTTGCTCATCACTAATTCCAAAGTCATGTCTCCTAGGTCCTTGTGACATGACAAAACTAACAAACAACTAGCAATGTTTGCTCAGCAGAAAAGCCCAGCCCTTGGCAGCAAGAGGCATTGTTTGTCAGCATTAAAGAGTCAATGTCATAATCAGGCAAAGTTTAAAAATATATTTTAGGAAGACAACTCAAATGTCATTTATCTTTCCTGCACTTCCTTTCCTACTGCTCGTAATAATAACTGGTACATTTGGACAAAGATAGCAGCATTCTCCTTTTCAGTTAGCTTATTCTACCACAATGATTCATTCAGTGAGCCACAATCTTGTTCCTGATATCACAATCATTCCCATGGTGAGGAATTCTGATTAGGGCTGTGCAAAACATTTGCACCAAGCCTCAACATTTGCCTGGCTTTGAGGCTTGATATGTGAAAATGGGTGGAGGTTGTTTACATACACACCTATATAATTCATTAGTCTCACTTCCCCATCTAGTTCCCCCTCCCCGCCATTATTCCTCCCTCTCTAACAGGCTGCAGGACTTGTCCACGTCTCCTTAGATCTCTTGTTGAAGGGGAGAAGGTGGGAGAAGTAGGAATATGGAGAGGACCCTCTAGAAGAAGTGGAAGAGTCATTTATTTTTCTAGGCTAGAGTTCATTATTCCAACTCCATCACTGATTCCACATGTCCATCACTATAAGAACAGATTCCTGCATCTGGTTCAAAATCCAAGGGCCAAATTCAGAAGTGAGTCTAAGGAAGTCTGAGCAAGTCTAGAGGGAGTCTGAGTTTGTTTAATTTACACTTTCTTCCAGTCCCCTCTGTCACTGCTATGCCAATTTAGACACTCTAGACTAACTTACGTATTCAGAGTCCCTTAGACTCAAAGGTCTGATTTCAGAGACAATATTTAAGTTAACTTAGTCTCCCTTTACACAGCCTGAGGCCTGGTCTACACTAGAAAATAAAGTTAGCTTAACTACATTGCTCAGTGGTGTGAAAAATCCACATCCCTCAGCTTAGATCCATTGACCTAGCTACTGCCTGTTGGGGAAATGGATTACCTATGCCAACAGGAGAATCCCTTCTGTCGGTGTAGGCAGTGCCGCTATAGCGTTTCAAGTGTCGACAAGCCCTTAGAGTTACTTACACCAATCTCTAAGGGAGTTGAAAATGATGCTATTTACTCACAAATTAACTTGGAGTAAATTAATATGGTTTCTACTCTAATTTAACGTACACCTCCTTACGGTTCCTCAGTATGTATGTTACCCTAATTTAGCCTCCATCAGAGTTTGGTAGCGCATGTGTAAATACTAGCTATAAGGAACTGAGAAGGAGTCAAAGGGTATTTCTACACTGGAGCTGAAGATATAATTTCCAGCTCAGGTAGATATACCCATGCTAGCTTTGACTGAAGCTTAGGATTCAGAAGGGATTGTACTCAGGACAGCTAGCCTGGCTCACTGCCCATTCAGCCATGGCTACACTGCTATTTTTTAGTATGCCAGCCCGATCAGAGCTAGGCAGGTATGTGGAAACGAGCTGGAAATGATACCTCCAGCTCCAGTGTAGACTACACTACACTACTGACTTAAGTCAACCTATGTTAGGTCAACTTACAGCCACCACAGTAATTAGTCCAGTGGCTGATGTCCACACTTCCTCCTTCTGTCTGTGGTGCGTGTCCTCACCAGGCGTGCTTCCACCGACTGGAGGGGCAGTGTGGGGCGCTGAGAGCCAGACAGTCAACAGCCAATGTAAGTAATACAGTGTCTACAGAGATACTGTGTGGCCCTAACTACACCGACATAAGCCTTACGCCTCTTGTGGAGCTGGAGTTATGATGTTGGTGTAGTAGGGCACTTACGTTGGCAGGACGAGGCTGTAGTGTGTACACTGACATAATTAGATTGAAGTAAGCTGACTTATGTTGACCTAAATGTGTAATGTAAACCAGGACTAAGTCAATGCACATCACCTCTGAATTTGGCTCCGCAACTCTGTACCACTCTGCTCCTGCCTACCTCTCAGATTTCCTTTGCTCTTAATCCTAGCTTTTATACCTGAGCGTCTACTCATTTGTCTTGATACTCCCTTTCTTTTTCTCCAATTAGCATCTCTGTTGCTTCTTTCATCCTGACCATCCCCCCAGTGCCTGGGACAGCCTCCCTCTTCCTGTGTACCAAGCATTAATGCTCTCCTCCTTCAGATATATTTCCAATTAACTTCTTCTGGTGAGCCTCCCTCTAACTGTTTATCTGTTCCTACTCTCATGCCCAAACTGTATATTTAAAATATTTTTTTTTAAAATGACCTACACACACTGTATATGCTTTGGAACTAACAAAATAAAAACAAAGGAGAAGCAGGTTTATTCAAAAGGTGTGTTTAGCCACACACTCAATTGCCATGTACTTATCCTTTCCCAACATTGCTGGGCCAGATTCTGTTCTATTATATAGATGTGACTACAGATTTTAGTTTATTGGCTTTAGAGGAGTTACTGTGACTTTACACTGGTGTCACAGAGCAGAAGTTAGCCCTACATTTGAATAGTTCTTTAAGTTTGCCTGAACAGATATAGCTTTTTAAAAAATGCTGTGGAAGATCAAAGTATGAGGAAATTTAGACACTGTCTGCTCACATTGGGTGTTGCACCTGGCAGTCATTTACACTCAAGCAAACAACTGCAAATGATCATGTGGTTATAGAGCTTGTCCCAAATCTCTATGATAAGATTTTAAAAAGTAACTACAGCTAGGCTCCTACATCCATATTTAGCCTCGTAAATCAGTGGCATGATTTTCTTTTTTCAAAAATCTCAGCCCTTATTCCTACTAATACTAATCACTTTTAAAAAGGAAATGATATGGCTCAGTTGTAATCAAATGTTAAGGGAGATTTTAGAGTAAGATGGATATCTTCTATTTGTTTCTACTGGCCTATTAAAAATACCTGCCACAACAAGGTATAACTTACTTCTTTTATAAATGAATGTTGAATCAATTGCTAAAATGTGCAGCACATAATCTCCCAGGAGTGCGTATCTATAAAAGCAGCAGATATCGATTGGAAGAGAGCTGTATACTTAAAACTTTAGACCCTCCTATTAGCTTTAAAACAGATTTATCTAATAGACAATATTATTGCAGTCACCCATCAAATTAAACAGGCACAGTGAAATGGAAAGTGCTGCTGAGAGATCCATAAATCCATGGCTGCTTCTATAAAGAAGTTCTATGCTATCAGCTCTGCTTGATGCTATAATGGAACACTGAGCGGCTCATCAGAATATCTGAATAGCTCTTCTGCCACTGGCATGGAAGTCATGTGCTCTCGGCCTCCACCATATGCAGAAACCTACCTAATTCCTGACATCAAACTCTATGTAGCTGCCAAGCTGCTACTAGCTTGTGGATGGCAGGTGTCCCAGCACCTACATCAAGTTTCATGCAGCCTCAAAGATGGATCACTATAGTCGTGTTTCATTGCACTGTGGCCTCCACTCTCTTCCACAGCTGTTGGCAAACATTATTTTCCTCGTTGGATTCAAAGAGCAAAATGCCTTTTGTTGCACTAACATTTGCCTCTGGCTGGAAACTTGGTGTCACATGCAATCCAGACCCATGAGAGGTTGTGTCATCGCCTGCCCTGTAACCTTGGGTGCCTCACAGTGCTTTGCTGTTGTAGCTCTTAACCTGGGCTGTTCGCATACAGCTTAACAGCATGCAGGTCACACCCTCAGTGTCTGTGTATAGCTACAGCCTTGACCCAGCAATTATGACCCCGGCAACTTGTCAGCAGCACTCTGGCTTCCACCAGCCTTGGTTACTACTTGCAGGGTGGGCGCAACACACTCCCAGTCCCAATTTCCCCCCAAAACGGGTGTTTTACAAGCACAAGGCATTAAAGTTAGAAATGGTTACAAGAGAAATAAAGATACAACGCTTTCTAGTAGCTAAAACTTAACAAGCTGGACTTGGTTCACGGTAAAATCCTTACCAGATGATCCCAGCAACAAGGCTAATCAAATTCTCAGGTTAAGATCTCCCCCCCCCCCCACGCCCAGAGTCAAAGGGCAGTTTCCTTTGTCTTCTTAGGTGAAAGAGAGAGATAGGGAGAGAGATATCTTGGGGTTTTCTGCCCCTTTGTTTTATAGTCCAGGTAAGCTTTGAGGTGGATTCTTCTGAGGGTTACCCCTCAAAGCAAAGTTTATTCAAACAGTAAAGAAGGCAACATGGACTATGGTGGTATAGGATGCTCCATGTTCTTTCTTTTCACCCATGTTTGCTGAAATGCAAATTTGCTTTGTGTCCTGCCATCTCCTCTTCCTGCTATCTTGAGGACCCAGTTTACTACTTATATGTAAGGCTACGTTTTAGTCATGGGTATTTTTAATAAAAGTCACAGACAGGTCACAGGCAGTAAGCAAAAATTCATGGGCTGTGACCTGTCCATGACTTTTACTAAAAATACCCGTGACTGCCCTGGGGGGGCAATCTGGAGGTTCCGGGGGTGCTGGGGGAGGTGGCCCAGGGGACCCCGCTGGTGGTGGTGGTGGGGGGTGGGAGTGCAGCCCAGGACCCCCGCTGTTGGCGGGGCTGTCAGGGGCTTCCTACCCAGCTCCATGTCCCTGCAGCTCCTAGGCGGTGGATGGGTCAGGGGGCTCGGCGCGCTGCTCCTGCCACAAGCACCGGCTGCCGCAGCTCCCATTGGCCGGGAATCACAGCCAATGGAAGCTGCGGGGGTGGAGCCTGCGGGCATAAGCAGTGGCACAGAGTCCCCCACCCCAGCTCCTTTGCCGCCTAGGAGCTGCAGGGCCGTGGGAGCCGGGGAACTTCCTATCCCAAGGTAAGCCCCCCCCAACTCCCTGACCCCTCCCCCACACCTAAACTGCTGCTGGCTCAGGGGCTGCCCGTCTCGTGCAGTCCCTGAGCCAGCACCAGCGGCGGCAGCAGTCATAGAATCATGAATCATAGAATATTAGGGTTGGAAGAGACCTCAGGAGGTCATCTAGTCCAATCCCCTGCTCAAAGCAGGACCAACACCAACTAAATCATCCCAGCCAGGGCTTTGTCAAACCAGGCCTTAAAAACCTCTAAGGATGGAGATTCCACCACCTCCCTAGGTAACCCATTCCAGTGCTTCACCACCCTCCTAGTTTAATAGTGTTTCCTAATATCCAACCTAGACCTCACCCACTGCAACTTGAGACCATTGCTTCTTTTTCTGTCATCTGCCACTACTGAGAACAGTCTAGCTCCATCCTCTTTGGAATCCCTTTTTCCAAAAAAGCTTTTTTTTGGCGTAACTGTCAGGTATACATTCCCAACTTATGCAAAATTCGACTTATGCAAGGTGTTCCAGAACGGAACGCTTGCGTAAGTCGGGGAGCGTCTGTAGTATGTAGGATATGAATACAGGGATGCTTTCGGTCAGACCTGCCCATCAAGACAGCCTCACAAAGCTTTAGTGTAGACACTACCTATGCTGACAGGAGGGGTTCTCCTGTCGGCGCAGGTAATGCACCTCCCTGAGAGGCGATAACTATGTTGATGGAAGAATTCTTCCATCACCCTAATGCTGTCTACATGGGAGCTAGGTTGGCTTAACTGCGTCGCTCAGGACTGTGGATTTTTCACACCCCTGAGTGTAGTATCTGAGTTGACCTAATTTTTTTGTGTAGACTAGGCATTATATTTAAGATTGCACAGGAATAATTCTGCTCATAATTACACTTGTACAACCCCCTAAAGCCAATAAGGTTACAAAGGTTTATAGCACACATATATAACTAAGGATAAAATTTGGCCCTGCAACTGGAACTCTTGATGTGCGAGGCAGGACAGAATCTAGTTCACTCTCCCAGTTTGCTTGCTCTGAGGGGCTAACAGGAGTAAAAGAAAAAAAAAAGTAAAACCTTTCGCACCCCCCCTTCCCTTCCTCCCCGCTCAGGTAAGTAGAGGTGATTTTAAATACATGGTAAAATCAGATCTGTTAAATAAGCAGGTGCCATTTTACACAGTCAATTTTTTGAGTAGAACTCCATTTTAATTTTACTCTGACCCAATGCATGCGCCTAATTAAAAAGCTGGCTTTTCAAAAATTTTGTGCTTAACCAGCATGCATCCGGTAATTACACTCAGGCAGATGTGGATTAGTCGAAGAAACTATTTACATTTCTTTTGTATTTTGCATATAGTGGTAAGAGCTATTTAAATAGATGCATTTAATTTTTTTGGAAAGGAAGAATAAAATAAATTCAGAGAGAATCTAAAGACCCTGATTATTTGCTGATCTGGTAAACATGAAAAACTGCAGATTAAAGCTAAGTAAAGCAATAAAAAAAGAACATATATTGCAAAGCTCCAATGAGCAGGCATACTGTCTGCCTAGTTAGACAGTTTTTTCACTTCAAGAATCTGATAGCATAAAATGGATGGTAAAGCCACCACTTTACAAAAAATATAATGAATTTTAAACAAAAAGTGATGTATAATTTGCAGGAGAGACCTGATAAAGTGGAAAACAGGCCCTGTTTCTAAGGAAGCTTTTTATTTACCGGCTAACTAAGCCTATTTTGTCTAGGCTTTCCTTACAGGAAGTACTTTATCATCATAAAAAACCTGGCACAAGTGAACTGCATGACAGGACATCAGTAGATCTGAAGAGCAAGGCAAAAATGTATGCCACGTTTACACAGCTATTCAGGATCACTTTGAAATGCATTACTGCATGTGAAGGCTATTGTAAAAATAAAACTGTTTTTGCTGTATAAAAAAGGTCAAAACTTACAACACATTTGTTTCTGAACGTATAGTATTTTATTTCTGAACATGCAGCATCACATTTATCAAGGTAATGGCTCCCAGGAGGGGAAAGTAGCCCAGACAGCCTCCCAGCAGCCTAAAGGCTTAACTGTATGACAGAGCATGAGGTAACTACAAAGCAGTCATTGTAACTGCCTGTGAAGCCTGGCAGGGAGCCAGATGTCACCAATGGAAGAATATCTTCAACAGTCTTGCTAACTGTGCTTCATTGCAACTGCTAATTCTCAGCAGAAACGGTTGGGAAGGAAGGGAAACAAAAAGACCAGAGAAAGTATATTGATCCTTTAAAAAGAGACTATGGTACCATGCCAGATGTCCTTGGATTTATCAGGAATATATATTTAGCCTGTAAATAATGACCATTTTTAGCAAGTGCAATTTCTTTTCTGGCGGCCTGAAATGATTAATGGACTGATTCTGCCCATGTTACTTATGCTGAATAGTTACTTTACTCCATGAGGAGTACCTACTCACTACCCAGTCACTACTCACAAAATAAACTACTATTCAGCATAAGTACTAGTGGCTGAATCTTGTCCTAAATTATTACTGAGCAAACTAAATGACATTTAAAAAAAAACCTGGAAATATCATTGTTATGAAAAATGTAGATTGAAATAATTGTAGTTATTTCATATTATTAATCCACAGTTTAAAAGTTCATCCCAATTCTAGTAGCATTACCCATGTTAAATATTAGAAATATCCCTGGAAAATAATATCTCTGAAACAGTAATGAACTAAACTGTACATTTGGCAATCATTTATTAAAGCCAACTGGTTGACTGAAGTTCTACCTATCTATACAGCTTCTTGTACAATGCCCATCACCTTGGCACCACAGTGCTTAAATTAAAAGCCCACTGAAGGCAATGGAATTCTTTCCATTGACTTCAGTGGGCTTTGGATCAGCCCATTCGTTTACTTAATTATCTAAGTAAAAGTCGCCTGGTTTTCAGTAGCACTGAGCACTCACAACAACTCTCACTGACTTCAAAGTCTGCCTGTCGAATTCAATGGGAGCGGACAGTGCTTGGCACCTCCAAAAGTCAGGCCATTTATTTCACAGCCAAAACATGGCTATGGAGCTCAACTCTGGGCAACCAAGTTTGAAAATGTTGGCCTCATTGTACACCTTAGTGTGCTCAGTATACCATAATACAGGATGTCCAAAATGTGCCCTGTGTGGGTTGTCTGCAATTCGTATTGTTCCAGCCATTGCCCTTAAGATGTCAACTATTAAGTCTCTCCCAGAAATAATGTTGTTACTCCACTGCTCAGCTGGAGTCTCTGAATCTGGCCAGACATCATATGTTCTTAATTCTGCCAGTTTTAATGAACTCAGTATGCTTGTCCATCTCTTCATCTCAGACACTAACAAGTCCCTGCTGTCTTGCTGAGACCAGAATTATCTGAGAGAATGCTTCTCCTACATAGCAGGCACTGCATTATGTTGCTGTTGAGACTGTGTTGCACAAAATGGTGCAGACAGTTTTATAAGAAAACAGTAAAATATATCCTGGTATATCATTTCAATATCCATGAAAATTCCACAAGAAGATTTACAGGCCTCAATGAAAGATATTCATGCCAAACACTGACAAAAGGAAGCTTTCTGCCTTGCTTGTCTTAAAGTTTAATTTTTAGAAAAATAAGATTTTCTGAAGAAGAAAAAAAAAGCAATGAGGAACTCTGAGTCAGATACATCATAGTTTGTTCTTAAAAAAACAAAAACCAACCCTTCGGCACATGGTAAAGGCTAATAAACTGGCTTTCTGAGTTACTAGAAGTTTTTAAAAATAGAACAGAGCTTGTTACAGACCTCAATCTGCAGATCTCAATCTACCCCAATACCTTACAGCTGGCATATTATAAATGTATTCTTCTTTAAGGATACAGCTCCCTTATAAGGATATTCATTTAAAACAATTTGTTTTATTTGAAATAAAACATCTAACGTACACAGCACTTTACAAACATGAATCTAGACACAGTACCTCCCTCTGAATGGCTTACTATACAAGACAGACAAGAGAAACAAAGATTAGACACAGAATAATCGTTTGGGAAAGGGAAGGAGTAGGGAGTTAATGGGGAGGAGAAACTGTACAGTGGGACAAACTCCTGGAAGAAGTGGATTTTATAGGGGGGATTTGAAGGAGCGGAAAGAGCATGTTTGGCAAGTTTACTGTACATATTTCCTATTCATAGACATCTTTTTCTAGCCTAGGAGAATGTTCCCCACTTAGGGTCAAGTCTAGGAATTAGCAAGAAGAGCAGCACCTCGTCTGTACAGGGGATGAGCTATTCCAGCATGCTATTATTATTTCATTTATTGCATTTTTAGTTATATATAAAATGGGTCTGATTTTCCTCTTACTTACACTGGGGTAAATCAGAATTAACTCCATTAAAGCAAATGGATTTACACGAACATAAAATCAGTGTCCTATAACTGAAATCAGAATAAGGCCCAATGTCTTATTTCCACTATAGTATC
The DNA here is from genome assembly GCF_028017835.1 of Emys orbicularis. Taxonomy (NCBI): domain Eukaryota; kingdom Metazoa; phylum Chordata; order Testudines; family Emydidae; genus Emys; species Emys orbicularis. Next base: position 26,607,023 of record NC_088683.1, on the reverse strand, counting down.
CAACTTTATTATTTTCTCCATCTGAAATATATATTAAAATTACAGAGAGCTAATTTAACTCCTGTCTCTGATTCTCTGTCAAATTGTTGAGTACATAGTTCAGAGGGAGTCCAGACAATCAATAATAAATGCAGTATGAGAGTGGAGTTTATAAGTATTTATCTATCAAATGAAAAACCACATAAAACTGGTATAGTTGAGCATGTGTTTCAATAGTGTCCAGCTGATGCTCTCCAAAACTATTACTTTTTTTACACGAAATCCACCAAACATAATCCTCACTGTGACATAATCCTCCATCACCCAACATGGGTGTGTGGCAATTCTCCAAAAAAGGCCATATTTTTGGAGTTTAATGTACCCACCCTACACACCCACATGTACCATATATAATTTGAAAACTTATTTTATGTATGTTTAGATGAGATATGATATAGAGCTGTCAAGTGTTGCCATAAGCCTGTAGGCAAAGTGAAAAAATGGTACCCAATTTTTTTTGCAAAGTTCCAGAAACACTGCAAGACACCTATGACTGCAGGTTTTACTGTGTAAGTTAATTTCAACTCCTTAATGTGGTATATTGGTCAAAGCTACCAAATAACAATGTATTAAAATATTTATATTGGTTTTGCATGGGCAAGTACTTTCCCCCCCAGAAATGATGAAACATTTAGTGTGTGTCAAAAACCAGGTGGGTAGATAAATGTACGTTAATTCTTAATGTAATGCTTTTCCATTTGTAAGGTTTTGTACATACAATGTAGCATCTAGTGTGCCTGGTCGAAGGTTTTAATTTGTAATTGTCTATGCGTGCTGTTCTAGAAACTAGCTTTTTAATTCAGTGACACACACAGATCAGTATTAGTGTTAGAGATGACAACACACAGCTTCATATTATGAATATGCAAAAGCTATGAGAGAAAGAAATGGCCAACAAGAAGTAGTGAAGACAAAGTCCACAAACAAGTTCTTGCCTCTACAATGAAGAGGGATAAAGAGCATGTTACAGCTCTTACCAACCATGCCATTAACTATTATCATTAACAAACCCATTTGATCCTCAATCACATTCAGAGGTGCTTATCAACCTATTTACTGGACTGCATGTAACACCAGACGTACCAGAGTCTCTACTGAAAATAGCAGGTGTTGGTGAAGAACAAGTGGAGAGATTTGAGAGAGGTGCACTTGACTCTGATGGGACATGTAGATTCTTCAGCCCAGTCAAGAAATCCAGCATCAAAACATTTGATGACATGACCAAGAAGACCAAATTTAAGTCTGTCAAGGAAGGGACAATCACAGAAGCTATCAGTCCAGAAATTGTTTTCTTCAGAGGTCTATCCTTAACAAGAGATGATGTTTCAATGGTAACTGTGCCTCTGTCTGCCATGGAACAATGAGAAGAACAGACAAAGCTGAATTAGGACATCGGCTGAAAGCTCAAGCTGAAAGAATCCATGACAACAAAGAAACCACAGTATTCATCAGAGATGCCATTGCTGTTATACAAATGATGGCTGGAGATAAATTGCACACATTTCGATGAATTTGCTGCTGAGTACTTGAGGCAGGTCCTAAAAGGATTTGACAAAGCTAATTCTCTAATCAAAATCTTTGACAGATATGACAACAGTAACACTCTGAAAACTGCAGAAAGACAGTGCCGGATAGGATAAAGCTGGATGCAAGAAATGCCATGTGATTAGTGGACACCCTGTGCCTTCATGGAAAAAGTTCTAAATGTTGCATCCAAAAAGCAGTCATTTGTAAATTTCCTCTGTGAATATATGATTCAGAATGCACTTGAGTGTGTAGGAGCACACCCAACACAAACACCCCTTGCTAGAGGCTTTTTCCAGTGGTGAAGTCCATCATCATAAGAGGTGTTGAAGAAGCTCAAGATTTGTACAATACTCAGAAGGAAGTACACACAAGGATGTTTCTGCATACTGTATGTGCCAATATGGCTTTTGGGTCTTTTGGCGTCAAAGGAGCCATCGTAATTAGGCCACCTGATACAGCTGTTTTTGTCCTTGCTGTTCACTGCTTTCCAAAAACAAGGCACCATTTCCAGAACAATGGACAGGCATCACTTCATACATGTGCATGTAATTTGTGACCCACTCACTCCTGACTTCTGCAACACACTTCCTGCTGTACATGTATTAACAGGATGTGACTCTGTATCATCCCTATTCAGTATTGGGGAAAAAAATTGTGTGTAATGTTATCAAAACAATGGGTTCTTACCACTTCAGAGATCTTGCCAAATTGGGAGAGAGTGACGGACAAGCCACAATTTCTGCAGCAAGGAATTTGGTGGCAGTGCTATATGGCCAGAGCAAGAAAGAAAAGGAGATCCACACAGAGCCCTGAATTGCTTGCGCCTCAATCTATCCATCAAAAAGGACATGTCACTGGCCAAACTCCCATCATGTGATGAGAATGTCAAAAGAGCATCTTGGCAAACAAAGATTTGGATACCTTTGCACATAGGTGAATCAAGTATTGGCTCATCATTGTAACATGCATGGAAAAATGTGGATGATGAACTCCTTCCTGTATTTTTCAAGGGCCTAATGGCATCCACAAGACCTTATTTGTGCCTGTACCGGTAAGAGTCACAGCACAATCAACTATATCTGTAGTCAGAACAATCTTCCCTGCACAGAACTGTGTATATGCCAAGGAAATGAAGACTGTGGTAATCTACATACTCTCAACAAAGATCAAACTGATAAACAAGATGATGATGATGTTGACAAGAAATGTCACTAGAACTATTACATTTAAATGACACTTGTACAGTTTTATTATTAGATTTTGTTTTGCCCTTTAGATTGTTGTTGTTTGAGGCTTCAAAGAAACCCAATTTTATATCTTGAACTAATACATAGTCATTTACTAATAGAAACAAATGCAAATATTTCAGTGGTCATTTTAACGTTTTGATGGTGTCACAGTTTATCCCCATTTCAATGGCAACAGCACTACTTGACCACTCCACATCATACCTCATCTTAAAGTAGACAGAAGCTTTCAAATGATGTATGATGTGCATGTGTATAGGGAAGGTACAGTGGTATCTGCCTCTCGCCTATCATCACCCCATCCCTCCATGCAGTCAGTAACTGAGATCAGAATAAGGCTCTACAACTAAAACCAGTCAAACTGGACTGCAAGATCAGGCCCGTAAAACCTATATGGGCCATCAGCTTTTTAGTTAATGATTCCAAGGGTTTCTAGGTTATGTCACTCAAACAATTTCATAATTTTATTCCCAATTACGTACAGTAAGCACTATATTTATCACACAGAGAAGTTAATTTACCAAAGCCCTGACATGTTTTCCATTGTAAGTATGTTGAATATTTTAACTACTATGGTAAAGGTGAATAAACCAGTGTACTGTGAACTCTGTAGCAGTCACCTTTGATCACCTGTTCATTCTTACAAATCTTATGCAAATGCAGAGTCTGTAACAGAGATACACCTTGAGTTGCTTTTAACGTAGGGGTTTTATAAAGACTGTTTAGCCTTTCCCTCATGTGTCTACGGCAGGGATCGGCAACCTTTGACACGCGGCCCGTCAGAGAAATCCGCTGGTGGGCCGAGACGGTTTGTTTACCTGCAGCGCCTGCAGGTTCGGCCAATCGCAGCTCCCACTGGCCACAGTTTGCCGTTCCAGGCCAATGGGGGCTGCAGGAAGCGGTGGCCAGCACATCCCTCGGCCCATGCTGTTTCCCACAGCCCCCATTGGCTGGAATGGCGAACCGCAGCCAGTGGGAGGTGCAATCAGCCGAACCTGCGGACGCTGCAGGTAAACAAACTGTCCCAGCCTGCCAGCAGATTTCCCTGATGGGTCGTGTGCCAAAGATTGTCGATCCCTGGTCTCCGGTATTATTTCTTTATCACTTCTCGTGGGATAGTAAATCACCTACTTAAGAAGATACCTGTCCTTACTTCACAAGGTCTTTTCCATCATTTCCATTCCTGAACAGCTAATCAATTTTATATAAATATGCACCTCTATGCCTTATTTTAAAACTGATTAGGTTGCAAAGACAAATAGTACAGCTCCATGCAGTTCATACAGGTTTTACTGTATTTATCCAGGTTAATAGGGGGTGATCTATCATCAAACTGACCTTGTTTCCCAGCAAGTACCATCTTAATAGCTCTAGAGCCCATTTCACTGCCAAGCATTTATTTTCAAGGGCAACGTATTTTTGTTCTCCCTGAAATGATTTAATGCCCTCTCTGCTGAATAAGGTGTCCTTCCTCTTCAAACCCTTTCCTGAGTACAGCACTGACTCCAAACTCTTAAGTGTCAGTTTGCATTATAATTGTTATTGGTCAAACATGAGAAAAGCTCCAAGCCAAAATCTGTAAAGCCACCACCGCTTCCCAGTTCTAGTCCCTCCTCAAAACTCATTTTTGTCATAATGCAGATAGAGAACTGCAACCTGGTAATGGTTAGCAGATGGTGATTTGGGATCACTACTACTGAATGGCTGAGACCTGCTCCCATGCTATTATATTTGTTATCCTGTCTTCCTCTTCACCATCCCATCTATTGTTTGTCTCATCCACTTCCTGTAAACTCTTTGGGGGCAGAGACTGTCATTTATTATATGTCTGTACCGTGTCCAGCACTATGGGGCCCAGCCTAGTTGTAGCCATTAGATGCTACCACAATATAAGTGTCAAATCACAATAATCCCTGTCTAAGCTAATTATTCTATCACTTTTCCAATGCAATACAGGTGTTGCTTCCAGTACTTGGATCCTAATCCCACATCAAAATAAACTGCATTATGGAGATGCCAGTTGCAGCTCTGTACTTAAGGTTGAGGTTTTACACTTAAAGCAGAAACTCAAACACGTTGTTCTGTATGAAAAATATAGTTTATTCCCCCAGATATCACAGTGCTTACTGTCTGAGTATAGAATGGACTTTATGAAAATGTAAAAATAAAATTGTTAATTAGTTTATGAGTTAAAGTTAATTAAAAGTGGGTTCTTCAAAAAACATTACTCTGTCAGATCTTTTTTTGTCCTGAATGATCTTGGAAATGCAAGAACACACTCTTCAAACTTCTCTCTCTCTCTCTCTCTCACACACACACACAGAGTCACTGAAATCTTGTGCATAAGCTATATTAGAACATTTCCCCTTAGTATTAATGCTCACTTTTTGCCATTATTCTTCATAACTGAAAGTGTGTCCTGCAGCTGAGGCTGAAGAATAATCTTCTTCAAAGAATTCCATGACAAATTTCCCTCTTTAAAAATGGCTGCCACATTCTACTATTCTCAAGGTTATGTCTACATAGCAGCTGGAAGGTTACTTCCCATTGAGGGTAGACAGACATGTGTTAGCTTTGCTTGAGCTAGCACAAACAAATAGCAGTGTGGCCATGGCAGCATTTTATGCATGAGCCTCTGCTAACAGATAAGCATTCAGTTTGAAAAATAATGGCAACATGTCCAATTTATCCTAAAAATCTATTTTTTAAAAACTATCCTTTTCATCAGATCTACTCAACGTGGGGTGGGGGGTGGGGGGGAGGTGGCACCAGAGAAGGGTAAACTAGGGGTGTGTGTGTGTATGTGCATATGCGGAGGAATGTTCGGGAAGGAAGGGGGAACTGGGAGAAGGAGTGTGTGTGTGTAGGGGTGCAGAAAGAAGTGGGAATGTGGTATGTGTGTGCATGCAGGGGAATGTGGAAGGAGGGAGGGAGGGAGAAAACTGGGGTGTACACTCTGGTTGGTTTGTGCTGCTCTGACAATAACAAGCAGCCATAAACCTGGTTTAACTGGTCAGTAAGTCCTGAAAGATCTCTACAGCTCAAAAGTGCAAAAAAAAAAAAAGCTAGAGCTGGGCTAAATTTTTTGGCTAAAGCCTTTTTTCCATGTGCAGTCAGATTCCAAAGAAGTTTGCCAATACCTTTTAATTTGATTTAATATATTACAGTTGATATTTATTTGAACTGATCAATCAATTCATCAGTGCTAGTTAAGGATAACCCAGATTTTGGTACAATAGTAACCTTTTCAGAATGTATACAAAACATTTGAGTTGGTTTTGGGGACAATGTACAATCCCAAATAGTTAATTCCAAATGATACAACACGGTTCTGATTCACAAGCTTATCATTTGCTTCCTTTACAAGCCTCTCATTGATCCATGTTCACTGTATCAACAGAATAACTAACTGTCTTCTTAGTTTATCCTAATTGCAGCCAATCACTGTATAACCAGGCAGCACACAGTAATTTTTTAGACCCAATATTGCAATCATCATCTAAGAATTGATCCAGAGAAAGAGTGAGACAGTGTGCAAGTGAGAACAAGAGAGAAAAACAATGGGGAGTATTGGAATAAGCATTAAACGAAAACTGTCCAATTTGTACTTTATGTAAAAAGTTCACAAGGTGAAAAATACTTGCAACAATGAATAAATAGTGAAAGGTGACGTATTTATTTACATTTCTATTGATATTTCTGTGTCTATTGTCAGAGGCAGCCATCTTGCTAAAAATAATGTCATTTGTGACCCCAGTAATTTGACAACTGAAGAGACTAAGTCAATTTGTACCCTCATGAAATATAGCTAAGCTTTTACAATAATTATTAAATATTGTCAAGATAGATTTGATATATATTGTGTATTTGTTCAAGATACTACCTAGTTCCCAAACTCGAAGCCCTCCAGCTTTACTGAGCAAGGAAGAAAAAGTTACTCACCTTACGCAGTAACTGTGGTTCTTTGAGATGTGTGCTCCACTCCAGGTGAGGATGTGCCTCTCAAGCCCTTGATCAGAGATTTTCTGTTAGCGGTGTCTGTTCAGCACATCTATGCACTCTGTACAACTTCGTGCCACACTCCTAGGGGATATAGGGCTGTGCGGGTGATCCAAACATTCGAACAAGAACAGTGTGAAGCAGAGGGGAAGGAGGGCAGGTAGGGGAGGCACCCACCGGGACACACATCTCGAAGAACCACAAGAAGAACAAGATGAGTAACTATAGAGTCCCTATATGTGCTCCACTTCAGATTTCTTCCAAGCAGTATCCTCACAGGAAGGAGGGAGCTTCAGTCTTCCAAGACTGAAGACAGTACAGGAGAACCAAGTGCTGCATTGGATCTGATGGCATGGATCAAGGCATAAGTGTTTAGAAAAAGTATGCAAAGAAGCCCATGTAGCAGTTCTGCGTATCTCAGACACTGGAAAGTTTTTGAGTAACACTCAGAAAGTTGCTTATCTTCTGGTAGAGTGTGCTATAATCAGGGCCGGCTCCAGGGTTTTGGCCATCCCAAGCAGCCAAAAAAAAGCCGCGATCGCAATTGCGATCTGTGGCAGCAATTCGGCAGGAGGTCCTTCGCTCCAAGCGGGAGTGAGGGACCGTCCGCCGAATTGCCGCCGAATAGCTGGACGTGCTGCCCCTCTCCGGAGTGGCCGCCCCAAGCATCTGCTTGCCAAGCTGGTGCCTGGAGCCGGCCCTGGCTATAATCCTTTGGGGAGGCAAAGTGCCAGCTGCATCATAGCAAACAATAATACATCCAGAGATCCATCTCAACAGTCTCCATGGAGAGATCATGGAACCCTTTGCTCTTCTATGATGGAGACAAAATCTAGGTGATTTCCAAAACTGCTTGGTCCTAACTAGTTAAAGGACAATACCCGTCACACTTCTACCATATGAAGGGAAGTTTCCCACTGAGGGTGGGAAGTGCTTTTCCTTTGGAATCTGTTGTTTTCTAATTGGTTTGGTGGTTCTGTGAAAACCAGAGAACTGAGCTGGGCATGATCTCTGGGCAGTTTGAGACCTGCTAAATTTCCTTTTGTTTGTAGGGTGAATATACTCAGAGATCTCAGTGTGGCCCTGTAGTACTTCAGCATGTACAGGGATTCGTTCATAGTTCCCGAGAAGAGCTTCTGACCATCAAACAGGAGGTCCTCAACCATATTCCGAACCTTTCTCAAGAATTCCAACAATCGAGCCAAAACACCCTGCACATCATAGGTGCTGACTCCGTGGGTGCTCCAGGGCTGGAGCACCCAAAGGGAAAAATTAGCAGGTGCTCTGCACCCACCGGCAGCCAAGCTCCCCCTCCTCACCTCTTCCTCCCCCAGCCCAAGCATGCCACATCTCCGCTCCTCCCCCTCCCTCGCAGCACTTCCCACCCCCCCGCCACCTAACAGCTATTTGGCAGCACTTAGGACTTTCCAGGAGGAGGGGGAGGAGCGGGGACGAGGTGTGATCGGGGAGGAGGCGAAGAAGAGACAGGGCATGGGCGGGGACTTGGGGGAAGGGGGTAGAATGGGGGCGGGAAGGGGCGGGGCTGGGGTGGGAAAAGGCGGGGACTTTGGGGAAGGGGTGGAATGGGGGTGGGTCAAGGGCAGTGCAGGGGCGGGAAGAGGCGGAGCAGGGGGTCGAGCACCCATCAGGCAGAGGGGAAGTTGCACATGGCAACTTTTGTGGAAATGGATCTAGCAGCAGTGTCTGTGACATTCAAGGATACTTGGAAAGTGCTTCTGTCTAATAACTGACACTCCTTAATAACAGCCTGGATGTGTTCTCTATCTTCCTGTGGAAGATCTTCAACAAAGGATGAGAATTCATTGTAATTCCTGTAGTCATACCTGGCCACTATCGCCTGATAGTTTGTGAACTGAAATTGGAGGGTTGCAGATGAGTAGGCCTTCCATCCAAACAGGTTTAACCTTTTCTGGTCCTTGCCATAAGGAGTACACCTGGAGTAATGCTAGCCACCCCACCAATTTAAAGCACCCAACGCCAGGGAATTATGTGGTGGGTGGTAAAACAAAACTTCTGAATCCCTGGGGGTGAACATCATATTTCTTACCCACCCATTTACAAGTTGGTGGTAGAGTGGCAGGAGTTTGCCATACAATCTTTGATAGATCCAAGAGCGCTTCATTAATGGGTAGCGCAACCTGGGTGGGTGTCACTGACTGCAAAATGTTCTGAAGCTTGTGATGTGAGTCCTTACCTCAAGAGGTATCTGGAGGGTGTCCGCCACCCTCTTCACAAGTTCCTGGAATTGACAAAAATTGTCATTCATCAATGGTGGTGGAAGTATGACTGCCTCTTTGGGAGATGAAGATGAAATAGATGTCGGAGAAAAACACAGTTCTCACTCTCTTTTTTGGGTGCAGCAAAGTCATAGCCTCTTTCTCTGCCCTAGCCTCCTGTTCCTCAAAGGTCTCCTCATGTTGGGGGTTTGGTTGAGGAGACTGTGTGACCCTAGTTTTTAGTTCAGTGGAGCTGGAGGTCTGGCAAACTGCTGCCAATATTGGCCAAGGAACCCAGTCTGGCCATTGGGAAGGTCCATATAGGAGAGGGAGTGGTACCCAGGACTGATCCCACTATCCCTGATGTGGACGAGGGTGTTTGTCAAAGTTCGGGTTCCTGTGATGATGTGGAAGGGAGCCCTGCACGGATAAGGAGGAGACTGATTGAATGTCTCCTTCATCCTCCTCAATGTCCTCCAATGAGAGGGCCCCAGTAGAAAAGAGTGGAGAATCCTGCAGCACTAGGAAGCACTGATAATTCACAGACTGGGGTCTCAGTACCAAGAATCATTCGTTACCCATAAGCAGTGGGGACTCCAGCTGGTCTAACACTGACAAGTCCCTGGAGAAATGAAATTCCTGCAGTACCAAGTGGTCGGTACTGATGCAGCAGTTGACCTGGGTAGTACCCTAGGTTTGGAGTGCGTAGGTGCCAGGGCTGAAGGTGTGTGCTTTGATTTTGTCAGTAATGACAGAGTCAAATGGGAAGGCACCATTGATAAATCTCAAACAGACCGTGCCAATCTGAAGGCAGATGGTACCAGGGTACTGACAGTGCTGTGTTTCTCTGAAGTGTTCTGGGATCTCCCCGCTCAGCCAGTACCAAAGAAAGAGTCTTTTCCCTCCACATTAACAAGTCAAGAGGTCGAAGCCACACACCATAGACCTTGCAGGAGATTGGGACTTCTTGGGAGCTAGCTCCTTGTGGTGGGAGACCAAGCTCTTCAGAGCATTCCCTGAGTTCTCCAAGATCTTCCCCTTCTCAGGCAAGAGCTTAGCCAAAGTTGAAGGGGCACAGATCAGTCTGGAGACATTTACTGGAGCGAAGGGGGAGGGAGGGTGGAATCTTCTGACCTGACTCAGAAGCAGGTCAAATGGAGCACTCTATTAGCAGCAGCTTCAGTTTGGTCTCCCAGTTCTTCTGAGCTCTAGATTTGAAAGCCAGGCAAAAGTTACGCTTTGAGGAGATACTGGACTTTTCCAAGCAAAGGATACAATTTGTGTGGCCGTCACTGATCGGGATAGTCTCCCAGCAAGAGAGGAGGAAGCATTTGAAACCTGGCGAGCCAAGCATGCCCAGCCAGGCCAAATAAGCTCCCCAGAAAAAGTGAGGGATAAAAAAGGAGGAGAGGAAAAAGTGAAACCTCTCACAACTATCTAACTAATTGTATACTAACAACAACTAACACTAACTAGAAACACTAAACTAACTAAACTACAACTACAAAACACGCTGAGGCACACATGAGGCAGACACACTAGAGCTCCATTTCAGGCCAGGGTGGTAGAGAGGGAACTGAGGGTGGTTTGCCCTCAGAGCATCTGTGTCGGCCAAACGGACACTACTAATGGAAAATCTCTGATCAAGGGCTTTAGAGACATATGCGGACCTGAATGGAGCACCCACAGGGACACTATTCAAAGAAGAATGGGAAATGCTACTCTAAGAATAAGTATTCTTGATAGATTTTACATATTAAAAGAAGAACCTGATGTATTTAATGGCTACTGAAGTTGAGAAAGCCTCTAAAGTGTCTTTGCAATACTGTCAATTAATCAGGATGAGCTCCAGACTTAACGAATGCAACAAAATTGCCATTTAAAGAGGAGAAAGTATTTCACAGAATTTTGTTCTATCATTTTCCTTTCTCTGAACATGACAGACATAAATACTATATCTGTACATGTATAGACTGCATCCCATAGATTCTTAGTATGCAAAATTAGCAGGCTTTTGGCACAATCATCACAGAATGACTGAAAAAAGGCATGTACATTAGGACCTCATATTTGAGAAAAGTGGTAAACGTGTTGCCATCAATGTCTTGGCATGGCTTCTTGTATGTGGAAATGTATTAGAGGATGGAAGAGATTTACATAGTGGATAATTGCTCCTGATAGTTTTTTATGTCCGTCATACACTTCCTAAGAGAATATTCCTACCAACAACTCAAGTTAGTAGACCAAATTAATATCTAGCAACCCACAGACAGATTAAGACCATACTCTGACTTTCGTGATTGGGATAGCTATATCCTTTTCCTTCTTTTATAGAATTTGTAACCCACATGGGTCAAGAGAGACTTGGAGCAATGGAAGACCACAATGGGGGAAAAGTGTCTCTCATTTCAGAGGTCAGTGTCCCACACTATGGCATTGGGAAGTTCAGAGGTATATTTGCAGCAGCTGTTGTCTTTCACTGCAATGACACTGCAGAATCTTACATATTTGAACAAAGAACATGTTCACCAAACTTAAACATCTCCCTGAATAGAATGCTGGCACTAATAAGATCTATGTCATGTCAGTCTGATACTGAATTTTGTGTGGTTTAGGACTAACTGTATGTTGTCTGTACTTATGAAGTAGGAATTATTTGCATTGTAAAGATGTGCTTTTTTCTTCATCAGAATCAGCATTGTTTTTATTTTGGATTCTTAATTAAATATCCCAATTTGGTTCTCACTCAAATGCTAAATTCCTCTGTTATAAAGACACCTATTTATAAAGAGAGAATTAGAACAAATATATTTTCTCTGTGTGGTTATTTCCTTGGAATTAAAGGGTGCATGCAAAGGTAAAGCCGTTCAAGATGATAAGTAATATATTTTTTCCATTTCTACTGAACAAACGACCTCCCTATTTATTTGGTAAGGCCGCTCAAGAGGCATAACAAAGAATTATAACACCTAAGTTTCATTTATATGTGCTCATATACCAGCAAAACATGCAAGAGATTAAAAGCTGATGCCATCAAAAGGAGAAATTAGTTATGTGACCATTCTGCAATTTTCTCAAATCCCTCATCCTCCTAAATTAAGGAACAGAAGGGCTGCCTAATTCAAACACAAAAATATATGAGGTGTGCATTTATCTAATGGCAAGAGAATGAAGTTGAGTCAAATGTGACTGAAATGTAAAGATGTGATTGCAAAAAAAGAGGAATATAAATTAGGTGAGCTTAATGTGATTTACTTCAATCCTCTTCTCCCCCTTAAATCAGGAATAGAAGGAATGCTTAATTCCATAACAGTTAGCTGACGTAAGCTGTCATATGTTGCCACCTGCGTGAAGTTTAAGTAAATCTGAAGGAGTGGATACAAAATGTATCAGGGCCATGAAGAAAAAACTATTCTCTGATTATCATGAGCCACAATCAAATTCTTCTTGAGGTCTCAAAAAAATCCCACAGTGGCCTGGAATGATTTATGTTCAACAACAGTTGACACTGAGGCCTGGTCCACACTAACCCCCCACTTCGAACTAAGGTACGCAAATTCAACTACGTTAATAACGTAGCTGAATTCGAAGTACCTTAGTTCGAACTTACCGCGGGTCCAGACGCGGCAGGCAGGCTCCCCCGTCGATGCCGCGTACTCCTCTCGCCGAGCTGGAGTACCGGCGTCGACGGCGAGCACTTCCGGGATCAATCCGGGATCGATTTATCGCGTCTAGACAAGACGCGATAAATCGATTCCAGAAGATCGATTGCTTACGGCCGGACCAGGAAGTAAGTGTAGACCTGCCCTAAGTATCTCTGACAATTCTGGGAAGTGGGCATTTCTGTGAACAAATCGTATTCATTTTAATTGTGGAAATCAGAATTGTTTCCCTACAAAAACAAATATAAGATTTGAGATTGGATCCTGTTCCTACTTAAGTCCCACTGACTTCTGTGGGAGCAAGCAGAATTCTCAAGTGTATCACGTGTTGTTGAACATTCCACATGTGCTGAATCAAGCTGCCTGTTCTGCTATAAAACAATGAAGCAAGCCAAAAATAACAAGCCAAAAATTAAGACATGCTGGGATTTTGCCACTGATTTAAATTTGGGTGGGATCATGCCTGAAGTCCTTTATATAATATGTATTACATACAAAAATACTACATCAAAGGAACATTAATATTGCAAGTCAAGCACTCAATAAATTAGGAAATGCCACAATTAAGGTTGCCCACGCAACCTTAATTTGTCCCGTGTACGTAGGCATTATGATACAGTCCTTAATTATATGATCACATACTATTTTTACCCATCCCCTCTGGCCCCATGTCCTAGTCTCCTGTCTTGCTGGCTCTGTCCACCCATCCTGGCTCCTCACTCCTCTGCATTCCAGTCAGACTGTTTTCTTCTCCTCCTCGCTGCCTGGGCACCAGCAGGGGAAGCACTAAGAGCACAGGAGAGACAGCCACCTTGCGCCTGATTTCTGTGCCCAATGCAACACCAGCACCTGTAGGACCAACTGTAGGAAAAGTTCAGTTCAGCACCTGCAGTACCAGGATGAAGGATTCTTAGCACATACATAATCCTCAAAGAATCCACCTGCCAAAATAAGAAATCTCCAAACCTGCAAACTGAGATTTTCAGAGGCATGTGATTTAGGCGGTTTTTCATGGGGATGGCAAAAGGCACATACCTGATTGTAGGGATGACCCTCCCTGTCAAATTTCATAGAACTATAGAAATGTAGGGCTGGAAAGGAACTTGCAGGCACCCTCTGCGCTGAGGCAGGACCAAGTAAACCTAGCTCATCCTTGACAGGTTCAACCTGTGCTTAAAAACCTCCAATGATAGGGATTCCACATCCTCTTTTGGAAGCTTTTTCCAGATCTTAATTACCCTTCCAGTTAGAAAATTAGAAAATATCTAACCCAAATCTCCCTTGCTGCAGACTAAGCTGATTACTTCTTGTTTTATTTTCAGTGGACATAGGGAACAATTGATCATAAACCTCTTTATAACACCCCTTAACATATGTAAAGACTATCAGGTGCCCTCTCAGTCTTCTTTTCTCAAAACTAAACATGGCCCATTCTTTTTGACCTTTCCTCATAGATCAGGTTTTCTACACCTTTTATCTTTTTTGTTGCTCTCCTCTGAACTCTCTTCAATTTGTCCACATCTTTCCTAAAGTGCAGTGCCCAGAGTACTCCAATTAAGGACTCACCCAGTGCCGAGTAGAATGGGACAATTACCTCCCATGTCTTACATACAACACTACTATGAATACAACCCAGAATGATATTAGCCTTTTTCACCACTGCATCACATTGTTGACACTCATTCAATTTGTGATCCACTATAACCCCCGTATCCTTTTCAGCAGTACTACCACCTAGCCAGTTAATTCCCATTTTGTAGTTGTGCATTTGATTTTTCCTTCCTAAGTTCTTTGGATTTATCTTTATTGAATTTCATCTTGTTGATTTCAAACCAATTCTCCAATTTGTTACGGTTGTTTTGAATTTTAATTCTGTCCTCCAAAGTACTCCTCCCAGCTTAGTGTCACTCACAAATTTTATAAGCATATCCTCCACTCTGTTATCCAAGTCTTTAATGAAAATACCAAATAGCATCGGACCCAGGACAGGCCCCTCCCAGTTTGACAGCAAAACACTGATAACTAGTCTTTGAGAACAGTATTTCAACCAGTTGAAATTTTATCTAGACCACATTTCCCTAGTTTGCTTATGAGAATATCCTGTGGGATTGTCAAAAGCCTTACTAAAAATCAAGATATAATATGTGCACTGCTTCCCCTCTATTCATGAAGCCAGTAACCATACAATGAAGAAAATTACGTTGGTTTGACCCATTCTTGCCAAATCCAGGCTTGCTCTTCCTTATAGTGCTTTTTCAAGTCTCTGCTCAAAAGCATGGAGATGCCAGCACTTCAATGAAAAACTTCTAAGAGTTTATTAATATGGGAAAAACAACACATTTTACCCTAATCTTGTTCTGAAAAACAGTTGAATTTTGGGTTGAAGGAGGGTGCTCTGGGCTGGGACTGAGGGGTTTGGAGGGCAGGAGGGGGATCGGGGCTGGGACAGGGGGTTGGGGGATGGAAGGGGGATCAGGGCTGGGACAGGGGGTTGGGGCATGGGAGGGGGTTAGGGGTGCTGGCTCTGGGCAGTGCTTACCTCAGAGAGCTCCTAGAAGCAGGGGAATGTCCCCCCCCTCCGGCTCCTACACAGCGGTGCAGCCAGGCGGCTCTACACACTGCCCTGTCCACAGGTGCCGCCCCCGCAGCTCCCATTGGTAGCAGTTTCCAGCCAATGGGAGATGGCGCTTGGGGCGGGGGCAGGCAGCACGCAGAGCCCCCTGTCTGCCCCTATGCCTAGGAGCCTGAGGGGGGACATGCTGCTGCTTCCGGGAGCTGTGTGTAGCCAAGGCAGGCCTGCTGTGCCGCTGACTGGACTTTTAATGACCAGAGCTGCCAGGTTGAAAAGCGGACACCTGGCAACCCTAAGTGGAATGGATGTGTAGTGCAAATCAAGAAGTTATTCAATGTTGGCTTTTGGCAAAATTTGAAGACAGAGGCGGGAGGAAATGAATGCTCCAACACTGGAAAGAGAGAAACAACAACACAGAGAAAGAAATGACTGAGCACAGGCTCGCTGGACAACTAAGCATTTTATTCTAAAGAGGAGAATTTACACAAATGGAAATTGAAAGCCTGAAAAGGGAGTTTAGTAGTGTTGAACCACATACAGGATAAACAGAAGCAACAAATGTAAGAAATATCGAGGACAAATAAGAGTGAACAGTGTCTGAAGAAAATATGGAAAATATGAATGATTTGTTGACTGAGATAATGCAGAGTGTAAGAGACATTGAGCACTGACCAGTTCTACCAAGTATGATGTTTGTAGACCCGCAAAGACTGAATGACATAGTGCATGCATTGAATGAAGCACTCCAGGAAGCTGTAAGACTGATGAGTATTAGCTAGTTGAATCATACAGTTTATGCTACAGCAATAGTAGCAGCTCATTGACATAACATCAAGCCAGCTGAGGATGTCAAAAACTGGAAAGCTCCCTATATTCAAGAACATCCATGGAAATGCAGGTTAAACCAGAAGATTAAGCTTTTATGTTGAGATATCAGCCTATTGAATGAATTTGAGAAAAACTATTTGAAGACAGAAGCAAACGGCCCTGGAGATGAAATAGCAGCTGAATGAAAGGGATATGAGAGTTGTGAAGGAAAAATGTAAACAGAAGCTGATTGCATGGAGTCACAGGCTTGAAAGATATTCAGCATGAAGCGCTCAATATCAAGAGAACAGACCTTTCAAAAGAGACCCTAAGAGATTCTTTGTTCAGAGTGATGTTAAAAGGAGAATAGGAAAATAGGAGCCAATATAAATGATGTGGAATAGTTTCAGCGCTATTGCAAGGAAATATGGTCAGAGGATGTATGGACAGAAGATTGGATTAAAAATGTGAGAAAAATTTGAAAAATCACAAAAAATACACAGGAATATCTAAAAAATAGATGAGGTACTGAAAGGAATGAAAAATTGGAAAGCACAAGGAGCAGATGGGTTGCAAGGATTCTTGCTGAAACACCTAACAACTATCCATGACTGTTTACTTGAACAACTTTATAAATGTTTGAAGAACGGATGGATGGTGACAGGGAGAACTGTCCTCATACAAAAAAAAAAAAAAAAAAAAAAAAAAAGAAAGAAAGAAAGAAAAAGAAAAAGAAAGAAGGTCTTAGTGCTCCCATGAATTATAGACCGAACACATGTTTACCAACTATCTGGAAACTTCTGGCCAAGAAGAACTGGATAATGCAGCTCACAATGGAATGCTGTCTCCTGAACAAAAAGGCTGCACAATAAACACAAAAGGGACAAAAGACCATCTCAGGCTATACAGGAGGATCACAGAAGATGTGAAACAAAACAAAACAAAAATGTAGATAGACTACCAAAAAGCACATAACAGCATTTCATATTTGTGGATTGAGACACTGAAAACGTACCAGCTTCATCTAAAGGGCATGTCCTTCCTGCAGCAATCCATGGTTAACTGGAGCACTTGACTCTACCAGGAAGAGACTCTCACTGATGAGGTTCAAATTAAAAGAGGAATCTCTCAAGGGTATCACCAATAACGTTCGCGGGCGATGCTGCTGCTGACATGGATGCTTCGTGAGATAACCACTATTTATCATATTGGCAAAGAGCAACAACCAATTAACCATTTTTATACACGGATAATCTAAAATTATAGGGACAGTCACAAAAAGAGATACAGAGGTTTATGAAGTGTAGAAAAGTTTGGTGAAGATACAAAGCTATGGGTTGGTTTGGCTAAATGTGTGTTGGCATCTGTAAAGAGGGGAAGAATCAGGTGGCATACAAGTTAATGAAGGTACTATCTGAGATCTCTCTCAGCATGGCCCCTACACATACTTTGGAATCAGGGAACTGTCAGAATTACAACATAAGAAAGTCAAAAAAGAAGTGAGGAAAGAATACTGCAGATGAATAAGAACTACTCCAAGGCAAAACTCAACTTGAAGAATTTGTTCTGAATTGTTAATATGTGGATGATACTAGTAGCACGGTACACTGCTGAAGAGATCAAGTAGACTCAAGAGGAGAAGAAAAAATCTGACCTCCAAACAAGAAAGAGTAATGAATATCAGTCAAGATATGGGCAGGATGTACATCCTACAATGTGATAGAGGAAAATATTTGCTATCTGTGGAAGAGACAATTGACAATGAAAAATATAACATCAAAATATGGGGAGTCAGCCAGAGTAAAAGATCATCTGGTCACGATAACAAGCAATGGTTGAGTCTGCATCCCAGACCAAGAAAGCATAAGAAGAAAAGAGATAGCAAATAGCTAAAGAAATGCACAGACATTAGTGGAGAGAGATTAAACCCATTAGCGATTGAAGATTAACAAACTCATAGCTTGTAGAAAGATACCCCAACAGAGAGACAGAGAGCCTCATTATGAGTGCACAAGAGCACTCCTTATGGCTTGATTACGTTCAAAACAAAATTAACTGACAGAACTGTTCCCCAAACTGCAGAATGTGTTCCGAAAAGGAAGAGATGGTGGAGCATGTGTTGAGTGCCTGCAGGAGCCTGGCTGGGAAAGAATACATGAACAGACACAATGAGGTTGCCAAGTGTCTGCATTGGAGCTTCTGTGGCAAGTATGGATTTAAACCAACCATGCAGTATTACAACTACTGAATTGAAAGCACTCTACGGAATGAAGAGGCTAAGTTTTTATGGGATCTGGCAATATTCACAGATCGAACGGTGCAGGCAAACAGGCTGGACACAGATGCTGTAGAGAAGACAACAAAGACCATGTTAATTGATACTGCCATCCCAGCAGACAAACATAAAAAAGAAAAAAGATAGTGAAGTATGAAGAAGATAGCGAAGTATGCTACGAAATGGAACAATTATGGAAAACTAGAACAAAAATGATCCCCGGGACCTAACTGGACCAACTAATAAAAGATATTACCTCACACACCTTGCCTCTGTAAATGTCTATTACTTTACAAATATCAAGAACATTCCCTGTCGCTAAGAGCTCTGGTAAACAGAAATCTTAGATAAAAATGGCTCTGGTAAATAGAGCTTATAAATGATCTCAAGAAAGTAAGGGTTAGGAGGCCTGATACCAGGAAGTACTTAGCACTACTGAGAAGACCTGAGGCCCAGATCCTTAAAGGTACTTAGGCATCTATCTGCCTCTTGAGGCATCTATGTCCACCATTTAGGTGCCACTGAAATTTCCGAAACAATTACTCATTTGCAACGTAACCTTGCAGGTACCTAAGTCCCCATAACACCTAAGTTTCTGCTGGTTTGCATTTATAAAGCTCCCTACACACTGACATCACCCAACAAGCTGCTTGGAGCCCCAGCTCAAGCCAAAGCCCTGGAGGCCCAAAGCTGGATTCTCAAACTAGGTGGGTGAATGCCTATCTTGCCAGCAGTGTCCTGTAGGCATGCTCAGATCATGTCCAATACCTGTTATCTGCCAGCCCCCAGATCAGGAGGGGCAGCAGAGTGCCAATACAAAAGACACCTGGCAGGCACAGGGAAATGAAGGGTGAGTGTGAGAGGGGTCTTGAGCACGAGCAGGAGACAGAGACAGAGAGACTGCATTGGCTGCTTGGGCATGGGCTACTTATGGAGCTCACCTGGCTTAGGTGCCTAACTCCAGGAGAGGGTTCGCAGTTGGGGATTCCAAGCATAGATTCATAGATTTTAAAGCCAGGATGGACCCCTGTGGTTATCTATTCTGACCTCCTGCATGACGCAGGCCATAAAACTTCCCCCCAAAAAATTCTTGTTTGAACTACAGCATATCTTTTATTATAAAATTGCCAGTGATGGAGAATCCACCACAACTCTTGGTAAATTGTTCCAATGGTTAATTACCCTCACTGTTAAAAAAGTATGTCCTATTTGCAGTCTGAATTTGTTTGGCTTCAAATTCCCTCTATTAAATGTTGTTATACCTTTGTATGCTAGAATGAAGAGTCCATTATCAAATTTTCCCCCATGTAAGTACGTATAAACTGTAATTAAGTCAACCCTTCATCTTTTCTTTGTTAAGCTAAATAGACTCAAGGAGCTCAGTCTACCACTATAAGGCATGTTTTCTAATCCTTTAATCATTCTCATGGCTCTTCTCTGAACCCTCTCCAAGTTATCAACATTATTCTTGAATTGTGGACACCAGAACTGGACACAGGATTCCAGCAGCAGTTGCACCAGTGCCAAATACAGAGGTCAAATACTCTTACTCGAGATCCCCCTGTTTCTGCATCCAATGATCACATTAGCCCTTTTGGCATTAGTGTTGCACTGGGAGCTCATGTTCAGCATATTACCACTATGACTCTCAAGTCCTTTTCACAGTCACGGCTTCCCAGGATAGAGAGAGATTCCTATCTCTCGTCCAACAGCGAGGTGCACCAGGGCAGCCATTGAGGCCCTCTTCTAAGCATTTCACCCCTGGCTAGATTAGGCAGCTCTCCACTCAGCTGGTCCGCTTGTGAAAATCCCTTCCTTAGGTGCCTAATTCTCCCCATGCATTGTATGGGGAGCCAGGGCACTTGGGTCAAGGCTGAAAATTCCACTAGGCAGCAGGGCCCTTAGGGGTTAGGTGGGGCAACACTGAACAGGGCATTGCCAAAGTACCTTAGAAGCACTCCTGTTCAGATCCTTAAACTCCCTTTAAAGTCAATGGGATTGGAGGGTCTCCAGTGCCTCTCAGAAGCACTTAGTACCTTGCTACACAGTCCCATGCACTAAGATACACCCCAATTCATCCTTACATATGTGTGGAACTTTAAGCATGAGTAGGCCCACTGTCTTGAATGGCTGTACTTCAGTGCTTAAAGTTAACCAGAGGCTTAAATATATTGCTGAACTGGGACCTAAATACTGAGTTACACATTTACCCCATGATATCAAGGCAATTAATAATGTACTTGGTGCTAATTTATTATACTCTAGGAATTAACATGACATTTCTCCTGGTAATTTTTTTGGGGTGTCTCAAAATTGCATAATTTATACTGATACAGAGAAAACTTTTTGTATTAAAATTTGGTTGCATAAAAAAGTTGGTGGAAAACACAGAAATCAAAAAGTTTAATAATGTATTAATCTCTATTTTATTTATGCTAATCAAACAATGCTACTTTGATATTGGCCACACACTGACTGGTCAAAACCATATAAAGGCCAAGTAGCATAAGTTACAACTTGGAAACAGTAACTGAACTTTTTCTTTTTAATTAAAAAAAGAGCAACTTGGACTAGCCTTTGTAAAATCAATTTTATAATAAATTCTAAAGCAGAATGCATCGTGCTTACAGCAAGTGTTTGAAATATCACACTTTTGGACTTTGATGCTGACTAGTCCAGTGAAAAACTGCTGTTTAAAATATACTGCAAATTTTCAAACAGATTGTGTCAGCTAAGCATCTTGAATGATTAAACCAAACTTCTATGAGTAGCAATTTAATAGACACACAGAGCACCTAAATATCAATTATTATAAATAATGCAGAATCCAGTGATTATGTCTCCAAGTTATATCTGATTCAGACCTATTATTTAAATAAAGGTAGAAATAATACTATAAACAATTGCATCTCTTATATAATAGATAGCTGCACTTCTTTATGCAGAGACCATAGATACAATTGAGCATGATCTAGAAAATATCCTCAGCCTGATACACAGAAGACAGCTGGAATGAAACATGCTAACAAATAATTTTACCAAAGAAACAGAAACCCTTTTTGAAAGTGTCATTGCTATCCTAGACTAGATTTATAACTATTATACAAAAAGTAGGAATTTTTAATTTCTTTTTTCCCCTCTGCCCCACATTTTAATATTAAAATGAACAGAAAAACATAAAGAAATTATCCCAGAGAATGAATCAGACAAATATTGTTGTGTAAAATGTGTGAAAGTGCAACACTGTACAAATTTCTCATTGAATTTAACAAAAGAGTATCAAGAAAGTCTCTGGCAAACTAAATTACATAAGGTCAAATATAGGGCCAAATCCTGGTCCCATTGAGTCAATGAAAAAAGCTCCATTAGCTTCAATAGGAACAAGATTTGGGGCCTGTTCCAAAGCCAATTAAAGTCAGTAGGAGTCTTTACACTGACTACAGTGTGTTTTGGCTCAGGCCCTTGGCCCTTAGTGAAGAAAAGCCATGTGCATTGTCCATGAGGCCAAGACTCAAATGAGAAACCTTGTGTTCTCTAGCTGCAATGTGAGCTGTGTTAAAAAAGCGGGACGGTGTTCTTGGTATATTTTTGCAGTGAACACAATCCAGTGAAGTGGTTTAGATAGAATTAGATTTCAATGCTTGGGCATTGTGGTATTAGGAGATTTATCTTCTGTTAATTCTCGACCCTGGCTGGTTTTCCCATTGTGAACCATGATACAACTGGTAGTAAAATTTGAATAATTTGGGCATATATATGATCCTTAGGGCACCTTCTGTTAGCCAGTATCATTGATTCAGAAATGAAGACCCATATAAAGCACAGCTACTCTGTTCATAATGGGGTCTTTCCACACGGACTTTCTGGGAGGGGATTATGTTTATTAGGAATATTAATAGCTTATTAAAAATGGTAGCCACAATTGGGAAGCCAGTTTAGAGATGTTTAAATGTATATTGCTGATCATATTGGGTAGAATCCTGTGCCTATTGAAGTTAATGGCAAAACTCTCAGTGACTTCAATGAGACTACAATTTCACCCACTGGCTATTAAGATTGCTTAGCAAACTACTGTGTCAATGGACATTATCATTCTCAATGGAATACTGGGCTAGATAGCCCTTGGTCTGACCCAGCATGGGCATTCTTATGTTCTTATGAATTTAGTCAGGACACAGGGGAATCAAAAACTGTTAAAGATTGCTTAACAAAGAAATCATAGAAATGTAGGGCTAGAAGAGACCTCAAGAGGTCATCTACTCCCTCCATCTGTGCTGAGGCAGGACAAAGTATACCTATACTATCCCCGACAGGTGTTTGTCTAGCCTACTGTTAACCAATGACAGGGATTCCACAACCTCCTTTGGTAATCTATTCCTGTGCTCAACTATCCTTATAGTTAGAAAGATTTTTCCTAATATCTAACTTAAATCTCTTCTGCTGCAGATTGAACCAATTACTTCTTGTCCTACCTTCAGTGGACATGGAGAACAATTGATCATTGTCCTCTTAACGTATTTGAAAACTGTTATCAGGTCCCCCCGCAGTCTTAGTAACGCGAAACATGCCCAGTTTTTTTTAATATAGTCAAGACCTCAGTTTTATCTCTTTTCTGAAGATAGAATCAATAAAAGCCCCTACCATGAACTGGTCCAGTACTGACTCACTAACTTCACTTCCAGTACCACTTAAGAGTTCTTCAGAGATCTCATGTCCAAGCCCAGACCCAGCCAGGTCCTGCTTGGCATCTGAGAACTGATGGGTTTGCAGCACACAATGGAATGACTTCAGGCCAATAACGTCCAACTACTGTTATCTTTTACTCACTGAAATAAGCTATTTTGCTTTTGTGCGGATTGATTCTATTTATCCACCGGGTTACACATAATAGCATAGCACAAGTGTAGCAGGGTGCTGGTGCAGAGGCACCTAATTAGCCCCTGCTCAGCCAGCCCCAATCAGGGAAAATAGATTGGAGCTGGGGAGAAGTCTGGTGCCTGACCTTTAGAACTGGCTGCACCTGTGGGCCTGAGGGTTCAAGGGCTATAAAGGCGGTCTGGCAGCCAGAAGGAAGGGGGGGATGGCCAGGGGAAGGTCAGTCTCTGGGCTGAGGGCAGGCTCTGGGTGGAAGTGGAGATTGTAAGGCCTGTAAACTGTATATAGTATATCACTGGTGGTGGGAGAAGTCTGTAAATAAAGCCACGGGTGCTGCAGAAGGAAAAGCCTCTCTGTGCTTTATTGGGGCAGCCAGTGGGCCCCAGGAAGAAGGCCGGGCAGAGGACTTGTTACAACAAGGCTCCTTCCAGCACTATTAACGAATTCTCAGAGAATTCACCTAAAAAAAAAAAAGAAGGCAATTTAGTTTTCTTACTGTCTCTGTCTTTGCTTCTGCAAGTACTGTCAGTTAAGCTAAATAAAGCTACAGTAGATGTGAGGTACACTGATGCTGATTGCAATCCAAGGGGGATTTATCTGAGACCAAAAGAATTTTAAAATTCCTTCCATTAGGAGCTCAGATAGAATCAACTACATTCTCAGGAGTAAATGGCTGCTGCTTAATCTCACAAAATACATCTGTGTTTAAAGACCCTACACTTTACTTTTTAAATGCACTAGTCATTTTTTATGTCAGAATTATCAGTTATAATGGAATCTGGAAGGCAATTTATGTAACTGCTGCATAAAGTTTAACACTATTATCAAGTCTGTGTGAACATTGAAACTGTCATGCTGGATCAGATCTGTGGATCATCTAGAGCAGTATTCTGACTCTGACAGTGGACAATGCAAGATGCTTTAGAAGAAGGGGACTTTTCTTTATAATCTCTATCAGATACAGGCTTGCTTATTCCCTGGAGCATGAGGATTTATATCCCTAAAAATGTTTCCTCTTATATAATATAACCATGGGTGTTTCCACTGTATACCACATGTAAAGCATCAGAGTATCAAGACTAAAAACAATTTAGAAAGCTGACAAAGACAAAGAGCTGGTTTAGCATATGATCTGGGGTTCTCAAATTTCATTGCAGCGTGACCCCCTTCTCACAACAAAAATTACCACATGATCCCAGAAGAGGGGACCAAAGTCTGAGCCCGAGCCACATTGCCCCAGGCGGAGCGGCCAAAGCTGAAGTCCAAAGACTTCAGATGCAGGCGGGCGCCTGTAACCTGAGCCCCACCATCCAGGGCTGAAGCCCTTGATCTTTGGCTTTGGCCCCGGGCTGTGGGGCTCGGGCTTTGGCCCCGGGCAGTTCCCTGGGCCCCAGCAAGTCTAACGCCAGGCTTGCTACCCCAATAAAACAGGGTTCCGACTCACTTTGGGGTCCCGATCCACAGTTTGAGAACTGCTGATCTAATATGTCTACTTTCTTATGTATGCCTGTCATCAGCATATATGAACAGGAAATCTGTCCTGATATCTTGTTAGGCTAAATGACTTTAGGCTTTTTCTCAGTAATAATAAATACTAATTATTAATTATAATAAGTACTAATTATGATAAATGTTTTGTCTCAAAGTGCTTTACAAAGCTCTGAAATAATAATTCTTGTCCTTTCAGCAATGAGGAAGCTGAGGTACAGAGATGTTAAGTAACTAGCTCAGTAAAACATTTGCTAACAGTTACCACACAGTTACCGAAGATATCGCCCTCTCTAAATATAAGGGGGAAATTGTCTGGAAGTAGCAATTTGCATGTTAAGTTCCAAATTAGCAAAGGGGCCTTAGCTCAGCCTTTACATTTGCACTCATAAACAACAATTTTGCTTGCAAATGGGTAATCTGATATTAAAACACTAACATCAAACTATTTGATTAAGGTACAAAATTTCTATTTGGTTACACACATTCAGAGGTTTTGCATACAGGTGATCACACACAATTGCTGCAAAATGAAAAACAGCTTTGAAAGCCTCGAACTGGACATTTGGGGTTAGTTCATAAATGTGAATGTCATAAAATTCTTACATGCTAGCAGAACCAGGTTATAAAAAAATCAAATACTTAAAGCAGAAAATGTAATATGTACTACTAAAATGAAAACAAAGGAAGAATGAATGCGCAGAAACACAGAAGTATAGAACTGGAAGGGACCTCCACAGGTCATCTAGTCCAGTCCCCTGCACTCAAGGCAGGTCTATGTAATAACTAGACCATTCCTGACAGGTATTTGTCTAACCTGTTCTTAAAAACCTCCAAGGACTGAGAACACACAACCTTCCTACTAATTTGTTCCAGTGCATAGTTACCCAGCCAGTTAAGTTTTTCCTAATGTTCAACCTAAATCTCCCTTGCTGCAATTTAAGCCCATTGCTCAGAGGCAATGCATAGAGGGGGCATGCGGGGTCAAGTGCCCCACCCCCCGCAACCCGATTTCTGAGAGTGCTGAGCTGCCCTTGCAGGGCTTGCTATGCTCAGCCTGCCAGGAGGGGAGGGAGGCTCTATCCCTCTCCTGCTGTGCCTCCCCCCGGCACTTCCAGCTTGCTTGGCCCCTCCCCCGGCAATTGGGCCCGGGCAGGGAGCTGAGGGGATGATACGGAGCCTCTTCTCATGCCGGCTAATTCCACTCAGGGTCACTGTCTATGAGAGTGCCCAGCTGGGGAGGGGGTGGTGGTCCACCCCCTCCGCTCCCCACCCAGTCCCGGCTGCCGGGGACAGGGGCCAAGAAAGCCGGAAATGTGCTGAGGATTGGGGGACTCCAGCTTGCACAGCCCCTATCCCTATCAAATTCTCAACCAGTTCCTCCTTATTTGTCAAAATCAAATCTAGGGTAACCCCTCCCCCAGTTGCTTTCTCCACCTTCTGAAATAAAAAATGGTCTCCAATGCATTCCCAAGAACTTGTTGGATAATCTGTGCCCTGCTGTATTTTCCTAACAGATGTCTGGATAGTTGAAGTCCTCCATTACCAAAAATCCTGTACTTTGGGTGATTTTGTTAGTTTTTTATAAAAACCTCATCCACCTCTTCTTCCTTGTTAGGTAGTTTGTAGTAGACCCCTACCATGACACCACCCTTGTTTTTCACTCCTTTCAATCTTACCCAGAGACTTTCAACAAGTCTGTGTGCTATTTCCAGCTCAACCTCAGTCAAGTGTATATATCTTTGATATACAAGGCTACACCTCCCCTTCTCATAGAATCATAGGACTGGAAGGGACCTTAAGAGGTCAACTAGTCCAGTCCCCTGCACTCATGGCAGGACTAAGTATTATCTAGACCATCCCTTACAGGGGTTTGTCTAACCTGCTCTTAAAAATCTCCTATGATGGAGATTCCACAACCTCCCTAGGCAATTTATTCCAGTGCTTAACCACTCTGACAGGTAGGAAGTTTTTCCTAATGTCCAACCTAAACTGCCCATTGCTTCTTGTCCTATCCTCAGAGGTTAACGAAACAATTTTTCTTCCTCCTCCTTGTAACAACCTTTTATGTACTTGAAAACTGTTTTAATGTCCCCGCTCAGTCTTCTCTTCTCCAGACTAAACAAACCCAATTTTTTCAAAATGTTCAGGGTTTCAATTTTCTGTAATAGGTCATGTTTTCTAGACCTTTAAACATTTTTAAACATTTTTAAACATTGGGTGGGAGGGGTAGCTCAGTGGTTTGAGCATTGGCCTGTTAAACCCAGGGTTGTGAGCTCAATCCTTGAGGGGGCGATTTGGGGCAAAAATCTGTCTGGGGATTGGTCCTGCTTTGAGCAGGGGATTGGACTAGATGACCTCCTGAGGTCCCTTCCAACCCTGATATTCTATGATTTTTGTTGCTCTTCTCTGGACTTTCTCCAATTTGTCCACATCTTTCCTGAAACATGGAACCCAGAAATGGACACAATACTCCAGCTGAGGACTAATCAGCACAGAAGTAGAGTGGAAAAATTCTTTCTTGTGTCTTGCTTACACCACTCCCACTAATACATCCCAGAATGAGGTTTGCTTTTTTTTGCAAGAATGTTACACTGTTGACTCATATTAAGCTTGTGGTCCATTATGACCCCCAGATCCCTTTCCATACTACTCCTTCCTAGGCAGTCATTTCCCATTTTGTATATGTGCAACTGATTGTTCCTTCCTAATGGAGTACTTTGCATTTGTCTTTCTTGAATTTCATCCTATTTACTTCAGACCACTTCTCCAGTTTGTTTTGAATTTTAATCCTATCCTCCAAAGCACTTGCAACCCCTCCCAGTTTGGAATTGTTTGCAAACTTTATAAGTGTACTCTCTATGCCATTATCTAAATCATTGCCTGTCTTTCCTGAGCAAGTTGTACCCTTCTATACCGATATTCCAGTCATGTGTATTATCCCACCAAGTCTCTGTGATGCCAAGTATGTCATAGTTGTGAGTATTCACTAGTATTTCTAGTTCTTTCTGTTTATTGCTCATACTTCTTAGATTAGTATAGAGACATCTAAGATACTGATTTGATTTCCCCTCTGTTCCCTCTTGTCTCTCCTTTGTCCCTGCTATAATTGCCCATGGTCCCTCCAGATTCTGACTCTTCTCCCAGGTCTCCATGTTTTTGACTTAACTGTGGGCTTTAGTCTCCTACCCCCTGTCGAATCTAGTTGAAAGCCCTCCTCACTAGGCATTAGTGATGATATTGAAAAAGATAGGTTAGATTATTAAATTTGACATTACATTATAAAGTTCTCCTTTTCCCTGACATCACGCTACATAGAAAACAGCTTCTTTCCCACTTATTGATAGTTCTTGTTGTTAAGCAATAACACACTCTTTGTCACTATTCTGGAATGAAAGGGTACATTAGATGATGATGACTACTACTATTTTCACCAGACATTTTTGCCCGTTCAGACAAATATAAAGCCAGATCATGTGAGAGAGGCATTAATGACATTTCATACAAGAAAATTGTTTCTGCAAATGGAGCACTTTTGGTAACTACAGAGTTCAATGAGCTCTGCTTTTAATGGAACTGGCAACTTGCAAAACTTGCTAAACTTGACCTGATAAAGGTGGGGTTGTACAATAATGTATTTATCTTCCACTGAGCTAAGTTAAATCTCTTGACCTAGGAGTCTGCAGATATATTATCATGATTTCAGATGGAGGAGTTAAGCTAATGGATTTATGAGAGTTGTATTTCTTCATGCACTGGCATTCCATATGACAATATGAACAGCCAAATGGGACAAAATTGTCTTAATATAACCAAGTATCTCTACTTTCTAGAGAAAGGAACACATTGTTATCCTCTAAAAAAAAGCCTTATAATTCCAAGAGCTCTTATTTTGCTTTGTAAAATATGTAACAAAATTGCATATCACATGTTTTTCATTTATGCTTTTGGGACTTATGGACTTTTTTTCATGATTCCTGGCCTTTAGTTATGCCTAGGAACTTATTCTGACATTGGAAATAAGAGAGTGGAAGCTAAAACTCTCACTAATGTAGCTAAGTGTAAATTACTACCCATCTGTGAAAGGTTATTTTAAGGAAATTAAGCACAGAAAAATGTGTATGAAAGCGAGGATGCATATTATATAATGGTCCATATTTCAAATCCTATCTGTGTTTATCACATTTGCCATTTTAATTCTTAATTTATCATATTTTATGGTGTAGTGGCTCTAAATATGCAATTATCTTGTGCTCTGGTGAGGATAAGGGAGCTATGATCAATAACAGTACGTCTCCATTAGCTTTGATGGTAGAGGCCTGTGTTCTTGATACTGAAGGACCAGGGTTGTACAATCTCCGCTATCTCTGATTTATATAACAGTGTCAATTATTCACAGCAAATGAATCATTTCAGTTTGATGTGTCCTCCACCTGGGATTTCTGTCCTGGATCGCTTTGTTTGTACTACGGTCTCTGTTCCCAGTCAAGAAAGGTTCACTGATTTACCTGCAAACACCTTTGGTTTCTAGGCTGCATGAAAACATCTCATCATAACAGAATGAAGGGGGCCAGAGGTGAGGTAGCCAGAAACACAGACAGTAAATGCATTACACTGGTGGGCAATCATGGGTACACACATTCAAACAACACAGTCAGCAGACTGCATATGCAACTTCTCAGTCTCTGTAAACCCATGTTTCCATAGAGAGAGCTGAAAGAGTAGCTCTAATAGATTAGCCAGTAGATGTAACATATATTATACACATGTAACATATATTATACACATGAACACACACCTGCTCATGTGTATAATATATGTGACATCCAACGGAGGGCAGTGCTATATATATTCCCACAAACCAGGGCATAACACGTTCAGTGAACTTTACACCCCTAAAATTTGAGTGTCCCAAGTCACAGTTTGCCAACCGTAGGGCCAACTGTGCAGCATTATCTGTGCAGCATCTGTTTCAGAACAGAAATACTTGCCACAAACGATGCCTAATATGAGCCATCTCATATTTCTAACCCTATCTTTTATCACATGAAATGAAGGAAGAATGTTCTGCCTCTCCAGAACCCCATTGCATTTCTTCATGTTAGCATGGTAACTGAAGAAAACAAAATAAAAATGTTGAGTTTAATGTTCATGTTGCTCGCAATACAGGGCAGAAATTGAATCACTTATACTATTAAATCTTGAATTGCATGGATATTTTATATGGCCCAGAGTTCAGTCACGTAAAGATGTCTATAAAAATAGCTATATTAGAAAAAGGCTAGTAGCTGTTTAAATGGTCAATTTAATTTAGGTCTTGTTTTGCTGTTTTTCTGATGGTTTACAAATCCACATATGGGAGCATTTAATTGGGCAAGGAGAAGTAAATTAGCCCTAACTTGCAAAATACTTAGGATCAGACATTCTTTTGTTGTTTTATAAAGATGGTAAGAATGAATCAATGTACAGCTGCTTTGATGGATGAAAGTGAATGAAAACACTACATTGAATTATGGGGTTAAATTAGGATTAAAGCCAGTGCCAGAGTCCATTCAATTCCATTTGTGCTGGTAAAGAAAAAATAAAATCATCCAAATGAAGTCAGACAGTGTGTGTGAGGTAGAGACATTGAGCTCCTGGGTAAAATTTTCTACAGAGCATCAGTGACTTAAAAATCCAACTCCTGTTTTCAAAAGTGACTTAGACACTTAGGAGTTTAAATTTCACTGAAATTCAATAGAAATTAGGCACCTAAGTGTCTGAGTCACTTTTTAAAATGGGAGTTAGACACCTAAATACCTTTGAGGATCTCGGCCTGAGGCAAAAGTTTTTTCGACAAACTACCTTTATGCAAGACATTAATAAAAAACAGACTTAATTCCAGATGACTGAGAGCATTAAGGAAACTAAGTTAACAGCTCTCTTGTTGTTTTTACTGGTGATCAGACTGGAGAGGAGGGGAATCAGGGAGGACTGGGAGTCTGGACTAAATGCATAGGTAACTCAGATAAGAGCAGCACTGGGAGAGTCTGGAATGGATTAGGAGAAGGGCAGAGATGGGAGCAGGATGCATCAGAGAAGAGGGCAGGGAGGAGATCCATGCCTAAAGAAAAAGAATGGGGAGAGAAAGGAGACACACATATGGAAAGTTGAGAGGAGAAACTGGGTAAATTTCTGGTTCCACTGAAGTCAATGGCAAAACCCTGGTTGATGTCAACAGGTTCAGGATTTCACCCAGGGGGAAAGGCAGAGACACAGAAGAAAGAAAGAAAGCATGTAGATATAAGAGCACAGATTGTCACAGCCAGGTGGTTGGCAGTCAGTCCTAGTAGTCAGAGCCAGAGTCCACAGTTATGAGACAGCAGTCAAGAGTTGGCTGGATCAGGATTCCAAGGGGTCAGAGGCAAGAGACAAACTGGAGATCAGAACCACGAGTCCAATTTCAAGAGTCATGCTGGGTAGGGATGCCAAGAAATTAAGCCATGGGAGTGAGAAGCTCAAGGCAATCCAGAAGCACACAGTCCAGAGCAGGGTGGAGCCCAGTTGTTCAGACAGCTTTCTGTTCCTGCTGCTGGCTTATATAAGGCCAGCAAGCCAATCAACCACTCTAGTACTCCACCAATCAGACCTCAGGGCAGAGCCTCACTCTGAGTCTGGCCTTTGTAGGTCCCAGGTAAGCAATTGTCAGCTGGCTGCTGGAGGAGGGTTGGATGCGGCTGTTCTCATGAATCCTGTGGACCCAGGATTGAGACCCATGGATCATGACACAAATTTACTTTTGGTAATGTTTGGGGATTTAGTCACAAGGGGCTGAATACTCAAAATCAATAGAAGTTAGGAGCCTAACTCCTTTTGAGTATTCAGCCCAGGGTTGGCTACCTGTACCTTAAACAGGTTATGTGAAGGGTTAATAATAGATGTTTTGTTTTGCTTCCCCCCCCCCACCACTAGTAACTTAAATATTGTCACTAGAGATGGGCCCAAAACAAAACCCTAGGGAATGGTGTTTAGATGCTAATCTAGACCCATATCTCTGTAACACACTGGTCCCAAACCTCACATCTGGACAATCACAAACTGTGTGATGTTTGAAATCCAGATCTAAGTTTTGCAACTCAGGTCTATCTCTGGCCTGGTTTTCACAAATTGCACAAGATGTAGCAATCTTCTTGGTACTGAGAAAATAAAAAAAAGTATGAAGAAAATGTAATAAAAACAGAAACCACATGAGGATTTGAATTCAATAATTTTGAAATAAAAGCAGACACTTTATCCAGAGTCTTGGTTAACTCATTGGGAATTTACAGGTATTATTTTTGCCACTGGAGAGAGCTCACATTGTATAAAGGCAATAGAAACATTGAGAAGTATAAAGAAAAATTAATTTAAGAGAGATGAACACAAAGACTATAAAGTTCAAACAAAGTGCATCTTCTCCCTTAGGTCATATTACTAATATCTGGTCACATGCGAAGTTTAATGAACAGCATACTTTAAAAAAATGAAAGTGAACAAGATAAGATCTTCTTCATAGTATACAGGGCGTTATTAACATTATTTTATATGCAATACTACATTATTTTTGTAGTATTGCCAATCTCAAGCATTCAAAGTCATGAGGCAGGCCCTGAAAAATTAAGAGATTGGCTAAAAAAAAATGAGATTTTTAAAACTAAATTTGATATTCTCTTTGTTACTTTCTGGTTATTGAGCCTTTAGGGTGCACTCTGGTCACATTTTCAAGCAGTTCTCTGCAAACAAGAGGGCTAGAAACTCACTTCTTTAAGGGGAAAGCTGAGATTCTCAAGTAATCACTTGACCCCAGGAGCCAAATAAATAGAGACGCATAATAAAATTGTGAGAGTTGGCAACAGTATGTATCAAAGGTAGTAAGTCAGGTAAAATCATACAATTAATTTTTCCTTTTATCTCATAAATCCTGAGTTTTTGGCTTTAGTCACATGGTAGGCAGGGTTTTTGTGGGGAAAGACAGGCGTGTGTCTCCATGGCCACTAATCCAACCAGTGGCCTGACATAACATCCCTAGACACTAGTTTTACTTATTCAAAGTGGTAGGTACACTGAATTTACATAATTGTCCATCTTCCACTGCCAGCCTATTTGCAGTGAGGAGCCTACAGTCATCACCATGGAGGGCAAATGTCAACCTTCAGTAGCAGGGAGGCCTTGCATGGGCTTCCTTGCTAGGGTGTATTTCATCCCAAAACAATAAAGATCCAGCACCTATTATTGATGCAGCAATTGCAAATCTTTGATTTCGCAAGAATCTTGATTTTGTATAGACTAATAACAGTGGTCCCCCTGAGATGGGCACAGTTATTACTGTGACACAAGAGGCAAGAAAAGCGTATCATAGGAGGTGCTATTTTTTTAGAAACACACAATAAAAGTACATTTATATAAAAAGCCTTATTCTTCCTCCAACACTTATTTAACTTACAAAGTAGATTTGTGTCCCACAATGGTTTAGAAACACAGGACGATTTAAAATAATAGGTAAGCGAACAATCTATTTTCTGAAATGGCTCCAAGGAGGACTATTTGGCAGAACATGAAGTGCAACATATCTGAAGGTGAGCAGACTCTGAAAAGGGTGTCTGAGGAACAGGAAGCACAGTTTAGGAAACATGCAAAGGAGTGGGAATGAGGAAATCTGGGTTATTTGCTACAGACCTGTTTTATAAACCTTATGTTTTTAAATATCCCTGTTTCTCAGTTTACCCATTTATAATATGAAAATAACAACACATCCCTATCTCACAGGGATGTTGTGTGAGGCAAAATTCATTAACCTGAAACTCTTGGTTTATTTTACTCAGGTGATAACTTGATAATCAGGGAGATGCGGGGAGTCAACTAAGGGCAGAATTTAGCTCAATATCTACTTTAATGCATATACATATCAGGTTTATTGAAATAATAATTCTGTGTTTTGAAATTCTCTCTCACCTTTACTTCTTAATTTCCTTTCATTTGTGATTTTCAATAAAATCTTCAGTACTATTTTAATGTAAGTTTTAAAAAAAAAATATTTCTTCATAAATACCCATCTGAATAAATGTGTTTACTTATGCTAGACAATCTGTTTCACCTTGTATTTAGCAGTGACATTCTAAGTACATTTCCCAGACCTGAAGAAGAGTTCTGTGTAAGCTTTAAAACCTTGTCTCTTTCACCCATAGAAGTTTGTTCACTAAAATATATTACCTCACCCACCTTGCCTCTCAATAAATGTTCACAATAACAACCATCAATGTTGCAACGGAGCAATCATGCAGTTTCAGTATCAGGCTCTAGTTTAGTTGAAAAGACACTCAACCATTCCACTCAGATTATTTCATAGGAATCCTGCTTCAAGTTCTTAATCAAAGTATGCTGGGCCATAATAACCTGCAAAGTCCTCTGCTGCAAATTAGGCAACATGAAGATCAAGGCACAGTTCAAGAGCAATTCATTGGTTTTACTGTTAATAGGATTCATTAGTCTCTTCTGAGCATGTATCTATTGCACCATTTCTTCTATTAATTAGCTTCTTGAATTTTAACCTTCTGTACCAAATTGCATTTTAAGGTTGACATCAACAATGCGACTAAAGTTCAAGCTGATAGAACAGTTACAAGATTTTACAAAAAATAAATCTATATTTTAATTTTTGTTATATCTGCTGGCTGCCACTCTTTACTTGGCATCAAAAACCTTCCACCATTTTAATGGCATGTTTTGTGCAAGAAGGGCATTTTAAAAATAGTAAAATTCAGAACCTCCACAATTCCTACTTGCATGGTCTTACAGAAGTTTATTTGGCCTTACAGCACCAGCAGTAGTTCGAGGTGGTGTATCCTGACATTTTATGGTCCGGGTTATTCCCTCCCCCACAAAAATCTGCAGAAATGAGGACTGAGGGAGTAAATCTGCAAGGATCCCCACACGGTGTTCTCTACATGTGTGCACATGGGGCTTTTCCCTACCATAGATTAGACTACCCCTATGACTCTGGTTTCAGTTGGGGGGCCCTGCAAAGATAATATAGCCCCAGGTTTTATCATCTCTTCTCTAAAAATCTCTGTCAGGATGGAGGGAGAATAACATGTGTATCTATCAGTCTGCCCTCAGCCTGACCAGTTCCCCCCCCCCACCTCAACACAGATCCTAGGGCTAGGGAACACCCTCTGCAGGGCATGGAGGAAGGGTGACAGCTGACCCCACCATCCATGGAGGAGGATGGAAGGCACATGGAAGGATTCTCTCCATACATGGATCTGAGATGATCTTGTAAGCCTTTACTAAAAGTAGATGTAAGCAGGGTCTGCTGAATTCTTCCCTGACAGCTAGCTGGGAGGGGGAGAGACTTCTAGAGCAAACTGTATTTACATGAACACACCTACTCTGCTTTGATATCCAGCAGATAGAGTGGTGTGTTGCTCAAATAATCAACTTTGGCTGGTGGTGTGTTACAAATCACTTTAGTACTGAATGCAGGGGTAGTGAAATGCTGTTACCAATGTTGTTGGCATTATTGTATGAATACAGGAAAGCAGGACCCTCAGCTGAAAGGACCTCGTTAAGCCAGGGGCTTGAATGCCAGAGCCCTGTGAAAGTAAGAGGGGTGGGGACAGGTGTCCCAGCCAGGATGTGTAGACCCTCCCACAAGGGTCCTCCCTTACTCTTAATCTGTTCCCCCGTACTGTTCAAAGAAAGAGCTAAATAGGCTTCATTAGGAGCCTCTTTGTTATTTTAAATGCTCAATCAGAGCTGAGATCAGTTGTGGTGGGATTGTGTTTCTGCCAAGCCTGCTAAGAGCTAACCATCACTGAGAGCTGAAATCATGTTGAGATTTGCTGGGCAGTGTTTCTGTCCAGCCTCCAAAGAGCTGAAAATTACTAAGAGACTGATGTGCAGAGGTCACAGCAGAGAGGCAGGTGGTAGCAGAAGGTGACTGACAGTCGGCTGGCAAATGAGTGGCTGGTGAGGTGGTAAGCAGAACGAGCAGCTGGCAGGATGGCCAGGCGGAAAGGAGCAGCAACGGTTGGCAGGGAGGCCAGGTGGCGCAGCAAGTGGCCAGCAGGGCGGCTGGCAGAGAGGGGTGGCAAGCGAGTGCCTGAGCAGCAGAGCAAGTAAGGTGCCTCCTTACCCCCCCTCCACCCAGGGTGGGAGGTGAGCTCTTCAAATGCACCCCTGAACCCTGTGTCTGTACTGACCAAGGACAGCAACTGTGAGTGGGGTGCAGAGAAGCGACGGGCACATTAAAGGGACTTTTGGGTTCCTGGACTTAAGAACCTGAGGGGAAAAGGACACTGCCCAACTTACTTTGGGGGTGGGTCTTTGGCTCATGGTTTATGTTTATGAACCCTGTTTGCGGTGTTTTCCCAAATTAACGCTGAGTTACTTCCCTCCTTTTATTAAAAGTTTCTTATCTACACTCGGACTCTGTGTTTGCAGGTGAGGAAGTATTGCCTCTCAGAGGCAACGAGGGTGGTGTGTAATTTTCCCAGGTTACTGGGTGGGGGCTTGAGCTGGTTCCGTGTTAATCGATGGAAAGGAATCCCTAGATATTGAACCCAGCCCTGTTGCTGCTGGCTCCACCTGGCAGAAGTGTTACATAGTCTTTACCCAGATAAACAGAATCAACCTTAATTTGACTATTTTACAATATAGTCCTTCCTCCAGAAAAGAAATGGAGTCTGAGTCTGTGGCCTCTGTCTCTACATGCACGGAATCCTCATGGGTAATCTGAACATGTGTTGAGAAGAGCATCACATCTCAGATCTGCTATGTAGATGTGAGAGAATTTTACCCTAAAGAAGTAAAAGCTTGCTTCAGAGATCTTCATCATAGGAAAATATTGTGAGGAAAAAATAAAAGTTTTCCTTTCATTTCTAGAAAGAAATACTCCAGAGAGATACTTCCCTTGGGAAATATTTTCTGAGGCAGAGATATTGCTCTTGCTCCAGAGGTGGATGAAGTTTTAGTCTAAAAATCTTTTTTGGGGTGAAAAATGTAGATTTGGTGACTCCAAGTGCACTGCAAGTGTGTCAGTTTTGCCAAATTGTTTGTGTCAAAACAAAACAAATTTTTTTGAAAAAAAAAAATCAAAATATTTTGGTTTTTCTTGATATGACTTTTCATTTTGAAATTTCCTTCAATTTTATTAAAAGAAACAGTAAAACCTTTTTAAAACCTCTTCAAACTTAAATGAAATGTTTCATTTGACCAAAACCAATTTTTTTCTAACTTTTTGATTTGCCAACGTTTTTAAAACATTTGTTTTAGGTTGACCAGAAGTGATTATTATTTTTCGGAATGGCCAGCAACCCAAAACACTAATTATTCACACAGCTCTACTTGCACCTCTCACAATGACAGCACGAACACACCTGCTTATTTCTGCCCTTAAGAAAAAGGAGCTGCTCAAAATTTAAGGCTGAAGTCTGATAATTATATCAAGGAATACAAGAACGAAATTAATTACCTGTTTCCATTTTGCCATCCTGTGCTGCAGGCCCATCAGGAATTACACTCTTCACCTGTAGAAACTCATCTGGCTCATCACCACCAATGATGGTAAATCCAAAGCCCATGTTGCTCTTCTTGAGAGTTGTGCTGAGGAAAATTCCCTTCAGTTGTGATGCATCACGGGTGAAGAGTGGTTTTTCTACATCAGTCAACACAAACAAAAAGAAAATAGTTCCAGTCAAGTCATAATATAACACAGACTCACAAACAAAAACAAGAGAAGCAGCAGCAATAGTAGGTGGCAGTGTGGCATTTTGATATTAAAGGAAATAAAGAGTGTAAGCATTCCAGGAGAAATAAACACATTAGTGAGTCCTTATTTTATATTAATACAGAACCAACTAAGGAGGATTTTTCTATCTATGGCAGATCAGTCTTGGGGGTGGAAGGGCTAGGAATGCTCTTTGATATTGGAAATAAGTTTAGAGATAGATTGTTGTGTAGCTAAAATATTTACACAATGATAAAAACAATATGCAAGGTAACTTTGAACTCTTAATAATTATTCCTAGCCTATCAATTCAGCTTTGTATACCAAATAAGTTATCATTAGTTTCCCCTTAGGCCCCCAATAACAAAAAATATCCATTTCTATCAGTAATTCAGACAAAAGGGTAAATTCCAGATAATCTTTTCACCCCAGATAAACGGAGTTTCAGTTTCTGACAAATGACATTTACAATCGGTGTGACAGTTCAGTGACCTTTACATCTGTTTTCAATGTGCGTCAGTGTAAAGTGTGAAAATTACCATCAGGCAAGAATAAGCCTCACCTGGCTTCCAGTGCCTCTCTTCTGTGCTTTATTTTGCCAAAAAAAGGTATGAAAAAGGTGAAAAGGTTTGTGACTTAACTTATCTCACTACTTTTACAACAGTGCAGCTTGGCTAACAAGCAGCACTTGGACATACCATACAGACTGTACATTCCAGCATTGTCCCGCCGACACTGAGACAGGTCATTCACACTGCGAGACCTCTGAGGAGCAGGATGCGGGTGAACGTGTTTAGGCCTAGGTAATGTTGATGAGGCGCTTTCTACTGTTACAAAGGAGAACAAGCCTCATTCTTTGGCTACAACCTTATGTCAAAACTTACTCATCTATCAATATTGACTTTTGCTAATACATTTCTTTCTAAGCTCAATCATTTTCACATTATCAAGATTCAGTGTTCTTGTAAACTCCTACAGCAATAGTGTCTGAGGCTTCAATTTAAATGATGTTTGCTAGATAGGCTATCTTAGAAACATACTGAACACCAATTAATGCTAATTCACAGACTATGTTATTTTAACCAGACTATGTTAAATCGTTGTCATAAAAACAGGAAAGTATAGCAATTATTTTCTTCTTAAATCTGACATGGTACTGTACCTCGGAAACCTGGGGCCTGCAAAGGCTTTGTTCCAAGTTCTGCGTTGGGCATGTTATGCTGCTGTAGCTTCCTTTTTGCTTCTA
Source organism: Emys orbicularis (assembly GCF_028017835.1). Classification (NCBI taxonomy): domain Eukaryota; kingdom Metazoa; phylum Chordata; order Testudines; family Emydidae; genus Emys; species Emys orbicularis. The sequence continues at coordinate 26,568,304 of NC_088683.1, read as the reverse complement.
GGACAGGATTTTCAAACTGTGTTCTTCTATTTATGTGGCTGAAAAAAATTGATAATGATTAAAAATTGAGTCCATTTTGTGAAAAATTATTATTTACTTCATGGGATCATCATCATGTGGGTTACCTGCGTGTGGCTGGATTGTGCAACCCTTACTCCAGCTTAATAAACAATTACTCACACAAGTAGTCATGTTGTAGTGAATGAGAATACATGAGTTAGTGCTCATTAGTGCAAGTGATATATGCACAATCTAGCTCATAGAGGAAATAATTGGGAAGTAAACAGATCAGAAATTTTTCGACAAAACACTTTTTCTTTGGAAAATGCCAATTGGTCAAAACTGAAACTGTTCGTGGGAAAGGGTCAGTTCTGACAATTTCTCAGTTCAAACATTTTTGGAAAAAAGTTTTGAAATTATCAAAATGTCCCCTTTCAACATTTTCAAGATGATTTTTAAAATAATTATAGTAAAACAAATTTAAACAATAAAAAAGTCCAAAAGCAAAACAAAATAATTCAAAAATGTGAAAACATAATGTTGCAATTTAACCTAAATTAAAAAACCATATTGTTCATTTGTGAAAATTTGAGATTCCACCTCTTCCTCTCAATTCATGATAGGAAAATTTTTCATAAACTTGAAAATTTTCTCTGATTGGTATAACTGTTTCCTTCCCAGCTCCATTTGGAAGTTCTCTGTCCTTTCAACTTGCTGCACTCTGCTGTAAGTGTAAAGTTTTAATTAGGGCTGTCGATTAATCGCAGTTAACTCACATGATTAATTAAAATTAATCACGATTAATCACAGTTTTAATTTCACTGTTAAACAATAGAATACCAATTGAAATGTATTAAATATTTTGGATGATTTTCTACATTTTCATATATATTGTATTCTGTGTTGTAATTGAAATCAAAGTGTATATTATTTTTTATTACAAATATTTGCACTGTAAAAATGATAAACGAAAGAAATAGTATTTTTCAATTCACCTCATACTAGTACTGTAGTGCAATCTCTTTATCGTGAAAGTGCAACTTACAAATGTAGATTTTTTTGGTTACATTACTGCACTCAAAAACAAAACAATATAAAACTTCAGATCCTACAAGTCCACTCAGTCTTACTTCTTATTCAGCCAATTGCTAAGACAAACAAGTTTGTTTACATTTACAGGAGACAACGCTGCCCTTTTCTTATTTACAATGTCACTAGAAAGAGAGAACAGGTATTCGCATGGCACTTTTGTAGCCGGCATTGCAAGGTATTTACGTGCCAGAAATGCTAAACAATCGTATGGCCCTTCATGCTTCGGCCACCATTCCAGAGGACATGGTTCCATGCTGATGATACTCTTTAAAAAAATAATGCGTTAATTAAATTTTGTGACTGAACTCCTTGGAGGAGAATTGTATGTCCCCTGCTCTGTTTTACCCCCTCTTTCTAATTTATTTCATGTTATAGCAGTCTCAGATGATGACCCAGCACATGTTCATTTTAAGAACACTTTCACTGTAGATTTCACAAAACGCAAAGAAGGTACCAATGTGAGATTTCTAACCGACCCAAGGTTTAAGAATCTGAAGTGTCATCCAAAATCTGAGAGGGACGAGGTGTGGAGCATGCTTTCAGAAGTCTTAAAAAAGCAACACTCCGATGCGGAAACTACAGAACCTGAACCACCAAAAAAGAAAATCAACCTTCTGCTGGTGGGATTTGATGAAAATAAACATGCATTGGTCCGCGCTGCTTTGGATTGCTATTGAGCAGAACCCGTCATCAGCATGGACGCATGGTGGTTGAAGCATGAAAGGACATATGACTCTTTAGTGCATCTAGTACGTAAATATCTTGTGACGCCAGCTACAAGAGTGCCATGCGAACACCTGTTCTCACTTTCAGGTGACATTGTAAACAAGAAGCGGGCAGCATTATCTCCTGCAAATGTAAACAAACTTGTTTGTCTTAGCAATTGGCTGAATAAGAAGTAAGACTGAGTGGACTTGCAGGTTCTAAAATTTTACATTGTTTGTTTTATTTTTGAATGCAGTTTTTTTGTACATAATTCTACATTTGTAAGTTCATCTTTCATGATAAAGAGATTGCACTACAGTACTTGTATTAGGTGAACTGAAAAATACAATTTCTTTTGTTTTTTTTACAGTGCAAATACTTGAAATCAACATATTTGAAAATGTAGAAAACGTCCAAAAATATTTAAAAAAATGGTATTCTATTATTGTTTAACAGTGCAATTAATTGCATGATTAATTGCGATTAATTTTTTTAATCGCTTGACAGCCCTAGTTTCAATCTGTGTGACTATATGCTATTCTGCAGTATCACTGAAAAATACTCCAGCAACACAGTTTTTCAAGTCTTCACTACATGTGATTTCTATGCATGATTCCAAGAGAGAAACAGGATGGTGTTTGTCATAGTGGTCCTGGATAAGCTGAAAACAAAATTAGTTGTTTATAATGAAATAGAAATCTTAACCCCAAAAGTGACTGTAGAGGCAAATTGCTTAACAAAGTAACGAATCCAGTATGTGCTGGATTCCCAGAGCAGCAAACAAAATTATACTAAAGATGAAATTTTAACACTCTACTATATTTCTGTTGTATTTTATAAAAGAAAACAAGGGGAAAAGTGCAGAAACTAATTCATGTAGTATGAGAGCACTGAAATATGAAAAAATATCATTGTAATGCCACAACTTTCTCTCTCAATATGTAACATTTCCCATGGCCTATTAGCATGTGTTCTTCTTTGATACTGTGCCTTTGATATCCTGTATCTCATACATAACTTTCTCCCATACATTATGTTGCAGAGCGTGTTATCAGGAGGATACATTTTTTACTGACTAGGGAACAAATCCAGCAGGGTGGGGATCATCTCCTGTGTCATGTGGCATGCTTCTCCTGATGAAGGAAGAGGGTTTGAGGGCACTCAGAATCAAGCAGAGTTGGGCGATTAGCTAGATATGCGTGTGAAGTTGTTCGATGTGTTGTCAATTACTGTTGCTCCAGAGAGGTAAATATTTATGCACACAGGACCAGCTTTTCAAAAGAGCTCTCACAGAGAACCGCAGGGAAAATCTGGTCCTGATTGTGGATGCTAAACTCTTGAAGATCTAACCCTGAACTCTCTTAGAATCAGGGATTATAAAAGGTGCTGAGTACATGTTACTTCCATTGAAGTCACCTGCATGATCCCATGCTAAGCAATTCTCAAGGCCCTACCCTTTAGACAGTGTTATTTCAAAAAATGAAAATATTCCAGTGTTCATTAAACCAAGGGGATAGAGGGGATACAGCAATGTATCCTTAGGTGACCTAATATACCTGGTAATCCAAAAGGTGATGTCAGGTGTTCGTCACCCAGAAAAGATTTCTGTTGAAGTCAACAGGGACATTTGTTTTAAAGAGTGAAAGTGAAAGAAATTTGCCAGACTTTAAAGCTGCTACCTGCTTAACAAAGTCATCACTTGTATATGTGGCTATTAATAATAGGTAGAGCTGTAGGTTTGTGTAATGGGTGACACTCACCTCTAGTGAGTGCCTCCTAGAGGCTGGTACTGCAGGCCTTTCCTGGCATCCCCTGTACATTGTTAGCCTTGCTTGGTGGGTCTTCAGTGTCTCAGCCCTCTGGCCAAGTCACACAATCAAAAGTGAGCCCCTTCTGGGAGTATTGATGTCCAAAACAAACACAAAATTCTTCAAATCCCAGGCTCAAGCTGGACTCAGCCATTCCTTCCTCAGGTGCCTTTGCTCTTCAGCCCCTCCTAGGCGCCTTGGAGTCTCTCCCTGGTCAAACTGTCTGCCCTCAACAGGTTATCAGCCCCATCTCTGGGTCCTTTAAATCCAGCCCTTTGCTTGTGCTTCTAAAGGAGACCTGTGGCTTAGGCCACTTTGCTAGCAGGGCTGCTCACTCTGGGGACTCTGGGTCCCAACTCAGGGACCCTATAAACAGCAGCCATGTACAGCTGCCTCCATTTCACTGTGGCTATTCCATGGGACTTTCCCCACATAGCTCCATTCTCTTCACCCTTAGCTCAGGGCTGAAGTTTTCAGATCCTCTCTCCCCCAGGTCCAATAAATGCAGCCCATCAACCCCTCCAGCCAGAACTGAGCACCCTTTCTTGCTCTTCTAGTCCCAGCCAGGAACTGACCTGCTAAGGCCCTGCAGCTCCTTTTATATGAGCTTGCTGGGCTCTGATTGGCTGCTTCTATGCAACTTTTCTAGGCAGGACTACAGGACCCACTTTTGCTGCTCCTTTCCTGAGGTGAGGCGTGGTAGAACCATTAGGCCTCCAGCAGGAAGCTTCAAAGGGCCAGTGCCCGCCATCACAGTTTGGCATTAGATGGAGATGGCTCTGAGTTACTACAGAGAATTCTTTTCCAGGTATCTGGCTGGTGGGTCTTGCCAACATGCTCAGGGTTCAATTGATCACCATATTTGGCATTGGGAAGGAATTTCCCCCCAGGTCAGATTGGCAGAGACCCTGGAGTTTTTTCGCTTTCCTCTGCAGCCTGGGGCATGGGTCACTTGCTGGGAAAAGCTAGAGTAAATGGTGGATTCTCTGAACCTTGAACTCTTTAAATCATGATTTGAGGGTTTCAGTAACTCAACCAGAGGTTCGGGGTCTATTACAGGAGAGGGTGGGTGCGGTTCTGTGGCCTGCAACGTGTAGGAGGTCAGACTAGAGATCACGATGGTCCCTTCTGGCCTTAAAGTTTATGAGTCACAGTGGTAAAAAAGCCACAGATATCATGGTTTCTCTGTTTGCCCGTGACTTTCCTTTGTGTCCATGACTTCAATAAAGCCCGGTGCAGAGGGGAGGCCCAGTGCAGAGGGGAGGCTCGGGGCTGGAAAGCAAGCTCGTCCTGGCCCGGTGAGGAAGGGCTGGCAAACAAGCCCACCCTGCACTCATCCCACAGCAGTGGCTTTCCTCCCACAGGGTTGGGCCTGGCTCCCTGCTTTGGACAATGCAACCTGGTGCATGGGGTCACAGCGCTGCATCTGTGCAGATGATGTTAGTATGGAAGTCAGCTGGGAAGTGGAGTTGGCAAAGGCTGATTTAACTAATGTGGCCTCAATTGCTGTTTTATTTTTCCTTAAAAAGACATCAAAATATTTCATCTAGATACTGAAATTGTGTTTAAAACAAGTATTAATTGACATATTTGTTGAAATGAGCATCAAAATGTAAGATTTAGGTACTTTTTTTTTATTAAAGACAAACAGAATTGCTGAGAGAACATGTTATTTTCTTACATAAGCAGTAACAGAGTGTCAGATAGAAAAGATAAAGAAATGTTGCACAGTTGAGGCAGGATGCACAGTTTACAGTAAGTACCCATCTGGTTAGTTTAGCTGTCCTATTAAGGAGACCATGTTTGAAAATTGAGCTCCATGTTGTAGTTAATCAACCATAAAGGGAGAGATGCTCTTTTTTCGACTAGACAGCTGAAAGGGCCAGCACAGGATCATAATTCTGTGTGGGGCTGAGGAAGGAAGAAGGCTAGCGTTTAGTCTTTAAACCACAGGCACTGTTAGAAGGTTGCACAGAAATTGACCCAGTCACAGTAGAACGTTTCACCTACTCGAGTTAGTGCAAATGTCCATCCCCTGCAGATAAGTTTGGATCTGCAATAGTAAGGTGAATTAAGAGCATATCCATCCATTGAACTTTAGTTATGTATAACTGAGAGGAGAAGCAGCATCTGGGCCCTCACACTCTAGAGAAAATTGCAAATATTTTGTGCTTAACTGAGTGCTAAGAATCCAAATACTCCTTATGGCTGACCACTGCAAGGTGTTACACTGAATCTGATTACTTCAGTGGTTTATCCCCGCAAACTGCCCCACTTTATTTTAGAGAGATACAGATGTTCTAATAAGTGGAAGGTAGGATATTCTTTCCTTTACAGTTTTAAAGTGATTCCTAAAAAGTTGGATTGGATTTGAATATGCAAAGGTTCATAACCTAACTTTTCATGATTTATCCATTTTATGACATAGTTAAAAGAGTTTATTGTAATGTGATTTCATTTAGTTAAAAAAGAAGTCATCTGTTAAATGCTAGTAATAAAGGAAGGTGTAACACTGTCACTTTTTATAATGAAAAATGGAAAACAATTTTCACTACAAAATTATTGAGCTTAGAAAGCAGATTAAAATACAACTCCTTATATTGACTATTATAAAGCTAGTGCTGCTGCACTTTTAATGCCGGTCTATGAACATCCATTCTACTATTCCAGATCTCTGCTAGATCCCATTAAAGCTTTTCTATTACAATAAGTACAGTATGCCTTTAATGTAGCCTTTCCCTTCCTTATATTTTGTCTGTGGGATGAGTGAATTTGGCAACAACGGCCTAAAAATACAACTGCATTGCAGCATTTGGGGCAAGGAGCCTGTCTCTGCCTGACTGAGGGTGGGCTTAAAATGCAGACAACTACGTGCTCCATTTTGGTTCCATTGACTATGTAATGGAACTGCATAAGCCTTACCACTGCCAGAATGTTTTAGGCAGTATTTAGCTCAAGAGAGATGCCTCAGTGACAGCTTAATGCACAGGAATTGCACAACACCTGTTAGCCTTTAAAGTACATAGCCACTTGTGCAGAAGATCATTAGTCACTACCAGCAGCTGTATAAATATATATTTGGGAGATATGAAGAGGATTATTATAAAGAGATATGTGAACGCCATCATTTATTACCCAGGAATATTATAAAATCCCAAGCATAAGGACAGAGGGGTAATTTCTTGGCATTATTGTTGACCCTCTTAGGGCCCTGGGTTGGAGCCTGGTAGAGTGGGTGGGCCTGGGCTCCCCTACCACTGCCTTCATTACAGGAGAGACTCAAACCACCAGTACTCCTCACCACACCTCTGAGTAAAGGAGGACCAGGACCAGGACCGGCCCACTGGGGTGTGAGGAGCACTAGCTGTGCTAACAACTAGGCAACCCAACCCACCAAGGACTCTATTACAGTTCTGTTTTTGTTTTGGGAGGTATGGAGGAGCAGGAGAGGAGGCCCAGGTGCTGTGACTCTTTTATCAGCTGTGGAAGGGAAGCCCTAAAAACTTGGCTCCTAAATTCTCAGGGATCTCAGAGGCACTCTGCCATCCTCCTGCCCAAACGGATGGCAACAAGGCTCTGCACTGCAGTTTGGAACTAGGAAAGCATGAGAGCTGGTATATCTCCAAAATGAGCCAGCATAAATGTAGTGTTGGTATGGAATCAAGAGACAACAGGGTGTCAGAGAACTATGTGATAAGCAAACTGTAAAACACTATAATTTGTACTGAGTAACTCTGGAAACAAAGTGAGGCTCTCAGTGTAAGGATCTGAGTTTGGGTTTTTCTTTTCAAAACCGTCTTCTGTAAGATCTTCCCTCCAGAATAAATGGATCTGCTATTTGTTTCATAGATTTCTGTCTGGTGTGTTTGCCCCTTCCCTCAATTGGATGAGCTCTCAATTCACTATCTGTGGGCTGTGACCAGGGGAAAGTGAGTTGTTAGTTTCTGGGATTGATTCTCCACGGCCTTATACCTTGGGTGGTCTATGACAGCTGTGCAGAGAGAGAGACTATAATGCTATCATTTTGATTAGGTATCATTTTATTACCACTTTAGACTCACTTTGCACAAGTGTCAATGGCTACACAAGATAAAGGCAGAGGAGAAGCAAGCCCTGTTTTCATCTCTCTCAATTCTTGGGTATTTTATGTAGGCTCGAGTTAAGTAGACTAGTAAATTACTCCTATTCTTTTGGGTAGTAATCTACTTTACCCGGCTGCACAAAGACCTATACTAAATGGAAGGGAGAAAGGATCTCTTCTCTATTTTGTACACACACCACATTCTCCTGGAAAAATGCAGGCAGGGATTGTGCCATTAAAATAATAGAAAATTACATTCTCCTTTTCTAGCTAGGCCTTTACGTGCAAAATTACAATGCCATATGTGAGCATAGAAAAATTTCACATAAGCTACAACCTGCACTCATATAAAATAATGTGATTCTCAGACTTACCGCAAAGTAAGACTACTCAGAAAAGTATCCTTATGAAGCAAAAATGATTAAGTTTTATTCTGTTCCTGGATTGGCAAGGATCTGCACCTTGTTTGATGTATGTCTAAAACTTGTTAAACAGAAAATAAAACACATTTGATTTAAATGCTCCCCTCAGCTTCCCCCCAAATATTTCTGGAATACACAGGATGAGATCAGGGCTCAAGAAGAAGTGACAGATTAACCAGTTTGGAAGATACTGAAAATGTTCAGTCACTGCAACTATATTGGAGTCTGATAATTCCTGCATAATCTGAAGTCAAAGGGAGAAATAATTATGCCCACACCTTTCCAATTCAAACATTGCACAGGATATTAATATCAGGTTATGAAATATTAACAGCAAATTAATATTGAAGTTGGGAACTTACTCAACATAATAAGTGCCATAAATGGGATCATCAATTTTCTCCCAGCCATATGGAAGCTCTGAAAAACAAAGAGTTATCTCTCTCAGTAAATACAGCACAGAATGCCAAGATTTCTAGTAATGAAAGAGTAGAGTTTTATTGGGTGCTGACTGTAGCAACTGGATAGCAAAGTTGGATATAGTGCTCAAAGCCAATGCCAAGTTTTAGACACATGCCATGGCAGTGGCAAGTAGTAGTGACCTGAAAATTGGCATGCCAACCCAGAATTCTCATTCTTTAGAACAATACATTTTAGTTGAGCTACTTCTTTATTCTGCAGACAGCCATGCCAACCAGCAATAGCAGCATATCATGTATAATTTCATTGCCCAGTGATATGTTGGGATTCTTCTTCCAAAGGTACATATAGCATACAGTTGTATTTATTTAAAGGGAAGCTGTCAAGGTAAAAATCATATAAAAAACTCCCAACACTGTCCATGTTACTCATGTTAACCAGGACTTAAAAGAGTATTACAACTGTAGTTGGGAGCGCAAAAAATCAAACTAAAAAAACCAACCCCATGGAGTGAATAATCATTAATGCCAAGGCAAGATAAATTTGATGGAGGCTTTGACTCACAAAACAATGGGGTATTCCTAACCTATTCCTATTTGGAGTGGGAGGAGATGAGGGAAGAGTATGTGGTCATGTAATTAAAGAATGAGGTTGCATGGACAACCTAAAGTGTCTGCCATGTACATTGGCCAAACCGGACAGTCTCTACGCAAAAGAATAAATGGACACAAATCAGACGTCAAGAATGATAAGGTTCAAAATCCAGTAGAAGAACACTCCAATCTCCCTGGTCACTCAATAACTGACTTTAAAATGGCAATTCTTCAACAAAACAACTTCAAAAACAGACTCCAATATGAAACTGCAGAACTGGAATTAATTTGCAAACTGGACACCATCAAATTAGGCCTGAATAAAGACTGGGAGTGGATGGGTCATTACAAAAACTAATTTCCTCCTATTGTTATTCACACCTTCTTGCCAACTGTTTGAAATAGGCTACCCTCATTACCACTACAAAAGTGATTTTTCCTCCCTTGGTATTCTACTGTTAATTGAATTGTCTCGTTAGACTGACCCCCCTGTTGGTAAGGCAACTCCCATCTTTTCATGTACTATGTATATATACCTGCTACTGTATTTTCCACTCCATGCATCTGATGAAGTGGGCTATAGCCCACAAAAGCTTATGCCCAATTAAATTTGTTAGTCTCTAAGGTGCCACAAGGACTCCTCGTTGTTTTAACCTAAAGTCTGACATTTTTTTAGCTTTGGAGTGCTTGACTTTGCAACCTTATCACACTTTTAATATAGTTATTTTGAATGTAGTAAGTCTGTAAACCTAGGTCAGATAGAATCATCATAGTTCATATGCAATGTAAACCATTGGCCTAGCAGGAGGTCCACTTGCAGGACTTGAACTTAGCCCTTTGTTTCACAGCTATACTGTGGCTATTCACCCCTTGATGTGCTATAAAAGGCTGACAGAAAAGAAAGATTTAAATGACAAAGAGTGAGCTTGAAAGAGCTGCAGATAAGAACAGCTTTTAAAAATATTCTCTGCTGGATACCTCTCAAACAATCACATCTGAAATAGTAAACATTGGTTCTGCTCTGACTGAACCTGTTTAGACTGCTGTGGCATCTTAATGGGTAGGCAGAATTTCTGGCAGCAGTACTTCATGGGCAGGTCTTCCTGTCACACTGTCCTGTGCAGGAGTTTCTGCTTTAACTGTCCCTGAAGCTATAAAGAATGAATAATCCTCCTGTGAAGACTGGCAGATGGTATTTAATTCAAAGAGGAACTCCACAGATGAGTAATTTAAAGCTCAAAAGCCTGTACCTTAATTTTTTTAGTCTAAGTTTTTCTACTATGACCATAATCAAGTCTTTCTAAAGTAAATAGAACCTTTTTTGGCAATCTGAATTTGAACAAAGTTTGTGTCTCTTTTCTGAGGTTATTTTAAAATTGCAATAGCAAATGCACAAATGCAAAACAATTTATTTAAATAATAAGGTGATCAATAGTGGAAGGTCCTGGGGTTGTCCCCTCCAGATACCTGGCCAGAACTTTAAAACAATAAAAGAGACTGATGCTAGAAAATCCTTTACCGGTTTCACAGAGCCCTGTGCATCTTGACACTTGATTTAGGGAGCCTAAATATTCACACGAGGCAAGTAGTGCATAGGTCCTGTGCTGACCATCAGTACAGAGGTGAATTTTACCCTCAGTGCATATATGATCAATACAACTCATATTTATGACTTGCTATGAAGGCTCAGTGCTTTGCTTTAAAAAGCTCCTGCCCACCTGGGACACAACAATACAAGGGATTTGTCTTACAAACATAGACACACACTTTATTTTATCTGCATCCTGTGAGGCTTTCCTATTCCAATTTATTGTGTTAACTTAATGATAATAAAGATACTCTCCAGGAAATTAAACAGGTAGCTAGTAAATATTTATATTTATATAAATATATATAGTGTGTAAGTATATATATAAAAATAAGCAATTCTGTAACTGTCATTAGGTTTCTTCCATTTGTGGAATCTTTTCAAAATTTATTGCAGTGTACATTTTGCTGGAATTGGAAGTATCCTGTTTCTCTTTAGAGTTATACACTCTTAAGATTATACCTAAAGAACTTAGATATGGTGGTTGTATTTTCTGTGACTATACAAAAATAATGTGATGATTTATCCTATCAGTCCATGTTTTTCTAATGTAATGATGCATAACAGTATTTGTGAACTAGCCCAACTACTGATATTTCAGATGGACAATCCCATTTTCTAGTGTAAAAATCTGTAAAAATTTAATGAATTGGGCATATTATAGAGAACCCGTTTTATTTTTTGAAATGGATGGATTAAATCACTAATTATCTAACATCATAGCATAGTCATTGATTTGGAAAAAAATGAAATTTAAAAATTACCTTTGTGTACCATAACAATAGATATAAACTCTACATAAGGGTATGCCCTAATTTCATTCTTCCATTTGAGATGCAGCCTGAGAGCTATGTTTAATTAAAATTCTACGCAGACCAGTCAAATGGATTTGCCAGAGCACAAACGCTGCTAGCTGAAGTTTGCAAGATAAGGTTAGCAGAGCATAGTTTAGTGCATAGCTGTTGTTAGAAGAATCTTCTGATACATTTGCTTTAAGCAGCCTCGAGATTTTTTCCCCTGTCATTAAATAGTGGCATCTATTCTGTTTTCATTGTGGAACTGAAAGATTACACAAGGGCAATACTTTCATGTTTCATAAAATAGCAAGCTAGACATTTGAACAATGTTGGATGTGTGCATTGCAGTTATTCTTCATCATTTGGTCCACTGTGTCTGGTGCTGATTATCAGGGATGAGAAGCAAGCAGTAAACATTTATAAAAGGACATTATTATAAACACAAAATGAAAGAGGCTACTTCTCACAACTGTAATTTGAGTTGGGAAGATGACTAACTTACATTGTTTCAGAGTAGCAGCCGTGTTAGTCTGTATCCGCAAAAATAACAGGAGTACTTGTGGCACCTTAGAGACTAACAAATTTGTTAGTCTCTAACTTACATTGTGCTTTCCAATTTTCCTTTTGCGACAATGGGATATGGAGTTTTATAAACTTTACATAATTTCTGCAACCGGCAGCATCACAGAAAGAACAACATTGTGTCAAAGATCTTTGCATTAATGAGACAAACTCTACTCTTTTTTATGCTTCTGAAACACCATTGACTTCAGTGGGGTTACCCTGGGTAACATAGGGGAAAATTTCGTTCCATGTTGTTTACTTGGTCTTTTTTAAATCAATATAATATTTCACCTTCAGGGTTAGATCAGCATTCTGATGGGATTTCTTCATATGATCTAGCAGAGCGATTGGTTCAAGAAAATGTGTAAAAAACATAAAGGTGAAAACCACAATAGTCTTTTGACAATACAGATATCAAGTTTGGACATAGAAATTCCTCTTTTTGTGACCATATATGTGCTGGGTATACAGTATATGCACAGTGTAAATTGTACATTTTACATTTCATCCATTGCCAGAAAAGTAGAATCCAGTTAGCAGCATAGTGATCATTGTCAGTTACAAAAAAAAAAAAAAAATCCAAACTACATGGCAACATTCAGGTACCTTGCTCACGATGCACATGAGCCAGGTTTTTAAATACAGAATGAGTCATCTTCTTTTAAATGTGTTAGTTAAATGCTGAAGTATTAACAAAAAGTCCTAGGTTTTCCACCAGATCCAACAAAAAAGCTTAAAAAAAAAAAAGATTAAACAGCTTTAATTTGCATACAAGCAGGTCATTTTAATAATTGATGGCAGTACCACCTCATTTCAGCCTGCTTATAGTAACAATCCAGATGCTACGTCTGTTATCTGAAAAGGTGCTGCTTTTCACATCCATTCTTAATGGTTTCACTGTACGTTCCCAGGGGATGGAAAGAAGGGAAGCGTTATGGATCTTCATATACTGAGATGAAGAAAATCCATTACCACATCACCAACAGGAAGGACTCATATTGTTGTAGTTCATGTAGTACTTGCTGTACGCCACATTGGGGAAGAGACACAAAAGCGCTCCAAAGGTTTTGGAACAACAGCCTGCATTGCATCACTGCCCTATTATATATATGTCAAGAGATTAATAAGAGAACATCTAAACAAAAGGACAGTGGGATTTTCCTTGCATCAGTCTCAGTAAAAAGTGATTGAAAAAGAAAAATATGCCTGCTGCTACTGAAAGTGATTTTAGAGTCTAATACATGGAAGGAATTGTTCAAGAAGAATTCACTCTGGTGAAAAATATTATCCCTATAAAGCTATCAAAGTCAATGTCAGCTTGGGTCACTTGCTATGGAAAAAGCCAGTCACACAAATTAGGATTCCTTGTGTAACCTATACAACAGACCTTCCTGATAATATTGAGTTTTTCCATTCACAATTGCTCTGTTCTTGGCTCATTTTGTGTTGGTTTGACTCCTCTCTTCTCTTTCCCCATTCAGCCTGTGTCTTCATAATCTAACTACATCCTGGACAAGTGTCTCATTCATGTTGTGTTAAAAAAAATAGTACAAGGAACATGTACTGTAGTCCAACTTGAATTATGCACAGCTGAAGTTTCTATAAAAGTCCTTTCTGAATACTAGTTAATCATCTAAGTTTAGGTGCTCAATTGATACTACAAACATCCAAAAGAATGTTCTCATTGACTACATGAGAGGATATATGAAACAAATACACCTCTACCTCGATATAATGCTGTCCCCGGGAGCCAAAAAATCTTACCGTGTTATAGGTGAAACCGCGTTATATTGAACTTGCTTTGATCCACCGAAGCATGCAGCCCTGCACCCCTATACCACGGTATATCCGAATTCGTGTTATATCAGGTCGCGTTATATCGAGGTAGCGGTGTACAATAGCTATGTGGTTGCCATTTGGAAAGGGTTACAGATCACCTTAGAAAACTCAGCAAAAATGTATGAGATACTGTATATTCATTCAGACAATTATGCAGCACAAATGAGAGAAGTCCTTATTGGGCAGCCATCCATGAAGCTTTTGAAAGCCTTATGTTGAAACCCATCTTCAGTCTGCTATAGCCCTCTAAACTAACAGTTTGAGAAACCTGTCCAGGTTTGCAAACACTGACCGTATTTAAAATTCGAAAATGCAGATCACTGATCCCAACTACACTATATTAACTTACAAAACAAAGGATATGAAAAAAAATGAACTGGATCAAAAATTGAAGGCTAAATCTCTCACTGTCTTAATGACTCTTATCACACAGATATTAGGACAAACAACCCTGCAATCACAAAGAAAGTAGCTTCATTCTTCAAATTCTTACAGACTCTTACAACCCACTCACTTAGAAAACCCTCCAGCTCTCAGTCAAAACCATGTTTACCCAATTCAATCCAAACACCAAAATAACTCTGTTCTCCAACTGCCATCCTCATGTCAGCAAATCCCACATACACATTGTCATTGCATTCCACATCCTGTCTGTAACTACAAACTATTTCACTAACTATTTATTCTCATGGATATGAAGTTGCATATCATTTTTTCCCTGTGCAATGGAAACATTGAGTGCCTGAGTAGGCAGTCTACTTGCATTATAAATATATTTCATATCTATTAAATACATTGGCTGTAGGACGTTGACTTGACAACCATTTATTTCCTTGTATACTACTCACTGCAATACATAATGTCTTTAATTATCCACATCTTGTGTCAATCAGTTTCAGAGATTAGTAATATTTAGTCTAGTCTATCCGTTTTTCTTTTCTCCCAGAGTTGCTAAAATAAGACAGTTACTTACCTGTATGGTGACTGTTGTTCTTTGAGATATGGGTGCAGACGTGTATTCCACTCAGGTGTGTGTGTGCCTAGTGCACCAAAGCCAGCGAACTTTACCTAGCAGTACTCGTAGGGGAGGTGCTTGCAACCTTCTGGCTCCTTAGGCCGTCCCTTCATTATTTAAGGGCAGTACCATCCTGACCCTCTCAGTTCCTTCACATCGAATGCCAATGGTTGAGATCCAATGGAGAGGGGTGGAGGATGGATTGTGGAATACACGTGTCATAAACAGATAGTTAAGGATTAATGCTTCTTTTACCTGTAAAGGGTTAAGAAGTTCACCTAGCCTAGCTGACACCTGTCCAAAGGAACCAATGGGGGGATAAGATGGTTCAAAAGGAAGGAGGGAAGTTTCCTTTGTTTAGAGTTTAGTTTCAGTTTTGACCGGAGTGGGAAAGCCCCAGAAATCAGCCTCTTATCAAGTAGTGAGTATTAGTGAAGGGAATAAATAGGTTTATGTTTATTTTCTTTGTAACTTGTCTTGGGCATTAGGGAATAATCAAATTGGGTAAATTTTGTGTAACTAAATTTTTGCCAGGGGAACATCCTCTGTGTTTTGAATCTGTTGTCTGTGAGATCAGCTGGTATGCTATCTCCCAGAGGATTTTCTTTTATCTTACTTTTCTTTAATTAAAAGTCTTATTTTTAAGAACCTAATTAATTTGTCCTTGTGTTAAGATCCAAGGAGATTGGATCTGGACTCACCAGGAATTGGTGGGGGAAAGGAGGGGGGATGGTTAAATTCTCCTTGTGTTAAGATCCAAGGGTTTGGATCGGTGTTCACCAGGAAATTGGTGAAGAAGTCTCTCAAGGCTACCCAGGGAAAGGAGTTAGAACTTGGGAGTGGTGGCAGCAAAACCAGATCTAAACTGGTAATTCAGTTTAGGGGTTCACATGCAGGTCCCCATATCTGTACTCTAAAGTCCAGAGTGGGGGTGAAATCTATGACAACACGTCTGTACCTACAGCTCAAAGAACAACAGTTACTCTATAGGTAGGTAACTATCTTTTCTTCTATAAGTGGTTGCAGATGTATATTCCACTCAGGTGACTCACAAAAGCTGTAGCAGGTGGGCTTGGACTCTGCTTAAAGAATGACTGCAGAACTGCCTTCCAAAGTTTGCATCCAATCTAGATGCAGCCATAATTGCATAGTGTTTGGTAAAAGTATGTGTGGAAGTATGCGTAGCAGCCCTGCAAATGTTAAATATTGAAACATAGTGAGAAATGCCACTGACATCACTTGGGCCCCAGTTGATTGAGTCCCTAATCTTTGTGAGGTATGGCCTGAGCTACTCCAATTACACTGCTCTACAGCCAAAATGCTTCTGAAATAAATGTAGTCAAACTTTACTAATTCTGAGTCACTGAGAACGAAAATGATGCTTAAAATTGTTGATTGGCTCTAGTTTTCAAGGGTCAGTATATACGACCCTTGACTTGGGAATGGCGGAGGATAAGTGAGTTATAAAGGGAAGGGATCTCAATTTAAACCAGAAATGACTAAAATACATCTTTGACTGGATCTATGAATAAATCTATGACTGGGTTTGGACAGTACTTGCTTTTTAGGCAAAACAATGAATGATGCAATCTGAAGCTGGTATTGCGTCATACATGATATGAATTGCATCATGTTATTCCTAGAAGTCATGGATGATGCAATCATAATGAAGCTCACATCACTCTGCTGAACAAATTGCCCTATATCAGCTCTAGAAATCATACAGTGTCGTGCTCTCTTATTTGTCAGTGTTTGATTTTGCAAAGGGACACACTTCTGTTTAGCCAAAGTGAGCAGAGATGCCTCGTACTTGTGTGAACAGTGCAGATAACTTCTGCTATGTTTTGTGCATCACAAAAGCGCAGTATAACCACTATGGTTAAGAAAGCCTATCACCTTTATTTTGGCTGCAAAATTGGAGATCAGGACAAGAGGTGGGCCCCACACATATGCTGCAACACTTGTGCAACAAATCTTCGCCAGTGGTTGAACAGGAAAAGGAAATCTATGCCTTTTGCAGTGCCAATGATTTGGAGAGAGCCAACAGATCATACTAGCAATTGTTACTTCTGCATGGTGCCTCCAGTTGGGAAAGGTGTGTCAAAGAAGAAAAAGTGGACTGTGCATTATCCAAACATTCCATTAGCTATACGCCCAGAACCCCACGGAGAAGGACTGCCGGTTCCTGATGCACCAGAACCATTCTCACTTGAGTCAGACGAGGAAGAGGAAGAGGAAGAGGATGAAACTTCTGGTCCTGAACCATCAATGTCACAGGACCCACATTTTCTCCTATCCTCCTCCTCTGAACCACACCTCATAACACAAGGTGAACTGAATGACCTTGTCAGGGATTTGGAACTACCCAAGAGTAAGGCAGAGCTGTTGGGCTCCAGATTACAGCAGTGGAATCTCCTGGCAGGTGATGTTAGGGTTTCCATGTTCCGTGACCGTCAAAAGGATCTTGTCCCATTCTTCTTCATGGAAGGTGATCTTGTAGCCTGCAACAACATCGATGGTGTGATGGCAGCCCTCAACATCGTTCACGATCCAGATGAGTGGAGACTGTTCATTGATTCATCGAAGACGAGTCTTAAAGCTGTTTTACTGCATAATGGCAATGTTTTGCCATCAATTCCAGTTGGTCATGCAGTCCATATGAAGGAAACCTATGACAACATGAAACAACTTTTGAGGTGCATAAACTATGACCAACATCAGTGGCAGCTTTGTGGCGATTTGAAGGTTGTTGCTCTCTTGCTTGGTCTGCAGACTGGATACACAAAGTACTGCTGTTTTCTCTGCGAATGGGATAGTCGTGCAAGAGATTCCCACTACATCAAGAAAGATTGGCCACTCCGACAGTCATTGGAGCCTGGGAGGAAAAGTGTTCAGCATCCACCACTTGTTGAATCAAGGAAGATTTTGTTACCACCCTTACACATCAAGCTGGGTCTGATGAAGAACTTTGTCAAGGCCATTGACAAAACACAAGCAGCTTTCAAGTACCTCCGTGGAAAATTTCCAAGGTTAAGTGAAGCTAAGATAAAGGAAGGTGTCTTTGTTGGTCCTCAGATTCGTGAACTTCTTCGAGATGATGCATTTGACCATGCACTGCGTGGCAAGGAAAAGACGGCATGGAAAGCCTTCCAGTTAGTGGCAATAAATTTTCTCGGAAACAACAAGGCAGACAACTACAGGTTGTTGGTGGAAAACCTCCTCAAGGCATACAAAAGCCTTGGTTGCAACATGTCACTAAAGATACATTTTTTGCACTCTCATCTAGATTTTTTTCCACCGAAGTGCGGAGCAGTGAGCGACGAGCACGGCGAGCGATTTCACCAGGACATTGCAACAATGGAGAAACGCTATCAGGGCAAATGGAGCCCATCAATGCTTGCAGACTATTGCTGGACAGTGACAAGAGATGCTCCATTTAATGAATACAAGAGACAAGCCAAGAAGCGCCGAGTAGACACTGAATAGGACTAAACTATGTACAGAATAGTTTTTTGCCTTTTGTTTCATAATAAATTGTATTTATATAACTCTTTTGCTGATTTTTAAAGTGTTACATAAACAGGACAGGTGAAATATTATCATGTAAAGCAACCATAAACACATGAAAAGACCTAGGTTTACAATTTATGATTAAAACTCTACTATCTACACAATATACATAGACATAAAATGTAAAAACTTAAATATCTTTGTCAAGGCTGTATCCCTACTTTGAACTTTAGGGTACAAATGTAGGGGCCTGCATGAAGACTTCTAAGCTTAACTACCAGCTTAGTTCTGGTCCGCTGCCACCATCCCAAAGCTAATTCCCTTTCCTGGGTAGCCTTGAGAGACCTTCACCAATTCCCTGGTGAATACAGATCCAAACTCCTTGGATCTTAAATAAGGAGAAATTGACCCTTCCCCCCTCCTTCCTTTCACCAACTCCTGGTGAATACAGATCCAAACCCCCTTTGGATCTTAAAACAAGGAGAAATCAATCAGGTTCTTAAAAAGAAGGCTTTTAATTAAAGAAAAAGGTAAAAATCATCTCTGTAAAATCAGTATGGAAAATAACTTTACAGGGTAATCAAACTTAAAGAGCTCAGAGGACCCCCCTCTTCTGTCTTAGGTTCAAAGTACAGCAAACAAAAATAAGCACTCTAGTAAAAGGTACATTTACAAGTTGAGAAAAACAAAGTAAATCTAAGACGCCTTGCCTGGCTTTTACTTACAATTTTGAAATAAGAGAGACTTGTTTAGAAAGATGGGGAGAACCTGGATTGATGTCTGGTCCCTCTCAGTCCCAAGAGCGAACAACCCCTTAAACAAAAGACACACACAAAAGCCTTTTCCCCCCCCAAGATTTGAAAGTATCTTGTCCCCTTATTGGTCCTTGGGGTCAGGTGTCAGCCAGGTTACCCGAGCTTCTTAACCCTTTACAGGTAAAAGGATTTGGAGTCTCTGGCTAGGAGGGATTCCATAGCACTGTACACAGGAGAGCTGTCACCCTTCCCTTTATAGTTATGACAATCTTAGAAACAGTAGCCAATCAGTTGTTTCAATTGTCATATTTGAATTCAGCACATCAAAATACATAATAAATAGCACATTTTATCTCTGAAGCAGACGACTTCTCAAAAGTTGTAGACCAGTGTTACCATTGTAAAAAAAAGGAAATTATCCAGCTGGAAATAGTCCATGAGGAGACCACCCAACCTTTCATCTGATCCGCATAAGAGACAAAAACATGACACGATGAACAAAATGGTTTAGTTCTCTCCAAATAAAATGACACAGTCTCACATCCAGTGCATGAAGGAGCTGTTCATCTGTGTTTGAGTGTGGCTTAGGAAAAAATATAGGTAAGTATTTTATCTGGTTCAGGTGAAACTACTTCAGACAGAAGTCTTGGATGCAGTCTTAGGAACACTTTGTTTTTGAAAACTGGGTATATGGGGTTTTTGCCAAGTTGCCAGGGGCTCAAACAGAGTACCCAAAAGGGCAGCCATCACAATATTAAGGAACTGCTTCTTTTACTAGTGGAAAAAATATGAATGATTCCTCTTAGAAATCACTGAAACATGGAGTTTGAGAAAAATTGACTTCCCTTGGATCAGAGGATGGAACACCAAGATTGCCACTAAGGTGACCCTCCCCCTCCCCCCCAATGAATGAATGACTGTCACTTGAGAATTCTTTAAGGAATGTAACATTTTGTCAGTTTTCTCTGAAAATAAAAATCGACTGTCAAAGGATAAGTCCTCAATTGTCTGTTGGGCCTCCAGAGCCATACCAGAATTCTGCAACAAAGAAGCCCTTCTCAGAGTTACAGCAGAGGCATAACTCTAGAAGAAGGAATCACCATGTCCAAAGCGGACAGTAGTGACTTACAGATTGCTGCTCAATGGCCTTGCACAATGAAAGCCTTAAACTCTCACCTGGAGGATTCTGGCAACTTATCTGTAAATTTTGCTACAACTTCCCAATTTATAAAGTTGTACTTTGATAAAAATATTTGCTGATTGGAAACATGTATTTGTAAGGTGTGGGAGGAAAATTTGTTCTACTTCATCAATCTTTTAGAGTCCTTGTCTTTTGACTTATATCTCCCCTGTCTTAACCTCTCATTAGCTGCCATTACAACAAATTAGAGTTAGACAGCAGATGTGTGTAGAAGCACTGAAAACCAGAAAGAGGCACATAGTATCTCTTATCAGTATGCGTCACTATAGGTGAAAGGATGCTGGGGTGTTCCCTAGAGTCTTTGCAGATCTGAGATCATTCACTTATGGGGAAAGACACTCTTCCCTTATGGAGGGTATCCTGAACAAACTCAGTCTGAATACCCAAAGCTGAAGCCACATACCTCAGGAGGTCCAATATGTTTTAAATTCCTCAGGTACAAGGAAGGAAGAATCTGGCACTGCAGAGTCATTTGGTGGTAAAGAGGAAAAGAGGTGCATTAAGTACTTATAGGAGCCTTGCATTCATGCTCAGTACCAGATCTGACATTTATAGAAAGCTGGAGCCAGCACCGGTCCCATAGATGCAGTGTGCATAGATTAGTCATTGTCACCGAAGATAATACCTGTCCCTCAGTTCCAAAAAGGTGGGTGATCTCAACTCCGCACCCTGAATTGGAAGAGGTGCCGAAAACAGTGCCAACAATAACGGCAGGTCTGCAACATCTCCAGATGGTGCTGAGGATGCCAAAGTAGTCACTACAGTGGAACGTTCCTGAATTAATGGAGAGCCAGGAACAGACAAACAAAGCAATTCTGATGCTGCCTGATCCGCCACTGGTGTGGAAACAGTGACTGACACCGTAAGTACTGAACTCAACAGATGCCCTGCAGACTGTACTGGAGTCAATGGTTTTGAGTCCATTTGCTCTTGTCATGGTACCAAGGAATGCATAGACAGTCCTGCTCTATCTCACATACTGGGTGAAATCACAATGCTGGTCTGCACTCCTCTTAGAAAGGGAGGAAGAATCTCTCCTAGCTCTGGAACGGTCTCCATAAGTTTTATGAGATCTTTTTCCTAGAACTGTCTCTCTTCTTCCTGGGAAAGGAATCTGAACCTGTCTGAACAACAGCCTTGCTGGCTTAGATGCCCTCTGGCAGCCTGATGATCTGTGGAGGTTCCTGGTGCTGAAACAGGCCTCATGACCTGCTCCAGAAGTTGCTGAGTCAAGAGCAAGTCTCTGCCCACCTGTGTTCTCTTCTGGAATGACTTGCAGATAGAGGACTTGTCTTTAATGTGCCCTTCCCCAGAGCTCAAAAAACATCAATATGCAAAAACTTTCTGGCAAAACCTGAACATTTTGGAGGAAAGCAGACACTGAGAAAAAGTTTTAGTCAAAAACCCAATTTTCCATTGAAAAAAATATTTTGCTTTTGTATTTCCTAGTCCTTCATCTTTACTACTACAGTATTTCTCACCCACACTTGTTGCATGGTATCTAATGTTTTAGGTGGTGTTTTCAAAATGATTCAGTATTGGCCTAAATCAGTTCCCACTGAAGTCAGATTGCATTTTACCAATGATTGTCAATAGGAAGGGTTTGGCCAATGCTGAACACTTTGAAAATCCCACCCTTAAATTGCAAGCCCTGTGGGGCTGTTTTGATATGTATCTACAGCATCCAGTGTGATCATTATAATAGTTACATGTTACATACTGTGACAGACCCAGACCAGTGTGGTACAGGAGTCTGGTAGAGGGCAAATATACTGGTCACTGGATGAGTAGTTTTCTGTTCCCTGAGTGACCAGAGCAGGGGCTGCACTAGAGTAATCAGGAACCAGCTAGAACCAATTAAGACAGGCAGGATAATTAAGACACTTGGAGCCAATTAAGAAACTGCTAGAATCAATTAGGACAGGCTAGCTAATCAGGGCACCTGCGTTTAAAAAGGACCTCACTTCAGTTTGTGGTGTGCATGTGAGGAGCTGGGAGCAAGAGGCACGAGGAGCTGAGAGTGAGAAGACATATTGCTGGAAGACTGAGGAATACAAGCATTATCAAACACCAGGAGAAAGGTCCTGTGGTGAGGATAAAGAAGGTGTTGGGAGGAGGCATGAAGTAGCCCAGGGAGTTGTAGCTGTCGCACAGGAGGCACTCTAGACAGCTGCAGTCCACAGGGCCCTGGGCTGGAACCCGGAGTAGAAGGCGGGCCCGGGTTCCCCCCAAACCTCCCAACTCCTGATCAGACACAGGAGGAATTGAGCTGGACTGTGGCTTCTACCAGAGGGGAAGGTCTCTGGGCTGTTTCCCGACCCACATGGTGAATCTGTGAGGCGAGAAAATCCGCCAGTAAGCGCAGGACCCATCAAGGTAGAGGAGGAACTTTGTCACAATACATAGTTCCCAAGGATAGTTCAGGAGTACTGTGTTTTGTTGATACTGTGGTTATGACATTAAGTCATATGGTATTGCACTCTCCATGTAACTAACTCATTTTGCCCCTGGAAAAGGAGACTACAGTACATAAACTCTATTCAATGTCATCAATTTGTATTACTCAGTTCAGTAGGATTGCTGTACTCCACTTGAAGTTCTGACCTGGAACACCATCCCTTTGAAAGTGATTTTATTAAAACAGCTTTACAATGGTAAATTTTTTGGACTTGGAAGACAACATATTGGAAAATGATATTCTTTTTGATCTTTTGAGTGTTTGAGTTTTTCAACCTTTGATACCTGATTATTGACTTTATAAATTCAGCGTTTTTTACACACTGACGTTTGCTGCCTAATAGGTGACTGATCTTATTACATTGGAATTTCTTTTCTCACATTTGCTTTTCAACCTCTTTTTTATTTCTCTTACTATGTCCTTTAATATTTAATAATCTACATCAAGAGCGTATGGAGTTTCTGACCACTCTGAACTATTATTATAACCTAGAAACTTTAAATTTGGTTACTGACCCAGCAAGCCACATGAAAAATTAGTTTCTAGACCCCTTTGGGACACAACAATCTGCTGTTCTACATACAAGCATCTCACATCTGTAGCCAAAGGCTAATGCCCATCTTTAATATAAAAATAGTTGGCTGCCCACATTCTTGCTCTTGGTACAAGTGAGGAAAAAAGATGATCACTCAGGTAAAAAGAAAAAACAGAATATTTTTATCTTTCATTTTCACTGCTGATATTTACCCCAAATACACCAGTCAGTTCAAGATATAAGGAAATAAGGGAACTTGACCTGCCCACACTCTGATACATTCAGAGTATGTGAAAGGTGCAATGGAGGCTGTCATGGAGGTTGCAAAAAAGCAAATATTTTAAGGCTAAAAAGGTCTGACGCGTTCACAAGGTATTCCAACACCCTAAATCTGCCCAGCCAAGGACTCTCCACACAGACAGTAACAGGTGCCAGGGCAAATCCTTGCTGTAATCACGCTAATCTCCAGTTTAGTTGAGACAAGTAACACCATTTTGGAATCTATTAATGGGAGCTAAGAACAGAATGTACACATGGGGTGGGATTTTCAACAGTGAGGAGCACTCAGTCCTACTTCAGCCAATCGCTCAGACAAACAAGTTTGGTTACAATTTGCAGGAGATAATGCTGCCCGCTTCTTGTTTACAATGTCACCTGAAAGTGAGAACAGGTATTTGCATGCCACTGTTGTAGCTGGCGTTGCAAGATATTTACGTACCAGATGCCCTAAAGATTCATATGTCCCTTCATGCTTCAATCACCATTCCGGAGAACATGTGTCTGTACTGATGACGGGTTCTGCTCTATAACAATCCAAAGCAGAGCGGACCGACGCATGTTCATTTTCATCATCTGAGTCAGATGCCGCCAGCAGAAGGTTGATTTCTTTTTTGGTAGTTTGGGTTCTGGAGTTTCTGCATCTGAGTGTTGCTCTTTGAAGACTTCTGAAAGCATGCTCCACACCTTGTCCCTCTCAGATTTTGGACGGCACTTCAAATTCTTAAACCTTGGGTCAAGTGCTGTAGCTATTTTTAGAAATCTCACATTGGTACCTTCTTTGCTTTTTATCAAATCTGCTGTGAGAAAATGTTCTTAAATCAAACATGTGCTGGGTCATCATCCGAGACTGCTATAACATGAAATATATGGCAGAATGCCGGTAAAACGGAACAGGAGACATACAATTCTCCCTCAAGGAATTCAGTCACAAATTTAACTAACACATTTTTTTTTTTAATGAGCATCTTCAGCATGGAAGCATGTCCTCTGGAATGGTGGCCGAAGCATGAAGGGGCATATGAATGTTTAGCATATCTGGCACGTAAATACCTTGTAACACTGGCAACAAAAGTGCCATGCAAATACCTGTTCTCACTTTCTGGTGACATTGTAAATAAGAAGCAGGCAACAGTAACTCCCGCCAATGTAAACAAACTTGTTTGCCTTAGTGATTGGCTGAACAAGAAGTAGGACTGAGTGGACTTGTAGGCTCTAAAGTTTTACATTGTTTTGTTTTTCAGTGCAGTTATGTAACAAGAAAATCTACATTTGTAAGTTACACTTTAACAATAAAGAGATTGCACTACAGTACTTGTATGAGGTGAATTAAAAAATATATTTCTTTTATCATTTTTATAGTGCAAATATTTGTAATAAAAAATAATAATACAAAGTGAGCACTGTACACTTTGTATTCTGTGTTGTAATAGAAATGAATATATTTGAAAATGTAGAAAAACATCCAAAATATTTAATATATTTCAATTGATATTCTATTGTTTAACAGTGTGATTAATCACGATTAATTTTTAAAATTGCAATTAATTTTTTGGAGTTAATTGTGTGAGTTAACTGCAATTAATTGACAGCCCTACAAATAACTATAACTATATATATATATATATATATATATATATATATAAAATCAGCCTTTCTAAATGTACCCCCTGTTCTCAACCACACTAATCAAACTAACAGGCAGTAATCCCTGGATAAATAGTGTGCTACCGCTGCCCCACCATTCTTCTAGTGTAGACCCTTTCAACATAATCTGTTCAACTCATCAATGCTATGCAAATATAATTAGGCAAATAATCCAGTATTGCCAAAGTAATGCCAAGCATTACATAATCATGAGTCAGACCCCCAAATACCAGATTAGTATTCATGTTATTAGTATTACTATTAGTATTAGTAAATCATGAGATTTTTAAAATAATTCTTGGCTCTTTTATTTGCCTTCTGTTTGACTGAGCCTTTGGTGTCTATATTTTCAAACTTTTCTCTACAACCATGAGAGCTAAAAGCCTATATTTTAAAACTTGAAAGCTAAGGCCTGGTCTACACTATGAGTTTAATTCGAATTTAGCAGCGTTAAATCGAATTAACCCTGCACCCGTCCACACAACGAAGCCATTTATTTCGAAATAAAGGGCTCTTAAAATCAATTTCTGTACTCCTCCCCGACGAACGGAGTAGCACCAAAATCGATATTGTCATTTCGAATTAGGGTTAGTGTGGCCGCAATTCGATGGTATTGGCCTCCGGGAGCTATCCCACAGTGCACCATTGTGACCGCTCTGGACAGCAATATGAACTCGGATGCACTGGCCAGGTAGACAGGAAAAGCCCCGCGAACATTTGAATTTCATTTCCTGTTTGCCCAGCACAGGAGAGCATAGGTGACCACAGAGAGCTCATCAGCACAGATAACCATGCAGGCCGATAATCGAAAAAGAGCACCAGCATGGACCGTACGGGAGGTACTGGATCTGATCGCTATATGGGGAGAGGATTCAGTGCTAGCAGAACTTTGTTCGAAAAGACGAAATGCCAAAACTTTTGAAAAAATCTCCAAGGGCATGATGGAGAGAGGCCACAATAGGGACTCAGAGCAGTGCCGCGTGAAAGTCAAGGAGCTCAGACAAGCCTATCAGAAAACAAAGGAGGCAAACGGTCGCTCCGGGTCAGAGCTGCAGACATGCCGCTTCTACGCTGA
Source organism: Emys orbicularis (assembly GCF_028017835.1). Classification (NCBI taxonomy): domain Eukaryota; kingdom Metazoa; phylum Chordata; order Testudines; family Emydidae; genus Emys; species Emys orbicularis. The sequence goes on along the minus strand of NC_088683.1, from coordinate 26,541,923 downwards.
GCTGCATGCAATTCTAGGGGGGGCCGCCACCACTACCCCACCTTTGACCGTGGATTCCGAGGCGGGGGTAATCTCATCAGCCACACCGGACGGGGAAGAGGAGGAGGAGGAGGAGGAGGAGGACGAGCTTGCGGAGAGCACACAGCACTCCATTCTCCCCAACAGCCAGGATCTTTTTCTCAGCCTGACTGAAGTACCCTCCCAAGCCTCCCAAGCCAGTACCCAAGACCATGACCCCATGGAAGGGACCTCAGGTGAGTTTACCTTTTAAAATATAAAACATGGTTTAAAAGCAAGCGTTTTTTAATGATTAATTTGCCCTGAGGACTTGGGATGCATTCGCGGCCAGTACAGCTACTGGAAAAGTCTGTTAACGTGTCTGGGGATGGAGCGGAAATCCTCCAGGGACATCTCCATGAAGCTCTCCTGGAGGTACTCCAAAAGCCTTTGCAGAAGGTTTCTGGGCAGTGCAGCCTTATTCCGTCCTCCATGGTAGGACACTTGACCACGCCATGCTAGTAGCAAGTAATCTGGTATCATTGCATGACAAAGCCTGGCAGCGTATGGTCCCGGTGTTTGCTGGCATTCAAGCAACATCCGTTCTTTATCTCGCTGTGTAATCCTCAGGAGAGTGATATCGCTCATGGTAACCTGGTTGAAATACGGGAATTTAATTAAGGGGACAGAGGTGGTCGTTCCTACTGGGCTGTTTCCCTGTGGCTGAAAAGAAATCCTTCCCTGCAGTTAGCCAAGCGCGGGGGGGGGGAGAGGCGGGAAGCTTGGCGCTGAGCTTTTCGCCTTTGGCTAGCAGGGATCTTCCCTGATACCAGCCATGCGGTGGGGGGAGGGGTACAGCAATCATCCCAGATAATTCATGGCGGGTGGGGGGGGGGGGCGGGGAGTTAGTTTGGTTTCTGCAGGGATCTTCCCTGATACCAGCCACGCGGTGGGGGGAGGGATAAAGCGATCATCCCAGAGAATTGGATGCGGGGGGGGGGTTTCGTTTGTTTTCTGCTGCTGAAGGTTAACAGGAAAACCGCAGCAGTCAATGGACTTTGCTTGGTATGTGGGAAAGGAGGCCGCAGAAGCCGAAAGACAATGGCTTACCATGGCCGCATGCAAGCAGAATTCTGTTGCCCGGACCTGCGTCTGTGATCTCTAACACCAAAGCCACAGGCACTCAATATTAAGATGGAAAATGCGACCTTGTACTGAAATCACATGTGCTATGTAATGTGAATAGTGTTTTTCACCGTGAAAGAGTATAAGCATTGTTCTGTAAAATGTATCTTTTTAAAAACTTCTCTCCTTTTTTCCATCCCTCCAGCAGCTGCAAATTTTTCAAGCCTCCCTCCTCCGTCCCGAAGGCTATCTCAGATAAGGCGGCGGAGAAAGAGGACGCGAGACGAGATGTTCTTGGAAATAATGGAATGAACCCGCAATGAAAGAGCTCATTTGAATGAGTGGAAGGACACGGTATCTAAGTACAGGAAAGATGCCAGTGAACGTGAGGTCATGAGGGACGCTCGAGATGAGAGGTGGCAGGCTGCAACGCTGGGGCTGCTACGTGATCAAACGGACATGCTCCGGCGTCTGGTGGAGCTTCAGGAATGGCAGCAGGATAACAGAGTGCCGCTGCAGCCGCTGTATAACCTCCCTCCCCGCTCACCATGTTCCATAGCCTCCTCACCCAGACGTGTAAGAACGCGGGGGCGGGAGGCTCCGTGCACCCTCCCACTCCACCCCAGTGGACAGCCCAACCAAAAGGCTGTCATTATATTGAATTTTTTCAGTGGCCTTTTACTTCCCTCCTATCCTCCTCCCAAACCTCATCCGGGTTACCTTGTCGGTTCTCTCTCTATGTTTATAATCAATTAATAAAGAATACATGATTTTTAAACGATAGTGACTTTATTTCATTTAAAAGCAAGCTGTGATTTAAGGGGGGAGGGTGGTTTGCTTACAGGGAATGAGTCAATCAAGGGGGCGGGTTTTCAACAAAACAGAACTTTCACACCGTAGCCTGGCCAGTCATGAAACTCGTTTTCAAAGCTTCTCTGATGTGCAGTGCTTCCTGGTGTGATCTTCTAATCGCCCTGGTGTCTGGCTGCGCATAATCAGCAGCCAGGCGATTTGCCTCAGCCTCCCACCCTGCCATAAAGGTCTCCCCCTTACTCTCACAGAGATTGTGGAGCACACAGCAAGCAGCAATAACAATGGGGATATTGGTTTGGCTGAGGTCTGACCGAGTCAGTAACGAGCGCCAGCGACCTTTTAAACGGCCAAATGCACATTCTACCACCATTCTGCACTCCTGTCCAGGCTGCCTGTGTATGGCTTCATGAGCCATGGCATTAAGGGGTAGGCTGGGTCCCCAAGGATAACTATAGGCATTTCAACATCCCCAACGGTTATTTTCTTGTCCGGGAAGTAAGTCCCTTGCTGCAGCCGTTTAAACAGAGTAGTGTTCCTGAAGACGCGAGCATCATGAATCCTTCCCGGCCAGCCCACGTTGATGTTGGTGAAACGTCCCTTGTGATACACAAGTGCTTGCAGCACCATTGAAAAGTACCCCTTTCGGTTTATGTACTGGGTACCGTGGTGCTCCGGTGCCAAGATAGGGATATGGGTTCCATCTATTGCCCCACCACAGTTAGGGAATCCCATTGCAGCAAAGCCATCCACTATGACCTGCACATTTCCCAGAGTCACTACCTTTCCTAGCAGCAGCTCAGTGATTGCTTTGGCTACTTGTATCACAGCAGCCCCCACAGTAGATTTGCCCACTCCAAATTGATTCCCGACTGACCGGTAGCTGTCTGGCGTCGCAAGCTTCCACAGGGCTATCGCCACTCGCTTCTCAACTGTGAGGGCTGCTCTCATCTTGGTACTCTGGCGCTTCAGGGCAGGGGAAAGCAAGTCACAAAGTTCCATGAAAGTGCCCTTACGCATGCGAAAGTTTCGCAGCCACTGGGAATCGTCCCACACCTGCAACACTATGCGGTCCCACCAGTCTGTGCTTGTTTCCCGGGCCCAGAATCGGCGTTCCACGGCTATAACCTGCCCCATTAACAGCATGATCTCCAAAGCACTGGGGCCCGCGGTTTGATAGAATTCCATGTCCATGTCCTCATCACTCTCGCCGCCGCACTGCCGTAGCCTACTCCTCGCCACCTGGTTTTGCAGGTTCTGGTTCAGCATAAACTGCACGATAACGCGTGAGGTGTTTACAATGTTCATGACTGCTGTCTTGAGCTGAGCAGGCTCCATGCTTGCCGTGGTATGGCGTCTGCACTGTTCACCCAGGAAAAAGGCGCGAAATGGTTGTCTGCCGTTGCTTCCCTGGAGCGGGGGAGGATATACCCAGAACCACCCGCGACAATGTTTTTGGCCCCATCAGGCATTGGGATCTCAACCCAGAATTCCAATGGGCGGAGGAGACTGCGGGAACTATGGGATAGCTATGGGATAGCTACCCACAGTGCAACGCTCCGGAAATCGACGCCAGCCCCGGTACCTGGACGCACACCGCCGAATTAATGTGCTTAGTGTGGCCGCATACATTTGACTTTATACAATCTGTTTCCAAAATTCGAATTATATAAATTCGGATTAATCCCGTAGTGTAGACATACCCTAAGATTCTGATGTTGTTTTCTGACTGTAGGAGTTGGGGCTTTAACCGAAAAAACCAAACATCATGAAACTCATGTTTTGTTTTATTTTGTTTTGTTGTTGTCGATTTTTTTTAATTGCAAGATTTGTCAACAAGCCTACTACAACTTTTCCATTGCAACAAAGAAACCTATAACAGTGAGAAACTGTTAAGAGACCGCTAAACTGGTAATTCCAGTTGCACTTATTGTCTTCCACAAGCAAAGTTATGCACTTATTTAAATTTTATCAAACCACAAAATATATTAAAGCCTTACAGAGATTATTACTTCCCCCCCAAAGTAACATCCACAAAGAGATAGGCACTGTAGAAACAACCAAAGTCCTTGGGCAAAGTGTTCAAAAGTGCTTAACCCAGGGATTGGCAACCACTGGGACATGGCCCGCCAGGGTAAGTCGGTTTTTTTACCTGCTGCGTCCGGTTCGTGGCTCCAGGCCAATAGGGGCGTGGGAAGCAGCAGCCAGCACATCCCTCAGCCCGCGCTGCTTCCCGCAGCCCCCATCGGCCAGTGGGAGCCGCGATTGGCCGAACCTGCGGACACGGCAGGTAAACAAACTGGCCCGGCCCACCGGGGTGCTTACCCTGGCGGGCTGTGTGCCAAAGGCTGCCGATGCCTGGTTTAAGACCTAAAATTTCAAAAGGGGCTAGTGATTTTGTGTGCGTCAATTTTGTACGCCCAATTTAAGACATGTTAAACGATCCTAATTTTCAGAGGACAGGTGCTCACACTTTCTCGAAATCAGGCCTTCTTAATGTGTTTCAACTTGGGCTACAATAATTGAGGCATCCAAAATCACTGGACACTTTTGAAAATTTAGGCTTAAGTGACTTAGGAGCCTATATTACTGCACCACCTGTTGCTTACCCCAAACACCTTTTCAAGATCTGAAGATATGTTTCCTCTGAAATGTATAAAGGGAGAACATTAATGAGCATTCTCAGTTTGCTAGCAGCTTGCTTCCCCTCAATAAATCTTATTTTGTGCACAGCTGAAGTTATCATTTGTTCTACTCAGAGGCAGAAAATTTCAATGGTATTTTCATACAGTAGATAACAAGAAATATTGGCTTAAAGCTTAAGATCACTTAAGATTCAGATTTCCCCCTCTTTGGTAATAAATTATTACAACCTCCATCAAAGGAAGGAGAAAGTCCTTCATATTATAGTGCCCCTTGATATATATTAGCTAAAACTAGGGCCACGTGATTTTCTGGGGCCTGCTGATATATAGAGTTCTGCAGATCCGCGGATATCCATGGACCATATTTGCGGATCATGAATCGGATGCAGATACAAATTTTGTATCCATACAGGGCTCCACTGTTATATATTCAAATTAATACGATTTAATTAATGTAGCCTTGCAAATAACCGACTTACTTTTCTATCAAACTCAGAAAACCCTCTTTACATTACTACACCTGCTCTACCATATCTCTAAAGTCCGCAGACAACTTTTCAAAATGTCATTTAGCACAATACATTTCCCCTTTGTTTTCTTTCCTGGGGAATTCTTCAGAAAAAGTGGCTATTCTATATTTCAAGTCAGTGAATCAAATACGAGAGCCTTATTATTAAAAAGGGATAGAGAAATGTATAACCATTAGTACCATCCAGATAAGGCTAAGACTAATCAAATCTCATGCTTTGAGGGATAAACTGAGTGTCTGCAAGTGGTCAGGAAAGAATTCCTTCTTCGTCTCCCATATCCATCTGTGTAAAATTGGATAGATGCGGGGACGGGGCGGGGGGTATTAAATTCCTCAGAAGCATCAGGTATTGGCCACTATTGGAGACAGGACCTAAGAGGAAATGGATCAATAGTCGGATCCAATATGGCAAATTGTACATTTCTTTTCTTTTCTGTACCTTGTGACCACTGCAGTGGTATGCAACCACACTGCAGTACCTTGCACTAGGCACCTCACAAATTATTTACTACCATCCCTGGAGTGTTATAGTTTTTAGTAACATGTTCAACAGTTCTGGACAGTAGCCATATTTATGGATTATGTGTTAAGATACTATGATGAAGGGTATGGTATAAGAAAATTAGATAGTGATGACAAATAAAACAGATTTGACAGTGATTAAGATATTAAATAAACTAGATTTACACTACTGGATAAGAGATTAGAATCTGCATGTAATTCCTCAGTGGCTTCATTGTTTTTCTGTAGAAGTCTAAACAGAAGATGTAAAAATCACTTTGTATTTGTTTTGGTTTGTTGCACAATAGATAATACTCTGTTTTAGTTACGTATAACCACCTTCTGAAACTTATAGTAATAGCTTACTCATCATTATACAATAGCATTAGCTATATTTATGGGGACACTCAAATTGAGTCATTCCAAACTTTAAATGTTACGTTAGAAATCCCTTGGCATTCTAATGACAAGGAAATATGTATGAATCTGGAAGATTATTTTCCTTTTATTTCAATTATAATACCATCTGCCAAAACTCACTGAGTCTCAAAATGTTTCTTTTCTGACAGCTTCAGAAAGGAACTTTGCATGAGAAACAGGCATCTGTTCTTTACTTAATCTACAAATGACACATTTTGTTTGCATTCACAAGGGCATTTTGCAAATTTAGCGTCAATTAATATGCCAATTGGTGACACTGACAATCAGATTCTTAACTAAGTCACATTTCCTTCAACAGTTTTAACTCTATGGAATAAAAATAGACTGTAGTAAAAAGGTCTAATCACATTTTGAGTATTCATTTATTAATATTCTCTACCTGTTATAATGTTCGAACATACCAGCACTTATATTACATATGGGAAGGAAAAATAATATTTGCACATTAACATTCTAATGGTTTGCATCAATTCCTTTTTTTTGTTTTGTTTTGTGAGATGTCATGAAACTGAAAATTGGCAGCAGGACCGGCTCCAGCGTTTTTGCCACACAAGCGGGAAAAAAAAAACAAAAACGATCAGCGGCAGCTCTACCACCGCCGCTTCATTCTTCGGCAGCAATTTGGCGGCAGGTCCTTCCCTCCGAGAGGGACTGAGGGACACGCCGCTGAATTGCCGCCCAAGAGCTATACGTGCCACCCCTTTCCGTTGGCCGCCCCGAGCACCTGCTTGCTGCACTGGTGCCTGGAGCCGGCCCTGATTGGCAGCAATTTGCATCACATACATTCCCTTCCCCTCCAATGTAGAAAACTGCAGGAGGCTAAAGTTGTGTAAACCTTTTCTTAGTGAGACCTAAACCACACAAAGCTCAGCTGTAGTTCATGGGAACCTTTCCTCCCCATTCCCCCATTTTATAAACTTCATACACTAACTCAGGCCACCTGCCCCACAGAAGAGGCCTCTTGAATATTTGGAAGAAATGTTTGAGATTCACTTTTCCAGTCTCCTGAAAACTAAAGCTACTCTCAGAAGACACTGAGGTGCAGGCAGTTTGGTAAACAACTGCTCTCTCCCACCCAAAGACACACAAAGGAAGAGGGGAGCACAGCCATGTTGGAAGGCAAGGAGGACTTGTTTGTGGGGCATGGTGTGTGTGTGTATCAGACTGTCATTTATGGCAGAAACCAGGCAAAACTCATGACCATTTTTTAGTTTTCCAGTTCCCTTGTGGGCTAGGTGAAGGTCTCCAGACTTAGAGATACAAAGACACACTTCCTAGGGTGAAGCCATGTAATGCAACTTACATGAACTTACTGCATTGGTTGTAAGTATTATTATTCCTATTATAACTTTCAGAAAACCACCAGTGCTACAGCCTCCATGACACGTGTGAAACAAAGGAGCTCTTGTTGTCATTAGCTCAGTCAAATTCAAAGGGTAGGGGAAAGGGAGAGAAAAATAAAGAAGGAAAAATGGAGTAGAGCATGGGAAAGAACTGACAGGAGAGTGACAACGAAAGATGGGAGACTCACACATCTGTCAACTGAGCAAGGGATCTGGACAACTCACAGCCATGTTGAAGCAGGGGCTTCTTCAGGAAGATATCCAACCTCAGTTGGATCCAACCTCAGTTGGATCCAGCCCCAGTTGTTGTTTGACAGTCCCCCCCCATAAATTAGAATGAGGTTCTCTCTTCCCTCACCTCCTCTGTTCTCAAATTTCCTCTCTTCAGCATCCCTTTTGAAAATGGCCCAGTCATCTCTAACTAAAGAGAAAAAGAGAGTAGCAGTATGGAAAAAAAAATTACTCTCTCCACCTATGTTCCTTTATTGCTAAACAGCAGAGTTTATCCTGCAGCAGCAGCTGCGTGAAATTAATTCAGACTGTAACTACAAAGAGAAAAACAAATATATTTTTATAAGTTTATAGTTTGTTAACAGACCGGCAAGTGACTGCCTCTGTCAAAGGTGCTGCAGGTGCACAGTGCCAACTTTGTTTTATAAATATCGCATCTTCACGAGCCAGGGAGGGCTGACTTTCACTAATATCAGTGGAAGGGAGAAAAAATAAGCCCCTAAAATGCATGTAGCGTACAGTTCTCCACATTTATAAGGGTTTTTATGGAAGATTGGGGGCTTATTTTGTTCTCATTGTACGATTATAATCTTTCTGTGGGAAAATAGACCAGTGAACCAGATGTGAAGCTAGTCTGCGAAATGCAAGGACCTAATTACATATCAAAGAAGAAAACAGGGACCAGACTATATCCACAAATCCTGTCTGTAATTCAGTACAAAAGGCAGGTCTAGGAATTGATCATATATATATTCTCAAAAAGAACAGGAGTACTTGTGGCACCTTAGAGACTAACAAATTTATTAGAGCATAAGCTTTCGTGGGCTACAACCCACTTCTTGCATCCGAAGAAGTGGGTTGTAGCCCACAAAAGCTTATGCTCTAATAAATTTGTTAGTCTCTAAGGTGCCACAAGTACTCCTGTTCTTTTTGCGGATACAGACTAACATGGCTGCTACTCTGAAACCTATATATATTCTGTAAGCATACAGAATTTTCTTCAAAGAAATTAAGTTCTGCAGGCAAAAACATACCTAATTATTGATCAGACAAGTAAAGAACGAACACAGGGAGAGTTACACACTAACTGAAATACCAAGGGAAATAACTTTCCTAAGGCATAGGAATAAACTAGTTATGTTGCTACATTTGGGCTGAAGGTCATGAGTTATAATCCTACACTAGGATTGGGTTTTACAGAAGCATAGACAATGCAATACAGCACTAAATCATGAGAGGTGTCAGCCTTTGGATGAGATGCAAAATTAAGGTCCTTTCTGCCTTGCTATGTTTGCTGTCCAGATGAAAATGGAAGACCCCATGGCCCTTCTCAGTAAGAATAGGGGAAAACCCCAGAGTAACAACCAACATTGTATTTCAATCAAAACACAATCTAATGAGTAGGAACTATTGCCAGGTGCATACTGGCTGCTCCATTCAGCTATAAGAACAATGTGATACAAAAGTCTGTAACTCACATGGGATAAAGTGCTTTGAAATATCTTGAGTGTGACAGGGATTATATAAAACCAAAATTCCATTTGATTTATCTGTGTCTATCTAAGGCTCTCCAGAGAATTCTTGAAGTTCCATGTCTTCTTTTACCAAGAATAATTAAAACCATTTACCTATTTCAGGGCCATGATCTCAAACATTACAAAGATGGCATTATTTTTCCTATATTCATGACCATTGTACTTTAAATACTCAGAGGCTGAAGTGTAATGACTATTCTTTGTGCACATTTCTAGAGGCCAGGCCTCTGACTGATAAATACTACATTTCCTGCTTACCTCAGACAACTGGGAATCTTGTACTCAACTCCATTCTCAGATCCATCAAGGCTATTTTCACTTCCCCTCAGAGTACAGATATAAAAAAAATGGTGGGAGAATGCAATTTTATCAGACAATATTTCTGATCTAAACTTCATCTGCTGTTTCATTTGAAGTTCTGACTTCTGACTTTCAGTTATCAGAGTTCTGAAATGATTCAGTAAAGTGAACTGAGATAGCTACTGCATTTATTAATCCCCAACATCCCCATCCCCATATGTTAGGGCAGCAAACTAAATGAGACACTGAAGTAGACAATGAAGTTCATGTAGAATACCTGATTAAGGTACTGTGTAACTATCAAAAAACTTGTGGTCCATATCTAGTCATGAGAGCTCTTTTACTGATTCTAAATCCTGTTTGTTCAGACAACCACATCTGACTCCAGCAGGCAGACTGAACTTGTGGACGCGGCAGGTAAACAAACCTGCCCGGCCAGCCAGGGTGCTTACCCTGGTGGGCTGCATGCCAAAAGTTGCCGATCCCTGATATAGGCAGATAGATGAACAGTGAGAAGAGCGTTTGACTTTCTGTGCAATATGCCTTCGAAGATATTAGGAGGGATCCGATGTCATCTTCTTTTAGGATCTCATCTTTACCACCACCAAAACTGGGAGAATTTATTACTTTTTATTTTATAAAAAGTGTTTTCTCACAAGCGTGGAAGTTCTGGCCTGGCTATACTGGTGCTGACCTTACTCTAGGTAAAGTTTGCCATTCCCGTTGGTTCCTCACATGCTGCGAGGCTGTTTATGAGAGGCTCAGGTTGGGAGCTACAACAGCAAAGCATTGTGAGGCACCATGTTTGTGGGGCAAGCGGTGACAACCCGTCACTGGTCTGGACTGTACACTTCCACAGTGCTCAAGAGCCACTGGTCCTAAGTAACTCAGGGCCAAGCACTGTGGAAGTAGGACAGACAGTTTGAGATGAGGAAGTTTGGGTTTGGGAGATGGTGCTTTGACCTGACTGGCCCATCAAAACAACTGCTTTGGATTTCCAGGGTGTCTGGAAGGGACCACAGCTGGAATCAAAGCAGCAGGAGAGGGAAGCTGACACCTATAACCCTAGGGCCTCTTTTTGACAGATCATGTCAAGGAGGAGTAAAATATCGGTGCATCTGCTGGGGCCAATAGTGCTTCCTGACCAGGGCAGGTGTGTACAGACCTAAGGACTTCAAGGTGTCTCTAGAGTCCTTGAGTCCATGGAGCTTGCTGCCCGTCTGGTCCGAGAATAGAGAAGGACTCTCAAATGGCAGGTCTGGAGAGTATTCTTGACTTCATAGGGATGTGATCTATGCATGGCAACTGTGGAAGCCATGGTTCTGGCTGCCGACTCAGCTGCATCCAGCCCTGGCTTCAGTGAAGTTCCTGCAACTAGTCTACCCTCATTGACCAGAGAGGAGAACTCCTGCCTAGTGTTCTCGGGGAGCAGCTCTCTGAAGTTTTCCATGAAGCCCCACAAATTAAAATTGTACCACTCCAACAGAGCCTGTTTGTTAGCAATACACATCTGCAAACCCCTTGTCGAACATATCTTTCTGCTGAATGACTCTTGCCGCTTAGCATCTTTTGATTGGGGGTGGTAGCCTGGTGCCTCTGTTGCTCTCTCTCATTAGCCACTGTGATGACTAATGAGCCCAGAGGTAGGCGAATATAAAAGTTCTCAAAACCCTGGGAGGGTACAGAGTACTTTCTTTCCGCTCTCATAGAGGTGGGAGGCAAAGAAGATGAAGTCTACCATAAAGCCTTCATAGGTTCTAATATTGCCTCGTTAATTGGCAGAGCTACCCTGGAGGGACCTGTGATGGGTTCCCCCCAGTGTGTCACCTGGAACTGGGGTACCACTGAGCCCTCTGACCCACCAGCCTGGGCTCCCTCTCACACTGTGCTGCTGTGACAAGCTGCAAAGCCTTCCAAGTTTGCACTTTCACCACCATCCACACAGGCAGGGACACACCCAGCTGCAGTAACATGCAGGCTCTCTAACCACCAGCCTCCCAGTCTAGGACCCCAGATCAGTACCGTCCTGCCCTGGTCAAATCTGCCCAGTATATGAGTTTAATACCCAGTCCACCTCTCCCTCAATGTGAAGAGGTCCGTGCACACTTGTAGTAACCAAGTTGAGATTTTTCCCCAGGCACCTTAGTCAAATGCACACTGATTTGTATTAAAACATAAAATAAATGTATTAACTACAAAAGGATAGATTCTAAGTGATTATAAGTGATAGCAAACAGACCAAAGCAGATTACAGAGTAAATAACAAAACCGCAAACTGAGCTGACCATACTAGATAGGTAGTATATAAATTATCAAATTCTCACCCTGAGTGATAAACGGGCTGGCAGCATCAAGGCACAAGCTGCCTCTGCTTTACATCTTGGGTTTCCCAGGTTTTCATACACATGCTAGAAATCCCTTTAGCCTGGGATCAAGTCCCCCAGTTCAGTCTTTGTTCCTCAGGTGTTTCCAGATGTGTTGTTGTAAGGAGAGTGAGGTACCCTCATGATGTCATTTCCCCCTTTTATATCTTCTTCCCACTTGCTTGAAAGCTTACTGTGACCTGGATCAAACAGTTCCCATTGTGTAGTCCTATTTCTGAGAGGTTTCTATTGTACACAGTTCCTGGGGCAATCCTGTGCTTGTATGTCCTCAATAAGCCATTAACATTGTTTGGCCTTTTTACTGTTGTACCTGAAAGGCTGCTTGTGGGTGTTTTCAACCTAACAACATGTTTCAGTAACCCATACATATCCAAACTTCATAACTTCACATATGATGATAGCACATACAATCCAATGAGATATTAATATCTAGCAGATCAAGATTTTTAGAATGATACCTCACAAGGCATACTTTGTACAAAACATATCCTAATTATATGACAAGGGTGAATAAGAGGGTGTGAGGGTGTCACAGGACCCATACTGGATAAAATGTCCACCAGGTGATGTAAGGACTTCCTAATCTCCTCAATTTGTACACTGAAGTCTGCAGCTGCTCTCTTTAACAGCTCCTGACAAACTGTAAAATCATCAGGAGGAGGTGAAGTTGTCCTGGATTAAACGGCTTCGTCTGGAGAGGATGAAGAGGAAGCCAAGACTGGAAGTGGTAGAATCTTTTCTATTGGCTGTTGCTCTGGTTCTGGAACCTTTTCTTGATGCTTGGTACCAGGCCCAATACTGGACTCTTGGGACAGAGCCACTCGGTGCACAGACTCTGCCCTTTTAGACAAAGGCACTGAGTACACATGGTGTGGGGAAGATCTGGAAGCTGGAGGGAAACCACAGGGTTCCAAAATGGCCACTGGTCTCGGCCACAATCCCATGAATTCCCACAGTTCCATTGAATGGTCATGGTAGTAGGAGTGAAGAGAGGATCTTTGAGGAGACCAACAGGTCCTGCTTTGGGGTTGTGAGGTATAAGATGTCACCTCTGAGTCCGATGAAGAAGATTCCTTTTCCTCTGACCATGATGGCGCTGATCCATTTGGTGCCAGGGACTCGTGCTGAAAGCCGGGCAATAGGCGGAGTGACATCATCATTGCAGGCTTCCCCTTGCATAGTATTGAGGGACCACCTGCCTGGGAAGCAGGGAACTGTGGTACTGGAGGTTAAATCACTATCAGATAGGGCAGCGTTGCCAAGGGATTGAATTCTTGTAAGGAAGGAGACACCCGCATAGAAAGGCAGAGCAGATTTCTTGCTGCCACAAACACCTCTGGGGTAGTCGGCACTGAGTCGGTTCCTTGTTGCAGTGCCGAAGAAGTTGATAGTGCTGAAGAAGTTGACTTGATGGTGGGCTTGATGGTGCTCCTTGCCACACTGGAGCCAACTTAGGCACCTGTTTAGGTTTCAGGTGCACTCTACTTGACTCCTTCTCACCCCTCTACCAGACTTAGTGGGTGGAGACCTTCCCCTGGCCAGGGTTCTATCAGATGGATGAGGTTCTGGAACAACCTCCCAATAGGAGTATTGGGGCAAACAATTAATTTTAAGAGGGAGCTAGACATTTATGAGTGCAATTGTACAACAGGGCTGCTTGTGCTCAGCAGTGCAGGGACTCACTTCCAGTTTATGTCTCACAATTATTTTCCTGACATTGCAGGGGCCTCGGGCACTGGTGCATCTCAGTCCATCCTGTTCTCTGCTGTGGCACATAACAGTCTAGTGTCCTGAGTCTGTAATACTTTGGTCTAATTTCTGTTGTTGGGTTTAATGTGCTGGTGCTGGGTGCTGCTGATGGCCTGCAATGTGCATGAGGTCAGACTGGATGATCTGGTAGTCCCTTCTGGTCTTGAAGTCAACGATCTTTCATCTCTTAATGATCTCATCGGTCATTTATGAAGCCCTTTGAGTTATTTGGACTCCAGAGTGTTTTACTGGGGTAAGACACCATTTTCATTACTAGTATTGCAGGTACCCCCTTGAAAATAGGTAATCAGCTGAACTGGACAATGGAAAGCAAATGATTGTGCATCTGCAAACCATGAAACCATTAAAGTAAACTCTGAATTACAGTATGCTCCATTCCAGCAGCCATCTCAGAACATATTGCAGACTGATGATATCAACAGATTGTCTTTCACCTCTAACAAAGAAAAACATCTTACATACCCAGGTGTAGTTTGGGGGAGTGCAGGGGGGGCATTGCCCCCCCAAATTGAGGCAAGGTGTGTGTGGGGGGGGTTATGAGAGGTCATGTGCCACTTCCTTCCCCCTCCGCCCCTGATTTCTGTGAGCACCGAGCTGTCCCGCAGGGCTTGCTCTGCTCATCCTGCAGGGAGGAGGGGACATGGGGTGGGGGTGCGGTAAAGGGAACTCTGTCCTTCCCACTCTGCGCCACCCCCTCTAGCACATTTCGGCTCGCGGGGAGCAGAGTGGGCGGGACGGAGCAGCTGCTCTTCTGTGCTCCCGGACCCTGCCTCGGCAGCTGGATGCTACCTCCTGGGTCCTAGTGCCTGCCTGTTTCCCATACAATGATAAGTGCCCGCGGGGATGGGGAGGGCAGGGCAAGGGGTGTGGTGGGGTGGAGGGAAGAGACAGTGCGCAGGGGGAGGAGGATGCGGCAGGGGACAGTAGGGAGAGGAAGCGGGAGGCCGTGGGGAAGAGAAGGGGATATGGGAATGGAGCGGGGGAGCAGGGACCTGGCGTGTGGCGTCCGCTCAGCAGCAAGAGCAGGGAGGTGGCTGCCAGCAGCAGCTGGGTTTCCCCTGGTAAGCCAGCCTGTCCCCCCCAGCACCGGCTGCCCATGTACCACTCCAGGCCGGGGGAGAGCGGCAATGACCCGAGGCAACTGGCTTCAGTGTACTCATGTGTGCGTGCATGGGGGGCGCCTGCTCTGCTTCCCCCCACACTAAATATAGCACTCAAACTATGCCTATGCTTACATAACTCCATTTGTATGCACTGGATGTAAGATGTAAATGATCAAAGTGACAAAAACAGACAGCATGGCCATATGTTCTGGTACAGTAGCATGTTATAGTCCATTAACACCCCATCACCGCCACACAAAAAAAGCTGCAAAGATAATGTTATCTAAAACATCCTGCTGAAGGGGTGAAATAAGGATGAGACGACGACTGTAAATTAAATATGACCAAAATAGTTATTCTTTTCCTGTCTCTTTCCCTCATGATGCCCAACTCGCTCTTCACTTCTGCTGCCCACTCATCACCACTGAAGATTCTCCCACCATTTCTTTTACTACTGCAAGGTATCTTGATGTTATCTGTGGCCAGTAGCTCCATTTATATTTCACATGCTGTTACATCTTGCAGAAGTTGTCTTCTAAATAGCACAAGTAACCATAAGTTCTTAATCCTGGTCCCCATACTGGCAACCTCATGACTCAGTTTCTGCAATGCTCTCTATACTCATGTACCAAAATCCCCTCTTCTGTCAGCTAAAACCATGCAGCACATCCAATGTAGGTTTCTTCTCGAGTCTAGGTTTGCTGACCACAGATGAGCTGGAACCCTTCCTATATCAGCACCAGAGGCAGCTGGAGCTTGCACTGAAACATAGCGAAGGGGCTTTCCCATTAGGTTCTTGCCTATGAATGTACTGCCTCCAAGATAGCATGCCACAAAATACGGCTCTCTTTCTCCCCCTTTTCCTTCAGAAAGAAATTGTTACTCACCCCATACAGTAATGGTGGTTCTTCAAAATGTGTTCCCCTCTAGGTGTGCCCCCTGTGTCTTTGACGGAGATTTCCCATGGCAGTGTCCATTTGGCCTGCACAAGCATGTTACTCAGTCTCGTCCTTCATGCTTGTTAGATAGCCCTGCACAGGAAATTCTCCCTCAGTTCATTCTCTGCCATGAAGCTCCATAGCAGAGAACTCTGAAGCTGAAGTGAAGGAGGGTAGGTAGTGGAGCACCCATTGGGGGACACATCTCGAAGAACCAGTTGCTACATGGTGTGAGTAACCATTTCTTCTTCTTCTTCTTCTTCTTCTTCTTCTTCTTCTTCTTCTTCTTCTCCTCCTCCTCCTCCTCCTCCTGATGGGTGCTCCACTCTAGGTGACTATTGAGCAGTTCCCTTTAAGGAGGACAGGGCTTCAGAGTCAAGTCCAGTACTGAAGAAAGTATAGCCAAGACGAATGCAGCATAGGAAGCTGGTCATCAGGTATTGTATAGTGCTCAGCAAAGGTATGGACAGAGGTCCAAGCTGCAGCTCTACATATTTCAATGATGGGAACACTTTTGAGAAAGGCTGTAGAAGTGGAAACTCATAGGGTGAGTTTGTATGTCCGAAGGTGCCTGGAGATTACAAGATTGGTAGCAACAGCTAATGCAGTCAGATACCCACTTGGAATGTCTTTCTATACAGACTGTAGACACTTTTCATGTCTCTGATCGAGACAAATAATTTGGGAGTCTTTCTGAAAGGTTTAGGTCTGCCAAGATAGAAGGCCAGGGCTCTCCTGACATCAAGTATGTGCAACAATGCCTCCTTTTTGTCTAGGTGAGGTTTAGGGTGGAAGATCGGGAGGCGAATGGGTTGTCCAATATGCAGCTTGGAAGATATTTTTGGTAAAAACTTGGGGTGTGGTCATAATGTGACCTTGTCTTTGAAAAATATTGTGAAAGGCGGGTATGACATAAGGGCACTTATTTCCCCAACTCATCCAGCCAACATGATGGCTACCAGAAATGCTGCTTTCATCGACAAACAGAAGAGTGAGCAGGTAGTACTACTAAGAACAACGATAATAAGCTAATTACTAAAAAGGTAAAACTCAACTTGGAAAACTAAGGCTCCATCTCAGGCCAAGGCAGCTGAGAAGGAATTAAGGGTAGTTTGCCTACGCAGTGCTATGTAACAACACGGAACACAAGACTCAATAACAGGCATGTGTGGGCCGAATGGACACTGCTATGAGAAATCTCTGATCAAAGGTGCAGGTGGCGGAAGTCCACTTATAGTGGAGCACGCATCAGGGCACTACCCAAAGAACACTATTTTCATCTAGTTTTTAGAGACAGATCAGCAACCACAGGTCTAAGATCCCCCCCCCCCCGCCCCAAGAGACTGATAAAGAAAAAATGTCTTTGTCTCCCTATTTATGTCACTTGTCTTCACTTCATACGCTTTCTGTCCAGATGAACTGTTGCCTTAACATTTTCATTCCAATATTTACAGTGTAGGTGCTTCAAGGGCAGTATGTCCAGTGTCTTATGAGAGGAGTCTTGGGTCTTCTTCTGTGGCTCAACAGCTTTTTAAAAAAATGACTTATTTGGCTAGATCCTGTTTTTCTTCTAAGTATTTTAAAATTGCAATTTGTTGAAGTAAAGAGAAAATTAGTTTGCTTTTCTACTTCCCCAAAAGATTCTCATAAACCTTTATTAGCACGTACCATCTCATTCAGGTCTAAACTATAGGACTGTTAATCACATTCAAGGTCCGATTCCAATCATGCAAGTAACATTTTATTGAACTACTGGAGTTTCATTTCATTAAACACAGATGTTCTCAATGATTTGGAAAAAAATAGTCTAAAAACCTGCGACATGAACACAGTGAAGGCAAGTGGAATGGATTTAAACTTCCCTGTCCAGATTGATCTTGACACAGCAGCAAAATGAGGACAGACGCATACATGGAATTAAGTGGCAGGCCACAACTTTTATTAAACTTTAACATGGGGGAGGGGTGCTACCTGCCCATTACCCACACTCTCCTGTACCCAGGGCTGGTGCAAGGAAGTTTCGCGCCCTAGGCGAAACTTCCACCTTGCGCGCCCCCCTCCGCCCTGAGGCGCCCCCCCCGTGGCAGCTCCGCCCCCCTTCTGCCCTGAGGCGCCCCCCCCGTGGCTGCTCCCCCCCCCGGGGAGCCATGCGGCAGCTCCCCACCCCAGCTCACCTCTGCTCCGCCTTCTCCCCAAGCATGCCGCCCCCGCTCTAATTCTCCCCCCTCCCAGGCTTGTGGCGCCAAACAGCTGATTGGCGCCGCAAGCCTGGGAAGCGGGAGAAGTGGAGCAGCAATGGCGTGCTCGGGGAGGGAGCGTAGCAGAGGTGAACTGGGGTGGGGAGCCCTGCGGCAGCTCCCCCCCGCCCTGAGGCACCCCCACGGCAGCTCCCCACGCCCCCAGCCCGGGGAGCCATGCGGCAGCTCCCCACCCCAGCTCACCTCTGCTCCGCCTCCTCCCCGAGCACGCCGCCCCTGCTCTCAACTACTCCCAAGTTTCCCATTGCATCACATTGTAACTTCAGGTGCACATGCCCCACTTCCACTTAACTAAAAGGACTAAACACCACCCTTATTTACACTGAACAAATATGTGTATCTGAGAGTAGAATTTATCCTATTGACTGCATAGGGGCTGCCCAGGGGTTTACTTAGCTTGTTAGCTCTTTGTGGCAGAGATTGTTTCATTGTTATACATTTGTACAGCACCTACACAATGGGGCTGTGGCCGCAAGGTGGTATTGCAATACTACACTTCTACCCCGATATAACGCGACCCGATATAACACGAATTCGGATATAACTCGGTAAAGCAGCGCTCCGGGGGGGCGGAGCTGCGCACTCCAGTGGATCAAAGCAAGTTCAATATAATGCGGTTTCACCTATGATGCAGTAAGATTTTTTGACTCCCGAGGACAGCGTTATATCAGGGTAGAGGTGTAATTAATAACAATAATAGTAACAATAACAAAGGTACCAAAGACAGAATTGGGCCCAATGTATATTATTTTGTTCTATACTGAAAAAAGGAGGCTTATTTTTGACATCTGCAAAGCAAACATATTAAGATAAAGAAGGGGGAAAGGAAGGAAGGATGTTATAAAAGCACATATCTGAGACAGATAGTGAAAGGACTTAAAGCTTTAACTCCAATAAACAGGGAACAGGAGAACAATCTTATTTTCTTATCAGCAGGTGAGGGTAGTAGCATACTGAGATAATTTAACTGTGTGTGTTCAATGTTATTTTATCTTCTAAAATACGCTGCTAAGCATTTGTTGCTTTTTCAGTTTTCCAAGGAGTGCTGATATATTTTTCCTCAGGTAAGGCTAAATTTTGCCTTTGCTCACAATAAAGCTTCCAATGAATTTCAAGGGTCCTTGGAAAACACATAAAAGGTTAATAATAAGCCACAATTATCTACAGGAACAGTTTTTCAGTGCTGGTGAGGAGTTTTACATTGGTCTTTAAACTGCTTGCCAAATGCAATACATGTAAAAAAGGTGTGATTATAAACCTATCTTTTCCATATAGCACGGTAGAATATTTTACATACAAGTTGGCAAACTCAGCTACTTTTCTCAGCTTCCTCCTCCACATCACTACTGTTGCATGTTTACAGATTACTCAAAAAGTCTACAAATTACCTTATTATCATGTTAAGAAAGCATTTATGTATCCTAGCCTAAAACATACATTTGATTTATGATCTTATAGGCAGCAGAAGAGTTTAACCAGTCAAATAAAACGAAAAACCTAACAACTGCATCTTTTTTAAAAAAGAACATGGAGCTGTTATAAGTGGCTCCATAGTTAAGGTTGCTTTGAGAGCTGTAGTTATAGCTGGTATTAAATTCCTTTGGGCCTGATCCTATTCCCATTAAAGTCAATGGAAGCCATGTTTACGTGTACTGTAATTCATTTAAAATTAATCCCTGATATTCATAGTTGATACAGATAGCATGTCTTGGCCATCATATAATGTAGCAATGACCATTTTAATGACTGTGGACAATTACTAAGGGGGAAAATTTCAAAGGCACAAATGGCAGTAGGCGCTTACCTCCTATTGAAAGTCATTTGTGTCTTTGAGATTCTCCCCCTTATTAATACTTTCCATTCTGACAGGGTGGTTGATAGTCTATTGAAAATAGTAAGAGTCTGGCCATTATATTCAGTGGCAACATGAGCAGGCTCATGATGTCTTTTCTCCAAGGATTTCACGGTGTTGTACAAATATTGATTAAGGGTATGTCTACACTGCACGCTCACTGGCAGTGGCATGTAGCGTAAGTGAAGCTACATGCTGCAGTGAAAAGCAGGCTGTGTCCATACTGCGGTATGTAGCTACATGCAGCAGCGAAAGGCTCTGGAAGCAGGGAGGCAGCGAGAAAAGGCTCTGGTAGCTCTCTGCAGCAGAGAAAGACCCCTGTCAGAGCCTTTCCCCACTGCCAGAGCATTTCCCCATGGCAGGAAAAGACTCTAGCAGCAGGACTCTACACTGCTAAAAATAGCAGTGTAGACAGGGGAAGCACTACTTAGGTGTTTAGATAGCCATGTACAGTACATACCCCAAGGTTCTGGTGCGTCTTTACTCTACTCACCTAAGCAGTGCCTCACCATCAGGGCCGGCTCCAGGCACCAGCTTGCCAAGCAGGTGCTTGGGGCGGCCATTCCAGAGAGGGGCGGCACGTCCAGCTATTCGGTGGCAATTCGGTGGACGGTCCCTCACTCCTGCTCAGAGCGAAGGACCTCCCGCCGAATTGCCGCCGCAGATCGCGATCGCGGCTTTTTTTTTTTTTTTTTTTTGCGCCGCTTGGGGCGGCAAAAACCCTGGAGCCGGCCCTGCTCACCATCTACACCGCTATTTATACCCATACTAGGAGGGCGTGTAGTTTATGTACTCTACATGTCACTGTAAGGAGTGTGCAGGGTAGACACACCCTAAGACTACCAAATCTCCTGTTGGCAGGCAAATACTATTATTCTAATTTTACAAATGGGAAACTGAAGCACAAAATGATTGAGTTTCTCAAGGTCACACTGTAAATCAATGCCTGGAACATAACCCAGGACTCCTGATTCTTTAACTACTAGACACCGTTACCTCCTAGCAGCATTCGTCAAAGAGCCACCCAGAATCCCAACAGCTAGTCCTATAGACTATTACTCAGCAAAGTAATTTCTCAGGAAGGATCATGAGCAAGATTTATTCTACAATCAATTTTTTTTTACCTTTATTCTATTTTCCAGGATTTTCCATTGTGTAATAGACTTTGAGATTAGCAATTTTTACCTTTCAGACAAAGATGGATTATAAGTAAGAAGATGGTCAGTTCTATTGTAGGTTGAGAAGTTACTTGGGAACTTGTTATGCAACTGAAAGTCGGAATGATGCACACATTAGAAATACAAAAACACAGAAGTAAAGAATCAAAATAGGAGAAATGCAGAGCTTAAAAACAGTTGGCCAGAGTGACAAAATAAGCTGAGTTAGAAATTCTGCCACAGGGAATTGTTATGCTGTGCTCCCGGCTGCCCTTTTGATCAGGACAGCAGGAAGATCATGTAAGACCTGTGTCAGCAAAGCACTTAGGCATACGATTAAGTCCCATTGACTTCCAGGAGCTTGAAGCATGTGCTTAAATGCTTTACTTAATCAAAGATATAGTTAGGGCTTCTGATTTTCATTTCTGACCGATAAACACGGATCTAACACCCTAGATAAGAAAAGAAAAAGAAAAAAAAATTGGTGCTTATCCAATATGTATCAGAAAAGACACTGGAAATAGTTACACGTATCTAATGGCTTTTCTACACGGAGCAGTAATGTGGGCTATGGGGGTGTGATTACTAAAGTGCACTAACGTGTTGTGCATTAACTGGTCTGTGTAGACCCTGCTGGTGCACACTAATATGCTTTAACTTAGTGCTATTTGAAACAGTACTATGTTAAAATGCGCTAGGGAACATTACAATGAAATTAGTCATTACAGTATATACCAATACAATATAATAATAATAATTAAATTACAGTATACACAAAGAGAAAGTCCAAAAAAACCCTGATTTTTGGACTTCTACATGTAACTTAAAAATTACTAAAAATAAGCTTCAAAAATGAAATTAATAAATCCTAAAAAACAAGCTCTAGACATTGTGTATATATCAGGACTTTGATTTGTCATGTTATATTTTAAAATGGTGACTGTTGTACCTGAGTGAATAATCCAGAATGTTTATCCATGTATTGGCAGAGGTGAATAACTGAATGCCTCACCTGTTTTCACACCCAGTTTGTGTTTGCTTTCTGTGTGTACTCCAATGAAGGAGTTGACTGGCAAGAATGTCCATAGAAATGGATAATTTTAAATTAGACAATATTCATGGAGAGGTAATGAAACTATAATGGCAATTACATGCACCAAAGGTCTGTTCCTAAGAGTGATGCTCTTTCAATCAAGGAATAGAAAAAATACCTTGTGATTTGTGTTTTGTGAAAATTGGCCACTGAAGTTGAATTTTGGAAAAAGCATTTTCTCAAAAAACATGTTAATCAGCAATTGATAGACCACAGTATATTCACAAAGATTTACTGGTGAATAATTTTGAATAATTAAAAATTTCAAGAAAAGTTATAAACTGCTTATAGGCTACATTTGTCTATGAAATTATTTGCTGAATTATTTGCTCAGCTTTCAGACCTTTATACATCTACTGATTATAATGTCATATTTGCTCAGCTCCAGCTGATGTATGTGTCAATGATTAATATATGATAATTGCATTTGGACTGAGCATGTTTGTTCAAAATAAAAATCAAAACCTAAGTGTGAAAGCCAAAAACTACTACAGTGATGTTCTTCAATGTGGATTTTCAAAAAGCATGAGCTATGTCCCAAGTTACTTGTGGCATGCTGTGCAGATATCTGAAAATTTCACACATACATGAACAAATGCTCAAAAAGGAAAACTTTGGTCCTGTGTGTTTTACTGTCCTTAAAACAACAGACTGTACCTAGAGCAGTGTTTCTCAAATGCGGCCACCAGGGGCTTTTCTTGTGGCCACAGCCTCCTGGGCTGTGATGGGGTAGGGGTGGATGGCAAAATAATGCCCCTCCCCGCATTGCTCCTGGATGCATTGCCTTGGTGTTGATTGCTGGGACTGCCAGCAGGGGTTGGGCTCTGCCCCCTTTGGAGACACCTGGAGGAGCAGGCAGCCAGTGAATTCCCCACCTTCCCAGGGCAGTGGGGCTCAGGCTTTGGGTCTCAGCTCTGGCATGGTGGGGCGGCAGGTTCTGGCCGAGGGGCTTTTGGCTCCAGCTGTGTGGCAGCAAGCCCCAGGCTTTGGCTGCAGGGCTTCAGGCTCCAGCCCCCCGCTGAACTCCCCCAGCTCCCCACCCACCAACCCTCATTGCCCCGGGCCCCCGCTGCGTCCCCCGACTCCCCATCCAGGACTTAATTTTTCCCCAGGCTTGGCAGGGCTGAGTAAGTCTGCTGTGAAAAATGATACTTGTATGTTTGTTAATATCACTTTTCACAACAGATTTACTAGCTAACAATAAATTACAATGATTTGGACGTGTAAATGTGCATATTTATTTGTTTTTACTAAAGCTAATTAAGTACTTTAGGGAACAGTGTGAGAGCAGCCACCAGCAAGAGTTGGTGGCTGCACTCTGAGGCCACCAAAACATTTGTCCTGAGAACCCCTGACCTAGAGCCTACTGCTATGCTGATGTTTCTAGAAAAAATATACTCTAGTCCCATCCCTTTGCATTTCTATCTCCTTTCCTTCTTCCTTACTACACTTTGTAGTAAATATATTGTATTTTAAAAATCTCAGTAATATATAACGTAACGGTTCAGTTTTTATTAGGGCTGTCAATTAATCACAGTTAACTCACATGATTAACTCAAAAAAATTAATCGCAATTAATCTCACTTATAACAATAGAATACCAACTGAAATTTATTAAATATTTTTGGATGTTTTTCTATATTTTCAATATTGATTTCAATTACAACATAGAATACAAAGTGCACAGGGCTCACTTTATATTATTATTATTGATTACAAATATATGCACTGTAAAAATGATAAACAAAAGAAATAGTATTTTTCAATTCACCTTATACAAGTATTGAAGTGCAACCTCTTTGTCGTGAAAGTGTAACTTACAAATGCAGATTTTTTTTGGTTACATAACTGCACTTAAAAACAAAACAGTGTAAAACTTTAGAGCCTACAGGTCCACTCAGTCCTACTTCTTATTCTGCCAATCGCTAAGACAAACAAGTTTGTTTACATTGACAGGAGATACTGCTGCGTCCTTCTTATTTACAGTGTCACCTGAAAGTGAGAACAGGTGTTCACATGGCACTTTTGTACCCAGCGTTGCAAGGTATTTATGTGCCAGATATGCTAAACATTCGTATGCCCCTTTATGCTTCGACCACCATTCCAGAGGACATGCTTCTATGTTGATGATGATCATTAAAAAAAAAAAGCATCAATTAAATTTGTGACTGTACTCCTTGGCGAGAGAATTGTATGTCTCCTGCTCTGTTTTACCCGCATTCTGCATATATTTCATGTTACAGCAGTCTCGGATGATGACACAGCACATGTTCGTCTTAAGAACACTTTCACAGCAGATTTGACAAAATGCAAAGAAGGTACCAATGTGAGATTTCTAAAAATAGCTACAGCACTCGACCCAAGGTTTAAGAATCTGAAGAGCCATCCAAAATCTGAGAGGGACAGAGTGTGGAGTATGCTTTTAGAAGTCTTAAAAGAGCAACACACTGATGCGGAAACTACAGAACCCAACCATCAAAGAAGAAACCGTCTGCTGACTCAGATGATGAAAATGAACATGCGTCAGTCTGCACTGCTTTGGATTGTTATCAAGCAGAACCCATCATCGGCATGGAAGAACGTCCTCTGGAATGGTGGTTGAAGCATGAATGGACATATGAATCTTTAGTGCATCTGGCATGTAAATATCTTGCAACGCCGGCTACAACAGTGCCATGCAAATATCTGTTCTCACTTTCAGGTGACATTGTAAACAAGAAGCAGGAAGCATTATCTCTTGCAAATTGTAACCAACCTTGTTTGTCTGAGTGATTGGCTGAGTGGATTTGTAGGCTCTAAAGTTTTACATTGTTTTATTTTTGAATGCAGTTTTATTTACATAAGTCTACATTTGTAAGTTCAACTTTCATGATAAAGAGATTGCACTACAGTACTTGTCTGAGGTGAATTGAAAAATAATTTTTTTTTGTTTCTTACAGTGCAAATACCTGTAATCAAAAATATATAGAGAGTGAGCACTGTACACTTTGTATTCTGTGCTGTAGTTGGAATTAATATATTTGAAAATGTAGTAAACATACAAAAATATTTAAAATAAATGGTATGCCATTGTTGTTTAACAGCACGATTAAGCACGCAATTAATCACGATTAATTTTTTTAATTGCTTGACAGCCCTAGTTTTTATCATTCAAAATGAAACATTAACTTGCATGTAAATCCTGTATCTAAAGTACTGTGTATTTACTGCATCAACATGAGGGTATTTGGCTGAGGATAAAAATCAGTGTGCCTCCTTAATAAAGACATTACAAATTTCAACACAGCCATTCAGCGTACTTCACAAACTATTACACAGCAACGTCCACACCACAAGTACTATGTAATGCAATGCACTTCAGTGCCTCTACAGCAAGCGCTTTGGTTATAACTTTATCAGGAATCCCTAACCATGTACATCAAAGAGCCAGTATCATGTTGCTATTACACAGGCCCCTGCAGATAGCCCCATGGAATGTTTAGGAATGACACTCAGTGATGATTATATTAATAAAACTACTTGTTACAATACCCTGAAATGTCACTTATTTCAATAGCAAAGTGACAAAATGAACAAACAGCCAAGTTAAAACACTGGCGATTTTGGAGAATGTCTTGCAATCCCACAAAATTATGAGAATATTCTCTTAAATCCAGCTCATAATTTTGTCTCTTAAAGGGCTCTTGAAATAGGAAATATAAAAACATTTTAAATGTTAGTATAAAATACAGCAGGAAAATTGGTAAACATCTAAAAAACCTAGGTCAACATTTTCAAACCCTGGGTGCCTAGACTTAGGCTCCTATATCCATATTTAGGCACCCACGTGGCCTGGTATTCAGAGGTGCTGAATTGCAGTCACAAGGCTCTCTGCTATGCTTTGAGGTATCTCTGGTCTCTCAAGATTTTTAATTGTGAGACTGGACAGAAAGACCTTGTCTATAACTGTATTAGGGAACAATGCTATAGATTACACCTTGACCTTAACTGAAGCAGAATGTCATGCCAGTGCACAGTTTCAATGGGACTCTACACAATAGCCTAGCATCCCAACACACCATGAGAGCCAGGTACTATATATCATTACCTTTTTACACATACCATTTATGCCCCTCCCCTTTCCTTGCATGAGGAACAAATTAGCCAGAAACTGATCTTAAAAAACAACAACAAACAACAACCTTGTTGGGACTCTGCCTATGAAATTCATATTTAATTAGAAAATGTATAATATCGGGGAGAGCAGCAAAACTGGATGTTTCTGATCTGACCAGAAGAAAGTGGTAATCTACCACCACTGGGCTATTCAGATGTATACTGTGTGTTGTTATTATTTGAATGGAATTTGCAGAAAGCAACTGTCACATCTCAGCAGCAGTGAAATCACACACTGCGGGCACATGAAACAACGAGGAAAAAAGAAAAATACACTTTTAAAATGAGTTTTTAATCCTATCTTTATATTAGTAATAACAAACTTGTCCAAAGTCATTTCATGGGGAATTAATGACAGCCTGGAAGAGTCCTTGGTGAACTCTCCAAATTAGTCATTACTCCCCAGAAAATGCCCAGAATTTGACTGTTACTCCTTGAACACTGAATATGTTAAAATAAAAGTTACAAATGGGTATAAACACCTTTAAAACCAATTGTGTTCAGTGCTGGGCTTATTGGTGGTACCACCCACTGGTTAGTTCACTGGGTCTGAGCTCTCCTCCATCTCTGGCACCTCTCACCAGCAATCACTCCAACACTGTGGCAGTCCACCTTTTGGTAGGTGGAGACTCGGTTCTTTGGCCAGGTCACTAACAGAGTCAAACAAAATGTATGCAGTCCAACTTCAGCCTGCCCCTGGGCCCCTGGAGGCAGTGCACCCTTGACTCAGGTACTTATAATGTTTCTGTCCTCTCCAAGAGGAAAGGAGCACATGGCCTCTTCCACAAAAGGGGTGGTTGGTAGGGGCAGGGGCGGCTCTAGCTTTTTTGCCGCCCCAAGCACGGCAGGCAGGTTGCCTTCGGCGGCATGCCTGCGGGAGGTCCCCGGTCCTGCGGCTTCGGCGGCATGTCTGCGGGAAGTCCGCCGGTCCCGCGGCTTCGGCATATCCACCACCGAATCCGTGGTACCGGCGGACCTCCCGCAGGCATGCCACCGAAGGCAGCCTGACTGCCGCCCTCGCAGGGACTGGCAGGGCGCCCCCCGCAGCTTGCTGCCCCAGGCACGCGCCTGGAGCGCTGGTGCCTGGAGCCTAGGGTGGCCAGATGTCTCGATTTTATAGGGACAGTCCCGATTTTTGGGTCTTTTTCTTATATAGGCGCCTATTATCCCCCACCCCCGTCCCGATCTTTCACATTTGCTGTCTGGTCACCCTACTGGAGCCGCCGCTGGGTAGGGGAGCCTGGGCCCTCCCTCTCCACCAGGATCTGACCGTATCTGTGAAGACCGAGGCAAAAAAAGCATTGAGTACTTTAGCTTTTTCCACATCATCTGTCACTAGGTTGCCTCCCGCATTCATAGAGGGTGCCACACATTCCCTGACCTTTTTCTTGTTGCTAACATACCTGTAGAAACCCTTCTTGTTACCCTTCACATCCCTTCCTAGCTGCAACTCCAGTTGTGTTTTGGCCTTCCTGATTACACCCCGGCATGCTCGAGCAATATTTTTATACTCTTCCCTAGTCATCTGACCAAGTTTCCACTTCTTGTAAGCTTCCTTTTGTGGAGAACAGGATTCTATCCTTGCCTATGCCACAGAATTCCTGTGTGATGTTAAGAAAGTTATTTAAAACAAAGTTTTCAGAAGTGGTCATTAATTCTGTATTCCTCATTTTCTGGGTACCAACTTGAAGCCCTTTGGCCTGATTTGACTTTGCTACCTCAATAATGTTTTCTTAACATAGTTATTTTTCTGTGAAATTGCCTAGGTTTTTAAAACTAGCAAACTAAAAAAACAGGTGGGAGAGAGACTGTGGCTTAGAGAGTATTCTTGGAGGGGGAGACTAGGACTGGCTGAGCCAGGAAATTGGGACTGGAATGAGAAGCATGAAGTGTGGAGATTGGGACTAGCTCAATGAGGAGAATGGGATTGGGACAAGGAGTCAGAGTGGGGTAGAGGCAGGACTAAGACAATGATGAAGTCAGGGACAAGAACAGGTTGGAGGTGATGGGGAAGAAAGGGGTCAAGCTTGGGGGAACAGACAGAAGAGTCTATACCCACAAGTGGAGTAGCCTGAAAGGAACCCAAGATTCCAGAATCTTACCATGCCTCAGCAAATATCTGTGATACACACTGGCCAAGTGGTCCATCCTCTTCTATAGCTGGGCCACATAAAGGATGATAATCTACTACTGCTATCAGTTACTCTGTTAGCGCAAGTGGCAGAGGTTTGTGTGGTAGCTCTAGGGGTTCCAACACTACTGTGCTAATGAACCATGAGGGTGTCTATATGGTGCCACATGATGGAATTTCTGTTTTTTTAGTTTGCTAGTTTTAAAAAACTAGGCAATTTCACAGAAAAATAACTATGTTAAGAAAACATTATTGAGGTAGCAAAGTCAAATCAGGCCACAGGGCTTCAAGTTGGTTCCCAGAAAATGAGGAATACAGAATTAGTGACCACTTCTGAAAATTTTGTTTTAAATAACTTGCTTAACATCACACAGGAATTCTGTGGCATAGGCAAGGATAGAATCTTGTTCTCCAGGGCAGCCTTCAACCGCCTTAATTATGAGACCATCCTTTTGATTCCTGTACTCCCTTTACCTCATTCGCTTGGGTAGCAAATGAGGCAAGGGCCCTACAGAGAACAGCCTTTGTTACTATAACATCCTGATTCATCCCCAGAACAGGTTTATCTTGTGCACTGAATGAGGCAGGGCTCCTGTGGAAAAATAGAGCTTGACTTTACAGCTTTAATAATGTTCTTTTAACAGAGGTTTTTTGGTGTATAAATATCATGTAAACTGGGTCAAGGTCTTGTTCTATCTGTAGATGTCTGATACTGAAACACTAGAAGGAAGTTATCGCATGGCAATTTCTTCATCTGAGATTTCCTTCAATAAACTCTTAACACACATACACAACACACACATAGAAACAAAACGTATTTCTCCTGCAGACTAGGAAGGGGTGCAGGGAGAAAGATATTTTGTTTTTTAATTACTTGGGAGATGGTCAGATACTACAGCGATGGGGTTGATATAACAGCTATAATGCTGAATTGAGCTTTTGTGAATATCAGCATGGTGGGAAGGGAAAATTTCAAGTCTAGAAGCTCTCTTCAAATGCTTAATTAATAGAACTGATAATATTTAACAAGTATTCAGCTGAATCTTGTTTTCCTATTTTTCCATTTCCTTCTGGCATCATCTTAAGAGAGATTTATTTTGCAGACTTGAAGCCAGGAAGCAATGAAATCAACTTCAGTGTTTGACACTATATCAGTGCATATGATTTGCTTGTGCTATTTAAAGGGAAAGAGAATGAAAAAAAATAGACATGCAACTGTGCTTAATATACTTATATTTTGTACTCATTGCTGGGAGAAATTATAGGTAAACCGAATAGGGAAATCTGGACCTGAAAGTGACACAAAGCATCCATCAGTAAAGCAGGCTATTAACTGAAACTTACATTTAAATGAGAGAAAAATCACTAGCCACACTATGAAAAAATCCAGGAAAAACCAGGGCAATTACCTTTAAATAAACAAAAAAAGGTACTGTGCGGGGTAGACAACATTTAAAGAAGTTTTGGCTAAATATAAAAAAGGTTGTTTCTAGAGAACGTGAATGCTTTATGTTACAGTTAAATTAAAAATACTTTTCTGATTAACTGTTCCCTGGAATCCTTTGATGTTTCTGTAACACCGACAGACCCCGGTCGTCGTCGGGCGGTATCGAACCTAGGTCCTTTGGAGCTTAGTGCATGAGCCTCTACCGCATGATCTAAAAGCCATACCACCCTTAGCTAAGACTGTAGAGTAGACTCATTAATCTCTCTCTCTAAGTAGTCTCGATGCCACTAGATGGAACAGAGCACCACACCTAGAAGGTGTGTGGGTTACACTTCTCGCTCTCTCTCGTCAGAAGTCAAATAAAAAGTGCACTGCAGATTTAAAACTGGAATTGGACAAGGACAAACTGCAGCTTGGCTTTAAGAAGTATGATTGTATCCAAATACCCTAGTCATGTTTCAAAGAAAAAAACATGGCATGTGACAGAAAGTCGTTGGTACTGATTCAAAACTACATAGCTCTAAACTGCAAAATAATTATCAACATGCAGTATTTATTTGGCCACTTGAGCTACTACTAGTCAACCCTCCTGGGATTAAAACTTGTGGTTCCAGAAATTTTAGGTATTTGAAACCATTGGTTTAGATCATTGGTTTTCAAATTGTGGGTCGCAACCCAATCCTGGGTTGCAGAATGTAAGGCACTGGGTCACAGCGGCTCTTGTCAGCCGTTAAAAGTCCCGTTGGCAGTGCTGCCCAGCTAAGGCAGGCTAGTTCTTACCTGTTCTGACACTGCACTGTGCCCTGGAAGCCACCAGCAGCTTGTCTGGCTCCTAGGCGGGGGGGCCACAGGGCTCCACGCGCTGCTCCTGCCCTGAGCACTGCCTCCGCACTCGGCCAATGGGAGCTGGGGAGGGGGGGTGCCTGCAGGTGAGAGCCATGCAGAGCCACTTGCGCACCTCCACCTAGGAGCCGGACC
Source organism: Emys orbicularis (assembly GCF_028017835.1). Lineage (NCBI taxonomy): Eukaryota > Metazoa > Chordata > Testudines > Emydidae > Emys > Emys orbicularis. The sequence continues at coordinate 26,511,200 of NC_088683.1, read as the reverse complement.
TGCTGCTGGCTGCTTCTGGGGTGCAGTGTGGTCTGCAGTGCCAAGACAGGCAGGAAGCCTGCCTTAGCACCTCCCCTGCGCTGCTGACCAGGAGCCACTCAAGGTAAGCCCGAGCCCCAACCCCGTGCCTCAATCCCCTGCCACAGCCCTGAGCACCTCCAAACTTGGACCCCCCTCCTGCACCTCAAACCCCTCATCCCCGGCCCCACTCCAGAGCCTGCAACCCCAGCCCAGAGCCCTGACCCCCTCCCGCACTCTAACCCCCTGCCCCAGCTCAAAGCCCTCTCCCACATCCTGAACCCCTCATTCCCGGCCTCACCCCACAGCCCTCACCCCCGCACCCCAACCCTCTGCTCCAGCTCTGAGCCCCTCCCACATCCCAAACCCCTCATCCCCAGCCAGGAGCGCCGCCAGCTTTTTTGCCGCCCTAGGCAGCGGAAGATCCCGCCCCCGAAATGCTGCCCCCGACAGAGGCGGCGGAAGGTCCCGCCCCTGAAATACCGCCAATGACCGGGGCGGCCGAAGATCCGGCCGCCTCAGTCACCACCCCCCAAATGTTAGCACCCTAGGCGACCGCCTAGGTTTCCTAATGGGTTGTGCTGGCCATGTTCCCAGCTCTGTTGGGTCGCAGGCATCAACAATTTTCTTCAGCTGGGTTGCCAGAAAAAAAGTTTGAAAACCACTGGTTTAGATCACTTTCAGAGTCCTTAAGCAATACCAGAGTAAGTGCACTTATCCCTGAAGGGACTGAACGTGCAGCCGCTGAAGTTGCCAGCCAGCAGAGAAAGGCAATTACTGTATGTTTATACATGCACTGACAGAAAGGCAAATTAAGTTGATCAGTGTTTAAACCTGTTCTAAAATTAGCTAATGGGTTTTAAATAGTTTTAAAAAATCTCAGTGCTACAAAATAGCCAAAACAGGTAAATACAAGGGAGAACTGTTGGTAGGATAATATCTCTTCAGCGATTCCAACTGATTATTAAATTAGACATCCAAATAATAAGGTTTTACTAATTCTATTGTCTGAGGCCTACATTAGGTAATGTGACCTATGTAGAAAGGCTGAATTAGATACTAATGAATTTCATTCAGTAACATACTTTACAGGAATATAATACCAAACAACCCAAAATACAAATATAGTTAGCATATTTATTACTTAAGTAGCCCCAGGTGTTAATTATTTTTAATGCTTGGTATCATTCCAACTCCTTTTTTGATAATTGTCAAGGCTGCTTCCCCACTTTGAACTTTAGGGTACAAATGTGGGGGCCTGCATGAAAACTTCTAAGCTTAACTATCAGCTTAGATCTGGTCCGCTGCCACCATCCCAAAGCTAATTCCCTTCCCTGGGTAGCCTTGAGAGACATTCACCAATTCCCTGGTGAATACAGATCCAAACCCCTTGGATCTTAAAACAAGGAGAAATTAACCATCCCCCCTCCTTCCTTCCACCAACTCCTGGTGAATACAGTTCCAACCCCCTTGGATCTAAAAACAAGGAAAAATCAATCAGGTTCTTAAAAAGAAGGCTTTTAATAAAAGAAAAAGGTAAAAATCATCTCTGTAAAATCAGGATGGAAAATAACTTTACAGGGTAATCAAACTTAAAGAGCCCAGAGGACTCTCCTCTAGCCTCAGGTTCAAAGTATAGCAAACAAAGATAACCACTCTAGTAAAAGGTACATTTACAAGTTGAGAAAACAAAGTAAAACTAAGACGCCTTGCCTGGCTGTTTACTTACAAGTTTGAAATATGAGAGACTTGTTAGAAAGATGTGGAGAACCTGGATTGATGTCTGGTCCCTCTCAGTCCCAAGAGCGAACAACCCCCAAAACAAAGAGCACAAACAAAAGCCTTCCCCCCCCAAGATTTGAAAGTATCTTGTCCCCTTATTGGTCCTTTGGGTCAGGTGTCAGCCAGGTTACCTGAGCTTCTTAACCCTTTACAGGGAAAAGGATTTTGGAGTCTCTGGCCAGGAGGGATTTTATAGTACTGTACACAGGAGAGCTGTTACCCTTCCCTTTATAGTTATGACAATAATAAACATGCATTTGCCTAAACTGTGATTTTACAGCACAGTTATCTAATCACCTTTTAGTCTTGATATGGGATATTTACTCTTCAGTTTTCAAAACACTGCATATAGCTATAGCTGTGCAGCTTTCACTAGGTCTAGAGAGAATTGTATATTTAAATCTCCTTGAACTGCATTGATAGCAGTGGGGGTTAATTTAGTTTCAGAATTTTACTTGCAAATAGCACTTACAGTTTGTGATTTCCCAAAAATTTCAGACATAATATGAAATTAAAAACATAACATAAAACAAGGAATACGACCACGGAGCTTAGAAATCCGTTTGTCAAAGAAAAAGGTGGAATTTGGATTTTTACAGAAAATCTTTAGTTTTTACATTTTGTGAAAAAATAAAAACATGTATCAACTATTAATTAAATTTTACTGAAAGTGCCAGTGTCACTTATTCAATGTGCACAACCTCCCTCTCTTGTGGTTGATTTTTGAATGCGCTTTAAATTTACAGTGAAGCCCGTTTATCCAATCTAATTGGATAATCAAAAATTGGGATAATCAGGAGAATTGGCAAAGAGCTTTCTATCCCTTATTTTAAGATGGGTGGTGGGGCCTTGGGCTGTCAGCCCTGCATGGCTGGTGGTTCGGCTAATATGGAGAGCCAGATAACGGAGACTTAGATAAATGGGGTTCAACTGTATATCAGTAAAACATTGTGTTCAACTGATATCTATAAACATTGTGGGTAGGGAAACTAAAGTTTAGTGTTTCATTTTAATCATGGAAAAACATGGATTTTTTATGTTTTTTATTAGAGAATTTTGTTTTTTTATCACAGAAAACTAGGATCCCTCTATATAACTGAGGGATCCTAGTTATCACCTGGCATCCCCTTGTGGCCTGGCATGGCATCACAACTTTCTATCCAGACTTCTCCCCCTGCCAATGGTCACCCCTAAGATGTGTTGGTTTTTCTGCCAGCAACTCAGCCTCCTGGCCCAGTCACCATCTTACATAATAACAGTCATATTGGGTCAGACCAATAGTCCATCTAGCCCAGTATCCTGTCTTTCAACAGTGGACAGTGCTAGATGCTTCAGAGGGAATGAACATAACAGGGCAATTTATCAAGTGATCCATCCCCTGTCATCCACTCCCAGCTTCTGGCAATCAGAGGTTAAGGGACATTCAGAGTTTGGGGTTGTGTCCCTGACCATCTTAGCTAGCAGCCATTGATGGATCTATCCTCCATTAACTTATCTAATTCTTTTTTTAACCCAGTTATACTTTTGGCCTTCATAACTTCCCCTGGCAACAAGTTCTACGGGTTGACTGTGTTGTGTGAAGAAATACTTCCTTTTGTTTGTTCTAATCCTGCTGCCTAATTTCATTCGGTGACTCCTGGTTCATGTGTTATGTGAAGTGGTAAATAACACTTCCTTATTCACTTTTTCCACACCATTCATGATTTTGTACACCTCTTTCATATCCTCCCTTAGTCATCTCTTTTGTAAGATGAACAGTCCCACTCTTTTTACTCTCTCCTCATATGGAAGCTGTTCCATACCCCTAAGCATTCTCATTGCTCTTCTCTGTACTTTTTTCAATTCTAATATATCTTTTTTTCAGATGGGGCAACCCGAACTGTACACAATATCCAAGATGTGGGCATACCATGGATTTTATATAGTGGCATTATTGTCTTATTATCAATCCCTTTTCTAATGGTTCCTAACATTCTGTTAGCTTTTTTGACTGCCATTGCACATTGAGCAGATGTTTTCTGAGAACTATTCACAATGACTCCAAGATCTGTTTCTTGAGTGTTAACAGCTAATTTAGACTCCATCATTTTGTATGTATAGCTGGGATTATGTTTCCCAGTGTGCATTACTTTGCAATTATCAACACTGGATTTCGGCTGCCATTTTGTTGCCCAATCACTTAGTTTTGTGAGCTCCTTTTGTAACTCTTTGCACTCTGTTATCTTGAGCAGTTTAGTATCGTCTGCAAACTTTGCCACCTCACTCTCTACCTCTTTTTCTAGATAATTTATGAATATGTTGAACTGCACTGGTCCCAGTACAGTTTCTGGGGGCACACTGCTATTTACCTCTCTCCACTGTGAAAACTGTTTATACCTACCATTTTGTTTCTTATAATTTAACCATTTATGATCCATGAGAGGACTTTTCCTTTTATCCCATCACTGCCTACTTTGCTCAAGAGCCTTTGGTGAGCAACACTGTCAACGGCTTTCTGAGAGTCCAAATACACTACATCCACTGGATCTTAACTCTACCCTTTTGGGGTCACAACTGCCTAGTCTTTTAGACTAGACAAACTAAAAAGTCCCAAATATATCTTACACAAAATAGACCCATGTGTCCTCTCTGGGGCTACTCTTCAGCCTGTCTTTGGGGTTCAGCCTGAAGCCCTCTTCACTGCAGCTGTTAGGGGAGCACAGTTCCACCCTCAACTCAGGATTCTGGCCTAGGGCCTTGTACAGAATAACTAGGTTTTTATCAGTCCTCTTTACCTGTACTGCAGTTTTCCCTGGGCCAGTTCCTATCAAAGGCTTCTTGCTTCCCCTCTGCGTCTCCCAGTTTCTTCTCTGTTTCCTCATGGTCTCTTCCCAATCCTCTCTGCCTGGAGGCCTTTTCAGTCTCTTTCCAGTTTTGATCAGGATCTCTTCCAGGCCTCCCTGTCTGAAGAACTTTCCTCACTCTCTGTGCTTGGTCACGGTCCCTCCCAGGCCTCCCTGTCTAGGGAGCTTTTCTCCCTGTTCTGAGCTTCCTTTCCTGCTCTGACTTGTCATCTGACTCAGGGTCCTGTAGGAGCCTTCTTGCTCCCTGCAGTCTCTTCCCTGCAACATTTTCCCCAGCTGTAATCTATCAGTACTTAAACCTGGCTCCTTTTATACAGGAATCACCTTAATTTCCCATCAGCATGGCTTGTCCTGTCATCAGGGTAGGCTTAGCCCCAGGACCTCCTGCCAGAGGACAAGCCATTCTATTACACAATGGAACCCTCTTATAGTAAACAAGTTTCCCACAAAACACCACCATTCTAAGTGAAGGATGACAACCACAAAATGTAGGGGCACTTTGAGTGGGCAATGTGTTTACACATCTTGTAAATTGGGCAAGATGTACGAGCTAATACGGGAGAAAATGTCACAGGATTTTTAAATGATATAGATTGTTAGAATCTCTGATTTGTGTTTCATGCAAAATACAGTTTTGCATTTCTCCCTAACACCATGTTAAGTAATAGGACAATCAATGAATAAGAAAGAAGAGGCAGATAAGATGATTTCATAAGAAGAATAATTGAAAAGACGGGGACTGTTTAGTTTAGAGAACAGAGAGATAAGAGCGGTGTTAGAATTGAAAAATTAATATACAGAAAATGGGCAATTTTATTTATTCTATTCCAATAATAAGAGGTCATTCAATTACATTTAAAGGAAACAAATTTAAAACTGATAAAAGAAAATATTTTTTTATAGGAGCTGTGGAACGCACTGCCATAATATATCATTGAGACCAAGAATTTTGTAGGATTTAAAACAGATCTACAGATTTATATGGATAATAACAATATGTGTAAGTACATAAGGTTAAAAAAAGGGACAAAACCTCTCATGATTCTGGGCATGAGCTAACTGATGAAGGTTAAATAAAATAAAACTTCCTCAAAGGGCCACTAGAGGGTTTCCTGCACTCTCCTCTGAAACATACGGTACTGCCCAATTTAAGAGATAGCATACTAGACTAGACAAACTACTGGTCTAATCGAAAAAAGCAATTCCTATGTTCATTAAAGCAACATTGTCAGATTGAAAATCACATTTCTACCTGAAAATGTTGTACCTTGTAGTCCACAGGGCTAGCTTGCCTTTATTATATTCAGCAGTAATGCAAGGAACATACAGGCCTGCATCCTGTAAGACATTAACTTCTGCTGTTTTAGCATAAGGCTTGAGTCCTATGAAATTTGGCACAGATAAACAGAAAACCCCAAGTATTGGGGAGATGAAAACAGAGTGTTTAAGGGGGATTTCCGAACACAGGAATGTGAGTCCGACCACAATAGTGTCATGGCAATGAATTGACGTATATAGCAGGGACATGTGTCACGTCCACAGATACCTAACCACAAGAGGGCCATGGCAACAAATTGACATATATGATAATAAATTGAGATCATTGCTATACTAACCTATAGAAGAAGGATACTCCAACATTAGTAAGGTGAGGAAATACAAATAAGGAGCTTGGGGCAGCCAAGGGGAAGGAGCGGCACGTCGGGCTCTTCAGCGGCAATTTGGCGACGGGTCCCTCGGTCCCTCTCGGAGGGAAGGACCTGCTGCCGAAGTGCCGCCGAACAAGAAAGCAGTGCAGTGGAGCTACCGCTGAATTGCCGGCGATCACGGCTTTTTTTTCCCCCCCCTGCTTGGGGCAGCAAAAACCCTGGAGCCGGCCCTGTGTATAGTCTCTCAGCTCAACCAACAGCTTTATATATTTGTTCATGAAATGAAGCTTAGTTACTTCTTGTCCTACGGTACATTTTGCAAGCATGGGTGAGTGTTAACCCATTGTCCCAACCAAATTCCACCTTAGATAATTACATTCTGTCATCCTAAATTCCCCTGCAGATACAGTATTCTATTTCACTTCCTATCCTAGAATGTTGTTTTAGTAACACCCCATCCAAGAGGTAGTATGAATTTCAATAGTATCACAGGCAAGACAATCCCAATAAATCTCATATTTATCTGGTCTGGATGTTGTGTGACAATATATACTTGTAGAGCACGGGATATTCTTGGACAAAGAGTGCTACAGAGATGCAAAGTAATATTAGAGAGTTAAAAAGCCATTGCACCCAAGTTCTTCTAAAGTAATTTTCTTATTATCAGGGACTAAATACAGTACAAAATATTTACATTAACACACACATGAACATTATTCCATTTACTTTCTCATCCATAATGTTCTCTTCCTTTTCTATTACAACATGAGGATGCCACAGTCTAAAAGTTCAGAAAAGGGCAACAAACATGATTAGGGGTCTGGAACAGCTTCTGTATGAGGAGAGATTAATAAGATTGGGACTTTTCATCTTGAAAGAGATGAGTAAGGGGGCATATGATAGAGTTCTATAAAATCATGACTGGTGTGTAGAAAGTATAAGGAAGTGTTATATACTCATTCTCATAACACAAGAACTAGGGGTCACCCAATGAAATTAATAGGCATCAGATTTAAAACAAACAAAAGGAAGTATTTCTTCACACAACGCACAGTCAACCTGTGGAACTCTTTGCCAGAGGATGTTGTGAAGGTCAAGACTATAACAGGGTTCAAAAAAGCACTAGATAAGTTGATGGAGGATAGGTCCATCAGTGGCTATTAGCCAGGATGGGCAGGGATGGTGTCCCTAGCCTCTGTTTGCCAGAAGCTGGTAATGGGCAAAGGGCAATCACTTGATGATTACCTGTGATGGTCATTCCCTCTGCGGCACCTGGCATTGGCCACTGTGAGAAGACAGGATACTGGGCTAGATGGACCGTTGGTCTGACCCAGTATGGCCGTTCTTATGTTCTTATGTTATGTTCTTATATTAAAAGTTGTTTTTCCAATGGCAAATGCTAAGCATTCAGTAAATCCCCATTGTTAATGATTTTTGTAGCTCTGAAGTAGCTTACAAGTAGCTATATTCTTCAGGCAGTAGGATGTTGTTTTGCTTCTCTCCCAGGCACAATTTTATTTTGAAGTCACCTTTGATTATGGAAATGTGTACACTTCAATCCATTTGAGAGTAAAGGTCGCAGTTTTGAAAACTGAACAAACCATAAGCTAATGGTTAAAAAAAGAGCATGAATTTCGAATTCAGAGGAAAGGAAGGTCTCCTTTACTAACAGAAGCTGAGACCCACACACGCACCATAATAAGCCAGTTGTAATTTGAAATAATAGGACAGAAATGAATGCTGAACACTTTCCTTTAACTCATACTAAGGTGATTTTCTGTTGTTGTTGTTAGGATCCATTTAACTAAACAACTGGCCTACAATGCAAAACCCTGTGAGCACAAATTACTCCATTTTAGACTGATATATGGGGCTTGCCATAAAGCTCCTGAGGCAACTGCTAGAATTGTTAAAAATATATATTTCTACACAAATAGGCCAAACTGTAAATTTGGCACTGTTAAATAAAAGCATTGATTTTTGACAACACAAATCTTGAGTTAATTTTCTTAGTATGATTGCGGATTAGATGGGTCAACCTCATTATTTCCTGTCTACCTAGGATAATTCCAGCTTTCTGTTCCTAAAAGCTGAATGCCACAACTAAAGAATACATAAAAAAAAATCTGCCTAGTACCCTAGCTATTACACAGCTTCGGCCAGAAATAGGACTGTTTGTACTCTACCTACAAATTCAGAGCCCAAGTTGAAATTTCCCACTAAAAATTATATGTGATTAAACTGGATCCTGGAAAAGACACAAAACCAACATTAAGAGTTCAATTATTTTTAAAAAATCACTTAGGCAGATGTTTTACAATTCAGCTATGCATATGTCACACAAAACAAAGGGGTGGATTCTGAGGGGCAGATCTCAGTTGGTGTATATTATTATAAATTCTGACAAGTTACACCAGCTGAGCATCTGTCCTTTAATGCCTAATACAAAAAGTAACCAGCTACATATGTTACTTGGAAGCAAGAATGGTTGACACAATATTACTGAACCTCGTGACTTTCCACTTTGAAAATTCCAGTATTTCAGCAGCAACTTGCAAACCCAAATTCCAACTTCATTGTTAACTGGTTTTCAATGTTTTTTGTTTATTTGTTTGACAAGCAGAATTTACTTAAAATCTCTCTATCACTGGCTGAATTTAAAAATTGCAGAGTTTACACCAACCACCTTTATAAAAATAATAAACAATATTAGGAATACCATTAATAATAATGAATATAAGGATATAGACTAGAGAAAGATAAAGATACCTTGTACCTTTAGAATGCTATATAAATGTTTAAAGAGCTTTATCTTGCCATTTTAGGGCCAGAGCCTCAGATTCATTGGTTTTAATAGAGTTCCACCAATTTACACCATCTGAGAATATGTACCTCGGGTCTGATGATCCTAGCCCTTTGAAATCCTGACAGCAACATGTTCATGGGGGGGCAAAGTGAATACACACTGGAAAATTGGAAACACTGTTATAACTGAATAGTCAATGGGTAAACAGCTAGAATATTGTGTAGCTGGTGGTACTTTACTCTGAAATGGGCCTAATTCAATTGAAAAATCATGTAATTATGTAAGATTTTCTGCAATGCACCAGTTGAAATGTCATGCTCTGGGCAGTCAGTCAATTCTATGAATATGTTGACTTTTCATCACTACAAGATACAAACTGCTGGTGTTGCTTCTGATCACAACATGCAAGGGTGCGATGATCAACTCTGTCTGACTGCACAGAAAAGGTTGGAGATCACATAATAAACCAAAGGCTGCCTTTGGAGAGCAAAAGCCTTTTGCATTTTTTAATGAATAATCACAGGGTATCATTCAGCAAGCCCTTGATCATGCAAGTAGTTCCATCAACTTCAACAGAACTACTCACATGAGCAAAGATGAACTGCAGTCAAAATCATGTCGCTCTTGAGTTGAGAATTTGCAGCACTGGAATTGTTTCCATAAAGGGTTTGCAGGATTGGGCCCGTAGTTTGCTCTAAGAGCACCTCTTCATGCTGACTCAATAAATATGAACATCAAGGTGAAGCTCTTCATTTAGGGAAGAAGCTTAATGAGTAGTCTGCTGAGCAGTTCAGAAATAATTGTGGCCACTTAAAAACACAAAAGTACTTAACAGAACCTACCTGCTCTGCTTCTACATGACTTGGATACTAATGTTTTCTTGCAGGAGCAGACATTTATTTACAAAGCAATGCCTTCAACAGCAAAAAGACAGGAAGGCAATTTGAGGTTTCAGATATATTTGGAATATTTAAAGGACGGAAAGGGCCTAATTCTATAATCCCATTGAAGTTAACAGGAGTATTGCTTGAATTCGGACCGAGAGGTGGTATATCTTGACTTTTGATACTGTCTCACATGACCTTCTCATAAATAAACTAGGGAAATGCAACCTAGCTGGAGCTACTATAAGGTGGGTGCAAAACTGGTTGGAAAACCGTTCCCAGAGAGTAGTTATCAGTGGTTCACAGTCATGCTGGAAAGTCATAACGAGTGGGGTCCCACAGGGATCAGTTCTGGGTCCGATTCTGTTCAATATCTTCATCAATGATTTAGATAATGGCATACAGAGTACACTTATAAAGTTTGCCAACGATACCAAGCTGGGAAGGGTTGCAAGTGCTTTGGAGGATGGGATTAAAATTCAAAATGATCTGGACAAACTGGAGAAATGGTCTGAAGTAAGTAGGATGAAATTCTTTAAGGACAAATGCAAAGTACTCCATGCATACAAAATGGTAAATGACTGCCTAGGAAGGAGTACTGCGGAAAGGGATCTGGGGGTCATAGTGGACCACAAGCTAAATATGAATCAACAATGTAACACTGTTGCAAAAAAAGCAAACATCATACTGGGATGTATTAGCAGGAGTGTTGTAAGCAAGACACAAGAAGTAATTCTTCCAATCTACTCCGCTCTGATTATGCCTCAACTGGAGTATTGTGTCCAGTCCTGGGCGCCACATTTCAGGAAGGATGTGGACAAATTGGAGAGAGTCCAGAGAATAGCAACAAAAATGATTAAAGGTCTAGAAAACATGACCTGTGAGGGAAGATTGAAAAACTGGGTTTGTTTAATCTGGAAAAGAGTCTGGAAAAGAGAAGACTGAGAGGGGACATGATAACAGTTTTCAAGTATGTAAAAGGTTGTTACAAGGAGGAGGAAGAAAAAATGTTTTTCTTAACCTCTGAGGATAGGGCAAGAAGCAATGGGCTTAAATTGCAGCAACGGAGGTTTAGGTTGACCTATACACCCCTTTTAGATAATTAATTCTCTGACCCAGATATACACAAATTTGACAATCCCAGCACTCAGTAGTAAAGGTAACAGTATTTTGAAAAACATGAAGGGCGTATATCAGACATGAGCAATCTGATTATTACAAAAATAATTTGGAATTGGCATTTTGAAATATTCAAATTACTTCTATGCTTTTACACAAATAGTCATTTTAAAAAAAGAACAGGAGTACTTGTGGCACCTTAGAGACTAACAAATTTATTTGAGCATAAACTTTCGTGGGCTACAGCCCACTTCTTCGGATGCATAGAATGGAACATATATTGAGGAGATATATATACACATACAGAGAGCATGAAAAGGTGGGAGTTGTCTTACCAACTCTGAAAGGCCAATGAAGTAAGATTTTTTTCCTCTTACTTAATTGGTAGATTTTGATCCACCCTTGGCTGCTGGATCCAGACCTGGGTTTTGCAGCCCTGGATCCATGCTTGGCAGCAGAATTTGAGCTCTGCAGATAGGTCTCCTATATCAACCTGGAGAGAGCCAGGGACCTTGAGAGAGAGAGGGAGGGCGAGGGGCTCCTATGACACAGGTACCTTGATCCCACAGTGTGAATACGCAGAGGCTACTCGAAGGACTGGGTGAACTTGTATGCCCTGTGTAACACAGGATTTTGGACTAGATGTTCTAACGATCCCTTCTGGCTTAAAATACAGTAACTCCTCACTTAAAGTCATCTGGGTTAATGTTGTTTCGTTGTTATGTTGCTGATCATTTAGGGAACATGCTCGTTTAAAGTTGCGCAATGCTCCCTTCTAACGTTGTTTGGCAGCCGCCTGCTTTGTCCACTGCTTGCAGGAAGAGCAGCCCAGTGGAGCTAGCTGGTGGGTGGTTGGAACCAGGGTGGACCGACAGCCCCCCATCAGCTCTCCCTATCAGCTCCCCGCTCCCCTAAGTTTCCTGTGCAGCAGCTGCCCAGCAGGCTAGCAATTGCAGCTGTCCCTCCCCCCACTGCCATGTGCTGCTCCTGCCCTCTGCCTTGCAGCTGTTCCCCGAGACTCCTGCTTGCTGTGTGGGGGGGAGGAAGAAGGGGGCTAATGTCAGGGTGTCTCCCTCCCCCCTGCTCCTGCACCCCGCTTACCCCATTTTCCATAGAGCAGGGGGGACACACAACAGAGGAAGCTTCCAGGCAGCAGCTGCAGCTGCGGTCTGGTCTCAGCTTGCTGATCTAATTAACAAGGCAGTGTACTTCTGACCACACTCTTCATACTTGAAGGGGAAATGCGCATCTCTCTCTCTCACACACACACAGGGTGTGTGTCTCTGTCTCTGTCTGCCCTCCCTCCTGTCCTGCTGCCTTGTACAGTAGAGTGTGAGAGTTAACCCTTGATGGCTCAACCAATTGCTAGTTCATCATTTAGCAGTAAGGCATTCCCTGGAAATATCCCACCCTCTGACTCCTCCACCTCAACCAAGCTTCACAATCATCATCGCTGTGTAGCAGTATTAAATTGTTGGTTTAAAACTTATACTGTGTGTGTGTGAATATAAATATATATAGTATATAATATAGTCTTTTGTCTGGTGAAAAAAATTTCCCTGGAACCTAACCCCCTCATTTACATTAATTCTTATGGGGAAATTAGATTAGCTTAACATCATTTCGCTTAAAGTCGCATTTTTCAGGAACATAACTACAACGTTAAGTGAGGAATTACTGTATATCTATTACTCTATATTTATTCGGTGTGGCTCTCGCCTCCCTGGGAAATTACCGATGCATTCAACAGTTGGGAAAAGGATGAGACAGAGGGTGAGGGGGAAAAGCCCTTCATCTACAAATATCTATAGTAATTAGTAGGGCTGTTGATTAATCACGGTTAACTCACGTGATTAACTCAAAAAATTAATTGCGATTAAAAATTTATATCACGATTAATTGTAGTTTTAATTACACTGTTAAACAATAGAATACCAGTGGAAATTTATTAAATATTTATTAAATATTTTGGATGTTTTTTCTACATTTTCACATATATTGTATTCTGTGTTGTAATTGAAATGAAAGTGTATATTATTTTTTACTACAAATATTTGCACTGTAAAAATGATAAACAAAAGAAATAGTATTTTTCAATTCACCTCATACAAGTACTGTAGTGCAATCTCTTTGTCATGAAAGCGCAACTTACAAATGTAGATTTTTCTTGTTACATAACTGCACTCAAAAAACCCATACAATGTAAAACTTCTAAGCCTACAAGTCCTACTTCTTGATCAGCCAATCGCTAAGACAAACAAGTTTGTTTACATTTACAGGAGATAATGTTGCCCGCTTCTTATTTACAATGTCAACAGAAAGTGAGAACAGGCATTTGCATGGCACTTTTGTAGCCGGCATTGCAAGATATTTACATGCCAGATATGCTAAACATTCGTATGCCCCTTCATGCTTCAGCCACCATTCCAGAGGACATGCTTCCATGCTGATGATGCTCGTTAAAAAAATAGTGCGTTAATTAAAGTTGTGACTGAACTCCTTGGGGGAGAATTGTATGTCCACTGCTCTGTTTCTGCCATATATTTCATCAGTGTCGGATGATGACCCAGCACATGTTGTTCATTTTAAGAACACTTTCACAGCAGATTTGACAAAATGCAAAGAAGGTACCGATGTGAGATTTCTAAAGATAGGTACAGCACTTGACCCAAGGTTTAAGAATCTGAAGTGCCTTCCAAAATCAGAGTGGGACGAGGTGTTTTCAGAAGTCTTTCAGAAGTCTTAAAAAAGCAACATTTCAATATGGAAACTACAGAACCTGAACCACCAAAAAAGAAAATCAACCTTCTGCTGGTGGTATCTGACTCAGATAATAAAAATGAACATGCATCGGTCCACACTGGCTTGGACTGTTATCGAGCAGTCAGTATGGACGCATGTCCCCTGGAATGGTGGTTGAAGCATGAAGAGACATATCAATCTGGTATGTAACTATCTTGAAATGCTGGCTACAACAGTGCCATAAGAATACCTGTTCTCACTTTCTGGTGACATTGTAAAGAAGAAGCGGGCAGCATTATCTCCAGCAAATGTAAACAAATTTGTTTGTCTGAGCAATTGGCTGAACAAGAAGTAGGACTGAGTGGACTTGCAGGCTCTAAAATTTTACATTGTTTTATTTTTGAATGCAGGGTTTTTTTTGTACATAATTCTACATTTGTAAGTTCAACTTTCATGATAAAGAGATTGCACTACAGTATTTGTATTAGGTGAAATGAAAAATACTATTTCTTTTGTTTTTTACAGTGCAAATACTTATAATCAAAAATAAATATAAAGTGAGCACTGTACACTTTGTATTCTGTGTTTTAATTTAAATCAATATATTTGAAAAGGTAGAAAACATCCAAAATATTTAAATAAATGGTATTATATTATTGTTTAACCGTGCGATTAATCACACAATTAATTACAAGTAATTTTTTTAACCACGCAATTAATTATGATTAATTTTTTTAATTGCGTGACAAGCCCTAGTAATTAGAAAACATGCAAGAATAGTTAGTAAAAGTTAGTAAAAGGGAAAGATAAAGTGGTGGATGCCCAAAAGCATTAGACATTACTCTGAAATGCCCTCTCTCAAGGCTTGAGCCAATGTTCAATGAAAGATTTTTAGTGACTTCAATGAGTAGTGGGTCAAGCCCTATATATATACAGCACTTTATTAAAATATTGAATTAATTGTAAAAGCTCATATTTTAAGTATCACACCAAAACAAAACATGCCCCTCAAATGCAAAACAACATAACACTTGCTTTTTTATGTACCTGTACTTTGCAGAAAGTTGGTATTTATGCACACCGATTTGATTTGTCTAATCTGTGTGGCTGGCACACAATCCAAGGTGACTGGCATGGCAATGATTCACAGCTAGTATTTTCACTAAGATAATCTGTCACTGAATAATTTCTCCAGTGATTACAAACATACTTTAGTATCAGGCAATAGTGTTTTGGTTTTCCCTCACATTGTACAGCCATATTTATTGTGGCCAGTGCAATAAAAATCCTGTTCATCTTATAGTATCGCTGATGTTAAGGATTGTTTCACTACCGCTAAAAAAAAATCTGTTTCAAGAGCCCTGTGCTACAGAGCATCTGGTAACATGTACTAACTTCCTGCATCTGTAGCTTTATCTTTTGGAGGGTGGAAATAGATTTTCCTTCTTTAAGCTTGTGAAGAACCAGCTTGCCCCATCACTTGTGGGTTTACGAGAGCAAAAGATATGGGTGCATCAGCCAAATGTTAAGGCAGTTCTGCCTAAACAGACTAGGAAATCAATCTGTTCCTGTTCATTACACACTGATGGAAGCCTCCCCTATTGTGGTTGAACTGCAAACTAGAGTGTTCAAGTACTAAATAAGCACTACTGTAAATCTTATGTAGTTGGCTAGTCAGATTCAGGTGCCCAGTGAGCACTCAAGCACCTTGGGAACAGAATTGAGTCAATGATCTCTAAGTCTCAAGGGTGGGATGGTATATATGGAACAGGCAACTGGGACAGGAAAACAAACAGGGTCTAGGTCAGTGGTGGGCAACCTGTGGCCCATCAGGGTAATCCACTGGCGGGCCACGAGACAGTGTTTACATTCACTGTCCGCAGGCATGGCCGCCCATGGCTCCCAGTGGCCGCGGTTCGCCGTTCCTGGCCACTGGGAGCTGCGGGTGGCTGTGCCTGCGGATGGTCAATGTAAACAATGTCTCATGGCCCGCCAGCGGATTACCCTGATGGGCCGCGTGCAGGTTGCTCACCACTGGTCTAAATTGTTGAAGTACAGAATAGACTCAGCATTTTCACACTCATTCCTTTTAGGCTGTGGTGGAAGAGGAGGAAAGAGCAAGTGTGGGCAGAACACTAACACCTATGCAACCAGAAGTTCTACAGTTTGTCAGAGTGAGCCTGGCCAAAACAACTTGATTTTGGATGGGAACTGCAGTACCTGGTGGTGCAATGGAGGAGGAACTCATAGTCCACATTGATGTGGACACAGCACAAAATGAGGACAGCCACATGTCTGGAATTAAGCAGCAGGCTGCAACTTTTACTGAACTTTAACACGGGGAGGGGCGATACCCACTCATCACCCATACTCTCTTATACCAGGCATTTAATGGGTTCCAGTGCAGGGGTTACAGGGATCCTTGCCATAACTGGTGCCAGGACTCCTTATCATATAACCCAGGAGATTATACATACAGTACAGTAGGTCCAAGCCAGGCTGAATCCGGTTAGAACATAAGAACGGCCGTACTGGGTCAGACCAAAGGTCCATCCAGCCCAATATCCTGTCTACCAACAGTGGCCAATGCCAGGTGTCCCAGAGGGAGTGAACCTAAGAGGTAATGATCAAGTGATCTTTCTCCTGCCATCCATCTCCACTCTCTGACAAACAGAGGCTAGGGGCACCATTCCTTACCCATCCTGGCTAATAGCCATTAATGGACTTAACCTCCATGAATTTATCCAGTTCTCTTTTAAACCCTTTTATAGTCCTAACCTTCACAACCTCCTCAGGCAAGGAGTTCCACAAGTTGACGGTGCGCTGTGTGAAGAACAACTTCCTTTTATTTGTTTTAAACCTGCTGCCCATTAATTTCATTTGGTGGCCCCTAGTTCTTATATTATGGGAACACATAAATAACTTTTCCTTATTCACTTTCTCCACATCACTCATGATTCTATATACCTCTATCATATCCACTCTTAGTCTCCTCTTTTCCAAGCTGAAAAGTCCTAGCCTCTTTAATTTCTCGTCATATGGGTCCCGTTCCAAACCCCTAATCATTTTAGTTGCCCTTCTCTGAACCTTTTCTAATGCCAGTATATCTTTTTTGAGATGAGGAGACCACATCTATATGCAGTATTCAAGATGTGGGCGTACCATGGATTTATATAAGGGCAATAAGATATTCTGTTTTATTCTCTATCCCCTTTTTAATGATTCCTAACATCCTGTTTGCTTTTTTGACTGCCGCTGCACACTGCGTGGACGTCTTCAGAGAACTATCCACGATGACTCCAAGACCTTTTTCCTGATTAGTTGTAGCTAAACTAGCCCCCATCATATTGTATGTATAGTTGGGATTATTTTTCCCAATGTGCATTACTTTACATTATCCACATTACATTTCATTTGCCATTTTGTTGCCCAATCACTTAGTTAAGTGATTATAATGTAGTTTGTGTTATTTTTCATTGATTCATAATACTATGAAAAAGTAAATAGTTTGTTTTTCCTTGTTTTCAGTTTCTCTACCCATAAGAGCACCAACTAAATTTACATTGTTTAGAAATAAAATAGTTTTATAATAATGTTTCCTTAATAGCGTCCAATATTCTGTCCCTGCCTCTTCCCTCCCCCACCCTGTGCCCTTGTTATGTAGTATGTGTGGATTTATGATTTATATGAGAAACAGACTATATTCTACTGTTGCATTTACCCACTGGATTTACAATAGTTTAGAAAGTTTGGCAAATATGATTCAGCATAACTTGTAATATTTATTTGCTCTCTCTCAGCTGTCATTTTAATCCCCTAAATAACAAGCTTAAACAACATATTATTATAATGCTTTGTGAAGCTTATTAATATTTACTTAGATTTATTTTGGGGAAAAGTATCCAAATGGAGCTATTTAACATAATTGAGCATTAGAGTTATTTGATTTGCTGGCTCATTGTTTTAGAATACTAATTTTAAAAAGAGAAGTGTATTAATGCAGACTACAAGAGATTAGAGAGCCATTTTACCAATGCAGAAAAGCAAGTTGCTTGCAATGCAATTTAACATGTTTTTTTCTGTATTGACAGTGTGGCACACTGTCTATCATTTAAAGTGGCAGTGACGAATGGCATGTGATTTGTATTCAGTTTCCAGTTACCGACCACTCAAATAAGAGTGTACCTTCAATTTTCATAACAAATGCTTTCACCGCTCTCTCACTTTAAGTAGATTATTAAACAGCACTACATATGAGAATATGCTTTCTTGATAAATCACTTGGAGTCTGTATGTTGTACATACACACAAGCTTAAGAAAAATATTTATTTTTGCTTTGTGAAGCCACACATTTGATTAGTACTCAGTGGAGTAATAATGGTGACACAAATGGTTTGCATGACCTTCATTCTAAATTGGGGGCAGATCCTCAGCTGGTATAAACTGTCACAGACAGACTGTCATTGACTTAGTGGAGCTATGAAAATCTACACTAGCCAAGGATCTGCTCCTTGAAGCATTTTGAGGAAGAAATGACTGGCATTCCTTTTACAGCATGTCCACACTGCAGCTGGGGGCACGTTTCCCAATGTGGGTAGACAGATACATGCTAGCTATTCTCAAGCTAGTGCATGAAAAATAGCAATGTAGCTGGGGATAGCATGGGCGGTAGCTTGGCCTATCTGCCTGAGTACAAACCCACCCATACCCCCTGGGTACATTCTCGGGAAGATAGCCCAAGGCACTGCCCATGCTACCCCCAGCTACACTGCTATTTTTAGCGCACTGGCTTGAGCAGAACTAGCTGGTGTCTGTCTACCCGCACTGGGAAGCACACTTCCAGCTGCAGCGTAGACATACTCACACAGTGGTCACTATGAAAAAATCACCATTTGTCAGCTGTTACTGTACCATTGTTTCTGAGACACCTCAGTTAGATCTCAATCCTGCAAACTCAATCACACTAATGTAAATGGTGCTACTCACCTATATAAAGTTTCATGCAGGCTTAAGTACTTCAAGGCTCATGGTTTTATTTACTATTGTAAATATAGGAGAATATTGTGGTATACTGGACACCACTGTGTGATAAGTGTATATTGTCTTTTTAATAGTGACCACTATCCAGCACATTGTATAAGTAAGTAAGAGGAGGAAGAGACCTGAGGGAGCTTCTGTCAGCTCTTCTTGTTTCTGTTTGCAGCACAGTGTTAAAATCAGAAAAACTGAATAATAAAAAAGTACAAGTAAATGCTAGGTCAGGGGTCGGCAACCTTTGGCACTCAGCTCGCCAGGGTAAGCACCCTGGCGGGCCGGGCCGGTTTGTTTACCTGCCGCGTCCACAGGTTTGGCCAATCACAGCTCCCACTGGCCGCGGTTCGCCATCCCAGGCCAATGGGGGTGGCGGGAAGCGGCGGCCAGCACATCCCTTGGCCTGTGCCGCTTCCCGCCACCACCATTGGCCTGGGACGGCGAACCGCGGCCAGTGGGAGCCGCGATCGGCCGAACCTGTGGACGCGGCAGGTAAACAAACCAGCCTGGCCCACCAAGGTGCTTACCCTGGCGAGCCGCGTGCCAAAGGTTGCCGACCCCTGTGCTAGGTTTAACTTCAGTGAACAAAAAGATCCTGCTGCCTGTATCTCTCTCTCTCATATATGACACTTGTAAAACAAAGAATACATATTTCAGAGTAGATTTTTTCACAGTCATATACATAACTCCAGTAAATTTTAGGTCCAAATGATTTAACGTCATCCTCTGCCACCTCTCCTTTGCACTGTGGAGACAGCAAACTCATATTTTATTTCATTTCTAGTCAACAATATGAAAGTAGCTGTTGTAGCAAGATTTAGATTTACCCAGAGCTTGACTGATAGCACAGAGGAGAAAGAAGATTCTTAAAGCCTCATCTGACTGAGTAAAAATATATAGTATCTCTTCCCTGAAATATAATAGACATATACACACATGATGGTGTAATGGGGTATAAAGGTTTTATTGGCATGGGGTTGAGATGGTTGCATTACTTATGAGTGATGAAGTAGCGAGAGAGAGATCTAGGTCATCCAGAGTGAGTGCCAATAAAGCCTTCATCACCCCGCCCCCTCAGGTATATTGTAGATGCCACACATTATACAGAAAAGCTATTTTAGCAGTGTTTCAGGAGGATTATTAACAAGTTTAATTTAAGGGATTATTAGTTTTGTAACCCTCCACCACTAAAGCCTGACAACTTAGTTACCATGAGACCAACAGGACAGGGTCAGAAGGAGCTATACAAAACAACCTAAAGTGCCCCAAAATAGCTTTTAAATTGCTAAAAATATTATGAATGTAAAGTCTACTAACTTAAGCCTTACTGGGAATAGAAACTAGAACTAGGAAATTCTCTTTTCTATTTTTAGCCCCTCAAGAAAGCAAGATATTGGACTTTAAGCTGTGACATTTACTTACAGAAAAGCTGTCAGTGGTGAGAGGTTGCAATGTCAGCCAGTATTTTTTTATAGTGGTGGGGAGTAAATTCCACATTTGGGGGTGGAGAAAACATTTCACTGGCAGATTGATCTAGAAACCGCTATGGCTGTTTCTACAATATAGCTGGGCATGTAGCCTTTAGCGCTTAGGAATTTCCAGCTGGCACAGAACACTGAAGCATGTATCCTCAGCAACACTGCCTACCATGAAGACATCAAAGCTGTCCCCCCTCCCTTTGCTGGTTTCAGACAGAATATCAAATCAATTTCAAGATCTCTGTGTTTATCTTCAAAGTGCTCCATGGCCTGGTTCCAGGGTATGTAAATGTTTGACTAAAGCTTTGGGATGAAGATCGTCATTGACTACTTCGCTCCTCTGGCACAACAGAACTTTCTACAATAAGGGTAAAGCTTGTCTGTGTTGGAGACAGAGCTTTCTTGTGGGTCATCCCAAGACTGTAGAATGAACTCCTCCAGGAACTAGGAACCATCACAAACCTCTTTACCTTCCACTCTAAATGCAAGTGCATTTCTTTAACCTTGCCTTCTCTGACATAGATATATAGCATTGAGTTTTTTATTTTTTATATAATTCCCAAACAAAACACTCCACTGCAAACATTTCTCCACCTGAGGAGAAGGTGGGAGAACAAATACTTGACAGATGTGTAGTCATGTTGCTTAATGCACTACAGAAAGGTGCTCAAATACTACCACAATGATCATGGTATAAGAACCTAAATCGAATTGAATCAAATAGAATAGAAAGCTACTCAAGGGATTGGAACATTACAGTAGGTTCTGGGGGGAAGAAGAATTAGTAGGCTGCTTGCTGGTGAGGTGATCAAAGATGCATGATAAATTCATTTATCACATGGGTGGTGTACATTCACCACATATGTGGTGTACACACACACACACACACACACACACACACACACACACACACGTACACACATAAATACATGTATTTTGTATGCAATATTACAATATGCATAAATTACAATGGTTTAAAATGCCAAATCAGTAAAAGAGCAGCTGAATATATGTGCAAACTTAAAAGATACAAATACTTGAATTTCCTCAAGGTATTTGAATGCATCATACTGAAACCTGCCAACATACTATGTATTCATTGCCTAATAGTGCTGGTCAAACACTATGCATTAGTCACCATACAAGAGTTGTATTTATAGAATGCTGATGCCTTTTCTGCCTCCTACTTCCAGCCTATATTTTTTTTCCACCCCCCTTGGTCTCTTTTTATTTTAGTGTGATAGGTGATATCTCGATACATATCTGAATAAGAATGGTTACCAATGGAACAGCTATGAGGCCAAATGGGTCTAATACCAGGTGATGCATAATCTCTGGCTTGTGTTGCTTTCACAATCTGAGTTTGCTTGTAAATTTCCTCTTTAAATAAATTGGTCAATCACATTTTCAAAATCTTGGACGTACATTTAGATTTTAAAATAAAGTCTATAAAAATCTGCTCGTCCATTGACTTATCTGAGGACAGCAGAATTCAGAGTTTTTTGTGTTCCCTGTCCAGTTTAATGGCATCAGTATGAAGCAGAAGATTTCCAAATTACTACTACCTAAATAGTTGACATTATTTTGTATGAAGCATTATTAGTATATTAATTGATCCTAATCCATAACTTTCCATGTCATCACCTCTTCTGAGCCTGGTAATGAGCCCAAGAAATTCTTGGGACATCTGGCATCCATAACAGTACCCATACATCTACTAGCTATGGCCGTGTTCTACCTGGGCAGACTCCATGTTGGTACAGGGGTCTGCCCTGACACATTACATTGCAGGTGCAGCAAACAGAACTGTAAACAGGGGAATCTGAGTGGAAGTTCTGTTGGAGGAAAAGGGAGAAACAAGCCCCTGGTCCTTAAGGGCAGTGAGTGAGTTTTTTGTGGGTGTTGTGTGTGTTTTTCTGTTTTGTGTGGGGTTTTTTCCTTGTTCAGTTTATAGAGGCTGGTAGGAAGCAGTGTGCTGTGATAGAAGCAGAGTCCTGATTAGGAGGCAACGCTTCCCTGATTAGAGGGCCTGTAAAGGCAGCCAAACAGTCAGCCAGCAGCACAGGAGCAGCAAATAGTACTGTAAATAGGGGAGTTTGTAACGAGAGGTTGGGGCTGGTGGTGTGGTGTTCTCGGTTTGTTTTGGTGGTTTTGAGGTCTCTGTTTTTTGTTTTTTCCCCCCTTGATAGGAATTTAAGCAGGAAGGCTATGACAGGTACAGAAGCAGCAGTGGTAGTGACTGAAGCCATGGAAGAGACAATGAAGATGACTGCATGTGGAAGCTGAGGGATGTACATGATCTTAGAGCAGGTACTTGAAATGAGCTTCGTTTGTATGAAGTGCTGCTTGACAGAGCTGATGAAAGAGAAGATCTGAGGCTTGGAGATGCAGGTGGTTTGAACAGATGATGAAGCAAAGGCAAGAGGAGGCTGAAGGGAAAAGTCAAGACCTGCAGATGCAAGCTGGACTGAAAAACTCGGCAGGGAGACTTCTGGGTGAGAAAAGTGGTCAGTGGAAGCATGTGACTATGAGGACCAGGCAGAGGAAATGACTGGCTAGTGAAGGAGAAATAGAGCAGATTTGCTGAGTTGGAAAATTAAGAAGGGGCACAGCAGGAAGTAACAGAAGGTGGGAGGGCAAGGAAGAAGAGTAGACCAGCTAGTTCTACAAGAAGAGGGGAAGAGTCAATGGAGAGAGCCAGAGTTCAGAGCTGCAGGAGGATAGAGGATGACTCACAGAAGACTGTAAGAGAACAAAAGGCAAGAGGACTTGCAACCAGAAAGAGCAGGAGGAAGCCCAGAGAATCACACTAACAGCAGGAAGAGGCAGGTCAATGTGAGTGATGACTCCCTACTAAGAAGAACAGACAGGCCTGTCACCAGAGCTGACATGGAGAACGGAAGGCTGTGCTGTCTGCTGGGAGCCAAGATACAGGATGTGGACCTGAGGTTGAAGAGGATCCTAATGGGAGCAGGAAAGAATCCACTGATTGTCTTAATGCGGGAACAAATGACACTGGAACATATCAAGGGAGACTCTGCCAGGCTGGGGAAGAGACTTAAGGAAATGGAGGCTCAGGTGATCCAGGAAACTACAGGCTTGTTAGTTTGACCTCAATTGTATGCAACATCTTAGAACAAATTTTCAAAGAGAATGTAGTTAAGGACATAGAGGAGAATGGTAATTGGAATAAAATACAACATGATTTTACAAAAGGTAGATCGTGCCAGACCAACCTGATCTCCTTCTTTAAGAAGATAACTGACTTTTTTAGACAAAGGAAATGCAGTAGATCTAATCAACCTGGATTGCATGGGAAAATATTAGTTCAATTGGAGAAGATGGGGATTAATATGCAAACTGAAAGGTGGATAAAGAACTGGTTAAAGGGATGACTACAATGGGTCATACTGAAAGGTGAACTGTCAGGCTGGAAAGAAGTTACTAGTGGAGTTCCTCAGGAATCTGTCTTGGCACCAACCTTATTTAACATTTTTATTGCTGACCTTGGCACAAAAAGTGGGAGCGTGCTAATAAAATTTGTGGAAGACGCAAAGTTGGGAGGTATTGACAATACGGAGGAGGACTGGAATATCATACAAGAAGATCTGGATGACCTTGTAAACTGGAGTAATAGAAATAGGATGAAATTTAATAGTGCAAAGTGCAGAGTCATGCATTTAGGGACTAATAACAAGAATTTTTGGTATAAGCTGGGGACTTATCACTTGTAAGTGACAGAGCAGAAAGATCTGGGTGTATTGGCTGATCACAGGATAACTATGAGCTGTCAATGCGATGTGGCCGTGAAAAAGGATAATGCAGTCCTAGGATGCATCAGGGAAGGTATTTCCAATAGAGACAAGGAAGTGTTGACATCTTTATACAAGGCACTGGTGAGACCTCATCTGGAATACTGTGTGCAATTCTGGCCATGTTGAAGAAAGATGAATTCAAACAGGAACAGGTTCAGAGATGGGCTAGTAAGATGATCCGAGGAATGGAAAAATCTACATTATAAGAAGAGACTCAAAGAGCTTGGCTTGTTTAGTCTAACCAAAAGAATGCTGAGGGGAGATATGATTGCTCTCTATAAACTCATCAGAAGGATAAATACCAGGGAGGGATATGAGTTATTTAAGTTAAGTGCCAGTGTGGATACAAGAACAAATGGCTATAAAATGGCCATTAACAAGTTTAGGCTTGAAATTAGATGAAGGTTTCTAACCATCAGAGAAGTGAAGTTCTGGAACAGCCTTCCAAGGGGAGCAGTGGGGCCAAAAAAAACCTCACTGGCTTCAAGACTGCCTGATAAATTTATGGAGGGGATGGTATGATGGGACTGCCTACGATGGCATTTTCCCCCAGGTCGGACTGGGGTTTTTCACCTTCCTCTGCAGCATGGGGCATGGATCACTTGCAGGTTTAAATTAGTGTAAATGGTGAATTCTCTATAACTTGAAGTCTTTAAACCATGATTTGAGGACTTCAGTAACTCAGCCAGAGGTTAGGGATCTATTTCAGGAGTGGGTGAGGTTCTGTGGCCTGCAACTTGCAGGAGGTCAGACTGGATAGATGATCACGATGGTCCCTTCTGACCTTAAAGTCTATGAGGATGAGGGCCCAAATGCCCAGAGAACATCTTGACTGACCAAGATAAGGTGTTGTTTTGCAAGTTTTGGAGGCAGCACCCTGGAACACTATTAAACTGTGGAAAATGAATCTGCTGTTTAGTTACAAGTAAATTGGTGCAAAGAGCAATGATTCCTTAACTTATCGCCAGTTCTGACATTATTAGAATCAGTTCTATTAATTCAGCCTACTTAAATATACTCTTTTCCACATTTCATACCATCCTTCGGCATATCCTGTAAGCAAATACCAAAATCTCTTCCTCTTAATGTGTTTATAAGCAATTGTAGCTACCTCCCTGTTTGACACTGACTGCAGCTGCCATATGGTTGAGCCACTTAAATGCTCCAGAAAGATAGTCCAAATGGCAAGAACTACTGTTACATGCTTTGTTACCCAAATTAAATTATGTGATTTTGCATTTCCTGCCATTGAGGATAGCAGGAAAATAATGGAATCCAACAAAATGAACTTGCAGGCAAAACTCAGCTAGCTCACCAATGACAGAATTTATTCTCACTTTTTCACTCCAGCAACAAAATTTCAAGAATGCTGTCATAAATATAAAGGGAAGGGTAACAACCTTTATGTATGCAGTAACATAAATCCCTCCTGGCCAGAGGTACAGAATCATTTACCTGTAAGGGGTTAATCAATTAACCTAGTTCAATTAACCTAGTTGGCACCTGACCAGAAGGACCAATGGGGAAAGAAGATACTTTCAAATCTGGGGGGGGGGGGGGAAGGAAGGTTTTGTTTGTGCTCTCTTTGTTGGTTCCCTCTCGGGACAAAGAGAGAGACCAAGCAGGTAACCCAGCTCCTAAAAAGATCCTGAACTGATACATCTAAAAATTACATAAATTGTAAGTAATAGCAAGGAAATGCATTAGATTATCTTTTGTTTTAGCTTGTGAATTTTCCCTATGCTAAGAGGGGGGTTTAGTCCTGTTTTTGTAACTTGGAAGTTGAGCCTAGAGGGGAATCCTCTGTGTTTTAAATCTTTTTATTTACCCTGTAAAGTTATCTCCCATCCTGATTTTGCAGGTGTGATTCTTTTACTTTTTTTTAAATAAAATTCTTCTTTTAAGAACCTGATTGATTTTCAGTGTCCTAAAAACCAGGGATTTGGTCTGTGCTCACTTTGTTAACCTGTTGGTTGGTATATTATTCTCAAGCCCCCCCAAGAAAGGGGGTGAAGGGGCTTGGGGGATATTTTGGGGGAGATAGGGCTCCAAGTGGCCCCTCCCTGAATGTTTGTTTAAATCACTTGGTGGTGGCAGCAATACCGTCCAAGGACAAGGAAAGGAATTTGTGCCTTGGGGAAGTTTTTAACCTAAGGTGGTGGAATATAAGTTTAGGGGGTCTTTAATGAGGGTCCCCACATCTGTACCCCAGAGTTCAGAGTGGGGAGGGAATCCTGACAAGTGCTATGACCCTCTATATTTACCCATTGAAATAAAGGTCAAAATGTTAATACTTTCTGAATAAAAATAATAGAGTTAGCTATAAAAATAATACTATAATTTTTCCTCTAATCTATGTGTGTAGGCCTAAAATATTCCTACTTTTTTCTGTTAGAAAGTATTGTCTTTGAAATGGCAGAAAGAAGAAGTAGGAATCTTGCCTTGTTCCTTTACCAAATATATAACCTTTCAACAAACAACCATGTACAATTATATTTGCCTTGTGCTAATTATACATGTGTTTAAAGCATTTGGGATACTTGTTTCCAAATCCATTTTTTTCCAACCAAAGTATTCTTCCACTCCTCCCAGTTAAAGGCCTTCTCGTATCTAGAGTTTAAAAAAACAAAAATAAAAGTGGATTTTTTTGATCAGGTAAGGTGGATAAGACTAAGGCCTTGATGTTTATCCACAGTGTGTACTTTTAAAAAAATAACACCAACTTGGTCTTCAGGTTGTCGCTAGATTTCTACTCGTAGGTTTGACAGCCATAATTTTGGCAACAATCTAACAATACAATTTTTCTACAAACCAATCCAACTTTAAGAAAATTGGTTCTGTTATGAATGTTTCAAGTTGGCAAAAGCACTCTGAACTCAGAAACAGAGGTTCAGATTCACAGGTCAACCCTCAAAGATAAGTACTTCCTAGCCCCATAATGCTCCAAATCCCTCTAGCTTTGAAATGATCTACATAAAAAATGAACAAGAAAGGTTCAACTTGATAATTTTAAATATTTATAACTACACCTCTACCTAGATATAATGCTGTCCTCGGGAGCCAAAAAATCTTACCACGTTATAGGTGAAACCGTGTTATATCGAACTTGCTTTGATCCACTGGAGTGCGCAGCCCCCCCCCCCCCCGGAGCACTGCTTTACCGCGTTATATCCGAATCCGTGTTATATCGGGTCACGTTATATCGAGGTAGAGGTGTACTATCATGATTTTTCTTACCCTTGAATTGTTTGAAGATATCACTGACACTTCAAAATATTGAATGACTAATCTGGGCCTGATTCTACACTTTGCTACACTCATTTTTCATCTAAGTGACTCCATGGACATCTTTGCATTTAATTTTATTTTAGAAAGCATGAACATTAAAATTAATCAGTTACCAGTGGACAAGAGACTGAGTAAAGAACTGTAGGCTGTATAAAGTCAATTATTGCAATATAATGCCCAATCATTTTCCTTATGAAAAGGACCCTAAGCATGGATTTTGCCCTTTGCACATAGGAGGAGTTCAGTTGCCTCTCTGATCATTTTCACCCAGCCCTATGGAGTATCAACTCCAAAGTCAATAAATTCAACCCATTGCCACAATATGTGCACTGTTTCTTTAAATCTGTAGCAAGAAATTTAGACTTATTAGAAATAAGTATTAGGAAATGAAGTGGTGTTTCTCTAGGAAAAAACATAAACATATTAGACATGAGGAATATAATTTCCCCTAAATTCTAACTTGTAGCAAAGGGCTATACTTACTGTATGTGATTATTATCCTAATGTCTTGGTTATTATTAGTTTTAAACTTTAATACAAATTACTGGGTATGTTTTAAATCTGAAACCAAAAACCTTCTAATGATCATGCACCTAATCTGAAGGAAGGGCACATTGCTATAATGTTAAGATCCAACTTTAAAAAAATAAAAATAAAAATGTTCTTTCACTAAAGTTTGCATGCAATTTCTGCATTCTGAGTACATTCATTCACCTGTGGAGGTTAAGTATAAAGCAGAGGGAAGTGGTTCTTTCTTAAAATTATGGAAAAGTAATTTAAATTTAACCCAAATAAATATCCAGAGTCAATTTCTGTAGCCCAGGTGAAAGGTTTGATGTCTGCAGGTATCCCAAACAGAGTACAAGTAACCTACAATCCTGGTAGTAAAGATTTAAGGCCTGAACTCACTCCCACTGCAGTAAATTGCAGTTGTGCCATTCATTTTAATGAGAGCAAGAGCACATCCCTACTTTGGTAGTCTGACAATCTCTGAAAAATACCTGGTGTATGCTCTGAAAAGAGCATAATAAGCAGAAGGGAGTCAATGTAAGGAGCACACAGTTACAGAATCACAAGCCGGCAGAAGCATTCACCTGTCTGTGTCAGTGAAAGGAGTAGTCACATTTCACAGGGGAAAACTTCCTTGCTGGGTTTTATTCAAAGAAATAGAAACCATCAGCATTACTGCATTCCATAAAGAAACATCTGACAGATTAGACATATAGCTACTGTTACTCTTGAAGACACCTCTATTTCAGTGTAAAAACTAGTTTTTTTTAAAAAGTCATAGAATCATGAAAACCGATGATGAGAAAGACCTAGAAACCCATCTAGTGTACCTTCCTGCCCAATGCAGGATTGGTGCTTACAGAATACATTAATAAGAGTGTTATCCACTTTACTGTTGAGTGAACTTGTAATTTAAGCCTTAAATTTTTGCAAATGCACACTGCCTTTTCCATATCTCAAGTTTTGGGAGGTATGTCATCCTCTAGTGGCTGCAGCTTGCAGAGGATCTTAATCCTAAACTACTGTAACTGGGAGAGAGGGGCTGGGCTTTAGTTGCAGAAGGTCCCAAATTCTATCTTAATTGAAGACTTTTTATCGACAGTGTTGGGACTAGTGGATGACTATCACGTCTATGCAGACACGGAATAGTTACAAACTCCAGTCATCCCACAATTTCCTTGCAGATGGCTTTGTAGTTTATATAGTGTACAGTGTTTAAAATGAATAAAGGAAAATAATGCAATATGAAAAAAGCATAATTTCTATTTGGAAAAAAACCTGATGCTTTACTGAAAAAGTTCTCTAACTCCTCTTAAAGGACTGTAAATATTTCCCAGGTTTAAATTCTATATTGGTGAACATTTGTCTTTAGAGAAATACACGTAGTGTGTGCAGGAGAGGGGAAGCACATTGCCATTTTTGCTGACTTCCTTCTATGTATGACTCAAATTTGGAGGTGGCGAGAACTGTCTTTAAGAAGTTTATTTAAGAGAGGTCTTTAGAAAAAGTTTGGGAGTTCGGTGAGAGTCTGCATTGAAGATGGATGTGGAACCAACACCGGAGGTTCAGGTACATGAAGGGGGTTGTTTAGGAGTGTTTGTGTCCCTTTGTAGGATCTGATGTGGTCCAAGCAGTAAACCAACAGAGATGTTTTGTATGCTGCTTTCATCTTTAATCATTTCTCAGAAGTTTGGGGGTGGTAAGCAGGTAAGGAAAGAAAAAAAAAAAGACAATTCTTTGCCTCCATTGTCACATCCCCTAAATCTCAATACATGGATTTGTTTCAAATAATGGACAGCATGATTAAGTTGAGTCATCTTTGATTTGTGGCTGATACAAGTTCTGCCCATTGTGAGGAAATTCCGTGTCATTTTGCAAATAATATCAAGGAATATTTCAATGGGTAGTGTTATCCTGGTGGTCCCCATCTCCTCTCTGAGATTCCTTACAGCTGGGTAACTGAGGCTCTGAGAGGCTAAGTGACTTGCCCAAGGTCACACAGGAAGTCCGTGGTGGAACAGAGAATTAAACCTAGTTTGCCATGGCCCAGGCCTGTGCCCCAATCACTGGATCATGTTTCCTTCCCATAGACAATATCAGTTAATTTTTTTAAATTTTGAGTTACAACCATACAGTGGTTCCTTAACAGAAGATGGCAATCTTCCCTCCCTAAAGGAGGCATTGACAATCTTCTACAGCCATGGATCCTGTTCTCAACCACTGATCTTTACTAGTTAGGAATAACATGAGTCCAAAGACAGGATGTGGCAGAAAGTATTTCAAATACTTCTAGAATCTCAATGAGCTACCTGACCTATCCTCAAAAAGAAAGACTATCGCCTTAAGGTATTCTTCTGATCCACAGAATGAGAGAAACCCACTTTTTTTAATCAAAGCCCTTACATACCCACGAAAGGTGATCAATTGTTTCTTCCACTTTGCAGAGTGCACATAGTCTATCTTTGTGTGTTTTTATTCTATTTTTTATTTTATTTTTGTTTAAATCACAACAGCCAGTTAGTACTCTGAACAAAAGCACTCATTACTCCTCTACAGGCCCTAAGGTATGTCATAATCCTCAATTCTAGGGCACAATTCAAAAAATCTTTATCTTTATTCATTAATTCAAGTTTTTTGTGATTCCTCTTTCCAATTTTTCTGTACTAGATTTTGAATTCCTGTTTACTAAAGGGTACTTCTATGTCAATCCTTCCATTTCTTAAAGCATTTCTAACTGCTTTGTCTGTCATTTCATTCTCTCTTAGCCCAATATGCGCTGAGAACCAAGCTACTGCTACATATACCTCCATCTGTACTAACTCTATAATTAGAAATATAAATTCATTGATTAAATCACTTCTACATACTGAGATCCTTTTTTTATTGCCATAAGGCCGAGATTGAATCCGGAAAAATGACCGCTGCTGCTGCTGGGCATACATTCCAGATCCAATTTAATGTTAGCATTATTGCTATTAGTTCGGCTGTCGTGACGGCTACATAGTCAGACATTCTGTTAGATGTGCTAATTCTCAATTTTGGTGTACAATATGCTGTCCCTACTCTTCCTGTTTTTTTCTTTTTTGGACCCATCTGTATATATTTGACAAAACCGGCTCCACTATTCATCTACATACTGGTATACTTCATTTTTAATATCTATTGTCTCTTTTTTTACTCTTAAGTTTACAAAACAAATCTAATTCCATGTTTGGACATGCAACTTTCCATCCAGAACTAATTTTCCCATGACTGAACGTTTTTACTTCATTCAGCTTTTCCTTGTCTTTCAATTCCAGCATCCACACGTTAATTCGAATGGCATTTGTTTGGTACTTTCATCACTGCAGTTCACATTAAGTTTGACCTAGAAAGTTAGGTCCAGTAGTTTCATTCATAGTGTAACTGGCATTTCACTAGAAGCTATTTGTAGTGTGCCTATAGGTGTTGTAATAAATGCATCACACACAATTCCAAATGCCTGGGCTTGTATTAAATCTAATTTTTTTAAGTTCTGATTTTGATGTAACTGGTCTGATTAAGGCTCTGTATCCCACCAGCAGTGTTTTCTTATCTGCACCCCAATTTGTCTCAGCAAGACTTTTAAACTAGTTAATCCTTCCTGTACATTTATCTTTAACATAGTTTATATGAGCTTTCCAAAGTAATCTAGTATCAAATATTAACCCTACGAATTTGATTCTTTTAACTAGATCTATTTGTGCTCCATTCCTTAGTAACTTTCCTTTTAATAAAGATCAATCCTCTGGTTTTAGCAATAGAAAACTTGAAACCCCATGCATTTCCTTAGTCAGAGGTCTCTCGTAATGCTTTGTTGATTCTCTTTTCTGCCACCTCAATATTCCTGCTCCTAACCCACGGAGCACAATCTTTTGTGAATAGTGACACCTACCGCAGCAAATATTTGTTTTGTGAGATCATTTATCATTATATTAAATAAGGCTGGGCTGTGGTGTACCATTTTAAATAGCATCTATATTCGAAATAACTTTCCCAACTCTGACCTACATGGTCCTTTTGCTCAAAAAGTCTCTAATCCACTCATACATTCTTCCCCTTATCCATAGTGAGCTTATTTTGTACACTAAGCCTTCACTCCGTAGCACGTCATATGCCTTTTCAATATCTAGACAGACTGCTATCATGAAACCCTTGTACCTCATACTAAATTTGTATTTCAGTTTCTAAATTAGCACTGTGATCACTCTCCTAAAACCACTCTGCACCTTATCTATAATGCCATTATTTTCCAAATAGGAAACCACTCTTTCATTCACCATTCTCTCCATAATTTACCCAGACAGGACATGTGGGCAATTGGTCAATAGACATCCACTTTGTGGATAGTTTACCTGGTTTTCATACTGGAATTACCACTGCATGTTTCCACCGTAGGTATCAATCCTTTTCTCCGTATAGTGTTAAATAATTCCAAGAGAACCCTCAAGCTGCTTTCAGAGAGCTATTTAAACACTGTTACATATATTATCTTTACCTGGGGATGTATTTTTGCTGGTATCAACAGCTTTCTCCAGTTCTCACATATAAAACCATTCATTTGGCATAGCACCTTTATGTTTACCCCAAATACATAGTAGATCATGATTCTCTATAATGAATTGTCTTTTAAGGTGGTGGAAAACTTTATTTTGTTTTTCGTCATTACTCACCCCTTGGAAAGTTTCTGCCAAAACTTCTGCTTTCTCATTATCAGAACTTCTAAGTACGTTGGCAGCCCCAAAAGACCTGGGATGTGGCTCTCACTCTGAATTCCATTCATTCTTCCAGTTTGACTGTATATTTCTAATGTCTTGGTATCTTTGCTTATTTGCCCACAGTACTTCCTCCAACGCTCTTTCTTTGCTTTTTAAAAAAAAATCCTTTGTGCTATTGCCTTACTTCTTTTATACTTAATTAGATCTTCACTATTCACTGTATTTTTTACTTTTGTATAGGTGTTGTTCCTTTCTTTAAAGAACTGCCATTTTGCACTCCTCATTCCACCATGGAGTGAGTTTTAGTTTTGGGGTACTTCAGTATGCTAGATATGGCTACATTGGCTGCTGCTATTACTCCATTTGTTACGTTATCATTGAAATTCTCTATGTCATTACTCACACAATGATTATTCACAAATTCAGTACATTTACTTGTAAATAGCTCCCAGTTAGCTTTCTTAAAATTCCAGGTTGGTAATTTTCCATTACTTTCGACCTTCCCTGCCCTTGAAAAGTTAGAAGAATATGGAAATGATCATTCCCCATTCCTTCTTTCATATATATTTCCCACTTGCATCCACTTGCAATATCTGCTGTTAACTTTTCCTGCTTAGACCTGGGAATTATATCATCTACTACATTAAATCTAGTTGGGATGCCATTGTTTAAAACCACTACCTTAT
Organism: Emys orbicularis; assembly: GCF_028017835.1. Taxonomy (NCBI): domain Eukaryota; kingdom Metazoa; phylum Chordata; order Testudines; family Emydidae; genus Emys; species Emys orbicularis. The sequence continues at coordinate 26,477,812 of NC_088683.1, read as the reverse complement.
GTCAATCAGTGAACTTTTCTAAGCATGCATCATTTTTATCAGTTGTCTTACTTCCCCACACTTTATTATATTTCAGTCACTGTATATAATAGAAGGTCTTTTAGCATTTTTCACTATTTCTTGTAGTGCTGAACTTTCTAATTTCCCATATGGATTATAGCTATCAGAACTCCTTAAAAAATATTACTCTTCTGCATTGGAAATCTCACTAACATTATAGTCTAGGCTTACTTCTTCATTCTCTACTTCTAAGAAGTTTAATCTTTTCCCTTATGAAAATAGAAACACCTCTTCCTCATTTTCAATTTTGCCTAAAAAGGCAATATACCCTGGAATTTTAAATAGAAGCTTTTCAACCAACCATGTTTCCCAGACACATATGACATCTGGTTTAGCTTTAATTTCCAGGATATTTTATTTGAACTCTTGACCATGTTTTATCAGACTGTGTGCATTCTAACAAAACAATGAGATTCCCATACTAGTCATATTTCACCATTAACTTCATTCAAAATTGCATGAATACAGTCCATTGAGATGTTACTAATATACAAGTATTTTTCTGCTGCCCTTATTATATTTTTTTCTGATTTTTTCTCTGCAATAAACATTTTTTTTCATTACTAGTATATCATCACCTATTCCTTTTGCAGTATTTAGCATATTCTTTATAGAATGAAGCTGTGTCTGCAGTTCCCCTTTTCCTGTGCTCATTGTCTCTTCCTTCTCTACCTGATGCTTTGACAGTCTCCCTACAGCTTCCACATAAGATATGTTATTAACAATTTTTGTCTTTTGTATCTCTTTAGCTTGCCTTGCCGCAATACACACTCTATATGCCAGATTATGATCACCAACACAGTTACTACATTTGACCTCTGTCTCTATGCAATTTTCATAGGAATGCTGTCCCCCACATTGACCATATCTTATTTTCCCTTAACAGACATCCACGACATACCTATACCACTGGCACTTATAACACCTTAAAGGAGGTGGAGTGATTCTGAATATCTGAAACCCTACTGTTACTTTCTCATGTTGAGCCCTTTCCTTAAATGTAATAAGTACAGCTGTTGATGGCTTGCTTCCTCCTTCTTGTTTACTAATTAGTTGCTTACTTTCTAACACTTTATCTTCCCCAATGCTTTTGGTTATCTCATCACTGGTCAGCTCTAATGGCATTCCATATATTTCCCCCTTTATTTCAGCCAAATACCTTGGTAGCTGGCAACTTATTTTATCTTTCCCAGGCATTTTAGTTTTTTGCAGTTTATCAGCTGCTCATTGTTTTTACGATCAGCTAAAAGATCACCATCTCTCATCAGCCTCCTTGCTCTTACAGTATCCCCTGTGCTTTTTTTAATTCAGTCAGCTATTTTCACAGGGTTTTTAACATCACCTAATCTTATTTCTTTGGTTAGGGATTTTACAGTTATAACATTTTGGTTTATTTCCTTCCTCAACTTAGCTTTTTTGCGGATATCATCATCATTATCTGATTCTACTCTCCGCCCCCCTCCCCCGCTTTGTATCCATTCTCCCTTTCTAACAGACTCTTCTTCAGTTTCTAGAGTGACTTCATTTGGGGTAAGAGAATCCTCCATCTCGCTGCAGCTCAGCCAGCCCTCCAGCCCTTACCACCACCTGTGCTGGTTTTAGCCCTTTCAAGCTCCTCCCTTCAAGTCTAACATCTCTGTCATGTGTGGTGGGGTGGGGCCACCTGAGCCCATATTAGCTCATTAACCCTATATTGCCCAGAATGGGTTTGCCTATTTGCTTCTTGGTGAAGTGCAAGGTGCTGATTTGGATCACCTCTCTCTCTGTGCCATACTGTTAATGTTTATGGTCAGCAGTGACACTTGAGCTGGAACTTCCTTGGTATAAAACAGATAATACTGCAAGCAGTGCATTTTCAATAAGGGATGTTCATTTTTGAAATTTACTTTCCCACCTTAGTATGAGGGTAAAATTTGCAGAAGCACCTAAATGACCTAGGAGCCTAAATTCCATTTTCAAAAGTGACTTGGGTACTTATGGCCAGATTTTCAAAGGTATTTAGGCACTTGAAGATGCAGGTAGGTGTCTAGTGGGATTTTCAAAAGTACCTAAGCTGTTTAAGTGCCTAACGCTCATTCACTTTAAGACTAAGGCACCTAATCTTTTAGGCACTTTTAAAAATCACACTAAAAGCCTATTTGCATCTTTAGGGGCCTAAATACCTTTGAATGCATGGCCCTTGGGAGCTTAAGTCTCATTGAAAGTCAATGGAACTTAGTCACTTTTGAAAGTGACTAAGGCTCTAAAGTCACTTAGCCACATTTGAAAATTTGATCCCAAATAGCTCAAAAGGGCACATTGCAAGGGTTTTCTCTTTACACAGGATTTTGGGAGGGAGGGCCATGAGATTGGCTGATAAGTGTGGGTGAGGTCTGGTGTTCTGCTTGTGTTTAACTTCATCACTATTTTTTCATTTTCTGGTTTTGAGGTGAGCAAAACTCCTGGATTCATCTTTTATGGCACTTTGCTTTTAACTATGTTAAAGACACCTAGAACTTGAGATAGGTGCCTTCCTTTTACTCATTATAAACTGAAGTAGACAGATAGAATGAACAGCCACACCTCTACTTGTTCCTGTAGTTGAAAAGCAATGGTCCCACTGCTTTCTGACTGAATTAAGTGGGAAGCCATGACATTCTGTCATGTTGACGACCCTGGATTATTGAATTCTGATTAGTACTGTGTGAGCAATGTTTTGTGGGACGTATAAGTACTGATTATTAGGACTGTCAATTAATCGCAGTTCACTCAAGTGATTTAACTCAAATCAAATTAACCCAATTAAAAAATTAATCATGATTAATTGCAGTTTTGTTTGTACTACTAAACAATAGAGTACCAATTGAAATTTATTATAAATATTTTTGGATGTTTTTCTACATTTTCAAATATATTGATTTCAATTACAACACAGAATACAAAGTGTACAGTGCTCGCTTTATATCATTATTTTTTATTACAAATATTTGCACTGGAAAAAAGATGTGCCTTCATGCTTTGACCACTAGTCCATAGGACATACTTCAGTGTGGATGACAGGTTCTGCTTGATAACAACCCAAAGCAGCATGGACTGACACATGTTCATTTTCATCGTCTGAGTAAGATTTCACCAACAGAAAGTGGTTGTTTTTTTTTCGTGGTTCGGGTTTTATAGTTTGTGCATCGGAGTGTTGTTCTTTTAAGACATTGGACAGCATGTTCCACTGCCATAACACAAAATATATGGCAGAATGCAGGTAAAACCATGGAGCAGTAGAAATACAATTCTCCCCCAAAGAGTTCAGTCACAAATTTAATTACTGTATTATTTTTTAATGAGCATCATCAGCAGGGAAGCATGTCCTCTGGAATGGTGGCTAAAGCATGAAGGGGCATATGAATGTTTAGCATATCTGGAACATAAATACCTTGCAAACTCAGCTACAAAAGTGCCATGTGAACGCTTGTTCTCATTTTCAGGTGACATCGTAAATAAGAAGCGGGCAACATTATCTCTCATAAATGTAAACAAACTTGTTTGTCTTAGCGATTGGTTGAACAAGAAGTTGGACTGAGTGGACTTGTAGGCTTGAAAGTTTTAGATTGTTTTATTTTTGAGCGAAGTTATGTAAAAAAAATAATGCTACATTAGTAAATTGCATTTTCACAATAAAGAGATTGCACTACAGTACTTGCATGAGGTAAATTGAAAAATAATTTTGTTGTGGTCAAAGACCCCCACGCAGTGATTTTAGTTCGAAGACTCAAGCCTGAGGCCAGTTTATTGACATACATACCAGTGCACTGGGGTGCAGTCCGAAGACTAAAATATATAAATAAATAAGCAAAGCAAAAGGCCAAATCTGCAAGATACTCAGTGTCTCCTGCATGGCGCTGAACACCCTCCATCCCTATTTACTTGAACAAAGTCAATGCAAAAAAAAAAAAAATTAGGATGCTCAGCACCTCCAGGGTCAGCCCCAATGAAGACATTAATGGAATAAACAAACAATAATTACCTACATCGATTTATTTCACCAACCCACACAGCTAATTTTGGTGAGATTATTATATTAATTAATTATGACCATGACAGAAAACATCTCAGTGAACATGTTTAGAAGAGTTTCTGGACATGCCATAAGATAGTGTGGAAGGAAGGAAACAAAGTATCCATCACATATAGAGGATGATCTCCTGTGCCAGTGGCTATGTTATCTGTCTAAAGATATGTAATAATGTCTGCTCCATAGTTGTATGTTAATTTTCCTAAAGCCCAGGAGATTGTCAACCTCTAATTTGGTAATTTCTGTCTGAACAATACATTCCAAAATGCTGGTATATTCCTGAGTTGACATTTAAAATAAATGTACTGATAAACATCTAACATAAATTGATATATGCATGTTTTTATTTGACAGCAATGAATCTGAATAAGAAAATACATCTATGTGTTGACTGTATATGATGTACTGTCCATACATGAACATATTTTCATAAATACATTTGAAATTCCTTTGAATTGTAAGAATAAACAGACACGGGAATTTAGGGTCTTGAAACAAACAAGTCACTTGTGAAACTGGTAAACCCAGTGATATAATAAGGCTTGTAACAGCAGCAGCAACACCAGGAGAAAGAAAGATGGTATTTAATTGAGAGCTGAGGATAGGACTTTCAAAAGTGCTCAACATCAGCCTAAATCTGCTTTCAATTAAGTCAATGGTGAAACTCCAACTGGCTTCAGTGGAAAGAGAATTAGACCAACACTAAGCACTTTTGTAAATCTCACTCCAAATCTTCTGTAAGGTAACAGGATTGTCTGACATAGTGGTTTCCAAACTGTAGTCTGGGGACCATCACTAGTTGGACTCTCTGACTCCTTTCAAGTGGTCAGCAGAATGCAAGTGCTGGAGAACCACCAATCTAACATAATTTAGGACACAGATTTCTAAATTAGATATGGGCCAGACTCAACACACTGTTATGCCAGCTAAACATTTGTGAAATCAATGGTGTCACACTAGCATAAAATGAGTATAATACGGTGGTGAATCAGGCCCAATTATCTATGTTTTACCTGGATAACATGGAAAATAAATGACATACAGGAACAAAGAATAAAGAAATCCCAATGACCTAAAAGCATGAAACAAACAAACAAAAAGCCAAGCAAAAACGCCCCAAATATAACTAACTGACATGGGCCATTTACTGCCCTTGTATGGCAACCCCATGTAAGGAAAACTTGAAGGACAGCATGAAATGAACCACAGAAAATCAGGCAAGGGGAAAGGCAACAATAAGAAGGTGTAATTAGAAGAAATAGGGTATCTAATGTTGGATTACATTTTTTGTTTCTTCCACATGCTATTCATGGGCAAAAGGATTCAGACTTTTAAATTTTTTATAAATATAAAAGACCAGATTTTCAAAAAGAGCTCAGCATCCACAGCTGTGCCCAGATTTTTAAAAGAAATTGATTCCCATTTGGGCACCAAAATAGGTGCCAGATTCTTATAACAGCTCAGTATATTGAGTGCTGAACTTTTGAAAAACTGACCTTAAGAGTCTAAAAGGGAATTGAACACCACTGAAAATCTGAGTAGCTACATGGAAACAAAGCTCTTTCGAAAACCTGGCTTTGACCGAGGATGCTGAGTATTTGAAAATCTAGCCCTTAAATCTTCTGAAAATCTGACCCATAATGCTTACATTCTGCAGTTTTGTTTACATATTTTCATTAACATCAAGAAAAGACTTTTACACACCAAAAATATGTCCCATGAATAAACATTGTTGCAGTGATTGATTTTAAGCCCTGGTCCTGCCAGCTTGCTACTTGGTTGAATTAATAGATTTATTGGTTGCTTTTAGAACTTTAATGAATTGCATTAATATGTTGAATTGTAAAAGTTGGATGTAGTTGTCTATAACAAACAACAAAAATAAAACATGTAGTATATCTACCTTAGAGAGTGCCATTACTGACCTTTTGGGATAACTTCTGAATAAATTAACATTACTTTAACATGCAAAACTATAACACTTCCCTACTTCATACTAAAAACCACGGTCCCTTTACAATCAATGGGTAGTTTTGCCATTGACTTCAATGGGACCAGAATTTCAACCCATTTCTTCAACACAATATTGTGTTGAGAATATCTCTCTTCCCTATGGCATACAATGCGCTGAGGAAAACAAATAATATGATCTCTGATGCTATTGAAAATTAATTGAAAACTCAGAATTCACTATCACAGTGTAAAAGCGAATCCAGGAATTCAAAATGTGTTAACAAAGACATCTGGGAAAATTCAGCATTTAAACAACCTTTCAATGTCATTTCTAAAGCTGCACACATAAATCTGGCCAAAAACCCTTGAAAGGCTTTTATCTCTGGCTTTAACATTAGAGTGGAATAAAGCATCTGATGCTTATTTAAATCAAATAGACATTAGCCACTATATGTTTTTAGGATGTATTTATTTACTGAGTAATATTTTAGTATGTGAATGGTGTATTGAAGGCAGATAAAATTTAAGTTATCATGTATCACTTTTAATTGTACTGAATTAACTTTCCTTTGCAGAAATAACAAAAAATTTAGATTAAACTTTAATAATATTTTCAATTTATTTTCTTTCTGGAGGCACACTTATATTAGAACACCTACCTTTGTAAGAAATATTAATGTTTTAATAATTTTGAATACAAGGAACATCACACACAAACAGACATATTTTCTTAAAGTGATACCATCAGACTAAGTGGCACTATACCAAGAACTCTTTTGGAATTCTCCCCACAATTCTGTTAAAAGGAAATCAGTTTTATAACAATATGACTAACTACTCTGGAATCTCAGGGAACTAAACTCTGTCTTTGCCACAGATCTGCTTCCATGGTTACAAATGACACCTTTATGTAGACATAAATCTATGTCCAACATCTATTCCTTCCACGCATGGATCAACCCCTTCCTGTGAGGCAAACCCACAGCCAAACCAGGGCTGCTCACTCAACTGCCCCTCCAACAAAGCTGCAGTGAATCATCACTCAGGCATACGGCAGCAGCCTATCCCTGAGCAGAGACATGCACACCCTATGCATGGCCCCATGAAGTCGCAAGACCTCCTTGTCAAACTCCTGGTGTTGTCCAAGGTGGCTGTCCATCATACGAGGAGGAGGATGCTGGATGGGGAGGTGCTCTGCAACTGTGGGGCCTATTTCCGATCCTCCCTGAAGTCATGTCTCTGGTAGAGTTCCTCTGGGCCGTGTCCACTGGCTCCTTGGATGCCTTTGAAGAGTAATGGGCACTATCCAGGGCTCTCTGCTCAGTGTCCCCCTCTGGCTTCCTGCTTTTGACCCTGTGACCCTCACTCCCATCCCTGTTTTCTCATTTGTTGTCTCCTGATTTTACTTGAGCCCTGGGTTAAATCACAGAATCATAGAATATCAGGGTTGGAAGGGACTTCAGGAGATCATCTAGTCCAATCCCCTGCTCAAAGCAGGACCAATCCCCAGACAGATTTCAGTGGTTCCTCCCCTTAGGCTGGGGGAGGGGCCTTTAGATGTAGACAGGCTTGTGCCCGCCCATCCCCTGGGAACTCAATAGGTGCCCCTCCAACAAAGCCCAGCGAGTCATCACTCAGGCATACGGCAGCAGCCTATCCATGAGCACAGCCTGGATCAGATGATCCCCCAAGCTCAGGTATTTCCCCAACCCTGCCAGACCTGCAAGTCAGTCCGTACAACAGTACTATCTGGCCAGGAACCCTCCTGCTGCCTCACAGTGTAACAGACTCTCTAGACTCCCAGCCTGCTCTTGATCCAGTTCAAGTTCCTGCCCCAGCCTTGCCTGAGCCCTGTTCCAGACTGCTCTAGCCTTGCCCATGCCTTACTCCGACCTTGCTCCAGCCCTGTTACTGAGCCACTCCAGTCCTGCCTCTGCCTCCTAACCCCTTCGGACTCTGACCACCCGGCTTCAATCTTTGGCCTGTATCTGGACTCCAGCTAGAGTACTGATTTGGCTTGTCCATGGACTCTGACTATTCATCTTTGCCCTTCGGCCTGCACCTGGACTCTGGCTATGGTACCAATTTGGCTTGTCTACAGACTCTGATCCTGGTTCTGACCCTGGCCTGTCCCTGGACCCCAGTTCCAGTGCTGCCCTCAGCCCAGTTCTGACCCTATATCTGGCTTCAACCTCTGCTCCAACCACTAGGCCTGATTACCAGGAGCTGGTGCCTGACACTTCCCTCACAGAGAGGGGTGATTAGCCACCTTTATGGTAATACCTCTCTTCCCCCCCAACGCACCCACCCACTTCCGAGGAGCTTGCAACGGACTACCACAGAATCTACTGGGGAGAGGAAAAGGGGAGAGTCAGCTGCAACACCTGCATCATCCACCTGAGCAACAAAAGGGCAAGCCTCACAAAAGGCTATTTAGTCCTCTGGCTCCCTTTGGCACTGTGGAATCCTCTTTTTCAGGTGCAGCCGAGTCTGTGGCAGCATGACTCCAAAGGAACCACAGTACCATAGATGGTGGGGAGGGAGCCCAAGAGTCAAGATGCAGAACACATTAGTCTGGAAGTCATTCCTGATCATCTACACTGAATGTGACCCCTTCGGTGGAAGGGGAGAGGAAGTGAACTTGATGTCTCTTGAAAGAGAGCTAGTAAAAAGGTTAAGGTGTCACTATATAAAGAAAGATTAGGTCACAGAGCCTGATCCAATGCCCACTTAAGTCAATGGAAAGGCTTCCTCTGTCTTCAATGGATGATGGATCAGGCCCAGAATTGGGAGAAGGCAGTGTTGGGTTAATAGATTAGGTCCCAATCCTACAATCTGATCTATGCAGGTGTACTCCTATTCCCATTGATTTTAACTTCACCCGGGCTCTATATGGGCATAGGAGTTTGCCTGCAGAGAACTGGTGGAGTAATTTTTATGATCAGGGCCTTAGAGTTAAGATAACATAATAAAAAGGGGTCTAAATAGGCAAAAGACTCACTAAAATAGAAGGGTTAAAAAGAGAAAGTAAAATATAGAACAGGTGTAATAAATAAAAAGAGAAAATAGGCAGTAGTTGTAAAAGAAGGAAAATATCTGGGGGAAAAGAAAATAGATGTTATGAAACACAAAGAAAGAGAAACTAGGTAGAGTTTGAAATACAAAAAGAGGGAGTTAGGTGTGGAGTTTAATAAATGTTGTGGAAAATATTTCATTGTGTCCCTTTTCTCTTTTGTTTGTGATTTGTCTAATTAGACTGTCTACTTTTCAGGCCTGTATTCTTGCATGTCAGTGAAGCACCCACCATGCTTTTGTTGCACAAATACTAAATAATAGTAATATGGCTCTAAACTGTTAATTGCCCAAATGCCAATGAACATGGGATATATATTCTCTTACACAACAATATCCAAGTATGCATATACATATTCATTGCTAATGCATCATCACTAGGTGACATGTCAAACACTTCTGCAGCTTTCAAATTGCCACCATTTTAGAATACGAAGAACCTGCCATGCATATTTTTCTTCTCCACCCTCCAAATGGGGCTCAGAGAAAAGCCTGTGATTAAAAATGGCAATGGTCTGAGATCCAGGACTGACACTGTTCAGTCCTGAATTAACAAGATCTGTAAAAGCTGATAAGCACAGCACCTGACTCTTGATATCCACCTGATACCTTTAACATTTAAAAAAATAATGAGAAGAAAGAAGGGGATGGATAAGAAATGAGGAAAAGGTGAATTATGAGGCTGGTAGACAAGGTCTAACATCTTTGGGAGGAGCCCTTTTAGCCACGAGGAAGGAAAGGATTTAAAGAAGGCAAAGATGCTAATTTTATAAAAGTTAAGCTACTTCAAGAAAGCCTGTTTTAAATCCCATTTCATTGGCCAGAAGGGACCACTGTGATCATCTAGTCTGACCTCCTGCATGACACAGGCCACAGAATTTCCCCCAAAAAACTGATGATATATCTAGTGATTCTTAAAGAGCAGAATAGAGTCTTAGCACATCCATGACCAACAACATTCTGTAGGCCTGTAAAATCACTAAAGCAGCAAATTCCTTTTAAAATAGATCCAAAATAAAACATAACAACATTACATATTGTCCTAATTGTTCCTATATTCCTATGATTTCAGGGGTATTGGAAGAGTGTAACTGAGGGCAGAATTTGGGACCAAACCTTCTCCATCATTAAATTACTCCAATATGCTTAGTTACCACAGAGGTTTACTGTGTTCTCTTATATACCCTGGGCCAGATTTTGAAGGGTGCAGAAGACACTCACTACAAGATGGCAGGACCAATCCTGAGGTCTGTCCATCACTCTGTGGTCAGCTACCACAGCCAGACATGGTCTTCCTACTCCCTTCACTGGCCAGCTATGGATCTGGGCTCCTCTGTTTTTCTCTCTCCGGCCCAATGAAGACTATTAAATTGAAGGCTGCAGTAATCCCTCTGGAAGGACTTGCAGGGGGAAGATAAAGGAATGTGAGAATGAAGCTGGGTGGAACTAAATGGGTGACATGCTTCTAAAAAGGCAGCTAAATGGGGGAGAGGATTAGAGGGGTCCTTGTGGGGCCCATATATGACCCATGTACATGAATATCTGGAAGGAGGAGGTATCTTCAGGCTAATGGGACTCTGCTCCTGGTTACAAAAACAGCTGAGTGCATAGGTGCATGCATATACAATATCTAAATTCTAGAAAAATATATTACTTGTTGATTGATACTGTACTAATCAGCCCCCCACAACACCCCTCTACATTTTGGATTGGTACCAGTACCTTGTTTGCTAAATTTCAACCTGATATGAATTTAAGGAATGGAGATATAAATCTCTGGGAAACTGATTTTATAATACAAATGGCAGCTCAGTGCTAACTGTAGTTGCACTGCCGGGTGCTGTTCTAATTGATAATAAATAGCTGGATTTTCAACCCACTGATGATCTAGTATTTTATGCAAATGTTTCCAGTACTCATTAAGGGTTAGATTGTGCCTCTGCCTTGCATGGCTGTGTAGGGGAATGGGAGGGAGTAAAGACTTCCCACCTTTGTTAGGGCAATGTAATGCCTCCCCAGAATCCCATCCTGGCACTCAAGGAGGGCAACAGCTGCACTCCAGATATCTCCCTCAGGAGCAAATGGGTGGGGAGGGGGAAAAGCTGGCAAAGCCATGGCTTCCCACTTCCATCCTCACATGCCAACCATAGGAGCTGATAGGCCACACGGGTGAGCTGCATCATGAAAGGAGTGTTGCACGTTAACCCAGCAATCCCACCCACTGCAAACAGGGAGCACTGTGAGGGATTGAACCTCTCTGAGGCACAATATCTCTGGAGCTCCCCATGGTATGATTTGGCCTGAAGCCTCCTTCTGCCATGTGCACTCATGCTGAACAGTAGCTTGCAACATAAAGATGCCTCTCTGACATCAATGGGGCTATCTGCTTAGTAAGGTACTACTCAACAAGAGTAAGGCTGACAATCAGGCCCAACAGGCTTGAGCTGTGAGGTTCACAATGTTGGGCAGAGGGGTGGGTTTTCATCACAACTCCTGATTTCAGTATAACCATTTAAAAAACAGTGTTCTACGAAAATCAAGATGTTAGGTGCCAGTCTCAATAATCCCTACTATTGCAATGGTCACAAAAAGATTTATTTCAAATTAAATTCTTTAAGAGAGAGAGGTGGTTTTTTTGTCCTTTTCTTCCTGGCTCAATTGCTTCTTATGAAACACAAAGTAAAAAAGACAAAGAGAAGAATCAAATGCTTCCTTCAGCTCTGATATACTGTAAAATGTTTATATTAATTGATTTTTGACCTCTGTATGTATTGGGCAACAACTAAAAAGAGGGACCATTATTTTGGAAAGGACAAAGAGGAACTGCTTTGTCCAGGACTCACACTGCAGCTGTTGTGCAGAAAGGGACCATTGAATGTTTCAGCTCTAACAGCAGGCAAATTACTAACAAACATCCTTCCATTTGGAAGCCATTTGTTGGCTGCAGGAATTCAGTAGAATGACAGGAGCATATCAAGACACTTTTCAGAATTATCCTTATAAAATTCTTAATAGAATGGAAATTAAATAACAACAGCATAAGCCTTTTAAGGGAATGGGGAGTTTCCACTTACTCACTCATGGATTTTAAAGGAGCACTATCTGCTTAAAAATTACATTTGAAAAAGTGACCAAGCAAAACAGATTACTGAAATTGGTGGTTATTTCTAAAATCTAATATACTTTACATTATTTATTCTCTTTGCTTTTTACATGTCTCTATGTTGGACAAGCATTTTACATTACTTACTCTACTTACTTCCACTTTTGCAGTTTCTGGTCAATTTCACCTTTAAGTTCTCATGCATCAGAACAATGCTGGAATGTGTATCTCGCAAATGGTTTAAATCTTTGGAATTTTAATAAATAATGTCAAAGACACATTTCTGCTGGCCTGAGGTTTTGTAAAAGATTTTTACTTTTACAAAACCTAGAATTTTGGACCAAATTTGACCGGACACTGACTGTTTGTATTTGTTATTGAAATTCAAAAAGCCTTTTGTTCCAATGCTATGAAACAATAAGACAGTGCCAGTCTAGATTTAAGGGCAACCTAAAAAGAAAAGATGTCCTTTTCGGAGTCCCCATTGCAGTGTAGGATTTTGCTATTATCAGACAGGCTGTGTCCTTGTCCTTTTGGGAATCTCCAACCGGTAATTTTGATAACAAGCTATTCTATTCATGCTTTTAATCAATAGTTCTTTTTTCCCCAGGCTAATGGAAATCTTATGAAGCAGTACTTCCCTCATGTCTGCAAGAAATAAATAGTTATTTTAAGTTACAAAAGCTATTGACACAAATATAGGGGCAAAATGCTTTTTTACTGTTAACTGCTGGATCCAAAAGATATTTTCAATGACCTTTTAGGTAGACTTTTATATGGCACGGATTCTAAGACTTATAGTTACAAGGTTTGCAGACAGGACTTGATCTTGAGAAATGCTGAAGAGCCACAGCTTCAATTGATTTCAATGGGAATTGTGGGTGCTCAATAGCTTACAGGATCAAACCCTCAAGTCAGTACTATGTAGAGTAGAGACAAATGTTATTTTAATTAAATACACAGGCTTCATAACAAATTTCACTTGAATACTTCGCAGATGCATGCATTTTCTCCTACTCGGTATGTTCCATCAGCTCTTGCTGGATCCTGTTCTTGAAACATCTAGTTTTACTGAGAATAAATTAAGCTTTCAGGAAAACTCAAACCAAAAAGCTTCCCTGAGGCATTAAATGAATGACTTTTAGATAGTGAACAAATCAATATACTGTTACTATTTCATAAAGCTGACATAATAAAAATATAAGTATACCTACAATTCATACTCTACATCACTTCTATATGTTTGTGTGTGAACACACCTGTAAAATATATATAATAGAGCACTTCTCAAATAACTCTGGCAATCTTTGTGAATGCAGAAATAATGAACTTCCTCAGATCTCACACTAATCAAATTACTTTTTGCTAATGGGTATCCATGGGGGCTGCTCCCCAGGTTTTCAAATTTTGCTCATTATGTTCTCTAATTTTTCCAGAGAGACAACTCAAGCAACTATTTTATATACAACTGCTGTACCCAGCTGGCATTCACTTGAGCAGTTGCTTTGATACAGCATCACATGATGATACTCATTACTTTAAATAAATTATTCAGAAACTCCCAGATGCAGATTCCTGCAGTTCACTAAGCTATGGCCGGATTTTACTAAAATGTGATGTTTTCACATCACAAAACAAATGTGAGTTTGTGAATATTGTATGCTCCCAATTAGCTGAAAGATCTCGTACTAAATAGTGGGTCACTGAGTTGCATTGAAACAGATTAGCATTTTGTATTTGAGCGCCTTATAGACACAACATTTTGTTTTGTTTCTTCTCTTAAAAAGCTAAGGTCTGTGCTTTCCTCTTGAGATGTAATACACTCAGCTTAAGAATTCAGAATTTCTGAAGCTAAATTTTTTATTTCTTACATAAGTGTTTTCAGCCATTTCAATTCTCTAACTTCCAATTTTCCCTTAAAACATAATATATAAAACTGTACATAAGAACTAACAAATACAAACTCCACATCACATGGCACTTTAAAGGGACACTGACAACTTAAATTTGGTCCAAATTTTCAACTTTGTAATAACAAATTTTTACAAAACCAAAGACCAACAGAAATTTTATTTGAAAAAGTATAATTAAGAGAATTGGTTTGAAACAAATGTACATTCCTCGAGAGTGTCTGAAAGCCAACCACGGAAACACTGAAAGTGTAACATATGCAATTGCATATCCTGTTTCTAAAGAAAGAATCGTTATCTAATGAATCCCAGAAAATATTCCTTGGTTTAATTTGCCAGTGAAGTTAAGGTGGTAGTTTAGCCTACGAGCTACATCCCCAAAATTACCTGTCTGTTGCTAAACTCTTAAAGAGCTCCTTAATGGAACAGCAGCAGCAAGAGAGTGTAGGACAGCCAGCTGGGGATTGCAGATGAAGGGCAAAGAGAAGGATATGATGGGTCCTGGGCAGGAAGGGGGATACAAGCAGCTCAGACTACTCTATGTTGCTGCACAAGGGTAGAGCCCAGACTTCTTCTCTGGGGACCTGGGCCCAAGGTCTTAATTCATAAACCTAGGCACTCCAGCTACCTATGGAGGCAATAGAAGCTTCTGGCTCCATTAGTGGTAGGGCCTCCATCCAACCTTCCTCCGGGTCTTGAGCATGGAACTTAGGTTTTAGTTCTGTAGAGTACCTAAACTAAATAAAGGCTGAAGCTAGTGTGGCCAACATTTGTGATATTCAATGTTTTTCCAGAAGTCTCAGTTCCTAGAGTGAGATAATTACATGAGAAGCTCAGCTTTCCTTTTTTTAAAAATAAATTTCTAGGCCTTTTGGTTGTGGAGAAAGCTTGAAAACATTAACCAGAAGTCAAATAAAAATACTTCCAAATTTATTTTTTTAAACTGTCATGATTTTAAATCACTCATGATTCTGGGGAACTGACTCAGGATCATTGAATGTTTATGTTTGCCAAGTCTGCTAAAACAAAGAGAAAATTAAGAGCTGACTTAATTCAGTTTATAAATATCTACACGAGAAGATGATTTCTGATAGCAGTGGGCTCTTAGCCTAGGAGACAAAATAATAACAAAAGCCAATGGCTGGAGACTGAAACTAGACAAATTTAGATTAGAGAAAAGGTGCACATTTTTGTAGAGAAGAGATGGCAATTAACTATTGGAACAACTATGAAATATTGCAAATTTTCCAATGAAGATTGGATGCCTTTCTGAAAGGTATGCTCTAGCTCAACCTGAAGCTATGAGCTTGATGCAAAACCCATTTGGTGAAATACTATGGCTTGTGTTACGTAGGTGGTCATATTAGATAATCATAATATTGGTCCCTTCTGGCCTTAGAATCTATTAATCTAAAAGTCCTATGCTGCTCCTAAGCTTCAGAAGCAGGAGCTGCTGAAGTTCTGCAAAGCAGAAGCTCCTGGTTATAGGAACCCCTGATTATCCAAAGGTTTCCGATTTCCCATAAGATCTCTGGATAATTGAGGTATATCTGTATATTGCTTTCCAATTTGTGGTGGAAAACTATTATTTTTGAGAAAATCACTTTTTAATTGGGCAATGGCAAAAGGATAATACTGGAGCATTTTTTTTCTTGTCTTCCATCTAAAAGCCATATTTTCCAAAGTAATCCTATGGAACCCCACTCTCTTCAAAGTATAGCCTCACAGATATCTGAAGTTACATTGGTACAGAATCAATGTAAGTGAAAGGAGAAATAGGTCCTTACTGAATAATTCTGTTGGTAACATAGACACAAGAATAGAATCTAGCTAAGTCTCCCTTATTTGTGTTAGTTTCTGAACAGTACTGTCCTGAACAGTAGTAAAATCCAGTAAAAGCCTATGCCCCATTCCTGCAGTATACAATGTGTGGGTGGACTGCTGCACCCACATGGAGCTCCACTGAAGTTCAGTAGGGCTTTTTGCCAGTGCAGCAGTCTGTCTATGCACTGAACTTTGCAGCACTGTTTTGACTCACAAACAGGTGGGACTCCGAATATACACATTGAGTAGTTTTAGTAAAAAGGTGCCATTTTAACATGTAAAAGTCACTCTTTAGAATAGAACTACAGTTTAATATTCACTATATAATCTATCCTGACTGGTTAGCTAAGCGAAGCTCTTAAAACAGTGTGATCTTTAATGTGTTTGGGGTGAAGTTTCCCATAATTATGGAAAAAACAATTATGGAAGTTTCCCACAATTATGGAAGTTTTGCATAAGGTTGATGGTAGGACATAGTCCTGTGAGCTTTGGATTGAGAGGCAAACTTTTCTGACATAGAAACCTAAGAAAATGATGTATAGAGAGCAGCATTATGAACTGCACTGGGAGAAGGGATATGGAAAACAGTGCAGGAAGACCTGCTGAGAATTAGGCCTTGAAAAGAATGGATTTTAAGAATCAACCAGCTGACCCTCAGGAACTGTAACTAAAAACAGTACATTAATCCTGTTTCTTCTTCATTTATCTTCTCATTAAAAACAAACACAAAACAAAACAAACAAAACCACTTTCCAGTGCTAACCTGGTTTGCCCATTTGTGTATTTTTAATATTAGTGAACAACATCAAACATCTTCATTATTTCTAGAATTGACCTTCTGAGGAAAAGCATCTGGAGTACAGCCCCATAGCTGCGCCTGCTCAGTCTGACGGCCTAACGAGTCACTCTGCCTGATTGGCTGAGGAAGTTAGCAGGCTGATTCTTAAGCCCAGCAGTAGCATGCTGGCTGCTCAATGCACATGCCTGAGCATTTTCTGCCTCCTTGTGCTCGCTTTGCTCCAAGCCCCGCTCGTGCCTTGCTTCTGTGTTGCTCCAGCCTAGACTCTGCCCTACACCTGGCCTTGTTCCAGTCCTTCCCCAACCTCGCTCCTCTCTCAGAACCAACTCTGCTCCTGACTCCAAGTATTTTGGTTCTGACCCTCAGCTCTGATTCTTGGCTCTGACTCTGCCTTGACACTTGGTTCTGACATTCAGACTCTAATTTCAGTTCTGACCCTCGCTCCGGCTAATTTGCCTGACTCATGTTCTGACCACTTGGCCAGACTGCCCATGGCCCCGTCTCCTGACAGAAAGGATAGATTTTTCTCCATTCATAAAGCTGAATCTGAACAAAGTACAGATATTATCATATATGAACTTTTCACAAACATAGGCCCTTGAAATTTAATTCATATGAATAGCTGCTCCAGATACTACAGTGTTATATATGTACCTAGACACTTGAGAGAGAGAAAATATGGTTGCTGACAAGTTAATACAGAGTGCTGTACATGTTTTATAACGTATTGGTTCTAACATTATTACTTTATATTTTGAATTTTACACTGACATACTTTCATTCACAAAAGTACCCTGTTGGACTGTGGGAGAAATATTAAGAGATGAAGGTTACATATACACATCTTGTTTTCATTTGAGCTTGTCCCCTTTACTTCCAGTTTAATCTCTTAACTGATCCCAGAGGATCTGAAATTCCTGGTACTGACTCAAATGTTTATCTTCATTCTTCAAATCTCTTTATAACTGAACAGCGGGTTAGGGATAGAAAAATTGCTGCTGTACCTCCTTGTTGGAATATACCTTCATGTTTAAAGATACTTTGATGGACTGTGGCAAACAAGCAGGCTCTACTATGGCCTGTTTCTGGTTTTCTTATAAAGATGAGGTTAAACAAAGCAGAGGTATTTTGAGCTTAAAAGTAGCAGATAAGGGGTGGGTGGAGCTGCAACATTCAGTGTTAGGATCCAAACTGCCTATATTTTGGTTTTCATCAGATCTAGGATTTTGGCTACTCCATTACTAAAATAAAGGCCAGCTGCAAAGATCAGATCCGTTTTCAAAGTTCCCCAAAGTTTAGATGTGTTCAGATACAGGATTGGCCCTCTCTAAAATTAGGAATCTATGAACTGGACTTTCATAGAATTTCCATAAGGATTTTTACTACATATGGTATTTACTACATATGGTACATAAAGCAGGGATTCATCCTTTTTAAGTGCAAAATTCCATTCAGTGTCAACTATGGAGTCCAGACCAGCACCTGCATCACTCTAATACAACATATATTTCAATGATTCTAGCAATGTATTCACAAAGCAATATGACTAACTACTGAAGACATACTATGGTACTAACTACTGAAGACATACTATGGTAAATCACTGGTAAAGAAACTGTTCCAGTCTGCCAAATATAAAAAAGTCTTTAAAAATTGGATCTTTCTAGATCCTGTGGTCAATATTAATTATACTGGCTTGCAAAGATTAGATTTTTATTGGTAAACATCCATAAATATAGATTACACTGCACTCACATATTGATGAAAAATATTTCAATTGATGATAACAGAAATGTACAGATACGCAAAGCAGAAAAACTGCTGCTTGAGACGTATTAAAAGTTTGATTTAAAGATATTTACTTTGTATATTTTGCCATGTGATGTTGACAAATTGTGTTTTAACAGTTATAAAGTTTTAACTTTTTGAAGTCAATTTCCACTCTTATTAAATAATTCTTGTTTGACCCGCCTTCTTGTCTGATCCCCCCCACATTATTTCCTGCAACTGTGAAAATTTCAATAGATAAAAAATTTTAAAAGTTTAAAAATAAACAGCTATATTATCTATTGAAATTATATATAAAATTGAATTCTGTCAAGCCTAGTATACACATTTAGGATGAAATATTTCCATATTTAGGCACTTTAATAAGTTGCACAGTTTTCAGAGGGACTGAGCATCCACACTTTCCCCTGCAGTTAATGAGCGCTGTGGATATTCAGCACCTCTGAAAATAATGTCTCTTGTATCTGTTTCTTAATATGGATTTAGGTGCCTAACCTGGGCAGCTGATTAGAGCATGTTTGCCTTAGTGACTTATTATGAAGAAGAAGTTTGTATAAAATGGAAAAAACCTAGAACAATAAAGTGCAATTTCAAAGTGTGTTAAGGTCAGATTATGCCAACAGCATTCAGGATAAGAAAAGTATAGCTAGACTCTGCATTTGAATTCAGTATTGGTCTATACATTATTGTCTTTTTAACAGCAGTATAAAATTGGCATTCCTTATCAGGGAATCTCATAACTGTGTGGCAGAAACCCATGTTGTATGCGCTGCACAATCCCAGAACACATCACATCTGCCATCTCAGATTGGCTCCTTTGAAGAGCTAGTCCCAGTAGCAACATTTAAATCCTGTAGAGAAAGTACAATTTTGGAATTCAAATCAAAGATTCAAATGCTTTTTAAATGTGGTGATGGGAACATGTTGCTTGAAAGGAACAAGTCCAAGACGAAATCCATAAGCAAGTTCCTACCATTAGTTTTAAAGCTTTCAGTGCTTTCTTTGGTATAGTAGAAGTCTGTGTATTTGAACATATGTGATGTTGAAATACTTTCTGGCAAAAATAATGTTTAAAAATAGCAGCTAACTCACTCCTTAGAAGAACCAAATCCATTGTGGCAGTATTTCAACCTGAGATCTTTCAAAATCCTGTGCAAAAGCTCAGCTGATAGCACCTTGTCGTACGAAAGGCAGAGCACAACAGCAAAAGCTGAAAAACAATATTCTCAATTCAAAATTCTCTTCTCAGTTCCCCATGACAGTAATGAACTTTGATATTCTGCTGTCTCTATATATCTTCTGACAGCGACATTACTGGGAGTTCTGCACACATGGGGAGAGTAGAATAGCAAAACGGAATACTAGGAGATCAGAGGCCATGGTAATGAGATTGGAAGAAATGTCTAGGTTAGGTGGATAGATATACCATGTGGACAGGAAAAGAGAATTTTGTCTGAAATGTCAGTATTAAACTGACCAAAGTGAGGAATTTTTTAAAGACTCTAAGTCATGTTTAGGTGTAAATCTTCTGAATGCAATACTTTATATACAATATGAATACACAGCATAATTAATTTTATTTATATCAGAATTCTCTTTAGCAACACTTACAGTTGTCTTGCAAGGCAGGATATCATCTAAATATCCCCACATGGAACATTTAAAAAAATCTTGTTATTGCTTTTTCAAATAGCAGATCCAAGAAACAAAGGCTGCTTTACATTTATAGTAACAATGCCTAACCATAATTACTTCAGTGACCGCTATGCATGTTCATTTTCCCAGGAAAGGAATAGATTCCTGGCATTACGTTTTTCTCTCAAATGAAGATCTAAAAAGAATAAACGAACAGCTAGTGCACTTTAAGTATCCTAGCCAGCCTCTCTTCCAACATGGTAATTAGAATAAATATCCCAAGGAGCGAAAACAAGCTATTATGTTATTTTCCAGCTTCTGGTTAGCTCAAGCAGACTGAATCTCAGGAAAAAACAAAGTAAACATGAGCAGAATATCTCAGTGATGATAATTGGCAGAGAAGTGGTTTATTTTTAAATGTCCACTGTAGTCACGGGAGGAGAGCCAACACAGGTGCAACACTCCCGCAAGCCATCAATTAGCAGCAACCACTGCCACAGTCATTCAGAAACCATTATACAGGACAGAAGGGTGGGGGGACTTATTATCATAAATGCATAAGCAATGCAACATAAGCACTACTTGCATGCAAGTTTTAAACATAGACTGTACTCCTATCAGCTGCTCTGTTTGAAGAAAAAAAATTACATAAATATAATTAGGGGTATTTTTTGTTGGAGAAATAAAATTCCAACCAGCTTGTTCCTCATCTAAACAGAGCTCTTTTCGTGTCACTATTTGAAGCAGGGCAAATATCCTTCCAACAAATCAAATATCTTTGTGCCTGATCCAAAGTCCACTGAAGTCAATAGAAGTCGTTTAATGGGCTTTGGATCAGTCCCCTTTGTCCTTTCACTACTGGCGAACCCATTTAAGTAGGTTTTTTTTTTTAATTAAAATATTATTGTTGCATGGCTAATTCACTTAAAAGTCATCTTAGGTAACCTCTGTATTATAATTATAATTCTTATTAATATGTATTATGATTATTATGAATACTATAATTGAAGTGCCAGCAGACCACCCCATCTGTCTTCTTTCCTTGGACGGGTGGGTGTGCATATCCTACCGAGGAAGTGTGAGTTAGCAATGCTTGGGAGAGTTCCATTCAACCTCTATCTGCTTCACTTACCTGCAATATTAACCACCTGTCTATTTGTGCTCTTGCCTTCATGGTGATCTTCCACATTGCTGCAAATAGGATGGAAGCCTCAATCTCTATTAGCAAAAGATTCCTTAAGCCAGAAAAATTCCTTCTGGTTGGGCTAATATTAGGGTAAAACAAATGTCTTTGCTTGTGCTGCACACTGGGCTAAATTCTACAATGACTTAACTCCCTGTATAATTCCACTGATATCAATGGGGCAGTATGAAGTGCAAACCAGTGCAAGAATTGGCCCAGTTGAGCTCAACACCAAGTGCTTTTTCCCATTCATTGGAAGGGGTGAGTAGGACTGTGCTTCCTATCCAATTGCAGTTGTTGCTCTGGGAATCTGGTATATCTATTCACTTCAAAATGCACTTGGACAATCAGCTATACATTCAAGAGCATTAAATCTTTCATCAAAGATATAGAACTAAGTGGGAACGTTCCATTAAGAAACTGAAAAGGAGACTGTAAATAATTCTCCACTGGAATAATGACAAACATACATACTTAATATAATGAGCAGTTCTCATAATGCTGGGGAGTAATATCAATCTGTACTTTTAAAGTAAATAGGAAGATTTTGAAACAGAACAGCTACACAGGAACCCTTATCAGTGAACTTTCGTATCTGATCTACAGACAACTAGCAATATTCATTTTGCATTGTACAAGGGTGCGTGGATTATACTTGTTCCTTAAGAAACAAGTCACATACCTGTAGCATTATTATAGACTGAGATTGCTTTATCTGGTACTAGAGTTGAAGAGCCATGGTTTAAATTATCTGCATAATCAATAACAGCTTATACAATTGGAACAAGATCGTTAACTTGCTAATCAGGGAAAAACTTGATTTTTCACAGAAATACCAGAATGTACAAAATCCTTGGGGGAAAAAGCTACTTCCTCGTGTTAACAGAGAAGTCTAGATACTGCTGGCAAAAATATAAGAAGGAAAAATAATACTGCTTAAATTCCAGCAAACAGAATGAACACATTACAGTTCTGCTTAAAATGAAAATTATACTAGCTAGACAGAAGCATAAATTAATTCTTTATTTCTCAAAATCTAAGGCTCTGATCCTGCAAACACTCACAAATGTGCTTACCCTTAATCCAACTGAAAGTGAATGGATTACACACAAATGTAAAGATAAGCACACGTGTTTTCAGGATTCAGACCTAATCTAGGTTTTTAAATGTATGCAATATCAAAGGACAATAATGTCATTTGTAACTGTACAACAAAAGCAAATGATGGATAATATAGCAATATAGTACTTGGTAATTCAAACATAATTTGGTTTATACTGTGGACCCTGAAGAAATGAATCCTGGGTCTGCTGCAACTACATGAAGAGCAGAGAACTGCACATTAACTGTCAGGTACAATACTACTAGTCTGTATGACAAAGCAAGAGGCAATAGGGGAAGAGAGGGGCAGAACTCTGGGGAGAAGATATTTAAGTTTGTAAAGTTCCCAAAGCATTTGAAAAACAACAACAATCTCACCAAAAACTACTGTTCTACGAAACATAAAACCTTCACAAAATTTAAAAAGAAAATGCAATTAAAAATGTTATTTTAATGAAACATTAAATTACATCCCCCGTAGCATGAAAAATATGATAATCTCACATTTAAAAGAAAACATCTCAGATTCATAATCCTGGAGTCTGAGTACAACTCCAAGGGCTAGATCTTTCTGAGATGCCCTTTGGGTGCTCTCACTGTAATTCCAAGACTCTACCCCTTTGCTTCCCAAGCCCATTTCTGTCTCTATTTTCAAGACCTTCTTATGTCAACAATGCATTTTTTCCTGTGTCTTTCTATGCCCAAATATTCGCCTATGTGACTTTAATGAATCACAAACGCAACTCTTTTACTATTTATACTCTCTGTCTTACCAATACTCTCAGCATCTCTAGGTTCACACACTCTCAGTCTCTCACAGCCATCCAATTCTACTACATAGCCTTCACTATTAATTCTAAACATATAGCTTGTTACCCCACCTCTGAAAATGTTCTTCAGCATTCTGGATCTCACAGTGAATACCTATGCCAGGGGTTCTCAACCTTTGAATCACACACCACTTTAGCATTTTTTTAAATTGGGGCCCCCGGTCAATGGGACTTGAGAGGGAATGGTGCCTGTGGGTGAGAGCAGCACGCAGAGCCTCCTGGCCACGCCGCCTAGGACCCAAACTTGGTGGTCACTTCCGGGGCGCAGTGCGGTGCCAGGACAGGCAAGGAACCTGTCTTAGCCCCACTGTGCTGTTGACTGGTAGCTGTGCAAGATAAGCCCATGCCCCAACCCCGAGCCCCAATCCCCTGCCCCAGCCCTGAGACCCCCAAACCCAGAACCCCCTCTGGAACCTCAAACTCCTCATCCCCAGCCCCACCCCAGAGACCACACCCCCAGCCCAGAGCCCCCTCCCACATGCTGAACCTCTCATCCCAGCCTGAACCTGCAGCCCGCTCCTGCACACTGAAAGACCTCGGCCCCACCCCACAGCCTGAAGCCCCCTCCTGCACCCCAAACCTCTCATCCCTGGCTGCATCCCAGAGCCAGCATCCCCAGCCCAGAGCCCTCAACCCCTCCCACATCCCAATCCCCTGCCTCAACTGCAGCCCCCTCCTGCACTCCGAATCCCTTGGCCCCACCCCACAGCCTGGAACCCTTTCCTGCACCCCAAACCCCTCATCCCCAGCCCCACCCCGGAGCCCACACCTCCAGCCAGAGTCCTCACTACCTCCCACACCCCAACTCCCTGCCACATCCCGGATCCCCCTCCTGCTCATTTCTGGCCCCACCCTGGAGCCCGCACTCCCAGTTAGAGCCCTCACCCCCTTCTGCACCCCAACTCCCAGCCCAGTGAAAGTGAGTGGGGGGGAAAGCGAGACACCGAGGGAGGGGGAATGTAGTGAGGGGAAGGGGCAAGACAGGGGGCGGGGCTTCAGGGAAGGGGCGGGGCTAGTGTGTTCAGTTTTGTGCGATTAGAAAGTTGGCAACAGGCAGGCCAAAAAGGGCTTAAAGAGCACCCTCAGAGGAGTTTAAATGACACAAAAGAGAACATGGGCTTGTTTGTTTTGGGGTTAATTTATTGTGGGCGTTAGATCATGTTTGTAAGCGGGGTCATGCTGTACAATGTACCCTCTGCTCTCCCAGGAGGAGGTCTCAGCACTGGCTGAGCTGGGAGTATGTAGCAGGCAAGCAGCAAGGAGGCTGCTGGACTGTAATCCTTATCAGGGCCGGCTCCAGCATTTCTGCCGCCCCAAGCAAAAAAAAAAATAAATAAATAAAAAAGCAATTGGGGGGAAAAAAAAAAAAAGCCGCGATTGGCAGCGGCAGTTCAGCGGCAGGTCCTTCGCTCCTAGAGGGAGTGAGGGACCTGCCACCCCCGAATTGCCGCAGGTGCCACCCCTCTCCCTTGGCCGCCCCAAGCACCTGCTTGTTAAGCTGGTGCCTGGAGCCGGCCCTGATCCTTATTCTATGTTCTTTACAGAATAAAGCCTTGTTCCTGGTGGTTTGTGTGAGTGGGTTTGGTCTGAGGTGAACACACAATGACACACAACGCAGAGCACACAAAGAAGCCTCAGGCCCAGTTTCCCAAAATTGTGTAAAAAGTCACAAGGCAGGCTTCCCATATCTTGTACAACCTCATACTGAGCCAGTGAGCAAGAGGGGGGGCTACACTTAACCCATTATCTGACAGTAAAAAGTCATTATTCCTTAAAGACTGCATCTTTCGAAAGGGCTGCTTCATTTATTAAACCTTAAATCCATGATATCTTGAGATCAAAATGCAGGTATGTTCTTCCATTCCTGGCAAAGCTTTAACTAACAGGGATAGTCTATTACCCCTGAACGAATTTCACTTTAAAGGGCATGGCATCATGGAAAAATAAAAAGTAAATAAAAGCCACAAAGTAACAGAAAATGTTACATCTCTGTGTAACAACCCAGATGATAAGAGGCAGAAGCTCACAATGATAGAGAAGGATCTGAACCAAAGCCCAGATCCCAACACCCCTGAACTATGAAGAAGTTTAGATCTGTATCTGAACTCTGCAACACAGGCCTATCAGTATTCAAATATATAAACACAAAAGATTAAACATATTGGCAAAATAGTAAAAAAAACTGCATTAAAGAAGTGTCAGATAAAATATGATTTGAGTGGCTGCTGCAAACATTAGCAAATTATGTACCCAGTAGGAAAACATCATTTTTAATGACTAGCAGGAAATACATAATAGGACTGTAGAAGCAGGCAAATTTACCGCCAAAGGACAGAAAATTATTTTTCCTTCTAAGCTCACTAACCCCACTGATGAATCAGATGCCTGATCTTCTGGATCAAATTTAAAATGAGTCCATTATGAAGATTAATTTTTAAAAAGAATGAACTCTTTCATTCCTTTTTCTTTAATGATCTCTGCTAAAAGTAAGAGCTTTCATGAACAACTCCAAGGGAAGGAGAAATAATAAAAATGAGGGTGGCTGAAAACATTGTAATGAATACAATCCCACAAGACTCCTATGTTAAACCTATCATGTTTCATTGCCATTTAGAAGTCAAGATTGAACCATTAAGGACATAGAGAGAATAGGATTAACGATCACCTACCATGATTTCTATTTATGATTGAAAGAATATTTCTGTAGGGATTTCAATATTTTATTCTATCTTTATTTATAAACGGTTCTGTAGTATGCATATCTATTGCTAAAAGGCCATGTTGCAAATTCTTCTTCGTGTGAGCACAATTTTCCTGACAGGAAATTTCCTTTAAACAAGGAAGTCCTTGGAGGAACATTTTAAGGTTCCTTTTTTCCCCCCACACCACATAGTACATAAACATTAAGGGTGAAATCCTGGCCTCAATGAAGTCCATCAGAGTTTTGCCATTCACTTCACTGGGGCCGGGATTTCAACTTAAAGCTGGTCAAAAAATAGGTAAAACTTTCATGAACATTTGTCAACAAAATTGTCCCTTTTTTTCTGTCAAAAAGCTTCAAAAATTGAATTTTTTCAACTATCTCTAATGAACATATTAGCACAAATTAGGGTGATCAGCCATCCTGAATTGGGTTGGACAGTCTTGAAAAGCAGAGTTCAAGTCCCGGTTCTGAGTTGAATGACTCTGGGACTGCATTTGTTCTGGATTTCCTGTGGCACCACTCTGTGCCTGCCTGAGGCTCAGGGTGGCAC
Source organism: Emys orbicularis (assembly GCF_028017835.1). NCBI lineage: Eukaryota > Metazoa > Chordata > Testudines > Emydidae > Emys > Emys orbicularis. The sequence goes on along the minus strand of NC_088683.1, from coordinate 26,451,252 downwards.
CATCCTCTTCCCAGTGGGGGGAATGAGGTAGGCGTTAGCCACCCCCCCCAACATAAGCCCCGCCCCCTGCTTCTCCTCTCCCCCCCAGAGGCCCTGCCCCTGGCCAGGCCAAAAACTGGAGCTGGGCAGTAGTAAGCAGGGCCATCCTTAGGACTTATGGGGCCCTATGCAGTATTATTAAACTGGTGCCCCTATGCTCCACTGAAGGCGGTCCCCAGCCGGCACCGCTGACCCCAGTGTGTCGAGGTGGCACAGCCACCACCCCCGCCCACAGACCCCCAGAACCCCACCCCATTGCTGACACACACCATGCTTTGTACGCAGCAGATGCTGCGGCAGTGGCTCAAGGCAGGCTTCATGCTGTCACATGGGGGTTGCATCTTGCCAGAGCCCACGGCCCTCCTGCAGCCCCTCATCAGAAGCATTTTGACAGGAAGTACCAAGCAGTAATAATAACAACAATAATACGTGTGTGTGTATGTGCATGCAGGGCCGGTGCAACCATTTAGGCAACCTAGGCGGTCGCCTAGGGTGCTAGGATTTGGGGGGGCACCATTTTCTTTGGCAGCGACCGCGGCGGCTGGATCTTCGGCCACCCCGGTTGCTGCCGGCATTTAGGCGGAGGGAGCTGGGGCAGTGGAGTGCAGGGAGGGCCACCTGCAGCAAGGGGGGGGGGGTGCGGCACGCAGGGGAACTCCCCGCCCCAGCTCACCCCTGCCCCGCCTCCTCCCCGAGCACACCGTGGCTGCTTCACTTCTCCCGCCTCCCAGGCTTGCAGCGCCTAAGCTGATTGGCGCCGCAAGCTTGGGAGGCGGGAGAAGTGAAGCAGCCACGGTGTGCTCGGAGAGGAGGCAGAGCAGGGGTGAGTTGGGGCGGGGGGGGTGCTTCAGGGTGGGGGGTGGGGAGCTGCCGCAGGGGGGGCACCTCAGGGCAGAGGGGGGGGCTGCCGTGGGGGGGGGCGCCTCAGGGCGGAGGGGGGGAGCTGCCACGGGGGAGGCGCCTCAGGGCGGGGGCTCGGGGACGGGGGGGGGGGTGGGGCGCAAGGTGGAAGTTTTGCCTAGGGCGCGAAACATCCTTCCACCGGCCCTGTGTGCGTGTCACTTTAAGTCCCCCCCCTTCACTCCCCGACTCATGTGGAAGTTTCGCTCCTCCTGTCCAGGCCCCGGCCTGGCCCCTGCCAGAGACTGAGCGGCGCAGGCAGGCAGGGTCCAGGGAGGGACCCCGCTCTGGGCAGTGGTAGGCCAGGCTGCCGCGCTGCTCTGGGCTCCGCAGGGCTGGGGCGGCAGAGCCGGAGGCTGGAGCCCTCAGCTGGCTAGCTGAGGAGGGAGGGAGGGAGAGAGGAAGGGGGCAGGGGCGGGGAGAAGCCCGCCAGCCAAGCACAGTTGAAGGGCCAGAGAAGAGAGGATTCCAGACATGGCCAGCTAGGGGAATGGTGTCCCAAATTTTCCGGTGCCCTACGCAGCAGCGTATGCTGCGTATGCCTAGGGACAGCCCTGGTAGTAAGCACCGCCTGGGGAGCCCCAGTGTCCTGTACCCTTTATCTGCCCTGGGTGGCACGCCCCACGGGGTGGGGACACAGACCAGGGGCTGCTCTTGGGCACCCCAGCTCTGTGCCCAGGGCAGGTGGAGGATCCAGAGTTCCCTACAGTGGCCCATACTCCCTGGGCTGCTCTTACCATGGCCTGGCTGTGGCTTCTGGCCTGGCCAGGGGATGGAGTCTCGGGGGTGGGGGATGGGGGAAGAGGAGGAGCAAGGGTTGGGGCCTTGGGGGTAAGAGAGGAGAGACTGGCCGTACAGGGGGGACAGGGCTCCTGCATGTGTCCCATTTTTGCCTTTTGAAAATGTGGTCACCCTAGCCCAAATAGAGATGGGATGATGAAGCCACATTTTGTTTTTCTGTAATCTTTTTGGTCACATTTTGAGTGTACAGAACCCAAAACAGGGGCTTTTTGAATCTGGGTTTCTTTTTATCTGAGCCATGGACGTTCAAATGGGAAGGGTAGGCAAGTTTTGGATAACCCCCCGCCCCCCATTTTCACTCAGTTCAAAGGCTTACAATGCCTTGGAAATACCTAAACTGACTGGTCACACTTTTTACATTTCAAGTTTCAACAAGATCTACAGTACCATGTTCACTCTAACATCACTGTGTATCCTGCCCCTCTAGTTCTGTGTTAACATAAATCCTTTACTGATAAGTTTCTCTTATTCTGAAATTAAAATACAATGCTAAAATAAAGCTTACAATAAGCACCCTTAAAAAGTTACTGTTTAATATTTTGCACAAAGCGCTGATGATATATGTAGTATTCCTCATCCTTAGAATGGAGATTAGCGCATCATGGTAACCATTAAAATGGTTAAATGTAGTTAATACAAGTTTGTTAAAAAGTGGACATTTTTCAACTGAGAATCTCAGACCTTTTTAAAAACAATTAAACTTCACAACACCTATGTGAGAAGTGTGTATGTTATACACACAATGAGACGGAGTGATTTGCATTAGCTCACATGATGAACCAATGGCTGCACCAGGATTAAAACCAATGAATCCTGACTTCCAGCTGCCTATCTCTAGCCACTATCTTATACTTCCTCCCCTTGAGTTTAGCACCTTCAAAACATTAAGATGTTTCTAGTAGTGTCTTCAGTGACAAGTGTGGGCTAATATCAGGGTGCAATAATAAATACTTATATGAGCAGTACTCCAAGGCAGTCAAGTGATTGCTAAACAGACAAGAGAAAATGGAAACTGTTTCCTTACTTGAATGTATTTTTGTCTTTGCAATTATCTACATTTAAGATTAGTACTGTAGACCTGTAAGGAGTTCTATATGCCCTGAGAGGGCATGTAGCAATAAAGGGGCTGATAGTAATGGGAATATTTCATTTAATGGTACACTTGGAGGAGAGGAAGGTGATCAGGAACAGTCAACATGGATTCACCAAGGGCAAGTCATGCCTGACCAACCAGATTGCCTTCTATGATGAGATAACTGGCTCTGTGGATATGGGGAAAGCAGTAGATGTGATATATCTTGACTTTAGCAAAACTTTTGATACAGTCTCCCACAGTATTCTTGCCAGAAAGTTAAAAAAGTATGGATTGGATGAATGGGCTATAAGCTGACTAGATTGTTGGGCTCAACGGGTAGTGATCAATGGTTCGATGTCTAGTTGGCAGCTGGTATCAAGGGGAGTGCCCCATTAATGATCTGGCTGATGGGATGGATTTCACCCTCAGCAAGTTTGCGGATGACACTAAGCTGTGGGGAGAGGAAGATATGCTGGAGGGTAGGGATAGAGTCCAGAGTGACCTAGACAAATTGGAGGATTGGGCAAAAGAAATCTGATGAGGTTCAACAAGGACAAGTGCAGAGTCCTGCACTTAGGATGGAAGACTCCCATGCACCGCTACAGGCTGGGGACCGACTAGCTAAGCGGCATTTCTGCAGAAAAGGACCTGTGGATTACAGTGGACGAGAAGCTGGATATGAGTCAACAGTGTGCCCTAGTTGCCAAGAAGGCTAATGGTATATTGCATGAGTAGGAGCATTGGCAGCAGATCGAGGGAACTGATTATTCCACTCTATTTGGCACTGGTGACGCCACATCTGGAGTATTGTGTCCAGTTTTGGGCCCACCCACTACAGAAAGGATGTGGAAAAATTAGAGACAGTCCAGAGGAGGGCAACGAAAATGATTAGGGGGCTGGGGCACATGACTTATGAGGAGAGGCTGAGGGAACTGGGCTTATTTAGTCTGCAGAAGAGAAGAGTGACGAGGGGATTCGATAGCAGCTTTCAACTACCTGAAGGGGGGTTCCAAAGAGGATGGAGCTAGGCTATTTCACTAGGAGGGTGGTGAAGCACTGGAATGGGTTACCTGGGGAAGTGGTGGAATCTCCATCCTTAGAGGTTTTTAAGTCCCAGCTTGACAAAGCCCTGGCTGGGATGATTTGGTTGGGGTTGGTCCTGCTTTGAGCAGAGGGTTGGACTAGATAACCTCCTGAGGTTTCTTCCAACCCTAATCTTCTATGATTATAAACTAAATGGAATGTTAGAGAGGATTCAAACCATCCGAGAGGCTAACATACAGGTTGTTCATTCTCTAGAATATGTCCTCTATTCCCCTGGGATAATCCCAGGAACAAAATCCTCTGGGGGGTTGTAGTTTTCATGTTTTAATAGTAATGAAGAATTTGGTACAGAGATTTTCTTAGTTTATTAATGACCAGATTCAGTTGCTGACTCTTTCAGCTGGTCATTATTCTTCAAGAGACACCTGTTATTGCTTAATTAATACTGAATTGAAATGACAAGCCCCTGGAAGCATATTTGACATCCACTTAAATGCCAAATAAATTCCTTGTGATCAGTCTTGTTACACTGAATGCTAGCTTGGATAATGGTGGGCCCTTGCAAAACTGACGGTGTTAAATACTATTTTAAAATCAGATTAGTAAACGGTAAAAAGAAAAGTATTAACACAAAAACGATGCGGGTGCAATAAGCTTATTGTCCGTAAACACCTGGATCTAGATCACAAGTGAAAATGAAGCTGGTGGTGTCTCAATCTTGTTCTAAATCCTAGTCATTAGTTCATATCACAAAGCCACCAGGCAAAAATATATGAAGAGCAGTCCCTGTTCAGAAGTGACACAGCCTGGAATAGGAGGGGCTTTGATGTCTGACTAGAAAAAGTATTTGCAGAGCTGCATGGAAAAGTTTGCCTCAAAACTGCTCACATTTTGTCTGGCTCTCTTCACTGCACTCTGAACCTAATTCTACAGGTGCTGCATGCTTGTGGTCCCATTGAATAAACAGGATTTTCAGTATCAGGCAGTATAATTTATGAAGAATAATTCAAAATGTAAACAAACAAATCCCTCCAAAACAAACATACTCAGCCAGTATGGTGGGGATTCTCAGCCTTTTTTTAAAAAAAATTATTTTAAGTGTGGACTTTTCTCTTAATAGAGAAAATGTCTCATGCGTAACTTCCCATCCTACTCATGATTGTGAATTCCACCTGCCTTGCCATGTGCAATCACATAACATCCTTGTGTTAACTACAATGACTGCATATATGGGAAAATATTAGCAAAGCATTTACGGTCCAGTTTCCCATTGACTTCAATGGGAGCAGAGTTAGGCCAACACTGCGTGTTTCTGAAAATCCCACCAGTAACATATTTTTAGATACTTAATGTGATGTAGATGCTGGAACTTTTGGTAATATTTACCAAATTTTTACTGGTAATTCTTAGTAGATGCTGGTCAAAAGAGTTTTATATTATTTATTTTCTTATGCTGAAATACAAAACAATGGTCACAGGCAGATACTCAGAGACTTGGGTGGAAGAGAAAAGCTTCATAACAGCTGGTGCTGAAAGACTGAGTTCCAAACACACAAGCTTCTATCACTTGAGTTAAAAGAGAATCAATTAGTAGACAGGATTTTATCCTGTGTATGTCCTCCATGAGGGGGCACTGGTACCCATAAACAATGCCAGTATATTACAGAAGCATATAAGAAAGCTTACTACTTGTGTCCAGTGGGAACATTAATTTAATAACTCAAGGAAATTAGAAAGCCAATATTTCATATCTTTTGGTCCAAAAGCCCTTTTGAAAACAGCAGAGGACATAATCATGGAAATGTATTTCTTTTTACAGAATTGTAAAGAAAGTAGTAAATAAAAACAGGATATTTTCTCTTACTGTGTTTGTGATTTAAGCCCCTATCCGGAACAGATTTACACACATGCTTAACTTTACTACACTGGACACATTGTGTAAAGTTAAGCATGTGCATAGATCTATGCATGATCAGAGGGGATTCCAAATTGTGATTTCTAACAGAGCTACTCAAACATTCTGGTACTGGGCAAAGCAGAGGGGAAAAACACGAGTGTGGTTATGTGTGGGAAATACCTACTCAAAAATGAAATTAACTCTGTCACATTTAATTTTTGTTATAAATAATATTTGTAGGTGTTCCAGCTGCATTAGAACAGCAAGCTAGGTATTTCAGATTTCAGACCATCTGCTACCTACTCCATATTCAAATCAGCTGCAAGACTGGTACCTTTAACTACAAGAGTAGAGGGCTATTCAGTTGCTTATTTTTAAATAAAACAATCTTCAACAAAAATTCTGAGATTAAAAAAAGCCACCCACCTAAACAAACAAATTGCAATCATGACAATTATGCTTTTCCATTGGTGGATTCATTTGTTTAATCATTGACATTTTATTTTTCTCTTTGTTTTTCATCATCTTTTTTCTTAAAAGAAAAAAATAAGTACCAGCTAATGAACCATATGAAGAAAAAAAGCAGCTAAACTGAAGACTAATTTTAGTATAAGTTCTTTAAAGTAAGTACAGAAAAATTGAATATGATTTAAAATGCTGAAATATCACTTGCCAAGTTGCCAGGATCTCTTTGTATATAGCTTATGCAACTGAATATATCAACCTACTGAAGGTAAAATGGAAAAATAAACCAATTTTTCTATTGGTTTAGTACCATTAACTCATCATATAATTCAAAACTCACTGAATGTATGTGACAAGATCCATACCTATTTAGTGGGCTATCCTGTTAAAAGACCATATTTCTTCGTGTGCAGACAGAGTCTTTTAGCTGAATGCATTTATTAAATATTAATGATATCCTTTTCAAGGAATTCTAGTGATGTTTAAGTAAATATTTGCTTGTTTACATTCACAGTAGTGTTTTAAAGAACAATAAAATTGCACATGGCACATAATAAAATGGCTTCCCCTTCATCAGTTGGCAGTCAATTAGTAACTCTTGCTGGAACAAGAAATGAGTAAGACAGGTGGTGACTCTTGACTGGAGATCAATAAAAGGGCCACTAGCCAGTAGCTAACTGAGCTTTAGTTACCTCTAATTTTAGCTATGTGGGAGCATTTAAGAAGGGGCGTTTAAAGGGTAAAACAGCAGCTTGGGACAGATACAGGAAGGCGTATTTGTATGACACAGGTGAAGTGATACGAAAACAACAGTCACCCTGCAGCGAGGAAGTTCAAAGATATCAGTAAGAGGGATGCATTCAGAGATTGAGACTACAAAACATCCAGTGATTTTAGAACTTTTTCTTAAATCTTCCCAGTACCGCACAATGTAAAATTTCCAAAAGTGAGCATATACCGAACATGGGATGACCGTGTGTTCCATGGAAGTAATGACCAGCCAGGAAATAGGTTGCACAAAGGTGGGAAAAAAGTAAGAAGGACGGAGCCTATTTAATGATCTGAGGGGTTATTGTTTTCCCAGGATACTGATAAGTCTGGGGCTCCAGATAGCCTATACAAAAAGTAAACCGGTATCTTCCTGTATGGAATTTCTAGAATGGCGGTTCAGAGTTGTTCATTGGAAAGGACCATACTGTTGAATTTGTATTGTTTTAAAAACAAGTGTATATTAATACTATTACAGCTTTCCATTGTTTTGGGAAGAGGAGTATGTGGTAGTGGTGGCCCAACAGGATGATGAATGTATGTATGGCTGCACAGATGGTGTAGATGGGAGGGCTTCACCTTCCTTGACTATGGCATGCTGTTCCAGGAAAGAGGACTTCTGGGAAGAGATGGGTCCACCTGATAAAGCAGGGAAGAGTAGCACCATGCACCAACTCAACAACCTAATTAGAGAGGGCTATAAACTAGGTTCAAAGGGGGCAGGTGACAAAAGCCTACAGGTCAACATAAAAAAAAAAGTAATCTTAACAGAAATCTAGATGTTGGGGGATGGAAAACTACAATAGAGTAGTAGGAGCAACTAGAAGGAAATCACTGGGGGGATTTGCTCAGCATCAGACATGTCTATACATAAATGCAAGGAGTAAGGGGAACAAAAAGGAAGAAGTGGAAGAACTAATACATAAGCTAAAATATGACTTAATTAGTATCACAGAGACTTGGTGGGATAAATCTCATGACTGGAATATTGGAAGCTTGTTCAGGAAGGAAAAAAGGGATGAGGTATGGCATATACATCAAGAACATAGACACTTGTACTAAGGTCCAGAAGGAGGTAAGAGGCAGACCAGTTGTAAGTCGCTGAGCAAAAATAAAAGGGGAAAAACAGAGGTGATGTCACGGTAGGTGGTGGTGGTGGTGGTGGGTGGGTGGGGTTATTATAGACTACCAAATCAGAAAGAAGAGGTGGAGAAGGCATTTCTAGAACAAATAGAAATATCCAAAACGTAAGACCTGGTAGTAATGGGAGACTTCAATTACCCAGACATTTGTTGAAAAATACTCTGGCAAAACACAAAATTTCCAGTAAGTTCTTGGAATGTATTGGGGACAACTTATTCTTTCAGAAGGTGGAGGAAGTAACCAGGAGACAACCATTTTAGACTTGATTGTGACCAACAGGGAGGAACTAGCTACATTGTGGAAGGCAATTTGGGTGAAAGTTATCATGAAATGACAGATTTCATAAATCTAAGGAAAGAAAGGAGTGGGAGCAACAGAATAAGGCAATAGACTATAAAAAAGCAGACTTTAACAAACTGAGAGAATTGGTAGGTAAGGTCCCATGGGAAAAAAATGTAGGGGACAAAGGAGTTAAGGAGAGGTGGCAGTTTCTCAAGGAGACAATATTAAAAAGGCACAACTGCAAACTATACTGATGCGAAGGGAAGATCGGAAGAATAGTAAGAGGCCAATTCGGGTGCATCAAGAGCTCTTTAATGACTCGCAAATCAAAAAGGAATCCTATAAAAAGTGGAAACATGGACAAATTGCTGAGGAGGACTATTAGGGACAAAAAAGGCTAAGTCACAAAATGTATTACACCTAGCCAGGGACATAAAAGAAGAGGTTATTTAAATACATTGGGAGCAAGAGAAAGATGAAGGAAAGTGTACGTCTTCTACTTACCGGGGAAGGAGAGCTAATAACTGATGACATCAAAAAGGTTGAGGTTTTTAATGCCTATTTTGCTTCAGTCTTCAGCTGGACTACTATGTCCAAATCTGGGTGCCACATTTTAGGAAAGATGTAAATAAATTGGAGAGAGTCCAAAGGAGAGCAACAAAAATTATAAAAGATTTAGAAAACCTAACCTATGAGGAAAAGTTAAAAAAAAATGGCCATGTTTAGTCTTAAGAAAAGAAGACTGAGGGACCTGATAACAATCTTCAAATATATTAAGGGCTCTTATAAAGAGGATGGGGATCAACTGTTCTCCATGTCCACTGAAGGTGGGACAAGAAGTAGCGGGCTTAATCTTCAGCAAGGGAGCTTTAGGTTAGATATTAGGACAAATGTTCTAACTATAAGAGTAGTTAAGTTCTGGCGTAGGCTTCCAAGGGAGGTTGTGAAATCCCATCATTGGAGGTTTTTAAGAATAGGTTTGACAAATATATGTCAGGCATGGTCTAGGTTTACTTGGTCCTGTCTCATTGTAGGGCTCTGGAGTTAATGACCTCTCAAGGTCCCTTACAGCCCTACATTTCTATGATTCTGTGATACTGACTGATGGGGACCAATAATGGGGACAGAATTGTTACTGAGCTGAGCAAAATTCAGAATTTCCTTTCCATAAGAAATTCCATCATTTCAACATTTGTTTTCATCTTGAAACTGGCCAAAAAAGTCAAAATGCCAACATTCCAAAAGAAATTGATTGGAAATATCAAAACATTTTGTTTAGACAATTTTGATCAAAATGAAACATTTTGACATTCCTGATACTGACGTGTTTCATTTTGGTTTGTTGAAATGCATTTCAACATCAAATTGCATTTCCCTGTTGCCTTATGGGAAATGTATTTCTGCTCCCACCCATTCTCTCAAGGCTCCATGGCCAGATTCTCTCTTCCAGGAAGCACTAAAAATCATATGACTCCCATGATGCACTATGAGAGGAAATATAAGTCACTTTTCCCCCCTGTGTCTCAGTTTCTCCATCTGTAAAATGGAAATTATGATGCTGAAATAAATGACCTCCTTTGTCAAGCGCTTTGTGATGTATTGATGAAAAGCATTATATAAGAGGCTATGAATTATTATTAATTATTATTATTATTATTATTTGTTTGTTATTATGGGAGATGTAGTCATTCAGGGAGTCTGGTCCATGGGAGGGAATGGGGGCCAGAACTACAACTCTCAATGCATCATAAATAAATGCAGTATAATGCTTTCTGAACTGATTTAAAACTAAGTGTTTTGGGTCCTCTTTAAAAATGAAAGGAAGTATTCTAATTCAGGTCAAACTGAGCCAAATGAAATATATTATTTCAATTTTCCCAACAGAAAATCAATCTTTTTGGCAAAATCAAAATTTTCGGTAGAAAATTGAAATTCTGCAAAAACTACCTTTTATGTCGGAATGATTTGTGATGGAAAATTCCTGACCATCTTTATTTAGTAGTATTATGGTAGCACCTGAAGGCCCCCAACAGAGATCAGGCCCTCATTGTGTGAGGCAGTGTATATACACATAGTAACAGACAGTCCCTGCCTCAGAGAATTTACTGTCGAAATAGATATGATAGATGGGGAATCAGAGGCAGAGAAGTGAAGTGACTTGCCCGAAGTCACACAGCAGGTCAGGGCAGAGAAGAATAGACATCAAGTCTCCACCCTGCCTCTCTGATGGGCAGTGAGTGGCAGGTGGGATTATAGGAGAAGAGTGAGCAGGAAGCCATGGCTTCTGTGACAGGGGAGGACGGCGAGGAAAGGTTGTCTTGGTGGATCTTGTCATTTTCACTGAAAAGGTCAGTGAGAACCTGTGCAGAGGGAGAAAGTGTCTGTGTGAGAAGGTTTAGAGGATGACAAAGGTAATAAATAAGGAACTGGGACTGGAGGCTTGGGAGTCAATGAGAGTGGAGAATTAGTGTTGTCAAAGAACACAGAACAGCCGAAAGTAGAGGCTTTGTCTGCAGTGGAGGAAACCCTAGTGGTCAGTGGCCCAAAAATGTAGCAATCACATGTTACAGGTGGATAGACTCTGAGGTAGAAAACGAGTAGAAAAGAATCCAGGGTGGCAGAGAGAGTGGATGGAGGGATTCAGCAGCAAAAGAACAGGAAGGAAGGGGCTGAGAGTGGCAGAAGGGGCTGAGAGTGGCAGAAGTGGCTGGTCTGGAGAATTGCTTACAGAACTGGTTATATGGTGTGGCCAGCATAATACATCCCATTTAGCCAATGCTAATTCTAACTGCAATAAAATAAATCACAAACCATGAGTGACAATGAAACTAACTTGCAGAAACATGAACCCTACAAATAACAACAATATAGGAAACAAAGTACGTATCATTTCCTATTTAAGCACCATTGACTTCCTAGAAGTCTGAATCTCCACCTAGAAGTGAACTTTAGTAGATCATAAACTGTAAAGAGCAAATAATTTCTTTGGCATAAAACAAATTTACGCAGCTTTAGCTGAAATCAGTATAAAGTTAGTACTTTAATTGGCATTAAATCTAAAAAAACCTTGTGTGCCAAATTAAACTCCCCAATGTCAGATGTTAATGGTAAGCTGGTAACGCTCCTCACAAGCATCTGCCATTTTGAGGGGCCTGTATTTCTGTGGAGACTCAAAAAATTAAAGAAGCCAAGCAATTTCTATCTTGAGCAAGCAAAGAACTACAGGAAAATTGTGTATGTTACATCAGAGAGCTTTACTTTGAGGAAAAGAGCATAAGATCTCTCCCTAAAATCTTTTATGCTTCACTTCAAGTACTTTGCATTAATGAGCTGAGCAACTCTTGAAAGCGAGAGGCGACCACAAGTGCTATGCAGTAACACCCTAGTCAAATAGCTGCAAAATAATCCTATATATAATCTGAAATTATTTCAGTTTTTGACATTTAAATAGTTGTTGCTGTTTCGGTAAATTGCAACTGCTGGGAAAAGGAGCAATATATATTTGTTTTCAATGATGTCTGATGTATCACTGTCTAGCTTTGTTTTGTTTTTTAAACTCAAGACAACGCACCACTAAGCACTGGGCAATGATATGTCATACAAGTAACATGTGTGAGACACATTTCTAATGCAAAACTCAAGTCCCCTTGTTTTGTGTCAGTAATACTTCTACTGTATGCATTGTAGCACTTAAGACGTGGGGAACTAGCATTATCAGTGCTGGAAAAAATGTATCACAAAATTATTCAGATGTGATATTTTTCATGTCAGAAGAGAAAGTCAGGATTACTGCTGAAATGGGGAGAGATTCTTGGAATGAATGTGTACTTAAAAACTGCACAGATTTATATAAAATAAGAGAACATTTTGTACCATACCTCTGACCTTACATTTTATACACCCAAATATTCATCAATGATTCTCTGTCTTTTACCAGCGCAAAATGGCATAAAATTACCCTTCTACTGATAATGTTTACATTAATCAATATTAGGTATAATGGCAGTTTCATATAAATCAAATGAGATGTATGAAAACATCTAGTATTTTATGTTACATTAAACTCATATTCACAAAATAAGTTTTAAACTAATGCATATATAATGCAGGTGTAAAATCCCCTGTATCTTTTTCTATGGCTCATAATAATAATAATAATAATAATAATAATAATAAATCATTCCCTTCCCACCTTATGATACTTGGTGAGCTGAACCAACACTGAAATATAGGACAATTTAAATATACCATCTAAGAAAAAGATTCATTAGAATGCATTTATTAACATAATTTTATTAAATTGCTTTAATGACAGAAACTTTACTAGAGAAAATCTGAAAAGCTATAGAGTGTACATAAAGATATACAGTTTGATGAGAGCTATATCTCACAGTTGATATATTTTTTTAACCAAAATACACTTTTATCTGTTTTTCATAACGAATATATTTCTTTTAAATGTCTCCAATCTTATTTTTGTTTTTATTTTTTAAACTATTTTTATTGCAACACCAAATATCTGGCCTGGAACTGTAATAGTGACTGTTCTCTCCTCCCCCGCCCCCCCCTCCCGCCGCACTCAGTTCTATCAGACACTGTTTTGTTTAAATACTAACTAGCACAGCACTGTGGATTTAAAATCAAATAAAATAATATTCATTTCTCATGGTGCTGTTGGTTTCCCTTATGAACTGCGTTTCTTGTAGACTGAAAGCTCAGAATCTTAAAAGAGATTCTGTTCTGCAGACCAAAGTTCTCAGTGGGAGACAAGGGAGAGGGGTCAGTCAAGGAGTCAAAAAACAAAACAGACATAAAACACACTTGCGATCCTCAGCTTTAGATATCATCAGAAAGTGGGAATAAAAAGCAGAAACACATGGCACATTGAGAATACTGTATCACTTATGGCTTATAACCAAAGCAGCAATTAAACACCTTTTATCAGTCCGTAAAATGCCTTCCTTTTTTAAGAATTCAGAGAGACACACACACAAAGACAAATCCTTTCTGAGCAGCAATGAAAACTTAATAACCTACCATTTTCTTTGCACTCTTCAGGAGGTTTAGCCTTTTTCGCAAGTCGTGGATCCAGCCATGATGTTGTCTTTGTGTTATGGCTGAAAAGAAAAGAGATCACTCTGAGCAGACACATACTGAAAGGAATCAAGTTTATTCCTTAAGAAAAAAAGGGTTAGTCCAACAAAATTGCAATCGATACACTTAATTTGCTTACTGGTTCTAAGTAGCCCTGAAGGAGGTGTAAGAGTAATTGTGCAAGGCAGCTGTAAATTTGGCAACCTCAGCTCCCTGTCCTCAAAGCAGCTATTTTTATTAAAATCAACTAGAATGTTGCCAAGTTAACCTCATTGAAAATGCAGAACTCATCCAGAGCAAAAGGAATTTATTACAAATACAGTGTTCTCTAGTTGAATGAGTGAGGTCGACAGGATTCCATACCATCCTCAGAGTTTTGGGATAGAATTATTTTCATCTTAAACCTGTCCTTTTCATACATACGTGTTTGTTATTTCTTAACAGCCATGCTGGCAAGGCATTGCAAAAATGATGCAAATTACAGTGTGCTCCTGAAAAGTCTACATTTTCTAACAGAGTGATTAATGACACTTTGTTTAACCAACCTTTATCTATTCCATATCTAATTCTTCTACCACGATAAGCTGTATTTTGCACAAGCTGAATGAATCATGTGGCTATTTTGCTATACTCAGAATAGATCTTTCAGGAATCAGCAATGAAATAGTCTCTGAACTGGTACAAATTGTTTTCCAGGAGAGTATTTTGCCAAATGAATTGACACACAGAGCATCTAATCAGAGTTAAAACAAGCTTTTTTAATGTATACCCTTTCCACATCCTTTTGAATTTGGATCCAAATAAAAATACAATGCCAAGAAAGGAAGGCTATAAAATGGGAAGGAGATGTAACAATTATTCTCATATTTGCACAGGTGCCTGTCTTCTAACACTGACATCCCTTTCTAAGGCATGTTTTATTTATCTAACACATCCTAGGAGGCTGCTCACTTTGTACAGTTTTATATATTACTGAATTATTTAGATTATTAATATAACATTTGCTGTCTAATTTAAAATTTATTTAAAGCATTTGTTGTAAATGTTAGTGAAAAGTAGACAGAACCAGGCAGCCAGTCAAAAATTGATCTGGATACATTTTGTAATTTATCAATTACTGGTATTGATTTATATACATAGTGAGATCTGGTCCAGTGGTGTGATCCTTCCATTAAGCATAAGAAAGTCCTGCTTTCTAATCCCTACTCCTATCCTGACTACCTATGTACTCTTGGATATGTCAATTCTCCTCTTTGTCTTGATTTCACCAATAATAATAAGGCCAATTTTCAAATTTGGATGCCTGAAGTAGCCACTTAAATTTGTATTTAGGCATTTAAATACTCATTTTAGGCATTGGGAGCAGGTGGCTTTCCTACCCTACACCAAAACACAGTCTACAGATGTTGAACAGAGTAAAGTCCCACCCTCCTCTGGGTTGTGGCTTTATTTATGTAGAAATTAATAATAATAAAATAACTTCCAACCCAAGCCTTCAGCCCATACTTTAAATCATCTGTGGCTAGGGTTCTTCCCTGAGGACTGTTCTGCCTAGAGCTTCTCTAGAACCACTCCCACCTGCCTGTAAGCTAGGGTAGGGATAATGAGCCCCACTTGCTACAGTGAGTCAGCAGGAATCCACCAGCACTTTCCTTCAGGCTTCCTCGAATAATAATAAATAGCTCTTATATAACACTTTCATCAGCAGATTAAAGCACTTTGCAAAGAAAGTCAGTATCATCACCCCCATTTTACAGATAGGAAAAACTGAGGCACATAGCTGTGAAGTGACTCCCCTAAAGTCACCCAGCAGCAGAGCCAGAAATAGAATTAAGAACTCCAGAGTCCCAGTTGAGTGGTCTATCCACTAAGTCACTTTGCCTCAGCCTAGAGCAACTTAAGAACTCTCCAACATGCTACCAAATCTATATGATGAGTTGATGCATCATTTAACTACACATTTAAGTCAACGCTCATAGTAGGTGTCTAAAATGGGTATTTATTTAGGCACCAAAAAGGACATTTAGGTGCCAAATTTAGGCACCTGAGTTTGAAAACTAAGAGCAATATTACTATTTAAAGTGTGAACTAGTGACTTGCATTTTCCAAGGCTTTTGTTAAATCTAAGAAATTAACCAGAAAACAGTTAAGTGCTGTTCCAACATAGGTGTGACTTTCCTAAAGACTCAACTTCTCCTTGTTTGTAAGCTGTGGCCAGGATAAGCAGTTAATAATCTAATTAAAACACCAAAACCTAACCAGTAAGCACAGCAAACAACAGGAGAGAAAGAGGAAGGCAGAACAAGGGCACTACATTAATATACATAATAACAACACTAATATCACACTGTTACACAAACTATGTGCACACATTAATGTTGCTGAACCATTAAAAACCTTTTAAAATTATTCTTAATATCAGCTATCCACACTGCCACTCATACCAACCATCAGTGGTCAGCTGGCTTCTTGCAGGTGTCGTAACAGATGCGAGTCCCGCGGACAGATTTGAAAGAGAAGGTAGTGGTTTTACAGATTAGTTCAGATTAGTCCATTTATACAGGGCAGCTTGAGAGGAAATGCAAAGGCAATTGAGAAAGTGCACAAACAGGCATTCAAGGCTGGTATCACTGACTGAGTGAAAGGGGTGAGGTGATGCAGTAAAAGCATCCAGAAAGAAATATAGCTGCAGTGCAATTAACATTTTCCCCTGGCTTCTCTTTGGTTATTCAGCAAAGAACCCTACTTCATCACTGGAAGGCATGCTCAGAAAGTCTCCCCTACATCATTTCCATGAGCCTGATTACTGTATGTTGTAACTGAACTGAAAGGCAGGTGTAGAATTCCTGAACAAAATTACATCTCTGCTACTGAGGGCAAGATTCCCCCTTGAAATCAAAAGCAGCTTCTTAAAGCCAAAAGCCATGGAAAGAGTTTTGATGTCAAAGTTCCCATAGGCTTTTACACTATGCTATGCTCCCGGAACATGGTAGTAGTGAAAGATTTTAATTCATCCTAATTTGTTTACCAGTGTACAAGGAAGAAATTGTGCAGAAGCCTAGAGTCTACTGTGAATCTGCTGAATAATGCCTAAAATACAAAATGAAAGTAGCTAAACCTAACAATGTAGCCAAAAATCAATTAAATAATTATTGCTGTTTTAACTGAAATTGCCAATACTATGTACTAGTGGGCTATAGAAATGTTTTATTATAACCAAAGTATGATATTAACACAGGAAAATTATGAAGTTTCATGCAAAAATTATTCTCCAGATGGCTTATGTGGAATGAAAGGAAGGATTGTTCACTGGTTAGGTGCCAGCCTGGAACTCAGAAGACCTTGGTTCAATTCCCCACTCTGCTACCGACCTCTTGTATGACCTTAGACTCTTTGTGCTCCTGTTCCCCAGCTGTAAAATGTGGATAATAGCACTTTCCTACCCCACCAGAGTATTGTAAGGCTAAATACATTTCAGACTATGAGGTGCTCAGAT
Organism: Emys orbicularis; assembly: GCF_028017835.1. Classification (NCBI taxonomy): domain Eukaryota; kingdom Metazoa; phylum Chordata; order Testudines; family Emydidae; genus Emys; species Emys orbicularis. The sequence goes on along the minus strand of NC_088683.1, from coordinate 26,434,248 downwards.
ACTGGAATAATGGGGGCCATATATGTGCCTATGACAGAGTGACAGAAATAGATGGTAGATCTCTGTCTATTTTCAGGAGTGTGGCGGGCACAACACAAAATCTACTACCGCACTTGGCACCACTAAACCTAAGACTGGTCTATACCTAAAACCTAGGTTGACCTAGTTACGTTGCTATAGAGTAAAGCTGACCTAAGCCCCAGTGTAGACCTAAAAGTAACTCTTGGAGAAGTGGATTTACTAGAGCGATGGAAGAAGCCCTTCCATTGTTGAAGAAAGTGTCTACACTACACTACATTACAGTGTCACAGCTGTACTGTAATGGAGCACAGCTGAACCACTGTAGAGTTTCTAGTGAAGATATATGATACCCCTAGCTATCAAAGGTGAATGGTGCCATAAGATATACATACACAGGAATACTAATAGTGCTCTCTCACTAGAAGGGGAATGGAGATTGAAGTATCCTGTTACCGCTAGGGTGGTGTCCTTCTGGAGCGGGCAGCAATGCAATACAGCAGTGTGAACATTACTGCTGCTCATGCTGATGAGGCAGCTATAGGGCTATCCATTTTCACATAACCTGAGTCCACTTAAAAACAAAATTTACTGCATGCTGAAAATGTACATAGAAATTTGCAGCTTGGGACCAAGTTACAACTTTTGAGAAAAACTGCTCTGCACAGGGGTTGAGGTTCACCTCTCAGTGCAGCAGAAAAGCAGGAAAATGCACATAGAAGCATTAGATGCCCATTACTGAGGCACTACAGGCTGCCTAGCTAATGTTACTATGTGTGCCAGTGTCCTCAGATATTGGACACTGAGGGCCAGATTTCTGAAGATATGCAGTCACCTAAAGATACAGATAGGCAGCTTGTGGGATTTTCAAAAGTACCTAAGCCCTTAACTCCCATAGGAGTTAGGCTTCTAAGTGCTTTTAAAAATCCCACTGGGTGCCGATCTGCATCTTTAGGAGCCTAAATACCTTCAAAAATCTGGCCTCAAAAATACATTTCCTAATTTTTGTGGATATGTGCAAGACACCGCACTATTTTAGTGTAGTTTTTGTTTGATGAAATAGCATTAGCAATCTGTCAGTTTCAAGCGCTTTGACAGATTCAATCTCTTATATTAACAGAGACTTCAGACAATCTTCTGAAACATTTCTGAAAGGAATATGGGCCGTAGTTTCCAAGAGTAATTGTCTTTAATGTCTCTTGAAAACACCATAAATTAATTGCAAATGGTGGCTCTCTCCAGCTATGTAATTTGCATGTTATTGTGAAATGCCTTATGAAAGGGGTATTTGCCAGTATATAGTTCAAGTCAGCTGAGAGACAGATCACATATGGGTTTTTCAATGTACTGCACAGCATTCAAGAAGGTCCACAATGTAAAAGTTCAGGCAAAGGAGAATATATGAGACAGCCAGAGATCCAATATCCCACTGTATTTCTCCTGCCTTTTTGATTTTTTGTTCTAAATGCTCAGCCTTTTACTCATATCTCAGGCAGAGCTCTGGATGTGTAACATTTTTCAGCTGGATTAATACTGATTTCAAGCAGTTTAGTTAAGATATGTGCGGGTACAGTGACAGGAAAATAGGGCTCTAGAATTGCAATTTTGTAGTCCCTCTTCTGTTGGCTGTAATCAGGGGGGAAAGTAACGTAAAGGACTTACCGGTACGCCAGAGTACTGAGCGGTGGCGTGGCCTCAACCAGAAGAGGCATGGCCTCAACCGGAAAAGGCAGGGCCTTTCAAGATTTAAAGGCCCTGGGGCTCTGGCTGGGAGCCCCAGGGCCTTTAAATCACCCCAGAGCTACCAGCTGCAGAGGCGGCTGGGAGCCCCAGGGCTCAGAGGCGAATTAAAGGGCCTGGTGCTCCGGCCGCTGCAGGGAGCCCCGGGCCCTTTAAAGCGCCGCCGAATGTTTCCTCAATTTTAGTAAATTCACCAGTGGCAGGACAGTCTGTCACTGGGCACAAGGAAATGGCCTTGGAGAGAATAAGTCAAGGGTGGCTTGTCTTAGTTTCCTACTATGAGTTATATTAGGGCCCCAAGATCAGTAGCGGCATATGATCATACTATGCTTGATAGGAAACTCATCAATTCAATGTGGCATGTAAATATTGTACAAGAATAACGGGAGCCTAGGAATCAATCTCAGAGGAGCCTGATGATGCAGAACTCTCCAGGAGATGATGGTGATACTGGTACAGACAGGCCTCATTCACAGATAGAAGGGGAGCCCTCTCTCCTGATGTGCACCGTAGAGATGCACTATAAAAAAGAGCTACAGGGAAAGGTCCTGAGGAGGTTTGTATCATTATTTGGGGTGGCAGAAAGAACCTAATCACCTCAGTTTTCCAGGTCCCAGTTCAGCAAAGCACTCAAGCACTCATTTAAAAATACATGCTTAGGGATTTACTGAATAGTGGTAGATTTATGCATTTACTTAAAGTTAAGAATGAGATTAAATGCTTTGCTGAATTGGGGCTTTACAGAGCTTTTAATATTGTTGTATTTATTTTAATAAGGCACCAGTGGGCATTGTTTACAAATGATCCAAAGGAGCCAGTGCCTATTGACCTTTGCCTATTGCACCTATTGACAGTGCAAGGTTCATCTCTTCTCTTAAGCATTTGCTTCACTAGAGGGCTAAAGGATTTTTTGTAACAGCTTTTTGGAAGAGAGAAAAATTGAAAAAACATTATGATTATGACTTGTGCGTGCAAACTGAGACGGGTCACACTCATCAGTTCTGTTTAAAGTGGGGGAAAAGAAGCAGAACTGGAGACTTCTATTTACAAATAGCCATTTTAATTATTGCATGTTCTTGTTATCATATATTCTAAATAAAAATAAATGCAGGGGATTGACTCCTGTTTAGATGCCTATGTTTGAATATTTGGATGTATATATAAAAGGGAGGCTGTAAGGGAGCACAAAGAACTGTGTGTGAATTGCTCCTCATAACAAATATTGGTGAGCATCACATGGAGGTATGTGCTTCCTGTTTTTTCTCTTAGCCTATCAATGTTAACTCACCTAGGCAAACACACAGTCACGCACCTATTTCAAAAATGGAAACAAACCAACCAACCTATGTATGCTCTATAGAAGTATCACTGAACCATCCTGAGAACTTTGTGTCTGAAATGTCTTGTCTAGTTAGACCTAGGGGAAGAGACAGCGCCTTCCAATGTGTTTTGTATGGTGCTAAACTGGCCATCCGTGATTAACAATAATAAAGTATACAGCTAGTTATCCTTCTTTTTATCAAATTGCTTTTGCTTCCCTTATAAGTCTGCCACATTCATTCCAATGGGAGTGTTTTGCTATACGAACTTGCTTAAAAATTTAGTTAGGTTAGTTTGAGGAGAACTTAGGAAAATATTCTCCCCTTGAAATCTAAATCCTCTGGGTATACCTGGGAAAGCTAAAGAAACTGAGATCACTTACTGCTTGGAGTCCTTGGAGTTTAAATGAACAATTCACAAAAACCTCAAATGTAGCAGGAATAGAAACTGCACAGTAATGACATTTTTTTCCACCCAGTGTGATTTACATTTTAAAATGTCTGTTTTTATCTATAATTTAATAATCATGATATGGTGTTTACCACTCTTTGGGGAGATGGTGTTAAACAAATAGGTTTTTGTTGTCTTTTTATCTTTCTGTTTTTCACTAAAGCAAACGGAGCCTCTTTTATGCCATTAACCAAACTGACTCATAAACAAAGAGGCAATTTAACGGCATCTCCACAGCATGGCATCTAAGCTTAACCCTGTGAAATCTGAACAATATGAAGAACCAAATGATCAAAGAGATCACATTTAGTTCAGGACCTAGCAAATAATCTTACATTTTGGAGGCTGAGCAATTCTGTATTCTAACACTTACATTATTCAAAAATATATCTTAATTTTTTGCACATATTTATTGCACTCTTTTTATCCAGTCTGTACCTCTGATTTCTCGGCTTAATGTAACATAGACTGGCGCAAGTGAAAGATGGTGATTGCTACAACTGTTGTATAAACCATCACATTTTCAGTAAAGAAAGGAAACTGCACCATCAAAAGAATTTATGGGTAGGCTTTGCTTTATAAACAGCAGAGTTATTTGCATTCACTTTATTTCTTGTGAAATATATGTTTGTTTTCAACTGAATTGATTCCTGTAGTTCTTATCACTGTAGCAACTTGGTGTTTTTGTTACAAAAAAGAACATACATAAATCATACAGCTTTTCTTGCACAGGGTTAAAAAATAGTTACACATTATACAGTTCCACAGCGGCTTCTATCAAAGCATGAAAAAATGTGCAAAAAAAATTACATATGTGCATGGGGAAAGAATCAGAAGCATGTTTGAGCTACCCCTCAGGAAAGCTCATATATGCTCTATTTGGGGGAAGTTACTATGTTTATTATTTTTTCTTGAATACGCATATTTTGCCCTTTTCAGCAAAGATCACTTGTGTTTCAACAATTTCTGCTCTTTTCAGACTTGCATACTCTTGAGGCTATCTAGAGTGTTAGTCATGTTATTAGCACATACAGAAGTGTAAGAAGTGCAAGCTTTATTTAGTTTGGTGATTTTATACATTTTATGAAAACATCACCGCAAAATTGTCTCTAAAATAAGAATCTGAAAAGAGTGTTAAACCATCCTAGAGGCCACAGTAATAGAAATAATAAGTAATAATAATATAAAGTGGAGTTTTTTTATATTGCTTGTAAAGTTATATTGCTTGCAAAGCCCTCTTAAAGCAGGGATATATGTTACCATTTCTTTTCTGAGTGGGGCTGTCATTTGGGGACATAGTGATTTTTCCTCTCTGTTTCTTGTGAACTGCAGCGGCAGTCAAAAAAGTGTTAGGAACCAGCAGGAAAGGGATAGATAATAAAACAAAAAATATCATATGCCACTATATAAATCCACAGTACACCCACACCTTTAATACCGCATGTAGCTATGGTCACCCCATCTGACAAAAGATATGTTAGAATTGGAAAAAGTGCAGAGAAGGGCAAAGAAAATGATTAGGGATATGGAACAACTTCCATATGAGGAGGGATTAAAAAGACTGGGACAGTTCAGCTTGGAAAAGAGATGATTAAGGGGGGGATATGATACAGTCTATAAAATCATGAATGACATGGAGAAAGTGAATAGGGAAGTGTTATTTACCTCTTCACATAACACAAGAACTAGGAGTCATATGAAATTAATAGGCAGCAGGTTTAAATCAAACATAAGGAAGTGCTTCTTCACACAACACACAGCTGACCTGTGGAATTTGTTGCCATGGGATGTTGTGAAGATCCAAAGTATTATTAGACTGTGACCTGCTCTTGAACAAAAAAGCTGACACTTCCTGTTGGGATGAGTTGCAAACAGTTCTATGTGAGGAACACCCAGGTTTGAAAAATGAGTCTTAATATATCTGGCCAGAGAGACCACTTGTGGTCTCTGCCGAAAGATCTGCTCAAGTGGTCTGCCAGACACTTCTGGACACCTGGAAGGTGGGACCTTTGAGGTGAATAATGATCGTTATAAAAAACTGTCAAAGCTGCATCACCTCTTGACAGAGACGATTCAATCTGTCTCTCCTTTCTGTTAACACAGAGCATTGCTGCTGTGTTGGCCATAAGAACAAGTAGAGTCTTTCCCTTGATGAGGGGAAGGAAAGCCCAATAGGCTAGACGAATGGCTCTCAAATCTCTTATGATTATGTGAAGAGCTAAATCTTGGCCAGATAAGAGACTTTAGGTCCAAAGATTCCCCAGAAGGGCTCCCCAACCCACAGAAGAAGCATCTGTAACCAGTCAATGTGGGTGGTGGTGGGGGGTTGAAGGGAACTCCCACATGTGCATTGGTTGGATTCATCCACCAATTCAAAGACTCCTGTGGATACTTGAACCAGCATGTCCAGTGGGTTGACTAATCAGGGAATACACTGAGCTCACCGAGCTCTGCAACTTCCTGAGATGAAGTCTGGCATGCCGAACCACATATGTCCATGAGGCTATGTGCCCTAGAAGTCTGAGGCAGTTCTTTACAATCATGGCTGGATGAGCCTTCAGGTCTAATGAAATGGCTAACAGTCTGGAATCTGACTTGCAGGAGGAAAGCCTGGCTACTGTAGAAGCCAAGACCGGTCTTATAAACTCTATCCTCTGAACAGTGGAGAAGACTAACTTGTCTTCATTGATCAGCAGACCCAAAACTATGAAGAGGAACTGGATCTTGATCACACTGAAGTCTATCTGGCTTTTGGCCCAAACTCTCACCAACTAGTTGTCCAGGTATGGAAATACTTGTACTCCTGTTTTTCTTAGGAAAACGCAGCCACCACTGCTATGCATTTTGTAAATACTGGTGGGGCCACAGATAAGCCAAAGGGCCAGACTGTAAACTAATAATGGGAGTCATTGACCATAAACCTGAGGAATTTCCTGTGGCTTTTATGGATAGTCACAGGGAAATATACCTCCCTCAAGTCAAGGGCAGCGTACCAATCACTGGGATCCAGAAGGGAATAATGGATGCCAGAGTGATCATTCAAATTACATTTTCTTTATATATTTGTTCAGTTCTCACATGTCTAATGTGGATCTGAGACCTCCTTTTTTCCTTTGGCATTAGGAAGTAGCATGAATAAAACCCTTTCCCTCTGTGGAGAGGAGGGACCTCCTCGGTGGCTCCCAACAGGAGGAGAGCCTGGACATCCCAAGTGAGGCCTCCTTGTGAGAATATGGTCCCTGAAGAGGAATGGGGAAGAGAGGTGGGGAAGGGAGGATAGAAACATGTCAAATAGTGTATACCAATTTCACGATGCTTAGGAACCACTGATCTGGTAATATGGGTCCAAGCACATTGGGATAATCTGTTGGAAAAAACAAGAATAGAAGAAACAGGCATAAGGCAAGTTGGTAAGCTGTCCTCAACAAGACAGTGAAATGGACTGCTTGGCATTTCCAGGCTGTCTAGAAGAGCTTTATGAAGACAAACAATGAGGAGGTGGTAGTTTCCTCCTATGACATTTCCCTTTCTTCCCAGACTGACTCAGTTTCCTAGGCAGAAAGGACGGGTAATGGTGGAATGACTGAGGGTGGAATTGCTTCTCTTTAAGGAGTGGAGTGTAAATCCCCAATGACTTTAACACAGCCCTGGAGTCCTTGACACTGTGAAACTAGTCATCAGTCTGCTGAGAAAAGAGGGTTGGTCCCTCAAAAGAGAGATCCTGGATAGTCTGTTGGATCTCCTGTGGAAGACCCCAGACCGGAAGCCATGAAAAAATGGTTATTAACCTTTCATGACTGTTGTTCTTTGAGATGTGTTGCATATGTTCATTCCACTCTTGATATGCGTGCACCCTGCACACAGTTGACAGAACATTTTCCATCAGTGGTACCCATTGAGGCAGGTTGAGTACCTCTGTTGCCATGCACCAGCGAAACAGCTATAAAGGGCCCAGATGACCCTGAGCCTCCTCAGTTCCTTCTTTCCGGATAACTCAGATGTAAGGAGTAGGAGGGTGGGTCGTGCAATGGACACGTGCAACACATCTTAAAGAACAACAGTTACAAAAGGTTAGTAATATTTTTTTCTTCTTCAAGTGTTTGCACATGTGCATTCCACTCTTGGTGACACTCAAGCAGTAATATAGACAGTGGGATCAGAGTTTATGTACACACAGACAGTAGTACAGCTTGACCAAATTTGGCATCATCCCTAGAGTACGGGGTGATGGCATAATAGAAGGCAAAAGTGTGACCCAATGACCAGGTTGCTGCTTTACAAATCTCCTGGATAGGGACCTGCCTGAGGAATGCCACTGAGGTTGCTTGTGATCTTGTGGAGTGAGCAGTCTGCTTGTCAGTCAGAGAACTGCCTGCCAGATCATAACAGACAGTGATACAGGAAGTTATCCAAGATTGAGTTCTTTCAAAAGAGACTGAAAGACCTTTCATTCTGTCTGCTATGGCTCTGAACAGCTGGGTGGATTGCCAAAAAAGTTTGGTCCTGTCTATGTAGAACGCCAGTGCTCTTCTATTGTCCAATGTGTGTAGCAGTAGCCTGTCCCTATTTGTGTATAATTTTGGGTAAAATAAAGGTAACTATATTGATTGGTTGATATGAAAATTTGGTACTACTTTAGAGAGAAAATTCAGATGAGGGTGTAAGTATACCTTATTTTTAAAGAAGACTGTATACAATGGTTTGGATGTCAGGGCACACAGTTCAGTGATCCTTCTGGCAGAGGTGATAGCTATTAGGAAAACCACCTTCCACAAAAGGTGTAGTAAGCAGCACATTGCTAAAGGCTCAAATGGTGATCCCATAAGTTTCAACAAGACCAAGTTCAAGTCCCATGGGGAAACAGGTTCCCTTATTTGTGGGTACAACTTTTTGAGGCTCTAAAGGAATATGATTTTCATGTCATTAGAAAATATTGAACAGTTATCCATGTGAGGATAGAAAGACGATATTGCTGCCGGGTGAACCTTTATAGAGGAAATTGTTAAGCCTTGTTGCTTCAGGTGCAACAGATAGTCTAGTATGTGTTGAATTAAGGACTCTGGTTTGACAACCCCAAATAGAGAATCGTCTCAATTTTGACAAGTAGGCAGCCCTGGTCGAGGGCTTTCTACTACTTAGTAAGACATCGCAAACTTGCTCTGAGCAAGCCTGCTCCCTGGGATTCCAAGCTGTTAAATGGAGGGTCTGCAGGTTCAGGTGGAGCAGCCAATTGTAGTCTTGGGAGACCAAATCCAGGTGCAACGGGAGTGAGACTGGAGTTGCCAATGAGAGGTCCAGTACAGTAGAAAACCAGTGTTGGTGGGGCCACACTCAGGCTATTAATATAACCTGGGTGTGAGCCTGCTTGATCTTTAGTAGCACTCTGTGTTGTAGTGGGATTTGGGGGAAAGTGTATTAGAGCTGTTCTGTGTAGGGTAGCAGGAAGACATCTGTAATGGAGCCTGGACTGAGGCCGTGCAGGGAGTAGAATTGATGACATTTTCTGATGGACTTGTTTGCAAACAGATCTATCTGGGGAGTCCATCACCACTGGAAAATGCATCTGGCTACATCCGGGCAGAAAGACCACTTGTGTTGACTCGAAAATGACCTGCTCAGGCAGTCTGTTAACTTGTCTATATATCTGGAAGGTAAGAGGCCTCAAGGTTGATAGAATGGAACATTCCTACTTCCTGACAAAAGAGTGATGAGCGAGCTCCTCCCTGATTGTTGAGGTAAAACATTGCTGAGGTGTTGTCTGTGACACTGTGACAACAAGCAGGTTCCCCCCCCCCCCCCCCCGATATGATGTAGGAAGGCCTGGCAGGTAAGACAAACTGTTCTGAGTTCTCTGAGGTTTATATGAAGAATGAGATCCCTTGAGGACCATAGACCCTGAATTCAGAGGGGCCCCAGGCGAGCTCCCCACTCTAGAGCCAATGCATCTGAGACCAGAGTCATCAAAGATTGAGGGTGCAGGAAAGAAATGTCTGCACAAACTTTGAGAGGGTTCAGTAAAATTATAACCCACAAAGGTACTGTGAGCACAGGTACTGTGTGTCCAGATGATGGAGGCTTGGAGAGTAAACTGAGGCCAGCCACATCTAGAGGGGCCTAAGGTGCAGCCTCGCATGTTGTACTACATATGTGCATGAGGCCATGTGCCCCAGGAGCCTCATACAGCTTCGGGTTGTTGTGATTGGATGAGTCTTGAGGTGCCTATCTGAAAACCCTGAGAAGCCACATAATATTTGCACTCTGCCCTTTTAGAGGTGGGGAAAGGGATGCCATAGTGCCTAAATTGGATCCACAGTGGCCTCATTTAGAGGTGAGGTCACTCTGGAAGGACCTGCTGTGGCCAGAATGTCAATCAGGCAATGTGATTTCTTTCTCCACCTGTATTCCCAGGTTTAAGGCAACCCATGCTAACAATTCTCAGTGTGCTTTATAGTCACCTGGGTGAGGGAAAGGTCCCTTGCTGAGACTGCCTTGTCAGGGGAGGATGAAGAGAGGGCCAGAACTGGTTGGGGTTGCTCTTCCTCCATTTCGTGACCCACAGGGTCCTGCTGAGCTGGCTCAGGAATGGGTGCTGCCTGGTGCATTGGTGCTGCATGTGTCTGCAAGGCCACTGACTAGGAGTGCCCAAAATACGATCTGGAAACCAAGGGAAAGCCCCATCCATTCCAAAAAGGGCACTGGGCAGTTACCTGGCCAGCCACCCAATGATACTCCTAAGGAAGGGTCCATGGTAGGGTAGTAGTGTCTCAGGGAGGAGACAGTGAAAGGAGCTCTGAGGCTGGGAGGTGGAGGACCCAAACTCTGATTCGGCAGAAGACAACTCTCCTTCCACTGACAACAGAGGTGCCGTTCCAGACAGTGCTGGTGGTTGGTGCCAAGCTGGAGAGGCATGCAGAGTGGCGAGCATCACTTGTTTCCCCTTTGACAGTACCGAAGGGTGAGCCATCTGAGGTAATTGGGACTGGCACGGTACTGAGCACTGTAACAATGTTGCTGGTTCCCCTGCATCTGCCAGCACCAACTCTTGAACTGCCAGCTATACCGGGACCAATAGATTTAGGAGATCTCTGGCTGCTGCAAATGCTTCCAGTGTGGTCGGTATCAGGATGGGGTCGGTACGGTGCGGTGTTGCAAATATGGAAGCTCCTTCTGGCTCTGGACTTGACAGTACTTGCCTAGGTGCCAGAATCAACAGTGCTGTCTTCTGCAGTGCCGAAGCAGATGAGTGCTTAGACTTAAACAGCACTCTACTCTTAACCCGATGCCTACCAGACTTTGGTACCGGAGATCTTCCCCTCTCAGCAATCTGCTTAGAAATCTTATGCCTCTTCTTAGGCACTGGGGATGGTGAGTGGTGTCAAGACTCAGGCACGGTAGGAGGCACACTCCTGACCGATACCGAGGCACTATGTGCTGAGTCTGACCAACTTGGCTCAGATGGATGTCTCAAGGCCACCTCCATAAGTAGAAACTTTAGCCTGGCTTCATGGTCTTTCTTTGTGTAAAGCTTTAAGTCCTTACACTCCCTGATATGAGTTTCCCTGAGGCACTTCAAGCAACTTGAGTGTGGGATGCTTAGAAGCATAGTCTTATTGCAGGAAATGCAGGTCTTGAAGCCTGGTGACCAAGGCATTCCCCGGTACCAGGAATCAACTGAAACCTTTAGGTGGTGTAAAACCAACTAACTATACTAAAACACTAATATTAGTAATAACAATAAACTATTTACAACAAAATACAAGAATACACAGTACAAAGAGTCGACTGAAAGCAATTGCAAAAGCAAGATGAGCATTACAGTGACCATCACAGGCAGTAAGAAGGAACTGAGGGGTTTGGGGTTGGCTGGTCCCTTTATACCTGTGTCACAGGTGTGTTGCAGTAGAGGGTGCCACTGAGGGAAAAATTTCCAGTGACGGTGCACAGGATGTGCACACATCAAGAGTGGAATGGACATGTGCAATCACTCAAAGAACACCTACGCATCATTATCATAAATGCTCTGGCTTTGGCTACAGAGCCTGCCCCATCCAGTGAAGCCTGGAAAGAGGTCCTAGCCACCAGCTTACCTGCTTCAATTGCTGCTGGAAACTCTTGCCTGGCATCCTCTGGCAACTTGTCCACAAACTTGAGAACATTGTCCCAGATGGAGAAATCATATCTAGCCAGCAGGCTTGCTGGTTTGAGATACAAAATTGGAGGCCAGCAGTAGAATAATTTTTTCTATTGAAAAGATCAAGTTTCTTTGCCTTTTTTTGTCTTTGGAGTAGAAGACGGCTATCCCTCATTCACTGTGGAGTCCACCAAGGAACTCAGGGTGATGGTGGTAAAAGTGTGCATATCCCTGTGAGGGCTCATGGTACCTCCACTCAGTCTTTTTGTCTGTTGGGGGCAGAGAAGAGGCATTTGCCACAATATCCTTGTGGGCTCCAGAATGGCCTTATTTATAGGGAGAGTTACTTGGGACATCCCTGCTGATCCCAAAATGTCTACTAACCTATAGGAGCTCTCTTGAACTACCTCCACTTGTATTACCTCTTTAACAGGTCCTTATAGGCCCTGTAATTGTCCTAAAGAGGTGAGGACATTTCAGATGCCACTGTCTCATTGGGTGATGATGATGAGGAACACAAAGGCCGAGGTGCTGTCTCTTATAACTCTTCCAATGGAGGTTCTATCGGGGAATGGGGAGGATCTGGTGGTAGGAGGAAACCCCCATGGGCTCAAATATGGCCAGTGGTAGGGCTTTGGACCCCAATCAAGGATCTGTGCCCCTCAACCAATGCAGAACCTCTATCAGACACCCAGGGTGAAAACCCCTCAGTGATGGAGAGTGATGCCTTGATCTCCGGCCCGAGATATGTATGAACCAACCTCTGATCCCAAAGAAGAGCCTGAGTCACCTGAAGAGGGGAGCATGGTACCGCTTGGTGTCGAGGCGCACTCTTGAATCTCTGCAGACAACAGTACCGAGGGGAGCATACTGGGCTTGCCTCTGCATGGCACTGGGCAAGGAGACACAGGAGGGTCCAAAGTTGGCCATGGTATTGGAAGTTGACCTCTACCTGCAGGTAAGTCCAGTGCAGTCTGAGGATTCATCGATACCGGATGAGATATCTCCTGTACCGCTGGAGAGGCCAGTATCGAGAGGCAGAAGAAATCCTGGTATATGCCCCGGTGTTGGTTCTGAGAGGTTCCCCTGATGCGGCTGTTGTTGCATCGAAGAGGTCGGTACTGCAAAATGGGTTGGTCTCTGTGACATAGCCAGCGTGCTGGAGCTGATGACCCCACTGACTGAGATGCTGTCAGCACCGGGGAATACTTCTCCTCTGAGGACACTCTTCCCCCACTTTCCAGACTGTTTTCTGGTTGACAGTCCTGGAGACCTTGGCCTCTTGGAGGATGAGTCCTTAGAAGCACTATGCTGATGCTTCTCTCTCAGTGCTGGGGAAGGAGAATGATGCCAAAACTCAGCAATGTCCTGAGTGGCACTTCTGACTGAAGTAAATGTACTTGGTGGCTGCCTCCGAGAAAAGGTTGCAGAATCTCATCTCCCTATTCTATTTAGTCTGGGGCTTAAAATCCATACAGATCTAACTCTTGTTCCAGAAGTGACACTTGCCGAAGCACTTCAGACACCTAGAATGAGGGTCAGCCACCGGCATGGATTTCCTGTAGCCAATGCCAGGTTTAAAACCCAGAGACCAAGGCATTCCCCAGTACCAGGCACCAGCACCCAGAAGAAATGGGAACTGACACTCCACTAAATTATGAAAAAACTATTAATAAATGAAACTTACACTAAATTACCACTTCACTATATACAAGAGAAAAAACAAATTTCCTGAAAGAGAGAATACTTGCAGAAGCAAGCCAACACACTCTGACTACCAATCATGGGTGGTAAGAAGGAACTGAGAAGGGGTCGGGGTGGCTCTGCCCTGGATACCATCATGCAACAGCACAAGGCAGCAGAAGGAGCATGCGGTGCCCTGACAGGTACTGCTAAGGGGAAAATCTCTAACTCTGGTGCACTGAGCACCCATATACTTGAAGTGGACGGACAACTGCAATCACTTACGTTTTTTTCCCCCCAGGAGACACAATAGAAGCAATGGCAATTCAATCTTCCCTTCACTCTTTCCTCTCTAAAGTGCATTAACCCAGAGAGAATTGTGACCTTAAGAACCCATCAATGCCAACTGGCAGTGGGTTCAATGTTCTATAACAGCAACTCTTATGAGGCCTGATAAACTCAGTACACCTAACACACTGCTGTCATAGTATATATCTATAATTTCATGAGAGGTATCAAATGAAAGCTTAGATCAGACTGGTCATCATTAGCATTGTGAGATGTATGTGTAATTGGTACATAAGGAATTGTGTGTACCTACTAAAAATAACTTTGTGAACTCTTCCTGGTTACATAGTTTAAAACAGGTTTTTTCCAGACAGGAGATAAGATGTATATCTCTCTATTAGTCACATGTAAATTAAGCCAACACAATGGAAGCCCCATTTGCATGTGAAGTCAACAGGAAAAACATGTTGCTGGGAGGGATGTGAAATCAACAGGGAGAACACTGAAGAACATTCAATGGGAGAGAAGAATCTTATCTGAGGGTGCACTTCAAAAGGGTCATTTCAAAGGTTTACTGGACTATATGAGGAAGGGAAAAGGATCCCTTTCTTATCCTTTCTCTGAGGAGGCAAAAAGGACAGGGCTTTTTCCGTTCATGAAAGTTGGATCCTAGCCATGTGGGCTAGTGATTCTGGGAGGCTGCTTTAGGTGAGAAATTAGACAAGAACTTTAGTCTGTTAAAGTTAAGTGTCTAAAAAGCGAGTTATACCTTTTATTGTACATGTAACCTGTTGTTCTTGTTATCCTTGCTCACCAGCTCTTAAATCTTAATCTAGTAAATAAACTTATTTGCTTTCACAATCAGTAGATTCCAGTGCTGTGTTGTCAGATCTGATCTGAGTTGTGCCAGTCAAACTGTGCATACTCTGTCTCTTTTGGAGACAGCATACCTGATTATTTCTGTGAGTGTCCAGTGACAGGGGCTGAATACCTCAGACGGGGATGCTGGCAGAGGGGCTTGAGGGTTGGTGTGTGTCTGTCACTAGCTGCACAGAGAGGGTAAGGTTTGCGGACATCTGGAAGTAACTGCTATGTCTGTGGCCAAAGGCTGTTGGTTTTAGGGAGCTGAGCTACAGCAGGCATCAGGCAAAACTACTTCATGTGAAGGGCAGGTAGTGGCAAGGTACCTCACAAGCCTGAGTACCCCTGGGGAGCATCACAGGGCTGCACTGGGAGGTGAAAAAATAGTTGTGTCTTCATGTCCATTCAATTACCTGTCCTAGTGTGGCTGCCATTTAGTGACTGCTATAATAGTTGTGTAAAGTCTACCAGTTCATTTCTCAATTGCCACTGAACAGCAATCAGAAAATAATTACTTTTGATTACTATATGGACATAGACTTGATTTGATCCACTGACCTAGAGAAAAAAGATTCCATATCTCATTATCCATCTGTCATAGGGCGGGTCTCACCCTTGCAGCGTCTCCTGCTGGTCGTCCAGGGAATTAGCGTTTCCAGCCTCCGGAGCACCCTCCGCAGGCCGGTGTCCCGCTTGCCGCTGGGCCCGAGTCCCTCCTGGACCCCGGTGCCCCTTTCAGGCCGTGGTGCTGCCCCCAGCAGTACCCCTACAGATCTGGGTCTCCCCTCCCCGGGGAACCCCCCCCCCATCCTCACCTCACCTCAGTCTTTTGGCTACTGCCAGTCATCATCTAGCCCTCGCTCACTGGGGCAGACTGCAGTATAATTGCCACTCATCACTGGCAAGGGGGGTTTGGACCTGCTGCCTCTGCCTACCCTTGGGCTGCCCTCTGCAACCCCAGTACCTTTTCTGGCCTGTAACAAGGCCTGCAGCCTGTGGGGTTTCTAGGCGGGAGCTCCCCAGCTCCTCTGGCCTTCCCCCAGCCCTGCCCCGCAGTACCTTTCTTTTGGCCTTTACCAAGGCCTGCAGCCTGGGGTGGTTTCTAGGCCAGAGCTCCCCAGCTCCTCTGGCCTTCCCTCCAGCCCTGCTCCAGTCTCACTACCCTGCTTAGCTCCTAGCAGCCAGGCCCATCCCTCTCCACATCTAGAGAGAGAGACTCTGTGTGCTCCTGGCCCACTGCCCTCTTATAAGGGCCAGCTGGGTCCTGATTGGGGCGTGGCCGCATCTGTGGCTGGTTCCCCAATCAGCCGAGGCTTGCTGCTTTTCCTAGCAGCAGCCCTCTCACAGCCTCAGCCCTCTCTCAGGGCTGATTTCAAGCCCTTCAGGGCAGTAGTGGGTAGCCACCCTGCTACATCATCCCTGAGTCATTCAGGAGTTTTATTTTTAAATATTATTTGATCTGTGTTCTTAGGTTTTTATCTATAAGTTTATCGTCTATCTTTTTTTCTTTAAATTTAATCCTTTTTTTTTTAGAAAGAACACATTATATAGGACTTAAGAATCTAGCAATTGTACTACAACATATATGAGCATGAAAGGCTGGCCTTCTACTGAGGCCAAAGCATATGGCTGCGTTGTTCTTTTCTTAAATACAGATTAGTGTTTTCCACCTTTAACTATTGCCAGCAGAGCACCATGTTCCTTAGCTACCTCCCTTGAAAGCAAATACTGCTTCTGAACATCAGCCAGTAATCTGGAAAATGTTACAAATTCCTGGCACCAGGCACTAAATTCTGTGTTACTTCCATGACATGCATGATCTTTCTGCTGGTTCAGAGTGGAGGATCTTGGATTGTGCATTATGTAACATTCCAGTACAAAACAGTTTCCCCTACACAGTTAGAAAATACTCTTTTTAATAGAAAGAGAGAAAAAATATGCAAGACTCACTCAATGAAGTAGACTTCCCCTTTTTCTGTGTAAGCCATTTCCCAATTATCAGGCAATGGGCCCAACTCATCATTCTCTTCAGGTTTTGTTTGCTTTGTTACATCCATATTCTCCTTTGCTTCTTCAGGCTGACTGTATACTGGCGCAGGATAAGGCTGGGAAGAAATCTCACCTGAGGCACCTGTACTCTTCTCTTCATGTTCACTCGATTCTACAAGAGAAGAAAAAAAGACTTTCTTATCCCTGTGTTCGTAACTCATTTACATAACGTGGAGGATTTTATTGCATCAAAGTCTGTGAAACTTCAAGTCTCCAGACAAAGACAAAGGTTTTATTGGTTTTACCTCCAAGAAGTTTTTTTTTTTACCTAGATTACAAAACAACAACAGCAACAAAAAACAACAAACCAAACCAAGAAAATAAAGTATCAGACATACAAGGGCAAACAAGCTTTTCATCGCACTGCAGGGCTCGTGGGATTCTGTGGAATATTTACCATATCTGCACATCATTGGTTCTACTCCTTAATGGTTCTTGCTTGCTCTCTCCCATGGGTTCTCCCAAATCAACTGATAGCAGTGATGCAAAGGCAGCCTTTTATCCAGTAGTACTAGCTGTCATGGATCCACAGGATCAGTGCTACATCCCCAGCTTTGGAACTGTCCCTTGCAGGAACTCCTTTGATCTGCCAGATCCCCAGGGATCTCACTTTTTCTTCAGGGTAGGCCACATGGCCTCACCCACTCCTCAGACTGAACCTCTGGGCTTTAGCACTCCTGCTCCATACTGTGAGCTCTGTCCAATGACAGAGAAAGACTCCTGGTGTAGAGTTGTCCACTCTTCAGGGACTAATGCGCTTCACCAAGTATTTATAAGAACACTCAAGCAGTGTTTTCAAAACAGTAGGGTTTATTAGTCAACTGGAACACAGGATAAGAAGTCTTTAGGTCGGAGATTCTCAAACTGTGGTCCGGGGACCACCAGTGGTTCGCGAGCTCCATTCAGGTGGTCCACGCATAGTTCCTGCTAAGGTGCGCACCTGGGCGGCCGCACACAAGAGAATGAAGGGCCACCCAGCTAATCAGTGGAGCTGCACAGGCGTGGCTCCACTAATTAGGTGCCTGGACCCTGGAGAAGACGCACATGTAAGGTGAGGTGGTGGCCGTAGGGGGAATAGGAGGTAGGTGGGAGGGAGAAGTAGGGTGAGAAGAGGGGGTGGGGGGAATTTGGGACGTGCAGGGCTGCGGCAGCCAGAGAAAGAGGCAACTTTCCCCAGCTCCAGGGCTGTGGCTTCCCTCCCTCAGCTCTGTGGCTGCTGTGACAGGGGAGAGACCCCCCTCCTTCCCAGTCCAGCTCGGGGGCTGCCACGGTGGGGAAGAGCGGGCACATCCATTGCATTAGAAAGGTAAGACTACTGATATTAAAATATGAGTTGTGTGCTTTTATTTGTAGAACAAAAAACATTTTTTATTATTATTAAGGGTTTTTTTATATAGCGCTTTTATCCAAAGCGCTAGTTAGCTAACGGTAGAAACAATATTTGGAAAAATCATTAAGTGGTCCGCCAAGACCCTCAGCAATTTTCAAGTGGTCCACGAAAAAAAAAGTTTGAGAACCACTGCCTTAGGTTAAATCTTAGTCCATTGTCATCAGCTGAGAGCCCCAGCCAAACTGTAATGAACTCCATTTTCTGGCTCTGTGTGTCTCTCAGTCTGACCTACTTAGTCAGTCTCCAAGTGAGAGAGCTCGAGCTTCTTCCAGAGCTCACTCTTATCCTCACACCTCTAAGTCTTTTGTTCTCAAGCAAGGTCTTTGCTCAGCTTCCTTGCTGAGATGTGGGGAAATCCATGAGTCATTGGAGCTTGCAGTGCCTCTCTGACCCTCTTGCTGATCTGGGTTGGTTTCAACCATTTCTTAACGACTCTTCATTCCACCTAGACAAGGAGGTGACACGCATGCCTATATCTCTTTTTCTGCTCTGAGAACAAATTTAATCCTTCCCCTTGCCCCACTGGTTAGCCATTATAGCCTGATCTATAGAGTATATTTTTATTATATTGATTACTTTAAGAATCCTCAGTTACCACTTTGAGGGTTGACAAGTTCTTGTCTGTCCTTTTCTATAATACTTTGTGCTAGTCACCTTTGGAGCTACGTTATCATCACCTTGGAGGAATACTATCCTCTTTTTTGATCAGATGTGAGGCACAGCTGAAGTGTCTGTCAAGGGACGGCGGTACTATAGAGAGCAGGGAGGAGGGATAGCTCAGTGGTTTGAGCATTGGCCTGCTAAACCCAGGGTTGTGAGCTCAATCCTTGACAGGGCCACTTAGGGATCTGGGGCAAAAATCAGTACTTGGTCCTGCTAGTGAAGGCAGGGGGCTAGACTTGATGATCTTTCAGGGTGTCTTCCAGTTCTATGAGATAAGTATATCTCCATATATTTTTAAGAGTGACTCATTAAAAATGACACCACCTCACTCAGCAAATCTGCTCTCCGTGTATTAAGAATTATACCGCTTACTTTGACTAACATAAGCTCCTGTTATTTTTTTCTTCTCTTAGCTCTGTAGAGTCAACACAGCTGTGAAAAGGATCTGGTTTCTTTTCTGTTTCACACATTATCAACACAACTGTTCATTCATTTCCAAAGGCTACCCCATTGTCTTGAGATTATTCCTACTGTAGGAATGAGGCCCAGTTCCGCATGTACATTGTGTTTCTGGAAGTGAAACAATGATCATGTGAAAAAGAAGACAGGGCATGTGTGGAGTCCTCTTCCATATTTTAGAGGTGGCTTCCTCATTTTAAGACCCTAGCAGCCAGTTTCTCCCTTCACCTGAAAGGGCAGCACCGGGGTACGAGTGTACAGAGCAGAAGTGGAAGTGTACAGAGGAGTCAACCCGGAACAGTGCACTGTCATCAAGCAGAGGTTTCCGGTGTGCTCAGTGAGAAGGGGGCACCCATCAGGAAGACTCTTGAAACTGACACACTTCTCAGCTTACTCCTAACATTGACTCTTAAAGCCGAATATCAAAACTCAATTAAAAATTACGAAACAGATAGCCAGGCCTGTCTGCTTGGAACTTATAGACCACCTCACTGGGTGCACCTTAAAGAGCCTCCCCTGTAATGCAGCATCAGGTCAGACTCCCCTGGGATAATGAGGGAAGTCAAGCTACATGGAATTCCAGTTGAGAGGGAGAAAGGCAACAGCGAGTGGGTCTCAGCATGCCAAGGCAAACAGGGCAGTAGGGCTGATCCACTGGGGAAATGCAGAGAAAGTAGGGGAGGAATGCATCTGTTCATTGCCCTTCCTGGTCCCTTTGCCACTCCTCCACCCTGGAGAGAAGGCAGTAAACATCCCAGCTCACACTGGAATGGAATTGGAACTAGAACTAGCCCTGCTACCCCTGGGAAAGGCAAGGATGGAACTGGCTGGCTCCCCTCTCCTCCTTCCAGCTGATGGCTGACTGACCGTTGTGTGGGGAGGTTGGTCTACCTCCCTGCTCCCATCCTGCTCTCCAGACCTGCAGCCCCAGTAGTAGTACCCCCCAGGAGGAATAGCTCAGTGGTTTAAGCGTTGTCTTGCTAAACCCAGGGTTGTGAGTTCAACCCTTGAGGGGGCCATTTAGGGATCAGTACAAAAATCTGTCAGGGATGGTTCTTGGTCCTGCTAGTGAAAGCAGGGGACTGGATTTGATGACCTTTCAAGGTCCCTTCCAGTTCTATGAGATAGGTGTCTCTCCATATTAAAAAAATCTTGGAGTCACTATGGATAGTTCTCTGAAAACATCCACTCAATCTGCAGCAGTCAAAAAAGCTAACAGAATGTTGGGAATCCTTAAGAAAAGGATAACTAATAAGACAGAAAATATCATATTGCCTCTATATAAATCCATAGCACGCACACATATTGAATACTGTGTGCAGACGTGGTTGCCCCATCTCAAAACAGATACATTGGAATTGGAAAAGTTTCAGAAAAGGGCAACAAAAATGATTAGGGGTATGAACAGCTTTCGTATAAGAAGAATTTAGTAAGACTGGGATTTTTCAGCTTGGAATAGAGACAATTAAGGGGGGGAATACGATAGAGGTCTATAAAATCATCATGGGTGTGGAAAATGTAAATAAGGAAGTGTTATTTACTCCTCTTAACACAAGAACTAGGACTAGGGGTCACCAAATGAAATTAATAGGCAGCAGGTTTAAAACAAACAAAAGGAAGTATTTCTTTACACAACACACAGTCAACCTGTGGAACTCCTTGCCAGATGATGCTATGAAGGCCAAAACTATAACAGGGATAAAAAAATTACTAGATAAATTCATGGAGGATAGGTCCATCAACGGCTATTAGCCAGGATGGGCAAGGATGGTGTCCCTAGCCTCTGTTTGCCAGAAGCTGTGAATGAGCGACAGCAGATGGATCACTTGATGATTACCTGTTCTTTTCACTCCCTCTGAAGCACCTGGCATTGGCCACTGTGAGAAGACAGGATACTGGGCTAGATGGACCTTTGGTCTGACCCAGTACAACCGTTCCTGTGTTCTTATGAGGCCGAATAGAGAAACTAAGGGCAAACCGTAAGGACCGGGGGTTAACGGAGACTGTAATTGCCTTCAGAAACTTTAGTGTTGGTGATTATGTGTGAGCCAGATAGATCATAGCTGGATTCTCAGATCACAGGTCTGGCAGTTAGGAAAGCAGTGTTGCCAACTCTTGTGATTTTATCTCAAGTATTGTGATATATGGCGTTTTTCTTAAAGACCAAGCTTCTGCAGTCATATGATTAGATGAGAATCTCAGCTGTCATTAAATAACAACAACAAAAGCGTTTCCCAGATCTCATCATTGCAGAGAAATGCTTGAAAATATGAACCCTAAGGAGCAGAGGGTAGACCCTCACTTGCTATACATTGTCATATCTCCATTCTAGTCAACGGCGCTATGGTCATTTATATAATCTGGAGGTCTGCCTCATAAAAACAGAAGGCAAATAAAAAGGACCCAATGTTTATTTAATTATTTTTTTAAAAATCTCAAGATTTCTAAGCCGATCTCAATATTTATTGGGGACTGATTAATGAACACATGATTTTGGCTATACTGGGAAACTCCTCTTGATAAGTGTAAAAGTGAACAATAAAGGTGCTATAATGACATTTTAACAAAATGCATTTCCGAATAGAACTACCCACATTTTACACTACAGAATCGACATTCCACTCATCTTTGATTTAGAGCCCAGCATTGTATTCCCATTTAATATTACATATTTTGTTGTGGGTATGTATGTTTCAAATGTTTTAGGTAAGCTATATATCACCTTTCCTGATTCTCTTCCTATTAATATATATTGATAAATAATGTTTGACTTAAAAATATAATTCTGGTACAAAATGTTAAAGTTGAATAAAATCCAAAACATTACAGCAACTCACTAACAAGGAGGAAATAAACTCCAAAGGCGTCTTATAAATATCTGCGTTCAAATAACATCTTTGATTTAAAGATTTAAAAAGATTGTTCCATAATATGTGCCCCAAAATACATTTGTCACTAAAGAAAATAATTAATTGACTTGATATCCGGTGAAACAGCCTACTGGAGATACTGTCTCCAGATGGAAAAGATGATATGGTCCAGTTTCAAACTATATTCAAAAGCAATCAACAGTGAGCGCCCTGAGAAGTGGCAGTGGAGGCAATGGGAAAACATCATCCTCTTATTACATGTGTTAAACATAGCACATTCAGGGGAAAGAAGGAACATTGAGACAGTCTGCATTAAAAATACATTTAAAACCATTGTAAATGGAATTAAGTTAGATTATTTTGTTTCATCTACATAGTAACAAACCAAAACAAAGTTTAGCAATTGGCAAATTACTAAATCTGAGGAATTACCCTCTGGAAATGTGAAGTGCTAGATTAGTGATACATTTTCTTCTGTTTCAAAAATATCCCTAAAATGTCTCATTTGATTATTCTAGAGCTTGATCCTTAACCCAAAGTTGCTGCTGGCAGTTCAAATTGTGTCATTGTTTTACTTATAATCTAACACTTGGAAGTTTCCACCTAACCATGTGAAATGAGCGTGCCAGGTTGGGTTTTTATTTTAATGCTGCAAATTATTCATGCAGTAAAGTATAAAACCTTGTACTTTTGGAAGAAAAGAAACAACCCAGCTGCCCGAAGCAATACAGACAGAGAATAAACTAAATGAAATAATATAAAATATTGATGTTTGAATTGGTTTGTACACCTGTGGAGAAAAAACAGTTATAGCTCTTTTTAGGTAGTATTGGTGTCATCATATCTGAATCAACAATTCCTAGTCCTGCATAGGAAGCAATACATCTCTTTTAAAATCATTCCTATATCGTAATAAGACAGTGCATTCCTCTGGGATTGTTGCACCTTTTGGCATGGTTGATGACATTTGGAACTTGGCCTCTTGCTTTGCAGAGCAGCCGAGGGCATGCAATAATCCTTCTGAAACACTTTCCTTGTCATGTTTTATTCCTTAATTAATTTGAGCCTGAAAAAAATTTCCTTTTTGGGGTGAAACTTGTAATTGTTGCAATAACTTCCAATTGTCTGGAGGGGAAGATGAATAATACACATAGAATCACAGAAATGAAGGGCTAGAAAGGACCTCGAGAAGTCATCAAGTCCAGCCCCCTGCATTGTGGCAGGACCAAGTAAACCTAGACCATCCCTGAAGGTATTTGTCCAACTTGAATTGAAAAGCTTCCAATGATGGGGACTCCAGGATCTCCCTTGGGATCCTATTCCAGAGCTTAACTACCCTTATAGTTAAAAAGTTTTTCCTCATATTGAACCTCTACCTCCCTTGCTGCAGATTAAGCCCATTACTTCTTGTCCTGCCTTCAGTGGACATAGAGAACAATTGGCCACTGTCATCTTTATAACAGCTCTTAACATATTGGAAGACTTTTCAGGTTACCCCTCAGTCTTCTTTTCTCAAAACTAAATGCTCCCAGTTTTTTCAACCTTTCCTTATAGGTTATGTTTTCTAAACCTTTTACCATTTTTGTAACTCTCCTCTGGACTCTTTCCAATTTGTCCCCATCCTTCCTAAATTGTGGCGCCCAGAATTGGACACATTCTTCTAGCTGGGAACCTCACCAGTGCTGAGTACAGTGGGACAAGTAGCTTCTGTGTCTTACATATGACATCCTGTTAATACACCCCAGAATCATATTGACCTTTTTTGCAGCTGCATCACATTGATGGCTCATATTCAGTTTGTGGTCCACTATAACCCCCAGATCCTTTTCACCAATATTACCATTTAGACAGGTCTTCCCCATTTTGAATGTTCCATGACATTATAAAGGCATGTTTCATATGGAGTTTAGAAAGGGGTAAAAACAGCTTCGGTGAAAAGTGTGGAGCCAGAGGTGGTGGCTAGTAAAGTATTGAATCCTGATGTTGGTTGCTAAGGAGACTGATTTAACTTTTTGTTGATAGGAGTGCGAATTTCCCAACAGTATGCATAAATGCATGCTTTATGAGCACTACCACAGATACTTTGGACACCCTAAATCCAAATGATAAATTAATATGATGAATAATAACAACAATAATAATTAGTATTATGGTAGAAGCTAAGGGTCCCAATCAGGATTAAGAACTCACTATAATAGGTGCTATGCAAACACATGCCCCAAAGATCTTATCCCCTAAACAGATGATAGCAGGGAGAAGAGCTACAATATCCCAGTAAATGATTATGGTGCCATTGATAAATGTCCTGTCACTCCTTCTTGGTTCTGTTCACTGAGTCTTCTTGTTTCTCTCTCTCTTTTTCAGGATGGGTCACTCAGAACTCTGTACACATCCCCCTCCTCTTCTCCCTCTACACCCTATCTCTTGATGACATCCTGGCCACATAGAAGTCAATAGCAAAATCCCCACTGACTTCAACTGGGCCAGGATTTCACCCCTCATTCCCAAACATGGCTTTGCCTCCCATATTTATGCTGATGATTCACTAATCTACCTCCTTACTCTAGGTCCATCTCCCTCCATACAAACTAAAACCTTTACCTGTTCTTCTGGCAACTCATCTTGGATGTTTAACCATCAGCTGGAACTTAACGTGTCCAAAACCAATCTTCTGATCTTTTCCACTAAACCCTCCCCTTTTTCTCCCAACCTCTGTCACAGTGGACAACAAAACTGTCCTTCCTGTGAAGGACCTTGAAGATGCCTCTATTAGATTACTGCAGTCAGGAGCGCCGCCAGCTTTTCTGCTGCCCTAGGCGGCAGAAGGTTCCGCCCCGAAATTCCGCCCCCCACAGAGGTGGCGGAAGGTCCCGCCGCCGAAATACCGCCGCGGTCGCCGCCCCCCAAATTGTAGTGCCCTAGGCGACCGCCTAGGTCGCCTAATGGGTTGCGCCGGCCCTGACTGCAGTGTTGTTGTTGCCATGTTGGTTCCAGGATATTAGAGAGACAAGGTGGGTGAGGAGATATCTTTTATTACACCAACTTCTGGATAGTGAAAGAAACAAACTTTCAAGTTACACAAAGTTTGTCTCTTTCACCAACAGAAGTTGGTCCAATAAAAATATCACCTCACCTACCTTGTCCCTGCAATAGTTGATTACTTTAAGGGTTTAATTCTGGCCTGGGTTACTCAGACCAGGATGGGAGACAAGCTTCAGATAGGCCCACTCACTCCTACTTAAAAGGACATTATAGTTTTCAATCCCTTTCAAGTTTCCCTCTGACCATGCAGATTTCAACTTCCCTGGTTTGGTACAGGGAAGGGGGAAATTCAGGCAGCAACACTGAAACAAAAAACTTTGGAGTAGATTAAAAATCTGAGCTCAGGGGAGAGACACAAGGACTGCAGGGTACAGACTGTCCCCCCATACCAGAAGTGGGGCATCTGGATAAGCTAAGACTACTGAGCTTTAGGTAAAATAGAAGCATGTAGACTGCTGTGTTCAAAAAAATCTTTTCTTGTTAGCCTTTGATTCCTTCTGTCGAGATTAAACAATGCTCTGTTTGGAAGAGGCTGTTTTATGTCCCTATATTCTCACACTGGCCACCACTCCCTGAGGGAAGAACTGTAGGGTTTGAACCCAGGCAGACCTGCTGAGGAATCACAGTTGGCATACAGGGGGATGTAGCCTAGTATCCCAGTCTGAGAGGGGAAGAATCATAAGATATCACCCCAGGAAGGTGAAGGCCTAATAATTCTCCTTGAGTACACAAATCCAGCTCAAGCCTAATCTTACCACTTCTTCCCGCACAATGTCTCCAAGATCAGAACTTTCCCCTCTGCCTATACTGCCAAAACACTGTGACAAGGCCTGAACATTTTGCACCTTGATTACTGTCATCTCCTCCTCTCTGTCCTTGATGCCTGCAACCTCACTCTCTCAAATCATCTTCTTGACTCATCATTCTGACTACATCACACCTTTGTTAAGTCACTCCATTGACTTCCCATCTTCTGACGCATCAGACACAAACTTCTTGTTCTCATTTCCATAGCCTTCAACAATATATAGTTCCACCCTATCATCTTCTGACTTGTCATCTCTCTGCAAGGTTGACTCCCACCTTCCTTTCATCAATGATGCCTGCCTCAATTGCCTGATTCTCTGCTTGCCTGACAAGCACTTTCACACTCTTTCAAGCCATTCCCTATAAGCTCCCAATCAAAATCTGTAAAGCCACCACCTACAGCTGGTAGGGAATTTTCTGTCAAAATGATTTCTTGATGGAAAACCTAGTTTCTGCAAATTAAAAATGTTCTGCATTTCAATTTTGCTGAAATTTTCAGAGAAATGAAACATTTTGTTTCTACTTGGTTTGATATATTGAAATATTTCAATTCGTTGTATTGGTCCCAAACATTTTGTTTCAAGTCTTTTCAGCATTAAACTGCATTTCTCCATTGTGGCATATGGCTTTATGGGAGTTGTTGTTATGGCTCCCCTTCTCTCCTATGATTGGACTGTCTGGAGGGACTACAGCTTTCCTGATGCAAAATGGACTCCCTCTGACCTAGCTGTGTGGTGCATAATAGCAGTCATATGACTGCAGGTGCTTCATGGGAGATGTAGTCTGGCCAGAGAGCCTAGACTACTTATGACAGAGAGAGCATCAGGTACCCAATCTACAAGTTGCATGATGCAACGTGCCACAATAAGTACAGTATATGCAATTTAATGTTGAACTGACTTGAAACAAAACCTTTCAGGCCAGTTCAACAAACTGAAATAAAACATTTTAATTTGGGAATGTCAAAATGGTTCATTTAAATCAAAAACATCAAAATTAGTTGTTTTGCCATTTCCAAATAGAGATATTTTTGAATATTTCATTCTGTGAAAAATTGCACAAATTAATTTTTTTCATCTTGATTTGGGACTGTGATGATGTGCCGCCCTTTGTGGCATGGCGTGGCTTTGCAGGCACCCTGTCCTCAGTTCCCTCCCAGTTCTCCCAATAACTTACTCACAGCCCAGAGTACTTAAAGTAACATTCCCCTTCTACTTTATTAAGACTTTATAGAATACTGTCTCCTTTCGCCCTTCTGGCCCAAACCCTTCTCTCTTGGGGCTTCCAATTCACCCTTGTTCTAAAGCTTCAGGTTTCTGCTTCCACTCCAGTTCCCTCAGAGCCATGGAGCTCTGCAAGTCCCCCTGCAGCCCCTGGCCTCTCTAGAGCATGTAGCATAAAGTATAAGGCAGGTGGAGAGCTGTGATCACTACTACTGAATAGCTAAGAACTACACATCTCCTGTTATATTTATTTGTTACTTCATCCTACCATGCCCCACTTATTTGTCTCATCCACCTCTTACATCTTGTCTTTTACACTGTACGTTATTTGGGGGCAGAGACTGTCATTTATTATGTTTGCATAGTGCTCAACACAATGGGGCCTGACTGAGTTCCCATTACTCCTTAAAGAGGACAGACCACCCTGTTACAGGGATGAAAACAAAACTCTACTTCGGCAAAGGGATTCCATAGCCCTCCTTCATGGGACTGTGCTTTGATTCACACAGGCCTCTCCAGCCTACCCAGGTTCCAGCCCTGCCCCAGATAGCCTCTCTAGGTCCTTGCCCTCTCAGGCTTCTTTCCTTGGTTCAGGGGCCCCACAGCTCTCCTTCTTGGTGCTGTGCTGTGGTTCAGACAAGATTCCCCAAACCACAAGTCTCTCTTCTGCTTCTGGATCCCATCTCAAAGAGCCTCTCTGCTGACTCAATGCTCCCATGCCATTCTCCTTACCCTCTACTGTCTACCCTCTCTCTCCTCCTGGGAATTACCTAACAGGTTAATTTTATCATGTTCAGGAAGTAGCTATCTGATTAATACTTGCCCCCCATTCTCCAGCTTGTCTGCAGCTCCCTTGAACATCTGTTTCCCAAAAGGGGCTATATCATGGAATAGGGGTTGACTGGCCCCAGTTCCCACCACTCCTTAGAGAACAGACCAGCCTGTTACAGAGATTAAGACTAATATTGAAATATCAGAGTTTCCCATGGGATGGAAACTCTGATTTTTGCTCAATTCTACCACCTTTTTGTCCTCCTTCAAGTCCCTCCTTAAAACTCACTTCTTCTGTAGTGCAGTAAAGTACAACCTGATAATGACTAGATAGGGGGAGAGCTGTGATCTTTAGTACAGAATCGCTAAGAACTATATGGCTCCTATTATATTTATTTGTTGCTTCATCTCCCCCAGTCTGTTATGGCCCACTTGTTTGTCTCATCCAACTTTTACATCTTTACAATGTTTACAATGTAAACTCTTTGTGGCAGGGATTGTCAAGCACAATGGGGCCTGACCTAGTTGTGGCCATTGGGTGCTACCACAATATCAGAGTTAAATAAATAATATTAATAATAATAGTAAATAGTTAGCTACATGGGTTCTGGTTGGTTTGTTTGATAATGGGGCAGAATGGATGGAGTGGGAATGAAAGGAGAGGGGATCAAGGGAGCAGTAAACAATCCGGAAGGCAAGAAGGAACATTAGGGAGAGAGGGATGTAAATGTGAGGGGTGTAGGGAGACAAAGTGGCATCAGAGGGAATGTGAAGGACCCTTCCCTGTGACTTCCTTATTTTTTAATCTTTGCCAATTTGTTGTTGTTTGTTTCAATTTTATAATGGCCTGGTCTTATTCCTCAAAGCCATTGAGTCCCCCTACATCCTCCAAATGGGTATCACTTCCCAACAGAGAATGAAAGGCCAGATGACATCACTAGATCACTGACTTTGTGAAGGCCATTCTGTATTGCTGCTACACTGTTCCCAGCTCTCTTCCTACATGGGTGGCCTTTTACACGATGGTGCCTGGTGGTGACAGGAGAGCAGCGTCTCCAACCCTATGTATGCTTGGGGTTGGGTGAGGCTCCCTCACCCACTCTGCACACAGAAGACACTAGCCATAGCTTTGGAGTGGTTCAAAAGGAACTTTCATCAGCTTTGTCTGGACCACTTTTATAATCCATGAAACACGGAGTGCTTTTTTAATGGGAGGTTTCAAAAATGTTAAGCTTCATATGAACCTGATAACAAGGGGCTGCAAAGACAGTGATCGACCTTTGACTAGTTCATGGCAGGCTGAAATAGCTGCCACATGTATCTGGCTGGAATTAGACTTCAACTTGGACAGAGACAAGGCAAGAAGGTAGCCTAGCAGCTTTTGTGGGGATAAACAAAGGGGTCAGCTTGGCCTTAATTGCAAAATGTTTCCACTTCAGTTGTAGGTACTTCTGGTAGATGGTTTTTAAGATGCCAGGAGGACATGGGCCACCTGCTCAGAAATGCCACTATTATTGTTATAGCTTATTACTTATATTACAGTAGTGTCTAGGTGCCTCAGTAAGGGGCCAGAGACACATTATGCTAGAGATTACACACCCAAATAACAAAAAGACTCTGCCATGAAGAGTTTGCAATCGAAGTATAGAACAAGAGACAAAAAAGGGGGATACGACAAACAGATGTGGCAAGTACAAAGTAAAAATAAGATAACGATGAACCACGCCTAAGGGTCACTAGCCTGGCAGGTGCCTGGCTGTCTGAGGGAGAGCTCCCTGGCTGGCATGGGGCAAGGTACCTGGAGATACTATAGTGACTGGATCCCTATTCAATAGAGCCTGACAAGTTCGAAGGAAGACATTACAAATGCACAGAGTCTCTCACGAAAGAAGAACAAAGAAATGGTATAACATAAATTAAAAAATCAGATTACAGTCATAAAGATCTCCACAAATATCACTGTCATTTACCAGTCTGATAAAGACAGGTTATTTAAGTTCCCTTGGATTCACTTCAGATCTTTAACTCCTCCAGTCTGCTGGTGCTAGCTGTTACATCAGCCCTTATCTTCACACTGTAGTCCTTTGCCCTGCTCAGACTCTGACAACACTACTAGTTTGTAAGACTTTAAGCTGTGAAGCATGTATAAACATCTTAATGGACTGTATAGATCTTTTGCAGATCCTTAGAGCTGTGTATTTAATGGAATGTTGCCTTTAAAGGTAAGAGAAACTCTTATGAAAAATGGACTGCACTTTCCAAAAGTGCAATGACAAGTGCCAAGGCTTTGGTTACTTCCATCTGGAGTGACCCACTCATTAATGTATTTTGTTTTTCCTGTCTGTTTGGAGACAAAGCACAAATGCATTTTAGGGGCAGCTAATACTCTTTTTTTAGCACACAGATACATTGTCTACTATACAGAGTTCCCGAGAACTACATTGCCAAAATAAGGCAACACTGTGTGTGTACATAGAGCCGCCTTGGTACAATCCCCCGAGTCCTCAGTCAGTATAGCTGAACAAAAAAATGCTCCTTAAAAAACCACCAGAGTCAAGAGAGGCACTGCTTGTTCAGAGAGCCACACCTAAAGGAATTACTTTGCAGGGGGTCCTTTTACATACAGTGCTCAATACTGCATTCTTTTAACATAGCACCTACCAGTGGATATTTCTTGAGTATGGCCTAACCACCACTGATGTAGAATTTGAATGGGACACGTTATATATTGACAACGCAAAGGGAAAACAAGATACTGTATTTTTTCTCGATCAGATTTGGATTATGAACTGAAATATATTGCCCTGAAATTGCTTCCTTGAAACTTGCATGCAGGCATATATTTCATATAACAACATGGAAGGATATTAGGAAGACTAACCAGCAGGGACCAAATCCTGTCCTTGCCTAGCCTCTTTAGTTCCCTGGCAGCAGATCCAATGCTATTCTTGTTTATAGGGATTTGAGGGGGTGCACTCTACTTGTATAGTGTAGAATTTAGCTCTCTCGAGGGTTCTTGTATGCAGGGAATGGTGTAGGATGCACTAATGTATGAATCCTCCCCTGTCGAAGGGCTGAGTAATGCCTCCGGGGCATGCTGCAGTCTCCACACTGCAGTTATGGTCAAAGAATGGTTCCACAGCTGTTTTGGAGACTGAAGGGGAAGGATTTTCTACTCATTCCCCCATGTTTCTTCAGTGCCCAGCCTAGCTACCTAGGCTCAGGAATTGCCCTTAAACGCAGAACCTACACACCAAAAAAGCATGCAACCAGACCTATTCATAACAGGGAAAGTTATTCAATTTGATGTGCTTTCCAACCAAGTATGAGAAAAAAAGCATACATATAATGAAATGTGAAAATCAATTTTACAGCACTTAGAGATTAGATAATGCATTTATTGTTTCATAAGAACCTGTACATTCAGAAATCTTGTAATCTTATCATTCTATTTACATGGATTGTCACTAAAGAGACTTCTACTTCAATCGTTTTCTTCTGTACTTCTAATTTCCCTAGGATTAAAGGGTTTTATTATCCAGGTTTTTCACATTGCTTCTAGACCTATACAGGCCAAACGAGAAAAATACACATATTTAACCCGGCACTTATTATTGCTAACTCAATGGTTTTCAGATTCTTTACAAAATACAAACTTCTGAGTTCTTCAGTTTCTTACTTGAAGAAAAAATTAATCCGTTATGTCTCAAATGGTGTTTCAGGATAAAAAATGGTGATACTTGCTCAAACTCTGAAGGAGAATTGATCACCCGCTTTGGGACATGATGGAATTTTCCTGTGCAGGATACCAGCATATATCTTGGGTTCACTGTCATCTGGAGCAGTGAGATCCACAGGATGGAAGGGTAGGTACCTTTTAGTACTACCTGCCTATGGTCTGTATTCACCTTCATCCAATTGCAGGTGTTGGAACATTGACAGACCTTGGCCCTTCCCATTTGCTTTTTCTGGAGGCTTCAAGAGTTTTCCCATATCTGTCTGACTCTCAAGTGACTGTACTACCAAGTAAGCCACACTGATACTGTCTCAGGTTCACAAAGATTCTGTTGGATTAATGCACTAATAAGACTTTGCTGTTACACAATGTCTCATTCGAAAAGTTCCAAACATTTTACAAAAATTAACTTGCTAATTATTTTACAGCAGGGGTTCCCAAACTTGGTTCATGGCGTGTTCAGGGTAAGCCCCTGGTGGGCTGCAAGACGCTTTGTTTACCTGAGCGTCCGCAGGTACGGCCGCTTGTAGCTCCCATTGTGGTTCGCCATTCCTGGCCAATGGAAGCTGCGTGGGCCAGGCCACTCCTTCCTGCAGTTCCCATTGGCCGGGAATGGTGAACCGCAGCCACTGGGAGCTGCGAGCTGCCGTACCTGCGTACGCTCGGGTAAACAAAGCATCTCGCGACCCGCCAGGTCTTACCCTGAACAAGCCGCGAACCAAGTTTGGGAACCCCTGTTTTACAGAAAGGAAAACTGAGGTACACACTCCATGTGATTTGTTCTAGATTATACTAGAATCCAGTTTCTCAGGAGTCCTGGCTATTAATCTTGTGCTCTTCAGCACAAGATAAACACTCCCTCCCCAAAGTGAGCATCCTCATAACTGCAGAAGAAAATAACCATGAAATAACTGAAATAAAATTCAGAAGTGGATAAAAGGACTAACCTGGTGTTACTACCATGCCATTTCCATTGACCACAGGTCTTTCTTCCTCTTCCTCTTCTGGTGGTTCAATACCTGTCTTCTCCATATTGCTCACTGATTTATTCCTCTTACGTTTGCCTTCAGCACTAGGTGTGGCACCTGGAAGGATCTGATCTGTCACATTTAACAATAATGGAGCTGGTTCTGCTGGAGGCTTTGGAGTGCCGTAGTAGTTGTCTGCAAATGAAATCAGTAGGACAATAGTTAAATTCTTAAGAACATCTTTTGCACCATAAGAAACTATGGATACTGTATGACATAGGGTTAGTTTCACTGCCCCTTTTAAAGTCAGTGCAAAACACTGTCTGTGAAGTTAAAATTTCATTTTTTATGAAATAGTAATTGATTTTTGTAGTGATAGGCCAAACCAAATTCACAACGTTATATGCCATGAAATAGGGGGCTTGGAGGCTTGAAGGGACCAAAAAGTTGAGTAATTGGCTATCCATGCTGGCAAACACATTCTGTATTATGTCACATCACGCTTGTAACGAAGAAGTTCTGTGTATACCTATAGATTGGTAGGTAGATAATCCATGCTTATAAATCTTTAATAATGCCTCAAGTCCATTTCCATAACTCCTACATTAGTCAACATTTCTACTGCTCATGAACATGGATCCAGGTTTATAATAGTTAATACGAATATATTTTGGAAGATATATGAAACTCATGCTTCGTGGTTTAAGCAATCTCTAACAATTAGGGATTTGAAGAACTAATGTAGTGGGGGGAGAAATTATCTCACATCTGCCTAACATGAACTGGCACCTTCCTCTGAATCATCTGAAGCTAGCCATTGTCAAAGACGGGTTGTTGGACTAGATGCACCACAGATATCATCTGGTAATAGCAATTCCTTTGTTCTTAGGTTCCTACGCACCTTGGGGCTAGCAGAATCCTTTAACAGCATCCCCAGTCTGTTTTTAAAAACCTGTGTCTGAATTCAATTCAAGAAGAAAACAGCAAACAGTGACTCCATTAGCTACATGATGCACAAGGATTAAATTTACACCGTCTCTATCAGGGGTTCCCAAACTTGGTTTCCGGCTTGTTCAGGGTAAGTCCCTGGTGGGCTGCAAGATGCTTTGTTTACCTGAGCGTCCGCAGGTATGGCCACTCACAGCTCCCAGTGGCTGCGGTTCGCTGTTCCCAGCCAATGGGAGCTGCGGGAAGCGGTGGCCTGGCCCGCGCCACTTCCCGCAGCTCCCATGGGCCATATATACAGTATTATCATCACCAATACACTTATGGTTTGCTTAAGAAATTCAAAGGACAAGTCATATAACCTTTTAACAGTTTTTCTCCCAATACTTTTATTGCTTCTGCATGAACTAATACCATTAGCACCTTCAAAACCTATTCTCACCTTTGAATGTGCCACATACAGGTAAAGTACCTTGATCAGTAAAGCATTATCAGGTGCATTTTTCAGGCAGTATGGGGATAGTTCTGGGACCTGTATTCCTCTGTGTTTTGTAACTCAGTACAATGTTCACTCATGAGACCACCTCAGTACAGATAAGTAATTAAGTATTCTAACAACTAGTGAAAGCTTTATGAATTTTCACAGTGAATTAGCACCACATTATTTAGAACAGATGTTTCTGTAATTGTGATACAGTAGGAAAATTTACTGTGTTTAACGGCCCTCAGACTCACACTGGATTAGAATCATAGAAGTGTAGGACTGGAAGGGACCGTGAGAGGTCATCAAGTCCAGTCCCGTGCACTCAAGACCGGACTACATAATAACTACTCCATTTCTGACAGGTGTTTGTCTAACATGTTCTTTAAAACCTTCAGTGATGGAAATTCCACAACCTCCCTGGCAATTTGTTCCAGTATTTAACTACCCTGACAGTTAGGAAGTTTTTCCTAATGTCCAACCTAAACCTCTCTTGCAGCAATTGAAGCCCTATCCTCAGAGGTTAACGAGAACAACTTTTGCCAAAGATTTTCTCGGTAATTATTTAAGCACGTTTTAAAAAAAATATCAATATTAGAGAGGGTCTCAATCCATTTGCAAAGCTCTGATGGAGCAGATACTTATTTACCGACAGGTAATTTGATAGTAGCTGACAATAGATGGATTTGAAGCTAACAGACATTAAACAAGACTTTCTAATGTGCATAGAGACACCAGATCCAGATCCACTTCTGTATTTCCATAACTGCATACAGTATTATCCATAATGGTGGCATTCATGCCTTGAACGTATTGTAAATTTTGAAAGGAATTTATTTCTCCTATTTTAAAGCCCCTCCCCTACCTAAAACACTTCCCCAACTCAAAAGCATTACTCTTCCATGATTGTGCAGCATCATAAAGCATTGATTTTATGAATTGCAGCACACAACCTCAACCAGTAACAGGTCAATTCTGATTCCAGCTCTGAAGTTAAAAGTGCAGTGCAGTGCCTTTACTGTAACCTAGCTTCTATGGCCCCTTCCTTGTTTTACCATTTTCATACATAGCCAAGTGCTGTAGTTCAATTATACTTTTAAAGATTATTGATTTATTGGAAGACATAACTAGTACATTTGTAAATCAATCAAATAGTCTTGAACACTAGGTAATAGAACACACACCATACAGATTTTCTAAATACAGGATATGCTCATTTTCTATTTCAGGAAGTTAAATACCCATCTCTGTTAGACCCACGTATATGTTGGCAAATCTCTAGAGAGCCATATACATAATGCCTTGTGAAAAGATTTCATATGAATGTAACAGGTTTCAAAACACAAGAGACAACATTGTACATTTAAGATTAGAAGTCAGAGAGGATTTCATTCTTTTTGTTTCAAACTGAAAACTCAATATAAATTTCCATGTTCCTGACCTCCAAAATAAGAGAGCAAGAGAGTACTCCACTGACTTCAAAGTGGGATTTGGTGTATTGTCCAATCCATAAAAATAGCAGCGCCATCTAATTTAGCAAGCTTTGTTATGAATTTATTCTATAAAGGCTGTGGATTACTGTGTTCTATATTTTATAGAATAGTAATACACTTACATAGCATTTTACACTTGCAATGCTCTGTACAAACATTAACTAATTAATCCTAATAATAGCCCTATATCGTAGTCCCCATTTTGCAGACTGGGAAGCTGAGACATGTGGCTGGATTTTTAAAGGTACAGTATTTAGGAGTCTAAAGAAAGAGGTTTCTATGGGAGTTAAGTACCTATGCACTTTCAAAAATCCAATCAGGTACCTATCTTCTTCTTTAGGCACCTAAATATCTTGAAAAATCTGACCTACAAAGACTAAGGATAGTTATGGATTTTGGAAGCCCAAGAATACTGGAAGGAGAAGCAGGGAGCACACTGCCCAGGAAAAGCTAATTGACATTGGGAAGCCTCTTGCTAATTCTGTACAACCAGGACAAATAGATCTGTAAGGGTGGGAAGATGAGGGGAATGTCGGGCCTAATCCTCACCATAGTCCGAAACTTTCCCCTGAGGCCACTAGATCTGCTTGTATTTCTTGCCAACTTCCCTTTCTACCTGGCCCATGTGCTGCTGTCTCTCATCTATTCTGTGCTGGAGTTAAATTATTGAATGTTAACTGCTGGCTTGGCTAGTTTGCCACAAGTAAGCTTATCAAATCAAAGCATGCCAAATACCAAGACTAAATTCTCTGAGAAACAAGACTTCAAGCCAAGGGCATCCTCCTGTCAGCTGACACCACAAGCCCTATATAGAATGTCCTCACAGCCTTCTTTCCTACTTGAGAACAGCAATCTAGACAATAGACTATAAATGATTGCCTCTGTGTGTTTCCAACTATCTGAGCTATTCTGAGAGACAAGGTGGGTGAGGTAATATCTTTTATTGGACCAACTTCTGTTGGTGAGAGAAACAAGCTTTCAAGCCACACAGAGCTCTTCCTCAAGTCAGGGAAAGGTACTCCCAGAGTCACAGCTAAATTCAAGATGGCACAGATTGTTTAGTATAACTAAATAACACATATTGTAAGGGACCATTCAAGGTATTCTCTCCAGTCACAGGACAAAAGGGGGTGGGATAGTGGGTTACAGATTGTGGTAATAAGCCATAAATCCAGTGTCTCTGTTCAGTTTGATTTTTAGTGTCTTGCAGAGTTATGAATTTAAGCTCCCAGGCTCATCTTTTGAAAGCGTTGTGAAGGTTTCCTTTGAGGATAAGGACTGATAGGTCAGATACAGAGTGATTGCTTTGTGAACAGTGAAAAATGTGATATGATGTTTTTGTCTTTTATCATTTTCCTGTGTGAGTTTATTTGAGAGCTTATTGATTGTCTGGTTTCACCCACATAGTTGTTAATGGGGCATTTACATTATACACTGTACATTTACATGTACATTGCGTGAGGTATACCACATGTTGTGAATACCCCACGACCGACATGGCTACAACTGCACTACATACAAAATGTCCTGTTCTGAAAAGGCATGAATGATAATATTAAATCAGAGAGATGCTCAGAATATTTAGACAGCCAGATGCAATAGAAAAAACATTAGAATTCAGTAGCTAGTGAAAAATAAAAGTTCCTGCTTTCTTGGATCATTGCTCCTACTCCCTCTGGCTTCACTGTAAGGAGGATCCTCTATAGTATACATTCAGTAAGTATCCTTAGAGAGGAGCCTGGACCCAAAAAAAAAAAAAAAAAAAATTACCAGGAAGGCTTAATGCTGTTCACCCTCCTGATGACAGAGTTCCAGACCAGAATCTTCAGGTGATACATACCAAGGAAGAAATAAGGACAAAGAAATTTGGGAGTTTTCCCCCTGACTTTAGCAATTTGAGCTAGGCTTAAAAAAATCCATATAATAAAGAAAACATTCAGGAGTGGATGCCTATCTTGTTTCTTGCCAAGGTAGGAGTCATGACTAAGAATAATAGATCTATTTATGGGAACTGGGAAGAAGGAAAATCATTACAGCAAAATGTAAGAGAAAGCCACAAACAGAGAAATTAGGAGATTATAACAAGACTAAACAATTGTGGAGAAAAGTAGTGCCGAGTCCAAGCCAAAAGCCCAGATACAAAGTTCCCCACACTTTGGGATGATACAGAATCCCATCCCTTAATCAGATCCAAATTTCTCATCAGAGCCTCATTTTTAGAGTGGGATGAACCAAAACCTGAGCAACAAATGCTCCCAAGGTTGTTTGTTCAGTATCCCAATTTGTACTTGTTTATAGAGCACTGAATTGCTGAAATATTTAAACAAGATAATGTAAGTCTTGGGCACATCTCTAGGAAAAAGGAAAGTAGATGTTGGTGTTTGTTTTCACTAATCTAGGAATACATTCATTATACATGCTACTGTAAAATGTTTAGTTGAACTATCCTCCCATGTCCCTTTGGAGTCACATAATTTACAAATTAAAGGTAAAAGTATTCCAGGCTCCATTTACTGTTTGGATATATACCATTTAGATTTGATGTCATACTGGCTCACTTCTTCCACTGAAAACAAATATTGTTTCAGAAACACAATTCATTGCAATGGCAGACAGAGTTCTGGGTGGACATCAGTCAGTATTATTTTTAAATTGAAATAATAAATGTACATATTTTGTCATCTGTATTAAACTGAAAACTTACACATTGCCCATCTCTGGAGGCCTACCACATACCACTGGAAGCATCACTTTAATGATAAGCTATAATCTAAGAGCCCAGACTTTATATGGATGGTGGGAATATGGAGACGACAAATGAGAAATCAGGTTCTGGAATGGATTAAAAATAATTGTAACAAGACCATTGTAAGGACATCTAACAAAATGTTTATTCTTAGGTTCATAGACTTTAAGGCCAGGAGGGACGATTATGATTGTCTAGTCTGACCTCCTGCACAACACAAGGCCAGAATTGGTAGTGACCCCTATATTCATGCTGCCTAACACTTTCTATTTTAAAAGATTCTTGAAAGCATTTTTGAGAAGCTCTAACACCTTCATAGTTTGCAGCAGGCTACTGAAATTCAGCAGGGAGAAATACCCGGGGCCAGAGAAGAAATTCCATAAAATTCCACTAATTTTAAGCTAAGTTATAAATTGTTAAAAATCTATATTTTTCTTCTCTGACTTGTACTCCTGAGAAAAAATGTCACAATAATAACAGAACATGAACATTCTAATCAACCTAGTAACAGCTGCCACTACACTGGGTATCAGAGACGTAACTCGGGCATTTTAGCACCCACGGCAAGAAAGCATATTTGTGCCCCCTATAGGGTGACCAGATAGCAAGTGTGAAAAATTGGGACAAAAGGGCAAGGGGCAGTAGGTTGCCTATATAAGACAAAGCCCCTAATATTGGGATGGTCCCGATAATATTGGGACGTCTGGTCACCCTAGTCCCCTACTGTTTTTTCCCTTTATTTCTCAACCCCATTTTCCCACTCCCGTGGCTTTGCGCCCTGAGTGACTGCCCTGCTCACCCCGCCTGGGTTATGGCCCTGCTGGGAATGTCTGGGAGTTGCCAGAGCAGTTGTAATGGTGGAAACAGAGGAAAAAGCCAGGCAAGGTTCCCTCACAACCGGCATGTAGCCCAAGCATCCCATCCCATTCTAAGGGAGGCATCATATGGGCCTGCAGCTTCCTCAATGCCTGGTGAGTGGGGACAGGGAGATCTGGGTTGGACTCCCACTGTAAAGCTCCAAGACATATAGTGCCAGTGGCCTATTCCCTCCTTGGGGGGGGGGGGCATCACATGAGGCAGGAGCCCCCCCACCTTGAGGGCTAGGGAGATGTGACAAAGTGTCATGAGCCAGCAGCTGACCCAGCACTGTGGTCACATAGGCACTAACTAGTTCCCCCAGAGAAGCTCAGATTGAGGGGCAGAAGACTTAATTACCTAATCATACTATAGGCTGATGAGGTGAGGGGCTAATTATCCTATCAGCTGAGAAGGTAGTTAAAAAACACAGGAAGGAAGTGAAAAGAAAAGAGAGAAGGGCTAGCAGAATGCCACGGAAAGCCAGATCTCCAGCTGGCGAGCTTGTGCTTCCTCTCCCTCTCCCTGGAGAAAAGGCTCAGGATTGAAGGACACTGTAGGTAGAAGTGCTGCATGGGGACTGTGAGAGGAGAGGAGAGGAGCCTGCCTTATTGCAGGAGGAAAATAGAGCTGGACTGCGTCAGACTCAAGCAACTATGGCCTGAACCCAACACATGGTACTGGTGACCCATCATCCATTCAGGAAAACAGTCTTCTCCTGCAGGGAGCTAACATAGTCAGTCCTGTAACCCAAGTAGTAGCAGTCTGTACTACAGTGCTGAAGGTTCCAGATGCTGATGAACTGGGGGGAAAGTGGGGGCAGGGTTGTTGTTATAGTGGCACATAATAGATTTCATTTTTATCTTTTTTCCTAACAAAACAAAACACACTTAGAAATTGCAGGAAGCAAACCCTATTTTGAAATAATATTATTTAGGTTGCAAAGTGAAGCATTCAAAAGTTAAGATATGCCAGATTCACTGTCGTCCATGCAACCCTAAATTCAGCTGTCTTGTGCATATATGCATTATGATGTGGTTGCATGAGGACTCAACTAATGTTGTCTGAGCAACATCAAATCTGGCATTTCCTAGCTTTTGAATGCTTCACTTTGCAACCTTAATAATATTCTCTTAAAGCAGATTTTTTATATGTAATAAGGTACACTGTTTTCAAATGCACAGACATCAGAATGTTAAAGAACTGCAGAAGTTTCCTTTCTTTTTAAAATTCTGATAACTTGCTTATAAGATTATAAAAGAGGAAAACAGTAGATAGACATTCAAATATAATTAGTGCTGTATTTTAACAATGTTCCAGACAATTACAACCTCCTTAAGGAAGTCTCACAAACTTCTGCTCTCCCACTCACCCTGGCTGAGTAATTTATTTTGACGGCTGTCTATACTATAATTACTTTTTTAATCACTATAGTAAGGGTGGGTGAGTATATTTTGTGCTTGGGCTCATAAATTTTCATGACAGTTTTGCAATGCTGCCTGTTGAATCGGCGGTGCGGTTTTTTAGTTTTTCATGAGTGACATCCACAAACAAGGGTTTGAAAAACTCCCATTTTTGTTTGTGGCACTTGTGATGTCACAAGCTATGAAAGCTGCAGGCCAGGATTATCTAAGGGAAGTAATTTTGTTAAAAATATGGTGATTACATAGCTCACTAACAGTGCCAAGCTTCCTTCTAATTCTTCAGGAATATTACAAATATGTTTTTTAACTTCTGGCAAGTCCTTTGCAGTTCACCTTCGAAAAAGAATCTCTACTTTCAGAAAGAGACTGAAGAATCCAGTCCCTTTTTCTTTCCTAAGTCTTTGAATCAGATTGTTTAGCAGTTTGAGCCCAGTTGTTAAATCAATGTCTGAAAATAAGGTACAAATTAAAAGGTATTTAGTCTGGCAGAGCTGTTAGAAATGGCGTATTTCCTTATTTAAATATAGGCAGATGACATCATGCACTGGATGGGGCAAGTGGATGTGGAGATTCCTGGGGCAACTTCCTATAAAAAGTGTTTTTCAAAATTATCTTTTACACCATCTACTGAATAACCCATATACACTGAGCTTGAGTCTGCCCCGGGAGCAGCAAGGCAGCAGCACTAGGGGAGGGATTATTTCCAGGAACCTTGGGGTTCTCTCAGACTAGAGGAGTTTAGAGTTCTGGCTGGTAGAGGCCTTAGTGCTTCGCTGGGTGCAGACACCCTCCCCTATTGGCTCCTGCCCACTTACTCCCAGTGGAGTGGAGTTTTGTTTGCCTTGAACTGCTGGACTCTTCTTTAGGAAAACTGCTCATACGGCCTGGTTTCTCACAGCTTCCCCCAGCAGACACAAACCAGTGAATCAAGTACAGTAGAACCTCAGAGTTATGAATACCAGAGTCATGAACTGACTGATCAACCACACACCTTATTTGGAACCATAAGTATGCAATTGGGCAGCAGCAGAGACCAAAAAAAAAAAAAAAAAAAAAAAAAGGCAAATACAGCACAGTACTGTGTTAAACGTAAACTACTAAATATGAAGGGAAAGTTTAAAAAAAAATTATTAGGTAAGGAAACTGTTTCTGTGCTTGTTTCATTTAAATTAAGATGGTTAAAAGCAGCATTTTTCTTCTGCATTGTAAAGTTTAAAAGTTGTATTAAGTCAGTGTTCAGTTGTAAACTTTTGAAAGAACAACCATAACGTTTTGTTCACATTTACGAACAACCTCTATTCCTGAGGTGTTCGTAACTCTAAGGTTCTACTGTATGCTGACTTCAGAGTCAATTTACAACATTGCATGGCTCTGGGATTGTCTAGTCATCCATATTTAAATTAAATAATCAAATACGGCTATAGATTTCTTTACCTGGTAGTGTTTTGGGCCCCAATGCACTTGCACAAGAAGTTTTTAAATTTAAACATATATGGAATAGAGATGGCAGAGTTGTCAAACAGTTCCAGACAGGATAGACCTCCACTTTTATAGTGATCCAACTTTACATAATAAGATTCTTGTCTTTCCAGGTCACAGTCTGACTGTATCAGCTACCAGTAAGGAAGATTTGAGTTTGCCCCATTTTAAATGGATATTTACCAAGGTAAAAATAAAAAAATTATGATTGCTTTCATCTTTAACACATGGAAAGATTAAGTAAGATCAGCACAAGGAGAAGTCAGAGGATGATAAAGAAATGGACACAAGGCAAGATTTTGAAAAATGATTATTGATTTTTGTGTGTCTCAATTTTTGGGTATTCAACCTCAGACACCTAAAAAGGCTTCGATTTTCAGAAAGTGTGGAAAATTCGCTCTTTTATTCTTCACTGTACGCCAGTGAAGATTCGCACTATTCAGTTATCTCAATAAGCATTCTCAGCTTCATTTCCTCTTTTAAATGTCTCCTTTTTCTTTGACTTAAAATACTGATTTCTGCCTGTTGAGTTCCTAGAAAGGTTTCCATTGTTAACAATGTACAGAAAGCTTCAAATTGCAATAATCATAAAATCATAGGACTGGAAGGGACCTCAAGAGGTCATCTAGTCCAAACCCCTTCACTCATGGCAGGACTAAGTATTATCTAGACCATCCCTGACATGTGTTTGTCTAACCTGCTCTTAAAAATCTCCAAGGATGGAGATTCCACAACCTCCCTAGGCAATTTATTCCAGTTTATATTTATACACCCCACACTTAGATAAAAGAGGTTAGAGAGCAGTTCCGGGACAAGCTGGCTCTACCCTGCCACTCCTGTGGAGCCTCCTCCAGCTGGTGAAGGAACTTAAAAAGAGAGCTACACAGCTCAGAAGTGGGGCAGACCAGATAGGAGGCGAAACCTATCATAGGAACACCTCAGTAAGGGTACTGCTGGACTCCTGTCTGCAGCGGAGAGGTCTGCAAGCGGCAGCTATCAGAGCCTCTAGAGGAGGAACTAGCCTTTCCCTAGGACTAAGGAACCCTTCATTTGCAAGGCTTTGGACCACTCCCTGGAATGGAAGCGTAAGTGGTAGGAAGTGGCCCAGGGAGGTAGCCCTGAAGCACCCTTGGGTGGTTGATATCACAGCTTCTTGTAGGTCCGTGGGCCAGAGCCCGATAAAGAGGGAGGGCCCAAACTCCCCTACCCACCTCCCTTCCCGCAAAGGGGGCACCAGCCCCTTCCCTCTGGAGATAAGTGGAGAGACAGAGATATTGTAAACTTTGAGGCAAGGATGCAGAGACCTGAACATGGGCTGAATACACTTTTCTTGGTGGGGCACTGTGCCCTCAAAGCACCCCAATACCAGATAGCAAAGGGCTCCCTGGTATGTAGCAGTAAAACTCAACTGGCCTGACCAGCTCCTTACACTTCACAAACTGTTGCCAGGATATTTACTCCAAAGGTATCATGTAATATACCACTTGAAAACTAATAACACATCGGTCATTAATATCACTATGACATGTTTGTAACAACATTCACTGTTACTGAAATTATGGATACTCTCCAATACTATATTTTGGAGATTGTAAGAAGACAAAGGGGAAGACAAAGTGGCAAACAGAAGCAGGTGTGACCAGAGACATGGACAATGGACTATTCATTTGCATATGAGATTGCAGGAAGGGAATTTGCATTGTAAAATCACAGAAGACTGCAAAATCAACATGGCATTGGCTCCCTGGGAGACACAGCAAGCAGAGCCAAGCTGAGCCCTCATGAGGTCTTCTTGACTTTGAAGTCAAAAATAAATTTTGGAAAATATAAGGAACTGTTGAAAGACTTTGGGGTATCTATGACATTCCGGGGTGCAATCCAGACCAGTGAGGGGCTGTGTCACCACTTGCCCTGCTCTCACAATGCTTTGCTGCTGTAGCTCTCAACCTGGGCTCCTCACAAACAGCCAAAGATCATGCAGGTCACACCCTGAGTGTCTGTGTATAGCCACAGCCTCTCCTGGACAGTCCAGACCATTCACAACACTGGATTAGTTTTAATTAAAAAATAAAACAAAGTTATTTACTTACAAAGGGAGATTTTAAGTGAGTACAACTAATGAGGCATTCCACTTTCTAAACTTAAACTAGTGGTTTAAAGTGATGTCCTTTCCACATGTTTCCAGTAACATTGCTGACCAGACTTTCAGGCCAGGATTGGCTCCCAAAGTCTAACAACTGCTTCTTTTGTCTTCTTAGGTGAAAAGAGAGAGATGGGTAGGGAGAGATAACTTGGGGTGTATATACCTCTCACTTTTACAGTTCAGTCACCCTTTAAAATGCATTTTCCTGAGAGTGATCCCTAGATAAAGTTCTTTCCAGCTGACAGCTGGAGATATGGAGTCTGTGGGGTGAGAGGTTTCATGCTGCTATTTGCTAAGATACAGAACAGTTTGTTCCTGCCCACCTCCTTGCCAAAGAATGGCCACTTGATAGGTGGTGGCCAATCAGCTTTGATGACACCTGGCTACAGGTGTCAACTTGTCCTTTGTCTTTGAGAAATAGGTTTATCTACTCCCCAGACTTGTCTGGTAAACACACTTCAGTCATGATTACAGCTTATGTTCATAATTTTTATATAATGTTGCTATATATGTTTCACCATGATGTTATTGACCAGGAAGTTATTAGTTTTACAGTGAAACTTTACAAGGCATATTTTTTACAAAGATTATTACAACGGTGTATAGGGTGTGAAAACAGGGTTGCATGCCATCACAATATCCATCTTTTGAGAACAAAGAAATCAGCATTTTTG
This sequence comes from Emys orbicularis, assembly GCF_028017835.1. Lineage (NCBI taxonomy): Eukaryota > Metazoa > Chordata > Testudines > Emydidae > Emys > Emys orbicularis. The sequence goes on along the minus strand of NC_088683.1, from coordinate 26,389,539 downwards.
ATGCTGTAAGGGTGAATTCTGGCTGGAACAGCTAGTCACGCTGAGGAAGTTTCTGTAAGTAGGGAAACCATGTTCAACTATAGCTGATTAAGTTAAGTTTTAGTCTCAGAAACATGTTTTATTTTTGTTAGTTTGAAAGTATTTCTAACTTTATTCCTTCTACTTGATATCATTTAAACATACATCTTTTTGTTTAATAAACATGTTCTGCTTTTAATATAAACCAGTTCAGTGCTGTGACTGAAATAAGAGTGTTTGTCAAACACCAGTTAAATTAATAAACTGCAGTAAGTTGACTCTTTAAAGGAGAAATGAACTTAATATCTTCTGTAAATGTACCGTGATAGGGCTGTGCACTGCAGAGAGACAACTCTGAAGAAATCTCTGAAGAGCTCGGGGGCTGATTGTTATCTGCTAGGCAAGATTAAGACTGGTAGAGTCTCAAGGAGTGTGCTGGTGAGGAAGACAGTCTTTGCTGTAATCTCCAGAAAAGCTTACTCTTTCCTTTCGGGGCACAGAATAAGTCAATTTTGGAGAATGTCTTAGAACAAAGATGACTGCTTATTGGAAGCTGCAGGGAGTGACATACACTCAAAACTTCTAACAAAACATTTCCTTTCTGCAGAAACAGTGTGTTAGGAAATAAAGACAATTGAAAATTATTTAATATATTTTGGATGGCTTTAGAAATGGGATAAATGCACAATAAAAACAGGCATTATTGAACACAGATGAGAGTTTCATGACTAATCCCACAAGACCAGATTGTAAGTAATGAAGCAGGGAATGTGCCAGATTAGAAATACACAGTCATTTCCACCTGAGTCAAAGGTTAAAACTTCCATTGATAGAAAACTCTATGACACATCATGAAATAATTCCAAATTCAAAGTTGCAGCAAACTGTTGTAGATGTGAATACTGTAGGCTAGATCCAGAACCCTGCTATGGCAGTTTTCTCTTGCTCCAGTGCCACAAAACTGGAGATCTGGCTTCTTAAGAATGTCTTCTAAGGACATCCCTGGGCATTACAGAGATGTTATAGGGTATGTATGTCTACACTGCAATTAAAAACCCACAGCTGGCCCATGCCAGCTGACTTGGGCTCGCGGGGCTCAGGTTAAGGGGCTGTTTAATTGTGATGTAGACGTTCGGGCTCAGGTTGCAGACTGGGCTCTTTGACACTACAAGAACAGGATCTTAGGGTCCTGCTCAGCCAGGTATAAGTTACAGAAGTTGTGAGGCCTCGGGACTGGTGGAATATAAAGGACACCTTTGCCTTCCACCTTCTGGTCTTTTACTGAGCACAGCTTGGCCTGACCAGGGAATCTAGACCTGTATCTTTAGAAGGAGTACTTTGATTAATTCATGTTAATTATGGAGTGGGAGAAGGAAATTACTCTTTAAAACCAAAGGACAGACAACTAGGGTTGCCAGGCATCTGGTTTTCAACTGGTTAGGGTTAGGGTTAGGGTTAGGGACTGGGCTGTTAAAAATCCAATTGGCCGCCCACAGTGGGGCAGGCAGGTTGCCTGCCTGGCTCTGCGTGGCTCACAGGAAGCTGCTGGCATCTCCCTCTGACTGCTAGGCAAAGGGGTGGCCACAGGGGCACTGCATGCTGCCCTGCCCCAAGTGCTGGCTCCGCAGCTCCCATTGGCCAGGAACCACAGCCAATGGGAGCTGCAGGGGTGGCGCCTGCAGGCAGGGGCAGCGCGTGGAGCCATCTAGCCATGTTTCCACCTAGGAGCCAGAGGGAGATGTTGCTGCTTTTGGGAGCCACCTGAGGTGAGCGCCACCTGGAGCCTGCACCCCGCACTCCCTCCCACACCCCAACCCCCTGCCTCAGCCCTGAACCCCCTCCTGCACCCCAAACCCCTCATCCCCGGTCCCACCCCAGAGCTCACACCCCCAGCCAGAGCCCCCTCCTACACCCCAGCCCCCTGCCCCAGCCTGGAGCCCCTCCCACACTCCGAACCCCTCGGCCCCCAACTCACAGCCTGAGCCCCCTCGTGCACCCCAAACCCCTCATCTCTGGCTCCACCCCAGAGCCAGCACCCCAGCCAGAGCCCTCACCCCTCTTGCACCCCAACCCCCCACCTCAGGCCAGTGAAAATGAGCGAGGGTGGGGGAGAACAAGCGACGGAGGTAGGGGGAGATGGAGTGAGCAGGGGCTGGGCCTCGGAGAAGGGGCGGGGTAGGGGCGTGGCTGTGGGGAAGGGGCAGGTCAGGGACAGGGCAAGGGTGTTCGGTTTTCTGCAGCTAGAAAGTTGGCAACCCTACAGACAACTCATTCAGACTTTACTGGCAATAATCACACTAGCATGAACACAGGTACAGTAACTCCTTGCTTAATGTTGTAGTTATGTTCCTGAAAAATGCTACTTTAAGCAAAACGATGTTAAGAGAATCCAATTTTCCCATAAGAATTAATGTAAATGGGGGGGTTAGGTTCCAGGGAAATTTTTTTTGCCAGAAAAAAGACTATATATATACACATAGTATAAGTTTTAAACAAACAGTTTCATACTGTACACAGCAATGATGATTGTGAAGCTTGGCTAAGCTGGGGGAATCAGAGGGTGGGATATTTCCCAGGGAATACCTTGCTGCTAAATGATTAACTAGCACTTGGCTGAGCCCTCAAAGGTTAACACATTGTTGTTAATGTAGCCTCACACTCTACAAGGCAGCATGAATGGACGGAGGAGACACAATAGACACATGGCAGTGGCTGCAAACATTCCCTGTGGAAATTGAATGTGATGATGAACCCACGCTATCCCACTGGAGCGTACCACTCCCTCCACTTCCCAAAGTGCCAGGGGGTGCATGTGTGTGTGTGAGGGAGATACAGACACACACCATGTGTGTGTGTAAGAGAGAGAGAGAGAGAGAGGAAAAACTCTGTGTGTGTGTGTGTGAGTGAGAGAGAGAGAGAGATGTGCATTGCCCCTTTAAGTACGCTGACCCCACTCTAAGTACACTGCCTTTTTAAGTAGATCAGCAAGTTGAGACAGCAGCTGCTGCCAGCAAGCTCCCTCCGTCCTGAGCCCTGTCGTGTCCCACCCTGCTCTGTGGAGATGGGGTATAGAAGCCAGGGGGAAACACTTTGACATCGGCACCCCTCTTCTCTCCCCCACCCCGCCTCCGGCACAGCAAGCAGGAGGCTCCTGGGAGCAGCTCAAGGCAGAGGGCAGGAGCAGCACACGGCAGTGGGGGGAGGGACACCTGAACTGCCGGCAATTGATAGCCTGCTGAGTGGCTGCAGCTGAGTGGCTGCAGCACAGGGAACTTAGGGGAGCTGATATGGGGGCTGCCGGCCCACCCTGGTTCCAAGCCCCCACCAGCTAGTTCCAACGGGCTGCTCTTCCTGCAAGCAGTGGACAAAGCAGGCGGCTGCCAAACAATGTTATGAGGGAGCATTGCGCAACTTTAAACGAGCATGTTCTCTAATAGTTACTGTAACTAGAGCAGGACTGCACAGCTGAGTTTAATACAGTCCATAAATGACTCACTCTTCCATTTTTTTTTGTATTTTATGGGAATACTCATTACTCCTGAGGGCATTCTGCGCCAAAAAATTAAAAATTCTGCACACAATATTTTTAAATTCTGCAAATCTTATTTGTCAAATAAATGTGGAGGCTCCAGCATGACATTGGGGAGCACAGGCCACTGTCTGCACAGAGGTGGGAGATCACTGTGCAGCTCCCCCCTCCCAAAACACGGACTTAGCGGTGAGTCTGCACCCCACCATGACACAGCACAAGGACTGGGTCTGCCCCAGAAACACTCCAGAGCCCTGCCCCTCCATGCCAGGTGCACCAGGTGTGGGCAGGCAGGCTCAGCAAGGCAGGATCCAAATGTGGAGGGGCTTAGTGTGGGGGGAATCCAGGTGTGGGTTGAGAGGGTTCTATGTGGGGCAATCTGGTGCAGGCGGCTCAGTGGAGGATCTGGGTGCGGGGGGGATCTGGATGCACAGGGGTTTGGTTGGGGTTTCTGGGTGCTACGGTAATGGGACTCTGCAGGGGAGTCCAGGTGAAGGTGGTTGGGGCTCAGCAGGGGGGATCTGAGTGTATGGAAGGGTTAGAGCTCAGCAGGGGGGTCTGGGTGTGTGGGACTCAGTGGCAGGGTACAGATGCTGGGGGAGTGGGGCTCAGTGGGGTTGGGATCCAGGTGCAGCTGGTTGGGGCTTGATAGGGTGGGGATCCAGGTGCGGATGTCTCGTCGGGGTGGTCCAGGTGCAGGAGGGAGTGGAGCTCGTCCAGGGGGTTCTGGATGCGGGACTCGGCAGAAGGATCTGGGTATGAGGAGATCTGGATGCACAGGGGGTTGGATGGATGGGGGAGCAGCTCCCTGTACAGTTATCCCTCTCCCTGTAGCTGAAGAGTGATGGAGAAAGCTTGGGGGGTGGGAGGGAGTTTGCAGAGCTTCCTACAGCTGGGGGAGAAATCTGAGGGTGGGTCTGACCCGGCCCCAGATGCCATGCAGGGGAAGGAGAAGTCCTGTCCTCCCCAGCCCAGCCGGGACTAGTAGCTGAGTCCAGCGCAGGGTAGGAGCCACCGGCCGTGTCTTCCCCAGTCCCGCCCCCACCCCACAGTGATTTACCTCTCTGCCAGCTGCCCTGGGCAACCGAAACATACTGCTGTGGAGGGTCGCATGACCACTTTTGTGGCTTCCCTATCAGAAAGTCATTTTTCTGTGGGGAAACAAAGAAATCTGCAAGGGACATAAATTCTGCACATGCGCAGAGGTGCAGAATTTCCCCAGAAGTATCTTATGATCTACGGTCCCAGAAAAAAAAGTGTTGTGTATCAATATTACTATAACGACCAGGCTGTGGGCAGTCTTGCCTAATAGTTAGGGTGGAAGTCTGCCTTAATGGCTGGAACAAAGGTAGCCAGGCCTAGTGGTCAAGTCAAGAGCTGAATTATTGAGTCTGGGGAGCAAGCCAGAACCAAGAGATAGTGACTAGGAGCCAGGGATCAGAGCAGTGGTCAGAAGTCAAACACCAGAAGCAAGCCAGAGCTGAGAGTCAGAACCAGAAGCCAAGGGTCAGAGCCATGGTCAGAATATGAATACCAAGTTCAGGCAGCAAGCCAGAGCCAGGAATCAGGGATTAGAGCCAGAATATCAGACAGCGAGTAGGCAGGAGCCAGAACCATGAGGAGGGAACCAGGAGCGGGGGGAGGGGGGGAGGGTCTGGAGTGAAGGCTAGGAGCAAAAAAGGAGTTGAGAGCAGGAACAGAAAGCAGGACTACAAACACAGCTGTGGGTATGGAACACTACTGAACACCTGGGGCCCCAGACCGGCTGCTTGGTTTAAGACAGTGCCCACTGGAGTCTCCAGCCAGTCAGGAGGCTGGATTCATTAGCTGAGCCAGCTGAGAGCAATTAGAAGGGTCTGAGCTTAGCTGTGAGTCCCTGATAGTTACAGCCAATCCCTGCTTCTGACTTTTCCCCAGGTAACTTGGAAGCAGATATTTGGTCCCATTCCCAAAAGGTGCACTTTTTGCCTCAACGTGTCATCTGCAGTTTAGCAGAGATGCTGAGACATATTGCCCTTCAAAGCATACACCCTTTTTTTCTTCTTGATGTAGACCAAATCCAATCTTTGTTAACTAGATCCAAAAGGGCAATTAAAATTGTGCCTCATCCCTAAACATTCAGTAACTATGTTCCATGTAGATTGAGTCATGTGATTATTTTGTGTCTTTATGCAAAGGTTTAAGTTTAATTGACAAACTAAGGCCAGGTCTACACTACCGCGGTAGTTCGACAGCTGGCAATTGAACTTCCGTGTTCGATTTATCGCGTCTGGTGTGGACGCGCTAAATCGATCCCGGAAGCGCTCGCCGTCGATTGCGGTACTCCAGCTCGGCGAGAGGAGTACCGCGGAGTCGACGGGGAGCCTGCCTGCTGCGTGTGGACCGCGTCTGAACCGCGGTAAGTTCGAACTAAGGTATGTCGACTTCAGCTACGTTATTCACGTAGCTGAAGTTGCGTACCTTAGTTCGAATTTGGGGGTTAGTGTAGATCAGGCCTAAGAGATTTGTCTTCCTCCTTCCTATCCTGGATTGTAGGACATGTACATTCTTGAACTGGGACCTTTAGGACTAAATGGTCAATTTTCATACTGAAAAACTATTAACAGCAGGGTTCCTCAAAGTTCTGCACAGTTTAATATATGTATTAATGATCTGGAAAGGAGGGTGATTAATGGGTTAGCAAAATTTGCCAAGGATGCAAAATTATTCAGGTTTGTGAGGACCAGAGAGACCTTTAACAAACTTCAGAGAGAGCTAAACAAGGTAGGTGAATGGGCAGCATTAGTGGTAAAGGAAATTCAGTGTTGCTACAGGCAAATTAAGGAACTCTGGAGGGAAAATTTGAACTACTATTACACCTTACAAAGTTACAGTAACTGTGTGAAATCAAAAAAGGGACCTAGGCATCAGTGTAGACAGTTCAGCGAAAACCTCTGCTAATGTGCAGCTGCAGTCAGAAAGGCAAACAAGATGTTAGGTTGCATAAGGAATAAGATAAGCGAATAATATAGATAATATTCAAATGCCTTTATATAAATCAATGATGTAGCCTCACGTGGAATATTGTGTACAGTACTGGTCACATCGTCTCATAAAGGATATTGCAGAATTAGAGGTGATTTAGAGAAGGGCAAAGAGAATGATCAAGGGCATGGAAAAATCTCTCATGTGAAGAAAGATTGAAAAGATTGGGATTGTTTATCTTAGAAAGGTGATGAAGTAGAGGAGACATGATAAAAGTATATAAAATAATGAATGGTCTAGAGAAGGTAGATAGGGAACTTCAGTTCTCCCTGTCTCGTAACACAACAACAGGGGACATTCAATGAAATTAAAGGCAGGAAATTGGAGATCGATCAAAGGAAATACTTATTCACATAATATGTAATTAAACTGTGGAACTCGCTCCCACAGGAAATCATTGAATCCAAGAAATTAATAAAATTCAAAAATGGTATTGGACATTTTATATGGATATCACGAATATTCAGTGTTATCATAACTAATGATAAAAATGTTTGTGGAAGATATATTAAATCTCATATTTCAGGTCTTAAGCCAATCTGTCAGAGATCAAGATGAGATCTAATGTGGGGGGACAGAGTACCCCACACCTCTCTACTGCTTGGTTCTTACTCCTTCCTGAGAAGCATCTGGTGCTGGCTACTGTCACAGTCAGGATTTTGGAATAGATGGACCTTGGGGCTTATCTAGCATGGCAATTCCTATGTTCCCTTTTTCATAGGAAGTCAGATTTATTTTCAAAAGATACATTTATAGATACCATTTTATAATTTCATAATGTCATTTTTTGTGGATTTTAGCTTGAATTCTGTTGTCTCCAGATGGCCTTTGACAACATCAAAGAAGCCCTCTATATTGTTTATTTTGGCTGACATTTTCCTTAAACTTGTTTGCAAATAAGACATGATTCCCTGTAGTCTATCAGTTTTAGATTCATTTATTCAAGCTGCTCCTAAGCAAGGTTTCTTGCCAACTTGGAGAGGTATGTAAGGAATCCTTGCCTTATATGCTTACAAAAAAAAAAGCATCTGCAGATTGGGTAGTCAGCATGAACACCTTGAAGAAGTCAAATTTCCCAGTTGGTTCTTCCCTTTAGGAGTTGTCAAAATGAATCAAAATAATTCTCTTGGGCTCCAAATACGTGTGTTAAGAAAATAAAGAAACTTCACGAAGAGTTGGGAAAAATCGTTGTAACTTTCATCAGATCAATAGATGGACTGTTTTTCCCCCCCAAGAAACAGTCATTAAACTAACTCCTCAGTTCTAAATGGTGTAGAGATGTAGAACTGGTATTTCCACTTTCTCTTTAAGCCTTATATGGCACTTTCTTTTAACAATATAATTCTTGCTCAACTTCACTCACTACCACTGTGAACTACAGTAGAACCTCAGCATTATGAACACCTTGGGAATGGAGACTGTTTGTAACTCTGAAATGTTTGTAACTCTGAACAAAATGTTATGGTTGTTCTTTCGAAAGTTTGTAACTGAACATTAACTAAACATACAGCTTTGAAATTTTACTATGCAGAAGAAAAATGCTGCTTTCCCTTTATTTATTTATTTTGGTAGTTTATGTTTAACACAGTACTGTACTGTATTTGCATTTTTTCTTTTTGTCTCTGCTGCTGCCTGATTGCATACTTCCGGTTCCAAAAGAAGTGTGTGGTTGACTGGTTAGTTCGTAACTGGTGTCCATAACTCTGAGGTTCTACTGTAGATAAGACAACGTAGATAAAAATCTGAGCTTGCCCCAATGGATCATTGGTGTTTTATTCAATGCCTTTGCTACCAATCAATTTATGCTGGACACTGGAATAATTTCAGCACCTCCGAAGATCAATTAGGATATCAGAGTGGGATGTGAGCCAATCCACAGAATTCTGAGGGTCCTAGAAACCTCTATCAGTGGTGGTCTGATAGTTTTTCAATCAGGTCAGAAATTAATTTTTTTGATTCATTCAGAATTATTCAGATTTGGGATCAAACAGAAATAAATATTGGGGCATGAAATCACTCAAGGTGCTTGTATTTTGATTGGGAATATAATACTCAGCTCTAGTATGGACATTTTTAGTAGCTTTCCTCATTCAGTAAATAATGAGTAACTAAAGCAAGTTAACAAATACAGTTGTTTCTCTAATTCTATAGAGATAGATACAAGAAGATACCAAAAAGACCCTCAAAAATAAGGAAAAAAAAGTGAGTATGGTTCTTTTGGAATTTATTTAGAAGTGTTCAAGAAAATGTCTTATTTATTTGAATTTATTATTTAGTAGAAGAGATGGGCGCTAATCTGAACTCCAACTCTCAGACCTCAGCTCTGTATTATAATTGTTTGTTTCTGTATCACTGTAGGTGCACATGGCATGTTACAAACATATAGTCGCAGCTCTCAGGAATCTACAGTGTGTATTGGAAGGATATTAGACAAACAAGAGTTAGGAAAGTGAAAACTGGAGTAGGCAGCATCCTAGGAGATCAGCGACAGAAGGTTGATTTGTTAAAGGACTAAGGGGTTGCCAGAAAGTGATTTCCAGATGGCCTTTGCTAATGGACTGAAGAGACTTAGAAAAATACTTCATAACAGAGCCAGAGCAAAAGAAATTGGTGTTCACCAGTTTGCCAGTTTACAGAATATTAATTAAAGGAACAGAAAGAAACATGGCTAAAAAACAGCCATACCCTTTTCTTGTTCTTCTGTCAAAGGCAGCCAAATGTTTTTGACTTGTGGGCCACACAGTCATTACAGATTGAAGCCAACATCCACAACTGTCCAAGTGCTTCTTATCTCCCTCTCTCACTGATACACTGTGCTGCCTCAGGCTATTTTCTTTTGGCTGCCCTTCTTTTGGCTGCCCGTTTTAGTTCCCATTCCACACTCCATTTCTGGGACAAACCACTTTTCTGCTTTGTCTTGACTCTGCCCTATTAACCAGTAGAAACAAAAGGAGGCAACAAAAGCCAGTAACTACACTATCAGCTGCTTCAGTGTGTCTTGACTGCTGTGCTGAGGGGTGTAAAGTTGCAAAAATTTCTTTTGCGCTGCTGAGTACATGTCAGGTCCCAGGGGAAAGCTGGAGGGCAATCCTGGGGCCAACCTTGCTCTATGTAAAAGAAAAGGTTTCCCAACTCAGCAAGTTATCCCATTGTAAAATCATAGGCCAAACATAAATTCCTTAGGTAAAATACACATTTCTAAGTCAAGGATTGTTTCAGTCTCTGTAACGGTAGTTATATCCAATTCTGAGAAATGGGACGATCCAAAATAAAACCTGATTGAGCCAAATAGATCGATGTTTTAATTACAGTAAAACCTGTACAAAAAGGCATTTTTATAAGGAACCCTCTCCTTCTACCATTAGACCATCCCAAAATATCCACAAATACGTAGGAACTGATTATCCTCTCACAACGGTGTAAATCAGGAAAAAATCCAGTGAAGTAAATGAAATTACACTAGTATAAAATAACGAGGAGTCCTTGTGGCACCTTAGAGACTAATAAAATTATTTGGGCATAAGCTTTTGTGGGCTAAAACCCACTTCATCTGATGCATCTTCATCATGCACTTCATCCGATGCATCGGATGAAGTGGGTTTTAGCCCACAAAAGCTTATGCCCAAATAATTTTGTTAGTTTCTAAGATGCCACAAGGACTCCTTGTTGTTTTTGCTGATACAGACTAACACGGCTACATTCTGAAACTAGTATAAAACTGCTGCAAACTCCAATCCATCATAGCAGAGAAGCAGCTGGTTTTTGCTGATTTTCCAAGTGATTACTTGAGACAAGATTCATTGTAGTTTACTCCAGTAAAGGGCGAATATTTTAGCTTTAATTTTTTATTAGGAAAATGGCTGGGAAGGGTCACAAAGTAATAATATTAAGCACTTACATAACACTTCATATTTCAAACTGCTTCACAAATATTAACTAATTAAATGGTCTTAATGGTTTATACAAAAGAAGCACCAGGACCATATAAATGCAGTCAGACAGAGATGCAGCCTCAAAGTTATAGTTTTGTAATTATGTAACCAGCTCTGAATTAAACATCATTGAGGTAGCTCAGAAGACTCCTATTCCATGTTAGCACATCCAGAGGTGCAAAGAGCATGCTTAGTATGAGTCCCCGAGCATCTTCCTCATAAATCATATTGTTATATGTAACACCAACACTCCCGGGTGGAGTCTCTGGCAACAGGGATTGAACCTATCACCTCTGAATCTTAATACTTGAGTCTCATGGGCGGTGGGTGAACGGCTGGCTTGGGGAGACTAGCCCCCCATCCCCGCCCCTTCCCCCCAAGGCCCTGCCCCTTCCGTGCCCACCGTAGCCCAGCCCCCACTGTGGCCGCTAGCCCCTGCCCCAGGCTAGCACCCCCGGCCCCACCTCTGCCCCAGCCCCGGAGCGCCAGAGAGCCTCCCCCAGCTGTGGCCCAACCCCTGGCCAGCGTGCCTCAGCCACCCCGGGCCGCACCACCGGGCCTGACCCCCAGCCTCTGAAGGTGCCCCCTGACCAAGCTGCCAGTCCCAGCGCTGGGCAGGCGGCATGGCTGGAGCAGCCCCAGCCCCAGCACTGAGCAGGTGGCACGGTTGGAGCGGCCCCGGCCCCAGCGCTGGGAGGACGGGTGGCATGGCACGGCCCCAGGGGCACACCACAGCCCCCAGCCTGCCTGCCCCAGCCTCTGGCACAAAAGGAACAGCAGGCGGGATGAGGTCTGGGGGTGGAGCATGGGTGGGGACACGTCAGGCTGTTTGGGTAGGCAAAGCCTTCCCGTGCTTACGATACCCGCTGCCCATGTTGAGTCTCTGTTGCAGGAGCTAAAATGTTCCTCTCTCTTAGCCAAGTTGGTAGCAAGCTCATCAAGCCCTAGTTGACCTAGCTACCACTAGAGGGAGACAGAGTTCCACCCCAAGCTGGTATAGCCTACACATATAGGGATTGGACTCACTTAATCCTGGGAAGTGGTAGAGATGGTTGTGTAATGCTTAATGTAGTATTACATAGTTGCTAGTGAATGCTCACTTTGTCTTTATAAGTAAAACAGAACTTTAGTACACCACTTGGCTGAATAAACATCATCAGCTGGATGTTCGTAACTCAAAATATCTATCAGTCCATAATTCAGTAATGAATTGCTTGACATAAATCAGATGTCTCCAGCATCCACACACATATTGTGTGTGTGCAGTCTGTCAGTTCGACAATGACGTTTTCATGCTCTCTCTTTTTGTGGATTCTCGAGTAACTCTGAAGTCCAAAGCGTGACGCGCATGCTTGTGAGCATATCGGGCAGACAAAGTCATTGGTGAGCATCTTGGTAGCTATAGCAGTATAGTATGACACTTTTCCCTGGCAGCTAACAATCGATTATTTCTTGGAAAGCTCTGAGTGTTGTGTGCTGCCATGCTGATCTATTTAATGCAGCCTTCTCAAGATCATCCGGTTTTATTGCACCAATGTGTATGCTGTTCTTGATACTGTCCTTGTAGCTCTTTTTGGAGCGGCCTTGATTCCGATGTCCTTGTGCCAATTCTCCACAGAATATTTTTTTCTGGGGAGTCGATGTTCAGGCATCCTAATGATGTGTCCAACCCAGCAAGGTGTATGGCCTCGATACTTATGGCATCTGACTTTTGAAGAACCGCCAGGTTGGTAATTTTGTCCTGCCAGCGGATCCCCATCATGGCATGCAGAAACCGGATATGGAAGGCCTCTAGCTGTTTGATATGCCATTTGTATGGGGTTCAGGTCTCACAGCCGTAGAGGAGAGATGTGAGCACAAAAGCATTATAAAGTTTTATTTTTGTTATTTCATATTAGATCTGCCTAAACTGATATCCAAAAGGCAATATAAATCCATATCCAGACCACAACCATTAGACGATTTAAACAGAAGTATCTTCAATACCGTTATTTTTAAAAGTACTTTGTTAACATTGGGAGCATAAATGTTAATTAGAATAATGGCTTCACTCAGTATCGTCCTTTTCACGAAGCTACTTGGATCAGACTCCAGCTTCTCTGTTTGAAAGGGCAAGTTCTTATTAATTAGGATAGCTACTCCACAGGAATGAATAGGAAATGAGAAAAGAAATAAAGGTCTAACCCACCAGAACTTTTTTTGTTTTGTTTAAGTTTCAGGCATCACTCAGTATTCTAGAAAATCTGTTTTCTGCTGGAAAATGCAAGATTTTAATTCTATTGACATACAAATGACTGGAAGTTCTTTACACTCATTTATTTGAATCCCAGATATTCTCATGCTGGATTATTTGGACACTATGGGCTAAATTCTCCTGGTTTGAATCTCAGTGGTGCTTGGGTCACTGCTACTCCACTGTATAATTCCCCTATGCCAGGGGCTTGTGCCAATGTGAATTTCTGAGTGAGGCTGTCAACCAAAAATTTCAGAGATTAGGATCCATATGGGACAGTCCTCTGAATTTCAAGCTTCCCCTGCTTTTGTGCTTCTCAAGGCCTTCACAGATGCACTGACTTCCTCTGTGCATGAACAGTGAATTGGGAGAGTTACTACTGTTTTTGTAATGTATGATGCTTTGCATATTGTAGAGGACCTGCCAGATTCATCTTCAAAGGTACCTTGAGGGGGTTCCAGATCAAGGCTGAAGAACTATTTCCAGGGCGATTCTGCAGTCATTGTCAGGATGGCCTGTGCAGGGAGGTGTTTTGCACTAAGATATAAGTTTGGATATGCAATACTATCAATAACTCATTGCAGAGATTATTAATTTTCCTTCTGGTCACTTACACTGCACCAATACTAGTAGGAGTTTAATGATCTTGAAAGCAGAGTGCTGGACTGGGACTCAAGCAATCTTGGTTCTATTCCCAGCTCTGCCACTAACCTGCTGGGTGACCTTGAGCAAGTCACTACACATCACTGTGCCTCAGTTACCCCTTCTATAAAGTGGGGATAATGTTACTGACCTCCTTTATAAAGTGCTTTGAGCTCTATGGATGGAAAGCACTGTACCAGAGCGAGGTGATGGTATTTGTACCAGTCCACCAAAACGCTTCTAGCCCTGACAAGTAGCGACCTGTTGGACATTAAATTCTGATCATTCTAATTATTATCTTGGTATTTTTCTACTAATTTTGATTCTGGGTTGATATTTCAACAACCACGAGAGTTGGAGATTACTACTTTATATAATTTGAAAGCTGGGGTTTCAATATGCTTCCACATTATATAAAAACAATATTGGTTTGCAGCTATACTGGTTCTTTACAGTGGTTGCTAAAATCATTTAGGAAAAAGCAAATGATTAATCAAACTGTCATTGTTACGATCTGATATCTTACTGCTGCCAGAGCTAGAAAAGAATACTGTGTATCATTTAAAAACTTGGAATCCCATTATTTTAAGGCATTCCTTTCTATTCTTTGTCAGTGCACAACCCATGCACTTCCTGCATGCCACCAGGGTGTGTACTGGACCCCTTATCTTCCTGCATACTCTCAGATTTCATGTTTTCAAAAATGTTTCCAACACATCTGATTGAGAAGGGAGTCTTCCAAATGTGAGCCAATGCATTGTTATTTTCTTAGATCTGCAGCCAGCCAGCCTGAAATACTAGTTCTGAGACACTGTGATGTGCCTTGCTCTTCTCATTGGCTGTATTGACTCTGAAACATAATGACGACAGTGTAACTATCACCATTGTTAGCTATTTTACTCTTGATCATTTCAGCAAAACTATCCACCTTATGTGCAGAAGTCCACAGCTGGTACATATATTACACACAAAAACTTTGTTAAAAGAACAATCAGGTTGCAAAATCTAGCACTCAAAATATGACATACCCAAATTAAGGTTGGCTCCCTGTTGTGTATGCATTATTATACAGTCTTCAACTACAGTTACACAATCACTTACTATTTTTTCCACAGGACTCCTGCCTCCCAAATCCAGCTTCCTTCCCACCCGGCCTACTCCCCCTCAATTCCCAGTCACAGTTTCTCTCTTCTTTCCCACACCCACAGTCCTAGTCTCGCTAGACTCTTTGGCCCAATCTACAACTTTCCCTCCCCGCAACCCAGCTCTTGTCCCCTATGCATTTGAGTCAGGTGCCGTCTTCCTCCATGCTGTCTGCTCACCAGTAGGGGGTTGTTGAAAGCACAATAGAGACATGCTTCCTGCTCTCGGTCCAGTGCACACCAGCTCACAGCCACCAAGAGAAGCAATTACAGGGGAAGTCTGATTACACCTTTTATCCCCAGCCACAGTATACTCAGACGCACTTGGTGATGATACATGCAACGGTGTGGCTCAAGGTGACATACTATGGGCTCTGTACCTGAGAAACATGCATGTACTGTGAGTTTGAGTCATATTCTTGGCAGCTTTGAGAGAGACAGTATATGTAGTTAAGTATCGGGGGTAGCCGTGTTAGTCTGTATCCACAAAAACGAGGAATCCGGTGGCACCTTAAAGACTAACAGATTTATTTGGGCATAAGCTTTCGTGGGTAAAAAACCCATTCTTCAGATGCACAAAGCTATCTATACACACAATTATTATATCCAATTATAGCTAGATAGATAGATGATTTAGAAGTATAGACTTCTACTTGTGACAAATGATTCAGACCTGATGAATGTATATGTCTCTCTCTCTCTCTATATATATATATCATCCAATCTGAATCATTTGTATATTTAGATAGGACCCTTGGGCTCCTGGTATGTTGTCAGTGGGGCCCTCATGGCTGCAACAGTTGTGTGCTGTTGCCGCCTTGTAATTACCATCAAGGCTTCAGTTGGACCTTCTACCAGCAGAGATATGTTGTGCTCTGACATTTCAGCTCCAATCCTCTGGTGTAACTTTTTTAATTAGCTGCTGTATTTGTGCTTAAGGCAAAAGTGCAAGTTGTTTTCGCCCAACCTTCCACTGACTGCCAGTCCTTACCCTCCTGTACAAAAGAGTTTGATGGGGCAGAGGTACAAGCACCAATGTTGAGCTTTCAGCAGCAGACCCTGGAGGTGTTCTTTGCAGTGCCACAGTTCCCATCCTAGTGGGCTGCACACATTTCCCCAAAAGCAACCAGATTGGATAATGTAGCCTACAAAAAAATGACAATGTACTTAACTCATGCTAGCTCTCTGTAGCAGCCATATGATCTTGGCTCTGTGCCCCAAATCCTAACATGATGCTTTCATCCTAGAACACTTGCATTAACAGGGCTCTCTGAGGAGACAGTATTTAACATGTATTCTAGTAGTGCCTAGAGACCCCAACTGTAATTTGGACCACATTGTGTTATGGATTGTACAAACACTAAATAAGAGGCAATAATGGCCTGGAAGTGCTCACATTTGAAATACATAATACAGACAAAGGGTGGGAGGAGAAACACCAAGGTGAAGTGACTAGCCCAAGATCACACAGTAAGTTATAAGCAGAACTGGAACCAGAACCTAAGTTTTCTGAGTCTTAGTCCAGTGCCTGCCTCATTAGACCATTCTGCCTCCTGAGAGATTAGACTGAGGCAGATTGGCTGCTGGATGAGGGTTGACAAAGGCAACATGTATAAGCACATGCAATGCCTGCATACATAACCAAACTAAACATAGACTTTAAGATCAAAAGGGACCATCATGATAATCTAGTCTGACCTCCTGCACATTGCAGGCCACAAAACCCCACCCACCCACTCCTATAATAGGCCCATAACCTCTGGCTGAGTTACTGAAGTCCTCAAATCATGATTTAAAGACTTCAAGTTATAGAGAATCTACCATTTATTCTAGTTTAAACAAGCAAGTGACCTGTGCCCCATGCTACAGAAGAAGGTAAAACACTCTGCCAATCTCACCTGGGGGAAAATTCCTTCCCGACCCCAAATATGGCAATTAGTTGAACTCTGAGCATGTCAGAAAGACCAGAAAGCCAGACAACTGGGAAAGAATCATCTGTGATAACTCAGAGCCCTCCACATCTAATGCCCCATCTCTGACCACTGTGGATTTTTGCTACTAGCAGTCTCAGATGGGCCACATGCCAGTTTAGGCAATCTCATCATACCATCCCCTCCATAAACTTATCAAGCTCAGTCTTGAAGCCAGTTAGGATTTTTGCTTCCACTGCTCCCTTGGAAGGCTATTTGAGAACTTCACTCTTCTGATGATGAGAAACCTTGGTCTATTTTCAAGCCTAAACTTCTTGATGGCCAGTTTATATCAATTTGTGGAACAATTTAAATAACTCCTCTCCCTCACTGGTATTTATCTCTCTGATGTATTTATAGAGTGCAATCATATCTCCCCTTAGCCTTCTTTTGATTAGGCTAAACAAGCCAAGCTCTTTTCCATTCCTCTGATCATTCCAATAGCTCTTCTCTGCATCTTTTTCAGTTTGAATTCATCTTTCTTAAACATGCGAGATCAGAATTGCACACAGTATTCCAGATGAGGTCTCATCAGTGCTTTGTATAATGACAATAAAATTTCCCTATCTCTACTGGAAATACCTCACCTGATGCATGGGGGAATCACATTGGTGGCTTATAGTCACCCTGTGACCAGCCAATACACCCAGGTCTTTCTCCACCTCTGTCACTTCCAACTGATAAGTCCCCAGGTTATAGCTAAAAGAAAGATCAGGTTGGTTTGGCATGATCCACCTTTTGTAAAACCATGTTGTATTTTATCCCAATTACCGTTTACCTCTATGCCCTTAACTACTTTCTCTTTCAAAATTTGTTCTAAGATCTTGCATACAATTGTGGTCAAACTAATGGGCCTGCAGTTTCCCAGATCACCTTTTTTCCATTTCTTAAAAATAGGTATTATATTAGCAATTCTCCAGTCATAGGGCAGGAGCCCCGAGTTTACAGATTCATTAAAAATCCTTGCTATTGGGCTTTCAATTTTCAATTGTGTCAGTTCCTTTAATATTCTTGCATGGAGATTATCCAGACCCGTTTTGGTCCCATTAGGCTATTTTAGTTTGACTTTTACCTTAGATATGCTTATTTCTAATTCCATACCCTAATTTCCATTAGTCACCCTGCCACTACCCCTAAATTCATTACCTTTATTAAAAACAGAGGCAAAGTATTCATTAAGGTGTTGGGTCATGCCTAGATTATCTTTAATCTCCAACACATCCTCAGTGCTTAGCGGTCCCACTTCTTTCTTTGTTTTCTTTTTATTTATATGGCTGTAGAACCTTTTACTATTGGTTTTTAATTTCCTTCGCATGGTCCATCTCTGCTTGGCTTTTGGCAGTTCTGACTTTTTCCCTTCAGTTTAACCTCCAGGAGGTAGCCCTTCTTGCTGATCCATCCCACCTTCTATTCCTTGTAGGCTTTCTACTTTCTCTTAATAACCTGTTTGAGATACTTGCTCATCCAGTTTGGTCCTCAACCCTTCCCTACATCCCCCCCCCCCCCCCCTTGCTTGGGATGAAGGCTTCAGATAGATTCTGCAAAACTTTGACTTCAAGTAATTCCAAGCGTCCTCCACATTCAGCTCCCTGAGTTCTTCAATCCAGTCCACTTCCCTAAATAATTTCCTTAATTTTTTACAGTTTGCCCTTTTGAAATCAAGGACCCTAGTTACTGACCTATTTTGTTTATCCTTCCATTTAGTTTAAGCTGAATTCACTCGTGATCACTTGACCTAAGGCTGTCCTCTACAACCAGTTCTTCTATGAGGCCCTCGCTACTTACTAATACTAAATCTAAAATGGCATCCTCACAATTTGCAACAGATGGGGCTGTTGGAACAGTTTGGGCATTCTCAGCATGCTGATGCCAATGTGACACTTTTTTGTATTTGTAGAGCAAATCTTCATGTGTTAATGAGCTATTACCATATGCTAATATGACAGGTGTGGATGTGGCCCACAGCCTTGAGCCCAAATGCTGAAAGCGTTACAGTTTGTCAGGAGGTTGCACAGGTATATGTGCACCCTTACATGAGGTGTGCTCAACTCAGCCATCATATGGAAAATGGAGCATACATCCATGAAAGAGCTTGGCTGCATAGTTGCCACATAACAGAAACATCCCAGAAGGGACAAGCTGTCTGTTTCATCTATAAATGTAAAACGTCCATTTAAAATCTGCATATATGAGAGAACATTACAGCACCATCTGCTTTTATAATGCCAAGGGTGGTAATGTAATGGCCATTCACCACAGTAATAATACCTTACACTTTCAGTATTTAACTATGTACTCAATTCCTCCATCCTTTTGAAAAACTCTGCCTCATCGCTCTTCCTTCCCACTTTCCAGCCATCTTCACCACAATAGGGAGCCACAGCCAGCTGGTTTAATTTTTGCTTGACCTATAGACACACCTAAATCTTTTAAAAAAACAAACAGCATTCAGGGTGCATGGATAGAAAAGTGCTTATAAGTGCAGTGCACGAATGGGCAAGTAGTTTCTTTGAAAATATTATCCTTAGTCTCAAGGTAACTTCAGTTTCTTCATTTATAACATTTTTATCATAATACTTAATACACAGGGCTGTTGTGAGGCTAAATTTATTATGCCTGTAAACTACTTTGAAAGCCTCAGATTGAAAGTGTTATACAACAGAAAAGTATTATTATTATTAATAATATGAGTATCTTTTAAAAAAAATACATATTTTAATAATGCCAAAAACTCTGGAAGGTTAACTCACAATTCAAATAATTTAGAGTAACCAAGTACATCAGGCTAGAAAAATTAAGAAGTGTAGTCTTTCCATTTAAGCAAACATAGTGACAATCAAATTCTTCAATTGTCTTCAGTTAGTTTTTCAATAACTAAACTAAAATATAATATGACTAACAATAATCTATTAATCTATTAATTTTGCAGTTTGAAAATAATTCTGTATATTAATTTTTGGAGAGTTACAATTTCAGAAACTAATATAAATGTTGGCTATCAAAGGCTTTAACCGCTATTCTGGATAATTAACTTACTGTGTTTGGTGCCCCAGACTCATCTTGATAGCTGTTACATTATCTCAGCTCAACTATGCTGATCTCAATACCTTCTACAAGAGTTTTGTCTTTTTTCTTAAAGTAAAAGCATAATATATACAAAAAGAGGACTAACTAATCCTCATTTTTCCTTTAAAATGTAATCAGGTGAGTAATCACCATAGCAACCATAAAACATGTTAGGTGATTCAAAAGCAATCCATGCTCATGACCATCATCTTCACATTCTTCAAGCAATAAAAATGCTTTGCACTTTATCCAAGGATCTCTAAGCAATTATTCAAGCCTTAAAGCTCCAGTACCATAGGTATTACTGCTATTTCACAAATGGGTAAGGTGAACTAAGGCACCAATATGGGAAGTTAATTACCGAAAAAAGTGTTTCAAGTTCTGGTAATAGAACCAAGCAGTTCTGACTTTCTGTTTTAGCTCATGTATGATTCCCCTGGTCATGATCCCCACTCTTGCATTCCACCTTTATACTTACAGTTGTATTATTTAAAATTCTCAACTATTTTTCCACCTGATGCAATCAGTGTAGGACATGGTTTGTTTTACAGATTTGCTAGCATGGAAAGGCCACTTAGCTGTGGAATTGGAGAGGCCTATGGGCTTTGAGAGTTATTTGGACATTGTAGAGGAGGACAACTAAGCTGGTATTTTTATATTTAATCCAGGCTCACAAGAGGCTGAACTTTCTGAAAATGTAAAACAGTTTGATATTGAGGTTATGACAAAAACTGACAGGAAAGAAGAAATTGAAAAATAATCAAACACTTGTGTCTTTTCTTTCACAGTGAACTGAGTTAATTCCATGGTATTGGTGTTAAGAGTCTGAATATCCTGGCTTTTTTGGCTTGTGTTACAAATTTACTATTCTGCTGATATTTAAATACTGCTTTGTAACTTACTACCGAAATAACTCCTAGTGAGTGGTATCTGGTGAGTGGGACACAATTGCCTTTTGTAAAAGCAGTAAATACAGTTTGTTAGAAAATTTATATACAAAATAAATATTTTTCAAGTGTCTTCACAAAATTTCAGGAAAATACTGGTTCAGCATACACTAAAATATCACTTTACTTTAGATAAAGGGACTTCAGTTTATATCCTACAGATTTCCTGTGAGCTAAGGCACAGAGTATCGACTTTTAAGGTAATTCTGGACAAAATATTTAAACACATAAATTTAAGTTTTTAGAAAGTACATTTAGTGCTAGGAAAAAGTGTTGAAGTTCCAGCCCTATAAAGTGAAGCCATTTCTATAGCCACAGAACAGATACAGCACAAGCAGCAGTGCAAGTTTTCCCATGCAACCGGCCCAACCAGTCCCTGACCTGGAACTACCTCAGGGGTTGAAATCTCAAGTTCAATCATCATGTCTGTTCCATCCTTGACCTCTTCATGACACTGCAAAAACAAGTATACTGAACAGTACCAATTGTGTAGTGCTTTTGTGTCATGGACACTTGTCCACTAATAACTAGACTTAAAATACTCACTTATTTTACAATAGCAGCTGGCAACTTCTTTTTCATTTACTACTAAATTGGGCTATATTTTATCCAGGGCACTGGAGGTGAAAGGCTCTGTATCTCCTTAGCCCATTAGTGCCCTCATCCTGGGAATTCTGTAGTTCATAAATTTTGCATTTTAGACATAGAGGTTGAAATCTAGCTGTGGTGTGGGTAGCGTATTCTCCTTGTTGTACATGGTACTGTATAACGGCCCCCTAAGATGATTATGTGCAGAGACAGAACCCAGGCCTTTCAGCACCGAAAAACTGGGGTGACATTCTGATTTCATTGCAGTCAATAGCAAAATTCTCACTGCCTTCAGTGGAGTCAGGATTTCACCCAAGATATCCACCACATGAGCTAAAGATGTAACTCTATTAGCTGCTGGTAGCAGTAGACCATTATCCTCTCTAGCCATCTCCTCAGCCATCACTTCACTTGGGCAGAGACTCGCACCTCTCTCCTTCCTGAATGGGAGTTTTCCAGGGTACACAATACCCTGCCTATGCGGTGTTATTCCCAGCAAGCCATACTGCCTAAGTAAGCCAGCATCCATGCTTTGCTCTCGCTTCAGAAGCTGTAAACAGTGTAATTGTCCACAGTTATAAATTACCACACAGCCCTTTCTAAATAAATACATGTATTCTTAAGCATTACAGAGAAAACATATTAAAAACAATAAAATAACCTGCAAGCATGCTAAAAAGCTTATCAGAATCATCCACTGCAAGTCCAGCAGGAACTCTGGTAGGCATCAGTCCTTCAGATCCCACACAGGGGTTCTTCTGGGCTTACACGTTCTCAACAGTTTTAGCTCAGACCAAGGACATCAACTGGGCAGAGCGGCCTGACTCCTCCTGAGTGTACTGCTTCAAAAGGCTGTGTTTTTGCATAGCAGGGTGGGGAGAGGAGGAATATGCATTCACTTCCCCTTAGATATTTCCTAAGAAATCCACTTCACACATATTGACCCAAAAGACCATTCTTGTCTGCCTCATTGTTCAATATAGTCCTTTGCTCTACCAGGCCCACAATAATACATAACCTTTGCATTTCATAGAATGGACTCCAACAGACTGTAACTAAATTCAAGAATAAATGGTATATAACATCTTGAATTCATCACAGATTACTGCAATATGGTAGCCTCGGTCCAAGAAAGGATAGAGTAGAAATTTCAACTAATTCAGTTATAACTTTGCTTTAGTTGATTTAAGTACAGTTCTTGACATTCACTTTAATATCTGATTTCAAGAGTTCATAAGTACATTCTTCTTAGGCTTTTATCAACTTTCCACCTTATAATTCCCTAGGAATTTTGGGCCCTAATTAGGGTGCCAAGTTAATTAGCTATTTAACATTTGTGATTCATTTAAACAAATCATAAGAGCCACAGCACAAGATTTTATCTGAAAAATTGGTTATAGTTGTTAACATACAGTATACTGTAAAAGATTAGAATCAGCTTTTAAAATCCTCTTGCCCTGGCCAAGTATTATCAGACTGATCTAGTCTACCCATTTGTGGAATGTGATATGCTGATGAAGCTTCTTTGCCTTATTATCCCAAGAACCCAGCAAGCCATGAAATTTAAATATACACAGTTTTTAAAAATGCACCTAAAAAGAAAAGATTTTTGTACAACGATTTCCAAAATCTTGCCGTTTATTTTTTCCTCAAAATTTAAATAAAATAGTGGTATTTGTTCATGAACAGGTGGCTTCCATCTCTCTAGTTTATTCTGGTATTATCAGAAAGGGGAAATAGAAAGAGAGGAGGGGAAATACAGTAAGACAATAATGAACAGATGAGGATTTAAGTTTAGGGGTCTATTTGATCTTATTTAGAAAAAATTATGATCGCCACTCACTTTAAAAGATTTTCATTCACTAAGATTTGTCACTTCTTACTGTTCAAAAGGATTATTTTTATTATTTATTCAGTGCTATATGTGCATAAGCTGCTTTAAAGACCTATAAGATCATAGGTTAGAGATAGAAAAGAGCTATAAGATTATAGTCCAACCCCTGCCAATGCAGAGCTTTTTCCTGCATTGTGTTTTCTTGTGCTGTGTCCAGTCTAGTTTTAAAATAATTGATCTGCACAGTCAATCTTTATTAACACTATTTTACATCTAATCCTCTAAAAACAAACAAAGCAGCTCATAAAAATTAATTCAGTGGGGAAAGAAGGAAATTAAAGTCTACCCAGCAGTGCGTTTCATGGAGACCTTTTATTGTATTTTTCAGCCAGTCTTGTCCCCCTCTGCATTCTTATGGTTCTCAAGAGGCAGGAGGCACATTAAAACTTAGAGAAGTCTTCTTGAAAGCAGCAGAATCATTGCAGGCTGTTTTATCATTCCTGAAGCACAATGATACTCAGTAACTGTCGTTATTGTTGTCTTGTCCCAGGATAATCATATCAGGCCAAAAAGTTTGAGAATGATTTCAGCACCTCTTACAGGGTCCTTTGTAAGGGCTTGATTCAAGGTATCAAATCTGAGTTTCCTTACACTATTACATTCAAAAGGTGTTAAAGCCTGCTCCGGACACAACTTGCAGAATGGATGTATCTTGGTCCCATCTCTATTGATTTTCATTCCTGGAGTATGCCCTGTCAACAATCTCATGATAGTGGATGTTATTTTCTGAGATGCTTTGATATTGATCAGAGGATCTTTAATCTTTTGACGATTTACTTCAGCTAATATTTTTCTTGATTGGACATCAATACACTCCACCATTGTCATTGCTATCTAAGTTTTCAATTTTCCAACTTTGGCCAGATCATCAGCTACTTACTTCCATATAAACCATCGTGTGATGGAATCCATTGTAAAATAAATGTATTGACTCGCTCTCTAAACCTCTGATCCTCCTTATGAATTGCATTGTTGATAGTGTTCTGGTTTCTTCTAAAGGAACAGAAGAGCACCACCTGGAAGTCAACAAACATCACAACATCTGCCTCTATTTCTACTCTATTTATTTCTTGCAGTGCAGTGAGAATAGCTTTCATTTCAGTCAGGTTATTCAAGATAATATTTTCCAAACTAGTGCTTTTTCTTGTACGCGCTCCATTGGGCCAATGAACAAACACACCACAACCACCATTCTTGAAGAATTTGTCTGACAAACCACCAGTCTACACATGAAGCTGCTTGCCTTGTGACTGATATTGACTGCACAATGTAGATGTTGGCCAGGTTACTGAGAGCAGTGTGACCAGACAGATGAGGCATTTTGAAGTATTGGGCAAACTATTGAGCATGTGTTGTTTTCAGTATCCTAACACAGGACTTCAATTACTGCTGGTGATATGTCACAGAAGAGTCAGGGCAGGTCTACACTTACTTCCTGGTCCGGCCGTAAGCAATCGATCTTCTGGGATCAATCCTGGAAGTGCTCGCCGTCGACGCCGGTACTCCAGCTCGGCGAGAGGAGTATGCGGCATCGACGGGGGAGCCTGCCTGCTGATCTGAATGTACAGCAAAGGATAGAGGCCCGGCATGAGAGAAAGAAAAGATATCTGTTCTATTTATAAACTGGAGGATAGGATGCCTGAAGTCCACCAACATTTGGAACTATTATTTTTCTCAATGAGTTATTTAAGAAGGTACTTTTATCAAGTCAGGTTGTGTGAAAAATATTTCTACCATGCATGTCTACCAGCAGCTTGCTTTGATAATGATAATGAATAGGTGGTGAAGCAAGTGAGGAATATTACCTTGAGAAATATTGGGATCAGAATTGTTGGAATGAAAGGGAGAGGGGGAGGAAGCAGTGGTGGTTAAGGGGACGAAAGAATGGACTGGCCAATTTGGATTCCATTATTTGACGAGGGCTGCTACCACTTTGTGGCTTTTTGGCCCTTATCAGTACTCCTTCCTGTCACCTTCCACACAGAGACCAGTTTTGATCAATAGGGGTTTCACCTAAACCCATCTAACTATGTCCTAGAGGAGGGGAAATTATTTTTTTTTACAAAAGCCAACAACAGCAGAGAGAGCTTTTTCTTAGCATCTTTTACAGCATTCTGGTGGTGGGATTTTTTCCATAGCCACATGTAGTGCAGAGAAGTAGCATAATAAAAAAGAAGAAGAAACAAATTGTAATTGTCCAGATGAAAAGTTATCAGTACAGCTGACTAGTGTCAGAACCTCAAAGAAGTAGCATTGGTCACCCTGGCAAGGTCATTCAGATTGTCCCACAGTCTCTGATGTAACCTTTCAAAAAAAAAAAAAAAAAAAAAAGGGCAGCTCTTCCTGGAGGAATGGTCACCTGAAGAACAGAAAGGAACTGTCAGTTGTCAGTTGCACTCTCAAAGACCTGCCACAACTTTAACTTCTTAACTTTGCTTCAGTGCCCAGTTAATAGATGTCAGATGAAACGACAACTTCAAGGTTACAAACCACAGAAATTGAAAGATCAGAACTACAGTCAAAGGTAACTGGAAAAATAGAACAATCTCCAACAGCTTTATTTGATTAGCTGTGAGTTCAAGACATTTGACAGGCAGCCAAACACTCATCTGAGATTTTGTGCAATTGGCAATATGTGAGTGTGATAAATGAAAGGGGGGGGGATAGGCAATATG
The DNA here is from genome assembly GCF_028017835.1 of Emys orbicularis. Lineage (NCBI taxonomy): Eukaryota > Metazoa > Chordata > Testudines > Emydidae > Emys > Emys orbicularis. The sequence continues at coordinate 26,363,879 of NC_088683.1, read as the reverse complement.
TGAGTGGCCACCTGGCCAAAAGAGCCAATGGGAAGGCTAGAACTTTTAAAAATTGAAACAAGACTCCCCTTTTGTCTGTCTGTGGTTGTTCTCCTGGAGAGGAGACACAGAGCAGCAATGCTGTAAGAAGCTTTGAGCCAGGTATGAAAAATCATCAGATCATACCTAGAAACTACTCATTTGAAACCCCAGATATGTAAGTAGATCAAGAAATGTCTAGGAAGATGCGATTAGGTTTATTTCCTTTATTTCTTTATGGCTTGTGGATTCCTCTGTGCTAACCCCAGGTGCTTTTGTTTTGCTTGTAACTATTAAGCTGCACCTCAAGAAAACCATTCTTGATGCTTAATTATTATATTTGCTCTTTTTTAAATCTAACAATAGCCTAAATTCCAGATGTATTTTCTTTCTTTTTGTTTTTAATAAAATTTACCTTTTTAAAGAACAGGATTGGGTTTTTGTGTCCTAAGAGGTTTGTGCATGTTGTTTAATTAGCTGGTGACAACAGCTGATTTCCTTTGTTTTTCTTTCACAGCTCTTCCTCGGAGGGGGTGAAAGGGCTTGAGGGTACCCCACAGGAAGGAATTCCCAAGTGCGCCTTCCTGGGTTCTAAAAGGATTTTTTTTTGCACTTGGGTGGTGGCAGCATCTACCCATCCAAGGTCAGAGAAAAGCTGTAACTTTGGGAGTTTAATACAAGCCTGGAGTGGCCAGTATTAATTTTTAAAATCCTTGCAGGCCCCCACCTTCTGCACTCAGAGTGCCAGAGTGGGGAATCAGCCTTGACAATGAGGAACAAACGTCTTCACTGGGTTCTTCAGAGACTGAGGGAAATATCTAAGTAGCACCCAGAAGTGCCGGCAGCCTTTTTGGTGCCCTAGGCGGTGGAAGGTCCCGCCCCCAAAATGGTGCCCCCGACAGAGGCGGCGGAAGGTCCCGCCCCCAAATGGCGCCCCCGACAGAGGCGGTGGAAGGTCCCGCTCCCGAAATACTGACGACGACCACGGCGGCCGGATGTTCGGCCGCCGCGGTCGCCGCCCCCCAAATGTCAGCGTCCTAGGCGACCGCCTAGGTCGCCTAATGGGTTGCCGGCCCTGGTAGCACCAGCATTCATGGAGGCTGCAGAACATGAACATAAATATTATATTATTCAAAACACAAATATAAATGCAAAACAAAGTGTCTTATTCTAGAGCACTAGGTAAATCTAGAAAAAAACTGGCCATCAGAAACAGAAAAATTCATCATTTAGTTGGTGCAACAAAAAGTGTACTGTCAGATACATCAGATATTGACAATCAGATTTGTAACCTCAATCCATTTCCTTGCATCTACATCACAAAATCTTCCAGGGACATTGTCACAGTTCAGGATGACTCCACCTCTAGCACCTTTCCACCACCTCTAGGCTTCCAGCTCCTCAGCTGTCACCTCTCTTGGGCAGAGACCCAGATCTCTCTCTCTCCTGACTAGGGGTTTTCCAGGCTGCATAGCTCCCTGCCTATGTTGTGAGTTTTCCAGCAAACCAGACTGCCTAAAGAGGCCAGCCAGTGTCTGTGCTTTGCTTTTTCTCCAGAAGCTACAAACAGGTTAATTGCCCATAGTTATAAGTTACCACATAGCTCTTTCTAAGCAAGCACTTTTATTCTTAAAGTGAAAACATTACAGAGAAAATATATTAAAATAATAAAATAACCTACATGCATGCTATAAAGCTTACTGGAGGTCACCCCAACTTCAACCTAGGGTTCTGGCAGGTGTCCATCCTTCCAACCCTTCCCTATGGATTGAAGCCCCCCTTGGACAGAAAGTCCTGTCTGTTTGTTGGATCAGAAAGAAGGCCCTAAATCAGTTTAAACTCAGGTTATTTATCCAAAAGCCCTTTCTTTGTGTGTTGGTCTCTGGAGAATCCAGCTTGAACCAGCATAAGCAAGCCTCTCCATGTGGTGGTACCTTTCTATAGACGTTGAGTGAATTTGCCTAATCACCCCGTACTGTTCTTAGTTCCTGGAGGGCAGTAGTTACCCTCTTTCCCATGGAAATGCATACAGTCCCTGGCCTACAGTGATTCCCAAAGCTATTGCAGGAAATTGCCATATCTGTCACAGGCACTAGTTTTGTTGCCAGTCTCAGCAAAGAAGCCTAGAATTAAGTGGCAATGGGTTTCCTAGTAATACGCCCTTTTAGTTATGGTTGAGGCAACACGGGGTGCTTGTATCACCTACTAGCCTACTGGTAGCTAAACAGAGCACTTTAGTGTCTTCAGCTGTTAATTCAACCCAACACCTTTCACGAGCTCTACATTGAGACACAAAAGGAAAATACTAAAAATAATATCAAGTGTCACAGAAAGGTTCAACAGCAAGGAAACAAAACATGGCTAACATATAAGCAAGGCACATATAGGCAGACTTGGTTTTATGAACATCACAATTTCTTCCACTATTTGTAAAAAATTATTGACATGAGGTACTCCAAAGTTTTGCTGAAATTACCACTTTTGATTTAAATTAAAATTTTCAGAAAGTGAGATAACAAATGACCAGATCATCTGTCAAAAAGAACAGACCTTATATATAAAAAAAAAAAAAAAAAAGCAGGCAGGCAAATTCCCACTATGTGAAGTTAATATAATGATCATAAAAGATCAAATAAAGAAATAAATACCATTAATAGAATCACAGGTTACAGATGGAAAAGATCTCTTTAGTCATCTAGTCCAGCCACCTGTGAGAGAGGTTGCTTCTGACTATGGATTTCCCAGTTCTTTGTTCAGTTTACTTTTAATTATTCCACATGATGAGGCTTCTATTTCTATTCCCTTGCAACATAATATGCTACTTTCTAAAGGAACTCTCTATCATTAAGTTATTCCTGATGGCCAGCTTAAGTTTTCCTTTCTAAAATTTTTCCTGTTACTCCTTGTTATACTGTTTGTCAGATCCTAAATAAATACTATTCCTGGTTGGCATTTATATACTTCAAATATTTGCAGGCCCTCTCAGAGGTCCAGAGGGGCCCAGGCCACTTCCAGCTTTTGAGGCCCCTAGCCATAATAAAAATAAAAAATGACGACACATGAAAACAAAATAAGGCACCAAAAAAAGTGAGACATAATTTGAATATTTTTTTATTTAACAAACGCTTTTCTAGCCTTTTTCTGTGCAAAAGCACTAATTATTGAAAAATCTAGCTTTCATGCAATGTCACAGTTGATATTAAGCATGGCAAGCCCATTCAAATGCTCTTGTCCCATAGTTGAATGGTGATAGTTCTTTACCTGCTTCAATACGTTGAAGGTGCGTTCACCTGAAGCCACTGATGCAGGCAAACTGACAAAAATACGCAATGCAATTGTAATATTAGGAAAGACCGCAGAGAGTCCAAGTTCGAGTATTTCTTGAAGCAATTCCTTTGGCTTGCAATTCAATTTAAAGTTCATGGAATATATTCATTTGAGGAAGATAACCTCGTCACTGAGATCTTTTGAGATTTCTTTGTTGTACTGTTGCTGAAATTGTTCAGCTGCAGAAAGTAGATCTTCATTACTCAGTCTGTTGAACTGCCAAAGAAACCCAAAAAGGGTACAAATTAGTCACAGTGACTCAAATCAACGTGTAAGATTGATTGATTGAATGAATAGAGTCAATGATGACAAGGAAGACATTGACCCTATAATGCTGCTCGGCATCAGATTCAGTAGGTAAGTTGCGATTGGTGGAGAACTCAGATGAAATGCCAATACTCTGTGCTACTAATTTGGATTCAGTCAGGATCGCATCCCATTGTTCATGAATCTGTTGAATGTCATTGATAAGACTTTCAATGTTATCCCTTTCAACATCAAATGTAGCATTGCATGCTTCAATTACCAGATTAGTGTGGCGGATCATTGTAAGTAACGTCCTCCACAAGATGACATCAGAATGCATTCAAATTTGGATATGTCCTTCTGAATAGACTGAAGTTCAGTTTGAGCCTGTGCAGTGAGATTGAGAGATTCAAGTTCATTTAAAGCCTCTCTCACTGAATTCAAATACTGCGCAACTGGTTGAACACCATCAATCCATGCAGACCATCTACTTTGGACATCCCATGCAGTGAAACAGGAAGATAATGCTTCAGAATTTCCCACCTTTGTGGATTGCTACTGAAGAGATTGTACATTTGCTGAACAGTTCCAAAATAAGTAATTGCCTCCTTGCATGATTCAGCACAGTCAACACCTACAAGGTTTAGTGTGTGGTTTCCACAGCTGGAGAAAATACAGTTTGAATTATGCTCAAGCAGAACTGCTTGTACACCTTTGTACTTCCCAGCCATATTGGATCCATTGTCATAGGCTTGACCAATGCAGACTTGAAAATCTAACTTAAAACCTTCTAGTACTCGAGCAGCAATTTCTTTTCCAGTTTCTCTCGTGAAATTATCAAACAAAATAAACCTTTCTTCAATTGAAAATTTTGAGCTGTCTACAATCTTAACATATCGAATAACCACAGTAGTCTGTTCCTTGTGAGAACAATCTGGAGTGGCATCAACAATGATTGAAAAATACTTGGCATTTTGAATCTTATCAAGAAATGTTTGTATGAATGACCCACATAGCTCAATAAACTCGTTTTGTATGCGTGTGGTGAGATAATGGATTGCATGTGCTTTTGACTCACTTGCGATTCTCGAACACGTTTAACATGCTCTGATAAAAGTGGGTCATATTTGCTGAGGAGCTCAACTATGCCTTGAAAGTTTCCATTTGCACGATCACCAATGGTTGACTGGAACCATAGAAAGCCAATCTCTGCTCAGAAAGAAAAAGGATGACATTCAGGATGCGCTCAAGAAGTTTTTTCCAGTTATTAGTTTCTGTAGAGAGTTCAGTCAAGAGTAAATTCTCAACTGAACTTTCAGCTGATGCTTCCCTACTGACTGATTTCCATGCACCATAGATTTCTTTGTGTGACGTTGAACTCTCATGTGATGGTATTCGGTCTTTCAACTTCCTCCAACCTCTGTTGATGCTCCATCCTGATTGATCAGAGAGAACTGATGCATTTACAACACTTTTGTTCAAAATGAAGAAGGGTGCACAGTACAGAGATTGTTTTTTCCATTCCCCAGCATAACCAGTCTTTTGTGCAGGTCTCACCATTTGGAAGAGTTTTTGTCAGCAGCAGTAGGGAAAGCATGATTATCAACATCTCGTGGAATGTTACTTGGAATTTCAAAACAACTAATTTGAAGAAAAGATTGCAGTTGGGCAGCATTGCTCTTGTCAATAATTCCAATGTCAGTCACAACTCAAACCTGCAGTACTCCTGAATTGCTCTTGCTGCGTAAGATCTACATCATGATCTTCCTATTGTGTTTCTTGATTGTACACAGGATCTTCTGCTGCATCTGTTACTGTTGGCACATCTCCTTCTTGACTACTGTCCTCATGTTCAGGTATTGGCATTGAAATATCACCTGTTGCAGTTGCGGAGTTTTCATTATCTGTAGCATTGTTTGTTGGGTAAGGTGTGTTTTCCAGTGGTCTGAGAAATGAAGTTATTGGCTTTGAGCTCTTAGCTGCTGCTTCACTCAGTTGTTTTTGCCGTCTCTTGTTTGCACCACTTTCAAATCTCCTCTTCATAGTGATCTATCTGGTCAATATGTAGCCTATCCACCCTTTAAATATTCTGCTGTAAATAAGTAGCTTATCTACACTTGAAATCTTCTACTGTAAACGTGCACAAATGCTGTATGGTACACAAATGCTGAAAAGACTTAAAATGAAGGAATACTAATTAAGAACACAAAATGAAACAGTCAGACAAGTTATTATCCTTACCACTGAATCAAAACTCAAGCACGCAAGGTATAATATAATAGGCTGAGCTGAAAACAAAGGGATGACACACATATATATATATATAGTAAACATAGACATGGATACAGACAGAGGGATAATATCCAAAAATTTCAAACATGTGTCCTCACAAAACTCACTGTACAAGATTGTCCTCACAAATTTTCACCTTGAATCTGGGCCTATAGATTACGAAAGCCTATGATGATGGCCAAGCTACCAAGCTAGGGCTCAACCAACCAACCAGTCACCTCTTTTAGCTACCATATGAAGATAATAATGACAAATTCTCACACATAAATAATTCCTTAGTCAACTAGATGTAAAACTATAAAGACACTAAAATGTAACAATTCTCTACCTTTCAATACGCACTTGATCCAGCACCAGCCACCAGTAGTGGTTTGTTTATATAACACTGGTCTACAATTTTTGAGAAGTCATCTGCTTCAGAGATAAAATGTGCTATTTATTATGTATTTTGATGTGCTGAATTCAGATATGACAATTAAAACAACTGATTGGCTACTGTTTCTAAGATATTTAAGTTTTTACATTTTATGTCTATGTATATTGTGTAGATAGTAGAGTTTTAATCATAAATTGTAAACCTAGGTCTTTTCATGTGTTTATGGTTGCTTTACATGATAATATTTCACCTGTCCTGTTTATGTAACACTTTAAAAATCAGCAAAAGGGTTATATAAATAAAATTTATTATGAAACAAAAGGCAAAAAACTATTATGTACATAGTTTAGTCCTATTCAGTGTCTACTCGGCGCTTCTTGGCTTGTCTCTTGTATTCATTCAATGGAGCATCTCTTGTCACTGTCCAGCAATAGTCTGCAAGCATTGATGGGCTCCATTTGCCCTGATAGCGTTTCTCCATTGTTGCAATGTCCTGGTGAAATCGCTCGCCGTGCTCGTCGCTCACTGCTCTGCAGTTCGGTGGAAAAAAATCTAGATGAGAGTGCAAAAAATGTATCTTTAGTGACATGTTGCAACCAAGGCTTTTGTATGCCTTGAGGAGGTTTTCCACCAACAACCTGTAGTTGTCTGCCTTGTTGTTTCCGAGAAAATTTATTGCCACTAACTGGAAGGCTTTCCATGCCGTCTTTTCCTTGCCACGCAGTGCATGGTCAAATGCATCATCTCGAAGAAGTTCACGAATCTGAGGACTAACAAAGACTCCTTCCTTTATCTTAGCTTCACTTAACCTTAGAAATTTTCCACGGAGGTACTTGAAAGCTGCTTGTGTTTTGTCAATGGCCTTGACAAAGTTCTTCATCAGACCCAGCTTGATGTGTAAGGGTGGTAACAAAATCTTCCTTGATTCAACAAGTGGTGGATGCCGAACACTTTTCCTCCCAGGCTCCAATGACTGTTGGAGTGGCCAATCTTTCTTGATGTGGTGGGAATCTCTTGCACGACTATCCCATTCGCAGAGAAAACAGCAGTACTTTGTGTATCCAGTCTGCAGACCAAGCAAGAGAGCAACAACCTTCAAATCGCCACAAAGCTGCCACTGATGTTGGTCATAGTTTATGCACCTCAAAAGTTGTTTCATGTTGTCATAGGTTTCCTTCATATGGACTGCATGACCAACTGGAATTGATGGCAAAACATTGCCATTATGCAGTAAAACAGCTTTAAGACTCGTCTTCGATGAATCAATGAACAGTCTCCACTCATCTGGATCGTGAACAAAAAATGTTGAGGGCTGCCATCACACCATTGATGTTGTTGCAGGCTATAAGATCACCTTCCATGAAGAAGAATGGGATAAGATCCTTTTGACGGTCACGGAACATGGAAACCCTAAGATGACCTGCCAGGAGATTCCACTGCTGTAGTCTGGAGCCCAACAGCTCTGCCTTATTCTTGGGTAGTTCCAAATCCCTGACAAGGTCATTCAGTTCACCTTGTGTTATGAGGTGTGGTTCAGAGGAGGAGGATGGGAGAAAATGTGGGTCCTGTGACACTGATGGTTCAGGACCAGAAGTTTCATCCTCTTCCTCTTTCTCGTCTGACTCAAGTGAGAATGATTCTGGTGCATCAGGAACCGGCAGTCCTTCTCCGTGGAGTACTGGGTGTATAGCTGATGGAATGTTTGGATAATGCACAGTCCACTTTTTCTTCTTTGACACACCTTTCCCAACTGGAGGCACCATGCAGAAGTAACAATTGCTGGTATGATCTGTTGGCTCTCTCCAACTCATTGGCACTGCAAACGGCATAGATTTCCTTTTCCTGTTCAACCACTGGTGAAGATTTGTTGCACAAGTGTTGCAGCATATGTGTGGGGCCCACCTCTTGTCCTGATCTCCAATTTTGCAGCCAAAATAAAGGTGATAGGCTTTCTTAACCATAGTGGTTATACTGCGCTTTTGTGATGCAAAAGTCACTTCACCACAAACATAGCAGAAGTTATCTGCACTGTTCACACAAATACGAGGCATCTCTGCTCACATCAAACACTGACAAATAAGAGAGCACGACACTGTATGATTTCTAGAGCTGATATAGGGCAATTTGTTCAGCAGAGTGATGTAAGCTTCGTTATGATTGCATCATCCATGACTTCTAGGAATAACATGATGCAATGCATATCATGTATGACGCAATACCAGCTTCAGATTGCATCATTCATTGTTTTGCCTAAAAAGCAAGTACTGTCCAAACCCAGTCATAGATTTATTCATAGATCCAGTCAAAGATGTATTTTAGTCATTTCTGGTTTAAATTGAGATCCCTTCCCTTTATAACTCACTTATCCTCCGCCATTCCCAAGTCAAGGGTCGTATATACTGACCCAATAGCATATCTTGGAAACTAGAGCCAATCAACAATTTTAAGCATCATTTTCGTTCTCAGTGACCCAGAATTAGTAAAGTTTGACTACATTCATTTCAGAAGCATTTTGGCTGTAGAGCAGTGTAATCAGCTGATCTGAGAGGACACGTTCATCACGGTCTAATCTTGTGCCATCAGAACCGATATATTTTTATTAATATTTATGAACATTTTAAACTCTTTAATATGACAAAAACTATATCAGTTAACAAAAAAAAATGTCTTTTACCAAATCACATCTCTTATTTGCTTAAATTTGCAGCTCTAAGCTGAGAGTGTCTGTCACATTTTGGTCTGATAGGGATGTGCATAAAAACAAGTTGCAAAACGTATCAAATGCCAAAAAATTAACAAGTGTCTAAATCTGAGGCCCCCTTTGAGCTTGAGACCAAGGCCAAATGGCCCTCCTGGCCCCACCTCTGATTGGCCCTGAATTTTTGAATGTGGTTTTGTGACTACTCGCTCAATGTAGTTACTTAGCTCTTTTAATCTTTCCATATACGCCAGTCCCTTCAGACTCCATCTGTGTATAATAAAACAGTAAGACATGCATCTACACCAACAGTCCTAGACCATTGCAATATCAGAGGTAACAGTCAATCAACATCCTTACTCTATAGCTAATTTCTATGCTGCAATTTCATTGGCTGTAATGAGTCAATGATATGAGTATCATTCTCTTACCCTTATCTACAAAAATGGATCATATCATGCCATCAGTGTTTCAGTGGAAGTTCCCATTGAAGGAAATGATCCCCATTAAATAATCTTTGAAGAAAATTGACAGTTCTTCTAAAACACTGATGGCAAGATGTAGTCATTTAACAATTCCTTTAGTGCTAGGTGAATAATTTGTAGCAATTAATATATTAAACCATTTTTGCCTCTTTTCTATTTGCAGGTGTCTGCAAACAGCTTATGATTTCTCAAATTAATTCATTTTTGTAAATTTATTCTGTGAATACTTTATATGAGTCATTTGTATACTGTGGATAGTGCATGGGAAGTTCATTGCAAGCATTTGTATTCAAGTTCTGAGCTGTGTTTAATAATTTGGTTTGGATAGACAGGTCACATGGCATGCTTCTGTTATGTTGAGCATAACTCGCAGAATTCTAAATGGGGTGTGATCACAAGATCACAGTCAAAATAAGTTCATTTAAATATTTGAATGAATATTCACAAGATTGTTATGCAAATCTAGCAAATTACTAGAATATGGAATAGAATGGAACCTAGGAAAAATCAGTAGAATAAACATACAAGACTGGCAGATGCCAGAAGTAGTGTTACCATTCCCATGACAGTAATCACTAACATATACAATGAGACAGCTTACTTAATATGTTTTTATTTCAAATGTAATTCTCGGCAGCTCTGATTTCAAATTTGCAGATTGAACAGGCTGTATTAAGACCACATTTGATAATTAATACTAAAGAATCTTTCCCAACCTCACCTCATTGATTTCAGACTGCAAGTAAAGATCTTCAAACTGGATCCAGGTAGCTCCATTAGCTGACTTAAGTACAGCATAACCATAAGTTCAGATAGCATGACAGTTTTGTTGACAGCTTTATGATATGGAGAGGAGAGAGTGTAATACCCTACCCCCAAACACCTAAATCTGCCTAATCAATCATCCTCAGGCCTATTTTTCTCATTTTTCTTTACAATCTCCATTTCATAATGGCAATATCACATTCCTAGCTTCACATTTATAGAATACTGCATTTTTCAGGTGATTATAAACTCACTCTGACTTTGTCCTTGCGTCTTAAAACCCCACCTAAATTATGTAGGGCTGTTTAGATATGACTAAATAAATGCCAGGGGTAGCCAAATTTACTGACCTTCCGAGCCACATACAGCAATCTTCAAAAGTTCAAGAGCTGGGGCGTGTCTGCCAGGGCTCGGGGCTTCAGCCTCATGGGAGGCACCAGTAGGTGCACCACAAAATCCCCCTCCTGTCTGAGAAGAAGTCAGAGGCAATGCATGAGGGGGCGTGCCACATGCCCTCCCCCAAGATTTTTGCTAGGGTTTGCTGGCCCCACTTGGTCACATGGTACTGCAGGGCCCCTTCCCTGCACAGCAGCTGCTGGAGCCAGCAAGCTGGAGGCTGTGGCCCTGTGGAGAGTGAGCAGGAAACAGCTGGGAGCTGCAGGGAGAACTGCTGCTTTTGCTGCTGCCTCTCCCTGAGGAGCTAACGCAGTGGCCCCTCTCTGCAGCTCCCAGCTGTTTGCCACTGCCTCTCCACATGGAGCTAACATCTGGGAGCTGCTAGGAGGGGTCGCTGAAGGCAAAAGAGGGGCATTGACTCAGGTTGTTGGGGGGCGAATCTTTAAATTGTGCCCCCCTCTCTCAGCAGGCACCATTTGTCTCTGGCAGAACCCCGAGCCCTAACACCCTGCCGCAGGGCAGAAGCCCCGAGCTCCCCCCTCCCAGTCTGGTAGGTGGAGAATGGCGGGGCTCTGCAAGCTGTACTTTAACTGTAAAAGAGCTGCATGCAGTTCGCAAGCTGGGATTTAGCCACTTATTTTCAATTGAATTTCTTAAGAATAGAGCTCAAGCTATATTTTTCATTTGGTATGTGCATCTTGTTAAACGTAGGTCTTTGTGGGGGTTTAAATATTTGGTTTTCAAACTAACATTATAATCCACCTATCTCATAGTTCTTTTAATATCTTTTCAAGAACTTATTGGCCAAACAATGTGTATTCAAATTGCACAATTAATAAGATGACTGCAGAAAAACATTTTCCATTAATAAAATCTTGACGGTTTCAATATTTAGACTCATGTGGAAAGTCTTACAATACTATATGTTGTAATTACTCCTTAAGACTCATCCATTGTACTATGGGAATATCCATATCAATCTTCTGAGAATCAAAAACCAACTCTTCTCTCTATAGCTTCATGATGGCTGATCACTTTTTCATACGTAGCTATGGAATGCATCTTTAAGAGAATAAGCCAGTTGTTTTCACACTGTGGTATATGTAACTTCCAGTTATATGACATGTGGTTATTGAAATAAGAAAGTATTGTAACAACACTGATTAAAATTACAACATTAGTACACCAACACAGATGCTGTACTCAAGGTCTTAAAATTTATGAACCACTGAAATAAGCTGTATTGGAACCATTTCTCCATATAGTTATGCAAATCACAAAAGGTGCCTCTATACTCTGTTCAGAAGCAGGGAGGGACTTCATTTATAGTTCTCAGGACTTGTCTACACAGTGAGATAAACACACTAACTGGCCCACATAGACCTGCTGACGTGCACTAAAAGTTCCCTACTGTGCGTTAACATAGTACTGTTTGAAATAACATGCACTAGAGAACTTTTAAAGTGCGCCAAGACGGTCTACACGGGCCATTTAGTGCACAATACTTTAGTGTGCAGTAGAATTTACACCCCACTGATGTGCACTACTGCACTGCGTAGAAAAGCCCTTAGTTCCCTTCATTGTGAGATGTCTGAGGCCTGGCCTACATTTAAAAAAAAATCACACCCCTAACCGATAAAACTATTCTGGCAGAAGCCCCAATATAGACACTGTTATAGCTAACTGACATAGCTATATCGGCAACAGTACTTTTTTTTTTTTTGCCAGTAGAGCTTGTTCAAGGAACTGGTATATGTCATACCATTAAAATGATTCTGTTGCCAGTATAGGATACATCTCCACTAGTAAGGTTTAATAATATAGCTATATTGGCAAACACTTTCTAGTGTAGATGAGGCCCAAGTTCAATGTGAGCAACTTGCACAATTGGGGCCTTAACACATAATCTTTTATAAATGAATAGGAACCACACTATATCTTTATTTTATTTTCTTCCACTGTGAAACTGTTCATATTACATCCAGAGTAACAACAGTTTATTAGTCAAACTCCAGACATTTTCCAGAAAGAAAGGTACATATCCAAAAATAAAACATATAATTTTTCCTTAGGTTATGCCTTTTAGCATATTTTGTCTCCATCTCTTTCATGACAAAGTTTAACACAATGAAAGCTAAAGTCCATCCCAATCCTTTTAGTGTTTTCCAGTAATTTAAATTCTGGTGCAGGTTTTTTGTTTTTATTCCGCATTTTGCTGTGCAAGCTCAAAAATCGTTTTACTTTGAAAAAAGAATTGCAGGTATCTATTAGAGCAAATTGGATTTGTCTAGAGCTTAAATTATTTGGTTTTGACTACAGGAGACAAAGTGCTCAAATGCACTTCCTTTTTCACACACACGTCTGAAATCTTATTTTATCGCTGTTCCTCAGAAGCAATATCATCTCAATCTCACTGATGTCTATTTTACTGAACTAGGTCAGTTTATTGTAATTGCTACCCTCACTCTCCAATTACAGGTGAAGAATGCTCAGTTTCAGTTAGGCTACTGTACTCAAGGTTCTTGGGGGACCAACAGTCCAAATGTCTGTTGAGTGATAAATACAACTAAACATAGATCCTCGAAAAGGCTTCTAAATTAGCAAGGGGAAATGATACTACAGAGATGGGAGTCATATTAATAGGTAGGTAGGTAGGTAGGTAGATAGATAGATAATCAACAATATGGAGGAATTAACTGAACATGTGCTGGTAATTGGGAAATTCAGTGAAGGTGATGACAAGCTATTTAAATTCAACTTACTAAGGAATGGGTTCACTGAACAAAAATATATTAAACTTCAGGAAAGCTCCTTTTGGGGAATTAAGGAACCTAGCCAGCCTGGTGCATTATGAGGAAACACTGAAATCCATGAATGTGCAAGAAGACTGGGGAATTCTGAAAGTCAACAAGAGATACCTGGCACAAAAGAGCACAGTTCTTGGGGGGGGAGGGGGGGAGAATATATGGGGAAAGGAAACAGGTAACATAGTTCCATCAGGGATTGCTCAAAGTTATTGTAATGGAAATAAGTAATGAGAGAACACCAAACAAGCACTCTAAGTCAGAGCCTTGTAGAAAAAAGATAACTCCAGAAAAAGAGCAAACAGAGTAATTCTAGGCAATGTGGTGAAGGGGAATATGATTTTCTCCCAATACAGTATATTGTGGGAACCAGCAACAGCATGTAATGTATCATTAATAAATAACACAATAGCCAATATCCCCGTGTGTCAGACATTCAACCTCTCTTCAGTCAAAACCCCCAGGACTCCCACAAGGGAAGCAGCTATAGTGCTCCTGTCTTGGCTGGTATACGCTGGGCATGAACAGAGATTCATGATAGTAGCAGATAGGGTGTGGGTGATCTATGGCATACAGGCAAAGGCTGGGAATGGGGCAGCACACCCTTCCTGTTTAAAGCTGGGAGAATTTCTCAGAATATTGTCTTGCTGGAAATAACCAAACCACTAATGAGACAGTATTCAAATACTAAATAAGGCAAATATCCCGTTGTAACAACAACTTTTTCTCCTCCTCTTATTTACTCTTCTTCCTAATCATCCTAAATCTTTTCTTCATTTTTTCACCATCTATGTTTTCTTTGAAACTAAATTTTCTGTCATTGTCCATCCTTCTTAAATATTTCATTTTATTTTCTCCTCTAAAGCCCCTCTCCTTTGTCCCTCTAATTCCACCTGCAATTTTTTTCATTTCCCTCGATACCGCTCCATTTTCTCCCCCAGTTTGGTCTCTTCTGCCCCCTCACCTGATGCTCTTGCAATGAGGTCAAGATACTGCGGGTTCCTCTGAATGCAGGTGATGAGAGAAGGTAAATAGTTGACAGAGTGAACTTGTGAGTGTCAGTCTCCTAATGACGGTGAATATACAGCCTTGATTGGAGCAGTACCAGTAACAGGACATACTGGTGAGTGTGCACCTAATATAGTACATTGCACACAATTCTCCTTATCTTACTACTAAAAACAGGGTAACAAACAGGATAGGAAATCAGGAAAAATAAACAAAAATGACTAATGGGCTAGACAGATTGATTTTTTGGAACTAGCTTAAAGATCAAAGTGTGTAAAACTTGACTCCATGACAGCAGGAGAGGGTATGCAGCTGTCATCTATAAATATCTGAAAGGCCAAACAACCAGGAGGAAGAAGTATTGTTTAGAGTGGTCCCAGGAGATAAGTAGGAGTAGTGGGTTGAAACTGAGCAAAGAAAATTTTGGGCCAAACATCAAGAAGCATTTCTTAACAGTCAGGCTGTAGAATTGTTTTCCAAGGGAAATGGCGGAAGAAGTCCCACTACATGGGTCACTTGAGATTAGACCGAAACAAAGCACCTGCTGTGACAATTTGGTGAATCTCTTTGTAAAGCAGAAGGCTCACACCTTCAGTGGGATTCTGACGACTGTGCAAGAGCTGCTGGGGAGGCTTGGGGAAGTTTCAAGGCCTAGGCAATTGGGCCACAGGGTTCCCACTGCCAAGAGGGGTGTCACACACAAAGTCTACACCTGGAGTGTGTGTCTAGAGGCTCAAAGCCAGAGATAGTGCCTAAACTCTGCCCCACCCCAACAAGCTAAAGGCATAGGGATTCAGCATTTGGATCCCCTCACAACAGTCTCATGAGTGTTCAACAGGGGGCGCGCAACCAAAACTTGTGACACCTGCATATATTGTAGGCAACATTCCTTCCTTGGCAACCAGATAGTCTAAATGACCTAATGCTAACCATTTCTGATTTTTACTATTCCATTTCAATTGAATTCCCTCTATATTAAGGAAGCAGAGAAAAATAATCACACTCTGTGAATAATTCAAATAGTCATCCCCTCAAGTGCCTGATAAATGAAAAATACTTTTGCTTATAATAAATATTCATAAATGAGATAGGTAAAAATAATGAACAAACTGAACTATTCTCAGGTTTCTGTCTTTATTTACTAAGTTATTCTGAAGTATCAACCAGAAATGACCAATTTCCCTTTCCACAACATAAATCTGTGTTTGATATGGTAATAGTATATTTAAACAGGATTGAATGGATTTACATGACGGATGAATTAGAAGCACGGTATTCATTTCCAAATGTCTGTCATAAGTTCTCTAAGTAACTTACACAGCTGCCCCTTTTAGCAATGTGGAATAAGCAGAATTAGCAATAACAGAAAGATGGGAAGTATTAGAGACAAGTTAAATCTTATGAGAGAGTCCTCCAAAATTTGCCCAACTGAGTCCTCATTGGCAGATTTCAGAAACCCAAGAGCCACACTTAGTTTGTTTATAATTCTGGCTGCCCTCATCTTTAATACAGAGCTAGAGCCTATTGAGAGCACAAGTCTTAGACTGAGGTGTTCCACCTTGATTTGAGCAGCTTGCAGCAATAGGACACAATGAACAACTCCATGAGTTACAGTTTATCCATTTGTGTTGTATGAAGTTTATTCTGCCCGTGCTTGTCTTTTATAATTGTTTTACTGATTGACAATAAAAGAATATATCTTCTATTAGATTCATTCATTCTTTTTAAATCAATGAGGCATTTTTTGATTGCAATATTGTATTCTAAACAAATTCTGACAAAAGCCCAAAGATTACAGAGTTTTTTACATCTCTCACAGACAAATACACAGGAAGTCTGTATTCCTCATGGCTATTCTTGACTGATTCGGTAAAACACACTCCTATGGTTAAATTCCTAAAATGGGAAGGATGGTCTTATGGCTAAAACACAGGATTGGAGCCAGGTGATCTGAGAAGAGTTTCACTTCAGAGTCTATGCCAGGCTGAGCCAGAGTAGACTCTGGTGCTGGATGTCTATCAGCAAAATGTCTGCCTGACGGGTTACTCAGTGACCCATAATAAGTCATCACACATCCTGAAGGCGATAGCACTGGCCAACAGTAGGGACAGGCCTGCCAAGTGAAACACTAAATCAGTGCATCCTGGGTGCAGCTTCCACTTGTTGTGCTCCTATTGAGTTCCTGATGGATTTCAGAGTTGCGCGCCACTAAAATAACACCCAGCAGAGAACAAGAGTGAAAATATTCCTTGCTGTTCCCATGGGAGACTCCCCTTATGTTTGTAGCCACCCTCATTGATTGTACTTTCCTCTGTCAGTGGGGGTGCAGCTGCCCCTGGGGTATAGTCCCAGCTCTGATACAGCCTCTTGTGGAACCTTGGGTGGGTCTTTAGCCACATGATCACATACTAGTTTTCCTGATGGACCCCTGCCTCTGTCAGTGCACAGGATGAAAGTGGTCAGTAAAACAAACTGCTGCTCAGTATGTATTTTTACCTCATGTTGTGTGTACTCATGCTACAAACACTGCATACGATCCACCTCCTGCACTAAACACTGCAGGGGTCCTGTGGTTCTGCTTTGTTTACCATCCAAGTGCTTCAAGAATGGCACAAAACTGCTCTCAAGAGACTAGAGAATCTAGCCCTGTACTTCTTTTCTTTCTTTAACTACCTGAAAAGTAACTGGAACCTCACAACTCAAAGTAATACTGAGCTCATTTAGAATCAGGCGAAGGAAAGTAATTATTTTGTAAATTACAGGTCAATTGCAACCAGAAGGCTATAAAAATACACGACTTCAGTTACCCAATCTTTTTTATAAATAAAGATAATATTGACAAACTGGTAGGAGACTGAAGTGCTGAAAATAGTGGAAGTTACAACCAGTAATTAAAAAACGTATTTACGTATGTATGCTAAATACATACTGGATTTAATTAATAACACATGAGAACAATGCTGCATTGAGAAAAAAATGGCTCTTGGAAAATTTACCGTCTATGTAATGTGGATTCCTCACTGAATCTCTCTTATCTAATCAGAGTGCCATACTTCAAAAACAGTGTCTCTTGAGCTCTTATTAGCTGTCACACTAGCAAGACACTATATAAAAAACAGGCCCTTTACAAGCCCTGTGCTGTTAAGGTAAATACTCCAAACACACATTCTATATACATAAGATGAGGCTCTGAAGAAACAGTCAGAAAAATGAATGATTCCCCTAAGACATTATCCTTTAATCTTTTCATGCCTCAAGTCATTTCCCCCCTCCCACATCATTCACTGACAAAACCACTCATGCCAAAGAGTTGAAAACACTCTAAGAATAAAATAAATTATTAGTGTCTGATCCAACATAAATGTATGCAGAGTTTCAGACTGAATAAATGCCAGGAGATTATGGATGCTGGCTCCACTGCAGACTGATCTATTCAAGATAAACATCAGCGGATAGCATAACACCAACCCAACCCCTTTCCTTCCTTACAGAACCCTTCTTGCATACTTCTGTGGGCATTGTGCAGGAGATGGATAGGAGAGGGGTACAGGTGCAGTAAATTGTATCATCCCATGATACAAAGTTCCTTTTCCTGCAAATTTCCTGTAATTATAAATGGGGAACCATCATCAAGCAGGTGTGTTTCCAATGGGGTCACGCAGGGATTGGTTCTTGGCTCTATACCATTTAACATTTTTATCAATGGTGTGGAAGAAAACATGGAATCATCACTGATAAAGCTGGCAGATGACATAAAAACTAGGGAGTGGTAAATAATAAAGGGGATAGCTAAGTGATTCAGAGCAATCTGGATTGTTTGGTAAACTGGGCGCAAGCAAACAATATGAGTTTTAAGTCAACTGAATATAAATATATACATCTAGGAGCAAAGAATGTAGGCCATACTTACAGGATAGGGGACTCTTTCCTGGGAAGCAGTGGCTCTGAAAAAGATTTGGATAATCCGCTGAACATGAGCTCCCAGGGTGACACTGTGGCCAAAAGAACGAATGTGATCCTGGGATGCTTAAACAGGGGGATCTCAAGTAGAAGTAGAGAGGTTATCTCTACATTTGGAACTAGTGCAACCAGTGCTGGAATACTGTGTCTAGTTCTGGTGCCCACAATTCAAAAAGGATGTTGATAAATTGGAGAGAGCTCAGAGAAGAGCCATTAGATCAATTAAAGAATTAGAAAACATGCTTATAGTGATAGACTCAGGAACTCAATCTATTTATCATAACAGAAAGAAGGTTAAGGGGTGACCTGATTAAAATCTGTAAGTATCTGTATGAGGAACAAATATTTAATAATGGGCTCCTCAATCTAGCAGAGAAAGGTATAACATGGTCCACTGGCTGGAAGCTAAAGCTAGACAAACTGAGACTGGATATAAGGCATACATTTTTAATGGTGAGTAATTAACCATTGGAACAATTTACCAAGGGTCATGGTGGATTTTCCATAACTGACTATTTTAAAATCAAAATTGGATTTTTTCAAAAAGATCTGCTCTAGGAATTATTTGAGGAAGTTCCATGGCCTATGTCATACAGGAGATCAGACTAGATGATCACAATGGTCGCTTCATGGAATCTTGAACTCTATGAATCTGTTCGTCTTCCTATTAACACCATGCTGCCTAGAGCCTAGGAGTGTAGAACCCCAGGACAGTGAAAGGCACAAGCACTGGCTGTTCTATATGTAGCATCCTTGCACTTGTCCTCATCCCTACCCAACCTATTGTGTTCTCTTCTCCTCTGGTTTCTTATTTTAACTTCTAGATTGCAAGTTCTTCAGGGTGGAAACTCTGTCATTATCGGTTTCCATACACATCTATGGTTCCATACATGCAATCATAATAAAATTAATTAAAACATTACTAAATGTCTGGGAGGTCATTCTCCTTCTGGTGGATATTCTAGGGGGACTCACTCCCCAGACTGTTGAAGTGGGGCTAGGGGAGTTTACTCTGGTAACTCTTTTGTCCTGATGGGTCTTTCTTTTCTCTCTCTAGCTGAGCTACATCATGGAGCCAACAATCATGGAGATGTCTTCATGCCATCTGTCCTATTTAATATTCTTCATGGCTGATTCAGTCAGAGTTTGACTATAAATTTCTGTCTATCGAGGGATCTTTCATCACTCTCCTTCCCACGGGGACAGGCAGAGTGATTCCAAAATTACAAGGTTCTTCCAACACTCTAGGAGGGAGGTTTCATTTCTTTTTCTTTCCAAAAGCTGTTGCTATTAACTGGACTGGTATTCAAAGTATAATACTATGGGAAAGGTGGCAGTGAAATGTGTGCTAGGGATTACTGATATAATTACTTCATATGAAAATCTCCAGAGAAAGGGTTAAACATAGAGAACTTTGCTCAAAGGACCCTCAGTTATGGACCTGTTTTTATGATCTGGATGGAGACTCATCGAGGAGCCAGCTCAGCTGGATGTTAGTTATAGCTGAACCCATCTGAGGATCTCTTTTGTCTTGCACACCCCACTCTCTAGGCAGGTATGGAGGGTACCATAGCCTTTCAAGTACTCTGTTTCCCTGGAGCACACCAAGGGCCTGATCTGAAGTGCCCATCTGAAGCCAATACGAAGTGCCCACTGATTTCAATAGTGCAGGCTATAGTCCCAGAAGGACACTCCTTATGTTCTCCTAGGCCAGACGTAGGCAAACTATGGCCTGCAGGCCACATCCAGCCCGCGGGACCATCTTGCCCGGCCTCTGAGCTCCTGGCTGGGGAGCCTAGTCCCCGGCCCCTCCCCCACTATCCCCCCTCCCCTGCAGCCACGCCGCCGTGCAGGCCGTACTCTGGCCCGCCGCTTCCGTTGGGCAACATGGGGAGTGCAGCTGGCTCTGGCCAGGTGTTGTGGCTGCGAGCTCCTGATGCTGGTAAGGGGGCGGGGAGGTTGGGTAAGGGAGTGGGAGGTCCTAGGGGGCAGTCAGGGAGGAGGGGGCGGTTGGATGGGGTGGAGGTTCTGGAGGGGCGGTCAGGGGATGGGGAACAGGGAGGGGTGGGAGTCCCGGGGGCGCCTGTCAGGGGGCGGGGATGTGGATAGGGGTCAGGAGGGCAGTCAGGGGACAGGGAGCAGGGGGGGTTGGAT
The DNA here is from genome assembly GCF_028017835.1 of Emys orbicularis. Lineage (NCBI taxonomy): Eukaryota > Metazoa > Chordata > Testudines > Emydidae > Emys > Emys orbicularis. The sequence goes on along the minus strand of NC_088683.1, from coordinate 26,343,350 downwards.
AAGGGGGTGGGATCCCGGGGGGCAGTTAGGGGCAGGGGGACCCGGGAGGGGGTGTCAGGGGACGAGGAGCAGAGGGCGGTTGGATAGGGGGTGGGAATCTCGGGGAGGGGGGTTATCAGGGGCGGGGATGTGGACAGGGAGCGGGGGGGTTGGATAGGGGGTGGGAGTCCCGGAAGGGGGTGGTCAGGGGACAAGGAGCAGGGGGGTTGGATGGGTTGAGGGTTCTGAGGGGGGCAGTCAGGGGGCAGGAAGTGGGAGGGGGCGGATAGGGGGTGGGGACCAGGCTGTTTGGGGAGGCACAGCCTTCCCTACCCGGCTCTCCATACTGTTGTGCAACCCTGATGTGACCCTTGGGCCAAAAAGTTTGCCCACCCCTGTCCTAGGCAGAGGGGCTGCATTTCCAACCGGCCCTTGCATGGGCTGAGCAATGTGGAGGAAGATTGTTATACCTTTCTCCCACACCTCTGCATAAGAGCCTGTTATAATCTGACTCTTACCAGTAAAAAAAATCTTTAATAATTCACTCCAAAGGGACTTCTTGTGGCAGTAAGCAACATCTGGCCCTTAGGTCTATAATCTTCTTATCTTATTGTAATGAGAATAAGGTAAATGAGCATTCTTTTGGTTGGTCCCTTTAGACTTTATAAAAAAGATTCCATATATTTCCCCTTAACAGAACCTGTACTAAACCTCCTGATAACAAATAAAATTATTCCATAGCAGATGTTGTGTTTAAAGTTTCCTCAGATAGAAGTTCCGAGTGGAACTTTCAGCAGTAAAAGTTCTCCAAGAAAGTTACATTTCTCTCTCTCCTCCTTTCCCCTGCTCAGTCCTTTTCTGGCCAGTTGTTATTCCCAGAAGATTAAATATTTTGTCTTCTCTTCTTGGAAAGTGTCAAGAAATACAGTACAGTCTTTGAAAAATAAAGCCTTTGTGAACATTTTATTTTGTTGTTACACTAGAAATTTCAAAGATCCCAAAAGGCGGAACTCTAGGTATTTAATCTGATATAAAACATTTGAGATGTTAAAAGGCTGCTAGAAAAAGGAGGGTTACGCCATATGAACTTGTGATACCTAAAAGAAGAGACGTTAGGAAAAGTGTAGCTGTTTAAATGGTTAAAATCTAGCATAACACAAATAGAGATAATTTGGCTCCCTGAACCCTGTTCAAAGATCTTTTTGCATCCTAGGAGAGGGCAAAGTTAGCAGTGCTGCTATGTTTAACTGAGCCGTTTAAAGGGTTACTTTTATAAAAAAACGCTTTTTTAATTATCATGGGCCTGAGTCACACACACAGCTGTGCTCCAGCGGTGATGCACACCCAGTTTAGCAGGTTGATGGACGCTTTGCCTTACTGAAGCAGCACAAAGCAGCCAGAGCATACCAGTAAAACTTGACCCACACTTCCATGGGGTTGAACTATTCTATTTCTAAACTAGTTTTACTGTGCAAACTGATTTTGATCAGAGAGTTGTCCTTTCATCCTCTTCTCATCACTTTAAAACACTAGTAAGAATTAATCAATCTGCAATAGCACTGATGGAAAAAGCTAATAGTTAACATCTAAAGCCACCTTACCAGGATTTCAACACTCTGTAAATATAAGGCAGATGCTTTGGGCCAAATCCACTCCTCAGAGCACACTCCGTGTAAATGCCTGCAGCTGGAGCACGACTGTTGCCCCATGGGATATGAATGTGTGTGGTAGGGGTCCACAGATCCAATAGTCCTCCATCTTCAGATTCAAGCCACTGTAGGACACAACTGCATGGAGACTATCCGTATTTGGTGTCCCTTATCTGTATGCACACCATCAGTAACTGAGAAAGGGTGGGGGGGAGATGTGGCAGCTCGATTTGGACCAGACTCTCAGTTCCTGAGTCGTCTTATATTTCTCACTACAGAGCTCAGTGTGAATGAATCATAGAAGGTATGGAATCCCCCTTCAGGTAGTTGAAGGCTGCTATCAAATCTCCCCTCAGTCGTCTCTTCTGCAGACCAAATAAACCCAGTTCCCTCAGCCTCTCCTCATAAGTCATGTGCCCCAGCCCCCTAATCATTTTGTCCACATCCTTTCTGTAGTGGGGGGGGGGGACGGACAAAACAGGACATAATACTCCAGATGTGGCCTCACCAGTGCCGAATAGAGGGTAATAATAACTTCCCTCAATCTGCTGGCAATGCTCCTACTAATGTAGCCTAATATGCTATTAGCCTTCTTGGCGACAAGGGCACACCGTTGACTCAGATACAGCTTCTCGTCCACTGTAATCCCCAGGTCCGTTTCTGCAGAACTGCTGCTTAGCCAGTCGGTCCTCAGCCTGTAGCAGTGCATGTGAATCTTCCATCCTAAATGCAGGACTCTGCACTTGTCCTTGTTGAACCTCATCAGATTTCTTTTGGCCCAATCCTCCAATTTGTCTAGGTCACTCTGGACCCTAACCCTATCCTCCAGCATATCTACCTCTCCCCCCAGTTTAGTGTCATCTGTGAACATGCTGAGGCTGCAATCCATCCCATCATCCAGATCATTAACTAAATGAACTAAAGGATGCTTTCAGATTGATTATAGACTTTGCCCATGAACCTTGGTTACAGCTAACCAGGTGCACAGTACAAGTCAGGGAGTACTAAACTAGCTCTTTGTTACCTTTGCATTCTCCTCATCCTCAGCCAGATATGTGTCCCTCAGTGGAGCTTCCTACTGCCTAGAGGTTGCTCTACATTTTGCCAGCTATCCACAGCCCCAAAGGGGCATATGGCAGACAGGAATCACTGGGGATGCAAGGGCTCTCTGATACATCAGCACTGGCCAGTGTACGTAAGAGCCTTTGCACTGGTTCGACATTACTGGAGGATCCTGCTATACTGGCACAACCCTCCTTCACCTAACTATACCATCTTTAGTGTTGTTTTGCTCTGGCAGCATGATGTAAAGTCGCCTTAACACAGGGGAGCATCGAGTCATTGTATTCTATTAGCACATTTGTCCTTGCAGTTTTGATTGTAATTCTGTTGCTTTATTGGAAATAAATGGGAGCCCTCACGTGGCCAAAATAATACTCAAAGGCCTATTTTTGTCTTGTTTACACTAGATTAAATCAAGAGTTAATTTGGATTTAATTGAATTGCATTGGTATGGAACCAGTGTAAGGGGCTTGTCTACACAGGAAAGGGTTTTGGCATAAACTGCCTAGAATCCACACACAAAAGGTCTTTTTTTCCAGTTTATCTGGAGTCTTGTCCTGCTTAAATTAATCTGCGTTAGAAGTGACATAACTATTTCAGAATTAATTATGTCAGTATAAGGTTATTATGAGGAATGGAACCGGTTTTTGTTTGTTTGTTTGTTTGTTTGTTTTTACCAAGGAGGCCTCCACTGAACCCTGGTATATGCTGGACTATTTGACCCATTTGGAAGGCACCCAAGTGACCCTAGACCCTAACCAGTCAAGATCTCTTCAGCATGCTGAAGCCCATGCCCGAGGACCCAATCCAGCTCCACATAGGAAGGGCAGGTACTGAGAGAATTACCTGAGGTCTTGGTTTTGTCCTTCATGTTCTTGTGTTTGTGTTGGAGTCCCTTTGCACAGCACTGAGTTGTGTCCAGGAATACCATTTCTGCATTTTTTCTGTTGGCTGGTTGTAAATCTTTGCACTGCTGTGCATTGTACTCCTGTTAAGATGAGACTGGATGTGCTCTTCTCCCCAGAGGGCAAGGAAGTTCAGCACCACTTGGCAGGACCACGCAGAAGTGCAGCACAAATGTTATGATGGACTCTAGGAACGTGAACAAAGGAGTACACCTGGTTGTGTGCCAGCATTTAGGCAGGGAGGTGACATCCAGTCAAGATGATCCCAGAGCAGTAGAGGTCACACAGAGAAACAGACACACTAGTCCAGGTGTGAAGCGGTAGTAGTGGAGGACTGCCTGAAGTGGCATATCTAATTTGAAATAGGAATTCATAGATTCATAGATTCTAGGACTGGAAGGGACCTCGAGAGGTCATCAAGTCCAGTCCCCTGCCCGCATGGCAGGACCAAATACTGTCTAGACCATCCCTGACAGACATTTATCTAACCTACTCTTAAATATCTCCAGAGATGGAGATTCCACAACCTCCCTAGGCAATTTATTCCAGTGTTTAACCACCCTGACAGTTAGGAACTTTTTCCTAATGTCCAACCTAGACCTCCCTTGCTGCAGTTTAAGCCCATTGCTTCTTGTTCTATCCTCAGAGGCTAAGGTGAACAAGTTTTCTCCCTCCTCCTTATGACACCCTTTTAGATACCTGAAAACTGCTATCATGTCCCCTCTCAGTCTTCTCTTTTCCAAACTAAACAAACCCAATTCTTTCAGCCTTCCTTCATAGGTCATGTTCTCAAGACCTTTAATCATTCTTGTTGCTCTTCTCTGGACCCTTTCCAATTTCTCCACATCTTTCTTGAAATGCGGTGCCCAGAACTGGACACAATACTCCAGCTGAGGCCTAACCAGAGCAGAGTAGAGCGGAAGAATGACTTCTCGTGTCTTGCTCACAACACACCTGTTAATACATCCCAGAATCATGTTTGCTTTTTTTGCAACAGCATCACACTGTTGACTCATATTTAGCTTGTGGTCCACTATAACCCCTAGATCCCTTTCTGCCGTACTCCTTCCTAGACAGTCTCTTCCCATTCTGTATGTGTGAAACTGATTTTTTCTTCCTAAGTGGAGCACTTTGCATTTGTCTTTGTTAAACTTCATCCTGTTTAACTCAGACCATTTCTCCAATTTGTCCAGATCATTTTGAATTATGACCCTGTCCTCCAAAGCAGTTGCAATCCCTCCCAGTTTGGTATCATCCGCAAACTTAATAAGCGTACTTTCTATGCCAATATCTAAGTCGTTAATGAAGATATTGAACAGAGCCGGTCCCAAAACAGACCCCTGCGGAACCCCACTCGTTATGCCTTTCCAGCAGGATTGGGAACCATTAATAACAACTCTCTGAGTACGGTTATCCAGCCAGTTATGCACCCACCTTATAGTAGCCCCATCTAAATTGTATTTGCCTAGTTTGTCGATAAGAATATCATGAGAGACCGTATCAAATGCCTTACTAAAGTCTAGGTATACCACATCCACAGCTTCTCCCTTATCCACAAGATTCGTTATCCTATCAAAGAAAGCTATCAGATTGGTTTGACATGATTTGTTCTTTACAAATCCATGCTGGCTGTTCCCTATCACCTTACCACCTTCCAAGTGTTTGCAGATGATTTCCTTAATTACTTGCTCCATTATCTTCCCTGGCACAGAAGTTAAACTAACTGGTCTGTAGTTTCCTGGGTTGTTTTTATTTCCCTTTTTATAGATGGGCACTATATTTGCCCTTTTCCAGTCTTCTGGAATCTCTCCCGTCTCCCATGATTTTCCAAAGATAATAGCTAGAGGCTCAGATACCTCCTCTATTAGCTCCTTGAGTATTCTAGGATGCATTTCATCAGGCCCTGGTGACTTGCAGGCATCTAACTTTTCTAAGTGATTTTTAACTTGTTCTTTTTTATTTTATCTGCTAAACCTACCCCCTTCCCATTAGCATTCACTATGTTAGGCATTCCTTCAGACTTCTCGGTGAAGACCGAAACAAAGAAGTCATTAAGCATCTCTGCCATTTCCAAGTTTCCTGTTACTGTTTCTCCCTCTTCACTAAGCAGTGGGCCTACCCTGTCTTTGGTCTTCCTCTTGCTTCTAATGTATTGATAAAAAGTCTTCTTGTTTCCCTTTATTCCCGTAGCTAGTTTGAGCTCATTTTGTGCCTTTGCCTTTCTAATCTTGCCCCTGCATTCCTGTGTTGTTTGCCTATATTCATCCTTTGTAATCTGTCCTAGTTTCCATTTTTTGTATGACTCCTTTTTATTTTTTAGATCATGCAAGATCTCGTGGTTAAGCCAAGGTGGTCTTTTGCCACATTTTCTATCTTTCCTAACCAGCGGAATGGTATGCATCCACACAGTCTTTAAACTGGTATAACTCATTCCGGAATAGAGTTCCATCACTTCCAAAGAGGATTAATTAAATTTAGTGGGATAAACCACCAGATAAACTGAAAAAAGAACTTGTATGTGTGGATGCAAGAGAGTTTATGCCCCTCCAAAAAACTAAAGTTATATCAAAAAACCTTATACTGGTTTCACACTAGTGCAATTCCATTAACTTGAAATTGACTTACTCCTGAATTAGTTCAGTATAAACAGGAAAAGAAATAGGCCCCAGGTGTTGTCAGAGCAATATCCCATGTTCCCTATTGGGCTCAGTTCTACACAGAGTAAGGGAATGAGTGCTTTTGTTTTCTAATTTGGCTTAAATAACTACCATAATTTTGAATTAAAGTGGCAGCATTCACATGATAGTTGAAGTTATGTCAGCATTCACATCTGAAATGCCTAGTATTAAAGGTTTATAATCTAGTTGTATAATAATAAATTCTGGTTGTAATTTGTCACTCAGGATTTAAGTTTGGGAGCAATTAGAAATAGATAACACTTAATAGATGCTTTCAGTTAATTCATCTGCCAGTGCAGCAAAGTTCTCTACAATAACTTATTAATGCATTGCCTACTCTACTTTTAACTTGGGAGTGAACAAATTTTGACCCTTTCCCTTGCAACGTTGTTCCATAGTTTAATACAACTCATTGTCAGATAATATAACCTAATATTAAACCTAATCTTTCCCCTTTGTTACTATCTTCCCAGTTCTCCTAGTTATATAGTTCGGCGACCCTAAATATTTTTGCTCCGTCCTAGGGGTTTGCACACTTTAATTATATTATACTTCTCAATCGCTGCTTAAACAAGCTAAATCAATCCCTACACTGACTGATACTTTTTGTTGCCATTCTCCGAACTCCTTCAGTTTGTCAGTATCTTTCCGGTAATGACTGCCCAGAATTTTGGCAATGGGTCAGATCTGGGGCTGAGCTGAGAAGTGCTCTGTACAACTCAAGAAAGAGGGCATAACTAGTGGCTTTAAGCCACTTTTGGACTCCTGCAGATATTGGGACCCTCTGGGTATTGATCTAGTCACTGGCATAAATTAAAGCATCCTGAAGGCTGTTATAATTTACACTGGCTGCCAACAGCTGAAGGGGCTGTTTGAGCAGCTGGGTATAAACGGTGCAGCATAGGAAGCCCTGCTGCTGTAGTTCTATACCACTCAAGGACCCCTCCATACTGCAGAATCCAGCTGGGCATAGTCAGGGAAAGGGATGAGGGCCAGGGAGTTCTACATCTGGCTGATATTCTCTGGGGCAATTATCAGCTGCTACAATATAAAGCAGCCCTGAAACTACTACAAAATGTGCCTTGGGACTGGCCTTGGTGTATGTGTGTGTGTCATATAAAGGCCAGTCTCCTCAAAAGGAAGATCTTCAAGAGTGTGTCAGTGTGTTAAGCCCTGCTTCATGTGGAGGTGTGTCTGAATTTCCCTGGTGTCATTCATTCCATTCCGGATGTCAAAAATAACTTTTATTTCTATTACAAACGCACATGGACATTGGGTTATACTCTCCCCACTCTGTATCAATGATCAGCTTCTCACTTCCTTCTCACTGCTACTTGGCCCACGTTCTTTGACTCCAGTGGGCCCTTTCACACACAGGTTTCTCCCCAAAGAAGTGCTGCCCTTTTACTCATGTTTTGTATGCAAATCCACTGCCCAATCCTCAGTAGCACTCATGACACTACCTACTACGAAAGGTACTATTTCAACACCAAACTAATTGCTGTCAGCTCTTTTCATGCAGCATAGTTCAAGACAGAGAAATTAATTGTTAAGCTGTACAGAGACAGAACGCCAATTATTAAAATCATCAATATTTATCCAGCAGGTAAAATTCAGATCAAACAGGATGGGGACATCTGTCACACCATCTTTACATTTCAGAAGTTGAAAACTATTCTGCAGAAGTTACTTGTGAAAGTCACATTTTATGTCTGAATAGCACAACTAAAGAAAAGCCTTGTTTTCTCTTTTCTTTTGGAGGATAAGGAAGTGGGGGGAGGGGAGGTGGAGGGGGAGGACACAGGAATTGTGTTTATTAAACTGTAATTCCTCACCTACTCCTTGCCCTAGTAAACATCAGTGCATTGAACCAAAAAACAAAACAAGGGCACAGATTGATGCCTTTCAGTTCATTAAGTAAGAAGCAGAAGAGAGTCCCTTATAATCTCCAGTACATCCATTGAGATGGACCTGGTGTTACACTGTGCAGCATTTCAACATTTCCATTTCTGAAGGTTCTACCTCTTGCTTTTTTTTTTTTAAACAATCCCTAGCCCTTCATGTTTAAAGTTCTGCAATATTGAAAGACAAGGGCCTGATTCTGCTCTCACTTCCACTTGTGTAAATCAATAGCAATGCCATTGAAGCCAATAGAACTACACTGGTGTAAAACTAGTGAGAGAGCTCAATCAGGCCATAATTCCCTGGCTACATTTAAGACCTGCTCCTTCACCCTTTTAGTAGTTATCCATGCTTATAAACTGCTGGGTCTGAAAAGTGACCATCACAATTTTGCTTTGGGGGGGCCCTTTCAGCGTGGACCTCACTCTCCGCTGCAGTCTGTCTAATTTCATTTCCTCCCTGCTTTTAAAAACACTTCACTTATAAAAAGATGGTTTTAGAATGATCATTATTATCACTGTATTAGTAGCTATATCCATACCCTTTCAATCCATTTACTCCCCTTTTAAAATTGGGCCCTTTCACTTGCTTCTATGTGTTTGGTTTAAGAGGGTGGCATTTTATTACACTGTATTTGTTTCATTTCTTTTGTACAGCATTCCAAGTGCTTTGGCAGGAGGCAGCATTATAGAAATACAATCACTGGGCCAAAACTTGCATTTCTAACTCCACTATTTAAAAATTGAATAAGGAGCTTAGGAGCTTGCTAATTATTAATATAATAATGATAATCATTACAATGCAATAATAAATAAACTAATGCTTATATGGAATTGTAGCGAGGCGGTGGGATACCCCACAGCCCCGCTGAGGGCCGAACCTCCCCTAATACCGACGTGGGCGGAGCCACCGGGTCCAGTGCCCGCCCCTCAGAGGTCACGGTGCTGACCCAGAAGTATAAAAGCCCGCTTGCAGAGCTCAGTGGAGCCCACGCCGGCGGAGAGAGCAGACGTCTCTGGCCGAGCTCCTGCTTGGGAGACAGCCGCAGGTCGCGACCAGCCTGCTGACTTACCAGGCCTGCCGAGCCTACCCCTCGCCCGCTACCCTGAGGAGGATTGGCCAAGCCTGCCCCGTGCCAGCTACCCCGAGGAGGAGCCAAGCCTGCCCCGTGCCAACTACCCCGAGGAGGAGCCGAGCCTACCTCTCGCCCGCTACCCCGAGGAGGAGCCAAGCCTGCCCCGTGCCAGCTACCCCGAGGAGGAGCCGAGCCTGCCCCGTGCCAGCTACCCCGAGGAGGAGCCGAGCCTGCCCTTCGCCCGGTACCCTGAGGAGCCGATGCTGGTCGAGAGCACCGAGGACACTAGGACGGCCCAGGTACCATACGAGGGGGAGTGTGGAAGTAGCCCGGGGGCAGCCGATCCCAGTCTGGCTGCTGCACTGCCAGAGCCGATGTCAGTGTGTTGCGGCCAGGATCCCCACTGACAACAGCGAGTTTCCGCCGCTGCTAGGGCCCCGGGCTGCGATGCAGTGGAGTGGGAGGGCCTGCGTCCCCCCTGCCACCCACTCCTTGGGTGGCAGACTCCCCCTTTTTCCCTGGCCTAGAGAGGCTGGGCCATTGATTGACTATCTGCTACTGACCCAGCCCCTGCTTAAGGGCCTGGGCCTCTGACTGACTATTTGCTTGCTACCCCACCCTGACCCAGGGCCTGGGCTGCTACAAACTGACCCAGCCCCTGCTTAGGGACCGGGGCCTCTGACTGACTATTTGATTACTGCCCTGCCCTGACTTAAGGCCTGGGCTGCTATAGACTTTGCCTCAGCCCTTGCTTAAGGGCCTGCGTTCGGACCTCTTGGCTCAGCCCCTGCTTACGGGCCTGAGCCCCTAACTGTGGGTCTGCGGTCCCCGACTGCCGCCGGACCAGAGCAAGGCGGTGGGATACCCCACAGCCCCGCTGAGGGCCGAACCTCGGCCTAAAACTACTACAGGAATTATCCATCATGCGGATTTAAAAGTCATGCTAATATTAAAGCTGTATGGATGGTGAAAAGGCTGAAGATGTAGCGCTGAATGATGCCTCTGCAGAAGATGAATCACAACTGGGAACTGGAAAGGGGAGAGGCAGCATGACCACCCCATCCTCCCACTTCCCACATTCCCTAGGGCTATATAATAACAATGTTGCTTCCATAGTATTTACAAATGAAAAGATGCCAGCCATCACCTTATGTAATCATTTGTAAAACAACTGAAAATTATAGTGTCCTCAAATAGAGGGAAAACATGGCAAACCAGGATTTCATCGAAGGATATGGGCACAAAGAACATCTTGAAGGAAATACACAGTCATCTTATTTAAAGTATATTCCTTAATTCAAGAGTTCTGAGTTAAAAGTGAAATTCTAATGTTTATTCTACTGCCACACATTACCCAAATAGTAGAATAGTAGGGGTGAAATCCTGACCTCATTTAAATCAATCAGAGTTTTGCTGCTGACTTCAATGAGGCCAGGATTTTAATCTACATGTAGCGGTGTTGGGAATGGTTAAGCAATTTCAGTTAGTCTCTGAATATTTTACTATGTAGGAGAGTTTTGCACAATTTAAAGAACCCACCAAATGATAAAGAGTGGATTTCTGTGGCACAGATAAACTGATTATTCCTCACAGAATTAAATCGGAGACTTTTCCTGTGCATAATGGCAACTAAAGGGTTAATAAGAAAACTGCCTGTCTGCTCAGCTGGGGTTGATTGGTGGCTTCAAAACAGCTGTAAAGAGGAAAGGGCTGCCTGGCACAGGGGTGGGGTGGCTGCAGGGCCGGCGCAACCCATTAGGCGACCGAGGCGGTATTTCGGCGGCGGGACCTTCCGCCACCTCTGTGGGGGGTGGCATTTCGGGGCGGGACCTTCCGCCGCCTAGGGCAGCAGAAAAGCTGGTGGCGCTCCTGGGTAGCTGCCAGGAAAGGAGAACCCTTGAGCAGACTGTCAAGGAGCTGCCATCGAAGTCTACTGTCCAGAAGGAGAATCTGGGGAAAGCCTAGAGAGGAGGCGAGGTGGGAAGCAGCTCAGGGAACAGCAAGGGACTGGGAGGAACTGGTTCTATCTGCTTCACACAGGGGCCTGGAACTGTCCATCCTTTGCCAGGGTCATGGCACTCCTGAATCTTTACTACCTCAAAAGGGCAGAAACTAATAAGGGCCTGGCCAGGGGGCTGGGGTCATAACAAGAAATCAATAGACACAGAACTAAATGATTGATAGCAGGAAGGGGAGAAGCTGTCAGACTTGGTGTAGCACTCCATAGAGCCACAAGAGGGTGCCAGCCGGTAAAGGCAGCCTTGGAATGCTGTGTTAATTTAACATACTTGATTTATCAATGTTTTTGTCATGTTTTTCACATCCTTTTATAGCTCTGAACAAGCTTTTCTATGCTTGTATTTACAGTGCTGCTCCACACCATCAACATCTATTTTCTATGTATAAGATATCTGTAATGGGTATTTATACCTGTGCATATTCTCTGCAAGCCATATTTAGAGCAAATATCCCTATCCTGACAATATTTGTTGTTTCTAATACTGCTCTCACGTATGCTATTTTTTTAAAAATGCCATTCTGTCCATTATATACACTGTTCTTCAAATCCTTCAATATTCTTTATATTTTATAATTATGTTTTACAAGCAACAACAGTCTAAATGCAATGTGTTAAAATGCATTTGTGTTTTAGAAAAAGTTATTACATTTCTATTTATGCACATTAACATTTTTCTGAACATACATTTCATAAGGATTTTCATTCCATGGACTTAGTATACGGACTACAAAGTTTCGTTGACATATGGAGGCAGAAAGGTCTATCAAGTCAGTTATCCACAAATTAAGTCTCTGAACAGGTCTTGACAGGTCAGAGATGAAAGTGTACTGAGCCAAGCCTTTCCATTTAAAGGGGGTGGGGAGAGAATAAACACAGATGTCGTCTTGTTTACCAATCTGCAATGCTTAACCCTTTGCTTTGTAATTTATTGATATGAAGTCTGGGATCATCTATGAATCCATGGCTGCCATTTTTCAACATGCCATGGCCTGGAACTTCACTCAAAAAGTAGAGCTAGAACTCAGATCTTGCTCAAAAAGCACAGTAGCCTGCCACCTGAACTGGAAGGTCTCCTTCAGTGTTACAGCAATATGGGGCCTATGACACACAGCTGAATAGTTCCAATTCTATACAGTATAAGGCAATGATACATATACATACACACTAGCCATCCATTATAGTACTATTATTTTACCTCACTATGTTACCTGAGTATAAACTATATTTTTCCCTGATATATATGATGTTTAGTATCTCATACTGTGCTAGCCAAATACTGAAGTCCTTTACTCAATAAAGTCAATAGGAGTTTTGTCTAAGAAAAACAAAGTAAGGCCTTCTGGATTTGGCCCATTATCACCAATAAAAGCCTGTTAACTATAAAAAGACCATAACATACATTTGCTGATGTATTGCAGGAAAAGAAAGAAGCAATTCACTTACATATATACAGATAATGCTCTGCTGGATTTCATGGAAGCATTATTACACACTTGGGCCCACTAATTCTCTTACTAAAGTCAATGGGAGTTTTGTCATTGACTTCAAGAGGAGCAAGAGCAGGCCCTTTCTTTCTTCTGCCACACGTACAGCCCTGGAGACTGAACTCCTGTGTTTTGCCACAACATTTGCAGCAGCAGTTCAAGCATTTTCACAGTTTTAAAAGAATCCACAAATACAGAGATGGCAAGGTCTTTTCAGCAGGAGCTCAGGAGAACACAAATAAAAGTGAGCAAAAATAGTCACACTATTTGGCAAAAGTGCAGAAAAATGAAAACTAAACAAAAATCATGTTTTTATCAAATTTGTGAAAAATGGAAAACTGTATAGTTTTAAACACAGAATTATTGAAAAAATATGGAACTCTCTGGCAATTTGCTGTTGTCACAAGCGTGACAGACAGAAGTAAGAGGCAAAGCCTCAATGGTGAACAAGTCAAAAACATCAAATTTTCCTGACACACCTTGGAGTCTATTTCAAAACCGCCGACAGTCGGAAGAAAATGGCACTTTTAGATTGTAAATTATTTGGGGCAGGGACCTCTGGAGATAGTGCAACATAAGATAATGCTGACATTCTCAACACTGTGCTATGCTGCTTTCCCCACAAGAGGAAATTTGCAGGCAACTGTCACTAAGAAGCATGTCTAGTCATTTGCGTGTATATCACCTAGCTCAATGTATCCTAAAATGGAACCTTCGGTCACTCCTGTGATATAAATAATAATAAATCAGCCACTTCCTGGGGAATCCTGATCCCTGATGATGTCCCTCTTGTAATGACAACAGTTGCCATTGATCTGGCAACTGTATCCACTGCATCAAGTGCTGCTTGGAGACCTATCCTGGTCATTAGCATTGACTAGAGATGTGAAGTCCTCACAAATCTGATTGGGCAGCTTATCCACAAAGGCAAACAGTCTTTCATGTATGTGGAAGTCATACCTGGCCAATATGGCCTGATAATTGGCCATGCAAAAATGCAGGCTCGCTGAGGAGTAGGATTTCCAGCCAAATAAATCTAGTCTCTTTGGCTCTCTCTTTTTTGGTGTGGACCTGAATTGTTTTGCCTTTTAATTCATCACTGTGACCACAAGGCAGGATGAGGTAGGGTGCACGAAAAGAATTTCACACCCTTGAGAGGCACTTGGTATTTTCTATATGCCTTGTGAGAGGTAGTCAGTGCTGAAGCAGGTGTCTGCCACAGGAATCTGCAAGGATCCATGATATTCCCATTGATACGCAGTGTTATCTTTCCTGATGAGGAGGCCGAAAGTATGTTCACCAACCTGTGTCCCTATACCTTTACCTCCTCAATAGGGATGTGGAGGGCCTCAGCCATTATTTTTAATGGATCTTGGAAACCGTTATAATAAATTTTGGGGCCATGGGTCAGGGGACGAAGAGGACAGGGTGCTACTACGCTACAAATAGCTGCATAGACATAGCAGCTCGGGCTGGAGATTGGACTCTGAAACTTAGATATATCCCTCGCATGACCAGAGGTGCCGACTTTCTAATTTCTCCGGGGATGCTCGACCCCTACTCTGCCTCAGGCCCTGCCCCCACTCCACCTGTTCCCTCAAGGCCTCACCCTGCCCCGCCTCTTCCTGAGCATTCTGCCCCCTCCCCTGAGCATGCCCCACCCTCACTCTGCCTCTTCCTACCCCCACTCCTCCCCTCCCGGCAGGCAGATGGCGCTGGGAGGGTGGGGGAGGAGCTGATCAGCGGGGCTGCTAGTGGGTGCTAAGCACACACTATTTTTTGCAGTCGGCACCCATGTCAGAGGGGCAATGTTTGAATCCAGGAGAACTGGACAGCACCATACCAGTGGTGAGCAGAACTCTAAGAAGTAAAGCTACAGGCAACCAAACAAAAATAATTAATAACTATGAACTATAAACTAAACTGTAAAACAATTAAGCTATCAACTACAGTAGAAAGGTTGGCAGTCTCTTGACTAGTCAGAGCTCCGTCTCTAAGCTGTGAGAGGAACTGAATGGGGGCTGGTATACCTTGGCCTTATGTGTCCTTGCTGTGGAACATGAGGATTGAAAAACGCATAATGTCTTATGAGTACTGCTGGCCAAAAAGACTCCAATCTCAGGGGTCACAAGGTGCATGAACACCATAAGTGGAATGTACATACGGACAAGCACTCAAAGGAGAATGCAACAATGTCCATCTGTAAGCCAGGCGTACTTTCCAGCACATTATTTGTCTAGTTTCCATGACACACATCATAATGGGAGGCCTGTGCAACAGGGACAGGATTTGTACAGAGGTAAGTCTTATGGGTTTATTTTGGTTTGTCTTTGGCAAATGCCAAGATTGCCAAAACCAATCAGGGAGTGATGTATCGGACATTGTGCTGCCTTGCTTTGGGCCCTTATCCAGCTAGAGTCTCAGCAGACTGGTACATTCATGCAGTGCTTCCCAACCAACAAATTCAGAACATTTCACGTTGCTGTCCACTCAGCTTCTGATAGCTGGTATTAAAAGACACTTCTCCGTATCCCTCAAGGAAAGCAAAAATCTTATGATTTAATTTGAACTAGCAGGTCAACTTCTACAATGTTGCTACAAACTAATGAAATTACATTGTCAAGCAATGACAGACCTGTTCAAAACATATGTAGCTTTAATTCAAGCTTCAAAACCTAAATTAACATAAAGAGACCAGCAGAGATGGCTCAACATTCAATGAAGGTCTGATGAAGGTAACACTGCACTATTACCTTACCTTTCTGTTATTGGTTATGCAAGTTTCTCCCTTAATGTCACACAGTGAAAAAGAGAGGAGAGGGAAAGAGATGCATTTTTCCAGTTATTTGTCTTCCTTTAATGGGAACTCTTCTTTGCTATAATTTGTGTATTGATCTAGACCTTTATGAAAATTTATTTACTTTTCAATGGGTACTTTGTGCTAATTAGGTGAGAAAGAATTACTTTCCTTCATGCTCTTTATAATAGAGCTAATGATTTTCTTTGGTGTGAACAGCTCTTTATTTATCTTGAGATGTTTTTCCTGATTGGAACAAAGTCAGGATAAAAGTAATCATTGATATTCTTATCACATGGTACAAATATGGGGCCATATCCTGCAACTGGATCTGTCCACACAAGGGTGACCAGACAGCAAATGTGAAAAATCAGGACAGGGAGTGGGGAGGGGGGGTAATAGGAGCCTATATAAGCAAAAGACCCCAAAATCGGGACTGTCCCTATAAAATCGGAACATCTGGTCACCCTAGCCCATACAGAGCTCCCTGCAGGAGTGGGCCATATTTTCAATCAGAAATATGGTATGTTTTTAATGTTACAATCACTATTGAAGATAGCTGAAATACAGATATTGATCCTTTCACTTTTATTTTTAAATACTTCTGTTTAAAACAAACATTTATTACTTTTTAGTGCAGATTTTGGTTTCATTACCGTTCCGGCAACTGACCGATTCACAAGAGTTTAGCTTTTAGGATGGGTATGTTTTGGAACACATTTGAAATCAGATGAATCAACCATGCCCCTCGGGGAACATTGCTCTGCATTAAGTTGCTAGCTCTTCTCCCCTTAAACAGACATTTTCTAACACAGCAGTCACTGAAAATCCCTATGTATTTGACAGATACATAAATTAATGAATTCTTTTAAGTAACTTTACAAAGCCCAAGAGACATGATATTACAAAGCCTTCCTGCTTTACTTAAAAAGTGCTGTCTCAGCATTCAATGAACACTGATATTTATAGGATCATCAATATTGTATAAGCAGGGGAGAAGTGTCCAGCCCTACAACTGTTTTCTCATTGAAGACTTTGCTTTGTCCTGTAAATGTGCTAAATAAGCAATTATTTGTTTGAACTTCATCTACATTGCCTCAGGTACTTGGCATAAGGAATTAATGTTTCTTTTATAAAACTTCAGAGTATTATCCTGTTGGGCTGCATGACAATTTGTATGAATACTTAGTGTTAGTTTTGCTCTCAGTGTCTCTCTTAGCTAGAGTGATTATTAAAATTACAATGAACCCATCTGCATTTTAGCTTTTTCATATGAAAATATTTTCACAATTGCCATCTGGCTCCTCATAAGTTTCAGATAAATGTAGCAATGACACATTTGTAATGGGATGTCCTAATGCAATTCTGTTAGATCGGAAAAAACATAAAGAAAACATAAAACAGATTTAGCAATAAAAATGTACTTACCTTCATATGTTCCACTTTCTAAGAGAGCACCACTTTTCTCCAGTTCCATAAAATCTTCAACAGTGATGAAAATATAGTCCACACCCGGGACCTCCCCCTCCTTATGTGGCCTTGTGGTGCCTAATAATAAGAGAGAAAGCCATCAAAATGATCGTTATCAAGCATATATTAACTGATATTTGATATCTGAAAAGTACTCCACAGCCTTCATTAATACTTGCACTGTGCTAGTCCTATTGTATGGTTTGAGAAAATGATAGGGTGGTAAATTAAATGTTTGTACTATAGAGTGCATCTTTCTTTCCCATGTTATTTGCAAAACTGTATAACTCTGACTACCTGGATTTTCAATGTAAATATGGACACTGGTGGAGGTGTGCGAGAGCCATTTGGGATTCTGGGCCAGATTTTCTTAGGTTCCAGTTTACATACCTCTAGCTAATAAAAAAGTATAATTCTGCTGTGCTTATTGAGGTCACCACTGAGATCAGGAATTCATATGTAAAATTAGTCTTTTTTTATTTATGACTACCACATTTTCTGCGGTTTTAGAAAAACCCAAACAGTTATTTTAATGTATCAAAGTCTGCCTCTGCTCTCTACAATTTTTTTCTTAGAGCATTTCATGTCAGGATTGTAATCTGTGTGATCAACTTTATGGATAAATATTAAAAATATATTTTTACAGTGGAGCCATGGTAGTGGCTCCGCAACTAACGACTTAAGACACTTTTCCTTTATAAGTCTGATTTTGATCCCACAGCAACCTCAACTTTCAAAAAGAGAACTATTTTTGGTTTAACATTTTGTACGTGTGATCTTGTTAGGTGATAATTTTTGAGTTGTTTGAAGTGGATCACACAAGGTGTTTAGAGATCTGAATCTTTTAAAACAACTGCTATCTTTTTTTTTTTAAAACAAGATTTCAATTTTGGGGGTGGACCGAGGTAAGGGGGAATCCCAATTCTAAAAAACTGGCACACAGGGTATACATAAGTATGTTGGATGGACAATTCTGAAGTTATTCACTGTGGAAAAACTGACTCCTGGGAGCCCTGCACGTTCGCCCAAGATACTAGACTTTGTGATGAGTGATGAAAACCGTTGGAACACATCTATGCAGCTCCTGAGCTCCACAGAGGAAAGTTTAATAAGCACTCAGGAGTCAGGTTTGTCAGGAGAGAAAATGTAGCACTTTTTATTAACTGCACAAAACACTGAGGGCCCAATCATGCAATGCTCATGGACACCTGTGCCTAATATCATTCTGAGTCTGCTCATGCTCTGAAAAAATCCAGGTTAGACTAGGGATGCTCAGAGACTTAATATAGGGATAACAACAAGGAGTCATGACCCTGCTTTGAATAAGGAATTTTTGGTGCATTGAGGTTGTGCTGTACTTAGTCATAGCATTGGGAAGCACATAATACAACACGTAGGAAGTTTTAGTTCATTAATTGCAAAGAAGACAATTATCAGAAATTACTAGAAAAGATATAGTTAAGGTTATAAAGAGATTATCTATTTTAAAAAAACCCAAACCTAAATAAAAATGCTATTTTTTACACACACACAAAAAAATATCTAAAGCTAGGCAATTCGGTGTCAATTTAGCAAAAAAAAAAAAAAACATTTGAAAGTCGAGAAAATTTATCAGAATTTCTGGGATTACTCTTCTGAGTTTCAACAACAGGCTTAATTTCCCCTCTTGTCTCTATCCTGATTACAATCTCTGATCACCATTCCCTATTTAAGTTTCACGGTTAGACTACAAATCTCTATTATCTCACAGAAAAATCTATGTAATCAACCCCCTAAATTGGATGCTAGAGACCGAACCCTTCCCCTCTCTCATCATATGGACCAAAGACCATAACATCAGAGCCATTATCCTTCATATATGGTCCACATAAGACACTGTGCTCATCTGAGTCAACTATTGGCTAAATATACCAACTCTACCTAATCCACCTTCCCCAGATCGGTCAGAATACATGCTCCAGATACAGATCGACTTGTGCAATCTCCATTCTGAACATACGGGCTATTACCTGCTCCCCACAACTCTGTCTACACATGTGTGAGATCCCCCTGTACCTGATATGGCTATTATATAATCAGACAACAAAAGGACATACCACTATAATTCAGATAACCAACAGGGAGTGCTTAACCTTTTTCATGCAGCCCTTAGGAATTATGCTCCACCAGCTTCTTAGTGATAGTTGCCTCTAACTTTCCTCTTGTGGGAAAGGAGCATAGCACAGTGTTGAGAATGTCAGCATTATCTTATGTTGCACTATCTCCAGAGGTTTGGGGTTATGATAATAGATGTGCTACCCACTTAGGACCCACTGTAGTATAGCATCAATAGACTGCCAACTCTTCAATATTCACCACTTTCCCTCTGAGTCACTACTGAACAAATTCCCCAGCATTGTGTTAAGAAACACTTCATGGCGAAGGTGCTGTCTTTTAGATGAGACATAAAAACACAAAAATGTAGTCATTAAAAACTCATGACACTTTTCCCAAAAGTGAAGGAATGAACACGATGTCCAGGCCAAATTCCAACTAGGGTATTACATTCTGCTTACTTAACTTCCCCTTTAAGTTTTCTCTGTGTGTCCTAAATTGTTAAAGTGCTGCAATGTTTTATTCTGGAAGTAGTCGCAGTTCATGTCAGATAAGTGATCTCAATGTACAGTCTATAATCTGTCTATAGACTATAGACGTCTATAGACAGATTATTATTGCACGTCCACCAATGTTATATATGCCATCATGTGCCAGCAATGCCCCTCTGCTATGTACATTGGCCAAACTGGACAGTCACTACGCAAGAGGATAAATGGACACAAGTCAGATATCAGGAATGGCAATATACAAAAACCTGTAGGAGAACACTTCAACTTCCCTGGCCACACAATAGCAGATGTTAAGGTAGCCATCTTACAGCAAAAAAACTTCAGGACCAGACTCCAAAGAGAAACTGCTGAGCTCCAGTTCATTTGCAAATTTGACACCATCAGATCAGGATTAAACAAAGACTGTGAATGGCTATCCAACTACAGAAGCAGTTTCTCCTCCCTTGGTGTTCACACCTCTACTGCTAGCAGAGCACCTCACCCTCCCTGATTGAACTAACCTCGTTATCTCCATACTGATTTATACCTGCCTCTGGAGATTTCCATTACTTGCATCTGAAGAAGTGAGGTTCTTACCCACGAAAGCTTATGCTCCCAATACTTCTGTTAGTCTTAAAGGTGCCACAGGACCCTCTGTTGCTTTTTACAGATTCAGACTAACACGGCTACCCCTCTGATACTAGTCTATAATCTGTATCTCCGTTTGTAAAACATTCTGTGATTGCACATTTCAAACTATGTTACCTTGCACTGGAAATCCCAATTTGCAAATTGCTACGCTACCGTCCCTTAAGCCTTGGCTACTCAACACAAGCAATGGAAAATCCTACTGAATTACATTTCAATCTTGGATCAAAATAGAGCAAATAGAGCTGTAGTATGCAAAGCAGCTAGCCCTTTACCTTTCACAAATACTAAAAAAAGAGAGAGAAAAGAAGCAACTTATTACCATACCTATCGTTGGTCACTGAGCAGTGAGTCTCAGGTATGTCTCAGGATTTGAGCAAGGGTACAGGATTGGTCCATTCTTCCTGCATGCCACAGCATTGGCCCAGTTTTCCCATACCATTTTTACATGGGTGTAACACCACTGATCTCAATGGATTTCCTCTTTAACTGCACCAGTATAAGAGGATAAGTAAACCCTATAAACAAACCCATGAGCATTCCTGGATTAAAATATTATTCATTGTAGTCTTTTATTCTACTGCTTTATTAATATAACAACAAGGAGGTTTACTTTATTACTAGCTACAGAAAGCACTGTGTGCACATGAACATCTTGCTCATCTCTTTGCAAAAACAGGATAATCTCCTTATGGAGACACAAACCTTAAGAGAACATACTTGCTACTGCTTGTAATGTTTAGCTTATTACTAATGTAGAAAGAAAATCACAAGGAGGCCAGCTGCCATGTTGTTAGGATGGTAGTTTGAGAAAAAAATTTAATCCAGTTCCAGTTCCATAACAAAAGGCCCGGGGAGTGTCAAGGACACCAAGAGGAACATGTATGAGGGATATTTATGACAACTGCAATGTGGGGACACATAATCCCCACCCCCACCCTCAGCCCTTTGTTCCTGATTAATTAGAGAGGAGCAGAGGGCAGTTTGCAGTTATAACTGATTACTCAGTGCACGCGTATGCGGATGTACAGGTACTGCAATCATTCCCATCCAGGTACAGCTTTCTTAGGGCATGGCTACATTTGCAGATGTAGAGCGCTTTGAGTTAAACCAGCCTTCGTAGAGCGCAGTAGGGAAAGCACTGCAATCTGTCCACTTTTGTTGCCCTCTGCTGGACTCTTTCCAATTTTTCCACATCCTTCTTGTAGTGTGGGGCCCAAAACTGGACACAGTACTCCAGATGAGGCCTCACCAATGTCGAATAGAGGGGAATGATCACGTCCCTTGATCTGCTGGTAATGCCCCTACATGAATGGCCTAAGGGAGAACATACAGGATTTTGATGTTCTGCTAAGACCCCTTTGTTTGCAAATTGGACTATGGCTCTTTAGCTTTTCTAATGTATGTAGTGTTCAGTTGGTTTGACTCCTTAGTCTATTACGCTTTATCCATTCAGCCATCTGGACAGGTATAAGAGAGAACTACAGCCATTGCTGGCAGACATAGGAGTGGTATTTCATGGAATTAATGTTATTTACTGGTTTGCAGGTGCAAGTATAAGTTATCTTTAAAATACTTTACTTGCCATTATATTCGCTTATTTCCTTTTTTATTTATATTAAGTTTTCTTCAGCATCTACTGTCATGGTGTCTGGGTGCCCTACAAACAATTAAAAAACAACAGACAAAATTGCAAAGGCCACTCATGTAATGGGCTCACTGCAGTCTCACTTCCTAGCTGCCTTGCCAGAGACCTGAATATTGGCATAACATCAGTATGTTGAGTGTGTGAGTTTTACACTGCTCCCTAGGAGTCAAACTTTACCCTGGTAGTGTCAGCAGAAGAAACAAGTTCCAAAAGGCAAAGGCTTTCTTCTGAAAACACTCTGCCACCAGCCTTGGAAATTTCTAACTGACATCAAAGCTGCCTCATCTGATCTTACCGTTACCGTTATGACAACACAGGAGAGGACATCTCCTAGGCAGCGGGACTCCAGATGCTTTGAGGCTTTAAAAATGACTTGAATTTCATTTTGGAGTGCATAGGTAGCCAGTGCAGAGCATGGAGCATTGGTGTTATACATAGATAACTGTCAATCCGACTTGATGTCTATCTAACCTATGATAATGCACAATTAAAAACAAGTAATGAACTGTTGTAATATAGTCTGCTACCTTCTTTTTGTATCACACATCCCGGGTTATTATGTCATAAGCAATATTAAAAGTAGAAATATGGTGATTGTACAAACAATAATTGAGCTCTTCTTACTTCGTATCTCCTGAGTCTGATTTTAGAACTCTACATGAAGGATAACATCACCTGCTAAGTTGGTTTAGGCTTTTCTATACCTCACTTGCTCAGCTAATCTTTCTGGTTTGCTTAGTAGAGCACAGAACATGAGATCTCATTCATATTAAGCTAATAGACCATATACAAATCGTTTTGCTTTTATGTAGAGTTCTGTCAAAGTGTAAAATATTTTTTTAAAACTGGAGTAAAAGTAGAAGGGCAAAAACAAACTACATCTGAACTGAGTTTTTCTAAATAACTAAATTACCAAACTATACATTTCAGAATTGTGTAACCAGCCCAGCAATGGGGATGGGACCAAGGGGTTAGAGAGTAAATTGAGCTCTTCCAAAGGATGGTCTGGATTTTGTCCTTGGATGCATGTACACAGTTCTGACCTGGCTGGATTTTCCTCTCTCACCAGTGGAAATCAGAAGTCACTGCACTGAAGTCAATATAATTACACCCGTGTGAAACTGGTGACAGGATAATTGGTCCCCAAAACTTCAGTAGTAGCTGCAGGCATCTGAGGCCAGAACTGATGTCTTAAAAGTGAGATGCTCAGTGCGTTCACCCCAGTGAACTCAACGAGAGTAGAAGGCATTCAGTACTCACAGGACTGAGCCTTTCGTTTCTAAGGGGTTGGCTACACTTGAAAGTTACAGAGTAATAAAGGAACCCCGGTACACTAGCTCACTACCTATCCACACTGGCAAGGCATGTAGAGCGCTCTGACTCCGCGGCTACAGCGCTGTTGGTACTCCACCTCGGCGAGAGGAATAACGTTTGCTGCGCCTTGGCTACAATGCCCGGGTGTTAGTGTGAACGAGGTGTTGCGTTACTGCGCTCTGATCAGCCTCCGGAAATGTCCCATAATCCCCTTAAGTCAAGTGGCCACTCTTGTCATTGTTTTGAACTCCTGTAGGAATGCGGAAATGCCCTTTCAAAGCTCCGTTTCTGACAGCCGGCATGCAAGCCCTTACTGTGGAATGCCGTGTGTGAGAGAAAGAGGTGGGGGGAGGGGGAGGTCTGCTGCTGTCTGAACTTACAAGACAGCATGCTGACATGCTCTCAGCCCCCCCAAAACCCACTCTCTCTCCCCCCACATACACACAACACACTCCCTGTCTCACTCCACCTCACCCCTCCAATTTTAAAAGCACGTTGCAGTCACTTGCATGCTGGGATAGCTGCCCATAATGCACCACTCCCCATGGGTGACAAAGCCCTGGCTGGGATGATTTAGTTGGGGATTGCTCCTGCTTTGAGCAGGGGGTTGGACTAGATGACCTCCTGAGGTCCCTTCCAACCCTAATATTCTATGATTTGGCACTAGTTTAACTAATATTTATGCAGAAAACTTGCCTTGAGTTTTAAAGAACTGGAGATGTTTCCTTGTTGTAACACAATGTAGGCACACACTTGTATATATCCTAAGCAGCCCAGGATGAATAGATGTATTGATCTAAAAATACAATTATAAAAATAGATTACTCCAGTAATCACTCCTTTGCCCAATAATAACAATGTGTAATAACCCAGCAGCTGACAACATATTTAAGATGTTTTTAATCCTCTACCAAAGTTCTTCCAGTCCTTCATAGCTAAGGAAAACAAATGGGCCTTGTGGAGTGTACTGAAGGTTAAAAGACTAGAACTGTTTAAGACAAGGCTTTTAAGACTAGATGTAGTAGGGGACTTTCACAAAGGCCAGTGTTCTTTTTAAATCTCCACACAAACACACACACGCACACCTCATTTCAGGTGGCTGAAATTGAGTAATTTATTCTCCTTACTGACCCTAGAGATACTGATTCTTAATATTAAAATACACCAATTCTTCATTTTCTTCTAAGGGGTAAGACTAGAATTTTCCCTTTAGCAGGGTATTTACATTCTAGCAACATTAATATATTCTATACACACAAGATTTTTCCTAGTCTTAATTATTGCCAAAGCTGTTTTTCTAATGGGATATCAGCAATGTATGAATAAAATGCTGGTAGTATTTACAAAACAGAGTATTTTCAACTTAATTTTTTTTAAATGTGGATATCCCATCTCCTTGAACTGGAAGGGACCTTGAAAAGTCATGGAGTCCAGCCCCCTGCCTTTACTAGCAGGACCAAGTACTGATTTTTGCCCCAGCTCCCTAAGTGGCCCCCTCAAGGATTGAACTCACAACCCTGGGTTTAGCAGACCAGTGCTCAAACCACTGAGCTATCCCTCCCCATTCTAGTAAAAACTAGGTCTTTGTTCTTTGATTAGATATTAGACACAATTAAAAAACAGGAAAATTATTTTACAAAAATCTCTTAATATTTTGCCCTTTTAAAAAAATTTAAATTAAAAAAAAATTGTCCACAGCTCTATTAGGTATAATTATCAATGAAGCAGTTTGAAGGAGAAGAGAAAACAAAGTAACTCGTTGTAGAAGTCCTGTCTGCTTTTCAGTCCCTTCAGTGATGTGTTCTTGCTGTGGCCTTGACTCCAGGAAGTCTTTAAGATTATTTTCCATGTGAAATATAGAATACGTTGTGATTGGCATGATGAGATATTATAGAATGTGGATGTACCAAAATTGTGAAATGTTTTTTGACTTTTTTGGGTAATATTACATTTTAGTATTTCCAAATAAATTATTACTCGTGCTTTAAGACTTTCATCCTAAAGTGCTTCACAAACGATTGTACCATTTGTTCTTTATGAGCTTAATCTAGTGCCCACTGAAATGAATGGAAAGGCATCTATTGACTTCAGTGGACGTTGGATGGGGCCCTAATAGCTCACCTAGGACTCCAACTGGTATCAGTGAGACTATATGGCACATAGGGAATGAAGGTTTGGTTATTTTATTAACATGAATCACATAACCCACCAGCTCTAGGATGGAGTGTGGCCGCCTCATTTTACAACAGTTTAGGCCAGGAAGTGCTCAAGAATACCTGTCACAGGAAAAGAAACAATTGCATATAATTTGTTTTTTTCTGACCATGGAACACATACATGAAATCTAATGGTATAGCTCAGCAACCGCTAAGTACCTGATTTTGTTTCATTCTATAGCATTTAGACTGTTTGTTAGTGGGGTTTGGAATGGCTAAACTAAGCTATACTCCAGGAATATTGGTGTCAGACCACTGCTCGTTAATGGAGTTTGAAATGATTAACCCTGAAAAATACTTCAGGGATTTTGGTGTCAGCTCACTGCTACCCACATTATTTATTTAAAAAATATGCCAGAGAAATTTTTGCTAGTGGAAACAAATGAACCAGTGACTCAGAAAGATGAAAAAAAAAATATTTTGCCTATTGTGACCCTTGGCAAAAGGGGGTTTTATGGCATTGTGGTTTATGCTGTTACTGTGAGAAATATCATAAACACGTGGGGCTTCTTGCCTTGTAGTACATCTACATTCACTTTCATTGAAAATGATGTTCAATGTTCCCTTCAGTTGGGAATTCAGCAGAACAAAATGAATGTGGTGTTTTTCTGCTTTACGTATTTACTAATTTGATGAGATAGGTATAATTTCCCGTACAGTTCTGTTCCTTACAGTAATATTGTCCCTGAATAATTTGTCAAACAAACAAAAGAGCTAATTAAATATTGTTGAAATTTTCTAAGGCAAAATGTATACAAGGTCATATCAAGGGCTTAACTGAAGTTTATTAAAGACTAGCAGTCTGTTTCTGTGGGAGGGATCCCTCCAGCTATCTTAGTGTGTAACAGCCTGGCATACTGATTTCAATAGCAAGCTGTTGTACAATGCAAAATTACAGAACAAATTCACTCTCAGTGCCTGGCTAACCAAAGAGTATTATATATTGGAAGCTTTTTTGTTTTAATAGTTTAATTAGTCTTCTTGTTATATCTTGAACAAATAAAAATGTATTTTAAGGTCCTAGTTTCTATAAAATACTTTTCATGGAAAAATGAATCTAATATTTCATTGTGCACCCAGTGCTGTGACTTACCACACATTTAGACTGGCCTGCTCCTCTGTGTTTGTGAAGCACCTAGCACACATGTAATACAACAAATATATCATAATAATGATAATGGAGATTTGGCATAGGGAAGGTGAATGCCTTTTTTGGCCACACATTGCACTGAACAGTATTCACATAATAAACATCTAGAGTACACTTAGAAAGCTATAGCATTGACAAGGCAGCTGCACACAAAAAACTGTGAAGTCTGTGGGTAGGTAGTGGAGTGTGCAAGGACTCCAGGATTTATCTCCATTCTTATGCATCACATATAGAGTACAGATGTGATACTATCCCTGAAAGGCTGCCAAAGATGGTAAGACATGGGTTATTTACCATGCAAGGATGAAGTGTTCTTGAAAAATATGTCTACTGTATTGAGCATAGAACAACTTGTAGTATTTATTCTTCTTCTGCAACAGTGGTTCCGCCTTTTCAAACTAACATTAATTTTCCCGACTTGACATTTATATAAATCTGCAGTCTGACTCTTTTCGTATAGTGTATAAGTGAGCAGTGGCACCAGTAATAGAGGATGTTATGATGGCAGCTTTTCAGGCATGGGGAATGGCAATGTCAAGCACAGACTATGTTAAGACAGCTGTTCTAGAATTTTAAAATGTTGGTGTGACGAAAATTGCTCATATAACCACATCTGAGATCAGCACTTGAGCACATAGAATCATGGAATATCAGGGTTGGGAGGGACCTCAGGAGGTCATCTAGTCCAACCCCTGCTCAAAAGCAGGACCAATCCCCAACTAAATCATCCCAGCCAGGGCTTCGTCAAGCCTGACCTTAAAAACCTCTAAGGAAGGAGATTCCACCACTTCCCTAGGTAACCCATTCCAGTGCTTCACCACCCTCCCAGTGAAAAAGTTTTTCCTAATATCCAACCTAAACCTCCCCCACTGCAACTTGAGACCTTTACTCCTTGTTCTGTCATCTGCTACCACTGAGAACAGTCTAGATCCATCCTCTTTGGAACCCCCTTTCAGGTAGTTGAAAGCAGCTATCAAATCCCCCCTCATTCTTCTCTTCTGCAGACTAAACAATCCCAGTTCCTCCTCATAAGTCATGTGCTCCAGCCCCCTAATCATTTTTGTTGCCCTCCATTGGACTCTTTCCAATTTTTCCACATCCTTCTTGTAGTGTGGGGCCCAAAACTGGACACAGTACTCCAGATGAGGCCTCACCAATGTCGAATAGAGGGGAATGATCACGTCCCTTGATCTCCTGGCAATGCCCCTACTTATACAGCCCAAAATGCCGTTAGCCTTCTTGGCAACAAGGGCACACTGTTGACTCATATCCAGCTTCTCGTCCACTGTAACCCCTAGGTCCTTTTCTGCAGAACTGCTGCCTAACCATTTGGTCCCTAGTCTGTAGCAGTGCACGGGATTCTTCTGTCCTAAGTGCAGGTCTCTGCACTTGTCCTTGTTGAACCTCATCACATTTATTTTGGTCCAATCCAGTAATTTGTTTAGGTCCCTCTGTATCCTATCCCTACCCTCCAGCGTATCCACCACTCCTCCCAGTTTAGTGTCATCTGCAAACTTGCTGAGGGTGCAGTCCATGCCATCCTCCAGATCATTAATGAAGATATTGAACAAAACCGGCCCCAGGACCGACCCTTGGGGCACTCCGCTTGATACCGGCTGCCAACTAGACATGGAGCCATTGATCACTACCCGTGCCAAATAAATTGGATTGTTAAACCTCAAATTTATACTACTTTTTAGAGAACTTTTTTTTCTGATTCAAGGTATGTCCACTAGGAATCTTATTTTAGCAAAATCTGGACTTTATTTTTCTCATTTGTTTTTGCACATTGGGTTTGGCACAGCGCAATACACACAAATATTAAATAGAGACAGCCTCTACTCCTAAAAGCTCATACTATGAAAAACAGACATACTGGAGCTGAGCAGCACTGTAAAATCTGGAGGTGGGAATGACAGTGTGTTGGTTGCTTAGTCACTGTTTTGTTTATTTGTTTGTTTGTTTAAATTACAAACTTGTTGTGAAAGTACATAGTTCTAAAGAGGGACATTGAAACTGGCACCACTGGTGGAACAGAAGGAACACAATGGGAAATGAGGCTCAAGATGTAGGTAGAGGCAGAACTTTGCAAGGCAATAGTTTCTGCCTTTGTCTAAAATGTAAATATACTGGGCCAGATCTAGAGCTATTCTGATTTACATCCATTGAGGAGCTGCCCTGCTGTATGGGGAGGGATAGCTCAGTGCTTTGAGCATTGGCCTCCTAAATCCAGGGTTGTAAATTCAATCCTTGAGGGGGGCCATTTAGGGATCTGGGGCAAAAATCTGACTGGGCCTTGGTCCTGCTTTGAGCAGCGGGTTGGACTAGATGACCTCCTGAGGTTCCTTCTAACCCTGATATTCTATGATGATGAGGATGCCCTTTGGGGGCAGGCACTGACAGAAAAAGATTTGGGGGTATTGGTGGATAATCTGCTGATTTTGGGGCCAAAAGGACTAATGTGATCCTCAGATGCATAAACAGGGGAATCGCAAGTAGAAGCAGAGAGGTTATTTTACCTCTGCATTTGGCACTGGTATAACTGCTGCTGGAATACAGTGTCCATTTTTGGTGTTCACAATTCAAGAAGGATGCTGATAAACAGGAGAGGGTTCAGAGAGAAGCCACGAGACTGATTAAATGATTAGAAAACATGCCTTATAGTGACAGACTCAAGGAGCTCAATCTATTTAGCTTAACAAAGAGAAGGTTAAGGGGTGACTTGATGACAGTCTATAAGTACCCACCTGGGGAACAAATATTTAGTAATGGGTTCTTCAATCTAGCAGAGAATGGTAAAGCACAATCCAATGGCTGAAAGTTGAAGCTAGATAAAATTCAGACGGGAAATAAGGTGCAAATTTTTAATGGTGAAAATAATTAAGCATTGGAACAATTTACCCGGGGTTGTGTTGGATTGTCCAGCACTGACAATTTTTAAATCAAGATTGGGTATTTTTCTGAGAGATCTGCTCCAGGAATTATTGGGGGAAGTTCTATGGCCTGTGCCATACAGGAGGTCAGAATGCATTATCACAGTGGTCCCTTCTGGCCTTGGAATCTATGAATTCTATGAAAATTTCTCTACAAATCAACACAACTCATTGCATAGTAATCATGGTATAAAGTAGGTCAGTTTCTTGCTGTTGGTGAACTCCTTGTTCCATCTTCAGAATTTCTGCTTTTAAAGATGACTTTGACCCAATAATAAATCAATCTATAGAAGAGTTCATCATCTGTACAGCTTCTGAGAAAATGAAATGTCTTTTTGCATTATCTTTGCCAAGAGTACCTTTTAAGATGTAACAATGACATTCACAGATAAAAGCTAATAACAGAGAAGTGTGAATACCTTGTGCCAAATCAAGCATAGAAGATTGCAGCCATGATTGTAAAATAATAATAATAGTAATATGGAAATCACTCATAGGCACAGATTTTATAGGAATCCACAGCAGCTAAAATGTATTTATGTAATTCTTGGGAGAACTCAGACTGGAAATCTATGGGCATTCTGGCATTTAAGGATCTAGTTAACAGACAGGTAATTTACTAACTGCCTGAGAAAATGTACCTTTCAGTGTTCATGAAGTGAAACAGATGAAAAGAAATGAAATTACTTGCAAATCTTTCTGAACTCCAAATTGTTGTCTTAAATGTTTCTTTAAAGTGTGAATTAGAAGCTCACTGGAAACAATGGAAGACGCTGGAATTTCTTCCAGGAAATTCATCAGTGCCCTAGAGATCACACTTCCATAAAATTTCCCATTGCCAGTTCCTTTTTCAGGCTTATGTTAAAACTAAAATACCACAATTGGACTCATAAAGGCAGGCTGGTGAGTAAGCAGTGATGTCACTTCTGAAGAGAAGCTGGGTATATGTGATTGGTATTTGGAAAATCTATTCACAGACTTATACTTCCAAGATTTCTTCTGTTTCAAAGGTATTTAGTGCATCACTTCCATGGATTTTCATCCTTTGAGATAGAGACATATAGAGGGAGAGATACTGTGGTAAATCCTGATCTCTCTTTTAGAAGCCTGGATGCTCAATCGCATTAACCACCCAGCCCTTTACTCCCACATGGATATTTAGTCCCAGGCCAGGTCAACATAACAAAATTTTGCTGGCATGTCCCTGACTGACATAGCTATGCTGGCAATGTTCCTCCATCATGTAGATACAGCTACAGTGGCAAGAATCCTTTTGCTTGTATAGCTTATGTCCTTTAGGGAGGTGGTTTAATTATACTGGCAAAAAATCTCCTTGTGCTGGTATAAGCTGCATCTTGACTAGGGGACTCTGCCAGTATGACTATACCACTACATCTGTATTGGCAAAAGCCTTTCTAGTATAGACTAGCCACCCCATTGAAGCCAACAGGACTGTGCGTGAGTTTAAATACACACAAGAGCAACTATTTTTAGGATCAGGCCATAAGTTAGGAAGCCACTATGTGTGAATGTTTGGGGGGTGTGTGTGTTCATGTATTATTGGAGATTTGGGGAAGTCTGCAGCTAATGCGTTATATACAGATTAGGGTGACCACCTTTTCAAAAGGCAAAAGCAGGACACATGCAGGAGCCCTGCCCCCCATTGTGGCCCCATCTCTGCTCCCTTCCCTCCCCACCCGCGGACCCACCCCCTACTTCTGCTCTTCCCCCAAGGCCCTGTCCACTGCTCCTCCTCTTCCTCCTGAGGCCCAGTTCCCTGTCCAGGCTGGAAGCTGGAGCCCTGTGTAGTAAGAACCGCCCAAGGAGCCTGCCTGCTTTGGGGAGCCCTGAACTCTCCACCTACCCTAGGCTGAGGGCTGGGGTGCACAAAAGCAGCCCTTGGCCCATGCCACCACCCCCTGGGGAGCGCTGGGGGCGGAGCCTTGGGGGGGGAGAAGAGCAGCAGGGAGCAGGGCCTTGTGGAGAGGGGAGGCTAAGGCCCACCTCAGCATCCCCACCCTCCCCCACTGGGAAGACAAATGCTGTTGTCTCGAAGTCATTCAGCCCAGGACCGGGACTCAAACGCTGCATTTCGGAACTGTCCCGCCAAATTCAGGGCAGGTGGTCACCCTAATACAGATGTAGTTGGGTGTTACTACTTACATTAAGAGAGATGTGACTCATTATATGCAAAATGTTTTCTCTTGTTAGGAGAGCTTATTAGGCCATCATCTCTTAGGATGTGTGGCAGAATAAAGATTGTCACATTGGCCCCGTCTACACTAGACTTTTTTGGGGGGGAATCTCTGACTATTGCTGCTCCTCCAGGGGAGGTAAGTACAGCAGCAGTAGTTTAGACAGGGCTCAGGCAGCTGCTGGCATGTCTATAACTACTAAGCAGAATTAGACAACACAGTGGCAAATGTACCTTTTGCAGTCTCAAAGGCGGGGGAGTCTCAAAGGAGAAAAGGGTAGAGGTTCCTCTAAGGGTCCACCCCTCACTTGAGGGTCTGCATTATCTGAGTAGGTGGGTAGGCCGTTGGGGCTCAGGTAAGCCATTGGCCTCTGTATTGCCCTCTAGCCTGAGCCCAGACTTGGGAGAAAGCTTCCCCTAAAGAAGCTGAGGAACTGGGCTGGGGCTCCTAATGTGTGGTACAGTGAGGAGATAACCCCCTTCTACCAGCCTGTACAGACTTACAATCCCAGAGTGCCTCCTCATGGTGAGACCCAGCACCGCATCAGCTCTGCCTCACTTTCCCCACAATATTCTTCAGCCTACTCCTGCCATAGAGGTGACTTGGCCAAGCCACTTTAAACTATTCAACTCCTCTGGTATAACTGAATTCCTTAAAGTCCAACAAAAGACAGAAACAAAGGAATCTTCCATCCCCTTCTTTACAGGGAGACCCCAGTCACAAAAGCCTGCCTTAATATCCACCAACAGGCATGTGGGCTCTGGTCCACTTAACAATCTGGTCCAGGCCTACTCTCTTACAAAAGGCTCTGGCTGGCCACAGTCCTTGCCCCCAGGGAGGAAGAGTCTGTCCACTCTCCTCCCATGTTAGACTTCAGCTGCTGGGCTTTTCTCCTCAGAAGTCCAACACCCAGCACAGGTGTAGCAGGGCAGGGCTAAATAAACAGTGCAGACTGGCTCCAGGCCCTTAAAGAGGCAGGTATCCCTGTTACACAGCCCCCTAATCCCATATGAGGGGAGGGTTGTGAGGTCCCAGAAATGGTCTTGGGACTAGGTGTGGAGGGCTGATGGCAACCCTCTACCAGGTGGAAACAATTAAAGAAGGAACCTGTACTGTATGCGTAATTGCGGGATAGTTCACAAATAAATTAATAAAACTGCAGCCTAATTAAATCACATCCCTTGCATTTTGTCTTTCTTCTCACAGTCTGGGACAATGCTGTGCCCTATACATGCTAGGACTTCCTCTATTCCTACCACCGGTTCATCTGTCCCAGTGGAGATATACCTCTCTCATAGAACTGGAAGGGACCCCAAAAGGTCATCAAGTCCAGCCCCTTGCCTTCTCTAGGCAGAACCAAGCACTGATTTTGCCCCAGATCCCTAAGTGGCCCCCTCAAGGATTGAACTCACAACCCTGGGTTTAGCAGGCCAATGCTCAAACCACTGAGCTATCTCTCTCCCACTGATGCAGTGATGGGCTGATTTCCCCTGAAATGAGTAGACAAAGCCACTGTATAGCAAGGTGTAAATATACTTCAACTGCTTCAATATTGGTAAGTGAAATGTATGGCAGTTTACAAAATACAAGTGATATTATAGTATCCTGCTATATATATGTGTTCACCTACCTGCAATTTCTAAAAGATGGAGATATAATCACAGCATAACAGGGTGCAACTCCACTGTTTTATGCAGCAATAAAACTGATCAATATTTTGATCAACCAGTTGTGTATGATCTTCTCAGATGAATTGCATACATTGCTACAAAGAATTTCTGAACAGATCCAAATCTGACACAGGTCTATGGCAGTACATTGGAAATACTCTACAGTGGCAGTGATAATAAATAACACCATTTACAGGGAGCTGAACACTGATGCCCTGACTCGCACTGCATATTACCTTTCTTCTAAGAGGAGTCTATTTGTGGAGTACAGTACTGTTCAGTTTCACTAAGTGCATCAGAATCTGGTCCATAATGCTTTTCATTGTTGAAACACTATATACATATTATTCTACACTCTAGTTTAATTACAAAAATTAAAGAAATTTGGACTACCGGATATCTAGATATATCTAGGTGTTCAATATCCAGGTACCCCACTTTTCTGGTGCTTTTCTCCAGCCACTATTTTCTCATATGCAAAATAAACTCTTGATTGGCTAATGTGCTTACACAGTAAATTCCAAGTAAATATAATATTTTGTCTTTTATACTACTTTTCTGTTTTCAAACAGTGATTCATGAAATGTAGTCTCCAGCATTATTATGAATAATTAGGTTGCTGGAGCACTTTTACTATATTAGGTTATCTGAGGAGGAAATTTATTATTTTAAAACCATCATGATTTTTATGTTAAACCATTTGTAAAAATAACACCATGTGAAATATAGATTTCTTGGGTCACTAGAGAAAACTATTCTCTGCTCAGGGCCGGCTCTAGGCACCAGCAAAACAAGCTGGTGCTTGGGGCGGCACATTTTTAGGGGCGGCATGGCCGGCGCCAGAATGCCGCCCCTAAAAATGTGCCCCGGCCGCCCTAGCTCACCTCCGCTGCCACTCGCGCGCCGCTACTCGCCCTCCCTCCCAGGCTCTCAAACCTGGGAGGGAGGGGGAGATCCCGAGCGGCCGCGGCGCGCGAAACAGCCGTTTCGTGCGCCGCTGCTCCCCCTCCCTCCCAGACTTGAGAGCCTGGGAGGGAGGGGGAGAAGCGGCGCCCGCGCCGCGGCCACTCGGAGTCTCCCCCTCCCTCCCAGGCTCTCAAACCTGGGAGGGAGGGGGAGATCCCGAGCGACCGCGGCGTGCGAAACAGTCGTTTCGCCGCCGCTGCTCCCCCCCCCTTCCTGGCTTGAGAGCCTGGGGGGAGGAGGCAGGGCTGGGGATTTGGGGAAGGGGCGGAGTTGAGGCAGGGCCGGGGTAATTAAAAAACGGGGGGGGGGGCGGCCAAAATTGTTTTTGCTTTGGGCGGCAAAAATCCTAGAGCCGGCCCTGTCTCTGCTTAACCCACATTAATAAAATATCTATAGTGAGATACATAAATTATTTCTACACTAGTCACTATTGTATAAGATATTCACAAGAATGAGAATGCTTGCTGCTGATTTAGGGATAGGGTGTAACTGAATAAAAAACATGGATGATAGAGAAAAATGTTCCTTCTCCTCCTGCAGATAGAAAAAATAAGCTTAGATTTAATGTCTAATAAATAAGTAAATCAGAGTATAATATAGTGATCTCAAGATGAGCAAATGAGTTTTCCATTTAATTCTGAATGAAGTCAGGCCCATGGTCATTTTTATCTCCTACAGGAATAAGTTCAAACATCTAGGTCCAGCACTTGTCAAAGTACTGTCTCCCACAGTCATCAGGTGCCGCCACTAATAGACAGTTTAATTGTTCCAGCAGAATATAGCTGTCATGGGTGCACGGTTTGGGATAATCTGGTAGAGGGCTTTTAAAGCCAAGACAGAGACCCACTACTGTATTAATATAGTACAGAGAACAGAGCACTTCTGGATGTGCTCATGGTGATCTGTCCTTTCAAAGCAGGACTACTGAACTTCATACAAGTTATAACATGTGGCTTCATTCTTAGATATGAACTGTAATAATCAAGTTTACAATGACCAGTTCTGTAATAACTAGGGATGGGCTGATTCCACTTATTTTGGCATCATTCAGATACCAAGAATAAGCTATTATATCTGTTGGATACTAGCTAATAACACCAGCGCATTAAAAGTAGCTACAAAAACGTTAAATGCATGTAATTACATTAAATTACTTTATGTAACTACATTGAATTATTATTTAAGAATATATAGAGTGAACTACAGTAAATACAGTGAATTACTGTAGGAGTTGTATAACTCTCAGACATTTCTTTTTTTTAGGGGGTCATTGATTCTACTTCCCAATATAATCTGAGATGCTTGATTAGTTTGCAAATGGAGTAAGAACCAAGTATTCATTACCATCCAAAGAATGTTATTGGTATCTGTAACTTGCCCAAAATACGGAACAATATATATGTGTTCTTAGGCACCCTATGAACATAAACAATCTTTATATTAGAATTTAGTCAAGTCTAGTTCCTTCTTTCTAGGCATTTTAGCACATTTCCTTCTGAAGACCTCTTTTCATGATTCATGCAGATTAATGCTATATTTTGCTCTGACTAATCAGTGCTATAGTCCAAATTCTAATGCCAGTATATTTTTCTGACATTGAATGTTGTCAATATCATAGCGGCCCCTTGATCAGTTTCACTGCAGTTAAACAGTGGGTGTCTATGGCAACTTTTATAACATGCCAATTTACTTCAAATAATCTACAAGATACATTTGTCCTGCCTGTTAATTAACCCATAATGTTAAATTAAATATTTGCTTAGCATTAGGTATTATTACGTCCACAAGCTAAGTTTTTGTAACTCTGTGCCATATAAATTGTTGCCCAATGGTCAAGCCGTGATCAATTTTAGGGCCTTGCAATAGATCACTTTTCGTTGTTGAAGAGAAATTGATCTCATGAAGTCAACTAGGATATAATTTGTTTGTTTACACTATGTACTTGTTCTTACCCACACTATGTATAAGAGCCTTGTTATTCTTAAACTCACATAGACCCAGCCACATAGAAGTGTTTCTAGAAACTCCAACTCAGGCACCCTGAACAGTCTCCAGGAACAGCTTTGTCACGTCCCTCCGGGCCTCCAGCTGTCCTTCCAACTGCCATGGAACACGAGTCTTACCCTCCTGGTTGTCCAATTAGTCTCCAGTCAGGACCAAAAGAGCAGCAGCAGATTTTTTTCACTGCTCTCTCCTGATCTATTACTACTTAGCTGATTCATCACAGCATCAGATAATGAACAGAACATGCATACACATGTTCTGTACACAGAAATGGATTCATAGGACATTTCAAAAACTGGCACAATTTGTACCACTATCTCTATACCATGCAAAGATGTCAAGATTGCAGAGAGAGGTCAGTTGGTATCACACCTTTGTAATTGTCCATGGAAAGTTGTTTAAGCATATGCCCATTATGCTTGGCTATATTAGATTTATGACAAGCATCACCCAAGTAATGTTTCATATTCTCTCTGTATCAGAAAATCCTATTGTAACTGTTAAAATGCTTTTGTGCAGTTTGCATTAGAAGGACAGAACTTTTAAAAGGATAAGAAGGAACCATGTAGGCATAGGGCAAATACATACACAACAATACTGTAGTCATTTCAAACCTCAAAAGGGAACAAGTTTAAGATAAATGAATGGTACACAAAGTCTTTTATATCTCTGAGAAAATGTGAAACACATAGGAGCTTGGTTTATCTGTAATGGGGTATGAAAGAGGTAAAGAACTGGTAAAAAGAGGTAGCCAAGTGGAGGGAAATACCCACTGAAGTCTTCCCCCAGTTCCCCACATTTTCCATAGCTAGAATAGTGGAAGGGATATTCTGGAATGGGTGGGATCTGTGGTTAGGAGTGGCGTTCAGTGTGTTTAAGAGAAGGTTCTCCTTACCCTGGCTTCCTGGCATTTCAAACAGGATATTCCTGTGCCTGGTAATAAAAATCTATACAGGGTCTCTATGTGGGGCTACACCTAGGTCAGACAATATGACTCTTGTAATGCTAGTTTTTGCAACATATGTGCACGTGTCTGTACTAAAAAAAAAACTGAATAGACCATGATTTTGACTCCATATTTGTTTTTCTCGCTCAATTTCCTGTTTTACAGGTTTAAAACCAGTTTAACATTAATTTAATGGTTACCAGAACCATTAAGGATTAAGGATTTTCGGGGACCCCCCATATGCCTTACTCTGGATTATAATCTATTGCTAAGCTAGCAACAGTAGGCCGTGGCAGGCCTGCTTAATATTAAAGGTATAGGCAAAAATTGTAAGTTGTAAGCTTGTGTGGCACAATGCAGAACCTGTATGGCTCAATCAAAGGGCTAACAGGAGAAAAAAGGGGAACCAACGCCTACTGGTAGTTGGGTAACCTGACCTAAAATAACAGTAGTTTAGCTATGGAAAATTAATAAAGCAGAAGAGTCTTGTACAATGAAACCGCAAGTAGGTGGGCACACAGTTAAGAAAAAGGCTTGTTGTACAACTCTATTAGCAAATAAACGCATTAGGTAACTTAATACTCAATAAAGTAATGCAAGAAAAGGTAATGCAAGAGGGGGGCCGTGCAGGAGCCCCTAGCAATAACAGGAAAAACCCTAAATGGTATCGGGTCCAAGTCGCGGCCCCAGAAAGGCTCTGATTGGTTTGCTGATAAATATACCAAATAAGGCTGATAAAATTTGTAATGCTTCATTACGCGTTGCGGTTTTTACCTTTATAAGCTTAAACTGCGTGATTTATGCAAGGCGGCTGACCCCCTTGCTTGGGGATACGCCGACCTTCCCTTTATGCATAATTGTATTGTGTAACCTAATAAAGGTGCATCAGTGTGTCTGACCCAAAATCAACGGTGTGGTCAATTTTTCCACGACAATTTGGGGGCTCGTCCGGGATCCACAGATGACATCCCTGGATCGGAGGACCGCGGGCAGTTCTCTTCCAACCCCGGGGCCCATCTGAAAGGTAAGAGACCTTTTGAAATCTCTGCTGCTAGGGGCCTGGGAGAGGACTGGTCCGTAGGCTCTGACTGGGGTAAGTCACAAGCTGGATCCAAACCTTGGGACAAAGTCAGACACACTTGACGCCTTTATTCGGGTTTGTGTTAGACTGGGCGGGTCTCAGTCTCCGAGGTGTGTTAGGCTGAGTTACGGTCTCAGTCGAGTGTGTCAGGCTGAGTTACGGTCTCAGTCGAGTGTGTCAGGCTGAGTTACGGTCTCAGTCGAGTGTGTTAGGCTGAGTTACGGTCTCAGTCCCAGGAGGTGCGCACTCAGGAGGTGCCGGCAGCCCCCTCGGACCGCGCTCCTTTGGTCCGGAGTAGCCTGATCGCCTATTAGAGCTGGGCGTTCGGGGTCCCAGAACCGACCAGGTTGGGAGGGACAAGGGGCAGTTTTCGCCCTGGCGGCTGTGCCAGGAAATGTGCCTGTGTGTGTGAGGCCGGGCGGCCTGTGTGTGTGTGTATAAGGCCAAGCGGCCGGAGTGTGTTGGTCGTGGAAAGACGCCCCAGACCCCCTGCGAAGCAAGTAATTGCTCGTGACCGGGGGTGTTCTGAAAGCAAGCTCCACGACCCGCTTGAAGAAAGATTGAAAAAGCTTCCCCGACTGGCAGGCCTTGGTAAGTGGCTAACCAGCCAGGGTGCTTGTGTGTTCCCCATCCTGTTGCCCTTTACCCCTCCACTTCCCCATGACCCAGTGACCGCTTTTGAGCACTGCCTTGTAAAAGGCCACGGGGTCCCTTTTTGTCCCCCCCGGAGCCATAAGCTCCCTTCCCTTCCTCGGAGAGGAGGGAAGCCCCAGGAAACCGTACCGTCAGCTCAAAAGCTACTGCAGCACCGTTGGCTTGAAGGCTGGTGCCCAGGGCTGAAGAGGGACGTACGGGGACCACGGGTTGTCCAGTCAGCCCGCCCCCCTTGTCCGCTTTCCTGTAGGTTCACCAGAGGAGAAATGCCTGGGAACCTGCTCCCTTGTGTTCCTGCCATGAAACAAGGGCAGGCCTGATTGGGCCATTAGTGTAGAACTGTGGTGACCCCCGAGTTAGCATCCTGGTGTGATTGGCTTGAGTAAAAGTGAGCTGTGGAAAGAATGGGGGCCAAAGGATCAAAAATCCTGCCGGTCCCACCCAAAGGCACGCCTGCTGCTTATATGTACGTACATTATGGATCGTCGACGTGTAAATATTTAGATAAGTGGAACTGGTACACTAGAGATAATCCAAAACTGCAGTTTCCCCCGGAGGGTAGCTTTGATCTTGACAGGATGGTGCACCTTAGAGGAGCCCTTCTTGCCAACGCGGTGCCCCAGGGTCAATTTGATGCATATTTTATGTGGTACGATGAAATGGGAAAAAGGAGTCAGGAATCAAAGGTTAGGGGACTAAAAGATTCCCAAGAAAAGCTCCAGCAAAAACTTAAGGAAGCCCAGGAAAAGCTAGGGCTTGCGAGTGGCCCCATGCAAAAGGAGAGCATGGGCCAACCCTCTTCCCTTTTCCCTGTTCGAGGGGAAAAACCAATGGGAGCTGCTCCACGCGCCCCATCGGCTCCCTCCCCAGACTTAATAGATTTATTTGTAGAGTGCCGACAGTGGCCTGCTATGACCACGAAGACCCCCCCTTCCTATTCCTCGGCCCTAGAGTCGGAGGAGGAGGCGGGATCCTCTCGGGTCACCCAATCCCCCTCCGGATCCGAAAAATCACATTCCACAGACAGGTCAGACTTTACACAGATTTCCCCAGAAGCCCAACAGCGACTTGCAAGCTTAACCCAGCAAGTCGAGGAATCGCTTGCTCAGGCAACACACGTCTGTGACACTAAAGACGATCCGGTCAGACGTCTGTCAGATGCCTTTGCCCAATTAAAATCCTTTGTTCAGTCACCAAACTCACCCCCAGCTTATAACACCCGCTACCAGGCCCTGTTGGCTAGGGGACGAGAACAGCTGGGTGATCTGGGAAAAGAGTTATTTGATCCTCAAACGGGGAGGCTGTTGCTGCCCTTAAGGGAATTGCCAGGGGGCGCGGATGGGAAATTGGTAACAGTGCATGCTCCCTGGTCCCCAGGAGACTTGTACAACCTAATCGACAAGTTTCCTAAGATTCGAGAGGACCCAGTGAAATTTCAGGAACAGCTACGAATGATAATACAATGTTATAATCCATCCTGGGCTGACATGGATCAGCTCCTTCGGGCTATGTTGCCCAGGGAAACTTTGAACCGCCTTTATGAAAAGGCACACTGGCCCGATGCACAGATGGCAGCGGACCTCCTTGACCGTGATTTGGCAACATACCGAAATAACCTGGTGCGGGCGGTCCTGGAGGTCTGTCCTAAAAGAACTGATTGGACAAAAATAAATGCATGTAAACAATTAAAGGGAGAGAACCCGGCCGATTACATGGAGCGCCTAAAACAGGCTTTCGAGCGATACTCTGGTATAGATAGGGCAGAGGAAACTGCTCGCCAAGCTGTGGTGGCAGCTTTTGTACAGGGACTTCTTCCTAAGATTAGCGAGCCCCTGAAACTGGGAATAGTGGATTGGGAAGGTAAAGATGTGGAAGGGGTTTTGGCTGCTGCCCAGCATTACTATCGGCAGTTAGAAAAGAAAAAGGATGATACTGAAACCCAGTTAATGGCCCTGCAATTAAAATCCTTGCAGGGCCCGAGGGGGCAAAGGGCTAAGCCAGGGCCAGGTGATCCCGCCAGTGAGATTCCCAGGTTCGGTGCGGCCCCCGGACCTAGCCCAAATGCCTGTTTTTTATGTGGCCAGGTGGGTCATTGGCGAGCCCAGTGTCCTAACTCACACTGCGTCTATTGTAAGCAGCCGGGTCACACGGTTAAGGCATGCCCCACGCGCCCTCCCTGCCGCCCCGGTTGGTTCCAACCCCATCCCAACCAAGCTCGCCCCCCACCCTGTCCTGACTCCCAGCCTTTTCGCGATCCACCCCCCCCCCACTAATAAGCTATTAGGGAAGCCAAGAGATTTGCGACATCATCTGCCCGTTTCTCCCTGTTGACCAAGCGGGCCCGACTATTTCTTGCATAATAAATGGTACCCCCACTTCTTGCTTGGTAGATACTGGGGCCTCACGTTCAACTCTGAGGGCTCAGGAATTCTCGGCTGTGCCCCTCTCTTCAGAAATTGTCACGGCTGTCGGGGTGGGAAATGCCCCTATTCCCCATCCTGTTACTTCTCCCTTGTCAGTCTCTATCGGTCCCCTATCTGACCAACACGCGTTTCTCCTCAGCCCCTGTTCCCCTGCCAATTTATTGGGAAAGGATTTGCTGTGTAAACTGAATTGTACAATTTTTTGCTCCCCAGACGGGGTGTTTCTGGAGGTGCCCGATCCTGCACAGAATACAGTTTTAGCTCTGCTGCAGGAAGAGCAGGCTCCGATGGGGGACACCCAGTCCAGCCCTTCCTTGTTGCAACAGGAATTGCTGGCAAAGGTCTCACCCACGTTATGGGCAGAAAATGCCAACCAGGTTGGGCGCATTGGTTCTGCCCAACCGGTTAAAATCCGTGTAAACCCAGCAAAGCCCCTCCCCAGGATCCGCCAATATCCATTATCCAGACAGGCGGAGGAGGGTATTCGCCCGGTAATTTCTGCTCTGTTGGAGCAAGGGGTCATTGTGCCGACAGTTAGTGAATGTAACTCCCCTATTTTACCTGTAAGAAAGCCAGGGAAGCAAACTTGGCGATTTGTACAGGATCTCAGGGCCATCAATGCTGCCGTCATCCCCACCTTTCCAGTGGTCCCTAACCCAGCCACTATTCTTTCCTGCATCCCTGCTTCAGCACAATATTTTTCTGTAATTGATCTGTGTTCTGCCTTCTTCTCTATTCCCATTCATCACGACAGTCAGTATCTGTTTGCCTTTACTTATCAGGGATTTCAATATACTTGGACGAGGTTACCCCAGGGTTACACCGAATCCCCCACAATCTTTTCCCAAATATTGAAAAGGGATTTAGACGATATTGTGTTCCCTAAGGGTTCTGTTCTGATTCAATATGTCGATGACTTATTGCTTGCTTCTGACACTTTGGAAGCTTCACAGGCAGACACGTTGGTTTTACTCCAAGCACTAGCCCAAAAAGGCCACAAAGTTTCCAAAACAAAATTGCAGCTGTGCCTGCCTTCGGTCCATTACTTGGGACATGATATTTCGGCGGGCCGACGCAGTTTATCCCCTTCCCGTGTGCAGGCAATTCTTAAAATGCCCAAACCGGTTACAAAAAGACAGCTGCGCGGATTTCTTGGCATGACGGGTTACTGTCGTCAGTGGATTTTAGGGTATGCTTCCCTTGCCCGCCCCTTGCTAGATCTAACACTGAATAAGGTTCCTGACCCTATCCCTTGGACGGAAAAAGCCATGCAGGCGTTCTGTCAGTTAAAAAGTGCCCTGGCAGCAGCCCCTGCATTAGGCCTGGCAGATTATAAAAAGCCATTCATCTTATTCTGCCATGAGAGGGACGGATTTGCCCAGGGGGTGCTCGCCCAGTTGCACGGAGATAAGCATCGGCCTGTTGCATATTTTAGCTCTTCATTAGATCCTGTGGCGGCTGGCCTGCCGCCATGCTTGCGGTCTGTGGCGGCTGCGGCCATCCTTGTCGAAGCTTCCGCCACCTTGGTGTTGGGGCATCCTCTGACCGTTGCAGTGCCCCATGCAGTCACAGCCTTGTTGACAAAATGCAAAACGCAGCATCTTTCAAATTCACGGCTGACAAAATATGAAATGCTGCTTCTGAATGCAGCTAATGTAACTTTAACCAGATGTTCTGTTCTTAACCCCGCTTCTTTATTGCCCACCGCGGCTGACGGTGAACCTCATGATTGTATCTCTGTTACTAATGAACTTGTCGTTCCGCGACCTGACTTGCAGGATACCCCTCTCCCGAATCCTGATTTAATACTCTTTGTAGATGGCTCATGTCTCC
Organism: Emys orbicularis; assembly: GCF_028017835.1. Classification (NCBI taxonomy): domain Eukaryota; kingdom Metazoa; phylum Chordata; order Testudines; family Emydidae; genus Emys; species Emys orbicularis. The sequence goes on along the minus strand of NC_088683.1, from coordinate 26,300,063 downwards.
GGAATTCATCTGGTCAGCTTGTTGCGGGATATGCTGTTTGTGATTTGCATGAGACACTAGAGGCTTCTTCCCTTCCGGCGGTTGGTTCTGCCCAGGTTGCCGAATTAATAGCTCTTACTAGGGCTTGTCATCTAGCCACCGGACGGTCGGTCACTATCTATACGGACTCTAGATATGCCTTTGGAGTAGTGCACGACTATGGGCAGCTTTGGAAATACAGAGGTTTTCTCACTTCCAGTGGTTCGCCTATCAGCCACGGGCCACATGTTGCGGCTCTCTTATCTGCACTCCAACTTCCCTCCCTTATCGCTGTCGTTAAATGCCCAGCTCACCAGAAACCCTGTGATGATGTTTCGCGAGGAAATGCCCTGGCAGATAGCGCTGCCAGGAAAGCGGCCCTTTCCGGATCTCTGGCCTCCATTAATCTTTTTCCCTTTCATATTTTTCATTCAGCTTTGCAGGCAGACCCTTTTCAGGATCTTGTAAAAATACAGGGATCAGCCCCTGATAAGGAAAAGGTTGCCTGGAAGTTGTCCGGGTGTGTACAGCACCCGGCGGATGCCTTGTGGCGTGATCCGAATGGTCGCCCGGTTGCGCCCCAGGCCTTGCTCCCTTACCTTGCTCGCCTGGCCCATGGCCTGGCCCATGTGGGTAAGGGAGGTATGATTGCTACCGTGACTAAACAATGGCACGCCCCTCGATTTTCAAGTATAGCCAAGCAGTATTGTGACTCTTGCCTGGCTCATAACAGAGGGAGACCGGTCCGCACAAAACCAGGAGCTCACCCCACCCCATGGGGGCCCTTTGTAAATATACAGGTTGATTTTATCAGCCTACCTAAGTGTTGCTCCTATGAATATGTATTGGTTTGTGTGTGCATGTATTCGGGGTGGGTGGAAGCATATCCCTGCGCTAAGGCTGATTCTATTACGGTGGCAAAACGCCTTTTACGAGACTTTATTCCTAGATTTGGTTTGCCTCTCTTTATCAACAGTGACAGGGGCACGCATTTTACTGGACAAATTATGCAGCACCTTTGTAAAGCCCTCAATATTGAGCAACGTTTTCATTGCGCTCACCATCCACAAAGCGCAGGTGCTGTGGAACGAAAAAATGGGGAACTCAAGAATAAGCTTGCAAAATTATGTGCAGAAACTGGCCTCAAGTGGCCTGATGCACTGCCTCTGGCCCTGATGCAAATGAGAAACACCCCATTGCGGAAACATGGCCTGTCCCCACACGAGATTCTCATGGCTCGACCAATGAGGATGCCTGTTTCCCCACCTCCCCCTCCCGGTCAGGAAGATTTGCAGCTTGTTGATGATACTGTGCTTGAGTACTGCAGATCTCTAATCCGTTCTGTTAGGTCTATCCATTCACAGGTTCGTGACGCCCTCCCTGATCCCGCGGATACTGCATGCCACCCATTGCAGCCTGGAGACTGGGTCCACCTTAAAGTACATCAACGCAAGTCCTCCCTTGAGCCCCGCTGGAAAGGCCCTTACCAGGTGCTGTTGACCACTCACACGGCTGTCAAGTGTAAAGGGCTTGCTGGTTGGATCCACGCCTCCCATTGTAAACGTTCTTCAGTTCCTGAGGACTACACCGGTACGTCCATGACACCGGTTACCCCTGCGGTCCACGAAGCCCCACTTCCCGAGATTCCTGAGATCCCCGCTCCTGAGATTCCCGAGGTTCCAGATCCGGACGTTCCTCCTCCCCTTGCCCCCTTGACCGGGCCCAGGTATAACCTCAGGACAAGACGTTAAGGGACTCCTGAAAGACTATTTCCTTTTTCAGGACTTATTGACTTGCTAGTATGGCCGTGCCCAAGGCCATAAGAGAATCTGCCATGGTGCGAAGGTGGCTTATGCCCTCCCTCTGGTTTATGTGTATAACCATGTTGCTCTTATTGCTTTTGAATTTCCATGATTCCTTTATGTATTTTTGGATGCCCGTAAGGGCAGATGCTCCTCCTGTGCCCACCTGTGATCTTCCCTTAGATCTTCCCATGAGAGGGTTAAAACCCCCCCTAGCCCCTCCAGACCGTAAGCAGAGATCCCTGCAGGCAGAAAGAGGGGAAGAGGAGGGCCGTAAACCCATCACTATTGAGGATGTTAAAAATTGGCCCTGGTGGAAAAGACGTTATATTGTACAGTGGCAAGGAGGGAATTGTGGGGGGTATTCGTGGCAATGTGGTACCGATTGGGTTTTGGGATTCATCCCGCAGGCAGCAAAATGTGTGGAGGGCCAAGTACCATCTCCCTGCATTACCATCCCTGAATTATTACCCGCCCCAGTTCCCACCTTTCCCCCTTCCATCAACCATACCTCCCGGGACCACCCTCTCATGCGGGTTTCCCGGTCCCCTGGGTCTGCCACCCCCCACATTTTTCGGCTGTTAACCGAAAACTCGAATGTCACACAGTGGCCACGGCCCTCTCTTTCTGGAGACTTACTTTCGTATTGTTTGGCCAGGCTGTTTTTCTCCCTTCGGGACCACCCCAGCCATCTTTATCAACGAATCATCTCTTGGGAAACTATGGGAAGCGTGTTCATAGATAGTGTCAACATCACATCGGCACCCGGTTCCCAGCCAAAGGTTAAAACCACCTTCATACACGGCTGGCAGGATAACGTGGATGCCATGCTACTCCCAGGCCTGTGCATTGCTAGGGATGAGTCTGGTCCCCTTTGTTACTTAATCACGCAGGCAGCCAAGGGTGAGGTGCGCACCGGCAGATATTGTCTCTCTGCCCCAGACTTTACCTGTAACCAAACACTTCCTCCAACGGCAAACATCACCTGTACCCTCATCCAATACACTCCCGCCCTCACCGCTAATATCACCACTGTTAAAAGGGCCCTGCACATACAGGCCCACCAGTTATGGTACGAAGCACTGGGGAAGGGCGATGTTACAGGATTCAAGTGGACCATCTTAAATGCCACTTTGGGTACCATCCGATTTTCCCTTCCCTTATCCCACTTCCAAATCGCTGCCACCTATCCAAACTGCTCCAAGGGAGCGGCCATTAGGCTCGCGCAACAACAATCTTTGTTACGCGGAAACCGGGACAGGAGAGGGGTGGCCGACACTTTATGGAAGGGGGCCAATAGTGCCGCCTCGGCCTGGAATATCTACAAAACCTCGCAACATGAAACCAAACTGGGACAACTTGAACAGGCAACCGGCCTTATCTCCGCAGCACAGGTAACAGGAATCAGGGCTGGGGTGGGGGAATTACACGTCATTTCCACTCTCAGAACCCTCACCCATGATCTCCTCACCCAAATGGTCTATCACGTTTCTGGGGCTGGGAAGGCATTGCAGTGGGACCTGGCTTGCTCTGAGGTACAGGATTTTCTTAACGTACAACTTACAGAAATTCGAGAGGACCTCAGGCACCAGGCCTGGCCCGCTGCCCTTCGCAACACCTCAGGTGTTCCCCCTGAATTATGGCCTTGGAGGCATACTTGGAGATTTTCCGGGTGGAGCTGCCGACGCTCACAGTGTTCCTTTGAGGCTTATGGTCCTGTGAGCGGGGTATGGGCCCCCACTTACCGGCTCTCCCCTGGCCCTTGGGGAGGATGTTTGTGGGATTGGGTGGTCCACCGGGACGTGTGGGAAATTAAGCCACCCCACGGCCCGAACCGTTTCCTAGTTAGTGCGGCGGAGATAACCCCCGACGTCTGGATAGGTCAGGGCTCCTTATGGACCCTGTGGCCTTTACAACCCCCTCAGCTTCAATGTATTCGTAAACTCAGACCGGGAGAAATTATTGTTCTTCATGAACATGTCTGCTGGGAGGGGAAAGGCAAATTAACATCCTTCGCCTCCCAAACCATTCTCGAAGCTAACAACAGTTGTGTCCTGGTTAATTCGTCCTCCCTATTAGACACGGTATTTAATTTGACCACCGCCTCCGGCTCACAAGTTGTTTATTGGCCAGCGGACAGACGGTACCAAGTCCCTTTATCATTTTCAATTCCCTTCGATTGGGCTGCCTTGGTGCCGGACCGCTTCCATTCCCTGGAGACCCTGCTTCCCGAGATTAGCAAACTATCCCAGTTAAAGGATCAGGTTAATATTCTGGAAACCACCTATAATACCGAGCTCCGGGCCTTTGAAACCGCTCACCGTGTCACTACCCTTTGCACGGGCTCAGATTTTCTCTGCATGATTACAAAGGTTTTTCACCCCCCACATATCCATGGGTTTCTGTTCTGGGGGCTCATCGGTGGTGGGCTGTTGTTAGGCACCTGTGCATGCTATTGTTGCTGCACACGTTGCCGTCCCCGACCTGCAGTGTTGTCCTTCCCTCCACCACCCCCTTATCCCTTGCCCCTCGCCCCTTTGCGGACTTCTGTGTTGGAACCAGAAGATCCAGTATATGACTCACTGGAAATACCCTACTGTAACGAATATGAAACGCCCCTGGGAGAGCGACCTGAGGTCCACGCTTTAATGAACATTCATATCGAGGAAGTTGATGCTGTTGAATTAGCATCAAGAGGAGGGAATTGTTAAGGATTTTCGGGGACCCCCCATATGCCTTACTCTGGATTATAATCTATTGCTAAGCTAGCAACAGTAGGCCGTGGCAGGCCTGCTTAATATTAAAGGTATAGGCAAAAATTGTAAGTTGTAAGCTTGTGTGGCACAATGCAGAACCTGTATGGCTCAATCAAAGGGCTAACAGGAGAAAAAAGGGGAACCAACGCCTACTGGTAGTTGGGTAACCTGACCTAAAATAACAGTAGTTTAGCTATGGAAAATTAATAAAGCAGAAGAGTCTTGTACAATGAAACCGCAAGTAGGTGGGCACACAGTTAAGAAAAAGGCTTGTTGTACAACTCTATTAGCAAATAAACGCATTAGGTAACTTAATACTCAATAAAGTAATGCAAGAAAAGGTAATGCAAGAGGGGGGCCGTGCAGGAGCCCCTAGCAATAACAGGAAAAACCCTAAATGGTATCGGGTCCAAGTCGCGGCCCCAGAAAGGCTCTGATTGGTTTGCTGATAAATATACCAAATAAGGCTGATAAAATTTGTAATGCTTCATTACGCGTTGCGGTTTTTACCTTTATAAGCTTAAACTGCGTGATTTATGCAAGGCGGCTGACCCCCTTGCTTGGGGATACGCCGACCTTCCCTTTATGCATAATTGTATTGTGTAACCTAATAAAGGTGCATCAGTGTGTCTGACCCAAAATCAACGGTGTGGTCAATTTTTCCACGACACCTGATAACCCAAAGTTCTCAGAAGACATGTTAAACCTTCACACATGTGAGGGTGATGGCCCAGCAGGGTCTCCTCACTTGCTGCCCAGTTCACCCAACTATCCAATTTGAACGGGTGGAGGCAGCCTGACAGCCAACAGCCTGGGAGAGCACTTAGCATTTAGCTGAATCAATCTACCATAGCTAAAGCACTTTAATAGTGGGCCTCAGCTAAGGTGCTTTAGCTAGATAAACATAGCTAAGGCATTTTAGTTAAAATTTCTCCCATCCCAGCTCCCTGGTGTTTCTTCCCAAGAGAAATTGGGGAGCCAGCCAAGAGGCTTCCCCAATTATTCAAACATCACTTTGTGGAAAGCCACTTATCTGAAAAGTGGTCCCAGCTAAACAGGGCACAAGTCATTTTTTTGATAACCTACTTGCGGGTAAATTATGTAGTTCATTGCCTCAGCAATGTCAATTTTAAACCAAGGCTTTTGTTTCAAATGCTATTCGCAGATTGTAGGTGGTGAGAAATGCTTCTCAGTGTAATTCTCATGGCTAAACCAAGCATAACAAGAGAGGATTTCTGATAAATATTAATTTTGCCAAGCTGACAATTTCCATTCAGGGTCCAATCCAACAGGCAATATTCCTATTAATACAGTCAAGTCTGATAAATCTAGCTGTACAGAAATTCATTAGGCGTTCTGCCTGTGAAAAGAGGGCAGGGTTGAGTCTAAATGCATATAAAGAATGACAAACATCAACTAGCAACTTTTAGGGGCAAGGAGAATAAAAAGCCAGTGCAATAGCTGTATGTAAAATCCTAAGAAATGAGATAGGAAGTAACAATTATTCACAACTATCTATTTAGTTGACATATCCTCAGAGTTTCTTCACCACAGAATTGCACAGCTTAGTAGAACTTATACGTGCTACTTCTGTCCATTACTTTCACAATAATGAAAACTATATCACTTTTCTTTTCAGGTAAGCGGGCACTTAAGATTTCAGTATGAACATTTTTAACCGTACATGACTTCCCTGCTGTATATATTTTAAAATGATACCTTTCCTCTTTGAGCGGAAAGTACCAGTAGTATAATTTATCAAAGAAGTCTTAAGTGCCTGCTTACTTGAAAAGGAAAGTGAGATAGATTTCAATATTGTGAAAGTAATGGACAGAAGGAGCACCAAGATTCTTCTTAAACAAGGTTGTTAGAATGCATTCAGCTTCCTGTTGTGAACTGCCAGATTTCTGAGGCATACAATATTGTTGAAAGAATAACAGCACTGAACAATCTTATTTTACTGCATAGATGTTTGAAAACAGGAAAATGATCCACTGGCTTTACCGATTCTTGCCTTCACTTCTTTAGTGAGCTGGCCATTAGCAGATATTTTACTTCCAAGATAGACAAAGTCAACAACTCTTGTATTCTTCTCCATCAATCACACATTCGCCAGCTTTGACAGCATTATCTCCATGGTCTTGGTCTTCTGAGTACTGATAAGAAGTCCCACTTTAGCAGCTTCTCCTTTAATGTTTATAGATAGGGTGTCCAGATGTCCCATTTTTAAAGGGACAGTCCCATTTTGGGGGGCTTATTCTTATATAGGCGCCTATTACCCCCCAACCCCGTCCCATTTTTTTCACAGTTGCTATCTGGTAACCCTATTTATAGAGAGTCTTTTCAAAGTTGGTACACAATATGACCGTGTCATCTGCAAAAACTAAGTCTTGCAGCTTCTCTCTTGCCCAGACAACACTATTGTCTTCAGCAGCAGCCATCGCTCTTCTCATCACAAAATCTATGACAATGCTGAAGAGACATGGGTATAGTATACAACTTTGCCTTACATCATTAATAATCGTAAACAAATCCATGGCTCCACTATCTGTCCCGACACAGCAAGCACACTCATCATACAAAGCTTTTCTCAAATTAACAGTCTTTCCTGGAATTCAATAATGTGTCAGGATCTTCCAGAGGTCTTTTCTGTGGACACTATCAAATGCTTTCATAAAATCAAAGAACTTAAAACCTTCTTCTATGGGTGTCCTAAGCCTTTCTCAATAAATCTTCTCAAGCTGAAAACTGGGTCTGAACATGACCTACCAGATTAAAATCAGCCTGTTCTTCACTGAGTACTTTGTCAACAACAGTTTTCATCCTATTCAAAATGGTAAGGCAAAACATTTTTCCAGATACAGAGAGAAAGGTCACCCCTCTCCAGTTATCACAAATAGACTGGTCCCCATTTTTAGGGATTTTACAGATGACACATCTTCCCCAATCTTTTACCAAACCATTCTGTGAAAGCTGCACATGTAATTCACCATCACGTCCTCTCCAGCTTTTAACATTTCAGCATGTGTCTTATCATAGTCTGGTGCTTGATCACTCTTCAGCTGGTTTATGGCCTCAGTTACTTTCTCAAAGGCAATTACTTCTACTATATAGGTTAAGTCTGCTATTTCTTCACATCTCTCAGTGTGTGTTAGTGGTTCCAGGTGGTTGAGCACAGCCTGGAAATGTTCCATCCAACAGGCTTCTCTATCCTTCCTCTGTGGTTAAAATTGTACCATCTTGAACTTTTACAATGCCACAGCGGTTCAAGAATTGTGATATCAATTGTTTAGATGCTAGAAAATGGATTTGTTGAATCTCCTCTCTTGTACGCCTCCTCAGCTTCTCTTGCTTTATTTTCCAACAACAGTAGGTCAAGGCACACTAGGGTGACTTAGTGCACGGCAGACTAGCGTGATGTAGGTTTATACCCTGGCTTGTTGTGCACTAATTATCTGCATGGACAAGTCCTGTGTGTGTGTGTGTGTGTGTGTGTGTGTGTGTGTGTGTATATACACATGTATATATATATGAATGACATTGGTGGGCTGGTTTACACCTGCTCAAGCTCTATCCACTGAACCTAATGTTTTATCTGTCAGATCATCCAATATTTAAGGAATTCTGAAATTGAATGACAGTATAGGATGGTTTAAGAATACAGTTTATGGGTTTAAGTTAGGCTAATATTAATTGATTGTAGGTTTTTAATTTTTAATGCAGCATTTGAAGAGTTTGGAAATTACCTTTTCACCACTAGATGCATGAGGATAATATACTTAAATGTTACTTTTTCTATGTGCAAATATTTGCAGGTAATCTAATTTTGTAACACGGGTAAAGGATTTTCTTTGTGATTTGATTACGTGTTTCAATACACAGAACTGATTTTGAAGAGGTCCTACTTGCCCTCACCCCCAACAATAAATGTTTACTGGATTTGTGAACAAATATAATTCAAAGAGGGTCAAATCCCAAAAGCAGCCTTACTGAAACAAAACTCCCACTAGCATCAATAATACTTGACATACGAAGTAGCTAAACTAGCCAAATTATCAGCTAGTATAAATCAGCATAGCGCCATTGAAGTAAATGACAATTTGTTGCTTTAAACAAGCCAAGGAGGTGACCATTTCATTTAAAATGATTTTCAATTAATTAGAACAGAGTCCATACATTGTAGAATATAATCTCATATTAATTTAATTCTAAGATTTATACAATAAATATAAAGCACCTGAGTGCACAGTATCAATGCAATCCTCTTTAGCTTACTACTGCTATAGCTATAGTGTAATCCATTAAAGTGAAAGCCTACACTCAGGGTCACACAAACATTCCAGAACACTGTTCAACAATCTGTTAAACCTTCATTGATCCTCTTGTATTTTTTATATTTTGGAGCAAGTTTTGCCCAGCATGAGCTGCCAGGTTTGACATAAGAAAGCAACGGAAACTGCCCAATCCGCTTCAAATGTGGATGATCCCTGCTGAATCCACAAATACCTGGCAGAAGTAACAAGGTTAAAAGCCACAATAATAGAGAGATTTAACAAGGAGTATTGATACAGGAATATCTTTTGTGTTACAGTCACCTCAACGATATATTTGCCAAGCGAATTCAAAGAAACTCTGCATAACTGGTGAAAAGCTCAGAGTAAATACACTACAAATAAAAAGGAATGGTGCCTACATTCACCCACAGGGAGCCTCCAAAACCAAAAATGGGAAACCAAAACAAAAAGATTTTCAGCAAAAAATCCTAATTATTATTATGTATATGGTAATGCCTAGGAGACCCAGTCATGGACCAGGGCTCTGTTGTGGTAGGCTCTATACAAACACACAAAAAGGACTGTCCCTGTCCCAAAAAGTCCCTATCCAAGTACAATGCAACCTACACCAGACCAATCTAAGATTGGGTCAGAACCCCCAATGTCTATTAATTACACTGAGAATCCTCATACTTATCCTACTTGTCAGTGTGTGTAATATGTCCCCCTCTGTGTCTGAGTCACAGAAGATGTGAATCTATTACACCCCTTGTACAGGTCTTGACTGGATCCATAATAGCAATGACCTACTAGTTGTTATTAGAAGTGCATGTGCTAGGCATCAAAAACCAGTAGGAAAAAATACAGAAAAGTAATAGCCAGACAAAATCCTGTTACAAAGAATGAGGTAATTTTTCCTCCAAACGATTCCACAGTCCCTAAAGATATCATGTTATTATAGGAACACATTTAAACAAACATAAAAGCTAAATGAACTCATAATATGCTGCCTCTGCTAAACCAAGCAAGGTATAAATAGGGAATAAGGAAATATAAGACTGAAGAACAGATATGAGTATGAGCCAAATCAGATGCAGGTTCAAAAACCTTGTAAATTCTAGAACTGTACTCTCAGCAATGTATGGACTTTTTAATAAAAATGAATATTTCAAATTTTTGAGTTATATTAGTAGTATACAGTGTCTTCTTGGATTTTTTTAAAATAAAATACTTTTAAAACAAACATTGAGTGTAACGATTCACAATCTGTCTTTTAAAAAAAGATCTAATATCAATATTCAGTGGCTGGAAGCTGAAGCTAGATAAATTCAGGCTAGAAATAAGCCACGCATTTTTAACTGGGAGGATAATTAACTGTTGGAACTACTTATTAAGGCATGTGGTGGATCTTCCAACACTTGAAATTTTTAAATCAAGATTTGGCTATATTTCTATTAAATACATTCTAAACATACTGAATTAAATTCAATGGCCTTTATTATTCCAGAGGTCAGACTACATAACCATAATGGTCCCTTCTGGCCTTAGAATTCCTGAAGCTATGAAATATAGCCTTGATTTTGTGGTTTATGCAGCTATGCAACAATTAGTATTTTGTTTTCCGTGTATTGCACTAGAAGTCATCTGTCTGCAGAGTCAGCTTCCATTTTGTGATGGAGAGAAGATACAGCATGTTACACAGGAGAGAGACACTGTGCTCTTACAGTGCTTTTACTTTTGTCTTCTTGGTTCTATTTTCACTTAATCTAGTATTAAATATATAGTTACTCTTCGTTTATGGAAAACATATCAGATTCAAAACCTTAGTTATTTTAAAATGTTTTACTTTATTTTCCTTCCTAGCAGGATACATCACATGGAATGTAAATTAAAGAAAACAAAGAAAAATACAGTAATGGGTTTTAGCCATGTGATGCATCATAATTTGGATACAACAAGAAAATCAGCGTAGGAGTGGAAAACAGTAAATGAATTCTATAAAACTTGTTAAAGAACAAATTGGTTACTTTATGAATACTGCCTACTTACTCTGTCAATAAATACAGTGCTGTCATTAAAGTCTACAATACATAACATGAAGGTAATGTCAATGAGGTTTAATTTTTAATCAGTGTTCATAGAATAAAGAAATCTAATAGCCCTGGTATTTCACCTTTTCAAAACCCTGGAATTACTTATTATGGAAAAAATTATCTTTTCCACAGAGTAGCGTCTTCTAATATCACCGATAACAGTGGAATCATGCTGCTCATCCACTGTACACATGGAGAGACAATTTGTTTCTTAGCCAGAGGCAAGATACTTGAGTAGGTATCTCAGATTAGATAGATGAGAGAGATGTATCCATGGTTTGATTCTGTATGGAAACTTCTGTCTACTACTGCATACTCCTATATTTGTATCTACTACATTGTGTAGAACTAGCATAAGCAGCTTTATTATAATATTATTTGGTCTTTTTTCATACATGAAAGTTTGTTATGTTAACAAATAAAACACACAACCTGATTCACATTTACACTAAAGCTGCTTTACACCAGTCTGGTAATGTGAAGGGTCTGTAAAATGGGCCTACATTATATTTACACTCCCTTTAAGATCCTTTACACTGCCAGAGTGGTACAAACCAGTCTTACTGTAAATGTTAACAAGTGTAAAACCTTGACAAATCAGAGAATTGGTCTGAAATCAACAAGATGACATTCAATCAAGACGAATGCAAAGTACTATGCTTAGGAAGGAAAAATCAAATGCACAACTACAAAACGGGGAATAAATGGTTAGGTGGCAGTACTGCTGAAAAGGATCTGGGGATTATAGTGGATCACAAATTGAATATGAGCCAACAATGTGATGCAGTCGCTAAAAAAATTAATAGAATTCTGGGGTGTATTCACAGAAGTGTCATGTGTAAGATACAAGTGATAATTGTCCTACTTTACTCAGCTGGAGCAGTGTGTCCAGTTCTGAGTACCAAATTTTAGGAAAAAATAGGACAAACTGGAGACAGTCTAGAAGAGAGCAACAAAAATGATAAAAGGTTTAGAAAACCTGACCTCTGAGGAAAAGTTAAAACTAAAAATATCCAGTTCTTTTAAGAAAAGGGTACCTGATAGCAGTCTTCAAATATGTTAAGGACTATTATAAAGAGGATGGTGATCAGTTGATCTCCATGTCCACTGAAGGTAGGACAACAAGTATTGGGCTTAATCTGCTGCAAGGAAGATTTAGGTTAGATATTTGGAAAATCTTTCCAGCTACAAGGATATTTAAGCACTGGAATAGCCTTCCCAGGGAGTTTGTGGAATCCCCATCATAGGAGGTTTTAAGTACAGATTAGACAAACACCTGTCAGGGATTAGGTATTCCTGGTCCTGACTCAGTGGCTGGACTAGATGATCTCTTGAGGTCTTGTCCAACTCTGCATTTCTATGATTCTATGTGAACAAGCCCCGAACTCTCTTGTGGCAACACACTTGTGGGATAATGTTTTAATTCATTAAGAGGTTTTTAATTAGCTTTTGATTTTCCATGGGCTTCTTCACACTGCATCTTATTTAACAAGAGGCAAACATGGCAAACATTAAGAAAGATAATATATGTAGACGATTGAAGTTCTAGTATAAATGTGTTAAAGCTATTGCCTGTGAGTATGCAAATAGTTGATTGATTAGATGAAACAAATTTATATACTAAAATATTCCTAATATAGGGGAATGTTTTGGATTATAATTTACCCAGTAGATCAGAGATTTTCCTTTTACACAAGTTTTTCTTGTTTTTGAGAAAATACTAACTCTATTTTATTTCTATTTGAGATTCCCTTTTAACTTCAAAAATACATCATGTAATTATGGGTCTGATTCTGTAAACCTTATTATAATAAGTATAATCCTTACTCATGTGATGGTTTCCCTAGTTGGGTTCAGTGGCAGGACCAACATTTCTTCCCCCCTTGCAGATGGTATCCCCTGGCATTTGTGTGCGTGTGTGTGTGTGTGGAGGGGGGGAGATGTCTCTCTTTGTACCCTCCCACTCACCACACACATCCACTCTGAACAAAACTGTTTTCTGTGAATGCTGTAGGATAGTTTTACTTCACACTCTTTTGCATTATGGACATACTAGATTATGTGACACAGAACCAGACTGAACAGACATTTAAAAAAATAGTTCTAGGTAGACAGTTTGATGCTCCAATGCACAGATTCAGAAAGACATCTACTGACTTCAGTGGGCTCTGAATCAGCCCTACATGAACAAAGTAATGCAATTTTGTGCAATACTTTAAAAATACCAATGAGGACAAAGAAAAAATGCAAAGGAACCTGGAGAGCACAGGAACTTAAGCAGAAAAATAAATTATGAGATTCATTTTTTGAGCTTTCTGAGGCAGAAAGATGACTGATAATAAAAAAAGAAAGCAGTCTACAATTGCTAGAACTTGTCCAACTGCAGAGACTCATCTATATGACCTGCATGTACAGTATTGCCATGGTGACTGTGTTTTTATGAATGTAGCACTTGATGTAATAACATCGGATGCCGCCTGAGTTAAATTTGTTATATAATACAGCTAAATTCTAACATTATGGGAAAGTTGATTAAAATAGAAGAAGCTTTTTTAATCTTGAAGGGTGAACAGCAGACTGTCCCTATGTATGTGTGAAGCATTATAATAAACATTCCATTTACCCAATCATATTGAGCACTACATCAAGTTCACAGATGCATTTCCTTGACAGTTTGGTCTCCTTTCTTTCAAATGAACTTTTTTTCTGACTTCCATTACTTTTGAAAGAAAACTATTCTTTGTATACATTTTCTAATTCATTTGCAATATGATCTGATACTTGACTGACAGCACCCAGAGAAATCATTGCACTTTGATGCAATGAAATTTACGATTATATCATTTCATGCTGTGTCTTTCTGAGCAGAAGTATTCTGGATTTGAAATTGGTTACTGATGTTGTGAAAACTCTAACAATGAAAACCTCTCGCTAACCCACTTTATGTTACAAAATTGGTACTGCCAGCACAGCTCAATCTTCACATCAGTTAAAGCACTAAATTTCTAATATTGCTGTTCCCAACACTAAGAGGGAAAGTAGGCCAGCGCGTAAATTGCAGGCGTCTTTGTTCAACTGTTTATAAAACTGCCCATATTCATCCTGGAGTGAATTTTGCCATATGAGTTCTCAGTCTGGCAAGGGAAGACACACGCGCACTTAAAAAAAAATTGTTGTAAACTCTTTGTTCTCTTGGTTTCTATAATGAAATTCTCTGTTCTTCAGAACACGATAGTGTTCATGGGAAATGCTAGATAGAGAGCTCTGGGGATAGAGGTTTTCCACTTAGCCACATCACAGATAAAGCATTGGCAGCAGCCATAGAAGCTTCCTCATATGTGTCTCAAGCCTGTTTTGAAGAGTCCAACTCTCCAGATAAGAATAGAGTTCCCTCTCCATTCCCATTCAGGTCTTGGTCTCTCTCTTCAAACTGTCAGAAAGGATGCCAGTTAAGATGGTTTTGTGGTGTGGATATCTGTCTAATAAAAGGTGGACTGAGCCCACCAATATTATTTAATACTGGCCACCATGTAGCCTATATGGTCACTTTCACTTATTAATCTAAGTTGGATTTGAAGTGGTGACTTGTAGGTGAAAAAGATTTTGTATCTCCTAAGCCAACTAAGTCCCCTTGTCATTCAGCACTGGTGACAGATTTCACATAGAAACCCTGATGATGATGTTCCCCTGTTTACTCACATAGCCAAAATATCATGGATAATGGCAGCAGAAACTTCTCGTCACCATCTTGCCAATGCTGGCCTGCTGGAAGCCTCGTTAGTGGGTAAAAGTGCAATTCAATCTCCATGGCCATTTGAGCTTTGGCCAATTTGGTGAATGTTCCATTTATTGCCAGCAACAGAGTTTTTATGTATTTTTAAGGAACACAAGAAAAAATATGGGGGGGGGGAAATGGTCTGACTTTTATGCTTCTGTAGTAAAACAAACATTTTATTTTAAAAAGACAGTGTTCTATCTAATCACTGACTGGGACTACTCAAGCTTAAATTTAAGCACATGCTTAAGTGTTTTGCTTGACTGGGACCACAATGCTCAGTACCTGGCAGGATCAAGCCCTTACCATTCATGCTCAAGTCGATGGGGGTAATCATATCACCTCTTCAGAATGGTGGTTTTAGATCCAATTTGGAAAAAAAAGAGCCCCACGTTTGAATAGTCATCTGTAATGTAGGAACTATATGCACTTCTTACATTTTTGACTTTAAGAAGTCATTGCTGGTGAAGAGAAATGGGGATCAAAATAATTGTTAGCTTGGCATTTAATTTCAATAATTAAAATACCAGGATGATTGGAGACTCAAATTGGAGCAGTAAGTCAGGCCACAGATTTATTAATAGAAAAATCAGAACTCTTTTTTTAATGTCTTCATATTGCCATCAATGTTGGAGAGAGGATTGTGGGAAAAATTACAGGTGGGAATGCAAGAGCCGAGGTTTCATTTCAGATGATAGTTTAAAATGTTGCTCTCACCCCCACAAGAAGTTTTCAAATTATGATACCTTAGTGGTACTGAAGCCTTACCCCCACTTTAAAAAAACAAATAATGTTTGTAAGTGGCACGTAGTAATTCTGCTGGTGATACCTCTGGCAGATTGTACAAAGGCTGTCAGCTGCCTAACCGCAAATGGTAGGCCCCATGAAATAGGGCTGACAGAGCCCAACATACCTTGCTCCAAACCATCCCCTCCTTCAAAAATACACATGGAAGGGGCTAAGGACCTTCTGAGATATGACAGTGCAGAGTGGGCTGTAGGTTGAGGAAGAGTGGAGGCTGCAAGTATGATGCTGATGATTTCCAAATTAAACTCCAGGGGTGACTTAGGTGGGCAAAACATTGTCCAGTGGACTTTTGAGAAAACAATAGGAACAGCCACCCTGACTACTGTGAAGTGCCATGGGATTTTTAATAACCACAAAAGATTATGTCTCCAGCAGTGAACGCCCCACTAATGCCATGATGAGTCATGATGCTTCACTACTAACTCAGAGCGATAAGTGTTAAGAGAAACACTTTCTGCAGCATTTAGGTGTCTCTGTAGGGGGGGTCTTTCATCCATTAGTGGCTTAGTCCAACCCTGTTCATCATCAATGATTTGATGAAATCACAGCTTGAGATGGTATAGTTAATCATATTACATATCATTGCTATGTGTTGCGTCATGTTCCTGTAATAGCTGGACACAAAGGCATTTCCTTATTCTTGGTTTGAATCCACTCTTACCATTATTATTTTGCTTTCTCCCTCCCTCCCCATTATACATTTAAAATTGTTCACTTTCATTAGCATCGTTTCTTAAATAATTTCATTTTTATCTGAAAATAAATGGAACCTTAAGAACTATCATGTTGTTTGAGACTTCTGTTTAGACTATGAGTAGATTTTCTTATGAGGCTTTAAAAGATGGGTCTTATTTTGCCTGTTCTGAAAATTCTCTTGATATATTTGAATTTCATGCTTGGGGGCTAGATCCTCAAAGGGTACTTAATTTTTCAGCTGCATTAGGTGGTTACTGAGAACGGTTATTGGATCAGGTGAGACCAGGGGTGCTGGAACAATTTTTATAACGGGGGGGCTGAGAACCATTGAACCAAACTGTAAACCCTGTCTATAATGGATACCACTTCAAGCCAGGGGGTGCTGCAACACCCCCTGCACTCCTAGTTCCAGCACCTATGGGTGAGACAGGCAGGAAAATGCCTAGTTTGAGGACCCTGATGGGGCTTAGACACCAAGCTGCACGGTGGTATCAGGATGTAGGCAACATTGCAGAAATTTAAGATGGTCACTATTTCACCTCTGCTCACAATTCAGTGATCACAAAATGAGGAATTATTGTGATCTACGGGAACGTAACATCTGAGGATAGGGGAGTGAGGAATTGTGAGGGTAATGGGAGCAATATTATGCTTTTTTACAAGATTCTTACACACTAATGCCATTCATATGAATGTCTGCATCCTACCTGTGATACTGCATCTGATGTGCAACTTAAGCTTCTGTTTGAAAATAAGAATGACTTACATTGCCCTCCATTCAGGAATATTTGCATATTTGAATCTCTTGGAAAGTCTGAAACTCCATACACAATTACAGATGCAATATTATACGTACTATAATCCATGTTACATCTCTAATTCACCTGCACAAGCCTCATTAAAGGAGCAGTAAGGTACTAGCTCCAGACAATCTTAACACTGCTGGTGCAATCACAATCTTTGCAGCTCATGATCTCTGGATCAGCCTCCTTGTATCCCTCTGCTTCATTGACTCTCCATCTCATTTCAAATCACAGCTGAAAACACCTTCCCCCCACTTATTACATTCCCTTTAGCTTCTCTCTTCCTCCTTTTATTTATTACTTAGTTCTGAAACTCTATTTTAATCAGTAAAGCATTTTGGCAAATAGCTTTTAAGAGAGATGCTCAACAATAATATCATTTTGTTCTGCAGCTACATATACATGGTACATTTCACCCTGGACTATTTATAAAAAGCCTATGCTCATTCTCTAAGTACAATAGTACACAAACACTTCAGGCATAATCGACAGGGAAGCAATAATTACAAAATGACTACAAGATTATTGCAGAGTAACTGTACTTAGTAAGGACTAATGCAATAATGATAGAGAAAATAGTCAAAAAACAGAAATGGAGTGAGGAAGCATATACTCAGCTGCATCATTTCACTTGTTTCCTCTTGTCCCTTGACAAAGGCCTTACCAGCCAAAGACTTTTTAAGATACATATATTTCCCAAGACTTCTTGATAACCTTCAGTTATTTTGGCATCATGAGAGTCATTTTGGAGACTTGCAAAAGCTTAGCTGCTATCTGCTTTGCTCAGTCTTCTGATGCTATTTTTGTTTGACTTATTATTGATTCTGAAGAATTTACAAAGTTTCATCCATTTGTTTAAAAAAAAAAGCAGTACTGCCAGTCCCTGGCAGAAATCTACAGTCAAACATTTGTCTAGGCATAGTGAGGCTTTCCTCATGACTTTGTATGCTGGCCTTATTCAGTGACCTAGGCATCAATTATTTTTATTTTTTGGAGAATCAGAAATCCAATCCATGATAGAAGAGATTATACATTTAACAGGAATCTATTGCTTTGTAAACAGGGTCCTTTTGCTGTGACACCTTCCAAATGCTAATATTTATAGGGCCAAATTCTTCCCCAGTGTAGTCCATCGATTTCAGAAAACAACAGGGATAAATTTGGCCCCTGAATCTGTCTTTTTCAGACCATATGTCACACGGTGAATTGCAAATCAACACACACTTTTTTTCTGCATAGGTCTAGACCACGGTTTTCATAAAACATTTATAATCCCAAAGAGTATACCGACACTATGGGCCTGATGTTCAAAGATGGAAACAAGCAATTGTATATAACTGATTTGAGTGGGATACGCCAGCTATGGACCTGATTGAGTGTACAGGGGACACAGGGAGAGGACAAAAAACTTTTAAGCCCTTGTACCTCCCAACACAAGGGCATGCTCAATTGCAGTCTCTGCTGTCAAAGGAGCACAGGGATTACTTCCTCCTAGCACACTCGGAGATGTAGCGCACTCCAGGGTTGGGGGAGCTAGGGACATAGATCAAGCTCCTCTGATCACGTGCATGGAGGAGGCTGCGTGTAGCAGAGCAGAAAGGAACTGGAAGAGGCATCATGCCTCCTAGGACTCCTGTGGGGAAGTCTGATTTTGCATAGTTCTTAACACTGCCATCTGCTTTGATGGCACAATCTGGCCCTGTGTGTCTAAATGGCCCTAAGTGGTTAGGCACACCAATTTTCACACACATGTGTACACCACTTAGACAAGACATGCACTTGAGTGCACCCACGTTGGAAAAACAGGCTCTGCTAGAAAAAGACCAAAATGAGAATAAGTTACTTCTGCTTCAGCTATAGGGCCAGAATCAGAGGGGGACGACCACATCTTCCTGAATCATGTAATTGCTCCTTTTCCATAGCCTTTACTGTGTTGTTCATGTCCCGTGTGGGTCAATTAGAATAAAAATTCAATGTTTCATGCAGGAATTAATGCATGCAGGCATACAAAACACAAACCAATCAGCCACTTGGACTTCACTCTAATTTTTAACAGATGTCATTCTCAAAATAGAGCCTGCTGCATTGTACGCTAGACACTGGCTCTTTTCACATATCATTTTCCTCCCAGGAAACGCTAGACCACAGTAGTTAAGAAAATGCAAGCAAATACATCCCCCTTTTCATTACTGTCAAATACATGTGAGCTACAGCATCAGTGCAGCATTTTACATGTTCAAAGCCTTTACAAACATTATGTACTTGAACCCTGCAACATCTCTGGGAGGGAGAGGGGAAGTAAGGATTGTTATCCCTATTTTACAAAGGCCTGGTCCACACTAACCCCCCACTTCGAACTAAGGTACGCAAATTCAGCTACGTTAATAACGTAGCTGAATTCGAAGTACCTTAGTTCGAACTTACCGCGGGTCCAGACGCGGCAGGCAGGCTCCCCCATCGATGCCGCGTACTCCTCTTGCCGAGCTGGAGTACCGGCGTCGACAGCGAGCACTTCCGGGATCGATCCAGGATCGATTTATCGCGTCTAGACAAGACGCGATAAATTGATCCCAGAAGATTGATTGCTTACGGCCGGACCAGGAAGTAAGTGTAGACCTGCCCAAAGAGACAGAGCAAGGAAGTGGGTCAATGGCAGAGCCAGGCTGAGAACTAAGGTCTCTAAAAAAAGAACAGGAGTACTTGTGGCACCTTAGAGACTAACAAATTTATTAGAGCATAAGCTTTCGTGGGCTACAGCCCACTTCTTCGGATGCCCACGAAAGCTTATGCTCTAATAAATTTGTTAGTCTCTAAGGTGCCACAAGTACTCCTGTTCTTTTTGCGGATACAGACTAACACGGCTGCTACTCTGAAAAAAGGTCTCTGAAGTCAGTGATCCAGCCACTATCATGCTATATAGTAGTACCCTCCAGCTACAATCCCATGCTTGTTTTGTTTAGGATTACACTGCTTCCAGTACTCATGAGAATATTTGTGTCTGAATAGATCTGGGAATGGCTGAGCCATTACACACATTGAATCTATTTCCCCATGTTAAGTATCCTCACACCTTCTTGTCAAACTGTCTGAAATGGGCCATCTTGGTTATCACTACAAAAGGTTTTTTTTTGTTTTTCTTCTTCTGCTGATAATTGCTCATCTTAATTAATTAGCCTTTTAGAGTTGGTAGGGCAACTCCCACCTTTTCATGTTCTCTGTATGTGTATATATATCTCCTTACTATATGTTCCATTCTATGCATCCGATGAATTGGGCTGTAGCCCACGAAAGCTTATGCTCAAATAAATTTGTTAGTCTCTAAGGTGCCACAAGTACTCCTGTTCTTTTTGTGAATAGATCTGATGATTCCAAAACATGCATAAGCATGCACATGGACTTGATTTTCCATGAATCTAGTGGCAGTTATTCTACAACTTCCTGTGATAGATTATTTCATTGCCTGCCTGCAGTCTATGAAGTTTATTCCTAATATTTAAAATAGAGTTTTGTCTCATGGAGACTAAGCCCATCACTTCTAGTTGTACTCTCATTAATAAATTGGCCCCTCTCTTTATAGCCTTCTGTAGCGGGGTGGTCACCCGCTCCTGCCTTAAAAGGCTGAAATCAGCCCTGGGAGAGGGCTGAGGCTGTGAGAGGGCTGCTGCTAGGAAAAGCAGCAAGCCTTGGCTGACTGGGGAACCAGCCACAGATGTGGCCACGTCCCAATCAGGGCCCAGCTGGCCCTTATAAGAGGGCAGTGGGCCAGGAGCACACAGACACTCTTTATCTAGATGTGGAGAGGGATGGGCCTGGCTGCTAGGAGCTAAGCAGGGTACCGAGACTGGAGCAGGGCTGGGGGAAGGCCAGAAGAGCTGGGGAACTCTGGCCTGGAAACCCCCCAGGCTCCAGGCCTTGTTAAAGGCCAAAGAAAGATACTGGGGTTGCAGAGGGCAGCCCAAGGGTAGGCAGAGGCAGCAGGTCCAAACCCCCCTTGCCGGTGATGAGTGGCACTTACACTGCAGTCTTCCCCAGGGAACGGGGGCTAGTTGATGACTGGCAGTGGCCATAGACTGAGGTGAGCTGTGGATAGAGGGTAGGGGTTCCCTGGGGAGGGGAGACCCAGATTTGTGGGGGTACTGCTAGGGGGCAGCACCCCAGCCTGAAAGGGGCACCAGGGTCCAGGAGGGACTCGGGCCCAGCGGCAAGCGGGACACCGGCCTGCAGAGGGCGCTCCAGAGGCTGGAAATGCTAATTCCCTGGATGACCAGCAGGAGGTGCTGCAGGGGTGAATCCTGCCCCGTTACACCTTCCATTAAATTTTTGTAGATGGCCATCATGTCTCTTCTCTGTGTTCCTTTCCAATATAACTAGGTCTCATAACCTTGCTTGATAATTCCTATTTTTCAAATGTTTAACCATTTTATGTTATAACTCTCTTCTACACAAACCAGTCTCTCTCTCTCTCTCTCTCTCTCTCTCTTTAAAAATAATTAAAAGGCCAGATCCTGCATCCACTGTAGTCAATAGTAAAGCTCCCATTGACTTCAATAGCGAGGGATCAGGCCATGGTACACAAACTCAGTGGAGTAATTCAAAATAATATTAGCCAGTGCTGAGCGTACAATAGTTCAATTGTTTTTAATTCACCAAAATCATGGGTTGCGTATCACTGCAGAGACATGACAAAGTTTAACAGTATGATCAGTTTGTGTGCACAGTTTCTCTGTATTTCAGATATAATTTTGTCCGAAAACCATAACAACAAATCACAGTTTTGTATGAAATAATTAGCTCTCTCTGTAAGGCAAACTGCAGGAGGTTTCAATTGCTGTATTGCATATGCTGGGAAGCCACCAATATCATGTTGTACTACCTGGAAAACAGACAGCATAAAATTGAAGGGGCCAGGAAACAAAGACTTTTCTTTAAGCTTAACCTTAAAAAAAAAAAAAAAATCCAAATGCTACTGCGAGGAAAACAGTATAAGATGAAGTATTATGTTCTTTTAACCAATTTAAACCTAGTATTACATTTTATTTTAATGCTTAACTTCCACCTAGAAATTCTAGGTACAGCCAGTACAACACACCTTTTTGTGTTACTAACAGTATATCAATTAAGCACACTCAAAAACACTTGGCCAATATACAAAAACTAATATTAATTAATCAAAAACTGGGCCTAATGCCTAGGGTTGCCAACTCTGTAATATGTAAAAACTGGACACTCCAGTAGGAGTGGCGAACCTCCCCCACCCTGCTCTTCCTTCCGAGGCCCCACCCTGACCCGCCTCTTGCTCCCCACAACTCCGCCCCCCCCATTCTCTCCTCTTCTCCCCTTCCCCTGACACTCACTGCTATTCCCCTCTCTCTCCTGCCTAGGTTGGAAGGTACTTGCCTGCGCCTTGATGATTTGGCGCCTTCCCCACTTGCAGTAACCGGACTTTGTGTGTCTGGTCAGTAGATCTAACCAGACACTGTCAGGACCTCTTTTGGCCGGATTTTCCAGTTGAAAACTGGGCACCTGGCCACCCTACCAATGCCACACCTTCAGACCATCAACAGCAAAACCTACCTCCGTCTACACAGGAGTAAGGAGAAACAGGTAGGGGTGTGTGTGTGTGTGTGTGTGTGTTAAACAATCATGAAATAACTAGGCAAAACCAAAAATTCTTGTGGGTTTCAAAAACCCCACAGAGGGAAACTGTTGTGCAGATGTCCTCAGGGACGGAGTTCTACAGACAGGGCTTTCCTTCTAAGGCAGTCCAGCCAGTCCTAGACAAATGGAGACTCAAACTCAGAAGGAAGCACAAAGACAACCCAGTTGATCTCTTGTGCTATGGCAGGACATTAGGCAATAGATCAGTCCTCAAACCTAGATTATCAAAGGAATCAGGCAATATATCAGCCATCCCAAGAAAAGGCTGCAAGAACCTTTTATAAAAAAAATTGTTAGGTACCCTACTTATAGGGATTGCAACTAGCTCTATATAATAAGACCTTAAAGCAGTGGTTCTCAAACTATTTATTATTGTGGGCCGCAGGTTGAAAACCACAGTGTCCCCCACCTAACCCCCTCCCAAACCCCTATGGCTCAGCACCCGACCCCCAGTTTGAGAACCCCTGTACTAGACCATACAGTACATACTCAAACAGAAAATTCTAAAGCAATATGCTAAGGAAGGAAAAACGAGATATTGGTCACTCTGCTGATGGGCTGTCTCTCCCCAATGTAATTTAGACACTGGTCATTCATTGCAATCAAATAAGTTTGAAATATAGCAGTGCTCAGCTGTTCTTTTGCTGGAAGTATGTCCTACATCCACAGGACAATACAAACTCAAATGCATCAGTGAACTCAGCATGATACATAATCCAATTAAAAACACAGCACATCCTCCACTTATCTCAAACCAAAGAACATGCAGCTGTAATAAATCTAATTACAAAGTGATGATGTAATAGGCAGATGCTGTCTATTGTTTATTCACGAGGTCAAGTTCTCATTTAAAAACGTGTTACCAATTTCACTTAGGCTGCTGCCATCCTGATCGCTTTGCTATGAAGCAGAACCGCAGTGTTGTGCAGCGCACCCTTTCCTTGTATTATGTGGGTTTTTTTAAAAAAATGAATAAGCCCATCAGTTATAAGCAAGGTAGCTCATGTCTCTCTCCAGCATGTTTGGCTATAGACAGATTTAGTCTTTTGTTCTCTTTTAATGGCCACATGCTGTTCCTTTAAATAAATCTCAAATGCATGACAAGTTTGCCCAAAATACATCGAGCAACATTAACATTCGGGCATGCCCTTCCTGCAGTACTGCAGAGTTTTTCACCTGAGTATTGGAAAATGAAAAAAAAAAAGTGATTATTGTCTATCTTCAAGTTTCATCTGTGGTACAAGGAAAACAGGGCAAACAATGTGATTAACAGGCTTCACCTCCTTCGAAGTAAAAAGTGGAACAGAATGTCACCTGCTTTCAGTAATTCCATTTCTCAGAGATCTAGGGAAACTATTATTAGACAAGGAGGATGAGTAAATTCTAATTCAAAATTTTCCAGTTCACAAATTTTTATAGTTCTATCAGCCAGGATGTGAATGACAACTTGTTTTACAGTTGGATGATGGTAGGACTCAAAGTGAAGATATTGATTCATGCTGTATGTGTAAATAAAGAAAAACTGTTCAAAGATTAGCTTAGCTTCTGATGACAGTCTGCAATCCAGAAAAGGTGATGAATTTTGTTTCTGAATTGTTACTGTAATACTAATGGAAGGATGACTTTGAAGTAAGAACCAACTTTTTTACTAGGGCATGTTGGAAAGCAGGCTAACATCATCCAAACAGTTTGATCTCAAATCTCAAGTTAGGTTTAAAAGAGATGGTTCTTTTCAAAAAGACTTTAGATATTGTGCAGAGGAGTGAAATGCATCATGAAAATGGACAATTTGCAGGAATATGCAAGTCTCTAATTTACTTTAACTGGAAAACTAAGCATTCCTACAACTACTCACATGTATGTCTCATGACAACCTTCTATTTTTCAGTAGTCAGCACTGTAACATACCCGCAGTACATGAATTATTATGAAATGCTATGCTTATTCCCAATTTTTATGTTTAATACATCCTATAGAAGAGGAAATTAGTTTAATAGTGTGGTGGACTCCCTGCATATTTTGTGCATTGTAAAAACAAGTAGGAATTAGAAGTGGTTGAAAATTTTTTGTCAGAAAATGGAGTTTTGTCAAAATCAAATATTCCATGGGAACCTGTCAATTTTGATAAAATTTCCAATGGAATAGTCTAAAAATGAATTGTTTCGACTTTCTCATTTTGACTTTTATTATTTGTATTACTGTACACCTTATATTAAATTACATTCATTGTAATATATTGTATATTACATATAATATTTAATATTGTATGTTATAGAATAATATTTCAATGTAATCCAAACATGTTTCAATGTTTCCAGATTGTTTTTTTCCAGAATTTCCATTCTGCAAAAAAAGTCAAAATGTCAACTTTTTGTTCGGATTCAGAATGGGAAATAAAAGGAGTTCAAAATGTTGGAATTTTCTGTGATCTGGAAATTCTGGTGACTCTAGTGGATATTATTGTTGCAAACAATTAATTTCTAACAGTAATGGGTAAGTTTGATCTGCAACTTAAAAGTGCCACTATAATTCACGATTTATTTTTAACTGGGTTGGCCACTCAGACAGGATATTGGACTACCTGGTCCACTGGTCTGATAATGACTACAAATATGTTCCTATCTTGGATATATGTATGAAGTTTTTTACAAGTCACTTTTCTTCAAGGGTGGTTTCACTTTGAGGTGGGCTATGGTTCTTTGGAAGATATTGGAAAAGGTGCGGCTTCCAAAGCACCTCACTGAACTCATCACAAGTCTCTACCATCAACAACAGACCACAACAAGAGACCATGGTATGAACAATATCAGGTGACAGCAACTGGTTTTCCACTGGACAGACTATGAGTCAAAGGTGTATTCTGTCCCCACGCCTTTTCTACATGTCACTGGAAAGTTTTGACAAGGTTGAAGGAGTTGGGATTTCCTTTGTTGGGCACCTCTTAATCAACCTCAGATATGCTGATGATACCATGCTCTTCACTAAAACTACCGATGCAATGCAACGAATGTTGGAATCTGTAAAAAGAAGTTAGTGAGGAATATGACTATCCCTGAACGTGGCAAAAATGAAATGCATGCAGGTTAACATGATTAACAAAAATAGGATGGAAGCACACATCATGATTAATAGTCAAACTGTACAGGCAGTGGATTAATTCAATTATCTGAGGTCGTACATATCCAACCAAGGAAGTTGTTCCAAAGAAATTGGAAGAAAACTAGGAATGGCTCACTCAGCCATGGCTTCCTTTACAAAAGTTTGGAAAAAAACTTGGCATCTCAATATGTATGAAGAGTCACCCAGTAAAAATCATGTGAATTGTAGGAAGTTAATGCTACTGACAAGGAAATTAAAGCCTATGAAATGTAGTACTGGCAAAGACTCTTGCATATCTCCTGGGCGGAAAAGCAGATGAATGCTTATGTTTAGAAATATTATTGGAGAGAAACAGACCCTGTTGTTTGAAATCAACAAGTACAAACTTATTTACTTTGGTCACATCAGGTGTAGAGATGGAAATAACCTCGAAGGTTATCATGGAAAGAATGGTGTGGGGTCATTGTAGTAGTAGATGACCAGTGAGAAAATGGATAGAAGGTGTGCAGTGTAGTCCAGCAGATCACTGGGAGGTCAGCTACTGATGGCTCAAAGCTAGCAATGGATTGACAGGGCTCTGAAAATTATGCTATGATATTCAGACATGCATCAATATTCAGACATGAATAAATGAATTTTACTTACTTAGGGTTTTTAAAAAGTTCTCAATGTGCCATTGAAGCACCTCAAACTAAAGCAGCCTGGAATAAAATTAGGGCTTGGCAGAATTCAATTGTTTTTTTATGAATTTGATAGATAATATCAAGTTCATTTTTAAGCTTTTTTTTAGATTTTTATTGATTTAAATTTTCACACTTGTCAAAATATATAAAGTAAATATACTTAAATATAACTTTAATAAATTCTTAAGCAGCATTTTTATTACTTTGGCTATCTGTAAATTTTGATTATTGAGGGGAATATTTTTTCATTGGCTTGTGCGTGTGCAGTGAAACTGACATTTACTGATAAAAATCTAATACTTCCACACCTAAATAAAATGGACAGTAGCAAAGTGGAAACAAGTAGCCTGGAAAGAAACATACTGTTCATTGAATAAATCAGCTCCCACCTCGTTCTCTTAACATTTGATTAGATGTTAAGAGCTGCACTGGGAGAGCTTTTGACTGAGATTAGACAGGATCCAGGTCATTAAGCTTAATGTTTGAATATAATGCTTTCCTCAATACAGTGTTGGTTTTCCTTAGCTTCCAAGAATAGTGTTCTTTCAGGCATAGCATTGCATCCCCATTTCAGGGTATAAATAAAGAGTCCAATAATGGAGTGGTCTTCAGGATCAACTGAGGAATTCAGGGCTTCCCCCTTGGGCTGGGCCTCATGGTCTGGACTCTTCTATCTTCAGGGCCTTCCATCACTTAGGTTCCCTGCCGAAGGACAGGGTTTTGTAGTTGGTTGATAGAGGAGCCTGGGCTCATCTTCTCCACCAGACTCCGAACCAGATCCCAACGGTAGGGAACTATGCCCTGCACCCTCTGGTGATATGCAGCTGACTCTCTAGATCACTTCTACCAGTGCCCTCTCTTTCCACAAGGTTAAGTAAAGAACTGAACATAGAATGAAGTGTCTGACCTTGAAAGAGTCACCATTCCCTTCTTTGCAGATGTTGTCCGATTACTGTTGTCAGGCCTCAGATCTTCCCAGGAGCTCAGCGTGCAGGTTAGCTCACCTCCACTGTCTGCCTGCCACTGAGCTACTCTGCTTCCCTTCTTAAGCTCCTCCTCCAGGCTGTGCAGGCTTTTACATGTGTGGTGGGCAGGGCCACCTGGGCCCAGAGCAGCTCCTTAACTCCTTCTTTTCCAATATGAGGTTTGTATACCACATCACACCTTCCTTTTTTACAAGGTGTCATTTAGTGGTCACTTGGGACCTCTTCCAATGCCCTCTGAAGTCATTGGGAAACCTTTACATTGACTTCGACAGGCAGTGGATCAGCCCTTCTGTGCCCCATCCCAATCCTCTCACATTAGAAGAAATGTTCTAAAACCTCCAACAGATGAAACCCTGAAGAGTGTTCAACACTCTCTGGTTCTTCCTGTGTGTTTCTCTGAGGGAAGGGCATCTCACCATCTTTTCTCTTTTCCTTAAACTCTTAACAGATTCCCATTACAGGTGAGAACTCTCCAGCATACATCCATCACTAATAGCTTTTCGGTGAGAGACTATCTTTGTGCTTTTAACAGAGGTATGCAAAATGTTTGGAATGGAAAATGACTGAAATGTAGGCCTGTGTGTTCAAATCTGCCTACAAGGATGCACATGCAGGAGTCCAGTTTGCTAATGGCTTTTGTGTAACGGGTTCTCTGTCACCCAAAGTCTTTAAATCAAGGTTGGATCTCTTTCTAAATGATTTGCTCGTGGTCAGCCAAAAATCACAGACTTGATGCAGGAACCACATGGTGAAATTCTCTGGCCTGTGTTATGTAGGAAGTCAGACTGGATGATCATAATGGTCTCTTCTGGCCTTAAATCATTGAACTCCTGAATTTATTACCCATTTTGAACACAAAAAGCCCATTTTCAAGCAAAACTGCTTCAAGTGAAAATCTGCTCTTTTTCAAGTAAAGATGCCTTTGTAGCAAACGTGTGAAAATGCATGCCATTGCATGTTTTAAATGTGAGCCTTTTTTGCTAAATTTCAGGAATGTGAAGTCTCCTGAAATGGATAAAAAAAGGCATCACTTTTACCCAACCTTAAAAGATTAACTCTGAACAACTTTTAGCTCTTTACTTTGTGAACTTTGTCCATTTTGTGGGCCAGATCTTCAGACAGAACTATGCCAATTTATAGCAACTGACTGGTCTAGTGAGTCTTAAAAATGGCGTCTTGGGAAACAAGATTACGGACATGTACGTGTGTGTAATTTTTCAGTTACTGTCTGACTAACACATGTACCACAAATGATTCAGCCAATTCAAAATAAGTTAGCTATTGATGGGTCATTTTCATAAAGCCGACTTTGTGGGTCACCTCCCCAACCCAATTTGAATGTGATTCCATTACTCTAGTGCAACATTTTCCACCATATGCTGAAAAATATTAACACACACTCCTGTTCTCTCAATTATAATTGAACAACAACATCTTCCACTTCTATAACAGTTTTCATCCAATGACTTCATAGCACTCTGCAAACATTAATTTAGCCTCAGTACACCTCTAAAAGACACTAACGTATAGCTAAAGGATTAGTGTTTATAAAAGTATAACCTGCAGCACATGGAGGTTGCTTGGAATAGAACTCAGGAATTTTAACTTCTAACTACCAGAGCTCTGCCTCAAACTCCTTGTTCATGTTACCAACAATCCATTTGCCTATCATGTTGTGCCATGATTTCCCCAAACAGAGGCAAGAATAACATGAACCGATAACCTAGGGTTTTTGATTTCAAAAGAGCTAACTTTAAAAAATTAAGGAAATTAGTTAGGGAAGTGTATTGGACTGAAGAACTTATGGATCTAAAGGCGGAGGAGGCCTGGAATTACTTCAAGTCAAAGTTGCAGAAACTATCAGAAGCTTGCATCCCAAGAAAGGGGAAAAAATTCATAGGCAAGAGTTGTAGACCAAGCTGGATGTGCAAGCATCTCAGAGAGGTGATTAAGAAAAAGCAGAAAGCCTACAAGGAGTGGAAGATGGGGGGGATCAGCAAGGAAAGCTACCTTATTGAGGTCAGAACATGTAAGGATAAAGTGAGAAAGGCCAAAAGCCATGTAGAGTTGGATCTTGCAAAGGGAATTAAAAACAATAGTAAAAGGTTCTATAGCCATATAAATAAGAAGAAAACAAAGAAAGAAGTGGGACCGCTAAACACTGAGGATGGAGTGGAGGTTAAGGATAATCTAGGCATAGCCCAATATCTAAACAAATACTTTGCCTCAGTCTTTAATGAGGCTAATGAGGAACTTAGAGATAATGGCAGGATGACAAATGGGAATGAGGATATGGAGGTAGATATTACCACATCAGAGGTAGAAGCCAAACTCGAACAGCTTAATGGGACTAAATCGGGGGGCCCAGATAATCTTCATCCAAGAATATTAAAGGAACTGGCACATGAAATTGCAAGCCCATTAGCAAGAATTTTTAATGAATCCGTAAACTCAGGGGTTGTACCGTATGACTGGAGAATTGCTAACATAGTTCCTATTTTTAAGAAAGAAAAAAAAAGTGATCTGGGTAACTACAGGCCTGTTAGTTTGACATCTGTAGTATGCAAGGTCTTGGAAAAAATTTTGAAGGAGAAAGTAGTTGAGGACATTGAGGTCAATGGTAATTGGGACAAAATACAACATGGTTTTACAAAAGGTAGATCATGCCAAACCAACCTGATCTCCTTCTTTGAGAAGGTAACAGATTTTTTAGATAAAGGAAACGCAGTGAATCTAATTTACCTCGATTTCAGTAAGGCATTTGATACGGTTCCACATGGGGAATTATTAGTTAAATTGGAAAAGATGGGGATCAATATGAAAATTGAAAGGTGGATAAGGAACTGGTTAAAGGGGAGACTACAATGGGTCATACTGAAAGGTGAACTGTCAGGCTGGAGGGAGGTTACTAGTGGAGTTCCTTAATTATTTAATCTTTTTATTACTGACCTTGGCACAAAAAGTGGGAATGTGCTAATAAAGTTTGCGGATGAGACAAAGCTGGGAGGTATTACCAATACAGAGAAGGACTGGGATATCATACAGGAAGATCTGGATGACCTTGTAAACTGGAGTAATAGTAATTAGTAATAGGATGAAATTTAATAGTGAAAAGTGCAAGGTCATGCATTTAGGGATTAACAACAAGAATTTTTGTCATAAACTGGGGACACATCAGTTGGAAGTAACAGAGGAGGAGAAAGACCTCGGAGTATTGGTTGATCACAGGATGACTATGAGCCTCCAATGTGATATGGCCATGAAAAAAGCTAATGCGGTCTTGGGATGCATCAGGCGAGGTATTTCCAGTAGAGATAAGGAGGTGTTAGTACCGTTATACAAGGCACTGGTGAGATCTCATCTGGAATACTGTGTGCAGTTCTGGTCTCCCATGTTTAAGAAGGATGAATTCAAACTGGAACAGGTACAGAGAAGGGCTACTAGAATGATCCAAGGAATGGAAACCTGCCTTATGAAAGGAGACTCAAAGAGCTTGGCTTGTTTAGCCTAACCAAAAGAAGGCTGAGGGGAGATATGATTGCTCTCTATAAATATATCAGAGGGATAAATACCAGGGAGGGAGAGGAATTATTTAAGCTTAGTACCAATGTGGACACAAGAACAAATCAATATAAACTGGCCATCAAGAAGTTTAGACTTGAAATTAGACGAAGGTTTCTAACCATCAGAGGAGTGAAGTTCTGGAACAGCCTTTCAAGGGGAGCAGTGGGGGCAAAAGATATATCTAGCTTCAAGACTAAGCTTGATAAATTTATGGAGGGAATGGTATGATGGGATAGCCTAATTTTGGCAATTAATTGATCTTTGACTATTAGCAGTAAATATGCCCAATGGCTGTGATGGGATGTTAGATGGGGTGGGATCTGAGTTACTACAGAGAATTCTTTCCTGGGTGTCTGGCTGGTGAGTCTTGCCCACATGCTCAGGGTTTAGCTGATCACCATATTTGGGGTCGAGAAGGAATTTTCCTCCAAGGCAGATTGGCAGAGGCCCTGGGGGTTTTTCGCCTTCCTCTGCAGTGTGGGGCACGGGTCACTTGCTGGAGGATTCTCTGTACATTGAAGTCTTTAAACAATAATTTGAGGATTTTAATAGCTCAGACATAGGTTAGGGGTTCATTACAGGAGTGAGAGGGTGAGATTCTGTGGCCTGCTTTGTGCGGGAGGTCAGACTAGATGATCATAACTGTCTTTTCTGACCTTAAAGTCTATAACCTACAGGTGAAAACCATTTTAGCCCATTACTAATCCCCAGAGCTTGTCCCTTTCCTCCTTTCTCTTATTATGTTAAGATGGCGGCCAGTTAGTGCCATACATACAACTGGGTACATTTAAATTAACACAGAGCAAAAATACCACTCTGTTTTCAATACAAGTATGTAATTCTGATTAGAATTAATCTAAGTTATGAGTGTGCATGCACTGAGAATCTCAGCTTTCTGTCATCACTACAGTCGCTTGTAGGTCTGAACTACGTTGGTCATTCTGGATGTTAAAAACAATTATGAGTCCCCATACGTGGGATGGGGGGATGAAATTACACATGTATTTGATTTCTAGATCTTTGTATAGAAATGGAATTTTCAGCATTACCAGTGTTTAAGAGCTCTACCTAAAAAGTGTTATGTGGTTGGTCAAACTACTTATTGATTTGAAACAAAAACCTACTACAATAATCGCATGAACAATAACACTTTGCATTCCCTCAAGAGCAATTATTATTTAAAGAATGCAAGTTATATGGTGATGTTGCTTATCACAGCTTTAATCTCTCTCAACGGACAAACTTAACAGTTTACTGTAAAAGTGCTGAAAATGAATTATGAAAGTAAACGGAAAAAGAGTGAGAAAAGCCTAACTTAAAACCAAAACAGATTTTAAAGCTCCCCACCGGACAAAATTCTGCCCTGAACTGCTCCCATGTGGCTCTTATTGAAGTGAAATTCTGCCTGTGGGCAGTATTTGGTCTTAAGCACACAAACTCATTACTGTTTACTGATGGGCAGCTGGTAGTCCAATCTCACATACCTCTCACGCTAGAAGACTTTCATAGGTACATTGGCAAAATTCTCCCTATTCTTATATATTTAAATTGCATCTAACCATAGCTCTAGATTCACTTATGAGCTTGGGCCCAATCATCTTGCAAACCCTTATTCCCATAACTAATCCCCAGGGCTGGTTCTGATAAGCAACAGAACCTAGGCTTCCATGCAGTCCTGAGATGAAGTGGTCCCATCCAGAGGCAGAGTAAGTTTCCTCCCTCATGGTCCTCATTTCATATAAGGAGTGAGTGTGAGCACTCTACTCTGTACCTGTCTTCCAGCTCCGCCAAATGCAAGTGTTCAAAAAGCATAAGCCAGGACACAAAAATAAGGAAATTGGCTTAAAATGTCATGAGATTTAAAAATGAACTGGGGTCCTTCATATGCTTTCTGGTTTCTGAAACTTCAGGGTCCATATTTTCTCTGCAACCACAGGGCAGGAAACAAACTTTTATTTTTTAAATGATAGCTAGGATTCTCACATGACCCCTTGATTCTAGGAAGCTGGAGCTTTAAGAAAAAAAGCCCACCAAGTATTGCAAAACTTGCAATAAATTTCCCTACTTGGACCCAAAGTCTGCTAGGCCTGGCTGGAGTTCACATTTCAAAATATCAGAAATCAAATATTTATTCTGGAAAAATCCCCTGCTCTTTCTTATGTATTTGCATCACATCTCTCAATCAGGGTTTTCACTTTTAAGTCTCCTGGTGTCCAAATGTCCTTTTTGGGAAAAGACAGGGCCATTTAAACATTGAATATTGTCTGATTATAGTTTTTGTTAATGTTAACTTCAGAGGGATTACACATTTGAGTAAGGTTTGCAGTGCCGAGTTCTTATGAACCACATACAAATTGGAGCACGGTCCACAATTAACCCTCAAGCCACTCAAACTAAGGCCAGGTCTACACTACCGCGGTAGTTCGACGGCTGGCAATCGAAGTTCCGGGTTCGATTTATCGCGTCTGGTCTGGACGCGATAAATCAATCCCGGAAGCGCTCGCCGTCGACTGCGGTACTCCAGCTCGGCGAGAGGAGTACCGCGGAGTCGACGGGGAGCCTGCCTGCCGCGTGTGGACCGCGTCTGAACCGCGGTAAGTTCGAACTAAGGTATGTCGACTTCAGCTACGTTATTCACGTAGCTGAAGTTGCGTACCTTAGTTCGAATTTGGGGGTTAGTGTAGACCAGGCCTGAGTCTTCCTTATCCTGAAAAATTTTCAGATTGACAAAGCAATATTGGTACTCCTGCTCCTGCTCAACTTGCCCTTTCAGCAGCCTGTATTCACTGGTGTTGAAGAGCCATGCAGATTTTGAGTGTCTTGCTGCTGGAGACATCACTCCCTACTTTGACATCAGCTCCCTTTCAATTTTAGTTGGGCAGCAGAATGTTAAAAAAGAATTCAACATGCAGCGCAATAGATTATTTTGTATAAATCCAGAAAATGTGCAAATTTTGCCTTCTGCATTATTGCCATACCTTACTTTAACTGGCCAAATAATTTTGGGCTGAAGAAAAGGCAAGGGTAGTCTCCCCACCTCCATAACTGCAATTACTGAAAACAACCAGAATAGAAGCAGTGGCAGGGTACCTGTGATACACAACGCCCCATACTTAGGCCAGATTCCAAATTCATTTGCTCTGATATAAATATCAGATAATTCCACTGCCTTCTGTTGATTCCACTGGAGTTACTTTGACATTAAACCAGTGAGAGATCAAAATCTGTCATTTTATTATTAGAAGTCTTTCCCACATCATGCTAATAATGTAAGTAGAAAGTGCGCAGGGCATTAGCCTAACTGCATTAGCTGTTTCCATTATAAACTTCATGTTCTGGGGTCTGTCACTTGGCCACGTAAAACTGAAACTTACCTTAAACACTTTTCACCCAGGTGTAATAACCATGAATATTCTGCTCCACCAATCCCCCCCCTCCACAAATTGGTCAAGCCATTTTTAGCTCTACACATATTTTTAAAAAAATGAATTTGATTTCTGAAGTTTTTGACTTAGTGGGCAAGATCAGCAGGCTCAGCTAGTTGTAATTCAGGCACAATTGAATTATGGTGATAAGGAAAGGTAATTCTAAGACACTTTAAGGCCTGATCTGTGTCCTGACTGGGTACCAAATTGGCCCTTGGCATAATTTAATGCAATCTAAAGGATGCTTTGAGATAAATGGATTCGAGTGGTCCTTTAGGGACTTCTCCACAGGCCAGGAATCACCAGTGGTGCTGTTATTTCTCCAGCCCTCCCAGGAATCACCCTTACGCCAGGAGTGGGGGTGAGGGAGAAATGGGGGGCGTAGAGCTCGCTAAGCCAGATTTATCTCTCACAGGGATTCACTCTACATCAGAGGATTTATGCTTGCTGCTGAAGTGCTGCCGGAGGGAGTTAAGGGCAAGGATCTAACCCACTGTACCTAAGAATCAGCTTAACTTTAAATGGTAAAGATTTGCAGGTACTCAGGCCATGTTTGAATATTTAATTTATCAAGGATATAAATAATTTTAAAAGTGTTGCTTAATAACTGGTACTTTCCACAATGTTACACACCAATACCCTTTGCTGAAAGAAACCAGCATAAATCCTCTCTCAGAATACATCACAGTGGGACAACACGGACACTATCTAATGTCTGAATAATATTTTACATTATTTGTTTTTCCTCTGTCCTGATTTTCTACCTTCATGACTTATGAGTATGTCCCTGAGTTGTTTCTTTTATGGCACCAAGAGTGAAACTCAAACAACAGACACTTTTTGTCTCCCTCTTCTTAGGTCTCTTGTAGACTTTGCTGGGCTCCCTCATTTCTAGTCCAATCATGCACTGTATGGCAGGACCAAGTAAACTCCCATCATGCCTGAATGCAGCAGCCAGAGAATCTTAAAACGTAGGGTGCCCTCGGGAAGTATGGGTAAGGGGAATAAATGAGCCTGGACTCATTAGCAGAGAGGAAAGGGTGTTTGTGAACAAGAGATGAAAGATGGCAGACTGAAGATTCACATAAATAAGGATATGCAACCATGTTTGGGAGGGGTATGAGAGAGGGCTTTTCAAAATGGCCACCCCCTTTGATGTTTCCCATCCCTAGGAATCAAGTTGGCTTCCTCATATGACAGTGGTACAGAATCTCATATATAGTCACTTTCTTCCAACACTGAACCACACTATTCCAATAAGGAAAAGAGCATTATCCCTAAAGCTGTTCTGTCTCTCTCCCGCTGAGTTTCACTCCAGAGAATTAAAGATGGAGGCCAATGTCCACTGACGTCAATGGAACGACTTCCATTGATGTAAACCAGGATCCGTATTAATTAAAAAAATACCTCATTACTGTATATTTAATGGGGTTTACAGTAAATACTGTATATATATATATATATATATATATATATATATATATATATATATATATATATATATATATATAAAATCTCTGACAAAGATGTTAAAAGTACATTTGTGATTTCGCACAAACAGGGTTTGATACCTGCCACTGAATCTTCACACAAAAGGTAACAATTACATACATATTCATTGATTCTGAACACAGTCCAAGTTCATCTGCTTAAAAATTATTGTGATTTCGATACAAATACTTTAACAGATTGTATTTTATGTATGTGTCTTTTTATGACACAAGGAGCTACATTTTAAATGTAGAAAAACTCTGCTCTGGGTAATTTGCATCCTTATGTTCTATTATAGATTTTCCTATTTGGATTTCCATCTGGTCTCCAATATCTTTTTGAGTTTGTTATGACTTTAATGAGATCATCTTGGTTTTACATACCTACAATTTTATTCCTATTTGAAATTAGCAATACCAATTTACCTATCCATAAACTCCATTGTCTTACCCAGGCAGTTTAACAATGAACACAGCATGGGTAATGCTGCAACAAAAAGAGTAAATGGACTAGAGGTAAAACATTTCAGTTCCAAGAATCAGAAAGTGGAAAAGTACAGCTCATGCTAACCCTTATTTCTTAACCATCTGAATGTGTGTGGGGTCTAGTGGACAGAACACGCCATCAGGTATTCCTAATCTCTAATCCTATCTCCACCACTGACGTGCAGTACGACCTTGGGCAGGACCACCTCTGTGTTTGTCTCCCTGTTGGAAAATGAGGCTAATAACTACGTCCCATGGGTCTGGGGAGGAATAATGAATGACATTTATAGAATGTATTGAAGATTTAAACCATTATCTAAATGTTAAGTATAATTATTTGGTAGGAATAGTTCACTATTTCCACATAATACAGTTCACAGCATATCCAGATAGATATCATAAGGACAAACATGACACAAATTATGATTTATCAAGAGATACAAGCATATAAGTAGACCGGGATTTGTGACCATTGATATACAGTAGAATCTCAGAGTTATGAACCTATCGGGAATGGAGGTCATTTGTAACTCTGAACAAAACATAATGGTCGTTCTTTCAAAAATTTACGACTGAACATTGACTTAACACAGGTTTGAAACTTTACTATGCAGAGGAAAAATGCTGCTTTCCCTTTATTTTTTCAGTAGTTTACAAATAACACAGTACTGTACTGTATTTGCTTTGTTTTATTTGGTTTTTGTTTTTTATCTCTGCTGCAGCCTGACTGTGTACTTCCGGTTCCAAATGAGGTGTGTGGTTGACTGGTCAGTTCATAACTCTGGTGTTCGTAACTCTGAGGTTCTACTGTATCATTTAGAAGAGCTAAATAAACACACTGGTAAAACTAAATTATATATTGTTTAAAATTAATAATTTATTTCTTATTTAACAGTAATGAATATTATAATCAATTTGTGCTCTCCACTATTTTTCATTACACCGCATGAGTACACGGAAGGCTCTCTCTAAAATTAAAAAAAAAATGTTTACATTGCAGGCAATGCAAAAATCTTTCACCAAACCTGGTTCCTTAACCACAAACAAGAAGTTTAACATACATACACCTATAGCCAACTCTTTCTTATTCATGAATATGTAAGGTCATATACCTAATACATTATGGGATGTAAAGTTAGACAAGCAACAGGATAAATGAGCTGAACAATTGTGAAAACAGTAGTGGAACACCAAGCCCTCAATAATGAAAAGGTTGGGCTTGTGGTTAAAGTATTGGCCTGTACTTCAGAATATGTGGGTTCAATTCCTGGCTTGGGTTCAAGTTTTCTGTGAATCTATTGTACCTCACCTCCCAGTATGTAAAATGGGGATAACCTATTATTTTCTCTGACTTGTCTATTTAGTCTGTGAGCTCTTCAGGAAAAGCTTTCTAGTGTATTTACAGTGCCCAGTGTAATAGGACTGTGATCCCAACCAGGACCTCTGAACACCACTGTAATTGAGGGAATAAAAAAAGTAGCAATTTTAAAAAATAATTAAGGCGGGGTAAGAAAACAGCAACATCAGGAAAACACGAGGAAAGGCCTGCTTTGCTTCTTGAGATTACAGTAACATAACCCACTTATAGTAAAGCAGTTATGGTGACCAGATGTCCCGATTTTATAGGGGCAGTCCTGATTTTTGGGTCTCTTTCTTATATAGGCTCCTATTACCCCCCACCCCCATCCCGATTTTTCACACTTGCTGTCTGGTCACCCTAAAAATAATAGAACCTCAGAGTTATGAACAGCAGAGTTACGAACTGTCCGGTCAACCACACACTTCATTTGGAACCGGAAGTACACAATCAGGCGGCAACAGAGACAAACAAACAAACAAAAAACCCAAATACAGCACAGTACTCTGCTAAATGTAAACTACTAAAAAAATAAAGGGAAAGTTTAAAAAAAAGATTTGACAAGGTAAGAAAATTGTTACTGTGCTTTTTTTTCATTTACATTAAGATGGTTAAAAGCAGCATTTTTCTTCTGCATAGTAAAGTTTCAAAGCTGTATTAAGTCAATGTTCAGTGGTAAACTTTTGAAAGAACAATCATAACGTTTTGTTCAGAGTTACGAACAACCTCCATTCCCAAGGTGTTTGTAACTCTGAGGTGCTACTGTAAAATAACTCTTTTCTCTGTACGTCTTTGTAAGGCTGGCCCTGAGAGCGAAAAGAGTGCCGTCTGAGGCTATGTCTACACTATACACAACTGGCGGCTGAGTGTAGTGAATGTGTAGCTACATCCTGCTGTGTCCACACTACAGTGTGTAGTTACACAAATCAATGAAAGGCTCTGGCAAGTGGGAGACAGTGGGGGAAAGCTTCAGCAACTCCTCACTACTGGAGCCTTTCAGTGTGGCGGGCAAGGGCTCCAGCAGTGGGGACATGGCGGAGTCTTTCCTGGCTGCCTTCTCCCTGCCAGAGCCTTTCCCCCTAGGGGAGTCTTTTCCTGTGGAAGGGAAAGTCTGCAGCAGTGGGAAGGCACGGCTAAAAATAGCAGTGTAGATGTGGATGCATGGTGTGGGCGAGTAGAGAGTGCATACGTACTCACACCCTTCAGGCATGTCTTTACATGTCATCTAAGCCATGCCTCACTAGCTACACTGCTGTTTATACCTAGGCTAGTGGGGCTACGTGGGTATGCATTCTACATGCCACTGAAAAAAGCTCTGTTACAGTATAAAGGAAACAGGTAAATTTAGAACTATTAGCAAAGGCATAGCCCGTCAGCTACCATGGATTACATATGCGATTTCTGAATGTTTTTGCCACTCTTCCCCCATCAGCCCAAAAGTCTGATTCGGTACTGGAGTGCAACTGAAATCAATGAGGGACGCTGCTCTAATAGAGAAAATGTTTCTAACATCTCTTGGATTGAATCGATGGACATTTGACAGGTATGCTCTGTGGGTACTTTTTATTCTGCATTTGACATTCTAGCAGTGTTTTAACCAATTCTTCATATCCAAAATATATAATGATTTGGGCTGGAATACCCAGGCATGTCACGTTGCAGTTTAGACACGCAGTCTCACTCAGCCACTTTCACTTGCTCTGCATGCATTATAGCAATTTTTTAAAACAAACTTGGCAGTCAAGGAAGTCACTCCTCTTGTGTCTGGAAAGCTTCACTCCTACAGCAGCAGCAGTCGCACTGACGCCTGAGTATCACATAATACATCAGTCTGAAAGGGAGGTATCTAGCCAACCTGGCTCCAAAGGTCCTTGATCTCCCACAGAAGGAGGGTATGTCTCTCTGCAGATGTCTCTGCGGCAGGGCCGGCTCTAGGTTTTTTGCCGCCGCAAGCAAAAAAAATGTTGGCTGCCCCCCATCCCAGCCCTGGGCTCCTTGCCGCACCCCGCTACCGCCCCAGCCCTGGGCTCTCCCCCACCACCCACACCCCCCTGCTGCCCCAGCCCTGGGCTCTCCCCCCCCGACCCGCACCCCCCTGCCGCCCCAGCCCTGGGCTCTCCCCCTCCACCCGCACCCCCTGCCGCTCCAGATCTGGGCTCCCCCCTACCCCCTCACCATTGCCCCACACACACACCTCCTGCCGCCCCAGCCCTGGGCTCCCCGCCCCCCACCTGCACCCTCCTTCCACCGCAGCCCTGGGTCACTGGTAACTCGCTCCCAGGGCAGGTCATTCAGCAGGAATTTTAGATGTGCACAGAACACAGACAGGATTGGTTCCCATATGGTTACAGAACTGCAGTAAAGTGGAACAATTTTCAGCTTGTGTGATTGGAGGATAGCTGGATGCATATTATAAGACTGCCCTACATAAATGAGGAAAAGTTGAGGTGCCTTTATTATTCTTTTGTTCCACACTTTCTTTCTATGGGGAATTTGCCAATGCAATATCACTGTCTTCCTTTTAAACAAACAAACAAAAAAAAAAGGCAATGGCTGTTGAAAATAGCAATTCCAGTCCTGATAACCACTGGGAAGCATTTCTTGCTCAATTTTATCCTACTTTTTCTACAGCAAGTTACAGTGGATCAGTATATTTGATTTGGGAGAAATGAAGTAACAGCTGCCCAAACTGAGCTTGAGCACTCCTGAATTTTGAGGTGTTCAAATCTGGAAGGCAGGTGCTGGGGGGGGGGGGGGGGCTGTGGCTCCGCTGGGGAGCATGGCAGCATGTATGCAGCAGCGTGTCTGGCGCTGTGCGAAGCCAGACACGCTGGTCTGAGTGGCACGGTAAGGGGGCTGGGGGGTTGGAGAAGGGGTAGGGGGTTCCAGGGGGGCAGTCAAGGGACAGGGAGCAGGGGGGGTTGGATGGGGCGGAGGTTTGGGGGGGCAGTCAGGGGCAGGAAGAAGGGGAGGTTAGATGGGTCGGGGGTTAGATGGGTCAGGGGTTCGGGGGGGGGGGCAGTCATGGGACAGGCAGCAGTTGGATAGGCATGGGAGTCCCAGGGGTTTGTCAGGGGACAGGTAGGGGGTGGGGTCCTAGGGGGGAAGTTGGGGGGGGTCTCAGAAGGGGGCAGTTGGGGACAAGGAGAAGGGAGGCTTAGATAGGGGGTGGGGTCCCAGGAGGGGGCAATCAGGGGACAAGGATCAGTGGAGCTTAGATAGGGAGTGGGGTTCTGGGGGGCAGTTGGGGCAGGGGTCCTGGGAGGGGGGTGATCAGGGGACAGGGAGCAGGGGGGGTTGGATGGGTTGGGGTTTCTGTGGGGGGTAGTTGGAGGGAGTGGATGGTGGCAGGGTGGGGCTAACCTACCTCCCCGTGAAGTGTCCTATTTTTTGAATGTTAAAATGTGGTATCCCTACTCACAGCGCAGCTCTCCATTCACAGCAGGCTGCAGCATGAGGTCTCAGCTTCCTCACTCCCTCCTCCTC
Source organism: Emys orbicularis (assembly GCF_028017835.1). Classification (NCBI taxonomy): domain Eukaryota; kingdom Metazoa; phylum Chordata; order Testudines; family Emydidae; genus Emys; species Emys orbicularis. Next base: position 26,258,805 of record NC_088683.1, on the reverse strand, counting down.
TTTCCTGTTGGTAGTGGCCAAGGGAATGCTGGGAAATGTAGTTCTTTCCCTGCTCCAGGGCTGGCTCTATAGGCAGGGAGCTAACCAAGGAACTACAGCTCCCAGGGCCCCCTGTTGGTTCTTAGCTCCCATGCTGGATCCCTGCCGCCCCTGCAAATGGGCTGCCCCAAGCACCTGCTTGCTTTGCTGGTGCCTAGAGCCGCCCCTGCTCTGCGGGGTATTTCAGAAATAGTTTCTGAGCAAATTGAGGCTTTCTTGTATTGGATGGAAAATATTTATAGCCTTGGTGACACTAACAAAATATATTAGATCCCCAGCTGCATTTGGCAACAACATTTACATGGTGTTCAATCTCATAACACAAGCAGTAGCTGCAGGAAAATTTTCCTGCTAGCTTCTCTCCCCTCTCATTTCTGTTTGGCGTCTTAACTTAAGAGGACTCACTAAAGAAGGACAATGGTAAGTGTTAACACTTTGGTTCCAGGAATCAAGATTTCTTTTTGCAAGATGCTTTGCAATAGCACAGTCAGGAAGAATGTGAACAATTTCAAAGCGTGAATAAAGGAAGATGTGTTTCTAGTGGTTAGAGCTCAAGAGTCAGATACTCCCCTGGTGTCAGTCATCATAACCTTCAATGCAGTTATGCACATTTAAACCAGCTGAGGATTTGACCTCATGACTGGGACTCAAGACACAAGATGTGTGAAAGTTATGGCCCAAAATCTAAACTCAGAATTTCACATGAACTTCTGGTCCCCAGAAAACTTTGTCCCCAGCCCTCATAACCTCAGATCCCCTTCTCCCCTCAACAAAGCATCTCCATCTTTTTTAGTCATCTGGGAGGCCTGATGCCTTTAGCTTCCCACTTCTAAAGCTCTCAGGAGAGGGTCACTCTCCCATGTAGCTTTTTGGGGGAGATAGTGGAAAGCAGGCCCAGTCCTATCCTCAATCCTTGCAAGCCTCTTAAGGGAAATGAGCTTGCTGCTTCCCTTTCTCTTGCTGCTACCTGTGCTAATAACCAATAACCCTTACCTCAGAGTGCCTCACAGATGTGTGTACAGTTTTCCAGGACCATGGGATAGCCTGACTACTGAATCTAATCTAGGCATTTATTTAAAATATTTATTAAGGCTAATGTTAAAAAAATACAGAATACATAGGTTGGGAAAAGAGTATCTGTACATCTGGGTATAGTGCTTAGATTATACAAAAATACAAAGTTAGTTTTTAAAAGTCATATGATACATAGGATACATAATCAGCAATAACCCAAATTCAGGTGAATAGATTTAACAATACAGTTTAGATATTAGAATCCAAATACTCGGGTACATCACTCATGAAAAGTTGTAAAGAGATTTGGTTGTGGAAGGCAAACTATAACGAGTGGAGATTGTCCCTCAGTAATTGAGAATTAGGTAGGTTGTCCATTTAGAAAATACAATCCATGAGGAAAGTATTTCAGTTACTTTCATAGTATACTCCCATCATGGTCTAGCAGGTATTGGCTATTATTACAAGCAACAGAAGGACCAAATGAACATTTCCCAATGCAGCTAAGGCTGAATGGAGAGCAGGCAGGTAAGGCCTGAAGATGTTTCCTGCAGATCTGGGGAGGAGGATGCAACAAATCTAATCTCAATGGTTTACAAAGTTTCAGGCAGTCTGAGTTTTTGGGATCTCCACAAATCGAACTTAAGGGGGTAAAAATGGTCCTGAAACCATAAAAGGTGAACCTTCCTGTTCATTTATTCCTACTTGTGTGAATCACAACTGGCAAGTTATGCACAGACTGGCTCTCCACCAATGCATTGTGTAGTCTAGGGCAAGTCAACTAATCTGTGCCTCAGTTTGCCTATCTGTAGAATGGAGCTAACATCTCTACTTCCCACAGGTGTTGTGAAGCGTAACTAGTTAATGTGGCTGAAACACTTTGGGATTGCTCATTTGAGTGCATTTCTGAAATTAAGGTTACTTGCCTGTGATGTACTTAGAGATGGACTCTGCATATTACATGCTTGGAAAACGTGCTGACTCGTGCTATTCAACAGTGCAGCCTTCTACTAGCAGTCCGACTCCACCACCTACACATCTCTATGTCCCCACCCTCAATCTCTAAGCATGTACTGAGGATGTGGTTATAAAAGGAGGAATATGCAGAGGACACTCAAAGAAGTAAATATTTCTTTGAAATAATATATTCCAAAAATATTCCTGTACATTCGCATAGGATATTATATTATTAATCTGCATAACTCCATTAAAGGTGCATGACAAGACAGACAAGAAGCTAAATCATCTACTCCAATTTACAATCTAAGGGCCCAATCCAGGAAATGCTACCTGCGGGGGCATGATAACTGCCACAAATAGTCCTGCAGAAATCAGTGGAACAGTCATAAGGCAACCCTGCTTGGAGCACCCTCTTGCAGCAGACCACAGCATGACCTGCTTCAGTTTTCCTCCTCCAGAGTCCCCAGAAATAGTCCAAACAGTCTTTCTGAGTACAGCTGGACCTTGTGCGATTAATTTATTACAAAAGTCCCATGCACATAACCTGTAAGAGAACAAGTCCCAACACCAAATCCCACAACCATAGTCCAGGCAGCACATCAAGTAGAGCCCTGACATCCCTTCCCCGGGCCTCCTGGCTCCTCAGCACAGCCCTGGCATCCTTCCCCACACCCCTAGCTTCCCAGGCTCTTCCATGCAGCCCTGGCATCCCTCACCACACCTTGGCTCTCTAGTCTTCAGCTGTCTCTGGCCCCCTGTCTTCAACTCTCCAGCTCCGAGAGCCAGTAGGCATCTCCCTCTGCTACTCTCAGCCTTCAGCCCCCTCCAGACATCTCCGGCAGTGTCTCTCTAGTTCAAGAGTGACAGCTTGCTAGCCCCTCCACTGGCTTTCTGGCTCTCAGCTCTTCAGCCTCCCAGCACTGGCTTTGGCTCTTGAAAATCAGCATGCTAGCTCCTCTCTTGGTTTCCTGGTAATTCCTCCCTCTTTCCAGGGAGAAGCTGCAAGAGCTTTCTGCAGCTTTTTCCAGACCTTGACCTCATGACTCTGGCAGCACTAACTCACCAGACCTCTCCTTCACTGTTTTTTCCCCCAAGGGTCTCTTTACAGTTCCAGGTCTGCTCTGCCCCCTTAGTTGACCAAATTGGAACACCCTCTAATGGCACAGGGAAACTTTATTTGCAGGGACCACCCACCCTGTGACAGGGACTATGCATGGTTGAAAGCAGAACCAATTGGTCAAGTTTGTAAAATCAATCCTAAATTAGATGGACAAACAACATGAGAAATAGCAACAGCCATGGAGTATAGGATGGGAAAAATGGTTGATGGGCACAGTCTAGAAGATATTGTAGAGATTTACAGAGCTGGTGCTTTTATGCTGAAGGAGTGAGATATACCATTCATGAGGCTAGCCTAGTACCCAAAATGTAGTTACTAATATCTCATGTTAGATTAATAATTGAAGCATTCAAGAAAAGTCACCAACTGCGATAAAAGTGATTAAAAATAAACAATTGATACAATTTGCTTGATGGCAACCTGAATATTTATAATAAACCTTAACTTACACTGCCTTGTGCCTGTTGTATTCCCTTATCCGGTATACACGACACTAAGAGCTAGCCTGTTCATTTTCATGTGATCCCCAACATAAGGATTACTGCATAATTTGGCAGTAAGGGCAAGATTATCAAAATAGCTCAGCACACAATATGCTTCACCAAATGGAATTACTTCACTCTTTACTAAAGCTTTAGTAAACCTTTGAAACTTACTTTGTTCATTCTAGAAAAAAAAACTTTCAGTAAAATTGCTGATCATTAATGGTAACTGGAAGCCAATTTACAGTGGCTCTGTCTACACTGTACCACTGCAGCTGCACCGCTGTAAGGTCTCTTGTGTAGCCACTCTATGCTGACGGGAGAGATGGGAGAGAGCTCTCCTGTAGGCATAATTAAATCACCCCTAACAAGCAGCAGTAGCTGTGTCAGCAGGAGAGCATCTCCCACCAACATAGCGCTGTCCACAACAGCACTTCTGTTGGTGTAACTTATGTTGCTCAGGGGCGTGTTTTTTAACACCCCAACCCACAAAAGTTTTACTGACAGAAGTACTAGTGCAGACATAGCCAGTGTCTGAAGCCCCATAGTTTAAATGAGTTCTTTCCCTCTGTGTGGTTTTTGTGATTGACCCTCTCCAAGGGGAGGAAAAAAGTAGAGAAGGCCTGCATTATCCTTGCTTACACAAACCTGTTTCAATAATCAATTGATTAAAACAAAAAAGGATATATTACTCTTTCATCTGTAGACAGAGGTCTTAAAATAGCAAAATCTTTCTGGTAGTAGGAGCTCAATATATGCAACACATTAAAAAATCCTCCCAAAATCCTAACTACAGAAGATTGTTTTCACTTCAAGTAACGCAGCATCCTTCCCTACTAGAGAAACATATATGAGAATAAGAGCTTTCAGGCAAGATTCTGACCCTAATTACACCAATATAAATCAAGAGCAACTTCCCTGACCTCATTAGATTTACATTGGTGTAACTGAGATCAGATTCAGAGGCAAAACATTTGCTTTGGACAAACGGGGGAAACATCTGCCTAATCCAAACAGGCTGCAGCCATTCACACAATAAATGACTGATAAAAATGTTGTTGCCTGGTCAGTGGAGCCAACTTGTTTCTGTATGGAGACCTGGACTATTCATAGTCCAAACCAGGGTGAGAGTGTTGCACATAGATAGCTTCATATTGCTCATCAATGAGCTATAGATTCATACAAATGTACAGCTGGACAGGACCTTGAGAAGTCAATTCCAGACCCCTGTACTGAGTAAGGCCCAAATAAATATGGATCATCGCTGACAAGGGTTTGTCCAACCTGTTCCTAAAGACTTTCAATCATGGGGATTCCACAACCTCCCTTGGAAGTCTATTCCAGAGCTTAACTACCCTTACAGTTAGAAAGTTTCTCCTAATATCTAACATAAATCTTCCTTGCTGCAGATTAAGCTCATTACTTCTTGTCCTACCTTCAGTGGACATGGAAAACAATCGATCATAATCCTCTTTATAACAGCCCTTAACATATGTGAAGACTGTTATCAAGTCCCCTCTCAGTCTTCTTTTGTCAAGACTAAACATGCCCAATTTTTTTTAACCTTTCCTCATAGGTCAGGTTTTCTAAACCTTTTCTCATTTTCTCCTCTGGACTCTCTCCAATTTGTCCTCATCTTTCCTAAAGCGTGGCACCCAGAAATGAACACAGTACGCCAGCTGAAGCCTCACCACTGCTGAGCAGAGCAGGACAATTACTTCCCGTGTCTTACATGGTATCTGAAGAAAATTATGACTTAATTGGCATTGCAGAGACTTTGTGGGACAACTCCCATGACTGGAGTACCAGCTTCGAGCGATATAGCTTGTTCTGAAAGCATAGGTATGGGGAAAAAGGAGGAGGTGACATTGTGCTGTACATCAAGACTTGCTCCGAGGTCCAAGAGGAAGTGAGCGACAGACCTACCGAGAGTCTCTGAGTGAGGATAAAAAGGGAAAAGAACAATAGCAATATTATGTTGAGGTCTATTACAGACCACCAAATCAGGAAGAGGAAGTAGATGAGTCATTCTACAAGCAGGTAACACATGGACTAATATTAATGGGGCATTTTAACTTCCCTGATATATGTTGGAAGACTATTACATAATATGTCTTGCAAATTCCTAGCATGTTTAGGGGACAACTTTCTGATTCAGAAAGTCGAGGAAACAATTAGTGGGTAATACATTTTGGATCTGGTTTTGATTAACAGGGATGAATTAGCTGTGAACGTGAAGTGTTTGGAAACTTGGGAGGAAGTGATCATGTTCTGATAGAAATCAAGATCCTATGGAAAGGAGGACATGAGAAAAGCAAAACAAGGACATTGGACTTCAGAAAGGCGGAGTTCAACCAACTCTGAGAAATAGTAGGTAAGGTTACATGGAAAGACCAATTAGGAAGAAAAGGAGTCAAAGGCGGCTGCAGTTCCTAAACGATGTAATACTGGAAGCTCAATCAAGTTATTACAATGCAGAGGAAAGATAAGAAGAGCCACTGGAGGCCAATGTGGCTGCACAAAGAGCTTTTTAGCTATTTAAAAACCAAAAGGGATACATACAAAAATGGAAGGAGGGGCATGTCACCAAGGAAGTATAGATGGGAATAGTGTGAGCACGTAGGCACAAAATCAGGAAAGCCAAGGCAAAGAATGAGTTACAGCTGGCAAGGAATGTTACAAACAACAAGAATGGGTTCCTCAAATATGTAAGCCAAAAAGGAAAGATCAAGGATGGTGTGGGTCTGCGGCTCAGTGGAGAACAGAAGATGGTAACAGAAGATGATTGGAAAGCAGAGCTGCTCAATGCCTACTTTGTGTCGGTCTTCTCACAAAAAATAACATGTGACCAGATGACTAGCGAAGTTACCATAGACAATAAAAGGGGAAGGAATAAAGATTGGGATAAGTAAAGAACATGTCAGAGATCTTCTGACCACTCTGAATGAATTCAGATCAGCAGGGTCTATCCCAAGGGTACTGAAGGAATAAGCTGAAGAAATCTCAGAGCCATTGGCAATAATATTTGTAAACTAATGGATGACAGGAGAGGTCCCGGAAGATGGGGAAATGGCTAAACATTCATTTTTTGAATACCTGGAGGATAAAGAGGTAATATTAGCAGTCAGCATGGATTTACAAATAACAAATCATGCCAAATCAGCTTGACTTCCTTCTTTGACAGGGTAACTGGTTTGGTGGATAGGGGGAGTACTGTGGACATAATATACCTTGACTTCAGCATAGCTTTTGGCACAGTCCCACATGACATTCTGATAGGTAAGCTGGAGAAATGTAGGCTTCGTGGAACTACCATTAAGGGGATACAAAATTGGTTAAACAACCGCAAACAAAAGAGTAACTGTTAATGGAGAGATGTCAGATTGGAAGGAGGTCTCAAGTGGGGTTCCACAGGGATCTGTTCTGAGTCCCGTGTTGTTTAACATCTTTATTAATAGCCTGGATGTAGGAATAGAGAGCATACTGATCAAATCTACAGATGTCACAAAGCCAACACTTTGGAGGACAGAATTAAAATTCAGAGGGATCTTGATAAATTGGAGAACTGGGCTATAGACAACAAAATGAAATTCAGCAAAGATAAATGTAAGTTGCTACACTTGCTCTCCTTCTGCTTTTACCAGAGGAAGAAGAGCTGTAGCTCCCTGGCTTCCCCTTACTTTAACTCTTGCTGTTCAGCCTGAAGGCTGGTTGCTGCAGATCACCCACTGAAGAGTATAATGCTGAGTAACAGAGGGACATTCAGGGTGCGGAAAAGAGGACAGCAAGCTTGGGTCTCGTTTTAATGTACAACTCCAGTTTGCCCATGGCCACTATACATCACAACAACCAACAGAGGGGCTCATGGTCTGCCTATGCTGAATGAAAATGTCAGGTTCATTTTGGAGAGAATCCTAAAGAGGGACAGAATTAAGTCCCTAAAAACCCAGCTTTGAACAGAAAAAAAAAAACATGGCAGGTTTCTCTGTAACAAATATAGACTTTGAGGTGATTAGAGCTGGGTGTTTAAAAGTAGAGGAGAATAGATAAAGCGTATGGATGCCAACCCCAGGCGAGAAGACACACTGTTGAAGAGACTCTTTAAAATAAACGTGTCCCTCACTGAAAGGAAAAAAAAGAGGGATCCCTAAATATTAGAGCTCCCGAGGCATATCTCAGAGAAACAGAGCAGATTTAAATGCATTCCTCTCTATGGACAGAAGACAAGCAAAAAGAAAAGGAGAGACAAAGTAAGAGGAACACAGAAATGTGAGGAAATTCCAGTCAGTTCCTTTCTTTCTTACTCCTTAGAGACACCCCTCCCCTCACCTACCTCTAATCTAAGAGTTTGCTTTAATATTTTAATGTTACATTAGTTATCCTACAATAAGCCATTTTTATTGTTTGTTTTTTCTGCTCAAAGCAAGCAAGATTTGTGCCGAGTCTCTAATAGATCCACCTTCTCTGAACATGCCCAGATGGCAAGGAAACGGTCTCTCTGGCAACAGGAACTATGTGAAATCTTTTAGTACCCTCACCCTTCCCATCAGATTTCTATCCACTTTAAGCTATTCACCTACAGGCTACAATGAGGCACTGGACCTCTAGTGTGCAATTCATATCTATCAGACAAAGTCATGGAGGAAAAGTGACCACACCAACAAGTGACCACACCAGCAAGCATGCAGTGTTTGTCTCCTGCTATCCAAGTTATTAAAGAACCCATTGGTACCCAGAAAAGTAATAAAGTAAAAAGCATAACTCACATCTAAAATACAAGGCATATGTGTATAAATTTCTTATCAGTCATACTAATGAATGCAAGCCCAGTGGAAAAGAGGTTCAGGAAGGGTCTCAAAGATGTGCTGATTATAAATCATGGTGGCAAACTATAAATCATAACCTCTGAGTCTTCTGAAGATATGGAGGCATTACAGTCACATACACCTAAAATCTACTTAACACAGCATAGCATCCCAGTGCTGACAGGGGTAGGCAAGCTGGTTCAGAATATCCAAAGTAATCTGATGTTTGATTCTAATTTCAAACCCAACCTATTTTTAGTTTTTAAGGAATATGGCTAAGTACCCTCTCACTCCCCAGCACACATCAAGTCTCCTGCCTTTCCTGAAATAAATGTCCCTTGAAGTTGAAAAGTCTGGCAGGCTTGGCTACCCTTAAATCCCATGATTTCCTGAATTCCCCATGATCTAGAGTGCGGGACAGGGTTTGAGGAATTGTAGGGTGCCTTTGACCCAGGAAAGTCCTGAAGCCTGCCAGATTAAATTAGAACAGCCAGCCAGAGCTGGCAGAGAGAATACCAGATCAGAAGCGGCCTCCCCTGCTCCATGGAAGAATTCTAAGAAAGGAGTGACATGGTGTGTTTGACAGCAGCCAAGGATGATCACTTTAGAAGCTGTGTTTTGGATAGACTCTAGTGGAGCAATACAGGAATCAATGAGGACAAAAAGGAAGAGATTAGGGCAATGAAGATGAGAGATGACCAGGGCATGGACATACGTTTTAAATGTGAAGACACAATCTAGCCTTTCCATTCTATGTTGTTCAGGGAGAAGTGGAAAGATTGGATAGCAGCTGGGATATGAGGGGGGTAAAGAGGGAGTGGGAGAGAAAACAATCAAAGATGATGGCTGTGATTCTAAATGATACAAAGGAGGATCTTATATACAGTGGATTCCTCTTTTTAGAAACCTCACATTTCCCAGCAAAAAGTTACCATTATCTGGAAGTTGCCAATAAGCGGAAGGCAGGTTCTTAGGGCTGGCATGTACCGAGCCCGGGCCCCCAGTGCCAGGGCAGGATGCAGCCCAGAAAGCTCAGGGAGAGGCACCATGCAGCCCCAGTGCTTCCTTCCCTGGATGCAGCCCCAAAAACCTGCCTGTGGCCAACGCCTTTCTTCCAAAAAACATTGTTAGTAAGAGGCATGCCTGTTGTCAATATCCAAATCCCACAACATTAAAGTCTATGGGACGGGATCGGATCCCAGTAAAATGTTGATATTAAGCAAAAGTTAATATCAGGATTGTTATTAAGTAGAATCTACTGTTTATTTGTTAAACAAGAGTGATCATAATAAATCTATGTGTTGCAATATACAAATCATACATTCCTGATAGTCAGATCTGGAACCCTGCTTCTCCAAGCTCCAAAATGACAGGTCTGCACCACTTGAGGCAACGGAAATCTCCCTCAGCTAACAGTAGTGGTAGGTCCTATATCCTCTTTTTGGGCCAAGCTGCTAGGTAGCAAACCACATGGACAAAGCCAAGAGACACAGCAAAGTAATAGGACTGAGTAACATGGGGAACTGAAAGTGAGGGCTGTCAGTCAGAAGAATCAATTGCTCACCCCATACCCCAGGATCTATTTGAAAGTAAGACAGAGTCAGCTTAATACAATTCTGCCTACTAGATCTTTAGGCAGATTAATAACACCTCCTCTCAATAGTGTTGAATATTGCTGATAAATCAACCTATGCCCTTAGCCCTTGGAAGATCACCCATCAGTGTAACTAAAGCCAAAACCATATGAGAAAGGTTCCAGGAGTTGTAGGAGGCAAAGTGATGTTGCAATAACCTTTCTGGAGAAGAAAATATTGGAGGCTGGGGGGAGTTGGCAGGATCACTAGTGGTGAGTGATCTTTTCTTGAGCAAGGGCCAGATTATAGTCAGTCTCAGCATCATTAGCATATTGCCAACACTGAGGGAGGTGCTGACAATCATTGCCAATAGAACTCCCAGCCACTTTTCACTGTTTTTCTCTAGCCAAGAAAGCCATGTGCTAGTTTGAACTTACCCTCTACTCTGGTACCCTCCAGCAGTTTTTTCTACCTGGCTAATAGGCTTTTGCATTTAATATATTATCCAATATACATCATGCATATAATTGGCATCTAACTACCTACATCGTTCTCTACTAGTGATGCTGCCTATCTCTCCTAGTACTAACTGTCTATTTCTCCGTAGGTTTTTAATCCTACCGTTAATATTCTATTCACACATTTCTTCCAGGAATCAGAAAGGTTACCATTTCTGAACAATGGTTACTTGACTTTTATAACAAGAAACACTCAAATTGCTTTGTTTCTGAGGGCACTGTGATTTTAGCCGTCTTGCATTAGGCATTTCCTCAGGTTATGTTCATGGCACTTCTTATTAACCTGCACTCACTTCTTTGCTTAGGGAACGTATGAGCTGAATCTAGTCAGACATTACCCTGAGAAGAAACTAAAAGAAAAACTAAACAAAATCTCAGAACTGCCTAACCAGCATCACTGTGGAATCATAAGGCAAAGCTGCCTGCAGCCTAGAACAATGATTCGTAGAACCATCATTCTCACTGTTCTAGAAATACAACTGTAAGATAGCAGCGGGGACTGGAAAGATCTGATTGCATTACATTTATCTGTAAATGCATCCTTAAGTTTGCAACCTCTGGGTGACTTAACAGTAAATCAAACCAATCCAAAGATCCTAAAAGCTAAGGCTAAAGGAGGCCAGGGGCCTTACACAAAGTGGTAGCATTTAAACAATAGGAAGAGCCTATATATAACCTTGGCTATCAAATACTCTATTCCCCCCACCTTTTTTTACTTTGATTGAATGAGATGCAATTGGCCAACTAAGGAGATAGGAGACACCAGGGAGGTGTGTGGCCATGTGTTAGGATGGGCGTTTAGGTTAGAAAGGCTGGCTGTGTCATGATGATGATTTGGAAGGGTTAAGACACATCCAAATGAACACACAGTGGTGCGATGACAACATCACGGCATGTTCTGAAGCAAGTTTTATCCTCCTAGCACAGTGTCATCCTGCTTTGTCGAATCATAATACCACAATGCAACTTCATTAAATTGTGATGCTTTGTGAGACCCCACATTTATTCTGGAACCTTTTAAATATTTCACAAGCCAGGTTCACAGGATAGCAGACCACTCTTGAAATCCAGAAATTCTTGGAAAAAGCAGGGAACCTTATTTTCTTTACTGATTTTTGTTTGTTTGTATTTGGCAAACACAAAATTTTGCTTTCATGGGTTTCAAAGAAGCTGGAAATGGTATAGCTCACTGAAGTTTATCTCCCTGATTGTGCCCAGAATCTTTGATGATGACTGCTGCACAACTCTGGGAGACTGGAAAGCTGTATTCCTCCTTCATAGTAGTATTTAAGGGAAAGATCAACAGAAGGGGAACTTTCATTTTTGTTTTCATTATTCAATGTACTTTAAAGCAATATCAGTGAATTTCCCACAGGAGGAAACAAACCACCCTTTTTTAAAAGTACTGAGCAGTCCTTAACTGACATGGTAAGTAGTTCCTTGAACCAGACGTTTACAAGGTCTGCAAGCTTCTCCCACGCAGTAGGCATCCTTAACAAATTTGTCCGTAAAATGTGTTCAATAGAAGCAGATGGAATCCTTCAGAAATTGCTCAATTTAAAACGACTACATTGATTTTCATCAAATTTAGCTAATTTAAGTTTTAATGAGCTCTGCAGAACAAGCCAAGTCTAATGTTTCCAGGTTTCGTTTTTCTTGGGTTATAAAGAGTGTGAAATTTCTTACCAGTGTATCAGGGGAAAATACACATTTTTACACTAAATAATGCTCAACTGACGGTACCAATTTCACGCAACCTCCCCCCCCCCAACAAACAAACAAACAAACAAACACACACTTTTTCAGCAAGGACCAGGAATGGAAAATTTCATATCCTAAAGCAATTTGCCTGGGAAAGTTGAGTAATTGTTTCTGCTGGGCAGAGGGGTTAAAAATGGAGGTTGGGCATAAACCTTAACTATAGTGGCTGCTACCATCCACCTGTGAAATGACCACAGTACATTAGAAACAGAAACTGAGCTTGCTATTATAAAAGGACTGGATGATTTTAATGGTTGTTGATAACCTTTGTGGTTATGCAAGCTACAATGCGTCACCAACTTGTACGCTAGAAGGTGTAAATTGATTACACAGAGGGATCAAAAGAGTATTCAACTCCTCACATATGCCAATTATACCTTTGAAGACGTGCATTATGGTGGTATCCTTCCTAGGAAGTCAGAGACAGATTACTCTGTATGGATTCAGTCTGGTCCCTATGGAAAATCCTGTTTCTACATTGCTAATTGATATGGGCTCTCTCTCATGCATCACAATAGGAACTGAGGTCCTCACTCTGGGAAGACTTACACATATGCTTAACTTTGCTTATTGTCAGTAGCCCCATTTATTTCAATGATGTTGCTCATTGTACATAAAGTTAAAACACATGCACAGATCCTTGTAGGACGGTGGCTACTGATATTTCACCGAAAATGAAGAGGTGCTGATGACCAGCTTCACAGTTCTTTCTTGGTGGCCATAGTACAAATTTGTTGTGTATTTCAACATGGATTGTATCTAAGCAAAAAGTGTTACAAAAAGGAATCCCAACAAGGATTCAAAGTCACACTCCTCTGCAGTAAATATTTCAGATTGAACAAATACTTTTTTCTGTTGTATGGAATAAAACCTACGTTTATTAAACCTATGCAAACAATGAAACTGTCTCTCTCTCTTACTCCCCAGTATAGATGTACATACTTTGGAATCACTGAAAAGCAAATAATATGACTATGTTAATCAAGGGAGAGGCAATAAAACAGCCACACACAGTCAGAAAATTGAAATACAATTTCTAGCAGGTGAACAAAATGTGTTGTAAAAAATACACACAAAGAAAATAGTTTAAGATCCAAAATCAATAATGATGTAGCCTAAAAATGCACTAAAGACAATATATTTAATTACAAAATAGTTACTAATCATTTCCTCTTCTACTTACCTGCCTCAGCCTGGGTTTTGTTCACAACTCTATGTTGTTACCCAGTTGGCAATTGTAGCAGAGAAATTGCAGAACCCTGAAGTCAAGGTCTTGGCAGGGAAATCGTTCAGTTCACCTTTAAAGTTCGAGGCATGTACAACTAAACTGCATAAAGCTCAGAGGATATCCTGGGGCCAGAAAGCTAAATACATGCACTGCCAGGTTGATTTTCAGTGGGGAAGTGAGTTAGCAACATTTCTGTAATGTTCCTCATGACCTCAAGAACCAAATTACTTTGCTTCTATGGAATGAATCAACACCAAGCATCCTTTGAGACTATGCAGCCCTTCTTTCTACTCATTCTTAAATTTCCCCGCCACAGTTCTATATTTGGTGTCAAATATTTAATCAGGTTCATTTATCGTCACTGGAACATTGTCTGACTCACTCCCAGATTATAAATAGAAGAGCACAAAGGGCCTGAGCCTGGGAAGTGCTGAGTGGTCTCAACTCCTACTGAAGTCAATGGGTACTGAGAGTGTTCAAGCACCCTGCTGGATCAGCCCCAAACTGTTGTGCACTTCTAATCATGTCTAGAGTACTGGATGGTTTGGAAAACATCCCAAGACTTAAGAACATGAAAGGAGCATGGTTAGGAGACAGGGTTCTCTTCCCGGTTCTGCTGCTGACCTATTGTATAACACTGGGCAAATCACTCCATCTCTCCATCTCCAATTCCCCATCTGTAAAATGGGGACTTTCCTTCGTAAATTGATTTAAGATCTAAGAATGAAAAATGCTTTATAAGAGCTAAATATTGCTATTTTATTTCGCATTTCCCACCTGTAAAATTTAAAACAAACAAAAAATAATAATCCTGAGCAGCCAAGCACCCTAACTCTCTACTCTCAAAGCTATAATAGTGACTCTAATAAAATCTTTTAAAAATAACCTCATAGGTCTAAATGTGAATTTAATCAATAAGGGTTTTAAATGTTTCAAGTCACAGAGCTCTTACACTGAAAGCTGTGTCCTTTTAAACGTATGAAAGCTTCCTTCCATTCTGCAATCTTTGTATTTCCCATTACAATTACGTCACTGTGTTTTGCCCCGTATAATAACCCTGCGCTTCGCAAATTGCCTTAACCAGCTCTTCAAAAGGCTAACCATGAATGACTTCCAATTAATTTAAGCACTGCACGGTCAGCCCTGACAAGGCCTATTCTACAAATGCTTACAATGCAGGGCTCCTCATTAGCCCGTACTGTGAGAACGGGGGAGAGAGAGAAGATAAAAGGAAAAGGGGGAAATGGGGAGAAAATAATGAGTGAAATATCATTGCCTTTCTGTGTTCTGTCTTAATGAAGATCCGCAGTGCAGTTTTAGAAAACAGGATACAGCATGTAAAGTGGGACTGCGTTGCAGCAGTTACTCGTGCTAAATGCAAAGGTTATGTCAAATGTTTGGAAAGTGCCAGCTGACAATGGCTTCTCCAATTCACTAAATATCTTTCATTCAAATAGGTGTTTGACATATCAGGGATCTGCACGATGGCACTATCAGTAGCTCTAAGAGAGGGATAATTCATTGGAGACTTAGTTCATAACAACATGACTTTACCCAAACCATCTCTCCCCATTTATGGATATTTATGAAGATATAAAAAGACTAAGCAAGTCAGCTTTCTCAGGTATGTGCCATTCACACACTGTATGGTATGTCTAGACTAAAGCAAATTAAATTAAAGTGCAAATGTGTGTACCTTTTTAATACAATAATATTATATTCTCAGTTAAACCTCTTATCCAGTCTAATTTTCAAGGTATTAATAAGTGGGTTTGCTATAAATTAATTTAAATTCAGTTCCACGTAGTCCCTTTCACTGACTGGCGTAACTCCCAGCAGCCCCTGCCTTTCTGGGTGATCAGTAAGTCTAGGTGACCCTGCTGATCAATAAATATAGATGATCCTGCAGATGCTGACACTTCGCAGCAAGGAGAACAGCAACTGAAATGTGTAAAAACAAAAAAAGCCCTCCCAGCAGCCCCTGCCCCTTTCTCTGATTGGCCCACTAGTGAAGGGGGGCGAAAGAAGCAACAAACTGCAGGTGAAGCTGTAAAAGCTCTGCCCTTTGCCATAAGCATTTCTAGTGCTGACACGTAGCTAATGGTTTCTTAAAAGCTGCCTTCATGCTCCCACCATTTCCAGCTCCAGTCTTGGCTTCTGACCAGACATATGTGCAAGCAGATGCCCATACATGAGCCAGCGGTTGGTCACCAATGCAGCAAGATCTCTGGAAAACCATCAACTCGGGGATTCTGCTTTGTGATTGATACCAGAGAACTAATAATTTATCTGTGGAAGGCTGGGAGTGAGGAGGATGGAGCCATCGGGAAAATGTGTGGCGTGAGGATGGATATTTTGGGGGAGTTAGGGCAAAGGGAAGAGAGAGACATTTCTAAGTTAGGGGGAGCAATTTGAATTTGTGCTCTAGGGTACATTATTATTACATAGTTGGAAACAAAACTCTCTTTCCTATTGGCAATGTGGCAATGTTCCCTAATTTACATTTATTAGTCACAGTTTCTAGTCTAGCTGTGTCACAAGGGATGGGATTTCCATCACTTCCCTTGGGAGTTTAGCTCACAGCCTAATATACCTCACTGCCAGCAAGTTTGTCCTGATTTTCAGTGTTAAACTTCCCCCACTACTATGCTGCCATAAATAATTCCTCACTGTCCTTGGTAATTACATCCTTCTCATACTGTGTGACAATTATATCCTCTCCCCTAAATTCCTCGGTGACACATCAACATCTACCCCCTCCTTGCATCACTCCACTGGCTTCTCACTGCATCAAATTGTAGCTTCTTGTCCTCATCTCCAAGGACATACATTATATGGCCTCTCAGCCCATCTTTTCACTCATTTCCCATTTCTCCACTCCCACTTCTTAATCCCTTCCATCCTGCTGCCCCTTTCACAGGAACCAAGCTCCCTGTCTTCATCTACCAACTGCCCTCTGTCTGCTTAAAATCCACCTTAAAAGCAATCTCTTCTCTCTTCTTGTTCTCATTAGTAATGCCCAGTCACTTGTACTACTGTCCTGAGTCAAAGAGGCACAAAACCGAACTCACAATCCTGAGGGAGCGGGAGCTGCGATGTCTTAAAGCAGGGGCTGGCAAACTTTTTGGCCTGAGGGCATCATCCGGTTTCGTAAATTGTATGGAGGGCCGGTTAGGGGAGGGGGTCGTGGCCTGGCCCCCACCTCCTATCTGCCCCCTCTCCCCCCGGGACTCCTGCCCCATTCAACCCCCTATGTTCCCTGATGGCCCCTCTGGGACCCCTGCCCCATCCACACCCCCCGCTCTCTGTTCCCTGACCATCCCCGGACCCCCGCCACCCCATCCAACCCCTCCTCTCATTCCTGACGGTCCCCCCGGGACCCCTGCCCCATCCAACCACCCCTTCTCCCTGTCCCGTGACCGCCCACAGAACCCCTGCCCCTGACTGCCCCCTGCCGCCCCATCCAACCCTCCTTCCTGACTGCCCCCCTGGGACCCTGCCCCCATTCAACTCCTTGTTCCCCCCCCAACCACCCCGACCCCTATCCACACCCCCGGCCCCTCACCACCACCCTGAACTCCCATGCCCTCTATCCAACCCCTCCTGCTCCCTGCCCCCTTACCGCGCTGCCTGGAGCATCGGTGGCTGGTGGTGCTACGGCCGTGCCGCCCGGCTGGAGCCGGGCCACACCACCGCCGCCACCACACAGCTCAGAGCAACGGGTCAGGCCAGGCTCTGCAGCTGCGCTGCCCCAGGAGCTCACAGCCCCGCCACCCAGAACATTGCGCCGGCAGTGAAGCAAGAGAGCTGAGGCTGCGAGGGAGGGGGGACAGCAGGGGAGGCGCCTGGGACTAGCCTCATGGGCCAGGAGCTCGGGGGCTGGGCAGGATGGTCCTGCGGGCCGGATGTGGCCCGCGGGCCGTAGTTTGCCCACCCTTGTCTTAAAGCCACCTATGTGTTCTCCCAGTTCTAGAAGGGCTTAATTGTGGCAGCATGTCACCAGTTTCCTATGGATGGCAGCATTGTCCAGAATTTTCTCATGCTAAATGCTACTGGAGTAATGTGTCCGGTTCTGGTAACCACACTTCGGGAAAGATGTGGACAAATTGGAGAAAGTCCAGAGGAGAGCAACAAAAATGATTAAAGGTCTAGAAAACACCACCTATGAAGATAGACTGAAAAAATTGGGTTTACTGAGTCTGGAGAAGAAAAGACTGAGGGGGGACAATGATAACAATCTTCAAGTACATAAAAGGATAAACACAACTTCTCATCAAGTTAATTATTTACTAAGTAAACATGTTTGTATCAATTGGATCAATTGGTTGAAAAAAATGAATTAATACCTTTTAAAGTGCTCTAACAATGAAAAAAAGAATTGCACTTCTTTGGCACATTTTTATTTTATTGCTGACTCACTGATTGAGGCCCCTATCGGGATACATTTATGTGCATGATTAACTGTAGACATGAGAGTAGCTCTCCATACAACTATTCATTTACAGAAGTGTTTGCAGGACCAGGGTCTAAATACTGTATATAGTTAGTATGCAACTGACTAACCTAAATGATTCAATTATTATTATTGAATTCAATATCAATTAAGGCTACCATTTTCAAAAGTCACTAATTTCAGGTGCTTCAATATTTGGGTGCCAAATCAAGACAACTTGGGCCTGATATTTAGAAGTGTTAGCCTCCAAGATTTTATCAGTATGTGAAAATAACATGGCTTGTACCTAATATAGACCTACATTTTCAAACTTAGGTACCTAAAGCAAAACATCTAAATATCTATGCAGGGACTTATATTAAAGCGGGCTGACTTTTGAAAGGTGTTTATGTCCCATTGACGTCAGTGGTTTCTAAGTCTGAAAATTATGGCCATAGTTGTTTTAAAATAATGAAGTTACATTAATTAGAACCAAGAGAAAGAGGTCTTAATGTTTTCATTTACATTTCAGCATTTACTCATTTAGCATCAGTACACTTCAGCGAACAGCACAAAAGCCAATATCAATAATCACATTTATTTTTTTGTTAATTAATAAATGCTCCGTTAAACCTGAATACCTGCAATTATCCTAACTGAAGGTGCTAATGCAGATCAGTAAGTTTTCACATTACTATTCAGTGTGCTTAGAGAACAGTTGCTAATGAAAGTAAATGTGCAGACACCTTTCAAGCCCATTTTTTTCTACAGTAATTTGCCTATTTTTGTTTTCAAATGTGTTTTCGATTCAGCGAGGATCACGATGAGATGCTGATACCATTGGATAGGCGTAGGAATGGCCTGACAAATACGCATGCTTTCTCTTCACTGTTCTCAACACTTTATGGCATCAGGGTCTCTCCTCAGCAGTTGATATGTCTATGCAGCAGCTGAGAGTTGTAATTTCTAGTGCATGGACATACACGAACTATCTGTCTCAAGATAGCACCTAAAAATAGCAGTGAGGCTGCAATGGCATGGGTAGTGGTTCAGCCTACCCACCGAGTACAATCCCACCTTACCCCCCGGGGACATAGCCCGAGCCACCACCCGGGCCGCTGCAGCCACACTGCTATTCTGAGGCACTAGCTTGACCAGAGCTAGCATGTGGATGTCTACCTGAAAATTACGCCTCTCAGCTGCTGTGTAGACATACCCAGTGACCGTTAGTCATGAGAGATGTTGGGTGCATGTGTAAGGGCTGTGTGTGGTGTCTGTACATCCATTAGGTAGAGCAGAGGTTCTCAACCTTTTTGTTTTGGAGGACCCCCCAACAGGCTATAAAAACTCCACGGCCCACCTGTGCCACAATAACTGGTGTTCCGCATATAAACACCAGGGCTGGCATTAGGGGGTGGCAAGCTGGGCAATTGCCTGGGGCCTCATGCCACAGGTGCCCACTGTGAAGCTACATTGCTCAGGCTTCGGCTTCAACCCTAGGTGGCGGGGCTCAGGGTACAGGCTTCAACCCCATACGGCAGGGCTTCAGCTTTCTGCCCTGAGCCACAGCAAGTCTAATGCTGCCCTTGCTAGGCAGCCCCCCTGAAACCTGCTGAGGGCCACCCGAGGGGCCTGGGACCCCTGATTGAGAACCACTGAGATAGAGGAGTGAGACTATGAGTAAAGCTTTAACCCATGTCTCTTGTGTATTGTAAAAATATTTATTTATGAAACATGTGTGACTTCAGACCAGTTACAACCTGGGCAGGAGCAGCAAATGCTTCCCAATACTGCCCAAGCAATGTGCTTGAACCCTGACCTGTCCTGGAATGACCACTTCTAATGGTAAGAGAGTAGCTGAGTTCTTACATAACTCCTTGGAAGACCTGTATGAATTTAAACTAGAGCTGTGCCTAACAATGCTTTGCATGGTTGCAACTGTGTGCTAAGCCTTATAGGCAATACCTTCTTCTGTAGCTCTGGCTTGTACCAGTTGGATGGATAGGGATGGTACAAGACAGACAGAGAAGCCAACTGGCACTCTCCAAAGACACTAAGAGAAGGGGCCACTGGTTCCCAATTGCAGTGGGGAGGGATATTGGATGGGAGGTTGTGAGGCTACTGCCCTGTGAGATGGGATGGGGGGAGATTTTCTATGATGATTTTCTTTTGAAGAAACCAGACTTCCATGCAACCTGACAAGTCTACTCCTAACCCCCCACCCATATTTATGTAATCCATATGAAGTGATCCCAGCAGGGTTATGCCATGATGACACACTGTCTCCCTCCCACCAAACCTGCTCTTCTTAAACAGAAGGAGTACTACCAGCAGCACTGCTATCAAACCATCAGTCCTCAGACTTTGCAAAGTTACTTGAGCTCGTATTATAAAATCCTCAAGGGAAGACAGAGAAGGGAAACACTGCCCTTTAAGTATTTTTTGAAGATAAAACAATTATCTTCCTTAAATTACACATTGATATTTAGTTTAATGTACCTTGAACATTAAGTTACATTATGTGAAATATTGTCCTCGAAGAAGTTTAAAACAGAAGAAATGCAGTATTTTATCATATTATTTTTTATAATGATACACATGATTTTCAGCAATGGTAAAAGCTAGATGTCACCGTAGCTCTAAGAATGGCTTTGAGGCCTAATCCAAAGCCCAGTGGAGTGAATAGAAAGGCTCCGAGTGACTTCACTGGGCTTTGGATTAGGCCCTTTATTAATTCCACATTCACTATTTTTTATTAATCTGCAGATGTTCTATTCAAACATATCTCTAACTTCCATCTACACTGAGTAAAATAAACAAACCAGGAGATTTATGAATCTTTCATACATCATGTTTATTTGATACAATAATAAATCATAATAATTAAAGTAGATTGCAGAATGAAACCATAAACAATATCTACTTATTCTTACCTACATTTTTATTAAAAATTCAAGTGAAAAAACAAACAAACCTCTCTTCCACCTTTAGTGTTGGTGTTAGGGAAATATTTATGTCGGTCTTCAAATATTGCACACATTAAATGATATAAATGGGATAATGAACCAGCCACAAAAGCATCTCTATGACTGATGCAGCATAATTTGCCAGATCAGCTTAAGTAAGTATTTTAATAGAGCTATGAAAACACAGTGGTATATAATGTAGCACAGTTATCTGTCTGGAAATGGGAAGTTTAGGATCTTTCAGAGAGGCAGGGGCGATAATAGGCAATATTCTGGACAATGCGCTACAAGGTAAGATAAGAATAATTTTTCTATTTATATTTATGAAGGCTAAATGGCAACTCAGCAAACTCAGGTTCTCTGCTTATCCACAGAATGTAAATGTATGATGGGTTCAGTAATAGAGTGATCACCTGTCCAGAAGATGTGGATGGATCTGCCTGGAAGTGGGGCAGCGTCATTTAAAAATTACTGTATGGATTAACTGATTATAACTCTATTGCTTTAGTTTAGTGTACAGATAAAGGTAGTTCATCCCCTGATTTTTGCTCCTGCAAATTCTCATTCACATGAGACCAAATCCTCATTCTCATGACCAAATCGTGAGATATGCATAGCACTTACTGAACGTCTGCAACCTCCACTGAAGTCAATGAGACTGCAGATGCGCAGACTTCTGCCTGTTCACTTCAGTGGGACTACTTGCACGAGCAGGGTCTATTCTGGGAGCAAGGATTTGAAGGATAAGTCTCTTTGTTTGAATCTCATCAGACACTGTACACACTATCACGCAAGATTCAATTTTTTAAAGACTGTATGGATGCTTTAAGTGATCCAAGACAAAATAGTAAAACAACAACATTTGTCATGAGTTCAGATACTTTTTTCTGGGCTCTGTTCCAAAACACCTCTCCTAAAAAGACCAAGGAAGTTAGAGTACAGTATGTTTAGAAATATGATCTAAATAGGAACAGTGCCGGTACTTAAGTTTCAACATCAGTTACTCTCTAAACAGATGGAGCACTGGCACCCATCTCCATAGCATCTGAGATGCTGCATGCACATGATAGTCAGGAAAGATGCTGGACTGAAAGGGCCAGAGAATAAAGTCATAGAATCATAGAAGATTAGGGATGGAAGAGACCTCAGGAGGTCATCTAGTCCAACCCCCTGCTCTAAGCAGGACCAACCCCAACTAAATCATCCCAGCCAGGGCTTTGTCAAGCCGGGCTTTAAAAACCTCTAAGGAAGGAGATTCCACCACCTCCCTAGGTAACCCATTCCAGTGCTTCACCACCCTCCTAGTGAAATAGTGTTTCCTAATATCCAACCTAGACCTCCCCCACTGTAATTTAAGACCATTGCTCCTTATTCTGTCATCTGCCACCACTGAGAACAGCCTAGCTCCATCCTCTTTGGAATCCCCCTTCAGGTAGTTGAAGGCTGCTATCAAATCCCCCCTCAGTCTTCAATTCTTCAGACTAAACAAGCCCAGTTCCCTCAGCCTCTCCTTGTAAGTCATGTGCCCCAGCCCCCCGATCATTTTCGTTGCCCTCCGCTGGACTCTCTCCAATTTGCCCACATCCTTTCCGTAGTGGGGGGCCCAAAACTGGATGCAATACTCCAGATGTGGCCTCACCAGTGCCAAACAGAAGGGAATAATAAGTCCTCTGCTTTCTCCCCAAGGCCGGGGTTCTACAACTGCTCCCATGCAGGCAGAACTCTGCACCTGTGAGGAGTCCCAAGTCTTAAACTGGACACTCAGTTTAGGCACAGAGGTCCGCTGCAGAAAAGCAATTAAAGGACCAGGATCAAAATGGGCAACAAACAGGTGAAGCACAGGTGTGACACAGGGCTAGAAAGGGTTATATAACTAGCAGGCTAATTGTCCCAGATACAACCTTTAGAGACATATTAGTAGATAATGGTTGTGTTTTTGTGTGCTTACATATATATTATTAGAGGTTGACAATGTAACCAAACAGTTCCTGTCTATCGTTGTATTCTGTTAATTCAGAGATTAGAAGGAAATGTTAACATTTAAATGAACTGTGAATGTAGTAATGATAACTGTTTTAATTTCTCTTGGAAGTAGGTAGCAAACTACCTGTAAATGACGGGAAATAGGCAATTGCCATCTGTTAACCCATTTAGCTAATTACTGGTGATGCTTAGGAAATAGGAGGTTACTTCAAAGAGCGTATTCACCCAAGGAACTCCTGCTGTCAGAAGGCTGGAAATAGCTTGCCAGGGGTCTATAAAAACTCTTGGGCCCTGATCCTTTTTATCTCAGATATGCTTTAGCTTCATCAGGGGAAGTTTGAGTTGCAAGTCTGAGTTCTCCAATTCCATTCTAGATCACCCTCATATTCGGTATTTGAACATTGAACTCTATAACCGGATGAACTGATTCTGGAAAGGACTCTTTGAACTCTAAAGCTCACCATCTCTACTGTGAAACTGACCTAAGAACTGTATTCATACCTGTATGTATAATGATCTGTTAACCAATATGCTCTCTCTTTTTAAAAATAAATTTTAGTTTAGTTAAAAAGAATTGGCGGAAGAGTGTATTTGGGTAAGATCTGAAATATTCATTAACTTGGTGGGTAATAGAGAGTCCTGTGGCACCTTTAAGACTAACAGATGTATTGGAGCATAAGCTTTCGTGGGTGAATGCCCACGAAAGCTTATGCTCCAATACATCTGTTAGTCTTAAAGGTGCCACAGGACTCTCTGTTGCTTTTTACAGATCCAGACTAACACGGCAACCCCTCTGATACTTGGTGGGTAATGTGTCTGATCCTTTGGGATTGGTAGAACTTTTCATATGAATAGGGTGACCAGATGTCCCGTTTTTAAAGGGACAGTCCCGTTTTTGGGGACTTTTTCGTATATAGGCGCCTATTACCCCCCACCCCCGTCCGTTTTTTCACAGTTGCTCTCTGGTCACCCTACATATGATGAACAAGATTTTCAGTAATCCTCATCATATTTGATTTGGCTGTCTGGGTTGGAGCTCAAGGCTGGTTGCTTTAAGGGAACTGTGTTTTGGCTTCTGGGTAACCAGTAAGGTATTGTAGAAGCTGTGTTGTTGCTGGCTTGGTGAATCTAAGAATTAGAATAATCACCAGTTTTGGGGATTGCCTGCCCTGTTATTTGCAGTTTGCCCTAACTGAGCAATCTCAGCATGCCCACCTCCCCAGGATGCTGGTCACAACAGGTATTGCAAGTGCCCTCACATTGGTCTGGCAGTATATCAGATCTTTGTTACTAAGGGATCATCTCTAGAAGCAGGGCCGGCGCAACCCATTAGGCGACCTAGGTGGTCGCTTAGGGTGCTGCGATTTGGGGGGCGGCGACCGCGGCGGTCCTCTGTGGGGGGGCGGCATTTCGGGGTGGCGGAAAAGCTGGCGGCGCTCCTGTCTAGAAGTGAGAGGTTACTTCAGTCTTCATGGTTCATTCAGTCATTGGCCTGTTGAGACTACGACAACATCGTCCATTAGAGATACTTGTGGTAATAGTTATATGATGTGGACTCATGTCCACAAAAGGTCTGAACTAACTCCCATTAAATAAAATGGAAAGACTCCCATTTACATCAATGGGAATTGATCTGACCTTAAGAACCACACAGTGATACATATGATACTGACCATCTGTGTGGTTACTAGTTGCATGACTGCACTGTAAGTTGTGACACATTGTGAGTTGGTAACAACTTTGAGCACTAGGTTTAGTTCAGTTAGATTCCATAAGAGGCATCCAGTTTCCTTATTGGGAAGTGGGTTTTTGTTTTGTAATAATTGTGTAGTGCCCCAAATAGACTTTCCATTTAACAAACCAAGTTACTGGAAATTAGACTTTGATACAATGCTGAAAATAGGGAACCGCTGTGTTGCTTTGTTTGGTGCTTAATATTATGATAGTATTTTTGTTTTTAATTAATTAAGAACTCAGTACAGGTACCTTAAAATTATTAATTTAAATGATAAATAGGAGCGTGTAGGAATGCTATAAGCAAAACCTGTAGGATAAGAATCAAGTAATTCAGAGGCCTGCTACTGGCAGAAAACTAAAAGGCCCCAGTGGGTCACTTTTAATTATCAAATAACTTAATAACGAACGCTGACAATTTAAAATAATTACATGTAACCTGAAAAAAAGCCATTTTTTCATGCATGCCTCACATTTACTGGAGCAAAGCGAAAGCACTTCACTCTTCTTAATGCCAGAAGAAAAAGTTGAATAAATAAAGTCAAAAACTTTTTAATGCAGTTTTTCCTTTCTGGGCTCCACTGAAGTGTCTTAAAAATTCTTTTAAAGGTCAACTCAAACATAGAATATCAGGTTTGAAAGGGACCGCAGGAGATCATCTAGTCCACCCCCCTGCTCAAAGCAGGACCAATCCCCAGACAGATTTTTGCCCCAGATCCCTAAATGGCCCTCTCAAGGATTGAACTCAGAACCCTGGGTTTAGCAGGCCAATGCTCAAACCACTGAGCTATTCCTCCCCCTCTGAGAATATAGAACCATTAAGCACATCATTTAATAAGAGAAGGAACAAAAGTTTTACTTATGACAACTATGTGGAACCCTTGTTGTAAGACACTGCCGCATTAGAAAGTCACTGATGTCTCAGCACATTGTAGAACATCCTATTTAGAGACAATAGCACTTCTGAGTCATACTTCGGTGTTTCTTGTCCCACATAATTTATTACTAAGGGGCATTTTTATCACTGGGAACATTTGTGTGAAAGCAAGTTTTGTTTCTTAAGAGCCCCGCCACTTGTCCTTGCGTAGCTCATTCTTCATTTTAAGTAATCACAATCCTCTGTTTGTGATGGCTATGTAGGATCCTGAGCTAAATGGTTATGATGGCACAGATTATTATTACATTAGGTGAAGCATTAACCTGCAGAAGCTGATATACTCTTAAAGCCAACTCCTCTCTCTTCTGAGCAAAGCCTGAGGTTTGAGCTGCAATGCTCAGTAAGGGAAAGGATCATCTCTTCCCTCCATGCAGGACACAGAGCTCCCACAGATTTGCTCCATGCTCCTTAGAGGTTGACCACATAGTTGCAGATTCACTAACAACATCTCCATCTCCTTCTTTCTCCAAACATGCTCTGTACAGGTGTGGACGGAGTCCCATGACACTCAGCTCTAGTTCCTGTGAAATATCTAAACGCAGAAGGGTGGTGGAAGATCATCCCAGGATGGGCTCTCTCTTCCTTAAACCCACCCCTTCTAGTACTATGAAACCATACCAGTTGGACTGCCTTTTGAAATGGACATGCCCCTAGCATAATTTTCACCTTAAAAATACCCCCATTTTAATGCAGTCCCCAATAACAATGGATGAAGGTGAAAGAAAGACAGAGTAACTGAGTAGGAAGCAGCACTGTTTCTAAATAGAGCATTTTCCAATTGTTCCACGTGGTGTCAGTAGCTCTCTCTTATTTTTTAAATTTAATTTTATTTATTTTTTACTTTGAGTTAGATGAATATACATGCAATCAGGCACATCTACCTTTAAGCCATGTTTCAATTGTACAGTGGTTTCAATTGTACAGTGGTTGAAAATATGATTTTCCTATCACTGCACTTGTTTTAAAATGGCCAGTGCTACACTTTAAATGAAGACTTCATTGTGAATGACTCTCTCTAAAAAGCAGACTTCAACGGGAAATAGCCAGACTTCTTTTCTCTCCTCCTCCTCCCCACTCAAAAGACAGACATATAAGCAAAATAAAGAATATGTTTCTGATGTAACCAGAAGTGAGCAAGTCCTGTGTTACAAGGGTAAACAACAGACAAAAGTATTGCTCTTTTCAGACTCTAGGCCCGCCTAAAATAGACCTGTTTTACTCTAATTGCACTAAATCAATAGACTGTATTGCAGCACATTCTTATTGATTTATGGCTGATGACATATGATTACAGCTGCTGCTATTTTTAGTGTTTCACTGTTAAGGCAGTGCAACTTTCTGTATCTATTAGTTGCTATGCTGTGTCTCTAGACTCCTTGGCTGTGCAATAAAATATGCGTCTCAAGGACTTATTTTGAATTTCAGATTGCCTTGTTAGTAAAAGAAAATTGCATTATGGTGCAATGTATTAATCAGATCGATTCCTTTTTGTATCTTTTAAACAAAATGTAAGATTCCAATCACTGAATAAATGTAATGGATTTAATGGTTGGTCTTTTAACAGTTTGTCGAATGGAGGAGTAGAAGGATAGGATGATAGTGACATTGTTTTCCAATATCACTGGTACCTCAGATTGCCATTCCACACTTATCCATGGTATTCTTTACCTGTCTTTGACTGCACAGAACAGCAGCACAAGGTCATTGGACATACAAACAGCAGAGGATGAGGCAACATCTTACCACTCTAATAGAAACTTGGCTAGGTTACAGAACCTGCAGAGTCTGGCAGCATAAATCTACGGATGTGGCTGCTAACCTCCTCTTTTATGGTCTTCCCTTTTCCTACCCTGTCTGAGACTGAGCTATGCTCCAGTGAACTATCTCAAAGAAGAAGAGTGGGGAAGAGACTTGGGTCGATTTCTTTGAATTACCTTCCTTCTCCAGCCATAAAACCCTCAACCACTTGAACTGTGCTTCCTCATCCAGTCAATCTCCACCAATAATACATGATTTAAATTTCCCCTTTTAATCTCTTCCCCAAAAAACTGCTCTTGGAAGCTTACAAGGGCACGGAAGTTGTGGCCAATTTGCCTTTAGACTCAAAACACAAACTGGCTCCCTGCCAAGTAGCTTGATTATCTGGTTTATGTCATGTCATTGTGTTTCCAGGGGCATTGCCAGCAGCCATAATGGGGATGGGACCCGCATTTGTTCATATAGTCAAGCCCTCACGTCAGACACCTTCTGGATCCCTTGGGGCAAAAGAACAGCTCCCCAGCCAACCATCAAATATGTGGTCAATCTTTTGCCCCTAGCCAAAAAAACACACACTTACCTATGCTCTCTGTGAAAATGCTCCAGAATGCTCAACCAGAACAACCCATGGGAATATATTAAATCTGCCCCAGCTACTTCTGCATCAAAATGTGACCGCTATCTTACAAGTCAATGCCACAGCTCAATAGGAGATGCCAGAATCAAATATCTTTGCCTTCCCTCTATGTAAAACTGCTGATTTGATTTTTAAAAAGACTAACGTGTTATGATCACAAATAGTTTCCTCGTGTGCATAATATGCTTCTAATACAAGCTATAACTTTGTGATTTCTACGTCCTACCCTGCTGCTAAAACAATAACAAGGTCATCATGATACCAAGTGGAGGGCACAGTAAGTTCTGTCATGTAGTATAATGCAATCACCACTTACGGCAGATGACTGATTTTGTATACAGTAGAGCACATTGTTTTTGCTAGATACTACATTGTACCAGTTTCTTCTGAAGCATTAAAATATGATAAATTAGAGATGCAGTGGCTCTGGGGATTGATAACAGAACAAAGAACCTTTCACCTCTAGGTCAGGGGTATGAAACTGGCCCTGATTGCTAATGATCAGAAATCAGTCCCATCTCACAGACATTCATGGCCTTGTGAAAGGAATTGATCATCTCAGTGTTCTTACTACCAAACATCAAAAAGCCACCATCACAATTGTCATGATAATTAATGTCTGATTGGCTGTCTCAGCAAAGAGGCCAGCACCTGAGCGCCTGATCTCAAGGCAGTGAAGGAAGCTTAATGCTGGGCTGTACCTGCTGTACCTGCTCTGTGCGCAAATGGAAGTTTTCAGTCTTCAACAGCCACGATTTCCAAAAATAGGTGCCTAAAGTTAGGCACGTAACTAAGTGGCTGGTTTTCAAAAGTACTGAGCATCCTCATCGCCAGACAATGGAAGCTGCTGGTGTTCAGGTACTGCTTTAGGAGCCTAACTGTAAATGTAGCAGCTTAATTTGAGGTACCCATTTTTGAAAATCTTGGCTGTAAATCTGGCACCTTTCATGACCTTTGATTTTTATTTTAAATGAAAGGAAGATTTACAGAGGAATATAAAAGCATGCCATCAACAGTATCATATAATGGAGTGTGATTTGTACCCCACTGCTGGATCAGATCCCATCATTGTCTGGTCTGTATATCAACAAAAGATCTCCTTCTGTTTGGTTTCTCCTATGCTAGGATCTAGCCTCAGATGATCTTTGAAAGGAAGAGCAAATATGGAAAACAAACAAAAGGTTATCTGTATTCCCAAAAGCTCTCGAGGAAAGAAATCCTAGTATGAAATTGAGCTGTGACTACACAGCACAGCAATCCTCAAATCCATAAGATAGACTGTCTGTTTGGCAGGAAGATGGCGCTGTTGTTAATATAGCTTTTCAGTTACGGACACAAAACTGCCCAAAGTTGATGCCCCTCCACAACGTTTCTGTTTTCAGAATTGAAAAATCAAAGTGCAGCCTTAAGATAAAACTGGATAAAGGCATAATCATATATGTGGTGGTGATTACCATGTCATAGATTGCAAACAGGAGCTGGGGAAGACCAGAAAGAGAGCTGTTGATATGGAATTATGAAGGTTGAGAAATATGAGAGAGTGGGGTCAGATCAAGTGTGCTTATCTTGTGGATGAAAGTAATTGGAAATATACTAGTGCAGAGTGGGCCAGGGTTCACTTGTCATTGGGCAAGGGGAGAAGATCATGGGAGATGTGGTAGCTTACATGTGCAACAAGTCAGCATTTTTTATCAGGTGGAAGGGAGGATGGATCTACTACTTTAGGGAGAGCAAAAGCAACCCAAGTAGAAAATAGCAATGTTTCCAATATATTTTGTGTAGGTTGCCAACTTTGTTCGGACGAATTCCTGGAGATTTCACCACAAAACATAATCTTTAATTGAAGATTAATCTTTAATTCCTGGAGATTACAGGACAATCCTGAAGGGTTGGCAACCCTAATTCTGTGCAGCAAGAGCAGAACAGCTTTGGAAAAACGCTGCTCACAACTGGGAGTGGCTGTGAAACTACAGCGTGCGCCATACCAATCATTCCCTTTAAGCAGGTATCAAATTGAGAGAGAGCAAAAGAAATCACAAGGATTTTAAAAGCCTGGCTAGGTAATGCTAGAACTTTTTTTTAAATAAACCATCTCTCTTGTCGGTTATTACAGTATATGAAACCTAGTAGGGATGAAAGTGTCAAATAATGAGTGTCATTGTCATTGCCCCAGCCCTGAGCTCCCCCTCGCACCCAGAGCGTGCACCCCAAACCCCCTCCCTCAGGCTCAGCCCGGAGCCCCCTCCCACACTCCAACCCCCTCAGCCCCACCCCCCATCCCAGAACCCGCACCCCATCACGCACCACAACCCCCTGCCCCAGTCCGGTGAAAATCAGTGAGGGTGGGGGAGAGCGAGTGGCGGAGGGAGAGGGGCTGGAGTGAGCGGGGGATGGGGCCTCAGAGAAGGGGCGAGGCCTTGGGGAAGGGGGTGGGGGAAGGGTGATTGGGTTTGTGCGATTAGACAGTTGTCAACCCTAAGGACAGGTCCTTGCCCTGAAGAGCTCAGAATCTAAATAATAGTCTTTACAGACAGAGAAGGCCTAACATACCCCAGGAATTGGGGGAAAGGAGACAATGAAACCAAGAATTCCAGAAACAAGGCTACTCTGTTTAGTACACATTTATCTTAGTGATTCAAATGTTGTGGTTAGACTTTATTTCGTTGAGTTTATCTGTGCACTAATTTTACAGGCACGGTCATGCTCAGTGCAGAAAACTTCACAGGAGTGAAGAGATCTGAACAGATAATGAAAAATAATTGAGGAACTTAAGAGAAAAAATGTTATGCTATATTTATTGATACTGTTTGGCCTATTTCATGACATATGAAAGACAGGTTTTAAAACTGTGGTCTCCCTAGAAGAGAAATATATTTTAATGAATTTCAATTTGTTCATGTCATAAAATAGACAAATACGGGAGCTGTGATGACACACTTACCACTACAGATCTAATGAGGTCAGATTGTGACTTCCTTTCTCACATCGGTGAGAAGTTACTCCCATGAGTAGTTCCCACTGGAAGCAGGAAGGGTGACTTGGAAAGATATTGGTCCTGGCAGTTATCTTACGCACATCAGGGTAAATCAGGAGTAACTCCACTAAGTCAATGGCATTGCCCCAGTGTCAAACTGGTGTGACAGCAGGATTGGGCCCAATGTATGCAGTACACACATTTATGTTTTAAAGTCAGAGTGTGAATTAACTATGCTATCTATTTTTTGTTGTTTGATTCTCCCAAAGAACATTTTTTCCCACCACCTTACATTACCCCTCCCTCCTCCAATCTAATTTAGCATCATTGAAGCTTTGTTAGTTCATCGTCTGCTACTAAGCAACACGTTTGTATCTGAGGTGCCCAAAGTCTGGCCTGGGGGCTACATGATTTCCTCCAGCACTCCAGATGTGGCCTAACACAGTACTCAGCAGTGCAGAAAAATGTTCCCATGTCTGGTCTTCTGCACATCAG
The DNA here is from genome assembly GCF_028017835.1 of Emys orbicularis. Taxonomy (NCBI): domain Eukaryota; kingdom Metazoa; phylum Chordata; order Testudines; family Emydidae; genus Emys; species Emys orbicularis. The sequence goes on along the minus strand of NC_088683.1, from coordinate 26,227,388 downwards.
CAAGGCTGCGAAGTGGCAGCAGAATGTGCAGTCACCTGCATGTGTTTCTCCCTTTTGTTGATGTGGGTTAGTTAGTAGGAATCCTGTGAAAGCACAAAGGAGAAACAATGGGGTGCTGTACACTGACAGGGAATGTGGGAAATTGCAGGAGAGTTATGGTACAAACAGGGGTAATTTATTTCCTATGCACAATGAGCGCTTTGAGGCTAGATGACTTATTTCAGACTATGGAAACCAGCTGAGGGACAACGATGGCATCTCCTGTTCTCTAAGACAGTGGCTCCCAACCTTCCCAGACAACTGTATCCCTTTCAGGTGTCCAATTTGTCTTGCATACCCCCTAAGTTACACCTCACTAATAACCTACTTGTTTACAAAATCAGATATAATAATACAAAAGTGTCACAGCACACTTTCCTGAAGAAATGCTTACTTTCTCATTTTTACCATATAATTATAAAATAAATCAATTGGAATATAAACATTGTACTTACATTTCAGTATATAGTATATAGAGCAGTATAAACAAGTCATTGTCTGTATCAAATTGTACTGACTTTGCTAGTGCTGTTGTAAAACTAGGTGAATATCTAGATGAGTTGATGTAGCCCCTGGAAGACCTCTGCGTACTCCCAGGAGTACACATACCCCTGGTTGAGAACCCCTGCTCTAAAATTCTGCCCTCTCGAACAGCCTCACAACACAGCCTCCCAGCACACACACAGACTCCTCACATTTAAAGATTCAGTATGTGGGAGACAGAACCATCACACCTTTTAATACGTACAAAGCCATATACATCACAAGGTGGTAACTGATTTGCATGCCTGCCGTAGGGTGACCACCTTTACAAAAGGCAAAAGCGGGACACATGCAGGAGCCCCGTCCCCCTCCGCGGCCCCTCCTCTTGCCACAAGCCCCCAGCCCCTACTCCTACTTTTCCCCATGAGGCCCTGCCCCCTGGCCAGGCTGGAGGCTGGAGCCAGGCTGTGGTAAGAGCTGCCCAGGGAGCCCGGGCCACTGTGGGGAGCCTCGGACCCTCCACCTGCCCTGGGCGGGATGCCTGAGGGAAGCCACTGGCCCACATCCCCACCACCCCACAGCACCCCGCCCAGGGCAGGTGGAGGGTCCAGGGCTCTCCACAGCGGCTCGGGCTCCCTGGCCAGCTCTTACCATGGTCCGCCTCCATCTTCCGGCCTGGCCAGGGGGTGACTCCTCAGGGGGAAAAGGAGGAGCAGGGGGGAGCCTCATGGTGAGGGGGGTAAGGCCCACCTAAGCCCCCTTCCCTTCCTCCCCACCGGCGCAGAGCAGGCGCGAAGCAGTGCTGCAGGAAATCTAGGACAAATGCTGTTCCGGAGTCATTCATCCCAGGAGCGGGACTTGAAATCTGCATTTCAGGACTGTCCCGCCCAATTCTGGACAAGTGATCACCCTATGCCTGCCTGAAGCAATGCAAGGGGCTGGTGTGGGGGAGGAGGCCTCATCTTTAAATAATCTGTAAATTGAGACAGGAAGTCTTTCTAAATGACATGCTCAGGCTCAACCACAAGTTATTGGTCTCAATAGTGTTCACAAATTTAGTAGGGAAGAATAATTCCCTCCACTTCAGGAATTACTGAGTGAAATTCTATGGCTGGAGTTACGCACAAGGTTGGACTAGATGATCATAATGGTCCATTCTGGCTTTAAAAAAATTGATTAATCTGTTTAGCAAGCTGTCTTGAATCACAGAATATCAGAGTTGGAAGGGACCGCAGGAGGTCATCTAGTCCAATCCCCTGCTCAAAACAGGACCAATCCAACTAAATCATCCCAGCCACGGCTTTGTCAAGCCTGACTTTAAAAACCTCTAAGGAAGGAGATTTCACCACCTCGCTAGGTAACCCATTCCAGTGCTTCACCACCCTCCTAGTGAAAAAGTTTTTCCTAATATCCAACCTAAACCTCCCCCACTGCAACTTGAGACCATTACTCCTTGTTCTGTCATCTGCTACCACTGAGAACAGCCTAGATCCATCCTTTTTGGAACTCCCTTTCAGGTAGTTGAAAGCAGCAATCAAATCCCCTCTCATTCTTCTCTTCTGCAGACTAAACAATCGCAGTTCCCTCAGCCTCTCCTCATAAGTCATGTGCTCCAGCCCCCTAATCATTTTTGTTGCCCTCCGCTGGACTCTTTCCAATTTTTCCACATCTTTCTTTTAGGGTGGGGCCCAAAACTGGACAGATGAGGCCTCACCAATGTCGAATAGAGGGGAATGATCACCTCCCTCGATCTGCTGGCAATGCCCCTACTTATACAGCCCAAAATGCTGTTAGCCCTCTTGGCAACAAGGGCACACTGTTGACTCTCATCCAGCTTCTCGTCCACTGTAACCCCTAGGTCCTTTTCTGCAGAACTGCTGCCTAGCTATTCGGTCCCTAGTCTGTAGCAGTGCATGGGATGCTTCCATCCTAAGTGCAGGACTCTGCACTTGTCCTTGTTGAACCTCATCACATTTCTTTTGGCCAAATCCTCTAATTTGTCTAGGTCCCTCTGTATCCTATCCCTGTCCTCCAGCGTATCTACCACTCCTCCCAGTTTAGTGTCATCTGCAAACTTGCTGAGGGTGCAGTCCATACCATCCTCCAGATCATTAATGAAGATATTGAACAAAACCGGCCCCAGGAACGACCCTTGGGGCACTCCGCTTGATACTGCCTTCCAACTAGACATGGAGCCATTGATCACTACCTGTTGAGCCCGACAATCTAGCCAGCTTTCTATCCACCTTATAGTCCATTCATCCAGCCCATACTTCTTTAACTTGCTGGCAAGAACACTATGGGAGACTGTATGAAAAGCTTTGCTAAAGTCAAGGAATAACACGTCCACTGCTTTCCCCTCATCCACAGAGCCAGTTATCTCATCATAGAAGGCAATTAGGTTAGTCAGGCACGACTTGCCCTTGGTGAATCCATGCTGACTGTTCCTGATCACTTTCCTCTCCTCTAAGTGCTTCAGAATTGATTCCTTGAGGACCTGCTCCATGATTTTTCCAGGGACTGAGGTGAGGCTGACTGGCCTATAGTTCCCCGATCCTCCTTCTTCCCCTTTTTAAAGATGGGCACTACATTAGCCTTTTTCCAGTCATCCGGGACCTCCCCCGATCGCCATGAGTTTTCAAAGATAATGGCCAATGGCTCTGCAATCACATCCGCCAACTCCTTTAGCACCCTCGGATGCAGTGCATCCAGCCCCATGGACTTGTGCTTGTCCAGCTTTTCTAAATAGTCCTGAAACACTTCTTTCTCCACAGAGGGCTGGTCACCTCCTCCCCATGCTGTGCTGCCCAGTGCAGCAGTCTGGGAGCTGACCTTGTTTGTGAAGATAGAGGCAAAAAAAGCATTGAGTACATTAGCTTTTTTCACATCCTCTGTCACTAGGTTGCCTCCCTCATTCAGTAAGGGGTCCACACTTTCCTTGACATTCTTCTTGTTGCTAACATACCTGAAGAAACCCTTATTGTTACTCTCAACATCTCTTGCTAGCTGCAACTCCAAGTGTGATTTGGCCTTCCTGATTTTACTCCTGCATGCCTGAGCAATATTTTTATACTCCACCCTGGTCATTTGTCCAATCTTCCACTTCTTGTAAGCTTCTTTTTTGTGTTTAAGATCAGCAAGGATTTCACTGTTAAGCCAAGCTGGTTGCCTGCCATATTTTTTCTACACATCGGGATGGTTTGTTCCTGCAACCTCAATAAGGATTCTTTAAAAAGGTACTAATTATATAAATAATTGGTACCTAATTACTTTGCAGATTGCATAACAAAAATGTTTGGCTACTCTGGCTTTATGTTCATTTAGAAAACCCAACTTTATAAATGTAAAAAAACCCCAACAACTTTGAGTAAAAAATTTAAATAAAATGGAGAAGCCTGAAGTATTACAATCTGTGGTGCAGAGGATACTCGAGAAGCATTAGGTCTTTTAAAAGCCCTCAAAGACAGAGAAAAATCTTGAAGCACACGATAGCCTTAAACCATAATTTTTTAGAATAAATTATTTAGCTAGTTCAAACTAAATTATTTAAGTTTTTAAGGTTTGCTTTAGTGTGTTGTTCCTGGCTCTCTTTTTAAAATATTCTGTAACATAATTTGGCTTAATGTGCCTCCAGTTTTACATTTGTATTTTCACAAGGTCATGGCACATTTTCCCAGTCAGATTTCAGCCACAATTTTAAAGCAGTAATTGCTACTACAGTATTTCAATGAGAACATATAACACTTATTACGCATAAGCCAAATCTTGATGTCTTCACCCAGGAGAAGAGGAAGAAAGGCCTTGCAGTTAAGGCAGTGACGTGATTCAGGAGTGCTTGGTTCGCTCCCAGCACTGCCACAGTCTTCCTGTGTGGGCTTTGGCAAGTCATCTGGGATCAAGTTTACAGAAGGACTCAACTACCATTTACGCACCTAAATAAGGGCCAAATTTTCAAAAGGGCTTAGCTCCCACTGTTACACTTATGGCCAGATTTTCAAAATACCTTTTGAAAAATCTAATCACATAGTTCAGTGCCTATATGGGAGCTGAGCTCTTTTGAAAATCTGACCTTAATTGTGGGTTCTGAGGGCTTCTGAAATTTTGGTCCTCAATCTCTCTCTGCCTCGCTTTCTGCCTCCTTCCCTTTGCCTGGCTTGTCTATTTATATTGTAAACTCTTTGGGGGCAGACTCCATTTTAACATATGTATGTACAGCACCTTGCAGAACTGGAAGGACTGGACTATCCACATAGTGCAGTGGAGCTGCTGTACATGGCCATTCCAGGGTACCCTGTGGACCTAGGTTTTGCAGTGTGCAGACCCCCTGCCTTGATAGCCACTCTTCCCCCCATATTGCTGGAACCACACTGGTTCTGCTATGCTGGATTCCCTTTGGACCTGTATGTATGTGAGTGGGTAAAGTTTGGGGCCTATATTTTAGTCTATTTAAAATCGACTATGTACTCTTTTTTTTGGCTCCCATCACTGTCGTATCTAAGCACCTCACACATATGTATGCAAAACACTTTGTGAGGTACAGAAGTATTATCATCCCTATTTTAAAGACTAGGAAGCAGAAACACCAGACCCAAACACAGGAAGTTTGGGGAAGTTCTTGGAAATGAACCTGCAGGTCCAGAGTCCTAGTTTTACACCTTAACCAGAAGGCCACAGGCACAGATTTTTTAGAATTACTTTTAAGTCTATTATCTGTACTAGTTATAATGGTGAATTTTGTACCAGACTTGAAAGCTCGTGCAATTTCCCTTGAGAGCTTGTGATAGACTGAGTCATGGGTTTTCTTGAAAGGGGTATGTGAGGTGAGGGGCTTTGTGGAGTATGTCTACAAGTGTCTCCTTGCAAATGGAAGAACAATAAAAAAAACCTCAGCTATATAAAGCAGTGGAGAGGAACAATCCTGCACTACCCCTTGAGGATGGACTAGATGGTATTTTCCATCTCTAATTTCTATGATTCCACGTACTTGCAAATAAATGCAAGCCCCATGGGTCCCCACTACTGTTCTTCTGAGTAATTGGCGCACCGTCACAGGGATTCCTAGTGGTAAGTGTCACTTGTGTTGTATTCTCTCTCCAGAGGCACAAATGACATATGTCACCATTTTAAGTGCTTTTTCACACTAGGGAAAAAGAACATACAGGAGCAGTTCTGAAAAGGCATTTTTGTCTCTATGGTGTATAGATTACAGGTTCCTGGTCAGAAAAGTGACCTGAGAAAAGTGACTACTTGGTACTGGGCACATCTGTCTTTGTGTGCTTTCTGAGACATATCAGCTTAGCTTACTTACAAAACAAGTTTCTACATCAGGATAAAGCAACATCATTCTTTTTGTCTCATCAGCAAAACTACTAGCTAAATTCTTATTCCACTGTTCATGATCATTGTTGATAATTATAGATGGCCCTTAAATCTCAGACCATGCATGAAACCAAACCCAACCTTTAAGTATCAAGTCATTTCAAATTGGCATCCTGTCCTCTTCCTGATGTCCCTCCTCCCCAAACTTTCTTTTTTAATATCCAGCCTGTGACATCCATTCTGAGAGCTCATGAAGTCTGGCAGTGTTGTCTTTAAAGATTATGCTCTCCACACCCTCCTCTCTCTCTCAGAAATGAGCAATGAACCATGTGGCACCTAGCCCAGTAAACCCATGTGTATGTAATATGAAGACACTGAGAGGCTCACCAGACTGCTACACCTGCTGAGACCCTGCAGTGGATTTGAAAGGACAGTACCAGAACAGGTCAGTCTGTTAGAGGTTGTAGAAAGAGAAGATGGGAGTCTGTGAAAGGACAGAACCATTGGTATGACATTGGTGGTGAAAAAAATAAAGAGATTATTCTTGGGAACAAGGGCCCTAGGGTTGGGATTTGTGTGGGGCATAAAACCATCTGGTTGTGTTTAGCAAAGAGAGGACACAAGGGAAGAAATGGATTTGAAAAAGATCGGCTGGGATCTGAAGAAGCGTCTGAACTTGACAGGACTCATCCAAACCAAACCTAATCAAATCTCAATCTTTTGGAGGTTTGCCCAAAAACAGCTTGAATTTCACAGGCCATGTGGTGCTTACACATCTGGCTATTAAAACAATCTTAGTTTTACTTGGAAGCTATGGCATGCCATAGCGTCCTGTTTACAGTCACTGGCTTTTTTTTTCTTAACAATTAACCAAGTGGCTGAATAACGTATAAGCATGAAACAAAACCCCAGACGTGAACAAACCCAGCTTTAGTGATTCTGCATTTAGATTCAGATCTACATTGTGCAGCTTGGGTTCATCTTAAGTGTAAATGCATAGGGCCAAATTGTGTGGCCCTTACTCCAGCAAAACTCACACTTACACCCAGGGGAGAGCATGCAATTTAAAGCATGATATTTAAATGTAAGTTTTGGTGGACTGCAGAATTTGGCCCATAGTTATACAATTCAGACCTGTTCCTACATCTCAGGTAAAAAACTAAAAACATGTTTTTACCCTGCCAAATCCATTCCAATCTACTGGCTACAAACTGTGTTCAAAACTGAATATTGTTACCAGAGAAACGGAGCTGAAGCCACTGCTGTCTCAAAAGATTTGACCTAGCAATTACATTTTAGACTGTGGACTCGTGTGCATAGAATGCTTTACTCAGCTGTGTCTGTCTGCTGTGTTCTCATACTGTGGCACTGAGGTATAAGGATCCTGCCTTTGTGAGCACTTCAGAGAGCTTGTACATTTCACTTTGTTATCTGCGCAGTAACAGAAAAGACAGGTAGAGTGGGAGAAGCACTGTGCACTTGTGATCATGAAGAAAAAGCACAGCTCAGGTTTGCAACAGTAACCAAAAGATATTTTAAAAAACCTAAATCAATTAAAGAAAATCAGCCTTGCAACCCTCATGTTCTTTTTCCCCCAGCTGCTTGTTAGATCCCTGAGGATCTCATTTTACCATCTTTTACACTTTGTATTGCAGCCACTGTTTGGGGACAAAGAGATTGGAGGAGACCGTCTCCATAGTTCATCAGTGTTGCTACCACAGACTGGCCAGATAGGTTTCTGTTAAGCAACATGGGGCACTGCCCGCTCCAAGATCAATGCCACCTCGACAGCACTCTGACACCACCAGCTCAGAGCCTGATCTTCTTCTAATTGATGTACATGGGAGTGTTACCATTTGATTTAATTGGAGAAGGATTAGATCTCTAAAAGGCAAGCTAGTGGAAGTGTGAATGAATTGCCTCCCCAAACCCTCATTTAAAAAACAACACAAAATGATTAGCACCTGGAAACCATTGAACAGTTTAATTTCTGGAGGCGGTTGCATTTTGTGCTTACTGACTTTGATTCTGTTCCTTTACAAGGCACACTTGTGCCTATTTCCAAAGCAGTAGCTAAGTGAAAGAATTGGGTAAACCTTAAGTCTGAATGTCTGGTCTTCTGTCTCACTTGTATTTATCTATTGCACCATGTTGGCTTTCATCCATTACACAAAATTAAGAAAGGGAATGGGGCAAGCCTTGGGTATGCTGGCTCTGTAGCAGGCAGACTGGCTCGCAGGCACGATCAGAAAGCTAGGAACATCATAGAGCTGCCTGGAGTGGGGAGCAGTCATTTAAATTAGCTCCCTGTGCCCTGTGCAGGGCCGGCTCCAGGCACCAGCAAACCAAGCAGGTGCTTGGGGCGGCACATTTTCAGGGGCGGCATTCCAGCCAGCCTCTTTTTTTTTTTTTTTGGTGCTTGGGCGGCAAAAGCCGAGAGCCGGCCCTGGCAGCAGCAGCGCATCCTGCACTGGGGGCGCCCTGGGGCCACTGTGGTTCGCGTCGGGGAGCAGCGCCCGCACCTTATGGCCGGGCGGGCTCCGAGCGCAGGACACTCGGGCTGGGGGCCGCCCCTCGGGGCACACGGAGCTGCCTGTAAGTGCCGCAGGGCGGCCACCCCCCAGCGCCGCAGCCGGGGCTGGGCGAAGCGGCCCGAGCCGCCCAGGGACTGTGGCAGGGTGGCCAGGAGCAGCAGCAGGAGCGGGGCCATAGAGGGCGGGGTGCTGCCATGCGGGGCCTGCGTCCCGCTCTCCGGGGCTGCTCCTCAGCCCCCTGCCGGGGCGGTCCCCCGTCTCTGTCCTCCCCGGGAGCCCCGCTGCTTACCCCGACCCTGCCAGCGCTGGACTGGCTGGAGGTGAGGGAGGAGTGGGCGGAGTCAGCGCTCGTGGGGGGAAGCCCAGCGCTGGGGCGGCAGGTGGTGCAGGTAGGGTGGGGTGGGAGGGAGAGCCCAGAGTTGGGGTGGCAGGGGGTGCGGGTGGGGTGAAGGGGAGAGCCCAGAGTTGGGGTGGCAGGGGGTGCGGGTGGGGGGGGGAGAGTCCAGAGTTGGGGCAGCAGGGGGTGCGGGTGGGGGGGAGAGCCCACCGCTGGGGCAGCAGAGGGTGCGGGTGGGGTGGGAGGGGAGAGCCCAGGGCTGGGGTGGGGGGCAGCCAAAAAACTCTTTGCTTGGGGTGGCAAAAAACCTAGAGCCGGCCCTGGCCCTGTGTTCTGCTAGTCATAGACCTCCAGACATTCAGCTTCTCCAGCTGAAGGTTTGCAGCCCACAGCAGCTACAACAGGGATGGTGGGACTTATTTCTATGTGCTCATGGCCCCCCTTCCACCTGCTGACTTCCTGAACACAGCTGTGGCCAGGGAGAGCCCTGAAACTTGACCTGTGGCCCAGTTAAAATGCCTCCTGATCTGACTCATTTTCAGTGGAAGGACTTGCTCATCATTCCCAACACTTAAAGGGCTCCATATGAGATGAGGTGGGAAGAGGTGCTTGAAGAAAGCCAAGGCCATAATTTTTGCTGCCTCTAGATTTCCCCCCTCAAAACATGGTGTTACCTCCTTGGCTGCAGTGCTTACATGGACCCGCAGCTGGAGAGGTTAATTTAGCCTGCATCTAGCCCAATGGCTTCCTTCATTAATGGCCGTCTATGCCTGGGAATGACTAATGCTTATCAAAGGGGCAATCACAGGCATAGAAACACATTAGAATTTCACACAAATGCCAGTTAGTGCTCCATAAAAAGAACCACAGCCAACAAATCAGCAATTTATAGCTCTGACTTTTACTCCCTTGGATTTGCATGCTCACCACTCAATTCATCCCATTATCCCCACGCACACCTCTGAACTTCCCCACCCCTTTCAGTTTTGTGGTGGTTATAATTTTTAGTGTGCATAGATTTCCTTGCATCTTGATTTTTTTTCCATCTTAGCTGCAAGGTTTTCTCTGCAGAGCCTCCCCACCCCATATAAACACATGTATTTCTGTCTAGTGTTTGAGGTTTTTTAGTTTGTGAATATTGATTTTAACCCTGTCTTCACATAATTTTTAAGCCAGCCTTTTATTTGAGGGTGGGAGAGGGGGGTGATCTTAGATTCTTTTCAGTTGTTCTGTGATTCCTATTCCTGTTCACTTGCTAAGTTTTATAGCCTGGGATTTGATGAGTTGAAGTTATATTATGATTACCAGCATCTTACAAAATGTAATGAAAGCAATAAATATTATTTCTGTGCTTTTTCGTGCTAAAAAAAAAAACCTCATAACAATTTCAGTCCCCTGCCAGCTCACAAAAAAAAGGGCTCATAGGGAAAGTGGAAGAAAGCAGCAAGTTTCATATACTGGCTCACACCGAGTGCCCAGGAGAGCAACAGTCTGGAACTGCAGGGCTCACGAATGGTGCTGGATGGACAACCGTGAGGCTGCAGTCATTTGTTTATCCACTGCATAGTTACAGCATGGGCAGCAGTAGTGGAAGCATCCCCACACTTCAGCACCCAGGCCTCTAGTTTGAGTGAGAACATCCACACTGCACCCACGTGCATGCTATATTCAAGTTACTGCACCCCCACTGGCACTGAACTGAACCAAGTGAGCTTCTAGGCCTTCTGGGGACCCTTGGTTCTTAGTACTGCAATAATGTAAGCTGCTCTTTGAAATCTTTCACAAGGTGTTGTGGGAAAAGTTGACTTTCTGGGCACGTGCACAGAAGTGATGTTAGCTCAGCGACTCATTACAGTACAGACGCCCCCCGACTTACGCAATCGTTCCGTTCCGGAAAGCCTTGCATAGCTCGAATTTTGCGTAAGTCGGAAACATATGTCCGTACGTTATGCAAAAATTTCCGCAACTCGAAAATCCTATTTCTGGCTTATGGAACTTTTTTTGTAAGTGTGAATTTGCGAAACCCGGGGAGCGTCTGTATACTACTTCTGGTTTTGTGTTAGTAGCCTGTGTTCTAGTGTGAAGGCATGGATCCCAATCAGAATTACAACCTGCACAAAATGGCATTAATGGAATTCTCTTTTCAGGAATAGGAGGCAAATGGCAAGGCAAAAGCTGGAAGCCTTTCGGCAATGGCTTCTCACCCTCAGAAGGTGGAGATGTGCTTTACTCAGGAGATCATGCGGGCTGCATGAAGACATGCTGGTGGAGTTGAGACTTTTCATAGCTGAGGCATCTCCCTGTGCTGACTAGTGCATCTGGAGCAGCAACAGCATCACTGACTGGGGAGATTACATTTTCTTGCAGCTCTGCGACGACCAGCAGTAGGCTCAGAACTTTCCTAGGAGGAAGGCCACCTTTATGGAGCTATGCGACGAGATTGCCCTGATAATTCAGCCCAGGATACATAGATGAGGCAGTCCATACCAGTCCAGAAGTGGGTTGCTATTGCCATCTGAAATCTGGAAACCCCAGACTGCTACAAGTCGGTGACTACTTGGTTTTGTGTTGGGAAGTCAACTGCTGGCCCTGTGGTGATGGAGGTTTACAAAGCAGTTATAGCTCTTGTTCACTCATGGGTAATTAAGATTCAAAATGTCCCTGAAATAATAGGGGCTTTGAGTGACTGGGCTTCCCAAACTGTGAAATGCCATCCATGGCACACGTGCCCATTATCTGTCTCCCCTAAGGGGCACATGATTATCTAACTGGAAAGGATACTACTCCATCATTCTACAGGCCTTGGTGGACCAGAGAGGACAGATTGTGGACAACTCTGTGGGATGCACGGACAGACAGCGTGATGTCAGATTTTCCTGGAAATCCAGCTTTTTCCAATTGGGCCCCAAGTAAAATTTGGGGAAGGCATTGGGGACCATCAGCATGCAAGTGGACTCTAGCTCCATCCACACAGCATGCAGTATTTTCAGTATCAGCATCATTCTGGCTTCAAACCTATGCACCCTGATGGGCTAGCTAGCTCAAGTTTAAAGCACCATCACACTTGAGCTAGAGATTTGTGTGTGTGGATGGGTTAGGGGCAACACTTGAGTTATAGGAGTTAACTGATCTTAAACTGGCAACCTAAGAGATGAAGGGAGATCATGCCCTATAACTAATACTTTGAGCCATCTTGTCCCCTACTGCAATTTTAAGATGGCTGCAGCCTTCAGTATGAACAGGCGGTCATAGTTTAATTATCAGTAGAATATTTTTAAATGGACAAAAGTTGGAGGGTTTATTTGTTTGTTTTTACGGAGGTTCAAATTTCTCGTCTGACAGCCTATTACAGGGTCACTTTAATAAATTCAAGACTTCATTATCTGCAGAAGCTCTTAGAAAGGTTGAGTAGAAAAGAGGCAGAATATTTCCTGGATCCTCAAGACCCGATGTCCCTATAGACTGTAATTACCCTTTTGTTTGGCATCCAACTAACAAATTTCTTGTGAAAACCCAACTTTTTCCTCCACCAAGAAACAAATAGGCTCCTGCCAAAAACAGTGCTGTAACTTTTGAGAGACGAGAAGGTGGCCAGTATTAATGACAAGATGAAATGTTCCTTAATGCATTCCAACACTTTGTTCCTCGCAGGATCCTTCTACAAGCTATGATGTGTGATGCCAAATACAGTTTTTAAAGCAGAAACAGTGACACCACTAAACAGTAGATGGGCGTGAGCTGTCATATACACCAGCACTATAATGTCAGTGTCATGTATCAATTAGCAATTGGCTTGAAAAGCTGTGGATACAGACATTTTTCCAAGTTTGTGTTGTGGTTCTTGAGCTGTGTAGAAATTAAAGGGAGAGAGTACATTGCATGGTTAGAGCAGGATTCCTGGATTCTACTACAGCTCTGTCACTCGCTTGCTGTGTTCCTTAGATATGTCACTATGCCTTAGCTTATCAATGTGAAAAACTGGGACTATTACTACGTAGCTCCCTCACAGAGGCTAAATTCATGCTTCCTTCCCAACTGTAAAATGATCTGAGATTCTCTGGATGACAGGTGTTAGATAAGTGCAGAGTGTGGACGACCCTCTATTTCAGGGATTGGCAATCTTTGGCACGCGGCCCCCCAGGGTAAGCACCTGGCGGGCCGGGCCGGTTTATTTACCTGCCGCGTCCTCAAGTTCGGCCAATCGCGGCTCCCGCTCCAGGCCAATGGTGGCTGCGGGAAGCGGCGCGGGCCGAGGGATGTGCTGGCCACCACTTCCCCCAGTGGGAGCCGCGATCGGCCGAACCTGTGGACGCGGCAGGTAAACAAACCGGCACGGCCCGCCAGGGTGCTTACCCTGGCGACCCACATGCCAAAGGTTGCCAATCTTTGCTCTATTTTAAAAGGTCACCACCAAAGTAATTGATGGTCTTGGGTCTTCCAAGGAAAATATGAACTCCCATGCACTGTATTAACCCAAATTTGGAAAGGCTTCTGGGATACCACTTTTTGGAGGTAACTGAGATGGTAAGAAAACCTCCTCCTTACTGCATGAGTAAACACTGTCTTATTTATTATTGTTATTATTATCAAATATTTGTATTGCAGTACCATTTGGGGGCCCTGACCAGGGACCCAGGGCACTAGGTACTATATACATCTATGACTGAAAATCAGTCCCTGTCCCAAAGAGCTTGTTATGTTCAGTAAGAGCATTTAACTCATTCATCATGGTGCAGTTTTATGGGGATGCAGGGAGGTGCATACTCAACAATCAGCTGGGAGAATCAGACTTCACTTCAACACTAGTACAATGGCAGTGGTGAGACACCTGAATGCCAGCAAAAATGTGGGAGTACTTTCACTTTTCACAATAACCACATTAGTCCTTGCCAACAGAGCACATTTGCATGACTTGAATTCCTTGACCTAGAACCACCACCACGCACCTACTCCATGTAATATATAAATGCTATCCAGGGCTGGCATAGGCATGTTGCTGGCCATTGGGCCTGTAAGCCAGTGGCAGAAGGATCCACTTATGCCATCCCAGGACAACAGCTGAATCTAATGATGCTACAGACAGAGCTAATGCCATCGGTAATAGCCAAGTTTCATAAAAGTATTTGATTCTGTCAGATTAGTGTCATTCTGTATTAGTTTACCCTTAATTTACTTTTTGAGGGTGCACTTGCTATAATGGGAGAAGGCATGATAACTAAGAGGGTTAGGCTTTCGCAGGCATATCCTCATTTATGTATTTCCTCTTCCATCAGTATCTCCAAAGATAAACAAAAAACCCACAATGCCTTACAACTTGCAATCCTGACATCGTAACAACATGTCCCTGGGAATCAAGAAGAGTAGTTATATTAAACAGAAAAAGGATTGTGGGCTATCGATCTCTGAGGTAAATTCAGCAGTCATTTTAATTACTAATAGGCTGAATCTGTCCTCGGCTAACCTATCTCTAATTAGACACTTTAGAAATAGCTGTTCAAATTCTTGTTAATCTTATCCACTCTACAGCTTTGTGTAAAAAAAAAAAATGACACAAACGTCAAGTCAAACAGCCTGTTCTCAGTTTTCCATTCATTCTAAAATGAGGAATGAACAGGGTGGCACACACTAATTCTTTCAGCAAAAAGGATCTGAGTCACAGCCACAGCCTGGAAGTCCATGGAAAAGCGCATAAGCTTTCTCCCTTGTGCACTATTTTTAAACCACCTACCTTACTTACAAAAGAGGTGTGCAAATAATTAACAGCATTCTATTGGCATGAGTAGTGATTCAGTAGTAATGTTTGTAGTAGTAGTGTTTGCCTCCGTGATGGGTGCACACACAGGCTATCACCTGTAGCTTCCTGGGATCTGCATTATGCAGCTCTTCAGAAAAATTAAACTTTAAGGGAAAATAACATTGTTGCTTTCTTCATGATTTATCTGGTACTTATTTCTCTTTGTCTTAGTGTTGCTTGTTACAATACTGCACCTCTCCACTCGCATAGCATCAAGAAAGCAAATGAGTAGCACCGATAACACATCCTGGCCTATCTGTTGTAGTTCTGAACCTTCTGTCAGCACTGTAAGATGTTTATCTTTCAACTCCTGAGGAAAGGGAAAACAACTGCTTTCTCATACAAGACGCTTCACAGCACAATGTAAATCCTGCCCTGCCAGTGGAAAATCAAAGTCATTATTCCCGGGTTCCTCATTACTGGTGTTTGCACTTTTAGACATGTCATTGAAACATTAAACTGTTACCTTGGCCCCTGGTCTACAGAGAACTGTACTAGTAATGGTCAACAAATTTTGTACAAACCAGTTTGCTAATATATATAAACATCCGACATCAGATTAGAGAACTTGATCAAAGACTGGAATCACTAAGAATAATACCGCTTCATACTTATACTTCATCTGAGGCTATCAAAGCATTTTACAAACATTAACTTTCGGGAAGTGTCAGAACCCCCACTTCTGCAGATGAGTAAACAGAGATGTGTAATGACTTTTCCCCAAGGTCACCCCGCAAGTTAGTTTCAAAATCAGGAAGAGGATGCTGGAGACCTGAAGCGCAACTGTCTATTCTCACCATTTAGACTGCACTCCTTCTACAGCCAGCTGTAACTTTAGTCCAGCAGCAATATTATTGCCCTGTTACACTGCCGAGATTCTGTTTTGATTTACTGAAATTTGTACGGCAAAGGCCTTGAAAAAAGCCAATTACTACAAATGAAGAAAACAACAATACAACACTGTACAAGCATATGTTAGATCATTCCTGGCTTTGAATATGAATTCAGATACATCACTTAGATTTAGGGTCTCTTTTGGGTATTTCCATACACTGAGTTTGGACAAAATTGGATTTTTACCCCATACACAGTTAATCAAGCCCAAATCAAAGAAGAATCCATCTCAGAAAAGTCTCGCATAATCCAAAGATGATAGCTTTGTATTTACAAAAGATTTGACGTGTTCGTCAGGTTTACTTGAACCTCATAGTCTTTCTTGTTTTTCCTTATTCAATTAATGCATACAATCACTTTGATTTGTTTCTTTCCGGATACTATATATTTGCAGTTATAAAGTAACAGACACATAGACACCAACCATTCTACCAAACTGAGATGCACTAATTTTGGGGCATTTTGGGCAAACTTTTCTAGTCGCACTTTCCCTTACCATTAACGGAATCTGTCCACGCACCCCCTCCATTACAGCACAGACAAGGCTTCCTCAGCATCAGAGTTTGGGCTGAAGGAGACTTAAGGGCAAAACTGGGGAAGGGGGAGGAGCTGGGGCTGGAGGCAGAGCTGGTCTGGAGGTGGAGAGGGAATGAGAGCAGGACTGAGCCGGGGGTGGAGCAGGACTGCGGGCTGACCAGGGTTGGGGGAGGAGTGAGGCTGGGGGCAGAGCTGGTCTGGGAGTTGTAGGGGCTGGAAGCGTGGCGCTTCCTCCCTGCCCCTTAGGGGCAGGCCTGGACCCCGCTGCATGCTCCCACTGAATGTTGCACCGTGCCTCGTAACGGGAGCATACCCCATAGTTTGGAGACAACTGTTTTAGTGTGTCCCTCCAGAAGAGATGCTTTTAAGGTGCTTTTATTATTCTCCAATGATCAAAGAATCCCTAAATCAGAAACAAAGCTTTCCCCAATAATGTTTGTTGTTCCTCTTTATATAGCAGAGAATTATATTAAAGATTTCACATAAAACAAAGAAAGCCTGAATACGATATTAAAAATGCATGGAGAGGCCAAGTCCCAAAAGAGAAGCACATTGGAGCAGCATGGTTCTTTTTCTCAGTCTCACATATTGATTTGATATCTTCCAGTCTGTAAAATCCTAGCATACATGAAATCTGAATGGGGTCTTGTCTTATGTTGACTCCCCACTCTCCTTGCTCACACAGAAAAGTTGCTATTTATGGAACCTATTATACACTTGACACAAGAAGCAGGATCCTCATGAGAACTGTAGACAAAAATAATACAACTAAGGTATCCAGCAACAAAGCCTAGAATATGAGATCATTACACACTTCAATAAAACAATCCTCAAATCCCAGCTGTGGAAAATTACCAATATTATTATTAAAATTCTGGTCACTATAATAATATTTTACACTTGCATAATGCTTTTCATCTATAGACGTCAAGTACTTTACAAAGAGCTTTGGAATCATTATCTGCACTTTACAGATGGGGTGCCCAAGGTACAAAGAGGCAAGGTGAATTACCTATGGTTTTAGAGAAAATTATTGGCAGAATCAGGATTAGAACTTACATCTCCTGCGTCTCTGGCCAGTTTCTTAGCCACAGGACCTCATGGTCTCCAATAAGGAATGAAGGATAAGTCTGGCTCTTTCTCAGACCAGTGGAGAATAGCTAGGTGAGACTCAAGATGTAGACCATATGAAGGACTTTTGTCAACAATAAGGCCTTGCCTACACACAAAAGTTGTACTGTTTTAACTATATGCTATAGTTAAAGTAGTATTACACCTCTTGTGTGGACACATTTATACCAGTACAATTTATTCACATATAGGAAGGGGAATAAGCTATATTGGTATAAGGCACCTTGATACTGGTATAACTATATTGATAAAAACAATCACACCCCTAATGGACATAGTTATACAGATACAAAAACTTTGTGTAGACCAGCCTTGATTGTATCACATATTGGTGTCAGTTACTGTTCCTGTCAGGTGCTACAGGACTAAAGCGACGTCTGCATGGCATCTCCATGGTAACATATGGATGCAAATTCCAGGCATCATTTAATTTGATAGTCAAACTGTTCCTTGAACTGCTGTGCAGCTTGGAACCGAGAAGGATTAGTGCTCTGATTTACTGCATGGTTGAAAAAATGAAATGAGAAAAGCTGGACATCCTTAATAGCCCACAAGAGGTTTTAGCCTTCAATAAAACCTCTTGCCAAGGCTATATGAAAGATTCAAGGAGAAACATAGGACATTTCCTAATGAGCCTAAAGAGGAGACATCTCTAGGGTTATGCCAGTATCTGTGAGAGGCTATTGGTAAGACTCCATTTAGAAATGGTTTTATATGAGAACTAGTCATCTTTTTTTACGTTAACAAAGATTTCTTTTGAAATATTATCTGTCTATTTAAGATGCAATCCCTTCTCTTGTAAGCTCCTTTGTACACATTCGACCAAATGAGTTTAATTTGACGGTTTAAAGAATAACTGTGTTTTGTGAATCTCTCTCACCTTGCGACTGGTCTTTCTAACTTTAAACATTAAAAAACCTGCATTAATGTTGTAGATATGTAGTTAAAGTCAATGTGATGTCTCCTGAAAATCCCAATACAGTATGCCTTTTTAATTAACTACACAGCCCTTAATTGGAGCAGAATAACAAATAAAATAAAGTAACAACAAATATGAATACAGCTACCACATTGAAAAGGATCCTTATTTACTAGCTCCACCCAACCCACTCCATTGCTGGGTTCAGGACTCCAGCTGCCACCTAACAAACTCTTTGCCCTTTACCTTCCCAGATACTCCAGGCCTTAAAAGATGCAGTAAGCGCACACAGTCACCACAGTTTAAAACACTAAACATCACAATCCTCCCTGCCCTGTAATTTTTAAATGACAAATTAGTCTTTTGGGAGGTTTATGATTCCATTTTGCTTGAAATGCCTGTCAGGAAGAGCAGTTGTCACTTGCTCCCTCTTGTTCCTCATTGACCTTCACAGATTCTGTTTTCACAATAATATTTTCATTCCAGATTCAGTTTCTACATTAACACTGGCATTGGAATCATCATCAAAAAAGAACAATTTCTTTCTGCAGTAATTACTGTCTCCTGCAATATCAGTTCCTTTGCTATTTTCTAAACAATTGCATGTTTCTTCATTATTTCTCTATTCATCGCAAGGTATGTCATGGATCCTAATGATTTTTTTATACCTTTTTCCTACTTCCTTCCTTTCCTGTCATTTCAAACTAAATGTCCCCTAGGCCTAGGTATAAAAACCCAGCAGGCTTATGTTTTGGGCTTGTCACTACTGTTTTTTCATCTAGTTCTTTTGCTACATGTGGTCTGAGCAAACCAAAACTAATTCTTACTGTGCATTTAATACTGCTGACACTTACACATGCTTAGTTTTATACATGTGAGAAGTCCCATTGAACAGTAGGCCAGAGACTATCCTGAGCACAAGGTTAGGCATGTGAGGTGTTGCTTGACTGGGGCCAAAGATATAACTCTGCTGGAGATTTCTATATGGTGGTCTGAGGTATTGATCTCTGCAATAAAAGAAACATGATATCCCACTGCTCCTCTCAGTTTAAGTTACTTTGTGTGAATAATATTCAGCAGCTTCTCTTTTAATTTAGATTTCTCATCTCAAATATAAAGCTCTCCCTGAGAACTTCTGCAGGTGATTACCCAAGAGGAAGCTCCGGGAGAGCTTTTTAAGATTATCCAGGAAATCAGATACACTTTCTCCTTCTTTTTGGTTTTGTACGTGAAATTTATCTCTCTCAGCTAGAAAGCAACAGAGAGTCCTGTGGTACCTTTAAGACTAACAGATGTATTGGAGCATAAGCTTTCGTGGGTGAATACCCACTTCGTCAGACGCATGTAATGGAAATTTCCAGAGGCAGGTATAAATATGCAGGCAAGAATCAGTCTGGAGATAACGAGGTTAGTTCAATCAGGGAGGGTGAGGTCCTCCGCTAGCAGTTGAGGTCTGGATCACCCTCCCTGATTGAACTAACCTCATTATCTCCAGACTGATTCTTGCCTGCATATTTATACCTGCCTCTGGAAATTTCCATTACATGCGTCTGAAGAAGTGGGTATTCACCCACGAAAGCTTATGATCCAATACATCTGTTAGTCTTAAAGGTGCCACAGGACTCTCTGTTGCTTTTTACAGATCCAGACTAACACGGCTACCCCTCTGATACTTCTCTCAGCTAGGAATTTTGCTTGAGGAACATAGTGCTTTTTAAAGACTTCATACAATTCCTCATAGGTCAAGTGGGAAAGATAAGTCTTCCAGGCTGGTAAATGTTTCTTCCAACCAGATTTAGGAAAATGTATCTGTTCTTTCAAATGTCTTCAATGATGTTGGCATAAAAATACTACTGCAATCTTTATACATAAACTGTAAACTCCTCGCCTTTTTCATTAAAATGGAAACCATCCATTCTCCCAGATGTGGCCATGCCTAACTTTCTTTGTTCTTTCTTTTAGCTAGAAACCTCTTCTATCACTATTATCACACTCACCCCCTTGTTGTTGTAAAAGGATCTTATCAAATCCTGGGATGCGGCAGTTCCTAAAATACTGTTTCAGAGTTGAGAGAGACCTTTTAGCTATATTTACAAATAGACTTCCCTAATGGGTTCAGTGTCTAAATTCAGCTGCAGCTGCCATTGTCTTTCAAAAAACTTGTCAGTTGAACTTTGCTAGCCACAATGTTCCAGATCTTAAAGAGAAAGTAATCACACAGCATACCACAGTCCTTAAGGCTCCATACATTACGATCACATAAAATGAGGTGATATAAAAGCTCCAACAACAATGCATGTATATTTCATGATACACAGTTTATGGAGTGACTACCTTTGTTAGATGGAAAAGAACATAAAAAATAAGGAAAAATGCTTTATTTTAAAGGACATTTTAGGGAAACACCATTTCCCTAAGCATATCATGTATTTCTATTGCCCTCAAATATAAAATGCAATTATCATAAGCTTTAATTTAATGTTTAAAATGGTCAAGGGACGTCTCTTAAAATAAAGACGTGTGGTCACCCTGACAATTTATGACAAACAGTAATTTTAGACTACACATTTTAAAAAAGGAACAGAAAATATTACCTACTTGGAACACGTCTGAGTTGATAAGGGAACTAATTTGCTCTTGGAACTTAAATATCTGTGTTTGCTGATTAAATATCTGTATTTGTGATTTTAATTGTAGAACCTCCACATTCCCTTAGATTAAATTTTTGCAATTAATTTCCTTTTTTTAAATAGAAAGAAAAATGAGGAATTCTCTAAGTTGCCAGAGTCTAGATCCTGAGATGAGACTGAAGAATGACTGGAGCTGCAGTGTGCTAGGTGCTGTATAAACAGTCACTCTGTCCCCAGCTTAATGTTCTAGGCTCTTGAGATATTAATATCAGTTACCAATCACTAGCTTTCTGACATATTTAAAGTGAAAAACAACAAAGGAATGAGCTTTGTTATTTTCAAAAGAAAATGCTTCGTGGTGACAGTCTGGACAAGCCAGGTTCTCAGGAACTCTTGTTTTAGATAACTGTGAGATATCGTAAGGGCAATAATAAAAATCTTAAAAGTGAAGCTATGTCCATCTTTTGACTCAAATGAAACATTGCATGGGAAATCTATTCCCTTTTATGGATTCTGGGCTTAAGTGGCAGTTGCATGATACATAGGTCTTATCCACACTACAATTAAAAATTCGGGGCTAGCCCGTGCCAGCTGACTCAGGCTCATGGGGCTCAGGTTATGGGGCTCTTTAACTGCAGTGTCCAGGCTGGCACTGGAGCTTGGACTTGGGACCCTGTCAGGGGAGAGGGTCCCAGAGCTTGGGTCCCAGTCCAAACCCAAACATCTACCCCACAATTAAACATCCCCTTGGTCCAAGCCCCGTAAGCCTGAGTCAGCTGGCAGGGGCCAGCCGTGGGTGTCTTATATTCATGCTGGCCCTCAGCACAGGGGTGAATTTCACTCTTGATTATCAGGGAGCTTGGGGACTGCCTTTCTTATGACACACAACTGCTTTTAATTTCTGAAGTCATGCAAGACTAAATAATTAACATACTAGGCAGCACAGCAAAAGCCACTAAATCTAATTAATTGTCATAAATCCAAATTCAGGATCTCAGAATATATAGCAGGACACTTTGTACACAAGTCCAGTTTTATTGATGCACCTGCACCTCTGATATACCTGGACACTAATAGTTTGAAGCAGCATTGGAATAATGAAAATCTGATCACCAGTATTTTTAGCGGCATAATAAATTATTGTGTTCTGTCGTACATGACTTGATTTGAGTGCCAAGGACAATGCCTGTTTGCATCAGCAATTTAAACTTGCTTGACACAACTCAGAGTGCATATGGGCAACCAACCTCTATTGTGAAATTGTCAAATTGGATTTGGTGTTTAAATATAAATTAGAAATGATTCTCTCCTATATTGATTGACCTATCTAAAAAAAATTACCCAGGACTTAAATCCTTGGGTGTTATGATCTAAAAAATAACACTTAAAAATTAAAATAATTCAATGAAAAAATACATTACAAGGTAGCTAGGTAGAAAAAATACATTACAAGCTGGAAAAGTATAAAGCAGCAACTCTAACTGCTGGATGAGAGATTGTTTGAAGTGTCTATATTCAGGTCAGTGAAGGTGACATGTTTAGTAAGTTGGTGAATGGTGCTGGGGAACAAAGATCAATGAGAATCATTGGCAACAGGTCAGAAGGTAGCTGCCATTCTGCATGCTAGCTGTACGAATGGTATGAAAATTTCAGTAAATAAGAGAAAAGGAGGATATGTAAGGATTTTATAACATGGGGATTTTGAATGCTTCTAGATGTTAGGAATTTGTGTAATACATAATCAGAAAAATCCCATATGTGATATGGACTGAAAGCTCACTTCTCCCCTCAGATACGTGTGCAAGAAAAGACTGGAAAATGAGGATTTTAGATTTTTATATATGGTCTTGTTCTTAATATTTCCCTTATCCACCTATTCTCCATGACCTTATCTAATTCATTTTTAATCCAGTTATATTTTTAAATTTCACAACATCCCCTGGCAACGAGTTCCACAGGCTGACTGTGCAAAGTACTTCTTTATGTTTATTTTTAAACCTGCTGCCTTTAATTTCATTGGATGATCCCTGGTTTTTGTATTACATTAAGAAGTATATAACACTTAACTTTCTCCACATCATACATGATTTTATAGACCTCTTTCATATCCCCCCTCAGTTGTCCCTTTTCTAAGATGAACAGTCCCACTCTTTTTAATCTCTTCTCGTATGGAAACTGTTCCATACCCCTAACCATTCTTCATGTCCTTCTCTATACCTTTTCCAAATCTAATATGTTTTTAAGATGGGGTGACCAAAATTGCATGCAGTATTCAAGGTCTTGGTGTACCATGGATTTATAGGGCATTATAATAGTTTCTGTTTTATTACCTATCCCCTTCCTAGTGTTTGCTAACATCCTGACAGCTTTTTTGACTGCCACTGCACACTGAGCAGATGTTTTCAGAGGATAGCCATGATAACTCCAAGATCTTTCTTGGGTGGTAATAGGTAATTTAGACCCTATCTTTTTTATGTATAGTTGGGATTATTCTTTCCAATATGCGTTACCTTGCACGTATCAACATTGAATTTCATCTGCCCTTTTCTTGCCCATTCAAGTAGTTTTGTGAGATCCCTTTGTAGCTCTATACAGTCTGCTTTGGACTTAACTTTCTTGAGTAATTTTGGGTCATCTGCAAACTTTGTGACTTCCCCCTTTTCCAGATCATACATTAACATGTTGAACAGCACTGCTCCCACTACAAATCCTTGAGGGACCTCTTTATTTCTTCCCATTGTGAAAACTAACCATTTATTCCTTCCCATTATTTCATACATTTTAGCCAGTTACTGATCCATGAGAGGCCCTTCCCTCTTATCCCATGACAGCTTACTTTTCTTAAGAACCTTTGGTATGGGACCTTGTCAAAAGCTTTCTGAAAGTCAAAGCACAGTATATCCACTGGATAATCCTTGTCCACATGCTTGTTGACACCCTGAAATAATTCTAATAGATTGGTGGGGCATGATTTCCCTTTACAAAGGCCATGTTGACTCTTCCCTAACATATCGTGTTTATCTATGTGTCTGATAATTCTGTTCTTTATCGTAGTTTCAACCAATTAGCCTGTTACTGAAGTTAGGCTTACTGGCCTGTAATTGCCAGGATCACCTTTGGAGACTTTTTTGGTTAAATACCACAGTTAATAGTTCTGCAATTCCATATCTGAGTTCCTTCAGAACTCTTGGATGAATACCATCTGTTTCTGGTGACTTATTACTGTTTAACGATTTGTTCCAAAACCTTCTCTATTAATACCTCAATCAGGGGCAGTTTCTCAGATCTGTCACCTAAAAACACTGCTCAGGTGTGGTACTCTCCCTCACATCTTCTGCAGTAAAGACCAATGCAAAGAATTCATTTAGCTTCTCAGCAATGGTCTTGTCTTCCTTCACTGCTCATTTAGCACCTCTATTGTCCAGTGGCCCCACTGACTTTTTGGCAGGCTTTCTGCTTCTGATGAATGAAAAAAAAAATTGTTAGTTTTTGTGTCTTTTGGTATTTGCCCTTCACATTCTTTTTTGGCCTGCCTAATTATACTTTTGTACTTGACTTGCCAGAGTTTATGCTCCTTTCTATTTTCCTCAGTAGGATTTGACTCAATTTTTAGAGTATGCCTTTTTGCCTCTAACCACCTATTTTGCTCTGCTGTTTAGCCATGGTGACATTTTTTTGGTCCTCTTACTTTTTTTATTTGGGGTTATTTACAGTTTGAGCCTCTATTATGATGTGTTTAAATAATTTCCATACAGCTTGCAGGCATTTCACCCTTCTGACTGTTCCTTTTAATTTCCGTTTAACTAGCTTCCTCATTTTTTATAGTTCCACATTTTAAAATTAAATGCTGTGGTGGATTTATTTGATGTCCCCACCACAAGGATACTAAATTTAATTACATTATGGTTGCTATTACTGAGCAGGTCAGTTGTAGTCACCTTTTGGATCAGATCCGGTGCACCACTTAGGGCTAAATCAAGAATTGCCTCTCCCCTGGTCAATTCCAGGTCTACCTGCTACAAGAAGCAGTCATTAATGGTGTTTAGAAATTTTATCTCTGCATCCCTTCCTGAGGTGAAATATACCCAGTCAATATGGGGATAGTTGAAATCCCCCATTATTATTGGTATTTTTTGTTTGTTTTTGTAGTCTTTCTAATCTCCCTGAGCATTTCATACCATCATCAGCCTGGCCAGTTGGTTGCCAGTATATTCCTACTACTATATTTTTATTTAGCATGGTGTTTCTATCCCTGGAACTTTTATAGTACTGTTTGACTCATTAAAGATTTTTACTATATTCAACTCTGTACTTTCTTTCACATAGAGTGCTGCTCCCCCACGAGCATGACCTACTCTGTCATTCCTATACATTTTGTACCATGTTCCATCGATTTTCATTGCTCCACCAAGTTTCTGTGTTACCTATGATACCAATATCCTCAATTAATACCAGGCATGCAAGTTCATCTCTCTTAGTATTTAGAGTTCTAGCACTTGTATATAAGCACTTATAAAATTAGTCAATATTTAGTTGCCTGCCTTCATATGATGTAATTAAATAGGACTCTTTTTTTTAATATTTCTCTTCAGTTCCTACCACTTGCACTTTTATCAACTGTTGTATTAATTGAGATGGAATAAATGGGCTAAAGGTGTTAACATAACCCAGTCACTAGCCAACATAAAACGGTGTTAAACAAGGTCTGTTACAGCGACCTCAGCTGCTTAGCATGATGGCAAATACACCATTAAAAATCTTTTAATTTTGTTTTATTCAAGATACAGAAAAGAAGGAAAAACAGAGGATTTGAAATGTAAAGTATTAAATAAACCTCTACAACATCCCTTGTTCCTTTTCCCTTTAACTGCAGAAAGTTAATATGGTAATAACTGTCATGTCAGGTGGGGTTTGGGATTCAGCTGGAGCAGGAAGGAGAGGTGATGTCATCTGGGTCCCTCTCTCTCTCTCTGGCTTGTTCTGGTCAGGACACCTATCAGGATCAGGATGATGAAGGCCCTGGGTCCCGGGAAACCTTGAGGGTGGCAGCCATGAAGGTGAAGCTTGCTCCAGTAGCCTCTCTCTGTTCTTTTAATCCATTCTTCTTTTTATTTTATTTTCCCCACAAAATCTCTTTCTTATAATAAACCCAAAGGGCATGATGTGTGGAATAATCCACCCCCTCACTGTTTTGTCTACTTATTAGACCTAATATCTGATATACCAATGTTGGCTCATTAACTTCAGGCTCCACATCTCCTGTTTTTAACAAGCCTAATTTCAACATAGTCCTTGAATCATATCAGTAGGCCTTTTTTGTTAAGACTAATTCAATTTTTCTGTCTTCCGTTTGCACCTGTTCCCATCAACATTTGTTTTTATAGGTTATAACGACATTTTATGAACTTTTACATACTTTTAACAGTTACACTCACAATCCGAGTAAATTTGTAGGCCCAATTGCCACAACATATCTTCTATCTTCTCCTCTTTACTAGTAACCGCTTTGATAAATCATCCCATAAGGGATATCTCTGCCCGAACTGTGTACTCCCCTCCACCTGTTGGTTTTCGCCAAAACTTGCACCGTTTTGTAGGCTACTGCCTCAATAACAGCAAAAATAGTGGCACCAATGGAGAACCAAGGCGCTGTGGACGTTTTAATTATATATTTTCATATTTTTGGAAATGATCGTCAATATAAAATTCTCAACCAAGTAAAACAAGAGGGCGAGGTTTTTTTTAAAAAACTATATTCTCTACAGATAGAGCATTACAGTGTAATAGAAGATTTTAAACATAGTGACTTTACTCTAGCTTAGTTTACAATTATTCAAAAAGAAAGTGATTTTTCACTGAAATGACTAATTCTAATCATATAGATCAAAGTAAGGCCATTTCCATGTCATTAAATGTTCACAATACCAGTAATGTAGAACAAATTCATCCCTCACTTGGAACTAAGGGCTCTAATGTCTGCTTTTTAACTGGTATACTCCTGGAATAAGTCCATTGACTTTAATGGAGTTACAGCAGAATTACACCAAAGCAACTGAGATCAGAATGTAGCTCTTAATAAGGCTTTAATGTGTTTTAAAAAATGAAGACACTTTGTGTTTGAGAACTCAATCTTAGGGTTCTATTCAAACAGGGTTAACTCATTCTGTAAAGCTGATTTCTACAGAATTGGAATGACAGTGTTGGAAGGTAACTTTTCTGTCTAAAGGAACACAGCTAGATAGTACCCCTACATGGTAATACCATCATGGGATAGCCTCCATAATGGGTTCCCCTCAGAGGCAGCTCTAGGTATAGGCACACTAGGCAGCTGCAGGAATTGGCCTAAAACCGAATACCCTAGCCCCACCCCTTGCCTGAGGCCCCACCCCTTCACTGATGCCCTGCCCCCCATTCACTACATTCCCCCTCTCTCAGTGGCTTGCTCTCCCCCACCCTCACTCAGTTTCACTGGGCTGGGGTTGGGGTGCAGGAGAGAGTGAGGGTTCTAAATGAGGGTGCGGGCTCCAGGGTGGGGCCAGAAATGAGGGGTTCAGAGTGCGGGAGGGAGCTCCAGGCTAGGGTAGAGAGTTGGGGGCGGGAGGGGGTGAGGGCTCCAGCTGGGGGTGAGGGCTCTGGAGATGAGGGGTTTGGAGTGCAGGAGGGTGCTCCAGGCTGGGGGGTGAGGCTGAGGGATTCAGAATATGGGAGGGGGCTGTGGGTTGAGGCAGGGGGTTGGGGTGCGGGAGGGGGTGAGAGCTCTGGACTGAGGGTGCTGGCTCTGGGGTGGGCCAGGGATGAGGGGTTTTGGGTGCAGGTGGGGGCTCCAGGCTAGGGGATAGGGCTGAAGGATTTGGAGTGCGGGAGGGGCTGTGGGTTGAGGGAGGGGGTTGGGGTGCAGGGGGGGATGAGGGCTCTGGGGTGGGGCCGAGAATGAGTTCAGGGTGTGGGAGGGGGCTCTGGGCAGGGGCTTGCAGGGTCTGGGATGGGGCCGTGGATGAGGGGTTTGGGGTGCAGGAGGGGGCTCCATGTTTGGGGGGGGCTTAGGGCTGGGGCAGGGGGTTGGGGCGCAGGCTTACCTTGGGCGGCTCCCAGTCAGCAGTGCTGCAGAGCCAAGGCAGGCTGCCTGTCTGTCCTGGGGCACCGTGCTGCGTCCCGGAAGCAGTCAGCAGGTCCGGGTTCTAGGCAGGGGTGCGGGGGGGACAGGAGGCTCTGCGGCCCATGCTGTTCTCACCCGCAGACCCCGCCCCCCAGCTCCCATTGGCCAGTTCCCAGCCAATGGGAATGCGGAGCCGGTGCTCGAGGTGGGGGCGGCGCGTGGAGCCCTGTGGCCCTCCCACCTAGGACCCGGACCTGCTGGCCGCTTCCGGGCTGCAGCGTGGTGCCCCAGGACAGGTAGGGACTAGCCTGCCTGGGATCTGCTGCACCGCCAACCGGATTTTTAATAGCCTGGTCGGAGGTGCTGACCGGAGCTGCCAGGGTCCCTTTTCGACCGGGAATTCCGGTTGAAAACCAGACACCTGGTCACCCTAGATGGTGGCAGATTTCTGGGCAGCTACCTATGGCGGCAGATTTGGCCTGGCTTACACCTTTGTCATGACGGAGGAGCAACCAAGCCAAATTTGAGTGGGGGTGTGACCCTGCATGCTAGGCTGCAATGGCACTCAAATTTGGCTGGCTGCCTCTCCATCATGTCAGAGGTGCAGCTAGCCCAAATCTGCCACCCTAGTCCTATGAGGAGGCGGGGCAGCACTCTGAAATTTTGCCTAGATTATCTTGAGCAGCCTCTGGCTCCCCTCACATAGTTTCCTCTGCATTCCACCATAGGAGAGAGAAAACAGAGAGAAGGAGGGGAGGGTGGGAGGCTTGTTCTGTTGTGGAAGAAAGTGAGGGTCTGGTCCACAAACTCTACTTCTACTGATAGCCCAAGATAGGTGGAAATTTCAGGGATCTGCAGGAGGCCCTGTGCCTGAGAAACAGCTCTGGTTCTGCTGTCTCAGTCTGACAAAAAGATTCTGTAGGACATGCATATCCAGGATCTTTCCTGACAGTGACTGTCCCAGAGAGGCATCCCTACAACAGTGGTGGTGGGGATGATGGTAGGTGTATGCATGGGGGAAGGGAGCAGTGCAAATGTAATACTGCTTCTGGACTCTTCACTGGGTGCAAGGGGATTGAACCATATGCAAACCACTGGATACCACTTTTGAACAACTCTCTTTCAGTTCAGAACCCCAGAGAGCGCAGAGAGCTCTGCATGGGGTGCAGGAGAAGGGTTGATGCTGCCAAGGATGCAGCTGACCCCACCTCTTTTCTGCTTGAGGAGGAGAGATCTACTCATGGCTGAGACATTTCACATGTAGATCAAATGGCACATTCTGGCCCAAGGTTATTTTTTTCCCCTTTGGACTGTTTTTTGACAGTATACAGGGCATCTCTCCATCTCCAGTACACCTATCGCCATAATATCTCGGTGTTCGTGTTGTGGGAGTGTAGTAGTTGGGATAGTCAGTAACCAGAAATTGGACTGGGGGATAGACAGAGATTATTACAAATCCCCAGAAGAAGGGGGAGCAAAAACTAAGGTGCTTCATGTCTTCACATGATGATGAACTGTTGTTAAACCAGATATGAGTGGTTGTTTTTTTTTTAATTTTCCTCTGGGACAAGCAGAGGCTGCAGCTGAGGAATCCCTTGTCTGTTTTCCCTTGGTATAATTTCTCCTTCTCACTTTCCACTTTATTTTGTTGTATTCTCCCTTTCTGCCTATTCTCTCTCTTATTCCTTACTCCATTCTCTCTCACCCTTCATGGTTCCTGCTGTATGCGCTCTCTCTCTCTCTCTCTCTCTCTCTCTCACACACACACACACACAAACACACACACACAATCAACAGGAACCCCTTCTGTACTCTCTGCAGACAGCAGCCTCTGCTGCCCTCTCTGATACTGTAGCAGCAGCTCACAGCACTTCCTCATGATATAAGGCACAATTCTGCTCTCATTTGATTGCAATGAGAGCAGGGCGAGGCAGACAGATAGCTATGCACAGAAGGGTGTAGGGCCTTTAAGGAAAAACAGGGGCTGCACCTCACAGAAAATTAACATATGTCCAAAGACTAAAATTGGTCATTTGACCTGGCCTCCCATTCACTTTTTTTTGGGGTGGGGGGGGGGGGGGGGGGGAAATGAGGCTGAGCAAAAAACAAAAACCCTGAACTGACTGGCTGAAATGTATTACTATCAACAACATTTATTTGCAATAAGCAATAAGGTGTGTATGACAAAATAAACCGAGAATGTTACTGTAACAGATGGGCTGTAGATCTGTAAATGCATTACAAGGTTGCAGGAGTTACAGCTGATGAGGCATTTTTATTTTTAAGAACCTTATAACTTTGTAAAATAATTACCCAAAAGGTGCTTTTTGTTCCTTTTTGGTCTAATAATACTTTCTTAATACCGTCCAGGACTTGAGTTATCTGGGCATAACGCACAAACAAGGTGTTTTTTCACAAATGAAGCAAATTTTCAGATTTCTATGGTCCAATAATCAAAACTTGAAGCTTTTCACTTTTAAAACTTGAAAAAAAGCATTAAGTATCCCCAAGTGATGACAAGAGCCTTTGATATATTTGAAGAAATCTGGCCCATGAACAATGGAGCTGCAAGCCAACGTGGGTGTACATGACATTGTTACTCATACAGTGAGGGAAATCAATGTACTAACGTGAAGAGTTCTAGTTATACACACATTGATGGGCATGTATATCTGTTGTTCCACACATTGAAATTAGCATTGACGTGTCTATGTCAATGTGTGATCATTTCTATCTCACACTGTGCTTTGAAATAAACACGTGATCACACTTTTAAAAAATATATATATTCAATGAAAAACCTGTTATGGCAAGATAGTGCATTTAAAGTCTCCATCATAAAGCAGGGACTAATGAAAATATATGGTCCCCAAAGCAACTACATCCATATATATGAGTAGAAGTTAAGTTATGGAATAATTCACACAATACTTTATGTGGAAGGAGAATAGGACAATGCCTTCTATTTGTACGAGCTTGAACTTGCTAACTTTGGTGCATTTAAATTCTTATCCGTAACATTGCATCAACAGAATTCTGCACTGAACTCCTCCTAAAAAGGGACAAAATAAGGATGGCAAGGCATGTCCACTACTACTTAAGAACCAAGTTCTGGCCAGCCCATGTAGGCATGTGAGTGAGTTTTATGCACACGTGGACTTCCCCCTTGCGTAAGGGGAGAGGTAGAAGAGCTGGCCACAGCCACAATCCTGCACTCTCTGCCTGAAGGAGATATACGTTGCATTCCCCTGGAGCTGTGTAACTATGGCATGCTCTCCATGCTCTCCCAGCAGCTCATTCTATCTTTGTGAGGCCCAAAGCCTCCCAGTGTTCCAGTGAGCTGATGTGTTCTTCTCAAGGTTATGGCAAAGAGGTATAGACTGAGCACTGTGGTAGCAAATATTTGATGAATTACTCTATATGGTGAAGCTATTGGATTATTGCAAAGGAGCTAGAGTTGTGTGTGTCTTCACTATTGTCCTCTCTATTTATTAATATAAGTGCACCGTACAGGGTTTTGTTTTTGGAAAATTAATCTGAATACAGCAAAGTACCTTGTTTATAGTATGAACAACTGACATATCTGAGTGCCTCTAAATGTCTTCAGGTGCAAAAAAGTCCAACAGTCCTAATTTTATTTCTCTAATTGGAATATAATGAGTCCTATGGGAAGCAGTGAGCCTTGTGGTTAGAGTATAGGACTGGGAGTTAGGAGACCTGGCTTCTATATCCTCCTCTGCCAATGAATTGCTGTGTCTGACCTTGGGCCATTTTTGTGCCTTAGTTTCCTAATTTGTAAAATACTTTACCCACCATTGTAAAACACTTTGACAGCTTCTGAAGAAAGGAGCAACATGAGTGAAAAATATTATCTGTGGAGGTAGACTGCTGGTACTGGGAATTGGAGACTTCTGTGTATCAGCAACAGAATGCCTTGATTTAGTCTCTTCCACAATAGTCTCAGAACATTTTATAATAAGTAAATTAAAATTATCAACATTTCATTGGGAACACCTGGAAGCAGCAGCAAACATACTTCCTGAGATGTTTAAAACCGTAATAGGCAGTAACTTCCCCAGTCGGAGAGTATAATTACAGAATGTCCTAGCTCCCAATGTCTCAAGGTTATATGTAGCTGCTGAATCTGCAGAACAGAATAGTAGAGCAGGACACTTCCTACCAGCCTGCCCCAACCTGTTTTAGAGAGCCCAACACTCAGGGTGGCAGGGTGGTTGATTCTCCATGCCCACTACTCCATAACATGTCTGACAACAAGGGTGCCAATTTTTAAGGGTTTAAAACTCTAACAGCCCAGCAAAAGAATCAGCTCAGAAAGCTCAGTGTCAGTGTCAAAACAGATCCCATTTCTATTTTCTGTAGGGCAGAATACGGACTGAGCTGTAAAAACAGACGGTTGGAAAACACAGCTATCCTTAAAGGTTTACAGGGTTAGTTTAGTACATGGTATGGAAGCAAGCAAGGCAAAGGTATAATCCCTGACATTTGGTTACTTCTCACTCCACAACTCTGCTCCTCAAAAGATAGCTCCATTGTGTCTTCCAGATAAGATGCAGCAATGTAAGAGAGGCTAACAGAGATAGTCTGGAAGTACGTGCAATGCCTGTGGAAATACACACACACACACACACAGAGACCCTTAGTGGCCTGGGTCTGAATCATGGTGGACACTTGTTCATTAGGGAACTGACCAAGATCATGAGCTCACTGGGGCCATAAAACAATATGGACTTTTTGATCACTCTGGATCTCAATTAGTAACCTATTTAATCTATCCAGGTATTTCCAACACATGTACCACCATTGTATTTGGTTCCAACCAAATTAAGTAAAACCACAATCCACCTGAAGGACTGTATTATCTACTTCTCCCTGTACTACGTGGTTACAGCAGTTAAGATATATAATGTGTTGGACTATTTTCGAATGCTTCTCTTTGGGGGAGGGATGCTGAACCATTCTTTATGGCTCCTATTATTGGAAAGCTGCTTTTACATTTTGCTCTGAAAATCCACGGAGAGGCATGTTTCTGACAATAGGGAATTTCATATTGCGAGCCTTACACTAAAGAGGCTCCGCTTCCTTCACGTTTCACTCTAAGTATTGTCAGCTCCAAGGTTCCTGGTGATCATAGATGTCATCCTGGTTCACAGAAGCAGCCCCTTTGACAACCTTGGCCTACCTCATGAAGGGTTCTGAAGACTTAGGCCAGACACCTGGAGTTTGGTATTGGAGAGACAATGTAGTGTTCAAAGCACTGGAGCAATGCTCTCTCATATTCCTGGGTTACTTAACAGATGGCCTGCTTCACAATCAAGAGAGAAGTTAAAAGCTCCATATCCCATCAATGTGTTCCAAGAAATCCAGACCCCCAAAATTCCTAATATTTATTAACTAATTTCAAGCAGCCTTCGTTTCCTATTTTCTAGTACATGTATTTATTCCTTAAATCATCTATTTCTGAGCATTCTAGTTGCAATAATTTTTCACATTGTACATCAACAAGCCTTTATTTATTTGAGTAGAAATCATAGGTTGACTGGGAAAGAGTGCTTTTATTAGGCTGTGCTCTCTACCGTAATGCTTCTCATGACCATGCCTACTTATATTCCACCACCTCTACATTACATATAATTCTGTCAGTGATGTTGGCTGCAAAGATTTAACTCCTAATTCTTGTAGACTAAAGAATTGTTCATGGGTATGTTTTTTATTTACCTTGTAATAATTACACTGGTCTACAATTTTTGAGAAGTCGTCTGCTTCAGAGATAAAATGTGCTATTTATTATGTATTTTGATGTGCTGAATTCAAATATGACAATTAAACAACTGATTGGCTACTGTTTCTAAGATATTTAAGTTTTGACATTTTATGTCTATGTATATTGTGTAGATAGTAGAGTTTTAATCATAAATTGTAAACCTAGGTCTTTTCATGTGTTTATGGTTGCTTTACATGATCATATTTCACCTGTCCTGTTTATGTAACACTTTAAAAATCAGCAAAAGAGTTATATAAATAAAATTTATTATGAAACAAAAGGTAAAAAACTATTATGTACATAGTTTAGTCCTATTCAGTGTCTACTCGGCGCTTCTTGGCTTGTCTCTTGTATTCATTAAATGGAGCATCTCTTGTCACTGTCCAGCAATAGTCTGCAAGCATTGATGGGCTCCATTTGCCCTGATAGGGTTTCTCCATTGTTGCAATGTCCTGGTGAAATCGCTCGCCGTGCTCGTCGCTCACTGCTCCGCAGTTCGGTGGAAAAAAATCTAGATGAGAGTGCAAAAAATGTCTCTTTAGTGACATGTTGCAACCAAGGCTTTTGTATGCCTTGAGGAGGTTTTCCACCAACAACCTGTAGTTGTCTGCCTTGTTGTTTCCGAGAAAATTTATTGCCACTAACTGGAAGGCTTTCCATGCCGTCTTTTCCTTGCCACGCAGTGCATGGTCAAATGCATCATCTCGAAGAAGTTCACGAATCTGAGGACCAACAAAAGACACCTTCCTTTATCTTAGGCTAGGTCTACCCGCCTGAATCAGCGGGTAGAAATCGACCTCTCGGGGATCGAATTATCGCGTCTCGTCGGGACGCGACAATCGATCCCCGAATCGACGCTCTTACTCCACCAGCGGAGGTGGGAGTAAGCGCCGTCGATGGGAAGCCGCGGAGGTCGATTTTGCCACCGTCCTTACAGCGGGGTAAGTCGGCTGCGATACGTCGAATTCAGCTACGCTATTCGCGTAGCTGAATTTGCGTATCTTAAATTGACACCCCCCCCCCCCCGTAGTGAAGACGTAACCTTAGCTTCACTTAACCTTGGAAATTTTCCACGGAGGTACTTGAAAGCTGCTTGTGTTTTGTCAATGGCCTTGACAAAGTTCTTCATCAGACCCAGCTTGATGTGTAAGGGTGGTAACAAAATCTTCCTTGATTCAACAAGTGGTGGATGCTGAACACTTTTCCTCCCAGGCTCCAATGACTGTCGGAGTGGCCAATCTTTCTTGATGTAGTGGGAATCTCTTGCACGACTATCCCATTCGCAGAGAAAACAGCAGTACTTTGTGTATCCAGTCTGCAGACCAAGCAAGAGAGCAACAACCTTCAAATTGCCACAAAGCTGCCACTGATGTTGGTCATAGTTTATGCACCTCAAAAGTTGTTTCATGTTGTCATAGGTTTCCTTCATATGCAAAGCCCAGTGAGATAAGGAAGGTTTAAGGCTAAATATGGCTAAAAACAAAAGCTCTCAATCCCACTCCCTTATGTCCTTGGGCGAGGAAAGGTACAAAGAGAAGCTTCTCCATTCTCTCCATAAACTCAGCTCTTCTTTCCAGCCTAAAGTTCATTCCTATTCCTGCTGTAGCCAGTGAGAGTTTTGCTCTAAACCCTAACAATCCTACTTTTTCTATAGTGCAGCTCATCCAACGCTAAGTCCATTCAGGGTGCAATTCTGAATGGTCATAGTGGGTCATTTAGCCTTCCTTCTGCCTCCTGCAGTTTTAAAACTTAAAACACTAGCTAAGGATCTGGAGACAGATCTGAGGAGTGCCACACTAGGGATCAGGGAGATAGGGTAAGCTAAGATTCTCTTCTGAAGTACATCTTGCTCCACACCACCCCAGAAAGCTTCCTGACCTCCCAGACATGCTCTCCACACAACCCACATAGCTAGTGTCAGCTTTCACTCCATCGGGACAAGAACGAGGGGGAAGTAGATCTCACCGTAGGAGAAGCATGAAAGTATGCAGTGAGGGAAAGTCATTGATGGCTGATCAGAGCAAACCAGAGAGGATTATGGAGGGTCAGGCTTCTGGGAGTGAGGAGAAGGGTGCATGAGAAGTTGGGTTAGGATGAAGATGAGAAGCGGAGGCCAGCTGAAAAAAAACGGACATACTTTTTTGATCAAAACAGTTTTCATTATACAAACTGTGGCCCTCTTTGATGTGTTGAACTCAGCTCAGCAGAGCTAACCAGCCTGATTTTAAGCTACCATTGGTGGTGGTGGTCAACTTTTCACTAAATAATGGGAGATCATTAATACTTGAGCATGCCCTGTAAATGCCAGACCCAGCTATAGGAAATAACTTACTTTATATCATATGGTACAGTACATTAAGAAAAATAACTTTAAAAAAGTATAAAGTCCACAATGGTTAACAGAGAGAGATCTGTCTTCTAACTTTCATCTGTTATATTCAGCATCCTTTAAAGCCAATGGGGATGAAGGCACACGGGGCTGGAATGTACTTTATATGAGAGAGTAAAGGCTCAGGAATTGTTGAGATGCACTTGCAAAATTTACAGATGCCTGAAAATCCTGCTGATCACATCTGCCTCTTTATTCTAGGGGCCAAACTATGATCTGTTACATAGGTGTAATTTATTCCAAAAAATGTACACTTGCATAACTGATGGCAGTATTTGGCCCTTTATGTTTGTTTCAACTCATCTTGCAATCAGGGAATGGATTTTTTACAAGGGCATTTGCTCTGAAGATACCAGACAAAATGGAAATTGGTGGACTGTTTGTTGAGTCTACCAGGCAAAACACAGACAACTGCCACTTTGACAGTTTCAGTTAAATATAAAATCTTTTAGCCTTTGACAGTATGGAGTTGTCTCTCCTCTCACATTATTGTAACTTCATTGACTTCAGTGGAGTCACTCATGATTTACACCTGTGTAAATGAGAGGAGAATCAGGGCCAGTGTTTAACCAAACACTGTGCTAACATCGCTTGTAGAGAGTGACCATCAGAAATTAAATCTCTGTAGCACCACCATCTTATTTCTATGGTATGTCCCAAAAACCATGCATTACAAGAAAAGTTCCTGTCCATTTTGCATGTAATAAGGGAAAAATGTGTCAAAATTCTTGTACCATTTCTGAGATCAGATTTTGATTGTGAATGCCTGCTAGAAACAATAGTTCATTAGAACCACATCAGCGATAACCAGAGTTATAATTTGGACTTGTCTATTTCATTTGGACTGTGTTAATTCCCTTTCCCCCCGGAACCTCTTCTTTGCCTTTGCTGAATCTTTCAGTGCAGATTCTCTAAATGGGTAGTTTTGAAAGCTAATCTGTTCCTACTCAGCATTTGCCTTTCACTGTTCAGGGTTATGAACATACATCTGGAAATCAATTGGATTGGTCAAGCTTCCAAAACTGCAGCTGAGCTGTCCTGCTTTACAAATATGGTCAGCCTATACTAGACATCTGGATTCTCTGTATCCCTCAAACCATTTTAACTCTATTTATTTGGTCTATTTCATATTGATATTGCTGTTTCTCTGATGAGTTTGGAGAAGGCTTTTCAGATGTATTGTCTGTTTTCTTTTTACATTTCTACAGTGTAATTGTGTCACTTTCCATGAAGCAGGCCATTTACTATGGTCAAATTATCTACGTTTATAAAAGCAATAATCAGTTCTGCAGCAGTGTTAAAATTCCATTTCCACCATTCTCCTGAAAAAGCAGAATTAAACAGCATCTCCAAGCTTTTAGTTCTATGAAAATTAATCTAAATAGATTGGCAAGTAACAATTGGGGATTTTTATAGCCATTTGACACAACATGGTTTCTAAACAGCACCTGAAAGGTAATGCCTCTTATACCAAGTAAATGGAACAACATTTGTATTTCTAGGATAGAGGCTTTTAAAAGTACTGCTTTCTTACTGTCAATCATATTTGTAATAATGTAGAAACTATTACTTTAAAATGTGGATAAAGTGCCAGTGTTTTGTATTTTCTGTGATTTTTTCAGAAGCAGCATTATCAGACATTCATAAAAACAACATTGGCTGTGTTTGCTAGAGACTATCCATATTACCCATCATTTCTCCCAGCCACTCTCTCTACCCCACATTTGCCCTACTTTTGTACTGGTAGCTAGTGTTAAAACACCTTATCACTGGGCAAACATTTAAAGAAGCAGCTTCTTCATGAGCCAACTCCAATGCCACTCGATGAATCAGATGGCATAGGTTGCTACAGAGAAACACAGCCAGCTCTATCACCCTCCTTTCTTCATCCTACACATGTACAGAGTAACTGTGCTTCTCCAAAATGCCTTGTAGTTGCAGACTCAAGGAACCCAATCTATTTAGCTTAACAAAGAGAAGGTAAAGGGGTGACTTGATTACAGTCTATAAGTACTTACATGGGGAACAAATATTTAATAATGGGCTCTTCAATCTAGCAGAGAAGGGTATAACATGATCCAATGGCTGGAAGTTGAAGCTAGACAAGTTCAGACTGGAAATAAGGTGTAAATTTTTACCAGTGAGAATAATTAGCCACTGGAACAATTTCTCAATGGTTGTGGTGAATTCTATCTCTCTGACCATTTTTCAAATTAAGATTGGACGTTCTGCTAAAAGCTCTGCTCTAGGAATTATTTTGGGGAAATTCTATACAGGAGATTCGACTACATGATCACAATGGTCCCTTCTGGCCTTAGAATTGATGGAAGATCACTCTGCCCTGCTCCCAGTGCTTTTATAAACTGAAGCTTTAATAGAGATGCATCAAGTGCTGCTGCTGTGGCATACTCAATAAATAGTTGATACAGGAATTTCTTCAATAATTACTCTGGTAGTACAATAAAAGTGGCACATTTCTTCTCTTCCCACCCCCATTGTCTAGTAGTATCTGAATATGAGCTTTTCCCTTGAATAAGCACACACTTCTTTCAACAAAAGTAGTTTTATCCTTTCAGAAATGGATTATCTTCCAAGGATTTGAGGTTATACCTGTCAATTTTCTACTAACTACTGGCTCGCATTTCCCTCCTTTATAATGGCGTACTGTCTGACCCACATGCATTTCAGCCCACTTATCTAACTTCATTTAAACTGACAAAAGGATCACTATTAACAGTATTTATGCAACCCATTTGTGATAAACATTTTTTGTCTAGGAAGTAGTATTGACATGGGTTCTGACTCCAGGTAAGACAATCACTACCAACTACTACTTCTGCCCTTTGAGCCAAGATTTAAAAGCAAGCAAACTGAAATGAACCAGTCAGACACTATCAGCAAGAATGGTGATTAGGACAAACAACAATAGAGGAAAAAATGCACGGCTACTCAGAGACCATCTTCTCGGGACTAGAGACAAGATATGGAGCCATTTTTCACTAGGTTCATGAGGAAAATGTCAGCACACAGCTGCTAGTGCACTGTCAGATTGCATCTTAATTTGGCCAAAGGGGACCCAGCCAGTCACCCTCACAGACACATTTTAAAGGGCCCATTACAAATCTGATTTATTGGTTGCTAAGAATCTCCCTGCTATGGTCTGGACATTTCACATGACAGGGAGCTGAATTCCAGCTAGAGCTAAATATATGCTTCTATGTGTGATTTAAATCATATGAATTCAATGTTTCTTAAAACATCAGTCAAGCTCCCTCCCCCTTCCTTAATACCTTAAGGCAGTTTTCTTAGGAATGAATCAGAATAAACCTGTGCAAAAATGGGTAATTTGTATACAAGTCTCTTGATACCATTAAAAAGCAGGCAATGTTTTTTGTTCTAAAAGAGAGGGAAAACATATTAAAGAACAAAAGAAAATGCATCTGCACAGCAAGAGAAATGAGAAATTACTGGGACTTGCTTTAGAAATGTAGGCATCTTAATGCAACTACTGTATTTATACTAAGGTGAACATGAAAACTCAGAAACATTAATTCCTTTCCCTCCTTATCCCTCATTATTCTTTAGGAATTTCTCAGTAAAATCAATTTCCCTGCTCTTAATGAAATGCAAAAGAGTGTATGAGTAAGATGCATTTGGCACTGCTGAAGAAAAACCATTCAAACTTGCTCTATTTGAACTGCCTATTGTTACAATTCAGACAATGTACACCAATAATTGCAGCTCAACTTCTAATCATGCCGGCATCACAAGAAATTCAAAAAGTCAACAGCTCTTTTTATTTCTATACACACAAGAACGATAGCCTCCACATGCAGTCACCCTGGCAAAAATTTAACGGCATCAAAACAGTCATCTGACAATTTGTGAATAAACATGCATTTTGTCTTATGTTATGGCTCTTTCTACAGGAACTATTCCAAACAAAGACAACATCCAAAGCAACACACAGGAATTCTGTAAGCCAAGTAAGACTCAGCTCAAGTTTCTGTTCAACATCTGGTCGAATATGGTAGTGTCTTTAATTCTGA
The DNA here is from genome assembly GCF_028017835.1 of Emys orbicularis. Taxonomy (NCBI): domain Eukaryota; kingdom Metazoa; phylum Chordata; order Testudines; family Emydidae; genus Emys; species Emys orbicularis. Next base: position 26,187,455 of record NC_088683.1, on the reverse strand, counting down.
TTTTGTTTTGTGGGATTTAAAAACCCACCTAAGCTTTTAAACTGACCACTTGTCAGGTCCCAGCTCCCTGATACACTACTCTATGAATTGGGGGGGGGAGGGGGGGCAGAAAAAGAGGCAGAGTCTTATCCCACCTTTCCATGATTCTCAGCCAGTCTGTCTTCTCATGATCTGCAAACCACCTGTATTGATCCAACCCATTCTGAGGGGAGAAAATAATCTTCCTGATAGAAACAGTTTCAGCTGTGATTTGATTTATCAGCACAGATGTCTAGAATTTTCTGTTTAAGCCAGACACAGCAACACAAAACTGCAGCTGAGCTCTTTTGTTTTCCCTCCTCTCAAAAGATGAAGCAAGCAGCACTCCCACTGTGTGCGTGTGTCTTTCTCTCTCTCTCCCCCCCACCCCCACCAGCAGCCTAACTCCACTCTCCTTCAGTCAGGGTCATTTACATTCTCAGCAATGATTCCCTATTCTGTATCCATTCGTACCTAATACTTCTGGATTTCATCGGTAAAAAGGGCATCTCTAGGTGGCAGTCAGGTGACCCTCCTGTTAAAAGCAGAAAGGATGCTGATGGAGTGTTTGACTCTATGGTGGATTTTTTTTTTTTTCAAAATATCCATTTACATTACAAAGAAGGAAGAAAATATAGCTCTCAGGAGATCATTAGCCATTTTTCTGCTTTTGAATTCCCCCTTAGCAATCAACACCAGATAGTATGGTGTAAAGAAATGTAATTTAACTTTTCAGTGTTAATAATCTTGCATGGTTTGTATATCATGTAACTCCATAATACTTAAAAGTACAAGCTCAATCATAAATAAATATACTGAAACTGTATTTAAATATCTAAACAGCAAACATTCTATCATCCAACTGAAAAAAAACATCTGTAAGGCTGATTTGTCCTTGACTCAAATTATTCTGCAATAATTTCACGATTTTGACCCAAAGGGCTTTATGGCATGACCCTGATTTTCCAAACTCTGGCTTAACTGCTGTTTATGTCCCCCAGAATGTCACTGAATGCAGGTCCTAGGAACTTAGAATCTCTGCAAGAGAGAAGTTCCTGATTATCTAAGTCCCAGATATTACCAAGATGTCAGAGGTTCCCCAGAACCTTTGTAAAATTACATACAAGATATTGTAAACAGATCTATAAATGACAAAGACTTTGTCAACTTCAAGTTAAAGGGTCAAATTTTGCTCCCAGTTAAGTCAATGGGAGTTTTGCCATTGACTTCATTGGGGCCAAAATTTCATCCAAGGTTGCTACTACGTATGAATGCCAAGGAATGTTAGAACATTTAAAAGTATAGAAATAAACAGTTAAGAAAAAGTAAATATTCAAATACACTCACCATTCATACAGTGCCTTAAATAAGCATACATGTGTATCATATCACACTGCATATTCCCAAAACATCCTAAATCTGCTCTCATATCCCAATACAGTATTAGCTTATAGACTAGAAACCCTCTTGCAGTCATTCACCATATAGAATACGCACTGATAATATGACCTATGAATTTTCACATAAAAAACCCACTTTTCCATCACCTGTGGTCCATAGACCATCCTTCCTCCAGTATTACCCAAAGACATCACCTTTTTACTTCTTATTTTCCATACGTCGACAGTTATTGTAATATAAGTACATTCCTATATGATGGATGGTGAGCAACTATGTTTTTAAATGCTGAGGTATTTTTAACTGTAAATTGCCTTGGTATAAAGTAGCATCCCTAATTTAAAATTTGTGTATGTTAGTATTCTTACTTTATTTCATTAAAGAAACAGTGCTAATCCAGAGTTTAGGAGATCCATAGGGTAATCTGCTCCCCCAGCCTTCTGAGATCTAGAATTTAGGAGCTCTGCAGTGAACCCATCTCCCTTCTGCCTTGCTCTAGCATTCAGACCTTAAGAGTCCCTATCTCCCAGATGCCTTTCTCTGCAATATGGAATTAGGAAGTCCACAGGATCATTTCTTCAAGTGTCTGAGAAAGCTCCTGGGGTGAAATCCTGACTCAGCTAAGACTTCAATGGGGCAGGATTTTACCCATGAACTCTGAAAGGCTCTCAACTCCATCTAGAAACTACTACCCCACAGAATTCAGGAGCTCCACAGGGTCTCTTGGTCCTCCTGTTGCTTCCTGCATTGCAGAACTTTGGAACTCTGCAACCTCCTGGGTTCCCAGATCAGCCTGCCATTCACTGGCCTAGAGGTCATGTAGGGCACCCATTTCTCCTTCCCCAGCATAATGCCTACGTGTCCATGTGGACTATATAAAACATATATTGCTATCATATACAAAATTGCTTTGGATTTCTTAGAAACAAAACATTTGTTTTCCAACTTCCCATAAAACCTCCAACAACATCTAGGTCAGGGATTGGCAACCTTTGGCACGCGGCCTGTCAGGGAAGTCCGCTGGCGGGATGGGACGTTTACCTACAGTGTCCGCAGGTTCGGCCAATCGCAGCTCCCACTGGCCGCGGTTTGCCGTTCCAGGCCAATGGGGGCTGCGGGAAGCGGTGTGGGCTGAGGGATGTGACGGACGCTGCTTCCCGCAGTCCCCATTGGCCTGGAACAGCGAACCACGGCCAGTAGGAGCTGCAATCGCCGAACCTGCAAACGCTGCAGGTAAACAAACTGTCCCGGCCAACCAGCAGATTTCCCTGATGGTCCGCGTGCCAAAGGTTGCCGATCCCTGATCTAGGTTGTCACACAAGATTACAGAAGTAAGGAAGTTTGACTTTCTGATAAATACAAAAGTGTGGGGGTCTTATCTTGCTGCCACTGGAGTCAACTGGAGGTTTGCCTCCCATTAAAAAATAACATATATAAAACATACATTAAAAGAACCATAAAAACCATAGAACATCTCTCTCATGGCATATAGGTATTATCTTTTGCAAAAATACTGTGTAGTAATGCTGATCAAATTAAGAATCTGCATCCACTAATATTAGCTAATCAAGAAGTGCACACAGTATTCCTTTATCATTAGAGCTGTAGATCTGTGATCCCTTAAGTGAAATATGATGACTTTCTGGCAAAAGCAGTACTTTTAAATTATACGGTATCAAAAGTTAGAGCTCTGACTTCAGCAACAATACATAAATGTTACCAAATTACTGAGACACTCCACATTAAAAATGCTTGATGGGCACCTTTGTTATAGAAATTGTCTCAATATTTGCAATGCTAATTGAATAATAGTATTATTTTATAAACAATTACACATCAGCCATAAAATTCCTAGAAAGGTCTCTATTTTATTCACAATACACAGCAGCCTTATGACTGGATTTATTCTTAAGAAACAGTTATGGAACTTGGTTGCCTTTTTTTTCAATTAAGTTTATATTCAAGTCAAAAAGGTGTATATACATGCTTGAAACTGAAACTATGTCCAATGAGTGGGAAAGAGGGGCTCTCATGTAAGTATGTTTATTAAGTCTGTGTGAATTCATGCACCAAACAGGCATGAACATTTTCCTTTTTCATTATACTTAAGATGAGTGCAATTTATAAGCCTACGGCCCAAATTGAGAAGTGATGTATAAAGAGGTGTTAGAATGCTCTGTTACACTCAGACTCGTTTATACAAACTCTACTGAAGAGGGAGGCCTTGTCTACACTACCGGGTTAAGTCAACCTAAATTATGCTACTCCAGCTACGTGAATAACGTAGCTAAAGTCGACATGTCTACACCGTGCTGCATCGACGGGAGACTCTCTGCCGTCGACTTACCTAACTCCTCTCATTCCGGTGGAGTACTGGAGTCGACTCGAGAGTGCTCGGCGGTCAATTTAGTGGGTCTTCACTAGACCCACTAACTCGACCCCCGCTGTATCAATCACAGCAGCGTTGATCCCCAGTAAGTGTAGACATGGCCTAAGTGCATGTAGCTTATACACAGAAGAGCTGGAAAAATATAAGTTAAAGTAGCTCTCACCTTACTTTAATTTACACTTCTTGCACCTTTCTTCAGGCTTGCTGCATGTAAGTTACAGTCATTTAAATTAATAACTTTAGGCCAAATTTCGGCCAGTTCTTTTTGTGGGTGCACACACCCTCTATTATGCATCCTTCACAAGACTTCCTAATGCTTGCAGGAACTCAGAGACTGTTCTCCCAGAGGACACATATTGTCCAAAGGAAAGGGGTATGGTGGTAATCTTACTCCAGGGGTATGGTGGTAATCCTACTCCAGGGACATCTTAAACCACTCGTTATGCATGAGCTGTGACCCATTGTAGGGACAGCATTCTGTAGGGACCTCAGTGCTGAGTGAATTAGTCAGCTGTCAGCTTTGTTGATCTAAGAACAGGAACTAGAAACTGAGAGCTGATCAGCAATTTTAGTACAAAGATATTTTAGAGCTGCTGGCACTCTCCTGTCAAATACAGGAGGCCACAGGAATCACTGAAACCACTACTGAGCAGAAGAGAAAAAAGAGAACCGATGATGCTTCTTCTAGGAGCCAGGGGAAATTTAGGATTCCAGCCTACTAAAATGACAGTATTGATTTTATGTGATAGCAATGATGTGGAGTCCAGATCAATATTTCAATGGAACACTATCAAAGAAAACAGGTGCTGGTGGAGATGGAATTGGTGAGTCAGTATATGATATACTTACCTCTGAGCTAACACCAAGACCTAATTTGAGGTTACAGGGTGCTGTGCTACAGGAAGTTTTTCAGAAAATACAGAAATGAGGTCTGGACCATTTTTGGTCATTGAAATATCCCATAGCTCTCTTCCAAGGCAAAGTACTAAAATTAGTGTCCCGGCTAAAGTCCAGTGCCAGTAAGTATATTTTGCTGACCTAAACTGAAACCACAGAAAATCTTATTTCTCTTTCTTTTATTTTGGTTTATATAAAAAACAGCATCCATTCATTGTTCTGTGCAATTTCACACGCATATAAACATAAAGATATCAAATACATCAATCAGAAACACAGTGGAACAGTTGGATAAACAATTAACACCACAGTTTATAGCACTGCTATCCATTGTTACAGAGTTATCACTTGCTACTTGTGAGATGGCTGTGTTTCAATGGAGGACAAAGTCATCCCTATATAGAGTTTGTATATAACTTTGTTCAGTTTGTAAAGATCTTTTGGGATGGAAACCATTATATAAATGTAAGGTTCATTTTTAGAAGTGCTCCTGCCAGCTAATTCACTTTCACTAAGTGGCATAGGCATCTGTTTCAGAGGGGAATGGATGTCTTGCTCTAAGTGCTAAGCGTATGAAGAGGTCCCAGTGGTTGCCACTGAAACAGATGGGCCAATAGAGAAAAACCGTTGCCCTGGATAACTATAGATTCACAAATATCCGGTTTATTCTTGGAGGGTGTTGGGATGGTTGCAGTTGTCTCTCTCTGTAAGGATGTGCATATGTGTGCACACACATGATGTCCAGGGGAAGATAGTTTTGGCTCCCTGATAGTCTGTTCATTAAGTGTGCTATCTTCAATACAGCAAGTTTTTTAATTGGTTTCCAGTGCTTTGGGGAAAGACAGTCTATGATATCATAACACTGAGGATCACACCCCTGTGCCTCTCCCCCGCCCAGAAATTCAATGAAGTTTAACCGGATTACAATGGAGGAATCCACAGGATGCCAATTGTTGGTGCACTCCCATTGTGGAACTCCGCTTTGAATGGCACTTGATTGACTCACCCTCCACACTCCTCTTATTACAACACCACTTCCCCTTCTTTCCAGAGAACAGTAGTGTATAAAGAGTGATTGTACTCTTTATTAAACAACAGCACAATTAGTCTAGCAAAATCACACAACTTATTATTGGTACTGTACTGCAAAAATTAAAGCTCCATCTTGCACAAGCTCACAGTAGGTGACCTACTTTTGAAAAACGTTTTCAATGGATACACAGATTTTATTTGAAGCTAGTGTGGGAATGTCCTTCTCCATCTGCGACTCTACTCATGTGGTGGGTAGACTTTCTCCAGTGCCAGGAAAATAAGGGTTTATGAATTATGCACAACTATAGTTAATGCAGAAAAGCACATTTGATTGTATTTTCACACGCAAGAATGACAGAAGATGGAATCGTTTAGAAATGATCTCCCGCTATCCATTTATGCTGTGTGAGTGAAAGAGTTCAAAATTATGATCCCCTCCCCAGAGATATCTGTACCACTTCAGGAACTGATCTCATCTTAGCATATTCAAGATGTCGGATGTTTGATCCAGCCAGATGCTGAGCACATACACTGAGGGCATTCAGAACCTTGCAAAATGAGACCCTTCACTCTTTGTCTACTTAAGATGGTAAAAAAATGGTCAAACCTTTTTTTAAATGAAAAGTAACTTTTTGACTAAATGGAAATTTTTGGAAAAAAAGCAAATTTTCATAAAAATGTTCATGTTTTTGACAAAATACAAATGTCAGAAAAAAATTGACAAAAATGAATTTTCTTTGGTTTTGATTATGTTTTTCAGAGCAAAAAAATCAGTTATTTCCTGACCTGCTCTATTGTCTTCACTAGGACAAATGAGATGGGTTGCTCATTATCATTGCAGCTTTACCTGTAGCAACAACATTAGAGGGTGAAAATACATAGATAGGAGTCGGGTGTTTATAGTTCCATGTCATCTAACCCTGCTTAGAGAAGAACTAGATGACACAGTGGTAAAAATACCTTAGTCCTGTCTACATTACCGACTGCACCACTTCTACCACTGGTGGAGCTGCATTGTGGTGAATTACAGACCTTAAATTTGGGGGTGTAGAAGCAGCCTTAGATTGTAAACTCTTTAGGGCAGAGCATGTCTGTTTCTCTCTGAGGCTGATTTTGCCCAGGTTTACACAATTGTAACTCCAGTGGAATTACTTCTGATTTACTAGGGTTACCATCCGTCCGTATTTCCCCGGACATGTCCGTCTTTTGCGTCTTTAAATAGCCGTCCGGGAGGAATTGGTAACAAGGTTAAAAGGTCCGGGATTTACCCCCCTCACCTCCCTCCCTCCCTTCCATGCAGAGTGCAGCTGCTGATTGGGTGGCTGGGCCTGATTGAGCCGCTCCCATTGGCCTCCAGCAGCCAGAGCCCCTCCCCTGCTCCCCCCCTGCTGGCTGCAGCCCTGCAGCATGTTTTGCCTACACGTGGACATGGGCATGGTAAGGGGAGTCCCGGAGGGAGTCAGGGAGCAGAGGGAGGGTTGGATGGGTCCCCGGCCTCCACCTGCCACCCCCCCTCCGCATGCCCCCCCGTGGGTCTCCCCCCCTCCCTGCCTGCCTCTCCCTTGCCTGCTTGTACTGCCAGAGCCAGCAGCAACTGCTGTCTGCTGCCCCTGGGTCCTAGTGCCCCCAATCCACTAATGGCAAGACAGGCTGCCCTTACCCTGCCCTTCCACCCTAGCCCCAAGCCTCTCCAACGCCCCAAACCCCTCATCCCCAGCCCCAGCCCTCATCCCCCCGCACCCTAATCCTCTGCCCCAGCCCTGAGCCCCCTCCTGCATCATGAACCCCTCATCCCCAGCCCTCATCCCCCCGCACCCTAATCCTCTGCCCCAACCCTGAGCCCCCTCCTGCATCATGAACCCCTCATCCTCAGCCCCAACCCTCATCCCCCCGCACCCTAATCCTCTGCCCCAGCCCTGAGCCCCCTCCTGCATCATGAACCCCTCATCCTCAGCCCCAACCCTCATCCCCCCGCACCCTAATCCTCTGCCCCAGCCCTGAGCCCCCTCCTGCATCATGAACCCCTCATACTCAGACCCACAGCCCTCACCCTTGCACTCCCTCCTATCCCCAAACTCCCTCCCAAACCCCCTCCCCCTTCCCACACACCCCCTCCTGCCCTCAAACTCCCTCCCAAAGCCTGCACCCCCTCCCTTTGCACCACCTCCCACCCCCAAACTCCATCCCAGAGTCTGCACCCCTCACCCCCTCCTGCACACCCACCCCCTGCCCCAGCCCGGATCTTGCACCCAGCACCCAAACTCTATCCCAGAGCCTGCACCCTGCACCCCTCCTGCACGTTAATCCCCAGCCCAGGACCTGCACCCCAGACCTCCTCCCCGCACCCAACCCCCCTCCCAGAGCCTTAGGCAGGTGGGGGGGCAGGTTCTGGGCACCACCAAAATTTCTACAACCCTGCCACCCATGCAAGTGGATAAGGGTCGGGGCAGTCAGGGGATAGTTAGGGTCCTAGGGTGGCAGTTAGGGTGGGGGGGTCTCAGCAGGGGGCAGTCAGGGGACAAGAAGCAGGGGGGGTTGGGAGTTCTGAGGGGGGCAGTCAGGGGGTGGGAAGTGGGAGGGAGTGGATGGGGGCGGGGCTAGGGCAGGGCTCCCCCCCCCCAGTGTCCTCTTTTTTGATTGTGGAAATATGGTAACCTAGATTTACACCATTGTACCTATGTTTATACAGCTACTAATAACATCTCTGTTTCTAGGTTTGAGAAACAATCAACAAAGAGTTTAACTCAAGTCTTTTAAAGAATGTGAAAATTCGGATTTATATTATGCTAATCCAAACAGAAACAAAAAAGCAAATTGCAAAAACAACTAATTAATCTATGTTACAGTTTTACTTTACCATACTTTTTATTTTAAAAAAATGCTGTTTATTTTCTTCAATGATGCTAACACAATTATAAGTGAATTATCAAATGGTACAAAATCCATTTAAGCAGAGTATTTTAATTGTATGCTCTTTTTAGTGTAATTTATTTAAAATTAATTCTGTTTATAATGGGATTCTACAGTACATCTGCAACAGAAAACAGAAGTGCTATTTCATGTGCACAATAGTTAGTGGAGAAGGTTAGTGCCCTAGCTACTGTAGTCTACTGAAGTCAATAGGTATTTGCCTGAGAAAGGGCTGAGTAAAAATGGAGGTACTGACTACCTTGGGGAGATCCTGAGATATCAGGCCTGGTATAAAGGCCTAGTATAAGGTCTAAAGCCTGAACTAAAGTCAGGCCTTGCTGATATAAAGCAAAGCTGGCAAAAGTCAGGCCCTCTTACAAAACATGCCAGCTTGCAGTTTCACTGTCCAAACTTGGCAAGAACATGGCTAGTATTGCAATCACTCCTAGGCACTAAGTATTCACGTAAACACATTACAGAAGGGTAGTATTAGAACACCTCAATACAAAGATATGGTGGAAACACACTATCCAAAAATGATACAGGGACTCATTCACCCCTCTTAAAGATAAGGTCAAGTTGACAGGGTGATGGATAGAGATGTTTTGATCAAACCAACATGTACAAGGTAAAGGGTGGAAGCTATTCACCTCAGAGGGGCAAGACGTAACTTGTTTGTATCAATGTATAAAAGACAAGTCACAAAGGGGGTGTCTTTGTCCAGCCGAGAGGGGGACAGAAAGTCCTGTCGTTCACTTAGCTAAATCCATTGCAACGAACATACCTGTGTTAGTGTACCTGTAACCATTGAGCCAGGGCACTAGGACCGTGCTTCATTGACAATAAACCTGCCTGAGCACCTTCGCTACTGAACAGAGTTTGTGGTCTTATTAGGCATTTCAATTGGAGCCTGCTATCTATCTGGCCAGAGCCAGTGCAGCATGCAGAGAGAACACACACATGCAGCCAACAACTGATGACACTGGTGACCCTGACCGCTGATCTAGTAAGTAGGCGAGCTGTCCTTTGTAGGAATCGTGATCTAACATGGCAGAAAAGCTACAAGCTAGGGAACCCCCTTATCTTCCTCCCTGCACATTCCCACAGAATTTGAGAAGGTACGGATGTCAGCTGGGGTGCCAGCAAAGGAGGTCCATTTGAATTTTAAAAAGATAATGGGAAAGAAACATGGAATGGAATCTGTAAGGCTAGGACAGAGACTGTAGCCTTGGAAAATAAGAGTAAGAAATGCCCCCGACATGCCACAAAATTGGTGGAGCAACTAACAGGGGGAAAAAAGAGTAAAAAGAAGCAAGAGAAGCAACAGAGCTCTGGAACACTCCTGCTCCCCTAGCAGGGCAGCAAGCAGTCCATAGACATTATACATTACAGCAAGCACAGGAACAGAATAAAACATTGGAAACAGCTGTAAAGAATCTGCACAAAAGAAAAGTGCCATCCCTGTTATAAATATTGATGGCCAACAACAGGCTTCAGGTACCTACATAGTGCCTGAAGAATGGGGCAGAAATGAAAAAAAGTAGGCCCAAGCAAAATTAAAAGATGTAACATGGAACGATTAGAATGGTGCTGCAATTGGGACATTGGGAATGACCCATACCAGCCACCTAACAACCCCTGGGCAGGGGCCACTGCATTGCAACCACCACCATATGATAAAAGCAAGGTTTTGGTCAAACCTAAACCGAGACCTAGACTGGTACCTGTCAGAACACGAAAAGTAAGTGCCCAGGAGGGAGAAATAATAAACAATGCTTTCTCTGGATTGGTAAATCAGATAAAGGAAAAAATGGAGCCGTTCATAGAGCACATTACAAGACAAGAGGTGTGACCTGCTCACAGGGGAGTGGATAGAAAACAATTTTAAAGTGAAAAACCAAGAGTGAGTGGATTAACACCTAGAACTGATGCATCAACACATGGAGTTGCCCAGAAACAGTTAACTGTAGCAGGCAAGGGCACTCCTGCAATCCATTTGGCATGCAGACAAAAGCCACAGACACTGGGGGAACAAATTCATGTTTTGCAAGAGCAGGTAACAGTCCCCACTCTCCTCTCAGAGCCAGGATAAAAACCATAGATATGGGTTTCCAACTGCTTTAATCTATGGAGCCTCACTCAGAGCTAATAATATAACCTTCTTTCTCATATAATTTTACATACAGGTTAAGTTTTACTTTATATCCTCTCTCAGTTTGCTAAACTCGCTGCTGCTGCCTGTACTTTAAGATACCTTGATAAAGATAATTAATTCCTTTGGCTCAAGTTTTCCTCCTTTCCTAGATTGCTCTCCCCCTCCCTTTTCCCCTGCTTCTCCTCACTTCTGCCCTCTGTTTTAAAAGTTATAGTTATTACAGAAACCACCATCGCTAAAAAACAAAAGAGAAGCAACTGAAAACAGAACAAAACAACAAACAAAGAAAACAAGGTAAAAACTTTACTTTAAATAAGTCCAGTAAATTAATCTTTTTAACCCATTAGGAATGCAACAGCTGGAAATACTCTTAACTTTCTTGAAGATATGGTTGCCAAGCAACAGAAATGCAGACTCTCCTTCTAATACTATCCACTGACTAAAATTTGAAACATGGGCTTTCCTTATTTCCATAAAGGAGAGTTTTGAAATAAAGTAATATAAAGTAATGGACCAAACCTTAAATTAATACAACAAAGGGGGCAAATACATAACTTAATATAATTTTTTATCAATTTTTATTAAAGTTTTAAATAAAAAGGTAATAACTTGCTTATTTAAATGCTTAACTCTTTTGTTTACTTGTCTGTTTTTTTAAACTACATTTATTTAATAACTAAGCTTTGAATGCTTTATCTTGTGTAATTATCAATATAATTCTGGCGCCATTCATCTTTAATTGTAAGTTTATTTTGTATTCCATGTATGTTGCCCTGTATTCTATGTTGTATGTGTCACATGACTAGTTTTTTCTTTTAATTTTGTTGCAACAAAATGCAATTTTATACTTTTTTGAAAATATAAGTCGTACCACACTATTTTAATATTATGATTGGGATATAACCATCATAACGTTATTAATAACCAATTTTTTTTAAAAACTCAAAAAGGCCTCAGTTATAAATACATATATTTTTGCCAAAACAAATAATGTAATTGTGCACAAAAAAATTTCTCTGATTAATCACAGGGGTTTTTTTATTGAAAGGAAAAAATTGAAGTGGAAACCTCAACAGTAATGCAAAGGTAATATTAGCAAAATGTCAATTTCTTGTTTGAGTTTTTATAAACTTGTTTATACCTTTATTAAGTATTAAAATATAGTTATAAGAATGTTATAGCAAAATGGTACAAAAATAATATATACTATGTCAGGTTATGTTGTAAAATTTTATAACTAACCAAAAAATTTCAACAAGTTTCCACTTTTGTCTCCCAAATACAACTGTGTTATAAAAGTTTTATATCCTCAAAGTGTTTGCATAGACCTGCATTTAGAATTCATTTTGGTTTAATTTTTATACTCTTTTCTTTTATGTTAAAGGTAAGTAGTGGCTGTTACAGTTTGTGCTTCTAAACAGTTAACAAAAGCAGAATTGGTATCACAAGAAAATTAACTCTAAAAAGCTTGGGTAAAAACTCTGTTACTAACTCTTGCTAAAACAGAGTGCTCAGCAGGGGAAAGCAATATACCTTCTAAGAGAAGATTGTGAGACTCTATTTTATCAGTTAAGCATTATATTTAGTATAAAATATTAGTAATGCGCCTCAAGTGAAAATGAATGTCTATACAATAATTGTAAAAGTATAGCTTGTGTTACAAAAGACTTGGTCCCTATTACACGGTACACAAACTAAGTTAATCTGTGTTTTAAATTTGGGTTACTGAAAACAAGAGAAATGTAAAACAAGCAAGCAAAAACTTTATGATGTTAACCAACGTAAGCTGTTTAAGGTTGCATCCCACAGATTGAAAACACCAGAAGATATCAGTTCACCGTGAAGAAACCCCATGCATCAAAAAAAATAATGAAGTGCTTTATAAACAACAGACTGGTCAACTACACCTGAGTGTACCATATATGGACAGTTAAGTAGGCAATCAGCTAAAAACTACTAGTTGGACCAGGTCTACTGTCATTTAAATCAGTGGTTCTCAAAGCCGGTCCGCCACTTGTTCAGGGAAAGCCCCTGGCAGGCCGGGCCGGTTCGTTTACCTGCTGCATCCGCAGGTTTGGCCGATTGCAGCTCCCACTGGCCGTGGTTCGCCGCTCCAGGCCAATGGGGGCTGCAGGAAGGGCAGCCAGCACATCCCTCGGCCCACGCCGCTTCCCGCAGCCCCCACTGGCCTGGAGCGGCGAACCGTGGCCAGTGGGAGCCGTGATCGGCCAAACCTGCGGACGCAGCAGGTAAACAAACCGGCCCGGCCCGCCAGGGGCTTTCCCTGAACAAGCGGCGGACCGGCTTTGAGAACCATTGATTTAAATTGTACATTAAGTAAAGTGAGTTCATGTGCCTGTGGCTTTAAATCTTTAGCATCGAAATATGGATGAATTTGGCTACTGTAAAAGCAACTGTATTATTGCTGTATTACAATGTGTATAACATTGCTAAACTGTTTAATCAACACACAGGTAAAAGTTAAACTAATGGCAGCAAATTAGTAAAGACGTTATTTGTACTGCTTATGGAAGTTACATAGTAACTACCATAACTAACTCATTATGGAATATTAAAAAAGGAAAATCACCTAATCTTATTAGTAATAAACACCTAACTGGCATTGTCCTCACTGTATAACAAAAACAGTGGTAAACTGACATCATCTCAAATTGTATAAACAAATTCCCTGTTAGTAGCAGTCATAATTTGGGGTTAGTGACACTGTATCCTAGCTGAGGCACAAGTTATTCAAAACAATCTTGTTCAGTGTTTGGGCACCAATAAATCCTGACACAGCAATATTTGATAAATTGGTTACTGTCCATTCAGTAGGTTATCTGGAAGACAGCATCTATAAGAATCAACTGGATCTACATCAGCTACTGGGGTATCCAGAGCAATGCAACCAATGGAACAGAGAAGCTAGCCGTTCCTGTTTCCTCCCCAGTGACGCTTATCAGAGGGTGACAACTAGCAGTAAGGGTAACCTAGAAATGGATGGACAGTACTGTGTAGTAACTAATAACAAGACATTTATATATAGACTCCTCATTTGTAATGTCACTACTTCAAATTTCTGTTTTATTTCTTGTATACATAGCACTGTGGGACATACTGTAATAATACCTATTCCAGTATTTTAAAACACACAGCCTACTACTAATGATAATACAGGTGGTAACTGTAATTGCCCTAATAGGAATGTGTTGCTATCTGTGGTACCAAAGTAAAAGGGCCAGACTACAACACCGGATTGGAAAAGGATTGTGATGCTTAAATATGAGGCTGTGTCATATGTTCACATATGTACTATACATATATACCCATATATACCACACACACACACACACACACACACACACACCCATATATATTAATTATTTGGGAATGCCCCCAAGGCTCAATCATAAAACTATCCTCAATCAAAGTCCTGGACCTAACATTCCCAGGCCCACCATAAAGGACTAAACACAAGTGGAAAATAAAATCTGTCAACCAGTCGTACGAAGGAATGTACAGACCAAAGGACAGATGGGATATGAATGTGTGGATGACAAGGTAAGGTGACCATATAACAGTGTTTAGCCCTCAGGGTCATCTTCAGCTCATCCATTATTTTTTTTCCAGGACAATGGTTAAAACATCCACTCCATAAAAAGACAAAAAGTTGGGGAATGTAGTAGAAAGAGAGAGCCTGAGATATGAGGCCTGGTATAAAGTGGTATAAGGACTGAAGCCTGAACTAAAGTCAGGCCCTGCTGATATAAAGCAAAGTTAGCAAAAAAATCAGGCCCTCTTACAAAACATGCCGGCTTGCAGGTTCACTGTCTGAACTTGGCAAGAACATGGCTATCGTTGCAAAAACACAAGCACTTCTAGGCATGAAGTATTCATGTAAACACATTCCAGAGGGTTAGTATCAGAAAAGCCCAATACCAAGATATGGTGTAAACACACTCCCCCCTAAGATGGTACGGGGACACATTGACTCTTCTTAAAGATAAGGTAGGAATGGCAGGGTGATGGATAGAGGGGCAATACGTAACTTGTTTGTATCAATGTATAAAAGAGGAGTCATAAAGGGGGAGAGGGGGTGTCTTTGTCTGGCCAAGGGGAAAATGGAAAGTTCTGCTGTTTACTGAGCTGAGTCCATTGCAACGAGGATACACGCATTAGTGTACCTGTAACCATTGAGCCAGCATTAGGACTCTGCTTCGTAGACAATAAACCTGCCCGAGTGCCTTTGCTACTGAACGGAGTCTGTGGTCTTATTGGGCAGTTTGATCGGAGCCTGCTGTACAGGCTATCTGGCCCGAGCCAGTGCCGCATGCAGAGAGAACATATACGCAGCCAACAACTTATGACACATGCAAAAGAAGGTCCTCCACATGCTGTTTTCTCATGTCAGCATTTTCCACAGCATGGTCTCCCCTCTCTAGAATCCCATAGATACATTCAGGGATCAACTTGGGGAATTGGCAGGCTAGAACTTTAAATTCAAGTTCCGGCAAACCCAGTAGCTACTACTACAGGTAAGCCAAAACTGCAACCATTTATCACCCGAATCTTCACTGTTTTTTATTTTAAAAAGCAAATCCAACCCATGACATTTTCAAATACTAAAATTACCCCGAATTTTACCTATATCAAGCCACTACGCAAAAAATCAGATTTTTTGAACAACAGAAGCAGGTCTGAACAATTCTTCCTAGACTGGCATATGCCCAACTAAAATATAAGGCAGACATTTCTTGGATCACCACGGTATTTCAAATGTGTTTATTTAATCTATATTGTTTTTAATGATTATAGCTACGATTATAGTAATCTTTTCCCATTAATAGTTGCCCATTAATATTGCCATCTACATTATCTACGAAATCGCCATTTTGTATAAAATGGCTATAATACAAAATTGACTGATTAGATATTTTACTCCTTAGATTGACAACAACAACAACAACATAGAGCCTGATAATTCCACATTTGTGTTTAAATCGACCATTTATGGAAATGTAGGATGCTGGCAGTTTTTTCTTTTACATGTTCATCTCTAGAAAAAATGACTAAAAAAAGCATAGCCATGTTATGGATGTTAATATTCTATCCAGCCATGCAGATAGTCAAACACATATATAGCTACATATCTGACACAAGCAGCTGAGCTGGAATTGAAACCATAATAATAAACAATAGATTTCTTGATCTGACCATGACAAGCAAATGAAACACTCCTCAGTCTGCTTGTCCAGAAGAAGGAGGAATTAATTCAGTCTGAACAGTAAAGTAGAGGCGTATCACAGATTAGATGTAATACACAAGGAATGTGACAATGGAAAGCTCATATTAGCAAAACCTCATCTATTTTTTTCAGTGCATTATATATGTGTGTGCACACAATATGTATATTCACACATACGCATGCACCAAGAATCAATAATGGAAAAGCACAGGATGACTGTAGCCAGGAGATGAGCTGTGAAAATTTAAGAGACATAATCTAATCAAAAATATCACCACCAACTGCATGTTCTCACTCCCCTGCAGACAATTTGGTCAAATGGGAATGCTGAATTTCTTAAACTATGTTGGTCTGATAAAATTCTCTCATTTAAATGACTGTCTGATTAATTATAGCCTAATTTATTCCTCTCACATCTGTTTTAACTCATCATTTAAGCCCAGGTTTTATCTCTGTTCAGGACCTTGGAGAGCAACAATTCCTGAAGGATTTGACCTTTATCATTTGAAAGTCTGATTTAGACAACAGGAATGAAACCACTTTTCTTTCATTTCATTTTACATGTCCCCTCACTCCTTCTGTTTTTCTGTCTGCCACGCCTAACTGCTCCTTTTCTCTCCTGTTTCCATTCTCCAGATTTTCTTTTATAGCACCACTCATGGTTAGACCACCCTCCCAGTCTGTCATAAACCAAATGCACTCCCTCTCCTTAATCCCATTGTCAACCCACTTGATTTGGTGTGTAATACTAACAATCCTCCCATGCTACTTGCACTGGAAAGAGTTGTCTAATACATTCTATTTTTTCCTATGATAGATTGTAAGCACTTTGTGCCATGGACATTGTCTCATGTACCTTTATGGGTTTCATTAAATAAATAACCCAAAATCAGAAAATATTGTGATTCTAACTGTTTGAATTAACTCATTACATTCATGATAATAAAATCTGCTCTAATTAAAGACACTTGAGTGATTCAGACTTTGTCCAAAGTTTAAAAGGCCAGTTTAAATTCACAACAGTAACTCCCTATGGATCCGATTCTGCAAACACTGACATGGGTGAAGTGTTTTCACCAATGTAAATTCAGCTCCACTGAGTTCAATGGTTTACTCATGCATACAAAGTTACTCATGCAGAATCTGGGCCTACATGTTCTTGATGAGACTTAAGTGCTGATTCACACTTGTATATACATGAGTGATACCACCAAAGTCAGTGTAATTACACTGGGGAAAGCCAGATCAAAATCAAACACACCGTTTTGTTTTGTTTTTTCCTTTTAAAATGTTTGGGAAAGTTTTATTGTTTACCTTATATTTCTCTTCTTTGATAATGTTGACAGGTTCACCATTTTGTCCACCTCATATTATGGAGGCTGTATGCTACACAGGCAGGGACCAAAAGGTTCCCACCTCTTCATCAGAGTAAGCCAACCAAACTAGTCTGTCCCCAGCCTGCCTCTCCAATAAACCAAACAAGATACTCTCCTTACTCTCCTACAAATTTCCCAGTATGTTTCCAGATGGTTCAGATGCAAACAAACATTCAGCCTCAGGGTGAAACAACAGACAATTTGATAGAATGCTACAACCAACTGCTTGCTGAAACCACTGCTGCACTGGCCCGAACCACCCCTGCAGATCACAGTGGTTCATTGACACCGAAGCTCAACTGAAGCATGAAGTTAGAAGGCATAATGTGCAAAGCTCACATACTCCCAAAAATAACACAAAATTCATCTTCAGATGTATGCCATAGCCACAATGGAGGCCTAATGAATCTTTTCCCCAACATCATCCCTCAATTTAAATCTATCCAGATAGAAACAAAAGCCATGGAAACTCTGAGCCAGACATCTACTAAATGACTTTTGCTTCTTATGACTGGGAAAGTCAAGTGAAGATTAAGTAGGTCCCTTTCTAAATAACCCTGAAAATGCAATAGGCTGGTCAGTAGTAAAGAAATCTACTGAGCAACTCACCAGTTACCTCCTCATTGCCAGCCTCCTATTCCTGGACAAATCCAGTGAAAAGAAAATGGTATCCAAACTTCTGTAAACACCTGACCTTCAATAAACAGGATCCCATAAAAGTTAGTCTTCAGACCATGTAATAGCATGGAGACAGGTCTGCTAGTTTTGATGAATGATCTGATCTGCTTCTGGCTCTCAAAAGATGACAAACGCCCAAGACTGTGCTTCTGGATCTCTCAGAAACCTTCAAGACTGGTGCTAAATAATGTTCTCTGACTCCTAGATGAGACCTGGATGCAGGAGTGGATGAAGCAATACTTTTTTGTTTCCAGTCATTCCTCATAAACAAATCCCATACAGAAGATCATGATGAGCACCTATTCATATAAAGCTCCTCACATGTGTGATCCTGTACAGCCCTCCTTTTGGTCAGATCTTGATGCTCCATGAAATCTTCCATCTTTCGAGAAGGATGAGACTAGGCCTCTTCTCTCAAACCCCACCACTATGATTTTATGCCTTCATCGCCTACAAATTAGACTACTTCAACTAATTTACTGCCCCATGGAAACTGCATCTCACACAGCATGCAGCAGACCATCTACTTAGCAATAAAGACTTGGTCTTGCCTGACTTCTGGTTTGTTTCTGGAACAAATTCAATAACCTAATTCTCCTGTACAAAGCCCTTAGGGGGGGTGGTCTTGACTACCTTGGAGACTGAACACTATTCATCCATAATACAACAATACAACTGCTTTACATATAGATACTGCAGTCAAATAGACCCTGGATGTACAATGCCGGAGCAGAAACCTGACTGTTAAACTCTTTAATAGGATATCAGACAAAGCCAAACTTGATTATTTTTAGGTCTAGCTGCAAGATATACCTTTTCCCTAAGGCCTTCTCTCAGTAACACCATCCACTTCTAAGGTCAACTGCAAAAAAGGAAAATTACTTATTTGTTATTCTGCTTCCCTCAGCTAAGAAGCTATGAGTAAGATTCCTGTACAAATTGTATATTTGGAGAAAAAACAATTTTGGGAATGAAGAGAGATAAATTTCTCTCCCTCTTAGATACCAGGCTGATAGGGAGTCTATAAATACCTAAAATGTTGAACAGATGTAGTTTTCATATGCAGAATACAGAAATATATATAAAAGGCCTCATCTGGAGTACTGTGTCCAGTTTTGGGCCCCACACTACAAGAAGGATGTGGAAAAATTGGAAAGAGTCCAGCGGAGGGCAACAAAAATGATTAGGGGTCTGGAGCACATGACTTATGAGGAGAGGCTGAGGGAACTGGGATTGTTTAGTCTGCAGAAGAGAAGATTGAGAGGGGATTTGATAGCTCCTTTCAACTACCTGAAAGGGAGGTTCCAAAGATGATGGATCTAGACTGTTCTCTGTGGTACCAGATGACAGAACAAGGAGTAATGGTCTCAAGTTGCAGTGGGGGAGGTTTAGGTTGGATATTAGGAAAAACTTTTTCACTAGGAGGGTGCTGAAGCACTGGAATGGGTTACCTAGGGAGGTGGTGGAATCTCCTTCCTTAGAGGTTTTTAAGGTCAGGCTTGACAAAGCCCTGGCTGGGATGATTTAGTTGGGGATTGGTCCTGCTTTGAGCAGGGGGTTGGACTAGATGATCTCCTGCGGTCCCTTCCAACCCTGATATTCTATGATTCTATGGCTCAATCTTCAGTCTTCAATGGGATTTGAAAAAGAAGCTTTGCTTGACTGAAGGTTACAGGATTAGATCCAAAGCACGCAGTGTGTATTCTGCATAAGTGAATTTCTGCAAGGATGTAGGCAGTCACTACTGCAGATTTTCCCACAGCATCAGGCCTTTATCCAGTAGTCAGACCCAACACCAAAAGCTTAATCTTACACTCTGTATTTTTCTTCATTCTAAGGGATGTCCTCTCACATGAGCAGAAACCCTTTTTTGACATATATGTCAAGATTTCTAAAATCACAGCTTACCTCACTGCAACACTGATCCAAGTGAGAGGACAAACTCCTGGTGAATAGAAAATGCACATACCAAGATCCTAGGTATGTTCACTCAACCCTTCTGATATTAAATTTTAAGTCTATCATCACTTTTTTTGTGGATTCTTACAACAATGGAATTCACCTAATTTGTTTTTTGAGCATTGACTTTTATCTGACTATTTGTGGTAAAATGTTTTAGCAAACCAGCAAGTACAGAATATGTACAGAGAATTATAATTCAGACTTCCCCTTTCTGCCTTGCCATCCACTTTAAAAATTATTTGGAAGGACTGTTCAGCCACAGGGAGAGGATACGGTACACTGTCCTCTTGCCCAAGGCAAGAGAAACTGGTCTGTGGCTTGCTCAAGACCTGAGTCAGTCAGTGCTAGAGCCAGGTTTAGAACACAGGAGTTCTTGGATTCTAGTCCAGTGCTAGCCTATGGGTTTACAAGGGCTCTTTTATGGGACTATAACAGATATCAGCAACCTTTGGCATGCGGCCCATCAGGGAAATCCGCTGGTGGCCTGGGACGGTTTGTTTACCTGCAGCGTTTGCAGGTTCGGCTGATTGCAGCTCCCACAAGCTGCAGTTCGCCGTTCCACGCCAATGGGGGCTGCGGGAAGCGGCAGCCAGCACATCCCTCGGCTCGCGCTGGTTCCCGCAGCCCCCATTTGGCCTGGAACGGCGAACCGCAACCAGTGGGAGCTGCGATTGGCCGAACCTGCGGACGCTGCAGGTAAACAAACCGTCCTGGCCCACCAGTGTATTTCCCTGATATGGGACACGTGCCGAAGGTTGCCAATCCTGGTCTATAATATCCAGACTACTTGTGCATCTGATATCAAGGAATGTCCAGGCCGCACATTTCATATAGTATGTTAAATGTGTTGAAACATTAGCTGCTAAGGTAAAAGAACAGAACTCTACCAATCAGTCACTATTGCTGAAGGGATGTATTGCAATCATTTTGTAGTCATCCTGTACTGTATTAAAAGAAGAAAAAACACTGCAAAACCTGAGATAAGAAATTTCAAAGCATGAAGATGAACAATCAGTATAGTGTAATCCATGGGCAGGGTTCATTCATGCTGCATGTTTAGAGATATATTAGATATATTCTTATAGAGGAAAGAGTTGTCTAATCAATAGAGTGATCTTGTTGCGTAGAATTGACTGCACTTTTGGCACTTCCTGAAAACAGATATGCATAACAAGAATTTTGGTGATTGAAATGCAGGAAATGAGTTATTTAACACTCGATTACAAAAGATAAACATATTCCAAATTCAGAATAAGATAACTGCTGTTTAGATTGTTGCTCATACCAGTCGCAGGTGGCCCAGTAGAATATGGTGCAAGGAACTTCTTTCCTGAAACTTTTTTATAGTGGCAGAGCTACAGCTGCAGTCCTTGCACCTGAGATAGTTATCCCAAAAAGGAAGGGAAGGGGCAGAGATGAGTAGGCTGCCCATGACAGGGAGCATCTACTGTACACAGGAAGGAGGTACAATGATATCTACTTCAAAGGTGTTTTAATTTTTTTAAAGTACATCAGAAGCAGGAAACATGCTAAACAACCAGTGGGGCCACTGCACTCAAAGACGAGAAAGCCATTGCAGAGAAACTAAATGAATTCATTGCATCAGTCTTCACGGCTGCAGATGTGAGGGAGATTCCCAAACCTGAGCCGTTTCTTTTAGGTGACAAATCTAAGGAACTGTCCCAAATTGAGGTGTCATTAGAGGAGGTTTTGGAACAAATTGATAAATTAAATAATAAGAAGTCACCAGGACCAAATGGTATTCACCCAAGAGTTCTGAAGGTATTCAAATGTGAAACTGCAGTTACTAAGTGTGGTTTGTAATCTATCATTTAAATCAGCTTTTGTGCCAAATGACTGGACAATAGCTAATGTGGCGCCAATTTTTAAAAAGGGTTCCAGAGGTGATCCCGGCAATTACAGACTGGTAAGCCTGACTTCAGTACCAGGAATACTGGTTGAAACTATAGTAAAGAACAGAATTGTCAGACACATAGATGAACATAATTTGTTAGGAAAGAGTCAACATGGTTTTTGTAAAGTGAAATCATGCCTCACCAATTTACTAGAATTCTTTGAGGGGGTCAACAAGCATGTGGACAAGGGGGATCCAGTGGATATAGTGTACTTAGATTTTCAGAAAGCCTTTGACAAGGTCCCTCACCAAAGGCATTTAAGCAAAGTAAGCTGTCCTGGGATAAGAGGGAAGGTCCTCTCATGGATCAGTAATTGATTAAAAGATAGGAAATCAAAGGATAGGAATAAATGGTCAGTTTTCAGAATGGAGAGAGGTAAATGGTGGTGTCCCCCAGGAGTCTGTACTGGGACCAGTACTATTCAACATATTCATAAATGATCTGGAAAAAGGGGTAAACAGATGATAACTCAAGATAGTGAAGTCCAAAGCAGATTGCAAAGAGTTAGAAAGGGATCTCCCAAAACTGGGTGGCTGGGCAACAAAACGGCAAATGAAATTGTATGTTTATAAATGCAAAGTAATGCACATTGGAAAATATAATCCCAACTATACATGGGGTCTAAATTAGCTGTTACAACTCAAGAGAGAGATCTTGGAGTCATTGTAGATAGTTCTCTGAAAACATCCACTCAATGTGCAGCAGCAGTCAAAAAAGCTAACAATGTTGGGAATCATTAAGAAAGGGATAAATAATAAGACAGAAAATACCATATTGCCTCTACATAAATCCATGGTACGCCCACATCTTGAATATTGGAATTGGAAAGGTTCAGAAAAGGGTAAGAAAAATGATTAAGGGTATGGAACAGCTTTCATATGAAGAGAGATTAATAAATCATGACTAGTGTAGAGAAAGTAAATAAGGAAGTGTTGTTTACTCCTTCTCATGACACAGGAACTAGGGGGTCACCAAATTAAATTAATAGGCAGCAGGTTTAAAGCAAACAAAGGAAGTATTTCTTCACACAACACACAGTGAACCTGTGGAACGCGTTGCCAGAGGGTGTTGTGAAGGCCAAGACTATAACAGGGTTAAAAAAAGAACTAGATAAATTTATGGAGGATAGGTCCGTCAATGGCTATTAGCTAGGATGGGCAGGGATGGTGTCCCTAGCCTCTATTTGCCAGAAGCTGTGAATGGGCGACAGGGGATGGATCACTTGATGATTACCTGTTCTGTTCATTCCCTCTGAACCACATGGCATTGGCCACTGTCGGAAGACAGGATACTGGGCTAGATGGATCTTTGGTCTGACCCAGTATGGCAGGTCTTATATTCTTATGAAGGTGTGGGCCAGCATCTAAAAAGGACAACTGAGGCCTATCTCCTCAGACAATGGCTGGGATTTTGAATGGAGCCTGAGTTCAGTGCTCAAATCCCACTGAATTTCAATGGAAAATCTCTATGGGACAAATGCATAAAATGAGTTATTTCATTATTCATCACACAAGCACATTATGTAACTACCTGTACTATGAACGTTTTTTCTTCCTTTTCTATTCTGTTCATGTTCTTTTTCAGCCCTCATCACCACCGTATGTGAGTGTCTGCTTAAACAGTACACTGTAATACCAGCAGCAATGTAATCCCACATGTACATTGGAAAAGGTCAATAATATTTTCTGAATGATAAAAAAAAACATTTTGTTAATGAATAAGAGTGAAAGAACAAACTGAAGCATGAACTGATTGAATGAAATCTCCTTACTATTTTAGGACCAGATTGTGTTAATTATAGCCTGTGATGACAATTGCAAGGTGGGGTATGCAATATGCACTATCGCAGGTTAGCTCTACGGGCCAATGCAGGGGCAAGGAGCGAAGTCTTGGCTTGCCTTTGGGGCAATTTGCATCACTGAGGGTTAGGGCTACGATTTTGTCGCAGAGATCATGGAAACTGTGAATCTGAATTAAGTCCATGAAATCTTGGAAATTGCTGTCAAAACACATTACCTTAGTCCCCCAAACTGAATGGCATTGTGACGCGGTGCATGGCATTGCAGCATCAGTCAGGTTTGGCTGTCTGCCTTTCCGCATACCTGAGTGGTGCTGCAACCCCATGCACCAGGTTGCAAAGCCCGGAGCGGGGAGCTGGGCCCAGCCCCATGGGATGGCAGCCACCACTTCATGGTGAGTGAGGGGTTGGCTCACTCTCCAACACTCTCTGCCCGAGCCTCACCTTTCAGCACCCCCACTATACTCTTGTGTATGTTGATGTAGCAAAAACTACATTATTGGGTGACCTTTCCATGATTTCTTATGTTTTTCCTTCACCGCTGCTGTGAAATTCAGTAACAATTCCATGCCAAAACTGTAGTCTTACTGAGAGTGCATGAAAGATACAATTCCTGCAGCTTCCCAAATGCGTAGGGACAGTGATTTAGCAAGCTGTTGCATAGGGTAAGCACAAGAGTGGTGGGAAGACTTGTTATGCTCTCCCCACTGCACAAGGACTGTGCACGATCTGGTCCTGAATCTTTCAAAAGAAGTTGGCTAGGATATAACTTTTTTACATGCATGCTAGCATAATACTAGGTAAATTTTAGGATCAACTTTACTTTTTTTTTTTTCTATCAGTTGTTCCAAACCCAATGAGTGGGAAATCACATTAAATCCATTTGCAAAAAATTCCAGGATAGCTGGACTTCAGTGGTGGCTACTTCTATTGTTCTTGACCCACTGCAACTAAACCACAGAACTAATAAAAAGAGCTTACAATATTAATAAATAAGTGGAGGCAATTTATATACAAGTAAGTTTAGTAACCTGGATAATTATTTTAAAATATGCTATTGCAGAATCAATTTCTGTAATTTTTATAGCGCTGTACAATGTGTATAGCAGTCGGACAGTTCAGCAACTTCCCAGGAGTGGTCTCTTTGATCTATGTTAGCTGTAACTATTGTAATAGTAAGGGGTGGAAACGCTCAACCTGAGAAAACATTATTATTTATTTGTATTACAGTAATGCATTGAAGCCCTAGTCATGTAGCAGTATCCCATAGTGCTAGGCGCTGTACAAACACAGAACAAAAATTATGTATTTGTCTTATTCCCAAATAAATGGGTTGGCGAAATTGAGGTGTTTTATTGATAATTGCTTTTAGAATCACAAAATGTCTCCTTTTCTTCTTACCGTGACTCCCCTATACTCACAGGTGCTTGTTCTCTGCAAAGTCTGTTTTGTCTCCTTTGTCCCTGATGCTGTTCTAAATACAATAGCAGTGAGTGGTGACTTTCAATATAACTATTCAGGGCAAGTTAAATTTGCCAATAGAATTCTATGTTTGGATGACTTGGCAGTTACACAATCAAACAAAGATATTTTTCAGAGCCTGGACTATGGAAAAAATAGAGGACCTCTCATCATTTTACATCTCCAGGTAGTCAAATTGTTTCTCTTTAAAAGCCCCAATTTATCCAAACACTTAGTAGTCTGACTGAAGTAATCCAAATGAAGTCACCCTTTTGATGACAGCGCTAAACTGAAAAAAATCACTGAAAAAATTAATGTATTGACATTATTTGTATTCCATATTTATAGTGTTTCACTGATTTCTAGGTCCAATTTACTCATTTTAACAGCAACAAAAATGGTTTTACTTGCTTTCACCCTGGGATCTCAATGTTAAGCTGGGTTCTGTCCTGTTTGAGTATCATCAAATGATGAAGGATTCTGACAGTCTGTTGGGCTTGCGCCATTGGTTATGAGAATTTGGCCTTCAGTTGGAATATGGAATGTACCATTTGGTTAGCAACTCTGCTTATGATTCACTAGCCAGAATAGAATCCAATTTAGTCTCTGTCCTGGGGGTATGGCTACTCTGTAGTGCCCCTTTTTGGCCAAGTGTGCACAGCCTCAATTTCCCTCCCTGACATTGGTCTCCTCAGCTTTCTAGCCACTGGTCTGTACTTGGCCCTCCAGCCAAGTCACAACAAACATCATCTCTTCTGGGGTACCAAGAGTCCAAACTAAAGAAGTTCCAGCCAAACAAAAAGTTTTCTATGCCCTGGTACTTCACTTCAACCCACCATCTGGGCCCTTTTCCCAGACCCTTTATGGTGTTTTCGCCTCATGTCCTTCCTGGCTCTGGTACAGAACCCTGGGTCCTCAGGCTGGGTCCCTGGAGTACCCTTTTCCTTGCAGACCCTGGCTCAGGGCCTTCCATGGGAACAAGCCTGCTTGCTCCCTGTGGTTCCAACTACAGACTCCTTTTACTCTCAGTCCTTTTATAAGACCCAAGTATTCATTAATCTATCACCTCTCACTCTCAGACTGGGAAGCAGCTTATTAATAATAGCACAGGTGTCGCTGGCCCCATCTCACCTGAAAGGGGCCAGTCATCCTGTGAAAGTCTCCTTCAGTGGTATTGACTCTTGAGTGCTAACAGAAGTAAAAATGTACCAAAAACATACTTTTTGTCAAAATAACCCTAAGCGTTAGGATTCTATACACACAAAAGGAGCAGAGCTGTTAAGTGAGAAGATCACATTTTTTACACAGTCACTTCTTAAAGTAGAGCAACACTTTAAACATTCACATCATGATAATTCATCTACCCTGAAAACAGGGGAAAAAGCCTAAAACCAAAATTCAGACATTCGAGCCATGGTCTCTTTTTTTTAAAAACTAAAGAAATATTAAAGAAGAATAGACATTTAGTCAGTCAATGGGAATAGCACAGCAGAGCAGACAACAGAATTAAATGCATCATGCCTAGAGGTAACATAGCTGACATAATTAAGGGAGGAATAAAAATCAAAGAAATAAAAAACGTTGATGTACCATGAAACTTGTGCTTCAGCAAATAGGAGATCGATGGATTATATGGCTTTTCAGTCTTTCATTTGCAGTTAAATCCAAACTGAAACACCAGAGCATTAAAGTCAGAAAAGTCTGGAGGTTAGCATTTTTTTCAATGAACAAAGTATTAAAAGTATTCCCTAAGTGAGCACTTCTTTTGTAATATAAATCCCTGTTCACTGAACTGATTTCCTGTTAGTAGACTCAACTATGGATTAGGTAAATTTGATTTGCAGAATGTCACTAATGAAACAAATCACCAGGAAAGAAAAGAGAAATTTAAAGTGCACACAGTGTAGTGTTTGGTCATATTTATGATGTTTTGTAGAGTACCACAGAAATTCAGAACAAAAATAGGTTGCTTTAAATTTGAATGTGTGAATAGTAATTTACATAGTAGTTTAGTAAAAATGAAACCTCTGGAACATATACTTGAGTCTGAGGTACCTGGCATAACAAATGTCAACACATGCTATAGCTTAATGCAAATGAAACATAATTTTAGCACAAAATTATACAGGAGTATGGCTCTATTGGGATGCAATGTGGTTTAGTAGGAGGCCGTGTGATCTAGCATTTTAGAGCAAGAGCTGGTAGTTAGAGTTCCTGGGTTCCATTCCCAATGCTGTCGCTATGATTTTGAGCAAGTTACAACTGCTGTGCCTCAGTTTACCACTTTGTAAAAAGGGTCTGCTACATGCAAGGTTGATATAGGGCTTTAATAGTTGTTTATAAAGGTCTGACGCACAAAAGAAGGTAAGCATTGTGATGCTGAGCATCACAGCATCTAACATTTAGGCACCTAGAAAATCACACTGATTCACAAAGCCTGATTACGTGCCTACGCTCCCTATACAATCAGTGGGGAGAGATAGACACCTTAGACTGCAATTCACGAAAGTCAGCACACCAGAAGGTAGCCACCTAAGCTGGCCAGTGGGGATGGGGCGGGCGTGCTAATCCCCACCTCTCTCATACCTAAACCAGGCTGCAGCGAGGCATATTGCTGCTAGCGATACACAGCCAGGAACCCTCTTTGGAGTTAGACATCTATGCTCTTTTAGCAGGAAGCCAGGGGGATGGGGAGGGGAGAGACTTATCCCATAACTTAATCACAGTGGGTAGGGTACTCACTTGGGATGTGGGAGACCCCCCCAGTTCAAGTCCCCCCTTCTACCTGAGGGGAGGAGAAGGGATTTGAACAGGGATCTACCATCTCTCAGATGAGTGCTCTAATCACTGAGCTAAGGAATCTTCTGATGTGAGGCTTCCTCAGTCTCTCCTGTTGAACCTGTTGCACTGTGGCTAAATAATTGAAGAGTCATTGGAGCAGAGAGACTGGATCCTGGGTTTCCCACATCCCGGGTGAATGCGCTAACAACCAGGTTATAGAATTATTCTCATGCTGGAGCTCTCACTCTCTCTCACTGTCTGGCCCACTAGACTAAATTTTTTATTTTAGATCATGTAATTATTTAATAATTTAGCACACTCCCCCCTCATCAGCATCTCCCCTTTGGCAAGCTTAGGCTCCCTGCGTAGCATGCTGGCTTTTGTGAACTGCAGTCTAGGGTGCCAATCTCTTTCCATTCATTTATAACAGGGTAGACTCCTAACTCAGACTCGGTGAACCATAGTGATTTTCTTGGCACCTATCTCCTTTTGTGCATCCAGGCCTTAAAAATCATTGGCTGAAACACAGCATATAAATGCAAATTATTAAAAACATAACCATCCATATCAAAGAACCATACTTCCTTTAATCTGTAGGATTACTATTTTACTATGGGTTTGGCTTGTATTTTGTATAGTTATAGTGTTAAAGCTATATACATTTCTTTTCTCCAGATATATCTCATATTGCTTGTCTTTTTTTTTCATTGTATACTAAATTGCATGTCATTAGAACAAAGAATTAAATTAGGCCAGACTAGAGTAACATTTTATAGTAAACTCCATGTGAATGAAACGGTAGTGGTCTCAAAGGTAATCATATGTAGTTGGCTTTAGGACATTTGTTATGGTCAGACAGTTTGGCTGGCAGAGAGTCAAGGATATGTACCAAAGTCTAAAAGCCAGATCAATGCCCATCTTTCAGACTGTTACAAACCATATTGTTTATCAGTGGGACACAGATACAAGCCACAGGATCACTTACATTGTTTCAGTTCTAAATGATAACATTAATTGTAATATTTGCATGATCAGTCTGACCAAATAGATCAGCAAATTATTTTGACATTCAGTATAAAATATGGTGTTATTCAGATCTTTTGGAGCATTGTCTGGTTAAAGCCACACTGCAGCAACACGTGCCACCTCATCACTGAGTCAGAAACCTACGGAAAGCAGTGTCCTTTGAAGCCACATCCATGATCCCTCACAGATCTGATCCGTGTGTTAAGGCCATGCCCTTGGCTCCTCCAGCCAGTTCTTTTTTGGCTGCTAAGGCAATTAACTGTGGTTCCTTTTCAGCCTTCAATGTGGTATTGTGTGTGTGGTTTAGTAAGGCTTTCTAGTTCCAGTTAATATTTCTAGTATACAGGGCCGGCTCCAGGCACCAGCTTACCAAGCAGGTGCTTGGGGCGGCCACTTCGAAGAGGGGCGGCACATCCAGCTGTTCGGTGGCAATTCGGCGGACGGTCCCTCACTCCTGCTCGGAGCGAAGGACCTCCCGCCGAATTGCCGCCACAGATCGCAATCACGATTGCGGCTTGTTTGTTTGTTTGGGTGTTTCGGGCGGCCAAAACCCTGGAGCCGGCCCTGCTAGTATAAATGAATTTATATCTGCCTGTATTTATAAATGATATATATAGACACAAACTCCCTCATAGTAAAAATATTTTAGTAGTTAGATCTAGACTAGCTACCAGTTCAGTTCCACTTTCCTTTGGTTATTGTCAATGGCTTTCAACCCCTCAGGGATGAAAGCCCTCCAACAGCCAGAACCTGCAAGGAGAGCCACTAAGGATTGCCCCTCATGCCTTGGTGAATGGGGAGTTGAATGAGGATGTGACCATGGTACCGTATTCCCTTCTCCATCATTTCCTCTGGGGCTCCGTGGGGAGGGGAGGCTGGAACAGGGTACTGACCATGCTCTGCTGAAATCTCTCCCCTGGCCAGGATTTCTACTAAGAAACCTGGGAGGGAGTTAATTCAAATTTCTCCTCTTTACGGGATGATGTGCAGAGAATTCAGTGAGCTTAACCATAGAGTATTCCTGGCCCTTTGGCTCCTTTGTGTTGCTTCTTCCACTGCTATTTAGAGATGTCGGCACCACAGCCCTGATTTACCAAAGCACGTGCTTAAGTGCCCAC
This sequence comes from Emys orbicularis, assembly GCF_028017835.1. NCBI lineage: Eukaryota > Metazoa > Chordata > Testudines > Emydidae > Emys > Emys orbicularis. The sequence continues at coordinate 26,157,295 of NC_088683.1, read as the reverse complement.
TACTTCCATGGCATTTAAGCAAATGCTTAAAGTTATTAACTAGGGTTGGACTTGAGCATGTAAATACAACTAAGCATGCCACATGGTTAAGTTCTTTGCTTTAGGGACCTAAACTTGCATGTTAGGAGGCACAAAGTAAATTAAAAAATGAATGTGCACATAGTATTCTTAAGTGCTCCTCCAGTGCTCATGACTCATTAAGTGCTTTCTGGTCTCACCGAAAGAGCCTATCTTATTGTTAGTCACATCTATAGAAATTACAAGTATTGCAGCCATTTTTAATTGTAAAAAAAAATGAAGGGATCACATATGTTCAAAAGGGTCTTTTGGTCAAAACGATAAAAGGAACAATCAGCAAGTATACCAATTAAGTGGCAGACAATTTCTATATTTCTTTTTGGCAGGTTATCTAAAACCACTCCATTTTATATGCTTTTCTCAAAGACATGGTGCAGAAGTATACTTGAAAGGGAAGACGAACTGCTGCAAAATGTAATGTGAGGACTACAGCAACAGATATATTCAGTCTGTTGCAGCATTCTGCCACCTAATTAATGGACATGTGGTGGACTTAGGGGGAGATAATTTTGCTAAGAAACAAATTTAGAAAATTGATTTTGTCATAACAACAATGTGCAAAGTGTTAGTCTTTTAGAAGGTCAAATTCATAGCTCATTTTTTTCTGATTTCTGCTGGATCTTTGGAAGCGACTATTAAAAAAGTTTACCACCCTGCAAATGGAAACACCATATCTGGTCTTTAAACTACATTCAGCTTTGGACAGCAAACTACACACCATTGTTGGCTTTCTGAACTATAGAAAATTTATGTAAGTCTTTGTTAGAAAAAAATATCCTAGTCCAGAAAGAACTTTAGAAGAAGAAATTAAAGTATTTGCCTTTATCTAAAGAGGTCTTAAAGAAAATAATTTGGGATAACGTCCTAAGCAAGCTGGAAGTTGATTTGAAATGAAAATATATACTTTAGTCATACAAAGGACATGCAGATGGTTTGGGGTGATTGAAAAGCAAAATGAGTATTGGCACAAAATGAGCACACACTGTTCATTTTATGAGTCATCATGGAGAGAATTATGAATGAGAGAATATTATGTACTAATGAAGATATACAGATCACTAAAAGGAGCACTAATTATACTGTAGCTGCTATACTCCAGTATGAACAATTTACTGTGCCTTTTTTTTAGTCATAGTGCCTACACAATATCTTAGGATGTTTGATATAATCAAGTCATTTTCTTGGAAAGCAAAACTAATCATCCATCCTGTGAAGAAAGAGGTTAGCTCTCTGAGTATAAGTAAGCATTACCTGCCCTTTTTTAGAAAATTAATTCAATGAAAATAAACACGTCAAATCCAAGAAAAGGTTAGAGAGATCAAGAGCATTACATTTAATTTACTTCCAAGGCAGGAGGTTGTTAGATGCATTAATCACTGTATCTCTGTAAGTAAAGATCTGTAATCGGTGATATGGTATCTTAATGAATATAAGTGTTGGTAAGAATGATCGAATGGTAATATTTATGGAGTTACAATGACTCTTTGTTCTTCCATTGTTCTATCATGCTCTTGAGTGATGGGAATGAAATGACCAAATAAGACCCTAAACCTATCTTAAGCCAAACTCTTTCATATGATAGCTTATCTGATAGAAAGGCAGACAGTGAACATAATACAGGTCAGATTCTAGAATACATCATTCTAGGACTTGAGATATCTATGGAAAGGTTAAGGGCAAAATTTTCAAAATTGGTGGTCGGATTTTCAAAAGTGCCTATGTGATTTTGGAGCACCAATCCTGTTGAAGGTCAAATGTTTAGGTGCCTAAATACCTTTACAAATTTGGCCCTAGATTTTAGTTACCTAGGGATGGGCTTTCCAAATCAATGTTTTAACTGTCATTGAAATCAATGTGAGTTCAGTGCCTAAATACTTTTAAAAGTCTAGCCCCATAATACTTAGGCAAATTCAGCAGACACCCCAGTGGAAACTTCCCTCCGTTGCTTCACAGATATTATGCAGGATACAGCAAGCAGCTATAACCATTGGGATGTTTTTCTCACTGAGGTCCAATCTCGTAAGTAAACACCGCCAGTGACCCTTCAAACGACCACAGGCACATTCAACTGTCATTATGTACCTGCTGAGCCTGTAGTTGAAGCACTCCTTGGTGCTGTTAAGCTAGCTGGTGTACAGCTTCATGAGCCATCGAAGCAAGGGATAGGCTGGGTCTCCCAGTACCACTATTGGCATTTCAACATTACAAATGGTAATCTGCCGGTCGGGAAAGAAAGTCCTTGCTTGCAGCTTTCTCAACAGTCCTGTGTTCTTACAGATGCTCGTGCCATGCACCTTCCCTGACCAGCCCACAATGATGTTGGAGAAGTGTCCCCAGTGCTTGCATAAGCATAGGCATTCCAAAGTAGCCCTTTCTGTTGATGTATTCTGTGGCATGGTGGTCTGGTGCAAAAAAGTGCAGTCTATCGCTCTCCCAGAGTTCAGGAACCCAATTCTTGCAAAACTATCCACTATGTCATGCACATTGCCAAGAGCCACAATCACAGAGGCGATTAATGGCCCTGCACACTTGCATAATAATGGCCCCAGTGGTGGATTTCCTTGCTCCAAATTGATTCCCAACTGACCAGTAGCAATCAGGCATTGCAAGTTTTCACAGTGCGATTGTCACTCGCTTCTCAACTGTCAGTGCAGCTCTCATTTTAGAGTCTGTGTGCTGGAGGACTATGGCGAGTTTGGCACACAGATCCAGGAATGTGGCCTTGTGCATCCAAAAGCTCTGCAGCCACTGCTCATCCTCCCAAACCTGCCTGGCAAAGTCACAGTGCTTATTTCTTGGGCCGAGACCTGGTGCTCCACCATCTGCAGCTGCTCCATGAACGCCACCAACAACCTTGAATTGTTTCTTTGAATTGTTCCACCTCAATCTAGCCTTCAAAGACATTCCCCACAGCTCCTCTTGCAGCTCTGCAAATACTGCAAGATCATGCCCCCTATGCTTGCAATGCTCATGACAATAGTGCAGAGCTGTGCAGGCTCCGTGCTTCTGTCAGTGATGGTGGACAGCAAGGAGGGAGGTGCAGGTTTGTGGAATTTTGAAAAGAAGGCACCAAAATTATAGGATGCAGATAAAATTATGGGATAGAGAACACTGTATTATGGGAAGTTGACTCCATACTCCCAGTCACCCGTGTGACTCATTTTAGCCTCCTTAGGCATTACAAAAACTTCCCAAAAGACCCTCCGTTGGATGGTGGCAAGTTGCACAGTGGGATATCTATCCATGGTGCACTACTCTCTGCATCGATACAAATGCTCCTGGTAAGGACGTGCACCGCTGACACAAGGAGTCAAGCATTCACAAGCAATGTAATAACTGCGGTAGCTGTATGCCAATGTAACTTAGGTTGATGTAACTTTGTAGTGTAGACATGGCCTTAATAAAGTTGTGGCCTAGTTAAACCACGTTCCTGGTGTCTTGTATTGCTGCAGCATCTAGGACAGTAACATTTGAGACCCCAGATTCAGCACAGCATTTAAGCACGTTTACCTTTAAGCACATGAGTAATTCAATTGTCAACAGGACTACTCGTGCTTAACATTAAGCCTATGCCTAAGTGTTTTGCTCAATGTGAGTCTAAACAGGTAATGTAGGCTTTGCAGTTTACACCTCATTTGCATGAAAGCGGTAGGGAAGGGTGAGTTCACTCTTCTGACAGTTGCTAGGATAGAACTAGGGCTGGGGTATGAGCACAGCAGCACTGCAAAACATACATTCTTGTGTCTGGCTCTTTTCATCAAAAGAAAGTTGTTGTTTTTTAATGAAAGCTTGGAATTTGGAAAAAAATCAAAGATGTATCACAAGCAAAAATTACAGGAATACCCTAACTAATATAAAAGTTGAAATTCTTTTATATCCACAATTTTCTTCCATTTCACATCTTAATGAACCCAATTATGTTAGCAAATAAACTAGTTACGCAGAGTAAGTTTATACAGACTGCTCCATCAGATGGCAGTAATTTGCCAAACCCATTGATGGACATACTTAAAAACATCTCATATTTTAATATAGGTTGATCTGTAACTGCCATTAAAAATAGATCAGAATCACAGCTGTGTGGAGTTTTTGCACTGCCATTTCATGAGCTCCAGGACTGATTTAATATACACAGTATTGCTTTACTTCTAAATAAGGAGAAATGCTTGATTTCCTCCCCATACCCAAGAATCTCCCGAGGCAATATATTTCTGTAACTAAACTCTACTGAAGTCACATCTATGATAAAATTAAACGAACATTTCAGCCAAGTACTTGGCCTTTACTTCACATTTTTGTTGAGCTATTATATTAGAGCTGTAGGTTCAGCCTGTTTGTTTCTCCCTCATACTGCACTACATAAGGTTTTGTTATTTGTTAGTTTATGGCAATAGAGAAGTGATAGACGTTAAAGAGCATCTGTTGCATGCAGACAAACCTGCATGCAGTTAGTCTAGGTTTTTTCTCACTAGTAAAAAGAAGTCACTGTGCTGAGTTCCCCTCAGGGCACTCTGAATCTTTATGGTCAGATGTGAGGGAGACAGGGTGGATAAAAAATAGTGATTTTTTTTTAAATAAAAATGATCCAATTTTGTTTTAATTTAAATTCGTTTTTTTAAAATAATTCTATTTCAAATTAATTTGAAATTAATAACCTACATTAAGTCTTACATTTATTAGAATCTATTAAAATAATTTAAATTAAATACAACAAATAATATTAAGCAGTACATGTTTTCTGCCTAATTTAAAGAAAGTCAAACCACTGAACTGGTGGAAGTTACTAGCTAAAAACCTGGAACCAGAGTTTCCTGAAATTCTAAACCAGCTTTTGAGAGCAGTGGCCCATTCTGAAGGTACAGAAAGAATATTTTCGTCATTCAACTCATTAATGTCAATGACTAGTTCATTCAAAGTTAAGAAACCTGTTGGGAGTTGAAAAAACAGGAAAGCTTGTTTTATTTTTCCAAGCTATGAATAAAAAAAAAAATATATGACAGGATGAGATCTACTAGTTCTAAAATTCTGAAGAGCATGATTGCCAGAAACAATCAATTCAATTCACTAACTACAGACAATACTTCCTTTGTTTAATAAATCAGTTAGTTCTAAATGCAACACATTTTGATTAAAAAAAATTATGTATCCAGCACATTAAAAGTACTTTTTAAAAATAAAAATACTTTTTAAAATGTTGGTTTTGTGCAGCTTTAATTTATTTTAATTCTCATCCAAATACAGCAGGACACAAATCACGAGTACTATATAATAAAATAATCATCTCCTCAACAAGAAATGGATCATTCACCATTTTCTAATGTAGTAAAATTGTAAAAATTAAGAAAAGACAATTACTAACCTTTTGTAACTATTGTTCTTCAAGATGTGTTACTATGTCCATTCCATTGTAGGTGTGTGCGCTCGCCACATGCACCGGTGCTGGAAATTTTTGCCTCAGTGGTACCCATAGGGGACTGGCTCTGGCGCCTTCTCGATTGGTGCGCGTATGCGCTGGTATAAGGGGCGCCGCCAGCTCCCCCTCCCTTGGTTCCTTCTTGCCAGAACTCCAACAGAGGGGAAGGAGTGTGAGTTATGGAATGGACATAAACAACACACCTCTAAGAACAACAGTTACGAAAGGTTAGTATCCGTCTTTTCTTCTTTGAGTACTTGCTCATGTCCATTCCATTGTAGGTGACTCCCAAGCAGTACCTCCGGTGGCAGGCAGTTCATGGACATGTTGACTGCAACACAGCTCTGACAAATCCAGTGTCATATCTGGCTTGCTGGGTGATGGCGTAATGCATCATGAACATGTGTACCGAAGACCATGTCACGACCCTGGATAAGGACATGTGCCAGGAAGGCAGCCGAAGATGCCTGAGCCCTGGTAGAGTGATCCTTCACTATTGGTGGAGGCACAACTTGTGCCAACTCATAACAAGTATGGATACAGATGATGATCCAATTTGAAATCCTCTGAGAGGACTGGAAGGCCCTTCATCCTGTCAGCTAACCGCTTTCTCATGGGCGCTGGCATGTAAAGGCTCAGTGAGCGCAAGGGAGCCTTAGAGTGTTTTAGGCCATGTAACTTGCTGACTGTCTGTTCTGCGAACAGTGCCAGGCCATTGAAGGGGAGGTCCTGGATGGACTGCTGAACCTCCACCGACAGGCCCGACGACTGCAACCAGGATGCGCACCTCATGGAAATGGCCAAAGCCATGGTCTGGGCCATCGAGTCCGCCACATCTGAGGCCGCTTGGAGGGCTGCCCTGCCCATAGCTCTGTCCTCATCCAGAATAGCCAGGAACTCCTTCCAGGTATTCAAACCCCTTAGCAGGGACATAACACTTTCTCTCCACCCTCTTGGAAATGGGGGGCAGGGAGGAGGGAGTTTGCCACAAAGACTTAATCAGCTTTACCACTCCCTCGTGGACTAGCAATGCCACCTTTGAAGGGGCTGTTGTACTTAAAATATCTAACAGAGAATCGGAGGGTTCCGCCAACTCCTCAGCATCCAACTCCAGGTTAGATGCCACTCTCTTTAGAAGCTCCTGGGTGAGCCTTTACATTATCCTGGGGAACCGTGTGGGAAGGTCTTGCTATCACCTCATCAGGGGAAGGGGATAAGGAGGCGGGTCTAGGTGGGTCTGCCAACTCCGAAGCCTCTGACAGGAGAGCCTCAGCCGAGGCTGGCTGACCCTGAGGACCTTGCTCTGACTCTACTTCTAAATCCACGGGTGGACAGGAGACTGTCATCGACCATTTCTCAGATGCCCTGAGACTGACTGGTGCCTCTGCGATTATTGGGGAAACCCCTAGGGGTTCCATAGCTGCCACGGAGACGGCCATTGGTCCTGAGGCCATGCGGCCATTGGTGGTCCCGGTGGGAATGTCGATGCCCCCAGTGGGTGGCCTTGGTTTGCAGGCAGATCTTCCTCCTCACTCTCCGAGCCTCAGGAGGGAGAGACTCATCTGGAGGACCAGGCCGGTACCGATGCCGCCTGTCTACCCCATTCCCATCGGCCCTCTCCACGGGTCGTCACTGGTGACCTGTACTGCAAAGACAGCTCTTGGTACCGCGCCTATGGTGACCGGCGGTGGCATTCGTCAGATTGGCAACAGTACCCTGGCAATCGATGCCTCATGCTTTGAGAGCAGTGCCACTCCGTGGACCGGAATCGGGAACAGGAGAGAAAGGATCGACGGCTCGGCTCAGGAGATCGTCGATGAGCCTGTGGGATCCATAGTGGTGATTCGGAGACTGGTGATGGACTCCAGGGACTGGTATTTTGACTCTCCAGAGTGGTGCTACGCATTTGGAGATCAACTCGGCCGCTCCCGGTACGAGTGCTGGGACTCCGGGGACTGACCATGCACCTCCATAGGTTTGCACCAGACAGCCGGTGATCAGCGCCGGGATCCTGGGGAATGCTGCCTAGAGTCCAGGGAATGACACCAAGCACTCTGACAGGGTAAGCCGACCCGTGTCCTGCACAGGCAAACGCTTGTGGAGCACCCCCTGCATTGGGGAGCGGTGCCGCTCCGATGGGGACCACTGGAAGGCCCCAGGGTGGGTTTACCCCTCGAATGAAGCCTGAGCCGGTCCCCTACAGATACCACCGAGGGAAAAACTTCCAGCACCACTGCATGTAGCGAGCACACACGCCTACAATGGAATGGACATGAGCAAGCACTCAAAGAAGAACCTGGATAAATGTAAACTAAGCTGATTGCTTAAACATATGTGTATAGACATAGCGTATCCTTCGGGCTAATAAAAAGAATTTAGTGTAAAGGTTATATTTACTTGCTAATCAACATGTTTTAATGGTTACCAACCAATGAGAATCAACCTTTCTTTATAAATGTAACTAAAAAGTACAAATAGAAAACATGATTAAAATCAATTAATTAAATCCAGGGTTCCATCACTGATGATTTAAAATCAGATTGACATCACTGATTTAAAATCAGTCCACCCTGGCACAGCCTGAAAAGGTTGCTGGGGAAGCAGCCTCCTGAAATCTGCCCCATTCCCAACTCTGACCCTTGGCCTTCCAGCCACTGCCCTGTCTCTGTTCCTCACGAAGGGTACGTCTTCACTACGGGGGGGGGGGGGTCGATTTAAGATACGCAAAATTCGCGTAGCTGAATTCGACGTATCGCAGCCGACTTACCCCGCTGTGAGGACGGCGGCAAAATCGACCTCCGCGGCTTCCCGTCGACGGCTCTTACTCCCACCTTCGCTGGTGGAGTAAGAGCGTCGATTCGGGGATCGATTGTCGCGTCCTGATGGGACGCGATGAATCGATCCCCGAGAGGTCGATTTCTACCCGCCGATTCAGGCGGGTAGTGTAGACCTAGCCTCAGTTGCTGTCCTCCCTTTTCAGCCTCTGTCTGACCCCATTTTTTTCTCCTGCCTCTTTTGCCCTATCCCCCTCTGCCAGCCGCTCACCTTTCCAGGACATTGGGAACCTGGATGCTCCCGCACTCCCCTCCTTGCTTCCTCTTGTCCTGTGCTGGCTGAGATCCAGTAATAGGAATAGTGGGAGAGAGGCAGCCTGGAGATCATACAACACATCTACTAGGAGGAGGAATTGAAGGGGAATTCCTGATAAGTACCTGCAGCCCTGCCAGATGTCAGAGACTTCAGTGGAGAGTTATGATGGTGGGAATAGACGCCTGACTCCCTGACTCCCTGCTGCTGGGGATTTTGTTTCCCATGCCTGTCTAAGATTGAGCTACTTCACCAGATTCCCACCAGCCAGGAGCCAATACAAAAACAGAAGATGTTGTCCAATTAGTGAAGCTCAGGGTGTCATTGCGGGGAGAAGCCCAGTCCCCTCTAGTGCTACTGCTGGTATTGCTACTAGGGTTCCATCTTTCATAGCAGCCCCCAATTAATAACTCCCAGTTCAGTTTGGAAGTCCCCTCCCACTACACTTCTCGGGCTGCTGTAAGGGAGTGGGGGCTCTCTCCATCCTCATCTCCAGAGCATCCTGTGTACCGGGTGAGGGTCTTCCCCTCCCCAGCCTCCAGGCAGCTGGTAGAGGGAGATAGGAAAGAAGTAGGGCATCTCCTTCATCTTCCACCCAGTCTCGGGCTGCGAGGCGTAGGGGACCAGTCTCATTTATTCTACCCCTCCACAAGCCTCTTTTGGAGCTCATCCTCCTCTGCAGTGACTAGCTCCAGCGCCGCATTCTACTGCTGAAGCAGCAAAGTGAAATTAACATAATTCTTGGCAGTGTGAAAGCTGTTCACGGAGCTCTGAATAACATCGGTGAAAATGGTCCAAAGACTTGTCTTTTTTCACTCTGCTGTTGCAGCAGCAGCACTAGGCTCAGGAAAACAGCACTATATGGGTTCAGATTATGACAGTAATTTCCACAGTTATAGAAACTCTCTAGATATTTTGATATTTACCTGGCCCCTGTTGCCATAGTATGTGAATAATGCACTACCTTTAATGTGTTAATCCTCACAACATCCCTGTGAGGTAGGAAGTATAATTAACTCTATTTTACAGATGGGAAACGGATGCAGAGAGAGGCTAAGTAACTTGACCAAGGTCATAGAGGAAGTCTGTGGTGGAGCAGGGAATTTATGCCATGTTTCCCAAGTCCCAGGTAAGCATCCTAACCATTGGACCAAGAGCTATACATATTTTAACGAATACTGAAGTTCCACAGAACTTGATGTCCTGGGCCCTCCCATTTGCCAGGGAAAGTTTCCTATCTGCCAGTAGATTTTTCAAGTTTTTTATCTTGTTCATTTATAAAGCAAGCTTTATTGCACTATCAACTGCCCTAAAGACAAAATATCCAGAAGTGGCCACTGATTTAATGACTGATCTGAGATACCTTGAACTTGATTTTCAAAAGGCTGAGCACCCACAGCTCCTCACTGAATTCAATTAGAATTGGAGATGCTCAGCCCCTTTGAAAAGTAAGTCAAAGATATCTTAAGTGGAGCACCTGAAAATGAAATATCCAATATTACTGGCCACTTTTGAAAATGTGGCTATTTACTCAGCTATTCACAGAAGAACTATACCAAGGGCTACAGCAGTACTGTATATACTTCCTCACAAAGCTGTACCAAAGTGCCTCAGGAAGGCTTGCCGTTAACAGTGAGAGGGTAGTTTAAATTCCATGCCAGTTCAATTATTAGATGCTCTGCTGAGATTAACAAAGTTACTAATCAGTATTAATGATAATGATTGCATGGTACTTCATCTTAACCACAATAACAGAGAATCAAGAAAGAATAATGGCTTCATTTTTGCTATAATATCTTTGTTTACACTCCTAGAAATTGTCCTTTAGCAAATCTTTTACTATGAAAATAAATGGGCAAGATTTACTGACATTAACATTCTCTACAGAAAGACTATTACAAGCATAATGGTAAATTTTAAACATGATGGCTTTACTTATGTGCGGTTTCATTTTTTTTTTAAAGGACCAATATTTTATTGGCCTGGCTAATTCTAATCACATAAGTCAAAATAAGTGCAATTTCCAATATACTGGTGAATGCATAACAGTGTTATTCTGCTACTTAAAACTGGACAGACTATTTCACTGGAGGCATACATTCCTGGGTTCTAATCCTAGCTTTGTCATAGAGTCAATGTGTGGCTTTGGGCACATCAGGTAACTTGCTGGAACCTCAGCTTCCTCATCTGTAAAACGGGGTCGACAGTATGCATTTAACTATCTCACAGGGATAATATTGGGTATTAATCAATATTCATAGAGCATTAAATAAATCTGCAATATTATAATTGAGAATGAACTACCTTCCTGCTCCTAAACATGAGGATGAGGGATCAATCATTTTTGTGACGCAGCTGAAGATTAACTCATCTGATATTGGCAACTAAACTGCTGTCACAGATCGTACATTCTGCTCACAGTTGAGTAGATCCAGATTTGAAACGGTGAACTTCTTTGCACTCACATAACTGTATGCATGTCAAAATCTTATAATCCTTAACAACCATTATTTACGCCTCATAGCACCCAACTGAGATTTGCATTCTATCCATTTGGCATGTGGATAAATTAAACATACACAATTAAGTAATTTGCCCAAGGTGACATAATAAGTCAGTATCAGAGCCAGAATTAGAATTCAGGCATCCATGCACCCAGTCTCCAGCTGTAATCCCTTGTTCACACTAACTACTTCAGCTAAGGGTGTGGAGGGAGAAGGGGGAACCTGGATCTAAGAATAGATTTTGTTATTGTGACAGTTTTCCTCCCATACCTCTATTTATAAACTTTTTTTTACTATAACATTTGAAATCCAACAGAAAAAAAAAATATCCAAGTCAACAAAATGAACACGCTCTCTCTCAAGCACTGAAATGCATTCCACTGTATCAAAGACACATTTCATATTCATTTTCTAAATTAATACCTTTGAGTGTTTTAGCGAACTGCTTTGATACAATTACAGAATGTTTTTCACCCAACTTACCTTCTTCTGTTATAAGATCGATAAGGAAATAAATCGTCTATCTCTTCCTTAAAGATAGAGTTACCTGTTTGAAACCAAACATTTCTCCAGTGCTTCAACTGATTTATTCCAAAGCAATTTCCCTCTATGTACTTAATACTTTTCAAATAAAATAAAAACCTTTCAACTGAACATTAATATGGAAAGATGTCTCTTCCAGTGAGCCTTCTAATTAATCACAGGGTCATATAGTCAAATATTACCAAACTTTTGAAGAGACTCTTTTGTACCACAACATAGATCTAGTTGACATATTTCAAAGAGAGTTTCCCATCTTAAAAGAATGTACAACAGTTGTGCATAAAAGTCAATCTAATGGGAACATTTGAAGTGAATCTGAGAGAAACATAACTTTGCTATTACCTTGCAGATCATTGCACATGCTCTAGCCATTTATATAGTGAAAGGTATTCAAGGATATATTTACAGCTGGGCTATGGCCCCGCTTCCTTTTTGTGAGTACAACTTGCATCAACATACTTGTGCCTGCATATTTGACCACTTGTGCTCCTAACTACCTAATTTTCACCAGCAATCTGTAGTCACAGGCACAAGTACTTAATCTGCACCAACTGTGGACACAAAAGCGTGGGCAATACATTTTGAAATTTCACACTGTGTAAAACTGTGCTCTTGTTGCTCACTATCATCTTATTTAACAATAAGGCTTAATGCTAATCTCAGACAGCTTTGATTATAAATGATCATCTATGCAGTATATGAACAGAAAGCTTGAAAAGAATGTAAACATAGCAGACAGAACAGTGGACTGCTGATAGGATTCCGGGGTTCTTTTCCCACTAACTGGCTGTTTTAAACTCAGGCTGACCTTTCTCGTACTGAGTTTGCTCATCTGCAAAATAGGTATAATACTCACCTACCACAGGTGTAGTAAGGCTTAATTGTTTGTAAAGTGCTTTTAAATCCGTGCATCAGAGCTGCAGCAAGACTCAATTCTGCAAACACTATCAAGCATAGTTCTTACTACCAAGAACAGTTCCATTGACTAAATACTATGCTGAATAATATTTATGTTTAAGAAACATTAATTCAAACTGAAACAGGTGCAGAGAAGAGCTACTAGAATGATCAGAGAAGGAGAACCTATCTTATGAGAGGAGACTTAAGGAGCTTGGCTTGTTTAGCCTAACCAAACGAAGGCTGAGAAGAGATCTCATTGCTCCCTGTAAATACACCAGAGGGATAAACACCATGAAGAGGAGTTATTTAAGTTAAGGGCCAATGTTGGCACAAGAACAAATGGATATAAACTGGCCATCAACAAGTTTAGGCTTGAAATTAGACAAAGGTTTCTAACCGTCAGAGGAGTGAAGTTCTGGAACAGCCTCCCAAAGGGACCGGGGGGGAGAGAGAGCCTAACTGGTTTCAAGACTGAGCTTGATAAGTTTATGGAGGGGATGGTATGAAGTGATTGCCTAAAATGGCATGTGGGCCATCTGTGACTGCTAGTAGGAAATATCTCCAATGGCTGGAGATGGGACACAAGATGGGGAGGGCTCTGAGTTATTACAGAGAATTCCCAGGAGTCTGGCTAGTGATCTCAGCAACATGCTCAGGGCCTAACTCTTCACCACATTGGGGTCAAGAAGGAATTTCCCCCCAGATAAGACTGGCAGAGACCCTAGGGTTTTTTCACCTTCCTCTGCAGTGTGGGGCACAGGTCACTTGCTGGTTTGAACTAGAATAAATGCTGGATTCTCTGAAAATTGAAGTCTTTAAATCATGAGTTGAGGACTTGTGTAACTCAGCCAGAGGTTAGGGGTCTACTTCAGGAGGGGGTTGGTGAGGTTCTGTGGCCTGCAATATGCAGGAGGTCAGAATAGATGATCATGATGGTCCCTTCTGGCCTTAAAATCTATGAATCTATATATGCAGAATTGGGCTCTATGGGTGCAAAGTGTTATTAACATTGTATAATTACACTATGTTGTATCTTATGCCAGATATAGTTAAAGTGCTCCTTTTACCTTATGCTAGGCTATACCATTCTTAACTGAGTAAACTGTGGTTATATTAAACTCAATCATCATTTTGAAAATGGCAGTTAAATACATCCCAAAGGCAGGGCCGGCTCTAGGTTTTTTGCCGCCCCAAGCAACAACATTTTTTGCTGCCCCCACCCCAGCCCTGGGCTCCCCCCCGCACTCCCCTGCTGCCCCAGCCCCGGGCTCTCCCCCCCCCCCCACATGCACCCCCTGCCGCCCCAGCTCTGGGCCTCCCCCCACTCACACCCCCCTGCCGCCCCAGCCTGGGCTCTCCCCCCCCCACACCCCATGCTGACCCAGCTCTGGGCTCCCCCCTTCCCCCTGACCAGTGCCCCCCCACCCACACACACCCTGCCGCCCCAGCCCTGGGCTCTGCCCCCTCCACCTGCACACCCCTGCTGACCCAGCCCTGGGCTCTCCCCCCCCCACACCCCATGCTGACCCAGCTCTGGGCTCCCCCCTTCCCCCTGACCAGTGCCCCCCCATCCACACACACCCTGCCGCCCCAGCCCTGGGCTCTGCCCCCTCCACCTGCACACCCCTGCCGCCCCAGCCCTGGTTCACTGGTAACTCGCTCCCAGGGTGGGTCATTGAGCAGGAATTTTGGATGTGCACAGAACACAGACAGGATTGGTTCCCATATGGTTACAGAACTGCAGTAAAGTGGAACAATTTTCAGCTTGTGTGATTGGAGGATAGCTGGATGCATATTATAAGACTGTCCTCCATAAATGAGGAAAAGTTGAGGTGCCTTCATTATTCTTTTGTTCCACTCTTTGTTTCTATGGGGAATTTGCCAATGCAATATCACTGTCTTCCTTTTAAACAAATAAAACTAAAAAAAAAAAAAAAAAAAATGGCAATGGCTGTTGAAAATAGCAATTCCAGTCCTAAAAACCACTGGGAAGCATTTCTTGCTCAATTTTATCCTACTTTTTCTACAGCAAGTTACAGTGGATCAGTATATTTGATTTGGAAGAAATGAAGTAACAGCTGCCCAAACTGAGCTTGAGCACTCCTGAATTTTGAGGGTGTTCAAATCTGGAAGGCAGGTGCTAGATTCCCTTTCTGAATATTAGCTAAATCTGGAAAGGAAAAGTCAATTTCTGCTTCCATGGCTCAGAAGTGGAAATCCTCCTACGTGCCTGGTACTGTACCTAAAGCTGCCCAGTCTAGTAGAGCCTCCCCTCCCTTACTTTTCATTTTAAATTCTAGTGGGATCCACGTACCTCCCTTGCTAGGCTTCAGATAGAGAGGTGCACTGTCCATTTAGTCCACCCAATTCTTTCTTTGGGGGCTGCAAGGTGAGGTCACACCAGTATCCCTAATCCGGTCTGGGGATGTCTTCTGAAGGGGATATCTGGGCCAAAGCCTTCTACTCCTTGGGCACACTTGTTCCCCATTCACAGTGCCACCCCCTTCTAGCAGTGAGCTCTCCATTCACAGCAAGCTGCAGCATGAGGTTTCAGCTACCATACTCCCTTCTCCCTCCCTTTCCTGTTGGTAGTGGCCAAGGGAATGCTGGGAAATGTAGTTCTTTCCCTGCTCCAGGGCTGGCTCTATAGGCAGGGAGCTAACCAAGGAACTACAGCTCCCAGGGCCCCCTGCTGGTTCTCAGCTCCCAGGCTGGATCCCTGCCGGCTGCCACCCCTGCAAATGGACTGCCCCAAGCACCTGCTTGCTTTGCTGGTGCCTAGAGCCGCCCCTGCCCAAAGGAAATGCACAGGTTCTGAACACCTGAAGCTTTGTCCCTGAAACCGTGAAGTACCTGTGACAAGAAAAACAGACACTGCCTTTAATAAAATGTTGAAACTGTTTATATAGTTCCTTAAATTAGTCCCATGAGTTCCGACAAATGAATCAATGTGTGAATTTTTTACACTTATCTATTATTGTAAATTTTGTATAGGAAATACTTAGCATGTTGGGCTTATATGCAGACTTAAGAGCTCCTTGAAGTATACCTTATATTGACATCATGTAATTTCATCTTAAATTGTAATTTAGAATTTTACTACAGTTAATTTCATTTTCTGGTGTTGAAAACAAAATCATTTTGGGGTCCATTCTATTGGACAGTTTTGTATTTTTAACAAAAAATAATTTCAACATACATAACCAGTTTTATTTACCAAGAGTATTCTAACTACAAATCAAAATGTCTCACTGTCAAACTATATGTTTGCCTTCATACAGTATTATTATATTGATTAAACATCCTATTCAGAAATTTCCCTAATGATTTTAGCTTTTCCTCTGGAGAAATGAATTTTTACAGTCTTGTTTTTTTTAGATAAATGCCATAGCTCAAAGAATCACTTTGAGAATTACTTCTAGCTTATTTGCACATTTTGTTAATAAAATGGGGGGAAACATCAGGAATGATTTATTACATGTTATCAAGCAGTGATGCAATTCAAGAAAAAAAATCCTTATCTATTATGCTAGCTTCTTTTTATTGAAATGAATGTGATAATGCCCACCTTTTCCATCTCATCTAAAATCATGTTTATTTGTAGCTGATTTCTCAACAATGCTGCATAATGTGAACCAACAAAAAGGCAGATCACATATAGTGAATGCCACAAATGTAGAGGTATGCACAGCTTGTTTAACTAACCTTAAAAATCTGAATGCTGGGTCTCAGGTCATTGATGATTGTCCTCTGTAGCCACTTTTTGAAATGCAACACACAGTTTTAGAGAAAAGGAAATTAGTATAAGATGTTTAGGAGTAATAGCCAATAATGTTAAGTATCAACATTAGCTACAGTCTGTTGATCAGTATTCATTTAGTTATGCCTTGGAGAGAAAGCTGCCTTCAAATAATGGACAATTGGGATTCCACCAGGAGGGGGAGAGTATTAATATGTGAGAAATCTAAGAAATTACTCTGTAAAAATGTGACACTATGGACTTCTACTTTTACTATCTCAATAATTTTCAGAGCAAATGTACTCAAAAGTTCCCCTGACTTTAATGGGAAAGGATTTTACACTAGGACTCAAGCTAGCTTCTTTCATTCTTCTGCACAAACTTTCAATGGATTTGCATGGTGTCATTGATTTGCACAATCTGGTTGATGAAGCACATAAAAACTGAATCCAGCTCACCCTCTTAGCTGCAATGACTCTGTAGTTCTCAAAAGAATAAAAAGTATTAAAAGAAGCTTTTTCTCACTAAAGTCAACTGATATGACACCCAGGGACAGAAAAGTAGACTATGAAAGTGCCATTTTTACATATTTCAGAGTAGCAGCCGTGTTAGTCTGTATCCGCAAAAATAACTATGCATCCGAAGAAGTGGGTTGTAGCCCACGAAAGCTTATGCTCTAATAAATTTGTTAGTCTCTAAGGTGCCACAAGTACTCCTGTCATTTTTACATAGTCGCTCTTCAGAATAGAACCACACATTAAGAGCTGAATTTAGTTATTCCATCACTTCCTGTCTTTTAAGACTAAAATAATATTGGGTATGGCACATTGCTTTTGATTTTCTTCTAATTTCCCAGGTACAAGATTCCTAGCTTTCCAATCACGTGTAGGGTTTTTTTTGTATCCTGGGTGGTTCACAGAACATTGTGTAACCCATGTGCCTAATAGGAAGATATCTCTTTAAGAGACCCATTGGTGGGGAGGTAGGAGTGAGCTGTATCTGGGTCATTGTTGCTAGGCAGATTAAGCACTCCACATCCAGAAGCTTCTGGAATTGGGTGTGGTAGTTTTGGGTCTCCTCCAGATTTCAGCACTCTCTCTAACAAAAGATGTTCCATGTCAGGAAGGAGACTCACAGCAGGAGTAGAGGCTTCTACTGGACCGTTGTCTATAACTGGTGTAGCATCTGTTAACTAGTCTGTCCATCATTCACAGGTGTAACCAGAGCCTGTGTCTCAGTCTTGAACCTCTGTCAGAATACAATTGCACCTTAAAATTGGCACTGGTCCCTGAGACCAAGACAAAAAACACAGGACACTTACAAGAGCCATGGTACTTTCACCATTTGAAGTACCTCAGGCCAGTCACTAGCTGCCCTATCAGCCCATTCCTAGAAGGGAGAAGGCAGTCTGTTGTACTCTTTAATTCACTGACCTCTGCCCCATTTGTTGTATGAGAATGAGGTCTAGAGCAGTGCTTCTCAAAGTCATGCCGCTGCTTGTTCAGGGAAAGCCCCTGGCGGTCCACGCTGGTTTGTTTACCTGCCACGATGGCAGGTTTGGCCAATTGCGGCTCCCACTGGCCACGGTTCACCGCTCCAGGCCAATGGGGGCTGTGGGACGTGGGACGGGCCGAGGGATGTGCTGGCCGCCCTCCCCGCAGCCCCCATTGGCCTGGAGCGGCAAACCGCGGCCAGTGGGAGCTGCAATCGGCCGAACCTGCAGATGCGGCAGGTAAACAAACTGGCCCGGACCGCCAGGGGCTTTCCCTGCACAAGCGGCGGACCAGCTTTGAGAACCACTGGTCTAGAGTATGAAGCAAGAGAGGTCTTGGCCTCCTGGATGTCTGAAATTCTATGCCTGAACTGTTATCAGTTAAGTGGCCCAGTAGGAAACCAGGTCAAAGACAAAGCATCCAGATTGTACTTTGCCAGGATGTTATGACATAAGCTACCAAGCAAAGGAATGTGTGCTCTATGTTTCTGAGTGCCTCAGGTGAGGAAAGTACAGAAGAATGGAAAGTAAGCTGTATTTATAAGCAGCAAGTGTAAGTTCTTCCACCCTTACTATTACTCTGTTCTTCCACACTGATTGATTTAAAAGGGGAAGTTAATATCCCAACAATGAAAAAAATACAGCTTTATTCTTCCAATTTCTATACATCCTTATTACACTTGCTACTAGTTTGATACAGTAACTACACTCTACATTCTAAAGAGCCAATTATTTTTGCCACAATCTAGGGTACAGCACCACCTTCTCATGACTTACACAATGAGATGTATGGCTGAATTTAAAAAGCAGGTATATAAATCATGGCAGAATTACAACACAGATTTTAAAAGGACATAACCAAACTTTAATATGCTCTCTCTCTAAACCTTACATTGCAAAGATTCAGCAAGACATTCATACAGAACTGACAAAAACACAGCTGTATGGCATAAAGGTGAATGACTTTGAGGTCCTGGAAATGTGAATGAGTACAATATATAATTGGAATAGGGCTTGATCCTGCAAGCTCTGAATTCACCAAACTCCCACTGAAGCCAAAGGGAATTTCTCATGAAGAGGTCTTGCAGGATTGAGACTACATTTTGGTTTGTTAATCCAATGATTTCAGTAGGAGTTCAAGTTGCTTTGCATCTCTAAAAATTTGGCCTCTTTTCTTCTGATCCCTGAATATGGATCCAGGAGCCTAAGTTTAGGCATTCAAGTTTGAAAATGTTGGCCCTAGTTTTTAAAGTTCTGGATAGTTCGGTAGCAATGAATCCCATATGAGGAAGAACAAAGAATTTAAAAGAATATTAAGGGCCAGATTCTGTCACCGCTAATCTCAGTAGTATCTTATTTCACATGTTGTCCAATTGAAATCAACAGGTCTATTTGCAGAGTAGGATGCTACTCAGTATGAGTAAATGTTTGGCACTTTGTAAATGTGATCTCATTTCCTAGTCCTATTGAATATATATAATTTCTTACTATTGAGTAATTGTCTTTTTGTAGGCAAGAGTCCTTGCGTTATGGAGGAGAGAGAGTGAAAGATACAGCAATCCTCCTGTGTATGTATGAATACATTCAGATATCACGGTGATGGGTGTGGCACAGTAACATAGATAAGGATATGCCAGATCACATCCGCAGGGCAATTTTACTATCCATCACAGCACAGTAATTCTTTGTAGGGTTTCCTTTTTTGTGTGTGTATTTTCTTACAATTTCAGTTCACCCAAAAGCACTATATAGCATTTTTTGCATCTTTATCCTCTAAGTCATGAACAGTTTTGTTCTTCAAAGCTGCCCAAGTAATACTGCAATGTTGCACATTCACTATATTTAGCTGTTGCTTTCAATGTCAAAAAGTGTGTATACACTGAAAGGACACACGTTTCTGAATAGGATGCTAACTCCTATATTTTAGACCTCTAGAGCAAGAGTGGTAGAACTCCCTTGGATCTGAAGTGATGTTTTGTTGTTGTAATTCTTGAGGGTAGCAGTAGCAGGATAGTAGACAAACAAGACACCTATTGGCTTTTGTAAGCCATCCCCTACCAAAGCAAAATTCAAGGTAAGAAATGTATCCTTTTTGTATCGTCCACTGAACTGTGATCTTTAACAAATCAACACCTCTAATGTACTCAGGAGTGCTACATGAGCCATTAAAGCCAGTAACAGAGCCAGAGAAAAGCTAACACACCAAAAACATATTAAATTCCAACATTTTCTTGCATTTGTGTGATTAAAAGGAATTACAATGCCACATACTTGCCACTTGATCTTTATAAAAACAAAGTTAATCATTACTAATCAGGTGGTATCTGACCCAGAGAAGAAATGTATCAAGAAACATGCAGTGATGCAGCCAAGTATGGGCATTAACAAATGCCAGTGAGGGGGGAAGCAATGTAATAATGTGGCTTTCTTAATTTAACATTCACCCAAAAGTTAATAAAACACTGAGGCCGCCTGTCATCTTTTTGTGGGTCTTAAAATGTGAATAATTAATCAGTTAGAATTTTTAGTTGATTATAGCACTTTAATTGTAAAGTAATTTTTTCAAAAGGTTATCTGTCAGTTCTAGTGGCCTTATTTTGAACAGACGGGCCTAAAGCACTTAGATTATTGTCCTGTAATTGCGGAATTGGAGCTGGTGCCCTGAAACTGATGATTTAATTGGAACCAAGAGTGATAGATCATTAAGTTAGAACTGAAATAGTTTGCAGAAAAATCCAAATCCACTCCTAATTAGGTGACTGAAGAATCTGCATTTTTTTCCCCTTCAAAAACACAGAGAAGAACTCATCAGTGACGAGCCTATTCAGGCCCTTTCAGTGTGTTCCCAACATGAAAGCATCATTTGGAAATAACTAAGAATGAAAAGGCATTGTGTGTATTCATATGTAAATGAGCACAACAAAGGTCCCCAC
Organism: Emys orbicularis; assembly: GCF_028017835.1. NCBI lineage: Eukaryota > Metazoa > Chordata > Testudines > Emydidae > Emys > Emys orbicularis. The sequence continues at coordinate 26,136,606 of NC_088683.1, read as the reverse complement.
TTTGCTTTGGAATTGTGTGCACATGCGCACTGCATGGACAAAACCTTCCTTAATGGGGATGGTGTGTTGCTTCTTTCAGCAGACACCAGTAATTTTCTGACCCTCACGTGACGTGGGATGCAAACCCTAATACACAAATCATTCCCATTCAGGAAGGTTATGTGTTGTTTGTACTGAGTACACTGGTATACTATGAAGCCAATGACATAATGTAGTACAAATAGTGATGCCAAATCTGTGCTATTGAATTTTGACTATCTTGGAACAAAGACATATGAGGGTCTGTGAGCCAAATCAGATGTTAATCTTATCCCATCAATAAAAACTGCCGTTTTAAATGTTTTCATTCTTGGAAGTGATGCCCTAAAAACCATTAGCGGTGGGTGTGAAGATCTCAGTCAGCAATTTGGCCCAAACAGTAATTGTTGCTGCCAGAAATATTGTATCTGGAGAGTGAACAGTATAATAATACTTTGCAAAAAAAATCCAGATTTTTTTCTATGATAAAGGCTGGTTAATATCAATCCATAAGCTATGAAATTTATAGGTCTTTCCCATAATGACTGCAGGTTTCCAAAACTGTAGTGAAATTGCCAGTAAGGGAACCTCTGCCCTCTACTGGACAGAACTAGAACTGCTCAACTGCATGCTAATAGGCCCTGCTGACAACTAAGGCCCTCCTCATACAGCAAAAGACTTTAGCACATACATAAAGTTAACCCAATGAGTTGACTGAGACGTAAAGGATCTTCTCAGATTGCTCAAGTGGAAAGGATCTGTGCTCTTGGAGCAGGACTGGAGTTCGCTATTGCTGCCACAAAATCCATGTGGGACAACCAGTGGTGCCAATTTGGGGGGACTGCAAGCGACAAATCCTCTCCCCCACAGGTTTTTATACTTGCTCAAAGTTCTATAGGCCACAGAGCTGGGGTGGAGGGGCATGGACTGACCACTTTTAAGCATTGATCCCATAATAAATCAGTATGGCTGCTGCTGCAGTAGTCCAGAGCACCACTCTGGTTCTGTGGCTGCATCTCCACTGAAACTAGACCTGGCTGCCCTCTGTACAGATAGAGGGCTGTTAAAAATGCTGGAATCACAACACAGTTTATGCAAACAAACATGGCTGTCGCATCATACTTTCTAGTTAAACAAGAGATACCACATACTACAAACTGGAGGCCAATGATAAGTGCATTGTCACTTGTTAATCCTGAAGTTGGACACTGGTTCCAACCAAGACCAGCAAATGCTCACTATCTTTCTGCAAGAAACTCAACAGACTGGTGAGAAGCATGCAGTGCAACAATGAAAGACTCAGCAGTTGAAAAAGTGAAGAATTCTCTCACTGCATTCAGAAAATGTGCATACATGAATGCGATGCAAATGGGTGTCAACTATGAAATTGCGTACATTATCTTGATGTCAGTGGTAGGCCAGCAGATGCATTTCTAGATGTTCAGGTTATAGAAGACACATTAGCTGCATCTATGACAACCCACATCTTAGAAGAGTTAAATGATTGTAAATTGAATCCCAAATAGATGGCTGCTTGTGCATTTGATTGAGCTGCAAACTTCTCTGGAAGACATAGTGGAGTACAAATTTTCCTCAGATTAAAGTGTAACCTAATATCTGCTATATACACTGCAGAGGCCATCTACTCCAACTAGCACGAGTACAAGCTGCAGAATCTTCAAATGACATTAAAAAAGCCATACATTTAATGTCTTCTTTATACTCGTTTTTCAGCAAGACTCCAAAAGGTCTGAATGTCTTAGAAAAAATAGAAGATACACTGGGAATGAAGTTCACATTAGTCCAACCTAGGATAACCTGCTGACTTTCTCATGAGCGATCCTTGGCTGTTGTCTTAAAATTACTGCAACTACTATTATTGGCTTTGGAAAGTATCTACCGAGATGGAACAAATCTAAGTAGTGAGACTGGTGGACTACTTTTGCTACTATGTTGAGAGAAGACTATCACCCTTCTCTGTCTTGTAAGTCTACTGTTGAAACCACTTGAGTCATTAAGCAATGCCATCCAGGCATCTTCTACAACAGTATCAGATCTTTGTCCAGCAATAGACGCTACACTTGGATCAATCAGAGATATCCATTGAAAACAACTTTGGCTGGTGTTGGGTTGAAAACATTATGGAAGAAGAAAAGACTTCAGTTCAGAAGTTGACTAATTAAGGCATTTATATTGAATCCTTAAGTGAAGAGGACAAGAAGTGTTTGTTAAGCCCGCTGAAAAAGTAAAGTCATAGACTTGATTCTTACAACTATACAACAGCAACTTCTGGATTCTACTCAACCTCCACATAGGTTTTATAGATGCCTGTCTTATAAAACACTGACAGTTGAGTGGAGCAATGGGGCTGTTATGTGATCAGGACAGAATAAAGAATTTGAACACAGAGTGGAATATCATATGACGAACGAATGAAGCTTTGACTTCAACTTCTTCTTTATCATCACTAGTGGTTTGACCCAATCTTTGTGCTAAGTTTCCTTGGATGAAAGAAGTAGGAATTCATCTCTTGCTACTCCCAGTCATAACAGCTACAACTGAGCATTCTTTTTCCTCATTGAATAGAATTTTTTGAAAGAAGTCGCCTTCTGCCTGATCATGAGCATATCAAGAAGGACTGGAAGTACTGGACATGTGAGAAGCCACCAAAGATGAATGCACTGCATTTGAGAAGTTCATTAACAAAGTTGTGCAAAATTACAACAAAAAACCAAGAAGGATGTAGATGAAGTGCTTCATAGTAGGCTTGAGTAGCCAACTATAATTTGTGATGATTTTAAAACATGAGTTAAATCTAATAAAATGGTCCTGAAACATTTTTCAGTTTTTACTATTGTGCCATATAGCCCACCTTCGCCCTCATGGTCTCATCCCTCATCGTTCCTCACCCCCCCCCCCGTATAACTGAACACCCCTCCTAATTTCAATCCCTGGGGATAACACTGATCCTGGCTAAAGCTACCTGGGAGCTCTTGAATTCTTTTGTGTACCACCTGAAGTTAAAGAACTAAGGACAGATTTCCGAAGGTATTTAGGTGCCTAAAGATGCACACAGATGCCTTGTGAAGCTATGTACCTGGGGGTGCTTTTGAAAAGTCGACTAGGTGCCTATCTACCTCTTTAGGTGTCTAAATACCTTTAAAAATCTGGTCCTGAGTGTTTTTGAAAATATCACCTCCCACACAACTCAGAGAGTGCAAACTCATCCAACTGCCCACACACTTATATGTCTCCTGATCACTGTAGTATCTGAGTGCCTCATGTGAATCAAAAGCAAAATAAATCATTTCCATGAACCTCTGGGAACTTTAAACCATTCTGTTCAAAACTATGAGAGACTGGATAAAAGAATAACAATGAACATCCAGTGAATACGCCCCCCCAAAAGTCTTTTCACCCTCCAGTATACTTCTCAGAGTTTGTCTACACATACAGTGCTGGCGCTTATGTTGGTGTAACCCAGTGGTTCTCAAACTTTTGTACTGGTGACCCGTTTCACATAGCAAGCCTCTGAGTGCGACCCCCCCTTATAAATTAAAAACACATTTATATATATTTAACACCATTATAAAGGATGGAGATGAAGTGGGGTTTGGGGTGGAGGCTGACAGTTCGCGACCCCCCACCCTGTAATAACCTCGTGACCCCCTGAGGGGTCCCAACCCTCAGTTTGAGAACCCCTGGTTTAACTTACGTTGCTCGGGGGTGGTTTATTCACACCCCTGAGCTAAATAAGTTATGCCGACATAAGCTATAGTGTAGACAGAGACTTACTTAAAATGCTATAAAGTGAAAGAGTAAAGCTCCAGACACACTGGGGGGGAAGGAAATAACAAAATGGCAAAAAGGTAATCTCATCAGATTGTTTCTATGGCTGTTGTTTGAAGCTCTTACATACAATTATATTATTTATCCTGTCTTCAATGTTTATGTAAATGTAAGAAATTGTGAAAGGAGAGAAAAAAGAGAAATTCTCTTAAAGGTGAAGAAAAGCACTCACAGGTGTCAGCTAGATGAAAATTGTATCCCTATTAGTAAAAAGCATTTTTCATCTTCTTTGCACAGTAAGTCACCCTGACGTAACACTGTCTCTCAAGTGTAAATCCAGGCTACTTTAAAGTAACAAATTCCCCAAATGCCCCCTTTTATCTGAAGAAGAACCTTGTCTGTACAAATAAATCTAAGAACAGTGATGATGTCAAGTTCAGATGCACTAAAACTGGCAGATACCAGCATGTCTAAATCCTTTTTTACATCCGCCTCATTGAGTCTACCTTTAAAGAGCACTACATTGCACTATGTGGATGATAGACTACACGAAAGGACTCCTCATTCATTTTCACTGAATAAGGCATTTTTAGATACTAAAGAATCACACATGGCATGCTGTGAAGTGAAATGGCACACTAGCTAAAAGGCCTGATTCTGTGCTTATCTAAGTCAATGGCAAAGCTTCCGTTGACTTAAATGGGTATAGGAAAAGCCCCTAAATGAACAAACCTTCCATTTCTCTGCATACCTGGGATGAAATAATACAATTAATCATAAGTGATCTATGTGATCGCATTCCCTTCCCAAATACAAACAGGTGTGACTGGCAGCCTCTGGCCATATGAATCCCAGAACTAGAACAGTGTGAGAATTACAAGTTTAGAATGAGGTTCAGTTGCAAAGCCGTATGGGAAAACCTCTCAGTGACTGCAATATTTATATACTCCCCCTCATTTTCATAACCACTTAGTTTCCTCAAAATTAAAAGGAAAAGTCATATTGGAACTCAAGTGCATATAAGAAACATGATTTTGTATTCTCTTGCTAGTATATCAAAATAAATCCATCTATTAGTCTGAAAATTCACCTGCATTGGTCATCAAAGTAAATGCCTCCTTGCTTTCATTAGTTATTCAATGCAATGACCTTTTAAAATCAAAGATAATTTGAATTTAAACACCAGTGCATTTCTAAAATTTGTAAATATATTCTAGGCTCAAGGCTGGTCTCCACTAATAGGGAGATTGACACTGCTGCAATTGAGGCAGCAGGGATCGATTTAGCGGGTCTAGTGAAGACTCGCTAAATCGATGGCAGAGCGCTCTCCGGTAGACCCCGGTACTCCAGCTCTCCGAGAAGAATAAGGGAAGTTGACCGAAGAGAGTCTCCCATCGACTCAGCGCTGTGAAGACACCGGGGTAAGTCGACCTAAGCTACGTCGACTTCAGCTACATTATGCCGTGAAGACAAACCCACAGATGTTCCCCTCTTTTTGTCAGTGTACTCATTAAGGCATTTGTCATTAAGGCATTTGTCCCAAAAGGCAATCGGCCAAATTCCGTTCCTGGTTACAGTAAACCCATGAAACCTCCTGTGATTTCAATGAAGAGTGACTGGGTTAAATACAAGAGTGTATGCTCCCATGAGTTCAAAAAAGTGAAAAAAATCATTGGCCAAATTCCCTGTTAGTGTAACTCCACTGACTTCACTGAGTTACTCCAGCAAGGAATTTTGCAGTATATTCAGTTTAAGATTTTGTACCACTGAATCCCATATGAAGAGAGATCATCAGACAAAACAGTTTCTAGCTAGACATAAGAACATAAGAACACAATGAAGAAGGTTTATCTTCTCTATCTGCATTTGAAGTATGAATTTGTTATTATACCTAAAATATACAGGAAAAACTCTGATACATCATACCAGAATTCACAACACTATATTTCTCCTCATGACATGAATTCAGACGGACAGTGAATACTAGATGAACAAGTTGGTTACACTGTTTAAGTATCAGAGTAAATTAAACGAACATGACTCCATATCTGTCAAGCCACTGAGCTGGAAAGAGACTGCACTACCTGTCTGCAGAAAAGACAAGCTGTGAATAAGAACATCTACTGTATCACCTATCATCCCAAAGCATCAGATACTTAAGTCAAAGTATTTGTACATTAATTGGGAATGCATTCTAACGTCCAAATACAGCCACAATATTATTGGTTTAAAAAAAAGAAAAAACAGGATAAAATGTAATGAATGCCATGCCCACAGAATAGCACTAAAAAAACCCACAGGTTAAAAATGAAAAATCGATATCAGCTGCCTTTTCCAATTTGTAAATGACACAACTGGAGAATAACATTGGCTGATGGTCATTGCAAGGCTTGTTTCACTATCTAAGTAAATTAGATTTAAAACATTGTTTGTTTTTTCATTTAAAACTTGGGAATGCTTACTAAACTAACAACCACTTTTTAGAGATATTTAATTGTACTCCAAATGGTCAGATAATTATGGATTTAATGTTGTAATACAGTTTATTTTCAACTTAAACCATGAACCTATTATCTGTTCACTCACGAAGAAAACAGAATAGACAAAGCATGCCTGCAGTTCTGCTGTACATTAGAAACTACAGTGCTTAGACTACTTGGTATCTTAATTACTAGCAATATCATTAGCTTTGTACACTGGGACACTTTTCTTTTATTGCTGCTGTAATTTTATTTGCCAGGCATTGACTTTCATCGCAGGATAAACTGCTGTGTACTTTAAAAGTTTGGATAGTGACATTAGTGACTTGCTTCATTGTCTCTTTCTTTTTTTCTATTTATGAAATTAAAGTAGCTAAGGCTCCCATCAATTCCTGGTTAGATTTTGTTGAGGTCAATCAGAGCTGAGGGGAGAAGTGTTCTTAGGAAACATGATGGAGCTTTCTGCCGAGACTGACCTGTTTTCTTCAGCTCTATTTTTAGGGCCCTAAGTCTGGAGCTCATGAAGCTGGGTAGGCTAGAGTGGCCCTTTCTCTCTGTGGCTGAGAGGAGATCACTTAAATATAAAAAGACCAGTTACATTGGTGTTTTAGCTGCCTGCAGGAAATGCAGCTGCTCTAACAACTTTTAGAAGTCTAGGTAAGAAAAAGAAAGGGGAAAATACCGTCTGGAGCAGTAAGGAGGATGTCATATGCCAGAGACAGCAGCAGCTATTTTAAAAAGTGCTACTGCCAAGCTACCATTATTTGAGAAAGTACTGTAGTTTCCAAGGGCAGGCTGGGAAATGTAGCCTCAGGAGACCATTTGGATAGGTTGTCTCTTTATTCCCCTCAGTAGGGCATGAATGAAGGTATAACAAACTGTTATAACATGACCTTATTTACATTTGCATCAGAACAGATTACAAGGAAGTTTTAAATCAAATCAACAGCCAAACGAGTCCTATTTCTGTAAACAATGTGTAGAAAGAAGCCTGCTTTAAACAAATAAATGATCTGTCCATCCCCACAAGGAGGTCATCCATCAATGCAACCAATGTTTCCATTCCATGCCCCGAGCTGAAACAGGAGGGACCCATAATACCTTATTTTGGCTTGTTTTTAAAAGTGAATTTGTCTGTCATCCATCATCCCAGATAACAGCTTGTGCCATAAAATGGACCTTTTGGCCAGGATTTCCTTAATAATTATCTATCAATCTTGGGCAATAAAGTGGAGGTTTTTTAGACCAGCATATTATCTGTGCACATTTAGTTTCTCTTTTTCTACTTTAAGGGCAGAGAAAATGTTATTGCTCCCCAGAAGAAAGCAATGAGGTGATGAAAGCTACCTCAGTTTTCCTGGATAAACAATAGTATAGTGGTCACTAGAAGATCTATAGGTAGGATTGGAAGGCTAAGATTATTACTGGTAAATGTTGATTTTACCACACACACACCCACACCCACACACTGATGAAAAAATATTTCCATTTATAATAATCAAAATTTACAGATAGGCAATGTAAAAAAAATGCTGCTTGAGAACATTTAGAGTTTGATTTAAGGCTATGTACTTTTATATTCTGATGTGATATTGACAATTTGTGTTTTAATGGTTATAAATCTTTAACTTTTTCAATCTCAATGTCTACGGTCATTACCCCATGAAGTCTGACCCCGCTATGGTCTGAACCCCCATACTTTCCCACAGCTGTGAACATTTAAATCTGTAATAAAAATTTATATTATCCATCGAAATGACAACAAAATAAAAATTGAATTCTGCCCAGCCTATCTATAATTTAAAGGGTGTTCTAACTTCCACTGGAAACTCAAAGCTTTTAAGTTGCTTATATTTTTCTGGGTTGACATTCTCCTAGCTTAGTCTCAGCTCAAAGGTGATTTTGGGCATGGGGAGTGGCTGGGAAAGTTTAAGGTAAAATGGCTGTCTTAACCTGGAGCTATGAGATTGAGGGAAAATATATTTTTCCTATATTTTCCAAATGCAATTTTTTCCCCCTCTCACAACTCATAAACAGCTGAAGCTGGACACTTCCAACTTTGCTTGTTAAAAGTTCAGTCCAAGAAAATAAATTCAGTAGTTTAAAAACTATGAACATGTACAGACATCAATTTCACATACACATATTAGTATTTTTGTCTCCTTCTCCCCCCCACCCCACCCCAGACATATTTTAAGGATTCCTCTATTAAAGACTATCAGCTAAGGCTGCATCTGTTTTGAAGGGGCTAATTAAGGAAAACTGCATAAAGATTGCTTTAGATAGGCCTGGTCTACACTAACCCCCAAATTCGAACTAAGGTACGCAACTTCAGCTACGTGAATAACGTAGCTGAAGTCGACATACCTTAGTTCGAACTTACCGCGGTTCAGACGCGGTCCACATGCGGCAGGCAGGCTCCCCGTCGACTCCGCGGTACTCCTCTCGCCGAGCTGGAGTACCGCAGTCGATGGCGAGCGCTTCCGGGATCGATATATCGCGTCCAGACCAGACGCGATAAATCGAACCCGGAACTTCGATTCCCAGCCGGCGAACTAGTGGCTGGGTGTAGACATACCCATAGATAATGCCTCTTGGCTGGGATTTTCAAAGCACCCTAAGGGAGTTAGTTGCCCAATTCTCATTGACAACCCCAACCTTGGAATTTAGGGCTGGTTTTGCATTTAATATGGGTGTGGGGGTTTCTTATAAATATAAATGGAGCAAAACTGTGGCGCACTGTTTACCAATTTATCCTAATATATTTCACTTTCAGGTAAGTTACTAAATATGCACTGCAATTTTCTCCATTTAGCTTTAACAAATACATATTAAGTGCAAAACCCAGCATCAAGGCAGAAACAAGGTTGAGAAATTCAGCACTCAAAAGCCAGAGAATTCCAAAAATGTAACACTTCAATTACATTATAAACAATGCACATGCTGAATACCTAACAATATAGATACAATGGACAGTGATACATTAAAGTTTATATTGAACAAGGGAAAAGACCAGTAGAAAATTCTGACTGGGCTCTCCCACTCCTCAGTCTGTCACTCTCATTCTTGGTGACTTCAACTTCCACAATGACATCCCATCTGTCCCTTTGCTTCCTCCTCCTAGACTGATCTTCAGTCATGGATCAACTCTTCTGCTTCCCAATATAGCCACTTGCTCTGACCGGTCAACATTGCTTTTTTTTTAATCTCACAGTAGATGTGTTCACTCTGACGAAGACTTCATCTCTTTCAGATTTTCCCATCTGCCCCCATGCTCTTCCAAAACCTGCAATTCATCACCACCCATTACTTCTCTGCACGCCTTAAATTCTCACTGAGTATTTCCCGGTGCTTGGAGCTTCCGCAAGTTTGAAAGTATTTACCGGAGCTCTGCTCCAGACAGCTCCGGCTGAATTTAAGCCCTGCTTCTCTGCTACTCTCAGCCCTATTCCTCCCCACTGACAGAGTTTTCTTTGCCCCTCTCTCCCACAGCAAAATCCATTCCATTAACCACAGTTCTGGTTCACCCTCCACATCAGTCTTTTTCCGTACTGCTGAATACCACTGGAGAAAATCCCATGACCACATAGATTTCCTCCCTATAAATGTATTGTTTTTTCATTCATTTCCATCATCTTGCCTGGTCAAGAAGAATTGCTTCTCCTATTTTCATATGTTCATAATTTTACCTCCAAAATCACCTTTTAGTCCAACATTCTCCATGATTAAAGAATGAAGATTGCCTGTTGTGCACATGCAGAAGAAAAATGTACTGGTAGTTAAGTCTGAGTGTCGGCATTTAGAGAGAGATGCACTGAACATGCACACATTCTACAGCCCCTTATCCCCTCTGCAAGGACTTAAGCTGAGAGAAGCACTTATAGATTTTGTTTTCTTTTAGAATACCTATGAAATTTCAAGCATAAAATTGTGCAGTGTAAAAGTTTGTATTTCTTAGCAGCATGACAACCTGGTGACCCTCCACATATGCCGTATTTCCCATTGCTGTTTTCATTGTTAATTATTTTCCTTAACGTTTATGCCACTAGTCCATTCTGCAAAGCATCCTGAATTTGCAATGTGAATGAGTTAACATTGCTGTTGAAATTTTAAGTTGGTATTTCATGACCTTTGGTGATGTTAACACTGCAGTTTTAATGATGCATTTCCTGTGCATAGTTTTTTGCATTCAATATAGTGGGAACTTCACCGGATAAATCAGTAGATATAAAACAGTAGAGGTGGAAAAAGGGCTATTAATCTTCATATAACATTTACCCTGCAAAACTATCTCAGTTAGTGAGTATGTAGTGCAGGACCAATTTTGACACAAACACTTGACTTTTTCCAATTCATATTAACATTTGCATTCTTGAATCAAATCCATTTATTTAGGATAAATCTAAATCCTGGCATTTCCAGGGTTCTGCTCCTCTCAGTATGTTCTGGAAGAGTACCCTATTATATGGCAAGTAATCTGTATTTATAAATACTAGGTTTATGCAAGTTTTATAAAGGATTCAACTTGCATGAATTTCCAGCATATTCATAAAAGCCTTATGCAGGAATTGTAATGTGCAGTGTTTATGTTTATTAGTTTAGTTTTATTTTTCTAGCCACTTGCTCTGTGACCTAATGAACTAAGCATGGTAAGCATGAGTCTATTAAATGTCCCAGGAAAATTCAGGTGTTGCATGAAGTATCTCTGGCAAATGAGGAGATACTACATTCTCTGAATTAGCATTAGACTTTTGTCTTATTAAAATATCCCATGGACATTGTGTAAAAGATAATCCAAGTTTCTGGCTAAATTAGATTTTCCCTCTGATTTCATATCTGTCTTAAATATTGCTTTGAAGTATTACTGGTGCAGAAGGGATACTGTATTCCTCAACAGAGGTGGCTGTATTATGGTGATGACTAAATACAACCTTGGATCTTCCTACATAAAAGGTGTTGTATAAATATGAACTACTAGTGATGACTACTTACCTATTTGGCCCAAGATCAGTAACTGTAAAGACGCGATGAACTGTCCTATCTGTCATATCTACTTTCTGTAAAATGTTTAACTATTTTAAAAAGAACAGGAGTACTTGTGGCACCTTAGAGACTATCAAATTTATTAGAGCATAAGCTTTCGTGGGCTACAGCCCACTTCTTTGGATGTAGCCCACGAAAGCTTATGCTGTAATAAATTTGTTAGTCTCTAAGGTGCCACAAGTACTCCTGTTCTTTTTACGGATACAGACTAACACGGCTGCTACTCTGAAACCTGTCATTAACTATTTTAGATGCACTAATTAAAAAAGAAAAAAACAAAAGTACATACATTCTAGCCAAAAATATGTATATTCAAGCAACTGTTCAGCCAGTTGCAGGATGGTGCAATCAGTTTAGAGACTGTTGGCACCCAATTCCTTTTATAATCTGTTATGAGTGCTGTGGGAAGCTGTATCTTCAGCTGGACAAAGCTTGTTTCTATCTCTTGCCTACAGTTTTCTTTATGAAGAAGTGACACCTTTTATGGTATGGTGGTGTAGTATTTATATCAGTCTGTTCAGATGGAGCAATAGGAAATAACTAATTGAAAAACTAGAATAAATATGAATAGCTAATGTTACTGTACCAAAAATCACTGAAAGCTGATTTTTATCTACCAATCATAGACATCATAGATTAGTATCACAGCTACTGTTATTCGCCCCAGATTCCTAATGTGCTCCTCTTGGCTCAATATTAGAATTTTGTTTTCATCAGTATTGGCCACATGGCCAAGGCACACAGGTGAAGCACTGATTCAGTACACCGTTCCCTGGCAGAATATGCCTAGGCGGCTCTTACAGAGACTTGGCTGGAGGTTTAAAATGTCCTTTGCTGCTAGCACCTCTGGGAAGAAAGGGATGTAAACACCATTTTACAGCTAATGAAATGGAACCAGGAAGTTTGAGAGTTGCCCAGAGTCACATCGGATGTCCAGCATTAGAATGCAGGACCCAAATGTTGCTCTAATTTAAACTTCTGTACATCCAGAGTAATTGAGAACAGAGTTTGGCCTGGTAGTTCTAGACTCCCAGTCCTTTGCTTTAACTGGAAGACTAGCATTGCTCCCAAGAAAGCATTGTAATAGCAGGCTGTTTCTAATTGATTTATGCTGGGGCGTAATGGAGTTAGGTGCCCATTAACTACTGTTGAAAGTTAATGGAATTAGGCTACCTAACTTAATGTAAGTAGGTCCACCATAAAGCAGTCATTTTATAAAGACAGAGTGTGCAAGATGTATTCTGCTGCTGTTGGCAAGTTTCAGCACACCCCTTTTGCTTATCTATTTTTTTTTCTCCTTTTCCTATCCGAACACTTAGTCTCTTTTCTCTCTGTCTCTGTAATCTTCTCTTTGTCTTCTGATCAACCTTTTGTCCTTCCAGTGATCACTGCTGTCCAAAACAGTGCAACAATGGACAGAAAAAGCAACAGAAAGAGGAAGAAAAACACAGTTGCAATCACCTTGTTGATGTACTTACTAAGCAGCAGAGACTGCACAGAGGAAAGGTTTATTGTGGAATGAGATAAATATAAATCAGGGTTTGTTTGTGGGTATTCTCTTAGAAAGACAAAACCAAACAAAGGAGGGAAAGGACTCTTCTTTCTTCCATGCATCCTTGGACAGACAATCAAAAGCTCTACTGCTGATGTTTCTGGAATGAAATGATGACTTCATCATCATGTAGATACTGGAAGATAATTAAGTCTGTTTTTATCTTCTTTATCAATCGAGTGGACAAACAAGCCAAAACTATCCATAATGAATGTTCGCAGTGTAGTTGTAGCTATGTTGGTTCCAGGATATGAGAGATGCAAGATGGGTGCGGTAATATCTTTTATTGCAGCAGGTTCTCAACCGGGGTCCAGGGGCCCCTAGGTAGCCATGAGCAGGTTTCAGGGGATCTGTCAAAATAAACCAGAGAGCAGGGCTGGCGTAAAACTCTCTGGGGCCCGGGGCAGAAAGCCGAAATCCGAGCCCCGCTGTGCAGAGCTGAAGCCTGAGCATTTTAGCTTTGCGGTGGCCCCTGTGGCATGGTGCCCCGGGCAATTGCCTTGCTTGCTACCCCCTAATGCCGGCTCTGGCTTTAATCTACTGGATATCCAGAAAAAACAGTTGTTGTGGCACAAGTGGGCCATGGAGTTTTTACGGCATGTTGGGGGTGGGGATCAGAAAGAAAAAGGTTGAGAACCCCTGTTTTATTGGGCCAATTTCAACTGGCGAAAGATACAAGCTTTGGAGCTACACAGAGCTCCTCCTGAGGTCTGAGAGAGTGTCACAGCCAAACACAAGGCGGAACAGATTGTTAAACATAAAGAATTAACACATTGCAAGAGATATTCAAGATGAAGTGGGCAATTAACACCTCTGCTGTCACAGGAAAAAGGAGGGTTAGTGAGTTAAAAGATTGTAGTAATGAGCCATAAAACCAATGTCTCTATTTGAGTCCATCATTTTTAGTGTCTAGCCAAGTTGTGAATTTAAGCTCCCAGGTTCATCCTTTCAAGGTGTTGCACAGGTTTCCTTTGAGGACAAGGACTAAGAGGTCAGATAGTGAGTGATCGTATTATGAACAACACCCCAATTTTGCCAAGCTCAACAGCATACTTGCCACAGACCAGGACACACCAACTCAAAGCAGCTCACAATCTTGCCAGAACAACAGATGCAAAACCTGCAGGCCTATCTCCAGTGCTACAATGGTCAACAACACCCACAATACACCTTTCAAGATCTATGGGTCTTAAACATGTCTAGCGCAACATGTGATGTACCTCATCCAGTGCATCAAATGCCCCAACGACTACAACTATATGGGTGAAACAAGACCATCCCTACACTCATGAATGAACTCACACAGAAAAATGATAAAAGAAAAAACATCCTGTCTCTCATGGGCAAACAGTTATCATAAAATTACCATTCCATTTCTGACCTCTCCGTCCTTGTCTCTTTCACACACAGAAGTTGGCCCAATAAAATATATTACCTCACCCACCTTGTCTCATTCAAAACCGATCTGAATGTTCAAACTAACAAGCAGTGAATACCTCCCCCACAAAGAATCACCATGTGAGGAGATGCTTAGGTGCAGCAGCAATTCACCACCTGGAATCAGGAAGCTGCACAATTGGTTTAGTCCCCAACAAGAATTTAAGGGCACGTTTTTCCTCTCACACAATGTTTACACTGGAACACATGAATTGCCACAATGAATTAGACCAGTTGTCCATCTACACCAATAACATGTCTCTGGCAGAGGCCAGTACCACACAATTCATAAGACAGCACAAGAAATTAGCGCCGTGGAGCCTCGGTTGGCCCCGGATAGCCGCCCCCCCCCCTCCGGGGGGTAGGGCTCGGTGAGGAGAGCCATTCGTGTCGGGACCGGAGTGCGGACAGAAGGGAGCCGCCTCTCACCCGTTGCACACCGCATGTTTGTGGGGAACCTGGTGCTAAATCATTCGTAGACGACCTGATTCTGGGTCAGGGTTTCGTGCATAGCAGAGCAGCTACCTCGCTGCAATCTATTGAAAGTCAGCCTTTGACACAAGACTTTAAGAAAAAAATAAAATAAGGGAGCACAAGAAATTTTGTAGTTCACAGTTATGGAATAATCATCCCCTTAGTGATTTGTTTATGCCCTGAAAGATGTGGGCTTACATCCCTTCTAGGAAACATGTACCCTGCCTAATGTGACTGTAGATGCTTAGATATTCATGTGGGTAATAAAAACCTTTTTGAATTTTCCCAGTATTATCTTGGGGCATTGAGTTCCACAGGTTAATTATGCATTGTATAAAAAAAGCATTTCCTTTGATCAATTTTAAATTTGTTGCCCTTTAATATAATTGACTGTTCCTTTGGTCTCATATTACGAGAAAGAGTACATAAGGGCATCTGATTTGCTGCTCTAAACCATGAATTACTTTGTATACCTCTATTAGGGTCTCCATTCCCAATCTTTTCAATCTGTCTTCATACAGAAGTCTTTTCCTGCTCAGAATTATTTTTCCTGTCTGATTCTGGACCCCTCTATTTCTACTGTATCTTCTTTGAGATAAGGCGACTAGAACTAAACTCAATATTTCAGGTGGTAGCACATTGATTAATGTTACATTTTCAGTATTAATTTCTATTCAGTTTTTTAATACATCTTACCATATTGTTGGATTTGATGACTGCTATGCACTGGGCAGAGTTTTTCCAAAGAGCTGTCTACTGTGATACCCAGAGCATTATTAAGAGTAGTTACAATTAATTTAGAGCCCATTAATATGTATGGGTAATTCAAATTATTCTCTCCAATATACATTACCTTGCATATGTCAACACTGAATTTTATGTGCCATAACTTGGTTAGGTCCCTCTGAAGTTCTGCGTGGTCTTCTCCAAGCTGGACTAACCTAAATAATTTTGTGCAATATGCAAACTTCCCCACTTCGTTGTTTTCCTGTTCTCCAATTGTAAACAATTGCAGTGCCAATATGGAACCAGTGTGATGTCAGTGGAATTCTCCTGATTTACACCAGTGTAAGTGAGAGGAGAATCTGTCCCTAAAGCTTTCTTTAGTTATAGCTGCAAAAAGAAAAATAGGGTTTGTGTCAGCCAGACTTAAAAGAAAAAATGCCAGAGTTTCTTTCAATTCCAAGTCCCAACAGCAAAGGAAATATGATTCTTGCAGCCCAAAGTCCAGGCTGTGGTTTGAAAGTTAAACAACAGTATTTTACACAGAAGTAGCACGCATGTAAATATATATCATGGTTTCAACAACTGGGGTTTGACCCAAAATCCATTGACATCAATGTAAAGCTTCCCATTGATTTTAATAGACTTTTAATGGATCAGGCAGGTCTACACTCAAAGTGCCATATTGGCGCAGCTGCACCGATGCAGGTGCGCTGCTGTAGTGCCGCTGGTAAAGACGCTCTATACCAATGGGAGAGCGCTCTCCCGTCGGCATAATTACTTCAACACCTCGAGAGGCAGAAGCTATGTCGGCGGGAGAGCGTCTCTCGCAGACATAGCACTGGTGTGGACAGTGCTTAGGTTGCTGTAACTTGTCCCACTCAGGTGTCTTTTTCACACTCCAGTGATGCAAGTTAGATTGATTTAAGCAGTAGCATAGACCTGCCCTTGGTGTGCATGAGAGGAAAAGGGAGATATTTATATATGATTGTTTGTACGTGCACTCGGATCTGTATGTTCCTTTGAGGCAGCCTGAGGTACCCAATTTTAATATTCAGATCAGCACGACACAGGCTATAAAAGTCACTTGACCAGCCAATAAAATTAATAAGTTAACTTTTATATTATTTAAATAGTTTGCATTGATAAGGATTATTTAAAGTTGCAAACCCCAAAAGATCACAAACAGGTACTCTAAATGCAAAATACCATCTCATCTCATCAACTGAAGTCTAATTTATTGTTTGCAAAACATGAGCACTTGGCAGTAATGTCATTCCACATACAAAGGCAGAGAAATTATAGGAGAAAAGAACAGATACTTTCTCAAAGAGACAACTGGCAAAAATTGGGAGAGGAGCTGTGAAATGCTGAACAAATATTACTTTCTTAAAGTGGCCAAAATTTATCTCAATTTTCACTTCATTTCTTAGGTTTCATACACTGTGATTTTTAATCTGCTGTTCATGCGTTCTAATCATGTCAGATGTGTGGGCGTCCTGCAACTCTTTATGAATAATATAGGATGCAAATAGTGCTATCTTCACACTCACAGTTGACTGCACTCAGTTGGCTCCCCATCAGCACCCAATTTATCAGCTACTAATTTTCACAGAGATAATGTTTAATGCTAGAGGAATAGCTTTTTGCAGATAACATTATATTGCTGAGGGGGAAACATTAGAAGCATCTGACCAATTACATGTGCTCCAAGATATTCTTTCTCGGTGGTGTTAATTATCTACATTTCACTCACCTTATTTATTAAGACTGTTTATTAAATGTCAACTGGAACTAATGATGATTTTTGCAACTCCACAAAATATTCGGTTATCTCTCGGCTAATACAGAAATTCCCTCATTGACACAATTACATATTCCACTGCCGATGGCAGAGAACTATTGCAAGCTGAAGATTAGAAAAATAAATGCTTAATACAATCTAAAATTATTTTCATTCTATGCATAAATCTCACAGGAAAACAAATCATAAAACTATTGGCAGTCAAAGTCATCATCGTGAACATTATTTGACCAAAAAGGAACACTGATATTTATGGCCACATTTTCTATGTACCTATCTATCATGGGTACTTGTCCGGAGCCTATCACCTTATCATCTAAGCTTATCATCTTTGACAACACTGAATTAAAAAATATGTAACACAGATGTGTAAATTTTTTACATGTGAAATTGCTCAGTGTGTAGAAGGGATCAGGAATTAAACAATGAAAAATAATGCACATTTGCCTACCCACTTCTTTACAAGTACACAACTTGCTCACAAAAATTGGCATTTGGAAACAACTCAGGGAATACATAACCTAACTACTCGGTTTGCACAAGTGATATTTTGTGTGTGTAGATAAGAGTCCTTAAGAAAATTTGATGAACATGCCAGTTGGAGGCCTGTGAAAACATTGGGCATAAATACCTCAAGGCTTAAGACATAAAAGGCGCAGATCCTCAACTGGTGTAAATCATCATAGCTCCATTGACTTTCCTCTACTGGCTGAAAAATTAAGGGGCGGACCCAGTTGAAAAAGGGGTGTGTACATATCCTGCACATAAAACACACATACTCATCTATGGAAATTAACATTGAAATAAAAACGGTAAGGGAGCTACGGTACCATTTAACTAACAAAGTTGAGCTAACTCTTCACTATATTCATCTGTTGATTCTTCTAATTTGTCTTTTAGATGGTAAACCTTCCCAGTCTCTTACCTATGTTTGCACAGGGCCCAGCACAGCAGGACCCAATCCTGACAGGGTCTCTTGGAGCTACCATAATACAAATGTTTGGTATTATTACTACTGCTAAAACAGACTTACATTTATTGAATGTGCTATCAAGTGAGATGGGTTTTATTTACTACTCTGTTAAACTGTTACAGTGGCCATTGTTCCAATAATACAAAAACTTGTCTAAAATTCAGGGTTATTTTCAGTCATTTTCAGAGGCATATACACAGATGATTTCCCCCCTGTTTCTATGGGGTATGATCTTGTGAGGTTCTAAGCACACTTTTGCAAGCTCCTAACAACATTCAGCTGCCATAGAAGTCAGTAGAGCTTTTTGATTAAAATTGGTTTCCCATGAACATTTCCCCATATACCTCCCCATGTGTCTCAAACATGACAAATGCTAAATCCAATTTATTAATATTATTTACATTTTTCAATTTGAGGATGAATTAGGTGATTTTGCAGTTCAGCTCTGAAGGGACACAACCTGATTATAAGAGAGAGGGGATAAAATGAAGAGTAGAGAGACCTGGGTTCTAGTCCCAGCTCCACCACTAACTCACTTTACTTTAGGAAAATTACTTTGACCTCTTTTTGCTTCAGTTTTGCATCGTTAAAATAGGATCCTGATTCTTAATTTCCTTTGCAACCTGTGTTGAGATCTACAGATGAAAATGTTATTAAATATTAAGAATTATTACTATTAATAACACAGTAACTAGAGGGCAGAAGAGATGGATTCTAACTATCAGAGGAGGGAGGTTCTGGAGCAGCCTTCCAGTAAGAACACTGGGGAAGAGGGGAGGGCAAAAAACCCTAACTAATTTTTAAGATGGTGCTTGCTAAATATATGAACAGGATTATTTGGCAGGGTTGCCTGCAATAGCAGGTGACTGGCATCGATGATCCAGGTGGCCCCTTTCAGTCCTATATTCTATGTTCCAATGGCAACGGCTTTGCTAAAATGAATGTGTATTAGAATATCAAGATTTGCTTCAAGGTGATTATTTGCCATAACACTGTATCTATTCACGCTAGAACATTAGTTTTCGTTAAATGAAATACACTGGAAGAAAATAGGACCTCCAAAATAATTATCAGTATATTGGGTGCACACTATAAGGAGAAACCACTGTAGAAGGATTCTTATCAATAGATAAGAGAAAAACAGTTTAATCAAAATTTGGGGGAGGCAGGTGTTGGTCAGGGAATGTACCATTCTGTATGTGAAATATATTTTCCTACTCTGCAGTCATTTTGATCTTGTTCTGCACTGTAGCCACAAATTGCCAGCTACTAATATTTTGTGGTATAAAACCCCTTTATCAACCCCAGCTGTTGACCACGTGATCTGTCCTATAATGGTCAAAGAGAGGATATTTCTCATGCTTTCTTTGATGTCAATCCTCAATTATGTGCTTCTCTGAACTCTGCCTGGATGCTGCCAGTCCATGTACTGTTAATCTTGAGGTTTTCTGCTAGAATCATGTATATAATAAGAAACCTTTCCTCCATGTAACAGATCTGCAGGAAAGTCATGCAATGCCTATAATACTTTTTTCTAATGAATCCAGCTCTAAGCCTTCTTGAGCAAAGAATGACAATTCTGTCTAGTCTACAATGGTTATTTTTACATGAACCAAACCACTGACAAAATTATATACACGAACCGAACCATTGACAACATTTTATGTTAAACTCAGTTCATGGAGACTGTTTATAGCCAAACAATCATGACGATTTTGACCAATCTTGTCCTAGCTTCAGTACGATATTTTTCACAAATATTTTTATTGCAAAAGCTGTATCACTGAAACTTCTCTTTCAAAAACATAGCAATACAACTGACATATTCTTTTCGTCCTGAATTGCACAGAGTGAAAGGGTATTTTAGATAAAGAATAACCATTATCTCAATATATTTTCTTATATCCTCCATTGATACCCTAGGGAATTTTTTAAACTCTGTATTTTGTAATGACATCAGGTTAAGTACTATTTCTGAGAGAACCATGGTTGCAGTTGGACCATGTTGTACTAATGTAACATTTTATCTTATAGAATTACTTATTATTGTATGTTAACCAATTATCTTCAATGAATGCATTATAAAATAAGGACACTGAAGATGAGAAACACTGTTGTGAGTGTCTGTATGCTTCATTTGTGGAACAGATAATCTAGGGAAATATCATTAATCTCTGAATAACAGATATAGTTTATTGCCCACTGAGAAATACGGACATAATAAAATGTACACTGTAAAAATTCTGCAGTTAGTATGTAATGATGCATACAGATATTTTTAAAACTTCATTGTCTCAGCTTTTCATTTCTACTTTGTTGGTTTTTGCTCCAGTGAGAGAGAGAGAGAGAGAGACAGTACATCAGTGAAGAATCTCAGACTCAATCTTACAATGTCAGGACCGAATATATGACCTATACGTCAACGGAGCAATGTTTTTATTTTTCCAAAGTGTGTTATTTTCAGATATTTTGTTACAGGATGGACTTGACTCTGTGTAACTAAAAGGTTCTTTTGTTTGCAACATTAGAAGAAAATCTTGGTTTTATTATACAGATCTTGGAAGGTTTTTTAGCTTCATTTCTTGCTTTTCACAGGGGCATTGGTAAAGTGTCATTCTAATCTGAGAAGTGGCTATCTAAGAAAATTGTTCTTTTGTACTTGGCAGATTTACTCCATCTGTGTATTAAGAATAATATCTGTTAACTATCCTGACAAAAATAAATTTTGCTTCCTGTTTACTCATATTAGCATTGGAGAACCAATACAATTATGGGAGATCAAGCTAGATGGTACATCATCAACAGAATTATTAACCAAGTAAGAACTCATCTTGATTAAGTTGACAATGAGTTTGCAGTGCCGGCAACTAGAAAATGCATATTTTTACTGTAAACTGAGAATATCTGATCTACATGTTACTGAGACACAATAAATATAGCACCCCACAATGCCATTTGTGAGCTGAACTGTACATTCATAACAGATACGCTAATATTATTTGTTAGATCACATGGAGACTTGTGATTGAGTTACTGAGTTGTAGAAAAAGCTAAACTAGGGAAACTTTAGAAAGAAGAAAACAGTAAGGGAGTCTGTAATAGAAGAGTTCAATTTAATGCACTGTTTTGACTCTGTTTTCCTAAGACTGTCACTATGGAGAAAATTTTCAAAGGCCAGGATCCATGCGATAACGGCACCTACAGTTTGCAGAAATAATACTGCATTCACTCACACTTCTGTGCACACCTTTAGTAGTTTAATACCTCTGTGCACAAGTGTCAGAATTTACATCTACAAATCCCATTGACTCCAGTGGTCTTCTCAAAAACCCTTCTGCTTTATAGAGCAATCAGGGTAATTAAAGTGCATATGCACGTATTAGGATTTTTAAGGTACATGTTCAGGTGTTTGCACCTGCCAAGTCTGAGCACATGTACATGCCTGCACACAAAGGATGACATAGTTGATGCTCTTTTGAAATATAGTGACATCCGTAGATCATATACTCACAACAAACTTTGCAAAAGTTAGAAGAAAAGGGACACTTTGGCAAACCAGGTTATACTTACCATTGCCTTTTTTCTGCTCTTTTTTGAATGCAAAATTCCATTATGGATGGCAGTCTTGTGAAAATGGAATCATTCACATCAAAGGCTTTTTAAAAAATTGTATTTTAAAATATTGAAATCCCTAATGAATAATTTAGGAAGAATGGATCGTTCCTTCCTGTTAGGCTTCATATTAGAGACTGAGACCTTCTACACAACCTAATTAATTAGTAATGATAATGAGAATTGCATTTCTTATCGACTCTCAATTCAGTTAGCAAATTTTAATCTAGCACTAATTTTCTGCTTGGAAAATTTACTGCTTTCTATGCACCTCATTTAGTGAAAGATTATGAATTTTAAGCAATGAGGACTGCTTATATTTTGTGTTAACATTAAGAAATGTATATTCCATGTCACAGGAGTGCAGAAGTCTATTTTCACTTCTATTAATATTACAAATCTAATTTTGTTATATGAGCCAATCATGTAAATTCTCCAAATGTTGTTCTGAACTTGGAAAGATAGCAGTGAAACGATGGAAAATACATTTTAGGTAATCTAGTCCATTCACCTCCCAATGGAGGACTGTTTCCTGAACTACAACATTGCATGTTTGATACAAAGCCCACTGAAATCAATGGAAAGACTTCTTCTGATGACTTCAAAGGCTGTTGGAACAGGCCCCTATTGTCTTCTCCAGTCTGGGTTTTAATGCCTAAGCAATTGGGCTGCCATTAGTTCGCTGGGAAGATTATTTCACAAGCTAATTTTGTGAGTTACATTAAATAACAAATCCATTGTAAACCCATTGACTATTTTGATACTGAATCACAACACAACGCCATCCCTTACTAAATTGAATTAAAGTACTTCATGATTACCTGTCCCAAACTTCCCTAATATTCTTACATTCTCAGTCAGTCCTTTCCTGTCATGAATTGCTCTGCAATGTCTTCTCCTCTGGTTGGAATCTCTAATTTCTTGATCACAAATCTGTCTATTGTATAATTTAGGAATCTCTTTGCTACATGTTTGACCCGTATGGATTACCCCAAAGTTATCTCAGTCATTAACATTTCGTTGGAATTGTCTATCCTATCTGATGATCAGTAGCAGGTGCTTCTAGTTGTTTCTCCTTTGTTTTTCATTTTTGTATCCTTTACTCTCTCTTTAGCAGCACTGTAAATAACTTTTGCTTTGAACAGTAACATTCACTACTTCTCTCTATACATTCCACCATTCTTTACTGATATTCCAGCATCGTCCCACAAAGTTTTAGTTTTGGCCACTAGAATTTAATCTTGTTTGTGTCCCGTACTCTTTGAATTAGCATACAGAAACTTTAGTGTCTTCTAATTCACATTGAGATGCCCTTATCTAAACAACACAATGCAGATATCTTGGTTCTGTTAACCCTTTGTGTTCTTTTTGACACTTATATCCTTCTACTGATGTATAGTCATATAAACAAATATCAAATTCACCAAAGATAATCCTAAATACACTGTTTTTATTAGGTAATGGTTCAGTGGATTATTTGATAGCTTTTGTCTCTGGAAACTTTGTTTATTTTCCTAGCTATAATATTAAATTTATTATTCAAGTAATTGCAAAATGGCATCATATGGTCTTAGGCTGATACTGCTATTGACGTTTTTGGGCAGTGGATGACTGGTCCTTTTTTAAAAACAACAACCAGTCAGTCGCAAATTAACCACAAACTAAGATGAACTGACAATCTGTGCTCAAAATATAACTGGATTCGTCCTGACTATGAATGACATTTCCTCTCATGAAATTAAACAGTGTTTCTTTTATGTAAAGGTTGCAAGTTATTGTTAGTGGTGATGGCAAGAAAGATTCCTGAGAGACTTCTTCCTCTACTACTCTCACATCCCGATAGGCCAATATGGTGGATGGCTCACTGTGGTACATATTTTAATGTTCTGTATATTTTAACTTTTCATCCATTTCATGTTTTCTGCAGAAATTTCAGAGGCAAGACATCCATCACAATAACATGCCTGGAATTACTGAGACTTCTGTGGTTTAGTTTCTGCTGTTTGGGTGTCATAGTTGTCTTGTTTTTGTTTAATATCTGACTTTCAAAGCCAGGTTTGATAAGCTTAAAAAGTAACCTCTACGGATGTGAGTTAAACTCTTCCATTGCTTATATTCTAGAGCTGTCCAAATAAAGGCAGAAATCAAAATGTGGAATATTTTGTGGGTCTGGGTGTTTTTTTGGATACCTTTAAGAAAAACTCATTCATCACATTTTGTAAATTAAAACCCCTCCACAAAACTGAACATTTTCTTTTGTCTATAAATTTATGTATCAATTTTTAGTTTGACTTGAACTGGCCTAAATGGGTAAATGTCCAGAACAGATAGCCTGTCCTCACTATGCCCTGGTATTACTGATATAGATATATCATAGAATCACAGAGTTGTAGGACTAGAAGTGACTTCAAGAAGTCTTCTAGTCCAGTCCCCTGCACTCAAGGCAAGATTAAGTTTATCCTCTAGACCATCTCTGACAGCTGCCTAAACTGCTCTTAAAAATCTCCTATGATGGAGATTCCACAACCTTTATTATTGTGCTTTATTTATTCCAGTGCTTACATCCAGACAGTTATGAAGTTTTTCTAATGTCCAACCTAAACCACCCGTGCTGCAATTTGAGCCCATTGTTTCATGTAATGTGGCACCCAGAACTGGAAACAATCTTCCAGCTGAGGCCTGGGTAGAGTAGAGCAGAAGAATTACTTCTCATGTCTTGATTACAACACTTCTGCTAATACATCTCAGAATGATGTTTGGGGTTTTTTTGCAACAGTGTTACACTGTTGACTCATAAGAACATAAGAATAGCCATACTGGGTTAGAGCAAAGGTCCATCTATCCCAGTATCCTGTCTTCCAACAGTGGCCAATGCCAGGTGCCCAAGAGAGAACGAACAGGTAATCATCAAGTGATCCATTCCCTGTCCCTCATTCCCAGCTTCTAGCAACAGAGGCTAGGGACACCATCCCTGCCCATCCTGCCTAATAGCCATTGATGGACCTATCCTCCAGGAATTTATCTAGTTCTTTTTTGCACCCTGTTATAGTCTTGGCTTTCACACCATCCTCTAGAAAAGAGTTCCACAGGTTGACTGTGTGTTGTGTGAAGAAATATTTCCTTTTGTTTGTTTTAAACCTGCTGCCTATTAATTTCATTTGGTGATCCCTAGTTCTTGTGTTATGAGGAGTAAATAACACTTCCTTATTTACTTTCTCCACACCAGTCATGATTTTATAGACCTCTATCATATCCCCCTTTAGTCATCTCTTTTCCAAGCTGAAAAGTCCCAGTCTTATTAATCTCTCCTATATGGAAGCCGTTCCATACCCCTGATCATTTGTGTTGCTCTTTTGTGAACCTTTTCCAATTCCAATATATCTTTTTTGAGATGGGGTGACCACATCTGCACGCAGTATTTAAGATGTGAGTGTACCATGGATTTATATAGAGGCAATATGATATTTTCTGCCTTATTATCTATCCCTTTCTTAATGATGCTCAATATTCTGTTTCCTTTTTTGACTGCTCCTGCACACTGAATGGATGTTTTCAGAGAACTATCCACAATGAATCCAAGATCTCTTTCTTGAGTGGTAACAGCTAATTTAGACCCCATCATTTTATATGTATAATTGGGATTATGTTTTCCAATATGCATTACTTTGCATTTATCAATGTTGGCAGCAGATCACTGACTTTTCTCCATATGACTGACATGTACAGTCCAATTGGGTGTCTGAGAAAGATTTATTTCTTTGAGAGATACCACTAGCATCCTTAAGAAATCCAAAAGTCTAAGGTTATTCACCTGTTTTCTATTAAGAGATCTCTTATATGCGACGATCAATTAGCATATCTTAGTTTGAATGCATATCAAGTTCAAACTTAGACCTCAGAATAAAACAACATTCCAGATCACAGCTCAGACTGAATTAGAGTTTATTACCAAAAAAGAAACTAACAGTCTCAGGTGCTTTATCCACACTGTGTATGTCTATAGTTTGATCCAGTCAATATTGTTATTGTACTGTTCCTGGACCATTAAAACTGAATTCCTATTTTAAGAAGTGTTGTTTTTTTTAATGCTTCACAGACTAGAGAATGAACACTGAATCATTTCTGGGATCATCCAGTGTAAAGCAGAACTAGGTGAAGTGGCTTGGATAAATACAGTCTGAACTTTCATCCATCCTTTGAATTAAGCCTTTTAATCTCCTTTATCCCTGAATTTAACAATTGTGTCATATTCTGCATGCAGAACTAGAACATGGAACATCATATGTGAGGCATTAATTCCTTCACCAGTCTTCCTCACTCATTCCTACCTAGGATTGCCAACACTGTATTTAAAAATAAGAGACTGTTTTCTCAGCACCCCCACCTACTCATCCTGCCAATATTATCATCATTATTAATAAATAATAATACATGATAATAATAAGAACTCCTCACCTACATTCGCAAGAGGTATTTCTTGCTGCTCTTTGCAGCATTCAGCAACTCCGTATCTTGTTGTACAGAGATGAAAAAATAAGGGATGTCCCTTGTAATAAGGGACTGTTGGTAACCCTACTCCTACCATTAGCGCATCTTGCCATTTGAGTCATGCCAGGCACATTCTGCAACTCCCTACTCATCTGATAACCCCTCTGCAACTCCATCTTACTGCATGACTCATCTCTTCTAGAAGTCTCTCTGGCCTGAAAAGGCCATTTAGCTAAAATCTGGTACTGGGTCTTTCTTATACTGGATCTTCTGGAGGTGGACAGCTATCCAAAGGAGAGTTGCAGATTGCTAGGTATTCCCCAAGAAGACAGCCTGGGTCATGGTAACACCCAGACAGTTTTAAAGGATGTTTTGTTTTGCAAGGGCAAGTGCTGTGCTTGGGAACTCAAATGGTTTAGATAAGATTGTTTATCAGATCTGACCCTTCTGAAAACAACCTCTTCCCTAGCTCTGTATGAACAGAATTATACATTACATGACTGGAAGAAACAGTTACTCTAAAGACGGTCTTTGTTTACCAAAAGATATGTAGCAGATGAGCTGTGGGTTCTTCCGGCATCCAGAATGCAAACCATAATCTCAACAGCAGGCACAGAGCCACTTGTACTCAGTACATACATTATGATGCCATTTCAGGTTCCTGCTAACTTTAACAGCATACTGATACACTGCAGTAGCTTTACTACTACTGTTTGTAGAAAGCACATTACATTAAACAGTCTAAAACAATCCTAGAGAAAAAACCCGACATACATATCCCTTTCAGCAAGCATCTTCTATTTCAAACTGCTGAAAAATGAGATAAATGTCATATGACAAACTGCTGATGTTCTAATAATAACACTTCTTTAAAATCAGTGAATTACATACTGTTGCATGTATTCAGACCACAATTGTAATACACTGTGTGCAATGTGTATGAGGGCCAGTTCAGAATGTGATGCCAATTTTTAAAAAGGGCTCCAGAGGTGATCCCGGCAAATACAAGCCAATAAGCCTGACTTCAGTCCTGGGCAAATTGGTTAGATTTTTAGAAAGTTTTCAACAAGGTCCCTCATGAAAGGCTCTTAAGCAAAATAAGCTGTCATGAGATAAGAGGGAAGGTTCTCTCATGGATTGGTAACTGGTTAAAAGATAGGAGACAAAGGGTAGGAATAAATGGTCAGTTTTTGGAATGGTGAAAGGTAAATAGTGGTGTCCCCCAGGGGTCTGTACTGGGACCATTACTATTCAACATATTCATAAATGAACTAGAAAAGGGGGTAAACAGTGAGGTGGCAAAATTTGCAGACGATACAAAACTACTCAAGATAGTTAAGTCCAAAGCAGACAGTGAAGAGCTAAAAAGGGATCTCACAAAACTGGGTGACTGGGCAACCAAATGGCAGATGAAATTCAATGTTGATAAATGCAAAGTAATGCACATTGGTAAACATAACCCCATCTATACATATACAATGATGGGGTCTAAATAAGCTGTTACCACTCAAGAGAAAGATCTTGGAGTCATTGTTGATAGTTCTCTGAAAACATTCACTCAATGTGCAGCGGCAGTCAAAAAAAGTGAACAGAATGTTGGGAATCATTAAGATAGATTTCATTTGGTGATTCCTAGTTCATGACTGGTGCGGAGAAAGTAAATAAGGAAGTGTTATTTACTCCTTCTCATAACACAAGAACTAGGGGTCACCAAATGAAATTAATAGGCAGCAGGTTTAAAGCAAACAAAAGGAAGTATTTCTTCACACAACGCACAGTCAACCTGTAGTACTCCTTGCCAGAGGATGTTGTGAAGGCCAAGACTATAACAGGGTTCAAAAAAGAACTAGATAAATTCCTGGAGGATAGGTCCATCAATGGCTATTAGCCAGGATGGGCAGGGATGGTGTCCTTAGCCTCTGTTTGCCAGAAGCTGGGAATGGGCGACAGCAGGGCCGGCTCTAGGCACCAGCAAAACAAGCTGGTACTTGGGGCGGCACATTTTTAGGGGCGGCATGGCCGGCGCCAGAATGCCGCCCCTAAAAATGTGCCCCGGCCGCCCTAGCTCACCTCTGCTGCCGCTCGCGCGCCGCTACTCGCCCTCCCTCCCAGGGAGAGCCTGGGAGGGAGGGGGAGAAGCGGCGCCCGCGCCGTGGCCACTCGGAGTCTCCCCCTCCCTCCCAGGCTCTCGAACCTGGGAGGGAGGGGGTGATCCCGAGCGGCCGCGGCGCGCGAAACAGTAGTTTCGCGCGCCGCTGCTCTCCCTCCCAGGCTTGAGAGCCTGGGGGGAGGAGGCAGGGCTGGGGATTTGGGGAAGGGGCGGAGTTGAGGCAGAGCGGGTAATTAAAAAATGGGGGGGGGCGGCCAAAATTGTTTTTGCTTTGGGCGGCAAAAATCCTAGAGCCGGCCCTGGGCGACAGGGGATGGATCACTTGATGATTACCTGTTCTGTTCATTCCCTTTGGGGCACCTGGCATTGGCCACTGTTGGAAGACAGGATACTGGGGTAGATGGACCTTTGGTCTAACCCAGTATGGCTATTCTTATGTTCTTATGAGTCAACAGTGTAACGCTGTTGCAAAAAAACAAAACAACCAAACATCATTCTGAGATATATTAGCAGAAGTGTTGGTCTGATCCAGTATGGCCATTCTTGTGTTCTTATGTTTAGTCCTGCCAGCCCTTCCATCTCTCACTGAAGATAACAGTAGCTGATGACTCAAGGCATTCCACAGCAGTAAGACCGAAATGTTCACAGGAAACCTGATTTTTTTTTTAAATGCATGTTGTTTGGAGATTACCATATTTTAATCCAGATGCAGGATCATGACATAGTAAACTCGGCAAATATCCACAAGAGTGTTAACATCAGTACACTGGTATTATGAGGAGTCCATAACAGGTGTGCCTGAAGAATAGCCTTTGGGATAAGTGCTGGATGAGGACAAAGCATAACAGCTTTAAAAGTGATCAGCTGATGAACACAAAGGACAAGCAATTTCTAGTTATCTAGCAAGGTAGATCTGCAATTACAAACCAGAACATTGTACAGGGTTTGTGCATTCAATTATTTTAAATATTATTTTAATGGAATTTTCAGATATAACATCAGAGTATTCGATTGTTACACAATTCACACCAGAGGGTATTTTATACTGCACCATGCTGTTCAGAGGTAGAAAATTCAAATGATCACATAAAACACTTGCATAATTTTAAAATAATACCTAGTATTTAACATCTTTAAAACACTTTACAAACAACATGAGATAACTAATCTTCAAAATACCCTTGAGGCATAGAGGAGTATTTTCCACAGATATATGGGGAACCTGAGGCAGAGAAGATAAATGTTTCATGAATACATGGATTTCCTGGTTTATAGCCCTGTGCTTAGATCACAAGACCATACTCTCGATTTGTTAAAGTCTTAAAACACTGGCTGGTAATATTGTTGACAGAATCACCTCTTACACTCTTACTCTCCTTCAAATTGTCTGTCCTTCATATTAGGATTTGGCATAAGAATGTATGAGTAGAAAAGAAGTAGTGAACATCCTAGTTAAGGTGGTGCATTTATTTGTGATTTTGAAAATTATGTAAATGTAAATGCAAATTAGGTGTGACAAACATGCTTCTGGCAAGTTGCCCATCCCTGCATTGCAGTCCTTGATGTTGTAAAATTGTGTGTCACTTACTTTCCATTTTGAAAACAAGGTTACACCCACCTTTTGGCAGCTACAAACTCTAGGATGTACACCCAAAGAGTGAAATCCTGGCACCATTAAAGTCAATAGCAAACCTTCCACTGATTTCAGTAGGGCCGGGACTTCACCCAAAGAGATTAAATAATTCCCTGCAATGCCTCAAAGATAGTCCAATAGGTAAATTTACAAATCCTTTCCTGGACGAAGCTGATTTTAAAAAAAACCCAACCAAACAAAAAAACCCTTGTCTCTTCTAGCTCTGCGTTAAGGACTTCTATTCCTAGACTTCTATCTAAAAATTGCTGTTTTTTTGCCTACATCTCACATTCTCTCCTACTTGCTATAACTCTGCACATATAACAGTTGGGTTCAGGAGGTTTGTATTTGCTTTCAAGGATATAGGATTATTAGACTGTGAAACATTTTGCCAAGAGAAGAGGCTGAAAGCCCATCATTTGTCTCATTTAAAACTAGACTGGACAATGCACTAGAAAACACTGTAGAGAAGACTCCTTCACTCACAGGGGATGGACTAGATCAGGGGTTCTCAAACTGGGCGTCGGGACCCCTCAGGGGGTCACGAGGTTATTACATGGGGGGTCGTGAGCTGTCAGCCTCCACCCCAAACCCCGCTTTGCCTCCAGCATTTATAATGGTGTTAAATATGAAAACAAGTGTTTTTAATTTATAAGGGGGTCACACTCAGAGGCTTGCTATGTGAAAGGGGTCACCAGTACAATAGTTTGAGAACCACTGGACTAGATGATTTTATAAGCCTTTTCCACCTCTAACTTCAGTGAATAAATGGAAACGGTTACACAACACTGCCAATATCAGGCCTGCCTGAAATGACTACAGTGTCAGGAACATCAGCACAAAAGCCAAGAGCCTGTGGTGTTACAGAAGGGGATTTGTTATTGGTTGTTGTTAAGGTCAGTGTCCGCAGATGGAATAGATGATATTGATGATTCCAGAAGGCTGATTAGATCATGTGTGTAGTGGAATCATCAGGGCCATGTGGCAGGCAATGCAAGGTTATTGGCCCATCTATGTGTTGCCCTGGGTTATGACCCAGCAATATCTAAAGTATTGTTGATAGTGAACACCTACTCATACTCCCAGAATACTTGATATAGAAGCTAGAGGTTATCACCAATTGGTAAGTGGAGAGAAATTCCCACACAACAGAGGAGAGTTCACAGGAGTACTCTTGCAAGCATCATCACATCCTGAGCAAAACCTATTGAAAAATACCCTGGAGTGGGAATGGCTACTATTTGTCAATAAAAATGCTGTGTAGGACAAGGCCATGTCACCTCCTCACACCAGTGAATGCTCAGACTGCTCTGCTTTTCCCCCCCATGATGTCTATAACCACAGCTACTGCAGCCCATTTTAACCTTATCACCTCCTTCCAACCCGTGTGATGCCTATCAAGGACTTTTCGTCTCATTGCTTCAGATGTGGCCTGCTGGTTTTCCATGTTGGGCCTCAGTGCACTGTTCTCTACAATTTGTGGGTTCCCAGGAAGTTTGATAGTGCATGGGACTTCCCATTCTGGGATTTCCTGTCAGAAATACCGGACTCTCTGATGCATGGAAGTCTTGAAGTGAAGATAGTGGCTCACCACAATCCAAGATGAAGGTTACTAAACTCCTCCGTGAGGCCAGCTGCTAATTGTTGCTGCTGGGGAACAATTGCTGTACCGGATCAGACCTGAAGTCCAGCTAGTCTCTGACATTGGCCAGAATGAGATGCTTCAGAGGAAGGTGAAAAATCTTGCAATAGGCAGATGCAGACTCATCTTCCTCCCACATCAGGTCTCCTGCTGTTAGGTGACTGGGATGTGGGCAGTCAAGCCTAGGGGTCAGAGCAGACATCAGGCCTAGTAGTTAGAGCAAGCGCCAAAGCCAGGAATAGGAGCCCAGGGTCAGAGGCCAGAGCCAAAGTCATGAATCAAAGTCAACAGTCAGAAGTGGGTTGTCTGGAGACAAGGCAGAGGCAAGGCTGGGTCCAAGGCAGGAGCGGGACTGGAAGGCAGAACAAGGCAGTAGCAAGGCTAGGATCAAGCAGGCTAAGGCTTGCAAATTGCTGCTGCTGGGTTTAAGAAAAAGATTGCTATCTTTCTCAGCCAATCAAACAGAGCATTCCACCATGAAATCTAACTGATGCAGCTCAGCTGCGGTCATCAGGCTCTTCAGAAGACTGAGTTGCAGGCCCTTATTCCTGACATGTCCAGTTAGAGATGGCTTAAACCCTGAAGGTTTAATATCCCTTCCAAAATGTGTGTTATCATTGTGACAACTCTGGATATTCTGGTTATCCATATGCTAAATTCTTAGTAACTTTCCTGCAGTGAGTATCACAATCTAATTATGTGTTGTGTGAAAAAGTGTTTCTTTTTATCAGTTTTTAATTTATTATCCTTAAGTTTCGTTAAATGCCCTCTTGTTCTTGTGTTATGAGACAGGGGAAACAGAAGTCCCTGATCCACCTTCTTTAGAGTCTAGACCATTTATTATTTTGGATGCTTTTATCACATCCCCTCTTATTCATTTCTTTTGTACTATTAACAATCTCAATCTTTTCAACCTCTCTTTGCATGAGAGTTTTTTTATGCCTCTAATCGTTCTTGTTTCTGAACCCCCTCTATTCCAGAGATATCATTTTTGAATCTGGACGGGCCAGTACTGCATGTAGTATTCTAGATGAGGCCCCACCACTGGTTCATACAATGACATCAGAATACTCTCCGTATCATTCAACACCCCTTTCCTTATGCACCCTAACATCTTGGTAGCTTTTTTGACCACAGCTGCACATGCAGTAACGGTCTTCATTCACACCCAGGTTCTTTTAGTCAGTTGATACAGTTAATTTAGAACTGTGGAATGGTGTATGCCTAGTTTAAATGTTTCCCTCCAATGTGCATTATTTTGTATTTACACATATATTGGCATCATGCTGCCCATTCCACTAGCTGTTTACCTTTGTGGCCTCCCTACTGAAGACTTCTAGAGAGAAAAGGAGCTGTAAGGCACGATCTTCCCATAGATATTTGGGATGGGGGCATGGTCACAGAACATAAGAATGGCCATAGTGGGTCAGACCAAAGGACCATCTAGACCAGTATCCTGTCTTCCGACAGTGACCAATGTCAGGTGCCCCAGAGGGAATGAACAGAACAGGTAATCATCAAGTGATCCATCACATCGCCCATTCCCAGCTTCTGGCCAGTGATGGACATATCCTCCACGAACTTATCTAGTTCTTTTTTGAGCCCTGTTATAGCCTTGGCCTTCACAACATCCTCTGGCAAAGAGTTCCACAGGTTGACTGAGTGTTATGTGTGGAAAAAATACTTCCTTTTGTTTGTTTTAAACCTGCTTCCTATTAATTTCATTTGGTGACCCCTAGTTCTTCTGTTATGAAAAGGAGTAAGCAACACTTCCTTATTTATTTTCTCCACACCAGTCATGATTTTATAGACCTCTATCATATCCCCCCTTAGTTGTCTCTTTTCCAAGCTGAAAAGACCCAGTCTTATTAATCTCTTCTCATACGAAAACTGTTCCATATCCCTAATCATTTTTGTTTCCCTTTTCGGAACATTTTCCAATTCCAGTACATCTTTTTTGAGAGGGGGTGACTACATCTGCACACAGTATTCCAGATATGGGCATACCATGGTTTTATATAGAGGCAATATTGAGGCTCTTTTAAGAAAAAAATATGTCTCCAGAATGCTGAGTATGCATAGGCTATGGAACCTGTGTGGGCCCCAAACATTGGCTCTGCAAAAATGCTCATAAAACCAGAGGAATTATTTGTCAAACAGTTTGTTCAAAAATAAAATGAAATACACACCTTTTTATTGTATTACATTTTTGTGAACACCACAAATTCTGTTCTTCAATTACTTTCTCCCTGTCTCTTTCTTCTTTTCCTAAGCTCCTTTTATAACTTTCTTGGCATCCCTTCCAGAAGCTTCTATTACTACTCATCTATTACTTGCATCTAACAGAAGGAATCTACAGTCTACAAATCACCTCTCTTTCTTTAAGATTCTCAGCTTCTCAACCAGCAAAGTCTTAATTCCAGAACATCTTACCTGATCACTACAGGTTTACTGTTCATGTCCCACCCTTTTCCAAGTGCAAATAGGTCCTAAAGTCCCTGCTACAGTAGATGACATAGTGACAGGACACCTCAATAATGCTGTGACAGAGTCAAGGCCAGAAAGTCTGCTCTTAACACTTGTCTTGTTTCTTTTCCTTTTGTATTGGTATTTTACTCCATTTGTATCTGACTGCATAGTTGGGAGGCCCTGACTGCTACACACACACCACAACTATTGTAACTGCATGCTTAAGGCCTGCTCCTGCTCCCACTGTCTTCAATACAAACAGGAACAGGCCCCTGGCATAGCATATCCTCTGAAGGTCTACTGTGCCAAAATCTTCTGCTGCAGCTAGGAGGATTGCTGGAGTAGGGACACAGACCTGGGGACCCTACAGAAGGTTTGGAAGCTTTCCTTAAGGATGAATAAATAAGCATTTAAACCACTCTTCCAAACTCTTTGAGGCAGGCCAATCATACATTTTTTTCATTCCTGTACACTGTCTCCCACTCATTTAGTCTTCTTGTTCCTCTATCAACACACACACACGCACAAAGTAGGGTTTGTTTGTTTGTTTGTTTGTTTTTTAAATGTAATTGATGTAATTGGTTGATATCAATATAGGGCTGTCCATAAATTATGTAAGGATATGGGTGGGTGAGTGGGACCTTAATTTTGTATGTTTGTTTCAGTATTCTAAATGGGTACAAGTAGTGGGTGGGTCTTGAAAATCATCAAAAAACGTGTAGACCTATAGACAGCCCCTATGCCATACTCCTTTTCCAACCTCACTCTCTGACAAGGTCTCCCATCTGTGACAGACATTTTAGGTACATTCAGAATGACAGCAAATGAAGCGGCAGGCTGAATTTCAGCTCTTCCCCATGGATAATACACACCTTGCTGTTCAGGGAGGCAAAAAGCAATTTTCTGATGGTCCAAACTATTTTCGCTTATGGTAAAATGAAGAAAACGGCCTCAGGCAAGAATTGAAATTTTGTGGCCTGGCTCCAAAAAAGACCAACAAGACAAGAATTTGCCAGTTTTGCTATGGTTGCAAATTAGTTTTCCATACAGCTTTATTGTGGAGATCTAATCTTTACCATACTTGTATTAGTCATTTAAAATTAATTGTACACTTAAAATGTACAGTGCTAGCCTAGACTGACATCTAAATGAAAGCATAGTTCACTGGTCTTGCAGAAAGAAGCTTCCTCTGGTGAATGGGTTAAACTGCTGCTGTCAGTTTGATTATAATTAGCACAGCTGATATGCAAAGAACTGCACTGTCAGGAAATGTCACTGTCATTGAGCACTGCTCCCAGTCTGCATTCAATTTTCTGTCTGGCTCAGAAAATTTTAACAACGGGTCAGGATGCACATGTAAAAATGTAACCAATTTTCATATGCAAAAAAGCCCTCCACCTGATATTTCAATTATCATTTCAGTCTAGTGCTATACATAATTTTTGGTTGTCAATAGAGTACTATACTAAGTGCTTCTTATTTCCTTAACTCCGCCTTTCTGGCTTTTATTAGTTGCAACTAGACACTCAACATTAACATCTTTTGGTAGTTTATTGCATTTTTTAATGGCAGTTTAAAAAAAAAGAGAAAGGGAAAAACAAGGAGTTGACACACAGACACAACAGCATTTACAAAGGGTCATTCAAATACCCAGTGCTTAATTTATAATGAAAGAGGTGCTGGGGCTCAAGCAATTTTTTTACATTCATAACTGATGCCGCAAGCCCAAAGGTGCTGGGGCTATGAACTGCCAAGCCTAGAGGTGCCAGGGCTCTGCCCTGGCACAAATTAAGCACTGCAAATGCCCAACCGCATGTCATCTTCTTTTTCCTCCCTCTGCCTCTCAGTTGGAGTTCCCTAGAGTTCTGTTTTTGGCCCCTTCCTTTATTCCCCCTAATGCTTTCCTCTGACTGTCTTTATGCTCCCCTAGTCTCTTATATTTTGCTGAAGACTCTCAAATCTACCTTTCTACCCCATCCTGCCTTGCATCTCTTCATGCCTCTCTGCTACATCCTAGATTCTGTCACGTTTTATGCAGCCCTTTGTGACATTCTATGCAAACTATTTAATTAGCTAATTAGCATATAACTCTAAACTTCAATTTACGCCCCAAGCAGTAGTAGACAGAGAATATAGATGTGCACAAAACTTGGTGGATGTGACTATGGGAGGAGTGCTCTCTGATGGGTAGCTGGGTTGGGCTGTCTGGGGGTAGCTGGGTGCAGTCAGGTGGTGTCTGGGATAGGTGTCTGGAGTCCTGGGTGCTGTCTGGGTGGATGGGTAACTAGGGTCTGTCTGGAGACTATCTGGGTGGGCAGGAGCTTGATAATCTGGAAGATGAGGCTATGACTGTGGCTAAGGGAAGCATGCAGGGATAAGTGAATGGGAGCTCTGTGGGAGCTCTCTGTTGCCTGGGATCTCTTTGAGGAGCGAGTGGGCAGGATCATCTCTACCATTCCTGGAGGACTTACTCTACCGAACAAGTGCAACTGAGGTCCCTTGGTGGACAGGAAGAGCAATTACAGCTTTTACACCCAGCTCAGCTGGATATACGAGGATATGTCTGCGCTGTGGAAATGTGTGTCACATGAAATGTGACAGTTGGCAGACTTATCTCTCCTCAGGGCTTAAATAAACATGCCAAAAACGGAACTTCTCACCTTTCATCTCCTCCCTTTCACCATCACTGGTGATGCCACCACTATCCTCCTGCTGACTCAAGCTTGCAATTTTACCGACATCTCTGACCCCTCTCATGTCAGGCTCCAGACAAATATTGTCACTTTTCCTGCCATACTTAGTTGGAAAATACAATGGACGAATGTGACATACTCATGTGCCAAGCATCCTTTACTTCTATGGGATGGTGGAGATTTGGGTGGGATAGAGCTCAGCAAACTGGCCAGTTAGAATGAATGCAGTTAAATGCCCTAGCTTTTTTATAATTCACTGGAAAAGGGCCACAGAAATCAATGATATCTGAATAAACCAAGACATCTGATCATGCTGGGTAAGGAGGGATAAAGATTGCTCATCCACCCCCATATATTATTTCCTTCATCCCATACATTTTTAATATATACAGCACCGTAACACTTGACTTCAGAAGAAGTTCACATCTTCACCCTTCCAGTCCAGATACAGTACTAAGGAGTTCTCAACAGAGGGGAAAACGGTAACCAATATGATTATCTTTTCCCAGCTTGGAGAAGGGATTCAGATATGAAGACTGAGAAATATGATGCCCTTCTGTGCACAACACAGCCACTGTTAGGCAAGTAAATTAAAAGTCAGGGCAAATCTATAAACTAGTTATCTAAAGAAAATTGTACAAACCTGATGACACTAATATCTCCAGAGTGTGTTGAAGCTGTGAAGTGTAATAAAAGTGCTAAATATTATGACATCAATTATACAGTTTTCCAAACAAGTATTCTTACAGATATTAAAAGACAAGCAAGTGAATAGAATTCAGTCATCGCTAGCTTAAATATTATTTCACTAACAGAATTAATCCTGCATGCTCTCAATGTTATCAGGCCTTATTTTTATATAATTCACATCCAGGGGCTTTTTTAGGATGGACTGCTGTGAATTAAAAACATATTATTAATAATATTATTTTATTTGTAGGACAATTATCTAATACTTTAACCATCTTTTTTTAAAGAATAGTGAATAAAATTGTTCTACAAACATAGCTTAGCTCCCATTCCAGTCTGTTTGATAGGCACTGATTTTGTATGTTAATTCCTTAACAAATTATTTGAATCCTGCAGATCAATTTTCAGTGTAACGACCAAACTCCAACCCAGGAAAAAGAAAATATGATTGCCTTAAATCTCATACATGCAGACTCCCGTAGGACTGGAATACAGATGAGCTACAAGTGAAACACTTGCATCACCAGACTGCCCAAAGCAATTTTCCGGTATGCCCCCATCCCTCAGGACATATTTTACTCCACCTTTACTATGTGCCTAACACGATTTACATGTTAATGAGAAGTGACAGGAACTAAGTAATTAGGAACTAAGTAATTAGGAAGCAAGGCTCTAGCCTTGCATGCATTTTAAATACTGTATACTGTAACTCTGGAATAAATATTCAGCCCCTTTCCTCATTTTCTTCCTAATTAGACAGCTGAATTAATTCATTCTTTATAACTCCAATATACCTTCCATAAGTAGGTAATTACAAAGAAATATATAAATACAATAAGCAGTGTCTGGGTGGCCACTCTCAGCTCTGTTATACTTGGTAATTATTTTTATTATTATATATTGTTTATTAAGAATTGACAGGACATTTAGGGCTGTACAAAACACAGAGAAGAAACAGCTCCTGCACTAAGGAGTGTACAAGCTCATGTCCTGTCTATGCAAAGCAGCAGTGGCTTCCATTGGCATAAGTAATGATGCAACCCCCGAATTTCAATTTACTGCACCAACATGAAGTGATGGGCTGAGTGATTCATTCCAATAATTTACCAGATTAAGTGACATTAGTGTAAACTCTGCTTTATATTGGTGTACCTCCATTAAGCGTTTTACACTGGTGTAACTTATAGTTACATTGGTTCAAATGTTTCTGGTGTGGACAAACCCTATGAATCTGATCCTGAAATGTGTCAAGTATCAGAGGGGTAGCCTTGTTAGTCTATATTCACAAAAACAATGAGGAGCCTGGTAGCACATTAAAGACTAACAGATTTATTTGGGCATAAGCTTTTGTGGGTAAAAAAACCCACTTCTTCAGATGCATGGAGTGAAAATTACAGATGCAGGCATAAATATACTGACACATGAAGAGAAGGGAGTTACTTTACAAGTGGAGAACCAGTGTTGACAGGGCCAATTCAATCAGGGTGGATTTGATCCACTCCCAATAATTGATGAGGAGGTGTCCATACCAAGAGAGAGAAAATTGCTTTTGTAGCGAGCCAGCCATTCCCAGTCCCTATTCAAGCCCAAATTAATGGTGTTAAATTTGCAAATAAATTGTAGCTGTGCAGTTTCTCTTTGAAGTCTGTTTTTGAAGTTTTTTTGTTGAAGTATGGCTACTTTTAAGTCTATTATAGAATGTCCCGGGAGATTGAAGTGTTCCACACGAGGATGGACTACGAATTTTCAGGAACAGCATCCCCGATGAGGCTACGGCACACCTGGTGGCTGAACTTTGTGACTTTGTCCTCACCCACAACCATTTCAGATTTGGGGACAACTTATACCTTCAAGTCAGCGGCACTGCTATGGGTACCCGCATGGTCCCACAGTATGCCAACATTTTTATGGCTGACTTAGAACAACGCTTCCTCAGCTCTTGCCCCCTAAC
This sequence comes from Emys orbicularis, assembly GCF_028017835.1. Taxonomy (NCBI): domain Eukaryota; kingdom Metazoa; phylum Chordata; order Testudines; family Emydidae; genus Emys; species Emys orbicularis. The sequence continues at coordinate 26,097,025 of NC_088683.1, read as the reverse complement.
GCCTCTCCTCTACCTGTGCTACATTGATGACATCTTCATCATATGGACCCACAGGAAGGAGGCCCTTGAAGAATTCCACCTGGATTTCAACAATTTCCACCCCACCATCAACCTCAGCCTGGACCAGTCCACACAAGAGATCCACTTCCTGGACACTACAGTGCAAATAAGTGATGGTCACATAAACTCCACCCTATACTGGAAACCTACTGACCGCTATACTTACCTACATGCCTTCAGCTTCCATCCAGGACACATCACACGATCCATTGTCTACAGCCAAGCCCTAGATATAACCGAATTTGCTCCAATCCTTCAGACAAACACCTACAAGATCTTTATCAAGCATTCTTAAAACTACAATATCCACCTGGGGAAGTGAGGAAACAGAATGACAGAGTGAGACGGTACCCAGAAGTCACCTACTACAGGACAGGCCCAACAAGGAAAATAACAGAACACCACTGGCCATCACGTACAGCCCCCAGCTAAAACCTCTCCAGCACATCATCAACAATCTACAACCTATCCTGGAAAATGATCCCTCACTCTCACAGACCTTCGGAGGCAGGACAGTCCTCGCTTACAGACAGCCCCCCAACCTGAAGCAAATACTCACCAGCAACTACACACCACACCACAGAAACACTAACCCAGGAACCAATCCCTGTAACAAACCCCGTTGCCTACTCTGTGCCCATATCTACTCTAGCGACACAATCGGAGGACCCAACCACATCAGCCACACCATCAGGAGCTCATTCACCTGCACATCTACTAATGTGATATGCTTTACCACATTATATCCAAATTCATGCTATATCAGGTCGCGTTATATCAGGGTAGAGGTGTATTTTGTATTTCAAGCCTTCTATCCAAGGATTACAATGCTATTTATGGACATTACTGAGCCCTTGCAGAGTGTGGAAGTAATATCAAACCTATTGTATAGGTCATGAAACTATAGCCCAAGGAGAGTAAGTGACTTGCCCAAGATCACCCAACAAATTTGATTTTCTGAACTCCAATTCTGTGCCCAACCTTCTGATCCAAGGTGTCTGGCAAGCAGAGTTTAAAACTCCTGAAGCTATATCAGTGGAGTTCATAATCACATAATATAATAATAATAATGCTTTGCACTCTATGGCTTCATGTCAAAATACTTCACAAATATGGTGCCTATTTACGATTATTTGAATTGAAATAAAAGAAATATAAATTGATTAAACATCACCACACTTCTCTGAGGAAATATTAAGAGAACATAATGAGGCCTTTCTTGGTGGGAGCACCCAACATGCTGGGAAGTGATACATTCTTGAACATGGAGACCCACATTAATTCAGGCGGCATCTTAAATGGAGCTCAGAAGAAGAAGGGGAAAAAGGACACAGAGAAAAAGGAGAGAAAATAAAAGTGAGAGAGAAAATGAAATGAAGAAAATACAGAAAATTATAGGGACAAAGAATGAGATAACAAGAGAGAAGGGAATAAAGGAGGAGGGTAAGGCAGCAAATTTCTTTAAAGGTTAAAAATATTTCAATTATTCATATATGTAAAAATATTTTATTTATTTTAAATATAATAAGTGTGTGAGTGAGGGGAAGTAACCGGCACAAAATCAATGTACATTTATATAACTGTATATATGTATTTGCAAAATGGGGGTAGCTGTTGTGTTCCTGGTAAACTGCCATCAGAACTCTCAGTACTGCAAAACTTTACCCTGCAATTTGTGTGTGATAGCTATTAAAGAAACTATAGAGGCGGTGTTAGAAGAACTATCCCTTTGATACAGGATACCCTGAAGAAGGAATAACAACCACCACCCCAGCAATATACATTGTGTTTTCTTTATGTTGCAACTGAAGATATCAATTTGTGTTTGCTAGCAGTGAACCTTTAATACTATCAGTTCCACTGCATTGTTCCCCCTGACCACATGGGGAAAATGGCAGCGCAGACTTGGGGCAAAAAATATATATAGTTGGGGATTGGTCCTGCTTTGAGCAGGGGGTTGGACTAGATGACCTCCTGAGGTCCCTTCCAACCCTGATATTCTATGATTCTATGATTCATGGCCACAATTACATGCGGGAGGCTGGAGATTCACAGGATGAGATATGAACAACCTTACAAATTTCAGGCCATGTGCAGTAATCCCTGTTGTCTCTACAGGTCTTTCATTTTTTCTCCCACTACTGGCAGCCTCCTGCATGGTCACACTATCATAAGCTCCCCTACTGGCAAAAGTGTTTACACTGAGTGCATGCAGTGAGTTAACAATGCTCTGAGTAGCATTGACTTACACAAGCCATTTCTGTTCCAGTTAGGCTGCTTTAGGAGGGGATCACACTGTGTAGTGTACACATTGCCAGACTCTTTCCTTTCAATCCTTCTCAGGCCACTGGCCACTATGTCCTTATGCTGCATAACCCTTTGATCTGTATCCATGCATTACAGGCATGGAGACACTGCTGGTGAATACAGAGTGTTAGAGGATAATATTCCTTCTCTGACTGAGGGCCACTGACTACCAAGCTGTCATGTCTTGGAAGCCTTCTCCTTATGGTTCAGGATGGCCTTGTGACCCCAAGTTCACCCCAGAGCACAAAATCCGGGAGTGTTTTGAGAGGCTTAAGCAGTATTGAGAGGTCTCTAAGCATTCACTAAGGGGCTTTATGATATATCTGACACAGCAATCAGGACTTCATGGCCATTACCACAAAGGCACTGTTCGTGATGCAGAGACTGATGCCCAATCAACCATATTGTTTGTACACGTTAGGCACTAAGATACAGTGGCGATGAGGGCAGCATAAGAAACTAAATAGAACAGAATGGATTTCGAATAGAATCGCTTGTGCCAAAAATCACATTTCACTTTCATCTCTCTCAAAAGCAATGTAGTATTTATACATTTTCTGTCAATGTATTTCTTTATACTCAAGGGGTAGCCATGTTAGTCTGAATCTAGAAAAACAACAAGGAGTCTGGTGGCACCTTAAAGACTAGCAGATTTATTTGGGCATAAGCTTTCATGGGTAAAAAAGAAGTGGGTTTTTTTACCCACGAAAGCTTATGCCCAAATAAATCGGTTAGTCTTTAAGGTGCCACCAGACTCCTTGTTTCTTTATACTGTGCTCATAGTATCAGATACCATAGTATCTGAGTCCCTATTAGGAATATTTGAAGAAGAAAATCAATGGAGACCTAAGATATAGCCAAAGATCAACATAATTGCTCAGTGAGTCAGTCAAGCCATTCCCTATCCCAAATTACATACACCAAATATGTGGGGAAACAGACAGCAGTATTAAAGTCAAAACTAACTTACTGGTATAGGCCTTTCTAGCAGATTCTTTCTTAATTCCGCTAGCCAGACAAGCATAAATTGAAATCTGGGTAGTCACCAAAAAAGAAATGGAAGTTAAAACATGAATTCTTCGTTTGAACTCTTGCTTTGACCGGTAGTGTCTTACCTTTTCTTTTTCATGTAAGCAGGGCCGGTGCTTCCACTAGGCGACCCTAGGCGGTCGCCTAGGGCGGCAGGATTTGGGGGGCGGCATTTTGCCGCCCTCGGCGGAAATTCGGCGGCGGGGGGTCCTTCTGCTCCGGGTCTTCGGTGGAAATTCGGCGGCGGGTCCTTCACTCGCTCCAGGACCTGCCGCCGAAGTGCCCCGAAGACGCAGAGCGGAAGGACCCCCGCTGCCGAATGCTCAGAGGAGGAGCGCTGCTGCCTAGGGCGGCAAAAACCCTGGCACCACTCCTGCATGTAAGGCATCTAATAAGTCAACTTGACCACCCCTTCTACATATGAAATGGCTTCGGGGGACCTGCATAACAGTCACAAACATACGCTGTAGCTAACTCTGCCTTTTAGGATGTTTACTACATTATTTTTCAAGAACGAAGAGTGGCTGCATAACAGGAAGACTGAAATAGGGAAAAATATGATCGTTTTAGAAGGCGCTTAAGCCAATAAGTAGACAAAATAAAGGTGCAGGATTTACTCAGTATTTACTCAGCATTTGTGCAGGAGCATTTCTATAAATTAACCCAAAGCTCACATCTCATAATTCACTTGACAGTTTATCAGCCCTGGAAATGAATGCAGGCAATTTAGATGAAGGATGAAGGCAGTGGCTTCAAAGCTCTGCTAGGCAGCTCAAAAATATTTCCTGAGCTTAAGTTCTTAGTGTTCTAAAGGTTAATGGTCTCCAATCTCTCTTCCACTCGGTTTTATTAGTGTAAAAATCAGTCTGCAACTCTACTCAGGGTGCTGCACAAGAAAGGCAAACAGCATTAAACATAGCTGTTTTCAAATCAAGTTATTTTGTTATGTTTGGATAGGGATGGATAGGCTTATGGGTGTCCTAAAACCACTGTCTGGAATAAAATGGACTTGGGGGTGAAAATACCAAATTTAGATCAGCTTGTATTACTGGTCTGCTAGACACTGTCAATATTTAAATAACGTTAAATTTTAAAAGTCTTAAAACATAAAATCAATAATACCCTCAGAACTAGACACGAAACTGACATCCAATCAGTTAAAAATAGTTTAAAGTCGTTTCGGGTACTATACCCATTGCTGACTCCCCATGCAGATATCTGTGGTTTTGCAGTCAGAAGTCCAGATTACAAACGTCTTACTTACATTATTAAGCAGTTACTCACGCAGAGTCCCATTGACTTCAAATGTAATTCTTCATGTGACTAACAGTTCACAAATGTAAGTGCTTCAAAATTTGACTCATTTTCCTACACTCTAAGGGAGAGATTCCACCAAGCTTACCCACAGTGACTAGTTCTTTACTCCTGTGTAGCTCCAATGATATCGGATGAGGAGGGTTCTATTTACAATGGTTAAGGGTGGCAGAATACAGCCCTACATTTTTTTTGCTATAAGAAAGACACCCACATATAAGGAACACTGATAAAGCAATCATATAGGGGAAATCACCCAAATCTCTGTACACAAAGTGCAGCTGGAAGCTGCATCTTTCAAAGGATAGATAAAATGAAGGAATTAACATCACCATGTAGGGATAATAACCTTGTCATTCTGCATAAATTCATTATGCGTAGCTACCTACCTACTACCTACGTTCCACCTGCAATTTCACATGGATATAATATTCTTCATTTCCTATCCTAAATTGTTGTGTAATGTTGCTGTGTCCTCTTAAACTGCTGTGGTTTCTCTCTCAGATGCTGTGTGAATGATTCCTGGATATGCTACAGTTTGTAAAACACTTTGTGATTCTTTGGATTAAAAGTTACAATATAAAATGTGAAATATTGTTATGGTGAAAGTCACCAGATGGTGCTATTACACAGTGTCTTACCAGTTATTACACATAGTCTTACCAGTTATTTTTCTCAGCATGCGAACACTATTCTGTCTTTGAAGAAATACTTGTATTGTTGCTAGTTTTGTGACTTTTTTTGGAGGGCGGGGGCTGTTGCAAGCAGAAAGGGAGTTTGCTCTCTGTCTTAATCTCTTTAACTAGACAATTCTTGGGGCCGAATTGCTTTCTGGGAAGCGGACATCGGTGTCTTGGCTGAAATTTCTGAAAGATGGGATTGTCTGCATTAGAGTTTGTGAGTACCTCTACTGAAGAACTGGTGCATATACCATAAAGAAAAATAAGGGATTGGCCACACATTGGGGCAATGCGCACTATAGAAATGTGATTTCTAAAGCGTGCTAACATGTTGAGCATTAATTGGTCCATGTAGATCCTACAGGTGTGCAATATATTTCCTAATTATATGGGATAGCTCAGTGGTTTGAGCATTGGCCTGCTAAACCTAGGGTTGTGAGCTCAATCCTTGAGGGGGCCATTTAGGGAACTGGGATAAAAATCTGTCTGGGATTGGTCCTGCTTTGAGCAGGGGTTTGGACTAGATGACCTCCTGAAGTCCCAACCAACCCTGATATTCTATAAAAAAAAAAATTATTTTTTTTGAGGGGAGAGATAGCTCAGTGGTTTGAGCAATGGCCTCCTAAACCCAGGGTTATGAGTTCAATCCTTGAGGGGGCCACTTAGGGATCTGGGGCAAAATCAGTACTTGGTCCTGCTAATGAAGGCAGGGGGCTGGACTCGATGACCCTTCCAGTTCTATGAGATAGGTAATCTCCATATGCATGTCCATATTATCAAACAACAAGAAATATGTGCAATTACTGCTGGATATAGTTCGAAACAATTTAAGAGAAATAAAGTAAGAAAATGCGTAGATTTTAAGGGTCTGGTATGGTCATCTAGTCTGACCTCCTGCATAACACAGGCTATACAATTTCACAATAATATTATCAAACAAGAAATATGTGCAATTACTACGGGCTCTATTTCAAAACAATTTAAGAGAAATTAAACTTAAAGATAATTTGCATGGGAAATGATGGCGTGAACATGAAAAATAGGCAAAAATCTATTTGTAGGTACATAATAATGTGTTTTAGATATACAATAAATTGATTTTTATGTGTAATAGAATGAAAGGTGTGCAACCATTGATTTTTTTAGGTGGAAAACCTAAAATTGACAGGAAGGATGCCCTTGTGGTTAAAATACTGGACTAGGAATCAGGAGATCTATGTTGGATTCCAGGCTCTGTCACAGACTTCTTGTGTGACCTTTGGTAAGTCATTTAATTGCTCTGTATCACAGTTCCATATCTGTAAAATGGGGATAATATCACTTTTTTATTACTGGTCTATTTAGATTGTAAACTCTTAGGGGCTTCTATTTTCTGTTTATGCTCAACACAATGGGGCTCCAATATGGGTTTAGGTCTCTAGGTACTACCATCACCCTTATACTACTACTAAATTTGTGTACAATAATTGACCAATGAAAATTATGGATAGTAAGAAGATGCGTAGATTTTAAGGGTCTGGTATAGTCATCTATATGACCTCCTGCATAACACAGGCCATAGAATTTCACAATAATTCTTGCATCAAACCCATAACCTCTGATTGAGCTAAAACATATACTTTAGAAAGATATCTAATTTTGATTAAATAACTTCAAGTGACAGAGAATTCACCACTCTGGGTAAGTTGTTCCAATAGTTACTATTACAAATTGTTACCTTATTTCTAGTCTGAGTTTATCTAGCTTCAGCTTGTAGCTACTGGATCTTGTTGTACCTTTGTCTGCTAGAGTAAGGAGCCCACTACTGTCAGAAATCTTTCCCTCAGTACATACTTATAGACCATGATCAAGATCTCTTCATCTGCTCTTTTGTAAGCTAAATAAATGAGATTCTTTGGCCTCTCACTGTAAGGCAGTTCTTCCAGATCTGAAATAGTTCTTGCAGCTCTTTTCTGAATATTTTCCAAATATATTTAGGTTTTACTGAATAATTTCCTTCATCGTGCAACCACTTTTCTCTCATTCTAGTGAAAATTCAAGATGACATTTTCCAGTTAGTTCCTGTTGCAGGGATCGGCAACCTTTGGAACGCGGCTTGCCAGGGTAAGCACCCTGGTGGGCCGGGCCAGTTTGTTTACCTGCTGTGTCCACAGGTTCGGGTGATCGCGGCTCCCACTGGCTGTGGTTCGCCGCTCCAGGCCAATGGGGCAGTGGGAAGCGGCAGCCAGCACATCCCTCGGCCTGCACCGCTTCCCGCAGCCCCCATTGGCCTGGAGCGGCGAACCATGGCCAGTGGGAGCCGCGATCAGCCGAACCTGCGGACGCGGCAGGTAAACAAACCGGCCCGGCCCGCCAGGGTGCTTACCCTGGCCAGCCGCATGCCAAAGGTTGCCGATCCCTGTTCTATTGCTACCAGGTGCCAACTATAATGGGCTTTGGCAAAGATCAAAGGGTCTATTGGTATGCTGGGTCTCCAGTAGAAACTAACAAAGAACACTTGAATACAGATGACATCTAGTATAATTTCCATTAGCGGTACCAAAGTGCACACATGCACAGATTGTTTTTAATTTCCTCATTAAAATGGCACAAGCCTAGTTCTTGCAAAGACATATATATGCTTAATGTGATGCATTTAGTTTTTCCCGTTGATTTCAACTAGACCGAGACTCATGCATAACGTTAAGCACATGCCTAAGTCTTTCAAGATCACAGAATAGTTTAGATCATTACAGTTTATAGAAGAACAAAAAGCAGAACTCAGTTCCATGCTCACTATGTTGTACGGCATATATTTTATTATAGATATTCTTCTTCCTTGTGGTAATCCTATCCAACGGGGTCTGCCTCCTCCTCCCCTCCCCACACACTCTCAGAGGGAGATAGAGAGATATATAGAAAATTCAAGGCCATTCTGAAGCAATTTGACATTGGAAGTTCAGGATAAAGTTTTTCAGCAAGCTCCTGGTGTACAATTAGGATACTTAGATAAAAATGGGTGTTAATCTTTCATAAGTGTTGTTCTTTAAGATGCGTTGCACATGTCCATTCCACTCTTGGTGTGCACATGCCCTATGCATAGTTGCTGGAAATTTTTCCCTCAGAGGTACTTGCTGCGGTGTCTCAAGTGCCCTCTGCAGCCGTGCGCTGCTAGCGCCGGTATAAAGCGCCCAGCCACCCCGCATCGCCTCAGTTCCTCCTTTCCAGAAACTCCAACATCGAGGGGTAGGAGGGTGGGTCATGGAATGGACATGTGCAATACATCTTGAAGAACAGTTACAAAAGTTTAGTAACTGTTGTTTCTTCTTCAACTGCTTGCAAATGTACATTCCACTCTTGGTGACTCCCAAGCAGTAATAAAGGTGGAAGGATCAGAGTTCATGTACATACAACTCGACCAAATTTGGCATCATCCCTAGAATAATAAGTGATAGCATAATGGGAAGAGAAAGCATGAACTGATACCATGTTGCTGTTTTACAAACGTTCTGGATAGGGATTTGCACTAAAAACACAGTTGAGAACGCTTGAGATCTTGTGGAATGAGCAGTCAGGTTACTCAATGGCAAAACGCCTGACTATTCATAACAAGCATGGATACATGAAGTTATCCAAGACAAAATTCTCCATGAGGAGACTGGGAAATCTTTCATCCTGTCCGCTATAGCCAAGAACAATTGGATGGACCTCCGAAATGGTTTCGTCCTGTCTATGTAGAATGATAGAACTCGTCTAATATCGAATGTGTGTAATTATTTATTCCTCTCTGTATTAGGTTTTGGGTAAAACACAGGTAAGTAAATTGCTTGATTGCTACGAAAATCTGAAACTACTTTATGGAGGAAACTTGGATGAGGGTGTAAGTATACCTTATTTTTAAAGAAGACTGTATATGGTGGCTCTGATGTCAGGGCACGGAGTTCAGAGACTCTTCTGGGAGAAGTGATGGCAAATAGAAAAGCCACCTTCCAGGAGAGGTATAGTAAGGAGCATTTTGCTAAAGGCTCAAATAGAGGTCCCATAAGTTTATTCAGGTCCCAAGGTGGGGGGACAGGCTCTCTTAATTGAGGGTACCACCTTCGCAAGTCTTTAATGAATCTGATTGTCATGTCATTTGAAAAAACAGAATGGTTATCTACACGAGGGTGGAAACTTGATATTGCTGCTAGGTGGACCTTGATAGAGGAAATTGCTAAGCCTTGCTGTTTCAGGTGCAGCAAATAGTTGAGTATATGTTGGACGGATGAATGCATCAGTGAGACTCCGGTTTGGGAAGCCCAGACTGAGAACCACTTCTATTTTGACAGGTAAGCAGCCTTGGTGGAGGGCTTTCTACTGCTTAGTAAGACCTGATGAACTCACTCTGAGCAAGCCTGTTCATTGTGATTTAGCCATGGAGCTTCCAGGCTGTTAAATGAAGGGAACACAGGTTTGGGTGGAGCAGCCGACCGAGGTCCTGAGTGATTAAATCCAGGTGCAATGGAAGTGAGATTGGAGTCGCCACTGAGAGGTCCAGTAGAGCGGAGAACCAGTGTTGGCAGGGTCATGCTGTTAATATAACCCAGGCGTGGTCCCACTTGATCTTTAGAAACACTCTGTGTAGGAGTGGAATTGGGGGAAAAGCATAATAAAGATTCCCTTTCCAGGCTAGCAGGAAGGTGTCCATGATGGAACCCTGACTGTGGCCTTGAAAGGAGCAGAATTGGTGACATTTTCTGTTGTACTTGCTCGCAAATAGGTCTATATGGGGAGTCCCCCACTTTGGGAAAATGCCTCTGGCTACATCCGGGTGAAGAGACCACCCATGGTGACTGGAGGAAAAACCTGCTTAGATGATCTGCTAACTTGTTCTGGACCCCTGGAAGATAAGAGGCCTTGAGGCTGATTAAATGGGCTATAAACAATTCCCACAAGTGAACCGCTTCCTGACAAAGGAAAGATGAGCGAGCTATTCTCTTCCTGTTGAGGTAAAACATGGCTGCAGTGTTGTCTGTCAGAACAAATAGGTTTCTCCCTCTAATATGAGGCAGGAATGCTTGACAGGCAAGACAAACCACCCTGATCTCTTGGATATTGATATGAAGAGAGCTCTGTCAGTGACCAAAAGGTCCTGAAGTCAGAGGGGCCCCAGGAGAGCTCCCAGTTCTACGGCTGACACATCTGAGACTAGAGTCATTGACAGTTGAGGGCAGATGAAGGGAACGCCCACACAAATGTTGAGATGATCCAATCACCAATTCAGAGAAATGAGAACTTGGGAAGGTACCATGAGTACAGTGTCCAGAAGACAACTGCTTGGCGAGTACACTGAGGCCAGCCAAGTCTGGAGGTGTCTGAGGTCAAGTCTTGCATATTGTACCACATATTGTACCACAAGGTCATATGGTCTAAGAGCCCCAAACTGTTTCAGACTATTGTGACTGAATGACATTTGAGGTGTGTCACCAGGGATTGGATCGACTGGAATCGTAACTATGGGCAGAATGCCCTCGCCTGCCACAATAAACTCTATCCTCTGTACTAGACAAAGGGTAAACTTACCTGCATTGATCAGTAGGCATGGAAACTTGAATGTTGACTGGATGAGTCGAACGCTGGGTAGATTGGCCCTTGACTAGCCAGTTATCCAGGGATGGGTAGACTTGCACTCCTAATCTCAGGAATGCTGCCACTATGACCATATATTTTGTGAATACCCAAGGAACTGCGGACAGGCCGAACGGAAGCACCATGAACTGGTAATACAAAAGCTTCACTAGAAACCTAAGGAACCTTCAATGTCCTCAATATATTGACACATGGGAGTAGGCCTCTCTTAAATCAAGGGTGGTGTACCAGTCCCTGGGATCCAGAGAGGGAATAATGGATGCCAGGATGACTATGCAGAACTTTATCTTTTTGAGATACTTTTTGATTTGATTAAAGTCTAAAATAGGTGTGACACCTCCATTGGATTTCAGGATTATGAAATAATGGGAGTAGAAACTCTTCCTTCTTAAATTCTGCGGAACCTCTTCTGCAGCTCCCTCCTGAAGGAGAGATTGAACCTCTGGACCAGAAGTTCTTTCTGAGAGGGGTCCCTGAAGAGGAATGGGAAAGGGGATGAGGTCGAAATAAACTGGAGGGTATATCCCATTTCTATAGTGCTCAACACCCAATGGTCCATGGTGATGTCGGACCAAACACTGATGAAGTGGGAAAGGCGGTTTGCAAACAAAGGAAAAACAGGGTCTGGCATCATAGGAAATAGTATGGCATCCTTGAACCTCTCATCAAAATGCCTACTTAGAACCCCCTGGATGTCTGGGTGATGTCGGCATTGATGCATAGGTAGAAGGGAGAGGTATCTACACCTATACTCCCTATTCCCTTTTCTCTGCAGATCCTGACTGGTAGCTGAGGCAGAGGACTGGAGGAGTTCTTAAGGTCTGAAGTGTTTCCTGGAAGGGACTGGGATGTATAGCCCAAGGGACTTTAGGGTTGCCCTTGTGTCCTTTGGCCCATGGAACTTTGTGTCCATCTGCTTCAAAAAGGATGAGGATCCCTCAAAGAACAGGTCCTCATAAGTCTGTTGAACCTCATGCAGAAGCCCAGAGCACTTTAACCAGGAACTCCTTCACATGTTCACTGCCAAAGTCATAGACCTGTCAGCCAAAACAGCTGCATCCAGAGTAGCTTGTAATGAGGCCCTCGCTGCTGATTTTCCCTCAACCATTAGCAAGGAGAACTCTTGTTTAGCATTTTTTGGCAGCAATTCTTTAAATTTCTGCATGGAGTCCCACATGTTGAAGTCACACCTGCCCAACAGTGCCTGCTGGTTTGCAATCCTGAGTTGTAAACCCCAGTAGAATAAACTTTCCTACCAAAGAGGTCCAACTTTTTTCAGTCCTTTGATTTTGGGGTTCCACCCTGATGTCCCTGACTTTCTCTCTCATTAGCAAATACTACTAGGAATCCCGGGGGGCAGGATGGGTGGAAAGGAACTCATAACCTTGGACGGATACATAGTACTTTTGCTCAGCCCTTTTTGAAGTGGGGAGAAGGGATGCAGGGGTCTGCCACAGACTCTTAACTGGGTCATAATGGCCTCATTTAGAGGCAGGGCTACTTAAGAAGAATCTGCAGCAGCTAAAATATTGAGCATGCTGTGGTAGGACTCTTACTACTTTCATCTGTATGCACAGATAGGACACCCTCTTTAGCAACTCTTGGTGAGCCTTACAATCATCTGAGGAAGGCAAAATGCCCCCTTATTGAGACTGCCTCATCAGGGGAGGAGGACAACACTAGTTGTAGATGCTCTTCATTCCCTGCTTGGTTTATGGGGTCCTCTTGATCCTGCTTCTGAAGTCCAGTACCAGGCTCGATACCGGAATCAGGAACGGTTGCCACCGGGTGGAAAGGTGCAGGACTCTTTTCCTAGGCCATTGAATAGGAGCACCCAGAATATACCCTGGAAATGGAGAGAAATCCCTATGGATTGCGTAAGGGCCACTGGATTAGCATAGGATCACAGGCATCTCCTGGCCAACCACTCGATGGTATTCCTGTGACAGGATCCGTCGAAGGGTGGAAATGTCTGTAGGAGTAACAAGACGGGCTTCAAGCTTTCCCAAGACCCTTCAAGCAACTTGAGTATGGGTCGCTCCAGGGCACAGCGCTATTACAGGAAGAGCAGGGCTTGAAGCCAAATGACTGAGGCATTCCTTGGCACTAGGAATTGACAGAAAAGCAGATACACAGAAAAGCTAACTAATTAAACATTAGTAATTTTAATAACACTATTTACAATATATAGAAAGGACAAAGTCCACTGAGAGAATTTGCAAATGCAAGAAGAGCAGTTCCAGCAACCGCAATGGGCAGTAAGAAGGAAATGAGGGGGCGCAGGGTCATCTGGATGCTTTATACTGGTGCTAGTGGCATGCGGCAGCAGAGAGCATTCAAGCCACCCAAATGGGTACCACTGAGGGGGAAAATTCTGGTGACTGTGCGCGGAGCATGCGCACACCAAGAGTGGTATGCACATGTACAAGCCCTCAAAGAAGAGCCATAGATGATCACTGGTCCATTCCAGGTAGATCATTGCTCTGTTTGGATGGACTATAGTAGATGAGTATTGGGCTGCTGGCAATTTATATGTTATTAAAGCTACTGAGTCTTCATGGGGTATAGAACAGAACAAAACAAACAAAAAAAAAGAGACCTTTAATGACGTGTTATTCCTTGACTTTAGCAAAGCTTTTGATACGGTCTCCCACAGTATTCTTGCCAGTAAGTTAAAGAAGTATGGGCTGGATGAATGGACTAGAAGGTGGATAGAAGGCTGTCTAGATCATCGGGATCAACGGGTAGTGATCAATGGCTCTATGTCTAGTTGGCAGCTGTATCAAGTGGAGTGCCCCACGGGTCGGACCTGGGGCCGGTTTTGTTCAATATCTTCATTAATGATCTGGAGGATGGCATGGATTGCACCCTCAGCAAGTTTGCAGATGACACTAAACTGGGAGGAGTGGTAGATACACTGGAGGACAGGGATAGGATACAGAGGGACCTAGACAAATTAGAGGATTGGGCCAAAAGAAATCTGATGAGGTTCAACAAGGACAAGTGCAGAGTCCTGCACTTAGGATGGAAGAATCCCATGCACTGCTACAGACTAGGGACCGAGTGGCTAGGCAGCAGTTCTGCAGAAAAGGACCTATGGGTTACAGTGGAGGAGAAGCTGGATATGAGTCAACAGTGTGCTCTTGTTGCCAAGAAGGCTAACGGCATTTGGGGCTGTATAAATAGCACTGCCAACAGCTCGAGGGACGTCATCATTCCCCTCTATTTGGCATTGGTGAGGCATCATCTGGAGTACTGTGTCCAGTTTTGGGCCTCACACTACAAGAAGGATGTGGAAAAATTGGAAAGAGTCCAGTGGAGGGCAACAAAAGTGATTAGGAGGTTGGAGCACATGACTTATGACAAGAGGCTGAGGTAACTGGGATTATTTAGTCTGCAGAAAAGAAGAATGAGGGGGGATTTGATAGCTGCTTTCAACTACCCGAAAGGGGGCTCCAAAGAGGATGGATCTAGACTGTTCTCAGTGGTAGTAGATGACAGAACAAGGAGTAAAGGTCTCAAGTTGCAGTGGGGGAGGTTTAGGTTGGATATTAGGAAACACTTTTTCACTAGGAAGGTGGTGAAGCACTGGAATGTGTTACCTAGGGAGGTGGTGGAATCTCCTTCCTTAGAGTTTTTAAGGCCCAGTTTGACAAAGCCCTGACTGGGATGATTTTGGGGATTGGTCCTGCTTTGAGCAGGGGGTTAGACAAGTTGACCTCCTGAGGTCCCTTCCAACCCTGATATTCTATGATTCTATGATTTGTCTTAAATGGTAAAAGTTTGGGATGTTTTCACTGTTCTAGGCTGAAGAAGGAAAAAAAGAACCATATTTATTTGAAGTATTCTGTTAGTATGGAGCAATAATACTTCTTGCAAGTTGTTCATTTTGGTTCAAACACAAAGATAAAAGGTAATAAATTAGAATAGTTGAAGAGGTTACCAAGAGAAATCCATGAAACAATATTGAATCAAGTTAGGTCAACACCACAGATTTAATAAATTATGCCCTTTTAAGCTCGTTTGTGTTGATTGGTTAAATAATATGTTAGCAGAAGCTAAGGGGGAGGGACAGTTGGGGGAGGGATAGCTCAGTGGTTTGCGCATGGGCCTGCTAAACCCAGGGTTGTGAGTTCAATCCTTGAGGGGGCCACTTAGGGATCTGGGGCAAAACCAGTACTTGGTCCTGCTAGTGAAGGCAGGGGGCTGGACTCGATGACCTTTCAAGGTCCCTTCCAGTTCTAGGAGATGGGATATCTCCATTAATAAAAAAAAAAAAAAAGAAGCACTGCAAAATTGAATATTGGTAATAAATATTCAGGCCCCAATCGTGGGCTGCATGTCAGCTGCATTTCTTCTTTCTTTCAGTAGTGGAGCTAAGGTTTTTAAATGTGAAAGGTAGAAGGGACCAAAATGCAAACAAGTTTTATTATGTAGATGAATGTTATACAAATTTGCTACATTAACAAAGTATCCATTAATGAAAGAAATATTGAATGTCTATAATATTCCTGTACAGGAGTGAGGGTATAGTCGGCAAACAATTCAAGGCACCAAAAACTGCAGGCCACCACCACTCAGCATTATAATTCAGAAACAGTTTATAGAGTGCATTGATGGCCTTGTCAGCTAAAGTACATCAGGAAAAACTGAAATAAACACTTTTAAAAATATTTGTTACCCCTTAAAAGATCAAAAGAGCTATGGAAATAAGGACATTTTAAGATGAGAGTGCAGAAATCATTACCAAAATGCATGGTATTCACTACAACAGGGCAAGAAAGCTGAGGAAAAACTGAACATTCAAATGAATGTCTGCCGGCTTTCAAGAAATAAAGAATTTTGCTTTAGGCATTTTTATCATCCTCATCCGTCAAATTCACCAAGTATGTCTAATCAGATATCTCTGCTTTCTGATGGCACAGTGACTATATAATGTATGACTAAATATTGTCATTGAAATGTCCTGGCTAGTCCTATCTTCCAAGTTCAGCTGAGCCATTTTCACATTTTGCTCATGGGACTTTATCATCCAGCCACAGAAACATTCAGTACTACTATCATATTATCCTATGAGATCAGTGAGCACAAGTAATTTGACAGCTCTTAATGAGTTATATAGAGTACTGAAAATTCAAGTACTTCCATTTCAAAGCATGCAAGGAAAAGGTCAGTTAAAGCACTCTGTTACTGTACTATTTAAGAGAGGTATACTCTGTCATGATTAAGGGCCAGATCTTTCGTTTCTTAAACACGCAAAACTTTTATTGTAGTGTGGAAAATAAGTTTATGACTATTTCCATATTATTTCTTTTATCCTTGTACTTGGAACTATTTAGTGGAAGGATACATTGCTCAAAAATGGCAAACAATTAGCTAATTTCCCCCCCTCTAAAATACCTTAAATCAGTGGTTCTCAAACTTTTTTTTTCGTGGACCACTTGAAAATTGCTGAGGGTCTCGGAGGACCACTTAATGATCTTTCCAAATGTCGTTTGTACCATTAGCTAACTATTGTAAAGTGCTTTGGATAAAAGTGCTATATAAAAAACACTTACTGATGAACTTTGTTTGTTCTTCAATTAAAAGCACACAACTCATATTTTAATATCAGTAGTCTTACCTTTCTAATGTGATGGATGTGCCCTCTCTCCCCTGCCGCAGCAGCCCCCAAGCTGGGCCTGGGAAGGAGTGTGTGGGGGGGGGTCTCTTCCTCTCTCTCTCTCGCTGCGGCAGCCCCCAAGCTGGGGCTGGGAAGGAGTGGGGGGTCTCTCCCCTGCCACAGCAGCCACAGAGCTGAGGCTGGGAAGGAGGGCTGTCTCTCTCTGGCAGCCGCAGCCCTGGAGCTGGGGAAAGTCGCCTCTTTCTCTGGCCACTGCAGCCCTGCATGTCCCAAATTCCCCCCACTTCTCACCCCACTGTCCCCTCCCACCTACCCCCTATTCCCCCACAAGGTCACCACCTTACCTTACATGTGTGTCTTCTCCAGGGTCCAGGCACCTAATTAGTGGAGCCAGACCTGCACGGCTCCATTAATTAGGTGGGTGGGCCTTCATTCTCTTGTGTGCAGCCACCCAGGCACGCACCTTAGAGGGAACTATCCACGGACCACCTGAATGGAGCTCGCAGACCATAGTTTGAGAATCTCTGGCTTAAATTTCAAGTTAATAAGCCATACTTTGATGATTGTACAACTTATTGTTACCAAGCTATCACTGCATATCTTGGGTGGTAAAAGGTAAGAAGCTCACAGATACACAAGGCATACACTCACCCTACTAATACCAGCACACCCTTTTATGATTTCTTACCTTATTACAGTAAGTACTGTATACATTTAACAAGAGCAACATTCCTAACAGTTTACTTTCTATTCAGAGAGTTTACTAAAAGACATTTCTGTGCTAGCTATGTCAGAAGGAGAATACACTAGACTTCCCCTAATTTAGGTCAATCGTGAAAATAAGTTTAGTGACATCTTTTTATTCTTAAATGGGCTTTTGTCCCCATAACAAAATCATCATTCCATAGCACAGTTCACAGAAGCACCAAAAGTAACAAATTAATTATTTGCCTTTGGAAACCCCATCACTCAATTTGTCATAGCGCTCAGAATCACAGAACAGAAATCAGAGATGTAAAAGACCCAGTAGCAGTCTGTGTGTAAGAAGGACTCTTTACAGAAATATCTGTAGTGTGGGAGATCAGGAGTGATGTACTGTACAAGGACAGAGCTGCATGAGGAAGCTTTAATGATAACGATCTTATTGTGCTTGGATCTAACTCAGTGATATTACAATTACTATGCTTTCTTGAGCACAATATTCAGGCACAGATAAATAAATCCATCCATCTAACTGGAGATGTTCTTGCCAAGTTAACCCTGCATGAGAAGGAAAGACATTCACCGTGAGTTAAATGAGTAGACAGTTTTAGTAATCCTTTGAAGTAGAAGGTTATGACGGCACATTAAAAACAAAACTGAAACAGAGCTGTTCAAAAATCCACCTGAAAAAGGCTTGTCTGTAAAATCCACAATGGGTTATCCTACAAACCTGTATTCAATGGCCTCCCCACAATTTTCTGGAAAAAGAAAAATGTCACCATAAAGTGACCTTTTGCTGAAACACTTGTTAAAACTTTACAAATGTCAAAGCAACAGTAAGCAACATTCCAGAATGTAGAATATAAAATCATCAAGAAGGGAAGGGAAACTCCATGTATCATTCTGAATGTAATTTATTAAATAAATTAGAATGTTGATGGCTGAATTCCGCCCTCACTTTCACCCATAAAACCTGTTTGAAATCTATGGACCTCCCTGGAGGTGAGACTAAAATTTAGCTCTAAATCCAAACAATATATTTTTCAAGCCTGAAACAAAAAGCAGCTATCCCTGGGTTACATATTTATTTTATATTTTAAAAAAATCAAGAAATACAAACCAATCAGAGGGTGTATTGACAATGGATAATACACAGCAGCAAGTAACAATGAAATTTCAAGGCAGCTAGACAACAGCATACTTTGTCTTATGGTTGTTTATTTTTTCTTCTTCCAGTATAAAGTCTTTTGCCTTTTGTACAAACAGTCACTATTAATACATTTCTCTGTCACTACAGTAAACGAATCCCCATTTTGTTTTCAAATGGGAATTCACCATGCATCAGGAAGAGATGTCTGCTGAAGTGGAAGGCTCAGAGGAATAAAAATGTGTAGAAGTATTAACTAATTCTTTGACTAAGACCAAAATCTAATCTTGCTTTCTTAAAATGGCATGATCCCAGAACAATAACAAAGATTATAGGCTTCTTCCATTTAAGTAACAAAATGTCAGCTGGTTAGAATGGAGAATAATATAACTGTACTTGACTCTAACAAAAATGCCATTGCCTTTGGGATTACTTAGGAAACTAGTCAGAAAAAGAACTGTCATGAGAAATTCTTTCAAATGCCTTTGAATGAGTGAGTCACATAAAAAAACCTCAGTGTTAATGTAAACTTCATTCTTTTGGATTCTTGACCATCCCCCATGTTTTATGTTAGAGTCACACATGAAGTCTGACCAAACACTGCAACGTGTTCCCCTAAGGGTCAAACTGTAGAAAATAAACCCATCCAAGCTCACTCATGAATGATCCTGAATTTACTGGGTTGACCGATTAACTTAGGATGGAGAAATTAAACAAACAAACAAACAAACAAACAAACCAACATTCCAATGAATGCCAAGTCACCACAAGTGATTGCAGTGCAGAAGTCAGCAGAGCAGTTGATATATCTATGGGCTCAAAAATAAATAATGGAATCAAGATCTTAATATGAAATGGAAATGGGTGAGTGGGCGGGTAGATTTAGAAGGGGGTGCTTTAAGGCTAAAGCAATCATTTTATGTTGTATACTCTTTGGGCCAAGGACCAAGTTATTGTATGCATTTGTACAAAACCTAGCACAATGGATCCTTGATCCTGTTTAGGGCCTTTCAGCTTAATTGAACTAGAATTTTCCAATGAAAATACATTTCTAAAGGCACTGTTTCTTGTAAATTGTTTGTTTATTAGAGCTCCTACTATGTGGCATACTCGGTCATATTACATGGGAGCTCTAAAAAGCACACAAAAACAATTTACAAGAAATCATGCCTCTTGAAATAATACCTAGAGCTGGTCATGAAATTCCCGATTAAATATTTTTTCATCAGAAAATGCCAATTCAATGAAACAGAAGCCATTTTCAGGAAAAGACAAGTTTCAACAAAACTTATGATTAAAAATGTTTTGAAATTTTTACATATTTGAAATGTAAAGTTCAATTTTCTGGTTTGAAATGACAATTTGAACATTTTAGTTAACTTATGCTGAAGAGGATTTTTTTTTTTTTTTTAAAAAGGTCAAATTCAAAATGAAATGTTTCAGTTTACCTGATCCAATTTATATATTTATTGATTTGATTTTTGGTTTCTGATTTTTGTGTGTGGAGATTTTGGCTTTTTGTACCAGTTCCACACAGGAACATTTTTTTGAAATCTTAACAACTCTTGCGGGATGGGAAAACTATTTCCATTTACTGATCAAGATCAGTTCAAAAGACTTTCTGCCCTTTTGAAATCTTCATTTCCTTTGTATCCATTGCAGAAATTTTGTTTTTCCTGATCAGGGGAAGTTGACTAGATAAATCCTACCTAGCACAGGTTCTTCTTTTATTGCATGTCTCTCAAGTCACATAAATTTGCAAAATAATCTGCAGAATTATCCATAAAAATGGGCAGTCTCTTCTCTCAGTATTTTAAGTCTATAATAAGTCAGTAATATTTACAGGAAATATCTTTCATGTGTCAGATAAGACAGTCCATCCTGGAAAATGAAATCTAATTATTGAGTCCTTACGGAATAACTAATGGTGTTGGAACTGGGTGTAGTGAGCATTTAGCATTTATTGTAGCTGATTCTCTTCTAAATACATTACACTTTTTCAGAAATTTGATCACACACAGTTCCCACTGATTTCAAAAGAAGTGGGTGTTTAATGCTTCTGGAAAACAGGCTTATATAGATTATCAGGGTTGCTTCTTTAATTATATGAGTAAAGCTATAAGTAACCTCATTAGGACCTACACTGGAATTCAAAATGATCTTACATTAATTGGGAATTGTGTTGGACCAAATCATAAGGTCATGTGTGTCACATAATACTGTACTTAGATCCTGCCTCTCCCTCGACACCATAAAACCTAATTCAGAACAGTATGCATTAGGCCATATCTTGTGAAACATAATCCAATGGCAACATCAGAAGCAGTCAATTTTTACCACATTGTTACTAATTAGTGGCCCAATGTTAACACAAAGATATTTTATCTTTCAGAATTTTGTAGCAGTGATTAAAGGATGTCATCACATTCATATTAAAATGTTATATCACTATCTAGTCTTCCATCTCGTAGTGGCTCAAAAAAGTAAACCTAACAAAGCAAACCAAAGCCTAGACACGACAGCAAGTCGTACGGCCCTCACCTGCAATTTGGTCTTCGGAGGCACAGTGGTACACCTCCTGGAACAATGTGCAGGACTAGGCCAGATGACCACCTTCTTAATTACCCACCACTCTCCTGTCTCTGAATACAGTGGTATTACAACAGGCACAGTACAATGGTATTGTCTTAGAATTTATATTATGGTGGTGCTGCATTTACTCCTCTTGTAGAACCACTAGTAATCAAACAGTGTGTGACAACAGCAGAACAATGATAATGTACTCATTTGATTGTTTGCGTTCTTGCTTTCTGAAGAATTTCCTAATGGCAAAAAGAACAGGAGTACTTGTGGCACCTTAGAGACTAACAAATTTATTAGAGCATAAGCTTTCGTGGGCTACAACCCACTTCTTCGGATGCATATAGAGTGAAACATATTTTGAGGAGATATATATACACACATACAGAGAGCATGAACAGGTGGGAGTTGTCTTACCAACTCTGAGAGGCCAATTAAGTAAGAGAAAAAAAAAACTTTTGAAGTGATAATCAAGATAGCTCAGTACAGACAGTTTGATAAGAAGCAAGTGTGAAAATACTTACAAGGGGAGATAGATTCAATGTTTGTAATGGCTCAGCCATTCCCAGTCCTTATTTAGCCCTGAGTTGATTGTGTCTAGTTTGCATATCAATTCCAGCTCAGCAGTCTCTCGTTGGAGTCTGTTTTTGAAGTTTTTCTGTTTTAAGATAGCCACCCGCAGGTCTGTCATAGAATGGCCAGACAGGTTAAAGTGTTCTCCCACTGGTTTTTGAGTATTATGATTCCTGATGTCAGATTTGTGTCCATTAATTCTTTTGCGTAGAGACTGTCCGGTTTGGCCAATGTACATGGCAGAGGGGCATTGCTGGCACATGATGGCATATATCACATTGGTAGATGGCAAAAGGTTTTCTTTAGAATTTTCACACTTGCTATATTTTTCTTAGTTTGGCTATTTACCCTTAGACATGTTCACCCCTCATTTATGCTCATCCAAACCTACTGTTGTTACTGAGTCAAAAAGGTGTAGGAGAGGTCAGATTTTGGTCCTCATAGTCAATAGGAGTCAAGAAATTAACTTACCAAAGCCACTGACCTTGTTTTGAAAACATAGCGGGTAGTGTGTTGAAATAAAGTTGGCTAGAGAGATTGATAAACCCCCATAAACGTAAGAGACAGGTTTCAAAGCTGCTCATTGAAAGCCTCCTACCAGGACTCTCTCTTACCTAAAAGGGTGACAAGTATCAGAGGGGTAGCCGTGTTAGTCTGGATCTGTAAAAGCAGCAAAGAGTCCTGTGGCACCTTATAGACTAACAGACATATTGGAGCATGAGCTTTCGTGGGTGAATACCCACTTCATCAGATTCACCCACGAAAGCTCATGCTCCAATACGTCTGTTAGTCTATAAGGTGCCACAGGACTCTTTGCTGCTAAAAGGGTGAGACACTGGAAATTTGTATAGAATCAGAGTGACTTGGATAAATAAGAGATATATTCGATACTATATCCCGTGTGAGGAATTATCCTAGCTACTGTGACAAAGTTCCTCCTCTATCTTGGTGGGTCCTGCGCTTATTGGCGGATTTTCTTGCCTCAGAGATTCACCATGTGGGTTGGGGAACAGCCCAGAGACCTTCCCCTCTGGAAGAACCCACAGTCCAGGTCAATTGGGAGGTTTGGGGGGAACCCGGGCCCACCCTCTACTCCGGGTTCCAGCCCAGGGCCCTGTGGACTGCAGCTGTCTATAGTGCCTCCTGTAACAGCTGCATGACAGCTACCACTCCCTGGGCTACTTCCCCATGGCCTCCTCCAAACACCTTCCTTATTCTCACCACGGGACCTTCCTCCTGGTGTCTGTTAACGCTTGTGCTCCTCAGTCCTCCAGCAGCACACCCTCTCCCTCTCAGCTCCTTGCGCCTCTTGCTCCCAGCTCCTCACACTCGCACCACAAACTGAAGTGAGCTCCTTTTAAAACCCAGGTGCCCTGATTAGCCTGCCTTAATTGATTCTAGCAGCTTCTTCTTAATTGGCTCCAGGTGTCCTAATTAGCCTGCTTGCCTTAACTGGTTCTAGCAGGTTCCTGATTACTCTAGTGCAGTCCCTGCTCTGGTCACTCAGGGAACAGAAAACTACTCATCCAGTGACCAGTATATTTGCCCTCTACCAGACTCCTGTACCCCACTGGTCTGGGTCTGTCACACTACTCACTTTTTCTGGTGTCTAGAAACTATTAAAGTGCATTTATTTGGAAGTAAAACAATATTTTTCAATGTTCATATGTGGCAATTTTGTGTGAGAGGCAGGACACAATTTAGGAACCTCTGAAATGCTCTTTCTCCACCCTATCTAAAGCAGGAGTTGATATTTCTCTTCTTCTCCATCATTTAATCAGCAAAGTAAACAGAACGGCTTTTCTTTAATGCTGTTCTTGAAGCAGTAAGTTTATCTGTTTATCCTGCCTAGATCCTTCTGATGCCTACCTACTCCATGTAAAATTGTTTAAATAGTCTGCCCTTTATTCTATATATTATAAGGCATTTCCTCTGTGTCATAAACAAAATGGGAGTTTGTTACCATAGTAACAATGAAAACCTGGGACTGCTTCTGCTCCCAGTGAAGTCAGGGGGAGTTTGCTATGGATTTCATTAAGAAAAGCATCAGGGTCCTATATAGTATCTTAATTTATCATCAACTAGATTTCTTAGCTTTAGGAATACAAGAGCCTTACGCTTATTTAAACCAAGTCTAATTCTTATACATTTAATTGCAATAAGAAGCTGAACTTGTTATCCCTATGACCACCGGGAAGTAAATCCCATCTTATGTCTCACATGGTTATACCAGTAACAATGTCAGCTGTAAGTCACATTTTATTATCCTGGTGGATCTTTGCCCTCTTCGTTCAAAACTGTTGCCATCCTCACTGTCCTCAGTGTTTAAAAGACAATTTTCTATAGCCTCATGATTAAATTATCCAATTATACCTACCTAAAGAGATCAAAATTGAGCACAATAAAAAATAGAATTTGTGGGAAGAATAAATTTAAAATAAAACTCGGTTAGTTTTTGATCAAATTACACAGTGCATCATATGAACTAGTGCCTGAATTAAATGAAAGGCACAATAATTTCGCAGTGCGGTTCATTTTTCTTCTTCCCCTTTCCCATCCATATGCACCTGAATGTGCTTTATTTAATCAGAGTGAAGTTTTTTCTTAATTAATTTAATTGACAAAAAAGGAAAAACGGAGAATATCATTATTTACATTAACCAGTCATTAGGACTTGGCTTTTTCTTTGGGTGTGAATTAGAAATACTGCAGGTATCCTAGTGAAGACTGGAGATATTCAGCAAGTCAGGAAAAAAGTGGGATGTTAATACAGTGCATACTTATAGTTTATCTAAGCCTGGCATGTTACTGATTAAGGCTTTGATCTAGTGTACAAAACCTCACTGAAGTCAACAGGGCTCCCTATGTTCACATGCAACACATGGCAGGACCAGGGTCAAAAGGTGTGAAGTGAAGACAATGTCATACCACAGGTAGTCGCACTGAAATCAAGTAAAGTGCTACCCAATTTAAGTGAGGTTATCAGGATTTGCTGATAACATGTTTGGAAGATTGTAATTAGAAAAAATGATTTTACAGTGCTAAAAATGTTACCTTGTGTCTTTAATGATGAGATGAGTTCATCTGGGGTATTTGGTGGTAGATATTTTAACTCCTGCATAACTTAGTTGTCTAATCCTGTAATACTCTTGTGAGTGACTTCATTGGGACTATTGAAGTGATTAGGGTTCCTGGTTCAGATTACTGAGATTCATAATTTAATTAAAATATTTTAAAAATATCATACATTTGAACTGTATATGCCCTGCCAATTCTCTTTCCTGGGTAAAGAATGTCAGTGTTTATTTAAGACAAATAATTTAATAAATGACTGTACATTAAAGCAAGATCCTGCCTGGCCTACCCATTTTTTTTTAAATATAAGAACAAATGTACATCCTGTATCACAAAGAATGCAGAAAAGAAATATGTACAGTTATTTCGCTGTTATGTCCATTAGCATCTTGTTAACAGAAGCACTGGAGAATGTGTCAGCCATGAACTGCGGGTGCTGTCAATTTCCTAGCAAGTAAATAAACTGAAAAATGTACACAAAAGAAAAGAGGGTTTTTTTGGGGGGGTGAGGTGAGAAAAATTGAGTATTCAGCAAATTCATAATTTGTTTGATGTTCATATAATTGCTATTTTTCTACTTATCATATTGTTATGCTCATTTCCAAAATGTGCAAATGCAGCAACATTCTTTATCACATGTATTTCAACGTTAACTCTTTTCTTATTTTTATTTAACTTAATGACACAGTATTCACTCCTTCAGTTTTTCTGTATTTTCCTTGTGCTGATATCCTCTGATTTTTGTTACATTTACTAATATTGTTGCTTCTCATTATATTGTCTGCTGTATAATGAAAATTTGAGACTGATCCTGCAGAATTTATATTGAGTAGTAGTTACTCAAGTGAGTAATGCCATTGACCTCAATGGGACTACTTGCATGAATAACTACTACTTATCACAGGTTGAAGAATCAGTCCTTTGTTTAACATTTCCAGGGTGTTTTTTTTCTATCACATCTTCCTGACTCCATTTCTTATTATTTTACAAACTCTCTTTCTTAGGTTCTTTACAGGTGGAAACAGCAGTAGCTGTAGCACTACACCAAGGTTACACCAGATCCAGGGACAACAAATGAGGAAGCTAAAAAACCATTCTATTTCCTTCTGGTCTCAAATGCAGGAAAAGAGCACTTGAATCAAAATCCCTTGAGTGTATCCACTTAATCTGAGCATTGGCCTGCTAACTCCAGGGTTGTGAGTTCAATCCTTGAGGGGGCCACTTAGGGATTTGGGGGCAAAATCAGTACTTGGTCCTGCCTAGTGAAGGCAGGGGGCTGGACTCGATGACCTTTCAAGGTCCCTTCCAGTTCTAGGAGATAGGATATCTCCATTAATTTAATTTAAATTTAAGACACAAAATCTATCTAAGTCTATAAACCTCCACATACCAGAAACTTACCAGGGATGCGGCTGATATATTGAGGAAGTTTATGAGACTCATCATCTTAGTAGTCTTAAACATCCATGCAGATAATGACCTCATAAAATACAGCAAAACCTCCTGTCTCAGATCTTACAGGTCACCTGCAGAATCATACACACACCCAGCAATGGATGGATCCTTCGGCTGGATGCAGACATAAAATACAAAGATCCACTTATCTATCTTGATCAGATCACTTCCTCCTTCAAACAGAAATAAACTCCCTCCCCTTTTTATGGCAAGCAGAAAACACCACAGATACTGCAGAATCCAGGCAGATATTAGGTCAGCCTTGCCACAGAGTACATAGGACCCTATCTATTTTGAGCCAACATTTATCATAAGGACTGAGGAACACGGCTGATGATTTGGACATAGTTACCTTGTAGATGAAGAACCATATTACGCTGTGAGGTTTAATAGATTTGCAATATATACTGTGAAGCTGCTAAGGAAGAGTAGCATATTATCAGCATACATAGCCAAGCTTATGCTCCCTGATGCTAGCTCTTATCCTATGGCTAAAGAATATAGCCAAATCAAACAAAGAACATCTCCAATAAAATACTGAAGAGAAGTGGTGACAAGAGTCAATCCTGTCTGGTGGCCCTTTTGAACTGAGAAGTGTCAGAGTAGGAACCATTTATCAGAAGAATAGCTTATGATGATAAAATCCCTTTCAAATCCCTATTCCCTTCATGGCTACAAAAAAGAGCTGACCACTCAACCCAGTCAAAGTCATTTTCTGTATTGGGAAACAGAATTCAAACAGGCAGGGTGGAGAACCTTTACCAGTTAACATTGTGCCTGCCACTGAAAACCACCACCTGATCACAATCAATTAGTTTGGGTACCAGCCTTTCCAATCAAGTAGAGTATTTTAGTTAGGATCATGAGATTTACACTGCCAACAGTCACTAGCATAAAGCTCTAGTAACCAGCCTTCCTTTGGGCATAGAGTGATAATCCCACAACACATATTGCCTGGGAAATGTTCTGAGGCAAGAGTCTCCTCAAAAGCTCTACAGAGCAGAGGAGTTAAGTATATATCAATGACTCAAAATTCCACTGGCAGAATATCTGGTCTGCAGACTTTCCATTGGCCATATTTGTAACTACATGCTTACCTCTTCAAGAAGAATAGTAGCATTAAGGCTTTCTGTCTCTACAGGAGAGAATGCCATGAGTAATCCTATAATAATGGGTGGCAATGGAACTGTCTCTGTTCTCTTCCTCAGAGCAGTAGAGAGCTTTATAGAAATGATGCAGCAACTTCATTACTCATTATGGGTCTCATATCTCATCATCTTGATTTAAGTTCTAAACTCAATATTTTTCCTTTTTGTTTACAGAGATTCCAACCAACATAGTCCACTTTGGGGTAATTACCAAATTCAAAACCACTTAAATTTCCTAGGCTGTGCTGTTGTCTCTGTTTCTGCACGTACTATATGGTATGGTAGAGGGTTTGGAGAAAAGACATCTTTGCTGTCTCCACTTGTGGTGTTGCTGCTGCAGTTCTCACGCTCTAGCCATCACCAATCTTTCCCATAATTACTGTCTGTCTAATTTAGGGCCTTATTCTGACAGTGTGTTGAGATTAGAAGTTGTATGTTCAATACTTTGCAAGCAGATTCCAATACATCTGGGTTGAGCCTGGTATATATTGGGTATCTTTATATGTTTGTAAAGCATCGTGTACAACAACAGCACTACGTAAATGAATAACAAACTAAAATGAAATATAATAAAACACCTTGCAACAATCAGGACGAAGGATGGTTTAATGGTTAGTGTGTTAACTTGGGAGATCTTGGTTCAATTCACTGCTCTTCTGCAGACATCCTGTGTGACCTGGACACAGGGCCGGCTCTAGGCACCAGCAAAACAAGCTGGTGCTTGGGGCGGCACATTTTTAGGGGCGGCATGGCCGGCGCCAGAATGCCGCCGCTAAAAATGTGCCCCGGCTGCCCTAGCTCACCTCTGCTGCCGCTCGCGCGCCGCTACTCGCCCTCCCTCCCAGGCTCTCAAACCTGGGAGGGAGGGGGAGATCCCGAGCGGCCGCGGCGCACGAAACAGCCGTTTCGCGCGCCGCTGCTCCCCCTTCCTCCCTCCCAGACTTGAGAGCCTGGGGGGAGGAGGCAGGGCTGGGGATTTGGGGAAGGGGCGGAGTTGAGGCAGGGCCGGGGGTGGGGGTAATTTAAAAACGGGGGGGGGCGGCCAAAATTGGTTTTGCTTTGGGCGGCAAAAATCCTAGAGCCGTCCCTGCCTGGACAAGTTACTCAGCTTCTCTGTGCCTTAGTTTTACAAATGGGAATCACAACTCATCTCTACCTGACAGGTGTTTTGTGAACATACATAAATTTTTCAACGAATGTGAGGTGCTCAGATACTCTGGTAATGGAAGCCATATAAGTACCTTAGATAGATAGCTATCACCTTTGACAACATAGCATGGATATAAACTTGTAAGGTTCTGAGTGACCTAAACATTGAGTGAAATAAAGCCCTTACACTTCACCACAGCATCACGTTCTTTCTCAATTTATGGTAATAAATACCTTTATATTTTTATATGCTCTCTCTCTCTCTTTAAAAAATAAAGATCAGAAATGTTTAAAAAAGGCCTTCTATTTCATTTAGTTCTCCCTATCAAACCAGGATTGTTCCCAGCAGAGAACATGTGTGTGCACAATACATATTCACCTACATATACATATTATATTATACCACATACTCTATACACAACAAACACAAATATTTGACATACAAATATTCAGCGGGGATCGATCCGGTATTGGCAGAGAGATCTAACAGTTTCTTTCTTTCTTTCATTTCTGACCTCTATTATTCCTTGATTATAAGATGAAGTTCTCCCTCTGCTATTTCACATGTTTTTGCTCATCTGTTCATGCAGCTGGACTGAACCAATTAGTGGTGTGCAGGGGTTACAGAATTCTCTTTGCTGTTTTTAATTTAAAATAAATGTCAAAAGTAAATTTTTTGTATGGTTACACAGAAGGTTAAGGAGCTATACTTAACAACATTAGTTTGGACTTTGAAACATCATGCTAATATTTTTTACATTAGTGAGACCTGCAAGAGCTCTGGATCCACTTATTCACAGGGCTAAGGTGGCTGTACCAATTTTGTTTATTTAAGTGCTTGGAGCGAAGAGACATCCATTCTGAATTTTCCATTTGAATAGGTAACACAGTTCTGGGCACCATAAGCCCTAAAAAATTACCTTACAGTTTTCAGTACATGTTGTAGGCTCAAATTGTGATTAAGAGAGGGTACAGTGAGAGAAATGAAGAATGCCAAGGAATGAATGCCAATGGCCAAGAGTTACTCTGAAATGCTAGTCC
Source organism: Emys orbicularis (assembly GCF_028017835.1). Taxonomy (NCBI): domain Eukaryota; kingdom Metazoa; phylum Chordata; order Testudines; family Emydidae; genus Emys; species Emys orbicularis. Next base: position 26,067,535 of record NC_088683.1, on the reverse strand, counting down.
AAGTATCCACTCTAAATTCCCTACATGAGGTCAACAAGCCACAAACAAGACACAATTACACTTATTCTAATAAATGAACCACATTTATGTATAGAAAGGGTTACTAGTAATATGCCATGCCAGACACGCTCACAGCTCTTGTTTCATTGTGAACTTCAGAAAAGGCATGTCTTCTACACTTCCTCTTTGTCCAACATGTCACAGTATCAGAACTATAGCAACAAAACATCCTATAAACAATGGATTAAAAAATGTGACTTCTAAAATAAACTGCAAGATGCATTCTTTTCCAAGGTCTTTCAATATCCTAAATTACACTTTGTTGTTATAACCTTTAAATTCATAACCATATTTCAATATAAAAACATAGTATTGATTAATACATTGGATTTAGTCTGTTTCAGCTGATACCAAATCAACACACTAATTAAAGATTGTATTGTTAAAGAATAACCAAATTTCAGAATGGCTGAATTTTTGTTTTATTTTGCCTCTCTCAGTAAATCAGGATCAGCCACCCAGCAATCTATATGGCTCAGACCAACTCCATATTTAGTATAATACCAGTTAAAAGGGAACTGCTTATTGCTAACAGTCCAAAAGAATAAACCAAGTAATAGTTTTAGCAAAACTTGACCTTTTCCTTCAAAAAGGCTGGATTGACATACTGCAGAAAATAAATTCATTAGGAGAGGTGCTTCGTTTCTGAAATCCAATGATAACACAGTATACTGGGGATATAACAAACAAAAAAGAAATCCATTATTTCAGCATCTGTCCTTTCTGTCACTCCATTTGTATATAGTCACATTAACTGTACAAGCAAACAGTATTATTCCTGATTTCAGCATACAAAATGTAAGTATAAGGTACTCAATCCATAAATCAGTGGAAAACCCTCAAGCATGCTCAACGGTAAGTACCCATGTGAAGTCATTAATACAAAACCATAAATCAAATTCACGAAGACTCATTCTGGCTGCTTATCATTAATTTTGCTTAAATGGAAATGTGCTGTAAATAATTTAACACACATCTACATTACCACTTCATGTTTTGTGCATGTGGTGCTTTACACATTTTCTTTAATATTGCATGATGTGCTTTGCGGTTTACTTTAGCTAACAGTTAATTATCACACATTCCATGACATACAGTGATACAGAATAATTCTTAAACCAAATGCTAATATACTGAATGACAAACACTTTGGATGTCATCATCATCACACAAAAGCAGGACATTCTGCTGCACAGTTTAATTCTCCTGACACTTTGCACTGCCAACAAGGAATTATTTACCACACACAAAAGAGGCCTATTCTGGTGATGGTGGAAAAGTGAATAGAAGATTAAGGTTGCTGGCTGTGCAGAAAATTCAGTGGGCCATGCAAGCAGTTTTCCCTCATCCCACCAGTACTTCCACAGAAAGCAGGTCAATGGTGAATACTTCATGAAAACAAGTGCTTACACCTTTTCTACTGCGTTAGGGCCCAGTCCTTTAAATTGATCATTCTTCTCCTCATCTCTCGTGGAAGCCAATCTGAATCAATGGTGCTCAGCAATTTGTAGATCAAGCCCTTTATTATGGCATTGCTCGTGCAGAACAATCCTTCTCTGGATCTTCGTATTATTATTTGGGAGCCCCAGTCGTGGACCAGGACCCCGTGTGTGAGGTGCTGAACAAATACAGAACAAAAAGACAGCCCCCCAAACCCAGAGCTTACAGTCTACATTGGTTTGCTCAAAAGGTGCAATGAGTGTCTTCCACATCCATTAAGTGCCTCTAGACATTGGTCTCTTGTTGGCAAAACTGGCAAATTAAAAAAAAGGGCAACAATTCAGGACCATAATTTCCTGCCAATGGGATCCCCTTTTCACAGTAACAAGAGCCTGTAATCTTGATCAACATTTTTCCGATTCGGAACTTAAACAAGAACAAAGGTGTTTACCTTTATGTCTCCTTACTGATACAATACTGAGATTGAGCCTCAGTGAACTTGTGCTCCTTCCCCAAACTCTCAGGTAAATGACAGTGAACTCAGTGAGCATGTTTTAATCATTTAGACCAGGGTATCACCAAACTGACTCACCAAGTCACAGGTCTGCTGCCAGGTTTCTAGGCTATCTTTCACACCTGGCAAAGCTGCACCATGAAGTCTAATGATACATAAAATGTCTGAGAATGGTGATTACACTGATCTTCCTTGACTTTTATACTAAGGTTCAGGCTTCATTGGTGGACTAAGGCAGTCTACCTGAGACAGGGTTCTTTCATGCAAAATTTAGTAACAAATAGTCCTATAATGTTCCCTTCCACTTATACCTCTTCCCTAAATAGAGTAGAATCCTCTGGTAGCTGACATATCTTGGTACACAGTAACTTTGTAACCTTGTTCATCATCTACCCAGAAATGACAGGATAGCCATGTACACAAACCTCTTATGAATTAGCCTTAAAATGATGTAATTGTTAATATTTACTATTTTGTTGACATTGTTGATTTTTGTACTGTATATCACATGAAGGAACACAATCATTGCTCCTCTGTTGTACAGACCATACAATCCAGACACGTAAGACAATACTAATTGTTCACAGACATTATTTATTGTTTGTATATCAGTAACACCTACAGTTCCCAACCAAGACTGTTGTCTTATTCACACAGTAAGAGAGAACCCCTTACCTCAAAGTGCCTACAATATAAACATATAAGACAGATAGGTCAAACAGAGAATACTCTCCAAATTGGGAGCTAAGCAACAGAGATTAAGTCTGTAATTTTCAAAAGGATCCTAAGGAAGTCAGTTGTCCAAATCCCAGTATTTAATTTAAAGTCTCAGATTAAGATCAACATTTTCAAAAACAGGAGTCTAAAGCTAGACTCATAAGTGCACACTGAAGCACCTATGGGTAGGATTTTCAAAAGCACTTAAGTGGCTTAGGAACCTAAATCATATGGAGGAAGATGTGTGCTCCTAAGTCACTTACTTGCTTTGTGTGTCAGTAGGTGCTCAAATACTCACTTAGGAGCCTAACTTTAGACTTCCACTTTTACATTCCTATTTTTGAAGACTTTGGCCTAAATAACTAGAGATGGACACCCAGCAAATTGCATAAATAAATCAAGCTACTACTACCCTGGATGGCCAGGTCCAGTTTCAGAGCACAGCATTTCTCAGCTCAGAGCACACACCATTTCTGATCTCAGAGGCAGATTGCCATTGTAAAGCTTTGCTAAGGAAGTGTGCTTAATAGAGGGATTTGTATGAAGAAATGACAGTAGCTTGGAGCACAAAAAGAAAGACTGTTCCAATCATAAATAGTAGCAATATAGAAGGCATAAAGGTAAGAGTGGGAAAGGCGAAGTGAGTAACACAAAGACACAGAGGGCCAGATCCTCAGCAGGGATATAACTGGGGGTAGCTCTAGTGAAGTTAATCAGCTCTGCTACAGATCTGTCTCAGAGCATGGAAGTATGAAGGAAAAACAGCAGAAATGTAGCCAGTAGCAGAGCTTTGCAGAGCCTTGATATTAAAAGTCAAACAAAAAGAAAAAACAACAACACTAATTACTAGCCGTAGAATCTTTTCCTGTGTTTTCTCCTGACCCCTTTGCTTCTATGAGATATCACCAATGCCTAGATGCTTCCCACCTGCCTATCTACATTATCACCTGTTTACTCAAGCCATCTGTGGCACCTATACTATATGCAATGAATGTCAGCCACATGCCTCAGGATTTAAATTAATTTAAAACAGCCCTTATAAAATTAGCTCCACCCTACAATGGAAAGGGTGTTCCAAGAGTATGAACAGATTAATGTGGACACAGCCATTGACTAGCACAGGAAAGAAGCTCAGGTAAGCTAAATGGTCTTATCCTTTTTCTGTGTTACTAGGTTTTAATAATCTGAATCAAAATTATACCTTATGGCAGCCTCTCTCCAGTGGTCAGAACAAGGGACAAGAACTCAGGACCCTTGGTTTTGCTTCCAGTTCTGTCACTAATTCACTATGTAACCCTATGCATGTGTGACCTCTGAGCCTCCATTTTATTCATCTTTAAAACTACTTCACATTTGTGTCTGGGAGGCTTCAAGTCTGTACATGATTTTGACACGCTCAGATTCAAAGCATTATAAGGGTCTCATTCTGCTACTCCTACTCCACAAGTAGTCCCAGTGAAATGTGGAGTATACTCCGCCTCATCTTGATAAGGGTGGAGAATTGGGCCCTTAAAATAGTAGTAGTAGTACAGAGTAGCCGTCTCCATTTGATTGGTCAAATATAGATCCAAGATACAACTCAACACAGGTTTTGAATGTCCCTGATGCAGCCCACTCCTCCTCACTTTTGGCAGTGGTGGCTGCAGTGCGATCAGGATCCTGCTTTTTGCTCTCCACCATTTAGTTCTGTCTCAGAATTTGTGCCATGTCTGAAGAGTTACGCACATGAAATCAGAAATGCTCTGGGGCTTCAGAGGAGCACATTGGGAATGTGAGGTCTGACTCATCCAAACCTGAAAAAAGGTTCACAGGGAAGGGTCAAGTTTCAGGTCCAAACTTAATTTGCTCGAATCAGTTCATCCATTGCAAGCAAAAATCTCCCCTCTGTAATATCAAAAAATTATAAGTAGAAATACTACAAAATCTCACCCCTCCTTTTTTACCCCTAATAATGGGCTTGATCCTTTGGACATTGGAATGAAAAGAAACTTTCCACAGACGTGAATGGGTGCAGGCTCAGATTTAATATGTCCTGTTCTCTGAAACATTCTTTGTTAATAACCAACTGTGAATGATCCATGAATGCTTTCTTTAAAAGAAGCCACCTACCTGAATTGCAACAGTAAGCTAAGCTAACCAGACTCCTGTTGAGACAGAATTTACAGTACAGCAGTCTATGAAAAGACTGGATTAGCTAGTTAATACCCCATTCCTTCTACAATCTTAATGCTAGAAATGCTCACAAACAACACAGAGAGAACCTCATTGTTGCTTGGCTCTTCAAAATGCTCCAAATCATGGCACATTCAACAGCCAAGGCTCCCTTGGAATCCTGGGACAGGGTCTGGCTTTGCCTTCTGGTGCAAGGAATCTGAAATGCTCTCATTAGAAACAACCGAAAACAAGACAAAGTACAAACAAGGATACTGTTCCTTTCTCCAAGAGAGTAATTACCCTTAAAAATATTGTTATTCAGCACATATTTCAATGATGGGTATAACACACATCCCTGCATTTATACAAATCACTTAAAATATTCTTCAATAACATCAAAGTTATTTTATGATACACTTTTTTTTCTGCAGGAAAATCTATGAAACACCCAAGCTTGAAAACAACCAGCACTACCACGTTAACAGGGTCTTATGCAGCAGTTTGACTTTTTGACAAAGACAGATCTTAGGAAGATCTTTAACTCTAACTAACTACATTCAGATACTGGCCAGTTCACCAATAAGATGTGATAAAATCTCTCTAGTGGACCAAATATACTTTCCATCGTAGGGTAATTGTAACAGTTCTATAAAATCAAAAACAAAAAACCTCTCCCTTTAAGAATCCTACTTAGAGAATCCAACCTTCTTGGTGATGTCACTTCTCCTCAGAGATGACATAGGAGAAAAGCAAATGCCAGAATGAGTCGATGAACACGTAGGATTTTGGAACAGGAGGAAGCAGGGACCTTTTGAGGAGCAAAGGCATGGGTACACAAAGGAAGAGTGGGGGGAGGGAGGGATAGCTCAGTGGTTTGAGCATTGGCCTGCTAAACCCAGGGTTGTGAGTTCAATCCTTGAGGGGGCCACTTGGGGATCTGGGGCAAAAATCAGTACTTGGTCCTGCTAGTGAAGGCAGGGGGCTGGACTTGATGACCTTTCAAGGTCCCTTCCAGTTCTAGGAGATAGGATATCTCCATTAAAAACTAAAAAAAGTGTCTTGCGGCAATCAATGGGTTAAAAGAAACTGTCTCTCTCATGCTCTGTGTGTTTGTTACTTTTACCCTGAGAATAAAACTGTCTTCACAAGTCCTTATTTTGTGGACAGTATTCCTTAGCTAGAATTAGCAGTCTGTCCCCCCTGTAAGGAGTGCCACTGGCTTCCAAAGGATATGTGCCAATCATTCTCAACATGGATTGCTGTCCACTACGTTTCTATGGTTACTTCACATACCTGTGACACCACATGGAGTTCAGAAAATGGTGAAAAATCTAATATTTAAATGTGGTCATATTGCAAATGAATGGCCAACTGGAATGTGAGATGTAATATTTACGATTTCATTGAATCATTATTATATCATTGACAACACAATCTCCACCCTTTAAATAAAGCACACAAACAAAAAATTTTAAAAAAAACCTAGAAATTGATAGCAGACTGAGCAGCCTACCCATATGCACTAAATCAATCAACAGGAGGCACTGGTTAAATATCACTGTACAAACTATAAATAGAGATGTATTATTGTACTTTGTACTTGCTTTCATGCACTTGTGCTACTGCCCTATCCTGGAATCACAGACCTCCTGCCATTTATTGTAATACAGTTCCCTCTACTGGCTGAGCTAGTGAAACTGTTCTTTGCGAAGACTAACTCTGCTGATGGAGCTGAAGTTCTGAAGTTCAAATCCAGAAGCCTTCTCTGGATGTTGTATTTCACCAATAAACCAGCACTTGTATGTGCCAGCAGGAGACTACCAAAGATGCAGGATTCTGGAAAGGGACATTGTAAATATTGTTGCATTCATTATGACGTGTAAATCAAATGCAGTGCGCCATACACTGTGGTGCATCTGAAGATTTATTCATTCAACAATAGTACTCTAGGAGGATCAATTAACCTGAAAGTCTAAAATATGTATGGGGACTTCCAAATGGAAATGTTAATAATTTTAAAATAGGTACCTACATTTATATGTACAGAGGAACATGTTCTTAATCAGCAGGTTAGCAAAGTATTAGATTATTTCTACTCACTGCATGAGAATCCAGTGAGCTTCACCCAGTTCTTAAAAGTTTTGAGTTTCTCAGAGAACTCTACAAATTTAATTAGGCGTGTGCTTGCCAAGACCTACACTGGAATTATAACAGCAGTAGTAATACTTGGCCATACTAATTTGCAGATATAGATTATATTTTCAGTTCTCCTATTGTAATTCGTTTAATTTATCTACAGTGGCAACTAGCTATATTCAGTACATTCTATCATGGTGATTACTTATATTTCAAAATAAGCTCCAAAGAATGAGTTAAATGCTATTCCCACGTTTTACAGGAAATCATCCTATAATGGATAACAATTGTTATACCTCTATGTGGGGTTAAAAATACTCCAAATTTCATCTGATGTCTGAATCTTTAGAGAGAGGAATTACATGAACATACTTATAATTCTAAAATGCAGATGAGGCCTGTTACCAGCCCAGCAGCAAAAAAAAATCTATCTATTGAACGGTGACAAAGAAAATACCCTCTTTTGCATATTAATTATTAGAAACTGGCAAACTATAGAGCTGTTGGGAAACTGCTCCACAGCCATTATTGCAATCTTGAGGCTATAATATTTCCTATTGCCTTAATAAGGAAGAAGGGGAAGATCTACATAGCAGCAGACTCATTTGCTTTTCCCTGGCCTGAACCTCCCTTTTAAGTGAAACTCACCCCCATTGCGTAGACTCTACATTAAGGGCGCTTTTCAGGATTAAGTCATGCATAGGAGCTCTCACAGACCAACTGCACTGGGGTGAATTTCACTCTCCTTACATACAAAGACTTGCATAGTCATGTGAGTTTTAGGTGTACAAACACCACAAATGTAATACATTGGTTTAGCACTTGTAACCATTCCATTCTCAACTAGCTGGCTAGATCAAGGATGAGAGCCTGTAACTTAATGACAGCTAACATAGATACTCCTTTAGGTCAGGTGGCAGTGCCTTGTGCTCCTAAAGTCCCAGGTTCAATTCTTGTTGATGATCATGATGGCTCTATAACCTTTAGGTGTCCAGATATCAGTAATCATGATAGAACACTTAGGCCTTAATCCAGTAACTCATTTATCTCAATCCTTCCCACACCATCAGTCATTGCTTAAGAATAAGGCTCTGCCATCTGTCTATCCTGGGCCGCTCTTTGCATGTCTTTTGCTATATGCCATAATTTCCCCCTTCCTCATTAGTGTTTTATAGTGGGATTCTGTTAGTTGGTCCTTTTGTGTGTTCCCTCTAGCTGCCCAATGGTGTACTTCTCCTGGTTTCATTCTTAATGTATGACCCAAGTATTTCCATCTTGTTTTCTGGATAACTTTAGAGATTTAGGGCTGTTGAGCTCTCTGACGAATCTCAACATTTGCTATCAATTCAATCCATTTAGTATTTTGCTTTTAAGGGAATTTATATGCTTGCCTGTACCTTAGTGGATTTCCAGCTTTCACATCCACGTGTTACAACTTAATGGGACTATTCACAGGCTTAAAGTTAAGCAGCAGCTCAAGTGCTTTACTGGATGAGGGCCTTATTGGGTACATAAAGGTATGATCTTTTCCAGGAGTGTCAATGCAATGACTTTCATAAGCACCAAAACTGTTTATAAAAATTGACATAAGGGTTTCACATATTTTACCTTTTTAAAGTAGAAACAGATTGTTAACAGATTGTTAGCCTTACTAAACAAAAGAAGCTGTTTGGCTTGTGCCATGGAAACCTATTCCTACATGAGAGAAAGGAGGGTCAGGACAAAACTGGGAGGAAAGATCAAACCAGTATCTTAGATGCCTATATACAAATGCGAGAAGTATGGGTAATAAGCAGGAAGAACTGGAAGTGCTAATAAATAAATACAACTATGACATTGTTGGCATCACTGAAACTTGGTGGGATAATACACATGATTGGAATGTTGGTGTGGATGGATACAGCTTGCTCAGGAAGGATAGACAGGGGAAAAAGGGAGGAGGTGTTGCCTTATATATTAAAAATGTACACACTTGGACTGAGGTAGAGATGGACATAGGAGATGGAAGTGTTGAGAGTCTCTGGGTTAGGCTAAAAGGGGTAAAAAACAAGGGTGATGTCATGCTAGGAGTCTACTACAGGCCACCTAACCAGGTGGAAGAGGTGGATGAGGCTTTTTTTAAACAACTAACAAAATCATCCAAAGCCCAAGATTTGGTGGTGATGGGGGACTTCAACTATCCAGATATATGTTGGGAAAATAACACAGCGGGGCACAGACTATCCAACAAATTCTTGGACTGCATTGCAGACAACTTTTTATTTCAGAAGGTTGAAAAAGCTACTAGGGGGGAAGCTGTTCTAGACTTGATTTTAACAAATAGGGAGGAACTCGTTGAGAATTTGAAAGTAGAAGGCAGCTTGGGTGAAAGTGATCATGAAATCATAGAGTTTGCAATTCTAAGGAAGGGTAGAAGGGAGAACAGCAAAATAGAGACAATGGATTTCAGGAAGGCGGATTTTGGTAAGCTCAGAGAACTGATAGGTAAGGTCCCATGGGAATCAAGACTGAGGGGAAAAACAACTGAGGAGAGTTGGCAGTTTTTCAAAGGGACACTATTAAGGGCCCAAAAGCAAGCTATTCGGCTGGTTAGGAAAGATAGAAAATGTGGCAAAAGACCACCTTGGCTTAACCACGAGATCTTGCATGATCTAAAAAATAAAAAGGAGTTCTATAAAAAATGGAAACTAGGACAGATTACAAAGGATGAATATAGGCAAACAACACAGGAATGCAGGGGCAAGATTAGAAAGGCAAAGGCACAAAATGAGCTCAAACTAGCTACAGGAATAAAGGGAAACAAGAAGACTTTTTATCAATACATTAGAAGCAAGAGGAAGACCAAAGACAGGGTAGGCCCACTGCTTAGTGAAGAGGGAGAAACAGTAACAGGAAACTTGGAAATGGCAGAGATGCTTAATGACTTCTTTGTTTCGGTCTTCACCGAGAAGTCTGAAGGAATGCCTAACATAGTGAATGCTAATGGGAAGGGGGTAGGTTTAGCAGATAAAATAAAAAAAGAACAAGTTAAAAATCACTTAGAAAAGTTAGATGCCTGCAAGTCACCAGGGCCTGATGAAATGCATCCTAGAATACTCAAGGAGCTAATAGAGGAGGTATCTGAGCCTCTAGCTATTATCTTTGGAAAATCATGGGAGACGGGAGAGATTCCAGAAGACTGGAAAAGGGCAAATATAGTGCCCATCTATAAAAAGGGAAATAAAAACAACCCAGGAAACTACAGACCAGTTAGTTTAACTTCTGTGCCAGGGAAGATAATGGAGCAAGTAATTAAGGAAATCATCTGCAAACACTTGGAAGTTGGTAAGGGGATAGGGAACAGCCAGCATGGATTTGTAAAGAACAAATCATGTCAAACCAATCTGATAGCTTTCTTCGATAGGATAACGAGTCTTGTGGATAAGGGAGAAGCTGTGGATGTGGTATACCTAGACTTTAGTAAGGCATTTGATACGGTCTCGCATGATATTCTTATCGATAAACTAGGCAAATACAATTTAGATGGGGCTACTATAAGGTGGGCGCATAACTGGCTGGATAACCGTACTCAGAGTTGTTATTAATGGTTCCCAATCCTGCTGGAAAGGCATAACGAGTGGGGTTCCGCAGGGGTCTGTTTTGGGACCGGCTCTGTTCAATATCTTCATTAACGACTTAGATATTGGCATAGAAAGTACGCTTATTAAGTTTGCGGATGATACCAAACTGGGAGGGATTGCAACTGCTTTGGAGGACAGGGTCATAATTCAAAATGATCTGGACAAATTGGAGAAATGGTCTGAGTTAAACAGGATGAAGTTTAACAAAGACAAATGCAAAGTGCTCCACTTAGGAAGAAAAAATCAGTTTCACACATACAGAATGGGAAGAGACTGTCTAGGAAGGAGTACGGCAGAAAGGGATCTAGGGGTTATAGTGGACCACAAGCTAAATATGAGTCAACAGTGTGATGCTGTTGCAAAAAAAGCAAACATGATTCTGGGATTTATTAACAGGTGTGTTGTGAGCAAGACACGAGAAGTCATTCTTCCGCTCTACTCTGCTCTGGTTAGGCCTCAGCTGGAGTATTGTGTCCAGTTCTGGGCACCGCATTTCAAGAAAGATGTGGAAAAATTGGAAAGGGTCCAGAGAAGAGCAACAAGAATGATTAAAGGTCTTGAGAACATGACCTATGAAGGAAGGCTGAAAGAATTGGGTTTGTTTAGTTTGGAAAAGAGAAGACTGAGAGGGGACATGATAGCAGTTTTCAGGTTTCTAAAAGGGTGTCATAAGGAGGAGGGAGAAAACTTGTTCACCTTAGCCTCTAAGGATAGAACAAGAAGCAATGGGCTTAAACTGCAGCAAGGGAGGTCTAGGTTGGACATTAGGAAAAAGTTCCTAACTGTCAGGGTGGTTAAACACTGGAATAAATTGCCTAGGGAGGTTGTGGAATCTCCATCTCTGGAGATATTTAAGAGTAGGTTAGATAAATGTCTATCAGGGATGGTCTAGACAGTATTTGGTCCTGCCACGCGGGCAGGGGACTGGACTCGATGACCTCTCGAGGTCCCTTCCAGTCCTAGAATCTATGAATCTATGAATTGAGATGACAGAAGGAGTGGTGAGCTGGGGTATTTAGAAGATACCATTATGGAATGGCAGGAAGAAAGCATACAGTGAAAGGAAAATATTAGGCGGGGGGAAGAACAGAGAATAGGGACCAATTTAGCAAAGACTTTAAGAAAGCATTCACTGCACAGATTAGCCTTCTGTTATTCAGACCACTACACTGGATGCTCCAACTGATCTGTGCTGGAAGTGAAGAGTCCAAGAGGCTAGAATGACCTACACCTTAGCTAAAATTAATTCTGTTCTTCCCTAGAAAACAGAAATCAGTAAGATCTTCTAGCAATTTTAAAATTAAAAAACACAGTGGCAAAAAACCTGCCCTCTCCCACCTGTTAAAACGTATTAGTATTTCAGAAAGTACCCTAAATGGGCTTGAAATTTTACAGAAGATGTTGAATTGTCTCTCTTATCAGGTCAACACACTCTCTCCAGGAAAAATGTTCTTGCAGCCTCAGTCTCATGCTCCTTGTCAACTGCAGATGTAAGAAATGCAAGATTTCAGCTAAGCAAACAGAATAAGGGAAAAGAAACCCAGCCAGATGACAGCATAGAATAGCTGTCTTTGTTGTGAAGCTGCTGACCTGGACATCTAGTAACATGACAGTGGTCAAAACAGAAGAGTGGCCCATACCCTAGGACTACAGAGTGTGATAGAATGCCAAGGGATTTCAATGAAAAAGAAACTAAGTGCCAAGAAGGCTTTGTTAAGATAATACTGACAAGATATCAGAAGACTGTCCTCATCTGACCATAATATCAAGTTGGTATGAAATGAATTAAACATAATGCTAATCTTACCTGAATGTATTTTGTTCAGCAATGACCACACTTGCAAGTACATTCAAGTTCACAGGGCTCCCTACTTCAAGCAAACATTCACTGTATACTAAAACAAAAATGCCTTATTGCCTAATTCATCCGGGCGCTTGGGTTTGCCAAAAGCAATGACAGCCTAAGGCTAATGGGTGGGGTAGGCGAAAACAGCAAAAAAGAATCAGGGGGGGAAAAACAAGCATATGGCCTTTTAATATTACTCTGAACATTTAACTAGTGTGAACACTGGCAATGTGTTAAGTGTATGTAACAAATATATCAAGTAAGAAAACTTATTTGAAATTATGAGGAAAACCTTGTTATAATAGCACAGAACAAACATATTTTAAATGGCATTTTTAAGTACTGTATGGAACTTGATTCAATTTAAAATCTCTCTCTCAAACACGCAAGGATTTATGACTTTCTACAGTATCATTAACAGATACATTCCACCTTCTAAATTTAATATTATACAGTCCTCACAAGCTGTTATTTTTAAATAGGCATTTCTGGAGTACCATCCTAACAAATGATATATTGGGTTTCAATTAGATACAGATGTGTTAATAAAGAATTGTCTTATCATTTAACAGAATAACCAGGTTTTGTTAATTTGTTTCACACTAAGCTGCCTAACCTTAATTAGCAAGAAGAGAATATCCATACAAGCTGATTGGAGATCCCCAGGTACATTCATGTCCATCTAAGGAGGTTCTTGTGAAGACTGTGATAATGAGTAATTATCTTAGGCTAAAACCTGCTTTCCCCGCTCCTTTATCTGGAATGAAGAGAGCTTGAATTGATTCCTCTCTGGAAAAAAAAAACCCCAACAAATTGAATAACGTACTAAATTAAACTGAAAATCTGTTTGGAGGGGGGGAAATTACCTCTATATTTTGTGGGGTTTTTTTTTTTTACTCTCTTTAATGATGGATGCTCTTACTGTGTGTATAATGGATGGCAGCAACTCTCAGCTGCCTATGATTGACAGCGATTGTCTGAGAGGAAAGTATTCATACAATTCACGGCCGTTTTTCTCCCTCAGAGGCTGCTGACTTCACCTCTTTGATAGGTGCTGGCATTTTTCAACCCAGGTGTCAAGGCAAAGAAATGGCAACTTGACCCATAGCTGCTTTGGAAACATGAACACATTTCTCAGATGCTAATTTTAGTTGTGCTGAGCTCTCTCATATCAAGCCAGATTCTTGGCTTAAGGGTCCACGCAATCTAGAAATAATGACAGAAAACTCAGCTTTCAGGTGACCTAACCTTTTCCTCAAAGGCTTTGAGTCCTTCAATATTTAGAATCAGATAATGAAGAATCAGGAATTATGGCTGGATTACCACCACACAACTAGCTTGCGTAAGGGGCAACATACAGCTGTGCAACTCCAGGATCTGGGCGGGAACAAGACTGTGGCTGGGACAATCAGCCTGGTCACTTCTTGCCCCTTTTTTCGAGGGAGAAGAAATCTCTTGCTGTGCTCTGCCAGCCAGCTCCTCACCTCTACTTGCCCACTCTCCACTCACATGTGTGGGACAGGAAGTAGCAGATGAATAGTGGCTGTTCTCTGCCTGCACTGGCTCTGACAGAGTGCAGCTAATCTGCGCAGGGAGGTAAGTGGGCATAAGGAGCCAGGTAGCGTAGAGCCAGGCTTACAACTGAACATTAAGGATCAAATCATGGAAACTCCAGGAGCCGTGAAGGTCGCTTGGGCTCCATGGAGATGGATATTTGAACTGATCTGGGGGAGGACCTTCTTTAGAGCACATCTAACCAACTGCCATACATTGCCATCTCCACAGGGCAGGCAGGAGTCATGGACTGCACCCACTCCTCCACAAACACCTTATATAGCAGTCATAAGATCGATTCAGTGGAGGCAGCCAGCTGAGGTCAGATAGGGGAATTGAGTCATCTGCAAACAAAAGGTCTGTCCTGGTGAATGAGAATAGGAGGAAAAAGACTGCAGTCGTGATCTCTCCCAACCCCACCCACCTGGAAATTGCTGGGTCTTGATCTTCAACCCTCTCGTCCTCCCTGTGGGAGATTTCTGCAGCTGTGAACTGGGAAGGGGAAATGCGGGGGGGGCGGGGGGGGGGGCAAAGGGCAAAGAGAGGGTGACAATCCACCTTGCACTTCCCATGCAGCTTCATGACTAGGGTGGAGATGGAGAGCATCTGCAAGGCCCTATCACACCTGGCTGGACTACATGTGAGGTTGCACAGTGAAAACTACCATATCGCTTAATGCCATATAAATATGGATCAGGATTTGTCTTTAAACAAATATTTAACCAACTTTCTAAATAAACAAGAGGTTCAAAGAAGTTGCCTTGTTCATTTTCTAATGGGCTGAATAGTTGAAGTGGTTTAGGAGACTTCAAAAACATTAAGCTTGTTAGTACTAGCTATTTCCTCCCATTGTACTACAGGCTTGTGAATTTCCAAGCAGTATCACAACCATGAGATGAATGGAGTCAAATCACCTGTCTATTGAGCATACCTCCCTATTTGTACTGCTTCTGCATTTACTTCTGCTAGAAAGGCTATTAGCTTTGGGATGTCTTTAAATGTGATCAGGTCATTTCCGGTGTCACCCAGCCTTTGCATAGTGTTCAAAAAATACCCATTAGTGAAACTACTGCTTCTCAAGATGAAAATACCTCCTGCTGAGACCTCCTGCTATGTTTAGGTTTTTTTGCAAGATGAGAAGCTGCTGTTGCTGAAAAGGCTGTTCTAGCCATGAAGGCACTTTTTTTGGCATCGGTTGCCAAACCCTTGTTCTTAGTGCTGATTTGTCACATTACTGAGGGTTTTAGAATGGTTGCATGTCTTGTTAAAAACATTGCATGGAAAGGACGATTTTTATGAGATGCTATTCCTTCATTGAGCTAATTTTCCTGGGGTGAGCAGGTTTTTTTTTTTTTGCCAAGAGCCACAGCTGTCCTACCAAACTTTCAGACCTTCTTTTGAAATCTGGCATTTCTGATCCTAGTTACTCAGTCAAGTGCAGATGGGTCTATTAAATGACTTTCAGGCATATATCAATAAATCCAGAAAAACAAACAAGGGCTATATTATTAGTCACTGATACAAAGATTGGAAAATGTGTTGCATAAAAATCCTCAGCATCATCTTCTCTATGCAAACATTCACATACCACTTGACCTTTTCTTATGCAGAAAAGTCACACAAGACTGTAGTCATACAAGACTGATTAATCAAACAGAACAACATGCCAAAAATCACAAATTTGAAGTGAAGGAGCTTTGGAGATGCAGGTGAAAAGTCTCTTGGAGGCTGAAGTAGTTTGCCCAGTTGAGATGGTGGAGAAGAGGGGAGAGTAGAAAAATCAAAGGGAAATGTACCATATGCATACCTAACAGTCTGTTGTCTCACTGAAGTGTCCTTCACTTCATGCTGAGACCAAAGTATAACGAAATAGCATCTCCCTAGGAGAAAGAACTGGTAATTGTCAAGGCAGTAATCTCCTTAAAGCCTACAAAGTGACTGGCAACACTCTAAACTGGCTTACAGATGTGGAATGTCTGCAACAGGTAGATTTATTTATGGCTGCTGGACTTTTAAGGATCTTTCAATCCACAGTTCACTGTCTCATCTCAGCAGGTAGAGAATATGCAACAAAATGGCTGTCTGGATAGGAAATGGTGAGTGGGAACTGGTAATGTCACAAAGCCAGTTCTCACCAAACCGATAGTGATTAGAAATCCTGTATGGATCAATTAGGTACCTTTTGTCTGATTGGAATCTAATTAAGAAAACCACATATACAATCAGCTGCTGAATTATACCACTGAAATGCTGCCATTCTCCCACCCTTGACCAATTTGTTATTTTGACCTTTGTGTACACTTCTGCATATCACTAAGATCATAGTTAAATTTTGGTGAGCAATGGTAAGGGATATAGGATTAATGGGATGTGAGGATCACGTTGGATCCTTTATCTGTTCATTTCCAGGCATTTCAATATTTGACATTTGTTAAAGGAGTAGACTTTTTGTAAAGGAAGTGTAATACTATTATGTCTGCATGTCAGCTGGATTCCACTGAAACAGCTTTCAAACATATCCTTTATAATTAAGTCTGGGTTTTTTCATGAATTTTCCATTTTTTTGAATGAGCACTGAAGCCTATCAAAGCAGGGAGCCTCACCTGCAGGCTTTAGGAAACATAGAGAGGGGTGAAGCCAGTAGAGAAGTTGTATCTGGGTGGGATCAGGAACAGTGGATGTTGGAGTGAGGAGAGTAGAAGGTCTTATTCACACTATTGAGAACATTTTGAGCATGTAATGTTTAACATGAAGTCTCTGTATATTTTAAATGCAAGCATGCCAAATCTCAGAGGACAGACAAAATGGACCTTATTGTCCTCGGTTACCTTAGTGTAAATCAAGTACACTGGTAACTCCACTGATGGTAATGGAGTTAAATTGGTGTCACGCAGAAGAAAAAAAAATCAGGCCCAGAATTTTTAACCAGACCACATTAAAAGCTATGTTAAATTCACTTTCATAACTATCATGCAAATTCTGAACCAGCTTATGTCTCATACAATCCTATGGAAATAACTGACTTCCATGACATTGTGTAGGTATTTTGGTCCACATCATCTTGTATATAAACAGGAAAAACATACAGGCATCAAATGAAGAACTTTTAAGGAAGTAGCATTTGATACCATTTACCCTATATACTGAAAGGAGAAAAGAGTAATGATCACTACAGGAAAAATCATTATAGTGAACATGGATCACTGTCCTTAAATTTTATTAAATCACTTAATGTACAATGTTCCAAAGAAAATTTCCTCATTTTCTCACCCAACAGACATTCTTCGCTGTCCCCAAACATTTTGCTATATCTTAATCTTTTTTAAATTGCATTTTTAAAGCATAAATGTACAAGCAGACTTTGTGCATCAGTTACCAGGAGCTAAAGTAAAAGACAAGAAGCAATTTACAACATAGAAAACAAACAGTTTCAAAGGTTCTCTAGCACTGGCAAACCATTTGGGTGAGCAAAAAATTAATCAAAATTAACATCAAGTCCTCAGGCCATTTCCTCTTAAGTAAATATTCTGCATCTGTCAAATGTCCGCATGATCTGTTCTGACAGTTTTGGACGGGTTTCCCTTTTTAACAGATTGCAGTCTAACGCCAAAGTGAACATTTTGAAAGATAGTATTTTTGCGAAATAGCTCATTTTATGTTCTATTTGTGGCTACTAAGAATCTGCAGGACTTGACAGATTAAAAACAAATAAAATGAACACGGATAAGTTTGTGACCTTTACTTTAATACTGTATATTTTACAGACATAAAAAAATAAATGTTCAACAGCAACAATGGTCATATGCTCCCCTGGGGTAACTCCATTCACGTCAATGGAGTTACACTAAGGTCTCATTTGATCCAATATCTAATCTATTTACTGTTTACTCAAAATTGGGATTTTCTCCTCAGTCACTCCATACACAGCTTCTTTCTACTGCACTCCTTTCAGTACAATAATCTTGGTGATGCTCTGTCCTAGATTCCCTCAAGTTCCATTAAGAACATTAGACATTGGTCTGCATTCTTTAAGTTATTTTGCAAATGAAAGAAAAAAGCCAAAAGCTGTAAATTGTCCATTGGTTAGATACCATTATGTCCAATCAAGAAAAGAAAAAAAAAAGGCAAGACAATGGTACCAGGTTTAGCTACAAAGGAATTATTCATCTTGTACCTTTCTAGCTAGGTCTGACTTCAGGTTAACCAAGGGAACATTTTTGCAACTGAAAACACTTGAAATTTCAGAGGCCTTAAAAAAGGGATATGCAAATGTGCAATTCTATTTTCTAGAGGTGTCTAGAAAGCAACCACTTACGTGAAGAATTGCTTCAGATACTACAATTATCCTAAAAATAGTGTTAGCTAGCCGTAGCATGTGTGACGGGTTCAGTCACAGAGACTCCCCTCGAGACTGTCACTTGATGAGCTGGGATACCACTGAGAACAACCCTCCACTCCTGTCTTGCTGAGTTAGACACTCCAGTCAGCTCCAGCACAGACCCAGAGATTGGGCCACGCCTCTCTGCAGTTCACTGAAACTGAGATTCAATCAGCACAGGGGCTTCTCTGTTAACAGGGACTTTCCCAGCGCCCAGTGTTTAGCCTTTCTGGGAGTCTGAACCCCAAATAAATCTGTTTTACTATGTATAAAGCTTATACAGGGTAAATTCATAAATTGTCCGTCCTCTATAACACTGATAGCGAGATAGGCACAGCTGTTTACTCCCCCAAGTATTAATCACTAACTCTGGGTTTATTAATAAACAAAAGTGATTTTATTAAGTATAAAAAGTAGGATTTAAGTGGTTTCAAGTAATAACAGACAGAACAAAGTAAGTCACCAAGCAAAATAAAGCGAAAACACACAAGTCTAAGCCTAATACATTAAAAAACTGATTACAGGTAATATCTCACCCTCAGAGATGTTCCAATAAGCTTCTTTCATAGACTAGACTCCTTCCTAGTCTGGGCCCAATCCTTTCTCATGGTACAGACTTTGTTAGATCCGGCAGACATTTCAGGTGGTAAGCAGGTGTTTTCTCGTGACTGGCAGCCCCTTTTGTCCTGTTCCACACCCTTCTATAGCTTTGGCACAAGGCAGGAATCTTTTGTCTGTGCTTGTCCCCACCCCCACCTCATCAATGGAAAAGAACAAGATTAAGAGAGATTCCAGTATCATGTGAGATGGTCACATGTCACTGTAAGACCCCTAGTCTCCATTCTTCCTGGGTTGGCCCACATGTTCACAGGGAGGCTTGCAGGTAAACAAACCATTTACAACCAGTTGTTCTAGTCAATGGGAGCCATCAAGATTCTAAACCAGCATTAATGGCCCACACTTTGCATAATTACAGTAGGACCTCAGAGTTATACTTCATATTTCTAGCTTCAGATACAAGAATGATATATGCATACAAATAGGAGGAATATATTCAGTAGGTTACAACCTTTGTTCTGATACCTTACAATAGACCTTTTGCATAAAGCATATTCCAGTTACATCATATTCACACTCATAAGCATATTTCCATAAAACATATGGAGTGCAACATCACACCATGTATATGGGTTGCTTTTGGTTTTGAATTTTTATGTTAAAGTGATAACAAGCAAAGAGGAAAGATATATAACTTCCAGAACAGTACCCATGCAATAACATCTCTGAATGGGGCTGCACAATGGTAGCTGAGGGGAGAATTTGGCCCATTAAAGTCTACCTAGCAATCTATTAGTCATACAATTAAGAAGCAAAGGCAAAATGTTTTCAAAAAACATACCATCCACTTCTGAACGAAACATCATGGGAAGGTTCAAACTACTTCAAATACAGCATGTAACTACACAGGTAGAAACCCACTACAATCTTCCCTCTTGGTGGGGTGGGATTAGTGGCAGATTGAAAGGAGTGCCCTTGTATGAATGAGGAGACTAAGGACCCATAAAACAGCCTGGCCCAAAAACTCATAGGGCATCCATGTCTATTGCTCCGTACAAATCCTTCCCCTCTTGTAGCATAGAGGTTCAGTGATCATGCTGCTCTCCTCTCTGAGAGGAGGGGATTGAGGGTGTGCAATTAAAAACCTGCAGCTGGCCTCTGCCAGCTGACTCAGGCTCACCAGGCTTGGACTAAGCGGCTGTGTGATGCTGTATGATTAAAGATGACCATTTATATCACTGCTGTTACCACGGTTACAGTTTCCATAAGTCTTGTACAAAGTATGCCATGTAATGTATCAATGGAAAAGTTATGATTTACTACATATGATTATCCTGATTAAATCCGTGTATCATCTTTGTATCTAAAGTTATGAATATTGGCAATATACGTGTATGTAAAACATGTGTTGTATGGTGACACCCCTAAGATAGATTTGCATTAGGGCTAGACAGCTATGTGTTGATGATCCATCAAGGCAGGGCCGGCTCCAGGCACCAGCTGAGCAAGCTGGTGCTTGGGGCCGCAGATTGTTCGAGGCGGCATTCCGCCCAATCCTAGGGCGGCATGGCCGCTTTTTGTTTGTTTGTTTTCTTTTGTTTGTTTGTTCCGCTCCGGCCACCCTGTAGGGGGTGGCGGCGCGGAGAACCAGAGCACCCTGCAGGGCAGTCCTCTTCCTTCCCTCCCCGCCGACGGGAGCGGAGCCCTCGCGGCAGGCGGCAGCGCAGCGGGAGGGGCCGCGTGGCAGCGCCCCTGCTGTAGCCCTGGCAGCCCCCTTCTCTCTCTCTCCCGCCCGCTCCCCGCCCCCCAGCCAGTCCCCCTGCACCAGCGCTCTGGCCGCGCCGCAGGTTGTTGGTTTTTTTTTGCTTTGCCGTTCTGGCCGCCCGTTTTTTTTTTTGCTTGGGGCGGCCAAAAAGCCAGAGCCGGCCCTGCATCAAGGATGCTCCACTCTCACAATGGGCCATTGAAGAAACTCATCCCATCCAGATAGCTCTTCCTGAGGCTATCTCAGACATCAAGGAGCCAATGGCCACCCCCTGTGATTCAGCAAACCATGTAGGATCATATGATATGCTCATGTGACCCTGGACTCTATCTTGGGCCAGTAACTTTCCACATACAGGGGCTGTGGGCTGTGTTTGGGACAGTACATTTCCGTGCACATGGCAGAGGATATAAATTGCAGTTGGAACATCTCCGCTTTGCCTCTTTCCTGCTTCCATTCTCTGAACTGTGGATTTGCAACTAAAAGGAGCATCGTGAACTATGCACTGAGGACCTTCCAATCCTTTGGAAGTTACCAGAGAGACAAGCCAGCAATCTATTCCATCACTGCAACAAACCTGATTTAAGGACGTTGCATTTATTTGTATGTATATGATCTATTAACCATTTAAACTCTTTTCTTTTAGTAATATATCTTCAGTTAGTTTACTAAGGATTGGTCAACAGCGTGATATTTGGGTAAGATCTGAGATTCATATTGACCTGGGGGTAAGTGTCTGACCCTTTTGGATTAGAAAGAACCTTACATATGGTGAAATGGGCTTTCAATAACCTCTCACTATATTCGATTGGGTTGCCTGGATGGGAGCCAAGGGCTGGAAAGCCTAAAGGGGACTGTGTTTGGCTTCTGGTTAACCAGTATGGTACTGCAGAAGCCCTGTTGTTACTGGCTTGGTGAATCTAATTATAGAGTAAACCACCAGCCCTATTCTGGCACTCTCAGTGAGGTCTATCCCAGGCACCAGCTCACAGGCTGTGTAATTGCAGTGTATATAGATGTTCCAGCTTGACCCTCTCACCGTGCAGAGTCCTAGAGCCTGGGATCCAGCCCCAGCTTCAATGTCTACACCACAATTAAACCATCTCTTAGCCAGAGACCTCTGAGCTTGAGTTAGCTAGCATAGGCCAGCCACAGGTTTTTAACTGGCTGGTGTCCCATCTCCAGCTGTGGCCAATCTCTGTTGTTTCACAGGAAAGTGAAAAAACCAATCATCATATATCTGGCTAATTATGCATGGGGGCAGGGGGAGGGAATCCTTCGTGACCCCTGCAGACAATTGTCTGAAATCCTGAAACTTTGAAGATTTGATTATAGCCATCATCTGACTACAGATCTCCAAGTGTTATGAGCATGTTGAGGGCACTGCAGGCAATTCCATTCTCCCCATAGCCCCTGAACAGTGGGAGTCAGAGTCACAGATTCTGTGATCATCTAGCATGACCCCTTCCCCCCACAGGCCATAGAATTTCTCTTAGAAACTAGATTAATGCATGTCTTTTAAAAATATACCTAATTTCACTGGAAAGACTCAAGCAATGTTGAGTCCACTATCTCCCCTGAAAAGCTAGGAAATTATGTCTTATTTCAAGGTTGAATTTATCTAACTTCAGCTTCCAGCCACTGGACCTTGATATGCCTTTGTCAGCAAGGTTGAAGAGCCCCATTATCAAATCCCTTCTCCATGTGTAAGTACCTAAACATAGTGAGCAAATCACCTCTCAACCTTCGCTTCAATGAGCTGAATTAGTTGAGTTCATTAAGCTTCCGATTGTAAGGGTTGTCTTCAGCCCCTGGATCATTTTTATGGTTCTACTTTGGACTCTCTCTGATATTTTTCACATCCTTTTTTGAAGTGTGTTCACCAGAACTGGACATACTATTCTAGTAGTGGTCTTATCAGTGCTGTGTACAGAGGCAAAATCGCTTTTCTACTTTGACTTGATATTCTCCTTTTTATACATCCGAGGTCACATAAGCCTCTTCTTGACACATTCAATTGAGGGTTCATGCTGAGGTGATTAACTACGATGACCCCTAAGTCCTTCTCTGAATCACTGCTTTCCAAGGCAGTATCCCCAAACTTGTAGGTATAACCTGCATTCTTGGTTCCCAGAACTATAACCATGGATTTAGTGGCACTCAAACAAATTTTGTTGGATTGTAATAATTTAATTAGGTGATTCAGTTTACTCTAACAGTAACCTGTCTTCCTCATTATTTGCTATCCCACCAATCTCTGTGTCACTGCACTCTTTGCCAGCAAGATTTTACATCATTTAAATACTTGCTAAAAATATTAAAACCCGATCCAAGGAGGACCTGCTAGAAACCGCTCCACTCATTGATACTTCCCCATTAATAGCTACATTTTGAGATCTGTCAGTGAGCCAGCTTTTAGTCTATCTAATGTGTGCCGTGTTAGTTCCATGCAGTAAAAGTGTTTTTTTTTTTTTTTAAATCAAAATGTCATATGGTGCTAAGGCAAAAGCTTTGGAGAAATCCAAGTAGATAATGTTTTCACCTCTCTTAACCAGAAGACCTGTCAAAAAAGACAACAGGTTTATATGATAGAGTCCAAAATTAACTGTTCCATTGTTTTACCCAGAACCAACATCAGGCTACTTGTTCTATAGCTCATTTGATCATCCGTTTTACACTTGTAAAATATTGGAACTACACTGGCAGTCCTCCAACTCTTTGGAATTTCTCCAGTTTTCCAAGATTTGTTGAAAGTTAACATTAATGGTTCAGACAGCTCTGAAGCTTTAAGACTTTTGGGTGAGATTTACCCAGGCCTGTTGATTTGAAAATGTTTCATTTTAGCAGACACTGCCTCACATCCTTTGTTACAGATGACAAACTTTTTATTCCATCCATAATATCAAATGTAATGGATGCATCCTCCTGCTTCATTCCACTGTGGTCACTATTCCTTAGTTGTTTGGCTACAGTTACTTGCTGTGTAATTTTCAGCTCAAGGAGACATACCCATGCTAGCTCTGATTGAGCTACTGTGCTAAGAATAGAATGTAGTTGCAGCAGTATGAGTGGTGGGAGGGGCTAGCTGGCCTGAGTATGTACCTAGCATCTTGGATGAGAACGGATTCAGGGTGGCTAGACCTTCCAACCGCTTGTGCTGCCACAGCTACACTCTGTTTTTAGTGCACTTGATTTGTCAAAACTAACATGGGTATGTCTCCTTGAGCTGGAAATTACACCTCCAGCTCAAACTGTAGACATACCCAATATCCTTTCCCTGACTAGGATATGTGTATTCTGATGACCTGGGTTTTCTTCTCCACTCAGGTACTACTACATGGTCTTCTCCACTCAGAAATGTTATGTCATTAGAGTTGATGGAAACTCTTAAGTACAATGCTACTCCCCTACCTCTACAATCTAATCTGTTCCTCCTGTATAGTTTATTGCCAGGTATTAAGCAGCTCATGGATTTTTGTCATTCCACTATATTTTCAGGAATGCTTATTTTAATCAAGATCCTCTTCTACTGTCAGGCATTTTACTTCACCTGTTTTTGCCCAGGCGAGTTCTAGATGACATAGTGGTAAAAATGCTACCACTTTTGCCAGCCCAAGTGGAGATGTACCAATGCAGCACCAAAAGTTGGAGAACTGCCTAACATGTTTAGTGTACACAAGGCCTTAGACATGCTTGTAAGTTTCTTGCACTGCTACTATAGTCCCGTACTGTTTTTTATTTTTGTATGACTTTCTTTCTTCCCCAATTCCTTTATCTGACACCTTGTTACTTTCCTAGAACATACCTCTGTAGTGTCAATCCATCCCACTTCCAGTTTAGTTGTAATTTCTGCCCTCTCTTTTGCTGGAGACACAGTTATCTTTGTATTACTGACATCTCTAGCAGATGTCTTCGTCTGACCTGAGTGTTCCTTAGCACCTGTCAGCTTTCTCCTGCTCCTAGCTTAAATAAGCCCCGACAACCCCGTCAATTTACTATGTGAGCAGTCTGCTTCCACTTTGGATTAGGTAAAATTGTAGACTTATGAAAATACAACTTACATTTCTAGGAACTACCTACATATGCAGTGGGTGCCAATAAACAGTATCTGGAGTAGTTTTGTTCATTTCTTGTTTTACCATTCTAATTTTTTGCCTTTTTATTACAAAACAGTCGGCTAGTGCTTGCTACATGGAAGCTACATGGAAATCACCAATATTTGCTTTCACAGTAAGACGCTTTGTTTATGTACCACTCTTTCAAGAGTCCTGAAAAGAAAATGACAGAGTAGCAAATCTTTTCTTTTCTGCCTGATGGATAAATATCATAAATCAGAGCTGACATTAAAAGAAGGAAAAGAAAGAAAAATAAAGGGGGTTAACATTGATTAAAAGATATTATGTAGTCAGTGAGAACTAATTTAGACCATCTATAAATTCAACTGCCTTGACTGTTGTGTACTCTAAACATTTTTGCCATTGTTGAAGGTTAACTTCTCAAGGTCACCCCCTGAGGGTGACAGCAGGCATTTCACTTACCTCTTATGTCATTCTCTGGGCAGTCACAAATCTGTGGTGTGGTTCAAGAGTATGGGTTGCAGCCCTCTGGTTGTGCTGTTTAGTCAGTCCCCCCCTTTTCAGGGTATATGAAGCACTCATAACAAAAGAAAAATACTTCCCTAAACAACTTCCTACTGTAAGGGAAAGGAAAGCAGTCTCTCAGGCCCGGTAGGCAGCCTCAGTTCCCATTTCTCAGTGTGAGTAAAAGGTCACGGATTAATTCTGGGGGAATTTCAACAAAGAAAATCTCCCCAGCCTACCTTCTTCAGAGGGTTTGGGTGGGGGTTTGTGCAAGCCATAGGTAAGTTAGTGCCACAGGGCCCCCAGTCTGTGAACTCTGAGACCGAGGTCTACTTGCTTCTGAGTGCCTCTCCATTATGCACTGAACCTCACAGGGGTAGCAAGTTGGGACTGACTGTGACCACATAAGTTTCTTAACCCTTACTGGTGTATATGGGGGTCATCTGCCACCACAGTGTTGCAATATTTAAAGCTGGGTTGACTTTGGTTCTCCCCCAAACTTCTTACTGTTAAAAGCTACATCAAAATCACAGCTTCAATTTTTCAAAAGTAGCTTGTGATTTGGGGTGCTTCATACACCATAATGGGACCCAACATTTAGAGGGTGGGTGCTCAGCATTTTCTGAAAATCAGGCCCCTTCATAGTGGGAACCCAAACAGGGAGGCACCCAAAATTATGTCACTTTCAAAAATTAGCCCAGAGATTTTAATGCCACAGGGAACCAGTACAATTATCTTATCTGACCTTCTATGTAATACAGGCTATTGAATTTCACCTGCAGAGGAGGGAATTATTCTCCCTCCTCTGTAACATAACACGATAAAGGCAATAACTTGTAACTGAACTAGACTGTTTCCTTTCAAGAGGCATCCAATCTTGATTTAAGGACTCCAAGTAATGACAAATTTATCACTTCCCTGGTAAGTTGTTCCAATGGTTAATTGCTTTCACTGTTAAATAGTAACATCTTATTTCCAAGCTGATTTTTTCTAACTTCAGCTTCCAACCACTGGATCTGGAATTGGCTTTTTCAGACACCGAAAATGTGTTACTTGGTTACTTTCAGTACAAAGGAGAAAACTAATTAGTGTCATCACTTGCTTTGGAAAAGCTCACATAATAAACCGGTTCCCTAAACACCTCTAAATGGAGCAGAGAGTCTAGCCGCCAAGCTAAACAGTGACCACTTGTCTTTTATTTTCTTCCTTGGAAACAGTGAAATATGTGGAGAAATATAAATGCTGCTGTTAGGTTTTTCCAAAGAGGTGATTTTCAAATTACTCCTAAATTGAAATCTTTACCGTCCATAATTTGAGATTGCTCCAGTTGCGCTATAAAGTTTCCAAATGGGGCCAATTAGACAGCTTTCGAGTTCAGAAATCTGAAGAATGGGTCTTCATGAATGGTGACATTTTCTGTGTATTAAATGAGGCCTGGGGGTAACATTGGAGTGATTTTTTCCTCACTGTTATTACAAGGCAACTTGTTGAGCAATTTTCTCTGACAGATGTCCAAAGAAGAAAGATCATAGTCCTTCAGGTTGCTAGTAGGGATGTTACTATGAAGAACAAAATCTAAAATATATTGGAACACAGAGACAAGACAGAAACAAGGAAGCACCTGTAACTCACTCAATGAACGATTTCTAGTAGGGTCATGTTTTTAAGGCCCACTAAAACATTATTGTGTTAAAAGCACAGATTCCTTTGCGATGACGACAACGTGCAGGATTTTTTCCCCCCAGAACAATTTTTATGTTTTTATGTTTACCACATTTTCTGCAAGTATGTAACAAAGAAAAAATTAAAGTCTCCACATCTTTATTTTGTGATGTGCTGCAATAACAATCGTCTTCTTTTGCTGGTCTCTGCTGCCTGCAATAATTGACCTTGATTCTGTTCCATACCCTAGCCTTTGGTTCCGGATGCATAACTTGCATCCGATCAAACACAGCCAGTCATTAGAGAGGAAAGCTCACAACAGGTTACAACTGTTTAAATGCTATTGAAAAAAAGGGTTCTGTTACAACATGTGTAGGTTTAAGAACAAGTTGATAAAAGGCTCAGGAAAGTTTTATGTATGACGAGTCCAAACTATTTCCTTATGTTGATAATTAAAGGATCCTGATCATGACTGACTATTTTGTTTTCTTTGGATGTATAACAAATTCTATTTACACGTGTCTCAGGAACTGTGATCTCATAATTCTAAATACTGGGAAAATAAAGTACTGTAACCATTTCCTACTTAAATCACAGGTGAGGGTGTTCAGCACATTTCAGGCGATGATCCGGAAGACGTCATAGAGCCAAGACCTTTGGATTTTTAGGTGTCCGCTAACTAGGTATCGTTTTCACTCATTGCAAACATCAGAGAACAAACCATTTCTTCCCTAAAATCAAGTGAATACCTTCACAAAATGCTGCATTTTATTTTCTTCCTTTGTCAAGCCTTCTCTGCAACTATCACATTTGATCAATGGAATGGCTCAGATGTCAAGCATTATCCTGAAAGGCCTGAGAAATGCTTTGCATGCACTTGAAATTTCTTACCACTGACTCTACCCACTGCTGTAAATTAACAAATATTTCTATGTCTGACCACCAAGGAAAAAATGGTGTTCCAAGACTTTTTAATACGAGTACATTTAATCGATATTTTATTTATGGATCCCAGGAAACTAATTCTAACTTACAATATGGGCTTTTTTTTTTTAAATTAACAGTAACACCATGAAGTTGTCAAGTGCTAGAGACTTGATTTGAAGGAGGAATTAAATCATTATTTTAAAAACTGTAACGGCAGTGTGTGGTTGCTCATGTTACACACTGCAAAAAAACAGACTGCCACGGCCTAAAAGAGGCCATAAAACTAAGGCACCAATATTTAGACTGTGCATGAGTGAAGAAACACCACACATTTCACATATATAATCACTGCTATCGCACATATGATCATGGTAAGCGCACATGCAAAATTATGTGCAAATTACATACACATTTTTGCTCACACTCAATTTCAAAAATCTGGGTAATAAATTTTGACTCTAGTAGTCAGGAAGATCATGCACAGGTCAACAATCTCCCTATAGACCAGTGGTTCCCAAACTGGGGTTTGTGAACCCCTGGGGGTTCGCGAAATGTTACAGGGGGTTCTTGGGAAAAAAATCCCTAATGGCGGACAGAGCTGTCCCTAGGATCCCCGGGCAGCACGGGGCCAGCAGCCTGGAGCCCCTGAGCTTCCAAGAGCTAAGCAGATCAAAGCAAGCGTGTCTATCACACTGAGGAGATTTAAACTTCAAGACTCCTTATAAGAAATGGAAAGGGAGATGGATATTTTTTGCTAATTTTATAATTAAATAGGCAGCTAATCTTGTTTTTTAAATTATTATGAAGAACAAGTTTAAACTTTGTTGTAACGTGCGTTGTTTGCCTGGACTGCTCAAGACCTGAATGCTTGTGGAAGGAGGAACTCTTTGAGTTGGCTTCTTAAATACCTTCATGCTGTTTCACATCTTATACTCCTTGATGAAACATAGGAGCCTTTTCTTATAACAGGCTTATTCAAAGTGATACAAGCTACGAAAGTGAGATCTTGGAAGAGTGTTGCCATCTTCATAATGTAATAAAAATACTGTAATGATAAATAATAATTAATAATAGTGTGGAATAAGCATGTGATAAAAACAAATGTTATATTTCCAAGATCACTGCTTTTATAATTTATACTCAGATAAAGGAGAAAATCCCTGGAAATATTCATTTTTAGAAGGGGGTTTGCGAAACTTGACAGGTTAGTGAAAGGGGTTCACAGGTTGTTAAAGTTTGGGAACCACTGCTATAGACGCACCTAAAAGTGTTCCAAACCTGTAAAATTCTGAGCACCCTTCATACTCAATGTCTTCAGCACAACTAACAGCAGAATTTGAAATGCTGATGTTATTTTCCAAAGCTATTATTTCACATTATGGACAGGCAAACACACATCAAAATGTCATATTAATAGGAGCATCAACAAGCATAAGACACCACACATTTACTTTACTGCACTGCACTTCCACAGCCAAAGAAATGTACATCAAACTTGATACATTTGTTCTCTCTCATCTTGTACTGTATGTTAAGTTTCAGTCTATACAGCAAAGTTTTACAGACAAATTGCAAGCCCTGAAATAACTGAAGATCTTTTACAGAAAAGCTGACAGACCCTTAATTACAGATGTCCTGGAGGATACCAGTACAATACCAATTTTGTTTCCTTGGTTACTAACTCATATAATCATAGTGTATACATTCTATGACAGTATTATTATGACATGTCAAATAAGGCATATCATTATTCAGGCTGGCAAGCCCTCCCCCCTAAAAAATCAAATGTAAATGACTAAGTAGTTTAGGTTATATCAAGCATTTTACTTTTATTTTAACTATTAAGCTGTAGTGTTAAGTCACACAATGCATCCAGACTACATTAAAATTGCTTTTCTTCTTTCCCCTCAGTACATATTATTATTAACAATAATTTATATTACAATAGCACTCATGGAGCTCCAATAAGGATTAATGCCCTGTATTCTGGGAGCTGTACAAACACAGATAAAGAGACCATCCCTACTCAAGGGAGTGTACGTATGCTTGACTTCTTTCCTCCTAAACAATATCCCCTTAAAATATCTCAGTTATAAAATAAAGTATTTACAGTTGGGATACTTTTATATCATCAAACTTGGGTCATTTGTACATTCATCTTTTAGTATTTCTTCAACACTCTGTCACAAGGGCGCGTGTATCATGGTGGCAGGTGTATCTAAATGACATACCTAATGACTCATGGCAGATGGGTCTTGTCTACTCTACCCTAGATATCAGACAGTGAAGAGTGCTTTTGGGAACTGGGATCCAGGATAAAGTGTCTCTGCCGGGAACTTCTAGGAAAGGCCAAGCTTAGGGAGCATGCTTAGGTTGAGGTTTAATTTTTTTTTTTTTTGCTGTTTTTTAAATTACCAAATTAGTAGGTAAGTATGTACTATAGATAGAGTATATGTAGATTTTGTTCAGAGCAAGGTGGGCACTTCACCTGCTTACATCGTGGAACAGGCACCAAGTTTGATACTTTGAGCATGTGGATCTTGAGTCAGCCCTAGAGGCCAAGGACAACAGAGAAGGTGCCTAGGTCCCTATTCAATTCTTACCAACAGCAAAACCCCTTGTATAGTAAGGCACAGGGTGGTTGGATGGATTACTGCTGTTTGATCTGCCTGGACCCAAAGGCAGCATGCTGTGGAACACACCTGTTTTCCAGTTCTATTCTCTCAAACAAAAGGTGCTCTGATTGCATGCTGTTAAAACAGAGGAGCTTCCACCATGTCTGATATCAATGAGAGAGCATAGAACAGACTTACTGCTTTTTCTATCAACAGGTCCCCTGTGTCCCCATATCCATCATATTTTCCTACTCTCCATCCCACATAAAGGTGCACATTCCACATATGTTATCTGCATTTTATTGTTTAACTAGCACAAGAAAAATCTATTGATTCTGTCTCATTGAAAAGTTCCCAATTTCAGGCCATATAAGATATAGTACCATAGACCCAGATCCTGCTCAAATGAAGCCAATAGGAGTTTTGCCACTGACTTCAGTAGGCATGAGATTAGATTCTAAATATCTGAAAGGAATCTGCATACATACACATACATATATATAATACTAACACTACTCTGAATAAAAGAAATGATTTTAAAACTATTTGTCCCTCTTTATTACCAAAATGTAAATTCAACTAATTAAATACAGTTTTCTCTCTTTAAGAATACAAATATTTCAATTCAAAGCTGACTTCTGCAATTCAATTTAATTTATTCTTTAATAAGGTACTAAGAATATTTTTTTTCCCCACAGAGAACAGTGTACAAGCATTCTGGCAGAAATAAAAGTTCTCTTTCTATAATTATATTGGAACAAAGTGCATTATCATGCTTAAACATTAGAGTAATCATAAGCTATCCACTGCTAATGGATATCCATAGTAAAATAATAAAGGCTACATTCCGAGCCTTCATTCATGATAATAAATCCCTAATGTTCTCAATTTTTAAATCAAGATTGGATTTTTTCTAAAAGATACGCTCTAATTCAAAGAGAAATTATTTTTGTTAAGTTCTATGGCCCATATTATACAGGATGTCAGAAGACATGATCACAGTGGTTCCTTCTGACCTTGACTTCTATGAATCAAAGCACAGTAATGACTTAGGGAAATGTTTCCATTTCATACCCACAAAGAAGACCTCAAATCTGATATTCTGCTAGCCTTACTTGGATGGAAATCTTACTGACATTCTAGGGTCTCAGATCTATAGGGTGAAATTCACAGCTCCATGTGTGTTTGGGAGCAGGACAGATGTGAGGGAGGAATCTTCATTATCGGCTGCAGAGCTACTCCATGGAGACTACTTCAGCCCATTTCCGTCTCATGCATGCTGACATTATTTTCATGTAAAGAAAGGCATGCCATGGTAGGTTTCGCTGTGAATTTAACCCCATATCTTTTCTAAGCAGCTGGGCTATGTACTAGGGGATCTCTTCAGAGGATGAGGGGGAAGGTATCTTCCCGCTGCAGCTCAAATAGGATCAAAAGAATTACTCCACAGATGTTGCTGCTATCTCAGGGCTAAAGAATTTGCCATAATTCCTACAGCTCTGTTCTTAAGGGGGCAATGGTCCGTGAATCCATATAGTAATGAATCACCTGTAGAGTAGCTCATTCTGCTACTGTCACTGCATTAAGTGGTATATGTTTATTTCTTAGAGAATTCCAGTTGGAGCCAGTAAGGATTAATTCAATCCAGTTTGGAGATAATTTAAACAAGACACAACTTCAATCATAATTCCACAATACCTTCAGTGTAAGGATCACTACCAATTTGAAGGCACCACTAGGATTTCATTAATGTAGAAATCAGCAGACCACAGTTTGATCCTTGATCTGTCCAAACTTATTTTAAAGGGAAAGCGGTACAGACTCTCAATGAACACCTTTTCAGTGCTGTTTTTATTCCTAATTACCTCAAAATGGATTAAGCTACCCTGATAACTTGATGCAACGGGGAGGAACTGAACCTCCTTGTCAAGGGCATTCATGGCACTCTGGACAGCCAAGCAATTTAAAATGTTTTTGCTGGAGTTAAGACCAGGTAGTAGGCTGAACATATAGTACTGAAATAAGGGAATAGCTTAATACACCCATATCTACCCAAAGACATCTGCAGCTGGCTATGCCCTGATAGGTGCTGATCACCTGTAAATCACATGGACTTCAGAGGGAGTTGCAGGCGTTCAGAACCACTTAGAATTTAGTCTAATGTGAAAATGACAAATTTACACCCACACCAAACCAATTTATGAAAAACTGCCCAGAGAAATTTAAAAATAATTTTTACTATTTGAGAACAGACACCACAGTAACAGGACAGCCATGCCACTGAGAAAGCTGGTCATTGCTTTGATGGGACATGGACAAATAAAAGTCCTGGTGATGAGCAAAGCAGTATTGGTGGTTCAGTAAGTAGCTCATCTTTCTGAGTCCGAACGGAATCAACAGCTCAGATGGTAATTGGGGACACTATTGCTAGAGATAGCAACTTTTGGCTAAAAGGTAAAACAAATGCCCTGACCACTTGTTGTACTTAAAGCCCAATGGTACATTGTAGAAGAATACTGGTCTTAGCGCTGGAGCCCTGGCCAAATTCAAACGGAATCATTTTAATACTTTCTGCCTACTTATGTTCCTCATGCAGTGACAGTTACATACAATAATCTTTATTTTTCTGCCTAAAGCATTGAGGAATATTGTTTTATGTTATTAAATAACTGTCACATTCTATCTAAGAGGCAGCTGCATTCTAGTGCTTGTTAAAGTGATCCCTGTATAACATTTTAGAATCCTTTCCTATAAAAGGCATTCATAAATCAATTAAAAAAATATTGAGAACATTTTGTAATTCTTTAGTGACTCTGTTTGAAGTCAGACAAACACAGCATGTATAAAAAGCTAATCAACATTAAAGTACAAATGAGGATAACAACATAAGTCTATGCAATATCACCGATTTTCTAGACTGATTGTCTCTAGTAACATCAGTGAGGCAATCTCTTGATTTATTTTATAGTTTAATTACAGTTTGTTTTAATTTCTTCAAATGAAATTTACAGCCAGTGCTGGTATTGTCCCTCAGGTTTTCCTCTGATGAGCTTAAAGTTCCACAGGGGCCTCCATACAGCTCCACAGAGAGGTGGTGTTGAATTAGTGCCTTAACTTCTCTGGCCATGCCCCCTTTCTGGCCACGTCTGCTCAAATTTTGGACAACAATGGCCATCCCCACTGGCAGGAGGGTGGTACCATGTGCCACTGCAAACTCTTCCCCTAATGGACTTTCTACCAGTAAACTGAACCATTGTATTTGGTGGCAGAAGCTGATGTAAATGTGGCCCAAAGTATGCAATACACAGACATGATTTTTTCATAAACAAAATAAAATAAATATTTGATTGCCACTAACCAGAACCAGATACATATAATGAGCAAGGAAATGAGCAAGTTGCAGCAATGGTCATTCCCTGAAGTCACAGGAAAATGATTGTGAGGGACTATGCCTACTTAATGGGTGATCACTGCTCCAGAGAAACTTAAAAACCCTATAGCTCTTAACTGATGAGGGAAAACATCTTCTGAGCCTCAAAGTTTGTGATCATTCCAAACTTGTGCATCTGAGTATGAATCACCATGGTTAAGCATCTAATTTTACTTGCACACAGATAGTCCTTCTATCCCAGCTCCATATTTTTCTTGAATCCTGGGTAGAGTGGGTTCTTTTGAGACCTCCTGGGGCAGTAAAAGCCATATGCTCATTACTCTCAGGGCAAAACTATCCCTCTGTATATTTCAGTTAAATGTGGTTGCTTGGTTTTCCATTTTCAGGGTGTCCATGTGTTTTCCTGCTGCTGTTTTGTTCAAATACCATAAAACCTGATAGTTTTGTTTTGCCAGGGACATAATTTTTGTGTAGATGATGCTTTTTGGGATCTTGGCATATTCATGTTATTGATGTAGTGACTGCAGCTACATCTAATTTTTACTGTCTGCAGTTTACCGTTATACAATATATACATTTGAAGCCACCTAGCACACAGTAAAATGCCTTTTCTTCTGGAAGAGCTCACATTGTTTGGATCACCATCTGTGCCATCATTTAATAAGACTTTATGCTTCATTTTACAATTGAGGTAATAGTTCTCTTCTACTGCATGGAGTTAAGTTCTTGTAAACACGGTTTTTCTCCAGTCTTTTAAGCACAGTATACTGCCAAGTTTTGGATTCACTTCATGTTTTTGGGGAGGGGGATGTACTGGAGAGAGTTGTGTTGGAGAATCCATAAATCCATGAGTGTGTGCACACCTACAGGTATGGAGAAAGTTCACTCTACCACTAACTTTCATGGATAATCAGATTGCTCCCCCATGCCTAGTGCTACACAAACTGGGGTCAAAACACCTTCTTCTCTTCACTTTAAGGTCTTTCATTACCTCTCATCTCCCCACCGAAGCTGCTCTGTTAACTAGGGACGATGGTAAAACAGGTTTTCATTAAGTTTATGTCAGGCTATCCTTGTCTGACCACCCTCTCATCCTGCACCTATCTCCTCCCACCCTCCTTACTGATTTGTTTTGTTTCCACCTGTTGCAGCCTACACTGGGAGCTCTTTGGGACAGAGACTGTTTTTTCAAGAACAACGCTTAGTGTAAAGGGACCATGATCCCTGGTTAGGGCCCTTTGGTGCTGCAACAAATAAAATAAAATAAAAATAAAATAAAATAAATAATAAGCAAAATAGTAGAATAAAATTAAACAGTAATAGTCATTGTGATCTAACATATTAGTAACTAATTAAGCAATGAAATGGAAGATGAAAATATTAAATTTCACCTAGACTACAACACAGGATTCCCCCCCCCACACACACACTCCTAGTCCCTTCCTCTAACCACCAGATCGTATCTGTTTCCCTAATGGTACAGGGCCTGATATTTAAAACGTTTAGAAATTACATAAACTAAATCAGATGTTTGTTACTACTGAGTAAAACTATTGTTATTTTCTTCCTTGCATTCCTTAAAATTCAACATGAATGAAATCATATCCTCCTCTACTTACATTATCAATGATTATCTTGTTTTATTAGCACAGGTCACCAATACATTCTATATATTATGTCTATCCATCCATCCCTCGCGTTTCATTATATATAAAACCTTGGTCAGGAACAGCTGACCCCGAGCAACCTATATCTCTGATCTAATAATGAAAACCTTATAATCATGGGATTTATAACCATTGATGTCTCACTGTCTGGTCTGCATTGATGACAATGAAAATATTGTAAATGATATCACAGGATGAAAACAGAGTTTCTGTGGAAAAGTGTAGTGATATTCTCCAGAAATTTTAATGTCCTGTGGAATACATACTACCATGGCATTAATGTACAGTTCTTAAACAGTAATATAACATCATTCGAGTTAGCTACATAGGTAATCTATTTCTATCCATTCTGCATCATTTTTATGGCTCCATTTCATCTCACACTTCTCACTTGATTGTTTCCTTCAATATTTCACAAAGGATTATATATATATTGAAAAGTAAAAATCAAATCTATAGTAAAATAATAACAGATTTGACTTAAACTTGTGAAGAATATGAACTTCAGATGAAACAGTCTCTTAACTCATCCAACTACACCTGGATTTTGCAGCACACATTATGGGCCATGTTATTTGCCCCTGTTGCAGGTCATGTTTCCTAATGAACACAAACCCATCATTTGTTTGAACAAACCGGGTAATCATTTGTCTATGAGGCTGTTTGGCACTCACAAATCAGTTTTGGGGAGCACAAAACAGGCAGCTATAAATACAAGTACTCATGAAAGGATGGATCTGCCAGGTACAACTTAGGAGCTCACATATGAAAATCTGACCAAGTGTTTGAAGATGCTCAAAATACTTTGGGGGGTTCGTTTGCTTAATTCCTGCCCAAAATCTAATGCAACGTTGAATGTGCCTTTACTAATATTCAGGTCAATATGATAATGGAAGAAACTGATAAGAACACAGAACAGTGATAATAGTTATACAAATTATTTTACCAACTGGATCTTCTTAGCCAAGTATCTGCCATTATATACAGTCCATCCTTGTGATGTACAAATTTGAGATAATGTATGGCTTAAGCACGAGCCAAACATTAAACATGTAATTATGTCCATTGACTTTAACAGCCCAGTAGTTTCAATGAGACTTAAGCGTATGCTTACATGCTTTATTGAACAGGGTTAGACTAAAGTAATTCTAAAATGTTTTGTTAAATCGGGGCTCAAATTTCCAAACATAACAAGATGGAGTCTTTCCTTTTCAATTAGAGTTCTGTGAATAAGTACATTAATTAAAAAGGAACAAGAGATCATTGAATATTTGGCAGTTACCCTTTACTTACGGATGTTATGCAAAGTATGTAAAGATTTTAAACTATAAAACAAGCTCAGATATGAACCAGCACGTAAAACATGCATGTGCTGATTCTTGGGCTTATTATGCCAATACATCCTTGTTTGCATAGTTGTCTCTGTTTGGTTGCAATCTTTACAAAAGATTAAGTAAAAAAGTCAAAAGCACAATATCTCTGTAGGAATGTATCGTATTTGTTTTACCACCGAGTTCATAACTATTCCAAAGGGGCTATTATTACTGAATGGAAGGATGCGAGACACTACCTGTCAAGGAATGTTTGAGGATTACTTCATAAATTCCCCACATCACTGAAATGATATATCAAAACATTTGTCTTAGTAGCTACTTTCTACTGCATCCATGTCTACTGCATAAATGTATAATTGAAGGCTCCTTGATATCTGTCTTATTACTATGTTAGCTACAATGGCTATTGAGCCATAGCACAGTTGTAGATTCTTCAATCTATGGATTAAGCATGACTAGAATGTCTCCAGTCTCTAGACTTGGTGCTTAAATGGACATTCAATAGTATATGGTTTATTGACATAAAGGGCCTTCATGGCCCCACAGGACTTATGAACGCAATAGGACATAACACTTTCTATATGCATTTCTTTTCAACACATCTATGTAAATACATAAAATCACAAACAACAAATGAAATAAATAAGGAAAAATCCTCTCAGCTGCGGCAGAAACAGAGAAGACACCAAATGGCAGGGAAAGACTTGCAATGAACTGTTATTGAGAAGAAAATTGAGTGACTAGATTACAGAAGCTAAGTCACAATTACTGCAGAATATCCATTTAATAGAACCCTGGTTAGCTGAAACTCTTATTTAAACCATAGATAGGCACTTACTTAAGCACCTGAATAACCAATCTTTGGGCATCAGCTCTGTAAATTTTGGCCTACACCTTGCTTTTTTTTTTTCTCTTAGTTTATGAAAAAGATCAGAAACAACAACCAGGCAGAATCCTGGAAACCCTTATCCAGGAGATTAATTCTGATTGATGCAAGTTAATGAATACGCCTGTGAGTAAAGTCTACTTTTGGATTTTTCTGCTGGAATGGTCCATTCAGATGTTTCATATGTAGAGAAAATTGGTTTGAAGGCATGAAAGAAGCAGTGTCACTAACTCAAACACATAAAGACCATGATGACCTCTTCAGGCAAAAAACCATAAAACAGTGTTGCCAATTCTCACAGTTTTCTTGTGAGTCTCAGAATATTCAATGAATTACTTAACGCACCAGCTCCTGCAATCAGGTGACTGCATCTCTCAGCTTTCATAGAAGAGAGGAAGATTCTCACCCCCATGGTTGCAGAGAAAAGTTTGAAACAGCCACTCCTGTGCATTGAAAATGCTCAAAAACCAGAAGGCAAAAAACCCATGTGTTTTCTTTTCTTTTGTTATTTTTAAGTCAATCTCATGAATTTGGGGCACCTGATTCATGATTTTTGAATGGTTGGGGT
Source organism: Emys orbicularis (assembly GCF_028017835.1). Classification (NCBI taxonomy): domain Eukaryota; kingdom Metazoa; phylum Chordata; order Testudines; family Emydidae; genus Emys; species Emys orbicularis. Next base: position 26,029,163 of record NC_088683.1, on the reverse strand, counting down.
TAGCAATACTGATAAAATTGTATCTAAAACGACATAACTTAGCAATTGGTATTTCATTGGAGGATTTGAAACCAATTCACAAATCATAATTAAAGTCTCCTCGCATAGGTATTTCTCCCATTTAATGGATGAGTCACCTGAACACACAACAAAATTAAGTCACTTACCCAAGGTCACATAGCAAGTAAGAGGTAGAGTCTAGAATACAACACAGGATTTTTTTCATTCATAGTCCCTTCCTCTAATCACTAAATCACATTTGCTTCTCTACGGATACAGAGCGTGATCCAAAGTCCATTGAAATCAGTGGGAGTTGGATCAGGCCCCTAGTTCATAGTTGGGGGATTTTGGTCAGCAAATATATGATCTGAGTTTACACAAGACTTAGTTCCTCCCATTTTTACAAGAACATTAATTTTTTCATCTTTTCCACATCAGAAAACTTCATTGATCATTGATTATTTTGTGCTTTAAATGTTTTTGAATATAAACTATTTCATTAGCCATTTGCTCTCTTCCTTGGTATGCTAGGATTATTCAGTGCTTGTTAATGCATGCGTGCCAATGGGCCAGCTACCTCCCCATTGCCCCCTCATGTCCTGAAGTCACTTGGCAGGCACCCTGCCTCAGTTTCCCCCTTAAAGGGCCTTCTTAAATGCTCCACACACTAACTCTTCTTACGTTCAGCAACACCCAGCCCCAGGGATGGGTGTTGCTGATTTCTTAACATAACAAAAATTCAAAATAAAAGTTATCAAATCTCCATCAAGTTTCTGCCTCAAGTATTCCTGCTGGGGGCCTTGCGGGCCTTCCTTGACTGGAGCTTCTTCCCTGAAAATGCAGGGTCCCCTGCTGGAGACTACTTGCTCCCAGCAGTGATTGTCTCTCTGTGAGCATCCCCTCCTCTCTGAAGCTTCTGCTGCCCTTTACAGAGGAAACCGGTGATCCTAGTTCAGGTGTGCCTCCTTAGAAATCAGGGTTGGCTAACCACAGACCCTAGCCCTTAAGCGACAGGCCAGGCCATCCTGTTACAACATGAAACGCTTCCTTGCTGATGCTGATGCTTAAGACGTTTTGACATCGCACCAATGGGAAATAATGTTCTAGTTCACTTGTGATAGCTTAATAAAAAGAAAAGTTCTCTAGGATATTGTAATAAGAACTCAAGAATCAATAGGCAAATAGTGTTCCACAGAGTCTTATTTATTCTACTTAAATGTTAAAATTGAAAAAAATGGAAAGCTGAATGTAGAATTACAAACAGAGCTGAAGTTTCAATGCTGGCTTAGCATAAACATTCAGCTGAGCCAAAGGCCCCAACTCTCCAAAGATAAAATAAACCAACAGATCTTTTCTACATACTAGCATTGTGTATTTGTGTCCCTTAGTGAGAGTTATCTGGTCAGAAACTCTATGCTCTTTCCTGAATCCGCATTAATTTCCCTTTCAATCTTCCCTCAAGGTGCCTTGCCTGCATTCTCTTTTGAAGCTATGTAACACAAACACTTGCTCATTCACATCTTCATCTGGAGACTTAGGCCTGGTCTACACTAGGAGTTTATGTCGAATTTAGCGCCGTTACATCGAATTAACTCTGCACCCGTCCACACCACGAAGCTATTTAGTTCGACATAGAGGTCTCTTAAATTCGACTTCTGTACTCCTCCCCAACGAGGGGAGTAGCGCTAAATTCGACATGGCCATGTCGAATTAGGCTAGGTGTGGATGGAAATAGACGGTAATAGCTCCGGGAGCTATCCCACAGTGCACCACTCTGTTGACGCTCTGGACAGCAGTCCGAGCTCGGATGGTCTGACCAGCCACACAGGAAAAGCCCCGGGAAAATTTGAATTCCTTTTCCTGTCTGGGCAGTTTGAATCTCATTTCCTGTTTGGACATCGTGGCCCCAGCATGGACTGATCGGGAAGTCTTGGATCTGATCGCTGTGTGGGGCGATGAGTCCGTGCTTTCCGAGCTGCGATCGAAAAGACGGAATGCAAAGATCTACGAGAAGATCTCTAAAGCCATGGCAGAGAGAGGATACAGCCGGGATGCAACGCAGTGCCGCGTGAAAATTAAGGAGCTGAGACAAGGCTACCAGAAGACCAAAGAGGCAAATGGACGCTCCGGATCCCAGCCCCAGACATCCCGTTTCTACGAGGCACTGCATTCCATCCTAGGTGTGGCTGCCACCACTACCCCACCACTGACCGTGGACTCTGAGGATAGGATATTGTCGACGGTCGCTTCCTCGGACATGTTAGCGGACGGGGAAGATGAGGAAGGAGATGAGGAGGACGAGGCAGTAGACAGCGCTTACAACGCTGATTTCCCCGACAGCCAGGATCTCTTCATCACCCTTACAGAGATCCCCTACCAACCGTCCCCAGGCGTTAACCCGGACACAGAATCAGGGGAAGGATCAGTCAGTAAGTGTTTTAAACATGTAAACATTTATTTTTAACAGAACAGGAATATTAACAATATTAACAATGGGTTTTTCATGATTAGTTTGCCCTAGACGCTTCATGTTTCAGTCCTTGGCAGTGCAACTACTGAAAAAAAATCTAACGATGTCCGGTTTAGCATGATTGTTCTACCCTAGGCGCTCTACTGTTTAGTCCCTGCCAGTGCAGCTACAGTAAAATCCGGTCTATATGTCCGGGGATAGAGCAGAAATCCTCCTGGGACATCTCCACGAAGCTCTCCTGGAGGTAATTGGAAAGCCTTTGCATCAGGTTCCTGGGGAGAGCGGCCTTATTGGGTCCTCCGTGGTACTAAACGTTTCCGTGCCAGGAGACAAGCAAGTATTCCGGGATCATTGCCTTGCAGAGCATGGCGGCATACGGCCCTGGTCTTTGCATGCTTTCCCGAAGCATCCTTTCTTTCTCCGTCTCTGAAATCCTCATCAGAGTGATGTCGCTCATGGTGACCTGCTTTGAATTAGGTAGGGGAATGTTAGTATTGGGACTGCTTGCCTGTTCCTTTACAGAACTGTAACCAGCGGTTTACAGCCATGCGGTGGAGGTGGGAGAGGGGCAGCATACAGGGATCTTTCCCTGGGACAGCCACGAGGGGGTGGGACAGGGGCAGAGTTCATGCTTGCCGGATTGCTGGCAGCAGGAACTGGCCAACGCTAGGAGCATTGCTTTGAACGTGAAAGGAGGACAGTGCTATTATTAAAGTTTTAAGCAGCCACAAGTCTACGGCTTACCATGTCGGCCTGCTACACAAATTCCGCTGTCCTGCCCCGCTTCTCTGATCTGCACTGCAAGACCCCAGGCACTGAATGCGAAGGCCGAAAATTCGACCTTGTCCTGAGTGCGCATGTGATAGGTGCTGTGCATGGTCTTGTTCACAGAGAAAGACTATGTTCTTTGTTCACAACTAAATTTATCTTTCTGAGGAATTCACTCCCTTTTTCCCATTCCCACAGCTGCGACTGTCTCCCGACCTAGCCTGGCATCACACTCCCAGAGGCTAGCGCAGATTAGGCGTAGGAAGAAGAGGACACGGGAGGACATGTTCTCGGAACTTATGGGCTGCTCCCGAGCCCAGGCAGCCCAGCAGACCCAGTGGAGGGAGAACTTGTCCCAAATGCACCGATCACACATGGAACGGGAGGAGAGGTGGCGGCAGGAAGACCAGCAGGCGACTCAAACGCTGCTTGGACTAATGAGGGAGCAAACGGACACGCTCCGGCGCCTTGTGGATGTTCTGCAGGACCGGAGGCAGGAGGACAGAGCCCCGATGCAGTCTATCTCTAACCGCCCTCCCCCGCCACAAAGTCCCATACCCCCCTCACCCAAAGTCCCAAGAAGGAGGGGCGGCAGAGTCCGTGAAAACTCTCACTCCACCCCTGCAGACTGCTCAAGTACCAGAAGGCTCTCATTCCCCAAAATTTGATAAGTCCTTTCCTTCCCGCCTCACCCAAGCCCCCGTCCCAGTTTCATCCCCCAGTTTCATGTGTAGTTGCTAATAAAAAATACGTTTCTGTTTCCATCATGTTCTTTTAGAGGAGCGTCTGTCTGAAGGGGGGGAAGGGGGTTGGTAATTGGACAGGACAGTCACCTTTACCAGGGTACAGAGGCGGGGGCAGGTTCAGCAGCAGGGCACACACACATTGCAGTCACTAGTTACCCTGGTTAGTCTGGGAGGTGGTTTTCATGTTCGGGGGGGGGGGGGGGGGGGGGGGGGGCTATGTGACTTTGTGGCGGGGGAGGGCGGTTAGAGATCTTATGCAGCGGTCCTTATCCTGGATCACAGAGCCACGCAGCAGGGAATCTGTAACCGTCCTCCCCCTGCCACAAAGTCACATAGCCCACACACACAGAGTCCCGAACAGGAGGGGTGGCAGGCTCCGTTGAAACAACCAGTCCACCACTGCGGAGCCTGTGATTCCTGGAGTTTAGAAGCGTCCTTTGCATCACTACACTACACCCGCTCCCCACCACAGTCTGCGTCCCAGGTTCAACACTTTCCCGCGAAAACAGTAATAAAGAAAACGGTGTTCATTAACAAATTTCAAGTGATTTTATTTTTAAACGTGTGTTGGAAGGGGGGGAACGGGGTGAACGGGGTATGTAACTGGAGAGGATAGTGAACATTTACTGGGTAAAGAAACGGGGGCAGGTTCAGCTTCTCTGTAAACAAACTTAATAGTCACAGGTTACCCTGCACACTCAGGAACCTAGCTTTCAAAGCCTCCCGGATGCACAGCGCGTCCCGCTGTGCTCTTCTAATCGCCCGGCTGTCTGGCTGGGCGTAATCAGCAGCCAGGCTATTTGCCTCAACCTCCCACCCCGCCATAAATGTCTCCCCCTTGCTCTCACACAGATTGTGGAGCACACAGCAAGCTGCAATAACAATGGGGATATTGGTTTCGCTGAGATCACAGCGAGTCAGTAAGGTTCTCCATCTCCCCTTGAGACGTCCAAAAGCACACTCCACCACCATTCTGCACTGCTCAGCCGGTAGTTGAAGAGTTCTTTTTCACTGTCCAGGGCGCCTGTATAGGGCTTCATGAGCCAGGGCATTAGCGGGTAGGCTGGGTCCCCGAGGATGACTATAGGCATCTCCACATCCCCAAGAGTTATTTTGTGGTCCGGGAAGTAAATACCTTCCTGCAGCCGTCTAAACAGACCAGAGTTCCTGAAGACACGAGCGTCATGAACCTTGCCCGGCCATCCGACGTTGATGTTTGTAAAACATCCCCTATGGTCCACCAGTGCTTGCAGCACCATTGAAAAGTAGCCCTTTCGGTTAATGTACTGGCTGGCTTGGTGGTCCGGTCCCAGGATAGGGATGTGAGTTCCATCTATAGCCCCACCGCAGTTTGGGAATCCCATCGCGGCAAAGCCATCTATGATGACCTGCATGTTTCCCAGGGTCACTACCTTTGAGAGCAGTAGCTCAACGATTGCGTTGGCTACTTGCATGACAACAACCCCCACGGTAGATTTGCCCACGCCAAAGTGGTTCGCGACTGACCGGTAGCTGTCCGGCGTTGCAAGCTTCCAGAGGGCTATGGCCACTCGCTTCTGGACACTCAGGGCTGCTCGCATCCGGGTGTCATTGCGCTTCAGGGCAGGGGACAGCAACTCACAAAGTTCCATGAAAGTCCCCTTCCGCATGCGAAAGTTTCGCAGCCACTGTGATTCATCCTAGACCTGCAGCACTATGCGGTCCCACCAGTCCGTGCTTGTTTCCCGGGCCCAGAATCGCCGTTCCACAACATCAACATGACCCATTGCCACCATGATGTCCTCGGCGCGGGGTCCCATGCTTTGTGACAGGTCTGTGCCACTCTCAGACTTCAGGTCCTCACTGCGCTGCCGTAGCCTCCTCGCCCGATTTCTCAGCATCTGCCTCTGGGAAAGGTGGATGATAAGCTGCGAGGTGTTGACAACGGCCATAACTGCAGCGATGGTCGCAGCGGGCTCCATGCTCGCAGTGCTGTGGCGTCCACGCTGTCACTCACCAGAAAAGTGCACAAACTGATTGCCCGCCGGCGCTTTCAGGGAGGGAGGGCGGGAGTGACGGTTGGATGACGACAGTTACCCAAAAGCACCCTCGACACATTTTTTCCCCCAGAAGGCATTGGGGGCTCGACCCAGAATTCCAATGGGCAGCGGGGACTGCGGGAACTGTGGGATAGCTGCCCACAGTGCACCGCTTCCAATGTCGACGCTTGCCCCGTTAGTGTGGACTCACAAAGTCGAATTACTGTCCTTAGTGTGGACACACACGTTCGACTTTGTAATATCGATTCCACATATTCGATTTAAGTAAAATCGAACTACTCTCGTAGTGTAGACATACCCTTAGTATTTTGTTGGCTTTTATATTCCATCTCCTTTTTCTGTGGAGTGGGTATACTGCTGTCGGAATTCAATATGGATGCATCTCATTTCCCCAGACAGCATAAATGACAGTCAAATGCTTTCATCACCTCAGTTCTCAAACTTTTTAAAGCAATTCCACATAAACCTGAAGGCTTATCTCTTTCTGCTTTTCTGTTTAGCTCAGTCAGCTTTCTAGTTAAGTTTTCTGACTTATCCTGATATCTTAAGCAACGTCACTTGTTAACAACTTCTAAAAACTAATTTTGACATATGTGTGGGTTGTCTTTCTTCTTAATCTTCATTTTCAACTCCACTTCAGTAGTATCTTTGCTTTTTCCTCAAGAACCTAAATTACAATGACAAACAATTCATTCTACCAGGTCATTATTTGTTCTCTTTTTCCTTCCTATAGCTACGCTACCTTGTGTTTGATCTTACAAGAGTAGTGTCAGCCCAGGTCTGTATTTGGATGGGATATCACTAAGGAATACCCAGGTGCTACAGGAAGAAGTGATTCACTAGTTGATACTCTGGCCTCTGAGTCATTACTGATTTATTATTAGGAGGGGACTGGACTGTTTCATGTTCTGAGCACTTGTAGTCATTAGGGATTCCATGATACTTTCAGGAAAAAATAGTGATATTAAGTTATACTCCTATTCTGAGAAAATTCCATTTTAGGAAGCTGTACTCTCAATTCTCACTATAGTTTCAAATGGATAAGACCACCTTGCCTTGTTCTAAACTTGTATAGCATTGCTGTGTGTTGTTAAGCATCTCCACTGTCCACTGTGCATGTCTAGAGTGGTGCAAGAAGTGCTTTCTCTATATATATTTTTGCAAGGAGTCTCGGGTTCCTTTCAGATGAAAAGGGCACAGTATAAATAACAAATAAGATAATGATTAGTCCTTTCCTAAACCACAGTTGTATTAACTCTGTCTTTTTTGAAAAACATCATTAGTTTCTCCAACCAGCCAAGATATGAATACGTATTTGGTACCAAGACTGGTGACTAATCCTCTCATATTCCATGGCTAAACAAAGCCTAAACAGCTACAGACAGCATGGCCTAATGGATAGAACACTGGACTACAATTCAGGAGACTGGGGTCATATCCCTGGCTCTGCCACTGGCCTGTGTCACCTCGGGCAACTCACGTCACTTCCGTGCCTCGGTTTCCCCATCTGTAAAATGGGGGTAATGATACTGACCTCCTTTGTAAAGTGCTTTGAGATCTACTGATTAAAAGCACTTCCTAAAAGCTAGTTGTTATTATTATTGTAACTAATAAATCTAAATTTTATGACTATTGTCTGGGTCTGCCCTTAGCAAGTGAAGTTTTCCTCTTCAGAATCTTCCCTTATTTTGGACCACTGCAGAGATCTTTGTTCCAAATAGCTAATCGCATATTACTACTGACCCTCTTTCCACCTATGTGAGAGTGACCCCAGAAAATCCATGATTTCCCAGATCTTGGAAAAAGGCACCTGTGGAGAGGTAAACTGCCTACTAAGGCTGTCAACATTTTCCATCTACATTTTTTTTTCCAATAGAAAATTGGGTTTTCAACTAAACAATATTTTTTTTTTTTTTTACAGAAAATTTCTGCATTCCTTGAGAATTTGGATATTTAATTGGAACTTGAAAACCTAAAACTGGGGTGGGTTTTGGTTTTTGTTTTGTCCCCCCCCCCCCCCCGCCCAATTTTCAGCAGTTGTTGACCAAACATTTTTGGTTGTCAGTGCTGAAAATTACTGAAAACAAAAAAACAACAAAAAAAATCAGGTTTTTGTTTTGTTTTTTATATATTTTCTGTAGGGGAAAAAGGTTTGGACCATCTCTACTGCACAAATTATGTTAAAAGAACATTATAAAGGTTGCAAATTGGATCACACAAAAGTTAGGAAACACCAGAATAAAGGTTGCCTTAATTCTGTTCCCTATTATTTTTGCATTATGGCACAGTCTTTACTTATCACATCATTTTGTTTGCTCTGGACAACCTCCTCATTCAGTTTAGTGAAAACTGTATTCAGTTATTTCAGCCTCCTTTTCTACTTACCACTTGTTAGTCACAATTTTCTCAAATGTTTAAATGTTTAGGGCACTAGCCTAGGATTTGGGAGACCTGGGTTCACCCTGCCACAGACTTCCTGTGTGACCTTGGAGAAGTCATTTAGCCCCTCTGTGCTTCAGTTTCCCACCCGTAAAATGGGGATAATAGCACTTCCCTATCTCCCAGCACTTCCCTATGGTGGTGTGTGGATAGATACATTAAAGATTGTGAAGTGCTTTGAGGTCTACTGATAAAAAGAGCTACGTAAGAGATAGTTATTTATCATTATTACTGGCACATTGGGGATAGTTTGGGTTGAATTAAGTGGGGGGGGAGGCAGAAGCTCTTCCCATGTGAGTTGCCAATACGAAACACCATTCTCAGTAAGTTGTGCAGATGTTCAAAATATGACTGTGCGTATTCTGAGTTGCACTGGACTGCTTCAGCTTGGATTCCCCAAGGTGGGGCTTCAATATACTCATGGGCTTGGCATTTGTTCTTGATAGGGGTGGGGGACACAGTTGATACTCTCCCAAATGACACCCACTTGTGGCACCAAAATGAGACAGTGGCCACAGAAAATTATGAAGATCTATGCCCCTGCCTCTCTTTCCTTACCAGAGGAATGAAAATAACTCATGACAACATTGCAGGGCATCTGAGTTAGTACCTGACTGAAATGAATGTGGGAGTTCATACCTTTCGGAGTTTAGGTGGTTACAAGTACAGTTTCTTACAGAAATGGATCAGCTTTGTTATGAGACATTCCTTTCCCTCTTCTAAACCCTCGTGAATCAAAATAGGCATATTTGTTACTCTGTCTCTGCATAGGATTTGGCCTTGAAATATTCACAGTCATAATTACATTTATAAAAGCAAGGAAATACAGAGCTGCAATCTCTCACTCTGTCTTCAACTTCTATAGCTGGGCATAGCAGCCAAATGTATGCCTAGAACAATTTTGTAAAAAGGGGTTTTGTTTTAACCCCTCCAAAAGAGGTACATAATGGAAATATTAACAGAACCTTAATTACAGTGGCATTCATTTGTGCCACTAAACCATCAAAGTAATACTCATTATAGGATTTTAGCTACAACATGGCTTCCGTTTCTAGTGGTAAGATTAAAAAAAAAAAAGTGTGACATAACTGACCTTGGGAAAGGTATTCCTCCTGCCCAGACAGCAATTATAGCAGTAACCACTTAGTTGAGCTTCCATGCTGCAAATTTAGCTTGCAAAAGCAAATTCTTTTAAAATTAAAAACAAACAAGCAAAAACCCAATTTCCTTAACTCTGACTTGGTTGGGTTTCTGTTACTATGGAAATGACAACAACAATCTATTTATTTGAAGACACCAATAAAGGCTCCCGCTTTTTACATTCACAGCACTTTACAACCTTGCTATTAAAAATGCTCTTGCATGTCCTTTTTTTCCTTTTTGTATCTGTGGAGTATAAAGCAGTTTACAAATGTCTACACAGAATTCAGCAAAGCTGCAGACACATATTTAATTTGATATTTCAACAACATATTTAGCTCTGCAGTGATCAAAGCTGATACACGTCAATTCTGATCTGTAAAATCAGAGTTTATAGCACTATATAATGCTTTAGAAATGGAATTTTATGTTTCCTGGGTTACGATTACAGGGCCAGATCCTGATCTGGTGTTAGTCAGCATAGCTCCACTGAAGTCAATGGAATTATGCTGATTTACACCAGCTGGGAATCTGACTCATAGTGTATTCTTAGAATGTCTGATAATTTTATATATATATATTTTTAAAAGTGTAAATCTACAGAACAGCTGAAAAGGGTAAGAAATAGTAATTCTGGATCTGATTTAGCCAGGCTTTCAAATAATGCATTTGCCTGAAGGCATTTGCTGAATCACAGTCTCTCAGAATGCTGGGACTTAGGCCCAAATCCTGTAAAGGCATTTGCATTGTTGGATCCCTGCACCCAGGGCCGGCTCCAGGCACCAGCTTGTCAAGCTGGTGCTTGGGGCGGCACGTCCAGGTATTCGGCGGCAATTCGGCAGATGGTCCCTCACTCCTCCTGGGAGCGAAGGACCTCCCACCGAATTGCCGCCGCAGATCGCGATCGCGGCTTTTTTTTTGTTTTTGTTTTGGCTGCTTGGGGCGGCCAAAACCCTGGAGCCGGCCCTGCCTGCACCTGCATGGAGGGAGCTCCAATTGGGTATGCACATGTAGGTGGATGCATTAAAAGGGTCAAAGCCACAGTGTGGATGGACAGTCATAAGGAAATGTGGCAACTAATGTAATACTTATTCATATTAAAATATGAGGATACAAACTAAAATTTTAAGAAAGCCATGGAATTACTGCATGGTGTAATTTGGAATCTTCATTTTAATAATATAATGGAAAACATAATTTGGATGAGACTGTATGGAGAGTCAGGACATTCGAATATGTGGCTCCCATTCAACATTTTCAAAATAAAAAAAAAAATCTGGTTTTCAGGTTCAAAACTACTTTACATTTTGAAAGTTGAGCTAATTATACCAAAACAATTAAAGAATAAAAATGTTCTAAATCTACACAAAACGTTTTGATCGACCCACACTGAATTTTTTCAGATTTTTGGTTTGCAAAAAATTCCCCCACCCTCAAGATTTTGGACTTTTTGACCTGATTTCAAAACAGAAATATTTTTTGTGGATTGGGAAAAATGTTTCCTGCCAAGCTCTAATAATTGTTATTTTAGAACTGTAGCCGGTGTAATTTTATTGTATTATGTTGTAATAGGTGCAAATAAATATTTAATATTTGCTAGGATGGTGTGATCTTCCTCAGTTTATAAAGGCAAAATCTTAAAATGAAAATTAAGCTATATTCTTCCCAATGATTTAGCTCAGGGGTACACAACCTATGGCATGTGTGAGCTGATTTTCAGTGGCACTCACACTGCCCGGGTCCTGGCCACCGGTCCGGGGGGGCTCTGCATTTTAATTTAATTTTAAATGAAGCTTCTTAAACATTTTAAAAACCTTATTTATTTTACATACAACAATAGTTTAGTTATATTATAGACTTATAGAAAGAGACCTTCTAAAAACGTTAAAATGTATTACTGGCATGCAAAACCTTAAATTAGAGTGAATAAATGAAGACTCGGCACACCACTTCTGAAAGTTGCTGACCCCTGATTTAGCTCATCACAGACCTGACAGTACACATTACTGGGAAACAGCTTAAAAGCGTGCCTTTAAGAAAGATGCATAGAGAAATAGAAGCAAAGCTAAGAAGAAGATTTTAATCACTTAGTCTATTTTAATGTGGAGATAAAGGGATAGGGACTGCAGCATGGGAGGGGAAGAGGACGGAGTCTACTGATCATCTCAACCAGAGCTTAAAGAACTCTGAAAAATGTGGGAGAATCCATCATTTTCTATAGAAATAAAAGTAACATCACATCTGCTCCGCTCCCCAGCTGTGGAATTAATTCTGCCCCCAGCTCCTCTATCAATTGTGCTCCTCCCTTCACTCACCTCACCTTTGCTCATCCTGTAGCTCCTGGGGCATCTCCATCCCCTTCTTCCAGGCCAGGAAGGAGGGGCTGCTACAGGGTCCTCCCTCCCCCTTCCCAAGGTGGGTGTTGCAGGGGGGAGAGCAGAGGAGCTGTCAAGGAGCTGCTTTCCCCACTTCCTTGCTCACAGGACGGGGCGGTGGGGGTGGAGAGAAGGGCTGCTTGAGCTGCTGAGTTTCCTCCCTCCCTCCTGTGAGAAGGGCTTCAGCTCTTGAGAGGAGGGCAAGAGAATTCTAATTGTTTTCTGAAGCAACCCTGATTGGCTGCTTACACTCCAGGAAGCAAGGAAGTGGGGAAAGCAGCCAATCAGTGGGGGTTTTTCCCCAAGCCTGATTGAAATGTGCACCTCTCAGTGACTCTGATGGAAATTGTATTTGCCTGGTCTATGACGCCCAGCCAAGGGGACTGTCTACAAAGGAATTTGCAACAGCCACTAACGAATGTACTAAAATTTCTCTTAGGGTATGTCTACACTACCGCGGTAGTTCGACGGCTGGCAATCGAAGTCCCGGGTTCGATTTATCGCGTCTGGTGTGGACGCGATAAATTGAACCAGGAAGCGCTCGCCGTCGACTGCGGTACTCCAGCTAGACGAGAGGAGTACCGCGGAGTTGACGGGGAGCCTGCCTGCTGCGTGTGGACCGCGTCTGAACCGCGGTAAGTTCGAAGTAAGGTATGTCGAATTCAGCTACGTTATTCACGTAGCTGAATTTGCGTACCTTACTTCGACTTGGGGGGTAAGTGTAGACCAAGCCTTACTTGCTAAGGACCAACAACATGCTTATTGTTGTACAAGACCCAAATAAAGGTCAGTCTCTGCCCTGATGAGGTTACAAGCAAAGGCCTGAATCAGAGTCGCTAAAGTTATTGGGCCTCCATACACAGACTTTCAGAATCAGGGCCAAAAAGATAAGGACATGGTGACAGATGCCTTAGAAACATCTAAGGCAGATGGATATTTCTGTAAATTTCTCCTGAAATAAGACAACTAGGAGTCTACTTACAAGAATTATTCATATTTTTCTTGCTTCTGTACAACTTTTGTAATTTTATTAATCCACCTGGCCAGCAGCATGAAGTGCCCTGTGTTCCTAGCTTAGTGGACCTGATTACATTGATCTGTTAGAGTTTTAACTTTGAAAAATTGCTGCTTTTGTGTACAGCACATCCTTAAAGGCACTACGAGGAATTATATAATGAAAGGAAAGTAGGCTGCTGTAAACATTACAATATTGTCCAGGGGAATGGTGTACTATTTTACAGGACATAGAAACTTATGTAATATTTTAACAGAATACACCCAGAGACATACAAGACCAAATTAATTCCTATTTCAGCTCTACGGAACTTACTGAAGCCATTTAGTTGTATTCAATGAAAGTTCATGATATTTTACAGGGGACGTGAATATTGCACTCCTTGAATTATGATTATTCCTTTGTGTGTCTCCTAAGCAACTTGCTAATATTACTGTGTGATCTGTGAATATTACTGCTCAAGCAATATTTTTATGTCTAACCCAGACCAGGGTGGCTGTGATTTTCCTCAACCTGAAAAAGCTCACTGGGGGGAAGAAGGGCAACAGTGAAAAGCCCAACTAAAGCTTTATGAAGTGAAACACAACACACATACTCTGAGATTCACTTCAAAATCATGCCTAGTCCTCAAACAAAGCTTGCAAACTCTCTAAGCTAAAGAGCCACAAAAATCAAGTCCCCCATCTGCCACTTTTGAACCAGCTCTAAGATACAAAACACCTTTACCAATTTATTTTGCTCTTCACAATCTCAAGTATAAGATAACATTTCTGCCAAACCTACACCCCAATCCTGCAAACACCTATGCACATGCTTAAGTTTATACATATGAGTAGTCTGTGAGTAGTCCCACTGATTTCAATGGGTTTACTTAGGTGTGTGAAGTTATATGCAGGCATGAGTGTTTGCATGATTAGCACCCAAAGGTTTCTAGTAACAAAAGTCTTTAATGGCCATATGAATATTTAGGGGTGGGGGAGAAAAGATGAGATCCTGGCCTCACAGGGGTCAGTGGAAGTTTTGCTACTGATGTTATTTGGGCCAGGATTTAGTGTTGTTTCTTCTGAAGCCCCAACCTCCAAGCTTTCCACATGTTGGTCATGGCTGAAATACATATCAAGCCTAATGCCTAAGTCCTAACTCCAGCACAAAATTTCCATTGACAGATGAGTATTGAGAACACTAAGATGCTCTCTTTTGGGTAGTATTCTAATAAATTACACAGTCCTATTCAAACTGAAAGCTTACACCTACTATTCTGGAAACAAGAGGTAATGTTTGTACAGAGGAAATATGAAGTCAGCAAGTTTTTGCAGATTGGAGTGCAGCGTTCAACTTCCAAATCAGTCTTCATCTTATTAAAAAACCTAATTTAAACCTGCTTGAATGTGCCTCTGCCTTAACTTAGATTTTTTAGAACACTGTCTGTTAGAAGATAGGACAAAGACTCTCTTTGTTAGTTGACTCTCATGTGAACAGCTCAGAAGCAGAATGAATTGTTTCTATGGGCGTGTGATTCCCAGCTGGAGGAGACATACTCATGCTAGCTCTCATCAAGCTAGTGTGCAAAACACAGAATGTAGCTGTGGCGGCACAAGCTGCAGGACAGGCTGGCCACCCCGAATACATGCCTAGGGTCTCTGATGGACACATACTCAGGCATCTTGCCCAGCTCGCGCTGCCACGACTACATTCTATTTTTAGTACACTAGTTCCGTGATGCCTAGGGCGCTTATGTCTCGTCGAGCTGCAAATCACACCCCCATCTCCAAGGATAGACATACCCTGTTTTGCACTACAGCCCATGCCACACCAATCAATTCTTAATGATAATTGCAACACTTTGAGCCTGGTCTAGCCCTCACTGAAGTCAGTAAGAGTTTTGCCATTGACTTCAGTGAGCTCTGGATCAGGCCTTTACCCAAAATGCATTTAGTCAAGTGCCCTCAGCTATTTCTCCATGTTTTTAAATTCAGTGAGAAACAACATAAGAAGTTTGCAGTGACTAATAAGGTGTTAGGCTGCTGTTTTTTGTTTGTTTTTTTTAAAAGGAAGGCAACACAAGGCAAGTTTTATTTTTAAAAATAAAAGTGAGCTATATTGTACACCCTTTTTCTGAGCTTTTTGTATGAAGCAGAAGGATTTGTACTTCATATTGCTTTAGCACAAAATATTACCACCTCATTTCCACAATTTCAGGTGCAACCTTTTAATTTTCACATCACCACTATGATAACTTAACCTAACTGAAAAATGTCATTGTTGCAGCCAGGGTTCACGATGGGCCACCGAAAAAGGATAAAGCTGAACTCGGGTTTCACTCACAATCTATCTGCATTTCAAGCCAGTCCACTGTCCCAAAAGGCAACGAAGATGAAGCTCTTCTAACAAATCCTTCAACTATATCTTTTCTCCTTTTAAGGTTCCCTCTTTTGTAGAGGAGAGCATGTAAATCTGTAACCTTTTTAAAAAGAAGCCTTTAATATTTATTCTGAATTCTTTTTTACGATGCTAATGAAGGTATAGAGCAACTAACATTTTCTTATGTTTATTATTGTTGCTCTAGTCTTTCACATCCAGCAAGAGGAGAAGAGAGAGACAATATACTCGGATCTTACAGGAACCTTTTCTTTTCTTTTTAGGCTTTATTGATTTTTTAAAATTTTTAAAAAGAACTTTTATAAAATAAACTACCTAATAGAAACAGATTCTTTACAAACATAGGGTAGAGATATGTCTTTAAAGCACCGGACAATGAGCACTCAAGAAAGTATTGTGCCACAGGAAGCTACAATACCTCACAGAGCAAATAGGCTGTACAGGTTATAAGCCCACTGTTGAACCCTTCTGTAGGCCACTGGCTCAGGGGAGAATGGGGCAGTACCAGGGCCCTCCCACCTCCCAACCGCTTTTGAGACTGGCTAGATCTGCCAACAGCACAAGCCCAAAATAGTCCTGTACCAGATCCTTGTCCCTTGAACATCTGCACTGAACCATACACAACTGGGCCACAGAAATCCACACAGGAGGAGGCTGAAAAATAAACATCTGTGCAAGATTCTATTGGATATATCCTCAGTGATGAAAGTCAGAAGGGAGCCTCAAAATGAGACTAATGGACAGGAAAGAGCAGGAGTAACCATAAGCTCTCTTGAGGAAGTTTTGGTAAAGTAACTGAAAAGAGGAAGTGTTGCCCCATGGAGCAGAGGGATGGGAGTCTGGAATCCATAGATCTGGCAGCAACTCACTGCGTGCCCTCAAAGTCATTTAACCTTTCTGTGCCATAAAAGAGGTATGAGAATATTTACCTACCTCATCAGGCTATTGCAATACAATAACGCTTTAAAACCACTTATTATTATTAATTATGTGTATTCTTAAAGTGTCTAGGAGCCCATTGTGCTAGGCACTGTACAAACATAACAAAAAGATGATCCCTGCCCGAACAAGCTTACAATCATTTACTGCACACACATAAATACTTGATACTTCTGTTTAAGACTGCAGATACAACCAAGATGATATTATAGCTACAACAATACTGCCAATTTCTTCACAATGGTAGCTTGCCAGTGTTGGCCACTAATCTAACGTGATGTGCCAATTCAAACTCAAGGCATCTGAAGGTTTTCAACCTGTTATTAATTTACTGTGTTAGCTCCCCAGCTTTAATAATATAGTCACACCAGTTCTTTTAATTAAGATCCTATTTGTAGTCCCTAGTTCAAAAATATTTTTGGAAAGCAATTTCTACATTTTATTTTCTTGTGAAAAAACTGTAATTGCAAGCCACAGTCTATGTTACCACATTCGTGCTTTCTGATGAGATAACTGTGAACTGAAATTAATAAACAAAGGATAATCTTCTGTTTAACACTCTTAAAATTATTTGAAGCTATTCATAACATGAAAATAAGAATTATTAGGTACCGACGTTGGTAATATGTAGGTACATGGACACAATGAGGAATGATAAAACATTCATTCCACACTCCTGTACGACAGTCCAATTAGTGCAATTTTATTCTTTGCCAAAGCCTTAAAATAATTGGAAGAGTCAAAATCTTTCCATAATGTTTTAAAATATCAGCCACGCTTGCATGTGGAGCCCTTTTGCCATCCTTGTCTTTAAAAAAAAAAAAGAAATCATTTTTTTATGTCTGAATAGATCATAGTCACAAAAGATGTAAAGTCAGATAAGAGTTGGGAATCATGGACAAACTTATCAGCTGCAATTGGGGAATGTTTGTTGCAACTAGAAATGGGACACAAAGTCAAAACCGGGGTGCTTTGGGCCAAGCTATTCTAACCTATGCTGGTTGTCAATGAGCCTAAGAGACTGTTTGACCAACCAGATATCAGCTCTTCCCCCATGTGGGACAATGGTATGGAAACCTCTACATTGCGCAGGACTTGCCTTATGCATGGCAGAACCCCCAGGGGCTGTTTACAGGTTTAGGGATGATTTGCACAGGCAGATCGACATGCAACAGGGCCCAGTATTGAGGACCAACAATTAAGAACACCACATAGTTGAGGGGTATGGTAGCATAGTTTTCAACTACATTCAAGATCAGTATAGATAACACTTCTATAAGAACTATAGCTCAATATAGAATACAAAATTCTTTGGATCCCAAGAAACCCTCCAAGAAGGGCTATGATATGTATGTGCTTGTCATCATCTAAAGAACCCTGAAGTTCTTATCTGAAGCTATTAAAGCTTGGCAGAATGGTGTTCTAGCATGTGGCCTCTGACACATAAAGGGTCAAGCATTTGATAGAATGGTCTCCATGGTTCTCTTGCTGTTGGAGAAGTGGAATCCAGGTGCTTGTGCTGAGGAATTATCAGTGGCAAACATTCATTCTCTGCACTCACTTTCCATTCTCAAGACTATCTTTGCAAGAAAGAGGTTATGGATCTTACAGCCTTCATTAAAAAACAACAATGTAATTTACCTTGACATTTCTACGTTCTCCACATCAGGGGTTACTGTTCCTCTAACACTAACGCAGGAACCAATCCCTGTAACAAATCCCGTTGCCTACTCTGTCCCCATATCTTCTCTAGCGACACCATCATAGGATCCAATCACATCAGCCACACCCGCAGGGGCTCTTTCACCTGCACATCTACTAATGTGATGTATGCCATCATGTGCCAGCAATGCCCCTCTGCCATGTACATTGGCCAAACTGGTCAGTCTCTACATAAAAGAATAAAATGGACACAAATCAGACATCAAGAATGGTAACATACAAAAACTAGTAGGAGAACACTTCAATCTCCCTGGACATTCAATAACAGATTTAAAAGTAGCCATCCTGCAACATAAAACTTCAAAAACAGACTTCAAAGAGAAACTGCCGAGCTACAATTCATTTGCAAACTTAACACCATTAATTTGGCCTTGAATAGAGACTGGGAGTGGCTGGCTCACTACAAAAGCAATTTTCTCTCCCTTGGTATTGATACCTCCTCATCAATTATTGGGAGTGGACCACATCCACCCTGATTGAATTGGCCTTGTCATCACTGGTTCTCCACTTGTAAGGTAACTCCCTTCTCTTCATGTGCCAGTATATTTATGCTTGTATCTGTAATTTTCACTCCATGCATCTGAAGAAGTGGTTTTTTACCCACGAAAGCTTATGCCCAAATAAATCTGTTAGTCTTTAAGGTGCCACCGGACTCCTCGTTGTTATTTTCAGAGGGAAATGTGAACAAGTGGGAAGTCTGGCAGAATTGAAGATGCGGTCAATGGTTTGGCTAGGATTTAGAGAGGCATATGAACAGCTGAATACTTATCAGATTTCTGAACTTCATGATATTCATTCTGACAAGTTTCTAATGGTCAGTTTATTGTATGGCAGGCCACCCTCATTCCAACAACTGAAGTTTGGTTTGCTGTGGTTACAGACAGAAACTTTGACAGATGTTTTCATATCTCATTGCCTAAATCTGTACTGAGTCTTTTTAGGTGCCTAAATATGGATTCAGTAGCTTAATTTTAGGCATGAAAATTGACTGTTTATTTTAAAACCACTCCAATTCTCTCTCTCATTATTTTGAATGTCGAAAATGTGCTTTGAGCACCTATCTTATCAAGTAAAATCACCAAATAAGCAAAAGACTGCCCATGAATGTATCTACCTCAGCCCACTCCACATTCAAAGGCTAAGAGGAGAGAGAAAATAGATGAGTTTTGCAGCATGCTCAGAAGGTTAACAAATCTGGGCTCTGGTGGAGCAATTTCCAAAATAAAGGACCCCTCATAGGAGATAGTCTTCTAGCACTTTCCTCTTGTTTATATCAAGGGAATTTCAGTTCGAGCACCTCTGCCATTCTCAGCTCTGTTCTGCATTGCTAGCTCTTGTGATTTTATAAGAAGTCTCACAATATTTCGTGATTTTCTGAAAACACTAGCTCCTGGAGTCATGTGATTACATGAGAATCTCAACTTGCATTAAAAAAGTGGATTCCTATCCCTCATGGTTGCAGATAAAAGTTTGAAAATGAGAACTAAGTGCACCCAAAAGATTCAAAAACCTCGAAGGTTAACAGGAAGGACCAATAATTAATTTTTTTAAAATCTCTTGATTTCTAAGCCAATCTCATGATTTTTGGAAGTGTGACCTGATGTTTGGCTGCTTTGGGTTGGCAATATTCCCTGTGGCTGTGTGTCAGAGAGAGAGAGAGAGAGAGAGAGATGATCTCTCAGATAACAAACCATTTTGGACTTTATAGGCTAAAGCCAATACCCTGAATTCCACCTCAGAGCCTTTACTCATGCCCAGCTTGCAATGTGAGTTAGTTGTGACCTCTTCTATTACCCGCTGTTCTTGATCTGTAAATGTTTCTATACATATCTCAAGTAATCAACAAAATTACTGATATCATCAAGATTCATTTAAAACAATCACTGTCTTTGATCCATTTGGTATCATTTTGCAAAACTATATGGATTCCTCAAAGTTAGACCTAAATCACAGATACCACTTGTTCTCAGTAGCTCACAAATATGAAAGGATCTATGCAGAAAAGCACAATACATTAGAAAGAGTTCATGTGAAAAAGTGGGAGCTGTTGATCTCAGAAAAAAATGGATCAGTGTAAAATAATTAATCTAAGCAACAATTATTGTCTCCAAAATTCTGAATTGTGACTATAAACGTATCATGCAAATTTCTGGCTGCATACATTCAGGCATCATTAGCAAGCTAAGCGGCATGCAGGTGGCGTTGTCTGAAAACCTCCAAATGGCTGCAAAGATACAACAATGTACATCACTTGAGCTAGTTATGTGATATATCTTGTTCATGAGAACCCCTAAAGAAAGAAAGGGTTACCCACTTTTAGAGCTTGCGCCTGCTCCTGTTAAAGTCATCGTTAAAACTCCCATTGATTTTAGGGTTGCAGGGTCAGGTCCTTTGAGGGCAGTGGTACACATTGGCCAGTATGCGAGTTAAATAAATTCGTTCCCGATATTCAAAAGTGACTTGTGATTTCAAGAGTTCTGATTTTGGGGGTAAGGAATGCAAGAAAGCAGAGGCTGTATAGGCAAAAGCAGCTGCAGAGGCAGTGCAAATACCACAAAGTCTTCATGTTACCATCCTAAGGAAATACAATGTATAAAATCCTACTCCTTCCTTCACTATATCAAATGATCACACTACAATTCTTATACCACATCACATACCATTTTCTTCCCTTGAGTACCATTTGTTTTTCTTTGGCATCTATAATTGTAAGAGAAATATTTAACACATATGCACAAAGCAGAATAAATGACTGAGTAGCTGAGGTTAGATACCTTCTGGAAATACTCATTACAAGTTACCTGAGAAAGGTTTACAGAAATTCTGTCTCTTTTACCTCCTGAAGACTATCAACTGTACAATGCCTCTTCCCAATTTGCAGACTCCATTTTGACATATGTTTACCCTGGATATTAATTAAGCCAAAATCTTGATTTATTCAAAAATTAAACCTCCAAATTCCTCTTCATCATTATCCACTTTCTCAAACCAACTATATCAAAAAGCTCCTGTGCCAAAGCATTCTGAGCCTGAGCCAATACCCCATAAAGTCAATGGGACTCTGACGGGCATTGGACCAGACCCTTATACAATAATAAAAGATTAGGATACATCTTTGCATAACAAGAAAACAAATCCATAAAATTATAATGAAAAATCCATAAAAAGGATACATAAAACCAGTACATAATCATTTTTAACATTGATTTATCAACATATTTATACTGGATAACTTTAACGAGTATTGTGGATATTTCTATTTCCCAATATCATTTAATATAACCAGATGTTATATTACCTATAATGGGAGAGGCAGAATGGCCCAGTGGGTAAAGCCAGGAGATCTGCATTGTGTTCGCAGCTCAGTCACTGACCTGCTGTATAAACTTGGGCAAGTCACTTCATCTCTCTGTGCCTTGATTTCACTTCCACACCTTTCTTCTCAGTGGTTTTCAACCAGGTATACAGGTACCCCTGGGGATACGGAGAGGTCTTCCAGGGGTTTACATCAACTCATCTAGATATTTGCCTAGTTTTACAACAGGCTACATAAAAAGCACTAGCAAAGTCAGTACAAACTAAAATTTCATATAGACAATGACTTTTTATACTATACACTGAAATGTAAGTACAATATTCCAATTGATTTATTTTATAATTAGATGGTAAAATTGAGAAAGTAAGCCATTTTTTTCAGTAATAGTGTGCTGACACACGTATGTATTTTTATGTCTGATTTTGTAAGCAAGTAGTGAGGTGGAATTTGGGAGTACACAAGACAAATCAGACTCCTGAAAAGGTACAGGAGTCTGGAAAGGTTGAGAGCTACTGTGTCTTATCTGTTTAGATTGTCAGTTATCTGGGACAGTGACTGTCTCTCACTATGTGTCCAGCACCTTGTCCAATGGGCCATAATCTCAGTGGTGACTTTAGGCATTACCGCAATATAAGTAAAAATAATAATGAAACTCAATCTTACTAATACTTTCACATGATTTGTTTTATTTTTGCTCAAGATACATCAATATTGAACATGGATGCCAATGACTCAACTATAAATATACTAATTTTCAACTTTGGCATGTGCCCATGTTAGATAAATAACAAGAACATTCCCCAAGGGCACTGCCTTGATTTATTCTGAGCCATCAAAGTCAAGTCAGTGCAATAACTAACACTTCTGTGTGCAAGAACAAAACATTAATTAAAGCCGGTAGCTGTGATTTTCACTGATGTGGACTCTTCTTTGCTGTTTTTTGGGTGCTAAGAACAGGTTATTGTATCCTAACGATAGTGCCACGTGACGAGTAAGTGCAACTCTTAACTGCCAATATCTGGCCTTTTTAATTTGTTTATTTTAGAACAGAGTAATGCAGTCATTTTTCACTCATCAAAGATAATTTTGACACTGAGCTAATTTGTGAGAAAAATCTGTCTCCTCTATACACTCTCCTTTGAACACTCTTGAAGGTATATTTTTAGACCATACTGATTATAAATCCCAAATATTTTACCATTTCTACCAGCATCATGCAGTGTGATGTCTGCACATGCACATAATCCCTTGGTCAGATTAATCTTCTTCCTTGTTGTTTTCACAGAGGGATGAAAATCAACTGCTACTTATTAATTATAATTCTTAGATCACCTTTCCTTTCCTATCTCAAAAAAAACAAACAAACAAAAAAAAAACAGCCTCCATCCAGATGTTAGCTTTGGTAGGTGACTGAGATAGTCCTATCTCCAGTATTAGCTATCCTTTCACTTTCATATGCTCTTATTAATCACAAATCATAAATAATAAATAACAATAAATGTATTATTATTGTTATGAATTATGTGCATTTTACAAGTACCCACAGAGTCTAATCAGGCATTATTTTCCCATGATGCTAAAGTATACACAGTACCATGTTTTCAAAAGACCTCACCTCCGATATGTTCTCAATGGGACTGACTAGGTGCTTACCACCAACACCGCCAAAAGACTTTCCTCTAAGCCAGTGTTCTCCACAACACTTTACCCTGGCTAGTTAGGTCTCAGATAGGGCTATCTCTGCATGAAGAATAAGGAAGAATGGACAGCCACTTCCTCTCTCACGCTCTGTGCACGTGGCATCTGCAATGTGGCTACAAGCACTATGTAGCACAAGATACAGCATGAGAAATGCTGCCCCTAGCACTTATGGCCTCAGAAGAGTGTCTATGGCCCCTCCTCCATCCCAGCTAGCACCAGGACAGTTACAGCGAGCGAATGCTTGCTATAACTTTTCTATGGTTTAGTAACAGCCATATCTCACCACACACCTCCTCATGAGGCTATTGTGCAGCATAACACCTCAGTGGCCATTGCTCCTCACCTCTCAATAAGCCTCTGCCATCTGATTACACTAAGGGTACGTCTATACTTACCTCCGGGTTCGGCGGTAAGCAATCGATCTTCTGGGATCGATTTATCGCGTCGTCTAGACGCGATAAATCGATCCCGGAAGTGCTCGCCGTCGTCACCGGTACTCCTGCTCTGTGAGAGGAGTATGCGGAGTCGACGGGGGAGCCTGCCTGCCGCGTGTAGACCCGCGGTAAGTACCTTGTAGTTTGAACTAAGATACTTCGACTTCAGCTACGTTATTCACGTAGCTGAAGTTGCGTATCTTAGTTCGAACTCGGGGGTTAGTGTGGACCAGCCCTAAGGGTGAACTGTCCATAATGAAAAAACAAACAAGAAAAGCAACAGAGGGTCCTGTGGCACCTTTAAGGCTAACAGAAGTATTGGGAGCATAAGCTTTCGTGGGTAAGAACCTCACTTGCATCTGAAGAAGTCCTTCTGTTAGTCTTAAAGGTGCCACAGGACCCTCTGTTGCTTTTTACAGATTCAGACTAACACGGCTACCCCTCTGATACTAAACAAGAAAAGGACAGTTCAACTACTAACAACTGGACATTGAGATCTGTGCTCCTACAGGCTCCTATCCCCTCCAACTACCTTTTTACAAAGTTCCCGGCTTTCCTTCGAGTGTCTGATTGTCCAGAGCCCTGCTTCATCTGTACAGCTGTGGGTAATCTATGCAGGGAGTTCACTGTCTGTTGGTCTTCGGGAAGAACCTTTGCATTGCTGTGACGGATATAGCAGTGTCCCTCACACTGCTCAAAGGGCCAACTCTGTTTTAAATAGACTTTGTTTTGCTCTCCATTGTTTGTAATAGCTGAAGCATTTAAAAGCATCAACATGTTGATTGTGTCCCTTGCTACTTTTATCTCTTTTCTTATGCAGCTTCAAATTAACATGCCTTTTTCTTCATTTCCTTGTTTGTGCATCAGCATCATTAATGCTGTCAGCACAGCTCTGGGGATAGAGTTAGTTAACTGCTACTTCACTGCAAAAGCCTTGCAAATATAGTCCCAAATTCTGCCATTTGATATGTGCATGTAATTTCCATCGACAATGTACTAAAAATCTATTTCATATGTCTATGACTACTGCGACACACGTACTGAAAGCAGCATTTGGGCCATTGGGTCATATGGACAGTTCCCCATTGATGAAAACAGCATTGCATGGCCAAACACATGAAAAAAGTGCCTGCGTCTTTTAATTTGACCCTCAGTTTACAGATCTTTTGCTGTGATGACAGTGGGGGTGTAATTCTCCTTAAAGCGCTGCCGCGGCAAAGGACCTTCCTTAAAGTGCTGCTGCGGCAGCACTTTAATGTTGCTGCCCCTTTGTCCCCCCCATCGGCAGACGGGGGGTGGGGCAAAAGGGGCAGCTGCCCCGGGGCCGGCGATTTAAATTGCTGCCGGAGCCCTGGGCGGCGCAGGCCAGGCAGCGCGGATGGGTTGGCTGGGGGAGGCTGACCCCCAAGTCCCACCCCTTCCGCCCAAGGCCCCGCCCTTTCTGGGGTCCTGGAGCCAGGCCCCCGTACCAGTAAGTGTTTCATATTACTTTCACCCCTGGCTACTGCTATGTCTTGTGGCAGGATTTGTGGGAAGCACATGCATGAGCTACATTTATCATCTTTCTTAGATCTACTGGCAATGGAATCGTTTATTTGATAATCTTGCTATATACCTGTGAAATCATCTCTTTACTGTTTATAAAATAAATCATTTTGTATTGTCAACCATGACTTTTACCTTCTAATAAAGTTTCAGAAGTGCTGACTGCCTGAAGCACAAATTTAAGTCAATGGGAGCTTTCACTGCTCAGCCTCCCTGAAAAACCAGGCCCTTGATAATTTTTAAAAAATAAGTTAATAAGGTATATTAAAAACAGAAAATAGTTTAGGAGTGCATTCTCCTCTAAATGTGCAGGTGTATATGTCATTAATATTGACTGGACTTACACATGAACACTGGAAGCAGAATAAACCCACACGTAAGATATATTGTAGTCTCCTAAATTCTGACAATTTTAAGAAACAAATGGACAAAGTGGGGCCTATTGTACATGATGATGTCCTTTTAAATATTTATTATTTGGGTGTAAGTAAACTTTTAAACAAAAATCAAAGGTAAACTCACTGTGTATTCTCTTAATTGTTTCATTTTAAAATTCCCATATTTTGGAGATGCTATCTTTCCAACAGTTTTAAGAACATTTTGAACAAGATGTCATGATTACCAGACCATGGTTCTTTTTTTCCTACCACCTGCAAATGGAGTAGGAAAATGGTTTTACACGGTCTCCAAGAACATGCCTAGTTACTTAGTAATTCAACAATTGTCATCCATGTCACTATCAAAGTAATTGAAATCTCTTCTGATTGATGTTCTTGGATTTTTCAGGCTCTCTTATCAGTATAAATATTTCCTGGTCAGCTTTCTTATCTTATCCAAGTGGGTCTATAACAGTTTCTCGTGATTTTTCTTTACCCTTTTACCTCTCGTTCATTTCAATTCAATTCAAATTCTATCTACTCTGGAAGCCAACCTGTAAGTGAGTGTACTATTTTACTGGCCTAGTTAATTTCTTGATTTAGACAAATCTTCAGGTCATATCATGCCCTCAGTGCACATACATAGCTTTCACTGATGTCACTGGAGTTTGCATGTGTGGATCGAGCACATGATATAGCTCTAAGTCTAAATTACTCACTACATGAGAAATGGCTGACTACTGAAACTCCTGCTACTCAGATGTTCTCCCCCCATCTAACCTAACCATAGGATGCCAGGTAGCAGGGACTGATATGTTTTCACACTGGGCACACTGTCTTTTAAAATCCGTATCTCCAGAAGTAAAATATCAGTGGTAATCCATCCATTTTGGTTGATACTCTAAATTGAAGAGGGATGTTATAAATACCCAACCTATTGTGTCAATGGCACTCGACATACCCCTATGTTTAGATAACTTCTAACAATACCATATTGTGCTAGGCCCTGGTCTCAAAACATCTTTGCATTTTCACCTCTCCTTGGATCCACTATTCTTCTTCACAATGCATTTAAAGCAAACCCAGTTAATCACAACTCTCACACAAAAATAATGTTTCTGATCATCTAGATAATATATCAACATCCTTTAGTCCTACCAGGGACAGGCTGTACACCTGAAAGTAAGATATTATATTTATTTACTTTCAGCTTCAAAAAATAGAAAAATGATTGTGCCTCTTTTTTAGTGCTTCATATCTCCTTTCTTTTATATCATGAAAGATAAAACTCAGATAGGAACACTGACAACATCACAGCTTTCAAAGTGCATTCACCCGTTACCGTGTAAATAGTACAGTCACTTACTTTAACCTATCTTCCTCGGCCCATCACACCTGCAAGTTCAAGGGTGCACACTCCGCACTTTCTGATTTAAATGCAGCAGTTTGGGATTTGGATTACATTTATCGAGCTGTACACTATGCCAGAGGTATCAGTTTTGACAGACATATTGTCAGTCACCAAACAACTCTATTCTGAAACACTTGGTGCTGCTAATCTGGCATTTCTTATATTACTACTCTTTATATGGCTAGTATACAAATATGTTAATTGGTTCACTACTAAAAATATGACCAAAAAAGATCTGTCAAGATCTAAATATAGTTGACTTGTATTCCACCAAAAACTTCATGCAGCCGCTAGACATGTTAAACACTTGAGACCATACCTGCTGCAACTAAACGATGCTGTCTCTTAATTTGTATATTTCCTTCTTCCTCCTCCTATTCTATTTCCATCTCTTCCAATATAATACATAAATGATAAAACCCATATGAATTCTATATGGTGCAGATAAAATTCCAACTATCAGACACCAGCTTAACTATCCTGCAAAGTGGTCAAATCATTTTTTATTTTAATTTTTTAGAACCAGACCAACTACAGAAGAAGCCACTGTACTTGGAAATACCCTCTTTGCCATAGCTGCAGCCTCCAACACAACTAGCAACACTAGAAATTGCCTCGGAATTATTTTGAGTAGTCTCTAAACAATAATTCGGTCCACACCAAGCCACCAATCAGAAAGAAGCTGCTCTATCCAAAAAAATCCCCCTGCCCCTTAATATTTTGATGCTTTTGTGATTTTTAACTTGCATCTACATTCATTCTGGTAACTGGTCACCTCCTCCAGAAAAAGAGCATATGATCTCCCCCATACTCACATGGCACTGTGCGGAGGTAGAGATTGTCTCGTATGATCTGTTGGAGCTCGTGGTCCACCGAACCTTTCTGGAACCGTAAATTGAGGTAGTGACGAAGGTCCTTATCAACGATGCCTCCTGTAAAAGCGACAAGAGGCCACTGAATAAAAGACCAAACAAAACTAGTCACAGATTTTTCAAAAAAAATTAAATCATCGCCTTGCTTGCAATAGAATCAGTCACTTGCAGGCTCTGCTACTGTACAGATCACTTTCCTTTATGCTACTGCCAGGACAAAGACAGTTTTTAGCTACAGAAATGCACTCAGCATAATAATATAATTTCTCATTGATAAACAATTATTTTCAAGAATGAAAATACTTAATGACAACTGAGTAGTAAAATCCACAAAGTTAAAAAAACAGACATCTATGAAACAAAATGAACCACAGACAGAGATGTCAAAGTATTTTACTGCACAGGCAGATAACATGTATTATGCTCTGCATGATTCCTTAGCCATTGCCCATCAGCTTATTAAAAGATAATTCCCTTCTCCAAACTGTCCCTATATGACATGTGAAAAGCTCTAACTCCAAAGGCAGTCAGAATACAGTG
This sequence comes from Emys orbicularis, assembly GCF_028017835.1. Classification (NCBI taxonomy): domain Eukaryota; kingdom Metazoa; phylum Chordata; order Testudines; family Emydidae; genus Emys; species Emys orbicularis. The sequence continues at coordinate 26,000,935 of NC_088683.1, read as the reverse complement.
TAACTAAAACACTCTCAAATGTCCTGAATGCTCACAAAAATAATAAATAATCAATACCATGTTCACTATAAATGATCCTTGCATGTGGAAAATATATAATAGCAATCAAGTGTGCTTATTTCATTTCCACCACTGAAATCAAATCAATGGTAGCATCTCAAAAAAATTTACAAACTTGCATGTAGATGATGGGAATCAGGTTGAACATACTCTCTCTCCAATTTCACCATTACTTTAGAGCAAACCAGCTTAGACATTGAAGCACTGCTCAGCTGGGTATTGAATGCATCAGATTCCATTATTAAAAACAGATACAGAAATCAAATCTAATTTATGTAATAAACATTTCCAGAAATATTTCCCCTCCATCTCAATGAACTAACTGATGGACCACATTTTGTAACTACAGGCAAAAATCTATAAATAGCTACATTTCTTACTGTTTAACATGAAGGAGGAGGGATAATATAGAAAACCCTTGACATGCCATTCACAGACATATTCCCCAAGATGAAACATCACAGTTGGATTGATTTCTAACTTGTTGCATCACACATTCAACCTCAAAGCATGCAAAACAAAAGACAGTTGTAGCTGACCCCTTTCACAAAAGTACTTGGACTCTGTATACAGAAAGCCTGTCCTGCAACCACGAGCAAATACCCTCCCCAGCCTGATTATCCCCCTCACATCAAATGCCAATGGAAATAGCCAATGGTTATAAAAACAAAATACTTTTCTCCTTACAATTATTCCTACTTCCCTGTCAATAGCAAGTCAATAGTCTTTTTACCCCCACTGTTTTTCACCAACTTCAAAACATTTTTGTTCCAATTCCACAAAAGCTTATAAATAAATGGCAAGCTTTAGTTAAAATCAAAAGCAACTGACTTCTACAATAAACATCCCCTCAAGACACGCAAAGTACCTATGTGCTGGTTTCCCGGATGGTCAGGACTTCCATGCAGGTCTCTGCTCTGCAGCTGTCCAAGCTGAGCTACTCAGTCCATTACTTCAGCACTACCAAACCTTGTTTCTAACCACAGGCTTTATGTATAGGACTAGATCATGCCTACTCCTGCTAGTTTATTACAAGAATACAGAGAAGTGAGGGCTGGAGGAAAGCTGCAGAGAAACGCTCTGCTAGTGATAGGAATTAACCATCCTTTCTGATTGGCTGTAAAGAGTAAAGGTCCTGCAGCTCTTGCTCTCCCTGCTCTCTCTAATGCATGGAACATACCCACTGATGCAGATGCTTTCTGGCAGCCTGAGAAAATGCCAGCTATAGAACAACAGATGTAGTCTGCCTGCTGACATAAGCTAGAATCAGTCACCTTATGGAAACGGCTCTGACGTAACTACATTTAGTAGTGTACGTGAATTCCTGACCCTAAAAATGCAGTCTTGGTTTATATCCACCTCCTCAAAACAGCCATTTATTTCACCTTGTGTCAAAAAAACGCACCACAAATCCTTACAACACTACATGAAGAGAGTCACCTGATACTTTTGTAAAAATGTAAATTTCAAATGAAAGTGTAACTATATATATTAACAATAAATGATATCCATAACCTTCTACTTCTTATGCACAGATTCAATAACTGAACTTAAGATCAGCCTTAATACGTGAACCCTGTGGTTCAGGAAAAGAACTGCCAACCTCCAAGCACAAGTGCAACATACCAAAATTGTACTCTGCACATCGTTATATACTGTAGCATGGAAAAAATGTTTGTTTTAAAGATCTGATCTAAAGAGCAGTCAGAGAAATCACAAAAAGAATATGTACAAGCCACAGTATTTCCCTATCAAAAAATCATTGTGTTCCCAGCGTTAATTAACATATGATGCTATTTTGTGACTATGATAGAACAATTACATTTACATTTTAGAAGGGTGAAACTGTACAATATTTGATTTCATATGCATGACAAATACTCCTATTGGAAGGAATTTTTATTTAAGCAAAACACTTGACATTTTCCCCTATCACTCTAAAATGTTCTGCTACTCTAATTCATTTCAATATTCTTTAAAGGCGTGCACCAATTTTCTCCCCATTGGTGCCTACTATATCTTTAAAACGTTGGCAAGCAGGCTGTTAGTAGCCTGATCTTGCTCCCACTGAGGTCAAAGGGAGAACACTCAGTGACATGAGTAAGAGCAGTACTGGGCCCTGAGACTTTAATCATGGAGACTCATTTAACAGAAATGGGTTACATTTAAAGCCTTCATTTAACAGAAATGGATTACATTTAAATCTTCTGATACAAAAATCAGGAGCAACATCGTAAGAGGAGAAATACAAAAATGGGAATATGTTCTTTAAAAGGCTGTAATAAGGTTTAGCAAAATTATACATTGAGCTTATTTTAGAAAGAAAAGGAAAGCACCATTGGCACTATCTGTAAGAGCTAAGGGTACTTAACCTGAGGGATGAGCACAAAAGAACTTTGGATGAGAAGTAGCCTCTGTTTTTGTGGAGAAGTAGAGACGTACAACTGACCATATCCAACCCACCTGAGATCATTTTCTGGCTTCCATGATAGGTTAACTTTCTGTACAATGCAACTTCCCTTTAAAAAAATTAACCAGGTAAGTTTATAGCTATTTTGGTTGTGAGTAAACATCCCTAACATGAAGAGGCATAAACCAACAGAACATTTTCCTGAGCCTGCTGGCAGCCTGAAATGATAGCGCTACAAAGATGTGAATTGCACCATATACCTTGGTAGGTATAGGCTGTGTGCCTAACATGTGATACTATTGCAAATGTTTGTGCAAAGCAGGTAAATGTATGCAGAAATGGCCAAATAAACAAAGGGCATAAATAGTTGTGCCCCTAAAATTGTTCCTCCCAGGTAGATGCTGAATGTAACAGTTACTTTGCTAAGGACCCGATCTCGCAAATTGCTCAACATGGGTAGGCACACCTGTGCCAATGTGGAGCCCCACTAAAGCCAAGCACAACAGCTTGCAGGACGGAGTCCTATAAGTTACTATGTTCTTAAGTTACCAATCTCCCATTGTAACAAGTGGAAGAGCTACTGTGCATGAAGGAGACTAGATGGTACTGGGTTCCTAAATCCATCCCACAGATCATAATTAAAAAATTAATTTGGCCCTCACCACAGGCTAAGTCAGACAACTATGTCATAGAGGATCCATGTATTAGCAGCCATGTCTGGTCTTTTTTTCCTGGCTTGAGGCATATACTGTGTTTCAGTTCCATTTAATTTCAAGGAATCCCACGGCTTTACTAGCTGGGAAATATAGGACAGCAATTAAATACTTCCAGTAATGATCTCTTTCATAATGTATGCAAAATAAACACAAAATGCAAAGTCAAATGCAAAGTACTACACTTGGGAAGGAAAAATCAAATACCTGGCTACAAAATGGGGAATAACTGACTAGGTGGTAGTACTCCTGAAAAAGATCTGGGGGTTCTAGCGGATCACAAATTGAATGTGAATAAAAAGTCTGATGCAGTTGCAAAAAAAGTTAATGATCTGGGGTATATTAACAGGAGTGTCGTAAGACATGGGAGGCAATTGTACTCAGCACTCGTGAGGCTGGAGTGCTGTGTCCAGTTAAGGGCACCACACTTTAGGAAAGTAGTGAACAAATTGGAGAGAGTCCAGAGAAGAGCTACAAAAATGATAAAAGATTTAGAAAACCTGACCTATGAGGAAAGCTTAAAAAACTGGACATCTTTAGTCTTGAGAAAAGAAGACCAATGGGAGATCTGATAGCAGTCTTCAAATAATGTTAAAGAGGTGTTATCAAGAGAAGGGTTAGGGTTAGGGTTAGGGTTAGAATGGTTTGTTTTCACAATGGAGAGAGGTAAATAGGGGGGTCCCCCAGGCATCTGTACTGGGATCTGTGCTGTTGATAAATGATCTGCAAAAGGGGGTGAACAGTGACGTGGCAAAATTTGAAGACAATACAAAATTACTCAATATAGTTAAGTCCAAAGATGACTGAAGAATTGCAGAGGGATCTCACTGCCCTGGGGGAGTAGGCAACAAAATGGCAGATGAACGTCAATGTTGATAAGTGCATAGTAATGGAGTCATTGTGGAAAGTTCTCTGAAAACATCCACTCAATGTGCAATGGTAGTCAAAAAGCTTACAGAACATTAGGAACCATTAGGAAAGGGATAGATAATAAGATTGAAAATGTCAATCACTACATAAACTGATGGTATGCCCATACCTCAAATACTCTATATAATTCTGGTCACCCCATCTCAACAAATATATTAGAATTGGAAAAGGTACAGAGAATGGCAACAAACATGATTACAAGTATGGAACAACTTCCATATGTTGAAAGATTAAAAGACTGGGAGTGTTCAGCTTAAAAAAAGAGACAATTAAGGGGCCTAAACAATCATGAATGGTATGGAGAAAGTGAATGGGGAAGTGTTATTTACCCTTTCACATAACACACGAACCAGGGTTCACCCAATTAAATTAATAGACAGCAGATTTAAGGCAAACAAAAGTAAGTACTTCTGCATACAACATAGTCAACCTGTGAAACTCATTGCCAGGGGATGTTGTGAAGGCCAAAGATATAACTGAGTGGGGGGAAAATAGATAAGTTTCTAGAGGGTAAGTCCACCAATGGCTATTAGCCAAGATGGTCAGGGACACAACCCTATGCTCTGGGGGTCCCTAAACCTGACTGCCAAAAGCTGGAACTGGACGACGGGATGGATCACTCAAAATTTGTTTTGTTCATTCCTTCTGAAGAATCTGGCATTGGTCACTGAGAGAAGACAGGATACGCTAGCTGGACCATTGGTCTGGACCGCTATGGCTGTTCTTATGTTCTTAAGAAGCAACAGGCTTAATTTGTAGCAAGGGAGTTTTAGGTTATATATTAGGAAAAACTTAACTATAAGGATAGGTGAGTTCTGAAATGGGTTTCTAAGGGAGGTTGTAGAATCGCCATCACTGGAGGTTTTTAAGAATAGGCTAGACAAACACCTGTCAGGGATGGTCTAGGTCTAGGTATTGCTTCTGCTTCCGCTCAGGACTTGATGAGCTCTTCCAGCCCTATATTTTGATGAGTCTATGTCTGTTTTAGATGCAGCTACCAATCATGATGGCAAACTCATAGACATGACTGAACTTGATCCCACAGATTATAAAATTAAATACACTTGGTCAAACTTGCAGAAAAACCTGAGAGTCTCTGGATAAAGTTGAAAAGTGTGAGCAACAAGGGTGATGTTGTGGTCGGAGTCTGCTATAGACCACCAGACCAGGGGGATGAGGTGGACGAGGCTTTCTTCCGGCAAATAACAGAAGTTGCTAGATCGCAGGCCCTGGTTCTCATGGGAGACTTTAATCACCCTGATATCAGCTGGGAGAGCGGTGCACAGACAATCCAGGAAGTTTTTGGAAAGTATAGGGGACAATTTCCTGGTGCAAGTGCTGGAGGAACCAACTAGGGGCAGAGCTTTTCTTGACCTGCTGCTCACAAACAGGGAAGAATTAGTAGGGGAAGCAAAAGTGGATGGGAACCTGGGAGGCAGTGACCATGAGATGGTCGAGTTCAGGATCCTGACACAAGGAAGAAAGGAGAGCAGCAGAATACGGACCCTGGACTTCAGAAAAGCAGACTTTGACTCCCTCAGGGAACAGATGGGCAGGATCCCCTGGGAGAATAACATGAAGAGCAAAGGGGTCCAGGAGAGTTGGCTGTATTTTAAAGAATCCTTATTGCGGTTGCAGGAACAAACCATCCCGATATGTAGAAAGAATAGTAAATATGGCAGGCGACCAGCTTGGCTTAACAGTGAAATCCTTTCTGACCTTAAACACAAAAAAGAAGCTTACAAGAAGTGGAAGATTGGACAAATGACCAGGGAGGAGTATAAAAATATCGCTCAGGCATGCAAGAGTGAAATCAGGAAGGCCAAATCGCACTTGGAGTTGCAGCTAGCAAGAGATGTTAACAAGAAGGGTTTCTTCAGGTATGTTAGCAACAAGAAGAAAGTCAAGGAAACTGTGGGCCCCTTACTGAATGAGGGAGGCAACCTAGTGACAGAGGATGTGGAAAAAGCTAATGTACTCAATGCTTTTTTTGCCTCTGTCTTCACAAACAAGGTCAGCTCCCAGACTGCTGGACTGGGCAGCACAGTATGGGAAGGAGGTGACCAGCCCTCCGTGGAGAAAGAAGTGGTTCGGGACTATTTAGAAAAACTGGATGAGCACAAATCCATAGGGCCGGATGCGCTGCATCCGAGGGTGCTAAAGGAGTTGGCGGATGTGATTGCGGAGCCATTGGCCATCATCTTTGAAAACTCATGGCGATCGGGGGAGGTCCCGGATGACTGGAAAAAGACTAATGTGGTGGCCATCTTTAAAAAAGGGAAGGAGAAGGATCCGGGGAACTACAGGCCAGTCAGCCTCACCTCAGTCCCTGGAAAAATCATGGAGCAGGTCCTCAAGGAATCAATTATGAAACACTTAGAGGAGAGGAAAGTGATCAGGAACAGTCAGCATGGATTCACCAAGGGGAAGTCGTGCCTGACTAACCTAATTGCCTTCTATGATGAGATAACTGGCTCTGTGGATGAGGGGAAAGCAGTGGACGTGTTTATTCCTTGACTTTAGCAAAGCTTTTGATACGGTCTCCCACAGTATTCTTGCCGCCAAGTTAAAGTAGTATGGGCTGGATGAATGGACTGTAAGGTGGATAGAAAGCTGGCTAGATCGTCGGGCTCAACGGGTAGTGATCAATGGCTCCATGTCTAGTTGGCAGCCGGTTTCAAGCGGAGTGCCCCAAGGGTCGGTCCTGGGGCCGGTTTTGTTTAATATCTTTATTAATGATCTGGAGGATGGTGTGGACTGCACTCTCAGCAAGTTTGCAGATGACACTAAACTGGGAGGCGTGGTAGATACACTGGAGGGTAGGGATCGGATACAGAGGGACCTAGACAAATTAGAGGATTGGGCCAAAAAAAAAACTTGATGAAGTTCAACAAGGACAAGTGTAGAGTCCTGCACTTAGGACGGAAGAATCCCATGCACTGCTAGAGACTAGGGACTGAATGGCTAGGTAGCAGTTCTGCAGAAAAGGACCTAGGGGTCACAGTGGACGAGAAGCTGGATATGAGTCAACAGTGTGCTCTTGTTGCCAAGAAGGCTAACGGCATTTTAGGCTGTATAAGTAGGGGCATTGCCAGCAGATCGAGGAACGTGATCGTTCCCCTTTATTCGACATTGGTGAGGCCTCATCTGGAGTATTGTGTCCAGTTTTGGGCCCCACACTACAAGGAGGATGTGGAAAAATTGGAAAGAGTCCAGCGGAGGGCAACAAAAATGATTAGGGGTCTGGAGCACATGACTTATGAGGAGAGGCTGAGGGAACTGGGATTGTTTAGTCTCCAGAAGAGAAGAATGAGGGGGGATTTGATAGCTGCTTTCAACTACCTGAAGGGGGGTTCCAAAGAGGATGGAGCTCGGCTGTTCTCAGTGGTGGCAGATGACAGAACAAGGAGCAATGGTCTCAAATTGCAGTGGGAGAGGTCTAGGTTGAATATTAGGAAACATTATTTCACTAGGAGGGTGGTGAAGCACTGGAATGCGTTACCTAGGGAGGTGGTGGAATCTCCTTCCTTGGAGGTTTTTAAGGCCCGGCTTGACAAAGCCCTGGCTGGGATGATTTAGTTGGGAATTGGTCCTGCTTTGAGCAGGGGGTTGGACTAGATGACCTCCTGCGGTCCCTTCCAACCCTGATATTCTATGATTCTATGATAAACTAAGAACTGCTGTCTTTGCATGTTTCACCCATGAATTTAATGAGCAAAGTATATCCTTTCATAGTGTTTTAATATATATTTTGTGTCTAGTTTCTTTCTCCTCTCAATAGCTAGTAGCAAAGCCCATTTTGTAAAGAAATGCAATAAAAATACACAAAACGATGTTAAACAGTTTGTAGCTGATTAAAAAATTTAAAACTGGAGAGGATAATTGCCATTTCTGAAAAAATGACAGAGATAAACGTAAGGAGGTTTATACTTTTCTCCAGCCTGAATGTTGTTAGTGGCTTTTCATATTTTCCCATTTTGTAACCTTGAGAGGCTGCAGATGGAACTTTATAGTTTTTATTTTTCAGAGGAGGACTGGTTGCAAAGTGTGAACATTCCTCTTGCTATTCAAACTATGTTAGGAGGAAGAACTAAAATATTTAAAGCTAATATAATTTTTCTGGCTTTAGCTTACTTATAAATATTTTATAAAATGTTCATGAATTACTACTTTCTCATCCTGTATCATACCTTTTCAACAAAGTGACTTCCTAGGACCTGGTATGGTAGATGTTATTTGTATTTTAACAGTATAATCAATTGCATCCCAACCATGAACAACTGTGTTGGAGATTTTATTTACAGGGATTAGAATCTAAAAGATTTCTGTTTTCCTGGGTTCTATAAATACCCTTTGTAAGAGAAGTCTATGAGTAAGCGAGTCTCATGTCTAAATTTCCATCTTTCCATGACCTACATGCCTTAGAAAAGTAAAAGGTAAATTCCTTAAGATATGTACCTTGTGCAATCAAATAAACTAAGGCCATACTTGATTTACAGGATGATTGTCAAAAAATTGCAGCTGACTTGCGGAAAAGCCATGGAAAATCATGGTAAAGTAATAATGGACCCTATTATTTGTGGTAATTTGGAAAAAGGTTGACAGCAGGAGCCTGGGGCTGAGAGCAAGAGCCTGGGACTGAGAGCAGGAACCCGGGTCTGAGAGCAGAGGCTCTAGCTATTGGCAGCCCAGTGCTGAGAGCAGGAGCTGAGGGCTGTCAGCAGCAGTCTGGGGCTGAGAGTGGGGCTCCCACCATCAAAACTGCAGTGGAAACCTAATTTTGCAGGATCTGCAGTTTTCACAATATCACGAATTAAGTAGAGCCATACTCATCACCTTATTTTATGTAAACTTTCCATATCATTCCATAATGCCATCTCTCTCTCTGCATATTTCTAATTTAGATTATAAAGTCAAAATCTGGGCAGAAGCTATAGTCCAGGCTCAGTTGATTTAAACTGGCTTCCATTGATGTCAATAAAACAATGCCAATTTACACCAGCTGAAGATCTGCCCCCATGTTTTTAATCTATGGTGCTATATGAAAATGTTTATAATAACTAACACCACTATAGCATCATTTTATGGGTAATTGAGAATAGTGCAAATTTATTCTGAAGCCCGTTGATGGAAGATTTGGTCCAGGTCACTCATTGTCTTCCCTTTTCTTTAGTCAGAGGATGGATTGGAGATGATCTCAGAGGCCTATCAATCACCAGATTGCATGGGGTTATGCTGACTTCTTGAAACTTCAGAGAGTTCTGCTTCATTAGCTCCTTTCTCTATGGGTGTGGGGAAAGGAGAAAAATCTATTGTCTACATATATAAGTAACCTGCAGAATCATAGAATCATAGAATATCAGGGTTGGAAGGGACCTCAGGAGGTCATCTAGTCCAACCCCCTGCTCAAAGCAGGACCAATTCCCAACTTTCCCAATTTCCCAATTTTCCCTAAGCTTTTCAACAGACTATTAATAATCAGGGCCCTGTGTACAATGCAAGAATATGGCTGTATAAATAGTCACATTTCTGAATTACTGGAAATTTTGACATAAGAAATAGCAAATTATCCCACGTCCCCCTACCACAATTCCCTTTCACCATCCATTTGTCCAATTATCCTAGTCTTTAATTAGGGTGACCAGATGTCCTGATAAAATCGGGACTGTCCCGATATTTAGGCGTTTGTCCCGTGTCCTGACCCATGTTTGTCCCAATATTTCGCACTGAGAGTTTTTTTTTTTTTTTTTTTTGCTCCGCTGGCGGCACTCCGTGTTTTTGTTTGTTTGTTTTTCACGATATTTTCTTCCTCTCATCTGGTCACCCTATCTTTAATACATATTTGCCCACAAACACCTCTGTAAAACCACCTTCTTCCATGTTGCCTCTTATGCATTGGAATTTATGCCCCGAAGTAATCTAGAATTCCACTACCTACTCCTCCTTCAAATCTCTACTGAAAATCCATCTGTGGTGGGCACCTGCAGGAAATCAGCCAAACTGACTGAGCAGCTGTCAGGAACAGCTGATATTTAATATATACGTATATGTATTTTCCCTGGCCTAGCTCTATTTCAATGCAACAAATTCAAGCTAAAAAAAAAAAGTATTCCTACTGAAACAGGATAAAAAGGTGGTTTATGAATGGTACCAAAGTTAGTCTATAATGTTAGTTTGTGTCATGAACAATATCCGTTAAACAAACAATATCTGTTATTTCATAGTTTCCATAATAAAGGCTGTAGCATGCAGTTAACATTTTGGAAGCGCTATATGATCATTCTAATTCTTTATTACCTTTCTTAGCTAACAAGAGTACCGACAATTCAGTTTTTAAACAGAATGTAGAAATTCTGAAGTAGCATCAGAACTCTCCCTTGCTTTTATAAGGATTTATTATTAAAACACAGCCTACAGCAAAGCACATTATTCAAAGGAAATGATTCCCAACTAACATATTTAATACTCAGAGGAACACAGAGACATAAATGTTGGCCATTCATTGATCATTTTATATTGGGCATATTTGACACTAGAAGTTACTTGAGGATTCTATCTAGAATACATAATCACTATAAGAACTTTCTGGAAGCTGCTTGACAAATCTTTTAAAACGTTGTAACAAACAAACATTTTATAAACTTCCTTGTTTAAAAACCCTCCATTATGCATAGATTTTTCTTCTCTCTGTTTGCAGATCTCCTTTGACTATCTACCACCAGTCTCAGGCAATTGCGTCATCATACTTGAAAAGGCCTAAATTTAAGAGGTGATCAACCTATACACTTTTATAGCTCTCCTAAACTCTCTGGTATCTGGAACAATTCAAGATGTGACAAAGCAGTGAAAATATTTATGCAGGAAACTTAAAACGCTGTAGGGTGCATTTCTTCAAGGTGAATAAATCTTCCTATAACTTTTACTTCATGATTCTTTATTGATGATGTAAATAATTTTCAACAACAAAGTGTTCGGAACATAGGTAACTTTTGGGACTAAGACTTGTCTACACTTGAAACACTACAGCGGTGCTGGTATAGCACTTCAGTGTAGACACACTTATGTCAGCAGGAGGGGTGTAAATGTCACTGCAGCAGCATCTCTAGGAGACATTGTGCCTGAGATAGGAAAACAGCCTCTGGTAGTGCTGGAAGGCGGCGTACAGCAAGGGTGTCAAACATGGGACCCACAGGCAGATACGGCCTTGCTTGTTGTATTTACCTGCATGACATGTTTCAGTTAGTGGAATTTCAGCTTTTATTTATTTAAATAAAGTAAAGTTCCCAGCTGTCACGATTATGATGAAAATCCTGCAAGTGTGAATCAATGCAGTAACGTCATCTTGAGTCTGCAGGCAGCTTCAGGCATTGACTCAGAGATGCAAACTCTCCTGTTCCTTATTAAACTCATGGGAATGTCAACACTAAGTCCAACAATAACACATACAGCTGTGTCACGCTACTGAAGTCAGGGTGATTTAGATGGTCATCTCTTTGCGGCAGGAGCTGTCATTTATTTTGCAGAGTGCCCAGCACAGTGGGGCCCCAGCGCCAGTCTCTAAGAACTGCTGCAATATCAAACAACATAAAAACTGAGTTGTACCGTATGCAACAAAGGGAAATTTGACTCAATTTCTGTTCAGAAGACTCAGTATTTAATTTTTTGGGCTCTAGGTAATGGAAGTATAAATGGAGCTCACACAGTATTTTCACTGCACTATTGTTGCTGCTTTCTCTCTACAAAAGCTTTCAAGAAATTGCTTCCTACCCTAGTTTTAAACTTCAATGAAGATGAACTTTCTAATTAGGGATTAGAACTGTTTGTAGTTGTCTCCAGCACACCATCAATTTGACTGATAACTTAAAATATAAACATTAATGATTGTGACTGAGATATTTGAAGGACTGTAATTGTTCCTACAAGACTTATTACAAGGGAAATAATTACCTCTACAGAATGTTTTTTTGACAAATAGTAAAGGCGCATAATCGTAGTTATAAAGTATCAATGTCGGGCTACAAAGCCTGCTGGAAACTAGGAAGAAAAGCCTTTTCTTTTCACCTTGAGCTTTAAAGGGATTTATTGAGGCCCTACTGCAAGTAGGTCTTCACTTTAAAAAAAAATTAAGCAGTGTGTGATTATAATTCAGTCATTCAGATGATGGATCTTACTCCCATTTTTGTTTGAGTCGTGTGTAGCAAAATGGTGTCCCAATCTGGTTGAGGCAACCACTTGCTATGGTACTACATGTAACTCAGAATAATAAAAACCCAAAGGAAATAATGGAAAAACCCTAGTGACTTCAATGGGAACAGTCCCAACTATGGACCAAATGATACAATAGATTTAAGAAATCTTAGCCAGAAGTGTCCAAATGGGCTCATTGACAAGGGAAGACGAAAGAGTCCTGAAGATTTTTAAATCTTTAGTATTCCATCAAAACAGATTAAAATATCTATATAGACAGGCAGACTTGTGGGGAAAACAAATACTGCTTCTAATCGTGCACTGCTGAGTGACAGTCATTAGGAAGACACAGTTAACGATTTCCATATCTGGTAAGATTCAAAGGTGTAACGAATATTAACAGTATGCAGTGTAGCTGCAGCCACGTCAGTCCCAAGATACTAGAGCGACAAAGTGGATGAAATAATATCTTTTATTGGACCAACTTCTTTAGATGAGACACACGAAGAAGAGGTCTGTGTGGCACAAAAGTTTGTCTCTCTCACCTACAGAAGTTGGTCCAATAAAAGATATTACCGCACCCACCTTGTCTCTCTAATATTAATGGTGACATTCAGGGCCATAGTCACTCTGACAAGTATAGAGAAATGGGTTCAAATTACTCTTCATTGTGACGGTCTCTGCTGTAGGAGTGAGTCACCGGATGGAGACAGAGAACTGTCTACCTTCTCCAGGGCACCACAAGGCCTACTGAGTGCTGAACCAGTGCATCCACTACATCTCATCCTTGCCCAGAGCACCTACTTTTTGGTCAGCACTGGCTCCCACAAAGTTCCTTGGTGGTCACTGTGCATTGCCATAATCTTCTCTCAATGGGCTTTCTGCTGGAAGAAATCAGCTTAAGTGTAAACATACAAAATAGGTAAAAATAAGGTTTCCTGAGGATGTCTTAAAGATTTTTCATATGGGGACAAACACTTACTTGTCCTTATTTTTACAAAGGATGCAAAACATCTCTTTATCATTTTAAAAGTAGACAGCAATTGCCCCTCTATTTTAACTTTTCAGTCTGATGTGTTCAGTGTTTTAGAGCCCAGCAGCCAGGAAGCTTCTTCTGTCTTACTAAGGACAATACTCCTTTTTCCCTCTAGCACATTTATTAGTACTCTTTTCTAAAAGAGACAGTTTGCAATAGAACTTGGGTTTGGTCTTGGCAATGGTTTGAATAAAATATGAAAATCCGGATCTGAATAAAGCAATATAGTTTTCCCAGACTTGAATCATTTGAGAGGAATTAAGTTTGAATCATTGTTCCACAATTTTAACTGCTTGAGTTAGAGGCTTCCTTTTCTCACTTCAGGAAATAATACTGCTGTGTCAATAGGCCTGGATTAGTTTGATGGCATTAAACAGAAAGAACAAGATTCATCTGGAAGGATAGAAAAAAAACCCCTTACAATTGATGGAAGAAAATAGACAATCAAATTTAGGCTTTTATGGTGTTAATTTTAACAGCAATTATAAGATAAGACTGAGGCTGGGATCTTCAAAGGGGTCTAAGAGAATCAGATGTCCAAATCCTTAGGATCTTTGAGCCTAAATCTGAGCCTAATATACAGAATCACTACCACCAAGCATTATTTTCTAGCGGTCTCATAAGTTGTTACTATACAGAAGGTGACCAGTTTACAACCTGAAATTTATGAAAATCAGTAGATGCAACCTATGTCTGCAAAAGGAAAGGTTTCAGAGTAGCAGCCGTGTTAGTCTGTATCCTCAAAAATAACAGGAGTACTTGTGGCACCTTAGAGACTAACAAATTTATTAGAGCATAAGCTTTCGTGGGCTACAACCCACTTCTTCGGATGCAAAAGGAAAGACACTCTTTTGGGAAACTTGGCTCACAAGTTAATTACTAATTTCAGAAACATGGACTACAAATGTGAGTTGTCAGATCCACTCCCTAAAAACAGCAGGGGCGTGATTCTCAGTTTTTCTGCACTATGCATAGTTTGATTTACACCAGCTCAAAAAAACTGTCCAACACTACCAACTGAGAATTGGAGGTTCTTTACACATACTTTGCACTGGTGAAAATTACTACACAAGTCGCAGAGCAATGGAGAATCAGGTCCCAGAAAATTAAGACTACACAAGGAGACTAATTAACAAAATGAGCAAGAACATATAGCCCAACTTTTAGTTTTGTACCCAAATACATTGGCCACAGCACACAGAGTACATTTTAGTAGACTTTCATTTGAGTGTAATGTTACAATAACCTTAAAGTTAATTAGTGATGCTATTTGAAGGTGTCATTTCTAGGCTACGGGAAACCAACTGACTCATGGAATAATAGTCAGGCAAGCACCGGCCAAAGTACTCAGAGCTCACTCTCTCTCATTACATCTATGTTAACTCTGCTGGTACTGTAGCACGCAACTTCAAAAAGCTAGATGTTACTAGGACATTTATTTAGCTGATTTTAAATGATCATCTGAAATTATATATTTTCACACACACACACACACACACACACACGTTTCCACTGTAAAAAGAAAATCTAACACTGATATTTACAGTATTTAATGGAGGAAACCACTAGAGATCTAGAAATTTCTGTAACACAGAGGTTGCCTTTCTTTATACAAAAAAATTAATTTTCCAAATCAGAAGTTACTGCTTTAAGTTATTGTAAAACATGGCACAGGTAATCCAATTCATTTTTTCTTGAGGACCAGTGAATCCTTACAGGTAGGCTTGGAAAGATTTGATTTTTATCAGTAAATGTCAGTAAACATCAACAAAAAATAGTTCTATTGATAATAACTGAAATTTACAGAAAGGCAAAGTAAGAAAAATGATGCTTGAGAACTCAGTTTGATTTAAGGATATTTACTGTGTATATTTTGACATGTGATATTGACAATTTGTGTTTTAATGGTTATTAAAGATACTGCCTACTGTCATTAAATAATTGTCTAACGCCACGATAACTTTCCACAACTGTGAAAATTTAAAAATTAAAATAAAAAAAAATGCTTAAAACCCATGATTTTGGGCAACTGTGAACATATCGATAAAAATCTAAAAACATGCTTGAATAATATCAATACTCATGTTTAATTAAAATTTTTAAAAAATTTAATTCTGCCAAGTCTACTTACAACTTATTGTTTGAGCACTCTTACTAATAGGGCCGCTTGATTGGATGACACCAAAGACAAAGCCAGGAATAACAGGATTTTTGGGGGGAGAGGGCAGTCGGGAGTTTAAAAAAAGACTAATTTGTTAATGACGATCTTTTATCATGACAAAGTTATTAGCCATTGTAGCAATACAGCAAGACAGATGGTTTCTTTTACAACAACACAAAACTAATTTAAATTGTTTTCTGGCACAATCAGTCAGACTTGTCAAGTCTGAAAGATGTGCAGTCAAAGTACAATCAAAACAGGGTGAACTTTGGTGAATTGTTGAGTTGTGTTTCAGTATAAAAATGAAACGGAAGCAGCTAGAGCCTTCTACAGAATTGCGCATCATTCTGCAACTGGATTTTCTAGGAACTATTTCCAGAAATAACGTTATTTTACATGTCTTGGTTAGTTTCTTTAAACATTTCCCCCCATCTACGGTTTAGGTTTTAATTACATCTAGTTCACTCCTACAGAAGATCTTTCAAGTAAGTGTATTGGGGCATTTGCAAGGACAAAACAAGAATCGAAGGATCTGCACTAAGAAGCCAAGGGATTCCACTGTTAGAGCAAGGGGCTGGAAGTCGGGCATATGGGGTCTAATCACAATTGTGTCCCTGACTCACTCTATGACCTAGGACAAGTAATTTCATCACTTTGTCTTTATTTTCCCATACACAAAAGGAAGATTATACTAAGTATCTACCCACATTCTTCAGAGGTAAATTGCCAGAAATAATTAGCTAGCGAGTGCTATAGAAAAATATGAATTATACATTGTCAGCACTAAACAAATAGTGATCTGTTACCTATACAGTCATAGACCCCTTACGCAGGGATACTGAATGCATATAACCACGCCCATCAAGAACAATGCCAGAAACCAGACTCCAAAGAGGTGATGGAGCGTCAGGTAATTAACAAATATCTACAAACGTATTTTGCATTTTTTTAAAAGATAGAAAGGCTTAATCCTCCACAGTGCTGATCAACCAGCTGGCTCAATTGCACAACACAAAGGTCATCCAGTCTAGTGGCCTGGTTGGGGAGTCTTGGTTGCATCATCTACAATAAGCAATTGGTTTTCCAGTGCTGTAGCAGATGTTACTGCAGCAAGAAGTTGCTTTATTCTGGGACCATCACAGTTGGTTACTGTAGACCCCTTGTGTTGATCTAATTATCACTGCTGGAAAATGTAATAAGCAAAATGGAGTGTATGTTATGCAAAACAAGCACAAATGACATAACACGTTTCAACAAAGAAATAAAATGCTTGTGTTCCCATGAGCTCTAGGCAGGCAGATGGTGGATACTCAAGACAGATCATGCTCTTAGCCTCCAGAGAAGTGATGCCTTCAACCTCTAGGGAGGAGTCTGCAATACCCCAGCTCACTGATCCACAGTTCAAAAACTGGAATTGCAGCGGAAAAAGAGATGCTCATTCTCCATTCCTAGGAGCAGGAAGGTGTCACAACAGGGGACAATGAGATGACAGAGTTCTAGGTTTACTTTTCACTCTTCAGACATATGGTACCGGTGGCTACGATCTATTGGACTGAAATCAATGCAGACTGGAGTTCATAAATATTCCTACTCATGTCAAAGAATTTATGTATGCAGTGCTGTTGTAGCCATGTTGGTCGCAGGATCTTAGAGAGACAGAGTGGGTGAGGTAATATTTTTTTATTGGGCCAACTTCTGTTGGTGAGAGAGACAAACTTTCGAGTTACACAGAAGCCAACCTTGAAAGACAAAAGTTGGTCTAATGAAAGATTACCTCACCAACCTTGTCTCTCTAATAAAAGAATTTATTATAGTTTCACGGTTGTTCTTAGTTAAAAACAGCAAACTAGCGAGTAGAATCATGGGGCAATAAAGATATTTGGCAAGCCGTTGAGGTATGGATTAATAGCTACACGTTTCCTTCTTTATCTGTTCAGATTAACTGAGTATCAGTCTACATATGGTACAGATATATGTGCCTTGAACATAAATACAGTCAAAGAGGATGACCTCCTGCAATTTCACCTGCTTTTCTTTTCTTAGATTTGGGTGCACAGCCCAGAAAATATTGTACATATGTCCACTCCTCCTTTTGCCCTACCCCCTACAAGATGCTTCAACCTTTTTTTCTCCCACTGCAGAAATGCCAGCAGCCCAGCATTTGTATATGACTTGACAATATCTAATCCATGTGCATGTGTAAGGGAGGAATTTATTTTTTAGATGAGGAAGCAGGTTTGTGTGTCATGCTTCCAGGGAGTTATTATAAACAATGAAGAAGAGTAAAACAACAAAGGACCAGAACCTCAAGTCCTTACACAGTTACTCTTCAGACAAACTCAAGTCACAGACTCAAGGGGCTCAATGTATTTAGGTTAACAAGAAGAAGGTTAGGGGGTGACTTGATGACAGTCTATAAGTACCTACTTAGGGAACAAATATTTGATAATGGGTTCTTCAGTCTAGCAGAGAAAGGTATAACACTATCCAATGGCTGGAAGTTGAAGCTAGATAAATTCAGGCTGGAAAGGTGTGCATTTTCAAACAGAGGATAATTAACCATTCAAACAAACAATTTACCAAGGGTTGCAGTAGATATTCCAGCACTGACAATTTTTAAATCAAAATTGGATGTTTTTCTAAAACATCTGTCCCAGCAATTATTTGGGGGAAGTTCTATGGCCTGTGTTATACAGGTCAGACTAGATGATCACAGTGGTCCCGTCTGGCCTTGGAATATATATTTATTATAATGTAAAATATAGCTGGTGTAAGTAAAATAAGTCCTGGTCCTCCCTCTGTGGCTATGTATGACACAATACAGTGGAAATGGCACATTTCTTTTAGGAGTGTGTTAGGGCTGGCCAGAGTCTGCATTAGACTCTGAATCTTCCTGTAATTTGCAGAACAAATCTTTGTGTACGACATCTGTACTGGACCACAGAAACAGAAGACACCATAGCAAATTAGGTTGGGAGTGTGGTCAATGTCTGTGACCTGCACTGATCCACTGGTCCAAAATCTCATGGATGGGACATCAGCATGTGGTATCTAGGCTCAGACCCGGCAGTAGCTGCCCTACATAATTTATTGCAGTTTGGGGCACAGCTTTCTGTTCTTCAGCAACACTCACATACAGATGGGCATGGGACCTGATTGCTTTGCTGTGCACTCAGTTGGATTTTCTCTGTAATGCACATTAATATCATGATAAACGTTTTCAATTTGCACATCTAGGCTTCTCATTGGAGGTTCCAGGAAATGCTAAGAATCCCAATAAAATTATAAAGTTGTATTTCTTGAATCAGAGGAGACTTGGGAGAAACGCAACAGGTTTGCAATATGCGAACTTCTCAGAAAGTGCTGACTAAATAGACATTTAGGAGAACATTGTGGCTCAGGGACTGGTAGTAGGAAAGACTTCCAATCTATAGCTATTTGGTTGTCTTGGATTATAGTGGGGTTCTCATTCTAGTGCTTAATGGAGAGTTGTCCATCAGATCAGCCAATAATAGAATAGACAAGGAAACTGAACTGAAAGGAGGTAGAGGCACACAGGTGGCATGCTGTATGGAAAATTGGATTGCCACTGCTCTTTGCTGTATGTGTTCAGAAGACTAAATGAGGTGAATACTCTGAGTTTAAATTATATGCACCAAATTCACTCCTAAATTGTAAGCAGTACACAACTCTACTTTTTTTTTTTTGCACCGTACATATTTGTTCTGATCTGTGTCCTCTCCCATTGCCTATTTCTCACTATTCTTTCCCTGTTTTTCCTTTTCCTTATCCCATCTTCCCTTCAGTTCTCTTCTTTCCCTTCTACCACCCTCAACCCCAAACTCTCTAGCATCTTTTTTGTTGTTGTTGTTGATCGCCATACTGCTTACCTGCCAAGTTGGAAAGCCTGCACCTGCTGCCACGTAATGAAAGCTACATGTTAAGCAACACTCGCACTGACCAGCTACATTGAATCAACACTACTGGAAGTGATGCTTTCTCTTGTTGACTAACAAGAGGAAATGCCAAATGATTCAGTGCCAAGAAAAACAGGCAAGGTTACAGGAGCATTAGGTGGACCTAAAAAAACCCCTCATGTAGCTGCTTCATGCAACAATCTTAATAAGGTTCAGAAAATTCTTGACTACAAGAGGAAAATGCTATGTGTCTCTCCTGAAGAAGGATACACGAGAATAATACAGTGAATTAGTTCACAACTAAGCTTAAAGATCTAAAAACTGAATAATGCTGAGGAGACATTTGCTTTGCTCACAATTAAAGGAGGTCATAAATGACCACTTTAGAGTCTGTTTTATGATCAAAATGATCTTTCAGCAGTATTAATGTAAGCTACAATGGTTTTTGTCTGTTCGTTTTAATTCAGATTCTGAATTCAATGGTTGATCAGGATAGGAAAAAGTTCCTCAGAGGGAGTACTTACGAGAGTTTAATGCCTCTCTCATTTTAACTGAGAAGGTGAGAAAATTGAAAGTCACTAGTCTTCCAGGAAAAAAAAAAGTTTCAGGTGATCTTAATTATATATGACCTTGATGATAGTGGCAAAAGCAAAAGCAATGGCTGATAGTTTAATTTTAATTAAATTCCAGTGAGCAGATAGGAGGAATTTAGATGATAACATTTCTATGAATGTGGTTCATCTGTATTGACAATAAATCCCTATCCATCAGAATGGCTGGCAATTACTTTTAAACTGAGTTGCTGTAGCACTAAAATAAAACCAGGTTTCACTGTATGTAGTTTTCTCCTTTTGTTACCAATTCTGTCTTTTTATGTGCTATGCCAAGATATCCCTCTCTCCTCTTCTTTTGTTTTACAGGCAACACAAAGGTTATCTGGCACCTTAACAATCAACTGAAGAGATACTCAACACTACTATCTACTTTTTATTCATCCGTGTATCAATTTGAGGCCAGAATAGGACACTGCCAGGGGAAAAAAAGTTGTATTTTGGCATATCAGCCAAATGCTACACACTGTACACTGAAAAATACTGGGCTTTGTATATAATTTATTTTGAGTTTAAATTTAAAGTATCTGCACTGCCAAAGGCTATTAAAACATTGACTGGGTTAGAAAAATGTCATTGAGCAATTTGCACTTCTGTATACAGAGGACTGAACATGTTAAATTAATTTAACAATGTTGAATTGCAGGTTTTTTCTCTCTTTTCTGTTTTTTTCTTTTTCTTTAAACGGATTAAAGCTTGCATTCTGCTTTTCTACAGTACGAACGCAGGGAGAATAGAAACACTACACAGGCAATAGGAGGATTTGTTATCATGGGTTTGAAATTATCACACAAAATCACTGCAAATAAATAGAAAAATATACAGTGAGATTTTCAAAATTCATAGTTTAAATCCAGAAAGGATAATCAGAACATCGAGTCTGACATCCTGCATATCACAGGCATTAAATTGCATCTAGTTGCCCCTGTATTGAGCCCAATAACATATATGGCTAAAGTATCCCCCAGAAATGTATCCACTTTTTATTTGAAGACATCAATAGATGGAGAATTCACCACTTTCTTTGTGAGTTTGTTCCAGGGGTTAATGATCCTCACTGTTCAAAATGTATACCTAATTTCTTATTTGAATTTGTCTGGCTTCAGCATCCAGCCATTGGTTCTTGCTGTTCCTTTTTCTGCCAAGTTAAAGAGCTCTTTAGTACCTGTTTTTTTCTCACTGTGAAGATACTTATATATTGTAAATCAAGTCACCTCTTAAATCTCCTTTTTGATACACTAAACAGATTGGGCTCAAAGTCTCTCACTATGATGCATCTTTTCCCTCCAAATCATTTCTTTGGCACCTCTCCAATTTTTCAACATTCTTTCAAAGGCGTGGATATCAGAACTGTATGCAGTATTCCAGTACTGGTTTGCCCTAAAGCGTTCAATGCCAGCCTATCTCTGCCATTGAAACCAATGGGAGTGTTACATGATCTGCAATGGGAGTTGAGTTATACCCATCCAGAGTGATTTCAAAAAAATCTAACTGATGGGGTTTTGTGACACTATTTATATAACGTTGTAAGTTTAAAAAGCACTTTACAAAACAGAGTGAGAATAACTCCATGCCCCAAAGGTCTTACAATCTAACAGACATGAGAAACAAAGGCAAGGCACAAGACAACTGTTTAGGTAAAACAGAATCTGGAGAAATTATAGATAAAGAGAACATGGTGTGATGCTGTCTAAAAAGGAAGATGACTAGTTACACAAATTCAGTTACACTGAATACAAAATTGTTACAAAATTGCAATAAATTGTGTACAAAATATGTCGTAACACATCAATGGAAAAGTTATAGGCTACTATGTATTATTATCCTGTTCATATCCAAAGATTATACATGGATTTAAAGTTATGAATATATACTGTGTGTTTGTATCTCAAACACGTTTTCTTCAGAGATTCCTCAAGACAGATTTGCATTAAGGCCAGCCAGCCTGCTAGATGACCCATTAAGGACAATCAGCTCTCCCAGTGAGCCCCTCCTGGAGATGTTTCAGAGGGCACTGAGGCTATGGCTGTCCCATGGTTCAGCAACACATGTAAGGACATGTGATCTAAAAATCCATCTTTTGCCAGTAACTTTTCATGCACTTAGGCTGAAAGTATAAAAGGAGACTGTGACATCACTTTTGTCTTTATTCCTGCTTCACATCTCTGGACAGGATTTCTAACAAAGAAGAGCTTTGAATAATGGACTGGTGACCCCCAATCTAATGGGTGAACCAGAGAGATTTAATACAAGCTAGCAGATTTAACATCAGCGCTATTATCCTTATCTGCAAACTCTGAAATCAGTTGTAACGTATATGCTTCCTTTAGCCAATTAATAACTCTTTTCTTTTTATATTAATAAACCTTTCATTTTTAGTTACTAAAGGATTGGCTACAAGTGTGATTTTGGGGTAACAGATGAACTGTATATAGACCTGGGAAAGTGGCCAATCCTCTGGGATTAGAAGAACTCTATATGTAACCTCAGTAACCTCTCATCATAAAGACCAGATGTCCAAATGGTGACGGGCTGGATTGTCTAAGGGGACTGTATTTTGGCTTCTTGTTAACCAGTGTGGTGATACAGGAGCTCACTTTTGTTACTGGCTTGGTGAAATCTAATTATAGAAAAAGCCATCAGTCTGTCCTGTGTCTGCCCTGTTTTTTATCAGTCTGTCCTGAGTTTAGCATTCTCAGCAAGGTAGGAACAATCTGTTAACATTCTTTATCTGCAACAGTGTGCTAAGCACTTTCTGCAGAAATGGGTTCCCAGGAGGTATTTGAGGGACAAGAGAAAAGAATTAGGAGGCCATGGGACTGCATAATAGAAAGCATGAAACCAAGAGTGGCATAAGATGAAAAACTGTAAGCAGTAAGAATTAGGAACAGGGTAGTGAGCAACAAGGGAGTATGAAGAAATGAGAGGAAATACTTAGGTGATGATGAGGTCTGGAAGGGGAAACAGGAAAGCTGGATTTAACGCTGTGAAAGACAGGAAGCATGAGAAGGACTCAGAATAGGGCAGCATGGTCAGATTGACAGAGCAAGAAGATAACTTCAGCAATAGTGTTCAGCAACAGCAAGAGGGAAGATGGTAGGGGAAGCAGGAGAGAGGAAAATAGTAATTAAGGTGAGAGATTACCAAAATGTGTGTATTAGCAAGGAAATAAAGGATTTGATCCTGCACCACTGAAGTCAGTAGGAGCAGTATGAGGGCTAAAGTAGAAGGGTAGATTTAAGGAATATTATAAAGGAAGAAATGACTGGACTTAGTAAGAGACTGAATATTATGGAGTAGAAAAAAATGACAGTAGAAAAAAGGAATTGAAATTGTGAGAGTGGAAAATAGGGATAATAATGAAATAATCAACAGTGCTAAAGAATGAAGAAAGAGCAGGAGGACAAGAAGGAAATGGAGAAGCCCCTTTTAGAAGCTCTGAGTCTGAAATAGTGATGGAACCTCCAAGAGGAGGAGGTCCAAGTTAGAGAATTACAGGGTGAACAGGATAGGTAAAACTGATCAAAAGAAAGTGTTCAGAATAGAAAAGTGTTCTGAACTAGTGGGCATGAAACACAGATTAGGAAATTTTATGTAAATAGGAACTGCAGGTGATTTACTTTCTCCTATGTATTAGAAACAATATTTCCTATATGATACCTGAATCTCCAACTCTAATTTGCAAAAGTATTTCTATAACAACTCTGGTTTTCAGTTGCTCATATATTTCCACAGCTTTCACTTATTTGGCCAAGTCTTCCCGGTATTGATCTCTGCCCGGAAGTGAAGTTGTTTGGAAATGTGAGCCAAAACATTTAGTCATTTGGAAGTATAAGGGGGGTGGGGTACATTTCCCCTCATTATTTAAAATAAATAGCTTAAGACCTTTTTTAAACAGCTTTTTCACCAAAAAATCTGAGGAAGGGAAGACAAAGTTGAAATTTGGTAGAGAAACTGTCCATTCACCATTCACTGAACCTGATTCTCCACCGCCCTGTACCTTTTATAGTCATTTAAAGCAATCCAAAGTGAGTGTGAAATGTTACCCTTCTGGTTTGGCAGCATTTTATACCCACTTTGCACTGTGTAAAATAATTATACAATATACAGGGCAATGGAGAATCTGGCACTTTGTATATAAATGACTTTCATTGGCTCTGTTTGTCAGAAATACATGGTAGCAGAAGATGCTAGAGATGCATCTAAGGTTGCAGAAAAAATGATATACTGTACTATGTGAGAAACTGCATGTGATCATGTAATTAGACTGTTATGTATATGCACAAGGGGGCAGAGTTAAGACTGCCAGTTAAGGTTGAACATGCATGTCCTCACTTCTGAGTGCTTCACCGTGCAACGTTAACGTTCTCCTTATATTTATGGAATATGTTGTTGTAACACTTTTTTGCTAAGGAAAGCGTCACTGTAGCCAGCTCTTCTTTAAAGAGTACAACTCAGATAGTTCAGTTCATTGTTACATTTGTATGGCCAGATGCATATTTCCACTGAGATGAGCCACAAAATAATAAGACTGTCAACCTAAAAACATACCGCTGATCTTTCTTGAAAATTACAAATCCAGTTCCGGAGTTAATACAATTATATGAGCTACTTAATTCATATCTTCTTTTATTAAGAGCTTGATTTATTTGTTTGTGTATCTATTTTACTGCAGAATTGCAGGACAGCAAGTGGAAGCTTTGCACTTTACCCAAAGGGAGGGCACTGGCCATGGCTAGAGGTAGATGACAAATTAAGCAGGCTGTTGATCTGATCTTCACCATAAATTTCAATGGAAGAACTGAACTCGTGATCTCGAATTTAAAACTATATTGCATGTGGAAACAGCAAATCTTACATTGTTGTATTCACATTACATGGTATTCAGGCACAACCAACCTCCCTCCATAGGTAGTGGTTACAAGTGGCATGGGGACTCATGAGGAAAGTTGAATTTCCAACACATTAATAGTATTGCAGTGTTCTACTATACTTTTAGTGCTGTTATGTCACTCCCTTGAGAACAAGGATAAATGCAAACTTTGGATCTTTCACCTGGCATGACAAAGAGCATCTGTGAACACACAACAACTGTACATTTCTGCCCCATGGACTTTGTCAGCTCATTATACTAGGAAGTCCCCACTTGAAGGGTGTCAAGATGACATGAAACAGAGCAGCTTTATGTTCTTATTTTAGGGCAGTCAGAAATATTTCAGGTCGGAAATCAGCTCTCTGAGCTCGGAGACCCTTCTGGTCGAGGTTATGGCCACCAGAAAGGCCACCTTCCAGGAAAGGTGGGATAAGGGGCAGGTTGCCAGGGGCTCGAAAGGGGGACCCATGAGTCCGGAAAGGACCAGGTTAAGATCCCACTGAGGAACGGGCTGCCTCACCTGGGGGTAAAGCCTATCCAAGCCCTTAAGAAACCGGCCCACCATGGGATTGCTAAAGACTGACCTGCCCACCACACCCAGGTGGAAGGCTGAGATGGCAGCCAGGTGCATCTTAATAGATATCATCAACCCCTGTTGCTTCAGGTACAAGAGGTGGGCTAGCACAAGGGGAATAGAGGCTTATTGCGGGGAGATACCTTTCCGTAGGGACCAAATGGAGAAATGCTTCCACTTCGCCAGGTACGTTGTGCGAGTGGAGGGCTTCCTGCTCCCCAAGAGAACTTCCCTAACAGAGTCCGAGTACTGCAGTTCAAGCTGGTTCAGCCATGGAGTTTCCACGCCATGAGGTGGAGGGAATCCAGGATGGGGTGTTGTTGTTGGCCGTGATCCTGTGTAATGAGGTCTGGGAGCATAGGAAAGGCCACTGGCCTGTCCCCTTCCACAATCCCCTTCACAATCCCCGGTGCCGCACCGATGAGCTGGACGTCCGCGCAGGGGAACGGCACTGATGTTCCTTCTGCGAGTCCTTCCTCAGTGCTGAAGTGTCCCGCACCGAGGCTGGTGAGCTGTGCACCGAGGCTGCCGGTGCTGGCTCTTGAGCCGGTTAGGGCCGGAGAGCGGACTCCATCAAGAGCAGTTTGAAGCAATAGTCTCTCTCCCTCTTAGTTCTGGGCTTGAAGCCTCTTCAGATGGTGCACTTGTCTTGCAAATGACCCTCTCCCCAGCACTTCAGACAAGCAGTGTGTGGATCCTCTCCGGGCATAGGCTTACCATACCTATCGTATGGCTTGAACCCCTGGGACTGCGACATGCCCCGGTGACGGGGAAAAATACAGGGGAGGGGAACCCCCCCATTTAAACATACTAACAAACTAACTAGCTAACTGACTAACTAATTAAGATAGTGAAGGATAACAACTATATACAGGGAAAACCACTAGGAAGCACTTGCTAAAGCAAGAGACCAGTTGCTCCAACGACCATCACTGGTGGTAAGAAGGAACTGAGCAGGCAGCGGGTAGGCAGGGACCTATATACACCGCCATAGAGGGCTCCACAGCCAACCCGACTGGTACCGCTAGGATAAAAACGTATGACAACCATACATGCAGCGTGAGCACACACCTATTGGAATGGACATGAGCAATCACTCGAAGAAGAACCTGCAGCTCTTACATAAGCAAAATTCATATTGACCTCAATGTACTCCCATTGAATCCCAGGGTTTACAGGCATGACATTCCCCAATTTGTGCAGACAAGTTCACATGTGTACATCCAATTGAAAAGTTTGGTGGATGCAAATAGTGTGCATGCATTCATACAATAGCACCAATTGTGTCCACCTTTGAAAATCTGGCACTTAGGGTTCACCATTTTCAGTTCCTATTTCTCCCACATTTTGAAAGATGTTGACTGTCCCCCTGCAACACACAAACAATTTAAAAGCTGCTAAAGTGCATAATAATGAATGAATTCCCTTATGAATGCCAACTTTCCTATTCAATACGCACTCACCACCACATTCTGAACTGCACCCAATAAGCATTGACCGGGAGGGTAGGGAGTGCAAAACCAATAGATTATGTCATTAACTTATAAACCTTAAAGATTGGTACTCCTGGTGGGATCACCACTGGTGACACCCCTTCCCCCTGGCCATGACTCCTACACGGGAGTAACAGAGGAGCCAGCTATGATGGCTTTATACTATTTGCATATATTCCCACACGCGAGGAACCCCTAGCTGGCCAGTTAAAGGGCCTTTTTAGCCACTGTCCTCAGTGATTATCTAACCCTCAGTCCTTTTTGTCCTACGATATGATCTCACATCTAGCACCATTATTTTCTCCTTCATAATTATCACTGCAGATAAAGATTTCATTACTCAAGACCTGATTCTGCATTCCTTGGGTATCCAAAACCTCCACTCGTTTCCAAGGGGTCTTGGTCTTGTTTTGGTCTCCATACACACAAAACATCTATTTTTGGCCCCACATGTTACATTTAATTCTACATCCCTCAGCCTGATACTCCACACAAGGCATTTGGCTCCAAATGATTTCATCCACCTTAAAGAAAAAAATATGGTTCTTGGCTAGTCATTCCTTCTGGAACTATAAACAGTAATTGCCTTGGAAAGAACTAACATAGGGTCAAAAAGTCCTCCTAATTCTCATTCGAGAAGTTTTTTCTGCTTCTTGACACTGTTGGTATTAAGAAAGCAAACACCGTACATCATTCCTGACATTTTATTCGAAATTCCCCAAGAAAGAATTGTAGCTATCTACAGCAACAGTGCTTGCCTAATTTTTAATTCTCTTTAAAAAAACCTGCTATGCAATGCAAGTTATTTTGAAGTCTTAAATATAACCTAAATATGGCATAATAAGGCATTGTGATTTATTAAGGATCTTCCATTCATTACCACATGTTCCTTCCAGAACAGCTTTAAGTTTATATGCACAGAAGTTAGAAGGATCATTCTCTATTAGGCACTTTCTGATTAAAAGATAAAAATTAACAATGGACTATTTGCCCATTAGCTAGTTTCTTGGAAATAAGCAGTGTTTCACATATGGCAGTGCTGATGTTGGGTGTTGAAAACAACTGTCTAAATAAAGCATTTTGTGGACACAGACAGATCTGTTATAGGAGGTAGCCCTACCTGTTCTGCTGGTGAGTGCATTAGCAGTAAGTACAAGTTGCCAGGAAAATCAATGGAACTTTCTTCATCTTGCAGTGGTATCAATGACTTTTCTCTGCAAGAGTGAACATCTAACAATTGGTAGAAGCAAAAGCTATAAAAAGACCAATGCTTCATTTTAGACTAACCTAAAAATGTTAGGGTGTAGCGAGTAAAATAAAAATATCCAGTCTCCAGTTCGCCTTCCTCTGGCTCTGCAAACAGAACAGGTGGTCAAGAAGCATGTCTATATGTTATACACTAAAGGTCAACAAGGATAAAGCTATCCTTCTTTCTGTATAATGCAGACCACTTAAGTATGCATCTCCTGTGCTGTCTAATGTATTCCTGCTGAGGTGCTATATGACTAGATCATTCACCAACCTCTGAATCTAAAAACTATCATTTAAAAGCAATTTGTAAAAATAGCATTTTTATGAAATTACAGCTCAGACCATGCAAGTATTAGATTTAGTTAGTTTGGAAATTGTACTGTTACACACTGACCCCAAATGATCAAAGGAATGTCTTTGTGGTGGTGAATATATGGATGGTGTCTTTACATTCCCAAGTTTCAGCTGCAGAGTGTTATCATCTAACAAAAGGAAAATTATTCTGTTGCTGCAGAAAGACCTTTTTAGATGTTATCAAAATTCTAAGCAAAACCTCATACTTCTTTGCAACAGGCTTTTACAATATTTATAATCTCAGATTTACTTCAAAGCAATCATTTTACAATCTCAGACAACTCCATAAAAATAGAGGGATTAGGCTTTAGCACAATTCTTCTCAATGGGTTAAGTTTGCTTATCTTCTTTCTTACTCTTTCCTCTCGACATAGCAAGGTATGATAGCTCTCATTCCACTCAAGTCCTGGTAGAAACTATCAAATCCATAGAACAAGGGAATGTGAGTTTTGGGGGAAATGCAACATCTCACCATCTCTTTTTATTTTCACTTATATCCATTCTCCTCTGCCCCCCACTCACTCTCTTTTTCACATTCCTCATTTATCTAGTAATAATAAACAAAAACTTTATACTCCAAGAATGTCTCCAGGGCCACAAAATCTCCAAGGGCCCCACAATATCACTGTGATGCATGGACGTGTAATTATCCTAATTTTACAGACTGTGAAACTGAGGCGTGCATTTCTGGGTGCTCAACTTTCGATACCTAGGGTCTGATTTTTCAGAGGTGCTGAGCACCCACAACTACAACTGAGGCACATGGAATATTATGAGTGAGAACTGGCTCCTCTCTCTTCCACCCTCCCAACCCCCAAAGGGTCCCATCTGCTCATGATCCCTCAGAGACTCATTTCCCCTTCAACACTCACTCTACATGGAGGGCCTCATCTCCCCCTCATTGTCCTCCCACTTTCACTCCACCTGGGGGTCCTCATCCCTCTATTGCCCTGCTGTTTTTACTCACTCTGAGTTCAGTGGGAGCAGCACTGGGCCCAAAAATGGGGAAATGGATGGTTGAGGGGATTGAAGTGGTCAAACACCTGAAGGGTTCCTGGCTCCCCCAATCCCAATGGCCACCTAGCACGTTAGTTTCAATAGAAGTTGGAAGGTATTACAGACAGGCGTAAAACAGAAATGGAACTCAGAAAGGAAGGTAAAGAGAAAGAGAAAAAGGCTTTACTGCTAGCACATTTCAAGAAGGAATCACACTTGCTCTGCCGGGGATCAATGTCTCCCTAAAAAATGCTTTCACTGAACCCCTGGTTCTCTATCCGTCTGTCGTTACCACTGCCACCCTCTTCAGCGTTACCATCTTTTCTCCCCTCTCCCCTCATTTTGAACTGCCACCCTGCCCTAGGCTGCCAAAATCCCTTCCTCCCTCCCTTTCACATAATAGATCAGCTTCCTAGCAAAATGTGCCAAGACACACACCGGTCCCCACTTGAAGTTTCCCTTTAGCACAACTGATGTGTCGTATGTAAGTTCTCCAATGTGAGGATGCACCCTCACTTTGTATTTGTACATTGCCTAGCACAATGGTTGGGCTTCCTGGACTCTACAGTGACGTCATCGCATAAGAAGTTAGCCCATCAGGTACATACAGTGGAGGCAGGAGTTTCAGGGTGAGTCCTTAAACTGATTCCTCACCAGAGTCATCTGAAATCCTAAACCTGACTGACTGAACTAAGTAGATGGTCATAGTGGGTCAAAGATCTGAATCAAACTCTAAATCTGTATGGATTGAAATGAAATACTCTTTGGAGCGTTTTACCTGAAGAATTGAATGTTAAAAAAAACATTGGATGTCAACACAATTGCAGCTTTCCAGCGAGCATTCAGAACATTCAATAAAGCAGACATATATATGGATGCACTTTACCCTATCAAAAATATTATCAAAAAAAATGCACTTTACCCTATTAGAAATGGCCTCTAATAAGAACAAAGACTCAGGGATCGTTCAAGAATCCATTAGAGGCTATTTTGGGGGAAATGATGCATTAAAAGAAATAAAATATGAATAAGCTTTGGTAAGCCACCTTTCTAATTCTTTAACTTCTAACCTTTTCAGAAAATCCCTGATTCTGTTACTTTTCTACTGTATTATCGGACACAGAAAATGACTTTCAAATCTAGGTGTTTTTCTGCACAATAACCAGCAGTTGGAACGATTTCTTTAAAATCTATTGGTGGTGACCCATTAATAACTCAACCATCACTCTTAGTTTTTGACTGAAAAACTATTTTCTCACTGTGCTACTGGCAGGAAAATGGTGGCTTAGATGACAGAGTACAAGTTAATATGCTGCAGTGTAATTCACAGTGTGTTGTACAGAGAATATTTATTAGGATTACTGTATATATCACCCTAGAGGAAATAACTTGCTGAAGGTCCACTAAAACTCTTGATTGCTTTTGTTGCTTACTACTTGATGAACGGTCAGACTCTCACAATAATCAAAACCTTGGACTATTGTGATCATGTAGCATGTCCTTGCCTAGTGTCTTACCCACAAGATCATCCTTCCTCTCAGACAGTACTTGCTATAATATGATAAAGCAGCCTAAAATAAAATAAAAAATTACCTCCACTGCTACATGCCGAGTACCAGCAATGCCCATTAAAAAACAAATACGAAAAAACAATTCTTCCCCTAGTGACTCAAACCACACGACTATATAAGTGAGGAGATTTCAGACCCATATGGAGAATATGAGATCTGGCATCAGTGGCATAAAGACAGACGCTTCCTTGAACAAGGCTAACACATATTGGTGCCATTTGTGTCTGACCTATGCTGGAGCAATTACAATCACTTGAGCTCTGTCTGGATGCATCTTTCTCCATACTTTTGGAGTCAGAGGAAGGGAAAGCATTTCCCCCAGTACAGAAGAGAGATACCTGGTTATAAGTCCTTGACTACCTTGGAGCAAAACAATTTGCACTGTGTTCTGTTGTTGCAAACATACAACAGGGGGGAGGGATAGCTCAGTGGTTTGAGCATTGGCCTGCTAAACCCAGGGTTGTGAGTTCAATCCTTGAGGGGGCCACTTGGGGATCTGGGGCAAAATCAGTACTTGGTCCTGCTAGTGAAGGCAGGGGGCTGGACTCGATGACCTTTCAAGGTCCCTTCCAGTTCTAGGAGATGGGATATCTCCATTAATTATTATCTAATCAAGAGTAGCTCCTGTAAAAGGGGGAAAGATTGAACTGTCAAGATTTGTCAACACCACCACAGGTTAGCTCTCTTGACCCCTCAACCACAGTCATTTGCCAATTATTCTTCTCCACTGCTAGATAAATTGTTAGGGTGCTAATTCCATTTCCATGACTAATTGCCTCCCAGCAGAGAGGAGCAGCTAGGGAATTACCCCTCATGACCTCTGTAGATTTAAACAATGTTCAGAGCGGTCCTGTGCGGTGGGGAACGTTCTGTTGCCTGTTCATTTTTGTACTGATTTTTTTCTTGATAAGGAAGGAAGGAATGATGATCTTGAACTAGTTTCACTGCTCTCAGATTCAGTCAATTTAAATGCAACCTTCCTTCTTTTGAGTCCAAGGGCAACAAAACTAATGACCTATATGAGCACCCCAACCAGTGCTGGATTTTTCTCTCTCAATTACCACTGAGCAACAGGCATCCCCTTTTCCACATTTCCTGGACAAGACAACAACTTAACAGAATCCCTCACTCCTTAGGGACACCATCCTGCTGAAAAATGTACCGCTGAAGTCTGCTTAGAGTTCAGCCAGGCCTGAAGAGGTCTCATTTGAATTCTGGCACAGAGTCACAAATTTGCAGAATGAACTTTCTTCGCATCCATGACATCTGCTTTCCCTGCTCTCACCCTGATGTAAACAATTCCATTGAAGGCAAGAGAATTGCACAATTGTGACATTTATCAGAGATGGGAATTTGAGTATACAGGTATTGCCTAGTGCAGGGGTTCTCAAATTTCATTGCACAGCGACCCCCTTCTGACAACAAAAATTACTACAGGACCCCAGGAGGGGGGACCTAAGTCTGAGCTAGCCTAAGCCCCACCGCCTTGGGGGGGGGGGGGGGGACACCAAAGCCAAACCCCAAGGGCTTCAGCCCCAGGCAAGAGGCCTATTACCTGAGCCCCGCCACCCAGGGCTGAAGCCTTCGGGCTTCGGCTTCAGCCTCGGGCAGTGGGGCTCAGGTTGGCTTCAGTCCTGGGCCCCAGCAAGTCTAAGCCAGCCCTGGCAACCCCGTTAAAACAGGGTCCTGACCCACAGTTTAAGAACTGCTAGCCTAGTGTGTGGAACCACATCTCTAAGCCGTAAAACTTAAAGAGGCATCTATGATTGTGAAGGAACTCTCTCTTAGGGTGAGGTTGTTGCTGGGCTACGAGGGATTGATTTTTACAGTCACTTTCCCAACAGTTGCCCAAAGGCTGACACCAGGCCCTTTCAGTATTTTTGATTTTATTGCTGTGTTTCCTAGCTGCAGCAGGTGGTGAGGAAGCAAACAAATTTCAAGCTGGGTTTTTTAATCTGGTTGCAGTTTAATATTAGGAATTTGTAGTTTTTTTCTGGAGTTTTAACTGAGGTTTTCTCCTTATGTATAAATTATAGGCAAGTAATGTCACATCACAAATAACCCCCGACCTCGTAAACGATAGAGGTAGATGAAGTCTATCATAAACAAAACAATCAGGTGGATGTTTTTAAAGACGCTGTCAAGACAATTATGGTTGATTAACCAGGGGAATTTTTTTTATATAAAGAGAAAATGACCAATTTACAGATATGTAAGAACAATAAATAACAAACTGTTCTTGAACATGAATGAAGCATACCTAGAGAGAGGATGCTGAAGAGAAAACTAAATGGTTTTAAGACGCAATTAGGAAATCATAGTTATACACCAAACAGAGATGCAACAAAGGGAAGGGTTGAAATCTTAGCTGTGGACTAGCCATCATAGGGTAGACAAACTGCATTTAGATTCTATCCTTGAGAGCATAATGCAGTAAAAGTATGTAATTCCTGCAGCTCTAAGCAGCTGCTCAGAAAGGCAAAGGGATGGGTAGATTGGTATTCACAGCTCTGGATGAATGGTCTTTAAATTTGACTTCAAATGACAATCCCACCAATATAGTTCTCATGGTATTAAAGTCTAATGACCTCAAAGGGGCAGCTGATTGACCATCCATCAGGTCTGAAATACTTAGACTCTGTGGAACCAGTTCAGATATTGGCAATGTTGACTCAGCTCTTCCTCCTGAAGAAAACCCTGAGCTCAGTGCAATTCGCTGTTATGGAATTTATTGTCCTATCTGCTCTCCAAGGACATTAAAACAAACATATCAAAGGAAATTATGCAACAGGAGTGATATGTCTCAGGCTTTTTCTGTCACCCAGCTTTGTGCAATATTCAATATGCTGTTTGGCACCTGACTTTACACAAGAAACAGCTTTCAATGGTGAAATGACTACTATGACATTGCTTACCATTTGCAAACTGTATAGTTCAGCCTGAAGCCTTCCCCCACCCCCACCCCTAGTTTGAGCACACATACTTATCCATTTTGGACTTATGAGAGAATTACCGTGATACATTTCTCCCACTGAAAAAAGATTTTCTTGGGCATAGCACCAGACTGATCCAGCAAAGCACAGAAGCTCATGTATTTCTTTAAACATGCGAGTGGCCCCATTTTCTTAATGAGATGTACTCAAGTTCTTTGATGGACTCTCACTTTGATCATTTATTCTTTGCTAATGAATTTCTTTACAACACAATAGCTTACAATACTTGTCAGAGATCTGCCTCAGAAAGGACTTCAGGACTTAGCACAGCTTTATTGTGGAATGGATGTGATGATAAATGTGATGTGATTATGTCAGTGGTGAACAACCTGCGGTCCGTCGGGGTAATCTGCTAGCAGGCCGCCAGACAGTTTGTTTACATTTGCACAGCTGCCCGCAGCTCCCAGTGGCCGTGGTTCGCCGTTCCCAGCCAATGGGAGCTACGGGAAGCAGCAGCCAGAAACAGCAGCCAGCAAGTCCCTGTGGCCCGCACCGCTTCCTGCAGCTCCCATCGGCTGGGAACGGCAAACCTCGGCCAGTAGGAGCTGCAGGCAGCCGTGCAAATGTAAACAAACTGTCTCGTGGCCTGCCAGTCGATTACCCTGATAGGCCGCAGATTGCCCACCACTGGATTATGTGGTAGTGTGTTTTGTGATATATTGCAGGGATTGGGGTGTAGGCACCTGTCAAGTCTAATTACACTGGTCTACAATTTTTGAGAAGCCGTCTGCTTCAGAGATAAAATGTGCTATTTATTATGTATCTTGATGTGCTGAATTCAAATATGACAATTAAAACAACTGATTGGCTACTGTTTCTAAGATATTTAAGTTTTTAGATTTTATGTCTATGTATATTGTGTAGATAGTAGAGTTTTAATCATAAATTGTAAACCTAGGTCTTTT
Source organism: Emys orbicularis (assembly GCF_028017835.1). Classification (NCBI taxonomy): domain Eukaryota; kingdom Metazoa; phylum Chordata; order Testudines; family Emydidae; genus Emys; species Emys orbicularis. The sequence goes on along the minus strand of NC_088683.1, from coordinate 25,965,900 downwards.
CATGTGTTTATGGTTGCTTTACATGATCATATTTCACCTGTCCTGTTTATGTAACACTTTAAAAATCAGCAAAAGGGTTATATAAATAAAATTTATTATGAAACAAAAGGCAAAAAACTATTCTGTACATAGTTTAGTCCTATTCAGTGTCTACTCGGCACTTCTTGGCTTGTCTCTTGTATTCATTAACTGGAGCATCTCTTGTCACTGTCCAGCAATAGTCTGCAAGCATTGATGGGCTCCATTTGCCCTGATAGCGTTTCTCCATTGTTGCAATGTCCTGGTGAAATCGCTCGCCATGCTCGTCGCTCACTGCTCCGCAGTTCAGTGGAAAAAAATCTAGATGAGAGTGCAAAAAATGTATCTTTAGTGACATGTTGCAACCAAGGCTTTTGTATGCCTTGAGGAGGTTTTCCACCAACAACCTGTAGTTGTCTGCCTTGTTGTTTCCGAGAAAATTTATTGCCACTAACTGGAAGGCTTTCCAGGCCATCTTTTCCTTGCCACGCAGTGCATGGTCAAATGCATCATCTCGAAGAAGTTCACGAATCTGAGGACCAACAAAGACACCTTCCTTTATCTTAGCTTCACTTAACCTTGGAAATTTTCCACGGAGGTACTTGAAAGCTGCTTGTGTTTTGTCAATGGCCTTGACAAAGTTCTTCATCAGACCCAGCTTGATGTGTAAGGGTGGTAACAAAATCTTCCTTGATTCAACAAGTGGTGGATGCTGAACACTTTTCCTCCCAGGCTCCAATGACTGTCGGAGTGGCCAATCTTTCTTGATGTAGTGGGAATCTCTTGCACGACTATCCCATTCGCAGAGAAAACAGCAGTACTTTGTGTATCCAGTCTGCAGACCAAGCAAGGGAGCAACAACCTTCAAATCGCCACAAAGCTGCCACTGATGTTGGTCATAGTTTATGCACCTCAAAAGTTGTTTCATGTTGTCATAGGTTTCCTTCATATGGACTGCATGACCAACTGGAATTGATGGCAAAACATTGCCATTCTGCAGTAAAACAGCTTTAAGATTCGTCTTCGATGAATCAATGAATAGTCTCCACTCATCTGGATCGTGAACGATGTTGAGGGCTGCCATCACACCATCGATGTTGTTGCAGGCTACAAGATCACCTTCCATGAAGAAGAATGGGACAAGATCCTTTTGACGGTCACGGAACATGGAAACCCTAAGATCACCTGCCAGGAGATTCCACTGCTGTAGTCTGGAGCCCAACAGCTCTGCCTTACTCTTGGGTAGTTCCAAATCCCTGACAAGGTCATTCAGTTCACCTTGTGTTATGAGGTGTGGTTCAGAGGAGGAGGATGGGAGAAAATGTGGGTCCTGTGACATTGATGGTTCAGGACCAGAAGTTTCATCCTCTTCCTCGTCTGACTCAAGTGAGAATGATTCTGGTGCATCAGGAACCGGCAGTCCTTCTCCGTGGGGTACTGGGCGTATAGCTGATGGAATGTTTGGATAATGCACAGTCCACTTTTTCTTCTTTGACACACCTTTCCCAACTGGAGGCACTATGCAGAAGTAACAATTGCTGGTATGATCTGTTGGCTCTCTCCAAATCATTGGCACTGCAAAAGGCATAGATTTCCTTTTCCTGTTCAACCACTGGCGAAGATTTGTTGCACAAGTGTTGCAGCATATGTGTGGGGCCCACCTCTTGTCCTGATCTCCAATTTTGCAGCCAAAATAAAGGTGATATGCTTTCTTAACCATAGTGGTTATACTGCGCTTTTGTGATGCAAAAGTCACTTCACCATAAACATAGCAGAAGTTATCTGCACTGTTCACACAAGTACGAGGCATCTCTGCTCACTTTGGCTAAACAGAAATGTGTCCCTTTGCAAAATCAAACACTGACAAATAAGAGAGCATGACACTGTATGATTTCTAGAGCTGATCTAGGGCAATTTGTTCAGCAGAGTGATGTAAGCTTCGTTATGATTGCATCATCCATGACTTCTAGGAAGAACATGATGCAATTCATATCATGTATGACGCAATACCAGCTTCAGATTGCATCATTCATTGTTTTGCCTAAAAAGCAAGTACTGTCCAAACCCAGTCATAGATTTATTCATAGATCCAGTCAAAGATGTATTTTAGTCATTTCTGGTTTAAATTAAGATCCCTTCCCTTTATAACTCACTTATCCTCCGCCATTCCCAAGTCAAGGGTCGTATATACTGACTCAATAGCATATCTTGAAAACTAGAGCCAATCAACAATTTTAAGCATCATTTTCGTTCTCAGTGACCCAGAATTAGTAAAGTTTGACTACATTTATTTCAGAAGCATTTTGGCTGTAGAGCAGTGTTATATATTAGAGGACATATTTTAAATCTTTCTTCTATCAATTCAGACAATCTTTTACTTAAATTATAGAATATTATTTTGCCAGTATTCTTTACCGAAACAAAATAAAATAATTGTTTTTACTTGATTCACTAACACACACTTTTTAAATATTTTTTTTAAATGTTCCTTTTCTAATCATACATCTGGCTAGATGTAGGTTTTCCACTAAGTTTAACCTACTTTATATTTTCTACATTTCTACTGGAGTAAGATGTTTCATATGAATGAGCCATTGGTTTTTCTACAGTGCAGAACATGGAGTCTGGCAAAAATATTTCTCTAGTAGGCAATAAAGCTAAACGTAGGTAAAGCACACTGGAAAACCAATGGTGTCTTTGAGCATGATTTAGCAGGTTGTGTTTTCCTTAATAGTTCTCTAAACAATGTGAAAAATTACCTTTTTCTGTACTGCCTTGTAACACCTGCTACCACAATAATATGACAGTTCAGAATTTCAATCATAACCATTGTTACAAAGATCTATGAAGCCCATAATAAGTCCCTATAAACCAAGGCCAAATTTTTCAAATTTGGGGGCCTTAAGTGAATGGCCTGATTTTTTTTTAATAAGGCCTGAGCACTGTGTGATGTGTGTCTCAGTTCTGACGATTGGAAAACAGTGGCCTAATGAAATAAAGGAAATTTGTATATGCAAAAGTGTTAAATGAAATGTCACAGTTATGTAAAAGTAAGTGAGAACAACCCTTTCTGCCACAAAGGTGGGCACTTAAGGATCCTCTTTCTCATTCTTTCTATTTTAATAAATTTGGAATGACTTCTGGTAAAAAAAAGAAACATAAGGAAGATTACTTAGTTTGTAATCTTCTTGTGGCAGAGACCATCTTTCTGTTCTCTGTTTGTACAGCACATACCACACTGGGGTCCTGGTCTATGACTGGGACTCTCAGGAGCTATCACAGTACAAATAATAAATAATAATATATACTAAGGAAATGAACATCGTTTGTGAATATTGCACTCAAGGTTCCACATGTGTGATGGTGAAACCTTCAGGGGAATTGCTATATTGGATTACATTTATGGTCCACCTAGTCCAGTATTCCACTTCAACAGTGGCTAGAACCAGATGTTTCAAAGGAAGGAGTAAGAAACCCATCAGTAGGCAGTTATGAGACACCTGACATGCAGTAAAGTCTCTTCCTAGCCCCTAAAAGATGCTGGCTTAAGCAAAAAGAACAGGAGTACTTGTGGCACCTTAGAGACTAACAAATGTATTTGAGCATAAGCTTTCGTGGGCTAAAACCCACTTCATTGGATGCATGCAGTGGAAAATACAGTAGGAAGATATATATACACAGAGAACATGAAAAAAATGGGTGTTGCCATACCAACTTATAACAAGAGTAATCAATTAAGGTGGGCTATTATCAGCAGGAGAAAAAAACTTTTGAAGTGATAATCAGGATGGCCCATTTCCAACCATTGACAAGAAGGTGAGAGTAACAGTAGGGGGAAAAATTAGCATGGGGAAATAGTTTTTACTTTGTGTAATGACCCATCCACTCCCAGTCTTTATTCAAGCCTAATTTAATGGTGTCCAGTTTGCAAATTAATTCCAATTCTGCAGTTTCTCGTTGGAGTCTGTTTTTGAAGTTTTTTTGTTGGAGGAGTATTGAGACTTTTAGGTCTGTAATTGAGTGACCAGGGAGGTTGAAGTGTTCTCCAACTGGTTTTTGAATGTTATAATTCTTGACGTCTGATTTGTGTCCATTTATTCTTTTGCGTAGAGACTGTCCAGTTTGGCCAATGTACATGGCAGAGGGGCATTGATGGCACATGATGGCATATATCACATTGGTAGATGTTCAGGTGAACGAGCCTCTGATAGTGTGGCTGATGTGATTAGGTCCTATGATGGTGTCCCCTGAATAGATATATACAGAGTTGGCAACGGGCTTTGTTGCAAGGATAGGTTCCTGGGTTAGTGTTTTTGCTGTGTGGTTGCTAGTGAGTATTTGTTTCAGGTTGGGGGTCTGTCTGTAAGCGAGGACTGGCCTGTCTCCCAAGATCTGTGAGAGTGAGGGATCGTCCTTCAGGATAGGTTGTAGATCCTTGATGATAAGCTGGAGAGGTTTTAGTTGGGGGCTGAAGGTGACGGCTAGTGGCATTCTGTTACTTTCTTTGTTGGGACTGTCCTGTAGTAGGTGACTTCTGGGTACTCTTCTGGTTCTGTCAATCTGTTTAAGCACTGAATTCTATAATCGCTTCCAAAACTTTTTTTAAAAAGGATTTGCTATTACAACTCAGCATGTCCTTGTTCAAAACTGTATTAGTGACCCCTTTCACATAGCAAGTCTCTGAGTGTGACCCCCCCTTTATAAATTAAAAATGGGGGTTAATTTAATGGGGGCTGGGAGCTGTCAGTGCCATGGAGCTAATAGCTTGTGACCCCCATGTAACGACCTTGCGACCCCCAGTTTGAGAACCCATGGTTTATTTCATGACATGGACACATCCTCTGACACCTGCGTGGCAGGATGAAACACACTCCTCTTTGCCCATTCATAAAATGTTTTACTTTAATTATGATAATTAATATTAACCTGCCTTTAAACAAGTTCAACACAATAACTAATGCGTAAAGCACCCCATTCCCACCATGTCATGCAATCAAGGAAACCATACGTGAGAAAGTGATTGTAAAAATTGAATGACAAGACAAAATGAAAAGCTGGCACTAAGTCTTCACTTCTCCTGCTGGACCTAAATCTTGCAAGGGTCCCAAATCAGCAAGAGACAAGAATAGGGGCATTATCCCAGTGTCCTGGACAAATGATAATTTTGGGTGTGGGATTCTTACTCACTTCCTGTTCTGTTGTGTGGTGTTACTGTACACTGTTCCAACAGCTGATGTATTTCAGTGGTGGATCAGTTAGTCTTTTTTCTAGAGTACTCTGGGATCCCTAAGGATGAAAGTATCTAAATAAATGTAAGCTGTTTACTTTTAAAGCCTATGCTAAACTGAACTGAGTAAAGTTATAATTTCATTACGTCAAGCTATTTAGACGTGAAACAGATTCTACATAAGGCAATACAATAGGTAATGAAAAGAATGCAAAAGATCAGCAGACAGGCAGATGCTGAGAATCTGTCTTTTTCTCCTTGGAAAAGTAATTTGCACATGTATATTTTCTATTAATTTTTATAGTGTTCAAACTTTCAACTGAGATTGAAAGGTCTCTTGTTGAGCTGTCAGGATATCTATTCTTTATGGTCTGAAAATCCCTGCAATGCATGGATAAGATTGGGAAAGATGCATGTAGTGACTTCAGTCTTAGTATTTTGTGATTACAAAAAATAAAATGGCAATTTCAAGATGTTGAGCGCTAGAAAGTCTTTTGAAGATCAACAACCCATTATTATTTCCTATTGCACCTACAAGTGCTGGCTGCCCCACCATACAAATACAAGTAAAAACATGATCCCTTCCCTGAGGAGCTTACACATGACAGCAGTGGAGGCTTAAAAGTGCACCTCCCCAGCAGGCTCATTTCCACTGAATTATATTGTGCTCTTATATATATATATATAAATAAAAGGACACTCACTTTCTGTGGGGCCAGGTGGAATTTTAAGGACCCATGACAGTAATTTCAGACATGACATAAGGGAATATCAAATAGAACAGGGTGGGAAACACTTTCCCCGTCCCACAAGAGTTTGAATTTTCCCCGCTTTGTCCTTGAATTGGGAAGAATGTCAAAATTTTGAAAACTTTTGCAAACCAATAGTTTGACAAAAAAATCAGATAGGGTCTACTGAAACATTTATATTTCAACTTTTTCCTTAACGCGCACACACATACTCACCATTTAGTATAAATGAAACTAAAATTCCAAAACAAAAAACTTGTTTCATTTAGAAAATGTCAAATTAAAATGTCAAAAATTCCCCCTCCCCCCCAAAATTTCAAATGGGAAAAATCGTCAAAACCAACCCTTCCCCACAAACACTATTGGTTTCAATGAATTGGCATTTTCTGACAAAAGCATTTTGTCAGAAAATTCCCAGCCAACTCTAGTAGCAAGGCAGTTAAAAAGGAAGTTAGGGGACGAAGAAACAACAGCTATAAGATTATACAGTTACTCAGCTATGGGAAGCACACACACCATGATGGAGTAAAGGAGGGCTTTTAAAAAAAATGTATTAGGATAATTAATTGTTTATGAGCAAGGGACATAAAGCTGCACAAACTATAATTCTGTACATAGATTGATTGTTTTGGTTAGACAGAGACAGGGGGCCGTGCTGGCTTATTAAAAACAAAGGAATTTCCATACTGGTTCAGACCATAGGTCCATTTTATCCACTGTTCTGTCTTTGACAGTGGCCAACAGCAGATGCTGCAGAGGAAGGTGCAAGAACTTGCAGCAGGCCAGTGTGGGGTAATCTGCCCCTCCCCCCCATTATGTCTCATCCTGATCTGATTAAGATCTGAAACATGAAATTTAATATTACTCCACACAATTTTAGTGTAAATTAATAAAAACTCTGGGTTTTCTTGATATCCATATAAATATTCAATCCCTTTTTGAATCTTCTTAAATTGTTGGCTTCAGTGACTTCCTGTGACAGTGAGTTCCACTGTTTAATCACACATTGTGTAAAGTATTTCCTTTTATTGATTTTGAATTTCACCAGCTTCTAATTTCACTAACCATCCTCTTGTTCTTGCAATATGAGCAGAGAATAAGGATTCCTGATCACCTGCCCTAGACCATGCATTACGTTATATACATGGTATGTCCGTCTGATTCATCTCCTTTCTAAGTCTCTAACAATCCTGTTGACCAACATATGCTGGCTATTGCATACATCATAATAATATTCATTATGCACAACATATTATGTATATTAGTATGCATTAAGCATAAATAGCATTGTAAGTTGTATGTGTCATGTGACTAATTTTTCTTTATACTTTGTCACAACAAAAGCCGGTTTTACATTCAATTATAAAAATATTTTAACATAAGTGCTATTCTAATATTATGGTTGTAACATAACCATGATAATACACATTTTTTGCAAAGTTCAAAAGGCCTCAGTTATAAATACATGTACATATATTTCTGCCTTAATAAATAATGCAGTTGCAAACAAAAAGGTCTTTTTTTATTAATCAAAGGATTTTTGTTCAAAGGAAAAAAGTGAAGGGGAAAAACTTCAACATGAAAAGTTAATGGTAATAAAATAACTAAGTTTTTTATAAACTTGTTTGCACATTTATTAAATATTAAGATATAGTTATAAATGTATTATAGCCCAAATGCTTAAAAACAAACAATGTATATTATGTCTTGTTATGCTGCAAAATGTTAAATCCAACCAAACAAATCTCAACAGGTTTCTATGTCTCCCATGCACAAACAAATGTCATGAAAATTTATTATCCTCAAAGAGGGTTTGCATAAACCTGCATTTAAACTTCATTTTGCTTTATTTTTTATATTATTTTCTTTTCTGATATGTTAAAGGAAAATGTATAAATTAATTAAAATTTGTGCTTTCAAATGTTTAACAAAAGTTTAATTTCTATCACAAGTAGATTAATTCTCAAAAGCTTGGGTAAAAAATCTGTTGCTAACTCTCTCACTAACACAGAGTGCTTAGCAGGGAAGAGCAACACAACTCCTCTCAGAATTGATGATCATCTATTTTAGCAGTTAAGTGCTATATTATGGAAAACTAGTAATGTATATGTTAAGAGAGTAAAAATGAATGTCTGTATGCAAAAACTACAAAAGCATCTAAAATGTATATTAGTGCTAAAGAATTAGAAAAATGAGAACAAAAAGCAAAATGTATTTTGGAGGGTTAAGAGTAAAAATCCGTCATTCTTCTATCATATGCTGTACCAAAACATAGCTTGTGTAATAAGTAACTTGATCCCTATTACACTGTAAATAAACTAAGTTCATCTGTGTATAAATGTGGGTTAGTGAAAACGCAAGAAATGTAAAACAAAAACAAAGAGTTTATCATGTTAACTGACTTAAACTTTAATGGTGCATCCCACAGACTGAAGACACCAGAAGATAGCGCACAGTGAAGAAATCCCCATTAGGAAAAGAAAAGAAAGTGTTTTATAAATAACAAACTGTTCCACTACATTTCAACCTACCACAGACAGACAATTGAGTATGCAATTGCGACCAAGTGGGAATTTTTGTAATGTTTTTATGAGACCTATTTGTGCCTGTTTCCCCTACGTGATGCATTGTTACCTCATGGCTGAAAAGGGTCTGTTCTCTCTCAGGCAGGCAAAGAGACACAGATATGGGTGTTGCCTAGTTGTCCCATATCTGTGTCTCTTTGCCTGCCTGAGAGAGAACAGACTTTAATCCCCATACCAATGGAGCTCTTGAGAATACAATGGCAGACCCAATTGCCTGGATATTGACACGTAGCAAGCAATGACCCAGAGGGATATGGATGGTCTTGCCTCTCAGCAGGGAGGCTGAACAGCATTTCCTCAATTGGAGAACAAGGGACTGGGGGGGTTGAGGTGGAAGTTAAGGCTATGTTTACACTAGATACCTTACAGCGGCACAGCTGTGCTGATGCAGCTGCGCCACTGTAAGATCTCCTGGGAAGCCGCTCTATGCCGACGGGAGAGAGCTCTCCTGTCAACACATTTAAACCACCCTCAACAAAGCGGCGGTAGCATGTCTCCCGTTGACATAAGTGCTGGTGTAGACAGCGCTCTGTCGGTGTAACTTATGTCGCTCAGAGGGGTGTTTCTTCACACCCCTGAGTGGCATAAGTTATAATGACAAAGGTACTAGCATAGACATAGCCTACGTGTGGGCTGCGGAAAGTAGTCAGGGCACACTTGGGAGTCTGATGAAGTAGGTCAGACGGACTGGGAGAGACAGAGCTTGAATAATGGAGTTAATTACTGCTTGGCTAGGCTCTGTGCTAACCAGAATGAACTATGCTTTAACCTTCATACTTCTGTACTAACCTAAGGACTTTCTATGCTACGTTCCAAATGATGAATAAACCCTACTGTTTTGACAACGCCATGTGAGTGTCACTGCAAATGCTGGGAGAGGTGCATTGATCCCTAAAAGGTAGACATGTCTCCATCAGGGGGTCTATCTCAGTTGGACTCACTGAATGGAACTCACAGTGTGAAGTAGGAGTGCTGCAGGCCCAGGGGGCCAGTCTAAGGAGGCGGTGAAGGCACATGGTTTATGCTCGATGGGTCTATCGTACTGAAGAAGTTCCTCCTAGAGAGTGTTTCAAAGCTGGGGCCATAGCACTGATCCTGTGGATCCGTGACAGCAATTGACTATGGAGATATTATAAAGCCAACTAACGGGGCCAGATCTAACTCTTACTTAAACTGTATATTATTAAGCAGAGTGAGTTTATGTATGTACCTATAGTTCGAAATTTTTGTCATTTTGTCAAATTTTTTATGGCTTTATTTAGTTATTGTGTAAAAGCAAATGTATCATTACTGTAAAGTTCAATCAATATAGTAGCTTCTTATCAGGAATGTGCACATGTAATGCCCGGTGACCAAGGTGGGCTAGGGGCCACTCCAGAGCAGTAGTCAAGTTATACGAGTGGTTGGGTAGCTGGCACATCAATCCGTACCAGAGGCAGTCCAGGGCAATGGTCAGAGTTCTCACAGGGGTCAGTAGTCACAAGATCCAATCCAACAGGCCGGGTCAGTCAGTTGGGGTGGTGACTTCAGATGAGGCAGCCAGACAGGGTCAGGTGGTCTGGAGAACAACCAGTCAGCATTGGTTTGTTGCTTAGACAGCTTCCTCTTCCTGCTGGGGCCTTTATATAGTTTAGACTGTCGAAGAGTGCTGCCTGATCATCCAGTGAAAGGCCTGGGGCATAGCTGCTGTGAGCCTGTGGGCCTTTAGTACTAAGGTTGGTGGTCAGGGGCACTAGTTAAGAGCATCACCATGGCGCACCAGCTAAGGCTGCTGCCTAACCACCTGGCGGGCCTAGGTTCAATAGCAGGGTCCTGACAGCACGTGACCCAGTAGCCAGGCAAGAGATTGTCCCACAATCTGAAATCTTTCAACATAGGAGACTCTAAAGCAGTAGTGGAACGTATGCAGCCCATCAGGGTAAGCTGATTGCAGGCCGCGAGACGTTTTGTCGACATTGACTGTCCACAGGCACGGTCCCCCCACAGCTCCCAGCAGCCGAGGTTCGCTGTTCCTGGCTAATGGGAGCTGCGGGAGCAGCAGCAACAGTCTCAGAACCCATAATTCATGGTATTGAGGGCCTGGCTACTGAAGAACTGTACATGGTTTACAAGATGCATGACGTTGATAAGCTGTTCAAACAAGAAAAAATTAACAAATTATCTTCCAGGTACCAAGGAGCAAGAAAGCACCTCAGAGATTTGTACTAGGGCAGTAAATAATATGAAAGCAAGGAAAAAACAGAGTGATAGAGAAGTTATTTGTACCGTTACGTGTACAGGAATTACGTGTTCACTATCATAACTAATCAGGGGACATTAAAAAAGGAAAATTGCCTGACCTTAGTAGTGATAAACAGCTAAATAGTATTATCCTCCATGTTTAACAGAAAATGGTAAAATTGTGTTAAATTGTGTAGACAGATTCCCTTTAGTGCCAATTGTAATCTGGGGTCAATGTCATTGCATCCTGACTGAGGCACATGTTATTCAAAACAATCTTGCTCAGTGCCGGTACCATATAAATCAATATTAGATCCTGACACAGTCATATTTGACAAGTTAGTTACTGTCCATTCAGTAGATTACCTAGAAGATGGCATCTACAAGGAACGATTGGCTCTACCTCAACTATTGATGTATCACACAGCAACACAAACTTGCAGAGAACCGCACCTGTGTTGTTGTTTTATTAAGGGATATTAATACATTTGCCGATGTGATATCTTTGACACTGCAATTCCAGTAGGTGGCCATGATGGCTCAGGCCAGTAAAATGGGATAGAGAAGCTAGCCACTCCGGCCTGGAGAAGCTTCTCAGATGGTGACAACCAGCAGTAAGGGTGAACTATAATATGGATGGACAGCACTGTGTACTAACTAATTACAATTACTAATTACAAGGAATTTGTATATGGAGACCTCAGTAGTTGTCACTACTCCAAACTTCTGTTTTACTCCTCATGTTCATAGCACTGTCAGACATGCTGTAATAATGCCTATCCTAGTTTTTCCAAAATCAATCTATCATCCAAAGTGAGCCCCTATACCAGGATGAAATTGAAACGTATCTACCAATTTTTAATGCGACACTAATCCACACACTTTAAATTTAAAAACATCACTAGGTCAGAAAGACACACATATTATTCAAATTAGCAATGATATGCACATGACAGAACAAGCCTTAAATTATCCTTTCCATGATAAGTATCTTGAAACACTGATTTTCCACATTTAGATAGAAGATGCATTTAAAGTTTTGCTTGTGTTACAAGGTGTAGTAGTTTTAGGTGTGTTAATTATGTGTGGCTGCTTACACAGTTTGTTATAACATTTTAGATCATATAAAGAGGCCCTCACCACTGCTTCATATGTTAATTTGGCAAAGGTGTTGCCTTGACTATAATTATTATCACAGTGACAAGCGAGGGCCAATATATGCTGGCTAGCATACCATATTAATATGTATTATCCTCACTATATATATTATTAGTTTATATTATGCATAAGTACTATTAAGCACAAATATGATAGCAGTTATATAGCCTAAATCGGCCTATGCTTTTTTAAAACCCTGCTCACTTGGTACCAGAGAAAGAAGGAAAAAAGCTGACTGGTTAAATCTAGTTTCAGATGATGTACACAGTAGCTTTTACTTGTAAACGGATAGGGTATAAAAAGATGGCTTTAGTGGTGTAACTTTGGAAGCATACATTCTCTGTAAAGTGAATATAATAACGCTGCACAGAATGGCTCCCTAGAGGCTGATATCACATAGAATCTACACTATATTTTTATTGGCTTATAGCAATAAACCTGACTGATAACAACTATTTGGTCTCTTGAATATATTTCACAATGAACCAACGTATGGCCAAGCAATTGACTATACAATGTATCAACAAATCCCAGTCTTTTCAAATCTGTCTTCATATGAAAATTTGTCCATGCCCCTAATCATTCTCTTTGCCCTTCTTTAAACCCCCTCTAATTCTGCAATATCCTTTTTGAGATAAGATGACCAATAATACAAAGTATTCCAGATAAGGTAGTATCACTGGTTATAGAAAGGCATTACAATATTCTTCATATTCTTAACATCCTATTCCTTATGCAATCTAAGCTTGTTAGCTTTTTTAACAGCAACTGCACATTGAGGAAAGGTCTTTCCTGAGCTGTCTACAATGACGCCCATGTCCCTGTCTTGAGTTGATACAGATCCCTGTAAGGTGTACTAGATACCCAGGAATTCCTGCAATGAGTTTGGTAAAGGTTCTGTATGAACATTTTTCTACTGTTTTCCTCACTTTGAATCCCATATTGCCATCTCTCCCTCACCTTTGTTCAGAAGCATATCTAATTCTTCTCTGATCTAATTACTTACTCCGAACACGCTTTCAGCTATTGTAATTTCGGCAAAATGTTTCTCAATTTTCTATGTGGCTTGGTTTCAACATTGTTTTTGTTGGGTTTTTTTTAGAACTACCAGTTATCTATTTTTTTTTAAATCATAATATTATGGGAGGTTTCTTTTATTGTAATTTATTCAGATCATTTTGTATCATTTTAAAAAAGGTTCCTCCCTTCTCCTTTCCCCAGTAGGAATAAGTCTAACACAGTCTCTGAATTATTAATTAGCCATTAGTTTAGATATCTGCAAATTCTGTCTGCTTTATTATGTCCCACCCATTGGTCAAATTCAATTAAATAAATAAATAAATAGTCCGGGTCTATGACAATCCATGGAGGGCCTGACCTGCTTTGCATATGTTTGGGCAGTAGTGAGGAGAGACTGACTAACTTTTATATGTTCTTGTGGCCTAATTCACTTCCATTATTTGCTTACTTTACATTTTTGGTTTAGCATTAATCTGGACCCCATGCTGATTATATACTTAAAAATAATAATAATCCAAAAGCAGAGCTGGCCTTCCTGATACTAAAAACACTACATCTACAGGGAAATCACAAGCCGATATACTACCTCGAAAAACAGTCTGACAACATTTTCTTCGGCATTTTCAGAAATGATAGCTGGCTTCAGGCTAGGGTGACCAGATGTCCCGATTTTATAGGGACAGTCCCGATTTTTGGGTCTCTCTCTTATGTAGGCTCCTATTACCCCCCACCTCCATCCCGATTTTTCACATTTACTGTCTGGTCACCCTACTTCAGGCTGAGCTTCCCTGGGACTAACTCGGTTTCATCCAGCTAATTGTAAGACTGTTTCCCCCTCCCCCGCCCTTGTTGCTTTAGCAGTCTGGTTAGTAAGGAGCTGCAAGTCCTCTCAAGCAGGTGCCCACAGAGGAGAGATACCAGGCTACATTTACAAACAAGATGACATCCTTGTTGACCTTTGTTAAAGCTGTTGACAATCTGCTCCAGTTAAAAAGTTTTCTAGTCTCATACGAGAGAGTCTAAACAGCTATTATAGGCTCTTGTTGCACTAAGCAGCACTACAAAGAAAGTTGGTACAATTATATATCCAGTGCCAATTATACATAAGCACCAGTAGCACTTATTCTACAGTGAATTCACTCAAAACTAATAGAGAGGCTTCCCACATACATCAGGGTATCCAAATTTTAACAAGAGGTTGCACAAGCCAGATCTACTCACCATATCAAACCCTTAGTGAGGACATGTTCGGATAAAGTATTATACAGTAGGTTAGGTATAATGCTTCATAATGGCAATAACAACTTTTGATAAATAAATATATATTTTACTATTCCACCAACATTGTACATATCAGCAACCAGTTTGTCGTCTTCATTGCAGCTCCACAGTGGGATTAAGATTTAAGGATTTTCCTCTACTATACTCTTAAATCTTTCTTTTTCATTACCCTGCAGCACTTCATGGTTTAGCAGATCTTTTTATTATTTTTCTCTCTCTGGCTTACTATTCTACATTTGTCTGCACTGAACTACATTTGGGATGGATATCTGCACAGGTGCTTAAAATAAAGAGTCTTTTCTATCTGACTAACCTGTTTCTTATGTTTTTCATAGCTGAAGATGTCTGATTTTATATGTTAGACAAGGAAAAACAAAACAAATCCAGCCATGGATTTTTACTTCTTGAACATAAACAAACGAACTGAAAGGTACAATTAATCATGTCATCAAAACAAAAAGGAACATTCCTTTTCTCTCTCTCTCTTTTTTTTACTTTTAAACAAATCACTTTGTAAAGAGGAGTTTGGCACTTTAATAATTGATTGGAGACTTAGTGTCATCCAGGAAACAACAGAATGAAAGCTTTGCTATTCTTTCTTCAAAGACAATACATATGATTCAAATCACGTTATGGCATTCTTAACTCCTTAGTGCTGCAGAATGTACATTTTACATCTATCAAAGCAGCACTTTTATGACTTGTATATGTTAAATCCCTTGCTTTGAAAAGGACAGGATGGTATGACACTCCGTTAACATTGTGTGTTAATATCAGTATGCATGCTGTGAATGAAAAATAAAAAGGATGGCCAAACATTATATGGAGCAACACGGGGAGGATTTTGTGGGCCTCTACTACTCAATCAAGTTCTCCAACACCAGGATTTCCTCAAACCAATACATCCAAGACACATCACACGTTCCATTGTCTACAGCCAAGCCCTAAGATACAACCGAATTTGCTCCAACCCCTCAGACAGAGACAAACACCTACAAGATCTTTATCAAGCATTCTTAAAACTACAATACCCACCTGGGGAAGTGAGGAAACAGATTGACAGAGCAAGACGGGTACCCAGAAATCACCTATTACAGGACAGGCCCAACAAGGACAATAACAGAACACCACTGGCCATCACATACAGCCCCCAGCTAAAACCTCTCCAGCGCATTATCCACGATCTACAACCTATCCTGGAAAATGATCCTTCACTCTCACAGACCTTGGGAGGCAGGCCAGTCCTCGCTTACAGACAACCCCCCAACCTGAAGCAAATACTCACCAGCAACTACACACCACACCACAGAAACACCAACCCAGGAACCAATCCCTGTAGCAAACCTCGTTGCCTACTCTGTCCCCATATCTACTCTGGCGACACCATCAGAGGACCCAACCACATCAGCCACACCATCAAGGGCTCATTCACCTGCACATCCACTAATGTTATATATGCCATCATGTGCCAGCAATGCCCCTCTGCCATGTACATTGGCCAAACCGGACAGTCCCGCCGCAAAAGAATAAATGGACACAAATCGGACATCAGGAATGGTAACATACATAAGCCAGTAAGTGAACACTTCAATCTCCCTGGTCATTCTATTACAGATTTAAAAGTCACTATCATTGAACAAAAAAACTTCAGAAACAGACTTCAAAGAGAAACAGCAGAACTAAAATTCATTTGCAAATTTAACACCATTAATCTGGGCTTGAATAGGGACTGGGAGTGGCTGGCTCATTACAGAAGCAGCTTTTCCTCTCCTGGAATTGACACCTCCTCATCCATTATTGGGAGTGGACTACATCCACCCCGACTGAATTGGCCCTGTCAACACTGGTTCTCCACTTGCGAAGTAACTCCCTGCTCTCCATGTGTCAGTATATAATGCCTGCATCTGTAACTTTCACTCTATGCATCCGAAGAAGTGAGGTTTTTACCCACGAAAGCTTATGCCCAAATAAATCTGTTAGTCTTTAAGGTGCCACCAGACTCCTTGTTGTTTTTGTAGATACAGACTAACACGGCTACCCCCTGATACTTATCAATACCAGTGCACTTGTCTAGGTGGGAATTCTGAAGAAGCTACATCCTTCAAATACTCGTCAATGCCTGCTAGACATTCAGAGAGTATTCAAAGTGACATGAGGCTAAATGCAACCCACACAACCCTAGAGTGGCTTAGCATCACTCAGAGTGGAATCCTGGCCTCACTGAAGTCAATAGGAATTTTGACATTGACTTCAATAGATCCAGAATTCCAACCAAAGTTTTTAGTCAATATTGTCTGTGTATTAAGAAATAAATGTGTGTCTTAAGTTACTACTTAGGTACAAAGGTAATCAGTGCCTTATACATTATGACAGGTAATTAAAAGTACACTATAGGAATAGACAGTATAACAAAAAAGTTTGAGAAATTTAACTATAATGTTTTTTTTTCTTTAATACTCATTTAGTTTGCAATGAAAGCTGTAGCCTACTTAGTCAACATGGGAAAAGTCCTGAATATAGTTTCTGAACAGGAGGTTAACCATTAACAACATATTAGTAATACCGGTGTTATTCTTACAGATTCTCAGAAGAGAAGTTCCCAGTGCAAGCATAGAAAGTAATCCTTAAAGAAATGGACATCCATCCATCCACCCTCATTTTAGTATACTATAATATAAATCCTGGAATCAGGAAGGTAAAATTATTACCAGAATCTGATGATTCTGAATGTATCCACTGTTGGATGTCAACTTCTCCTAGACTATTAAGAATTGAAGGTTGTGGGTTATATGCAATTTTAAAAGTAATTTATCAGTTATGCAATAAAGTCTAGGATTTGACCTATACCCTCAATGTAATAACTTGGACATTCATAACACACCTGTTCCTGGAACTTTAATCTCCATTAGTTTATCTAGGAGAATAAATGTAATAAAAATAGAAGTGCATAAGATCTCCATCTCACAGCCAAACCTGCATAAAATATAAATGCGACAAAGAAAAATAATTATAATTCTTTATACATGATTATGTATTTACTGGAAACATTCTGATTTTAAAGTAACTTACTAACAGTATTTTAATAGGTAGAAACATTAATTTTACCATGTTTCAAAGCTGAAGTAATCACTTGTTTCTTATGTTTCTCATCAGACTATTCTAACAGTCTCAGTCACTGAAGACAGTGGTTATGGTATTTGATATGTATGAAGCACTGAATATATTTCTTTGTAGAGCACACTGCAAAAAAGCAACCTACAGCTGATTTATTCAACAGTTTGTGGTTCAAAATACACTCCAGGCTAAATAAACCTGAAGCATGAAAAACACCCTATGTCCCTCACTTGGCACCAGCTACTTTATGGTAAGATTGCAGCAGTGGAAGAATACTTATACCATTGCAGCTGCCCTGCTGGATGAGTTCAATATCTAGGGCTGTTAATTCCTCTATGTCTAAAGTAGAAAAATAATTCAAAGATGTTCAGGTTTCACTTGTGACCATTGTCTCAGAAGAGCTCAAAGTTCACTTGTGTATGGAACAGAATGTCCATGTCATTTTTTATAGATTGTACTGACAACAGGAAAGTTCAAATGGCTAAGAGCAAGAGAAGAACCAAATTCCATGAGACAGCTTTAAATGTTAGTCAAGTATAAAAGATTGCTTATGTACTTTAAGAACAGATTGCTGCCCCTTCTATGAAAATAGCTTCTCTGCTAATCTTTGACATCCTAAAGAAATAAAAACTTGAGCCATATTGCTAGCCTGTCTGAAGGTGAGCAAAGTTTTATTTGCATAAACGTGAAGATGCTCTAAATCCCTTTTGTTGGATGATAAAAAGGAAAAAAACGTGTTCCATCACATTAGTATTTTACACAGCTGTCTGACAAGTTGCAGAAATATACTTTATTTCATTATGCCTTATTGAGCACATCAAATGCTGTTTAGTAATACTAGCTGGGTTGCATTATAGTAATACACACAGCGTTTTAGTCACAGTTGTGTTTATGATACTTGTGACAGATATGGCAATTTCCTGTAATATTCTGGACAAACCTTACTGAATTAAGTTTAAATATCTTAGGAGTCAATTACAATAAAATGAATGTTTTTCTATATTATTGTGGGATTGTAACATCTCCAAGGTGGAGACCTGACTAATTTAAACCCTGCAAAGTGTTATAAGCGTCAAAAGATGATCTGAAACAATGTGAACTTTTAAAGTTAAGTGAGAATCCTATAAAATACTGGGGGGGGTGGGGGGAGGGGAGGAAGGGAATGAAAATCCCCCACCTGCAGACACAACGTTTTGAAACTATGTTTTGAGGAGAAACCCACTGTCTGACTGATTAGGTAATCATATCTCTAAGGATCGAAGACCCAAACTGTATAAAGGAGAAAAAAAATCACAGATTCATGAGTGTGCTTGTTCTGAGCTAACAGCTGTTAATGAACCTCTGACCACAGAGAACCCCCTCGGCGGGTCATGAAGGGGTCCAGAGCCCTTTCTAGAGTTGGGGTGATATCTAATAAGCTTTTATCATTTTCAGTGTTTTCTCTATAATGCTTTTACCTTAAGAATAAGTGTGCTTACTCAGAAATGTGTGGTAACTTAACTTAGGGCAATTATGCTGTTGATAGCCTGTGAGGAGAAAAGCAGAACAGGCCTGCTTAGGCAGTCTGATTTGCTGGGAAATTCACAGTGTAGGCAGAGAATGGTTCATCCAGGAAATACCACAGTCAGGAGGGAGATCGAGAGAGGCATGTCTCCACCCAAGAGATGTGATGGCTAGCCAAAAGCCTGAATGTGGGTGCCCTAGATGGTGGACCATAAAGGAGGAAAACAGGTGCAGTTGCTCAGAAATGTGACAATACTTAAATGGCAGCAGTACATACAATTTTACCTCTTTCCATTTATTTCATTTAAATTACTACTCTAATTGCAATAATAGCATTTATCACTGACAAGTAATTAGTTTGCGTTAAAAGTAACTTCCATTATGGATCTATTTGTCCCACCAAAAAGCTAGGTGGAATTGAGTGTGACTATTCCTCAGCAGTAGTCTCCAGGGTCTTGTTTTGACTATCAAACTTAATAGCCACAATGGCTCATCAGTGCAGTTCCAATAACAGCAGTAACAGGGAAAGCTTTAGCATGGAGGGGAATCAGACACTTTTATTACTCTGGCACCTAATGTAAGAAACTGAGAAGTGGATGCTCAGGCGTAGTGGTTGGACCAGTGGCAGTCATGCCTAGCGGTCAGGTCAGAGACCAGAGCAGAAATCAAGAACAGGGTTGGAGCAAGGCTGGAGCAGAAGCAGGAACGGGAACAGCCTGGGGCTGGAACAGAGCAGGAGTTGGCACAGGCTGGGGCTGGAACAGGAACAGTGTTAGAACCACCAAGCAGCAGGGCAGACACCCAGCGTGGTAGCGATGTTAAGCACACAGGAGCTGCTCTCATTGGGAGACTCCATCCCAGGCCTTAGGATCACCTGGTCAGACCGGCACCTGTGCATTGGCAGAGCCCTCAGGTAATCAGGCTCACCAGCAGTTAGGGTTAGGGTATGTCTACACTGCAATTAAACTCCTATGACAGGCATTTGTCAGCTGACTCGGCTCATGGGGCTCAGCCTACGGGTCTGTTGAAGTGCACTGCAGATGTTCGGGCTTGGGCGGAAGCCTGAGCTCTAGGACCCGCCCACCTCACGGGGTCCTAAAGCCTGGGCTCCAGCCCAACCCAAACGTCTACACTGCAATTCCACAGCCCTGCGTGCCTGACGTCAGCCGGCATGGGCCAACCACAAGGTTTTAATTGCAGTGTAGACATACCGTTAGCGGAAAAACGTTAAAAAATTAGAATGGTTCAGGTCCTGCAAGGCGCTAAGCCCCTCGAGTGGTGCAAGAGAGCCCAGTAAGAATTTCAATTGGTTAGGGAGGGAGTGGCTGTCTCCACACTCCAATCCAATGCAAGAGCAAATGGCTTTCTTCTCCATTTATATTGATGAGCGCAGGCTCAGCTGTCCCTTAATGTGCACAGGGCCTGCCAGACTTTCCTAGCAAGCAAGGGGAGAATGTCTGGTGCTTCAACCCTGAAGAGGCAGCATGTGCTCCCCTGCACAACTTTGCCATTGAGGTGGGCAGCCCAGGCCGACCCCTGCCCCCTTTGGCATGGCTAGCTGCATCATAGCCTTTTTTCCCTGGTGAACTGAAGAGCTGCGACTGAAAGAGGCTCTTTATGACCTTTCCTCTCTGCACCTACCATGGAGCCAGGCACCATTTTATTGATGCCTAAAGACCAACACCCTCTTTCTTGAATCCTAACTGCGACTAGCCACGCAGAGGCTGCACTCCCTTGAATCACTGACAGTTCTTACAGCAGCTGCTAGGGCACATACTATCAAGTACTACAGCAGGGGATAAAAGAGTCTTTCAAGTGACATTTATTCAAGAGATGTTATGAATAATGCAGCTTTGCCTTCCACCTGAGGCTCTTAGCACATTACACACACTAATATAACACCCTGGGAAGTAGGGAAGAACTGAATTATTATCCAGTTTGCAGGGGAAGAAACTGAAGAGTTTCAGTGACTTGTCCAAGGTCACACAGGAAGCCCAGCAGATGAATAACAAGGAACTGAACCGGAATCTGACTTTAACCACACAAGCATCCTTCCTTTCTTTATAAAAGAATGTCCCACACAAAATCAGACCCTCATGTTTACAGGTCACTGAGGTTTTTGGTTATTTAAATAAAGTACTATACCATGAAAAAAATCAATTCACAAATAACAGAGACTCTGATACACATACGGCAGAAGAACCACAAAGAAAAGTGAATCTTTACTGCCAATGATTCTACTTTCCATAACATTTATAAAAATGATCTGAGCATAGGAATGATTTTAACAGTTTGGATCTTTGGACCATTCGATCTGCTGTTCCACCTCTAGAAGTGTCCAATATCCGACGATTCAGAGAAAGGCAAAAAAAACCATGTAAACCATAATGCTTATTTGTTATTTAAAATAAGGACTTAAATGAATACTGGTTACTTTGTTCTTCAAGCCTCTGTGAATAAAGGTCAGTCTAATAATTAGAGAAAAAGCAAACATTTGCCTGATGTTTGAAGAAGTGATTCTCTGGCTAGCAGAAAACATGAGAGAACAAACTAACTGGGTTTCAGGTTGGTAACTCCAGAATCTTCAGACTGCATGCTTCCTAGAGGCAACAGCACATGAGCCTCAGAGCCAGGGTATGGGAGCTGTTACCTAATGGTCAGAGCAGAAGTCAGGCCAGGTCAGACACTAGGAGATCAGAGGCTGAGACAGGCCAGAGGGCACACCTGGAGTCAGGTGCCCTATTGGGTTCTGGGAGGTGGGCAGGGCCAGGTTACCAGGATGCCAACAGCAGGAGCAAGTATTGCAGGGGAAACAGAACGAAGCGGGGAGAACCAATTGCATGGACAACTTCCTGATCCTGTACTGGGTTTATGTAGAAGCAGAGAACCAATCAGGATGCCCAGCATTCTGCCAATTGGAGTCCAGTACAGGAGTCCACTGTCAAGGTTCAGTTTCTATTCTAGCAACTGTGAGTCGGTCTCTGGATGGCAGGTTGGAACTTACTAGCTCCTCAGAGCTCCACAGACGAGCGTTCAAGACCTGCAGTCCCTGACATTGGGCCCCATCCCGAAATTCTTAACGAGAATTTGCAGAACTGACCCTGGGGAGGGGACATACCTCTTCCATGAAACCTCCCTGCTGCAATGCTCTCATGTTATTCTGTAGCTGTCCTTCTCATAGCTGTTGTATGTTAGACTGGTGCCTGTTATTCTGTTTGGCATACTGCACTTATTGTATAACACCAGTGTTATTTTATACATATGAATAAAAGCTTTAGTGTCTTGCTCTTGGATGCTTAATGAAGAAATGCTCATTGAAACTTGATCTGGGTTGTGCGCCTTACTGTTTTGAATAGAAATAAGAGGAGGAAAACTTCAGTGTTCAGTTGCTCCTCTTATTTAAAAGACAATTTTCAGATTCATTTCCTTCTAGTGATGACCAACGCAAGCAGTAAATGAGGGAAATGTTCACCTTGCCGGAGGGGCCCATTAAGAAATGCTATGATTGTATGTCAATAGACTGGAGAAGGGCAGAATGCATTTTAATCTCTCTCATCCAAAGAATTTTTTAACCCCTGAATTCTCTGCTGCCACATTCAAACTGGTTCTTTTATATGTGAGCTTACAGGTGATATAGAAAGGTAAAACTCAAAGCCAAAATTCAATTCTTCCAAGCCAGGACAGCTGTTTTCTCTCTGATTCTTCTTTCCTCCATTCTATTCCATTCAGGCTCCCATTCTTACAAGCCTCATATATAGCAAGAGAAAGAGAATTCCCACGAAAGATTGGCAGAATGATATAATGGTTACGGCAGTCGACTAGGACTTGGGAGATCTATGTTCAATTCCTAGCTGACCTTGGGCAAGTCACTTACATCTCTCTGTGCCTTAGTTCCCCCTTCACCCTGCCACTTCTTGTCTATATTGCAGGGAAGGCCTGTCTCTTACTGTGTGCCTCTACAGTGCCCAGCAGAATGGGGTCTTCGTTGGGGCTTCAAGGTATTACTGGAATAAAAAATAAACCACTATTTATATGTATTTCTCCTGTGTGGGCTCTTCACACACACGTGTGTGTGTGTGTGTGTTTACCTTATGTGGCAGCCCTCTCCAGCTCCAAGGAAACATATCTTAATCTCTGGCACAGATTTCTGTTGGCAAATATTACTGTTTGACTCATGTTTGCTGGATATACCATAAAATAAACAACTGTTTTGCGCAGCACTAATCTCTATCCATCATCTGCATAGGTGCAGGTGACAGAGTTCAGATTTAACGAATAACTCTTTTATACATTAACATTTGTGGCTGTGGTATTAGTTTTTCATTCATAGCACAACTCTAATATAATTCATTGCTTAGTAAAGCACTTTGAGGTATAGTACACAAAAAGCACTACATAATCCCCAACAGACTACAAAATGAACAAATCTCATATTTAAAGATGAACGATTCTTCCAGTTCCATAATTTACTTATAGAACTGCCTGTGTTCCCGTACAGAGACTGTGCTTGGATTGTTTATATTAAAGTAAGGGAAGACGGTTAAGCAAGTAACATTTTGCTGTGTAACTTTGTACCTGTACTTCATAAGTGCCTGACAGGGAACAGGGCATGAATTTTAAGCACCATTAATTGCAATATAAGTTGGCGAGAGATTTTCTTCCTTTCTGTAATAGTAGTCATTTCTTTCTGACCATTTAGATTGCTTATCTTGAGATTTCTTCAGTTGGGTCATTGCATTGGTTTCTTTCTGCTTTCCCTGCTTTATGGACTCTACCCTTACCCAAGAGAGGCCTTGCAAGCTTTCCTAAGAGGGGAAAGAAAGAAACAGTAACAAAACTACAGTCCCCATTACAGACTGGGTGTGTGATAAGAAAATCCAAGTTTACAATAACGACAAAATCACAGAAGAAATAAATGAGAAAACCTGACCACTCCATCCTTCTGCATGTGCTCTCCCTCTGAAAGGAGAGCATCTCGCTACCTACTCTTTATAACCAACTATAAAACAATCCTCACTGCATCCAAACACTGTCACCATGGCCCTTATATACAGTATTGCCCATACTGGGGCCTCTTGGGAGGAGGTGCGAAGAAAGGCAATAGGATGGAGAACCCTCCCCACACCATGTGTTCCTGAACAGGAGGCAGCCCAGGATCCTGCACAATGTGCACTCTCAGCAATGCTAAACACCCAAAGATTAAAGTAGCCCTCAAAAATCATTAACAATTCCTGGAATTAAAATTCAGAATAGAAAGGTCATTATGAGCCCCTGGCACATAACAGTCTAGTCTCCTGTGGGCTGTAATACGTTGGTCTCATTTCAGTTGTGGGGTTTAGTGGGTGTTGGTGGCCTGTGAAATACAGGAGGTCAGACTAGATGATCTAGTGGTCCCTTCTGGCCTTAACCTCTATGACTAAGAGTCACAAACAGGGCTGTCCTTCAAGAGTTACTCCGGTCTCCTGTGAAACATTTTGCTAAAGCACATGTCCACTCCTAAATTACACGACTGACTATGCTGCCTCCCAGCCTCAGCCAGATCATTCACTAACAATGTCACCTTTTCTGATGTTTATTTAATAAACCTAGTTCACTGCTGTACCTGCTCTCACATTTTCTCATATACTGTTGTCTCACTGACAATGTTCCTGTCTGGATACAGACAACTACAGAATTCCCATTAGGACACTTTTCCTCATACAATGCTTCTCTAAAGAAGATGAAGGATTTTAATGTATTTGTGCTGTAGGGATTTTAAGCAAAACGTTTACCAAGATCTGCATTAGTCCTATACATTTTGCACTACAAGTGGAAATGATCTATGGCAGCATTCAGAATCAGAACCCTGTGGCTTAACAGTTGTATGTTGTTGAGAACTTTGCCTTTGGCTGTTCAAGCTTAAAAATCAATTCACTGCTTTAAACTTTATGCCATTACTGTCAGTTTTTGAGCTCATGTTGAACTCAACGAACTGCGGACTTCAGAAAACAAGATCATGAAAAATTACTTCTCACTTGGCACAATTTAAAACAAAAGGTGACTGGAGTCTTTAAGCCTTCAGTTTGTCTCTAGGCTTGTACAGCTCCAGTCTGCAATAAAGATATTAATTGTTAATTACTAATTCTATACAGTTCCCTCTTCTTGCTCCTCATATATTAGACTCAAACAGCAGAGCTGCATTTCCTAAGAAAGGGTTTGTTTCCAATGTCCCTTCCATATCCTGTTCCATTTACGCAAACTACTAATACCTCCCTTCACTTTGAGTTTTATTATTGCAGCTTATCGATCAATTTCTGATCTGTTATGTTCATGCAAATGTACTAAAGTGAACGAGGCTAAAGGGATGAAACAGTAGAATTTACCTCTATGCTTATAAAATACTCTTTCATTGGTACAACTTTCTGCTCCTTAAAGAATTCTGGGAAACTTCTTGGTACTGTGTCTGAACTCATGAACTCTCACTCTCCTTTGCACATCAGAGCTAAGATACAGTTCACATTCAACCGCCTGAGACGTAAGGCATGACCTTAAAAAGAAAGCATTTATCCTGTTAATTCCCACTAGATGCTAGAATGAAATGCTTACATATTAATAACGGTTATATCTTACAATCCTTTTCATTAGCCAATTTCTTACTGAAGTTTTTTGTAGGTGATTATATTTTCCATTAACAGGCTTTTTTTTCTGAATTTATGAGTATGCAGTAAGTGATTCTGTTTTTATCTATACAGTTTCTGCCATCTTAAACTGATTACCTCTACATCTGTGCCATTTGTAGCTTGGAATTAAAGCTCTGAAAATGTCGAGGTGTGACCTACAATGTCTTAGCCTTAATTGTATCAGGTAGTAGAATCTCTCCCCAAGTTCTTGTTTCCTTATTTGAATACTGCCTGCATAGCACTACAAAATACAAGTTTCCGTGAAAGGATTTGGTGGGTGGTTGAGTGATTACTTCTTCACTGGGAGCAATCATACAAAATCACAGAACCTGTCAGCTGGACAATGCGAATTCCTTGGTGTTTGGCTGATAATTACAGAGAATGGGACGCTCTCTCTCTTAACCTAAAGGCAGAATTAAAAAGGGCAGTAACTAAAAAAAGACATACCATGATAGCAACTCACTGGTACTCTGAATAAGCAAGCAATGAGACTAGTGTTGCTAAGAGTCAGTGTTTGCCAGCAGTTACCAAACTGTCTTGTGAGACGATGCAAACTTTTTAAAATAAGGAATATGTGTTCATGCACACATGCTGGGAAAGGGTTAATATGGGCCTAAGAGGCCAATTAACCAGCTGCTCACACCTGGAAGGCAGGCCAGGTGGAATTACAACTGCAGCCCAGGTGGGGAAGGGCAAGGCTTGATGCCATCAAGAGGTGGGTGAGTCCCACTGCAAGAAGATGGCCTGGGAGTGGGAATCTTAGAGTTTGTTCCCTCTACTAAGCCACCTGAAAGGTGGCCGAGAAGCAAGGCTGGCTAGATGAGCTGGAACCCGACAGGAGGCAGCAGCCCTGTGGAACTGTAGGCTGCCTGCACCTGAGTGAGGGGAGTGGTGTGCTGGGTAGTGGGGCTAATTCAGGCCTGTGGTAGACAGGAGGATAGCATAAAGAAGCAGAGGTACACCTGTGCTGTGATGGCTGCCAGCTGAGGTACCATGGTAAAGGGCACCATGGCTCTAGAAGGAGCAGGGCTTTGTAGAGTGGTCCGGCCGGAGGGCCAAGACACTTCTATGGCCAGAGTCAGGCAAAAGAAAGTGGGGGAAACTGAGGCAAAAAGTGCTACAATGCCACACATAGCCAGGAGGAGGGGTGTCGGGGCAGGAAATTTACCACTGGAGAGTTACAGCAGTATAGTATTAAATAAAAACTGTTCCCTGTTGACTCTTTAATGGCAACCATTGTGTGACACCCAGCATAAACTGGCCCTGTCTCACAGGCATGCTCAATACTTCCTCCTTTGTCAGAGCCAGTGGAGAGACAAGCTTAAATAGTACTGGCTATTAGGGCTCCACTTGAGCTCTACAAGTTTATACAATTATAAAGCTAAAGGCAGCTTTATAATTGTATGTAAATTCCTCTATCACTGCAATACTACTTATAGCTGGAGAAGAGGGAAAATAGGACTCAAATTCTAGAGATGGAAAAGTGCACAAGTGGCTTGTTTCCAGAGGACAGAATTATCACACGCCTCCAGCCGCCGCCATCTACCTCCTGTTTCCAGTGCAAGTCTCAGAAAACTGGCTCTTAATTCTACTCCTCCAATGGTTTCAATATGGAAGTGCAAGGAATATAGGTGAGGGAATGGAGTCAAGGTGCACAAGCCAACCAGAAAAGCAGCAGCAGTGACTCTATAGTTGGCTCATCCCAAACCCTTTCAAGTCAAAGGACAGACTCCAGCTGACTTTGGGCAGGCCCATAATGTAAACCCCAAGTACTCTGGCAGCAGAGATAAGTATTATTATCCTGGTTTTATCCTAACATATACATGCATTTGGAGAAATGGAGGGCATCCATGCTACTCTTCCATGGTACAAACATAAGCATTTTAGTAGGGAGCTCACTTTTGCTGAACAGCTATGGCTGGTTTTCAGAACTGTCTAATTCTATATGCTGCATTTAAAGCAAAAGTGAGCCACATTAGAAGATGTTAAGAATGACAAATAATTGTAGCATCACATACAACAAAGCTAATTGTAAGGCCACCACATTTCTGACAGTGCTGAAAAGGGCATTATTTTAACCTAATTTACAGAAAACAAGGCTCCTCGCTGT
The DNA here is from genome assembly GCF_028017835.1 of Emys orbicularis. Classification (NCBI taxonomy): domain Eukaryota; kingdom Metazoa; phylum Chordata; order Testudines; family Emydidae; genus Emys; species Emys orbicularis. The sequence continues at coordinate 25,938,256 of NC_088683.1, read as the reverse complement.
ACTACCAATTGTAACTGACAAACTTCTGAACCATGCTGAAAATAAAACTTCCACAAAGTATGAATTTCTCTAAAGCATCGCTGAACTTGTTTCACAGGGCAGTGGTGGGAGAGTGGGTCTTCTGGTTGAGGCACTAGACTGGAACTCAAGAGATCTATAACAGGGTTCAAAAAAGAATAAGATAAGTTCATAGAGGAGAGGTCCATCAATGGCTATCAGCCAGGATGGGCAGGGATGGTGTCCCTAGCCTCTGTTTGCCAGAAGCTGGGAATGGGCAAGAGGGGATGGATCACTTGATTACCTGTTCTGTTCATTCCCTCTGGGGTACCTGGCATTGGCCCCTGTTGGAAGATACTGAGCTAGATGGACCTTTGGTCTGACCCAGTATGGCCATTCTTATGTTATGCAGGGTCAACTCCAGACCTTGCCACAGACTTCCTGTGGGACCCTGAACAATACACTTAGGCTGGAATTTTAAGGGGGCTCAGCACTCACATTTGAGGCCAGATTTTCTGAAATACTCAGCCTCCCATTTTAGGGACCAAAATAAGTGATCACATTTGCAGGAGACTCAGCACTTTCGGCACTTGACCTTCAAAATTTAAAATGGAAACAGCTGGCCTAACACTGACATAAAGACAGGGCCGGCTCCAGGCACCAGCTTGGCAAGCAGGTGCTTGGGGTGGCCACTCTGGAGAGAGGCAGCACGTCCAGCTATTCGGCGGACGGTCCCTCACTCCCGCTCGGCGCGAAGGACCTCCCACCGAATTTGCCGCCGCAGATCACGATCGCGGCTTTTTTTTTTTTTTTTTTTTTTGGGCTGCCTGGGGCGGCAAGAACCCTGGAGCTGGCCCTGCATAAAGAGCTCTTGAACTGTAAGCCTCTGGTTCAGAGCTGATCAAGATTAGCAGTAATCGGAGATCATCATATCATTGCTGTTCAGTGGTCTATGTTAAATGTGTTACTGGTCTCAGCTCATTTTCTAGATGACAAATTTCCATATCACAAGCTCCACAACTAGCACTTTTGCTAGGAATCTGAGCTTTTCAGTCTTCACATCCATTCAGTCCTTAATCTTCTGATTTCTAGTGTTGGTATCTTCAGGTCACTACTGAGCCATTTAGGAAGAATAGTGTGCAGAAGCTTCCACTGGTATTGCCTGTCTTGTGGTTAATAGGAACTCAGTGAAATTCAGATTAGAACATTACATTATTACCTCTTCTTTCACCACTGGTGTCCTGTTTCTGACGCCATTGCTACCCTTCGGCCAAGCGTAATTCTGGGGCCTTGTAATTTAGTTTCGCAATGAAGAAGAAATCAATGATTTGGAGTCTGGATATATTTTAGTATAAATGGCTTTATTTAGGCATACCGAACAGGAGTGCTCACAAACAGCATGCAGAGCAACCCCTTCTTTCAAGGGTCTCATCCCTGATTCCCAAGGAGCAACTCTGCCTCAAGAATTATCTCCAGTTAGAGACCAAGGCATAGAGGAAACTCTCCCCTGCTGTTTGTCACAGCTTCTCTGTACACAAAACCTTGTATAATAAAATTATCATCATCACAGCATTTCCTCCAGGGCTAAAAACTTGCCTGCATTGCTAAGAAAAAACTTGTAAGGCCATGTAACAGAGCAAACTGATGAGACCTATAATTACTATACTTTGAACAGGCAATTTCAAATATTTATTGCTGTCTTTAATACTAACAGCATATTGTAATACCATGAGCTAATAGAGTTTACAAGGGACAAGAAGTTTAGAACTCATGAGTTCTGGTCAATAATCTGCAACTAACTTGCATTGTGACCATGCACCTAATTTGGCTATTGCACCATTTAAAGATTCTGTAAGTAGTGGAGTGTGAAAGAATGAAGTGCAACTGCACATGTTGCAGAATTGGTAGATATTTTGTTAGGAGCAAACTGATTCAAGAGACCTTAGGCAAATTTGCAGATAACATTTAATATTGGCTGTTACATAGCATGTATATTTGTAAGAGGTAATATGGTCTAGTGGATAGGGCATTGAAGTGGAAGTCAGGACATGTGGGTTCCATTCTCAGCTCTGTTGTATGACCTTGGGCAAGTCATTTCACACCTGTTTCTCTGTCTGGTCTATATAGATTGGAAGCTCTTCAGGGCAGGGATCATCTCTTACCATGTATTGTATAGTACCTCATATAATAGAAATAATTATATCTAAAACAATTACATTAAACGAATATTAAGGTTGCAAAGTCAAGCACAGAAAAGTTAAGAAATGTCCCTTTGTGCATATATTTTATGATACAGTCTCAAGTTTACATGATCTCATACTATTTTTCTCCCTCAGAACTTGTCTCATCCAGCGCACAGATGCAATGTGGTCTGGGATTGAATCAGAGTTATCTAGTGAATGAGACTGTTATCTCTTAGACCCTGACCCATTTGTTGCAGAAGCTGGAATGTATACAGTGACTGAGGCAGGGAACTACATGAGGAGAAAGGACACTGTTGGTAAGGCAATTTAATGCCTAACTAGCCAATTGGTTTCTCTCCCTGACTCTACCAAATGCTGGGCAAGTAACTAAAACAAAAACAAAAACAAAAAAACTGTTGTCACAACTTGCCACACTGTAGCCCTCATTTGCTGGATACCCTGATCTGCAGAAGTGCATCTGGGGCCTGGTCTGCAAGAGTGGTGAGCACTCAATGCTTCAACTAAGGCCAATGGGAGCGCTATACTCAACATTCTGTAGCCCTTTATTTGTTAAGTACTCTGAAAAATCAGATTCTAGGCTTAGCAAAGTATGCACCCAAAATTAGCGAACATTTAGCGAACATTTTTAACCTAAATTTCACTGTGCCCTCAGTTCCCTGTTCTGTAAAATGGAGATAATAGCGTTCCCTCACTTCACATGGGTGTTGTGAAGATAAATTCATTAATGTTTGTAAAGAAATAAAATACCACAATGAAAACACCACAGAAAAATCCATCAGGAAATTAATAATTCTGAATTCAGTGCAGGGTTTCAATGGTATGTAATCAGAGGACACACGTTGATGAGGATAAAAAAAAACTGAATAGCTTGTCCATTCAGAGAATACCACCCATCCTGTGCCCGGAATAAGGCAGGGCTCCCATGGAAAAAATAAAAATAGTATGATCATTTAATGTAGGGTTTTTTAATGTAATTTTCCACATTTAAAAAAAATTGAAAAAATCATCCAGTGGAACCACAGTGACCACCCCAAATGGGTACAGGACTGGAATCTCTAGATCCACAGCACAATCTTCTATCACTTGGGTTAAACAGAGTAACTGGTATTAGCAGAAGGCCTGTTGACCTACCACTAGAGGAGCGGGACACATACTTTGCCAGTGGATTTCAAAATCAGCTGTTCCAACACTACTCCTTTGTTTTTTTAGCATCATCCTATAAACTGAGCAGGTGCAAAATATATACAGTAGTACCTCAGAATTACGGACACCTCGGAATGGAGGTTGTCTGTAACTCTGAAATGTTCAAAGCGACAAAGAGTCCTGTGGCACCATATAGACTAACAGACGTATTGGAGCATAAGCTTTCGTGGGTGAATACCCACTTAGTCAGATGCATGTTGCATTTGTTTCATGTTGTATTCACCCACGAAAGCTTATGCTCCAATACGTCTGTTAGTCTATAAGGTGCCACAGGACTCTGTCGCTTTTTACAGATCCAGACTAGCATGGCTACCCTCTGATACTCTGAAATGTTCGTAACTCTGAACAAAGCACAGTTCGGGCTCCAGATCCAGCAGCTGAAACTCCAGGCCAGGTTTCAGCAGCAGCTGAACTCCCTACACAGCAAGGGCATGAGTTTGCAACCTTGTCCCACTCCTGGAGGGGGGCTGGGTGTGCATGTGTTTGTGTAAACATCATGTCCCTTTCCCGGAGGGCGGAGGGCTCAAAAACAGGATGGCCCCCTCTCAACGGTGTGTGTGTGTGAGTGTGAGAGAGGCACAGACCCCAGCGCTCCTGGGTGGGGATAGGCAGCCCAGATGTGCCTACCTTTCAGATGTGATACAGGCACAGACAGTATTTGCTTTTTTTTGTTTTTGTTTTGTTTTTGTTTCTGCTGCTGTCTGATTAGTTACTTCTGGTTTCACATGGTGTCCGGTTGACCAATCAGTCCGGAACTCTGGTGTTCGTATGTTTGAGGTTCGACTGCATAGTAAAGTGCCATCAAGCCATGTCATTTAGAACAATGAAGTTATATCATTGGACAAATGGTATGAATGTCATGACCTATTTTGTTGATAGTATGGGCCAGTTATCTAGCACAGACAACTTAAACCCACTGTAAAGTCTCACAGTTTACATTAATGTTACAGTAACATTCTGTAATACTATGATAAATACTGTACAAACATATCATTAAGAGACTGGCACTGCCCCCAAAGAGTTTACAATTCAAGACAAGACGGAACAAATCATATCAAACAGAGAATAGGGAGGAGGAAGGGCAAAGGTCCGAGTAACAGAAACACAACACTGACTGTCTAGGTACACAATTAGATGATGTCAAGTGAAACACAGGAATGTTTGTTTGGTTGAGATATAAATAAGAAACACTATTGATGTCAGTACTCTTTACTGGGCATCCGCTTCGCCATCACCACTTACATCAGCTTTAAATGTTTTTAAATGGATTGTGGAAATAGGAAGAGAGAAAGAAACTGATTGCTATATCCACTTTCTATAAATTATGTTGGTACTGACAGCTTGCAGTTCTTAAATAGCAAGATAAAAGGATGAGGTGTACTGCTGTTAAACAACTGAAGAAAAATAGGATGTCTGATTAAGAAGAGATTTAAAATAAGTCATCTTTTCTGACTATGTTTACTTTCAAATTATTTTAAGGTAGGCAGAACAGGGCTATCTATTCCTAAATGTAGCTCCTCACTGCTGGCCTGATCCAAAATCCATTCAAGGCATAGGAGTCTTTCCATTGACTTCAGTGGGCTTTGGCTCAGGTCCTACTTTGGACTGACCATGGTATTCTCACTGTTAAGAAGCACAGAATAGATAAAGACACCCAATTGCAGATGTAAAATTATATAGACACCTTTGTCTAATATTTACCTTGTACTTTTCACAGAGTACCTAGATTGCCTTTTTGTTAAGTCTGATTATAAATAAAGACTTGTTTTGCAAAAAGTCTTCAGAAGAGCATGCTCAATGAAAAGGTATTATGAATGGGATAATTTGTGGGTGAGGACTCCCAAGAATGCTGGTCTAGTCACAGAATAGACGGCAAAGGCTATTTCATAAGAAAGGAAAAGAATAGGTTGTACAGCTTTATTCACATACAATGGTTTTGGAGAAGCAGTGATTTCAGGCATTTAAAAGCACTGCAAAAAGTATGCCATTTGCTATTTCAAACAGTAACACAGTAATCCTGAAAATTAATCCACGAAGAGCAATGCAGCATGCATAAATCTTGGTCTATCACTTCTACAATACAACAGTGTTCTCATTCAACACATCAATCCAAAAACATCTACAACTTATTCATTTAATAAAAACAAACATGAGAGTGTCTTCTAGCAGTAATATTAATGCTGTGGAAGCAGAGAAAGAACTGACAGGAAGGGGATGCAATGCATGACAGTTTGTTAGCAAAAGTTAGGCTAACTGTAACCCTAGTAACGCAAGATTTGTAGAAGCGAGGAATGTGTGAGGCAAGTGGAAAAGAACTGTGTGAGAAGTTGTTGCGACCTTGTGTAGATAATGTGTAAATAATATGGAATGTAGACTAAGAGTCTACATAAGTGAAAAAAATAAGATATCAAAATGGCCTATGTATAAACAAAATCTTTGTACCAAGGTGCAAGGCTCTCCTTTCTTCTGCAAAATAAAGCAACTCTTCCTTATCCCTGTCTGGCTGTTATTGGCTCTCAGCTAGGTGAACCCAATATTTCAGTAACAGTTACTGGCAACTCCGGTTAATAAATTTCTGTCTTATACATTTGGGCGTTAAAAGGTTTTTTACCTCTATTGTGGCGCCATGGGGTTCAAAGAAAAACAATCCGTAGCAGCTGCCGGTACCTCTGCGGGCGTTGCCATCCTGGACAAGCCCCCAAATTGTTAAAAAATAACAGAGTTCTCACTTTTTGTTTGGGTACAGCAAGTTAGATACTTTATTTTTTTTAACAATTGCTTAGAGGGAGAGAGCTAAACAGGTCTCTCTACAGGTAAACAATTACAGCAAACCTTTATACCTTTCATTACAGACAATAATAAGCAACAGCTGCATTTTGTTTATACATAGGCCATTTTGATATCTTATTTTTTTCACTTATGTAGACTCTTAGTCTACATTCCATATTATTTACACATTATCTACACAAGGTCGCAACAACTTCTCACACAGTTCTTTTCCACTTGCCTCACACATTCCTCGCTTCTACAAATCTTGCGTTATTAGGGTTTCAGTCAGCCTAACTTTTGCTAACAAACTGTCATGCATTGCATCCCCTTCCTGTCAGTTCTTTCTCTGCTTCCACAATGCTATTATCATTTTTCTATTTTAAAAATTAGAAGGAATATGTGAAATTGGATCTGCTTTTCGCTACATAATTAGTGTCCGCAACTAGTGCTTAATTCATGCCCTTTGTTTTTCAAGTTTTCCTGGAAAACAAATTCACCATATATACTTGTGCGTTCATGTGCCAGATGTTATAGTTCTATCAAAATCCAGGTGAAAGGAAAGTAGTATTCTTGACTAGTACCTACAGGTTAGGTAACTTAAACCCTGGATTCTATTGTTTACAATACAAACTTAGGTTACTTAACATTCATGGATACCCAAATCAGAGGAAAAGCAGAAAGGTGAAACAAAAATACTTCATGTCTTAATGCCAGTAAGTATTACTTTATGACTTAAAGGTACAAAGACTTATTGTGCTCCTTTATCCTGTCCTCGCCAACACTAGGGTTACCATTTGTCTGGATTCCCCCGGACATGTCCGGCTTTTTGAGCTAAAAATAGCGTCTGGGGGGAATTTGTAAATGTCCAGACTTCCCCACCCCATGCAGAGCGCGCGCGGCTAACAGGGCAGCCGGCCGAATGGTGCCACTTACATGGGGCTCCGACAGCCAGAGAGAGCCCCTCCTCCCCCCTGCAGCTGAGATCACTCCCTCCCTGCATTCGCAGATTGCCTCCCGCAGTCTGGAGCTCCTCCCCAGCTCATCCTCCCCTGCTGCCCAGCCTGTCGGGACGAGCGGCACGGTAAGGGGGCCAGGGGGTCGGAGAAGGGGCAGGGAGGTTCTGGAGGGGGCAGTCAAGAGACAGAAGGGGTCGGGAGTTCGGGGGGGGGCTTCCTGGCGGGGGGTGAATAAGGTTTTGGGCAGTCAGGGTACAGGTAGGGGGTAGGGTCCTAGGGGTTCCTTGTTCCCAGTTAGGGGACAAGGAACAGGGAGGCTTAGGTAGGGGGTGGGGTTCTGGAGGGAGTCCCAGGGGTCTGTCTGGGGGTGGGGGTGTGGATAAGGGTTGGGGCAGTCAGGGTACAGGTAGTGGGTAGGGTCCTAGGGGGCCAGTTAGGATGGGGGGAGGGTCTCAGGAGGGGGCAGTCAGGGGACAAGAGGCAGGGAGGCTTAGGTAGGGGGTGGAGTCCTGGGGGGCAGTTAGGGGCAGGGGTCCCAGGAGGGGGCAGTCAGGGTACAAGGAGCGGGGGGAGGGAGTGGAAGGGGCAGGGACGGGGCTAGGGCAGGACGGGGCTAGGGTGGGGGTCCTCCCGTCCTCTTTTTTGCTTGCTGAAATATGGTAACCCTAGCCAACACCATAAACTTCCTGAACACTTTCCCCCCATGCCAAACCACAAAGGACAGAGGGAGATGGAGTGGGGTTTGAGTATGACAGGAAAAACTCAGTTACTGCTAACCTATTAAGTAACCTAGTTTCCTCCTCATGAAGTTTACCTCCACAGCTCTTGGAGCCTAGCTAGCTATACAAAATGTCTCAATGGAGGAGGGTGGACTGTTAAAGCCAACTGAAGGGTGAATGAAAGCCATTTTACCAAAGCGGCTGTCAGATCTAATTTAGGCATCTAAACAATAATGCTGAGAGAACATTTACCAGGCACGTACTAGCTTTATTTTTTTTCCGCTCCTTTTCTCCTGTGAATACTTCAATGGCCACCGCCCTTGCTGCTCATAGATTTCTCAAGCAGCAACAGAGGAAAATTGACACGATTCTGAACAATATTACTGATGCCTTCAGAGTTCTGAGTAGCAGTAGCAAAACTGACTAGAGTGGTGTTAAATTCACTCTGCTGCTGCTTGGGAAAGTAACATACAGCAACAGAGGCTCAGAACACAGTGCGATATCGGTTCAAACTTGGAAGGTCATCATCAGAGCGATAAGTTGTAGAAACTTACAAAAAAAATATAGGAGCTTAAATTTTACAGAAATTGAGAGCACAGAATTTGATAATGTAGAATCACTCGGGGGAAGCTTTACAGGTGAAAGGAACAGTAAACTTGAGAAGCCCTGAAGGCACACACAGAAGAGAGATCAGCATTAGAAACCTTGAATAGGGACACATTGCAAGACTCCATAGTGACTGACTCTCAAGACCATTTGACACAGGGGATCTTACCTTTCATCTATTATATTTATATACCTCACTGTCTAGTTAGACGTTCTTCAGTCAGAAACAGACTGGCAAAAGACTTGGCTTTTCCTCCCAAAACTAACAATATAATAATAAAAAAAAAGCCTATTAAACATCATTTCTGTGAAGGATGGCTAATTAATTCTGGAAAATGGATGGCTCACAAATGCTAAGTGATTCAGAAAGTGGTACTTGTCCTAAGTCAGAATTGAACCCCGAATGGTGCTATGGCCCCTTTGGCACTATTTCAAAGAAACTGGAAAGCCTGCTGACCATCTGTGGTTGCTACACCCTTTGCTTGCACTTTATGCATAATTACTACCTATACAGCACCTTCAGCACACAGCGCTTCACAGCCATATTAATGAAGGAAGGATCTGTGCCTGAGGACCCTGAATTTACAACCTAAAAGATCAATCGCGCAGCCTATTCTCATGCAGATAGCCCCACTGACTGCTTCTGAATTATAATAAGGACTGCAGGATCAGGCTCTCATTAAGACCTTGGTTTGTTAATGTTCAATGTTGAATTGATGTTAATGTTAATGTTGAAACAATATTTTTCTGCCTAAGATTCCGCTGTAGTTTCAGACCATTAGGAAATTTACTCCTTTGTCCCAGAGGAGGATGTTGCTCCAGTGGTCCACGTGGTGATTTACCTCCAGCTGGGAACACGGCAACTCAGTATATGTAGGGCTAAGCCTCGTTGTGACTCCAGTATATATCGAATGGAGGTACCCAGTCCTCAATGAGCTGGGCCACCAACCAGGAGCACAGTGATTTAGCCCACTGTTCACTCCCCTGGCTCAGCCCATCTGCTTTCAGTGTCAATTCAATCATGATCTTCAGGGCCAAATGGTTAGGACCCAACTACACCCACAATCACATCTCCATCTGTGGGACAATGCAGGTCACACAACCCAGGACAAAATGCTTGAGAGCCACAATTAAAGGGCCAGGTTCTTTGGTCTGCTAAGGCCACGCAGCACTGCATAACAGCCACTCCCCAACCCTTGGAATAAAGGGAGGAAGGGGTATGTGTGTCAGGGGTATTCAAGGAGTAAGGCTGGAGCTAGAGCACAATACAACTGAGCATCCATTGATGTAAGGTCTCTGAAGGACATATATGAGACTAGGGCCCTACCAAATTTACGGTGCATTTTGGTTAATTTCACGGTCATAGGATTTTAAGAATCATAAATGTCATGATTTCAGATATTTAAATCTGAAATTTCACGGTGTTGTAACTGTAGGGGTCCTGACCCAAAATGGTGTTGTGGGTGGGAGGGGGTCGCAAGGTTATTGTAGGGAGGTCGCAGTATTACCATCCTTACTTCTGTCCTGCTGTTGCTGGCAGCGGTGCTGCCTTCAGAGCTGGGCTCCCAGTCAGCAGCTGCTGCTCTCCAGCCGTCCAGCTCGGAAGGCAGCGCTGCCGCCAGCAGTAGCACAGAATGGATGAAGTCCCTGCAGCCTGCTGCTTCCCACAGCTCCCATTGGCTGGGAACAGCGAACCGCGGCCTCCGGGAGCCGCGGGGGGCCATGCCTGTGGATGGTCAATGTCAGCAAAATGTTTCGCGGCCCGCAATCAGATTACCCTGATGGGCCGCATGTGGCCCGTGGGCCGCAGGTTGTCCACCGCAGGTGTAGGGTCAGTCTTTCAGTGTTGGGATGAAGGTCACAATGTAAGATATGTTTATAATAATAAAAATTAGCATCAGAAAATTGTATTGAAACTTTTCTGCTCGATGGCTATGCACAAGATTTTCTCCAACTCAAAGAGCTGTTAAGCAAACAAATGCCATTTTTCCTGTTCCATGGGAACATTGCAAACTGCCAGTGTAATAGATTTACATAATTTACCAAAATTTAAAAAAAATCCAAATACAGAACCTTGCTTTACTAACACACAATTAAAAGCCTGCATTAAAAAACCCTACACATTTGTTTTAAAATGTAATGTTTATTCTTCCCTCACTCCAATCTTATTTTAACAACCATTAAACTATCATTTTATTTCACAATCTAAATGGAATCAGTTATGCTTCTGCTGATTTCCCTCCCTCCCCCCGCAAATAATGGGACTGACCTGAAATACTAGATTGGTTTCAGTAATTTATAATCCCTGCTTACCCTTGTAAGTATGGGAACATGTTCTATACAGTTTAGATCTACAATCTCCTAAATATGCTCTTCTAAAAGCGTATTCAAAAGAGAAATAGTATAATTTAATTTCAAATAGCATTTAGAGTTAACTGTCTTGCCACTGCATTCATTTACGTCAGGTATAATACTTCTGATCTGAGCAGCAAACCATGCCATCAGCACTCCTTGTAGATGTTTTAATATAACTTATTTTCTTATTAACTCTAGCTGTATTTGCTTTCAAACCCAGTCCATGCTCTGGAGTCCCCTCACATGAAACAAAATAGTTTTCGAATTATCCTTAGGAAGGAGTGGCTCCAATTTACTTTGTAATGACAAGAGCTGGTCACAATCCAACAGTCTTGTGTGAGTTTAGCAGTGACTGACTTAACAGATAAAGTGCCAGATTATGCTAGATGTAAGAAAGTCTGTAAATTTAATCATGTGGTGATAGTGCTTTAATCAGGATGAATAGAGAGCAAAAATAAAGGATGAGACCCACTAATGAAAAGATGTGGACTGTGGTGTTAACATCAACTAACTGAAAAGAAAAAAGTAGAAACAAAAAACTATGATGAGGGAAACTGACCTTACTGTGTTGTGAAGCCACATACAATAGAAAGTTGACATCCATACATGATCACTAATGTCTGTAATCATGACGCATGCAAGACCTGCAGATTAAATACAGACATTTGAAATCATGCATTTGTGCCATCAGAGATGCTTCTACAATGATGCTGGATTGTTATTATGCAAGTAGTGGACAAGAACATGTGCAGCACTGCAGGGGCAGTGGATAATTACTCACATGGACAAGTGGTGTCAGAGCATGATACGTGGAACTACCCAGCATACCTTAGTTCAGAATGTAAGTGGCCTCCTAGTCTCTGAAAAGGGGCGTGGCTGTCAGCAAAGTGGCAGGCCCTGAGGGAAGAAGAGTTATGCATATACTGAGAGCCCTTCCAAAACCGGCCTTCCCTCCAGCCATAAAATAAAGCTATCTAAAGGCTCTTTATTTATAGCACCAGCAAACAACCATTCACAGTGTAAGCTATGGGCATTCTGGGCTGGATGGTCAGCCAAAGTACATCAGAGTCCACAGAATTCAGACTTAGGAAAACTCATTGATTTTTTAACGACCACATTAGTTAAAAACTGCCAGTGCCCCATGAAAGTATAGTCCGAAAGATAGACTTGCTCGTAAAGACTGAAAAATAAGAGGCCAATAGAGACCAGCAGGGCTCTAAATGCTGCACATGCTGCTAACACAGCTATTAGTGTACATTTGGATATAGGCCATCTCTTGTGACCCAACTTGTAACATCATTTACATAAAGAAATATTTGTGTAAAACAAAAACTGGGTATTGGAGCCTAATGTGAAGTGTTATGAGGTTTTCATGATGCCTCCAAGCACCTCGCACACTTTTGGGTACTGTAAAACAAATAATAATGTTGGCAAGTGCAGATGAGGTCTTGCTCCCTTCCCAATACCGCTACCGTCTCTGCTGCACAGATATGTGATTATTAGATAGTAATATGCATGCTAATGAGAGAGTACACTGGCATATGAGCACTGGATGGAATAAGGGAGAACAAACATTATCCATGTCAGCGTCCAATTGAAAAATTGCTGGATCAGTTACATCCCAAAAGGTTCATCCAGGGTCTTTCCACAGAGTTCACCCACATGTACTCAATAGGTATTTCTCTGGCACCTCCACCAGGTCCCAGCTGGAGCAGTCTCCCTATTTCTGCACTGCCAAAAGAGGATACAGTGAGCAGCTCCCAGCATGTGGTTGGAAGCTCTGGGAGGAATTTCCTGAAGCACAATCCCTTTGAACCCCGCACTCCTCCAGAGGCTGGTATAACTCTACATCACACCCAACATATGTCAGTGTCTAAATGGAACATGCTGGCCCTTCATACAGTTTCAATGTTCATCCACATAATTATTTTAGACGGTACATCCCTGATTTTCTGAAGGTGATGGGGACACCCAAAACCTTGTTGAAGCGGTGCCACATCTGCCAAAGACCAGTCAGCTCCAGAGAAGCTGCACTCCACACTTAGGATGCTCAGAGACATGAGGACGCACTGACACACTACAATGCTGGTGAAATGTCATGGTTACAGAACTAGCTGCACCACTGTCCCCCTCCTTGTCTCTCTGAGTGCACCTGTCAGGTGTCCTTATCTGTCTTAAGGTGGAATCTATTCTTAGACCAGGCCCTGAGTACCCTACGCCATATTACTAACCGTTCATCACTCTGCAGGCCCAAGTGGGTTTCCAGCACCCACGCTTCTTCCTTTTGGGAACCTGTGACCAGTGACACTGACCAATAACTTTGTTAAATGCAAAGTATTTTGATTTAGTAGCTGGAAAAAAGCTTTAAACAAAAACAGACTTCAAAACAATAAACAGTCTACACACCTATTTAAATTTAATCCAACCTTGTGCTTCACTACAAACTAGGGCTATGGCTACACCACAGAGCTTACAGCGGCACAGCTGCCCCGATGCAGCTGCACCGCTGTAACATTGCTAGTGCAGACACGCTAAGCTGACAGGAGAGAGCTCTCCTGACAACTTAGCTACCGCAGCTCATGGGGGCTGGAGTAATGTCGTCAGTGGAAGCAATTCTCCCGCTGACATAGCGCTGTCCACACTGGCACTTAGGTCAGTGTAACTTACATCACTCAGGAGGGGTGGCTTATTCACACCCTTGAGCGACATAACTTATAATCAACGTAAGCTGCAGTGTGTACGGAGCCTAAGTTAGAGAGTTACAGGAATGAAACAGAACCAACTTACATTCTCCTAGTAAGGCCTGCAACTTTTGGTGTGACTATGGGACACAACCTGCTTCTCTGTCTAAACTGTTGCTGCCTAGGAGAGCAGGCTACAGTCATTAAGGCTACTTGTTCTTGCATTGTCTCTTAATGAGTATTAAGGGTAAGACTTTGTTGACTGTTCCTCCTTCTTGCTCTTGGCTCTGCTACCCAGACAGCATCAATAATTATTAACGAACGGCCCCACATTTGTGTCAGGTCCATAAGAAAACCACCGTTAACTGTGGTGTTTTGATTAACTGGAATGCTGTAAATTGTGGTTGTATTGTATTTGTTTTGTCCTGTGACCTGAACAACTTGATTGGCTCTTGTGCGTTAGCCAGTGTCCCTTTCCACCTGCTAAGTTTTTAAACTTGGACATATTTTTATATTGTAAACCGAACATGCTTTGACATTGCAAACATGCACCGTTAAGGTTAAGTCCACTGTTCGATCTCTGGAAGCAGATCTTTCAAAACGTCAGCACATCTACATGGTAGCAGGACAGCAGAAATCAGTCAATCTCTCTGCCCTTCATGTACATCTCTTTGCATAGACAGGTTTAACACCACCACACACACTAGGTGCCATGTCACATCTGTGTGACATGCTTTTCAATTCACTAGTATAAACATGCCAGAGATGGCATATTTATACTCTCTCGCTTTGGGAGAGCAAACTCTCGGCTGTTTGAGCCTCACACACACACACTGCAAAACTAGTTAAAGGGAAACTGCAGCCAATTTGCGCATTGTAATAATATGACGTTTCAAAAGATGATAGCAACTTATTTTCTGTAGACAATCAGTGGCATTTTCATGTTGATAGGTGCCTCATATAGTCTAGTTCCACAGTGCTAGCCTGGAGAATGTGCATGTACAGCACGGAGTATATGGGAACAAGATTATATGTCACAGGAACTGAAACCCTTTATGAAATGTCCACTGGGGACTATAGATCAACTGAGGTGGAAGACTGTAACCGCCCTTAGCTGCTCATTATGGTCCTGATCCTTCTAAGCCAAATGGAGTTTTACTACTATTTCAATAGAGGTAGGAGCAGGACCTAATTGAGGGCACTTTTGAAAGTGCCATCTGTCCTCTGTCGTGGCTGCCAGTTTTGTCAATTAAGTGTGGGTGCCCTCTTTGAACTCCTGCTGCTGTAGAGCCCCTAGTGGAACCTATGCTATCAAATCTAGGGTTCTGGAGAAGCTGTCCCGCATAGATAATTATCTGAAAATTGCAAGTGCTGCACTGTTTACACTAATCGCTGTGGATGGGTTAAAGTAGAGAAGAAGATAAAATATATTTACATTTCCAGTACCCGGGTGCGTCAGAAACAAAGCCACTGCCTGGAAGCTCCCAAAGCCACAGATCATTCTTGGATGAGAACATTTACATTAAGGGATGTAATTTAGACGGTCTTCCATTGACAGACTCTTAAGACAAAGGATCAAAATTCTCCACCCTCTAGTTCATTCAAGAACAAAAGTGTTGTGTGTGAATTTCTCATGAGATTCATTTTCAGGATAATTTAGTACTAAATGCAACACTTACCCACTTAACAGACCTGGAGCAGGGTAAACTATCTAGTACTACAAATACATTTTGATGCATGGGCTTCCTCTGTGCACATGGGCAGTGAGTCTGCTCCTCCTGAAGCAGTCTGCAGAATTCTCACTGACTCTAATGGGAATTGGGGGCGGGGAGGGGGAACCCCTAGTAAATATATCAGAAGGGAGATAGCTTAACTTCATGCTTTGTACCATAAAGTGTGCCTTTGTATGTGTTTTGCATTAGTGTTGTCTATGTGAATGCAGCCTGAATTGACTTAGCAGCTCCCTAGACAGTGATATGATTTGATGCTTAAGGATTAAAACGCATACCTTTATACCTCATGTGCTATCATTCTTTGAAATAAACCATTATAAAGGAATCCATTGATTGAAAATATGAGTTCATGTAGCTTTAGCTATACATCTCCTATGGCTAATCTTTCAGAAAAATGTGCCATTTGCTTAGTTACCACTTTTAAAAAGACATTTAGATTTTAATGAATAATAGCAGAAGTGCTCTAACTTCAGGTCTAACATGCAAAATTAGTTTTGTGCTTCACATCTCAAGATGCTGTAGGTAGAATGGAAAAAACAATGTAAGCATTTGAATCCTTCCATGCAGCTAGGTTTTCTACTTGTTTATGGGTTGAGTGGGAGAATACAAGAGTGAGAGTAGAAATGTAGGTTAAGATTTATCCTCTGGATCTCTGATGAAAACAAGCTCATATAAAATGGTCCTGGCTTACTGTTAAAAATTAATTATATATTTAAAAACACAGTACAATCCCATCTTTCCCAGAGACATTCCAAACCTTCAAAGACCTCAGATTTTTGGCTAAATGGGTGAAGAAATTCATGGTGCAGATTTTTGCCCAGTATGAGGAGTGCCATTCAGTTAAGGGGGCACTTTAGTTAATCAGGAACAGAATATAGAAATTATTATTACAGGGTTACCGTATTGTCATAAATAGCTGATCTTCTGTCATAGTGTGCATTGCACGTGTGCTACTATTAGAGAAAGAAAACAAGTATTTTTCAAAGAGAAAATTAATTAGGCATTGACAGAACTTTAAGCAATACTTAATATACAGTATATCCATTTCAGGTTCACTGAAGAGCGGGAGTCAAAGCTGTGGCACCTACAAGAAGCATTAACTCCCACATGTCCTGATGCAAATACAATACAAAGCACTTCAAAAGACTGGTCTTGTTAAATCTGCAGTTTTCTTTATGAGAGACAAAATTTACACATCATGGACTCTGTTCTGCTTCCACTTAAATCAATGGCAAAACTTTCAGTGATTTAATAGGAGCAGATTCAGCCTCCATGATTAAACTTATTTTCATACAGCTCCAGATAAGTGACAAGAAACACAGGTCTCAGTAAATCTACATATATAGCACTCAGGCTTTAAACCTGGAGACCTCCATATCTCTAAGGCAAGGAAGTATGAACAAGCTGTTTCGCCAGTTATCTATTGTATTTACTAAATACTGTTGTTGAACCTTAAAATGAAACCTCCACTACAGCCGCAGAAATAAAATGTCATTTAATGGACTTCACCCTGCAAGATGGGAAAGTTTCTGCAAGACGGCTGGAATTTTAAAGCTCCATTTTCAAATTTCAGCCCAACTCAAAAGCACCTTGGCAAAGGCCATACCAAAATCCTCTTTATAATCAACATGGCAAAAGTTGGCATGAAAATGACAGAACACTCACAAAACCCAGGCTCATACTGCACCTAAATGTTTGTCTTATATCTACAGAGCACTGCCACATAGCTAATTGTATGGAAAGAAGGTTCTTAATTGTTGGCAAGGTGATTAAAGCAACATGCCAGTTGTTATTAGCACTACAAATGAGACAAACCAAAGACTTCATCCCATTTTTCACAGAACATAAAACCACCAAGATAATTTACATTTAGTCCTGACTCCCCAGATGATCAAATTCTTTTTGTTTATTTTACAGTTATATGCTGTAGATTCCAGCATTCCAAAAGACTCCTAAGTAGAGCTAAGTAAACTTGACCAAAACTTTTTTTGATGAAAAATGCAGATTCAGGTCAATAAACATTTCTCAAATTCCTGTTGAATTCACTGAATTATTTTGGTTGGGGGGGGGGGGAAATCAAACAGAAAAATCCTGAAAGTTGTGTTATGATACTTTTAAAATCAAACATTTAATTTTTTTTATCTGAAATTATTTTTGTTTCAAAATACGATTATTCCCCCTAATGATTATTTTCCTTATTATTTCTAGACATGAGAACAAGCGGCAGAATTCAGATGCACATCCAAACCTTCTCAGAGTTCAATGGAATAAAGAAGTAGGACTTTAGTTTGGCCCAATATGAGGACAGAGTTCAATTACTTAATATAGCTCTGGGTTGGATCCACAATGAACTGTTGATTCAGGCCCACCCTGCAATTATTTCCACAAAATGGTTCCCCACTCCCGCCCAAAGAAAACATTGAGATTTTCCATTGCATCTTTCTTTTACCTTGTTATAGAACAACATACTCAGTGTTCAAGATGGATTTTGTAGTTTATCTGATGCTTCAGATGCACTTCAGAGCTTAATCAACTATAAAAGCCTGCTTCCTAGATTCAAATTCCATGAATATTATCACTTAAATACATGGATGCCCAAAGCAACCAAATGATGGATCTATCTATGGTATATAGAAACCCAATTTATTTATTTTTTTAAATTCTAGTACCTAAGAGTAAAATTATGGCTACTTTGCATCAGCAGTAATACAGCTCTTCAAATCAGTACAAGAAAAATGTTAAATTACACACACTATATATATAAAAATTAAATACACACAAAATAGATTGATATAAAAACTCTTCAAAGGGAAAATGGCAGGTAACTTAGGCTCCAAATATATGTTGTAAAACATCCATGATGCTCCTTTATGATGGGGAAAACAGAATTATCTCAATTATCCCCACCCTCTGTTTTTCCCAACATGTCCCGTGCTTTAGTAGCTAATTTAGTCTAGGACCATTGGGAGCAGGGACTTCATTTTGGTGAATCACCAAATACTTTCTCAATACCAAGTTCATAAAGTAACTGAATACTGCAAGAAAGCATTTTCATTATTTTAAAATAATCAATTAAAGTGATTTGTCCTGCAATAATAGCACCCCAAACACAAACAATACACTAGTCAGGAGAACCAGAAAGGGAAACTAACTAGAAACAAAAGGTAACATATTGAGTGCTGTTCATGAGACTCCCACAGCTCCTACTGCTTTGGGAGGGATCCCCCAAAGAGAACACATCTCTAAAGGGCACAATTCTGCCAGAGATATCGGAGTCCAGGAACAAAGTGAGTGTCTGGCTCTCCACAGGGAATGCCTGCAATCCAGACTTGAGCACAGGATTAGCCATATAGCACAAGGTGTTGCAAGGCTGTACCCATTCCCCTTCCCCATCCATGAGACTTCAAACCCCTCTACTCCAAGAAGGGCTTCCTCAGAAAGTGCATGAGTTCAACCTCATGGTAGCTTCAAAATACTCTTCTCTCTCCCATGGGAAAGGCACCACCAGCCCATCACTTATACTGTAATTCACAGGCTTATTCTGACTGTAACCTTTCAACATGTACTAAGGACTGATTGAAAGGTCCCCAAAGGGTCATCCAGTCTCAGCTGGTAATTTTAAATTCTTTTATCATACAAAGCGTCTGTTTATAGGAACTTGATAAGAGTCCACAGGCATTTTTCCTTAGTGGCAAATATGCAAACTTGGTTTTGACTTATCCCAATCTGATAAAATTCGTAGCGTATCTTTTCAAAAGCAGTCGGACAAAGCTTTCAGTGAAACAGCCACTGAATCTCAATGATCCCCCAAACCTCTTCAATTTCAGCTTTTGACAAAAGAGCAAAGGAGGCCCCACCATGTGACTTTTTCACATCATGTCTACTCTGTTCTGTACAATATTTTCCTTTGTAAAGCTGATTAAATGCAATGCAGTCCTGACTCTTTGTGAGGGATCTTGCATATTCTTATAAATCTAATTACTTGTTTTGATCTCTTAGAATTTCATTAGCATCAAGATTCACAAATGTAAAAATATTTTCCCTCGTTTATTACCAGTGTATTGTACTGAGATGATGACTGCCAACCGCCAGTTACCAAAAGGAACAAAAACTCAGCATATTTTATTGATTACTACAAATAGCAAGAGCTTATACTGTATTTATAGAGTGCTCTTCATTCTGCACAAACCAGAAGTGCTTTACACACTGATAAACTGTAGAAGATCACTACTGCCATCATGAAATATAGGCCCCATGCTGAAATACAGCAAATGTCTAATAATGCACATCAGCAGATTAGGACAGGAAGAGAGGAATGCAAAATCCATTTTAAAACATCCTTTGACACAAGAGCTCATAACTGTTCCTGTAGGGCCTTTCCACTGAATTCAGTGGACTTTGGATCAGGCCCATGAAAAGTGACCTGGGATCTTTAATGAACAGAAGTCATTTTCAACGTATCATCTATATGACTCATCTCCAACACCACATTTCTTCCTACCACCATCCTAGTAAAATGGTTCACCGATGAACTTAGAAGTGGCACCTGCTGACTCACCAACATCTGCAATCTGTTCCTGCAACACCCATGACACTCTCCAATCCATGTATCAGAGGGGTAGCAGTGTTAGTCTGGATCTGTAAAAAGCAACAGAGAGTCCTGTGGCACCTTTAAGACTAACAGATGTATTGGAGCATAAGCTTTCGCGGGTGAATGCCCACTTCGTCGGATGCATGTAATGGAAATTTCCAGGGGCAGGTATAAATATGCTGTTAGTCTTAAAGGTGCCACAGGACTCTCTGTTGCTCTCTCCAATCCATGTAATCACCCAGGGAGATGCTACTTAGTCAGTGACTTCTAATGGAGAAGATTTGGCTGGAAAGAGGTAGAGAGCTCAGCCCTAGTATTTGCTCCTTAGCTCCATCCTTGGCTCTGTGCCAGAATACGGGACACAAGATTTGTTCCTATGCACAAATTCTGCCACTGTCCAATGTTTTAAGATTTTCCAAAAAACAAGTTGGAGATTGATGTTCAACACAGTCTCAGTAATTGCCTGGCATACAGTCCTCTAGGCTGCATGAACACTGATATTTTCCGAGATTCTCCCACTGTTGCTCTAGAACCAGTAAAACTCTACTCAATGGATGCTCCAGTATAGAATGGCTGCCGGTGTTTACAACCGTGTCATCTAACCCTGCTCTGATTCATGATTCAACATCTCCTGTTAATTCAATAAAAGTATTCAAGAAAATTTTTAAGTTCAATAAGTCCTTCTGCAAAACCAGGGAAGATCAACTGGACATTCCTCAGACTTATAAGGTAAAAAGTAAGCAAAATACAGAAACCCAACAGGTCTCTTTTACATAACAATAAAAGAGCAAAAACAGACTCTAGCCTAGCTTTCTTTACACCCTTTGCAGGTCACATTTAATAATCATGCTCTGTGTTTTTCTAGTCAACTGCTATACTATACCCTGTAGCTGTAACCCATATTAGTACAGTCTGTATTTCACCCTCATTTCAGTTGGTTGCTAGGTGTCCAGTTTTCAACTAGAACATCCAGTTGAAAAGGGACCCTGGCAGCTCCGGTCAGCACTGCTGACCGGACTGTTAAAAGTCCGGTTAGTGGGGAGGAGGGGGCGGGGGGAATAAGAAGGGGGCCTGCAGCAGCTCTCTCTGTGGAGGTCGGGGGCGGTGTGAGCTCCAGCGGGCAGTGGAGGGGCTGGGAAAGGCTGCAGGCTGGGGCTGGCAGGGTTAACCCCAGGTAGCAGCCGCTGCAGTGGCCGGGGGCACCCTGCGGAATGGGCATTGTAGCCTTTAGGAAGTGCTTTCAGCCCCCTTCCTGCCTGGCCCGCTGCTCCCCGGATGGCAGGAGCAGAAAGAGGAGGCGGCCTGGCTCCCCACGGGCTGCATGCAACGGGCGGCAAGGAAGGGGGCCAGGGAGAGCTGCCACTGCCTGCCTGGTAGCCTGCTCCCCAGGTGCTGCTGCATCGGGTTGGTCTCGGAACCACATGACTAGCAGGTAAGGGGCTGTGGGCTTGTCAGTGTCCTCCCTGGGATGAATGGGCTGCGTGGAAGCATGGGGCTAAAGTTGGGCTGCTCTCCCCAGGAACGGGACGAAGCATAGTTGGGCAGCAGCTCGGTGCGGAGGCCCCAGCCAGCGGCCCGGCTGGGGGGGGGTGAAGGAGAGGGGCTGCGGGTCATTGCAAATGGCAGGGGAATGAGGAGGGGGCCTGGAGCAGCTCTTTCCCTGGAGCTGCTGGGATTTGGGCTACACTGGGGATGTAGTGAGCCAGGGCAGCAATGTATGTGTGTGTGTGTGTGTGTGTGTGTGTCAGTCACTTGCCGGGAATTCTCCACCCCCCCCCCCCCCCCGCATTCCAGAGAACAGGAAAAACTTTTGTCCTTGGTGCGCTGGCCGAGCCATGTGTCCAGGATTCATGGCAGATAGAACAGCCTCTGAGGCCCAGGAAATGCCAGGGCACTGGTGATGTGGCTGCTATTTAAGGGGCTGCCTGACATCAGGAGCCCCCATGAACCGCACCAGCCAGAACTGCCTGGAGCCTGCACCCCAAATCCCCTGCTGTGCCCCAACACCCTGCCCCAGCTTGGAACCCCCTCCCACACCTGAACTCCCTCACGGTGTCTGCACTCCCTCCCACACCCCAACCCCCTGCCCCAGCCCTGAGCCCCCTCCCACACTTCAAACCCCTTGGCCCCAGCCCTCATCCCCTCCTGCACCCCAACCCTCTGCCCCAGCCTGGTGAAAATGAGCAAGTGAGCGGGGGGGATGGGGGGCGAGAGTTAGCGAGCGATAGAGGGAGTGGGGATGGAGTGAGCAGAGGCGGGGCCTTGGACAATGGGTGGGGCCTCATGGCAGGGGCCGGGGCTAGGGTGTTCAGTTTTCTGCAATTAGAAAGTTGGCAACCCTATGATCCACTGGGGCATAACAATTTACTACTGCTATAGTACCAACTGATGGAACTACTCCTTGAGCTCAGGTGGTAGAGGTCTGCGCTGCACCACTGAAGGTTTGCTATCAACCTACACGGGAGGTCACTACACCACCACGTGTGGAACTACAGTACAATATACTTCACCACCACTTCTGGTGAGTATTCACGCTCAGTTTTTCAATCGGGCCTATGGGAGTTAGTCACCCAACTGCCACTGAAGGTCAATGGGAGTTAAGCGCTCAATCCCCTTCCTTTGAAAATCCCAGCTTTAAGTGTTAATGCGTAAGAAGTGTCAAGTGTGTACTTATTCAGGGCCTGCTCTAACTCCCATTATGAAGTCAATGAGAGTCTTTTCATTGACTTCAATGGGATTGCATGCAGGTTTAAAATAGCACTGCTGCAGACTTTTGCAGCAAGCATTATTACAAGTCTCTCTTCAGCTCCCTGTAGTGATTCACAATGCATTTTAGTTTGACTGATGAAACATTTACTGCTAGCTAATGAAATAAATTAACACCCCTTAGCATCAAAAAGCAGTTTTCACATATCATATTAATGGTTATTCCCTGACTGGCTCTGCCATGCAAAGCAAAGGCCTGCAGCAAGTGATGAAGAGAGCAAAGGGGATAAGAATGTAGTCTGGAAGATGGCCTAGGGAGATTTTCAGAATCTGATTTAGGAGATGGAAAGAGTAAAGAACACATGGACGAGTGCCAAGTAGGAAGAGGGGGATTGAGTGTCTGAATGGGGGAAAAGGAGTTTGATATTCTGAACTGGGGGGCAGGGAACAGGAAATATGTCTGTAGGATATAGGGGGTAGGTCAGTATAAGTGAAGGGATTAGGAGTCCAGGATAGGTAGAACCGTGTAGTTTGAGGAGGAGAAAAAAAGAAACGAGACTCAGGCAGGAATTGATTGGAATGTAAGGAGCAAGTGGGATGAGGCCTGTGCTGCCCAGAGGATCTAAAGTTCAGCTGGATGGAAAGTCACTGATTGCAAGAAGGGAGAAATGTGCAGTTCAGACCTCCGTGGATCAATACCCTTGCTGAGGAAATCACCTCAAGGTTGATTTATAGGCATTTACTGTTTCCTGGAGAGATCTATACATGGCTGGGTGCAGAAGGTTCTAAAATCTTGGTAATCTCAGCATTTTATGGAAAATAACCTTTCCTTATTTGTACTCCTGGGATGTACTGTCTCCAGGATTTGATACTTACAGATGCCAGATTATACCCGTCAATGCCTGATGGCCTCTGATAATATTTTGTGAATTGTCTGCTTTTTACCCATCCCAAAGAGCAGTTGCTACACTGAATAAACGCTGAAACCTTTGTTAAGAGCTGTAGAGGATGACCCGCCTATGCTGAAATAATATACTTTAAATTTTGGTACCTCTAATACCTGCTGCGTTCAGCCTGGATTTTACCCAAGATTTATACACGGCTGCTGGTTTATATCTGGAGGGGAACATATAGATAGGACTGACATGTTTGTGACCAAAATCAGCAACACTGGGACAGTCTCGGTTTCAATTCTATCCGATACCAGACAATTCCAACCTTTAAATGTCTCTTTATCCAGAATTCAAATACTTTAACAAGTTTTTACACCCTGGAACATCAGAAGAATGGGAGAAGTAGGCCTGAGTGAACGATTCACGTATGCAGTGTTGTGGCCTTGTTTGTCACAGGATATTAGAGAGACAAGGTGGATGAGATAATATCTTTTATTGGACCAGCTTCTGTTGCTGAAAGAGACAAGCTTTTGAGGAAGTTTGACAGCTTGAAGAAGTCCATTGTAAAGTCTTCTTTGGGACCTGAAGAGCTCTGCACAGCTTGAAAGCTTGTCTCTTTCACCAACAGAAGTTGGTCCAATAAAAGATATTACCTCACCCACCTTGTGTCTCGGCATAATTCATATCAGATCATTTATTCAATGAATTTAGCTTCTTTCTGGGTATGATTTGTTCACATGCAGCATGTCACTTTCGCAAACGCATTTATTATTCAACATTATTTGCAGAATAAATATCTATGATTAAGGTTTGGTCTTTAGATTCTTCACAGGCAGTTTGCATCTGATATTTCAAATTGCAGCTGTGGTGGCGATTTTTGTTTAGTTTAGATACATAGATCACACTGCGGTGTTTCTATTTGCTGGCTGGACAAATATATCTTTTAGGATCTGTTTCTTATATGAATATTCATGATTAGGTGTTCAAAACTTGCTTTCTGCAAAAAAAATGCACGTTTAAAATGTAATGCTTAGTCTAACTCATTCACTAGAATATTTATATGAAGTGAACACAAAAGGGCTGTGATTACAGCCAAAGTAAATTCAGTTTTTTATTTGAACAAATAGCTGTGGACCCTTTCGATGTATGTGTCCAGCAATAGCAAGAAGACAAGGAAATTTTAGCTGCCAAGTATCTACTACTGCCAGAATCAGTTCTGTCAATACTTGTTCCTGCAAGCATATTAACATTACTTTCAGGTCCAAATATGAATCATACAACAGTATTCTAGACATTTTAAAAGGAACCTGACCAAAATATTGAATTTCCCACAGACGTACATTGGAGAATAAAGTTGTCAAAGCTAAGACACACACATTTTGACCATGATACTAAAGCTACACTTATTGACCTTTTATGCAAAATAGTCCATGAACAAAATTTAATCATTCAAAAAGCTACTGTTATCTCTTAAACCTGCTGAGAAAGCGACTGATTAATGGCCTGTCTGCACTAAAATTACAGCCAAGTCACAGGAAAAATCTTCTAGAGTACATGGCCTAATTCTGATCTCATTTACACAAGTGAAAGGACATTGGCTTCACTGCTGTAACTCCCAGTTCTCACTACTGTGGGAGCAGAATCAGGTCTATAATGCTGAGAGAATAACTGCATTCTGTACTCTGGTAACAGTCAGAGAATTTATTTTACATCTCTATATGCCTTTAGATAGGCAGTATTCTTGCTAATAGACAATGGGCTCATTTTTCTTTTGACTAAGGGCTGGTCCACACTGGGGCGGGGGATCGATCTAGGAAACGCAACTTCAGCTACGAGAATAGCGTAGCTGAAGTCGACGTTTCCTAGATCAAACTAAGTTTACTTACTGCGGGTCCACGCGGCGCAGGCAAGCTCCCCCGTCGACAGCGCTTCCTCCTCTCGGCGAGCAGGAGTTCCGCAGTCGATGGGGGAGCGCTTCTGGGACCAATTTATCGCGTCCAGATGAGACGCGATAAATCGATCCCAGAAGATCGATCTCTACCCGCCGAATCGGGCGGGTAGTGTGGACCTACCCTAAGTGATATTTGTTAAGTTCCTCTGTATCCATTGTAAAACTTTAGAATGCCAGACTTCACAATAGATGTGTCACAGGTCTGATGTTTTGGAACAGTCCTAGGAAGGACTCTTTTAGCTTGCCAGACCCCCTTAGGGTCTCACTCTTTCGCTAGGGTAAACCACTCTGCTACACCACCTTCTTGGACCAAACCTCTGCGCCTTCAGCACCCCTGCTTCACACCACAAGCTCCCTTCAGCAAGTCCCCCTGAGACAGGCACCTGAGGGAGATTTGTGCCCCGAAAGGGAGCAATGCATCCCACCTTCAGCATCTGCAGTGACTCTCAGCCAGTGTTGTAAAAGCAGAAGGGTTTATTAGTCAACTGGAACACAGCACACGAAGTCCTTCGTTAGCATAGAGAGAAGAAAGTTACAGCATGGTCCATTCTGGTTACCCACAGCCCCTGCCAAGCAGTGTCTCACCTTGGCTCCCGCTCTATACCTCAGTCTCCCTTGTTCCAGTTCCTAGGCCAGTCCCAGCTGGCCCCTCCTCAGTCCCTCGTTCTCAGTTGGTCAAACACGGCTGGCTTCCTGTGGAGGTGGGCCCTCCATGGTCGTTAGTTGCTAGGTAGCAAGTGTCCTGGTGTTTGGATTTGCCATTGTCTTCATGGATGCTCCACTGAACCCCAGACAGCTATGCATCAGTCTCACCTGTGTTGTAGCCTGTCCCGAGAGTGAACAGCCTTTTCCCACCACCTAGTTAACCATGCAGCATATAGGGGAAACTGAGGCACAATATTCATACAAATTACAGACAATTCCCACTCTGTCACAGTATGTTATGGTATTTTACTTGTTTATGATGAAATCTGGCGGTTTTCCTCAAGTAAATAGTGGTCTCTTCAGTTGTCAAGAGAATGGAAGGTTTTGTGGTCAAGGAGCTAGACTGGGAATCATTTCCAGCTTTGCCACAAACTTCCTGTGTGACCTTGTGTCAATTACTTCTTCTCTCTGTGCCTTAGTTCCCACTCTATAAAATGGAGAGGACAATACTTTCCCCCCCACACACACCCTCCGTCAGGTTTGTCTGTTTAGGAGCGTAAGCTCTTTGCAGCAGGGATTGTCTCTATGTGCTTGTACAACGCCTAGCACAATGGGGCCCTGATATCAGTTGGGACCTCTATGCCAGTGGTTCTCAAACTTATTTGATCATGTCCACCTTCTTTGTGTCTGTGTGGAAAAAGGGGGGCTAGTACAGATACCGATAAAAAAATATTAAAAACAGTAATGCATTGATTCAAACAGAGCCATTTAAGTATACAGAAATGTAAATTTTAAGTGAGATACTGCTTACTGGTATCACACTAGTTACTAGTGTGATGAGTGCGCCTGTTCTTTGGAGCAGAGCAATTCCATCCTGGGTTGGATGCCTGAGACAGCTATCTGGAGATCCCCTTCTACCTTCAATTAAATGTGCACACCATGTCGTAGCCAACAGATTAATGTACAGATGGCAACGACTTTGTATAATGCTATGCAAGCTTAACAGAAGTCCGTCAAAATGCACAGTGCCATCTAGAGTCAAATGCACTGCGCCATCTGAGGACCTGATATGTCTCAGCTTTGCTAGTTATTCATTGCTGTGGGTAAAATGTGCACAGTACGATTATTTTCCCCTTAAAGCTTCTCATGCCCTCCCTCCCTCCCCCCCGCAAGGGAGTGCGCCTCCCCATTTGAGAACCTCTGCTCTATGCAACAACCACCTCTTGGTGCCTCAGTGCCCCATCTGTAAAATGGTAATAGTAATACTTCCTTGTCTTCCAGGGGTGTGCAGAATCTAAATTCACCAATGGTTGTGAGGCTCAGGCACTGTAGTGATGAGAATTATAGATAAATCTATGAATAATGAAAAATAAAACATACATGTAATTTTTAACCTTCTCTGAACTTGTTGCTATTAAACTATTGTCTAAACATATGAACATCTTTATACTTAACATTCGTAACAGCTGTATCACTGGCCTCTAACAGTACGAAACCCTTAGAGCTGTACAGAGAGTATCAGCCTTTGCAACATTCCCTGTCATATAAGCCTCAGGAACCTTTGTAAACCCAGACTGACAGCATAGCTCAAAAATGCACTGCTCAAATCTATTTTTACCAATTTGTCTTCTCTTTGTATTCTGACCTCTCACTGTCCATTCTGAATGGCTGTGCCACCTTGAAACTGTTCAATAGTTTTAGATTGAAGACCAGTCAAAAGACCCCAAATGGCTTCTTTCTAGTGCCAACACAGAACAGAGCCATCCTGCAGCTAGGGATATTGATCCTAGCACATCTAAAGTCTGTGATTCTAGACTCGGACATTTCTTCTTCCAAAGCCTTTGAAGTTTATATATTTCAGCCTGTTTGAGGAGATATCTTATGAAACAAAGTTTGAGTGAAATATAGCCTGGGCCTCTAAGTACAGATAGGGCCAAATTAACAATCAGAATTCAACAAATAACAGCAGAGGTGAATTTGGCTCTCCAGATGTAACTGGACCCACAAACCCTGGAGCACACTACTGGGCCTGGTGCTGTATTTGACTTGTTAATTGGGAGTGGTAATGTTGATAGCTCTGAAGGAGGAGTTTGAAATGCTATGGCCAATTTTCCTTACTTACGCCATATTTAGGTTCTTAAATCCACACTTGGGCACTTAGCCTGAGTTTCACAGGTGCTGAGAACACTGACTTGCCAATGAAGTCAGTGGGAGCTACAGGTAGTTGCACCCCTGAAAATCAAGCCACTTTTGTTTAAGCTAAATTATGGTAATTGCAGCAGGGTGTGATTGAGGGGAAGAGGGAGTAGTGGAGAGATGAAAGCGCCATCTCCCCACATGCCAGCAGGATTATGCTATGGTAATGCTGCTATACATGGAGTATAGGGGTATCAACTCCTACTGCCCAGTGCTTTCCTCCGGGGGCCGGGGGCATCCAGTTCCTCCCTCTCCTCCCCAATACAGCTCAGTATTGGCATAACTGAGCCCAATGTGTCATTTCCTACCAACAGAATTAGCTATTCTTATAATTGTAGCAATCTGTCTCCATTCTGCAAAAAGCAAGCAGTCATCAACATTTATCTTAGCACAAAGCTACTTGCAGAAAGCAATGAGATAGAACAGTGGATTTAGAAGACAGTGCAATATTCAAAGTTTAATAGAGAACAAAGAATGTAGTGGACCCCTATGCCGTGTATCTTGTCTTTTTTTAAAAATGTATTTTGAAGTTGACTTATTTATTCCCACTTTCTGTTTACGAATATTTCAGTATATGTAAAAAAAAAAACTGTAAATCAACACCACAGGAAAAAAAATGAGATCTCATTGAGTCTCAGTCTGACCTTCTCGATGTTAATCAGGAATAACTCCATCAAAGCAAATGTCGGGCTGACATAAGCGAAATATAATTGAAATAAGAATCGGGCCCAATGAGAGCAATATCCCCGCAAAAGCTGTTTGGCTGCAACTAGCCAAATACTTATCAAAATCTGAAGAGCAGGAGGTACAATGGCTCCTAATGGAAGAGCATGATTAATTTGCGGAATGTATAGTTGAGTTATTTACTGCACCACAGGGATCTGCCCTAGTATTCAGTCGTACTGCAGCACTAGATTACATTTCTGTTGCTTAAGAACTAGAAAGACAAAAATAAGCTCAAACGATACTTTGTCTGCATTATAACTAGCTCCAAGGCAAGCCCTTTGTTATTTCCATGTTATGCTAAAATGAGCAACGGATGGACTATCATTGCACTCTGACAACACTTCCCCAGGCTGGTCTAATAATTAAAAATAAATCCAACACCACCTGACACCATTTACACAATGTTAGTCACTGCAAAAGCTTTGAAGACCTTATTCTCGTCTTTAATATTAATTTTAAAATGCAACAGATTTCCCTTATTTCCACTACACAAGTCTTTTCGCTGATTCTCGGGAACTTTGCAGAGGGGGAACAAATTAATCAAGACCCCCACAGGAGTCATGGTCTCCCAACCCCGACTCTGCATACAGTGCTGGCAAGGGAGCAGGACCAGAAAGATCTGTAGAGGCCAGAGATCCCCACCAGAGACACATGGGGGTGGGGTACTTTTCCTTCATGCTCTTCTCAGCATGCATTTCCCTCAGTTCCCTCTCCCATAGGCCACGCCGTTACCTATTACCAAGCAGTTCCTGTGCTGTGTGACCATTAGGATGGGGCTCACAGCACATGCAGCAGGAGTTAATGCTACTTTAGGCAGTGCTGACCCATACAGGTTTTTAACATGGACATGGATCAGCACTAGAAGTGAAACCTGCTTCCTCAGTGTGTTTTTCCAGACGCTTCCCTACTACTTCCTGACCATGTCCTCTCTTGCCCACAAAGCCCAAGAGCCTCGATGATTTGTTGAAGAGGGTCTAGAAGCCACCATGAGATTGGTCCTGCTTTGAGCAGGGGGTTGGACTAGATGACCTCCTGAGGTCCCTTCTAACCCTGATATTCTATGATCTCTCACTCCTTTAGAGACACAGAGCACTGCACTTTCTCCTGTGTCCAGGACCCCAAGGCTTTCATGCAATTTTTGCTCTTGCACAGTGAAGAGGAACATAGAAGATGCTTTTTATATATATATATATATATATATATATATATATATATATATATATATATATATATATATATATTATATTATATTATATTATATTACTTCTCAAAGCTTTCATTTACAGGCATTTCAAGTGTTAATACACTGAAAAAAGACTAGAATTGAAATAAACTAAAATAAATGCATGGGATTGTGACTAGCCAGAGTCCCTTCTCGGTCTTCAGCACAAACCCACAGCTATTGTCCAAAATTCACTCTTCCTTCCTCTTTGCCTTTTGTTCTTAAATTAAAAGAAGGTATCAGTCTGAGCTTCCTTCCCAGCTAGCTATTAACATTTTTCCTTGTAAAACTTCTTGTTTCATTGCTTAGTTCTTCCTATGTCAGACCAGTTTGACCTGGTCTGGCTGCCAGGATGAGTCCTCAGAAGTGCCCTATCTCTCCATTCAGAGTCCTAGAATCTGACAGCCTGTCAAAAAGTAATGAAAGATTGCTTATTGGTAGTTCCATTTATCACAGTTCTCCCTCCTCCATTCTACCCAGCAACAGCAATTACAGACACCTTTATGGCTATGTGTACCAAGAAGCAAGCATGCAAGATCATAAGAACATAAGAATGTCCATACTGGGTCAGACCAAAGGTCCATCTAGCCCAGTATCCTGTCTTCAGACAGTTGCCAATGCCAGGTGCCCCAGAGGGAATGAATAGAACAGGTTATCATCAAGGGGTCCATCCTGTCACCCATTCCCAGCTTCTAGCAAACAGAGACTAGGGACACCAGTCTCTGCTCATCCTGGCTAATAGGCATTGATGGACCTATCCTCCATGAACTTATGTCGTTCTTTTTTGAACCCTGTTATAGTCTTGGCCTTCACAACATGCTCTGGCAAATTGTTCCACAGGTTCACTGTGCGTTGTGTGAAAAAAATACTTCCTTTTGTTTGTTTTAAACATGTTGCCTATTAATTTCATTTGGTGGCCCCTACTTCTTGTGTTATGAGAAGGAGTGAATAACACTTCCTTATTTACTTTCTCCACACCAGTCATGATTTTATAGACCTCTATCTATAAAATATAAAACCTCTATCTATATCCCCCCTTAGTCGTCTCTTTTCCAAGCTGAAAAGACCCAGTCTAATCTCTCCTCATACAGCAGTCGTTCCATACCCCTAATAATTTTTGTTGCTCTTTTCTGAATCTTTTCCAAGTCCAATATATAATTTTTGAGATGGGGAGACCACATCTTCACGCAGTATTCAAGATGTGGGCATATCATGGATTTATAGAGGCAATATGATATTTTCTGCCTTATTATCTATCCCTTTCTTAAGGAGTCCCAACATTCTGTTTGCTTTTTTGACTGCCGCTGCACATTGAGTGGATGTTTTCAGAGAACTATCCATAATGACTCTAAGATCTCTTTCTTGAGTGGTAACAGCTAATTTAGACCCCATCATTTTATATGTATAGTTGGGAATATGCTTTCCAATGTGCATTACTTTGCATTTATCAACACTGAATTTCATCTGCCATTTTGTTGCCCAGTCACCCAGTTTTGAGAGATTTTTTTGTAGCTCTTCAGTCTTCCTGGGACTTAACTATCTTGAGTAGTTTTGTATCATCTGCAAATTTTGCCACCTCACTCTTTACCCCTTTTTTCCAGATAATTTATGAATATGTTAAATAGGACTGGGCCCAATACAGACCCCTGGGGGACACCACTATTTACCTTTCTCCATTCTGAAAACTGACCATTTATTCCCCCGCTTTGTTTCCTATCTTTTAACCAGTTACCAATTCATGAGAGAACCTTCCCTCTTATCCCATGACTGCTTATTTTGCTTAAGAGCCTTTGGTGAGGGACCTTGTCAAAGGCTTTCTGAAAATCTAAATACACTATATCCCTGGATCCCCCTTGTCCACATGCTTGTTGACCCCCTCAAAGAATTCTAGAAGATTGGTGAGGCATGATTTCCCTATACAAAAACCATGTTGACTATTCCCCAACAAATTATGTTCATCTATGTGTCTGACAATTTTGTTCTTTACTATAGATTCAACCAATTTGCCCGGTACTGAAATCATACTTACAGGCCTGTAATTGCCGGAGTCTCCTCTGGAGCCATTAAAAATTGGCATCACATTAGCTATCCTCCAGTCATTTGGTACAGAAGCTGATTTAAATGATAGGTTACAAACCACAGTTAGTAACTGCAATTTCACATTTGAGTTCCTTCAGAACTCGAGTGAATACCATCTGGTCATGGTGACTTATTACTGTTTAGTTTATCAATTTGTTCCAAAACCTCCTCTAATGACACCACAATCTGGGACAGTTCCTCAGATTTGTCACCTAAAAAGAATGGCTCAGTTTGGGAATCTCTCTCGCATCCTCAACCGTGAAGACCGATTAAATGAATTCTTTGCATTTCTCCGCAATGGCTTTATCATCCTTGAGTGCTCCTTTATCATCTCGATTGTCCAGTGGCCCCATTGGTTGTTTAACAGGCTTCCTGCTTCTGATATACTTTTTAAAAAAATGCTATTACTTTTTGAGTCTCTAGCTGTTCTTCAAATTCTTTTTTGGCCTTCCTAAGAATATTTTTACACTTCATTTGCCAGAGTTTATGCTCCTTTCTATTTTCCTCATTAGGATTTAACTTCCACTTTTTAAAGGATGCCTTTTTGCCTCTCACTGTTTCTTTTACTTTGTTGTTTAGCCACGGTGTCTCTTTGGTTCTCTATGTTTTTTAATTTGGGGTATACATTTAAGTTGAGCCTCTATTATGGTGTCTTTAAAAAGTTTCCATGCAGCTTGCAGGGAATTCACCTTTGGTGCTACACCTTTTAATTTCTGTTTAACCAACCTCCTCATTTTTGTGTAGTTCCCCTTTCTGAAATTAAATGCTACAGTGTTAGGCTGCCGTGGTGTTTTTCCCACCACAGGGATGTTAAATTGAATTATATTATGGTCACTATTACCAAGCGGTCCAGCTATATTCACCTCTTGGACCTGATCCTGTGCTCCACTTAGGACTAAATCAAGAATTGCCTCTCCTCTTGTGGGTTCCAGGACTAGCTGCTCCAAAGAAGCAGTCATTTAAGGTGTCAAGAAACTATCGCTGCATCCCGTCCCGAGGTGATATGTACCCAGTCAATAAGGGGATAGTTAAAATCCCCCATTATTGAGGTTTTTTTTATTTTAATAGCCTCTCTAATCTCCCTGAGAATTTCACAGTCACTATCACCATCCTGGTCAGGTGGTCTGTAATATATCCCTACTGCTATATTCTTATTATTCAAGTATGGAATTACTATCCATAGAGATCCTATGGTACAGTTTGGTTCATTTAATATTTTTACTTCATTTGATTCTATGCTTTCTTTCACATATAGTGCCACTCCCCCACCAGCATGACCTGTTCTGTCCTTCCGATTATTTTTTACCCTGGTATTACCATGTCCCATTAATTATCCTCATTCCACCAAGTTTCTGTGATGCCTATTATATCAGTAGCCTCATTTAATATGAGGCACTCTAGTTCACCCATCTTATTATTTAGACTTCTAACACTGGTATACAAGCACTTTAAAAACTTGCCACTTTTTAGCTGCCTGCCATTACATGATGTAATTGAATGGGACTTTTTTTCATTTGACTGTTTCTCATCAGATCCCACCTGTATGTTATCAGTCAAAACTATTATATAATCAGCAATCCACCCACTTCCTTTCAAGTTAGAGATTCCCAGAATGCAGTAATAGATAAAGCAGAGAGAAGACTCGAAGTGATATTCCTTGATATGAGCAGAAAAGATGCAGAATGGCAGAACACAGGACAACTATCTAGGTAGTAGCTGGCTCCCATCACCATAGTATCTCTGTGCCCGATGATAAAAAATTACCACCAGTGAGTAGTTTCTCTCTATCATGCGTTATTTTTCCCATCCTATCCAGCAACAGCAGTTGTCAGAAAGAGTGATCCAAAGACTTAACTTACAGTGGCACTCAGTGTACCTTCTATCTGACAATCAGCAGCAGCACAGGATAGATCCTGATTAAGGTAGAGATGACAAAATGGCTGCCTCACAAATTCTAGCATCAGATCCTTC
This sequence comes from Emys orbicularis, assembly GCF_028017835.1. Lineage (NCBI taxonomy): Eukaryota > Metazoa > Chordata > Testudines > Emydidae > Emys > Emys orbicularis. The sequence continues at coordinate 25,904,053 of NC_088683.1, read as the reverse complement.
TGCCCTGTGAGCACAAGTTTCAATGCCTCTTACAGAATGGTTTACAAGCTGATACACAACTCTTATCATTGACAAATGTGCAACGAAGAGATTGTCACAAATCCAGTCATTTTATTTTTGCTCTCAATGGAAATGCCACTACTATGAAAAACCAAAATGTCTGATACCCAAGAACCTTGCACCCATTTTCTTTATATCAGTGAAAGATTTGTTCAACTTTATATTTGTGCTCAAGATTTCCAAATGGCATTTTAAACAACAATAAGGGTCATAGGAGTTAGAGGATTTTAATAGATGTTTACCATCTGTTGTACGCAAGTGGGAAGACAGGATATAATCCCACAATAAGAGATATTATCAACTATTGAACAGCCTACATTAATAATTAACTGATCGAGACTAATGTGAGAGAAATTGATTTTAAATGGTTGCCCAAGTGTTAATTTTGATATTCCGATAAAATTTCATGCAGATCTTCGCAAATTTACATACTTGAAAACTCACAGTAGTTCTGATAAGAAGAAAAAAAATGGTTGCGGTGCAGCAAGATTAACTCCAACACATGGGAGAGGATAGCTGGCATGAGACAAGAGCAAACACTTCCATGTACTGATCACAGTGAAGAATCAAGATATTCAAGTGAGACTGCGGGACAATAATGACAAATAAAATCCTTTTAAGTACTCAAAAAAGGAGGCGCACACAACAATTAGCAATAACCTTTGGTTTCAATTCCTGGTAGCCATACATTATTATACAGTCACAAATCTCATGGACTCATGACCCTAGGCTGGTTTAAACACAATGCATTGCAAAAAGATCAGACCTGCATCAACAGTAGCAAGGGAGTTACTCCTTATGCCTATAAACTGCCATAGCAGATGTTGCATCAGATTGGCTAGGCTTACTGTGAAATTTAATGTTCCTTGTTTTATCCCAGAAAAATATCACCAAAGGTAGAGAGTAGTTAAATTAGCAGATCACACAAGAATACACTATAGGAAATACAGTAAAGATGATGTATCTAATCTCAATTGATAGTCAAAGAAATCAGTGGCAAAATTCCCATTAATTTAATTGGGACTAGGATTTGCCCTAAAACAAGCAGCTAGGAATGAGGGAGGGGAGAGCTACAGACATGAGGCTGGAAAGAATCCCAGATCTATTACAGGCATGAGTCTTCAGGAATTCCCTGCTGTTATTGCACCTCTGATCTACAGACAAGGATAGTGGACTGCTAAACGGATTGGGGAATAACCACCATTCAATCCGTTTAGCAGTCCACTATCCTTGTCTATTCTCCATCACTTTCCTCCCAGACCGGCTGTGAGGACGTAGAGAGAGATTCCAGTGGAGTTGGATAAAAGGGGGTTACATCCTGCCGCAGGCTCCAGAATTAATTTTGTCCCACTTCCTCCTTCCCCCAACATGTTCCATACCTATTCCAGTACATCTGAAGCCCTCAGCAGCTTTGCAGGAGGGGACAGGGTTTTCCTTAAAGGAATAATGCAGCGGTTCTCAAACTATGGGTCAGGACCCCAAAGTGGGTCACAACCCCATTTTAATGGGCTCACCAGGGCTGCTGTTAGACTTGCTGGGCTCAGGGCCGAAGTCCAAGCCGAAGCGGAAGCCCGAGGGCTTCAGCCCTGGGTGGCGGGGCATAGGATACAGGCCCCCCGCCTGGAGCTGAAGCCCTTGGGCTTCGGCTTTGTGCCCCCCTGCCGGAGGACTCGGGCTTTGGCCTTCCCACCTGGGGCGGGGGGACTCGGGAGGGGGAGCTTAGGCTTTGGTCCCCTCCTGGCGTCATGTAGTAATTTTTGTTGTCAGAAGGAGGTCATGGTGCAATGAAGTTTGAGAACCCCTGGAATAATGAGATCAAGTGAAGGATCAGTTTAATATCTGCTACACCTCTCTGGGGTATCCAACCATCCTGCCCTTTCAGGGGGATGGATTTGATGACCAAATAGTCTTCTAAGGTTTAATACAAATCCTGTTTCCAATATCCTAAATTAGCTAGAGGCGATGAGGCTCAACCCAAGTTTAGCTGGTGATTACCGCAGTCTGTATAGATTCATTATCTTTCTTTGCCTGTAGTCAGGTTGTTAATTCTGACCCTCTCATCTCATAATTTTAATGTACCCAAAGCAAACAACAATCTAGGTGCTTAGGCGCAGAAAACTGAGCAATACTCTGCAATGGTGGTTTTCACAATGATTTAAATTCCCACGATTAAAAAAAAAAAAAAAAAAAAACAGCAAGGGTCAGAGACAAACTAGACATTGCAAGTTATCTGCTACATGTTTTAAATGGAAGCTCTTTGCTGCCCTCTATAGATCTAACCAATAACTGCACATTAGATAATTGACAGATTTTATTCTATTTCTTTTCCTCACATTTACACCCAGGTCTAGTCTTTAATCAGCAATAAAAGGCACTCAAAACTGTAGAATTTTCAGCAAACGAAAGTAATCTTGAGGGTCAGGTTCCATGTTCCCTTCCCAAACTGAAACCCTCACCTAAGCCAGGTCCCCTGAGGCTTGATCCTGCTCCATTACAATCAGCACACATTTTGATACTGATTTCAAAAGGAACAGAATCTGACCCATACACCTAATAAATAATGTTATAGAGTGCAAAATACATAAACATACACCCCAAATCTCAGCTTTCTATCTAGGTACTTCTAATGCTCCCATCACTGTAATATCAAAATAATAGGCCTCTACTTTCAAAAAACAGCATAAAAGGGAGCGTGTGCTGAATAAAGGAAGATTGTAACAATTTCCCCAGAATAATCATCTTTATAACCCCCTTCTTTTTCACTTCAGTCCTGCCTCTGACTCAGACTCCCTCTGTGACCTTGGTCAAAATAAATTATCTACTGTTCCTCACAGGGTGTTGCAGAGATTAACATTTGTAAAGCGCTTTGAAGCTGAAAAAAGTGTGAAGTATTATTATTACACCTGAAACACTTAGTAGAGTAGGTATTCAAAACACGCCTGATCTCAAACTTAAATAAGAATTTAAGGACCTGCAGGAATAATCTGCTTTAAGTAAAAGGCCTTGTCTTTAAAAAAAAAAAAAAAAAAAAAGTGTTTGTTTTAGGATAGCCCTGACTACACTCCTCTCCTTGCCTTTGAGAAGACTGCCAAGGCAACAGTCAGGGCAGAACTTATCCACGTTGTCTTTAAAGGATCAAATGGAGGTTCCAAAAGCGTTTTTTCATTACCACGAAGTCCTAGGATAGAAAAGCTTTCTTTTGCTCTTAGGAAGCATTTGTCAGAGTAAGCACTAATTTGTAATGTGTATTGCTGCACATAGATGCTTCAGGGATAGGAACTTTTGAAATACAGTGAGGGGTGAGACTGGAGGTGCATAGCTGGGAGTGGTTTTATGATATTTGTTTGCTAAGCTGAATATCCTATATGTTGAGAATCAGATTCTGTTCCCAACTCTGCTTCTGGCTTGTTCTGTAACCTTGATTTTAATTATTTAAAAATTTTAATAGTGCCTCAGTTTCCCCATTGGGAAAACAGGATAATATTTCAAAATTGTAAAGTGTTTTGAGATTTTTAAGTGACAGGCAGCGTTTAATACAAAGTATCTTTAGTTACAGATTCAGTAATTTAAGATGTATCCTTTTTCTTGTAGGCATGGTGATAAAGTTTAATTTTGGGGAGCGATGCTACTGGCTAATGCTGTCTGCATACAGGTCAGACACACTTTTCCCTTTGGTCAATTTTTAGGCTTACTAGATGGTAGTGTTTCCAAAATGTACATATAAATATTCCACAGTAATATGAGTGTCTCAAGCCAAATCTCCCAAGGATGCTGTATGTCTCTTACCTCCTGCTACAAAAAAACAAAACAAAACAGAAAAACACCTTAAAGAAATTTTCCTGTAATTTAGACATACAGATGTAAGGAGAATTTTTTAAACCAAACAACCTTTCTAGAAAAGCTTTCATTAGTTTTAATTTCAGTAAAATAAACATCTTGTTTGGATTTAAACATCCTCCTGCAAGTCAAACACTGCAGAATGCTAATACATAACCTGAATGTCAAATGACCAGAAAGAAGACCATGAGCCTGAGTCACCACTGCCTCACTCCAGTCTTGTGATGTTTTAACTCCAGAACAAAGTTATGCTGATAAAAGCTGGAGCTGTGTAGGGGTGTATCAAGCTCTCTGCTATAAACAAACATGAAAATGACAAGCATGTATTCACTGTCCAAATCTGAAAAGGAAACAAACATTATAAATAGTGACACAAGATTTTAAGGGGTTGTCAGTAACATGGGAAAGAATTTAATTTCAAATGCAGAAGGCTCAGTATTCTAGCACTTTGAGCATTTATTTTCAGCTATGTAAAGCAAAATGGTAAAAGATTCTAGCATTCTCATTTGGTAGCACTTTTCTACAGGTGTCAATGACTACATAAGGGCTAAGGAAGTGAAGAATCAGGTACACTAACTGTAAATTTGACAGTAGTTTTGACTCTGTCTTTCTCGTGTTGCAGTAGTGAATTTTCTGTTTGCATACAAACTTTATTTATTAAAAACTGCAAGCAGCATGTACACCATCTTACACAAGCTTTTGTAGCTGAACCCCCTTGAGGAAGACTCAGGAAACTTGATAACAAAAGGTAATGTTTATTTCCCTCACTCTTCCACACAGTCCACATTCTTCCCTTCCTTCTCCTCCCTTGGTACATCTTGGGAATTGTAGTTCCTGGACTCAAAGCTACAGGAACCAATTTACAGACCCAAACTGGGGTAGCTATCTGAATCTAACTAGATACAACACACCCTTCCCCTTTAGAATAAACCATTGTAAAACTTTAAACAGTTACTTCCAAATTAACACTTGAGTCTGGTAACAATCTTCCAATCTTTTAGACAGTCTCCTTTGTTCTCATGCTCCTCCTAATACCTTGAGAGACAGGAACGAGACTTGGCGGTGGAGCAATTCCTTCTACCATCACCACTCTCTGTCATTGACGTTCTCTGGTCCAAGGCAGAAATCGACTCATCTTCAGCTGCTGGTTGAGGAGTTCCAGATAATCTATGATGAGTTCCATTGAATCTATCTCCCCTTGTAAGTATTCTCACACTTCTTATCAAACTGTCTGTACTGAGCTATCTTGATTATCACTTCAAAAGTTTTTTTCTCTTACTTAATTGGCCTCTCAGAGTTGGTAAGACAACTCCCACCTGTTCATGCTCTCTGTATGTGTGTATATATATCTCCTCAATATATGTTCCACTCTATATGCATCCGAAGAAGTGGGCTGTAGCCCACGAAAACTTATGCTCTAATAAATTTGTTAGTCTCTAAGGTGCCACAAGTACTCCAGTTCTTTTTGAAGATAATCTTAATACATCAGAACCTCCTCGGATTTCTGGACAAATATCTTGAACGTCCTTTTGTGACTCTTTGTGGCAGTTTCACACAAACAAAATCTCCAATTAGAAACTTGAGGTTTAGCACCTTTCTTACAATCTACGTAATGTCTGTATATCTCCTGTTTGTTCTTAACATGCTCATGAATAAATTCACTGGAAAGTTTGGTTGAAAAAGGAGAACGTGTAAGCCCTTGACAGGTAGTAAATTGTGTATGTCCTTGCACCTTCTTAAGGGTTAAAAGAGTGATACTCCTGCTGAGTGTGGAGTGATTCTGTAAGCAAACAATGTTTCACATAAAACTTCTTTCCATAGTCTCACTTGCAAACTGGTAATTGCAAATTTTCTTGCACTAGAACGTTCATTCTCTCAACTAGACCATTAGCTCTTGGATAGTATAAAGGAATTGTTGTGCTTGATACTATTGCTGCTGAGGTAGCATTGCATTTCAACTGCGGTCAATTGCATTCCATTGTCAGTTACCACTTTCTTGGGAAATCCTAAGGCAAAACCCACTGATGACCTGAACTTAATCATTATTTCAGAGGTAAACTTTCCAAAGAATGTAACTTCCGGCCACTTTGAATGGCAGTCTAGCATTAGTATGGCAAACATTTGCATAACAGGTTGATCTTCAAAATGATCCCATTATGTCAAGAGCCAGTTTCTCTCAGACAATTGGGATAATCAACTGGTGAGAAAGAGATACTGAAGATTTTCTGTGACTTATCACTACTAGCATAAGCCAGGCAATTCTTCATTATTTCCTCAACCTGCTTGCAGTCCTCTTTTGATTAGATTCACTCCAAATAGCCTTAATGTACGAGGCGAATCAATCATTTTCTCAGAAGTGCACGCACAACAGGACGGTCAGTTCTCAAAATCCATTAATTTACAAGGGATAGCTCATGTGATTCATGTTTATATGTTAGAAGGTGTTCTGGGTTCATCGTCTTGTAAGTACTCTGTCTTCTCTCATGGCTGTTGCCCACTCAGACTGATCACTGTGATGCTGACAGACCAGCTCAAATCAAAGCCACAGGCACCCCATTGCCCACCTAAGGTAAACAACTTAACCCCACTGAACCAAAATTATGCAGTTACTGAGAAAAGATGCTATACCATTGTCTAGGCTAGCAGATCTCAAACTTTACTGCCCCGCGACCCCTTTCTGACAACAAAAATTACTACATGACCCCAGAAGGGGGGACCGAAGCCTGAGCCCGCCTCAGCCCCTCCATCCTGGGCGGTGGGGGGCCAAAACCAAAGGGCTTCAGCCCCAGATGCGGGGGTGTCTGTAAACTGAGCCCTGCCACCCAGGGCTGAAGCAAAAGCCTAAGCCCCACCAATCAGGGCTGAAGCCCTTGGGCTTCGGCCCTGGGCCCCAGAAAGTCTAACGCCAGCCCTGGCAACCCCATTAAAACAGGGTCCCAACCCACAGTTTGAAAACCCCTAGTCTAGGCTGTTACAGAGACAAGGTTTAAGCTGTGTAATAAAAATTTTTACTGTTCTAAATGATTTAAACAACAAAATCATCCAAAGCCCAAGATTTGGTGGTGATGGGGGACTTCAACTATCCAGATATATGTTGGGAAAATAACACAGCGGGGCACAGACTATCCAATAAGTTCTTGGACTGCATTGCAGACAACTTTTTATTTCAGAAGGTTGAAAAAGCTACTGGGGGGAAGCTGTTCTAGAATTGCTTTTAACAAATAGGGAGGAACTCGTTGAGAATTTGAAAGTAGAAGGCAGCTTGGGTGAAAGTGATCATGAAATCAGAGTTCACAATTCTAAGGAAGGGTAGAAGGGAGTACAGCAAAATAGAGACAATGGATTTCAGGAAGGCGGATTTTGGTAAGCTCAGAGAGCTGATAGGTAAGATCCCATGGGAATCAAAACTGAGGGGAAAAACAACTGAGGAGAATTGTCAGTTTTTCAAAGGGACACTATTAAGGGCCCAAAAGCAAGCTATTCCGCTGAGTAGAAAAGATAGGAAATGTGGCAAAAGACCTCCTTGGCTTAACCACGAGATCTTGCATGATCTAAAAAATAAAAAGGAGTCCTATAAAAAATGGAAACTAGGACAGATTACAAAGGATGAATATAGGCAAACAACACAGCAAGAAGCGGCGCGGGCGAGCGATGTGCTGGCCGCGGCTTCTCGCTGCCCCCGTTGGCCCGGGACGGCGAACCGCGGCCAGTGGGGGCCGCGATCGGCCGAACCTGCCGCGTCAGCAGGTAAATAAAACTGGCCCGGCCCGCCAGGGTGCTTACCCTGGCGAGCCGCGTGCCGAACGTTGCCGACCCCTGGTCTAGACAGTATTTGGTCCTGCCATGAGGGCAGGGGACTGGACTCAATGACCTCTCGAGGTCCCTTCCAGTCCTAGAATCTATGAATCTATGAATAATACCCCTTTGACATGGTTGCACCAAGCAAAGGAAACCAATTTGAGATTTCTTTGTTGGAGTTTGACTCTACAAAAATTTAACATGTAAAGAATTCATATAAAGGAAAAGGAGAATGTAATTGCAGATGCCTTATCAAGAATAGGGTAACCCTGAGGTTTATTCAGGTACATCAGCGACTTCCCTTCATACACCAGTTTTGCACTGGGACCGTGATGCTGACAGACCAGCTCAAATCAAAGCCATAGGCCAGGTGTAGTCAATAGGCAGACTGTGGACCAAATCCCCAGATGCTTTTGAACAGACCCTGAAATCTTTTAATTTACTTACTATCATCATTATTGTTGTTGGGTTTTTGTTTTTTCATTATTTTCTCTGGAGTCTGGGCCTTGTCTAGACCTTGACCAAGAAATTTGGACATTGACAAAAAAGAATTGACTATCCCTGTTATGGGCCAGTTCACTTGTGTGTGAATATCAAAGAAATGTTAATGTTATTGTCTTCACTTACTTATAACTGGTTTACTATTGCATACCCCGTACTTAATTAACCCTAGATCAAAAGTGTATGTTAGTGAGAATTTACTTGATGTATAAACTGCATGAAAATGAATGAAAAATTATGTGGATTGCTGTAACTAAAGGCGCTGCGTATCTCTCTGTAATTGGATTTCCCATCAAAACTAGATTGGACCCTTGGAACTATAAAAGAAGAAGCATGCTAACTTCAAAAGCATGGGTCGTCGTGTTCAACAATGGGAAATGCACAAACCCAGTCTGTGTTCAGTTAACAGAGGAAAAACCCACGCTGTGATGGAAACTCTTGCCAGATTGCTTTCTGGGGAAGACAGCTATAAGAATGAATCCAGGGAACAATCCTGTATCTCTGAACTATTTTGGATTATAACAGGATGGAATACTGAACAAGTGGAGAGAGATCCCCAAAATTTCTCTGGATAACCCTGAGGAACTTTACGTAATATAGCTGATTACTATAACTCTGTTAACATTTTGGACTTATAAACTTGGACTCACCTGCTTTAACCTCTCAATAACTCATTTATTTTCTTAGCTAATAAATCTTTAGTTAAATTTACTAAAGAAATTGGCTTCCAGTGTAGTTTTTGGTGTAAGATTAAGAGTATCCATTGACCCGGGGTAAGTGACCAATCCTTTGGGATTGGGAGTAACCTAATGTGATTTGATATGTGGTATAAGGGACCATTATCACAAAGTCCGGTTTGTCTGGGTGGCAGTATGCACTGGAGAGCCCAAGGGGACTATTTGTGCTCTTCGATTACAATATTTGTCTTACAGTGGAGTCACACATATTTGTTACTGGCTTGGTGAAATCTAATTATAGAACCAATTTGCGGTGTCTGCCCTGTTTTCTGACCATCTGACCTGAGAATGGCACACTCAATTGTGAGCCACTTCAGACAGCATGACAATCACTCTTTCAGTTGTGGCAGCGATTTGTGCAATGACAATCTCTTCATCATCTTTCTCTATTGTACCCTCATAAGAAGGTATGAACAGACATGACACAATCTGCAGTGGTATTCTTGGCATCTGGAAGATACATTGTCTGGAAATCCCAGTCCATTGGTTTGGTGGCCCATTTGGCAATTCTTGCTGTTGCTTATCCAGAACGTCATGTAGTGCATGCATAAAGCTGAAAGAGGCTTGTGATCAGATCTTAAGATAAACCTCCTACCTCACAGGTATGTTCTGGGGTATCTTACTGCAGAAACATGTCAGAACTGCTTTCTCAATGACAGAATAGGATTTTTCTGGAATAGTCAGGGCTCTGGAGACAAAATGCAATAGTGACTTCTCATCCATTTTTTTTATCAGAGTCAAAACAGCACTAATGCCATATTCACAAACATCTGTCATTGGTGGAAATTGCATGTTTTATCTCATTAAAGCTGGTTTTGCACACATCATCCCATTCAAATATCACACCCTTTTTTAGGAGATGATACAAAGGAACTACTTTCATAACAAATTGCTTCACACAATCCCAAGAAGGATTGTTACCAGGTTCTGGTGTGTCACCAATGGCTTTCATTAGGTCTGGTTTTTGGTTGCATCTGTGAGAGCTCCAGATAGAAACACTAATGGCAGACTTACAGACTTGAGCAAAATGTCCTTTTTCATTGCACTTATTGTTGCATACTGATTTCTTGGCAGGACAGCCTTGAAAGTCTGCCTTGTGACCTGGGTCACCACATCTGTAGCACTGGTAGCAATGTGGTGTGCAAGAAGGTAAAAGCACCACGGGTATAGATGTAAATTCCTACTGTAGACCAAGCCAAAGACTCCTCTTTCTTCACCAAATCTGTCAGTAGATCAACAAGCAGCAGCATTTTTACAAGGAATGGTAAGTGGAAAAGAGAATCAAGACTAGAAGATGTGGTCAATACCACGTCTATTCTTCTCGCAGTTGAGGAAGACTATGCATAGTTCTGTGAAGGTTCTTCGCTTCATGTCTCAGATTTTGACCAGAATTTTATGAGGTAGCCATGATGAAATTCTAAGTTAACACTTTCCTCTGGCTTTATCAGTGGGTCAAGTTTTATCAGTCTCTCTTCTAAGTTGTAATTGCTTTCATGCAGGGGCAGTATGTGTGACCTCTACAGTACCAAGCATATTGTCAGCTAGTTAGTAGTTTGATCGATTTACTTTAACTGTATCTAAAAGGTACAATGATTTATTTTTAATTGTGAATTCCTTCCTCAGTACAGCTGTTCTCCAGCCCTTTACAAAATCCTGTCAGTCAATCTAATTTCAAGGTTATTTAGTGGTACTATAGCAACCACCAGCCCTGGATTGGGGTCCCCTTGTGGCAAGTGCTATACAAACCCATTCCCTGCCTCATTTAACACAGGACAACACATAAGTGAGTGTAACAAGTAAATAAAGGGAGCAAGGGAGGGAGGAGGATGTTAACAGTGACAGAGATTCATGGTTACCCAGACTGGCTGTGCAGACAATTACTATTAAAAATGAATATCTATGAGATACCGAGATACCAAGACATAGTCAGAGGACCCCTCAGGGAGCCGCAGACCACCAGTGAAAACCACTGTTCTAAGACCTTAAAACCACTGTTAACACCTCAGCTCCACCCATGTTAGCAAGATCACGAGTCCTAGCATAAATGAACCAGCTGCCCCCAAGTGTTTTAAACACAAGCTTTCCTAACTCTGCTCTGAGCAGGTCTAATCACCTGTGTTGAAATTGCCTCTGACTGCTGATGTCCTGTCTCCATTAGGGCTCCCAATATTGATAAGTTAATGGAGCTGAAGCAACATTAGCCACAATGAAAAACTGTTAGCTTTCTTAATGTAGACAAGGCCACTGGGGCCAGCTGTTATGTATCAACTACTTCACTTCGACAAATTTTATCTGATACGACTGACAAATGCGATAATGAATGCCCTTGGTGCAAATGAATATCAGATATGCACTTACCCAGACAGCTGTGATGTCCTTTTGACAACAGAGCTTTTAATGACAATTAACTGCTTTCTGCACATTGTCACTTACTGCTCCCCTGTCATTACTTAATAGCCCATGACCGGATGAAGCAGAAAGAAGAAGGAACTGTTGGAATGTAAAGAGCATATGCACTGTAAAGGTGGTGGGAAAATACTAGCTTGTAAGTTTATTTATGGAATCATGCTGCTTTTTAAAAAGGAAAATATTACACTCCTGTATCTTTTGTAGAGCACTAAGGAAAAAATCCATTCAGTAACTACAAATCGCGAAGACACAGAATGTTGGAACTTTTTAAAAGAGCAGTTTGACCATCAAAGTGATAGACAAGCTGACTCAAAACCTTTTAAAGTGAACAGGAATCCACAAGGAGAAAATGTGCCGTTTTACACATTATGTACCTCTACATAATTGCTAGTGCAAGCTATCCTGTATCAAATGGTATGGGCCACATGGGGAAAGAGTCAGATATATTATCTGACACCTGCTTTTGCTGGATAAAATGTTTTCTTAATCAACTGGCTGATAATTATAACTCCTAAATGCTTAAATCATACTATTTTTGCCCGATTCTATAGCTCAGACTTGTTAACTTTACAATCCAACCCAAAGCCCGTTGACTTCAAAAGGCTCTGGATCAGGTCGTTAGGACTACTTTTTCTGGGGCCATTGTGCGGAGAGCACAAAGAGCATTCTGCCCCTCTCCCTCCACACGACACACACACACACACACACAATGGTCTAAGTCCCTGCACACATACACAGGGGACTGCTTTCTCCTTTCACCCAACTGTGTGCAACCATTCACAAAAGAGGCATGGCTAAACCCCTCCTCACTCCATGCTTAGTCTTTGGACCTCACTGGGAATGGAGAGAAGAGCATCTGGTGCCATCCTAACAGACAGAGAATCAAGTGCACATCCCCTTCATGCCGGAAATACCACGGAAGGGTTGTGCTTCTTGAGAGACACTCTTTTCTGGTGCTCCCTCTAAGGCAGTGCAGCTCTAGTGTCTACATGGCATAATCTGGCTCTTGATCTTTGCAAGTTCAATATGTAAGAAAATTCCAGTAGATGTCAGCACAGAATCAGTGCACATTTGTTTTAATCCAGGTTAACAAGACAAGTAGTTTTAATCCAGGTGTGATGGGGCGCACTCGCCCCGCACTGGATGGGAAGGGGTTAACCCTACATTGTGGGCTGAAGAAGCCACGCCCCTTTACCCTACAGGGCATGCTCCAGGTGTACCAGTATAAAAGAGAGCAGCTCGGCTCAGTTGGGGCTGACTGCTGTGGAGGAAGGACATATTCCAGCCAAGGCTCAGCAGAAGCCCTGGACCGTAGGAGCCGGGGATGCTGTCGCCCAGGCAGATGCCAAGGCACCCCCTGAGGCCTCGCAAGGTTCGGAGGCACTGGAGAAAGAGCAGACCAAAAAACCTAGAGGTAACAGGGACCACAACAGCGGGGATGATGGCAGGAAATAGCCCAGGGGAATCAGACAGCGGACCGGAGAGTGAGCTGGAACCTTGAGTCAGCATGTTTCGGTCGGAGCCTTCCCCGCTGACTCAGTGGCCCGCACTACAAGCGCTAACAGGGCCTTGGGCTGGGGTCCAGTGGAGAGGGCCCAGACCCCTCTGCTGGGGGTGCAACTCCTCCCCCTGTGCCCGGCAGTGGTCGCTAGACCCTGCTGACAAGGGCGAATGTATTGACTCTGACCGCTAGGCCTTACTGCCCTGCAAGAAGGGGTGGATTGATGGACACTGGCCCCTATGCCCTGTTGCGCAGTGACAAGGGCGAATTTATAGACTCCAGCCAGTAGGCCGCACTGCCCTCCTGATAAGGGCGAGCATGTGGACTCAGGCTGGGAAGGACGTAGACGTAAGATACGTAGGCCCCCCCCCCACGCCATTCCCTAAGAGAGGTAGGCGCACTCGCCCGCACAGGACTGGGTTTTCCCCAACCCTGTCACACCAGGTTACCATTAAAACCTTAAGTTTCCATGCTTATTCACAAAAAAAGACCTGAAAGAAAACGTAAAATCATTACTGATAAAGTTTGCAAATAAAACAAAAATTGGGAGGAGTAGTAAATAAAGAGGAGGACAGGTCACTGACATAAAGCAATCTGTATCGTTTGGCAAGCTGGGGGCAAGCAAACAATGTATGTTTTAATATGGTTAAATGAAATGTATACATCTTGGAACAAAGTATGTAGGCCCCATACTTAGGAGAAGCACTGACTACAAAAAAAAGATTTGGGGGTCGGGGGAATAATCAGTTGAATATTGGCTCTCCAGTGTAACACTGTGGCCAAAGTGCTAATGCTACACTGGGATGCATAAACACGAGATTTTCAAGTAGGAGTAAAGAAGTTATTTTACCCCTGTATTTGTAGTATTCTGCGTTTTCAGATTTTAATGATTTTCACCAATAAATTGCCAGGTTTTTTTTTATTAAAGGAGCTCAGTTTTTACTGATTTACACCCATTTATCAATCCACTCAATATTTTTTCAGGTACTTGTTTTTGTTAAACACTTACACTTTATGCAATTGTTGTGTCCTGTAGTTTTGAGACTGAAGCAGTTCTGCAGTGTAAAACACAGAACACACTAGAGGTCAGAAAAATTAAACAATGTTAATGTTGCGCTTTGATTGGCTCACAAGAAGACACTGCTCATCTGTTTCTTTGCATCTGTTTAGTGCGGCACTGAATTTAAACAATCAATCCTCCACAGGTAAAGATAAGGTAAACATGGAGTGAAAATGCAAATCTATGCCTAAATACCAACAAGAAAATCAGTTGCTTAGAAATTTTCAAGAAAAGTAACAACAGGAGTGAAGAGGATGCATTGCATTGCAAGTACTGCAGAAGTGAGGTCAGAGCTTGCACCTACAGAAAAAAGTAACATGTCAAAAGCAAGCAATACAAGAAGTTTAAAGAAGAAAGTGAGCTTTGCGATAAACAGTCAATATCAGTTGCTTTCACCAGGGCTTTAATGAGAGGACATAGCACAATTGTGTCAATGACTTTGTGCATACTCTTTGTTTCGCCAGACAACCACTGTTAATTGCAGAGAGACCTATGGGTGACTTTGTACGACAATACTGTCCAGCAGCAAAACCCTTCTTAATGCAGACAACCTCACTTGTAAGTATCTGAAAGAAAATGATGATGCTTTTGTATCTAAACTGATGGAATGAATTGATGGAAACGTGGTGTCTAGTCTGTTTTTTGACGAGTCTCCTGATGTGTTGGTCTTTTCTGTTTTTTTATTTCAAAGTGAATAAACCCACATTGGTTTGTGCTGATGTGATATTCATCTCCTCTGCTGACACCCGTTTTGTTGACGCAGCAATAACGGACATGTTTGAGATGTACCAACTAACTTGCGAAAATGTGTCCACAACTAACACAGATTCTGCTTTTCTACATGAATTCTCCATCACTGGCCATTTTAAAATCAAGACTGGATTTTTTTTTCTAAAAAAGATATGCTCTAGGAATTATTTTGGAGAAATTCTATGGCCTCTAGGGGGTGAGACTAGATGATCACAATGGCCCCTTCTGGCCTTGGAATCTAAGAAAGTGAACCATTTTCTTTTTAAAGTTATATGCTAAGAACACCAGTGTTTAAGGTGTTTAGGGTTTGCTGCACTTCAGGTAAAAGCAACAACAAGAAACAACTACAATCTTTGTTGAGGGCTTTTTCCCCTGCCTGCAAGCGTAGTTAACACAGCCCATCTGATGTTCTTTGGTGCTGGTTTTTTATCTGATTTTGCAAGCCAACATAAGGGTAATTGTAGAATTATAAAATTATATACACATACAGGAACCTAATTTGTAACATTCCTGTGGGAATCAGATGAACTGATCTCAGCTGAAAATATCTTTCAGACTTCCATTTTCCATTAATTTCAAGCTTTAAGGCTGATTACTCAAACAGGAGAAGAAAATGGAAGAGTGACTTTACTCACTTTAATTTCATAATATCCCCAAGGAAAGAGATTCTCAATTTCTCCTGCAAACATTTATCAGAATAGTTTCTTTAAAGAATAAAATAAAGCTCTCTTGACAAACAGATAGCGACTCTTGAGAGCGCTGGAATATATTGTCATGTTTAGAAATTTTTACAATCATCTTTAGCAATGAGTAAAAATGGAGTAGATGTGCCTGTAGTTGGTGTGGTATATGTGCACTAATAGCCATTAATGAACTAGTTTTAGTAGGCCAACTCAGATACTATGCAACTTTAATGATTACCATCCACCAAGAAGCCAGTTAGCTGGGGATATTAAAAGAAGGAGCACTAGAATTATTTTAAGATGTATACAGAAGTTTCTGTGCTTCAGATTAAGTTGTGTGTTCATGGGACCAGATCCTTCATTAACCCCAATGGAACTACACCTATTTATACCAGCTGAGGATCTGGCCTACTACCATTTCCTATTTCAAAAGATTTACTTAGATCCTCAGGAAGTCAGACATGGCAAAGGCAGATTTATAGGAGTCACAATTCTCATCATCAAATCACAGCCTCAGAAACAATGCTAAGGAAATTTCCAACATTACAACTCCACACCATGCAAGTTTTTCTCTCTCCTTTTTCCTCCCCAAATCCTTTAGTTTCCCTACACACTGATGACTGTGCAGGGATCCTTGAGGTAATGAGTATCAGGACAATGAAGACATGCTCTCTTTCAAGTAAAAATGAAACCGTTTACAAGGAGACAGCTAAAGTCCTATAAGTCTTGGCTAAAATTTTAGAATCCGGATGGCTAAATTGATTCTTATTGATATGATTTTTTTCCTGAGAGTGCTGAGCACATGCAGCTCCCGCTGATTTCAGGATGGTGGCTGCTCTGACCTTCTGAACATCAGATCACTTTTACTCACTAGGTGTCTAAGTAATGATATAGGCACCTGGGTTTGAAAATAGTGGCTCTTTTGTTTCATTGTTGGCCACCAATCTTCCAAATGTCTGTCCCTATCAGGGGGGCAGTTTGAGAGTCCACCAGATCTCCAACAGTTCATCTGATGACAACTTCTAACAGTCTCATTCCTTCAAAAGTTCCTTACAGTCAGTTGGTGGCAGGAAGTCATGCAGCATTTCCCTAGAACTGGAGCTGTTCTAACAAATACTGGCTTCACATCAGCTCCTATTTTAAAGATTTTCTTCCCCAGCACAATTGATCTTTGCTATTAGCCTCTTATTTGCAGAACTTTCAAGAGGAAAATGCCAGAGTGGCAGATATCTCCCATATCTGGGTCCACCTTACCCACAGGGTAACCTAATAATGCCAGCAGCTCGGCAGCTTCCTGGTCAGTTTCTAACACAGACCCATCACTGCCCTTAACTAGAAGAAGAAAGGGAAGCTATAACCTTCCTCTTCTGTATTTCTCATGTAATCCACCCAAAGGGATGAGAAGTCACCAATCAGCAGTTGGGTGGCTGAGCCTCCTCCCCCATGTTTCTCCAAAGAGAAGACAGAAAAAAAAACCCTCAAATTCCGCACACTGCCTTGGACCTTGTGTAGTCATTTGCACCTGCACAGAGTGGGCTAAAAAAGTGTTGTTTTATTTAGCTGAATTTCACATCCACTTGGTACAGGTATCAATAGTTACCAAAGGTGCAAGACAGTGAAGCATTATGACCATATGGATTGATATTATGCTCCCATGGAAGCTGCCATAGCGAGATAACAGCTCAAACAGTCTTGTTCTGCCTATTTGGCTCTTTTAAATGCTGTCTGAAGTTGCTAAAAGCCAGAATTCCCACACAATACTTTTACTAATAAAGTCTTACAGACTGCGCTTAATTTGTAAAAAAAAGTGCCAGGGCTCAAGCAATAATGATAATGGCATTCCTAAGAACAGCACATTCAAAATTATAACAAGTTTATTTGAAAGTGTGCTTAGCAGGTTTAACAGGGTTGTACTTTACTTCTCCATAGCCCATAAAATCTCCTTGGGACATCACCATGACCAGTGGTGTAGCCAAGCCAGAACATACCAGAATGACCTTCTGGCATTTTTGCATTCACCGTTTTAATGATTGGTGCAGTTTTTTATCCACTTGTGGCTCAGAGATATTTCAGCTTGGGCTTTTTTGTAGAGCACACTGCAAAGAGGACACCATATTACAGAACATGCTGCTCCGCCTCCACTGATGTGACATCGCAGGCACGGTGCATGAAGATGCCATAACAGAATGGGTGCCAGGGCTGTGCCCTGGCAGGAAAAGAGGTGGCAGGGCTAAGTCCCGACACAAATTAAGTGCTGCATACACACTTTTAAAGGACATTAAAGCAACTGATTTAGTACAAAGTAAGGCTCCAGTGCCCAATTATGTCCCCTATCCTGCAAAGACTTAAGCATTCAGCGTTGCCAAGTCTCAACATTTTATTTTATGCCTCATAGGGAAAGATTATAGCACTCATGGTGGTTGAGAAAAAGCTGAAAATATGAATCTAGTATACCCTAAAAGCTCAGGAACCCGAATGTATAAAAAAGAACCCAAAATGTACCATTTTTAAAAACCTCATTATTTTGGAGGGGGAAACTCAATTTTGGAATGCTCGGTTTGGCAATACTGGTGACTTTACATTGATAGCCTGGCTGACTTCAATACCACTACAAATGTGTATTGTTACTCACTTGCCTAAATGACTGCAGAACCGGGGCCTAGAAGAGTCTATAAGAACTTAATTTCACACGGAGTAATGTTCAGAAAAATAATATGATCTTTACAGCAGCATGAAATTGTACTAAGGAATCAATAATTTCGACAAACAATTCCCAGAGGAAGAGCAAATGTGTCAAATTTCAGACTATACTGGAAACTAGCCAATAGAGGTCAGCATTACATAACAAAATAGTCTTAACATAGCGATGTGAGCTACAATTAAACCCAATAAAATATTTTCAACTGAAATTTTTCATGGCAATTTTGCTACAAAAATGGAAAAATTGTTCAGTTTTGTAGGGTTTGGACTCTGCACTTTGAAAAATGGTCCCTATTTAGTTTTAATTCTTTACCCAACTCTGCATCCCATTCCAGCTACATGTATGTACTGTAGCATCACCATGGCGTGACCACCTTGGGAGCCAACTCCCAGATATGCACGGGGGAATCTTTCTATGGGCCAGCTTAGATGGTGTTACACTAGTATAAATCAGAAGCAAGAGAGAGAAGAATCATACCCTAAATTTTTTTGCCTAAGACATCTGAACTTTAGTAAGGATTTTGAGAAGACTACTTTCACCAATGAAGATTATTCTAAAGATATGTCTAGCTAGGACTGCGTCAGGGTTCTAATCTATACCAGTTTTATAGGATATGTGAGTGTTTTGATTAAAATTCAGTAGATCAGCACCTTATAGCACTCTTGCTTACAAAAGACGTCATTTGCTTCTTCCAGATGGTGTCTTATGTATTTTTTTCAACTGCACAAATTTTCCAGAGTAAGAAAATCCTATGTTGTTAGGAACAGAGCGCTCTCTGTTCTGTCCAACTGAAATATCTGTTCACTTTCTATAATGAGAAAGAGAATAGTCTAGATAGCCAGATAATTTTTACAAGTTATGTTACCTGTCGAGAAATCTACAATTTTAGCATGTAGTAATAGCACTTCCAGTGGCTGCTTACACTCTAGGTAATTAAGGATAGAACATTAACTGGAGGAGAACTATAGTTAGAAAAGACCAACAATATTAAGAATAGGTAAAAGTATTTGAAAGAAGCACATAACTGTAGTTATCTTTTCAGTAGGCAACATTGTTAAAAACTAATTTGCCACCTGCTGTCAGAGCACAAGTCTTGATCATCCAACTAATGAAGTACTCACATATTTGATCCTGCAAGTTGTACCATTCTGTAACATGCAGAATAAAATGCAAATGAAAATTTGCTGCTTAATTCTTTACTAAACCTATTGTAAAATAGCTATCTCCTATATTCACACTTATTAATGGTCTAGTATTCTAATTAAGTATGACATGTTTATTTAACTAGTCGGACCTTAGCAGGACTATAAAGTTTTTATATTGCATTTTTGCTTTAAAACAATGAATTTTGCTAATATTTCATTCTGTATGTCAAGGTTAAAGTATTTTAGAACCCTATAGGCCCCGTAAAGGTCCACTTACACCATTCCAACCTAGTGCCTATTCACACAATGTTGGTCTCCTACATGAAACATTGTTTTTGTTGAGAAGTTATGGTTGATATTTTCAAAGCAGTCTAGGGAATTAAGACATGATGATTCGTTTTAAGGGAAGATGGGTCTGACACCCCTAGACTGCTTTGAAACTCTCAATCTTTCTATTTAAACTTTCAGACTGTCAAGATGTGGTTAGAAAGAGTCATTCTGTATGTTGTATGTGAATCTAATCACAGTTTGTCTCCAAGGTCTTTATTCAGTAATAATACAATCACATAAACTGTTGGCTTGAGGTAATTGGTGGATGTGGCACCTGAATAAGATTCATGATCAAAATCTCATTAAGCATTGATCATTAATGTTTTCCACAAGACTTCCTGCCTCAACTGATATATAGGACATAATGGAATGATTTTCCTTAGGCTGACCCTCCCCAGCTGACATAGAGTAGGCCGAATTCCAATATCTCATCTGCCAGTTTAATTCTGTTGACTTCATGCCTGATTTTTTTTGGTGTCGGATTAGAATCAGAATGATTGAGTGCAGCATTTTAACAATCAAATTGTAATATCAGCTAGTTTGTAACAAATTAATAATTATGAGCCCAATTCTGTAGTCCTTACCCAGGTTTAAATTCCCATTGGTTACAACAACACAGCTTCATGGGCAGTTTTGCATACACCAAATTGGACCTTATGTTCTTATACAGCTTTTTATTTCAAAATTTGAAGAGTGATCAGGCTGTAAATTTAAAAATCCACTATTTCATATATACAGAAACACATTTTTTCTCCAATTAACCAATTTGTCAGTTCTCTCCCTTTTAATTATTTTATTGGGGTGAGTACCAGACTGGTTTAATCCATACTCAACTTCAAATAGTTGATAAAACATTTTTAAATTAACTTATATCATTGCATCTGTATTGGACAGTTATTTTCATTTCTTAAAATGGGCTTCCAACATTTAAAATATATCATTCATAATCCCTTATTACGTGCAGAACTTCCAATTACTTCATTTGCTGAAAGAAAATTAGCCTATAACTTTTTACCCCACTAACCAGTGCAATGGAGTCCCCTTTTAAAGAAACTCTCACCACTTAAGTTTTATCAGATCGTGATCAGGGAAAAGTTCTTTTTCATGTCTGATGAATAATATATTAAGTGGTTAAAAAGGGAATAAGATTATCTGAAGTCATTGAATATACCCACCCAATGAGAAATCTAGCTAGTGCATCATACTTCCAAAAGCAGTGTTAATATTGTACATTGAACTTTGCCAAATTTTTAAACCATGTCACACACTGAGAAAATTGAACTGCCATACGTTAAGTTTAGCTAATAATTTTATCAGATATGAAATAAGAGTTTGGTCACAACGTATAGGCTTCACCCCCCCTTCAAGACAGACCGCAATAATATGACCATCAGAATATCTAGTCGTTTCTACAAATTAAACTCCGAACCCACAACCCACCCAATCCTGCTTAGCTTGAAATCACATGGTTCTAGGTGTTTTGATGGTCAGTGAATTCTGAATGTTTCAAGCATTCTTTTGTCAGTGACAATAGCACTTGGGACACTAACACCTTTGTTTATACTGTAATTTTATCACGAACTACTATAGGCTGCATACTTCTTGCTTCACTATAAAAAGGTAAAACAAAAGATCCCGAATCAGTATGAAAGTTACAAAGACCATTTAATGGAAAGCAAATTCTATGTCTCATTGCTTGGGTTTTCCAAAGTGCTGCAGTACTTGCTGGGAAGGCAGAACAGTATGATAGTCGAGGGGAAAAATCAGTTTTTCTTTTAAAAACAAAAGAGGTAGGAACTTTTATAACCTGACACCAGCACTATTAGTAGGTCACTCAGGAGAGTTTCTGTTCCCAGTGTAGCATTTGTGACAAGATATAAATTCATTCTGTGGAGATTTTTACCTTTTCTTCATATTCTAAGAACATATTTAAACAGACATTAAAAGAGAAGCATACCACTACCCACCTCCACACCCTACTTTGTGAAATAATTGCTCTATTGAAGAAATTTTAACTAGACTTTAATGTTTTATCAGACAAACTTAGCTATCATACATGAAACACATACAGACACACACAAATCCATCCAGGTTAGAGACTGACTGGCTAAGCGGCAGTTCTGCAGAAAAGGACCTGGGGATTACAGTGGACAAGAAGCTGGATATGAGTCAACAAGAAGGCTAATGGCATATTGGGCTGTATTAGTAGGAGCATTGCCAGCAGATCGAGGGAAGTGATTATTCCCCTCTATTCGGCACTGGTGAGGCCAGTATTGCATCCAGTTTTGGGGCCCCCACTACAGAAAGGATGTGGAGAAATTGGAGAGAGTCCAGCGGAGGGCAACGAAAATGATTAGGGGGCTGGGGCACATGACTTATGAAGAGAGGCTTAGGGAACTGGGGTTATTTAGTCTGCAGAAGAGAAGACTGAGGGGGATTTGATAGCAGCCTTCAACTACCTGAAGGGAGGTTCCAAAGAGGATGGAGATAGGCTGTTCTCAGTGGTGGCAGATGACAGAACAAGGAGCAATGGTCTCAAATTGCAGTGGGGGAGGTCTAGGTTGGATATTAGGAAAGACTATTTCACTAGGAGGGTGGTGAAGCACTGGAATAGGTTACTAAGGGAGGTGGTAGAAGCTCCATCCTTAGAGATTTTTAAGGCCTGGCTTCACGAAGTCCTGGCTGGGATGATTTTGTTGGGATTGGTCCTACTTTGAGATGGGGGTTGGACTAGATGACCTCCTTAGGTCTCTTCCAACCCTAATCTTCTATGACCTCATTTCAAGATTTAAGTGAAAAAAGACCCACTCTCCTTAGTCAGTGACCAAAACCAAATGAAACATAGGGAAGAGCTCAGGGAAACTGGATTGACTTTGGCAAATAACTTATTTCTAGCTAATTGAGATGGATGTTGTGATTTACTTCAGAAATACTTGAATTATTTTGGCATGTTGAATGTCATTTTACAATGACAGGTCTTAAAATTCACAGGGGTCTCCTCTCATTTCAATACACGCAGCTAATGCCAAGATTTTCAAAAACAGGAGCCCAAAAGTACTTAGGCTTCTAAGTACATAGTGAAGCATCCAAATAAGTGACCTAATTTTCAAAAGTGCCAAGAACCCAAATGTTTCCAATGACAATAGGAATTGCTAGGTGCTCAGCACTTCTAAAAGTCAGGCTCCAAAATAAGTGACCTAACTTTAGGCACCTAATTTTGAACATTTTGGCCACAATTCCTATTATATTAACTCAAGTTATGCAGAAAGACAAAAGGTACTCTATAATGGACAGATGCTTTTAAAAAATATGAATAAAAACATTTATTTTAGGGAAAAGCGATTATACTTAAGTATGAATTGTCCCAGACTTCATTCCCTTTCTGAGTTTGACCCAAACTTTCATGTCCAAGCAAGGTCAAATAATTCATTCTTCCTAATATCCCACCACATTTTATAACCACAAGTAGCACCTTGCACCACTAGAATATCCACTAACCCTTACTTATAAGCCTGTCCGTTTTCTTCCAGAAACAACCCATTCATCTTGAACAGGCTTTCCTGGTCTCTTCCATGACCATTCTATTTCCAGTCCCTATTCAAGGTTCCCTCACAGGATCCACCATCTGAGAGCATGGCAGCTGGATCCCATACTGCTGCTGCATTGAAATACAATGTGTTCTAGGGTTTTCCCAGTCAGATATAACCCTGAACGCACTGTACATCTGGGACTAGGAAAGCCCCAGGCCATGAAAACACATTGCTGAGCCCCGTCACTATTCAATTGGTCAGGGAGTACATTTTTATACAGTTTTGCTCTACAGTTCAGAAGACTTAATTCAGGTGACTGGCTAGACCTAGCAGAGGAGGGTTGTTATCTAGCTATTATCTGGCAAAGCACATCTGATGACCTGTCACAGAAACAGCTGTTCACACAAGGTAATGGACCTGCACAACTGAATTTTAGTTCAGGCATCAACATCGCATTGTTTACTCCATAGCCAATTCACAGAAGGGGGGGGGGGGGGGAGTGTCTCTTTAAAAGGATAAGGTATCTTCTCTTCAGAAACCAACCAGAAACAGATACAGCTTTCTTCTAAAGTCCAAACGATGAAGAAAAAGAAAAAGGTTAAGGCCCCATTCAAATTAAGTCCACTAGGTGGCTACTTTAACCCTTTAAATCCCTCCCACTACAGCTCATTTCCTGTTACTTCATATCCCCTGATCTTAGGGAACCAAGCACAGGCTTGATAGTTTTGGGAACATTGCCCAGGAAACTCCTGTTGTCTCAGTTAAGAGCAGCTGGCAGGCTGGCATGGAATGAGCATGGGACTGACATCCAAGAACCTCAGAGCTCAAAATCACAGTTCTACCAATGACTCACTATATGGCTTTAATCACTTAACCATACAGTGCCACTGACTCTCCATCAGTAAAGAGGAGCAAAAGTTACCTACCTTACTGGAGCATTGTGAAGATTAGGTAACATTTGTACAGTGCTTTGAAAATAAACTGCTAGGTTTATGCAAAATTTATTATTTATTATTCAGATGCTCTTTCCCCTTGGCCAGGGGTGTCCAACCTGTGGCTCTGGAGCCGCATGCGGCTCTTCAGAGGTTAATATGCGGCTCCTTGCGACTCCGAGGCAGGAGCTACAGATGCTAACTTTCCAATGTGCTGTGGGATGCTCACTGCTCAACCCCCTGCTCTGCCCCAGGTCCAGCCACCACTCCACCCTTCCCCCAAAGCCCCTGCCCCTTCACCCAAGCCTGCCATGCCCTCGCTCCTCCCCATCCCCACTAGAGCCTCCTGCGCACCGCAAAACAGCTGATTGCGGCAGGTGGGAGGCCTGGGGAGGGAGGGGAAGGCGCTGATTGGCGCGGCTGCCAGTGGGCGGGAGGCACTGGGGGGGGGGGTAGCGGATGGGGGGCTGCTGAAATATTACTGTGGCTCTTTGGCAATATTAATGGGTAAATTCTGGCTCCTTCTCAGGATCAGGTTGGCCACCCCTGCCCTTGGCAATCCAAGCAGCAGCTGCAGGTGACAGGGTTTTAACATTGTTTGCAAGGCATTAACAATGTTTCTCACTTCATCAGGCAGGTGTGCTCTGTGCTACATACTGCCACAGTCAAGAACACAGTATCAGCATTGTAGGAAGATGTACACAGGGACAAGGAGGCATTTCTCAGCCTAAATCTGAGAGACTATTTTGCCTAGAATACCATTATGGCTTCATACAAGGGAAGCACCGTCTGGTTAAGATTTGTGCATTCTCTTTAGGTAAGAGCTAAGATGAGTCCATGCACCATGCACAGAAGGCTGTTTTGAGTTTCAGACTGTTCTGAGAGAATTCCCCAAATAAGGAATTGATACAGCAGAGAAAGAAGATTCTAGAGTTTCTAATGCAGAAGTACAATCCAGATTATGTACAATCACTTTATGAAAAGCTTTCTGTTCTTCCAAGACTGGGCTTTGCCAGGAGATATATATCTCCTCAATATATGTTTCACTCTATATGCATCCGAAGAAGTGGGTTGTAGCCCACGAAAGCTTATGCTCTAATAAATTTGTTAGTCTCTAAGGTGCCACAAGTACTCCTGTTCTTTTTGTTGGAGAATAAGTATTTTCTTCTTACCTCCCAGGATTCCCCTTCATCAAGACTTCATTATCCTCTTTGGTTACAGGAAAAAAGGCAATTCCTGGCTTTTGGGCCTGGCAGGGATAAATTCTGCTTGTCTAGCCTACCGTGTTCTCTTCCTCCTCTGCAGGGAGCTGCAGTACCCACTTCATGTAGAGCAGCTACCTGCCTGGTAGCAAAGCCAGGCTAGATAGCATGATACTGAAAGCGGGAGAGGGCAGATTGCAGGGAAAGAACTGCCCTGGATGGCCAGAGAGTTGGAAATGAAGTCCTTCTGACAATGCACACAAGGGTAGTTGCACTAGTGGGGTAAAAGTCACCAAACTGCTTGTGGAAAGCTGGGCAGTGGCAGAGATGAAGCCTACTCTCCCCTCACTTGTATTTTGCCCTGCTCTCCTGCTGCACATGGAGCTGCCAGAGTGGCTGAGCATGAGCCCCTTGCCAGGGAGGGAAGTCTAACCCAGACCCCCAGATCTGCAACAATCAAGGAACAAGCTGAAAGCCTGAACCTAGCCAAATCCCACGGATCTTAACATTGGCAGGCCTTCCAGTGCTTTTTCATTTCAGATGGGATATGAGAATAGCCTGCTATGATGTTGTGATATTTATGCCTATGGTCACGACCCTGAAAAAAGTTTTGCTTAAATCTCGGGCTGGCTCATATTTGAATTGATTGGCCAGACCCTAAGAAATAAAAGTAAGGAAATTTGCACTTACAGCATCTTCCCTCTAAAGATCTCAAATGCTGTCAAAATATCAATGATCGAATCCTCAACACCCTTATGTGGTATTATCTCCATTTTACTTATCTTCAGAGATGCTGGAGCAGCCCATGGCTGGTGTAAATTGTCATATCTCCATTGACTTCTGCCCTGGAGAGATTAAGGGCTAGTCTACACTGGCAACACTAAAGCGCTGCCACGAGGCGTGTAGTTACCTCCATGAGGGGCATAGCTACCAGCGCTGGGAGAGCGCTGGTAGCTAGCGCTCTCCCAGTGCTGGTGCACTGTCTACAGTGCTGGTGCACTGTCTACACTGGCACTTTACAGCGCTGAAACTTGCTGCACTCAGGGGAGGTGTTTTTTCACACCCCTGAGTGAGAAAGTTGCAGCGCTGTAAACTGCCAGTGTAGACAAGCCCTAAGTCACTTCAAAGGGCACATGGAGAAGTCTGACACATTTAGAGACTAGGGACAGAATGCACAGACACTGTGGTGATAAGCATTATCAAAATGCCTTGGATGAGAGGTTCCCAAACAAGGGGTCATGACTTGTAGGGGATCACAAACTAGAGGGTTGTGACTGCCCAGCCCTTCCCATATGGCTAAATCATAGGTGGATTGGGAGGGGGGATGTAGAAGGGGGTACTGCCCCTCTAAACCACAGGCATAGTTTGGGGGAACATAGTGTTGCCCCCCCTCTGCCCCCAACTGAAAGCCTCAGGCAAGCATGTGCAATGTAAGGACCTCTGCAGAGGAGATAGGAGACTGCTTCCAGCTTGTGCCCCTGAGGCAGGGAGTCAGAATTTTGTTTATAAACAGGGTGATTAACAAGTGATTAAGATAAGAAAGGACTGTTAGGATGTTTCTTAGTTAAATGATCTGTTCCAAGCTTGGTGAACTTCAGAAAGTAAAGTATCAGGGGGTAGCCGTGTTAGTCTGGATCTACAAAAACAACAAGGAGTCTGGTGGCACCTTAAAGACTAACAGATTTATTTGGGCATAAATTGCATCCGAAGAAGTGAGGTTTTTACACACGAAAGCTTATGCCCAAATAAATCTGTTAGTCTTTAAGGTGCCACCAGACTCCTTGTTGTTTCAGAAAGTAAGTAGCCTAAATGATAGGCTAAACTGTTTCAATTATATTCAAGAGGTGGTAACAAAGTTGCTAATATCTTTTTTTGAGAAGATAACTGATTTTTTTAGACAAAGGAAATGCAGTATATCTAATCTACCTGGATGTCAGTAAAGCATCTGATACAGTTCCACATGAGAAATCATTAGTTAAATTGGAGAAGATGGGGATTAATATGAGAACTGAAAGATGGATAAGGAACTGGTTAAAGGGAGGACTACATCAGGTCATACTGAAAGGTGAACTGTCAGGCTGAAGAGAAGTTACTAGTGGAGTTCCTCAGGGATCTGTCTTGGGACCAACCTTATTTAACATTTTTATTGTGGACCTTGGCACAAAAAGTGGGAGTGTGCTAATAAAATTTGCTGATGACACAAAGTTGGGAGGTATTGACAATACCAAAGAGGACCGGAATACCATACAAGAAGATCTGGATGTAAACTGGAAGAATTGAAATGGGATGATATTTAATAGTGCAGAGTCATACATTTAGGGACTAACAACAAGAATTTTTGCTATAAGCTAGGGACTTAGCAGTTGGAAGTGGCAGTGGAGGAGAAAGACCTGGGTGTATTGGTTGATCACAGGAGGACTATAAGCCGTCAATGTGATGCGACTATGAAAAAGGCTAAATGCAGTCCTAGAATGTATCAGGCAAAGTATCTATTTCTAGTAGAGATAGGGAAGTGTTAGTGCCATTATACAAGGCATTGGTGAGACCTCATCTGGAGTATTGTGTGCAATTCTGGTTTCCCATCTCTAAGAAAGATGAATTCAAAACGAGATCAAGTGCAGAGAAGGGCTACTAAGATGATCTGAGGAATAGAAAACCTATCTTGTGAGAGGAGACTCAAAGAGCTTGGCTTGATTAGTCAAACCAATAGAAGGCTGAGGGGAGATGTGATTACTCTGTCTAAATACATCAGAGGGTTAAACACCAGGGAGGGAGAGGAGTTATTTAAGTTAAGCATCAATGTGAACCCCAGAACAAATACATATAAACTGGCCATCAACAAGCTTGAAATTAAGCGAAGGTTTCTAACCATTAGAAGAGTGAAGTTCTGGAGCAGCCTCCCAAGGGGAGCACTGGGGGTAAAAAACCTAACTGGCTTCAAGACTGAGCATGATAAGTTTATGGAGGAGATAGTATGACAGGACTGCCTACGGTGGTGTGTGGTCTATCAGTGACTGCCTGTAGCAAAAATCCCCAACGGCTGGAGATGGGACACTAGGGCCTTGGCTACACTTGGCAATTCACAGCGCTGCCGAAGCGCGAGTGTAGTCGCGCCGCCAGCGCTGCGAGAGCTCTCTCGCAGCGCTGTAAGTACTCCACCTCTCCGAGGGGAGTAGCTTGCAGCGCTGCGAGCGAGCGTGCAGCGCTGCAGGCGCTGCTTACACTGGCGCTTTACAGCGCTGCACTCGCTGCGCTCGGGGGGGGGGGGGGGGGGACACGTTTTCACACCCCTGAGCGCAGCAAGTTGCAGTGCTGTACAGCGCCAGTGTAGCCAAGGCCTAAATGGGGAGGGCTCTGAGTTATTACAGAGAATTCTTTCCCAGGTATCTGCCTGGTGGGTCTTGCCCACATGCTCAGGGTCTAACTGATCACCATATTTGGGATCAGGAAGGAATTTTCCCCCAGGCGAGATTGGCAGGGACAATGGGGATTTTTCACCTCCTTCTGCAGCATGGGGCATGGGTCACTTGCAGGTTTAAACTAGTGTAAATGGTGAAGTCTCTGTAATGTGAAGTCTTTAAACCATGATTTGAGGACTTCAGTAACTCAGCCAGAGGTTAGGGATCTATTACAGGAGCCGGTGGGTGAGGTTCTGTGACCTGCTATGTGCAGGAAATCAGACTAGATGATCACAATGATCCCTTCTGACTTTAGTAAGAGTACCTAAGTAAGAATATATATTACAATTTTAAACCTAACCAGTGTCGAATAAGTGACTTGCCACAGGATGTCAGAACATGTTAGAATTAGAGCTGAGTGGGTCTAGTATTTTATTTTTTTTCTTGATATAGAAATTAGATACAGTGCTCCTGTCAGATATTTCTAAGTTGTTATCTGCAAAAACACTAGAGTTTTCAGTTGCTTAAGTAGCCTCTGGAATCACTGTTAAAGTTACATCCCCCCTCCAATCTGAAATGGTGCCCCTCTGAGCAGGCACAGAATTTGCTCACCCCACACACAGCCCCATTGGTCTGACTGGAGCCACCCTCACGTGAAATATAAAAGTCAAACTACACTTATGGGCTAAATGGGAAGGGACTCCCACATAGATCTCAGATAAATGAGAGAGAGGGTGTTGGTATGGAAAAGAGGGTTAACATATGGAAAAGTTTGACAACCACTCACAGAGACAGGACAGCACTTAATCCCAAGACACTCAAATCCAGGCCTGTGCTTTATCAACTAGCTCATCTGCTAAAATGCAAATCGCAGCATAGTCCCTGAGATTTCCACCATAACTCCAACAATAACCACCTGTCCATTAAACTCTCTCTGGAATACTCCCACAGTAGCATCAACTTCCTGGACACCACAATCAGCTTCAACAATGGAACCCTATAGACTATACACAAGAAATCATAGATCCAGTAGGTGATCCACCTTCAGAGACCCAGTAGCCACTCCCAAATACACCAAGAAGTCTATGATCTACAGCCAGGCACTCAGGTGCCACAGAACATGCTCTGCAGAGAAAGTCTGGGAAATACACCTTAATACACTCAATACCTCCTTCACCAAACAAGGACATTCCCCCAGAGAAGATTGCACCATGGAGTGGGCCTCCCAAATACCCTGAGAGAACCTACTTCAATACAGAAATAAATACCCCTCTGACTGCATATCCCTAGTTGTCACCTACCCCCCCCCCCTCCCTGGAACCCATACAGGATATCATATAACTACAACCCATACTCAATGGGGACTCCATTCTGAAAGAAATCTTTCCTGAACCCCCTCTCTTCCGGCCTTCCAACAACTCTCTAACATCTTCAAGCTCAACATCAGAAGCAAGCTCCCCACAGATCTGGACACCAACTCAAAAGGTTGCACCAGATGCAAAACCTGCAGATTTATCTCCACTGCTACAACAATCAACACCCCCCACAACACCTTTCAAGATCCATGGGTCCTATACATGCCTCAACATGTGGTGTACCTCTTCCAGGGCACTAAATGCCCCAACATCACTACATTAAAATAAGACAAAAATATCCTATAATCTGTCAGGGAGCACTTTTCACTGAGCGATTACTCCTTATCTTATGTATCAATCCTCATCCTCAAAGTAAACTGCACAACACTTTCAAAAGATGAGCCTGGAAGCTTAAATTCATAACTTTGCTAGACCTTAAAAATCTTGGTCTTAATAAAGACATTGGATTTATGGCTAATTACAACAAACTGTAACCCACTAACCCCCCTTTTTGTCCTATGACTGCAGGGGTGTCAACACTTCACCTTGAATGGTCCCTTAGGCTATGTGCTAAGTACTGTTAAACTATCTGTTCCACCTTGTATTTAGCTGTGACAGTCTAAGTATCTCTCTCAGACCTGAAGAAGAGCTCTGTGTAGCTTGAAAGCTTGTCTTTCTCACCAACAGAAGTTGGTCCAATAAAAGATATTACCTCTGTCATAAACAGATAGTTAAGGGTTAATGCCTCTTTTACCTGTAAAGGGTTAAGAAGTTCACCTAGCCTAGCTGACACCTGACCAGAGGAACCAATGGGAGAACAAGATGGTTCAAAGGGAAGGAGGGAAGTTCCCTTTGTCTGTGTGAGCTTCACTTTGGACCAGAGTGGGAAAGCTCCAGAATTCAGCCTCTTATTAAGTAGTGAGTATTAGTGAAGGAAATAAATAGGTTTATGTTTATTTCTTTGTAACCTGTCTTGTGCAATTAGAGGAATAGTCAAATTGGGTATTTGGGTTGTTGTTTTTTTTTTTTTTTTTTTTTTTGGTGTAACTAAGGGTTTGCCCAGGGGAGCATCCTCTGTGTTTGGAATCTGTTGTCTGTGAGAGTAGCTGGTATGCTAATCTCTCCCAGAGGGCTTTCTTTTACCTTTCTTTTCTTTAATTAAAAGGCTTTTTCTTAATACCTGATTGATTTTTCCTTGTTTTAAGATCCAACGGGGTTGGATCTGGGTCCACCAGGAGTTGGTGGGAGAAAGGAAGGGGGATGGTTAATTTCTCCTTGTTTTAAGATCCAAGGGGTTGGATCTGTGTTCACCAGGAAATTGGTGAAGTCTCTCAAGGCTACCCAGGGAAGGGAGTTAGTGCTTGGGAGTGATGGCAGCCAGACCAGATCTAAGCTGTTAATTGAGCTTAGAGCTTCTCATGCAGGTCCCCACATTTATACCCTAAAGTTCAGAGTGGGGAAGGAACCTTGACAACCTCACACACCGTCTCTAATATCCAGAGATTGACACTGCATACAAAAACCACAGCATACTGTATTTTATTCAGCTGAGCAACTTTTAGACATTTCTTTCATAGAAACAATGTCTAATCCTTCCTCTCACATGGAGTCTCTCTAAGACAGAGGTTCTCAAACGGGGGGTCGGGACCCCTCAGGGGGTCGCGAGCTGTCCGCCTCCACCCTAAACCTGCTTTGCCTCCAGCATTTATAATGTTATTAAATATATAAAAAAGTGTTTTTAATTTATAAGGGGGGAGGGGGTCACACTCAGAGGCTTGCTATGTGAAAGGGGTCACCAGTACAAAAGTTTGAGAACCACTGCTCTAAGTCAAGAAGAACTATTGTTATCAGCAAAGAAGTGCATGTTCTGGCTTTGTTTAGAACCGGGTGATTTAACGTAGCTTCCCCCAAACTGTAAATATGGCTGTAAATCTGAAAACTGAGTTATCTGCAACTTTATGTCTTGTATACATTTGTAGGTAGAATCCTCTCTCCTTTTATCATCACAAAAATAAAAGGATTTAGTTTTATTGTTCAATTTTATATAACGTTTAGATTGTTTGGGATAAATTCTACTGTATGGCAATTTCAGTTATAGTAACATGTTTGAGAGCAGAAATTTGCCCTACCATTCAAACCATGAGCTCGCCTGAGATTTCACTTTACAAGGTATAGTAGATTTTCAAATCAATGTGTAGGGAATTGAAGTGGGCACACAACTTCCACTAACTAGACAGTGAATGCCATATATTTAAAGTTTCTCTCCACTGCTGTCTTTAAAAACCATTTCATATTTGGTGATTAAAAAAATAATAATACAGACATGTAGAATCCTACAGGCAGGACCACAAGTAACCTCTGTTTACAACCGATTTGCATCCCAACTCATGCACACATATTGTACACTGCTGGGCACTATTTCACCCCCCTCTGGACATAAAGCCGAATATTAAGCTCTTATCAAGTTATATGAATTATAACCAGCATGCATATTACTGAAAGTTACATATTTAATTCCACACTTACTGAGGGCATGGCTACACTTGCAGATGTAGAGCGCTTTGAGTTAAACCAGCCTTCGTAGAGCGCAGTGGGGAAAGCACTGCAATCTGTCCACACTGACAGCTTCAAGTGCACCGGCGTGGCCACATTAGCAGCTCTTGCAACAGCCACAGAGAGCAGTGCATTGTGGTAGCTATCCCAGCATGCAAGTGGCTGCAACATGCTTTTCAAATGGGGGGGTGGGGTGGAGTGTGACAGGGAGTGTGTTTGGTGGGGGGAAGAAAGTTTTTTGGGGGCTGAGAGCATGTCAGCATGCTGTCTTGTAAGTTCAGACAGCAGCAGACCCCTCTCCCCCACACCTCTCTCTCTCACACACACACAGCATTCCACAGTAATGGTTGCTTTGTCTCGGAGCAGATAAGCATGCCGTCTGTCAGAAAGGGAGCTTTCAAAGGGCATATCCGCATTCCTGCAGCGATTCCAAAACAATGACAAGAGTGGCCACTTGACTTAAGGGGATTATGGGACATTTACGGAGGCTGATCAGAGCGCAGTAACACAACACCTCGTTCACACTGCCGCCCAGGCGTTTCAGCCAAGGCGCACCAAGCGTTAATCTTCTTGCTGAGGTGGAGTACCAGGAGCGCTCTAGCCCTGGAGTCAGAGCGCTCTACGTGCCTTGTCAGCGTGGATGGGTAGTGAGCTAGGGCGCCCGAGGCTGCTTTAATGCACTCTAACTTCCAAGTATAGCCAAGCCCTGAAACTGCATCTAAAAGTGACTAATCTCAAGAGATTTCAGGGGTGAAATTCTGTACTGTGCCTTTAAGAACTCACAGCGGGTGGGAGAGAGGAGGGAAGGGCAGGTTTTATGTCCTGATTCCGGGCTGCTGGGGGAACTGGAGGGACCTCCTCCATAACTTAAACAGCCCTGAAAAAAGTGGCTGCAAAATGAGCTCAGTTATAAACCCACCTCTTTAGTTTCATAAGCTCCTAAGCTTCCTCCATCAAAAGCCATCTGTTTGGATAAACTTTTCCATACTTGGTTTTCCTCCAAAAGGTGATTATTTTTAATAAAACTAATCAAAGTCCGTTCAGCCATTTTTGAACTAAAAGTCTATGACCTGAAGAAGAGCTCTGTCACTCAAAATCTTGTCTGTTCCACTAACAGAAATTAGTCAAATAAAAGATACCTCACTCACCTTGTCTCTCTCTATGAAATACATTCATTCTTCCCACCAGGAGAAAAATAAAATGTTTACCTCTTCTCTCCCAGAAAATTTTAAAAGGCTGAACTTTGAGCAACATGCTTGTGACAGTCCATACCATTGTGTTCACCACTTTTACAAAATTATGATAAATTTTTTACAAAAGTATGTCTGAGTTTTCAAATGATACCTCACATCTGATGAACATTATTGTCCTGGTAAAATATATGTATCAACATTGTATGTAAAGTTATAAGGTTCTACTGTATAACATTGTTATAACATACTCCAAGCTTAGGAAAAGCAGGCCCAAACCAGTTTTCAGAGACAAAGACCCAGCCTAGTGTTAATGGACCATCGCCTGCTTAAAACAGCCATTTTCTGGCAAGGGGAGAGGGTGAACAAGACATTTACATTTCATCAGAAGGACAGTTCAAACCTCATATCCACAAGAGACTGTTTTGTCACCATGACTCAGCGAGGATATTTCTAGCACAATAAATTGAATTATAGAGGGGAGAAAAAAATCAACTTCACTTTCCTCCTTCATCTCTGCTCATGATATCAACAATTCTCCAAGAACTGAACTGGGGGGAGAGGGGGGAGAAGAGGAGGGGAGTCGTAGCCTGGAGACTTTTCAGCCAGTACAGATTGGTGTAAGCTTATGGTGAGAAAAGCCTTTTGCTTTTATGTTCACTTAGCTTGTTAAGTTAGGCATTTAGCTTGTGTTTTATCTTTTTATATTCTTGGTAACCAATTCTGACTTTTATGCCTCATTACTTGTCACTTAAAAATCTCTTTTCTTTCTGTATTTAATAAACTTGTTTTGCTGTTTTATCTAACTAGTGTGTTTGGATTAAAGTGTGTGGGAAACTCCATTTGAGATAAGAAATCTTGTGCATTATCGTTGTCCTTTGATGAAATGACTGACTTCATATGAGGTTGCATTGTTCAGCAAGGAACTAGGCCATATAAGATACACATTTCTGGGGGAAAGTTGGACTAGAGAATCTCCTGGCATTCTTCTGCAGTGTAATTCATGAGTGGCTAGGTAGTAGCACTCAATGCTGGAGGCTGTGTGTTAACTGGCCAGGAGTGGCTGTTCACGAATAAAGCAGTGTAAAAGGCATCCCAGGTTGGAGAACTGAGGAAACAGTTATTTAACCGTCCAGATTATACCCTGGGTAATGTCACATTGCTCAAAACAATTCTGGGGAGGGGAAAACTGATTGAAAGTTAGTTGTGAATATTTGTATTGCACATGGTTGGTCTGCAATTTTCAACATTTCGCTATCAGTTTGTAGCTCTAGAGGGATGCACTGATCAAACCTATGTTTAAGTACAATGAAAAATGTGCAAATGAATAGGCACTCTTCAATCTGAAGATTTGAAGAGTCTTAAGCGGATATACTGCCTTAAGAACTTAAGAGCAAAGCCTGCAGTCCCCTGTGTAGGAACACAAAGAATCAATAAAGCACTATCACTGCTAATGTAGAAAAATTCTCATTTGTCCGATTCAAGTGTTGTACTTCTCCTGTGGGCAGGTTGTAATATAGCTACTTGAACATAAGACTACACAACTATTCCATGACTTGACTTCTTTGCACAAAAATTTTTTAGGCTATAACTACTCATTTTAACTTTGGCTAATTTTTACTTAACATTTACTTCAATATGTCATGCTCTGTTTGAGAGGAGTATTTGCTCAATTCCTTCAGGGGAACATAAGACACAGGAAAATGCAAAATGTATGGCCATATAACCTGCACATTTTGCTGCTAAGTAAAAACAGAAATTCTTGACACAGATTAAATATTGGAGCTACAATGCCTTCGATCTTGTTTATGATAATTGTTTTGCATCTATGGCATTATTATAGCAGGGCTTACAAATACTTGCCAACTGAGGGAGAAAGCTTAGCTCTGTACAGTACAAGTAAATAACATTAACTATTGGAGGATGGTCTTCTGGTTAAATCACTCAACTGGGATTCAAGAGGTCTGGGTTTAATTTTTGACTTTGCATCAGATTCGCTGTGAGACCTGGAGCAAGACACTTAATCTCTCTGTAACTTCAGTTCCTGCAGCTGTACCATGGGGATGAGCCAGACAAAGGAATACCGTAGACGACTTGGAGCAGGGACTGTCTTACTGTGTGTCTGTACAGCACTTAACACAATGAGGATCTAATTTTGGTTAAGGCCTCTACGCCTTACTAGA
This sequence comes from Emys orbicularis, assembly GCF_028017835.1. Taxonomy (NCBI): domain Eukaryota; kingdom Metazoa; phylum Chordata; order Testudines; family Emydidae; genus Emys; species Emys orbicularis. Next base: position 25,868,198 of record NC_088683.1, on the reverse strand, counting down.
ATACAAATTATAAATAATCATAGTTGTATGGAGCTTATGTTCTTTTCTGAATAATGATGTATAGAGAGGAATCAAAGGTCTCCAGGCACTGTCAGATCAGCAGAGTTGGGGCACGGTCTTGCCCACAGAGACTGGTGGGCATGGGCGGTTGGTGATCCAGCCGTTGGGGGAGGCTAGCCGCCGGCCCCATCCCTCCCACCCAAGGCCCTGCCCTCCCCCCCCCCCCCCGCAGGAGCCCATAGCATCCCCACCGTGGGCCACGGCCCCAGCACTTGGCGGCCAGGGGGCGAGGCCCCAGTCCCAGTGAGCCGGGCAGCGTGGCAAGCCCTGGTGCGCCAGGCGACACGGCCCCAGCACCAGCCCCCGTCTCCCTGCGGGAGGCGGGGTGGCCAGCTCTGGTGCTCCTGGTGGCACGGCCCCAGCACCAACTGCCCTGTCTCCCTGCGGGAGGCAGGCCAACCAGCCCCAGCTACCACTGCCTACGATACCCGCCACCCCTGCTGGTGGGCATGCATAATGGCCAAGGAGTCAGTACATGAAGAGGTCAGGGATCCCTAATACAAATCCTAAGGACTGGAGAGACGCTCTGAAACCTCTCCAGTTGCAACAACACAGCCAAGCTGCAGCTCTGCTACCCAGCAGCTGCGCTTTGTGAGCCCTCGAGTTCCAGTCCCACCTCTGCCACTGACTTGTTTGTGACCTTGTACAAGTTTCTTAGGACAACATTTTCAAAAGTGCCCACTGATTTTAGATGCCTTAACGTCTGGGTGTCCAGCTAGAGCGCTCCAGAGCTGGATTTTCAGAGGTGCTGAACACTAGCTACTATAGCTGAAGTCTATGGGAGATGTGGGTCCTCAGCACCTCTAGGTCCTAGGAGTATCAAGGTGGGTATCCAAAACCAAAGCACATAAAATTAGTGGACACTTCTGAAAATTATGTCCTTAACCTTTCTGCGCCTCTGCCCCCCTATCTGTAAAATGGGGGCAAAACCCTTCTTTGTAAAGCACTATGCAAGTGCTTAGTATTATTAACCAATTATCAACAGAGAGTCCTGTGGCACCTTTAAGGCTAACAGATGTACTGGAGCATAAGCTTTCGTGGATGAATACCCACTTCGTCAGACGCATGCGGGTCAGACGAAGTGGGTATTCACCCACGAAAGCTTATGCTCCAATACATCTGTTAGTCTTAAAGGTGCCACAGGACTCTCTGCTTTTTACAGATCCAGACTAACATGGCTACCCCTCTGATACTTAACTAATTATGTACTTTACACGGATTTAAACTTACATGGGAGGTGGGAACACTATGTACAGCATTGGTTCCCCAATTGCAGCCACACAGACACTAGCGGGCTCTGCTTTAGACCTTTCAGAAAGGAAACAGAGGGGGAGATTATATATATATAGCCTCATTTCACCTCCACATGTCCTGCCCTGTGGGTTTTGCTCGCATTCACACAGCTAGACAGAGGGCATGATGACCTAAGTGATTAGATCCATGTTTCTGAACAACCTCCGAGGAGTGTCCTGTTACTTATTAGGTTATGGAACACAATGCTGCAACCACATTCAAAATGCTGCAATTTGAGGACTGTTTCCTTAGGAAAAAAGCAAGAGAATCCAGCCGTGGAATTTGATTAATGGCTGTGCTCTTCTTTACTGTTCCTTCCAGCACAGTCTCGCCAACATTCACGTTGGTTGGAACAGTGGTAAAAAGATCAGTTATCCTAGATCTGCACTGTCATCCTGCATGCCTTTTAAGTGATGATCTGATCTGGCATCCTAAATCTTAAATTTAACAAAATTTCCATAAAAAGAAATCCAATGAAAACCATGATTTTAAGCTATGCAATATATTTCCAAGACCACAAACAAACATTGTGAGTAAGAGTCTTGGGATTTGACAAGTTTTCCTGAGTAAGACGGACTAAAAACTGAGTAAGAAACTATGGTTTGGCCTACAGGTATTTAATATACTAAGAAAAAGCAATGCAATAGTCTCCCCCTACTATGCGAAGTGCATGCATATGTATCATACATTGCAGAAGTGTCCAGTGAGTCATTTTGAGAAAAGACTGAAAACAAAAACATATCACAAGGCAATCCTATGACCTACCTATGACATAGCTCTGCATTTTATTATGTCAGAAATACCAGTATCTACAAAGGGCTCCATCCTGGCCATAGGTGGATGAGGCCAGCAGCCATGATGTCTCCAGGAACAGAATTATGTTCATATTTCTAATCAGCAACAAAAAGGAAGTAGGTGGCTGATAAGACACAATTAAGAAGGTTAAATAATAGGGATGCATGCAAGTATTCAATAAAATATGATACCACGTAAATAAAAATATAAATATTATGGAAGCACAAATATTATGGTGATGTGCACTTTCAAATGCCTGCTATTAGACAGGCAAGCCCTTCCTTATTTGCACTTAATGAACTGCAAATGACTGAAATTTTCCACATTAGTAAGTGGGCGGGGGGGGGGGGGGGGAAGATGGTGCATCACAAAACACACATTACTCGTTTACTTTGACAACAGTAAATTAGTTTTATCATATATTGAACAACGTAATAAAGAAGATTCAGTAGCATATTCTGTAAAACGAATGTACTCCTATCAAAATGGGACTTCGTGTAAGCTTTGAGGAGAAGCAAAATGCAGTTCAGTGAGACTTCAAAGTATTTAAATGCAGTAATTAGAAACAGTAAAGTAAGAACTGAGTTTAGCGATTTTTAAATATCTTGTATAGGATGCTCTAGATTTATTATTTTCCTCACGTTCAAGTATCCCTTTATGACTGGCTGAGAATATGAATCAACTAATCCCACATTATGCAAAATCGCCTTGAAATATCAGAAGGTTAAAATCATTTTCATAGGAGTTGGTTTAGATTTTGAGGCTTGCATTTGATGTCAGAAACAATTTATCAATAAAGCTTAAATAAATAAATAAAAATAAAAAAGCAGCCACCTAGGAGCCTGATCATGCAACTTTTACTCACATAACTTCAGTGGGATTATTTACCAAAACAACAACTCCTCATGCAAATAAAGGTTGCAAGATCAGGCTAGTTCACTTTGGAACTGGTTGCCAGGGGGGTGTTGTGGAGGCCAAAACTACAACAGGGGTAAAAAAGAATTAGATTAGTTCATGGAGGATAGGTCCATCAATGGCTATTAGCCAATATGGTCAAGGATGCAATTCTATGGTTGGGGTGTTTCTAGCTTCAGACTGCCAAAAGCTGTGAGTGGATGACATAGGGTGACCAGATGTCTCAATTTTGGGAATCACTCATTGATTGTCCTGTTCATTCCCTCTGAAGCAGCTGGCATTGGCCACTGTTGGCTAGATGGAGCATTGGTCTGACCCAGTATGCCTATTTTTAGGTTATGTTCTTAAATTCTTTGCCTGACTCTGTGATAATGTGTATGCATTGCTAAAAACTAACAGTGAGGGCTTTTAAAAACCTAAATATTTCACATAAGTCTTCCATTTATTTTGTCTTTGTTTAAAATCTCATTCATTTCAGAAATGGACCATCAGTTGATTGATATACAACAAACTTTCAAATGTGTGTTTTAGTATTATACACAAATACAGACAAGCATTACTGGCTTCCCCATTGCCCTGTTTCCTCCCATCATTTCAATACAACTAAAAAAAACCCCAAAAAACAAAAACAAAAAAACACACAAATCCACAAACACCTTCTTCTGTCTCATCTTCTACACAGTTCCATGCAGGAATTATCTTTGTAACCTGCACAGTACCATTGAAGCTAAAAAAAAATAAAAATGTAATAATAATGATGTTCTGTTATTAGCAAAAATTACAAAATTATCCTTGCTAAAGCAAATTTTGAGATTACCTTTTTCCAATTTATGGTAAGGGCCTTGGTGAAGAGAGAAGAGGGAACTGCTGGCTTTGTTAATGACTAAACAAGATATTGTACATGTGCCTTTTTATTACACCATGTTGACTAAATGTTAATAAAAGTTTCAGACACCATAATATGCAAGTTGTAGGGAAAAGGTTATGAATGTAAGCAAAGTTAAGAGCAAAGTATGGATCTATACAGCTACTAGAATTAACTCAATGCTGTTAAGGAGCAATCTGGGATATGATAGTGATATACATTCTTATTCACACTGAATAGTGTGTAGCATTTATATTGCAATAGAGCCTGGACACACCAGTTAGGATCCCGGTCCCATTGCGGTAGGATTGATAAATATGTAGGGAAAGAATCTTGGCCTGGAAGAGAATGCATTCTAACGTAAGACAAGTCTGAGACAGACAAGAGGAAGAGAAAAAAAGAAGAAGACAACAAAGATAAGACACTATGTTTATATAGATAGCTCTTTCACAATTGTTTGTTTCATATCAGCTTAAATAATTTATTATTAAATGCAGTCAGGTATCCTTGAGTGACACAACCAAACTGGCAAATTTCTGGTCAGTGTCATGGCAGAGGTGGATAATAGTTTTATGGGTTAATTTAGAGGTGCAAAAGGGGCGGCATGGAGATTGCTGTGTGAGACTCTGACAATAGGCAGATAAGGGCACCCCGGGTGCAAAGCAAAAGAGTAGGCAGGGCTGATGTAATAGGAAGCTAAAGGAAAAGAGAATTTGCTCTTAATTGTTATTTAAATAGTAAAGTTGAGGAAAATAAGGTCATGCCCAATTTTGTTTGGGATCCCAGAGAAGCCTCTGGAAGGCTGTTTGGCTGCATTGTGACAGAATGTTTATAAGTCCTCCTCTCCCTGTCTCTTTCTCAAATTTTAAAGGGCTCTTCCTTGCTGTCTGGCACATACCAGGGCCTGCAATTTGTGGTTCATGGTTTAATGCAAACATCCAACTTTACAAGTGCAATAATATAAATCAAAGCACACATGTTCTCTATCTTATGGAAGTGTCTCTCTGCTGTGACTCAAAAGAAGTTTTTAGACAACTGTAAGAAAGCTAACACAATTAAGTAATGGAGCATGCAGTACATGGCAGTTTATAAAGGGATTAATCTAAAAGCCTACACTGTGACATCACCTTCTGCGTAGTGTATTTACAGAGTGCCAATCTCCCTCCGGACTCCTCGTTGCTCTGGAAAGAGGACTTGACTGCCACCAGGTCTATGTCCAGCACAGCATATGTTCCCCACAACACAAACAGCTATCTTGGCTAGTGCATTGTGGAGGGTGGAGCCTTAGTTCCACTCATTCCCTGCACTGTTCTGCCCCCACCCCTATGAGGTGGGGATATAGCAATTCTGAAGAGCTGTTTCTCCTCTTACACTCCCTGTGATGCAAATAGCTGGTGGAGGGGCAGAGGAAGCTGTTTCTGGGCCAGGCTGTGCCTTGTCCTGCAGAAGTACCTACCTGTACAATAATCGCACCCTTGCTTGCAGCGCAGACACACGAAGGCTATGTCTACACTATGAGCCAAGGATGGGATTTTGCTGCTCATGCAGGCACACACACGCTAGCTCTCATCAAGCCAGCACGAGTATAAAGAGCAGCATAGCCTGGGTAGCACAGGTAGTGGCAGAGCAGGCATGGCTGAGCCGTGTTGAGGATATAGTCGCTTGAAACCAGCATGTACATACCAAGCATGGCTCAGCCATGCCTCCACAGCTGCTGCTATCTGTGCTACCACGGCAACACAAGCTAGCGCAAGTACATGTACACAAGCAGGGGAATCATACCCCTAGCTCATAGTGTAGGCATAGCCTAAGAGCCATACCCCTCCTCGTGCATCTCCACAAAGCCAGGTACTACCCTGTCACACATGGACCAAGGGAGTCCAGCGCTGACCGTGTTAATGGACTTCCCACCAGGAGAAGGTAGAAAAGAGGAGCAAGACAGCCTTCACCCAATCTGGCCAGCAGAATCGTGCGGAATTATGTGCATTATACACTATCACAGAATTGCCTGGTGTTGCTCAGTGCATTATTATCATCATCATCATCAGGAGTGTAAATGTGGTAGGATCTGAGGCTAAAATAGGGAAAGAACAAGTTAAGAATTACTCAAGCTCTTTGAGGCAAGGACTTAACCTTCTCTTTGGTAAGCTAAAAGGACTGAGCTTCTGTTACTGTAAGGAGAAGAACTAGCCAGACACTCCACTTGGTAGGAGAAGCCAAAGCAGTGACCTTAGGACATTAAAAAAAAAAAAAAAAAAACCCTTAAAGTCTAGCCAAAACTGTAGTTTCTCTTCTTTTTGCTCATTGGATGATTGCGCCAACACTCTCCCTCACAGTTTCTTCACTCCTCACCTTCCCCTCTTATCCCCTTCCCTTTCTATTTATCTGATCCCCTCCTAACTAAACACACACACACACACACACACACACATATATAAATATATATATATATACACACACACCCTAGATTATCACTGGGATCCCTCAGCCTTGGAATCTATGAAAACTAACATGGCATTTGCTACCATCACATTGTTCACTCCGCTTGAATGTTACAGCCTCTCTTCCACATTGTGTCTGTCTTGTCTATTTAGACCAGGGATTGGCAACCTTTGGCATGCGGCCCGCCAGGGTAAGCAGGCGGGCCAGGCCTGTTTATTTACCTGCCGCATCTGCGGGTTCGGCCGATCGCGGCTCCCACTGGTCGCAGTTTGCCGCTCCAGGCCAACAGGGGCGGTGGGAAGTGGCGGCCAGCACATCCCTCAGCCCACGCCGCTTCCTGCAGCCCCCATTGGTCTGGGATGGCGGACCGCGGCCAGTGGGAGCCGCGATCGGCTGAACCTGCGGACGCGGCAGGTACACAAACCGGCCCGCCAGGGTGCTTACCCTAGTGGGCCACGTGCCAAAGGTTGCCAATACCTGATTTAGACTGCAAGCTCTTTGAGGCAAGGACTGTCTATTACTCTGCATTTGTATAGCACAGGGGTATGCAACCTATGGCACGCGTGCCAAAGGCAGCACGCGAGCTGATTTTCAGTGGCACTCACACTGCCCGGGTCCTGGCCACCGGTCATGGGGGCTCTGCATTTTAATGTAATTTTAAATGAAGCTTCTTAAACATTTTAAAAACCTTATTTACTCTACATACAACAATAGTTTAGTTATATATTATAGACTTAAAGAAAAAGACCTTCTAAAAACGTTAAAATGTATTACTGGCACGCGAAACCTAAAATTAGAGTGAATAAATGAAGACTCGGCACACCACTTCTGAAAGGTTGCTGACCCCTGGTATAGCACTTAGCACAATGGGGCCCCACTTTTGGTTGGTCCTTTGCACTACTGTAATAGATACGATTAACAATAACCTTTGACACAATCGCTGCTAACACTACTTATGAATCACCTGCTATTATGTTTCAGTGTTGGTAGGTGTTAATCAACGGGAGTTTGCTCTACAGTTCTGAAGAATTACTACTTCCACACCACACCAGATTCCCTATCAACTGCATATTCAGAACTTCAACTTGAGTCTTGTAGCATAACTGGCTGTTTCAGGAATTTGCTGTGAAAAGATCACAGCAAACCATACAGTGGACTAAGCAATCTCTTAATTGCTGTTTTAGTTTTATAATTCCATTGTTTTTATGCAGTAATCAGGCTAGGGAGAGAAACATTTTTATCTGTGTATCTAAATATGATTGTACAAGATTATAAACATGTGAACAGAGAAAAAATGGGAGACTAATCTATGCAAATTAAGCTGCTTAATTGAGCCTGGTTTGTAACACTCTAAATTGCTTACTCCATCTTCTTCAGATACACAAAACACACGTTTTATGCACCAATCATGCAGCAGCGCTGTTAGGAATTGGTTATTATGAGATAATTATACCCCTGCAGAATCTGAAGTACTCAGCTGAACTGTGCAATACAGATGAGGTGAGAGATTATTTCATAAATGCTGTATCATAATAGGAGATGTACAATAGTTACTTTTTGGTCATCGTCAGTAGTCTTAACAAACAGACTACCAAAAATTGATTGATAAAACTGACAAAAATAACTATGTGGAAAATTAAATTTTTGTTCCTGTAAGTGAAGAGACCCTTCATTTTGGGTCCAGTATAAAGCACTAACTTCACTGAGAGTTTTGTTTAAGCAAGTACAGAATTAAAACAGTTAAGATTTGAGCTCTTAGTAAATGAGGATTTACTTTCCTACACAATTGACTTGAATGTTTTTCAGAAAGGGCTGTCTTGAACAACATTTCCCCCCCCTGTAAATAGAGACAAGCTATGGATAAATTCTTCCTGTATTCTTTTAGAACTGCTGGATATAGCAAACAACTGAAAACAGGCAGTAATTTAAGGCAACACCCTGTTAAAACATTTTGCGGTGAAAACCTAACTGCCGTCATAGTTAAGGGACTTAAATACCACTATGATGAGTGGGATAGAAATTCCTAGGAAGCTAGAAAGGAAGAAGATTAACCAACATAAGAACAAGTTTGCTAGCTTTATTTAGGTCATTATCTTTTTATAACTTACTTCTGTGGTATGCTGTGCAGATCACATTCCGGATTTTCCCATTTATTGTTATGCTGTCAGCAATAATACCAATAAATAGTATTGCAATCAGATTACTGGTAATTAGTTTCTTATCAAAACAAGAGAAGGGGATGGTAATATTTAAACTGGATATATTAAATTGGTCACAAAAAATGATTTGAGTAGTGAGACGTGAACTTTAATAATTAAAGATTCATGAAACACTGTATAAGGAGTAGTGATGATTTGGTCACATTGCAATGCAGAAAAATCATTTGTTTTACCTAAACTCCCTCTGCAGTTTCAACAGGATAAATAAATTCATCTTCAAGGACCTAAGCCAAAGCCCATTACAGTAAAAGTAAAGAATTCCATTGAGATTAGACTTTAAGAATGATTTTAAAGTGTTTTACTGTGTTGCTGTGTGCTGTTCAAACAGCCACTGTACTTCACACCAGAATTGGCTGCACTTCAGTGGTGGGTTAAAAGATCCCTTTGTATTCTGTATATTAGGTTAACTTTATAGAGCACAATGGGTCAATTATTGGTTTATGAATCAGGTTTTCATTAACAAAAGCAACTTTACAGCTACCCAAAATTTTACAGACCACTATTAGCAAAGTGTGCGCTAGTAATAAGTGTTGATTTATGGCAATGGAAGAAAACACACATGATACCCATTGCTAAATTTTTGGAAGCAGCAGGGCTGCAGCTGACCCCTGAAATTGGATACTTGACCTGCAGATTAAATATTGAACATTTAAGTGCCAAAATAAGTGGTTCTTTAAATGTTTTCCTTACATCACTAGATGTCAGTTTCTCACAGCTCCTTTAGGGATTGCAAATCATACTTTAAGCATATTTAAAAGGACGGATGATCTAAGAAAATGCCTCAGTTTAAATGCTAGCCATGTTAGGAGCTAAATCATGCCCCAGCTGCTGCTGCAGCCTGGGGAAGTAGACTGCTTACACAGCACATCCTCTGTGAAAGGACTCCTGCTGGCCAGGCCAGGATTCCTCACCAACCTGAGCCAATGTACAGTGTACCTCTACCCACTGCCAACTGCTGATTGAAGGTGCTTAGTGGGATTTTCAAAAGCATCTAGGCACCTATCTCCCACTGATTTCAATGGGAGTGTTCTGAAAATCCCCCTGGGTGCCTATCTGCACCTTTAGGTAACTAAATACCTTTAACAATCTGGCCCTAAGTGATTTGCCTACCTCATGCAGGAAAACTGGGAACCCAGAATACCTGAGTGACAGTCCCATGTCCTACCCGCAAGACTGTTCTTCCTCTTGCAATCCACAAAACTCAATGCCCCCACCCACATTTTGGATAAATACTCTCCATTTTTTAGGAGACAGTCTATCTAAAGCACCTGAAGACTGCCAACCTTTGACCAACATCCAAACTTCACTGCTGGCCCCTACTGTCAGCCCTACAATGTGCTGAACCAAACCCCCAGATCCAGAGTCTCTCCAAAACTGTTACGGAACTCAACTCTGCTAATTCAAAATCTAACGCAGCTATGTTTTCCTTACACAACGTTCTGAAGCAATTAAAAGAAACCTCTGCCCATTTTGCTCATTCTGAATTTTGAAATAAGAATGCCAAATTAAATTTTCTAATATTGTACATTATGCTTGCAGAGTTGTGCCTCTTCTCTTTGGAAGTTTATATTATACATACAGTTATGTAACGTTTGTTTCTTGTGTACTGTTCCTTTAAATTTCTGCTGTGACAGCTGCCATTCTGTGAGGTACAGCTGATACAGCATGTTTAAAGACACACATGCAGTGCTCTCATTCATGGAAGTTGTACATTAGTCTCCATTTTCCTGGTTTCCCTCAATTTAACATAAAAGCAATTCAGACTGGGCAGACAGATTAGATTAAATGAAAAAGTATTGGCTAAACCAAGAGATATGATATCTCACTGAGGAAAGAAAAACAGTGAAAGGACAACTCCTGAATGCTAAGACCAATGAAATGTTGGAAAAAAACAAAGGCAGAATATAAAAAAAGCAGACAAAGCAGTGCAAAGCAATGCAAGGAAAGATAAACATATACAAGACCTAGCAACTGAACCTGCTGCTATGATGGGAAACCAAAGAGCCATTTACCAAGTGACTAAAATCTTGTGTGGAAATTACAAAACTGGAAGATGGAAAAATGCTTACAACTGAGATAGAACAGAAAAATAGATGAGCAGAACATTTCAAAGTTGTCCTCAACAGACCTTCAGCACCAGATTTTGATAAAACATGCAAATCTCATCAATTTGACATTAACATTGATCTAGTAGAGATATCAGAAGTAGAGACTATAATCAAGAAGCTAAAAACAAAGCAGCAGGAGATGATCAAATCACAGCAGAAATGCTAAAAGCACTTAATTACCACCACCCTAATGAAACTGACAGAACTGTTTCTGTGTAAATCAGATATTCACATTAAGAATCATAGAAGAATGTATAGAATTGCAGGTTCCCCTCATCATCTATTCCGTTGGCTTTCAAAAGGCATTTCAGATACATGGATACACACTGTAGAATATTCTTCAGTCCTATGGAGTCCCAGCTTAAGTTCTCGGACTCATTAAGACCATGTATAGAGATGAAAAGTGCTCTAAGAGTGAGCCATCAGACAGAGTGGTTCAAAGTGGACATTCATGTGCAAACAAGGCCACATTCTTTCTGTACTGTTTGGCATTACCATAGGATTGGATAATGAAGAAGTATATTAGCAACACAAGACACTGACACAGCCTGGGTAGATGACAAGTACACCTCTACCCCGACATAACGCGACCCGATACAACACGAATTCTGATATAACGCGGTAAAGCAGTGCTCCTGAGGGGCGGGCTGCGCACTCCGGCGGATCAAAGCAAGTTCGATATAACACGGTTTCACCTATCATGCGGTAAGATTTTTTGGCTCCCGAGGACAGCGTTGTATCAAGGTAGAGGTGTACCTTGAAGATCAAGACTTTGCTGATAATATCATACTACTGAGTGACAGTCCCGAAAAGCTACAAAGACAGATAACCTGGCAAAAACTGGCCAAGCAAAGCTGAAAACCAGTTACACCAAAACAAATATCCCTGAAACCCAGACATCAAGCACCAGCATCAAAACAGAAGGCAAAACCATCAGGAAAATACAATTCATCTACCCCAGGCAGTACCAAACTAGCTAACATATACCTCAAAAAGGAAGTGGCATCAAGGATAAAAAAGGCATCCACAGCATGCACTAAACTCAACACATGGAAATCAACGATATATAGCATCAGAACAAAACTGAGAATTTTCAACTTAAACAATCTCAGTATGAACATATGGCTGCGAAAGCAGAGATGTACCAAAATGTTAGACAGAAAGCTAGGCACTTATTTTCCAAGGTGTCTATGAAAGATTCTGGGCACTGGATGGAAAGACTTCATCACCAGCGAAGAGATCCAAGAAATCACCAACATACAGCTCATCTCCTCCAGCATCAGAAGGAAACACTGGACATGTTTGGCATTTTGGAGCACATGCGCCAAATACAGAGACTCCCACTTGAAGTCATCAAGTGGAAGCCAACTGACATGAGAAAACAAGCACACCAAAGAGAAACCTTAAGAACCATCCTTAGTATGGAAGGCAGAACAGTTCATCTCAATACCATGAAGCAGATGGAAGCAGCAGCAAATGATAGAGAGGAATGGAATTGACTAGTTTCCTCCCTGAGGGACAAAATTGGGGCAGGAAGCATGTAATGTAATTCAGATTGGAAGTATTTTTGTTAGCTTTTGTGAGTGAAAAAATAATTTCAAATTACTGGTCTGAGGAAAATGGATAGTTTCTTTTTTTAATACTCCTGCTGGCACATACTATTTATTTATTACTCAAACTTTATTCCGTTAATCCCTCCATAATGTTTCTGTGAGAAAAGTTTGGTTTTTTTAATAGCACAGAACACACACTTTAGGACCAGGATTATGTATGCTCATTTACTGTACTTGGAGTTATAAAATATGAAGTGGGGCTAAAGCAGTAGGTATCAATGTGCCTGGAGTTTGGAAGCATAAATAAAAACACTATGTAAAGTAAGAGGGTGCTTTAGCGCTATTGCTCCTTTCGGGTGGTTTGTCAGTTAGCTTAAGCCTGAATTTGTAACGCTATCTGTGATTGCAATACTATCACTGACACCCCCTTCCCCCCCAAAAAAGTCACAGGGGCTGGGCCTAAGTGACTCAGACACAGATCTGCAAGACAGCTACAAGGAAACAGAAATAACTGGTAAAAAATGTCCTCTTTTAACACAACCACAAATACTGCAAACTAGCAGGAGAAGCCACAGCATTAGTGGTTGGTGAGCTATTCACAATTGCCCTGTAAAGAGGTACTGCAGACGCACTAGCTGATGTTAATCTGGGGCTCTCAGTGGGAAGTGAAGAAACAACCACAGTGGTTGAGAGCAGCTGTTACCTTCGCTCCCATTTCAGCATCTGCTACTCTCTGCTTCAGCTGCTACAACTGCAGTATCTGCCTCTACCACTGCTGCTGATGGCAAATCCTCTCGTTTGTTGTCACTGCAGCATCTTCCATTGTCTTTCGCTCTGCTTCATTTAATTCAATATTTCTCTTTGAGGACAGGTGAAATGCTTTGTCGGTGCTAGTAAGAAGGCAACATTTGTATCATCAAAGGTGTCAAGTTCTAATCACAGGCTTAAGCTGCATAAGGCAGTTTGTACAAGACTGGAGAGAGATCTTGATTTTGCTTTCACCTCTTGAACTTGCCCACCTTCCCTGAACCTGCTTGTGGCATGGGAATGCTGCCAACCTACACAAAACTGGCTTGGTTTTCTCCCTCATTCAGTACAAGCAACACTCCTGGCTCCCGCGGCACAGGGCAAGAGATGGAGCTGAGCACAACAGGAAATGGTCCTGTGATTGGCATTAGTCTATTAGGCCTAAAAGGGAATAGCCTGAGCAGGAGGTGAAGATAGTGTTACTTAGGGTGACCAGATTACATGAACAAAATATCGGGACACATGGGGGGGCAGGTCCGGAGCACCACCGAAGCAAAAAAAAAAAAAAAGCCCCGAGCCAGAATATCGGGACAAATGGCGTCCCAACCATACATCCGTCGGGACGTGGGACAAACGACTGAATATTGGGACAGTCCCAATTTTATCGGGATGTCTGGTCACCCTAGTGTTACTCTATAATAGAGAAGATTGTAATGGTCACCTATATACTACATTATGAATTACTGATAGAAGTCAGTTTTAAAAGAACATGATTAAAGTTTCAAAGCGCTCAAAAGTTGGAATATGCCAAAACAAAAAAGGTACCTTTACAGTCTTTGCCCAGTCAGTTCCATTTGTCCAGCGCAGCTGTTCATCAGATCCATCTCCCCTCCCCACCTTGTTTCTTCCACCCCACAGGTTTTCAGCCCTAGTCCCTTTCGCCAGCTAGTATTTGAGTAAGGCAACTTCCGGCTCCATGTTGTCTGGGCCCAGCAAGGGTTTGTGTCATTGACAGCACTAGAGAGAGACTCCCTGATCTCAATTCCAGTGCCCAGTCCCATCCCAGCCTGCAGCACACCCAGTGCAGACCGGATCTTTGGGGAATTTAGCCATGGAACTCAAGCAAGTCTCTACTGAGCAGGTACAAACAGATTTTTTTCCAAAGCTGGTAACTTGGACAAATGCAGGCAGATTTTTGCATAAAGAGAATAAGGCACATACCTAATGCAAAGCGCATCTTCTTGCCAAATTTCAAGTCCCTTCTCCAAAGCATAGGGGTGATAAAGCTTTAGAAAAAAAAAAATGTTGCCAGAATTTGGAAACAGAAGCATAACCTCCTAGAAACAGCTGTGCTGTTTTAGCTGATATTTTAAAAAAATTGGCCTGAGGCAGAAAACAAGCACACAAAAAAAATTGGCCTAAGCACTTTAAGTTTGGCAAAGTTATAAGCAACTGAAAACATCTTATAGTTAATGGGTAGTGCTACCAGCCTCATCTATACAAACAGAATTAAAAGGTTTGAGTTTAAGAGTATTACAAAAGTTAAAAACAAGTCTCCAAGTACTCTATCAAGAAGAGAGTGTATAAACATTTAATTCCCAATATAGTGCACATGGAGATCTTGGCAGACCAGCAAAATGCCTGGACCACTACCGATAATTGGAATATAGATTATCATGCTTATGGCCAAAAGCAGCCAAAGTCAGTAAGCCTTTAGTGGGCCTGTACAGCAGCCTTAGCAAGAAGCCAGGAGGGGAGGGGTCGAGCTGGGAGCTGACCCAGTGTCCCTCTTGATAAGATCTCTGTTGAAATTGCTGAAGTATGTATTTTAGAAAAACAGGAAGCTTATCTAACTACCCTTTGGGATGTGTTTGTCAGGGCCCTCAGACATGCGGACTCTGCAAAAACACATCTGTCTAATGAATGGTTTGAGGAAACCTCAGGCTTAAACTTTGAAATTGTTTGCTTAAGTTTTTTTTTTTTTTTAATTGACATGTTATTGTTACACTAACCCAAACAGAGAGAGAAAGTACGCAATAGGTGGACTCTTCAGGGACACAAGTTAGGATTCCCAATGGCAGCTGAAAGACTGGCCAATCGAACTGCTGTCCTTGTACCACTCAAAGACTGCTGCAGACTTCGGTAACTGATTTTTGGGAGGTTTTACTTACCTGTAGTGGACGCGCGTAAGTGCAAGTGCATCTTTAAGTGAAAACTCTTTTATTGTACTGTTTGGGCCAGCCACCTAGCAGTCGGACGGCTGTGTATCCATTGATTTATTTCCTGCCACCACCTTGCCAAGAGTAATAGTTATCAGGAGCTTTGGGTTTTAAGAGCCACAGTAACAATAGGACATGCAAAATAAATAAATAAATAAATACACACTCAAATCCCAGGAAATTTTTTCTTCCCAGGACCTCAAGTTACAGCTATATTGACAGATAGTTGAATCCAAAGCCTGTTTACATGCTCCCTCAGATGAGGATAGCAGAATCCTCCTTTGATGAACAGGCTGGATATTTTTACAATTAGATTCTCTTCAGTTGCGTGTATGTGGGAGGGATGTCAGAATTTTAGTGAGAGCCATATTTAAATAAAGTGTGGACCAGCTTCCCTCCCATTCACCACCGCACACATAGCACCTGGCAGCCTCCTGATATCTCCCCAGTGGTGGTTCTTTGGGCTCCTCTCCCTTCATTCCCCTCCCACCCTGCTGATGCCTCCAATTATTCACATTCAAAGAGCACCTCAGCAGAGCTGCTCCACTGCCGAGAAGTGTTTTACACCCCTGCCAGTACTACTGCTGAGAGTCCCACCAGGATGCTCTCGCTGAATCAACATATACATAAGTGCTGGAACTAGGGGTGCTGACACTGCAGCAGCACCCCCTGTTTTGCGGTGGTTTCCCTCATATACAGTATTGACCATTTTGTTATATGATTTTCAGCACACCAACTATATCAAGGTGTTCTCAAAGTATGGGTCACGACCCCATTTTGATGGGGTCACCAGGGCAGAAAGCCCCAGCCCGCCCACATCTCCAGAGTCAGCTGAAGCCCCAGCCCGCAGCTCTGTGGAGGCCTGGGAGCTGAAGCCTGCATCTAAGGCCTTCTGGGCAGGGCTTCAAGCCCAAGCAGTTTAGTTTGGCTTCACCCACTGTGCCTGCGGTCTTGCAATTGCCCTGCTTTCCACCTCCTGAAGGCCCCCTGCATCACTTCCTATACTGAGGTACTTCCCGTACTCAGGCACCTGTGTTTACGTGGCAGTCCACTCAGCACGTGTTGAAACCAGTTTGAAAAGTTGCTATAGAAGTAATTTTAACAATGGACCATTTTCTGAAAAGTGAAGGAAAGGGGGGTACTGAAGAGGAGGCGGACAAGGATCCAAACAGCAGTAAAAAAGACAAGAAACTGCAAATACGATCCAAAAATATGTGGAATATGGATTTACATGGACTGTTTTCAGGAGGATCCACAGCCACAATGTGTGGCGAAGTTCTGGCAAAGGAGAGCTTAAAACTGTCTAAATGTTGCGCCTTTTGCAGACACGGCACAGTCCCCTTCAAACAAAACCACAATTTTTTTCAACGAAAGCTGGGAGAGCTAACGGGCCAGAAAACAGTACTGAGAACGGCAGCCAAAGCAAATGAGAAAGCCCTTGAGGCATCTTTTGCTGTGTCATACTGGATAGCTAAAACTGGGATACCACACACCATTGGAGAAATTTTTTTTCTACCATGTGCTAAGAAAGTGTTTTTGATTATGGTGGGGGAAAGGCGCAGCGACTCAACTTGATTCGATTCCCATTTCTAACGATACTATTGCCATGCGCATTCACAGTATGGCAAATAACGTGACTGAATAAGTGATCCCCAAAATCAAGCAAAGTCCCTTTTATTTTTCCATTCAACTTGACAAAACAACAGATATGTAGAGTGGTCTTAGATGCTAACATACATAAAATTTGAGAATGACAAAAAACTCCAAGAGGAATTTCTGTTCTGCAGACCATTACCACAGCATGCTACAGGGGAACAGCTCTTCGCACTTTTGGATACTTCTGTCTCTGATTGTAGTTTGGAATGGCAGCACTGTATAGGAATTTGCAGTGATGGTGCTCGTGCAATGACTGGAAGAAACAGCGAGCTAGTCACCCAAGTGCAGGCTGTTGCACTGCAAGCAGTTTGGACTCGTAGTCTACACAGGCAAGCCCTAGTTGGGAAGGGGGGGGGGGGAAGAGGGGAAGGGCACCCATTCTAAAACAAGTTCTTGATGAAACTGTTCACATAGTCAGCTTCACCAAGAGTAGTGCAACAATTGTATGTCTGTTTGGAGTTTTGTGTTATGAGATGGGAGCTGAGCAACATCAGTTACTTTACCACACAGAAGTTTGGTGACTGTCTCAGGAAAGGTTCTCAATTGTTTGTTTGAGCTCAAACAAACAATAATTTTTCTTTCAGACAAAGATTCCCTACTGGCCGAGAAGTTTGCAGATACTAAATGGCTTGTTTTGCTACCCGACAGACATTTTTGAACACCTAAATGTGTTGAATACCTCACTGTAAGTACGAGACGCTTCTGTCTTTTTTCTCACTGAGAAAGTCATAAGTTGGACCAAGAAACTTTCCTTGTGGTATGCTCACGTTGACAGTGACAGTTTTGAAATTTTGTTTACTGGATGACTTTTTGGATGAAAATGCCTTGCCAAAACGTAACCTGCAACCAATTATCATCAGCCACCTGAAAAGCCTTAAACTGCAGTTTTGGGAGTACTTCCCTGAAAAGGATCAGAAAACAGAGGCATGGATTAGAAAGCCCTTTAATGCCGAAGCAGCTGCCAAGTGCTATTATGTCACTTACAGTGAAAGACATGAATGGACCTTTCCGGTGATGAGACAATGATGCTGAGATTTTCTGAACAACCTCTTGCTAACGTGCGGATTTCTGTGCGAAATGAATATCCAGAGCTGTCACCTGCAGCTTTGAAAGCCCTCATGCCATTTTCATCTACCTGCTTGTGTGAAGCCGGCTTTTCAGCACTGACTTGACTGAAAAGCAAATACAGGGCCCGTCTCACTGTTGAAGATGACCTCCGTCTTTATCTTTGCGACACAGAGCCCTGCTTCAAGGATTTGTGTTCATCAATGCAAGCTCACCCCTCCCATTATTATTTTTATATTTATTTTTTAAAGGATATAAAGATTGTCTTGTGATTGTGTTGTGAATTAAAATATTTAGTGGCTAATTTTCATTGATATGGCCTTGCAATGCATTTTTTAAATTTTAAATACTAACTATTCTGAGTAACAGGGCACTGGGGTCATGTAGTAATTTTTCTTGTCAGAAGGGGGTCGCGGTGCAATGAAGTGTGAGAACCACTGCACTATATAAATTGCTCCATCACCTATGAACATACATCGAGTAGTGCACACTCCTATTCCAGTTCTCTTTGAAACAGTAACATATTGAGAGCTGCTGACTCAAGCCTCCTAGCAGCACTAGGTTTGCTATAGATATACAAAGAGACCTGGAGTTTGCAGCCATCTCTGCTTCAGCAGCGTGCTTCAGAGCATATTACATGTACAGTATTAGCGTTGCAAATTTTCACTGGCAGCCTGTGATCCAGCAGCTATTTGAATATGGCTAACTGAGGTAGTGAAGCAGCTCAAGGAGTGCTGCAAACTCCTACCAGCTTGCCCACCTGGGGCAAGCATTAGAGACCCATTTCAATCCATCTCAGGGGCCCGTACCTTCCCTTTATGCAGCACTGTGCAGGGTGTGTCCAAACCATCACCTCTCCTTGGGGTTTGCCTTCATTGTTAATCGAAGAACCAAGAGTCCTAAAGCAGGACAAACAGCCGTGACCATACCTGAAATATCAGTTAGAGGCTATTCAGAGAATCATCCTGTATTTGTTACAGTAGCACACAGCAGCCTCAGATAGACTACAGCTACACTAGAGAGCATACAGCAGCACAGCTACTCTAAACTGATGGGAGAGAGCTCTCCTGTCGGCTTAACTACTCCAGCCCCCATGAGCAGTGGTAGCTACGTCAGCAGGAGAAGTTCTCTTGCCAACATACCACCGCCCACACCAGTGCGTATGGTCAGTGTAATATATGTCACTCCAGGGAGTGTCACTCCACCTGAGCGACTCAAGTTATGCTGATATAAGCAGTAGCATAGACTCCGGCCCCACAGTTCTATAAAGTGACATAACAGTCCAGAAAAGAGCACTGAAAATGTTTTGGGATCTAGAGGAATTAGCTTCCAAGGATAGATTAAAATAAGTTAAATACACACGATTTAGTTAAGTGATGGCTCAGCTGAGTGTGTGTTGGGGGGAGAAGGGTGGCCATGAAAACAATCTACAAATATTTAAACAGTAAGAATACAAGCATGAAAAGAGTTAAATCCAGGGCCGGCTCCAGGCACGAGCGGAGCAAGCACGTGCTTGGGGCGGCACATGCTAAGGAGCGGCATTCCATCCATTCTTGGGGCGGCACAGTCCGGGCAGGGTTTTTTTTGTTTTTTGCGCTTCGGCAGTTTGGGCGGCAGCAGTCCGAGCAGTTTTTTGTTTTGTTTTGTTTTTTGCATTTGGGGGTGGCAAAAATGGTAGAGCCGGCCCTGGTTAAATCTCCATATATTATCCAAGATACAGAGATGAAAACGAATGTTAACCTAACTAGAAAAGTCTTCCTGACAGATTTATATAGACTCATTCTTCTCATCACTTTGGGATGTTTTAAAAACCTAAACTGGACATAACCCTAGAAACAGCACTGTGGGTAGCAATCCTCTATTAGCAAGCACCTAATTGGGCTTTTCCATTTATTACTTCTATGATCCTACTCATTAAACCCTAATAATGCTAGGGTTGTCCATGAACTTGGAGTTTTGGATGGTTTCCCCCCCAACAGCAAGAAATTCTTGCAGCGTCACTGTCTAAGCCAGCAATATCAGCCCAACCAATTTCACCCTTTGCCCAAGAAAAGAAAAAAGTACAAAGCTCAACATTTATTCAGATTCAACTGTCAATGACAGTGGCTTACCTTAACACTGGAATTTATATTCTTATTGCCTTATTTCCATATCTAGCCTCTTATCTTTCAATTTCATGGCCCTCTTGGGTTTTATCATCTTCTCTTCATTGAAGTTTTATTCCGATTTTTCCATCATTCTTTTAACTCTTTTCTCTTACACTCCCACCTTCCTGTGCTTATCGATCTCTGGTCCACTCTTCATCAGCATCAGAACCCATCTCTTCAAATTGTCTCTATTTTTTAATTCTTCTCTCATCTTTCTGGTTTTTAACTGCCTTTAGCTTTGATCTCCTTTCACATATTCCCTGTGTTTTTCTTTAAGCAAAGCAGTACTCAGATCCCAAATACAATGTAATACAAGCCCACCTTTACTTGCAGCTGCCCTTTAGAATAACCTCTGTAGAGGTTATTCCATCAATTTTGTTCAAACGCTATCAGAACAGAACTAGAAAAACAGACTTGGAAGACCACCTTAAAAGACAATTAATTGCTTAATTAAACTGTTTTTTGCTTGACTTGCTTTCCTCTCAGAAAGAGGAAAAATGGATCTATATCTATCTGACAACCTACAAAATTTTGGCTAGATCGTGGCTTTAAAGGTCAACCGCAAAAGATATTTTAAAAATTGTGCTGATCATCCATCATAAAGAAACAAAAAGATAAAGGGCAGAAAAGGTATAAAACTTCCCCCCCTTCTGCTATTGGCGGGGGGTGGGGGAGGGGAAGGCGGCGGCGCTGGATGCCTCGAGGGTTTCCAGGCATATATATTAGGAGTTTTGACACCTTAATTGACGGGATGAGAGTGGTGAATCTTTAAATACTGCCACTTTCTCCAAAAATGTTTTAGTCTAAATAATTTAGAACTAAATAGCTATAAGTAACCCCCACCCCAGAGTCTCTGCCCAAGATTACTTTCCCCCTCTTGATTGCTCAACTTTGTCTTTTGACTTTGTGAGGTCACAACCTGAGACCTTCCAGCCATCACAAAAAGCTGAATCTCTAACCAAGAAGAAAACGTGTGCATACACCCAATTTTCAGAAAATATTAACGTTTCAGGCTGTCTTTGTACAAAATAAAGAGACAAAACAAAAGGAGGGGGCATATGGGCCCAAGCATTAACAGGATGTCGGACAAGTTCCCTCCCACCCTGGCACAGGGAACACTTTCCCTTTTCATCCTCTATAGAAAATCTAGTCTTGTTCTTGGTGCTAACGCCTCACCCCCACCCCAAGCCTTGTGTGCTCAGAGCACAAGGGCCAAGACAATCCTCAATTTCCCCTCAGAGGTACAGGTGGTGGGGCAGAAGGCTCTTTGCACTCTTCCTCGGACATACCTGGCCAGAGCTAGTCTACCATCCCTCTTCCGTTCATACAGTAGAACCAGCATAAAAAGCAGAAGTAGATACATTCAAACCTTTATTTTCTAAAATATTTAGTTTACTTAAGTAACTATTCCAACATGCATTCACAAAAAGAGGAGGATGCAAGAACAGCAACTAAAACAAAAGACAACATAAAAAGCACATTGTTCCACTATGCAGAAGGAAAGGCAGGAGGCACTGGAGGTGGTTTTCATTAGGCCACAACTTTATTCTTAAATATTAATATAGGTAATTCCATCAACATTTCCGTATACACTTGGGGGCTGCCATCAGCCCCCCAATTTCCCATTCAGATCCCAGCCAACCCACTGCTGAGACCCTGACCCCCAACTATAGGCGTCAACTCCATGGGTGCTGCGGGGCTGGAGCACCCACAGGGAAAAATTAGCTGGTGCTCCGCACCCACTGGCAGCCAAGCTCCCCCTGCCCCCACCCCCTCAACCTCGCCTGAGTGGACCATGTCCCCATTCTTACCCCTCCCAGAGCTTCCTGCCCGCTGCCTAACAGCTGTTTAGCGGCACTTAGGACTTTTCGGGAGGGAGGGGGAGGAGTGGGGACGCGGCGCACTCGGGGGAGGAGGCAGTAAAGAGGCGGGGCGGGGACTTGGGGGAAGGAAGGGGGTGTAATTGGAGCGGGGGGTGCAGAGGGGAAGTCAGTGCCTATGCCCCCACCCACTGTATGAGGGTTAAGCGGGGGAAGCTACAAAAGAGGAGGGCTGACTTCCCACCATACCAACCATCAGAGTCCCAAATCTCCTCTCATCTCCCTTAAATCCTTTACCAATCCATTCTACCGTATCTATTCCCTATGGAGTACATGCACTGGATATCTGCCACAAACTTACATAATGAGTCTGACATTTTGGCCTAATCCCCCTTTCCTACCCCCACTAGGCCCCTAACCTGCTATGGGGAAGGAGAAAAAACCCATCTTGCCTTAGCCATTCTGTTAGTGAGGGAAAAAATTCCCTCCCAATCCCCCAAGAAAGGAGCGACAACGTGTAATTCCCATAGTAGATCATGACAAAACCTGTATTTTACCTACTTCCATGGGTGGAGGGTGAGCTCTGCTTGCCTGTTCCAGATAAAAGAGGGCTTTTGCCAACACTGCCCTAGATATAAATACCACACACACACACACACAATCACCCATGGAGGAAGGAGCAAGTCCCCCTGCCAACCCAGCCAGCAACAGCTTCCTGCGTCTTACGTGGAGCAGGTACCCTCTCTGCGGAGGGGGACCCTTAAAGGGGCAACAACCCCCTTTCTTTCAGCCTGCTGGCCACGCCGCCCTGGCAATTAAGGAGCAACTCCATTTTCCATTAAGCTGGACAAATTGTCCCCACCTCTTAATACGTGGTAAGGGCATTAGCACCATTGAGAAGGTGACAAGAATCTACAACATTATTTTGACGTGCATACTATTTTCCAACCCAACTTCCAACACTGCTCTCATGATAGTAACAAAAAAAGAGGGGATATGGATCTTTAGTTATCCTGAAGTCCCTTTACATTCCCCAGTGGTATAAAGGGGCCTTAGTGTAAGTAAGTTTCAGCTCTAGGGCAATGTTTAATCATAAATACTTTCTAAAGCATGCATTGCTATCTGCGCAAGCATGATAAGAAAGATCCCAATATGCTCTTCCAGTGTACAGAAATGGATGCTCAGTATCCATTTTGTGAATAAAATTAATTAGCTTGTCCACACAGATTAACAGACTGTCAAGCAGACAGGACATCTGTATACAGTGACTTTGTGAAGACAAATTACTGAACAAATTCTAAGCCTAGATAATAAATAATGGAGTTAAAAATCGAATTAAGTCTGGTGCTTCAATTTAATGGTCACTGCCAGCTGTTACTTTGTTAATACAAAGTATTAATAATAAATGAAAACATCTTAAACAAAACTAACTCCTACAGAAAAGCCCAAAGTAACAGACACTGAAAGGCTAAGTCAGAGAACTACAATGTGAACGTTTCCATGCCCTGTTAGTTAAAAAAAAATAAAAATTACCACCACCAAAAACAGGGCTACCACAGATTACTTAAAATCATCTTTACAAGTTAGCCAAGCAATTTTCACAGCTCTGACCTACTGCTGGTATCTGTGCATACTGTGCGGTGCTGGCTATAGTAATGGTAGCCAGACATTTTCCATTATAACCCTCTGTGCAAAGGCACCATTGGCTTTTGAAATGCATGTAGTTTGGTCTTCTCATGCGAGTGGTGAATTTGATCCACTCTTTCACATATTCACGACGTCCTGTGATGGACACATCCTGCACTTAAGTTTTCTAAGCATGATTTCAGCCCTCAAGTGAGATGGGATTATTTTGTTTGAAAGAATGAGTAAAATCCCTTTCCACCAGTTGTGTTCAATGAAGAGGAGGGGAAAATACCGTGTTCTAAAATGTAGCTATACTTTTATAGACAGATCTACTGCAAAACTGTCTGAAGTCTGAAACTTAATTTGGGAATGAGGCTTTAGTTGGTTCTTAAAAAAAAAAAAAAAAAAACACATTAAAAAAAATATGCAACCACTTTGAAATTACATACTAAACATGTGCAGTGAAGTCTGAACGCAGGGCACAATCTCACCAAGTACTAAGTGCCTTCAGCTGAATATTATTCATCCTGGACCTTGGGCAGTTGTAGTTTTATTCAGGTGCAGGCCAGGGGAACTTCCATACTTGGGGAGAAGAAACAAAAACATTTCCACAGCAGTTTGATTTTGTTTTGAATGGTGGCTGTTTGAAGCTGCTAATTAGGTTAGTATATTAGAAGTAGCCCGGACAGAGCTAAGATTTGTGGGCAAGAGGCACATAAGGTAGTCCAAAAGGTGCATGATACATTCCTCTATGACATTCCTCTGCATATTTTAGTGTTTGCTATTCAGCTGGATGTTTTTGTGAGCTATTTTGAACCAGTCCTGTTCATGGCTGATGGGACCAGGAATATAGGTGTCCAGGAGAACTATCAGACTGAGGCAGTTCAAAATGTGCAGTGAGTAGATTTTGACAATGTAAGTTAGATCACCTCTAACCATGTTGTAAATTAATCTGGAGCTCCACCTCCATGCTGCAGTGCTCCTGAACTACACCTAATAAGAGTCTCCTAATTTAGAATCTGAGTGTGTAAGAGTAAAGGGGCCTGCTCACTGAACAAAGTGCACGATCCTTAGTGCTGTCTCATCATATTCTCGGTCAGTTAATGAGGTCCTATTCTTCATTGTGAGTAGGTAGTTTTTGCATGGAAATTTACCCATTTCTTCTAGTCATAAAGTAGTGTCTCTTTGGGCAACAGCAGTTGGATTGTATTTAAACAATCTATACCTCATCCCACTAATAGGAGTACTCTACAGCCTTCTATACCTAGATGCCCCATAATAAGTCTTTTGCCTAGAGATCTGCTCAGGAAATGAACTGAAACACCATGCTAGGCAGCAACCAGCCTAAAGTAAACTTTTCAAAAGCACCTAAGTGATTTAGGAGTCTTAATCCTGTTGAAAGTTAATGGGACTTTAGCACCTATGTCACTTAGATGCTTTTGAAAATTTTACCCCCTACACTTTTGTCCATGGATGCAACTAGAAATACAAGTCAGTCTGAGATGCTTGTACATTTCCTTGCTACAGAACACTATTTTATTGGATGAGAAGCTCAGCGAGATGCAAAGACTGCGAAAGCGAAGAGTGTTGTGTCTTTGTTAGACTCAAATCAACCTCAAGAACAGTTGACACTGAATTTCCTTGACAGCTAGGAAGAGCAGAAATAGATTCTCCCAATACATCATGTCACATGGAGTGGAAAAGAATCTGAGCACTGGTGATAAAGCTTTCATAGACAGAACGTCTTTGGCTTTGGAACTTGCAGGAAACTAACCCAACAAGCAGGATCAGCAAAGGGCTCAACATTTCACTACATTGATTAGGATCTGTCAGATGTCTGCCCAAGTGATTACAAAACAGCACATTTTTGCATTAGATCTATTACTATGGCTTACAAGGATTTAAATCTAAAAGAACGGAGCAGTAATGAACCTCTGCTTTTAGATATGCTTAAGAAAGAGATTCACTCTAGTCTGTCTGCAAAGAATCACTGTTGTAGAGTGACATTTTTATTAACAGAAGGTTAGGTCTTTAAGCAGTATGCATTTTAATTTGGAAAAAACAGACAAGAATACAGATTTTGGTAAACACTGACAATCTCCATGTGTGCGGTTTTCATATCATTTTTGTGAACATGTCAAACAAGCAGCATCAGTTTTAAAATGAAATGTAGATCACACTTCAATGAAAGGTTTACATGCTTACTTTTTATACTAGAATTTTCCCCTACTTTTCATAGGGGAAGCGGATCTGTGTGCGCACTTTAATCCTCAGCTATCTAGCAACATTACTAACAGTACACCCTAATCTATGTATTTATATATCCTCCAAGCACTTAGATACTACAACGATGGGAGCCATGAAAGTAGTTAAAAGGACATGAGCATCTTAGATTGTCAGCTCCTTGGGGCAGGGATGTCTACTTTGTTTGCAAAGCACCATAAAATAAAAGGTTGATGAACTTCTGTCAGTTTGGTGACAACAGGTAATGTGACACACTTGGGAGAGTAGATTGAGCATAACACGTAAAGGATTCTATGCAGAATGCCTCCCATCCAGTGTTCCAATTTGGGGCAAGGAGACTGTCTTCCTAGAGCCATTGTTAAAATGCTTGTTGGAGCAGACATCCTCTATTAAAAAACTCCCACTTTTCATACATGTTTATCTCTTGGGCAGAATCAGGAGGTGCCAGAAGGTATTAGATGTGTGTGTGGGGGGGGGGGGGGGAACGTAGGAAAGCAAAGTGACTTTGGCATTAAATCGTATGGTTCATCTTTGCCACTATTCCCTAGGGTTACTGTCACTAAAGAATGTTTCCTGTTCTAATCAGAATGTTAAACATTTTCAAACAAAGATTTCCCTTTGGAAAATGGAATTTAATTAAAGTCAAAAATATCCCCACAAGAAAAATGTTAATTTCAAATATATTTTTCAATGGGAAAATTTAAACATTATTGAAATGAAGCTTTACTATTTTTGAGATTTGAGGATTTTTAAAGGCAAAACGTGATATAAAATAAGGGGAAAGGACCACACACATACATGGCCTTGCCTGCTTACTCTTATGCACAGATCTCAGACCCAAGAGGCAGCTGTCACCCAGTTCTGTGTAGTTCAGGAAAGCCCCCACCCAAAGAAAGTCCCTTCAACGTGAAGCTGTGGAGAAGACGTAGGCCTTTAACTATCTTATGTCAAATTTTGTTGACTAAATATTGCAGCAAAATTTGCTTGTTTAATAGCCTTGGCATGTTTATCCAGAGTCCAATGAATGGCTATGAAAATATACTTTCAGGGCGATTGCTGCCATTAGTCCCAACAGAATGAGAGAATTATTGTTGCCCACTGTAAAACCCAGATTAATGAAGTGGAAAATGCACTAGGTCTGATAAAGGACTATAGGTAACAATTTATGAATCCCATCATGTTTGGATGGGAGTGTATTTATCTGTACAGTTGAACTAAATCTAGATTTAAGAAAAGGGCCAACAGTTGGGAATGCTTTGTGTGCGCGTTCTGCTGAACTAGTAAAACCATCCAAAGTTAATACAATTAGATCATGGATGAAGTTCATGATGAATGAGGCTGCACTGACACTGAAAAACGTGGTGCTCATTCTATCAGAGATTTCTGCGTCCACCGCAATTAAGGAAGGCATAGATGTGAATATTGTATCCCGCTACTACTAGAAAAATAATGTTTCACAACAACATTTGTAAGATACTAGAAGCGACACTGGAATCAAGGTAAGTATTTGCAACCTGACCATCTCCTGTCTGATAGATAAGCAAGGTCAGGCTCATTTGGAAGACAGCTCTGGCCCCTGCCCTATATGTGGAAAAACTCAGCATACTTCATGAAGTGGTAATGGCAATTCTATAGATGGTGCTCATAACTCAGTACGAAATCGATATCCCAGCCTGGTGCTAAGTAGTCTTTGCTGGTGAATGCATCATTAAAGAGTCTGTCACCTTAAGGAAAGCTTAGAAGTAAAAAGATATTTCTAACTGCCAGGACTACATGTATAACTTGGGCTCTTCCCTGCCAGTACATCATGAAAAATAGGGGTTCAGCAGACCAGACTACAGATTTAAAAAAAAAACAAAAAAAAACCCCACAATCTTTTACAAAACTCACAAGCTATAGAAATAAATGATTCTTTAGGAACATATTTAAACACAAGAACTTTTCCTTCCAGTGTATGCAACCCAACAATTTCCTCCTTGTACAATGTTTGAGACCCGGTGCGTGAAATTCACTCCAAAGAGAAACATGCAGTGTTGTTATAGCAGTGTTGGTCCCAGGATACTAGAGGCAAGGTGTGTGAGGTAATATTTTTTAATTGGACCAACTTCTGTTGTTGCGAGTCAAACTCTCAAGCTTATACAGAGCCTGAAGAAGAGCTTTGTGAAGCTCAAAAGCTTGTCTCGCTTACCTTTTATAGGACCAATTTCTCTTGGTATTACCTCACCCACCTTGTCTCTGGAAAGAGAAGTGAAATGAACCCATCTCTCTTCCCTGAGCAAGATGAAAGGATTTAACAAACAAAAAAACTACCTACAATTATTTCGATTTCAGTAATTTAAGTGGTCAGTAACAAAAATCAGAACTTTAAAAAATATAAAACTAAAAGCAAAACAAAAATTGTCTATCAATATTTTGCACAAAAATGGCCACATTTCAGAGCACTCCAAAGCATGCGGGGGGGGGGGGGGGGGAGGAGGTCATGCTTATCCTCATGTGAATGATGTCATTAATTCCATAAAACTCTATATACGTTCTACCCTGAAATCCCTGTGTGAATGATTGGGGTTCTACAAATAGCAGGTTATGATTCCCAGGCCACCACAATAACAAAATTATCTGCACTTAGAAAATTTTCAGTTCAGTTTTCTTCAGATAAAAGGATCACAGATCCACTACAATTGGCATTTCAGCCTGCTTGCAGCTTGGGGCTAGAACCTGACCTGTCAGTAACCAGCAGCAGGGGAATGCCCTATCCCCTGAAACTCCCTCCAGTTGAGACAGTTTCCACAGCCAGGATAATTTCATCCTACTTTCCTAAATTACAGATTGTGTTAGCTATAATCTGAAGAAAAATCACATCACTTGCTCCTACTGAAAACCAGGGAATAAGTTTCCTCCCAAAAGAAATTTACATCCAAAGATTCAGGTTTATTTCCGTTTCAGTTGTGGAGGATCTGATTGTTTTCAGGGTGGGCTGGCTCAGTAGATCCTTATTATTCAAAGAAAGGAAGATCTCAGGTAAGCACAGACAATACACCAGCATAATACAACCACCAGGAAAACTCGATCCAGAACTAAACAGGTCCCAGGGAAGGGCAAATCACAGCAGGACGCCTAAAGTAATTTAAACAACAATGGATATCAGGATATAATGAAGTACATTGAGAGAGACAGCTTTAAAAACAATGCAAGTATCTGTGTGGGACATATACTAAAAGAAAAAATTAGTTTAATGAAAGCCCATCAGTGATACCAAATGGTCCTATAGTAATAGAAAAACAAAGCCCTGATCCACAGATTAAGCAGGTCACTATATAAGTGTACTGAACACCTGAGATGATTTAAAAAAAAAAAAAAAAAACCCTGACTAAAATCTATTAAATAACTCACTCAAGAAGAATGCTCCTGATGTTGCACTACAATCACCATCCAGATGAGCAGTAGATATAGGAATTAAAGGTTCAAGGAATGTGGATATTTAACAGATTTTTTTCTTAAATTGACATTTCAGTCAATGGAAGCCTAGAACACCTTGGGAAAGTTTCATACCCTACTGAATTAACCTAAGACCGAGCAAACAGAAAGGAAGATACTTAGAGCTATGTGACTTTTTGAAGAGACTGGAGTTCGCTTTGATAGTGAGATTTGATGACTTTTCAAGAATGAAAACTGCTTTCATTTCTCCTACATCCTTCCATACTCTTCCCTGTCCAACCAAAAGCTATGCATGCCCAGACACATTGAGGAAAAAATTGGGGATCTGATACCTCATGTTCACCGAGGCCCCACCCCTTCCCATTTTGTTTTATTTACACAAATTTGGGGATGGCTGCCCCTGAGTTCAAGTACCATTGTTCCCACTTATCAGGTGTGTGCATGACCCAGACCGGAAGGATTGTTAAAATAAATAACTAAAATGCTTCTCTTCCCTCAAGTGTGGCATTCCATCACATGACAGGTTCTTCCTCAGGTACATTCTGAACCTGTGGGGCATCCTTTGATCCCCTTTCAGCTAGTGATTTAATAACACCTGTAGGTGTAGGGCCATTTATTACCTCTGCCAGCAGTCACCTCAGATGCCTGTATCCTCAATAACAACGTTCAAGCTTTCCGCATCCCTGGGCTAGGTGTCAGGGGATTGGTATGCCCGCCAGGTGAAGCGGCCTGGCTTGAAGTCATGCAACTACCAGTTCAATCTGCTGGGTGCAAGTTCAGCCCATTAACAGGCAGTCTATATCTTGGGCCTCCTAAGGCGGGGGCTGAGCAAACAGTCTCAGGCTCCGGCCTCCTGGCTGGAGCAATCAACTAGAGTTTTTGGCTCAGTCCTTCTAAGATGAGGACTAAGCAAACAGTCAGTAACTCTAGCCTTCTGTCCTAAAGGTTAGCAGGCAACCAGCCCCGCATACGGGGCCAAGGATCCACCAGGTCCTGCCCAGGGCCCTGGAAGTGATGGGCAGTCCCACCACAGGATCAGTGGGAAAACATGCAGCCTTTTCCTCATGTCTCGGCAATACAACGGGACCAAAGTCTTGTTTCCCTGGGCTACTTCCTACTGGCTCCTGCTGGTGCTGCTCTGTTGCCACTGGGACCTGGCTTTCAGTCTTGCTGTCAGGTGGCCCTTCCTCCAGTCTCTCCCTGGGGTCTTCTGTCTATGGGCCGTTGGGTTGCCTTTTCTCTCCGTTGCCAGTCGCAGGCTCTGCTGAGGGCTCAGCTCCCTAGGAGGGATGTCTGCCTCTTCCCCTGGTCCAGCCCAATTAGAGCAGCAGGGCCCTGCTCTTCTACTTCCTGCCCTGCCCCTGCACTTCCTGTAGAGGGGGGAGGGCAGGGCTAGCTGCACTCACCAGGAGGAGTTAACCCCCTCTGTACTGGAGGGAGGCCATGTTGCCTCACTACACAATGGGTGTGAGTTATTTAGAAGCAGATATTTTCTTGTATAACTTAATAGCCAATTGATTGTTTCCTGGATTAACTTTCCAGCACTGTCAATTTATTCCCAGTCACATTAATATAGGAAAAATATGGAACATCTGATCTTTAGTTCTATAGAATATAATTGACAAGAAAAATTAATACAGTTTTTCAAAATATGGAATGGGTGACATTCTGTCCTCAATAGTTCTGTATCTTAGAGACTTAGGACACCATAAGGAGCTCATAGTATAAGTAAGTTCTAATTCTAGAAGGCCTGGTTCACAAATTTTTATAGTTCTATTAGCCAGAGTATGAATGACAACTTCATTTATAGCTTCATATATGGGTTGGTCTAAAAGTGAAGATATTGATCCATGTGTAGGGTTTTTT
This sequence comes from Emys orbicularis, assembly GCF_028017835.1. NCBI lineage: Eukaryota > Metazoa > Chordata > Testudines > Emydidae > Emys > Emys orbicularis. Next base: position 25,837,123 of record NC_088683.1, on the reverse strand, counting down.
ATTAGCAAGCTCTTAAAAGTCTCTGTTACTAGCAGCAGGAGTTAGTTTGCAGACCTGGAAAGGCAGTGCACCAGACTGATATGTGTACTGTTTCTCTAAGTCTATTACTGGAAGCTAAGAGGAACTGGGGAAGGTTCTAGGTGACATTCAGTACAGCTGAGAATCCAGCCCCATAGCTGCAACTCTCTACCAGCAAAAGAGGACTCGGGAATTCGGTGGGACAAGAAGGCGATAAAAACTCAATTCCTGTCAAATGCTATAGTTTCCACCAATGCTTCTGACGGAGTTGCACTGGTGGTGTTAGTATAGCTACAAAAGTTTGCTACCATAGACTTGAATTATGGCCTGGTCTACACTGAAATTTTGTGTCTGAATGTGTTGGTCAACAACGTCAGCTGAACAACTGGCCACTAAATTGTATTGAGCCTTAGGTCAGCTAACTTACACTTACTGAAAACCATTTTCAGACTTCATGAAGCGTCAAGGTGCAGACTAGGCCAAGGAGTATAGAAGCTGTCAAAGCGCTGTGTGTTTGCAGTTTGAGAGCTTGGTGAACGCTTTCTTGTGTGAGAGTGAGCTGAAAAATTAATAGCTTTATTTTTTCCCTCTGGCTTGTAATGTTTCTTATAGCCTTTTAATGTTGTCCTTCCAGATTTACTCTCTCTCATTCAGCTCTCAGTAGAAGTACAAGAGGCATACTACCTTAACGATTCCAAACAAAGGGACCTGCAACCTCATAAAAGCATCCTGATGGCCCAGCTCCACCCCACCATGAGATTAGGTTTCTTAATATTGTTTACAGTAAATGCTACAACTCCCACATAATTCATTCTAAAACAGAAACTGAGGCCAACAAAGTGCACATGTAATTCAAATCGCTACAAAGACAGGTGTAGTGTAATAACACTACTAAGAGTTCAAATCCTGGCATTATTTTGCAGTCTTGAGCATATCAAGTAATTGCGCTGCCTCAGTTTCCCCGTATGTAAAACAGATAATAGCTTCCTATCACAGGATGAGAAATGGTGGATAATGAACAAATCTGCTTTTGAATAAATTTAATTTGTCAACTGATAGGGAAAAAGTGTCATATAAGCGGTTTAATTTAAGAATAATCAGTTCTTTTCCCAAGGGTGTTGCAATAATTTGCTCTCTAATCTGTTCATCTCTCTCTGTACACAACTACATATTTTCCATCACTGTAGCTTCTGAGAGCACCTCCCAAGTATTTGAAAATAGAAACAGCATCAACCTTCTTCTCTTCTTGCCTTCTATTAAAGATTTTTAGGCAGCAGAGTATAGTATTTGTTTTGTAAGTTGACAAGTGTTTTGTTTCTGAATGCTGTCCAAAGAATGGGGCTAATAGCATGGGACAGATACAGGCCTAAAGCAGTTAGAAGGTATGCAAATTTCCACATACCTATGTCACAGCAATCTATCTCCATTCTTACCTTCAATATCATTGTTATTCTAGACCCTGATCCTGCAGACTAAAGTGTGTGCTTCATTGTGTATAGTCACAGTAAACTAAAGGGGACTTAAGGGCAGGGCCGGCTCTGGCTTTTTTGCCGCCCCAGGCAAAAAAGCCTCCGGCCGCCGCCCCCCCCCCCACGGGGGGGGGGGGGGCGGAGCCCGGGGGGGGGCGGCTGGAGCCCCGGGGCGAGGGTGGCGAGCCCCGGCGGGGGCTCCGCTCTCCCCCCGGCTGCCGGGGGCAGGGCACGGGGGGGGGGGGGGAGGGCGGCGAGCTCTCCCGCCGGGGAGAGGGCGGCTGGAGCCCCGGGGCGAGGGTGGCCGGAGAGCAGGGCGGCCGGAGCCCTGGGAGGAGGGCGGCGAGCCCCGGCGGGGGCTCGGCTCTCCCCCCCCCCGGCGGCCAGAGCGCCGGGGGCAGGGCGGCGAGCCCCGGCGGGGGCTCGGCTCTCCCCCCCCCCCCGGCGGCCAGAGCGCCGGGGGCAGGGCGGCGAGCCCCGGCGGGGGCTCGGCTCTCCCCCCCCCCCGGCGGCCAGAGCGCCGGGGGCAGGGCGGCGAGAGGGCGGCGAGCCCCGGCGGGGGCTCGGCTCTCCCCCCGGCGGCCAGAGCGCAGGGCGGCGAGCCCCAAGAGGGGCTCGCCGCTCTCCCCCCGGCAGCCGGGGGGAGGGCGCGGGGGGGAGGGCGGCCAGAGCGCCGGAGGGAGGGCGGCGAGCCCGGCTGTGGCCCCGCTGTCCCCGGCGGCCCGAGCGCCGCGCCGCCCCCCTCCAGGTGCCGCCCCAAGCACCAGCTTGGTTGCCTGGTGCCTGGAGCCGGCCCTGCTTAAGGGAACAACTATTCAAATGAAATAACCAGGGTCCTGATCTTGTAAGACTTAGGCATGTGTGTAACTTTAAGCCATAGGACTTTTCTTAGTTTCTCTCTGCTTCCCTTATACATTTTCTACAATTTTTGACTTCTGATTTATATTCATTACTATCAACTTCCCATTTCTTCCATTTGTCTTTATTTATATATATTATATTTTTACAGCTGCCTTTACTTCCCCTCTAAGCTAGCCCAGCCTTCTTCCTCAAGTGCAGCTTTCTGGACATCTAGTAAGTTCTTAGAGGATTCCAATTTTCATTCACATTTTTCTGATTAAATTCTCTCTCCCATTTGATTTGGCTCATAATTGTTTTCAGCTTTGTGAAATTGGTCCTATTAAAAACACCAAGAGAGAGGGAGAGGATATATGACTGGTCTGACCTTTATTCTGCTTGCACATTATAAATGTGATCAAGTCATGATCACTTGTATTTAAACTACCATTAACTTTCAGTTCTGTGATCAGTTTCTCTTTGTTAAGACAGGAATATTCTATATTAGACCTTGTGTTGGCTGCAATACTTTTTGAGTTAGGAAATGGTCATCTATAATGTTTAGAAATTCCAAGGATGTTTTGGTACTGGCAGCATGAGATCTTCCAGCATATGTGACTCACACTGAAGTTCCCCCCTTGATCACACAGGGTTTTTTTCCCCCCACCCCTCTTACACATTATAGAGAGGTGCATAAACAAGCGGTCATCCTATTCCCTAGTGTGATTTGGTGATCCATAGCCAACACCAAGCAGTATCCCATTTTGTGCTTTATCTATTAGTGTCATTTAGTCAGCGTATTAAATTTCCATTGTGGAAATGTAGGTTCAGATGCACACTGGTCACAAAAGAAGGGTGTCCAGTGGTCCATTTTGTAAATGTTTCTTCTTGTTAGAAAACCATCCTGCTACCAGGCATGCATGGCAGCCTGCACTCAGTCTCAGGAATGGAATAACAATGAGATTGGATTTAGGGCCATTTCAGGAGAGGAATGGGAGCACTCTTGCACAAATCATTGCACTGTGACAATACTCACTTTCATTTCCCCATCAGAAGCTTAAAATCTCTCTTTAAAAGAAAAAAATATATAATCAAAGAGGCTAGATACCACAGTATACCCTTTGGGGCCCTTGATTTATATCTTGGTTTAGCACTAAAGCTAAAATTAAGCTTGGTGACTCACTCCTACTTCCATGGGTCCCATTTGCAATCTATGGGATCTTTGCCATGGACTTCCATAGGAACCAAATTTGGTCCACCTTGTTTGTCATTCTCTGTTTAAAGGGGCACTGTTAACTTGAAAAATCTTTGTTTTGGTCTGGAAAACTTTGTATTTAATTTTACTCAGAAGTAACACTAAAAAAAGTTACAAGGTAACCAGATGCTCAACGTAATTAATATTAACAAAAAAAGGGGAAGGAACACAAGCCAAAAATTTTTTTAAAAAGAATAATTTAGATGTATTCAAGTCGACAGAGTCTCATGAAATTCATCCTAGGATATTTTAGGAACTACTTGAAGCAGTCTTGGCATCATTAACAATTATCTTTGAGAACTCATGGAGAATGGGTGAGCTCCCAGACAATGGTACTGGAACCAGGGGGGTCAGGAGGACATCCCCCCCACTTTTTAATAGGGAGCAGGGGGCAGCATTGTTCCCCCAAACTGCAAGCCTTGGGCAAGTGCAGAGCAGCACCTCCAACATGAAGCGCAGTGCCTGCTGGCACCACTGCACACTTGCCCAAGGCTTGCAGTTGGGGGAAAGGGGGACAATGCCCATGCTAAAAAGTGGGGGGCCTGGCCTCCTGGCCCCCGATATCCAGCAGCCCCCCTCCCTTCTACAAAGGTTCTAGCACCCTTGGTCCCAGAAGAATGGGGAAGGGAACGTAGTACCTGTATTTAGAAAGGGGAACAAAGGACCCAGGAAATTATAGGCGAGTCAACGTAACTTCAGTACTTGGAAAGATACTGGCACAAATTAAACAATCAATTTGTAAGCACCTGGAAGAGAAAATAGGATTATAGGGAATAGCCAGTATGGATTTGTCAAAAGGAAATCATGTCAAACCAACTTTAACAGGGTTACTGGCCATGGGGAAGCACTAGATGCAATACATTTTGATTTTAATAAGACTTCCCATGTGACAGTCTCAAACTAGGAAATTGTGTTCTAGATCAAATTATAAGGTCAGTGCACAACTGGTTCTTGTTCTTTCGTTTCGCTTGTAGCAACGACTACAAATTTATATCTAGATTTGATAGCCAGCAGATTTCCACAGCAAGTGAGCTGGTGAATGTCCTTCAGGCCCCCGACAAAAGAAAGAAGAGGACGCTGAGATATGATGTGCTCCATCGTTTGTACCTGGTGACCATAAAGGTGTTTGCCTTATTTTCCATTTAAAGAGCGTGTGTCCACATCTCCCAGGAGATGTCCTGATGCGATTCAACCTGCACCAATCTTACCGACAAAAATGAAGACCTGGTGGCAGGGTCAAGGATGAGCTGTTTGTTTTGAGCAGTCAAAATGCTTCAAATGACTCTCCATTGAGTCTCAGCGTCGAAGTTGGGTGTAAGAGTGTTGATGCGGTTCCACACAGGGTTGCGGGATTTTAATCTGGTCTTTTGGTGGGTTCTGCAGGTCATCGTGCAGTGGGATCCTTGCGTTTGCATTGACATGGTTAAGAAAGCGAGATCTCTGAGCAGCTCTTCTAATCTGTGGAGGCTGGATGTGCGATAGGGACTGTGAGCCAGTTGACTGGAGTCGATTTGAGCGTCCCTGACACTATGTGCATAGTGTTATTGAGTTGAGTGTCAGGGAGTTTAGTGGGACTGCTATGAGACCACACTGGCGCACAATACTCAGCTGCAGAATACACCAAGGCAATTGTTGTGGTTCATGTGGTCTAGGGACTGGAGCCCAATGATGTTCCGGCCAAGACGACAACCATCACATGGTGCTTCTTTTAAGTGTTGGTGTTTTTCGTTTTCTGAGAAATTCACTAACATAGCAATGTCGTCAATTGGCAACTGGACGTCATATTACCAACCTCCCAGGGAAAGTAGTACAGCAGCTTGAAAGACCATACTCAAAGAGTAATTATTAATAGTTACTTGTCAAACTGGGAAGGTGTATATAATGGGGTTCCATAGGGGTCAGTCCTTGATACAGTACTATTCAATATTCTCACTAAATGACTTGAATAATGGAGTGAGGAGTATGCTTAACATTTGCCAATGACATCAAGCTGGGAGACGTTGCAAGCATTTTGAAGGACAGAATTAGAAGTCAAAACAACCTTGACAAATTAGAGGATTGGTCTGAAATCAACAAGATGAAATTCAATAAAGACAAGTGCAAAGTACTACACTTGGGAAAGGGGTGGGGGGAAATCAAATGTACAACTAGAATGCATTCTCTTGTTCCTCCCACCCACCAACTCCTCCAGCTTTTTCCATATGAATTCAATGCTCATGGGGGAAAAAAATGAAAGTTAGAGGACTTCAGTCTCGAGTTATCTGGAAAACAACCAAGAAATAACAGCTTCCCCTACCCTGCTTCAATTAATGTGCCACAGCTCTGATTTGTGGTGTGGTGACCACTTTTCAAAAGTGAAAGGACAGTGCTCTTTCCAGGCCCATTTATTCCTTGGCCTTTTTGTGAAGACTGTCCCCAAAGTGCTAATTATTGAAAAATGTGACAACTGTTTGTGGGGCACAGACACCTTTCCACTAGGAAATGCACTGAGACCAAGTCATAATCAACAGGTCAGCAAAGGTAAGAGCCATCAGATGTCCGAGTCATTAATGAGACATGGTTTGAATATAAATCAGCAAAAAGGCAGCACATCACATTATTAACCTCTGCATTGCCTAAATTTAAAATAAATTTTAGCACCACTGAAATTAAAAAAGGAAATCAAAGGCTTGGTTTGATCTTCTCCAATTTCTCACGTCATGGCAATGGATTTCTACAACGATCGAGAGAGAAACAAACAAAAAAAAAACCCCACAGGTAAAATTCCAGTAACGTTTTGTTGAGTTTCACCCCCAGCTAGGATCTGAACTTACAATATAGAGCAGCAGAAGGTAAATATACTGAAGTGAGACAACACAAGCCATTCACCTGGCTTTTTCAAAACCTGTTTCACTGCAGTCACACCAGGACTGAAACCATCATTTAAGCAAGCCACAATTAAACATTCAATAGCTCAGGAGTTGGATTACCAGGAGTCAAACAGAAGTACTTTTTATTTTTAAAAACTAAGTATAACTTTCAGATATCACAGGAAAATAAAATCTGATATTGCTATGGATTTCTTTTGCTTCAAATAAATGCCCATTATTTCGAAGAAGTGTACTGAAATGCATAATCAGGATTGCAAAGAAACAGGTTCTGCAGCAAAATGACACTTACCACAGATTACCTTTTAACTAGGGGTTGTCTATATCAGGAAAAATTGTATCATTGTAACTACATCAATGTAGATACACCAGTGCAACCCCCTAAATTAGATGCACTCACTAGCACAAAGAAAGGGCTTATACCAGTGCAATTTACCTGGTTAACTTACCACTTGGCAAGGTTATCAGTGCAGTTACACATGGGCACATTTTCCTAATCTAGATGTGGCTTTAACTTTTGTAATGCACCTAGACTTGATTGATGCAACTGGAAATTTAAATACACAAGCATGAGTGGAAATGTCAGACACAAAGTGAAAAGGGCTGATCGTGCATCAATCTGTCACCAGTACCAGCAATGCTATCACACAGAGAGTGAGAGAGTCTTCCATAGTTAGGACATGAACCATTTAGGGTTTTACACGACCAAAAAACACTATCGTAAACTTCTCCCATCACTCAGTAGCTACTGCAGTTCAGGAATGCAGATTGTGCTGTCCTAGTCCTCACAGAAACCCCAGTATAACTAGTTTATATTTCTTGGCCATGTTTTTCAATAGAGGCAGGGGTCCTTGCCCAAAACTGGACGCAGCAGGCTTGTCTTCAATTCAAGACAGATGTGAGAGACTATTTTAACAGTAGGAACAAAGGGGGAGATTATTTAAATTAACAAAAATTTGATTTTATGAAGTCTGCCTGGTTACTATATTCAGCGGTCAGAGACTCTCAAAGAACTGTTGGTACCAAACCCAGTCAGACCTGGGTAAGGACAGTCAAAACACAAGGTACTGCAGCCCAAAGCTCAGTTCATTAGTGAGAATTTTCTCTGCCATGGGAGAGGTAAAGGCTGCAGGACTGACAGCTGAAAAGGAGCACTCAGACCAGAAGGAGAACAGAGATGCAGCAAGCCTCAACCATGATGGAAGTTAGGTGATGTTGCTATCTTTAAAATGGGAATACTGAGTTGGAGAGGTTAAATTACACAGTCAGTAGGACAAATAATGCCACACATTGGTTTAGACTAGGTTTCAGGAGATATGGGTTCAATTCCCAGCTCTGCTAGACTTTGTCTTTGGACAAATGACTGAAATCTTTGTTTGCCTCAGATCCTCATCCCTTTCCCCACCAACCTGAAAAAATTTGAAACTGAAAAGTTTAAACACACCCTCACACATGTGCAGATCTGCACATTGCAGTTGTATTACCCAAATGCAAAACCTAGACAACCCATTAGTCACAACATGCAGAGTTTCGTTTTAGCCAACAAACAGAAAAAAAACCTCCAATATTTGTTTCACTTAATACATGTATTAGTGGAGTCCTGAATGCAAGTTAATACAATCTGTAATGAACCTTGAAAAGTAACAAGATAGTAAAGTGCCATGATTCAAATTTTGCACATAGGCAGAAAAACATTTAGTATTCAGTATTTTAAGTAGTATAGACCTTGGATGTGATGACCAATTTCACACTTGAGAGCAGCCTGTACAGTAATTTAGACTGCTGTCAGGGATTCAAACGATCTCTGATCATCAGTTACTTTGATGAGGGGAAAAAATACATTTTGAATAAAAATTGTTTTTCCAAGTTTACCTTGAATCATTTTAAACCACAGTTTCAGACTACATATATTGATAATGTGCTTGTTCACTGTGGAATCATTTATCAGTTTAACAGCAGTGGTGACTAGATGTTTCTGGGTTACTAGTGGAGCTGAAAAAAATAAAACCATGCATACAATCTCAACATGCATTCAGGAGTCTAAAGTTGTCACCATATGGAATGCATCCTGACTGTGGGAATTCTAGCATTCATAAACAGCTTGCTGATCAGTCTTACAGCTACTTCAGCGACTGCTGTAATTACACTACACTACACACAAGTTAAAAGAACATTAAGGTTGCAAAGTCAAGCATTCAGAAGCTAGGAAATGCCAGAATGGAAGTTGCCTGTACAAAGAGATTCACACTGAAGTAGATACCGGACATGGAAAATTTCAGCCCAAACCATTAATGTTAAAAATAAGTTATCAGCAACTAAAAACAGGGCATTATAATAGGAAGCGTTGGACAAGCTTAGTAATAGACAGTTCTCCTATAATAAACTGTTGGGGCTGGATTCTATTACTCTATTCCTGAACTTGGTAGTTTTAAGTCACCTTTGCACTCCCCATACTCTAGGGCAGGGGTCGGCAACCTTTCAGAAGTGGTGTGCCGAATCTTCATTTATTCACTCTAATGTAAGGTTTCGCGTGCCAGTAATACATTTTAACGTTTTTAGATGTTATGGGTTGCTCTCTTTCTATAAGTCTATAATATATATAACTAAACTATTGTTGTATGTAAAGTAAATAAGGTTTTTAAAATGTTTAAGAAACTTCATTTAAAATTAAATTAAAATGCAGAGCCCTCCGGACCGATGGCCAGGACCCGGGCAGCGTGAGTGCCACTGAAAATCAGCTCGCGTGCCGCCTTCGGCACGCGTACCATAGGTTGCCTACTCCTGCTCTAGGGCATACAGGGTCCTTCCTGGCACTCTAAGAGCAGACCTGAGATGACCATACCTTACACTTTACTTCCCACAGCCCTGCTACCCAGGGAATTTTTGGTGTCAACTTGCAAAAAGGCACAGTGGATGCATAGGACTCTACATAGGGGCCCGCTGGGTCAAATACATGCATTATTGAGCTCCAAAGGATGGCATGCAAGGTCTCTGAAGAGCCAGTAGATCACTGGTCATCACAATCATTTCAAAATGTATGTAAGGAAACTATTTAGGGAGTGATGTATCTATATGTATCTTAAAGCCTTGGAGTTAAGTCAGATAACCAACAGATGACATGCCTTACAGAGGTTCCTTTCAAGCAGCATGTAACAGACACTTATCTCCCTGTCTGGTCATTATGTTTCTCACAATGTAAGCTTATTTATATACGGAGCCAGATGTGGATTAAAAGATTTCAAAAAAATTGACATGAGAGGGAGGCCACAGTGGTGGGGAGGGAGAGGGGAAATCAGTAGAGAAGGTGCCCTGTTTAAGAAGAACAAAAGGACAATCTTGATATATCTAATGGTATCAAGAGATACCCTGAATCTTCCACCAGGGATGCAAGCTGACAGTGTGACTCGTTTCAGGAATGGATGATCACAACCAAGCCTGGCTGTAAAATGCTGAAAAGGCTACTTTGGGTGAGCATTGCTCTATAAGACAGAAAAAAAAATCTAGTTAAGTAAATCTAGATTAGGGTGACCAGATGTCTCAATTTTATAGGGAAAGTCGCAATATTTGGAGCTTTGTCTTATAGAGTCACCTATTACTCTCCACCCCTGTTCTGATTTTTCACTCTTGCTATCAAGTCTAGGTTCTAGAATGCACATTATGATTTTATTGTACATGCAATTGTTTGTTGCCAATACTTCTATATGCTTTCATTCAAATCTCTATACTTGCCTCACAAGTATAGAGGACAAGGCTTGCTCACGCTAAGGGCAGCTGATAGCGAGGTACCTCACAGCCCTGGGTACCCCCGGGAAGTGTCACAAGCCCTATGTTGGGAAATGGAGAAAAGCTGTGTTGCAGTACGTTCCAGCCACCGCTACAGCACACTCCCAATCTACACCCTATGCTAAGGGCTGGGAACAGTGGCAGTTCAAAGGAGGTAGTTTAAGCCCACTTAAGCATCTTTATGCCGATCTGGAAGTGTAAAGGAGTCTTACTGTAACTGGAAATCAGCCACTTAATAGCTATAAAAGATCACTTGTAGCGATAAAAGGCGACGCGAAAAGGAGTAAAATGCTATCATGCCTTTTATTTTTGTGATGCATAAAGAAAGCCTGAAGTATGCGTTGTCTTTTTACCCCATCCCCCTATAAATCACAGGTATTAAATGCTTACTTTTGTTTTTGGATGACTTCAATGATTCAAAGTTACAATTGTTTCCTCGGCCCTTACTTGAAGGTGGGAGGGGGGTAAGGTGTCACCCCAAAAAGGATGGAAACCTCTCATCATGGATCTTCATGCTATGTGGGATTGTGCCATCTTATGAGGACAGGATGCACCAGGAAGACAAAGATGGAGACCAAGAAGAAATGTATCCAAAAGCAGTCCTATGGCTAAACAAAAATGTGTGCATGTACAGTCGGTGGAGACGCTGCGGTTCCACCTATTGCAGAGAAACCACTGCAAAGCACCAGATTCCTTTGCTGTACCTGCTTCAGATTAATTTGCCCAGGAGGTTTTCACTTCCCCTTTTCACTGACTGGTGAGCTCTTTCCATCTCCTTTTCAATGGAGTCTGTTTCAATGGGACATGTGAGTAAGTGCTTTCTTGAATCAGGGCCTAAGCCCTCTAAGTGTCTTCTAGAAAAAGCAAGCATGTTAGCTGGGTTTTCCTGTTTAAATCAGTGGGGAAATAGATGACATTTAAATGTCCATCATTATGCTAAATTGGTAACTGTCCATTGAGATAAGTCAAGAGAATGTCACATCTTTGAGTTACTGTTTCAGTGTTGTCTGCAGACAGACTGATTGAGTCTGAATATCAATTTATAGCCTGTTCATTTTTGAAAGGTTATCTTTACAGCCATAAAGTCCACACATTTCAATGTCAAAAATGTGAGCTTAGATTCCAGTACACAATTCTACGCAAGGGATGGAATCAGCAACAAATTCTATGCCTGTAGAATCTCAGTCTATACCAGGGATGAAACAGGAGTTTTGCCATTGACTTCAATGGAGGCAGGATTTCACTCCAGGCCATTATTATAGAGGTAGACCTTAAAGCTAAGTTAAGACAGCATTCCTTGCAAAGTTCCTTGAACATGAACAGAAATATCTTATGCAAGTAACCATCAGTGCTTGAGGTTCTCTAGAACAATCCAGGTGGTCAAAAGAGATGTTTAAGGGTGACTCGATCACAATCTAAGAATACCTATGTGGGGAACAAATATTTGATAAGAGGCTCTTCAATCTAGGAGACAAAAGATACAACAAGATCCGATGGCTGTAAACTGCAGCTGGACAAATTCAGATAGGAAATAAGGTGTATTACAAGAAAAACCCCAAAAACAAACAAAAAAAAACCAGCGAGGGTAATTAACCACTGGAACGACTTACCAAGAGTTGGAGGATTCTCCATCACCAGTGAATTTTTAAAACAAGATTGGATGTTTTTCTAAAAGATTTGCTCTAGTTCAAACAGGAATTATTTTGGGGCTGTTCTATGGCCTATATTGCACAGGGATCACAATGGTCCCTTCTGGCCTTAGAATCTATGAATTTAAAGGAGTATTAAATTGTTTTTATATGCTTAAATATTAAGTTTTGCTCTTTGTTTATTACTCTTAAAAGCTTGAAGATCATTCTTCTTTCTATAGCAGTTGTTTCATTCTGTCTCTAGGTTGCTGATCCCATTGCTGTGCTTAAGCTCTCCAATTGCTAATCACTTAACAGGAGCTGAAGAGGGACTATTGTCCCTGCCTTGTAGGGACAGGGTCATGTTTCTCTTGTGGGCTCCCTCCCTCCATAAGAAACATCTCCCTGTCTTTGCTTGTATTTTGAGATCTACTGTTTCATTAAAAAAAAAAGTCCACACAAGCCCTTGGTGGGATTCCAAATAGCTATCTAAACTTGGAAGAAAAAAAAAAGGGGCGGGGGGGGGCTTACCTTTCCATTTTGGGCCATATCATAAGCATAAATTGACAGTTCTCTTGGAATCAAGGAAGCAACAAGCATTTGCCTCATCTGAAGAACTGGTCCACTGTGTTTAAATTATAGGCATAAAACCAGGGGGGGAAAATACAGATAATCCAACCACTCTGGGGTTGGAGTTTTTACATGCCTCCATTTCAAGCCCCACCCATGAGCTTTTCACATAATGGTGACAGAGTTTATTAAACAAGGTCCCTAAAATAGCCCACATAGGTTTCAAACTAAAATCTCATTTATATACTTCTTTACTTGGAAGAACTGACACACGAAATATGAATAATGTTCGCATATTTTTCCCTTTGATATTATGCAAAGGAAAAGAAACATTTGCAGTTCCCTTTTCTCACATGTGGGAGTCACTAATGATTTGCTTTGATAACTAAATTTAGCTCTCTTTTTCCACCATTAGGTGGCACTAGCAATATCTATATTCATTTTTTTAAAAACAGTATCGTGTTGTAATGTCCATAGTTATATTTTTATGGAGCATATTTTATTGGAATCACTAATAAGGCATTACAGAATTCAGCTTGTGAAATGCACTCGATTTATCAGCATGTGTTTCATTTAAGTGCCCTCTAATTATTAAAGTGCTTGGGATAATATTTTCTAAAACTATAGATTGATTTAATGCCACAATAAAAGATTTTCTGCTTTAATCTTTAATTACTTCACTGAACAGCAGGGACTAGAATTGTGCTAGCAATAGTCCACGATGAAACAAGCCACCCTTTGGAACTCATTGAGGTCACATGTATTCAAGTTCAGAATATATAGTTAACATTAATAAATGTACTGTGTTTAAGGCTATAGTCCTGAAAACACTTAAGCACATGTGCTACATTACTCACAACACCTTGTTGTGAGTAGCTCCGCTGAACATACAAGTAAAAGTATGAACAACCTTAAGTGTTATTCAGGACTACTTTATTCAAATATAGTTCCATGATTCATGTATAAATACACACCAAAGCAAAGCACAAATTAAATTATAGCGAGAATCAGATCTTGATCGCAATACATGGCATACGTTATTTTGTATCTCATGCAGAAGTTCCACATATAGAACATTAATGTATTAATCCGAACATTAATTTATAATAAAATATACAGTGATTGAGATTAACATTACAATTCTGGTTAATAGATCTATATAACAGGTGTTGGAAATGCTCCATGTGGTGACCTCTAAATAGAAGGACATAAGAAAGGAGGTATATTAGATGGGAAATCATTTCAAAATCCATTCTTCCTCTCCCACAGTAGGGAGACTAATTGGATCTAGGCTTGCATCCTACTGGGCAAGCTATATAAATCAATAGTTAGGAGTGTGCATGTATAGAACCTTTCCCTACCCCCAAAACAGATTTTTATAAAGACACCAACCACCACATCCCTCGGCCCATGCCGCTTCCAGCAGCTCCCATTGGCCTGGAACGCGGCAGGTAAACAAACCGGCTCGGCCCACCAGGGGCTTTCCCTACACAAGCGGCGTCCCAAGTTTGGGAAACACTGCACTACTACATATGACCTTTAATATCAGGGCCAATAATGCATTGAAGTCACTTATGACTACAGTACTCAGAACTAAAATTAAAATAATTCTATTTTAGATTACGTGTAAGACTATAGTAGACACTGAGTGATCTCCCATTTAATGTAAGAAATAACCAAAAGCATGTGTATCTATAATCACTAAGTCTATCTGACATTTGGCAAATCATAAATAGGTTGCATTTTTACATTTTCAGTTTGGAATGGTTGGTGATTTTCCATGTAATTGGACAAATCAAGAATATGTCTCATGGAAAATTCTGTAACAGAATATACTTAGTATAAAATGGAAGCAGAAAGGTCTCCTCCCAAACTAATGCTATTGCTATTTAGGATCCTTCTACTTTTATTCTCAGACCATAAAAACAAAACAAAAACATAATTGTATTATGGATACAAGGCCATAAATCAGTACCAATAAATTAAGAGAAAAAACTCTTAAAGTTGTCTTTTAAAACTACAACTGAATTTCCCAGCTTTCAGGTGTTTAACAAAGAACAGAAATGAAGTTAAGGCCCACAAAAGCCAAACATAATTTTAAGGTCTGCATAATACTAATGCGCAGTTTAAGAAGCTCTAACCTGGTTGATGCAGACTTAGGCAATCCACAGGGCAGCTTGTATAACACACAAATAGCTTATAACAACTCTAAACGTAGTGCAAACCACCACAGAATCACATCAGAATGGACAGTAAATACAACACAAGTCATTGACCAGCAATCATCCTCCACCTTCACATGCGCTGAGATACACATCATACCACATCCATCCAGCCACCCACATCGTCAAACCACACTTGCCCTAGCGTGCCATGCCCCCATCCCTGGCACCAGTTCCTGCAAAACTGGCTTTGGCAATCTTCCTCCATGCATCCAACCCATATGTCCCACAAACTCAAGTCCCCTCCCACCCCCGATTGTGTTGAAAGCATCAGTGATCACTCTGGTTATGCTGTAAATTTGACTGACTACCTCGTTAGTCATGTGCAAAATAGAGTTAACATATAGGAATTGCCTGTACCATTTCAATTCATGCAATTTGAAGACAGTCTCTTAATGCCCTTTTTCCTTAGAGTCCATCTCTCACATGCATATTGTAAGATGAAGACAAGAGACTGCAGCAATTTCATTTTATACTTCATAGTAATAAACTTTGCTTCTCCAGACCGGGCCGCTAGAAGTCCAGTTGGCCGCAGGCAGGCAGGCTCTGTGCCCGGCTCCGAGCGGCTCCTGGGAAACAGCTATCATGTCCCTCCGGCTCCTAGATGGAAGGGCGGCCGGGGGGCTCCACGTGCTGCCCCCGCCCACAGGCTCCACCTAAAGTGCTGGCAGCACAGCTCCCATTGGCCAGGAACCACGGCCAGTGGGAGCTGCGGGGGTGGCACCTGGGGGCGGGGCAAGGAGTCTCCTGGCCATCCCTTCGCCTAGGAACCGGAGAGAGATGCCATTGCTCCCTGGGAGCCGTGCGGACTTCCTCCATCCTGGGGAAATGCTGGGGCCGCCTGAGGTCAGTGCCACCCCAGAGCCTGCACACCAAACCCTCTCCTGCACCTCAACCCCCTGCCCACCTCAGAATCCCCTCACATCCAAACTCCTTCCCAGAGCCTGCAACCCCTCCCACACCCCAACCCCCTGCCTCTGCCCTGAGCACCCTCCTGCACTCCAAACCCCTCGGCCTGAGCCCCCTCCTGCACCCCTCATCCCCGACCCCACCCCAGAGCCTGCACCCCCAGCCAGAGCCCACACCCCAAAGCCCTGCCTGGGGAAATGAGCAAGTGAGCAAGGAAGGGGGAGAGCGAGCAACAGAGAGAGGGGGAAATGGATTGAGTGGGGGCAGGGCCTCAAAGAAGGGGCAGAAGCAGGGGTGGGCCTCGAGGTGTTCAGTCTTCTGGAATTGGAAAGTTGGCAGCCCTACTACCAAGACAGTTGAAGAGTTCAATGCAATCCGAGGCTTCCTCAAATTTGGAAAGGAATATCTTCACATTTTCAATAGATTTGGAGGTCGCTGTTGTCTTTGTCAGTTTGTGTGATATCTTTAGACATAACTTCCCTACAGCCACTACTACTCGATAATTAGCCTTCAAACCAGCCAAAGATACCAGTCCTCACCAAGACAAAAATACAAAAAAAACCCTGGAGATTGCGCCAAGCAATGGCTATGGGGTTATGTTAACTTTTTCTGGGTTAAGAACATTTTCAAGAAGTATGTGTCTTTACGTTCTCATATAACCCAAACACAATGTCAGTTTTCACCCAGAATTTTCAAGAAAGTTTTACCCCAGAATAAACTGAGTTTCATGTGCATTGCTTTAAATTGTGTGAACTTGAGAGAAGTGCCCCCCCCCAATCAAATTTATAACGAAAAAATAGCTGTAACCTTAATGGTGATTAAATCTCATTTTAGTGCTCTGATTGCGGGCCAATATTTATAGTTTGTTATCATAGTCCTCACAATTAACTGCTATAATGATGAGAATCATAGCAATTACAGAGAGAAAATTACCAAGTCATCTAAATCAATTTGCCTAAAAGTGTAGAACTATTCCATATAATATAGTTTCTAGAGTTTAGTCTAATCCAGATGACTGATAGAGTTACGGTTACGAGTTCAGATAAGGAATGAACAAACAGCAGTAGCCAGCCCACTCCTAAGAAACAAAGATCCCAGTTTTATATAAAGATCCTTATATAGTAAAATCTCACCAATCCCCAAACCGCCTAATTTGTACCAAAAAAAAAAAAAAAAAAAAAAAAACCTGTTTATTACTCAGCAAAGATTTAAAGAGGACACTAAACTTGCATTTAGAGATTGAGAGAAGTGCAAAAAAATAGATGCAAGAACATAAGATGGCCTTACTAACACAGGAAAATAAATTTAATTTTATTTAAGATGATAGTGTCTTTTTAATAGCAGTCAGCTAGAGCAAGGTCTCATTTCACTAGGACCATATAAATTTTACAGTAGAATATTTTTGGTTACTTTTACATGATGAAGTATTATTATACATAATTAAAACTACAGTTGTCAAAATAAATGACCAAGAGTACAATATCCTTGAATTTTGTTGCACTTGGTCACTTACGGGCTAATTCACACAATTCTCATTAACAATACACTAGGATATTGGCAAACAACATTGATTCTGGCACAGATTTGCGGGGAATCCATATGCATTTACCAGTGTTTATAACATCATCAGGTGTCTTTAGTTCTGTGTGTGTAGAAATGGCAAAGTATCCACTCCCTCAACACTATAGTACTTTACTGTTGTGCTATCTTCATCTTTCTAGTTTGCAGGTTCTTTCGGTTCTCCTGATGCAGTAATGCACCTCACACTCACCTTTAAACATGTGAGTAGTCTCATTGAATTCAATAGTACTGTTCATGTGTTTAACTTTATGCTAAAATGTTCTCCTGGGACAGGGCCTGTGAGAATTACGCTTATGAGATAAATTTGCTTTCTTCCTCCACTTCAGTATTTTAGAAATACAAACAAAGGAATGAAATCCTTTTATTTTTACCATTTGCTGTTAGCCACTTCCAGCTAGTCCACCCCTTCCCCCACAATCTGTCTGAGTGAGCAAACACCATCACATTTATTTACTTACTTTTTAACCACACAGCTGTCACCCATATTTATGAGGGAAATCTTTCATTTCTACAATCAATGTACAATTTATAGCATCATCAAAAACCTCACCCAAAGACAACAACATTTGCTGATGTGGAAAGTCTGCGGATTTTGTAGATTTGGGCTCTTCCCAACACTTGCTTTTGCATTCTGTTGAATTCAAGCAGCTATTTTAAAAATGGGAAACTTACACCCTTTATATTCAAAAACAGAAGTTCCAGGGAACAGTGAACTATTTATCTTTGGGAGGGCACCTATCAAGGAAGAGGCAGCAGTCTACAGTAGGAGCCAAAACCACAGTTTTGAACAAAGGAAATATTTTTTAATTTAAATTCACAAGGGAAAGCATTTGACTCCGTGATGATTCTGAGTTAGGTATGGGTTACGGTCAGTCCCCAAAACCGCCTACTCTAACCTTAAAGAGCCATAGTCAGGGAGTCTCCCACTCACCCAGCGGTTCAATGGTCAGCAGACTACTTGGAAAAACCAAAACCCAAGGACAGCTTGCGCTTCGATTTCCCCCCTTTCCTCAGGAAACCAGGACATTCCTCTTCCCCACACCAAGTGGTCAAAAGTCTGAAGTGTTCATATGACTGCCATGGCAGAGTGAGGAAGCAGCACTGATGAGCTCCCACTCACCCCTTCCCTAATTTTCCAGCAACATTTGCAGCAAAGTCCTCCATTTTGACCCTACACCTCTGATTAGAGCTGGGGGAGTCCAGGAGAGCAGGGGACAGGTGAGACTAGAGAAGGTCAGAGCAGTCTCCAAGCCTCTCCCCACATACCCCCACCAGAGCTACACTGTCAGGCTGGCCAGAGAGGCTCATCTGCCTCACCTCTGGGATGTACACAGTGAAAGGCTGTGGCGTCCAGGGGCGGCTCTATGTATTTTGCCGCCCCAAGCACGGCAGTGAGGCAGCCTTCGGCGGCATGCCTGCGGGAGGTCCGCCGGTCCCGCGCCTTCGGCATACCCACCGCCGAATTGCCGCCGAAGCCGCGGGACCGGCGGACCTCCCGCAGGCATGCCGCCAAATCCGCGTTACCAGCAGACCGCCCGCAGGCATGCCGCCAAAGGCAGCCTGACTGCCGCCCTCACGGCGACCGGCAGGCTGCCCCCCGCGGCTTGCTGCCCCAGGCACGCGCTTGGTGCGCTGGTGCCTGGAGCCGCACCTGGTGGCGTCACACACACCCCACCTCCCAAAATGTGGTAGCAGGAGACAAGCTGAGAAACTGACAAGAAGTGAACGGCTGGCCCACGCCCCCTCACCACTTCCCAAGAGGGCTGCAAGAAGCTGCGGCAGACTGAGGGGTGTATCTCACCCTCCTTCCGTCAGCGCTCACTGGTTCTGCAGCAACAGAAGACACGCTGTTCTCCTGCCAGAAAGCTGAGAGGTGGAGTGCCTGGGCAGTTCATCCTCCCTGGGAGGATCACAGAGAGCAGCAGCTGTGCCACAACAGAGGACAGGACAGGCTGGTCCTGCAGCAAATCTTACGGTTACTAGGTCAATCCCAGAAGTGTGGGCAATGGTTGGCCACAGCAAAGGGGGAAGGAAGGGCAAAAGAAAAGAAAAAAAAAAGAAAAAAAAAAGGTATAATATGCAACCTAAGGAGTCAGAGTCAGAAGATGACTCCGCAGTCAAATAATTGACCCAGGAGTAGCCATTACGGACACAGGCTCTAGAA
The DNA here is from genome assembly GCF_028017835.1 of Emys orbicularis. Taxonomy (NCBI): domain Eukaryota; kingdom Metazoa; phylum Chordata; order Testudines; family Emydidae; genus Emys; species Emys orbicularis. The sequence goes on along the minus strand of NC_088683.1, from coordinate 25,817,820 downwards.
ATACCAGCACTGAAGAGGGCAGGTAGGATTGGAAGGACAGACTTGTGGCCCTGGAGTCTTAAGTCAAAACAATGACTGAAAAAAGCTGGAAGATTTTGAAAATAAGGGCCATAGGAAAAATATTAGGCTGCTAGGGGACCAAAAGGCAAAAGCCTAATAAAATACTTTGCAACGTGGAATCCAAAAGCTCTGAATCTGTTGGTCAAATCGGGTAACATTGAGACAAAGGGCACACTGGATCAGGGTACCAGTCAATTTTCTGTTGTGCACTATGTACTGTGACATTATGGCTTCACAGCTTTAGAGTAATAAGAGGCATTACCTCATAATAGTTATATGGGGAAAAAAGACAAGCAAAACCAAGTAGATTTAGAGGAGCAGATTTACAGTTTGCAGAAGCAGTATTATTTAACTAATAATGCAGACTCGCTTCAGGAGATTAAGAATGCAAAACAACAAAAAACAAAACAAAACAAACAAACAAACAAACAAAAGCATTGCAAGCACTAACAAAACAACAAAAAAGCCCACACCACACCAGACAGCTCTTATTGTGCCAAACAAAGATTTTATAGCTTTTACTAGCTAGACTGATTTCATGATTTCCAACAGAAGACCAATACCATACTGTGACAGGGTGCACTCACCACTCATGAGTACCTCCTGTTAGCTGGGTGTGGTGCTGTAATTTTCTTTTTTTCCTGGTGCCCCCCCCCAGTTTGTTGACATCAGCAGGCAGGTCTTCAGCACTCCAGCTAAGTCACATGGTCAACAATGGATGAACCCCTTCCAGGGCAAGTAAGGGTCCAAGAGAGCCTAAGGTTGTGCCCTTGTTAGTGTCTTTTAGCCCCATCTCGGGGCTCAGTTCTCAGCCCCTTCTGGGCTAAGTCCTTCCCTGCCTTGTTGTAGAGCACTGTTCCCAGGGCTCTCTCCTGCTAGACTCTGTCTTCACCATACCCCAGCTCTCCAGCCAGGTCACCTCTTAAGTTCAGTCCCCTTCCAGGGAAACAAAATTCAATAAACGGTTGGCCCATCTCTGGGCCTGGTTAAATTCCAGCCCATTTCTCAGTCTTTTAGTACAGAGTCTTATCCCCTTCTCGGGGCTAAGGCCACTTCCCCAGTGGCCAATGGGGAGACACCAGTCTGCCCACTACTCCAGGTACCAATCCAAGGACCCAGAGTAGTCCCTGCAGTCCCAAACAGCAGTCATGCACTGCTCCCTTTAACTCCTTCAATTAGCTGCTTCTTCCCAGTCACCCAGTCTTTTAGAGTTACCATTCTCAGGTCTTCTTACTCCTTGCAGAAAGCAAAATGCAGCCAGAACTTCTGATTCTCTCACAGGTTCCTGTGGCCAGAGCTAAGCACCCTTCCTTGACCCCTCTGGACCAAGCCAGGAACTAATCCGCTGAACCCCTGCAGCTCCTTTTATCTGAGCCTGCTGCATTCTGATTGGCTGCTTCCCTGCAGCCTCTCTAGGCAGGCCTGGAGGACCCATCTTCACTTCTACTTTCCTGGGATGGAGTGTGGTAGGACCACAAGGCCTCCCGCAGGGGGCCTCAAAGGGCCTGGTACAACGCCCTCACACATATATTAAGGACAAAAACAGAATACTCAAAAGGTTGAATAAAATACTAGCCAAGTATTTCCAAGCAATATAAACTAGCAAATATGTAAACATGGAAGTAGCAAATTGCAGGATCTGAAAATGCCCAGACTTACTAGAATGTCCTTTTAGGTTTTCCTCCCAGACAGCAGGAGACCCTGGCCACACTCAGTTATCTACACTGGGTGCCTTATGTTCAGGACCCAGTTTTTTAGTCCTTGCAAGGGGCCCATGCCAAAAGGAGAAAAGGCCAGCAGTACCTTCTTACTTCAGGGCTATGTAGCAGTTTTCTAGGAGTCCTTCTGGCTGGGTAACTGAATCGGGCTCATTCTGTCAGGCTTACCCTGGGCGTGCCCTGCATTCCCCATAGGGTTGGGGGTGGAGATCTCCTGACTGAGAGTTCCTCCTTGAGACTTCAGGAGTGACTCCAGCTGTCTCCTGCTCAGGATGACTCTCCCCCTAGATGACTAGTTTCTCCTTTTTAAAGGCCTCCTCCCTACCATACATGATTGAAAGGGGTGGACTGGCAGAACTAGCCCTCCACACAGAGCCTCTCAGGAACTTTCCTCTACATTGCGAGGTCTATACCCCACCCCACCCCACCTCTCATCGTACTGACGTACAATGAATAGGGCCCTACCAAATTCACAGCCATGAAAAACACGTCACGGACCGTGAACTCTAGTCTCCACACGTGAAATCTGGTCTTTGGTGTGCTTTTACCCTATGCTATACAGATTTCATGGAGGAGACCTGCGTTTCTCAAATTGGGGGTCATGACCCAAAAGGGAGTTGCAGGGGGGGGGTCGCAAGGTTATTTTAGAGGGGCTGAGGTATTGCCACCCTTACTTCTGCGCTGCCTTCAGAGCTGGGTGACCGGAGAGTGGCGGCTACTGGCCAGGCGCCCAGCTCTGAAGGCAGCACCGCCAGCAGCAGTGCAGAAGTCAGGGTAGCAATAGCATACCATGCTGCCTTCAGAGCTGGGCGGCTGGAGAGGGGCGGCTGCTGAGGGCCCAGCTCTGCAGGCAGCAGGGCAGAAGTAAGGGGGCAATAGCATACCAGGCCATCCTTACTTCTGCGCTGCTGCTGGCAGCGGCTCTGCCTTCAGAGTTGGGCTCCCGGGCAGCAGCCACTGCTCTCCAGCTGCCCAGCTCTGGAGGCAGAGTCGCCACCAGCAGCAGTGCAGAAGTAGGGGTTGCAGTACTGATACCCTTCCAACAATAACCTTGCGACCCCCTCTCCCCCACAACTCCTTGTTGGGTCAAGACCGCTATAATTACAACACCGTGAAATTTCTGATTTAAATAGCTGAAATCACAAAGTTTATGATTTTAAAATCCTATTGACCAAAATGGACCGTGAATTTGGTAGAGCCCTAACAATGAAATAGTTCTAGGCTTTGTCTACCCCTGTGCTGCAGTGTGGACTATGGGGATGTAAACTGCAGAACATGCCAAAGTAGATGGATACTCCTCCAAATTCTATAAAACATTTAAAAACCCACATAATTCCCTTATTAGCGAAGGTATTTCAGTCTTCTTGGGTACTAGTGCTTACCAAATACTATCTATCAAGCAGATGTCGTTTGAAAACCTAAACCAAACAAGGATTAAATCTAACACCTTTTAGGCCCATCTCATTCATAAATATAGATAGTAAAATTTGAACTAAAGTACGGGCATTCAGATTAGAGACAATAATGCCTAAATTAGTGCACAAGAAACTGGCTTTATAAAAAGGAAGAAGCTCCTTAAAACACAAGAAAAAACTACTGGTACAGCATTCCAAGAGCACTAATAAAGAGGCCTGCCTTCTAAAAATGGATTCAGAAAAGGCTTTTGACTCAGTAAAATGTGGGAGAAATATAGCTTTGGGGAGCACTTTCAGAAGTGGATTAAAATAATCTACAACAATTGGGGAAATGTCACAAAGACTGAGCCATTATAAAAAGAGGAACAAGACAAAAGGTATTCCTTACCACCCTTATTATTTGATTTAATTATCAAATTAGCACACATAAAAATCAGGGATACTGAAGAAATTCAAGGAATAAATTCTCAGGAATAGAAAAAGTTGCATTATATGCTAATGATCTTATGCTTTTTATAAGAAATACATAAAGCTCACCAGTATTTCAAGAAATAATGGAAGCCTTTGCTCAGGAATCGGTATACAGACCAAGTCACACTAAATCAGATACTATGCCTAGACTCCTAAAGAGAGATTAGATCGATATTAATACATACATAACCTCTGAAAGTAATGGATAATAAAATTAGATATTTAGGCATTAAGGTATCACCTAAAGCAGGAAGCTGTTTAAAGTAGATATTGAGCCATTAATGAAAATTATTTACAATGACCTAAAAACTCAGACATTATTGCCATTGACTTTGATGAGTAGAATTCATGTACTTAAATGCATACCCAGGCTCTTGTCCCCTTCTCCATGATTCCCTTTACACCGCCCAAAGATTTGTCCAGCAAATTTTAAGAAGTTATTCAAAGATTCCTATGGTCAAATGGGATACCAGAATGGCTAGAAAGTCCAATTGAGATGGGAGGTCTGGTGCTACCAGACTTCTAGAGATATAGAATAGCACAAATTAGACTGGTATTGGAATGGATCTCTCAGAAAATCCATCATGGATATAGATTGAACAGAAACTGGTAAATCTAAAATCATTATAATTGTGTGCCAGATTTATATCCCAAAATTCTGGCATCCATGAAACATCACCCATTACTTAAAAGTGTACTTACTAATTGGGCATATATGATGCCCTTGATCAAACAAAAAGAGCAGATCTTGGCAATATCAAAAACAAAACAGTACTTTCAAACTCAGGTTGAATAAGGAAGTTTTTAGATGTTGGGGGGGGGGGAAGGGGAGGAGAGAATATCACCATGATAAGTGGAAGGATGTTTTTAAGAATGGACAACCCTTAAAAAAAAAAAAAAAAAAAAAACCAAAAAAAAAAAAACCAGATGTAGCAGATATATTTTAAAAAAGAGAAAAGCATAGGAGTTTACACAGATTGCTTACTTATTAAAATACTTTCAGAGAAGATAGGAACCAGCAAAGTTATTTGTATTAGAATATGTTATGCATGGGCTTGAAGTTTCAGCAGTTGAGATTAGGTCTAGAGGACATATAATCTCATGACTATGTTTTTAAAGGACAAACCACAAAAAGCTATTAAGTCATGAAGTGTAGACTAAGTGTGAAATAACAGCAAATAATGAAGACAAATATTGGCTCTAATACTAACCAAACACTGGAAGTTCAGTACTTTTTAGTTTACAGAATGTATGTTTCTCTATCTCTACGTAAGGGGACTTTTGGCCCCTTACTAAAACTCAGTGGTTGGCTAGGTCCCAGTACCAAAAGAAATGGGAAATCAGGACTGAGACACTGACAGTCCCCAGGAACAATGGGGAGAGGCCAATGCTCCAGGTCAGCCTGATTGACAGGTAGTGTTGCCAACCCTGCGGGATTGCCCTGGAGTCCCCAGGAATTAAAGATTAATCTTTAATTAAATAATATGGCATGTGATGAAACTTCCAGGAATACGTCCAACCAAGAACTGGCAACCCTATTGACAGAGCAGGCAGGCTAATGAGGTAGTCAGGAGGCCAGGGGGGTCCGGTGGTCCATGTGAGCTGGAATTGCCTGGTTCAGACAGAGTGGGGCCGAGCTAAGGAGAGAGCAGGAGCCCGAGCTGAGCTGGGGAGAGGGTCACGCCGGCCAGAGAGAACCAGAGAAGCAGCCCAGGGAGCAGACCTGTGCTGGGAGAACAGCAGCAACCAAAGCCAGGGGACTGGACGCAGAGCAGCAGCAGTTCTGGGGCATCAGGGATCTGAGCCATAGCAGCACAGCATTAAATCACCCCAAAGTTACAGGGGAGGCAGTGCCAGAACCACTTGCTGGTCCCCACAATATCACATATACACTGCACTGGAAAACAATACAATAGAAATACTGAAATCACTGAGATGCTTTTGTATAGACAAGGTAATCCTGTATTTACAGTATAATCCAGAAGGTTGTACGTAGAGGATAACAATTGAATGACACTCCCACCCTCCTTAGCTTTCTTCACTTCCCATCCCCACCCCCCACCTTCCCAAACAAAAAAGGTTGTGAATGGTTAAATATGTATTTTGAAAAAAGAAAAGGGGGACTATTAGTGACAGGGCTGGCTCCAGCATTTCTGCCGCCCCAAGCAAAAAAAAAAAAAGCCGCGATTGTGATCAGCGGCAGCATTTGGGGGGGGGGGGGGAGGAGCCACGATCGGTGGCGGCAGTTCAGCGGCAGGTCCTTAGCTCCTAGAGGGAGTGAGGGACCTGCCACTCCCGAATTGCCGCAGGTGCCGCCCCTCTCCCTTGGCCGCCCCAAGCACCTGCTTGTTAAGCTGGTGCCTGGAGCCGGCCCTGATTAGTGATAGAACATTCATGAACAATATGTTGCTTAATATTGTTAATTCTGTATTAAGATGTGTACAGATACTTATCAAGACAATATAAATGTAATGTCTTATTGTAAATGCCCCAAAATATCAATAAATAACACAAACACACACACAAAAGAGTCTGTAAAGCCAGCTCTCTTCTCACAGACTAGTTGCAGTCCTCAGGACTTGCAGAGCCAGTAACTTGTAACTCTGGAAGGGCTGCCCCTTTTCTGGAGTCTTTTTTCCTCCCCTTTGTATTCTATTACCTTCCTAATTATTTAGGACAGCTTAAGGGTTCTCCTGCCAGACATAACACTTTCAGCAGATGTTTGAGGGTCAGCCTCCAGGACAGTCCAACAATTAACTCCCTCCTGCCCTAGGCCAGAACAGGGTCTGGGCACCCCATCACAACCTTTCTTTGCCTGAAAGGAAACTTCTGAAAATCCAGCAGCAGCAACACCCTCCTCATTTCCCTTGCATCATATAATAGCTACTGAACTTATATTAATCATTTTCCTGAAGAATTCATTCACTCTTAGAACATTGGGAAAAGTAGGAATTACATCAAATAAATCCATTATGCATCTTCACCACCATCACCCATTCCCAGAAATAAACCTCCTGTGGAATTCCTTTTTCCAGTGCAACCAGATCCTGTCCGGCAAGATTTCTAATAAGTCAAAGTAGTATGTGAGTAGCCTAATCTAGCAGTACTCAGATTCCTTTTACAGCAATGGCATGAAATGGATAAATGAAAACTGTTAATTTATTGATCAACATCTAGTGACAAAGTCTGTGCCCTTCTTTCAGCAATTAGCCATAATCCTTATAGAGTCCCAGGTTGATTCCTGGTTTATTTGCTAATAATTAAGGCCGCGTGTCTGTCATGGAGGTCACGGATTCTGAGACTTTCTGTGACTTTTGCAGTGGCCAGTGCAGCTGGCTCCAGGGCTGCCCGAGCACTTGGTCAGCCCCTAGTCTACCAGTAGCAGCAGTTTTGGTGAGGGAGGGGACTCGGGGCTGTGGCAGAGGGTTGGAGTGCAGGGTGGCGCTTACCTCGGGGGGGCTCCCCAGAAGCAGATGGCATGTCCCTGCAGCTCCTAGGCAGAGGGGCCAGAGGACTCTGCGTGCTGCCCCTCCCAGCAGGTACTGCCCCTCCAGCTCCCATTGGCTGCGGTTTCCAGCCAATGGGAGCTGTGGAGTTGGGGCTTGTGTTGTGGGCAGCGCGCAGAGCCCCCCTGACCTTCCCTCCCCCTAGGAGCTGCAGGGACATACCTGCCGCTTCTGGGGAGCTGCGCAGAGCTGGGTAGGGAGCCTTCCAGCCCCATCAACCCTCTCCGCCCAGCACCAGCAAGGGTCCCAGCCCCCCAAGTTTCAGTTCGGGGTATATAGTACAAGTCATGGACACGTTGTGGCTGTGAATTTTTGTTTACTGCCCATGACCTGTCCATGACTTTTACTAAAAATACCCATGACTAAAACGTAGCCTTACAATAGCTTCTGTATGCTGAAGCAGCAGCACTGCAATATCCTAAATATACCATAATTTTGCTAAATAGTTTTCCATTAAGTTGATAGCCCAATTAGGCATTCATGGAGGCTAAAGGCCCAGTTCTGATAGAATTCAGCGCCCTTCAGGCTGCTTCTTTGAGCCACTGTATGTCTACAGGGTAGTGGAAAGGAGTAAGGAATCAAGAGACTATGATGAAGGAAGAGAAACCAAAGTTTGTCTATGTCAGGGGTCGGCAACCTACGGCACGCGTGCCAAACATGGCACGCGAGCCGATTTTGAATGGCACGCGTCTGCCTGCCGCGGTTTCGACCCCCAGCCTCACTCAGCCCCCACGCCCACCGCTCTCCCCTGCTGGGGCAGGAGGTAGAGGCTTCGTCCTGCAGCAACCAAGCTCCCCCGCTTCTTCCCCCAGCCGTGGTGCAGCCTGCTTTCCTGCCCCTCCTCATCTCCTTCCCTGCGATGGCCCTTGCAAAGGGGGGGGGGGGGAGGAGTGGCAGCGTGGCTGCTCCACAAAAGCCCTGCGACCCCGCTCTCCCGGCCGGAGCTCCAGACGGCGAGCGGCAGCCCCACGGCCCGTTGCTAAAGCCGTCCCTGGGTAAAGGAGGCAGAGAAGAGGTAGGGACGGGGCCTTGGAGCAGGGGGTGGAACAGGACATATCTCTTCCAGCCCCCTGCCATGAGCCGCTCAGGGCAGAGGGCGGGGGGCTGGAAGCACCCCCACGAGCCGAGCACCCCAGCCCTCTGCCCTGCACCCCCACACACACCCAGCCCTCTGCCCTCCCCCCAACACCCAGCCCTCTGCCCTGCACCCCCCACACCCCTCCAGCCCTCTGCTCTGACCTCTAAAGCCCCCCACAACCCCAGCCTTCTGTCCTGACCTCTGAAGCCCCCCACACCCACCCTTCTGGGGATGTGGGGGGCTTCAGAGGTCAGGCCCCACTCAGCCCGCTGCCGGCCTAGGTGAACAGAACGCCAGGCTGGCAGCGAGCTGAGCAGGCTGGTGGCGTAAGATCAGCATTTTAATTTAATTTTAAATGAAGCTTCTTAAATATTTTGAAAACCTTGTTTACTTTACATACAACAATAGCTTAGTTATATAATATATAGACTTATAGAGAGAGACCTTCTAAAAAACGTTAAAATGTATTACCGGCACGTGAAACCTTAAATTAAAGTAAATAAATGAAGACTCGGCACACCGCTTCTGAAAGGTTGCCTACCCCGGGTCTATGTGATGGTTCAGCAAACATTATGGAGTAAAACCTAAAGGTACTTAGTTTTTTTTACACAGCCAAACGCCAATCCACATCAAAGGTAGTTTTTTACTCAAGTATGGAATGAGTAAAATTTGAGTAGAGACTTCAGGATTTGACCTTATTTGCAAAGATTTAAAATCTAAGTGCTTGGATATTTGCTTTTATGTCAAACTGCTACTTGATACCAGTTGTTGTAGGAGCAGCAGTGATCTGTATATTGAAAAGGTCTGTTACACCTTCCCCGCCCCTTTTGTCTCCGCTCCCTCTATGAATACCTGTGAAGTGGCTTTCCCCCTCCCACTCTCTCCTGGAATGCTTGTGGGATGAATGGGCTGTTTGAATAGCTGGAAGATCAGAAGAGCTCCCAGGTAGACAAGGTGTCTGGGACTCTAATTAGGCAGCGCTCACACACCCAATGCATGGACACTGCCCGAGGTGGAGTGTGACCAACCAGACGCAGCCAAGTCATCTCTAGTTGCAGGCCATGAGGAGCAGGTCCTTAAAAGAGGAAGGGGCCATGTGCTCAGGAGTGCACTCACAAGATTGTACCTCCCGTGAAGGCCCTTCGCCCAGACCACCTGGCCAGTGGTTCGCCGCGTTGCATTCCATCGTGCCTCGGGAAGACTTACCTTCATCGCACCATCCATCGCTGTGCTGTGGGACACTTACCTTGCAGGATCCTGACATCTCCAGTGCCGTGCCTGTCCTGGGAGCGAGAGTATGCGAGGGTGAGTGTGACTCTTCCGCCCCCACCCCCCTTCTTTTGAGCTTCGTTATCAGTATAATAAACGTGCTGCTTTCTGCCAAACTCTGGTGGGTCATTAGTCCTCCCTAAGCTTACTAGCTGGCCCAATTTCGGGTAACACCAGTAGGCCTTCACAGAAGCACTTCTGACTCAACTTGATTTGAGCCTGAAGTCTTTACTCAGGCAAAATTCCCACCGTTAACTTTGCCTGAATAAAGGATTGTCTGAGTGAGCCCTAAAAATACTCTTGTATCATTCAGCGTGAAGAAGTAATCTGGGGCCAGTGGAAGCTGTAAGGCAGAAACAGAGCACAACAGAAGAGGATACAATGGCTCATTCATACCCAACAGCCTCCCAATCCTAGAAGCAAGTGACCTAATTACAATGCTTGTAACATTAGCGTTAATATTTCACTATAAAGTACTTTTTAAAATAATCTTGCTACATGCTGTTGTGTGACTCCTTTTATGTCTAACTAAAGCAACAGTTCTATCAAGATTTTAAATGTCTATAATATGAAGATTATAATTATAGAACGGGCGCCAATACTTTTGTGAAGAGCATGGTCATTTGGTTTTTAGCCCCACATTTAGATTTTGTTTTTGAAAAGTAGTATATAAAACTTAAGGATAGAGGCAGTATTGCCTAGTGGAGAGAGCACTGAACTGGGGATGTTGGGAAGGCCAAGACTAACAGGGGTTAAAAAAAGAACTAGATAAATTCATGGAGGATAGGTCCATCAATGGCTATTAGCCAGGATGGGCAGGGATGGTGTCCCCAGCCTCAGTTTTGCCAGAAGCTGGGAACGGGCAACAGAGGATGGATCACTTGATGATTACGTGTTCTTTTCCCTCTGAAGCACCTGGCATTGGCCATTGTCAAAACACAGTGAGGGGAGGGATAGCTCAGTGGTTTGAGCATTGGCCTGCTAAGCCCAGGGTTGTGAGTTGAATCCTTGAGGGGGCCATTTAGGATCTGGGGCAAAAATCAGTCTGGGGATTGGTCCTGCTTTGAGCAAGGGGTTAGACTAGATGACCTCCTGAGATTCCTTCCAACCCTGATATTCTATGATACTGGGCTGATCCAGTATGGCTGCTCTTAATGAGTAAGCATAGTTCTCCAACATTCAAAATTTCAATGAAAAACAGAGTTTGGGATTTAAAAACATTCCTCTGCAGCACTACGTACTCACACAATGAAGCATTTGCCAATCCATGAGAAGCAGAACTTTACTGGAAATTAAGTAAAACACCTATTTTCACTCTCCCAGGTGATCAAAACACAAAAATTAAACCAACAACATAACCTTTAAAAAGTTAGTTAAAAAACTAAAGAATTTTACAGATCTAATAACCTAAGTTGTTAGTAATGGAAACTTTTTTTAATGCGACATTCCCTTTATATATAAGCTATAGGGGTTTCTTTTAAATTTAAAATTAACTCAATTCTACATTTAAATGTTGAGTTATTTTAAAACACCTTAGGGTTACATATCGATGGATCTTAACTCCAAAAAAGAACAGTTCAATGCCACGTTAGTCAGAAACGTAGAATCACAGAAATGTAGGGCTGGAAGGGACCTGGAGAGGTCATCAAGTCCATCCCCCTGCACTGAGGCAGGACTAAGTAAACCAGATAAGAACAGGTTGGACAAACCCTTAACAGCCTCCATGATGGGAGAGGGGCGGGTGTTTCTACAACCTTCCTTGGAAGCCTATTCCAGAGTTTAACTACCCTTGGAGTTGGAAATTTTTTCCTAACATTATTTCTAACTTAAATCTCCCTTGCTGCAGTCTGAAGATTAAGCCCACTACTACTTCTCCTACCTTCAGAGATCATGGAGAATTGATTACAATCCTCTTTGAAACAGCCGTTAACGTATTTGAAGAGTATTATCAGAAGCCCCTGAGATGACTTTTCTTAAAGCTACAGATGTTAAAAAAAAAAAAAACAACTGGACCTTTCCTCATAGATCAGGTTTTCAAAACCTTTTCTCATTTTTGTTGCTCTCCTCTAGACTGACTCCAGATTGTCCACATCTTTCCTAAAGTGTAGCTCCTAGAACTGAACACAGTACTCCAGCTGAGGCCTCACCGGTTCTGAGTAGAGCCTGTGTCTTATATACAACATCCCTGTTATTCCACCAATGAGCCCACTAAGTACAATATTACCTGAATGATATTAGCCTTTTTTGCAACTGCATCACATTGTTGACTCATTCAATCTGTGATCAGCTATAACCCCCAGATCCTTTTCAGCAATCCTACCATCTAGCCAGTTATTCCCTATTTTGTAGTTGTGCATTAATGTTTCCTTTTTAAGTGAAGTACTTTGAACCCATGTGTCTCCCTGTCCAGAAGGGCGATTTTCCATATGGGGCTTCCCTTCAGATCTTAGCACAGTTAATTGCATCTTGATAATTAAGACCCCAAACAGCAAACACTTAAGCATGTCCACAACTTTACATATGCAAATAGCCCCACTGATTTCAACTGGGACTGCTTGCTTGCATAAAGTTAAGCATATGCACACTTGCAGGATTGGGGTCCAAGATATTGATAAGCTCAGTGATCAGACAAGTAAGGAAAAATGAAAGAGGCAAAGGCTTGTCTTCTTGTGCTGTAGCAGCTGGAAGTGTCATAGGTACAGTTCAATCAACAAACTGCACTCTTGTGGTCCTGCCTGCTAGGGGAAAGGACCACACAAAAGGGCATGCCAGACTGGAACTGGGTGACAGATCTGACAAAATGAATGTCTCTTCACAGCAGGTGTTCTGATATGAACTCCCTGGTGAGCTCAAGATCCATGGATCAAGTGAAGTACACAAGCAAAGCCGATGCCACAAAAAGGATCAACATCTTAGGAAAGAAATACAGAACACATATTGGAAAAGTTCAAACATGTAGGCTATCTAAGGCCCAGCCTCACACCACACGGGTCCAGAAGACACTTCTGCACAGACAGGAAGGGATGTAAGAATTTGTTAATGTAAGAATTCTTGTTTTGTTCCATTTATGATCCACTCCCAAATGAAGAAAGCTTCATTACAATCTTTTGTATTGGTTTATTTGAATTTTGTATTTGATTTATAATTATTTGAAAGGGCAGAGAGAGAGAGAGAGAGAGAGAGAGAGAATGCTATTGTTTATTTGTCCCTCTCTCGTTCACATGATTTCCTGGATACTGTTATAGGATTTCTGGATATTTCCCTAACATCATTTTACTAAAAGCAAAGAAATAATATTTTGATGAAGTCTTAAAAGGTTTTTGCCTCTCTTTTCCCTTCACTCATTTGATCAGCAAGACTATTAAAGCTTCATATGTCAACTATTCTAACTTGGTTGTAGAGAGGTGCAGAGATTGGCTTTGTAATCAATCCAGCTTTTATAGGCACAGATGCAGTGCAAGAACACTTCTCAGGAATTGGGTATGTCCCCAGTACTGTATGGGGGCCATTTTAGGGGGCAGTAAGATTTGCCATAAATACCTGACCATTGCCCCGGCAAAGACTGCTAGAATAGTAATAATGAGAATCTGTCATCTAATTTTATGAAAATTATGTATACATTTTCAGTATATTTGGCCCAAGATAAAAAAATTACACAACAGAAATGCAGGGAATCTTCACCTCCATTTAGTACAGGGGTCAGCACGTTTGGCATGCGGCTCGCCAGGGTAAGCATCCTGGCGGGCCGGGCCAGTTTATTTACCTGCTGACGCGGCAGGTTCAGCCGATCGCGGCCCCCACTTGCCGCGGTTCGCCGTCCTGGGCCAAAGGGGGCGGTGAGAAGCGGCGAGGGATGTGCTGGCCGCGGCTTCCCGCTGCCCCCATTGGCCCGGGACAGTGAACCGCGGCCAGTGGGGGCCGCGATCAGCCGAACCTGCCGCGTCAGCAGGTAAATAAACTGGCCTGGCCCGCCAGGGTGCTTACCCTGGCGAGCCGCGTGCCAAACGTTGCCGACCCCTGATTTAGTATGTAATAGGGAGGAGGAGAGGAACAGAAAAAGACGCTCTATTAAAAAGGACAGTGTTACAGGGATCTGCACCTTATACTCTGAAGTCAACACTTGTTCTAGACTATATCCAGAGTTACTTTTCAAAAACATGTATTTTGCCTCTGTATTCCTCCGAGCCCTCTCTAGACGGGAAAGCAAATGGTCATCTTCAGAATTTCTGTCTCTCACCAACAGAAGTTGGTCCAATAAAAGATATTACCTCACCCACCTTGTCTCTCTAATATCCTGGGACTGACATGACTACAACACTGCATAGGGCCACTCCCACATTCAGCCCCCAGAGGGAACTGGAACTGCAAGACACCAGGCACATTTCAATCACAGAATGGATGTCTTATAACCATTTCATTGCAGCAATGGAATACGGTTGCTTAACACAGTCTCCAAATTAACGCAAGTGAGACTCATAGAAATCTGTTGTACTGAATTAGCTAAGCGAAAGTTATTACAGGAGGTCATACTCAGCTGACTGAGAAACCTCAATCCGGTGGCAAGATATATATGTTTGCATGTCTTCCTAACACTCTCTAAAAAATTCACTAAGCCCCAATCTTGAAATGATATCTCTACAGGCACAGAGGTCTGCCTGCATGCATCTCACTACAGGTCTGAGGCCTTCAGTCTCTAAAGCAGTGGTTCTCAAACTGGGGGATGGGAGCCCTCAGGGGGTCACAAGGTTATTACACGGGGGGGGGGGTCGCAAGCTGTCAGCCTCCACCCCAAACCCCAGCCTCCAGCATTTATAATGGTGTTAAATATATTAAAAAGTGTTTTTAATTTATAAGGGGGGGGGGCGGGTCGCACTCAGAGGTTTGCTATGTGAAAGGGGTCACCAGTACAAAAGTTTGGGAACCACTGTTCTAAAGGTAATTTTGTACTTAGTGGACTCGTTGGTGGAACAACAACAAAAGAATGTGACATTGAAAGTCTTGGAGAGAAACCGTTTAAAACATAAAATGTGCAATACTTTGGGGAAGCCAGGGAGGTAAATTTAAAATATATTTTAATAGGTTAAATAATTGGTTACAGTAAGTAATCCCATTCTAAATCTTGTGAACTAGTTTCCAAGTATATATCTATAAAAATATGATGGCTCCGACCTTCCCCAGAAAGGCCTCACTGAACAAGTGTGTCATTTACCATGTGCTGGAACATGGATGCAGGCCACACCTGAATGCAGGTGCGCACACAACCACTGATTTTATGTATGGATTAGCTGGGTCTCAGACCCACATAGGAGAGAAGGGGGAAAAAGTGAGTTTCATCTGCTGCTCCTGTTCAGGCCCTGAAGCTGCCTGAGTGGACAGCCTGGGCCGCACTTGCAAATTTCACAAGATCTGTTACTTAGGTTTTGCTTATTTTGTCCCATTAACTCTGCTTTGCTCCAATTGCACATGTTTTACAGCATGTACAGTCTTCATGGGCCACTTTCTACTCTCAGTTAAACCAAAGTGATTTCAAACTAACTCCATTACAACCAATGGATTTTCACCAGTGTAAATAAAAGGAGCATCTGGGTCTGTTTATCTTAGGGGAGAATTAAATAGGAAAAAAATGCAAAGATCTGAGCTGAGGTTCATCCCCATCCCTTTTTGTTGCTAAAATAAAATGTACTTCCAGACCAGAACTCTGCAAGAAAAAAAGTTTACAGCCATCTCCTGGGTATGTACCAAAATTAAAGCTACCAAGGAATACTCTCCAGCTATGAACTTTGGATAATATAGACAGCAACATCCCCACTTAAAAAGAACCTTTGATTAACATCTTTCTACCAAACTACTGTGCTTGGTAAATAACACAGTTTATACTATCTCTGTTTTGCAACAGCCAGCCAAACAAAATTACAGACTGCCTATTTCAGTTCCTGGGGTAGTTATCAAAAATCCTTGTTCAAGGGATCTCTTTAAAATAATTCCATTCGTCTTCAGCTATTACATGAGTGCTCCAAATCCATAGTCTTTCATCTGGCTCCAATGTGCCTTCGGAAGACAGACTATCTTCCTTCTCTTTGTCTGATGTTTACCTCCAGTTTAAAATTGCCTTCAAACAGCTAGCCAGATTCAACCATGTATCGCTGCAGGGACTGAGTGCATAACAAAGCCCCAAGGGTTATAGTGGAATCTGGTGTATCTAATGCACCATGTCTCTTCTATATAGGCTTTTACTAATGGAGGGCAGTAAGGGTGTCTTTACTAGCAACGTTAAAGCGGCAGCGCTTTAACGTGTTTGTGTAGTCGTGGCACCAGCACTGGGAGAGCTCTCCCAATGCCGTAAACCCCCCCCCCCACCCACAAAGGGAGTAGCTACCAGCACTGTAGCACTGTCTACACTATCACTTTACAGTGTTGAAACTTGCATTGCTCAGGGGTGTGTTTTTTCACACCCCTGAGTGAGAAAGTTGCAGCGCTGTAAAGTGGCAGTATAGACAAGGCCTAAAACTCCTCCTCATCCCTCACAATCTCAAAGCTTAGCATCCATCTGTCAAAAAAGCTGAAGCTTAGGCCTGGTCTACACTACGACTTTAATTCGGATTTAGCTGCTTTAATTCGAATTAACGCTTGACCCGTCCACACAACGAAGCCATTTAATTCGAATTAAAGAGCCCTTTAATTCGATTTCTGTACTCCTCCTCGACGAGAGGAGTAGCGTCAAAATCGGTATTGTTAATCTGAATTAAGGTTAGTGTGGCCGCAATTCGATGTTATTGGCCTCCAGGAGCTATCCCACAGTGCACCATTGTGACCGCTCTGGACAGCAATCTGAACTCGCATGCACTGGCCAGGTGGACAGGAAAAGCCCCGGGAACATTTGAATTTCATTTCCTGTTTGCACAGCGTGGAGAGCACAGGTGACCACAGAGAGCTCATCAGCACAGGTAACCATGCAGGCTGATAATCGAAAAAGAGCACCAGCATGGACCGTACAGGAGGTACTGGATTTGATCGCTATATGGGGAGAGGATTCAGTGCTAACAGAACTGCGTTCGAAAAGACGAAATGCCAAAACTTTTGAAAAAATTTCCAAGGGCATGATGGAGAGAGGCCACAATAGGGACTCAGATCAGGTGCGAAATGGTTGTCTGCCGTTGCTTTCAGGGAGGGAGGGGGAGGCTGTACCCAGAACCACCTGCGACAATGTTTTTTGCCCCATCATGCACTGGGGTCTCAACCCAGAATTCCAAGGGGGGTGGAGACTGCGGGAACTATGGGATAGCTATGGAAAAGCTACCCACAATGCAACGCTCTGGAAATCGATGCTACTACGGTAGCTTGGACGCACACCACCGAATTAATGGTGCCTAGTGTGGCCGAATACATTCGAATTTATAAAATCGGTTTCCTAAATTCGAATTATATAAATTCGGATTAATACCGTAGTGTAGACATACCCATAGCGTAGTTTATAGACCTTGTTTTATAAAAATCCATTTTTGAGTATCATGAATTATTAGAGCCCTGACATCAAGGCCAGCCCAGCACAGCTATGGCTGCCCCAACATTTTGAGCTACTTTTCCTACCCCCGGCCCCAACACATAAGCACCTGCCACTATATAATCTTTACAGACTAGATTTAATCTAAATATTGTAATAGCTTCTATCCTGATCACTCCCTTCGCCTTCTTTCTTCAAGATCTTCCTCTAGGCAAGAAGCATCTCCCCTTAACGTACACCATGCCCCTTCCTACATCTGTGTATCACTTGTTTTGTACCAGTCTGGTTTTTCTTGTGCCAAGCTCTTTGTTCAGTACAGATCACTCACGTACAGCAACGTGTGCCCTTATGGTGCTATATAAACAGCAATAACAGAAATGGCACTGAAGAGAGAGATGGGGCTATACACCATAGCTCAGCTCATGGGCTTGGAAGCATTTGAGGATGGTCTTCTCACTACCAGAGAGTGTTTACACAAGGAAGTTTATTTATTTATTTGAGTAGCTACTATTCCTGAGTAACTCCCTGTATGGATGCTTAGAATAAGAGTGATCATAAAGGCAGCTAATCAAAAATAGCTATTCTGCTTTAAATTCCACACCAGACCTTAATCCAAATTAACTTCCCTGTGTAGATAAGGGCTCCTGCTGTTTCAAAGTACAGTATGTCAAAGCAGGGTGACCAGATGTCCCAATTTTATAGGGACAGTCCCGATATTTGGGTCTTTTTCTTATATAGGCTCCTATTACCCCCCACCCCCGTCCCGATTTTTCACATTTGCTGTCTGGTCACCCTATGTCAAAGAGCACTATGGAACTTTTAGTGTGCAATGGCAGGAGCTGTGTGGCCAGTTAATGCACAGCGGAATACGACACTGTAGCTTTACAACCCAGTTTGCTGTGCACTAGCTCTGCATATTGAAAAGCCCCTTAGATTAGGATTTAAAGGTGTGATGTTAGTTAGATCAAGCTAGGTATCTCGATTTAACACATTCTAAAATGCATCAAGACAAAGCAATTGTATTTTAGCATTTGCTAAACTTATTGAGTTAAAGCCTAAGGGTAAGCCTAGGCTATAACTCAACAAATATTTACCTTGGCATTAAATAATGTTTTCAATTGAGTTAAGATAGGTGAGGGTTTCCCCCCCGCATGAAGTTAGCCTTTTTCTCCATTGCCTTTGAATTATCTGTTGATGGTGAGTGACAGGAGGTACCTCCATCTTGTTTCTGTGGTGAAGCTATACAGATGGCCTCAAAATGCTGACCTCAGAATTTCCTGAAATAGCAAAGAGATTCAGGGGCTTTGGCTTTTCCCTCGATGGAAGTATTTTAAGGAAGAGGCTCAGTGTATTCACAATCCAGTAACAAGCTCCCATAAATCGAGCCTTTCGGGATAGGTGGAGCAGGATAGGTTAAGCAGGCCTCGAACAAAATTCTTCAGGACATTCAATATTTGGAAGCAAAATAGAGTCTCACAGATTGAAATCTCTGAATGGAAAGACTGCAAGGGGAATGTCTGATTAAGTACAAAGGACTCAAAAATGAGGTGGATAGTTTTAGAGCCCTTACAGGGGGTTTTATTCCAAGATAAATAATTGTTTTACCAAAAGATTGAGACAAACTTCAAATATTTTTAATTTGAGATATCTGGGTCCCTTTGAGGGGCTTGAAAGGAATGAGAGCAAGGACAGCACAGGAACTAATCACATTGTCTGAATCAATTGGGGGGAGGGAGAGTGAAATTTGATCCTCCCTCCATCCCTTAGCATATTTTTAATGCCTTCCTATTGCTCAAAAGTATGATGGTTCTCAAACTGCCCTCTGAAGTGCAACATGTAAAAAACTTCAACATATCTGCTTGTTGTACATTGACTAGAGGTTCCTGGTTTTTACTTGGGGCAAGGAAATGTGTCAGCACTGCAGCCCAGACACTGGGCCACCTTGCACAGCCAGTTACATCTATGTCAAGTGACTGTAAAATGTCAATGTCAATATTCTGTTTTGGTCATGTCTTCCCCCCACTTTGTACAGGTATAAGTGGCTGTACGAGGTGCAACTGGGGAGAATCAGCTCTGTCACTATTATTTTAGGATCAAAAGATTCACATGAGCCCAGATGTTGCAGGCCATGTGGGTCACCAACAAGACTCAATCTCTCTTTAATGGCTGGTTTCATTAATACGGGAACAGATGTTGCTGTGATAACTCCTGCATAATTAAGGTGCCTTGGAAATACAAAAAAAAAAAAAAAAAAAAAAAATCTGATCTTTTATGAATTGGACAATGCCAGACCTTTCCTTTCACGTCAGAATTATGAGGCTGCAAAACAGGGTGGTAGTGAAACCCTTATATGTATCTTTTGGTCTTCTTCCCTCTTTGCAACTTTTACAAGCTACACTGACTTGAAATTAAGGTTTCATAGGGAGGAGATGAGAAAATGCATGACTCAGTTTTCCTATTTGCTTGTGTTTATCTGCTACCTGATGTTAATGGCAATGGATTTGTCCTTCAGTTTACTTTTAAAAGCATAGCTAAAGTTTTTAAAAGGAAGAGAGCCGAGAGAGGAAAGATCATTTGAAACACCCAGTTTATCAGTAATGCAGAGAAGAGGGTTAACATACTTCCCTCCACACACTCTTTCACTGTTGCCAAGTCCCTCCACTCACCTCCATCCATTAATCCTTTGCCCTTTGTTCACAACACAATTCATCCACTACCCCTCAAGTTGGCTCACTCCCACTATCCCTCTCCTCTGCTCTTGTGCATTATGCCATTAAGTGGCTCTGGGAATGGTGGTCTCCTTGCATCATTTCCCCTACCTTCTTCCATTTTGCCAGTAATTATCTCTGCTCCTTTTTTAATGCAGTCTTCTATGCATGGAACAGCCTCCTATTCTGGTCTGCCATATGATCACCCGCTCATAAAAATTCCTCCTGAAAACTAAACTACTTTCACAATATCCAAAATAGCCACTCTCGTACCTTTATGAGCACCACACCACACCCTTAACTGAACCACCATGAGGCACACACAACCAACCTGAGTATCAATGTGACCGTTTTGCTATAACCCTTTTCCTTCCTCCCCATCCCACCCTCTTCTGTCACCCTCACATGAATCATGTGTAAAATTCAGACTATGCTCTTTGCATATACTCTCTCGTTTATTGCACCTAGCACATATTTTATGGCCTCTCCTCCTTAATAGTATTAATAAAGTAATAAGTTAATAGTGATAACAGCCAGCTCTTACATAGAATTTTTCATTGGTAAATCTCAAAGCACTTAAAGGTGGTCAGTATCGTTATCCCATTTTACAGATGAGGAAATGGAGACACATGGAAGTGAAGTAACTTACCCAACTATCAACCAGCAAGCTAACAGCAGAGCAGGGAATAAAAACCAGGTCTTTCAAGTCCCAGCCCAGTGCCTTATCCACCAGGCTACAATCCACTCAGGCAAGTAGGTCTGCTGAAGTCAATAGGGCTACACAGATATAGACTATTTGCCTAATTAGTAATTTTTATAGTTGAGGTGTATCTACTTTATGTCAGAAGTACATAGGGATTACCATACCAGAACTTACCTATGATCTGCATTGTGTAGTATCTTGTCTGACAATGGCTGATACCAGAGTCTTCAAAGGAAGGTGTAAACTTTCCCATAATGAACAATTATATAACCTTCTCACAGAAGCTTTTCCCTAGATTCAGGCAGTTGTTAGTTTGTGGCCTGAACCATGAGATCTTGTATCCCTTATTTCAAAACATATGTTTTAAACTAGCAATTTTTGTAGCAAATTATTTTGGAAGAAGTCACAACTTGAGGTATAAAAATCATTGAAGCTGTGATATTATTGAAGTGACAGACTGGTCACACATGTAAATATCTTTTTTGTGTGGAATGCAACAGAATTGATATAGTTCAGGAGGAAAAAAAATATATGATTCTCAACCATGCATGTAATTTGGCTTATTTTATCAGAGACAGAATTGCATAAGCATTATCCACAGCGGGTCAGTGCAAATCCTGTATCCAAAAGGAGTCTCATAAAAATGAGAGCATTGAGCTATCAGTTAAATTGAACTAAGGTAGAGACTCATACAGTAGGTTCTCAAGATAATCCTTCTCAGAGAAATACCTCAAGTCAGACTCACCCACAATTGGGGCCACAAACAAAGCACAAAAGTAGTTAGAGTGTATTAGCTGTAAATTCCACATTTAAACAGCTAATTCCTGGACAGCTGATATTTGTTTTGGATATGGACAAAAAAAGAATCAGCAATAATGCACTTCGAATCCGTATTTGCTTTAAGGTGAATTTCAAGATTTACCATTATGCAAGAATGGAATATGTTTCATTCCTCACGAGATAAAATGATCTCCAGCAACACTTTACAAAAATGTTTGTTCTTCCAAAGGGCATGTTTATCAAGTCTGTAAGGTAAGACCAACAAAACAAAAACACATCTGGCAGAATTTGTCCCCCTTGGGAACATATAAGAATTAAACTAGGACTACTCATTCTGAGGGAGTTTATTATCCCATGTGAATTTTGGAACTGACCTATGAAACTGGGTAAAAACTAAAACATGTGGAGACATGAATTGAAATGTTAAAACACATATGGAGAATGAAGTGAAATACTCATCTGATTTTGCAGTCTATTAAATAGAAATGAGAAAGTTAATCTTATTTGGTCAGAAGATGGAAACTATTTAAGATACATCGTTCAAAAGGCAATGATTTAGGAATATACATGCTATTGTACCTAAATATATAATCAAAGCAAGAGACTATTTAAAAGGGAAGATGAGAGAAAGCCATCTGCAGTACAGTAACTGAAACATAATCCCTGATCTATCTAAATTGGTTTTGTAACCTGAGAAACACCCGCATTGAGCTAAGACTTTTAAAAACATATGAATTGTTGTACAAGGATCTGAAACAGATGCAGGATAATCTACACAGGACATTCCATAAACAGCACTGCCTACATTATACTGTACTTGGGTCATTTCAAGGGCAGAAAAGGGAAAGGGACAAACGTCAGATCAGCAAGGTGTATAAACACATGCCCAACTGTCAGCATGATTTGTCCTGATGACTTCAAAGTTAGGCACATGTTTAAGTACCTTGCAGAATCAAGACCTACATTATGATAGCATGTTTTTCATGGGAAGAGAAATATCTGTATCTTTCTGGAGGCAGGAAGAGTGTAGAATCTTATCTACAGAGAGAGCATCATGTATGTATCCTAAGAGCAAATTTTCATAGTTCCCCCCACTGGCCTATTGACTGCTTATTTGTTCCTATCAAGTAGCATCTCCTCAAGCCCCAGTCAGGACCTCAGCCAGTGACTATGGGCAATATTAATTATAATGCTACTGGTTTTTAGTTTTCTACATTACTAACAGGGTAACAAAATTACTATAAATGGCCCCAATTCAGGAAAGCATTGAAAAAGAGGTGTTTAATTAGAAATATGTGCTGAAGTCCTATTCAGTGGGATTTAAACAGGTGATTTTGATCGCTTTCCTGCATCAGAGCCCAAAGGCAGAAAGGTAGTTATTAGGAAATACTTTAAGTGTAATGAAGGCAGAGGATTACAGAAACTCCTATAAAATGTAATAGAGGCTTCTTTAGGGCTAGGAGATTTGCCAGATCCTGCAACAGATAGCTCTCTAGTACAAATTACTAAAGCTCTATCTTTCCACAAGTCATCTGTTTTACACACAAAATAAATCCCTCTGTATAAATGAAAATTGCCATCTGAATTTAAAAAATTGAGCTCTAAAGAAAAATGCATACCTTTAGCAACAGGAAGCAAATCTTTGGAAAATGAGAGCATATAAAACAATTTCAATGGCAGTTTATCTCAAGAATAGTTTTTTCTTTCTGTCCTTAAGAGGTCAGCTCAGAGTCTACTTAAATTACTTTCCAAGCATAAATCCTAACTGCTGACTTGAGATGTATATTTGAATACCATGTCTCAAGTGTTTTTCCATCTTTACTAAGTACATATTCTTCACTTTTAATGTGCTAGCTACTTCTATTTATTGGCCGTTTTACACCTGAGAAAATGGGATAAAGACCCAAACAGGGCCGGCTCTAGGTATTTTGCCGCCGCAAGCAAAAAAAATTTTGGCTGCCCCCACCCCAGCCCTGGGCTCCCCCCCGCTGCCCCAGCCCTGGGCTCCCCCCCCCACCCGCACCCCCCCTTGCCACCCCAGCCCTGGGCTCTCCCCCCCCCCCCCCGCACCCTCCTTCCGCCCCAGCCCTGGGTCACTGGTAACTCGCTCCCAGGGCGGGTCATTCAGCAGGAATTTTGGATATGCACAGAACACAGACAGGTTTGGTTCCCATATGGTTACAGAACTGCAGTAAAGTGGAACAATTTTCAGCTTGTGTGATTGGAGGATATACATATTATAAGACTGTCCTCCATAAATGAGCAAAAGTTGAGGTGCCTTTATTATTCTTTTGTTCCTATGGGGAATTTGCCAATGCAATATCACTGTCTTCCTTTTAAACAAATAAAACAAACAAAAACAAAAACAAAAAAAAAAGGGCAATGGCTATTGAAAATAGCAATTCCAGTCCTAATAACCACTGGGAAGCATTTCTTGCTCAATTTTATCCTACTTTTTTTTACAGCAAGTTACAGTGGATCAGTATATTTGATTTGGGAGAAATGAAGTAACAGCTACCTAAACTGAGCTTGAGCACTCCTGAATTTGGAAGTGTTCAAATCTGGAAGGCAGTTGCTAGATTCCCTTTCTGAATATTAGCTAAATCTGGAAAGGAAAAGTCAATTTCTGCTTCCATGGCTCAGAATGGAAATCCTCCTACGCGCCTGGTACTACTGTATCTAAAGCTGCCCAGGGCCAGTAGAGCCTCCCCTCCCTTACTTTTCATTTTAAATTCTAGTGGGATCCACATACCTCCCTTGCTAGGCTTCAGATAGAGGGGGGCACTGTCCATTTAGTCCACCCAATTCTTTCTTTGGGGGCTGCAAGGTGAGGTCACACCAGTATCCCTAATCCAGTCGGGGGATGTCTTCTGAAGGGGATATCTGGCCCAAAGCCTTCTACTCCTTGGGCACACTTGTTCCCCATTCACAGTGCCACCCCGCTCTAGCAGTGAGCTCTCCATTCACAGCAAGCTGCAGCATGAGGTTTCAGCTACCATACTCCCTTCTCCCTCCCTTTCCTGTTGATAGCGGCCAAGGGAACGCTGGGAAATGTAGTTCTTTCCCTGCTCCAGGGCTGGCTCTATAGGCAGGGAGCTAACCAAGGAACTACAGCTCCCAGGGCCCCCTGTTGGTTCTCAGCTCCCGGGCTGGATCCCTGCCGGCTGCCGCCCCTGCAAATGGGCTGCCCCAAGCACCTGCTTGCTTTGCTGGTGCCTAGAGCCGCCCCTGGACCCAAAGAAAAGCTTTTATTTGTTGGTGTGAAATCTGGCCCCGAAGGAAGCACATATGAGAAAGAGAGGGATTTAAAAACGAAAAAACAACAACAATCACCACCAGTGATATTTAACAAGTGCCATGGTCACAGAGGTGCATGTGGATACTTTAATCAATGGCACAAAGGGGTTGTTTTTAATTTTGAAAGACCAACAAGTTAAAGAGAGACTACTCTGGATACAGAAAATGCAAAAAAGTAAGCCACTGAGCAAGATACAATAAAGTGTCAGGGAAGCTATTGAAAAGGCAAGTGACAGTGTGACCGTCCAGAAAAAAAAAAAAGGTATTGGGCCATCCGATGCTGCTGTTAGAACAAAAAGCAAATAATCCTGAATATTTGGCACTCCTTAGTACAAAAGGCTGCCAACCTAGACAGATGAAGCTAGTAATATGACGACTAAAGAAAAAAAAAATGATTATCTGTCCCTTGTCTCTTACCTGTCTTGTTTTGTCATAGAAATGGCAAGAGTATTATAATGGCTGTTTGGTCCAATTACTATTAAATAAATAAAACATCGTTCTTTCTACCCTCACTGAGGACAGGGAAAATAATAGACTTTCAGACATTACATGAACAAAGTCCAGAGAAAAGTCTATTTTTTAGAAGCCTTCAATTGTTACTGGCATTCCAATCAATCTCTTATTAGAGGACTAACTTCTATTTTTTTCAGATCTACTGCCTTAATGCCCATACCAGTCAGTTTCTTTTCTCTTTCTTTTTTAAATAAAAGCCCATGTTTGTTGCTAGTGAGGTGATCTATCATTGCACTAATTTGATATTCTGTCCCCTGAAGACCGTTCTCATTTCTGTAACTCAAAGTCAATGTTTCAATTAGCCATTTCACCTCCTTTTCTAACAGACATTCATAGAGGACAAGGTGACTCACTGGACCCAAACATTAGCTCTCTTCTCTGGAGATATTAAGTTCAAATTTCTCCAAGGAAAATAAAATGCATGTTCAGTACAGAACCTAGTGCATGTTTGTTTATGTGGAATGCTACAGTATGACGGTTAGGCATACAGCAATAAAACTTTGTTCATGAGTAAGGCTGCGATTTAGCCATGGAAGTCACGGAATACGTGACTTCAAAAGTTCAGCCAGCGGATGGCCAGGGGGACCCCTTGAGCTCCCAGCCACCATTTCATGTGGCATATATAAAATTACAGGTTATAGTGTGAAAAAAAGATTTATTAGCACTTGTTTGGGATCTCCTGCACAACTCACTCATGGCTTCATCAACTGCAATTAAAGCAGCCACCCCTAAATCACGACCCATTCTTTTTACCACATCACATCACTCACACATCTCTCTTTTCCCTTATACTGACAACACTATTTGCAAACAGTACACGGCAGAGTTCACTAAAACAATGTATGCAGCTTCTCTCGACTTTTGTATTTCTAGTTACATATTCATGAGCCACTTCAATAGCACAACAAACATTCTTACCTGCCTCTACATTGTTACCGTTAGTAGTTATCTGTCCAAGAAATTGCATACCAATGCTGACGTCTTAAATAGCAGTTCATGTGCAATAAGGCAGTTATGTCCACAAACAGCTCAATTTAAAAAACAAAACAAAAAAAAAAACAGTCACCTTTTTGAGGCAGTACTATACTAAAGCTACTAATAAAAGGACCGAACCCAATGCCCACTGAAATCAATGGGCTTTTTACACTCACTTCAATGGGCCTCATTCAAAGCCCACACTACTTACTAACTTTAAAAACAAAACCACAACCCAAACACATGCCAGGTCAACCTTTGATTATGTTTTCTCTGAAATGAATAAGGTAAATCCTAAGAATTCCTTCCTGCCTCCTTTTCATATTGGACATTTACTGATTTTATATTCCATTTATCTCATCAGCAAAGGAACTCCACTATATAGCCATAAGAAACTGTTTTTCTTAAGAAAATAAGGGATGTTGTCAGGAAAAAATCCCTAGTAACCATTTAATACAGTATATTTTTGCACATCTATTCTGGACAATGGACCAGAATACTAACCAAACCAACAGCTTCTTTCAAATTCAGCCATTTATGGTTCTTTTCACTTTGCCTTGAATTGAAAATAACTCAGCTGGGAAAGAAAAAGCATACAGTCAATGTCAAAAGTGCTGCTAAAAGTGCTGCAATGCCACTTCATTTTCCTGTCCTTTAGAAATTTATTCTCAAAAGCTAAGAAATCACAACTCAGCACAAATGAGACATCTGCATGTTTTGGCTGTTCTGCATCTCCATAATTTCATGGCATAATTGACGTACAGGATGAGTAAAATTCAAGAACCAAAAATCTGCACTGCACCGCTTGGATTCACTCTTGGTTAACATCTGTGCAAAACAGTAGATTAAAGGCAGTTATACCTCCCACCTTGACTGCATATAGCATTTGGCCAGCACTGATGACCCATTGAACAGATTTTGTGCCAAAAGCATGGCACTTTTGCTTCGCAATGGAAAGAATGCACTCCGGGAAGCTCCTTCTTTCCCAAGCTAACAGACCATACAAAGGAACAATTAATTATGTGCCTACCAGGCTTCTCCATGCCTTGGCTCAAGTGATCACACAGAGCTGTGCCAATCTGCTTCCCCACACAGGATCATTGTGTAAAAAGGTGTTTAAAACAGGTTTAGAGTCTTACCAACAAGCTGCATCATACACATCTGTTTATTTTTCACATTCACGAGACTGTTATAAAAGATGGAGAAATACAACTTAAACATGATTTAAAATCACTGGGGGCCAAATTCCTTGCTTCACAAACTATACAAGAAAAAAAACTCCATACACTGATCCAGCTCTACCGATATAGGTGCTTATGCAGTGGAGGAAAGCAAGTATGACATGGATATGAAATAAACTGACGGTGAGTTGACCAAGCATCCCGGTACTCTTTACAACCTCTGCAGAAGACGACTGTCCTGCATTAAAAGAGGGCCTGTCAGGCCAAAATACAGACAGGTTCATTCTGCTGTGGTGAAAGTAAGGATGGGGATGGTGCTTAGGTACAAGTTAGAATAATCCTTATTTTACAGCAAACACCAGAAGCACTGAGTCAGCACAACGGACAAGAGTTCAAGTAAAAGAGCAAGGGGCAACATCCTCCAAGGGTAGTGCTGGAGGACCTTGCATAGCACTGGAAGAGAAATGGACTGGCCACAGGGATGGTCAAATGGAAATATGAGGGGTAGGAGTGGGATTCAGGGTAGTTCCCTTCTCAACCCTTTCACAAGACAAACAGGAGGTGGAATCAATCCTGGGAGCCAGGAATGTGTGATCATTTCCTGGGGTTCGGCAAGACTGCTAGAGAGAGAGAGAGAGAGAGAGAGAGAGAGAGAGAATAAGCTGACCACAGACTTCCAAACTGTGCTCCGCAGAGCACATGCACCGCGGTGCTTTAGGGAGAGCTGCCTGCAACAGGCTGGCTTTCCTCTTACTTAGGTGGAAAAGATAACAGTTCTCTAATGTTAAATAATTTTTATCATTTAATGCAACTTACCAGCTGACGTGATTGCCCATTGCTGCGGGATGTTGTGTGAGAATGAACATAGGGGAGGGGATATGCACAGTTGTCAACAGGAAGAGAAATGTGTCTATGCAATAATGAATGGGAGGGAAAATTTGCACAAGGCACTCTTGGCATTAAGATGTGGCCCACACTATGGTAATGTTTAAGAAGCCCTGCTGTAGCATGGATGGTCCTGTTGTGAACCTCCGAGCCTGCGCACGCTCCCCTACAAGTGCATGTGGGTGGTACAAAGGCCTGAGCCTTTGATAACAAAAACACCCCAAATATGGCTTAAGAAATAAATCCTCAGAGTAATGTGCTATACTAATACTTCTGAGTAACAGCCTGATCTTACTATTGTAACCCTCATTCTTCTACACCTATTCGTGAGCATTAAATCACATCTAAAATTAGATTTTAAGCTTTTCAAATAATAATGGCAAAATTCAGGAATCTTGAGTTCCTTCCTGGCTCTGGAGAGGGAGTGTGCTCAGAGAGGCAGACTGTCTCCTCTCCCCTCACCCCCTGCACAACTTTTTCTGCCTCATCTCCTGCAACCTGTCCCCCATCCTAGTCCAGTCTCTTCCCCACCCCTGGTTCCTCATCCCAGTTCCAGTCTCCACTCCTCAAGCTTCTCATCCCAGTCTCTTTTTTGTGCAGCAAGTCCTAGGCTCACACCTCCAGATTCCTGTCCTAATCTCAGTTCCCTGCACAATCCTAGACCCTTGCCCAGCCATCCCTAGTTACCCCTCTCCTTCACCCTGTCCTCTAGTTCCCTGAACCTCATCCTGGCCTCCTGGCCATCCTAGCCACCCAAGTTCCCCATCCTTATCTCCCTCTCTGCTCCTCACCCAGTCTCTGGATTCCCCACCCCCAGTCTCTTGCCTCTTTGCCCAGCCAGTATAATGTTTTCCTCCCACATTCCAGGTATTCATCACATATTTCTCCCCTGCCCCACCTCTTTTTTGCCACTCCACCTGTTCTTAGTTCCGGACTCCTTGTCCTGCCAGCTCCTCATCCTATCTCAAATCTTTCTCCACCTACTGGCTACCAGTTCACCCCCATTTCCCTCCCCTGCTCACAGTCCCAGACTCCTTGTCCAACTAGTCCCAGTCTTCCGTAACTCCCAGTCCCTCTTCCCCATTGCCAGTTTACAGTCCCAATCTCTCCCTGCCCATCCCTCCAGGTCTGACTCTTGCCCCTCTGCATTCAGGTTAGGCAGATTCTTCCTCCACGCAAGGGATGTCACTGAGAGCACAAGAGAGAGACAGACTCCTGGCTCTCAGATCCGGTGCCCAAATCCAGACCCGGCCTGCTCTGCAGCAGCCCAGAGCTGCTCTCATAAGGAAAGTCCTGCTTAGTCCCAGGCTGGAGCATGTTCAGTGAGCACTGAATCTTCAGAAAAAGATAGCTGCTAAAATGGAAGCAGTCCCTATTGAGCATGGGTGAACGGTGATTTTTCAAAGGCTCCTGATTTGGCCAGATTTAGGTGGGTTTTTACATGAAGAGCAAGAGGCTCATCCCAACACAAAGGCCACCTCCCACCAAATTTCAAGTCCCTGTTCCAAAGTATGAGGGAGCTAGCCCTTTCCAAATAAAAGGTAATCAGAAATTAACATAGGCAAAACAATGTATTTTTCCCTAGCTTCATTAATCGAAAAGGCTGAATCATTTTAGCTCAAAATTTTCCAAAAAAAACCAATTTGGTCTGAAGCAGACACCCAGCAAGGACACTTTCAGACTGAATACCTACGGTTTGGCACACAGTTATAAAAGGAACTGAAAACAGGTTGTAAAAATGGGAAGTTTTGAGCAACTTTATTAGTAATAAGGTCAAGTAAGATTTTCAAAAATATTCACTGGAAATGTGCTAATTCTAACCAAAAACTGAATTGAAAGTGTCTACTAGGGTTAAACATTTTAAATTGTTTTAATGAAATCAATAATGGAATATGAAGCCTTTACAAATTTCAGTCATGATTCTTGGGCGGTGGGAGGCGAGAAAAAAAACAAACAAACCTTATGTACACACTTAAAATCAAGCATGTGCTTAAATCTTCACAGATTTGGGGTTTTGAGGATTACATTTGTTAAATTTTAAACAAAATATTTAAAGAGCATTTCTTTTCACAACAAATTTCATGTATACAACACCTTCTACCTATAATTTCAAAGGGCTTTACAAACAAAATTTCAGAAATGTTTTCAGTTTGCAAATGCTGTGGGAGAATGTTTATTTTAAAACCAGACAAAAAACATAGCAAGATTTTTATTCAAAAAGCCATAGAACTAGTCTAGATTTACACCAGTCTAACTCAATATGGATTTTTGCTGTCAAATTTAACTTTTGTTACCTCTGATACATATATCGCTTTATAATATTATAACAGTGTTGTTTGAAAATTTGCGTCTATATGATGAAGAACTTTATTTTGGATACTGTACTCCAAAAATTTACCATCACTTTTCTCCAGCTCCTGAATCAGATTAAGGTACTTGGCAAATGTTTTTACATCAATTGCCAATATTTTCCCTAAAAAGAGTGTAACACTAATCCAGTCAGAAGTGACTCTGCTGATTACTGTGCAATCCTGTGAAATAGTGAAGGAGTGTGGAGCTCAGCCCTGGACAACATCCAAGACAGTGATACCATTTACATGTAACAATGATAATTTGTTTCATACAGTTTTGTGTCTTTCATTCAATTTGTCACAACAGGCCGTGCAATCTTTTATGAAAGACAAGACTGGGAAAAAAAAGTGTTACGTATTCGGAATTACCACCCTCAAACATTAAAAAAAACAAACAAACAAAACGGAACCACAACACCTCCCTCCTCCCCCCCATGAGTCAGCTATCCGCTCAAAAATAATGAAACTTGCTTTAAAATCATGAGAATTTCTCTGGACACACACAACCCCTTCCATCCACTCTTTAAAAACCAGAAGTCAAATCCTAGTGAGGAATATAAAAAGAAATATAAAACTCTATCAACTCAAGCGTAAAAAAGTATAATTAGGCAGTCCAAAAAAGAATTTGAAGAGCAACTACCAAAAGCGAACAGAATTTTTTTAGTACTCAGAAACAGGAAGCTTGCCAAACAGTCAGTGGGGCCATGGGACAATCAAGGTGCTAAAGGAGCACTCAAGGAAGACAAGGACATTGCAGAGAAGCTAAAATGAGTTTTTGCATCCGTCTTCACTGCAGAGGATGTAAGCGCCATACCTGCACCAGTCTTTTCAGGTGACAGATCTGAGGAACTGTCCCAGATTGAGGTGTCAAGAGAGTAGGTTTTTGAACAAATTGATAAATTAAACAATAAATCACTAGGACCAGATAGTACTTGCCCAAGAGTTCTGAAGGAACTCAAATATGAAATTGCAGAACTACCAACTGTGAAAGGTTGCCTGTTGCTTAAATATGCCTCTGTACCAGATGATTGGGGGAAAGCTAATGCAGTGCTGATTTTTTATAAAGTTCCAGAGGCAATCCTGGCAATTACAAAACATTAAGCCTAAATTCAGCATCAAGCAAATTAGCTGACGGGTATTGTAGAGAACAGAATTGTCAGACACATAGATGAACTTAATATGTTGGGAAAGAGTCAACATGGCTTTGTAAAGGGAAATTATGACTCACCAAATCTATTAGAATTCTTTGAGGGAGTCAAACATGTGGACAAGGGTGGTCCAGTGAATATAGTACACTTGGACTTTCAGAAATTTTTTGACAAGATACCTCACTAAAAACTCTTAAGCAAAATAAGCAGGCATGGGATAAGAAAGAAAGTTCTCTCATTGATCAGTAACTGATTAAGAGATAAGAATCAAAGGGTAGGACTAAAGGGTCAGTTTTCACAGTGGAGAGAAGTAAATAGTAGGGTCCCCTAAGGATCCAGAAAAAGGGGTACATCATGATATGGCAAAATTTGCCAATGATACAAAATTACTCAAGATAGTTAAGTCCAAAACTAACTATAAAGAGTTACAAAGGGATCTCACTAAATTGGGTGACTGGGCAACAAAATGGCAGATGAAATTTAATGTTGATAAATGCAAAGTAATGTACATTGGAAAACATAATGCCAACTGTACATACAAAATGATGGAGATTAAATTATGTTACCACTCAAGAAAAATCTTGGAGTTGCCATGGATAGTTGTATGAAAATATCCGCTCAATGTGTAGCAGCAGCTGAAAAAGCTAACAATGTTAGGAACCATTAGGAAAGAGATAAATAAGAAGATGGAAAACATAATGCCACTATGTAAATCCACATGAAGAGAGATTATAAAAAGACTGGGACAATTCAGCTTGGAAAACAGATGACAAGGGGGGGGGGGAGAATATGAGAGAGAGGTCTATAAAATTATGAATAGTGTGGAGAAAGTGACTAGGGAAGTGTTATTTATCCCTTCACATAATACAAGAACCAAGGGTCACCCAAAGTAAATAACAGACAGCAGGTTTAAAAAACAAACAAAGAAGTGTTTTGCACAGTCAGTCAACCTGTGAAACTCATTGCCAGGGGATGTTGTGAATGCCAAAAGTATAACTAGGTTCAAAAAATGAATTAGATATGTTCATGAAGGATAGGTCCATCAGTGGCTATTAGCCAAGATAGTCAAGGACACAACCCCATGCTCTGACTTCTAAAACTTGTGACTGGATGACAAGAGGAGGGATCACACAATAAATTGCCCTGTTCTGTTCATTCCCTCTGAAGCATCTGGCACCAGCCACTGTCAGAAGACAGGATATTAGATTAGATGGACCATTGGTATGACCTTCTGGTTTTGGGCCCTTTAGGGTTACACTAGGGTCACATTTTCAAACTTTTTCTGACACTATTTTTACACGAAAGCTGAGATTTTCACATACCAACTTGTCTTCAGGAGCTGGGGCTCTGAGTAATATATCAATAGGATGAAACATGATAAGAGTCTCAAGAACTGGCAATTCTGTATATTTTTGCAGCATCCTTATGATATATGAAAGAGGGAGGTTTAGCATTCATTTACAGAGAGACTATTCTAATGCCCACATGTGACATTCTCCTAAGGGCTGCCCAGAACTGTAAGCCACTATGTTACCCCTCTGCCACAGAAAGAGTCAGCTTTGCTCAATATTAGACTGTCTCATCACTAGTCTGTCCACCTCATCAGCCAACTCCAAATCTCTGCCAGTCTAAACCTTGTCTTGCAGGTATAAATCTGTGAACTCCAGTTTGCCATGTAATGCCCAGTCTCTCTCACTGGGACACTCACAGAAATTAAGTTGGCTGCCTCTAGAGCAGTGATCCCCAATCTTTTTACACACGAGATCACTTTTTGAATTTAAGTGCAACCCAGGATCTACCCCGCCCCTCCCACTCCATTTCCCGCTCTCCACCACCCTCACTCACTTTCACTGGGCTGGAGGTTGAGGTGCAGGAGGGGGTGTGGGCTCTGGGCTGGGGCCGAGGGATTCGGAGTGTGGGAGGGGGTTCCGGGCTGAGCCTGGGGCAGGGGGTTGGGGTGCAGGAGGGGTGTGGGCTCCCTCCAGATGGCACTTACCTCGGGCGGCTCCCGGTCAATGGCGCAGCGGGGCTAAGGCAGGCTTTCTGTCTGCCCAGGCCCCATGCTGCTCCTGGAAACGGCCATCATGCCCCTACGGCCCCTGGGGGCGGCACACGGCTCCACATGCTGCCCCTCTCTGCAGGCACCACACCCGCAGCTTCCATTGGCCGCAGTTCCCTGTTTCCAGCCAATGGGAGCTGTGGGGCGGTGCTTGCAGGCAGGAGCAGCACACGGAGACCCCTGCCACCCCCCAGCCTCGCATTTAGGAGCAGTATGGGGCCGGGGCAGGCAGGAAGCCTGCCTTAGCTCTGCTGCCCTGCCAGACTTTTAGTGGCTGGAGATCGCGATCGACTGCAGAGGCTCCAGAATCGACTAGTCAATTGCGATCTACCAGTGGGTGACCACTGCTCTGGAGACAGCGTACACACCAGTGTGATTAGCTGAAGCCTAGCACTTTGCTACCTGGCACTGAGAAGGTTTTGTAATAAAACAAAAATAAGTTGATTAATAAACAAATGTAAGTGATACTAAGAACTACAAAGAAAGACAGGTCAAGTTACAAAACAAGACATGCATTTTGGTGTCTAAAGCTTAACAGCTTACTATCTTGGT
Organism: Emys orbicularis; assembly: GCF_028017835.1. Classification (NCBI taxonomy): domain Eukaryota; kingdom Metazoa; phylum Chordata; order Testudines; family Emydidae; genus Emys; species Emys orbicularis. The sequence continues at coordinate 25,783,650 of NC_088683.1, read as the reverse complement.
CTCAGGCAATTTCTCACCTATAGTCAGTTCCCAGAGACTTCAACCCCCATGGCTGAAGGACCACCTTTCACAGATTCCAAGAGCTCTGGCCTCCTTTGTGCCTTTAGTGATGGATAACTAGAATGTGTTTGTTCCCCTTAAATTTCCCCAAAGTCCACTGTCTTTGTCTCAAGAGCCAGGAAGGCTTCCTGAGGGTGCAGACTCTGTCCCTCAGTGTGCTCTCTTAGCTGTTTTCCACTGTTAGCTTGATTGCTTTGTTTACCATATATAAATAAATGTACTTTCTCTGTCCTCTGCCTGCAACCAAACTGGTCAGAAGGTAAATCCATTTTCTTCTGTGTAGTGTTGTTTTGATTTATGTACTACCTCCAAACCATAACATATTTCCAGGACACATACATAAATCTTTACCCACAAGCCATACATACATTATACAATGATATTCATCACTAGCATTTCACCAGTTTACATATGATAACTTACAAGACACTGTTGTCAGAATATGTATCCAAAAGGTGTTTGGGGTAGTGAGTGTGTGAGGCCTACTATGAGGTATATTATAGTGGGCTCTCTACCAGAGGGAACTGAGGGGCTCTTAGGGTCACACCCATACAGTTACTGGTAAAATTTGGGGAGATGCGGACAAACTGGGGACCAGCTAGTGTTCAAGGAAAGAAGTGATCTGATCATGAAAAGGCCATTGGGGCAGCTTTAGAGTTGTTTAACAGTGGTTAAGGAATGAGAATGACATAAGGATGGCATGAAACAAAGCAAAGAAGTGGGTTTAAAGAGGCTGAAGCTATCTGTACAGCGGAGCTTATGGGACAGCTTATTCCAGAGGGAAGAGGCAGATTGCCACTGAGGATGGAAAAGCAAAGCAGGTAGGAAAGGATGGAGGTTGAAAAGATGAGATGAGGCCATAATATTCATTGCAAACCTGAAACAGTGAGGTTAGTGAACACTGGAACTAAATACCTGATCTTAGCTACAAGAAAAGCTATTGTTAATAGCTTGTTTTTCTAGACTACATTTTTAGTTCAGTTTTTTATTAAGGCAAAAAAGTTACAATAAAACATTAACATACTACATCAGACATTACTTATTTATTCAGGATCAGGTTAATATTCAAAGAACCTGGCTAAAGATTCTGGCTCGCTGGGGAGCCCTCCTCCTCCTCCGAGTACACTAGAAATTTCGTCACTCTTTTTAAATACTGATCCTCTTTTTGACATTTCTCTTGTGTATGTACTTTGTGTGAAAGCTTTTCCATTACAAGGACAGCCCGAAAACTTACATGGCATCCTCAATATATTGTTCTTATTCACACTTGGATATCATCCTCTCACCCTTTCCTTCCCAAAGTAGTTAGAGTCCAAGTAGCAGTATCTCTCTCCAGTGTTACAGAAGTGGAAGACGGACCCTCTATGGTTGTTGTTGGGAAAGGACACTTCAGGGTTACGGAGAAAATGTGAGCAAGTTCAATTCTCAAGAGATTAATGGCAGTTGCTGAGGAAGTTTGAGCACAGCCAGGTGCTGAAGGGGGTAGGGAAGCAGTGGGAATATTGCTGGGGAATCATTGGGCATGAGAATGTTAATTATATAAAAGTAATGGATAGTGAAGAACTGCATAAGAAAACCCGACAGACATACACGCAGATGTTTGGTACCAGACTAGCAGCCACCTAGAGAAGAGGCAAAACACAGATGGGAACAGGCCCAGGATAATGTGAGTAGGGAATTACATTTGATAGCCAGGTGGCCGTGAGAACCTGTAGAAACTATATGGTGTTAATTAATATGCAAATATTTTTTCTAGTGCTGTCCTTACATAAGTGTTAAACGAACCCTTAGGCAACAGTTTTCAAGTGCACACCTGACTTATCTGTTCATCAATCAATACTGCCTTTCAGTCCATCTGCTTCTGAACTTAATGCACCTCCATTAGCAAGTACATCCTGTGCCAGACGATGTCCAGTTGCATTACAAGTAATTCATGTTGATGAATACTAATTTTGTAGGAGAATTAAATTTGTAGACTGTAGGTTTTATCATCAGCATTTATGAGAAGGGTTTTGGTCTATAAAGTAATGATATATCACTAAGGTTGTTAGAGCTACTGCAGATGAACTTGCTTAGTCTTGCTGCAGTAGCTGCAACAAGTTCATTGTAAGCAGCCTTGCCATATGCCCCCCCCCCTTTTTGTGTGTATGGGGCACAAGATCAGTTTTACCAGTAGGCCAGTCTTTAATGTTGGGGCAATACATCTTCTTCAAAGTGCATTCACTTTCCGTATGTGATTGGATGCAATTCGATGGCCGTGTCATACAGGAGGTCAGACTAGATGATCTGATGGGCCCTCCTGGCCTGAATATCCGTGAGTGTATTCCTTTTCCCGATATTTTAAAGTTATTAAGGTAGGAAGATCAAATTCAGGGCATACTTTAAGTGGGTAGGGGCTAGACCAAAAAAGCCACCCAAAATTGGAAATTTTAATTAGAATGGACTCATCCCGCAAGTAAATCCTATAGATGGAATCTTGAATTTTGTTAGTCAAGATTTTCAGAAATGGGTGCCTGAAGCATGGCTAAATATGTGGCCAGATATTTAGTGCATTTCCAGTTCCCACTGATGCCAGTGGAATCGGAGTGCTCAAGATTTCTGAAAATTCAAGCCACTTATATTTGAAGTCTTTCTACTCAGATACTCATGCCGTGCCCATGCTAGCATCGTCACTGTTTTTACCACCAGTGGGGCTGCACCGACAGTGGTATTACTGCAGATTTTCCTAAAATGGAAAATAAAGTGAACAGTTTATGCACTACAGCAAAATTACCAGCAGCGCTAGGATTCTCTGCATACAATATGGTTGTCCTAAAAGGGGAGTATCATTTTAATGATGGCGCCCAAACAGGCAAGGACGGAAGCTTCATCCAGTAAACAACTACTGGAGCCAATCCCACATATAAGAACAGCACATACTATTCTGTAAGGAGGCAAAGATGATGCGATCATAAATCTAGGCGAGTTTAGTGATCAAACCCTGCCAAAAGCTATTTGTCTTTTTATAGTGTATTAGTCACATAATACTGAACCATCAGAAAGTAGAGGGACACAGGATACTCCTATTCCTTTTCCATGGGAAAGGAATTTTCAGTTAACTACACAATACTTGTATGACTATTTGTGTCAGGTAACATTAGTAAACTAGTAAGATAGAAACAATAAAGGAAGATAACTAAAGTATATTCAGAAATATGCAAGCTACAGTAATAGATAATAGCATCGTGTCATCTGTACCAAATGCAACTTGCAGAGGAAAATGCAAATAATAATAATAATAAAAAAATCAATTTAAACTGGTGTCTGTATAGCTGCAGCCTGCTAGCACCATTCTCGTCTACAGCCTGTGTGGGACTACTTTTTTAAGCCCGCTCCCATCCCACCCTGCAATACTCACTCCCACATTGTTTCTTGCATTTTTATCCTGCTCCCACCCACAAAAACCTTAGATCCCACAAATCCCATGAGATAGTTTCCCCCGTGCTACTTAAAACAAAAAGTTGGTTAATATATTATATAAATACGCACATGGAATTCAGACAATTTTTACCACTAAAACAAATCTTGCTTAAACCATGTGAAAAAAATATTTTAACTCCTGTTATAGACATCAAATCTCTTTCTATCCTTTGCTTAAATTTAAGTATTGAAAGTTTTGAAGTATTTTCCCACAAATTAATGCAGTCTGGGTTTTTTGGCCAGCCAATCCTGCCCACAACAAAGTACATGTTACCTGCTCTTGCTATTATGGCAGCGGGTCCTGCGGGAGCTGCATGATCCCAGACCCACTGCAGAGATCTGCTCCAGTCACATGCTGGCTTCCACCAGCCTTGGCTATTACTTGCAGGGTGACCCCAAACAGACTCCCAGTCTTGGATTTTCTTGAGAGAGAAAAAAAAAAAAAAAGTGTGTCCTGGACAGTCCAGATATTGGAGGTCAGTTGCCCCTGTAAGGGCTCGATGTCCATTTCAAGTACCAAACTGTTGTACTTACCCACACAGTTCAGTTTAAAGACAACAATGGATTAGTTTTCATTAAAGCACAAAGCAAGTTTATTTAACTACAAAGATAGATTTTAAGGGAGTACAAATACAAGGCATTAGAGTCAGAAATGGTTACAAGAGAAAAAGATAAAACACTTTCTAGTGCTAAAACTCAACAAGATAGCTTTGGCTCATGATAAAATTCTTGCAAGAGAGCTGACCAAATTTTAGGTCTGGATCTCTCCCAAAGTCAAATGGCTGCTTCTTTGGCCTTCAAAGCTAAAAGAGAAAGAGATGGATAGGGAGATATGCCTTGGGGTATTTTGCCCCTCACTTTTATAGTTCAGTCACCCTTTGAAATGCATTTTCCTGAGGGTTTATCCCTAGATAAAAGTTCATTCCCACTGTGAGGTTGGAGTCATGGATTCTTACGGTGAAAGAGGTTCAATGCTGCTGTTTGGTGAAATGTAGATTGATCTGTTCCTGTCCCCCTTCTTTGCTAAGAGAATGGCCATTTGACAGGTGATTGCCCATCAACTTTGATGACACCTGGCTAGAAGCATCAGCTTGTCCTTTTTCTTTGACAAATAGGTTTATCCACTCCCCAGATTTGTCTGATAGCCACATTTTAGTCATTTTATGTTCATAATGTTGCTACATACATTTCACTGTGACATTATTGACCAGCATGTTACTCATTTGAAAATGATACCTCAACAAGGCATATTTTGTACAAAAGATTACTACAGCAATGTGTAGGATGTGAATACAGAAGTGCATTCAGCTACAGTAATCAATACCTCTATTTATTCCCACATTACATTAAAGATGTATCCTAGATATCCAGCCACTTCATTCCTAGAATATCCCCAGAGCTTTTTATAACATTTGCTTCTGGGAAAAAGACTTCACACACAATAGATTGCACATGCACCTCCTTCCTGCCCTGGAACAGATCTGGATTGGTTTCAGTAATTCTCACCCACTTTTTATTGCATCCCTTTTGCAAAAGTATAGGTAAAATGGTTGAGCAGCTGTCACAGCCATGACCTTGAACAGAACTTCACCTGCAGCTAGGCTGGCTATTAAATTTAATATTCTGTTTTTTTTTTAAAAAGTGCCATAATCTACTTTTTTTAAATAAAGAGGAGAAACTAGAGTCAAGAACATCTTGCTGCAGGTTAACAGTTATGGCAGGTTATGGCTGGAACATTGTCAGGCATCAGGGTTAAGCAATCCTGACTAACAAATAAATTCACAGTTTATGCAATGCAAAGTATGGATGGTTGTAACAGGCCTCCTCCGTCCTGCTTCTGTCTCCGTCTACAAACCACGCAGACACCCTTGTGCTGGTTCAACTCCCTGTGCAGTTTATTTATAATTGAGTCCCACCACCTTCACAGCATACCTAGTGCCTTTACGGGAGAGGGAAATCACAATCTCTCCCCGCCTGTTTCCCCCCTTTTCGCTTCCTTCCTGTGCTTATTTGTGGGCTCTGGCTAATGGCTTAATTAGCCTTTCTGCCCTGCCCCACCTGCAAATTAGGCACAGGTCTGCCTCGTCAGCTCCAATCTGCTATGCCTGATTGGAGCTGCTGGGAACAGAGTGCTGACTCAGAGTTTCATACCTAGCCCTTTGTCACAGTGGTATTATAGTGTCCTGCATCTAAGCATCTCAAAGCACTTCACAGGCACTAATAAATATAACCTCACAACACCTCAGAGATAAGTAACAGCCCCATTTTCCTAGAAAGAAAACTTGGGAATGGATAATACTCCCATTGAAATCAATGGCAAACCTAGCACTGGCTTTAACTGACCCAAAGAGAGATAAAGGGCACAGCCTTAAAATATACTTAGCATCCCATGAAAGTTTTTTGAGCACCCTCAACTCCCATTGTCTTAATGAAAATTAGAGGTGCTTAGCACCTCTCTGAATGAGACCCTACTGCAGGGGTGGCCAACCTGAGCCTGAGAAGGAGCCAGAATTTACCAATGTACATTACGAAAGAGCCACAGTAATACATCAGCAGCCCCTCATCAGCTCCACCCCCCCCGCTCCCAGCACCTCCCGATCGGTTGTTTTGTGGCATGCAGGAGGCTCGGGGGGGGTGGGGGAGAGGGGAAGGAGAGAGGGCATGGCAGGCTCAGGGGAGGGGGCGGGAAGGGGTGGAGTGGGGGCAGGGCCTGTGGCAGAGCCAGGGGTTGAGCAGTGAGCACCCCCTGGCACACTGGAAAGTTGGCGCCTGTAGCTCCAGCCCCGGAGTTGGTGCCTATATGAGGAGCCGCACATTAACTTCTGAAGAGTTAACTTCCGGAGCCACAGGTTGGCCACCCCTGCCCTACTGCAAGCACTTTGTCTAAGGTCACACAAGAAATCTGTGACAAAAAGTCAGTGCCTGAATCCAGGCTTTAACTAGAAAACCACACTATTTATCAGCTATAAACAAAATGAAGATAAGGATGAACTGTATACAAATGACTCATGATAACAAATACTGTAGAAGAAGTTGTTACAAGTTTTCTGGTTATATTAGGACCTTTAAAAGTGTCAACAGGTCTTGCTGTATGTTATCTTGTGTCTGTGTATTCATCTTCAGAATACTGACACTCTATTTCAGTGCATATGGCTGTTTAACTTTGTTCTTGCCCTTTTTCTTAACAAGTTATATTGAGAACGGAGAAAAAAGTAGACGACACTCCAGGCCTTAACATACTGATATTTTGCCACTTTGGGGCTAGTTGAAATCATTTGGCCTTTGTGTCTCAATGCACCAGAAGCCGACTGAGAACACCCTAAAAGACATGTCCTATTGTGCTTTTCAGCTTAGTCATTAAACACAAAACTCACACAGAGGAAAAATCTACATCAGATACATGCTTCTGGCAACAACAAATGCCTCAGGCGTATGATCCATGGAAAAGAACTGTGCCACCACTGAGTAAGTTATAGAGAAAACAAATGCCAAAAGTAACAGAGAATCTGTTTCAGCAAGGAGGCTGTCACTTTCACAGTTATCAGCACCAGTCTTGGTGGCATACATTTCAAGATCCCAAATAACTCTCTTGACTTACATGGGAATTGGATCAGGCCATTACTCTGTAGCATTTTTGTGCTGTTACCAAGCTCAGTCCTGTCTGGAGGTTTCTTGGACTCTTGTCTATAATAGTCACTTCTTCTGTCTCTTCCACATTCAAAAACACAAAAGTATAGGGAGATTACTGTCACGTACACAGAGCCTTGTATGTGGTCCTAAAAGAACTGTAAAGGGGGAGGTAGCTTCTGCTACTTATGCTTGGTCTGCAAACACCCAAATGACCTGATGTGGTAAGGAGTCTCTTCAAGCAGATACACCCAACCTTCTCCCCAGCTGATCAATCAGTTTAGAGCCATCAGCAGAGAGTGATGAATTACAGGATTGTAGCCCCTTTAAACTGTTCCCTGCCTCAGGCCTTTTCTGTCACTCTAGAGTCTCTCTACCCTCACCAAGTATGTACCTCTCTGTTCCCAGAAGGTCATTGGGAAAGAACATGTTTCCCATCCCTCCCCGCCCCCCATTTGTTTTCTTGACCGAAGACATATGAAAGGCTTGATCCTGTAAAGCACAAGCGCAGCATATATAAATGCAATGTAAAAATAAAATATTACTAATGGGAAAGCCGGGAAGCACAGGGGAACTGGATCATGCATTAATCAGAATGTCACTATGGAGCTACATTACTCATGCCTAATGGTAGGGATAAGGCTTAAGCGGCAAACCCAAGCACCTGCTCCCTTTGCGTGCCAAGGATCACACTTTAGCCCATGTCTCCTCAGACAAGCCCATTTTCTGCCCACACCCTGCCTCCCAGATAAGCACATATTAGGAGAGGCTTTCCCCACCTCAAAATATCAGATACTCAATATAAACATCCCTATCACAATCTGGGGTGCAACTCAGTGCAATCTCACCACCTGCCCTGCAACCTTGGATGCCTCACAATGCCTTGCTGCTGTAGCTCCCAATCTGGGCTCCTCACAAACAGCAGGTCACACACACACCCTGTCTGCTACCACACACCAGCTTTGGTTATTGCAGGGTGACCTCAGCACACACCCAGTCCGGATTCTCCCCCAAAAATGTGTTCTGCACGGTCTAGTCCTCTCCTGGACAGTTCTGATACTAGAGGTACATTGACCCCTTACAGGTGCAGCAGACAAGAGTTTGCTACTTTAATTGGAGTTAGCAAACAATGCAGTTTAAACACAACACTGGATTAGTTTTGATTAAAAAATAAAACAAGTTTATTTAACTACAAAGAGATAAGTTAAGTGAGTACAAGTACAAGGTATTAAACTCACAAGAGAAATAAACGTAAAACACTATCTAGTACTAAATCTTGAACCAAGTCTAGTTTAAGGTAAAATCCTTATCCCATGTTCCCAGCAACACTACTGACCAAATTTCAAGTCAGGAGGAGCTCTCCTCAAAGTCAAATGGCTGGTTCCATGTCTTCTTAGGGAAAGACAGATGGATAAGGAAGAGATAACCTGGGGTGTTTTGCCCCTCACTTTTATAGTTGTCACCCTTCGAAGTGGGTTCTGCTGAAGATTGCCCCTCAAAGCAAAGATCATTCAAACAGTAATGAAGGCAACGTGGAGTCTCGGGTTGAAGGTGGCCCCATGCTCTCCTCCCCTCCCCCCCCCCCATGTATGCTGAAATGCAGATTTGCCTTCTCTCCCTTTTTCTGTCTCAATGACCCCGTTTACTATTTGTATGTAAACTGAGATAAACACACACTCTTTTGTTTAGCCACTCCTGCCTAGACAGGGCTGCATGGGTTTGACTATGTGCCATCAACAACTTACAGGGAGAATTCATAACTTTACATATGATGGCGAAATGTATGTAGCAACACTCTATTGTTGACCAATGAGTTATTAGTTTTCAAAATGATAACTCACAAAGCATATTCTATGCAAATATTTCAGTAGTGTGTAAAGTGTGAATATTGGGGTGCATTTGGTCACAATCCCCCACTAGACATTTTACTCAGAATTAATATGCAAATTAGATACAATTAACTTAGGTTTAAACAGAGACTGGGAATGGTTGGGTTATAACATGGGGGAAAAGATTCAATTAGTGTAAAGTTCTCCTCACACCTTCTATGGCTCATCTCGATTATCACTTCAAAGGTTTTTTTCTTCTGCTGCTGATAGCTCATCTCAATTGATTGGCCTCTTACAGTTGGTATGCGTACTTCTACCTTTTCATGTTCTCTGTATGTATAAATATCTTCTGTCTGTGTGTTCCATTCTATGCATCCGAAGAAGTGGGCTGTAGCCCACGAAAGCTTATGCTGAAATAAATTTGTTAGTCTCTAAGGCTAGGTCTACACTACAGCGGGGGTCCGACCTAAGATACGCAACTTCAGCTACGTGAATACCGTAGCTGAAGTTGCGTATTTTAGGTCGGCTTACCTAGCGGTGAGGACGCGGGAAAGTCGACTGCTGCCGCGCTGCCACCGACTCCGCTGCCGCCTCCTGCCGAGGTGGATTTCCGGAGTCGACGGCAGAGCGATCAGGGATCGATTTTACCGCGTCTTCGCTAGACGCGGTAAGTCGATCCCCGATAGACCGATTGCTACCCGCCGGATCGGCGGGTAGTGAAGACAAAGAGTAAGGTGCCACAAGTACTCCTGTTCTTTTTACTCAGAATCTAGTTTCCCTTGAGAGACCGGAGAGGCATTTGCTTCCAGAGCTTAACAGCCATACAAGTTCCTTAAAAGGTCACACGTTTATGTCTTCTGATACCAAAAAACCCAAAACAAAAACAACACCCACCCACTGCAGGCTATTATTTACCACGACATTATTTAGTAACGTTAAAAGCCCAGGCCATTCTCCTGAGCGCCACTCCAATCAGGGCTGAATTAACCCAGCACTGGGCCCTAGGCAAATATATAATTCTGGGCCCCCTCTACTGGCCAGCTAAACTACAGGCTCCCGTGGTATGGATGCTTGTACATTAACCGTTTCCTAGTAAGCATAACTATGCTAGCGATTGTTAACCCAAGCACCTCCTACTCGTACTGCACTGGTGTTGCTTAGTTAACCCTCTCCTATCCAGATCAATCAGGCTCCTGCTGCAGACACCAACCTATTAACCCTTGTGTCCACCTCCCCAGGGCTCCCCCAATCCCTTCTCTCATCTGGCCCTGCCATGTGGGCACTCACTGCAGCTCCCCATACTTGTAATGGGTCTCAAGGCCATTGATGAGCAAGTTCTGCAGGCAGAGCAGAGAGTACATGGGCTGCTGGAAGCAGGGTGAGGCCAAGAAGGCACCATGGCGTGAGGGGGAAGAGGGAGGAGACGCCCTGGTGCAAGAGCTAGCACCACAGCAGTGGCATGAAGGAGCAGCACTGGCTACCTCACAGCCCATTCAGGTTTGGCCCAGCCACCCCCTCGTCATGACAGAAGTGCGGCTGGAGCAAACCCTTGCAACACAGACCCCATCAGCCAGGTCTATCATGACAAGCGGGTGGCTGGGCCAAATTTGAGTGAGTGGCATTGCGACCTGGTGCATGGGGTTGCTCAGGTTTGGCTCCCATGAATTTGGGCCTTAGGCACATGCCTTGTTTGGCTATCCATTAATCCACCCCAACTACAATGTCAATTTAAAGCTTGAGCCAAAGGCCACTGAACCCAATGGAGACTCCTAGGGTACGTCTACACTGTAGCTGGAGTGGGTTCTAGCAGTTGAGTGTTGCAGCTAGGGCAGCAGGTTGGGCTGTTAAGTCCACATGATCCCCCCCCACCCCCCAGGTCCAACTTGTGTGGCTAGGCCAAGTCTCTGCTAGAAGCACAACATCCACATGGAACTTTTTAGTGCACTAGCTTGAGACCCGTTTGTGCAAGTCCTGTCCACACATGCTAGGAGGCTCATTCCCAGGTGCAGTGTAGACATACCCTAGGACAGTGGTTTTCAACCTGTGGTCCGCAGACTCTTCAGGGTCCACACACTATGTCTAATATTTCCAAAGGGGTCTGCACCTCCATTCTAATTTTTTTAGAGGTCCGCAAATGAAAAAAAAAAAAAATGTTGAAAACCTCTGCCCTAGGAGTCTCCACTGATTTCAGTAGGCTTTGGCTCAAGGTTTAAATCAATGTTGCAATCAGGGCGGATTAACACACAGACAATATGCAGATATGTGGATTAACATATATTGAACATGGGGCAAGACAGAGTCACTTTTGTAAGTATTTATGGAGCTCTCTTGCTTAGTAGCTGGCTGGCCAGGATTAGGGATAAGAAGTCCATCTCTAAGAGTCACAGGCTTTATTATATGAAAGTTCTGGCAGTGGAAAACAAACAAACAAACAAAAGCAATAAAAGGTGAAAAAGAAATATGGGGCCCAATCTTGAGAGCTACTAAAATCAATGGGCTTTGTAGGTGCTCAGAATTATACAGGATTGGGCCCACAGACGCCAGCTTTTTACATTTAAATCTAGGACGCATTAGCCCAAATGCCAAGGAATGAAAACTACAAAATAAAAAGACGAAGGTTATCTCGGAATTAAAAAACCCAAATGACCCTAAAAATCTGTACAACAAGCATAAGCACATCCAACTCTGGATGGCAGATATAAGACTGATTGGTAGCAATTATTGTGACTCCAAACAGAAGATGAAAGTGTCAATTATGATACCATCAAAGTCTCTATAAATATTGTAATTAAGGCTAGATTACTGCAAAATAAGCTTCAGCAGCTCTTTGGAAAGTTGTAGTTAAGAAAGGCAGAAAGGCAAGGATAAGTACTGCAACATGGTTTGAAGTTTGTCCTTTGTTAATTACTATATTTTACTTTTAAAAAGGTATAAAGAATGCATCTCCGAGAGAGGCACTAAAATGAATGAGTCAATACATGACTCTTTCATGCTCTTTAATAAGCATTACATGCAATTTATTTGAATGTCTAAATCACCCAAAGCAGTTCGACTCGACATCGCTATTCCATTTTCATATACGGTGCTTCCTGTTTTTCTTTAATTACCAGAAATGCACAGCAACATTTAACAGGGAGAACTCCCCTGACATCCTAAAACCACACAATAATGAAATGAAGCAGCTGGGAATTCAGCTGTTGTGGTATGGACTCAAAATCTTAATAGCATCCTCCTACCACATTAGGACCTCATTTTGATACCATGTTATTGAGCAGAGGGACAACAATTCACCAAGGTTCTCAACAGTTTACTGGGTCCACTGAGTTAACAAACAGCAGTCAAACTGCTGTGACCTGGAAAGTCAGACATGTTTTCTTTGCAAATATGTAATCAAGTTTTCCCAAACTATTGTAATTTGAAGTAGATAAAGTGATGGTCTCAAAGCACCAAGGACTAAATTACAGATATATGTGCTATGGTGCACGAGGGGAGAGGAAGCACCCCATGCTTTGTAAACAGGATTCTGGCTGAGAAACTCACAATGCCTCCAAGAGCCAAAGTATACAATTTATTAGACTTGTTCGGAAGATGTCATCTGTGGTTATGTGCAGGGCTGGCTCCAGGCACCAGCCCTCCAAGCATGTGCTTGGGGTGGCACCTGGAGGGGGGCGGTGCTCACCTGGGGAGAGCGGGGCCGCGGCGGGCTCGCTGCCCTCCCCCGGCGCTCCGGCCGGCCGGGGAGAGTAGGGGCCGCGGCGGGCTCGCCGCCCTCCCCCGGCGCTCCGGCCGGCCGGGGAGAGTAGGGGCCGCCCTCCCCCAGCGCTCCGGCTGGTCGGGGCCCCGGCCGGGCTCGGTGCCCTCCTCCCGGCGCTCCGGCCGGCCGGGGAGAGCGGGGCTGTGGCCGGGCTCGCCGCCCTCCCCCCGGCGCTCCGGCCGGCAGGGAAGAGCGGGGCCGCGTCCGGGCTCGCCGCCCTCCCCCCGGCGCTCCGGTCGGCAGGGAAGAGCGGGGCCGCGTCCGGGCTCGCCGCCCTCCCCCCGGCGCTCCGGTCGGCAGGGAAGAGCGGGGCCGCGGCCGGGCTCGCCGCCCTCCCCCCGGCGCTCCGGTCGGCAGGGAAGAGCGGGGCCGCGGCCGGGCTCGCCGCCCTCCCCCCGGCGCTCCGGTCGGCAGGGAAGAGCGGGGCCGCCCTCCCCCAGCGCTCCGGCCGGTCGGGGCCCCGGCCGGGCTCGGTGCCCTCCTCCCGGCGCTCCGGCCGGTCGGGGAGAGCGGGGCCCCGGCCGGGCTCGGTGCCCTCCTCCCGGCGCTCCGGCCGGTCGGGGAGAGCGGGGCCGCGGCCGGGCTCGGTGCCCTCCCCTGCTGCGCTCCCCGCCGGGGTGCGGGGGGTGGGGGGGCAGCGGGAGGCTTTTTTGCCTGGGGTGGCAAAAAAGCCAGAGCCGGCCCTGGTTATGTGCATGCTCACCTGCTTGTTGTAGGGTCATGGCTTGAACACACATACTAATCCCTCGCATTACAGGCAGCACACGCTACCCTTCCCAAACCTTGCACCTGCAGCCCAGTGATGGCTGCTTTCTATATGCATGTAGAGAGAGGCTCCTTGTAGCCTTCTTCCCCAATAATCTATCACATTCATGCAGTGGCAAGTGTAATTTAGCCTTTTCATCAAAAAATAGAAATGAAGCATTTTTCATCAGACAAATACTTATTACAAGTTGTAAGCCCCCTGGTGTTAATATACCAGTAGCATTGACCAAAGCCTGGTCAAATTCACCCTATATAGCGATGAGAGTTTTGCAACAGACAAAAAAGGATAACTGCATGCAAAATGTTTAAATTGTGAACTCCAAGACAACATTAGTATGTCACTGCAAGTAATGTTAATACTCTCAGAATATTAAATGAAGTTCCAAATTCTGTGATACAAAGGAATGAAAAAATGCCTGAGATTAGAGAGTTATGCACCTTCATAAACAGGGGGACTTTTTTTTTTTTTAAATGACAATGCAATTTTTAGAACACTAATGACCAATTTTTCCCACAAGTCTGAATTTGTGTGTTCTATGCCACCTTAATCAAAAAGGCATTTAAAATATTACACAAAAGTTTAAAGTTACAATGACACCAGTGTTTTACAGCAGAACTTAGTGCCCCTTTCATGTCACTTAACCCTCCACCCCCAGGTAAGATACATTCCTGTGCATCAATAAAGACAGCCCCAGTATCTCTAAGGTGAAAGTGAATCACAGAATAGTGCCTGGAACAATTCCATAAGGCAGAATCAGACATAATAGCATTTACAGACAGAGGACTAACAAAGTCCTGCATATGGATCATGCTTTCTAACATAAGTAAATGCCAAAATGCAATGAGATAAAAAGTTAGGCCCCAAGCCCAGGCACAGGGGTCTACAAAACAATAAGCTTATGGCAGGATTAAAAACCTAATAAGAAACAGCATTACTTTTTTTAAAAAATCCATTAAAATATGTTACATATTAATTCTGTACCTTTAATACTGAATAATAAAAGCCTTATGAATACTTCCTGTAACAATGAAAGCAAGTTGCTTCTATGATATTCATAATGTCAGCATGTGATGGGTTGTCACAAGACTGGACAGGGGTTAAGATGGCCAGGCAGGCCAATTAACTCCACAGACTGCACCTGGAGGATGAGACAGGGAGCAGGGTCAGCTGGACAGGAACAGGAGTGGCCTGTATAAAGCCCAGAAGCTGGCCACAGAAAAGGGCTGCAGGAAAATAAGATGCTGTCACTTCCTGAGAGGAGGGAGTTGGAAGGCTGGCAAACCCAGAGAGTGGGGAAGCTAAGAAGGTAGGAGAAGGCTCAGGGGAAAGCAGCAAGGTAGGATAGTGCAGGCCGTGGCTGCTGACCAGAGGGCCCCTGAGCTGGAACCTGGAGTAGAGGGTGGGCCTCAGTTCCCCTACCAGCCACTGGGGACATGGTACAGGCCAGGCAGAGGACAGTGGACTGCCAGGGTGGTTTGTCCGAGAAAGACTGTGTTATATCCCTCCCGGAAGGGGAAACTACGCAGTGACCTGGCCAGAGGGCTGAGTCATGAAGAGGAGGCTGCAGTTCCTGGTGCGAGAGGAGCCACAGGGCGAGACAGGATGGGTGAAGACACTGGCAGAGGAGGGTGCAACACCTGGTAGAGCTAATCCCCAGGATGGCCAGGAGGAGGCACCACTAGCAGTGAAAGCAGCCCCCTGTCACACAGCATCATTAGCTAAGCCAGGCATGTAGTGACTGGTTTTTTTTAGAGTAGAAATCCTGTGTTGCATTTGTCAAAGACCTCTACCTAATTGAGCAACAGGAGAACGTTAGCTAACACAAGTGTAATAGCCCATTAATATGCCATAGGCTAGAGGCCAACATAATCAGCCACCTGAGGAAATCTGAAGCCAACTTAATAAAGACATTTCCCTCTCTTCATTCTGTTCTGAACTTGGGAGGGACATTTCTTTATTATGTAGAACAATAACAAATTAATCTTGGAAAGATGCTAAGGAGAGTTCCAGAGGACAACTGTCTGGGAAAATTAGAGAGAAAAATGTTTCACACAGTGTAGGGCACCTAACTTATGCACCATGCAAGCTAAGGAGATACCGAACCATGAAGGTTACCTTCTTCACGGCTAACAAAAGGGAATATCCCCAAAATATTTGAAGGGAGGATTGGGGGGAGGCCAGAGAACCACGTTAAGATTCCATTTGGCAACTGGCTTCTTGGTAACTACTGCTTTGAGATGTCAGACTGACTGTAGGAACAGAGAACTGCAAGGAAAGTGGAAATCTACCATTAAAGCCCCAAGGAAAACCACTTGCCAGTAGAGAGAACAGTACCTGAGGCTCAGGCTGTAGCTCTCTATCAGGCAGAGAATAGAGTGCAAGGAAAGGACTGCAGCTGTTTGCCACCAAGTGGAGCACTGGGTGCCCCTTATAGGACCATCATTTAGGGGCCAAATATTAGTGCAAGTACTGCCACTGAATTACAATGCTCAGCAACTACAGGACTGGTGGATGTCCCTTTGCTGGAGACTAAAGGACTAAGGTCTGGATCCACACAGGGATTTCAAGACGTAAGAAGTCCAAAGCCTGAGTTACGCATCTAGGTTCCCTATACAATGCAGGGGGAGAGATGTGGCAAATTGCATTTCCCCCAGACCAATTCAGTCAAGTTTGAGAGAGACGAGGTGGAATAGAATCCAAATATATGATCCCAGGCTACAATACACCAAGCAAGCAAATAATCTCAATCTCTGCTGGGTGGTCTGGCAAGGTGTACCATCTGCGGGTAGACTAACCTTTCTCTCTGTTTAGAGTCTCGCCCCTCCCCCCCACATAAAGAAGCTCTTAACACACTGTGACACCCAGTACCCCATGTTCACCCATTTATATGGTTATGATATATTTTGTACAAAATATATCCCTTGTAAGGTACCATTTGAAAATCCATAATCTGCTGAATGTCATTGTCCTGTTAAGCTGTGTTATACACAGCTTATAAAAATTATGAGATTTTGCTATATGATTGCTATTTAAACATGGTGTAGTTCTGGGTAATGCCCACAAACCCATTTCTCAGAGACAAAGAAACTCTAGCACGCCATCAAAGTGCTAAAGAACTATTACCTGCTTAATTGGGCATTCTCCAGTGGGGGAGGAGAGGAGTAGTAAACAAGACATTTAAAATTTATCTGAAGGACAGTTTGGGACTCATGTATGCAATGGAACTGCCTGCCCCCCATGAGCTAGGAAGGATTTTTCTAGCACAAAAGAGTTGGGAGTATAAGAAGGGGTGGCAAATGCCTCTAGACACACCACTCCTCTCCACCTTATTTGTCTCTGCTCATCACATCAATGAATACTTGAAGAACATTGAACTAAAGGAAGTGGTCCCAGGCTGAAATGAAATCCAGCCTGTGAACTGAGAACTGAAGTATCTAGTGGAGTGAGAAGGATGTTTGCTTCAAATCTTATTTAGCATGGTAAAGTTAAGAAATTTGCTTCTTGTTATTTCTTTTGTAACCAAATTCTGACTTCTGTGCCTGACCACTTATAATCATTTAAAAATCTATCTTTCTCTAGTTAATAAAAACTTGTTTTATTGCTTTATCTAAACCAGTGCGTACGGGGGAGGACACATCCTAGGGTGTCTGTCTCTTAGAAATGGGTCTGTGGGCATTACCCAGAACTACAACATGTTTCAGTAACAATCATATAGCAAAATCTAAAAAAAATAATATAGATTTTACAAACACAGTGTGGTTATACACATCTTAACAGAACAATGATGTTCAGCATATTATGGGTTTTTAAATGACACCTCACATAGCCTATATTTTGTACAAAATATATCAACCATAGCAAGGGGTTAACATGGCATACAGAGTGTCACACACCACCTATATATCCTAGGCCAGTGGTTCTCAAACAGGGTTCCGGGGCTCCCTGGGGGGGGGCAGCCAACAGCTTTCAGTGGGGCCACCTAGCAGGGCCAGCATTAGATTTGCTGGGGCCCAGGGCAAAAAGCTGAAGCCCACTGCATGGGGCTGAAGCCCAGGGCCCTGACTCCTGCCACCTGGGGCTGAAGCCAAAGCCAGAGCAACGTAG
This sequence comes from Emys orbicularis, assembly GCF_028017835.1. Lineage (NCBI taxonomy): Eukaryota > Metazoa > Chordata > Testudines > Emydidae > Emys > Emys orbicularis. Next base: position 25,766,051 of record NC_088683.1, on the reverse strand, counting down.
CTTCACGAGGGCCCCTGTGGCATGGGGCCCAAGGCAATTGCCCTGCTTGCTACCTCCTAATGCTGGCCCTGGCTTTTATATACAGAAAAGCAGTTGTTGTGGCACAGGTGGGCCATGGAGTTTTTATAGCATTTTGGGGGGCCTCAGAAAAAAAAAGGTTGAGAAACCCTGTCCTAGGCTACGCATGCACCTTGTGACATGCACACACACAGCATGTCCAGACATATCCAACTACGACTCCTCCAATCGCTGGAAAATGTGAAACACGTACTAAAAAGACAAACATTAAAAACAGGAAGGGTAAAGGTGCCTAACCCCAAGGACACAGGAGCATCTAAGGGTGCGGCCTATACGGGGGCTCTCCAGTCCCCTGAGATAGTCACCTAAGAAAGCGATCCACAAAAGCCAGCACACTAGGCGGGGAGCTGCCAAAGCTAGCCAATAGGAGATACCAACAAGAGAGATGTGTCCTAACCCCCACCCTTCCCATGGAGTTAGGCATCCAAGTCCAGGCTGCAGAGAGGCGTCTGTCTCTGCTTTTTCTGAGCACACCTACCAGATCAAGCCCTGCAGGTAAGATTGGTAGGCGAGCACTATCAGCCCCGAGTTAGTGGATCACAACAGGACTTCGGCAGAGGACAGGCATCTAGACACCTAGAACGGGGCAGCAATGCACATGCTGAGAGGCAGAAAGAGAGGCGCCTAGGGATCTTTTATCCTGGAAGTTTAGGTGTTTATGGGGATAGGCAGCAACTGAGCATGAGTTTTGTGGGAGCCTAAAACTGGAAGTTAAGCCTAGATCCACAAAAGTATTGACATGCCTAAGTGTCATTAGTATTATCAGAACATTTTTCAAGAGTAAACAGCCAGGACAGGTGCTTTACATTGGCCATGGCCATTCAAATTCAAAGTAGAGTCCAAATTTTAAGAAGTCTATGTGCATAATAAATGCACACTTACAGATTATTTTGAACAGACACCTTGAAAGTATTTGGATACTTAAAAAACAAATTGTAGAAGACAAAGTTTACCACAGATTATTATTCAGGGATTTTATATATATGAATTACTGGCCTGATTTTCTTCAGGGGGTTAATCTGTTGCTTACATAGCTTGGAAGGAATTTTAAAGATCTGACCTGATTATTACAATTAATAAGTCACTTACGGTGCTGTAAATTTGCACAGTGCTCTACAAACAGAATAAGGTGTGTTCATAGTCTGTAATGGGACTGTCATGTACGTTATGATGCATCATGCAAATATTTAAGGACTTTTTTAAAAAGCAGATTGACTAGACGTGCAGTAGGGATTGTTCAGAGGATTCAGTAAATCCTTCTTTATCGGATCATTGCCACTGTACCTACGAAGCTTTCAAAGTCCCTCGTGTCCATGTATCTGCTGCATATATACAGTACTTTAAGCCTATCTGTTTAACATTTCTATCAAATATTTGTGGAAGGAAAAACCTAAAGCTTATGTATTTGTACTAGATGATTTGTAAGAAAATAATTTAACTGCTTTCTCCCTTAATAAACATTCTGTTCATATTTCATTTATTCTCCCATTCGTTATTTAAGAGGATGTTTTCATCAAAACCAGGTTTGTTCCTTAAGGAGTTGGAGTAAATTCTGTGTGACATGCTTCTACAGCAGCCTTTTATTATCTTTAGATTTTTACTTGTGACGGTGTTCTGAGTACTATACAGTAATTGCAGTTTAATTTGTCATGTTTAGCACTGCTGAAACAGGAGAACGCAGTGTTGATTTATTGCTGCTTGGAACACACTGGTTCCCTTTACATTTGTATAGTTACTGGTTGTAAATAAGATCGTTCTTGGTTTTATCTCACCTGAATTCTTGCCCTTCTTGTTTCAAATTATACTTTATAACACAAGCACCGACTTTCCAATGTGCCTAGGGCCCTGCCCCCACTCCACCCCTTCCCCAAGTCCCCACCCACCTCTTCTCACTCATGCTCCATCCCCGCCCCACCTCTTCCTGCTCCATTCCACCCCTTTCTCCAAGTGCGCCATGTCCTCGCTCCTTCTCCTCCCCCCAGAGCATCTTGCATGCTATGAAACAGCTGATTGTGGCGGGTGGGAGGCACAGGGAGGAGGGGCTGATCAGTGGGGCCCACAGGTGGGCGGAAGGCACTGGGGGAAGGAAAGGAAGCTGCCGGTGGTGCTCAGCACCCACCATTTTTTCCCCGTGGATATTCCAGCCCCGGAGCACCCACAGAGCTGGCGCCTATGCTTTATTAAATTTACTGAATCAGAGACACACTGAATTAAAAAAAAAAAAAAAAAAAGAATCTTTTGTCAGCATAGAACCTAAAACAGACTGTAAAAGTAAAGATAATTTAAAAATAGAAAGACAGCTTGACCAGGCCACCAATGTTCTTTGAATTACAGGTAAGCTCTACAGTTATCCCAGAAATAAAGCCAAAGCAACAACGTAACACAATTCATAAGTTCATTTCAATAACTAGAATGAATGCTTTTCTGGTCTCTTGGGGAGAATATTTGCCTTCCTGAGGAAGAATATCTACATTTGAAATTAATACTTCAGAGTCTGAAGCCAAACTAAGGTTTGACACTTATACGTAAACACTATAGAATCATAGGACTAGAACAGGGCTGGTGCTTCCATTTAGGCGACCTAGGCGGTCGCCTAGGGCAACAGGGATTGGGGGGGGGTGGCATTTTGCCGCCCTTGGCGGCAATTCGGCGGCGAGGGGTCCTTCCGCGCTCCGGGTCTTCGGCGGCAATTCTGCGGCAGGTCCTTCACTCGCTCCGGGACCCACCGCCGAGGTGCCCCGAAGACCGGGAGCGCGGAAGGACCCCCCCGCCGCAGAATTGACGACGATGACCAGGAGCGCGGAAGGACCCCCACCTAGGGTGCCAAAAACCCTGGCGCCGCTCCTGGATTAGAAGGAACCTAGAGAGGTCTTCTAGTCCAGTCCCCTACACTCATGGCAGGACTAAGTATTATCTAGACCATCCCAGACAGGTGTTTGTCTAACCTGCTCTTAAAAACGTCCAGTGATAGAGATTCCACAACCTCCCTAAGCAATTAATTCTAGTGCTTAACCACCCTGACAGGAAGTTTTTCCCAATGTCCAACCTAACCCTTGGTGCAATTTAAACTGATTAATCTCTTGAGGATAGGACAAGAAGCAAAGAGAAACATTTTTCTCCCTCCTCCTTGTAACAACCTTTTATATATTTGAAAACTGTAATGTCCCATCTCATTCTTCTTCTGTAGAATGAAGAAACACAATTTTTCAATCTTCCCTCACAAGTCATGTTTTCTAGACTTTTAATCCTTTTTCTTGCTTTCCTCTGGACAGTCTGCAATTTGTCTACATCTTTCCTCAAATGTGGTGCCCAGAACTGGCCACAATACTCCAGTTGAGGCCTAATCAGAGCGGAAGAATTACTTCTCGTGTTTTGCTTACTTTTTTTTTTTTTTTGGCAAGTGTTACATTGTTGGCTCATATTTAGCTTGCAATCCACTATGGACACCCAGATTCCTTTCTGCAGTACTCCTTCCTAGGCAGTCATTTCCCATTTTGTATGTGTGCAACTGATTGTTCCTTCCTAAGTGAGGTACTTTGCATTTGTCCTTATTGAAATTCATCCTATTTACTTCAGACCATTTTTCAAAATCATTTTGAGTTTTAATCCTATCCTCCAAAGCACTTGCAACCCCTCCGAGTTTGGTATCGTCCACAAACTTTGTAAGTGTACTCTCTATACCAGGGATCGTCAACCTTTGCCACACAGCCTGTCAGGGAAATCTGCTGGTGGGCCAGGACAGTTTGTTTACCTGCAGAGTCCGCAGGTTCGTCCGATCACACCTGCAGCGTCCGCAGGTTTGGCTGAGCGCAGCTCCCACTGGCCGCGGTTCACTGTTCCAGGCCAATGGGGGCTGCAGAAGTGGTGCGGGCCGAGAGATGTGCTGGCTGCCACTTCCCGCAGCCCCATTGGCCTGGAACGGCAAACTGTGGCCAGTGGGAGCTGCACTCGGCCAAACCTGCGGACGCTGCAGGTAAACAAACCATCCTGGCCTGCCAGTGGATTTCCCTGATGAACCACGTGCCAAAGGTTGCCGATCCCTGCTCTATACCATTATCTAAATCATTGATGAAGATATTCAACAGAACCAGACCCAGAACTGATTCCTGTGGGACCCCACTCATTATGCCCTTCCAGCATGACTGTGAACCACTGATAACTACTCTCTGGGAACAGTTTTCCAACCAGATTTGCACCCACCTTACAGTAGCTCCATGTAGGTTGCATTTCCCTAGTTTGTCTATGAGAAGGTCATGCGAGACAGTATCAAAAGCTTTACTAAAGTCAAGATATACCACGTCTACCACTTCCCCCCTATCCACAAGGCTTGTTACCCTGTCAAAGAAAGCTATCAGGTTGGTTTGACACTATTTGTTCTTGACAAATCCATGCTGACTGTTACTTATCACATTATCATCTTCTAGATGTTTGCAAATTGATTGCTTAATCATATGCTCCATTATCTTTCCAGGTAAGTTGAGCTGACTGGTCTGTAATTCCCTGTGTTGTCCTCATTTCCCTTTTTATAGATTGGCACAATATTTACTCTTTTACAGTCACCTGGAATCTCTCCTGTCTTCCATGACTTTTCAAAGATAATTGCTAATGGCGCAGATATCTCCTCTGTCAGCTCCTTGAGTATTCTAGGATGTATTTCATCAGGCTCTGGTGACCTTAAGGCATCTAACTTGTCTAAGTAATTTTCAACTTGTTCTTTCCCTATTTTAGCCTCTGATCCTACCTCATTTTCACTGGTGTTCACTATATTAGACACTCAGTCGCTACTAAACTTTTTTGTGAAAACAAACAAAAAGTCATTTAATACTTTTGCCATTTCCACATTATCTGTATTGTACCCATACAGTAACTAACAAAACATTTTGTCTTCTATGTTTACTAATAAACTTGGATAAAATCACTTGTTATTTTGATTTTAAAGTTAGTTCTATGTCAAAAACAAAAGTATTGACAATATATATCTGCTGTATGTTGTCCTCAGAGAAGCAGCCTAGTGCCAGTGAAATCTAGCTTTGGCAGTTTTCTACTTAAGTTTAGGAATAACATCAAAAGTCCATTCAGAAGCTCTACCTTCCATCTCTGTCTCCAGTCTAACCATGGTCACGCTACCAGGTGTGTTCAGCATTACCATTATGACTCTTATTTTAGGGTTACCATATATCGGGGGTTCCCAGAGATTGTCTCTTTTTTGATCCTCCACCCTCCCCCTGGGTGGAAATTTCCAATAAGAAGCAATGCCTGGGATCTTTGCAGAGCAGATGTTGCAGCTCAGAAAGAGTTATGATTGATCCATTTCACAATTGGTCGCTTTCCTGCATCTGATTGGTCCTCTGCAGCTGCTGGATCCTGCCCACCCAGGCCCTGGCTCCCAGCACACATACCCCAATTGTACCCCCACCTCTAGTTCCTTCTCCCCATCCCCACCAGCAATGTCCTCTTTTTGAGAGCCTGAATCATCTTATCTGGTTCTGCTGCTCCACACTCCAACTCCACACTTTGTCTGCAACTGGAACACCCTCCACTCAGGCGCTGGAGGAGACTCCCTTCAAAACCTACTGATGACTTTGGTGAGACTACTCACAAAAGTAAAGCAGAGTTGTTGTAACCACATCAGTCCCAGGGTATTCAAGAGAAAAGGTGGGTGTGGTAATATCTTTTATTGGACCAGCTGTTAGAGGGATTTCCCTCAACCCTCCCACTTCCCTGCTTCTTGTCATGCAGACAGCAAGCAACAAAAGACCAGAAGTCCAAAGTGCAAACAATGCGATGTTTATTGGGGTTAGTTTCCAAGCAAGCATATTCCAAAGCCCTTCACACCAGTCAGGCTTATCTCTATATGCTGATGGAGCCTGTTCCCCAGTGTCTCCTTCCCAGCTCTGACGCTGCAGAGCGTTTACCCTGTGTCCCTGTTCCCCGTTCCTATTCCCTCCCTTAGCAAACATGATTCCAATTTCCCTTCCCCCCCACTTCCTGTTTGACCCCAATTTATATAGTAATATTCTCAGCTATACCTTAACCAATCATTTTACTGAAATTTAACTAAACAATCCTAACATATTGTAACATAATTCTCTAACCAATTATATCCCACTACCCTAATTAACTTACACCTAGCAAAATTAATTATACAGCAGACAGAAACAATTAGAGAACCAGCCTGATTAACAATAGAAAAGTGGGGTCCATAAAGATAAAACAATACAGAAATGAGGGTTTCACAACCACAATCATTGATAAGTGATTTCTTGCCCGGCAGGATGCTATCAAACTAAGTTTCTTTAACCATCTTAAGATCTGTTTCATCTGGTGGTGATGGGCATTATCAGGACCGGATCATCTTCCTAACAGTCCAATATCATCTTATTTCAATGTGACTGGTTAGGAATGTGAGGCTGTGACCATATGTTTCCCAGCTTATGGCTGCCCCTGCTGTTTAGCCAAAGGCCTTAGCCGAAGAACAAGGCCTCAGACTATCCTAGGGAGAGAAGACCGCCCATACACAGGCGGACTGTGATTTTGATTCTTTGTTTTTATACCCCTGTAACTAGCTAAGTGTTAAAAATAGACCTAAGTTCTTAAAGTATAGGCCTTTACAGGCAGGCCTGAATATCTATATTCTAACACCAGCTTCTGTTGCTAAGAGAGGCAAGCTTTCCAGCTACACAAAGCTCTTCAGGTCAAAGTAAAGCAAAACAGGTGTAGTAGCCCAGGAGTTTAGCCATTGACTTAAAAGCAGAATCAGCACGTAGGGGCTTCAGGCTACATATAGGTAAGTGCCTTTGATATGTTTATGAAAGAGGATGGAAGGACTTCAATATGAAAATGAAGCACTAAACATGCACACTCAAAGCTAACATTTAAGAGATCATTCATTTGCTGTAGCATACTGATTTCCTGAATATGTTTGCATGATGCAGAAACTCAAAAATGATGGTTTTTCATCTCTATTAAACGACTGTGCTCTTATGATATGCACAAATGTCCACTAAAAGAGACTCCGTTAGCAAAACATTATTACCAATTTAAGTTTTAAGGTTTTCAGTGATAGTTAATTTTATCTTGCTGCTAACATTAAATTACTTATGTATTTATTACATCCTCTGTGCTTTTCAATGGTAATATTTCTAGCATGGACTTTATATTATCACATGGCAAATTAAACTGTAAACCTGTAATTCAATTTACTTAAAGTAGCTGCTGAGCATGCTTGAGAGTTTAGCTTTTTTCTCAGTGTAACTGATTAGCGACCATTACACAGTAAACCTGGAGTCTAAAAAGAATATAGGTAAACACCAAGGCAGTGTTTCCCACACTTGGGACGCCGCTTGTGTAGGGAAAGCCCCTGGCAGGCCGGGCTGGTTTGTTTACCTGCCGTGTCTGCAGGTCCGGCCGATTGCGGCTCCCACTGGCCGCGATTCGCCGCTCTAGGTCAATGGGAGCTGCTGGAAGCGGCACAGGCCGAGGGATGTACTGGCCGCCGCTTCCAGCAGCTCCCATTGGCCTGGAGCGGCGAACCACGGCCAGCAGGAGCTGCAAACCGCGGACGGGGTAGGTAAACAAACTGGCCCGGCTCGCCAAAGGCTTTCCCTACACAAGCAGCGTCCCAGATTTGGGAAACACTGTACTAAGGGAACCAAAATATTTGCATTCAGAGATATTAGTTTGCAAATGCAGGTAGAACAGATATTAATTTCAACACAGTATGTTTATATGTGCACACTGGACCACATTCACCGCTGGTTTAAACTCCACTGAGATCTGTGAAATTACACCAGCGATTAATCTGCCACATGATATTCAACACAGTTGGTGTTTATACTGCTTTTCAGATGCTGATATATTGTGTGAAGGAAATAAACAGTATTTTATACTGCAAGTTTCTCATCTGAGGAGTATTACACATTCAGGAGGACAGCAAAAATACATAAAACGTACCCAAGAATGCACTTCATTCACTCTGAAGTGACACACAATAACAGATGTAAGAGAGAGTAGATACCTAACCTGTACACTAGACACGCTGTACATAAAGATGAATGCAGTTAAGAATATTTATTTGTTTGTAATACAGTGGCACCTAGAGGCCCCAGGTAAGATAAGGGCTCCATTGTGCTAGGCTCTGTACATGTATGTAATAAGAGGCAGTCCCAGCTCTGAAGAATTAATAGTCCAAATAGAGCAGACAAAGAGTGGGACAAGGGGAGGGAGGATTGTTTTCCCCATTTTAGAATCGGGGATTTTAAGTGGTTTGCCCTAGATTACACAGGATGTCCTGTGGCAGAGCCAAATTTCCCCAAGTTCCAATTAAGTGCCTTAACCACAAGGCCATCCTTCCTCTGCATAAACAAGGAATGAAGTTATCCTGGGTACAGTTAAAGAGACAATGCTCTGAAAATAAAACCTAGTAGCATCTAAATTAAGCAACGTGGGATAACTAATACAATCTAAAACTCAAGGCTGATCTTGTGGCCACTGACTTCAAGAGCAGTCTTTACATAAAGAGGTCTGGTAAGGGAACATGGAATTCATGTACATAGAAATTTTAAGTACAGTAAATCAATCTCAAAATTAGTATCAGAGCACATATTTAAAAATTCATGCACTTTCCATGATCACACGGTTATAGCTATTCAAATGGTTTGGATTTGACCTGAGATTTCGTTAGCTTCAGACATTTTCTAGCCCATGTACTTCCCTCTTAACAAAAAACTCATGTCAGGACTATAAAGCGTCTTCACAAGCCTTTACATCACATCAAAATGCTTATTAAAAAAAATCAATGCAAAAAATATTACACTCAAGTCCTTTGAAATTTTAATCCCGTGAGTTTGGGTTTTTAATTACCTTCCAGTTCCAGATCCACAGGGTTGGCAAGAGGATGGGAAAAAAAATCCTTAAACCAAAGTAGCTCTAACTAATCTTTCCTTCAGCAGAAGATCAATGTTCAGGATTTAAAAACTAGAGAGACCTACCCCATTCTCTTTTCAGTTAATGGGAACAACCCTCTGAATGGAGAGTCCAAGGAAAAACCATGGAGGCTTCTCCTGCCTTCTCTAATCTATTCCACAAATTATTGGGTGCAAATTTCTCTGAAGGGCCATGTGATACCAATAGGGCTACTAAGCTGAGTAAACACTGCATGATCAGGAGCCCAATTTACTGACTGGAGTGGGAACAAGGACAGAGGCCCAGCTGCTTCTCTTTTGAGGTCTTTAGGCTACTCCAAATTAACTGCACAGCCAGTAAGGGTCTGCAGGATGGAACCCTTAATTGGCAGAATTCCTTTAGGCACTAAGCTCAATTTCACTTTCACTGAGCATATCCATAAGTCCAAATTCCCCAGTAGTAATACAGGAGAAATTCCTAGAACAAATGTAAGAAGCAAATGATGAGCATAGCCCTTCAGTCTCAGTACTGAATTTTGTGGCTGGAGGGCAGGAAATCTAGATAGGCTGTTGAGAGCAGATGATTTTATTTGCAACTATTTCCCCCAAATAAACAAACTCAGATTTATTCATAACAATTAGGAATTCCTGGACTATGAACCATCCATTAAGATTTGATTTCTTTTCACTGCAGGCAGTGTACATCTGAATAGCACCAAATGTCCTGACAGCTTGAGTGTTCTGTCAATCAGTGTTAACAAAGAAAAGAGAACAAAATTTTCCAATTACTGATTTCTTCCAGGACAGCTAGCCACAAAAGATGGGAGATAACCTTTTTTTTTTTTTAATACATCCAGAATTTTGTGATGGAAAGTTTTATTTGAACAGATATACTATTTCTCTTTTTAGTTTAATAGCCAAGAGAATCATTTATTTATTCACCAATTCAATTTAATGTTACACTAAACAAAGCAAACACTGGAGGGACACCCTTAACAAACTCTTAAACACAATCTCACTAAATAAACAGACTCAAGCAGTCGCTCCCATATAGCACTACCCCATCAGCGACACGGAGATACCCACAGTGTAGTAAGTCTATATCTGCCAATGTCTTGTGACAAAAATAGTAGATTTTCAATTTGCATAACAATACTCAAATATGCATAAAGTTCTGCCTCATGGCACAGGGCTTCCAGCTCCTCTAAAAAAAATAGAATACAAATTAATTAATTCTGTGCCCTCCAGCCCCACATCTGCCTCTGTCCTCCAGTCCCACATTAATTACCTCTGTTCCTGCCAGCATCCAAATCTTACCTAAACTAATTCTATGCCACCGAGTCCCACATGAACTATCTCTGCATCCCCTGCAACAGCCCCACATGAACTATCTCTGAGCATCCTGCTGTCTCTCATGCTGACATCTGTTACACGCTCTCCATACCCACATCTTCCCCGTCCCCTAGCACACTTCTGTTCTTCCTGCAGCTCTTGAGGTTCTTCTTTATCTCCTTACAGGCCAGGTCCAGGGTTCTTCATCTTCCCAGACCTAGAGGCAAGAGATATCCTGGAGGGCCGCACGGGGGGAGGGAAGACAACAGATTCAACGCTAACAAAAAGCAGCAGCTCCTCAGCCAGCTCCAAAACACAGATCAAGCATTTCAGTAGTGCCCCCAGCATACCTAGGGAGAGTGAGGAGTAGAAATCTGCTGAGAGAGCAAGCAGCCCTTCAGCAGGAACAGTGATTGGCTGTCTTTTCCAGGGGGGAGAATTATGCGGAAGAGCAGGCAATCATCAGGGGATTTCTTTGTAAACTGATACCCTAGGAACAGCATTACCACAAGAGTCAGTCTCAAGCCACCCCTTGACCTCCTTATGGGCCAAAGAGAAGAGATGGTCCTTGCAGCATGCACTGCAGCTTAGCAAACCTCTATGTGTGTGACACAAAAAAATAAATTAATAAATGATATGTTGCACCAATGAACCAAAGCAAAACACCCAACTCCAAAAAGAAGAAAGCACAGATGTGATGACTTTGAATTAGGTACATAAGCATAGACTCATAGAACCATAGGGTTAGAAGGGACCTCAAGGGTCATCTAGTCTAACCCCCTGCCAAGATGCAGGATTTGTTGTGTCTAAACCAGGGATTGGCAACCTTTAGCACGCGGCCCGTCAGGGAAATCCACCGGCAGACCATGACTGTTTGTTTACCTGCAGCATCCGAAGGTTCGGCCAATCGCAGCTCCCACTGGCTGTGGTTCGCCGTTCCAGGCCAATGGGGGCTGCAGGAAGTGGCGTGGGCCAAGGGGAGCCAGTGGGAGCTGCGATCGGCCAAACCTGTGGACGCTGCAGGTAAACAAACCGTCCTGGCCCGCCAATGGATTTCCCTGACGGCAGTGTGCCAAAGGTTGCCAATCCCTGGTCTAAACCATCCAAGACAGATGGCTATTCCAGTCTCCTTTAGAAAACTTCCAGTGAAGGAGATTCCACAACTTCCCTAGGCAGTTTGTTCTACTGTCCTACTGTTCTGACAATTAGGAATTTTTTTCCTGAGATTTAATCTAACTCTGCTATGCTGTAGTTTGAACCCATTGTCCATTGTCCTGCTCCCTGTGAAAGAAAGAACAATTTTCCTCAATCTTTCGTGTGGCAGCCTTTTAAGTATTTGAAGACCCCTATCATGTCCCTCCTTAATCTCCTGTTTTCCAAACTAAACATACCCAGTTCCTTCAGCCTGCATTCCTCACGTGGCTTGCATTCCATCCCTTTGATCATTTTTGTTGCTCGCTTCTGGATCCTTTGCAGTTTCTCTACATCCTTTCTATACAGCAGTGACCAAAACCGGACACACCACTCCAGCTGAGGTCTAACCAGCTACTGAGTGGTACTATCACCTCCCGTGACTTGCATGCCATGCCTCAGTTAATGCAACCCAAAATTACATTTGCTTTCTTTTTTTGCAACAGCATCACATTGTTGACTCATAACAAGCAATTGCCCAAAATGTTGCAATCAACCTTGAAAATGCTATGATTGGAGGTAATGAAAAATAATATTAGAGAACAAAAATGTCAAGTGCTTTGGGCGAGTGGGATATTTAAAACTGGACTCAACAAGGTAAATATAATCACTGTTGTTTTTGCTAATTGATTAAAATAATTAAAATATTACTTAAGCTAATCATCATTTCACTGATATATAAACTGCTTCTTCTGCAGGATCTTGGTGCTTAATTATGGGAGAAGAGTCAAAACAATTCTGGCCTGAAAAGAATAAAGATCTGGAAAATTGGAAGAAACTTATGTCAAGAACAGGATTAGCCGTTTATATGAATAATAAGAGTTACGCCACCTAGGATGAAAAATTACAAGGTAACATTTATAAACTGGCATGAATGGGTTTAGGTAGAAATTTCTCCTATAAGCATGTTTGTCAAGGCTAATTTCCCACTCTGGCACTTTGAGTGCAGAAGGTGGGGGCCTGCAAGGATTCTAAAAATTAATAGTGGCCACTCTAGGCTTGTATTAAACTCCCAAGGTTACAGCTTTTCTCTAACCTTGGATTGGTAGATGCTGCCACCACCCAAGTGCAGAACCCCTTTGAGAGCCCAGAAAGGCGCACTTGGGAATTCCTTCCTGATGGGTACCCTCTTGCCCTTTCACACACCCCTGGGAAGAGCTGAGAAAGAATAAAAAAGGGAATTAGCTGTTGCCACCAGCTAATTCAACAACATGTGCACAAACCTCTTAAGACACAAAAATTCAATTCTGTTCTAAAATAAAGGTAAATTGTATTAATAAAAAAAAGAAAGAAAATACATCTGGGAACTTGGGCTATTGCTAGATTTTCAAAGAGCAATTACAGGGATTAAGCATCAAGAATAGCTTTCTTGAGGTCCAGCTTAAAGGTTACAAGCAAAACAAAAGCACCTGGGGTTAGCACAGAGGAGTCTACAAGCCATAATGAAATAAAAGGAATAAACCTAATTGCGTCTTCCTAGACATTTCCTGATCTACTTACATATCTGGGGTTTTAAATGAGTAGTTTCTAGGTATGACACTGATGATTTTTTCATACCTAGCCCAAGCTTTTTAGAGCATAGCTCTATCTTGTCCGCCTCTCCCCGGGAGAACAACAACAGACAGACAAAAAGGGAGTCTTGTTTCAATTTTTTATACCTTCTTTTTGAAGCTTTTGGTATTAGCTGCTGCTGAAAGATGCAAAATGCCAAACTAGATACACCACTGGTCTGATGCAGTATGGCAGGGTTGTAACTTGGAGCTGTAAACATGTATCAGATGGTCATTGCAACCACCCTGCCCATCCGTACTGCTAAATGAGAGGGAAGTACCAGTTATATAAGTGATTGGAGGGGGGTCTAGTATGGAAGACATTTAAAACCACTGCAGTAAGGACACTCCCTTTTTTACTAGCTATCTAGACTATCCCCAACTGCTTCTCAACCATGTCATTATTGATTGTCTAATTTACTGTAGGCATCACAGAATAAGCAGGTCTTAAGAAGGAATTTGAATGGAGAGAAGGTAGTTGCAGACAAGCTTCGGAAGCACATTCCATGTGTAAGCAACAGGGTGGAAGTAAGCACAAAGTCAGTTGTTGGAGAAGGGTGACATCACTGACAGAGTGAAGCAGGTGGGTGGGCAAATCAGAAGATACCAACTGGCAGCTTTGTGTAAACTTAAAATAGCAATTTTCCATCCTGTTATGGCTTTCACATTCACAAATTTGTTAGGCATCCTGTGGAAGACAATACATTCAGGAGTATCAAACACATTCATATGTTATATAAAATGCATTTTATAAACATGAAAAGGCATGTCAACTCATGTTTCTGAATTCCCCCCCCTCCCCCCAGTTTTTACTTTGTGCATTTACAGCCCTTTGGGTAGGATCATTTGCTCAGCTTCTTTGTACAGTCAATTTCTTCTTTTGTTTGTGTGGGTCTCTTAGAGTCTGCATCCAATGAAGTCAATGGCAACACTTCCTTTGATAGACACGAATGCAGATTTAAGTTCTTGCAGAGCAACACGGGAGAGAAAAAATAATTCTTAAAAAGAAATAGGAAACTGTGATTGTGAAAACCACAAACATTGGCTCATCAGCTGTTGACTTTTTAATTCAGTTTTTGAAATGGATTAGATTTCAAATTGATGGTGTTTTTTAAACTAAAATTAGAATAATAGAATCATAAAATATCAGGGTTGGAAGGGACCTCAGGAGGTCATCTAGTCCAACCCCCTGCTCAAAGCAGGACCAATTCCCAACTAAATCATCCCAGCCAGGGCTTTGTCAAGCTGGGCCTTAAAAACCTCCAAGGAAGGAGATTCCACCACCTCCCTAGGTAACGCATTCCAATTGGCAAATTAGATCACCAGTTGTGGAAAACAGAAGACAGAAGCAGAAAACTCTAAAATATTTATAATGTTTATATTTAAGAAGCAACAAAATAATATGTATAATTTGTAAGCAGTGAATGAATACATTAATATAAAACATTCAGGTTTTTGCAACGTTAAAATACAAGGTTTAAAATAAGGCATATATTCTACTGGCTAAAATTTACATCAACAAAGATCTTTATTATATTGTGCTAACAATCTACCTGTAGAAACCATTGAATGACACCACATATTTGGCTAAATATATTCAGTGATCTTTTTAATGATTACATAACATTTTTGTCAAAATTAAATATTTTGCTGTTGCTTTCCTCTACAGAGCAAATTAGCTTTTGTAACATCTTATTACAACATCTGTTCAGCAGAGTAAGCTCCAACACAGTTCTGAGATCAATTTCTGTGGCGGAAAATGGAAAATGTTGTTAAATTAATGTAACTGTGATAAAGTGCTGTGATCAGCACTTCACAATCACAATTTCCTGACATGTCCCAAATTCCTGAATGTTTATAGTTCCATGGCCAAGAAACAATGTCATTCAATAGCAAGGGAATTCATATAGGGTGAAATTCATATCAGTAAAGAACCCACACCCAGATTAAGGATTTAAGTGTAGTTGATGTCCTTGATACAGGCACTCTGCACAAGAATGAATTTCACCCACAACATTTTAATGCACTTAGACCCATGACTTGGTGAGTATCAGAGAAACTGCTTATTGTCTATATCTCTGTGACACATTATGATAAAGCAATAGTTTCATAATGAAACAATTCGAAAAATAAGGAAAAAATTATGGTGTAATTTTAGGCAGTCTGATCAGCAACACTTGAGAGATCCAGTACAGAATTTCAATATATATAGTGACTCTGCTAGGGTAGCTCAGTGATATATTAAGAAATCAACGTAGCACTACATTCTACTATATTTTTAAACATGGACAGTATCAAAAGTGAAACTGACCTAGGGTGAAATCCTGGCCCCACTGAAGTCTATGGCAAAATACCCCAAACATACCCATGTTTAGGGCACATATTAAGGGCTTAAGTGGTACCAAGGGCTAATATGTCCCATTGAATTGGCATGATTTTCATCCAGAGTGCATTATTCCTTGGTGTATATATATTAGGCCCCATTACACTGAAATGTTTATTTGAACATGCATTGGTACAATCATCCAAAAAACTGCACTGTGGACCAAATACTGCTTTCCGTTACTCCATTGTAAATCTAGAGTAACTCCACTGACTTCACAAGATTACTTTGAATTTGTAACAGAGTAGAACTTAGTTGTGTGGATTTATCTGTCTGTTCAAATATTTTCTCTCTCATGTTTACAACAATAACAAAAATGTACAGTAACTAAATTTCCTGCCTTTTGTATGCATAATCTTTCAAAATTTAGGGTTCCCACAATACCTATAACTTTGCCACGGTGCATATAAGGGAATATCTCAAGAACACAAACCTACATGTCTTGTTTTCCCACCCTCCCACTGATTCTAATGGGCGTTTCATGATGAATGCTTGGTCAAATACATGTTGTTTTAGATACATCGTCATTTGCTTGTGTATTGAAAATGTTGACGTTAAGTCAGCTATTTTTCATATACAATTATGACTGAGAAATTAATTCAAGGTAAGTGGCTAATATAATTGCAATTGGTTTGTAATGGCCTCAAGCTCATCATTCTGTACATATGGTACAAATGTGACCCAAGTGAGCACCAGACAAAGATGTCCAGTGGAAAACCAATTAGTCATTTCCCCAAGTCATCAGACCTACACTAGTTTTCTGAAGAATCGCGTATTTAGTGCGCTGTGTTAGAATACAACAATATAGAAAAAGAAAGCCAAGAAACAATCTCGCTGAATGAATATATATGGTCGAACATTCTCCGAAGCTGTGAGAAACAGCTCATGAAAAGATGTATTATCCCATGAAAAGATTGGGCAAACTGGCTGTTAGTTTGCCCAAAAGCTAAATGTTAATTTAAAATTTAAAATTTAAGGGTTTGGAACGGGTCCCATATGAGGAGAGATTAAAGAGGCTAGGACTCTTCAGCTTGGAAAAGAGGAGACTAAGGGGGGATATGATAGAGGTATATAAAATCATGAGTGATGTGGAGAAAGTGGATAAGGAAAAGTTATTTACTTATTCCCATAATACAAGAACTAGGGGTCATCAAATGAAATTAATAGGCAGCAGGTTTAAAACAAAAAAAAGGAAGTTCTTCTTCACGCAGCGCACAGTCAACTTGTGGAACTCTTTACCTGAGGAGGTTGTGAAGGCTAGGACTATAACAGAGTTTAAAAGAGAACTGGATAAATTCATGGTGGTTAAGTCCATTAATGGCTATTAGCCAGGACGGGTAAGGAATGGTGTCCCTAGCCTCTGTCTGTCAGAGGGTGGAGATGGATGGCAGGAGAGAGATCACTTGATCATTGCCTGTTAGGTTCACTACCTCTGGGGCACCTGGCATTGGCCACTGTCGGTAGACAGGATACTGGGCTAGATGGACCTTTGGTCTGACCCTGTACGGCCGTTCTTATGTTCTTATGTTCTTATGTAAATAATATTCTGTCAAGAATAAAACAGATTTTAACAGTTCTCTGTGTTACAGATTTGCCAGTTTAATGTAAGATTATAATGGCTTCTTACAAGTCAAGATTCAGGCTATATGTGGTGC
The DNA here is from genome assembly GCF_028017835.1 of Emys orbicularis. Classification (NCBI taxonomy): domain Eukaryota; kingdom Metazoa; phylum Chordata; order Testudines; family Emydidae; genus Emys; species Emys orbicularis. Next base: position 25,748,959 of record NC_088683.1, on the reverse strand, counting down.
CATTTTGTGTAATAAGAACACAAGATGTTTTTTTATAAGTAAGCAAAAGCTCTTTTGACAAAGTCTCTGATGCATTGTTTTAGTGAGGAAAACCATAAAATAAGTCATTTTTATTCAGATATTTTAAAATCTGCATCTGCAACTACTATATTTCCCAGTATGTACCATGAAAGGTAGAAAAGGCATCGTTCTTTCACCCTGACCATGAGTCATATAACAGGGGGTGACATTGAAAGAGTAAGAGTGAAAAAGTTTTATGGTTCTCTTCCCGAGCAAGTCCAGAAACTGAACAAAGATTAACTTTCCTGGGGAGAGTACCATTCATCATTTGCAGCTTTGACTCCTCTATTCATACAGTTCATTAGTTTTTCACAGGAAGCAAAATGCTCATGTTCTGTAGCTGAATCAAGCTTTTATCACTTTTGAGAGTTTAGCAGCATATGTATTAATCATTGCATTCTCTTCATTTTTAAAAGAGAATATGTAATACAGAAGAAGACAACACCTTTAATTCTCCAGGAAAGAGCAACACAGCTCAGTTCCACAACATTAACTTTGACAAATATTCATGAATCCTTAACTCACTGGGTCCATAAAGGAAATATTTCCTATTTAAATGAAATCATTTTCACCACAATTTCTCATTACTCTCTTCCCACATAGTTTCATATTTTAAACATAACAGGATTCCTTGCTTGCGTTTTCCATACCATTTTACTTGTGTGTTTTCCTAGAACAGCTGTGCCCAATTTTATATTCATGCAAACATTTTCTTCACACTATTTCCAAATTAATGTTTTGTCAGTACTAGGCATGGGGGAAGAGCAGTATTCACAGCAAAAAGATATTGTGCAGTAGTTAAATATAGAGACTGCAATTTTCAAAGGCAATTACTGAAGTTAGGGTCCCTACTCTCATTGACTTTCATGGGAGCGGCACTCCTTACACCGCTAGGGACCTTTGAAAATCCCAGCATTCCAAAACAAGGATAAATCTTTACATCCGAAGCACTTTATTACATCAGTGCCACTTAAAAATCTTATCTTAATAACCGGTGTATGATCATCAGAACTATTGTAGTTGTAAAATATTTCATGAAATAATACAAAACCTTGTGCAACTAATACCACTAGTGTTCTCAAGTTGGGTTCTAGGATTTAAGCCTCTTGGGTTCTGGTCCTAGCTAGGGCATTGATTTGCTGCCTCACATTTAATTTCTCTGTCCCTCAATTCACCCATCTGTAAAAGGAATATCAAAATCACTATTATAATAATTCCTCACCTCACAGACTTTAGTTAATTATTTGCAAAGGTCTTTGAGAGCCTAAAAAAAAAGTACCACATGAATCCAAGTTATTATTTTATATTTAGCCCAAATATTTGACCTGGACTATTGTCACACGTCTTCTTTCAGGAACTCTTTTTGTCCTTCATGATAACCCTTCATCCCCCTCTTCCCTTACAACAATATATTTTCTTCCATAAACATCTTCATGGTCCTCTGCAGCCAATCATATGACTGAAAAGTACTGGAAAAGTAAGGCAGAACATATCTTTCTCCCCATAAAACAGTGTATCCCGTCTGCACTATCTAAGAAAGCCATTGCTCTGGACCCAAGCCTGACTCATGGCACTATTTCCAAGTGTGAACATCTGTAAGATTGAATATATCCTGTATAAAAAGAAGAGAACTGGAGCTCCCAACAGCCACCCTGTGGCAGGGAGAACCCTAGTCCCAATGTAAGAATAACTGAGTTGTTACAACTTTCCTTAAATGATTTGAAACAAGGTGTTTAGACCATCATTCATCCTCTTGAAGTCGATTTTCACTAAAAGCCATATCTTTTACCATGCTTTCACGCACAAAATACATTGCAAAATCAATGAGTCTTTAGGGTGTGGATCAATGGCATAATTATGGCACTTGGTCTTTACATGAGAACAAACAGTTCTAATTGGTGGCTCAATTAGTCTTAGGATCTTTTTCTCACAGATTTGTTTAATGCGGCTTTTCCCTACCCAGCATTTGTAGATTATATTTTTCGATTCCTTAAAGAGATATCTCTCTTGCTGCATGTTCATTGCTTCTAACTTAATTACAATTCATGGCAATAATGAGGAATATTATTGTATATTAGGCTTTAGCACCATATCTTGTAATTAGTCTGCATGAAGAACCTAGATGAAGTCACTGGGAGTTCTGGGGTCAGACTGGTGGCAGGATATCTATAAGAAACCATAAGAAAAACTCCACTGATTTGACTAGGGTAGGATTTAGGTAAGAGGGAAAAAGTGAACAAAAATCAAATACTATACAGTACTGGAAAAAAAATCAAGCCCAACAATAGAAGATAAGATCACAAATTCCCAACTGGAATATATGCTGGACCTTATTCAATTTTAGCTACAATTATATGCTATGCATTTGCAAGAGATGGTGGCACCAAAGAGAATTAACTAATAAATATCCCCTTACTTTCTGCATGCATGCAAAAAAAAGCACAAAAACCCTCTTTTTAAAAAAAAAAACCTCTACTTTTGTGCAATTTTTTAAAATAAAAATGTTTACGTTTTAAAACTGACATGGAAAATGGTAAGAGCAGCTTGTATTTTCTTCACAGTATTTTAGGGAATGCATTAAAAAAAAACAGTACTAGTTACAAATAAGCTAGTATTAGTTAAAAATAAAAGGCCAGATTCTTTATTGTCTAAGTGGTGCAGAAGGGAGGAAAGAGGCAGAAAAACTGACAGAAAGCCCTGAATGAAGAAGAAGCGGGAGCAGAAACATTATGTGATGCTCCCCCATTCAGTGAGTTCATGGAAACCCCACATCTGATTGGATTGGGGGGGGGTCTGTGACATCTGGAGGACAGCTGACCAGAGGTGACAAGTATTGAACATAAGAACATAAGAACGGCTGTACCGTGTCAGACCAAAGGTCCATCTAGCCCAGTATCCTGTCTACCGACAGTGGCCAGGTGCCCCAGAGGGAGTGAACCTAACAGGCAATGATCAAGTGATCTCTCTCCTGCCATCCATCTCCATCCTCTGACAAACAGAGGCTAGGGACACTATTCCTTACCCATCCTGGCTAATAGCCATTAATGGACTTAACCACCATGAATTTATCCAGTTCTCTTTTAAACGCTGTTATAGTCCTAGCCTTCACAACCTCCTCAGGTAAGGAGTTCCACAACTTGACTGAGCGCAGCATGAAGAAGAACTTCCTTGTATTTGTTTTAAACCTGCTGCCTATTAATTTCATTTGGTGACCCCTAGTTCTTGTATTATGGGAATAAGTAAATAACTTTTCCTTATCCACTTTCTCTACATCACTCATGATTTTATATACCTCTATCTTATCCCCCCTTAGTCTCCTCTTTTCCAAGCTGAAGAGTCCTAGCCTCTTTAATCTCTCCTCATATGGGACCTGTTCCAAACCCCTAATCATTTTAGTTGCCCTTTTCTGAACCTTTTCTAGTGCCAGTATATCTTTTTTTAGATGAGGAGACCACATCTGTACGCAGTATTCGAGATGTGGGCGTACCATCGATTTATATAAGGGCAATAATATATTCTCAGTCTTATTCTCTATCCCCTTTTTAATGATTCCTAACATCCTGTTTGCTTTTTTGATCGCCTCAGCACACTGCGTGGACATCTTCAGAGAACTATCCACGATGACTCCAAGATCTTTTTCCTGACTTGTTGTAGCTAAATTAGCCCCCATCATATTGCATGTATAGTTGGGGTTATTTTTTCCAATGTGCATTACTTTACATTTATCCACATTAAATTTCATTTGCCATTTTGTTGCCCAATCACTTAGTTTTGTGAGATCTTTTTGAAGTTCGTCACAGTCTGCTTTGGTCTTAACTATCTTGAGCAGTTTAGTATCATCTGCAAACTTTGCCACCTCACTGTTTACCCCTTTCTCCAGATCATTTATGAATAAATTGAATAGGATTGCTCTGAGGACTGACCTTTGGGGAACACCACTAGTTACCCCTCTCCATTCTGAGAATTTACCATTAATTCCTACCCTTTGTTCCCTGTCTTTTAACCAGTTCTCAGTCCATGAAAGGACCTTCCCTTTTATCCCATGACAACTTAATTTATGTAAGAGCCTTTGGAGAGGGACCTTGTCAAAGGCTTTCTGGAAATCTAAGTACACTTTGTCCACTGGATCCCCCTTGTCCACATGTTTGTTGACCCCTTCAAAGAACTCTAATAGATTAGTAAGACACGATTTCCCTTTACAGAAACCATGTTGACTATTGCTCAATAGTTTATGTTTTTCTATGTGTCTGACAATTTTATTCTTAACTATTGTTTCAACTAATTTGCCCGGTACCGACATTAGACTTACCGGTCTGTAATTGCCGGGATCACCTCTAGAGCCCTTTTTAAATATTGGTGTTACATTAGCTAACTTCCAGTCACTGGGTACAGAAGCTGATTTAAAGGACAGGTTACAAACCTTAGTTAATCGTTCCGCAACTTCACATTTGAGTTCTTTCAGAACTTTTGGGTGAATGCCATCTGGTCCCAGTGACTTGTTAATGTTAAGTTTATCAATTAATTCCAAAACCTCCTCTAGTGACACTTCAATCTGTGACAGTTCCTCAGATTTCTCACCTACATAAGCCGGCTCAGGTTTGGGAATCTCCCTAACATCCTAAACCGTTAAGACTGAAGCAAAGAATCCATTTAGTTTCTCCGCAATGACTTTATCGTCTTTAAGCGCTCCTTTTGTATCTCGATCATCAAGGGGCCCCACTGGTTGTTTAGCAGGCTTCCTGCTTCTGATGTACACAAAAAACATTTTGTTATTACCTTTGGAGTTTTTGGCTAGCCGTTCTTCAAACTCCTCTTTGGCTTTTCTTATTACATTCTTGCACTTAATTTGGCAGTGTTTATGCTCCTTTCTATTTGCCTCACTAGGATTTGACTTCCACTTTTTAAAGGAAGTCTTTTTATCTCTCACTGCTTCTTTTACATGGTTGTTAAGCCACGGTGGCTCTTTTTTAGTTCTTTTACTGTGTTTCTTAATTTGGGGTATACATTGAAGTTGGGCCTCTATTATGGTGTCTTTAAAAAGCGCCCATGCAGCTTGCAGGGATTTCACTTTAGTCACTGTACTTTTTAACTTCTGTTTAACTAACCCCCTCATTTTTGCATAGTTCCCCCTTTTGAAATTAAATGCCACAGTGTTGGGCTGTTGAGATGTTCTTCCCACCGGAATGTTGAATGCTATTGTATTATGGTCACTGTTTCCAAGTGGTCCTGTTATAGTTACCTCTTGGACCAGCTCCTGTGCTCCACTCAGGACTAAATCTAGTTGCCTCTCCCCTTGTGGGTTCCCGTAGCAGCTGCTCCATGAAGCAGTCATTTAAAGTATCGAGAAATTTTATCTCTGCATTTCGTCCTGAAGTGAAATGTTCCCAGTCAATATGAGGATAATTGAAATCCCCCACTATTATTGAGTTCTTAATTTTGATAGCCTCTCTAATTTCCCTTAGCATTTCATCATCACTATCACTGTCCTGGTCAGGTGGTCGATAATAGATCCCTAATGTTATATTCTTATTAGAGCATGGAATTACTATCCATAGAGAGTCTATGGAACATGTGGATTCACTTAAGATTTTTACTTCATTTGATTCTACATTTTCTTTCACATATAGTGCCATTCCCCCCCCTGCACGACCTGTTCTGTCCTTCCGATATATTTTGTACCGCGGAATGATTGTGTCCTATTGATTGCTCTCAGTCCACCAGGTTTCTGTGATGCCTATTATATCAATATCCTCCTTTATCACAAGGCACTCTAGTTCACCCATCTTATTATTTAGACTTCTAGCTTCTTGAAAAGAAGCTTCTCCTCTTATTTCAACACTAAATACAGATGAACAAGATTTATGGGCAACTGTTTCATTTTGATGGATGCTGAGGGTGTAGAAGCCTTCCATTTTCATCTTATTTATTAAATCTCTATGAAGTAACCTGAGCAGTTACCATTATTTATATGTAACACGGTCGTACCTATCAGTCCCAACTGGAAATTGGGGCAGCATTGTACCAAGCACTGTATGCATACATAATGAAAAGATGGGCCTTGACCCAAAGAGCTTAGGCCCAATGGAAGTTAGGCACCTAAATACCTCTGAGACTCTGGGCCTTACAGTGTAAGTATGTGATGTGAGACAATACACGGGCAGAGCCAGCACAAGGTAACAGGCAGACAATTAGGATTAGCATTGTAAGCAGTGAGTACACTATGCCAGCTGCCTGCTCATTGTCAACTGTATTGGAGGCATCAGGGCAGAGGTGAGTTTTAAGGAAGGATTTAAAGGAAGACAATATAGTGGCTTTGTGGATCTTTATCAGGAGATCCTTTAATGCATGGGACAAAGCACAAAGGTGCTTGCAAGGAAAGTTGTTCAATTTGTTTCTTTTCTTCTATCAGGCTCTGGACACCTTGGCTGTATAACAAAGGGATTCTTACTAGAAGATGAAAGGTGTCTGATGGAATTAGTAGTACTTGCTTTAACTAAGAACAGGTGCTGCACGCTTCTTTCTGAGGTGAGCGTGCCAAATTATTGGATAAATGGTGCTTAAATGTTTCATGAACTGAACCCCTGGAGTTTTATTATGCAATTAATGAGTTTTAGTTAATAAAATATGGTTTTATTATGCAGCAAATATACTTGTACTGTGCAGTGGCCCTTTGGTATTGAGGGTAGCATGAGATTTCAAGATAAGAAGGCATTTTGATGGTGCTGCAAAATAAAACTAAAACACCTGAAAATTAAATAAGAGATCAACAACTATGGCATTCCAAAAGCATTTTGTGCAGTTGGGACCCACTGTAGAATACATTGAAGACCTGTACAAAGATGACAGCTCTATAATCGAGGATTGCCAAATGACACAAATCCAACTGGCAGGACTGCTAACTTTCAGATTTTAGGTAGTTACACTGCCAAAGTATCAAGGCCGAAAATACAAACAGCATTGAAATAAGCATAATAATTATGCATAACACAGTGTTAAAATAATATATAATACTTGGGTTTGGCTGCTTAGACGTGATTATTTTTTACTCCTTCCTGTTTTGAGATTAAGGAGGTAACAACAGGCTATGAAAACAGAACTCTGCTGATAGGGTGTTCCACAGCTCAGTATTCAGCATCAAGAATCCCCTTGTTCTGGCTTTTGAAACACACTGATAAAAACAACGGCAAGAAATGCATTGTTCTCCCTTCAGTTGCCCAGCAATAATTATGATTGGAGCAGATCTAGACATTGTAATCTATGTTTTTTTCACCTTCAATTTATATTACTGCAAACCACACCACCCGGGAACAGTGGTGAAAGTCATACCAAAAAATTGAGCAATATGCTGAATTCCACCTTTTAAGCCAGACAGATCACAAAAAGTACATCACACCAATTCTCCACATACTCTGCTAGGCTCTGCGTTCATTTCTGAGTCTGATTCCAAGTTCTGGTTCTAATTGTTAAGGTTTTAAAAGGACTAGTATCTGGTAACTTAGAGACTCGGGCCAGATTTTCAGATGGTGCCAATCAGTGTACTCCATGAATTTTAATGGAGCTATGCCAGATTACACCAGATGAGGGTATGACTCAGCCCCAGCTGCAGACTTCATTACTGCAGATCATATTGACCAGTTTCGGAACATGATACAAACCCCACCTTTTCACACAAGCTTTCCCTCATTAACAATAGTTCATAACAATAAGTAATATTAGCCAAAATCAAGAGTAGAGAACAGTAAGATTCATTAAAGACAAACGTAGTGCACCCTTCATTTTGAATTTGGCACCTAATAATAAGGTAAATAACTTGTTAAAAAAATCAGTAGATGGCTGAGATGAGAATAGAAGCCAGGTATCTTGACTCCTAATATTGTCCATTAGCCAATCTGTCAGCACATGCCTAGAATGCTAGCTGCAGTGGCAGCATCTCTGTAAATAATTCTCTTAATGGAGATCTTTCATGTTATTACCAAACATGCAATATATGAAACACTCATAATCACACCATAATTTTTCCCAGTAAAAAAACCTCCAAAAACCTCAATAGCACAGTTATACATAGTTAGGGTTGCCAACTTCATAATATTTTACAACTGGACACTCCAGCAGGACATTCTCCTTCCCCACCCCTACCCACTGAGGACTCACCCCTTCCCTGTAGGCCTCACCCTTGCCCCGCCTCTTCCCCCTGAGGCCCCGTTCCTACCCTGCCCCTTCCAACTGAGCCCCCAGCCCCGTTCGCTCCTGTTCCCCCGTCTCCCCTGTCGCTCACTGCTTTTCCCCTCCCACCTCCCTGCCTGGATCAGGAGGGACTTGCCTGCGGAGCCAGGGCTGTGAGCTGCAGCCGCATGACACAGGTAGGAGGCAGTCCCAGCTAAGTAGGGGCTGGCACGGGTGATGACTCAGCGCCTCCCTGCCTCCCCCACCCGCAATAACCGGAGTTTGGGTATTCGGTCAGTAGATCTGACCGGACACGGTCAGGTCCCCTTTTTGACCAGACTTTCGAAAACCGGGCATCTGGCCATTGTACCCGCTAAATTGTGCATCTGAAAAGCAGATCAAATGCTAACACTTGGACATTAGAGAAAATGCTGTACATTCCTGTGTGAGTTTAGGGTGATATAATATTCTTAATTAAAACAATTTAAATATCAAATCAGGGTTATGGTGTTGCATAAATGAACACGCTGATTAGAGTTACTGGAAGACTTCCAATTTTTAAAAGCAATTCAGTTTTGAAGATTGATGCTCTATTTAAAGAAAAAATAGGGGCGGGGGATTAGTCCACACTACACAGAACTACAATATAAAGAATTTATGGTGTGACATACACATTAAATCATAGTACAATAGGTTTTAATATTTAAAATCTTTGTGTGCAGTGTAGAGTAATTAAAACTGTCGTACATTTTTATTTTAGTGTTCAGTGAATCAAAAGAACACTGCTATAAGACACTGCATCAGCCAGTAGTAATGCAATGCCACCACATGAGTTCTGGGTGAGATCCTGGCTCCATTGAAGTCAGTTGCAAAACTCCCATTGCCTTCAACTGGGCCAGGATTTCACAGGAAGTGTCTAGCTGGCTCTTGGTTTATGCCATTTTTGTGGAAAACATCTGGAAACACATCTGGATCAAGTGGATAAAACCCTCCTATACAAGCCCATGAACAGCAACACTATTTTGCTATACGTCTTAGGAACCATTAATAATAAATGTTGATGTATCACTTTACATTCTCCAAGTGCTGCATTAACTAATTAATCCTCACAACACTGCTGTGAGGTGGAGTGTTATCCCTGGTCATTTTACAGCTGGACAAAGCTGTCATACAGAGGGTGTTCGTAATTTCCCCCAAAGCTGCACAGCAAACCAATGGAATATCTGGCACTAGAGTTCAGGAATTCCTGGCTCACACTCACATGCTTCATTCCAAGACCATGCTGCCTCTCACTGATCACACATCCTAACAAATGGCATAGTATGATGCTCACCAGAATTCTTTGTTCATGGAAAAGACCAATATAACCTGGAACCGCTCCACTCCCTTTCACTATACAACCCATATGGAAGCAAAGCAGTGGGAATTAGGGATCTGAATAAGGAGAGGGTGGAGGTCACTGGGCTTGGGAGGTTATTCAGTAGGAGTCAGCATGTCAAAAGGCATGAAGATGAGAATGCAAGAAGGAAGGGGAGATTGAGACTGGCAAGCTGGGGACTGGGAACAAGGTAAGAAACATGATCCAAGATGTGGGGTGGGGAGGGGAGAAGCTGAAGATGAGTAGAGACATTTAAACTTGATGTAGTGGGCAAAGGAAAACAGCAGAGGGATTCAAAGAGAAGGGTGAGAGGTCAGAATCTCAAGGATATGACCTGACTCGCGAGTGAGCGATGCTAGATTCTGATACCTGCAAATGTAACAGTATCCCTTTCAGTACTAAACCTGATCATTTTTTTTTCATAAAGACAACAATGTGAACAACAATTTCAGGTCAGGAAAAAATTAGCCTGATGGAAATATGGTTTCAGTGATACCTGAGATTCAAGATGAAGGTGGGTTGCCGAACTGTCTCATTATTGTATGTATCTCAAGAACAAAACAGCTACTGTAGTAGTTATGAAACTATAAATTAAAACAACTTGAAAGACCAAATGAAAAAGGTGGCCATTATTAGCAAATTCCACGGGGGCGGTTTTGCCTACATTCTGCAAATGTATGCGATACTCCATTTACACAACCTATTGTTCAAAAAGAAACATTTTTGTACAGCAACGCATTCCACGCAAAGAAAAATAACCCCACCATGGTCTGAGAGCATGCCATGAAGGTGACATGTTCAGCCTCTTACGTCTGCTGCTCTGTGCAAGCAAAGCAACTTATGCTGACTCACTCATCAACAATATCAGCCAAAAACTCCTATCTTCATGCCCTTTCAATTCACAAAAAAAGAGGTGACTCATGTTGGATGAAGAAAACCAGAATGAAAACCTTATAGCCACACATTTTATTGGCTGATATCAGAGAAGGTATTTCTAATAGTAATATTATACAGCAGATCACCTTTCAAACATCTTAAGGAGCTTTATAAATAAACATGTAATACAAAGCAGGTGCCTGTCACAGGTCGCTTGCTGACTGACGCATTTAATGTTCATGTTCCCGGGGAGCGGGACTATTGGAGTTGATTATCAAGGGTGCTAAGCAGCCACAACTCCAGCTGAAATCAATGGGAGCTGTATGTACACAGCATGTCTGAAAGTCAGGCCTCTGAAGTTTGGTACATTCATTTATTATGGGCCAACCCTCCCAATGTAAACCAGGCAGTCATGCTAGATGCAAGGCTGCCAATCTGGAAAAAAGAAGGCCATATAAGAACATAATAATGGCCATATGGGGTCAGCCCAATGGTCCATCTAGCCCAATATCCTGTCTTCAAACAGTGGCCAGTGCCAGATGCTTCAGAGGGAGTGACCAGAAGAAGGCAATTTTGAGTGATGCATCCGCCTGTTATCCAGTGCCAGCTTCTGGCAGTGAGAGGCTCAGGGAAACCCGGAGCATGGGGTTGCATCCCTGACTATTTTGGCCATTGATGGACCTATCCTCCATGAAGATATTGAATTCTTTTTTGAACCCAGTTATGCTTCTAGCCATCACAACATACCCTGGCAATGAGTTCCACAAGTTGACTGTACACTATGTGAAGAAGTACTTCCTTTTGTTTGTTTTAAACCTGCTGCCTATTAATTTAATCAGGTGATCCCTAGGTTTTGTATTATGTGAAGGATTAAATAACACTTCCCTACTCACTTTCTCCACACCACATGATTTTATAGTCCTCTATCATATCTCCCCCCCCCGCAACGTCTCTTTTCTACAATGACCAGTCCAAGTCTTTAATCCCTGTTCATATAAAAGCTGTTACATGCCCTTAATTGTTTTTGCTGTCCTTCTATGTACCTTTTCCAATTCTAATATAACTTTTGTGAGACGGGGTGACCAGAATTGCATGTATTATTGTAGGTGTGGGCATACCATGGATTTACATAATGGCATTATTATATATTTTGTTTTACTACCTATCCCTTTCCTAATAGTTGCTAACATTCTGTATGGGTTTTTTGACTGCCGATGCACACTGAGTGGATTTTTTCAGCCACAATGACTCCAAGACCTCTTTCTTGAGTGGTAACAGCTAATTTAGATCCCATCATTTTGTATGTGTAGTTGGGATTATATTTTTCAGTGCAGATTATTTTACACTCACCAACATTGAATTTCATTTGCTATTTTATTGCCCAGTCACCGAGTTCAGTGAGATCCCTTTGTAACTTTTCACAGTCAACTTTGGACTTAACTATCTTGAGTAATTGTGTATTATCTTCAGATTTTGCCATCTCACTGTTCACCCCCTTTTCCAGATCATTTATGAATATGTTGAACAGCACAGGTCCCAGTACAGCTCCTTGGAGGATTCTGCTATTTGCCTTCTCCATTGTTAAAACTGACCATTTATTCCTACCCTTTGGTTCCTATCTTTTACTCAGTTACTGATCCATGAGAAGACCTACCCTGCCTTTGGTGAGGGGCCTTGTCAAAGGCTTTCTGAAAGTCCAAATATATTACACCCACTGCATCACCCTTGTCCACATGCTTGGTGAATCCGTCAAAGAAAAATAGATTGGTGAGTCATGATTTCCCTTTCCAAAATCATGTTGAATCTTCCTCAACATATCATGTTCATCTATGTGTCCGACAATCTCCTTCACCATCCTGGTCTGGTGGTTCCTACTGATATACTCTTATTGTTCAAGCATGGAATTTCTATCCATAAAGAGGCTATGGTACAGTTTGAGAGCCTCAATTCCATAAAAGGTCATATGAGCTTACTAGTGCTATTTATCAGATTTTAGTCAAGACATTTTAAAAAAAGAAGTTTACCAGGTTGGTAAGCATTAAAATGATATTTTGAATTTCCCTGGTACATGCTGCTGCCTATGACACAACATAGTTGCCAATAGACAGTTGTATGTTGCACTAAGGCAGGGATCGGCAACCTTTGGCACGCGGCCCATCAGGGAAATCCACTGGGCTGGGACGGTTTGTTTACCTGCAGCGTCCGCAGGTTCGGCCGATTGCAGCTCCCACTGGCCGCAGTTCGCGTTCCAGGCCAATGGGGGCTGCAGGAAGCGGTGCAGGCCAAAGGATTTGCTGTAGTGATCAACAGGATGGCCCATTTCAAACAGTTGACAAGAAGGTGTGAGTAGCAGTGGGGGAAAATTACTACTCACACCTTCTTGTCAACTATTTGAAATGGGTCATCCTGATTATCACTACAAATGTTTTTTTCTCCTGCTGATAATAGCCCACCTTAATTGATTAGCCTCGTTAGAGTTGGTATGGCAACACCCATTTTTTCATGTTCTCTGTGTATATATATCTTCCTACTGTATTTTCCACTGCATGCATCTGATGAAGTGGGCTTTAGCCCACGAAAGCTTATGCCAAATACATTTGTTAGTCTCTAAGGTGCCACAAGTACTCCTCGTTCTTTTAGAGGATTTAGTTCTCGTACAGTAAAATAATCTACAAGAGCAATATCTCTCCTCTCTCAGGCGAAATATTCCAACCTTCATTTTATTTCAGCTTCTTTTTGACCAAGAATGCTATTGCTTGATTAAGTGCTGACATCATACTCAGTCCTTATATAAAACACAATGCCAGAATCTTAGTCATGGTGATGGGTGCATTGTAAATACACAGACTTCCAATACATAAGGACTTCATAATCTGAAAGACAGGCAAACAACAGAGTAAAATGCTGTGGTTTACGCAGAGGATGATGGCAACTTGTTTAAATAAAGTGAAAGTGATAAGGGTGTTCTTGCCAGGGTGTTCTTGCCTTCTGAGTTTGAAGGCTTTTGGCAAGAAGTGGATTTTCAGCAGCAGTTTAAAAGACCAAAGAGAGGGTGGAAGTCTGAATCACAGAAATAGGAAGGCTGTTCCATGGTTAGGAAGAACGCACAAAGATGAGAGGCACTTGGATACTATGCTAGTGGGTGCCAATAGAACTGAGGGAGCCTGAGAGAAGGACATGAAGGGAGTGGTGAGGTTGTCACAGGTGGAGCTCAGGGTGTGAGATGCAAATGAAATGAGCATAGACGTCAGCAGAAGGCAGTTAGATGCTTTTGTGAGAGTAGTAGGGATGGTTGGAAAATGGGAAGTGAGGGGGGTTCCCCACAGAAAATTTCTACAAAAACATTTTTTTCATTTGCACCAAATGTTTCTGTGAGAAAAATCTTTACTTTTTGTAAAAACAAAACAAAACAAAACAAAAAAACTAAAAAGCTGAAAATCACAAATTTCTCAGTATTTTGTTTACAACAAAAAAAGAAAGCGGACTCTTTCCCCAAAATTTTTTGTTTAGTTGAAAAATCAATTTTCTGTTGGAAAAAAGTTTTACTGGAAAATTTTCAGCCAGCCCTAAGGAGTAGTTTCAAGAGAATGGGGAAAGTGGAAGCCAGAGCAGAGTTGAAGGAGAGAAAGATATATCCTTTAGAGGTACAGCTAATGAATAACCTCCTACACACCTCAGTCCCAGTAACCTATATCAGCAATCTTCTTCTTTCTTGCCGTCTTCCCTATTCATGGGCAGTGAGTTTTATAGCCTTCTTCCAAAACTCATGATTGTATGCAAATTGGTCTTTCTAACGTCCACTGATGTCTTGCATCCACAATCATTGCAAGGGCCATCCTACCAATATAACTCTCAGATCTCTGCTGGACATGTCCATACCAATGTAGCCTAGCCTTTCTCAAGTTGTCTTCAATTGGGGCAGCCTGCATTAGGCCCCTCACCATATCACCATCTTCATTTCAGAAGTGGAGAGCATTCTGATTTTTTTTCTTGTGGCAGGCCAAGTCTCTGTTCGGTATGCTAAGATGGGTCGAACTACATTTTATGCACTCTATCTGTTAACTTTATTGGCATCTTGTTATCACAGAGACCTGGGGACAGCTCCTGCCATTTTCACCAAGCAGTTTTGTTACAGCGCTGGACATCACTGAGGAAGGCACCATTGTCAGCAACCACTGATCCCAGGTATTTAAATTCTTTCACTCTTCTAAGCTCTCTGCCTGGAATATCTTTTATTGTGGGTCCTCCTCCCTCAGTTATCAAAGCCTCAGTCTTAACAATGTTTCCTCTAAGTCCCACCTGGTCAAAACTGTGTTGCCACTGTTCAAAGTTGGTTTGCTGGGTCTCACAATCCTCCACACATATCACTAAGTCATCAGTGAACAACACATTCCAAGGCGGCTCCGTTTGTAATATTCTCACTTATCACATCCATGACAACTGCAGACAAAAAAGGGTTTAGTGCTGACCCCTGAGGCAGGCCAATTTATACTGGAAATTTTCTGCTGTAGCCCCATTTGGTTTTGACTACGGTAGTCACTCCTACTAATAAAGACAGCTGAAGAACTTCTACCTGCAAGGAAGCTTAGCGATGAAGGGGAGATAGTGGGATTGAGTGAAGGGTTAAGAATAGGGAAAAGAGCATCATCCCCGAAGGCAGAGTGAAAGGTGCCAGAAGACAGAGAGTTGTTGGAAATAAGAGACTAGGAAGGAATGAGAGAGGTATAAAGGGAAGTCAGCAGGCAAGATGGGACAGCCAGAGATAGGAGGCTTCAGATTGGACAAAGGGATACAGGAAGCCAGAATTAAAGAGGGCGAGAGCAGTAGATGAAGGGTTCCTTCCAGATATTGTACCGGATGCCTTTAAAGAAGTTGCTCAAAGAATTACTCATAAAATATATATAGTGAAACTAGGAATTTATTTGAATCATTAAATTCATTTTACTTAGAACATAAAACAATTGTTTCATTGGAACGATTTTCTGTCAAGTCCCTATATTAGAAAAGCTAATGAATAACCCACTGTGTTACAAATCTCTCATCCCCCACAATAATCTACATCAGCAATCACTGCTAATAAAAGAGGTCGGGAAAACATCTATTTTCAGGGAAACTATTATCATGGCAAAGTTACTCAGCACAATTTAAATATTAAAACCAAAACAGAAAAGGAATTTTAAAACAAACAAATTGCACATTGCTCAGAGCCAAATGTCTCCAAATCAAGGCAACTATTAATGTTATGAGGAGATACACTGTTGGTCTCTTAAATTATTCCAACCTATTTGCATTTGAGCTTGCAAATGCTCTGCACTGGGGTCCACATCAAAGAAAGAAAGAAAGAAAGAACATTTTCTGTTATGATGTGAACAGATTCTGAATAAAACTGTTTGATTCCTGAAGCATTACATATCTCCATTATTAAACAAACACATGCATAAAATAAAAGCACTAAAAGAGCTAAAACAAGTACCCAGTACAGGAAGCAGAGGGATCAGTCCTCAGCCTTGGGTTCAGGATTCTTTGAGCTGCTGCAAAGCAAGCAGAAAGCTAACCTGCCAACTGAGTATTTCTCCTGACAGATAGGAATTCTTTGAATGGCAGAGATTATTAGTTATTATTTGTATTATGGTAGCACCTCAGGACCCCAGTTGAGATCAGGACCTCGTTTTGCTAAACACTGTACAAACACAGAGCAAGAGACAGTACCTGCCTTGACTGTAAACATCATTCACTCCCCCACTCCACATAGTGGGTGTATATTGGTGGCGAGGTGATATGACATAATAATAATAATAATTAATAATACCTAGTTCTGATATAGTGCTTGTCATCAGTGGGTCTCAAAGCACTTTACACAGAAGGTAAGTATCATTATCATCAATTCATAGACAGGAAAACTGAGGCACACAAAGATGAATTGATTCATCTAAGCAGGCTAGTGGCAGCGCTGGGATTAGCACCCAAGTCTCCTGCGACCCAGTCCAGTGCTCTAGACACTAGGCCATAGAAGTGGGAGCAGGTAGGACAAATTGTACGGTGATACTCAAACACCACAGCAGTTTCTGTACAATCACAACAGCCAGCATAATTTAAAACAAGCCTTAATTCCAGTCCCTAGCTAGCCCAGGCTCAAGAAAGTGGAAAGGTGGTTTAGAGTTATCTTTCCCCCACCACAACTTTTTCAGCTGTGTCAACTGTGACCCAGAAGCAACTGTGGTTCCAGCCCAGAAATTTAAAAAAATTCCACTGTGATTTTCTGCTTCCAAGAACATTGCCACGATAAGAATGTGTAACACTGGCTACACCTCTAGCATCTAAATCTAGAGAATATTATCCGGTATCAAAATAGTGCCCGAGGTCATTCATACTGCTCCGAGAACTCCTTCAGAATTGGAAACCTAGCAGTCAGGCTTGTTTAACAATTCAAACAGCGTGAAATAGCCAGAAGGTGTGATTTCTTTAGATTAATAAAGAATAACCCAAAGGACTCTAGAGTCAAAACTAAAGAAACAGTCAAAGCTTCAGCGCTCCATCTCATCAGACTTTTGACAGTACATCCTGAGAGAGACTATTTTATCTTCAAAGTGACAGAGTCTGAATTTTGTTCACTGAACCAGAAATGTTGTGCAGAGCCAACACTGTGGTTATGTTACCAGTGCTGAAATACATTTTAAATACTGGCAGGATGATACTGACCTCAGAAGGCATGGTATCTTTCAAGTATATATATATATGTATATTGCCTTCTATCAAAAGAGACATCTGTATGAATAATTAAAACCTGTACGTGCCAACGTCATCCCTGGTGAAACTCCACTGATTTCAGTGGACTTGCACCAGGGATGGAACTGGCCCAATGTATCTACTTACATCTAGTACTCCAGGGCCCTCAATGTGATTTATGTACAGTTACAGGTAGAACAAAGTCAAGAGAGCTTTTTGACTAAATGGACTATTAAATGTGGAAGTCAAATCACAAGGCATCTACCATTCTGTTTACTCTTTTAACCCATGTGCAGATTTTGCACCCATCCTTTTTTCTCTCCCAACAGTTTCTGAAAGTTTTTGCCCCCATTCTAAAGTTCATTCCCTGTTTTTTGTCTTTCTCATTGTTCTTCTTCTTCAGAAACCCTTTGGGTGGGTGCAACATCCTAGTGGCAGTTCAGCATACTGCCACATGGGAGAGCTGTGTACAGGCCCTAAACATTGTTATGTGCTCCTAGGTTGGTAGATGGTAGAATCATTGCAAAACACAGTATATTACGTTCCTGGCATGTGGTATTATTCAGGCACTTTTAAACCACATTTGTCAGTAAATAATATAAAAATAAACAATGGTTACTGACTGGAGCTCATTAGAAGTAATTTGGAAATGAATTTTTAGCTGAATTTTATAGCATAATTACAGCTCAGTTCATGCCTATACAGTTCATGAGACTGTTTTAAGAACTTTGGCCCAATTTCAGTAAGGCAATTAAAGCAAATGCCTAATTTAAAGATAAAATCAATGGGAGTAGTGAGTACTCCCAGGCTTAAAGTTAGTCATGTACTTAACTACCTTGATGAACTAAGGTCTTAGCAAGGGAAAATACAGACATTCTCTAAAAATCCCACTTGTAATTCTCTGGCCTACTCTTCGAAAAAGAGCAATTTCTAATTATCAGAATTTAACAATCAACAGCATCACTCAGCACCTGTGTAATATAAAACCTAAGTGTACACATTCTTCTGGACTGCTATATGTTATGCTGGAGAGACCATATTAAGATGTCCAAAGTTTGGGAGACTAGAGAAAGTTTGGAAGGTTTCATTCCCAAAGGTCCCCACACTCACCAAGTTTGGGTGAAGATGCTTCATAGTTAGATCCTATATAGTTAGGCATTTCTAGGGTGTCCATCACAGAGTAACCCAAGTGCCAAATACAGACTTAATTGTACAACTAATTGTCCACAACACATGATCTCTTTCAACCCATGATTTAGCTGCAGACCTTCTCTTTCTTCTCCTCCTCAAGCCAGCCTCTGTTATCATGGGAAGGCGTGTGAGAAAAGGCATGTACTCTGTAGATGGCCAAGTCCAGGCTCAACCTGATTTCTTCCCATATGGAGCTCTACAACTGGCCCCTTCGACTACGAACATGCTGAGTGTTCCACTCTGGTCTCCATCACTGGTTGGGTTTCCACTGAGCACAGTGGCCTTTAAGGTTGTTAGGCCCTAAACCACTAGCAGACTGTAAGATGTGGATAGGACCATGAATTTGACCCAGTGTCAAATACAAGAATTGGTGCAATGTGCTATATCATTTGTCTTTCTTGCTCTACAAGGCAGGTTGCTGTGCATGTGATTTTTCACATAGATGTCACCTTACTGCCCAGATGGAATGACAAGCAGTAATTTGAACCTGGGGGTAACGAAAGCACCATTCAAAGTGTTTGGGTTCTGCTCTGGCCCATTCCTAGACTGTTTTTAATCACATTTTTTGCATTTGCCAAAATAATATGCTCACCTTCTGTTTTATGCAAGTTGCTGTCAACACATTTCTAGGTTTATAACCAATAGAACACAGCACCAGCTATCAGAGGTAAATAGACACACTATGCTAGACTACCCTAAACTGCTGTATAGGTTGTCTCGTTTAATGAATAATGGATCACAAGTACAAGTCTATTTGGAAATTCTCCAGCAAGTCATTCCCTTGCCCTCAGTGACAATACTACTGGGATAACAAGTTACAGCCAACAATGTCACTGAGATCAAAACAGTCTTAAATAATGTTGACTTCTGTATGTTCAGTCAGAACATCAGCTTCTAGAAACAATGAACTGTCACTTAACAAGAAATTGACCTATTTCAGGGTATCAGATCTTTCTTAAGCAAACAACCCAGCGTCTCCAATGAAAACTGTCAAATATAGATACGGACACATTGCAGGTGAAGATTTCTGTAAAAAATACAGAAATGTAATGAAAAACATGGCCTCAGTATTGAATATCCCTTGCTATTATTATTTAAGTGGCAAAAATGTATTCTGCATTGTACAGGACACAAAACAAGCCTCGCCATGAGGCAGTAGCAATGGAAAAGGAATGTTATAGTTTATTTAGAAATGCCAGATGTCCAACAGAACTTACTCCTCATCATCCTGGCTCATCAATGATGCCTGCCTCATTCACCGGCTCCCATAACGCTATGTCTTCACTACAGACTTCTGCCAGCATAGCTATGTGAGTCAGGGATGTGAAGAAGTAGGATCTCTGACTGACGTCGCTGTGCTGGCAGAAGTCCCTAGTATAGATGCAGGTATACTGACAGAACTGCACTGTTTCTATATATATTGTCTGGTTCGGGGGTGGTGGAATAAACTAATCCAACAACATTGCAGCTTCACCAGTTCAAGTTGCATCCATACGAGCAGTGCTTTAAGCGGTGTAGTATGCCAATAAACCTATGCAAGCAAAGCACTCTGAATGTAGGCATGGCGTAAAGACTCTTAACACTATCTTCCCCAACCCTTCCACCCCTCCCTGGCTTGGATAAGCAATACTCCCCCTACAACTTCCTCTCCTTCTTGGCTGGCACATAAAGAGTTTCCCCATCCTATTTCAGTCTACTTTAACCACTGGCCCATCATTCTATGGGATTAATTGTGGAGTTAAGTGCAACCCAATGTGAGTAAGGATGTCAATATCTGGCCACTGGTAATGAGAGTATGAGTTCACATAGGCTAACATGAAGGTTCTAAATCCATTAACAATGTTTATTTATATATACAGAGCTATGTGGAGAAGGCAAAACCATGGCCATAGGTTGAAAGGATCAGATGAGGACTTAACTAGTGATCTGTCTTTTTTAGGCTTTATTGGTTGTATATGCACTTGAGTAGCAACCTCACCGGCTTTTTAACAACGTTTTTTGTTTAGGAAATGCATCTTTGCCTTTTTTTTCCCTAACCTGGAAGTCTCTCTTTGGCTTGGCTAGATTTTTGACAAAGATAACAGCTTACTGCCAAATAAAAAAATCAGAAATGTAATATATGTTAAAAGAGACTATGGAAGTTGCAAAAGTTGCTAGTTCGGTAAAAATGGAAGAAGTTAAAATTACAAGATTACTTGCCTGGTCCTAGAGAACATCACCCAAAAAGGTATCTCTCCCCTCCAACCCTTGCAAGTAAACACCATACCTAATACTCAATGGCCACTGATGAGTTTCTCAAGCCTCAATAAATATTTTAAAATATCTTCCTTCGATATAATGAGCTGTCAAGTCTTTATTATTATTATTATTTGGGAAATTAGATAATAAATCCAGATCCAAATAATGCTATTTCAACTAGCCTAGTTTTCAAACCAGCATTTGCTTCCTAAGGTTTATGTGGTATGGAGAACAATGGCAATAGAACTGTATAATATTAACTTCTCCAACCAACCACATATAGAGTATATTTGAGGATAATTAAATTTATCTTGGGATTCTACAAGGTAATTCTTTTTTCACATTTTCTATCTAAACAATATCTCCCCAGGCCATCAACATAAATAAATGTATTCACACACCTAAATTATGTATTACATTCTTTAGACTGATTTACACAGGAAATTATAGATGAAGCCAACAATATAAATGGCCTGTTTTGAGGTTTTGTGCTAAATTCCATAGGTTTATCACTTGAGAGGTGTGGGGTCCTTTTTGCCATACTTATTGGCACTAAGCTCAGAGAGTTAATTTCTGACCACAGCACTCTGCACTCTACAGCAGACACCTCAAATGGCAAATTATTTCCTTCTCATCTCCTCGACCTCTACATATCAAATATTTTCATCTTACATCACAGTAACATCAGGGCAAAGCTCAGGTTAGGCCTCACTGAATGTAAGTTCAGACCTCTAGTGGCAGAAATTTACTCGTGTCCACGTTGATAATACATATATTTTTAAATTGGCACACAAAACGTGAGTGGGTGTACAGTGAGGAGGAAACAATCTCCACAGATTCCGAGTGTGGACAGGATTCTCCATGTGTAGAATTCTCCCTTCTTTGAATAGTATTGGGAGGGCAACTGCCTCTGTGGTACTTGTGGCCCTATCCCTAGACCATACGATAGCCCTCCGTGGTCCAGGGATTCACATGTGGGCACAGGGCAGGTGAGTGAGGGCTGGAGGCTTGGACTGGAGGATGAACTTCGACCTGCACAAGACCTCACAGGGAAATTAAAAATTCATGATGCTTAAGGCAGCCCACTGCTCCCACATTCTCAACTGTGTATGTGTGAAAGCGGGAGAAGGGGCCTCCAAGGCCAATTCAGAGGCACAGGTGAGCCTCCACGTAGTTGACTTTGTGTATGTTGGGTAGATCCATGACTTCTGGGGTCTGAGTAACCTACTCATTCTGTGGGGTAGGGGAGAGTAATCCAAACCCACTGGAACAATTTGGGGAGAACTCACTGATGAGAATGTTTTTTCCCTTTCTCCCTGTCACAGGGTGACTGGCTATGAAGTGGGAGCTGGGGCCAGTACATCTGAACTAATTACCTGACTGATTAAAAGGAAGGTACCGGCGCTTTGTAAGGGGCTGAGCCTCCTAGAAAGGGATTTTTAAGTGTAACTAACCCCAGCTACAGAGGGAATCAGGAAGGAAAATACATACAGTTGGGAGGTCCATGAGGCAGCCCTGGAGCTGGAGAGAGCTGGCAGAGCTAGGGCTGAGCTCCTAAAACAAGCAGTTTGGTAAGCCTTCAAGGAGCAGCCTGACAATCAGAGAGGCTTCAGCCCAGGAAAAGGGTCCTAGGAATCCCTATGGCTCCCAAACTAAGACAGCTGGGGAAGTAGCTAGGGAGGCTGAGGTTTATGTTTGGTTGTGGATGATTTAAGATGCCTCAAGGGGAGGAACTGTGTTTGCTCAGAGAGAGACTGCGAGAGACTTCATTTGTCCCACTGAGAGGTTCAGAAAAGAGACTAAGTTTTAGTCATAATGTGCTATAAACTAGCCCCAAGATGGGGTTTATTACATGACTCCAGTCCTCATTGTATGTTGAAGAGCCTGGGGAGAAAGTAAACACAACACAGGCACTGCTGAGCCAGCACTGACCAGTAGGGGGTGCTGCAGAACAGACCTACACATTTACAAGTGGTAGTAGGACTGGAATCCCAAGTCCTCTTTCAGCAAAGTAGTGAGTTACCCATGGCCAATAGAGGACGCTTGGCTATGGCGGGAGCTAGCAGACATGTGATTGGCCCCTGAGCCAGGGGAACTGCAAAGGTCTGTGAAGAAGCTCGTGGAAATGGAGGGAGTCTTGCAGCTGGTGACAAGGTTGCAAGAGCAGCACAGGGTGGCACTAGGTCAGCAGAAGCAGCTACCACTCAGACTACACCGGACAGTAGCTAGAGACTTTACAGGCCTTAGGGACACCAACTTGTTGGGAAATCCGATGGTTGGGTGGGGAGCCCCTGGCAGGGGGGTGGCAGAGAAGGGCTCCTGGGTGTAAGTTTGGGGATACAGTTTGTTTTATATGTGGAGAAGTAGGTCTCTTAAAGCTACAGAAAGGGCCCGGGGGCCAGGTGTGCAAAGGCAAAACCCCACGGTGTCTTGGAAGAAGGTGGAAGTCCCATCTGGGGTGAGTCTTCCTATTAGGCTGACAGGAACGTTCAATGGAGGGTTCAACAAGAAACTGTGTTTGCCCCACTGAGAGGCTGGGAAAATAGACTATGTTTGTTATTATGTGCTAATAAACTAGCCCAAGATGGGGTTTACTACATGACTCAGGTCCCGATTGTATATTTAAGAGCCTGGAGAGAAAGGAAACAGAGAACAGGCCCCACTGAGCTTCCAGAGACCAGTAGAGGTCACTGTAGAGCAGACCTACACATTTACATCCCCCATCTTGCCAGGCTTTTCCCATCTCCTCCACCTCTCAACAAATATTTAATCACAGACAGGTCACACTATACCAAGACTTCATAACTTTTACAAAATACATGACAGTATACTTCCTAGTACTATAAATCAGTATAATCAAAGTTGCAGTTGCCAAATAAATTATGTATGCTTTCTTATGCACTATTCTTCATATTTTTATTGTCTGTTCACTTCCACTACCTGCTAATACACACAGGGTGAAATCCAACCCTGTATGAAGGAAGCAACACAAGGCCTATGCATTGCTAAAGTCCTATGTTAAGAATGTAAGTGGGACTTAAAAGGCCTGAGCTGGCCTTTTGCTCAGAGTGAAATTTACAAAAAATTCAATATTTCACAACATATCACAGTAATTTGTCCAAACTCAGAGTGCAAGTTGGCATTTTCTGAATTTTGATTCATCAATAAAAAATAGGATAAATTTTTCACAAAATTATTTTTTTCGGTTTCTTGACCAGCTAATCTCATGAGGTTTTCCTTCATATTAAAAGTGTATTACCATGCATTCTGATACTTGTAGAGAGTGCTGGCAGTTCCCCATTCCTTAAATAGAACACGGTGCAAAGATTTTCATCAGCCATCATCTTTAACATCTAACTCTTTTCTACTTCCATCCATGCGAAGTGTTAGCCTAAGCAGTTTGTGGACTGTGGACCAAGGAATGGACTAGATTAGTGTTTTTCACCCCTCTGGGGTCACTCTAGGCAACAAAGGGGGTTATGAGGTGTTGAAAATTTTATTACAATCTAAATCAAAGAAAATCTCACTCCCACAACAGAATTCTCTGTAAACCTCCCAAAACACACAGGCAAATAAATTGTATAGGCTTATCATTGTTATCATTTGTACATTTTTTTACTCTTACCTTTATAGTAAATGTAAGCGGGGTGATGACAATTTTTTATTTTGAATTTCCTCAAAAGATTGAGGAACACTGGACTAGGTGATCTGGAGGTGGATACGATCATCTAATAGGAGTTTTCCATCACTAAGTTATGATGATGCTGTAATTCCCCTCATACACTACAAAGATATTTAAATGATGTGTGAAATTACTGATGACAGATTCATTAAGGGCCTGATCCAAAGCCCACTGAAGTGAATGGGAGTCTTTCCATTGACCCCAATGGTCTTTGGATAAGTTTCAGAATGTTTTGAATCATTTCTATCAGAATTTTGGATGTGTCAGAACTGATCTATAATACAAAGGAAAATGATTTGGAACAAATGTGATGAAACACACAAAGCCTAAGTTTAATAAGCATAGATGTATGAAGATACAGCTGTTTTTACACATGTAATCAACATTTAATGAACCACGCATAATTCTACATTTAGATTCAAAACATTTTTGTCTGAAAAAGAATAAAAAATTAACCTTACATATTGAAGCAGCCTTTGGAAAATATTTTCCTTTTCAGTGATAAAAAGAATGTTTTCACTCTTGTGATCTATAAAATTAAAGATATCTAGATTTTGGAAATAGAGTTTTGATTTATTTAGACACTAGGAACTGCCATGTTGGTCAGGGATACCCAACCCTACTCTATTATTAAATTTCATATGCAATATAAAAATTATAGTACTTACACAAGCTGCGATAAAGTGCTCTGGTTTTCATTATGGATGTCAGATCGAACATTCTCATGTAACAAAATATTACATCAGAGCACGTTAGAGCCAAGAATGTAAGGCTAGGAATCAGAAAAAGAAGTTTAGTCTCATACTGGGCTATCTATGCTTATGTTCTGTACCTGGTGTTTTATTTTCTGACTGCTCCAAATATAATACTCTTCAGGGCAGCAAGAATTAGAAGTAAATTCACATCTCCTTGCACAAACAGAAGTGAGGTTTTACCACTTCATCGATCAAGTATGTAAAGCATAACTAGACAAAACATAGAATAAAACACTCCAGAAATGAAGAATAATATTCTGATTCTTCAATGTTACAAGAGGATGAGTGCCACAGCCTCCATCAGCTGTAAGTCACAGGGGCCAGGGTGTCAAACAGAACTACAAGGACTTAACATACCTTAAATACATAGGGTCAGATTGATATACATCAGTGTAGCTCTACTGAAGACAATTTATATCAACTGAGAATTGGGCCCGTCTTAGAAAACAGAGCTGTAAATCATAGATCACTGAACAATAGCATCACAGCTGTTGATACTAAATACAGTGGCAGTCAAACTCTGGTAACTTAAGGCAAATCTAGAATGAGTGGTATTGAAACTAGGAAATTTCTGAGTAGGGACAGAGATAAAAGCACAAGAGCCGGGGGATTAAGCTGAGGAAAGTGGCCACAGAAAGTGATTGAAAGGTTTCTTCCAGTCCAGTACTATCACAGTTATATTACAGGAAAGGACAAGAGGTAAAGTGAGCCCCAGACAATTTAGTATATGGGGGCCTGGAGTGGTGGAAGAAGGCTCTTTCAGATGAGAGCTTGAAAACTAAGGACCTATTTGTTCTGCATGGAAATGAAAGATGCAGGGGAATTTTTTAGAAGAATAAGAGATTGTTCCAGTGTCCTTGGCCACAAAATTCTCCCCATTGCTGTGCAATGCACTGTGTCTTTCATCCCAGAGATGGCTGCATTTCACTGGTAGTAAATGTATGCAGCTTATGAAGTCCTTAGGAATGTAAAGTTCTATTATTAATAAAATTATCACGCTTACAATGATGAGCAGAGAATATGTGAGTTTGGGGTTTGCTCCATTGTATCTAGCTCAATATGTTATGCCTGGCTTTTTTCACTCATCTCCTTGGTGCTTTTGTTAGCTGGCAGCTGAGACCAGTTCAGAGCTCAGCAATGAGAAAGCCTAAACTGTAGGTTGCATAAACTGTTGCATACCTACCCTTGTGCTGTAAAATCGGTAGGAAGGTGTCCAGAGGGACTATGTTCACTTGGGAAGATTTTCCTGCAATATTCCCTCAGGGAACCACATAGGATGCCTTAAAATCCTGTGACTTTCGGGGATTAACTAGAAAAGAAAGCTGCAGTTCGGTAGTATGCCAGCCCCTCTGCTTCCTCCTGCTCCATCGTTCCCCTAGCCGGTGCAACCATGCAGATCCAAGGGGAGCAGGTTGACAAGAACAGAATCTCCTTTAGAAACACTCCTTGCCTTGTCATGCCTTCTCCCAAATTAGATGGCCACAACTCCAGGGATTCAGGTCAGAGGGAATGCCAGTATTGACGAGCTCAGAGAAGAGTTGGGAGCTTGAAACCAAGTGGTCTCCCACATCCTCAAATTGATTCCATCAGCTTCTGCTCCCCTCTGCTTGTGTTAATGAAAGGGAGCATACAGGCCGCTACTGTCAATAAGTCAGCTGGCTCTGGGTATGGTCACTTCGCAACCCAATGAGTTCGGCTGGGCCCAATAAACCCTCACTAAGTGACTGTGCTCCCTGAGTGGACAGAAGGGCGAACAGTTCCCCATTTAAGCTTGGCAGCAACAGCAGCATAGAGGCTGCTTGTTGCATTCCACACCCGCAGCTGTGCCAGACCTGCTTCCTGTTCTGGCCATTGCTCCAACTTATGCCTGCTCTAGCTCCAGCTCCAGCCCTAGTCCCTACCTTCTTCAGAACTCCCGACTCCTGTCTCCAAACATTGGCTTGTCTCCTGACAATGACTCCAGTTCTGCCCTTTGGTTCTGTTCTGGCTCCTGACTCCTGGCTCTGACCACTGGCTTGTCTCCTGACCACAACTTTGGCTCTGCCCTCTGATTCTGCTCCAACCACTACACTGGACTCCTGTTCCAATCACTAAGTCGCACCGCCTACTCCCCGGTGTGTTACCAGTACAAAATTTAATGGACGTGGTGTACATCTCAGAATCTCAAGGCTGGATGGACAAAGGAAGTGTTTGTTCCCTTCCCTCATTTGGAATGATCTTTCCAGTTTAACTAGCTTAAATGCCTGGAACGTATTAAAAACAAAGATCTCAGGCACTGTGGCAATTGGCCGTGCATGGTGGTACTGTATATTTGACCTCCACATTGCTCCCTTTCATGATGGGATGATGACCAGAGTGGTGGAAAATGGCAAGATATCAGACTCCTTTCTGGTTACCAGTGGCACCAAACAAGGTTGCATGCTGGCTCCCATGCTCTTTTTCCATCTTTTTTGGGGGGCTAAACTTATGGATGCATTTCATGACATTGACAGTGGAGTATTTATCCAGTTCCACACGGATGGGAAGCTGTTCAATCTGCAATGCTTCTGTGCCCACACGAAAGGTGGCTGATTTACTCATTAAGGAGCTTTCATTTGCTGATGACTGTGCATTGATTGCTCGGTCAATTAACGACATTCAATTTATAACTGATAACACTTAACTTGTGCAATCATTTTGGTTTCACAATCAGCCTAAAGAAAACTGAAGTACTGTACCAACTTGTGCCAAGGGATGCTTCTGTCTACCCATTATTAAGATCAACAGTGCCGCCGTCAAGTCCATGAAGACGTTCCATTACCTAGGGAATATGCGGTTACAAAAAGCCACAGCTGATGATTACCCATTGCATAGCCAAGACCAGCTCTGCATACAGAATGCTGTCACACCGCCTATGGAAAAATAAGCACTAAGCTACTTGTCTATCAGGCAGTTGTGCTTACAACGCTTCTATATGAGACATGAACAACATATCGCCACCACATTAGAAAACTTGCTTAGTTCCATATGCATTGCTTTCAGTCAGTTTTTGGGGTCAAATGGTAGGACAGGATTCCCAGTATTAACTCCCTTCATTGTTGTCGGATGTCTTGCCTTCCAGGCATGCTCATGAAAGCTCAGCAGTGTTGGTCTGGGTATCTTGTTTGTATGGCCTACTAGAAGATAGAAAATGGTCAGATATTTTGTATGGCCTACTAGAAGATATTTTACTGTCAGACAAAGCAAGGCCTCTGTTTCATGGTGGCCAGTACAAAAAATATAAAGACACTCTGAAGACAAAATTGAACACGTCAGGTTGACCCAGCAACTTGAAAGCACCAGTCTATGACAGAGCAAGGTAGCAGTAGATTTTTTCATGTGGCCATTAACCACTTTGAAGCAAGGCGTATTAACATCTTATCTGAAAAATGTGAACAGCACAAAGTAAAGATACAACTACCTGCAATAGTCATGGACAATACTGTCTGTCCCACATGTAACTGGATTTGCAATTCTCACATTGCTCTGACCTCATATATATGTGTTCATCAGTGGTCTATGCGGAATCCTTGTATGTCAACATCAATATGAGATTCTACCCTCATCATCACCTGACTGAACATATATGCCTGGTATAATTTTCTTTCGCTAGAACAATCTTAGCTCTCCATCTGCTAAGGCCCATATGTGGGATACAAGGAATGACAAGACCCCCAAAATGAGGGGCACAAAAGAATTATTCATGAGGGAAACTTAAAATGCCTTGGGATTCATGTGTTTAGTGTAAATAATTCTTTTTCATAATCTCAACTTTATTATTCTTTATTCTGCTGTAAGTGATTTTCAACAATGAAAGTGAGGGGACACCAAATTTGGGTGGAATGTAGGTAACTCTGGAACTAACATGAGGGACATTTGATAGGTATGAGCACAACACATGGATCACCTTATCTGACTGGTGGGTACATTAAGCATCTTCTGTGTCTTCACCCTTCATTAGTAAGGTACATCGGTCATTATCATGTACAGATATATTTAATCATGACACATTTCTGGAGAAGAACCACATCAGGAGAAAGAGAGAAGCATCATTTGTCAAACAGCCCCAATTCACATTGTAGACTTTTTTCTTTGGTGATGACTTTACCTTGTAATTAGCTTCCATACAAGCAGGGTGTAAATCCTGATCCAATACTACTTAGGGAATTAACAAATAAATGGACATAATCATTTCAATGGGAGTGCTGCCTGAGTAATTAAGTAGGTTGAAAAACTTTGAAATGTTCAAATTGCTGATGAAAAATTTAAAAATAACTGCATGCTTCCACCCATTTTTCAACCCATTCCACTGTGGGCTACTGAATTGATCATTTACTTCATCTACCAACGAAGTCAATTTACACCAGATGAGGATCTCGCTCATTATTTCTTTAGAAGGCTGTTTCTGTTCATCTGCTAGTTATAGCTAAACTGCCTGCACTTTGCTACAGACTGGGGAGCTGGGCGAGCAGCGGGAAAGAAGGTGAACAAAATCTTCCAACCTGGAACAGAAATTCTTGACCTAGAGAGAATCTAGTAGAGACCCTGCATTATGTACAGAAGTAACATGTCTAAGCCCCCAATTTAGGAAAATATTCCTATTCAGGAAAGTATTTACATATGTGCTTTTGTCTTGAACTGGCCCTTAAAAAGGTAAATCAATACTCAGGAGAACACCCTTCAGATTCTATTCTAAAATTAACCAAACAGATCTGATCTGCCAGTAACAGAAAGGGGAGAAAGCAGATATAATTCTAACCTATTAACTATGGATGAGTCCCAGGCAGTAACTGCTAGGTTAGATTAAAGATAAGGAGAAAGATTTCACTACAGGTAAAAATGGTGGAGAGACATTTAAAAGCTTTTATGGAAAAAAATATTCATGTCAACTTGAAGTGAATGTACCTTAGATTAAAGTCTAAAAATGTCTGAGAACTGCTTTCTTTGTCTGTAATGGGAAAATCTCCTTAGAGATAGGTGACAATTGGTGAGGACATGGAAATTCTGAAAACTTCCAATAACACTTATTCAAAAACATTTTATTTTTGAGAAACTCACCAGTGAAGAAGTTTTAGTTGTCACTGACCCCTTCCAGCCATTTATTTTTATTTTTAAACTGGAGCATAAAGTCTGTATTTTCAATTTCAGTCTGTCAGGTTCTGATCCCAATATAGAGGGACTACCCTGCCCACCTTAAGAAGTTAACTCTCTTGGTTAACTCTCTCTTTATATGGTTTTCAGGTATAGCACAGAAGAGACAACTCCTGCTGGCGACTATGTTTCCAAATCTACCTCACCAGGAGCAGGCGACTGCTCTGATACCCAGAGCTTTCATAAAGACTCAATGAACTCTGGAGGTGCATGAGGAGTTAAGAAGCCTGATTTCATTCTTTTCTGGTTCTAGTTCTCTAATTCCTTTAATTTAAATGTTGTGGATAGTCTTATTTTCATGTGGGTTTTTTCCCTTTAGCGGCTGAACTTAGACTTCCCTTCTTTCTTGTGTGTCCTCTGGCATCTAGAGATAGGAGTAATCCAGGCCAAGGAAAGCATCCCTGGTGACCCAGCCAGATCCCTCCATCCCTCATTCTCCACATAATGGAGTCGGTGCCTTGGTGATGTACCCCCCACCACCACCACTGCAGGGGAAGGAGACCCAGGGGACCAACAGCAGGCTTTTAGGCTTTTAGGGGAGGTAAGTGGTTTTCCTGGGGTAACTGGCCTTGCTGTGTATATGGTACCTAATGTCCTTTATCTGGGTTCTGCTTTTCACATCTCAGGAG
Organism: Emys orbicularis; assembly: GCF_028017835.1. Taxonomy (NCBI): domain Eukaryota; kingdom Metazoa; phylum Chordata; order Testudines; family Emydidae; genus Emys; species Emys orbicularis. The sequence continues at coordinate 25,718,092 of NC_088683.1, read as the reverse complement.
TGTGGGAGATGTTGCTGAGGCAGCAGTTGGGCTGCTATTACAACTCTCAGTACCGTACATACATGGGGGGCACTGGATGGGCCGTGCATGTGTGTGTGTGAGACCATCCATGTGCCTCCTAACTAACCTTTGATTTCTGTCCTTTGAATCTTCCAGGTGGATCCTCACGGGGCAAGAAAAGCTAATGATGTTTTTTTAACAGTTGTATTTGTTCATCTATTTCTGTGTCTTTCTTTCCTGCTCCAGGATTGGGAAGTGCCACTCATAGGTGAAAGAGTCAGAGCTGAAATCAGTTACCTGCTGCCACACCTGAGCTCTCAGGCTGCTGGTGGTGGTGGTGGTGGGGAGATCAGTCAAGTGCTACCTCTGCTGCCCTGGGGCAAAGGTATTACTGAAAGGTTGGCAGGAGCATCGTGTGATTGCCTTAGGAGCATTCACTGCACCCTTACAGCTGCTATGCCCATGCTCCCTGCTCACACTGTCACTGCAAAGGTGATAGTAGTGGATGATATGGTGGCTGGTCTTGGTTAGGGCAAGTGAAATCTCAATCGTGGTGTGAATATCTATTGGTAGCAATTGTGCATGTGGATGTAGGGTGTGTTGCAATGTCAAAATTCTCTGCTGTGGACAAAGCCTCAGAGACCAGAACCCAGCTAGCTTGCTCACAGTGAGCGTTATCCCTCTCACACCAGGCAGTACTTCTGCCAAAGGCCCCATGAGCTCAAGTGTCCCAGGGGGGAACAAATCTGGGAGGTGATGAGCCTGTGAGCAAACACAGCACTAACAGCTTCCTCCCGTCATTTAGCTGGGTGGGAGAAAGAGGACAGATGCAATGTTAGAATGGAGCTAGGCTCAGCAAGGGCATTCTTCTGTGCCCTGTGTCATTCTTCTCCGCTCAAGACATCCACTCACGGAGGTGAATACGGCTACCAAATTCATATGAATTGTAGAGGTGGGCGAGGTATCTAAAATCAGACTGTTCCCCTGATCATTCTGGACAAAGCTGCTTGTCTCCTGGACCTAGAGGAAAGTATGAAATATGCACATAAAAAACCCTAGCTCCTCTTTTGTTTAAAATATGCTTCTTTTTGCACTGGGTTATCCATTTTGATAGCTTCAGCTTCTACTCAGTTTCATTAATATACTGAACTTCCTAATGCTCTGTGTTCCCTTGAAATATTGCTTCAATGAGCACCTGATATGCTAAGTGATATAATTTATCTCTGTCAGGCTTGTGGAATTTTGGACACACTATCTCCAGTGTAATCTCAGTTTTTACATGACTCCTCTTACTTGTATAAGAGAATTTACGATCTCTGTGCCCATAAAAAACACAATCCAATAATCTCTCAGTGATTATTCCTCTACATGGCAGGGCAATACCCCCCAGCCGCTTGGCCCCAGCTGCAGAGTGCCTTAAATAAATAAATGGAGATATCCTATCTCCTAAAACTGGAAGGGACCTTGAAAGGTCATCGAGTCTAGCCCCCTGCCTTCACTAGCAGAACCAAGTACTAATTTTGCCCCACATCCCTAAGTGGCCCCCTCAAGGATTGAGCTCACAATCCTGGGTTTAGCAGGCCAATACTCAAACCACTGAGCTATCCCTCCCCTTTCCTGCACCTGTCCAGCTGCAGTTCTGACTCTCAAGGGTTGGGGTCAGAATTCAGGGAACCCAGGTAGGGGATGAGCACCACTCTTTAAAGTCACAGGGACTGTTTCAGAAAGGGGCTCCCTACACACAACTACCCAGCAAGGATTGAAGGAACTGGCACACTCTGAAGTAATCTCTTTCAGATCTAGGGCCCTGATCCTGCAAAAAAAATTATGAAGGTATCGAATTTAAGCACATGAGTATTCCCTTGGAGGTGAAGAGGGCTCCTCACATGATTCAAGCTAAGCACACGTTTACATGACAAAATTAAAAAGCAGCATGAGATTCTCGGACAAATAGTGGTTTCTTCCACAGTTTATCTGGACTACAGGGCTGAATGTATATGATCAAGGTGTGTGGGGGTTTACTTATGTTGTTCCATTGAAAAGATGTGTCCTGTTTCCAAATACAGTCAGGCTTGGAGGTCAGTCTGATATCTCCCGGGAAGGAGATCCACAGCCACAGTCTCTTGCTGAGACCATCCTGCCTCAAGTTCTGTGGGATTCCCTCTCTTAGCCACTAAAGAACTCCAACATCTCTCCAGGTATTTATAGCACACTAATCACTGTGGTATCTAGACACGTGATCTCCATATCAAGGCTTTTTCCATAAGTAATTCATCCAGTCACCCTGTTGTAGATTTCTGCCACAGTAATAGCTCCAGATGCAACAGCTGCAGTTTTTGTTCCAAAAGAGAGTGCAGCTAGCATTTCCTCTCATCCTCCCATGCTGCACTTCACACGGGTAATGCTGAACAGCAGGATATATATTGCTTTTTCAACACCCTTTGGAAACTACTTTAATTAGTATCCATAAAAAGGACTAAAGTAGCAATTTAACTAAATAATGCATGTCACTCATCAAAAAAATATGAATTGTCTAAAAATTATTCGAATGAAAGCTTTTCCCTTCTTTATCACCAGGAAGGTTACTTAGCTATCTGTAAGGAATCTTCACATACAAGCTAAAGGCATCACATTTCCGCAGAGAGTTAGAGAAGCCAGAAAGGTGCTCTAACACATCTCATATTGTTCCACTTTACTCTGCCAAATGATTTAAAGGCGATCTTGATTAATTCATGTCCTGCTAGTCCTGCAAGGTGCTCAGTGCTCTCAACTCCCATTAAAGTTAATGGCAGCTGAGGGCACTCAGTACCTTGTAAGCATTGCTCTGCACTTCACAGGACCAGTCCCCTCTTTTCTGGGTTTCCACTAACCCAAAAAAATGGTCCCAGGATCGCTGCTATTTTTCTTATTTTTATATACATCCCAGTTGATTCAACTATCTGGGTGCTACTAGCCACATTTGGAAGCAGACTGAAAAAGCTCTTCTTCCTCTGATTTAACCCATTTCCTTACAGCGACTAACACTTTTCTTATAGTATCTGAATTGAAAAATGCCAAAACAAAGGGGTTGTCTCCTGCTGTTTTGTTTTTATAATAAACACACCACAGGCCCAGATCCTCAGCTTGTGTAAATCATCAAAGCCTAGAGTTGCCAGGCGTCTGGTTTTCGACTGGAACACTCAAGCGAAAAGGGACCCTGGTGGCTCTGGTTGGCACTACTAACTGGGCTGTTAAAAGTCCAGTCAGTGGCACAGCGGGGGCCTGGGGCTAAGGCAGATTTCCTACCTGCCCTGGCTCCGCACTACTCCTGGAAGCGGCCGCCAGGTCACTGTGGCCCCTAGGCGCAGGGAGGCTCCGTGCATTGCCCTCGCCCCGAGTGCTGGCTCTGCAGCTCCCATTGGCTGGGAACCGCAACCAATGGGAGCTGCGGGGGTGGCACCTGCAGGTGCAAGGGCAGTGTGTGGAGCTTCCCTGGCCGCCCAAGTGCCTAGGGCAGGGGTCGGCAACCTTTCAGAAGTGGTGTGCCGAGTCTTCATTTAGTCATTTTAATTTAAGGTTTCGCGTGCCAGTAATACATTTAAACATTTTTTAGAAGGTCTCTCTCTACAAGTCTATATATAATACAACATACTGTTGTATGTAAAGTAAACAAGGTTTTCAAAATGTTTAAGAAGCTTCATTTAAAATTAAATTAAAATGCTGATCTTAAGCCGCCAGCCTGCTCAACCCGCTGCCAGCCTGGGGTTCCGTTCACCTCGGCTGGCAGCGGGCTGAGTGGGGCCTGCGGCCGGAACCCCGGCTGGCAAGGGGCTGGCAGCCAGAACCCCAGACCGGCGGCAGGCTGAGTGGGGCCGGCACCCCAGACCAGCAGCAGGCCGAGCAGCTCAGCCCGCTGCCGATCTGGGGTTCCGTCCGCTGGCTCCTGACAGCCAGGGTCCTGGCTGCTGGCCCTGCTCAGCCCGCTGCCGGTCTGGGGTTCTGGCTGCCGGCCCCTTGCCAGCTGGGGTCCCAGCCATCAGCCCCGCTCAGCCCGCTGCCAACCTGGTGCTCAGGGTGGGGATGTGGGGGGTGCAAGAGTCAGGGCATGGGGTGGGGGGGCTGGGTATGTGTGGGGAGTGCAAGAGTCAGGGCAGGGGGTGTGGGGAGTGCAGGAGTCAGGGCAGGAGGGCGTGGGGGAGGCTGGGTATGTGTGGAGGGTGCAGGAGTCAGGGCAGAGGGCTGGGGGCATGTGAGGGGTGCTGGAGTCAGGGCAGGGGGTGTGGGGAGTGCTGGAGTCAGGGCATGGGGTGTGAGGGGGCTGGGTATGTGTGGAGGGTGCAGGAGTCAGGGCAGAGGGCTGGGGGCGTGTGAGGGGTGCTGGAGTCAGGGCAGGAGGGCGTGGGGGGGGCTGGGTATGTGTGGAGGGTGCAGGAATCAGGGATGGGGTCATGGGGGGGGGGATTCAGGGGGCTGGGGTGCAAGGGGGGTGCAGGGGTCAGGGCAGAGGGCTGGGGCGGGTGGGCTGGGATCAAGGGGGTGCTCCCAGCCCCCTGCCCTGAGCGGTTCACGGCAGGGGGCTGGAGGGATACGCCCTGCTCCTACCCCCCTTCCCCAAGGCCCTGCTCCTACCCCCCTTCCCCAAGGCCCCGCTCCTGCCTCCCTTCCCCGCCTCCTTACCGGTCTGAGCAGCATGGGCGCTGGGGCTGCTCTTCTCCCCTCCTTCGCAAGGGCCATCGGCAGCAGGGAGGGAGAGGAGGCGGGGCTCCATGCAGCACGCTGGGGGAAGAGGCGGGGGAGGGGGGGTTGGCAGGGGGCTGAGCGGGACCCCGGCAGGCAGCAGCATGCCATTAAAAATTGGCTTGTGTGCTGTTTTTGGCACGCGTGCCATAGGTTGCCGACCCCTGGCTTAGGGGCTGCAGGGACCTGGTAGCTACTTCCTGGGAGCCACAGTAAGTGCTACCGGAACCCTGCACCCCAACCTCCTGCCCCAGCCCGGAGTCCCCTCCCGCATCCAAACTCCCTCCCGGAGCCCACACCCCCTCACACCACAACCCCATGCCCCAGCCCTGAACCCCCTCCTACACTCAAACCCCCTCATCCCCGGCCCCACCCCAGAGCTCACACCCCCAGCCAGAGCCCTCACCCCCCCCCCGTGTCCCGACCCCCTGCCCAGAGCCCTCTCCTGCCCCACAAACCCCTCAGACCTGGCCCCACCCCAGAGCCTGCACCCCGAGCTGGAGCCCTCACCCCCCTCCCACACACCAACCCCCTGTTCCAGCCCAGTGAAAGTGAGTGAGGGTGGGGAGAGTGAGCGACAGAGGGAGGGGGACAGAGTAAGCATGGGTGGGGCCTTGGGGAAGGGGTGGGGCCTCAGGGAAGGGGCCGGGCAGGGGTGTTCAGTTTTGTGCGATTAGAAAGTTGGCAACCCTATCAAAGCCCCAATGATTTCACTGGCACGTCACCAATTTACACCAGCTGGTGAGCTGACCCCAAATAATCAGAATCATTCAGCATCACAGAAGATGGAGTAGAGAGAGACTAACCAACGGGGAACTGAATTGCAGATAAATAACTCCATGGACGGATCCTGGTGACACCATAACCCATATGCGGATCATATACAAAAAAATGCCAGGAACTCAGAAAGGAGGGGACTACTAATCCTAAAGTGTTCCTTTTTGGAGCCAGACCATCCCCTCCTACTTCCATGAGCAAAGGGTGCAAGTGAATTATGCTTTGGGGGAAGCAGAGGGAGCAGATCACATCCACAGCTTCATTGTCATGATCATCTCACACAAGTTCTGTGGGATTTCACTGCACAGGACAGGACTGAGATGATGCCTGCTCTGCCTATCATTGTGTCTCTCTCCCCACTCAAACCAGTGGGACTTGTGGGCAAGTGAATACTCACCTTGAAGCTGTCAACTTATTTGGGTTCACCCTCTGCAAATTGGAAACCTCCTACATAAGCAGATGGAAAGACAGTGAAGGATTCCTGGATGGGTGGCAAAGTTCCATCAGCAGTTTCACTGTTGGGGGACCAAAGGGAGCTGGGATCTAGTCTGGAGTCCCACAGCCTTGACACAGGTGGCCCTGTGCCCTGACATGTCACAGGAGCTGAACATTTAGCAATTTGAACCCATAGCAAGTTCTGCATGGCTGGGGGAAAAAAACGCATTGCCCAATGATAGAATTCTAGGGAACATGTGAAATTAATCAAATTAATTAAGATTAATTAAATGTGAGATTAATTGCTTAATGTGAGTGTGATGTTGCACTGTATATGATTTTATAAAAATATGCTAAAGTAACTGGAATATGCTTCATACAAAAGGACTCTTGTAAGGTATCATTACAAAACTTATAATCTACTGAGTGTGATCATCCTATTTGTATAAATGTACCACTCTTGTATCTGAAACTAGAAATATGAAATATGCCTATTGTAATTATGCAAAGTGTGGGCCATTAATGGTGGTTTGGAATCTTGATGACTCCCATTAACCAGGACAATTGCAAAAGATATATGAATGGGTGGAACAGAACAAAGGAGGCAGCCATCATGAGAAATCCCCTAGCTACCACCTGAGCTGGAACAAGGGCTGTACCGGGGAAAGGACTGTGCCCAGACTAGGAAGGCGTGCAGTCTGTGAAAGAAACTTATTGAAACATCTCTCAGGGTGAGATTTTTACCTGTACTCAGTTGTATTACTGTATTAGACTCAGACTTGCGTGTTTTATTTTATTTTGCTTGGTAATTCACTTTGTTCTGTCTGTCACTACTTGGAACCACTTAAATCCTACTTTCTGTATTTAATAAAATCACTTTTTACTTATTAATTAACCCAGAGTATGTATTAATACCTGGGGGGGGGGGGCAAACAGCTGTGAATATCTCTCTATCAGTGTTATATAGGGTGAACAATTCATGAGTTTACCCTGTATAAGCTTTATACAGGGTAAAATGGATTTATTTAGGGTTTAGACCCCATTGGGAGTTGGGCATCTGAGTGTTAAAGATAAGAACACTTCTGTTAGCTGCTTTCAGTCAAGTCTGCAGCTTTGGGGCAAGTAATTCAGACCCTGGGTCTGTGCTGGAGCTGACGGGAGTGTCTGGCTCAGCAAGACAGGGTGCTGGGGTCCCGAGCTGGCAGGGAAAGCAGGGGCAGAAGTAGTCTTGGCACATCAGTTGGCAGCTCCCAAGGGGGTTTCTGTGATTCAACCCGTCACAGTGAGATTAAACTCTAGACAGATGCACTGCAGACAGATGTTTATGTTTTTTTAACTTTGAACTGGCAGAGCATAGCTAGTTTAATCCAGGACCTAGAAAGAAGCAATTTCTAATAAACAGTCTTCTATTATCGTTATTATACCCTATATCCTCTAATTATTATACTATTATTCCACTCTTTTTTCTTTATATTATTATTATTTTATTATAAAATAAAAAGGTGTTCTAGCAATCTTCTCAACTTTCATATAGAAATCTGTTCTTTTGCTGCCAAATATTGATATTTGCACCCACAGCTAGTGGGTCTCTCACCAGTGAACTGGAAAATACATTACAAAGATGCTGACTTCAGTCATGTACTCCTTACTCAGACATAGCTCCCTATATCAATGGGAATTTTGCCTGATGTGACTTAAAGGACTGTGTCCATTATATGTTAAGTTTAATTTTATAAGTGTACATATGTGTGTGTGTATATATATAAAGAAATATAAACAAGCAAGAGATAAAAAGAGAAAGTTTCAGAATCTTAAAACAAATCAAATGTAAAAAACACATATTACTGTACCAGCTCAGCTATGACCCACCACTTTGAAAAGGCATCATTTTAATGACAAGACTTGGTTGAGGTTCCCTGCAAGAGTAGTTTTTTCAATTTCATTCTGAGGGTCTATAAAATATGTATGCTAAAGCCGGTAAAGTTGTTTGTTAGAGATCAGTGAATCTGGAATCAGTGTATATGGACTTTAACTCCATACTTACCCAGTGTAAGGTAGGAACCCTGCTGTTTGCAAGCCAAATGTAAGTTCTGGTTCCTGACAATAATAGACAATATTCCTGACAATAGACTTCATAAACCTGTAACAATATAAAACTACATGGCACAGACTCCATGAGGGCTAAATAAGCCTGCACATTTGTATAGAATAAAAGGCAACGAAGAGAAAATTGGTAAACACTATTTTAAGCACTCTGACTTGTTTCCCCTGTGAAAGCACTCAGCAGTTACATGCTGTTTATTTGTAATCACTGTATTACTAGTAAGACTTGACATACTTAATATTCAGCCTTTGGAAAAGAAAAAGATAGTACAAGCATCTTCAGCAGAGTTAATGCTGAAAATACCAATTCAAACACAATGACCCAAATCCTGAATTCTCCTCTGTGGGGGAAGTGAACTCCCCAAAACAGCAGAACCCTTGCACCAGGGGAGAGGAGAGGCAGGATCCTGTGGGCCAGCACAGGGGGTGCACACCTCCAGAGAGCTGCAGGGTCATTGCTATGCCCTGGGGTAGCTGGGAATGGGGCACTGTCAGAGGAATCTGGACAAGGGGGACGAGGGCTACAGAACATAAGCTGAAATAGCAGCTACAGAGTGATTCCACCCCCACCACTCCCATAGAGACACCTGGTACCAGTGACTCAGTCTGGGAGCTGAAAAGAGTGAGTAGAGAAGGAAAAGAAAGTTTTGTTATTAAGGTAGATTCCACAGTAACAAATACTAGCAAGGCTTTAAAGCACACTGTGCTCTGAACATTCATTAACACTCCCTCAGCATCTGTCTAGGGTATTTCTAGTGCACCCATCACTTTAGTATCATGGCGCCAGCAGAATTACCCATCCCACTGTATGACAACACATATGGTACAAACCATTATACACTGATCCCAACACTTAGGGTCTGGTCCTGAGAGGTTAATTTCCCACTGAAGTCAATGGAAGAAAAAGGTGCTAGGCAACTCTCGGTAGATCTCAGCACCTGACAGAATTAGGCTCATTGCAACAAAGACACTGAAGTCAATGGGAGTTTTGCCATTGACTTAACTGGAGTCTGGATTTCACCCATAGTGTTAGGTTTAACTTCGGATTGCTTTGCTTTTCAATTGCACCTGATGGGTTTACTGTGTTTGCATTTTTAGCTGCATTTTTAAAAAAATGTTACTATATCCCAGACAGCTCCCATTTCATGCCAGACCTAAAGGATGCTTTGAGGAAGCTGGGTTAGTGCATCCCAGTACAAGGGAAAAAAATCCCCCTTTCTTTAAGAAAGGTGACTATGCAAATAGATTGTATGGTATTTTTCAAACAGAAATTATTTACCCAACAGGCTATATCTGAGCTGTTATGGTCAGTTATATTAATCCAGATTTAGCTAATTTCCAAAGAGTGTTTATAAACCCATTGGCCCATAATGATTCCAGCCTATTGTGTCACTAAGTACAATGGAATCAGTAGGGACTTTGACCTACAAGCCATTTTATGTGTCCACGGATGTTTTCTGGTCTGCTTTTTTTCCCTCTTGAGCTGGATTTGGATTAGAAAAATTAGCCAGAATTTAAGTAGCATTAAATTCTGCTGTATAATATCACAATCCCTGCAGCAGGGTTCAGAATTTTTCCCCAGCCTGCTTCTGTGACTGGGATGTACTAAATGAGTCAAAGATATTTTTTCTTTCTGTTCTGAAAACACGTTGGTCTGATCCCGCAAGCACACTGTCCATGGAACCAGGAGTTCCACTTGCAGAATACCACAGGACTGCGCCCTAACTAAACATGCCAGTGTTTCCCACATCTAACTTTCAGTATTTTATGATTGAACATCAAATAGCAGTTGGAACCACCTTCCTTATGTAAGAAGCTAATATGGCACTCATTACCAGAGTACCTCACAAGTTTTAATGTCTCTCCTCACAGGACCCCACCAGGTAGGGAAGTGCTATTATTCCCATTTTGCAGATGGGGAAATGAGACACAGAAGGACTAAGAGATTTGCTCAAGGTTACAAAGGAAGTCTGTGGCAGAGCAGGTAATCAAACTCAGGTCTCTCAAATACCAGGCAAGGGATTCACCGCTAGACTGTCCTTCCTCCTTCCTAAACCTACATAATTATAGCAAACAGTAGGGGCCAGAGGTTCAATAAGGTTTGGGGCCTCCATAGCAAGAGACCATTCGGACTTGAAGAGCTTATGCATTCGCTTGGATTGACTCATGTGATACTGTATTGGTGACCTTCTGCTTCCATCCGTGTAATTTCTGAAATGGCTAAATGCCTAAATGTCTTTTTGCTGAGATACACATTTTTAATGCCAAGTCATAAACCCTTAGAAATAGGTTTACTGTGGAAATACTAGCAGACTCTAAAGTAGTTCTGAAATAATGGGTAGTAATGTAACAGTGTTCCCTAATAGCTCTTCTGTGACAGTTGGTCACAACAGACCAAAAATAGAATTACTGTTATCATCAGTAGCACACCCAATAACGTCGGTACCGGGTAAATTAGTCGAAACAATAGTTAAGAATAAAATTGTCAGACACATAGAAAAACATAAACTGTTGAGCAATAGTCAACATGGTTTCTGTAAAGAGAAATCGTGTCTTACTAATCTATTAGAGTTCTTTGAAGGGGTCAACAAACATGTGGACAAGTGGGATCCAGTGGACACAGTGTACTTAGATTTCCAGAAAGCCTTTGACAAGGTCCCTCACCAAAGGCTCTTACGTAAATTAAGTTGTCATGGGATAAAAGAGAAGGTCCTTTCATGGATTGAGACAGGTTAAAAGACCGGGAACAAAGGGTAGGAATTAATGGTAAATTCTCAGAATGGAGAGGGGTAATTAGTGGTGTTCCCCAAGGGTCAGTGCTCGGACCAATCCTATTAAACTTATTTATAAATGATCTGGAGAAAGGGGTAAACAGTGAGGTGGCAAAGTTTGCAGATGATACTAAACTGCTCAAGATAATTAAGACCAAAGCAGACTGTGATGAACTTCAAAAAGATCTCACAAAACTTAGTGATTGGGCAACAAAATGGCAAATTAAATTTAATGTGGATAAATGTAAAGTAATGCACATTGGAAAAAATAACCCCAACTATACATACAATATGATGGGGGCTAATTTAGCTAGAACAAGTCAGGAAAAAGATCTTGGAGTCATCCTGGATAGTTCTCTGAAGATGTCCGCGCAGTGTGCAGAGGCGGTCAGAAAAGCAAACAGGATGTTAGGGATCATTAAAAAGGGGATAGAGAATAAGACTGAAAATATATTATTGCCCTTATATAAATCGATGGTACGCCCACATCTCGAATACTGTGTACAGATGTGGTCTCCTCATCTAAAAAAAGATATACTGGCACTAGAAAAGGTTCAGAAAAGGGCAACTAAAATGATTAGGGGTTTGGAACGGGTCCCATATGAGGAGAGATTAAAGAGGCTAGGACTCTTCAGCTTGGAAAAGAAGAGACTAAGGGGGGATATGATAGAGGTATATAAAATCATGAGTGATGTGGAGAAAGTGGATAAGGAAAAGTTATTTACTTATTCCCATAATACAAGAACTAGGGGTCACCAAATGAAATTAATAGGCAGCAGGTTTAAAACAAATACAAGGAAGTTCTTCTCCACGCAGTGCACAGTCAACTTATGGAACTCCTTACCTGAGGAGGTTGTGAAGGCTAGGACTATAACAGCATTTAAAAGAGAACTGGATAAATTCATGGTGGTTAAGTCCATTAATGGCTATTAGCCAGGATGGTTAAGGAATGGTGTCCCTAGCCTCTGTTTGTCAGAGGATGGAGATGGATGGCAGGAGAGAGATCACTTGATCATTGCCTGTTGGTCCACTCCCTCTGGGGCACCTGGCATTGGCCACTGTCGGTAGACAGGATACTGGGCTAGATGGACCTTTGGTCTGACCCGGTACGGCCGTTCTTATGTTCTTATGTAATACTCATTGCCCAAATCTCTCATCACAAGGGACAGTTCCGTGCTGCTCGATGACACATTTAGCTAATACAATTTTTTAAACACCGTATTTGTATTATTGTTTCTTCACTTCAGGCAGTTTCCCCTATTTACACTACCATTTATATTCTTCAGAGAATAAAAGATTTACCATACCAAGTTACATCACCCTCTGAATTGACTGGACTCCCACTTCTAGAAGTGACCAATAGGAGATTTTTCAGAGGAAACCATAATACACCCAGGAAGTACTGCAACCCACCTGCAGGAGTGGTGGTGGGGACCATAGGCACTGACTCCATGGGTGCTCTGGGGCTCAAGCACCCACCAAAAAAAATAGGAGTGCTCAGCACTCACGAGCCACAGCATGTGTGGTGGGTATAAGAGGCTGGGGAGGGGGCAAGAAATGCCGCATGTGACGCGCCTCCCTTTGGAGGCGAGCTGGCCCGCCCCCTTTGGAGTGCCGCTGCCTGGAGCTCCCGAGAAGTGGGGGAGCCACCAGTGCCTGGTCTGTGGCCCCGTCTGCACTCAGCCCTGAGGCCCCGCCCCCACTCTGCCTCTTCCCCCCGTGGCCCCACCAGCACTGCGCCTCTTCCCGTCCCCGTTCTGCCTCTTCCCCCAAGGCCCTTCCCTCGCTCTACCTCTTCCCGACCCCACTCTGCCTCTTCCCCCGAGGCCCCGTCCCACCTCTTCTCACCCCCAACTCCAAAAGCAGCTGCCAGCAAAAAAAAAAGTCAGTGCCTATGGTGGGGATTCCTTCCTTACCTAATGTATATGATTAGTTCACACAGTAACAATTTAATTATTATTAACTGGCACGGCTATATATTTTATTAAAATAGTCTTAAAACTATCTTTTAAAAATCCAACCTCAGTACTTCCCCTGATAATCTCCTGCTGCAGCCAGTTCCACGTGTTCATTTTGTAGGACCTAATCCTGCAAACTGCTCAGCACCTTCACTTCCTTTGGAGTTGAGGGTGCTCAGAACCTTTCAGGATTAAGAACATGAGGTTTATTTCTTTGTATGTATTCAGTGCACTTTCATCTGACTGAGTATCAGCTTGTTCACATATTGTGCAAGAGGAAAAAAGGAGACACTAGAGAATCAAAATTCTGAGTAGATCACTGAGGTCTCCTTTAACTTTTCCGCTTTCCAGGCTAAAGGGGAAAGCTTTTGCTAACAGAAAGATTATACTACACCACATTCTGCCTCATTAGTACTGGTGCATCCCCACAGGAGCAGTAGACCAGCCATAAATCCTTTTGTAGTTTGCATTCGGTCCTCTCTGACTATATCTGCAAGTTTAACTACTGTGTCTAATTACATACTTCAGAATTTTCATTCAGCCGGTAGAGAAATGCAGCGGTGCTTTTAGAAGAATGAAAAGTACAAGTGTTAAACAATACTGAATTTATTTACTGGCCTCCAAGCTGCCAATTTGTCACTTTTAACAAATTAGAACTGGGGAACTGCAGATGGGGAAAAGGAGGTAACAAATAGGTTACAGATGCAGCCCAACTCTTACTGAAATTAATGGAAAGATTCCCATTGACTTTGATGGGATTTGGAGCATCATGCCCAAACATGACATGCCCAAACTCACACACAGCAAGTCAGAAGCAGAGTTAGAACTAGAATGCAGACCTGATTCCCAGTTTACAGTTCTTCCCACTAAGCCACACTTGCAAGCAGTTCAGTGGGGCGGTACCTGCTGCAGAGGCACCAGTACATGGGCATTTTGCTCTACATACGTCTATGCTAGGCAGTAGTACATAAATCCTGATTACATAATGTAACACTCACTGATTTTAAAAAGAAACTTAGAGGGTGTTAAGATTAATTTAATTTCATTCAACTTCATCTACTTCATTTATCTCTTTCTATAACTAAAACAGCATCAACACAACAGGCTTAAATGTAGGCCAAGAAACGTTATGCAATCCTTTTTATTTTGAAATTATTGTAAATCTACAAAGCAATATAACGTTTTGATATGAATAAATCAGTTGCAGTGAATTAAAAAGCAAGTTACAGGTGCCAGCAACGTGTACTGGTATTTCACTGAAATGCTACCTATCCCCCCCCCCCCAAACCAAACCAAAACACAGCACACAGAAAAGGGCTTAATTTGGGTGTAATATGCAATGAGCTGAGCACTCTTAACTCCCATCTACTTCCCTACAGTGCAGGGTGCTTAGATCATGAGCAGATTATTTTGATTGACTGATACATCTGTCCTAAACTGGATTTATACGAGGGCTGTCAATTAATCGCAGTTAACTCACACGACTAACTAAAATAAATTAATCATGATTTAAAAAATTAATTGCAATTAATCGCACTTTTAATCGCACTGTTAAACAATAGAATACCAATTGAAATGTATTAAATATTTTTGATGTTTTTCTACATTTTCAAATATATTGATTTCCATTACAACACAGAATACAAAGTGTACAGTGCTCACTTTATATTATTATTTTTATTACAAATGTTTGCACTGTAAAAATGATAAAAGTAATAGTTTTTTTTCAATTCACCTCATACAAATACTGTAGCGCAATCTCTTTATCATGAAAGTGCAATTTACAAATGTAGATTTTTTTTGTTACATAACTGCACTCAAAAAACCAAAACAATGTAAAACTTTAGAGCCTACAAGTCCACTCAGTCCTACTTCTTGTTCAGTCAATTGCTCAGACAAACAAGTTTGTTTACATTTATGGGACATAATGCTGCCCGCTTCTTATTTACAATGTCACCTGAAAGTCAGAACAGGTGTTTGCACGGCGCTTTTGTAGCCGCCACTGCAAGGTATTTACATGCCTGATATGCTAAACATTCGTATGCCCCTTCCTGCTTCGGCCACCATTCTAGAGGACATGCTTCCATGCTGATGACGCTCGTTAAAAAAATGTGTTCATTAAATTTGTGACTGAACTCCTTGGGGGGAGAATTGTATGTCCCCTGCTCTGTTTTACCCTCATTCTGCCATATATTTCATGTTATAGCAGTCTCGGATGATGATCCAGCATATGTTGTTCATTTTAAGAACACTTTCACTGCAGATTTGACAAAACGCAAGGAAAGTACCAATGTTAGATTTCTAAAAATAGCTACAGCACTTGATCCAATATTTAAGAATCTGAAGTGCCTTCCAATATCTGAGAGGGACGAGGTGTGGAGAATGCTTTCAGAAGCCTTAAAAGAGCAACACTCTGATATAGAAACTACAGAACCAAACCACCAAAAAAGAAATTCAACTTTCTGCGGGTGGCATCTGACTCAGATGATGAAAATGCATTTGCGTTGGTCTGCACTGCTTTGGATTGTTATCGAGCAGAACCCGTCATCAGCATGGACACATGTCCTCTGGAATGGTTGTTGAAGCATGAAGGGACATATGAATCTTTAGCGCATCTGGCACGTAAATATCTTGCGACACTGGCTACAACAGTGCCAGGTAAACACCTGTTGTCACTTTCAGGTGACATTGTAAACGAGAAGCAGGCAGCATTACCTCCTGCAAATGTAAACAAACTTGTTTGTTTGAGCAATTGGCTGAACAAGAAGTAGGACTGAGTGGACTTGTAGGCTCTAAAGTTTTACATTGTTTTATTTTTGAGTGCAGTTTTTTTACATAATTTTACAATTGTAAGTTCAACTTTCATGATAAAGAGATTGCACAACATTATTTGTATAAGGTGAATTGAAAAATACTATTTATTTTGTTTTTTACAGTGCAAATATTTGTAATAAAAATAATAATATAAAGTGAGCACTGGACACTTTCTATTCTGTGTGGTAATTTAAATCAATATATTTGAAAATGTAGAAAACATCCAAAACTATTTAAATAAATTGTATTCTATTATTCTTTAAAAGTGCGATTAATCGCAATTAATTTTTTTAATTGCTTGACAGCCCTAATTTATACATTGTTTTGGATGGGCTTTTTAGTTTAGGGAAATCTGTAAGCGAGGATGTTAATTTTTTGGGAAAATTGCTTTTAATGACATCTAATAAATTAACTATTTAGCAGTTGTCTGGCACATTAGAAATAGGACAGATGAAAAATATGGAACAGTTTGGCTTTTCTATCACTGTTATCACCACCATAACATCTAACATCAGACCAAACATAAACGACTCCACTGAAAGTTAGAAGTTAGAAAAGCATGAGCCTCCCAAACTGAAAATATTTGAAACATTTCAGAAGAAAAGCAGATCCAGCCAAAATAAACCCCATATCTTGATCCTAGTAAACAGATCCCTGCCAGACTTTGGAGCTCAATCCAGCAAGGAACACTGCTATTGAAACCAATATAAATGGAGAGTGCTTGGCACCACACAGGATTGGTCCTATGCTTATTTTTTAAATTCTTCAATAGACAGATGGTAATCAACGAAGAAGTAGCTTTACGATCTTGTGGAGGGAATATCGTAGCTCTAACTGAATGGTCACACTGAATACACACTAGTATTGTATATATTTCAATAGCTCCTAGAGGCCCTAGCTGAGATCCGAGCCCCATCATGTTAGGTGCTGTACAAAGAGACAGTCCCTGATCTACAGAGTATTACAATCTAAGTAGAAAGGAAGTATCATGCCAATATGAACTCTACACACCATCTTTTAAAACATATCAATTTTTCAAGCTGAGTTACCCACAGCCCACCATCAGCCAAAGGGAACTGTGGCATGCAGACAGAGAGAGAACGGCAGCTAAAATTCATTAGTGGTTTCCAGTCAAACTTTCATATTTGTATGGAAATCTGTATGTAGCCTGAAACAATATTTTGCCCTAATAACATGTTAAACATAAAAGTTCCTGAAATTGTAACAGTCTCAACTCCTGCTATCCCACATATTTTCTTGCAACAGAAGAGAACTACATTCCAGAGGTATGACACACTACAAACCTCTGCATTGGGCAATACAGAGTAAACATGCAGGAGAACTCACAGTTGAAGAAAATGAGAAAATTCAGAACTGCTCATATCCATAATTCTTTGTGCTACGTGGGAATAATTAGTGGCATAAACAGTAATTACAAGTTTGGAGTAAGAACTTAATTACTAGCTATAGCTTTATTATTTGCACAATGTGATGTGCCTGCAAAACTGTGCACCAATGCACTGAAATATGACAATGATCTCTTCCACTTCAAAGTTGCAGAAAGCAGCTGCACCAGTGTCTGTGCCTCCGCAGAGAATATCCTTTGTGCAATTTTCAACAACTTTGCTTACATCATAAAAATCCAACTGTGGCAAATGTGCAGTACATTGAATGAGTCTCTTGTAATCCTTTTTCTGGCGATGTGCTGCTATCAGGAGTCAGGTTCTGGCCCTGAACTATTTATTTACAAAATTCGAATGATTATATAGGTCATGGATCAAGGCTAATTCAGCATGCTGGCCAGTTCCCCAGTGTTCCTGCAGGACCGCATTAGACAACAAAGATTATGAATTGTCCGAAGCGTCATTTAGTAGTGACTCTTTTCATAAATGATCTGAAGGGTGTGAAAAGATTAATAATACATTTAGCTGCCGGTAACAAAGACTCTGGCTAATTGTACGTCTGACCTTAAAACCACAGAACAAATCTCAATGGTAACTGGAGGTGCAGTCTCATATCACATAGCAACCACAGAATGAGGAAGATGAAGCTGATTACAACTCTGCCATTTCTCAGTGGGAAAATTATTGTTGCATGTTTGCATCCTTCCAATCAATAGTCAAATGCAAAAATGTTAATGAATCACCATGTAATCTCCATTAATATTTTCAAAACAAATTCTGCATCTTAAACCACATTTTAATAACACGACTTATAAGGACTATGCTGATGCTTAAATGAAGGACCCAACATTGGATTCCCTTTGACTGTTATGCTGCTTCCACCTAATATATGACAAATTAGTTTTAGTGCATTCGAGTTCATCCCTGAGCCTCAAAAGAACAATCACCTAGCATGGAAAATTTAGCAGAGAAATCTTTGTCTGCGTGTGTATATTTAAAACAGTGGGATGGATGGTCCCAAGCATATAAGTTTAGCCTCTTCATCACATCAATCCATATATCAAAATATCAACTGCCGGAGGAAGTGATTCAGAATTTGGCCAGTCCCAGTGAATATTATTATTGACATAATTACGGTAGCACCCGAAGGCCTCAAAATCGGATCAGGGCCTCACTTTGCTAAGCAATGCACAGCCACAGACGACAGTCCCAGCTCTGAAGAGCTTAAAATCTTTAAAGGCAACCATCAAAGGGCAAGGCAAAAGCACACAATATACAAATGGAATGATCCAGGTCTTGGTGGGCCTGTGACCTGTTAGCCCCATTTTTTCTTTTATGTGTTCATGGCAGGAGGTGCTGGGTCAACAGGGTGGAAAAGAGGAAGGAAGGGTAAGCATGACATTGGCGGGCGGGGAGAAAGTAGAGGTGGGAGGGAAAGGAGCCATGGGGGCAGGGAGAGTCAGCAAGAGAGAAGAACAGGAAGTGGGGGGACCAAACAACCAGCATAAAAGTGTGTGTGAAGGGTGTGGTATGGGATGGTGCTGACTGGACCTCACTTCCTTGCACCATTACTGGAGCTTGTGGGGGCTGGAAGCTCCTGTTCCACTTCCCGCAGAACATGTGACTGTGACCACGGGTTGGGGAGAGATACACTGGGGCCTGACGTTTTTGAAGGAGTGTCTGGATAGGATACTGTAGTAAGAGGAGGCCCTGAGATATAAACCTTGGTATCAGAGGCCTGGTGTGAGGCCTAAGGCCTGAACTAAAGTAATGGTCAAGACTTTGCTAACATAAAGCAAAGTTAAGCTGTGAGCCAGAGGCAGGCCCTGCTCACAGAAGCTG
Source organism: Emys orbicularis (assembly GCF_028017835.1). NCBI lineage: Eukaryota > Metazoa > Chordata > Testudines > Emydidae > Emys > Emys orbicularis. The sequence continues at coordinate 25,699,273 of NC_088683.1, read as the reverse complement.
GCAAGGAAAGGGCTGATGCTGCAAAAAGAGACATACCTAACAGGTACTGGACACCAGATATCAGAATATACACTATACTGGAACATTCCACAGATAACATGGAACAGGCCAACCCATCCCAATGACAGGGGCAAAAGGGTAAAATGATGGATAGAGTTGTTTTGATCGAACCAACATGTACAAGGTAAGAGGCGGCACCTTACTACGTAGAGGGGTTGTACCTTGCTGCGTAGAGAGGTTGCACCTCAATACGTCAGGAGTGATGTGTAACTTGTTTGTACCTGTGTATAAGAATGTATCCCGGGGGTGGTGTCTTTGTCCGGCAACAGGGGCAGTGCAAAGTCCCGCCACTGAGCCAGGTCCTTGCCAAGAGGCACTTTCTCGTAGTATGCCCTGAATTAGGCTCAGAAACCTACAGGGAACTGCAATTGTGTCCGAGGTCGCAATAAACCTACTCGACATGATTTTGCATCTTACTAGACTCTGTGGTTATTGGGGGTTCTCGTCGGGTTTGCTGTGTCAGCTATCTGCGCAGAGCTGGGGCAGCACACAGAGGGAACACACGCACACAGCCGAGTGATACCAACAGGAGAAAGCAGACGCACCACACCAGTAGCATCTCACAACAGATACTACTAGTCTCTTCTGTGTGAATTATTTCCCTGTTTTGCCCCCTATTCGTAGCAAGCACTCATACTGTGGCTAGGAGAGTGAGCGGGATCTCCCCAGGCAGCAATGTCACTCTGGGAGTAGCCTTTAAGGCACTGCTGGCCCAGTCTAGATTGGGGCTGAGTGCCCTCAGCTCCCATAACTTCACTGGGAGTCTAAGGTGGCTCAGAACATCCCAGAATGCTTGCAGTCCCATGCGAGACCTGGCCATAAAGAAGCACAGCCTGATTTATGGGCACGCTTAGCACATGCAACAACCAGTCAATAGATGCTGAGGAGTACTCATCACCTCTGAAAATCTAGCCCACAAGCTATACAGTTTTAAACCTTATCATAACCATCCTAGTTAATTCTTCCAGCACAGTGAGCTCTGCACATGGACCCAGCAGGGATAGTGTCAGGGGAATATGCTTTATTTGTTCCTAAACAGAACAAAGTGTACTCATTTGAATAATCCTTAATACCAAGACGCATGGCAGTACCAGCTGCAGAAAGCTCTGTAAATGCTGCTGTTCGAGAGGATATAGCCTTTTTCTTGTTCTACAGTAGTCTGGCAACGTGTATGTGGAAAACAGTGTTTATGGTGAAAGCTTTTATACTTGTTACTGATTGGTAAGCAGACTATGCAGTCAGTAGCGGTGACACAGAAAACAATCATATTTATATGGACATTGGCAAGCATCTTGAAATTTAAATGTATGAAAAGCAGAATAGAAACACAGAAAATCATATACAGATATTGCCACCGTACACTTTCAAAAAAAAGGAAGAAATGGGGCAATAAGAACAAAGTCAGCTACATTTCTACTGGGACTCTTTAAAAAAAAAAAAAACTACCGGGTTGATTTTTCAATTTTATCTTGAGTCAGAAAAGCCATCTCAAAGTACTTGTTATTTATAGTTTACATTTAGGCTCTGCTCAGCAAGATAAATGTGCAGAATATTAGTGTGATAAGACATAAGAACATTACTTTTTACACTGAGATGCTCTGTAATAAAAATTTCACTAACTAGAATAATGTTCCTTGAGTTCTATTCATATTTATGCTTCTAAACCACTATATTTCTCTCTGCCCTAAGCACCCTCTTGATATTCTGCTTCCTAAATTGATTTTTTCAGATTAAATAACTTTTCCCAGACAACACCACCCTTTGCACACATTTCATTTTTTGCCATAACTTCTAGAGATCCTGTTAAAAATTAAAGTTCTGTTTTGAAATACACAATGAGGAGGAAGCAAATGGTTAGAGCCACGGACAAGGAGTCAGGACTTGTAGAGTATCTTCTCAGCTTTAATACAGACTCGTATAGCCATGCATAAATCCTTTAGTTTTTTGTGCCTTAGTTTACCCATCTGGCTAACCACCTAAATGTGCATTCCCAGTGTGATGCAGAGGCTAAAAGTGTAAATATGACCCTTGCATGAATAAGAAGAGCAGTATTGAGTAGCTGTAGGAAGATGTTATTACTATAGTACATGGCCTTTGTGAAACCACTCCTGGAATATTTTGTCCATTTTGGTGTCCACACTTTAAAAAGATGTTGACAAACTGGCAATGGTTCCAAAAAGAGCTACAAGAAGGATATGAGGTCTGGAAAAACTTGCCTCACTGATTAAAGAAGTTCATGTATTTAGTTTGTCCAAAAGAAGTTTACTGGATGATGATCTATAAGTGCATATATGAGAAGAAGATTTCTGATAGTAGAGGGCTCTTTAAATTGCAGACAAAGGCATCACAAGAGCTAATGGGTGGAGCCCAAAGCTAGACAATATTCAGATGAGAAATAACGTGGAATATTTTAACAAGGAGGGAAGTAACCATTGGAACAACTTACCTAGGCATACGGTGGACTCTTTGCCACTTGAAATTCCTACATGTCTTTCTAAAAGATACGCTCTAGCTCATACAGAAGGCATGGCCTTGATGAAGGAATCACGGAGTGAAATTCTCTGGCCTGTGTTATGCAGGAGGTCAAACTAGATGATCACAATAGTCCCTTCTGGCCTTAGAATCTATGAATACTTAATAACTCACAGAGGTATCATGAAGCATAATTAATCAAGGGTGACCCCCCACCAGGCCTCCATGTACAGGCCTCCTATGGGTTTCAGTAGGAGGTGCAGAAACAATGCCCATGCAGGACTGGGCCACAATATTTTCCAAGCACTGTGGAGATCCTTGGGGGGGAAAGCACTTTATATTAAAGTGCAAACTGTTATCTTATGCAATATACACTATATAATTTGGGAAAAAATAAAAAAGGAGATAAAATTAAAATTTACAACTGTTATTTGAGCTAGCCCTAAAAAACACTTTTACTATTCAGAGATAAAACATAGATTTTCATTTAGCTGTAAATCATCATTAAAGGCAAGAAGAAAAATTGTCTAGTTCTATACTTCCTTTACACCAGATGCATACAGCACCATCTATCCCTTTCACAACACTTAATAAAGAGCAATTGGATGAAGGTGAACTGAGAGAAGTCAGAGGGAAGTACTTTGTGGAATTTGCCTCCTCGCTGACATTCCCCTCTGTCAGTGGCATCTTTCCACCAACTACTAAGTCACAATTCACCTAACTGCTACTGGATGCCCCAATAACCATCCCCGTAAGAACATTTGCTGCTATCTATCGCTGTTGACCCGCAGTCTCCATTATTACAACGCACACTTGGGAATGAAGGTAGACACCTTAAAGTAGCACTCACTACTGCAGCCTGTCCCGTAAGCAATACAGGATGGCATGAAAATAATCTCAGGGTATGTCTACACCAGGGCCAGCTCCAGGCAACAGCTTGGCAAGCAGGTGCTTGGGGCGGCCACTCCGGAGAGGGGCGGCAGGTCCAGCTATTCGGCGGCAATTCGGCGGACGGTCCCTCACTCCCGCTCGGAGCGAAGGACCTTCCGCCAAATTGCCGCCGCAGATGGCGATCGCGGCTTTTTTTTTTTTTTTTTTGGCTGCTTGGGGCGGACAAAACCCTGGAGCCGGCCCTGGTCTACACTGCAATTAGACACCCGTGGCTGGCCTGTGCCAGCTGACTCCGGCTCACGGGACTCAGGCTAAGGGGCTGTTTAATTGCAGTTAGAGTTCGAGCTCAGGCAGCAGCCTGGGATCTAGGACCCAGAGAGGTGGGAGGGTCCCAGAGCTTGGGCTGCAGCCCTGATCTGGAACATCTACACCGCGATTAAATAGCCCCTTAGCCCAAGCCCTACAGCCTGAGTCAGCTGACACAGGCCAGCCACAGTAGTGTAATTGCAGTGTACACATACCTTAAGTCACTGGTTCTCAAACTAGGGGTCGCAACCCATGGTTAAATATAAAAAATGTGTTTTTAATTTCTCCCCAAGAGGGGTCGCACTCAGAGGCTTGCTGTGTGAAAGGGGTCACCAATACAAAAAGTTTGAGAACCACTGCCCTAAGTGCTCCAGTCACTTCAATGGCTCCCAGCTGAAAACTATTCAAGGTCTCACTAGTGCTTTTCAAAGCACTCCATGGGACTGGCTATGCGCGACCTGAGAGATCGCTTCTCTATTCATGACCATAATCTCCAATGACAATTCTACTGGAACCATAACAATGGATGATGGTCATGAGTTTGGGAGACAGAAGTTTCACAGGAGTTGGACCTCTGCTATGGGGCTCACTCCCACAGGAGATCAGAATGACCATGGACATTCAGAACTGAATGCTGAACTCATTTCTTTATTTTAGATTTCCCACAATAATCTCTTCATACAGACACAACACAGCCACACAGAAAGGGTGTGCACAGGCTGGGAAGGGAGACAGCAAGTGACCAATTATTATTGTCCTTTTTAAAAATTACTTGGGAGGCACGGTATGCTAAATCAAAACATTCACAAACCTCACCACCTTCTGCTCCAAGTGCAAGGACCTTGTTTTCTCTAACATATCAGCATGTACTTATATCAAAGAAATCCAAACAACAACAAAAACTCCTACCAAAACAAAAAACTACACTGCACCCACAATTTTCCCCTGGGGAGAGGATGAAAGAGAGCACAAACCATATGGGAAAGATGTTAGTTGCCTCTCCTCATGCACTACGGGAAGGTGCCTGAAATATTTTAGTGATGAGGGTGGTATAAAACCTATACAGACTAAAATAGAATGCTATGAGGATGGGGCCATATAAAACCTGGGAACATAAATATAGATAGAACTGCATTTGCAAAGGTCTGCTTACTTTTTATAAACCTTTAAGAGAAAAAAATCTCTTGTTAAGGCTCTGTCTATCCCTAAATCTGTCTCCATATCTGCTGACTCAGAGGCTTCAAAAGACACTCTGGCAAGGATACAGCAGGAACTCCTATCTTATCCTCCACAATGAGGTATTTATGTTTCACTGAAGAAATTTTCAGTACCATGACACGTAGCACTCTACGCTGCAGGGCCTCCAGTCACCATCTTGCCCTCCAGGGTTTTCCCCTGCACCTCCCCACCTCCCGCCTCAATCTTTTTCTTCTTTGTAAAATTCTTTTCTATGCAAGTTTTATAAACAAGATAAAAAGGAAAAATAAATAATCCTTGAGGGAAGTGGTTGAGCAAGGAGATGGCAGAGTAATTGCTCCCTGTAAGCATAAATTTAAACCATTGTTTAAAGTGTGAAGAGATGCCAGACACTCTAATCATTCATTCACTCATGTAAATATATATCTAGGCAACTTTAAAAAACAACAACAGATCATTCACTCCATTTTGGTAACACACATTATGGTATGTGAACTCCTACACAGGACATGTGCACACAACAGCCACAGAGAGAAAGCTTTACTGATGCTTTGATTTGGCAGACTGTCATTGCTCGCTTGAACAAGATATAAGCATGCGACCCTCCACGGTCTGCACTGGATGTTGGTATATCTTTGCAGACCTGAGAAGATGAGATCATTTCCCACCCTGCACAGTTAAAATCAGAGGTGAGTGAGTTCACCATTCTGGTGGATGTCTAAGGAGGGTGAATTTGAGTGCCTGGTATTAAATGAGGATACAGTAGAACCTCAGCGTTACAAACACCTTGGGAATGGAGGTTGTAACTCTGAAATTCGTAACTCTGTACAAAATGTTACTGTTGTTCGTTCAAAAGTTTACAACTGAACATTGACTTAATACAGCTTTGAAACTTTACTATGCAGAAGAAAAGTGCTGCTTTTAACCATCTTAATTTAAATAAAACAAGCTCAGGAACAGTTTCCTTACCTTGTTAAATCTTTTTTTTTAAACTTTCCCTTTACTTTTGTAGTTCATGTTTAACACAGTACTGTACTGTATTTGCTTTTTCTTTCTTTCTTTTTTCTTTTTTTGGTCTCTCCTGCTGCCTGATTGCATACTTCCGGTTCCAAATGAGGTGTGTGGTTCACCAGTCAGTTCGTAATTCTGGTGTTCGTAACTCTGAGGTTCTACTGTATTGATATAATAGGCATCACAGAAACTGGGTGGAACGATGATAATCAATGGGACACAGATACAAAATATATAGGAATGATAGAGTACAGTAACTCCTCACTTAACGCTGAAAAATGCGACTTTAAGTGAAACGATGTTAAGCGAATCCAATTTCCCCATAAGAATTAATGTAAATGGGGGGGGGGGTAGCTTCCAGGGGGAAAAAAAATTGCCAGACAAAAGGCATCATATACATTTTAAACAATTTTAAACAAGCAATTTAATACAGGCATAAGTTTTAAACAATTTTAAAGAAACAATATAATACTACAATCATCACTGCTGAGTATGAAGCTTGGTTGAGGTGGTGGAGTCAGAGAGTGGAAGAGGATGGATTGTCCGGCTGCTCCTCTTGCTGTTCTTGCAAGCACAGGCACTGACTTTGCCGGGTCAGGGGGCTCAACCCTCGGCCCACCTACTCCACCCCTTCCCCCAAGCCCCCACCATTGACTCGCCTCTTCTCCCCCCCCACCACCTCCCCCTTTACTTCGCATGCTGTGTCCTCGCTCCTCCCCCCTCTCTCCCCTCCCTTCTGAACGCTGCAAGCCAGCTGATTGCCGCAGGCAGGAGGCAGGGGAGGGAGGGGGAAGGAGTGAGGACTTGGTGCGCAGGCTCCCCTTTCCTCCCCCGCCTGCCTCCTGCCCAGGGCAATCAGCTGGTTTGCGGCGTTCAGGAGGCAGGAGAGGGAGGGGGAGCCTGCGCACCCAGTCCTCGCTCCTCCCCCTTCCCTCCTACCTCCTAAACACCGTAAGCCAGCTGATTGCTGTGGGCAGGAGGTGGCGGGAGGAGGGGGAAGGTGCTGATCCGCGGGGTCTGCCGGTGGGCGGGAGGCGCTGGGGAGGGGGCGGGCGTAGGGAGGCTGCCAGCTGTGGAGAAAGCAGGCATCCAAACAACGTAAGAGTGGAGCATTGCACAACTTTAAATGAGCATGTTCCGTAATTGATCAGCAACATAACAACGAAACAATGTTAACCGGGACAACTTTAAGTAAGGAGTTACTGTAGGTCACACTGGTGGAGGACTGGCCCTATGTATAAAAGAAATAGAGTCGAATATAGTAAAAAACTTTAATGAATCAAACAGTACCACAGAATTCTATGGATAGAAATTCCATGCTTGAATAAGTACGTAAGTATAGCAATAGGAATATACTACCAATCACGTCACCAGGATGGTGATCATGACTGTGAAAATCTCAGGGAGATCAGAGCAGCTACAAAAACAGAAAACCCAATAATATTGAGGGATTTCATTTATCCCCATATTGATGGGGTACATGTCACTGCAGGACATAATACAGAGATAAAATTTCTATACACCATAAATGACTTCTTCTTGGACTAGCTTATCCTGAAACCCACAAGAGGAGAGGCAATTCTTGATGTAGTCCAAAGTTAAGCACACAATCTGGTGCAACAGGTGAATATAGCTGAACCGCTTAGTAATAGCAACCGTAATGTAAATAAATTTAACATCCTTGAAGGGGGGAAAATACCAAAGAAACTCACCACAATACCATTTATCTTCAAAAAAGGAGAAAAATGAGGAAACAAGTTGATGGAAATTAAAAGGAACAGTCACAAGAGTGAAATGCCTGCAAGCATCATGGAAACTATTTAAAAACACCACAATTGAGGCTCAAACTAAATGTAGACCCCCAAATAAAAAAACAATAAGAGGACCAAAACAAAAATGCCAGCATGGCTAAACAACACAGTAAAAGAGGCAGTTAGCGGCCAAAGGCTATCTTATAAAAATTGGAAGTGAAATCCTACTGAGGAAAATAGAAAGGAGCATCAACTCTGGCATCTCAAGTGTAAGAGTATAATTAGGCAGGCCCAAAAAGAATTTGAGGAGCAACTAGCAAAAGACATAAAAACTAACAGCAATTTTTGTTAAGTACATCAGAAACAGGAGGCCTGCTAAAGAGTCTGTGGGGCCACTGGATGATCAAAGTGCTAAAGGAGCACTCAGTGATGACAAGACTGTTGCGGAGAAGCTAAATGAATTCTCTGCATTGCTCTTCACTGCAGAGGATGTGAGGAAGATTTTCACACCTGAGCCATTCTTTTTAGGTGAAAAATCTGAGGAACTATCCCAAATTAAGGTGTCAAGAGAGGATATTTTGGAACAAACTGATAAATTAAACAGTAATAAGACCACAGGATCTGATGGTATTCACCCAAGAGTTCTGAAGGAACTTAAATACAAAACTGCAGAACCACTCACTAACTGTGGTATGTAACCTCTTGCTTAAATCAGCCTCTGTACTAGATGACTGGTGGATGGCTAATGTAACACTGATTTTTATAAAGACTCCAGGGACAATCCCAGCAGTTACAGGCCAGTTTGCCTAATGTCAGTACCAGGCAAATTGATTGAAACTATAGTAAAGAACAGAATTATCAGACACATCGATGAACATGATATGTTGGGGATGAGTCAACAGGCTTTTGTAAGGGAAAATAGTGCTTCCCCAATCAATTAGAACTTTTCAAGGGTGTCAGCAAACATGTGGACAAGGGAGGTGAGCCAGCAGGCGAGGTGGCTTAGTGGGTAGCGTGCCTAGTGCCGTATCCCAGCAAGATCTTTCAGTCCAGTCCCTCTTAATACTGACAGAGGAGTGAGGTGGGCATGGGGCTTATGCCCAGTCTGTACCAGGCGCAGTTGGTAGGGGAACCTGGGCACTCCCACTCCACCGGCCTCCAACCCAGGGCCCTAAAAGGTTCAACAGTGTATGGCACCCTATACTCCTGAGGGCATCCTGTGCCAAAAAAATAAAAATTATGCGCCAAAAAAAAAAATTCTGCACACAATATTTTAAAATTCTGCAAAATTCTACAAATTGTATTTGTCAAATAAATGTGGAGGCTCCAGCATGGCAGTAGGGACTGCCACTGGCTGCACAGAGGTGGGAGATCACTGTGCAGCTCCCCTCCCCCATGACACGGACTCAGCAGTGAGGCTGCACCCAACCCTGACACAGTACAAGGACTGGGCCTGCCCCAGAAACATCCCAGGGCCCTGCCCCTCTGTGCCAGATGCAGGCAGGCAGGCTCAGCAAGGAAGGATCCAAGTGTAGAGGGGCTTAGTGTGGGGGGATCCAGGTGTGGGTTGAGAGGGTTCTGTGCGGGGCAATCTGGGTGTGGGCAGCTAAGTGCAGGATCTGGATGCGTGGGCATCTGGATGCACAGGGGCTTGTTGGTGGGTTCTGGGTGCAATAGTAATGAGACTCTGCAGGGGGGGTCCGGGTGAAGGTGGTTGGGGCTCAGCGGTCATGGGTCTGGGTATGGGGGGAATAGAGCTCAGCAGGGGAGTCTGGATGTGGGGGGCTTGGTGAGGGGTCCAGATGCAGGGGGAGTGGGGCTCAGTGGGGTGGGGATCCAGGTGCAGCTGGTTGGGGCTCAGTGGGGTGGGGATCCGAGCCCCTATAGGGCCCTGGGCTGGGATGCAATGGAGTGGGAGGGCTTGCGTCCCCCTACCCTGGGCACCCCACCTGTGAAGCATGGCCACCTCCCCACCAATAGGCCAGAGGCCTAAATTGGTCTGGCGCCCACCGGAGCTAGGGCACCAGGCACATTTGCTGTCGCTCCCGGTTGGGAGCTAATTCCCCACCCTGAACTGCTGGGCTTTATCGCACGGACTCAGCCTGAGTTATAAACTGCGAATTGCCCTGATTGAGGGACTGGGGCGGAAAGACTAATTAAGGCCTGGGCTGATTGTTGGCCAGGCCTGCTAACTGCTCACTGCCCTGATTGTGGGATTGGGCAGAGGGACTAACTGCTACTTGGATTAATAACCAGGAGGGCTCACTAGCCCTGCCCTGTCAGAAGGGGAGAGACACGCGCTCCTCCTTACACCAAACTATACACACAAAAAGATGGGCTGTTACCACTCAAGAAAGAGATCTTGGAGCCATCATGGCTAATTCTCTGAAAACATCTGCTCAGTTTTCAGCAGCAGTCAAAAAAGGTAACAGAATGTTAGAAACCATTAGGAAAAGGATATGATAATAAGACAGAAATATCATAATGTCACTATACAAATCCATGGTATGCCCACGTGCTGAATACTGCATGCAGTTGTGGTTGCCCCATCTCAAAAAAGATATATTACAATTGGAAAAAGTACAGAGAAGAACAAAAAAAATGACTGGGAATATGGAACAGCTTCCACATGAGAAGAGATTATAAAGACTCGGACTGTTCATTTTAGAACAGAGACAACTAAGGACACATATGATAGAGGTCTATAATATCATGAATGGTGTGGAGACAGTGAATGAGGAAGTGTTATTTTCCCCTTCACATAATACAAGAACCAGGGGTCATGCAATGAAATTTAATAGGCAGCAGGTTTAAAACAAACATAAGGAAGTAGTTCTTCACACAATGCACAGTCAACCCATGGAACTCTTTGCCTGGGGATGATGCGAAGGCCGTACGTATAACTGGGTTCAAAACCGAATTAGATAAATTCATGACTATTAGCCAACACAGTCAGGGAAACAACTCCACACTCTGGGTGTCCCTAAACCTCCAACTACTAGGAGCTGGGACTGGACTATCACTCAATAGTCATCCTGTTCTGCTCATTCTCTCTGAAGCATCTGGCAATGGCCACTGTTGGAAGACATGAACCATTGGTCTGATCCAGTCTGGCCATTCTTATGTCATCGTGGATCTTTTATTGTATTCATTTATCTGGATTTCTACAATACAAAAGGAGGCACCTATCCAAGGTTCTAGGCCAGCATTTCTCAAATGCGGCCACCGTGGTTGCATGCGGCCATCAAGGGGTTTTCCTGTGGCCACGACAGCCTTCTGGGCAGAGATTGGGGAGGGGACAAAGCAGCGGCCCTTCCTTGCAGCTCTCTGCCGCAACTTCAGCTGCGGGACTCCAGTGGCTGGCTTCAGCCCAGGGTGGCGGCCCGTAGGGCTTTAGCAGGGCTGGCCTTACTGGGTGCTGTGGTCAAAAGGCAAGGAACAGGATGAGCCTGGGGTGTGAGGCTGCAGAAGGGAGCTTAGAGCAATGGCAGTGGAGCAGCAGGGTCTGGGGGCAATAAGGAGTCTGGGGACGTTGGGGGGCTGGGGAAGGCAGCAGGGGATAGAGGTGATGGGTGGGGGATTAGAGGAGGAAGCAGGGGCCAGATGCACCAAAATGCAGCTGTACATGATTTTTATTATTGAGTCTGCAAAAGGCGCCCCACATAAATCAATTACAATGATTTGGATGTGTGTATGTGCATATTTATTTGTTTTTCCTAAAGTTAGTTAAGTATTTTAGGAAAATTTGTCAAAGCGGCCACCAACTCTTGCCACTCTGAGGCCACCAACATTTTTGTTATAAGAACCCCTGTCCTAGGCACCCCTGCCACAAATTACAAGAACACAGATAAAATTACACAGCAGGTTACCCATGATAGCCAGCAGAACTCCTACCTCACAAAACTCCCCTTCCTTACACAGATTTAATCCCCATCTGCAGCAGCACCCCACTTTTCTGCATGATCTAAAGTAGGGTTACCATACTCAAAAAATAAAAAACGAGGACACTCCACGGGGCCCTGGCCCCACCCCTTTCCCACCCCCGGCCCCGCCCCAACTCCGCCCCTTCCCCGCCCAACTCCGCCCCTTCCCCAAAGTCCCTGCCCTAACTCCCCCTCCTCCCTCCCAGACACGCGAAAAGGGCTGCCCGAGCGCTGCCGGCTTCACGGTTTGCCGGGCAGCCCCCAGACCCTGCGCCCCTGGCCGGCGCTTCCCCAGCGCAGCTGGAGCCTGGGAGGGGAAGCGCCCAGCCGGGGGCGCAGGGTCTGGAGGCTGCCCGGCAAACCGTGAAGCCAGTAGCGCTCGGGCTTCGGGCAGCCCCCATGCCTCTGGACCCTGCGCCCCCGGCCGGGCACTTCCCCTCCCGGGCTCCGGCTGCTGTGCTCCTCCCCTGACTCTTCGGCTCTGTTTAAGAGCCGAGCTGCCCGAGCGCTACCGGCTTCGGGCAGCCCCCATGCCTCCGGACCCTGCGCCGCCGGAGCAGAGCAGCTGGAGCCCGGGAGGAGAAGTGCCCGGCCGGCGGCTCAGGGTCCGGAGGCAAGGGGGCTGCCCGAAGCCGGAGCGCTCGGGCAGCCCGGCTCTTAAACAGAGCCGAAGGGTCAGGGGAGGAGCAGAGCAGCCGCAGGAGGGGAAGTGCCCGGCCGGTATTTTCCCGGACATGTTCGGCTTTTTGGTAATTCCCCCCGGACGGGGGTTTGATTACCAAAAAGCCGGACATGTCCGGGAAAAACCGGACGTATGTTAACCCTAATCTAAAGGCCAGCAGATGACAAATGCTTAGGGCCAGGAGGAGGGGAGCTTGTTCCAGAGCAGAAGAAAGCTCTTCAACCAACCCCCATCTCTTCTGAATTGAGGAATGGCACTTTTGAAAATCCCACTACACACTTATCTGCATTTTTAGGTGTCTTAAATACCTTTGAAAATCTGGCCCACTGTCCTTACACACATGAATGACGGTTTGCAAGATCAAACCCTAATTTTGCACAGACGTAAAAACTTTTTAAAATCAAGTTCCAAGTGGATTATTTGTTCCAGCGACTACTGAGTGTGATTAAACCTCATCTGGTTCTGATTGCATTACAAACAAAACCCATTTCTCAGATACACTAGGGCTTCACAATTTACCAACTAAATGAATCTTCACAACACCCATGGGAGATAGGTTTTATCCTCAATTTGCATGTGGGAAAATAGAGACATGTAGGTTAACAAACTTACTCCTAGGCCACAGGGGGAATAAGTGTCAGAGCCCAAATGGCTCCTAGCTCTCATCTTTAGACTTCACCTTTAAGTACAGCATGTCTAAAAAATATTCCCTCCTCTAAAAAATATACTGTCTCAAACTTGTACACATCTGGATTTCTTTAACTCATGTAATTTTAAGATAGTCAAACCATTTAAACTGAATTCTCCTGGGCAGAAACTCTATGAAATTTTAGTCTGGAGCAAATTTTCGCCGTAAAGTTATAAATGGAGTTTATAATGCACATTGTGAGGTCACACAGATACTGACAGAGACTAGCAATACTTCTCTGATTTATTCTTGTGTGTAAGAACCTGACCATTTCTTTAATGTAGTTAACAAGACCATTTCCCTTTTCGTCCTGCACTCTTTTTAAATTAAGAGTGAATTTTTATGTTTGTGAGATATGAGACAATCAGGAGTCAGACATGGAGAGAAACCCAGACCCCTGAACTTTAAGACCTCAATCTGCTCCCACTGACGTCAATGGAGGTAAAATCAATCAATTATTTTTCATTGTGAGTGAAAGATTCATCTCTGCCATCACTGGGCCTCCCTTTTTGTGTCTGCTGTTACTGCCACTTAAATGTCTAAGTCTCAGACTAAAGCCACAAATCATCTAGGTTACAGGATCTGCAAGTACAAAAAGATTCACCCGCTCATGAAAAATTGTCCCGATGTTCCTTCCACAGGAAATCAGACCCTGAATGCTAGGATTCCAATGCAAAAGCGCTACTTATACTCTCAAGGTCTCTGACTCTGAATCTATTTTCTCACAATATTCCGAGTCATTTCTGAAGCACAATTTGAATATTCCTGTTTCATCTTCTGTTTTGTTTTTTTCAATTAATTTTGAGTTTCACTACTCCAAATCAAATGTCCAAACCTAGCCCAGTCTGGTAGTGATCAAAAGTTGTTAGCTTCTACCGAGCGGCATATGTGAACAGAGTTTGGCTATTTCACTCCAGTTACCAACGGAACAGCAGCCACATCACAAAAGCCACCAAGTGACCCTTCCAGGTCAGAACTGAGCTATCTTGGCTGCAGTGTAAGAAAGGCCTTACTGATGCTGTATTTACTGGATGTAATCTGTAGATGGAGAACTACAGTCACCAGGACTGTCCAATCAGCACTTTTCGCAAGCATTTCAAATGGCAAAAATCAAATAATTTTACTGAGAGCCACCAGAGCTGAATATGGCATATATTTATTTAATTATTTATTGGGATATCTATGAGACTCCTTCCTGCATAATCTGAGCCCTTTCCAGATTATAGATGTACACAGAAGTTGAGGCCAACATTTTCAAGAGTGTCCACTAATTTGGGGCACCCAACCTGACACACCTGGGGTATTGATTTTCAGAGGTGTTGAGCACTCACAACTCCAATTCAAACCAGTAGTGATGGTCAGCATCTATGAAAATCTGGTCCAATGTATCGCCAGTTGGGGCACCCAAAATTAGTGGACTCTTCTGAAATTTTAGTCCACAGAGCCTACTGTTCAGGGCATCTGAGTGCCCACAACTCCAGCTGAAGTCAGTAAGAGCTACAAGTGCAGATGGGAACTCAAACTGAAATATCCAAAATTACAATACTTACTACTTAGAAACTGTGCAGAATATTTTTGGGAGGGCAGAAGGAACCCTACACCATGAATCTACCTTTCACCTGGATAGGTCTGTCTGATATGGAATCAGCATTCATGGCCTAGAAAGGCCTTGGATAATTTTGGTAGATACAAGCCTCAGTTACTATAGAATGCTATTCTGCCTTTTCTTTATTGTCTTTGATCTTAAGTTGACTTGATCTTAATTCTAACTAATCAGTGAGTTAGCTGATAGTGGAGCTCTCTATGACCATTAAATGTGAGGGTCTGTGCGCATTTGTATTAGAAATCCCTAATCAAGAGTTTATAACTCAACCATAAAAATTTGTTCAAGGCTGACACAGCTGGCATGCAAGACCTACCTACCTACGTGTATTTCTGAAGTCCTATCATTCCAGTATCTTTGCTGTCTCACTAAGGAAGGTTTTTTTAAACTAAATCTGACAAGAGAGAGTTTGAATTCTGTTTGGAGTGCAAAATAATTACATGTTACTGCCTTGTTCCCAGATAATGTTATTAAAAACACCAGCCTCAGGCAAATGCTTCTCATAGACAACTGCTTTTTTTCAACTGCTAGCATACAACTACTCACGTTTGAGCTCAATTCCTGTATCAGTCTTGATGCGACACTGTTCCTTTCAGGGTGCAGGTTTGCTACATTCATTAACATTGGGTCATTTTAAAAAAATTAAACTGCTCTTGTAATTCAAATATTGGCTATGAATTTGAACTGAAACAATGCAACTCTGAAGTCCATAATGTTATCTGTTTTGGTGCTTTTGTGGAAAGGTAAATAAAAATTAGTTATTACTGTTAGGAACCTGGTTCCACTCTTGTCCCCATGGCTGTATGACAGAAAGCATTGGACAGGATGAAATAGATGTGTTTCTTTGCAGTGGTTTAGGACTATGTATCCAGAGATCAATTCAACTCTGGTGTATGGTTTATTCAGAACCTTTTCCTCTCCAAAAGAGAAATGGATAAGGATGCCCTTTCTTCCCCACTACGCTTCACCCTGGACATTGTGTTACATAATAACTCAGAAATATAGGGCATAAATATAGAGTGGGCAGAAAACAAAATTGTTTTTCTTGCAGGTAACATTTTGCTATACATCAAAGCCAAATATCTCAGTGCTTTCAGTGCCTTTACCCAGTACAGGAATTCAGCCTAACCTTTAGCTGAAAAATAAACACACTGAAGACAGAAGCCACAATAAGACAATATCCACCTTCAGCAATCCAGGATCTTGGGTCTTGTAAATTGAGTTAACAGGCTTCTGGTATCTTGAAAAACAACTGTACAAAGTGGGCTGAAATCTGTTCTCAGTCACATCTATAAATCCAGAGCAATTCCATTTATGCCAGTGGATGTATTCTAAATTTACACTAGCTTAACTGAAAGCAGATTTTTGTCCCAAAGGCTGTATAAGACAAAAACCTACTTCAGTTTGTTCACCTCTTTTATTTGTTTGAACAGATGACCAATTCTCCTTCTAACCCCAACATACAGAACAGGGTTATTTGAAATGAATGTCCTGCCAAGATTCCTGTTCCTTTTCTGGAATCATCCCAATACTCCCAAAAAGAATAGTGTTTCAAATTCATCTCAAGGAGAGATAAAGAATAGAATCACATATGAGCTCCCGAATGACAGCAAAGAAAACAAGGGACTGGTACTTCCAAATTTCAAACAGCTCACCTAAAATATCCAATAAACGAAATATCAGATACCACACACTACTTGTATGTGTAGGGGGGAGGGGGGAACAGCTCTTCCAGCTTCATTATGGAAGTCAATATCCTTCATATATAACTGAAAGATCAAAGCAGTAATCTAGACACTCATGTAGTACAAAAACACCTTAATTTGGAAACACAGAAAAGAACAAATTGGTTATGAAACATTTCCTGCCCCATCCATGACACCACAGCAAGATGGGAACAAAATTAAATTACTCACCTACATCAGCTCCTTCAGGTTCACACTTGAAAGTGTTTGAGCAACTCAGCAAATAACAAAGATCAGGAGTGAATTCCTGGCACACTGAAGGCAATGGCAAAATTCCTGTTGACTTCAATGGGCAGAGGATTTCAACCCTGCTTTTTATGATTATCTTCATCCGCAACGTTGCCTGTATACCACAACGCACTGGATAGAAACACACAGACAAGTATGAAAATGAAGTGCAAAAACTCAGAAAGGCAGGCAGGTATAGCAGAGAAAAAGAGAGCTGAAATAGGTAAGTCACACCACAAAGGAAAATAGGAAGCAGAATTTCAAGGTAATGTAGAAGTGGAAGGTGGTCAGACACCTTCCAAAATGCCACTTCCCCTCCCCCCCCCCCCCCATCAGGAGAAAGTTCCAATTCAAAGTCAGCACATGTTGTTTCACTATCATCATAATCACCAACAAAATTAATTCAAGCAGCCCTAACCGCTGCTGTAAGGAAGGGAGCTAAATTTTCTAGGAGTGTCCCAGATCTAAATATCTAGTCACACATATTTTATAACATCTTACAGAAAACCTTCAACATATACTGTACTTTGATAAAAGGACAAGAATAATATGTTCTGAGATGCACTCCCTCATCTCTACCAAACAGCAAAGAGAGAGAGGGAGAGATTCTGAAAATTAACAATAGCAGCAAGAAACAAGTCACTACACTATGGCTCATAAGAGAAAAACTTACAATTACAATATAGCTAAACGTAGCTTTCATCCAGACCACATCACACGATCCATTGTTTACAGCCAAACTCTAAGATACAACCGCATTTGCTCCAATCCCTCAGACAGAGACAAACACCTACAGGATCTCTATCAGGCATTCTTAAAACTACAATATCCATCTGGTGAAGTGAAGAAACTGATTGACAGAGCCAATAGGGTATCCAGAAGTCACCTACTACAGGACAGGCCCAACAAAGAAAGTAACAGAACGCCACTAGCTGTCACCTACAGCCCTCAACTAAAACCTCTCCAGCACATCATCAAGGATCTGCAACCTATCCTGAAGGATGATCCCTCACTCAAAACAGACCTTGGGAGACAGGCCAGTCCTCGCTTACAGAGAGCCCCCCAACCTGAAGCAAATACTCACCAGCAACTACACACCACACAACAAAAATACTAAGCCAGGAACCAATCCCTGCAACAAACCCTGTTGCCAACTCTGTCCGCATATCTATTCAAGGGACACCATCATAGGAACCATCAGGTCAGCCACACCATCAGGGGCTCGTTCACCTGCACATCTATCAATGTGATATATGCCATCATGTGCCAGCAATGCCACTCTGCCATGTACATTGGCCAAACTGGACAGTCTCTACGCAAAAGAATAAATGGACACAAATCAGACGTCAGTAATTGTAACATTCAAAAACCAGTAGGAGAGCACTTCAGTCTCCCTGGACACTCATTAACAGACTTAAAAGTGGCAATTCTTCAACAAAAAAACTTCAAAAACAGACTTCAACGAGAAACTGCAGAATTGGAATTAATTTGCAAACTGGACACCATCAAATTAGGCCTGAATAAAGACTGGGAGTGGCTGGGTCACTACAAAGAGTAATTTTCCCTCTGTTGACACTCACACCTTCTTGTCAACTGTTGGGAATAAGCCACTTCCACCTTGATTTAATTGGTCTCATTAGCACTGGCCCCCCACTTGGTAAGGCAACTCCCATCTTTTCATGTACTGTAATATATATACTGCTTACTGTATTTTTCACTCCATGCATCTGATGAAGTGGGTTTTAGCCCACGAAAGCTTATGCCCAAATAAATTTGTTAGTCTCTAAGGTGCCAGAAGGTCTCCTCGTTTTTTTTTAATGTAGCTAAAGAAAACAAGAGAAATACAAGACATAGAAAAGATCACAGCTTTGATTGGGATATTGTCACAAGACTGATAAGAGCCAATGAGTTACTTATAATACACAAAGACCAAGGAGACAACAATAACTTTGAGCTAAAACCACACTGTGGGCTATCTCTTAGGTCCTGTCTACACTGGCAAGTTTCTGCACACTAAAGCAGCTTTCTGCGCTGTAACTCCTGAGGTGTACACGCTGCCAAGCCACTTAGTGCACAGAAACCGCACAGCTGTACCGCTTTAAAAAAAACACCCCAATGAGAGGCGTACAGCTTTCTGCGCTGGGGCTACAGCGCTGCGGTGCCAGTGTAGACACCGTGGCGATTACGGCGCTGCAATTGGCCTCCAGGAGGTGTCCCACAATGCTTGTTCTTGTTTATAGAGCCTGATTCAGTATCACTGAAATTAATGAGAGTTTGGCCATTGACTTCAGTATTGAAGGATCAGACCCATACTCAATTATTAACAACTACATCTCTCTATGTACTGACATGGCCCTCATCACTGTGGCACCTGAATGTATTGCATTCTTTAATTAAATTACTCTCACAACCCCCTTGTGGAAACTGTTATTTGTATAATGTGTTATATTTTTATTAATGTTACTGACGGGGAACTGAGTCAGAGAGATTAAGGCCAGAATTGTAATGGTATTGTGGTGCCTAAAGATGCAGAAAGGTGCCTACTGGGATTTGAGATAGGCAGTTTGGCACCCAGGTGCTTCAGAACATCTCACTAGGCACCAATGAGTCACCAGTGTAACACAGTTGCAAACAAAGCAAACATTATTCTGGGATGTATTAGCAGGAGTGTTGTAAGCAAGACATGAGTAGTAATTCTTCCACTCTACTCCGTGCTGATTAGGCCTCATCTGGAGTATTGTGTCCAGTTCTGGGCACCACATTTCAGGAAAGATGTGGACAAATTGGAGAAAGTCCAAAGGAGAGTAACAAAAAATATTAAAGGTCTAGAAAACATGACCTATGAGGAAAGATTGAAAAAATTGGGTTTGTTTAGTCTGGAGAAGAGAAGACTGAGGGGGGACATGATAACAGTTTTCAAATATATTTTCAAGACTGTTACAAGGAAGAGGGAAGTAAATTGTTCTCGTTAACCTCTGAGGATAGGACAAGAATCAATGGCTTAAATTGCAGCAAGGGCTGTTTAGGTTGGACATTATTAAAAACTTCCTGTCAGGATACTTAAGCACTGGAATAAATTGCTTAATGAGCTTGTGGACTCTCCATCATTGGAGATTTTTAAGAACAGGTTAGACAAACACCTGTCAGGGATTCTCTAGATTAGGGGTTCTTAAACTGGGGGTCGGGACCCCTCAGAGAGTCCTGAGGTTATTACATGGGGGGGTCACGAGCTGTCAGCCTCCACCCCAAACCCCGCTTTGCATCCAGGATTTATAGTGGTGTTTAATATATAAAAACATGTTTTTAATTTATAAGGGGGGTCGCACTCAGAGGCTTGCTATGTGAAAGGGGTCACCAGTACAAAAGTTTGAGAACCACTGCTCTAGATAATATTTACTCCTGGCATGAGTGCAGGAGATTGGACTAGATGACCTCTCGAGGTCCCTTCCAGTCCTACGAATCTTTGGGTGCCTAAATAGCTTAAAAATCTGGCCCAAGTGACCTGCCCAAGGTCTGTGCAGAAATTAATTGAGTCCAGATCTCCTGGGTCCTAGTCTGATGACTCCACCACAAGTCCATCCTTCCCTTCCTGTCTCAAGTATCAGAAATCTACTAAATAACCAACAATCAGTGTTTAAAAACTACTGACAACTATTTGTGGACCTATCAGTGTAAAACAACAACTGTGCCAAACACCTATGTATATAACACTACTGCATCTAGTAGCTGGATATACTGTTAAGAATAACAATATTGCACTATATACATCTTTGTTCTTATCTTTATATAACCAACCACACCCAAAACGTATAGACCTGTGTACTTTACATTAACATTTACCTAAAAATATCCCAGTTAAAAATACAGTTTTTAAAAATAGAAAGTTGTAAATGGAAAAAACAGTTGCACACGGGATGCAATTGCACATTATTTCACGGGAAATGATCATAAGCAGTATATTAATAAGTGATTTGAAGGATGACAAGAAATCTGGCATTTTAAAGTCTTTTTACAGTCAATGACATAATGGACTGTAACAACTTCTGTTGGGTTAATAATCATCTGTTTTAAAGTCTTTAAATATATTGTATTGGATTAAATACCTTTATACTACCAAATCACAAGAAACCCTCTCCTGAGAACTTTAACATTTTCTGTCCTTGTTAATCATGATTTGATATCTTCACTCCTTATGACACCTTATTAACATTAGACTGTAAGCTTGTACAAACACAGAACAGAAAGATGGTGCCTATTCCAAGGATCTCATAAATTCTCACAGGAGAGATTTATTCCACATTAAAATAAATCAATTAACTTGGGGTGGGGAAAATGTTAAAACAACATCAAGGCACAAATTCTGCCCTTTCTTATATCTGGCACCATTCCATTGAGCTAAACAAGAAATTCAGAGTTGAGTTGAACACTCCATTTTTCCCTCACTGAAGTGACCTTTTCACTGATAATCCACTAACGAGAATACACCAAGGCAATTAAAAACACCTTTTGGAAACATACCTTTTTGGATTCTCTACTGTGTGTTGGATGAGCCTGCGCTGAATTTTCCTAATTTGAGGCCCCTATGTGGAACTTAATGGCTTCGGCTAGGATCTTCAAAGGTGCCCAGATCTCTTTGAAATTCATTGAGATTGGGTGCCTAACTCCCTCAGTCTCCTTTGAAAATCCCAGTCTTAAGGTGTTTGATGTATGGAGTTGTTACAGGATCAGGCTTTTGGACTTATGAGGAGAGGCTGAGGGAACTGGGATTGTTTAGTCTGCAGAAGAGAAGAGTGAGGGGGGATTTGATAGCAGCCTTCAACTTCCTGAAGGGGGGTTCCATAGAGGATGGAGATAGGCTGTTCTCAGTGGTGGCAGATGACAGAACAAGGAGTAATGGTCTCAAGTTGCAGTGTGGGAGGTTTAGGTTGGATATTAGGAAAAACTTTTTCACTAGGAGGATGGTGAAGCACTGGAATGGGTTACCTAGGGAGGTGGTGGAATTTCCTTCCTTAGAGGTTTTTAAGGTCAGGCTTGACAAAGCCCTGGCTGGGATGATTTAGCTGGGGATTCGTCCTGCTTTGAGCAGGGGGTTGGACTAGATGACCTCCTGAGGTCCCTTCCAACCCTGATATTCTATTCTATGATTCTATGACTGTAAGCTGCATGAGGTAGGAACTGTGTCTTTATATCAGTGCAGTGCTGAGCACAATGTCAGCTCATTGTAATACATAATACTAGTCTGAATTACACTAGTGTGAATCCACTGGAATTCCAGTGGAATCAGAGGAGTTACACACTGATGTAACAGAGCAGAATTTTAGTCTATTGTGCCACAGTACTGACACAGCATTGCCCTATGTCAGAGGGCAATTACATCAGCAAATGATTTTAGATAAGATATGAGATAGGTGAAAAGACAGATTTTCAGCCTTCTCTCACAAATTCCTGGCTTCTATCAGTTTAAATCAGAGCCCCAAAGTTACTGTAACTTATCTGTGGGTGTAGCCTTGCCAAAGCCCTTTGCTTCTACAGATTCACAACAACAGGGAAGTACGTACAGTCTTCTACTAAAGCTTAGTACGTTTATTTCCTTAAATGGCTAAGCCAGCTGTGCTTGAATATAGTGGAAGAGGCATGACAACAAAACAGCTTTAACAGGCTGGTAGGATGTGTAGTCTGAAAAGAAGTAATGTTAGGCAAAGTATTGATATACAGTGCTAGTCCACTGTGATAGGTTGATAAATACTACATATCCCTTTAGGCAATTCAGTAGAATTATTCATTCCATGTTCCACTCTTAGTTCTACATTCCCCTTTCCTACCTAAATCAGCTCCACTCTCCTTCCTCACTTACATTTGCTAGTCAAGGAAGCTCCTTGTGTGTATAATGAATTATTTAAGGGAATAGCTTAAAGCCTTTCCTTAAAACCAAGTTCATCCAAAATTTTCTGCAACTTACAAAGACAGTATTAAGTTACAGGCATTGCTTGTGGATGGCTCAAGTAAGTATGAATGTTCAGCTATATTTAATCTTCAAAACAAGCTCCAACTCTATGGGGTCTCAATGCTAACACGCTGATGTAAGAAATGCAAACAATCGACAACTACCTGCTACGGAAACATAAAATAATCTGCACTCCATTGAGTACTTGATAATACTTGTATGAAACTGCACTGAGTAGTTGATATTGGCACAGCAAAACAAAGCAAGACTCAATGGGACACGTGAAATTATGTCTTTCCAACCAGTGAGGCATAAATAGGCATGGATGTTTAATTCGTGGCTGATTTGCTTGATGTGTGTGAAACAGAAATGCCATGTTGTTGCAGGTGCTTTGCAAGCAAATACAGGGCCTAGTCAATTGTTCAAAAACCCAGACTTATGGTGTTTCAAAGGAACATCAGTCAAAAGAAGATTGCACACCACCACAACTAAAGAATAAAAATATCCAGGTATGGCTACCCCTAGGAATGGAGCACTCATAAGCAACTGCAAAACACTAACATGCCACTACACAGCTACTATTAAAAAGGCTGCCCACAAAACCAGGAGTAGCCTTCAGAAGGCTTATGGAGCATTTCTGGTGATGACAGGCACTTGCAACTAGGCACTTGCAATTTTGCCTGGGAACGCCACTGGGCTAATGCATGTTAACAAATTACTTTGTATGAGCCTGATCCTGAAAGGTACAGAACACCGGCCATGTATATTTCTTCAATGGAAGTTTAGGGTGCATAGCACCTCTCAGGACCAAGCCCTATATTTGGAGCTGGGATTAGCAGCAGAGATGATGAACGAGGCGGTGAAACAGAGAGTTTATGTGACCAAGAGAAGCCAAGGTGGGAAGTTGCTTTGGAAGAAGATTATTAAAAATATGAATGGTCTTCATCAAATTGACTATTCAGTTTTAGAGTAATAAGGATATTTGTTAATTACACAGAGCCCCAAAAATGCACTTAGTGCTTTACAAGCAGATAAAAAGAAAGAAAGAGACCCTGTCCCAAAGAGCTTTCAAGCTACATTTTAGACATGATGCAACATGTGAGAGCAAAGAGCTCTTTAGGTCAGCACCGTAAAGCGTCTGGGAAGAAAAAGATGAGAGGCAAATTTGGTGTGTGTAAAATAATCTATCATCCTCTATAAATTTTTTTAGAAGGTTACTGTAAATTCACCAGACCTACATGTAAGCGGGAAACACGGTAACAGGAAAATAAAAAATAAGAAACAATTCTTGGATTGAAGGCTTAAGTGAAATGTTTTTTTTTTAACTTTGTTTTGCAGTCTCTCAGCAAATGCCTTGTGTAAATCATGGTCTGCAAGTCCACACTCCCTGCCCCTGGGCTGCATGCAGGAGACAGCATTCTCTGTAGCTGGGCACCCATAAAACCTCTTGGGCTATGTAACCACAGAGGCTGTTCCTGTGTCTGAGTAGGCATCACCTCTCAGCAGTGATCACACAGCATTGATTTAAGGCAAGTAAACGTGCAAGTAAATGTATGCCCACGTGAGTAAACGTGGGCATACATTTTTGACTCATAGCTATGCCATGCACATTCGGTGATCCATCAGATCCCAGAAGATAAACAGAATGAGATGGGGTCACCTCTTGGTGGGAACGTCTCCAAGCAGCAGCTCAGAGCAGGAAGGAGCTGGTGTTGGTGATTGAGTAGGTGCACTCATCCCTCTGAGTCATGCTTATCCAGTGCCCTGTAGTGTGGTAGGGGGCACTGTACTGCTTTCAGAGGAGATATAAAGCTATGATACCATTACTACTATCCTCTTCACAGGAGTAGAGAGTGGTAGCTTTGGTGTCCTAGCCATGTTCCATCTCAGGTAACTACTTCCTGCCTAGCTAAATTCCCCTGTAATATTGAGCGAACAAAGTATTATACATTTCCTGTACTAAAGTATCATGTAGTAGATCCCTGTGCATTTCTGCCAATGACTGAGAGCCCCACTGAAGTCAACGAGGCTGCGTGCAGGCACAGTGGTGCACCCAAGCACAATCAACTTCAGGAGCAGGACCTCAGTTTGTTAACTATGTAACATGTTCCAGGTTAAAGGGCACTATGGAAATGTAAAGTTTCCATTATCATTTGCTTGTCAAATGAAGATCTGGTCCACTGTAGTTTGCATCATACATTACACAGAAGAATTGTGCCTGTTTTGTTTAAAACACATAGCAATGGTGCATGTTAATGACTGAGTGCATCTCATACAAAGGGGAGTTCATTGTTCTAGAAGAACGGAGGCTTTGAAAGAAGGAACATGCAAACAATTGACCTGCATTGTGATTGCAGAACCTCCACTGAATTTACACACAAATGTTATGCAATGTTTTCCCCATGAAACAGAAGACACACCCAGCCACTCTGAGGAACAACTATTTCTTAGGCAAATCCTTTCCCCACCCTTAGCTCTTTGCAGCTAGAGACCCTGAACAGAGGGGGAGAAGGATTTGATGGTCTTACACAAGGTGTTCACACACGGTGTGTTGAACACAGCTCTACTGGGGTTCCCACTCACCCAAGCAGATATTCCCCATGCAGAGATAAGTACTGGGAAGCCCCCCCCCCCTTCCATCCCAGCCTCTCCCAGGGGCAGGAGACCCTTGCTGCTGCCCCTAGTGCTCCAGAGGAGGGGAGCCCCATTCCTGTTTGGGGGTGGGAAGAGGATTCCATGCCACTTTTCCTTTCTCTCTAAGGAGGAGGGCCTATTGCCCAAGTGTGAGTGTGTGGGGTGGGGGTGGGAGGGAATGGCCACAAGGACAGAGCCATGTCATGGTGTGCCTTAGGCTCCGGATTGCCTTAGTGCTTGTGGTGATAGATTGTAAAGCTGATCATATTTCCAAAATAAACATTTAAAAAAAAAAAAGTTACAGTAGTGTCTCTCTCAGGCCACTTCAATGGGCTAATAGAAGTTCAATACAAGCCTGTACAGTAGTGATGAATGAGTTTCACTTATTTTTCCACCAACACTAAAAACAAATACAAATTAAGAACATAAGAATGGCCATATTGCATCAGATCAATGGTCCATCTAGCCCAGCATCCTGTCTTCCGATCGTGGCTGCTGCCAGATGCATCAAAGTGAGTGAACAGAACAGAGCAATTCCCAAGTGATCCATCCCTGGCCGTCCAGTCCCAGCTTCTGGCAGTTGGGAGGTTTAGGGACACCCAGAACATGGGGTTGCGTCCCTGACCATCTTGGCTATGAAGGTATGTAATTCTTTTTTCAACCCAGTTATACTTTTGGCCTTCACAACATCCCCAGGCAATGAGTTTCACAGGTTGACTGTGTGTTGTGTGGAGAACTACTTCCTTATGTTTTTTTTTTTTAATATGCTCCCTATTAATTTCATTGGTGACCCCTGGTTCTTGTGTAATGTGAAGGGGAAAATAACACTTCCTTATTCACTTTCTGCACACGATTTATGATTTTATAGACCTCTATCATATCCATCCTTAGTCATCTCTTTCTAAACAGAATAGTCCCAGTCTTTCTAATCTCTCCTTATTGGAAGCTGTTCCATATCCATCCATACTCATTTTTGTTGCCCTTCTCTGTACTTCCTCCAATTCTAGATATCTTATTTTTAGATTAAACCTCTCATTTATGTTACTTGGGACTCCCACACTTAACTATTTACAATATATTTCTACAATGCAATTTATTTTGGGAGAACACATTCTTTAGCACACTTTCATCTGTATAAGTCACTGCATGGTGGCCCTGCTGCGTTACTGATAAAGCTTTTGGTTTACAAGAAAAGTAAATTGTACCTGGGATTTGTCACTGAAGGAAAGTGATTAAAATTAAGCACCTATAAAAATCTTTTACTCTGGCAGTCAGCAGGATTCCTGGTGACCAATGCACAAGAGTCTTTTCTTTAGAGATTCAAGACCCAGTGCAACCTTTGGTATAAGTGTATGTTTACTTCAATGGAGAGGTGCCTACTTTGGCCCTCTATCCTTAAAAGCCAAAGAAACCATCTGAAGATGAAAATAAATCCAAACCAGATTTAATGGAAAATACTGTCAAAAATACAATCTCATTACATTTATCATAGAATATCAGGGTTGGAAGGGACCTCAGGAGGTCATCTAGTCCAACCCCCTACTCAAAGCAGGACCAATCCCCAGACAGATTTTTACCCCAGTTCCCTAAATGGCCCCCTCAAGGATTGAACTCACAACCCTGGGTTTAGGTGGCCAATGCTCAAACAACTGAATTATCCCTCCCCCTCTATAGAGGAAGCAGTGTGTTCTAATGCATCAGGCACTAGACTGGCAGTCAGGAGACCTGGGTCTATTCTTGGCAGTGTCACTGACTTGGTGTGGCACTTTGGGCAAGTCACTTCACCTCGCCATGCCTCTGTATCCCTCCCACCACTTATTTAGACTGTAATGTCTTTGGGGCAGGGACTGTTTCTCATTGAGTGTGCGTACAGTGCAAGCACAATGGGACCCCATCTCAGCTAGGGTTTGTAGACACCACCATAATACACTAATAATATAGTGAATGCCCTCAGAGATGGCTTAATTTCTTTTCAAGACTAAAAAAAGAACACTAAACAATTGTATTGGAGAAGCACAATTCTAATCCTAATGATAACTCACTTTTAGAGAGCTCCTCTCATCCCAGAGTTTAACAGATTTAAGATGTTGTACAAACTATACCCTTATCCGTGGCCAAAATGCAGTCTTTTGTGGGGAAACACAGCAATTTATTAGCACCTCTTAGAAGCAATATATATCAGTTTATATGAGGAAGTGAAGACGAATACCATATGAGTGAGACTCCAGAAAGAATGAGGGCAGGCAAAACATAATTTCTTGGATTGAAATTTATTGGAATTTGGCCATGACACCAAGGTTAACAAGCTATAAGAAGCATCATGGAATCTTCAGTTACATCATCTTGTGTACGTTTTTTAGAATACGGAAGCTGTTCAGATATCACTATAATGAGCACAATATAGATGCCTAGAGACACAGATGTAAAGACCGCTGTTTTCATACCCCATCTGCAATTCAGCTTCCCCAGTAGCACGTTCCTTAACACCCATATATAGGCTTGGAAGGATTCGATTTTTATTGGCAAATGTTGGTAAATGTCCATTTCCCATAAACACACAAACCAACAAAAAACATTTCCATCAATAATTACCCAGTACCTAAATTTACAAACAGGCAAAGTAAGAAAAATGCTGCTTGAGAACTTATTAGGGTTTGATGTAAGAGTATTTACTTTGATATTTTGACATGTGATGTTGACAATTTGTGTTTAAATGATTATAAAGCTTTACCATTTTTCTTCTCAATGCTCATTAAATTGTTATTGTCTGCCCCCCCATAATTTCCCACAACTATGAAAATTTCAATTGATAAACATTGAAAAAATGTTTAAAAATAAACATTAATATTATCTATCAAAATTATAAAAAAATATAAATGAAATTCTGCCAATCCTACCCATATAAATTCAGAGGGAAGACTGCCACCCTCTACTCACCAACTTCACCAATTTCTGCAGCAACTAGTTGTTTGGAAGTCTTCAACTGACCAAGCTGAACCTACTTGGCCATGAGATCTGAAGAACAGCAAAAGCTGGCGCTCTTTGCTCACATACAGGATATACTCTCTTGCTTTTTATTTCCTCAGACTTTTACATGCTTGCACATTAATGTTACTGCCATTAAAAAACAGCTACAATGCCTCATAAAGTAAAGGCTGGTCAAAAAATTCCAGTATCTCCAGTAGATATTTAAAGAAAGCATTTCAAAAATCTTTGTGTTCAGTGGCTCTGAATTAACAACAATTATTTCAGTATCCCACCTTCACGTGAATAACACAAAAATTCAATGTAATCACAAATCTAGCAAACCTTATTGAAAACTAATACAAGAAAAATAATATCTTGATTTTCCTTTATTTTCCCAACACAGCTTCCAGGGCTGCATTGCATGTTTTCCCTGAAATCTTTTATGCTATTTTGACTGGAAGATGACCAAAACAGAGTGAGTATGGAAACTGCTCTTTATACTGGCTTATCAGAAATTCCTACAGTTCTTTTAAAAGTTGACAAGGGGGGAAAATGGCTTTTCACAAGTAAATGAAGCAGATAAACTATAGAGGAAAAACTGAACTGTTCAGGAAATGTTCAAACAATATATGTTACAGAGAAGGGTCCTTCCAACAGGCTGCACTTATGTAACCCACACACCTGCTGGGTTCTGTCCCATCTAGTGGCATCGATACCACTTAAAGAGAGAGAGATAAAATGAGTCTGCTCTACAGCCTTAACTAACAGGCAGCTGGCTTTTAGCTCATGCGGTAGAGAGGTTCATGCACTAAGATCCAGAGGCCCCAGGTTCAATCCTGCCCGCCAACAACCGGGGTCTGTCAGTGTTACACTTACACTAGCAATATTCATAGCTGTAATTCACTGCAAGGGGAGCTCAACCATGGGTAGCAATGGTGGAAGCTCAGTGTAGCCAGGACTTAGGCATTTTTCCCTTTAGTTTCTAACCATATTGCCCAAATTCTCTCTACACTACAGCTTCCGCCAGTATATCTGCACCAGTAGTAAGTATCGGTTTTAAAGCTTGTTAGTGTAGACCAGGCTAATGGGGTATAGAATGTTCCCAGTTAAAAATGTTTCATTAAAAAATAAGGTTGTGGCTTAATCCTGATTTATTATTGTTATTTGTGTTGCCTTAGCAGCTAGAGACCCCAAATAAGAGTCATTATACTAACTACTGTAATAAAAAAGTAGTCTGTGCCCCAAAGAGCTTTTAATTTTAGTGCATGATCAGAGACAACAGGTGGATACAACAAACATGGGTGGAGGGAGGAAGGACAAAGTAACAGTGAAACGATCATGGTTAACATAACAGAATGCTTAATAGTCATAGCATACCAATTATCTAGCCATTGACCACTGTATTGTAGGTGTCAAGGCAGAGGTGAGTTTTAAGGCGGGATCCGAAGAAGGATAATGTTGTAGCTTTGCAGGGAATTACCTGAATTATTACACTCAGCCTAACCAAAATCCCCTAACAATTTAAGTGGATAATGTGTTCTCCACTTCCTGTCCTATTCTGTTGTGTAAACAGCTGCTGTGGATTTCAGTCCAGAAAGAGTGCACTTATATGATGTGCAGATATAGATTTTATTTTAATTTGATTAAGTTTGTAACATACTTCTGATGAGACAAAATATACTGCTAGATATTCTTATAAAAAATACAATGACACAGGATAAACTACAAAGGGCCTGATTCTCTTTCTCACTAAGGCGTCATTTCGGC
Organism: Emys orbicularis; assembly: GCF_028017835.1. Classification (NCBI taxonomy): domain Eukaryota; kingdom Metazoa; phylum Chordata; order Testudines; family Emydidae; genus Emys; species Emys orbicularis. The sequence continues at coordinate 25,669,404 of NC_088683.1, read as the reverse complement.
AGTGTAAAGGGGCCTTAAAGTGGGTGTGATTTACATTTGCAATGACCAAGGTCTGGTCTACACTAGAAAATTAGGTCAGCTTTACTATGTCTCTCAGGGGAGTGAAAAATCCACACCCCTGACCAGCATAGTTAAGCCAACCTAACCCCCAGTGTAGACTGCTAGGTCGATAAAAGAATTCTTCCATTGATTTAGCTACCACTTCTCGGGGAGGTGGATTACCTATGCTGATGGGAGAACCCCTCCCATCAGGAAGAGTGGGTGTCTACACTGAAGCCAAGCAACGGCTCAGCTGCAGAGATGCAGCTGTAGCATTTCAAGCATAGACAAGCCCTTAGTGTGAATAAGAAGCAGGCCCTTGTATCTATCAGGGCCGTAACCAGGACGGGGTGAACGGGACAGCCGCCCAGGGCTCATAAGTACATTGGGGTGAAAAAATTGGGCACAGTGGAGGTGGGTGGGACCAGCCTGTGCAGAGATTGCAGGGGAGCATCCAAGGGCATTGCCTCCCCCCCCAAACTGTATACCAGTCCCGGCACTCCAGAGCCTGCAAGAGTTCAATGAATAACTTATTCAGAAAATGGAGACACGTTTTTCTGTTTATGGGATAGAGACAGGCAGATCATAGTTTCCTCCCATTTATTCAACAGATATCTTGTCCTAATGTTTGCATTCTGGGTTGCCCAAAATTCAAAAATCAAGATGTGTTATTCAATAAGGAATGGTCAGATAAATCATACCACATTGTCTCTGTTCTGTGATTGGGTGAACGTGAAACCACTTCACATACACACACATGTGTGTCTAACTTCCATATTCTCTATCCACAAACATTTTTATTAAGCCCTATGCCCCCCAAAAACAGAAGTCAAACTCCGCCTATAGGACCAGGCCTGCGCGGTGGAGTTCAGGGAGGAAGTGCCACCTCCACCCCTGACTCAAGTCAGCAGGCCATCCAGCCTGTCTGGGTTGGGGGGAGGCGCAACCAAAAAAATCAGGGGGGAGCATGTGACCCTGCATACTCCCCCCTACATGCATCGCCTCTGGTAGGTGGCGCAAATATACCTGCTTGCCCAAGGCGCCGAAGTGCATAGTTATGGCTCTGGCATCTATAATAGCATACCTGATCCTCAGCTGGCATATATGGTCATAGTTCCATTGAATTCAACAGACCCATGCCAACCAACACCAGCTAATGAACTGGCTCAGTGAGTGTATCTATAACAAGTTTCAGACAAAACTTTCGTATACTTTAATACCACAGTGCTAAGCTAAGTACAGCGCACCTCTTCAGCTGCCAATCTGACCGTAAAAAGGGAGCTCAACTTCTATATTGCAGAAACGACATGTGGTGAAAAGGGTTTTTCCTTTGGTCCCATGCCTGCTTTTGTAGACAGAAGCTAGATGTGCATTATAAAATTTTGCCCAGGAGTAGATATGTCTTATTTGATACAAGGAAATATGCACATTAATTCATTTAAGAAATCCATTTTCTAACTGATTGACAGAAATACAAAGAAAATGTTTCCTAAAACTTCCCCACATTCCCCAAAGCCGCAGGGATTTTCTTATTGTAGAAAATGCAGAAAAGTAATATTCTGCGGTTTAGTTCAATCAATGCAATTAGGTGCTCAAATATAAATGAGTGTGATATAAATACCTGGATAGATTAAAGGCAATTGGCACCGTTTTTCTATATATTAGATACATTGGGCCTGAATTTCCACTCTGTAACAACAGTTTGATACCAATTTGACTCTATTGACTTTAACAAAGTTACACAGGCTTTTGCTGGTATAACAGAGTGGATAATCTGGCCCATTATATGCTCCTTGTAATTTTTCCAGTTGTTCTATTAATCTACTATGGTTGCTAGTGACAACTGCAAAATCAACTTCTAGTTTTTCTCTTTTGTCCTCAAGCTGCTCTAGTTCTCCATTTCTGAGCTTTATTTAAAAAAAAGAAAAAAGTGACTAGCTAGGACTCTATGCTGAGCCAAAGAGATATCAATTTAACAATTCTTCCCTGGATCACTGACTGTCAGTCAGTTGGGAAAAACCCTATCCCTGCATTATGACTTCAGTGCATATTTCCTCTGAGTCCGTTTTTCACAGGACAGGGTCTGTGATATTGGACAAATTACCTTGACCCCATAAGAACAAAATTCTCATTAGGCAGCTGGAACTGATAGGGAGGGAGTAATAATCTTCAGGGGTGGTGAATGTGACCAGCACAATTTAAATCCCACTGAATTCCTAATTTTGAGGACTTAAGAGAGACCTAACAAGTGCATAGTCCTCATGCTGGCCCTCTGCACAGAGATGGAATCTCCCCCGGCCTTATAACCCCAGAGCCTGCTTGGATCTGAGCATACCTGAGATATGTGCCTGTACCGTGCAGCTGCGCCAAGCTGATGGGAGAGAGCTCTCCTGTTCGCTTAGTTAATCCACCTCCCCAAGAGGCAGTAGCTATGTCAGTGGGAGAAGCTCTCTCACCAACCTAGCGCTGTCTAAATGGGGGATTAGGTCAATATAAATATGTCAGTTCCCTATTCTGCCACAGACTTCCTGTGTGACCTTGGGCAAGTCACTTAAGGCCAGAATTTTAAATATATATTTAGGCACCTTAAGATGTAGATTGATGCCTAGTGGTATTTTCAAAATTGCCCAGGTCCCTAACTGCCACTGAAATCAATGAAAATCCCACGATGCACCAATCTGCATCTTGAGGCACCTAAATACCTTTAAAATCTGCCCTTTAGTCTCTCTATGCCTCAGTCCCCAATTGTAAAATGGGGATAACAGCACTTCCCTACCCCACAGAGATGTTTTGAGCATAACAAAGACTCTGAGATGTTCAGATACTACTGTCATGAGCATCACATAAGTACCTGAGATAGACAGAACACATCAAAACCTTTCTAGAGACTCTCCTGGATTGGAGCCCATAAACAAAGCTACGTTTTGAGAAGGCTTTCCAGCAGCAATATACAATTTCTACTCTCTGGACACACAGTCACAATATCTCCTAAACATTGCTCTCAGTCTCTTGCAAATAGACTCTACAATCAAGTGTTCCACCCTATTCTTAAAGAGACAGCTTCCACTAATGAAAAGGATGCACCAATTATTAATACGACAACCAAATTCACTTCTAAATGCAATGTTGTTAAAGACAAAATAATTTAAACAATAATAATTTAGTTGGAGTCTTCAAACTAAGGTGATGGTCCTACAGGCACACATATATGTGAGAAAGGATCTCCATATAGAGTCTGATTCTCTTCTTACTTACACCACTTTTACACCAATATAACTCAAATAAAATCAATCACATTACTCCTTTCCCCCTGGTTTACAGAAGTGAGAGGTCCATATAGCTAAACAAGATTTTTTTGCCAGGTCTGCAGTGTTATCCTGAGTGAAGTACCTAGGGAAACAAAGATTAAGTTCTGCAATTATTCTCCAGTAACAACTTGTGGTGAGAAGTGGGATGGAGGCGAGTGTCTCCCCCTTCCCCCGAACAGTAAGTACAGAGAGGAAAAACAGTCAATCCCCAAAGCAATGCTCTGAGGTCACCTTCAATAAAAACAGAGTTCCCTCCTTACTAAAGTGACACCCACCCCTCATTTTTCATCAGTTCATACCAATATGATAAAGGAAAGAACAAGAACCTCATTTGTCTGCTTCTCCCACAACCACCTGTATGATTTCTTCCACACCACCCCCTATATCACTTCTGGACCACAAAGCCACTACCCTCTCCTCTTTTAAGCCCCTCCTAAAACTGTACTTTTTCCAGGATGCATACAAGAAACTAGCTAAGTAAGATATTTTTTCATCTCAAGGAGCTCCACATCTCTACAGCGTGGAAGTTAGAGGCTCAAGGACACTGAAATTGAAGCTGGAATTGGTGCCTCTTTGATAGCTACTGAAATAATAGAGGTAGAAGTTCTAGGGTATCTGAAATAATTCAGACCCAGTTCTGCTCTCACACCAGCATAATTTAATTTGACATCAATCGCATTAGCAGTTACACCAGTGTAAAAGAGACCTGAACTTAACTGAGTGGAATTCAGCGAAACAACAAAAAATAGCAGTTGGAGTCTCAGCTGTTCCATTTTTCTGTGAAATTATCCACTATCATGAAAGTCATAGCCCCTTCGTTCATGGAACTCCTAAAGACCACTGAGTAGCAGAAACACAGGATTGCACTCATCAGATCTATCTCCAATACATGCAGAGAGTTCCTGACATGGAACACCAGTCTCTGGGCTTGTCTATACTGCGACGTTGTTGCCAAAACTTTTGTCTTTTGCAGGTACATAAAAAAAAACCACAAAAGACAAAAGTTTTGCCGATGCAAGCGGCAGTTCCTGCCGACAAAGCTTATGCCGCTCGCAGAGCTGGAAGTATTTTGTCGGCAAAAGTGCCGATAAAATACCGATAGAGAGCATCTGAGGAGGAAATAGCTGTCAAAATATCCCCCCTCTGAATCAGAAGTCAGACACCTAAACTTCTATGGACTTTGAACTGAGGTTAACAAGTGCAAGAATGATAGAGGACTACTCTTGGATTTCATTCCTGGAATTTGCCTAACTCAAAAACATTATATTTTTAAGAGCAGACCAGTTGAATAGGTATGACTATCACATTCGAAAGTGTTATGGATCTTTTTTCTAAAGTAGAAAAAACAGTATCTTAATGTGCTATATTTTTCAAAGGATAGATATGCATTATTGTACTCAAGTAGTACATGCTATTCAAACACCACATAGTAATTTTTATTACTAATGTATCTTTATTACACCTGTGATTTTTATTACTAATGTAATCTTTATTACACCTGTGATTTTCCAGCAAAAAAAAATAAAAATTAATTAGCTGGCCCAATAAAAATGATCTTTATGTGTGGAAGGAAATCTTATTTCAGTTTTTACATTTAAAAAGGCAATATATATAGAAACACAGGGAGAAATAACATGAAGCCAGGTCAATATGTATTTACACAGTATTTTCATGAACTTAGAAACATTTTTATTCAAGCATTTAAGTAACCAAAGAAGTTCCAATAAAAATCCCTACATTATATTCATCAAGAAGAAGAATGGGCAGAGAGAAATCTATGTCAGGAAAATATTAACTCCTTAACTTTTAATATGCATCAAAAGTGTAAAACGTCCATTTTAAAAAAAAAATGTGAAAAAGATTTCCAAAGCAGAAGTTTGAAATACAACAAAGTTTGTACATCCTGAACAGTTTTAACAAACATTTTAAAAAAACCCATCACCCTATTACACTCTAAGCTATTCTTAGTAACTAAGGCCCCAATTCAGCAAACCATTTAAGAATGTATCTAAATCCATCTCTCTTCAGCAAAGCATTTAAACACATGCTTAACTTTAAGCAGACAATTGTCTCCTTCCTCATTGTAGTCTCATTGACTACAATTGGATTTAAGCCTATGCTTAAAGTTAAGCATGCACTTAACTGCTTCACTGAACTGAAGAGCTAAAGCAGTTGCAGATTAAAGTTTAGATATCAATTTGATAGTTTAAAAGCAAAACAAAAGACAGATAAAAATAAGAATCCAAATTGTTATTGAGTTAATCACTTTGTTTACTATAGTCACTTAACCAGTTAGCTGTTATTACAAAGTACTGGAAATGTTCTGCTGGTCAGATCACTTGATTGCCTTAATATTCCAATATTGCTTTTCCCCAATCAGAAATGTGGTCACAGGCAATAATTATAAGGCAAAATCTACTCTGTCCTCCCTGAGTTCAGAAATTCCTGGTTTCAGATCATCCAATGTGGTTCTGCTATGTGGAGGGTTGGGAAACTAGGATTCCCAGCCGATGACAGAGTTGTGTGAGGATTTCCTGCAGCCCAGCATACAGCAGCTTTCTGACTAAAGTCAAAAATATAATAGAATGGTGAGTAGGCGCGGGAACTAGGGGCGCGGGGGTGTGCTGCAGCACCACAGGTCCACACCTGAGGCTCCGCTCCTGGCCCCGCACGTCCGTGCCAGGGGGTCTGCTCCCGGCCCTGCACCCCGGGCTCTGCTCCAGGCCTGGCTGCTCTGCTCCTGGCCTCGCGCCCAGGTCCCGACTGCCAGCCCCATGCTCGCCCCCATCTGTGGCCCCACCCTCGGCTCCCTTACCTCTGTCCATGTCCCCTCCCTCCCGGAGCCACGGCCCCGCTCCCAGCCCCAGCTTGGGGGTGGAGGGGTGTGGACAGAAGGAAGTGGGGGCACGAGGTAAAAAGTTTGGGGACCACTGCTTCACAGTTTCGTTAGCTGGCTTTCAACATCCCCATTATAAAAAGTGTTCCAGCGCCATTGGGATGGTGGCACCTTATGTAGGAAGGGAAGAGACCTGTCCATCCCATTGTTGGGGCCTAGTGCAGGCACAAGGTTTATTGTGGAACTGGAGGCTGTAGTAATGGCCACAGAGTGATGTTGGGTTGAGGGACACCATTCGTTCTCTCTTATGGATCTCCTCAGTGCACAACCTGGCTACTCATCCTACTGGGGGTGAGGCGGAAGGTCTCTTCATAATAATTTTTTATTGTTAATAAAGGAACTTTAAAAATTATTATACACGTATTTTTAAAAAGAAAAATATAGAGCATCAGTGTGCTTAAGAATAATACAGGAGCTTATCCAAAATATTTCACATGTAAAAGCTGCCAAGTTTGAAATTAATGGCAGCATTTCCTCCTCATCTGTGGACTCACTAGAATTCTTTTAGGCATCAAAATGACTCTGGAATAGAAGTTCATAATGCATTACAATTACAATTTGATCTGATTAACAATTCCATAGCTTTTCAACATTCCTACACTTATATAATAATGTTTCAAAAATCTATCGGACACTAGGGGTGAAATCATATCTCTACTCATGCCAATGGGAGTTTTGTTATTGACTTTAATTGAGCCAGGATTTCACCCCATATGTTTGTAACTTTAGCGCCCTCGTGGCCAAGATGGAGTCTGCTCTGCAGGCAGCTCTGGCCAAGAGAAGGCGCGCGCAGGAATGCAGCAGGAGAAATCCCTTCCACCCCAGGGGCACCTGTTCCAAACCCCCCAGAGTGAACACACACACCCACAGGAAAAGTACAGTGGATATAACAAGGGAAATATTTATTTACAGAGGGATGAGAGGAGAAAAACAACAAGGGGAAATATAGGGGGAGCAGTAAGACAGGGCTGCATCCAAGCCAAGGCCCCACAGTCCCAGTGGTAGCACAGTGTGGAAGGGCAGACACCGAGCAATGTGTCTGCACACAGAGTTCAGGAGTCCTGAGCAAAGTTCCAGTCCAGTGGTGAGTCTTGGGTGCTCCTGGTCGTCTTCGGCGCCAGTGAACTTTCCCCCAACAAACCCCTCCGGTGCCCTCTTCTGCCGCTCTTTGCAAAGCCACACAGAGCGACCACCTCCCCACTTAACTAGCTAGCAACCTCCCTCCTTGACCCCAATGCAGAGTCACAAGCCCCAGTACTCACAGCCCCATGCAGCTCTGGGCAGCCGTGATACTGGGTCCAGCTCCGGCCTATCCTTCTCGGGCAATTCCTCCCTGGCACAGAGCTCCTCCTGGCTCCTGTCCTGGGGTGTCCCAGATCGGACCTGTCCTTCCCAGGCTTCAGGCAGGTTCTCTGCTGCTTTACTTTTTCAGGGCCTGCAGGCTGCCTCTCCCCCTCCCTGGAGCTCCAGCGCTGCCCCCTGGAGTTTCCCTCCTTTTTTCTTACTCTCCCCCTCCCCCTTAGGAAAAAGATTTAAAGGGCCATGCTCTCTAAACCCCAAAGGGGTTACATGTTTTTAACAGAATCATCATGGTTCTACCAACAAGGTCATAATGGAGAAGTTGCACAATAAATAGTAAATAGTCTCCAGCAAATACTTACTCTGTGGATTATTATTATTAGGACATAAAACATAATGGTTGCTATCACACTGAAATGCTTACGTGTTTATCTTCACAGTACAAAGCTGTGCAGTAATTCTGTCTATTAAACTCCTTATGGATTGTGGACCACACCTCCATGTTCAACATAAGGTCATGTCCCATGACTGCTAACTATTTTTCCATGAGGTTTGCCCCACCCGATGATATGTAGCAACTCTGCATTAAGAGGATCTGCTTTTCTAGGTGAAACACTTGGGGGCTAATGCTTTGGACTTTAAAAAAAATATTTAGCCTCCTAATGGGATAAAAGCTTGACTTTTTTTACCATTTCAAAACTGTATGTGTTTAAGTAACCAAGCACAAAGTAAATAATCACAAATCAGTAAAGCAGTTTTGCCCTTCTGAAATTCCAAAACAGTTAAACTAATGCCTGTAAAACTGAATTAGTCATACATAAATTTCCTCCAACAGTGAATTTTGATTGCTGAGTTATAAAAACTTTCAAACAAACAAGACCCATTAATATCACATTATAAATAGCAATGTTCTACCTGCACATTTCTCACTGTGATTTCACTCTAAGACAGCACTTATTCTGAAAGAGAAGCCAGAGTCACATGGTCCATTCAAGGTCATGCTATTTTAATTAAATGTGTGCACTGAAAAAATTACAGAGCTATCATTGATAAATTATGCAGCAATGATTATAATAGTCTCACTAACCTTGTTCCAGAACACTAAAGGTGTTTTATAATTAAAAAGAGAATAAAGTTACAAAAATATATAAATAATTTTATTGCCCATCTTTCTTACTCACACTATTGAAAAACACTCTTGGGAAAAGTAATTTGGGGGGGGAGAAAATTTAATATATAGAATCATAGAATATCAGGGTTGGAAGGGACCTCAGGAGGTCATCTAGTCCAACCCCCTGCTCAAAGCAGGACCAATTCCCAACTAAATCATCCCAGCCAGGGCTTTTGTACCTGCAACTTCTACCTGAGTCCTTATCAAATCTTTGACCTTAAGTATAAAATTACTCCAAGTCTCTGGAGTAGAATTCTTCACCAACCACACAACATATCAGTAGCGATAGTGAAGTATAACTCCCCCAAATATGTCTTTTTATTTCTTTAATCTGGTGGCACAGATTTAAATTAGGGACTAAAATCAGGTGCGGTTTAGAATCCCGGTAAGACAACAAATGTCAGGTATCTATTAAAAATGGTTATCTTGCTGCAGCTATACCACATTCACCACAGATTCCATTTTTTACACATTTGCAGCATCTCCCAGGGGTGAGCTGAACAGAAACGTCACTTCCATTTTTCCCATCTCTATACAATGTCTGTGTTCTTCAACCAAAGAGTAGTGAGACTAGATACACTGTGCAAGGATCCAGTTGGCAAAATATAAACAAAAATGGCCTTTTTAATAAAGAAGCTGTGTCCTGTAAGCCACTCCCTTTGCAGGAGTCCCCAGGTAAAGGGTATAGACTAGCATAAAACTGAGAATTACCTTGGAGAGGTAATTCCAGCCGGCAAGTTCATTTCTGTCTAAGGACCTGGGCAGATGGTTAGAACTTCAAAGACTATAGCTAGGTTGTCTGGCCAGTGTGTTGAGGAGCCTGTCCAAAACTGTAGTATATGACTGGACTGCAGTGAAAGTCCTAATAAATGTACTGTATATGGAACCTCAAGCCTTCTGCATCTCATTCAAGGAACTGCAAGTAATAGACTGAAGTCCTGACTCATGTCACTGACCTGTGTACTGAGGGACATCTTTATAAATGGCACACACTGTAATGAATCACTAACCACTTCTACTAAAAAAAAAAAAGTTTGAAAAATGGTGAGGAAGTGGAACACAGACACTGTTTCATGTACTATAATGATGTATTAACTGAAAACAACCAAAAACTAAAATTAATTGAGAAAACTACTTAAAGTTTTTCTGTAAAGGAAAAAGAGGTATTAACTGAAATCAGATAAAGATATATTTATTTATCCCTCTGCCTTTTGGACATTTAAACTCAATGGAAAGTGCTTCTCCCCTTCTGAAATCACAACAAACTAGTCAAGGCAAGACTAATTCACATTACATTTATTTAGAAACTAAAACACCATAGCAGGTTTCCTAGCACTCAGAGCCCAAAGCCGACCCAGTATAACAAGGTAGAATTGATTCAACTCTTTCCCCTTTCTCATCTTATTGCATCAACTATTATGTCTCCTTGCCGTTTCTGTCCTTCAAGATATGACTTACAATACTCTGCTGTACTCTGCATTTACCCCTGTGCCAGCTTAATGTACCAATGTACAAATACCAGGTTATGTCAGTTGTTTGGAGATTTGACTTTACTGTAAGCAACTGAATATACAGTAGTATACTTGTAGAGCCTGACTCAAAGTCAAAGGGAGTCTTTCCACTCATTTCAGGGAACTTTGGATCAGGCTAATAATGTTTTTCAAGCATTTGAAAATCTCATAGAAGTCACTGTGAAAAATAGGCCACACATTAAAATGATGAAATTCAACTGCAAAATTATATTAAGGAAGTGTCTGGGGCAGCTGATGGAGCTGTCCATTATGCCTCCCAATCTGTACCAAGGTTGCTCTTTTTGGACACAGAATACTGGTATTGAACTTATTTCCACTGCAGTATTCACACACACACACACACACACACACCCCATCATCATCATCAAGACACCACTTATGAACTTGGTTCTCACTGGCGCTTACAGCTGCTGTGCTCCACAAACCCTTCTCTGAGTCGCAGAAACCTTTGTTCCAAACCTTCTGTTAACCATTCCCTACAAGCCAATTTAGTTGAAAGGGGGAAAAAAAGGTTACACAGAAAATCCAACATCTTTAATCCTATTCACTTTCCTGGAATATTGTTAAGCCCCTACTCCAGCACTTTTCTATACAAAAGGAGAAACAGATGACCGGTTAAAGTTTATGGTTCTGTCCTCGAATGTCTCTCCTGTCCCTGCAGCGAGCAAGCACCCCCCCCCCCGCCCCCCGTGTTAGGATATGAAATCCCCATTCCCCAGGCTCAGGAGATCGTTTTCATCAGGGATAAAGTGACTGACTTTTCCTATAACGAGACGTAAGAGAGTGCCAGGACCTGACAAGCAGCAGCAAGTCACTGCCTCCAGGGGAACACGCCCACTGACAAGCAGAGCTAGGGGTACCCAGTTCCCACACTCAGCCTCCAGGCCACTTTTTCTATATATTAAAGAACCACGCGAGGAACGACCAAAAGCCACTCGAGAGCCCCTTGGCTCCCTTCTGGCTGCGCAGCACAAGCTGGTGCCCTGCGTGGCCACAGTGGGTTAGTCGATGCTGATGCTTCCAGCCGCGATCGTTCCTCAGCGCCTGTCACACTGTTTGGCTCCTCTCCTCCCTCTCAGTGGTGCGGCTCCGTGTGTGTGTGGGGCGCTGCTCGCCTCACTTCTTCCCCACCGCCGGCCCAGGCTCTGTCTGCAGCACCCCAGTGTGTGCCTGTGCGCCCCGGCTCGGGGCCTCGCAAACTTTCGCCGCCTCCTGCGCCCCAGCAAACGCGACAGGCTGTCACTGACGCACATTTAATTCCTCCGTGCACACGCGGCGGGGCTGCCCCTCGCATCCTCCCCGGGGGCAGGTGCTGGACCCTGCCCGGGGGCGGGGAGTCAAACTGCCAGAACAAAGTTCCACGGGGCTGCAGGCTGTTTTCCGTCGCCCCATTGCACCCCATGCCCTAGGCACTCCCGTGCCGCCCCCCTTCCCAGGCGCGCTCCCCTCTGCACCCCGTGCCCTCCTGCCCCGCTGCCCAGCGCAGCAGCACGGAGCCCGCAGCCGGCCCTTACCTTGCTTGACACACTTGAGCCGGATGGGGTCCTTGCAGTGCTTGATCACGGCCAGCACATCCCTGATGGTGAGCCCGGCCACGGGGGTCTCGTTCACCTCCAGCAGCAGCTCCTCCGGCACCAACTTGCTGCCGCTCTCATAGGCCACCTTGCCGGGCTTCACCTCCCCCAGGTACGGGAACTGCCCGTTCTCGGCGCCCCCTTTCAGCTCAAAGCCCAGCTGCCCCTCCTGGTTCCTGCCTAGGACAATCTCGTGGACCCTGCTCGTCCAGTGGCTTTTCTTCTTCAAGCCCTTGGACATTGCAGTGGGGATGGGCTGGCGGAGTCTCCCTGGCGTGCTGGGTGCTGGTCTTGAGCCTGGCTCCTTTTTGGGGCGGGGGCTGGTGGGTCAGGGGGGCTGGGTCCAGGGCTGCTGCGGCTCCCGGCCGGCTGATTGGCACCGCAGGAGCCGTGGCCGCCGGGTGGCGAGGAGGATGGAGAGGTGGGGAGTGGGGGTGACTCTGCCCCTGACTGTCAGTCAGTCTGTCTGTCTGGGTGTTTTTAGCTGATATCCATGGCAGCTGCGGCAGCCGGGACCCTGTGAGTGTGTGTGTGTGTGCACTAGTTGTACAGTAACTGGCGGCGGGGAAGGAGGGAGGGGTGTGGGGAGGAGGCAGGGAGGGATGGAGACGGCCCGGGGAGCAGGAGGAGGGGCAGGGCTGTGTGTGCTGGAGGAGGGAGGGGGGTGTCTGATCACGCTCGCCTCCAGCCTGACCCGGTAGTGAAGACCCAGAGAGAGGCTGGCTGGCACGGCAGGGAGAAGGCGGAGAGCAGCGGGCTGGGTGGGGAGGAAAGGGAGGCCCAGGGAGCTGCAGCTTCCCCACCCGGCCTGGGGATGGGGAAGGGGCAGCAACTCCTGGAGCAGGCGGCCGGGGGAGCCAGCGGGTGACAGCGGGGCCCCTCCCCTTCGCAGCCCGGCAGGGATGGATCGGCGCTGGGATCCTATCGCTGCCGCCCCGACCCCGGCCAGTTCCCTTACCATGCCGGCCCTGTCTGCGGCCCGGCTGCCCAGTGCAGCGCCTACCGGACCACTTCCTCTGGCCTCGACCCACCGCCCGGCCGCAGCCCTGCCCTCACAGGGGCTGACCACTGGGTGCTGCAGCGCAGTCCCCTAATCCCAGCTCCTGCTCCCCAGTGCCCACATTCTCCCCACCCCCCCGCTCCCTGTCTGACCCCAATTTCACTCCCGTCCCCGCTGCGGGGGGTGGCACATCACAACCCTAAGCCACCGCAGCCTCGGATCTGCCTAACGCCTCCAGCCCCTCCTGCTTCCTCTGACCACCACTCACTGCCCCTTGTTTGCCAGGTTACATTGTAGGCTCCCCAGGGCAGGGAGTGTGGCTTCTGTGCAGCCTGTACTGCCAAGCACCCGGCCCCTGGGTGGGCCTGTGGTAAAAACAACAATAATAGTGAGTAGAGTGGGAAGGAAGAAGTGGAGAAATCCTCTCATGCATCCTGCTTTTACCCATGCTTCCTGCTCGTCCTCCTGGTCCAGTCACCCATTGATTCATCTCATCTCCATCTGTTAAAGCAGAGCGTGGGGATGAGGTGGTGGGGCTAGGAAGGCTGATCCAGGGGTTAGGATGGTAGTATTTGATTTTGGAGACCTGGGTTCAACTCCCTGCTCTGCCACAGGATCCTGTGTGAGGGGGCAAGTCACTTAGGTCCAGATCCTCAAAGCTATTTAGGTGCCTAAATCAGTGGGAGTTAGGCACCTAAATACCTCTGAGGAGTTAACGCATAGTTAACCATCTGTAAGCAGGATAACAGCACTTCCCTACTTAGCTTGAGCCTGAGCATATTAAAGATTGTGAGGTGCTTAGGTACTATGTTATTGAAGGGGCATATAAATCCATCTAAAATAGTGAATTGGATGCTTTGCAGGATGTGTGGATGGATTTGGAAGATCTAGTTATGAAATCAGACATTCTTGATTTGAGCAGGCTTCAAATGGTGGCAAGAAAAACTTGACAATTATGAATTTTGAGGCCCTGTTAATATGTTCAACCACAAATACTGTGAATGTACACAGACAGAACCCTGAAGTGGCTCCAGATTTAGTGGCTCCCAAACTTCCAGCTTATCAGGTAGTATTGCCCCAGAGCAAGTTTTCTAAGGTTGGTTACCAGAACCACAGGAGAAAAGGAGGTCCTCCCCCACCATCAAAGTTCAGGTGGACCATACCTGTTGAAGAGAGTCTAGGGGTGGACTGCAAGTTTGAGAAGAGTAGGGAACACCAATAGGGTAGGTGAGTGAACAGTTGGTGGACCCAGAAAGGTAGAGAGCAGAAAAGGGACCCTGCCCTCACTGATACTTACTTGCCCTCAACAATCAGGCTCCTTGCCACCAACTCTCTGGATTATCCAAGATGCCCACTGCTCCCTGATTCCAAGCGCCTCAGCTGTTCAACACCATGCTACCCTTGCGTCAGACCCAGCTTAATATTTGCTGCTCTAACGCCCTCTGCTCCATACTGCCCCCACACTCAGATGCACCCAACGTAGAATTTCCTAGCATGAAAATGAAGGGATGGCATCCATCCCTGGGTTTTATAGACAAATGTAGAAAAGTCTCACTTCCTAAAGAGATGGGTTTCCCTCCTAGGGGAAGACTGACCAAACAGGGACAGGGAAAACCTCCCTACTTTGGCTGGAACGTTGGTGGACCTAGCCCATCAAAGGCAAGAATGGAGATCTCCTCCCACCTCCTCTGCACGAGTGTGCTATGTGCATGTGCAGAATGGAGGAGTGCTGAATATATGAATGCTGGTACATGCAAATTGGATGCAGAATGAATGAAGGGTGGGATGTAGGGTGTGTGGAAGAGATGCCTGTAGTTTAGAACTTGTAAAATGTTTTTGAAATTTGAATGAAAAATGGCACGCATTTGTCGATGAAATATTTCACAAAAATTTCTTGTTTTTGACCATCTCGATTGCACGTAAGAGCAAGTGAAATGGGTGCCCGTGGAAGGGAAGGATGGTTCGATAAGCAAAGGACAAGGACCCTGATCCTGCAAACTGTTTCATATGGACTTCAGTGGGATTCTATGTGGGTGCAGGAATCCGCTCACTTGGGGCAGCCTGCAGGATTGGGGCCAAAGGAAAAGGAAAGAGATAAAAAAGAAGCATAGAAAAATGAAAATAAAACCCTAAAATGGCAGAGAAGAGCAGATAATGATATGGGACTTGGAGCATGCCTGATTAAAAGAGCAGTAGTAGCTGTGGGATTGCCACAAATAGGGCAGAAAACAGATTTAAAAATTTTATTAAAGCTAATGTTAAAAAATTATATAATACACAGGTTACGAAAAGAGTGTTTGTACATCTGGGTTACTACAGCAATGGCCTGTACTTCCACAGACTTCAGTGGGAACCGCAGGTGCTCATATCCTGTGAAATCAGGCCATAAATGAGCTGGCACTAGGTGAAGGCAGTAAAGGGGACTCAGGGTGAATAGCTTTTTTGCCCTGCCCCACCAATGTATTGTTTTGCTTTCTAGTTGTGAAAAAAGGGAAAGGAGGTAGATAGCTGAGAATAGGGAGTAAGAGACATGCCATCCTTTTGGCCAACCTTGAGCTTCCAAGATCCGTCTACACATACCTTTGCTGAGGCCTCAGCCCTATTAAAAGTGTCCTAATTTTTTAAATAAGAAAATGCGGTCACCCTGTTAATATGGGAACGATAGTCTTGAGCTTCTGATAATAAAGATTCAATTTATAAATAACTTAATATTCACAAGAACACACACACAGCTCTGGCAACGGTCAGGCTCTGGCTCTGGTTTACTATAAGTGTCCCTGGAATAATAGCCTGTATCTGTTATTAATTTTACAAAATACTGGTAGGAGGTGGAGAAGGGACTCCATTATATTTCCCCATCAATAGGGCCCAAGATTAATTTAGCCCTATTCATCAGGATTATTTAAGGTTTCCAGAATTAGTTAATATCAGGCGGACATTAACTGTAGGAAACTAGCGTGCTAAATATCCCATCTGGTAAAAGAGTCTGTAGGTTCCATTTTAAAACATATTGCTAGCAATATGAATCTGTATGGGATAGTAATTTGTAACAGGTACAATGCTTTAGATTTGTATTCCTTTGATTTATCCTGCTAGATGGACAGTTGTAAAACAGGTAGGGCTTGTCTGGAACTGGTATCCCAGAATGGGGTGGGGTAGGGTTGGGGTGTAGTGTAATTGTATTAACTTCACCCTTGTAAGCGCCCAGCAGTGTCCTTTGGTCCACATGCAGAGAGCTCTTTCCACAGTTGGATCCTGCTTTCCAGCAGTGAAGTGTGTGTGTAGGGAGGATATAATGATGTGCATGAGGGGAAGAAATGAACAGTGTGTAGGTTAGGTTCGGGGACGAGTGGATGGTGCCAAGTGGGGTGCATATTGTCCCCCTGCTAGACCTATAAAGATAAGTGGAAGCCGAATAAAGCCTGGGGATGTATTATCTTTCCACAGCACTCACTGGCAGTTCCAGGAGCAGTTGCAGGCTGGGTAGCACAGCTTCAATGGAGTTACAGCATCAGGGAGCAGAGAAGCAAGGATCAATTCCGTAGCACAGTTATTGTAGAGATATGAGGCCTCTGTGCAGGTGGCTTGATCTCCCCCGGGACCCAGGCTTGTGGCCTTTTCTGCTAGGGGGAAATCTGTGGTCTCTGACAGAGCTCTTTGAAAGGTCTCAACCAGAGTAAACTCACAGACACCTCCTTCCCATTAGGCCACACATGGGAGGGGGGTGATCAATTCCTGCAGCACTAACACAAGACTGTTTTTTACATTGGGGTTTCTGTGCAAGTACAAGTAACAACAATACAGAACAAACCACATTCACCAAACAAGACACAATTGCAATTTATCATTACTTAGAGTCTAACCTTATAACCACAAAAGTGTAATTTTACTCTTGGGAGTAAAGTTACACACATAAGTATATGCACTTTTATTAAATAAAAGTGAGCTTAACTATGTGGGCTTGACAGCTGGACAGTTACCTCCCTGCCCCATCCCATCAAGAATTCAATAGAAGGTAACCAAATTTCAAACTACTTTTCCAAATGTTGAGTCTTCTGAAAGGTGATTTCCCCCCCATCACAGGTATATCCCAAATGTTGACATATTATTAGACTTCTGGATTTTTATTCTTATTGCCAGAATTTTCTTCTCTCTATAGAAAGTGATGTATCTCTCTGACAAAGGAAGGAACTCTAGATCAGCTCTTACACGTTAAATTTCCCTTTTATTGTGAATGAAGAGTTGTGATGAAGGCACTGGACATGGTCTAAGCAGATCTGGGTTCGGTTCCCTGTTCTGCCACAGACTTCCTATGCAATTGTGGACAAAATGACTTAACTTCTCTGTTTCCCAGTTTTCCATCTCTAAAATGGGGATAATAACACTTCCTTTGTCCAAGGAAACAATGCTCCAAGGCAGCAACTGACAATATGGGCCCTCTAGACAACACCTTAGTAATAATAAAATCCTTCCCCCTCATTTTCTGGCTTCAGATTCTGAGAATCTCTGCTACAGAAGGGCTAAAACAATTTATCCAAAATCCTCTTTCCCCTAATCCCATTCATTGTGGAGATTCTGAAAGGATGGGACTCATTCAAACTGTGGCTGGTTTTATATTATTGCAAAGCCCAAAACAAAGGGATGAGGTTTTTTAAAAATCTTAGACTAAAACCACTCCTCGTTTTGCCCATCTGTGTTTTAAAGTGACTTTTTGATTATTTAATTGCAGGTTTCCACACCTTATGGAAATGTACAACTGGTTGGAACTAACAATAACAGAAATGCCATTATTACTGATTTGGGAATATTTCCTCCAAAGAGTTAATCTGGTCTTCTGGATGTGAAGAAAAACAGTCAAGTCCAAAATGGCATCAAAAAGTATATTTACATTTTTGGAAGTGAAGGACAGATTAAAGACGAGCTGGTCTAAGTAATATGGTTTAAACTATATTGAATATAAAAGATATTGCAGAAGGCATTTCATTCTTCCTTCCTGACAGTTTCTGTATTGGTTTTTGTTTTAAATGTGACCTTTTTCCATTTTCCCTTCAGTCCCTGGCTATTACACTGTGAGATTATACATGTTCTGTGCAGCTCAGGAGTTGATTAAGGAAAACTAGTTGGAGGTCAAAAACTTACCACTGCAAAAACCTTGGAGACAAGCTGTCAAAATATATTTTTCAAGATTTGTTAAAATAAATAAATGCGTGGGCTTTTTCCATAGGAATAAAGGTTTAAAATTGCATCCCAATGTATCCACAAATGGACTGAGATACAAAAAAAGGCATGCTATCCTTTCAGAAAACAATACTTTGAACTTTGTCTGACGCTCTAAAGTTAACAAAATCCCAAAACTTCTGTTATTGTGACCAGATAGAAGAGTGCCAGGCTTACAGTATCAGTTACAGCTGCTGGAATTCCAATAGTACACAACATACTCATGACTGGACACTGAAGAATACCAAATTAAACAGCAGGATGCGTGTCTGTATTCAGAATAGCTAATCCTCTCTCATGCTCAGGGAGTCTACATTGCTTTAGTCCAGGGGTTCTCAAACTGGGGGACGGGACCCCTCAGGGGGTCATGAGGTTATTACATAAGGGGTCGCGCGCTGTCAGCCTCCATCCCAAATGCCGCTTTGCCTCCAGCATTTATAATGGTGTTAAATATATTAAAAAGTGTTTTTAATTTATAAGGGGGGTCACACTCAGAGACTTGCTATGTGAAAGGGGTCACCAGTAATAAAGTTTGAGAGCCATTGCTTTAGTCTGACCTAAATTAACATGCACTGTGATATATGCCATCACGTGCCAGCAATGCCCCTCTGCCATGTACATTGGCCAAACCGGACAGTCTCTACGCAAAAGAATTAATGGACACAAATCTGACATCAGGAATCATAATACTCAAAAACCAGTGGGAGAACACTTTAACCTGTCTGGCCATTCTATGACAGACCTGCGGGTGGCTATCTTAAAACAGAAAAACTTCAAAAACAGACTCCAAGGAGAGACTGCTGAGCTGGAATTGATATGCAAACTAGACACAATCAACTCAGGGCTAAATAAGGACTGGGAATGGCTGAGCCATTACAAACATTGAATCTATCTCCCCTTGTAAGTATTTTCACACTTGCTTCTTATCAAACTGTCTGTACTGAGCTATCTTGATTATCACTTCAAAAGTTTTTTTTTCCTCTTACTTAATTGGCCTCTCAGAGTTGGTAAGACAACTCCCACCTGTTCATGCTCTCTGTATGTGTGTATATATATCTCCTCAATATATGTTTCACTCTATATGCATCCGAAGAAGTGGTTGTAGCCCACGAAAGCTTATGCTCTAATAAATTTGTTAGTCTCTAAGGTGCCACAAGTACTCCTGTTCTTTATGCACTGAAGGTGAGTCTCAGCCAGTAGCACTTGGCTGTCATAGCATTGGACATCAGTGTATGGCATGTGCATGTCACTGAAGCTTTTTCAGTGCATTTATTTTCCAAAATTGTATTTACTATTAAATGAGGCACTACCAAAATCAAAAGCATTTAAAAAATTGACATGTTACATATCATCTTAGATTAATAAAATCCAAAAGCATTTTAAACATCTAATTTACTTTTCACCTTTCAAGTCATTTACATTTCATTCAGATCAAGTTGTGAAACTAAGCTGGTCTTTTTCGCTTGGTTTATAGTCAGTTTCTCGTCCCACTTTTCAGGCACTAACACCATGCTGTTGTGATTGGGCTCACAACGCTGCAGGGAAGTATTTAAATTTTGAAACATTTTATGTTTATAACATCCAGTTTATATCATGGGGGTATCGTTCATATTCCACAGTTAAAGCTGTGACCACATGTCCGTTCTAAGCCTTATTTTCACTCCTCCCCTCAACCCCCATCTTTTCATAGAATTCACTTTTCCATGACAAAGATTTTGTACTTAATGTGGTGGCAAAGTGTTTTCTTCTTTTAATTTTAAGCAGATAAAACTAAATACCTTTGAAGTTACAAAATGTTTAAAATGACCCTTTTTAATATTCTCCAGAAAGTATCTCAGACTTTCATCCCCCCTCAGACTCAGGAGTGGAACTTTTTACAAAGTTACACATGCATTTCTATAAACACTAGTGCAAAATATAGTGTAGATTTTAGAGGAAATGGCTCTACAGATAAATATACATAAACAATCTTTGTCACTGCTGACAGGACCTGTATGAACCAAGCTGTCATTGAAAGACATTTAGTGCTTCAGTGCTCAAAGTAGTGCTGAAGCACTAAACTGGCTGAACTCTCAGTTGTTTACCTGGGCTAGTGTGAAACATTAAGGAACTGAGTAGGGTCAGAGGCTGTGCCTTGTTTCCATTGCTCTGCTGCGTCAGCAAACTCAACAGGGTGTTTGGCTACTCTCCTGCAGTGTTCCTAAACTGTGCTGGCCAGTGAGAGCTGGAGAGGAAGAGGACCCTGTGGCAAGTAGGAATATCACAGAGCACAGGCGCTGACTTTGTGATTTCCCAAGTGTGCTTAACCTCCACTCTGCCCCAGGCCCTGCCCCCACTCCACCCCTTTCCCCAGAACCCACTCCTGCCCCACCTCTTCCAGCCCCCGATCCACCCCTGCCAAGCCTCTTCCTTCCCCGTTCTGCCCTCTCCCCGCCCAGTGCCTCCTGCACACCACAGGAGGCCCGCCAGCGGGTGGGAGGCACTGGGAGGAGGGAGAGGGAGGAGCTGATTGGCGGGGCTGCCGGTGGGTGCTGAGCACCCACTTTTTTCCCCCATGGGTGCTCCAGTTCCGGAGCACCCACGGAGTTGGCACCTATGTCAAAGAGTACTAAAGACTAGTGTCCAAGGGCAGCCAGGTGACCAAAGACCCTGCTGAAAGCACTTTTCAGCACTTAACTGACTGAACTGTGAGCCACCTAACTTCTAAAATTGATTGCATTGCAAGAGATGGTCTGGTGATGGGTAAAGGGGTGAAATCCTAGACCCATTAAAGGCAATGCAAAACTCCCTTTGAATTCAGTGGGGCCAGGATTTCACTCCAGGTGTCTGCAATAATACTGTTAGATAGTCTAAATGGGAATTCTGCACATGGAAGACTTACAGAGATCTGTTCCCTTTATTCTTATAACCCTTGTCATAAGTTGTACCCCTAAGGCACCCCCAAAGAGTGAGTACCTCTCATCCCAGATGTCCCTTTCTGGCCATAAGTGTCAACATAGCACTGGATTGGAGTGTGGGCGGTAGTTTTCCAACTGTAAGTCTTAGGGATGGAACTCCCTCTCTTCTGGGTCGGACCACAGTCCATAACAAAGGAAAAGGCAAACAAAATAAAGCTGCAGCCCACAAGACAGCATGGGGTCCCCCAGCTGTTCCTTTCAAAGCAGAAGGTAAATAGTCTCTGAAGGGAGCTAGGTTTCAGAGTGTCTGAGGGTATACACTGCAAAGACAAACCCGTGGCTCCCAGTCTCAGAGCCCAGGTCAGCTGACTTAGCTTGCAGGGCTCGGGCTACAGCCAAGAGGGAGGGTCTCAGAGCCTGGGCTCCAGCTCGAGCCTCAGCATCTACACTACTATTTTCAGCCTGGCAGTCTGAGCCCCGCGAGCCTGAGTCAGCCGAGCCAGGCTCCGAGGTGTTGCGGGTTTTTCTGTGCAGTGTAGATGTACCTTGAGGGGTCCCGGCTGTGCCCTGGGCTCTAATGAAAAGCAAAGCAAAGATGGTTCCTCTACCTCTTCAGAAGGTCCAGGCAGCAGAAGCTCTTCAGCAGCTTTTTGAAAAAGCAGACCCTGCTCTGTGGGGCTAGGGATCTCTGTCCTTTAGCTCTGCTTCCTTCTGAGTGATGCACTCCCCTGTGCTTGGATCCTCCCTTTTAAGGATCCACCCCTCTCCAGGTGCAACAGGCTGATTTTGCCCAAAGGAGCTGTTTAACCCCATCCTGACAGGGGTGTCAGTCCCACCACATACCTGCCCTTCAAGATGGAACTCGGAATCCCTCCATCTGATCCTGATTCCTCCACCTCCTGCGACAAAAAGTCTGCACTGCAGTGTTTCGTTCCAGCATGGTGTTGTACCCTAACATTATAGGGCTGGAGAGCTAAGTACCATAGCATAATGTGGGAGTTCATTATTTCATGGTTTTTAGCCACTGGAGGGAGACATGGTCCATAACAAGAGAAAAGGGGTTACCCCATAATTAATACCTATGGGACGCCATGGCACATTTGACTGCCAGAGCCTCCTTTTCAATCATGGAGTAGGCCTTCACCCTGGGGAACAGCTTCCTATATAGGGAGAAAACTGGGTGCTCCTCACCATTCACTTCCTGTGATAGTACAGTACCCAGGCCTACATCTGAGGTGTCAGTCTGCAAAATGAACTCTTGAGAAATCAAGATTGAAGAGGACTAGCTCCTGGCAAAATTGGTTTTTCAAGGCGCTAAGGGCTTTTTCACAGTTGTCGCTCCAGTGGATCTTTTTCGGACTACCACCTTGTATTTCGTCCTTCAGAGGGGCCACAGTGGTGCTGAAACTAGGGACAAATGACCCGTAATAGCCAGCTAGCCCAAGGAAGCGTATTATCTGTTTCTTTGTTTGAGGAATGGGATGTGCCGCCAATGCTTGCATTTTGCTAACTAGTGGCCTAAGTTGGCCTCCTCTTATGTTTTAACTCAGGTGAGTAACTTCTTTATCCACTAATTGCATGTGGCTAGATTGGCCGTTGAGACCCACTTCAGCCAAGGACTAGAGACTGGCTCATTCTCGTTGTAGTTGGTCGCCGGAGTTGGCACTGTATGTAAGAATGTCGTCCAAGTATGCAACAGTACGCTGCTGATGAGGCATGAAGACCTTGCCCATTAAATGTTGAAATGTTGCTGCTTCTCCATGTTAGCCAAAGGGTATTGTCCTGAAGTGAAAGAGCCCAAAGGGTGTCAAGAAAGCTGTTTTTTCTTTTGATGCAGGTGACAAGAGGAATTGCCAGTACCCTTTAGTAAGACCTAAAGCACTGATATACCTGGCAGGCCCTGTACATTCCCATAGCTCATCCACTCATGGCATCAAATACAAAGTTTGACACTGTATTAACTTTTCGGAAGTCTATGCAGAAGTGCGTTGAACCATTGGGTTTTGGGATAAGAATTATGTGACTTCAGCAGTAACTTTGGGATTCCTCAGTAGCATCTAGATCCAGTATACCCTGCAAATCCTCCCAAACTGTCTCCCACATCTTCTCAGGTAACAGCCAAGAGTACTTTCTAACCCACTGTCCCAGAACTGTCTCAGTGTGGTAGTGTATCAGCCAGATCTGTCTGTGTACAGAGGAGAATACAAGGGGAAAGCCTTGATGAGGTGCTAGAAAGCAATAATAGTACTCAGTCCCCAGGTTGGAAGGTTCATCAGCGTGCACCCAGGTTGTATGTTTGTTCTTGCACCTCCTGGGCTCTCATTAAGTTTCCACAAGCAAAAACTCCCAGCTTCTTGAGGCACTCTCCAAGTTGGAGAAAATACCGGGCTGTGTTGGACATCGTTGGGTCCTGCTTTTCCCAGCCCCCCTGTAGGAGGTCTAATATTCCTCAAGGTTGTCACTGATATAATAGTTCAAGGGGAGACAACCCACTGGAAGCTTGTTGTAGCTCCCTTACAGTGAGCAAAAGGAGTGGAAGTCACTGGTCTAAATGCTTGGGACTGGAGGCCACAAATCTTTTTGGCATCTCCTTCAGGGGTTTGTTGAATTTCTCAACTAACTCATGGTTTGTGAATGAGAGATAGAGGTTTTTAGCAACTTGATCTTCAATAGGGAACATCGCTGGGATGTAAAGCAGGTCCCCTGGTCTATCAGTAGTTCTCAAGGGCTCCCTACTCAAGAAAAGAGTTTCATGAGTTCCTGGGTGATTGCTGTTGTCTTTGCAGAATGTGGTGGGATGGCCTCCAGGTACCAGGTGCTGTTGTCTACAATTACAAGACTTTAGTGATATCCCGCTGCACTTTTCTCCAGGGCCCACCCTATCCATCCCAATCTTCTTGAAGGGAGTTTTGATTAGTATGAGTGGGATCAAGGGAGCCTTTGGGATGGTCTTTGGGTAGTTAATTAGCACTTGAGACATGAAGCACAGTATTCTGAGTTCCTGGTGGATGCTGGGCCAATAAAATTGAGCCAATACATGGGACAAAGTCTTCTCCCTTCCTAAGTGCCCAGTATGAGGGATGCCATGTGCTAGCCACTGGAGTGCCCAGCAGTACTACTGGGGTACAAATAATTGGGTCCTCACTTCTCCACTTTGCTTATCATGCTTGATGCAGTATAATAGTTCTACAAGAGTATAAAATGGGGCCACTGCCTCAGGTGTTCATGGCAGCAATTCGATTGTAGGCTCTTTCTTTGCAGACAAGATGATGAGTCAGGGCTTTTCAGTCAGGCAATGGCAAATCCAAGCCACTGCTCCTGTCTGCAACCTGGATGGGCATTCTGGGGACCTTAAACTCCCCTCGAGTGGGTCCTCTTATTCTCCTAATCCAGCTAATCCTGCCAGTCCCAGGCCTGACCCAAGCACCAGCTCCGGTTCAGTGACTGTGGTTTCTGGTTTCCTCGCTCACTTGAGAATCTCCCAAAAGTACCTCCAACCCCGACCAATAACAACAGGATAGGCCAATGTCGAAGATAGAGCCACCAACGGGGTATCTGTGTGCCATCCCACAGT
Organism: Emys orbicularis; assembly: GCF_028017835.1. Lineage (NCBI taxonomy): Eukaryota > Metazoa > Chordata > Testudines > Emydidae > Emys > Emys orbicularis. Next base: position 25,644,897 of record NC_088683.1, on the reverse strand, counting down.
TAACCATATTCACCTGCTGGGTAGGCCTTCACATCCCCAAGAATGCATTGGAGGAAGATTGTCTCACCTAAGGTCCCTTCTGCCCCAGCCAAAGGAGTCTGTACCAAGGTCTGACTACATCCAGAGTCCAACAGACCTTGCACATTCATCCCATTGATGCCTATGAGGACAGTTATTTGGTGGGTCCTTCCATCTGGGTTCTACTGTCTGCTGTCCACACCTTGGCATATTCACTCCATAAGGAGGCACTCATGTCTTGGTTACCCACACAAGAAACAGGTCACCTGTTGTGGTCTGAGCCCATTCTCTCATCTGAGGATGATCCTGTCTGTTAGATGAGTCTGGCATCTCAGTCCGTATTAACCCGTCTTAGTAGCTGGGCAAGGGCCAACCTCCCTGGTTAGCTTTCATCCTTCCTGGCCTGTTGCTGTGACTTGCCAAGAGTTTGGGGGTGAGGACTCCTAACTACAGGAAGGCTGAAGATGAGGTTACTTGTCCCTGACCAGCAGAGGCTGTCATCCCCTGACGTGCCTTTACGTCAGGCCATGTCAACTTCCTAACCCTGGGTTGTCCCCTTCCCTCCCATTTCTGGGTGTTTCTCACAGCCATAAGATTTTCCATCAACGGGACTGCATCAGTTCCTGGATGGCTCTGTAGCGGGGTGGTCACCCGCCCCAGCCCTGAAAGGGCTTAAAGCAGCCTGGGGAAAAAGGCTGCCCCGGGGAGCCAATTCCTAGACTGATTGGGGAAGGCAGTAACAGCTGGGGCCATGCCCCAATCAGACCCAGCTGGCCCCTATAAGAGGCTGCGAGCCAGGAGCTCCCTAGCTGTGGAGGGAGACGGGCCTGGCTGCTGGGGAGCTTAGAATAGGGTACCTAGAGTGGAGCAGGGCTGGGGGAAGGCCAAAGGAGCTGGGGAGCTCCAGGCTGGAAACCCTCCAGGCTGCAGGCCTTGTTAAAGGCTGAGAAGGGTACTGGGGTTGCAGAGGCGCAGCCCAGGGTAGGCAGAGGCAGCAGGTCCAAACCCCCCTTGCCAATGATGAGTGGCCTTTACAGACTGCAGTCTGCCCCAGTGAATGGGGGCTAGATGGTGACTGGCAGTAGCCCCCGAGGCGATGTGGGGATAGAGGGTTGGGGGTTCCTCAGGGAGGGGAGACCCAGATCTGTGGGGGTAGGGGCAGCACGCAACGTAAAGGGGCACCGGGGTCCAGGAAGGACACGGGGGCCAGCAGCAAGTAAGACATCAGCTGGCAGAGGGCACTCCGGAGCTGGAAAAGCTAATTCCCTGGACAACCAGCAGGAGGCGCCATGCCAGTGAGTCGCTGCATCGCTACAGGCTCCCCAGAACTCACATTGAATCCCAGAGGGCAGTATTTGTACCAACTGTTTGATCAATATTAACTTGGCTGCTTTCGCTCCAGTCTGCTCCTCCAGCCATAACCACTGCCAGCAATGGTCCTTCAGTTTATAGGCCGCCACCCAAGGCTGGGCTCCCTGGGGATATGTTTCCATCTGGAAGCAATTGTGGTATGTCTCTTCACTGAGACTGAGAAGTCAGGATGGGCGTAATCCCATACAGCCACAGGGTCAAGCCCTCAACAGGCGGCCTGGGCTGCGCCAGTCAGGTAGGGGGCCAGCATGAGGGTCCAATGATCTGGAGCCCATTGGAGGCCAATGCCACCTGCTTTGAATCCGTGCTGTTTGGGTTCGCTGTCTCTCTCATGCATAGTCTTTCAGACTCCCTCTAATTTACCCTTGCAACAGAGTAGGGAAGCGATCACCTGCATTCTCTACCCTGTGGCACCTCTCTCATCCCCGATGTTCCTCTCTGGTTGCAGGTGTCGATGTAGTGCTGGTTTGGAGTGTGAGGTGCGGTCTCCTGGCTATCAGTCTTAGGGAGGCCTCTCCCCCTTCTGGGCAAGACCACAGTCCAGAAGAAAGAAAAAGGCAAACAAATGAAACCTGCAGCCCGCAGAACAGTCCAGGCTCAGCCCATTGTTTCTGGTGAAGCGAAAGGTAAATTGTCACTGTGAAGCTGGCTGGGTTCCTAATACCCTGAGTGTTTGACAGACTAAGGCTGAGTGCCCTGGGCTGTAATGAAAAGCAAAGCAAATATGGTTCCTGTTTGTGATGTATGTGTAAAAAAAAAAAAGAAGTGGGTAAACGAACCTAACCTAACCTCCATATTCCCCAACTGAGAAGTGGGTAAGCTCCTTTTACTTGCATTTACCCTCAGCTACAGTTCTGGTCCAGGCAGCACTGAGGCTCTTCGGCAGCTTTCTGGGTAAGTTGCCCCTGCTCTGCGGGGATAGGAGCCCACCGCTCTCCAGGTACAACCGGCTTTACAGATGCACTGAGCTGGGGATGACTGTGCATGGAGAAGCCCTTTAACCCTTTCCTGACCAGGGTGGGAACCTATGCTACCACAACCCTAATCACCAACACAAGGTTAAGATTAGCTGACGGACTCTCTCGTTCAGACCCTAGATTAGAACATCTCATATTTCTCCTTTTTGTTTGGCAGAACCTGAGTCTACGTATTGACCTTCAGAGCTCAGCATAATGTCCATCTCTTTATGTCTGATAGAGTGACGGTCGGCTGCATTGATGCATTATGAATGAGTTATTCTGATACCATGGCAATGAGCATGGTATTAAAAACAGCTAGAATAAAATGTGTTATGTTAACAAATGGCTGACTTTCATGTTGTTTCAGAATTTGTGTACACATGCTCCGTGGCATGTGAGAGGCTCCATTTTGGAATTGAAATAATAAATTAAACAAAAGTGCATCCAAGAAGGCTCAATTTCATTAACGTGTAGTTTTGGCTGCATGCTCTGAAAATTCATTCTATGAACACAGTCAAGTTACTATTGTACATTTGGCTTACCGAAAGCTCTTCTTTGTAGGTGTATTCTGTCAACAGGGGCCCGCCAGCTAAGTGTGTTCTACTGCGTCACTAGGTCACCGAATGTCACAGGTCCAATAAAAAATGACTTGTCAGAAAGCTGAGGGGTAGAGCCTCAGCTGGTGTAAATGGGTGTAACTCCATTGACTTGAAGTCATGCAGATTTACACCTATTTACACCCATCTATGGATCAGGCCCAGAGCCTTTCAAGAAATACTTACGGCGAGATTACACAACCCTGACTCACAAAGGGGAGCACTTACTCAGAGATGTAGTTGCATTGAACTCAAAGGAAGTATGCGCTTGAAATAAGTGCTCACCCACATGAGTAATGGTTACACGATTTTGTTATTATTTAGTAAATGGGATCTTTGCCAAACATTCCTGGAGTATTAAAATAGGTGAAAATTTTAAAAGTCAAACAACTGTTAGCTTTTCCTTTGGAAATATATTTGCATATGCATGTGGAAAACATGTCTTGCTTTATCATTGCCTTGTTATAAGATAGCTGGAAACGAAATAAATACTACCTTGTGCTAGGTCGGAACAGGCGTTGAATTTTTTATCACCACTCAGTGTGATAAGGTTCTTGCTGACTGACTGTATAAATATATACATGCATGGAAAGAAATAGATGTAAGCAAAGACATCAGGTTCTTTTGTAAATATCCTGCAGATTATTTAACTTTATCGGAGACATTCCATTGAAGGATAAACATTTTGGTTTTCTTCATACTTGAATAATGCTTAAACTCGTGTACATTGTCACCTTCGCAGTAATGATAGTATTCTGCATTCATTTAGTTTCTTTCATCTACAAGCACTTTATAAACTCTTTGTAAGTCTTTGTTGTCCCCAGCATGGTCAAGGTCGGTATCTGAAGACAGTGACAATTATTTTGTCTCTTGCACCTAAGGTCTTGATTTATGTGATGGTGACTCCAGTTCTTGGTTCCCTTTCAGAGAGAGGGGTGTAGCCTCAAGAGAATTGTAACACATGAGCTATGCAACAAATACTGTATCTTCCTTATAATCTCCTTTCACTCCCCTGAGTTAATAACAAAACAAATAGAAGTGAATGTATCCCTTGGAAAATCAGGAGGAAAGTGGTTTGTTCGGGTTTTTAAAAGAGTGTTTTTAAACAAGAGTTTGGGGGGAGGGTGGGAGAGAAACCCAAACGACTAGCCCAGCATCAACAGAAAAGTTTGTTACATAAAAGGATCATACGACTTCCCCTAACCAGGTTGCAGCGTATATTCCTTTTGTGTGTTTCTTGTTTTCACTTCAGTCTTTAGTTTGAAAGATCTTCCAGGCAGGCATTGTTACCATTCATTATTTGCATTCTAGTAGCCCCTGGAATCTCCATTCGGTTCAGTGCTGTGCACGAGATGATCCCTGCCCTGAAGACCTTACAAGCTAACCAGACAAGACAGACAAAGTGCGGGAGAGAAAACAGACCAACAGTGAGGTGGAATGACTTTCCCAAAGTCACACACCAGGATAGTGGCAACACCAAAAATAGGTGTCCTCAGTCCTACTCCAGTGCCCTATCAATTAGACCACACTGTATGTCTGATGTATTTGTTCAGCATTGACCACTTATTGTTACAGTGACCTATGTTAGGGCCCAATTCTGCAACCCTTACACTGAGCAGTACTGCTTCATTTGAATAATCCCACTGATTTGTGTAGCAAATTGCCTTGTAAAGTGCCCCCTGAGCAGGAGGTTGGGCTGTGGCACAGTAACTGCAATACAATTTAAAAATTCATTAGTACTATTAACAGCCTCGGTCCAAACCCAAATTAATATCTTCCCGAGACTTCCAGCCAGATCTAGGCGCTCTGAATGAAAACCAAATAATGTACTGGCAATCAGAGAGTAAGTAGGTGGGTGTGACTGGCATTAATTCAGCTAGTATCAGCTCAGAAGTGATCTGAGACAGTGGCAAAGGAGATGCAGGAATATCACTTGTCAGGGAGACTCTTGACTGTCATGGGATAGTCATTTGAATGAGGGGGAGTAAATAAGATGAAATGTTGTATAGCCCCCCAAAGGGATGCCAGTGATGGACTAATCACTAGCTTCTTTGAGAAGGTGTCAGCCAGGTGGCAATTATATCTTCAGTGGGCTATGCGCAATAACCTAATGTAGTCTTGACTGATTGCATTTTTATATATGCTTTCTAAAAGCAATGGAAAATCTTCTACATCTACTACTTGTTCTGCAGGAGCGAGCACCTCACTGAACAACAGCCGCAGCCTGATGCTGCTGAGACAGCAAAAAGTGTGACCTAAAACAAGGCCCACCGCCATGGACCAGAATTTTCCTAGCACAGTCCAAACAATAGGTGCAACGTACAGCCCCAGCCTGCCTCAGATGCCCCAGCTCTCCAGCACAATCCTGTCCTGTTCTTGTACCAGGACAGATACTCCAGCCCTTCCAACTGGAATGCAACCCTGCTCTTCCCAGAAGGAATCCCCACAGCTTCTCTGCTGGAAGCATTCTCACTCCCCCTGGACCTCTCACAGTTCCTTTGGCACCAGCTCTCGGGCCCTGGAGATGTCAGCAGGTAAAGCCCTCCCCTGCTGTCAGCCATCTCTGGCTCTTGGCTACAGCTCTCTGGCTGCTGCTCCTCCTGCCTTCAGCCCTCTAGCCTTGGCTCTAGCATGGAGACACCAGCCAGCAAACCCCTCTTGCTGCTCTCCTGCCTTCAGCCTTCTCCCAAGAGCCACCTTCTGCTTCCTTCCAGGACTCCTCCAGTCTTCTGGCAGCTCTGTAGCCTGATTTGGGGTGTGTTAGTAGTGTTGATTTAATGTATCCATTTAATTTAATTTCATTTAATTAATTTCTAATTAATTAACTAATAATTTTAGTAATGATTATTGTGGATATTAATTAGTATGGGTTTCGGCTCACCAATTTGTTTGATCAGAAGATAAAGTTCGTCCTGAATCAGGCTTCACAGTTTATAAAAGGAACTTCGAGAGTATGACAGGAAGTTTACACTGAGACAGATATAGTCATAAAGACCTTTTTATTAAAATCAATGAAATAGTAAGCAAATGGTAAAACAGTTAGAATTACAGAGTTACACTTGTATCACAGTTCTTTAAGATATATATATATATATATATATATGAATATAAGATTATAAGCTGCAAAGTTGATTAATACTCACACTCTGTTTTAATAACCTGGTGTTGGCAGATGCAGCGGCCGCCTTGGGCGTTTTCAGACCTCTGGCAGAGGAAGCTAATGCAGAGCTGTTTACTCTCTTTTAATTTAACTCTAAGCTTTACTAAAATAAAATATAAGGGAGATTAAATCCCTTTTAGATTTATAGTTTAAAAAGAAATGAAGAACGGCCTAGCAATAGTTAATAGCTGTCAATACGTAGTTGAAGGTGGAGGCAATGAAGAGTAGACAGGAGCAGATAGTTGGGTAGATTGCCTGCCTAATGGTGAGCTGTCTTGCCTTTTTATAGGGCAGGGGTAGGCAACCTATGGCACGCGTGCCAAAGGCGGCACGCGAGCTGATTTTCAGTGGCACTCACACTGCCCGGGTTCTGGCCACCGGTCCGGGAGGCTCTGCATTTTAATTTAATTTTAAATGAAACTTCTTAAACATTTTAAACACCTTATTTACTTTACATACCACAATAGTTTAGTTCTATATTATAGACTTATAGAAAGAGACCTTCTAAAAACATTAAAATGTATGACTGGCACGCGAAACCTTAAATCAGAGTGAATAAATGAAGACTTGGCACCCCACTTCTGAAAGGTTGCCGACCCCTGTTATAGGGCATTAGTCGGAAATCCTTCCTCTTATGCCCAAATTTCATTCTTCCCCCATGGAAATGTTAGGGTACACTTACCCCATAGGCTAGTATGTATGGGCGTATGGATTACAGGTATGTACGCACTTGTGGTGTATCTGTTAGATTGTGGGCAAAAACCCCTTTTTCCACCCTTTATTGCTATTGGTTCAGGTAAAGGTCTCTAGACATCTGCATGGGTGTTTTGTCTAATTTTACTTTTCTGGGTAAGGGTCTCAAAAGGTGTTAACTTCACATTAGCTTAACATACAGGGTTTTGGCCTGTACGTAGGTCTCTTGCATTACAGCCAAACTTACTTTTAATATAAAATCTATAAGCCTAATACATCAAATACTCAAATTTAAAGGAAAGATATATTTATACAGACAAGCAAATTAATCCTTAGGGCTACAGCTCTCACCTGCCCTTCCTGACTGAACCAGTCTGCGCAGACTCACTGGAACTCCCTCTCTCACAGAGTCACTTCCTCACTTTTTATAGCCACCAGGTGCTGCCCCACCCTCTTACCTGGCAAAACTGCAGTGGCGTGCCATGACATTTTTAGAGAGGCATGCAATTCTACACTTCCATGCAAGGTGCAACCTTGTATGTATGGTGCGTGTGAGGTCCTGGTGTGTGAGGTCATGATGTTTTGTTCTACAAAATGGAATCCTCTACATGCTTTCAGTATCTGGACAGAGTCATCCCACAGGGATAGCCAGTCCTGGGGCATGCAGTGCATACATGGATGGCATGCCACTGCCAAATTGAGAGCACTTATTCTGCCATAGGAGAGCTAGACCTACTTCATTCATAGGGGCCAGCCACCCTACGACACTACACAATCTCCAACATTATCTTCTGCAGCATCTTGGGTGTTTGTGGAGAAAGTAAATAAATAAAGAAGTGTTATTTCCCCCTTCACATAAAACAAGAACTAGGGCTCACCAAATGAAATTAATAGGCAGCAGGTTTAAAACAAACAAAAGGAAGTCTTTCTTCACACAACGCACAGTCAACCCCGTGGAACTCCTTGCCAGAGGATGTTGTAAAGGCCAAGACTCAGGGCTGGCTCTAGGCACCAGCAAACCAAGAATGTGCTTGGGGCGGCACAATTTCAGGGGCGGCACCTTTTTTTTTTTTTGCTTCGGCAGTTGTGCTCCTGGAGGTCTTTGTTTTGTTTTTTTTGCTTGGAGTGGCAATAAACCTAGAGCCAGCCCTGCCAAGACTATAACAGGGTTAAAAAAAAAACTAGATAAGTTCATGGAGGATAGGTCCATCAATGGCTATTAGCCATGATGGGCAGGGATGGTGTCCCTAACCTGTTTGCCAGAAGCTGGGAATGTGGGACAGGGGATGGATCACTTGATGATTACCTGTTCTGTTCATTCCCTCTGAAGCACCTGGCATTGGCCACTGTTGGAAGACAGGATACTGGACTAGATGGAACTTTGGTCTGACCCAGTATGGCCGTTCTTACGTTCTCTGAAGTCTCCCAACCAAGTCCTTATCAGGCTCAACCCTACTTAGTTTGAGGGTTATGATGAGATTAGTACTCAGCATTCTTCTAGCTCTACTCTCATGCAAGTCAATGGGAGTTTTACCAGGTCTCGAATGGGAGCAGCGTTAGGCATTTTAAAAAAATATCATCTTAGAGGCAGACAGTTTATTGCAAGTTATTCCTGCTTGACTGTACATTTGCAAAATATCAGAAATGGTCATTTAAAACTGGGAATCTCCTGAAGTTAACCAATTATCATTTGGGAGATGTACAATCCCAGCAAAGACATTGGGGCAGATTTTCTGCTCTGTTTTTAAAACAATGAAGTAAAACTATTTTAGACTTTCTGTAGAACCCGTTCTCAGTCACTTCAAAGGAATGAAGAGTCACCTTGTCTCTTTGACAGACAGACAGATAAACTGACAGAAAAATAGGTCAGACATTATCGTTAGATTTTTTTAAATTGTACTTGTGTGTGGGCTTTTTTATGCCTTTAGGAAAATAAGCAAATCTTGTGATTTAGTAATAGCAAGTCCTTTTCAGCTATAAAATCTAGTAAAATGTGTTTCCATTGCCACCTCTCCCTGCTGTAAATATGTGCAGAGAGTACAACATTTGTCTCCATGGTAGTGATTTGTGCAGCACACGTGATAATTAACTGTAAAGAGCATACACTATGGTAATGTTATGGGTCTCATTCAAAAAATAACAAAGAAATTCAAAGTTAAATCTGAGCCTCCATCCTTAATGCATCACAATTTTCATAGATTTTATACCACATACATTAATTTAAAGTATATTATACAATTTGCCTTTAGTTTGAACTCGTAACAATCACCAGCTGGTGGTGGTAAGATTGGTTTTTAATTTGGAAAACAGCTGATTTTATAGAATAATTTCCAAAGTTGTACAAAGCTAGTTACCAGGCAACTTGTGAAGTTTGGATCAAGCCTTGTCATCTGATCAAGATAATTAAACACCTTGGACTTTTTATTCTAACTGCAGCTTATTCTCTTTTAGGTTTTAAAAAGATTCGTCAGAAATCAATGTTACCTGTTATGAGTGACTATTCTAAACAAGCTCATTTCTTATAGCAAAAACCTGGCACTTTACAATACTTGTTACTACTAACACTTATCTCATAGCAGTAAGCAGAGGAAGATAGTAGGAAGGTGTTAAGCTGTGACTACGGCTTACCATGAGAACCTTGCTCATTATCCTAGCCCTTCCCCCCCTCCATCTGTTTTTTCATTCACCTGTTATGTCTGGTAAAGGTGCAATCAGAATTTTCCTAAGGAGGGGGCCCAGAGCTTGCTTTCTGCTGCCTTGCACTCAGCCCCCCTGTGACGTTGCACTCCATATGCTTTATGGAAATAGGCTTATGAGTGTGAATATGATGTAACTGGAATTTGTTTTATGCAAAAGGTCTCTTGTAAGGTATCATTACAAAGCTTATAATCTACTGAGTGTGTTCATACTATTTGTTTGCACGTATTATTTCTATGTCTGGAGTTAGGAGAATAAGATATAAACTTGTATCACTGATGTAAACATATTAAGTGGAAGCCATTAAGGATGCTTCAGAATCAATGAACTGTAAATGGCTCTGTTTACTTGCAAACCTTCCTGTGTACACTTGGGCCAGCCCAGGAAGAATGGACATTGGGGTCTCACAGGACATGGGACCATGTCACATGATACTGGAATCCATCTTAAATCTGGTACTTTTCCATTTAGAAGGAGGGGTGGGGACCCAGAGAGACAAAAGATTCCTGCCTTGTGCCAAAGCTATAAAAAGGGGTGGAACAGGACAAAGGGGGATGCCAGTCATGAGCAAGCCCTGCTTACCACCTGAGATGTCTGCTGGAATTAACAAGGACTGTACCAGGGGAAAGGATTGGGCCAAGATTAGGAAGGAGTCTAGTCTATGAAAGAAGCTTATTGGAACATCTCTGAGGGTGAGATATTACCTGTAATCAGTTTCTTAATGTATTAGGCTTAGACTTGCGTGTTTTTTCTTTATTTTGCTTGGGGACTTACTTTGTTCTGTCTGTTATTACTTGAAACCACTTAAATCCTACTTTTTATACTTAATACAATCACTTTTGTTTATTAATAAACCCAGAGTAAGTGATTAATAGCTGGGGGAGCAAACAGCTGTGCATATCTCTCTATCAGTGTTATAGAGGGCAGACAATTTATGAGTTTACCCTGTATAAGCTTTATATAGAGTAAAACGGACTTATTTGGAGTTTGGATCCCATTGGGAGCTGGGTGTCTGGGTGCTGGAGGCAGGTAATCTGCTAAGCTGTTTTCAGTTACGTCGGCAGCTTTGGTCACGTGGACCAGACCTGGGTCTGTGTTGCAGCAGGCTAGTGTGTCTGGCTCAACAAGGCAGGGTTCTGGAGTCCCAAGCTGGCAGGGAAAATGGGCTCAGAGGTGATCTCAGCACATCAGGTGACAGTCCCAAGAGGATCTCTGTGACTGAACCTGTCACATTCCCCCCTCCCCCCACATACACTGCCCCACACCCAATCCTGAGCTCTCTCATGCTGCCTCTGCACCCAGACCCACACTCTACCCCCTGCACCCAGCTCTGCACACACACTCCCCTCCTGCTGCCCTACACCCAGCCCTGCACTCTTCTCCCACATTGCCTTGCACCCATCTCTGAGCTCTCCCAACTGCACCCAGAACTGTGGTCTCCCCACCCCACACCCAGCCCATAGCTCTTACCCAGAGAGGTGGTCAGGCTAAAAGAGCACCTTCCCCTCCAGGGGCCAGGCATTCTGGGTGTCCCAGACCCCATCCTCCTTCTGTGTCTCTCCTTCCCCAGGAAGCACTAAAGCCCAAATCCAATCCTCCCACCCTCTTGGGAACTGAGGGTTTCCAGTGCCCACTTGTCCTCTTTTCCCCAGGGGATGGAGGTGCCTGGTACCCAGGGGTGCTGGAAGAATTACAAAAGCGTGGGAGGCCAACCAGGCACATGAGGTCACAAAACTACTCAAATTTGGCCCAGTCACCCCTCCTTCATGCTGTCAGGGAAGGGGCTCCACCATTAGCCTACCCAACTCCGTTCAGGGGCAAACTGGGGCGCTAGGCCCCCAGACCTCTCCCATCATACTTCTGCTGTCTGGTCATAAACCAAGTCTGTAAATTCTTTTCGGGGCAGAGACTTTCTTTGAACTCCATATCTGTACAGAGCCTTGCACACCAGGCAGGCCCTGGCCCTGACCAGGCCTCTAGATGCTGCTGTAATGTAAATAAGGATAACAAAAATATCCCAGAATTCAATTCGTCACATAAAATATGCAAAAATTATACAACCAAACAAGCATGTGTAAGTTCCCTTATCCCATTAAACAAATGGAAAGTATTTTCTCCTTTTCTTCTTTACTGGATTAATACATTTGGTACACAATAATTAAATTAGTCTTGAGGTTTAACAATTTACAGTCAGTAAATTGTCTCGCTGTCAATGGATTTTATTTAACCAACTCAGTTTATTTAGAATAAATTGATTGCAATTCTTTAACATTAATATCTCTTCCCAATTAATTCACACGTTATCTTTGTATAAATCAAACTCTTAGTTAACATTCTTTCCAAATAATCTGTATTTTCTTTAATAGCAGTTTCTTGTATTCTGAAAACGTAATATATTAACAATTGCTGTAGTCTATTGTAAAGATTGGGACTTATGGTAATTTCAAAACAATATAAGAGTGTGTTGATTAATATATACAGTAACTCCTCACTTAAAGTCGTCCCGGTTAACATTGTTTCGTTGTTACATTGCTGATCAATTAGGGACCATGCTCGTTTAAAGTTGTGCAATGCTCCCTTCTAACGTTGTTTGGCAGCTGCCTGCTTTGTCTACTGCGTGCAGGAAGAGCAGCCCGTTGCAGCTAACTAGTGGGGGCTTGTAACCAGGGTGGACCGGCAGCCCCCCATCAGCTCCCCCTATCAGCTCCCCGCTCCTCTAAGTTTCCTGAGCAGCAGCCGCCCAGCAGGCTATCAATTGCCGGCAGTTCAGCTGTCCCTCCCCCCACTGCCATGTGCTGCTCCTGCCCTCTGCCTTGTTGCTGCTCCCAGAGACTCCTGCTTGCTGTGCAGGGGGGGAAGGGGGGGCTAATGTCAGGGTGTCCCCCTCCCCCCTGCTCCTGCACCCCGCTTACCCCTTCTCCATATAGAGCAGGGAGGGGACATGGACGGAGAGAGACATAGAGAGCTTGGGGCAGCAGCTGCTGTCTCAACTTCCTGATCCACTTAAAAAGACAATGCACTTAAGAGTGGGTCAGCTTACTTAAAGGTGCAGTGTGCATTTCTCTCTCTCTCCCACACACAAGGTGTGTGTCTGTCTCTGTCTGCTATGCTGTCTCCCCTCCCTCATGTTCATGCTGCCTTGTGTGAGAGGCTACATTAACAACAATGTGTTAACCCTTGAGGGCTCAGCTGAGTGCTAGTTCATCATTTAGCAGCAAGGCATTCCCTGGGAAATATTCCTCCCTCTAACTTCAGCACCTCAACCACGCTCCACAATCATCATAGCTGTGAACAGTATTAAATTGTTTGTTTAAAACGTATACTGTGTGTATATCTATATATGTAACCCCTTTGGGGTTTAGAGAGCATGGCCCCTTTAAATCTTTTTCCTACGAGGGAGGGGGTGAGTAAGAAAAAAGGAGGGAAACTCCAGGGGGTGTAGTTGGAGCTTGCAGGGAGAGGGAGAGCAGCCTGAGGCCCTCCCAAAGGGAGCAGCAGAGAACCTGCCTGAAGCCTGGGAAGGGCAGGGCCGATCGGGGACACCCCAGGACAGGAGGCAGGAGGAGCACTGTGCCAGGGAGGAATTACCTGAGAAGGACAGGCTGGAGCTGGACCCAGTATCATGGCTGCCCAGAGCTGCATGGGGCTGTGAGTACTGGGGCTTGGGACTCTGCATTGGGAACAAGGAGGGAGGCTGTAGCTAGTTAAGTGGGGAGGTGGTCGCTCTGTGTGGCTTTGCAGAGAGCGGCAGAAGGGGGCACTGGAGGGGTTTGTTGGGGGAAAGTTCACTGGCGCCAAAGACGACCAGGAGCACCCAAGACTCACCACTGGACTGGAACTTTGCTCAGGACTCCTGAACTCTGTGTGCAGACACATTGCTCGGTGTCTGCCCTTCCAGACTGTGCTACCACTGGGCTCGTGGGGCCTTGGCTTGGATGCAACCCTGTCTTACTGCTCCCCCTATATTTCCCCTTGTTGTTTTTCTCCTCTCATCCCTCTGTAAATAAATATTTCCCTTGTTATATCCACTGTACTTTTCCTGTGGGTGTGTGTGTTCACTCTGGGGGGTTTGGAACAGGTGCCCCTGGGGTGGAAGGGATTTCTCCTGCTGCATTCCTGCGCGCGCCTTCTCTTGGCCAGAGCTGCCTGCAGAGCAGACTCCATCTTGGCCACGAGGGCGCTAAAGTTACATATAATATATAGTTATTTGTCTGGTGAAAAAAAATTCCCTGGAACCTAACCCCCCCTATTTACATTAATTCTTATGGGGAAATTGGATCCGCTTAACATCGTTTCGCTTAAAGTCGCATTTTTCAGGAACATAACTACAACGTTAAGCGAGGAGTTACTGTACTGGGCTATATCACATTACCAATACGTATTATCCACACCATATATATATTAGAGCACAGATAGCTGTCGTCAGTTGTTGGCTGTGTGTGTGTTCTCTCTGCGTGCTGCACCATCTCTGGTCAGGTAGCTAGTTCAGCAGACCCAATTAAACTGCCCAATAAGACCACAGACTCGGTGTGACATACTATACCTTGGGGGAGCATCTTGTAACCCCCATATTCCTCATTTTTATATAATCGTGATCTTACATATAAAGCATGCCTTGTAAGGTATCAGGGGAAAGGGTATGATCTGCTGAAAGTCATTTCTCTATCCATGTGTGTATATCATTAGTGCATATGAAGTTATGAGAATTGTGTTGTATGATTTGTGATGGGGCAAGGCCAGATGGCTACAGTAAAGTAATGAGGAACAGGTATGTTAGCCCCAGGCTAAACAAATCCCTGGTACCATGGCAACCAAATGGCAATTGCTCCAGGTTAATCAAGACACCTGGGGCCAATTGAGATCCTTCTAGAAGGCAGTGGAGATAGCTACATTGATTGGGACACCTGAAGCCAATCAAGGGCTGGCTGGAACTAGTTAAAAGCCTCCCAGTTAGTCAGTGAGGTGTGTGTTTGAGGAGCTGGGAGCAAGAGGTGCAAGGAGCTGAGAGGGTGTGCTGCTGGATGACTGAGGAGTACAAGCATTATCAGACACCAGGAGGAAGGTCCTGTGGTGAGGATAAAGAAGGTGTTTGGAGGAGGCCATGGGGAAGTAGCCTAGGGAGTTGTAGCTGTCATGCAGCTGTTACAGGAGGTACTATAGACAGCTGCAATCCACAGGGCCCTGGGCTGGAACCCGGAGTAGAGGGTGGGCCTGGGTTCTCCCCAAACCTCCCAACTCCTGATCAGACACAGGAGGAGTTGACCCAGACTGTGGGTTCCACCAGAGGGGAAGATCACTGAGGTGAGCAAATCTGCCAATAAGCGCAGGACCCACCAAGGTAGAGGAGGAACTTTGCCACAGATTGTAACTAAAATATGCTGTAAATTGGGGAATCAGCCAGATATTAGCTCCCCAGAGGCAACAGCAAGAAAAGTAACCAACACCTGGGCAGGGTATCAATCAACCCATCAACAACCATTGTCCAGCAATGGCACTACAATGCAATGAGTCACCTGCATGAGGCCACACCAGGGGAATTGCCCAACCTTGCCTGGAGATTCAGCAGTGCACCCAGACACGCCTGGACTTGTGTTTTCCAAGCACATGGACTGAGGGTATAAAATAGACACAGTGCTCCCATGCTTGACCTTTCTCCTGCCCCCACCTATGCTTCAAACAGCTAAGACACTAAGAAGAAGACAAGACTCCAACAGAGGAGATTGGCCTAGATTTAAGGGACAAACCTGTATATTAAGGGCACCAATATCCAGTGGGGTGAGAAACTGCTTAATCTAGATGTTGCCCAGTCTAATAGAGTTGGGAGTTTAGACTTCGTGCTTATATTTTATTTCTTTTGGTAACTAACTCTCACTTTTTGCCTATCACTTAAAATCTACCTTTTATAGTCAATACATTTGTTTAACTGTTTATCTTTACCAGTGAGTTTATATGAAGTGTATGACAAATCTGCTCAGGTTTTGCAAAGGCTGGTGTATATCCACTTTTCATGGATGAGGTGGTGAATCAATTAATAAATCTGCATTGCTCGTCTTGAGCAGTGCAAGATGGTATATTCCTGGGGTACAGTGCTGGGAGCTGTGGGGGTTTGGCTCTGGTGCCTTTCTCTGTGTGATTCATGAGTGGCTCTGGAAGCATTCATGCACTATAGCTGGGTGTGGGGCTCCACATGCTGTTGTGCTGAGTGATCACAGCGCCTGGAGGGGTTTGCTGCTGGTCACTAGCAAGGCATTGTGAGAGACCGCTCACGCTGGAGAGAGTTAAGGGGGCATAGGGAAACCATGGTCCCAGGCTGTACCCCAGGGATCCCGTCACACTTGGTTCAGAGGTGAAGGTGCTTATCCGAGTTTATTGTTAACGAAGCATGGTCCTAGTGCCCTGGCTAAGTGGTTACAGGTGCACTAACACATGTATGCCCATTACAATGGACCAGCTCAGTAAGCGGCGGGACTTTCTGCTTCACCCTAGGCCAGACAAAGGGTTAAGGTGCGGTATTCCAACATTTATAGACTGAGACAAACAATCCGGGATAAACAACTTATGTATCACCTTGTGTGTTTCATGGCACGTTTGTTACCTCCCCTTGTACCATTCTCCTGAAGTTTCAGACAAAACATAACTATTCAACCCTTCTGTCAAACTATCTTATTGTGTGCTAGGTTGGGATGTTCTTGTGCTAGCCTGCTGGAATGTGTTTACATATTCAGTGTGTTTTAGAAATGCTAGCAATTCCGGTGCTGAGTTCATGTACCAGACCCTGAGCTTGCAGGCAAGTGACTGCTTTTGACAGGGCCTGACTTTTGCTCATAGCATAACTTTTGCTGACTTGCATCAGGTCTGGCACCAGGCCCATGCTTCAGGCTCTCTCTTTCTACTACATTAGCATTAAGCACAAATATTATAGTGGTTATCTAGCCTAAATTGGCCTATACCTTTACCATATCCTCTTCACTTATGGTAAGTATCCCATGCCACCTTGCATTAGCTGCAGTAAGTTTGGCTTAAGTAGATAGGAAAGCTGTCAGTATTAGGACATACGATTATTTTACCATAGCAACAGATAGGGAGTTACTCTCACAGGCCTGTACTAGAATATCCTAAAGGAAGCGGACAAGACATATGATTGTTCTACCCTAATACAGACATAGGAGGTGCCTTCACACCCTTTGGTTCCCGGAATGAATGTGTTCAGAACAAAAAGATAAGGGGTACACCCTGGTGCCAGAGAAACAAGGTAGAAAGCTGGTTGGTTAAAGCTAGTTTCAGATGACGTAGACAGTACCTTTTACTTGTAAACTGGCAGGCTATAAAAAGACGGCTTTAGGGATGTAACTTTGGAAATATACCTTCCACATATGGTGAATGTAACAATGCTGCATAAGATGGCTTCCTGGAGTCTGATATCATATAGAATCTATACTACATTATTATTGCATTATAGCAATAAACCTGACTGATACTGGCTATTTGGTCTCTTGGATCTATTTCATAGTGAACCAAAGTGTGGTCAGCAATTGAGTATACTAGCGGTTCTCAAACTTTAGCAACCCGAGGACCCCCATTTTTATTTAAAAATTTTCACGGACTTCCAAGCCTCCCGCTCATCCCCAGGGCCAGCTCCCACCTCTTCCCCCAAGGTCCACCCATCTCTTCCTGCCCCCACTCCACCCCGCCTCTTCCCTGCCTCTTTCCACCCCCTCCCCCGAGCATGCCCCATCCCCTCCTCCTCCTTCCTCCCAGCATCTCCTGCATGCTGGGGAAACAGCTGTTCTGCGGCATGCAGGAGGCACTGGGATGGAGGGGGAGGAGTTGATCAACGGGGCCTGCGGACCCCCTGGAGTACCCTCATGGACCCTAGGGTTCCTCAGACCCCAGTTTGAGAAATGCTGGCCTATACAATTTATCAACAAACACTGACCTAGGGCTGAATCCTGCAAACACTTATGCATGCATTTCAATTTCAGTACGAGTAGTCCCATTGATTTCAGTGGAGCAATTTATGTGAATAAAGTTAAGCACATGCATACATGTTTGTAAGATCAAGATTTTCTAAGTTAAATAGTTATGCTGACTTGGAAAATGGAGTTGTTGAGATGGTGGTTAAGGGTCAAATGGCAAGAAGCATTTGAGATTTGTACATCGGGTGCACAAAATAAAAAATCGAAACTAGACCACCTCTGTCTGTTGCCCTGGTCTCAGTTTTAATCTCTGTATCTCATTAGCTTCATGTGGACACTACAGAGTCTTTGCATTCCCACTCAAAGCATCTCTTGGATAGCTTCTACCATTCCTGGTTTTATGTTGGTCTCTCCTCCCAAACTTTTGCAAGGCTGGAGAAAGGTTCAGTCAGTACAATTTAACTGGAATCTGATGTTCTTTTTGTATTAGATTCCAAGTTGATTTTTTTTAAAAAATACAGTTGCTTTTTGAGTTGCAGGTATACCAAAAACATCATAAAACTGTCTGCGTCCCATTGTAATACAGATGGTAAATAATAGTGATAGTCTTACTACTTTTTCTACTTCTATAACTCAGACCCCATCAATAAATTCTATTCAAGTATTAAAAATATATATAAATTCACAAGCTGGCAAACTTTGTGACCAGTTTCAGCCTTCTTGCCCTTTTTTTGTTTTGTTTTTGATTTTGGTTTTGTTTGGTTTTGTTATTGTTGGGTCTTTTGGAAAAAAATGCAGGAGTGGAAAGGAAAGGAAATGAAAGTCTGCTTGGGTGCTAATTATGGCAGTTCATTTTTATGCATCTATATAGTGAATTAGGGAAAGTATAGAAGGCAGTTTTAGAGCAGAGATCAAAACACTTGATCAAAAAGACCCTGATTAAGTAGAGTACAAAAACACATGCTTAACATTAAGCACGTGAGTAGTTTTTTTACTTCAAAGGCTCTACTCAAGTGCATAAAGTTAAGCACATACTAGGTGCTTTGTTGAATCAGGGCCCTAGGCCATAATCCTGGAAAGAGAGCCACCTGGACGGACTATTTCACCCATGCACATCCCTTGCAGGATTAGTTCCTACTAGCTAACACTATGTTTATTATTGTCAGGGTTCCCTCCTCACTCTAAACTTTAGGGTACAGATGTGGGGTCCCGCATGAAAGACCCCCTAAGTTTATTTTTACCAGCTTAGGATAAAACTTTCCGAAGGCACAAATTCTTCCTTGTTCTTGGATGGTGTGCTGCCACTACCAAGTGAGTTAGACAAAGATTCAGGAAAAGGACCACTTGGAGTTCCTGTTTCCCCAAAATATCCCCCAAACCCCTTTACCCCCTTTCCTGGGAAGGCTTGAGAGTAACCAAGGTGAGCACAGACCAGACCCTTGGGTTTTTAGGACACCAAAAACCCCAATCAGATTCTTAAAAAAACATAACTTTATTATAAAGAAAAGTAAAAGAAGCACCTCTGTAAAATCAGGATGGAAGGTAATTTACAGGGTAATCTGATTTAAAACACAGAGGATTTCCCCTCTAGGCAAAACTTTAAAGTTACAAAAACAGGGATAAACCTCCCTCCTAGCACAGGGAAAATTTACAAGCTAAAACAAAAGATAATCTAACACATTTTCTTGCGATTACTTACTATTTTTGTAATATTAGATGCTTAGTTTAGATATGGCTCAGGGAGATGTATTTTCCCTGCCCTGGTTTCTTGCTGACCCAGAGAGAACAAAGGAACACAAAACAAAAACCTTCCCCCACAGATTTGAAAGTATCTTCTCCCCTTATTGGTTTTTTTGGTCAGGTGCCAAACAGGTTATTTGAGCTTCTTAACCCTTTACAGCGTAAGGAGGGATTTTATGCTACCTTTAGCTGTATGTTTATGACAATTATCTTTTAAATTTTAGTATTGCTCTCAAAGCCATAATTCCAGAAAATGTCACACAAGTCATTTTTCAAAATCATCATAGCTCTGGTGGAAGTTAATATGTACTGCACATTACATTTGAATAATATTTAATGAGCGTCTAAGAGTTCAACATTGAGGCCAACAATTCAGTTTTCATTGGAAAATTTAATTTCCCCCAATTTCTTTCTCTTTGCTTATCTTTTTATATCATCACTTTAAATAATTTATTTCATCAGTTTAATCTACCTTAGGAGTCCTGCCACTGTAGAAATCCCTTGTTGAAAGATCTGAATGGTAAATGTAGGCATGCACTGACTTAGACATAGCATTAGAAAATTCAACCCTTTGAATGGCAGCTGTTTGAATTTTTTCCAAGTTAGTAGAAATATTAACTTAGCTGTCATACTAAAAAAATGTTTTTGATAGTACATTAGAAATCACTCCTGTTCTTGAGAGGGCAACTACAAGTATTTATATACATGAAAGCAAAGAAACAATTATATAATTATGATTTTGTATCAAGATAAAAGCCTGTAGAATACCAAGTGCCTCACTACTGAATATTTTACAGATCTGTTAATGGATATACATGCACACATGTTCAGACACATACCTTTACACAGGGTAAAGCATTTTAAATGGAACACATTATCCAGATGTGGCCATCAAAGACACACTTTAAATGCCTGACAATATTGTCACACATTGTATCTGTTATCCTTGTTTTAGGCCACTTGTCTGAGGGTCTAAAGTGCTGGATTTGATAGGGTACAGAGCACCTCCTACAAGATGCTGGGTATCCTCAGTTGCCACCGAACTCAATGGGAGCTGAGTGCACTCAGCAGTTTGTGGAACTGGACCCAAATTTGGTACTGTGGCTGAAGCTTCCCTAGCTAATCAGCAGAGGAAGCCGTCCCCTGTTCACCCTGAGTACCCTAGTCAGGCTCCTCATGAGCAATTTGGCAGGGCTCATGGGAATAATATAGCTGTCAATGGGGGCAGTAAAGAGGGCCACTGGGCCACAGGGTGTTTACTCCCCTTGCCCCACAACAATTGATGTTGAGAGCAGAGAGGTGAGATCCCCTCCAGCAGAACTCAAATGGGGGAAACTCAGTATCAGCCCCATTTGTAGGGCTCAGCCCAGGCCCCTTGAGCAGACCAAACAGGAAGGCAGCAGATGCCCCGATTGCCAAGGAAATTAGAAGGAGACCGATTATGGGGACAGAAGTAGTTGCATGAGAAGGGGGGAATACTCCAGCTGCAGTACTGGAGGAGCCACCAGGAGCTGCACAGCATCAGCGGGAGAGAAGACAGGACTCAGTGCAGGTGGGTGTAGGAGGAAGGGAGCTCATGTACATAAGCAGCTGCATCAGACCTTCCTGCAGAACTGCTTCCTAAATATGCTTTATGGCCTTGCACATCCTAAGCCCTGTTACGATTTGGGGTTGTTTTGTGTTGCTTTGCTCATAAGGTGCTCGTCTGTAAGACAAGAAGCATGGCAAAATGTACTGACTTCAATGGGAGTTAGGCACCTCTCTCACTTAGGCCTAAACATCTTTGTAAAACTGGCTTTAAAATTGCGTAAAATGTAAAAATGCCTACACAAGGTTCAGTGGAGAATTGGAATCTGGACAGACATAGGGAACAAAATGTCCATTTTCCATCAAAGCATTCTTTTGACTCCAAGTTTAAGAAACTAGATGAGCGACAAAGACAATTGAAAATCTTTCTGTCTGCCAGTTACTTTAGAAAGCGATAATTTGCATTCATGGATTTTTTTTCTTTTAGTTTAGTTTAGATCGGCAACCTTTGGCATGCGGCCCGTCAGAGAAATCCGCTGGCGGGTTGGGACGCTTTGTTTATCTGCAGCGTCCACAGGTTCGGCCGATCGCAGCTCCCACTGGCTGCAGTTTGCCGTTCCAGGCTAATGGGGGCTGCAGGAAGCGGCGTGGGCCAAGGGATGTGCTGGCCGCCACCTCCCACAGCCCCCATTGGCCTGGAACGGCAAACCACAGCCAGTGGGAGCTGCGATTGGCCAAACCTGCGGACGCTGCAGGTAAACAAACCGTCCCAGTCCACCAGCGGATTTCCCTGACGGGACGCGTGCCAAAGGTTGCTGATCCCTGGTTTAGAACCCCAGAGTGCTGTTTTGTTTTAAAGGACCATCTTCAAGATAAAAATGGTTACAGATCTACAGCTAAGAGTGCTGTGGTCTAGTGGCCTGAGGATAGGACTGAGATCCAAGAACACCTGGGACCCAATTTTCCCCTCCCCACTGGGGAGGAAATTCTCATTGCCGTGGTGGGGGAAAAGCAGTGGGAAAACCGAGCCCCTGAATTTTAATCCCAGCTCTGACACTGGTTCCCTTTGTGCCCTTAGGCAAATGGGATAACCCTACTGCCTCAAATTTCTCTACTTGAAAAGTCAGGATTATAATACCTACCTCGCAGGGGTGCAGGGAGTATTCATTGGTTAATGTCTGTAAATGACTTTGAAGGTTAAACATACCTATTATTATTATTATTATTATTATTGTATAATTATATAATTTTCCTAATTCCAAACGTTTGAAAAGCTCTTTTCTCAGGCATACATGGGCTGAAGCCTTGTTTATAAGAATGGCTATACTGAGTCAGACGAATGGTCCATCTAGCCAAGTATCCTGTCTCTGACAGTGTCAGTGCCAAATGCTTCAGAAAGAATGAACTGAACAGGGGAATTATTGAGTGAAGGGTTGGCTTTAGGGAAAATGGCGCCCTGGACGAACTTGTATTTTGACACCCTTTCTTTGAATTTAAGTATAGCTGCACAGCATGGTCACACCTTGAGTTTACTGGAGAAGTTACGGGAGGCCCTGAGTACACCTACAGCAGAGACTGCTGCAAACAGCACAGGCAGCCCGTACGATCAGTGCTGGCTCGCTGTAGCGCCTGACCTTCTGGCACCAGCGGTGAGAACACCGGGCTGGAGACCATGCAAAGTGCACTGTGAGACACAAACTGAAGCCCAGCACAGCATTCACCCAGCACGGGGTCTGTTTCCCAGAGCTGCTGGAGCACAGAACTTGCCCAGGGAGACTCGCTGCCTCTGCTGTCCAACTTTGGACATCACTGTGCACCCCCAGAAGTGCTCACCACTAGCCCGGGTGTGCCCCAAGTGTGCCTGTTCCATGGGCATTTGGGAGTGAGTGAGTGGCTACCATGGCAGATGGGTTGTGCCAGGCAGTCCAGGGTGAGTGCAGGAGACACTGGGAGAAAGTAGCTCTCCCCTTGGTGCTCTCCTTGCCCTCCAGCCCAGTGTGGACTGGCGCATGGCACAGACCTGAGGGCAAAGCCAGCCCTGGTCCCAGCCCACACTTCAGGGTGCTCCCCTGGGCCTGCTGGGGCTCCCGCAGCTCCCCAGCTGCAAGTTGCAACAACCCCCTCCAACTTTAGCCCCTCCCCTGGGTGGGAGCCAGCTCGGCGCACCCACCCCCTCTGCCACACTGGGACACTATGCAGGCCAACAGAACAATGCAGAAGTGGGGATTGGAGCTCGGTTGCCCATGTCGCCCATCCCTAAAGCTGGCCCTGATTGAGTGATCCATTCCTTGTCATCCAGTCCCAGCTTCTGGACACCTGGGACACCTGGATCATGGAGTTGCCTACCTGACTACCTTGGTTAATAGCCATTGATGGACCTATCCTCCAGGAACGTATCTAATTCTTTTTTGAACCCAGTTATACTTTTGTCCTTCACACCATCCCATGGCAATGAGTTCCATAGGTTGACTACGTATTATGTGAAGAAGTGCTTCCTATTAATTCATCAGATGACCCCTGGTTCTTGTATTATGTGAGGGTAAATAACACTTCCCAATTCACTTTCTCCACACCATTCATGATTTTGTAGACCTCTATCATATCTCCCCTTAGTCATCTCCTTTCTAAGCTGAACAGTCAGTCTTTATAATTTCTCTTCATATGGAAGCTGTTCCATACCTCTAATAATTTTTGTTGTCCTTCTCTGCACCATTTCCAATTCTAATATATCTTTTTTGAGATGGGGTAACATGAACTGCATGCAGTATTTAAAGTCTGGGCATACCTTGGATTTATATAGGGACATTATGATATTTTCGGTCTTATTATGTATCTCTTTTCTAATGGTTCCTAACATTCTGCTCGCTTTTTTGATTGCCGCTGCACAGTGAGCGGATATTTTAAGAGAACTATCCATAATGACTGCAAAAAAATATGACACAGCTTTTAACATATTTCAAGACTGGTGTCCTACCCCACCTCACCCCTGTTCTGGAAGAACTTACCTCCCTGTTAATCTAACCCTTGGCCTTCCTGTGGGAACTGCCAACAAAAGAACCATTTAAAGACATTCACCTTTAAGCTACCAGTTCAGATCGAAGCCAGTTAAGTAGTGACTTAAGGTCATTATTGGATGGTTGATCTGTGGCCCATGTACACAGCAAAGTACACAGTGGACAAAAGCCACTTTTAAAATTGGTTTTTGTTGACAGTCCCAGCAGGAAGGCCAAGGGTTGGAGTAACATGGAGGTTAGTCCTTCCAGAGCAGGTACGGGGTGGGATAGGCTAGGAATGGAAAACACACAATGCTGCTGCTGCTTATTCTGCAGCTAGACAGAGGACTATAATCGTCAGTACTCTCAATCTGGCATCTCTTGTGATCAGGGATCATGCATATAATCATGCTGCCATGTAATTGCATAAAGGGGAAGCCTTGCCCCCCCCCCCCATCAAACAGATTTTTCACATTTCTTTTAGCTCCTTGCTGGAGACCTTCAGGTTTTAAGCACTCAGCTCCACAAATGCTTTGGACTTTTAAAGAAACACTTTATTTCAAGCAAGGAGATAGCAACACCTTCTTCTACCTGTTGTTAAGAAGCAGGCATCTGCCTGTTTATATTTCTTATCCATCATCTAAGGGCGGTGGAACTCATAACTCATTTATGACATGACACAGCCACATTAACTCAATACAGATTGGATTTGTTGCGAGGCACTGCAGTGGAGGTGCGTAAGGATCCTGCTTACCTGCAGGGGGAAGCACCCCTTTTATCCGACAGTCATTTGGGAATTTTTACACATGACAATCCTCAAGTTCTTAAAGGGTCAAAGGTCATGGAATTGTCGTCAGATCCATTGTTATAAAAATAAATTAAATTAGATATTGCATGGCTCTCTGCAGTCTATTTTAAGTGCTTTGTCCAGTCCAGTTTTAAATGGATATTCTACCAATGCCACTGGCATATGATCCTGCAGTGAATCTAACTGATCTCGGCGTCAGGATGCATTTTCTTATAATTAAAACACAGTAAATTTTGATTTAATATTATCTCATTATTGCTAATTACAGCTAATTGTTCTCTCCTTGGTGTGTAAAGACTTCAAATACTTGTACTTTTCATGTTTCCCCAGTGCTTAATTTGTGCCAGGACTTGCCAAGGCGGAGTCCCAGCACCTCTAGGCTAGTAGTTTCATTTGGTTTTTTTAATTACTTTTGTTCATAAGTACATAACTACTATCCAACAGATAGAACATCAGGAAACCCCGGTCATCAGAAATAAAGCCTAATGCAAGGCTATCTGGTGAAATGAAATATTCCATTTAAATAGCTAGCAAGAGACATTTTTAGTCCATGTTCTTTCTGGCCTCCACCTCTGCTTTGTCACAGAGTCTGTAAGTCCCTAGTTGAGTTTAGGGATTTCTATTACTTTCAGTAATCTCATGTCTTCCTTTCTTTGTGAGAAACGCCTGGCCCTTTATGCAGGGTAAACAAACAAATGCCTGCTTGGCATTTTCTGAAAGCACTTTGCAGCAGTTAGAAGTGGACACTCCTCCAAGTCCCTTATTTCCTAGCTACTCATAAACATGCACTTTGACTTTGCTGAGAACCTAAGGGAGCTGGAGGAGTGTCCGTTATTAACTGCTGTGCTGCAAAGTGTTTTCAGAAAATGCCAAGCAGGCATTTGCTTGTTTACCCTCCCTAAATGGCCAGGCAGTTCTCACAAAGAATGCCAGAAATGATATTACTGAAAACAAATGTGAAGTTCTTGGCAATGGGGGAGTCACCAGTAGGCTCCCAGCTTATGGCGATGGGAAGGGTAGAATCAAATCCAAAACCAAAGCTTCTGTTAAGTGTATTTGTACTGTATTGAGAACAGCGAGGTTTATAAGTATTGTGATCCTCTGGAGCAGGGATTCAGCAAGGCCTTAAGACACACCTGTTCAGATCTTTATGGTGTAATTTCTTAACTGCACATGTTATCTTTAGTTCCTCTTTGCCTTAATTAAATCTCTGCCTCCTGTTTCTGTAATTTACTGCTCCTTCTCTTATCCAGTTCTTTGACTTTCTTCTTGGTTTCAGTGCTAACTGCTTACACCAGCCTCACCCAGGCATCTCCTCATTACTTCTTGCTTTGTTACTTAAAACACAATCAATTAAAAATATCACTGTTTGGTGCAGCTGCTGTTTGTACAGGGTGCCTGACTGTGCATTTGGGGACAGTGAAGAGTCACATCACCCCAAGCATAGCTACAGGAGCGATTGTGTCTCAGGAGGGGGTGACTGGGCCATCTGCCCCCCAATCCTACAGACACTTGTGCATTTGAGTAACTTGGGCCCCGATGGGACATGCCCTGGTGTGGGAGTAGCTGTCAGCCAGAGCAGACCTGGTGTACTTGACTTCTGTTCCACCCTCGACCCAATTGCTGTGTAGGGGATATCGGTGTCAGTAGGAGGTGATAACAGCTGATGAAAAGAGCAGCACGGAGGAAGCCATCTGCAACACAGAACAACAGCAAGTTTTATTGTTCTTACACTCACACCTGGGAACAATGCTGCATAATCTTGAGTGCCATTGACTGGTCCCGTACCTATTAACTACTTTATATATATATATATATATACACACACAGACATCTCTCATAACAAGGGTCAGGGCGGTAGGTATTGTGCTCTGGGTATCCCCAGAAGGTACAGGGGGATCCACTGTCAGATGCTGCAGGATAGAGTCGCTGGTCTAACCTGTAGTGGAGGACTGATCTGCCCTGAGAGTCGTGAGCCATAACTGCCTCCCTAGTGCCCTTCCCCCACTGTGCCTAGTGGAAACATGGCAGAGCAGAGCATCTGAGACCGCAGCCCATCTAGGCAAGTATCGTTAAAGAGTCCTTCCTTCCATCCCCCAGTGCTTGTAGCTAAATTATGGCTGCTTCCTTTGCAGATACAGTGGGATTGAGAAGGAAAGGGCCTCATTTTACCTCCTCCTCCATCCCACTATAAGTTATAGTTGCCAATTTTGGTTGGACGTATTCCTGGAGGTTTCATCCCAGGACAATCCTGGAGGGTTGGCAACCCTACTGTGGAGTAATCCATACATTACTCTAGAGTAATCCATACATTACTCTACAGTTGGTATGGTTTAGTTTGTTTTTCCTTTAATTCTTTCTATAGTTTTGTTCTTTTCACTGAACAATATGGGCTCCCTCTGGTGGACAAAGGCAGCACCTTTAACAATCCCATGGATGTTAACCAAACTCTGATACCTATCAAGTATCTGCCTTGCATTTCAAAGTCTCTGAATTCAAATCCTCTTTGGATTGCACTCTGTTAAAAAATACTCACACATTTTCTTTGCTGTCTAGGCAATCCATTTTTTTTCAGTGCACAGTTCATTATGAACCTGAAAATTCCATATTTAATACAAAGAAATATTTTTAAAAGTACCTTTGTAGAAGAAGAAAGACACTGTACACAGTGTTAGGGCTGATCCTGCAGGTGCTGAGCAGCTCCTATTAGGTGCGGCACATCCTCAAATCCCAATGAAATCGGTGCACCTCACAGGATTGGGTCCACATGAATACTTTGGCTAGTGTGTGTGTATAGGACCAAATTCAGGTTAGCGTGGTAATACTGTAAATAAGTACAACTATTAAAACTACTAATGTAGAGTCTGTGTGGGCCCAAATTCATGCAGATCTAGGCATGGGTACATTTTCACCGGTAGAGATTTCTTGTGAAAACAACACAATTGATCCCTGCAGGGGAGATTGTAAAGAGGATAGCGGAGGTGGGGAGTGCTAAAACATACAGACTATGCCCCTTGTGAATTCTAGAGGTTTGGGGAGGGCAAGAGTATTTCTGAGCAGTGCCCATGTGCAGCCAGAGGTCTGACTTTAGTCCACATTGTGTGACATGTGTCTGAAACATCCAGAAAGAGATGTCTGGTTTTTTTTAGGAAATGTTTTCATGTGGGTGGTTTCGTATCTGATGTGGGAAGAAAAAAAAAAAAAAAAAAAACCCTTTCCCCACTGTGTAGGAGGACACTGAGATAGCTGCAATCATAAGGAGGTTATGAAGGGAAAGGTTAAAGAAAATTACTAAAATGTTTCACATGCATTAAAGAAAGGTCAAGTTAGGGGGAAAAAAACATCATAAGAAACCCCCAAACAATTCAGTTGTAAAATATAGGGCCAGATCCTCAATTTGTGTAAATGGGCATAGTTCAAATGAAAACAATGGACATGAAATAATCTCTATATTTAAATGTGACCAGCACTATGGAGAAAATTGCTTTTTAGACATGTTTGCATGGGTGAAATGGATATTCCGGTTCCACACAGCTCTAGTTTTTTCTTGAGCTGCATTTACTAACTTCAAGTCAGATTCATCACTATGATACTCCAGTTTTATGCTGGGGTATACTTCTACTGATTTCATTAGGCATCCTGGCACAAAATTGGGGTAACATGGTGGAAAATCTAGCTCCGTACCTGTAACTTAATGGAGTATTTTGTCTGACATTTTAAAATACATAGGATGTACTCACCACTAAAGAGGAACTTTGTGGTTTGTTTTTGTTTATAAACAAAATAAACCAAAGGGAAAAATAACTAAGAAATATTTCAACATCTACCGGGGCATATGAAATATGTATCTAAGAGAACTAGATACATTCACGGAGGTTAAGTCCATTAATGGCTATTAGCCAGGATGGGTAAGGAATGGTGTCCCTACCCTCTATTTGTCAGAGGGTGGAGATGGATGGCAGGAGAGAGATCACTTGATCATTACCTGTTAGGTTCACTCCCTCTGGGGCACCTGGCATTGGCCACTGTCGGTAGACAGGATACTGGGCTGGATGGACCTTTGGTCTGACCCAGTATGGCCATTCTTATGTTCTTATGCAATTAAAAATGCTCTGATAAGACACATTGAGCAAATACTGACAAATAGAAATATATTGCTCAAGGGTAAAAACAGTTCCTGAAATGGTGGAATTTTGCCCCAAGAAGGCGACTGGGGGCAGCACTGTGTATAAGGGAAGAAGGTATTTTCATCTAACAACATTAAGGGAAATGTTTTTAACTGTTATTGGACCTGGAGGCAGATACTGTTTCTTTCACTGTCTTATTGTAGTTGTTTGTGCAATGAAGTCCTAAAAGGTTGATATTTTTATAGTTCTCATTCATTTTAATATGAATTGGTTTCCAACTCCCCTAGGCTTCCTAGAAAATCACAGCCTATATGTTTATGAACTTCATTAGCTAATCAGTTGGAGCCCTGCACATGCACACACTACACATTTATGCTGGTTATTAAAACCAATAACAAACCTTTACTATGATCAGCTATGATTATAAAAAATCAAAACAGCATACAGCAGCTTCCTGTAAAAGTTATCTCCACAATTCTGAATAGTTAGAGGAAGTATTTGGAGATATACACTTCCATTTGTGAGACGTTCAAATGCTTCTACCATGGCCCTGTCTTTCCCTTTTGTCTCAGTTCTTAAATACATATGTCTAAGGTGATTAATAGTGTCTGACAGAACCAGTAAAATCTCCCACCTTTCTGACTTTTATTTTATAAGAGGGCCTGTCTCATTTAGGCCATGTCTACACTGCAAACTTATGTTGACTCTAGTTATGTCGACATATAGCCTCTGCAGTTAGTACATCACATGCACGTGTGCATACTTGGCTCCATGTGTCAGTGGTGCACGTACTCACCAGGAGTGCTTATATTGAAGCAGAATGCAGTGCACCATGGGTAGGTGTCCCAGTGTGCAACTTGCCACCATCTAGCACACTGTCCTTTGGGAAGTTTTGGCAATGCATGACGGGGCCAAAATGAGTCACGCAGGAGTGACTGGGAGCAACTGTCTCCATCCCACAATGTCATCTGTATCCCATAATTTTCTCCCCTTTTTTCAAAATCCCACAAATCTGCATGGCCCTAATCGCTGTTTGCCATCTCCAATAGAAGCATGGAGCCTGCACAGTTCTGCACTAGTGTAATGAGCGTTATAAGCACAGGGCATATGATCTTGCAGTATTTGCAGAGCTTCAAGAAGAACTGTGGTGAATATGACAATTCCTTGGAGTAAAGATTGCTGTGGGACATAGAGAGAAGGAATTCAAGGTTGTAGATGGTGTTCATGGAGCAGCTGTAGATGTTGGAGTGCCACTTCCGGGCCTGAGGAACAAGCACTGACTGGTGGAATCGCATTGTAATGTAGGTTTGGCTTGATGAGGAGTGGCTGCAGAACTTTTGGATGCTCAAGACCACATTCCTGGATCTGTGTGCCAAACTCGTCCCAGCCCTCCAGCGCAAGGATACCAAACTAAGAGCTGCACTGATGGCTGAGAAGTGAGTGGTGATTGTACTGTGGAAATTTGCAATGCCAGATTGATTCCCAACTGACTGGTAGCTATCTGGAGTCAGGAAATCCACTGCAGGGGCCATTGCCATGCACGTGTGCAGAGCCATTAATCACTTTCAGGATTGGCAGGACTGTGACTGTAGGTAATGTGCAAGATATAGTGGATGGTTTTGCAGCAATGGAGTTCCCAAACTGTGGGGGAGCAATAGACAGCACACAGTTTGGCAGCAGACCATCCTTAGTTTGGCAGCAGACCTTTTTGCCACTGAGTACATCCACAGAAAGGGCTACTTTTCTATGGCTATGCAAGTGCTAGTGGATCACCAGGGATGCTTCACTGACATCAATGTGGGCTGATCAGGGAAGGTGCATGATGCTCACCTCTTTAAGAATATAGGAGTGTTGAAAAAGCTGCCAGCAGGACTTTCGTTCTTGGCCAACAGGTTATCACTGGGAATGTTGAAATGCCAATAATGATCCTGGGAGATCCAGCCTACTGCTTGCTCCTCTGGCTCATGAAGCCATACACTGGCCACTTCAACAGCACCAGGGAATGCTTTGACTACCAGCTCAGCAGGTGCAGAATGGCAGTTGAATATGTCTTTGGTACTGTGAAGGGATGCTGGTGTTTATTAACCAGACTGGACCTCAGTGAGAAAAATATCCCAATGGTTATAGCTGCCTGCTATGTCCTGCATAATATCTGTAAAGCAAAGGCGGAAAAGCTTCTGCCAGCATGGAGGATGGAGATGGAGCGACTGTCTGCTGAATCTGAGCAGCCAGATACAAGGACTATTAGAAAAGCTCAACATGGAGCTATATGGATCAGGGAGGTTTTGAAATACCATTGTAATAATGAGCCAGAGTAGTGGGTGTTGTACTGTGCTCCACCTGGCCCTGCTTTTTTGTGGCACGGTACGAATCATGTGGTAATTGCTGTAAATGTAGGGGTATAACATTGTCCATGCACCGATTAATTTTGTTTGTGAATGATCTTATGAGTAATGTGACATTGTGCAGTAACAGGTAATTTGTCACTTACAGAACTGATGAGCACCAGTCAACATATTTTGTGAACTAATAAAGACAAATTATGTTTCAAGTAATATAATATTCTGTAAAAAAAATCAGTGCAAAAAGCCCCAGGCAATTTAAAAACAAATATTTTAAAAACTTAATAAAACAAGAGAACAGAACTTATGAAGGGGAAAGAACAGTCACTTCCATTTCAGCTACACATATACCAACCATGGCTTTCACAGCTAACTGTATGTGACAATGTGATTGTCTTTAATGTCCTCCAAGGTGGAAAGGTAGGGGTAGTGAACTGACCCCTGATGCCACATGGAATGTTGAGAGGAGGTATAGGGAAATCCTGATATTGAGTTCTCAATTGGCTGCAGAGGGAGGTGAGCACAGGATTATTGAACCTGAAGGTCCACCAGAGTCTACAGCATCTATGTTTGCTGCCTGAGAAGCCTCATTATGTCCTGGTGCATGTCCCGCTCCTTTTCCTGCACCTTTTTCCTCTCCACTCTGTCTTCTCCAGGCTGTCCACAATGTTCAGCCTATAGGCCCTGTGCTCATTCTCTGATGCAGCAGTGGCTTGCAGGTTCTCCAGGAACATATCATCCTGAGTCCTCTTCTTTCTCATCCTTATCTGGCTCAGGCATTCCACGGGTGAAGAGGGGGCAACCCTCAAGGCTGCAATGGCAGCTGCTACGGACAAAACACACAGAGGTACCATTGTCAGTCTATTCACTATGGAAAGTGAAAGTTAAGAGGCTGAACTTGCTCCCCGACAGTTGTAAGCACTACGTGCTCACTTCTGTTTGGGATTGCATGTGCATGGTGCCAGTCACAGCTCCAGCCGTGGTGAGTAAGGCCCACCCAGCACTGGGGAAATGAGGAAGGCATTGGTCCATTGCACAATTCTAGTAGTATAGGGCAAGGACACTGAATGCTGGCATCATTTCCCACAAGCAGTGGTGATTTTAGCTGATCTCTCACTCCTGAGGGTAACAAAGGCAGAGAGAGTACAGCTGCTGCTGGAGTCCTGAAGCTGCCTAGGCCTGTGTGCTGCTAACCTGTGTACTGCAATGGTGCCTGAAGTTATTGCTGAGTGGCATGGGAAAGCGTCCTACTGTGGCAGAAGAAATAAGACAACCCTCCCCAGAAACCTTCGGTAGAGGACTGCAGAGTACCTCCAGGAAAGTTTAATCAAGATCTCTCTGGAGGATCATGGGGCATCCCTGTGTAAATAAACAAACTGCTCTGCATATCCCCCCCCTCCCATCCCCCGTGCCTAACTCTAGAGGGGAATGAAAAACAGATAGCAACTTTTACCTCTCTTGGTTGTACCACTACCTCTTCTAGCATGAGGAAATTAATGATAAGTCATAAGATGTCCTGCTACTTTGGGGGGACGGATCATCCCTGTAATTTGAAATTAAGCTACACAGTGACCCAATGTTCCTTCCCCTCACCCATGCTCAACTGTAGGGACTGGCTGGACTGCAGTGGAGTCAAAAACAGTTCTTGGCTTGCTGTGCAGGTGGATCCCCTGGTTGCCTGTCCACCGTAATTCTCCTCGTCCTCATCCACCACCACCTCCTCCTCCTTGCTATTCACGTCAGGGGCCTGTAACTTGGTGTAGTGAAGCAAAGACCGGCGTGGCACCTCCTACTGGTCGTCTGGGGAATTAGCTCTCCAGCATACAGAGCGCCCTCTGCTGTCTGGTGTCTCTCCTGCCGCTGGCCCCCGTGTACCTCCCAGACCCCAGTGCCCTTTACCTCAGGATTCTGCTCCCAGCAGTCCCCACACTCTGGGTCTCCCCTCCCAGGGGAACCCACAACCCTCTAAACCCACCTTGCCTCAGTGGCTACTGCCAGTCCTCATCTAGCCCCCGCTCACTGGGGCAGACTGCAGTCTGTAATGGCCACTCATCATTGGCAAGGGGTTATGACCAGCTGCCTCTGCCTCTGCCTATTCCCAGGCTGTACCTCTGTAGCCCCAGTACCTTTGTAGGCCTTTAGCAAGGTCTGCAGCCTGGGTTTTACCAGGCTGGAGCTCCCCAGCTCCCTTTCCCTATTCCCCAGCACTGCTCCAGTTCAGGTACCTTCCTCTCAGGTGACTAGCCCTTCCCACTCTAGGGCTAGAGTGAGACTCCTCCAGCTCCTGGCCCACAGCCCTCTTATCAGGGCCAGCTGGGCCCTGATTGAGCTGGCAACACCTGTGGTCAGGTACTCACTCAGCTTCCCTCAACTGTTCTCACTCCTCTTCCTAGCTGCAGTACTCTCCAGGGCTGCTTTTAACCCCTGTTCTGCAGAAGTGGGGCAGCTACGCCACTACACTTGGGCTCCTTGGAAGTATCCACAGTGCTGTTTGGGGTGATGCTGGGTGTGACACTGTGGCATCCCCATATTCACCATTGTCATATAATTATGTTTTGTACAAAGTATGCTTTGTCATGCATTGTTCTAAAAGTCTTGATCTGCTAGATAGTAATATCTCATTGGATTGTATGTGCTATCATTGTATGTGAAGTTATGAAGTTTAGCGATGTATTTGTTACTGAAACATGTTGTGAGGTTGAGAACACCCACAAGTAGCCTTTCATATACAACAATAGAAAGGCCAAACAAGGTTAATGGCTTATTGAGGAAATACAAGCACAAGGATTACCCCAGGAACTGTGTACAATAGAAACCTCTCAGAGATAGCACTACATAATGGGAACTGTTTGACCCAGGTCACAGCAAAAGAGCTTTCCAGCAAGTTGGAAGAAGATATAAAAGGAGAAAATGACATCATGATAATCATTCTCCCTACAACAACACCCCTGAAGGTACCAGAGGAAAAGACTGATCGGGGGGAAGTACTGGTCCCAGGCTAAAGGGATTTCTAGCCTGCGTATGGAAACTTGGTGGACTGCTTGTATCATCAGTCAGGGTGAGAGATTACTGATTCAGCTACTATCTGGTATTGTAGGCTCAGTTTGTGGGGTTTTTTTTATTTCTTATGGTAATCTACTTTGATCTGTTTGCTATCACTTATAATCACTTAAGTTTTCTTACTGTAGTTAATAAAGCTATTTCATATTTTACCTAAAACACTGTGTGTTTGAAGTGCAAAGAGGATAAATCTTGGCTCATGAACAAGAGTTGGTGCACATCCACTTTCCTTGGTAGAAGTAGCAGACTGGGTAATAAATTCATACTGGTCAGGTTTTGACCAGGGCAGGACGGTACAGCTCTGGGGGTCTTTGGCTGGGGAGCTGGGAGTATTTTGGCTGTAGACTCTCTATTGTTTCATGAGTGGCTGGCCAGAGCATTCATGAACACAGCTGGGTGAGGTCCCTGCCTGTGGAGGTTGGTGGGCTTTGCAGCTTGTCACAATGTCATTGTGCAAGACTGGTGTTATTAAATTGGCGTAAGCGGGTACTTATGTCAGAGGAAGCCAAATTTAAGTGTAGACACACGCACAACTATGTCAACATAAGCTACCTTGCATCAACCAAATTGTGTAGCATAGACCCAGCCTTAGCCACCTTCCCCCTGGTTTTCCTTTCTGTAGGAGGAAGAGCTCCCTTTGCTTTAGCTGTTGAGAGAATACAGGGCAATTCTGTTGACATGTAATTCCATGAATTAAAAAAAGTCTATGAAGTACACATTATGCTTTTGGTAACTATAGCAACTGCATATGGTTCTTTAGGCTAGATCCTCAGATGGTGTAACTCCGAAGATCTGGATCTTTGTGATTTTTGTCCTTTAAAAGAAATATGTATCCAGTACATAAATGGAATACATAGCTTTAGATTAGATATAAAGATGTCTATATTCCAAGCAAAATAATAATTGCTAAGTGATATGTAGCACACAGCTTCAGAAATCAAGCACTCAAAAGTTAGAAAATGTTGCAATAAATTTGAGAAGATGTAACGATGCTGGTTCTGGCGGGACCCAACTGAGAGTTCCAATTCAGGACAAATTGCTAAAACAGGGCAGTCAGCCCAAGGCTGGGGTTTTTCCACCTCTAAAGCAAACCAAACCAACCCAACAAAGAAGACTTTGGTCTCACCCCACTGGCTAACCACAAGTCACACAAGCAATTCCCTTAGACACTCCAGTTTCCCAGTATCACCACCAGTGCCACTCATTATGGGGACAAATGGTTATGAAAACCAATACCCCAGTAAAAGGAAAAAAAAAAAGGTTCTCTCAATCCCAAAGAATCAAGCCCCAGACCCAGGTCAATATACAAATCAGATCTTACCCACAAATCACGCTGTTGCCAATCCTTTAGAATCTAAAGGTTTATTCATAAAAGGAAAAAGATAGAGATGAGAGCTAGAATTGGTTAAATGGAATCAATGCCATACAGTAATGGCAAAGTTCTTGGTTCAGGCTTGTAGCAATGATAGAATAAACTGCAGGTTCAAAATCAAGTCTCTGGAGTACATCCACAGCTGGGATGGGTCATCAGTTTTGTTCAGAGCTTCAGTTTGTAGCAAAGTTCCTCCAGAGGTATGAAGCAGGATTGAAGACAAGATGCAGATGAGGCATCAGCCTTTTATAGTCTTTTCCAGGTGTAAGAACACCTTTGTTCTTACTGTGGAAAATTACAGCAAAATGGAGTCTGCAGTCACATGGGCAAGTTCCTGCATACTTTGCTGAGTTACAAGGCGTATCTGTCTTCTCTCAATGGGTCAGTTGTATAGCTGATGGTCCTTAATGGGCCATCAAGCAGGCTAGGCAGAGCTAACACCAACTTGTCTGGGATGTCTCCCAGAAGCATAGCATACATTTGAAATACAGACAGTATAGAGCCAATATTCATAACTTCAACTACAAAATTGATACACACACATAGACAGCATAATCATAACCAGCAAACCCTAACCTTGTCTTAGACACCTCATTTGACCCTCTTTATACAAGATTTGGTGCCACTACGGGACTTTGGTTGCAACCATGTTCTATATGGTCCCAGTTCAAATCAATAACGTGACAGAAGGCAATCATGAAACTTAGTTTCCTTGTGCTTAAAGTACCATCTTTTTAAATGGCATTATACTGCAAAATGGAATTCTTAAGTGAAGTTAAACAGAATAATTTACAGTATAGTCTTCAGACTTGACTTAATTTCTAAATCTCCCTGAGATTTGAAAAACCAAGCCAAGTCTGAAGACTAAGTCTCCA
The DNA here is from genome assembly GCF_028017835.1 of Emys orbicularis. Classification (NCBI taxonomy): domain Eukaryota; kingdom Metazoa; phylum Chordata; order Testudines; family Emydidae; genus Emys; species Emys orbicularis. The sequence continues at coordinate 25,608,643 of NC_088683.1, read as the reverse complement.
GGAGACCTAGACAATGAGACAAGCCAGAAGAAAATTAATTCAATGGTTTTAAAATTGTGAATATTTAAAGTTAACCAATTGAAATATTTGTAGTTGTATTTTTGTGTGTTTAGATAATCTCAGAGTGAGTTAGAACAGTGTTTCTCAACCTTTTTGGTACTAGGGACCGGCTTGCTGCCTTCCTAAATTGTGTTAGGGAGATCTAAGAGACCAGCACTGGTCCACAGACCCATTATTGAGAAGCACTGATTTAGAACATTGCAGGTCAGGGCTACGCTTTAGCACTGTGTTCTAGTGGATGAGGAATAGACCTTGGTCCTAATCTTGTTTCTGCCACTGATTTTTAGAGGCTTTGGGCATGTCACTTAACTTCTCTGGGACTGCTTTTCCCTTCTATGCAAAGAGAATAAAGAGATTTGCCTACTACATAGGGGGTATGGTGAGGCCTAGCTAATAATTACTGTTAAGTGTGTGTGTGTGTGTGTGTGTGTGCGCGCGCACACGTGTGCACAAAGAGCTGGAAGCAGACCTCAGGAATACTGTGCTCCCAGGCCTGGAAAAGCGCTATGTTTAAGATATACAATTTGTGACCCCCTCCTTTACCCTCAGGCTTTATCCCTTGGGAAAAGGGAGATTCACAGCTTTCTAGTGAGACATGCAGCACTCAAATGTCCTAAGAAATCAGACTTTAAAGTTGGGACATTTTTAGGTATAAGTTATTTTAGCTCATTTTTTCTCTCCCCCAGAGCCTTGTAAAGTAGGCCCTTGGATAACCAAGATAACCTGGCGATTTGCAAGATATAGTCTTACAAAAATTTTAAAAACTCTCTAGAACATTTCTGAAAGAGTTCTTCTGTAAAATACCTGGCATATACAGCACTGCCTCCTCTAAGAGCTCCACTACATCAATATGGGGAGCTCTCCAGCTATACAAATCAACCTGCAAAATCGAAGGCAATATGCACTGGCTATATGGGTAAGAATGTATTGCTTGCTGATTGTCAGATAAACTGATCTCCTAAGGATTTCAGTCCCTAAATGTGAAAATATCCCTGAATTTGAAAATGATCGTCCAAAGTAATGTCACTCCCTCACTTCAGAAAATAGGTCTGGAATTTGGCAAATTCCCAGGCCCAGGACTTTCCTGGTGTCACTGTGAATTCATGTTATGAATATTTATCATGCCTGCTATTCTGCTTTTAAATACTGCCAGTTTTTCTATAATTTAGAAGAAGAATAAAAAAGACTGCTCATTTTGCAAAGGCTTGCTTGATAAAGCAAAACGGTTTAAATAAATGCAGCTGAAATGCTACTAAATTAAGTTAAATAAAGCAGGGTTTTAACCAAACTGTTTCACTAAGTTATGTTTGGAATAGTGTCACTAGACTCAGGTCCCATGTGTCATATTCCTGAATAACATAGAACTCTCCCTGTCTATTTGAATAAATCATCCTGCTGTGCCTGAGAGCAGGAACAAACTGCTATTGAATATTATTAACAACATTTTTATTATTTTAACACCCTAAGGCACAATGAGGATTGGGGCTCCATTATGCCAGGGGCTGTAAAAACATTGAATAAAACTAGAGCTGGAGCTCAGCAATATCTTGGATCTGAATATCCCTAAACTTTATGAGGCTGTTGATTCAAAATCCTAACCCAGACCCAAATTTTGCAGTTGACCCATTTCTCTATGATGTATCTAAACACGATTGAAATCCAGATCCAAATTGTTTGGGCACATCTCTAGTCATAGCCATCCTACGAAACAGGAACAGAAGAGCCATTGCTCATAGGATTGATACGTTATGTAACCCTTCTGCCAGGTGGAGCCAGCAGCAACCAGGGCTGGGTTCAATATCAAGGGGTTCCTTTTAAACAGTACAACATAGAACCAGCTCAAGCCCACACACAGTAAGCTGGGAAAATTACACACCACCCCTGGACACCTCTGAGAGGCAACACTTCCCCACTCACAAGCACAGAGTCTGAGTGTAGCAAAGAAACTTTTAATGAAAGGAGGGAAGTCACCTGACATTAAGTAGGGAAAATGACACAAGCAGGATTCATAAACATAAAACTGTGAGCAGAACACCCGCCCCAGAGTATGTGGGGCAGAGTCTTCTGCCTCATGTTCTTGAGTTCTACAACCAAAAGTTCCTTTTCTGTGCCCACCTCTGCTCTCTCACCATACCCTACTCACAGTGGTTGTCCTTGGCCAGTGAGAACCCAAGGTTCAGAAATGCATCTGTGTGAGTTCACCTCCCACCCGGGGAAGAAGACACCTGATTGCTCCACCAGCTCCTTGCCACCCTGCCAGCCACTGCTTTTCACTGCCTGCTTGCCCCTTTTACCGGCCACTCCCGCCAGCCAGCTGGCCACCCATCAGTCACCTGCCTCTCTGCTGTGACCTCTACAGGTCAGTCTCTTAGTGATGTTTAGCATTTAGCAGGCTGGCCAGAAACGCTGCCCTACCAGAAGTGATTTCAGCTCTCAGTGAGTACTTAACAAAAAGCGCCTCATAAAGCCTATTTAGCTCTATCTTTGAACAGTGGAGAGGAACAGATTAAACCAGACTGGGGACCCTTAGGGAAACACTTCAGCTTCTAACTGATATACCTGTTCCCCCCTCTTACTTTCACAGGGGTCTGGGCCTTCGAGTCCCTGGCTTAACGAGGTCCTTTCAGCTGAGGGTGACCCCCTCATTTGGGACAGGTTGAGCACAGTTCTGCTCCCCTTTATTCAGACAATAAAGACAACAACATTGATAACATTATTTCACAACCTGCATTCAGTACTAAAGTGATTTGTAACCTAACACCAGCCAAAGTTGATCACTTTGAGCAACACCGCTCTATATGCTGGATATCTAAGGAGAGTAGGTGTGTTCATGTAAATACAGTTTGATCCTGAAGCTCTCCCCCTCCCAGCTAGCAGTCAGGGGAGAGTTCATTCAGACCCTGTTTACACTTATTTCTCATATTTAGCTTTGCTCAGTTTATAGCAGGGATGAGCAATATATGTTACATCTGGGCAAACTAGGTGGGCAGACTACGGCCCGTGGGCCACATCCGGTCCATGGGACCGTCCTGCCCGGCCCCTGAGCTCCCAGCCGGGAAGCGTAGTCCCTGGCCCCTCCCCTGCTGTCCCCCTTCCCCCGCAGCCACGCCGTCCGCGTTCTGGCCCACCTCTCCCGCTGGGCAGTGTGGGGAGCGCAGCTGGCTCTGGCCGGGTGTCGCGGCTGCAAGCTCCTGCTGCTGGTAAGGAGGTGGGGAGCGGGGGGTCTTGGGGGGCAGGGGTCCTGGGGGCAGTCAGGGAGGAGGGGGCAGTTGGATGGGCCGGAGGTTCTGGGGGGGCGTGGCTGCGGGGATGGGGAACAGGGAGGGTTGGATAAGGGGGTGGGATCCCGGGGGGGCAGTTAGGGGCGGGAGGTCCTGGGAGGGCGTGGTCAGGGGACGAGGAGCAGAGGGTGGTTGGATAGGGGGTGGGAGTCCCGGGGGGGCTGTCAGGGGGCGGGGGGTGTGTATAGGGGTCAGGGCAGTCAGGGGACAGGGAGCAGGGGGGTTGGATAGGGGGCGGTCAGGGGACAAGGAGCAGGGGGGTTGGATGGGTTGGGGGTTCTGAGGGGGGCAGTCAGGGGGCGGGAAGTGGGAGGGGGTGGATAGGGGGCGGGGACCAGGCTGTTTGGGGAGGCACAGCCTTCCCTACCTGGCCCTCCATACAGTTGCGCAACCCCGATGTGGCCCTTGGGCCAAAAAGTTTGCCCACCCCAGTCTAAATAATATTGATGATTTCTCTGGTAGTTTGGTTTTGTGTTTATTTGAACAGATTCCAGAATTATTTGTATAGAATATAAACAATTTTTACATACTTACGAGAGTGATATTGTTATTAAACAGCCATCAGCTCTCTTCTGTACTATATACCCTCATGCATGGAGAAACAATTAGCATCAACTAATAGGCTGAAATATTTTGTCTGCAGCTTTTATAACACTCTTTGAAAGACTCTGGAAAAAAGTACCCAGTCTCTAGCCAGGCATGGAGCAAAGATATTAGTGTGAATATTGGTGACATGCACTGTCAGCAATCACTGAGATCTCACCATAAGCTATCAGGAAGCAGCTGATAAAACCACATCCAGTGTTACACAACACTTATAATAGTCACCCTCAGACACAGTTAAGCCCTGGACGATCACCCAGCATTGTGTCCCAAATTCCAAGTCTCTAAAATCTCCCTATACCTTTGCCCAATGGACTCTAAAAGAAATGGCATCTATCCCCAGGCAGCTCCAGCACCTTTCCTGCAGTCCATGGGTAATGTAAAAGAGAGTCATTTAACCATTTCCCACTCTGCATCCAGATCCCCTTTCTAGGCTTCTTTGACGGAGTGAGCTAGATCACAGGGATGATGCCCTGAGTACCAAAGGGAGGAAAATGGTTTGTGGTTAATTATTATTATGCTGATTTATTATTTATGTTACCATAGTCACAGCATCAGAACTCCAGTCATGACTCCTCACCCCATTGTGTTAGACACTGTACAAAAACAGGACAGACAGTCCCTGCCCCAAATAGCTGACAATCTAAATACAGGTAGCCAGATGACCTAGGTTCCATCCCTGACTTTTCCACAGTCTCCCTGAGCTGCAAGCCACTTAGTCCAAGAGTGACCTATGATTCCATGGGCCTCTAGTTTTGGGTTCCCAATCTGAGACATCTTGGGCCTAATTTTTGAAGAAACTAAACACCTGCAGATGCTCAACATCTCTGAAAATCCCTGACATTAGCTTACATGAACAATTAGACCATGGCAAGCTGGGGTGTGAATCTACCCCACAGTAGCCTGCCATGGTATAACTGTCCGCATGCACCCGGCTGATGTTCCTTGACAGTTTGTTAGTGTGCTTTGATCTAGTCCTCTTTGAAATGGGACTAGCTCAAGTGCTCTAACAAATTGTTAACACATAGCAAGGCACACACAGAGAGTTAGACTGTGGCAGGCTAATGCAGGTAGATTTACACCCCAGCTTGCAGGGGTCTAATTGTTGATATAGACAAGCACTTAGGTGTCTGGAGTTGGATACCCAAGAATTGAGGCGCTCAAATTAGGGGAACAATTTTGGCTTGATCACTCCGTGCCTCAGTTTCCCCATCTGAAATGTGGAGATAGTGATATTTCCCTATCACACAGGAATATTAATGAAGGGCCGCCTTGACACAAGTAATTGCACATAGGTGAGGCCTCATTTCTTGGGAGACAGAATTAGGGAGGTAAATGGATCAGCAGGCTGGAAACGGAATGTCTGTTCTAGCTGCGATAAGGGAGAACAGCCTGGGGACCATCTATAATGGACAAGATAACAGTAGATAACATAAGCCTGGAATGTAAGATGAGGTAAAGAGTAAGTCGTACATGGTCAGTGCTTGCTGTATAGGGATTGGTTCCTACAAAGTAACCAAGCCAATTCTAAAATGTGTAATGCAGTGTAGAGTAAATGCAAGTTAATATGTAAATGTATATAAAGGAAGAGGTTTGCTGTGTACCTTTAGGTGTGTGGTATGCCCTATACCTACCCTGATCATGCTTGACTCTGATCAACTTAGCATAGCTTTGCTGTATGCCAAATAAAGGAACCTGAATGACGAGACTGGAGTCAAACTGAGTTCTTGGGGAACCAAATGGAAGAGGTCTCAGGGAAACCCTGACAACTGTGAGGCTTAATTCATTCATCTTTGTGAGGTGCTCAGATATTATGATAATGAAGCTCCATAGCAATACCTAGACATAAGTAATAAATGAATCACAAACCAGCTCCTAGACACATTCATCCCATTGCTCCTTCCTGTGCCAACCTTTCACCAGCATTGCGACAGGGAGAGTTGTGGCATACCTGTATGCTATTGGTATGGATTTTGTTCATGTTGCATTTGGAGTGATTTATAATAAACATTCTTTACATGTTTTATTTCAGTGATTTTGCCTTGTGATTAGTTCTTAGACTCCGATATGTTTTTAGATGGCCTCCTGCAAGCTGTACACATGCTTTTTATTAGGGGCTCGCTTGTTACATCATTTATTATGACACTATTTTGCCAAACATTTGGATTAGGAAAGGCATGCTGTGTTTGACATTAGTTAGAAATTCTTGCAGGGGAGTAAGGTAAGAAGAAGACGACATCCTGTTTTGAGCTTATAGCAACATAAGTTTTTCATTAGAGTTTTCAGCAGTGTATAAAACCAAATAGGATTTAATAGATGAGTGAGTTCTAAAGGAGATTTTGCAAAAGTTCTTATAATGATTTGAATCTTTAATATATTTGTTTTCTCAGCTGAAGGCTCTCTGTGTGGATAAGTAAATATGCACAGTTGTTGCATAATCGACAAAATCCAATTCTGACTCCAGAGGGAAAAAAAGTGAAAATAATTTACATAGTAATATTTTGTTAGCCTGTAGGGCTAGTACAACAGCCAAAGGAGGAAAACAAAAATTCCCATAAGGTTTGATTCACCGTTATGTTACTCCACGTTTATATCAGTGTACTGTAACTGCATTACATTCAAGGGGAAAACACCAGCATAACATTAGAGTAGTGCAGAGCTGAATCAGGTCCCCAGAGTGGTGAAGTATATACACACAACCTCCACAACTGTGAGCGTATCCCATTTCAGGTGACATTTGCAAGAGACACAATGACACAGTCACATTTGTGTCTGAAAAGACTTTTATTTATTATATATGCTAGATTTTTCTATTGCGCTCCTCAACATAGTATCTGGATGTCTCATTACCCCTGTGAGGTAGAAAAGTGACATTACTCCCATTTCACAGCTATGGGGACTAAGGCTGAGTGATTTAGCAGAGCTGGGAATAGATCCACATTTACTGATTCCCAATCCAGCAATCTACTTCAGTGCTGATTACACCCCCCGCCCCGCCCCCGCCAAATCTGGAATAGAGGTTTGCTCAGGCCTAATTTTAAAGCCTGACCTGAGCCCACCCGTACTGATCTGAGCCCAAGAGGGTTGAATCATTTTCAGACCTGACCCAATCCAAACCTTCCCTCCAAACCATGTCAGCACTGCAGCCTCGTCCTTGGGCCTTGACCTTGGTGAGACTTCCCACTCCCCACCCCCGTATTCGTGATCCATCTTCAGCTACACCCTGCCTGTGGGGTCGGCATGTCAGTGGCTGCCACCCCTTTCTGCGCTGAGCATTCTGTAGAGTTAGAGGTGCTGCGACTCATTGGCACACTCACTCCGCAGCAGCGAGGTGTCAGCGGTTGGCAGGTGTGAGGCGGGCAGGAGGAGGTGATCAGAGATAACATGAGCTGACCTGAGTCGAAGAGGGTCAGGAGTTTTCCAACCCAACTCGAAACTGACACCTGTAGTCGGGTCCCATCAGGTGCCGTTGGGTTCAGGTGGGGTTGCAAGACTTTAGTCTGGAGAACTAGCTCAATCATGCCCTTCCCCCCTCCTAACAGCTTTGTTAAATGTCTCTCCATCTTAATTTATACATCTTCCACTGCACCTCTCCCTCCCCCCTCCCCCCCGCCAGTCCTTTGCAATCCATGTGGGGTGAACCCCATACGCTGGGAAATCCTACCTTACCTCCAAGACCATTCATTTCATGCTACTGTGACAAAGAGCAATAAAAATAGATGATTGAAACTGAAAGAGATTAAAGACAAATAGAAGAATCTATTTTTTCCAGTTGGCTTGCTTTTCGCACTTGACATTGCTTTGCCTCAGTTTTACTGCATATTTTAAAGTAGGAGCATGGTGAGATCAATGCACTTAGGCCTTGCTTTGGGAGTTGAATTGCTCAAGAGTTGCAAATTTAAGTGTGTAAAGGTATTATATTGTTAATCATGTCAATCAGTGGCACCGCGGCTCTCTACAGAGCATGGTGGATGCACTGATGAGTTCTTTGATGGCTGCTGAGTTCGATGCACGAGTGAGAGTCCCGTCCACAGGTAGGGTACATCCATGAACTAGCAATGCTCTGAATCCAAGCAGCAGATTCTTTCCCCCTCTGATGCCGGTCATCACAAAGCTTTATCCAGTATGCCTCGAAATGCCTCACTCCATCTACAAGCTGACTCCACCAACCAGAGTGGCGTTCTGCACTCCTTTCCCAATCATCCACAGAGATTCATAGATTCATAGATTCTAGGACTGGAAGGGACCTCGAGAGGTCATCGAGTCCAGTCCCCTGCCCGCATGGCAGGACCAAATACTGTCTAGACCATCCCTGATAGACATTTATCTAACCTACTCTTAAATATCTCCAGAGATGGAGATTCCACAACCTCCCTAGGCAATTTATTCCAGTGTTTAACCACCCTGACAGTTAGGAACTTTTTCCTAATGTCCAACCTAGACCTCCCTTGCTGCAGTTTAAGCCCATTGCTTCTTGTTCTATCCTTAGAGGCTAAGGTGAACAAGTTTTCTCCCTCCTCCTTATGACACCCTTTTAGATACCTGAAAACTGCTATCATGTCCCCTCTCAGTCTTCTCTTTTCCAAACTAAACAAACCCAATTCTTTCAGCCTTCCTTCATAGGTCATGTTCTCAAGACCTTTAATCATTCTTGTTGCTCTTCTCTGGATTCCAAAGGATATAATAAGTCTAAAATCTGCTCAGAGGTCTGCCTCTCTTTCTAGACCCTTTGGGAACTTCAGAGTACAGCACACTCTTCGGGATCCTGTAATCCAGCATTCGCTTGACATATCCAAGCCACCCAAGTCTTCTTACTAATCAGCGTTCCCATGAAGGACATACCAGCACGATTTAACACGTCCACATTTGTCACCCTGTTTTGCCATCTTATTCAAAGAATTTTACACAAGCATCTGATATGAAAACTATTTAATCTTTTGGTATGTTTGGCATAAGTCATCAATGTTTCTGAGCCTTATAGAAGAGTGTATAAAACACGTCTCATAAATACAGAATTTCACTTTAGTTAACAATTTGTTATTGTTCCAGGCTCTGTCTTGCAAAAGACCAAAGTTTCTGGCTGCTTTGCTGATTCTGCTAGTAAGCTCAGTATCAAGATCTACATTGCTGGTAACAGTAGAGCCAAGGTAGCAAAATTGGTCAACAACGTCTAGACAAATAGCATCAAAGGTGATATCTGTAACTGGTTCTGAAGAGCCTTGGTGCACGATAACAGCACAATAACAAAGATTTTGCAGGAATCAGAAAACTTGGTAATAAGACAATGTAGAGCATCAACACTATGAGCCACATCATCTGCAAACAGCAGGTCCCTTATGATGATCTCCTTCACCTTCGTCTTAGCTCTGAACCTTGCAATGTTAAACAAACCTCCATCATGTCTAGTGCTAAGACCTTCTCGAACATCACAGAACACATGTTGAGCAGGAATGAGAAGTAAATATTAAACAATATTAAACAATGTAGGAGCTAGAAAGCAACCCTGCTTCACTCCATTGTTGATGTTAAATGAGTCAGACTCTTGCTTTTCATACATTACAGTTGCCTTCATGACATTGTGTAAGGACTTCACAAGGTTTAGCAATATAGGTGGACAATCAAGCTTCTTCAGAACAATGTAAAGCCTTGACCGACTAACCATGTTTAAGGCTTTTGTTAAATCTATAAAAGCCATATACAGTGGAATATGATTCTCTCTGCACTCTTTTTTTTTTTAATTAATGGAGATACCCTATCTCCTAGAACTGGAAGGGACCTTGAAAGGTAATCAAGTCCAGCCCATTATCTTCACTAGCAAGACCAAATACTGATTTTGCCCCCGATCACTAAATGGCCCCCTCAAGGACTGAACTCATAACCCTGGGTTTAGCAGGCCAATGCTCAAACCACTGAGCTATCCCTCACTCCTGCAGATGTCTTACTGTGAAGGCTATGTCTATGGTGGACCTTCCTGAGCAGACGCCTTAGTTGCTCTCAGGATAGATTCTCTCAGCTAAAATTTGAAGTCTAAGTAAAAGAATATGGTTTAAGATTTTTCCAATGACATTAAGAAGAGATATACCATTGTGGTTATTACAATCACTCCTGTCTCCTTTGTTTTTATAGAGTTGGATGAAATGAGCAGCCTTTAAATCTTGTGGAACAGTTTCTTCCTTCCAACAGAGTAGCAATATCTTAATCATGTAATTATTCATTAAAATGCTTAAAATGTGCTCATTTCTTGTTACTTATAAATTACAATTTCCACATGCTTTATTTTGGCTCTTATGCAAAAAACAACAACAACCCCTCAGCTCCTGCTTCTCAAACTCAGGGCTTTCATCTGTGTTTTCCCACCTAGTTCTCCTGCATATTCCCAGTTAGCCTTCTTGTGCCCCTCTTCCAACTACAGATCAAATGCAAATTTCCCCCACCGAACATCATAATATTTTTTCTGGCTCTCAATAAGCAGAGCCCTCCTGCAAGTTGCATCTCCACAAGTTTGTAGGCCAGTCTTCTAGCTACAGCCTCTTTCTCTCTCAGGTACCCCGGCAACGTGCCCCATCCTCTCCAAAAAAATCTATCCCAAATGATTTCTGGTGGAACCATCCAAAAGAACCATATTCTATTGGAAGAGCAATGTCCATTGGCAGCCTAGTAGAGCCCATGCTATGGGAATGGAATATGGCAAGAAAAGCTATTCATTTGGGGAAGTGAGCCGACCTAAGAACATGATGATCCAAGAAGTCCTTTCTAGTCCCCCGGTGATGCAGACAATCACATCATATAATCCCTTTGTGATAGAGTGCAGGGTGCAAACAGGAGAGAGCCTGCATTCTGATCACTCCAAAATTAATTAGTTCCCCTGGAGAAAGCTGACAGGATAATTAGTTAATCAGGCTGGCTGGCGGAGCCAATTACCCCATCAGCCCAGGGCTGATAAGAGGCACAGGAAGGAAGTGCAAAGTGGGAGAGGAAGGAACAGAGTTAACCATGCCACTTCATGTCACGCCAAAGCTCAGAGTAGGAAGACCTCTGTTCCCCTCAAGCCCTAGTGAGACGGCCAAATGCTAGGTTAACATTGTAAATAGACTGTTGCACAGGGATTGTTGTGAAAATGGAAGGACCTTAAAATAAAAGGACACAGTGAAGGCACAACCACGGGAGCCTGTGCAGTTTCTGCATGGAGAAGGCAGGAGAGAAGCCATGCCCAGTTTACCAAGCTCCATCTTAAATCTAGTTAGGTTTCTTGCCCCACTGCTCCTATTGGAAAGCTGGTTATCTCTGATTTCTTTCCCATGCCTCACAGAAAAACCTCCACGCTTTTCAGAGCCAAAGTTACACTTGTAACTCCAATCAATAACCAGTGTTATCATGTCATTGTGCCAGGTAGCTGTGGGGAGTCTGATTTGGGTACAGCATATTGAAACAGAACTAGCTTGGAAAGGCCCCATTTTTCCAATCTACCCACCCAAGCTTAATCATTATTTTCTCTCTGCTGCCAGAGTATATTTGAAAGAGACTTCTGTACTCTTGGCCTCGCATACTAATGCTGCCCTTGTAACTTTACTAAACTTATTAGATGCCAGAACATGTTGTACAATGTCTGTTTGAATCCAGAACATCACACTGTGACTACAGACTAGGCAAATTAACAATTGGACTAGAGATAGACTCACAAAACAGGAAGGCAATGATATTAATAATAAAGTTTTAATAAGCCGTAGTCATCCTGGAGACTTCCCACTGTGTCCTGTCTCCTTTATGTTTGACCTGGTTAGGTTGTGCGCTTGTCAGGACCTGTATTTTGCATCTTGTACAGCACTGAGAACACTGCCAGAAGCTTTTCCCTTCCCTCTCTGAGCCTCCAGGAGGAGGATTCATCCTTCCCTTAAATCCAGTACTAGGTCATGTGACAGGCAGATGGCTCTTAACTGGTTCCTGGATGGTTCCCCCATCAGTCACCTTATGAGATTCCTTACATGGGTTATTTCTTCTTAAGCTTCTTGTTTACATCAGTTTTATGAACAGGGATCTGTAACTCATTTGGGTGCTTCCTTTAGTTTACTGGAAGTCTATAAACAGAGTTGTACTGTATTTGTTAAGAGTATTGTTAGAACTTGCATGCTGTCTTCACTTTGGTAGAAGTGCAACTTGTAAAAGCTCATGTCCTAGACAAAACAATAAATCAGTCTTTGTTATAGGTGTGCTAGATTTTTATAGCTTTTTATTAATCTAGAAAACTGTAAAGGAGTTTTTATAGGCATATAATTTATTGCTGTTCTTTAGAAAATGTTCTATAATTTTAATAATTAAATGCAATGAACTACCTATGTTTCCCACGCTCCAAAAATAAAGCGCTTCAGATTAAATAAGAATCCCTGTAGAAGCAGCCCAATCCTGTTGCAATCCATCTTTATACCAGTAGAACTATTGAAATCAATGCGCCAGATCCTCAACTGGTGTAAATCAGTGTAGCTCCCTTAACTTCAATGAAGATACACTGGTTTGTACCAGTTTAGGATTTGGCTCAATGAGTCCACCAGTATGAATTAGGATTACTCACATAAGTAAGGATTGCAGGATCAGGCACTAAATTATAGAAAATGCAGGCATTTTAAAGTGTAGCACCAAATGCAAACTCTTAGTTTAGTAAGTACAGTAGCTCATATTCTGTACCTGGAATATCTGCATCATGATTTGGACATTTTAATATTTGACTTCATGTAGTCTCAAAGAGCAACAACAACAGACACAATGCAGGGGAAAAAATCCTTCAGCTTGTTTGAACATTCATCATACTTTGAAATGTTATCTCATTTTGATATTCTTTCCAGAAACATTACTTGTGAAGTTCACTCTTTGGGAGTTACAATGCTGTGAAGCATTTCATAACTGAAATTTTAATATTATTTAGTAACTGGGAAAATGACATATCTTGGATCTCTCCAAGTCTGAGTCTGTTTACTTTTTAGGCAAGTAGAGTCATTAACAACAAACTTTTGCTGTGCAATCAGGTGGAACTAGCATCTTCTGGTTCCTTATAATGCACATTATAATTCACAGAGCATGATGTGTGTCTTGCTGATCACTAAAATATGACTGGCCTTTGAAAACTTAAAAACGAAGGGAAAACATGTGGATGCATTTGCTAAGAAATTAATATTCAGTGTTGGGAAAACTGGACCCTAAGAGCTAATTCCATCAAGGGGACTTAAGTTATGTCTACACTAGCACTTTTATTGGTATGAATTATGTCGCCCAGAGGTGTGAAAAAAACACCCCCCAGAGTAACATAAATTACACCGACAGAAGAACTTGTGTGGAGAGCGCTATGTTGGGGGGAGACCGCTGCTTGTTGGAAGTGATTTAATTATGTTGATGGGAGAGCTCTGGCCCGTCGGCATGGAGCAGCTACCCGGGAGATCTTACAACGGTGCAGCTGCATTGGTACAGCTGTGCCGCTGTAAGGTCTCTGGTGTAGACATGGCCTAATCTCAGCATTGCGACATCTAATGTTTAGGTGCCCTCCGCCTAGTAGAATCTACAGCCCTGAGTTAGGCAACTAGACTCCCTGTACAATTCATGGGGAGAGTTAGGCACCTAACAATGGGATCTACAAATGTCAGCAAGCTGAGCAGGGAGCTGCCTAATCTGGTCAGTAGAAAATGCAGAGAGGGGTGGGACCTAAGCCTCACTCCTCTCAGGGAGTTAAGCTCCTAAATTGGATCTGGAAGGAGGCACCTGCCTTCACTGGGGATTGACAGCCATGAACCCTCTCCTGGAGTTAGGCATAAGGCCTATGTACCACTTAAATCTCACCTAAACCCTATTTTGAATACTTAAATTAGATCAGTGTAAGGCTGGAACCATGGGGATTCTGGGCTGCTGACACCTCCACATTGCCACAGGAGACTTAGGCTGAGCTCCCATGGGAGGACCATGCGAGGCTGGGCTAGGCAGGCAGTATAACCTAGCAGGACCTGAGTGGCAGCCCCCTGATTGGCCAATATTAATACTTAAACCAGGAAGGGGAGCTGTCTGAGCAACAACACAGACTACCGCCTACCTCTGTGCCAGGCCCCTACTTGCGATCAACCCTAGACTCTGGCTTCCAACCCTGGTTTGTCCTTGACTTCGCTCTTCAATTACTGTCTGTAAACTAGCGCCTGGCCCCAATCTCCTGGTAACTTGATCCTGCCTGCCTCTCGGTTCAACCTCTGGCCTGTCGTGGACTCTGACCTACTGGTTCCTGACTTGGGCTGACACCTGCTCCAACCACTAGGTCTGACTGCCCTCATCCTTGCCACAACAGCAAGGCAGAGGGAGCGTTCCTATCTGAGTGGGGATGTTACACAGACTGGCTTGCTGCTCTTCCTGCAGGAATAAATAGCTGGTGCTGGAGTAAGTCCTTGCTCATGGATTGGCTACTGCAGCACACCAGAGGAAAGAGTCATCGCAGGCTCTGGCTGAGGGGTTACTTCAAACCCAGCATGGGTGGGGGGGGGGGGAAATGAGATGATCTTTGGAGGACCCTTCCAGCCCTACATTTCTATGAATTTCTGAACTATCTTTACTTTGTCAATGATTTTCATATAATGGACTGCCTGGAATTTGTCTTCTGCTCCCCTCTTCCAGTTCCCCTACTTCACAAGCTGGGGAGGAAGATGGTGTCTGGGGAGCTGAGTTCTCTCATGTCAGTGAGAACAAAGGCAGAAGGAGCTGCAGTCCCATTCGCCCTCTCTCACTTTAATTCCTCTGTCTCTTTCATCTGTTCTGTTTCCCAGCTCTCCCGTCCTTGCCTATGCTGCTGTTACTTTCCCCCAGAATGCCACATTAGCATGTATTTTTCCAAACTGATTCTCATTTTATCATCTTCCTGTGTTTCTGACACCATGTTTAGTGATGACAATTCCTCCCAATTCAGTATCCTCTGTAAATGTCATTACTGTGCTATTCACTCCCCTTCTTAGACCATTATCAAAAGTATGTACCATGGATATACTCAAAACAGATCCGTTGCCTCATCTCAATATTTTCCCATTCGTTATTATACCATTGTTTACAACCCTTAAATCATTTTCAATCCACATGACAAATCTAAGACACTAAAATAATATTTCATGTAAGAATTTCATCCCACTACCATCAAAGTCAGTGGCTAAGATCCCAATGACACTGTCACAGGGTGGCTGCTGTCAGGGCCGGGCCATGGGCAGCTGGTGTGCACTGGTCCATTACCAAGTTGCAGTCAGGAGATTTGTAGTGGAGTCAGGGTGGAGACGGGTCAGGATACCAGGAATTCCAGGTCAGGCACCAGGTTACAGACAGAAAGTAAGTAGCAGAGTTGGGAACAAACCAGGGTCAGGAGCCAGAATCTAAGGTTCACAGTAAGGCAAGGTATGGGGAAGAAGCAAGCAGGCAGTCGGCATCATTGCTCAGACAGTTCCCTGTAATGCCTTCCTGGTTTATATACTGGCATGGGCCAATCAGTGGGCTGCGTGGGGCTGTCATTCAGCCCCTGCTGGGCAGTACTTCCTGCAGTGTCAAGCTTCACATGAGCTACCCATGGTGAGATGGAAGCCTTGGCAGTCCACACCTCTATGATCCCAGGCTCTAGTTCTGCAGGTGCTTCCAACTAGCCCCATTAAAGGGAGAGAGGCCCAGCCCTGCCTGTGACTGAGCAGTTGTCTCCCAGGTGGAACTGTGTGGTTAGGGAGTCAGTTGATAGAGGGACGCCTGGGGAAAAGTCTCTGACCAAAGCAGGCTCACTTCACTGCAGGCCTGCTTTGGTCAGGGAAATCACTGTTTTATGTTACTTCACAATTTTTTTGCATTTCAATAAGAAATTGTGCCCTGAGGCAAGGGCCTGGAACAGACTCAGGCGTGGTTGTTTCCTGGGCTAGTAAGAGAGTCCACCCATTTACAGACACAATATCAAATACTTTACACACACTGTTTTCCCATATCTACTAATAAAGCTATCCAGTTTTTCTGGCAAGATCTATTGTTTAGAAGCTTTTGTTCAATTATCCATGGTAACACGTTCCCTATGTTTTCGTTGTGTTGTGCAAAACTGCTCAGTACATTCTCCCTTTTCCACCAATTAGTCTGACCTCACACCAAAACCATGCTCAGAATAAACTCATGACAGAGTGAGCTAGTTTCAAACGCTGGCTCAACTTTATGGTTTGTTCACAAACAAGTTTTTCTGTCAGTTCATGGTGAAATTTTTTCACATGTTAATTTCAATTCTGGTGGTGTCATTCAGGGCAGGTCTACACTAGACGTGCTACATTGGCGCAGCTGCACCAATGCAGCTGTGCTGCTGTAGCGCGTCTGGTGAAGATGCTTTATGCCGACGGGAGAGCATCTCCTGTTGATCTAGTGCCGGTGTGGACAGTGCTTACGTCACTGTAACTTGCATCGCTCGAGGGGGGGGGGGGCTTTTTCACACCCTGGAGCGACATAAATTAGATCGACTTAAGCGGTAGTGTAGACCTGCCCTCAGACTCAGAAGAATAGTCCTAGGAATCAGTGCAAATTTGGAAGGGCTCAGAAGGCACAGAATTCTGCCAGTTTGCATGATGAAGTAAGAAACAGGTCTCACTCTCAGCTGGAGCATATCTATTCTATCTAGTTATAATCTCTTATTCCATCAGTGAGGGCAGTCTTTAATGCCCATTTGTCCCCTTCTGCCATATGTGCCTTAGCATTTAATTCCACCCTACTTACATGTCCTTCCTGAATTGATCCATAAGATCATTACCACATCCTCCTTCAAACCATAGAATATCAGGGTTAGAAGGTACCTCAGGAGATCATCTAGTCCAACCCCCTGCTCAAAGCAGGACCAATCCCCAGACAGATTTTTGCCCCAGATCCCTAAATGGCCCCCTCAAGGATTGAATGCATAACCCTGGGTTTAGCAGGCCAATGCTCAAACCACTGAGCTATCCGTCCCCCCCTCAATCAAGACCCACTTCCCCTGGGATACTGATAAGAAAACAACAAACTAATAATGGTTGAGCAGCAGTCAGTAAAAGCTGATTATATTTCATTTATTTAAAGACAAACACTTTAAATGATTGAGAATCATCAGGCCATGTACACAACTAGCCTATGTTACTGCATGGTCTCATTATCATTTCCCTGCCCTCCCTCCGCCTTCCTTCCTAATGTTTCATCCACTTGTGACTTGTCTTACAGTAAATCTCAAGTTTGTCCCGGCAGGGCACATGTCCCAGTATGCATTTATATAGTGTCTAGAAAATCAGCTAGAACTTCCTTTGCCAGAACACCAATAAGTTCTCCGTTGGTGGCAAACAACCCACTAATATTCAGCTGGAGGACCTTATGTGCCAGACCTATGACTAGGAATCATCATTTTAGAGACAACTCAACGTGGGCAGCCACAAACCATGACACACATTGTTGAGGACTGCAAAATGACTCAACTTCCTGGAGGTCTTCGTGCCTTGAACATTGTTGATAAGAACGCCAAGAACAGGGCCAGCCCACAACATTTTGGCACCTGAGGCAGGGAGCTCAAATGATGCCCCCCCCTCGCTTGGGCCAAAACTTTGAAAGGTCTCAATTCTGCCTTCTTCCTGTTCTACTCCTCTCATAGTACGGCTCTGCTACCTACCCCAATAAAGGAGAACTAACAACTTAAAATGCCTTGTTCAAAAAATTTAAGTAACACTTAACTTTCAAACACCTGAACAGCAAATGTAACTTTTCTTGTCTGCATAGTAAACACTGGCATTTTTATCTGTTTGAATAATCAAAGTGGTGCTTTCTGTGCCTTCTTGGTTGCAAAGATTTGAACTGCTTCCTGAAGGTCCACAGTCTGGGCCAGCTCATGCTCTATTGAGATGGTTGCAAGGCCGACCAGCCTCTCCTGTGTCATTGTGGAGCATAGATGTGTTTTTATTAACTTCAGCTTGGAGAAGCTGCGTTCTCCACTGGCAACTGTTACAGGAAGTGTTAGAAGTATGCTCAGAGCAACAAAAGCATTTGGAAAGAGGGTGGTCATCTTATTTGTACATGTATATTCCAGAACAGCTTTTGGAGTTGATCCTGCTGAAATGTATCTTGAAAGGGCTTTCAATTCATCACCTAAATCACTCGCATCAATATCGCGCATGTCATCATGCGTCAACACTGTCTCTAGTACCCTGCATTGCTGGTGTAGGTCTTCTTCAGGTATAGTGAGGAGTTTTGGAATATCATACAACATCCCAAATATACTGCTGTGTTCCTTGAGCTGCATGAAACGTTCTTCAACTGACTGTAGTGCACAATCTAGCACCTGGTTAAAGAATTCAACTTTGAATTGTTGTTTGGGATCTCTTATGGGATTATCCCGTGCCTCGTAATCAAAATGTCTTCTTCTTCGGTGACTCTTGTATTCTTGAATGGGTGGGAAAATAGCTTCAGTGTGAAGTTCCTCTGCCAACTTCTGTTCACTCTTCAGAATGTTTTGAAATCCCTCATCTGACCGGTAAGACTATAGGTATGACTTTGCTTTGTCCAGTTGTTCCATTGCTCCAGATATATCAAGGTCAACACCTTGGAGTCTCTTGTGTACAACATTTATTTCAAACAGTATGTCATGCCACAATACTAAGCCACACAGAAATGTGAAGTTATGTATGTTTCTGGTGATTCCATTTCCCTCTGATGGCAACTATGGCATCATCTATCTTCCCAATTTGGTGTTTGATAGGCTTTATCGCCTCTACTCTACTTTCCCATCATGTGGCACTCAGTGGTTTCAGTGTCAGAGAGGATATTCCCAGATGTTTATCCCAGATGCGACATTGGTGAGGCCTCATCTGGAGTACTGTGTCCAGTTTTGGGCCCCACACTCCAAGAAGGATGTGGAAATATTGGAAAGAGTCCAGCGGAGGGCAACAAAAATGATTAGGGGTCTGGAGCACATGATTTATGAGGAGAGGCTGAGGGAACTAGGATTGTTTAGTCTCCAGAAGAGAAGAATGAGGGGGGATTAGATAGCTGCTTTCAACTACCTGAGGGGGGGTTCCAAAGAGGATGGAGCTCGGCTGTTCTCAGTGGTGGCAGATGACAGAACAAGGAGCAATGGTCTCAAGTTGCAGTGGGGGAGGTCTAGGTTGGATATTAGGAAACACTATTTCACTAGGAGGGTGGTGAAGCACTGGAATGCTTTACCTAGGGAGGTGGTGGAATCTCCTTCCTTGGAGGTTTTTAAGGCCCGGCTTGACAAAGCCCTGGCTGGGATGATTTAGTTGGGAATTGGTCCTGCTTTGAGCAGGGGGTTGGACTAGATGACCTCCTGAGGTCCCTTCCAACCCTGATATTCTATGATTCTATGAAAAGGCTCCTCCTCCTCTCTCTCCCTGCAGCTCCTGCTGCTTTCTGTTATTCCCTCTCACCTTTTCTCCTGCCTGCCTGTTATGTCTCTTGTGCCCTCCTTCCTCCAGCACAGCACTCCACCATCTCTGTGCATCTAGAGTAGAGAGAATACATATGCACCAGCAGTAGACACAATTTTCTACACTCTGGGTCCTAGTGGCGTCCCCCCCCAGTCTGGCACCTGAGGCAGCTGCCTCAGTTCGCCTCATGGTAAGGCCAGCCCTGGCCAAGAACACCGTTGATAAGAACCAGATTGCCTATGCTACATATATACATACATACATACATGCATACATAAATAAATAGTGTCTAGCATAATGGATCCCTGATCCTGTCTGGGGCCTTTGAATGCTATCACAGTACAACTAATAATAATCGGTTTCTATAGGTTTGAGGAAAAATAAGCCACTCAGCTGAACATTCGAGGAACCATGTGATTAACTACTTTACCCAAGAAGGTCTTTGAAGAACCATCTTTAGATGGATTAAGGAGACAAACCAAGAAGGAGGCTAAAGGAATTCGTGAGTAGGATTGGCTTATGCAACCCAGAAATTCCCTTCCAGCCCTGCTGAACTGCAATGTGAAAAATAAGGTTTTGAGCTTTCAGAGGCTCAAGAGTCTACAGCTCTCTAGAGCAGTTTATGACAAACTTCCACTGCCCTATTGGCAATGTTTCTTTGTTCACTTCATATAGCACATTTTGCCTAAACTCCTGTAAACTTATTGTATTTCTGATTCTAACATCAAGTCTGCTTGGTTTGGGTTGTTGTTGTTTTTTTTTTTGCCAGTGGAAAGGAGGGATGAGGAATAAAGTAATTATAAACAAAAGATTTTCTGTCATTTACATAATTGAGGCAGTGGATTGTGGGTCTTATTCACTGTATATAAATACACAATCTGTATACTAGAGTCTGGGAACCAAGACTCAAAGTAGAAAGCATATCTTATGTGCTAAATGGAAAGATGCTGTGCTATATTAACTAAGGGCTTGTCTACATGGGGACATCCAGGAAGTTTATCTGAACTAACTAAAGGTGAATTTGAAGTAGATTAGTTAAACTGCATAAAATCCCTGGGTGGCCTTTGGAAGTAAATTAAGATAAACTGCATTAAAGCCACTTTAATTCTGAACAATAGGGGTTTAGTTCATTAACTTCAAATTCACACCTTTATTTAATCTGGATTTCCTTTCCTGGATGCCCCTGTGTAGACAAGCCCTAAGAAAAAGATGTGAGAATTTTAGTAAAAATATTCTCTGACTTATATGTGGTTACAGTTTGGAAGGAAAGATATGGTATATAAAGGAAAGATTATGGTATTTTTGCACAAGCACGGTCAGGTTTCTGCTTTGGAGAACACATAAGAGGCCCACCCTCCACATCCTACCTGTAGTGGTTGGTCACCTGAGGGGGGGCCCAAGCAGCCCATTTGATTCCCTTGTCCTTTTGGCAGCAGAGGCTCTTCATCAAGGAGAGCTGTGGCAGCCTGCTCCCCTCACTCCAGCTGCAGGACTTCCGAGGAACAAAGCGCAGGCCACTTCTCTCCCACTACAGAGTTGGGGCCAGATTCTGTGTCATGCTCTTGCCTCTGTATGCCACTCCAGCAGTGCACAGGGATGTAAAATGGTTGGAGAGAGAGATTCTCTAGAAAGATTCACCTAGTACAAGGGCAGCCCCAGGGTGGAATACACAGCCGTATGTGCCATTCCCACAGTAGGGTAAGGGGAGGAGGAGGAGGAGACCGGGGTGGGATTGGCTGAAGCACTCTGCTCTCCCTCCATTCTGGGCTGTGGCCATTGGCAGCAATAGGGGAACTTCCATAACTTGAAGTAAGGCCTGGGAGCAGCCCAGAGTCCACCTTGGGCCATGGAGTAGTGCAGACCCTGACAGGTGCAAGGTGTCATAAAGCCACCTTTGCCCCACCTCCTACTGGGCTACACCTTTTATGTTGTGCTCCCTGAGGGACGCAGCACAAAATCTGGCCCTTGGTATTTGTGCAATGCTCACTGTCCCAAAGCGCCCCCTCACAGCGTCATGTGGCATTGCATCTGCCAGCAGCTTCCCCTCACACTCTTTGGTCTATTCTAGTCATACACATGACCTAACTCTCCAGCCAATCCACTTTAGAGGGTTCAGTCCCTTCCAGGGTAACAGAGTCCTTTAGATAAAGTCTAACAGAAGCACTAAATAAATGAATCTTCAGCCTATTTGGGCTCAGCATCCAGCCCCCTTCCTCATAGCCAGACCCCAGCTGCAATGGTTTGTCTCAATGCCCACCAACATGTACCCGGGCTCTGGTCAACCCACTAAACCAGTCCAGGCCCACCCTCCTACAAAGGGCTCTGGCTGGCCACATTCCTCAGACAGCTTCTGGCTCTCAACCAGGCTTCTTGCCCCCAGGAAGGAGCAGTCTGTCCACTTTCCTCCCCTCTCAGCCTTTGGCTCCTGGGCTTTCCTGCTCTTAAGACCAGCATCCAGTGCATGTTCATAGATTCATAGATTCCAAGGCCAGAAGGGACCATTGGGATCATCTAGTTTAACCTGTATCGCACAGGCCAAAGAACTTTTCCAAAATAATTCCTGTTTGAACTTGACCTTTTAGAAAAACATCTAGTTTTGACTTTAAAATTGCCAGTGATGGAGAGTCCACCACAACTGATGGTAAATTAATGGTTAATTACCCTCACTGTTACAAATGTATGCCTTATTTCCAGTCATAGCAGGGAAGAGCTAATTTAACAGGGCTGGCCTCAGGCCTCCTGGCCCTAAAAGGGGCTTGCCATCCTGTTAAAATATTCTTCAAGGACAGCCAGATCACATGCTCCTTAAGATCCCTCTTGCTGATGACATTGGCTTTTAAACTCTGGGGCTTCACCACAGCATACTGGTCAGAATGAGCTATGGACCAGTAAATGCACAGACAGGCACAATCCCACAGTGTAACTACACTGTGCCTTATGGACTTTTATTATGAAGTGTATCCAAAGCTTTTCAGATGAGTTTTGACACACTTTTGACCAACTAGCTTGTGCATGAGATTGGTCCCAAAGCACCCCAAAGTTGATCAATGAAAACAAAGAACCATCAGCATTCTTCAAAATATGAAAATTTGCAGTGGGACATCAGATATTTTGAAAAAAAATCGCTGCCTAATTTATTTGTAGTGAATAAATTGCAGGGGGGGGGGAGAGAAGGAGGGAAATACTCTGTCATTGAGGAGTTTGATTGAGAGCTGGACTTCAAAGATGAAACTAAATGTTTCCTCAATTAACTTTTCAGAACTAAAACCCTCGTAGCACCGCTGAGGTTAACATTTGTAGAGTCCAAATTTTTGACTGGTGTCCTCAGCCAAGCATACCAGTAAATATTTCTTTGCCTTAGAGTTGAGTGTCCTTTTCTACCAATGAGAAGCACTACTATATTCCTTCACTTTAATTTCCTCAGTTAACAGAAAGGCCGTAATTTCAATAGTTTCTCAGAAGTCAAAATGTTTCAAAACATGTTCTTCTCCCTAAGACTTTATGGCAGTGCTTACTGAGGCTGAAAATAATCCATTGCAATAAAAATGAAAGTGCTGAGGAAATTGACTAGAGAATTTCCATAGCCTCCTTTTGGAGATAGAATCTATAGAGAAAAATAGCAGGGACATTTTTTGTTTAGATTACGTATATAGCTGAAACAAAACGTTGGGGTTTTTTTTTGTGGGAGGGTGGGAAAGGGGGAATTAATAAATGATCATCCATCCATAATATGAAGAAAAACTGTTTCCAGGCAATGATCAATAGCTATATGAAATATTCTCGCTAATGTTAATATGTAAGATGGCACCGTATGTCACTGCACATCTGGCACATCTGGAATGTTTATATGGTTTGTTTTCTTCCCATGCTGGTATCAGCATAGATGTTCAAGATGGACAAGACCTGTTAGAGACATCTACTTCATCTCATGTCAGTTCAGGACAGTTCTCGGCAGTGTTTTCTTTAATGCTTTTTCCAGTGTGGTGATGTGTCTCTAGAGATGGGAATTCTATTACTTCCCTTGGGAGATTATTCCACAGTCTAGTAGACCGTATTATCATGTTTCCTGATATTCAGCCTCAACTGTTCTGTTCTTACCCCCTTATTATTATCTTGTGGCACTTTAAGCAATTCTTCTCCTTCCTTGGTATTTATGCATGTCAAAAGATTGTAGACAGTCACCCTGGCTCCTCTTCTTTTTTGTCACTTAGCAGATGTATACATATTCAGCTCAGAAAGAACTTCCTCAAGGACCAGATTCTCAGCTGGGGTAAATCTTTTTAGCTCAATTGGAGTTGAGACCTATGCTGATGTATACTGAGAGAGGATTTGGCCCTTTAAAATATTTAATATTATCTCTGTTACTGCTTCTAGCTAATACATCTGCATTATTTGTCATATTTTGGGTATGTTACATACATCACAATTGTATCTTTATATTTCTTTATTTTTTATCCATAAAGTTTTTTTGTGAAAAGTATAATCTTGTTCACAAGCAGATTTGCTTCGAGAAAAAAACAAACTGCTGCTATGCTGTTATATAAATATTTGACATTAAATTACTAATTTAATCATACTTTATGACAAAGCTTTGTGTTTGTATATGTTTTTTATTCAAAGAGCTCTAAGCACTTTGCATATTTCTTTCATGGCCTTATACATTGGAATTATTAGGTTATTAACACAATTTTCCAGATGGGGAAACTGAGGCACAGATATTAAAATGATTTGCCCAAATCCACACGTTGAGTCAGTAGCAGATTTAGTATTAGAACATGGCAGAATTGGCTCCCAAGCCTCTGCACTAGAACCATGAAAAGATGCAGACAAGAGGCAGCAGGTTGATATAAAATAAATGAGGAGTTACAAAATGTGATAAGTATCAGAGGGGTAGCCGTGTTAGTCTGGATCTGTAAAAAGCGACAAAGAGTCCTGTGCATCTGACGAAGTGAGTATTCACCCACGAAAGCTTATGCTCCAATACGTCTATTAGTCTATAAAATGTGATAAGGATCAGTCTTATTCAAGGATTCACCATTCATTCAATGGAGATTTGTTTCAGGAATGAGGAATAGTGTCCATACAACATATATGACATTTAAATTAAATTCTTTCTTTCTTTCTTTCCAGTTCTGCAAAGTGCTGAGTGCTTCTGAACATCCTCAGCTCCCATTAAAGCCAGTGGAAAAGCTCATCCCCTTTCAGGACTGGGCCATTATGTATCAATGAAAGATTGTGAAATAGCTGTCATGGGACACTGTGGTACAGTGCAAAACTAGGAATCAGGAAGTCTTGAATTCTAATCCCAGCTTTGCCTCTGACTTGTGTGACAGCAACAAAGTAATTTGTTTTCTTTGGGCCCGATTTACAAATGTATTTACATTCCTAAAGATGCAGATAGATAGATGCCTAATGTGATTTACATTAGTGCCTAATCAGGTTAGGTACCTAACTCCCATGGAAAGTCAATAAGAGATAGGGCCTAAACTGTTTAAGATTTTAAAAATCCCACTAGACTCTGTTCTGCATCTTTAGGTGCCTTTATGCCTTTGTGCCTCAAACTGTAAATCCTGTTTACCTGCCATTCTCACGAGGGCACTGGGAAGATTAATTAGATCACTAGAGGCTGGTGACATCTGAAAGTAGGCAGGTGGAAATGACACAAAAAGGATGCTCCATGCCAATTTACAGATCATAATGTAACTGATTCTAGAGAGGGTAAGCCATTCCCACCCGGCAAAGCCACATCCCTGGGAATGTTTGAAGTCCTTTGCCCTCTCCTCACAGTTTTACCCCACCGTGCAATATAATATCCCCACAATGCATTGCCCGGTGCTTCATCCTGCTCAGTTCTAAATAATAACTGAAAGCAGTTATGTCATCCACAGAATAAAATTTACCAATCTGTATGCTATATGCATGCCAGATGTGCTAACTTTGGCTCCAGAGTGCTTTCTTCGTAGAAAAGAGATAAGGTACTTAAAGTGGGCTGGTGTTCTCAGTGATTGCTAGATTTCACAGACCGTGTGTGAGTGTGTATCTGGGAGGGTTTATCTGTGTGTGGCGCGCGCGCACACACATACACACACACACACACACACACACAGGATTGTGTGAGGGGAATAGAAAATATAATCAAAGGGATCCTTCTTAAGGATAATCCTAGAAAGAACAGTCTCTGTTTAGAGAGAGGCTTGGGAAGGGTTACTCCATTAGAACAAAAATATGGAAAGAAGGGGGGAGAAAAGACCTTCCAGAAATCTCAAATATATATAAACAAAGGGGGAGAACAGCTCCTGGGACAATGCACAGGCCTTTCCTAGTGATAAACCATGGTTTGAACATGAGTTTGGTGGCTCACTGGGGCAGATCACAATATTATCCCAGACTGGACATAATTGTTACTTGGGCAAAATCAATCCTCCATTCCTCACCTCAAACCGGAGTACTAGGGCTTGGCCTAATGAGATGGGGAGGAAGGTATCCTTTTCCCCTCAGGCATCAGAATGGCTGCAGTACTGCTCCATTGTATACAGGTGGATCAACAACCCTAGATTTGTCCTCCCCGGCTCTCGCTTCCGTGCCCTTTAAGCCCTGCTGCTTACCAGAATGCATGCACCCTTCATGAACCTGCTTGTAACCCATATGCAGTAGGCCCATACCGGTTCTACTGCATCTGGAGCCCTCCATTGTCATGGAGGAAGGACAGAATTTTGCCTGTGTTGCATCGTGCCCCATACATGCATAGGGTGCCAAATGAGACCCTATTTTCTTCAGTCTAATCCTTCCCACTGCTGAGTAATGAGTTTGGAAATTTTAAGAAAGGACAGTTTTTGGTGCATTGTTCATGAGATTGAAAAGATCTGTATCAAGTAGAGGATAATTAAATTCCCATTTCACCAGGAAGCCATTAGAATCCAGGTCTTGAAGCCCACCGGGGTTATCCTGATATGAAATTTGTAGTAAAACGATTCTGGATGAAAATGAAAGGATGAAGCCAGTCTGATTTCTGTGGGCAGTAATTGTACTGCTTTATATTGTACACAGGGCTCTGCTGTGGGTTTTAATCCAACAGGCTGTAGTAAGAGAGAGGCATACAGAGATATTGTGCCTATGGTAGCTCCCTGGGAGTTGTGTCAGATATGTTCGTGTCATGACTCTAACAGTTCAGAGCAATTGCACCTGTATTCCTGCTCATGGTCTTCCAGGGGCATCTACTCTAAGCTGCTGGCTTCTCAGCCTTCGACTCTCTTGGGTGGAGACATGCATCTCTTTCCCTCCTGACCAGGGTATTTCCAGACTGCACAGCTCCCTGCCTGCAGTGTGACCTTCCCAGCAAAAATAACAGGAGTACTTGTGGCACCTTAGAGACTAACAAATTACTTTGAGAGTGTGTGACACAGTCTCTCAGCATAGTCTGTGTGATATGTAGATTGTAATGGATTTTTTACCTTTAGTCCTTTTGGTATGATGTCCATCTGCTTGCATTTGGAAAGGAAGATGATGTCTGTCTGTATCTGTACGAGTTTTTTCATGAAGTTGATGGATTTCCACTCCATACGGCTAAATGCAGTGCCTTGCATAATGACAGGTTTCAGAGTAGCAGCCGTGTTAGTCTGTATCCGCAAAAATAACAGGAGTACTTGTGGCACCTTAGAGACTAACAAATTTAGTTAATTTAGTTTATTTAATTTGTTAGTCTCTAAGGTGCCACAAGTACTCCTGTTATTTTTGCGGATACAGACTAACACGGCTGCTACTCTGAAACTTCCCAGCAAAGTCAGGTTGCCTAAGCTGGCCAGTTTTTCTTTTCTCGTCAGAGCAACATTCCCCAGGCACTGACCTGGGACAAGCAAGAGCTGGAGTGGCAGAGACGGTGACAGTATGACCACGTGGAGGCTGAGGAATAACCCCCAGTATGAATGTGGAGAGCCTCGGCAAACACTTGAATGCTGCCCGACATAGTGCCCTCTGCCAACGTCCTGCCTCTTGAGGCGCTATTTGAGATAAGTGATAACACCAGATCTTGGCAGCAGTTTGATGATGGTGGCCCCTAGGAACACATTCAAGGATTTCCATTGTGCTTCCCCTGTCCAGACAAATCACAAAGATGACAGTCTCTGTCCCAGCAGGTTTATGATCTCGGATGCGACAGATGGCCAATTCAGACAAATGGGGTGAGAGCTGGGAGGATGAGGGAACACAGTGGACAGAATTTAGCAGAGAAATAAAAGTCTCCGCGTGTCACTTGCCAGACGGTAGTGATCTGTAGGCACCATGGCAGATGTGGGTTTTCAGGAGGGGTTGTAAGGAGAATTTCGGGGCATGGTCTCTGGGAACACTGCATGCACACACTCAGCAGTGGCAGAGAGTGATCCGGGGAATGGGCCATTGCTCTGGCAGTCAGGTGATGTGAGTTCTGCTCCCAGTTCTATGGCAGACGTGCTGTCTGATCTTGAGCAAATCACTTCACCTCAGTGCCAGATTCCCCATCTATAAAGTGCTTTGAAAACAATAGGCAAAAAGGCCTATATAAGAGCTATGTTTTATTGCACCCTTTAACACGTGTGCATTCAGTTCTGCATGGCCTGTATAGTAAAGGGGATCCTCTCTTTCCACTTACATATTAGGAGTTTCTAGTGATCCTACTTGTCTCTGTGCTCAGACAAGGGGGAAATCTAGGATTGTGGCTGGCCGCCATGCAGGGACAGAAGGGACTGGAAGGCGTCTGTTGGCTTCTCCATGTCCCCCTTGGCATGCTTGAACAGGGTTAGCCCATGATGAGCAGACAACATCATAATGAAACATTGATCAGAATGTACAATCTGTGCTTATAGTGGAAGTTAATTTACACATGAGAAAAGGGATGGAACTAATCACAATGTACAGTATGAGGAAAGGATAGCAGTAACCCTGTAGCATTAAATCATTGATTCTTCCTAGCCTATAGCCTAACAGTTTGACATTTGCTAGATTCCCTGTTAAGGTACTATATCCTGCCTTGACAGGGTAAATACACTACACCAGGGGTCGGCAATGTTTGGCACGCGGCTCGCCAGGGTAAGCACCCTGGCGGGCCGGGCCAGTTTATTTACCTGCTGACGCGGCAGGTTCGGCTGATCGCGGCCCCCACTGGCCGCGGTTCGCTGTCCCAGGCCAATGGGGGCGGCGGGAAGCCGCGGCCAGCACATCGCTCTCCCGCGCCGCTTCCTGCCGCCCCCATTGGCCCGGGACGGCGAACTGCGGCCAGTGGGGGCCGCGATCGGCCGAACCTGCCGCGTCAGCAGGTAAATAAACTGGCCCGGCCCGCCAGGGTGCTTACCCTGGCGAGCCGCATGCCAAACGTTGCCGACCCCTGCACTACACACTGAGCCTGGGCTCTGACTCGGGTTTGACCCCAAGTCCCATTTCTGTCTACACACAACTCAGTCTGACTTGGGTCAGCAGACACTCAGGACCTGGGTCCTAGGACCCTGCCAACTCCCACTGTGACTTGGGTCCAAACCCTGTCATTTTCTAGTGTGGAAGCAGGTCAAGCTGCAGACCTGACTCAAAAAGTCTGTACAAGATATGGACATATTAGTGTGGTTGTGAGACCTGGATCAACCCAGGTTTATAATGCAGTGAGGACGCTCAAGCGTGGACTTGGAAACACCAAATCGGCAAGCCTGGGTCCCACAGGCTTAGTGTGCAGTGTAGACATACCTTGAGGGGCCTGGTTTGTATGATCAAATGAGACTATTCTGTAACTACTCTGAAAACAAGGAGAGAGAAACTGACAGCAATTTTGCCATTGTACAGGGAACAAGGATAGTGCAGAGGTAGCTGACACTGAAGGCAGATATACTGGCAGGGCTGTCCTTAGGCATACGCAGCTGCGTAGGGCACCATGAAATTTGGGGCATCAAATTGCCCCAAATTTCATGGTGCCCTAGGCAGCTGCATGCTGCATATATGGCGGCACCAGCCCCGGCGACCAGCCCTATCCCTCGGCCGGCCACGCCTGCAAGGGGCAAGGCCGTCCCTAAGGGGGTGTGGGGCCCCGGACAACTCCCTCCGCCCTGCCTCTTACCCTTCCCCCCTGCTCCGCCCCCAGCATGCCCCCATTCCACCTCTTCCCCCAGCGACCCTGCACTCACCGGCAGCGGCGGGAAGCGGAGTAACCCGGCCCCAGCCCGCTCTACTCCGCCAGCTCCCAGCCGCGGCGCTCTGCTTCCCGCCGCCGGTGAGTGCGGGGAAAGGATTGCCCCCCGCACTCACCAGCGGAGGAGAGCAGAGAGACATGGCCCCAGCCATGTCGCTCGGGTTGGGGAAAGGACCGCCCCCGGCTCTCACTGGAGGTGGGAAGCGGAGCGCCGCGGTTGGGAGCTGGCGGAGTAGAGCGGGCTGGGGCTGGGCTGCTCCGCTTCCCACCACTGTCGGTGAGTGGGGGGTATCCCTTCCCCGAAGCCCTCTCTCCTGAGCAACAAGGCTGGGGCCGGGGCGAGGGAAGCAGAGCGGGCTTCTCCCGGCCCCCCGCTAATCTCCTGGGCCACTCTGGGCCTATCGGGGCCCCCAAAAGTGGCTCCCCACAGCTCCTGCCTCCCAGACCTTGGGGGGGGGTGCCTGGGGCTCCCCACAGCCCCGCCACAGGGGGGCTGCGTACACTCTGGGCCTATCGGGGCCCCCAAAAGTGGCTCCCCACAGCTCCTGCCTCCCAGACCTTGGGGGGGGGGTGCCTGGGGCTCCCCACAGCCCCGCCACAGGGGGGCTGCGTAGGGCACACTAATGGCTAGAGACGGCCCTGCACATTGGTAATTGTTTTCAGAGGAACACAATACAGGGCTCCCAAGTGCTGGCCATTGCACGAGCCCTCTTCTCTGACACAAAAGGGGCCCTAATTGCTTTCTGAGATAACCTGTTCACACAACATTCCCATGGTGCACATAGAGAAGCTAAGGCCAAATTCTGCATTGTTTACACCAGGGGAAACTGACTGGCATCAACAGTCTTGACTTCCATTGAGTTTAACAGGATGACGCCTGATTTATACTGATGTAAGATCAAAACCAGGCACCAGCAGCTCTAAGAGAAGTGCGAACTGACCTCTCAGTACCATTTGAGACCAGTAACTCAGAAACCTAATGATAACAACTAACACGTCAACATTGTTAACTATTTCACTGCCAATCACTTTAAAGGAAACACCCAGCCACAATACTTATTTTTTGTTGTTGGATGACTGGCAGATGATAGGTGGGCAGAGGATGTGGGGGGCAGTGGATGGGGGTTTGCTGAACCAAATAACCAGCAGTTCAAGCCCCCTTAAAAAGTGGTGTTTGCCCATGTACCCCAGGAGAAAAGAAAGTGGAGATGCCCTTCACAGTAACAAATGCCTCCACTTTACTTTTCAAGAGTCTAATTGATGTCACTGGGTGCAGAATTTAGCAATTAGATTCTGCAGCCATATTGGGTGGCGGAGGTGTGTACAGTAGCCAGTCAGAAATCATGGATCCTTTCATCATTGTACAAAACACATACCAAACCAAAGAAAAATATCACACTGAATTTGGATGAACTCCTCACTATTTTCTATAAATATTAGGGGAGAAAATGCATGTAGAGTCAGCCAAAAAATCTGCTAATTTCTATTTACCTTGATCATCCCTTAGTATTTTACCTCTGCATATTGGATCTTGACCTGCATTAGGTAGAGGCAGCTCAACCTGCAGAGGCAGCTTTTCACAATGTCATACTTCGGAAAGTGTTTTTTTTTTTTTTTAAATCCGTTACTGTATCCAGGATATGAAAGTGCCAAAAATAATTAGGTTTAATTATGTACATCAAATTATTCAGATTGGTTGATAGGGCAAACACCTAATATGGCAACTACCTTCTTAAGTCTACATGGTTGTTGTATCAGTCTGCCCCGTTGAGGCATCCAGCTTCATTCCATTAAGAAATACGGTATCTGTTTTCAGTTGCCAATTTCTTAGCTCTATCTCTTGGGCAAAAAGCCCCTTTTCAAAACATTATCACGTTCTGTTTCTGAGTTGATTACAGGGCCAGCCCTAGACCAAATGGTGCCCCAGGCAAGGACCGTTTTTGGCGCCCCCCCCCTCCACTTGTTAAACTTTTGAATATCGTATTTTTTATTGCATTTGTAGCCCATTTCATGACTTTGATGCACAATTTGCATGCATGATTTATCCCTGTTATATAAGACAATGAATTTGCATGCTAGGATCTGTAAATCTGTATTTATTCATACCATATATAAGCAAATACAATTTT
Source organism: Emys orbicularis (assembly GCF_028017835.1). Lineage (NCBI taxonomy): Eukaryota > Metazoa > Chordata > Testudines > Emydidae > Emys > Emys orbicularis. The sequence goes on along the minus strand of NC_088683.1, from coordinate 25,577,007 downwards.
TTTGTTTCTTCTAAGCTTGTAGAAACTTTTTAATTTTAAGAATAACTGAAATGTACTAACATCAAGTAATTGGACTGTGCACCAACATTGGGTGGACCAGTATTAAATAATGTTACTGTAGGCGATAGCCTTAAAATGTTAACTCTAGTCCTTTAGTTCAAAAAGTCGCTTTTTTCATCTTTGCACTCATGAACTGAAGCACAGCATCAGAGAGATCCAAAGACTGGCCAATGGCATTTGTGAGCAATAAAATAGCAAGTGATGTCAGTCTCTCGTTGGCCATCGTCGATCGAGCCTGAGCTTAGAAAAGCTGTGCTCACCATTCGCGACTGTGTCCAGCAGCATGAGCAGAATCCTCAAAGCTAATCCACACATTAGGAAAAATATCCTTCAGCTCTGCCTCATGAATGAATTGGAGAACTTGGGGTGGAGAGTGCTTCCCAGGTTTCAAAATGTGATGGATGTGGTCCAATTTGACATAGAGGTCTTTATCATTGATGTCCGAAAATTCCCCGTGTGTCAGTGTCTGATTCATACAATTGTTCAAGAGTGTTTTCCTGTCCGCTGGCAGCTTACTAATGTCATACAAAGCCCCCCAGGTCTTTTTGTGGTGCTTCATTTGTCCAAACTTTTCTTTGATGCACACTCAAGCTGTGTCAATGAGAGAGCAAAAAAACCTCCATCTTGAATTTTTCTTCCAAGCTTCCCATCACCTCATCTCTGCCCTCGTAACCAAACTGTCTCTTCTGATCAATATGAGTTTCCTAGAAGACAGGCTCAACTCCTGTTTTCCGCCATTTCTTTGGCAGCAGTTATAGCATCTTCAAATCTGTTGTCTCTGTAGACCACAACGAAATCAAGGCAGCTTCTCATCAAAATAGTAGCGGTCGCGATGTCTGTTGACTGAGTTTGTAATGCCTTGCTTGCATTTACTTGGAAGAGGATATTATTGTGCCAAACCACAGTTGAGACCAGAAATTTGAAGTCAGTGATCTAGTTTGCCAGGTTTTGCGCCTCATCTCGGATTCCGGCATCGGCTTTACTCAACTGCGCCAGTTTCATCAAGGCTTCAAAAACCTCAGTCACTTGGTACCTCACTGGCCTTATGCTGTCAATGAGGCTCTCCCAGCAAGTGTCACATAGTGGCTTCACGGTCAGATTTGTAACATTGTCCATGAGGATCTTCCACCTTATAGTTAATGCTAAAAATGGGATGTATATCCTTTGCAGTACTCCAAAGAGAGATACTGAATCTAAGGAAGATGACGCTGCATCTGACACAACCTGGTTGGGGGAATGGCAGCCACAAGGCATGAAGAAAGCTCTTGGATTCAGCACAACAATCCTTGCCTGGACATCACTGTTTCTTCCCTTCATGTTTGTGCCATTGTTGTAGCTTTTGCTGCATCAGTCCTGAAACTTTATTTTATTCTCATTCAAAACGTTCATAAACAGTTCTGTTAGGCCTTTTCCAGTAGACTCGTCCACAGACTGGAAACAAATAAAATGTTCCTTTACTTGGATACAGCCATCCTCGTTGTCAAGAAAACTTACTGTAAATGGCATCTTTTCATTGCGATTAATGTCGGGAGTGCAGTCCATTATTATGGTGTAGTACTTCACTTTGCCAAGCCGCATCAATATGTTATCAAACACCTTCCTTGCCATAAGGTCAATCAATTTGTTTTGAATTGTTTTGCTGCAGTAATGGTCCATAGCTTCTTTATGAACTACTCAATGTAGGTGCTCACGCATGACATCATTGTATTTCCCAAGGAGCTCTACCAAACTGAGGAAATTACCGTTATGTTCTGTGAACAACTTATCCGACGAGCCTCAGATAGCCAAAGAAGAGGGCTTTGCAAGGAAGAGGGTAATTGAGCTCAGACGTTCAAACACATTCCTCCAGTGCTTGATTTCTACATTAATAATGTACTGATTTTCTGCGTCTATGCATTTATTCAGCTTGAGTCTGGACTCGACCTCCATACATTTGAAGTATGCCCTAAAATGGCCGAGTGACTTTGCATATTGCTTCAGAGCACCAGCTAAGTTATGCCAGTAATTGTACCTGGAAAGCGCAAGCAACGATTTGGCATTTTTGTCAAATATTTTGCAACAGAACCAGAACACTTTGTCAATTGATTTCGAGTAGACTAGCCAATACCAATTCAGTTTCTCACTGTTCTTGAGCACACTTTTGCAGTGTGACTTTGAGGAGTGTTGCTTCTGCTCATTTACTGGAAACATCATATCCACGATTTTGCCTGGCCCGTTCAAAATTATATGATCCATATTGGCAGAGTTTAGGATCGCCAGCCATAAAGCAGGATCTGATGTATTGATTTCTGGTGTGCAATTTCTCTCACTGCTGTTTCTGTCATCATGTGAGGCTGATTATTCTTCATCGTTTCTCTCCTTTTCATGTAAAGCAGATTATTCTTTGTCATCTTTTCATGTGAGCCACATTCTTCTTTATCTTCACTCTCCTTTACGCTGCCAGAAAAACTGGACGATTCTTCATCACTTTCCTCACATTTCCATTCCTTATCTTCAAGTAAATCTACTAATTCCTTAGTAATAAGACTTCTATCATTTACCCTTTGCTCCTCAATGTCTTCTGCACTGGGACAATCACTACTGCCTAAAGCCCACTCTATGTTGTTCTGTTGCAGATATTTTCCCATCAAATTTGCCCCTTGCTGGAAACTAGGTTGCAAGTGAGCTTTTCCTTTCCTATACTGAACTCCTGAAGGCTTCTTCTGGGGCATCTTTTATTTTCTATGAGGGAAAACAGACAGTATTAGGGAGAGCAAAAGTCTATGTTCTGAAGTCTTAGAAAGTCATCAAACATTACACATTAAGCATGGCAAAAGAAGTAAAAGTATTTATTTTATATTGTTGCATATATAGGGGTTTGCTAGATATCTCTAGTGTCTCATTAAACATGTCCTTTATTAGTTACTAATTATACTCTTCAAGTCTAAAAACACAAGTACACTTTTACAATTTCACAATAAAATAAGGTTCACAATATTGTGGCTGGGCTCTCACTTCATTCTTATATCTCACTGGCTGAATGACAATGCCCTACTCCTCATGTACCCATGAGGGCATGGCTGACAACATTCTAGGTGGCTCAAGGAAAATATAGTTCTCAGAATGTCTGGAAAGTTCCACGAGATTCTATAAAGGTCCAGAACATTCTGGGATGTTAGTGAAAAATGAATCCACATACAGAATACCTGAAACATTTTATTTCAAACATTCTATTTTCCCTTTTGTCACTAACAACAAAACCAGAACCCTGAACCCAGGGCCCACCCAAGCCCGCCACCCCAGGCAGTCTCCTGGGTTGCCTGCCCCTAAATCTGGCCCTGGTTAATTAGTTCAGATGAATAGCAGTATGAATTCCTAAGAAAGCATGAGCCAAGACTTTGACAAAACTTAATAAGATTACTAGTTCAACCTACTCGTTTCTCATCCCCCCTCTTATTTTTCTTTTAACACAGAGGACTATAAAAGAAAATGGAAAATATCAAAGGGAAATAAACCCAGATTTGTCACACTGAATTATTTTGCTTCCCTTTGGGACTTTAAAAAAAATTAATGAAAGACAATTATGACTTTTCTTTCACCTGAGCTTTTCTTTTCAATAGTTGCAATGTAACATTCTCTGTAAGTCATACAATCATAGCCAGGAATCTGTGAAGCAATTAGCTGTGTTATTACAGAGGGAGAAGCAGTGAAATAATGAATCTTTCATCCTGTATTGTGGAAAGCCTTTGGATTGTGAATATTCCAGCTGGACAAATAGTTACATTATAGTTTCAATTCACCCCTTCTCACCTCAGTTTGGAATAATCAGTTTTGTGCAGAGGGTGAGGTGTGAGGGAGAGGAATTTGGCTGTGTATAGTCTGTTATTCTGACCTGAGGGTTAGGACCTAACCCTGATCTAATGGCACAGGGTTTTGGTCGACTTGATCTGTGCATTTGATCTGCCCCCAACAATCCCTCTGTACCAGGCTACTTGAGGCCATCAAAGCCCCATCCCATTAATGTCAAATGCAGGGGAGTGGAGCCCCCACTCTGCAGTACTTAAAGTGGCATTACTGAAGTGCAAAGGGCTGTGCTGGCCTGCTCCCTGACTAACTGTACAGCTGGGCACCCAGTGAGCCCAGGTGCACTGCCTTGGAACTGACAGAGTGGTCACAGCCCTGGATTGGCTTAGCAGCACTACTTACAAGACTGGCCCTCACAGTGGATCTGTGGCTGCCCAATGTATATTATACCTGAAGCTGTGCTTGTCCTCGGTCCAGTTGCTGCTTCCCTCTGGCTTCAGACTTCTGGCTTGAATCCCCAGCTGTGCCTCTGGGTTATCACTCTGGTAGACTCTGGTTCTAGCATTTGGTTTCTTTCTCTCCGGTACTGACCCCTGGCTCTGCCTCTGGCTGATGACTCTGGTTTACCCCTTGGCTCTTGCATTTGGCTTTTGACCCTTGGCTTGGTTCCTGGACTCTGCCCATCTTGGACCCAACTCTAACCGGTAGGCTGAATGCTTGCTTCCATCACTAGGTCTGACTGCCTATGGCCCAGTCAACTACAAAGGCCCTGCGAAGGTCCTGTGCCAGTGAATACATTTGATCCTTGTTGCATACTGTAGTTTAATATTCCACTGAGCCTTTAAGGTTAGAGCCTGGAAAAGACCATCTAATGTATCTTGTACCAATTGCTATCAGTTATAAGTCAATTTAACTTCAATGGAGCTATGCTGATTTTCACTGGTCTCAAATCTGGCCTATCTTTTTTATTGTGCAAATTATGGTCAATGCATTTGTGTTCTCTCAAACTGCTTTTTTTTTTATTATGAGCATCAGAAGAACCCAAAAATTTTAGGGAGTAGGTAATAGTAGTGATAATAGAACCACCAAAAGAAGGAAAATTTGTCACAAATGAATTCTGGAAGCAGAACAGTTCACTTCAATAGTTCATTTTTATTAGCATTGTATTTTAATAGGTTCTTGTGATTGCCAAGCCATTATTTTCTCAGGAAAAGATCATATAATGATAGAAGTGGAGGAAAGATTGGAAGTGATCTTAAAAGAAACCCGAATGACATTAGCATATGAATACATATGCTAATACATAGTTTCAGATTACCCAAGGAAAGCCAGTACATACGGAGTGTTGCATGATAATGGACTCAACACAGATTGACAGAATAGCAAAGTCCTTAATGGACATCTTGAGTCTCTGGCCTTTCTCGCTTTTCATGTTCTTTAAAGCTCTGCTTGCAGCAGGGTTTTTGTTTTGTTTTGTTTTCGTTTTGTGATGGTGGTCTTGGGGGATGTTAATGTTTTAAATGTTTGTTCTAGTTATTCTGGAAAATTATTGTTAATTACTATCAAGGAAGGTTGGTTAAAGATGGTTGGACTTTGGATTCATCTAGTCACCCATGGAATTTCATTCCATAGCCAGATCTCCTCAGTTGAGATTGCTTTGTCCTGAGCTCTCAGGCATCCTTCTGAGCTTTGATCTGCATTCCTGCAGAGGAGTGTAATTGTGTAAGCAGCTCCTAGATGGACTTTTCTCGATTAAATGTTTGAAATACTTGTTTGGCTATCACCTGTTCCAAAACTTTATAAAAAAATCTTCCAGTGTCTCCTTCAGTTAACTAGAAAATGCTATATTGTCTGATCTGCTTTTTTTTTTTTTGGTAAATATAACTGTTTGATAGCTTTGGAACTATTCCCAAACTCCAAGATAAATGAATACTTTATATAATGGATAGGGAATTCACTGACAAATTAATGACTTTTTTCATTGAGTCTGAAATTAAGGGCCATTTTTTCTTTTGCATGTCTACACTACAAACTTAAGTCAACATCCAACTGCCGCAGTAATTAAGTCGGTTGTGCATGTCCACACCACACTCCTTGTGTTGGTAGAGCGTGTCCTCACTACTAGTGCTTGCATCGATGCAGAGAGCAGTGCACTATTGGTAGCTGTCCACAGTGCAACTCGCCGCAGGGGGTTTGGGGAAGGTTTTGGTCCTCATGGAACCAAAACATTCTTGCAAGGGTGACTGGGAACATGGCTTCAATGTCCCATGATGCAGTTTCTCCCTCCCCTGATTTCATCTGTGACCCATAATATTTCACACCTTTTTTCAAAAGGCTGGCATAGCTGCACGTATGCCATCTGCAGAGAAGCATGGACCCTGCTCAGCTGTGAACTATTGTGATGAGCGTGGCAAACATCACATGCCTTATCCTGCAGTATTTCTAGAGCTGCGAGAGAAACTGCTGCGTGGAACATGGCAATGTCCTTCAAGTAGCCCTGCTGGAAGCCATGCAATGAAACAATTTCTGGTTGGCAGTCGTGCAGCAGCTGAACACGGTAGGACACTGGATCTGGTCCCAAGAAACAAGCACTGACTGGTGGGATCGCATTGTTATGCAGGTATGGGATGACTAGCAGAGGCTGCAGAACTTTCATATGCACAAGGCCACTTTCCAGGAACTGTGTGCAGAGCTCTCCCCAGCCCTGCAGCATAGTGACACTAACATGAGACCTGCTCTGAGAGTGGAGAAGCGAGTGGCGATCGCTGTGTGGAAGCTTGCAATGCCAGACTGCTACTAGTCAGTGGGGAATCAATCTGGAGTTGGTAAATCTACTGTGGGGGTTGCTGTAATCCAAGTATGCAGGGTCGTTAATCACCTATTGCTAAGAAGGGTAGTGAGTCTGGGCAAAGTGCAGGACATACTGGATGTTTTTGCCACAATGGGGTTCCCTAACTGCGGTGGGGCGATAGATGGCACACATATCCCTACCTTGGCACCAGACCACCTTGACAAAGAGTACATAAGCAGAAAGGGATACTTTTCTATGGTGTTGCAAGCACTGGTGGACCACTGGGGACGTTTATTGATATCAGTGTGGGATGGTCTGGAGAAGAGAAGACTGACAGGGGATATGATAACAGTTTTCAAGTATGTAGAAGGTTGTTACAAGGAGGAGGAAGAAAAATTGTTTTTCTTAACCTCTGAGGATAGGACAAGAAGCAATGGGCTTAAATTGCAGCAAGGGAGGTTTAGGCTGCACATTAGGAAAAACTTCCTAACTGTTAAGCACTGAAATTAATTGCCTAGGGAGGTTGTGGAATCTCCATCATTGGAGATATTTAAGAGCAGGTTAGACAAACATCTGTCAGGAATGGTCTAGATCAGTGGTTCTCAAAGCCGGTCCGCCGCTTGTTCAGGGAAAGCCTCTGGCGGGCTGGGCTGGTTTGTTTACCTGCCGCATCCGCAGGTTCGGCCGATTGCGGCTCCCACTGGCCGCGGTTCGCTGCTCCAGGCCAATGGGGGCTGCGGGAAGGGCGGCCAGCACATCCCTCGGCCCACGCCGCTTCCTGCAGCCCCTATTGGCCTCGAGCGGCGAACCGTGGCCAGTGGGAGCTGCGATGGGCCGAACCTGTGGACGTGGCATGTAAACAAACTTGCCTGGCCCGCCAGGGGCTTTCCCTGAACAAGTGGCGGACCGGCTTTGAGAACCACTGGTCTAGATAATACTTAGTCCTGCCATGAGTGCAGGGGACTGGACTAAATGACCTCTCAAGGTCCCTTCCAGTTCTATGATTCTATGATACTATGATTCTATGGTCTGGGAAGGTGCGTGGCGTGTGCATCTTTAAGAACACAGGTCTGTTCAGAAAGCTGCAAGCAGGGACTTTCTTTTTGGATTGCAAAATCACCTTTGGTGACGTTGAAATGCCAATAGTGATCCTGGGAGACCCAGCCTACCCCTTACTCCCATGGCTCATGAAACCTTAGACCAAACACCTGGCTAGCACCAAGGAGCAGTTCAACAATAGGCTCAGCAAGTGCAGGATGGTGGTTGAATGAGCCTTTGGCCATTTGAAGGGTCACTGGCACAGTTTGCTCATTGGGTTAGACCTCAGTGAAAAAAATATCCCCATTGTTATAGCTGCCTGCTGTGTGCTTCATAATATCTACGAAGCAAAGGGAGAAAAGATTCCCTCCCATTATCCTTCTCTTCTTCGTCCAAGACCTCCTCCTCAGTGCTGATAGTGGGGGCCTGGGAGTCTGACACTGTTCTTCGGGGTTGTGGTGGAGTCACTGCTGAGAGTAGCATGGAGCTCCTTGTGAAAGTGGCATTCTGCAGTGCTGAACCAGAGCGACTGTTCGCCTCCCTTGCTTTCTGGCACGCCTGCCGCAGTTCCTTGATTTTTGACCTGGCACTCCTGTGTGTCCCTGGATGTAGCCCTTCTCCCCCATGCCCTGAGCGATCTGCTCATGTATGTCTACGTTTCTGCGGCTGAATCAGAGCTGTGTCTGCACAGCCTTTTCTCCCCACAGACCCAGAAGATCCACCACCTCCTGTCTCCTCCAGGCTGGAGCACGTTTGAAGTGTGGAGCTGGCATGATTAGCTGGGCAGGCAAGCTCTCCACGTCGAACAAACAGGAAATGAAAATTCAAAAGTTCCCGGTACTTTAACAGGAGAGGGACTGTTTCCTGCATACCTAGCTGCTGGGCAGTGGAGTTGGGGAATGATGACCAGAGAAGTCACAGCAGACCATAGTGGGACACCTTCTGGAGGCCAATTAAGTTGACATAAGCACTGCAGTGTCTACACTGCCATTACATAGGCCTAACTATGTCAAATTAAGCGCTACACCTCTCAAGGAGGTGGAATAACTAAGTTGACGTAGCAGGCGAGTTACGGCAGTGGAAGGGACCTGGTAGTGTAGACACAGACATTATTAGGTCGATGGAAGGCAGCTTACGTCGACCTAACTGTGTAGTCTAGACCAGGCCTTAGTGTACAACTGGAGTAATTCCAGTGAAATTAATGAAATTACTGTGGCTTTACACTGGTGTAAATCAGATAAGAATCTGGCCCTTGAATACAGAGATTCGACTTGCAGTTCTTGATCATAATATAGCTCCCAGGTCTTATGATTTGAGTCGGCATTAAAATCTAAGAACTACTGCTTGATCATGTAAACAGATTGTTAATCCCTATACAGAAAATGAGAGAGCAATGGACTTCTGAGACTTTCATTTTCATTCTTAAATAAAAGGGCAAATTCCTCCCATTTAGCAAGAAAACCAATCTAAAGTGTTTATTCACTGGACCTGTAGGAGAAAAATTGATAAAAAGATTAAACAGGGTTCAGAGGTTTACCCTGGCCTTTAGTAATAAGTCTTTGTACTATGAAGACTAACACCATCTCACCTAATGGTGCAAACATGGTGCAATGCATTGAACTCCATGGATTTTTGGGATTTTACAGGACATAAAATTGGAGTACCAGCAGTGAATGAAGCCCTCTAAAGATATATTGCAGAAAAAAACCCTGCCTTATATATATTGGAAATTAAGGAAACAATCAAAAAAGGAGGGCAGAGCTATTTTGTCTCAAATTTTCTGAAAAATTGAAACCTACATTCTGAAGAGATAGTGAATGAGATGTTCAGTACAATGGCTCTGAACCTGGAATGAACTTCGTGTAATCAGCACCCCGTGCAGGGACCCAGTCAAGTCAACTGGGCTTCATACAGACACAGGGGTCCACCTATGGGGAGTTCATTGCACGCATGGGGGCTTAGGCCCCTGTCCGGCAAAGCAGTTACGTATGTGCACCACTTGAAGCTCATATACTTTGTTAATATATATACTTTGTTAATTACATGTTAATACTTAGTCCTGCCTTGAGTGCAGGGGACTGGACTAGATGATCTCTCGAGGTCCCTTCCAGTTCTATGATTCTATGTTTAAGGGCTTTGCTGGTTTGGGGTCTAAAACAATGGCCTGAATCCAGATCAAGTCAACAGTGAGTGACATTGGTTGTCTTTTTACTGGTGTATAAGAACAGTGTTTGATGACCGTAGAGCTCATGAAAGCCACCTACATGTTTGGTACCCTTATGGAAAGTCTTAACATACTGGCCCAGTGCTGAGTGGATATGGAAACCCTTTGAAATGGTCCCCTGAGGTCATGGCTGTGGTCCTTTGTTAGGCCGTGTAGTGAAGATTACATGGCTGTTGCCGTCACAGAATTCCTCTGTGGTGGGTAAAGAGAGGATTTCACTTTCTAGCCTGCTACTCTAGCACTGCGCCTGAACTTTAAATTCAGTTAAAAGAATAAAAACAAAACAAAAAAATTAAAATCTAGAATAGATCCTCTAAATCAGCTGGGTCTCTCTCTCTCTCTCTCTCTCTCTCTCTCTCTCTCTCTCTATAAGACACTCTCTTAGCCTTGTCTGCAGGTTCTCTATGAACTTTAGACACAGTAGGATGGGTAAATTGGGAGACAGAAAACTCCAGAGGATGAATCTGTCAAACTTATGTTCTTATAGGTTTTTACTACAAGTTTTTTTTAATCTTGAATGTTCAGAAATGTCAATTTTCAGTAAAATCTAATTAGCTGGAAAATGAAATTCAGTTATGGTGCTTCCAAGCCAAATAACTTGCATCTCCCTGTCTCTCTGCTCAGTCTTACAATCTGGATATTAGTGCAAAAGAGATGTGCTAAGAATAAAGTTTTGTCTACTATTCATCTTCCTAATACACTGAAACATTTAACTATAAGCAGGTTCATTTTGCACAATCCTGCATTTCTCTCCCTTCCTCAATATAGTACAGCTTATGAGGCTCAACTACCTGAGTACTAAATGATTCTGAGTTTTCTATTTGGCAATTTCCCCCATAAGTCTTTAGTTTGGTTTCCTTGGTGTAATGATTTGGACTTTAAAGCACCAGACATACAGAAAATCTCCATTCTTCTCCATGATTTCCCTCAGAATGGGGTCTGAGCTCTATCCAGGGGACACTGCCAGAAGAAAAGAGAAAACAAACATTTATAAAAAGGCCAATGGGCCTGGAAATGAAAAGTGGTTGCTTACCTATGTTAAAATTGAACAAATCAGAGAGATTACAGTGATTTGGGAGATAAGAATTTCTACTCCTGGAGGAATTCTGTGCCACTGCGCACACACAGAATTCATGTCCAGCAGATTTTTTTTCTCCGCAGAATATAGAATCTGCTGCAGAGGTTCTGCAGTTACACCTTTCACTCAGCCAGGGGCTGCTGTGGTGCCACAAGAGAGGGCAGCCAGCCGGTGGCTGCGTTCCTCAAAGTGGGGCCAGGTGAGGAGGCATTAGATGGACAGAATGGGGCACACGGTGCTGCTCGGGGGGTCAGAGACTGGGGTTCAGAAGGGTTAGTGGAGGGGGGACAGACTGGGGCATGGGCTCAAGAGCTAGTGGGGTGACAGCATTGAGCCAGGGGCTGAATGGGAGGGGGGGCTGTAGGGCCACATGGGGACAGGGGGAGGGTGCTACAAGGGCACATGGAGATGGGGGGTTCAGGGACACACAGGGGCAGGTGTGCCTGACAGCCTCTCCTATTCTAGGGGTCAGCCAGGGTCTGCATGGGGGAGCCCCCCCCCAACTCCCTAACAATCCCTCCTCCCAAAAACCTGTTCCATACTTCTCCCACCCACGCCCAACAATCCTCTAAGTTCACTCCCAAGCTCCTTCCCTCTCCCTCAGCTTCTCCATTACCCCTGACTCCCCCCAAGCCTTTGCACTGCTTGTGAGGGGTACAGGAAATACATTTCTGTATTGTAGTTTAAATGAATTATTATTCAAAGTTCTGTATTAATATGCCTAGTAAGGAATCTATTTGTCAAATAAATATTTCCTGAATCTTTTTTGTGTCAGTATTGTTACAGACATACTTGTGAGAGGTATTTTGAACTAAATTACCAAAATAAATGAAACTGGTATAATTATATTGACAAATAAAATATGCAGATTTTTTTTTTTTTTTGGTGTAGATTTCCCCCAGGAGTAAAGTATACAGAATCTACTAGCATAAGAGGTTCCTACCTATGAAACTGAACACACAGCAAGCACAAAAGGAACAAAATCCATCAGTGTTTGTTCATAGTTGGTGTGAAACAATATAAACAATAAATATAAAAAAGGAATCTTGAAGACTCAGTTTTGTGTTCATGAGAAGGAAATTTCAGTAGTGCATATAATTATGTGTAATATGTAAACTGATGCATGTTAAAGGATAACCCAATTTCAAACTCCACTTCCTATCCGAAAGCCTCCTTATTTGAATAAATTCCATACCCCTAGTCCATATAAATTAGTGAGATTCTAATGTCCACAAAGAAATCAAGTGACTCAATTATAATATCCAGGGATCTTAGAAATCCATTTGCAGTGGTGAAAAAAACATGGATTTTGCGTTTTTAGAGAATCTTTAGTTTTACATTTTGTGAAAACAAACAAACAAACAAACATGTATTAAATAAATTTTATTGAAAGTACCAGTGTCACTTATTCAGTGCATGCAACCTCCCCCTCTTGTGGTTGATTTTTTAATGCATTTTAAATTTTCATAGCTAAACATACTCCAATAAACTGCTTCTGGCATATAGAGGTTTCTCTACGGCGTATAAGGGTTTGTGTTTTAATGCATCTCAAATTTCACTTCAGCCTCCAGACGTGAGTAATTAGAATTATAAAAAGGTGCCGAAAAGTTTAAAAATCACCCTTAAAGACCGTGTCACTGAGTTTGGCAAGGACAAATTTCACATTCTGTACTGTATGCAGCCAGGCTGTAGACTACAAATCGCAATTCTATTAATTTTATTTTATAATAATGATTGATGGCAATGGAAGGCTTTGAACTTGCATAAAAATGTGTAACTATATCAAAACACTGTGTTCAACTGATGCTAAATATCTTGTGGCTAGAGAAACTGAAGTTCAGCATTTCATTTTAATTGTGTAAAAACATGGATTTTTATTTATGTATTTTTTAATTGGAGAATTTTTTTAATCACGAAAAACTAGGATCCCTGATAATATCTGAGTATTAGGGACCAGACTAGTGCAAGGAGGGAGGTCCCAGAGGCCAGGCTCAAACCCGAGCCTGACCATCTTCACTGCAGTTAAACAACACTGTAGCTTAAGCCCGATGAGCCTGAGTCAGCTGACACAGGCCAGCCAGGGGTGTGTAACTGCAGTGTAGACATGCACTCTGTGCCTCCATATGTAAAATGGAGTCAATAATATTACATAGTCTGATCACTTATGTAAAAGTTGAATTCTGACTGCAGAGAATTCCTTGAAAACTGTTTTTCTTAGAGGAGATACGTTTGGGGAGGGACAGGGGAAAGAGTTCCCTTTATCTCTAACTTAGTTTCCACTTCAGAATATTTTCGAAGTAAAAGCGGTGCAATTTGTGACTGTACGGCTGAGACCTCCAAATGCTCAGGAGCAGAGCCTGGGGGTGGAGTGTACAGAGCTGAATCCAAATCAGCCACAGGAATGTTTGAGCATATTGGACTAGTCTGTAATCTCAGTACAGTTGAGGAGAGCAATGGGGAAGCACTTGTCTGCTTCCCTGATCCTGGGCGGGCCAGAAGCTGAAACAGTCACCAGCGTAACTAGGCACAGCCTCAGGGCTGCTTTAAATAACCCCACAGAGAGTGGCTCCATATGGACTGCTCTGCTCGACGAGGTACAGGCACAGTGCTATAGGCTCTGCCTCTACCACTGGCAGACACCCTGAGGATCCCCCTCTGTCAAGGGAAATCCCTGTTTGCCTTATGCAATACAAAGCCCGTGGAGCTGTGGCTGAGATTCTGGCCCATTAACTTCAGTAGCTGCAAAAACAGATTCATTGATGACTTGTTATTTTTTTATTTTGTTTTATTCAGATCCTAATTTATGGTTGATCTAGGACAGGGGTCGGCAACCTGTGGCTCCGGAGCCACATGCAGCACTTTGGCTGCCCCCTTGTGGCTCTTGGCTGCCCCCTTGCGGGCAGCCATTTTTTGAGGGGGGTGCGAGGTGCAGACTCTGGACTGGAGGCGCTTACCACAGGCAGCTCCTGGCTGGCGGTGCAGCAGGGCTCTGGCCCCATGCCGCTCCCGGAAGCAGCTGGCAGCTGGCATGTCTCTGTGTGCCCCTTGGGGGACGGGGAGCAGCGGGTCTCCGTGCGCTGCCCATGTCCTCAAGCAGCACCCCTGCAGCTCCCATTGGCCAGTTTCTGACCAATGGGAGCTCTAAGGATGGTGCCAGGGGCCGGGGCAGCGCGCGGAGCTGCCTCTCCCGGCCAGGGGCGCGCAGAGACGTGCCAGCAGTCAGCCGCTTCCGGGAGAGGCATGGGTCCAGGGCAGGCAGGCAGCCTGCCTGAGCCCTGCTGCGCCGCTGGACAAGAGCTGCCCTGTGGTAAGTGCCACCTGGCCAGAGCCTGCAGCTTGCACCCCCTCCTGCACCCCAACCCCCTGCCCCAAGTCAGAACCCCCTCCTGCAACCAAACACCCTCCCACACCTCCACTGCACCCCAATCCCCTGCCTCAGCCTGGAGCCCCCTCCTGTTTACAAGTAGCTTTGCATGTGATGCGGCTCTCAAAATATTTTGGTCAAAGACACACAAAAAAATGGTTCTTCTTCTTTGAAAGGTTGCCGACCCCTGGTCTAGGAGAATATTGGCCTGGGCTTCTCCTCAATGTTTGACTCTTAAGTCAATATATCTTGATATTCACTTATTCAGAAGTCAATATCAGCTTAATCTGCACTGGCAGGAGCTGGTGATTGCTATCATTGAATACCATGGAGAGCACATACTTCATATTAAGAATCTCATACAATGACAGAAAGCATCCCATTACAACTCATGGATTTTTGGGTAAGGGATCCTTGTGAGTATGATAGAAAGTGCACAAAAGTAAGAAGGCTTCTCTGATATCTGGGGTCTGAGTCATTGCTTCAAATCTGTAGTAATTCCAATGAATTCGATGGGATAACATTGAACAAAATTGATGTAAGAGTTGCAGGGTCCTAATGCACAATAAAATGTATCTGAAGAGGAAATAAAACTGTTTTAATTAGTATGGAACCAAAATTTCAAATCTGCACAAACAGTTTGTTCCTCTCTGCCTGACAAAGGTGTCAAACAAAATCCAGTTTTACACATGGTTTTTTGTTCTGTTTGTACAGCACCTCACACAATGGGGCATGGTTGGGACTCCTAGTCACTACTGCAATACAGTAATGAAGAAGAAGAAGGTGGGGAGGCTTTGTTTGGGCTAGCATGGAAAGGGAACCTTTGGTCCCTTTTGGGGATGTCTACACTGCAGATGGAAGCAGGCCTCCTAGCCTGGGTAGCTCACTCAAACTGGAAAATCCAGCAGTGTGGATTGTGTGGCATGTGCCACAGGTCAGGCTAACCACCCACCAGGGGTCCAGGTGGAAGCAGAAGCTGATTAGGAGAAGGCATTTTTAAAGGGTGGGGAATGGGGTTGGGACTCCTAATGTCTAGTACAGCAAGGAGATAACCCTTATATGAGAGATCCCAGCAATGGTCCTGGGACCAGATTAATGGGGTGGGGTGCAGGAGGGATGATGTGCCAGATAGATCCCAGATGTGTCACTTTAATAAAGCTGCAGCCCATTTAACCTCATTCCTGGTCTTCAGGCGGTATTGAGGACAAAACTTGAACCTAGAGCGTTTCCTATATTTGCTTCTGGATTAAATCTATGGACAGGTTGTAGACCCTCAAGGAGGGTCCTCATTGTGCAGACACAGCCTTCTCCATAGTAGCGTGAATAGTGCTGTTACCCTGTAAACATTTTTATGATTGGGTTTAGTTATGAAGATAAATTACAGTCCAGGATGTAGCATTACTGACATTAATACCCTTAGCCAGCCTACATTAATGACACTTTGTTAAAGCATTTGTATACCTTCATTAATACTCTTTATTTCCCTATTTCCCCCTCTTCTTTAACTCCACTCAATATTTTTGCTACCAGGGGTGAGATGGACAGAAAGGAATGTAACATAGCACTCGATACCATCAACAAAATATGCCCAAATAATTAATCAAAAATAAAATAAAACTCCTCTAAGCATATGTCTTTTGAAGCATTTTTTACATTTCTTTTATCTTCTTTGTTTACTTCCCTGATCTCTGGTGCTATGCTGTAATGTTGCCTCCCTCACATCCAGAGCAGAGACATCAATAACTTGCCTTGGGGATGGGCATGCAAAGGGAATGTTCTCTTTTAGGGGGACCCATCTTTATTCCAGTTATTCTCTTTGTCATTTGTGTGTCTTTCTCCCTCAGCAGTGTGGTGAATATTGGTGGTGAGTACAAACCTTAATTGCACTCAGGGAGCTAAATTCAGTCATGCGTTACACAAGCACAATGCAGGGCTTGTGCTTACAGGAAGTCTATCTGGTGCAATAGCGCAAGTCACCTTTAACCCTTACTTTGCCAGGGGACTGCAGATGGCCAGGGAAGCCTCGGAAGCAGATGGCCCTGGCAAGGCAGGAGATATACCCAGTGGTACCAAAGGATGTACATCTCTCTGGAAGTCTTGGTGAAGTCCTAAACACAACTTCAACCCTGCCTTCCCTAACAGAACCCCTGTGGGAGGGATGCATGCAACCACCAGCTGATGTCTGACCCATGAAGTGGAATCCTTGAGTTTCCTTGCTGCAGTTGGCATCATGGAGAGCAGATAGTACCAGTGGGGGTGAATCAAACTCAAAAATCCTCAAGACCACTTCTGTGATGCCTGCTAGGTGAAGGGGTGGCTGTTTGAAGTGGTTCTTAATTCCTGAGAGTTCATTCCTGAATTTCAGGTTGAGGATATGTCCACACAAGAAAGAAAAGTCCTAGAGCCTGAGCCCAGAAGTCCACACAGCAGTGAAAGATCCCCATAGCCCAAGCCCCACAAGCACGAGTCCAGCCACACGTGTCTAGCTGCTGTGTAAACATACCCCAAGAAAGCTTTGTCTCCTGTGCAGGTGAGCTTTTCCCTTGCAGTGGACAGCTTTATTGTACCTAAGGAGTTGTCATAACTATAAAAGGAAGGGTAACAGCTCTCTGTGTACAGTACTAAAATCCCTCCTGGTCAGAGACTCCAAAATCCTTTTACCTGTAAAGGGTTAAGAAGCTCGGGTAACCTGGCTGACACCTGACCCAGAGGACCAATGAGGGGACAAGATACTTTCAAATCTTGGGGGGGGAAAGGCTTTTGTGTGTGTCCTTTGTTTAAGGGGTTGTTCGCTCTTGGGACTGAGAGGGACCAGACATCAATCCAGGTTCTCCCCATCTTTCTAAACAAGTCTCTCTTATTTCAAAATTGTAAGTAAAAGCCAGGCAAGGCGTCTTAGATTTACTTTGTTTTCTCAATTTGTAAATGTACCTTTTACCAAAGTGCTTATCTTGTTTGCTATACTTTGAACCTAAGACAGAGGGGATTCCTCTGAGCTCTTTAAGTTTGATTACCCTGTAAAGTTATTTTCCATACTGATTTTGCAGAGATGATTTTTACCTTTTGCTTTAATTAAAAGCCTTCTTTTTAAGAACCTGATTGATTTCTCCTTGTTTTAAGATCCAAAGGGGGTTTGGATCTGTATTCACCAGGAGTTGGTGAAAGGAAGGAGGGGGGAAGAGTCAATCTCTCCTTGTTTAAGATCCAAGCAGTTTGGATCTGTATTCACCAGGGAATTGGTGAAAGGTTTCTCAAGGCTTCCCAGGGAGGGAATCCATCGAGAATGGTGGCAGCGGGACCAGAGCTAAGCTGGTAGATAAGCTTAGAAGTTTTCATGCAGGCCCCTACATTTGTACCCTAAAGTTCAAAGTGGGGATACAGCCTTGACATGGTGGCACAGCGGTGGGATCGTTTTAAACCCAAAAGCCAGTAAGAGATTTTTTTTTCCTTCTAGCTGCTTGGAGAGCAGAGCTGAAGGTAGATGCATATCTTATCTCTCCTTGCCTGAAGGCAGAGGTGTTAAGTTTTTTTTAACAAGGTCCTTTGTTAAGAGAAGGGTTCAATTAATGAGCAAACAACTGGTAAAGATAATTTACAAGCTGAATTGTGTTTTTTTTTCTTTTTACATCCTCGGGAGTAGCTTGTTAGAAAGTCTCTGTTAACTCAGCAGCACTCAGCAGGAGCCTGAGCTAAATACATCCCAGTTTCAGTCAACTGCAGAGGGTGAGACCCAGCACAAGAAAACCAGGAAAATGACTACCAAAGAAGAAAAAGCTAAAGAGGAGGCCCACAAGAGAGCTATGGAGCTGAAAGAAAAAGAGATAGAGCTGAGAGACAGAGAAGAGAAAGCCAAAGAGGGGGCCCACAAGAGAGAGATGGAGCTGAAAGACAGAGAAGAAAAAGCCAAACAGGAGGCACACAAGAGAGAGATGGAGCTGGAAAAAGCCAAACAGGAGGCCCATGAAAGAGAAGAAAAAGCCAAACAGGAGGCCCATGAAAGAGAGGAGAAAGCCAAAGAGGAGGCCCACAAGAGAGAGATGGAGCTGGAAAAAGCCAAAGAGGAGGCGAGAGAAAAAGAAAGGAAGCATGAACTGGAAGCAGCAAGTGCTAAGCAGGATGCATCAGACCATCCTAACAATTCCTCTCCAAGTACCACTTCCCATCCCAGGAAATTCCCCACCTACAAGGCAGGCGATGATACTGAGGCCTTCTTAGAAAATTTTGAAAGGGCCTGCCTTGGATACGACATCCCTCCAACCCAGTACATGGTAGAGCTGAGGCCGCAGCTCAGTGGACCCTTAGCAGAAGTGGCGGCTGAAATGCCTAAGGAACACATGAACAGTTATGAACTTTTTAAAAACAAGGCCAGACTCAGAATGGGGCTAACACCCGAGCATGCCCGTCGGCGGTTCAGAGCCCTAAGATGGAAACCAGATGTGTCATTTACCCGGCATGCCTACCACATTGACAAAAATTGTGATGCCTGGGTATCAGGAGCAAATGTTAAATCTCTGGAAGATCTGCTTTCCCTAGTAAAAATGGAGCAGTTTTTAGAGGGTGTTCCTGAGGAAATAGAAAGGTACATCCTAGATGGGAAGCCCAAAACTGTAACCGAGGCGGGGGAGATTGGAGCCAAATGGGTGGAGGTGACAGAAAAGAAAAAAGCTAGTAGCAGTTGGAGCGAATATCAGAAGGGGCAAGCCGAAACAAAACCTTATCACCGGGGACAACCCAAGGCCCCACCCACATCCCAAGGGAAACCCCAGACGCCTTCTCACCCCACCACACCAGTCTCCAGCAACCAACATCGCCCCGGTGATACCTTAGCAGGGCGATGTTTTAAATGTAATGAACTGGGGCATATAAAGGCTCACTGCCCCAAGAACCCCAACCGATTACAGTTCATTACACCCCAATCACACCAAAGAACCCCAGACCCAGATGCCTCTCTCATACCCTCGGAGCGAAGGGAAACCTTGAGAGTGGGCGGAAAGAAGGTTATCGCTTGGAGGGACACTGGGGCACAAGTGTCAACTATCCACCAATCCCTAGTGGACCCCAAACTCATCAACCCGGAGGCTACAGTGACAATTCAACCCTTCGTGTCACAGTCTGTAACCTTGCCTACAGCCAAGTTGCATGTCCAGTACAAGGGCTGGTCAGGAATGTGGACTTTTGCAGTCTATGACAATTATCCCATTCCCATGCTACTGGGGGAAGACTTGGCTAACCATGTGAAGCTAGCCAAGAGGGTGGGAATAGTCACCCGCAGCCAGGCTAAGCAAGCTTTCACCCCCATCCCTGTTCCTGAGCCGTCCACCAGGACCCCGTCTGTGTTACCGGAGACCCAAACACAGGTGGTGGAACCGGATCCCCTGCCAACGACTGCAACAGCCGTAGTGGATCCAATCCCAGAGACCCAGCCAAAGCCAGTCCCAGAACCGGAACTGGCAACGCAACCAGCACCAGAACCATTGCCAGCACTGAGTCCAGCGCTTGCAACCCCGTCTACAACTCCAATGCCAGAGGACACCAGCGAGCCTAAACTGGCGGAAGCAGCAGATAACCCTACCCAAGAGGCTCAGCCAGAGCCTGAAATACCACATAGTGCACCAGCGGACAGCGGTTCACAGTCAATGGAAAAAGCCCCAGCACCTGCATCGCTTCCAGAGGGACCAAGCCCCAGTCCACAGTCCAAGGAGGAACTGATGTCTCCAGCATCAAGGGAACAGTTCCAGGCCGAGCAGGAAGCAGATGACAGCCTTCAAAAAGCTTGGGCAGCGGCACGGAGCACCCCACCGCCTCTCAGCTCTTCTAACCGATCCCGGTTTGTTGTAGAAAAAGGACTTTTATACAAGGAGACTCTTTCTGGTGGGCACCAAGAAGACTGGCATCCTCAAAGACAGCTGGTAGTTCCCACTAAGTATCGGGTAAAACTCTTGAGCTTAGCCCATGATCATCCCAGTGGCCATTCTGGGGTGAACAGAACCAAAGACCGGTTGGGGAAGTCCTTCCACTGGGAGGGAATGGGCAAGGATGTTGCTAATTATGTCCGGTCTTGTGAGGTGTGCCAACGAGTGGGAAAGCCCCAAGACCAGGTTAAAGCCCCTCTCCAGCCACTACCCATAATTGAGGTCCCATTTCAGCGAGTAGCTGTGGATATTCTGGGTCCTTTCCCAAAGAAGACACCCAGAGGAAAGCAGTACGTACTGACTTTCATGGATTTTGCTACCCGATGGCCGGAAGCTGTACCCTTAAGCAACACCAAGACTAAAAGTGTGTGCCAGGCATTAGCAGACATTTTTGCCAGGGTAGGGTGGCCCTCCGACATACTTACAGATTCAGGAACTAATTTCCTGGCAGGGAACATGAAAAACCTGTGGAAAGCTCATGGGGTGAATCACTTGGTTGCCACCCCTCATCACCATCAAACCAATGGTCTGGTGGAGAGGTTTAATGGAACTTTGGGGGCCATGATACGTAAATTCGTAAATGAACACTCCAATGATTGGGACCTAGTGTTGCAGCAGTTGCTTTTTGCCTACAGGGCTGTACCACATCCCAGTTTAGGGTTTTCACCATTTGAACTTGTGTATGGCCGCGAGGTTAAGGGGCCATTACAGTTGGTGAAGCAGCAATGGGAGGGGTTTACGCCTTCTCCAGGAACTAACATTCTAGACTTTGTAAGCAACCTACAAAACACCCTCCGACACTCTTTAGCCCTTGCTAAAGAAAACCTAAAGAATGCTCAGGAAGAGCAAAAGGCCTGGTATGATAAACATTCCAGAGAACGGTCCTTCAAAGTAGGAGACCAAGTCATGGTCTTAAAGGCGCTCCAGGCCCATAAAATGGAAGCGTCGTGGGAAGGACCATTCACGGTCCAGGAGCGCCTAGGAGCTGTTAACTATCTCATAGCCTCCCCCACCTCCAACATAAAGCCTAAGGTATACCATGTTAATTCTCTTAAGCCCTTTTATTCTAGAGAATTAAACGTTTGCCAGTTTACAGCCCAGGAAACTGATGACGCGGAGTGGCCTGCAGGTGTCTACTATGAAGGAAAAAGGAATGGTGGCGTGGAAGAGGTGAACCTCTCCACGACCCTGGGACGTCTGCAGCGACAGCAGATAAAGGAGCTGTGCACAAGCTTTGCACCGATTTTCTCAGCCACTCCAGGACGGACCGAACGGGCATACCACTCCATTGACACAGGTAATGCTCACCCAATTAGAACCCCACCCTACCGGGAGTCACCTCATGCCCAAGCGGCTATACAAAGGGAGATCCAGGACATGCTACAGATGGGTATAATCCGCCCCTCTACCAGTGCATGGGCATCTCCAGTGGTTCTAGTTCCCAAACCAGATGGGGAAATACGCTTTTGCGTGGACTACCGTAAGCTAAATGCTGTAACTCGTCCTGACAACTATCCAATGCCACGCACAGATGAGCTATTGGAAAAATTGGGACATGCCCAATTCATCTCTACTTTAGACTTAACCAAGGGGTACTGGCAAGTACCCTTAGATGAACCCGCTAAGGAAAGGTCCGCCTTCGTCACCCAGGCAGGGGTGTATGAATTCAATGTACTCCCTTTCGGGTTGCGAAATGCACCCGCCACCTTCCAAAGACTTGTAGATGGTCTCTTAGCGGGATTGGGAGAATCTGCCGTTGCCTATCTCGATGATGTGGCCATTTTTTCTGATTCATGGACAGAACACCTGGAGCACCTGAAAAAAGTCTTCGAGCGCATCCGGCAGGCAGGACTAACTGTTAAGGCTAAAAAGTGTCAAATAGGCCAAAACAGAGTGACATACCTGGGGCACCAGGTGGGTCAAGGAACTATAAATCCCCTACAGGCCAAAGTGGATGCTATCCAAAAGTGGCCGGTTCCAAAGTCAAAGAAACAGGTCCAATCCTTCTTAGGCTTGGCCGGATATTATAGGCGATTTGTACCACACTACAGCCAAATCGCCGCCCCGCTGACAGACCTAACCAGAAAGAAACAGCCAAATGCAGTTCAGTGGACTGATAAGTGTCAAAAGGCCTTTAACCAGCTTAAGGCAACACTCATGTCTGACCCTGTGCTAAGGGCCCCAGACTTTGACGAACCGTTCCTAGTAACCACAGATGCGTCCGAGCGAGGCGTGGGAGCAGTTTTAATGCAGGAAGGACCAGATCAAGAATTCCATCCTGTCGTGTTTCTCAGCAAAAAACTGTCTGAGAGGGAAAGCCACTGGTCAATCAGCGAAAAGGAATGCTACGCCATTGTGTACGCGCTAGAAAAGCTACGCCCATATGTTTGGGGACGGCGTTTCCAACTACAAACAGACCATGCTGCGCTACAGTGGCTTCATACCGCCAAGGGAAATAACAAAAAACTTCTTCGGTGGAGTTTAGCTCTCCAAGATTTTGATTTTGAAATACAACACATTTCGGGAGCTTCTAACAAAGTGGCTGATGCACTCTCCCGGGAAAGTTTCCCAGAGTTAACTGGTTAACAATTGTTTTTGGAATGAAACATATTGTTAGTTTTTATATAATCAGTAGTATGTCTAAAGGTACATGTGTCTTATTAACTCTGTTTTCTCCTAGAGCTCCAGGAAAGAAATCACAGCCAGTGTGGAACCAAACGTCCAACACTATCTGTGATTTGGGGGGCGTGTCATAACTATAAAAGGAAGGGTAACAGCTCTCTGTGTACAGTACTAAAATCCCTCCTGGTCAGAGACTCCAAAATCCTTTTACCTGTAAAGGGTTAAGAAGCTCGGGTAACCTGGCTGACACCTGACCCAGAGGACCAATGAGGGGACAAGATACTTTCAAATCTTGGGGGGGGAAAGGCTTTTGTGTGTGTCCTTTGTTTAAGGGGTTGTTCGCTCTTGGGACTGAGAGGGACCAGACATCAATCCAGGTTCTCCCCATCTTTCTAAACAAGTCTCTCTTATTTCAAAATTGTAAGTAAAAGCCAGGCAAGGCGTCTTAGATTTACTTTGTTTTCTCAATTTGTAAATGTACCTTTTACCAAAGTGCTTATCTTGTTTGCTATACTTTGAACCTAAGACAGAGGGGATTCCTCTGAGCTCTTTAAGTTTGATTACCCTGTAAAGTTATTTTCCATACTGATTTTGCAGAGATGATTTTTACCTTTTGCTTTAATTAAAAGCCTTCTTTTTAAGAACCTGATTGATTTCTCCTTGTTTTAAGATCCAAAGGGGGTTTGGATCTGTATTCACCAGGAGTTGGTGAAAGAAAGGAGGGGGGAAGAGTCAATCTCTCCTTGTTTAAGATCCAAGCAGTTTGGATCTGTATTCACCAGGGAATTGGTGAAAGGTTTCTCAAGGCTTCCCAGGGAGGGAATCCATCGAGAATGGTGGCAGCGGGACCAGAGCTAAGCTGGTAGATAAGCTTAGAAGTTTTCATGCAGGCCCCTACATTTGTACCCTAAAGTTCAAAGTGGGGATACAGCCTTGACAGGAGTGGTGCTGCCTAGAGCACTCCTCAAACTTGATTTAGACAATCTTTTAAATATTCTGGGCCCAAACCATTGAGTGCCTTGAAGATAAGGACTAAGACTGAATTTGATTAAGACTATGAGAAGCCAGTGTAGAAAATGGAGGACAGCTTTGATGTGCTCACCACAGCAAGTATACCTGAGGAGACACACTGTAGCATCCAGGAGTAGTTGGAGTTTCCTGAGGGCTGACATACTACTTAGCATTAAGCTATTGACTGTATTCCTCCCCCCACAATCTGCATATCTCAACGTTCTTACAATGTTAGCTCTTTGGGCTAGAGAATGTATGTCTTCCTATGTATTTGTACAGCACTGCACAATGGAGACCACATCACAACCAAGGCCTTTGGACCTACTGTAATTCAAACAATAGTACCATTGCTAATATTTTAAAATATGGTGAATAGTATTCATTAAAGTTAATAACTTAAAATGTAAATTCACCACAGCCAAGACTTTGGACAATAGTGAATTTAATTAATCATAAAAGGTAATAAATTTAACTAGAAGAAGCTTGGATTGTTTGACTTTGTTGGAAAGCAATTTGACCTGCTTAAGGGGCTAACAGTGTATTTTGTCATATCCAAAATTTAAAAGCCAGTTGCTAATGTGGATCCCCCATTTAAGAGATCACTTAAGCACATACTTAACTTTTGCTTTGTTGAATCAGAGACAAACAGTTGGCCCAGAATATTGTTGCACACGGGTTCACACCAGGCTACGTAAGGAAGAGGAGCTCAATTCTATTATTACGTGAGAATAGTGCTCACATCATGCTCTGCTATGCATTCTGTTCTCCACTGCTCAAAATCTCTATTTTCGAAATGCATCAGTAATCTTCAGCAGCAGCAAAAGCTCAGAGGTGATTCATCCAAGAGATTTTTTAGTTTCTTGTATTGTACGTGCCAGTGTTTTGGGAGCAGCCTCTTATTGCACCACCTCTCGGGAATACCTTGTAAAAGCTGAACTTGCTGAGGAACAATGTTGAAATAACAGGTTTAATGATAGTGTGTTGAAACAATGTATTTCAACACCTTTCCTGTCACCATCCTGATTCTGCAATGCTTTGTACCTGCCGTGTGAAGATAACAGCTTTTTCAGCCATGTGTTAAGATCCCTGCTTGTATGAAGTTTCTTTATACAGAGAGGGGGAAAAAGAGGTGGATAGCAACAGTGTCGGAACCGGGGGGACCAGAGGGCCATGGCCCCCACTTTTTTTAACATGGGCATAGTTTGGGAGGCAGGAGGTGGCGTTGCCTCCCAAAATGCAAGCTTCAGGAACTTATCAGCATTATCAGTTCTCCCGCTGTGAAGTGCAGCCCCTGCTGGTGCAGCTCTGTGCCTGCCCAAGGCTTGCAGTTTGGGGGGGGGCAACACTGCCATGAAGCCTACCCCCCTGCCGGCGCCACTCCACATTTCCCCAAGGCTTGTAGTTTGAGGGGGCAATGATGCCCCCTGCTGCCCAAACTACACCCCCGTTAGAAAGTGGGGGGCATGCCCCCCCAGTTCTGGTGCCGGTGCCCTCCCCCCACAACTTCAAGAAAGATTCTGGCAACCTGGATGGACAGTTGAGATTTGTACTGAAATTAGTTGTGGTGAAAAGCACTTGACCATCCAGGACATTAAGGGCCTCTTTCAGAGAGGAAGGATGGCCTTGTTGAAGCACAAGACTGGGACTCAGGAGATTCTTGACCCTGTCACAGACTTCCTGTGTGGCCCTGGGCAAGCCACTTAGGCCTTATTCAGCAGGGTACTTAAGCATGTGCTTAACTTTAAACATATGCTTAAGGTTTTTACTGGATCAGGGCCTTTCTCTCTGTGTATCCTTTATCTATCTTGTCTATTTAAGTTGTAAGCTCTCCTGGGCAGGAACTCTTACTTTGTTTGTACAGCTCCTACCACAAAATAGGGCCTCTTTAGGCCTCTCGCTGCTACCATAATAATAGTAGTAATAACTCAGAGTCTATTCGAGTTAACAGAAAGATTCCCATTGACTTCAGAGGATCTGGCCCTAACAGACCAAACTCTATGCTGTTTGTCCCACTGTCACAGGGTGTAAATCAGCACAGCATTTGGCCCTACACTCCTTTGTTTTCCACAGAAGTAGCATCGCATAGGCAGCTGCCATGCACGTTACTACCAGCCCTGACACAGAAGGGGAGGGGAAGTTCTGTTACCCCTCCAAACAGACTCAAGGCACCCCCACAATGTCTTGCCTATTCCAGTTACTCAATTGTCTGTTTGGGTAGGTGAAAGGAGATGGCCTGCCCTAGAGGAATGACCAGGGTTTTGCCAGGGGTTCCTCTATGCCCTTCAGGAAACTCCCAGAACAGACTAACTCCGTTCACACAAATACAGCCCTCCACTCGAAGGACTGACACTCAGGCAGTAATCTGCAAAAACAAAATATCCTTTATTTAACGTATAAATATTCCTCAATACAATAGATCTTGAATACATACATTAAGACACAGAAACACAAATCCTATTAGCACAAGCATACACATTAGGATACCCAATACTATAGGCAGCAGGTTTAAAACAAATAAAAGGAAGTTCTTCTTCACACGGCGCACAGTCAACTTGTGGAAGTCCTTACCTGAGGAGGTTGTGAAGGCTAGGACTATAACAGCGTTTAAAAGAGAACATGGAGGTTAAGTCCATTAATGGCTGTTAGCCAGGATGGGTAAGGAATGGTGTCGCTAGACTCTTTGTCAGAGGGTGGAGATGGATGGCAGGAGAGAGATCATTTGATCATTACCTGTTAGGTTCACTCCCTCTGGGGCACCTGGCATTGGCCACTGTCAGTAGACAGGATACTGGGCTAGATGGACCTTTGGTCTGACCCAGTACGGCCGTTCTTACGTTCTTATGTTCTTATGTAGTGTCATACAATTGGAGGTGGCTTAAGTGATTACATTCTACATGTGGTGATCAATCACGTGTAGAACTATGACAGCAATTTTAATTAAAAACTAAACTTTATAAATAGCGACATACATACCCAGACATTCAACTTTATTATCCCCACACATTGTATACACATTCAAAAACTGATTCTATGCCTTATACTATAGTTAACATGCTCATTTTTGTAGGCTTCTTTTCCCTCTGGTCTATCACAAGGGATCCTTCTGTTTTGTCTCAGCACTAAGGATGCTTCTCAGTAGCTGCTGCTGCTTCTCTGTCACTGTTGCGGTAGTTTCTTGTTCTGTTGCAAAAACCTAACCCTCTTCTATGACTTTGATCTTTCTTCTGATATTCTTTCTTCTCCTGCTTCTTCACCTTCTACTCTTGACCTCTTCCTTCTACTCCTTCTTTCTTCTACTGGCTCAAGCCTGTCAGCTTTCTGCCTTACATACAGTTTTTGGGCTATTCTGATTGGTTATTCCCTCAATCCTTACCATTAGCATACCTATCCTCCAATCATCTTTAAGTCCTCTCTGATTGGTCTGTTCTTATAAACCAATCACAGCCACTAAATCTGTCTGTGAATCAAAGCTGGGCCTAGCTGTAAACTTGTGCCTTGCCTGACTGACCCCTCCTTTCAGGTTTTGGAGTAACCTTTATCTAACCTCCGCCTGCAGGCTTGCCAAAGGTCAAATTGCTCCAAGACCGCCATCTTAGTGTTTCTGGCTGTGATCACCGGAGACTTCCATTTTACTATTCCTAGCTGTGACACTCTACACCTGTAACCTCCATATTCATCATTTGTATATAATTGTGATATTGCATCTAAGCATGCCATGTAAGGCAGTGACTCTCAAACTTTTTTACTGGTAACCCCTTTCATATAGCAAGACTCTGAGTGCGACTCCTCTTATAAATTAAAAACACTTTTTTATATATTTAACATCATTATAAATGCTGGAGGCAAAGCGGGGTTTGGGGTGGAGGTTAATAGCTCGCGACCCCCCATGCAATAACCTCACGACCCCCTGAGGGGTCCTGACCCCCAGTTTGAGAACCCCTGATGTAAGGTATCATAGGAAAGGTTATGTTCTGCTGAAACCCGCTGTTCCATCTAAATATGTATATCATTAATGCATATGAAGTTATAAGAATTGTGCTGTATGGTTGTCACTAAAATATGCGGTGAGTTTAGGAAGCGCCCAGCTACTAGCTTCCCAAAGATAATAACTAGAGGGATCACCAATGCCCGGGTGGGTGTCGAACAACCATAAACAGCCATTGTCCAGCAAGGGAGTTACAATTCAATGACTTACTTGCACAAGGCCACACCAGGGAAGTTGCTCAACCTTGCCTGGTGACTCAGCAATGCCCACCAGACATGCCTGGACTTATGTTCTCCAAGCACATGGACTAAGGGTATAAAACAGACCACAGTGGTCACATGCTTCATCCTTTCTCTTCTCCCCCACCTACGCTGAAGGCAACTAGAATGCTGGAGCTGAAGAGACTGGCCCCCGGGCTAAGAGGGAAAAGCCTTCGTATGAAAGACTGTAACCAACCTACAATATCCAGTGGGGTGAGATGTTGCCCAATCTAATAATGTTGAGAGTTTAGACTGTGTGCTTATATTTTATTTTATTTTGTAACCACTCTGACTTTTTGCCTATCACTTATAATCACTTAAAAATCTATCTTTTGTAATCAATACACTTATTTTAATGTTTAGCCTTACCAGTGAGTTTGACTGAAGTGCATGGTAAATCTGCTCAGGTCACAAAGGCTGGTCCACTTTCTATTGATGAAGTGGTGAACCAATTAATAAACTTGCATTGCTCAGTTCAAGATGGTTTACTCCTAAGGTACAAGGCTGGGAGCTGGGGGGATATGGCTGGTGCTTTTGTCTGTATGATTCATGAGTGGCTCTGGGAGCATTCATGCAATCTAGCTGGGTGTGGGGCTCCACATGCACTTGTACTGAGTGGTAACAACACTTGGAGGGGTTTGCTGCTTGCCACTGGTAAGGCATTGTGAGAGACAACCCAGGATAGGGAGTAAAGGAGGCACAGCGGTCCCACAGTCCCAGGGAGTACTGTCACACTAGCTATAATGGCTTGAAACTGCCTTTATAAGCTATTAAGTCCTCATGACTATAAACAATTATCTTATTTCCTTAATATATACTTGTTAACTTATGTATCTCAATGTTATGGTCTGTTGCTGCCACCCTGTTTCTTACCAATTTTATTTTATTTCAGTTTTCCCCCTCTTTTCAGTTAATGATGGCAAAGCAATGTCTTTCAGTGCTGTGCTCGGAAACAAAATAGAACAGCTCAAAATCCTTCTGTATCAGTTCAGCTTCCATGCCCATTTGGCTCTAAGACTGTCTAAGATTGAAGAGAAGGGATTTGTTGTTGACTGGTGTGGTTTATGAATGACGTAACCAGCACTTGTTCTGGATATGTGGTTAGATGGGGGTGGGGGGAATGCAACAGTTTACTCATCTTTGTTAGCTGCTGCTTGGAGTTTGCAGGACTTGGAGTTTGCACCATTGCCTGCAAATGCTTTGAAAGTCAAGGCATTTGTGTTATGGTGTGTCCATGATATATCTATCTGTAACACGTGTATGGCACCCATTATTGTAGTATCTGAAAACCTCACACTGTTTAAAGTATTTATCCTCCCAACACCCCTGTGAAGTAGGGAAGTGCTATCATTCACATCTTACTGATGGGGAACTCAGGCACAGGTAGAGTAAGTGAGTTGCCCAAAAATCACAGAGGAAGTATTTGCAGAGTTGAGACTTGAACGTGGGTCTCCTGAGATGTAGGCTACCCTAACCAATTGGCCAGCCTTTCTCTCCTAGTATGCTAAATACCAGGATGGTAGTGGTTGAGAAAATATTAGTTTAAGAAAAGTAGGTATAGTAACTAAGTAACACAGAGAGGCTTTTGCTTCATCTTTTGCAAGAGGATCGATTTGTTTCCTATTTTATATGGTGGATTGAGCAGTAACTGATGTTAATGGTTGTTGGCGGGGGTCCAGCTCCCTCCTCCCTCTCAGTTCCCAGACACAGTTCTCTGGAAAATAACAGTCCAGAGTCCAGTCTGCAGGCAATTCAATGTGTTTATTGGAACTAAACAAGTAAGCATATTCTGAAACCCTTCACACCAGTCGGGCTATTTCTATATGCCGATAGAGTTTTCCTTTTCCCCTCGCCCAACTACAGTTCTATATGCCAATAGAACCCCCTTCTTCTCCTAACCCCTAGCTTTGCATGCAGTTGGAGCTTCCTTTTCTTCTTTTCTTGGCAAACTTAATTATACCTGTAGTGCCTCTCCCTTGGCACCACCCCTTCCAATATATGGTCATGTACCGTTCGGGGGGGATCTTCAGTCTAGGGTCGATAAGACCACCTCTTTTGTACCTGATGGGAGGGATAAAGAGTGAATTACTTTTGGCCATGGTTACTTTTTAGCAGACTTACATCTTTTTTTTGTACACCCTCCCCTCCAGCTGCTTGGTTACCATAGCAACCCCTTGCTCGATTAGCCCCTTATATTTAAGGTTACCAGCTGTGGGGGGAAGGAGAGGGGTGCACAGCCTTGTGCTTTCACTTACATACTTTTACTTGCTTATTCAGCCTGTTTAAACTAAAAGCAAGGCCAGAAGCAAAATTATTATTTAGTCTCTACCCGATTTAGTTCACATTCTTCTAACAATGGTCACAATATAAAGTTTTATAAATATAGCTTCCACATGCCATTTAAAAGGTAGCGCTGGAGTGATTCACGGCTAATATCAATGATCAGTTATAAAGAAAATAAATTGGCCTGTACATGCACTGACACTTGCAATTTGGGGGTGGGGGATGTATTCTAAAGATGGACTGAAACATTATTTTAAAATAACCAGTAAAAAGCAAATCAAATTGTTTGACCCCAGATCAGAAATAAAATATTTGAGAAGACTTTAAAATAAGGAAATACATTGAGACAATGACATTGAAAAATTTAATGCAGTACCTATCAAGACTTCAGTAAGGACTGTGTGTTTCTTCTGCAGAAGCCGATGTCAAGAGTGGGTATCAAGAGATTTAGCTCGCATTACCAGTTCTGAAATTGAATTCTTGGGTGATCTTGGGTAAGCCACTTAGGCCAAAATTTTCACACTTCAAAGGCTGAGTTTTTTTCCAGAGGTGTTAAGCAGGTCAACTTGCATTGCTCTAGGAATTATTTCAGGCAAGTTCTATTGCCTGTGTTAGACAGGAGGTCAGATAAGATGATCACAATGGTCCCTTCTGGCTTTGGAATCTATGAATTGTGTGACTTAAAAATGTAACTTTAGGCACCCACACCTGAAAATGGTGGTCTATGTACGTAATTCTAGGCAACCAAGTTGGAAATATGGGCCTTAACCTCTGTGACTTAGTTTACTCAAATGGGGGATGATGATTTGTGAACTAATGGAGTGTTGTGAAACTTAATTCATTAATGCTTACACAGTGCTTTGAGATGTCTAGATGCAAGGAGCTACAAAAGTGTAATATATATGGTAAAAAAATCAAATGAAATATAGGAATGCAGCTATTTCTACTCTCTGAGGTCCCACGTCAAGGCATTTAAGCACATGCCTTATTTATAGCACGTGAGTAGTCCCATCAAAGTGAATGGGGGAACCAACTGTAGCCTGAGGTATTCGTGCCAGTCGTCAACTCAGGTTTTGGTTGGTGACAAGCTTTCCAGTTCATCTTTAAGTGTATGCTTTAGTAGCTGACATAAAATGATAGTTATCAGAATGTGATTTATTTAAATAAAAGATGTGAGCAAACTATGTTTTGAGTACAGAATGATCGGCTTGCTGAGGCTGAGCAGATTAAGAAGGAAGGGCAAGTGTTCTGAGTGAGAGTTTGTGGATATGAGCTTGTGGCATAAGATATAAATTTGTTAGAACTTATTTTAAAATAATTATCCTTTCTCTAAAAGGAAAACCATACTTAATAACTTTCAGGAAATAAAATATATAATCATTAATGTTTAGGAACTTTATTCATTAATTATTATTATTATTATTATTATTATTATAGCACATACTTATTTGACAACTGACAATCAGTACTAATTTGTGTGGGACTGAGACGTTATAAATAGTAGTCTAACAGATTTGAAAAGGAAATAGCTATGTATTTCAGACTCCCATTTTTCTAGTCCCAGCAATATAGCATGAGGGTTGCTCAGTGCTGGCCTATTATGTGCCGTGTCTGAGGGCACTTTGTTACTGGGAGACCTTTAGCCAGGAGGTAGCAATTATCTTAAAAAGTTCAGGGAGGACAGGTGAAGTCCGAGAGGGCTGGAGAAGGGTAAATATAGTACCTATATTTAAAAAGGGGAAAAGAGGACCTAGGGAGTTATAAATCAGTCACCCTAAATTCAAAATCTGGAGAGATAATAGAACAAATTATTAGACAGTTTGTAAGCACCTAGAGGATAATAGTGTGATAAGTAATAGCTGACATGGATTTGTGAAGAACAAATGCCAAACTGACCTCATTTCCTTCTTTGACAGGGTTATTGGCTTAGTGGATACGGGGGAAGTAGTAGTTATGGTATCTTGATTTTAAGAAAAGGTTTTTTGAAACAGTCCCACATGACATTCTCATAAGCAAAGTAGGGAAATGGAATCTAGATGCAATTACTATAAGGTGAGTGCATAACAGGTTGAAGGACCATACTCAAAGAGTAGTTGGATAGTTCACTGGGAAACTGGGCAGACTTATGTAGTGGAGTCCCACAGGGATCTGTCCTGAGTACAGTTCTAGTCAACATTTTCATTAATGACTTAGATAACTGAGTGGAGAGCATACTTATAAAACTTGTGGATAACACCAAGCTGAGAGAGGTTTCAAGCACTTTGGAGAACAGAATTAGATTTCAAAATAACCTTGCCAAATTGAAAATATTCAAGACTTGTCCATGTGCCAGTTTGACCCACTGGAGGAGGAGAGGGTGACCATATAATGGTAGGTTTAATGCCTTCCTACCCTTTAGTACTGGGCTAGTATTGGAAGCCATTTGGAAATCCATTAAAAGCAAAAGCGCTTGCTAGCGTCCACTCATTCTTGCAGCCTGGAACCTAGGGAGATGACAGACTTTGCCCTGGGAGAAGCCTTGCTCCTCTCTGACCCTGCTTTGTTCAATAGTCAAATGCAAGTTTATATATCCAACATAGAACAGGCTGGTAAATGTATTGAATCAGCTCCCCCTGCCAAGAACCCTGGGTATGTAATAGAATAAGGGGATTGGGAAACAGTATCACCGGGGAGACTGTGAATCTGGGGAACCTGATGGTTCTGAAGGTACTGAGCTGGTATCCTAATATCATGAAGGACAGTAGTATAAGGGCCCTACCATCAATCAAACCCTAACCCCGCCCCTTGACCCCTTAAACCCCGCCCCTTGACCCCTTGGTCCCTCCCACCTGTCACCGGAAGTCCCACCCCGTGGGGGTATTACTTCCGGGGTCAAGGTGCCACCTGACCGGAAGCAAGGTGTGTCATGTGACCCCTCTAAGAACTCCCCCCACCACCCTCTACCAATCAGGAGGGGTTTCGTCCCGATAGGACCGCCCCGAGAGGAGATTTTGACCAATCAGGGTGACTTCCGGGGCGGGGTGACCCATCCGGAAGTGGGTCGTGTGACCCCTCTAAGAACTCCCCCCACCACCCTCTACCAATCAGGAGGGGTTTTGTGCCGAAAGGACCTCCCTGAGAGGAGATTTTGACCAATCAGGGTGACTTCTGGGGCGGGGGTGACCCGTCCGGACGTGGGTCGTGTGACCCCTCTAAGAACTCCCCCCACCACCCTCTACCAATCAGGAGGGGTTTCGTCCCGACAGGACCTCCCCGAGAGGAGATTTTGACCAACCAGGGTGACTTCTGGGTTGGGGTGACCCCTCCGGAAGGGAGTCGTGTGACCCCACTAAGAACGCCTCCCAAGGCCCTCCGCCAATCAGAGTGCAGCACCATTACCCCATAAATCCCAGCGCCAGACAGAGGAGGCGGCCATCTCTTACCAAGGACACGTGTTTTCGAAAGCGCGGAAAGGCTGCTGAGAGGAAACATGGACTCCTTCACCACCCCCGTGAGAACTTCGGACTTTGTTTTAGCCCCAACCGTCTTTGACCTTGTGTGGAGCAGGCGTTACATCAGCGACAGTTCCAAGGAGGACCCTTTGACCCAGCCATTGATGGATACGTCGGAACCCGACCCCGAAACCCTTGTGAGGCAGCCCGATGAGCGTGACGGCCTCTCTTTGTCCACCCCCTCAGAGGTGGAAGGCGATTGCGGCTCAGGGGAGGCACCGGCGGACAAAGCGAACGGAAAAGACGGCGCTCAGGTAAATGAATGCTTAAGAAGCGGCGGTCGATTAGGGGTGGGTAATGGGTTAGGAACCGGGGGTTGCGTAAATTAAAAAACAAGCAGTGGGGGTGCTGACACGGTTTCTTTTCTGAAAATTTCTCAACAGGTCGACGATGCCTTTTTAGAGGCCTTTAAGAACTTACACATTGGAAGCCCTGTGGGAGTAAACATATCCTGCGTCAGCTGTTTTTGCTCATGTCTGAGACACAGATCTCAAGCCGAAAAGGACAAAATGGAAGAATGAACCATCTGAGACTCCCTTAGGGTAGGGGGTCATGGCATCCATTTTACAGGTGGCTGTAAAAGGTCGTGTTAAACGAGGCGATTAATAAAACTTATTTAAATGTGTCAATATGAATGTGTCCCCTTTCATACTTGTGGTAGTAAAAGACGGTACCAGTAACAGTCATGTCTACACAGACGGCGCTGTTAAAGAAAATATATTACGCCCCCGGGGAAGTTGGGAGCTTCGGCGGGGTCAACCCTCTTTTTCAAGCGGCCAGAAAGCATAGTAAAACTTTAAACAGAAGACAGGTAACAGCATGGCTTTCAGACCAGGATGTTTACACTTTACACAAACCGGCTCGAATACGTTTTAAAAGAAACAAGACCATTGTTTCAGAGGTGGATGCGCAGTGGCAGGCAGATTTGGTGGATATGCACCGGTTCTCCAAACACAACAGCGGTTTTAAGTACATCTTAACAGTGATAGACATTCTATCCAAATATGCCTGGGCCTTAGGCCTAAAAGACAAGACGAGTGGTGAGGTATCCAAGGCCTTTAAAGCTATTTTCAGTGAAGGTCGCGTGCCTCAAAAATTACAAACCGATCGGGGGAAAGAATTTTTAAACAAACCTTTAAGTGGATTGTTAAAGCGGCATGGAGTTCACCATTTTGTTACCAATAATGAAGTCAAAGCTGGGGTTGTGGAGCGATTTAACAGAACTTTAAAAACTAGGATGTGGAGATATTTTACAGCCCATAACACCTTTCGCTACATTGACGTCTTACCTGACTTTATAAAGAGTTACAACCAGAGCGTTCACAGAACTATACGTACCAGACCCATTGATGTTAACCCTTCAAATTCTCTGAAGGTATGGAAAACGGTTTACGGAGATGAATTTAAAATAAAACCGGTTGTTGCCCCTTTTAGAAAAGGTGACCACGTGAGACTATCTAAAACCAAAGGCGCTTTTGAAAAAGGTTATGAACAGACGTTTACCGATGAGATATTCATAGTGGATGAAGCCTTTACCAGGGGCCAGAGACCTGTATACCGCTTAAAAGATTACGAGGGTGAGGCAGTTACTGGATCTTTTTACCCTGAAGAATTACAAAAAGTAAACCCCAAACGAGACAGGATTTACAGGATTGAAAAAGTTCTAGCAGAGAAAGGAAAAGGGAGAAAAAAGCAGCTACTGGTGAAATGGTTGGGGTGGCCTGATAAGTTTAACAGCTGGGTGGAAGCTTCTCAACTCTGTGACATCTAGACACGAACAAACAAACAAATAAACAACAACAAAAAAGATTCCTTCTGCAAGGACAGAGAGAGAGAGAGAGAGAGAAAAATGAGCGACGGCGGGTTTTACATTACTTTGCCCAGCAATGCCAGCTCTGCAGTTTTTCCCCAAAACACCATCTCGAACTTTACAATACGGCTAATTAAGCCCTTGGATCTCCCGGGTGCCTGGGAGGTGGGGTTAGTGGAAATACAATACCCGCACAGCTGGAATACTATCAACGAAGACACCCCTTTCGAAATCACCTTTGGAGCTACAACGTGGAATTTTATCCTACGACGAGGTTATTACTCGACCATACCCGAATTACTGGAGCATATGAACAGCAACGTGGCTCGTCATCCCGGACCGCCTGAGGTGGTCATGAACTACGATCCTGTGGGTAGAAAAGTGAGACTTAAATCTACCGATTTTATGTACGTGTTTTCTACTGACGGGGAGCTAGCTAACATTCTGGGTTTGGGCCACAAACGCAACGTCCAAAAATTCCCCTTCTCGGCAGACATCACAGGAGGTTTTAACTCCTTGTATGTATACACGGATATTGTAGAACACCAGTTTGTGGGGGACTTCTCTGTTCCCCTGTTACGCTGCGTCCCTGTCCGAGGAAGGAACAACGAGTTTGTTACCATCACCTACGACAAACCTCATTACGTCCCTGTCAGTAAACACCACATCGACACCATCACCATTGAAATAAAGACAGATCAGAACAGAGATGTCTCATTTCGCTTCGGCAAGGTGATCGTCAAGCTGCATCTGCGGCCGCGGAGAGAGCGAGGTTTCTAAAAAAAAAAAAAAAGCAAAACCCTATTATGGCGATCCCAAAAAATTATGGCGACCCCACCATCTACAGGAACTATTACAAAGCCCAGGCTGGATACGCCCTTCCTGGATATCATGGGGCCCCCGTGATGTACGGGGCGGGTGTGGGTGGAATATTTCGTAGCCTCTTTCGAAAAGCCGTACCGCTTTTGAGGAGAGGGCTAGAGATTATTAAACCCCACGTAAAAACCGCCGCTCAAAACATAGCTAAAGATGTGGTAGGTCATGTCTCCCGGGCTGTTCTGGAGAAGGTGGGGAATACAGCTTCACAGGAAGGCTCGGGGCTGATGTACATTAAAAGGAGGAAGAGAAAGAGAAATACGTCATACCCGCGACGCACAGGTCCCCCGAAACCCTTTAAAAGAAGGGCTTTGACACGCAGGGCCGGCCATAAGCGAAAGTCCAAGAGGAAGCCTGGGCGAAAGAGGAGACGCGCTCTGCCTGGTAAAAGAGACATATTTTAATCAACATGGCTTTTGTTCACTGCGGGTCTGAAGAGTGCACCAAATCCGAACTAGACTTGTTTCAAATAGCCCCTACGCAGACCAGCATCGAGAAAAGCATCTACATCGAGGTGCCGCCTCTATCGGCCATTACGGAGTCTGCCCCCATTGACTTTTTTATAGCAGGGAATGGCATAGATTATATGGATTTAAACAACACGCTGCTGTACCTGTGTTGCAAGATTGTAAAAGGAGACGGAACTGAACTCGCCGCGGATGCTGAAGTGGGTCTGGTGAATTACCCCGTGGCCTCTATTTTCAGTCAGTTGGATGTCACGCTGGGAGACCGCCTCATAAGCCAAAGCAACAACTGCTACCCTTACAGGGCCTTTATAGAATCGGTGCTCAATTACAGCGACGACACCCTCGCCACGCAATTTTCCGCCGGCCTGTTTTACAAAGACACTGCTGGACAACATGAAGAAACAGAGTTGGATGGAGAGAATCTAGGGTTTGTGAGGCGTGCAAAGCTGACGGCCGGGAGCAGAACGGTAGAGCTGCTGGGCCATTTACATAGCGACCTGTTTTTTCAAGAAAAACTTTTGTTAAACGGAGTGGATGTGAAAATTAAACTGACGCGCAGTAAAGACGCTTTCTGTTTAATGGGCAGTGCAGCTGAAGGCTTTAAACTGCGCATTGTATCAGCGTCCCTTTTTGTGAAGAAAGTACGGGTGGCCCCGGGAGTCCGTCTGGGGCACGCGGAGGCCCTGCTTACCGCTAATGCTAAATACCCCGTGGACCGTGTGGGAATGAAAGTGTTTAGCATCCCCGCGGGCAGCAGGGTCAGTAACCAGGAGAACCTGTTCTTGGGACAGTTACCCAAAATGCTTGTCCTAGGGTTTGTGGATAACGATGCCTTTAGCGGAAGTTACGCTAAAAATCCCTTTCATTTTAAACATTATGATATTAATTTTGTGGCCTTGTATGTGGATGGTGAACAGATACCGACCAAGCCTCTGCAACCGGACTTTGACGCAGGACGCTGCGTGAGAGAATACATGAATTTGGTACAGACAGCTGGTAAACACATGAAAGATCGTTCTCTGTTAATCGACCGTGAGGAGTTTGCACAGGGTTACACCTTGTTTGCCTTTGACCTGTCTCCCGACCAGGAATGCGCTGATCACTATTCCCTGATTAAAACCGGGAACCTGAGAGCAGAAATACGTTTTGGGAAGGCTTTAACAGTTACCGTCAATATGATTGTTTATGGGGTTTTTGACAATGTCATAGAAATAAATCAGAGGAGAAACGTTCTGTTTGACTACATGTGAACATGGACACCGTGCAGCTCTCACGTGTCTTATCAACGGACCCTTACACGAAAAAGAATTTCTTAGATGTGTTCCCTTGCGATTGGCTCCCAGGAGGCAAGCTGTCTCAGAGACCCCTAGGCTTGGTGGTGAACACGCATCCACACAACCAACCGGGTGAACACTGGCTCGCCTTGTATCTGGCGGAGCGTAACCGTGGAGAGTTTTTTGACTCATATGGGCACCCCCCGAACAGTGTGTTGTTTCCTAAAAGCATTATGAAATTTTTAAACAAAAATGCCACAGACATGGTGTTTCACAATAGACAATTACAAGACCCCCGCTCCGTTGCCTGCGGCTATCACTGCGTGTTTTTCTTACATCATCGTAGCAAGGGTTTATCTTTTGATCGGATTTTAAATTTGTATTCTAACGACTTAGTGCAAAACGACCGGATGGTGATGAATTTTGTAAAAAGTAAATTTAAATTCTTGGGCATGCCTAGCCTTGCTCAAAACATGTTTCAACAAGCCCAGACATGTGTATCTTGCAATGATTTTCATAGCCATGTTACCCAATAAAGCACCCCAGGTGAGGGGTTTAAAGACAAATGATGTTTGGTGTGTTTTTTTTTTTGTTTGTTTGTTTGTTTTTTAAAAAACCAATTGAGGAAAAAGTACACAGATTTTTTTTTTAAAATTATAGAAATGTTTTATTTAAAGCAAAACATTACCAGTTTTTTAAATTTAGAATGTGAAAAATGTTACACATTGAGCCATTCGGCTCTTTTAGCCAATTTTCGTTTTTTAGACGGCAAAAAAGGGGTCATGGTTTCTCGATCCACCCCGGTGTCAGCAGCCGAGGCCTTGAGGCGTTCCAAAAGTTCTCTGTTGGCCGCATTGCCCATGACGGAAGATGGTACGTTCAGTTCCGCCATGGCATTCATAAACACATCCCAACCTTTAGGTACATGTCTGCTAGGAACAGAGCGAGTCTGGGTGACGGCCCTGACTAAGTCGAGCATGTTAGAACCATTAACCACAGAACCTTTGTACACAAAAGACCCTTTATCGTTCCATGAAGAGAGATTTTTATCCTGGCCCAGCTTATTTAGCAAGACTATTGCATTTTTCTTATAACGCTTATTTACGTTATCCAACACCTCCTGAGCAACAGAGTCTGAGTTCTTTGGTGTTTCTGGGAGTTTGGCAGTCACACTTTGTTCCTGTTCCGGTAGAAACAGACTTATTTTCCCTTTATCCGCATCACTCTGCTTCACGTACATTAGGTACCTTTGAAGCACGGCGCTGTAAAGTTTAGCCTTTTCATATTCAGCCAAGTCAGTTCTTTGAAGCAGAGCGATGCGGATAAAGGGAAAATAAGTCTGTTTCTACCGGAACAGGAACAAAGTGTGACTGCCAAACCCCCAGAAACACCAAAGAACTCAGACTCTGTTGCTCAGGAGGTGTTGGATAACGTAAATAAGCGTTATAAGAAAAATGCAATAGTCTTGCTAAATAAGCTGGGCCAGGATAAAAATCTCTCTTCATGGAACGATAAAGGGTCTTTTGTGTACAAAGGTTCTGTGGTTAATGGTTCTAACATGCTCGACTTAGTCAGGGCCGTCACCCAGACTCGCTCTGTTCCTAGCAGACATGTACCTAAAGGTTGGGATGTGTTTATGAATGCCATGGCGGAACTGAACGTACCATCTTCCGTCATGGGCAATGCGGCCAACAGAGAACTTTTGGAACGCCTCAAGGCCTCGGCTGCTGACACCGGGGTGGATCGAGAAACCATGACCCCTTTTTTGCCGTCTAAAAAACGAAAATTGGCTAAAAGAGCCGAATGGCTCAATGTGTAACATTTTTCACATTCTAAATTTAAAAAACTGGTAATGTTTTGCTTTAAATAAAACATTTCTATAATTTTAAAAAAAAAATCTGTGTACTTTTTCCTCAATTGGTTTTTTAAAAAACAAACAAACAAACAAAAAAAAAAACACACCAAACATCATTTGTCTTTAAACCCCTCACCTGGGGTGCTTTATTGGGTAACATGGCTATGAAAATCATTGCAAGATACACATGTCTGGGCTTGTTGAAACATGTTTTGAGCAAGGCTAGGCATGCCCAAGAATTTAAATTTACTTTTTACAAAATTCATCACCATCCGGTCGTTTTGCACTAAGTCGTTAGAATACAAATTTAAAATCCGATCAAAAGATAAACCCTTGCTACGATGATGTAAGAAAAACACGCAGTGATAGCCGCAGGCAACGGAGCGGGGGTCTTGTAATTGTCTATTGTGAAACACCATGTCTGTGGCATTTTTGTTTAAAAATTTCATAATGCTTTTAGGAAACAACACACTGTTCGGGGGGTGCCCATATGAGTCAAAAAACTCTCCACGGTTACGCTCCGCCAGATACAAGGCGAGCCAGTGTTCACCCGGTTGGTTGTGTGGATGCGTGTTCACCACCAAGCCTAGGGGTCTCTGAGACAGCTTGCCTCCTGGGAGCCAATCGCAAGGGAACACATCTAAGAAATTCTTTTTCGTGTAAGGGTCCGTTGATAAGACACGTGAGAGCTGCACGGTGTCCATGTTCACATGTAGTCAAACAGAACGTTTCTCCTCTGATTTATTTCTATGACATTGTCAAAAACCCCATAAACAATCATATTGACGGTAACTGTTAAAGCCTTCCCAAAACGTATTTCTGCTCTCAGGTTCCCGGTTTTAATCAGGGAATAGTGATCAGCGCATTCCTGGTCGGGAGACAGGTCAAAGGCAAACAAGGTGTAACCCTGTGCAAACTCCTCACGGTCGATTAACAGAGAACGATCTTTCATGTGTTTACCAGCTGTCTGTACCAAATTCATGTATTCTCTCACGCAGCGTCCTGCGTCAAAGTCCGGTTGCAGAGGCTTGGTCGGTATCTGTTCACCATCCACATACAAGGCCACAAAATTAATATCATAATGTTTAAAATGAAAGGGATTTTTAGCGTAACTTCCGCTAAAGGCATCGTTATCCACAAACCCTAGGACAAGCATTTTGGGTAACTGTCCCAAGAACAGGTTCTCCTGGTTACTGACCCTGCTGCCCGCGGGGATGCTAAACACTTTCATTCCCACACGGTCCACGGGGTATTTAGCATTAGCGGTAAGCAGGGCCTCCGCGTGCCCCAGACGGACTCCCGGGGCCACCCGTACTTTCTTCACAAAAAGGGACGCTGATACAATGCGCAGTTTAAAGCCTTCAGCTGCACTGCCCATTAAACAGAAAGCGTCTTTACTGCGCGTCAGTTTAATTTTCACATCCACTCCGTTTAACAAAAGTTTTTCTTGAAAAAACAGGTCGCTATGTAAATGGCCCAGCAGCTCTACCGTTCTGCTCCCGGCCGTCAGCTTTGCACGCCTCACAAACCCTAGATTCTCTCCATCCAACTCTGTTTCTTCATGTTGTCCAGCAGTGTCTTTGTAAAACAGGCCGGCGGAAAATTGCGTGGCGAGGGTGTCGTCGCTGTAATTGAGCACCGATTCTATAAAGGCCCTGTAAGGGTAGCAGTTGTTGCTTTGGCTTATGAGGCGGTCTCCCAGCGTGACATCCAACTGACTGAAAATAGAGGCCACGGGGTAATTCACCAGACCCACTTCAGCATCCGCGGCGAGTTCAGTTCCGTCTCCTTTTACAATCTTGCAACACAGGTACAGCAGCGTGTTGTTTAAATCCATATAATCTATGCCATTCCCTGCTATAAAAAAGTCAATGGGGGCAGACTCCGTAATGGCCGATAGAGGCGGCACCTCGATGTAGATGCTTTTCTCGATGCTGGTCTGCGTAGGGGCTATTTGAAACAAGTCTAGTTCGGATTTGGTGCACTCTTCAGACCCGCAGTGAACAAAAGCCATGTTGATTAAAATATGTCTCTTTTACCAGGCAGAGCGCGTCTCCTCTTTCGCCCAGGCTTCCTCTTGGACTTTCGCTTATGGCCGGCCCTGCGTGTCAAAGCCCTTCTTTTAAAGGGTTTCGGGGGACCTGTGCGTCGCGGGTATGACGTATTTCTCTTTCTCTTCCTCCTTTTAATGTACATCAGCCCCGAGCCTTCCTGTGAAGCTGTATTCCCCACCTTCTCCAGAACAGCCCGGGAGACATGACCTACCACATCTTTAGCTATGTTTTGAGTGGCGGTTTTTACGTGGGGTTTAATAATCTCTAGCCCTCTCCTCAAAAGCGGTACGGCTTTTCGAAAGAGGCTACGAAATATTCCACCCACACCCGCCCCGTACATCACGGGGGCCCCATGATATCCAGGAAGGGCGTATCCAGCCTGGGCTTTGTAATAGTTCCTGTAGATGGTGGGGTCGCCATAATTTTTTGGGATCGCCATAATAGGGTTTTGCTTTTTTTTTTTTTTTAGAAACCTCGCTCTCTCCGCGGCCGCAGATGCAGCTTGACGATCACCTTGCCGAAGCGAAATGAGACATCTCTGTTCTGATCTGTCTTTATTTCAATGGTGATGGTGTCGATGTGGTGTTTACTGACAGGGACGTAATGAGGTTTGTCGTAGGTGATGGTAACAAACTCGTTGTTCCTTCCTCGGACAGGGACGCAGCGTAACAGGGGAACAGAGAAGTCCCCCACAAACTGGTGTTCTACAATATCCGTGTATACATACAAGGAGTTAAAACCTCCTGTGATGTCTGCCGAGAAGGGGAATTTTTGGACGTTGCGTTTGTGGCCCAAACCCAGAATGTTAGCTAGCTCCCCGTCAGTAGAAAACACGTACATAAAATCGGTAGATTTAAGTCTCACTTTTCTACCCACAGGATCGTAGTTCATGACCACCTCAGGCGGTCCGGGATGACGAGCCACGTTGCTGTTCATATGCTCCAGTAATTCGGGTATGGTCGAGTAATAACCTCGTCGTAGGATAAAATTCCACGTTGTAGCTCCAAAGGTGATTTCGAAAGGGGTGTCTTCGTTGATAGTATTCCAGCTGTGCGGGTATTGTATTTCCACTAACCCCACCTCCCAGGCACCCGGGAGATCCAAGGGCTTAATTAGCCGTATTGTAAAGTTCGAGATGGTGTTTTGGGGAAAAACTGCAGAGCTGGCATTGCTGGGCAAAGTAATGTAAAACCCGCCGTCGCTCATTTTTCTCTCTCTCTCTCTCTCTCTGTCCTTGCAGAAGGAATCTTTTTTGTTGTTGTTTATTTGTTTGTTTGTTCGTGTCTAGATGTCACAGAGTTGAGAAGCTTCCACCCAGCTGTTAAACTTATCAGGCCACCCCAACCATTTCACCAGTAGCTGCTTTTTTCTCCCTTTTCCTTTCTCTGCTAGAACTTTTTCAATCCTGTAAATCCTGTCTCGTTTGGGGTTTACTTTTTGTAATTCTTCAGGGTAAAAAGATCCAGTAACTGCCTCACCCTCGTAATCTTTTAAGCGGTATACAGGTCTCTGGCCCCTGGTAAAGGCTTCATCCACTATGAATATCTCATCGGTAAACGTCTGTTCATAACCTTTTTCAAAAGCGCCTTTGGTTTTAGATAGTCTCACGTGGTCACCTTTTCTAAAAGGGGCAACAACCGGTTTTATTTTAAATTCATCTCCGTAAACCGTTTTCCATACCTTCAGAGAATTTGAAGGGTTAACATCAATGGGTCTGGTACGTATAGTTCTGTGAACGCTCTGGTTGTAACTCTTTATAAAGTCAGGTAAGACGTCAATGTAGCGAAAGGTGTTATGGGCTGTAAAATATCTCCACATCCTAGTTTTTAAAGTTCTGTTAAATCGCTCCACAACCCCAGCTTTGACTTCATTATTGGTAACAAAATGGTGAACTCCATGCCGCTTTAACAATCCACTTAAAGGTTTGTTTAAAAATTCTTTCCCCCGATCGGTTTGTAATTTTTGAGGCACGCGACCTTCACTGAAAATAGCTTTAAAGGCCTTGGATACCTCACCACTCGTCTTGTCTTTTAGGCCTAAGGCCCAGGCATATTTGGATAGAATGTCTATCACTGTTAAGATGTACTTAAAACCGCTGTTGTGTTTGGAGAACCGGTGCATATCCACCAAATCTGCCTGCCACTGCGCATCCACCTCTGAAACAATGGTCTTGTTTCTTTTAAAACGTATTCGAGCCGGTTTGTGTAAAGTGTAAGCATCCTGGTCTGAAAGCCATGCTGTTACCTGTCTTCTGTTTAAAGTTTTACTATGCTTTCTGGCCGCTTGAAAAAGAGGGTTGACCCCGCCGAAGCTCC
Organism: Emys orbicularis; assembly: GCF_028017835.1. Taxonomy (NCBI): domain Eukaryota; kingdom Metazoa; phylum Chordata; order Testudines; family Emydidae; genus Emys; species Emys orbicularis. The sequence goes on along the minus strand of NC_088683.1, from coordinate 25,532,454 downwards.
CAACTTCCCCGGGGGCGTAATATATTTTCTTTAACAGCGCCGTCTGTGTAGACATGACTGTTACTGGTACCGTCTTTTACTACCACAAGTATGAAAGGGGACACATTCATATTGACACATTTAAATAAGTTTTATTAATCGCCTCGTTTAACACGACCTTTTACAGCCACCTGTAAAATGGATGCCATGACCCCCTACCCTAAGGGAGTCTCAGATGGTTCATTCTTCCATTTTGTCCTTTTCGGCTTGAGATCTGTGTCTCAGACATGAGCAAAAACAGCTGACGCAGGATATGTTTACTCCCACAGGGCTTCCAATGTGTAAGTTCTTAAAGGCCTCTAAAAAGGCATCGTCGACCTGTTGAGAAATTTTCAGAAAAGAAACCGTGTCAGCACCCCCACTGCTTGTTTTTTAATTTACGCAACCCCCGGTTCCTAACCCATTACCCACCCCTAATCGACCGCCGCTTCTTAAGCATTCATTTACCTGAGCGCCGTCTTTTCCGTTCGCTTTGTCCGCCGGTGCCTCCCCTGAGCCGCAATCGCCTTCCACCTCTGAGGGGGTGGACAAAGAGAGGCCGTCACGCTCATCGGGCTGCCTCACAAGGGTTTCGGGGTCGGGTTCCGACGTATCCATCAATGGCTGGGTCAAAGGGTCCTCCTTGGAACTGTCGCTGATGTAACGCCTGCTCCACACAAGGTCAAAGACGGTTGGGGCTAAAACAAAGTCCGAAGTTCTCACGGGGGTGGTGAAGGAGTCCATGTTTCCTCTCAGCAGCCTTTCCGCGCTTTCGAAAACACGTGTCCTTGGTAAGAGATGGCCGCCTCCTCTGTCTGGCGCTGGGATTTATGGGGTAATGGTGCTGCACTCTGATTGGCGGAGGGCCTTGGGAGGCGTTCTTAGTGGGGTCACACGACTCCCTTCCGGAGGGGTCACCCCAACCCAGAAGTCACCCTGGTTGGTCAAAATCTCCTCTCGGGGAGGTCCTGTCGGGACGAAACCCCTCCTGATTGGTAGAGGGTGGTGGGGGGAGTTCTTAGAGGGGTCACACGACCCACGTCCGGACGGGTCACCCCCGCCCCAGAAGTCACCCTGATTGGTCAAAATCTCCTCTCAGGGAGGTCCTTTCGGCACAAAACCCCTCCTGATTGGTAGAGGGTGGTGGGGGGAGTTCTTAGAGGGGTCACACGACCCACTTCCGGATGGGTCACCCCGCCCCGGAAGTCACCCTGATTGGTCAAAATCTCCTCTCGGGGCGGTCCTATCGGGACGAAACCCCTCCTGATTGGTAGAGGGTGGTGGGGGGAGTTCTTAGAGGGGTCACATGACACACCTTGCTTCCGGTCAGGTGGCACCTTGACCCCAGAAGTAATACCCCCACGGGGTGGGACTTCCGGTGACAGGTGGGAGGGACCAAGGGGTCAAGGGGCGGGGTTTAAGGGGTCAAGGGGCGGGGTTAGGGTTTGATTGATGGTAGGGCCCTTATACTACTAAGGACTAAAAGAAGGATGTGCATGCTCAGCTGCTGACATACTCTAATTCAGGGGTTTGTTTGGTTGCAGCTACTTTGCTGGATTAATTGTCATGTTCAAACTTCAGACCATAGTTTCTGGCAGTTCTTTGTAAACATAAGTCCGTTTTCATGTACAATGTAATTAGGATGCACATTTGAGTAAAACTGGCTTTGCATCAAAAACATAGAAACCTGGCTTTTTGCATGTTCTCCAACATTAACCTTTGTTGGAAAAGAAATTTGGGAAGGGAGAGTGGGTTTAGAAAGGAAATTGTGAACATTTTCATTGAAACTACCATGCCATGAACATTCTGAATTTTGCATCACTCTGCTCCAGAAGGTGGCTATAAAAAAAAATTACATTCAGGTACTGGGAAGGCTCACATCTGTTGCAAATGCTGCATTGAGGTTTACTTACTCTTATAGAGAAGAGAGGATGAAATACCTACGCTAGTGCTGGTATGATACTGAAGCATTCTGTGTTTAGGGCTCAAGACAAAGCCCATTAAAATATTTCTACTTACTTCAGTGGGCTTTGGAACAAGCGCAGTTTCCAGTACTTTGGCAATATTGCAAACACGAATCCTCCTTTTGAAAACTGGCCAGGTTCCTAGTCTGTGCTGTTACACCTTCCATGTGTGCATTAAGTGGCTTGTAAAATTCTTGGGACGATTTCCAGACGATATGTCCAGTAGCTAAGGCACTATCCTAGGACTTGGGAAACCTGGGCTCAATTCCCTGCTCCACCACAGACTTCCTGTGTGACCTTGGGCAAGTCACTTAGCTTCCTTATGCCTCAGTTCCCCCTCTATATAAAGGTGATAATAGCACATCCCTACCTCACAGGGGTAGTAGTGGGTAATTAAAGATTGTGAAGTGCTTTGAGATCTGATGAAAAAGCACTATATCAGAGTTCGCTATTAGCCTGATCTTTTGCTGGCATTTCAAGAAATAATTCAGTTTTGTTTCAAATGGTTAAATTCACAAGCAAAAATAACTGGCAAAAGCTAGAAAAAATATAGATTGCTTAGCAACATAACTGGTTCTCTGATTGTAACTCTGCAAAGTCACTCCATAGGAATCACGTGTCTGGACATATGGCCATGGGGTCTTTATTAATAATAGCAACCGTCTTGGTTCCCTCAGTTAGTAGAGTATTGGTCTAACTGCCACACTCCTCTGACCAGCCTTTAATTCCTCTCTACCTACAGAAGCTCTTGAAATGGAGATCTTAGGCCAATCAGAAGGGAAGGTCAGTGTGGCTCTGAGGAGAACGCACCTGAGAAGCAAAAGTTACTTTAGTTAAGTAACCCCTTTTCCCTTCTTTCATGTTGCTGCCACACAGCCACTTCACAGGAGACTGGCTAGCAGTGACCTCCTGATCTTGCCTCCCATACCCACTGTACTCCATATTTTCTATCACTGTTGACATCATCATAGTCCTTTCTCTCATTTTATTTAGGAAGGAACAATCAGTTGCACACATTTACAATGCTTCAGCAAAGTGAAGAGCCCTTTAGTTGAAGAAATGTTATGGGACAATGAGTGGTACAGGACAGTGATAATATGCTCACCACGTGAAATGTGTTTTACCACAAAATAGTGACACAAATGACTTTGCTTATCTGGTGATGGCTAAAGTGCATATTTATTGTTTCTAGAGGAAATAATGGACAGTGCTAATGGAATGCTTTTATTTGCAATTCAATACCTGTGAAATGGTAATTATACCCAGCCCTCATTATGGAGGGAGATTAGAAGGAGATTTTTTCTTGCTAGAGATGAGTGAAGCTGGATGTCTCAGATCCCTCTTGGGTTGAGATGTGACTTCCTCACAATATTAGTCTTTTAGAATCATAGAATATCAGAGTTGGTGGGGACCTCAGGAGGTCATCTAGTGAGTCCAACCCCCTGCTCAAAGCAGGACCAATCCCCAGACAGATTTTTGCCCCAGATCCCCAAATGGCCCCCCTCAAGGATTGAGCTCACAATCCTGAGTTTAGCAAGCCAATGCTCAAACCACTGAGCTATCCCTCTCCTGAGGTTTAGGCCACCTTGATCATTTAAAACAAAAACAAAAACAAAAAAACTGGTGCTCAGAGAAAGTTTGATTCTGATTCTCCTCTGAATTAAAGAACTCAACCATATGCATCCTGCTAGTGTAAAACTGGTGCAAGTGAGAGATGGATCAGACCCATAGATCCAAATACTGGAATATGCCCAGAACATACATAACCCCCAAACTTCTATATACATGCTGCAAAAACTGTCCGTTATAGCTAGTCAGTAATTTTGTCAAAACTGATTCCCCATCTGGACTACATCTCCCATAATACACCATTGGTAGGAACTCCCATACTGCACTGTGGTGGCTCAGTAATAAAGAGGGGAGCCTGTGCTGCATCCTGGGATATTTAACCCAGCCGATAGAGGAGATGGGGGAAGGAGGTATGTGAACTACAACTCCCAGGAGATAATACGATGGCATTTCCAAATAAAATTTTTCAGTTTTCTTTCTGCTGAAGTTGGGGGTCCCCCCCCAACTGACATTTTTCTGACCAGTTCTTGTGTTAAGTCCATCATGTGACCAAGGCCAGCCCCAGATACAGCCAAATGATCTGTGAATATGAGCAGGATGGGATTCTGTGCAATGGCTGCAACATGTAGCAATAACTGGTCAGAATATTTTGCATGGTTTTTAAATTATTATTTTTACCAAAACCCAAGTCATTTTGGTTGAAGGTTCTCTTTTCTTTTTTTTTAAATGGAAAAACCCAACTCTGTCCCCTCCCCACCCCTTCTCCTGTTTTTATCCGATTGGAGGAAGGAAAAAAAACCAAAACAAACCAGAAACTTTCCTCCCACTTTCTCATCTTCTTTACTTTTCCCCCCTAAAGGAGCAGGGGAACAAAAAGATGTGTTTTCCCCCGAATCAAAACATTTTCAAAATTCTCATTTCAAAATTGTCATTTTTAAATGAAAATGTTAAATCCCTTAAGTCCTGCAATTCTGTGAAATATACTTAGAATTTTTCACCAAGCTTTGCTTAGTATTTCAGGAGTCAGGTTTATCAGCAGAGAAAGAACAGTAATTTATCAACCAGAAGCAAGTCTATTGTGATTGATATGGGTAATCATCATTCTACAGCTTGGTGTTTGTTGGTTCTGAAATCTCCATTCATTTAGAGTAGTTATCAATTAAAAGTAAATGTTTGTCAAATTCAAATAAGTATCTCGTTACTGTCGCTGTTGCCATCTTCCCTCTGGGATTTCAGAACTCAGCACTGGCTTTTCTTTCTGCTCTTTGAAAGTGACTGTGTGTATTACAATGAACTACTGCATCTGTTAGTAGAGCACTCAATTTAGGCTAGTAGAAAATCTCTTGGCCTTTGCTTTAATTTTTCACTATCTTAATGACTACTATGCATTTTAGGCCGCAAATCAGCAAGATAGTTAAACAAATGCCTAATCTTAAGCATCTGAATAGTCCCTCTGAAATAAACACTGAGTTAGATAGTGCTTAAATACCTTGCTGAAATTTTTAGGGAGCATTTTTCCCTCAGTGCAACTGGCACAGTAAGTCTTTTTAATAAAATGTTCCTCACTGATGTAGGGTCTAATTCTTCTCTTTAAGGATATCCTTTTAAAACGCTTAATTTCAGCTTGTACAAACTGGGTCTCACTGTTATTTTAAATCCTAATTTGAAGCAGTAATAGGCATATATCTCATTACATGATTTTCATATCAGCTTTTGGATGTCACTACTACTCTGCTAAGGTATCTTCTTCATATACTAACCTGCATATTTCATCTACTACTTTATATTTCACAGAGAATATATCTTTCCCAGCTGGAGCAAGACAGGTTTTTAAATACATTTTCAAATGGTTTGTGATCAGTCTTTATATGTAATAGTTTGATCTTTCCTCAAATACACAGTAAAGCTGAGTGACTAAAGCCAGAGTGTGTGTGTGGACCCCCACCCCGCATGGCAGAGCTTAAGAAAACTAAAACAATGACTAGCATGTACTTTTCAATCTGAGTGGTAGATTTCTTTGTTTTATTTGTGGGTGTGTATTCAAATGTATCTGGCTACTTTTCCTGTATAAGTCAACTTGCACTTAGTCCTTTGGAAGATGCATCTACCACCATCTACTGCAGTGTTGGCCCTGTCAACACTGGTTCTCCACTTGTGAGGTACTCCCTTCTCTTGTCATTATATAATGCCTGCATCTGTAAATTTCACTCCATGCATCTGAAGAAGTGAGGGGTTTTTTACCCACGAAAGCTTATCCCCAAATAAATCTGTTAGTCTTTAAGGTGCCACCGGACTCCTTGTTGTTTTTGTGAATACAGACTAACACGGCTACCCAGATACCTACTACCAGTGTAAGTGGCTTAGTTAAAGCATATTACTTTAAAACTTAGATTGGTGATTAGTGCTTTTCAGTGCTGAGATGTTTGTTTCTATTTGTCTTTCCAATGTAATTTTGCTCCATAAGGGCTTATTGATCTCAGATTTGTAATGAGGTTGGCAAATACTTTACCATCATTTTAAATTCATTTTCTATTGTGCAGTGGATAATTCAACTATTCTGTTTTATTTGAAACAGCAGCTAAGCTATCTTGGCTCCATTTATGTCCAATATAGATAACTTTTGCAAGTAAGAGGCATCTACTTTTCAAACTACAGTGTAAGTATTTCTCTTCCTCGGAAAAACTTACCTTACCTTAAAACCTAGCCCTTAGGTATTTAGGTACTGTGACGATGTGGTTCTGGCGGAACCCAACTGAGAGTGCCAACTCAGGACAAATTGCTCAAACAGGGCAGTTACAGCCCAAGGCTGGGGTTTTTCCACCTCTAAGGCACACCAAACCAGCCAGACTAAGAGGACTTCGGTCTCACCCCACTGGCTAACCGCAAGTCTCACAAGCAATCTCCTTAGGCACTCCAGTTTCCCAGTATCACCACCAGTGCCACTCGTTATGGGGACAAATGGTTATGAAAACCAAGACCCCAGTAAAAGAAAAAGGTTCTCCTGATCCCAAAGGACCAAGCCCCAGACCCAGGTCAATATACAAATCAGATCTTACCCACAAATCACGCTGTTGCCAATCCTTTAGAATCTAAAATCTAAAGATTTATTGATAAAAGGAAGAAGATAGAGATGAGAGCTAGAATTGGTTAAATGGAATCAATTACATACAGTAATGGCAAAGTTCTTGGTTCAGGCTTGCAGCAGCGATAGAATAAACTGCAGGTTCAAATCAAGTCTCTGGAATACATCCCCCGCTGGGATGGGTCCTCAGTCCTTTGTTCAGAGCTTCAGCTTGTAGCAAAGTTCCTCCAGAGGTATGAAGCAGGATTGAAGACAAGATGGAGATGAGGCATCCTCCTTATATAGTCTTTTCCAGGTGTAAGAACACCTCTTTGTCCTTACTGTGGAAAATTACAGCAAAATGGAGCCTGGAGTCACATGGGCCAGTCCCTGCATACTTTGCTGAGTCTCAAGGCATATTTGCCTTCTCTCAATGGGTCCATTGTATAGCTGATGGTCCTTAATGTGCCATCAAGCAGGCTAGGCAGAGCTAACACCAGCTTGTCTGGGATGTCACCCAGCAGCATAGCATAAGTTTGAAATACAGACAGTATAGAGCCAATATTCATAACTTCAACTACAAAATTGATACACACATATAGACAGCATAATTATAACCAGTAAACCATAACCTTGTCTAAGACACCCCATTTGACCCCCTTTATACAAGATTTTGGTGCCACTACAGAACCTTGGTTGCAACAATGATCTATATGGTTCCAGATTATAGCAATAACGTCACACCCCCAACGCAAAATTGATGCAGGAAGGGATGACACAAACATCACTGACTGCATCCCAAGAGCTCCCCCATCCTTGGGTTTGTCTCACTACAGCTAGTATTGGGGTTAGAAGCCATATCAGAGTATAACAGAAATGGTTTATCAAAATTATGTTCAACAACATGATTGAACCTCTTTACAAACTCAAGGTAAAACTTGGTTAGAACAATAGTGGATTGGATCTGCTCTTGCAGCATGGTTCCTGTATGTCTCATGTGATCTTGCCAAGAGCTAAAGAAAACAGCTACTTTATCCATACAAGCTCTGGCAAATGTTTGGAACCCAATTAACATTAAATCAATGTAGATATTAATGATGTTCATAGTACAGGAATCTTGGCATTTAGCCGTGAAAGCAATATGGTAGTGTGCCTCAGTTTCCCTTTTCATACAGCACATTAGGTCTGGAATGTCTTTTCTCCTGTGAAAAGTTCCAATACTGTTTACAGGCATCAACTGTGAAACATCAGTATAACAAGGCCTTTTAACATAAAGTGTGTTCTCATGTATTCCTTTTAACATGTCCAAGGGATTTTCCAAAAGATTAGGAACATTGTACATTCTTACAGTTCTTGGTAATAGCAACACATTAGTTACAAAATCACCATTAGCATTAACAACAAATCCATTGCAAGTGTCCATCTACCATCATGGTTGTCATGCCACACCTTTGGCTCAATACCATTGGAGTTTGGGCATTTTAGGGTTAACCTGTTGCTTCCCTTTGCAAAATTCAGTTTTCTCTTTCCTCCTTGTCCTGCAGGATCAAACCCTGATTTCTCTTGCTTAACAGAATTCACTGGCTGATGGGGTGGGCTCTCTGTGCTAACAGCTATTAGCAAGTCCTTCCTCTCCCAGCCAGACAAGTAATTTGCATTACCACAGACAGGAGCCAGTCCACCAGTTTTCATATCCTTAACTGCTATCATTTCCAAGGCTGGACTCTGTCTTAAAGAGATACCACACAAATCCAAAGAGTCTGAGGGTGAGAGTTTGCTTGCTCTCCCCTGCATCCTCAAGCATTCGGCCATAAGACTGTTCTGCTTTGAAACACCAATAACCAAATCTGTCCTCAGACCCTGAGGCACAGACTGCTCACTTAACGAATTAGCATGGAGACAGTCCTGTCCCAACACCATTGTCTTCCCAACAAGCTGGCCACACACAGCCACTTGGTTATAGGGCTGCTTAACTTTCTTAACAGCTCTTACTCCATCTGAGACCTTCTCAAAGCTACCCACACTGGATCTTTCAAAAGGAAAGTCAGTGGATCCATTCACAACAGAAAATTTCTGGCTGTTAGGAACTGAAACTTCCTTGATTAATTTCAGAGTAGCAGCCGTGTTAGTCTGTATCCGCAAAAATAACAGGAGTACTTGTGGCACCTTAGAGACTAACAAATTTATTAGAGCATAAGCTTTCGTGGGCTACAACCCACTTCTTCGGATGCATAAAGAGTGAACCATATATTGAGGAGATATATATACACACACATAACCTCAGCCTAGATCAATCCACACAAGCGGTCCATTTCCTGGACACTACTGTGCTAATAAGCGATGGTCACATAAATACCACCCTGTACCGGAAACCTACTGACCGCTACACTTACCTACATGCCTCCAGCTTCCATCCAGGACACACCACACGATCCATTGTCTACAGCCAAGCTCTAAGATATAACCGCATTTGCTCCAATCCCTCAGATAGAGACAAGCACCTACAAGATCTCTATCAAGCATTCTTAAAACTACAATACCCACCTGCTGAAGTGAAAAAACAGATTGACAGAGCCAGACGAGTACCCAGAAGTCACCTCCTACAAGACCGGGCCAACAAAGAAAATAACAGAACACCACTAGCTGTCACCTTCAGCCCCCAACTAAAACCTCTCCAGCGCATCATCAGAGATCTACAACCTATCCTGAAAGATGATCCTTTACTCTCACAGATCTTGGGAGACAGACCTGTCCTCGCTTACAGACAACCCCCCAACCTAAAGCAAATACTCACCAGCAACCACACATCACTGAACAAAAACACTGACCCAGGAACCTATCCTTGTAACAAAGCCCGATGCCAACTCTGTCCACATATCTATTCAAGTGACACCATCATAGGGCCTAATCACATCAGCTATACCATCAGTGGCTCGTTCACCTGCACATCTACCAATGTGATATATGCCATCATGTGCCAGCAATGCCCCTCTGCCATGTACATTGGCCAAACCGGACAGTCTCTACGCAAAAGAATTAATGGACACAAATCTGACATCAGGAATCATAATACTCAAAAACCAGTGGGAGAACACTTTAACCTGTCTGGCCATTCTTTGACAGACCTGCGGGTGGCTATCTTAAAACAGAAAAACTTCAAAAACAGACTCCAACGAGAGACTGCTGAGCTGGAATTGATATGCAAACTAGACACAATCAACTCAGGGCTAAATAGGGATTGGGAATGGCTGAGCCATTACAAACATTGAATCTATCTCCCCTTGTAAGTATTTTCACACTTGCTTCTTATCAAACTGTCTGTACTGAACCATCTTGATTATCACTTCAAAAGTTTTTTTTCTCTTACTTAATTGGCCTCTCAGAGTTGGTAAGACAACTCCCACCTGTTCATGCTCTCTGTATGTGTGTGTATATATATCTCCTCAATATATGGTTCACTCTTTATGCATCCGAAGAAGTGGGTTGTAGCCCACGAAAGCTTATGCTCTAATAAATTTGTTAGTCTCTAAGGTGCCACAAGTACTCCTGTTATTTTTCCTTGATTAAATCACTCTCACACCCTTCAGTTGCAGGGAACTGCTTGCACAGATTACCATGAGGATTCCTTTCCCCAGGAGCTTTTCTAAGCAGCAAATCACCCCTCACAGAAATTTTGCCCTTACCCTCTTCACCTAGGGATTGCTCTAAAGGAACACTTCCCTGAGCAACAACAGACTTTTTCTGGGTCTTACTTACATCCAGGATCACCTTTGGCCCATCAGGCAGATTTCTACACAATCCCCTTTCAGGCCAACCCATAGACTTCCTAGATAAAAGGTTAGAAACATTTCCCTTCCCTTTGCCACACACAAGTTCAGGAATCTTTTCCTTCTTGCTACAAGTTTCCACACCATCAGTAGGTAACACAACCAAATCACCTTCATGCTCTCCTTGTGCCCTGGCTAGGGTATTACCCTGATTAGACAGAGTTGTTACACCCTTTACCAACCACACACTAGCAATAGGCAAAATATAAGCACCAGAATTGTCTGGTCTCTGGGATTTTGCTAAGACACTAACTGGATGCAACTTAGTTACAGTGCCATTCTCCCCAGCAGACACAGACTTAGGACCATTCCCTTCCTGGGCTTTAGTTGAATTCAGAACCAACTCTGAGACAACTGCACTATTCTCAACCATCACAGGCTGAAAGGCACCCTCTGTCTGCTCCACAGACAAAGAAGAGCTGGAGAAACCTTCCCCTTTACCAGACACACAGCTCGGGATCTCATTTCCCTTGTCCCAGCACACAGGGCTGTTCACAGACAACTGCTTGGAGACTGAGGTAGCTTCCTCCATAGGCAAGTCAATACCCCTGACAGATACAGGCACATTTCCTTCACTATCAGTATTCTCCACACAGGAAACAGGTAAGGTATAGGGACATTCATCTTCCACTATCCCTGCCTTCCCAAACTGCTGACTAGACAAAGCCATCAGCTCACAAGGCTGCCTTGGCTCCTCCAAACTTTTCCTGCCTTCCTCTCCTTTGTCCCAGCACACAGGGCTGATTACAGACAAAGACTGGGAGAGTGGGGCAGCTTCCTTACCAGGCACCTTGCCACTCCCAACAGATAAACTGCTCTTCTTACTACACTGAGCCACGGCCAGCAAATCACAGTTACCCTTTTCAGGTTCACTTTTACAAGCTGTACTAGCCACCAATGCATCACCCATCAAAAATCCACCCTTTCCTTCCTCAGTTAGGGCTTCCACCTGACCATCCACTTTCATCTGCTCCAGAGAAACATTTTCCTGCCCAATAAGATTTTGCTGCTCTTGATTTAACTCCAGATTCACTTCTGAGACATTAGACCGACATTCAGAAACTTCATTTACAGACAAATAGCTCTTCTCAGACAAACCTTTGGAGCAACCCTCCCCAGGCAAATCATTGCCCACAATAGACAGAGGTTTAAGATCATTCCTGTCCTGTGACTGACTACCTGGACTGAACAAAGCTTTAACATTTTCCCCAATCAAAAGATCCTTAGGCAATAACTTCCTTACGCCAGCTATAACCTCATGCTTAGCACCATTCCATCCAAGGTGGATTCTGGCTAAAGGCACACTTACAGTAAACTCATAGAGGACTACAACATTCACACTCTGATTTGGTAAATAATCTTCCTCTTTGACAAGATCTGCTTTAACAAGAGTGATGTTAGAAGCCATAATTTGCCCTAAACAGCTTTCACCATTGACTTTTACATTCTCTGTGAATATTTCACTACCACTCCCATACAGAGCATTGGCACAAGTTATGGAGCCACCCTCTACTGAACACACAGTAAAAGCATTTACATAAAAGGTGGCAGTATTGGGGTACATTTGGTTACACCCAGACAACTGCTCAGAGCTATACAACATACCAACATTGTTATAAACTGGACTTTCAAGAGGATACAATTTCTGCTTTTCTTCCCTTGCTTTTTTGACTTGGAGCTGAAATCTTTGCACTTTTGCCTCAGCTTCTAGTTCCTGCAATCGAATTTCTGCCAGTCTTTGTTCATGCTCAAGTTGCAGTTTACTTGCTGCCTTTTGCATTCCAATTGCTTCTGCAGCTTCTGTGGCATCTCCTGCCTTCTGATCACTGGCCATTAACAGATCTCTCAGTTCTTGGTTTGTAGCTTTCTTTCTAAAGCTTATCCCCTTTTCTGAACACAAATCTTTTAGGGCTTTTTTGTCAAGGCCCTCATATGCTCTTTGCTCAGCCATTGCAACTGTTCTTTAACCAACCAAACTCTCAATCCCAAAATTCAAATTTGGATAGCGTGGGGTTCTGACCCAAAGCTTAATTGACCTGGTTCTGTGGATCCCAGCACGACTACGCCACTGTGACGATGTGGTTCTGGCGGAACCCAACTGAGAGTGCCAACTCAGGACAAATTGCTCAAACAGGGCAGTTACAGCCCAAGGCTGGGGTTTTTCCACCTCTAAGGCAAACCAAACCAGCCAGACTAAGAGGACTTCGGTCTCACCCCACTGGCTAACCGCAAGTCTCACAAGCAATCTCCTTAGGCACTCCAGTTTCCCAGTATCACCACCAGTGCCACTCGTTATGGGGACAAATGGTTATGAAAACCAAGACCCCAGTAAAAGAAAAAGGTTCTCCTGATCCCAAAGGACCAAGCCCCAGACCCAGGTCAATATACAAATCAGATCTTACCCACAAATCACGCTGTTGCCAATCCTTTAGAATCTAAAATCTAAAGATTTATTGATAAAAGGAAGAAGATAGAGATGAGAGCTAGAATTGGTTAAATGGAATCAATTACATACAGTAATGGCAAAGTTCTTGGTTCAGGCTTGCAGCAGCGATAGAATAAACTGCAGGTTCAAATCAAGTCTCTGGAATACATCCCCCGCTGGGATGGGTCCTCAGTCCTTTGTTCAGAGCTTCAGCTTGTAGCAAAGTTCCTCCAGAGGTATGAAGCAGGATTGAAGACAAGATGGAGATGAGGCATCCTCCTTATATAGTCTTTTCCAGGTGTAAGAACACCTCTTTGTCCTTACTGTGGAAAATTACAGCAAAATGGAGCCTGGAGTCACATGGGCCAGTCCCTGCATACTTTGCTGAGTCTCAAGGCATATTTGCCTTCTCTCAATGGGTCCATTGTATAGCTGATGGTCCTTAATGGGCCATCAAGCAGGCTAGGCAGAGCTAACACCAGCTTGTCTGGGATGTCACCCAGCAGCATAGCATAAGTTTGAAATACAGACAGTATAGAGCCAATATTCATAACTTCAACTACAAAATTGATACACACATATAGACAGCATAATTATAACCAGTAAACCATAACCTTGTCTAAGACACCCCATTTGACCCCCTTTATACAAGATTTTGGTGCCACTACAGAACCTTGGTTGCAACAATGATCTATATGGTTCCAGATTATAGCAATAACGTCACAGGTACCTAAAGTTTCAAGTTTTTTTTTCCCCTTGGTTTCTCAAAACACCTAACACACACTAACCAGCTAGATGCCTAACACTCTAAATACCTTTAAAAAAATCTGGTCCCAAATGTCATGGAGGCTTGGTGTGTCAAGCGGGGCTGTCCCCGTTTCCCCAGTGCAGCATCATCAGGATTCCCTGTTGAGTTGAACAATCATGATCAGGGGATTCAGGACCCCTGACAGGGCAGAGCAACCAGGCACTCTGTGATCCTGAGCCTCCTGGTTGGGGTAGACAATAGTAGTTGGGGGCTCTGGCCCTCTGGGCTGGGCAGAGCAGGGCAGGGCAGAGCAATCAATCTGTAGTCCCAGGAAGTGGGGCAGAGCAAACACTCAGTCTATGTAGCCCCATAGTCATAGTCAGTAATAGTAGCCCCGCCTAGTGGCAAGTGTGTGTGTGTGTGTGTGTGGGGGGGGGGGGGGGGTGTTAGGGCAACCCAGCCTACCCTGTTCCACTGGGTTCCAACCCAGGGCCCCATGGAGCTATAAAGGGTTCAGGCATTGGCTCCTGGGTCACTTTCTATCATAAGGCCCATCCTGGGCACCTGCTTGGCTGACAGTGGCTCAGTGTCCCTATCAGTCTGGTAGTTCACAGCATAGTCCATGATCCAATAGCCTGGAGAGCAGACAGTTTCTCTGCAGGGGCCTGCAGCACAAACCCTTCCTCCTCCTTAGCCAGCCCCAACTGAGCGGGTTGCTCCTTTTATTGGTCTCCTCCACCTGGAGCTTGTGCAGCAAGGGCGAGAGGTGTGGTCTCCTAGGCCCACAGTGGTTGGTCAGCCCTTGTTTGCCCAGTGCAGGGTTGATACACCCCGTCACACCAAGTCTTTCTCAGAAGCTTCTCAGGATCAGAACTAATACCAAGTGGAATTCACTGACATTTTGGGTGTAAAAGTTTACTATCTTAGAAATCACTAACTTAGAGCTTGATTTATGTAACTTAACCTGCCAAATTACAGGTCTTGCATACAATACTGAATATTGTTGCTCCTCGGTCACTGTGGGTAATTTTTTCAAAAGCACCTAAGTCCCTTGTGTGCTTTTGAAAATTCTGTCCTTTGTCTAGAATATAAACTATGCTTTGCTATAGGCTTCTGTACAGTTTTTATGTAAGTACTTAGTTGGGGCTCATTACCACAGTATCAGAACATCTGTCCTCAGTAACATTTTCTTTGCAATAACATTTAACATGTATTATATTCCAGCATCCAGCTTTAAAGGCAAAGGGTCGGATCCTCAGCTGCAGTAAACCTACTTCAGTGGAGCTGATTGATTTATCCTGTTTTAGGTTCTAGTCATAACTACCATTTAATATTCACAGTATTTCCCAATACGAAACAGTTTGTTCTGCAGTCAGGCTACCTACCAAAAGATTTGCCACTTCCAATAATTTGTCTGTAGGACATTATTTCTGCTTGTGCATTCATAGCATATTTGACCAAATATGAGGCGTTTTTTTTGGTTTGTGTGCTCAACCACATCAATAGCATTAGTGGGAGTTGGACTGGGTCCCTAGTGCAAGGATTTTGTTTCTTAAATTTCCTTCATTATAGATTTTTCTGAAATATGAACTAGCTGTTTGTTCTGTACTGGATCACCCAGACCCCCAAACTGTGCTTTTCTGTTGCTATGAGAGCCAGGAGAATAGCTAATTGTTTGGTTTGCTAACCACTCTGGGGGGAAAAGAAGGGGTTGAATCAAAAAACTGAAAATGTCATTATGGGTCAAACAATACATTTAATTTGACCTGAAACAAAAATGTTTCCTTTTCATTGAGCATCTAAAAACCTAAAACAGGAAATGTTTCAAATGGAGAAATCTAAGTTTCATTTTGAAAGTGTCAAAACAAAACGTTCAGATTTTGAATTTCATTGTCCCTAAATGAATAGGTTGAAGTTGACATTAATTCGTGGAATGTTTCAGTGTTGCCAAATCTGCATTTTTCTCCAAAGTTTCAGTTGAAAAACCACTACCCACCCCTAGTTACTATTCTAGATATGTTTATTGCTCAGATTAAGGTTAAATCAACTTCCCATAAGAGGTCTGTATGATTCTTTTGTATTCTACATATACATCTTTTATTAAACCAGTTTAAGCCTTGTGCTCCTATTTCATGTCATGAGTTTTCAGGTGTGGGATTGTTGTGCATTACATCATTTGGAAATTAGCTTATAGCGTACGATGTCACTGACCTATTACCTGGCTTATAGTGGATGATCATTAGAAAACATTTGGTGGCATTATACAATCTTAATCACATCCAGTGTAAGTTTCAGCAGCTGAGTGTTTTATATTTCAATAGTGCATCAACCTTTCATTTTAACTCATGAGTTTTGTAACTGTACATTTGTCACTTCAGTAATGCAGACATATATGCTTGTGTGAACCCACGGGCAAGATGCCTTAGTCAGGTTTGTGATGCTGTGGAAATGCTGTTTGTACTCAGATTTAACTAAGATGCTCCACCAGCAGATCAAGCAGGCAGGGCATGTAATTCACATGGCACTAGGACAGATATCTTCAGAATATAGGCAGAATAATATTAGGCTTCCAAACATAAGTCTACAACAGCTAAAAGCTGAAAGTGAACAGGCTTCCAGTCTTGTCCATTGTTTCCCTAAAAGCCAAGCTATTTTATATAAAAATATGTATAATTTACACACCCACACATACATTCACACTAATTACATAGCCATGCGATAAGATTTGGTATAAATAACCATTTAGAGACAAGGTGGGTGAGGCAATATCTGCAAGGCTCTGTATAACCTTAAAAGCTTGTATCTCTCTCCAACAGAATTTGGTCCTATAAAAGATATTGTCTCATCCACCTTGTCCTGAATATCCTGGGACCAACACTGCATAAATAACCATTTGTTTATGCTGTTACAATACAATTCAAAAGCTACTGTGGTCCTTCAGTCACTCTTATTTGTAAGACCTACTTTTACCAGCTGAGAATTTAGTTAGTTATTCTGCCAAGGATGCCTGATATCAGACTAAACCATGCTGATTTCATATTTATTATATTATATCAGGATTCTTTTATAATTAACTCTATTTTCATGCATCTTGATTAAGATGGTGTGTACTAGTATACATGACTGTTGAAGACAAATAGAACATTATCATCAGGTTTTTTGGCTTCACTCTGAGATCACAAAAAAATAATTTGTATATGCACCACACAACAATTCAGTAAGTAATCATTTGTACTTTTTATGTATAGGATACAATAAATCTCAAAACTCTTTACAAAAGTGGTTAGGTATTTTCCCATTTTAAAGTGAGGAAAACAAAGCAAAAAGGTCTGAAATTTTGTATTGCAGTATGGCACCATTATCCTGGACACTGCATTTTTAGGCTATATTGGAGAATCATAATATCTTATGTTCTGTAATTACTGATGCGTTGTAGATTCACCTAGTGGAGATCTAGCGTATGTAACCAAAATTTAGTTGATTCTCCAATGCCCAGTGTTCACATCTCTGCCTGTGCAAAGGGAATGTGAAATAGCTGTAAAATACTATTTTGTGGGAGCACTCTAATCTCATGCTGAGCTCTTTTCAATCTAAAAGTTTAGTCTCTGGGGCCACCGGACCCTAGAGTGTGAACAAAGCTATGATTTTCTGCCTCATAGCAGCTCCATATGCGTTCTCTGCTCAAAACGGACTCCTCTTCATCTATGCCTTCCCTTATTATGCTGAGCCCTTAGAGCATGAGTAGGTTGAGTTAGCGTTCCTACCCTAGCTGCCACATGTATTGTGTCTGTGACTGCCATCACCTTCTTAACAGGCTAGGACCTGCTGCTTGTAGTCATGATTCGAGTTAATGAGTTACCGCCATGATGCCATCACACTTGCAACCACAAGGTGAAAGTTTATTAGAATGGGTCCAGCAAGCCTAGAGCTCACATATATTGTTTGCTAAGTAGTGATGGTCGGCAGGAAGGACCAAACAAAAGGTGAAACAGCACATGAGCTGTTTGTCTGACATACAGTGAACAACGCATGACTACTCCATCCACCAGAACAAGTGTACTAGCTGGACTAAACTGCCACCTATGAGTGTGTGTGAATTTCAAAGTAGTACTCATGAACAATTTGTTCACTTTCCCTCTAATCATTAAGATGCTTTCACATAGACAAGGCATCACAGCCCATATAAGTAGGAGGCAACTGGATAAATGCAGGAGAGCTTCCCTTGAAGTATCAAAGAATCTGTGTTGCTCATCTAAGTGGAGGACACCAACACCAGCTCACCTACACATGCAGTCAGTGAAGTCACAAAAGAGGGGCACTTCCTCAGGAGTGAATATCAATTACCAACGGCCCTGTTAGAGGGACAGACCATCACAGGTTAGTGCACATAGGTTATTTGTCAAAGTAAGAGACCTCCTGTACTGGGGGCCTGATTCTGTTCTCACTTCCAGCAATGTAACTATTGACTCCAGTGGAATCACTCCTTATGACATGGCAGTGCTTTTCCCCACCAGCCTGACAAGTGGACAAAGCTACACTGAGGCTACGTCTTCACTTCCCGCCTGAATCGGCGGGTAGAAATCGATCTCTCGGGGATCGAATTATCGCGTCTCATCGGGACGCGACAATCGATCCCCGAATCGACGTTTGTACTCCACCAGCACAGGTAGGAGTAAGCGCCGTTGACGGGGGAGCCGCGGAGTCGATTTGCTGCCATCCTCACAGCGGGGTAAGTCGGCTCGGATACGTTGAATTCAGCTATGCTATTCGCGTAGCTGAATTTGCGTATCTTAAATCGACCCCCCCTCCCCCGTAGTGAGGACGTAGCCTGAGTCTCCTTTAAAAGGTTTATTGTCCAAATATAAGCAAATTAAAAAAAACCCACAGTCCCGCCACTCACCCTTTGTCCTAGGGTTTCATGGCCTCCTCTCCCTAGGGTGCTAGCAATTTTGCTTCTTGCTGTTGCCTAGTCCTAGCCAGCTTTCTCCTCAACCACTCCTTATTCAGCCAGCTCTGCTGTTCTTCTGGAACAGCAACCACCCTGGATACCTGGCTCCAGGGGCTCTCTCCAGATAATCATTCCTCCTCCCCTTGCCATCTGACAGGTCATTATAGCCCCAGGTGTAGCCCTGCTCCCTTTAATTGGCTCAACCGAGCCCACCTGCTCTGACATAGGGCAACTGGACCTACATTTTTACAGGGACCAGCTACCCTGTGATACTCCTGATTTACACAGGTGTAAGTGAGAACAGAAGCAGGGATCTATTGCAATTGGATCCTGTTCAATATATTACCTTTGCTTTCGGCTTCTTTAGTAAAAGCATTCCTGTTTAGTTTTCTCAGCATAAGCCTGTAGTATAGTTTTGTTCTATGCTTTGAAAAAGGATTTTTCTTTCCTCTTTTAAACAGAAGCCACTAATATTCTTTGTTCTGACTTTTTCTCCTCTTTTATCTCCTAAACTGCAGCTTCTGTCTAGCGTGTATAATCCTAGCCAGCTGCCTACTAATGTTTATCTTTTCCTTTCTTCCCCTTCTGGTCTTTCTGTCTCTCTTCTCGGCAGATTGGTGTGGAGTGGCGCAGGTGCCTGATACTGTGGAGACTCGGATATTATTATTTTGCGGATACAGACTAACACGGCTGCTACTCTGAAACCTATCGGATATTATGGTAATGAGTGTGATGGATAGATTCAGCTCCCTATTCATGGGGGCTAAAAGCTTCCTGAAAAGTTCCCATGCCACCAAGACGAAAGTTGCCAAGAGTGTGAGAGGAGAATCCAGCTTCCAATTCACCAACCAGGAAACTCATCATCTTCCGCTGTTGACTGCGAATCAGATGAGTTCCAGATGAGCATGGAAAACCTCAGGAACTGTAATTCTGAACCCAAGGGGCTCAAGTGGGAACATAGGAAGGCAGCAATTGCTATCTACATTTTATCTACGACGCTGACTGAACCATGCTCACCCATTTCTGATCTGAAATCACTTTACATGCATTGGCCAGATCCTTAGCTGGTGTATATTGGTGTAGCTCCTATTGACTTCAATGGAGTTATGTCCATTCACAGCTGAAGAGCTGGCCCATTAATCCAAACTCTCCAAAGCTACTGTAGGGTGGGTAAGGTTAAATTATATCTGTTTCATGGAAAATAAGTCACAGCATTATTCAGGGTCTGATCCAAAGCCCTTTGAAGTAAATGGAAAGACTTGCTGAAGTTCACCAAGTCAATGGCAGTCAGGAACAGAACCCAGGAGTCCTGGTTCTCAGCCTAGTGGTCTAATCACTAGGCCACAATGTAATAGAACATAGAAATTTTCCTTTATTTCCTTGATCTTATTTTTTTTTAAATGGCCTTTAAATTAGTTGAATTGTAGGGAAAATATCTACCTACATTCAGCCTATTAAGCTAGACAGGAAATTTGCTTTGTGTGTGTGAGCTAGAAGATTAACATTACATTATCATAGGAGGTCGCAAGTTAGAATGAATCAGATAAATGTTTCAAATGGCAAGTCATGTCAAACTAATACCACAGGCCTTAACAAATGGCACCTTCTTGTTAACAAACTGATCTAATTGTAGTTAAAAGGTTACTGACAAGAGGGTCTGACTAGAGCACCATCTTGCAGGCTGTGAAAAGCATCTCCCTGGGGAGCCACTGACCTTTCCCAGGGGAGGAGCTATCAAGGCTGATAAGTCAGTCACTTCCATAAAACAGTTATCCATTCAATTAGTAGCTGACTCCTAATGGCTGAATGGCAGTTCTGGGGCAGATGGGATGGAGTAGAGTTCTATCGTTATGGAAAGTTACTGTCTCTTTTCTTTGCATTTCTCATGTGAGTTTGAGGTTCATAAATACCCTACTGCAGGGGAAGTAATAAATACCCTTGCTACAAAAGCTAGCCTATGGACCCTTGCAAAGGAGAATCTCAGGCTGCAGCTGCACTATGCACCACTGATTGTTGTGTGTGGGGTAAGTGTAACTACAGGCTGTGTCCACACTGTGGTGTGTAGCTACATGTCACTGAAAGGCTCTGGTGGGGGGAGGCAGCAGGGAAAGGCTGAGAGTTTCCATAGCGTGGAGAGGTTGGAACCTTTCCCTGCGTGGGGGATAGGCTGCAGCAGTGAGGAGCTGGTGCAACCTCCCACCCCCACCCCCAGAGTCTTTTCCTGCAGCAGGGAAGGACTCCAGCAGCAGTGAACTGGCATATGTACCCACCCCCATTGGATGTGTCTTTGCTCTAGTCTCCTAAGCCAGGTCTCACTGGCTGCCCTGCTATTTATACCCATGCTAAGGGGGCTACACCAGTATGTTCTGTACACGCCATGGAAAGAGGCATGCAGTGTACATGCATTTTTTTAAAAATGGAAACTGAAGGTAAGGGTCAGATCCTTGGCTGCTATAAATCAATACAGCTCTCTTGACTTCAACAGAGCTATGACGACCTATTTACTTTGTAAACATGAAGCTTCTCCTTTACAATGACCCATAGGCCAACTCTCCTAGCAAGGTCAGTACCTGAGACACTACACGCTCCCTGAGCCTCATCTGTGCTTCCATGAGCACCAAACATAAATAAAAACAACTGACACAGCTCTAAGTAAAAACTGATCAGTCCTGAGAGTTAAACCATTTCCAAAACAATGTGTAGAATGATACAACTCGAATACATTTGACAAAAGCGTGATCTGATCAAGGATATTCTTAGAATAGAAAGAATTTATTTAATACATTTATTACAAATATACATTCAGCTTTAAATGTTCATCTGTGATATGTCAGCCATGTACCATGTCTCCCACACACAATGTTACAACATACATAGCTGATATTCATAGAATCATAGGACTGGAAAGGACCTCAAGAGGTCATCTATTCCAGTCCTCTGCATTCATGGCAGGACTAAATATTCTCTAGACCATTCCTGACAGGTGTTTGTCTAACCTGCTTTTAAAAATCTCCAATGATGGAGATTCCACAACCTCCCTAGGCAATTTATTCCAGTTCTTAACTATCCTGAGAGTTAGGAAGTTTTTACTGATGTCCAACCTAAACCTCCCTTGCTGCAATTTAAACCCATTGCTTCTTGTCCTATTCTCAGAGGTTAAGAAGAACAATGCTTCTCCCTCCTTCTTGTAACAACCTTTTATGTACTTGAAAACTGTTATCATGTCTCCTCTCAGTCTTCTCTTTTCCAGACTAAACAAACCCAATTTTTTCAATCTTCCCTCATAGATCATCTTTTCTAGACCTTTAATCATTTTTGTTGCTCTTCTCTGGACTTTCTCCAATTTGTCCACATCTTTCCTGAAATGTGGCACCCAGAACTGGACACAATACTCCAGTTGAGGCCTAGTCAGCGCAGAGTAGAGTGAAAGAATTACTTCTCGTGTCTTGCTTATAACACTCCTCCTAATACATCCCAGAATGATGTTCGCTTTTTTTGCAACAGCGTTACACTGTTGACTCATATTTAGCTTGTGGACCACTATGACCCCCAGATCCCTTTCCGCAGTACTCCTTCCTAGGCAGTCATTTCCCATTTTGTATGTGTGCAAGTGATTGTTCCTTCCTAAGTGGAGTAATTTGCATTTGAATTTCATCCTATTTACTTCAGGCCATTTCTCCAGTTTGTCCAGATCATTTTGAATTTTAATCCTATCCTCCAAAGCACTTGCAACCCCTCCCAGCTTGGTATCATCTGCAAACTTTATAAGTGTACTCTCTATGCAATTAACTAAATCATTGACGAAGATATTGAACAGAATTGGACCCAGAACTGATTCCTGCGGAACCCCACTCATTATGCCCTTCCAGCATGACTGTGAACCACTGATAACTACTCTCTGGGAAGGGTTTTCCAACCAGTTTTGCACCCACGCAGATACGATAACGAAGGATTCCTGTAGCAAAGTTTAGTGAATACTACAATTGATTTGTAAACATTTGTTTGAATTTGAAAGCCAAATTTCAATTCAACACTGTTCACAGCAGGATCTGGAAGAATATTGAAAGCAATTATTTAACAAGCATTTTAATAGGAAAAGTTAGCAACATTTGCTGAATATATTATGCAACGGATATGTTAGCAAATTAGTCACCCAGTGTCATAGGGATCTGGAATCTCAGCACTTTGAGATTCTAAGCCAGTGGAATTTTTCAGACAAAGTTGATCCGATTGTACAGCATAAACAAATACTGAGATGAAAAAACTTCATTAATGGGTTACTTTGAAGGTGCGGAGTGCTTTTATTTTGTTAACTTTCTTGCTGCCAAAGGAGCCACTGCTTGGCATTACAAAATATACTGGGCCATATTTTCCATCATTTGAAGTCTTTACATCAAGACTGGGTGGCTTTCTAAAGATTCACTCTGGTTCAACCATAAATTATTTGGCTTGAGGAAGGAATCACTGGGTGAAATTCTATGGCTTGTCTCCTGCAGGAGGGAAGACTAGATGATCAGAAAGGTCCCTTTTGGCTTTATATATGAATCTGTATTCCAAATTGACTCCCAACTCATTGTCTTCAGCTGGGATACAGGATTTACTCCATGTCAATAATGCTTCAGGGAAAGCAGCATCTCAGTGAGATTTTATCCCATTCTCTAGCTATATAACCTCTTACCTTACATGAGTACAGCTATCAGGGCCGGCTCCAGGCACCAGCGCAGCAAGCAGGTGCTTGGGGCGGCCAATGGAAAGGGGCGGCACGTCCGGCTCCTCAGCGGCAATTCGATGGTGGGTCCCTCAGTCCCTCTCGGAGGGAAGGACCTGCCGCCGAATTGCCACCGAAGAATGAAGCGGCAGCGGCTTTTTAAAATTTTTTTATTTTTCTGCCGCTTGGGGTGGCAAAAACGCTGGAGCCGGCCCTGACGGCTATGAAATGGAGCAGGGTGAAAGCCATTGGGCCCGATTCTCCTTCCAGCTAAATCAGTGGTTCTCAAATTTTTGCACCGGTGACCTCTTTCATACAGCAAGCCCCTGAGTGCGACCCCCCCTTATAAATATAAAAATGTGTTTTTAATGTAACTCTATTATAAATGTTGGAGGAGAAGCAGGTTTTGGGGGTGGAGGCTGACCTCGTGACCCCCCACGTAATAACCTAGCAACCCCCTGAGGGGTCACGACCCCCAGTTTGAGAATCCCTGAGCTAAATCAAAAGTAACCTCACTGAAATCAGTGGTGTTACACCAGTGATAAACCAATCTGAGGGAGAGGAGAAACAAGCCCACTTGTTTAAGAGCCTGTAATTTCACATTAGATTTGTCAAATCACAATGAACATTCCAAGTGACACATTCGTGATGAATTCCCCATATACAAATATTGTAACTTTAATCACATTTATTCATTATGTTCCAGATACAAACTAAAGAAAGAGCTTCAATTTCCTGCATGAGGAACTGGAGAGGATCTGTTTTGCCTGATAAATGGTGTTGCCCGTATCTAGCGCCTCTGATTGTGAACACTGTTTTGGGATTTTGAATCATGGAACAAATGACAAATGTGCAGTGTAGGTGTCAAATGTATGGCTGGAGGCCCCTGCATTAGTTTGGAATCACTGAGCCACTAAGTACCATTAACAGCCAAGGTGATACCAGCTGCACTCTGAAGTTTTTACCAATGCATTTAACACTGAACTTTAGAGAGACATATCCATCTAACTGCAGACTTTGGCTGTGAATTGTACACTATTATTATCAGTTATCCATTGAAGTCCATCTCCTTCCATATTTCCTGCGCCTGCAGCCCTTCCTGTCACCAACTCCGCACCACTACGTGGGGCTATACATGTGATAAACACATGATTCTCCTTCTTGTCCAATCGGTAGATGTGTAATTATAGCCTAATTGTGTTATGTAATGTTAAGAAAGACTATAAAAGAAAGCTTGTAATAAACAGAGTTGGAGTCATCTTGAGTCAGCTTGCAACCACATTGGTCGTGTGCTTTATCCGACCCGTATTGCATCCCCACAAATGGTGACCCCGACGTGATTCGACTTGGACATCAAGGCAGCCGATTAAAGCCTAAAAAAGAAAAGGAAGGTACTGAAGATGAAAATGAGGAAACTTCCAAAAGCAATAATGCAAAGAGGAAAAAGAAGAAGAAAAAGCATGAGAGGAATAATACAGCTCGGGTGGAAATAAATGGAAATGGTAATCATAATGAAGAAGAAAAACAAACACATATAAAGAAACAAAAACATAAGCATGCAGAAGAACCTTACACCAGAACAAAAAGAATGAAATATATAAAAACATCTGCAGCCACAGAAACTAAAAAAAAAAAAGTGAGGATGCAGCCATGGAAACTGAAGAAATTGGGGATGCAGATAAAGACTGTCCAAATTCTCCTATCACGTATGCAAACACAGCCGACTGAAGCGTTCGGTGAGAAAAGGCGGAGGTGGCAGCCGCGGCAGGAGGTACCGGAGGATACTGGCTCCTGGTCGTCCGAGAGAGGCGTTCATGAGCTCACAGGTGAGCGGCTGCATTCGATGGCAGCCGCGGCAGGAGGTACCGGAGGATACCGGCTCCTGGTCGTCCGAGAGAGGCGTTCGTGAGCTCACAGGTGAGCGGCTGCATTCGATGGCAGCCGTGGCAGGAGGTACCGGAGGATACCGGCTCCTGGTCGTCCGAGAGAGACGTTCGTGAGCTCACCGGTGAGCGGCTGCATTCCACAAAATGGGCTCTGCTTTGTCTGCAGAGGAGGAGACGGTGCATAATTTTATTACGCATCGCTGAAAAAAAAAAGGGAGAGAAGCTTCCCTCTGACGCTTTGTCCCGTTTACTGAAATGGGGACAAAGACGCGGGTTTTTGTTATACCAGCAACTTATGAAGTGTATCTTGTAACAAATTTAATGGGTGCTGACTTGAATAACATTGTAAAGTGCCAGAAGCTAACAGATGACCATATACAGTTTCTCATCTACCAGTTAATTCACCAACCCGTTTGCCCCGAAGCCTCCGGCATACTCTTCGAACAATATCCCGGGCGGCTTGGGCCCCCCGGACCCCGTAAGGCGTTGGCACGAACTTATTACGGAAGCCCATATAGATGGGGAATTTGCGCCCGAGGCTTATCCAGTAGTGACACCGGACCTGCACTTATTGTTTGTCACAGCCTAGACACCTGATAATGCTGTACTTCCTTATTTAAGAAAAAGGGGGGAGGTGTGGGGATGTAAAGTTCCATGAGAGGGTAGGGGTCACGATGGGACACTTGCCTGGCAATAAATCATGGCCTTATGTAAGGCCCCCTGGTGGTTATATAAGATGAGGCCTTACGTAAGGAACAATTGAACCAATCTGTGTGGGGCTATACATGTGATAAACACATGATTCTCCTTCTTGTCCAATCGGTAGATGTGTAATTATAGCCTAATTGTGTTATGTAATGTTAAGAAAGACTATAAAAGAAAGCTTGTAATAAACAGAGTTGGAGTCAGCTTGAGTCAGCTTGCAACCACATTGGTCGTGTGCTTTATCCGACCCGTATTGCATCCCCACAGACCATGTACAAATGAACCATATGAATTATGTATCATCTGTCCAAAGAAATAAACCTGATCCACCTTTATAAACTATCCTAGGACATTTTGCACTTACAGACTATAGTTAGCCACTGATACATTTACGCAGCTCACGTTATATTACCTTGCCTTACTGAGTTATTGGGCAGACACACTGTAGTGCCAGAACTCCCCAAAGAGAGGATAGTAACATTGTTAAAGTGAGAGCCAAACCAGGATCATTGCAGGTGCAACAGGGATTGGTTTCTTCCCTTTTAGTTGTAGAGGATTTTGTATGTAAGCATCTAGAATATGGCTATTCAGTGTGTAATATCAACTGCATGAATATTTTCAGCACCCGGACAGAGATAAAGGTGATTTTTTTTCCCCAGTAGGAACCTATTCTACTGACAGAAGAGCTGGGATATCATTTGATATGGCAACTGATTATGCTCTTCAGTTCTCCCTTTTACAATGATTCACACATTTTTCGTGAGCTTTGGGACATTAATTTCCTGTCATTCTTATTCCTTTTGCATTTGTCTATTTCGAATCAATGTTATCTACATGCGTGACTGCAAGAGTTACACTTTTCTGCAGAAAATCAATGGAATGCAAGGTAATTCCCTAGCGCACTTCTAGGTGAACTTGATTGTAAGAGTACTGTCAGCACATATAACCAAGCATATGCCCCTGCACCACTGAAGTGAATAAAACCTTTACCATTGGCTTCAATGGATGCAGGCCCACACACCTAAATTCTTGCAATGGACGATGACTTGCATCTCTTCTTTTGCACATTGCATCTGTATGGTAGGTAGGTACATATATAAAGCTAGATAATGGGGGGCATGGATCAGTGTTCACATCGCGCTCCCCGTCATTACCCGTCCTGAGGAAGCTAATGATCCAACCAGCAGACCAAATTTGCTGATGAATCCTAGTCACGTGCCACTTGAGGCATGTTGCACATACACTAATAATAATAATAAGCAGCAGCAGCTAGATAATAACTCCGCCGTCCTTATAGTGTGTTAAAATAATTTAAAGACATTGCAGAATTTAAACATTCATATCTTTTTTTCAAGTTCTTCATATTCTTCCTAGCTTGTTAAGTCTCAGGAATATCTACAACAAAGCCAAGTTTGAAGCTCTAGCTCTAATTTTGTTTTCATGATATATGGACCATTGTACTGAAATGCCCTTTTTCTAAAGGCTACACTTTTCCAAAGTATCTTTTCACATTTGCAGAACTCAAGGTCAGCTCAAACAGTTTTTTCTAAGTTTTCCAAAATATTTGCCTTTAGGCTGACAGCAAACATGGAAAAATTTCAGCAAAACAGGAATTTGATAAAATTGTGAGCAATTGAATAAAAAAGTTGGGGGACTTACAGTGGGGAAACAAATTTCAACCTTAACGGTAATTATTGCTACTCCTATCTATATTATCTGAATACACTTAGGCAGGAAATTAGGTTTCTAACTCTCAGAAGAGAGAGATTCTAGAACAGCCTTCCAGTAAGAATAATGGGGCAGGAAACCTAACTAGTTTTAAGTTGGAGCTTGATAAATTTATGAACAGGATTATATGACAGGGTTGCCTGGATGGACTCCATGACCCAGGTTGTTCCTCCCAGAGCTATGTCCTTTTGTTTTTCTATGGCTGTTGGAGAATTTAAGGCTGTATGGACTGTAATATTTTCTCCCCACTTGGGAAAGAAAGCAAGGGCTATTTTTTCAGTTGCGTCCATTTGTGCAGCTAAATGTTCTAACACCTGTGTGCATTCTATTTCTTTCTATTCCATATAGATTCTTATCACACTCATTTGAGCACCTTAACACCCACAAAGGCAAGTGCTAGAAAAAGCACCAGCAGAATCCATTTAACTCAGTAGGTTTTGTGGGTGCCAATTTGAACACTTTTGTGCATACAAGTAGAATTCTTGAAGTCCACATGTAGATTATGGATCCATACTTTGTACCCATACACAAGAAGGAAGCCAGCGACTGCAAACTTACTCCTAGGAATGTCAGCTGGTAATAGTTCCATCTGAGAGCTGGAAATGGGAATCATGGAGTGGATTTACTGACCTTTAGTGTTATACAGGGCACCCATGTGAGTTTGGGAAGTTTACATTAAGTGCAATGTTGTGAGTGTTGCATTTACTCATGTGTTGAGACTGGACTAATCTTGAACATACAGTGCCAGAATAACTGGAACTTGCTCAGTGGGCCACAGATTTAGTCACTTTGATGTAAAAAGCAAATGTTGTAGCCAATTATTTAGGATTCTTCAGGCTGAATCCTGCAGCTTCTAATCGGGCAAAACTCTTACCTAGTCAATGGGAGTTTTATCTGTATAGGCATACCAGGATCAGGTTTTGCTTGACTGTTCGTGTGGGCTGGCTAGTAACTAAATCTCAGTTCATCAGTGTTATAGAATCATAGAATCATAGAATATTAGGGTTGGAAGAGACCTCAGGAGGTCATCTAGTCCAACCCCCTGCTCAAAGCAGGACCAACACCAACTAAATAATCAGTTATGTAAGAGGCTATTGGGAGGGTGGAGCCTTTCAACACATTAGTCCTCTCTCTGACCAGATTGCAAGGAACTGCAAGGTGATATGTCAGAAGCTTTGTTTCCTCTCTCCTTTGAGCCATTGTAAAACATCAGAAAACTTCACAAAACTGTGGCTGTTGTCATACTTTACCTTATCATTTGTTTGCTTTCTTTATTGTTCCCAAGTACAAGATGTGGGTTGCTAAAAAGTACTTAAGGATTTTTCAGAAATGAGTGGATTTACTTGAATCTGAGCCAAATCCAATAATTTCAAGCCTAACCTTTTTCAAACATTGAGCTAAAATAACTGAAAGGTCTGCTCTGAGCCTGTAAATTTATCAGCAAAAGTCCATCTGCTGGCCCTCAAGTGACCTTGACTAGAAATCTTGCTTGTTATGGCATACACGGTTGCATCATGAATTGGGGAAACCCCAGTAGAAATGGATTCATGGGTATCACGTTCCAGCCTTTACAATGTGACAGATATTGCGGGTCCCAGGATATTAGCGAGACAAGGCGGGTGAGGTAATATCTTTTATTGGACCAACTTCTGTTGGTGAGAGAGACACAACGCTTTTGAGTAAAGATGCGCTCTTTGTGGCTCGAAAGCTTGTCTCTCTCCCAACACAAGCTGGCCCAATCAAAGGTATTACATCTTCACCTTGTCTTTCTGGTCCTTCTATTAGCATGAATAAATCTTCAAGACGCAGGTTCCATTCTTACTTTGTTCCCTGTGCTTTATTTTGTTCTTAAAATAGTGTTAAGAATTGTGCAACATACTCCTCTGGGACTGCCTTATCATAGAATCATAGAATATCAGGGTTGGAAGGGACCTCAGGAGGTCATCTAGTCCAACCCCCTGCTCAAAGCAGGACCAATTCCCAACTAAATCATCCCAGCCAGGGCTATGTCAAGCCTGACCTTAAAAACCTCCAAGGAAAGAGATTCCACCACCTCCCTAGGTAACCCATTCCAGTGCTTCACCACCCTCCTAGTGAAAAAGTTTTTCCTAATATCCAACCTAGACCTCCCCCACTGCAACTTGAGACCATTACTCCTCCTTCTCTCATCTGCTACTACTGAGAACAGTCTAGGTCTATCCTTTTTAGAACCCCCTTTCAGGTAGTTGAAAGCAGCTGTCAAACCCCCCTCATTCTTTTCTTCTGCAGACTAAACAATCCCAGTTCCCTCAGCCGCTCCTCATAAGTCATGTGCTCCAGCCCCCTAATCATTTTTGTTGCCCTCCGCTGGACTCTTTCCAATTTTTCCACATCCTTCTTGTAGTGTGGGGCCCAAAATTGGACATAGTACTCCAGACGAGGCCTCACCAATGTCGAATAGAGGGGAATGATCATGTCCCTCGATCTGCTGGCAATGCCCCTACTTATACAGCCCAAAATGCCATTAGCCTTCTTGGCAACAAGGGCACACTGTTGACTCATATCCAGCTTCTTGTCCACTGTAACCCCTAGGCCCTTTTCTGCAGAACTGCTTCCTAGCCATTCAGTCCCTAGTCTGTAACAGTGAATGGGATTTTTCCGTCCTAAGTGCAGGACTCTGCACTTGTCCTTGTTGAACCTCATCAGGTTTCTTTTGGCCCAATCCTCTAATTTGTCTAGGTCCCTCTGTATCCTATCCCTACCCTCCAGCATATCTACCACTCCCAGTTTAGTGTCATCTGCAAACTTGCTGAGAGTGCAGTCCACACCATCCTCCAGATCATTAATGAAGATATTGAACAAAACCGGCCCCAAGACTGACCCTTGGGGCACTCCGCTTGAAACCGGCTGCCAACTAGACATGGAGCCGTTGATCACTACCCCTTGAGCCCGATGATCTAGGCAGCTTTCTATCCACCTTATAGTCCATTCATCCAGCCCATACTTCTTTAACTTGCTGGCAAGAATACTGTGAGAGACCATATCAAAAGCTTTGCTAAAGTCAAGGAATAACACATCCACTGCTTTCCCCTCATCCACAGACCCAGTTATCTCCTCATAGAAGGCAATTAGGTTAGTCAGGCATGACTTGCCCTTGGTGAATCCATGCTGACTGTTCCTGATCACTTTCCTCTCCTCTAAGTGCTTCAGAATTGATTCCTTGAGGACCTGCTCCATGATTTTTCCAGGGACTGAGGTGAGGCTGACTGGCCTATAGTTCCCCAGATCCTCCTCCTTCCCTTTTTTAAAGATGGGCACTACATTAGCTTTTTTCCAGTCATCTGGGACCTCCCCTGATCGCCATGAGTTTTCAAAGATAATGGCCAATGGTTCTGCAATCACATCCGCCAACTCCTTTAGCACCCTTGGATGCAGCGCATCCAGCCCCAAGGACTTGTGCTCATCCAGTTTTTCTAAATAGTCCCGAACCTCTTCTTTCTCCACAGAGGGCTGGTCACCTTCTCCCCATACTGTGCTGCCCAGTGCAGCAGTCTGGGAGCTGACCTTGTTTGTGAAGACAGAGGCAAAAAAATCATGTTTAAGAATGTTTCTTTTCAGAGAGTCTCTAGTCACTTTTCTTAAGAAGGATTCAACCTGTTATGGATAGAGCTGTTCTGACCCCAGCTAGGCAAATTTAAGAGCATTTCCAGCGCAGGATCAGAGCATAGTGGAACTGGGACAAGCTAAGAAGATTTTACCACAGGAGTTCAAGCTTTAATGTGTCATGGATCTTTAGGCTGTGTAATCAGAGCAAGAGTGGAACTCACCAGGTATAGACAAATCTGATAAAATCATCTGTGACAAGGCTCAGTCTGTTTGTTAGTTCTGACATGGTCATTTGGCTCCAGCTTTTCCAGATATCCTCAATCCTTCTCTTTTCAGTCTGGATTTCTTTCCCAGGAAGTTTTGAAGTGGGGTTTAAGTGGTGCATAACTCTTTTTCTAGCTCTCTGTGCAGGGGTAATTTTTACTCTTGGGGAGGCAAGAGGGCATAACATGAACCTCTGGATACTTGTGTAACCCATGCCTGCGTGGTGTGGCATTCTGTCCCTCTCTAGTAGTGGCTAGACCAGATAGAGAGTGATGTGCCTGTTACAGCATTGGTTAAGAGAGGGGTGTCTTTTAGCTCAGGCAGTAGAGGCTCATGCATTAAGCTCCCGAGGTCCCAGGTTTGATCCCAGCCGATGATGACTGGGGTATGTTGGCGTTACGCTTGCCTAGTGCTTTCCTGGGTTTTTTTTTCCCCCTGGGTGATAACTGATTTAGGATTCTTGTGATTGGATTAGTCATCCCCGATCCTCTGTGATCCTGTAAGGTTCCTTCCTGTTGATGACCAATAAGGACGAATGGGTCAATGCACTGTATTTATATTCCTACTGCACTGCACTGGTTTTTCCTAGCTTTGGTTCTATCAGTTCATTCCTGAGGGGAACAGACTTGACATTATTTTATACCAATGATGACACTGGAGACAAACCCCTTGCTGTGAGCAATCCTTCAGCTGCCATGTGTGAGGAATTCCTACCAGCCACGGTGATTAGGATCATGCACACTTATGGTCCCACATCAATAAAGCAATGAGGGCCTGATCCTGCCACTCTTACTCACGGTGAATAACACCTTATTTTTCTAGGAGGACCATTGGTTTATTTTGTGACGAAATCATGACACAATTGGATTCTTAACAAATAACAGTGTTACTGGTGCCCTAATTTACTAGAGAAAAACATTCCTAGTTGTTGTTCCCATTGAGGTTATTCTGTTGATGAACTCGTTTTACTTGACTTATCATCTAGGTCTTTAACTCAGATGGCTGTTGGAAAAATTGCTACTTGCATTTGGTCCAACATTTTAACTAACGTTGTTGGCTCCATGATTGCTGGGACAATTCATGATGTATAGAACATATCAGTGTTTCCCTGCTCGTCTGTACGGGCTATTGCTTTCTTTAGAGCTCCTGGCCCGCAATGGACCCCTATCTCTCCTCTTTGTCTCTGCCTGATATTTTAGAAATGATTGCCCGTCAGCTGCAGGCTCATTTGTCTAGTAATGTTTTTTTTTTTTTTAATGAGAAATTTCAGTGTGGATTTAAAGCATATCACAGTAGTCTCCTTCTTCAAGGTCACAAATGATCTATTGCTGATAAATTCAAGTTTAATCATTGTACTTGTGTAACTGCATCTCTGTGCTGCATTTGACGGTATACATCCTGGAATGTTGCTAGACTATTTAGAGGGATGTGTTTTTAAAGCACTGTCCGGAATCAGCTGAGTTCATACCTTACAAACTGAAATTTCCTGTTACCGTGATTTAGTTTAGTTATGCTCCAGTAACCAGCTGCATTCCATAGGATTTTATTAAGTTCTAAGCCCTATGATTTTTTGCCCGCATACACAGCCTGTTTTGTCCTTTTTATTATTAATCAGTAAAAATGTATTTTCACAGTTAATGCAGTTGATTTGCAGATTTATTTGTCATTAAGTCTTTTCTTTTGTGTCAACCTCAGCTGTGTTGGTATGTCTTATTGAGATTCAGTTACAGATGGCGATACATTGCTTTTAATTCATATCTAATAACACTGAATTGTATTTGGATTCATGGACTTATCTGAGAAATGTTCATGCACTCAGGATGATCACAGAACACTTCTCTTATGGTACTCAAATTATAATCTTTAGATTTATTAAGGGATCACTCTTGTGTAGTCACTACTTCAGTCTTCTGTCAGTTCAGAAATATTGCTAAATTGAAACCATTCCTTTGATATTTCAACACTGCTTCATGCCTTTCTTACTTCAGAACTGGACTACTATATTCCATTGTTTAACAGATTCCCAGATGGTTCTCTTCAGACTTCTTTTTATCCAAAAATGCCGCTACTGTTATTAGTGTTTGAACTGGTGCATAAATCCATATGCACCTATCACACACCATGCTTTCAAGGGACTGTAATAATTATCTGCAACTTTTTACATTCATTTATAAATGCTACTGGTTATTTGTAAAGCACTCTTTGCTTTTGATCATCTCTATATTTTCAGTCTGCCCACTTCCTTTTCAATCTATAGGCAACAGGGGCTGAAAATTCCCATGTTTCATTGTTGGAGAGTGGTAGGAACAACTTTTAGTTTGAAGCTCCTCCATAATTGGGAATCCTTTAGCTATTTCTGGAGAGGCTGAAGTTTATTTTCAAAGCAAACTTAAAACATATTTATTTTATGAATCTGTCCTTTGTTTTATTTCATAAATTTTAATTTCTCTGAAACATACTTCTGCAGATCTCCTCCATAACACACAGGCCATAAAATTTCATCAAGTAATTCTTCCACGAAGCCCAGTAACATTTTTGTGGTTGGTTGACATGCATAGAGTCCTTCAATCGACTTGATCAGTACAATATATTTTACTCATGTTAATCTCGGGGAAGGATTTTCATGGGAAGTTGGACACCTCACACCCATTTGTGCCTTTGAAAAAAATCTTCCCCTCTCTTTATAGAATGGAATACAATGTTTTCTATAGGTAAATTCATAATAAATAAGATGCCATTAATGGTAGATATAGCAAATTCATTTTCCCTTGAGGTTTTAAACTGTCATTGCCCTAATGTTTGTTGACATTTTGAATGCCATTGTATAGTTTCAAAGGATTATAGCACATTGTCTGATTAAAAGCAGTTGGAAAAACCAGATAAAAACAGGAGAAATTACAGCTGATGGTATTGAGAACCCTGGAGGAAAATAGCTTTTCTATCTGATGTACAATAGAAGCTACTTCCCTGATAACTGTTAAATGCAAAAATCCATCAGATGTCAACAAATCTGATGTAAAAAAGGAAGTGCAATTTTTTTTTATCATTGTTCCCTACATCTTGGAGCTAAGGTTCTCTCTTTTCCGGATAGACATGTATGAGTTTATCTAAATTAGCTTTCCACCCATCCCCATAATCTTCTGCATTTCTTTATATCCATGTTCTAAAATTGGGGAATAAAGTCCTATTATTTTCACATGTATTTTCACATCATCTTTCCTAATACGTTCCATCAGATGGATGGAACTAAGCTGTTCATATGCCAAAGTAACAGTTTTTGGAGGTCATTCTAAGTAAGGCTTGGCTTATCCTCCTTTGATTTACTTCTTACCTGGTGCTCACTGGAGTGGACACGTGGATGAGTTGCTTCCTTGTATCAGATGCTGCCTACACCAGTTCCCCCTCCCTCTACCTCTATCTGCCTTGCGGATGCCATTTGTGTAGAAAAGAGAATCGGTCTCTAGAAATTACATTATATGTGATCTGAATTCCACATCCAGACACCGTTCTGATGAGAAGCTGACCATAGATAATCTCTGAGGCCTTGGAGAATAAGACTACTTCTGTCATCTTTAGACACAGAGCTATGATGGGAGAATTCTACCCACCAGAGTCAAGGGACATGGTGTCACTGAGCGTATCTCAGTCTGTCCCTTTCTTCACAGGAAGAGTTTCTCCTTGAATAAGGGCATTCTTGCCTATCTATGCTGAGAATGCCTCTTTCCCTGTCCCCTTTCCTTCGGCTATCCCATCTGTGAAGCAGGATACCCCAGGGATCAGACCCTCTACAACCTTTGTTTTAAGAAGTTAGTGAGCTCATGTGCAGTAACAACAGTAAACAAGCAAAAATGCATTCTAGGAGGGTGTGACAAAGGGACCTCTTCATACCAACTAGCAGAGGTTTCAGGGGGTGCATAGGGTTTTACAGGGATCCCGTGGGTCTGATATATACATAATATTTCACCAAAGGGTGGCATGGGAGGTCTCTAGCGAGAGCTTATAGCCTATTGGTCATCATAATCATTGTGAAATGTTTGTATGTACAGATCATAATATTTAACGAACTATGTATCTACATTGAAAATTATGCTTTTAAGGTCTTGAAGATAAGGCAGGTCACCAGGAAATAACATGCCTCAGACATGCTCCATTCAAGCAGGAGGCAACAGTGACTTCTCTCCTTGTCTGGTCATGTGTGTATTGTCTGCTTCACAATGAGCCAGGTGCCAGTTCAAAGGTTGCAAAAGCTATGAGAGAAGATCTACAGGAAGAAACAAAATCAAAAGGGGGTGCCCTGTTTATGAATGAAATGTTTATGTATATCTTGGGAGGAAAAGGAAGACCCTCGGTCCTTCACGTAGGAGACAAGCTG
Source organism: Emys orbicularis (assembly GCF_028017835.1). Classification (NCBI taxonomy): domain Eukaryota; kingdom Metazoa; phylum Chordata; order Testudines; family Emydidae; genus Emys; species Emys orbicularis. Next base: position 25,496,646 of record NC_088683.1, on the reverse strand, counting down.
ACAGCATGTCTATCTCACAAACAGAGGCTCACAGCTAAGCTTGGCTGTAAAATGCTGCAAGGATGTTGGGTAAGCATTACTCTACAGCAGCGGTCTTCAAAGTGGGGTGCACAAGAGGATCCTTGGGGGTGCGCGGCAGGAGGAGCGCTTGTTTGTTTATTTATTTATTTGCTTTGTCAGTTCGGGTGGGAGTCCGAGCGGCTTTTTTTTTTTTTTTTTGCACTTCGGCAAAAATGGTAGAGCCGGCGCGGCAGGGGGTGCGTGCTCAAAAATTTTTTACTGATAGGGGTGCGCGATCAAAAAAGTTTGGAGACCACTGCTCTACAGGACACGAGTATCTAGTTAATTAAGTGTAGGCTCTAATGTGGGTGTTATAATTTTATTTTATATGTAACCAATTGTTTCTAATACTTCTACTTGCTATTACTTGAATGTACTGAGGTGGAACTGGTAAACTGGGGTGTGCTGTCTCTTTGGAAGCAGCAAATCTGTAAATACAGTGAGGCAAAGGGCTGTATGGATGCTCCAGGGCTCAAGGAGTGTGTCTGTCACTAACTTGCAGAGAAACAGTGAGGCTTGTGTTGTCTGTGGTTGGTGGAGTTGGGGAGCTGACCTCCTGCAGGCACAGACATGGCTCCCTCACACTAAAGGCAGATGGGTAGCAAGATGCCTCATGTTTCTGGGTACACGCAGGAAGCACCACAAAGGGTAAAGAATGTTTTTATATTCATAAGCAAAAGACAACTGACACTAATACAACAGACAAGATGATTATGTGCTTTGCTGCCGAGTCTGGCCTGGGCTCGAGTGTGTGGGCCCAAGTATTGGAGAAGACCAAATACATCATCAATAAGCAAAGGTTTCTAGAGTATCCTGAATCATTCAGTTTGCAAGAGATTTTTTTTGGTAGGTTCTCTGGAAATGGAATCCTGTACCAATGAAGGGTGATAGGGCTCTAGGCTTTTTTACCTTGGTTCTGAAAGTAATTCCACTCCTAATGTCCCTAACATTAAAAATGTTGATCTTCTTACACATTTTAATGTCATCGGAGCTAGAAAAGCTGCTACCATTACATGTGAGAACTACAGTGCACTTATGGAAGGTGAAGAAAAGGTTTTCCATAAGAAGTCAAAAACCTTTGTAGAGCAAGTTAACAGTTTCAGCCTGTGAATTCAGCAACTGATTCTCTACCCATCTGCCACAGGCCATCTGTAAACCAAGGAAGGGGAAGCCAGAGATATGGGCACTTAGGGGCCATCTGCAAATTGTTGAAAATAAAAGGTTGTCCTACCAAATCTGCAATGCAATGGCTGCAGAGGAAAAATTGTTTCCACTCTAGTTCCTTTAAAGTTTGAAGATGGAAATCCTGCCAGGTCTCACACTTCTACAGGCTAGTGGTGCCCCAAACCTAGGGAAAATGTTTAATACATGTAATTGGCATACTTTCCAATTGCCTCATTTCCATCCCAACACTAACGTCCAAGATTGTGACCAGCAATCACGTTTGAATTGACAACCGCTAAGGATAGCCCTTTGATTGTCATGCAGGACCATGAAATCCTGAGGCGATTGGGGATTTTCCCTCTACGTGGATGTTAAAGTCACCAAGCACTATGAGCATTGGCATCTCCAAAGCCACACTGGTGAGGAATGTCATCTCTTCAAGGAGAATCCTTGCAGTGTAGTCAGATGAGTGGTATACTGGAACTTAGACTTGATTTAACAGGACTGTTATAGGCAACTGTTTCAAAATTAGAGACATCTCCACACCATTACTTTGGCATAAAGAACATAATTCCACCCACTTTATGGGATTTTGCATTTATGAAAATGAACTTCTTTACCCTTCCCCCCAAACCCTAATTGCTTATTTTTTATATAAAAGGTCATTTATTTTTATAAACACGGTTTCTCTTGGTTGGTATCTTCTTTCCACACTATTGATTGGTATCTTCTTTCCTCACTATACAAGATGGATGTCCACTGCTTACAACTAGTTTACTACACTGATGGGAATGGTTAGATAGATCCCATATAAAACTTTTTCCTTCCAAACATGGCAAAAGGGAAATAAAACAAGTCTCATCAGCCCTAACAATGGAATAAGATAAGGAGACTATATTAATTTTGATGACGTATATGGGCTAAGAGTGTTAATATAACCTAGTTGCTGTTTAAGATCAGTTTTAAATAAGCTTTGGTAAACAGAGACCTTAGCTAGCTTACTGTTATAGCAAACACACCATTTTATTAAAAATAAAGAAAAGAAGGAAAAAAGTTAAAGCATTTTCAAGAATGAAATAAGACTTTTATGTTAACAACTATTTTTTGTATTTAGCTAGAGAGAAACATTTTAGAAGAAAAAATTCTTCTTTTTTTAAGATGGCATTAAAGATGGTAACTGCCTTTGGGGGGAAAGAGAAGAAGTTAGTAAGATGGCCTGGAGCTGTTATCGTTACTGTGTGATTTTAGAAGACAAAACAAGATGAACACACACAAAAGAGAAGAGAAAAGAATAGCAAAGATAAAAAACAGCTTTTGTTTTTAGTGTCAACTTTTATTTATAACCCTTTTGCTGGAGAAATACAGGCACAGCACATGGTTTTGTTAACTACCTAGAGACCCGACAAACTTGTACTAGCATTGCTTTTAGTTGCTTTTTTTGGTTATGGGCTTACACCAGTATTGCAAAATATACAGTCTTGGTCAGCTAAGCCAGATTTGTAATAGACAGAAGGAAAAAGTAGGATAGGAAAAATAGATAGGAAATAGGAAGAAAAAAAGAAAAGGATAGGGGAAGGAAAATGACACATCGGGGGCAGGGAAAGAGAGAGAGAGAGTCTCAGGTTGTATTTGGGATTTAGCTGGAGCTGGTGGAGGTGCCCATATTAATTGTTTTTGGCTTGGTTTGGTAGGACATTTTCTAGGATTAGGACAAAGAAGGTCTGGAGCTTTAGGAACCAGGGGAGGTGTGTGACACAGCCTAAGGCTTACCACCACTCGCAACACTTGGTTAACATCCCCATGTGGGGCAAATTAGGGAGATAACTGTATAAGGATGGAATGATTAACCAGTTAACAAGGAGGCTCAGCTCATTGGCTGAGGAGAACTAAAAGGGGGACAGGAAGATGAAGAGGGGAGGGTTGGAAGGAAGGGCTAGAGAAGCCCAGGATATCAGAGAGGTGAGATCTTCCCCCCCACACCTCACCCTGTGCTTAGGGAGAATGTAAGCACCTCAAGTTCTGGGGAACTTGTAGTCTTGTATTCAGACTGTCAATAAAGCTCTTGGCATTGGCCTTGCTATGAGTTCTGTGTGAGGAATACAGGGTGCCCTGTTACAAGTGGGTGGCGGCGTTTGTCTGTGCTTTTCCACTCTGCAGTGTAGTAGAAGGGCTGGAGAGGGGAGCTGACAAGAAGGCAGTGGACTGGGCAGCATAGAGGATGCACTAGGTAGTGGAACCACAGAAGGAGTTGCAGAAAATGCTCCAAGAGTTTCAACAGACTCCGTGACAAGGAAGACAGCCCTTGTTGCCTGACAAGAAGAACAAGACCCAATAGCAACTTATTACAGGCCAGGTACAGGTACAGCAACAGCTGACGGAGATGCTAGTGAGTCCAATGGCAAGGGATGATTACCAGGTGGTGGGCACGGGACAGTGCAAAAAGGGCCCTGATGGATGACCGATGCCTTTTTATTTAATATTTGAGAGGGTGGCATCAGGAGCAGGCTAGGAGAAGAGGGTATGGGCCTTCCATTTGGCTCCCTATCTTTTGGGAGAAGCACAAGCTGCAAATATGGTGCTCAGTGATGTCCAGGCAGCTGACTATGATACAGTAAAAGCAACCATTCTAGGCTAAATGGGACAGGCAGAAGTTTTGGGCAGCCAGATGGTTGGAGGGGATATGTCTTGGGGCCTTTGCCAAAAATTAACCAATTGGGCCACTAGGTGGCAGAGGCCAGATGGCCAAGGAATTGGGGAGGTAATGGACTCCATTATTTTGGGGCAAATATTACAGAGTCTCCCCGAAATCACTAGAGTTTTGGTGCGGGAACACTAACCTGCCACCTTAGAAGCTGCCATAAAACTCACTGATGAGTTTATGGAGTCAGTCCATCCATTTAGAAGACAAGACCCAGAGAGGAAAGGCAGCGAGTCAGAGACAATAAAGACACTGGAAAAGAAAATAGGACAAGGATACCCCTTCCTCACAGCGCCAAATTGTTTGTTACCAATGCAGCGGTTTGGAACACTTAAAAAGGGATTGTATCTTCACTGAGTTCTGTGGGTGAACAGAAACCCTTGGCGGGCAGTCAAAATGGAAATCCACAATCTCTGTGACATTGGAGCACTAACAAATCATGACCCTGGTAGATTCTGCTGTTGGGTGCTTGTGGGTCAGGAGAGACTGGGTAAAACCCGTTGGATGGTGCAGAGAGAGTAAAACTGACTTTTTCTGTCCAGTGGCCAGAGTACCCACAGAAATTCAGGGAACATTTAGATGTAAATGTGCTGGGGTAGTCAGGACCTTGCACCAGTTGGTATTAATTACAACAGATTGGATCCCTTTTCTTTTAAGGAGAGCAGGAATGCCCGGAGATTCAAATGGCCAGAAAGGGCAGGACCAGAGTAAGCAAGGTATCAAGGAATAGGTTCAAAAGTCATATGGGGGCTAGAGAGAGAAGAAACAGGACAAGAAATATGCCAAGAATTCAGTGGCCTAGAGAAAGACCTCAAAGTAGAGAATTAAAAAGGGGGCAAAACTACAAGGGAAGGTAGGTGAAATGGTATGTGAAAAGGGAAAAACCCTTGTCTGAAAGTCTTCTAGATGGTAACAAAGATGGTAATAACTGTCCATTTTGGGGAAAAGAGTAGCAGTTAGTTAAGATGGGCTGGAGCTGTCATAGTTGCTGCTGTTAAAGTCCCATGCCATTTCCTAGAAGACAAAACAAAACAAACACCCACAAAATGGAACTTCCGTGTCTGCTTTTTATTTTCACTTGCAACCTCACTGCTGGAGAAAGAGCAGACTGTTTAAGGCATTGCTATTCATTGCCTTGTTCTGGTCAGCCTTACAGCAATGTTGTAAAATATACAATTTTGGCCAGCTAAGCCAGACTCTTGTCAGACAGAAGGGAAAAGGAGAGGGCTATGAAAGAGAAGGAAAAGAACACATTGGCAGTGGGGGAGGGGAGAGAAACCATCTCACCTCCCAGGTGGTGTTGAGGACTTAGCCGGAGCTGATGGAAGTGGTGATGTCATTTGAATCCCTCTCTCTCTCTGGCCCACTCTGCTTAGGATATCTCTCCAGATTAGCACAAAGATGGTCTGGGGTCCTAGGAGATGGTGTGGATGGCAGCCATGGTTAAGCTTGCTCCATTAGCCAATTTTCCCCCCAACATTTTTTTTTGCAAAAACCCCAAAAGGCTCTGATGTGTGAAATAGCCCGTCTCCTAATTATTTGTCTACCAATTAAGCCTAATATTCAGTTTAATTTTGGTTTAATTATCAGTCTTTTATTTTTTTTTTATTTACCAAGTATGATCATAACATAGTCCTTGAGTTATAATAGTAGACTTTTTTTTGTTTGGACTAATTCAGTTCTGTCTCCTTTTTGTACATTTCCCCATCAATTTTTGTTATTTTAGGTTCTTGTGACATTTTATAACCTTTTTTTTTTTTTTTTTTTTTTAACAGTTGAGCTTATAATTAGGGTAAATGTGGAGGCCCAATGATCACACAGGACTCAATCACCTTTCCAGAGCAATCACTATAGTAAAAGTAAAATGATCAGTAAGTAAAAACTTATCTAAATCTCCACTCTACTCCTTTCCTCCTTCCCACACACAGCAGTTGTGATTGCTAAATTCATTCAAGAATGCAGCAAGCATCTAATAAGGTTTTCAATGGCTTTTTTTATGTTGACGGTTAGAAGAATGGTGATATGCTATGCACAATATGCTCGATCCCTATCCATTCTGGGGAGACTGACTATGTTGCATCTGTTATGGTTTCTATATCAACAAGAGCAAGAGACTGCAGGCGGTTCCTAACATGGGGTTCTCATTGGGCACAAAGTATAGCAGCATCCATTAAATGGGAGATTTCCAAAGGTAGAAAGGGGAGTTTAGTACCCAGCTCTCATTGCGACCCACGGGGAATGGGCACCTAATTTCCCTAAAATGGTCAGGCTTTCCTACAGTTAGCACACACGTCTTTCTTCCTTAGTTGTTTTTATTTTGACTTGCAGCAGAATAATTGATTTTTTTTCTTTTAATTCCCTCCCCCTTGACTTTATTTTTGCTCACACTTGGCATGTGAACCTGGGAAACTCAAATACTTGAATGCTGCATCTTCTTTCCCTTATGGAGACACACACAAAATTCTGAGCTCCTCAGAAATGTCTAGCAGGTCAAATTAACCTCCTTTCATTGCAGGCTGCTAAGTGTTGTAGGGCACTCAAGAGTTAATTAATATGGATATCAAAAATGTCCCAAAATAGATGTATTTTGTGAATTACTGTATGTTAATAAGCCATGATGAGAGAGAATCTGAAGTATTCTTCAAAAATCAGTGCAACAGGAAGCAATTGCCAAGAGAGGTTTTATGAAAATATCTAAATGATCTTTAGTACTGAAACTCTTGTGTGGCTTATATATTAATGTGGTAATATACTGCAACATTGCTTCCAGAAAATGTCCCCTCCTAAATATCATGACATTACCCATGAAATAAAGAACAATTTTATGACCAGTATACTGCAGACATAAGCTGTAGCAGTAATAGCAGGATATTTTGTTGCACGTTATATTTTAATGAAATCATTATATTGATGCATGAGATGGAAAACTACAACATTGAACATCATTTTTTTTGTTTTTGTTTTGTTGCTCTATTCTGTGATATCCTATTTAGATTATTATGCTCAAATCAGCGTAAGCAAGGACTGGTGACCTAATTTTCAAAGCAAAAAATATACTGGCCCAGCCTCCCAGAACAAGTTTTGACCCTTACCATGTATTACTTGTATAACAGTAGCACCTAGAAGCTCCAGCTGAGATCAGAACCTAAGGGTATGTCCATGCTGCAGTTAGACACCTGTGGCTGGCCCGTGCCAGCTGGCTCAGCCTCAGGTTTCGGGGCTGTTTAATTCTGGTACAGACTTTCTGGCTCGGGCTGCAGCCCGAGCTCTGGGACCCTCCCACCTCGCAGGGTCCTACAGCCCGGGCTGCTGTCTGAGTCCAGAAGTCTACACTGCAATTCAACAGCCCGAGCCCCATCAGTCCGAGTCAGCTGGCATGGGCCAGCTGCAGATTTCTTATTGCAGTGTAGGCCTACCCCTATTGTATCAGGTCCTGCACTCACATCTAGAGAGAGTTCCTGCCTTGAGGAGCTTTTAATTTAATAGACAAGCAACAACACAAGAGGTAGGAGAAAGGGATAGTTATTCATCCTGTTTTACATATGGGGAATGGAGGTACAGATAAATTAAGTGACTTGCTCAAGGTCACATAAGAACTTGTGGCAGAGCCAGGAGCTGATCCCAGACCTCGAGTTCCACTCCAATAGAGTCTTGCCCTCTCAACACAGTTACATCAATTTTTTTCAACTATTTTATGTACAGGTTACAAGTCCACCATAAAGATGGCAAGGTTCCCTGGAAATGTATAGAAAACCTGAATTGTAGTTGTGACAGATGGCAATTTCTTGCAATAGCCTGAATAATTTAATTCAGTAAAGTTTAAATCTTATTGAATTAGGTTTAATATCTTTTGGGTCCACTGTATTAAAATGGCAATTGTTTATCTGTTATTGTAGGACTGTAGGAACTTCAAAGAACTGTTTGGGACAATGTGTGTGAAGTTGGTTTCCTAGGAGGTATTTGGGAGGCCTTTTGAAGCACTGGAGAGAAAAACCTATTATCTTCTGACTACCTGCTCCTGGAAACCCCAGAACAAACACCCCTGAACTGTATAAAGTATGGACTAAACTTGCCATGAGTGGATTAGTTCTGAGCTGAGACTGTTATGAACTTGTGAGCCTTATTACTGTTTAATTTATCAGTTTGATCCAAAATCACCTCTACTGACACCTCAATCTGGGACAGTTCCTCAGATTTGTCTCCTAAAAAGAATGGCTCAGGTGTGGGAATCTCCCTCGCATCTTCTGCAGTGAAGACCAATGCAAAGAATTAATTTAAATTCTCTGCAATGGCCTTATCTTCCTGGAGTGCTCCTTTAGCACCTTGATCATCCAATGGCCCTACTGATTGTTTGGCAGGCTTCCTGCTTCTGATGTAATTAAAATATTTTTACTGTTTCGTTTTTGGGCTTGTCTACACTGGCACTTTGCAGCGCTGCAACTTTCTTGCTCAGGGGTGTGAAAAGTTTCAGTGCTGTAAAGTGCTAGTGTAGACAGTGCACCGGGAGCCACGCTTCCAGCGCTGGTGGCTATTCCCCTCGTGGAGGTGGGTTTTTATAGAGAGTTCTCCCAGCTCTATGCTGCGACTACATAAGCCATGTTAAAGCGCTGCCGGGGCAGCACTTTAACGTTGCTAGTGAAGACATGCCATTTGTGTCTTTTGCTAGTTGCTCTTCAAATTCTTTTTTTGGCCTGCCCTATTGTATTTTTACACTTGACTTACCAGAGTTTATGCTCCTTTCTAGTTTCCTCGGTAGGATTTGACTTCAATTTTTAAAGGATGTCTTTTTGCCTCTAGCCACCTCTTACTCTACTGTTTAGCCATGGTGGCTTTTTTTTTTTTTTCTTTTGGTCTTCTTACTATTTTTTTTAATTTGGTGTATACATTCAGTTTGAGCCTCTGTTGTGGGGTTTTTAAATAGTTTCCATGTAGCTTGCAGGGATTTCACTCTTGTAACTGTTCTTCTTAATTTCCATTTAACTAGCTTCCTCGTTTTTGTGTAGTAGCCCTTTTTGAAGTTAAATGCTTTTATGATAGGGTTCGTTGGCATTTTCCCCTACAACAATGTTAAATTTAATTATGCTCACTATTATCGAGTGGTTCAGCTATATTCACTTGTTGAGTCATTAACTGTTTCAGTGGCCCAGTTTTTATTCAATTATTTATTTGAATTGCAACAACTTCAAATGCAGAGATTGAGGGAAATCCACATCAGAATATTCTACAGTCTAGTGGTTAGGTCATTCACGCAGAGGTAGCAAATCCCTTCTCCCCTTCAGGACGAGCAGGGAACTTGAACCAAGCACCTCCCCCATCATGGGGGAGTACCCTATCCACTACGCTAAAGGTAATAAGGGAGAGAGTGCGTCCTTCCCTGCCTCCCAACTATTTTGTGTGGACTTGCTTGAGAGACCTGATCTGGTAGGCAGCTTTTGAGCATGCTGTCACTGTGCCTCAGTGGGTCACAGCTGAGAATGTCAGATTCAGGACAAACTGTTGAGAAATAGGGCGGACTTACCCCATACTGGTGGTTATTCTATCATTAGATTATACCAAGCCAGTAACAAAAGTAAATTGCTGTCTCACCACATTGGCTAACAAGAAGTCAAAAATGCAGTCTCCTTAGGTATTCTAGCCCTTATTTCATCACCCAGACACTAGACTTTATGATGAGTGGTTACTGAAAACCAGTTTCATCAAAGGGTCAATATGTAACTCAGACCTTACCCAATAATCATACTGCTGCCAATCCTTTAGTAACTAAAATCTAAAGGTTTATTAATAAAGAAAAGAAGAAGAGAGTTAAAAATGGTTAATAGATCATATACATACAATCACGTCACTGTTCTTATCTCAGGTTTGCAGAAGTGATGGAATAGACTGCTGGCTTGTAAAATCCCTGGTAACTTCCAAAATATTGGAAGGTCCTCAGTCCATAGTTAGTATGCTCCTTTTAGTTGTAAATCCACAGTCCGGAGACTCAGAGCAGGAAAGAGGCAGCATGGAGATGTTTCAGGGGTCTTTTATATCCTCTGCCATGTGATTGGCATTTTACTGTCCCAAACAAAGCTCACAACATAGTTTCTGGAAAATTACTGGCACAAGATGGAGTCCAGGGTCACATGAACATGTCACATGCCTTTATGTGGCTTGCTGACTCGCAGGGGCAGCCATTGGCCCCTTGAAGGCTACGGTGTCTGCAGGAAGAGCTATGTGGAAGGAATGAGTTTCTTCTATGGCCCATTGTGATAATGAAGTGTATTTGATGTATTTCACAACATGGTGGCTAAACTTGCAGGAGGGATAGCTCAGTGGTTTAAGTATTGGCCTCCTAAACCCAGGGTTGTGAGTTCAATCCTTGAGGGGACCATTTAGGGATCTAGGGCAAAGATCTGTCTGGGGATTGGTCCTGCTGGACTAGATGACCTCCTATGGTCCCTTGCAATCCTGATATTCTATGGTTCTATACCTTATGGGTGTTAGCCCAGGAACAAATACAAGGGTGATACAGGTATATAGCCAATATTCATAACTTCAGGTACAAAAATGATGCATGCGTATAACCAGGATAATCATACTTAGCAAATCATAACTTTTCCATTGACACCTTACATGCCATAATTTGTACAAGATTTGTTGCTATTGTCCAACAGTGGCAATATCATGGATATAAATGGTCATATTTCAGTCATACAGCATCACACATGCCTACCTGATAGCGCCCCGCATGTAACTTAGGCGGCCACATGCCTGCTTTCCCTGGTTTGTGAGTGCTCTGGGGCTTAGGTGGGAGATAGGTGTCCAGATGCCTAGGGTGAAGTGGCAGTGCATATGCCCAGAGGCAGGAACTGAGGTTCCAAGTGAGTTTAGATGCCTCCAGGGTGAGGCAGCAGCCAAGTGGGAGTTTTGTGGATTGCAGTGGTGCCTAAAAATGGGAGTTAGGTGTCTAAGTACTTTCATAGATCACACCCCTGGCCTTTAGGCCCTGGTTTCTTAAATTGCTCCAATCAGGGGTCTATTTGTTTTGAACAACTGCTGGATTGGCGCCTTAGCCTGATGTATCTACATATTTTTAAAAAATGCTAAAACATTTGCATGTAACCAATTTTAAATATTCACTCGTTATAGAATGTACTACTGTATCTTTCTTAAGTGCAGATGGTGTTCCCAATACTTTTTCCTCATTTGGAAAAAATAATCTCATACTATCCTGAATTCACAAATGGCCATAAAAAATCCCATGGCACTCTTTGAAAGACTAGTTGTGTTAACCTCAGCGTCCTGACCAAATTACAGTTTGATTAATTGTACCTAATTAAAATTCCCCCTATAGTTTCACCTTGCTATGGTGTTCTCCTTCACTTCCCCGTCCTAAAATGTTGATTAGAGTTGTTTTGTGCTCTTGAAAATCTGCTGTATCTCATCCCAAAGGTATTTCAATGAGGGGAGAAGTGAATCTTTTAGTGTTTGTAGTTTGCGAAGTGCTTTGGAATCCTTCGGGATGTTAAGCACTAAATATATTACATACACAAGACTACATTAAAATACCATTGCCTGTGCAACCTTCATTGGGCCCCTTGTGCATATGCATTGTGATACGGTCTTTAATCACATGATCACATACTGTTCTTTCCACAGAACCCCTGCACTCCAATCTCCCTCCTCATTCCAACTCCCAGTCCCAGTTTCTCTCTTGTCCCTGGCCAACTTCTAATCCTGATCTTCCACCTCCCACCCTCTTGTCCAGGGCCAGGTCTAGGATTTTTGCCGCCCCAAGCAAAACACTTTTTGGCCACCCCCCCTTTTTTTCGTGCCTCCCAGCCCCGCCCCAACTCCACCCCTTCCAAACCCCTTCCCCAAATCCCCGGCCCTGCCTCCTCCCCCGGAGGTGCTGCATTTCCCCCCCATTGCTTCTTGCGCCCCCCCCCCCCACGGCCTCCCACCCTAGCTCACCTCCGCTCTGCCTGCTCCTCCGGGCGTGCTGCCGCTCCGCTTCTTCCCCCTCCCTGTCAGGTGAGGGACGGGGGAGAAGCGGAGCAGCAGCGCGTTCAGGGGAGCAGGCAGAGCGGAGGTGAGCTAGGGTGGGGGGGTGCAGGAAGTAACCGGGGGGGTGCAGGAAGTAACCGGGGGGGTAGAGGAACCATTCCCCGCTCCAGCTCACCTCCGCTCCACCACCACCGCCGCCTCCCCCGAGCGCCCCGCCGCTCGGCTTCTCCTCCCTCCCAGCCTTGCTGTGCGAAACAGCTGTTTTGCGCCCGGCAAGCCTGGGAGGGAGGGGGGAGAAGCGTAGCGGCGGCGGCACGCTCAGGGGAGCAAGCGGAGGCGGAGCGGAGGTGAGCTGGGGCGGCGGGGGCACTTTTTCTCCATGCCAGGGAGTCGGTGCCTATGATGGCCAGCGCCAGAATGCCACCCCTAGAAATGTGCCGCCCCAAGCACCTACTTGTTTTGCTGGTGCCTAGAGCCGGCCCTTCCCTTGTCCCAATCTACTCCCATCACCCCAATCCCCCCGGTCTGACTCTTGTTCCCTCTGCATTCAAATCAGGCAGTTTCCTCCTGCTTGCTTCCTGGGCCAAGGAGGGGGGTCACTGAGAGCAGGGGCGGCTCTATGTATTTTGCCGCCCCAAGCACGGCAGTGAGGCAGCCTTCGGCGGCATGCCTGCGGGAGGTCCGCTGGTAACGTGGATTCGGTGGCATGCCTGCGGGAGGTCTGCCGGTCCCGCGGCTTCGGCGTACCCGCTGCCGAATTGCCGCCGAAGACACGCGCTTGGTGCTCTGGTGCCTGGAGCCGCCCCTGACTGAGAGTATGGGAGAGACAGGCCTGGACTTTGGCACAGCCACAATTGCAACAACAGTGCAGCTGCAGGTAAAGTTCTGTTCAGTCCTAGGTTGAAGCATGCCCAGTGCACCTGGACTCTTCAGTGAATTTAGTTGCTAAAATTGAAGTCTTTACTAGTGTATGGAAAATAAATTTTTTCCAAAGGCTTATACTTGGCCAAGTGTAGGTGGATTTTTTCAGGGGGGTGGCAAAAGGCACATTTGAGACATAAAGACAACCTCCCTGCCAAAGGTCATGTCCCTGTACCAAAGAATGGGGGAACTAGAATCTTTCCAGAAAAAGTTTGCCTGAAGTTTTTAACATTGGCAAAACAACATATTTATCCCAACATTCTCAGAAATGGCTGAACTGCTTTTGGCAGAAATCCCCCCCCAAAAATTCAGCCTGAGGTAGAGATCTAGCATGTAAAATTTCAGCACAAATGCTTCAAATTTGGCACAGTTATAAGCAATTGAAAACACTGTCTTGAAACGGGAAGTGTCAGGCAACTTTAATAATAGGCAGGGCTACCAGCACTGTGTATAATATACGCACAATATAATGTTTATGATAATGGTATCGTTTTTATACACGCTTATATCTGTGGACTGTATATAGCAATGACATAATCTTTTGTATTTGCAATACTGGAAAATAAAAGCAAACTTTGAAACAAATAAAAAGCCAATGGGTAAAACTGACTTCTACGCTAGTAGTGAGAGTAGAGAACCGGATTTCAGCTGTAATTTGGCATTTGACTCATAGTGAGGATGACAAGTTACAGTCTTGACTCTCGAGAATAATAAAAACTGCCTCTGCAATTAACTTTCTTTTACATTTTGCAATGCATTAGACACACAAATAATTTATCATTGTATGGATCTTATCTTAAACTCCAGAGCCTTGACCCAGTGATGAACTCTACTCTGATCAGACTGTGGCAGGAGATAATTATATCAGGAACATCTCTCTGGTGGAGTTTCACTGCAGGTGCAATCTGCTAAAACAAGGTAGATAACAAGGTGCTACCCCTGATACTTGACACCATGCAAGGCACTAAATTTAGCCATAAGGAGTGGAAATCCATCAACCTCCACAAAAGACTCGCACAGATACAGACAGACATCATCTTCCTCTCCAAGTGCAAACAAATGGACATCATACAAAATGGACTGAAGGTAAAAAATCCATTGCAATCGACATACTACACTGACTATGGTGAGAGACTGTGCCACACACTCTCAAAGAAACTGAGGAACCACCTGATCAGCATTCTGTACACAGATAGGAGAAGATCAAGAATGAGCTCTCAAAACTGGAGACTCTCAGACAAAACCAACCGCCCACACAAACTTCCACGTGGCTGGACTTTACAAAAATGAGACAAGCCATTTACAATGCACACTTCACTTCTCTACAGAGGAAAAAGGACAGTAAACTATCTAAACTCCTACATGACACAGGGGGCTACAACAGTGGTACCCTCAACTCACCCAACAATATTGTTAATCTATCCAACCACACACACAGCCCAGCGGAAGAGTCTGTCCTATCTCGGGGACTCTCTTTCTGCCCCACCACTCCCACGAACATGATACAGTTCTGCGGTGATCTGGAAGCCTACTTTCGTCGTCTCTGACTCAAGGAATATTTTCAACACACCATTGAACAGTGCACTGACCCACAGGAACCCTCCTACCAACACTACAAGAAGAAGAATTCTGCATGGACTCCTCCTGATGGTCGAAATGACAGACTGGACTTCTACATAGAGTGCTTCCGCAGATGTGCACAGGCTGAAATTGTGAACAAACAGCATCACTTGCCCCATAACCTGAGCCATACAGAATGCAATGCCATCCACAGCCTCAGAAACAACTCTGAGCCTGCATCCCGCATCTGCTCCTGCACCCTAAACCCGTCATCTCCGGCCCCATCCCAGAGCCCACACCCCCAGCTGGAGCCCTCACCCCCCACACACCCCAGCCCCTTTCCCTAACCCAGTGAAAATGAGTGAGTGAGTGAGCAAGGGAGGGAGGGGGGATGGAATGAGTGGGTATGGAGCCTTGGAGAAGGGGCAGGGTAGGGGCAGGGCCTCAGGAAAGGGGTGGGGCAGGGGGCAGGGCAAGGGTATTTGGTTTTCTGCAATAAGAAAGTTGGCAACCCTACATCCACTAAACTCTTACTTTTAAAAGAAGAAGAGCTTGCTATTGGCAAGCTGTATTCCATTTGAAAAGACCTGTGGAGTATAAGCACCAGATCTCAAATACACTCATGTTTTCTACATCAGACACATCTGAATGTTGATACAAAAACATGGCCAAAGACTTAAAAAATTCAAATGCACTATTGCAAATCTCACAGACACTATTCTATTCCAAATCCCAACTGTTCCCTTTTCCTACGTCTATCTCTAAAGTGACTAGATGTCCCAGATTTTCATATAATGTTCCAGTGTCCCAGGAATTTCTTATGTCAGTGAAGCAAATTATATGCCCATCCCATCCATGCCCTACCAATCAAATGCCCTGTCATTCCCTTCCCTCTCCTTATGCTGGGGGTGCGGTGCAGCTGGTATAGGAGATGAACGCTAGTAGACAGTTCCCCTCCCCAAGGGCATTCTTCATCAGCTGCCTCTGGCCATTTTCAGGCTGATTTGCGCTGCATAACTATAACTGACACAAAATAGCCTGGGCAGGCTGGAGAATCCAGCCCTATATGTCTAAAATTTCAAACTTGAACATGTTCTTTAAAAATTGGTTAAAACATGTATCTAAAACTCCCAGCCTGTATGGGAGCATGTCAAATGTATCTGAGCCTTCCAACTGAATGTAGAATGTCTAAGGAACATCTTCACTGTAACACACACACACATACACAAGGGAAAATTTACAGAGGAGATTAAAGCTAATATAACCACTTTGTTCAAATGACAGTTAAATGGCACCAGGGAAATGTGCCATTTCCCAAGTTTTTCTCATGCCATGTTCAAGCAACTACCTTTAGGAAGCTGTTTTGGTGGAGCTAGCTAAAATAGCAAATTACAGACAATAATGTAGAATTTGTGGTTCGTTCTTCCACTCTTCTCCCCCAGATATTCAAGCTCTGGGAGATTTACTCTTCTTTCAAAAGTTAGTTTTAGACTCACGAGGCCAAACCCTGCTCCCAGTTACAAAGGTGTAAATTCAAAGTAATAGTTACTCCAAATTTACACCAGTTTGACTGAGAGCAGAACTTGGCCCACTCACTATCAACATAGAATATATTTTAACAAGGATACTTTAGAACTGAACAGTCTTGGGTCACAGTACACAATACGAAAGTATACAGCCCGCTGTATCATTTTGACAAAGCTTATATTTCTTTCCAAATAAACTGAATATTAAAGAAAAACAAATCAGGCATGACTTCTGGCTCAACAGGGCCTATTTTGAAGGAATCAATAGAACAGCAAAACTTGAATAGGGCACTAGATATACTAATAAACATAGGCAATTCTGGTTTGCCTGTATATCTTTTCATCTTCTATAGGGTCCCCTTCATCTAAGCTAACAAGGCAAAACTTTGTAAATATACAATCTCCGGTGAAAACTAGTGCATCTCAGAGAGGGTATTGAGCACTATCTGGGTGTGTACAGAACTAAAGTGGTTCCTTGCTAAAGCCCCAAAATCTCGCTTAGGTGCAGAAGGCACCACAGACAGCAGTATCTTTGTAGATCCACTGTGCAAGGATTGGGCAGGGGCTGCAGGTGATGTAGGGTCACCAAATGAACTAGGGTCACCAAATAAGATTAATAGGCAGCAGGTTTAAAACAAACAAAAGGAAGTATTTCTTCACACAACACACAGTCAACCTATGGAACTCTTTGCCAGAGGACGTTGTGAAGGCCAAGACTATAACAGGGTTCAAAAAAGAACTAGATATGAGAGCCTGGGAGGGAGGGGGAGAAGTGGCGCCCGCGCCGCGGCCACTCAGAGAAGTGGCGCCCGCGCCGCGGCCACTCAGAGTCTCCCCCTCCCTCCCAGGCTCTCAAACCTGGGAGGGAGGGGGAGATCCCGAGCTTTGGGCGGCAAAAATCCTAGAGCCGGCGCTGGTTCTGTCCCATCTAGTGGCACCAAGACCACATAGAGTGAGAGTTAAATGAGTCTGCTCTACAGCCTTAACTAAGAGCCAGTTGGCTTTTAGCTCATGCATTAGAGGCTCATGCACTAAGCTCCAGCGGTCCCAGGTTCAATCCCGCCCACTGATGATCAGGGTCTGTTGGTGTTACACGTGGGGGCTCATCTGGAATTTCAACTGAGAAGTCTCTGAAGCTCAGGATGCGCTTCCTCAACTAGGGGAAGTATGTAAGTTCCTGGGTGTGGTGTTCTGTCCCATCTAGTGGCACTGAGATCACTTAGAGAGCGAGAGTAAAATGAGTCTGCTCTACAGCCTCAGCTAAGAGCCCGTTGGCTTTTGGCTCATGCACTAAGCTCCAAAGGTCCCAGGTTCGATCCTGATGACCGGGGTCTGTCAGTTGCAATAGTTGATGAGAAATTTACCTCTGGATTGTTTCATTAGCAATAAGTGATGTAGGAAGGCTCTGTACTGAACATGCATAGAGGCCATTGTTACATATGGCGAGCTCTGTGTTTTGTCTGGTAGCAGCCTGACCCCAGCTTGTATTCCTCAGCCACTAAACTAGGTCCCCCCTGATCACTTACCACCTTTCTTCAGTTCTACTTATCATACTACATGTAAGAAAGGTTGGGTTTTAGAGATGTTATGCAAGAAGCATGAAGATTTCAATGTGTCTTTGATCTGGAGACCTAGAGAAGACATAGTCAAAGATAATGCCCAGATTTATGGGCCTGAATGACAGGAAGGATGGTGGTGGCGTCCATGGTGAATGAGAAAGAAAGGAGTTGGAGAGTACGAGGGGAAAAGATTAAAAGCTCTATTGAATATAATGGGTGGACATTCCTGAGGAGTAGTATAAGGTATATGAGCCTATAGTACACCTGTACCCCGATATAACACTGTCCTCGGGAGCCAAAAAATCTTACCGCGTTATAGGTGAAACCGCGTTATATCGAACTTGCTTTGATCCGCCGGAGTGCGCAGCCCTGCCCCCCCCCCCCCCCCCCGGAGCGCTGCTTTACCGTGTTATATCCGAATTCATGTTATATCGGGTCGCGTTATATTGGGGTAGAGGTGTAGTGTGTATGTACTTTAATTTGCTTTATTTAGATTAACAGGGATATAAAAGCAGCCCTGTCCTTATAGTTGGTCAAAAGTAAAAGCAAACTTTTACTTAAGTCACAACTGGCCAGTTCCCCATTTCTTGCTTGCTGAGTCCCTAAAGAGGTATTTTAGGAATGTTCTGAGTGAGTGGACATGTAAGTGGCCTAGAAACAATGACAGTTCTCTGTAGGTCATAGATCAAATCTATGGCCTCAATAGACTAAGTGAGGTGAACTCTTTAACTGTTAACCCCACGGCGGGTTAAATCTATATTAAAGGGAGCACATTAATTAGATACCAGCCCAAATCATTCCCCAGATCAATGTCATGCTGGCTTCTTAAAGGTGTCAGTGTTAACTACTCTGCCCGCAAGTAGGATCTGCATTGCTGATCACCTGATCACTTTATTAAAAGTAGAGAAGTTTAGCTGGAAGGGGAGGAAACAGAATATCTCAGTCAATAAATGGAGTGTAGTAATATTTGAAGAAGTGTAGTAATATTTCAAGGCTGAAAAAGGAAATATGCTTTTTTAAGTGTCCATGGTTAGACTGTGTAAGGTTCATTATGTATTATATTGACCTCATGATTTGATTACTGATTGTGTTGACTTGATGATTTATCCATTGTTGAACCCATTTCAGGTTATTGTTTATCCATTGATTTATCAATTTAATCTCACTTGTAACCTTGATTTGTCTATTGCATTGTTTTATTATTTTCATCTGGCTTCGGGAAATTAGTCAGTAAATTGGTCAGTGATATTTGTTCAGTTTTATATTTTCTTGTTCATTCTCTTAATAAAATCCAGAACAAAATATGAAACTAGTTTCCCTCTCAAAACTACAACATGGCCAAATGAATGGGTATATCTACATGGAAAATACTTGAATCCAGCTAGCATCAATAGCAGTTAAGATAGCACAGTGCAGGCTTCAGAGCGGGTAGTGGACCCTCGGTACATAGCTCGTGAGCCCATTGTGAAACCCAAACTGTGCTGTCTTCACTGCTATTGTTACCGGCACTAGCTGGATTCAAGCTAGCTCAGGTATGCTAGCCAGAGCACAGCGTTTGCTGTCTAGACATACTCCCAAGGCACACTTGCAATGTGAAGGGAAGGAGCCTGAGGAGAGGGAGAGGATGAGGGATGGGATAAGAGTGGTGTCTGGGAAATTAGGAGATCAGGAGCATTTCTCAAATGCCCCTTACCACAGTTTCTAGGTTCAGTTCCTTCTCTATGCAGTCAAGGTTATTCCACAGCAGTAAAGTTCTAATATATTAGCAGAACATCACAAAAGGCCTTTGAATTCACACAGATTTTTCCATTTACACTAAAAAGATGATTGTTCAATGGGATTGCTAAACTTTGCGGTAAGCTCCCCGATGGAATTAATTGTGAGCTTAGGTCTGATTATATTCAGATCAAGCTGTAAAAGAACCAGAAACATCTTTTTGGGAAAACCTTTTCCTGGAACGGATGCACTCAACAGCAACAACAAATCCCCCTCCCATAGAGTCACACAGTCTCCTGGAGGTTTGTGCTCTTTGATGTGAATTACTTGGATATCAAGGTAACAGGAGCTATATAAAAACCTTAGATAGTTATAGAAAGATACACTAGACATGAGGGGCCCAATTCTGATCTCACACCACTTTAAATCAGTGGGACTTCACTGACTTTAGTGGAGTTGCTCCTGATTTATACCAGTAAAGGAGATCAAAATCAGGCACTAGATATTCCCTCTCCTCCTTCAATTCTAAATCTGGTGCAGCATTTTAATGCAACACACAGGAAAAATCACAAGTTCTCTGGATGTTTGCTTCCCCAACTGCAACATTAACCTATTCACCATATGCTATTTTCCATCTTGAAGGTGCACTGAAAATAAATGGAGCTGACTCCAAACCAGGTGTCATTATTACTAGTTTAATTAAGTGGTTTGCATATATTACCTAAGGAGAAAAAAATCTTCCAGGAATGTAACACATTTAGGTTTGCAAAATATTCTTTCATAAGTAGTATTTTCACACTGAAACAATGTCTATGTGTGAACCTTCTTTGCTGACACTTTGCAAGGTAATGTTCAAACATTTTGCAATAACATCCACATGATAACTAGCAAGAACAAGTATGAAAGTGGATGAAAGTTTCAGGACCCAGTAGGGCAGCTCAGACATACAAAGCAGTGCAAATATCATGATTTTGTCAATCTAATTTTGACATCCTTTAATTAAGATTAAGATTATGACTAGCTTTCCAGAGAAATTACTGGTTGATATCCAAGATACTATAATTGTACGTTGAGTTCCCATGAGAGAGGTTGAGCAGTTCACTGACAATATAGGTTCTGGTGAAACAGGAGTGTTAAGCACATGAACACACACAAGCAACTGCCTGCTATTAATTTTAACTTGCCAAACAAGATACAGCAGAAGTAGACATCTGGGATTTTTTAAAAGACCACATACAAAGTACAACACTAATACTATAATTAACTGACTTGTGTGTGGGTATGCACACTGTTGGTGGCATCAGAACTGATTAACTGTGTGCTGTAGACTTTATACAGCTAACAGCCAGATTCTGCCTTGGCTCAAGAGATGAAGGCTTGTGCTTTTGGAGAAGGAATTCTGTCCTGATGGCTACCATGAAGATCTAAGCAGCTATTTTTTTGCAGGGTCTTGACAACCAAGAATTCTGAGGTAGCAACAGATTTTACACACTGCCTAGCATTTACACATGCTCATTCTCACAAGCATCATCGTTTCAAAACTCTGTGTAGAATAACTGCAATGAAATTCATGCCCACTGTGCCCGCAAGGGGGGCCGTGATACTGGCGAAAGAATGACACTTAGTGCCTGAGAGTAAAAAGCAAGGCTTTACTGAAGGAAGAACTTACACTCCAAGCTGCGCGGGGAGTCCCTGAGGCGCGTGGAGGGGCTGCGGGGGATTCTGATCGTCCGGGACAGCTGGCCAGGCAGGACTCCACTAAAGGGAGTCCGCTGCAATGCTATATCCCCCCGCGCTTATCTCAAGGTTACATGGGGTCAACAGCTGGCTACATTCATAGATTCATAGATTCATAGATTCTAGGACTAGAAGGGACCTCGAGAGGTCATCGAGTCCAGTCCCCTGCCCCCATGGCAGG
The DNA here is from genome assembly GCF_028017835.1 of Emys orbicularis. Taxonomy (NCBI): domain Eukaryota; kingdom Metazoa; phylum Chordata; order Testudines; family Emydidae; genus Emys; species Emys orbicularis. The sequence continues at coordinate 25,475,538 of NC_088683.1, read as the reverse complement.
ACCAAATACTGTCTAGACCATCCCTGATAGACATTTATCTAACCTACTCTTAAATATCTCCAGAGACGGAGATTCCACAACCTCCCTAGGCAATTTATTCCAGTGTTTAACCACTCTGACAGTTAGGAACTTTTTCCTAATGTCCAACCTAGACCTCCCTTGCTGCAGTTTAAACCCATTGCTTCTTGTTCTATCCTTAGAGGCTAAGGTGAACAAGTTTTCTCCCTCCTCCTTATGACACCCTTTTAAATACCTGAAAACTGCTATCATGTCCCCTCTCAGTCTTCTCTTTTCCAAACTAAACAAACCCAATTCTTTCAGCCTTCCTTCATAGGTCATGTTCTCAAGACCTTTAATCATTCTTGTTGCTCTTCTCTGGACCCTTTCATTTCATTCATAAATCATACTCATTATATAAGCTAACTTGTTTACAGAGAAAAACATGCTGAACTACATTTTGGCAGGGTCTGCTGAACAAAGTTCATTGCATGACCTTCAACTACACAGCCTGCATCTTCCGCTCGCATTCAGTCACATACTCAGTCCGCCACTTAGCTCCTCACCAAGCTTCTGCAACCTGTCCCCTACACCCACTCAGCACCCGGAGTGTGAGGGGTGATGTGTTTTCCCATAAACCTGAAAGGTCGCAGAAAATGGGCTGATACTATCTGCACTGCTGGAAAGCTATGAGTGACTCTCCCTTCTCCCAGCAAGTCTCCCCAGTCAACCCACCCCCAGTGGTGGTTCCCCACTCCAACAAGCCCAAGGATGCCTCATGAAAACACCTACAAAATAGGTGGTGGAACTAAGGCTACGTCCTCACTACGGGAGGGGGGCTGTCGATTTAAGATACGCAAATTCAGCTACGCGAATAGCGTAGCTGAATTCGACGTATTGGAGCCGACTTACCCCGCTGAGAGGACGGCGGCAAATCGACCTCCGCGGCTCCCCCGTCGACGGCGCTTACTCCTACCTCCGCTGGTGGAGTACAAGCGTCGATTCGGGGATCGATTGTCGCGTCCCAACGAGATGCGATAATTCGATCCCCGAGAGATCTATTTCTACCCGCTGATTCAGGCGGGTAGTGTAGACCTGCCCTAAGAGTGCTGGACTCCCTGCCTTGAAGTGGATTCCATTATATACAGAGCTTACAGCTTCGTTCAATGGCTCTCAGCACCCCCACTATACCAATTGTTCCAGCCCCCCTGCCTAAGACAAGAAGACAGTCCTGTGACTTACTGAAGAGATAGGACAGGGCCAGCTGTGGGCAGTGCCCTTTCAAGGTTCCAATGAATTGAAGATGCTACCCCCTGTTAGGGTCACCAGACAGCAAGTGTAAAAAATCAGGATGGGGTGGGGGGTAATAGGAGCCTATATAAGAAAAAGACCCCAAAATCAGGACTGTCCCTATAAAATCGGGACATCTGGTCACCCTATCCCCTGTGAACCAAATTGCCCCTGCTATGTGTGAAACCCATTGTGAAATGAATCCTTGAAGGTTTGCTTTGCCCAACATTAAACCTCACTCTATTGGTCCTCCGCATAAACCTCTCTATTGCCTTTGTTTGTGCTCTACGTACACTGTTCACGTTCTTGAAATCAAAAGCATTATGATCTTGAGGACTAGATCATTGGCTGCTGTAAATCAGCATTGCTACATGAACTTGAATGGCACTAAACCAGTTTACATGCATTGGGGATCTGGCCTGTAAACTAGAGATAAGCCTGAGCCAAAACTCCGGATCTGGGCTTTATATCTCTATAGTGATGAAGGGGGAGGGCACAGGGGGGAGCTGAACTCTCCCACACTGGGATTTGAAATCCTGATCCCAAATTAAACTTTCCTGTAGGTTGGGGTGTTTGGACTCAGTATTTGATGCCATACATAGCTCATGTCACGCTGTCTGGAGTGGCTCACGACCATGAGGGCCAACCTCAGGGCAGACTGTGAAGCAGGAGAACAAAATCCCCTAACTGGTCGTATGTTCTACAATGAAATTTTGCCAACTAAATAGCAAGTGTGAACTCCACAAACAATGTAACAGACTTGACATGGAGTCACAGCCAGTCCTCTTGGGCATTCCAGTCTATCTTGCCACCCAAGCTGTTCACTCCCATTCCCAAAGGACCAGTCATTTAACCCAGGTCAATTGTACTCAGAGCTCAAACCAAAGACAACTAGCCCATCCTGTAACAAACTAACTAAAGGTTTATTAACTAGGAAAAGGAAATAATAGAATTATTTCCAAGGTTAAAGCAGGTAAACACACACACACAAATGAGGTACAATCTGAAGTTCAAAAGGTAATAGAAGCTCTATAATAAGCATGCTTTTATGCACTTTAGAGGTAATCCAAACCAAGCAGCTTGGTGAATCTCTTGCTTATCTTTAGAAATCTTTGCCCCTCAGAGTCCAGACAACATAAAGATCCAGTTTCTCCTTGTCAGAGATTTTTATCTCCCTCTCCCCAGAGTTCAAACTGACAGAACAAGACTCGGTCCCTGTCTTCTCTTCATGTGAGTGGGGAGGGCAATCAACAAAGTCACTGTCCTTTGATGTTACACAATAGCTCATTTGGTTTCTATGGACCCTCTTCTCTGCAGGACCAGCACTTTACACTAACTAATGCTTCTTTCCTGTTTGGAGAGTTACAGAATTACAGAGGATTACAATGCAAACACCCAATGTAACGTTATACCATGAGCTACAGATGTTATAAGGGAGATCAATACATGCAGCATCCTACAAGCATTTCATCAAGTCTAAACACGAACCACATTCTTATAACTCTGATATCTTTTAACAATATTCACAGACAGGTGAATCAGACTGGTTTCCAGCTATGTATTTGTCAGTGTTCAGTAAAGCCTGGGGCCTTGGCATGAACTGGCACCTGGTCTGCCAGCATCACAACTCATTTAAGATATATCATTATAATTGGATGGATTCCTTAATCCACTACCAGCATACCGCTCTCTCTCTCTCTCTCTCTCTCACACACACACACACACACACACACACGTTACTGTCCAAATTCACTCCCTTCCTGTGACTTACTTTTATTTTTAATTAAAGCAATTAATTAAAGCCCCAAAATAGGACTTCATTTACAAACCTTTACTGTCGCTCTTCTCAATGGGCTGATCAGATTTTTCTCCCTGGAAGGTCTCTTGTACCTATCTCTCCTCTTTCTTGTCCTCAGAGAAAAACTTTGGCTTTTTTATGCTTCAGAGTAGAGCTAATAAAATTCTCCTGTTCTGTCAGCAAGTGTGAGTCAGCAGAATAGCTCTGCTTTTCTCTACTCTATCCTAAACCTGGCTTCTGGCTGAGATGATGTTTCAGACCTACTATTTGAAATACATCATGTTCTTTTCTCATGAGTATTTATTTGCTCCTGTCATTAATTTAATTCAGGATTTTCTATTGTCTACTGTTCAACTGCCTGATTTTTGCTTATATTCTGCAGCTTTAAACCTCCGGGACATTATTTTTTATTTAGATACATTTCCCCTTGTATCTTGTTTTATCAGCATTTAATAGACTGCTATCATTTTCTTTAAATTGATGTCAAATGTGCTCCTCTCTGCAACAAAAAGATCTTTCAATCTTCATTACATGTTGCCACCTCTGCCTCTTTCTTGTTCAGCTTTGACATCTGTGAGTTACAACACCTGTCTCTTGTAAGGTCACTGATTGTTTCTGTGCTCTTGATTAGCAAAAATTTCTTTTTCTTGTTTGGATCATCCTTTCTACTTGAAGTAGTTGACAAGCTATTATAATAAAATATAAATAAAGATTGTGCAGAGTTTCAACTGTGTCTTTTATACTTTATATAACCCTTGTGAAATTCTGAAAAACAGCTGATCTTGGATGAAGTGACTTAATTCTCCTGGCGCAGTCACAATACCTAAGGACATTTTGTTCTGTTCAGGGTCTTATACACACACATCATTACTTAGATGGTAAGTTCTTTGGGTCATGGACCATTTTTATTTTTGTTGTGAGTTTGTACAGCCCCAAGAACAAGTGGGTCCTGCTCAATGACTGGGTCTCTACAAATAATAATAATCATCTTGATATCAGAGTGTCAGTGTAAAAAAATCTCTGGCTACTGTCTTACTGCCAAACTTGACTGGGTACTACTAAAACACCAACCTGAAAACCACTCAGCTACCTGAGCCAGCTGTATACCGCCAAAAAAACCCAAAGTATTTGCGGTCTCCAGACTACCCAACTCACTTGACTATTGCTAACATCACCATGGTCCTGCAAAAATATTGTACCCCACTGGGCATTGTTAAGTTACCGGATCCAGATGTTTAACCTAATATAAACTCACCAGCTCTCTCCAAGTTACCCAATGCATGTGTGTATTTTGACCCTTCCCACAGCCTATGCTACTGTCAAAATACTCTGGAGTAATTGTGTAACCAAAGCCTATGTATTCTGTGCCTAATGCCCAGTAAGTAAAACTGTGAATTTTTCCATCCATATAAAACTGACAGGTTTTTTATTGTTCTCTAGTTCTGCTTGCAGGCAAAATGTTATGCAGGGTTTTATGAAATGTTCACTGTGCATAACCCGATAGTTGATGGAAGGTTTCCGAACCATTTTATGACCAGATTACGGCTGGCCCTTTGGCGGTATGCTGGAGGCAGAAGTGGGTTCAGGGAGACCATACTTACACCTACAGAGGAGGCAGCCATAATTTGGCTGCAAATGTGGGCGAGTGTAAAGAGCGAGAGTTACCTAGGAGACAGCCCCACCTCTGTTGTTTGCCAGCAAGCAATGGCAGGATAGGAAGGAAGGCAAGCTATAGCAAAAAACATTTCTTCTGTGTTCCCTCAGCTCTCTGGAGTCCTAACGCTTCCAACCACATTGCTTAGTCTCTTAAGGGACTCCCTTCCACTACCCAGGACTTCATAATTTTGGCCCTTAATTTTCAGAAATCATTTTTTCAAAATGATAAGCTGATCTTAAAAATATAGTTAAACAGCTTGCTTTTACTTTAAAAGCCTGATCTGCATAGGCGATTAGGCCTGTGGCTTTAAACCGGAAACTCTCAAAGGCACAAATTAATGCAGAAATATTTAAATTCTTTTTTACACTAGTGATCTGCTCAGTCTGCTTCTTTCTGCCTGGCTATCCTTGACTGTTACTCTGAAAATGATTATTTTATGGTTTTATAAATCACTGCACATTGAAAAGGGAATAGAATTAATGGCAAAAATGGGAACGCGAGAGCTTCTGTGAGAGGCAGAAGACAGCTGCATGTTCCATGGAGAACAACTACATTGTAAACCTGAAAGGAGAAGTTTGCATCCTAAAAGAGCTATAACTGCTCAATAAATGGCAAATTAGAATTGGCATTTCAGAAGATTTAGAAAAGTGTTGGGCTGCTGGGATGTACACTTTCATTTTCATTACACTGTGGCTCTCTTTCTTACTTTACAGTGCGCCATCCTCACAGATATGATTGCTGGGTCAAATGTTTTGGGTGCCCATTTCTGACAGGAGAGACGGTTTCTATTCTTTTTTCTATGCTTGCAATAATGCTAGTAAGGCGTCATTTTAATCAGAGAATAAGCTTCCCCTTGTATCAGATGTTGCCAGCACTGTTCAGCAAGCAGTGATACAAAACACAGGAGTTTTAATTTGCTGCTGGGAGCTCTCCAAAACAGCACCAGGATTATTTCCCCAGGTTGTTGCTACAGAACACAGCAACACTCCCTTACAATGGGGCCTTGCAGCATCTGCTCTTGTTGTGGGTCTCAGCATTTCTATAACGACCATGACATCAGAGGTTTCTACCTGAATTTAAAAGGTGAAGAAAGGAAGAAAAGAACAAAGGTTGGCCAGGGTACAATGTTGGATTGATTTACTTACACTCCTAAGCAGTGGCATTGGAACAGTGTATAGCGGGAGTGCTGAAAGCCATTGAACAAAACTGTAAATCCTATATATGATGGAAACTACCTCAAGCCAGGGGGTGCAAGGGTTAGATCATGCCATTACCATCTGCCCAGCATACAGGGCAACACACTGCCCCTGGAGTGGGCTAGGAGGGCGAGGATGCCTCAAGGAGTCTCGCTGTCTCTAATGGGTTGAAATCCTGACTCCACTGAGGTCAATGGGAGTTTTGCAATTGACCTCTTTGGAGAGCCAGGATTTCACCCCGGTTTCTGTGGGTTCACTGCTCTGGGTCTACAAATGGTAGAGCGTACACTGTCCAGTGTGCAAGCAAATCTACACCACCAGACATATTGTGTGGGCAAAGCCAAGGAAGCTCCAGCCATTCCTCACCAACCTGTTCAGGGAGGGGAGGTAGCAGCTCTGCAGAGCCTGCTTCCCTGCCTGTGCTGTTACCTAGGATGTAGGAAGCTGACACAAGGCAATAAGGGGGTAGCTCCTCTTGCCCCCTTACGTCCCTGCACTGCTGCGCTAGCCTATCCAGCGGCCACTATTTGGCCACATTTGGTTTAAATCTCACTCTTCCCATTGCAATGGGTCCATCTCCATGTTATCTGTGCAGCACGTGGAAGATCAAAACACAAATTGTTCCTAAGGACACAGGCTCTACTACGCCATATTTTTGGTTTTGCTACTTCTAGTTCTTACTGGGACCATTTTTTTTAACTATAAAGGATAAATTTTTAAGGGCTGGTGCCCAACCTCTCTCTTGATGTGGGTGCATTTTACCCCTGCAAAATTCACTCATAAATTTCCTATTCCTGGAACTGAATGAGAGGTGGGAATCTAAGGCAGGGTCTACACTGAAAATGCTGTAGTGCTGCAGCTGCATCCCTGCGCTGCGCCAGTGGTTCAGTGACGATGCACTACTCCGACGGGAGAGTTTCTCCATCGGCGTAGTTAACCCACCTCCGTGCGAGGCGGTAGCTGTGTCGACGGGGGAAGCCTTCCTGTCAACACAGCACTCTCTACACCGGGGCTAGGTCAGTATAACTGCGTCGCTCAGGCGTGTGGTCTTTTCACACCTCTGAAGGGCATAGTTACACCTGCGGGGCAGAGCTGGCCTAAATTCTTACACGTTGGTGTCACAGATCCTATCCAGTGCCCCTTCCTGGCCACCCACTAGGACTGGGAATCCAAGCATCTGTGCGCTGGATCCTCAGCATGTTTCAAGCTTCTAGAGCCTGAATGGTGTCTAGCGACTGCCCCAATCTTGGGGGTTCTAGGTACACCCTCCCGGAATAGGCCTATCTGGCACCTCCCTCACCCTGAGTGTTGGAACCTGCTGTCCAGACACCTAGCCCCCTTGGGTACGGCACTGACAGCTAAGCTTCTGGTGTACAGATGAACTCTCTTAGTTAGGGGCATGCAGTAATTGTGAAGTAGTCAAAACACACACACATTGCCCAGTCCAATATCTTTATGGTATTATATCATGTAAAGCATTGGAGAGCACAGATCATACAAACAATAAAACTTCCTAAATGCAATGTTCCTCACCAGCTCACCCTTCCCTTGGGAGTCCTTGGGGGATCATCTGTGTTCTGTCAGGCAGGCAGTGCCCTCTACCCCAATGCCTACTATGCCCCTGCAGTAGCCTTTCTCATCCTAATCCGGAACAAAATGGCACTTTCCCCAGTTCCAGCCCCCCAGTCTATTTATTTGTTCTGCCCTGGTAACTTGCCATTACATTCCCAACTCCCCTTCCTCCCCCCACCCCTTCGAATAAGAGGAGATCTTTTTTCTCCCAGCTATAGCAGACCCATTGTCCCAAGGTGTTTTACTTTACTGCTCGCAGATCACTCACCATTGTCCCTGGCCTGGCAGAGACATGACACAATCCAGCTAACTCAGGGTGGAGCCACATACATATAGGCATTACATGCAAGAAGTTTCATGATACAAATTCATAAAATCATCCATAATTCAGAAGCAATAAAAGCAATAACTCATTTGTGCCTCCAATTTAATTATGAATGTATATTTTTCTGAAGGAGTTTTGAAAATGTTGCTCACCATATATCTTTATGTCGATGAGAAACATTCTGTTTTTCTTCTATTGTTTTTTGAGAGCGAGCTAGTGTGGATAAGTGATCTTGTATTTTTTTCTTGAAGTGTCTGTTTTTAAAGTATACACATTCTATTCTATTCTATTCTAGTACATATAACATGTCAATCACTGTGGTTGGAAAAAACTGGCAGTGCTGTAATTTTAGATATATCTTTATTAACACACACAGGCATTGTGGTCCATTAGGTGGATCAAACCTTGGCATATTCAAATTAGAAAACAGATTTTAAAAGTGATTAGTTGCATTATAAATTAACAGCTTTTCATCAGCATTTTTAGTTCACATAAAGTACTTGCTGCACTTGTGCTGGAATGGAACACAAAGTACAGGGCTGCAATCTTAGCAACATTGAAGTCAATGACAAAACTCCCATTGACTTCAGTGGGATTTCATCCCATAAGTTGTGGTGGGGAGTACTTGGACTCCTGAGGAAACAATATAGAAATATATATTCTTTGTTTTTCATTAATCAAAGAATAAGGCTCACAAAGTACTCCTTAGGAATATCTGAAGGACACAGAGTTTAATTTGTGGGTCATATGGGTTGCCTTTGTTATGTACCTACAATTTCCATGGATGTCAATGAGAGTTCTATGTAAGGATCAAGGGCAGCGTATGGCCCTATAAATCAAGTCTATTTAGACTGTAAGCTCTTTGGGGCAGAGACTGTTTCTCACTCTGTGTTTGTACAGCTCCTAGGACAGAGGCCCTCAGAACTGATTTGGGTCTGTAGACCGTATGGTAATAATAAGTAAAGTGCAATCTAGCCCATAATGTTTGAAACAGAAACATTCAAAATCTACATTCTAAATAAGAAATAGCAGCTAGGGAATGGTGTAACGGAAGGAAATTCTGTCTTGGAATTCTGGCTAGTAACAAAACTATTTGAGCCCTGATCCTATGGTTTATAATGCCAGAAGAACTCCCAAGTGACTACAGTCCAGTATTACACAGTTGCTTATATATTTATTCTAGTTTTATTTAAGTTTACATAACAAAACAAAAGATGACCTTCTTGATTTACAAGAAAAACATGCTCAAACAAATGAAAAAATATTGGAGATTTGACTGCAGGAAGAGCTGAAAGATAAGATCTGAGTTTTTGTTTCCTCCAAACATTGGCTTTGGGAAATTTTTGAACAGGTATTGTTCACAAAGGGAAAAAAATCTGTAGGAGTCCCACGACTTAATGGGGCAATCAGTAGGCTGTAGGAAGAATACTTAATTAACAAGTTCCTCCTTACATCTGACTTATTGTTCTTATCAGGGCTTATAACATGAAGGAAAGGGATGTAGACTTAGGCGTTTACTTTATTAGCTAAGAAAAAATTGCTGCTTAGCTTTAATGAATTAGGATAAGTTAAAAGCTAAACTCATTTTTCCATAAACTATGAACATACCATAGCGGGTAAATGACTGGAATAGCTCAAAACTGAAATAATGGTGTTTGGTTAAGCTGTGTTCAAGAATATAATTTTTGTCCTGAGCCATGAGAATAAAAATAGACACTTAATTTTTTGACCTCCAGTCACTATATCAGATTCACAATGGGATAAAGAAAGGGGCATGGAAAAGGTTACACATTTGCTTTTGAAACCCCCAAATAAAAATGATAATGAAATGATCCTGAAATGGTAGATCACTGATGTAGTGAACTGATCCTCAAGGGGTTAACTGGGTTACTCACAGTATTATAGGTTGGAGCCATGGTCCATCCTTCCCTCACTTCCTGTTCAGTTAGTGTGTTCCCCACTCACTCTGTTACATAGCTGAACAAAGCAGTACTTCCCAGCTTGCAATAAAGAGTGTGTCTTGTGCTCTGAGTGGTCTCTTCACCAAAATTGATTATAGGAGTTTTTAAAACAAATTTAATATGTGTTATAAACCTTATTTTCCTTGGACTTCAAAATTTTCTTATGGCAAGATCCTCACTCACTCTCTGCCCCCTTTCGGCCTCTCTGTCCCCCTCTAGTGGCACCTAGACCACTTAGAGCAGTGGTCTCCAACCTTTTTACACCCAAGATCACTTTTTGAATTTAAGGGCAATGCAGGATCTACCCTGTGGCCCCACCCCTGAGGCCCTGCCCCTTCCCTGAAGCCCCACCCCGCTCATTCCATTCCCCTCCCCATCGATTGGTCTCCCCCACCCTCACTCACTTTCACCGGTCTGGGGTAGGGGGTTGGGGTGTGGGCTCTGGGCTGGGGCCAAGGGCTTTGCAGTATGCGAGGGGGCTCCGGGTTGAGCCTGGGGCAGCGGGCTGGGGTGCAGGAGGGAGTGAGGGGTGCAAGCTCTGAGAAGGAGTTTGGGTGCAGGAGGAGGTACTGGGTGCTGGCTCTGGGAGAGGGGTCAGGACTGGGGCAGGGGCTTGGGGTGCAGGAGGGGGTCTGGGGTGCTGGCTCTAAGAGGGGGTCAGGACTGGGGCAGGGGCTTGGGGTGCAGGAGGGGATATGGGGTGCTGGCTCTGGGAGGGGGCTCAGGGATGGGGGTTGGGATGCAGCCTCCCGCTGGGTGAAACTGGCCGCTTCCGGTAGCGGCGTGGGGCCATGGCAGGCAGGGGGCCTCCCATAGCGGCAGCCCTGCTGCACCGCCTAGGATGACCAGACATCCCGATTTTATAGGGACTGTCCCAATATTTACTTGTTTGTCCCACGTCCCGACCAAAATCGGTCGGGACGCGAATTGTCCCGATATTTTGCACTCTGGCGCTCAGGCGGAGGGGGCTCGTGCCCTCCCACCCCCAACTCAGCCCCGGTCCCGCCCTGACTTCGCCCCCTCCCTGCCCCATTGGATCCCTCCCCAAATCCCCGCCCTGGCCCCGCCTCTTCCCCAAGCATGCCGCATTCCTCCTTCTCCCCCTCCCTTCCAGGCTTGCGCGAATCAGCTGTATGGCGGCGCAAGTGCTGGGAGGGAGGGGGAAGAAGCAGGACGCGGCAGCTGGCTCAGGGGAGGTGGAGGTGAGCTGGTGTGGGGGGCGGGGCATTGAGCTGCCGGTGGGTGCTCAGGTCCCACCAATTTTTCCTATGTTCCGGCGGCTCTGTTTTTTTTTTTCTCCGCCGCCGGCTCTCTTTTTTTTTTGTGCTCCACCGACGACCCCCCGCCCCCCTGTGTCCCGATATTTCATGTCTCTCATCTGGTCACCCTAGCACCGCCAGAGATCACCATCGACTGGGAGAGTCTCTAGGATCGACCAGTTGGTGACCGCTGACTTAGAGATTGAGGAGTCTGTGCCAGCCTTGGCTAAGAGCCATGTGGCTTTTAGCTCATGCAGTAGAAGTTCATGCACTAAGCTTCAGAGGTCCCAGGTTTGATGATGACCAACGTCTGTCAGAGTTACACAGGCAGTGTGGAGAACATCCATAAGGATGCCCTCCCAGGACTCCCTCGGGAGCTCTTGTGTAGAGGATATGCTGTGGCCAGGGCCAGCTCCAGGGTTTTTGCCGCCTCAAGCGGAAAAAAAAAGAAAAAAAAGCCGCGATCGCAATCGCGATCGGCGGCAGCTCCACCGCGCCGCTTTCTTCTTTGGCGGCAATTCGGCGGCAGGTCCTTCCATCCGAGAGGGACAGGGACCCTCCGCCAAATTGCCACCGAAAAGCCCAACGTGCCGCCCCTTCCCCTTGGCCGCCCCAAGCACCTGCTTGCTCAGCTGGTGCCTGGAGCCAGCCCTGGCTGTGGCAGGGGCTGGGGAGGGTATGTCAGGGGTGGGACTGCAGAACAGACCTCCCTCACCCTCATCTGCCAGTTCTGTGCTATTTCTCTAGGAAGTGCAGCCCAGAATCTAACCATTAACGTTACAATCTCATAGGGCTTCATTGTCCATTACCCTGCACTTTGTTTAGTCGTTAAAATGAGTGCAAATTGAATTAAAATTATTACCGTTCTGATTTAGTAGCATTTTACAGCCCCTTCACACTGGTGTAACTGACGACACAAGATACAAGGCAACACAGTATCTGACCCATAGGATTTTATATGTGCTACACTTGCTACAGCTAGCTGGACAAATCAAATCAGAAAAGTTCAAAGGATAATGCTATACTGAATGCCGCTACCTGATAGTCATGTAGAGTCATGATTTGCAGGGGGCTAGAGGACGGGCATTCTGCAGTGCTTTGTCATCACCAAGATTTGAGAATGTCAGAAATTCCACCAGCGAAAAAATTACAACTCAAAGAAAACCCAGGCACCTCTTCTCACCTTCCCACAGACAGACTCCGCTAATTTATTAAATCCTTGTTATTGCTGTTAGAGTTCCATGCAGCTTGTTTGTTCTGTTTTGCTGCACTCCACTGCATGAATGCTCAGGGGATGTTGCTTTGCCCTTGGCTTGGATGTTTACAGATGACAGAGACCAGTAGTATTTGACTGTCTCATCAGTGAACATAATGCAGATAGGAACTTGCACCAAGCACTGACCGCCCACTGAGATGCTGCTTGATGTTTATTACTTGAAGCATTGCAAGGCCGTTTTTCTAAAATAATGATGTATCCACTTATAAAAGAATATCTGCCTGTTCAAGACTGTTAACATTAAGATAACAACATTTCTTACTACACAGGTGCATTATTCATGCCACGTTTGTAATGCTGCTGAGAAAGTAAACAGAACCTCAGGTAACAGTAATTAAATCCACTGAAACAACTTAATTCCTTACTGGGCCAGCATTGCAGCAAACACTGGTAGGGAAGACCTTATGCTGTTTTTGTTAGAGAGGCAGCATGGTCTAGTGGATTGAGCAGCAGACTAAGATTTAGGAAACTTGAGTTCAGTGCTTAGCTCTGCCATGTGACCTTGGTCCTTTCACATCTCTGTGCCTGTTTCTTCTCTATTTAGCATGTAAGCTCTTCAAGGCAGGGACCAATTCTTTGTGTGTGTTTTACAGCATCTAGCACAATGCTGTCCTGATCTCAGCTAAGGCCTCTAGGTTCTACCGTAACAACACTGCTAATAACAACGTGAAACTGAAAACACATTAAATTGTTTTCATATCCATCCAAGTAACACCTCAGTGTTGACTCACACATGCAACACTATTGTTGAGTGCTATTATCATGGTAGTCAGGTGAAACATCCCCACAGAAGAGTACATGTGGTGGATCCCTGATACTACTTCACCATGGTACCACAGTGTCTCCTGCAGTAGGAAGAGGGCCTGAAACATAAGCCCTAGTATCAGAGGCCTGGTCTGAGGCCTGGGCTAAAGTAGTGGTCAAAGCTTTGCCGATATAAAGCAAAGTCAGGTTGTGAGCAAGAGGCAGGCCCTGCTCACAGAATCTGGCAAGAACAGGACGGATATTGCAAAAACACACATTCCTAAGAGGTGCTAGGCACAGAGCACTCATGCAAACACATTCCAGAAGGGTGGTACCAGAACACTTCGATACCAACACATTCCCCAAAGGTAACGAGAACACACTGACCCCCTCCTAAAGATGAGGTCAGGATGACAGTGTGATGAATAGAGATGTTTTGATCAAACCAACATGTACAAGGTAACGGGTGGTAACAACCCATGTCAGGGGGCAGTAACTAACTATGTCAGTTGGTGTGTTGGTGTAAAAAATGGAGTCTCAGAGGGAGTGTCTTTGGCCAGCTTAGGGGGGAATGGAAAGTCCCACCATTCACTGAGCTGCCTCCATTGTCACAGGCATACATGTCTTAGTATCCCTGTAGAGTCTGCCGGGTGCTATTACTGTATTTTGTTGACAATAAACCTGGCCGGGTGCCTTCGTATCTTAATGGATCTTGTGGTCATTGGGCAGTTCGCTCGAGGTCTTCTGGGCCAGCTGTCTGCGCAGAGCTGGGATGGCATACAGAGGGAACACATGCAGCCAAACATCTAACAACACCTCCCTGCCCCTCTATGTTACATGTGCAAGAGGGGCAGAATTATTACATACTGTCATGGCACCAGAAGACTAGTGTGATGCTAGATGAGATGGGAAATTCAAGCAAACCCTTACAGCTCAACTGTGTTTTTTTAATAAAAACACTTTCTTTAAGAAACTACAATATACAGATAGAACATGTAATAAGAAACCTCTGTGCACACAGGCAGGGGAGAGATGCTGAATTATTCATCCCATTAGAATGATTCTATGATATATATGTGAGTAGCCTGAAATCTCTTGTCAAGAGACATGTACATTCAGGACAGTAGCTTAACATTTCCTTGATTCCTATCATACTGAATCAGCCAGGAGATTTTGCCTCCACTGAGAGCAAGTAAATACTCTCTGCAGACCAAAGACACCAGACCACTGATTAGTTAAAACTACTTGTCTATAAAACAACTAAGCTTACTCTTCTGCTGTGGCAGCTCAGGGGTCATTACTGCTTCTGCAGGACAGATACTCCACTCTCCTGTGCTCACACAATATGGTGAGATTCCTCTTGATTTCACCTCACAAATATACTGAATCATAGTTGGAAAAGCAATGCTATGCCAACTAAATGGATACAGTTAGTAGGCTCTGTCAGGTCAAATCTATGAAACTTTATTGGTGTGACAAGCTACATATGTGTGGCCAAAGAGTAATAAAGGGACAGACCTCTCCCAAATCTGGCAGAGGTCAGTAAGAACTACTCAGGACAGGGATACACAATATGTTTAGGGTTTGTTCGCATTAGTCTGGAGCTGGTTAAATAAAACTGATTCACAAATATGCTGTGAATAAAAGCACTGTGTATGATTCAGTGGGATTCCTGGGGTGATGTCATGCATTGTTTGTGAGTATTCAGACAGAAACTGTCACTCATGAAAGTGTCGATGGATCTCAAAACTTTCATGAATTTTAGCTCAAATGAAGATACATCTGAAAATTCATATTAGAAGAGTGTTATTCATTATTTGTTACCCTCCTTCTTGTGGGTGTTCTCTGACAGAGAGGATAATTGGCATTAAATACAAGTAGGTTCTCTTTCTTGACTTTTTGGCATGTCGATAAGTCTATTTCTGTGCCAACTCCTTGTCAAAATATTGAATGATGCCCAATCCAATCGGTTTCTTTAAATCTTCTTGAAGAAGAAATACTTCCCTTTAGACATTCCACGTATCCTATAAATGCTCAGATCTGAATGTTCTCAGCAGCTGCATGCTTGCTAAAACCCTTGCCACGTGCCAGGCATTTGTGTAAGCATTTCCCTTCTATCAATTGTGTGATTAAAGGACAGGGATTTAATTTGCAACCATTTCATGGACATTTTTGTCTCACCTGCAAAAGTAAATGTATATAAAATGGTGCCTCAGAATGTGAGGGTCTGTGTGCATGTGCATCATGTGGATAAACTAACCATACTGTATTAAGAGCATGATTTTCTTGATAGCAACAAAGTGATAACACTTGATGTAAAAAGTCAGTATCAAACCAACATTTTATATAAGAGTTTGGGTTAAAGGGTGGTGTGTAACTACTCTGCCCCAGCAGCAGCCTGGGAAAGCCCCCTGCTGCCCTTTTGCTCCTGAGGGGATGTAAATTGCTGTAGCCTTTGAAAGGATGCAGCTTCCTTCCCCCTCTCATTGCTGGCCAGCTACTCTAGCCAGTGAGGATGGATGAAGCCATGGCTCTGCCTATTCACCCCTCTCTACATCCCCTTGTACTTGGAGTGGGAGGGGTGGTATCTGAAGAAAAGGGGCAACACTCTGAACCCATCCAGCATTCAAGTAGGCCAAGCAAGGTGGGGAAGAGGGCTCAAAATACTCTGGGTCTGAAATCCCTTTCGCAGTCCACTCAAGCCCGTGTTCCGGGCATGGTCACATGCTTGAGAAGCCATTCCAGGTGGGGGCATTCTCCCGGCCGGTCTAGTGGAAACACGTCTAGAGCACTTGGCAACGCAAAAGAGAGCCCTTAACACCTTCAGTGTTCTGAAATGAGCATCTCACTTGAGCAGCTAGAGAACCAAACAATAGGAAATAACCAAATGGCTATTTTGCACTTGTAACTTAAACATAGATTTTTGAAAATGTGGCCCAAAAAGTTAAAGCCTCCCTCGCCTCTCCCCGGTTTTCTGTTCAATGTCTCCTTTAACTACTACATCATGAGTTTGAAGGTGATTTTTATAGTGCCAAGATTCCCAACCTATTAAAGTATATTGGGCTAATCCAATAGTACTTTATCAGGCAATACTCCTGATAAATTCCATTGCTACACCTTTATTACTAACATATTAAAATGAGCTTGTCCATTGCTCTAAGTATAGAATAGAATCATAGAACCACAGGGTTTGAAGGGACCACAAGGGTCATCTAGTCTAACTCCCTGCCAAGATGCAGGATTTGTTGTGTCTAAACCATCCAAGACACATGACTATACAGCCTCCTTTTGAAAACCTCCAGTGAAGCAGCTTCCATGACCTCCCTACGCCGACTGTTCCATTGTCCTACTATTCTTACAGTCAGAAAGTTTAATCCAAATCTGCTCTGCTGTAATTTGAACCCATTGCCTCTTGTCCTACCCTCTGTGGCAAGAGAGAATAACTTTTCTCCATCTTTCTTATGGCAGCCTTTAAAGTATTTGAAGACCACGATGATGTCCCCCCTGAATCTCCTTTTTTCAAAGTGAACATGCCCAATTCCTTCAGCCTTTGCTCAAATGACTTGCATTCCATCCCTTTGATCATCTTTGTCACTCTCCTCTGGATCCTTTCCAGTTTCTCTACATCCTTTCTATACATTGGAGACCAAATTTGGACACAGTGCTCCAGCTGAGGCCTAACCAGCACTGAGTAGAGTGGTACTATCACCTCCATGACTTCCATGCTATGCCTCTGTTAATGCAACCTAAAATTGCATTTGCTTTTTTTGCTACACCGTTGCACTGTTGACGCATGTTGAGGTTGTGATCCACCACAACTCCCAGATCCTTCTCAGCTGTGCTACTGCCAAGCCTGTTATCCCCCATTCTGTATTTGTGCATTTGTTTTTTCTTCCCTAAGTGTAGCAACTTATATTTGTCTTTGTTGAATTTCATTTGGTTGTCTATAGCCCAGTTTTCCAATTTATCAAGATCCCTTTGAATTTTAGCTCTATTCTCCAAAGTGTTGGCAATTCCCTCCTGCCCACCCAGCTTTGTGTCATCTGCAAATCTGATCAGTTTGCTCTCTATTCCTACATCTAGGTAATTAATAAAGATGTTAAATAACACCGGATCCAGAACAGATCCTGTGGAACCCCACTCAAGATCTCCTTCCAATCTGACATCATTCCATTGATAGTTAGTAGTAGTTTGCAGTTGTTTAACCAATTATGTACGGTGACAAAGCTTCCTCTCCACCTCGGTGGATCCTGCATTTTCGTTTAGCAGTGAGCTGGGGTATTCCTCTTTTCCCTCAGGCTTTTCCCCATGCTTACTGGGTTTACTGTCCACAACCTGTTGGAGCAGGATTCCTCCCAGCTTCCCTGATGGGGGGAGGAGGAGGGGAGCCTCTCAGTCTCTGGTAGCCCCTCTGGGCGTGATGGCAACAGACCAGACACTCGGTTCAGTCTCTCCCCTCTGTCAGGGTTTCTTCCCTCAGGCCATCCGCCCTGTTGGGCAGGGATTCACCCGCCCTTCACCTCTGTACCTGCATGACTTCTCTCCTAATGCTCGTCAGTGTCTACGCTGCACAGCTCTCCAGTAGCTCGCTTTCCTCCCTCAGCTCCTATCGTGCACACCTGGAGGGGAGGCTTTTAACAGGTTCTGGCAGGCCCTTGATTGGCCCCAGGTGTCCTAATTAATGTAGAGTAACCCCTGTTCAGCTACCAAGGGAAAAGAGACCTGCTTATCCTGGGGCTAATATATCTGCCTTCCAGCACTCTCCTGTAGCCGTCTGGCCTGACCCCGTCACAGTACCAACTTAAGGGTAGTTCACTTAAGCTTGCATTTCTCCAGTTTACGTATCAGAATGTTATGATGTGGGACTATGGCAAAAGCCTTGCTAAAGTCCAGGTATATTATGTCCACCACATTCCCCCTATCCACCAAACCAGTTACCCTGTCAAAGAAGGAAATCAAGCTGGTTTGGCATGATTAGTTCTCAGTAAATCCATGCTGGCTGATAGCAATTACCCATTCATCCTCCAGGTATTTGCAAATTCAATGATTTATACATTGCTCTAGTAGCTTCCCAGGTATTCGGGTTAGGATGACTGGTCTATACTTCCCCAGCTCCTCCTTGAACTTCTTTTTAAAGATGGGCACTATGTTAGCCCTTCTCCAGTCTTCTAGAACCTCTCCTGTCATCCATGAATTTGCAAATATTATAGGCAGTGGCGCTGAAATTTCTTCAGCTAATTCCTTCAGCAACCAGGGGTGAATAGCATCAGGCCCTGCTGACTTGAATTCTCTCAAATTAGTCAGAAGATCTGTAACATGTTATTTATTTATTTTGATCTGCATCCCTGCCCCTTTATTGTCTATGGTAACTTTGCTAGTTATCCAGCCTTATGTTATTTTTTGTGAGAAGACTGAAGCAAAATAGGCATTGAGCAGCAATGCCTTCTTGTCATCTTCTGTTACCAGCTCACCTTCTCCATCAAGCAGCTGGCCCATACCATCCCCGATCTTTCTTTTTTGTCTGACATATTTGTAGAACTCCTTCTTGTTGTCTCTAACATTTCTTGCCAGCTGTAACTCATGCTTTGCCTTGGCTTTCCTGAATTT
Organism: Emys orbicularis; assembly: GCF_028017835.1. NCBI lineage: Eukaryota > Metazoa > Chordata > Testudines > Emydidae > Emys > Emys orbicularis. Next base: position 25,456,856 of record NC_088683.1, on the reverse strand, counting down.
GTCCCTACACTCTCATGTTATTCCCATGTATACTTCTTTGGTGACATACCCCTTCCTTCCATTTCCTGTATGTATCCCTTTTGGTTTTTAGATAGCTAAAAAGCTTCTTGTGCAGCCACATTGGCCTCCTGTGACTCTTCTTATCTTTCCTCTGCATAGGAATAGCTTGATGTTGAGCCTATAATATTACATCTTTTATGAACTGCCAGGCCCCTTCGACTCCTTTTCTTCCTAATTGGTCTTTTCATGGGACCTTTCCTACTATTTCTCTGAGTTGATTGAAATCCACCTTTCTGAACTCCAGTGTCCTTGTTTTGCTGTTCTCATGTCCTCCTTTTCTTAGGAGCTTGAATTATATCAGATCATGGTCACTTCCTCCCAAGTTCCTGACCACCTTCACATTCACAACTAATTCATCCCTGTTGGTCAACACCAGATCCAAAATGGATGACTCCCTAGTTGTTTCCTCATCTTTTTGAATTAGAAAGTTGTCCCCTGCACATGCTAAGAACTCAGAGGACATATTATATTTTGCTGTAATAGTCTTCCAACAGCTATCAGGGAAGTTAAATCCCCCATTAATACTAGCTCATGTGTATTAGCTAATCTTGTTGCCTGCTTGTAGAATGCCTCATCTACTTCCTCTTCTTGATTTGGTGGTCTATAACAGACCTCCATCCATAACATCACTACTATTCTTTTCCTTTTTTAACCTCACTCAAAGACTCTCAGTAGGTCTGTCGCTCACTTCCTCTTCGACCTTGGAGCAAGTGTATACATTTTTGACATACAGCATGACACTTCCTCCTTTCCCCCCATATCTAGCCTTCTGGAACAAGCTATATCCCTCAATGTTGGTACTCCAATCATGGGACTTGCCCCACCAAGTCTCTAATGTAAACTATGTCATAATTTTCTGGTTATACCATGACTTCCAGTTCATCCTGCTTATTTCCCATATTCTTTGTGTGGTATACAGGCAAGAAAGATATTTTGCAAACTGCCCTGTTGCTTTTCTTCTTGCCTCTTTAATGCAGTTGTGGTTTCTAGTCCCTTCTACAGAATTTAGCCCTTTCACCTTGACTTCATTGCTTGAGCCTAGATGCTCGTTGGCCGGATTTTTGTCACCATTGCCCATAAGTTCTAGTTTAAAGCTTTCCTTATCACGTTAGCCAGATGATGTCCAAAGATACTCTTCCCAGAGCAAATGGGACAAATGCCCACTTTTGTCAAAAAAGTGGGGTGCGGTGCAGAGGAATGTGTGTGTGTGGGCGAGCGGAGATGCCAGCCCACACGGGGGGGAAGGGAGAGTTCCAGCGCACGGGGGCAGGCAGGGTTTGAGTGACCAGCGACAGCCTTGAGCGGGGGGCTGGCAGGGTTCCAGTGACCAACAACAGCCTCAAGTGGTGGGGCCGGCAGGGTTCCAACAACCAGTGACAGCCTCGCATTGTGGGGGGGCCCTCAGGTGAGCGGCTGGGGCCAGCCCCGCGGGGGAGGGGGCTTAGGCCACCCCACACAATGTCCCATTTTCCCTTTGTGATATGTGGTCACCCTATTCATTGCACCCTGAAGGACAACAGACTTAGATTTTGTGGAACCAAGGAGTAATATTATTGGTAATCACTAGCTAGTGCCATTAAAGATAGCTTTACAAGTGCTTTTTAACTGAATGTCTAGGCAGGTAGATAGTGAAAGAAATATTGTGCTGTTAGCTGTAATGCAGCTCTATTTAGAAGCTGAGCATGTCCCTAGTAAAGTTGATTTACCGCCTAATTGTCTTGGACTGGAATAATTTCTTTGCTGTCAAGCTCCTGCATGGAAAATATTCCTAAGCAAGTGGTCAAAAATACCGCAAAGAAGAAAGAATTCCAGATCCAGTGATCCTTTACCCAAAAATTCTGCCCAGAGTCCCCTCCTGTTTAAATCTAGGTGTAATCGGTTCAAGCATTGCACTTGATTTCATCTCATGTGGTTTCACACAAAGAGATGTTTTCCAAATACCTGCTCTTTAAGATGGGTTTGCGTCTGAAAGGCTCTGTAATGCTTTCAACTCTTTGTAAAGGTTTGTTCCCATTCCAAAGTTGCCTGAGTTTTTTTCTTATTCATTTAATTTATCTTTTGCCACAGTATATTCCATTTCAGCATATGCCAGGAAATACAGTCTTGCTCTTAGATGCATTGTGAAATACTGTAGAGGTAAATATTAATTTAGTGAAGCTAAAGTGTGCATGCAGTTTCCTTTTTGCTGAAGCACACAAGAAAGCTGAAATGAACTTGAATCAGATATGGACTTTGGCTTCATGAAGGAAGAATGAAATGAGATGCTTAAATTATTCCCTCATGAGTTCCCGAGTGTCATGGTGGGGTTAATAAAGCTCACAGACTTGGATTTTTATACCAGTCATGAATTTATGATTAGGTCAGCAATGAGAGAGAAAGATTTTCTGGGTGTCTCAGATTGAGAGTGCACATTCACAGAATTCTTCAGCCATCCACCCTTTCAGTTCCCAGAAGGAGAGAGACCATCCTTTGAGCAGCAATGCAGGGGCTGATACATTAATGAGAGATATAAAGATTCATAGCCCTTTGTTTTATCTCGGATAGTTTCCTCAGAGCAAGAATGGGAATGTGTAAACTTCTTAAACAGTGGAGGATGGATCCTGGAATTCCTTGGCCTGTTTTTCCCACTCTGCAGGGGTGGCTTTTGTATTTCCCTATGTATTACAAGAGGGAATGTGTTCCAGTTCCTCTAGGACAATTAGCAAGAATAACATAAGATTTCTCCCTTCTATAGCACTTTTCATAGCAATATCTCAATGGGCTTTTAAAAAGTAAGTAACCTCTTTATACAGATGGGCAAACAAACATGAATAGGCAAGAGGAAGTCAAATACAAAGTGGGAAACAGAACCTGGTCTTCTGACTAAAGCAGAGAAAAGCGCCCACTCCTCACCCTGCCTTGGACAAACCGTGCTCCCTCACAGACCTTGCTTCACCACCTGTCTACTTAAATGCTGGACAGCTATGCCTTCAGTGCCCCCCAAAAACACAGCAGGATAACTAACATGGGTTAACCCAGTTTACTGTACAGTAACTCCTCACTTAAAGTCATCCCGGTTAATGTTGTTTCGTTGTTACATTGCTGATCAATTAGAGAACATGCTCGTTTAAAGTTGCTCAATGCTCCCTTATAATGTTGTTTGGCAGTCGCCTGCTTTGTCCACTGCTTGCAGAAAGAGCAGCCTGTTGGAGCTAGCTGGTGGGGCCTTGGAACCAGGGTGCACCGGCAGACCCCCTATCAGCTCCCCTCTCCCCTAAGTTCTTTATGTGGCAGCCGCCTAGCAGGCTATCAATTGCCCAGCAGTTCAGCTGTCCCTCCCCCCACTGCCATGTGCTGCTCCTGCCCTCTGCCTTGGAGCTGCTCCTGGAAGCCTCCTGCTCACTGTGCGGGGGGGGGGGGGGGGGAAGAGGGAAGAGGGGGGCTAATTTCATGGTGTCCCCTCCCCCTTGCTCCTGCCCCCTGCTTACCCCATCTCCATAGAGCAGGGGGACACACGACAGGGCTCAGGACGGAGGGAGCTTGCTGGAAGCAGCTGCTGTCTCAACTTGCTAATCTACTTAAAAAGGCAATGTACTTAGAGTGCGGTCAGCATACTTAAAGGGGCAATGTGCATCTCTCTCTCTCACACAACAGGGTGTGTGTGTCTCTCTCTCTCTGCCATGCTGTCTCCCCTCCCTCCATTCGTGCTGCCTTGTAGGGTGTGAGGCTATGTTAACAACGTGTTAACCCTTGAGGGCTCAGCCGAGTTCTAGTTCATCATTTAGCAGTAAGGCATTCCCTGGGAAATATCCCACCCTCTGACTCCACCACCTCAACCAAGCTTCACAATCATCATTGCTGTGTACAGTATTAAATTGTTTGTTTAAAACATATACTGTGTATACATATATATAATATAGTCTTTTGTCTGATGAAATTTTTCCCCCCTGGAACCTAACCCCCCCATTAGCTTTTGAAGCTGGGTGAAGTCAGCACTATACTTCTGCCTGTTAAACTCACCTAGCTACACAGTGGTAAAAATGACAACGCCTTGTCTCTACTAGGCTTTTACAATTAGCTAACTAATCTCCATTAGTTATCTTGCTGTGAAAACATATTTTTCTAGCAGTGAAGACATGGCCAGAGTATCAGATTTTTCATGTTTTATAGTAACCTTAGGTTAAAACAGAATCATGTGATGTATGAAATGTAACAAAAATAGTGCAATGAATTTATAGTAATGATTAAGTCTGGGGTTTTCAAAGGAGCCTTCGGGCCATTGAAATTCAATAGGATTTGGATGCCTAAGTAACTCTCTTAGGTTTCTTTGAAAATCTCAGCCTAAATGTCTAAAATACACAGTGGACTGGTGAAATTAATCTCAAACTGTATAAAAAATTGTCATGAAATGTACAGTGTCTGTATTTCTCATACATTTGAATTATAGTATGTTATGGTTCCATAGCATCTTTTATACTAGACTCACAAAGCACTTCGCACACTGTAATTAGGTAAGTCTCACAGCACACTACGAGGTAAGAATGATCAGACCACTGAGACAGATGGGCAAACTGAGGCAGAAGTGGCAAAATGACTTGCTTGGCCTTACAGAGTGAGTTACTGGTAGTGCCAGGCATAGAATACAGGAAAATTCTCTCACTTCCACCCAGCCCGAACCACTAGCCTGCATTGCTTCCCTCTAATACTCTCTTTAGGAATCTTCCATCAAGTTTATAATCTGTATTATAGAGGGATTTTATCCCCCCACTTAGAATGGTTAATTCATGCTTAGAGTAGGGAAAAAAAAGATCAAAACTACCAGCAGAGCGCGTGTTGCTGTGATCCAAATTCTAGATGCAAATGATGACATACAGTAAACCTAATCACTGCTCTTTCAACAAACCTCAGGGGAAATTTATATCCCAAATAAACTGGTTCTCAGAGTTTTTCCCTGCTTGAAGGCTGAACTTTATGACAGTTCCATTGAAAACACTTTGCCAAAGATCAGTCTGATTTTGAACTGTACAATCTATTGCACTGTAATTACAGCATCCACACATGGATTGCAGTGTTCGAGAAGTACATCATTTATATTTTCAGGAGCAGAGAAAGGCAATCTTTGAAATGTTGATACCTATTAACCTCTACAAGCTCAGAAGGGCTCTGCTGTCCTGTCTCTCCCCCCCCCCCCCGCCCCCCATCCCAAAAGACAGATAATTATGGAAAGTAAAAAGCCTCAGAGGTAATGCCCAGGGAATCTACTTTCACAGCATAGCGGGGGGTGGGGGTGGGGGGCAGTAAAGTGAATATGAGTTGGGTTTCTAACTCCTTCAGCTGTTTATGAAAATCCCACTGTTAGAGTATAACTGCTACGCAAAAATCACTTCCATCTGACAGCAGTTGTGGTCTCACTACACTTCCCAAGGGACCAGGGACAACACTTCATTGGGTACCAATCAGGATCTTTTGCTGGCAGTCTGGGCAGACAGGAATTAAGCCTGGGCTGCACTTAGAAAGTTGTACCCGAATAAACTAACCTAGCTACATTGCTCAGGGGTCTGAAAAATTCACTCCTCTGATAGCTATAGTTAAGCCAACCTAAACCCCGGTGTAGATCCTGCTAGGGAGGAATTCTTCCATTGATATAGGTGCCACCTCTCGGAGCAGTGTATTAACTACCATGATAGAGAAACCCCTTCTGTTGCTGTAACAAGTGTGTACATATGGCGGTTCAGCAGCCTAGATGCCGCACCATAGCTGTGGTGCTATAGCTTCTGTAGTGTAGACATAAGCCATAGTTATGCCAGTAGAAGACCTATAGTAGATGCTATAATACTGGTATAAGGTGCTTTATACTGGTATAGTTCATTTTGTTTCACCCAACCAGAATCATCTATACTAGCATAAGCAGTTTAATTCTGGTATAATTGTGTCTACACTCAGGGAGTTTTGCGGCTTTCACCATGCCAGCATAATGAAAGCAGCAGAGCTTTTAAGTGCAGACAAGGCATCAATGAAACTAGAGATAGAAATGACCTCTGAATCCTCTCTTTCTGGTGATCCATATGGGCCTCATCATTCATGAATGTATTTTCACAGCACATCTGAGGTGGGGAAGTATTATCATGCCCATTTGACAGAGCAGACGTGGCTCAGAAAGACTAAATAATTTGGCCAGGGTGACAGTAAATATGTCATAGAGCTAGGAATTAAACTCTGATTAGACATGCCAAACCTATGAAAAAAATGCAGAAATTGGGCTTGTTTTTGACTTATTTGGCTTGTGAATTGCTTGTTGGCTAGTTTTTGGCTTGTAGCTTGTTGCTTGTAGCTTGTTGCTTGTTGTAGCTTGTTGCTTCTTTTTTTTATTGGCTCCCGGCAAGCAGTGGCAAGGGGGGAGAGAGTCAGGGGTGCACAGTGGGCCCACCACAGTCCCAGACTGCACACCGGGGGGATCTAGTCACATAGAGTGTTGGGGTTCTTAGGGATTGGCTTGTTTTGGCCTTGTTTTGAAATAGGATTAGCTTGACTTTTGGCTTATTATGAAAGTCGGGGTGCTTATTTACCGCGTGAAAGTTGGCAACTGTGACTCTGATCTTCTCAGGCCTAGACCAGTGCTTTAGTCACAAGTCTTTTCTTCCTCTCCTAATGATGTTTCTCCCAGTATGAAGCTGAAGCACATTGGTTGGTGAGAGACTGTGTGGGAAAGTTCATGCAGTGTAGTTGTAGCTGTGTCGGTCCTAGGATATTAGAGAGACAAGGCGGGTGAGGAAATATCTTTTATTGGACCAACTTCTGTTGGTGAGAGAGACAAGCTTTTGAGCTACACAGAGTTCTTCTTAAGGCCTGGAAAGGTATACCTGTTTTGTATAGTAACAGAGCATCTCAGTGTGCCACCTTTTATGAGCGCAAAAAATATTGTAGAAATGTCTTGTAAAAAGAGTTAAAGAAATCCATGTGGTTTTCATAACTGCTAATGACATTTATTCCTGCTCTGGTGACAAAGGTCTTTGCACATGACTAAGAGAAATTGGCTAAAGATGTTTCACAGCAGCTTGTGAACTTATTTAAACTGACAAAGTTCTTGAAGTAACTCTCTGTGTCCGGAAAAGTGGAGATATTCACTAAGAAAGCAATCACTGTTAATTGTAAGTACTTGAATGCCTTGTGACTTGGTTTTGTTCAAAGTCTGATTTTCTTAAATCAAATGCACATTATAGTTAAGGGAGCAGAAGTGCTTCAATTCTAACCCTCTGGGGGGGTTTGGTCTAAATGTTTCCTGGCTTGGTCTTTTCTCAATGGTGATTTTCTTTTAAAGGTTGAGCAAAAATGTATTTAAAAATGGAATGCACATATCTGATTTTCCCCTCTGCCACACACTTTCTATGCAGCTCATCTTCTCAAGCAGTAAAACTGGATTTTCAAAAGGAGTCTAAGGGAGTTGGATGCCCAACTTCTATTGGATTTCATTGGGATATGGGTGCCTAAGTCTCTTAGGCCTCTTAAAATCCTAGCCAAACCAAGTGACGTTATGACATAGCACAACGGGTTGCAACGCCACTCACTCAAATTTGTTATGATGGAAGGGCTGCCGGAGCAAACCTGAGCGGTGCCATGCTAAGTTAAAGTGAGAGTGGGTCACTTGTGTGCACCATGTGGAAATTTTCCACTCCTGCATGAACACACACACACACACACACACACACACACACACACACACACACGTACATAATGCATGCTGTATATCTTTATATTTCAGTGTGTGTACGCATGCATGTGCACGTGAGGGTGGATAGTGAAATGTACAGAGCAGCTTTGGGTCTTTCTGCATTTTTTAATGTTTAGTCATTAGTCACACGCACTTTTAATCCATTATCATGCACAATATCTTTCCAACTGAGTAGGATTCACTTTAATACAATAAAAGTGATTAGTCATCAAAATAGTTATATAGAATAGCTAGGCAAATGGAGTGATGTGATTAGCAGGTTATCACCCTTTCAATTGAAAGTCAAAGCTCAGCTGTCACAACAAAGAGAACTGTAAAACACATAAACAGGAAGATTTAAAATATGGCAACTCACTATTTTATCAAAAGGGAGACAGGGCTAATGGCTCATGCTAAGTAGTTGTGTAACCCCTCTGTCAGATATTTTGGGTAGTAATAAGGGTGAGACAATGACATTCCTCTATCATGCGCTAGGGATACTAATTAATGCAAAAAGGGTTTTCAACAGTACCAGTAAATAAGTATCATAATATTCCTTCCTAAAATATGTCAGCAAAGGTAGATAGGTAGATAGATAGAGATCACCTTTAATAAACAAGGCTAAACAGAATGTTAGGAAGGATTAGGAAAGGGATAGAAAATAAGAGAGAAAATATCAAATGCCATTATATAAGTCCATGGTAGGCCCATACTGGAAAAAGTCCTGAGAAACCCAACAGTATGAAACGGCTTCTGTACAAGGAGAGACAAAAAAAGATTAGGGTTGTTCTGTTTAGAAAAGAGACAACTATGGGAGGTTATGATAGAGGTCTATAAAATCATGAACGGTTTGAAAAAATAAATGTGAATAGAGATATGGTGTTGACCCTTTCCCACAATACAAAAAGCAGGGGTCACCCAATTAAATTAATAGGCAGTAGGTTTAATAGAAATGAGAGAAAGTACTTTTTCACATAACACACAATTAACTCATGGAACTCATGGTTATGGGATGTTTTGAAGGCCAAAAGTATAAGTGGGTTTAAAAAAACTAGATAAATTCATGGAGGATAGGTCTATCAATGGCTATTAGCCAAGATGGTCAGGAATGCACACCCTAAAACACAGACAGTCAGAAGCCAGGAGGGGAAGATGGGGTGGATTACTCCAACTTGCCTGTTCTGAAGCTCTGGTACTGGTCACTGTCAGAGACAGGATACTGGGTTTGATGGACCGTGGGTCTGACCCAGTATAGCAGTTCTGATATTCTTATGCAGGGCCGGCTCCAGGGTTTTTGCCGCCCCAAGCAGCGCAAAAAAAAAAAAAAAAAAAAAGCCGCGATCACGATCGCGATCTGCGGTGGCAATTCGGCGGGAGGTCCTTCGCTCCGAGCTGGTGCCTGGAGCCGGCCCTGTTCTTATGTGATATACTTTTACATCTAAAGTAGCTGCAACTGCTACATATATCTTTGACTTTGTTAAAAAATCATTTTCCATATTCCCATTTGCTATGTATTGAATCTAACAAGACTCAAACATTTCATATTTAAATCCTATGATTCATCTCTATATTTTCATGCTGGGTGTCTTGGTGCATTTCTCCTGCATGCCTCTTTCTTTGATTCTCACCTCAGTGACCCTGCTTTGTTACAGAACATAAAAGAAGCCATGATGTGAACTTAAATGCAATCCATACCTGACTCCACAGTCAAGACAATTATCATAGTTATTTAGATTTAAATTACAATAAAAGTGTCCATACAATGATCTCTAGAAAGTAAAAAGTCCACCTGGTTACTGCTGTAACATGACCATTTGATAGCACCTGGTAATCTAATAGCATCCCTGCTGTGTGTACTCAAGAGTACTTTTAATAGTCAGCAGGTTTAAAACAAATAAAACAAAATATTTCTTCACACAACGCATAGTCAACCTGTGGAACTCCTTGCCAGAGGATGTTGTGAAGGCCAAAATTATAACAAGGTATAAAAAAGAACTAGATAAATTCATGGAGGATAGGTCCAACACTGGCTATCAGCCATGATGGGCAGGGATGGTGCTCCTAGTCTCTGTTTGCCAGAAGCTGGGAAAAGGCGACAGGGGATGGATCACTTGATGATTCCCTGTTCTGTTCATTCCGTCTGAAGAACCTGGCATTGGCCACAGTTGGTAGACAGGATACTGGGCTACATGGACCTTTGATCTGACCCAGTATGGCCGTTTTTATGTTCTTATGAGACAAAAGATGGATGGATACAAGTTCTTGGCAGACAAAGCAACTGAGGTTGCCTCCATGCCTTCAGGCTGCTTCCCCCAACCAATCACCTTCATCTCAGTTGTGTCTGGGATGAGCTTTAGCCAGCCCACTCTCATCTATACCTAAGTTTCATTGGCTGAGGCCTGAACTGCATCATCCAAGCTAGATGAGGTAGAGACATATGGTTGGGTGTTGAAAACACTGAACCCCATGCCTCCTTAAAAGTCCTGATGCTGGTCCCATCTACATATTAAAATAGAGGGCACCCTGCAGCACCCAATGCTTTCCACCACCACTCCATCTTGTTTGGTGAGACAATAATTTGAAACATCAACATATTCACAAGCTTATCACTATCAGTTATCAAGAACCAGAATGAAGTTGTGATCCAGAATTTCTCTACAGTAACTGTGCTTGTGAATTCATTATCTCATTTTCTATATTATTAACTATTTCTCCATTTTCCCCCACTTTCCTGTAAGCTATCTGATAAAACTGAAAGAACGTTGATAACATTCTCCATAGTGTGGAAGCCTGAAAGAACAACATATTATAACTTAATTGTTGTGTTTGCTGGGCAACCAGCTCTGCTGACAGTGCTGATAATGGAATTTGCATACAAGTATTATACCAAATAATCTGAGTGTTATTTTTCTTTGTAACCCAAAATGGAGCTATTGATCAATATTATCTGGGTGAAATCAAGGTTCACGAAAGCAAGGCTATAATAGCACTGGGTAGACATAGGTACAATAGCATTTGCATTGGTTAAATTATCTCTAATACATAATAGTCAAGTGACATCCCTCTTCTCTTTAAAGTTACAGTATTGAATTTTTCCTGCATTGTTACTTTGATAGGATGCAGTGTTTCCAAACAGGCTCTGCGTGGCCTGCATGCATGGCACCAAAACTTTTGTGCCCGAATTTGACAAAGCCAGCCAGCCACTGCTGACTGAAAACATTAAAGCCTCCTTCAGAGAACATCTCTGCACATCTCTGAAGGAGAAATTTTGCTTACTAAGCCACCTCCAGCCTCCCATTCCTATGCCAGACCATAATAAAAATGGTAATGACTTTAGCAGCATCTTACTTCTGCCAATATTCCAGACCACTCACAATTAGCATCCAGACCTGGCCATGACACAGAGACAACTTTGGTGGCTCCGATGGATGACTTTGATATGACTTTGGACCCAGGCCACTTCTCAATGCTCATCCTACTCATGCTTTCCATAGCTTTCAACACAAGGTGTGACCTGTGTGGCAGGTCTAGCCCTAACCTGACATCAATCATTCCTGTCCATCAGATCTCAGGAAGTAGTGATAGGCAGCTGCTTTTCACCCTCAGAAGCTCTCACATGTTCCTTAAGGATCTATCTCATCCCATTCTCCTTTTATATATATATATATATATGAAATCTCTAGGAGAAACTGCTAGATGGCAATGACTGTACTACCACCAGCGATAGCCAAATTGTATGTCCATTCCTAGTGGATGGAGGCCTAGACAGTGTGATCCACATTATAGTCACCTTGAGAATGTAACTCCCTCTCTGTGGAGCTGTCAGTCAAGGCCAATCAAAACTTAAGTGTATATAACACAGAACATAAACCCCCTGAGTGGGACAAAAGGCTGAGGACATCACACCTGTGGCCGGGAGCTTTAGTGCCTCTCCCAGGACACTCCTGGGTCCAATACAAGGTCCTGATACAAATCTTCAGAACTCTTAGTGGGTTGAGCCAATCCATTTGTACCCTTCCTGGACCACAGCAGCCATCAGGAATATGGAAACTCTCCTGGTGAATTTTTCCAGAGCAGGAGTTAAATGATACCTGACACTGGGGTCTATGAAACATAATACCCAAGGACATCAGAACAGAACAGTCTTCAGAGCCGGATGCAAACTATTATTTAGCAGGAGTATGTCCCTGATATCAGACAGTAAGGAGAACATACAGGAGGAGGGAGGGATAGAAGGAAATGGGGAAGACAGAGGAAAAAGGAAGTAGAAAGGAAAAACACCAAGAGTATGCAGGTGACTAAACCCTAGGAGAACAAGGGCAGAGCTTACTTTGCATGTGCTTCCTGTGTTCTTTGTAACTTACTCAGGTACTATGGGGAGTGTTGCTCAATAAATACTCTAGAACGATAGATTACACTAGAATTTAGAGTTTAAAACATGTTTGCATCCTCCCACCCCTATTTAAGAGATCACATAGAATACAAACACAATCCCAGGACCACAAGCTAAATATGAGTCAACAGTGTGATGCTGTTGCAAAAAAAGCAAACGTGATTCTGGGATGTATTAACAGGTGTGTTGTGAACAAGACACGAGAAGTCATTCTTCCGCTCTACTCTGCGCTGGTTAGGCCTCAATTGGAGTATTGTGTCCAGTTCTGGGCACTGCATTTCAAGAAAGATGTGGAGAAATTGGAGAGGGTGCAGAGAAGAGCAACAAGAATGATGAAAGGTCTAGAGAACATGACTTATGAAGGAAGGCTGAAAGAATTGGGTTTGTTTAGTTTGGAAAAGAGAAGACTGAGAGGGGACATGATAGCAGTTTTCAGGTATCTAAAAGGGTGTCATAAGGTGGGAGAAAACTTGTTCATCTTAGCCTCTAAGGATAGAACAAGAAGCAATGGGCTTAAACTGCAGCAAAGGAGGTTTAGGTTGGACATTAGGAAAAAGTTCCTAACTGTCAGGGTGGTTAAACACTAGAATAGACTGCCCAGGGAGGTTGTGGAATCTCCATCTCTGGAGATATTTAAGATTAGGTTAGATAAATGTCTATCAGGGACGGTCTAGACAGTATTTGGTCCTGCCATGGGGGCAGGGGACTGGACTTGATGACCTCTCGAGGTCCCTTCCAGTCCTAGAGTCTATGAATCTATGAATCTATGAACATAAAGTTGCTAAGGGCTAGGTATTCAGTGCTCAGCACCCACAATTGGGGCCACATTTTCGAAAGAGCACAAGGGAAGATCAGCCTTCCTGAACCTGCTGCTAATGCTAATCATGTTTCTGTTAAATGTAATCATTTGTGGCACCGGCAGCATGAGGACCCGATGTTGGAGCTGGTAAAGGAGTCCCCAGTGCACCTTAGAACTTGTTCAGCATCGGAAGGGAAAAAGAAAGAGCCTTCACTCTTTAAACATTGAGCAGTTGGTTTAAATATTGAACAGTGAAGCAGTTCTTCTGGTTATCAAAACAGTATTAAAGCAGGTTGAAACATGATTTATGCTGTCGGTGGAGCTGTTGTCACTTGTCTCTAGGACACTATCACCATGAGGAATAACAATGCTTTGCACTTATGTAGACTCTTACATCAGAGGGCCTCAAAGCATTCTTAAAACCATCAATTAATAAGCAGGGTGGTTAAATCAGTGAAGATTTCTTGTTGTTTGTGTGCAAAATATAGCTTCTCATTACATTTTGAGTGGCCAAACAATGAGCCATAAGAAAAGATCAGAGGCATTGAGGACTTGACTTATGAGGAAAGATTTAGAAAGACAGATGTGTCATTTAGCTAAGAGGTGGTGAGACATGAATCCAACCTACAAATAGTTGCAGAGTGCAAACTCAAAGGGTAGAAGGATTATTTAGGATAGTACACAGCAGCATAGTACAGGTATGGAAATAGAGCTAGGAGAAATGGGATGACGTTAACAAACAGAACATCAGGAAAAACTTCCTGACAGTGAGATGTATCAGCCTGTATAAAAGTGTCCCAAGGGAAGTGGTGGAAGCTCCATGACATTGGACTTTTGATCATCATTTATATAACAGTAGTACCCTAAATGAGAGCAGGGTCACACTGTGCCCAGACACACAATGGGAGACAGTCCCTGCCCTGAAGAACTTACAACCTAAATGGGCAAGACAGACAAAAAGTGGAAGACTTTCCTATGGTTACACCCAGGGCAGTGTCAAAGCTGGCAATAGAACCCTGGCTTCCTGCTTCCCAGTCAATCCACTGGACCACCCTGTTAAAGACCTAGAATGTTGCTTTAAGGTTTCAAGTCCTGCACTGGCAGGAAGATGGCCTCAATAACCTAATAAGGTTTTCCCAACTGTCCCTTCTACTATGATCCCCATTTTTCACACAAGTTAAGGAGTTGCAATGATCTCCCTTAGATTTCTTTCAGAGACTTTATGATGCTGAGAAATCTTCATGAAGCCTTAAATGGTCCTTACTTCCCTGCGTGGTGACTGAGAAAAAGTCTTTAACTAGTAGGGATACCATAGTGGGGAATCAGAACTGGCAGTAGATTAGAACATTAAATATGCTGACATTGGGCTGCCAGATGTGCATTATTTATGCAGACAAATGTATTTTATTACACACCAGCTTCCATAGACCACTTCTAATTTTACTTTGAAGATAAAAGACTGGATCGCAGCCTTAAAATACTGAACAAACCCCCCCACCACCATTCTCAGCTGGTGCGAGTGGTTACATGATGTAATACATAGTGTTAATATTTTAGATTAGGGTGAAACCACATTAAAAATGGAGTTGGAGGGAAGGAGGAACAAAATGATATTTTGGGGAGGGCTACAGAGCCCCACTATGGTGAAATAATAGATGTAATTTTCCGCATGTAAAATATTGTATAATTTTAGTAAAACTTACTTACTAGAAGTGAGGTTTAGGTTGTTATCCAGCAAAGCACATCAGCTTAACTATATATAAGTGAGCTATTCCCTTGATGTTAAGTGCTTTGCTGGATCAGGGCCTTAAGTTTCCTTCCCTTCACACCACTCACTCTTCTTCTATTGTGTATCTTGGTATTTATTTTCTTCCTTTCCTTTTTTTCCCATCCCTTCCTTCTGGCTTCAACTGCTTGCCTTTGTCAGTTCTTCTTCAGTCACCAGAAAAGGAAAATCGATATAACTGAGAACCAAATAAGTGTCCCAACTAAACAGTTCACTGGAAGGAATGTTTCATCACAGGTATATGTTTAAACTACAAAAACCTCTGTTGCACACAATCACCTCCCTTGTTCAAGGATCACTAAAGACACCCAGGAAATACATCAGCCTTGGAATCACTCCCTAGGAACTCAGATAAATCAGGTTTTCCCCCCCATAGGATGTTTTTCAGAACAAAATCCCCAAAATTTCCTCCTACCCCTCCCCCATTCATCCTCTTAATTATTAAAGTTGTGGTAGCACCTAGAATGTGCTGGGCACTGTACAGCTGGGCAGAGACTGTCCCAACAAATTTACGGTCTAAATAGACAGTATAGTTTTGTTCCTCAGGTTTCTTCCTTCATCCCACCTTCTCTCTTCGCCTCTAGCCAGGTTCAAAATGCTCTAGCATTGCTGCTCTAGTGTGGTGTTCTCCTTGCCAGCCCATCCCATAGCCCAGATTCAGGTCCAGCATGACTGCCTTGGAGAGGAAAAACAACAAGAAGAATCCAGTCATGTTAGTGGAAGTGTCTAACGGGCAGGTACACACAAGGCCTCCCCTGCCCCCTGCCTCCCCTTCTCTCCCTTCAATGCCGCTATCCCCATTCACTACCTCCTCCCTCCCATCCCTCAGAAACCCCACTATGCTGCCCTTTGCCCTCTCATCTCTCTGCTCCCAACTCCATGTCATTCTGTTTTCTCAGGGGCTTCTCCAGCTGCTACCTCTTGTGGTCTTAGGAATGTCTTCAGGCTCTTTCCATAGGTCTCCTGCTGGCTCTGTGCTCCAGGAGACAGGGGTTGTGGGAGGTTATCATCTGGCAGGAACCCCAACATGTGCCAACTGATTGTAGCGCTGGTGCATGTGGCTCTAACTCTACTCAGTTGCCTCACTTACTGGTTTGGGGCTACAAACACTGTTGCCAATCCCAGCCATTCAAAATCATGAATCAGACCCCTGAAAACCATGAGACTTCAATGAATAATAAATATTGCTTTTTTTGGCCTTCTGGTTTCTGAGCTATTGGGTTTCATGTTTTCAAGCATTCCTCTGCAACTATGAGGACTAGAAAAGGAAAGGTGAGAGTCACGTGTGATCACCTGACTCCTGGAGCTGGGGTTTTAAGAAAAAACACCAAATATTACACAACTCATGAAACAACCATGAGATTGGCAACACTTAGCTGAGCAGAGAGGGAGCAGCAGTAGCAGCACATTGCCGCCTGATATAGTTTGTTGGGGGAATTCTAGGAGCAAGGTGTTGTGGGGAACACAGGTTCCTTTCATTTCCCAGCAGTGGTTGGACTTATGTCCCTAATAACAAACAGCTTTCTCTAGAAATATATAAAACATGCAAAATAAACCACAACCTACATTACCGTTGAGCAATGAACTCAAAGAAGACAGCCACATTGCATAAGGGCGGCAAAACATTGTCACATGTCAGAGGTTTCCTCCACTCTGGAAGTTGAGATGTTACTCCTCAGTGGAATATTTGAAGTATGGGCTCACTTACACCCCTGCAACCTCCTTTGATTTGTAAGTGGGATTGCACAGATATAAATGGGAGCAGGGCTTGGCCCATCGTCTGTATTTATACACATTCACAGTGTGCAAATTCATGTTCACAGCAGCATGTAGCATCACTCAATGATGTGTGACCCTGTTAATGAAGACAATGCAGGAGTGTGTGCTGCAGTCTTTTGCATGGTAATGGTGGAGAAACTGCTCTAGTTTTAGTGTACTCAGTCAAAATGAAGAAAAACTGTAAAATGTGTGGCTAGCGCAATATTATATTAGTCAAGATTAGGAAGGACTGTGAGGAACTCCAGTGGGATCTAAACAAAACTAGGTGAACACAATACCACTGCAGATGGAAATTAAACGGAGACAACTACAATGTAAGGCACATTGAAAGGAACAATTTTAATTACATGTACATCAGATGGGCCCTGCATTAGCTGCACTCTCTCAGGATCTAGAGCTAGGTATTATTGTAAATAGCTCATTAGAAAGGTCTGCTCAATACACAGGACAGCTGAAAAAGCAAATTAGGTGCTAAGGTACATTAGACAAGAAAGGAAGTGTTTGTACAACACTGATTATAATGCATTTGAAATCGGTATAGGGTAAAGTTGTTAAGTGCCTAAACGATTTAGGGGCCTAAGTCTCATTTGCAGAAGTGACTTAGGAGCTTAAATCTCATTGACAGTCAGTAGAACGTAGGTATCTCAGGGCTAGATTCGCAAAGGGATTTAGGCACCTGAGTTCAAATTTAGATCCTGTTAATGCTTGCTTAGCTGATGCCTAACGCTGTAAAGCCTAAATTCTCTAGGTGCCCAAGTCTCGCTGGTGAAGTCTACATGGTGCCTCAGTTTCTGCTGGTGGGCACACCCATTGGCTAGAAGGAGAGAGACTGTAGCCTTGTGGTTATCAGGCTTTCCTGGGCTTTGGAAGCTCAAAGTCCCTGTTCCAATGACTATGTAAGTATTTTATACAAAGTGGAATAGTTCCCACAGGAGAGCCATCCACTTCTGAATACCCCATTGTCTGGTGACTGAGGCACTCGCCTGGGAGGCGAGAGATCTGCTCCACGTTGAAATCCACACTCTGTCCAACACAGGTGTCCCACATTCTGGATGAATACTCCATCGTCCTCCTCAGCTTTTAATAAGAAAGGGCTGGCCCAGCTTAGGCACGGAACTCCAGGAAAGGGTGCGGGGCTGTGAAAGCCAAGCACAGGGAGGCACCTCCCTCCAGGGGGAGTTAGGTACCTAAGGGTAAGTCTCCACTTGGAGCTGGGGTGAAAGTCCCAGTTTGAGGAGATGTGCTTGCGCTAGCTCTCATTGAGCAGTGCAAGCGGTGAGTGGGGCTAGCTGCCTCAAGCATGTGCCCATCAGGGATGCTAGGTAAGTACTCAGGAGGGTTAGCTCGCTGTGCTGCTTGTGCTGCCTTGGTTACATTGTGTTTTTAGCACACTAGCTGAATAAGAACTAGTGTGAGTACGTCTCCCATGAATCACACTCCCAGTAAGAAATACCCTCAATCCCATTGAGGGGTGGGGCTAAGGCCATAACCTTCTCAGCATTTCCTATTGGCAATTTAGGCAGCTCCTTGCTCGGTGTGCTGGCTGTTGTGGATCCCTTTCTTAGGTGCCTAACTGTCCCCATGCATTGTATGGGCAGCCTGAGTGCCTTACTCAGGGTGACAGAACACCTAAATGTTAAGTGCTAGACTCAGCATTGTAAGTCCCCTTTGTGGCTCTATTCCTGAGGGTACATCTACACTACCCGCCGGATTGTTGGGTAGCGATCGATCTATCGGGGATCGATTTATCGTGTGTAGTGTAGACACGATAAATCGATCCCCGATCACTCTCCCGTCGATTGCTGAACTCCAGCAGTGTGAGAGGCGGAAGCAAAGTCGACGGGGGAGCCGCAGCCGTCGATCCAGCGCCACGAGGACGCAAAGTAAGTAATTTTAATTCGATCTAAGATACGTCAACTTCAGCTACACTATTCTCGTAGCTGAAGTTGCATATCTTAGATCGATCCCTCCCCCCCTAGTGTAGACCAGGCCTAAGTGACTTAGGCAACGAAACACTGAGTGGAGCAACATCTGAATACTTTCAAAAATCTGGGCCTAAGTCACTTTTGAAAGGGTTCCTTATGTGCTTATCAAAATTTTACCATATCTTTACCATGAACACTTGATTAGCTCTCATCTTGATACCTAAACTAGGAATTGATAGAAATAGAAGTGTTCCGAGAAAAACAATGAAAATTATTTGAGGCACAGGAGATTTCTATTGAAAGATTTCAAGGAGTAGAAATTTTAATGAATGAATTGATTTATTTTGTCTTCTTGCATTGCAAGTTCCGAATTTAAACTGCAGTTAGAAAACAAAGGATTATCAAGATTATCAATTGACTATTTAGTTATTTCAGGGCTTTTCCATGGCACTCTTCATTGTAGTATTTGAGAGTCTCACAAGCATGCAGGGCCGGCTCCAGGCACCAGCTTGTCAAGCAGGTGCTTGGGGCGGCCGCTCTGGAGAGGGGCGGCATGTCCAGGTATTCGGCGGCAATTCGGTGGACGGTCCCTCACTCCGCCTCGGAGCGATGGACCTCCCGCCGAATTGCCGCCGCAGATCGCGATCGCGGCTTTTTTTTTTTTTTTTGGCTGCTTGGGGTGGCCAAAACCCTGGAGCCGGCACTGCAAGCATGCATAACTAGTTGTGCTATAGCTTAACTAAGTCTTGTTTAACTCTAAACTTCTCACTCCATAAATGCTTACAAAAAATCTACATTTAGCTACTTCAAAAGGCAGAAAAGCTGTTGCCAATAGCATGGGCACAAAAAGAGAGTGCTCTTGATTGAGCTTGGTGGTAACAGAAAAGCACCATGGGAGGGTAAGAAATAAAAGTCACAGAGAAGATACAAAGGAGAGCGATCAGCTTTAAACAAAGATCAGTAAAAAGAATAATAGAAAATAGTCTCTCCCAGCAGGGAACACAGAAATACTATTTATCTAAGTATAAAATCGCTATGCTGCAGTGCATGCATAAACTGGCCAGGTGGTACCTCAAACCTCTAAGTCTCAAGTTTACGCAATGAGTGTTTAAAATCTGCAAGGCAAATCTGCAGCAAAAGTCAAGTAGCTTAGAACAAGAATAATCAGGCTAATAGTAAACAGCCCGATTTGTCATATAATTCTAAATTAGAGAAATTAATTTCCTATCCCAGTACAGTAATACTCAAGTGAGCTGGGCTAATGTTCCAATAAAGCATTCAAATAATAGATGCAGTAGAGTTGAAATGCGCATGCAGCATTTCAAAACTTTTTAGACAGAAGTGGCCCTGAATGCAATTAAAAAGATGGGTTATTTTTTTAAAAAACAAGGGGAAAAAATGTGCAAAGACAAAAAAACAGAAGAGAGTTGATATCAACTAGATCAACTTGACACTGGTTTAAAAAAAATAATATAAAACCCTGAGTTTTATTTATTCAGCTATATGTGTGCACACTAAAAAAAGAGCATTATCCAAATGTTGTAGGCACCCAGAACATAACTAAAACTAAAAAAATACAGCAAAATTAACACAAAGGGGAGCAGTACAATTCATTATCATCCTCTACATGCAAACCCAGAAACTGAAGAGCGCAGAGCCACTTCTGCCTCCAACAATTCCCCACCCTTATGTAACCCTTCTACCTGTTGTGAGTAGCTAATGCACTCTAGCCACTTCCACGTTCCCCTCACTCACAGTTTATTGTCCGGAGTCGGTGGAGCCCAAGAATTCTGGCAGGGGAGTCTTTAGCTCCTAAGGGAGGGGTTGTCTGGGCAGCTGCAAGGGGTCTACCACCTGACCCAGGAAAGGTGATTTCAACTTTGATTGCTGAGTAGGGGGGCCCACACTGGAGTCCCTCATGTAGGCTGTTTCCTGCATCTTCAGCCCAAGCCATCTTGACACCATCACTTGTGTTAGCACTGCCTCAAAGCCACCTCGGCTCTGCACTGTCCACGGCAGCTCAGCTCCATCCACTTCCTTGAAGCCATTTGAGCTTAGCTTAGAGAGCTGCAACCTTGACGCTGCTTCAGTGCTGGGTCTTTGGAGAGGAATCAACAGTATTCAGGGCACTTCGGAAAGTCCTTACCACCAGAGAGGCACTCCCAGCAGGAAGACGGAGACCCCCGCCAAGCCCCCTCCCCAGCCCTGTCCAGGCTCCCTTATCCAACTGTGCCTGACTGTGGTCTTGGTCATGGTGACCCCAGACACATTTGGTGTACAGCTCTTGTCCCTTCTTTCCCCAACAGGGACAATAGCATTTTATTGCCTCCAAACACAAAACTTAACTGTATTTGAAAGAAAATGCCCCCAACTGTGATCACTGAAACACAGGCCTGGCCCATTCATTTCCCCTTGCTCACCAACAGATGATCCCTCCCCTATGATGCTTCTGTACATCTAGAGTACATCTCATTTCACCAACAGGTGTCAATAGTGAGCTCCCTACTCTCTAGGACTTCTGGCCACAGGCCTTACACTTATAGTTTCCACATTGTCTTTCCCCTTTTTCAAATGCCTGGGTGGGGGAAGAGGAGTGTTTCAGCATACTTTTCAGATTATCAGTTTCAGGCTATTGTCAGCCAAGGAGGGGAACAAAAATTCCAAAGCCAAGGGGCCCCGATCTCTGAGCTACTGTGCAAGCCCTACTGTGGAGCTTCTTACCTATGCCAGTCGGTATGAAAAATACTCTGTAGATTTTCAGTGCCCATAAACACAGAAGGTGCGGTGACATTTCCCAGGATACAATCTGGACTGATGGACTTTTACACCACTTCGCTGTGAGAGCTACCACTCCTGCTCAGCTCTCACACAGCCTCCAGCATGTAAATCATTTCCAACTATATTCTATGAGAACTATAGCCACTCACCCAACAATTACACTGTAGGGCAACACTAGCAAACTCCCAGTCCCAGACTTTCCCCCAGAAATGTGCATCTTGTACTGCCCAGCACCCTCCTGGGCAACACAAGCTCATATAAAGTCCGTCATTTCATTAATGGAAAATGATATGCACAAATCTTGCTATCCCAAATGAAACACTCAATTCCAAACACTTCAATCCAAATACACACTGGTTTAGATAAAACAATAAAACAAGTTTATTAACTACAGACAGATTTTAAGTGATTACAAGTAATGAGGCATAAAAGTCAGAATTGGTTACAAAAAATAAAAGATAAAATGGAATTAATATCTAATTTAACATGCTAAATAAATTCAAGCAACGGTTTCTCTCACATCATGCTCTAGCAGTCTTACTGGCTGGCATCTTTCAGCCAGGACCCATCCCCCAGCTCAGTGTTAATTTCCTTGTCCTTCAGGTGTTTTCTCTCTGCCATAAGCAGAGAGAAAAAAAAGGAGTGTTTGGGGGGCATCTGTTCCCCTTCCTTGTAGTTCTCTTTTTCTTTGACAATCATCTCCAGCTGAGGTTCCGAGACAGAAAATCTGTGTGGAAGTGACCCTCCAGCTGTTTTTTTTGCCAAAATGTAGATTTCTCGCTCAAGAATGGCCACTTAACCAGCTGATATTCCATTGATTTTGTTGACACCTGGCTATGGTGTCAGTTTGCTTTTTGTCTTTGAGGAACTGGTTTGTGCCTGCTTTTCTAAACATGGAACATGTCTCAATAATGTTATACAGTAGAATCTTATAACTTTACATACAATGTTGCCCCATATATTTTACAAGGACAATAATGGTCCTCGAATTATGAGTTTTCAAATGATACCTCACAAAGCATACTTTGTACTAAATCCATTTGTAAAAAGGGTGAAAAGCTGGACAAGGAGCTTGTCGGACTGTTAATATTGATTTTCAATACATTTCGGAGCACTGGGGAAGTTCCAGAAGACTGGAAGAAAGCTAATGTTGTGCCAATTTTTGAAAAGGGTAAAGAGGATTACCTGCATAATTATAGACTTGTCAGTCTGACATCAATCCCAAGCAAAAAATAATGGTGGGGCTAATATGGGACTCAATAAAGAAGTAGAGGAGGGTAATGCAGTTAATGCAAATCAAGATGAATTTTGTGGAAAACAGATCCTATCAAACTAACCTGATATATTTCCTTAAAAATGTTATTACAAGTTTGGTTGATAAAAGTAATAGTGTTGATGTAATATGCTTCACTTCTGTAAGGTGCTTGACTTGGTACTACATGACATTTTGATTAAAAAACTAGAATGATATAAAGTTAACATGGAACACACTAAATGGATTTAAATTGACTAACTGATAGCTCTCAAAATGTAATTGAAAATGGGGAAATCATCACTGAGCAGGTGTGTTTGCAGTGGGGTTTCTCAAGGATTTATTCTTGGCCCTATGCTATTTAACATATTTATCAGTGACCTGGAATAAAACATAAAATCACTGATGAAGTTTGAAGATGACACAAAAGTTGGGGGGATGGTAAATAAAAAAAGAACAGGTCACTGATTTGGAGTGATATGTACTGCTTGGTAAATTGGGTACAAGCAAACAATATGCATTTGTATATACCTAAGTGTATATGTATACATCTAGGAACAAAAAACATAGGCCAAACTTCCAGGATGGAGGACTCTATCCTGGGAAGCAGTGATTCTGAATAAGATTTGGGGGGCATGGTGGATAATCCGTTGAATATGATCACCCAGTCAGATTCTGTGGCCAAAAGAGCTAATGCAATCCTGGGATGGATAAACAAGGGAATCTTGAGTAGGAGTTGAGAGATTATTTTATCTCTACATTTGGCACTGGTGTGACCACTGCTTCAGTACTGTGTCCAGTTCTGGTGCCCACAATTCAAGAAGGTTGTAGGTAAAATATACATTTTTAATGGTGAATAATTAACCATTGGAACAATTGACAGTGGATCATGGTGGATTCTCCATCACTGCCAATTTTAAAATCAAGATTGGTTGTTTTTCTAAAATATCTGCTCTAAGAATTATTTTGGGGGAAGTTCTTTGGCCTGTAGTATACAGATGGTCAGGCTAGATGATCACAGTGGTCCCTTCTGGCCTTGGAATCTTTGAATCCCCATGTTAAGGGAGAGTAGCAGTCAGCAGTGACCACTATTGTGTACTATCCTTGAACAGGGGGTGAGGGAGACTCCCCCTGCATGGCTGAACAAGGGCAGTGCACAATTTGGCCCATATGTTTAATACTGTATGTTAAATGAAGTGTTAAAAAGGAACAACACACTTTATTCTGTGCTGCAAAAATAAAGCAAGCTTTTCCCCAGTTAAATTATTTACAGTGGTGAGTCTATAGAAAGTTTGTGTTAAATATACAGATGTTCTGTAGAGAACTGTAGGGCTGAGAATCTTGCAGATTTCTATGTATGTTTCAAGCTAGGGATAAGAATCTATTATTTAATGTGGTTGGCTGAGCATAAAACCTCAGGGGCACCATTTGCAGTGCCATTTCATGTCAAACCAATACATTAAAATGAGGAAACTTTGCCTAAAATAGTCTAACCTATGCGAGCAAACCCAAGCCATGCTATGGGAAAAAGCTGCAATGTCAATTTAAACATGATGAAAACATTAAAAGTAAGTTAACCTAGGTTTTGAAAAAAAATAAAAAAACAAAAACCACACGACTAGTTGGATACAGGTTTTTTGAAGTGAAGCAGTACCTACAGAATGACAATCAATCAAAATAAATCTATATATTTTTTAAAAAATCTTTAAAAAGTACTGAATTAATCATAAATGAACATATCATGCAATGGGCCTAGTTTATCCCTGCTGTTAGTTAGTCCATTGACTTTAGGGGCGCTATAACAAGGTTGAATTTGGTTCAGTATGTGTAAAGGAGATTAAGAGATCTCGTTTCAAATGATTGGCTTATATGATTGCTGCTTCTCCTTGGATCTTCTTTATAGTAGGAGTGGATTTGCTGTTTTCTATCTCCTGAGAACATCTACAATGGCATCTGGATGAAGTTTCATTGATGCTATACTTGAGCACCCATTTAAAAATATGCACTGAGGCCAGAATTTCCCCATTTAGTGCCTCACAATGGGAAGCTAAGCCTTCATGTGCCACACTAATAGTCTCCAACATAGAAATATGGTTTGGTGACAAGTGTAAGAAATTCTCTGTGTTGGGCAGTGTAGTGAATTTATTTGACTTGGCATGCTAAGAACCAGGGCTTGCCTGTTGCCCAAGTGTATTAAGATACATTAGCAGTAGTACATCAAAAGTACTAACATCAGGGTGATCAACAAAAGCAGTATCCAGTAGCATGGAGAGTGTGGTATTGGTATGGAAAATAGGTCTTACCATATTCTGCTTCTGGTGTTCACCAGAGCAGGGACTTTCATAAGTTCCAGTAGTGTAAATTAGCTAACTAATACATATCAGTCCAATACTTTCTTTGTACAGAAGACAAGAGTGTCAAAAAAATCTAGTTTTCATTGTAGTTCATCTATAAATTCACTCTTCTCCCGGTGCTTTTTTCACTGATTAGAATTTCACTATAATTTCATGCACAGCAGTAAATTAATATCATTATGTTCTTCTCTAATCGTCACCAAATTTGAAGTTACATGGAAAATGAGCTGGTTGAAAGTGAGGTTAAATTATTTCCTAAAAATTCCCAGGGGAAAAAAAAGATGCCAGTCAGAAAATATTAGTAGAGAAACAACTATAGGGAAAAAAAAACACCAAAAATCTTATCAGGGAAGTTGTCATTCCATTAAATATTAATGTTGACTTAAGATGGTAACTGTCCAATAATTTCAGAAAAAGATTTATTTCTCATGATAAAACTCAAAACTTAAGACAAAGTGATAACTTTGGGATTGATTTTAGCTTTTAAATGTAATGTGAAGGTTTCTTGACCACAGAGGGGAAGAATACCCCAGAATTCCATTGGCAGTTCATCAAAATGCTGAGATGAAGAGTCTTAATGGTATACGCTACACACAATAAAGGTAGCAAAGCAGAACAATTTATACACACTCATAAAAATGAAAGGACATTTAACGAAGGTTATGGAAGTCTCACGAAGAATACAGAGTGAACTTGAATAATGATAATGATGATACATAGCCAACAAAGCCAGTATAGTAATCCAATAGAGCATTGGCTTTTAAAGGTAATACCATTCATGAATCCAGTTGAATGGTCCGGAGTTAAATAAGTGGAATTGCTAATATTAGTTATTATCAGTTTCTTGAAGGATTATCCCAGGTCTAACTGGTACAAAGACGAAAAACAATATTTGTCATGTAAAATTAAATTACCCAGGTGCTGAACTTGAATAGATTAATACTGTTGCAGCGAACAAAGAATCTATACACACAGTGTGACTACCCCACACCCACCATGCAGGGCTTAATGAAGGCCAGATGGGCCAATTAACTTATTAGGCAGCTGATTAAGGAGGCTCAACTGGGCAGGAATAGGCAGGGCCTATAAAGCCCAGAAGCTGAAAGCAGAAGGGGCCTCTGGGAAAAAACAGACACTCCCAGGAGAAAGAGAGGAGTGAATGGAGACTGCAGTCACTCCCTGAGAAAAGGGAGAAGGCTTTGGGAATTGGTAGGCCCAGGAAGAAAAGTGGAACCAGTTATAGGAAGCAGCCCAGGGAATAGAGCAGTGAGGCCAGAGAGAGAAGGCCCAGACTGCAGAGCTGAGGGCCCGTGGGATGGAACCCAGAGAAGAAGGTGGGCCAGGCCCACTAATGGGGGGGGGAGGAAATGGGGCAATTGCCAGGGGCCTGGGCGATTTAAAAGGGCCCAGAGCCCCTGGCTGCCACCAGTGGCAGGAGCAGGCCTGCCCTCATTCTGCGCCACTCCCGGAAGCGGCGCAGGCGGCACGTCCCTACGGCCCCAGGAGGGGGTCTCTGCGTGCTGCCCCCACCCTGAGCCCTGACTCTGCAGCTCCCATTGGCCAGGAATTGCGGCCAATGGGAGCTGCGGGGGCGGTGCCTTTGGGCAGCAGCACACTGAGACCCTCCCCAGACCTCCTGCCTAGTAACTGCTGCCAGAGGGGTGTGCCGGTCGCTTTTGGGAGCCACCTGAGGTAAGCGCCAACCCCTGACCCCCCTCCTGCACCCCAAACCCCTGCCCCAGCCTAGAGCCCGCAGCCCACACCTCAACTCCCTCCCAGAGCCCGCACCCCCTCCCGCACCCAAACTCCCTCCCAGAGCCTGCACCCCACAACCCTTCCCTCACCACAACCTCCTGCCCCAGCCTAGTGAAAGTGAGTGAGGGTGGGGGAGAGCGAGCGATGGAGGGAGGGGGGATGGAATGAGCAGGGTGTGGGGCCTCAGAGAAGGGGCAGGACAGTGGCGTGGTCTCAGGGAGGGGTGGGACAGGGGGAGGGGCAAGGGTCTTTGGGTTTGCGCGATTAGACAGTTGGCAACCCTACCGGGCAGGCATGTTGGAAGAGCGCGCCCAGCAGTGCAACTGGGAACTCGCTGGGCACCAGCCAGCGCAGGTGCAGCACCGCCCTAATGTCAGGCGGACCGCGTCCGTGCGTGCGCAGCTTGTGCGTGCGCGGGGGCCCATTGACTCTGCCCTGGGGCCCAGAATTGCTGTCGGCAGGTCTGGGGTGGGACCAGGTTCCCCTACTAGCCACTGGGTGAGTGGCACAGAGGTAGTGAACGGAAAGACTGCCTAGGACTATTAAGAGCTAAACCTCCCCCATAAGGGGGAAACATGGATAATGTCACAGCCAGAGGGCCGAGCCATGAAGAGGACACTATGGTTCCTCAGGCTGCGAGATGGACTGCAGATGGGCAGCAGAGACAGAGAGACAGTGTGCAAACCGCGGGCAGGGGAGGCTTCAGCCTCGAGCTAATCCCCAGAGGACCAGGAGGAGCCGCCTGTCTGGCAGTAAGTGGTGCACCCTGTGACAGGCCCTGGTTCAGTAGACACTGAGACACTGCAAGTCTCCCTCTTTCACAAAGCAAATATAGTTTAGAAGGTACCTATTTATTTTTCTGACTAGACATTATTTGAATAGCCTCCTTGGACCTTTATGAGATCCACATTTGCGCTGTGTGAATAATCAATTTGTTTTTGGTTTGCTGGCCAAATTGGAAAAAAATCTAAAAAGATTCATGTTGGGAACCATGCAAAATGAATTTTGTTTTCTTGGAGAAACAAACGAAAACAAAGAACTTAAATTGTTAATTTAGATTGCAGGCATTTTAACTGCTTTTTAAATAAAAGCTAAGAAAATTTGGAACTACCATTCACAAAACAAGGAGATGGTGCCTCACTCACCTTATCCTCTCGTCCTATGGTTAGCATACTCAGTTGGGGTGTAGGAGAGCCAGGTTTAAGTCCAGTCTTCCTGATGCAGAGCAGGGACTTCAACTTCAGTCTCTGATATTGAAGATAAGTGCCCTAAAACCAGCCCATAGCATTCGGGGAGGAGCTGCTCTTAATCTCTCCTGTTGAAGCTGTTCCACTTTGTACAAATACTTAAATATTCATTGGGCCTGCGAGTAAGTGTAAGAATGACTTTATAGTCCAGTGGGTTGGGGGGATACATTTGGGTTCCAGTCCCTGCTCCAATGAATGTTTAATTATTTATACAAAGTGGAACAGCACCACTCCAGTGGTTCTGTGAATGGTACCAAAGTCCCCTTGTAAATCTAGCCTGAAAAATTGTTTTGGGGCCAAAACTATTTCACAGGTTTTTTGTTGAATTTACAAATAATTTCAGTTGCCTCAAAACTACACTTTTTCAGCAAATAAAATGTTTGTCCAAAAAATGTTGCCCTGTTCTAATTCTGTTAGTTATGATACCAGTATGATAGAGCCAGGTGGTACCTCCTTATATACAATAGGTATTTTTGGTATCTAAGCAGATCTGAAAATCAGGAGCGTAGCTGGGGGGTTCAGGGGAAGCAGCCGCTTCCCCTCAGCACATTTTTCAAAAGCGGCGCCTGCCGGGCCGGCGCTGGGCTCCTGCAGGCAAGGGGGGGGCGGGCAGCACGGCCGGACTCCGGAGGAGCCATTGGGGGGGGGGCAGTGGGCGCAGCTGGAGGAGCGAGGGGGCTGGCTCCTCTGCCATCGCGCCCCACGCTCAGCGCGGCCCCAACATCACCGCGGCCGCCTCCTGCGGCGGCTCAGGGCTTGGCGGCCGAGCGCTCCGCAAATGGCGGGCAGATCCTCTCTCCCCGGCAGCTTCCTGCATCCCTCCGCCCGGGCAGCCCAGCATTAGCAAGGGGCGGGGTATTGTTAATGCTGGGCTGCCCAGGCAGAGGGAAGCAGGAAGCTGTCGGGGAGAGGGGATCTCGCCAGCTGCTGCCCGCCCACTGCTCCGCTCCCCCCAACCCCCGGGAGAAGCGAGCAGTGCCCGCTCGCCACTCCTTCCCCATGTCCGCCCCCCCCCACTGAGCCCCTCCGAGGGGGGGTGCAGCATGGCCGGAGGAGCGGGGGGAGGGCGCAGCGTGGTGCGGCTGGAGGAGGGGGGGGGGCGGAGTGGCCGGAGGAGGAGCCAAGGGGGGGCGCCTTTTTTATGTTTGCTCCCCCTGCACTTAGAACCTGGCTACGCCACTGCTGAAAATGGCCATTACACGAGTAGCATAAGAATTGTCATGTAGGTTTTCCATGCCCTTCATCATTCTCCTTGCTCTTCTCTGAATATCTTCTAATTCTAAAATATCCATTTTGAGATGGAGTGACCAGGACTGCACAAGTATTCTAGAGGAGGCTACACCATTGATTATCTAAAGGCAATGGACTATTCTGCATATTAACCATTCTATTCCTTTGCATTTTTCTGCTTTGGATTCTATTTTACTTTTTTACTGCAGCAGCAGTAGAGGTCTTCACTGAGCTGTCTACAGTAACACCCAAGTCCCTTCTCTGAGTTGATACAGTTAATTTGGAACCTAGTAAGGTGTGGGAAGCTGTTTAAATTTTCCCCTGCAGTGTGCATGACTTTGTATTTATTGACATTGAATTTCATTGGTCATTGTTTTGCCCATTCTTCTAGCTTCTTTAGGTCTCTGAAGTTCTCCATCGTGCTCTCTAATCCTGACATAGTTATTTACTTTAGTCATCTGCAAATTTTGCTACTTCACTACTTTCCAGTTTTTTAATACATTTACTAAACACTGGAACTAGTATAGGCCCCTTGACATACCCTGCTGCTAAACTTTTGATATGGTGAAAATTCATCATTTAATCATAGAATATCAGGGTTGGAAGGGACCTCAGGAGGTCATCTAGTCCAACCCCCTGCTCAGAGCAGGACCAATCCCCACACAGATTTTTGCCCCAGATCCCTAAATGGCCCCCCTCAAGGATTGAATTCACAACCTTGGGCTTAGCAGGCCAATTCTCAAACCACTGAGCTTACTCTTTGTTTTCATGCCACTACCCATGCCAATACTTGACCAGTGAAAACACTTTGCTTGTAACCTCCATGACTACTTAATTTCTGTAGAAGCCTCCTGTGCAGAAGTTTGGCAGATGCCTTTTGGAAGTTTAAATAAATTATTTCTACTGGTTCTCCATCATCTATCACTTTATTAACATGTTTGAAGAATTCCAAGGGTTTGGCAAGACGTGATTGTCTGTTGTAGAATGTGCCCTGGATAGACCCTATCATGATCTTCCAACTGTTTCATTAGTGTTTTTAATTACTGTTTCAATTCATTTTCCAGGTACAGGTATAAGGCTTATTACTCTGTAATTTCCCAGAATACCCCTCCAGCCTTTTAAAAATATTGGTACAATATTTGCTACTCTCCAGCCCCTAGGAACTGTGGTCAATTTAATGAGCAATTGCATATTTTTTTATCAGCAGCAGTTCCTGCAGAACTTATGAATGTGTATGATGTGGGCCTGGTGACTTATTGCTTTTTAAATTATTAATTTAAATCTGTCTGAGAGCACTTCACCTTTGTAAGCAGAAAACAGCAGGTCTGAGACAGGAATTTCCTCAACATCCTTGCTGGATGAATACAAAGAAGTCATTTATCTTCTCAGCAATAACCTTATCTTCCCTAATTGCTCCCTTTACCCCTGCTGATCCACCAATTCTTTTCCAGCTTCTGATATACTTAATAAAAAACGTGTTTGTTTTTCCACCTTTAGCTATTTGCTCTTTGGACAAAAGGCTATGGCCACACATGTCCTGACTCTGTTTCTATTAAAGTCAACAGGAGACTTTGTATTGGCTTAAATGGGAGTAGGAACAGACTCTGGGATGGCAAGTTTTAAGCATACGTTGATTATCTCCCTTTGGATAATGTGCAATGCAAGTGTCAATGGACACATTTAAATCAACCATATTCCCCTTTGAGCCTCTTGCTTCTTTCCTCACTTTTGTTCCCCTTATTGTGCTGCCTTTGTTCTATTGAATTAACAGAAGCTCAGAGAGTAGCTGGTACATTTGGCAGCAGAGTAGTGGATTCTAGTGGGACATATCTACTACACAGGGCAGCAGTCACTGGGTTAAGAAAGCAGTAAAAGATAAGAGCCAGCAGTCTGTGCTCTACATCGGACATGGATTGTTTACCATATTAAAAGCTTTGCCTTATTGATTTTGGAAAGGATTTAGTGCAAGAGCTTATTAATTACAAATTCTCTACCCCCCCCGCCCCAACTTGATTCATAAAATGCTTGTAAAGACTCAAAACAAGCATAATAAATTAATCATTAATATGCAAGAGGATTTTTTTTTTCAAAAGCAGACTCATATTGCTACTTGGAATGAGTTTCCAAGACAGTCTTTTCAGGAGCAATGTGCAGTCCTGCAGATCTTGTCCTTACACTTGATTGGTGAAACAATGCTCAGTTCAAACCTTCTAAAAAACCAAAGAATATTAAACTAAAAGCCAACCAATTAAACAACGTCCCCTCCAAACCATGTCTTAACTGGGCAGCGATTATGGCTGGGATTCTGACAGTTTTTTAGAATAGAAGCGGCCAGACCACCTAGTAAAAAGTAAGTATCTCACCCTGATTTCATTATAAATCTATTTAAAGGTCCAAAAGGTTCAAATATATTTTTATTTCTTCCCATCTAGTACCTAACTAGGATTAGAAGCAGAAGTCCCAAGACAAGACATGACAAAGACTATTCTTAGGTCTTGTCTACACTACACAGTTTTGTCAACAAAAGCCAGCCTTCATCGACAAAACAGTGGAGGTGTACACACAAAAATGCTCCTCCCACCGATTTAACTCTCCTGCTACACCAACATAATAAAACCACCTGGATGAGCGGCATAGAGCTTTTTGTGACAAAGCAGTGTCAGTGTAGACACTGTACTTGTTTATGTTGCCCTAACTGGCTTCCAGGAGGTGTCCCACTTCAGGATCGCTCTACTCCGCTGCCCTGCAGCCAGGTACACAGGCATACGCCCCTCTCCCTTTAAAGCCCCAGGAATTTTTGAAATTCCACTTCCTGTTTGCTGGGCATGGACAGCTCACATCGCATTTTCCCAGCTGACCATGCTGGCTTTCTGTTGCAAACACGCTCCCGCCTGGAGTACACCGGAGTTTCTGGATCTGTTGGGTCTGTGGGAAAAGGAGGCTGTGCAGTCACAGCTCCAATCCAGCCATAGGAACTATGACACCTATGAGCAGATTGCTTGTGACATGGATGAAAAGGGGCACGAAAGGGACATGCAGCAGTGCCATGCTAAGATCAAGGAACTGAGGCAGGCATACCAGCCGAAACATGCTGCTTCTACAAGGAGCTACAAGGAGCTAAACGCCATCCTCGGTGGTGACCCCACCTCCACCACTAAGAGCACCATGGATGCTTCGGGGGACTGAAGGGTCATCCCTGAGGAGGAAGTGGTGGATGAGGAGGTTGAGTTTTAGGATGATGTGGGACAGGTGACAGGCTCGTCAGGTGGCGTGGCGAGCCAGGACCACTATTTTACTTCAGAGTGGTCTAGCCAGTCCCAAGAAGCCTGACCCTGGTGTGCGTGAATCAGGAGGGGGAGCTCTGGTAAGTACTCATTTTGCTTTGATAGTGGACGGTTACATGAGGTAGAGGTGTCCTTTATTTTGTTACATGGTACATGTGGGAGAAGGGATTGAAATTAACAACACTAAGTACTGTTTGCATCTGCTTTGCATTCCACTGTGCAGTTATGCAGTGGGGGCCCTGCGGAAAAGTTTATTAATGAACACTGAGGTCTCCTGGAAATCCTCCATAGGGATCTCTAGGAAACTTTCCTGCAGATACTCCGCAATCCTCTGCCAAAGGTTCCTTGGCAGAGCTGCTTTGTTTCTTCCCCTGTTGTAGGAAACTTTATTGTGCCAATTGGCAATTACTTCTGGAGGAATCAAAGCAGCACACAGGAGAGTAGTATGTGGACCTGGTCTGAAGCCACATGCATGCAGGAGTTGCACCCTTGCATCTTCGGTTACCCTCGATATTGTGATTTGAACTTTGATCACCTGGGCCTGTGGGAAATGGTGCCAGTATTCAGAATAGTGTCCCTAAGTACTTGTACTCATCCCCTTCTGAAACCACCCAGACTTTTGTCCCATCTTGCACCTCCCCACCCCCCATCCAAACTCACGATGTTTAGTGCTCTTGCTGTGCTGCGTGCTAGCCAAGGGAAAGTGTGAAGGAGGTGTGGGTAACTTCTATGATTCAAGAATGAGTGCACACACAATACTGCCTTTGTGTATTGTTTCTTTTTCTTCTTCACATGTGCCCTTGAGGGCCAGCTCCTACACACCAGTGGAGCGTCTCCAGCAGATAAGGAGGAGAACGAGGAGGAGTAAGGAGGACATGTTTTGTGAAGTGCTGCAATTGTCAGATCAGGGAGCACAGAGTGTGGAAAGAGACCATAAACAAAAAACTAGAAATGGATAGCCAGGAGAGGAGGCAGGGCCAGGAGCAGATAATAGAGTGTCAGGAGCGGATGATAAAGTACATGGAGGACCAAACAGATGCTGAGGTCCCTGATTGCGCTGCAGGTGGAACACATGTCCTTGACTCCTCCTGCAGCCCATACAAAACTGCCTTCCTTGCCCTCCCCAAACTCCCCACAGGCATTCCTCCCATGTTCCTGGCCCATTGCAGTACCCCTTGCACTGCACCCCAGGGACATTTTCCATAATGACAGCTGGACTTACAGCTGTGAGATCCTCACTTCAGAGAGTGCTGCTCACTGTCATGTCCCCATTAAGAAATGTTAATCTATATATTTATATGTTTAATAAAAATTTAGTCTTACAAAACAGTGATTTTTTTTTAATTTTGTGACCTACACAGGGCAGTTGCAACAGAAATTCATACACAGTGGCAATCGGCACATTTGGAGACTACAATTAACGCTCAGGCAGGAATCATTACAGGGGTCATTCAATGTGGCAAGTAAACAATACCTGGCTCAATTCATTATAGAAAGACACATTACTGGGGCTTATTGTCAAAATACAGCTTCAAAGCCTCCCTGATTCAAATAGCCCCTTGTTGAGACCCTCTGATAGCCCTGGGGTCTGGCTGCTCAAAATCAGCAACCAGGTGATCCATCTAAGTGCTCCATCCCTGGGAAAACTTTTCCCCCTTGGCTTCACAAACGTTATGCAGAGCACAGCAGGCTGCTATGGCCATGGGAATATTTTCCCCATTGAGGTCTAACCTGCCAAAAAGGCAGCAACAGCAGCTCTTTAAACTGTCAAACGCACGTTCTACGGTCATTCTGCACCTGCTGAGCCTGTTGTTGAAGTGCTCCTTGCTGCTGTCAAGGTTTCTGGGGTATGGGTTCATGAGCCATGGGAATAAGGGGTAGGCTGGGTGTCCCAGGATCACTATGGGCATTTCCACATCCCCTATTGGAATCTGTAAAGAAAGTTCCTGCATGCAGCTTTCTATACAGGCCAATGTTCCTGAAGATGCACGTGTCATGCATTTTCCCTGACCACCCTGCGTTGATGTCAGTGATACGACCCCGGTGATCCACCAGCACTTGCAATACCATAGAGAAGTAGCCTTTTCTGTTGATGTACTCTGTCGCAAGATAGTCTGGGGCCAAAATTGGGATATGCATGTCGTCTATCGCCCCGCCGCAGTTAGGAAATCCCATTGCAGCAAAGCCACCCACTGTTTCCTGCATTTTTCCCAGAGCAGGAGGCGATTAATGGGCCTGAACATTTGCATGAATGCAACCCGCACGGTGCACTTCCCAACACCAAACTGATTCACGACTGACCGGTAGCAGCCTGGAGTTGCCAGCTTTCATACAGCGATTGCTACACTCTTTTCCACCACTAGGGCAGCTCTCATTTTGGTGTCCTTGTGCCACAGGGCAGGTGTGAGCGCCACACAGAGTTCAAGGAAGGTGGCTTTGCACATATGAAAGTTGTGTAGCCACCGCTTGTCATCCCACACCTGCATCACAATTTGATGCCACCACTTGGTGGTTGTGTTTCCAGCCCAATAGTAACGGTTCACTGTGTGCAGCTGCTCCATGCACGCCAATATCAATCTTGAATTGTTTCTTAGCAGGGCAGGCACCATAGATTCCTGTTCAGATTCACAGCTCATGAAATACTGCAGGATCAGCCACATTGTGTTCATAACACTCATTACAAGACTGGAGAAGTGCAGGATCCATGCTTTCAGATAGAGATGGTGGGCGCAAAGTTTACAGGAGCAGTTGAAAAACAGCATGAAACACAGTCGGAAGCTTTTGGAATTATGGGACGAAGAAAACTACACCAAAGATCAGTGATCCTGCCCCCATGATGCACTGCGATCCATTCACAATACTCCTAGCGGGAGAAGGTGGTGATTTGCACAATCGGATAGGTACCCATGGTGCACCGCTCTCTCTGTCGGTGCTAGAGCACCAACCCTGGATGTGCTCCGCCGAAACAAGGAGCATTGTGTGAACATACACAAGCAGTGTAATTACAGCAGTTTATAATCATTGACGTACCTAAGGTCGACTTAACTCTGTAGTGTAGACCTGGCCTTATGGGATTTCCAGCTGGGACCTATCTCCTGTTATCATGAGGTTGCTGACACTAATTTTCAGACTAAAGACAGGTAGTTCAGACCTGATATTTCAAAGGGTTGTTCCATTCTGAATGAACTTTGAGGTCAACCCACCACTGCTTTTATTTTCTGAGTGCTGCCAAAGGTTTCAGCTCCGAGGGGATTTTTATCACAGGGTTAAATGCCTGCCAAATAGGGGGTAAAGGGTGTCTATTATTATAGAAAATAGTATGGTAATATTGCTATTATCATGATTAGGGAAATGCTGACAGGAACTTAACTGTAGCATTATCTTGTTCAAAGCTAAGTAATACCATTAAGTTAGAGGTATTCTAGCATGAATCGCTTACCACATTATCCAATCAGCCAGTGTTTAAATTAGTTTTGCATTCATTATTAAAGACCAGGGAAACAGAAAATTAATTCCTGTCTGCAGAGTAGCTGATAGGAATTGAAGGACAGGCTAAAGTGTTTGAAAACATTAGTCTCAATCAAGAGGAGATTGTTTTTATTAACTTCTGACACCATTCTGATATCCACTATGATGTGTGTTATTGGTAGTGCTTTTCTGAATCAAGATGTTTGAGTTAAAAGGGCACTACATATATCACAGTGTCTTTTGATCAGGAGCAATTACAGCAGCAAGTAGCAAAAACATCCTCCGGTGCCCATGCACTGTTTTCTGAAGTGGTTATTTAAAAAATTTCATAAGTAATGCAGTATAATATTTCATACTGATTTAGAACCTTTTCTTTTGAAGGAACACCAGGATCATTTTATTGCTGTCACAAGCAGATATATAGACTACTGTATATACTTCATCTGCCACTGAATTCCAGCTACCTCTGGGGTGAAATATGTCAACTGTTCAACAGTGCTATTAAACATGCACAAGAATTTAGGCAGGAATACCAAGTGAAACTGCAGGGGATATTTAGGTACTGCAGGAAGAATAGGATTACTCAGTACACTAGAAATATTAGTTGATTAGCACAAAAATATCATAGGGAGAATATAATCTGAGCCACAACCATTATCTCTGTGACAGATATTGTAACCACATGCAGTATCTTTGGGGGAATGTATTGCATGTATCACTGTGGGTCAAGGATTGTATATATGATTGTATTGTATTCCATGGGGGAGTGTTACCACAGCTCCTTTGGTAATGAAGAACAATGGGGTAGGATCATCAAGGTGAATCATCAGGTTGTAAACAGCTTCAGAGAGGTACCACACCCTGAGGGGGCTTGAATATATTGGTTCAAACTGAATTTTTCAAAGACCAACCGATAAAGAAAGGACTTTTTGCATAAAAAGGTTGCATTTAAACTAACTCAGGGCCTTCTTTCTGATCCAGCAAATGGACTGGATCACCTGGCCAAGGGCCCCAACCCCTTACAGGACAGGTGAAAAGACTTTGGCCTACCAGGGCCCCATAAGACTGATGGGTTACCTCTGATTTCATATGCATGCTTAAAGTTTACCAATGAAAGTTCCTATATGTTCACTCTGTAATGCTTTTTACTGTAAGAATATAGGGGCTTGCTGAGAAAGAGCTGCAGGGTAACTTGTTAACTGCTGGCAATACACTGTTCATAACTGTCAGAGAGAAAGACAAGTGCAGGAGCTGGCCTTTAGGCGGACTGACTTGCTGGGGATATCACAGTGTAAACCAGTGAGCTGAGCAGCCTTAAAACCCCCAGTCAAAAGGATGGAGACCTGGATCACACTGTCTGAAGAGAGGTAATGGCTGAGAGACAGAAAACTGAAATGAGTGCCCTAGAGGCACCACAGACGGGGGAATACAGGTGCAGTCACCCTGAAACGGTGATAGTCTCATTCTGACATCATTTGCTCGAACCTGACAGCATAGGGAACACATACAGCATACTGGAAATCCACGTTTGCAATATGAGAAATCATAGAATCATAGAATATCAGGGTTGGAAGGGACCTCAGGAGGTCATCTAGTCCAACCCCCTGCTCAAAGCAGGACCAATCCCCAATTAAATCATCCCAGCCAGAGCTTTGTCAAGCCTGATCTTAAAAACCTCTAAGGAAGGAGATTCCACCACCTCCCTAGGAAACCCATTCCAGTGCTTCAACGACCCCACCAGTGAAAAAGTTTTTCCTAAAAATCCAACCTAAACCTCCCCCACTGCAACTTGAGACCATTACTCCTTGTTCTGTCATCTGGTACCACTGAGAACAGTCTAGATCCATTCTCTTTGGAACCCCCTTTCACGTAGTTGAAAGCAGCTATCAAATCCCCCCTCCTTCTTCTCTTCTGCAGACTAAAGAATCCCAGTTCCCTCAGCCTCTCCTCATAAGTCATGTGCTCCAGCCTCCTAATCATTTTTCCACATCCTTCTTGTAGTGTGGGGCCCAAAACTGGACACAGTACTCCAGATGAGGCCTTACCAATGCCAAATAGAGGGGAATGATCACGTCCCTCGATCTGCTGGCAATGCCCCTACTTATACAGCCCAAAATGCCATTAGCCTTCTTCGCAACAAGGGCACACTGTTGACTCATATCCAGCTTCTCATCCACTGTAACCCCTAGGTCCTTTTCTGCAGAACTGCTGCCTATCCACTCAGTCCCTAGTCTGTAACAGTGCATGGAATTCTTCCGTCCTAAGTGCAGGACTCTGCACTTGTCCTTGTTGAACCTCATCAGATTTCTTTTGGCCCAATCCTCTAATTTATGTAGGTCTCTCTGTATCCTATCCCTCTTCCGCAGCGTATCTACCACTCCTCCCAGTTTAGTGCCATCTGCAAACTTGCTGAGGGTGCAATCCACGCCATCCTCCAGATCATTAATGAAATCTCAAAATATAAATGCATTTCCACACACAAGCTGTTTAAACTAGTCACCATATTTTTGTGCAGCTTCGTACTTGTCTATACAATGACTTGATTAGTATCTTAAATCCTATCTTGAAAATGTCCAGCCTGTCCAAAACGAGCTGTGATAATCATACAAACCTAGGGCTATGGCCAGGAGTACAAAGCTAGAGCCACTGACACCAGCAGGAGTTCCACTAAGGGCCAAGAGTGGTACGTGGCCCCTATACCCAAGTCTCCCATACCACCATCAAATCAATTTCCAACAAGCCATAGTTATGCTATAGCCTTTATCCTGCAAGTCCCTGCACAGTTTACACCAGGGAGCACAAGGTTTTGCTCCATCATAAGTGTGAATGGAGGTTATGAACTGGCACAGGTTATGAACTGGTTCAGTGCTGGACATGAGCTACCCATTCCTTTTCTTGCAAGTGCAAAGTGAGATAGAAGGGCAGGGTGTGGGTGGAGAACAGGGTTTTAAGGTACATGGGCTTAAGCACAGTCCTCATGCTGAAGAGGCACTTAGCTACACATTTCTGCATTACTCCTTCCATTAGGCCTCTCTGCAGCACTAATTAATATAGGATTGGGTTCCCTTGTACTCCATGTCCTGCTCCTCGCTTTTTTTTTAACACACACAATGCTTAGACTGCTGCACTTTTCAGGATCAAACCCTAGCTGCTTCAAGCAGGTAAAACCAAATGCTTATAGGGCTAGGATTATGGACACATAAGCACCATCATGGGATCATGTTATAATACAATAGCACTACTACTAAACATGCACTATACTAACACATTACTGATTACATGCCACATACTGACATGCATTGTTGAGGAACTGTGGTGAACAAGACATACTGCTGTTCCCGCACTGGGCTGCCTTCTTACTGTAGTTGCATCTCCTCCCCAATCAAACATTGTGCCATTTGTAAAATATGCAGAGTGACTTCCAGCCAGCTGAGACATGCTTAAAAGATCTCTTACTGGGTTAGCCAGCATAAGGCTTCTTTTGGGGTCATCTAGGAGCTGTTCCCGAGCCCATTGAAGTCAATGGGAGGTTTTCCACTGACTTCATTGGTTTAGGATTCTAGTACAGCAGTAACCTGCAGCCTTTGAGAGGCAGTTTTCAGACTGAGAGGGTAGTGTAGTGTATAAGAGCTGCTCACGCACACACCTCAACTGCTGCATGGGAGACCCCATTTAATAGTTAAGTCCATTCAAAGCTAATGTGGCCTTAAAAACAGCATAAAGAGAAACTGTCAGAAGACATCCATAAGATTGAAAAGGGACGTTACTAATACTAGTAACAATATCTGAGCTTTGTTTGTTTGCATACTATACACAAACACACAATATATGACATCAATTGGGGGAGCCCAGAAAAGAAAAAAAAACCCATTAATTCTGAGTCATGAACAAATCTCTTCGAGTGATCCGAGACTCCAACATAATGGAATAGGAAAGATAATGCAAGGAAGTGTTGCCCAGAGCCATTAGTATTGGTCCCACTCTGACAAGCTCTGTGGGTTTTCCAATCCATCGAATAAACTCGAGTTAGAAGAGCATGCTGCCATCTCGGCTGCTATTCTGACTTCTCTGGCCTGTTTGTCTTTCAGAACAAACAAACAAAAACCCCACTCCTGAAATGCTGCATATTGTCCACTGCCAGCCTGAGGTAACAAAGCCATCTTACTGTTAACTAGCAGTGATGGTATTTGGTTGGTGCCAATTTTCACATCCTCCATTGAATAAACTGCTGAAAGGCTAAGAAGAATTGAAGTAGAAATTACAAATTCTGGGCACCTGTCGTGTCCTGAATTACCATTAATCTGAAGGGTCATTCCCAAGGGATATGATTGTATGAACTACACCTAAATAGGCAAATAATCTACTGAATACTTTTTGGTTATTCAGAAAATAGGATAAAAGTGTGTTTGCAGTGAAGTCTACTCAAATTTCATTAGATTCTTGTGGTGATGTTAGCTGGACCACACAGGGTAATGTGGGATTTTAAAATCAATTGAGGTTGCATGAGTGTAGTTGAAGGCAGAATTTGAACCTTGGGCAATGCATTATTTAGTCACAATGGGCCATATCTTCAGCTGATATCAATTGGTGCAACATCCATTGACTCCAGTGAAGCTAGGCCAATTTACACCAGCTAAGGATCTAGCCCACTATTATTATTTCAGGAAACCCATAGCAACATTTCAGCACTATTGTTATTTCAGGAAACCCATAGCAACATTGCATTTGCATGGCAGCCTCCACCCTGAAAGACCTCAGTGCATGAATCACTTATGTACAATGTGCATATTGATCACTTACCTCACCATTGAAAGTCAGTCATTACTAGGCCCAGGATGATACATTGGAGCTGACTGACAGCACATGGCAACATCACCCAACAGTTTAAGATTGGAAGCGATGAAGAATACCATAGCTAACTGACTCCAAAGGGGAATTTAGGTAGGCAGATTGCTATTGCCTGAGTGAGAGTTTGGACAAAACGTTGGGGATATTACTTTGTATTTTCATCAGGGAGTTTCATTTTTTCCCTCTGTTCAGCTCTTCAAACCTTTCTGTGGACAATGACAAAAGATGGCAAGTCATTGTAAGAGTGTGATTCACCAGCAGCATGCCACCTTGTGGCTGGTGGTAGCATAGCAGCCTCCCTTTCTTTGGCAGCTGGTCCAGCCCTGCGGTGACCTGCTTTCTCTTGCAACTTGGTCCTCTGGCCAGGTCACATCTAGTGCCACCCATGCTAGAGTGAACCAATAGTCCAGAGAACAACAGTCTGTCAATCTCACATTGGGCCTCTGCTCCAATTCCATACTCACTAGTCCTTACCCCTTGTGTCAGGCAGGGGTTAATATTTCAGACACAAAAAGGGTAGAGAGGTTTCTCCCTGCCTCCCTCAGTGGGCCAGTAGGTGTACCCAGGCCCTCTCTTTCTTCTGGGTTCCAGTGCAGGGACCCTCTACCAACCCCTTGCGGCCTCCCTGAACCACTTCCTACCTTGACCTTTCCTTGACTTCGGTCCTTTCCCACCTCCTCTTCCCAGGCTCACTGTGTGTGAACATCACTTCTCTCTGGACCTCTTCTCCAGGCTCACTGCAGAGTTCCACTTTCACTTTTAGCCATCCAGCTAGTTCAGCTGCAGTAGCGTTTTCTCTACTTCCCTGCCAGTGCAGTCCCTGAGCATACAGGAATCTCCCTATTCTCTGCAGGACTCTTTAGGTAGCACGGAGAACGCTGCAGACTTCCTTTTCCAGCTTTCCTTTGCAATCGCCTTGTACTCCCTGTCGCAGGCCTATCTTTCTTCAGGGAGGTTCTGGCTACCTGCAGTGCAACTCAGCTCCAGACATGCCAACTCTTGCGAATGTATCCCAAGAGATGCGATCTCTGAGTAAAACTAAGCCTCACTCATGATCTCGCGATAGAACTCTCAAATGCCAAGATTTTATTGTTTTTCAGCCATGGCTGAAAAAACCCCAAATTCTGACATTTGAGAATTCTATTGGGAGATCAATGAGTCAGGCTTAGTTTTATTTAGAAATTGCTGTCAGCCCCAGGTGGTTGTGACTCCCGCTGTCAGTCTCCAATGTCTCCTCCTTGCTGGGCTGACAGCCGGAGCCCCTCCTTCGGGGCTGTGGCTGTCAGCCCTGGGTGGCTGGACTCCTGCTGTCAGGCATGGGCGGCCGGGCTCCCACTGTCAGCCCTGGGCAGAGGGGCTCTCGCTGTCAGCTCCAAGCATGGCAGTGTTCCCGCTATCATCCTCAGGCAGCTGCTCCCCTGCCTGTCTGGAAAGTGGAAGAGGAAACCCCACTGCAGTCCTTCCCCCAGGCCTGGGGAGTGTGAAAAACCTTTAGAGGTGCAGAGGTGAGGCTGGGGGCGGGGGGCTGAACTATGGCCTGGAGGCTGCAGGGGGACTGAAATGAGGCGGGTGAGAGCTGATGGGGTGTGAGAGGGGGCTGTATTGATGGTGGGTTCTGAGCAGACGGGGTGAGTGCTGTGAGGGTGAACTGAGGGTGGTGTGGGTTGATGGGGGGCTGAACTGATGACGTGGTGATCTGAACTGAGGGGGGCTGAATTGGGGGGGTTGGATGGGGACAGGATGAATTTCTTGCTAGAAGTCAGGCAGATGTGGGGGTGAGAGCTCCTGCAGCAGGGGCCAAAATCACCTTATCCAGTACTCAGAGCTCTTGTGATGCACTGTCACTTAGTTTCTGAAGCTCTAGTAGGTTATGCTAAAAAGTTCACATGAGACCCCTGAAGAATAATTTCTTAAACAATGAAAACTAATCGGGTTTAGAAAGTGGAATCCTGATAAACGAATAGATTACTTTTATACTCTACTGGCATGTGATATAGTTCAATCTAATTTGGCCCATGGCATGGAAAAAGTAAAAAAAAAAAAAAAATGTGGATCACAGCAAAGCTAGACAGGAGGCAGGCATATGTCAAAAATGTTGCTAGTAGCATCATTGCGTAAAAGTATTACCAAAAAATTAAGTTGATCTGTATTAATCTTTCTCTCTCATCTAATCTCTACTTTGAAACCAGTCTTTTTACTAAGTATGGTGTGGAGATAAACAACATTGTTTATCTAGCTATATTTAGTTTTCTGATTTTTAGTATTTTTTTTTAATTCTGCAACAGTAAAATATGCTGGAACCACAGACAATAATTTCAAGCTAATTATCAAAATTGCTTTTGATTTTCAGTTTTTTTCTGATTTCCTTTGGAAAATGCAGAAAAGTAGCAGTCTTTCCAAGAAAAGCAGTGATGAGCAAATTGATGGCAGCCGGAGTACAAGCAGAAATATTTTAAATGCACAAATAGTTTTTTATCATTATTTATAGAGCTTCATAAAGATACATGTGACTTTAGAACAGGGCCGGCTCCAGGCACCAGCGTAGTAAGCAGGTGCCTGGGGAGGCCAATGAAGAGGAGGGCGGCACATCCGGCCGTTCGGTGGCAATTCGGCGGTGGGGCCGTCACTCCCTCTGGGAGTGAAGGACCTGTTGCCGAATTGCCGCCGATCACGATCGTGGCTTTTTTTATTTTTTTGTGCGCTTGGGGCGGCAAAAACGCTAGAGCCAGCCCTGCTTTAGAAGCTACTGATTGAGGTGGGTCAGTGAATTAGCCACTGGACTGGCAATTAGGGCATTTAGGTTCTACTTCTAGCTCTGCCACTAATCATGGGCCAGTTATTTCACCTCTGTGTTTCTCTTTCTACCCTTGGTCTTCTTTATTAAACTGTATGGTCTTCACGGCCAAGACTGTCTCTCAGTATCCAGCACAATGGGCCCCCCATCACAGTCATGGCCTCTATGCAGTACTGTTGTACAAACCAGCATAAATAAGGCCCCTACCCTTTGTTCTCCCCTGGTTTGATCTAGCACCACTGAAATAAATAAAAGTGCTCCCAATGACTTCAGTGGGCCCTGG
Source organism: Emys orbicularis (assembly GCF_028017835.1). Classification (NCBI taxonomy): domain Eukaryota; kingdom Metazoa; phylum Chordata; order Testudines; family Emydidae; genus Emys; species Emys orbicularis. The sequence continues at coordinate 25,413,134 of NC_088683.1, read as the reverse complement.
ATCATGTCTCCTTTGTTGCTGGTTGCCTGTGTGGAGCAGTATAGCTAACAGCAAGGAAATTTCCAACATGCCTATCAGTCTTTGCTAGGAGTGCTACTCTTTCTCTCACTCATTAAAATGTTTTCTTCTCCAGTCCAAACTCTTTCTGAGAGAACCAAACCCCAAAATGGTTTCTTCAGAAACTCTTCCTATTCATAAAACTTAGGACATTGTCAGCATACTTCCCCATCTGGCCCAACAACTAGTTCACATGCTCCCACTATTTTTCTTTCAAATGGGTACAAGACTGTTTCAATATTTTAGCTTGCCATTCTGGTGGTATCATGGAGTTAAGGTAATGTCAAAGCTGGCCAGATTTAGAATCCATTAGACAGGAGACAGAAAGACAGGAAAAATAGGCCCAATTAAATGACATATGAAAGAGAATCTTTAATCTTGCATCCCAAAAGATTGGTTAGGTTCCAGCTAATCCAGAGCAGGTTCCTGATATCTGCCCCCAAATCTGGTGGCTAGTCTTTCTAGCTCCTCTCTGGTCTATTTGTGACCTGGATATTTTGGAAAATCCCCTTCAGATCTAAAGGAAAAGTATTATGGGGTAGAGGATGAAATGAGCCAATGAGATCGGAACCCTGGAAGACCTGAAAAAGCTCTGTGTTTCTCACTCTAAAATATCCAGAAGAAGCATGACCAGCTATCACTAGCCTACTAAAAATGTCCAATGAAGATAATTTCCAATATACCAAATGTAGACATTTCTTCCCATTTTAAGCAATTTCTAACTCATTGCTGTGTCAATGTGATATCACATAAATGTCCTCAGAGTCATCTGACCACTATATTTTAGCCTAAACACACTCAATTCACATTGACTCCATTTTGTGCTTGCTGTCATCCAAGCTCAGATTGTAAGCTTTCTGGGGGCAGGGACCATATCTTTCTATGTGTTTGAACAACACATAGTTCAATGGGGCCCCATTCCTGAGTGGAGCCTTTAGGTAATACTGCAATGCCACTAGACAGCAGTAATAATTCTCAACTTTAAATATATATTTATGTACATATGTATGTTTACAGGATGTAGAAGAGTGGACTCTTTGCTGGCACACCCCCTCATGGTGGGGCATTGTGTAACAGGCTCTCATCTAGCACCCTGGGCCAGCAGCTGCTCCAGCCTTATAGGGGTCTACCTCGTCTCATGACTCTTGACTCCATCCAGGTCACTTTGAAATCTCACCCCTTCCAGGGTAACAGGAAATCCAACAAACAATAGTCCCACTGTCAGGAAGCAGGGCCTGCAGTCTCTGGGCAATCTAACAAGGACAGCTGACCTATAGTACACTGCCTGATTGGTTGGAAGAGTCAGCAGACGGGCTCTTAAGCCCAGCAGCAGCTCCAAGTATCTGTCTATGGCTGTGGTAGTTCTTGTGTCTCCTTGTTCCCAGCCTTGCTCCTTCTTTGTTCCAGGCTTATTCCAGCCTTGCTTCCTGCCTTGCCTCACTTCAGATAACCCAGTCCTGACCCTGCATGCTGATTCCTGTTGTTGGCTCTAATCACTGGGCCCAACTCCTGCCTGACCACCCAAAGACTAGTCACTGACACCCACAGCCTCAAACTAAGTCTTTAGCCCAAGTCTCAGTTAAATAGTTCCTCCACCATGGGTCTCCTGAGTCTTCACACCACTTTTTCCAGTGGCTGGTAGGGGAACCTAGGCTCTCCCTCTCCTCTGGGTTACAGTCCAGGGATCCCATAGAACAGCCAAGGTCCATCAACTCAGACCTCCTAGCTGCCTCCCTGGACTACTTAGAATCATAGAAGTTTAGGGTTGGAAGAGACCTCAGGAGGTCATCTAGTCCAACCCCTGCTGAAGGCAGGACCAACACCAACTAAATCATCCCAACCAGGGCTTTGTCAAGCCGGGCCTTAAAAACCTAGACCGCCCTCACTGCAATTTGAGACCATTACTCCTTGTTCTGTCATCTGCCACCACTGAGAACAGCCAAAGCTCCATCCTCTTTGGAATCCCCTTTCAGATAGTTGAAGGCTGCTATCAAATCCCCCCTCACTCTTCTCTTCTGCAGACTAAACAGGCCCAGTTCCCTCAGCCTCTCCTCGTAAGTCATGTGCCCCAGCCCCCTAATCATTTTCATTGCCCTCTGCTGGACTTTCTCCAATTTGTCCACATACTTTCTGTAGTGGGGGCCCAAAACTAGACACAATACTCCAGATGTGGCCTCACCACTGCCTTGATCTGTTTCTAGGCCTTTCTCCACCCCTTTCAAGGGCTCATTCCTCTACAGACTCTTAGCCTCCTTCCAGGCTCTGCGAAGTCCTTTCTCCCTCCCCTTCAGAGCACTTTCTCCCTGGGGGTCCAGCTCCTAACAAAGGGCTTCTTCCCTGGAATCCCTTCCACTACTCTGGAACCTCAACTCCAATCTACCCCAAAGGCCTTCTGTCCATTAGTTGGCCTTCTCAGAGGCCCATGGCAGGAATCTTCTTTACCTCTGCTACCCTCCTCTATCAGGACCTTTCTCAGGTGTAAGCTGCCTCCTTAAGCTTCTCCCACTAACTGAGCACTCTCAGCCTTTTGTGCAAACCCTTTCACCTTCTCAACTGGGTCCAATCATTACCAAGGCCACCTGATTCCCAGCTGATTAGGATCAGTTTGGAGGATAGTTGATTGTCACAGGCAAAGCTGAGCCTGACTTCCATGAAAGGGACAGCCAGACTATGACACAGGGCATGATAGCCTTCTGCAATCTTTTACCTAGTTTGGCTCAACAAGGCTTTTAGAAAAGCCTATCCAAACGTTTAACCCTCCCACCAAAAATGATTGGTTTTAACACGACAAGCACATCCAACAGTTGATGTTCTTCTCCCTAAGATTCCACAACACTGAACCTTGAACCCAAGGAATAAATACTACTCCATTCCTGCACCAGTGTAACTGAGAGAAGAATTTGCCTTAAGTCTAATTGCAATAGGTCAATCCATATTGAGAAACTTTCCTAAGGAATAAGTTGATATTGCTGTGAACCTGGAAAAATAGACAGTATGTAGAAACCTTCTTTAAATCAGACAGTAAGGTGAAAGAAGCAATTTAATCTTTTATTAAATCCCTCAGCAAGTCAGATATAATCTGCCAGATGAAGGAGAAAAATGGATGAGTCCTAAATCATTGATTTATTAATAATCTTCAGGGAGCAACCAATAGTCCTTTATTATATACATATATTAGTAAAGCATTCACATCACTCAGTAATGGTAAGTGTAGAATTATCCGCAGAACTGACCTCTGTGCTAAAAAGGTATGCAGGTATTGACTGCATTTGATATAGTCACGTTCACTAAATAAATTGCAGTCCTGATTGGTCTTCATAAGCTGAATGGGACCCATTTTTTCCTGGTGTGACTCTATTGGACTTGGCCTGTTAAGAAGTGTAATTTTTATTGTTGTTTTTGCTTTTACTGTTAAGAATGGACATGAAAATGGACCTCTCTATGCATGCTATCTACAATAGTTGTGAGGCTTAATTTATCAGTATGCTATGTTCTTTGAGATAAAAGATGTATTCGATATTTAGCTAATAAATTAGGAAAAAACTACAACAAAAATATACCATAAATTAGGTTTGAAACATACTTTCAGTTGAACCATTTTCACATCTTACATAATGGAATGCCAGGAGAGCAGTTTCATAGTTTCATAAATTCGTATGTGACTTATTTCATAAAGTCACTCTGTTTTCCTAACAGATATTTTATATCTAACTCGTGAGACTTGATAGAAATCCAGTATCATGTAAAGGAGAGTTTTAAATAGAGCTGGCTGAAATATTTCAAATGAGAAATGTTCATGTTGGAATATCATCCACTGGAAAATGTTTATTTAAAAAAAATCTTTCCAATTGGGAGAACGGAAATTAAAAAAAAGTGTTTCAAATTGACATTTCAGAACAAAATGGTGTTTTTTGTTTTGAAATTCAATTTTGAAGGAAACTGCTGCGGGACCTTCTGGTACCAACATGCCATCTCTCTCACTGTTGGTTCTCAAAAGTTTCACTGAGAAAACACCATGACAAAAAAAGTATTGTATATATATATATATATTTGATGAAACTGTTAACAAAACTTTTGTGTTACCTGCTCTATTCCTAGTAAACAAAACAGCCCCTCCCACCTCTGGGAACAACCGGAAGAAGCGCTTTGGAATCACCTATGCTCTGGAGAGGTGATGGTGCTTCAGTTTTTCACTCTTTTCTTTGTTTCCCTCAAAAATCCTTAGGGCTAAATTGCAGCTTTGCCACAAGACCTAAGTAAAGTACATTGCATAACTGTGCTGCCCAAAGAGCAGAGCAGGAGCCAGACTCTGTCTCAGAGAATCTCAATCTGATACCTGCATAGGCGCCGACTTCCTCTGTTCCCGGGGGTGCTCGACCCCCGCTCTGCCCTTGCCTCTATTCCTGCCTCTTCCCCACCTCTTCCTGCCCCTGCTCCTTCCCCTCCCGCCCCAGCACCTCCTGCACGCTGCTGAACAGCTGATCGCAGTGGGCAGGAGGCGCTGGAAGGGAGGGGGAGATGCTGATTGGCGGGTCTGCTGGCAGGCGGAAGGCGCTGGAAGGGAGTGGGAGGTGCTGATCAGCAGGACCGCTGGTGGGCAGGAGGCGCTGGGGGGAGTGGGAGCCGCTGATCTGCGGGGCTGTCAGTGGGTGCTGACCACCCACTATTTTTTTTCCGTGGGTGCTCCAGCCCCATAGGAGTTGGCACCTATGGATACCTGGCTCTCCACATGCCAGCCCTCTATCTGCCCCTGTGATACCAAACTCAGCTGTGCTGGCTGGCTGGTGGGAGAGGGCTTTGCCCATTCCCTGCTCGTGGCCACCCACTCTCCTCCCAGTGGTGTGGGAGGAATTAGTAACCCTTTCTCCATTGTATTCCCCTGTGAGGGAACACTGCCAGGGCCATAATCTGCCCCTTCAGGGGCAAAGCTTGGTCATGTTTCTTATCAATTATTTCCTTCTGACGTGTTCCCATTGAAAGGGTCTTGTGGGATTTGAAGTATCCTGTAGTATGTTCTTTTTATTGGTCTTTCCTTGTATGTTTTTGCATGGCTTTACATATTATATTTACAGTATTGGTAGAAAATTAATTGATAGAGAGTTAAAAATGAATCATCTGTTCCACAATGTCAGACACACTAAGAAAGTTATTAGAAGTTTTCAGATGATTGCTCAGACCCATACAGGGGTCATTGTTCTGTATGGCTATTGTTTTCCTTTAAGATATTAGCTATTTCACTACCTATATAGCAGTTATTTTCTTTTAAATCTAAAGCACATTCACTCCTTTGGTAGCAAATATTGTGATATCCTGGAAGGCAGTAATGAATTAGATGACACTATAAATACATATCTCATAGTTAAAATCTCATATATACTGACATTCGTGGCAGCCTGTGATGGATAAGCTATTGATTAACTTGTGGGCATGGAACGAATAATAAGGACCTAGCTGCAAAAGGTTCACTGTAATTTTTTTCTTACTCAATAGATCTGTTTAATATATTTTCTTATTGGGGAATAAATCAATGTTACCTCCTTAATAATTAATATGCTATTTTAATAACTCAATATACAAAATTCAATATAAACATTTAGAATTAATGTGGTTATTTTTCAATACAACCCATATTGATGTTTCAAAGAATATTAGGAACACCTAATATTCCAGAGTTGTGCAAGTGAGGACTTTTAGGTATTTTATTTAAAAAAAACTAAAACAGAATAAAATAGAAAAATGGAAAAGAAGAAAGTAGCTGTAGCAAGGTAATTCTAATGCTGTCATGATTCATCACGGAGTTTTGGAAGTATTTAGTTGATTAACATTTGCAAATGCAAGAAACACAAAGTCAGAGCAAAGGACATAAGTCAAATGTGGTTTTGTAGAGAAAAGGTGTCAGGCTAAAATCTTTTGATCTTTATGTTGTGAAACATAAGAAACAATAATATCTTCTTTGATAATATAGCTTTACTTGATGCTTCACAAACATTTTGGTTCATGGAGTTCTTAATGGCTTAAATGAATACCCCCAACTTGTGACTGTGGCAACGGAATACAAGTTAATTTTCCTCTTTAAACCTTCAGGAGTCTCTCAGGCCTTGTGTCTGCAAAGTCAGGAAAAGCAAACAGCCATGAAAATCATCAGAATCTTGCTCAAGAAGCAATATTTTTGTCACTTCCAAAATATTGTTGGCTTGTTTCAAAGTACAAAATAGCAGGATAGCAGTTTATATTTTTAAAATGCAGCTTTGTTTGTTATTTCTTATGGCGGCAGCCACATGTTAGGCAGCAATCTTCTCAGGTCCTCCAAATTATGCAGAGTTGTAGCTGCTCAGATCTTGGATAGAAGACTTCTAAGGAAATGCTGCAATAAGAGCTCTTGGTAATTCATTAGGTGGCACTCTTCTCTCTGAGTCAGTACTAAATAAGGCCACAGCATCGTGCTGGAAAACCCTGCCACTGGAGGTGCTGTTTTTTAGCTGACTCATAAACGGAAGTCTTGCCTATTATGATAATTAAAGATAAGCCTGTGGATTTTTATTTTTTTGCAAGACTAAAAGTAATAGCACCTGTATCCTGGCTAAATCCAGTTTGCATAATTACAATCTACCAATGAGTTTCCCCCTATAATTTCAATCTCATATTGCTTTTTGTCTTCACATCTTGTTTAAAACGGTTGTAGAATGTTCCTGTGCACTGTTAAAGTGCTGCCACACTCTACACAAGAATCAGCTGCATTTCAGTGATGGTGAAAGTGTTTTCTGTATACAAAAGGTTTGAGGATCCTACTGGGTGGAAGAAGCTATCCTGATATTATTACCTTTTTTAATATCAATATCCAAAACCATTTTGGTATCCTCTCGTCCTTCCAGGGAATGAGATATGTGAGGCTGTAGTAGACTTGTGATAGTTTTGATCTCAACATGTGCTCGGAATGAATGACAGAAAAACAGACAAAGAATATAAATGTTGTTCAGCTGGCCAAAGCAGCTTCCCTCCACAAGGATTTTTTAAAACAAGCGTTGCTTTAATGCTCATTCTTTTCTCATCACTCCTGAAGCAGATTGACATCCTCCTGATGTTGTTTCCTTCCTGTGCAGAGGAATAAATAATCCCACATATAATTATTAATAATGATTAATGCGCCCCCAATTAAGGTAGACAGGGTACTGTGCAAACACTCTGAATGGTAATACAATTCAACACAGGAGAAAACATAATATCCCCACCCACCCACAATCTTAGATGTAAGGAGGGTTTGTCTGGGCTAACAAGAAAGAAAATGTTTGGGCCCCTCTCCCGTTTTTCTTCCCTTCCTTGCAGGCACTTGGCCTTCTTGTGATCTTGTGGCTGATTGGCTGGATAGAAGGATTCAGCAAAAGCCTATAGGCTCCCAAACACCCAATTTATAAGCCTTCTCTGCCCAGGATGCCATTGTGCACTCACTTCTTCCCCTGGGATTGGAATAGGGTTGTGTTTATGGGGCCTTAACGTGGGCACCATGCTAATCACTTTCTGGGGACTGGGAAGGAAATTTCCATTTGCTACCAAGTTGGCCTGGGCACTGTGGGGTTTTTCACCTTCTTCTCAGCAGCCCAGGGCCTGGTGAGTTGGGTCATAATATGTTCATATGCCACAGTGTGGCAGGTGCCCAGTCCTTAATAAACTGAAATTGAAACGAAGAAGAGGGAAAGGCATCCCCTACACAGGTGAGGAATGGGCCAGAGGCTTTGTGTGTCTGTTACAATGAGTGGCCAACCCCTTCCCCCCCACCTCCAACCCTTGTTCCAGGGGCGGGCAGTGAGGTCCCAACAAAGGTGATGGGAACAGGTTGCAGCCTTTCCCCAAGTGGTACAGATGAAGGGTAACCTGTTGACCTGCACTGAACAAATTGTTGCCTGATAGTTTCCCATCTGTGTCAAGCTGAAAAAGTTGCAGCCTTGTGAAACCTGATGTCTTGTCTGTCTTCCTGTAGCTTCCAGGAAAATAAGGCAAATTGGTCTTAGACTGGAGAGTTTGGTTTAAAACTGCACTGTAAGTATAGTTAACCATAAGAGAATGGGGCTTAGCTAGCAAAAATTCCCTCCTTTTTATTTTGGGAGTGGTCCTGTGACTGCGTGCTAAGAAGCAGCAGCTGAATCAGCACTCTAGTCACTGTAAACCCAGTTAGTTTCCCCAGAAAAGGGCCTGAGGGATGTAAGCTGGGGCTAATTACTAGACAGTCTGAGCTGGGGGAGCTAATGAGCTTGTTAGGCACACAGGAAAGACATGGAAAGAGAGAATAAGGGAGAGGGCTAGCAGGACCAGGGTAAAGGAAGATCTCTGCATGGAGATCTCGTGCCTCTTGCAAGAGGGGATGATGTTTGTATGTCAATGTAAGTAGGGTTGCTGCACAAGACTGTAAGGGAGTGCTGATTAAGTTAACGCAAAAACTACATATTGGTGTTTACAAACTGGAGGTGTTAGAGCCATTCGTGCAAGAAGACAGTAGCGGCGGGCCATGCTCTATCACATGTCCACTCAGCAGATGGGCATAACCTGCCCCTTGCTAACTAGATAGGTTTTGCCAATGCCCCAAAGCTCCTCAAACTCAGGCTGTGTCAGACCACTGGAGAGCTGAGCTCTTGAACTCAGGATGGATTCTAACCACTGAATTAGAGACCCCAGTTTCTGTAACCAAGAATGGTTTTTTCAATGCTATGGGTGCTGTACTCCCAAACTGTTTTTAGTTCCCATATTTTGTTTGACTTATTACATTTTGCATGTCTCCATATGCCTATACTAACTACATGGTTACATGAGATTAATTGTTGTTTAGATCTGTGGAAGTGTTGTTGGTGTAGTTGGTGTTGGTGTTAGTCCAGCTTTGAGCAGGGGGTTTGACTAGATGACCTCCTGAGGTCTCTTCCAACCCTAATCTTCTCTGATTCTAAGTGCTTTGTATTTTTTAACCACTTCCTTCTTAGTATGAAAGATTATGATGTTTTCCCGTCTCCTGCTCCCCGTGCATCTGCATCTTTCCTTTCTTTTCAAAGTTCTCAATACACATGATGCGTGGTTTGAAAATTTGACAAATCTGGCTTGATGCCTGCGTCATACATGACTATATGTATTATTTTTCCTTGAGTCAATCACCATCTAAAAGCGACTCTGGTATCCCAGAAACAAGGGTGCTGAAACTGATTTTGACGTTTGTACGGCTGGCTTTCATTCTGCTTCATTTTGCTTTGTGTTGAAAACTTTTAAGAAGCAAGATGTGAAGGTGTTGACTCACAGCTAGTGCCACCTTGTGGCTAGGATTGGCATAGCAGCTCTCTCCCCATCGGGTATCTCCTGCCAGTGATCACGCTGACCTCTTTCTGTGACTTAGGCTCCATCAAAGTCACTCTCCTTCAGGAGTAGTCAACAAACAGAAGAGGAATTAACAGAAATTATTCATCCAGAGTTTGGGTTAAGGGCAGGGCTCTCTCCCTTCAGAGGATGCTGGTCAGGCTGTGGCCCTAACCTTAGTTCACAGGTAATAGAGGGAAATGGTTCATCTCAAGGTAAGTCAGCATCTGGCCCTCCCTTACCTCAGGGAGGGGCTGTTGGGTAGTGGTCGTCTGGTGAGTTTCTACCTTTAGTCAGCCCTCTCTCCAGGACCTGAGGAGTGAAGGTCTGCTCTCAGTTGAGCTGGGTTTCTCCCTCTTAAGCTCTCCCTCCAATCCTGACATTTCTCACGGGCACAAAAGGGTGGAGCAATCTGAGCCACATTAGCTCATTAACTCCTGGTTGTCCAATGTGGGGTTTGTATACCCCTTCACAAAGACAGTTAAGGTCCTTTTGTTGCTTGAAGTTAATGAACAACTTATCTGAACAGGCCATGTAGTAATGCCATTGTCATACTGAGAAAATGCTGGCCTGCAGTAATTTGGAGACGAATCAGAGAGAGATGTTTCAATTAAACCAATAGGGCTACAGTATTAGCAGTTGCAGGAATCCCTACAGGCTCATCAATCCTGGTATTGTTGGAGCTGGCAACATTTCGGATCAGGTTGTGCCACTTATGCACTGTCCTTGGTTGTAGGCAATGTAGAGTCGCACTACCTCCAGAGAAGCATCTGAAATAATTTGATCTTATTCATAAATCGGCATCAGAGCCAACTTTCACAGGAGCTTCCTCCAGTCTCCATTTTGAGTACTGTCACCTGTACATAGAGCAAGTGGTACATTCTATCAGACAGAAGCAGAAGTGATAGAATTTATATGCACAACCCTGATATGCAGAAGTTCAACTACTGTGTGTGCACAGACAGAGGCTGCATTTTGAAAAAAAACTGCCAGGTACAAGTGTTTGAGGTACTTCTCATTCTCATGGAGTTTGCTTTAAGGAACTGAGGTTGATAGTGACAAATATTTTGGCTCTGCCATCTTCCTAAACACACAAGGTTTGTAATCATTCTTTGACTTACCTAGTGCTTTTTAAAAAATGCTGTGGGCCATATTTGTCTCTCAGTGACAGTCCTCTAAATTTACACTAATGTCAACAAGAGCAGAACCTGGCTTTACAGTAAATCTGTCCTTGTATTAAACTGTCTTTGAGGGGGTTCTAGCTTCTGATGGTTAGGATCAACTTTTTCTGGATTTCTTATTACTTTTCCTTTCCTTATTATGGGCTATTTCCTCAGCTGGGGTAAATTGGCATAGCTCCATTAACTTCAGTTGAGTAACACCAATTTATATCAGTTGAAGAACTGACTCTGTTTTGGATTTCACCCAAACTTTGTGACCTTTTGTCAAACCTGTTTCTTTTGCTGGTGTGTATGTTGAGCCTGGGTTTTACTAGCTTCTGGGATTCTCTCATCTGGTGTTGAACTTTTGCCAACCCTTCACAGTTTATTCGGTGCAAGCACATCTCCTATGGTAAATTTGCTGCCTGATTGCTCTACTTTGTTTTTTCCATGCATTGACCTTATTATGAAGATGACAAGGTACTGCTTCATGAAGACATTATTAAATGAGGAGTATAAAGGCTAAAGTAGTTAGTCATGTCACACTGTAAAGAAAAATCTTTGGGAGAGTTGGCGCAAAAGTTGTTCTTAGCAGTGACAATGAATGATCAAATACTTACCATAATTGTGAACCTGAATGCACTCCTTCAGGTGCTGAGACCTATTTCTAAAGGGTAAAAAATGACTGCAGTTAGAGCTACTAATATTGACCTGCCAAATCACCCACGTAGCTTTGGTTGCTAAATAAATGTAACATTTGAAATTATCCCATAATGAAGCATAAAAAAAGATACGGTATTAAAGTGTCAATGGAGCCAGCATTTTTTCTGTTGTAACCTGGTAAGAAATGTGTTAATTTGAAAAGAAACATCCTTATCATAGAAAAGAAAAATGCCAAGAGCTCAGAGAGCACAGGATTGATGTAACACAAGCGAAAAGATCAGAGCAGTGCAGCACTCGGGATATTTAAAAACATGGCAAGAGGGAGAATTTGAAGTAGAGAGAGATAGTAAAGATTTTTGAAAACTAAATCTAAAGGGTGACGTGTATAGAGAGTGAAATATACAAACATCATACACATTTTTTTTCCCAATCTAGATTCTGTAAACAGAAACTTTCTTTAAAAGGGACCAAGGTCAGTTTAAATGTGACATCTCCCATCACAAACTCTAAGAAGCAAGGAAATAGTAAATTTTAGGACATTGTTTATCCATGTTATTGACCCCAACAGCTTATTTCCACCAGTGGCGACAGATACCTCAAGGAACTTCCAAAACTCACCACACTGCACAAGGAACTTCCAAAACTCACACCCTCCTCAGTTTATGACACAAACCTTCCTTACAGCCTTAGTAACATCAGCAGATAGTCACTGTTGACATACGCACACAGGCTAGGTGTGTGGTGTGTTACATGTTTGTAGGGGAAGCATGAGGCTGTATTTAAGGGTTTTTCAGTGTAAGAAGGAGGGGGATTAATGTGCCCTGTGTACTGTTTTCTTATCAGGAAAGAAGCTACCATAACTGTAAAAGACTTGTTAACTCAGTGCTACAGTTAGGTCTTAATAGCATTGGCTGTCAAATTCTACAGGGCAGGGCAGTGTCCAATGAGTGGATAGCGCTGTGAAGATGTATCCCATAATGCTTTATGGGAATATGACATAACTGGGGTATGTTTTATGCTACATGTGCCATGTAACTTATCTCTGTAAATGTTATGGTCTACTGAATCTATTCATCTTATTTGTACATGTATATCATTTTTGTACTTGAAGTTATGAATATTGGCTGTATACCTACTTGATTTCTAAGTAAGCTTTGTAAGGCATTTGGTCAGCTTCTTTAGAAAGGAATTTGCAAAGTTACGTGCCCAATCAAGAAGCACTTAAGGAACAATGAATCTTGGAATGCTCCAATCCACATAAGAAGTCTACTTGAGGACGTTGAAGGTAGCATGTGAACCATGGCTGCTACCTGTAGTTCTGAGTCATGCATGGACATGTGACTTGCCCATGTGACTCCAAAACTCCATCTTGGAGCTACACTTTGCATAGGGGTGAGGAGGGGGTCTCCACCCAAAAGAGAAAGTCTATTTAAACCCCCGGGAGACCCCTCCATGGTGTCTTCAGTTGGCTAAAGAGAGAGCCTCTCCACCCCCAAGGATACCTGAAAGGAACTGGAACAAAGGACAATAACTACAGGGGGTGTGAGTGATTGCTGGACCCAGACTAGAGGTAGACTAGTCTGTAAAAGGAAGCTTACTGGGTGAGGTTTTTATCTGTATTCAGTTTCTTAGACATAGACTTGCGTGTTCTATTTTATTTTGCTTGGTAATTCACTTTGTTCTGTCTGTTACTACTTGAAACCACTTAAATCCTACCTTCTGTATTTAATAAAATCGCTTTTTACTTATTAACCCAGAGTATGTATTAATACCTGGGGGGGGGGGGGGCAAACAGCTGTGCATATCTCTATCAGCGATCTAGAAGGCAAACAATTTGAGTTTACCCTGTATAAGCTTTATACAGGGTAAAACGGATTTATTTGGGTTTTAGACCCCATTGGGAGTTGGGCATCTGAGTGTTAAAGACAAAGACACTTCTGTAAGCTGCTTTCAGTTAAGTCTGTGTTGGAGCAGATGGGCGTGTCTGGCTCAGCGAGACAGGGTACTGGGGTCCCGAGCTGGCAGGGAAAGCAGGGGCAGAAGTAGTCTTGGCACATCAGTCTGGCAGTTCCCAAGGGGGTTTCTGTGATCCAACCCGTCACAAGCACTTGGCACATTAGGGGTGCTAGCATAAAACATAATAAATAGTAATCGTAATGAGCCCTTTCTCTATTAAAATCTGCAGAAGAGGTATATGGGGGGAATCTATACAGCAAATCCCTTGTGGAGATTCTCCCTCATTGGCCTGTTGGGGTCCCTTCTCTCTGGTGAAAAGGGTGTGTGAGGTCCACTCTCAAAGGTGGTGAATCCCTGGGGAGCTGTAGGAAACTCTATACGGGGCAGCATCCCGCAATGTGGGTCCCAGGCTGCACAGAGCGGTTTCTGTTGGGTTGAGCTGGGGGGGTGAGCTGGTGCCATAAAGGCAGCTGAGCCCCCTTCTATGTAGAAGAAAGGAGAGCTCTGTGCACATGACACATTTAAGCATAGATATAGGGGGAGATGATCTGGCCCAGGACATTTGAGAGCTGTGCAGGCAGGCACAAGCTTCCTCATAGACTGTTGCAATTGCTCTTTTACCCTGATCAGCATCACCATTCCTGAACAGAGATTACCTCTGGTGTGAAACCATCCTACTGGGGAACTATATTCTGATGCCCTGGTGCCTTTCCCCCTGTGGCTTATGTAGGTTTGAGCCAGGATCTGCATTACAAAAAGTCAAGTGCATTGAGCACAGTATCTAGCCACCAGCTGTATGCAGCCTGATCAAGGTTGTCCAAGTTCCTACAATGTGTCATTCATTCCTTCATTAATGGGCTGGAAGCGAAACCTGATCATCATCTGGATCAGTGATTCCAAAACTGTATAGGCAGTTTTGACTCTTCAGCAAACAAATATCTCCTGGGCTTTACTCGCCACTGCCTATCACTTCCCATTCAAACATATCCACAGTATTGGGGATGAGAGTGGAAGCTGCTTTAACTGCCAGGCTCAGAAAATGAGAGTCCCAAAGAATGAGGTGTTAGACATCAGCTGCAGGGTGGTGTCATGTGGTGTGTTATATAGATTTTGGGTTGGTCATTGTGTGCAGATGCAAGGTCTGATGATGGCATGGTTCAGTCCTGGCATCCCCTTCACGGAGCCAACCACACTCTAGCTGAGTGGAGGAACTGCTAATGCTCCTGTGACAGAGATGGCAATGGTATTTCAGTTTGTTTTTTTCCAGTTGCATTCCTAGATTTTTTTTTTTTTTTTTAAGAATAAGTTTAAAAGAAAAAGAAATGGATTTCAATAATCTGCAGTTATTTATCCTGCAGAAATTACAACTTGGCTAATAGAAAGGACTTTGACTGCCCCCAGGAATATATTTAATGACCTCTCGAGGTCCCTTCCAGTCCTACAATTCAATGATTCTATGATTTTAGTTTGCTCGTTCAGAATCAAGGTCACTTTCTGCACAAGCTCAGTACTCAGTTTTCAAGGCCCTTTTTTATTCCAAACCTAGCAAGGCAATTGGTCCAGTGGTCCTCTAAGAGCTCTATCTCTACCACAGTTTTCAAACTTCAGTCAGTTTTGTTGCAGTTCTGCTGAAAAAAGTTTACTAGCTAGAATTTACTGGTTAGGATTATTTGATAATGAGAAAAGATTGTTTCTCTTCCCCCTTCCTTCCCCCCCCCCCCCCCCCCCCGACCTTCCCATCATTCAGAAATATATGAGGAGATTTTGTTTAATCTTTACACATGTGACAGAGACTCCTTGGCGAAGAGTCCCCTATTCTTTAAAACATCTCTCACTTCAGACCCGACAAACTCACTGCACCAAACACATCTTACAGGATATTTATTCATAAAGACTAACATGTGAGGTATCTACAGAAAGCTTGTAACTTGTCAAGATCATTGTGAGATGTATGTATGGGTAATATTTAAGGAATACAGTAGAACCTCAGTTATGAATACCCAGAGTTATGAAGTGACTGGTCAACCATACCCCTCATTTGGAACTGGAAGTACAAAATCAGGCAACAGCAGAGACACCCCCCCTCAAAAAAAAAAAAAAAAGGCAAATACAGCACAGTACTGTGTTAAACATAAAGTACTAAAAAAAAATAAAGAGAAAGTTTTAAAAAGATTTGACACAGTAAGGAAACTGTTTATGTGCTTATTTTATTTAAATTAAGATGGTTAAAAGCAGAATTTTTCTTCTGCATAGTAAAATTTCAAAGCTCTATTAACTCATTGTTCAGCTGTAAACTTTTGAAAGAACAACCATAACTTTTTGTTCAGAGTTACGAACATTTCAGAAACAACAAGAAGTCTGGTGGCACCTTAAAGACTAAGATTTATTTGGGCATAAGCTTTCGTGGGTAAAAACCTCACTTCTTCAGATGCACCCACGAAAGCTTATGCCCAAATAAATGTGTTAGTCTTTAAGGTGCCACCAGACTCCTTGTTGTTTTTGTAGATACAGACTAACACGGCTACCCCGATACTTGAACATTTCAGAGTTACAAACAGCCTCCATTTCTGTGTTCATAACTGAGGTTCTGCTGTAATGTATTTATATTGAAAGTCTGCTTTGTGGACTCAGAGTAGAAATTAGTCACCAGGCAATAATATATCTTGGTCATGGCCCATTCTGGCAAGGGGAGCTATCACCCTGCCCTTTTTGGCAAGTGATGCAATGAAAGGCTCAATTTGTAAGCTTTGAACAATTCTAGGACTCTGAATGGGAAATCATCAGAGGCCACGACAATCAAAACCACTTAAAGGTTAAAAAAAACCCTTTATAACAATACAGGGGTTTGTCCTGTCTGTGAATAGAAACAAAAAGCTGTTTTCAGTATGACACAGAGGAGGGTGAAGCACTCTGTATACATTCACTGAGGATTAGGGAGCTTTCATGAATAATTGGATCCTGATTCTTGTGAAACCAGCCCTCTCTGCAATGGACTGAACTTTAGGGAGAAACCTACATTATTATACAGAAAAACTAACTATTAGTAAGTGGAGACCCAGTTTGTCTTTTAAGATATAATTTTGTACTAGGGCTGTCAAACAATTAAAAAAAATAGCAATTAATTGTGAGATAAAAAATTGATCATGATTAATTGCAGTTTTACTTGCACTGTTAAACAATAATAGAGTACCAAGTTAAATTTATTATAAATACTTTTGGATGTTTTTCTAGATTTTCAAATATATTGATTTCAATTACAACACAATACAAAGTGTACAGTGCTCATTTTATATTATTATTTTTTATTACAAATATTTGTGTAACACTGACAGACCCCAGCCGTCAGAGTGGGATCGAACCTGGGATCTCTGGAGCTTAGTGCATGAGTCTCTACTGCGTGAGCTAAAAGCCAACTCTCAGTTAGCTAAGGCTGTAGAAGTGTGTGTGTGTGTGTGTGTGTGTGAAATATTTGCACTGTAAAAAAAATAAGTAGAAGAAACAATATTTTTCAATTCCCCTCATACAATTACTGTTGTGCAATCTTTTTATTGTGAAAGTGCAACTTACAAATGTAGATTTTTTTTTACATAACTGCACTCAAAACCAAAACAATGCACAACTTTAGCACCTACAAGTCCACTCAATCCTACTTCTTGTTCGGCCAGTCGCTAAGACAAACAAGTTTGTTTACATTTACATGAGATAATGCTGCCTGCTTATTTACTGTACAGTGTCACCTGAAAGTGAGAATGGGCATTCACATGGCACTGTTGTAGTGTAAAGTGAGCACTGTACACTTTGTGTTCTGTGTTGTAATTGAAATCAATATATTTGAAAATGTAGAACAAGATCCAAAAATATATATAATAAATTTAAATTGGTATTTGATTATTGTTTAACAGTGTGATTAAAACTGAGATTAGTTGTGACCATTTTTTAGTCTAGTTCGTTTGTTTTGCGTTAATTGCTTGAGTTAACTGCAATTAATTGACAGCCCTAATTGTAACCATTTGTTTCCATTACTCTCTTGTTTCTTGATAAATCATTATTTGCTCTTAAATAAACCTTCATTTGTTTTATTATAAGTGCTGTGTGGTTTACTGGAGGGTGGTGTTTTAAGGTAAAACTGGTAAACTGGGATACACAGTGACTTTGGGTGCAGACAAACAGCTTGGTAAGGGTCTAAAAGGAAATAGAATCATAGAATATTGAGGTTGGAAGGGACCTCAGGAAGTCATCTAGTCCAACCCCCTGCTCAAAGCAGAACCAATCCCCAACTATTTTTTTTGCCCCAGAGCCCTAGCTGACCCCCTCAAGGATTGAACTCACAACCCTGGGTTTAGCAGGCCAATGCTCAAACCACTGAGCTATCCCTCCCCTCAGATATTACTATTCTTTCACCTGAGCACAGGTATGGCAGGCCAGATCCTCTGGTGCTGATTAAATCCAATGAAGCTATGCTGACTGATACCAAATGAAGATCCAGCCCAATATGTATTAATAATACCTAGGACTTTTCCCCAGTAGATCTCAAAGGCCACTGTTTAAAATGGGCTGCAGACAAGAAAACTAAAGACATGTAGCTCTATTAAGGCCTTTTATTTGCAGAAAGAAAAGCTACAAAAAGGTGTGCACTGACTTTTTTCAATAGACATCACTGAACTGTAGTCTTTCCTGCCAATTATACTAGTCACATATTAAGGTCATCCTTTAAAACGATGCACCAGTTTACAACCTAGGCATCTTTGATGGTAATCCATGGTAACGGATAGTACAGCCATATTTCAGCAGGAAAGGTAAGGAGGGTTGGGGTATAAGCATTAGGAGAATTGCACTGTCAGCAGCATTGCCCACTCAAGTACATATTTGGCAGCCCTTAAACTCAGCTCCTATTTCCTAAGAAAGTTTTTCCAGTAGGGCAGGTTGGTTCTTCCACTGAGGCAGTTGCACAAGACATCATGGATCAGGATATCAAGGGTGAGAGTTAAATGCTACCTTGGGAATTTGGATGCAAATTACTTGGGGCATAGTTGTCTTTATTTGCTTAGTGAGGGGAAAGAACTTTTCATGATCACTTCAGTGATTAGTGGAAGGGCCGCATTGCCAGTGCCAACACTGTTCCTGTCTCCTCCACCTGCACCTAGACCCAGACAGAGAACCTGACCTCTACCGCGATCCTGGTGTGGATTTGCAGAGACTGTGGCCTACATTTCCCACTCTCCGAAAGCCATGCCCAGTGTGAAAGGTGCCTGCTGTAATGGAATCCCCCAGGAAGCAGGTGGGAGAGCTATAGGACCACATGGCTATCCTGAGGAACATCAGTGCCCACAAGGAATTCATTGATAATGTTCATATGGAGATGTCCAAGGCGGAGGAAGCTATCCAGTAAGATAGGATTCCTGTCATGCCACTGGGAGAGGAGGACATGGCTCTGTCAGGGAGGACACTGGATGCTGGTTACTTCTGGCAATGCTTCACCCCTACTCCCAGCCCATGGTGGTTGGTGCCTGTCTTCTGAGGGGCATGGAGGCACCCATCTGTTGGCCTGACATGGCATCCTGGGAGGTATGCTGCCTGCCAGTGGCCTGTATTTGAGACATTACGCGGGGATTGATGAGGATCATCCAGCCATCTGACTACTATCCCATAATACTCATCCATGTGGAAACTAATGATATTGGGAGGTATAACCTTGAGCAAATCAGAAGTGGTTACAGAGCTCTGGGAGTAAGAGTGAAGGGACAATCAGGAAGGCCGGGGCACAAAATGAGATTAAACTAGCTAGAGACATAAAGGGTAACAAGAAAACATTCTACAAATACATTAGAAGCAAGAGGAAGACCAAGGAGATGGTAGGCCCATTACTCAATGAGGGGGGAACAATAACAGAAAATGTGGAAATGGCAGAAGTGCTAAATGATTTTTGTTTCAGTTTTCACCAAAAATGTTAGTAGCAATTGGACATATAACATAGTGAATGCCAGTGAAAATGAGGTAGGATCAGAGGTTAAAATAGGGAAGGAATGAGTTAAAAATTACCTACACATGTTAGAGGTCTTCAAGTCACAGGGCCTGATGAAATACATCCTAGAATACTCAAGGAGCTGACTGAGGAGATATTAGTCATTAGCAATTATCTTTGAAGTTTCATGGAAAACAGGAGAGATTTCAGAGGAATGGAAAAGGGCAAATAGTGATATTTTATAAAAAGGGAAATAAGGACAACCCTGGGAATTACAGACCAGTCATCTTAGCTTTGGTACCCAGAAAGATAATGGAGCAAATAATTAAGCAATTTGCAAACACTTAGAAGATAATGAGGTGATAAGTAAGAGTCAGCATGGATTTGTCAAGAACGAATCATGTCAAACCAACCTAATAGCTTTCTTTGACAGGGTAACAAGCCTTGTTGATAGGCAGGAAGCAGTAGATGTGGTATATCTTAACTTTAATAAGGCTTTTGATACTGTCTCACATGACCTTCTCAAAAACAAATTAGGGAAATACAACCTAGATGGAGCTACTATAAGATGGGTTCATAACTGGTTGGAAAACTGTTCCCAGAGAGTAGTTATCAGTGGTTTACAGTCATGCTGGAAGGGCATAACAAGTGGGGTCCTGCAGGGATCGGTTCTGGGTCTGGTTCTGCTCAATATCTTCATCAATGATTTCGATAATGGCATAGAGAGTACACTTAAAGTTTGTGGACAATACCAAGATCTGAGGGGTTGCATGTGCTTTGGAGGATAGATTAAAATTCAAAATGATCTGAACAAACTGGAGAAATGGTCTGAGGTAAAAAGGATGAAATTGAAGAAGGACAAATGCAAAGTACTCCACTTAGGAAGGAACAATCAATTGCACCAGGGCCGGCTTTAGACGGATTCCCCTGAATCTGGCCCCGTGCCCAAAAGTGCCCCATGCCCTAAAGAAGAACGTCCAACTTAGGCGCTTTTTAAATTTTTACTCACCCGGCGGCGCTCGGGTCTTCGGTGGCAGGTCCTTCACTCGCTCCGGGTCTTTGGCGGCAGGTCCTTCAGTGCCACTGACAACTCAGAGCGAGTGAAGGAACCGCCGCCAAAGTGCCGCCGAAGACCCGAAGCGCCGCCGGGTGAGTCATCCCTGCTGGGGCCCCATAAAAACTATTCGAATCGGGCCCTGCACTTCCTAAAGCCGGCCCTGAATTGCACACATACAAAATGGGAAATGACTGTCTAGGATGGAGAACTACAGAAAGGTCACAGTGGATCACAAGCTAAATATGAGTCATTGTAACACTGTTGTAAAAAAAAAAAAAAAAAAAAGCAAACATCATTCCGGGATGTATTAGCAGCAGTGTGTATGCAAGACACGAGAAATAATTCTTCTACTCTACTCTGCACTGATTAGGCCTCAATTGGCATATTGTGTCCAGTTGTGGGCACTATATTTGAGGAAAGATGTGGACAAATTGGAGAAAGTCCAGAGAAAAGCAATAAAAATGATTAAAGGTCTAGAATACACAACCTATGAAGGAAGACTGTAAACAAACCCATTTTTTTTTGTTTGGAGAAGAGAAGACAGAGGGGACGACAACAACAGTTTTCAAGTACATAAAAAGTTGTTACAAGGAGGAGGGAGGTAAATTGTTCTTGTTAAACTCTGAGGATAGGACAAGAAGCAATGGGCTTACATTGCAACAACGGTGATTTAGATTGGTCATTAGGAAAAACTTCCTAACTGTCAAGGTAGTTAAGCACTGGAATAAATTGCCTAGAGAAGTTGTGGAATCTTCATCATTGGAGATTTTTAAGAGCAGGTTGACAAACACCTGGTAGGGATGGTCTATAGAATACTTAGTCCTGCCTTGAGTGCAGGGGACTGGACTAGATGAACTCTCAAGGACCCTTACAGTCCTATGATTCTGTGTGTGCTGTCTCTAGGTAAAATATCATCTGGTGATCACACTGGGCTGACTGTCAAAGACAGTCTTCAGAAGAATGCTACTGTGATACCATGGAATTTTCCAGCACATACAATGAATGTATCAAAAAGTTATGAATTAGTGAAAAAGTTCATTATAATCATAACTTTCAGGTGCCTGCTCCTAGTTGAAATCAGTGCTAAAAGTCCTGTTCCTTTCAGTGGTGCATGGTCTACCCCAATAATTTTAATGACAGCAGATTTTGGTGGGTTGTAGTTGTTATCGCATTTCCTCACAGGGACACACGACATATACCATTCACTTGCAACATCATGCTGGCCTTCAAGATTCAGGATCCAAAGTAAAAGTTACAGGAGGTGGGAAAGGCTTGGCTTATGTGTTTCGGAAAGGATTACAGATGCTTTGAGAAGGCAAACAATTGTCAGCACTCAAACCAAGGTCTGATTCTTGCCACTTTGCTCTAATTTGCTATTTTGAACTTGCAGCATATTCTAGACTGTAGGGAAAAAGCACTTTTAAAAGATATTATTGGAAAATTAATATTGAGAGATGTTATTTAGTAAATTGAGAACTCTGAAGTCTTTTTCATTTAGTAGGAAAGAGGCAGCTACTATGCTAATGGGTAAAGACTTGAATGGCCCTCCAGAAGCTGCCAGAGTATATGGAAATATATGATAATTGGTCAATGTTCTCAATACAATATTTTCAAGATATGCTAGGCCACTTTTTCATCTGATTATGCAGTGTATATACAACATCGAAAGGTCAACTGAATGCGAGTTTCCTATGTGATGTTCTAATAGCATAGTGCTCACTTTGAGAGGATGGTACAATTTAGGCTGGAAACTCATTTTCTCAGTCATCATTTTCTATAAGACACACATTCTGGCATTGGAAAAAACCTAAAACGGGATTCAAAGGCAGCTTTCATAGCATACCAAGCTGAAATACAACAAATAATCTAATCAGCATCTCCAATTTTCCTTAATTCTGACAATCTGAGTGACCTTGCCATAGAGCTGGGTGAAATATTTGTAATAAATGACTGACAAAATGTCACTAGTTTGGGGTAAAGAACTATAGTTAGGGAAGCTTGTAGAGGCGAAGTGTCATGGCCAAGGTCTCCCTGTAATCAGTGCTTTAATCAGGATAAAAACAAATGAGGCCTCTTGGCTCCCAGTCTTCTGCCTAATACACCTCTACCCCGATATAACGCGACCCGATATAACATGAATTTGGATATAACGCGGTAAAGCAGTGCTCCGGGGGGGGGGGGGGCGGGGGCGGGGCTGCGCACTCCGGCTGATCAAAGCAAGTTCAATATAACGCGGTTTCACCTATAACGCAGTAAGATTTTTTTGGCTCCCGAGGACAGCGTTATGTCGAGGTAGAGGTGTACTTTAAAACACAGTGCCCTCAGAAAGTTCTTTTACCTCTCAGGTCTGGTCTACTTGAAGACACTCAGGAAAGATAAGACACAGTAACAAAAGGGGTGAAGTTAATGCATGTATGTTAAAGCACAGTAAATCCCTTTTAGATGCTCTCACTCAGAAGTCAAATGGTCTTAGTTCACTGTAGTTTTTTGGAGGGTCTTTCCTCAAAAAAATCTGGCCGTCTATGCAACTGCCTATCTAGTCTATGCCTAAAGCTTTCCCTATCCCAATGTGTAATATCAATTAAGCTTTAGGCCTGTAGCCAGATTGTACTGACTAATAACATAGCATCTTGGGCCCTGACCCAGGAAAGCATACCTGATCAGGTAAACACTTAAGCATCTGCTTAACTTTAAGCAGGTGCTTAAATGCTGTTCTTAATAGAGATGAACTTAAGCATGCACTCAAATGCTTTCCTGAATAAGGCCCTTAATGCAGAAAAGGCCAGAGCTGTGTACCACCATTTAAAGTGAGTGTGTGTGGGGGGGGAATAGATCCCCCCCCCCCACCCCAGCACACTACCCAGCAGCTTGACCGCCTGATCCATCAGCCCCTAAACCCACTCTGTCCAAATTTGAGTGACTGGCATTGCAACCCGGTGCATGGGGTAGGCCAGAAAGTGGTCAGGCCATTTCCTGGTGGCCCCACCACTCCACAGTCTGAAGGGACGTTTTGCAGACAAATTTCCCAAACACCGGCATCAAGATAGTTAAAGTGTAGCAGTGTGTGATGGAGCATGCCATTCAGATGTGGGTTTGCACGCACAGTGCAACAGGACAAGTTTAATGAGATACTGCCCTGTGAGTTATTATTGGGGAGTGAAGTAGTGCTATGCGATTTCATTGCCAGATAATAAAATCCATCTTCTGTCCTTTGGACAAGGCAAGTATACAGTAATAGAAGCAAAAAAACCAAACACCAAAAAAACAAAAATCCCTTCTTATTCAAGAGAAACCTCAATGGGGGGTTGCTTATCCTACCTTCTTTTCTTGCTTCCCTTTAACACTCTTGATCTATTTCCATATCCATCTGATTCAGGTGGCTCATGTACAAATCTCAGTCACAGCTGTGGTGTCCCCCCCACGAGTGCTGGTGGCTGAGAAAACAGCATGCTGGACAGTAGCCACCTACTTTTAGCTGATTTGAAGACTTCAAGTTACAGAGAATCCACCATTTACACTAGTGTAAACCTACAAGTGGCCCAAGCCCCATGCTGCAGAGGAAGGTAAAAAAAAAAATAATACTACCAAGGTCTTTCTAAAGGTCCATTCCACTGAGCAGCTCCAATTGTGAATAAGTGTCCTGAATTCTAATCCTAGCTATGGAATTGACTCATGGGTGAGTCTCACTTGACTATAGTCACACAAAGCAGCACCTCCTGCTGGTTATTCTGGAAATTAGCTTGATTTCAGCCCAGAGCACCCTCTGCTGGCCTGTGGCTTACCTGCCTCAGGCCCCATGTCCTGCCCAGACCCCGGTACCCTTTACCTTGGGGTTCTGCCCCTGCAGTACTCGCTCTGAGTCTCCGCTCCCAGGGAAACCCCCACCCTCTAAACCCACCTTGCCTCAGTGGCTACTACCAGTCATCATCCAGCCCCTACTCACTGGGACAGACTGCCATCTGTAAACCACTCAGCATTGGCAAGGGGGTGGGGGGGTTGACCTGCAGCCTCTGCCTAACTCCGGGCTAAACCTTTGCAACCCCAGTACCTGTTTTGGCCTTTAGCAAGGCCTGCAGCCTGGGGAATTGCCAAGCTGAAGCTCCCCAGCCCTGCTCTGTTCCCTGTACCCCAAGCAGCCAAATCCTTCTCTACCAAGAGCTAGAGAGAGACTGACCCACCTCCTGGCTCACAGCCCTTTTATAGGGCCAGCTGTCTCCTAATTGGGCATGGCCCCAGCTGTGGCTGCCTTCCCAATCAGCCTATTCTTATTGGCTCTCAGCCCCAGCCCTCTCCAAGGGCTGGCTTTTAACCCTTTCAGGGGCGGAGCAGGGTGACTGCCCTGCTAGTGACTTCGGGGCAAGAAACTTAACCTCTGTGTTACAGTTTGCCTATGATCATGATCTGTAGCACGGTCAATGTGACAAGGTATACCGTGAGGCAAACCCTCAGCCAAACCAGGGCTGCTCCCTAGCTGCCCCTCCAAAAGAGCTGCAGGGAGTCACCAGTCAGGCATGCAGCAACAGCTTCACTGTACTAACTTACCCTTCCCACCGAGGCAGCAGCCTATCCCTGAGCAGAGCCTGGCTCAGATGACCCCCCAAGGCACAGGTGTTTCCTCAAGCTGCAGATCAGTCTATGCAACAGCACTAATTGGCTAGGAACCCTCCTGCTGCCTCGCAGCATATCAGACTCTCTTAGCTCCCAGCTACAGTTCTAGCTCCTGTTCCTGCCCCAGCCTGACCCGAGCCCTGTTCCAGTCTTGTCCTTGCACTACTCTGAACTTACTCCAGCCCTGTCACTGATCCGCTCCAGCCCTGTTCCTGCCCTGCCTCCGCCCCCTCAGACTCTAACCACCAGGTTTTGACCTCTGGCCTGCACCTTGGTTCTGGCTACAGTACAGTTTTTGGCTTGTCAACAGACTCTGAGCTTGGTTCCAGCACTACCTCCAGCCCAGTTCTGATCCTACGTCTGCCTTTGACCTCTGTTCCAACCACTGGGCCTGACTATCAGGAGGCAGCACCTGACATACAAACCCCAGACCAGTAAGGAAGGGGTTAAGCAGCTGCTCTGGGCATAGGCAGACCCACCTCACCACACCTGCAAAGCTTGCATGGCTTGGAGATTTCACAGTCCTGGATGTGTTTTTCCCAGCCGTGAATTTGGGAGGGTCCTAGTCATTATCCCACTAGTTTTCTTGCCATCCATGGAATACTCCAGCAGAACAGAAAAGACAATATGGCATTTATAGGGTTACAAAAGAAGCAGGAAAAAACCCTTGCTTTTGAAAAAGACTTCCAGTCATTCTTTGTTCATCATATCAAAGCACAAAGGGGCATAAACACACTTTTTCCTTTTGTAGGTCACCTTATTTGCAAATGAACAAAGTACTCTTACAGAACTGATAATCCTTAAGGAACTCATGTAGTTCTGGAGAAGATTTCCAACCAAATAAGTTGTTTGAATGCTAAGTACTTTTGTTAATGAGATATAGGATGAAATAAAAAAAAATATGTTTCTATAGTATGATGTTGGTTAAGCTGCATGGATTAGATATGGGTGGGAGTGAGCACAAGACCCAAAAGGAACCAAAGAAGGGAAAATGTCATCCATTCCATAAACACTGACTGACAAGGCTTAAGACTCCCTCTGGCATATGACACTTCAGTGAACGTGTGTTTGTAGATAAACTAAGGCCATGATCCTGCAAGGTGCTTAGCATTTTTGAGAGGCAATGGGCCTGGGGTTTTGGAGGGAAAAGTTCCTAACTTCTGGCCTTGCAGTGAAAAATGATATTGGTGGGGATTACCTGGCCACCAATAATAGATGCTTGTCAACAGCACGTACCATACTGTGGACAGAATCCAACCAACTTCCACATCAAATATGCAGGCCTCTACTACTGCGCTAATAGTATTCTACTCTAGCTCAAGTGCTGCTGGATGTCTCTGCTTTTTGGAACCTGGTTTCTATGCCTGAGGGCATTTTAGCTGGCAAGCATGAAGTCTGTCTCCAGCACATGGTTTTAATATAGATTGATCCCAACTGTTGGATGTGCACCCCAGATAGTCAACAATGAGTGAAAGAGAAGGGTGCGCTAGGGTTTGAAGAATCAGACTGGCAATTGGCAGTCCCCAGTTCTGAGCCTACCTCTGACACTAACTTCTCTGTGGCCTTGGGCAAGTTACTACCTCTCTGCCTATTTTTTCCATCTTAGAAGCTGGCTGATAATACTTACTGATCTTATAGGGATGTTGTATTCAACATAAAGTGTCTTCAACATACAGGCACTCTAGATGGGATAAGTGTTAATAACTGGAGGGGGATTTAAATCTGTAAGTACTTCTGTTCTCTGCTGGAAGGAATGTCATGACTGCAACAGATCAAATAGCTATGCTTTCTGGCAGCTGACCTAAAGAGGGTGTAACAAACAAGCCCTAATTCTGCCACAATTTACAGATTCTCCTTTAGCTTATGTGATACAAGCCTGAGTTTGTTGATCTGAAAGGTTCTGCTTTCCCAGTGGTGCATATGCATAGTGACAGGTGACTGTGATGGTGCCTATCTAGTACCCTAGGTAGTGAAGTCAAGGGGCACTGATGGTGACCAACAACTTGCAAGATCTGTCCTTTAAATTGTTACATAGGGATAATGGTACCTAGCTCTTTCAGCACTCCAATGGGCAGATTCTCCTGAGCAGTGGAGGCTGGCTGCATCTCCCTAGCTGGAGATTCCCTTGGAAGAGGGAGTGCCCAACAGGTATAAAGCCGGCATACCTAGGTCTTATGCTACCTTCCCCACAATGCTCAGCAGAAGGGGCATGTCAGGGATGGGCATGAGGACAGGCAGGAGCATGCTGCGCTCAGCTCAGGGCCGGCTCCAGGCACCAGCCTAGCAAGCAGGTGCCTGGGGTGGCCAATGAAGAGGGGGGCGGCACGTCCGGCCGTTCGGCGGCAAGGCCGTCACTCCCTCTCGGAGCGAAGGACCTGCTGCTGAATTGCCGCTGTAGAATGAAGCGGCGGTAGAGCTGCCACAGCTTGCAATCGCGGCTTTGCTTTTTTTTTTTTTTTTTTCCTGCTTGGGACAGCAAAAACGCTAGAGCCGGCCCCAGCTCAGCTACACTCAGCTGATGGATGGGGCCAGAGAACAGGCAGAGACTCACAGCCATAATAGGCACCCTGATGTCCCCCCATTCTCTGCTTTGCTAAGAGTAAATCCAGTGAGACAGAGACTCTGACCCTGCAGCTGTGAATGAACGTTCTTCTGAGTCTGGATGCTATAGTCTGTCTGAAACTCTCGCTGCAGCCAAAGGCAGTTTCGAATGCAGCAAAGTTGCAGGATGTAGAGCCCTGCACAGATACCAAATTTATATCCACAGATATAAAGCAGATATCCGAGGAGCTACAGGAATCCAGTGTTTTGCCAGGATCCCAGGCTCTACCGGCAGCAGCGAAAGCCGCTGGACATCGGGCCGCCACTCGCAGGAACCAGCGCCCCATGCAGGCAGCTCCTCCGGCGTGGCTGTACCACCCCCATCCCCGCCCACTGGGGCAAGCACCAGGTCAGCGGCAGCAGTCCCTGGTCATGCTGGTTCGGGAGCATGCAAGCCGCTGAGCCTGATGCCCTCCCCAGTGGGCAGGGCTGGGGGGGGGGGGGTACAGCCAGGCCCCAGGAGCTGCCCACGTGGGGCGCTGGCTCCTGCGAGCGGTGGCCCATGTGGCTGCTTTCATCGCTGCCATTCCCAATAGAGCCCTGCAGCTCCTCAGACATCCAGTTTATATCCACGGATATACATTAAGTATCCACACAGGGCTCTAAGGATGTGGGCCTTAGACTCTATGTATTTATCATACAGCAGAGATTTATAATTGGGCTGGGCATTTTGTCAGTGTGATAAGAATCTGTTTGATTTGTAATCAGATAATTTTATCAGTGTTGTTCGGATTATGCAAAAGCCACCAAAATGCAAATGAATCCCCTTCCTCCATATTCCACAACAAAGCCTGCCAAAGCACGTAAGCCTGCAGTGTACTCTTTATGATGGCTTGTGATGAGAAGCTTTTGTGTCATCTCTGCCTCATGACTGGGCCAAGAGGCCTCGTGGCTATGAGTTTGATACAGACTCAGTGAATGGCAGCTCTCATGTTGCTTTTCCTAGCCTTGCCAACTACCTATTTCACCACTCAGTGCACAGACAGGCCTGGGAATACAAAGAGCCTTGTCTAAGGCATCTGCTACAGATGGCTCTGTGCAAAAACTGGAAGTGCCACCTTCTGACCATGTGTTCTGTGTCCTCGGTGTTGCGTTGTCATATTTTAAGCATATACTTAAAGTTCAGCCTGTCCTTAAGTGCTTTGCCGAATCAATGCTTTGCCTTAATACACTTTGATGTTAATTTCACATTTATTTTTCTTTAAATGTTTGATCTTAAAATAAGATACTAGTCTCCCAAATTCCTGCAGTGATACAGTGCATAGCTTTAGTATGCTAACTCTGGCCAGTTTAGGTACTGCAAATGAGTTTATCTAAATAATAGCATTTTATCCAATGAACTCAGATGCTCAAGCACAATAATATTTTAAATAGAAATTATGGCATTTTACCAGCTATAAACAAGTGGCAGACAGGTCTAGTAACTAGATTATTGCCAATTCAGTGGTTATGTGTCTACTGACTCCAAGAGATCTCTGCCAGTATCCACTGTGTGAGAGATGAAATGGTAACAATCTGGGCAGACGTGTATATAATAGCATATTCAATCAGCTATTCCTTCACTCTCTTGCAATGTACTGTCTGTTCTTTAGGCACTCACCACTTAGAAAAGCACTTTACCTGAGCATTTTCCCCTTAGGATATAACTTGAACAACTGAATAACTTTGTTGCTACAGCAGTGCGTTAGACAGGCTGACAACCTCTGCCGATTGGAGTTGAATGAAGTTCAACCAATGAGAGAGCAGCTTAAAATTTAACATTGTTTAATCTGTGGCAAAGAACAGACCCAACTGGGTCTATTACAGAGACTCTGTAAATGGATGATTTCTGAACTCTTTGTTTTGTTCACTCATATTTCGTTTCATGTGGAATGTGAGGTGCCCATTGTTCACGTGGCTTTACCAACATTAGGATGTCTATTTATATCCAGATTTGGGTGGTTTAAAAATTAGGCATTGACTGAGTGTTTCATTTGGGGTGAAGTTCACCTTCAGTTTTATAGTCTCAGCATATTGGACCAGATCATCACTGGTTTATCTCCACCGAAACCATCAGAGTTACCATAGAGCTACAATTAGGCCAACTGTGCTACCAGGCGCTTGTCATTGTAGGCGCTTATTACATTTATTGTATGGAGTGTAATTGTAGCCGAGTTGATCCCAGGATATTAGAGAGACAAGGTGGGTGAGGGTCCAATAAAAGATATTACAACTTCTGCTGGTGAGAGAGACTCTGAAGAAGAGCTCTGTGTGGCTCGAAAGCTTGTCTCTCACCAACCGAAGATGAGGCAAGAAAAGATATTACCTCACCCACCGTGTCTCTCTGTTACATCTATTGGCAGTTTCAGACCTCTGCATTCAGCTTGGCAATGATCTTTCCCTCGCTGATATTTAATTGTCTGTCTGTACACTGTAGACCATTAAAGATCTGTGAGGTTTCCAGACACAGTTTGTATCACATATTATAGTAGCATTGGATGGACTTTCTATTACAGAGAATAGAGAGCAATAACTTGGTTTGCAGATGAGCAAATGGCTCACCAGCATGCTGTCAGATTCAAGTCTCTACTGGAAGCAATTAAATAGTGCACTGTAATGGACCACGTGACTCAAAATGAACTTATTATGGTTTGAGTGTCCGAAGTCTGAATAAAGTTTTCATGTGGCTGAGGATTTTCAGAACTTGTACAAGAGGAAATACAGAAACACAAACCCTGCCTGTTAACCTCCCAGCTTTTATTGTTAAAAACAACAATAAATGTAGCCTATTGGGGAACAGAAACAGGATGTTATGGTGTCATTGGTGGTCGCCAGTGACTCCTTTCAGGCCTTAAGGCCAGACCACACCACTTCACCACCACCCTGTTTTATTTTGTTGTTCAAGCAGGCCTCTGCCTGTACTGATATTTACAAGCCCCAGGTAGCTTCCCCTTGCTTCTGTTCCCTTCCCCAAAGATAGCAGCCGCCAGCTCTGACTTTCTTCTGGCTCTCAGCTTCCCCACTTCTGATTTATATGCTCAGCTGCTGGGGTTGCTTCCCCCTCTAAGTAGCCCTTCAGCTGTAGCTCTAGTCCGTTGACTGACTTTCCAATTAGGTCTCAATTAACCTATATTGATGGGGATTTGAGTGACAGGATGCAGAGTCAGTTCCTGGGTACGTCTTCACTACCCGCCGTATCGGCAGGTAGCAATCGATTTATCCGGGATCGATATATCGCGTCTCGTTAAGACGCGATATATCGATCCCCGAATGCGCTCCCCGTCGACTCCGGAACTCCACCAGAGCGAGTGGCGGTAGCGCAGTCGACGGGGGAGCCGCGGCCGTCGATCCCGCGCCGTCTGGACCCTAGGTAATTCGATCCAAGATACTTCGACTTCAGCTACGCTATTCACGTAGCTGAAGTTGCGTATCTTGGATCGATCCCCCCCCCCCCAGTGTAGACCAGCCCCCTGACTCAGCACAACCTATCACATATGGTTCCAAGGGTGAACCTTTGACCCCTCACTCAGTGTCTCCGTGGTGACAGGCCCATACCTGTACTTCTCTCAGGATGGAAACCACAATTCACCCCATTCTTAGACTGGGTCCCCAGCACCGTTGTTCACCAGCAATGTTTCATCAGAAGGGCCAACTGGGTTTTGGCCCCTGCCGTAGACTGTCTTTCAGGAGCCTGTTGTGACCAGTATGAAAATGCAGTGACAGAACCACTTGCTCAAAACACAGAGAGGACAATTCTTAAAACAACAAAAGGCCTGTAATGCATATTATCTTACCTAAACCGTAGCCTTTCCTTGCAAGGTTCCTCTTCTCTCAGTCACCACCCAGTGTTGAGGATGGATGAAGCAATGCTTTCAGGATCATCTAAGGATCCTTAATTTAATTTAATGACAAGACTTTTCTTATCTTAATCACCCTGCCTCTGTTTATAAACAAACTCCCTGCCCCAAGGGCAGAAGATTTTAGCAGCACAGAACTCATCACATTCCACACTTAAGCTCTGGCTCTTGGGTGCTGAGAACCCCTTTATATTTTTTCCATGGATGCTTGAGCCCAGGAGCACCCACAGCGTTGGCGCCTATGAGTCGTTTAGCCATTTCAAAGTCCCTTGGTTTGTCCTAGGCCCTTGCGTGTTGCCAGGAGGTCAGAGGTAGCCTACCAGACGTTGAACCACTGTATTGTCCATTTGAGCACCAGCAACTGAATTATGCTAATTGTCCTCCTTTCTGGAGATGTGTACAACCTCCAAGGATTGAGCTAACTCTTTGCCTCCCATGTAGCAGGTGGATGATAATAATCCAGAGGTACACATTTATTTAAAAAATAGTACACTTTCCTCAATGCTATATGCCTCTTTAGTTCCTCGTGCCAGCATGTAACCTGCCCCTTAGTGACTAGACTATGTTTTCAAGCATGAGTGCTCGTAGCCCTTATATAAATCTGTATTGTAGCCAATGTAACCTCAGATGATATTCTTATTATTCACATCAATGCTTAATCCTCTGTTAAATCCTTTGAAGCTCTTTGATCCACTCCCTCCAGATAGTAAATCCACAGGTTAATTTGAATAGACAAGAATATTAAAATAAATAGAAACAATATGATATGATTGTATCTCTCAGAGAATGTAGCACTAAGCACTAATGATGAAGACACATTTTACTCAAAACAACCTATTCACAAGGGCTAGCTTCCATTTTAGTCCATGAGTAGCAGCTGCACTAAAATGAATGGGACTGCTTGTGCAGTACTCAATGTGAATATAGGTGTGATGGGTTGGACCCCTTGGGAAGCCATCTGATGTGCTGAGATACCACTGAGTCTACCTGTTTGGCCCCCATTAACCTGTCTTGCTGAGCCAGGCTCTTAAAACCTGCTCTAACACACACACAGGCAGGGCCACACCCAGCTGCAGATCAGCTCTGGGAAGGCTCAGCATCAGGGACTTGCTCCAGCACTCAGATGTCCACCTTCCTTGGAGTGCAGACCCACAGATATATTATGAAATTTGCCCCCTCCCTCAATGTGGAGAGCGGTGTGCACCCTTTTCCCCCCCACCTCCCGTTAGACATTACAAAAACTGGGTTTAATAATAAACCAAACCAATTTTATTAACTATAAAAGGCAGATTTTAAGTGGCAAAAGGGGTAACAAACAGAACAAAATATACATGGAGATATACCTATCTCATAGAACTGGAAGGGACCCTGAAAGGTCATTGAGTCCAGCCCCCTGCCTTCACTAGCAAGTACTGATTTTGCCCTAGATCCCTAAGTGGCCCCTTCAAGGATTAAACTCACAACCCTGGGTTTAAGTAGGCCAGTGCTCAAACCACTGAACTATCCCTCTGCCCCCAAACTAAGCAAATGAAATCAATCATGCAAACTAAGCTAGTTTCACTAAAGAAATTGGTTACAAATAGTATTTCTCACCCTAGATATTGTTACAGGCAGTTTGCAAAGTTTCTGTGGTTCAGAGTTCCAGTTATATTCCTTTTCAGACTGGACCCCTGTCTCAGTCTGGACTCCTCCCTTACCTTCAGTTTTCCTTCTTGGGCAGACAGGCCATGGAGAGGAGGAGTCCTGTTTGCCTTCCTCCCCACCCTTAAATAGGACATTTACATAAGGCAGGAATCCTTTGTTTCCCAAACTTGACCCCCCTTCCCTTACAGTGGAAAGTTACAAGAAGTCCCAGGTAATGTTTTAGTATCAGGCACAGGCGCCCCCCCCAAGCTCCCGCCCCCGCCCCAACTCCGCCCCTTCCCTGCCCCTATTGGACCCCTCCCCAAATCCCCGCCCCACCCCCGCCTCTTCCCCAAGCGTGCTGTGTTCCTCCTCCTCCCCCCTCCCTCCCAGGCTTGCCACACGAAACAGCTGTTTCACGGCGCAAGTGCTGGGAGGGAGGGGGGAGAAGCAGGATGCGGCAGCCGCTCAGGGGAGGAGGCAGAGGCAGAGCGGAGGCAGAGGTGAGCTGGGGTGGGGGGACGGGTCGGGGAGCTGCCAGTGGGTACTCCGCACCCACCAATTTTTCCCCGTGGGTGCTCCAGCCCCAGAGCACCCACGGAGTCGGCGCCTATGGTATCAGGTGACAAGACCACCTGACTCTGTAGGATCACAGCATCCATGAGTCAGTGGCAGTATGGAGCATCCACAAAAAGGCCAAGCTTTTCACAGTCCATTGTCCTCGCTGATGGACCACCCACCCTGTCTGGCTTTTCCAGTGTTGTATCTGAAGTGTTAGCAGTGGGTGTCACCCAGAGTAGCATAGTTGAAATACAAATACATAGTCAATATTCCTAACTTCAGATACAGGCATACAAAGTGGATAATCACATTCAGTAAATCACAGTCTTTCCAATGATATCTCACATGAGCCATCTTGCATGAAGTATATCTCAGTTATGTCATATTCATATCGTAAGCATATTTTCATTAAGAATATGGAATGACATGTCACAATAGGTATTTACAAATGGATTTAGTGCCTAGCTTTAGTTAGCCACATCTGAAAAGCTTTACCAGAGCACTTTTTTTTGTTTTTTGGACAGGCAGCCTACAAGCATGGAAATTCCTTCCTCAAGAGATCAGGCTGATTTCAAATCTTACTGTCTTCCACTCAAAGTGCAAGACCCATTTGTTTGCCTTTTTTTTTTTTTTTTACAACAATCAGGATAAGAATAAAACATTTTCTACCCTCCGCCCTTCCACCAAATACATTTATGACTAATGTAGAACACTCCTTCTTACCAGTGGAAGAGAGGAAGAGAGAACCACTCATCAACAACCTACTTAGTTCTGTTTATTCAGATACTAGAGTATAAATAGCTAGCTAGCAACTATGTGCAGTTAAGACCCCTCTATTTGTGCTTTGGAGCCAAAGGAAAGCCTGTGACATAAATTAATATATACATTCAGGGGCTTCTCTGTACCAGTGAATCTCATGAACAATTTATGTGCAAGACCCATGAAATGAAGCTAAGTTGCTCTGGCATCTAATAAGTGAATGAGCTGGCACTTTGTTCTGAATGGAAAGCCCACAACTATTTAATTATAAAACATTGGGCCAAATCCATCTCCACTTTAATGACATTTATTTCAGTAGCCCACAATGGCTTTGCTTTTTCTTGTTTGAATTAAATTTAATTAGTGCATCATTCCACCACTCTCAGCATCTTGTGCCACTTCAGAGTCTGACACAATTGTATTGTGAGCACAGGCATTGCTCCCAATTAGCACTATTGGCAACAAGTGGAGGAGGATACAACATGAGCTTCTTCATGGAGGGAGGAGGCCAACCGGGCTGACCAAAGTGGAGAGTGAGGGGGGCTGGTTCCAATTATTTGTGGGTGAAATTGACATCATTTGGACTTCTATGTACTTGATACCTGTAGACCAGTTACCTAGATGTCCCTGACATAATTTGTGTTTCCAGTTATGTGTACTGGAAAAATTGCAGACACAATGAAAGTGACTGGGTTTTCAAAAATGGGCCCTAAATTTTCTATAGAGTTTGCAATTCTGCAAAATACCTTTGTGCTTGCAAAATGCACTGTATAAATCAATGAATAAGAAGACCCACAAAATGTGCTTTTCTTCTCCCTTTGCCAACACCAATCAATTAATCTTCTTACTCATTTCATCCACCTGACTTCTTTTATGGGCAGGCTGTCAAGATCACATCAGCCTTTTCACTTTATTAGCAGAAAGCTACCAATGTTCAGCAGAGGACAGTGAATGAATCAGAACAATTGTGAGGAATGAATGTCACATCACTCTGTCAGGGGTATAACTGAGGTGATATATTATGGTCATCATGGCAACATATTTGATGACAACAAGGAGGCTTTGCATTAACCAGAGGCATAAATTTTTACACTGCTGGTTAAAACTGGTTATTTCAAATTATATTATTGGGTATGACAACATGAGAAGAGGAATTGATAAGCCTTAATTCTCAATATCCTTGCTTTACAGTTGTGGGTTTAAGTTATACCCTTAGTATTGTTATGCTGTAATGTTTATTTATTTGCATGGAAGTGTGTTGTTAGTTTATTAGTGGAAATCATCTGACTCCTTATGAGCAATATTGACTCAGTTTTCTTCCCTTAGGAAACTGACTACATTTCCTTCAGAGAGGCTTCACAAGGGAAGTAAATCTTCCATGGGATTTTGGATGGGTTTAATTTACACAATTAAACATAAATTGAAACTTTAAGAGTACACTTTGATATCTGTTCTCTCAATGGTGTGCATGGGGATTCATTCAAGCAACCACCAATAATGCTAATGGAAGTTATTCGGTATCTCCTCCCGGGGCATTGATGGAGGAATTTGCTGCTCATTTGCAAAGTAGATGAAAGTGACCGGTTGTATGATTCTCCCATGATATAGATGCTGGAAATGTGAAATTAGATATGGTTATGTACATTCTGATGGTAAAATGAAATAGAGTTCTCTTCAGAAATGTTGAGGAAAGGGGGAAAAGTTAGAAAACGAGTCGATTTTTTGCAGCAGAGGTATTAAATGGAAAAAGTGACCTTGTATGATATTTGCACTGCAGCAGGTGTTGTCTTTGATAAATGATGCTTGTAAATCAGGGCTAATGTTGTACAGTCCCATCTGACGTGTAAAGTGTAAGTGCTCCCGATGAACTTTATAAATGCCAACCAGCAGATGCATTTTGTGGCTATTAACATTCATAGATTTTATTATAAATCTGAAACAAAGAAAATTAGCTTAATGGAACTTCTGACCACATGGTGAACGCTGTACTGCAAAGCATATCAGAATCCATGTCATCACTGTCACTGCTCACTGAAGGGAAACATACAGAGGAAGAAATCATGAATAAGAATGGGCTTAACGTAAATTGTATATAAAGCGGAGGCAAATGTTATCACTGTAGGTAATTTTGCATGTCATATGTAAAGATAGGTGAACCATTCATAGCAAACAATTGTTCAACAAATTTTGCCCCCGGCTTCACATAAATTTTCACATACAGGGTTTGATTTTTTTTATGAATTTGTTCATTCAAAATTACTCATTCACTGGACATCCTTGAAGAACTGAAACTTATGGAAGAATGTGAATGCAGGGCAAGTGGTAGCTTGGCCAATTGGGATGGCAGGAGCATTCCTTACATATGAGATGGTGTGGGATAAAGGTGAATATTTTCATCTTCCAGCCTGCCTAGCAGCATGAACTATGTTGCAGATTTAAGATATGGAAAAGGGAAACAAAAGACAAAAATCAAATTATTTCAAAGTCACTTTGCTACTAACCATACCAGCTGGAGACACAGCTTGTGTGATCTCGATTCTCCTGACAGAGGTATCACAGAAACAATTTGCTTGACACTTTCTTTAACTGTCTCTCTTCAGTTTGGTTGAAATATTTCCAACTCCTGAATATTTTATATTTGTAACACTGCGGTTTATTCCAGGTAAGATGAATGCAAACTGCAGTCTATTTTTCAGGTGACTCCAACTATTCCCCTTTTTTTACAATTGCCAGAGACTTCAGTATTTTCTTAATAAAATAAATAATTAATGGAGATATCCTATCTTAAAACTAAGTCCTGATTTGGAAAGCATTCAGAGCTCCCATTTCACAGCTATCAAACATTTCCACCTTTATTTCACTTCCCATTAAGACAGCAACCAGGTGATAAAAGATTGAGAGGGAGAGAGAAATAGCTAAGCATATTGAGAGCTTAAAGCTGAACTTATTGGGGGACGTTTCAGCTGTCAGCATATTTACAGTGAGTCTTACATCTGTTTGAAACTAATTTAAAGTTCAGACTCCTAGATGGAGGTATATAATGCACATACACTGTGGCATCACTATATTTTAATGCCTTCAGCTTTCTGAACTTGTTTCTTAAAAAGCTTCAAGATATGTCTGCCTCCTGAAGGCTTGCAGTCTTCTTAGTGTATGTGCAACGTGCCTCAGCTCCATTGGGACTTCATCTTCTCCTGACTGATTGTGCTGGGGGCTCTGTCTGTCTCCAGCACTTCGGACCCTCTGCTATCACCACCACCTGGGAATCCCGACTGGTTCAAGCTTCACGGAGTGGTGAGAACCCAACTCTCTCTCTCTCTCTGTTTTTTTTTTTTTTTCTACTCTAGTAATAGCTTTCTAACCCTGACTTGTGTGATCAGGTGTAGTTTTCTAACCCTGACTTTTGTAATCAAATTTAAGCTAGATTTAATATTGTAACTGTTTTGTTTGTTTGCCTCTCCTTGTATGGTTATTACCTGGCAATAAATAACTTTTATGGTTAAGCTGGTTGCTTCCCTCCCTCCCTCTTTCTCTTTATCTCTCCCTCTCTTTTGTGTTTTTGGCTTCCCCATTTGCTCTGCAGCAACGTTTCTCTTACCTAAGCTAAAGATCCCTGTAGCACCCAAAATCCTGTGGGGTTTGCTCATCAAGTGGGTTGCTACCAGAACAATTGTAACATGAAAGTGGGGATAGGGACGTGCTGAGTCCAGGGACATATGAGGGTGGCAGCTTGGAAGTGCTGCTTGACCCAGCCTGCTGAGTCCAAGGGCATATAAGGGACATATAAGGGGTCAGTTTGGGAGTGCTGATTGACCCGGTCCGCGCAGACGCACTCTGTTAATGTATGTGTGAGTGTGTGTGTGTGTGTTAATCTGATTCTGGGGCTGGAGGAACCCAGCCCTGGGGAACCTAGGTCCTGCAGGATAGCTCCATTGATTTTAGTCAATTAGGCATTAACGTGCCATCGCGGGTAAAATGAGGGTCCGGCTGTAGAATCTTGCCTGTATGCTCGGGGTTCTACTGATCGCCATATTTGGGGTCGGGAAGGAATTTTCCTCCAGGGTAGATTGGCAGAGGCCCTGGAGGTTTTTCGCCTTCCTCCGCAGCATAGGGCAGGGGTCGCAGGCTGGAAGATTCTGTTGTAGGTGGGTCAGCTTTTGTGGCCTGCATCATGCGGGAGGTCAGACTAGATGACCATATTGGTCCCTTCTGACCTTAAAGTCTATGAGTCTATGAGTCATTGGGAGGGGACTTGCAGAAGGGAGAAGTAGAGCTCTGTATGAAAACACAAGTGACACAAGCAGTACATTGATAGAATTACAGAACCCCCCTCCAAAGAGTAACCCTAATAAATTAGCGGCCCCCAAAGTAATAGGCAAATCTGGTAACAAGAGGGACCCAAGCCCAGGGACGCTGGGAGCCATTGAACGAAGCTGTAAGCTCTGTATATAATGGAAACCACTTCAAGCCAAGTGGTGCAGCAGCACCCCCAGCACCCCTAGTTCTAGCACCTATGCCCAAACTTCAACCTTTGGATCCAAATCTAAACTTTTCCATAACCTTGGAGTGATCAGAGCCTGGGTTTTGGTTCAAACTCATGCCTAGAATATTAATACTATGTCATTTTAAATCTCAACTCCAAAAAGCCCTGCCTAGACCTGTGTGAAATTCCATAGCTGGCTCAGAGGAATTAATGGGAACGTTTTCATTTTTCAGTTTTTTAATGGGTTCATCCTCCTGAGTTTGCTTTGAGTTTCAAGGTCTAACAAACCCCCAAATGCCAAATGAAACTCAGTTGAACCTATTAATTTCACATGGGTTTATGCAGAATCATAATCTGGTCCAGATTTGTTTAAAAGGGTGATGAACCAGGGCTGAATTCCAAATATGAAGTGAAACCCCAGCCAGGTGAGTTTTGCATCATTTCTGGTTTCATTATGAAAGTTCCACACATCCTTCGTGTTATCTCCTTCACTTCGTTGAGATCTTCCTGTGGTCATGTAGCAATACAGCATGATGTATCACAGTGAATACATGCTAACAAGCACTTACAACTGACTTGAAAGTCAGACTACTATTACAGTTTCACCTAAAATGCTGCAGGTGGTAAAGTGATATGTACCACAGTGTGAGAGAACCTACACCCATTTCTTAAAACAATAAATCAAGAGCATACCCCACCCCAAATTTTGGATACTATAATGATGTGCTATTAAAAGTCACTGACGTAGGAGAAACACTCTATAGAAAGGGTGGATACAAGCAGGTAACCACCCAGAAGATTATTAAAGAGGCATTGTGAGGCCAAAGCTGGAGAGAAACAGGCAAACAGTCACCTGTTGTTGGCACAGACCTTGAATGACTGACTTGGGGCTGTCTGCAGGCTGCATGTTCCTACCACTGTTCAGAGAAACAGGACTTCATGTACATTTTTGTGAATAAACAGATACAGTAAGAATGTACCCTGACTCTGTGTCTTTGATTGGTCATTCAAATGGAAAACACCATGCACAGCACCAAATTTTGGCTACTGGTTGGCCAGAGGGGCAATATTATTTTATGAACCAAACACCTTTGTCTTATTGTATGATCACTTGCTTAGATAATTACTCTGGTTTCCTAACTGGGCACAGTGACCTCTTTGGATGTTAAACTAACACTACATTGCAGCATGTGTTTATTCTACCATGCTGACTGGAAAGAGGTGGGAAGCTGGTGGTGAGGACGTAGAGTTCCAGCTTCTGTTCTGCAACCCAAGAATGAGATCTAAAATTATTTTATTGACACAGCACAAACACTTCATAGAGCATTCAACACTCGCGGCGATCCTCCTGGTGGTGGAAAAGCATTTTGGAGGGAAAGATTTATCTTTATTACTTGTGTTGCTATGGAACCTAGAGATCCAATGCAAGGATTGGGTGAGTTTATTCAGTACTTGAAATATTCAAGTGATAACCCAAGTGGACAAATCGGTCTATGGATAATTTATTAATTATCCACTGTTGGTGCTGGAGCTTCAAAATTGGCCATTCAGGTCAAAAGGGGGGTTGAAAACACACACATGCCCATGAATGCATGTGTTCAACTTAACTGTGCAGGCTAATGTGAAGCTTTTTGAGTGGTAAGGGTCTAAAACACAACTGAATTGAAGCAAATCCCTAGTGCTCATGAGATATTCAGTTTCCCCTCCCTCAAGGGTTTGACCTGCTTCACTGCTTACTACAACCTCCTTCTCCTCTGCAGCAGCATTGTCCCCATGCTTCTTATTGCGAGCTATTAACTTTGTCCTTTTGTGTCCCCAAGGATTGATCTGGATGCCCACACCTTGCTTCACACTGACACAGTTAATTTACATATAATACACACCAGACCCTCTTTTGGTGAATGCAACACTGCAAAGCCACAGAACAAGAGGAGAACGCACATCGATCACAACAGAAATAGCAGCAACTCAGACAAAAGCAAAACAGAAAGGGAATCTGAAGCCTTTCCTCTCTCTGCCATTATGCAGAGAGGTCACCAGGTCATACTGGCTGTGCTGTGACGCTACATGTCCCTTGTTGACAGCACTGCAGTGCTAATTCTTCCACATTCTCCTTGATTCTGGTTTTCCTCTTCCATGCCAGCCAGTCTTGTCTTCCTGCCATCACAGATTTGGGGTTTTTTGATCCAGTAAGGTAGCAAATGTGGCAATGACTGGGCAGTCCCATTCTCTAACCCTCATTCACATTCTTTAACAATGACTTTGCAAGTAGCTGTATTGAATTCAATGGGGCTACTTGTAGGAGTCAGAGCTATTCAGCTTATGGGTTAGAAGGATCAGAGGCTGGTGCCCTCTGGATGTTACTACTATACAATCTGGCCCTATATTGGCTCATCTTAAATAAAAGCACATTCTCAGATACCTGTTATTTGAGAGTCCAAACTTCTCTCAGAGAAAATCCCCTTCCTTCTGCAGGAATCTCTGTTGTTAAAACATCTTCCCTTAATGGCTTCAATCTCAAAGTTTTATCTGAAAACAATTTTGGAGAAGGGAATTACTTTTATTGCCAAGATCAGCCCACTCCTGCTGCCTTGATGATTCCAACTCTGCTCTCTCACAAAGAGAGAAATATCTCCTACCCCACTGCCAGAGCACCAGAGCAATCTGGAGCTATTTGGCTATGTTTTTATGTTTCTTCCTGTGGTAGGACAATCAGCTAACTGGATCTGTGTGAAGCTAGAGAGCCCTGCAGCAGTGCTTCCCAACCTTTGGCACTCCTACACCACTGTCTGTGACTGATCCACACCTGCCCCTCTCGACTGTGTCTCCTGATACTTCTTTGTCAGAGTGATGGATGGGTAGCTGTGTGTCCTCACCCACAGTGCTACCATGTGCCCATTCTCTGCTGCCATAATAGGTTATTCTTTCTCTTTCTTGCCTCAGAATGCCTCTTGTTTGCACTTTTTCCTTCTTTTTTGCTCCTGCCAAAGGCGACGCGGGGGGCCTGGGCTGTATGTACTCTCTAAGCTGAGGGCTGAAAGAACAGGGGAGAGAAGTTTGCATGTGCAGCTCTGTGTGCATAAACTGTTCCTGTGGCTGGCTGTTTTAAGAGTGACTAGGGGAGGAGGAAAGGAAGCCATAGATCTTTCAGGGAGCTGCCAATGCTTTATCTGCAGCTATCAGAGCTGGTTTGCAGTGAGTGACAGGGTAAAGCCAAGATCAGGCAGAGCTCTTTGCCTCCACAGCTCTGTGGAGACGTCTGTGTCTCACAGGTTGGAAAACACTGCCCACGAACATTCCTTCATGACAATGTTGCAGACTTGTTTGACACCAAGCATTGTTAGAATAAATCAAGACTAAAACAGGAGCCAGGCTTCTCTAGGGACTTGAAGGCCGGGAAGCTGTGTGTGTGTGTGTATGAGGGGAATATGAACTAGGGTTACCATATTTTGAACCTCCAAAAGGAGGACACTCCACAGGGCCCCGGCTCCGCCCCAGCCCCACCCACGCCCACACCCCAACTCCGCCCCTTCCCCAAAGTCCCCGCCCCAACTCCGCCCCCTCCCCTGCTTCCCGCGAACATTTGATTCGCGGGAAGCCTGAAGCAAGTAAGGGGGGTGTGGGGGGAGGAGGCGTGGCCCAGTCTGGCCCCCCCGGCGTCTCCAGCCTGGGTCGGCTCGGGCTCTGGGGTGCCGGCCCGGGGCCTGGCCCCCGGCCGAGCACCCCCGGCCCGCCCAGCACTGCCGGTCCCCGGCCCGGCCCCCGGCCCCCCGGCCGAGCACCCCCGGCCCGCCCAGCACGGCCGGTCCCCGGCCCGGCCCCCGGCACCACACCGCCGGCCTGGCCCCCAGCCCGGCACCGCACCGCCGGCCCGGCCCCCGAGCCCCCGGCCCGGCACCGCACCGCTGGCCCGGCCCCCGAGCCCCCGGCCCCCGAGCCCCTGGCCCGGCACCGCACCGCCGGCCCGGCCCCCGAGCCCCCGGCCCGGCACCAAACCGCCGGCCCCCGAGCCTCCGGCTCGGCACCGCCGGCCCCCGAGCCCCTGGCTCGGCACCGCCGACCGCCGGCCCGGCCCCCGGCCCAGCACCGCCGGCCCCGCATGTCCCGATTTTCCCGGACATGTCCGGCTTTTTGGGATTTCCCCCCGG
This sequence comes from Emys orbicularis, assembly GCF_028017835.1. Classification (NCBI taxonomy): domain Eukaryota; kingdom Metazoa; phylum Chordata; order Testudines; family Emydidae; genus Emys; species Emys orbicularis. Next base: position 25,370,330 of record NC_088683.1, on the reverse strand, counting down.
ACGGGGATTTGGAGCCCCAAAAGCCGGACATGTCCGGGAAAATCCGGACGTATGGTAACCCTATATGAACCTTTGTCTCTCACCCCCAAGATAACAATCAGCTGGAAACTCTTAAGTCCAAATTCTGGGAGTTTCCAGTCCCTTACTTAGAAATACCACACGGGGGGCGGGGGTGTCATTTGGCTCATGGAAAAGAAGTAGGAACATTTTGCAAGGAAGATACTAGGGCTGGGGCTCAGAAGCCCAGGTTACACGTCCTAGCACAGATTTCCATGTGACTAGGCAAGTCACTTAATAGCTCTTTGCATCAGCGTTCCATCTGTAAAACTGAGGTAATGTTTCTTTCTTTTCTATTTCTCTTTTCAGCTTTACAGGGCAGGGACTACTTAAGTGTCTGTACAGCTCCGAGCACAATGGGGCCCAATCTTGACTGAGGTTTCTAGGTGGTGCCATAATAGAAATGTGTTGTATGCAGGGGTCAAAGAAGTTTAAAGTTTAAGGTGGAGTTACAGGATAAACCCTAGTGTCCTTGGCTGTGTCTGTTCCAGTTCACCTAGTTGGTGTAGGGAGAAAAAACAGCTCAGACAATGAATCATCAGTACTATAGAAGCATGAGTGTGACCTGGAGTTACTACTTTGTTTGTTTGTTTTTGGTTTTATTAAATATGCACTTGAGGACACACTGTGGTAATTTGTGTTTGGGGTTTCTGTAGAAATAACAAATTGCTACTGTTAGCAGGAGGTAAATGTTGTACACAATAACAAGGCTGTCACACTTCATTTAGCATGGCATTCAGAAATGCCACCTACAGGATGGTAAGGGAAGTGAATTCCAGGGGAGTGAATGGATGAAGGGGAGGTGGTAGGGGGTAAGACAGATCTACAAGGAAAAGAACAAGAACTGGATAACAGGTAGGGTAGAATAGGGAGCATAGGAAGGGGCTCTGGCCTTGTCTTTGATAGGAAAAAGGATGCATTTTTAACACATTAGCTAACACGTGTACATCCTAGTGTAGACAAGGCAAGTTGTAGTTATGACATGTATTTGCTGTCAAAGTAACCCTGGGGGGAGCTTAGGATTTACCTTGATCAGCTAATATGTGGTAAGACTGCAATTTGCCTTCCCTACGCAAGTATGGTAGCTAACATTAGAATTATACCCTTTTTCTTAGTATAGGGTTGGCCTAAAAGTCCATTCCTGTGAAGTACTGAGTTTCCTTGATTCCCACTGAAGTCAATGAGGACATTCAGCACCTTGGACTGGGCCCTGTGCATTGACTCCCTGGCTCACCTCTTGTCTTTGTTACTGGTATTAGATAATACCTCATTTACCCAATTTCCCAGATTGAGGCGGTCCTCAGCACTTTTTTTTTTCTGTATAGGATGAGAAAAGAGAGGGCCAATGGGGATCGGCTCTGAATACAGTCACTCTATTTCTCTCCTGCTGTTAGCATGGATGAGAAATGCCAGTGTAAAGAATTCTCATTTAGATGGAAATCAGTTTCTTTCTAAAAACATGATAGCCCCACCAAAATGCTTCCAATGTAATGGAGAGTGCTATCTGCCAGTAATTGCTTTAGATCAGCCACAACAATGAACTGATACAGAAGATGGCAGGGCAATTAACATTAAATTAACAGTCAGGAAGTGGGGCTAAAAATAACTTTCATTTTATGAGAAACAAGGTGGATGGCATAATATCTCTTGGGCCAACTTCTCTTGGTGAAAGAGACAAGCTACACAGAGCTTTTCTTCAGGCCTGGGAAAGGTAATCAGAGTGTTGCAGCTAAATAAAAGGTGGGACAAATTGTTAAGCATAAGGAGTTAACACATGTTGCAAGAGACCCTTCAAGATTAAGTGGGCAATTAACACCTCTGCAGTCATAGGACAAAGTAGGGTTACTGGGTTACAGACTGTTGCAATGAGGTTTAAAGCCAGTGTCTCTATTGAGATTTTTAGTGTCTGGCAAAGATATGAATTTAAACTCCGGGGCTTGTTTTTTGAAGGTGTTGTTCAGGGTTTCCTTTGAGGATGAGGACCAAGAGGTCAAATATGCAGTGATTGTTTTGTGAAAAGTGTTCACTCATGGGCTATATGGTGAGTCTTTGTCTTTTATCATTTTCTGTTTGAGTTCATGTGAGAGCATAGTGATTGTCTGGTTTCACCAGCATAGTTGTTGTTGGGGCATTTGATACACTAGGTGAGGAACTCTACATGTTGTGATAGGCATGTGTAGGACCTGTGGATCTTGAAAGGTCCTTCATTTTATAAACTTTGCTCATTACAATACTTGCAGAATGCTTTTTAATGTTGGCTAATTAGATAAGGCTGAAAAACCTCACCATTAACTAAAGAAGTGGATTCTTGGTGCTTACCCTGTTACTCAGAGTAAACTGTCTATCTCTGGAGGGGCATGAGCAAGGAATCCTCTACCCAAGCTATAGAGTTACTCAGTTTAACACTACATTTCTCATGAAACACCATGGTAAACAGGGCCGGCTCCAGGGTTTTTGCCGCCCCAAGCAGCAAAAAAATAAATAAATAAAAAGCCACGATCGCGATCTGCTCTACCACCGCCGCTTCAGTTTTCGGCGGCAATTCGGCGGCTGGTCCTTCACTCCGAGAGGGACTGAGGGACCCGCCGCCGAATTGCCGCCGAAGAGCCGGACGTGCCGCCCTTCTCCGTTGGCCCCCCCAAGCACCTGCTTGCTGGGCTGGTGCCTGGAGCTGGCCCTGATGGTAAAGAACTCCCAGGATGCACAACAATGGCTTAGACAGAGGGAAGACTATGGTGCATCATGGAAGATGTAGTCTGGCCACGGAGCTTGGTCCACCGATGAGAATGGGAGTATGGGGCACCTGAACTACACCCGCCTTAAGGTACTGTTGGTGCATTTCCATACAAAAATTGTTTGGAGTATTTTTTGGACAAAAGTTTTTGGTTTTTGATTTTTTTCACTAAAAGTCAAAATTTCCCTTGGAAAAACAATCCATTTTCTGACCAGCTCTGTCATCATGGACTCAACATATCATTGTGCAGGTGTCAGAAAACCTCAGATCTTTCTTACGTCATTTCCATCTGATTTTACTATCTTGAGAGAAATCTTTTAGAAGGTTTTAAAGAATGCCTTGAAATATGGAATACAGGTGATTATTTTACTAGCAAAGAAATCCATATTTAAAAAAACAGAATCTTGCTAGAGCTTTTAGCCTGAGAGGTAAATAAAGATCTGCATTGCATTTGCCTGTTTGCAAAACTATTAGCAGAGCTTTACAATACATTTCCCTCATTCACCCCATTATTAACATTTAGGGAGTGTAATCATACAGGAGTTCTTTAAACATTTATTCAGATTACTCCTATCACCTGAAACAGATCAATGAAAGGTAACAATTGCCACTAGCGTCTGCACATGAATCTGTTTGCTTTAAAGTGTCTATGGAAACAGGTGAGCAAACGCGAGAGAAACAGTCTCATTTTGGGGGGGGAAGAGGGGGTGTTGGTTTTTTGTTTTTATTTTTTAACACTTTTAAATAAGTAACTGTTAACAAGTCTCCTTCAAATTGCAAATATATAAAGTCTGTACCTGAACAGCAAACAATATCCAACAATCATCAATAAAAAAAATCACTTATTTTCCTCTTAGTTGAGCTTCGGTAATATTAAGCTTCTTTTATATAGCATGTGTGAATAAGAAAGTGTTTCTGATTCCCATTTGAATGTATTAAAGAAATCTGGGGGTGTATAACACATGCCAGTACTACCTCTGGTCTATTTAAAAACACTACTATTAGAGGATCTCATAGGCCAAATAACTCAGTAATCCAATTTTAGGTCTACCTCGGCATGTCTGTGATTCCTAATATTTTTGGGAAGCTTATGTCTTTTTAAATTTCAGGGTAATAAGTAGAAATGAGATGAGGAGGTCATGTTTTTGGTTCTCTTTTGGTAAAATCAAAGCCAGAATGTGGCTTAAATAGGAGTTCCTTTTGATGTGGCCCATCAAAGTTTAAGGGGAAAGGGGGTGATGGAGCTCCAACCTGAACTGGAACTTACTATTAGCTACAACATCACTCTGGTTCATATTGTGCCATTGATTATGAATTAGAGCACCCTGTTAAAATCTATGAACAGTTCTAATTCAAAATAGTTGGGTGAAAGGGCTCCATGGAATGAATCTGATTAACATGTAATCGGGAGTAATCATCTGAGTGCTGCACAATGATATTTTTTAAATGTGGCACTGTAGTAAGATCTAACTGTGCATTCTCATGATTGGCACAATACCTACGAGTAAGGTTACGATTATGTCATGTAGGATTCTGTGATTTCCAGAGACCTCTGTGACATTTTATGCCTCAGCACTGGTGGGACTGGAGCTGTCAGCTGGTGGGGGCAGCTCTCAGACATCATGGGTGGGGGGCCACGGAGCTGTCAGCCATCGCAGGTGGTAGGGGCACCCCGGAGCTCTGAGCTGCTGTGGGTGGTGGGGGCCACGGAGCTGTCAGCCGTTGCAGGCGGTAGGGGCACCCCGGAGCTCTGAGCTGCTGTGGGTGGTGGGGGCCACAGAGCTGTGAGCCATCGCAGGTGGTAGGGGCACCCCGGAGCTCTGAGCTGCTGTGGGTGGTGGGGGCCACGGAGCTGTCAGCCGTTGCAGGCGGTAGGGGCACCCCGGAGCTCTGAGCTCCTGTGGGTGGTGGGGGCCACAGAGCTGTGAGCCATCGCAGGTGGTAGGGGCACCCCGGAGTTCTGAGCTGCTGTGGGTGGTGGGGGCCACGGAGCTGTCAGCCGTTGCAGGCGGTAGGGGGAACCCCAGAGCTCTGAGCTGCCACAAGCGGTGGGGAAACCCTGAGTTCCGAGTTGCTGCGGGGGGCAGGGAGCCCCCACAGTTCTCAGCAGCTGCCCTCAGTGGTGGAGTGACCCCGGAGCTCGAAGCTGCCATGGCCGGCAGGGGGACCCCAGAACTCCAACACACCACAGGCTGCGGGTGTTGCCCCCCCCTCCTTGCAGTAGGGCTCAGGCTCTCATCCAGCCACGGGCTTCAGTCATCCCCCATCAGCCCTCCATCCCCATTTATTTTAGTACAAGTCAAAGATAGGTCAGGGGCTTCAGCGACTTTTTGTTTATTGCCTGCGACCTGCCCATGGCTTTTACTACTGTGACATTACCTATGAGGAATGTCCTGTAAAAATGTGTTTCCTTCATCACGTGAAGGGCTGACTGTGATTGAGCGGGGATGTGTTGGAGCGGGCAGTTCTGCAAAGCTGAGGTAAAAGGAGTTTGGAAAAACACTTTATGAAAGGAAGGAACTAATTGACAGAAGTTGAGAATATTTTTGACCAAATGTTTTTGAACAGAAAATACTAATTTGTCAAAAACAAAATTTTTGGAGAGACTGAGTCAGTTTTGATGGATTTTTTCAACTCAAAACTTTTTTAAAAAAATCAACATTGCTAAAACATTTAATTTTTTCACTTTTGAAATGAAAAACACCATTTTCCAGTTTCAAACAACTTTTGATTTAGAAACTTGATTCTAGTAAAAAAAAAAAATATGGTTGACTTAAAACAGTTTGATTTCTACAAAGTGATTTTTTTTTAGTGCGAAAATGTTCAATATTTTGACTCTTCCTAATTCAGAATTTTTTTTCACTATCTCAAAGTTTTGGAGGATTGGAAAACTGTTTCCCATCCAGCTCCACTAATTAACTCCACCATATTTCTTCTTACTCTTTGGAAGTGACAGAGTGTCCAACTCTGTATAACAACTATATGGTTTATAGCAGTGTAGATAATCATAGGACTGGAAAGGACCTCGAGAGGTCATCTAGTACAGTCCCCTACAATCATGGCAGGACTAAGTGTTCTCTAGACCAGAGGTGGGCTAACTATGGCCCGCGGGCCACATCTGGCCCACGGGACCGTCCTGCCCGGCCCTTGAGCTCCTGGCCAAGGATGCTAGCACCCGGCCCCTCCCCTGCTGTTCCCCCCTCCCCCGCAGCCACACCGCCATGCGGGCAGCGTGGCTTGTGCCCTGCCACCTCCCAGGCTTTCCAATAAGCCAGTCCTGCCGCTCTGAGCGGCATGGTAAGGGGACAGGAAATGGAGGGGTTGGATAAGGGGCAGGGGGTCCCGAGGGGCAGCCAGGGGATAGGGAGCGGTTGGATGAGGCGGAGGTTCTGGGGTGGGTGGTCAGGGGACGGGGAGCAGGGGGGGTTGGATAGGGGGTGGGCTCCCGGGGTGGCGGTTAGGGGACAAGGAGCAGGGGGGGTTGGATGGGTCGGTGGTTCTGAGGAGGGCAGTCAGGGGGTGGGAATTGGGAGGGGGCGGATAGGGGGCAGGGGCCAGGCTGTTTGGGGAGGCACAGCCTTCCCTACCCAGTCCTCCATACCGTTTCGCAACCCCGATGTGGCCCTCGGGCCAAAAAGTTTGCCCACCCCTGATCTAGACCATCCCCGACAGGGTTTTGTCTAACCTGCTCTTAAAAATCTCTAATGATGGAGATTCCAGAACCTCCCTAGGCAATTTATTCCAGTGCTTAACCACTCTGACAGTTAGGAATGTCCAACCTAAACCGCCCTTGCTGCAATTTAAGCCCATTGCTTCTTGTCCTATCCTCGGAGGCTAAGGAGAACAATTTTTCTCTCTCCTCCTTGTAACAACCTTTTAGGTAATTGAAAAGTGTTAGCATGTCCCCTCTTAGTCTTCTCTTCTCCAGACTAAACAAACCCATTTTTTTCAATCTTCCCTCACAGGTCATGTTTTCTAGACCTTTAACCATTTTTGTTGCTCTTCTCTGGACTTTCTCCAGTTTGTCTACATCTTCCCTGAAGTGTGGCGCCCAGAACTGGAAACATTACTCTGGTTGAGGCCTATTCAGCACAGAGTAAAGTGGAAGAATTACTTCTCATGTCTTGCTTACAACACTCCTGCTTATACATCCCTGAATGATGTTTGCTTTTTCTGCAACAGTGTTACACTGACTCATATTTAGCTTGTGATTCACTGTGACCCCCAGATCCCTTTCCATACTACTCCTTCCTAGGCAGTCATTTACCACTTTGTATGTGTGCAATTGATTGCTCCTTCCTAAGTGGAGTACTTTGCATTTGTCCTTCTTGAATTTCATCCTATTTACTTCAGACCATTTCTCCAGTTTGTCCAGATCATTTTGAATGTTAATTCTATCCTGCAAAGCACTTGCAACCGCTCCCAGCTTGGTATTGTCCGCAAACTTTATAAGTGTACTCTCTATGCCATTTTCTAAATCACTGAGGAAAATATTGAACAGAACCAGACCCAGAACCAATCCCTGCGGAACCCCACTCGTTATGTCGTTCCAGCATGACTGTGAACCACTGATAACTACTCTCTGGGAATGATTTTCCAACCAGTTATGCACCCACCTTGTAGTAGCTCCATATAGGTTGTATTTCCCTAGTTTGTTTATGAGAAGGTCATGCAAGACAGTATCATAAACCTTACTAAAGTCAAGATCTTTTTCTTAACATAGAGGGAAGAAAACTTTAGCATATGAAAGTCAGTGGAGCTACTCACATATGTAAATTCACTCATATGCTTAAGTATTTTCAGGATCAGGGCCTTAGCTATACGTCTAGATCATCTGGCTGTATCATATGAATCTCTAGTGGTCACATCTTTCTTACTCCTTACTTATATATGTCATGATCCGAAATAAAGCTCCTGTATCTGTCTGCCATAACCTGTTACATGACTTTAATATAGCCCTTTCTTGTTGTGATTCACATTGAATCAGCTAACACAAATATACAGACTTGTCTGGCATATTGTCTTGAAACCCAGTAAAGTCTAGATAATGACCACCCTCATCAACCAGAAGCTGGTTTTAAAATGTAACTTCTACCCCAAAACACATATTTAATAACTTTTTTGATGCGTCCCTTTGTCTTACTTTAGATAAGTCACGTTGTGTTATATCCATGTACAGTAAAGTGTCATACCTGGCGTAACCTGATGTGACATATCACAAAGCTGTATCTCAAGCAGGAAATTTCAAAGGACATGATTTTTCTGAAAGTTAGTGTCAAGACACCCCTTTTCTGACCACTCAGCCCATTGTACAAAGACTACCTTCACCATTTGGTGGTAATGATTTTCATCTACTGCTATTATGGGTGAGATTCAAACAAGAGTCCTCCACCTCTGATTAACTCTTTTGAAATAAATTGGTTTGCATCTATAAGAAGGGTTTGTTCTGTTTTTTAAAAATGTTTTCATTCTCTGAATGGGAGCAATTGCAAGGTTTGTTTTTGTTTTTAAAGAGACACAGTTCCATGAAAACTTTGATACTGTCTACCTGAAAAAGATTCTGATTAGGTAAGAAATTAAAAGGGGGTGAGTATTGAACAAGAGGTGCTTGTTAGTCATTCGTCACAGGTCCAGTCATGTAGAAGACTTCTTCCTGGCATAGCTGACAGTAGAGCATGTAGATAGATCAATATAGGAATACAATATGGCTGGAAAGGTATGAGGAAGAATTAAGGAACCTACTACGTAGGCTGATTAGTTAAATAATCCTAAATCAATGAAAACAAAATTTGCACCTGCCAAGCCCTTTGTCCTAATTGAAACTTCATTCCAGCAATTACTGCATATTTCTAGACCTTACAGTAACAGCGATTCAGATCTGAAAGGATTTTTTTTAATGTCTAGACACTTATATGTATAGGAAACATTTTCATAGGATTTAAACTTTTAATATCCATTTGTTGTGGTTAAATATAATTTATTTTTGTTTTAAAAATATGAAGGCTGTCAGAATGGTAAATTAACCATAGTCAAGCAGCTGATTAAAATAATGGGACGTTGTCATCATATAGTAGTGGTTCTTCTCTTTGCTCCATATTTCCCAGGGTAAGGATTATACCCCTGTAGCAGAAAGGGGCACAGAGAAAGGGGAATATCTCTTGCTCAGAAGAGCCAATGAATATACATAATCCACCATTAACAGGCTACATGAAATATGCAATACTCTTCTTCTTCAGATGAAATAGCTTCTATATTTATCCACATATTTTAGTCTTTTACCATTTCCTGGTTAACTCAGTGCTCATAAAAGGTGTAAGACTGACAGCACAAGAATGTGAAGTCCTCTGCTTGTTTCTTGAAAAAGGAGAGGATAAGCAGCATGGTCCTGATTCTCCTTTCATTTTATAATGGTTTGGCAGTGGTGTTACTCACTGACTTTATTGTGTTATCCCTGATTTACAACAGTAAAAGTGAAAATAGAATCAGGTGCCTATTCTCTATATTATAGCAGCAATGTGCCTCAAGCCTGAATGGGAGGTTAGCATGAGAGGTGAGAGGGTAATCCCAGTCTATATAGCCATCCAATCCTTGGATTCTCTGCTAAAACTTCCATTTGGTGCCACTATGCTCACGGTTTTGTAATCTGCCCCCAGCAGGAAATGAACTGAGACCAATACTAGACTCCGCAGAGGTCAACGAACAGGAGGCAGATGGTAAAAACTTTTGGTTACCTATGCTAGAAGTGTAATTGGTGTTCCAGTGATAGAAGGGTAATGTGGGTCTCCAGCCAGCTAGCACATATAGGGCCAGACTTGCCAGGTGGGTTGCGTGCAGCAGAAAATTATAGCCTGCCACACATCCTCCTGGTCAACTTGGTATTATCTTGCCTTTCCTGTCAAGACTCCTGGAGTAGAGGATTCATCCATAGGCGCCTACTCTGGGGCTCAAGCACTCATGGGGAAAAAAATAGGGGGTGCTCAGCACCCACCAGCCACACTGGTTCCGGCCATGGGGCTGGCTGCCGATCAGCCATTCGGTGGGCAGGAAGCACTCGGGGGAGGTGGAGCGGAGAGAAGGAAGCGGCGGGTGGGCAGAGGGGCCTCGGGGGCGGAGTGGGGCAGGAAGAGGCGGAGTGAAGGCAGGGCTTTGGGGAATGGGCGAGGTGGGGCCTCAGGGCAGAGCAGGGCTGGAGCACCCACCAGGAAAAATACAAGTCAACGCCTGTGGATTCATCTGCCAGCAACACTTGTCAGAGCAAGACTCAGCCTTTTGTTAATGTCCCGCATTCATATTTTAGATACAAATTTATTCCCAGTGACACCAAAAAGGTAAAAATGCAATTGTGAGGAGGTCTGGATTGTTCATTTTGTAGATTCTTGCATAGGCCATGACAGCTTCAATGAAAGCAAAGTGTCCAAGGGGTGGGGCTGTGGATCAAGGCCAAAAGTAATGAACTCCAAGTGACCCCTATGGATATGTAAAGGGAAGCAGATGGAGAGTTTCAATACATTCTGAATGATGAGGAATAGGCTATTTTTTAAATATATTGCAAAAATCTGGACTGAAAACTCAACAAGCAGATAAATGACCAGCCTGGATCATCTGTCGCCAGAGTCATTAAAAATTGTTAGGCCTCCCATTAAGGAGCAAAGCATTGTTGCAGACCGGTAGAGGCTCTCCAAAGAAACAGCACAGTTTAGAATGGGCCACACGACTTACAGCTTATCTGAGCTTGAAAGAAGACTCAACATGCAAGATGCACTTAAACAGAATTTTCCTGCCCGACGGCCTCTTTGACTTCATCATCCCAGTTGCTCCTGCAGCCTCTGGGACTCTTCCATCTGTTCTAGCTGCTGTGGTCCAGTTAACATTGTACCGTTGATGGGATTTTGGTGGGGGAGAATTTAGCAGCTTGTAGAGTGCAGCTTTAAGTGATCTTTCTAACTTGATTGTAAGGCCATTCATGGAGCTATTAACTTTAGAATGGGCTTCCTTCATTATATGTAATAAAAAAGTAAATGTTCACCCTTGTCAGTGGTTTATTATTGTCTGTCGGTGAATTGCACTGTCATATGGCTAATGAATACGGCAGCCGCAGCCTGTGAATTGTAAGGAGCTGCCACAGTAATGGAAGCAACATTAACCAGGTTTTTATATATATAATATATAAACTACTTTTTGGATCCCTTTTAATCATGATCTCTCTGTTCTGTCGCTGTGAAAAAAAACAGTGACATTATCCAGCTCTCCCAACTGCTACTTGGGAAGAAATTTGCTTTAGTGTCATTACATGAACTGAAACGTCTCTGTGAAATAATGTGTAAATAACAATATTTTTTAAAAAGGTTACAACTCTTCTCTTCTCATTTCTATTAGAGATGGGCCTAAGGCACCTAGTTCAGATGTGAATCTGACCTTCCCAATGATGTACATATGTGGCATTTTGGTTTGGCTCATTATAGAAAGAGGGTCCAGGTGCAAAAGTCAGGTCTGGATCTGTCCTTCCTCAAAGTTTGGCAGTAGTCGGAGTATATTATTATAGAGGCAATCCAGACTGTAAAAATACAATTCCTGCTCATTACTCTAACCTGTATGTGATGGGGTATACCAGGCATTCACTGCTCCCTGCTGGAGGTCTCATTGTGTTGGTCCATCCCATGATCAGAAGGTGCCCTGCTGGAAGGGAAAAGCATTGAGTTCAGACCTCCAGGGGCTGCCTAGAAAGGCCTCTCATGATAAACTGCTGGCAGAACCCAAGAGTTGGTCCTCTGGCACCTCACTAATTACAGTTGCTTAAATGGTCTTCCCATAACTGACATTGTGTGCTTTAACAACACGTTAAACTGTCCCTTCAGTTCTATGATATTTTAATGTATACATTCAAAGGCCTTCCCTGTGATCTGAGTTTGATTCTATCTCATTTATATTGATGATACTGTTTAGCCAGCACAATCTCTCTCATTTGGACTGCCCAAGTAACGTATTAACATTGTGTCCCATACATATCATGAATATCATTTCAAAGATACATAGGGAGAGATAGGGCAGCTGTATTTCTGCACTAAACTGCCTATTGACTGAAGAGTGAAATCCTTAGGGCCAGTTATGGTTGCAGTTTACACCAAAGTCAATGAGTTACTCCAGGTTTACACTAAATGAGAGCAGAATGGGACCCATTGGATCTGATTCTGCTCTCAAACCATTCTGGGTTGGTTACTCCCCAGTTGACACTGCTGTAAACAGAGTTGATTGGAAAATAGAAAACATTTGCTGATGGATGTGTTCCTTTTATGCAAAGTCTCATTTTGACAGAAGTTTTCTGAGCAGCTGTAGGTTCAAATAAGAGTGAAAAAAGGTCCTTTGTCTTTCATTTGCAGTCCTAGGAGACGATTCTGATCTCACACTGGTATAAATGAGGATTAATTTCACTGAAGTCAATGGCATAAGTGAGATTGGAAACAGTCCCATTATCCTGGGAACAGAGACTAGTGCTTTGATAGGAGCTTGGGGTCAGCCCACACAGGTTTATTATATCATAATAAAAATGTCCATATGTCATCTGGGTCTTGAGGAGGAAACACAAATGTGAAAAACCAGAAGAACAAAAATACAGGCTGCTTAGTGCATTCCCTAAATCTGGAGGAGGTTATGACGACAAAAAACCTTCACATGCCAAGTAAATGAGCTAGGGAAATCCTGTTGCTCTGCAGGGAATAGCTTTAATTGAAGAACCACATTCCTTGCCTCTCAGATAAATAAATCATCTTGCTGGCATTTGGTGGGTGTCCTTTTTTCTAGTCTGACATCTATGAAAATCCAGAGTGATGTAGGGAAGGTTAATAATAACACAGTGGAGGTAACTGTTGTGTTAACACATTCTCTAACTTTGTATCGAAGATACATGTGGGGATATTTGCTGGGGAAGGGACTTTTGTTTCATGCCTAACTGACCTAGAGTACGTGTGTGTACAGATGATTAAAGCACAAGCTGGTGCCTCATAAAATGAAATCATACATAAAACTGATGGAAAAAAACATCGTAGATGATTAATCCCAAATGTATTATGAAGGGATATAGCAGAAAACATGGCCCTGCTAGGAATGAACCACATTACCTTAAATTAAGAACACTGCTAATATTAGTTAACAATATATTCATTATTACTGCTGTATTTAAAGGGGAGTAAATCTCCAGTGATAGGTAGCAAACCAGTGCAGAAGAAATCAACCATGCTAGCTTAGGTAAGAGTATCCAAATGACATGGTCTGTACTGCATAGCAGATTTCTCTTTAAAAGGAAGTTAAGCACTGTGATGGTTTGGTGGACTTGGCGCTGTAGCACGTTGATGTAATGAGTTTTCTGTTCATGCCCTTATGGTAATCTTTACTGGATTCTTGCATCATACTTCTTGTTGCAAGAGGGTGGGGGGTGGCTGGCATCTTGGTGTCTGCTTCTGAATGGTACAGTCATTCAGGATAATCAACGACTGATTGAGACTCGCCCTGGCAGACCTATCAGATGGCTTCAGCCTAGATAAAATCGGTTCAAGTCTAGACTCCAGGTCAGTGTTAACCAAGCAAAGGAGCTTGATCACTGAGGAGGGACTTTGAGGCTGATCAAGAGGGTCGCGTGACAGAAATGACTGGAAGGTATAAAAGGAGCAGGTCTGCTCTGAGCAGCTCTCTCTCACTGACCAGAACAGGATGAGAACACTGAGCTGGAGGAGTCTGGTCCATGAGAGGGGACCTGGAGACCTCTGAAGGTGCTGACCAAATCCCAAAGAACACTCAGGAGTGGTGAGGAAACTGAGGCAGGGAATTGCACTCAGGTTTCTTATTTTGCATAGCCCTGTATAGCTCTTGTGCTCTCTCAGTAAAGTGATGGGTTTAGAATTCTTTTTGCAAAGTCCTGTGTGTTCTTACTTCAACTATCACATCTCCCTGCAGGGTAAACTGTAAACCTGTAAACCTGGCGCTCTGGGGCAGCTGTGATTCAATGACTAGGGTGTCTTTGAGGGGAGAGTCAGCACTAGTCCTAGGGGCACAGGGCAGCTGGATCACTGGGTCCCAATCCCTGGAAGTAGTAACATACAGAGTCGGTGCCAGGAAAATGTGCCCGAGAGGCCAGAGCCAGAGACTGTGGCTGAAATCTGCCAAGATCCAGGGGATGTATTTTACGCCACAGCCATCTGGCAGCAGCCACTTCTCAGCCACCATGTCCTCGAACTTGTCCGTGTTGAACTTGGTGAAGCCCCATTTCTTGGAGATGTGGATCTTCTGGCGCGCGGGGAACTTGAACTTGGCTCTGCGCAGGGCCTCCACCACGTGCTCCTTGTTCTGGGCCTTGGTGTGGATGGACATGATGACCTGGCCGATGTGCACCCGAGCCACGGTGCCCTGGGGCTTGCCGAAGGTGCCACGCATCCCCGTCTGCAGCCTGTCGGCGCCGGCGCAGGACAACATCTTGTTGATGCGGATGACGTGAAAGGGGTGCAGGCGCACGCGGATGTGGAAGCCGTCCTTCCCGCAGCTCTTCACCATGTACTTGTTGGCACAGATCCGGGCAGCCTCCAGCGCTTCGGAGGAGAGCTGCTCATATTCATCCGACACCATGTGGCCGCACAGGGGGAACTCATCCACCTTGGCCTTCTTCCGGCCCAGGTCGAAGATGCGGATCTTGGCATCGGGGACGCCCCTGCAGAAGCGGGACTTGGGGTACGGCTTGTTCTTGCAGTACCGGTAGCAGCGCGCGGGGCGGCGGCCCATGGCGGCTCCGGGGCAGGGTCTGGAGATCCAGGGGAGCTAAGTAGTATGCATTATCCAGGGTGTTGATCCAATCACAGGAGCCTGGGTGAACTCTACCAGTGAAGTTAGTGAACAGTGATCCAGAACCAGGGAGCTAGGGTTAACATCATGGTATGCCTCCTTTTAAACACAAAACCTGTGACTTTGCCCTCCCCCCATCCCCCAATACTTAGCAAAACTGGCTTTGATGCCTTAAAAAAATCATAAATTCTTATGCTGTGAAGAGAAGGTATTCTTGTTGTTTCTTGTTTATATTACAGTAGCACCTGACATGGGCTGGATACTGTGCACAAATGTAGGCCTGTCCTGAGGCCCTGAGTCTAGTTAGACAAGCACCAGAGGAAGGGTGTGGGTGCAAAATATACAAACAACTTCTTTTAAAAAAAATATGTCCTGTCCTCAGCTAGCCCCAGCTCCATAATATTATATTATTTTCATTCCCTGCTTCTCCTTTATGAGTACGACACTGCATGTGAAATTCTACAGTACCGCAACATGCCCATGCCAGTGAGCATACTGCACTCTATCATGGGATGTAGCAGCAGACAGGTCTGGCTGCCTGCTGATGGTCCCCCTGGGTGGTGGTTGACTTTGTAGTGCCCCTAACACAGGGCTGTGTCATACAAGGCACAATGGAGCCTTCAGTGGTTTATGATTAACAATGCTACATTATTAAGCTTCTCCCCACCAAATATGCAAAGTATGCGAAGGAGCAATTATTGAGGCTTACCCCTAGCTTGGCTTTTGTCATAAGAGTGGAATCTTAGTGTTTTGCTGCAATACCAATATCCAGACAAAATTCTGTTCTCAGTTAACAGATGTAATCCTTCTGCTGGGTGCCAGCAGTTACAGCGGGGTTCAAATAGCTAGGGATCCCTCTTAAACGTGACAAACAACATCAGACGCCACTCACAATTGCTGGGATCACTAAATCTCTTCCAGGTCCTTAATAGGCAATACTTCCCCATGCACAAGCACTGAGGCTGTGTAAATAAGAAAAGCTTTATTGGGGAACAGGGAACACAGCTTCAATTTAGGAATACACAACAATGTTCCTATAGGAATGACAAATAAAACACCCCCCTCCCCTCCCCATGGTAACTTTGGCAGTAGTCCATTAATTCCGTTCCCTACCCACTCGTGTGAATGTCCAATAGGAATGTCCCTTGACTGCATCACTTCCCCCCTCCCCATCTGCTAAATCTCACTCACTGTTTGATGTCAGTGGATAATGTAGTTGCAAAGTCCTGAACTGCATTCTTGTCCCTTGGGAAATGCTGCCTGATCTTGTCTTGAGGCTCCACCACTTAATCACCACGTTTACCACCTGAAAGAAGATGACCACCTAACCAAACTATAGCAATTTCAGCTTCATTGAGATGCTGGTAACAGGGGCCTCACCAGAATTCATTCAGCTCTGCTGTTGTTCTCTGCATGTCCTCCCAATGGCACAGGATCCTCAGTGAAGGGGCAAGACTATCCTTGAACAGAGCAGCAAAGGGACCCCATCCATCCTCTGGCAACTGCACAGAGAAGGAATTCTGAAGGACACTAGGCCTCAAGCAGGACCAAGGAGTAAATGGAGCCCGTCTTAGCCAGAAGTACAGTGGTCATTTCTGAAGTGCAAAGCTCTAGGGCCAGAAGTGTCCAAGTCTGCTTAAGCCTCTGATGAGCCCCATCAGTAAAACTCTGCTGGGGTGTCTAGCTCTAGCTAGGCATCAGAGCAGCCACTGTCACAATAAAATAAGGGGCAGTGAGAGAAATGAAGACGAGAGGCCCGGTGGAAAGCTGGATTAGCTGCGTGTTTAGAATCACAAAACTAGGACAAATCTCCCTTAGTAATTATATGAAAAATGGATGCAGTCTGGAAGGGTTTTTATGCCAACTCCTGTCCTCAGTCTTTCCTCTTTGTCCTGTTACTATTTAAAGAAGAAGAAAAAAATAATATTTTCCCACATGGTTCACTCTTTGAAAAATATAGCAAGAAAATGAGCAAGCAATTTTTTTCTTTTTTCTTTTTGCTATTATTGATTATTTGTATGACAGAAGCACCTAGAGACCCCCATGGAGAGGTCCCTGTTGTGAGAGGGCCTGAAAAACACAGTAAGAGACAGACCCTGCCCCACCGAGTTTAAAACTAAATAGACAAGATAGAAAAGATGGTGGGAGAAAGAAAGGTTTCAGAGTGGTAGCTGTGTTAGTCCGTATCAGCAAAAACAACGAGGAATCCTTGTGGCATCTTAGAGACTAACACATTTATTTGGGCATAAGCCTTCGTGGGCTAGAACCCACTTCATCAGATGCATGAAGTGAAAAAGACAGGAGCAGGTATAAATACATGAAAGGATGGGGGTTGAGTTACCAAGTGTGAGGTCAGTCTACATTTATACCGCTCAGGCGAGGAGGTGGGTTGGAGGTGAGCTGGGGCAGGGGGGACGCGGGGAAAGCCGCCCGCAGTAACGGGGGGGGGCGCACAGGGGAACCGCTCCCCACCCCAGATCACCTCCACTCTGCCTCCTCCACTGAGCACAGAGTCCCCGCTCTAAGTCTCCTCCAATCAGCGCCGCAAGCCTGGGAGGGGAGGAGAATTAGAGCGGCGCCGGCGTGCTCAGTGGAGGAGGCGGAGCTGAGGTGAGCTGGGGCAGGCTCCCCAGCCGGGGTTAGCTGCCGCGGCGGGGGTCTCCCCAGGCGGGGTTAGCTGCCACAGAGGGAGGGGGGCTCCCCGGGCGGGGTTAGCTTCCGCAGGCGGGGGAGTCTCCCTGGGCGGGGTTAGCTGCTGTGGAGGTGGTGTCTCCCCGGGTGGGATTAGCTGCAGAGGGGGCGTAGCTGCTGTGCGGGGGGGGGGCTCCCCGGGCGGGGAAGGTGGCGGGCTCCCCGGGTGGGGGGCTTGGTTAGCTGCCGCGGGGGGGCGGGGTTTGCTGGGTGAGGGGGGGCGCAAGGGGGGGGAGTTTCCCCAGGCGGGGTTAGCTGCCGCAGCGGGGGTCTCCCCAGGTGGGGTTAGCTGCCGCAGAGGGGGGGCTCCCCGGGCAGGGTTAGCTTCCGCGGGGGGGGTCTCCCTGGGCGGGGTTAGCTGCTGCAGGGGGGGGGGTCTTCCCGGGCGGGGTTAGCTGCAGGGGGGGGTAGCTGCTGCATGGGGGGGTTCCCCGGGCAGGGGGGGTGGCGGGCTCCCCGGGTGGGGGGCTGGGTTAGCTGCCGCGGGGGGCGGGGTTAGCTGGGTGAGGGGGGGGGGGCGCAAGGTGGAAGTTCCGCCTAGGGCGCAAAACTTCTTTGCACCGGCCCCGCACCTGTTGTGCACGCCTATAAAGCGGAGGGGAACCCTTCCTCAAGATTGGGTACTGTGTGAGGGCCTGCTCTTCAGTGTCAGTTTGCCTGATCTGTGTAGTTCAACTGGAAAAGTTATTCTTCACTTCCTGTCCTAAACTGCTGGGTATTGCTTCTGTGTGCAATAAAATGGCCAGTGGGCTCCACCCTAGAGGTGGCAGTTCAGATTAGCTATTCCTAAATCTCTTCAGGCTGAAAGCAGGTATATAAATGTAAGCTGGTTATCCCTAACTAATCTCACACACTATCCCTTTCAAGTCTTTAAAAATCAATCATAATTTCACAAAGCTTGATTAAAATAAAGCATTGTCTTCTTTTAAAATATTTGGTCTCCTATCTGATTTTTAAAAAAATCTATCAGTTAAAAAAAAACCAAATAGACTCTGCTTTCCCCAGATAAAATGCACTATGTTCAGGGTTTTTATAGCCCCTATCTGACAGGCTTCTATTAATCTTAAATTAGAGCAAATTTGGGACCTATAAAACTTTAAAGTGTGTAATATATTTAAGAAATACAGTTTGTGAGATCTGTTTTTTTTAAGCAGTATTTGTAAGCACAAGATCATTCTATCCATGCACATCACTCCTTCACTCCCTCTGGTACTCGCAACAAAATACACCAGGAAGAATCAAAAGAAGCATGTGAATAGCAAACAGTGATCTTGCTGTGAACTTTATTATTATGAGCTCTGTTGCACAGAAATATTACAGTTCCCTTTGCTTCCATTTCTGCACCTCAACAGTACCATTTATGTTATATGCTTTGGGATTGGACCAGAAGAAAAAACACAAGGTGAGTCAAGGAACTTCTTCAAGCCCCACAATTTGTTTTGCAAGGTGAGACTCTAGCAAATTACTGACTGCACTGCCAATGAAAATAGTGTAAGTAAACCCAAATCATAACAACACCATAATGGCTCTGGTGAGGATGGCTTCTAAAGATTGTAGAGAAGTCTTTTTCTTCTGTAATGTTTTAGTCTAGTGGCCAGAATATTGGGAAAGGTAGTCAAGACACACGTGTTTTATTCCTGGATCTGCCCAAAGAATTCTTTTGCAACCTACATGACTTGATTGATTGATTGATTGATTGGTGATCCCTCGATGCGAGGCTGATCTCTACCATGGATTTACATATGGGTCCTGAGATGACTCAGGAGTCTGATCCTGGAACTGCAAATCCACCCACAGTAGGTACAGACATTTTGTGGCAGGCCATCAGCCTGCTGGGAGAAAGTTATTTCTTTTTCCTTCCTCCTCTCTCTCTTTTCAGCTTCTCCTTGAAGGGGCCACTGCCTGATGGAGGATATGGCACCATTGGGGTCGGTTGGTGGCTTGCTCTTCCCAGCTTGTGATGTCCACATCAGTTTTCTTAAGATAAGTTTTCAGCGTGTCTTTGTAGTGTTTCTTCTGACCACCACGGGATCTCTGACCATGGGTGAGCTGAGAATAGAGGACTTGTTTTGGGAGGCAAGAGTCTGGCATCCGCACACAATGTTCAGCCCAGCATAGTGGATGCATGAGGATCATTGCTTCAATGCTGGTGATATTGGCTTCAGTGAAGGATGCTGGCGTTAGTGCGGCAATCTTGCCACTTGACGCGAAAGATCTTCCGGAGGCATCGCTGGTGATACCTCTCCAAACTCTTGAGGTGCTGTCGATAGGTCACCCAGGTTTTGCATCCATAGAGGAGTGTAGGAACAACAATTGTCTTATCGACCTGGATCCCGGTATCCTGCTGTAGGTCACAGTCCGTGAAAATGCATCGGAGCAATTTCCCAAAGGAAGCACTTGTGCATTGGATCTTGTGCTGGATCTCACTGTCAATTTTTGCATTTTGAGAAAGTTGGCTACCGAGGTAGCAAAAGTGCTCAACTGTCTCCAAAGTCTGACCCTTGATGGTGATTTTCTGGTGGGTCATGTCCAAGGTCTGAAGAAGGTTGATAGAGCACTTTAGTCTTCTTAATATTGAGTGAGAGTCCTAGGCTCCGGTAAGCTTGTGCAAGAAAATCCAGTATGGACTGAAGATCATTCTCAGTGTGTGCGAGGATGACACTATCATCAGCATACTGAAGATCAGTAATGGACACCCTGAAGACTTTAGATTTCAAGCGGAGATGTCAAAGATTAAAAAGCCATCCATCCATTCTATACTGAATGTCAACTCCATTGGGGAGGTGATCTTTAACAAGGACCAAAATGACTGCTAAATAGATGGAAAACTGGGTTGGGGCAACAACACATCCTTGCTTAACCCCAGTTTTGATGACGAAAGGTTCCGTCTCAAGGCCATTACACAGAACCATGGCAGTCACCTGATCATGGAGAAGCCTTAGGACCTTAATAAATTTTGGAGGGCGCCAAATCAGGCCAGCACCTTCCACAGGGTTTCGCGATTGACAGAGTCAAAGGTCTTTGTCAAATCGATGAAAGCCGTGTACAGGTCCTGAATTTGCTCCCGATATTTTTCCTGGATTTGGCATGCAACGAAGATCATGTCGGTTGTCCCGCGGGATGGTCTAAAACTGCACTGAGATTCCGGCAATATTTCCTCAGCAAGGGGAAATAATCGGTTTAAGAGGATAGATGAATTAATGGAGGTTTGTACAGCACTTTGAAATCCCTGGATGATAGACACTAGGTAAGCGGAGACACTAGGCAGACAAGAGATCTACCACTATGTTCCATTTTAAAATCAAAATATCTCAAGGTGAGTTCTTTAGCATTTGGGTACCAGTCTAGAACAGATTTCCAAAGAAGATCAGCAACAGACCAGCATTTGTCCTCTTCGGTACTAGACTTTTCTTCTCTTCTGCTCTGGTTCTTTGGAAGGCTTCACTTTATGGCATCGTCTGAAGAGGCACTTAGTGATTTTCTTTGGGAATTTTTCTAGACTCTTGGGCCTGCTATTCAGAAAGTTCAGCCCTTATGGAAAAGTTTCATAGAAGTTAATAATGAGTAATAAACTCTCTATGGAATGTTTATCTCAAGAGAATTCAATAGGTTGGTTTAATGTTAGCATGCCTAATCACAACGGTTATCACTGGCCATCAAATTATGCATCTTTTTCTAAAGTACGGCAGCAGTATTTGACTCTATGACCTCCCATGGCAGTGAATTTCACAGGCAGCCTTCATGCTGTGTGCAGGAGGCTTGGAGCTAAATCCAGCTTTAATTCCCAAACCATCAAGCAACACTTAGCAATGTATTTCCTCTAACAAGAGGAATAATCCTGTTTCCATTAAAGTCAGTGGCAGGACTCCCATTTAATTCAAAAGGAGCAAGATTCAGTCTTGAATCATGTTGCAAATGACCATTACAGGAAAAGCAGTGATTTCTGCCAGGAAATTTAATCAGATTGATCATAACTGTGGCACATCTGTTGTTACTAGACTATTTACTAACACTGTACACTCTCACATTGTGATATAATGAGAGCATATTGCCAACTCTATGGGGAAGTTGACAGAAACAAAGAATTTGCAGGCTGAGCGAAGAGTTATGTACATTTCCTGTTGCACGGTTCTGTTTCATCTCTTCTTATTGCTACCAAGGATTGTGATCACAGTAGGTCAATAACACAAATAACACAAATAATCTAGCTCCATAGCTGCTCTAATTTTAGCATGATTTTAAATGAAACAAAAAGGAATTCCTGCTGTATTTCTAAATTTGCTGCTGTTTGTGCAGCATTTTCCAGTTTAAAGTGCTGCTTTACTTGGAGTCCCTATGCATGGGCTGCCACTTGATTAATTTTATTTCCACATCCATAACCATTCCTATCAGAAGTCATTACTCTATGAGCACAGAGTGTGACAGATATGACAATATCCTGCAGTATCCTGGACTAACCTTATTGAATTAAGTTTAAGTATTTTAGGAGTTCATTGTATTAAAAATGCAAGTGTTTATATACTATTGAGGAATTGTATCTCCATGGGGGCATGGCTGGAATCACAGCCCCCTAGGAACTCAGAACAGTGGCAGGTATTTATGCATGTTCACTCAGGTTGTATCACCTCCAGAGAGCTACCACCACCTGGAGGGAGGCTCACATATACTGGTTCAACTTGGATTCTGCAGGGACCAACAGACAAAGAAAGGAGTTTTGGTCAAGTAGCCTGAGTTAAAACTGCCTCAGGGCCTTCTTTCTGATCTAGCAAATGGACAGGACTTCTGGTCCAAGGGGGTGGGGGGAAATCCTTAGGAAAGGGTTGAAAAGTCTTTGGCCCACTGAGACCCCATAAGGCTTGGGTGTTGGTTCTAAGCTGAAATTGTGACTACAGGAAAAATCCCTTGGTGGGCTTGGAAGGACTAATCATCAACTAGAGTCCTTGCTGGAGAGAGGAGGTGATCTCTGGTAGGTTCTTTTATTGTTTTTAATGTGTTTCTCTGTAATGCTTTCACCTTAAAAATAAATGTGCTTGTTTATAAAGGGCTCAATGGTAACTTAAGTGGGACAATTACATCGTGTATGTCTCTGAGGAGAGAAGCAAAGCAGACCTGGTTAAGCAGTCTGTCTTCTGCTGCGGAGGTTACAGTATAGTCAGAGAACTGTTCAGCCTGGGAATACCCAGATCAGAAGGGAGAGAGACATGTGTCTCTACCCCGGAGAGGTAATGACTGGGAGCTGGAGGCCCAGAGTGAGAACCCTTGCTGGACCATAGAGAGGGAACACAAGTGCAGTTGCCCTGAACTGTGACATGGAGTTAATTGGGATAGGTAGGTGGAGAATATTTTTGTAATTTTAAGACATAGAGTTTTATGAATAAGTGCTAAGGGGGAAACATTTTTCTTTCTGCTTTACACAAACCCAGACAATTCAACACAGAAATTTAATCAAAGCACAGATTCCCTGTGGAAACATTTCCAAAGCTATATAAAGCTCACATCCAGTGATATTATTGCTTGTCATAAACAAGCACCAAGGACCACATACAGATCATCAGTAATACTTGTGTGAGCCCTGAGATATTCTGCATCTAATTCTGAGTGTGAGAGCTAAACCTTTTCATCATCTGTTAGGCTTTCTAGTGCCAACAATACTGTATTTGAGACAAAAATGTTCAAGAAAAAATGTTAAATAGCATAGATTTGTTGCTAACATTGCCTGTAACTCACTTCTGAGTGGCACTTGCAGCTAGGAACATAAGTATGCCAACTTGTGCCAGACAGAATTCTAAAGGAGTACATGAAAAACAAAAGGCTTCATCTTAATCTGTGGTCCTTGTTCTCCCACAGTCCAGAGGATCAGAAATAGTGTGTGAGGTGTGAGTATTCACACGGAACTGCACGAGAGTACTGAGGTTTATAAACAGTGGAGGTCCAGTGATTAATGCATCTGCAATTGTGTTCAGATCATCCGACCATTTCTGTTTGCAAAGCTGTCATCACCATTGTTTTATTAAATATAAATCAGGGTTGCCTTTGCCCTTGACAAATCTAAAATGATAAAGTGTGTTTTTTTGGATCACCAGAATAGCAAGTTTATTAGTTACTAAAAATCAATGTTTGGTGTATGCCTGGCAGAGATCCCTTTTCAAGGTGATGAAGGGTAAATCTACATAAGGGACCTGCCTACTAGACAGAAAATAAGGTTCATCATCACAGTCAGGGGAATTTATGTATCTCTTGCCTGCATGCTAGAAAAAGAACTGTTAGCAAAAATTTGCATGGTGCAGTATGCATTCCTACTGATGGAAGCGACTCAGGATAGTTTAATCATTTAAATGCACTGTGGGTGACAATCCTGCATTCAGAGGAATTGACAAGAAGATCTAGTTGGTCTTTTCAAGTTCTGATTTTTGTGGTCCTTGTTCTATATTAGTCTAGTCCAAGTTGGGTTAATTCACTTTGAGTTGCCATTATTTCTTTGATGATCCTAATCCTCATAGTGTTATGACTGTAATCAAATACGATAGTCATGTGAAGTGGGGAGTGGTTCAGAAGGGTGGGAATAAGAGCAGGCACCGACCTTGGTCAGGGCCCCTCAGGTTAAGTGTGGGAACACAGGAATTCCCCACTAAATCAAAATGTATTGGAACAGGAACCATCTCCAAACCATAAGCACACCAATCTACTATCATAGAGTCAAAGGGCCGTATCCTTCTCTCATTTGTACAGATATAACTCCATTAACTTCATGGCTGCTATGTCTGATTTATACCACTGTAAGAGGGGAGTCACCATAAAGCCTTAGAAGTGGGAAAGACCTATTAGATTATCCAGTCCACCTTGCTACCAGTGCAGGACTGTTCCCCACAGTACATTTTCTAGTGTTTTAGTCAGTCTACATTTAAATTTTCAAAGCAATGGGCCTTCCACCATGTTGCTTGGAATATACTCCACAACCTTCTGAATCATGCTGTGATATTCTTCCTGATGCTCATCCAAAATTTTCTCTCCATCCCATTACTCCTAATCAGCGGCGGCTCCAGGCACCAGCGCTCCAAGTGCGTGCCTGGGGTGGCAAGCCGTGGGGGGCGCCCTGCCGGTCCCTGCGAGGGCGGCAGTCAGGCCGCCTTCGGCGGCATGCCTGCGGGATGTCCGCCGGTCCCACGGATTCGGCGGCAATTCGGCGGCGGGTACACCGAAGCCGCGGGACCGGCGGACCTCCCGCAGGCAAGCCGCCGAAGGCAGCCTGCCTGCCGTGCTTGGGGCGGCAAAAAAGCTAGAGCCACCCCTGCTCCTAATTATACCACTGTGTAACACACTAAGTAAATCCTCTCTGTCTTTGTTGTTTCTACCCTTCAACTATTTATTCACTGTCAAGAGGTCCTCCTTTCAGGCATCTCTTAGTCAAAATGTACAAGTTTCGCTTTTCTAATGTTTCCTTTTAAGTTAAACCTTCCAGCCTCAAGATCATTTTTAGTGCTCTTCTCTGAACTCCCTCCAGTTTGTCAATGTCTTTCTGGTAATATGGTGAGGTATTTCATGTGTGGTGGCATTAGTACTGCGTGGGGAGGGATTGTCACCCTACTGCTTCATGACATGATGCCTTCACCCAGAATGGCAGCATTTCATTGGTAACCAATGACAGACCCAGCACTTTGAGAACACTTTCACCCTGTTTCCCAGATAGACTGCTGCAGAGTGACAGCTGAGACGCAATTGACTGGAGTACAAGTCAGACCTGGGTCTCTATTAATTATATGATACAGAGCCATTGAACTGGCCATATACTATTGAAAATAAAGGCCAGAAAAAGTAGGAGAGAAAGGACATGTCGATCTATATATCGCTTTCTTAACTGCTGTGATGCAAGGAGAGGTTTCAGCAGTGAACCTCACTCCTAACCTGGAGTCTCCCCCACACCCAACATTAGTCCCGTAGGCATTTCCTGATCAGCCTGTGCCAAACTGTATTTATCTGTAGGATGTTTTTGTGATATGGGAACATGAATCAGGATGTGAACAGTTTGATTTTTAAGCTCCTGCCTATGAAAGCAAGAGTGGCTCACTCATTTGATACCAAAGATCTGAGTATTTTTTCGTGATAGAGAGAAGACAAACTAACAGTTTTTATATCCAGGAAAATTAAGCTCCTAAAACATGTTGAATAATTAGGGATTTATAATTAATAAATATCTCACTGGCTGCTTTGGGCCTTTTCCCATAAAATAATAGGCTATGGGTTATAGTGCATTATTGCTCCCAGAGCAGAGATGCTCCACAGAAAATGCAGTTTATTGCTGCAAGAAATCTTGTCGCCCAAACAACAGAATGTAGGTTACATTAAAGCCAATAATGAAGCCCTAGCAGCAAGCCCTGGGTAATGTCCTCTGTGGCCAAAATTGGTATTGATCCAGAACACCCAATAACCATCTACAGCTCTAGATACTATATAACTTTCAAACCATTTGAAGGTGTCTGTGATTTAAATCTGCTCTATAGGTAAATTAACTAAAAGCTAATAATCTAGCGTGTCAGCTATCTTGGATATGGGAAGTAATGGTGTCATTGCTCCCAGCCACATCAGACTAAATACAAGGAATTGGATTAGTTCCTGGTATCCTGCCAAATCCCTGCAGACAGAAAGAGGGAGAGGAGAGCAGAGTGAATCGGGAACTTGGACTCAGGGTTTGGGGGCAGAGTCACCTGGGTACAGAGGGCCAGGATAAAGGTGCTTTGCACCACACACGCCCCACATGGGGGCTGTAGAGGGACAATGAAGCCTGGGAACCCTACAGAGGTGCCTGTGTACTCCCTGTGTGCCATGGAAAAGATCTTAGCAATGTCTAGGCTGAGGCAGAAGCCCCTCTTGGGGCAGGCTGGCTGGTGGGCTATGAGAGGGGCCAGGAGAGCAACTGCAGATCTGCATTTGCACAGACCCTCGACACAACTGGTGCAGAGGGACTGCAGATGTTATTCCAGTCCATTGACTGGAGTTGCAGCCGTAGGGGATGGGGACGCAACAGAAATGCACCCTGGACCAGGACACGAGGTTGGATTTTGCCTCCCCATCCCTTCTGCATTCCACATTCACAGAACCCAAGTACTCAGGCTTTATGCGGGTAGAGTAGATTTCCTCACTGGAGTGCAAAGAAGGAGGACTGTGTTTTTTCCTATTTGTTCTCCTCTGTCTTATACCAGTCCAAATCAGAAATAGCTTCAATGGAGTTACCCTGATGCTGAGGTGGTAAGCCAGAAAAGAACCAGGCCCTCAGTGTTTGAAGGCACTTGATGACTGAAGGAAGCTGTTTGGCTTTCCCTGCTGAAACAGGACAGACATTCCTAGGAAAATGGAGATGCAGAAAAACATGGTAAGTGGCTGGAATAATCAGTATGGTGATTTGGGTGGTCAGCAGGAATAGGACCAACATATGAAGCCTCTTGAAGAGAGACTGGGGATGAAATATGAGCTAGTGTATTTGTTTCTATAAATGTTTGTGAAAGCAGCTCACTCTGTTCTGCTTCAACAGAACAAATACAACCACAGCAGTCAGGCAACAGAGATAGACAGTGCTGGTCCTCGCTGATACGAACGGAGTTCAGAATAAGAGGCATCCATCAAGTTTTTAAAATGTTACACACAAGCAATAGTTACAACCCCCCTATGCTTCAGGGCCAGATCCTCAGCTGCTGCACACCAACTTAGCTCCATGTCCTTATACATTTTATATATATTTGAAAGTATCAGTCAAAGAGATGTTCAGTGCAGCATCTTGGCAGACTTCACTACCTGCAAAAAAATAATATTGCTTTAAGGTCAATGCTTTTCATGGTGTAATGTCAACTGATGCTCGCGTCTCCTCTCCAGGACTAGAAATATGATTGTACATACAAATTTTAACTGCATTGCAGAATCATTAGCACAGTTATGGCTTAAAATTCAGAATAAAAATAAAACGCTCCATTATAATTGGTGGAGATTTAACTATGTGACTGATTGGTAAATTAATTAATTAGGTGAGTTGGCTCTGAGATGTCTAATTAAAAGCTCATCACTTGCACTTTTTAAAATCTAATTCTTTATATTCTTTTAACAATTACTATAAGCCTTTGGAGCAGACCTTCTGAAAAAGCGGCTAGGAATAGTAGGGAGAATTAGCTTCCAATTAAACAGTCTGTAGCTAGCCTCAAGTAAACTGAAATTAGCTGCACCAATCAGGCAGATGGTAGTAAATCCTTTTAATGTGCTTTTCTTTGTGATCTTGTTATATATCCAGTTTAGATTAAATGGATGTGGATCATAAAAGTTCATATACAGTAAACTATTACAAGGCGAGAAAGTGTTAACCAAACATAACATTAAGAAAGCTAAACAAAAATCACAAATGTGTAGCTGGCTCCCTTTACAGAAAACCAGATGCAGCTTTTATAGAATGTAAAAATAATTTCAAAAATTAGTTGGTAGTGGCAAAGTCTAGGGCTTTGAATAGGGCTGCCAGGTGACCTCTGATGAGCCACCTGAAGGTTAGTGGTAGCTCACTGCATATAGATGCAGCTGAATTGTTGAGTCATGCTGCCCGGTGGATTTTCTTTGTGCCAAGTGGGATATAAGTGAGGTGAAAGTGACTCATTGGCAGTTCCAGATTAAAGAATTTGGGGGCTCTGTGCACTGTGGAAATTTTGGGCTCCCCCACCTTCCTTCAAGCACCCCCCCCCATATATACCCCAGCCCACTCAGACCACAGAATGCACATCTCTCCCCCGCACAGTCCCTCAAATGCCCCTCCCACCCCACATGTACCCCAACAACCCTCTACCATCCCCCTCTTCTCTTGACAGCTCCCAGAGCTGAGCAGCTCTGACATACATCTCACTCACTCACCCCTCAGACCCACCAGCCAGAGCTCCCACCAGCCAGACCCTCAATCTCACTGCTCCCCAACATCCCTCACTCACCCCCAATCCCTCACCTGGCAGCCCCTTCCCCAACACTGTCCACTTACCCCATAACCCACCAACAACTCACCCCTAGCCCCTCTCACCCCACCCCACAGCACCTTCCTGGCCACTCACCAGTGCCCTCCGGCTCAGTGCTCCACTCCCACCCCAGTCTAGGGTGGCTCCTCCTGATCCCAGACAGCAGATCCACTAGCTCCTGTCACCCTCCCAGCACTCACATGGCCGCATGTTGTTTGGGTTTGGCCCAGCACCCCTCTGTCACAACAAAAGGGTAGTCAGGCCAAATTTGAGTGAGTGGTGTTGTGACCTGGCGCATGGGGTCACAGTGCCACTCAGGTTTGTTTTGTTTTTCTGGTGGTCAGGGCCCCCCCGAGATGTGGGCCCTGTCTGAGTCCACTGAGTGCACATTGATTAATCCCAGCCTGCTCATTGGAGCAGAGGAAGGCCTACAGGAATGTATGGAACAATCAAGCTTGGACAGAAAACTCAGGCTGAGGTTTATGCTTTGTTGTTTGAGCTACCAGTAAAGCCAAATTCTGAGAAAGGAGGTGAGGTTAGACAATGCACAGTCTCATTTATACCCCGGCAGCATAAAGAAAGGGGTCTGAATGGCGGAAAGTGTCAGTTTAAATAAGAATCAGGGTAGTCACTGTTCAGATCAGTGTGGAAACTCCATCCACTTACAGAGTTGTTAACCTGTAATAAAACCCCATTTTGGGGGGGTTGTTTTTATTTCCTTTCTTTTTTCAGCTATCCCTAGTTGAGGGGTGTTTGGCTAGTCTGACCCAGATAATTCCTAGCGTGTTGTTAGGTACAGTATTGGCAAATATGTAAAAGACAAATTTCCATTCTAAGCAGATTGCTAACTTGCTCAGGAAAGGAACAATGCAGTTCTGAAGAGCATTCCCAAAGATGGACTTTCATATTCATTGACACCTCTGGATGAATTGAATTCCTGAAAGAAAAATCAGAAATCAAAAGGGAAGATAAAATGAAATCTTGAGTTGTAAGGCTTAATTTTGATGGGTCTTGAATTTTGGTTCCTTGGCACATCCCAGTATCACCACTCTGATTATTACAAACATCCTTAATGCTCATTCTTGTGATATTGTGTACTGAACCATGATTGCATATATAGGCAAATATGTTTATCACTCACTAGAGAGCAAATCTGGGACTTTAAGCACCAAAACTGTAGGCCTCTATCACATGAAGTAAATGACAACCCCATTAGCTATGGAAGGGTAGGAAGCTGTATAAATGTTGGCCCAGCAACTAGAGAGAGTTATGACCTTGTGCAGTGGGACCATCACAGTCTACTTAAAAAGCTTAAATTCAGACTTTCAAGGTCTTAATGACAGAGACCAAACACCAACCCGTTCCCCTTTACCAGTCAGGTAGGAGATTAAGATTTAATCAATTGGTAAGGAGTGCCCAAAGAAGTGCACATAGCAGCTCCGCCTAGAAGTGGCCAAGTTCATTCTTAAAGGTATTTTCATAAGAAACAAATTCCACAGAGGTGCATCCCACTCACTGAGAATGCTCTGCTACCAGCACACTTTTGAAAGACCTAATCAAGGGTAAGATCCTACTTTCATTGAACTCAACGGCAGAACTCCTGTTGGCTTAATGGCAGCAAAATCAAACCCTTAATTATGTCTTTGAAAATAAAATTTGATAGAAAGACAGCTGCAGTTTACATGAAAGTAACCACAGACCCTGAGCAAATAACACATCTAGATTGAAGAGTGCTGGAATGGGACAGAAGCAAAAGCGAAGGGAAGGTTGTTGAAGTTACACCATGTGTCCGAAATGTCTTCCCCCAGCTGTCTTGATAAAGCACCAATAAACATAGTTGCAAATGCATATCATAGATACAAACAATGAAAAATGTTAGCTACAGTTCATTTTTTTTGCAATGAATTACTGATGCCTCTTTCATCTTTCCTTGTGCTGTGCTTTCATGAGCTTTTGCTGGAAATTCACAGCAATTTTCATCAGCACATTGAACATTGGTGGGATTTATAGCCATTTTTATAGATACAGTAATTAAACATAAACTGGAAAAATGTCATAAAATATAGAACTTTTAATCAGATGCCTGATTACAGAATATTATTACTTAGACTTTATATATTTTTCCATTCTATTTTTATGTTTTGTTGGCTTTTTAAAAAGGGTTTCATGGTTGGGAAACCGCTGATCCAAGAAATATCAAATGGTAAGAGAAAAAGGAGAAAGGGAACACTGAGAAGTTTAGGAAGCCTGATGAACACTAAGAAGATGGTTTAAGGATTATTATAGGACTACAGAAATGTTGGTGGGAAGATGGACAGCTAAGCCTGACCCATTGACAAATTGAGCTCAGTGGTAAGTCTTGTCTCCCATTAACTTCAAAGAGTTTCGGTTCAGGCCTCTTTACTCATCAGGAAAGAAGAATTGAAGAGGGGCAGGAAAAATGGAGATACTGCAAGAGAGGTTGGATTGGCTAGACCACCGAGGCAGTAACAGAGGACAGCATCGGAAATCAACAGTGCTACTAAGGGTATGTCTACACTGCAATTAAAAACCTAGGCTCGGGCTAAGGGGCTGTTTAATCACAATGTATATACATTTGGACTTGGGCTGGAGTCTGGGTTCTAGGACCCTGTGAGGTGGAAGGGTCCCAGAGCTCAGGCTGCAGTCCAAGCCCAAACACCTACATCACAATTAAACAGCCCCTTAGCCCAAGCCCCACGAACCTGAGTCAGACTAAGAGGTAAGTGGGTATTAGAGTGAAGCTGGGTGGTCAGGCCACTAGCTCTGCTCATTTTCAGCATGCAAGGAAGTTATCTCTCTGATCTTACTTCATATAAATGTACTGGTCAGAGTAAAGGGGCCCAGCTTGGAGACAGAAGGCACCATCAGATGCTCACAGGTCACTTTGCAGTTGCTTATAGCCAAAATGGGACAGTGTTATTGGGTAGATCAAGCTCTGGTTATGCTCAACTATTTTATTTTCTTGCTTTAACCATCAGCTTTCCAGAATGAAAACCCTGAGGAAGAGAGCTTGCTGACTGAGCCTGTTTCATTTCCACGGCTGAGTCAGCTCCTTTCCTTCTGCACTTGACAGACTCAGATATGTAGAAATGCTGTTTCTGACTCACAATGGTGTCTGGAATATTGGGGACAAACCATCCTGGAGAAAACCACAGCTGCTAAACAACAATACTGGCCTCGTGAATTGCCCTGCTATAGACTGCCTGCTGCAAAATGACTTCCTACTTTCTCACTTGCTGAAAAAGAACTAGCTACAGCATAGAAAAAAGAGAATCTGTATTTCTGCAGCTGAGGTAATAAATTACAGCTTGTTGCAGTCCACACAGTGCACATTTCAGCAGTAGGAGTAGCCTAATTGCTGTTGGATAGCAGTATCAACTCCAGTGAGCATTCATTTACAGCAGAACAGAACAGCTGCAGTGTGCACAGAGTTTCACAGTGATAGGGGCAGATTTTGCTTTGTTACAGCTATACAATTTTAATGGGGTTGGCATGGTTTTAACGCAGCAAAATCTGGCCCACAGTAGAGTGGAACAGTCATTGGAAATACTGGCAGTCCAGCACAGCAACACTCCAATTGTAGTGTTTCTTGAACATAGGTCAGGGCAAATCTATACTTAGAGGCTTGATTCAAAGCCCAGGAGAGACTTTTTGTTGATTTCAATAGGCATTAGCTCAGTTCCTAGAAGAAGATAGTAAGGTGAAAACACAGGGAGTGGAGCATGTGTCCTACATAGTATAGCTGACAATTTCCATGCTCAGCAGCTGATAGCATAGGACCGCAATATTGATTTGTGTTACTATATTTTATAGCTGATACGTTGCAAGGTTAATTTTGTGCTACTCACCATCTGCTTTCTCCTTGGAAAGATTAGCAAAGAATTCTGCTGACTATAAAGAATTTACATTTGCCCCCAAAACCAGCAAAATAGATCTTTTATATCCTGCCTTTCTAAAGTATAGCATGAAATATATTATTAAGCTGATTATATTATATACTTATATGGACTGCTGTGATCACACGCTAACAGCTAACGTCTTATCAGTGTAGGTCAGCATCCTTAGTCTGTCTTCTCTCACTTATTTCCAGCCAACATTACTCTATTAGATTATCCTCCTGCTAGGATTGGCTTTTGCTTGTGTTCAAAGCACTATATAAATCCACACTCCTTCCAGGCAAATATCTTTGCTTTTTACATTTCCTACCACTTCAAAAGAGAAAATAACGGGGACTGGCTGGGGGGGTGGGGGTGTCATTGAAAAAATAAATGAATAAATACAAAATGATGTAGGCTTACCATAGGGATGAAATCTGTACAGCCAAATCATATTGACTTTGGTCTCAATAAAAAAACAGCCACAATACCTCCTAAGGAAATGTTATCATTTAATCAATATGGGCAACATTTTGACTAGCCCTATTTGATGCCACCCACACCAGAGTGGGTTTGCATTAGGATTGTCCAGATCTTGGGTTCGGATCCTATGCAGAGGTCTACCCAGGAAGCATGAGGTTGGGAAGGGGGCAGAGCTATGGTTCTGCACCCCTGAACACCAGACAGTGGAGCTGGCTAGGTACATGAGCAGAAGTGATCCGCACCCTTTCAAGGGCTACAGTGAATTCCTTCCCCCTGCAGCAAGAGGGAAAGAATTGTGACTCCATCTATCTTAGGTACTGGCCCTTTACACAGGGCTGTGCCTAAGTGAACCCTCTAGCCCTGCGTACCTATCTGCATGTGTCATGCTGTGGGACATGAACCTCTCTGTCTAATGGGCTATTTGTTGAAAGAAAAAAAAATAAGAACACTACCACCACATTAAGATTGCACAATTAAAACACAAAACGTCATCAAATGCAAAAGTGAATGTTCTACCAAGCATTAACTGGGCTATGTTGCATAGATTGCATATTAGAAAGTAAATGTGAGATGTAAGCAGTAATACGTGAATCTACAAATGTACCAAAATCAGGAATAAACACATGTGTAAGACAGGCAAAATAACATTATTGTTGGAACCTTAACATTTGCATTTCCTGACTTTTGACTGAAAATGTCCCATTCAATATTGCATTAACTGAGCTTTTTGCATTTACACTTCATGTTCTCTTTCACTTATTGGTGGAAAAGGGGTGGGTGGGGAGAAAAAGATAAAAATTAGACAGGCCCATGACTCTGAACTATTCGACCGTTGGGTACATTAGTTTCACCTGTAGAGCTTGTAAGCTTCTTGAGTCAGGTGGTGCACACTAGTGCACATTCATTGAATTCAACCCTGCTCCCACTGAATTCAATGGGAAAATTCTTACTGACTTCAAAAAATAGAACTGGAGCCCTAATTAGCAGTTGCCCAAATTAGGTGAACATCCATACACCCTGCATCAGTTGTAAGGGCTGACTTGTGGGGATACATATCATTTGGTGTGGCGATGCCATATTTGCCTGGAAAGCCAGATTGATTTTCTGTCGGCATTGTAGTTTGGGTCCCAGGTCTTTGCTTTGCTGTTTTCTGAGCTGCAGATAGTCAGAGGTGTGCTGTTAAACCGGTATTGGAATCCAGCAGATTTGGTGGAGAAATCCAGTTCCCCATTTTTGGCCAGGATGAACTGGGCAGTTTGGGGGTTATTACTAGTTATATAGCGCTATAGAGTTTCATGACACTTTACACACATAGAACAAGGCTAAGTCACTGTCTTGAAGAGCTTTACAAATGTATTGATACAAATAATAAAATGATCAGGTGGGAAAGTGGCAACACAGAGCCCCTGAGTGGAGGTTAGCTGTAGAATGCTAGCCCCCAGAATGTAAACTCTAAGAGGCTTGAGGCCAGGATATCTGACACACCATCTCTCCTTGTGTGCCACTGCCTGACTGTGATCAGTACTTCAGCTGGAGTCCCATCGGTTTATATGTGAGGGGCCTGCTGGCAGGGTGTTTTTCATGGAGGTCTCTTGACTGGTATTTACTCTGACTTCGGCCGAAACAGCCTGTTTGTGAGCAGATTGCTAAGGCCTTCTTTATCCTGAGTAGGGAATGGAGGGTTTGAGGGTTCAGAGCAGTGCAGTTCAGAGCAGAGCAGTGTAGAATTATGGTCTCCATGGTTTATAGGGGCAGATCATTTGTTTACATTTATTTTTGTAGTTGTATTTTATGGCTTTTGGAGGCTGGGCCAGATCATCATCTGGAATAAATTTATGTAACTCCATTTAGGTCAATAGAGCTATGCTGATTTACATCCCTTTATGCCTTTGTAAATGCTTAGGGTCTGGGATTGGAGGATAAAATATAAACCATATTGAAAGCGAGTTTTTTGGAGGAATTTGGAGGGATGTCGTATTGAGGATCTCTCTCCTGTAAAGGCATAGAAAAGTGCTATTTGCCAAAAGGACTTGTGCCCATCTTATAACATAAGCTGCATACCAATGTACCAGAGACAGTTCAATATAGTTAGCAGCATGTGAACAGCATTGTCATGGACCTGATCTTGAGTGAGCAAAATAAACACACTGGTAATCCCTCGTCCCTAGACATTGTAAATAAAAAGGTCAAAAAGCCTTGGTGAAGGATCTATGGGAACATTTTCTGATCCGGGTATAAGCTGCCGTAAATTATTTTCTCTGATAATTCTTCACAAACAGGGATGCTGTAGGAGCAACGAGACATGAGGAAGTTTGGGAAAGCATTCAGAGAACATTGGCAGGCTGTGCTATTATTAATAATATTTATGCATTATCATAAATGCACATAATTATGGACGAGGAGTCTCTGGGTCTGATTCTGCTCTTGGTTGCTCTTCACATCCACACACACCAAAGCCACATCCTCTAGAGCAGTTCCTCTCACAGAAGCAGCAGAGACTTTCTTGCCCTGTGTCACTATTCTCTGTGCCTCCTGTAACTGGGGAAAAGCCAGATCAGTCTGGATAGTTTGGCTTTCGCCCTCCAGTGTAAACCTCATGAGTTCCATGAACTCTTCTCTCTCCAGTGATTTTCACATGTCATAGATAATAAACGTATCCTGCTCTTGCAGGGTTACCTCCAGTCTCTCTGTCCCTCCCTACAACTCCTACTCTGATTCTGGCACATTATGACCTGTAAGGTGAATCTGATGCTGTTGGCACATAAATTAAAGTTTGTTGAACGTAAAAGTGTGGGAGGCCAGGATTACAGGGAAACCTCTATATTATTAATCATCATCATGGTGATATAGTTTGCTGTTAAACTAAAATGGTTATAAATTGATCTACAAGGCATACAATTACCACAGCCCTACCTGAAACAAACTAAGGGGAAAATGATCTTCCGTAACCCATGCTGTGCATCTCATCTCTATGGCACATTTTTGATCCATTCCATGTGCAAAACTCCTGTGGAAGTTCCATGTAAGGGACAAATGTGGAATACGTAATAGAGAGCTGCAGAGAGGAGAATTTTGCACTAATAATTTACAAATTAAAATAACAGTGTCCTTGTTTTAAACTGAGTGAAGTTTCACTCGTGGAAGATGAGTGAAACTGCAATGAAGTACCATCTTGTTGTCTTTTTGCAAACATATTACTTGTTTTACTGTGTCCCAGGGTATGTCTACACTGCATCTGGGAGTGAGCATCCCATCTCGGGTCCACAGACTTGAGCTAGTGTGGCTTACACTAGCATGCCAAAAATAGTTGTGTAGTCACTGCTTTGACATATGAGTGCCAAAGACGGGGCAGGAAGGCAAAGGGCCATTGCCTCACACTTGTGAGAACCTGAACTCAGCAGGGGTGCAATGAGAATGAGGATGGGGATCCAGACCCCCATTGACCTCTGACCTGAGCAGAGTGGCATAATGGTGGAGCCCCTTCCCTGCTGGCGTGACAAAGGGGTGGTGAGACCAGATTTGAGTGGCGTTGTGACTCCATACAGAAGGTCACAACCCACTAACTTAGATCTGGCCCAGCTGTCCTTAGCTGCCAGGCCCCACACTTTTGCAGTCCTTCCAGAAGCCATGCTTGGACATTGAGGCTTGGGCTGTGAGGGCTGGAATGGGGCTTCAGAGCCCAAGCTCCAGCCTGAACTGCAACATCAAAGCAATGTCCACACAGGTACTTCTAGCACACTAGTGAGAGCTCCTCTGTCACAAGCCTCTGGACCCAGGCTGGGAGGCTCATTCCCAGATGTAGACGTCCCCCGCAGAGACCTGTCTCTGGGTTCCCTTTATGCTATGCACTGTACCGACAAATTTGGTGGTAAGACAGAATTCACCATTTATACTTAACTTAGTGAAATTTCCCGCATCAGAGTTATTAGCACTGATCTTGCATCAGGATCTACTAGTGGATTTTAATGAGACTCCACAGGAGGGGCAGAGGGTTGTAGCCTGGGATTAGTCGAGGGTGCAAAGTGCAACTGTCACCAGGGCCGGCTCTAACTTTTTTGCCGCCCCAAGCAAAAAAAAGAGCGCCGCCCCGCCAAAGCCCCCCCCCACCCCGAGCGCCGCCCCGCCGAAACAAAACAAAACAAAAAAACTGGAGCGCTGCCCCCCCACCACAAGATTGGCCGCCCCTTAGAAGGTGCCGCCCCAAGCACATGCTTGGTCGGCTGGTGCCTGGAGCCGGCCCTCCCTGTCACAGATAACAAGTTCTTTATTCGGACAGCTATGTAGAGTTCACTGAGAAGATGAGACCGGTGAAGCACACACAGAAACGTATGTGCTTTTGTTAATACAGACAAATATAATTGAAATAATAGAAAAATCAATATAAATAAATAAAAGGATAAGATAAGGAGAGTAAAGTGGTCTCTTGTGTAACCCTTCTGCCAGGTGGAGCCAGCAGCAGCCAGGGCCAGGTTCAATATCTAGGGGTTCCTTTCCATCGATCCAACACAGAACTGGTTTGAGCCCCCACCCAATAACCTGGGAAATTTACACATCACCCCTGGGCACCTCTGAGAAGCAACACTTTCCCACACACAAGCACAGAGTCTGAGTGTAGAAAAGAAACTTTTAATAAGAGGGAAGTAACTTGGCATTAATTTGGGAAAACACCACAGACAGGGTTCATAAACATAAACCATGAGTAAAGACCACCTCAAGTAGGTTGGGCAGCGTCCTTTCCCCTCAGGTTCTTAAGTCCAGCAACCCAAAAGTCCCCTTCACATGCCCAGCCCTTCTATGCACCCCACCCAAAGTTGCTTCCCCTGGATAGTGCAGACCCAGAATTCACAGGTGCATCTGCAGAGTTCACCTCCCACCCTGGGTGAGGGGTAAAGTGGGGGGTAAGAGGCATCTCACCCACTCATCACGCCTTTCCACTGCCACCCTGCTGCCCGCTCGTCGCGTCTCTCTGCACCGGCCACCTGCTCGCTGCTCCCGCTGGCCAGTCTCTTAGTGATTTTAGCGCTGTGCAGGCTGGGCAGAAACACAATCCTGCCACAAGTGAGTTCAGCTCTGGGTAGAAACACAGTCTCACCACAACTGGTTTCAGCTTTCAGTGAGCCATTTAACATAACAAGAGCAGCTCCTAATGAAGCCTATTTAGCTCTATTCTTTGAACAGTGGGGAGAAACAGCTTGAACCAGTCTTACAGAGAACCTTGGTTGGGTGTATACAGCCTCTTGACAAGGAAGATCTATCCTCCCCCTCTTACCGTCACAGGGCTCTGACATTCGAGCCCTTATCTTACTGAGGGTCTTTAAACTGAAAGTGACTCCCTCCTTTGGGACAGGTTAAGCACAATCCTTCTTTTCTGTATTCCCACAATAATTACAAACATTGGTAACCATATTTCACTACCCCCGCATTCAGTACTAACATAATTTGTGACCCAACACCAGCCAAGTTGATTACAATGAGCAAAACACCGCTAAATATCTAGCAAATCTAAGCAAAGCAGGAGCAAACTGTATTTACATAAACACACCCAGGATCTCTTCCCCCTCCCAGCTAGCTGACAGGGAAGCATTCATTCAGCCCCCACTTACACCTGCATTGTCCATACTTACCATCTTACATTGTGCACACTCACAATCTTATGGAGACCATTAGGAACAAAAATGGAAGGAACAGTCAGAGGAGCTCCCCACAAGAGGAAGGCACTGGGCTAGGCTTCCTAACCTGTTCCCCCATATCGCCATCCTGGTGTCCCCATCTTGGGCTGGTTTATCAACCTTTTATATACCTTTTTCCATTTCACCCACATACATCCAGGACTACATCTGATGAAGTCTCAGCTGCTATTTTGATTTGGAATTCTGGGAGACCAATTTTAGGGTTTTGATTGTCCATATTGATGTTCTGGTTGAACATAATCACATTTCTGACTGTTAACCCAACCATCTGTGTCAGTCCCTTTCTCAATAGTTTTGGTATCGGTTATCTCTCATTGGAAAAAGCCCCTAAGAGGCTACCATATGTTTGTGGCTTACCTATTTAGTGCACGATGCATTGCTAAACTATCACAAAATACATATTGCTAAATTTTATAACCTTGGGTCAGGCACCCTCGGTCAAGAACATAATATTCATGCCAACTTATACAAACGACCAAATTCTAATAGGCCTCACTCTAAGCCCTGAACACTTAATGCTTAAAACCGAAAGCTAACCCTATTTTTAATATATTGAATGTTGTTCTGCTACTTGCTGTTACAGCTTCAATAACTTCCATTATTATTTCTATAAACATGCTTAGCAGATAGATTATAATCTACCCCAAGGTATAGACCCTTCAAGATTTGGTCAGGAGTCAATGGTCAACAGGACCTAGGACAGGATCAGGCCTTATAGCCAGATCCAACACTCACCCAATGCAAAGACCTCTATTGATATGAGTGGGTGTTGGTAATGAATTCTGTTATTTACTAGGGAGGCAGAGAGCCTCCCTAGTAAATAACTAGGGAGTGGTTTGAGCATTGGCCTGCTAAACCAAGGGTTGTGAGTTCAATCCTTGAAAGGGCCACTTTGGGATCTGGGGCAAAATCAGTACTTGGTCCTGCTAGTGAAGGCAGGGGGCTGGACTTGATGACCTTTCAAGGTCCCTTCCAGTTCTAGGAGATAGGATAGGAATTGTGTTGCTGGAATTTTACAGCCCCACATTTGAAAAACCAGATATCAGTACTATACTTTTCCTGGAATTTCATAGTAAAGTTAAAGGAGCATGTTGCTAAAATACCCAGTCTTACAATATAGACTAGTGAAGGTACTCACTGAAAGATCACTCAGAAGTAGGTTTCTAATTAGCTGCACCCAGGAAGGTTATATTTATAGGGTCAAATACTGAGGTTCGTACTCAGTAATTACTCTGGCAACACTCTCATTAACTTCCAGGGGGCTTCTAAGATTTGGCCCATAGGTAAGAAAAATAAATATTGCTGACCAGTGGCTAAGCAACCACAGTGAAAAATCACCTGATCTTAACTGGGGGCTTGTTTTCTCTAATGTCAGGGTTAGTAATTAATAATGAGATGGATATTAATTATATTTTAAAACAATGTGCTTGATGTACAAAAAGGTGGGGCAAACACACAAATGTTGAGCAGAGCTGGCAATTTTATATAACCTTGCTTTAACCCTAAATCTATCCATTACAAGATTTAGCACGAGCAAGGAGACAATAAATCACTTATGAATAGTATTATCTTTGTTAGAGCTGCTGTACAGGAACCTCATGAGTCCAAAATACTAATTTACTGCAATGAAGGCCAATGTGTATCATTGGCATTTTTTAAATGAGGTTTGTACAACTTTTCTTCTTCTCACTATTGATTCTTACTTCATCTGCTCAAAGTGGTGGTAAGTACCTGGACATCTGAACAAATAGGTACAGCTGTTTCACAGATGGAGCATAATACTACCTAAAAGGGAGAGAGATTCTGCTGAACTGGCTGTCTGGAGAACTTGGATCTAGTCCCTGCTCTGCTACGACTTGGGGAGTGACGTTGGACAAGTAATTTAACCTCTTTGTGCATCAGTTTCCCCATTTGTAAAATGGGGATAGTTATAGTTACCTACCTCACTGGGGTCATTAATGTTTCTAAAGTATTTTGAAATCTTTGGCTTGGAAGTTCGAAGTATTCTCTGCTTATAAGAGTCAGCCAGTGAGAGAGGCATTCCCAGCAAGGTAGAATGGTCTCTGACCAACCCCCACTTTACTAATGGATTGCACAAACTAAATTCAGGAATTACTTTGTCTGCCACTGAATGCAGCCATCGCTGAAGCAGGAGTGAGCGTGTCTAGACTGGAAGCTAGCGAATCAGATGCGCCACTGTGTCAGAGTGGCAGCCTTGGGGGCCCAAAGGGAATTATTTCTTGTCAGTCTGCCATGGGGAGCAGATGGGGGTATGAGAATATGCAGGATAGCTCTGAGTGGCAGCAGGGGGAAGAAAGTATAGAAAAGGCTCAAAGGTACTAGGAGAGGACTGGGCCTTGTGGGAATCCACTGTAGCTTGGGGGAAACAACTAGTTTGGAAGGTTCTGAAGGTTCCCTTTAGGGGAATAACAACTTGACATTTGCAGTATTAGGTAGAGGGAGGACTAAGGCAAATTGGAACTCTGATATTACTGCCATGGGATAATGGTTAGTGGCAGTAAGCCAGGTGGTGCAGCCTGCAGAAAAGGAGTGTCCTCTTCCATCTTTTCATCACCCACCAATCACCCTCCTTCCCCTTCTTTCTTCCCTTCTCCTCAATCTCCCTCCCCATCCTTATCCTCTGCAGAATCCACTCCCTGCTCCCCGTCCATCTTCACCTTTGACCACCAGTTCTCCCAGCTATCGATCCCACACCAACATTACCCACACATGCTTCCTAAATCTTACTCTATTTCCAGGTCTCCCAAGATCTTCAAGATCAATGATAATTAGTGGGGTTCCATCCAGGACTGGGCCATGGGCTGTACCTAAGGGACAAAAAGTTAGGATGCAATGCAGGATAGGTCAGAGCCCTTCTCGACCCCAGCTAATGCTTTGGGGGGGGAGAGGGGGTTAATGATTTC
Organism: Emys orbicularis; assembly: GCF_028017835.1. NCBI lineage: Eukaryota > Metazoa > Chordata > Testudines > Emydidae > Emys > Emys orbicularis. The sequence continues at coordinate 25,329,056 of NC_088683.1, read as the reverse complement.
TTATCTCTGATGCTTTCTACCATATATTTATGGGGTTTTCTTTTGTCATGTGATATTTTTCTGCTGTTGTTTCCCTGACATTGTGGTTCCCTTTAGCTGGCAGGACTGATTTGTAGCAGAGAATTGGTTATGCTGTTGATTATCAGCACCCAGACTTTATGGTCCTGGTTTGAGCTTCATCTGAGTCTCCCAGGGAAGAGGGGTAATTAATAGTGTCTGTGTCTGTTCTAACATGAACTAGTTGGGAATTTTTTGACAGAATATTTTTTTCTTTGGAAAATGCCAATTTGTCAAAAAGGTTTTGCCAGTCCAGGTTGGAATTTCAGCGAAACCTGCTCCAGTGTGGCCATTAGTCTGGTGGTTTGGGCACACCCCTGGGCTGGAGCAAGCTCCCGCTCTTCCTGAGTTGCAGCAAGTACTTAATGTCCTGTTTCCCAGGTGAGTATCCTCGCTACTGGGCTGCAGAGTCAGTCTCTCGTATTGGAGCTGGTCCACTTTGTATAAATCATTAAATATTCATTAGGCCAGAGAGAACGCACATTGACTCTGTAGTCCAGGGACTAAGGCACTCATGTGGGAGACCCAGGCTCAAGACCCTGTTCTAAATCAGGTAGAGGCAGGACTTCAACCTGCATCTTCCACATCCCAGGTTAGTGGCCTAACTTCCCTCTTGTTTTGTCATTAACATTTTCAAAAGGCCTCATTTTCATTCTGACGTGGAATGAAATCTACCCCTCAAACTTTTTCACAAGACAGAATCATTGTTTTCTAGCCAGCCCTGCACCTCACTGTCCATGGCCACAAAGAACTGGTCTAACAGCCTGGAACACCTGCATTGCATAGGGGTATCTGTCATTGCCCAGCCATGTTCCTGGTGTCTGGCTCTACACCACCTACAGGTTACCATATAGTTGGTTAAGCCAGTGTACTGGCTGCTTTGTGCCGCTGGAGTGACCCCCAGGAGTGCACTGATATTATGGTGGAGGGTGCTATGGAAGTGCAGATTATAGAGAAGGAATATCCTAGTGAACGAACATTTTTATATAAGGGATCTTTTCTGCTTGGAGCCTCAGATTGGAGTTTGCCTAGTGGACAGGCTTTGTTGATTCTGTTGAGTGAGTTTGCAATTCTTGTTTGCACTTAATTGTCTTGCTAATTTATTTGTTTTCATTTGTCGGTTTCTTATTATTTGTATTTGGTTATTAATTGTAAGGTTTTGTGGTTTAGTTGTATTATAATAAAAGAGAAGCTCTGGAGTGGAATGCGGAAGCTGTTTAATAGTGCACAGCAACAGTGTATAACAGCTGAGGACGGGAAAATTTGAGTAGGCAAAATATAATTTCCCTATTTCAGCTAGGACATTAGGGTTGTAGCAACCCTAGTTTTATAAAAAGTGCCATAGAATCTGTAACGGCACTTACTGACCCATGGCTTTATAGATCTAAAAGACAGCACCTCCTGTAGCTGTCTGTTAGCACTGTGCTGGGGCCTGGGTTCAGTACTGGCTCAAAGAGAAGAGCATAACTAACTTGAAATTTCGCTTGAGCTTTCTCATCCAAGCACTGATCTGGCAAGACACTGCCTGGCTTATGAGATCTGACCAGATCACAGCTTGTCCTGGTTTACTTTCACTTCCCACACACACAGTACAGTCATTTAAGTAACTGAACTAGTTACAAATTATTGGCCCTGTGATTTCATGCATCTGTGAAAATGTATTACAGTACAATTCCCTGCATTTGCGCTAATGAAAAAGTTTGGCACTTTCTCTAGTAAGTCTTCTGAGGACGAAGATTGAGAGGGATCACTGTAATTATTTCAAATGAGAATAACACATTTGATTTTTATCAAATTAAAATAAATAAACTCTCCGTAGTGATTTGATTTTGTACTGATCAATGTCCAGTGTGGCTGCTAGTATTTTGAAAATTACTATTCTCGGTAGGTTATAGAGAAATATTTTTAAAAGCATTCTCAAGCAAGCTGGAATTGTCAAAGTAAAAATATAGATTTACATCTTGGTACTAGTCTTGAGAAATTTGAGTCTGAGGGGATTGTTATAATCTGCTGGAGAATCTCAGGCAGTAGGTGTATAAAAGCAATCTAATTGAAGTGTAATAGGCAAGTTTAATGAATATTTGCGCTGCTAATCAGGCACTTAAGTTTTGATTGATGACAAAGGGTATTGTGTGGCCCCAAAAGTGCACCTGTAGTCAGCAAAGGGATAGGGGCCATGTCATACTAGCAGTGTTACATAGTTACAAAACTGTGATGCCTTTGTTTTCCATGTACTTCACTTTTACATTTCTAAGAACTACACCTGTTTGCCAAGATGGCAGCCATGTTGTTCTCAGAGTTGCTCCATGCAGGTGCAGAGGAGACATATACACTGTGCTCACTATACAAATCTGACTTTCTACTTCTACGTATGCTAAACTGGAAGTCATTTTACAGTGAAAGTATATAGTTATTCTTTCGATCTGGAAAACAAAACACTCTTATCCACAGATCAGGCCGGAAGGGTCTGAGAAATATGAATAGTTAGGCTAAAACTGGCCTTGTGAAATTCAGATGCATCATAAACTCCAATAGTGCATCTCAAGTTGTCCAGTGGAGTAGGATGCACAGCCAGAAAACAATTGTTTTGAGAACCACTGGGGACCCTGCATTAGTGCATGTCCCTAATTATGGATCTGTATGCAGGAGATAGGTGGTCAGGCAGCTGAAGGCTTTCTGCTGAGCAAACTGCTCACCACTAGTAAAAGCTCATTTTGCTCCTATGCTCTCCTATTTTTATGGAAGCAGAGAAATGGAGCAGTTTGATAACAGCAGCAGATTTACACACCTGGATTTTGCAGCACAGGCTGCCCTCTGTAGGCTGGATCCTGTCAACCCACATGGAGGTTGGTGAACCACAGGAAACACATAGCCACATCCTAGGGATCTCAGGCACCTCCAGTACCAGCAGAATAGCTTTTTCATGTTGTACTGCCATTGGCCAAGCAATTGCTGTGGTTCTTTTAGTTTCTTTTGCAGGGAGCTGTGGCAAGCAGCAAGAAAGTTTGCTATCTTACTTAATCACGCTAACTTTTAACTCTCTTCTAGTTTTTGGTGCAGAGTTGCTCCATGGGAATTGGGCACATGTGTTTGGGCTGAGATTCCTGAAAGATGGGATTGCCTGCATGCTGTTTGTAACCACCTCTCATCAAGGATTAGTACATATAAGGCAAATAAACAATTTACACAGAGAAAATACCCACACTCCATGTCACTTGATTTCTCCTTGAATAGGAAACTGACCTTCAAGGCCCTGAAATCTGCTGCCATTTGATATGGGGCAACACTGTAATAGATCATGCGTTATAGTGTTTGTCAGGGATAATAGGCATATATATATATATAGCGATACATATCATGGAAATGCCTATAGATAATTCTTTAGTCAACTCCTATTCTTATCTTTTCTTTCTGTAGTGGACTTTCATTTTCACCATAGAACTTTTGCTTCACAGTCATCAATTACTATATTAAAAGACTGTACCCTGTGATCATTTCATCAGTAAGGGAGACAGCAAATGCCTGAAGAAGAGGATCTGCATGTAGTTGACTGATTTGTATTGGGCCAAACAGGAAACCTAACCTAGACAATATGTTTATAGCATGAGCTAGTTTCAGGATGTCCCCCCCCCCCCCCCCCAGCTCTATCTGCTATACATCTTTGTAATTTGCCTAACATACAGACTCAACCACACATAATTCTTTCATGAAGTGCCTCTCAGATATAAATATTTCAATGAGAAATATAGAGGAGGGGAAAATAATTTTGCAAGAAAACAAGCTTACTGCTGTTTTTCTTTGTGAGATTTATGAGACAGCAGACCCTCTCGAATGGCTTTCTAACCAAACATGCAATTGGTTGTTTGCCCAGAAGCCAACACACAATAGCTATCAAATATCTACCACAAATTAGTACATTGTTCAATTTTCATTCTAAGTCCCTGACAGTCTGGATCAAGCAGCTCAGTAACTATTAACATCATTTGTGGTTTGCTAATGCAAACCGGAGAGATATGGCTAGATGACTCTTTCTGCTCTACACAGAAGTTTGATTTGTTTACAGCCTTAAGGCAGATGGAACTGGGCAATAGCTAATCCCCTTTCTGAGATTAGGGATGTACAGAAGATATTATCCTCTGAAAATATATTGAGTTAATTTGCAAATAACAACCCAAATACTGCAAGATTTATTTTCTAAAGCTTATTGTTTTAAACACATCCAGTCCCTTTAAAACTACAAATCCTATGCAGTGATGCTTACTGGCCTTTGACATAGCAATATGTATTAGTGAATAGTATAGTAATGTAGATTTAATAGACCACATACCTTCTTAGGCGATGTATCAAATTTTGTTATTGAGAATTATAAATATATTATATGGATACACCCTTACAAATAATGAAAAGCAGCCCAAAAAAGCTGTGTTACAGCAGTCTTGTATCACTAATATGGTCCATCAGATTAATGTGACCGTGTGGTACAGCCATTGCACTGAATGTCAGATAAAATAAAAATAGGTTGCCTTGAATTCATAAAAGAGCATTGCTATTTTTCATGTAAGATGGTGAATTGCTATTTTTCTTTATCATTATAAACCTGATGGATGTTTTAACTGGCAATCACATATGGTGGGTGAGGGACTTTGTTCCAACATAACTTAGGCAACGTTCAAAGGCATGGAGGCTCTTGCTTGCACCACTCTTGCTCCTGACCCAGGAGAGAGTACAGGCAAGCAATCTGGTCATCACGGTCAATTACTTTAGCAGTATGTTATCAAACATGAAAAACTGTGAAGATAACATCCACTTTCATTGAAGCTTTTCAAAAATAGGAGAATGCTTTTAAAAATATTTCCATTTAACCTACATAAAATAGCAATACATTAAATGGCCTGATTGCTAGAGATGCTGGGCAACCTAACTCCAACTAAAGTCAATAGAAACTGCAGGTGATCATTGTCTTTGAAAGCCAGGCCTCTAATGCTCAATAAGACCAACTAACTCCCAAGTAGTTCACTATGCAGAAAAAATCCCATGAGTCGGACTGGAAACTCCAAAGGTTCCTTTCACAGCCTGGGATGGTGGGGTAGATCCTCTCCACACACACAAAGAATGAAAAGTAACCAACCCCAGAGCGCTCCCATTGACCTCAGTGGGAACAGAATCAGTCCTTGCAGACGCAGCATGGAGAAAAATTCCCTTCTCACCCACAGATGTGGTCCCTTCCCTTCCAGGTCAGGACTCAGGTCTGTTGGCTCAGGGCTCTGTGGGGCAGTTTGCAGGGCTGTAGCCGGCCTGTAGAATAAAGAACTCATTTTAAAAATAATAAGAGATAATGAATCGTGTGTATTACTGAGAAGGATACACATATACACACATTTCATTTGCTTATTTTATTTCTCTTTAAATTTTGCCAGGCCTACAGGTACCATTAGAGTATTGCTTTGTATAGTATCAGTCTGAAAGTATTTTTAATAAATGTCTTTGAACAGTGGAATACTCATAAAGTTTTGAGTCGTGGGCTAGGAAACACACTGGCGTGACCTACTTGTAATAGTGCTTGTCACCCATCTTTTAGCTTTAAATCAATTTGTCATTTTTTAAAAGCTTCTCTGTCAGACTCTGAAAGTGAAATGTAACTGCCATTGTGTTAGTCTCTATGGGCCAATTCAGGAAAGCACTTAAGCATGTGTTTTAGCATCCTTTTTGAACAGGATTGCCCTCCTGAGTTCTCATTCCCTCTTGACAGAGCAGTGTATCTGCACACACACTCATGATGCTCACGTACCATTAAAGAGGAAATCCAAGTCTTGCATTCAAACTAGGATTGACTTGCTTTTATTATGAAACTCCTAGCAAATATTTCCTCAGGTAGACTGCGTAGACTGTCAGTCCTTCATCAGTTAAGACTGAGCCAATCACAACACGTCTTCCAATCTTCTCTCACTCTGGCCATCCTTCGCCATGTTTGTCCATATCTCCTTGTTAAGAAATCATCCCACCTCTTTGGAGGCCGACCCGTGGCCGTTTCAGTTCTCGCGGATACCACTCAGATATAGCTGCAGTCCATCTGTCGTCACTGAGTCGGGCCACATGTCCCACCCACCGCATTTTGCTGAGCTTGCTTTCGACAACAACATCTCGGACTCCAGACTGCTGCCTAATTATTTCATTGGGGATGCGATTGCGGAGCGAAATGCCCCAAAAATGTTCGTTCCATTGCCCTCTGTGTGACAGACAGTTGATGTTCTTCAGTCTTCGTCAGCGACCATGTTTTGCTGCCATATAGCATCGCTGGAAGCACGGTCGAGTTAAAAAGATTCGCACGAGTTGTTTTGCTGATCTTTCCTTGGAGGATGTTCCTGATGTTGTTGAATGCGCACTATCCAGCTTTTTTTCTGTGCCACAGTTCGCCTTTCTGATCGTGGCGCATGTTGACTTCCTGGCCCAAATAAATGTATTTGTCGACCTCTTGGATCTGCTCTCCTCCAAGAGTTATTTGGGCTCTTGGCAGAACATCCGATCTCATATATTTTCGTTTTCGACTGGTTCATTTTTAATCTGACTTGACTACTTTTCACGTTCAGTTCTTTAAGCATTCTCTCAAGCTGGACTGTATTTTCAGCTATCAGCACTATATCATCTGCAAACCTGAGATGGTTTAGCCGCTCGCCATTGATATTAATCCCGCCTTTCAGGTCTGCTCGTCGAAAGACCAATTCAAGACATGCTGTGAATAATTTTGGTGAAACTGTATCTCCTTGTTTCGCACCTTTCTCGATGGGGATTCAGAGGAGAGTATCAAACAGCGATATATCCGTGCTGCAGCCAGAGTTCGCTTCCTTTAATAATGTGATATATTTTGTGCTGATGCCCTGTTCTGAAAGAGCTTCAAGAACGGCGTTAGTCTCCACGCTATCAAACGCCTTCTCATAGTCCACAAAGGCAATGCACAAAGGGAACTTGTATTCCCTCGAACGCTCTAGTAGTTGGTTTAGAGTGAAGATGTGGTCTATCGTGCTGTAATTTCTTCGAAAACCGGCCTGTTCTCTAGGTTGCTGTTCATTCAGGTTTCGCGACAGTCGATTTGTTATTATTTTGGTGCACAACTTATAGACATGCGAAAGCAGGCAGATTGGGCAATAGTTCTTTAGATTTTCTCGATCGCCTTTCTTATGCAGCAAGATGGTATTGGACTCTTTCCAACTGGACGGTATCTTCTGGATTTCCAGGTAACGGCTGAACCTTTGGGCGAGAGCTTTCCAGAGTTCCTGACCTCCCGCCTTAAGCACTTCTGCTGTCAGACTGTCCTTGCCTGGAGCCTTCCCCTCTTTCATTTGATGGACTGCGTGACGGACTTCGCTGATGAGAACCGGGAGTATGTGTTCATCGGTTTGTTGCAGTGATGGCATTGGGACGGGATGCAAAGAGCTGGGTATGGAAATCCCTGCAGATTGCCTCCATCTCTGTTCGATCGGTTACTGATTCTCCATCCTTGTTCTTCAAAGCCGATAATGATGACCTATACAATGCCAGTTCCCGTTTGCGTTTTTTGAAACTTTTACGATCTTCAGCAGCCTTTAGGAGCTTTTGGGTTCGAAAATTCTCGAAGTCTTCCTTCAGCTTCATTTGTATGAGCTTGCAGAGAAGGGAGTACTCAAGCCTGTCACTGCCATTTCTTTTCATTTTCCCCCTCTTCTCCAATAAGGTCTTTGTATTCTCCGAGATTCTTCCACTAGCTCTTTTTGGTCTTTCACGCTCAGCTGATTTCACACACCGTTCCAGCATAATGTTCTCAGGTTGGAATACCTTGCTCATTAAACCAGAGAGAACCCTTCGCACCCTGCTTTGCAGGGGTGTGAGTGATCACACAAAGTGTAAGGTAGCAGGAAATTGGGCCCTTTCAGCTCATACTTTCCAAAACTCCAGATCTAATAAAGTTGTCCTTAGAATTATGTCTCGTCCGATTCAGCGCTTTCAAAAAGACTGAGCAATGATCACTCACAGTATTGACAAACATGTTTCAGAAAATCAAATCAATACTTGATTTAGTGACATTTAATTACATATATTTCATTTGTAAATTGTTCACTGTAGATTTTATTTACCTTATTATGAAAGACCTCAGCTTTATAGAAAATCAATTCTCTGTCATTTAAATGTTTTCTTATAGCTGAGCTGGGTCTTCATTTATTTTTTGTAGTGCTCCTAGTATTAAGGAGGTATATTAGACATATCTGTCAAGAATGTACTGTTATTTTGCTGTAGGGATTCTAGACATTTACTGAAATTATTGTTAAAATGAGTGTTTTAAACTTGTGTAATTTATGTATCCAGAGGGACAGATTAATAGTAGCTGCCTATATAATATGAAACTCCAATTAAAATAAAAATTAACTTATCAAAGTTGTCACATGCAAGAATTAGCTTGACTATTAGAAATAGACTCTGGGCCAACTTTTTCCTTTCAGTTATATTGGTGGAAACCCACATAAACTCATTTGAAGTCAGTGGAATTGCTATGGAATTGCTATGAATTGCTGGCTGTATTTTAAAGAAGCCTTATTGAGGGCGCAGGAAGAAATCATCCCGAAATGCAGAAAGAATAGCAAATATGGCAGGCGACCAGCTTGGCTTAACAGTGAAATCTTCGGTGAGCTTAAAGTCAAAAAGGAATCTTACAAAAAGTGGAAATTTGGACAGATGACTAGTGAGGAGTATAAAAATATTGCTAGAGCATGCAGGGGTGTAATCAGGAAGGCCAAGGCACAATTGGAGTTGCAGCTAGCAAGGGATATGAAGGGTAACAAGAAAGGTTTCTACAGGTATGTTAGCAACAAGAAGAAGGTCAGGGAAAGTGTGGGACCCTTACTGAATGGGGGAGCCAACATAGTGACAGATGATGTGGAAAAAGCTGAAGTACTAAATGCTTTTTTTGCCTCGGTCTTCAAAGCCAAGGTCAGCGCCCAGACTGCTGCACTGGGCAACACAGCATGGGAAGTAGGTGAGCAGCCCTCAGTGGTGAAAGAACAGGTTAAGGGCTATTTAGAAAAGCTGGACATGCACAAGTCCAGGGGTCCAGATCTAATGCATCCAAGGGTGCTGAGGGAGTTGGCTGATGTGATTGCAGAGTCATTGGTTATTATCTTTGAAAATTCGTGGCGATAAGGGGAGGTCCCGGACGATTGGAAAAAGGCAAATATAGTGCCCATATTTAAAAAAGAGAACCCGGGGAACTACAGACCAGTCAGCCTCACTTCAGTCCCTGGCAAAATCACAGAGCAGGTCCTCAAGGAAACCATTTTGAAGCACTTGGAGGAGAGGAAGGTGATCAGGAACAGTCAACATGGATTCACCAAGGGCAAGTCATGCCTGACCAACCTGATTGCCTTCTATGATGAGATAACTGGCTCCATGGATATGGGGATAGCGGTGGATGTGATATATCTTGACTTTAGCAAAGCTTTTGATACGGTTTCCCACAGTATTCTTGCCAGCAAGTTAAAAAAGTATGGATTGGATGAATGGACTATAAGGTGAATAGAAAGCTGGCTAGATTGTCGGGCTCAACGGATAGTGATCAATGGCTCTACATCTAGTTGTCAGTCGGTATCAAGCGGAGTGCCCCAGGGGTCAGTCCTGGGGCCGGTTTTGTTCAATATTTTAATTAATGATCTCGATGATGGGATTAATTGCACCCTCAGCAAGTTCGCAGATGGCACTAAGCTGGGGGGAGAGGTAGATACGATGGAGGGTAGAGACAGGGTCCAGAGTGACCTAGACAAATTGGAGAATTGGGCCAAAAGAAATCTGATGAGGTTCAACAAGGACAAGTGCAGAGTTCTGCTCTTAGGAAGGAATAATCCCATTCACCACTACAGGCTGGGGACGACTGGCTAAGCAGCAGTTCTGCAGAAAAGGACCTGGGGATTACAATGGATGAGAAGCTGGATATGAGTCAACAGTGTGCCCTTGTTGCCAAGAAGGCCAATGGCATATTAGTAGGAGCATTGCCAGCAGATCGAGGGAAGTGATTATTCCCCTCTATTAGGCACTGGTGAGGCACGCCTGGAGTATTGCATCCAGTTTTGGTCCCCCCACTACAGAAAGGATGTGGACAAATTGGAGAGAGTCCAGCGGAGGGCAACAAAAATGATTAGGGGGCTGGGGCACATGACTTACGAGGAGAGGCTGAGGGAACTCGGGTTATTTAGTCTGCAGAAGAGAAGAGTGAGGGGAGATTTAATAGCAGCCTTCAATTACCTGAAGGGGGGTTCCAGAGAGGATGGAGCTCAGCTGTTCTCAGTGGTGGCAGATGACAGAACAAGAAGCAATGGTCTCAAGTTGCAATGGAGGAGGTCTAGGTTGGATATTAGAAAACACTATTTCTCTAGGAGGGTGGTGAAGCACTGGAATGGGTTATCTAGGGAGGTGGTGGAATCTCCATCCTTAGAGGTTTTTAAGGCCCGGCTTGACAAAGCCCTGGCTGGGATGCTTTAGTTGGTGTTGGTCCTGCTTTGAGCAGGGGGTTGGACTAGATGACCTCCTGAGGTCTCTTCCAACCCTAATATTCTATGATTTACATGGGGTAAATCAGAGAAGACTTTGGACCACAGATGAATGGAATTTTGATTTAAATTTTGCAAAATCATAGCAAAACAAGGGGTAACATTTTCCAAAGCACCAAAATGACTTAGGAGCTAATGGGACTTAGGTTCCTACGGGCCAGATTTTTAAAAGCTTTAAAGGACTTATCCTGCTAGTGGTAGCTGTGGAGTATCTAACTGGGCTTTGTTACAATAGATAGCTTACCAATAGAGGGCGTTACAGTATGATAGCATGCTTATGTATAGGGTAGTGTCCAGGAACTTGGAGAACTCTACTTACAGGAAGTGCTTATGGGACTGAGATATGTGGAGGAAGAAGTAAAGTCTGAACATTGTACTGTCTTGGTTCTCTCTCCACTTATGCCTGAATACTGAACCGGCTTCCTAGCAGCTCAGTGAAGAACATGAACTAGCTAGTTTCTACATGGCCTGAGTGTACTATCCTCTAGATGATTGTTGTGCAAAGCCTTGGCATCTCATAGTTCGGTTTCTTTTTCTGTAACATTGGCTTTTGGACAAATATCTTTGAATGTACCTACAGCTCCCAGTGGAGTCAATGCATGAGAGATTAGCTCTTGCCTCTGTAAAACAAGAACGCTTGAGCAATTTGGACTAAAACTTTATTCTGGTGCAGAAACAGAATTAATTAGGAGCATTTTCTAAAAGCGATTTTTTTTAAGCTTGTTGTTAATTAGTGTTGTGTCTGAACCCTGAAATTAACATGCATCATCTTTATTGTCATTATTTGTAAGTTTGCAATTTGCATCTGTGGATTTGATCAGAATGTTGACTAGGATTAATACATCCTTTCTTTGTGCGGATAAATAACAAAACAGGATGAAACAGGATGTAACAGGAAAAACTGGCCTCCATAACACTGTAACATTTTCTTCTATTTCCAACACACTGAAATTGATATAGAAAGGGGTGTAAATGACATGGTTTCTCCTAATACAAAAGCACTGTTCATTTCTTCTTGCACCAAAGCATTGTAGTCGAGGTGCTATACCACAGAAGGCAGGACTGACTGCATTGTGGCTTACATCTGTGCTCTTTTTTCTCCCTTGTTCAATTACAGATGCAGTTCCTGGGTAAGGCAAAGTACTGATAACATTTTAAAATGATGATATGTTTATTTGCATGATTGTTATGGGATCTCTGTAATGCAAGGCATGCAAAGTGTGATATCAATGCTTAAATATCAAGGTGGTAGGCAGCTCAGAAATACCTGAGACCTGATTCTATCCTTGAGCAAAGAACTAACGGGTTTTGAGTCTTCATGAAACATAACATCATTGTCCTCAGCCTCCCGTGTTCTGCCCCAAAATAAGACTTGCTGCCCATTTGTTCTAACTGCAGACAAAGGGGAACACCTGCACATTCACATTAAATACTTCCCCCCTCTGTACGATGTTCAGATCAGCATTCCTTCTCATTTGAAGCTGAAACACTCAGAAATGGCCCCCAGATACTGCTTTTGGGCAGAGAGCTCATATGGGACAGGATTCTCTGTTGCAGAGAATGTGCAACCCCTCTATGGTCCCCTTCATTCCAGCCCCCCCTCCTCCTGCATGAGCATAGAAACCACACTGATTCTGTTGTCCCTTCACAACACAGAGGATGACATGGGATTTGGCCCTACTATTCCCTAGTCTGGTGAGGTAAGCGTAGAGGCATTTTTCCTGGCTATTTGCTCAGTGAAAATGAAAGAGTAAGATATTATTATTCTTTAGCGAGAATGTCTATAGGTTCCAATCATGGATCAGGGCCCTCTTGTGCTAGGCTCTGTACATAAACACAATGAAAAGATGGTCCCTGCCACAAGGGGCTTACAATTTAAGCAACGGTAGCATTGTAAAAATGTCGGAAATTTGGTGTAAAAGATATTGGCCCAGATTCTGGTCCCTGCTGGGGGGCAGGGTGTTAGGAGGAGATTTTACACAGCTTTGGAGGTGTAACGATCCGCATATGTGGGCTTATGCTGCCCCTTGTTAGATCCCCTAGAGCAGAGGCATGCCAGAGATGAGCCCTTAGGGCTGGTCTAATTTAATTGGCTCTTGGAGCTGGTTCAGAACTTCGGAGTTGCAAAGGCAGCAAGAAGCTGACTCCCATCTCAGGCGTGCCTACACTTAACCTGTTACAGCGGCAGCACTGCCACTGTGCTGCTGTAGCACTTCAGTGTCCTTCTGCGGCTATGTCTACGCTTAAAATGCTACAGTGGCACAGTGTGGGGGCTCACTACAGCGTCAGGAGGGATTCTCCCGTCGGTCTACATAAACCACCTCCCCAAAAGATGGTAGCTCGCATAGGTGCTGACTTTTGTTTTTGTAGGCGGGTGCTTTTAAAGGGGTATGTGTGTCTGGGGTGGTGGACGCTCTGCCAGTTTTGGGGGGAAGCTATTTTCAGCATATTTATACAGTTCTTTCATATTCTAGTTATTGAATGTGTCTATCATCGGTATCTTTACTATTTTAATAATGATTAAATTGTTATGAAGCACATCATTACCTTATCATGAATTACAGTACATTAAAATAATTGCAATCCCCCTACAAACTATCTTCACTAACGTCTCAGTTTAAAGAGATTATGTTTCACTGTAGCTTTCTGGATGAAACTCTCAGCAATCTTATTTACATCTAGTTCCTTGGTAGGGTCTTGCTGCACGTTAAGGACAGCGACATCATTCAGTTGCATCTGTCCCAGGGGCGTAGCCAGGTGGAGGGAACAGGGGGAGCGGAAAATAAAAAGGCGCCACCCGCTGCGGCACTTTTACTGACGGGGCGGCGCTCTGGATCTTTGGCAGCACTTCAGTGGCGGGACCTTCACTCGCTCCGCAGGTCTTCGGTGGCATTTCGGCGATGAAGCTTTAGTGCCACCGAAGACACCCGGAGCGAGTGAAGGGCCCGCCGCTGAAGTACTGCCGAAGACCCGGAGCACCGCCCCATCAGTAAAAGCGCCACAGCGGGTGGTGCCTTTTCCCCCCCCGCTTCCGGGTGAATAAAATTAAAAAGGCGCCACTTGTGCTTGGTGGGGGAGCAGCCGCTCCCCTGCTCCCAGGGCCGGCTCTAACTTTTTTGCCGCACCAGGCAAAAAAAAAGAGCGCAGCCCCGCCGTAATCCCCGCCCCCTGAGCGCCAGGCTGGGCCGCCCAAACCCCCGAGCGCCACGCCGCGCCAACCCCCGCACCCCCCCAGCGCCGCCGAAGCCCCCGAGCGCCGGGCTGCGCCGGGTCGCTGAAACCCCCGCCTGCCCTCCGAGCACTGGGCCGGGCCGCCCAAACCCCCGAGCGCCACGCCACGCCAACCCCCGGCCCCCCCAGTGCCGCGCCGCTGAAGCCCCCGAGCCGGGCCGGGCCAGCAAACCCCCCGCCTGCCCTCCGAGCGCCGCGCCGGGCCGCCCAAACCCCCGCCCCCCCTCCGAGCGCCAGGCCGCCGAAACCCCCGCTCCCCCGAGTGCCGCACCGGGCCGCCCAAACCCCCGAGCTCCACGCCAACCCCCGCCCCCCCCCAGCGCCGCACTGGGCTGGGCCGCCGAAATTCCCGCTCCCCCGAGCGCCGGGCCAGGCCGCCCAAACCCCCGCCCACCCTCCGAGCGCCGGGCCAGGCCGCCCAAACCCCCGCCTGCCCTCCGAGCGCCGCGCTGGGCCGCCGCAACCCCCGCCCCCCCCGAGCGCCGGGCCGGGCCGCTGAAACCCCGCCCCCCAACGAAACCCCCGGTCCCCCGAGCGTCAGGCCGGGCCAGGCCGGGCCGCCGAAACCCCCGCCTGCCCTCCGAGCGCCGGGCCAGGCCGCCGAAACCCCCGCCCCCCTGAGCGCTGCGCCAGGCCGCCCAAACCCCCAAGCGCCAGGCCGCGCCAACCCCCGCCCCCCCAGCGCCGCGCCGCCGAAGCCCCTGAGCACCGGGCCAGCAAAACCCCCGCCTCCCACTAGCGCCGGGCCGGGCCGCCGTAACCTCCGCCCCCCTGAGCACTGCGCCGCGCCGCCCAACCCCCCGAGCGCCACGCCGCGCCAACTCCCGCCCCCCCCCAGAGCTGCGCCGTTCCGCCGAAGCCCCCGAGCGTCACGCCAGCCCCCGCAACCACCGTGCCGTGCCGCTGAAACAAAAACAAAAAACCCCGAGCGCCCCCCGCCACCCCAAGATTGGCCGCCTCTTCCGAGGTGCCGCCCCAAGCACGTGCTTGGTCGGCTGGTGCCTGGAGCCGGCCCTGCCTGCTCCCCCCCAGCTATGCTACTGATCTGTCCTATTGATGACTGGAGATAACTTTTAAGTCTTCTGAAGCTGGAGAACGAGCAGTCTGCGGTTCAGGATGATACAGGCACAGTGAAGATTCTTAGAAATTTGCAGTATTCTGGAAGCACAGTGCTGCAGTATGACTCCAAGATCTCTTTCTTGATGGGTAACAGCTAATTTAGGCCCCATCATTTTGTATGTATAGTTGGGATTATATTTTGCCATGTGCTTTACGTTGCATTTAACATTGAATTTCATCTGCCATTTTGTTGCCAAGTCACCCAGTTTTGTGAGATCCCTTTGTAACTCTTCACAGTCTGCTTTGGACTTAACTAAATAAATAAAAATAAATTAATGGAGATATCTCATCTCCTAGAATTAGAAGGGACCTTGAAAGGTCATTAAATCCAGCTCCCTGACTTTACTAGCAGGACCAAGTACTGATGTTGCCCCAGATCCCTAAGTGGCCCCCTCAAGGATCAAACTCACAACTCTGGGTTTAGCAGGCCAATACTCAAACCACTGAGCTATCCCTCTATAATTTTGTCCCCTCTGAAAATTTTGCCACCTCACTGTTTACCCTTTTTGCAGATCATTTATGAATATGTTGAACAGCACTGGTCCTAGTACAAGCCCCTGGTGGCCACCACTATTTACTTCTCTCCATTCTGAAAATGGGCCATTTATTACTACCCTTTGTTTCCTATCTTTTGACTGGAGTGCCTGGCAATGCTTTCAGGATCATCTAAGGATCGTTAATTTAATTTAATGACAAGCCTTTTCTTATCTTAATCACCCTGCCTCCATTTATAAACAAACTCCCTGCCCCAAGGGAAGAAGCTGTTAGCAGCACAGAACTCATCACATTCCACACTCAAGCTCTGGCTCCTCCGTGCTGAGAACCCTAAATTTTTTTCTTTTTCCTGGGTGCTTGAGCCCTGGAGCATCCACAGAGTCGGTACCTATGGTAGGTAGGTTGATGAAAAAATTCTTCCATTGACCTAGCACTGCCTACCAGGGCCGCCCAGAGGATTCGGGGGCCTGGGGCAAAGCAATTTCGGGGGCCCCTTCCATAAAAAAAAGTTGCAATACTATAGAATACTATATTCTCGTGGGGGCCCCTGTGGGGCCCGGGGCAAATTGCCCCACTTGCCCCCCCCCCGGGCGGCCCTGCTGCCTACACAGGGGCTTAGCTTGGCTTAACTGTGTCACCCAGGGGCGTGGATTTTTTACATCCCTGAGCAATGTAGCAGGGTTGACGTAACTTTTTAGAGTAGATCTGGCCTCACCAGGCTCCATGTATGTGTGTTGCATCTTCAGAGGGCTGGAAAATCTGGCCCGTAGTGAAGGCTTTTTGTTGTTTTAAACTCCTCTATTTTTTACTCCATTTTCTTATACATTCCTTTCCAGATGCTGTCTGTGCTGCTCAGAGCTGCTCTGCTGGCCCTGGGGGCCCCTGAACATCAGGCTGCAATGAATTCCAGCCCGCTGGTGTCACTCACCACTCCAATGTCTCTGCCCCACATTCTCTGAGCAGGTGCTGGTTCCTCTGACGCCCGGCATTCCACTAGGACTAAAACCACCATCAGAACATGGGCATAGACATTCAGAGCCAGCATCTCTACTCAGGTTACAGATTTCAGAGAGACACTAGTGCTTGAATGCTCCTGTATCGATGCACTGGATGAATTTAGAAATACTTTCCATGATTACAGGACATTCTGCAGAGCAAAAGGAAGACACTAATGCAATACTTCAACTTTTAAAAGCTTTTCAATGAAGGACCCTGAAGCTCTTTTAAAATTTAAAGCTGTTCAAAACTTTGTTAGTCATTTCCAAAATTTTTAGTACTTTGAAAAAAATGTAGTTCATCCATTATTTCTGCTGTCCTTGTAGTTATTATGAAAAGGCTAGTGTCTCTACAATTAAAAGTTACAGAAAAAAATCCATTATATTCCTGATTTTGACCTCACCAGCTTTTCAGAACTGTGTGTGCATATTTGCACACCTAATGTGAGCATGCAGTTTCTGTTTGCACATGCAATTACAATTAATGTACATGCAAATGTCCAGTGAACATATTGCTCTGTGTGATCCATGATGGATGTAGTTTAAGATGTCTGCAGCCATGGGAAAACCCCCAAAGGGCACTGGGTTTAAGCCACAGCTAACAGAATTGGCAAGTTATAATAAAATAAGAATAATGATCATTAATAATTACAAGCTCTTACGTAGCACTTTGCATCTGCATATCTCAAAGCACTTGGCAAACCAAGATATCATTATACGTATTTTATATATGGGGAAACTGAGGCACAGCAAGGTGAATGCAGATAGGATTTAGTATATGGAGTCTGAATAACTGGGGAGAATACAAGGGCGGGGTTAAGGATATTTCTGCATTCCTTAATTGTACATTTGCACACTGTCCAATGAGTTTAATTTAAAGGAAAATTAACTTTGAATTTCCTGACTTTCAAAAATTTGTGCTTTTTCAAAGCTACATTACTTTATTAAGGGGGTTTTGATACATATTTAGGACCTGACCTCCACTTTAATGACACTTTTTGTCTGGGAGATTTTAATCATTGCTTGCATTCATCTTACTCATTTTTTACCTTTGCATTCAGTTTCACCACAGTTGGCAGGAATCTGTGGCCCATACGTTGAAGCAGACAAGGGTATGTACAAACAAATTCCCATTGTAATGTAAAAGGTGAATGGAAAGACTTGTACAACTATGATGATGTGCAATGTTTGAGAACAGCTGCATGCAGTTAAGCAATAGAAATGCAATGAGAACGTATAGTCTTTTATTTAGTCAAGTAATTCAATATTTCCTGTCTTATTCACTGGCGTGTTAAGAATGCAGAACAACAAACCATTCTCATTTGTTTTCCCTGGTGGGAGGAACTGATAAAAGAAATCAACCAAAATGACTCGCTACTAGTCGATTGGGCTGTAACCCCTTCCAAAAATCATGTTCATGTTTTTATAGGAAAGAAAAAATAAGGGCCTGATTCTCTCCCCACCACCCCAGCCTATGTACTCACCCTGCCTGAACTGACAGAGGTGTCAGCTGCCCATACTGCACATTCCCGGTTTCCCAGGACCCTGTGGAAGTCTCCATAGTGGCCTTTGTCTGCATGTGGGAAAGGGCAGATGTGAGGTGTGCATCATGCCCTACCCAACTTGAGGAGCTTCTCCATGCTGTGAGGAAGCCTCTGGCAGCATTACGGAGCATGCTGTCAGCAACCCGGAGGTAGGGCCAGAGAACTAAGGTCATCTTCCTTGCCTGTTGATTTGATCATAACACTTCCCTCTTTGAATCCCTCCACTCACTTCCCGCTATCACATCAGATTTAATCTTTTTGTCCCCATCTTCAAAGCTCT
Organism: Emys orbicularis; assembly: GCF_028017835.1. NCBI lineage: Eukaryota > Metazoa > Chordata > Testudines > Emydidae > Emys > Emys orbicularis. Next base: position 25,310,767 of record NC_088683.1, on the reverse strand, counting down.
ACATTACTTGGCCTCTTTCTACTGCATCACCCACAATGAGCTTTGTGTTGCCACCTCTTCTCCACCAATGCTCAGCCCAGCCGGGTGTTTGTCAGCTTCCCACACATTAGTGTCTGTGCCTGTTTCATGGGCTGGCTCCAGCTTTTTTGCCGCCCCAAGCGGCGAAGCGGGGGGAAAAAAAAAAAGATAAAGTGGATCGGCGGCACTTCGGCGGCAGCTCAATTGCGCCGCTTCATTCTTCGGCGGCGGGTCCTTCACTCCCTCTCTTCCTCTTCAGCAGCACTTTGGCGGCAGCTCAAAGAGGAAGAGAGGGACTGAGGGACCCGCCACCGAATTGCCACTGAAGACCCGGACGTGCCGCCCCTTTCCATTGGCCGCCCCAAGCACCTGCTTCCTTCGCTGGTGCCTGGAGCCGGTCCTGCTTAAAGCCCACTCCTCTGATGCCAACAGTGGGTTTAGATGATTTGTATAAAGACTTCCCTATTTGTTTGCCCCCTTAATGTAATCTCTGTCTACTCATCTGTTTGTCCTTAGACTGTGAACTCCTCAAGACAGAGATCATCCTTTCCTGAATGTCTGGAAAGTGCTTAGCACATGATGAGTGTCACCATAAATAAATATCCAATAACAGGCCTCCATGTGGATGGCTCTGTGTGACTGACCAGATCTCAGCGACTCTGAGCAGATCTCTGGGGAAGTTTTTATGGGCAGGAGCAGATTTACCATGAAACAAATCATGCGGTGGCACGGGGCCCCCCAAAATGCAGGACAAATATCTGACAACCTGCCCCTGAGTCCCGGCCGGCAGCGCAGCAGGGCTCAGGCAGGCAGGCTGCCTGCATGCCATGCCCAGTGGCCCCACGCCACTACCGGAAGCAGCCGGCTGCTTGCACATCCCTCCCCGCCCCTGGCGGAGGCAGGGAGGCAGCTCTGCACGCTGCCCCCGTCCCGGGCAGCGTACAGAGACCTGCTAACCCCCACCCCCCCAAGGGGTGCGCAGAGATGTGGCAGCAGCAGGGCTAAGGTGACTCCCTGCCTGCTCTGCCTCCCTCCCTCTGCACCACTTCTCTCCTGGAAGCGGCCGGCATGTCCCTGCAGCCCTGGGGGGGAAGAGTGTCTCTGCATGCTGTCCACGCCCTGAGCACCGACTCTGCAGCTCTCATTGGCCGGGAACTGTGGCCAATGGGAGCTGCAGGGGCAGTGCCTGTGGGCAGCAGTGCATGGAGACCCCCTGCCTCCCCCCCCCGCCTAGGAGCCACTGCCAGAGGGGTGTGTGCCGGTCGCTTTGGGAGCCACGCCGCTCGAGGTAAGCACCGCTCCCCTGTCCCCCTCCCGCACCCCAACCCCCTACCCCAGCCCAGACCCCACACCCCTCATCCAAACTGCCTCCCGGAGCCTGACCCCTCACCCCACCCACACCCAAACCCCCGCCCCAGCCCAGAGCCCGCACCCCTCACCCCCTCCCACAGCCCAACCCCCTGCCCCAGCCCAGGGCCTGCCCACACCCAGCACCCAAACTCCCTCCCAGAGCCTGACCTCCAGACCCCCTCCTGCACCCAACCCCCTGCCCCCATCAAGGTACCTCACTTTATTTTCATCTACTTCCCATTACTTATAATATAGGAGGAGGATGAAGCAAAAGAATGAAAACCGTGGGGGGGGGCAGAGGGGGATGGGATAAGAGAGAATGGTGTGGCTGGGGCAGGCCGTCTGGTGGCTCAGGGCGGCTGGGGTGGGCGGCCCTTGGGGCTTCTCTGGCTGTGGTGGGGGTGGGGAAGGCGCAGGGCTGGTGGGTTAGCCTCCCCGAACGGGGTTTCGCCTGCCACCCATGAATATAAGAGAATATTTGCAGAAACCTAACTTTGAACTTATACATGTGCGTATTTACTCCAGAAACATGATATCGTGCACTGCGTTTATCCATTCAGGCAACAAAAGCAATAACCTGGGATCTGTGTGTCCAATCAAAACTAAGCGAAGTAGCTCAAAATTTTCAATATCACTAAGGGCTGCTCTTCACGGGAAAGTTTTACCAGTAATACAGGTATAATTATACTGGTATAGTTAAACTGAGGCTGCGTCTATACTACCCGCCTGAATCGGCGGGTAGAAATCGATCTCTCGGGGATCGAATTATCGCGTCTCGTCGGGACGCGACATTCGATCCCCGAATCGACGCTTGTACTCCACCAGCGGAGGTAGGAGTAAGCACCGTCGACAGGGGAGCCGCGGAGGTCGATTTGCCACCGTCCTCACAGTGGGGTAAGTCGGCTCCGATACGTCGAATTCAGCTACGCTATTCGCGTAGCTGAATTTGCGTATCTTAAATCAACACCCCCCCCCCCCCGTAGTGAGGGCGTAGCCTGTTATAGTTATTCTGGTGCAATTATACAGGTAGAGTAAAACCAATATAGTTATACTGGTGTAAACCCCTTGTGGACACTATTTCAGTATGAGTGGCATTTTAAAATAAAGTTATTTAGCTTAAATCGCTTATCAACATAAACTAAACCAAAAAAAGGCCCTCTTATACCATAATAAGAATATCCACACGGGGTTATACCAGTACGACTATAATTGGTTTAAATTCACACCTTATGCATATTGGTAGAATTTCCTGGGTAGACAAACCCTTACATAGAACTGTGTGCAAAACAATCACAGACCAGAATTAGTCATAGTAAAGTTGAGAATATTGGAAGATATTTATGGGCTCGCTGCCAGCTTGACTGACTTACCAGGAATTGAATGTGGGACTTCCAGAACTGTAGTCACTACAGCTTGAGCTAAAGAGCCAGCCTTTGTAGCTGAACAGAATGAGAAGCTAAATTATCGTCAAATAACTTATTTGCTATGAATTCTTTGCTCAGCTCTTCTGAGATCCATGTTTATATTATTTTTAAAAAATCTTCATTGCCACTGGAAATGGAAGATAAAATAGCCCTCTAGACTTTTATATCAGGGACAGATCACTAATCTATTTAACAGAAAATTACAGGGCAGGGTGGTGTAGCTGGACTAGTGATATTGTTAATAAGCACCATGATCCCTTGATGCTTCTGACTCTCTCCTTCTTGATAACAGTTCCTGCAATCCTTATTTTGAAATTACTCCCACCACAGCATTTTCTTGCTAAGTGTAGATCTAAAGCAGTGGTTCTTAACTTGTGGCCTCCGGGTTGCTTGCGACCCAATCAGCACACAGCTGCAGCCCATGTGACATCCTCAGTGCCGTACAGATAGTATATATATTGTGTGGATGCAGCCTGCATAATACATAGAGAGCTGCATATGCGGCCCACAATGGTAAATAAGTTGAGAACCACTGATCTAAAGTGACATATGGGTTTGCCCTGGATCCATATGCACATATTCACTCTGATATCAATGGGAGTTGCACTATGGATTGAGGCCAGTAGTGGCCCTGAGGCTTAAATGTTAACATTCAATGTTAATGTTTTAGGCTTAAGGGGGAAAGAAGGTTAAATAATTAAGCAGCTAGGTTTCTTGCTAGGTTTATATCGTATAATGAGGTTATCTTTTCCCCTATATGGGTGGGCAGGTGGGTAAGGATGCTGCTGCCTGTATTGGATATATAACCAACTAAGTGAAGATTTTGGTCACAGATCTGTGATGAATGAAACCCTTGCCAGTATGATGTATCATTCAAAAAGCACAGCTGGCCCACTCTGTTGTCTCAGCTTGTCAGACATAATTGTTTGGTACTGACTGAAAACATTAAGGTGCAAAACACTAAAGGCTAAATTCTGTTCTGATATGTACATGCAACTTTTCTTCCATCAACAATCCTTCAGTCTCTGTGCCAGTTAAATCCCCCAGGAGAACTGCACACTTGTATTGGAGGGCAGATTTAGCATTAAGTAAACAGTTCACTCTCTTCTTTTATCTCATATCTTAAATGACTTTCAGTTAGCAGAGAGGCTATGGTGACATTTCCATGAAGTATTAGGGTCAGAGTCTAGAAACCTGACTCGTGCAAGTAGTTCTGTTAGCCTTAATTTTCAAAAGTGACCAGTAAATTATGATTGGGATTGTATGGCGGGGTTGCTTCTTATGCGGGGGGAGGGGGAGATTAAAATCTCATGCTTCAGAGTTTTAGCTGGTTACCTGAAGGGATCAGGAAGGGATTCCCTCTCCTACCCCCATTTAGTCTGTGGTTTTTTGGTTTTTGTCTCCTTTCACTGAAGCATCAGGGAGGACTGCAGCTGGACATGGGACCCTGGACAGGGTGTGCCCAGGGCTCGGAAGCGGCACTAATTATTCTCTCTCTTGGGCACTTGGCTGGCTGGTTCTTGCTCACATGCTCAGGGTCTAACTGAACACCATAAGTGGGGTTGGGAATGTCCCCCCAGATCAGATTGGCAGTGACTTTGGGGTTTTTTCGCCTTCCTCTGCAGCATGGGGTGCCAGTCACTTAACAGGATAATCTGGATATATCTCACTAAATCAATTCCCTGCCATTGCAGGGGCCTCAGGCATTGGCGCATCTTGGTACCTCCTATTCTACACATGGAACACAATAGTTTAGTCTCCTGTGGGGTGTAATACTTTGGTTGAATTCTGGTTGTTGGGTACTGTGAGTGGTGACTGGGTGATGTTGGTGGCCTGTGACATACAGGAGGTCAGATAAAATGATCAGGTGATCCATTCTGGCCTTAAACTCTCTGATTTTAAATTGGGGTGTAAATTTTGAGGGGGCCAACTCCAGTGTTTTCTGAGAATTGGGCCCCTTTACGGTGCCAACAGTTTGGTACCTAAAAATGAGGCACTCAAAATCACCAGTCACTTTTGAAAACTTAGGCCTTTCATTTCCTTGCCTGAGTAAAGATTGAAAGGTCTGGCTCGCAGTTTGGTATTAATGTGGATGTAACAAGCAATAGGAAATATCACAGGAGTCCAATGCTCTTACCATAAGGAAATCCACTGTTGCCGTCACGTGTCACCAGTGCTATATTCTTCATCTATTTTACATGGCCTACTTTCTTCACAGTATACATCCTAGCCAACCAAGCATTTTTAAGGCCAAATGTATCTGGTGCCATCACGGTTAAGAACAACATTTGACCTGTGTGAAGATAAAGTGTTGCAGGGAAAACCTCCAGTCTAAGAAAAGGTTGCTATTTTGATTTGCAAACAGCTGGGAGGTCTAATTCCCTTTGGTAGCTTTAACAACGTAATTAACCTTAACTTTAGCCTCTATTATGATATTGCTCCTTGACAAAAAAATGTCATAGCATTCTCTCTCCAATGTTTATGTTAGTTCATTATTGCTAGGAGAGGGATCTTTAGATCATTTGTAGACAGCTCCCAGTACTCCTCTCTAGCCTTCAAAGAATGCTGAGTACGTTGTTCTGATCTATTAAAATTCCATTATCACCTCTGGGTCACAGCAGTGATTATGTAAACTAACAGATCCCAGTTAGGAGACACGGGTTTATTTTTAAATGTGGCAGCTAAATCTAATGAATGAACAAACTAAATCTGCCCACATGTCATTTTCGTTAATAACTCTGTATGCTCTTAGAGCCCTGTCACTGGGGAACTGGATAGCTAACAGGATTAGTAAAGAGATATCAGGCTTTTCCTTCTGTAACCCATTGGGCTGATTCCAGTCTGAAAGGGTAGCAACCAAATTTCATTGCCTTCTGATAGCTGTTTGGTGGTCTCAGTCCAATTCACACATGGTCCCATGAGAACCCTCCCCAACCAGGGCTAATTTATACCTGGCAATGAGAACACACAGGCAACAGTATTATAGAAATGTAGAACTGGAAGGGACCTTGAAAGGTCATTGAGTTGAGTCAAGTCCAGTCCCCTGCCTTGACAGCAGGACCAAGTACTGTCCCTCACAGATTATTTTTGCCCCAGATCCCTAAATGGCCCCCTCAAGGATTGAGCTCACAACCCTGGGTTTAGCAGGCCAATGCTCAAACCACTGAGCTATCCCTCCCCCCAAAGAAGGGGTCCCTTTAGGTCAGGGTTGGTTGACAGGGAAATGTGCAGAAGCTTGTAGTGTTGAGGCTCATACCTTCTGTGGACATCCAGAGGACTTCAACTTGCAGGTGCTGTCAGTTCAGATTCCTCACTAGCCCTAAATTCTTCCCACATGCACAAGTACAAAAAGGAGTTTCTCAGAGTCTAGACCCAGAAAAACTTCACAGCAAATATCACAAAATAGTGAGATCACATTTGATTCTTTCCCCCTCTTTTCTATCTAAGACCTATTACTGGATATGACTTGAGTGCTTAATTTTATTGTAGAAAAACCCTCAGTTCTCAGGAGTGTCCCACTAATTTCATACTTGCAGATAGGTTGGAGGAGATTAGATAGTTTGGGTGAAATTCACACAAGGCTAGTACAAAGTCTATGCACCACTATGAAACAGGCAGCTTGTGGATGGAGCCAACAACCCAGCTCAGCTCTTTAGAATGTGAGATCTCTCTCTGTTTTCCCTACAGGAAATGTTATTAAAGTTTAAAGCATAAGAACAGAATGAATTGCAGGTATTACACTGATCTATTTTATCTGGCTTTGGGTATGTGAAAAATACATGTGCAAGTATAGATTACTAAAAGCATGTTTTCATGGTCTGTATTTTGGAGCACACGGAACATTTATAAGGTAATTTATAAATGATAAACCTAAAATAAACAAAATTCAAAATTAAATAATATACAGAGAAGATCAGGCATGCTTCACTAGACACTTCTCCACAGTATCTTGTCCTTTATCGTAAACCTCTGCTTAAGGTCTTGTAGCTTGTTTTCAATCAGCATGACAGTGGTTTTATCCAAGTCTATTTCTGTTAATCTATCAATTATGATTCCATGTGACTCAGTCTTAAATGCTTTGCCAAAATCTAAATACCTCAGCCATCTTCCCTCAGAATTCTGTAATTCTATCAAAAAGAACAGTTATGTTTGTCTTGACAAAGTTTTTCCTGTATAAACCTACAGGGTGAGATTTTATGCTGTGCCTCCAAGAAGCACAGCATGGAACTCACAGCTCAGGTGGAGGGAAACTAAGGTGACTTCAAGCCACGTTTTTGCTCTTCCAGTTCTGGGTTGTTATCGGGTACAGAGTGGACCTGGACTACCTTAGACAGTCCAAAGTTATGGAAGCCTTTCTCAAGCTGCCTATGGATCCCACTGTGGCCCCATCCCTACCCTACCTCTAACATTCCCCTTGTGCCAAGACTTGCAGTGAAGGAGCTCAAAGGGCATTGTAAGGTGAACCTACAGAATTCTCTCCTGCCTGGATGCTGCAGCGGCATAAAATGGCCATATCAGATGGGAGAATGCCTTCCAGGATGCCTATTGCTCATGGCTCCATTACTCTCTGCCCTCTAGTGTGTTGTCCAGTCTAGTGTAAGCAGAGTCTGAATAAGCTCCCCTCTGCAATCTAGTGATGAACTGGAGGAGGGGGAACTTCAGGAGCAGATCGTATTTGCATAGAAATGCCTGCTCTACCTCCATGTTCAGCAGATGGAGCTGCTTTGCCAAAGTGATCAATTTTGGCTGGGTTTGGGTTACAATTCACCCTTGTATTTCATTCGTCCTGAGGGGATCTGCCGTGGCGAAGGTACCTCTTAACAAGGCAGACAACACCATCAGGCAGCTGGTGAAGAAGTGGATGTTTCTTCCCCAGAGAGCCAGCAATGAACTGGTGTACATCTCGTACAGGCAGGGCAGCGCCAATGTCCCTCGTATGCGTGATCTCTGTGACGTTGCAGTGATCACTCACGCCTTACACCTTCTGACATGCCCGGATGCCATGGTGAGGAACATCACGGAAATTGCTATGCAGAATGTCATCAAGAAGCGAATCGCAAAAGGATCTCCTCCGACCAAGATGGCACCACCTACCTGAGCGGCTCCCAGGAAGGTGAATTTGGAAGAGACAGGGGAGACTTTGCTTCACTTTGGATTCGTGCCTGCAATGCTACGTGATGACTGGAGAAGCATATCGGCTGCCACTGGACGTGGTGCAAGAAACACCAGGAGCTGGGAGTCCTAGTGCCACAGGTGAAGAACACGGAGCACACAATCATCACTCCAAGAGCTAGAACCATGCTGGAGAGGACCTTGAAGGAGTCCATCTCCTGACAGTATGTAGAAAACCTGAAACGGAAGCCGGACCAGGGCGAGGCCTTCAACGTGACGAGCAAGTGGGACGCCAGCAACCACTTCCTCCCCAGGGGCAGCTTCACCTAATTTGCTGACTGGAGGTTCATCTACAGGGCCCGGCTCAACTGCATCCCACTGAATGGAGCCGTCGGCCACTGGAATTGGGACAAGCGATGCAGGAAGTGTAGATATGCCAATGAGACACTACCCCACGTCTTGTGTAGCTGCAAGCCCCATTCCAGAGCCTGGCAGTTGCACCAAAATGCCATTCAAGATTGCCTAGTCAGAGCCATCCCGTCACCCATAGGGAAAGTGGCCGTGAACTCCAGTATCCCCAGAACGGACAGCCAACTGCAACCGGACATCGTCATCACCAAGGACCAGAAGAAGATCATCATGATGTACATGACAGTTCCCTTTGAAAACAGGACCCCAGCTTTCCGCGATGCCCAGTCTTGAAAGATGGAGAAATACTCCCCTCTAGTCGACACCTTGAAAGCTAGGGGTTATCAGGTTCAAACTCACGTGCTGATCATCGGAACCCTGGGCACATGGGACCCCTGTAACAAGCGAGTGTTGCAAGAATGTGGAATCATTCAGCGCTACGCTCATGGTGTCACACAATTATGCATAATTCTTTCCCCTGGTACAGCTCTTGTTCCAGCTCAGGTGGTAGCTTGGAGGTTCTTCATGCTGGCTCCTCTCCACTCTGTTCTCTTCCACCCCTTTATATATCTTTTGCATAAGGCGGGAACCCTTTGTCCCTCTGGGTTTCCACCCCCCCCCCCACACTGGAAAAGCACCCAGGTTAAAGATGGATTCCAGGTCAGGTGACATGATCACATGTCACTGCAAGACTTCATTGCCCACTTGCCAGCACACACATATACAGGAAGACTCACAGGCAAAACGTAGCCATCTGCAGACAATGGTCCTGGTTAATGGGAGTCATCAAGATTCCAAACCACCATTAATGGCCCACACTTTGCATAATTACAATAGGCCCTCAGAGTTATATTTCATATTTCTAGTTTCAGATACAAGAGTGGTACATTTATACAAATAGGATGAGCACACTCAGTAGATTATAAGCTTTGTAATGATACCTTACAAGAGACCTTTTGGATGAAGCATATTCCAGTTACATTATATTCACTCATTAGCATATTTTTATAAAACCATATAGACTGCAACGTCACAAGATCAATAGATGAAAGAGAGTGCAGCTTAGTTGTTTGTAAAGCACGTTGAGATTCTGGGAAGGAAGAGGCTTAGAAATGCAAAGTATTAATCTCCTACAGAACGCATGGAAGCTACTTCTTCAGCTGTGATCTGATGTAGCAGGGCTTAGTGCTGACTATACCATATTTTGCTATAATAAATGCATGCCATCAAAAAATGGATCCAAAATATGATTTTTGTACCAACACAATAAAGATTTAAGAATTTTACAGTTGTTTACCTGACAGAATTATAGTTAAGGAAGTGCAAGGGTTTCTATATGGAGCACCTAGTATATTGCCACCTACTGCAATGTAGTCAAGTGGCATTTGGCATTACCTAGACCTGTGCCAGTGGTGTCTTTCTGGCTGCAGTCCTCAGTTTTCTCACCCATCCATCTTTGGGTTCTTGGTTGGGCCATTCCCAAAAACAGATAAAGGGATTTCTTCTTCCCATTTGCCACAGAGGCCAGAGGAGCAGGAACCATCAGAGATCTCCCCTTACAAGAGACAAGGAGAAAGGATCCTGGGAGATTTTTTTCTCTCCTGTTTCCTGTGACCAAAAAGAAGATGGGGTCAAGAGACAGGAGATTCACCAACTCCTGTTGGTAACCAATAAGCTGGAGAAGGTCCTGAGCCAGTACCCTGGGTCCAAACACTTTCTAACTCTCAGCCTGTTCAAAATCTGGATCCATTTTACATTTCCTTCTCTGTATTAAACTGCCAGTAAAGGTTTTGTTATTACAGATGGATGCTGACAGATATTATGAGACAGCAATGCAGAGTGTCACATTGATTGGTGACAAATAACTTTATAATTCCAGTAGCTAAGTTAAATAATGGAAGGGAAATGGATAGTGTCCCTCTTATGGAGCCAGAAAAGAGAAATAAGAATTATTAGAACTTATTGATTTTAAAGGAATGTGATGCAAATTGGAACCATTCAATGTGATATTTCAGGAACTCTGATCAATCAAACATAAAACTGCTTGTTGGAAATGTCACAAATAATTGTTCAAGAACACTTTGCATCTTGTAAATATATGCATATATTTACTCTTTTACTGAGCTGCTCAAAAGTTCCCATTCTTCCACTGAACAGGAACCTATGACTTGTTGATTTGGGAATTAAAATGATTATGATGTTGCCACTTTGTTCTTAGGGCACATAATCAATACCAGAGCTGCGAAAAGCCCTGGTGATAACCTCTCTTTTGACAGCTTGTCAATAATCCTGGCATCATGATCAAAAGGGCTGTAGTAAGACTCATAACCTGCATCAGGCGAATAAGGGTACTGACAGTAGGGTGAAAAATAAAAACTCAGTTAAGGTTTATTGCTATGAAGTAAGCCAACGGCAACAGACTGCTTGACAAGAACACGCAAAAAATGTTCAAATAAAGAGATCTCATAACAGGTATAGCAAACAAGTTATTAATGAGAGAGCTTAAATCATTAGTTACAAAACACTGAGTTACTCCTGCCTTGTCAGTTTCAAAGGAAAGTGAGATTTAAATTTTTCAAGCAGTTTATCAAATACTTCATCTTAGTCATTTTTCCCATCCATCAAGAATTCCACCGACCATTTTCTGGAAGCCTTAAGGGAATATAAAAAGCAAAGTTTAAAAACAGATGATACATGGCTTGTATTTCTATAATGCTACTCAAAGCCAATCATTTCACTCTGCAATGAAGAGTCATCTACCCAGGTGTGCTGAACCTCAGTAACTAGAGATATTTTGATTAAGTCGGGGAATTAGGGAAGCAAGGATGAAGATACACTTGAATATCCTTTATGCTGACTATAGTATGCACACCCATGTCTGTCTCCGTGACCCATCATGAACCAGTAATTGGAAAACTACTCTATTTCTGGTGACCATAAAAGGGTGAAGACCTGGCCCCACTGAAATAAATGGCACTGGACTTCAAAGTACCTGAGGCACACTAGAAACAATTAATGAAGGCTCACAACAACTCTATGAGGTAGGGAAGTATCATTAAACCTACTTTACGGATTGGGAAATGGTGATCAGGACATTTTCAAACTTGGATGGCTAAATTTAGACACCAAAATCCATACTCTGAGCACCTATTTTGAAAATATCAGCCTAAGTCCTACGGGCAATATGTGGCAGAGCCCCGCATAGAACCCAGATCATTTTTATCCCTTTCTTGTGCCGTATGTACCAGGCCAAGACTGGGTCTACACTACAGAGACTATGCAATCACAGCTCCCTAACATAGATGCAGTGTACAGAGACATAAGGAGGAGTTCTGTCAATATAGGAACACCATCTCCCTGAATGTTGTTAGCTATGCTGACAGAAACTCACTTCTGTTGCCATAGCTGTGTCTACACTGGGGGGTTTGTCAGTAGAGCCATTGGGGGGAGGGGGCTGGGAGGGTGAATAGTCCTCCCCCACCCCACCCCCCAAGGTTCTAGCACTTAATCAAAGTCCCAGAAAAAAATATTATCTGGTTACTAATCACTTAATTGCGCATAATCACTTATGTGCAATTAAGTGATTCGTGTTGGTTTTGTGACAAATAGGAAAAGTGTGATTTTTGCCTGAAGTTAATGGCATTACTGGAGAATTAGCAGAATTCAACAGAAATTTCTTGTCAAATTCTAAGTGTATCAGATTAAAATGCTGTTTGTAGTCATCTGCTTTTCTGCACAGAAAGCAAAAAGTTTCTCTGCATTTACTGATGACAGCAAACTGATTTTCCCAACATGCTTGAAAACAATGAGATTGTTCAACTTTTTTTGTGTAATTCTGCTTTTTTGCAGGAGGGTCCGGACAAGAAGCTGCAGTTTTGCTAAAATTTGCATGAGTTCCAACTACAAACATCCATTGTTTCTAGCTTATTAACTTGTAAAAGCTTTCTACTAACAACTGTGCGGCAAGGAGGAGACCAGATAACTGAGTGATTAAAAAAATAGTTGGACACTCATATGAAGTAGCAAGTAACACGTCAGCACAACTCCGAGTCATTATGTCTGTGACTGTGACGTCAGGAGAGTTGTGCATAGAGTCAAGGAGAACATTGCTTTGGCTACAATGGCTGTCAGCCACATCAAGACCTTCTGCGAGCCAAAAGTGGCTCGTGGCTTGCCTGTTCCACAACACTGTTTTAGGCAGACACTCAGACATGGATGTTGGAAGAAAGAGAGGTGCTCAATGCAGTCGGAACTGTTATTTTCATAAGAAAACATGAACTGAGAATGTGACAAGTGAAAATAAACTGCCCCTGCAAGATTCCATGGCAGTTGAGAAAGAAATGCAGCTCACGTCTTTAACTGAACACCAACCTCAGTCCCAAGATTCAAAGTTTACTTCAAGCATTTCTGATTTAAAAAAAAAATCTGTGTTGTACCATCTCCTGCCAGTGACCTAAGTAAAACAAAAAAGTGGCAATCCTGTTCAACCAAAGCTAAATACCTACTCTGCTGATAAAAAGAGCATAGATTCTCAGAGAACTACTACAGAGGTCACACATGGATTGAATATTCTGTTAATGAAAATGCTGTTTACTGCTTTGTTTGCAGACACTTTTCAGGCAATTCCTTGCAAAAGGGTGAAGGAATGGGAAACAAGTATTTATTGATGTTGGTTTTTCTAAGTGGAAAGACTAGAATACTCTTTTTCGATAGCATGTAGAAAGTGCACAGCACAAATGCTCGACTGTCTTGTGGACTGAATTTCATGAGATTCTAGCAAAAGAAAAAGTCTATTTCTTCAAAAAATCCAACAACTAGATAGACAGAATAGGAGTCATGTGAAGTCTCTTCTATGAACAACCAGTTTTCTTGGGGCAGGTCTACATTTAAAATGCTGCATTGGCCTACTGCAATGCTTTAATGAAGGTGCTCTACACTGACGGGAGAGAGCTCTCCCGGGTGTAGTTAATCCACCTCCTTGAGAAGCTGTAGCTATGTTGACTACAGAAGTTCTCCCCCTGACATAGCACTGTCTACATCGGGGGTTAGGTTGGTATAACTACATCGCTCAAGGGGTGTGGATTTTTCACACCCCTGAGCGAAATAGTTATACCGATGTAAGTCTGTAGTGTAGACTTTCTGCAGACATAATGAATCCAAAGGATCAGGAAATACAGGAAACTTCATTGGGTTCCTTGAGATGTTATCAGAGACAGCTGCAAACCTACATTCAAAAATGGAACATCAGTATGGTTATTACTTATCTCATGAATATCAAAAAAGATCTAACTTGAGGTTTTGGTAAATTTTGGAGAGAAATCAATAATACCTGAGATTGAAGAAGTCAAGGTTTTTGCTGTTTTAGTTGTTAAGACTAAAGACATTTCTAAGAAGGAGCAGCTTTCTCTAATTATTCGATACCTTCATGAATGCTCTGTAAAAGAAAGAGCTTTTGGAACTTAACACATGCTTAAACTTGGTGCTGATTCTTTGACAAACTGTATGTATGACCAAACATTCAGTATGAGACTTGATTGGCAATTTTGTGGGGGACAATACTATGACAATGCAAGTGTAATGAATGGGTGGGCTAATGGAGTTCAAGCAAGAATAAAATAAAAGGCATCTCATGCAGTGTACGTTCACTGCCATACCCACAAGCTGCTAAACCTTGTTTTAGTCCACACTATCTCAGATACACCTGAACTTTCAGAATTCTTTACTACTGTACAAGTTTTGCACAGCTTCATGGTCAAAAACAATAGCCGATATGAGTTAATTGTTCAAACTCAAAAACATCTCCAGAAGAAAGTTATTCGGCTAGTGTGAATGACAGCTACCAGGTGGCTTTATTGGTACCGAGTAGTAAATACTATAAAACTAAACTATGAAGCCATTCTTGCTATACCAGAAGCAGTCAGTACAGATCATTCAGAAGTTTCAGCTGAGGTAACTGGATTTAAAACTAAGCTAGTCTACTTCTTTTTTATTGTATATACTTATCTTGGAAAAAATACTCAGTGTGATGAGTGGATAATTAGAGCAACATCAAAAAAGTGGACTTGTTTTACTATTTGTTACACATTTGATCAAAGGAATGTGAAAAAAACTAGAATCAGCAAGATGTGATGCAGAGTGGGGAAAAACAGCTGGGAATGTGAAGAATTTGCTGTTGATATTGGCATTGAATTGGATTTTGGGAATTGTTGTCTAAGTGCCCTGCAAGAATTCAGAAAGTTTCATGTTGACTATCTGTTGAACAGTACCACTGGAAAGAGGAATATTGGTGAAAGAGTCTCAGTGATAGATTTTGAAGAACTTATTTTGATGTTCTTGACCGTTTCATTCCTGAGTTCAACAGGTGTTGTATGGACAATCAACAGTTGCTGGAACCTATGGAAGCATTTGATGCAGATCCCTTAAACTTCATGGATTTCAAGAAATAGGAAGAGTTTTCACATTTATAGTTGACTCATCAATGAAATACTTTTGAGATTGCTAATCTCACTGGCAAAAATGTTCATGGCATCAATTGAGAAGGAGAAAAAGAGTAAAGATATTATTTATTTAGACAGCAAGCTTCAAACACCGAATAATCCAAAGTATTGAAACTGCTACAGATCACTCTCATACTGCCCATCACTTAAACTTCAAATACCCATTTTTTCTGTCTGCTGAAGAGTCAAAACTTACGTCCGATCAATGTGTGGCTGAGCCATCTGATGCTAATGGCTGTGGAACAGTAAATGATAAAATCCTTCAACCTTGACGACTTAGGCCAAATTTATGTCGCTCAGGGGTGTGAAAAAACACCCCTCAGAGCAACCTAAATTTTGCTGGCATAAGTGGTAGCGTGCACAGCGCTATGTCGGTGGGAGAGCTTGTCCCACCAACATAGCTACCGCCACTTGTTGGGGATGGTTTAATTATGTTGATGGAAGAGTTCTCTCCCATCTGCATAGAGCGGCTACATGAGAGATCTTACAGTGGCCCAGCTGCATCAGTATACCTGTGTCACTGTAAGGTCTCTCAAGTAGACAATGGATGGTTTCAGTAGACTGCATGATTGTCACTAACCTTTGTTTGATAGAATTATATATATTATATGTAAGCTAGCTAGTCTGAAGTACTATGTAGAAATATATCAAAAATTGTCCCTCAAGTTATTTTTTATTGTATATTTAAATTCTGATCAGAAACAATTGCCCTCCCCAAGAAATATCTGAATTGGCACCACTGGGTTTTGTCAGCATAGTTATGTTACCACTAGGTGTATTTTTTTCAGACCTCTGACCCCTAAGTATGTTGGTATAAATTTTAAGTGTAACCCAGGCCCAAATCTCCATTCCTCAAACAGTACAAACAATTCTGGAGATAAGCCTTCCATTGTTTCACAAAGATCAAATGTTTGTCTTGAGTAAATTGATTGCCAATTAAAGCTATGTCTGCACTGCAAGAAGAGGTGGTGAGTTAGCTAATTCAAGACAGCTGTCTCAGTTTCAAAACACACTTTTTCTGCAGTGAAAACAAAGTCTAACTTGTGGTCCTTTACATGTTTATGAAGACAGAGCCCTGGTCTACACTACAGGGTTAGGTCGAATTTAGCCGCATTAGGTCGATTTTATAATGAATGCGTCTACACAAGCAACCCCATTCCGTCGACCCAAAGGGCTCTTAAAATCGACTTTTGTACTCCTCCCCAGCGAGGGGAGTAGCGCTAAAAACAAACTTGCTGGGTCGAATTTGGGGGAGTGCGGATGCAAATCAACGTTATTGGCCTCCGGGCGCTATCCCAGAGTGCTCCAATGTGACCGCTCTGGACAGCACTTTCAACTCCGATGCACTAGCCAGGTAGACAGGAAAAGCCCCGGGAACTTTTGAATTTCATTTCCTGTTTGGTCAGCGTGGCGAGCTCAGCAGCACAGGTGACCATGCAGTCTCCCCAGAATCGCAAACGAGCTCCAGCATGGAGCTAATGGGAGACACTGGATCTGATTGCTGTATGGGGAGAAGAATCTGTGCAGGCAGAACTCCAATCAAAAAGAAGAAATGCTAATATATATGCCAAAATCGCACAGGGCATGATGGACAGAGGCTACAACAGGGACACACAGCAGTGCCGCGTGAAAGTCAAGGAGCTCAGGCAAGCCTACCAAAAGACAAAGGAGGCAAACAGTTGCTCTGGGTCAGAGCCCCATACATGCCACTTCTATGATCAGCTGCATGGCATTCTGGGGGGGAGGGGACCCTACCACTACCCCACCACTGTCCATGGACACCTGTAAGGGGGGAGTCTCACGCAACATGGAGGAGATGAGGAATGAGGATGGATGAGGAAGAGGAGGAGGAGGAGGAGAATGCGCAGCAGGCAAGCGGTGAATCCGTACTCCCCGGCAGCCAGGACCTTTTTATCACCCTGGAGCCAATACCCTTCCAAGGCGGGATCCCCAACCCTGAAGGCGGAGAAGGCACCTCTGGTGAGTGCACATTTGTAACTACAGTACAGGGTTTAAAAGCAATAGTATTTAATGTTTGATTTGCCCTGAAGACTTGGGATACATTCGTGGCAGGTACAGCTACTGGAAAAGTCTGTTAACGTGTCTGGGGATGGAGCGGGAATCCTCCAGGGACATCTCCATGAAGCTCTCCTGGAGGTACTCTGAAAGCCTTTGCAGAAGGTTTCTGGGGAGGGCTGCCTTATTTCGTCCTCCACGGTAGGACACTTTACCACGCCAAGCCAGTAGCAAGTAGTCTAGAATCATTGCAATACAAAGCATGGCAGTGAATGGTCCTGGGTTTTCGTCGCATTCAAGCAACCTTCAGTCTATATCTTTCTGTGTTAGCCTCAGGAGAGTGATATCATTCATGGTCACCTGGTTGAAATAAGGGAATTTTTGTAAGGGAACAGTAAAAGGACCCCGTTCATGCTGGGCTGTTTGCACTTGGCTAAAAGGGATCATCCCTGAGAATAGCCTTGCAGCGGGGGGAGGGGTGAAGGGATCATCCCAAATAGCCACGAGGAGGGGTGGGGGGAGGTGTGTGCTGCACATCCACCCGAAAACCGCAGCCCCTCCTTTTAAATGGCAAACCCAACCATCATTGCTTGCTATGGGAAAGGAGGGCGCTGCAGTCAGGGCTGTCCCTAGCTGTTCTGGGGCCCTACGCAGCTGCCCCCCACGGGGGGGGGTGTGGGGCCCCAGGCCTCCGCGGGGGGGGGGGGCAGGCGTCTGTGGAGGAGGAGCAGGGGGGCTGGTCCCAGGCCTTTGGGGGGGGGCAGGCGGGCCCCAGGCCTCCATGGGGGGTGGGATGGTTTGGGGGGCAGGTGGAAGCACCCCCCAGCACTCACCGGCAGCACGGCTGGGGCTGGGTTGCTGCACTCCCACTGCTGGTGAATGCAGGCCCGGCCCTGCTGCACTCCTCAGGAGAGTGGGGGTGGGGAAGGGGTGGGGCTGGGGCTGGGGTGGAGCAGGGCTGGGAGCCATGGGGAAGAGGCGGAGCAGGGGCTGGAGCAGCACGCAGCTGCTTAGGGCATCAGGAAATTTGATGCCCCAAATTTCCTGGTGCCCTACGCAGCTGCGTACTTTGCGTATGGGTAAGGACGGCCCTGGCTGCAGTTTGAAAACATTCCCACATGTTATGAAGGTGTTAAAAGCCAACCCCGCGTACCCTTTGGCTTACCATGGCTTCCTGGAAACCAAATTCTGTTGCCCAGCCGTGTGTGCTGTGTCACCATACTGGCAGGCGTTCAATATAAAAGGCAAAATGCGACCTTGTACCTAAAGCACATGTGCTGTCTGCTGTGAAAGAGTCTCCCTTTTGTTCTCAGAAATGTATCATCTTAAATTTTACTCTCCCTTTTTATCCCTCTGCAGGTGCAAATGTTTCTATGCTCCCCATCTCATCTCCGTCCCTGAGGTTATCGCAGATTAGAAGGCGAAAAAAATGCACTCATAATGACATGTTTTCTGAGCTCATGCAGTCGTCCTGCACTGACAGGGCACAGCTGAATGCATGGAGGCATTCAGTGGCAGAGTCCAGGAAAGCATTCAGTGAGCGCAATGAGAAGAAGCAGGATGCAATACTGAGGCTAATGGGGGAGCAAACGGACATGCTCAGGAATCTGGTGGAGCTGCAGGAAAGCCAACAAGAGCAGTTTTGATTGTAGTGTGGCTACAATAAGCAATGTGGCCTTGTCCTTCCCTTCTCCCCCCTCCCCCACCCTACCCTACCCTACCCCACCCGGGCTACCTTATCAGTTATTTCACTTTTTTTTAATTAATAAAGAAAGAATGCATGGTTTCAAAACAATAGTGACTTTATTTCCTTTGCCAGCTGTGATCGAAGGGGGGGAGGGTGGTTGGCTTACAGGGAATTAAAATCAACAAAGGGGGCGGGTTTGCATCAAGGAGAAACACACACAACTATCACACGGTAGCCTGTCCAGTCATGAAACTGGTTTTCAAAGCCTCTCTGATGCGCAGCGCTCCTACCTGTGCTCTTCTAATCACCCTGGTGTCTGGCTGTTCAAAATTGGCAGCCAGGCGATTGGCCTCAACCTCCCCCCCACCATAAACATCTCCCCCTTACTCTCACAGATGTTATGGAACACACAGCAAGCAGTAATAACAATGGGAATATTGGTTGCGCTGAGGTCTAACCTAGTCAGCAAACAGGACGTTTAAAAGCCAGCGAGCTTTTAAACGTCCAAAGGCACATTCTACCACCATTCTGCACTTGCTCAGCCTATAGTTGAACTGCTCCTTATTACTGTCCAGGCTGCCTGTGTATGGCTTCATGAGCCATGGGAGCAAGGGGTAGGCTGGGTCTCCAAGGATAACTATTGGCATTTCAACATCCCCAATAATAATTTTCTGGTCTGGGAAGTAAGTCCCTTCTTGCAGCTGCTCAAACAGCCCAGAGTTCCTAAAGATGCAAGCGTCATGCACCTTTCCCGGCCATCCCACGTTGATGTAGGTGAAACGTCCCTTGTGATCCACCAGTGCTTGCAGAACCATTGAGAAGTACCCCTTGCGGTTGACGTACTGGTTGGTAAGGTGGTCTGGTGCCAAGATAGGGATATGCGTTCCGTCTATCGCCCCACCACAGTTAGGGAACCCCATTGCAGCAAAGCCATCCACTAGGACCTGCACATTTCCCAGAGTCACTACCCTTGATAGCAGAATGTCAGTGATTGCATTGGCTTCTTGAATCACAGCAGTCCCCACAGTAGATTTGCCCACTCCAAATTGATTCCCGACTGACCGGTAGCAGTCAGGCATTGCAAGCTTCCACAGGGCTATCGCCACTCACTTCTCAACTGTCAGGGCAGCTCTCATCTTGGTATTCCTGCGCATCAGGGCAGGGGAAAGCAACTCACAGAGTTCCAGGAAAATGGCCTTACGCATGCGAAAGTTTCGCAGCCACTGGGAATCATCCCATACCTGCAAAACTATGCGGTCCCACCAGTCTGTGCTTGTTTGCCAGGCCCAGAATCGGTGTTCCACTGTATCAACCAGCCCCACTGCCGCCATGATGTCCCAGTTGCCACATCCCATGCTTTGTCCATGTCCTCCTCACAATCGTCCTCGTGCTGCTGTCTCTTAGCCAGGTTCTGCACATACTGCAGTATAATGCGCGAGGTGTTTACAATGCTCACAACAGTAGCGGTGAGCTGAGCGGGCTCCATGCTTGCCGTGCTATGGCGTCTGCACGGGTAACCCAGGAAAAAGGTGTGAAATGATTGTCTGCAGTTGCTTTCACAAAGGGAGGGAGGGAACGCTGATGACATGTACCCAAAACCACCCGCGACAATGTTTTTGCCCCATCAGACATGGGGAGCTTAACCCAGAATTCCAATGGGCAGCGGAGACTGTGGGAACTGTGGGATAGCTTCCCACAGTGCACTGCTCCGTGAGTCGATGCTAACCACAGTAGTGAGGACGCACTCCGCTGACTTAATGCGCTTAGAGGGGACATATACAATCGACTGTATAAAATCGATTTCTAAAAATCGACTTCTATAAAATCAACCTAATTTCATAGTGTAGACATACCCTAAGTGTGGATACTCCCCACACGTTTGTCCCAGGATACAAACATTTGTTCTTTATCCTAAACTGATTCTTAGGGTAAAGGATATGTGTCTGTAGATGGGACCAAGAATGTGGGACATGTCGACACTACCCTTTATGAATGTATTAAGTAAAGATAAAAAAATCTAGTGCTGACAGACCCCAAAAGGTGATAATACAAACCCAAACCTGCAAACACTCTCACACCTGAGTACCATAATTCAAATGAGCAGTGCCATTAAAGTCAATGTATCTACTCACCATGAATAAAGTGCTTGGAGGATCTAGCCCTGTGATCTCAGATGTGTGAACTATGATATAGCTAGCAGTGAGAGGAAAGGTGAAAATAAAGATTCTAAAATATTTTAAAATAATGCTGTTTTCATTCACATAGGAAAATGTTGGTGTTTTGTTTTGTGGTGTGACTGCCATAATGCTTTAGGTATCTCTCTGTTTCAACAAAGTACTTGAAAGGCACATTAATTTGCCAAACAGAAATCACATTAAAAAATGAAATGGAAGAAACAAAACAAATATTTCTTGACAGCATCAGTGACTGACTGTCTCGTATGCTATCTGTTTGTATTTTTGCCTCTGGGAGATAGAAACCGAGCTCTTTGTCATAAAGTACAGTGAGACAATTATTGTTAAATGTAGAGATGATTTGGGGCTAGAATAAAACCCTAAAAAAGTTGAACACAACTGGAGTAAAACCTTAGAGCTCTTTAAAAGGTCTCACATTTTGTATATCTATTCTGTACTAAAAACATTGAAATACCATCCTCGCCAGCAATATAGAATCAAATAATGAATAATAATATTGGCAAAAAAATTTAAAAATAGCTGCTTAATTCTAGGCTCCATACGTAGTCATATAAATAAAGGATCAAATTTGCAAAAATGCTGAGTGCCTTCAGTTCCCATTGACTTCAGTGCATGCTAGTGGGTGCTCAGAACTTTTGAAAATGTGACCACTTATTTAAGTGACTCAATATGGATGTAGAAGTCTAACATTAGGCAACTGTTTTTGAAAATCTTGGTCAACAGCCATAATCTAAGTGTGCAAGTTCTTTATCTGCTACCCACTTTTCATGAGTCCCTTATTAACATAAGCAACTGACACACCATTCCCAACTGTGCCATTTCCAGAAGGCAAGACTTTTGGGTTGCTGTTACAGTGACAGATAATTCAACATTGCTTGATCTTTCAGCTGTTTGTCATTACGGACCCACATATGCCTCCTTTCCACATAAACCCGTTTTTCTCCCTGTAGGCTATGTAATATGTATAATGTATATTTTAGGTGTTGGGACATGTGAAAATATGCATGCTTGTCTGGCACGGAGGGAGAACAGCCAGGTGAAAAGCTGAGCCAGCAACCTGATCAGGTGAATAACTGGGTCAGCAGTTCAATCAGATGAACATCTTGGTCAGCAACCTGATCAGGTAAACAACTGAGTTTGCAAACTAATCTTAGCATTAGGTAGAAAAGTGTTTATACAGTATATAATAAATAACTTTGGGACAATGTATTTAAGGCGAGCACCTAAATGTGGGGGTGTGCTTGCATTTAACCCTATGCTGTGGCCTGTTTTGGTGGACTGATCACTTACTGAAGTGGCAAATAAACGACATCCTTCTTCAGAGGTCTGTCTGTGAACAATTTAAGCTTCTTTCAGCTTGCGTTCCTCATTTTGGGTCTGTGTCTCTGGTTTGCTCCTGGGAAGTCTGAAATGTGTAATGACTCCCAAAGGGAGTCATTATAATAATGGGAATTTTGCCAAAGTAAGGACATCAAGATTTAGCCCAAATATAGCTTACTGTGTACAAGCGAATGTTTTTTTAAAATCAAGTTCAATTTTGGGGAGAAATAATACAAATTATAGGTGAGAATAGATTCTTGATTTTTCTGTTGGGTAGAACATATGATAAACTGGATCCTTAATACAATTCCCATCGTTCCAAGCTGAAGCATCTGCCTTCTAAGGTATTCCAAATAAGGATTTTGAACCAGGGATAAAATATTTAAAGGGAGGGAAAGAGATTAAGAGAAATTTAGAAGATTAAATATATTTAAATGAAAACAAGTTGGAAAATCCACCTGTCAGCTGTGAACTGCTTCCTTAGAAGGAAGGCTCAACTCACTAAACTCAATTTATACTGGGAAGTCACAGGGCACAGCCAGACTCAATTAAAGCTTACTAGAAAGTGACAACTTCTATTTTGACCAGCTCTCTGCAACTCATAGATTAGCTATCATTGGCCTTGGTAGATTCTATTGTATGTGAAAAGCTGCTGCTTACATAGACCTAAAATTACGAGAGCTATCAGGTATTCCAGCATAATTATATTTTCAATTGACTGTACCTAAAAAGATAAACACCTGGTTTCAGTCATAGCTCTCATCAGAATCATCAAGATAGTATTTCTGTTACTATATATGATGATAATACATGTTGTCATCCACTGCAAAATATGTAGAATTAATGTAACAGGCAGAGCTAGGCAAATAGTACCAAAATAGTTTTGTGAATAGTTTCATAAGCAAATGTGAGTTTTCTATGCTGTTAATCATAGGGATGTCCTATTAGTGGGTTGTATGTATGCAGTTTCTGCTGGTTTATTCCTAGAAACTGTTGTGAATCCTGAAAGTTTCACAAAGCTGAGCACAAACTATTACTCCTCTGAACAGCTGCACTGTAAAGTGAATTATTTGCTATTGAGCATAATCCTTGTTTAAAAAGTAGACGACATCCCATAATGGAGCAGAAAAATATCCCTCTGGCTCAGGTGGCCAATCATAGACCAAGAACAACAAGCAGCCAATAAATACAGTGAATACTTGGTTGTATAAACCATTTGGAAAGTATTTTAAAAAAAGTACCATGGTAAAAATCAGGATCCATTTGTCAATGATTTATGAACAGGAAAAAAATTAACGGCGGGCCAGTGCCGGGTTTACAATGGCGCCAGTGACTCCATGGAGCCGGGCCCATGCTCAGAAGGAGCCCCGGCCTACTCCACTTGCACTGTGCCCCAAGACCTCGCTCCTCCCACCACTTGCTCCTCTACACCCCTGGCAGGACCCCAGTGCACCTCTGGCTCCACGCCTGTGGGGCCCCGCCTGGCCCACTGGAGCTGAGCCGCCTGGGACTGGTGCAGAAGCCTGGCCAGTCTCAGCCTGGGGGGGGGGGGGGGAAACAGTGTGGGGGGCTTGGCTGGGCCCCTCCAGGCAAGTGCGTCTTGAGGGAGCCCGGCTGGGGCAGGCCTTGGCCTGGTTGATCGCACCACTCCTGAAAGGACAGAGCAATTCCCGGCCCCGGGACCAGCCCTGGTTGCACTGCCGGCTCAGCCCAGCAGACACAGTCACCTCCCAGCAGGGCCGGTGAGTGCAGCTGGGAGGCAGGGCATGGGGGAGTGGGTCTCTGGGGAATCTGGGGGGGGAGAGGGATGCTGGACTGTGAGGGGGCGGGGAAGATGTGTGTGTTGGGGCAAAAGGGAGTGGGGCTTCTGTGGGGGGTGCTGGGCAGTTATGGTGGGGCTGTGGGCAGGGGAGTGCTGGGCAGGGGTGGTGTTGTGCAGGACGCTGTGTATTTCTGGGGGAGGTTTGGGGGGGGACACTGGGCATAGTGGGTCTGGGGGGCTCTGGTCATAGGGAGTCGGGGGGGTGTTGGGCAGGGGGCTCTGTGACGTGGCATGGGCCCGCCCCTGAGGGGAAGGGACAGGCTGGCATCACAGGGCCACTGTTCGTCTGGGAACTGCCGGTTTGTAAATAGTTCTCTCACACTGGGCTGGGCAGAGTGGGGCCACCCCTGCCATGCCATGCCCCTGGCTGGCCCCTTGGTCTGGGGACTGACCTCCCCACGCCATGCTCCATTGCCTCAATGGGGCCCACAGATATGTTTGGCGCCAGGCCCACAGAAGGTTAATCCGGCTCTGCTGAGGGCCTGATTGTGGCTGACCATTACCCTGGTGTACAAAGGAGCAGGAGGCTGCTAACAGCCTTTCCTGCCTTGCATGGCTTACATAAGGGCCAGTCACTGTTGCAGAAGGGAAGGAGAATACCTCAAAAGAAATGATTCTGGATGCTTTCGTCTGCCCCATGGAGCCATCTGGAACCCGGAGATTGCTAGAGTCCAGTGCACTCTAGCTGTGTCCTCATCTAGCACATCCATGATGCTGGGAGCTTCAGGAAAATGTGGTGTAGGAGCAGGCTAAGGATGTCCCTACACCAGGGGAATACCCAACTGGGGAGATCCAGCCTAGCTTTCTAGCCCCTTTGCTAGGAGCTGTAAAGGAGCCAGATGTCTAAGAGAGAAGCTGGCCCAATGTCTTCAAATTTGCCACTATAAGAAAGGAAACACACTATGAATACTCCAGAGCACAGGAGAAACCCTCTTCCCAGCTATCTTGGCTAGAGTCCTTTCTTGTGAACTGCCTAGCTGGTCTCTGACCTCCTTGGATTCCACGCAAGCAAGGTCAATAGATGATATGGCTCCTAACAAGCCCTGACTGGCAGTCAAACCCAATCATTGAACCCCTCTTTCAAGTAGGGATTTTGCAGGTTGCAACAGGTGTACCAGTCCCTGAAGGTTCAGCCCTTGTCCACTGCCCAAACCTATATTTCTGTATTCAGGAGTCAGACCAGCGGACCACTACTTGACAAAGTGAGGATATGTCTGCCTATGGTCAGTATAGCTACATAGTGTAGACACAGTATACACCGACAGAAGGGGTTTTACTATCGGTGTAGGAACACCACCTCCCTGAATGATGTTAGCTGTGTCAACGGAAGCACTCTTCCATTGACATAGCTGCATCTACACTGGACTGATGTAGTCAGACTGGTATAACTTTCAAGGGAGACTAAGCTCCCTTCCCTTGCAGTTCTGTGCAGATGCAATCTAAGATGGTGCTATAGCCGAAGCCCTGTTGTTTTAAAAGAGAGGAGGCTACTGACAAAGGGGAGTTCTCTGTGGAGGTCTCCTGAGTTTGGAATTTAATCTGACATAGCCCAAGTTTGTTGACTTTCATACCCATCTGTTTTCTGTCAGGTACTTGCAGATATTGAAAAGCTTGAAGTAACTCTTAGAGAGGAGGGGAGTTCATGATTATTTGGGTCTGTTTGAGCTGAGTTCTTTGCTTATGTGCTTGAATTTTATATATCTGCATAAGGCCTGAAACACTCAGCAATAAAACCACTAGAAATTGACACCCACAGGCGTTGGATCGGGCCTCTGCAACCTAAGATAGATGTTTTGCATACAAATCTTAAGAAGGTAAAAATGATAAAACTGAAAATAAAATCAAGTGTAGCTCTGAGGTGTCCTTGGAAAACAGAAAATTGATATTTTGTAAAGGATTTGAAGGAGTTCATTTATGCAGGAGCACAGTCTTTGATCCTGCTTATGCAATGGGTCTTTAGACATGGAAGAATCTTTGCAATAGAACAAATGTTTAAGACTTAAAATATATTTCAAACCAATAAAATCAATAATTTCATAAAGACGTATTGGAGCATAAGCTTTCCTGGGTGAATACCCACTTCATCAGACGCATGTGACATGCGTTTGACGAAGTGGGCATTCACCCACGAAAGCTTATGCTCCAATACGTCTGTTAGTCTGTAAGGTGCCACAGGACTCTTTGTCGCATTTTACAGATCCAGACTAACACGGCTACCCCTCTGATACTTAATAATTTCATAGTTCACGCATTCTTGACTGAATTCATTTTATAGCTGTCATGACATTAGTATAGATTGACCAGAGGCGCGTGGCAATTCTCCAGAAAGGGCCATGTTTTTGGAGTTTAAATGTACCTACCCTATGCACATCCACATCATATATTGTTTGAAAGCTTATTTTATGTATGCTTAGATGAGGTCTGATGTGGTGCTGTAAGCTTGTAGGTGAAGTGAAACAATGGTCCCCCCAAATGAGAAAGTGTCATTCTTTGCACAGTTCCAGAAACCCTGTAACATGCCTTTGGTATTTACTGTGTACATTAATTTCAACACCTTAATGTGATGTTTATTGGTCAAAGCTACCAAACAGCAATGTATTAAAAGATTTGCACTGGTTTTGCATGGGCAAGTATTATTTTTCATAAATGAAGCTGTTAAGCATATGGCAAAAATGCTGAATATCAACAAATTGCAATATACTAACATGAAATGCTTTCACATAACATAACCTTAATTGTCAATGTATCTCACACATGACTATAATAGTTTTCTGTATTTGTAATTGAAATTTGCTGACCAGATCAGTCTCACACTGAAGGTTGTTCACCAATACCTTTAGGTTGCACGCCCATAGTTTGTACTGCATAGTGGGTAGATATAAATGTATGTGAATTCCTAATGTAATGCTTCTCCCTTTGTATGTACAATGTAGCATCTAGTCTGTCTGTTGAAAGGTTTTAATGTGTAATTGCCTATGCTTGCTCTATTAGCCTTTGAAATATTCTAGAAACTAGCTTTTTAATTCAGTGACACACAGAGATCAGTATTGGTGTTAGAGATGATAATACACAGCTTCATATTATGAATATGCAAAAGCTATGAGAGATTTGTTCTTAGTCACCCAATAGGACAGGGATCGGCAACCTTTGGCATGCGGCCCATCAGAGAAATCCGCTGGCGGGCCGGGACGGTTTGTTTATTTGCAGTATCCGCAGGTTTGGCCGATTGCAGCTCCCACTGGCCGCGGTTCGCCGTTCCAGGCCAATGGGGGCTGCGGGAAGTGGCGTGGGCTGAGGGCTGTGCTGGCCGCCACCTCCCACAGCCCCCATTGGCCTGGAATGGACCAGGACACTGCAGGCAAACAAACCGTCCCGGCCCACCAGCGGATTTCCCTGATGGGCTGCATGCCAAAGGTTGCCAATCCCTGCAATAGGACCTGTGCCTATGTCTTCCATGATGATGGAACAATGAGAAGAAAAGACAAAGCTAAATTAGGGTATCAGATGGAAGCTAAAGCTGAAAGAATCTATGAGCTAAGTTCCCGCGACAAAGAAACCACAGAGTGTGTCCACACTGCAATAAAAAATGTGGCATGACTGTGGCTGGCCCAGGTCATGAGGCTCAGACTGTGGGGCTGTAAAACTGAAGTGTAGACATTGGGGCTCAAGCTGAAACTGAGGCTCTGAGACCCCATAAGGGGAGTGAGTCTCACAGTCTGTGGTCCAGCCTAAGCCTGGACATCTACATTACTATTTTTAGTCCTATAATCTGAGCCCTGTAAGCCTGAGTCAGCTGACCCAAACTCTGAGCTTCAGTGCCATGGGTTTGTTATTGCACTGCAAACATACTCACAGTGTACATTAGAGATGCCATAGCTGTCATACAAAAGATGGCTGGAGACAAATTCCACATATTCGATGAATTGGCTGCTGAGTACTTGAGGCAGGTCGTAAAAGGATTTGACAAAGCTAATTCTATAACTGAAGTGTCTGACAGATATGACAACAGTAACTCTGTGAAAACTGCAGAAAGAGAGCACCAGACACTTTCACCAGCACTGCACTCTTTTCCATCTGATAATGCACTTTTGTCAAAATAGAAATGGTTTGTGAAAAAGTGTCAATTACAACAAAAAAGTTAATGAGATAAATATGATGTCAAAACCTTTTATATCAATACTGTCAAAATGTTTTATTTTGACAAGGAAAATATTTAGTTTAGACTTTATCATTTCAATTCATGTAGATGTTTATATTATATTTATACTATAATATATACTTGTACTATATTATATACAGATTATATTTAATGTTATTACGGGTAGATATTCTTAAAATGAAACAATTTGATGTTTCCTAATCAACATTTTTCAGAATTTACATTTTGGGGAATTTTTTGACATTATGACTGATTGTTACAATCTGAAAGGAAAACAAGTTTCAAAATGTTGAAATTTCCTGTGGAGCAGAAATTCTGTTTTCTGACCAGCTTTAATTCACAGGGTCTTTGATGCTCTTCTCACATCAGTGTGTACTGGGGTGTCTCTCTTATTATTTAGGTCGCTGTAGCACCTCGCTGATATCAGGACTTCACTGTACATACATATTGTAATGGCTAGTTCCTGATCAGCTGAGCTTATAGTTTAAATAGATGAGACAGACACAGGCTGGGAGAGGATCAGAGACACAGTCGTAAGGTGAAGTGACTTGCCCCAGGTGATCGATCGTAGAGCTAAGAATAGAATCCAATTCTTCCGTACAGTAACTTTTCACTTCACATCGTCCTGTTTAACATTGTTTCGTTGTTACGTGGCTGTTCTATTAGAGAACATGCTCATTTAATGTTGCGCAATGTTCGGTTATAACACCTTTCACCCCACCCCCAGCGCCTCCCACCTGCCAGCGAGTCCTGCAGATCAGCGCCTCCCCCCTCCCTCTGTGCTGCCCGCCCGCTGCAATCAGCTGTTTTGTGGCATGCAGGAGGCTGGGAGGGAGGGGGGAGGAGCGAGGACATGGCGCACTCAGGGGAGCGGGTGGAACTGGGTGGGAAGAAGCAGGGTGGGGGTGGAGCGGGGATGGGAAGTGGTGGGTGGGGTGGGGCCTTGGGGGAAGTGGTGGAGTGGGGGTGGGGCCTGGGGCAGAGCCGGGGGTTGAACACCCCCCGGCAGTTTGAAAAGTCAGTGCTTGTGGCCCCAGAAGCCTATGGCTGTCTCCAGCTCTGCAGGGATCTAGAGGTCCAGTGTCTGTGCGTTGTGTGTCCCGAGCGTACCATGCAACCTGGCAGATTGGTTCCCTTAGGAGACGATTGGTCTCCCCAGCACCCGGGGGGGGGGGGGCATTCAGTAACTAACTGGAGCAGGCATTTGTGTGCAGGGCCGCCGAGAGCGGGTTCGGGCCCCCAGCAAGGGCGGACTGGCTAAACAGGACCGATGCGGGGGGGGGAAGCCGGGCCCCGGGCCTGGTAATTTGTAATTTCTTATGGGGAAATTGGATTCCCTTAATATCATTTTGCTTAAAGTTGCATTTTTCAGGAACATAACGACAACATTAAGCGAGAAGTTACTGTACCCCATGCACTAGCCCACACTGCCCCCTGTGGAGTAACCCCTTTGATGTCAATACAGTTACACCAGAGTAAAATTGGTGAGTTAAAGGAGAATCAGATCCACTTAATTTAGAGAAATCCCTTCCTCTGCTGATTAGGCTTAAAAAAAACCTTTTAGTTCTAGTCACTGGTTTAGTTATAGTCACTGGTAGTCACTGGTTTTAGTTATAGTCACTAATATAATCTTTCTGGGAAATGTGGATTTCAGCTGAACAATTTCTATTTTTGCTTGAGCTTCTGGTGTTCTTTAATTTATATGTATAATAGCTACTGCTCTATCATGCTTGACAACAAAGTATGGGGAACCAGATCTTACCGCATGTCATTTTATTAGTGATAGATATGTTGAGGCCCCTTGTATAATGTATAACTAGATAGTCTGATAGAAATATATTGAGAATAGTTACATTTCAGCGTTTAATTTGTAATCTGCAAGAGCAGTTATCAAGAATGATTTCTAAGTATTTTGGCTTCTTTCCTGTAGATTAGCAGGGAGAAATTAGAATCACCATATTCTTTGGAGCTCATAGAGTATTTATAGACCATCTTTACCTGAAGTTAATTTATATGTAGGTGCTCTGTTTATACAGGCATATTGGGAAGATCACTAAGTAACGTTGGTGAGCTAGGTAGGTAATTTCACTAGCTGAGAAGAATTCCATCTTGAAATTTCATTAACTTCTTGTGAGTGGCTATCTCCAAAGTTTATCTATTAGCTCTGCATTCATATATGATAAGCCTGTTACACATGCCAACAAAAGCAAAGACAATCACACAGGTAAATAGTCATTGTCACTTTATTATCGTCTCTAAGGTTTTGGTTGAAGCTTTTGACTTGCCTTTGTTTTTAATACCCTCGTAGAAGTTGGATAAAAACAGTTTAGCAGACGGAGCAAGAGCCAGTAACTGCTGAAGGGTTCACATCTGAGTGGCCAGCAGAAATGTGGGAAGGATCCTCAGCTGTACTGATTGGCATGCACATGGGGCAGAGGAATTCCCTCTCCACTATGATGAACGCCCAGAAAGGAAGACCCACACCCTGATGCGGAGAAGTAGGGAGAGTGTGCTTACATCTAGAGGAGAGAAGAAGCCACTAAGGATTACATTCTCTCAGCGTCTGAGTCCCAGAACAGGCCATTACAAGGTTGTAGTCAACAGTATCTTTCCTTGGACCTCCTAATTTATTCACTGTACTGGAAAAAAGAACAGCCTTTGGGGATTTTCATCCTCCGAGCCTTATTTCTACCAGCCAGCCAGGGTCAGCCAGCTGACAGCCCACATACACTCATTCTTTTTTCCCCCGGGCCTGAATTACAACATCCAGAAACTATTTGCCTTTCTTTCCCTTGGAAGAGTTTAACATCGACCACTGTGTAAATGAGAGAAGAGAGCCAGGGGCTGCCTGAAGAAACTGTGAGTCAGGGCTTCCCTTAGGGGGAAAATAAGCCACTTTTGACCCTGAAACACAGCAGATTTATCTGGATGGAGGATCCACAGACTTGGCCTGTGAGTTGCCCAAATATTAGATCTGAATGTGCAATAAGAAATGGAGTAAAATAGAGTAAAATGGTGGCCCTTGGCTACTGGCCTGCTCTGGAGCAGTGTGCAGTTGCGATGTCTTAAACAAGAGCTCAGAGCTGTATTGTGCACCCTAATGCTATGGCAGCCAGTGGCCAGGCTGTGTAGAGCTTTGTATTGTTTTAATAGGAGCTCATCCAAGTCTCAGTGAGGCAGCTGAGATGGCTGCAGAGGCAGGAGCACCAGTGCACTTCCATTGCCAATGTGTTCTTGCCACTGTGCTGTTCTTTAGGCCCAGCACACAGAAGGATCCTGGCCACCATGCTGCCTTGCCAAGGAAGAACTTGGATGGCTGGATTTGTCCCAAGAAGGAAAGATGCTGCAGGGTGTTTGGAGGTGGGTGAAATGCTTCTCTCTCCATTGTATTACACAGAATGCCCCAAATTACATGCATGTGTAACAGAACCATGTGCAACGGCGGAGTCATGTCATAACAACTGATATATGTCGCTGCCAGGATGCTGTTGACATCATTTACGTAACCATTTTAGCTGTGAGGCTAATACAGCCTAGGGCATTACTTGACTTGGAAACAGGTCGAGTTTAGGTCAGGCTTAGCTAACACTAGCTAGCAAAACCTGACCTAAACTCAACCACTTTAACTTGGTTAAACCTTGACTTGCTAAAATCAAGCTAAAGGTGATACTCTGCAGCGATACGAGAGAAAGAGTTGAGTTTATGTCCTGCTTAGCAAGCCCACGTTAGCTTTGCCTGACCTAACTAGACCAGTTTTCCTAGTCTAAGGAAGTCTAGAGTTGTATTATATCATTGGGTTTGTTTTTATTCTGCAAATAACTCTTCATTTGGATGGCATGGTACGGTGTTTCCCTGGGGCTTGTGTTATGGCCCCATATCTATGTAAACATTCCCACTTTTCATTGTAGCCCACAGATTCAGGTTAGCTCCTTGGGATCAAAGACAGGCAAGCAGAGAGGGGATGATGTCAAGTGAGTCAAATGACTGTCATTGACATTCTGGATGCAATTAAACCCATAGTGTCCAGCTTAAACTATGGTGTGATCTAGCTTCATGAGAGATGCTGAGGACACTGGTAGAACCTTGCAAAGTGCTGAACCACCTCCCAAGCGATGCTGAGTGATTTCAACTCCCATTGCCTTCAATGGGAGCTTTGGATACCCAGCGCCTCTCAGAATTTAGCCCGGCTTTACTCCGATGAATATCCTTATTGTAAAATGGGCTGTGCTGTATAATATTTGTAATCTAATACCGGGTTGTTGTTTTTTACAGGGTTGGAAGAGAAGCTTATGAAAATAAATGTTTGCTAAATAACATTAGTGTGTTCAGTCTTCAAATAAGCAGGAATGACTGGAAACCATATGCTGTATTTTAGATAAAAGGAAAATTATGTTTTCCTTTTAAAATAATATTTTTGGAGGAGAATGCTGAAAATCACAAGACGGCCGCAAGTGTGTTTCAGCTCAGGGCTATAAAATGAAGAGGAATGTATAATATCGGAAAATATATAAAATAAGCACTGCTGCTTCTCTATTCTGGTCTCAGCCACTCTAGCATGCCATGCGCTCTGAGGACTAAATTATGCCTGTGCACTTTGCCCACCCAGAGCAAGTGAGCAGAGAGTAGGTGGGGAATGAGAGGAGCCTTTCGCCCACTCCCCTCCCACTCCGGCCAGCACAGCTGAGCCCAATTGTCAGTGGGTGGGAAGGAAGATGATTTGCTGCTGGGATAGGCTAGCAGCAAATTACTACTCCCCTGGAGCAAGGGCAGAATGAGAGAGCGGGAATTGTGTTTCTGAGGGGTTTCTCTGAGGTACCTGGAACTACCCCTGGGATGGTGTAGTTTATGCCCGCACCTTGCTCAGAGCTGTGCCTAAATGCACAATCTAGTCCTAAGGCACTCCACACAAGGGAAGCCACAGACATCAAGAGATTTGAATGGAGAGCCATTCTACTCAAAGGGCCGGATTATGATATTCTCTCTCACACTGAGTAATACATTACTCTGTCACTAGTTCTACCTATTTCAAATGGAATTACTGGCAGAGTAAAATACTACTCGCCCAGCAAGGACTTCAGAACCTGGCCTTTGTTGTCTCTCTGGGCCAGGTTGTACTATCCTTATTCATGCTGAGCAGTTCCTTACTGCTCATGCTGCAGTATCCTTTGCTATCAACGGTGCACAGTTTATACATAAACTAGAGCTGATCAAAACTTTGGTGACAGAACCATTTTCACGCAGAAAACGCTGCTTCGATGACATTGGAAGATTTCATAGGAACATTGATTTTATTAAAATGCATCCGAAGAAGTGGGTTGTAGCCCACGAAAGCTTATGCTCTAATAAATTTGTTAGTCTCTAAGGTGCCACAAGCACTCCTGTTCTTTTTGCGGATACAGACTAACACGGCTGCTACTCTGAAACCTGTCATTGATTTTATTGATTTTTTTTAATGACAAATTATCAAAACCTTTCATTTTGTTTTTCCTTTATTGTTTTGACGAACACAGGGGTGTCCAAGCTTAATGACCGTCCGAGCCGCATACGACAATCTTCAGAAGTTTGAGAGCCGGGGTGCACTTGCCGGGGCTCAGGGCTTCAGCCCCATGGGAGGCAAGCCCTGCGGGGCTGAAGCCTCAAGACCCCCCCCCCACCCCCCCAGTCCCTGCTGGGCAGAAGCCGGAGGCAACACCTGATTTTTGCCAGAGTTTGCTGGCGAAGCTCGGTCGCATTGTGCCGCCACGCCCCCTCCCTGCACAGCAGCTGCTGGAGCCAGCAAGCTGGGAGCTGTGGCTGTGGGGAGAGGCAACGGCAAACTCTTTGCTGTGCCTACCCACAAGGAGCGTACACCTGGGAGCAGCAGGGAGGGGCTGCTGAGGGTAAGAATGGGTGTGTACCTAGCGGGGCATGACTCAAGCTTTTTTGGGGGGTGAACCTTTAAATTGTGCCCCCCACTCTCAGGAGGCACCAGTCGTCTCTGGCAGAAGCCCCTAGCCCCACCACCCTGTCACAATCTCCCCTCCTCTCCCAGTCTGATAGGTAGAGAAAGGGGGTGGGGGGGCTCCACGAGCCGCACTTTAACTGTAAAAGAGCTGCATGCGGCTCACAAGCCGCAGTTTGGCCACCCCTGCTCTGCGCTAACTGATAACAGAATAGGAGAGAGGTAAGAATCCCCCTCCTCTTTGTAAAAATGGGAACTTCTGTATTGATGCAAGTGATAAGGCCCAGTTACCATATTTCAGGTTCCCCAAAAGAGAAGACAGGGGAGGGGTGTGTGTCAGGAGCTGGGAGGGTGCTGGAAGGGGTTTTTGGGGGGGTACTGGAGGGGTGTGTGTACTGGGATGGGTGCCTGGGGGGTACTGGAGGGAGTACCTTTGGCGGGGCACTCACTGGAGGTGGGGGGCAGTGTCACTCCCTGTCATGGTGGCAGGGTGACTGGCACAAGGCAAGGACCCAGCACCAGCCATCAGTCAGTGCCTCCCGCCAGGACCCCCTCCCAGGACTGGGAACTGGGGTTGCAGGAGAATGGGCCAATCAGCTGCGGATGTAGAGGAAGGACCAGTCAGGAAACTGACCAATTGGGACTTTGGCTCTCATTTCAAAAATCGACCTGGAAAGAGAGGGGACTACCAAAAAAGAGGTCATGTCCGGGAAAACCCAGACACATGGTAACCCTAATAAAGCCTCAGGCTAACAATTTCTTATGGCATCCATGACTATATTGAGAGGAGACTGCCTATGTTTTCTATTCACATTTTTGTTCAGTAACACATTTGATTGAACTGTAATATCTACTCTCAAAAAGAACCTTGCCAGACAACATTCTTGTTCGTTGCTTCCCTTTTTTAATAAAAAGAGCAGGCCTTGAAATATGTCAGGGGATAGTAACCCATAAACACTTCCAGGGTTATGTTCTCCTCCTTTGTATTGTCTGTGTAAACAGACCATTGAAAATCAATTAACTAAAAAGGTCTTTCATCATCTCTGGAATTCCAACTTTGTTCACATCTGTATTTACAAAAGGTCTCAATGAAGCAGCAGATTCTTGAAGGGTTAATTGAAATTCAGAATCTACTTTATACTGATTCAGCAGACTTTGCTCCAAACTTCAAAGGAAGCACAATTTACCACTTTGTTCTTTTATTTGTATATTTTTAGGTAATCATTTGGCTCCCAGCAAAGGAAGTGAAATGTAGGAGGTCCCCGGATCTAGTCAAAATAAATGTTGAGAGTCACTAGTTTTGTGAAGTTAATAATAAAGTAAAAATCCCTTTTCATGTTTTCTTTTTATTTAATTTTATTTTTATTTAATTTTGTAAAATGTATTTACTTATTTATTGTACAGCAGCATTAGCTTTTCAAACAAAACAATGGCCCAGAGGACTCTGAAAGATTTACCATGTACTAATCTCAGATTTATTCTACTCAAAACCTTACATTAGCATAAGAAAATGGAATATTTGCTCCAGGAACAACTCTGATCCATGCCTTTCGAAGGCAATAGAAAGACTCCCATTGACCTGAGTGGATCAGTACCTGTGATAAATGAAGGGGTGGGAGGTAGTTCCCTTTTATGGACACCCAGCCAGCCAGTTAGCTACAAAATCCTTTTTAGTAGCTGTTCTCTACTTGCTTTACCTGTAAAGGGTTAAAAAGTCTGAATGCATGCATAGGTAAAAGGAAGTGAGTGGGCACCTGGCCAAAAAAGTGTACCTTCCTGGGTTCTCACGGGGTTTTTTATGCACTTGGTGGTGGCAGCATCTACCCATCCAAGGTCAGAGAAAAGCTGTAACCTTGGGAATTTAAGACAACCCTGGAGCGGCCAGTATTAATTTTTAGAATCCTTGTGGGCCCCCACCTTCTGCACTCGAAGTGCCAGAGTGGGGAATCAGCCCTGACAGTACCCTAGTGAAATGTTTATGTAGATTATCTGCCCTACATATAGTAAATTACTTGACACACCCAGCACAATACACAATGTTTCAGGACTTCACTACTTCGTCCAGCCTCAGCGCTGGGTAGGGTGACCAGATAGCAAGTGTGAAAAATCGGGACGAGGTGGTGGGTAATAGGCGCTTATATAAGAAAAAGCCCTGAATATTGGGACTGTCCCCATAAAATTGGGACATCTGGTTACCCTAGTGCTGGAGGCTGGACTTGACGACTTCTTCAGGTCCCTTTCAGCCATACATTTCTATGATTCCTTTGTCTGCTATGCTTTAGAAAGGTGGGACCATTATAGAACGTCAGCACAATGCAAGATGCTTTAGGTTGGTATCTTGGTGGTGTCTGCACTTTGGCAAAATGTGAGAAGAGGTTTGTGGGAGACCTCTTGGGGGACAGAAGATTTTAAACCTGGTTGAGGGGATTGATCTAAATCTTCCAAAAGTTTCAGGTTTAGTTTGGTGTGTGCTGAGCTCCAGGTTGACCTTCACTTTCAAAAAGTGGTCCGCTGATCCCTGGTACAGAGTGCTTAAAATGAGAGTTATGTGGGGATATTTATGTGGAAAGCAAAGATAATATATTCTGACTTTTCTCTGACTGAACAAAAGGAAAAAAAGTAACCTTTTCCTTTTATTGTTATTTATTGTTTGTATTACTACATCATCTCGGAGACCTTGTCCTAGATAGAAATCCTATACTATACATTAGTAGAATAAATTACTAAATTTTCCACTTTTTAGCCATGCAGATTTTACCATTACAGCTTTCAGGATGAGTGGAAAGCTGTAATAATACATTTCCTGGTATATTTAATCTTGTGTGGGTGTAAAATTTGCTTCACCTTTTCTCAACCTGTGATTCCTGAAAACTAGAAATGGTGCAATTAGTAATACTGTTATTGGATTCATTATTTTTGCTCTTTTGTTTTTTATAAATACAGGTTTAATTATCCAACTCATAATTTTTAATAACTGACATTAAAGTGTAACTGCAGTGAAAAGGGATTATGTAAAAATTACATCTTTTTACTCAACAGATCTGCTGTCTGTGAGTGTACACAACTTACTTCACTGATTAAGTCTGGGACTTTCAACATAGCACCAAGATCCCATTGAATTTAAATGAGATTTGGGCACATAAATCCCTTAGGATCTTTTGAAAATCCCAACTCAAAGTACGTTTTTACTGCTTTTTTAATTCTCCTCTCACTTTCGTTGGTGGTAACTGTGTACGGACACTTTGCACTGATTTTGCCATGGTATAAATGACTACACAGGATGCAGAGCGGTGGATCCAAAGCTGGGTGAGTTTGCAACGATGGCCATTAGAGAGAAAAAAAGAACAAAAAGTCAAAATGTTCCATGAAACAAAAATTCAAAAAAAAAAAAAAAAGGTTTTGGAAACATATAAATGACATTATTGAAGCACTTCGTTTTGATAAAGTTGAAGCACTTTGGTTCAATAAAGTTGACATAATATGATCTTTTATATTAGTCCAGGGGTGGCCAAACTGCGGCTCATGAGCCACATGAGGCTCTTTTAGGCTCTTGGAGTCCCCCTCTGCCTAGTAGACTGAAGGGGGGGGGGGGGAAAGGGAGACTTAGGACTTCTGCCCTGCAGCAGGGTGGTGGGGCTAGGGCAGGGGTTGGCAAACTTTTTGGCTCGAGGGTCACATTGGGGTTGCGCAACTGTATGAGGGGCCGGATAGGGAAGGCTGTGCCTCCCCAAACAGCCTGGCCCCCGCCCCCATCCGCACCCTCCCACTTCCCACCCCCCTCAGAACCCCCAACCCATCCAACCCCCCCTGCTCCTTGTCCCCTGACCGCCCCCTCCCGGGACCCCCTGCCCCTAACTGCCCCCCGGGATCCCACCCCCTTACCCCCCCTCCCCACTCCCTGACTGCCCTCCTGACCCCTATCCACATCCCTGCCCTCCGACAGACCCCCCCGGGACTCCCACTCCCAACCCTCCCTGTTCCCCATCCCCTGACCGCCCCTCCAGAACTTCTGCCCCATCCAACCGCCCCCCTCCTCCCTGACTGCCCCCCAGGACTCCCCGCTCCCTTACCCAACCCCCCTGCTCCCTCCCCCCTTACCAGGGGAAGGGGGGACAGCAGGGGAGGGGCCGGGGACTAGGCTCCCCAGCTGGGAGCTCAGAGGCCCGGCAGGATGGTCCCGCGGGCCACATCTGGCCCGCGGGCGGTAGTTTGTCCATGTCTGGGCTAGGCGCTTCTGCTAGAGACGACTGGTGCCTGCTGGGGGGAGGGGGGCACAATTTGAAGATTCCCCTCCATAGCTTGAGTCATGCCCCCAAGCTCTTTTTACATTGATGAGGCTAAAATCAGCTCAGGTTGATATCTCTGCAGAGTATTTTGGTGGTGGGAGAATAAGTCCCTTGAGTTCTATTCCCAGTTTTGCCACTGACTTACTCTATGACCCTGGGTCATTTCACTTTTCTGTGCCTAAGGTCTGGTCTACACTACAGAGTTAGGTCTACGCAAGGCAGCTTACGTCAACCTAACTATGGAAGTGTCTATGCTTAAATTTTGCTCCTGCCGACATGCTTGGGGCGGCCAACGGAAAGGGGGCTGCATGTCCGGCTCTTCGGTGGCAATTCGGCGGCGGGTTCCTCAGTCCCTCTTGGAGGGGAGGACCCGCCGCCGAATTGCCGCCGAAGAATAAAGTGGCACGGTGGAGCTGCCGCCGAAGTGCCGCCAATCGCAGCTTTTTTTTTTTTTTGCTCTTTGGGGCAGCAAAAACGCTGGAGATGGCCCTGAACTTAATAACTCCACCTCCATGAATGGCGGCAAGGTTGATATAATTAGGTTGATGCAGTGTCAGTGTAGACACTGTGTTACTCACGTTGACTGTTACTGGCTTTCAGGAGCTGTCCCACAATGCCCCACATTGACATTACAATCGATTCAAGCACTCCTGGAGAGGACGCACACCGCCAACACCACAAGCAAAGTATAGACACTCACAAGTGATATAATTACTACAGTGACTGTATGCCAATGTAAGTGAGGTTGGCTTAATTTTGTAGTCTAGACATGACCTCAGTGTACTTAGCTGTAAAACTGGTAGAATATCTACCATTTTCATGGGAGTGATTGGTAATATTAATTAATATTGGTAACATGTTTTGAAATCCTTGGATGAAGAGATACACGGTACAGTAATAAAGCACAAAGTATTGTTATGGTTTCAAGCCTTGTCAGCCAATCAATACTAACTTGCTTCTTAAGCATATAAGCTAAAACTGTTAATAAAATGGTGAAAGAAAAAATATTTTTTTGACGGCGCTCCCATTTGATTTATTTTGGTGTTCAATATAATGAACTGGTTATCTTAATTCTCAATGAATTAAAGTGACGAAAATTTGATCAGAAGAGTTTATCAAGATCAGTGATAAATAAGATTATTAAACCTAATGTCCCAGCCTCATTTGCTTTTCACACATAAATTCACAAGAGCCAATGCAACATGGTTATTTAATAACATTGTGCTAACAGCTATAAACACTATTTATAAAGCTGACATTTTTTTAAAATCTTAGAGCAAAATCAAGCCCAAGCCAAATTCAGTAAATATGTGGTTGAGTCTCCTCATCATAGAAGCCTGTGGAAAATCGCTGCATTGTGGAGGAGGGGTGTGAGGAAAGACTCTGAGTGGATCAGCATTAGCAAGAAAGCCCGGAGCTTTTAAGCAGCTAGTGCAGCTATATGTCCAAAAGCCAGCCACTAAAAAACTCAATGTTCACTGCCCCAGGTGGTGGAGCTTAAGTGATGCATAGGCTTTGTGCTGGCTGTCTGAGCAAGGAGGAATTTCACCATAGGGAACTAAGGGCTTCAGGTTCAGACTGGGGTGGCAAAGCCCTGCAAGAAAAGGAACAAAGAGAGGCTTCTCAGAGACCAGGTCCTGCGGCACAGCCAAGTATTATTTCCATTAGAGCGGGTTGTAATTTTTCAACTGAAATTATTTTTGCTGTTGAAAAATGGCTGTTTTTCCTAAATTGGGATTTTCATGGGGGGAAAGGGTTTTTTTCTCCTGAATCTGTTTTTTGATGAAATTAGAAAATAGGGAAGATACTTGAGTTTTTTTGTTTTCTACCCCCTTCTTCCCCTTGTTTCTCCCTTTCATTTCTCCCCCGCCCTTTATGGGTGCAAAATGGAAAGGGGTAAAAAAGGATGATTATGGAAAAACGGGAAAGAGATTGAGAAAAAGGAAAAGCAAAAAAAAAAAAAAAAAAAAAAAAATTAAAAAAAACCCCAAAACATTTCAAAAAAGCAACTTTTCTAACCCTAAAAATGTTGATAACAAAATCTGTAATTTGTTGCTACCAGCAGGTAATAGACCAACTATGGTATGAAAGGCATTGCAAATGCATTTTATATGAATGCACTACAATTTACATTAGTGTACAAAGTAGGTCACAAAAAATAAATACATGTACTACTTTGTACTAACAACCTTTACCTCATTCCAATTAAAAGTAAGATTGCCTTCTCCCCAGGAATTCCTTAGTGCTGACGTGCAACAAGAAGTCAATCCTGCAGTCCTTATTCAGGCAACACTCCCATTTAGGTTGCAAGTCTTGCTAACTTAACAAAAACAGCTCACTATACTCAACACGCACTATAGGAGGATTTAGTGGTTACGGCAGAGTTCTGCAAGACATACCTGAGGCTCCCACAATTCCTAGGGCAGACTGAAGCTAGTTGGGCCCCTAGCACGGGAAAAGCCTTGGGTTGCTCAAAGCTTTTAATTTTATGCCAGGGAAGGGAAATAATTGGAGCCAAGTGGTACACTCCAATTACATCCTTCCCCCTACTGTACCTGCATACTTCTATCATAGGAAGAGAAAACAATGAACTATACAACACTGCCTTTATGGTATAACTTACTGATAGAGTAAAAATGTAGCACAGAGTGCAAGTGAAATCAAAAGCTTTTTCTTTATTGTGGCATAAACTCTTAATTTGCCACAATATTCAGACACGTGTACAAGCACATGAAAATAGATTTAATTAGCTACACTGATTTCAGATTGCTGGAAATCATCAAAATACAACACCAAAACCAAACTCAAGATTTATCAGAGCTGTGTACTTTCAACACTACTTTATAGTACAGTATGCTGGGGAATGAGAAAGTCTGACATGGCCAAACTGTCTTCATTCCATAC
Source organism: Emys orbicularis (assembly GCF_028017835.1). NCBI lineage: Eukaryota > Metazoa > Chordata > Testudines > Emydidae > Emys > Emys orbicularis. The sequence continues at coordinate 25,269,628 of NC_088683.1, read as the reverse complement.
AACCTGCCTCAGAAAAATCGTCTGTATCTTTTGACCCAGAACAATCTCAAACCAAGATCTATTGACACAGTGCAGCCAAGAGGATATGAGCACCTTCATTGCCAGAAGGCGTTGGAGATGATTGGCCATGTGCTTCGGCTGGAAATCGGTTCCATCACCAGAATAAAATTAAGATGGACACTTGAAGGAAAGCGAAAACAAGGCCACCCAAAAACAACATGGCAAAGAGCTGTGGACGCTGAGCTGAAAAACCTGGGGCACAGCTGGGGAACCACTGACAGACTTCCCAGAAATAGACAGGCGTGGAGGAGCTTTGTTGCTGCCCTAAACGCCAGAGGCGTAATGGAAACATGATGATGACTATTTCAGATTGCTATTATGATACAAAGTATTTGTTCTACGTGTTCAACAAAAAATATTATTAGTGAACCACTGGAGAAAGTAACATTGCAAATAATGCAATTTACCTGTACGTTCCAGGAGTCATTTAACTCCCCATGAAGCAGGCAAGCTTCACAGTCCCTTTAACCACACCAGCGAGACTAACAGTATAGACCACATGAAAAACCTTGTACTAACGGTGTTTAATGTAACAATTTAATTAAACAGAAGCCAAATGAAAGTGCTTAATTTAATTGGAGGAAGAAACACCTCTAACCCACAGACATCCTTTCAAAGTGTCCACTGTTAAGTATCCTATATTCTATTTTCTAATTTAATCTAGCATTGCCACACTTGAGCGCTTTGCTTTTGCTTCTGTGCAGTTCATTAAACTTAGGAAATTGAAAATTTTAAGTCCCTATTTGCATGGAAAGCAACACCTTGATCCAGTTTTGACCATATTAATATTTTCTGTAGCTAGTTTACCAGGTAGCCTCATAACAGGGAACCACATTCTTCCACGGTGTTTGGAGATTTCAGAATGAATTTGATCCAGGTTGTAATCATTATCTGGAATTAGTACTTCCTCCATAATAGAAAGCAATGGCTTCACGCATCTTTACAAACTCAATAAAATCTCTGCAGGTAACCTCACATTCACTAAGTCCCATGGCTGTTAGGTTCTTACAGCATTCAGCAGTGCAAATGAGTTCATCATTCAGTGGCTGAAGTCCATTAGCACACACCACCAATTCGATCAACCTGGGGCAGTTCATTCCAGTATGACCTGGCATGGCTTTGCTTACTGCATGACCAAGTAAAGGCATGTAACAGGAGTTTTCTCTTTGAAAAATGTATCAAATTCCTCTTTGTATAAAAAGAAGTAGATCACAAAATTGACTTTAGGGGAGTGCTTAACAAGTGCATCCCAACTTTGCTTTTAATTGTATGAAATTCAATTTGTCCTTGATTTTCACTCACAACATCTATGCAAAGACGTTCAAGGTCAACATGTTTCTCATGCAGGGGGGCCAGCAGCAGTTCATCACTTACTTTGTAATAATTCCAAGCCAGTTGCCTAAGGGCATGACACTGGTCATCAGCACAAATAATTCCAGCAGGTGACACACGAGGACAGCTGCTCATTTTTAGCAGTTTTAGAGTAGCATTATTATTAGAAACAAGAACGGATCATCAACTAGTGTGTCATCAGTTTTGATGGATGATAATGCCTTGGAGTTTACAAAAACTACTGTCAGCGCTGATGCAAAACGAGCCTTGGCGACATTAATAAAACTTGGCTTCACTGATGAAATCAAACCTAATGTCTTGATGGAACAATTCACCAATTGAGAAAGGATGTCGCAGGCAGCTTCTGCAGACTCAGTACTACTATCAACCTTGAAGCTGACATACTGCAGACGATAGCATGTCTCTGGATAATTTGCTGAATGAGATCAGGGTGAGTGGACTTTAAAAAAGAAGTAGCTGGTTGGTTAAGCTCAAATTCAAACTTCCTCCACAAGTGAGGGATATGAAAAACTTCTTTCCACCTTTGGCAAACAGAAGATGCCCATGCTCGATCTACTAAAGGCAGGTACTGAAAAATATGTAAAACTACATGGTGTGGCAGGGTTCCCTCGTTCATCAAGATTTTCAGGCGAGACTTGCCAAATGCTGATCTGTAGAAACAAATTGTCTGCTTTTTCGTTCTATGTGATGTTTGTAGAACTGGGTTCTCAACTTTAACAGTCCACCTGATTCTTTTCATTCTGAGAGCAAACAATTTCAGGTACTAGAGAGGTGTGATGTACTTAAGCTACAAAGCTTTCTGTATGTTTTCAAGTACAGTAGATCACACAGCAGGCATGGGTTCCATTATGAAATCAAAAGTTGGGAGTTTTTCGTTTGCAAAACTCCCTGATATCCTGGGAGACTTGGTTAGTCTGCTCCTCACCCTAAAGGGCCTGCGATGGGGTTTCCATAAATCATTTCTCCTCTGCACTTCTTCTCAGTGGCCTGGTCTCTACAGCAGCAAACAGAGGGGAAGCTCTGGGTTTAAGGTGGGGCCAGTTACTGGCCTGCTGAGCTTCCTGGAGTGCTGCCTCAGCTCTGCTGTTATTTTTTTTGTGAGGGGAAGGGATGATGATTTTCACCCCCCTCCCCCGCTTCCCTGGCTGCTTTCCTCAGGAGGTGGGGGGTGAGGGTGGTCACAAGTGCTCCTTCCCAGTCCCCCCATATCTCCTTGCCATTCCTGAGCTGGGAGATGTTTCTCCTCCTCAGACACTTCCAGGTTCCTTTTTTTGTGATAGAAGGGAGCCTGCTGACTTCCTGCTGTCTCCCTCTTTGGTGTGTATGTAGGCAGGTGGTTCCTCCCAATACTGCCACAGACAATTTTGGGTTGGAATAGGAAGGCAACAGGTTTGCCTTTCTCCTCTCTCCTGGTCTGTTAGGGCTACTGCTGTTTGAGGGAGCTGCAGCCACTGCTGCAGTGTCAGCTGTCCTCTCCTCTGTCACCATGTGCAAGTCTCCCTGCAAACAAGAGGAGGGCTAGTCAGGGGTCCCTACATTTCAAAGCAGTGAAGATATAATTTAGCTATTTATTCATATTTTTATGAAAAATGAATTATCTGGGATATATGAGTGACTCCATACTTCAGAGAGATTTACGACTGTGCTTCTTATGATTGGCTAAATTATATGCATATTTTAATTAACTGCTTAGTGTGTATGTGTGAGCAACTACCTTCAGGTCGATACAGTCAGAGCTGCTCATCTGTTGTGTCATTAGTGTTATATTCCTAACAGAGATTCTCCCTTTGCTAGAGAGGCTGGTTCTTCCTGGTATAGGTGGGCCTGAGTTTTCAAAATTCTTGGGAAAAAGAATAGATTTATCTACATTGATTGGCTTAATTTTTTATTACTATATATTGTTTTTTCCTTTTCCTCTTTCCTTTTTCTTTTCAAAATGGCTGAAATCCTGTATTATTTTCCTATCATTTTTGAACATTTTTAAAAACAGAAAAACAAATCAAAATGAAAAATCAGCCACTCTCAAACCCTGGAAAATTATAACAATTTTGAATTTTCTCATTACATTGTTTTCGCCCTCTTTGTACTAGCTATCGTAACAAAATGGTCAAAATATGCACTGTACATGACAATATTCCCAGATGAAAGAAGGGCCTGAATGAAGCCCATATCTATCCGTTCATTTATTTCAACACCAGTTAAGTAGATCATCTGACCTAGATGGATTGAATAGGCTTTTTTTCATAATGGAGGTATGATAAAAGGACAGGGATATGAGGATTCTTTTCATTAGAAACATAGGAGATAAAGAGGGAACATAACACAAGAACATAAAACTCCAAAGAGTATAAAGAGAAAATGCCTCAGAGCTATTCAATGAGATGGTAGACTTGTGAACAACACGTCACACACTGAAGCTTCAAAAAGGCTGGCCATGAGGGAAATTAGGAAAAATATCTTAGAGTGTGCAACTACTGTGTGGAGAGAACTAATAAAATCAGAAATGGAGACTTATTCTTGATACTCCGATTGCACTTACATCCACTTAGCTCCATTATGGGCCAGATCCTCAGCAGATGTAAACAGCAGAGGTGGCTGGGAATTTTTTGATTAACTGCTTTTAAATTAGAAAATGCTCATTAAGCAAAAACAAAACTTTTTTGTCGGAAAGGGCCAGTTTGAACATATTTCTCTACTAAATTTTTTTAAACACAATTTTGATGTTGAAATTAAAAATTCTGGTTTTCTGGTTTGGAATAACTTTGTGTATAAATATGTATGGTAGTTATAGTTTTTTAAAAGGTTGAAATAAAAAAACATTTTGATTAATTGCTACAAAATCTGGATTTTCAGTTCACAAAAAAATTTGAGATTTTGATTTTTCATTCCAATTCAGGAGGGGAAACATTTTCAAAATCTCAAAAATTCACAAGAAGGGAAAAATATTTCCTGCCCAGCTCAAGTAGCCCAGCTTCAACGGAGACGTGCTGGCTGCTGCTTCCCACCGCTCCCATTGGCTGGGAACAGCGAACGGTGGCCATTGGGAGCTGCAGGGGCCATGCCTGCAGCCGGTCACCGTAAACAAAATGTCTCACGGCCCACCAGGATTACCCTGATGGGCCGCGTGCCTAAGGTTGCCGACCCCTGTGTTAAGCTATCAGCTCAGCTTCTGCAATGTAGTTTAGCTACTCAACGCTCAAACCTGATCTCTACCAGCTTGGATTGAGGAGCCTGGACCATCGAATTCATTGGGCATGTGAGAGACAAGGCTGGTCCTCTGTCTCCCATTACCAGGTCTCCAAGGAAGGGTGTTAGTATGCTAGTTTAAGTAGCCTGTTAGAAAAGGGATGTTACCACCTGGGACCATAGGACTGTATCACTTCTTTTTGACTCTGTGGTTTATAGCTTTGATTTATCTTTCATTTATTTTAATAAAGATCTTGAAATTCTGGTGTTGTCCTCAGTATGAGTGTCCTTGCCACACATCCCGAAAGTCTGCACAGGACATTGAACTCCCTGTGTTCTCTAATTCTGTAGCCTGAATTTGGGATAAGAACCTAATTATCTTCTGGTCAGATCATTGGCGAGTAATAACCTAGCCCTATAAATTCAGGTCAATAGACCCCAGCATGTCTTGCCTATGACCATAGCATCCCAGATGCACTTCCAGTTTCCATGATTGACAGAATTCTCATAGCTCCCTGTGGCAATGTTCACTTTCCCAAACCCCTCAACAAACAAACAAATCCTGAGATATTCAGATGTATCCTAATATTGAGATATTTGAATTTTTTCAAGTCCTCTTGGTACCCAGGCACACATCAGTGAAGGAGGCTCCTCAGAGTAAACTCTGCCTTCCAGCTAAGAGAGGGTGTGATTTTTACCCACTTCTATAAATTGGCTTGACTTCTGCTAGAGATAGGGCCTGTTTTCCCATTATTTTTTTCCTCACAGCTAATAGCATGGATCACAAACACTAGTTTCCAAACTCCCCTTGCCAGAAGTTTGTCCATCTGTTCAGTGATGTCCCTATGTAATGGTTGCTGGCACATTTTTTATTCTGGAGGTTTTTTTTTTAAATGTTGTCCATTATGTATGTGCAATATTTGAATCAAGCCTGCATCACATCAGCGAAGATTTTTTAAATAGCGTTGCAAGGCAAAGCTCCTTATTTTTGCATTAACAAGCCTTTCAATTTTATTTCATGAGCAAGAAAAAAAAAAGCAGGCTCCATTCACCTCTTACCTAAGTGTATATTTTTAGCTCCTACGTTTGTTAAATAAGGGAAGATTTACGTCAAAATACTTCTAGCAGGAGTTGAGTGTGTGAGTTGCACTGTATACGTCAATTAAAGCAAGCCATTCAACACTTCCTACTGGACTAGCAGTGAATCATCCCAAAGCACACTGCTCATACACCCTTGGACTACAATACTGCTGACAGAAGCAGTCTCTTTAAAAAAAAAAAAGTTCTTTTTTTATAGTAATAAATCCGACACTCAAGTGCAGGCACCCTTGTTGTCACTTTAATGTGTGAGGGGTACTGAATGAGTTCACTGCATTCCTTGCATTAATTTTTGCTCATCTTCTTAGAAAATTAGTCTCTAAAATCCCCAAAGGCCAAAATCTGCCTTGAGCATGCCAATGTAAAGCTGGAGTAACTCCATTCAAATTAATAGTATTACTCTGGCTCTCCACCTCTGTAAGAGCAGATTTTTTTTTTATAGCTCAAATGTTCAACAAAAATTAGTAAATGGCACCCGTAACTGCTTTATATATTTACCATATGCTATACTATAGCTTTCTCCACCGATCTTACAGCAACCTTCAGGAAAGATCTAAGTAAATATGAATATATAGGATATGAGATCTTGAGTTTAGCTGGGCATGAAATGTAATCTGAACATTGAAGACACATGCTGCTATCTAGTGGCAAAAACAGGTAGTTTTTAAAAACAGCACTTCATGACTTCAATTATTGTAATATTGTAGCTGTTTTCATGTATTCATACTCTACAGTACATTTATATGTTCATGGGCATGATTCTGCTCTAACTCTGATGCCAGTATGGAATAATCACTGGAGATAATTGTGTGTGTGAGATTGGAATCAGACCTTGTATCTAAGATCATTAATTTTTTTGAATACCAATTCACCCTTACAGTGCAAAAATTTATTAGTGGCTGCATCACCTTTTTATAAAATAAGACCAATTGTAGGAAAACCAAAAGGCTAATATATAGTGAATGAGTGCAATTAGAAATGGATGCTGATGTAGTTCTAGGATCACAGAAGTCTGGCTCTACTGTTATAGAGTGCGGAGAACCAGCAGCTGAACCAGCACTCTAGTCCCTGTAACTCCAATTAGTTTCCTTGAAGAGAGCCTGAGTGAGGAAAGGAGTGGCTAATTACTAGATCAGAATGGGCTGAGGAGAGCCACAGAGCTAATTAGCCCACTAACTGGGAGAGTAGAAAAGAACACAGGACAGAAGAATGAGGGAGCGAGAAAGAGGTTAACAATGCCAGAGTAAGGAAGATCTCTGGTTGGAGAGATTTTTTCCCCATACCGCCCCTCCTGTGGAAGAAGGGATTGTGAGGCTGAATAACACTGTAAATAGCATTGTTGCACTAGTATGTGAAGGTAGTACTGTGGAGTGTAGCAGTATAAATAGACTGCATGGTGATATCTACAAACTGGAGGTGTCCGAGTAATTTGTAGGAGAAAACAGGAGCTGGGGATCATGCCCTGTTACATCTACCCACCACAAGACTTGTGTATTTATTAAAAATAAATTAAAATAATACCTGTTAGTCAATTCCACTAATTTTACAAGTTAATAAAGGAATCACAAAAAGTTTTGTATCACTTTGTGATTTTTACTGACATTTTGAAAGTTTTGTTAAATTTTGAGAGATGTTAGTGGTGGTACTTGTTAAAAAAAACAACAAGTTTCATTTCCCCCCCCAGGACAGTGACAGAGAAAGTGGTGAGAAATATGGATTTTACCACTGGTAATTTACTAATTCAATACAAAGTGATAGGAAGGTTAAGGAGCAGCACATAAACCACTGATGTATGTGTCCATCCTCTATCTTCTTATCAGATAAGATTGTTTCTGGTCAGTCTATGACTAAAAGGACCATGTGACTCTGTTGAAACCCCAAACTGTCTGAAACAAAAAGCTTCAGTGAACTCAAGTGGATTTCATTGAATGTGGCCGGCGGAGACTTTAGATTTGTTGTGCAGATGACTCACGGTATAAGGCACCCACAGAAAGCCTGTCTTAGCTGCCTGTTAGTAACCATAAATGCATTTATTAACATCAGTTGCTTAATTTTACTATTGATGTCTAATTTACAAAATCAACCAATCAAAAATTCATAATGAGCTATACTTAATACAAGCTGTTTAATTAATTCTAAAGTTGCACTAGTTCTTCAAGGACAAAAAAACATGATAGGTCCACAAAACTACTCAGGGCCCCATGATCAAAGTAGTCATAAACTCTATGTTCAAATCCTACATTTGCATACAAAGATTGGCAGTGTGACACGCAAGACACATGGTTGTGCACTTACATGATGAATCCATTTCCAAGCACAATTTGGTCTCTTTTGAAAACTGGAGTCTGTGGACCAAATTCTCTGGTGTAACATCACTGAAGTCAATGATGAATTTTGCACTGTATCATCACCACGGCTATCACTGATTCAATATGATTTAAGTTACTAATAGTCCCATAAGTGTCTCCTTTTCATTGCTCATTTTTGGCTTTCAAAATTAGCCAACAGCAAAGCAGAGGCTGACACTGAAAACAAAACACTGAATCTGATTGTTGTTGTTGTGACAGTTTGGGGAATATGTCTGGGTCAATCACGAATTTCATTCTGTTTTGTGTCATTTGTGATTGTAACCTGCACTGTAAAGTAGAAACCCCATTTTGTATCTGACCAGACTTTTGTACTATTTGTGATGTATAGCAAGGCCCTGCAAAGGGAGTAGGGTGACCAGACGTCCCGATTTTATTGGGACTGTCCCGATATTTGCTTGTTTGTCCCACATCCCGACCGATGTTCGGTTCGGACACTGGACAAACAAGCAATTTTGCCCTCTGCTCCGGCGCACAGGCGGAGCCCGGAGGGGCTCTCGCCCCCACCCCCCACCCCCAGCCCTGCCCCCTCCTTCCCCCATTGGATCCCTCCCCAAATCCCCGCCCTGGCCCCGCCCCCAGCCCTGCCCCCTCACTGCCCCATTGGATCCCTCCCCAAATCCTTGCCCTGGCCCCGCCTCTTCCCCAAGCACGCCACATTCCTCCTCCCTCCCAGGCTTGCGCTGATCGGCTGTATGGCGGCACAAGCCTGGAGTGGGGGGGTGGCCCCCAGCACTCACCCTGCGAACTGCTCCAGTCCAGCTTCTCCAGGAAGGTTAGCATGGCCCGGCAGAGATCCCGCAGCGGCTCCCTCCGCCCAAGTCCCCGGTAGAAGGCCTGGGCCTCCTGCGCCGCGCCCATGGCTCACGGAGCGGCCCGGCCTGGCCCGGCCCGTGCGGGGAGGGCAGCCGGGAAGCGAGCCAGGCTGCCCCAGGGATCTAGCGCAGCACGTGGGCTTGGCAGCTCTGGGCCGGGGCGTGCTCAGCTGTTGCGGCCACCATAGAGTCGGGTGGAGACGGGGCTGTGCCGCCTGGTGGCAGCGGCAGGGGGGCGCTCCAGCGGCTTTTTTTTTTCCTCCGCCGCCGCCCCCGTCCCGATATTTCATCTTTGTCATCTGGTCACCCTAAAAGGGAGGGGGGTTTCTCCCCTTGTGGAGTGCTAACACAGGCAAGAGTAATCAAGACAGCTACCAAAGATTATTGACTTGCTAATGAGTCTTATCCATGTTACCACCCTGTAGGAAACAAGCTTAACTGGGACATGGGGTTTCACACTGGAACTCATGACCAAGACTGTGTTTATAAGCAGAGGGATTCTGTGTGCAAGGGGCCAACCAGCGCCAGCAAGAGGGACGGCTCTTGAACCCAAATGGATGGGTGAGCTCATTTTGAAGGGGGTTGTGTTCGGGTGTTTGTTGTTTTGCATAGATCTGTCACTCTCTTTGTGCTGTGAGGAAAGTGCATGTGTATTTAAGAAATTCCTTTGCAAAGACTGTGTTTCTTGCTTTAACTGTCACATGGTCCTCAAAGGGTGTAACTAGAGAAACCAGAGCACATCTATCCTGGTGGCCTCTGGAATGAATGTATCTAAGCAACTTGGGGGCTTCGAGAGGGCTGAGGGTCTAAGCAGCTCAAATGTGGGGTCCCACTGCCAAGAGGGGTGTCAGAGACACGGTCTGCCCTTGGGTGGTGCACCTGAATGACCCAGAGCTAGGAACAGTGATTAGTCACTGTCCAGACCCAGGGAGCTTAGCAGCCTATGGGATTCAGCAGTGGGATCCCCTCACAACAGCAGGACTGGACCAGGTTGTAAAAGCTGTAGTCCCTAAAGTCCTGAACCTGCAAGGAGAACCACACATGAAGCCCCACTGACATAAATGGAGCTCTGTGTTGGTGCAGGAATCTACCCACTTGTTCTTTTTGCAGGATTGGAGCCTAAGTAAGTAACTGCTATCAACATACCATTGATCTCAACTTGTGCTGTTCGTGGTTATCTGTCATGGATCCACCTATTACTAATAGAATGAGAAAGGTTATCTAGGGCATATGCTGTTGTGTGTGAGTGTAGATCTAGGGAATTTTGTAAGTATCTTATGATTACAGCAGCTTAAAAGAAGGATAATTGTCTATTTTCAAGCTACTTCTTTTTTCCTTTTGTCCTTGCAGTAACCATCCGTAAAATGGAATAAACTGTAAACAGGATCCAATAACTTAATGCAGAACAGTAGGTAGAAATGGAATGAAATGTAATGAGGAACAATTTATCAAGTTTGGATCCCTGTAATCCAAATCACGATCAAGGACCATATACTGGCTGGCCCTGTGTTGCTCAAGGGAGAGGAGAAGGAGCAGAGAGCCCTTCTCTGAATTTACACACCTGAATAGGGGCTTGCACAGCCTGAAAACAAGGTGCAGAGGAATCATAGCACTGACCTCAACACTAGCTATCCCAAAGGGTGTAGCTGCCCATTACAAAAAAGCATGAACAGCACCCACTGAGATCAATGATATGTTGACAGCTCTTACATAGGCCCCGATAATGCAAAGAGAACTGGGCAGGCAGACTCCTGCACCCATGCTCAGTGGGGCTCTGTGTGTGTTTCTCTTTGCCTTATGCACTGGCTGCAGAGAAAAAGGAGAGCTGAAGGGAAAGCATGCAGCACCTACAAAATGGAGCATGCCCAGAAGGACTATTCTGGTTCATACTGACTACCAAGTGTAACACTGACAGACCCCAGTCGTTGGTGGGTGGGATCAAACCTGGGACCTCTGGAGCTAAATGTATGAGCCGCTACTGCATGAGCTAAAAGCCATGCGTCTCTTAGCTAAGGCTGTGGAGCAGACTCATTAATCTCTCTCTCTGAGGCTACATCTACACTACAGGGGGGGGGTCGATTTAAGATACGCAAATTCAGCTACGCGAATAGCGTAGCTGAATTCGGCGTATCGCAGCCGACTTACCCCGCTGTGAGGACGGCGGCAAAATCGACCTCCGCGGCTTCCGGTCGACGGCTCTTACTCCCACCTTCGCTGGTGGAGTAAGAGCGTCGATTCGGGGATCGATTGTCGCGTCCTGACGGGACGCGATAAATCGATCCCCGAGAGGTCGATTTCTACCCGCCGATTCCGGCGGGTAGTGTAGACCAGGCCTAAGTGGTCTCAGTGCTGCTAGATGGGACAGAACACCACCCCCAGGAGGTGTGTGGATTACACAAGCACATGCTTTTATCTTTCAAGATTCAGCCCTTGGGTGATTAAAGTTGAGTTGGTGTTTTCCCTGCAATTTTTAAGAAGAGATTTCCTATATTTGAGATATTTACTTACACCGTAAGCTCTTTGGAATAGCGACAGAATTTTTGTTACGTGATTGTACAGTAGCTAACAAAGGGGCCCTAATCCATATGGCCCCTAACTGCGAGAGAAAAATCAATCAGTCACATTGCTTAATACACCATTGGAAGGCATTCTGATACTACAATGATCAGGACAGTATAAGAACCTATATAGAACAGAAGAGGTGTCACTGTAATGCAAATAATTAGTAATGATATTTAATTTCTTTTACATCAATTCAGTCTTGTGCACAGTATGCCCTAACAATTGTCAGCCTGCAGAAATATCTTTATTTTACAAAATGATTTTCAACTACTAAGTGAACTGTTAATTCTAGAATAACATATCTGGCTACCTTAAAAGCTGTTCAAATATGCTGAGACGGAGATACTTGTATATTTTTGTTTAGACATCACACCATAACTGGACTTCAAATTTTCACATGTAGTTTACTATGTATGCAATTAATCTTGACTGTAGTGTTATAAGAACTATTGAACATATTTTAAAGGTCTCCTTTATAATCACATTTAGTTAAAAGGAAGTAGAAAAAGCAAACAGACTGATAGTTGGGAACTTGTCCATTTTATAATACAGAACACAAATCATTAAATCCCAGCTTTTGTGGGTCAGCTCTGACATTCTGAGATTGATCCAGAGGCAGAACTTCATAAAGGCTGTTAATATTTGCACTGCTAAACAAATAGTCTAACACACTTGAAGTCACAAATTCTCATCTGTGCATTGAAATGTATTGTGTACAGAGTCAACAGTGTTGTATTCCATGGTGAATAGCTAAGGAGAGGAGTTTGATTTATTTTGTTGAAAATATGTATTTGGAAATTGAATGCACTCGGGGACACACAATATTGGATTGTGTGCTAAAATGAAATGCCAGGATGTCAGGAAGACTAAGGACTCTTTGGCTGCATTGTGGCACTTGCAAGTATCATGGGAGTCAATGACAGTGAAAAAACAACAACCCTTATTATTAGGTTATAGTGCTCATCTTCTGGACAATGCCATAAGCAAAGTCTGAGTCAACAAAATAGGAAAAGACACATAAAAAGGCAAAACTGAGTTCCAAATTTATGTGCAATCAAAGCAAATTTCTATTCAAAGTGCTTAGCACACTATATTTGAAATGTAAGATGCATCATTGCTACTCTAAATTATAAAGGGGAAAATATTCCTCTCAGATTTGCTTGACAGATCTTGGGATTGATTCTCAGTTGCACCCAAGGAGAGCTGGGTGCAACTGAAGACAGGAGGTGTCAAAAAGCCATTTGCACCTTTCCCATTCTAGGATACTTTTGTGGTGGCCCAGTCCCTTCTGTAGTTTAGAGCAGCCTGTAGGACCCCAGGGCTGTTCAGCCAACTATGGATTGCCAGAACACAGGGGTTCCCTGGATACACTCTCTTGCCCCAGGCCAAGTCCCAGCACAAAACAGACATAATGGACCTGAGAAATGCACTTTGACTGTTCCATTCTCCCTGTGTATAGTGGTTTAATATGTTTGCCAGTAGCTCTTGTGCCTTTGCAGGTAAAGCGTTACAGCTGCCAACAACTACCAGAAGGATCTGAGTGAAGATGTTAAGTACTTAGCTTCTACTAAATATCTACATCATTTGCCTAAGCACATTCAACAAATAGAAGGTGATTTATTGATAAAGTGAATTTTAATATTTTTAAGTTGCCTGTGTCTCACGGTAAATATTATATAACATGAAGCATGTTAAATACTTGTTAGATGTGTACTATATTAACATAGCTCTCTCTAGAGGAACAGCCTTTCAGAATTCCACTCTCTATACCAGCTTCTAGCAGGGATCATGTTTGTAGGGTATGGAAAAGCCTTATGATTCCCATATCTCCTCATACACTTTCAAACACTATCAAAGCTTTTAAAAACGTCTGCTTTTGCCAAAACAAACTCCAATCATTATAAAACCTGTTTATGAATATCTCTCTATTCTATAAAATCTGCCTTTCAGATTTTATGTACCTGTTTTCCTGAGTGATATTAGCTTTTTCATGATCATTGTCATCATTCTAAAGGATGAAGGGGCAAATTTAGTGCTTTAGCTGCTAAATATGCTTGAATACTATAGTAAAGGACAGCATTACAAAAGCCTAAAGATATGTCTTCACTGAACAGTTAACCTGTGCTCTTACCTGGGTTTTAACCCAACCCGCCCTACCATCTACATAGAAACTTCTGAGCTTGGTTTAGAGGTGCTTTAAGCCAGAAACAGCTTACCTGACTGGGGGTAACAGGCTGCCTTGAAGGGGCAAGATAGGAGAAATGTTCTTTTGAAAGGGTGGATACAAGCAGGTAACCACCCACTGAGTTGTTAAAGGAGTATTGTGAGACTAATGACTCTGTTTACTTGGCCAGACAACCTAAGCAATGTGGAGCTATGAGGTTTCCTTGAGATTCTGTATCACTCATAAGGGAATTTCAGGGTTAAATTTATGAGGACAGATCAAAAAGACTGTGACACCCTGTACCCCATGTTCACCACTTTTATATGGTTATGTTATATTTCGTACAAAGTATGCGTTGTGCAGTGTCATTTGAAAACTCGTAATCTGCTGAATATTATTATCCAGTTGAAATATGTGTAACAACACTGCATGTGAAATAATGACATTTTGCTGTATGTTTGTTACTGAAATATTTTGTAATTCTGGGGAACGACCACAGACTAGCTCCTTAGAGAGAATAAAGGACTGACCACAGGTGTCAGAAAACTATTAACTGCTGAAACATCCATTTACCAGCAGGGGATACTATAAACAAAGAATTTACATGTCATCTCTGAGACAGCTCAAACTTCACATACGCAGAAGGTGTAAGCAGGGCCTGCTCCAGGCACCAGTTTACCAAGCAGGTGCTTGGGGCGGCCACTTCGGAGAGGGGCGGCATGTCCAGCTGTTCGGCGGCAATTCGGCGGACGGTCCCTCACTCCTGCTCGGAGCGAAGGACCTCCCGCTGAATTGCCGCCACAGATCGCAATTGCGGCTTTTTTGTTTGTTTGTTTGTTTGTTTGTTTGGCTGCTTGGGGCGGCCAAAACCCTGGAGCCGGCCCTGGGTGTAAGCCGGAAATTTACAATTCACCTAAAATACGTTGCAGATCTCATGTACATAGGGGACTGTTTTGTCTATACTCCAGCTGGGGGTAATCCCCAAAGAGTGGGAAAAGGTATCAGAATGAAGAATTCACAGCACACAAATTATCTCTCCTCCCCCATCTCTACTCACAGCAGCAAGATCACTTGTAATACAAAAGGTGCATCATTGAACTGGGGGGAGTGGTACTGGCCTGGAGGTTTTTCCAGCCAGTACAGACTGCTGAAAGCTTTTGGGTGAGAGAAACCTTTTTGCTTTTAAACCTATTAGTCTTGATAAAGTTTAGGAATTAGCTTGCACGTTTATCTTTTTATTTCTTTTGTAACCATTTCTGACCTTATCACTTATAGTCACTTAAAATCTATCTGTCTCTAGTTAATAGAATCATAGAAGATTACAGTTGGAAGAGACCTCAGGAGGTCATCTAGTCCAATCCCCTGCTCAAAGTAGGACCAACCCCAACTAAATCATCCCAGACAGAGCTTTGTCAAGCCAGGCCTTAAAAACCTCTAAGGATGGAGATTCCACCACCTCCCTAGGTAACCCATTCTAGTGCTTCACCACCCTCCTAGCAATATAGCTTTTCCTAATATCCAACCTAGACCTCCCCCCACTGCAACTTGAGACCATTGCTCCTCGTTCTGTCATCTGCCACCTCTGAGAATAACCGAGCTTCATCCTCTTTGGAACCCCCCCTTGAGGTAGTTGAAGGCTGCTATCAAATCCCTCCCACTCTTCTCCTCTGCAGACTAAATAAGCCCAGTTCCCTCAGCCTCTCCTCGTAAATCATGCCCTCCGCTGGACTCTCTTCAATTTGTCCACATCCCTTCTGTAGTGGGGGGCCCAAAACTGGACGCAGTACTCCAAAACTGGATGCAATACTGGCCTCACCAGTGCCGAATAGAGGGGAATAATCACTTCCCTCGATCTGCTGGCAATGCTCCTACTATTGCAGCCCAATATGCTGTTAGCCTTCTTGGCAACGAAGGAACACTGTTGACTCATATCCAGCTTCTCATTTTCTGCAGAAATGCCGCTTAGCCAGTCGGTCCCCAGCCTGTAGCAATGCCATGGGATTCTTCCATCCTAAGTGCAGGACTCTGAACATGTCCTTGTTGAACCTCATCAGATTTCTTTTGGCCCAATCCTCCAATTTGTCTAGGTCACTCTGGACCCTATCACTACCCTTCAGCGTATCTACCTCTCCCCCCAGCTTAGTGTCATCCACGAACTTGCTCAGGGTTCAATCCATCCCATCATCAAGATCATTAATTAACTTGTTTTATTTAAACCAGTAGGTTTGGATCAATAGGGCTGGTGCATATTCATTACCCATTGTTGGAATAATGGACTAATTATGAGCTTGTATGGTCCAATGGGCTACTGAATAGAACAAGATGCACATTTCTGGGGAGCAAGGGTGGGACTGAGGGATATGCAGGTGTCGCCCTGTAGCAATTCATGGAGGATGGGCGAGCATAGCATTCATGTATTCAGCTGAGAGTGACTTTACATGTTGGTGGCTATGAGCGAACAGAGCCTGGTGGGGTTTGCTGTTCACGAGCAAAGCAGTGTAAAAGGCATCCCAGACTAGAAAGCTAAGGAGACACAGCAGTTCAGGTTGCACCCTAGGGAATGTCACAAAAAACTGGGACTATTTATCTTGGAAAAGAGGAGACTAAGGGAGGAGGGGTGGTATCAGAGAGGTCTATACAATCATGAATAATGTGGAGAAAGCAAATAAGGAAGTGTTATTTACCCCTTCACATAACACAAAAACCAGGAAAATCCAATGAAATTAATAGGCAGCAGGTTGAAAACAAACATAAGGAAACAATGAGGAGTCCAGTGGCACCTTAAAGACTAACAGATTTATTTGGGCATAAGCTTTCGTGGGTAAAAAACCCACTTCTTCAGCTGCATGGAGTAAAAATTACAGATATAGGCATAAATATACTGACACGTGAAGAGACGGGAGTTACCTTACAAGTGGAGAACCAGTGAACTTACCACTTGTAAGGTAACCCCCTGGTCTGGGAGTGGAACATTTCCAAATGCAGGGGCTAGATTTGGTACCATGTTGAGTGAGTGGGTAGAAGCAGTTGCAGTATGATCCTAAAAAGAAACTGAGGCAGAGATACAGTCACTTTCTGAGTGCAGGCTGGAGAGGTTCACTTGGGATCTCCAGACAAGGAAGCTGCCTGCTTGCTGCTTCCTACCACTGTTCAGGGAAACAGGACATTGCGTACATTTTTGTGAATATATAGATAACAGCAGGCAGGAGCGCTGGAACTAGGAGTGCCTGCCCAAGGCTACTACGCCCATGTTAAAAAGTGGGCAGGCATGGCCCTCCCACTTTTAAAAGTGTATGTGCCATGGCTGCCTGGCCTCCCCCAGTTCCGGTGCCCTGACACCAGGAATGTACCCCATGTCACCAGTTTCTCATCCAAACAGAAGGCATGCTGCTGGGCCCCATATTGTGGCTTTCTTCCTGGCCAAAGGGGCAACAGTATTTATAACACGTGGACCTGTTGCTGATGCCAAGTTATACTGAGCAGCTACTGGCATAAGTCAGAGGTGGGAAGGCATGGATGGGGCTAGGAGACGAGGAGGGAAACACAGACAGACAGGAGACTAGTCCTATGGGAAGAGGAGATAGGACTGGAGATTGTATAAAGCCGTGGGTCTCCCAATCCCACCCCTTCCCTGCTTTCATCCCCCCAAATCCCCTGTCTACTGCCATGCCAGAAGATCCCATGAAACTTGGTATCATCCAATGCAAAAGAGTATAGTTCTGTTTGTCAGAGAAGATCAGTTTCTCCTGGCATTATAGTTCAGTGTTTTGACATGCAATACTGATGTGTCGATCCATAAGATTTTTAATCACTCCAAAGAAGGACAAATATGTACACCAAATGTACTTTCAGATCATACATTTTGTCTTCAGATACTTTTGCTGCTAAATTGCCATGTTACGTGCTCCTCAGATTCTATCTTGATAGGTGCTACAGGAAAGTATATGATTATGATGATGATAAATAATAATAATGATAACCTGGCTAGTATCTGTATTTCAGGCTGAGTAATGATTTCCTCTGAGCCATAGACATTGCCATTCTTCGTAGTTTCATTGAACAATCAAATTCTTCCCAAATGCCTTTTTTATACGCAGCACAAACCAGACTTTCCCTGAAACCCAGCATTTTTAAGCTGGCTTTTCAGAAAGCCAGTATATTAAGAATTCTCACAGTTTTACACGAGAAAAATTATTCTGTTTAAAGTGCAAAGGGTAAAGATAGATTTTTCCAAGATTGCTGACTGGACTAGAAAGATGGCTGTTAAAGCATAGTAACTGTGTGCTTTAGAATGTTAAAGACCACTACTCTCATTATAATGAAGATTTTTCCATGCAAGAGGTTCCATGATCCACAGAATTCAGTGGAAGCTAGTGCAGAGGGACGGGATTAGGAATGAGTCACCTTCAAAAATCCATCACATGCTTTTTTGAAGAAAACCAGGTCATCATTTGCTCTCTGCGGAACTCCATGAAACATCCCAATGCTGGGGAGTTTTGTAAACCTCAAACACACTCTCTGGAAATGGGGGTAGCAAATGCTTCTCTATAAGTAGCAGGGGCACAGACTTTTTTATTGGGAGGGGCTAGTATTAAAAATAATAGCTGTTGAATATTGTTTTTATATCATTACTTTAGCTGGGACAGTCCCAAATGACTCATATTTTGTTCTCTTTGGCCCAGGAGTGATACAGTCCTCTGATAGTCTTGGCTGCTTGAAATCTTCTCTTTCAGCTGGCTTTTGTTAGCTGGAGCTGGGTTGAAGAAGGTCTCTCCTGCAACAGGCTCTGGCTCCTTTCTTCCCTGGCTAGGAAGTGGCTCAGCAAGCAGGGTCTCCTCTTCTTGTGCAGGCGAATTCTGTGTGCCTAGGTGAGGCTCACCTGTCTGTGCTTCTCCCCCTCTTTCTGCAGCCAGCCTGGTTGTTTCCTTCCTTCTCTCATGAAGGCTAAAAATTTATCCTCTTCTGTTCAAGAAGAATTCTGATTCCCTCTCTCTTTAGAGAGACCTAGGATAGGTCTAGTCGGCTGCCACTTCACTGGGGCTGGTTCACAGAGCCTCCTCCTTGATTCGTCTCTTCTGTCCTTCCTCTCCCCATGAGTTCCATGTGTTCTTTTCACAAAAAGAGGTGGTAGGCCAGACATAATGATTCTATGCTTGTTCTTATGCAGCCTCTCACCTCAGTCTCATCATGCATGGGGGAGAGAGAGAGAGAGACAAAGGACCTCCAGCTGTCATCTTATACGTAGTCTTTTCCTTGTCAGTGGCTCTGGGTGAGACAGGAACCCAGGGGGCTGCACAAAACATAAAAAGAGTAGTTTTCCTATTGCATGCACAGATCCAGATGTAGGCTGTTCCCTTTCTTCATCTGGCTCATTGTAGACTGCTTTACAAAGACTGCAGTGATTAAAACCAGAGGCCAGCTAAATGTTTCAATATTCTAGATAGTATTGTGTGTGTGTGTGTGTGTGTGTTTAATTCTGCAGTCCTTCATCATTCTCACTGGTTAGGTATTTCCAGTATAAATATTCATACCATTGTACAAGCACTGGTAAAAACTCATCCGGAATACTGTGTACAAGTCTGGTCATCCATATTCAAGAGAGATTAATTCAAACTGGAACAGGTGAATTGAAGGGTAACTAAGATAGTATGGGGAAGGGAGATGCTACCATACTATCTTTAGAGGAGACTAAAAGAGCTTGGCTTCTTTAGCCTAGCAAAATAAAGGCTGAGAAGGGATAGGATTGCTCTCTATGAATACATCAAGGGGGTAAACACCAGGGAAAGAGAAGAGCTATTTAATTAAAGGACAATGTTGGCACAAGGCCAAGGATATAAACTGGCCATGAGTAAATTTAGGCTGGAAATTAGAAGAAGGTTTCTATCCATCAGAGTGAGGTTCTGGAACAATCTCTCCTAGAAGTAGTGGGAGCAAGAAACCTAACTGGTTTAAAGATGGAGCTTGATAAATTTGTGAAAGATTAAATTACGCCCCAGAACCTGCATGGTGCACATCAAAAGCTCAGGTTCTTCCTCAGGAAGAGAAGAGACAAGAGGTTTTCCCATGGGGCAGCTTGGGGTCTGAGGAGGTGCGGCACAGCTGAGGGGGCTCCGGCTGGCTCGGGGACCCTCTGGACATGGGAGGGGGGGCTTGTGGCTCGGGCTGTGGCAGGGGAGCATGGGGTCTCAAGGCTCTGGCTGCAGGAGGGGGGAGTGGGAGCGCTTGGGGCTCCGGCTGCAGGGGGGTGGCTGGGAGGAGGTGCAGGCAGAAGGGGTGGAGCCGGGGGCTAGCCTCCCCAAAGGAGGGGCTCCAGCTGCCGCCTATGGACCCAGGAGGCTCCTCTTATGTTATTGTGTTCTGACTGAGTGAATTACAAAAACAAAGTGTGTATTTTCAAGGGGCTAAAATGAAATCACTTAAAGCATGGCTGATTCAAAAGGAAGAAACTACATGTGGATCAACTTCTGCTGGTTGTAATTTTCAGCTATCCCTGCAATAGGAACCAAATGCCAGTCGCCTGATACTGTTAGCATTTCTCAGTTACCTCAACAACCATGACTTGATTCTTTCCCTGTGTATAACTTTGGAAAACAAGACCATTCTGCCCATCCTAGTTTGATTATTTTTAATGGCTCCATTATTCTGAAGTTAATGACAGCAGATGTTGTTTGTACTATTGTAGAGATTTTAGGCACAGACTACTTTTGAATAAGTACACAGATGAAGCTTTTCGCATAATCTGGATTCTATCATTGGAAAAACGCTCGAGACGAATTCAAAAGGCATCAAGCGTCTTCATGTCACCAGAAAGCAGGTAATATTCTTCCAAAGACCGCTAAGAATGGTGGTGATGTGCTAAGTTGTCAGTACTGTCAAAAGAAAGAAGAAAACCCAATGAAAATGCTAAGTAGTATACATTTTCTGGCTAGACAAGGACTTGCACTGCAAGGCCATTATACTGAAGAAGCTGAAAATATGCGCTTAAGTGGAGAGTGTGGGGTAGAAAGGTGAGTTTTAAGTTGTTGAGTGCCAAGTAATTTGATCCCCAAAATTACTAAAAACCTGTAGTCTAGAGAAACAAAAAATGTTAGGCCAAATCTTACTAAGTGTCTCATCACTGCCAGTTCAGGGATGTAATCCCCACTATTTTAGTCACATGAAGTTCTTTCCATGCCTTGGGGGACACCATGATTAAAGACAAGCAAAATAATCATAATTATTAACTATGACTATTTTCCATTCTTTTCCTTTAATAAATAAAAACAAAACATCACAAACAACCTAAAAACAAAGGTTATTTCCAATGCCATCACTTCTGTACATCTCTCTGTGGAGAGCTTTCAACAGATATTACAGCCTGGAGAGTGCAGTTACCCTGGTACGGAGATACTCTTTAAGTAAACTAAAGCCAAAGTACATTATTTCCCAAATCAGTAATGAGTCCTGTCACAGTGTATCAGATAACAAAACCATTTAGAGATGGCTAAAGGAATCTAGTTGAAGGGTTGGTGAATCCTATTTGGTTTACTGTGGATAACTTAAAGAGTTCATAAACAGGTAGAGGCCAGTGATCTTAACTAATTCTTATGAAACTGAAGAAAGTTTTAACTCCGTTTTTAAAAAAAAGCCATTCAAGGAGTGGTCTTGAGACAAGCAAATAAATAAATATTAAGAAACGTAAATTCTCATTAAATCCCACTATATATGTGTTTACCAAGATTCGCTGATATCTCCTTATAGTTTAACCATAGCTGAAAGAAACAGGAGAAGCTGTTAATACCTTAAATTACAATAGCAATTCAATATCCCATTAAAATTATTACAAGAAAAAGTTACATCTAATCCCTCGGCAGTGCTTTTGCAAACTCCATCTCACCAATGATGCTGACGTGTCTGTTGATGTCAGAAACAGTGTTGGATCGCAAGGTTGTTTCTTCTCGATGTTCTTAGCTGTCTGGTTGCAGCTGCTGGTTGCTGGTAGGCTGAGCGGCTGAGAGTGCAGTGATGATAGGAGTTTGCTGTTTGCTCTCTCAATTCAGAGAGATTTTTTTTTTTTTTTTACTCTTCCCTTTCTATAATCTAATTGAAAGAGGAAGACACACCTCTGGCAGTGTCTTGGCTGGATTCAAATATTAGCCATTGGCACCTTTCACTGGCTCAGCACCTTCATGGAAAAGTCTTCTTAGCATCTTCAGCTCATGAATATGCAATCTACTAATACTTATGCAGCAGGCTTGTAATTGCTTTTCTCCTTCTGGTGCGAAACTCTCAGAACACCTGTAAAGTTTACGTTTCAACTCTTATTGAGTCCATTTTCTGAGCTATCCCTTTAGTTCTATCAGGGTTTAATAGGAGTTGAAATTGCCTTTCAAGTGAGGCAGAACACTCTATTTTCTATATAGAGGTCTTTCCACTCTCAGTAGTCTTTTTAAACTTAAATAATTCTTAAAGAGAGAGTGTGTAAACGTAGATAGTCAAATAAGTTATTGTCATTTCTTCTTACCAATCCTTGGAAAGGAGACTCCGGTCTTTCTGAGGTTAGTAAAGAGTTGCTTAAGCATTGACAGATAAACTAATTAATTCCCAGTTAATATCCATATTTTATACTCAAATGGCTTCTTACACTACTAACCAGTTAAAGCATCAAATGACCGCTACATATGTATATAAAACATCTTAGTATTCTTATAACAATGGCATCAGGAAGCTATTATGTGAAGACTTGCATTTAGATACAAAATATTTGCAGCTACACATGTTAAAGGAAGCTTAGGCCTTTTTAAGCCTTTAAGGGACAAGAAAGGTTTTCACCTTTAAGCGAAACCATCAATAAGAAGCAAACAATGTCTTCTGTAAAACATTTTCCAACCATAAACGTTGCCCTTTAACATTTGAGGAATGAAGACTTTAGAGTACTTATAAAATACTTCAGTTTCAATAAGGATATCTCTGGGTATCCTTGTGTGGCTTTAAGGTTTTGCTCTTTGCAAAGAGGGGTAAAAGGCTACTTTTACGACTTAGTTTATACCTCTGATAATACAGTCCTAGTATCACTTCCCTTTGATCCTAAGTAGAGAGCATCCTTACATTTTTTTACACAATGAGGTTTCTTTCTCAAATACATGTTAGGCTGCCGGGGTGATGAGACCACTGCCTACCATGCTGTCTAGCACTGTCTCATTTTTTCCTTGTACTCCTCTGACTGTATCCATCTGTTGTTTCTTGTCTTATAGATAGACTGAAATCTCTTTGTGGCCGAGAATGTCTTTTTGTTCTATGTTTGTACAGCACCTAGCGTAATGGGATCCTGGTCCGTGATTAGGGTTCCAAGGTGCTACGATGAAGGAGGGAAACTGAGGCAGGAGCGTCTGTTGTGCCTTGACCTGATGGTGAAGGGTGCCGTTGGCAGCGCCACCTTATGACAGTTAGCTTTTGTGATTCATGGTTTGCATAAAATATTTGGCAGGAGTCTTTAATTGCAAACTATCATCTCTCTCTTATACAAGAGGGATGTGTCCTTTTCTTTGATAAGACACTTATTTTTCCTCTGTTTGTCTTTTGACTGAATGATTTCTAGCTTTACAAGCCATTACCACTTCCTTCACAGAACTTCTCCTGGTCTCTGGCAGTCCTCATCTGCCATTCTGTCCCCTCTAGGGCCCAGGTGCCCTCTTTTAAGCCCAGATGGGGTCAGCTGACCAGTCACAGGTGCACTGGCCTCTTCCTTCTTCAAGGGCTGGAGTCACGCTGTCAGACTAACACTTATGCATCTTTCAAAACATAGTATAAAAGCAAATAGCATAGAATGTTAAAACAAAATAGAAGTTCTAAAGCTGCATTCCAGAGTGTGTATAAACGCACTTGGAGGTTTTATGGCTAAAGTGGTGTAAATCTTTGACACTTTGGGTCTGTCCCTGGTTGACAAAAAGCAGAAATGTTCTAGGAATTTCCTTAATTAGCTGGAATATTTAATTTCATAAGCACGAGAGCTATCATATTCTCCTAGCATAATGTGTTTGAAAATAATTGTAAGTGCCCCTTAAAAGTCAGTGAAGGTGCTGGCATGTTTGTACTAACCTCACATTACAAGAATAAATTACAAAACATTTATTCAAAATTCTTCTAGCATCAACATTAAGGTTTATTCTCCCCACAAAAGGTTGTCTACAACTTTATTCAACTGCTTTGTTTGCAGCAGAATATGATCCTGATATTTCAAAGTGGCTTTAAAAGAGTCAAGATAAATTCATAAATTCAGCTATTCAAAATGAGACAATGGAAATCATGACTCTGAAAATAGTGAGGGACATTTGAGAAAATTTCTGGAAAGTGACATACAATTATGGTAGTTGAAACAACAAACTTCACCAACAAAGAGCAAGTTGTTCTATGTCTGTGATATGTTGTTGATTATATGAATATTCATAAAGATTTTATTGGATTGTTCAGTGTAGCCTACACATCAGTAAAGGCCATCGTATCAGCAAAAAAGATATTTTATTGTGTCTGAATCTGAGGATCAATAAATGTTGTGGACAATGCATAGGCGCCAACTTTCCCTGGCGCCAGTGGGTGCTCGCGCCCCCCCGGCCCTGGCCCCGCCCTGACTCCACCCTTTCTCTGTCCCTGCCTGCCCCCATTCCAACCCCTTCCCAAAGACCCCACCCCAACTCCGCCCCCTCCCTGCCCCAAATCCCCACCCCTGCCCCGCCTCTTCCCATAGCGTGCTGGGTTCCCCCTCCTCTCCCCTCCCCCCTCCCTCCCAGCGCTTGCTGTGCAAATCAGCTGTTTCGCGGCGCAAGCGCTGGGAGCCAGGGGGAAAAAGTGGGCATGCGATGCGCCCAGGGGAGGAGACGGAGGCAGAATGGAGGTGGAGGTGAGCTGGGGTGGGGGGGCGGGGCGAGGAGCTGCCAGTGGGTGCTAAGCACCCACCAATTTTTCCCCGTGGGTGCTCCAGCCCCAGAGCACCCACGGAGTCGGCGCCTATGGGACAATGTTGTGATGGTGCCACTAAAATGTAGCAACCTGATTTTTAACAGAAGGAACCACAGGCTAAATGAACTCATTGCTATGGACAAGATTGGCAGCAAAAGTAACCCTAATCTATAAGACAGGGGTTCTCAACCAGGGCTACGTGTACCCCTGGAGGTACTCAGAGGTCTTCCAGGGGTTACATCAACTCATCTAGATATTTGCCTTCTTTTACAACAGGCTACGTAAAAAGCACTAGGAAAGTCAGTGCAAACTAAAATTTCATACAGGGAATGACTTGTTTATACTGCTTTATAGACTACTATACACTGAAATGTAAGTACAATATTTATATTCCAATTGATTTATTATATTATCTGTTAAATGAGAAAGTAAGCAATTTTTCAGTAATAGTGTGTTGTGACACTTGTATTTTTATGTCTGATTTTGTAAGCAAGTAGTTTTTAAGTGAGGTGAAACTTGGGGGTACGCAAGATGAATCAGACTCCTGAAAGGGGTACAGTAGTCTGGAAAGGATGAGAACCACTGCTATGAGATACTCTTGAAAGTATTTATGAAATCACAATACTAATTAAAAAAACACCGACAGGATATTATATTTCAGTATGTAAAATATGAAGTGTTAAGTACATCACCAGGCATCTGTGTTCCCCCTCCAACAAGATGGACTTGCCATGCAGAAGTATTGACTTCTGTTTCAGAGAACTATTTTGCATTGTGTGCTGTAGTAGAAAGAAAGCCTGAGATATGAGGCCTGGTATGAGGTATGGTATAAGGGGTCTGGTATGAAGCCTAAGGCCTGAACTAAAAAGTAGTCAGGCCTGCTAGTATAAAGCAAAGTTAGCAAGAGTCAGGCTATGAGCAGAAGTCACGCCCTTTTACAAAACATGCCTGCCTGCAGATTCACTGTCCGGAACGTGAACTTGGTAAGAACAGTGCTAGTATTGCAAAAATAGGCATTCCCAAGGATTACAGAGTATTCATGTATGCACATTCTAGAAGATGCAGATGCCCCCTAAACATAAAGGAGTGACAAAAATACAGTATTGGGAGATGGAACAGGAACACACCAACCCCCAGGGAAACAAGGATGGGAGGACAGTTAGGAAGATCGATGAAAATGTTTTGTTCGAACCATCAGGTACAAGGTGTAGGGTTGGTAACTAACCATGTCAGAAGGGTAATATGTAACTTGTCTGTATCAGTGTATAAAAGAGGGATTGCAGACGGGGTGTCTTTGTCTGGCCAAGGGGGGAACGGAAAGTCCCGACGTTCACTGAGCTGGTCCATTGACACAGGCATATATGTACTAAGTGTACTTGTAGCGCGTATAGGGCACTACTACTGTGCTTTGCTGGCAATAAACCTCACCAAATGCCTTCGCTACTGAACGGAGTGTGTGGTCTTATTGGGCAGTTTAACTGGAGCCTGCTGTATGGGCTATCTAGCCAGAGCCAGTGCAGCACACAGAGAGAACACACACCACAGCCAACAACTGACAACACGTGCAACTTGGGACATTGCAAAGGATGCAATGAAAGAGCTTGAAATGAGAGCTCAAATGGAAAAGCTTAACTTCCTCTTTGGTATTGAACTAGACTGTAACTTCCTAAACATGGTAGACAGTCTGTCCAAAACTTTGCAAGGTTTGAATGTTTTAGCAACAGAAGGCCGATCTCTTATGAAACATGACAGTCCATGTACTCAGATGGAAACTACAACTTATTGTGGGAGCAAATCCACCAGAAAAATTTAAAGATGCAGATAGTCAAATGCCTGAGCTTCCAAGGAAAAGAAAATTTCCCAAGAAAATGCAAATAGCAACAGGTGAACCCAGCTACCCAAATTCAGCAAAGAAATTTTATAAGTGCATCTACATTTATAAGTGTCCGGTATTCAATCAAGATTTAAACAGAGAGGCTATAAAACAATTCAAAAACTTGTAAGTCTCATAACAACTCCAAACATAACAGAAACACAAGTTCAAGATGTGTTTCAGATGTATGGTTCTGACTTCAACCATGATCAACTGATTACAGCTTCATCTGTTGAAAGTGAACTGTCAGCTTACCAAAAGAAAGCTGAAGTCAGTTAAGAAATATCTCAGTTCACTCAGCCAAAGGGAATGTCACCCGTGTTCTGGAGTGGTGAAGCTGATAAAAATGATTTTGGTGGAAATGGCAGCCAATGCAGTAAATGCATAGTTGCAGTGCTCTACATTATATTAATAGGTGGCTTCGATCCACAATGGGACAATCACGGTTTAACTGGTATATAATTTTACATGTACGCAAGGACAAAACTGATGACTTACAGCCTATAGATGTTGCAAAAGAATTCATTTCAAGAAACTCAGAGTGAAGATCATTATTTGGAATTTTTTTCAGATTTGTAACTCATTCTTTTTACTCCTGTTTAAAAAGTAATGCTTCAATCAATAGTTTTGTGCCATGAGTAAATCTGTCCACTTTTAATAATAAAAATAAAATTTTATTCCAAACTCAGCCTATCCTTTATTTTATTAATGTAATCCCTAAATGTGTGTGTGCTTGTGGTGGGGGGGGAGGGAATATAGTCTCCCTAAATTCCATTTATTTACACCCATGTTGTGGGAATGGGGGCAGGTGGTGCATAAGATTGACATCAGTATCCTAATTAAAAAAATATATTAAAAAACTGGCAGAATACAACACATCCTCATTATCTCTCAGTATCTGTGTAACCCACATCTTCCCTTTCACCATCACCCCTTACTCTTGCTTATTGTCCTTCCACAGTATAAATCTTAGCTCTTTGGGAAAGGGGTTTGTAATTTTTTGCCTGGATTTAAATGGGAGCTGGGCGCTTAAATTCGCTAAGGTGCCTTTGAAAATCCCACTCTCAGTTGTCATTAAAGCAAAATGCATGATTATGGCACTATATTAATACATTATTATTTATTATGATTAATTATTATGTGTGTGTGGTTCCATCAATGCTCACTAGTTGGCTCATATGTATTTGACTTCCCCTCTTTGCCAGGTTGATATTCCCATCTTTCTAAAGAGGACAGAAGGGAATTAAGCACATTGATAAAGTTTCAGAGTAGCAGCCGTGTTAGTCTGTATCCGCAAAAAGAACAGGAGTACTTGTGGCACCTTAGAGACTAACAAATTTATTAGAGCATAAGCTTTCGTGGGCTACAGCCCACTTCTTCGGATGCATATAGAGTGAAACATATAAAGTTGTGCAATCAGACAACCAGGAACTCAGTCTATGTGTAACAGTGCCTCACCTCTCTTAAATTTATACATTGGTGGGAATGATCTGAAAAACCAGGGGAGAATGCAATTCTCCCATTAAAAGGGAAAGAAAACAAGAGCACTTCTTCACAAAAACTTTACACCAGCTTCATCCTTAACGCTCTTCCAGTTTGTGTTTAGGAATGCCTGTTTTTTAATGAGCACCAAATGTACCAATCAGGCAGGCATATAAAGACCACAGGAAGGGGTTTTGCACCAACAGGGATATTTGATCTACTGTAGCCAGGCTAGAGTCATAATAGGAAGTGAGAAAGTTCACTGGAGGCTCAGATTGGAGCTCAAACAAGCCTCTTTGCAATCTTGGGGTATATTTCAGAGTTTAACCAAAATACAGTAACATAGGCTATGTCTACCTAAGTTTCGCAGCTCCAGCTATGTGAATAATGTAGCTGGAGTCGACGTAGTTTAGGTTGACTTACTGCGGTGTCTACACTGTGCTGGGTCAATGGGAAACACTCTCCCGTCGACTTACCTTACTCTTCTCATTAAGGGTGGAGTACTGGGGTTGACAAGAGAACGATTTGCCGTCAATTTAGTGGGTCTTCACTAGACCCACTAAATCGACCTCTGGTGTATTGATGGCCGGAGCGCTGATCCAGCATTAGTGTAGACATAGCCATAGTTTGGCAAATCTCGCAGGCTGTTGAATTTTTTCCATGCTACTTTACAAGCAGTAAACTCCAAAACCAAAATATACAAATGGAAAGAGTGCACTTAGGCCTGGTCTACACTGGGGAGGAAATCGATGTAAGTTACTCAACTTCAGCTACGTGAATAACATAGCTGAAGTCGACATACTTAGACCTACTCACCGCGGAGTCTTTACTGAGGTGAGTCGACTGCTGCCACTCCCCTGTCGACTCTGCCTGCGCCTCTCATGGCGGTGGAGTACAGAAGTCGATGGGAGAGCGCTCGGGGATCTATTTATCGCATCTAGACTAGACATGATAAATCGACCCCCGCTGGATCGATCGCTGCCTGCCGATCTGGCGGGTAGTGTAGACATACCCCTAGTCTGTTTTCCCCAGGGCTCCCTCTTCTGGTTCCTGGACAACACACAGTTGTCTTTGAGATGCTGAACCTAAATAAGCTCATCTACACCTAACTACTGTAGCTCCCAGCTAAGAATGCCTGTCTCAGGTGACTCTGGAACCTTCCTGGGAAAACCTATGGTTGCTGTCTGGTTTGGCGAGGCCTCAACTACACCACATTGATGTGAGGAAAGAGTGCACGTCTGGGCCTTGTGATCATCAAAAACCACTACACCGGATCACATCCACCTAACTGGGGCTTCCCTCCAGCAGGCTAGTAAGTCCAAAGGAGGTGTGAGTAGTGGGTGGTTATACCTGGATGGGATAGGAGGTGTAAACAGGAATGGAGGGAGAGAATGGGAGGCTTTTATCTACACTGAAAGCTTTAAGCAGTGAGTGTCGTATCTAGAAAATTGGTCCATAAAAGATATTAGTTCACCCACTTTGTCTCTCCAATACCTAGGAAACAGTAAGCATTTAAAGTTTTTAAAAGGGATAAAAGACTCTGCCTTTCCCTGCACCCCTGAGTGCCTGTGCCAGTCTTTAATGAAACAACATATAATCTTGAACATCAAGAAACTCTCCAAAATGGAGAGCACCCTAAAATAATTGAGCTGGTTGGTGCACCACAGCCAGCCTTCATTTCACACCTAATACTTAGCAACTCAGAGTAAATTACCTCAAGTAATGTCTGGATTTCAGAAAGACTCTTACTGCCTGAGTAATGTGCAGTGCACAGCATATTTAGAATACGAAAAGCTGAAAACTAAGAACAGACACCATGTGAAAGAACAGAATTAACCAGCAGGTGGCAAAATGGTGTTTTCAAATTTACAGTGTTCGAGACTAGAGTTTACGAAGAAACTACTCTTAGAATGTTGTTCGCTGACTGAATGATGGTTAGATAAAATTTGCATTGTAATGGTTTATCATATTTCCATTTGTTGAAAAACTTTCAGTAATTTGTATCTTACTTTATACCTTCAGTGATAGGACTATTTTTATTGCATAGCTAGTCATTCAATCTCTTCTGTAGAAATCAGTAATCAATATACGCTAATTTGTGTCCACAACTTCCATATTTTTTTTCTTTTCATTTGATATAATCAGTCTGATCCTCCTCTCAGTTACTATGGTGTATAGCAGGAGTAACTCTCCTGAAGTCAATGGAGTTGTACCAGTATGAAGGAAGTGCAAGTGAGAGAAGAATCAGGCCAAATTAGTGGCTAAAATCCTGGCAAGATTTTAAAGTAGTTGTTGAATGAAGTGTACGTATTCTTGTATCATCAGGTAGATAACTCAGTTTCCAAGGAAAATCTCCAGTAGGGTCCCATCCTATGAGGTGCTGAGATCCTCAAATCCCATTGACTACACTGGGAATTGAGGGTATTCAGGGTTTGGCCTGTAATTGGCATGGAGTATTGAGCACCAAGATGTATAGGCAAGTGGAAAAACAACTGCAGTTGTTTATGTCTGAAAATCGGCTCCTGAGCTCTTGAATTATAAGCACATTTTGGAGTACACTAGACTAGGACAGTGAGAATTACTGCAGTCACCTAGACTTTTTGACAGGCTTTTCAGTGGCTGTAGCAGTGGGACAGCTTTCTCTGCACACTGTTGCCCATACAGGACCAATGTGTTCCCACCCACTTATAGTGTTCCCCTATTCATTTTGCACTTACATCTCTTGTCCTTCTATTTGTACATCAATCTTTAATTATTCTTATCTGCTGCACACCCCAAACTTGCCATTATCAACAGGAAATAGCATTAGCTGAATAGGTTTCAGAGTAGCAGCCGTGTTAGTCTGTATCCGCAAAAATAACAGGAGTACTTGTGGCACCTTAGAGACTAACAAATTTATTAGAGCATAAGCTTTCATGGGCTACAACCCACTTCTTCGGATGCATATAGAGTGAACCATATATTGAGGAGATATATATACACACACATACAGAGAGCATGAACAGGTGGGAGTTGTCTTACCAACTCTGAGAGGCCAATTAAGTAAGAGGAAAAAAACTTTTGAAGAAATAATCAAGATGGCTCAGTACAGACAAACTGTACTATATATGCTCTCTGTATGTGTGTGTATATATATCTCCTCAATATATGGTTCACTCTATATGCATCCGAAGAAGTGGGTTGTAGCCCACGAAAGCTTATGCTCTAATAAATTTGTTAGTCTCTAAGGTGCCACAAGTACTCCTGTTATATTAGCTGAATAGTTATGCTTCCGATGGAAACGTATATAAAAGGTGAAAGATTTATACTTCCACGATGGAAAACAAACCATAATGATCACCTATCTCTTGTGCCAAACTCTGCCACAGCATGCTCGCTGTCCCTAAGAAGTTAATGTCTGAAAGAGAACACAGTTCAAGGTTGCACCATTTTGTGGTATGTACTTTGCATGTGAGTCGAATGAAAGGTATGTGACAGCTGCTACTAACCAACCATAACCCAAAAGGCTTTCAACTTCCTTCCCAGACAGGAAATCTCTCTCACATTTTGTATAATAACTCATTTCCATTTTGTTGTGCTCTTTCAAATAAACACAGTGTTCTCAAACTGTTAAATAAAATGAAGAATGTATTTAATATACAATAGCAGTAATTAATTCATCACATCTAAATGGGCGTTTCACTGGGGATTTTGCAGAGCCTTAGGGTATGTCTACACTACCTGCCGGATCGGTGGGTAGCGATCGATCTATCGGGATCGATTTATCGCGTGTAGTGTAGACGCGATAAATAGATCCCCGATCACTCTCCTGTTGACTGCTGAACTCCAGCTCGGCGAGAGGCGGAAGCAAAGTTGACGGAGGAGCCGCGGTGCGCCGCAAGGACGCAAAGTAAGTAATGGAAGTCATTTGATCTAAGATATGTCGACTTCAGCTACACTATTCTCGTAGCTGAAGTTGCGTATCTTAGATCAATCCCCCCACCTAGTGTAGACCAGGCCTTACATTAAATATTCTATGCTTGTGTAACATTGCACTGCAATCATTTGCACAGGATCAGTGCTGGCCCTATGCTATAGCTACTGTGGCCCCAGCAAATTTCAGAAGTTATGTATAACAAAATTAGATGATTAATGGAAGGGGTATTAATGTGAATACTGGGTATTGAGAGAATAAAACAAAGTCCAGGGATGTTCCAAACAGTAAATGGAAAATACAACCAAATGCAGAAATGCTGGCTTCCATGTCCTAGTACATTCAAATTAGCTAGTGAGTAACTATAATTTAACAAATCCCTGTCAGGATGTCAGACATAAACCTTCAGCTGACATTTGTGCCCTTGGGTTATAATTTAATGGCTCTAGCAATCACCTTTATTTTATAAATATTCAGTCCTATACTTATAGTGATTGTTGAGCAAATTTACTTCCTATTTGTTATTCAGAACATTTCCTGTTTGGGAGTCTGACTCAGCCTGCATATACTGTTACTAATCTGCGCATATGATTTGATAGTCTGTCTATTTTAATTGTAGGTAAATCAGAGGTTTTATATATCCCTTTGAATTAAGATAAAAATGTTAATGAGCCAGAAAACACACTTTAAAACTCTCAGATATTTGTAGATTTATTTTCAAAGCTTAGCTATACATTTGTATGAACAGGTGAAGTGAGACTGATGTCTGTTCAGAATGTGAAGACAAGATATATAACAGTACGTAGAGTGAGACATTCCACATTCTGGATCTATAGCCACATGTGCTTTTGGGGGAATACTGCATGCAACAGCTGTGGACACCATGGGTCAGATTCTGATGTGAGTTAAACTAGTGCAAATCTGGAATCATTCCGTTTAAGTCAAGTGGAATTACTCTGAATTTTCACAAATGTGACTGAGTTTTTGTTGCCCAGTCCCACTTCCAGGTAAAGCAGGTAAATTATCTTCTGCATATTTTATCATGCTTGAAAGTATACGTCCTGCAATACAAACTGTAAACAGAAAATATCCTGAACACTAATGATGTTTAACTGGCACAAGGCAGGCCATGTCACAGAAGAGAGCAGGGAAGATGGATTATATTTATGGAGTATTTACATTATGAAAATTGAGAGAAAGACGATGCAACAAAGGCTGCCTGTGACAGATGCAGAGCGAAATTAGTCAATTTTATTATATATAATTAGGCTAAAGAGCAACATTTGTAATGCAGTAGAATCCTTTTAATTAGGACAAGCTAATGGATTGTCCTAAGTCTATTGTCCCTTAAATAGCTGTACCGATTAAGAGGCCATTAAAAGTCTGGAAAATCAAACTTTAAATGACATAAAATACGGTCCTTCATACAAATGATATTCACAATGTTTCATCTTTGTCTGATATTTATCTTATTCTCTTAAACCCCATTCAGCAATCTCTTTGACTTAAACTCAGACTTCACCTCTAGTTAGCATTTGGTTGAGCGTCCCTAAACCCTTTGGGACTGGACTGGCCAAACCTACCACATTAAGCAGAATGTATGTTTATATATAAAGCAGAGGCTGTGTCTTACACTAATCTTCATTGCCATTGTTTGTTTCTGGTTCTGCTTTCCTGGGGCTGCCAGCATTTTAACCTCTCTGACATAGAACCCTGTGCAGAGCCAGTCTAGAGAATGTACTCATGATTAAAGTGCCAGTGATCACCAGAACTTTATCAAAACTAGGGCTCTCACTGTCACCAGTGGAGCTGTAATGGTGGTAGTAACCATGGTGAATTTTTTGGGGGAAAAAAATCTAGTAGAGACAGGGCAGCCTTTTCATGACGAGATTGAGTGATCTTCTCACAGTCATACAGAAAATCAGTAGCAGAGTTGGGAACCCAGGAGTAACTGGCTCCCTGTCCACACCTCCGCCCACTAACCAATGATGCCTCTCTTTAGGCCATGCTGTTCTACCTGATGCCACCTATAATGTGTTCATAATATAGCTCAAAAGTATAGACTATATATTATGTGTAGATCTATCAATGTGTGCCTACTTGTAAATACATTAGGTAATACACATTTCCCTTAGTAACTTTATAACCAAGTGTTAAGATTTACATTCATATACAGTATATTGCACTATATTTCTGCACAAGTCTCTGGTCCTCATTTCATCTGTCTCTCTTCCTCTTCCATACCATCAGGCTTTATTGCCACACATTCCCTTATGCATGGAACACCTTCTGCAATCTAATCTGGAAAGCTATTGCCCTGGCCCTTCATCCAATACCTATTCAAAAATCCTTTCTGCCGGGATGCCTATAGGAAACTGCTAACTGTTAGATAGAAGGTTAGTAGGGACTTCTGGTGGTTATCTTGTTTATTTTTTTTAAATAAGAATTAAAAAAATTAACAGACTGGAAACCATCTGGCTGTGAACAGTTCTGTAAATATCATGTAAATGCATATTTTATTACTATTTGCCTGATCTTCCCTTCCTGTTTCTTCTGATTGTTACTCTCACATGCCGTGTCTTGCGTCAGTGATCAAGCACAATTTGAACAAGTGAGTGACTTCCAGCCTAGATAACCCTGGAGCAGTGGACTGTGGACAGATGGCTAAGACAGAGCAGTTCTACAAGGGCTGATGCAGTGTGGGACAGACATGAGAGGAGTGTTTTCACCAGTGTAGTTCCAAAGGTAGTGGGATGTGTCCTCCCAGGCACTACACTGATTTAAGGCCCGCATACGAACAGTAATTTCAGTGGGAACTGGAGTAACTTCCATCAATGGGTATCCAGAAAACCATGAATGGGGGGAACAAAAAAACAACTTGTATATGGATGTATGGAAGTTCCCACCAATATAAGGACAGTTCCATTGGGGAAGACACTGTCTGATACTGTGTTCAAGACCTAGTGCAAGCGGGCCCTAATCTTCAGTGCAGCCTCCAAGTTGTACCATAGTACAAATATAAATAAATAAGCCATTTCATAAGCTATATATACAGTCTATAAAACATTGGATGAAAATTAACATTGTGTTATCCCATGTGTTTTATTATAGGAACCAGTGGGAAAATGAGTCTCATGCTTTTAAAAAATGTATATGACTATGTTGTGCCATTTCATAGATAATACTACTAACAGCTGGCAGCACACTACCAGTCATTATTTCAAATACCAATATATTTTTGGATAAACTATTCTAGCTAGATGTGACAGACACAATGCCATTTACAAAAGAGATTGTTATTGTAAATTATTGCACCTGTTGATGTGTCTGTTATGATCAGCAAGGACACAATGGAGCCATCAGTTACCCTGATTATGGTAGATTGCATGCTGAAAGCATCCAGTTTACTGTAAACACAATATACCTTGCAGTTCATGGGGATTCTCCAAATCGCTAACTAAGGTGAATGCACTAGACTAGAGAGAGCTGTTGAAGCATGTTTCAGTGCAACCCTTGTCTTCCTCATCCCATCCCACACAACTGCTGCAGGTCCCTTAGCAAGGGAATTAATGTAGTTCTGTTGTGGACAGGTGGGCAAGGATTTGGGGGCCTGTGCAGGGTGAGTACACTCCATACATGGTGGTGCACAGGGACAAGTCGGGAGAGAACGGGTCCAGGGGCAGGGGTGCTGCTGTACAACCTACAGTTGGAGTGTGTAAGGGATGCAAAAGGTTACTTCATACAATAGGCTCAAGTGACTTTTGTATATCAGGTCTGGTGCTCTCTTCTGTGTCTCTGCCTTGGATGCATCTGTCCAGTTTCCAGCCTAGATACTAGGGCTGGAAGCTACCAGGAGGATTTGGGATATATCATTATTTTTTTAAAATTAAACAGAACTGCTTTGGCTAAGAAAGATGTTCAGTAATAGAGCTGCCTAAACCCAAACTTTTCAAAATGATTGTTGGATAAATGCTATATTAATACATTATTGCACTGTCTGATCAATTCTATAGATGGTCCAACACTATTTCTCAAATAAATTATTTGTGAATATTTTTTCAGTAGTTGACAGTTTATTTACAGGTGTTTGTGTTTTTATTACCTGACCATCTCAACTTATTGAATTCACTTAAGAATATTTTCAGAATGTTAGCTGAAGTGTTCTTTTAATCGAACGTGTCTTTGTTTTTGTTGCATATAAAATCCTACGCAAAAAAACAAAAAGCGAGCAAACAAAAAACCCTCTTAAACTGGAGCTAAGGCTATAACTATCCAGCAATTTTATTGGGGGAAAGGAGGGAAATGAGTTTGCTTTGTAGTCTTATGGCATCCTTTCCCCCCCTTATGTAACCCACACACCTCCTGGGTGTGGTGTGCTGTCCCATTTCATAGAATCATAGAATCATAGAATATCAGGGTTGGAAGGGACCTCAGGAGGTCATCTAGTCCAACCCCTTGCTCAAAGCAGGACCAATTCCCAACTAAATCATCCCAGCCAGGGCTTTGTCAAGCCGGGCCTTAAAAACCTCCAAGGAAGGAGACTCCACCACCTCCCTAGGTAACGCATTCCAGTGCTTCACCACCCTCCAAGTGAAATAGTGTTTCCTAATATCCAACCTAGACCTCCCCCACTGCAACTTGAGACCATTGCTCCTTGTTCTGTCATCTGCCACCAGCCGAGAACAGCCGAGTTCCATCCTCTTTGGAACCCCCCTTCAGGTAGTTGCAGGCTGCTATCAAATCCCCCCTCATTCTTCTCTTCTGGAGACTAAACAATCCCAGTTCCCTCAGCCTCTCCTCATAAGTCATGCACTCCAGACCCCTAATCATTTTTGTTGCCCTCCGCTGGACTCTTTCCAATTTTTCCACATCCTTCTTGTAGTGTGGGGCCCAAAACTGGACACAGTATTCCAGATGAGGCCTCACCAATGTCAAATAAAGGGGAATGATCATGTCCCTCGATCTGCTGGCAATGCCCCTACTTATACAGCCCAAAATGCCGTTAGCCTTCTTGGCAACAAGAGCACACTGTTGACTCATATCCAGCTTCTCGTCCACTGTGACCCCTAGGTCTTTTTCTGCAGAACTGCTACCTAGCCATTCGGTCCCTAGTCTGTAGCTGTGCATGGGATTCTTCCGTCCTAAGTGCAGGACTCTGCACTTGTCCTTGTTGAACCTCATCAGGTTTCTTTTGGCCCAATCCTCTAATTTGTCTAGGTCCCTCTGTATCCGATCCCTACCCTCTAGCGTATCTACCACGCCTCCTAGTTTAGTGTCATCGGCAAACTTGCTGAGAGTGCAGTCCACTCCATCCTCCAGATCGTTAATAAAGATATTAAACAAAACCGGCCCCAGGACCGACCCTTGGGGCACTCCGCTTGAAACCGGCTGCCAACTAGACATGGAGCCATTGATCACTACCCGTTGAGCCCGATGATCTAGCCAGCTTTCTATCCACCTTACAGTCCATTCATCCAGCCCATACTTCTTTAACTTGGCAGCAAGAATACTGTGGGAGACCGTATCAAAAGCTTTGCTAAAGTCAAGGAATAACACATCCACTGCTTTCCCCTCATCCACAGAGCCAGTTATCTCATCATAGAAGGCAATTAGGTTAGTCAGGCACGACTTCCCCTTGGTGAATCCATGCTGACTGTTCCTGATCACTTTCCTCTCCTCTAAGTGTTTCATAATTGATTCCTTGAGGACCTGCTCCATGATTTTTCCAGGGACTGAGGTGAGGCTGACTGGCCTGTAGTTCCCCGGATTCTCCTTCTTCCCTTTTTTAAAGATGGGCACTACATTAGCCTTTTTCCAGTCATCCGGGACCTCCCCCGATCGCCATGAGTTTTCAAAAATAATGGCTAATGGCTCTGCAATCTCATCCGCCAACTCCTTTAGCACCCTCGGATGCAGCGCATCTGGCCCCATGGACTTGTGCACGTCCAGTTTTTCTAAATAGTCCCGAACCACTTCTTTCTCCACAGAGGGCTGGTCACCTTCTCCCCATATTGTGCTGCCCAGTGCAGCAGTCTGGGAGCTGACCTTGTTTGTGAAGACAGAGGCAAAAAAATCATTGAGTACATTAGCTTTTTCCACATCCTCAGTCACTAGGTTGCCTCCCTCATTCAGTAAGGGTCCCACACTTTCCTTGACTTTCTTCTTGTTGCTAACATACCTGAAGAAACCCTTCTTGTTACTCTTAACATCTCTTGCTAGCTGCAACTCCAAGTGTGATTTGGCCTTCCTGATTTCACTCCTGCATGCCTGAGCAATATTTTTATACTCCTCCCTGGTCATTTGTCCAATCTTCCACTTCTTGTAAGCTTCTTTTTTGCGTTTAAGATCAGCAAGGAATTCACTGTTTAGCCAAGCTGGTCGCCTGCCATATTTACTATTCTTTCTACACATCGGGATGGTTTGTTCCTGCAACCGCAATAAGGATTCTTTAAAATACAGCCAGCTCTCCTGGACCCCTTTGCCCTTCATGTTATTCTCCCAGGGGATCCTGCCCATCTGTTCCCTGAGGGAGTCAAAGTCTGCTTTTCTGAAGTCCAGGGTCCGTATTCTGCTGCTCTCCTTTCTTCCTTGTGTCAGGATCCTGAACTCGACCATCTCATGGTCACTGCCTCCCAGGTTCCCATCCACTTTTGCTTCCCCTACTAATTCTTCCCTGTTTGTGAGCAGCAGGTCAAGAAAAGCTCTGCCCCTAGTTGGTTCCTCCAGCACTTGCACCAGGAAATTGTCCCCTACACTTTCCAAAAACTTCCTGGATTGTCTGTGCACCGCTGTATTGCTCTCCCAGCAGATATCAGGGTGATTAAAGTCTCCCATGAGAACCAGGGCCTGCGATCTAGCAACTTCTGCTAGTTGCCAGAAGAAAGCCTCGTCCACCTCATCCCCCTGGTCTGGTGGTCTATAGCAGACTCCGACCACGACATCACCCTTGTTGCTCACACTTCTCAACTTTATCCAGAGACACTCAGGTTTTTCTGCAGTTTCATACCGGAGCTCTGAGCAGTCATACTTCTCTCTTACATACAACGCAACTCCCCCACCTTTTCTGCCCTGCCTGTCCTTCCTGAACAGTTTATATCCATCCACGATAGTACTCCAGTCATGTGAGTTATCCCACCAAGTCTCTGTTATTCCAATCGCATCATAGTTCCCTGACTGTGCCAGGACTTCCAGTTCTCCCTGCTTGTTTCCCAGGCTTCTTGCATTTGTGTATAGGCACTTAAGATAACTCATTGATCGTCCCTCTTTCTCAGTATGAGACAGGAGTCCTCCCCTCTTGCGCTCTCCTGCTTGTGCTTCCTCCCAGGATCCCATTTCCCCACTTACCTCAGGGCTTTGGTCTCCTTCCCCCAGTGAACCTAGTTTAAAGCCCTCCTCACTAGGTTAGCCAGCCTGCTGGCGAAGATGCTCTTCCCTCTCTTCGTTAGGTGGAGCCCGTCCCTGCACAGCACTCCTCCTTCTTGGAACACCATCCCATGGTCGAAGAATCCAAAGCCTTCTCTCCGACACCACCTGCGTAGCCATTCGTTGACTTCCACGATTCGACGGTCTCTACCCAGGCCTTTTCCTTGCACAGGGAGGATGGACGAGAACACCACTTGCGCCTCAAACTCCTTTATCCTTCTTCCCAGAGCCACGTAGTCTGCAGTGATCCGCTCAAGGTCATTCTTGGCAGTATCATTGGTGCCCACGTGGAGAAGCAGGAAGGGGTAGCGATCTGAGGGCTTGATGAGTCTCGGCAGTCTCTCCGTCACATCGTGTATCCTAGCTCCTGGCAAGCAGCAGACCTCTCGGTTTTCCCGGTCGGGGCGGCAGATAGATGACTCAGTCCCCCTGAGGAGGGAGTCCCCGACCACCACCACCCTCCTCCTCCTCTTGGGAGTGGTGGTCGTGGAACCCCCATCCCTAGGACAGTGCATCTTTTGCCTTCCAATCGGTGGAGTCTCCTTCTGCTCCCTTCCCTCAGATGGGTCATCTACTCCACTCTCTGCATTAGTAACTGTAGAGAGAACATGGAAACGATTGCTCACCTGTATCTCCATTGCTGGTACATGGACACTCCTCTTTCTCCTTCTGGAGGTCACATGCTGCCAAACTTCTTCATCATCCGTCTGTCCCTGCTGCGCCTGCTCTGAATCTTCAGAACATTGTGGCCGTAGAAGCATCTCCTGACGTCTGTCCAGGAAATCTTCATTTTCCCTTATGCAACGCAGAGTCGATACTCGTTTCTCCAGACCTCGAACCTTCTCTTCCAATATGGAGACCAGCTTGCACTTTGTACAGACAAAGTCGCTTCTGTCCTGTGGAAGAAAGACAAACATGGCACAACCTGTGCAGGTTACAACAGCTGATCGCTCACCTTCCATATCACCTTCCTCTTAAGAGCTTCCTCAGCTGTTGCAAGAACTACTCAGAGAAACCTGCAGATGAAAGCCTCAGTGAGCTCTCCCCAGGCAAACTCCCTCTGTTAGCCTCTGCTGTTCGCCGCTCAGCTGGTTCGCTGCTGACTGCCCTTATATACCAGTCAGGCCCACTCAAGGCCCACCTGGAACAAAGCACTCCCAATTCACACTTTTCAAACAAACAAGCAAGCAATCAAGCACACGGTCAAACTGACAAACTGTCCCAGCAACAGACACTCAGATACTCACCAACACAGCCCCCCAATGCAGCACTTAGCGTACCTCCTCTCGGACAGCTCCCAGGCAAACTCCCTCTGTTAGTCTCTGCAGTTCGCCGCTCAGCTGGTTCGCTGCTGACTGCCCTTATATACCAGTCAGGCCCACTCAAGGCCCACCTGGAACAAAGCACTCCCAATTCACACTTTTCAAACAAACAAGCAGTCAAGCACACGGTCAAACTGACAAACTGTCCCAGCAACAGACACTCAGATACTCACCAACACAGCCCCCCAATGCAGCACTTAGCGTACCTCCTCTCGGACAGCTCCCAGGCAAACTCCCTCTGTTAGCCTCTGCTGTTCGCCGCTCAGCTGGTTCGCTGATTTAGTGGCATCGAGACCTCGTAGAGAGAGAGACTATGAGTCTGCTCTACAGCCTTAGCTAAGAGGCAGTTGGCTTTTAGCTCATGTGGTAGAGGCTCATGCACTAAGCTCCCGAGGCCCCAGGTTTGGTCCTGCCCGCCAACGACTGGGGTCTATCAGTGTTAAACTTACACACACAAATGTTACAAAGCCTAGAAACTCAAAAAAGAAAATTTAGGAAACCAACAAAAAAGCAAAACCTAAACATTAAGAGTACCAAAATGCACAATTAATAAGCAACCTTAACTGCCCTTCTGCAATTGGCAACCTTCCATTGTGTGTCCCATGTTTGTTTGTATGATGGGGGCATTTTGCTGAAGGAGAATCTGATAAGGACTTTGAGACTTTCACAGGCGGAAACGAGTCATGCTGAATCTATTTTGTTTGCATAGGTTTCAGAGTAGCAGCCGTGTTAGTCTGTATCCGCAAAAATAACAGGAGTACTTGTGGCACCTTAGAGACTAACAAATTTTAACAACTAACAAGTACTCCTGTTATTTTTGCGGATACAGACTAACACGGCTGCTACTCTGAAACCTGTCATTATGCAAGGCACTGCATTTAGCCGTATGGAGTGGAAATCCATCAACTTCATGAAAAAACTCGTAAAATTTGTTAGTCTCTAAGGTGCCACAAGTACTCCTGTTATTTTTGTTTGCATAGTTCACGTGTGGAGTTAACACACTCTGAAATCCAAGACTTCAGTTTTGGGTATATGTGAATATAAAACATAAATGTGATCCATAGCCACCCTGCAACTGCAATGTGTAAGTTACCAAAGTTTTGGTCCACACTTTAAGAGGTTCACAGTTCAGGTATGATATCTATGAACTAGGATGTGCTTTTTGCAACTGGGCCCTGGGCAAGGGGCACTGAAAGGAATTGT
This sequence comes from Emys orbicularis, assembly GCF_028017835.1. Taxonomy (NCBI): domain Eukaryota; kingdom Metazoa; phylum Chordata; order Testudines; family Emydidae; genus Emys; species Emys orbicularis. Next base: position 25,227,874 of record NC_088683.1, on the reverse strand, counting down.
GACTTTAAAGGGCAGTCAGTTTCTCCACCCCTTTTTATGGACAAGTTTACATCCCCTTGTGCATTCAGCCCACTGAGCTGGCTGGCAAGCAGTGGGGTGTAATCAAGGCTCCCGCTCCTATTCCTTACACAAATCAGCAGCAGCAGGCAATCAGTCTTTGTTCTCCCTACTGTGACTGGAGTCACAATCTGAGCAGGACCAAGCAGGAGAGCAAGGGCATTCCTACTCTCCTTTGCTCCACTGCATGGCTGAGTAAGGGCAAACACCGATTGTATGGAGTGGGCTTTGCTATAAGCTGCCTCTCTGAGGTACCAGTTGGCATCAATGAGTGGTTTATGACACTCAGGTTGAGGCTCACCAAAAATCTACAGGCAACTATTGTGAGCACCTATGCACCAACACTGAATGCCGATGAGAATGTAAAGGAAGATTTTTATTCTCAGTTGGAAACCATTTTATTGGAGACCCCTACAGAAAACAACATCATCCTTCCGGGGGATTTCAATGCACGTGTGGGATGAGACTCAGACCTGTGGAAGGGAACAACTGGGAAAGAAGGAGTTGGCAAAAGCAATTCAAATGGAATTCTGCTCCTGACCAAGTGTGCTGAACATGAACTTATTATTACGAACACTCTCTTCCAACAAAAGGAAAAGTTCAAAACATCTTGGAGACACCCATGGTCAAAGCACTGGCTTCTCCTTGACTACGTTATAGTTCGTGCCTGAGATCATAGTGACATACTTCTCACAAGAGCAATGACAAGTGCTGAAGACTGTTGGACTGATCATTGCCTTATTCGATCCACAATGAAAATTAAGATTGCTCCCAAATGGAGACTGCAAAAGAAGCAGGTCAGGCGCAAGTTGAAGATTCAAGATTTGAAGGACCCTATTAAGCATGACCACTTCCAAGAAATTGAGGAATACTGGAGCCAGTTGAAAGCAGTAATCATCAATGCCTGTGAGGAAACCATAGGCTACCAAACCAGAAAACATCAGGACTGGTTTAATGAGAATGATGCTGAAATTGAGCAACTCATTAATGAGAAGAGAATGGCATTTCGTGCTTGGCAGAATGACATAAATTGTAATATAAAGAGAGAAGCCCATGCCAAGGCGAGGGTGGAAGTCCAATGTAAAACCAGAGAACTCAAGAACAAATGGTGGACTGAGAAAGTGCAAGAACTCCAACATCTCGCAGACATCCACAATACATGTGATTTCTTTAGTGCCACCAAGGCTGTTTATGGCCCAATTTGCCATGGTATGAATCCTCTTCGCTCTAAGGATGGAACCACACTTCTGAAGGACACCGAAGCCATCAATTCTCACTGGAAAGAACATTTTGAAGATCTCCTTAACCGTAATTCTATGGTTGCAGATGAAGTCCTTGAGCAAATCCCTCAACGACCATTTAGGGATGAGCTCTGAGACCCTCCTAATTTGTATGAGGTACACAATGCCACCAAGCTGATGAAGAACAACAAGGCAGCAGGTCTAGATGGGATCCCCCCTGAAATCTTTAAAGATGGTGGACCAGAGCTAATTCAGTAGCTTTACCTGCTTATCCTTAAAATCTGGATAAAGGAGGAGATACCCAGTAAAATGAGGGATGCCCTGATTGTCACCCTCTTCAAGAAAGGGGATAAAATGGATTGTGGAAATTATCGTGGTATCTCCCTCCTAGCCATTGCAGGCAAAGTTCTGGTGCGGATCCTTGCAACTTGCCTTCTGCCCCTGTCAGAAGAAATTTTACCAGAGTCAGAGTGGTTTCCGACCATGTCGTGGAACTGTGGATATGATCTTCACAGCATGGCAGCTGCAAGAAAAGTGTTGGGAGCAAAACCAACCACTGTACATGGCTTTTATTGATCTAACTAAAGCCTTTGATTCAGTGAATCACCATGCCCTCTGGACTGTACTCTCTAAGATTGGATGTCCTGATAAATACCTCAATGTCCTAAAATTGCTTCATGATAACATGAAAGCAACTGTTCTGAGCAGCACTGGCTCTCAGAGTGAACCTTTCAAACAGGAGTAAAACAGGGCTGTATCATCGCTCCAACCATGTTTGTGGTTTTTATCGCCGTCATTCTTTACCTAGTTGCTGGGAAGTTTACAGCTGGCATTGAAATCATTTACAGAATGGACGGAAAGCTGTTCAGGCTTAGCAGGCTGAAAGCCAAGAGTAAGATCTCCACAACATCTATTGTGGAACTTCAGTATGCTGATGACAACGGAATCTTTGCCCACTCTGAGAAAGATCTTCAAACTATCTTGAATGTGTTTGCGAATGCTTACGCATGTCTTGGTCTCACTCTTAATATCAAGAAGACTAAAATGCTCTATCAGCCCTCTCCAAAAATCAATGGAGTGGTACTGAAGAATGTCGATCATTTCCTCTACCTTGGAAGTCATCTTTCATCCAAGGCAGATATTGATGCAGAAATTCAACATCGCCTGAGCTGTGCCAGTGTAGCTTTTTCTCGTTTACGGCACAGGGTTTTTGAAGATCACCACATTCAAACAGAAACCAAGCTTCTTGTTTATCAAGCCGTTATTCTCCCAACACTGTTGTATTGGTCCAAAACTTGGACAACCTACAGACACCACTTGAAAGTCCTTGAGAGGCACCATCATCGCTGCCTTCGTAAGATTCTGACGATCAAATGGGAAGACAGGTGCACCAATATTAATGTCCTGGAAGAGGCAAAGGCCACCAGTATCGAGGCAATGATCATCCGTCAGCAATTCCGCTGGACTGGTCACGTTGTCCAGATGCCAGACCATCGCCTCCCAAAACAGGTCCTGTTTTCTCAGCTGAAAGAAGGGTACCATAACGTGGGTGGGACAATAGAAGCATTATAAGGACTTACTGAAGAACAACCTAAAAATGTGTAATATTGACATTGACACTTGGGACATACTTGCCCAGGATCACTTAAACTGGAGTGAAGTCCTACATGATGGTCCCCTGCATTTTGAACTTGTTCGCCGACAAGCTGAAGAGGACAAGAGGCGCAGAAGGAAGGAGAGACTGGCTTCCCGTCATGGTCATCAGCCTCCTGCTGAACCTGAAAACATCTGCCCTCATTGCAATAGAACTTGTGGTTCAAGGATTGGCCTTATTAGCCACCTGACGACCCATAACTCCCATGGAAGATGATCATACTCGGTAACCAGTGATCGCCCATCAAGCTGTATTCTGATAGTTCAGAGATCAAAAGAACATCCTAGCATGTAAATGAATTGTAAACATGGGATATCTCGGTATTCATCTCTCTTTGAAATGTACTGTGAATGGTGGAGGAACAAGCAAATTGCCTTATGTTCATTTGTATTGCTAAGTACCGGTGATGGACCTCCTTCAAAGTCATGCTAATTACCTTTTGAACTCCAACTTGTCAAAAAGGACGTGAAATTGTATAAAAGATCCTTTGGTCCTGATCCTGTTCATCTCAGATCTGCTTGAGGCTTCATACAGGGGAAGCTTAGGCAAAAGGACTGAGATCCCAATCCTAAGCTGGAACACCTGCAATGACATTGGACTCTAACCTATGAACTATTTCCGAAAGAACTCTTTGCAACTACAAAGCTCACCATCTCTGCTATGAATCTGAACCTCAATGAATTGAACTTATGTCTGTATGTATATTGATCTTTTAACCATACTCTCTCTCTCTTTTGTTTTTTTAAAAAATGTTAGTTTAGTTAATAAGAATTGGCTGTAGCATGTATTTGGGTAAGATCTGAAACATTCATTAACCTGGGAGGTAATGTGTCCGATCCTTTGGGATTGATAGAACCTTTTCTTTATAAGATGAAATAAGATTTTCAGGAATCTTCATCATCTTTGGGGGGAGGGATAGCTCAGTGGTTTGAGCATTAGCCTGCTAAACCTAGGGTTATAAGTTCAATCCTTAAGGGGGCCACTTAGGGATCTGGGGCAAAATCAGTACTTGGTCCTGCTAGTGAAGGCAGGGGGCTGGACTCAATGACCTTTCAAGGTCCCTTCCAGTTCTAGGAGATAGGATATCTCCATTTATTTATTATTATTTAACTTAGGTACCTGGATGGAGGCCTGAGGCTGGATCATTTTAAGGGAACTGTGTGGTTTGGACTTCTGAGTAACCAGTGAGGTAATTAAGAAGCTGTTTTATGCTGGCTTGGTAAATCTAAGTATTGGAATGTCCACCAGCTTTTTGGGGATTGTCTGCCCCATTCTTTGCAGTTCACCCTAATTGAGTGACCACAGCTGGCCCCCACTGGGACCCGGTCACAACTGTGTTGAGAATTGTATCTAACGGCCTTCTATTTGAACTAGTGTCAGCCACTGCCAGAAGCTACATAGTACACTTCTTGTTTCCAGTAGCTGGTTTATTGTGTTCTCAAAAAAGAGAATGGACAAAAGAAAAAAGATTCAACTGTGTTTCATTTTGGACAGTTATTCCTATACAATTTAAGGATGATTTACTATCCAACTTGGTCAAGGAGATTTTTGTCAATATCTAATACATTCAAAAAATTTCTGCTTTTGGATTAGTCATGAATATCTGTCATACTTATATATTGCAGTGCCATTTATCTCAAAAAGTTCCAACAAAATATATGGGACCAAATTCACAGCTGATGTAAAGCAGTATAGACCCACTTACTTCAATGGAGTGGTGCTGATTTGTATCAGCTGATGATCTGGTCCAGAGAGTGGCTGCCAATAGAAATCAGCATTCATAGTGCAATGATACTTGTGTTTACTAGAAAGTTACCATTATTACTTAGTACTGTAGTTAATACTGCAAAATAGTGTGATAAAGCCAAATATTAGTGCAAGAAGTGCTGAGTTTTCAATGGTAATATAAGGATAATTTCAACCAGTACTTAAATCTAGCTTCCTCTGGGGTTGCAACATGGCATTTTTAACAATGCACTATAACACAACACTGCACAGTCATTTACAGTACTTTATCACAAAAACTTGTAAATCTATATTTTCATTACTGACTTGTCTCCATCGATCCAGTCCCACACTGCTCTCTCTGACATCTCCTCCTCCCAGGTGTCTGACCAGCAGCTCAAACTTAATATGTCCAAAACTGAATTCCTGATTTCACTCCCAAACTCCCACTCCTTCCTGGTTTTTCTGTTACTCTTGACACTACCATTCTTTCTGTCACTCAGGCCCATAGACTGGAAGGGGGTCACTGACTCCTCCTTCTCCCTTGGCACACACATCCCAGCCATGCCCAAATCGTGCCCCTTTCCCCCTCATAACATTTTTAAAAATCAGACTCTCTGTCTTATAGTTAAAACTCACAACACACTCCTTATTTCCTGCCTCGACTACTAGCCCTGTGGCCTCCTCTGACACACATATTGTTCTTACCATTCATTCAGAGTGCAGCTGCTAAGATCAGCCCTGACCATGTTTTCTTCTGTTTGAATCTCTCCATTGTCTCCTCCTTCCCTCCTGCATGAAAATGCAGTTTACTTGCCCTCACTTTCAAGGTCTTTCTCACTATTCTGCCTCCCATCTCTATTTATGGACCCTGGACACTTATCTTGTCAATCCCACCCACGCTGCTCCACCAGTTATGCCAGCCTTTGAATGCCCATTTATGTAAATCTCCCAAACATCTCAGCACTTTCATCCAAGATCCCATTTCGCAGAGTATGTCCTTCCTGAATTAATCAATAAGGACACTACACTTTCCTTCTTAAAATCCATCCTCATGACCCACTATTGCTATGACAGCTAGAGGAAATCAGCCATCAGTTAGCTAACTGAACTGGCAGTCAGGGATACACGTGTAGCCAATTATTTCATTTTATCATTCATTTATTGTGTGATGTTATGATTAACTAACATGTCATGTCATATATAATCATTGTATGCTAAATAGATTTAAGTTGTAGAAGTATAAGATTGATCAGTTGTCAGAACGGATATGTATGTATTAGGTATCTAAGTAAGTAAGGTTAAAACGCAAGGCTTACAGGTTGAGGCCTGTAAGATTTTAGCTTAGCCATACTAGGCCTCAGGCTTGATAAATGCTTGACCTAAGTAAGTGACCAAAGAATGACCCTATGCCATTAGATTGCAGGAAAAGATGTGCCAATGGGTGGTACTGATAAAAATTAACCATAATATACAGTGTATGATTGCAAGACACCCTGTGGTCACATTTTTCTAACACGTGCACTAACGGCAGGGTACATATTGTGTGTAAATGCTAGTGAGAATAAAAGGAACTACAAGCAACCTAAAAAAATATTCTTGAGAGACACAATACAAATAAGGAAAAGGAGGGTTGACATCTTCATGTACATGTGCAGAGTGTTAGGTGTACTCAGAATCATCCCTCTACTGATGATCAATTGGCAAGGCAGACATCAGACCTTAAGAATATCATTAAGGGTGGGAGTATGACTATATTTGTACCTTGTGCATAGGTCTTTATAGAATTTTTATATGCATGGGTAATCATAACCTTAAATGTAACTTTAATAAAACTTGTAAAACAGACTAGAACTTGTACTTGTGAATGTATGTGTGGTCACTATCCTTGGTCTTCTTGTGTTCCTGGAGGCTCTAAATTTGAAGCAGGTATCAGAGGTGACTTTCACTCTGTTGAACTTGAAACTGTAGCCAGAGCCAAAGGTCTTCAGCTCCAGACAGGGGGCCTGTAACCTGAGTCCTGTCACCCAGGGCTGAAGCCCTCGTGCTTTGGCTTTGGCCCTGGGTAGTGAGGCTCGGGCTTCAGCCATGGGCCCCAGCAAGCCTAAGCCAGTGCTGGCGACCCCATTCAAAGGGGGTCGAGACCCACTTTGGGGTCCTGACCCACAGTTTGAGAACTGCTGTTATATAGTTTCTTTTGTTCAAGGGCCTCAGAGCACTTTTCAAACATTAATAAGCGGATCCTTATGGCATTCACAAGCTATTGAAGTAGTTTTATTCTTGTTTTACAGATGAGCAACGTTGGTGCTCACATGAATTCAGAACAATCTTCTGTCCCAGGAAGAGCGACAGCAAAAGTTCATTTCTCCCAAGTTACAGTAGACAGTTCAGAAGGGATTTCCCAACCCCCCTGGGGGGGGGGATGTATACCCCCTTGAACTTCCCCATCACCCCCCCACCCCAGAGGTCAAGCCAACCAAGATGAACATACCAAGAACATACCAACATGTTAACTGAAGGTTCAAGTGGTGTATCTACATCCAAACTGCCCAAAGTACAAATACAGCTACCCACTGAAGAAACAGTGTCACCACAACCTAAAGGCAGTTTCTGATGTTTGTCAGTCAAACTTTTCCCATTTATTGAAGTTACTAAATATGGCTACTGGTGCATCTCTTGCAAAAAAGCTTACGAAGAAAGAAAGCTTTCCACTGGTAAAACTATTTCCCATTGGTAAAGCTGTGTACCAAGGAGCTTGGTTTGCTAGACCGATCAGCAAAGCCTATGCTGACAAACTAAGTGAAAAGGCTGCAAAACACCAAGCCTCTGGACTACATCGACATGCAGAAAGCCTTATAAGCCAGTCACTGTCAAAGCCAATTTTAGAAGCGCTTAATGAGACTGTTAAGAATGCTGGAGGCACAACACAGTTTACACAAACAAACATGGCTGTTGTATCATACTTTCTATTTAAGCAAGAGATACCACACACTACAAACTGGAGGCCAATATTCAGTGCATTGTCACTTGTTAATCCTGAACTTGGACATTGGTTCTGAACAAGACTGGCAAATGTTCGCTATCTTTCAGCAAGAAACTCAACTGACTGGTTAGAAGCATGTGGTGCAACAATGAAAGGCTCAGCAGTTGAAAAAGTGAAGAACTCTCTAACCACACTCAAAAAATGTGCATACATGGCTGATGAATGCACCGATGCAAATGGACATCAAGTATTAAGTCATTGCATACGTTATTTTATGTCAATCATAGGCCAGTAGATGCATTTCTAGATGTTCAGGTTATAGAAGACACATTGGCTGCATCTCTGACAACCCAGAGCTTAGAAGAGTTAAATGCTTGTAAACTGGATGCCAAATAGATGGCTGGTTGTGCATTTGATGGAGCTGCAAACTTCTCTGGAAAACATAGTGGAGTACAAATTTTGCTCAGAGAAAAGTGTAATCCTAATTAGCTCTTGGCCCTTCCAGACCGCCTTCAGCTAGTGGTGTCAGGCCTGCCATCATTGCTGTCTCCACTCTTTGGACTCGCATTGCTCCCCGGACCACAGCGTCCTCTTGTGGGCACGGCCCTCTGGCTGCGCCCCCACTCCGGTAGCTCCCCCCTTCTGGGGGACCGGCAGTCCTTAGTCCTGCCACTTGCCTCAGGGGCCAACTGCAGTCCAAGGTCCAGCCCCTCACCTCAGGGCAAACTGCAGTCTGGATACCGGCCACTCTCCTAATTGGCAAATGGTGTGCAAAGGGGGTGGGGGGCGGGCTTACACCTATACATACTGGAGAGGCCATCTTAACTTTAGTACCCAGAAAGATAATGGAGCAAATAATTAATCAATCAATTTGCAAACACCTAGAAAATAATAAGGTAATAAATAGCGGTCAGTTGATATGGCCTCAGCTGGAGTAATGTGTCCAGTCCTAGGTGCCACATTTCAGGAAAAATGTGGACAAATTGGAGAAAGTCCAGAGGAGAGCAACAAAAAGGATTAAAGATCTAGAAAACATGACCTATGAGGAAAGATTGAACGAATTGGGTTGGTTTAGTCTGGAGAAGAGAAGACGGAGAGGGGACATGATAACAGTTTTCAAGTACATGAAAGGCTGTTACAAGGAGGAGGGAGAAAAATTGTTCTCCTTAACCTCTGAGGATAGAACAGGAAGCAATGGGCCTAAACTGCAGCAAGGGAGGTTTAGATTAGGCATTAGAAAAAACTTCATATCTATCAGGGTAGTTAAGCACTGGAATAAATTGCCTATGGAAGTTGTGGAAACTTGGTCATTGGAGGTTTTTAAGAACAGGTTAGACAATCACCTCTTGGGAATGGTCTAGATAATATTTAGTTCTGCCCTGAGAGCAGGGGACTGGGTTAGAAGACCTCTCAAGGTCCCTTCCAGTCCTATGATTCTATGATTCCATTATCTCAACTAGCACTAGTACGAGCTGCAGACTCTTCAAAAAAACATTCGAAAGCCATACATTTAATGTCTTTGTTATACTCTTTTTTTCATCATGGAAAAAATAGAAGATGCGCTGGGACTGAAGTTCAAATTAGTCCAACCTGGGAAAACCCGCTGGCTTTCTCATGAACTATCCTTGGCTATTATCTTAAAATTACTGCAACCATTATTACTGGCTTCAGCAAATATCTACCAACATGGAACAGACCTAAGTAGTGAGGCTGGTGGACTACTTTTGCTACTACATTTAGAGAAGACAATTGCCATTCTCTCTCTTGTAAGCCTACTGTTGAAACCACTTGGGTCATTAAACAATGCCATCCAAGCATCTGCTACAACAGTAGTAGATCTTTATCCTGCAATAGAAACTACACTTGGATCAATTAGAGAAATATCCATTGAAAACGTACTAGAAGAAGCAAAGACTTCAGTACAGAAGTTGACTAATGAAGACACTTATGTGCCTTAAGTGAAGAGGACAAGAAGGGTTTAAGACAGCTGAAAAAATACACCGACTTGATTCTTACCAATCTACAACAGCAATTTTTGGATTCTACTCAACCTCTACGTAGCTTTTACGGATGCTTGTCTTATAAAACACTGACAGTTGAGTGGAGTGAGGCACTACCAGCAATGGGGTTGCCATGCGATTGGAACAGAATAGAGAATTTGAACACAGAGTGGAATATCATACAACGAATGAATGAAGCTTTGACTTCAACTTCTTTTTTATCATTACTAGTGACTTGACTTGATCTTTGTGCCATGTTTCCTGGGCTGAAAGAAGTAGGAATTCATCTCTTGCTACTCTCAGTCACAAAAGCTACTGTTGAGAGTTCTTTTTTGTCATTGAATAGAATTTTGTGTTCTTAAAGAAGTTGCCTTCTGCCTGATCACATGAATGAACTAATGAGCATATCAGTTGAAGGACTGGAGTACCAGATGCATGAGAAACCTCCAAAGATGAACACACTGCATTCAAGAAGTTCATTAACAGAATTGTGCAAAATTACAAGAAACCAAGAAAGATGTAGATGTAGTGCTTCATAGAAGACTTGAGTAGTCCACTTTAATTTGTGTGATGATTTTAAAACATGAGTTAAATCTAATAAAATGGTCGTGAAATATTTTTCAGTGTTTACTATAGTGCCGTACACGCCCTCACATTTCTGTCTGGGGATTGGTCCTGCTTTGAGCAGGGGGTTGGACTAGATGACCTCCTGAGGTCCCTTCCAACCCTGATATTCTATGATTCTATGATCACCCCTCAGCCCTCACCCCCCTGTAAATTCGAAATCGCCTCACACACCCCCAATTTCAATTCCTGGGGGAAATCCTAATTTAGGATGTTCCCATGCTGATTAGCTATAACGTGAATGATTGATAGATTCTGGAGTCTAGAAAGAGATTTAATCTCTCTCTCCTTCCAGTCTTCAAGGATTGAGACATGACTAATGACAGAAACAAAGCAAGAATCCTGGAAATGAAGAGGAAGAATGGCTAGACAAAGGGAACTATACACAGCCATCTGAGTGAAATGAGGGGAAATCAGGGAACAGAAGAGTTAGCAAACGAACAGTATTTGTAATCTGGTCCTGAAACAGAAGGAGTCAAGTTTGGACAAGTATTAAGTCTGAAGGTGAAGGTTGGAGCTGGAATTTCCCCATCCCATTATGATATTTGTAATGTTTCAATGTTATGTGATATTTTGTAAGCAGCACCTACACTTAAGGAAATTATTGTATCGCTAGGTTGCTTGTACTGGTAGGGGTCAGGGCTCAGCAGCTCTGGAGCTCACTTCTAGTTTATGACTTCTGTTCCTAACAGCTCATGCTTCAGGGTTTCAGCCAGCTACCTGCAGTGGTCAGGAAGGTATTCTCCCTCAGTGTATTCTGGGTATTTTTAACTCCTTCCTTGAAGCATCTGGGTTGGCCATGGCCTGCCATGGGACATTGGGTGGGGTGGGCCAGAGCTCTGAGGTGGCATCGAGCATTCTCTCTCTCTCTCTCTCTCTCTCTCTCTCAGGTGCTTGGCTCTCTCTTTCTCACGTGCTCAGGGTCTAACTGATTGCCATATGTAGGTTGGGAAGGAATTTTCCCCCAGGTCAGATTGACAGTGACGTTGGTGGGTTTTTGCCTTTCTCTGCAATGTGTGCATGCAGGTCACTTGTCAGGATAATCTGGGAATATCTCACTTAATCATTTCCCTGCCATTGGGGCTCGGGAACTGGTGTAACTTGGTCCCTCTTATTCTCTGCCTGTGAACACATGATAGTTTAGCCTCCCATGGGCTATAATGCTTTGGTCTAATTTCAGTTGTTGGGTTTAGTGTGGGGATGCTAGGTAGTGCAGGTGTCCTGTGATATACAGGAGGTGAGACGATGATCTAGTTGTCCCCTTCTGGCCTTAAACTGTATGACTTTATTCCTAATTATAGAGGTTCATGTAGAAAAGGACTTCACTTTTATTATTTTTCACCTTCTAAAAAGAACTGCACCACTGCTCACAATAGGCATTTGTCTAAGACCTCCCAACATTCTGAACAAATAGCACTAGCAAGACTATCTGTAATAGAACTATCTGGTGCCATCCAATAATGTTACGGCAATAGCCACTTTTTTGTATGGTTTCTCTACACTTCTGATGGTCACTATGTAGTGATTGTTTCAGTGAACATAAATCTGGTGCAACTCCCCTAGAGTACATTATTTAATGATCCTTCTCATGTGTATATATATATATATATCTCTTTTACAGACAAACAGGTGTTTCATAAAATAAAGGGATCACATCTATTGGTCTTGGCTTGTCATCCCTAGTCAGTTTCCTGGCCGCTGTCAGGAAAGAAATGAATTGGCTAATTAGGGGAAAGGTATCCACAGCACTCCTAGCAGTTAGTAATCCTTACAGAACTCCACAGTAAATTAGTGCAATGACTTGCCTAAGGCCATAGAATCAGTGGCAGAGTTAGGAATAGTAGAACCCAGAAATTACCTCTCTTAGTTCCCTGCTTTAAACATTAGACCATTCTCTGGAAGGAATTTTCTCCAACAATGCTTTAATGGCGTCATCAGTTTTTATTGACAGTATCTAAATTTACCCTCTACAAATTTCAACATAAAATCAGGAACTCTTTGTGTTAGGCATATTATTATCTATCATTTTTTTAATTGTATCTGTTTACTCCTCCTCCCCTTTTATTCCACCTACCACACTGCCTATTAGCTATCTATTGTCTCCATAGCAATCCATCTCTTTCCTCCATCACAACAGCTCTTGGAGCTGGTTGGCAATCATGTTTTTGGACTGCACGTCTTCATTAGGATTCTTTATAGCATTCAAACAGCAGGTGTTTTATGACATTGATGACACTTTCGGATTGCATCACTATGAACATTATATTTTCCATTAGGCTCAAATTCATCAGGCATTCTCCAACTGTCATTTTATTTGACTTGTTTTGATATCTCTTTTGCATACAAATCAACAACATAGCCTGTTTTATTTAAGTTGCTTTCCTCATGTAATTTACATCTACAGTACAAGTTTTAAGATTCCTTAGTGAATTATCCTCCCCACATTGCAGAGAGAACTTACAAGAGTAAACTCCTCTGCATATCAAGGGGTGAACAGGACTCTTCCTCCCACAAGTCTTGACAATATCCTTTTTGACAACTTGGCTCTTTTACAACCAATCTGTTATTGTTAATAGGAATTGAGAAGAGTTAGTACACACCTCTTCCTTGAATAATTCACAGATTATCCTGGAACTATGAAAAAGAATATATCTGAGATATGTATGATATGGATTTCATCTAGGGGGTAATTGTTTCTGAGTTCTTGTTGAGAAAGACTTTGTACAACAATAACAACTTACATGTATGTATTTGTAGTGCCTCTTACCCTAAAAACTCCCACTGCACTTCATAGGTATATAATGTATGCATTTATCCATGACTGCAATGCAGCTATATCTGAGGTAGAATGTGGCAGTCATTCTGTGCTAGCATATTGCACACAATCCATTTTATTATTATTATTTATTAATATTTATAGAGTGCATTAAGTGTGCATGTTACTTTACAAATACAGCGTGATGTGGACGGTGTCCTGAGTAGTTACAGTCTAATCTGTCTTGTTACAATACAATTACATGAAGAATCATGAGAGTGGGAGCAGACAGATTTGTAGGATAGCAGTGGTGGTAGGCTAAGCCAAAGAAGGATGGTTTAAAGATGTTTAAAGGTGGTTGCTTTGTGCACAGAAAAATAGAAATTCCTAAGCAAAAAATAAGTGGAATATAACTTTTTTTCAACTGGAACTACAGAGGGGATTTTAAATAGGCAAATGTAATTACCCAAATTGGAAATCTGGCCAGGACACTGAGACTGCCTCTTACAAAACACAGCCAATGATTCATTGACAATTAAACACTCAATTTCCTCCACAAATCCTATCTAGGTTAATCCACTCATAAAATAAGCGCTAAATATTCATTTACAATTTAATTTTTTTTCTATGCTTTGAGATACAAACCCTTCATCTGGCCACTTCAGGCACTATGGGCACGATCCAAATCCCATTGAAGTCAGTAGAAAGACTCACTTTAACTTCAATGGGCTATGGATCAGGCCCTTAATATCTGTTTTGTATTGTCTTCTTTCGATTATAAAGTCTTGGGAAGAGATCTTGCCTTCCTCTATGCTTTGTCCAAGCTTGCCTCTGCACAAGAAAAGCTCAGATTCAGACCCCCTGAATTTTGTAAGTGTGGGGGTCGGAAGGGAATCAGAATGAGACTCATGTCTTGGAACTATCTTGAATAATAATAATGAATATATTAAATAGAAAAATTAATTAATACTGATTAGTCTTCCTGAGGTTTTTCAGAGTATACAGGTTTTTATTTTTCCTTGACTTTTCTGAATGCATTTCTGACAATGAAGTGCATCAATACTATTTTCATAGGAGCACACATTTCTTATTATGAAGAAGTTGTCATTCTGAACCCTCCATTGAGAAGTAGAGCTAATCTGCTGATTCACCCTGGAGTCAGGCTCTAGGACCCTTCATAATGATGTAGAGCTATTTTGCTGACTCTCCCTAACTGCCAGACCAAATTTAGGGTCACTCAGAAAAGAGAATGAACTAAAGGAAGGAACAGAGAGAGAAACCTTAGGGAAACAACCATCCTAAAACAAGAAGATCAGATTGAGGCTTATGTTTGCTATTATTTAAATAAACAGTAAAAGGAAACCCCAGGCAGGGGGTAAAAGTTGAGTCCACGGCTAGTGTATTTGAACTGTATTATGAGACATATAGAATGGTTCTCACTTTATATAGTTGAGTTTAATCATGCCTCAAGCTGGATGAACTCATGCACATGTACATGTTAGTATGGACCACATCTATTGTCCAAATTTCTAAAATGTATTTCATTGAGTGCCTCAATGGATCAGATGATTAGTAATAGGATACAGAATAGAGACCTGATCAATAGTAATGGGTATGTTATTTTTTGTCTCTGAAAAGGTTTGCATGCTTTTGGAGGCTGTCAAGTTCTAAATGGATTGAATTTAATCAAATCTGGTTTCCATATGGTAGGTTCCAGTTCACACAGATTTTCCTGGTTCACTAGAAACAGAAGCAGGACTAATGGCCATATTGATTTGTCCCAGGTGATTGTTCCTAGCAAACATTTTTGAAATCCATTGATAAAAAGCAGCTTGAATAAGTTAGCCAATATCCAATTTGGGTGGAGAAAGTTGGTATATGTCTTTGATGGAGTTTGCAGACACAAAAAAACATTTCTAATTAAGCACCACTTGGTCTCAGATGTGGGTAACTTTGAATAGAGGCTAGTTTTTACTATACTCTAGAGTGAAGTTGAATCTTTTGCACAGCTTTAAAATATAAAATCTTTCAACACAAGATTGACAACTTAAATCCAGCACAAAGGTGATTAGCAGCCAAAAAGTGTTGCCATCTGCTGGAGTTTGATGGTGCATATCACACAAGATAGGGGTCTCTGTCCAAGTCTAGTGGAGAGACAGACATAGCAAGAAAAACATTACCAGAATTTAGCACTCAACGAAAATATATAATTTGTACATAATGAACAAAGAAAACTAAAAAGGAAACATATTTAAAAGTTATCAAAAGGAAATACTTTTTTAAAAAACAACTCATCATTAATCTGTGGAACCCCCTACTATAAAGTATTATTGAGGCAAAGAATTCAGAAGGCTCTAAAGAGATTAGACATATGAATTATAACAATAGCATCTTCAGTCACACTAACTAGATTAAAAAAATATTTTAGAGGCATCAACTTTCATGCATCAGGCCATGAGCCAATCGCTTCCTGCCTGGGACTAGAAAAAAGCTTCCCCCTGAGAATGCTGTTGCATGATTGTCCATTACAATACATTACGCACCTTCCTGTGGAATATTTCATGCTGGCTATTCTCAGCAAAAGGACACCATAAAAATGGGCCATCGGATTAAAATGGTGTTGTACTTCCTGTGTTCCATTGACTGGCACCCTTGTGGTCATCTTGGAAGTCAAGGAGAGAATGTACAGGGAGACTGAATTATCCTTTAATACTAGGAGACGTTCCTCCAGGTCATAGTGAAAATATAACAGCAAGCAGTGCAAGGAAGAATGTGCTGCTGCTCTTTAAATTATACCTCTTCTTTGGATAGAAAACTTCACTGGTCACTGTTGTTTATCTAGGGTGACCAGATGAGGGGAAGAAAAGGGGGAGGGTGCCCGCCAGCAGAGCAAAAAAAAAAAAGCCGAGTCCTGCCGTCTGAGGGGGGAAAAAACAAACCCACACACAGTGCTGCCAGCGGATATCGGGACAAAATGGTCACCCTATGTTTATCTATTACCTTTCATTGTACAAGAACTAAATTAATTTAGAAACTATATTTTTAAAGTATTGCAAAATATTCTAAATATAATTTTGTGTATTTTACATATATTAACAACACACGTTATCTCCAGTTATTCATTTCATAAAACATTCACAATGTGCTGCAACATTTCAGAGGTCTTTGCAAAACCAGTTCCATTCACAGGCTGAGTGGCTCCCAAATTTCCTGATACTGCAGTTTTTTCTAGACTTCTGATTTTTATCTGGCTTTCATGACCTAATACTGAATTCTAAGCTTTATTGTCATTAATAACATCAGAAAAGCTTTCACCTTCAATGGATGATGATCAATTTTCTTATCTGACATTACTATTTTTTTTCAACTTCTGCTAAATGTGATTCCATTTATTGCATGAATGAGGAAATATTTCTGTGTTGGCTGATTATGATCCATCTGTATTATGCAACTGTCAAAAGCCTGTTTTGGCCTTGGATCGTGTTGAAAGCAACTATTGTACAGCAGGTCACTTGCCATTTTTATGTAATTGTCCAGAGAATGTCCTAGCTGCTCATTTACATGACGGTATAATACAAAATTTCTCCTAGTTGTTCAATCGGGCTTTTGTCTAGCCCTGAATAGGCACTGCTAAGAAGCAGAGATGTATGAATAGTAAAATACCCACCGCCTGCTTCAGCCCACAAAATTCTTGTGAATAAACAAAATATATACATTTATTAAGAGCCATGTAAGTGGAAGTTAAAATGAACAACTTCAGTATTCAAAATAGAATAATTTTTTATTTTGGTGCAGTCTAGTCTGGCCTGGTTCAGTTACTGCTGCCATACGTACAATCACATTGTTCCTAGTTTGTGGGGTCCTACCACACCAGGAGTGGGTGGAAATGCTAGTGTGATACTTACTGCATTGGCTCCAGTACCCTTGAGAGTCAGGTTATTTGCCCTTTTAGTATGATTTTTGCTGGAGCAGATCATATATTCACTTCACAACTCCTGTTTAATCAGGAACTTCCACCAACTCTTTCCCTAATTCGCTCCACAAATACATGTATCAGTTCCGTACACCATCCCTTTTGAGTATCTTATGGGATGCCCAGGGTATCAGACATCTCATGAGATGCACATGAAAATAATTGTTCCAATTTTTAATTTTTTACTACTGCTCCAGCTTTGTATTTGTTACTGCCATTCAAATTTTCTGTAGTGAAAATAATCAAAATGTTCGTCAGTGTCAGTTACGTATTCCACAAGTGTCTGAGAGTGTCTTGACAAGACACTTTTAGTGTATACTCATATACCTATAATTGTTTTTGCCAGCTCATTGGTGGATTTTCAGCAGTGATATGAATCAGACTTTGAAATTTTAACTACAAAGACTAACTGCAGTCAAGCTTGGAGTCAGATAAGAATGGGTTCAAAGGAAAACAAACGTTTCAAGGTGCATTGATCATCTTTCATTATAAATAAATAAAATCTTTATTATCCAAGTTACAAAACCCTTTATCATGTCTTCTTGTAACAGAAATTACAACTATTATACAAAAAGCCCTGTCCATGCCACAAATTTGATCAGTAGTGATTTTATGTTTACTTCTAGATCAGACGAAAATGTTGAATAACATCAGGCCCAGTACCAATCCCTGTAGAATCCCACTAGAAACACACCTATTCCATGATGATTCCCCTTTGAGGAATATTTTTGGAGATCTGTCAGTTTTCCAGTTCTTAATCCATTTAACATGTGATTTGTTGATATTGTATAGTGCTAATTTGTTAATCAGAAGTCTAAGGCCATGTCGACACTACACAGTTTTGTCGACATAAGGCACCTTACGTTGACCTAACTATGGAGATGTACACACTGCAATGCTCCTCACAAAGCTTTAACTCACCTGCTATGCCAACATAATAAAACCACTTTGACAAGAGGCGTAGACCTTAGGGTGACGTAGTTAGAGCAATGCAGTGTCAGTGTAAACACTGCATTGCTTACGTTGCACTAAGTGGCCTTCAGGAGGTATCCCACAATGCCCACCATGACTGCTCTGGTCACCATTTTGAACTCTGCTGCCCTGAAGCCAGGTACACAGGTG
Organism: Emys orbicularis; assembly: GCF_028017835.1. Taxonomy (NCBI): domain Eukaryota; kingdom Metazoa; phylum Chordata; order Testudines; family Emydidae; genus Emys; species Emys orbicularis. The sequence continues at coordinate 25,209,740 of NC_088683.1, read as the reverse complement.
AACGGCTCTCCCCTGTTAAGCCTCAGGGAAGTTTTGAACTTGCTCTTCCTGTTTACTACTCGGTGTGGAGTGCTCCCATAGCAACTGCCCAGCTAAGCATGCTGGCTCCACACAGCAAATGCGCTCCTGCCTGGAGTACATGAGAGATGGTGGATCTCCTGGGTCTCTGGGAAGAGGAGGCTGTGCAGGAACTTGCTCGGGTCATAGAAGGGATAGGGACATGCAACAGTGCTGTGTAAAACTCAAAGAGCTGTGGCAGACATAGGATAAGGCAAGGGATGCAAGTAGTTGCCTCTGGAATGGAGCCACAGACACGCTGCTTCTACAAAAAAGGGGCTGGGGTCAGTGTGGTGGTGAATACCCTCCCCCATTGAGTTCCTCTTATAGTCTTGTGTTCATAATTCACAACACAATACTGAAGAGCAGTGCAGGATCCTGCTTTCTGACACAGATGGCTGGCTCGCAGGTTACCAGGGCAGTTGAAAAGCAGCTGGAAACCTAGTAGGATGCCCATGGCATGATGGAATTGAGAAACCTGCATCATGTGGTACTGATCCTGCCCCCAGCCCCATGAGACATTGCAAATCCTTCCCAAAACACCCTGCAGCCAGTTGCACAGTGGGATAGCTACCCCACAGTGCACTGCTCTCTGTGTCAATACAAATGCTGCTACAGTGAATGTGTTCTGCCGACACGAAGCGTAGCGTGGACTTGCAACAGCAGTTTAATTACAGCAGTGGCTGTACTTTGACGTAACTTAAGTCGACTTAACTTTGTATTGCAGACATAGCCTAAGTATATTACATCTACGCAGTTACTTTCATCAACCAATCCTGTAATCTCAAAGAATAAAATCAGGTTTGTTTGAGATGACCTATTTTCCATAAAACCATGTTGACTGCCATTAATCATATTCCTACCCTTTAAGTCTTTCTTATTTGAATCCTATATCAACTTTTTTATTGTTTTGCCCAGGATGGATGTCAGGCTAACTGACCTATAGTTACCCAGGTCATCCTTTTTTGAATATTAGCAGTATATATATGTAATTTTGCCTTTTTTGAATATTAGCAGTATATATATGTAATTGCAGTATATTCATACTTGCTGTACAACTATTAGTATTGATTAGTAGATATAGCTAACAGATCTCTATCGGACCTCACAATACTGATATAACCATCAAAATACCACTGCTTTTGCCTGACACCAGGACTCCATGTTTCCGTTCAGAGGCCATCATGTAAGGCCAGCTGTTGTGGCATTTTTGGAAATGTAGCATGGCCGAGGGAGAAATGAAGAGTGGATTCAGGTGGTGACTGGATGAGGTGAGAGAAGAAGGAAATGAGGTTGAGAGGGAGTAGAATGAACAGAGAATGAGATTGCTGAGGAGTGGTAGAACTCACTGGGCGAGAGATTTTAAAAGGTAATTTTAGATTATTTTATAACTGTATCAACATGCAATCTGCTCTATTTTAGTTGTAAACTGTCAATTTTGAGTCCCTGCTGAATGTAGCTTTTTACTTCTGCAACACAAAACACAGAAATATCTCATTTATAAGTACCACAGTTTGAGACTGACTGGGCAGCATGTGAGAAGTCATCTGTGAGACAAATTCCAATTACGGAAAAATATTGTAACTTTCAAATTACAACTAAGAATACTGACCTATCTATCTATCTATCTATCTAACATGGTAAGCAGAGACAGCAAACAGCCTTAAAGGGATGGAAGTGGTAAACTTGCATGAAAAAAAGCTAACACTTTAGCCAAGGATAAAAATAGCTGTATGGTGCAACTGTTACTCACATTAGCACGCACTTACTGACGTTTGACTTTAGTGAGACTACTGATGCAAGTGCTTACCAACATGGGTAAAGGTTGTATAATTGAGTCCTAAAAGTTAAATGGTCTGTATCCAGGAAGGGAGAAACCGTTGTACGGGGAAGGCACAAATGGACGCTTAAATACAGCTTAATTAAATATTCAGCTTCTAATGTTAACTAGTTCTAGTAGCTTTTGAGCTAGGACTATGTTAACTTTAGCTCATTGTTCCTCAATGCTACTGACTCCACATGAGAATCTTTCAAGGGCAGATAAAGCCAGCAAGTTTCTGACAGCCTAATTGCAAGGAAGGTCAAGGAAGCAGGGACTCAGGTGAGCATTTTTACAACTTCTCAGCCTAAGCCTCCCTGATAACCTTCTAATTTATGTTTTAATACCTGTGCTGGGCAAGAGTTAACAGGGAAAGCAGATCTTACTAAAACATGATCCCTACTTTAAATAAACTAAGCAAGAATATAGATATAATTTTTTAAAAAGTTCAAATAGGAAAAATCCTGTTTTTTCCCAAATACTCAGTGTACTGACAACTTCTCTGTCGAGGACCTCTTTAATAACATTCAATACAGAACCTTTCCTGTTTAAGCTCCTTGACAATACAAAATGTTCCCTGCTTTTGTTCTTTCTTACAGCTTTCTCAATGCCAGCTTTCCTTATCTGGGGGGTTTTAAAATTGTTTGAGCAAGGGCTCATGACTCACTTTTATAATTGTGCTTCAGTAAGGGGAAACAGCTGGACCTCCCAAGTGCATCCAATAAGGGATGCAGCAAACAGTTTCTTTCCCCCCTAAGAACTTAACCTGGGCTATTATATGGTGATTCTGTCTCACACATGCAAATGGAAGAGTTCTTGAGAAGCTAAAAGGTTCAGTTTATCTTTCTTCTATATGGGTTCTTCCATGTAGGGGAGAAAAGGGCTTAAAGAAAAGGAAATAACCTGTTACAGACACCTGTACTCTACTATTTAACTGAGTACTTGTTTCAACCTCTGTAACTTGAAAATGTTTAACCTCTTTGGGATTACCCAGCTTTCAGACTAGGTAAGCTTTTATACCATTTACCCTTTAATTTGATTTGTCTTGGCATTTTATTAATTAATTAATTACTTACTCTGGCTATTGTTGGGACCATTTTCAGAGACTGGGAGAAACAAACTTCTGACCACTGGTGAAATGCAGAGATAGGGAAAGTATTTTAAAAAACAGGATTTATAAGACTCAGGGCTAATACCTAACTAAATAGCTTATACACATTGCTGTAAGTCTTAGCTGTTGCTGCTTACAGAGTTAGATACTGGTTGTGACATTCCCCTCTGATGTTATCTGGACCAGTGATCTGCTAGGTCACTCCAATCCTTGACTCTGGGAGCCAGCCTTACCCTGCTCTGCTGTGGGAACCCCCACTCCTGGGCTGTTCACGCACAGCCTCTGGCATATAAGCTGCTTCTTGGACTGTGCAACCAAATGATACTAGCCAATATCTCCGATCCCAGACACAACCCTAGGAACCTCCATTTTGTAGTGTCCAGTTATGCCCACTGGATGCTGCAAGCTTATATAAATTCATCAATTTAACAAAGAAATTGATATGTACCAGGCTTGTTATCCCAAGGGGAGTCTCTGACACGCTTCAAACCAAACACACTGCTTCAGGTAGAATAAACAAACAAATGTATTAATCATAAAGATTTTAAGTGATTATAAATCAAAGCATAACAAGTCATATTTGGTCAAATGAAATAAAAGCAAAATGAATTCTAAGCTGATCTTAACACTCTCATTGCCCTTACAAACTTAGATGCTTCTCAGCACAGGCTGGTTGTCCTTCAACCAGGCTCTCCCCTTTGATCAGCGCTTCAGTCACTTGGTGGTGGTATCTGTAGACGTAGGTGGAAGAGAGAGGAAGAGCATGGCAAATGTCTCTCCCTTTTATCATGTCCTTTCTTCCCTCTTGGTTTTGCCCCCATCCCCCCCCCCCCCCCCCGAGTCAGGTGAGCATTACCTCATCGCAGACCCAAATTGACCAAAGGAAGGGGGTGACTCACTCGAAAGTCCAAAAGATTCTTTGTTGTTGCCTAGGCCAGTATCCTTTGTTCCTGTAAGGCTGGGCTGGGTTTGTCCCATACATGCCCTGATGAGGTGTGAACTGCTGCTCTGCTCTTGGAGAGTTTTTTCCTGGGCTTGCTTTAAGCCATGAGGATACCTTTTTAGCTTCATAACTATATACATGAAATTATAACTATAACATTACTGTAACAACAATTACTATAACATCACTATAACAACAATGCTCAGTGCATGATGAGCCTTCCGAAGACACCCAACATGACAAACTTTGCATTGGATACTGCAAAATCATTTTATGAGGATGAACATGGGGGTGCAGGGTGTTTCCACGAGGTACAGAATGTCACACTGGTCCATTTTTAAATTAATGGCAAAATTTCCCTTGACTGCAATGGGATCAGGATGTAACCTATAAATAATCATTTTGAGTCTATTTTGTCTAATAAGCATTAATTCTGTTGCTAACCACCACATCTATAGATTATCAGTGAAAGCTTTTTTCTAAGTAGTTGCATTTTTATGAATACACTAAATTTTCATTGGTTGGAGTTTTAATATCTTAAAGGAGTGAACTTAATCCTGCAACCTTTACTCATATTACACTCATATGCAGTGGGTTTAATTGACTTCAACAGGGCTTCTGACAGTTAAGGTTGAAAGAGTAGACACAACTGTGTATTGGTAATAACAGAGAAGGTCTGCTGTCCAGCAGTACTGACAGGCTTGGTAGTAGTTTTACAACTGGATTGCATTAGTAAAAGAGCAAGACAAACTCCCTAGTTATGGGTTAATTTTTCTGTGAGGCCTAAACAAATCAATTGAGTGCACCAAGGTAGAACTTTCTAGCTTTGAAAGGAAAGATTATCCTTAGAAAGGTAATTTATAATTTCATGACCCCATTAAATATAAATTTATTATTTAGCTAAACACCCTAATGGTATTCCATTTACTGTGGAAACTAAAAATTATGAACTTTGCAAACCATTTTGACTTTCTGTAACAGTTATGGAGAACAATGTACTGTATAAGAAAAAATAAGTCTCTATATTGAAAATACAACCTAATACACACTTTATGTATATTTAACATATAAGCAATAAAATGGTACAGATAACATTATCCAATCAACCTGGACCAGTTTTATTTCAATATAGAAAGGACTGCCTGCTCAAACAAGGAACACTCAAGTTAAACCGACTGAAGGGCTAATTTACTCATTCCCATTTGTAAGTTGAAAATTAATGCATTAAAAGTAACCCATATTTCCTTTAATGAGTCTAATAATTCTTGTTTTCCTTAATACATTATTTACCAAATATAAAACAATATTTATCTACTACTATAGCTCTGATCAACAAGTATCTGAGCAAATTCCTCATATATATCCTCATCCCTCTGAGGCAGGGAAGTATTATACCCCCATCTTACAGAGGTGAAATGAGGAACAGAGAGACTAATAGATTAGTCAAAAGTTACACTGAGGATGAGAATCGAATCCATATCCTCAGATTCCAGCACCTTAACCAAAAGAATATCCTTCTTCCCAAGTAGTTTGGTGTCAGACTGTGGATATAGGATCATCATCATGACTTAAGAAGTCTCAGCTGAGCTATAACAATAACAACTGTACAATATAGCAAGTGTCAGCTTACTCAACAACTTGTTAGTGACACGGGGCTCGATAATGCAAGGTGCTGAGCACCCTGACCCCAGTCCAGAATAGCACCTAACCAACCACATGCTTAACAGCTCTCATTTGGTGAAATCTTGGCCTCATTAAATCAATACAAAATTTCCATTGACTTCAATGCAGACAGGATTTCACCCATTGACTTCAGTGGGATGATTCAAATGCTTAAAACTAAGCATGAGTTTAAGGGCTAGATTTGCAAAAGGACATATGTTCCTAATGGCCTCTTTAGATGCCTGAATCCAACATGTAGATGCCTCTGACATTCACACAGTTATTGCTCAACTGCTAGCTGAGTCTGTAGGCACCTTAGTTTCCACTGGCCAGCATGCACAAAACCACTTAAGTCCTGCTGCTGCTACAAAACTGCTTGGCACTCAGACCCTGGTGGGATTCTCAATCTTGCATTCCCTCACCTGTAGGGCCTGATCCAGTAGGCATGCTCAGAGCACACCTAGCCCTCAGAAAATGCAGGTGAGAGCAAGAATTTAGCTGGCCCTTCGTGTCTTGTTATACCCAGTAGCCCAGTGGTTAGGACACTCACCTGGCATAGAAGAGAGCTGTTTTCAAATCCCTGCTCTGCCAGATTTGGAGCAGAGGCTTGAATCCAGGTCTCTGACATCCCAGCTGCCCAAGCCACCTGCCAGTTGAGCATGGTGGGGTGGGACTATCTCAACTTCTCCTGCTGAAGATATTCTACTGTGTATAATATTCATTGGAGAAGGGACTTAAACTTCACTCCCCCACATCCCTAGTGGGTGTCCTAACCATGGGACTATAGTCTCTCTCTCTCTCTCTCTCTCTCTCTGGCCCAGTGAGTATTTAATTATACAAATTTCAACAGGAAAGACTGAGAGACCCCACCAGAATACCTCCATTGCCTAGTGGTCAGGGCATTCTCCTAGTAGGTGGGAGATCACATTTCTACTTCAAATCAGGCAGAGCAGGGATTGAAAACAGGTCTCCTGTATCCCAGGTGAGGCCCTAACTAATGGGCTATTGTGTATAATAGAGCAGGGGAGTCTCCCTTTTTTAATGAGAAAGGGCTGACCAGGCTGCCGACCTGACGCCAACCTCCAGGAGAGGGTTCACTGCTGAGAATCCCAAGTGGAGGGAAGAACCTTCCTCTGGCACTGGAGTAATGTGCCTAATTACCATTGAGGGGCAGTACTTAGGCCCCATCCCTCTGCTTGGCATTTCCTACTGACTAGTTTAGGCAACTCCCTGGACAGCTTGCTGGCTTCTGCAAATTCCTTTCTTAGGCGCCTCACTCTCCCTATGCACGATGTGGAGAATCTGGGCACCTAACTTGAGGCAGTGAATCCCACTGGGTGGCAGGGCAACTATTAGTTAATGTGTAAGTCTCCTTTGTAAATCTATCCCTAAGTGCTTTACTGGATTAGGGGCAGAGTGTTGAGCATCTTGCAGGATCAAGCCTATGATGAGGGAACATGTTAGCAATATGAGAATGTAAGTAAGCCTTCCCTAGGCTTACTCACTTGCCAGGATTTATTTACAAGAGACACCCAGAACTATGGGCTTGATCCTAGTTGGATTGAAGCCAATGACACAATGCCCATTGAATTCAGTGGCGCAGGATCAGGTTTCAAAACAGTATATGCATATTAGATCAGGGCACAAACCATTCTGCATTGTGCACCAAACAGTAGCAAACTGTTAAGCAATGAATAATTGCACCTAGAAGATGAGTGCTACCACCAGAATTTTGGTCATATTCAACCACATTTACATAAGAACATAAAGAACATAAGAACGGCCGTACCGGGTCAGACCAAAGGTCCATCTAGCTCAGTATCCTGTCTACCAACAGTGGCCAATGCCAGGTGCCCCAGAGGGAGTGGACCAACAGGCAATGATCAAGTGATCTCTCTCCTGCCATCCATCTCCATCCTCTGACAAACAGAGGCTAGGGACACCATTCCTTACCCATCCTGGCTAATAGCCATTAATGGACTTAACCACCATGAATTTATCCAGTTCTCTTTTAAACGCTGTTATATTCCTAGCCTTCACAACCTCCTCAGGTAAGGAGTTCCACAAGTTGATTGTGCGCTGCGTGAAGAAGAACTTCCTTGTATTTGTTTTAAACCTGCTGCCTATTAATTTCATTTGGTGACCCCTAGTTCTTGTATTATGGGAATAAGTAAATAACTTTCCCTTATCCACTTTCTCCACATCACTCATGATTTTATATACCTCTATCATAGCCCCCCTTAGTCTCCTCTTTTCCAAGCTGAAGAGTCCTAGCCTCTTTAATCTCTCCTCATATGGGACCCGTTCCAAACCCCTAATCATTTTAGTTGCCCTTTTCTGAACTTTTCTAGTGCCAGTATATCTTTTTTTAGATGAGGAGACCACATCTGTACACAGTATTCAAGATGTGGGTGTACCATCGATTTATATAAGGGCAATAATATATTCTCAGTCTTATTCTCTATCCCCTTTTTAATGATCCCTAACATCCTGTTTGCTTTTTTGACCGCCTCTGCACACTGCGCGGACATCTTCAGAGAACTATCCACGATGACTCCAAGATCTTTTTCCTGACTTGTTGTAGCTAAATTAGCCCCCATCATATTGTATGTATAGTTGGGGTTATTTTTTCCAATGTGCATTACTTTACATTTATCCACATTAAATTTCATTTGCCATTTTGTTGCCCAATCACTTAGTTTTGTGAGATCTTTTTGAAGTTCTTGAAGTGCTTTGGTCTTAACTATCTTGAGCAGTTTAGTATCATCTGCAAACTTTGCCACCTCACTGTTTACCCCTTTCTCCAGATCATTTATAAATAAGTTGAATAGGATTGGTCCGAGGACTGACCCTTGGGGAACACCACTAGTTACCCTTCTCCATTCTGAGAATTTACCATTAATTCCTACCCTTTGTTCCCGGTCTTGTAACCAGTTCTCAATCCACGAAAGGACCTTCCCTTTTATCCCTTGACAACTTAATTTACGTAAGAGCCTTTGGTGAGGGACCTTGTCAAAGGCTTTCTGGAAATCTAAGTACACTATGTCCACTGGATCCCCCTTGTCCACATGTTTGTTGACCCCTTCAAAGAACTCTAATAGATTAGTAAGACACGATTTCCCTTTACAGAAACCATGTTGACTATTGCTCAACAGTTTGTTTTTCTACGTGTCTGACAATTTTATTCTTAACTATTGTTTCGACTAATTTGCCCGGTATTGACGTTAGACTTACCGGTCTGTAATTGCCGGGATCACCTCTAGAGCCCTTTTTAAATATTGGCGTTACATTAGCTAACTTCCAGTCATTGGGTACCGAAGCCGATTTAAAGGACAGGTTACAAACCTTAGTTAATAGTTCCGCAACTTCACATTTGAGTTCTTTCAGAACTCTTGGGTGAATGCCATCTGGTCCCGGTGACTTGTTAATGTTAAGTTTATCAATTAATTCCAAAACCTCCTCTAGTGACACTTCAATCTGTGACAGTTCCTCAGATTTGTCACCTACAAAAGCCGGCTCAGGTTTGGGAATCTCCCTAACATCCTCAGCCGTGAAGACTGAAGCAAAGAATCCATTTAGTTTCTCTGCAATGACTTTATCGTCTTTAAGCGCTCCTTTTGTATCTCAATCATCAAGGGGCCCCACTGGTTGTTTAGCAGGCTTCCTGCTTCTAATATACTTAAAAAACATTTTGTTATTACCTTTGGAGTTTTTGGCTAGCCGTTTTTCAAACTCCTCTTTGGCTTTTCTTATTACATTCTTGCACTTAATCTGGCAGCGTTTATGCTCCTTTCTATTTGCCTCACTAGGATTTGACTTCCACTTTTTAAAGGAAGTCTTTTTATCGCTCACTGCTTCTTCTACATGGTTGTTAAGCCACGGTGGCTCTTTTTTAGTTCTTTTACTGTGTTTCTTAATACATTGAAGTTGGGCCTCTATTATGGTGTCTTTAAAAAGCACCCATGCAGCTTGCAGGGATTTCACTTTAGTCACTGTACTTCTTAACTTCTGTTTAACTAACCCCCTCATTTTTGCATAGTTCCCCCTTTTGAAATTAAATGCCACAGTGTTGGGCTGTTGAGATGTTCTTCCCACCACAGGGATGTTGAATGCTATTGTATTATGGTCACTATTTCCAAGCGGTCCTGTTATAGTTACCTCTTGGACCAGCTCCTGCGCTCCACTCAAGACTAAATCTAGAGTTGCCTCTCCCCTTGTGGGTTCCCGTACCAGCTGCTCCATGAAGCAGTCATTTAAAGTATCGAGAAATTTTATCTCTGCATTTTGTCCTGAAGTGAAATGTTCCCAGTCAATATGGGGATAATTGAAATCCCCCACTATTATTGGGTTCTTAATTTTGATAGCCTCTCTAATTTCCCTTAGCATTTCATCATCACTATCACTGTCCTGGTCAGGTGGTCTATAATAGATCCCTAATGTTATATTCTTATTAGAGCATGAAATTTCTATCCATAGAGATTCTATGGAACATGTGGATTCACTTAAGATTTTTACTTCATTTGATTCTACATTTTCTTTCACATATAGTGCCACTCCCCCCCCCCCCCCCCCGCACGACCTGTTCTGTCCTTCCTATATATTTTGTACCCCGGAATGATTGTGTCCCATTGATTGCTCTCAGTCCGCCAGGTTTCTGTGATGCCTATTATATCAATATCCTCCTTTATCACGAGGCACTCTAGTTCACCCATCTTATTATTTAGACTTCTAGCATTTGAGTACAAGCACTTTAAAAACTTGTCACTATTTATTTGTCTGCCCTTTTCTGATGTGTCCGATTCTTTATGTGAATGTTTATCATCTGATCTGGCCCTTACATTATCCTCCTCCATCCTCTGCTCCTGACTAGAACCTAGAGAATCTCTATCATTAGACTCTCCCCTAAGAGAAGTCTCTGTCCGATCCACATGCTCCTCTGCAGCAGTCGGCTTTCCCCCATCTCCTAGTTTAAAAACTGCTCTACAACCTTTTTAATGTTTAGTGCCAGCAGTCTGGTTCCACTTTGGTTTAGGTGGAGCCCATCTCTCCTGTATAGGCTCCCCACATCCCAAAAGTTTCCCCAGTTCCTAATGAATGTAAACCCCTCCTCTCTACACCATCGTCTCATCCACGCATTGAGACTCTGAAGCTCTGCCTGCCTACCTGGCCCTGCGCATGGAACTGGGAGCATTTCTGAGAATGCCACCATAGAGGTCCTGGATTTCAGTCTCTTCCCTTGCAGCCTAAATTTGGCCTCCAGGACATCTCTCCTACCCTTCCCTATGTCATTGGTACCTACATGTACCACGATCACCGGCTCCTCCCCAGCACTACACATAAGTCTGTCTAGATGCCTCGAGAGATCTGCAACCTTCGCACCAGGCAAGCAAGTCACCATGCGGTTCTCTCGGTCATCACAAACCCAGCTATCTACGTTTCTAATGATCAAATCTCCCATTACTAACACCTGCCTTTTCCTAGCAACTGGAGTTCCCTCCCCCGGAGAGGCAACCTCAGTGCGAGAGGTAACCCCAGCACCATCTGGAAGGAGGGTCCCAACTATGGGAAGGTTTCCCTCTGCTCCCGTTGACTGCTCTGCTTCCCTGGGCCTTTCATCCTCCTCAACAGCACAGGGGCTGTCTGAACGGAGGTGGGACAATTCTACAATGTCCCGGAAAGCCTCATCAACATACCTCTCTGCCTCCCTTAGCTCCTCCAGTTCCGCTACCCTGGCCTCCAAAGTCCGTACGTGGTCTCTGAGGGCCAGGAGCTCCTTGCACTGAATGCACACATATGCCACCCACCCACAGGGCAGGTAATCATACATGCTGCACTCAGTGCAATAAACTGGATAGCCCCCACTCTGCAGCTGGGCTTCTGCCTGCATTGTCTCCTAGTTAATGAAAGGGTTGTTTAAGCAAAAGGTTTTGAATGTAGTTTGGTTTATAGGTTTTAAGGGGAATAAAGCGACCCCCACTCCCTTCCCAACTCCCTTGCGAAACTCCCTGTTAGCAGCCCCTGGTCGCAAAAGCTCCCTGGTCGCTTGTGTGCTGCTTTATAAAGCCCTGGCCTATGTGAATGCCCCGCCCACTGATTAAGGCTCAGCCACTTACCAGAGGCTTCTAGCTTTCAGACCTTCCTTTGAAGCTCACAGCTTCCAACTGCCAGCCACAGCACACGGTCCTTCAAACAAACAAACAAACAAACAAACAAACAAACAAACACAAGCTCAGCACACAGCAAGTAACCCCCAAACACAAACAAAATCTTTGTAAAAATAAATAATATATATATTGGAAACTGTATTCTTTGCTAGCTTGCAGGTATACATGAAATCGATAGCCTTTTACTGGATATGCAATTCACAATCTAATCCATTAAATAAATAGCCCTTTATTGGTTAGATTATAAATTTATTAGGGCTGTCAAGCGATTAAAAATATTAACTGCAATTAAACATGCAATTAAAAAAATTAATCACACTGTTAATAATAGAATACCATTTATTTAAATATTTTTGTTTTCTACAATTTCAAATATAATGATTTCAATTGCAATGCAGAATACAAAGTGTACAGTGCTCACTTTATATTTATTTTTGATTACAAATATTTGCACTGTAAAAAAACAAAATAAATAGTATTTTTCAATTCACCTAATACACGTACTGTAGTGCAATCTCTTTATCATGAAAGTTGAACTTACAAATGTACAATTATGTACAAAAAATAACTGCATTCAAAAATAAAACAATGTAAAACTTTAAAGCCTACAAGTCCACTCAGTTCTATTTCTTGTTCAGCCAATCACTCAGAAAACAAGCTTGTTTACATTTGCAGAAGATAATGCTACCTGCTTCTTGCTCACAGTGTCACCTGAAAGTGAGAACAGGAGTTTGCATGGCACTGTTTCAGCCGGCGTCGCAAAATATTTACATGCCAGATGCGCTAAAGATTCATATGTCCCTTCATGCTTCATCCACCATTACGGAGGACATGCTGATGACGGGTTCTGTTCAATAACAATCCAAAGCAGTGTGGACTGATACATGTTCATTTTCATCATCTGAGTCAGATGCCACCAGCAGAAGGTTGTTTTTCTCTTTTGGTGGTTTGAGTCTTGTAGTTTCCACACTGGAGTGTTGCTCTTTTAAGACTTCGGAAAGCATGCTCCACACCTTGTCCCTCTCAGATTTTGGAAGGCACTTCAGATTCTTAAACCTTGGGTCGAGTGCTGTAGCTGTCTTTAGAAGTTTCAGATTGGTACCTTCTTTGCCTTTTGTCAAATCTGCAGCGAAAGTGTTCTTAAAATGAACAATATGTGCTGAGTCATCATCCGAGACTACTATAACATGAAATATATGGCAGAATGCAGGTAAAACAGAGCTGGAGACATACAATTCTCTCCCAAGGAGTTCAGTCACAAATTTAATTAACACATTATTCTTTTAACAAGCATCATCAACATGGAAGCATGTCCTCTGAAATTGTGGCCGAAGCATGAAGGGGCATAAGACTGTTAAGCGTATGTGGCCTGTAAATACCTTGCAATGCCAGCTACAAAAGTCCCATGCGAACGCCTGTTCTCACTTTCTGGTGATGCTGTAAATAAGAAGTGGGCAGCAATATCTCCCATAAATGTAAACAAACTTGTTTGTCTTAGCGACTGGTTGAACAAGAAGTAGGACTGAGTGGACTTGTAGGCTCTAAAGTTTTGCAGTGTTTTATTTTTGAATGCAGTTATGTAACAAAAGAAAATCTACATTTGTAAGTTGCACTTTCACGATAAAGAGATTGCAATACAGTACTTGTATGAGGTGAAATGAAAAATATTATTTCTTTTGTTTATCATTTTTACAGAGCTGTGTAATAAAAAATAATTTGATTCCTGAGGGCACTAAAGTGAGCACTGTACACATTGTATTCTGTGTTGTAATTGAAATAAATATATTTGAAAATATAGAAAAACATCCAAAAATATTTAACAACTTTCAATTGGTATTCTATTTTTAACAGTGCAATTAAAACTGCGATTAGTCGCGATTAATTTTTTTAATCACTATTATTTTTTTTTAGTTCACTGCGATTAATCAACACCCCTAAAATTTATAAGATTAATGAAATGGTCCTAAATTGGCTTAATTAATTTGTTTTCCTATCTGCCATTTAAATCACTCAAACCTCCATTTTTCTATACTGTTATTATACAGATGCAGTTTTTAGATACATTTAGCAGCATGCTCATCATGGTGGTTTATTGCAGACTTGCCATGATAGTATGTTAATTTTAATGTGTCTTTAAGGACCCAAAGCTTCATGTGCATTTCCTTTTATATCTGTAACTGGAGAGTTGATCCCCAAAATTATTTGTATTAACTAAAGGCAAGAAAAGATCACACGCTATTTAAAAGGGGACTTTGTCTGAAAATTGAATGTTTTTAAGTTAGTAAAAAAAGATTCAAGTTGGTGATGTACCTTTTATTATCTTACTATTTCAGAGTGTTTGTATATATGTATCAATATCAATAACATTGAGATTATCCCTTCTGACTTAAAAAATAACAAAAAAAATTCTGTAATGACTATTTCAGCTGATCTCCTGGAAGGATCAGGAGGGATTTTTTTCTCCCCAATGTATTCTGGGTTGTTTTTACTCCTTCCTCTGAAGCAGAGATGGAGCTGGCTGGAGATAAGACACTGGATGGTGGTAGCTGGTGCTCTGAAGCAGTATTGAGAATTCTTTCTCAGATGCTTGGCTGGTGGATCTTGCTCACAGGCTCAAGGTCAAACAGATTGCCATTTTCAGGATCTGGAAGGAATTTCCCCCCAGATCAGATTAGCAGGGACCTTAGAGTTTTTTGCCTTCCTCTGCAGCATGGGTTGCTTGATAGGGTCGTGGGCATTGGTACATCTCAGTCCCTCCTATTCTCTGCCTGTGGCATACAATAGTTTAGACTCCTCAGGGCACTAAGACTTTAGATTAATGCAGGTTATTGCCTTCAATGTGGGGGGTAACTGCGTGGAGTTTAGTGACCTGTGATGTGGAGGCCTAGATAAGATGATCTGGTGGTCCATTCTGGCCTTAAATTGTATGACATGATACAGTACAACAGCTAAGCTGTGTCCCTAAGAGCTCCTGGCTGAATTCTTTTAAGGTCTTCTTCCAAAGCACTTTTTTTTTAGCTTCCCAGCTGATCAGACCACAGAAATCACTTTCTAAACATCTGTGGAAACTACTCAAAGATTAACCTGCTCAACTTGATATCACAACTTGCATATTTAGAAGAAATGGGAATGGATCAGGAAGACATTTGAGATGGTGGATCCATTCACACTGAAAAATATAGCTTTTTGGCAACTACAAAAGAAACTACCTTAGAGGTGATCATAGTAATGGACTGTAAGTCTTCAGAAATCCAAATGACTCTGCAATCCACCTTAGACTGATCAACTAAAAGGACAGACAAATTTTAAAATCAACTAACAGCAGTGCAACAAAATGATAATGTTGTCTGAATGAACTCAAACAATAGACACCATTATGCAACACCTGGAAAAAAAAGAGTGAAGTCCTGGCCACACTGAAATCTGTACAAGTTAAGTGGGCCAGGATTTTACCTAAAGTCTCCAGGAGTACGAAGCATGGTTGTAAGAGACAGCCTTCACCCTTAACTATAGTTATCTGCCTTCATAACTTTAAAGACAGAATTTTACAGGTTGCTGTGGAAGAGAGATCTTTACTGATTCAAACAGGAAAATCTGTAATTTTCCATGACTTTTCTCTCCATTTATGGTGGCAGAAATCTGCATTCAATCCCACAAGAAAACTATTGAAAGATCAGCGTATAACATATACTTTACCATTCACCCGGCAACCATTAAGATCTTTAAAGGAACAGAAACTTTTGTTTAAAAAGCCTGAAGTTCTTAAATTTGCAGATTCAAGAGCAGAAAAATTTAACTCTAATAATCTTTCTGGTATTCTTGTGTTAATACTAGTATGTAATTTTTAATTTTACATTTTTAGGTATTTTAGATATATTTGAATGATTTTTCTTATGAATTATATGTGTGTAGTGTCAATGTTTGTTAACTAATAGGGGATATCAGTTGCAATAATTTTATGGCAATTTAACTTTTGATAACATCTTTGACAGCCTTGTGAACGGGGGAAGCAATAGATGTGGTATATCTTGATGTTAGTAAGGCTTTTGATACTGTCTCACATGACCTTCTCATAAACAAATTAGGGAAATGCTACCTAGAGGGAGCTACTATAAGGTGGGAGCATAACTGGTTGGAAAACCATTCCCAGAGAGTAGTTATCAATGGTTCAAAGTCAAGCTGGAAGGGCATATCAAGTGCGGTCCCACAGGGATCAATTCTGGGTCTGGTTCTATTCAATATCTTCATCAATGATTTAGATAATGGCATAGAGAGTACACTTATAAAGTTTGCAGATGAGATCAAGCTGGGAGGGGTTGCTAGTGCTTTGGAGGATAGGATTAAAATCCAAAATGATCTGGAAAAATTGGAGAAATGGTCTGAAGTAAATAGGATGAAATTCAATAAGGACAAATGCAAAGTAATTCAATTAGGAAGGAATAATCAGTTGCACACCTACACAATGGGAAATGACTGCCTAAGAAGGAGTACTGCAGAAAGAGATCTGAGGGTCATAGTGGATCACAAGCTAAATATGAGTCAACAGTGTAGGGTTGCCAATTTTGGATGGATGTATTCCTGGAGATTTCATCACATGACACAATCTTTAATTAAAGATTAATCTTTAATTCCTGGAGATTCCAGGCCAATCCTGGAGGGCTGGCAAGCGTACAACAGTGTAACTCTGTTGCAAAAAAAGCAAATATCATTGTGGAATGCATTAGCAGGAGTGTTGTAAGCAAAACACAAGATAATTCTTCTGCTTTACATCATGTTGATTAGGCCTCAACTCAAGTATTGTGTCCAATTCAGAGTGTCACATTTCAGGAAAGATATGGACAAATTGGAGAAAGTCCAAAGAAGAACAACAAAAATGATTAAAGGTCTAGAAAACATTATCCATAAGGAAAGATTGAAAAAATTGAGTTTGTTTAGTCTGGAGAAGAGACGACTGAGAGGGGACATAACAGTTTTCCAGTACATAAAAGGTTGTTAAAAGGAGGAGGGAGAAAAAATGTTCTCCTTAACCTGTGAGGACAGAACAAGAAGGAATGGGCTTAAATTGCAGCAAGGGCGGTTTTGGTTGAACATTAGGAAAAAGTTCCTAACTGTCAGGGTGGCTAAGCACTGGAATAAATTGCCTAGGGAGGTTGTGAAATCTATATCATTGGAGATTTTTAAGAGCAGGTTAGACAAACACCTGTGAGGGATGGTCTTGATCAGGGGTCGGCAACGTTCGGCACGTGGCTCGCCAGGGTAAGCACCCTAGCGGTCCGGGCCAGTTTATTTACCTGCTGACATGGCAGGTTCGGCCGATCGCGGCCCCCACTGGCCGCGGTTCGCCGTCCCAGGCCAATGGGGGCGGCGAGAAGCAGCGCGGGCGAGCGATGTGCTGGCCGCGGCTTCCCGCCGCCCCCATTGGCCCGGGACGGTGAACCGCGGCTAGTGGGGGCCGCGATCGGCCGAACCTGCCGCGTCAGCAGGTAAATAAACTGGCCCGGCTCGCCAGGGTGCTTACCCTGGCGAGCCGCGTGCCGAACGTTGCCGAACCCTGGTCTAGATAATACTAAGTCCTGCCATGAGTGCAGGGAACTGGACTAGATGACCTCGTGAACTCCCTTCCAGTCCTATGATTCTATAATTCTGATTCAGAGCAGTCTTTGTCTTCCATATATTCTGAAGACTATGTAGAAATAAAGACAAGGTCTGTATGAAATATGATTCTTATCCTTTTTGTTTATATAGACCTTTGATAATTCTTTTTCATTTTCTTTTCCTCTTCTGAACTTCTTTTCTTCCTCATCTTTTCAACACTTCACCTTTTTCCCCGACCAAGACGGCTAAACAAGGCTGAATTCAGGTTTTTACTCTCAAACATACCTTACCTTAAGGTCCAACTGCACAACTCTTATGTTGATGAACATTTACTTACACCAGTTAAATGAAACTGCTTGCATGAATAAGTGTTAACCAACATGAGTAAGGCTTGCACAATCTGGCCTTTACTGATTAATGACTAACATAATTGAATGAAAAGGTTCAAATGGCACAGTCTACATTTAATATTAATAAACATAATATGCAAATTTCAGTGTTTTTAAATTTCAGTAGAAAACCTGACGACTGAGTAAAGGTTATAAAAACTAGGCATTTTTAGTCTTGAGAAAAGAAGACTGAGGGGGGACCTAGTAACAGTCTTCTAATATGTTAAGGGCTGTTATAAAGAAGATGGTGATCAACTGTTCTCCATGTCCACTGAAGGCAGTACGAGAAGTAATAGACTTAATCTGCAGCACAGGAGACTTAGGAATCAGGACAAACTTTCTAACTATAAGGATACTTAGGGACTGGAAAAGGTTACCAAGGGAGGTTGTGGAATCCCCATCATTGGAGATTTTTAAGAACAGGTTAAACAAGCAACTACTAGGGATGGTCTAGGTATACTTTGTCCTGCCTCAGCATGGGGGGATTAGACCTCTCAAGGTCCCTTCCAGCCCTACATTTCGATGAGTTTAATATTAATAAACAGAATACGCAAATTTCAGTGCATCCTCCCTTGGACATTCTCCCATCCTTGTATTATCTTTGGTGAGGTTAACAGGTCACCACTGTTTCCCATCTGAGATGGGATTCAGTGCTGCACCTCTTATAGCTGCAGCACAGAACTTGCAGACAGCAGGGAGAGAGTCCAAACTACCTTTAAGATACCTTTTGCCCTCTTGCTCCTGGGCTGTGTTGGGGACTGAAGTGGCCCCAGGTGTAACTTGGACAGCCTCAGGGACCTGTCTGAGTTATGGTAACCTCCCTGGGTTGCCTTATGATCTGTAATATGCCTGGAATATCTGCAACATACTCCCAACTCACCCCTCCTACCCCAGCTACACCCGATATGCCAGGGCTTAAAAGGGGGTCTTCAAAGGGAAGTCTTTCGGCTGTCTTCCACAGTACCTATGTCGCAGGAATTCTCCCTCAGCTAGAACTGGCAAGTTTAGGGCCCCTTTATACAGCTCCGGCCCTTTTACCAGATGTAAAGAGGCCAGAGCAGGGTGTAAGCGGCTCACCCCTTGTGTCTTTTTGGATTTTAGGATTGCTCTGCCTTCTAGTGTCTTTTGGGAGGAATATCCCATTCACTCTACATATGCCTGGAGAAACAAGGCAAAATGGTTTCTGTGGACAATCTTGAATATATCAAGTAGACTCTGCCAATCAGGAAACCTGAAAAAATGTCATTGTAATTCAATATCTGAAACTGCACCACAAAAAAGTTGCACTGAAAATTTCAAGGGCTTTCAGACAGTGAAAAGAATGTTTTACTCAACTTTGGCAATATTTTTGCTGACAAGAAAAGTTGTTCATGAGTTGTCAAATTCACATCAGATGTGTGTGTCTACTAGGTATTTAAATCTAGTGATGAATGTGATGTTTACTGTGAAGGAAACTCCGTGCCTAAAGGAGAACTTCAAATATGACTAAAAGTGAAATAATCATGATTTGACTTAACACTTAACTAACTTTAAACTTTTTTTTAAAATGCCTAATTCTCCTAGTTGCGGCATCTCATTCCTATTCTGCTGTGATGATCCTGAACGCATAATTATGTGACATCAAGACTGCCATTATATCCCTGCAGAAGCCCAGGTTAGTATTTTTAGATACTTACAAGTTTTTGAGAAGCATTACTTATTAATTTAATTATTTGTTATTTTGTAGGGGCTAAGAAATATCCTATCCCTCTTGCTTACTTGGGGCATTCACGACACCAAATCATGATTATTTCATTATCAGTTCAGGTTGTATGGGAATGGTAGGGAATGGGGCCTTCTTTGGTATGATTTTTCATATTATATCTTAATAAAAAGCCTTTTGAAAACATATGCATTATACTACAAGAAATCCATTTACTAGAGCAGGTATGGCCTGATGCCATAACTTTCTCTAGTAGAGTCTTCATATCTATGACATCTCAGACCATTGCTCGCTGGAGTCGCGATAACTGAGAGCTGACCAGTGTGACTTGTGGGAAACCTGACTTTTTTTCTGAAAGGTTAATTTAAAATAAACTAAGCACCAAATGCCCCTCTATCACTGTTATTTCAGGCATTTAAAAACACTTTAACTGCAAATATTTTGCCAGAAATTATCTGTAAGGATTACTGGATTGCATAGCATGCTCACACAAAACTGATTCTCCTCTCCACTAGTGTAATTAGAACTAATTCCACTGAAGTAAACAGAAGCTGCACTATATATCTGAGGGCAGAATCAAGCCCTACATTATAAGGCATTCTCCCAGCTCCTCTTCTATCCAACATTGTTTCTCTTGTGCAACACATTACATTTTATTTTCACTGAAATCCCCCACGGCACTTATAGTAATTACTTGCATTCATTGCATTCTTATCAGTATATTCAAATTATTATACTGTCCAGTTGCCTGCTCAGCTGGATAATGTTAGGTAGACTATGATACTATAAAATTTACAAACCACATGTTGTTTAGTGCTTTTGGCTGCAACAAAATTCTGGTTTGCATTAAATGTAGACAGGCAAGTTGATGATCTAGATTTGATGAAGTCAGTAGTGGAAAAGACATCCCTACAGAGGTGTTACATTTAACATCTGGATGCTGTTCTTCACCAATGAAATTAATGAACTGGGAAGGACTCTAAACTGGTTTATTATCATCTGAGGCAACTCCTGACTATTTTAGGTTTTTATTAGCTACATTCCTGCACTGGTTATTTTACAAATGTTGGCATGAATTTTAATTTCCAACATGAGTGTAATTTTCTAAGGCATGCAATGCCTTATTGTATAATATTGTCTACTTAAATAGGAGAGTAAATTATTTACGAAGACCTTCAAGACCTACAATTTACCATCTCTTGGTGGGACTCCAACTACAAATATATTACTAGGTGGTGTGCTGAAGGGTATTAGTGGCTTCATGGGTCCAGATACACAAATGGGAGCTAGGTGTTGGACAAAGTGTCACAATACCTAAGTTTTAGGCACCTATAAAATAACAGAAAGAGCACTGCAATCCACAAAGACTGAGTAGGCACCCACGCTCCCTATACAATGAATGGGGAGAGATAGGCTCCTTAGAATGCAATCCACTAAGCCAGCACACTAGGCAGGGAGCTGCCCTAAGCTAGTCAATAGGCGATGCTGGTGAGAGGGGTATGATAAGCCCCACCCATCTCATGGAGTTTGGTGCCTAAGTCTGGGTTCCAGGGAGGCATCTATCTCTGTGTGTGATTCATGAACCAGGAAAAGATAGGCATTTGGCTGCCTAAATTGTGCCTGGGGCCCAATCAGAGGCTATCTAACTTCACATGCTGCTACTACTGACTACCCTATGGAATATGCTAATATTGGTTTCCCTCAGTCTCTCCTGTTGAAGTTTTTTCCAATTTAATTAAATAATTGAATAACTAAATATTAATTGGGTCAGAGAGAGTTAGAATGACACTCTAGCCCAGGGGTTAGGGCACTCACCTTAGAGGTGGCAAATTGTTGTTCAAATCCCTTCCCATCAGGCAGAGAGATTTGCATCAGGGGTCTCCCACTTCCCAGGTGATTAACCTAACCACTGGGCTAAAGATTAGAAAGGATGACTCTCCCCTGTTTTGGGTGGAGTTAGGTGGCCTCAGTGCATGCCTATTGGAGAGGGTCCCACACACAAGTTAAGCAGAGAACACTGATCTTTCCCCTGGTTCATGAATCACTCTGGGGCCTAGGTGGGCGATCGGGGTCTGGGCACCTAGAGGGAGATAGCAGTGCATGTGCTCAGAGGTAGAAACACCGGCACCAAGGAATTTTTACTGCAAAGGTGCAGAGCCACTTTAAGCACCTATGGGGTTAGGCGGCAGCTGCGCAGCAATTTTATGGATTGCAGTCATGCCTAAAAATGGGACTTAGTCCCCTACGTACCTTTGTACTTCCCACCCATATAAGCATATGCTATTGAGAACTGAGGACAACCCATTCTGTCAGGCCCAGAACATCTGTTATATATAACAAATGCCACAAGTCTACCTAAAAGTGAGTTAAAGTCAATATGGAAAATGCTGATTAAAGAAAAACAAAATCTATCATTTATATGTGCTAGTTTGGGGGTCTAGAATGAGGCCCAGTTATGCTCCCATTGGAGTCAATGGAAACTGAACTGGGTCCTCAGTTCTCAGGGCAGGGATTATCTTTTTGTCAGGTGTTTGTACAGGGCATAGCAGTGTGTGGTCCTGGCCTATGATTCGGATCTCTAGACACTATGGTAGTTCAAATAATAAATAATAATGGAGTGTTACAGCTACAAAAATGCCAGGCAATGGAGAACTGGGACCAAAAGTCTCCATCCAGTCAAACTAATTGCATACTCACTAGTAAAACTCAGTGGGGGTGGGGGTGGGGGTTGGTTGGCTAGCTCCCAGTACCAAAAGAAAGGGGACTGAGACTGACAATCCCCAGGAACAATGGGGAGAGGCCAATGCTCCAGGTCAGTCTGATTGACAGGGCGGGCAGGCTAATGAGGGAGTCAGGAGGCCAGGGGGGCTGGAATTGCCTGGGTCAGATAGAGTGGGACCGAGCTAAGGAGAGAGCAGGGGCGCAAGCTCAGCTGGAGAGAAGAGCTGTGCCAGCCAGAGGGGCCAGAAAAGCAGCCCAGGAAGCAGGTCACAGCTGGAAGCAGAGTCACAAACGCAGCCCACAGAGCAGACCTGTCCTGGGAGGAGAGCTGCAGCAACCAAAGCCAGAGGGGCCAGCCCGGCCAGAGAAACAGCCCAGGGAGCTGGAGGCAGAGCAGCAGCAGCAGTGTTAAGGCAGAGTGGAACTGGGGCTGGAGCAGTCCGGAGCCGAGTGCGGTGTGCAGCTGGAGAGAGCGAGGGGGACCCAGGGCAGCAGGCCCAGTGCAGGGAGATGCCTCCAGCCAAGAGGCCATGCAGGCCAAACGTGGAGGGGGTCATAACCCTGACGGGGCAGGGGCGACACTGGGAAGAAGGATCCTGCAACCTAGAGCTTGAGGGCTCTTATTTTCCTTATTTTTAAAAATTGGTTGCTGTTTAATAAATTGTATTTGCTTTGAACTGTATGTAATGATCAGTGGGTCAGGGAAGTGTCCAGTGCGGAGAGAGCACCCCGGAGTGGGGACACCCTAGCCCCTGCCCTAAGTGACAACAAAAAGGTTGGGGGGTCGAGCCCCCCCAGGAATCCTGGGTCCAGCCTTGTTTGTGTTATGAGGACTCTGCCACACAGGAGAGTGGAAGGGGAGCCCTTGAGGTCAGGCAGGCCTCTCGGTAAAGGAAGTGGGAGCGAGGACTCAGATCCTTATACTAGCCCACTTCACTGGGGTAGTGTATAAGCCAGGAAAGTTCCCCACAATAGCGGGACTATTCCCTTGCTTACATAAGGGCTAGATAATGCAACCATTACTCATGTTGGAAACACTTCCATGGGTTTTCCCATGAAATTCAGTGAGACTATTTGGCTGAGTGGTCACCAACAAGAGTATGGGTTGCACAATTTAGCCCTATATAGATATAAAATACGTAGATCATAATATGACCCTTCTCCTAGATGTCATCTGCAGCAACAATGTCTGGATTCAAATAGCTAGGGATGTCTCTTAAAACTAACCAAACACTACAACCTCAAGCCCTCAATCAGAATTTCTGGGATCACTACGTACTTTCCTCTGGTGTCCTTAATAGGCAATAATCCTCCGCTTGCAGGCAGTGAATCTGTGTATTAAATATTTAAAACCTTATTTGGGGAAAAGGAAACAGCATCAATTAGGGAAAACCCAACAACAATATATCAATAATAAAACACTTTCCCATGGCAGTAGTCCATTAATTCTGTTCCCCGCCTGCTGGTGTCAGCATCCAATAGGCAAATGTCCCTTTACCACATCACTTCTCCATCCACTAAACCCCACTTTCTGTTTGGTGTAAGTGGGTAGCGTGGCTCCAGAGTCCTGAGGTGCACTTGATCAGGTCTGTCCCTAGTCCCTCAGGTCTGCCTGGTTGTGTCCTGAGACTCAGTCATCTAACCCAGCTATAGTAGTTTCAGCTTTATTCAGTAGCTGGATAGGAGGGGCCATATTGGAGTTCATTCAGCTCCATCCTCCCTGGGCCTCAAGGAAGGGGGTTCAACCTCTGAAAGCCACAGAATTCCTTTACTACATCCTATGTACCTCATGGCCACTGGCTTCCATGATTCCATCTTATTCCCATGAACTACCCTATTGCCTGCTGCCCCAGTCCCTCCCTCAGGGAGAGGAGAAAGTGGTAAAATAGCTCCGATTTTTAGGGAGGGTATGATACCAAAGAGAGCAGCTGTCCGCTATCTGCTTCCTCTAATCCTTTGCTCCATCTCACTTGCAAAACCCAGGCTTTTGCATATGTGGGAAAGGGGCGGGGGAATGATACTGTGGAGATGAAATTCTTCATTTCTGTACACTTCCACCCCAAATTTTATAACAAATCCCTGTCTCAAGGGGAATGATCTGTCCTATTGTCAAAATTTGGGCCACTGTGATGAACAATACAAACATGCTGTGATTTTTAGCTCAAAAGGAGTAAGTTAAAAGTGATTGAATCAGAATAACTCTTCTTAAATTAGTAGATATGTACAAAGGAACTGGGTTATTTTACAAAAGCTCATCTGCAAGTTCGTACACATCACTTTTGCAAACCTTCAAATAGATAACCTAGTGACCCAAATCCCCCTGATTTTATTTCATGGCCATCATTCCTCCATCCATTTTAATCTACTTTAAGGATCACTGTTGTAGCATTAGTCACCCCCTTCATTCTTGGAAATGAGTAAATTGTGCAGCTGCTCCCAAAAGTCTCTGGTTTGAGAAATGAGACTGACACTAGGTCTCTCACATGGCAGTGCAAAAGCCACAGTAGACCATAGTTTATTTTGATATGTAATAACACTAATAAATAGCAGAGCTAGTAAAAAGTTGTTCATTTTTTTAATGGAAAATAGCTTGGGGAAGAGGGTGGTTGGGGGAAGGTGCCAGAAGTGAACCAAAACTGAGCATGGAAAGCACATGTGGCTGGAAGAGTTGGGAGCTGATTGGGGTGGGAAGAGCAGGGCAGGAAGCAGATTCTTGTGGTGAAGGAGGGAGAATGAGGAGAGATGCATCTTCCCTTTATTCTGCTAATTATACATTTGAGATTTAAGACTTCTGGCCCAGGCAGCTGTTTCCTGCTGCTGGTTAACCAAACCATTTTTCTTCAAATTTGGCTTCATTTTCTTTGCTGAGTGAGGACTTAAATCATACCAAGTTTGAAATGTTATGTTCAGACAGTTTGAGAGTTTAAGATATTTTAATGGAGAATAATTTCATTTACAAATGAAATTTTTTCAACCATAATTTGATACCAAATAAACTCAAACTTAAAAAAACAAACAAGCACACTTCAGTTGAAGTCAGTTGTGGACATTTTCACAGAGGGGATTTTTTTAGAGTGTGAAAATCAGAAGGAACTACAAGTTTCTCATCTTTAACTATACAATACTGCTCACTATTCCCAAGAGAGAACGTGACATCTTCTTCAGTAACAGTGGTTCTTTGAGCTGTGTTGTCCATATCGATTCTGCTTCTAGTGCGTGTGCACCCCATGTGCAGGAGCCCAGGTTCTTTTGGGCAAGCTCAGCTGGCTGGGCCCATGCCCTTGCACCCCATCTGTCCTCCCCTGCACCCAAGGGCCTAAAAGGCAGAGTGGGCCCAGTATGGCTGCAACGGGGTGAGGGCACTGTGATGGCAAGGAAACAGGGGGAGTGCAGTCCAGGGACCGTGAACCACAGTTACTGCTTAGGGTTGCCACCTTTCTAATGGCTAGTAACCGGATCCCAAGGCCCCAACCCTGCTCTGCCTCTTTCCCCCAAGGCCCATCCCTGTTGCTCATACCTCTTCCCCCTCCACTTTCTGAATCATCTAGATATCCCTTCACCCCTCTGCCCCCCAGGGGTCCCTCTGCTCCAGGGCTGGGGCTGGAGCTGTTTCTGCTTGACAAGGAGCCTACCTGCAGGTAGGAGGCAGCCCTGGCTGAGCAGGGACTGGAATGGGTTAATGACCCGGCATCTCCCCCAGCCATGTGGTAACCCAACTTTTGGTGTCCATTCAGTGCATGTGACCAGACACAGCCAGGTCCCCTTTTTGGGCACCGGGCAATCCTAAATGGCAGCTGGACCCAGAACCCCCAAAACGAACTGTCTGGGTAAAAAAGGGTTACAAAGTAGCAGGCGTGTTAGTCTGTATCCACAAAAAGAACAGGAGTACTTGTGGCATCTTAGAGACTAACAAATTTATTTCAGCATAAGCTTTCGTGGGCTGCAACTCACTTCTTCAGATGCATAGAGTGGAACACACAGACAGAAGATATTTATACATACAGAGAACATGAAAAGGTGGAAGTACACATACCAATTGTAAGAGGCCAATCAATTGAGATGAGCTATCAGTAGCAGCAGAAGAAAAAACTTTGAAGTGATAATCAAGATGACCCATAAAAGGTGTGAGGAGAACTTAACATGGGGGGAAAAAATTCAATTAGTGTAATGACCCAACCATTCCCAGTCTCTGTTTAGGCCTAAGTTAATTGTGTCTAATTTGCATATTAATTCGAGTTCAGCAGTCTCTCTTTGGAGTCTGTTTTTGAAGTTTTTTTGTTGCAAAACTGACACCTTTAAGTCTGTCACTGAGTGATCAGAGGCCAACGACAGTCTCTACGCAAAAGAATAAATGGACACAAATCTGACATCAGGAATCATAAGATTCAAAAACCAGTGGGAGAACACTTCAACCTCTCTAATCACTCAGTGACAGACTTGAAGGTGTCAGTTTTGCAACAAAAAACCCTCAAAAACAGACTGCAAAGAGAGACTGCTGAACTCGAATTAATATGCAAATTAGACACAATTAACTTAGGTCTAAACAGAGACTGGGAATGGTTGGGTCGTTACACTAATTGAATTTTTTTCCCCCCATGTCAAGTTCTCCTCACACCTTCTATGGGTCATCTTAATTATCACTTCAAAGTTTTTTCTTCTGCTGCTACTGATAGCTCATCTCAATTGATTGGCCTCTTACAGTTGGTATGTGTACTTCCACCTTTTCATGTTCTCTGTATGTATAAATATCTTCTGTCTGTGTGTTCCACTCTATTCATCTGAAGAAGTGAGCTGTAGCCCACGAAAGCTTAGGCTGAAATAAATTTGTTAGTCTCTA
This sequence comes from Emys orbicularis, assembly GCF_028017835.1. NCBI lineage: Eukaryota > Metazoa > Chordata > Testudines > Emydidae > Emys > Emys orbicularis. The sequence continues at coordinate 25,182,740 of NC_088683.1, read as the reverse complement.
AGGTGACACAAGTACTCCTGTTCTGTCTGGGTAAAAAGCAACAAAGAGTTACAGATCCAGACTAACACGGCTACCCCTCTGATACTTGTCTGGGTGAAACCCAGACGGGTGGCGTGGCAGCCGCATGCAGGGTAAGTCAGTGCTGGGGCCAGCCACTCCTCTGGCCAACTCCTGCCATGGAGAGAAGTTGACTTCTCTCATCATGGCAAAAGTTCCACCCCCCTGGCGAATTTGAGCCCTGATTGGCTGCCTACCCCACTTGTTCCCCCCCCCCCTTCTAGGGCAGAATAACCAATTGGAGCTGCTGAAGCCAAAGCTCCCCATCCCCTCCTGTCAGGAGCCCACGCTCTTCTCACAGGAGAGAAGGGGAGCTACAGGCCCCTCCCTCCTCTCCTTCTGTTAGCAAGGGAGCGACAGGGCGGTTCCTCGCTCCCTTTTAAAAGAGTTTTGATCCCTGGGGGTTACTGGAGGGCTCTTCCACCCTTCCCCCACTGCAGGGAGCTCGGTCGGGGTTGAGTGATGCGCTCCCCTGGCCGGCATAGCCACAGTGAACGGGTGGACGGGGCTTACTTTCCCCAGTCAACTGGGGGACTCCCCCGCTCCTGTTGGTACAGTCTTGAATGGGTGACTCCTCCTTTCAGTAAGGCTGGTAGAGTCCAGTACTGCAACCGTTGAAATTCAAAAACCCCTCAACGGTTCTCTTCTGTTCTCTCCATTAACAGAATTTTTATTAAAAACTGTCGGCCCGGTGACGTCACGCAGACGCAGAGTGGATTGGGAGCGGTGGTGTGCCCCTTCCCCATTTTTCATCCGGGTTTCCTACCCCCCTTCTTTTCCATTCCCCCCGTTTCCCCGCGGGCTTTTTTTAACCCGAGCTGTCCGGCGCACGCGCACTGCCTTCCCCCCGACCTCGAGCGAGAAAGACTGTACGCGAGCGAGCGGCTCGCGCTCCCCCACGCGAGGTGTTGTTTGGAGTGCGCGCGCGCTGCTGAGGAGAGCGAGAGACAGGCGGCGCCTTGGGAGCTGGGGCTGGGCAGCATCACTGAGCTGAGGGAGCTCAGGAAGAGGAGGAGGAGGGCGGCAGCAGCGGCTCCCTGCTCTCGGGGACCGTTGGCTCCACTCACCCCCGGACAGAAACGGCTGAAAAGAAACGACCTTGTCTGTGTAGCGTGTCCCCCCGGTGCGCGTGTGTGGGGTGAGCTCTGTCACCCGGACGCCTAGACGGGGGGTTTTCTGGGGGGGGGGGATCCTTAACCACCTACCGCCCGCAAGATGGGCTGCACGCTGAGCGCGGAGGACAAGGCGGCGGTGGAGCGGAGTAAGATGATCGACAGGAACCTGCGGGAGGATGGCGAGAAGGCGGCCAGGGAGGTCAAGCTGCTTCTCCTAGGTAAGGGACGGGGCTGCTGCCTTTCCCGGCCCGTGGGCCCGGTGCCCCCCGGTCCGCTGCTCTGTGCCTGCCGGGCCTGGGCTCCTCGGGGCAGGGATCCTGCTTCGCCTGTGCGCTGGTGGCAGCCGGTAACTCCCTCCCCAGGGCCTGGCACGGTTCCGGGTAACACTCCTGCGCGCCCGCTGCCGAGGGCGAGACGTGGCGTGTGGCACCAGAGATGTTGTTGCCCTGTATGATGATCACTCGCGAACGGGACCGTGGATGCTCTTGTGGCCTCCATGCCTCTTACAAGTTCTCGGGGAGTGGGGATAGGGAAGGCAGTGTCCCCCCGTAGAGCGGCGCACTTGGCCTCTGCTGGCTTAGAAGAAGAATGTTTGGAAACTGTAATGATCAGTGTTGTAGACAGCACCTGTGGGTTGGGCGATTTTTACTTGAACATTTACGCCCTGTAGACATGCCCATTCATTTCACACGCGCCTTTTGAAACAGCAAACATTAAAGGGACACACAAAAAGGTACTGCTTTTACTCTCCAAATGCTCTGCTTCCACGAGGAACACTTATTTTGCCTACACTTTAAATATTTATTTTTAAATGACCTTTTGTGATTGGGGTTTTTTGCGATGTGTAATTCAATGAATCACTATATATTTGTCTCCTGCCACAAGTGTATGAATGCAGTAGTTTGTTAGTCCTTTCCATGATTATTTGGGGTGGGGTTTTTTGACATATTTTTAGCAGACTTATAAGTGTCTGGGGAATGAGGGGATGTGTAAACCAGAAAGTTTTTAAGAGGTTTCAGAAAATCGGAAGTGAGCATTTTAAACCCTTCACTAAAGTAGATGTGGCATAATCCTTTGTTATAAGCAGAAGATACTTTTAAAAGTAACCCACAAATGAGGGAAGTGAGATTTGCACTACACTATTATTGTGAGGTATTTTCTATTATATATTTTAAAAGTACAAACTGAACAGGAATGTATTAACTCAAATATACAAACTCAATGAACTGCATGGTTTTTCTGACTTTTAGGAGCTGCGCTAGTAGTTGATGGTAATTTCAAAAAGAAAAGTTTTCTGATTTTTTCCAGGAAATGTTGACTGCCAGAATACTACTCTGATATATTTTTTGCACAGGAAACAATTATTCTTCTTTTCTATTCTAACTTCTAAAATGGCACATTGGATATCTATTGCACAGGAAACTTAAGTTCTCTCCTGCATAGATGTAGAGGTGAAACAAACCTTGTATGGAGAAAAACAAATGTAGTCCTACATTGCATTCATGCACTTGACATTTTTCTTATGAAGGAAACAACTGATTTTTTTTTTTTTTCAGTGTCAGGCCTGTTTGGTTAGTGCAGAGCTTCCTCAGCCATTGATTGTTGCATGAAAGGTTAAAAGTATGTGGGGTCAGTGTTAAAAGTGTAGACATATTAGTGTTTCTGTTCTTGAAGGTGATAGAAACTGATCGTTTTATTATTATGGTAGTGCCTACAAGCTCCAACTGAAATTTTTTTTTAAGCATTTCACTATTTTCTGTGGAGTTTTTAACTTGTGCAGTTATAGTATGCACAAACATTTGCATGACATCCATAGAAGCACTTTGAACATACCCTTTAAAAAGCATGATTTTTAAATAATTGTATTTTCACTTTTATATTTCACAAATAATGTCCTCTCAGCAACTGTTTCTCCTTAATTAAAAGTTTCACAAATTCAGCGTTTGTAATATAGGAAAATACATATTCTTCTGTACAGTTTTCATGCAGTCCCAGTGTATATAGCTAATCTGCTCATACCAATACATTTTGAGAATAGCATAACCCAGGAGTTGAAAGCTTGCTTCAATTAAAATGGGCTGTGAAAACCAGAGGGTTAATTTTTATTGGGTCTGGATCCTAAAGTTCTTACGCAGGAAGAACCCATTGAAAATAATTGGACTAAGATTTTACATAATTAAGGACTACATGAACAGGCCCATAATTCAGGGAATACCTCTTGACCTATTTGTGTGGCTCGCCATCTGTCCTGCACCAAAGCTGGTTTATTTCTCCTGGTGTTTTTTCTTGCTAGATAAGAATGGCCATACTGGGTTAGACCAAAGGTCCATCTAGCCCAGTATCCTGTCTTCTGACAGTGGCCAATGATAGGTGCCCCAGAGGGAATTAACAGATCAGGTAATCATCAAGTGATCCATCTCCTGTCGCCCATACCCAGCTTCTGGCAAACAGAGGCTAGGGACAAAATTACTCTAGAGCAGTGGTTCCCAAACTTTTTGGCGTCATGCCCCCTTTTTAATTTTCGAGAACCCCTCACGCCCCCCACCTCTCCTTTACCATCATCCAACCCCCCCTGCTCCTTGTCCCCTAACCGACCCCTCCCGGGACCCCCCTCGATCCATCCCACCCCCCCGCTCCCTGTCTCATGACTGCCCCAACCCCTATCCACCTCCACCCCCTGACAGGCTCCCTGGGACTCCCATGCCTATCCAACCCTCCCCCCCCCCCCCGCTCCCTGTCTCCTGACCATCCCCCCAGAACCTCCACCCCATCCAACCGCTCCCTGTCCCCTGACTGCCCTCTGGGACCTCCTGCCCCTCTCCCCCACCCCCTTACCAGGCTGCTCATAGCAGCAGGACTGGTTTATTGGAAAGCCTGGGAGGTGGGCGGGCGCAAGCCGCGCTGCCCGCGCGGTGGCATAGCTACAGGAGAAGGGCTGGGGGCTAGCCTCCCCGGCCGGGAGCTCAAGGGCCAGGCAGCCTCATGCCCCTCTTGGAATTTCTTCACGCCCCCCAGTTTGGGAACCAATGCTCTAGAATCTACAAAAACTATTTTTATTTTAGTACCCTGACTTTAAGTGTTTCTTGTGGTTCTTGTGCTAACACATATTCAAATGCTAGGTGTTATACATATTGAAAATATTAGTATTTCTAGCTTTTTTTCATTGTATGTTTTATTAAGGGCTTGTATAAGAGCAGTAATTGTACCGGTGAAACTAAAGGTTTGATGTTAAACTGATTTAGGGTAACTTTTTGTGTGGACTGTCTCTCATTGGGTTTGATCCTGATTTATCTTCCCAATGTTAAATAACAATTGAGTTTAAATGTTGTCTAAACAAAAAGTTGCACTGGTTTAGCTAAATCAGTTTAACATCACACTTTTAGTCAAGCCAGTGCAACTAAGCTAGGCCTTAGAAAGTGGTCCCCAAACTTTTTATGTTGTGCCCCACCCCTTACCTGTAATGGAATCTGTCCACGCCCTGGGGAGCTGGGAGGGAAGCTGCTGCTAGGTCAGGGCTGGAGTTGAGGCTGGGAGCAGAGCTGGGACTTGGAGTAGGGCCGTGCTGTGGTTGGGGGCCGGTCTGGGAGCGGAGTGGGGTTGGGTGGTGCTCAGGGCCTTGCTGTGCCCTAAGGGGGCATGCCCCGCACTTTGGAGACCGCTGCCTGAGGCCAGGTCTACACTACCGCGGTAGTTCGACGGCTGGCAATCGAAGTTCCGGGTTCGATTTATCGCGTCTGGTCTGGACGCGATAAATCGATCCCGGAAGCGCTCGCCGTCGACTCCGGTACTCCAGCTCGGCGAGAGGAGTACCGCGGAGTCGACGGGGAGCCTGCCTGCCGCGTGTGGACCGCGTCTGAACCGCGGTAAGTTCGAACTAAGGTATGTCGACTTCAGCTACGTTATTCACGTAGCTGAAGTTGCGTACCTTAGTTCGAATTTGGGGGTTAGTGTAGACCAGGCCTTAGAGACTGTAGGTTGTGGTGATTTATTCTTGATTTTTTTTTTATCTTTTTGAGTCAAAATATCCCACATTCTTAGGGGTGATCTTCTAACAATCAGAGATCTTTAGGGTATACAATCTCTCTGGTGTATATTTTGTAAAATTTATTACTGAATTGTAGTAAATAAAGCTGGCAAATGCCCATTGTTTTCTTGAGGAAACTTCAAAATTAAAAATTACTATGAATTTTTTTGTTTTTCATACAAGAGGTAAAAAAGATTCAGTTTCTGACAATTGAAAACTTCTAACAGTTTTTGTTGTTGTCTACTTTTTGGTTGAAAAAACAGACGTTCACTTTGATCAAAAAACTTTTTTCAATAAAAAAAGCCTAGTGAATCAGCATAGAGCGGCTACATGGGATACTTTACAGCAGTGCAACTTAGGTCTCTAGTGTAGACATAACCTAAGTGTTCTTCCAAACTTTCTAATCTTCAGAACTTTATAGGATTTTTTTTTTAAAAAGTGTCTGACAGAAGCGTATGAAGTTGTTGTTTAGCAGGGTTGGATGTTAACTTTAGTACACTTTTAACTTTCTTTTAACCTTAATTTAAGTTACTTTATCTTACTGTTGGAGTGACAAGGTGTGTGAGATAATATATTTTATTGAACCAACTTCTGTTGGTGAGAGACAGACTTCAAGCTTACACAGAGCTCTTCTTCAGGTCTGGGTTTAATGTTAATGTTACCTCACCCACCTTGTCTCTCTAATCTCTTGGGACCAACACAGCTGGGGCAAAACTGTATACAGTCTTAATGTTTAGCACACAGTGGTGTAACGGCTTTCCATCAGAAGAGTGTAGAGAACTTAATTGATAGCCTGGAGACCCGATGTTGTCATCAAGAAAGTTTTGTCCCTGGACTTTTCAGTATTTACCGTAAGGCTTTGTTTAGACTAACCTTATTACAACAAGACCAAAGATATCAGTTGGCCCTGTGTTGAACTGTGACCAGGAATAAGCACTTGTGGTGGTGGGGAACAGTAAATGAGATCAAGTCAGAAATGTAGACAAGTGTTGAATAATGTAAGGTCTTGAAAGTGAGGACAAGAATTTTGAATTTATTACACAGGCAAATCGGAAGTCAGTGAAATGACTCAAAATAAGGGTGACATGGTTGAGCTGAAAAATAATTAGGGCATGGACAAGCAATTTGGCTAGTGGGACAGAGGAAAATAATTTTTTTTCATGCTGAGACAGTCTTGTGCCTCAGGAATCTGTGTTCTTGACACAAGAAGATTTGGACTCAGCTCTTTGTCTCTGAGGTGCAAAGAGACATCTTGTGCCTCTCACCCATTGATTGGGGTTGGGATGGTGTGTGAAGTTTCCTGGGGAGGAAAAGGAAGAAGCAGCTTATTTCCATGTCTTCTCCTTCCCAAGCTTGCTGTCTCTTGTCCCAAACCCAGTTGCTATGTAGCTCTGGGCATGGAAAGTGGGATGCCAGAGGTGGTGGGTTTATCTGCAAAATCTCTGGAGGCACTGCTTCCCTGAGGTTGAGTGCTGTGTAAGTGGTGGAGAGAAGCATCTCAATCAGCATGCTGTTTCCCAACACACAAAATGATATAAAAACCATCCTGTGATCCCGCTTCCACATCTCTACAATCACAAAGGATTATGGGTATGGTCAGTTGTGAGTCAATTTTGGCCATTTCTCTGGGTCATAGACCCAGTATGATTGAGAACCATTGACTCAACATAGCAGTGATATTTTTACCATACTTGTATAAAGTCAGATCTATTAATAGCCAATATTGATATTGCTTCTAATAGGAAAAGCACATCTTTACATGTCTGTTGCATTTATTTTAGTTTAGCTGTTATGGTTTAAAGTATTCGTCCTCTTAGAACTTAATACTGTTCCTTACAATTCTGCCATCTAATCAGTTGATTGGCTTATCAGGCTTAAAAATGAACAGAAGATGCTTCTCAGAACCATAGCACAGTGTTAACTGTGGTGGGAAAACAGATTGCTTTTCTCCCCTAGATTCAGGGGTAACTGACAGGACATTAGAAATTCCAGTTATTTGGAAGCTGCAATCTGTCGGTGCTGATGTTATACAAGTACAATCTTTTTCCTTAAAAAAGGGATATTGAAATAAGATAATAAGGTGTTAATGGGAAAAATGTGAGCTACCTGCCTTTTATAAAGATGATATTTTCAAGGAATTTTACTAGCAAATATTGCAGTTCACTGGAATAATAGATGGATTTTTGAAGTCAAATGGTAGTGTGTAATAATCCTGTTTTATATAATTTTTAAAGACACATGTATTGTACTTGACATCAATATACCTAGCAAAGGCACCTAATTAAATATTTAGTAGGAGCTTACAGGAACTAGGCAACAGAAAAACAGTGAAAAAAATCTCTGCAATCAGCTCTAAACGGGCTGCCTTTATAGAAGCATGCAGTACGCAGTAATGAAGATATTTCATGTTGGAACTGTTGAAATGTGCTTATCATTGGTGAAACAATGATTAAGAAAAGTGTCTATTTTTTTTGTTTTTGTTTTAAACCTCCATGGGGTTGTGTGTGATGTAGCTATTGGAAATCTAATGGCTAAATGTAGACTTAAAATGGAATATTCTTAGGCCCTTGTCCTACATACACTTAGCACATGATTAACTTTTTTCACATGGATAACTCCATTGGAGTCATTGGGGCTGCTCACATGAGTAAAGTTAAGTACTTACTTACATAAGAGCTTGCAGGAGCTTTCTGAACCGTTAACTAATTTTTCTTCCTTGTTAATAAACTATTGGTCCTTTAATGATAATGAGCTTTACAAACTCTTGTTTCAGATGAGATGCAGCTCTTAAATTTAACAGTTCTGAGATGTTTGTGTTTGAGAATCCAGTTTTGAAACTGAAATAACTTTTCTAGGATTCCTGCATTAGGCAAAATGGGACCCATAAACCACTTTGTTACTACTGGTGGAGCGGTACCCATGATAAATAACTGATCTTAACTTTTCTAGTGTCGACGAGGCCTTTGTTGTATGAGCCTGTTTGTGGTAACTGTCTTCCTATCACTATATGTTGCAATACTTTCACCAGAAGTGGTCTGAGTCGTAGGACGGAGGAGTTTTATGTAGAAGTGTTTTGCTGTCTTATAGAACAGGAAGTAAAATAGATATTAACACATGGATTGAAACATTTCTGATCTATGGTCAAAAAGCAGGACTTGTGTTGAGGAAGCGAGCCATTTTGAAAGCATTTGAATGATCCATGTTCCCCCCGTTTCCCTCCCCCCAGGATTTCTACATCTCAGTCTGCATCCACATTAGGAAAATTGGAACCCAGAAACATTTAGCATTAGAAAGTTGAGAAACTGGTCTTCTGAATATTGCTGATCATGCAAGTGACTATCTTAAATTTCCTCAAATGTCAGTTATGACAAGACTTTAGCAGCAAATAGTTTGTGAACTGCTGGAGATGAATGCTTCATTCTGGTTTTCAATTTCTAGTTATATTATTGTTTATGTTCACATAGAGTCCTATTGTGAATTTCTGCATAAACATGCAATAAAGAGAGTCTCTTTCTTAGTTTACAGTCTAGATAGCTCTACCACTTTTTAAGATAGCAGCTGTTAAAATTATATATGAATTTCTGTGACTGATAGCAAGATAGTAACTGAACGATGTACACAGTTTTAAGGTCTGAACTTAGGATCTGCTAGTACTAGAAACGCCCTACAGTAGCGAGAAGCTGGATATAAACAAGTCAATAGGATTAGGCATTTGTAGCTTTAATGGTTAATGAGATGTCTGATGCTAATAGTCACTGATGAATTCACCATTGCTTTCTTGCAACTAGTGATGGACTGAATATGAAGTCCCAAAGCTTGGACCAGTGTCCTCTTTATTCCCTGACGTTATATATTTATCTTAGAAGTGGATTTGTCAGCTATATGGTGGTTCACTTAGGGCTGGTCTACACTAAGGGTACGTCTTCACTTACATACGGGTCCGGATGTAAGCAATCGATTTTCTGAGTTCGATTTATCGCGTCTGGTTAAGACGCGATAAATCGATCCCGGATCGATCCCGGAAGTGCCCCGGATCGATCCCGGAAGTGCTCGCCTTCGACGCTGGTACTCCAGCTCGGCGAGCGGAGTACGCAGCATCGACGGGGGAGCCTTCCTGCCGCGTCTGGACCGCGGTAACTTCGGACTAAGGTACTTCGAATTCAGCTACGTTATTAACGTAGCTGAATTTGCGTACCTTAGTCCGAAGTGGGGGGGTTAGTGTAGACCAGCCCTAACCCCCCCACTTCGGACTAAGGTACGCAAATTCAGCTACGTTAATAACGTAGCTGAATTCGAAGTACCTTAGTCCGAAGTTACCGCGGTCCAGACGCGGCAGGAAGGCTCCCCCGTCGATGCTGCGTACTCCGCTCGCCGAGCTGGAGTACCAGCGTCGAAGGCGAGCACTTCCGGGATCGATCCGGGATCGATTTATCGCGTCTTAACCAGACGCGATAAATCGAACTCAGAAAATCGATTGCTTACATCCGGACCCGGATGTAAGTGAAGACGTACCCTTACTGATCCCTGACAAATCCAGTAAACTCATAGCAAAACCATTATTTGCTGCTAAAGCTCTTAAGGTCATTGCCTGGGATTCCCAACTAATATGATTTAACACCTCAGACCTTGTTAGTAGCGGTGGTGTTTTGCCTCTGCCCTGGATTCTACAATAGTTGAATTTTGTCTTTCTGTGCTGTTCAGTGGCGTTTTTGTGGGTGTGTCAAACTAGATTTAGCCTTAATAATATCCTCAGAAAACCAGCAAGTCACTTCTATTAAGGTATCTACCTTTATGGATTTAAACCAAAATTTTCACACTTGTGGGTGCCTGCTGGTTTTTGCATACTACAAACATAAATTTTAATGTGTTGAAGCCTTAATGAAGCCAACTGGTTAGCCATAGTGAAGGGGGGGGTAGGGGTATGGCTCTGTTTTTAAAGGAGAACCACTCCTCTGCAGAAGCAGGGGAGACTGATAGAGCAAATTATTTGAAACTGTTGGAGGACATGAACCTCTGCTCGGGTAATTTGAATCTTTGCTGTATTTCAAAGCTCTGTCAAGCAATTAAATATTTTATATTTAACCTGTTTAAAAATAAATTGGGAAAATAATTACAATCAGTGTTTTTTGTGATGTGTGTGTATAATTTATCACAAACATTCTTTTATGTGAAACATACATTCGCATGTGCAATCACATTTTGCATATATAACTTAGAACTTGAGTTTTGAAAATAGGGCCCTATATCAGAGTTCCTTAATAGTTTGCTTTGGAACATTGGTTAGAGTTTTAGGCTCGTACCTAAGCTCTTCATTCAAGAAGGTTAAAGATTAAAGGTTTGGCTACATTAGGGATTTTTGTACTGCTGGTACTATGCCAGTGCAACACATCCAGTGTTGATGCACTGCTCCGATGTAAAGCAGCGCCCTAGGGCAAGCCCGGTTTTCTTCTTCCAGGGCCTCAGCGTAGTCCCACTTGTAGGATATGGCTCCCCAGTTACCAGGCTGCGGAACTGCCTTGAAAAGCCATGTCAGTTGAAGGGTTCTTGAGGGATCTTTTGTGAGGGTGATGTTATTGCTCTTCTGTCTAAGGGAATGCACTGCAATCGCCTTAGAGTTCCTTCTCCCTGACTGCCAAATTGTGGTGATATGTAGAACTTTGACGTAGAAGTGAAGGTGGGCCAATATGGTGAATACACACAGCCCTTCTTTGAGCAACTGTTATTAATAAGTGACTTTTCTTCTTTGAGGGCCTCCCATAAGCGGTACTCCACCAAGATGATGGTGGGCTAGGAGTTTTTAGCTAAATATGGACAATAGCACCGCTCTCCTAAACTGGTCATTGTAGTGCCATGCTAAATCCAAGGAGTAGCAAGCATCTGGTGAAATGGTGAACTGAACTCCAAGTTTCTGCTTTGCTTATCTCCACCAGAGGAACCTGCCTAAGAGATGCCACTGATAATGTGGGAGCTCTTGGTGAGGTTTAAACCATGGATTACTGGTTTTAAAGATAAGATATACTGGTAATGTTCTATACATCTAATCCAGTGAGAGTCTGTTTCATAATGGATTATCCCTGACATCTCTCCCCATATGCTATAAACAATCTATTTGATTTTCTAAAGATTTTTTTTCCCCAAGTAAAAACAGAGAAGCTCTTTACATCTAGGAAATGGAGATGAGCTTCTTGAGTGGGAATGGAATCTGGGTAAGAACATGGGGAGGGAAATATATTGAGAGAGGTGGAAATCTGAATCCATTTGAGGTGTGAAGCTTGGATGGGGTCTCCTAGGAACCACAGTGTGAAGTGGAATGGGCTACAAAGTACTAACTCACTCACACTTCTAGAAAATGTAATTGGTATGAGCATGCCATTTTGATGTTAAGAGAAGTTTGTGCCAGAGGCTTATAATGAGAGGTCCATCAGCTTTGATAGGACAGTATTTAGGCCCTGTGAAACCATGGGCTCCCTAATAAAGGTAAACAATTTCACTGTGCCATTAAGGAATTTGAAGATTGTAGGATGAGAGACGACATAATTGTCATGAGCAGATATTGCTGCTATGTAGACCTTTAGGAAGGTTATGCCTTCAGACTTCAGTTGTAGAGGGTGAAAACATTAGTACTCTAGGACTGCAGAGACCCCAGCTCGAGATGGAGCAAGTCCTTCACCAGTGGCACAGATAGTAAACCGTTTCCTTTTTGAGGGGTGGAGGGGACAGACAACATTTTAGGGAGGAATCCTTCTTGGATTGTAAGAGGATGGCTTGAGAGGTTTCTGCCTCTGAGAGCAGACATGGTCAACATTAGTCAGCATATTATCCTCAACACTACAAACTGGAGTGTGTCTAGGCTGGGATGCAGAATCCTCCTTTTCTGTTGAGACAGGAGATCTGGGAACAAAAGCAGTGGATATGGTGGTTCTCTGGCCACCTGCAGGAGATCTGGATACCAGTGCAGACGAGGCCACAGTGGGGCTGTTAATATGAGTTTGTTCTGTCCATTCTTACGACTCTGACCATACATTTACCCTGGAATAAAAGACCTGTGGCTGACCCAATCTCGTGGGGTCCCAGAGCTTGGGCTCCAGTTCAAGCCCAAACATCTGCACAGCAATTTTTAGTCCCACAGCCCAAACCCCAGGAAGCCAGAGTCATCTGACCCAGGCCAATCGCAGGTATACGTTGAGTGTCAGGGGAATGAAAGGGAAGTCATATAGGAGATGATGACTCCAGTCCAGCAGAAAGTTCATCTGAAAGAGGTTTTGTTTCTATACACCTTTATGCAATACACTTAACACTTGGTGTTTTTGCTCAATCACAGACTTGTTACCAGGTGGCCCACTCTGCAAAATAGTACTGGTTTCATGGACCACTGATGCTGATCCTGAGACCTCCTGCTTAGTGAGTCTTACTTCATATTCTCTTCCCCAGAGAAGGGAAGTGAAGAGCTATGGAGTAAATTTGTTCTGGATGTGTCACAGCAGAAGTCTAGGCACTCCTTGTATTCAGCGGAGGTCAGGTTCTGGAGCAGAGGTAGACTTGCAGTTACACAGAACATTATACTTTCTGACAGACAATAGCTGGACTGGTGGTCAGTAGGAAATACTGATGCTAGGAATATTCCTTGTTTCAAATAAAAAAAATTACTTCTGGCTTGGCTTTGTCATATGGCTAACTATAGCTGTGCATTCCTATCCTTGTCTTCCCTTCTATTTCCTTTAATTTCTTAAAGCCACTTGTGTGTTTGTCGTAATCTGCTTCAGCAGGACTGCTTATATGAGGAAAGTTGCTAACATGTGAAACTGAGCAAGATCAGAGCATAGAACAATATGTTCTTTAGGGCCAGAGTGTTTTTTTTAATATGTATTTGCATAGCACCCAACATAATGGGTCTGGTGAGTGCTATTATAATGTTAATACTAATATTTCCTATATAAACAATTACTGTGTTCAGAGATTTTATTTGGTGTGGGTGCCAAGGGGGAAGTGAGGTGATCTTTGCATTTGCAAATGGGAGGGAAGGTGGCCAACTAGTCAGACTCTTAAGATATGGTGAACATATTGGAAAAAACTTGAAACCTGGGAAAATACTTCTCCCCAACCCATGGTCTGTTTGTTTGGGCTGTGTTTTGGGTCCAGGATTTGGCCCTTGGGTAATTTGCTACATTCTGCTTTTAGAGTGTCAGTAGATGTAGGAAGAAAAAATGCATCATTTTATATTTGGAATGTTCTTTTGAAACTGATGGGTAAGCACTTTATTTGACACAGTGATGTGTGAATGTGTTTAAGCCTTAATATGGAAAGAATTGGGGATGATCTGAAGATATCCTGTTAAATTTAACTTAAATTTCAGGTCAGGAATCCAGAGATAAATACGGGTTTAAAGGTTTGTCTTTTTAAGTTTGATAAAAGTGGAAATTATGGAGGGTGAATGCTATTCTTAGGGTTATTTTTAAATTCCAATTTTCTTGTGAAACATTGGACTACTTATAACGTACTCTTGTAGAAATAATGGTCTAAATGAAAAATCCTGAATTACCTTCTCTTACTTTTTCTTGCTTGCTCCAGGCCTGATGAATCTAGGTATAATAATCTAGGTATTCAAGTTCAATTTGACTACTTTAAACAAACCAAAACAAACTAACAGAGGCCTATTTGTGGTAAATCATTATATTCTACATACTTAAATGAATTGTTGCATAATTACCCTAGATGATAGGGGTGTAAATAAAATGCAAGTAACCTTAAGTAGTACGTATTCTTTGTAATCAGCTAAATGAGTTATTGTTGTGAGAGACTGACTCTAAGGATTTGTCTAGAGCAATAAAGACCTATCGAGGAAGAAATAAAGCAGCATTAATTCCTTAGTTTTCCAGAGTGCTTACCAAAAGTGAGAGTGCATTGAAAGTTTGGCATACACATGGTTTCTGTTTCTACCTAATATCTGAACACTGGCTGATTTCTAGATCTTGAATTATCTCAAATCTTCTGTCCAACAAATCAGTGTCATTATCACTTCAAATTCTGTCATGTTATTCTTGTGGCTTCTAATAGTGATGTTCTGATCTTTATTTCATGCTTCATTACTTCCTGGGTGAGTTACTGTAATATTTTATTTTCTGTAGTCTGTAGGTACTATGTAGACAACTTTCTTCTTAAGTCCTTCAAGCGTCTCTCAAATGATTGCATTTCAAGTAATTTGTAAATTCCAAAACAAAAAAAAGGTAAGAGCAGTTCAAGAGAAGACATAACATTAAAAACATCAACATGTTAAACAGGGTGGATTTGATTTAAATCACTAGTCGGGAAGACTCGATTTAATCATGGATTTCTACATAAAAGTACATTCTTGTTGGTTGTTATAACCTTAATACATATGCTTCACAACTCAGAGATAGATGTAGGTTTCATTTTTAGAAGGTACACACTATACATTTTTAAAGTGATTTATTTTGAAAACTTTTCAGATTAGTTTTACAGCTATATCAGAAAATGAATGATTGGTTATTTCATTTACCAAAGGTAATTGAAGTGCAGATATTTATGAAGTCTTTGGGAGGTGAACTATCTCCAATTCAATAGGATAATCATTAATATTTGGAGGATTTTCTTGCCATTTTGTTTTAGGAGGAGAACATCACCAGACAGACATTTACATTGTTTTATTTAACTAAAACAACAACATTATGTATTCTGGGTTTTTTTTCTTCAACAGCAAACATAATATTTTAACAAAACAAGCATATTAATTTTTGAATTTAGTTAAACATTCAAGTTTTTTAAAATCAGGTTTGTTTTTGTTAAAATTGTTTAAAATAGTTAAATGAAATATTAAAAAAAAAAAATCGACTGTCAGCCAGGTCAATACGAGAAACTTAAAATATTGGCTTCTGCAGCTAACTCTGTCATCTTCGCCTTCATTTTCCTATTTGTTCATAATCTGGAAAAGAAAAACAAGCTTTCCTGCTTTTTCAGGTCCCAAATGATTTCTCAATTTGGAATGACTTAGTCCAAAGCAGAGGTGGCCAACCTGTGGCTCCGGAGCCACATGCGGCTCTTCAGAAGTTAATATGCGGCTCCTTGTATAGGCACCGACTCCGTGGCTGGAGCTACAGACGCCAACTTTCCAGTGTGCTGGGGGGTGCTCACTGCTCAACCCCTGGCTCTGCCACAGGCCCTGCCCCCATTCCACCCCTTCCCGCACCCTCCCCTGAGCCTGCTGTGCCCTTGCTCCTCCCTCCTCCCCCCCCAGAGCCTCCTGCACACCACAAAACAGCTGATCGGGAGGTACGGGGAAGGAGGGGGAGGCACTGATCGGTGGGGCTGCCGGTGGGTTGGAGGCGGGAGCTGATGGGGGACTGCTGACGTATTACTGTGGCTCTTTGGCAATGTACATTGATAAATTCTGGCTCCTTCTCAGGCTCAGGTTTGCCACCCCTGGTCCAAAGGAAGAAAATATTCTTTCTACACCGGCAGAAGTTACTGCTGTTAAAAGTGAGATTATCACTTCAACAGTCTCTGAATCCAAGTGAAACTTAAGTGACTTCCACCAGTTCATTGGTGTGACTTTCTTTAAAACATCATCAGCAATACAGAAGCTCCTGGAACCCCATAAGATTGGGGCCCTAATCCGTGAACTATTGGAACTTATTTACAAAACTTTCCTTAAACATGACATGAATATATTGTCTCATACTATAGAATTAGAATTTATAATCCCTATTCCATGATAAGATACATTATAGCTCAAAGATATCTTAATTAAAACTATCTTTAGATTGCTTTTTAAGGAAAAAACCTTTTTATAAAAAAAAATCCAATTTATAAATAAAAAAAAATCTTTTTTTTTTTTTTTTTTTTTTTTTTTAAATCATTGATTTTTATTCACCCTGGTATTAAAATAAAATAAAACAAAAAAACTCAGGGCATGTCTATGCTTAAAATGCTGCAGCGAAGATTCTGCCTATGCTGACAGGAGGGCTTCTCCTGTCAGGCTAGGTAGTCCATCTCTCCAAGAGGGCGGTAGCTAGGTTGACAGTAGAATTCTTCTATTGCCCTGGCGCTGTCTACACCGAGGGTTAGGTGGGTTTAATTGTGGCATTCAGGAGTGTGGATTTTTCACACCCCAAGCAAAAGTTATGCTGACCAAATTTCCTATTGTAGACCAGGGCTTAGTCACCAACATCTACATAACCTTAACCCTTCCCCTGTTTAAAAAACAAACAAACACTTGCAAGGGCAGAGTTAAGGTGATTTGGATGCTGGTGATTGAGAATGTTTCTATTCTATGGTCTGTATGTGCATAGGGTGTTTAGCCTATTTCCATAATTTTTAATGTTTATAGGTTGGCTTTTAACACAGATGTGTTCATTGATACTTCACAATGGTGCTTTGCAACCTTAACTGTAACTTAGTTTTGTTTTGGAATTTCCTGTCCTTTTGTTTCTGATTTAATACAGTGACAGACTTCTATTGTTTCACCTGAAAAGCTGAGCGCTGTCTGAATCTTAGAGTATCAGGGTTGGAAGGGACCTCAGGAGGTCATCTAGTCCAACCCCCTGCTCAAAGCAGGACCAGTCCCCAAGTTTGTGTCAGTTAAAATTTTCTCTGCCCTGCTTGCAACCTGTTTTCCTGGAGCAAATAAGATTGTTTTATTAACTCCCTGGCTCTATTCCTGAGCCAGATTGAATTGGAAATGCAGAACCAGCTCTGTTCCAGCTTCCTCTTAACCCCATCCTCAATTCACAATCATTCCTCTTTTAATGTTTGCAAAAGGAGATCTCTGTGCTTAGACCTTAGTATATCCCAGTCATATCCCTAAGGTGCCAGCGTAATATAGCTTGGGGCTTCCCTTCTGTGCTCCCTTATGACCCACCCAAATCTGTCACCTTCCAACTCATGGCAGATTGGAATGCAGTTAAGTTCTTAGCACTCAAAACTTTAGTTATTCATATAAGGAAACTTTAATTGATAAGCAACTGATGATCTGTTTCATCGGTGCAGCTGCACCACTGTAAACTCTCTAATGTAGCTATGCCCTTTAACTGTTGCAATGAGACATAAAACCAGTGTCTATTGAGTCCATAATTTTAGTGTCTAGCAAAGTTATGAATTTAAGTTCCCAGGCACATCTTTTGAAGGTGTTTTGCAGGTTTCCTTTGAGGATGAGGACAGAGAGATCAGATATGGAATGATCATTTTGTGAAAAGTGTTTGCCCTTGAGTTGATAGGGTGTTTTTGTTTGTGGAAGTTTATTCAAGAGTGTAGTGATTCTCTGGTTTCACCCACATTTGTTTTTGCGGTATTTGATGCATGTTGTGATAGACATGTATAAGACCCAGGGATCTTGACGGGTGTATTGTGGGGGGGTGTTGATCATCATACCAGTGGAGATATGTCTGCATGTTTTGCATCTGTTATGCCAGGGTGCCATTTTGAGTTGGACTGTCCTCTTATGTGGGGAACTTGTTTCTGATGATGACAAGGATGGGGGGATTGTTTCAAGGCCAGAAGAGGGTATTCAGGAAAAATTTCTTTCAGGGTGTGGTCTCCATCAAGTATGGGTGGCAATTTTAGTGTGAAATTCCACACTATATACTCAATCATAAGCTGGTTTGTTTATAAGCCGACCCCCCCTAAGATGGATAAGTAAAAATGGAATATTTTTTTATGACCTGTTCATAAGCCGACCCTATAATTCAGGGGTCAGCAAACTTTGGCTCCAAGGCCATCATGGTTTGTTTACCTCGAGTGTCTGCAGGCACGGATGTAAATCTAAGTAAACAAAGTGTCCCGGCGCGCCAGCTGTTTACCCTGATGGGCCGGGACAGCAACTGGTGGGGAAGTTTTTTGGGGGGGAGAAGCTGGGGGTCAGGGGAGTGATCCCTGTGACCACCCCCCACATGACCCCACCCCTAGCCCGGGACCCCCACATTCTCCCCATCCCATCCCTTCCCACCTTATCTGGGGAGGGCCAGGGGAGGATGTCTCCGGCCTGGCTGGAGTTGCTCCGGCGGGCCGGGCGGCACGGCTGCAGCCTGCCAGCCCCGGAACTGCAGCTGCTTCAGAGGCTGGGGGGAGAGCAGCATGGCCAGAAGCAGAGACTCTGGCCCCGCCTCTTCCCTTCTGGCTCTGCTGGCTGTGCTGCCTCTTCTTGCTCCCTCTGTTGGGGGGGAGGGGCTGTGTCCCACCTCTCCGTCTCTATACCCGTTCATAAGCCGACCCCTTTCTCTGGTTGTCATAACTATAAAGGGAAGGGTGACAGCTCTCCTGTGTACAGTGCTATGGAATCCCTCCTAGCCAGAGACTCCAAATCCTTTTACCTGTAAAGGGTTAAGAAGCTCGGGTAACCTGGCTGACACCTGACCCCAAGGACCAATAAGGGGACAAGATACTTTCAAAGCTTGGGGGGGAAAGGCTTTTGTGTGTGTCCTTTGTTTAAGGTGTTGTTCGCTCTTGGGACTGAGAGGGACCAGACATCAATCCAGGTTCTCCCCATCTTTCTAAACAAGTCTCTCTTATTTCAAAATTGTAAGTAAAAGCCAGGCAAGGCGTCTTAGATTTACTTTGTTTTCTCAACTTGTAAATGTACCTTTTACCAGAGTGTTTATTTTTGTTTGCTGTACTTTGAACCTAAGACAGAAGAGGGGGGTCCTCTGAGCTCTTTAAGTTTGATTACCCTGTAAAGTTATTTTCCATACTGATTTTACAGAGATGATTTTTACCTTTTTCTTTAATTAAAAGCCTTCTTTTTAAGAACCTGATTGATTTCTCCTTGTTTTAAGATCCAAAGGGGGTTTGGATCTGTATTCACCAGGAGTTGGTGAAAGGAAGGAGGGGGGAAGGGTCAATTTCTCCTTATTTAAGATCCAAGGAGTTTGGATCTGTATTCACCAGGGAATTGGTGAAGGTCTCTCAAGGCTACCCAGGAAAGGGAATTAGCTTTGGGATGGTGGCAGCGGACCAGAACTAAGCTGGTAGTTAAGCTTAGAAGTCTTCATGCAGGCCCCTACATTTGTACCCTAAAGTTCAAAGTAGGGATACAGCCTTGACATGGTGGCACAGCGGTGGGATCGTTTTAAACCCAAAAGCCAGTAAGAGATTTTTTTTTCCTTCTAGCTGCTTGGAGAGCAGAGCTGAAGGTAGATGCATATCTTATCTCTCCTTGCCTGAAGGCAGAGGTGTTAAGTTTTTTTTAACAAGGTCCTTTGTTAAGAGAAGTGTTCAAATAAGTGAGCAAACTTTGATCTGCTAAAGGTAATTTACAAGCTGGTTTTTTTTTTTTCTTTTTACATCCTCGGAAGTAGCTAGTTAGAAAGTCTCTGTTAACTCAGCAGCACTCAGCAGGAGCCTAAGCTAAATACATCCCAGTTTCAGTCAACTGCAGAGGGTGAGACCCAGCACAAGAAAACCAGGAAAATGACTACCAAAGAAGAAAAAGCTAAAGAGGAGGCCCACAAGAGAGCTATGGAGCTGAAAGAAAAAGAGATAGAGCTGAGAGACAGAGAAGAGAAAGCCAAAGAGGGGGCCCACAAGAGAGAGATGGAGCTGGAGAAAGAAAAAGAGATGGAACTGGAAGCAGCAAGGACTAGGCAGGGTGCATCAGACCATCCTAACAACTCCTCTCCAGGTACCACTTCCCATCCCAAAACTGTAACCGAGGCGGGGGAGATTGGAGCCAAATGGGTGGAGGTGACAGAAAAGAAAAAAGCTAGTAGCAGTTGGAGTGAATATCAGAAGGGGCAAGCCGAAACAAAACCTTATCACCGGGGACAACCCAAGGCCCCACCCACATCCCAAGGGAAACCCCAGACGCCTTCTCACCCCACCACACCAGTCTCCATGAACATAAGAACATAAGAAAGGCCATACTGGGTCAGACCAAAGGTCCATCTAGCCCAGTATCTGTCTACCGACAGTGGCCAATGCCAGGTGCCCCAGAGGGAGTGAACCTAACAGGCAGTGATCAAGTGATCTCTCTCCTGCCATCCATCTCCATCCTCTGACGAACAGAGGCTAGGGACACCATTCTTACCCATCCTGGCTAATAGCCATTTATGGACTTAGCCACCATGAATTTATCCAGTCCCCTTTTAAACATTGTTATAGTCCTAGCCTTCACAACCTCCTCAGGTAAGGAGTTCCACAAGTTGACTGTGTGCTGCGTGAAGAAGAACTTCCTTTTATTTGTTTTAAACCTGCTGCCTATTAATTTCATTTGGTGACCCCTAGTTCTTGTATTATGGGAATAAGTAAATAACTTTTCCTTATCCACTTTCTCAACATCACTCATGATTTTATATACCTCTATCATGTCCCCCCTTAGTCTTCTCTTTTCCAAACTGAAGAGTCCTAGCCTCTAATCTTTCCTCATATGGGACCCTCTCTAAACCCTTAATCATTTTAGTTGCTCTTTTCTGAACCTTTTCTAGTGCTAGAATATCTTTTTTGAGGTGAGGAGACCACATCTGTACACAGTATTCGAGATGTGGGCGAACCATGGATTTATATAAGGGCAATAATATATTCTCAGTCTTATTCTCTATCCCCTTTTTAATGATTCCTAACATCCTGTTTGCTTTTTTGACCGCCTCTGCACACTGCGTGGACATCTTTAGAGAACTATCCACGATGACGCCAAGATCTTTTTCCTGACTCGTTGTAGCTAAATTAGCCCCCATCATGTTGTATGTATAGTTGGGGTTATTTTTTTCCAATGTGCATTACTTTACATTTATCCACATTAAATTTCATTTGCCATTTTGTTGCCCAATCACTTAGTTTTGTGAGATCTTTTTGAAGTTCTTCACAATCTGCTTTGGTCTTAACTATCTTGAGTAGTTTAGTATCATCTGCAAACTTTGCCACCTCACTGTTTACCCCTTTCTCCAGATCATTTATGAATAAACTGAATAGGATAGGTCCTAGGACTGACCCTTGGGGAACACCACTAGTTACCCCTCTCCATTCTGAGAATTTACCATTAATTCCTACCCTTTGTTCCCTGTCCTTTAACCAGTTCTCAATCCATGAAAGGACCTTCCCTTTTATCCCATGACAGCTTAATTTACGTAAGAGCCTTTGGTGAGGGACCTTGTCAAAGGCTTTCTGGAAATCTAAGTACACTATGTCCACCGGATCCCCCTTGTCCACATGTTTGTTGACCCCTTCAAAGAACTCTAATAGATTAGTAAGACACGATTTCCCTTTACAGAAACCATGTTGACTATTGCTCAAGAGTTTATGTTTTTCTATGTGTCTGACAATTTTGTTCTTTACTATTGTTTCAACTAATTTGCCCGGTACCGACGTTAGACTTACCGGTCTGTAATTGCCGGGATCACCCCTAGAGCCCTTTTTAAATATTGGCGTTACATTAGCTAACTTCCAGTCATTGGGTACCGAAGCCGATTTAAAGGACAGGTTACAAACCTTAGTTAATAGTTCCGCAACTTCACATTTGAGTTCTTTCAGAACTCTTGGGTGAATGCCATCTGGTCCCGGTGACTTGTTAATGTTGAGTTTATCAATTAATTCCAAAACCTCCTCTAGTGATACTTCAATCTGTGACAGTTCCTCAGATTTGTCACCTACAAAAGCCAGCTCAGGTTTGGGAATCTCCCTAACATCCTCAGCCGTGAAGACTGAAGCAAAGAATCCATTTAGTTTCTCCGCAATGACTTTATCATCTTTAAGCGCTCCTTTTGTATTTTCATCGTCAAGGGGCCCCACTGGTTGTTTAGCAGGCTTCCTGCTTCTGATGTACTTAAAAAACATTTTGTTATTACCTTTGGAGTTTTTGGCTAGCCGTTCTTCAAACTCCTCTTTGGCTTTTCTTATTACACTCTTGCACTTAAGTTGGCAGTGTTTGTGCTCCTTTCTATTTGCCTCACTAGGATTTGACTTCCACTTTTTAAAGGAAGTCTTTTTATCTCTCACTGCTTCTTTTACATGGTTGTTAAGCCACGGTGGCTCTTTTTTAGTTCTTTTACTGTTTTTCTTAATTTGGGGTATACATTGAAGTTGAGCCTCTATTATGGTGTCTTTAAAAAGGGCCCATGCAACTTGCAGGGATTTCACTTTAGTCACTGTACCTTTTAACTTTTGTCTAACTAACCCCCTCATTTTTGTATAGTTCCCCCTTTTGAAATTAAAGGCCACAGTGTTGGGCAGTTGAGGTGTTCTTCCCACCACAGGGATGTTGAATGCTATTGTATTATGGTCACTATTTCCAAGCAGTCCCGCTATAGTTACCTCTTGGACCAGCTCCTGCGCTCCACTCAGGATTAAATCTAGAGTCGCCTCTCCCCTTGTGGGTTCCCGTACCAGCTGCTCCATAAAGCAGTCATTTAAAGTATCGAGAAATTTTATCTCTGCATTTCGTCCTGAAGTGAAATGTTCCCAGTCAATATGGGGATAATTGAAATCCCCCACTATTATTGGGTTCTTAATTTTGATAGCCTCTCTAATTTCCCTTAGCATTTCATCATCACTATTACTGTCCTGGTCAGGTGGTCGATAATAGATCCCTAATGTTATATTTTTACTAGAGCATGAAATTTCTATCCATAGAGACTCTATGGAACCTGTGGATTCGCTTAAGATTTTTACTTCATTTGAATCTACACTTTCTTTAACATATAGTGCCACTCCTCCCCCTGCACGGCCTGTTCTGTCCTTCCGATATATTTTGTACCCCGGAATGATTGTGTCCCATTGATTGCTCTCAGTCCACCAGGTTTCTGTGATGCCTATTATATCTATATCCTCCTTTATCACAAGGCACTCTAGTTCACCCATCTTATTATTTAGACTTCTGGCATTTGTGTACAAGCACTTTAAAAACTTGTCCCTGTTTATTAGCCTGCCTTTTTCTGATGTGCCAGATTCTTTTTTATGTGGCTGTTTATCATCTGATCCGGCCCTTACATTATACTTTTCAGTCCTCTGCTCCTGACTATAACCTGGAGATTCTCTATCATCAGACTCTCCCCTAAGAGAAGTCTGTGTCCGATCCACACGCTCCTCTGCAGCAGTCGGCTTTCCCCCATCTCCTAGTTTAAAAACTGCTCTACAACCTTTTTAATGTTTAGTGCCAGCAGTCTGGTTCCACTTTGGTTTAGGTGGAGCCCATCTCTCCTGTATAGGCTCCTCCCATCCCAGAAGTTTCCCCAGTTCCTAATGAACGTGAACCCCTCCTCTCTACACCATCGTCTCATCCACGCATTGAGACTCTGAAGCTCTGCCTGCCTACCTGGCCCTGCGCGTGGAACTGGGAGCATTTCTGAAAATGCCACCATAGAGGTCCTGGATTTCAGTCTCTTCCCTAGCAGCCTAAATTTGGCTTCCAGGACATCTCTCCTACCCTTCCCTATGTCATTGGTACCTACATGTACCACGACCACCGGCTCCTCCCCAGCACTACACATAAGTCTATCTAGATGCCTCGAGAGATCCGCAACCTTCGCACCAGGCAGGCAAGTCACCATACGGTTCTCCCGGTCATCACAGACCCAGCTATCTACATTTCTAATAATCGAATCTCCCATTACTAACACCTGCCTTTTCCTAGAAACTGGAGTTCCCTCCCCCGGAGAGGCAACCTCAGTGCGAGAGGCAACCCCAGAACCATCTGGAAGGAGGGTCCCAACTACGGGAAAGTTTCCCTCTGCTCCCATTGACTGCTCTACTTCCCTGGGCCCTTCTTCCTCCTTAACAGCACAGGTGCTGTCTAAGCGGAGGTGGGACAATTCTACAGTGTCCTGGAAAGCCTCATCAACATACCTCTCTGCCTCTCTCAGCTCCTCCAGTTCCGCCACCCTGGCCTCCAAAGTCCGTACATGGTCTCTGAGGGCCAGGAGCTCCTTGCTCCCGGTGATACCTTAGCAGGGCGATGTTTTAAATGTAATAAACTGGGGCATATAAAGGCTCACTGCCCCAAGAATCCCAACCGATTACAGTTCATTACACCCCAATCACACCAAGGAACCCCAGACCCAGATGCCTCTCTCATACCCTCGGAGCGAAGGGAAACCTTGAGAGTGGGCGAAAAGAAGGTTATCGCTTGGAGAGACACTGGAGCACAAGTGTCAACTATTCACCAATCCCTAGTGGACCCCAAACTCATCAACCCGGAGGCTACAGTGACAATTCAACCCTTCGTGTCACAGTCTGTAACCTTGCCTACAGCCAAGTTGCATGTCCAGTACAAGGGCTGGTCAGGAATGTGGACTTTTGCAGTCTATGACAATTATCCCATTCCCATGCTACTGGGGGAAGACTTGGCCAACCATGTGAAGCTAGCCAAGAGGGTGGGAATAGTCACCCGCAGCCAGGCTAAGCAAGCTTCCACCCCCATCCCTGTTCCTGAGCCATCCACCAGGACCCCGTCTGTGTTACCAGAAACCCAAACAAAGGTGGTGGACCCGGATCCCCTGCCAACGACTGCAACAGCCGTAGTGGATCCAATCCCAGAGACCCAGCCA
This sequence comes from Emys orbicularis, assembly GCF_028017835.1. Taxonomy (NCBI): domain Eukaryota; kingdom Metazoa; phylum Chordata; order Testudines; family Emydidae; genus Emys; species Emys orbicularis. Next base: position 25,158,060 of record NC_088683.1, on the reverse strand, counting down.
AAGCCAGTCCCAGAACCGGAACTGGCAACGCAACCAGCACCAGAACCATTGTCAGCACTGTGTCCAGCGCTTGCAAGCCCGTCTACAACTCCAATGCCAGAGGACACCAGCGAGCCTAAACTGGCGGAAGCAGCAGATAACCTTACACAAGAGGCTCAGCCAGAGCCTGAGATACCACATAGTGCACCAGCGAACAGCGGTTCACAGTCAATGGAAACAGCCCCAGCACCTGCATCGCTTCCAGAGGGACCAAGCCCCAGTCCACGGTCCATGGAGGAACTGATGTCTCCAGCATCAAGGGAACAGTTCCAGGCCGAGCAGGAAGCAGATGACAGCCTTCAGATAGCTTGGGAGGCGGCGCGGAGCACCCCACCACCTCTCAGCTCTTCCAGCCGATCCCGGTTTGTTGTAGAACAAGGACTTTTATACAAGGAGACTCTTTCTGGTGGGCACCAGGAAGATTGGCATCCTCAAAGACAGTTGGTAGTTCCCACTAAGTATCGGGTAAAGCTCTTGAGCTTAGCCCATGATCATCCCAGTGGCCATTCTGGGGTGAACAGAACCAAAGACCGGTTGGGGAAGTCCTTCCACTGGGAGGGAATGGGCAAGGACGTTACTAATTATGTCCGGTCTTGTGAGGTGTGCCAACGAGTGGGAAAGCCCCAAGACCAGGTTAAAGCCCCTCTCCAGCCACTACCCATAATTGAGGTCCCATTTCAGCGAGTAGCTGTGGATATTCTGGGTCCTTTCCCAAAGAAGACACCCAGAGGAAAGCAGTACGTACTGACTTTCATGGATTTTGCTACCCGATGGCCGGAAGCTGTACCCTTAAGCAACACCAAGGCTAAAAGTGTGTGCCAGGCATTAGCAGACATTTTTGCCAGGGTAGGTTGGCCCTCCGACATCCTTACAGATTCGGGAACTAATTTCCTGGCAGGGAACATGAAAAACCTGTGGGAAGCTCATGGGGTGAGTCACTTGGTTGCCACCCCTCATCACCATCAAACCAATGGTCTGGTGGAGAGGTTTAATGGAACTTTGGGGGCCATGATACGTAAATTCGTAAATGAACACTCCAATGATTGCGACCTAGTGTTGCAGCAGTTGCTTTTTGCCTACAGGGCTGTACCACATCCCAGTTTAGGGTTTTCACCATTTGAACTTGTGTATGGCCGCGAGGTTAAGGGGCCATTACAGTTGGTGAAGCAGCAATGGGAGGGGTTTACGCCTTCTCCAGGAACTAACATTCTAGACTTTGTAAGCAACCTACAAAACACCCTCCGACACTCTTTAGCCCTTGCTAAAGAAAACCTAAAGGATGCTCAGGAAGAGCAAAAGGCCTGGTATGATAAACATTCCAGAGAACGGTCCTTCAAAGTAGGAGACTAAGTCATGGTCTTAAAGGCGCTCCAGGCCCATAAAATGGAAGCGTCGTGGGAAGGGCCATTCACGGTCCAGGAGCGCCTAGGAGCTGTTAACTATCTCATAGCCTCCCCCACCTCCAACATAAAGCCTAAGGTATACCATGTTAATTCTCTTAAGCCCTTTTATTCTAGAGAATTAAACGTTTGCCAGTTTACAGCCCAGGAAACTGATGACGCGGAGTGGCCTGCAGGTGTCTACTATGAAGGAAAAAGGAATGGTGGCGTGGAAGAGGTGAACCTCTCCACGACCCTGGGACGTCTGCAGCGACAGCAGATAAAGGAGCTGTGCACAAGCTTTGCACCGATTTTCTCAGCCACTCCAGGACGGACCGAACGGGCATACCACTCCATTGACACAGGTAATGCTCACCCAATTAGAACCCCACCCTACCGGGAGTCACCTCATGCCCAAGCGGCTATACAAAGGGAGATCCAGGACATGCTACAGATGGGTATAATCCGCCCCTCTAGCAGTGCATGGGCATCTCCAGTGGTTCTAGTTCCCAAACCAGATGGGGAAATACGCTTTTGCGTGGACTACCGTAAGCTAAATGCTGTAACTCGTCCTGACAACTATCCAATGCCACGCACAGATGAGCTATTGGAGAAATTGGGACATGCCCAATTCATCTCTACTTTAGACTTAACCAAGGGGTACTGGCAAGTACCACTAAATGAACCCGCTAAGAAAAGGTCTGCCTTCGTCACCCAGGCAGGGGTGTATGAATTCAATGTACTCCCTTTCGGGTTGCGAAATGCACCCGCCACCTTCCAAAGACTTGTAGATGGTCTCTTAGCGGGATTGGGAGAATCTGCCGTTGCCTATCTTGATAATGTGGCCATTTTTTCTGATTCATGGACAGAACACCTGGAGCACCTGAAAAAAGTCTTCGAGCGCATCCGGCAGGCAGAACTAACTGTTAAGGCTAAAAAGTGTCAAATAGGCCAAAACAGAGTGGCGTACCTGGGACACCAGGTGGGTCAAGGAACTATAAATCCCCTACAGGCCAAAGTGGATGCTATCCAAAAGTGGCCGGTTCCAAAGTCAAAGAAACAGGTCCAATCCTTCTTAGGCTTGGCCGGATATTATAGGCGATTTGTACCACACTACAGCCAAATCGCCGCCCCGCTGACGGACCTAACCAGAAAAAAACAGCCAAATGCAGTTCAGTGAACTGATAAGTGTCAAAAGGCCTTTAACCAGCTTAAGGCAACACTCATGTCTGACCCTGTGCTAAGGGCCCCAGACTTTGACAAACCGTTCCTAGTAACCACAGATGCGTCCGAGCGAGGCGTGGGAGCAGTTTTAATGCAGGAAGGACCGGATCAAGAATTCCATCCTGTCGTGTTTCTCAGCAAGAAACTGAGAGGGAAAGCCACTGGTCAATCAGCGAAAAGGAATGCTACGCCATTGTGTACGCGCTGGAAAAGCTACGCCCATATGTTTGGGGACGGCGGTTCCAACTACAAACAGACCATGCTGCGCTACAGTGGCTTCATACCGCCAAGGGAAATAACAAAAAACTTCTTCGGTGGAGTTTAGCTCTCCAAAATTTTGATTTTGAAATACAACACATTTCGGGAGCTTCTAACAAAGTGGCTGATGCACTCTCCCGGGAAAGTTTCCCAGAGTTAACTGGTTAACAATTGTTCTTGAAATAAAACATATTGTTAGTTTTTATATAATCAGTAGTATGTCTAAAGGTACATGTGTTTTATTAACTCTGTTTTCTCCTAAAGCTCCAGGAAGAAATCACAGCCAGTGTGGAACCGGACGTCCAACACTATCTGTGATTTGGGGGGCGTGTCATAACTATAAAGGGAAGGGTGACAGCTCTCCTGTGTACAGTGCTATGGAATCCCTCCTAGCCAGAGACTCCAAATCCTTTTACCTGTAAAGGGTTAAGAAGCTCGGGTAACCTGGCTGACACCTGACCCCAAGGACCAATAAGGGGACAAGATACTTTCAAATCTTGGGGGGGGGGAAAGGCTTTTGTGTGTGTCCTTTGTTTAAGGTGTTGTTCGCTCTTGGGACTGAGAGGGACCAGACATCAATCCAGGTTCTCCCCATCTTTCTAAACAAGTCTCTCTTATTTCAAAATTGTAAGTAAAAGCCAGGCAAGGCGTCTTAGATTTACTTTGTTTTCTCAACTTGTAAATGTACCTTTTACCAGAGTGTTTATTTTTGTTTGCTGTACTTTGAACCTAAGACAGAAGAGGGGGGTCCTCTGAGCTCTTTAAGTTTGATTACCCTGTAAAGTTATTTTCCATACTGATTTTACAGAGATGATTTTTACCTTTTTCTTTAATTAAAAGCCTTCTTTTTAAGAACCTGATTGATTTCTCCTTGTTTTAAGATCCAAAGGGGGTTTGGATCTGTATTCACCAGGAGTTGGTGAAAGGAAGGAGGGGGGAAGGGTCAATTTCTCCTTATTTAAGATCCAAGGAGTTTGGATCTGTATTCACCAGGGAATTGGTGAAGGTCTCTCAAGGCTACCCAGGAAAGGGAATTAGCTTTGGGATGGTGGCAGCGGACCAGAACTAAGCTGGTAGTTAAGCTTAGAAGTCTTCATGCAGGCCCCTACATTTGTACCCTAAAGTTCAAAGTAGGGATACAGCCTTGACACTGGTGCTTTCCTTTTTTACTAAAAAAAAAAATTCAGCTTATGAACGAGTATATACGGTAGTTATTTTAACTTGTGAACGACTGAATTTGAAGAAATTAGTGCAACTGAAGATAGAAAGATAAAAATAGAGCCCATCTAATCTTCTGTAGTTTGGGATTTTGACACAAACAGACTGTTTGTTTTTATCCATTCCATCATTTCTAATTTCTTTACAGTCTACTCATCATTAATATACAATGCTACTCCACCATCTTTACCTTTATTTCTGTCTTTCCTGAAGAGCACATACCCTTCAATACCTTAACTCCAGTTATAACCACTGTTCTACCATGTTTCTGCTATCCCTATAATATCTGTTTCCCCTTGCACCAGTTATTCTAGTACCTCCATTTTTTTACCCAGGCTCCTTGCATTTGGTGTACAAACATCTTAGTTGTTTCTGCTTGGCTTTGCACAGATTCCTCACCTGATTAGGTACAGTCATTCTACTGCTAGTATTGCTTACTTGACTGGTGGTGTCATTTGTTTGTGTTGAGCAGGTGGAGACCATTGTCTCTACCAAGTTTCTGCTAGAAGTAAGAAATAGGCCTTTGAGGACTTAAGCAACTCCTGTTACACACTTTGTTGTCCATCTGCCCTAGCAGCACACTTGACACACTGACAGGCTGTGGCCCACAGTTCATATATACTGAATTTCCCCTTAATAGGTGGCCAGTGTAACTGACCATAACCAGGTCCAATGCCAGGCACTAGCTAAGTCTAGCATGCCTTACCTGACTGAAGTGCGGAGGTGGCTCAGATTTAGTTTAAGCAGAGAAGCGTCTCTCCTCCTGAAGAGAGGAGGAAATTAGGAAGGCCTATTAAAAAAAACACCCCAATACCTTAGGACTTGGTCCCTTTAAGGTGGCAAGGGGTGCTCAGACATCCCTTCAACCAGCTGCCTACCCGTTTACTCAGGCAGTCCCTTTCACAACACCAGCTATGCCACCCAGGGTAAGGAAGAGTTAAGGAAAAGAGGGTACAGGTCCAGTGTATGCTTAGCCCTCGTGCTTCCCCTGTCTAAGGGCTTGGCTACACTTAAAATGCAACAGTGGTGCAGCAGCAGCGTTTCAGTGAACACTCTGCCTACACCAATGGGAGAAATTCCCTCATCAGCGTATGTGCTCCCCTCCCTGAGTAGCTAAGTAGCTAAGTCAATGTGAGAAGTTTCCCTTCGACCTAGTGCTGTCTACCCCTGGGGTTAGGTCAATTTAACTGTGTCGCTCAGGGGTGTGGATTTTTCATATCCCTTTCCAATGTTGTTATACTGACCTAATATCCTAATGTAGACCAGGCCTTATCCTTCTCCAGGAAAAAGGATGGGCCTGTGTTGGGGGGGAAAAGTACAGGTTCTGCCTTTGCTTGGAAAAAGTCTGAGCTCCCATGCTGAGAAAGGATAGTGGTTTTAGCAAAGAACTTAGGGAGGTCTGGAGAAGCCCCCCATAAGCTTCTGGAAATACCTCTGGTATAATCTGTCTCTCAAGGCCAAGGAGGGCCACACTTCCTGCTTTCCTGGAGGCAGGAGCAGTTCTAACAGCAGCGGCTCCTGCAGAAAGATTCACCCTCCTTCATCAGGGAGCAGGAATCAAACACAGGAACTGGTCAAGCATCAGCAACCCTAGAAATTGGCTCCTTCACATACCTAGCTCCTAGGAAAGTGGTCAGGGGGAAACTAGCAGGGACTTGGGGGATAATTTATAAGCTGTAGTTCTTCTGCCTGCAGATGCACTCCAAGCTGTCAGCACAGAGCTCTTGGTTTTGATGAGGGGCAGAAAGGTGACTGGGGGCAAAGATCCTGGACAGGGAGAATAAAGGAAAGGTTTCCTCCTCCACTGATAAAAGACTAGCTCAAGCTCCATTGGACCCCTCTTCTTATTCTTGTAGCGAACAGTACAGTAGTGGAGAAACCAAACCAGCAGCCACTAGTGGCAGGGCTTCTCCTGTTCTTGCAGGTGTGTGCCCTCTGCAGATAGTTACAGGAACTATATAGTCAGAGTGTATGGAGTTCTTGAACTGTGCCTTCCAAAGTGAAAGCAAGCAGAAAGAGAGGAAGCTGGGGCATGATGCCTCATGATCCCCTTCTATCCCAAACGGAAATCAGAGTATTGTTCACTGAAGCTCTGCAGTCCTGTGGGGATTGCTAAGTGTCTACCTCCCTTTCTCCTTGTAAGGATGGAGGACACTTCTTAATCTCAGACCAATATGATTCAGATGATATGGAATGTTAGGTAGAAATTGTTCCTTCCACCTTGGAATATAGCACATGCCAACAATAAGCTCTTGCTCACCACCTAAAAAAGCTAATGATCAGATGCAAAAAGGGCAAATATCTTATTCTCAGTCTGGGTTCCCTGGAGAAAATTGTGGTTTGGGGATTGTTTAATTTGGGGAGAGAGAGGTGGATTAACAAGGCTGCCTTTAAAATATAGTAGCCCCACAAGGCAAAGCTATTGTTCAGTATCTAAAACTTCTCCCCCTCATCCATTCTTGGTACGGGGAGACCCCCTGATCTCAGTAGATAGAACTGTTGACCGGAATGATTTTGTAGATGGAAAATTCCCTCAAGAAAAGTTTCAAGTCCTCCTCCATAGCCCTGTGTTTCCATGGCACACTTGGTTCTGACATAGTGGGTATATTTTTTCTTTGGTTGTTTTTATTTATTTATTTTTAGTGACGTAGCTGCACTCATGCAAACCTCTAGTGTTAGTTGCATTAGTACAACTTGCCCCAGTTTGTCATTTTTTACATGAGTACAGTGGAGGATTGCACAAGTGCAGCTATGCTGGTGTAGACCAGCCCTGAGGGTAGGATGGAATTATGGGATGGGGAAGAAAGATTGTTCTCCTTTCCAATGTATGGTAGGCAGGAGGCACCAACTTTATTAGACATACTTACTAGAGGTTGATACTAAAGTTGGAGGACTTATGTAGTCAATCCTCTCTCCCTTCCTGTCAGTTGAGGTGGGGAAATATTTGTCCCTAGAGCTCGGTGGTGGTGTTGGGGAACCCTTCTCTCCCTTCCTTTACTTATCATGTCTATCTGTGACTGTATGGAATGTGATTATGTGGTACCATATAAGGGTTCTATCAATAGGAGTTTGGGATGGCTGCATTATTCATGAGTAGTGAAGCTACAAGTGAGTTATGAAGGTCATCCCATATGAGTCTTGAGAAGAACCTCTGAGAATATGTATGTAGTGTGTGTATGTGCGCGTATGTGCGTACACACACACACACACTCTCTCTCTCTCTCTCTCTCTCTCTCTTTTCAGATTGTGGTAAAATGTATCATCCCAGGCACAGAATTTATGGCCATTTTTTACTATGATGAAGTGATAAATAAAAAACCAAAATCTACTTACATATGGAGGAGAGGGAATCATTCATTGCTGTATATTTCATATGAATAACAAATTACTTACACAAATGATTTTCATAACTTTTTAAAAGTATAAATTGTTTTTAGACTGAATCTCATACAACTTTTAGCCCAAGTCAAGCTGAAAGACGTGTTAAGTGCCAGAAGCTGACTAATGAAATGATTGACATAGTGTACTAAACGGTGTACTTAGTTTTTGTTAATGCGGTCCCATTGTGTCTTTCAGTTCGTCTACGTGGGGCAGCTCCGGTAAACACTTCAGTGTGCTTTGCAACTCACACACTCATAGCCTGCGTTGCGGGGCCCCATAGACAAGCCTTTAGATGTCACACTAATGACATTTTGATTACACTGTCTTTCAGGGGAGGTATTGTGAAAACATATGAGGGAAAAGGTTTTCAACTTGTTGATGTTTAGTTCTGGGGTGGGCAAACTTTTTGGCCCGAGGGCCACTTCTGGGTATGGAAATTGTATGGCGGGCCATGAATGCTCACTAAATTGGGGGTTGAGGTGTAGGAGGGGGTGAGGGCTCCGGCTGTGGGTGTGGGCTCTGGGGTGGGGCTGGGACCGAGGGGTTCAGAGGGTGGGAGGGGGATCGGGGTGGGGCAGGGGGTTGGGACATGGGAGGGGGTCAAGGGTGAAGGCTCTGGGGAGCACTTACCTCAAGCAGCTCCTAGAAGCAGCGGTATGTCCCCCCCTCCGGCTCCTAAGCAGAGGCGCATCCAGGTGGTTCTGCGCGCTGCCCCGTCCACAGGCGCCACCCCTGCAGCTCCCATTGGCCATGGTTCCCATCCAATTGGAGCTGTGGGGGCAGTGTGTGGAGCCCCTTGACTGCCCATATTCGTTGGAGCCGGATAAGAGATGGGGAAAGTCCCCAGCCCCGGACCCCACTCCCTGATGGGAGCTTGAGGGCCGGATTAAAACATCTGGAGGGCTGGATGTGGCCCCCGGGCCATAGATTGCCCACTCCTGGTTTAGTTAGTGGATTCTACACATGTATTTGGCCATTTGTTTGCATTAGAAATTCCTGCAGTTTTTTTAAATGAGAAGATTGTGTGGCTTGATGGAGTATAGCTATGAATATAAAGGCATTTGAGATCTCCTCCTATTGTAAGTGTCAAAAGCAAGACATTGTAATTTAAACTTCCTGCCTGGTGTTAAAAGGTAACTTGTAACAATTGTGTTTTAAAATTCTTCAGTAATATATCAGTTGTTAAGGAATTCTTGAAATGTGAAAACTGACTTTTTAACTGCTAGCTTTGGAAACGAAGGGAAGTCAAGAAGGATGTCTTTTAATAATTTTTACACTTATTTTTCAGGAGCTGGAGAATCAGGGAAAAGCACAATTGTAAAGCAAATGAAGTAAGTATGGTTAAAAGATATACCTGAAATGATTTACTTGCTTGCATTTGAATAGAAGACTTAATATTATTTTCCTCCATAGGATTATCCATGAAGCTGGTTATTCAGAAGAAGAATGTAAACAATACAAAGCTGTTGTCTACAGTAATACCATTCAGTCCATTATTGCTATCATTAGAGCAATGGGGAGATTGAAGATAGACTTTTGTGATCCAACCAGGGCTGTGAGTATTGAAGTACATACAAATATACATACAAACAGATATGCAGCTAATATGCCATATGTCATAACATCATTTTCTGTCCATTGTTACTTCATGGTAAAGATATTAGAATTTTTTCCCCCCATCCACACTCCAAAAGAGAAGAGAAAAAACCAAAACTCCTTAGAGTGAGAAAAATACTTTTCAGAATAACACAGAATCTAAAGTTTCAGAGTAGCAGCCATGTAAGTCTGTATCCGTAAAAAGAACAGGAGTACTTTTGGCACCTTAGAGACTAACAGAGGTGTGAGGATACTTAACATGGGGAAATAGATAGTATCCTCTCACCTCTTGACAGCTGTCTGAAATGGGCCATCTTGATTATCACTACAAAAGTTTTTTGTTTTTTCTCCTGCTGATAATTGCTCATCTTAATTAATTAGCCTCTTAGAGTTGATATGGCTACTTCCACCTTTTCATGTTCTGTATGTATATATATCTCCTTACTATATGTTCCATTCTATGCATCTGAAGAAGTGGGCTGTAGCCCACGAAAGCTTATGCTCAAATAAATTTATTAGTCTCTAAGGTGCCACAGGTACTCCTGTTCTTTTTACAGACTCTAAAGAACTTTGGCAACATTTATACAAACCTACCTTGTCTTACCTAATGGGTGCAGACAAACAAAAATATTAATAGTCCACTTTTAACATTCCAAATAAATGACAGACAATTTTCCTTTGCAGGAGGTTTGATTCATAGAGCACCGTAAATGGCATTACACTTTACATGATATATGGCTATTTCAAATTGTCCTTCTGCCTCATGTGGAGAAGGGATTTGAACTTATTTCCTACCTCCCAAGTGAATGCCCTAACTGCTACTCTGCACAGTCATTCTGCTCCTCTGTCCGAATGCATAATTATTTATTCATTTATAGACATTGGAACAGTTTCAACAGGGAAAATTGAGACTCTGCACCAGAATATCCCATAGCACAGTGCTTCGGGCACTCACCTGAGAGATGGGAAATTTGTTTTCAGATTGCTTCTACACATCAGACATGGGAGAATTGTACCTTGGGAGAATTGCGTGAGTTTAGGCATGCCCTGAGCACACCTGCCAGATCAGGCCCTGCAGGTGAGTTTGGTGGGGAAATGCCTAGTTTGAAGGCTAAAGCATAAAAGAGGTACCCACGCACCTAGACTGAGGCATCTGTGTGCATACACACTTGCAGAAATTTGGGTCTCTAGGGACTGTTAACAGAGAATACTCAAGCACCCAGGGATTTCAAGTGTCTACAGAATTAGGCATTGGGTAAGAAGGGGTTTTGAGGACCTCAGTAATACCCAGATGTTGGACTTAACACCTAAAGTGGCAGTCCGTACCCTGGAATGCATAAAAAGTTATTGCACTCAATGGAGGTCAAGGTCAGTGTGTGGAATATTCATTGGCTGCAACAGCTGAAGCAGGAAGTAGCCCCAGTATGGGCTAGTCTTCGCAGAAGGGACATAGAGGAAGGGGAGAGAGTCTGCAGATCATGTACTGAAAGAAACTTGTAAAGTATTTATTTGTATTACATGTTTTATTTATTATTTAGTACTTTAGGGTCTTGTGCCATATTTACTTTTTCCTCACAAGTCAAGATTGCAAGTTTGAATGACAGAAAGGGGGTGGGTAGGAACAAAGAACAAGGGGAAGAAAAATGGTTTTATCAGGAAAGCAGCACCATTTTATATGTTGACGCTTTGCATTTTTATGCCTCTTTTATGTAAGTCTCAAAAACACTTTTTTCTAACATTGACTATAGCCACAATGCCCCTATGAAGTAGCCATTATCATAATTTTGCAGGGAAGAGTGTGAACAGAGATTTTCAGCTGTCTAAGGCCACCAAGTCAGTGGCAAAGCTGGGAGTAGAACCCAGATCTTCAGATTCCAGTCCTATATTCAGATTACTAGATAATGTTGCTTTGCTTTTGACATTGAGTTTATAGTGATGGGTAAGACAGAAATGATAATGGTTTGGCTAATAGGAGTTACTAGATCATATAAATTTTCTTGTTTCATATCTAACAAGAAAACTAATATATAATAATGTGCTCAGAACCTGCCAATTATGCACACAGCTAGTCTATATGACCTTGTTTCTCTCACTGTTACCCTCATTTTCCTCACCTGTTGCTCAGTTTGTTCTCCAACTGGTTGTGTCTTGCCTTTTGTAATCTCCCTAGGACAGGGATTGTCTCATGCTGTGTGTTTGTACAGCACCAGTTCAATGGAGCCCTGACTCTGATTGAAGCTTCTAGGTGGTAATATAGTAGAAAATAATTCAGTAGCATTAGAAGAGACCAATGTTTACTCCCGGGGGAATTCTGCAACAAAAAATTAAAAATTCTGGGCACAATATTTTAAAATTTTGCAAAATTGTACGTATTTTATTTATCAAAATAACACAATATAATCATGCCAGTTTCAATTATTTTGGTAATTTATTTCAAAATACCTGTCAAAAAGTATGTCTGTAACAATACAGACCAAAAAAAAAGATTCTCGTAATTTTTTTTTGACAAATAGATTCCTTAATAGGCATATTAATACAGAACTTTGAGTAGTTCATTTAAATTACACTACAGAACTGTATTTCCTGCACCCATCTGAAGCAGTGCAAAGGCTTGGGGGAGTCAGGGGTAACAGAGGGGCTGAGGGAGAGGGAAAGAGCCTGGAGCGAACCTGGAGGGTTGTTGGGTGTGGGTGAGAGAAGTATGGAACAGGATTTGGTGGGGGTGGGATTGTTAGGTAGTTGGGGAGCCTCCCCTATGGAGACCCTGGCTGACAAGAAGCCTCTCCCATTCAGTCACATATCTGCCCCTGTCCCCGCACACCCTTCCCCATCCGTCCCTGCAGCTTCCTCCCCATATGGCCTTGCACCCCCACTCCCATTCAGCCCCTGGCTCAATGCTGTCACCCCATTAGCCCCTGAGCCCATGCCCAGTCTCTCCCCCCCCCCCCCCACTAGCCATTCTGAATCCCAGTCTGTGACCCCCTCCCAGCAACACCATGTGCCCCACTCTGTGTGGCTTAACCTGGCTCCATGGGTAGGGTGCTGTGATGATCTTCTGCTCCTGGGGGAATTATGCACCACTGCACATGCACAGAATTTTTTTTCCCAACAGAAAATCATTCTGCCCCAGAATTCTGCAGTTCTACCTTTTGCCCATCAGAGGCTGCGGTGGCGCCAGAACAGGTGGCTGGGTTCATGCTGCTGGCTGTTCTGGCGCCACAGTGGCCTCGTGGGTGAAAGTGGAACGGCAGCAATTCTTGGGAAGAATGTATTTCCTGCACGGGGGAAAAATTATGCACTAGACATGAATTTTGCAGTGGCGCAGAATTCCCCCAGGTGTAAATGTTGAACTGACAGCTTTTGGGTGGGTGGAGACTCTTTATTGTGATGGTATTCAAAAGTAATTACTATATTAATAGTGGTAACAAGAAGGAGATGGAGAGATAAATTTGTGACTCCTAAGGAGGAGATGACTAAGTTTTGTGACATTTTTTTCTTTGTGTAATGCATAAATTTACAGTCAGGTCACTTGTTTCCTGGCTGTAGGAACAGGACAAACTCAATGCTATTTATTTTGTAAAATATTACAATAGTCCAGAGTTCTGGGTGCATATATACAATTTCACTATATAATTATATATATGGAAATTAAGTTGATACTATTGCTCTGAATTCTTGCTGCAGTGCAAATTTACTTTTTGACTCTGAGAAAAATAAGTCATTTAAGTAGCTCTGTGGACTTGGTTTATCACTAATTGGCGTGCTTGATGGGGGACTAAACCTTCAGCATATATAGCTCTGTAGTATCAACATTCACTTTGTTTAAACCCTTCAGCACTTCAGCAAGCAGAGAAAGGGTGTGTGTGTGTGTGCGCGCGTGCGCACACACACAGTAACTCTTCACTTAACGTCCCCTGCTTAACGTTGTTTCAAAGTTGCATCGCTGCTCCATTAGGGAACATGCTCATTTAAAGTTGTGCAATGCTCCCTTATAACGTCGTTTGGCTGCCTGCTCTGTCCATTGCTTGTAAGATTCTGTGGAAGAGAAGCAACTTTACGAGGGAGCATTGCACAAGTTCCTCTTCTCCGCCTCCTCCCCCTCCCTCCCAGCGCTTCCCTTGGTGGCGCTTAGGACTTTCTGGGAGGGATGGGGAGGAGGCGGAAGTTCTGCGTCCCCGCTCCTCTCCCTCCCTCCCAGAAAGTCCTAAGCGCTGCCAAACAGCTGTTTGACAGCAGGGAAGCGCTGAGAGGGAGGGGGAGGAGCGGGGACGCAGCGTATTCTGGAGAGGAGGTGGAGTGGGGGTGGGAAGAGGTGGGCCTGGAGTGGAATAGGGCCAGGAAGAGGCGGGCCTGGAGTATCCCCTGGCAAAGTCGGCGTCTGTTCTTCTGTGGGGAAGCTGCCGCTGTGCAAGGTGCTTCCTAGCATCCTTGCCTGCAGCAGGTTGTGCCTGTGTGGGGTAAGCCAGGGGCACCTCCCAACCACAGTACAGTACTGTACAGTATATAATGCCTTTTGTCTGCCCCCCAAAAATTTCCTTGGAACGTAACCCCCGCATTTACATTAAATCTTATGGGAAAATTGGATTCGTTTAACATCATTTCACTTAGTTTCATTTTTCAGGACCATAACTACAACGTTAAGTGAGGAGTTAGAAAATATATAATATATTTTCCTGAAAGTGACTTTGGTCCAGCTAAATCTATTAGTGTAGTCTTGGTATGGAAAATAGGAAATCGGGGGAAGTGTGTTTTGAGGCTTTTTCTTTCTGCTTTATTGTTGTTAGTTAGTTACATACCCTCTCCTCCCACTACACCATCACCCAACAGGCCAGAGATGATGCCAAGTTTGGAAGAGTACTGTTGCAATCTGCATGTCTATAAACTCTAAACCCACCTCCTTGGGTACCGCTTGTGAGTCATCTAAAGTGGAATGGACATGACCAAGTTCTTGAAGAAGAAAAAATGGTTACTAACGTTTCCGTCACTATTGTTCTTCAAAATGTGTGGTTCGTGTCCATTCCACGACCCACCCTCCTGCCCCTCTGTCAGAGTTAGTCAGCAAGAGGGAACTGAGAGGGTGAGGGGCCAGCCAGGCCCTTTATACCAGCACATGAGCGCATGGCACCAGAGGGCGCTAGAGCCAGCCTGCCAGATACCACTGAGGGACATGAGCAACACATCACAAAGAACAGTAGTTACGGAAAAGTTAGTAACTGTTTTTTCCTGAAGGGATGCCCCTCTATTCCAGACTACAAAAACAAGAAGTTACTCCCTGCTCTCCATGTGTCAGTATATAATGCCTGCATCTGTAACTTTCACTCTATGCATCTGAAGAAGTGAGGTTTTTACCCACGAAAGCTTATGCCCAAATAAATCTGTTAGTCTTTAAGGTGCCACCAGACTTCTTGTTGTTTTTGTAGATACAGACTAACACAGCTACCCCCTGATACTCTATTCCAGACTGTTTGTGAAGGATGGAAGAAACCCCACATTACTTAACTTCATAAAAAGAAGAGTTGATCCTAATGTCCCCTAATACAGCCACACTTGGTGTGTCTACTGTTTCTGTAAAGGGAAATGTGGCACTGAAGGATAACAAAAAGTAGATTTGTTGATGGAATTGGAGGTGGGATGAAGAGATGCAGGTGATTGCTAGCTTCATAAATAGTTCTGTGCTCTATAAATTGTGCCCTGCATCATGCAGCCCCTACTTGCATTTCTAACCTGGTTACCTTTTGAATCCAAGGTCTCCTATCTCTTTCCATTCCACCAAAGATACCAGTCTAATTGAGACCTACTTTCCATCTTCTGCAGCAGGAGCTGTTTCTGTGTCTCCTGCCATGCTCCCCTTTGCTTATAGTATGTTTCTCAGTTCTCTTGTCAAGGCTCCACTGTTTTATTCAAATCATTCCAGAGAAATCACCTCTGCCACTCTCAAAAAAGTGTGCTTATACTTCAAAACAAAACAAATATTTCAACTACTCATGTATATATTCATAAAGAGAATATCTGTGTATTTAACAAATGTCCTTTCTTGGTGTCTGTTACTACTTCAGTTGTTTATGTAATCCATTGTTGAGATTGTCTGCTCCTTGGGGCAGGGTTTTTTCATCTCTGTATTGGTAAGTGTGTAGAACAGCTGTGGTCAAATTCTGCCCTCAGTTACACCTGCCAGTCTAATTGTCCTTCAGTGAAAGTTTCGCTCTTGAAAATGCAGTTCAAATTTTGCCTTCAATCTCTTTTCTGGAGAACTGGGACCCATATTTGAGTTGGCGACAAACAAGCAAGCCTTGCCTGTGAGAGAATCAGAGCAAAAAGAGAATGACATACAATTCTCGTGATGTTGGGAGATGCCATTCCTGTACTATCATTTCAAACAGATCTGAAAATTAAGCTGTAAGGAAGGGGTTTTTTTTTCTTGTGGTTAGACTTGTGTGTATTGAAGGTCAGAGCAGCATATGTGTAAGATAAGAATTTTTTAACTAGTGATACTATGATATGACTTATGAATTCCACAGTGTTCTAATATGATAACATAATGGTTAATCCCCCTCAAAACAAGAACTGCTCTTCATTCTCACCATATCTAGAAATGGGAGGAGAAATAAAATGCAATAATACAATACATGTATATCAAAAATTACTCATGGTTGAACAGTTTTCTATATCCTGCTTTTTATTCAACAATTTAGCTTTTAAACCCCCCATATTTGTTCTATTAAAAACTATTAGCTGCTCGATGTTGGCCAGCATTGAGAGAGAATGGATTCTTGCTGGGTAAAATAGGCTTGCAGGTTAATACCTCTAGTATTTTTGGAAAAAATGAAGAAAACATTTTCTAGTATATTGAGGCGATTGGTTACCTGATGCATCTGCTGACAGAAGAGGAGGAATGCTTTGAGGAGAGCTAGCAATTTATGGCTTCTACTCAGAGCTGATTTTTTTTTTTTTTGTAGGTCTTTAAAAAATAGTGTACTACAAATTCAGAATTCACGTAAATGTATCTGTAAAAATTTGAGTGTAAATATAACTGTATCCAGTTGGTTTTGAGGACTAAAATGAGATTGGAGTTTGGCTTCAACTTGAAATATGCTGGTTCCACTTATTTTTCTTGTTGAAATCTTACAAATTTCCTTATCAATAAAATTTTGTGTCTTCACGCAGATATTTGATTTACTACCAGTGTGTCGATATATAAAAACTTCAATTAACAATAGGCTTTTATTTTCTACAGTTGGATGGACAGACTCAGACTTGTGCTACTGTCCTAAAAATAGATGTGTAGCTGTTGCAGCTTGGGCTTAGAAGCCTAGGCACAGGGGTGGGCTTTAGAGCCCGAGCTCCAGCCTGAGTTCCAACTTCAAAGTGCTGTCTACACTGCTATTTTTAGTGTGGTAGTGTAACCTTTGGGTGGGCTAGAGTTCACTTCATTGCCCTTCTCCAGTGCCTTAAAACCCCCAGCTCCCATAGAAAAGCAGCAAGAGACCAGGATTCAGTCTCTACAGATTTTTCAGCAAGGATTGTACAGG
The DNA here is from genome assembly GCF_028017835.1 of Emys orbicularis. NCBI lineage: Eukaryota > Metazoa > Chordata > Testudines > Emydidae > Emys > Emys orbicularis. Next base: position 25,141,436 of record NC_088683.1, on the reverse strand, counting down.
GTCAACCTCCCCACACTCAAGTCCCAAAAAGAACAAAAGGAGTAAACTTAATTAAGTACCAACTTTATAAAATCTTATGATAAAGAAACATATGTTGTAAAAAATATATTATTAACTAACATGGCTACTTTATAATCCACATACGTTATCTTCACAGTTTGTACGTAAGCATAAATAAAGAAAACAAATTAAATCTAAACAGGTCAGTCCCCACAGAAACCCAGTTAAAAGAAATTGAGTTCCCAAAAGCTTAGGTTGAGTTCACCTGAGTCTCTATTAGTCTTTGATCACGAAATTTATATAGTCTGCTGAGTTAAAAGCAACATCTTCCCACCACTTGCTTGTAGAAATCTTTAGTTGGAATCCATGAAGACCCTTCCTCCTGCTCTGCTGAAATGAACTCAGTTAGCTAGTTAGCTAAACAATTAATCAACCACTTAGTTCAGTATATATATTAAAAAAAAAAAAAAAAAATCTAAACTGCTGCAAAATGCTTTAGAGTTAGGGAAAACAGTCTGCTTTCTGCTCCAGGAGCTCAACTTCTCCCAAACTACATAGGGCATATGGCCTTTTGTAAAGTAGCTGCCCTGACTACTTGCCCTCATGGAGTCTGAGTTCAGCAACAGGGAACCTATTTAGCATTCCCAAAACTGCCACACCCAAGTCCAGAAACTTCTGAGTGTGGAGATCTAATTGTGCATCTGCCTAGCAATAAGGACCCAGACACAACTTATTCCTACCCCACCCCTATAGATCTCTTAAAGAGATCTCCCTATTAGGCATGTGGGTTACAGTAGCATGAGCTCCGTGAGACCTAGTCTGCCAGCCTGGGTCGGGAGGTCACTGTCATGGGCTGTGTAGACATACTCATTTCCTTAGTCTACTAATTCATCCATTTGCTGTGGACTGGGCTGATGCTTTTAAGTCCTTCTATTAACTTAAAGGAATGGTATGGATTTCTGCTCTAGTTTTTTTTTTTTTTCCCCCTCAAGTTTTCTGTTTCCATGTTTCTTACAGGATGATGCCCGACAACTCTTTGTACTAGCTGGAGCAGCAGAGGAAGGATTTATGACCACGGAACTTGCAGGAGTTATCAAGAGATTGTGGAAAGATAGTGGAGTTCAAGCCTGTTTTAATAGATCCAGAGAATACCAGCTTAATGACTCTGCAGCATAGTAAGTGTAGAACTGATACTATGTTGATGGGAGTCTTAGAAGTACCTAGATAGAGGTGTCCTTTTCTGGGATCAGACAGTTACAGCAGTCCTGAAGTAGAAGTCTGAACTCGAAGAAAAGGAGTTGGGTGGGGAACCTAAGTGTTGTGCTGGAATTAACAGGTCAAATCTGTGAACAGTACCCAGAGCAGTTAATGTGAGAAATAAAAACTAACAGGTACTCTCAAGTGCTTTATATGGCCAGTTGTTATATTTCTGCCCATATGGTGGGGGTGGGGTGAGTTGTTGTGGTCTCAAGGCTACTTGTTCTGTATACGGAAACCTTTCATGACTGTTGGCTCTGAATCAGCATTGTCAATTGAACTTTGCTTCACTTCCATTACATTAATATTGTGGTAGCACCCAAAAATACCAATCAGGATTTGTCTTTGTTGTGCTAGGCACTGTACAAATGCATAGATAGATATAGTTCTTGCCCTAATGAGTTTAAAACTAATTAAGACTAGATGCAGCAAGAGAGGAAAAACAGATGGAAAATAGGGTAGAAGGAGGATGATTATAGTAATAAGATGATGCAATTACAGGCTTGTGATATGTAAATCATGATTCTGAATTATCTGAAAGTATACTAAGTTTAATAAATCTTCTGTTCCTGAGGGCTCTTCAAATTTGCTGCTACTAGTTTTTTTTGCAGTAGAAAGGAAAAGGATCGGGGCAGAGTGGCTGAAGCATATCTAAAGCATGAATTACCAATACTGAGCGGTACACAGGCTAAATGATTGGTTTAATTTTCAAAAATATAACAAAGTGACCCATTCAAATCCATATATAATGAACAAAAACAGGATGCCATTAGTGCATTGAGATACTATAGATCAGTGTTTCTCAACCTTTTTGATACTAGGGACTGGCTTGCTGCCTTCCTAAACTGTGTCAGGGAGATCTCGGGGACCAGCATTGGTCTACGGATCAGTTGTTGAAAAACACTGCTGTAGAGATCTCCAGCCTGCTTTTATCTGCTCTGAACCTGAAGGACAACTGGAACTTTCTAGACTCTTCAAGCCATCGAGAATAGGGACAAACAGGATGAAACTCAAGGTAGCAAATAACTTAATAGAAAGATAAGCCTGAAGAAAGCACATCCATGACAAAAAGAATTGGAAAGTCACTTTTGTGGGTCATTTTCCTACTTCTAATAAGATCCCTCAAAGTCTCTATGGCTTCAGTATTTTAGGTAACTAGCTTTATTGGGGAAACAGTCATTCCTTTTTGAGTGATGGTCCCTATTATATTCCACATGCGCCTGGAGCCGAAGCTTTTCAAAGTAGTTTTGCTCAGTGGTCCGCGTATTTGCCCTTGTATTGCCTTGTGGTTTCGCCTGAGTGATAAGAGGCTGCACCACTTGCCGGATCTGCCGGTCCCGGTGCCAGATCTGCGTACCCCTCCTGCTTTGGTCGGTGGCATCCCAGATACCTTTACCAGTTCCGGGTACTATTGACTTTGGGGAAACTCGGAAGCACTCTCAGCCCTCACGAACTGTTCACCCTGGAGGGAGCTATGTCACCACGTGTTCTGATGCATTCACCTCTGTAGAGAGCTCCATCTCATGCGTTACATCTACCACCTGCTGGCCATACCCCTCTAACACCTCCCATTCCATCGGCACTGGCATTCATGCAAGACTGCGACTTTTCTGAATCTGACAATCTGGACGTTCAGCATGGTCTGCCGCTTCCATTCAGGAAACACGACTACCAGAGGGTTCCAACAGCTCCATAGCAGTTTCCACCTTACCAGCTTCTTGGGTAAGGCTATCTGTCTCCTTGGGCACAAGCATAACAGCAGCAGGATCAACTGGGTTGGCCATATTGGAGCTCATGGCTCCAATATATTCCTCCAGAATAGTCTTGTTCGGCTCAGGAGAACTCCCCTGTTTCACCGTCCCACCCTTTGTCCGGCAGAGGTTCAGAAATGGGGTTAGATGAGGCACCTATCAGGCCGGCTCCAATGGTACTGGCGGATCGGGAGAGATTCCCTTTGTCATCTCCAGACGCAGCTGTGTCATCAACACCTTCCTCCCCACCAGATGACTATCGTCAATTTTAAGAACTCCTATGGAGATAGCCATTGTCCTTGAGATCCCACGGGAAGAGGTGTGGGACAGTCAGCACTAGTTACTAGATATTCTGCACACATTAGTACTGGCAAGGATGGCCTTACCAATCAATAATGCTATTCTTCAACCAGCACGCACTGTGTGGCACATCCTGGACATGTGTGTACCAACCCCAAAGGGGGCTGCAAAAAGGTACTACGCCTCTCTTCCCCTCTCCCCCACCCCCATGACCAGAACTTTTATTTTCACACCCTCCACCTAAGTTCTTGATAATACAGGCTGCATTAGAGCAGAACAAACAACAATACCCACGCTCCATCTCGGCAGACAGGGAGGGTAAGAGACCTGACCTCATGGGTTGAACGGTCTTCTCCTCAATTGGACTGCAGTTCCAGACCTCTAATTACTTGGCACTGATGGCCAAGAATGGCTTTATGAACTATGGCTGGATGGAGGAATTTGCAGATAAGTTACCTCATCAGGATTGTACTTGATTCCCAGCAATCGTACAGGAAGGCAAGTTTGTCACCAAGTTCTTACTTCAGGCTGCAGTTGGTTCAGCGGACATGTCCTTGCGTGTATTGGTGACTGGAATTGTCATGAGGAAGGAATCCTGGTTACACTCCTTAGGTTTCCCTAGAGAGGTGCAGAACACTATTGAGGACCTTTCCTTCAATGAATCACACCTCTTCAACCAGAAAACTGATGATTCCTTACACTAACTAAAAAACTCTAGAGCAGTGGTGGGCAACCTGCAGCCCATGGTTGGACAGGCCGCCGCTTCCCGCAGCTCTCATTGGCCGGGAACGGTGAACTGCGTCCACTGGGAGCTGCGGGGGGGGGGGGGGGCGTGCCTGCAGATGCTTAACGTCCGCAAAATGTCTGGCAGCCCGCAATCAGATTATCCTGATGGGCCGCATGCAGCCCACAGGCTACAGGTTGCTCACCACTGCTCTAGAGTCATCTTACGATCCTTGGGCATAGATACACCAGCACCAAGGAGGAAATTTTATCGCCCACCATCAGCCCAACAATACAGAACTCCACGCTTCTGCCACCAGTGGGCCTACGAACCTCTTCAGAAGTGCCCTAAGGTACTCAGAGCATGTCTGCCTGTTCCGGCAACGCAGACCTCTGCACAACACTCTGTCATCATGAAAGTGGTCTTTTAGTGCACCTAGAGAGCTATCAGTCACTCTGCACACCAGTGCTCCTACCCTCCACCCCTTTAGAGGGTTGTTTCAAACTCTTTTTCTACCAGCTTGAGAGTTATATAACAATGGGCATAGGGGTCTTGGATGTCATTCGATGTGGCTGCACCATAGAGTTTGATGACGCCTCCTCCACATCCCCTTCCTGCCCCCCTCCTCATGACCATATTCTTACCCTAAAGGTGGACTTCGTCCTGCAGAGAGGAGCAGGGGAGCCAGTCCTGGCAGCCTTTTGTGGCACAGGGTTCTATTCCAACTATTTCCTGGTATCCAAGAAGAAAGCAGGATGGAGACCAATCTTGGATCTCTGACACCTCAACCATTCGATTTGCAAGTTGAAATTCCATATGGTCACGCTTGTGGCCATCATTCCCTCACTGGAAAAAGGCATGTGGCTCTCAACATGCAAGATGCATACTTCCATATTGACATACATATGACCTACAGAAGGTTCCTGAGGTTCAAAGTGGGGCAACAACACTTCCAATACAGGGTTCTCCCATTCAGATTCACCGCTGCCCCATGAGTTTTTACAAAGGTTTTCTCTGTGGTAGCGGCTCACCTATGATGTCAGGGAATCCTTGTCTTCCCCTATCTGGACAACTGGCTGTTGGCAGTATGGTCCAAAGAGGAAGCTCAAGCATTGATATCCCAGCTTCTTCTACTTCTCCCTAAGAGTGAACATCAATGTCAAAAAATCAACTTTGTGCCCTCCTTAGTCCCTGGAATTCATAGGAGCTCACAGTGATGTGATCTCTGCATGAGCTTATATGCCACAGGTCAGATTCCAAAGCCTACTGAACCAAATAGCCCTGATAATCTCCAACTCTTTGGTCTCTGCCAAGACCTGCCTTTCCATTCTAGGGCACATGGCGGTGTGCACATACATCACGCCCTTCACCCGCCTGCATCTTCACTGTCTACAGCTATGGCTGCAAAGAATCTATTCTCCTATGCACCAATCTATGCGCACCCTACTTAACATTCCACCCAGTGTCATCTCTTCTCTTTGGTGGCGGACAGACCCGCTACAAGTCTGCTCCGGGATGCCCTTCCTCCCGTCCTTGCCAACTGTGATATTCATATTGGGTGTGTCACTCACAGGCTGGTGCAGTGTGTCTCAACCTTTCCAGACTATTGTACCCTTTTCAGGAGTCCGATTTGTCTTGCGTACCCCAGGTTTCACCTCACTTAAAAACTAGTTGCTTACAAAATCAGACATAAAAATACAAGTGTGACAGCACAGTTACTGAAAAATTGCTTACTTTCTCATTTTTACCATATACTTATAAAATAAATCAATTGGAATATAAATATTGTACTTACATTTCAGTGTATTGTATATAGAGCAGTATAAACAAGTCATTGTATGAAATTTGTTTGTGCTGACTTTGCTAGTGCTTTTTATGTAGCCGTTGTAGAAATAGGCAAATACCTAGAGGAGTTGATGTGCCCCCTGTAAGACCTCTGCATACCCCCAGGGGTACGTGTATTCCTGGTTGAGAACCACTGGGCTGGGACACTTACATTGGAGATCACATGACACAAGGCATCTGGACCCATGTGAGAGTCCAGGATGCACATAAACGTACTCGAACTTTGAGCAGTACACAAAGATAGTGTTCTTACCAGCTATCTGCTATTGCCACGTCCTCGTCATGTCAGACACCACCACAGTATACTACATAAACAAAGTGGCACAAGTCCCCAGCGCTGTGTATGGAGGCAGTTCACCTCTGGGAATGGTGCATTGCACATCATATCCTTTTGTCAGCAGCCTACCTGCCTGGCACCCAGAATGTGATCACAGATTCTCTCAGCAAGAACTTTGCAACCGACCACAAATGGGAGTTGCACGAAATGATAATCACAGACAACTTTGGTCATTGGGGTACACTAATCAGAGACCTTTTTGCACCAACACCAAGTATTGCTCCAGGAGAAGACTCGGTGCTCACTCACTGATCAACGCTCTGGTCGTCGATTGGTCAGACTGGACAAACTATGGTGTCCCTCCTCCTCCCCTTTCACCACATTAGATAAGGACAAGGTCTCACTGTGACTGCATCCCAAGTTTCTGCCAAAAGTGGTTTCCCAATGGTTCTCAACCAACCCATACATCTGCCTACCTCCCTTCCAAAACCACACGCCTCTAATGAGCAACAGTGGCTTCATTCCCTCGATGTGTGTAGGGCCCTAGCCTTTTACCTACAAAGGACGAAGCCATTCTCAAAGTCTCCCAGGCTATTTGTTGCCATAGCTGAGAGAACTAAAGGACACACCATTTTCACCCAGAGAATCTCTCAGTGGGTCTCGGTTCATTAAGTGTCGCTATCAATTGTCAGGGAACTCCCCACCAGATTGGATACAAGCCCATTCCATGAGAGCACAAGCATCAACCAGAGCCATGTTCCACGATAGATCCCTTGCGGACATATGTAAGGCAGCCACGTTCAGTTCAGTACACACCTTTTCCTCTCACTAGCCTCTAGTACGTGATGCTGTGACGGATGCTTCATTCGGTGCAGTGGTCCTCGGTTCTACGGTTCCACCATCTTCCTTGCACCCTCTTGTCAATCGCCCTCCGTGGAATACAATCGGTACTAATACAATCGATCGAAACCACAAGGCAATACAAAGGTGCCTGTGCGGACAGTCAAGCAATATTACTTTGAAAAGCTCCAGCACATGTGCATAACCCTCAGTGGAATACATATAGGGAGCACACATCTCGAAGAACCTCCAGTAACCTCCTCTTTTCTTTCCTGCAATTTTATAATGACAGCACAGTTTACTTAACACCCCTAATTATATCCCTGAAGTTGATAATTTAATTTCTGATCACATAGGTAGCCGTTCCTTTTTTCTGTTCCTTTTCAAAGTGAATGCAAATAAAAATCACATATGTACTGTATTTAAAGCACTGAATTGATGGCATGCATCTCAAGAATTTCAGAAAGTAAAACACAAGGCTTTGTTTTCAAGACTATCTGATTAGAAGGAAAGTTACTGTGTTACAGTGTGCCAAACCAGCCACCTAGTCAATAAACAGAATCATAGAGCATTAAGTCACATGAACATCTGTTGATTCAGTATTTTGGTTGGAACATTCTTCATACATTTAATAATTCCCATTAAGGGACAGCATATTAAAATACTTTAATTCTGTAGACAGGTGTAAAGATAATATGTATTCTCTGTTTACATGTTTTCCTACTTTATAATTGTTTGCACCAACTGGAAGAAAACCACACGTGTTCTGAGACTTAGAAGGAAGAATTATTTAAGATGGAATGAATTGCTTAAATGTTTTTTCTTTCTTAATATTTTTCAGTATGCATTTTTTTAAACTAGTAAAGGCTTGCCAAATTCTATTTTTAAACTGGTAAATAACCTGGACTACGTGAATGTAGTATGCAGGTTCTCTGTTTTTACCCCAAAGAATACTGTCCCTGCAAATGTGTCTGATGAGCGCTAAACTGAATGTGCTGAATAGATGTGAGGATTTTTAGATGTTAACTTTTATAACAGATAAAATACCTTTATCTGTGCAAATCTCTTATCTTTTTTTTTTTAAATAATTAAAAGCGGTGTTTATTTTATCTTTAGTTACTTGAATGATTTGGACAGGATAGCACAAACCAGTTACATCCCGACTCAACAGGATGTTCTCAGGACTAGAGTGAAAACTACAGGAATAGTGGAAACTCATTTTACTTTCAAAGATCTTCATTTTAAGTGAGTATTCAAGCTGTACACATAACCCTGTGATATGTTTTATTCAAAGTTTTAAATGTTGATTAACAACTTTGACTTATTTTTGTCACAACTTATTTCTTGGCATTTGGAACTATTTTCAGAGAAGATGGGGTGTCAGCAGGGAGGGAAGGGATTGGGGAAATGACTTTCATAGTGAGACCAAGTACAATGAAATAACACAACTTCTTGGAGGCATATTTAATATTGAATTGCAGCACCAGGAAAGCCTATTTAATTCCCGTGTAAGCTTACATGTTTACATGAATAATGTGCACATATAAACTCCTTTCAAATAATCCCTTTTGTGTAATGTTGAAGAACTAGTGATTGAAAAATCAGCTTTTCTTCTACTTGAAAATCAGTTGAAGAGCTGACGGACTATGAACATTCACTATTTGTGAAGTGAAACCACCAAAATATCTTTTCTAGTAAAGCTAAATGCTGATTTCTATCCAAGTTTGCAACATGATGCTTTGTTTACTGACTACTTTTTCAAATCTATTTTTTTTCTTCATGAAGAAAAAATGAGACTTTGTAAAGAGAGTTCAGGAAACTTCTAAGGCGCAGACGTCTCTGCATCAAGTCTTACTAAGAGATGTTATCTCTCTTTGCATTAGGTGTTTTGAAACTAAACATTTTGGAATCTCCTCCACTTCTCTCAGCAAAGCAAATGCATGAAAAGGATACAGGGGAAGAGTTATATGTACGTCTGTGTAGTATGTAAATCAACATGGGTTTATGGCAAATAGATCCTGTCAAACTTGATATCTTTTTCCATAAGATTACAAGTTTGGTTGATGAAAGTAATAGTGTTGATGTAATATGCTTAGGCTTTGTGAAGTGTTTGACTTGGTACCACACTATATTTTGATTAAAAAACTAGAGCAATATAAAATTAACATGGCACATATTAAATGGATTTAAAATGGGCTAACTGATAGGTCTCAAACTGTAGTTGTAAATTGGAAATTCTCGAGTGGGTCTCTTTCCAGTGGGGTCCTGCAGGAATCGGTTCTTGTCCCTACACTATTTACCATTTTTATCAGTGACCTGGAAGAAAACATAAACTCATCACTGATAAAGTTTGCAGATGACACAAAAATTGGAGGAGTGGTAAATAATGAAGAAGACACGTCACTCAGAGCAATTGGGATCGCTTGGTAAACTGGGCACAAGCAAACAATGTGCATTTTAATGTGGCTGAATGTAAACAAAGAATATAGGCCACAATTACAGGATGGGGGACTCTTTCCTGGAAAGCAGAGACTCTCTGAAAAAGATTTGGTGCTGGTGGTGGATAATCAGCTGAACGTGAGCTCCCAGTGTGATGCTGTGGCCAAAAGATCTTGGTGTAGGCAGCGTGCCGACCCTTGTTGGAGCTGAGCTGGTCGACTTGGCACTGAGTACTTCGGTGTTGGTGTGGAGTGCTTCTCCCACTGTGAGAGTCTCTTGGCACCATTTCCCATCACCTATGCCGAAGAAAAAACATAAGCAGGTGGCTGAGAGAAGGTGTTCCCCGACTCTGAAGAAAGCCAAGCATGGAGAGCACAGCGGAGTGTGACCTGAGTGTGGCCACTCCTCTGCCCCCACTCCCAGGGCTCGTTGACTCTGTCCTATACGCAAGCTCTGTTGAGTCCGGTCCCGGATCAACCTTCTGCACTGGAGGGACATTGTTGCACCAGCAGAGTTGTGGTGCCATCAACCCTGGAGGCGTTTGTTGCAGCCAGGGACTTGCTGGTACTTTCGGTACCACTGTCGCTGGCAGTACAAGAATCGGCGATGTTGGTGCCAGTGAGCAGAAGGCAGCATGTTGCCCGAAGCTTCTGTTCGGTACCGTCAAGAGGGAAACTGTCCCTGCTGGTCTCGACTCAGGTCTCCCCGCCTCAGCACCGTTCCCTGGCACCGAATGGTACTGCTCCTCTGTGGGCCCTGGAGGAAGGCTCGTCATTTGACTCGGAAGTGGAATTGTATTCCCAGCCAAGGAACTTTTCCCAGTACCACCCCAGTCAGCCTTATCAGGTTGTGGATCCAGGTGTAGGACTACCCCCAAGTGCTTGGCACAGTAGGCACTGGCCTATGTAGATGCAATGGCCATTTTCGAACCTGGGGGATTTTCCCCTGACTCCAGGCGCTCATGCTCAGTGGTCTCAGAGAGGAAAGCACTTCCATCCCATCGAGCAACACCCAATCTGGACTCCAGTACCAAGCCTAGTACCGATCTCAGAACCTAGACCCTCAGGATCGGATCGGTGCAGAAGGAGAAGAGGAGGACCCCCTGCTGGTGCAGGCCTACTCATCGTCCTCCCTGGATGAGGCAGTGTTGGGTGGGTGTGTCACCTCCCCACTATGACTTCAAAGCTCAGCAGGAGCTGTTGAAGAGTGGTCTCGAACCTTGGGCTGAAAGTGGAGATAGTCCTCCAACAACCTGGCTGATATTTTGAGCGCGGCAGCTCCATTGAAGGAGGCATTCCCTCTCAGTGAGGCCATCACGGAACCAGTTAAAGCCCTGTGGCAAACCCCATCCTCCCTGCTTCCCACCTCAGAGCCGAAAAGAAGTATTTTGTTCCCACTCAAGGGTATGATTATTTGTACTCCCATCCCCCTCCCAGGTCCTTGGTGGTCTCGGCAGCCGACGAGAGAGATGGACAAGGGAGACAAGCAGCAACCCCTGAAGTGAAAGACTCAGAGACTAGACCTTTTGGTACAAAGGTTTATTCTACGGAGGTCTGCAGCTCCAACCAGCAGGTGTTGCTGGGAAGATATGACTTTAACGTTTGTGACTAGATGTTAAAATTCAAGGACTCAATTCCCCAGGAGTTCAGGCAGGAGTTCTCTGCTCTGGTAGAGGAGTGTAAGTATGTAGCCAGGACTTCCCTGCAGGTTCCCCTGGACGCAAAAGACTGGGCGGCTAGATCCATGGCTTCTACAGTGGTCATGCGCAGATGCTCTTGGCTCCAATGGAGGTCGAGCAGTCCATTCAGACCTTCTGTTTGAAGGCGCTTCGCTCTTCTCAGAGCAAACAGATGCAAAGCTCCATGGTCTGAAAGACTCCAAAGCCACCCTCAAGTCTCTGGGTCTTTATGGTGCCTTTGGTGCCCAGGGTGCCTTTGAGGAAACACTTCAGGCCCCAGCACTCCACCTGTTTCTCAGCTCCATCGCCCCATCAGGACCTGAAAAGAAATGAAGCAGGGGTTTTAGATGCAGGCAGCTGCCCCCATCCGCCTCAGCATCCCTACCTGGGCTGCCCAGGCGGGGGCCAGCCAAACAGAACTTTTGATGGGATTCCTTAGGGCATTATACCAGTTCCCATGCCACTAGATCACATCCACCTTTAGTTTTCAGACCGCCTGCCCCCCTTCAACACCTCAGACCACTGTGTGCTGAGCTCTGTGGAAAGGGGTTATATGCTTACATTTATTTCTACCACCACCTCCCACATGCTTTCCTTCTCATGAGCAACTTCTGGCTCAGGAGATGCAAGCCTTCCTCTGAGTGGAAGCCAGAGAAGTTCTTCGTGACTTAAGAGGGAAGGGGTTTTACTCCAGTATTTCCTAATTCCACAGGCCAAGGAGGGTCTCCGACTCATTTTAGACCTGCGCCATCTTAGCGGCTACCTCCAAAAAGCTGAAGTTCCACCTGGTCTCCCTGACCGCCATTATCCACTCCCTGGATCCGGGGGACTGGTACACCATCCTCGACTTGAGAGATGATTATTTCCACGTCTTGATTTTCCAAGTCCACAGAAGGTTTCTCAGGTTCACGGTAAACCAGACTCAATACCAATTCTTCCTTCCGCCACCCCCCCATGTCAGGAAACTATTTGCTTGTGGGAGTTCTGCATAACACACGCAATCCATCTCAAAGCTTCTCACCTTCCGAGAGCCCGGAACAAGCTGGCAGATCACCTCAGCAGTTCTTTTTCCAATCACCATGAGTGGTCCCTATTGCTCTGACCTAGTAAAGATCATTTTCTATCAGTGGGGGACTCCCCAGGTAGACCTGTTTTCAACCAGGCAGAATAGGAAATGTCACCCATTCTGCTCCCTGTGAGGCCACAGCCAGGGCTCACTCATGGACGCTTTCCTGCTCTCTTGGACTGGACACTTATTCTATGCCTTTCCCCCCCAATTCTTCTAGTACACAAGGTCCTATTGTAGATCAAGCAAGACAGAGAGCGGGTCATTCTTGTAGCCCCAGCCTAGCCCTGCGAACACTGGTTTGCCATGCTGTTGGGCCTTTTAGTAGCGACTCTGATGCTGCTCTCTCCTCCCAGACCTGATATAGTAGGACCACAGTCGAATGCTCCACCCAAACCTCAACTTCCTTCACTTGACAGCTTGGAAGCTCTATGGCTAAATCCTGAGGAACTGGCCTGTTTGGAGCAAGTCCACCAGATTCTGCTAGGTAGCAGGAAGCTCTCTACCAGAGCTACATACCTCGCCAAATGGAAGTGTTTTTCCATTTGCTCTTCCCAGCAAGGTCTCTCGCCCACGTGGTCATCTCTGCAGGCCGTTCTGGAGTATTTGCTACATCTGAAACAGCAAGGTCTGGCAATTTCAGCAGTTAAAGTACACCTGGCAGCGATTTCTGCATTCCACACCCCGGTGGATGGTAGATCAGTTTTCTCGCTTGAGATGACTGTTTGTTTTCTCAAGAGCCTGGAAAGACTATACCCTCAGATTTGGGAGCCCATTCTCCTGTGGGTTCTGAACCTGATCTTGTCAAAACTCATGGACCCCCTGTTCAAGCTGCTGGCAACATGCCCCTTGTCAAACTTTTCCTGGAAGGTGGCCTTTTTGGTGGCTATGACTTTAGCCAGGAGATCAGGGCCCTGTACAGTCTTCTTTAAGGACAAGGGACAGCTTTGCCCTCACCCTGCATTCCTCCGAAAGGTGGTTTCACAATTTCACCGTAATCAGGCTATTTTTCTGCTAGTTTTCTTCCCAAAACTGCACACAAACAGGGAGGTGCAACGTCACCGCACATTGGACGTTAGATGTACTGTGGCATTCTACATTGAGAGGACAAAAAGTTCTGTAGATCCACACAGTTGTTTGTGGCAGTAGCGGACAGGATGAAAGGCCTTCCTATTTCGGCTCAGAGGATCTCCTCCTGGATCACATCATGCATTCACACATGCTACGAGCAGGCAGAGTTCCCACCACTGGCTATAGTGATGGCCTATTCTAAAAGGACGCAAGCTTCCTCAGCAGCATTCTTGGCCCAGGTGCCAATCCAGGACATCTGCAGAATGGTGACTTGGTTATTGGTACATATGTTTTCTTGCCACTATGCCATCACCCAGCAAGCTAGCGATGACTCCAGGTTTGGTCGAGCTGTGTTGCGGTCAGCATGTCCATGAACTCCGATCCCACCTCCTATGGTACTGCTTGGGAGTCACCTAACGTGGAATGGACATATGCAAGCACTCGAAGAAAAACAGTTCCTAACCTTTCCATAACTTGCTCTTAGAGATGTGTTGCATATGGTCCTGATTTGAGCAGGGCGTTGGACTAGATGACCTCCCGAGGTCTCTTCCAACCCTAATCTTCTATGATTCTATGTCCATTTCACGACCCCCTAACCCTCTGTCAGAGTTGGCTGGCAAAAAAGGAACTGAGGGTGCAGGGTTGGCTGGGCCCCTTATACTGGCACATGAGCACGCAACACCAGAGGGAGCTAGAGTCAACTCAGTGGGGATCACTGAGGGAAAAATTTCTGGTGACTTCACAGCACGCACACACCTAATGTGGAATGGACAAGTGCAACACATCTCGAAGAACAGTAGTTCCAGAAAGGTTAGTAACGCTTTTTTTCAGACAGGTGGTAACAGATGCTTATCTCCCTGTCTGGTCATATGTGTATTAGGTATTGTCTGCCTCACAGCGTATGCCTGTTTGCATATTGAGCCTGGTGCTAATCAAGAGATTGCGAAATCATAAGAGGAAAGCCAAGAAGAAACAGTAAGCAGGGGATGTCCTGTTTATGAATAAGGATAAATGATTGTCTTGATACTTGTATCTAGAGGTACCAGGAGACACTCTGGATCATAGAATTATAAAAGATTAGGATTGGAAGAGACCTCAGGAGGTCATCTAGTCCAACCTCCTGCTCAAAGCAGGACCACCCCCAACTAAATCATCCCAACCAGGGCTTTGTCAAGCCGGGCCTTAAAAACCTCTAAGGATGGATCCTTCACTGAGGAGGCAAGCTAACATAAGAACAGCCATACTGGGTCAGACCAAAGGTCCATCTAGCCCAGTGTTCCGTCTTCCAACAGTGTCCAATGCCAGGTGCCCCAGAGGGAGTGAACAGAACAGGTAATCATCAAGTGATCCATCCACTGTCTCCCATTCCCAGTTTCTGGCTAACAGATGCTAGGGACACTATCCCTGCCCATTCTGGCTAATAGCCACTGATGGACCTATCCTCCATGAATTTATCTAGTTCTTTTTTGAACCCTATTATAGTCCTGGCCTTCACAACATCCTCTTGCAAGGAGTTCCACAGGTTGACTGTGCGTTGCATGAAAGAAAAATACTTCCTTTTGATTGTTTTAAACCTGCTGCCTATTAATTTCACTTGGTGACCCCTAGTTCTTGTGTTATGAGACAGCGTAAATAACACTTCCTTATTTACTTTCTCCACACAGTCATGATTTTATAAACCTCTGTCATATCCCCCCTTAGTCGTCTCTTTTTCAAGCTGAAAAGTCCCAGTCTTATTAATCTCTCCTCATATGGAAGCCGTTCCATACCCCATTTTTGTCGTCCTTTTCTGAACCTTTTCCAATTCCAATACATCTTTTTTTTTGGGCGACCACATCTGCATACAGTGTTTAAGATATGGGCATACCATGGATTTATATAGAAGCAATATATTTTCTTATTTCTATCCCTTTCTTAATGATTCCCAACATTCCGTTCACTTTTTTGACTGCCACTGCATATTGAGTGGATGTTTTCAGAGAACTATCCACAATGACTCCAGGATCTGTTTCTTGAGTGGTAACAGCTAATTTAGACCCCATCAAGCTGACAGTGTTGTGCCTCATGAAAAGAGGTATCTGGTAAAGCGCTGCTAAGCACTATGCTAGACATGAGACTATTTTGTTAATGTACATTTTAGAGCCTAGAGATAATTATTTTATTTTGTATATAACCAGGTTTCCAGTATTTCTATTTGCTATCACTTGAATCGCTATTCTTTGTTAAATAAACTTTTATTTGATTTTTCTGTAAATATATCTAAAGGTTAAGCACAGAGATGATCTGAGGTGCAACTGTAAGCTGGGGGAAATACTGTTTCTTTGGAAGCAGCGGATCTGTGAATATTGAGTGTCCAATGGAATGGGCTGGACACTCTCTGGGGAGATGTTTGGGGGTTGGTGTGTGCCTTTGGCTAACCTGTAGAGAGAGAGAGTAGTTTCTGCGTAGATCTAGAGAGGAGTGCGTGTTGCCTAGATCAGTGCAGTTGGGGAACTGACTCTGGCAGGCACAGACAGGGTTTCCTCACACTAAGGGCAGGTGGTAGCAAGGTGACTCACAACCCTGGGTTCCCTGGGAAGCATCACAGGAAGTCACCCACAGCAAATACCCATAGGGACCAGCACTCAAAGAAGAAATGTATAGTAACTGGAGTTCTTTGAGTGCTTGATCATGTCTATTCCAATGTAGGTGTGCATGCACCGTCACCAGAAGTTTTTCCCCTAGTGGTATCCGTCGGCTTGACTCTGGTGCCCCCTGCAGTGGCACCTTCATACTGCAGTATATAGGTATGTGACATCCTGTCACCCCTTCAGTTCCTTCTTACCGCCTGTGACGGTTGCTGGAAAGCTGTTTGTCTCTTGCTTTGCAAGTGATTCTCCTGAGTGGTTTTCTTTATCCTGTAAATAGATTTTAAATGGCATGTAAATAGTTAGGATTAGAATAAATTAACAAGTAGTTAGATCGCTTAGGGTACTTAGGAATAGCCTACACTGGCAATGCTTTAACGTGCCTTGTGTGGTCGCGGTGCAGCACTGTGAGAGAGCTCTCCCAGCGCTCTAAAAAAACCACCTCCACAAGGGGCATAGCTCCCAGTGCTGAGAGCTTGGCTTCCAGCGCTTGGGGCACTGTTTACACTGGCGCTTTATAGCGCTGCAACGTGCTGCACTCGGGGGTGTTCTTTCACACCCCTGAGTGAGAGAGTTGCAGCGTTTTTAATTGCCAGTGTAGACAAGCCCTTAGTAGGTTCCTGCCCTGCAGGACTAGTCCTCCTGGGACACTGGAGCATGCCTCGGTCCCATGGCTTCAAACAATGCGTGGCGTGCCACAAGCCCATGCCAGTTAGTGACCTGCATGAAAGCTGAGAGAATGTCATATTCAGGAATGGTGCTGGATTTGTAAAAACTTTAAGCCCAGGACAAAGGAGGAGAGAGAAAACAGACTCAAAATCCTTCTCATGGAGGCAGCACTTCGCCCCTCATCATAGCGGCAGCCCAATTTGGCAACGAGTACTTCCTCGGTCAGGAGGGAGCAGACATCGAGTTGACCATGGGCATTCCACAGCCGTGGCACAAGGGCTCATCCCATCAGCCTGGCCACTGACCTATGGCAAATGCCACTCCTGTGGCCGATGTGGACCCCTTGGACGGTTCAACCATTCCAAGGTTCTCACGCAGGGTGATCCCACTCAGCGCCCTCAAAAGTGAGAGCTCCCCCACTATTCCCCTCAGAAAGGGGTTTGGTTCTGGGTGCCGAGGTGGCTGAAGCACAGGATACCCCTGTGGAGGACCCACCAACAAGAAAGGACATGCAAGGCCTGGTGTCAGTCCAAGCCTCATTGTCGTCTTCCCCCGATAAGGCAGTGGTGGGGATGACCATAGCACCCACTCAAGATGATTAAAAGGCTCACCAAGAACTTCTGCGTCATGTAGCCCAGAACCTGGGGATACAGTTAGAGGAGATCGCAGAGTCAGCCCCTGCCCTGGTGTACATATTAGCACTTTCAGGATCGGCAAAAGTGGCCCTGTCCTTGAATGAGGCCATCTTGCAATTTATGAGGGCTCTGTGGCCACCCCCCGCATCCCTCCAGCTCACAGCAAAGCAGGTGGAAAGAAAGTACTTTTTACCCCCCAAGGGGTATGAGTATCTATACACCCATCCCCCTCCAGGTTTCCTAGTCATTGCTGCTGCGAATGAACGAGAGAGACGAGGGCAGCAAGGCCCATCACCCAAACTGAAAGAGGCCGGGAAACGGGGTTTATTGGGCAGGAAGGAATATTCCACAGAGGGCCTCCTGCTGAGGATATCAAACCACCAGGGCATAGGCTGCTGTGATTTTAATTCCTGGTCAGTGATGATAACATTTAAGGAACTCTTATCTGAATTCGTGGCCCTTATAGAGGAGAGTAAGGCTGTGGTCAAAGCATCCCATAAGGAGGCCTTGGATGCGGCAGCTAGAACTATGTCCACAAAGATGGTCATGAGATGGAGCTCTTGGCTTAAGATCTCTGGACTGCCCCACGAGGTCCAACAAACAATTCAGGACCTTCCATTTGAGGGGAATTCCCTCTTTTCCAAACAAACTGACGCTTGGCTTCACAACCTTAAAAAAGGGCCACTCTAAAGTCGTTGGGCCTTCACAACCTCAGTCCCAATGCGCAAACAGTACAAGTCCCAACCTATGGCCGATTTTACCTGCTGCAATACCAGCAGAGGCAGGACTTCGGCCGGCAGAGGAACAAGGGCTTCAGGAGGAAGCATGTGCCGCACACCTCCGCAGCCTCTACGTCTGGGCCTGTGAAACAATTGACGGGTTCTAAGCAGACCTTTTGAGGGTATGCCCGAGGACGGCGTGCCAGACCAGAGCCTGAATCTTACCCCATGGCAAACTGTATCCTCAAAAGCAGTGATTCCGAAGAGTGTTTAAGGGCTGTGGTGGGTACCTGGTTGTATAAGCTGGGAAACATTGAGCAGGAATAGAGAGGTAGTATTACCTCTAAACAGCATTGGTGAAATCATTATTGGAATGTGTGTCCAGTTCTGGTGTCCACACTTTAAAAAGGATATTGAAAAATTGGAAAGGGTTCAGAAGAGAGCTGCAAAAATGAGTCAAGGTGTGGAAAACTCACCATTCAGTGAAAGATTTAGGAAGCTCAATCTATTTAATTTATCAAAGGGAAGGTTAAGAGGTGACTTGATCACTTGTTAGTACCTGTAAAGGGCTCTTTATTCTAGCAGAGAAGACCAGAGGCTGCCTAAGAAACCTAAAATAGATTAATTCAGGCTATAGATAAACCACACATTTTTAAGTTTGGGTACTTAACAATTGGAACAGCTTATCAAGGGTTGTGGCTTCTCCATCACCTGAAGTCTTAAGTCAAAACTAGATGTCTTTGTAAAATAATATACTTCAGCTCAAACACTGGGTATTGACGTGGAGGAATTTCTGGATGAAATTCTTGGCTTGGTCAGATTAGATGGTTAAAATCATCACTTCTTTGCTTTAATGAATCTGTTCTTATGAGGGGACACAGATGCCCCTTCAATGTTTCTCACCTGGCTTTGAGGTGTTTGATGTGTTTCTCTTTCCCTTCTTTCCTTTTCCCTCCCATATGCTTTAGGTGGATTGAGGGAAGAGCCAAATATACCTTACCCCCCCCCCCCCCCCGCCCCGCCTTTCACTCTTCCCAACCCCAGGTCTCGTGAAGCTTCTGCTGCTCTTTGAAGAAACTGGCTGCTTTTGCTGCTCTAAGGCTCCTATGGTAATACAAATAAATAGGCACTTTGGCTGCTCCATCTGCCTCACTCCTTGCTGACATACAAACATACCTTAGTAGGAATATGTGGCTTCCTTCCAGTGTAAATGTGGGGGGAAAGAAATGGTCAAATCCAGAATTACAGTTTTGACGACCAGAATTGGGCTCTTATTCACTCTTGATGTGTTAGTAAAAAATATTTTTAAAAGAATGGAGTCCAGCTGCACTTTAACTTAATACCTAACAAACATTTTTTAAATCCTTGCTAGGCCAGCCAGTCTTTTGAAAATGAGGATGCTGTTTATTAGTGACTTATCACTAACAATTTTGTCCTTGGATAAATGATTGCAATTTCCATTGAATTCAGTGAAGTTATTCTACGTGTATCTGAAGGTAGAAATAGACCTTGAACATCAATTTTTAATTGGTCTGGATGATTGTGACTTTGCTAAGGTCACATGCAAATCTTATTAATTGGATGGCTTACCAAAGCATTGTAACTTTTCATTTAAAGTCTGTGGTAGAGTTCTTAGATCAATTTTAACTTACATTTTTAAAATAGTTTAGATTTTGTTTTACAAGTAGATTACTAACCGTGCTCCTAATTCCAGCCTGTAAACTCTTGTGGTTTTACAGTCACACTTTTTTTTTTTAAAGTGTTTCTCTCCTCTGTTGCTATATGAAAAGCTCACACAAATAAGGGGGAAATATGACTAGCTACCTGACTCTGCAGAGGAAACAAACTGACTAGACTACTGTCAAAGGCACACAATAAAGTGTAATGAAATAAATAAATCTGCCATGTGATCTTAGGTGTTAATTGAAGCAATAGTAAATACAATATGTTGGCAGAAGTGTGGGGGTTTTGTTTTTAAGTTGACTTTCCTCTTAAAATAGTATGTTCTATTTAGTTTCCATTTTTGGACTTTGAAAAAGAAATCATAGATCAGTTCTTTCAGTCTGCTTTAAAGCTTATAAGTTGTTTTGGAACTGGAGATAAGTGTTTTTCTTGCTTTATGTACACTGAATTGGCTTGTAATGAGAAGAGCAACAAACTTAGTAGTATTGATTCACTATAGAGTAGCATTTGTTACAAAAATATATTTACTAGATAATTGTGATTCTTGTACACTAGCTGCACTTCTGTTCTAAATATCTAAACCGTTGTGTCTGTTCCCACTTTAAAAAAAACCCTTCAGTATTTATATTGATAGAAATGCATGGTATGATTTGACAAATCCAAGTTTTAAGACGTTACTACATTGGAAATTTATTTCATTTCTGTACTTTAGAAGTACAGGTTTAAGTATATTGAATTGTTTTTGTTCAGTCATGAAAAAATGTAGCTGTTGCGGCAGATGGAAATGAATCCTCTCCCCTCTGTCTCCCGAATTCTGTGTGAAATTTACTTTTCCAGTGGTAAAATTAAAAAAGCCACACTATTGAATATCTAGCCCAGGGGTAGGCAACTTATGGCACACGTGCCAAAGGTGGCAAGCAAGCTGTTTTTCAGTGGCACTCACACTACCCGGGTCCTGGTCACTGATCTGGGAGGCTCTGCATTTTAATTTAATTTTAAATGAAGCTTCTTAAACATTTTAAAAACCTTATTTACTTTACATACAACAACAGTTTAGTTATATATTATAGACTTATAGAAAGAAACCTTCTAAAAACGTTAAAATGTATTACTGGCGTGTGAAACGTTAAATTAGAGTGAATGAATGAATACTCGGCATACGACTTCTGAAAGGTTGCTGACCCCTGATCTAGCCTCAGGTGTAGAGTGATCTGCAAACTGATTAGCAAAGCCAGGGAATTTGAAACCCCTGGGAGTGACAGTAGTACAAATTGTGAGTTATTGACCCCTAGTTAACAGTTCTGTTTGTTCCTCAGGAAGGTGAAGATCTGGCTTTCAAATTTCTGACATCTTGTTAGATTACTTATTCATACTTTTTGTAGATTTTTTTTAACTTGTTTTTTCTCTTCTTGACCTTTACTTTGGATGTAAATGTGTCATCCAGCTAGGCTGTGCCTAATTGGTTGCCTGATTGCTTCCTTTTTAAAAAAAGGCTAGAACTCCATAAAATTTAGAGTTTGTGGGCAGAACATCACAAGGGTTAAACTGTAGTAGTTAAAAAGGAGTGCGGGAAGTCATTAGGATTTTTTTGGGGGGGGGGGTTAAACAAGCAGTAGTGGATTTATAGACGTGAGGAATCAGTAAAAATAACTTGCTTCTGAGCAGAATTTTTTTAGATGCAAATGGACAGGGACAAGTTTTGAAGAGAGACATATTTTAATATATCAGGGTTCATAAATAATTTAAATAACCACATAACATTGTAGACTTCTAGCTTATCGTTCACTTTATCCTTCCATCCCTCCTGGTTTTGTCATGTCTACATTTTAAAAAAAGGTTCTCTGAGGTAGGGCAACATTTCTTCGTTGTCTGTAAAGCACCTAACATGCTTCTGAGCACTGAATAAATCTAAAATAGTAGCAGCAAGTTTTTTATCCACTTTTGATAAGCTGTATCTCAGAAGTTAAGCTGGTTCTTTTTGGATTTTATTTATCGTATCTGTTTAAAACCTTAAATTTTAATTTTGCAGAAATACAGCAAAGCAATTTTCTTTCTATGCAGTTTTCGATAGGTCTTTTATAATTTCTCAACAAACTTGATTGTGAAGCTTTGTTTTGGTGCAAATAACTCCATGTATATCAAACATGGCAAAGACAATTTCCAAAGTAAAGATTAAATTGTAATGATGAATATTTAAATTGCAGTGTTGAATACTTTCAGGGCCTTTAGAGCAGTGGTTCTTAACCATGGGACCAGGACCCCCTTGGGGGCCACGAGCAGGTTTGTTGGGGGCCTCCAAGAAGGACCAGCATTAGACTCGCTGGGGCCCAGGGCAAAAAGCCGAAGCCCCACCGCATCGGGCTGAAGCCCAGGTCCCAGAGCCCCGCCACCTGGGGCTGAAGCCTGAGCAATGTAGCTTTGTGGGGGCCCCTGTGGCATGGCACCCCAGGCAATTGCCCTGCTTGCTACCCCCCAATGCTGGCCCTGGCTTTTATATGCAGAAAACCAGATATCGTGGCACAGGTGGGCCATGGAGTTTTTATAGCATGTTGCGGGGGGGCTCAGAAAGAAAAAGGTTGAGAACCTCTGCTTTAGAGCATGTTTACACAGCCCACGACATCCAGAGCCTTCCATGCTAGGTCAATAGACTTAGGTAGTGGGGCTTGCACTAGTGGTCTAAAAATAGCTATGTAGATAGCGCTTTGAAGTTGCAGCTTGGGCTTTGAAGTCCACTCCACTCTAGGCTTCAGAGCCCAAGATCCAGCCTGAGCTGCAACTTCAGATTGCTTTTAGGAGTCCTCAGCTAACACAAGCTTTGAATTGTGAGGAAACTGAGGGAGAGTTGTGGCCACTTTGCCCTTTATGCCTTGTACAGTGGTATCAGGAGGCCCCAGGCCTTGATGCATGATCTCAAAGAACAGTGCTATTCAAAAACTCAGATCTCCCACTCATAAAGGTGCATGCCCACCAACAGAGGAATCCACGCTGACTAAAACATCTCGAACATCTCTTGGGTACTGAAATGCTTACCTCAGCTTATATATTAGAGTTCTTTAAAGATCAACCCGATCAGCTATAGGAAAGAGAACTGGATTTTTCTGTTTTAAACACTAGCAACTGACGTGTTTGCCAAACCCCAGCTGTATGTCTGTGCACGAGTCAAAATCCAACTTGATTTCTAGGCTGAATTTGAAAAGCTGAAAGTTAGAAAAATTATAGTTTGAGTGATAAACTGTGTGACTTGGATTTAGAAATGTTGAAACAGTGAAAATAAAAACCGGAAATGTAACTTTTACTCAATTTTCAGAGTATTCTCCAAGTGTTTTTATAAAACTTCCCCCCCAAAGCAGTGAAACACATAATTACTCTGTGCTCCTGAATGTACAGGATTTTGCACCCTAGCTCAGAGAGTATTTGTCTAAGAAAACACATTTTTTCATGGTCTATTGTATTTTTAGTGATCGCATTTTTTTCACTAAGCCAAATAAGTTGACACGCTCTTCATTCAAGTACATGTATAATAAAACTAAATCCAGGTGCATATTTTGCAGTGTTTTGACATCTTGCAGCCATAAACAGTTGCAGAGAAACTGTGTAGTACAGACCACGTTTACTTCTGCAGGGCATTCTTTTTGCTTTAGTTTCAAAGTAATTTTTGCTAGAAAGTAATGCAAATTATTGTATTGAAGAGATTTTTAAGGCTTTATTAAAATTAATTTTCAACACTAGGCTATTACTCTAAAACTTTAATGCCCTTTCGCCATAAAATTGTGTGATCAGACTAGTACAGTCTGCTCTTTAATTTTATGTATAGTATTCAGAAGGCTGGAATTTTAACACTATTTTATTTTTCTGTTTTGCAGAATGTTTGATGTGGGAGGCCAGAGATCAGAGCGGAAGAAGTGGATTCATTGCTTTGAGGGAGTTACAGCAATAATCTTTTGTGTAGCGCTCAGTGATTATGACTTGGTCCTAGCAGAAGATGAGGAAATGGCAAGTAAACTAATCTTGAAGGAAGGGGGAGAAGAGGAAATGAAATAAAAATTAAATGATCTTGAAAGAAGTTAAACCCTTTATGAAAAGTGTGTGTCTGGTGAAGAAAATGCCATCTCTTTGAATATCACTGGCATAAGAAAATATCTAGAAAGAAATTCTTACTGAATACTTTTGTTTACAGGTAGCTCTTTTCCATGAAAGACATTCTATTTTTAAATTAGGTAACAGAGGTGAACACTTGTTTTAAATTGCATAGTAGGGGGTTAATAAGACAAATTTTGGTGATTCAGACAATTTTTAGTGGAAAACCATATGGCTTATTTAGACCATCGCTTTGTCTTTTCCCTGTGTTTTCTTTCTTTTTTTTACCTAGTTTCCAGTCCTTCAATCTTCCTTTCTATATGTCTCTTTCTCTGATAATTTTCCCTGCATTTGCTGGTCTCCTCTAGCTATGTCTTCGTTTCTTTGGTTTTTCTTTCCAGCAACTCTTCTTTTCTCTTCTTTCAGGATCAGACTCCCCTAGCGAAAACAGACACAAACTAGCACCACTCTTTATTCATGGAGCTGAAAAGAGTGATCCTAATCTGTGTTGCTCTCTAGCTGGCTTAATAAGTAAAGTACTTCTGTGGTGCTGACTCTCCTGTAGACTGTAATTTGGGGGGTAAGGAAGTAGCCTTCAAGTCAAGCCTAGGCAAATTGTGTCCTGGGTGGGTGGTAATCTACTGGTGTAAACAGTTAAAAGCATGGCAGAGGCTATATGCATGACTGGAAAATGTTTGTGAGTAAAGCACTTTTTCATTTGATCTCCTGGTAACACTGGAGTACTTGACTATCTGGCAGGGCTGCCATATTTGATTTTTTTTAACTTCTTTAAGAGGAGTTATACAGTAATCAATTTCCACTTAAAGGTCACTGGCTTCCCTGGAATTCTTTTTCTTTATGACATTTTCAGTTATATACGGAAGAGTGACACTAAACTCTGCAATTGTTAGACATTCAATATTCAAAACTATAGTCATAAGTAAATGAAAAAATAAATAATTTACTCACCTGAACGCCGCCACAATTATTATAGGAAATTGTGCTTTGATTATTTTGTTCTCTGTTTCATACAGCATTAGGGTAGGGTTCTGGGATTCAATATACAAAAAGACTTTTACAGGAGATTTTATTACTCGATTAGAAGAGTTTCACTATATCAAACAGGTATATGTTTCCTGATTTCATTACTATTGAAAAGGATAATGGAGGGTAGGCTGAAGTATCTTCTTTTCAATTGCAGAATCGGATGCATGAAAGCATGAAATTGTTTGACAGCATCTGCAACAATAAATGGTTTACAGACACTTCTATTATTCTTTTCCTAAACAAGAAGGATCTCTTTGAAGAAAAAATCAAAAGGAGTCCCCTCACTATTTGCTACCCTGAATATGCAGGTATTCTGCTACTTACGTGGGAAGTCAAGTCACTTCAGTTTTGGAATCTTATTACTGGTTTTATGATGCATGAACCAGTAAGAAACAGTTTAATCTGGAATCAAAGTTGCGTCTGTAGCTAGCAGTTAGGGGAGATCGTTTTTTAGTTGTAAACTGAGCCAATTTCATATGGAAGTTGAGTAACAAAAACATGAAACTTCACTATGCCACTTTTAGTCACTTTAAAGTATGTGCCAAATCCTGCTCTCCTTACTTACATGAGTAGTCCCAGCTGAGTCAATAGAACAATGAATATGAGTAAGGCTAAGAGAATTTAGCCTTATAACTGCTCATTGTAGAGCAGGAATGCTCCTGTTAGACCAGTACTCACTATCTCTGGGCTGCGAGCATTGACAGCCTGAAAAATCACAACCAGGTCTAAACATATTCCAAAATATAGTTAACTGAAGCTCAAAGATACGAAAAACTGTACATATAAGGGGAGAAAACTGTCCCAAACTTGTAACCGCTTACAAAATGGCAACTCTGATAGTCTTTCCAACATAGATGTATTGTAAGATGATGGTTTGAGGACATAGTTGAACAATTACTAACATTAAACAAGAATTTAAAATATTTAACTGTAATCAAAAGTATTGTTACATTCATGGTTTATTGAAAGCTGATGTCAAACATCTTTTCAAATACATGGAATGTTTGGAAACACTGGGGGAGAATCCACACAAATATTTGGTTCATTGTTCAGTATTTAAAGTGTTTAAACGTTCTTCGTGGTGAGATCCTTTCCAATTTATTCTGCTTAGGCTCTTCCTGTACTCCATTTTGCTCCAAATCGTAGGATTTTCTCCTAAAGAGGTTTAGGGCATTTAGATTCTTTTAAACACATTGGAAGGAAAAACATGGTATGCAAGAATTCTTTAGGAAGAGAAGATGATGTAATTCTGCAGTGGTCTGTTTTTAGATTTCTACTACCTATTGGTAGATTTATATAATTATATGAAATTCTATCATTCTGTTGTGCAGAGAATACTTACTTGAAAAAATGTAATTAAAACTGGGAGAAAAGAGGGAATAGGCCAAATACAAATTTAGGCAGGTGGAGATGGAAGAAAGCTCCATGAAAAAGAAAAGTGAGTGTAAACAAAAATAGATGGAATGGGGGAAGGTTTTTTTAGTTTTGTTTTGCTTTGCTTCCCTCAGTATTTATTTTCCTTAGTGTTTAATCTGAAAACATGAACAAACAATTCCATGGAAACAAAACATCATTTCTATTTGCAGAGCAGTTATAGCTCTTTAATAACCTGATCGACCTCCCATTGAAGTCAAGGGTAAAACTTCCAAGTAAGTGGGAGTTGGATTGAGTCCATAGCCTTCTATATATATATATATATATCTATAGATATAGATATAGATATAGGTAGATAGATATAGAGATATAGATAGATATATAAAACTTAAAGCATTAATAATCCAGTATGTTTTACCACCAGCAAGTTTTATACTTAAAACAGTAGTTGTGAGGTTACTTAAAACTGCATACAATTCTTCCATTTTTTAAAGAAACTGTCCAGCAGTTTATATATATAAAAAAAAAAAAGCTTATAAAAAAAAAAATAGTTCATGGCTTCCTTCAAAGTGTATAGTATTCATTGCTGCTTAAGCCTTGTCTACACTACAGGGGGAGATCGATCTAAGTTACGCAACTTCAGCTACGCGAATAACATAGCTGAAGTCGACGTATTTAGATCTACTTACCGCAGGGTCCACACTATGTGATGTTGACTGGAGACGCTTTCCCATTGACTCCCCTTACGCTTCTCGTTCAGGTGGAGTACAGGAGTCGACGGAAGAGCGATCGACGGTCAATTTAGCGGGTCTTCACTAGACCCACTAAATCAACCGCCAATGCATCAGTCGTCGCATGTCGAACGCCCGGTAAGTGTAGACAAGCCCTTAGTCTGAAATTTAGTGTTTATTGATCAACTTTTTCCCTTCCTTCAGGATCCAACACTTATGAAGAGGCAGCTGCATACATCCAGTGTCAATTTGAAGATCTGAACAAGAGAAAGGACACAAAGGAAATCTATACTCACTTCACATGTGCCACAGATACCAAGAACGTGCAGTTTGTTTTTGATGCTGTAACTGACGTCATCATAAAAAATAATCTAAAAGACTGTGGCCTCTTCTAAGGCTTTGCATTCAATGGTAATTGTGTTCCTTGACCAGAATGGGAAATAGAACTTTTCATCATTTTGTATGTGTCTGGGTAATATAAAGCATTTGTACATGTACATAGGAATCTAATTCTCTTGATCTTTATTTTTAGATTTGAAGAATGACTTCACAAACTCCTAACCTGATGGGGTTTCAAGAAGAAAGAAGTACAAAACAATTTGTGCTGAATAACAGACCAGTACTGTACTTGCCTGTTTTAACAGCTTTATTTATGTTTGTCTTGTAAATTTAAGTAATTAAATATTAGGTAACAATGAAAAGTATCTTGATTGTATGTATGCTTGTAATTGTAGGAATGTTATTTGTATGAACTTTGAACAGAATAGTTTAATAACTTGATTTGTGTTCCAAAGTTTTCACGTTTTATGAGAATGCTCTTAAGGAGGGTAAATTTTTTTTATTTTTTATTTTTTGCCTTTAGATTATTTGAACATCTTATACAATTTAATTTTTGTTTTGTCTTAAATATGCATGCTGACTTATTAGGTTTTGTTTGCATAACCAAGTGTTACAGGCTTCTTGGTAGTCTAAAATAATCTTATGCTTGTTCAGCTTTAAAGGGACACTGTGAATTCAAGTTTGTCCCTAACCTTTAGGTTTTGAAAAAGCTCTTAAAAATTTCAAGGCTAATGAAAGTTTTCTTTGATTTATTAGAATTCCAGTGGAAACAATTGATTACAAATAAACTTTTGCTTGCAATCTTTTCAGCCCAAACATTACAACACCGAGAAACTGAAACTGGATTAGTTAATTTTCATTGCCAAGCTGATGGAAATGTAAAAAGAAATTATTAGGATCAATAACAGAGATTAAATTTTTAAAATGTATTTTGTCTATTTATCTTCTTTCTCCTGTGAGTGACAAAACTCTGCTTGCTCTTGTAAAAGCCAGTGGCAAAACTTGAGAACAAGAAGACTTGTTTTCTTTTCATTCCATGGATTTAGAATCAGGCTCCTAATGTGTTGCTATTAATTGTAGGTAAGAAAACTAGTTCTACAAATTGATAGTCATGAAAACATCAGACACTACCAAAAAGCCATGCACAGTGATATTAAAGATAGTACAGATATTTTCTGTTGCAAATATAAAGAAAATCTTCACTATCTCTGATCTCCGTATGAGGTAATTATTTGCTAATGTTGACTTTTAATGGTGTACACTTGTGTGATTTTTTTTAAATTGACAGTGTCCCTTTAAATAATATTGCATAGAATTTCTTTTCAGTTAATTTTACCTTTCATTGTATTATTTACTATGTTAGGGGTATATTGTGCATTGCCTTATGGGTAGTGCCAAAACTGATTTTTATACATTTGAAACTGAAATAAGCTTTTATTTTGTAAATAAGTTCTTAGATGGTTGTCCTGAGCATTTTGGTCACCTAAGAAATGTAATCACAACAAATTTAGAAATATTACTTTCTACAATTGTTGGAACATTGTTTGTAACTACCGTACTACTTTGTCCAAGACGAGAACACCTCTGAAACTGTTGCTAGTTTTCCATATTTTCTTACAGATTCATATGCTTAGAAGTGTTCATTCTAAATGTCTAACTAGAGTTATTTTAAAGCATTAACTCATTTTTGGTTGTGTGTATTCTTGGTTTAAGGCTGTCGAATGGCCTTGAAATAGTTCTTATCTCAGCTCTTTTCATTCTTGGAATTTTCCATTATTTGCTATGGAATTTCTAAATGTTTTCAAATGAGAAGTTAAAACAAAGGAGCAGTAATATTAATTTATTAATGATGGAGGTTGTTGAAAATGTTCACACAGAACAAGCTCTTTTATTTAGTAATTATGGTAAACAGTTTACATCTTGGACTGCTTTGATTTGTGCATTATGCTGCAGTCACAACTGATTTTATGTAACATTGAAATATTTTGTGACTATTTAACTTGTTGTCTTTGTACTTAATGTAAAAAAAAATTGGGATTAATCAAAAATTACTGAAAATTTGTCTAAATTCTTTGTGCCTTGCCTAAGAGAAATATTTTTCATTAAATTTACTGATGGAAGACGTGCTGCATCCACTTTGTGAAGATAGTGAATAAAAATGAAAAGAAATGAAATTGTGAGTAAGTTCACATGAGTGTATGTAAGTAAAATAAAAATGAGCACACATTGATGACCATTACCGGTGGATTCCTGAATTTTATCCTGTATAATTTACTAACATCCTAATAAAATTGAGATTTTTTTTTTAAAAGATGAAGTATAATTCTTTCCTGAAATATGTACACTGGTTTTTGTCCTGTGCTAAACAAGTGCATTGAAAATATATCTGCTCATGAGCTCTTCCATTCCAGACTGATGGACTTTCCTCTTTTGACTTGAGGTGGCAGCTGGACAAATTTCCATGAAGACTCTCCTTGCCGCCGCCGCCTCCCCCTCGTCCCCCCTGCCCTCTCCTGGAACTGATATTGGTTCTATGGTGGGAATCTCACAGGTCTGTCTTACATTTATGGAATGGTGTATACAAAATAAGCTGTTCTTTTTCATACATTTTAAGGCCTAAAGGGACTGTTATGAAGATCTAGCCTGATCTGTATAGCACAAGCCATGGTATTTCACCAATAATTACTACATCAAGTTCATAACTTCTGGTTGATCTAGAGCATATCTTTTAGAAAGTCATCCAATCTGAAAGACTTCAAATGATGGAGAATCCTCCAATCCCATGAGCTTTATCTTCCAGCCTATTGGAGGGTGTTATGCCTTGTCAAATATAAAGAACTATCTACTAACAAATTGTCTCCCTATAATCTCATTAATGCTATATATACAGGTCATGTCACCTCACTTCTTGGTATTTCCCTACTCATACATCCAAAGACAGTGCTAGCCCTCGTAGCCATAGCATCATGCGGGAAGCGTGTATGCAGATAGTTAATTATCATGACATCAGTCACTTTATAAGAACATAAGAACGGCCATACTGGGTCAGATCAAAGGTCCATCTAGCCCAGTAGCCTGTCTTCTGACAGTGGCCAATGCCAGGTGCCCCAGAGGGAATGAACAGAACAGGTAATCAAGTGGTCCATTCCCAGCTTCTGGCAAACAGGCTAGGGACACTTTCAGAGTTGCTGCTTTCCAGAATAGAGTCAAAATTACACCAACTTGTGACACCAACACCAAAATGTCTGTGAGCCACCAAAATGACATCAACTTGTGATACCAACACCTTTGACAACTGAAATTGTAGCTTCCCTCTAATACGGAACAAAGAACTTCATTAGATCAGAAAAGTGGTATTCTTGAAGTTACTGGATCTGTCTGCCTTTTTCTCTCTGCTTCACTGTAACGCTACAGCCTAGAACCTTCCTCAGTCCACCTCTTATCCAGCTCCCTGCGACAGTTTTAAAGAAACAACACACCTCTTCTCCGTCTTGTGTGTGTTTTACATTTCACCATAAATGACCAATTTATTAAGATTTTTAATGGAACCAGAGACATGCCTAGTGATACTAAGGGTACTCTATCCCAACATTAACTACCTCTTATGTGAGGTTGTTTGCATGTGTATGATTTATCAATTATGGCTATAGCCCCTAGAAATAAATTAATCTAGCCAATTTAAAATCTACAAGGATACTGAGATAAGGTCTTTGTGCTTTTGAAATGTTCAGCATCTTTTGCTAAGAGTACAAAGGATCACAGAGATAAACTTGCAAGGTGTGAATCTGTTGGCTCCACACCAGATAAAAGCCTATCATTTATGACTTGGAAGTATCTTCTTTGAGCATTTGTCCACATGGATATCACTGTAGGTGTGTGAGCCAAGAATCTTTTAGCCAGAAGTGTCCATTGGGGCTATGCATGCATCCTGCTTACCCTCACACCCCCTACAGCAAGGGTAAAAAGGACAGAGCAGCCTCAACCACCAGGTCCTTTTCATTGCCCATGCTAGCGAGTCAGAGCCCAGGGTGGCCTCCAGCTTCCCCATAGTTCTTAGATTCAGAATTAGTTTTGATAAGTTTTATTTTTTTTCTTTTGAATATCAGTCTGATGGCTGAGAATAGGTTTCTGGGCTTTAAAATATGCCCTGCCTGCAAGATATCTATGCTTGCCAATGATGCACATACAAAATGTTTTGTTTAGGGGAGTCTATCTCTGAGTGTGCCATTTGTAATTTTTTCTGAGCTCCCACAAAGGGGTCATCATGCCCATTAACGTTATTTCTAATGGAAAGTTCATTGTGTAGTGTAGATTCTGAGGTTCCCCCTCAAAAGCAGTCTGCTCCGGCTTCAAAAGCAGTTTCAAAGTGTCGTCTATCTTTCGTGACTGGCATTACTTCCTTGGCATCATTGGCATTGGTACCACATCCTGATAAGAATTCTGAGACCTCAGTATTGGTACCACTGTCACAATTCCATCACCATCAGTACTGTTTCCTATGTCCACCAAGGCTGCTTTTATATACCATTACTCTGGAACCAGAATCCACTTTTCTGGATGTCTCTCCTGTATCTGTGCTATCCAAGTCTCTGATACCAGAGCCCTGAGTACCGAAGATGAAAATTTCTCTACATCCAACCTCTACAGTACTGTGATGGGGTATACTTGCCCCACACGGGAGATGAAGGGGTTAAACCAGTACTCTTGGCAGCGGAAGCCATGCCCCCCCTCACCCCTACTGGGTATGCTCCAACTGCTGCAGTATAAAAGGGAGCAACTCAGCTCAGTCTGGGCTGACTGTTGAGGAGGAGGGATGCACCTCTTCGGCTCCAGCAGAGAAGCAGCCGGAAGCCCAGGCCGCAAGAGTGGGGGACGCTGAGACCTAGACGGGCACCTGGGTACTGGCAGACGTCCCAGGGAGATTGCAGCTGCCAAGGGCTGTGCCACCCAAGGGGCCTGGAGAGTCTGAGAACACCCAGACTTCCATTGCAGGAGTCAAGGTAGGAAGTAGCCCAGGGAGGGACTAGCCAGTGTCCCTGCAGCAGTCTGTGTGTTGTGGGCAGATTCCCCACCGTCCACTACCAGGGCCCCCTACCCAGCCACCCCCCTTCTATTGACTCTGGCCATTAGGCCACACTTCCCTGCAGCAAAGGGAAGTCCCACTGATTTTGGCCATAGGGCAGTGATTCCCTGCCGCCAAGGGGAGCCCTATTGACTCTGGACATTAGGCCACACAACACTTTCCCACAGACGAGGGGAGCCCTATTGGTGCCAGTCATTGGGCCATGGAGCCCTGAGGCTGAGCTCAGCCATATTGACTTAACCACAGGGCTACTGCCCTTGCCCCACCCCGAGGGTGCCTTGTGACAAGTACCAATGCCTCCTCATGCTATGAGTCTCTTTCTGTTCCTATGCCTCAGGAACTAGCTCCTCTAGAAGGATTCTGTTAAACTGCATCACCTTCACATGGCAGCAGGAGCCCTTCACCTATGAGATCTCCTTTGCCTAGATTGATTCCTGAGTGTAGCCTTGGAAAGGAGCCCCTCTCATCACAGATCCCATGCTTCAGTGTGCTCTCATGTTCTGGTTTCCACTTATGGGAAATCATTTGCCCTTCCTTTGAGACTCAGTCCTGACCCTATTGGCCTCTGTGGAATCCTTGGCCTCACCCTCTCTGCTTTGTATTCAGCTGCATCAAGATCCAGTGTAAGGTTGCCTCCTAAAGAATCATCTACAAGTGCCACAGTCATCTTACCATGAACTCCTTCAGAGTTCAAGCAAGAACCTCATAGCAAGGAAAAATACCTCATTGAGAAATATGAGGATCAGCCTATTCACCTGACCATATGATCTTTGTCACCTGACAAAGTTGTGGCTCCATCTAATACATCCACAATAGACTATTTCAAGGCCTTCCATGATTTCCTTAAAAGAATGGCAGACATCTTAAAGATTCCATGCCTACTAATGAAGGCATTCTTGAGCCTGCCAAGGACCTGTGGCAAACCCTGGAATCTGTCTTGGCCACATCTAAGAGGGGAGATTGCAGGTACCAAGTTCGCCCTAAGGGGTTTTGAGTACTTTTTACTCATCCAATCCCTGAAACTTTGATTGTGACAGTGGCGCGTGAAAATTCTGAGCTGCTTGGGCCACCTAAATCTATGCCCAGGGATAAAGAGCCCAAGAAGATGGATGTTCTGGGGAGAAAAGTTTACTCCTTTGCAAGTTTTCAGGTTCATATAGACAACTAGCAAGTCTTGTGAGTGAAGTACAATTTCCTGCATTGTTACAGTTAATGGGTAAGCTTCCTCAAGAGACCAGAGAGTAACTGAAGGCAGTGGCTATGGAAGGTCAGTTAGTGATGCTAGAGCATGGTCAATGGCCACTGCAGTCTCTGTGCAGACAACACTATGGCTGCAGTTGTCAGGCATTCCAAATGAGGTTCAAGCCACAATTGAGGACCTTCCTTTTGAGGGTTTTTTAAGTCAAGAACTGACAAAGTGCTTCACTTTCTGAAGGATTCTGAGTCTTTTGGTCTTTACAATTGCAGAAGAGGAAGTAAATCAGATCTCTTATTCTCCAGATAGAGGCCTCCATCTTTCTTATTTCAGCACCAACAAAAGGATCCTAATTTTTCTAGAAAAAGGCCTCTCTTCTGAAAGAGAAGAGGCCCAACTATTATGACAGCATGCTTTTTATAAGGCTGGAGGTGGCATGTTTTATGCTGAGTTCAAAGAAACTTGGATTTGTTGTAGAGAATCTTTACCCCTTCTTTCCTTTCTCTGGCAATCTCCTTATTTTATGGATACATGGGCTGCAATTACCATCAACCTTTGGGTCTCCACCTGGACCCAGCATGTCTACATCTAACAGCTTGGAGGCTTGTTGGCTTAGTTCTGTGGACAGAAGCTGGATAGGATGTTTTGGCCCAGAGCAGAAAAGACTCTCCTATAAGGGCATACCATGCTAAGTGGAAATATTTTTTGTCCATTCAGAGACACATGGAGCTCTTGGACTGTTTTGGAATATTTGTCTTTGAAACACTCAGGGCTGTCTATAGCTATGTTAGAGTTAATTTCGCTGCTACATCTGTGAAAAAATAATTTGATTTGGTCCCATCCAGCAGTGTTTTTAGGCTTTTGAGGGCAGCCACTCCAAACAATATTTTGCTTTGTTCCCCCCTCACCCCATAAAGACAGGATTACTCTCAGGCCACATCCAAAATTTTTACCAAAGATGGTTTTGGATTTTCATATAAATCAACTTATCCACTTACAGGTATCTTTCCCCCCCCCCTAAAGCTCAACTTTCCTGTAGAGGCGAAATTCTATACACTATATGTCTCATGGCTATATCTGCTTATCAGACCAGAACAAAGCCATTTCATAAATCATCCAGTCTGTGGTTTTTGGTGATAAATCCAATGGGCAGGCTGCTTCCTCTCACTCTCTAAATGAGTTAGACTGCATTAACATTTTCTACTTAGTAAGCTACCTCTTCTCTTTTGAGTTAGAGCAGTCAGATGACATCATCAGCTTGCTTTAGGAGAGTCCCTATTTCTGAGATCTGAAGGACAGCTACTTGCAGTTCGGTTCATACATTTATAAATTGCTACTCCATTGTGGCAGCTTTTAGATCAGATACCCAGTTTGGAAGGGCTGTCCTAAAGTTTAGATAGGACTCCTCTCACTCACCTTAAGTAGTGACTGCTAGCCACCTATAGTGGGATCAGTGTGGACAAATGCTCAAAGAAGAAAGTGAGGTTACTTACCTTATAGTAACTGGAATTCTTCAAGATGCTTTTGAATTCGCACCAATCTCACAACCTGCACTCCTCCTCTACTGATATGGAGTCCTTTACCTGGATTATGTGTTAGTAAAGAAACTGAGTGGCAGTGGGGCTGCTCTGCCCTTTATAACTTCACTGAGGACCGGGGCATAAGGATGTGAAGGGCACATGCATAGCCTCAAAGGACCCTGCTGGTTAAAATATTTTGGTCTTATGTGCATGGGGTGCACACTTCTACAGTGGGACCCATGCAGAAGATCATATCTCAAAGAATGTTCCTGTAAATTAAGTAATCTGTCAGGTTGGAACAGACCAAACCACATATCTTTGCTCATTAGTGAGATTGACCTGCTGTCTTTCAATATAGGTATTTAATATGAATTATTTGTATCTGTAACTACTGAAAAGGTCAACAAATTAAGCAGAAAAACTTCCTTGACAATCTGTGTATTCTGAATTCATGATGTGTGTAATAACATGAACCATTTTCATAATGTTCCTCATACTTCTCTCTTCCTGTTCTGACATACTTGCTATGTTGTTAGTAGTATTTTAGAATCACTTCTGTGCATTATTGTTCTTGAACTATGTCTGTACAGGTGAGTTTATTTCTTTAAACCCACTGAGTGCTGTGACACTTTTCAAGTTACCATGGGAGCACATTCTGCAGGTTGATTACTTGTACACACAGTATAAATGTTGCAAGAATTTGGTGTCCTGTTGAGATCTTTCAAAAAAATAAGTTCATAGCTGTGCACTAATAACCTGCAGTAGATTAAGATTCAACTCAGTTGCTGAATTTGTTTCTGCAGTGTCTTGATGTGGCCTCTAATATTTGTTCATGCTGGGAATGTACTTTTGCCTTTGCCATGAATGGTACAAAGAATTTCTCCCAGGAGTAGAAATGAATCCAGTTTTTTGAGAAGACAAATTTGGATCACAGACTTCCTGAAATGTTTACCTGTTTCCCCCTTCCATACTTCCACCACATTTCTTTTTTATTAGAAACTTAATTTTAAATGTACAAAATTTAGTATGCACTCTTATACAGACACACATGCTCATCTACCTAATTTAGGACATAGTTGTGGCCCCCATGATGTGCCAACACAGAGGAGTAAAAATGTGTAAGTCACTAATTTAATTCTCGGTGTGGTCTATACCCATGTCACAATTCAGGGTGGAGAGCAGCCTCTAAAGGGCTTCTGCCCTACCTCCCCTACAAAGATGTGGCAGTCAGCACATTTGAACCAATGCAGAGAGGAAAGTAATCTGCACAAGGTATAGGACTGGCATAAGTTATTTCCCCAAATGCAAAATGTGACCAGACACCAGATTGTGACTTAGGGCTTGTTCTACATAGGGAAATTGGCTGGAATAGCCATTGCGGGATAAATTATTCTGCAATAGCTCTCTGTGGATATTCTTCTTCCAGAATCAGTGTGTCCATACAGGGAACTATTCCAGAATAGCTTATTCCGCAATAACAATTCTGGTCAATTTTCCCATGTAGACGAGTCTTGTTGCTTGGTCCACTCTTCGGGCAGAGTAATTATGTCCTGACCTGTACTTAGGACTTCTGATAAAAATACAATTCAGCCCTTAGATTGTAAACTATGTGGAATAAGAAGCCATTTTTCCCTTTGGAGCACAGTGCATGCCAGTAGTATGATATAAATATTTAATCTTTTCCTTACTAAAATAGCTTGAATAAAACATTCATTTGTTGTATTATATCAGCCCATTTTCTCCCTCCCCCTAGATATTGTAACAGGGCTGTAAAGCTTCACACTGAGTTGAAAAATATGAATTCAGACCAATAAAGTGAAGTATGGAGGAGCAAATTCGTTAATCCAAATACAGTGACACAACTAGAATGAAGTGTGGGAACAGGTGGTATTAAATAAAGTTGAGACAAAATTGAAAGTGAAAGTTGGTTGTGCCTTTTTTTATCCATAATCTATGGGCTGGGCCTTCTTTTTTCAATCTGCACCCCACCTCCCTGAGCAAAACCTTTAATGTTGTTGTGACCCTAGGCATCTCTGTATTCACATCCTACACACTACTGTAATAAGATTTGTTTAAATATGCCTTGTGAGTTATCATGTGAAAGCTAAAAACACTGGTTATTAATATTGTAAAATGCATGTATGTGAAGTTGTTACTTCCCTTTGCATGATGTTACTAAAACATGTTTAAGACAAGACAGCCTAGTCTAGGTAAAGGTAGTAAACAGGTCTGTCCTGGACAAAGGAATGTGGGTTTGCCTCATTTTACATGTTAGCAGTAAACAAAGCCATCAAGCTAAACCAGAGGGGGTTATCCTGATCCTTAACTTGAGAGAGAATTAACAAGGCTCCTGCACCCCAGAGAGACAAAGGAGACTTCTAAGAAAAAAACAACCCCTTTGGGGATATAAGGAACAGAGAGGGGCTCTGTTTTCATCCTTCACCTCAGGAGACAAAGAAACCAAGCAATTTGATCTCTGTGAGGGGTCCTGGCCAGACCAGCCAGTAAAAGGCTGGCGAGGAGACTGTGAGAAACCATCTTGAACAAAGACTGTATCTTGCTATATTGTTTTGGACTTTTAAATGCATGCTGCCACTTGTATTTGCTTGTATGTCTCAACAACTCTTTTTGTAACAGGCTGAATATTAAGGGTATGTCTGCACAGCAGCTGGGAGTTGTGATTGCCAGCATGTGCAGACGTATATGTATTAGCTCTGCTTGAGCTAGTGTTAGAGATATCCGTGTGGTGGCAGTACCTCAGGCTAGCCACTCGAGTACAATTCTGGGATGTCTAGCCTGTGCTGCACCCATGCCATTGTAGCCACACTGCTATTTTTAACACACTAGATCTGCTTCAGGTAGTGTGTGTATGTCTACTTGAGCTGAGAGAATCACACTTCCCAGCTGCTGTGTAGACACACCCAAAGTCTTTCTGTTGTAATGATGATACTGATTTCTTTGATACAATTGTTTCTAGTGCAGTCAGTTACTATGTAGATGGAACATAGCCAGTATTTTCGGTCACCTGTGACTTTATAGTGCTGGCAATTCGAAAGGGCAGTACTCCCACTAAAGTACTGGAGTAGCAATGCTGTTTCAATACAGCTACTTCGATTCACCTATGCTAAAATATCACTTTCAGAAATAGTGCTTTCTGGAGGAGGTCTTCATCTGGAAGCAATTAGCTAATCAAGATGACTTGCAGAAAGGAGTGCACCTTGCATTGTGGACATCTTATCACTCGATGGTTTCTTTGATTTATATTGCTTCAAGTTTTGACAGGCTTTTGCACTGCAAAATTTACACTGCAAAAAACCTAGTTTCAATCCCATAACTTTAGGAATGTTCTTTGAGTGGGTGCAGATGTGTATTACACTCAGGTGTGTGCACATCCTGTGCATCAAAGCTGGAGAATTTTGCCTGGCAGTACCATAGGGGCAGCACTTGAGTCCTGTGGCTCTAGCCCCTCCCCAGGCTATTTAAAGGCAGTGCCACCCCGACTTTCCTCACTGCCCGTGGCTAGAGTTGGAGCTTTCTGTGTGGTGATTTACCTCACGCTGTTTTTCTCAATTTCTCTGCAAATTTGTTGTATATAGGTCATGGTTAGTGTAGCTGAGTAGAACCCTGAGGTTTAGTGAGGATGGATAGTTAGTTGGCCTGGATGATGCCCTCACCAGGGTTTAAATATTGTCTGTTGTGTGGGGTGGCTAAACCCAGTAGCGACCCACACACAGTGTTTGTTGTGCCTGGAAGAAGGACACATTAAAAAAAGTCATTTAAGAGGAGGATACAGGTGGTGAGAGATTTTGTGTCTGAAACAGTACCTCTTGGAGCAGGCCACAAAGCCTACTTCGGCATTGGGGACCTCTTCAGGTTGTCTGGTCCTGCGCTCTCCTTTGGAGCTAACACAGTGTGGCTACTGGCTCGATATCCAGTGCTTCCCCTAACAGGAAGAGGGATATCGGGAGGAAACACAAAGAGGAGGGTGCAATAGGGGAGGCCTCCTGATTCATACTGAGAAAGTAGGGCAATCGGCTAGTTATCTTAGCTGCCTGTACATGAACACAAGAAGCCTGGGAAACAAGCAGGAAGAATTGGAAGTCCTGGCACAGTCAAGGAACTATGATGTGATTGGAATAACAGAGACTTGGTGGGATAACTCACATGACTGGAGCACTGTCATGGATGGGTATAAACTGTTCAGGAAGGACAGGTGGGAGAGAAAAGGTGGAGGAGTTACACTGTATGTAAGGGAGCAGTATGATTGCTCAGAGTTCCAATATGAAACTGGAGAAAAGCTGTTGAAAATCGTTGGGTTAAGTTTAGAGGCGAGAGCAACACAGGTGATGTCGTGGTGGGCGTCTGCTATAGACCACCGGACCAGGAGGATGAGGTAGGTGAGGCTTTCTTCGGACAACTAACAGAAGTTTCCAGATCACAGGCCCTGGTTCTCATGGGGGACTTCAATCACCCTGACATCTGCTGGGACAGCAATACAGCAATGCACAGACAATCCAGGAAGTTTTTGGAGAGTGTTGGGGACAACTTCCTGGTGCAAGTGCTGGAGTAACCAACTAGGGGCTGTTCTCCTCTTGACCTGCTGCTTACAAACAGGGA
Source organism: Emys orbicularis (assembly GCF_028017835.1). Lineage (NCBI taxonomy): Eukaryota > Metazoa > Chordata > Testudines > Emydidae > Emys > Emys orbicularis. The sequence continues at coordinate 25,101,872 of NC_088683.1, read as the reverse complement.
AGAATTTGTAGGGAAGTAGAAGTGGGTGGCAACCGGGGCAGCAGGGGCCATGAAATGGTTGAGTTCAGGATCCTGACAAAAGGAAGAGAGGAGAGCAGCAGAATATGGACCCTGGACTTCAGAAAAGCAGACTTTGACTCCCTGAGGGAACTGATGGGCAGGATCCCCTGGGAGGCTAATATGAAGGGGAAAGGAGTCCAGGAGAGCTGGTTGTATTTTAAAGAAGCTTTATTGAGGGCGCAGGAACAAACCTTCCCGATGTGCAGAAAGAATAGCAAGTAGGGCAGGTGACCAGCTTGGCTTAACCGAGAAATCTTCAGTGAGCTTAAATGCAAAAAGGAAGCTTACAAGAAGTGGAAACTTGGACAGATGACTAGGGAGGAGTATAAAAATATTGCTCAAGCATGCAGGGGTGTAATCGGGAAGGCCAAAGCACAATTGGGAGTTGCAGCTAGCAACGGATGTGAAGGGTAACCAGAAGGGTTTCTACAGGTATGTTAGCAACAAGAAGAAGGTCAGGGAAAGTGTGGGACCCTTACTGAATGGGGAAAGTAACCTAGTGACAAATGATATGGAAAAAGCTGAAGTACTCAATGCTTTTTTTGCCTCAGTCTTCACAGACAAGGTCAGCTCCCAGACTGCTGCACTAGGGAGCACAGAATGGGGAGGAGGTGAGCATCCCTCAGTGGTGAAAGAACAGGTTAAGGACTATTTAGAAAAGCTGGACATGCACAAGTCCATGGGGCTGGATCTAATGCATCTGAGGGTGCTGAGGGAGTTGGCTGATGTGCTTGCAGAGCCATTGACCATTATCTTTGAAAACTTGTGGCTATCAGAGAAGGTCCCGGATGATTGGGAAAAAGGCAAATATAGTTCCCAGCTTTTAAAAAGGGAAGAAGGAGAATCCGGGAACTACAAACTGGTCAGCCTTACCCTGGAAAAATCATGGAGCAGGTCCTCAAGGAATCCATTTTGAAGCACTTGGAGGAGAGGACGGTGACTCCAGTCAACATGGATTCACCAAGGGCAAGTCATGCCTGACCAACCTGATTGCTTTCTATGATGAGATAACTGGCTCTGTGGATATGAGGAAAGCAGTGGACGTGATATATCTTGACTTTAGCATAGATTTTGATATAGTCTCCCCCAGTATTTTTGCCAACAAGTTAAAAAAGTATGGATTGGATGAATGGACTATAAGGTCAATAGAAAGCTGGCTAGACCGTCGGGCTCAATGGGTAGTGATCAATGGCTCGACGTGTAGTTGGCAGCCAGTATCAAGTGGAGTGCCCCAGGGGTCTGTCCTGGGGCCGGTTTTGTTCAACATCTTCATTAATGATCTGGATGATGGAATGGTTTGCATCCTCAGCAAGTTTGCAGATGACACTAAGCTGTGGGCAGAGGTAGATACACTGGTGGGTAGGCATAGGGTCCAGAGTGACCTAGACAAATTGGAGTATTAGGCTAAAAGAAATCTGATGAGGTTCAACAGGAACAAGTGCAGAGTCCTGCACTTAGGATGGAAGAATCCCATGCACCGCTACAGGCTGGGGACCGACTGGCTAAGCGGCAGTTCTGCAGAAAAGGACCTAGGGATTACAGTGGGCGGGTAGCTGGATATGAGTCAACAGTGTGCCCTTGTTGCCAAGAAGGCTAATAGCATATTGGGCTGCATTAGTAGGAGCATTGCCAGCAGATTGAGGGAAGTGATTATTCCCCCCTATTTGGCCACATCTGGAGTATTGCGTCCAGTTTTGGGCCCTCCCACTACAGAAAGGATGTGGACAAATTGGAGAGAGTCCAGCAGAGGGCAATAAAAATGATTAGGGGGCTGGGGCATATGACTTATGAGGAGAGGCTGAGGGAACTGGGCTTATTTAGTCTGTAGAAGAGAAGAGTGAGGGGGGATTTGATAGCAGTCTTCAACTATCTGAAGGGGGGTTCCAAAGAGGATGGAGCTCGGTTGTTATCAATGGTGGCAGATGACAGAACAAGGAGCAATGGTCTCAAGTTGCAGTGGGGGAGGTCTAGGTTGGATATTAGGAAAAACTATTTCACTAGGAGGGTGGTAAAGCACTGGAATGGGTTACGTGGGAAGTGGTGGAATCTCCATCCTTAGAGGTTTTTAAGGCCCGGCTTGATAAAGCCCTGGCTGGGATGATTTAATTAGGGTTGGTCCTGCTTTGAGCAGGGGGTTGGATTGGTGACCTCCTGAGGTTTCTTCCAACTCTAATCTTCTAGGATCCTATGATCGTTCTTTCTTTGGGTTCTCCAAGGAAGAGCCTTCCATAAGACCAACTGGGACTGTTCCAGGACTCAGAGGGACTCTTCTTCATCATCCTCTAAGAGGACTACTGACTGGCACTGAGTCCTTCAGTATACGCGATGGAGCTGGCCATCTAATCACTCCACGGTACCATACCGAGATCAGTTGGACTCTATTGTCAACTCCAGTACTGGCCATGGGCTGGCTGTCTGAGCCCAGTACCGATGACTACAGCATTGGCATGGACTCTATCCACACCACTGGGATGATGTCAGACCTGCTTTGCCTTTCTGGTCAAGATTCCCTGGTAGTTCAGGGGCTGTCAGCTGCTGTGGCTTCTACCTCATCTTCTTCTGCTGTGGCATTGGTGCTGTCTCAATTGGGTTGCGGAGCTGTCTCGCTTGTTGGCACTGCATTCCTCACCATCTGGGGTAGAGTCACAGAGACATCCTTAGCATCTGTGTCAATGAACTCCTTGGTACTGCAATCTTTGTCACTGTGTCCTTACTACAGACACATTCCTTGGGTTTGGCACCGACATCCGTCTTGGCTCAGTCGTTTGCTTTGATGCCGATTAGACGTGCAATGCATCTTTTGGTACTGATGGTGTTGACCTCCCATTCAGCCTCAGCACTGATGCCTTCTTCAAATTGGGTTCTGGATGAGGCTGACCATTTGTTTGCTCCCTTGGGGTGCCTTCTCCATTCCCACTAGATGACTTCCAGTGCTCCTGGAGATCTGGTTCAGGGATTTCCTCCTTTCCCCCCGGCCTTTGAAGTACTATTCTTGATCCTTGGGTTACCGTCAGTACCGGGATTGGCACCATTCCCGCAGTAGGGATAGGGGCCACTGGCCTCTTGGCCACAAATGCCTTACTCCTATTCACAGTGGCCTCCTTGAATCCTTGGGATGTGCCTCAGTCTTGGAAATCCCATTCTTTGATGCAGTCTGGGGCAAAACTGCAGATTCCCACTGTGGTCTCTATTCCTGAGCCACCTCTATTACTGGTGCAGTCTGAAGTTATTCTTCCTGAGCCAGTCCAGACTGACTGTCTCCTGCAAGAACATGCTCCCCCCGCCTTCCCTCCCAGCAGCCTCCATTGGCCCCTCACCCTTCTTCTTCCAGATGACTATGCTATAGCAGACTCTTCCTCTCCAGTGCCTGAGGACTTTAGGTCATACTGGGATCTTAGGCATATACCTTCCTCCTTGGGGATCCAGGCCGAAATCGTGAAGGAGAACATTCATAAGTTGCTGGATAGCCTCCAGTCCTGACCTCCAGGGAGAGTGGCTCTCCTGATAAATGAAGCCCTTTGGAGTATTGCAAAGGGATTCAAGCAGGCTCCAAAATTCATTACCGCCTACAGATAAGTGTTCTGAAAAGCAGTAGTATGTCCCCATGCAGGACTTTGAGTGTTTTTACTCCTATCCAGCTCCTAACTCTCTTGTGGTGACTGTAGTAAATGACAGGTCATGACAGGGGAGATATAAGTCCACCCCTAAGGACAAAGAGTCCGAGACTGGACTTGATGTGGAGGATAATTTATCTAACTTCATCATGGCAGATGCACATTGCAAATCAGCAGGTGTTATTATCCAAATATGACTTTAATTGGGATGCAGTGTCCAAATTCACAAAGAGATTGCCAGAAGCTTCCAGGGAGTTTAAGGCTTTCATTGCAGCGGGCCATCTGGTAGCCAACACTTTATTGCAGTCTGGACATGGTGGATGCTTCATCCAGAATGATGGCATCAGCTGTGACCATAAGGAAGGCCTCATGGCTGCAGAATTTTGGCATAGCTCCTGATGTTCAGCAGGACAGAGGACTTACCTTTTGACTGTCACTTTTTGTTTTCAGAAAAGACTGATGAAACTTTACATTCCGTTAAGGTGTAGCATACACTTTGAAAAACTCTGGTTACAGCTGATTAATCTTCATTTTTTGTAGAAACTGAATGTTGTCTGGCTATATAAATACAAATGGGCCTTATGTTGAACACATTCAGGATCAGCGGCTTCACTAGACTTTTCTCGGTGGGGGGGCTGTGATGTTCTAGACAGATAATTGGGGGGTGGAGGGGCTGCCCTCTGCTTCCCCTCTGGTAAGTGCTGGCCCTGTCACCTCCTCTTCCTCCCCCTTAAGTCCCTGGCCAGGTTGGGGGGGGAGTGACTGCTACACTGGCTGGTGCCATGGTGCAGGCAGAAGGGGTGCTCCCCCATCTCCTCCTGCTGCTGATGGGGCCCCAGGGTTGCTCCTCAGCTCCCTGCCGCCCTTCAACTGTTCACAGCTGGTAACAGCCGCTTGGGCACGGGGACCTGGCTCTGGGGCCAGCAGAGCCCTCAGGGAGCACTGACCGGGGGGGCAGGGTCCAGGAACCCAGGCCAGAGAGGTGCAGTCTGGGCTGATGTGGGGAGCCCTGGACCCTCCACCTGCCCTGGGCTTACTCCTGCCTTGCTGCTTGTTGTGGCGCTGCCTTTAGAACTGGGCACCCAACCAGCAGCTGCCACTCTCCACTCTGCCTTCAGATCTGGGCGGCCAGAGACCGGCCATTGCTACAGGTGTCTGAGGCAAATTTTGGGGTGGCTATAGCCTCCACAGCCTGCCCCCCCACCCAGTGGTGCCCCTGTTCAGGTCCTAAGATGATCAACAGATGAGTTCACAGAAATACATTTGTTTCAGTGCCTTTCATTGAAGCCTCTGCCTTTGGCCACAGTCAGAGTGACCACTAGTCTGTTCCAGAATGGCAATTCTTTTGTAAAGCCATAGATTAAAAACAGAAGAAAAGTGAAAAGTATTTTGGGATTTTATGGTGCCTCTACCCAGGAAAACATAATCATAAAAACACAAGCCAAAACTTACTCAGCAATTTGGACTGATAAATATTGTATTATATTCCATAAAAGTTTAATAGGAAACAACCCATAAAATGTATTACAGGATATTCTATATAGATTAAAATGAAAGTACAGCTATTCCAATTAAAATGTGTGGCTGCTACCGAATTGAAATAAGAGAATGCTCGCATCTAACATTTAAGGGCTTTGTGCTTAAATAAAAAGTATTATTCAGGATGATTTTGCAGTTAAGGAAAATACACTATTAATTTTCAATTTGTGGAAATAAAGTTGGTGATTTCAATTTATATTCAGTGCTGGATTTAATTTAAAATGAATTTAATGTATAACATTTAAAGTGTGTGCAATGTTGACAAACAGCAATAACTAGATGATTTTACAAATCTTTTTGAATAATTTACATATGAAAGAACATATTTATTGCAATACAGATCTTGTGACAAATTATTGTTCTATATTTAATATCTGCATGGGATAGATTTGTATAGGCACCACACCTAGTTAGGCAACCAACTCCCACTGCAAATCTCCCCAGCTTATTACAGTCCTAAATAAAATTACACTGTTTTTAATCATTAACAGGAGAATGTTATTTTCTAGATTCCGTGTCAGTGGCTCTTACAGTTCTTTTGGATATTGTACTTTTCTGGCTCACTCACATTTGTTGTCACTTGCCTTCATTTAGTGGGGCAAAAGCGACAAAATCCAGGATGATTTGTGCCAGTGAGGCAAATAAGAGATTCTAATGAAGCAGAGAGAGAGAGAGAAACTTTAGAAAAAATAGTGGTTGGTTATCCTAATAGTGTTCCTTGTCCAATGTTGGAAGACGGTGACTTTTTGTGAGACTTTACTATAGTCACATAATGAGGAAAAAGCCATGTCCCTTCCCATTACCTGCAGGGTCACTAAACCCACAATCAGTAACGTGCACATGTATGTGTTGGCAAACACCATGGTTGCCTGAAGCTCTCAGGGTATGTCTACACTCAAGTAAAGGTGTGCTTGTAGGATAGGTTGGCATATCCCTGCATGGCATGGTTTAATCTACTTTAATCTACCTGGCCTGGGTAGCAATAGTAGTGTAGATTCTAAGGCCAGAGGGGATCATTGTGATAATCTTGTCTCACCTCCTGAATAATACAGGCCATAGAACTTCCCCCCCAAAAAATTCCGAGAGCAGATCTTTTAGAAAAAAGCTTCCATTCTTTATTTAAAAATTGTCACTGTTGGAGAATCTACTGTTCCAATGATTGATTACTCTTTCCATTAAAAAAAATTGTCTGAATTTGTCTAGCTTCAACTTCCAGCCATTGGATCATGTTATACCTTTTTCTGCTAGACTGAAGAATCCATTATTAAATATTTGCTCCCCATAAAAGTACTTACAGACTGTAATCAAGTCACTGCTTAATCTTTTCTTTAAGCTAAATAGAACAGAGCTCCTTGAATCTATCACCATGAGACATGTTATCTAATCCTTTGATCATTCTTGTGGCTCTTCTCTGAACCCTCTCCCATTTATCAACAATTCAAGACGGTTGTTGATGGCACCAGAACCGGACCCAATATCCCAACAGTAGTTGCACCAGTGCCAAATACAGAGGTAAAATAACCTCCCTACTCTTACTTGAGATTCCCCTATTTATGCATCCAAGGATAGCATTAGCCTTTTTGGCCACAGTATCACACTGGGAGCTTATGTTCAGCTGAATATTCACCATGACCCCCATATCTTTTTTTAGTCACTGCTTGCTGGGATAGAGTCCCTCATTCTGTAAGTATGGCCTACATTCTTTGTCCCAGATGTGTACATTTACATTTAGCTGTATTAAAACACACATTGTTTTCTTGAGCCCATATTACCAAGAGATCCTGATTGCTCTATACCAGTGACCTGTCCTCCTCATTATTTATCGTTCCTCTAATTAATTATTGTGTCATCTGCAAACTTTTTCAGTGATAATTTTGTGTTTTCTTCCTGGTCATTGATAAAAATATTAAATTGTAGAGCCACTGTGGGACCCCACTAGAATTACATCTGGTCAGTAATCATTCCCTGTTTACAATTACATTTTTGGACCCATCAGTTACCCAACTTTTAATGCACATCATGTGTGGCATGTTGATTTTATATCTTTCTAGATTTTTAATCAAAATGTCCTGTGGTACCAAGTCAAACACCTTACAAAAGTGTAAGTATATTACTAAACATGATTACCTATATCAAAAAACTTGTAATCTCATTTAAAAAAAAATATCCAATTAGTCCGATGGGTTTATGGCAAATATAGCCTATGTTGATTGGCATTAATTGTATTTTCCTCCTTTAATTATTTATTAATCGAGTCCCGTATCAGATGCTTAGATTTCCAACAGTAATCTATACATAATTAAGCAATAATCATCTGTAGACTTCAAAATGCGTTTTCAAGGTAATTATCATTCTCCTTGCTTCACAGATGGGGAAACTGAGCCACAGAGGTGACAAATGAGATACAAAATGAATCACTGGCAAAGCTAGGAATACAACCTAGGTCCCCTGATTCCTACTCTAGGTCCCAATCCACTGGACCATGCTGCCCCACTTTTGTAAAAACAATAAATAGTTGAAGAAAATGCATAACTTTTAAATACCTAAAATAGTTAACTATATACATATTGCATGCCGCTGTGGAGAATGCAGGCAGTGTTTCTTTTTGAATCCAGATGCATATTCTCAATACATACCTATTTTCGTTTAACACTGTCAGTATTCCTAAGAGAGAGAAGAGAGGATTCACTTTAGATGTGACTTCCTTTGAACCATGATCTGTGAATTTTTACTTAAAGTGCTGGTTATTTCTGCTTTTGATCTCCTCTAGAAAATTGAAATATATATTGCAATGATTTGCACAAGTTTTACTTGAAAAGACCTTTCTAAATTCATATTTTTAATCTGAATCAAAGTTTTAAAAGACTTTTGAAAAGTACTAATAAGGAACAGCGCTGATGTGCTGTCAAAAGTCCCTAGTATAGATGCAGTTATATTGGCAAAATTGTGCCTTTGCTGGTATAGCTTATTTTGTCTGGGGGCGAGGCTGGAATCAGCTATGCTGGCAAAAATGCTCACCTGTGCGTGTCTGGGGGCATAGCCCATGATTCTTCATGCTGAGACACTCTAGGATTCTTTCCCAGTAAACTGAGGGAGAACTTGACTGTCCTTCAGGGGGAATTGTGGGAAGGGCATTAGAGGACTATCAGCATTCAAGTGATTTTACCTGCCTCCTCACTGCAAAGTGGGTGTGTTCCAACATAAATTAAAATGGAGCCTGGACTTTAACCCATGCTCCCAGCCAGCTCAGTTAGCCCAGGCTTAAAGCACCTCCAAATCCAGATCAGATGGTGGGGGGTTAGGCTAAAACCTGGGTAAGGTGGGGTTAACTCTGCAATGAAGACATACTCATTATTACACAGGAAGACAGAAAGAGGGACATAAATTAGGGTAAAATATTGATAGAACACTTTTGGAAGGGCTTGTCTACATACAAAAGCTGTACAGCTTTAAATACACCAGTATAGTTAAAATAGTACAACCCCTTAGTGTGGCTGCAGCTATTCTGGTATGAATGTTCTTATACCAGCATAGCATAGGCCAGTGTTTTTCAACGTATAGGTTGCGACCCAGTACTGGGTTGCAGAATGTCAGGCACTGGGTCGCCTTGCTGATTCAAATTATAACGACCCTTGCCATGCAGCAGCTCTCAAGGGCTGCACAGCAGGGACCTGGAGAGGAGAGAGGTAGGTGGTGGGCGGGAGCTGGGGAGGGGAGCAAGTTGGGGCTTTCAGTGCTGCGGCGGGCCTCTTCCCCCAGCCCCACAGCTCGCTGCTGCTGGCGAGGAGAGAGGGACCCTTCCCACGGAGCTTTGTGCAGAGGGAGAGAGAGGCCATTCCCCCAGTGCTCTGTGCTGCCTGCTAGCAGCGGGAGAGAAGAGCCCCTTGTCCTGGAGCTAGGTGCTGCCGGTGGGGAGAGGGCTGGGGGGAGTCCTCTGGCCCCAGCCCTGGGGCAGCCTGCCTGCACCCCAAACTCCTCATCCCTGGCCCCACCCCAGAGCCCACGGCCCCTACCAGAGCCCTCACCACCCTGCATCCCAACCCTCTGCCCCAGCTCTGAGCCCCCTCCTGCACCTTGAACCCCTCATCTGCAGCTCCACCCTAGAGCCCTCAGCCCTGCACCCCACCTTATGCCCTACCCTGAGCCACCTCCCACACTCCTTACCATAGGCTTACTAAGGCTAGTGTCTAGTGTTAGTTATGTTAAGTGGGTTAAGCTGGAATGTATTGCAATATTATGATTTTATGAAAACTCTAGTCAAAAGATATAATTATGTTGGGTCACGGGCATCAACAATTTTCTTCAACTGGGTCACAAGGAAAAAAGTTTGAAAACCACTGGCATAGGTCATGTCTACACTACAGGTGAGTGCAGAAACAGGGAGAACATAGTAATGCAGGGAGGGCTTTGCTGTGGGGACTCTCAGACCTAGGCTAGACTAATCCAGGTACTCAGAGCTAGGTGCCAGTCATCCAGATTAATTGTGCAGTGAAGACATACCCAATGCATTGTATTTAAATAGAGCCTTTGATTTCAAAACACTTTATGAACATTCGTTGATTTCAATGAAACTATTCATGGAGCTCAACATGAGTAAGGCTGGCAAAATTTGTCCCCAAGTGATTTTTTTTTTAATAAGGCTGAGTGACACACAGGAAAGAACATGACAGAACAACTGGGACAGCATATATGTGTCTATGTAGGGGTGTACGTGTGTGTATGCGCACACACATTTAGAGTCAAGAGAAACAAAATCAGCAAAATATAGTTTTATCAAACAAAATCTTATTTACTCTTTAGACACATTTGATTAAATACTTCCAAATAGTCTGTTCTATTTTCTAGACTGGCTAGATCATTTAGTCCTGCTCAGTGATGGTAATGTGTTTTGAGTCCCAATTTTGTAGAATTAACTTGTTTGCAATTAGACTTGGTTCTCAAAAAAAATGAGTTTTGCTCCTTGTTAACTATTTGTTTGAATACAAACACTCCAGGACAAAGATCTTTCCCCAGATTTTACAGAATAAACATATTTTATATGGCCTTGCCTCTAGGGAAAGAACTGTGTGCCACAGTTCCCGATGAGTTTAAATAATAAAACACACCAGGAGTAGAGGGGAAACACAATTTGCATCCTGCCAAAGCATGTTCTATGTCAGCTAAGAGGAAAGACATCATTACTGAGGACAGTTTGACCTAAATAGTGTATAGGGACTGAACTGACAACTGACTAAATGCAATATCATAATTGGAATGTTACTCATAAATAATTAATCTGAATGTCTTTTCCCAATATCTTCTGGCCTTGTTGTCATGGGTGGTTTTACTCTGATTTAATTGCTTACAGACTATAGCACTGTAAATGAGCTTTTATAAGGCAATGTCCCTGTCCTGAAGAGCATGTAGAGTAAACTGGGCAAATACAACCCATGGGACAAGAGTTGGAGGTGTGAAGTTGCTATTAGTGAGGCGCTGATGATTGCAGGAAGGCCTGGTGGCTTTGATATTGATTTGGGGCATTTGGACACTACCATAATATAAAGGTTTAATAGTAATAATTAAGAGCCAGACCTTGTTGCCATTACTTACCTTGAATGGTACCATACTCCACTAATAGCCCCATTCAACTCAGTGGATTAGGTTGTAATTTTACAATCTGCCTGGAATAGGGGGTGGCACTGCCCCAAAAATAAATCAGACCATGAACTGTGAATCATGTGCTATTCCTCTACTGCTCACTGGTGCTCTGGGGAGGGAGTACGATAATTCTTCCTTTTCATGGAAAAACTTACGTCTTGCTGTGCAGCTGGCCAGCTATTCTGGATATCAGGGGCAAGGGACGGAGTCAGGGCTAGTCCCACTTCTCTCTACCTCCTCCAACTTGCATGCAGAAAGGAATTGGACAGCTCTCCCCACTGCAGCCAGAAATTGGGAGACCTTACTCTCTCTTACAGCCTGTCAACCCCTATGATAGCGGGCCTACACCAGGAGTAAGGTGCTACTGCATAAGGGTATGGCTATAAAGGAAGAGAAAGGGGTTGTTTTTAATGTACAAGAGAGGGAGGCTGTTTCAAGCACCGGGGAAGGCACACAACTCCCATGACTTTCATGGGAGTTGGGCATGTTTAGCCTATGGCTGGATCAGGTCACAGGAGAGATTGTTCATAACCTTCTCTTTTAATGGATGTATTGTTGTTAACCATAGACCTCAGTGAAAATCAGCAAATACAAATTCACAAGAAGAAAATAAATATTTAGCTATGGTCTAGAAGACAATAATCATGAGGGGGGGAGGGATAGCTCAGTGGTTTGAGCATTGGCCTGCTAAACCCAGGGTTGTGAGTTCAATCCTTGAGGGGGCCACTTGGGGATCTGGGGCAAAATCAGTACTTGGTCCTGCTAGTGAAGGCAGGGGGCTGGACTCGATGACCTTTCAAGGTCCCTTCCAGTTCTAGGAGATGGGATATCTCCATTAATTATTATTATTATTATTAGTTGAATATATGTCCATGGGAATGCTAATACTTGACCTCCAAACCTGATCCCAACCCCTCATATGTGTTTCCCTTTAAGCTACAAGCCAAGGTTGAAAAGATATGTCTGCAGAATAATTTTCTGCTTGTTTGAATCAAGAATTCTTAAATCTTTCATAATCTCAGATTTTCAAAGAAAGTTGATTAGAAATGGGTTAATTTCCTAAAAGTATGTTTGCATTTGAAATGAAACATTCAATAGTGGGGGATACCACTATCAAATAATTAACACTACTTCTGTATTTTAACACTCTTCAAAAGACAGACCAAAAGGTATAGTCATTAGACAATGCTGTTAACATTTGGATCTCTATAAATCTCATTCCACGGCATGGAAGTAAATTACCCTACTTCATTTTACATCCCCTAACAGAACAGAGTTGTACCAAAAAGATTTATGGAATAACTAAAGGAATGCAACATTTGAGTTGCCCTGTGATCAATGCTGAAATATTACATTGCAGTAGCATGTTTCACCATACTATGTCTCATAATCTGCAGCAAGGATATTAGGAAAAGCTTTCTAACTGTAATGATAGTTAAGCACCGGAATAGGTTTCCAAAGGAGGTTGTGGAATCCCCATCATTGGAAGTTTTTAAGAACAGGTTAGACAAACACCAGTCAGGGAACGTCTAAGTATACTTGGATCTACCTCAGCTCAGGCAGCTGGACTAAATGACCTCTTGAGGTTGCTTCCAACCCTACATTTCTATGATTTATAACTTCCATGGAAGAGCCAATAAGAGTTAGTGGTACTTCCTGATTAGGCTGTGCTGACCTAGACATATAACTGTTTGCAGGTTTGATGAAGAGGAAAGATGAACTATAGCAATAGATCTGAGAAGTGACTCTGAAGATAATACTGTCAGTGATTATGTGAGGTCACTATCCCTTGAGATCAGGCTAGGTTGAGAAGGCTGCAGAGGGCTCATCCCCTAAAATGGCATTTCCTTCAATTGGCTTCCAAGTGAAAGCTTATTCCATTCTTAACATGAGTTTGCTGCCTCATCAGCATGCATGGACTTAAGAGAACAGTGAACGGTTCTGTTAGAGGTGCCATTGCATACTTAAGTGAGGAAAAATCATTGTGAAACTGAAGAAATTCCTCTAACTCCATTTTGTGTTCATAACCTCCATTTTGTGTCTCTGGCTCAGAGGCAGATTAAGGTTTTGTGAGGCCCTGGGCCAGAGCAAGGGGGGGGACCCTTCCGACCCCTTCCACCTGTGGCCCCACCCACGATCCAACCCCATTCTGCCCCTTCCTCCATGGCCCAAGGCCTGGTCCCCCTGGCTGCAGCGGGGAGTGAGAGCTCCTCCAGCCCTGACGCCGTGGCAGGGAGCCAGAGATCCTCCAGTCCTGGGTCCACAGCTGGGTCCGGGGGCTTCCCCTACTGCCCGGCACTTCTGCCGGGGAGCGGGATTGGGGCGTGGGGGCATGCCCTGCCCACCTGACGTGCCTGCTGGGGAGAGGGGTCAGGGCATGGGGGTGCCCATTTTTCTGGGCCCCCCCAATTGGCTGGGGCCCTTTCAACCCAGTGGCTAATTCGCCACTGCTCTGACTTCCCTTTTGAATAAGCACAAGACACTGCAACAACAGAAAACTGCAGGTTGCTTACCATTGGACGATGTGGGTCACATAACCAGAGTGGAGAGATTCCTGGACTGAGCATGCCCAATAGAATGTAGAGTAAAATAAGGAAGGGCCACAGAGTGTTTCTGGGCTGAGCATGCCCAGTACAAGGAGTGGGGTGAAACGTTCCGTTAATTGGCAAAAAGCCAAGAATTTCTAAGATGGTGCCTTGGCAAAAAGCCAAGTAGCGCAAGGCCATAACTCTGAGGTAAACAACAGCAGTGAGCATGTGCAAGGTTATTAGTATTGAATAAGTCCAAGCATGTCTGGACATGTCCAGGGATGCCCCAAATTGAATGTTGGTACTAAGCATGTGAGCATGTGCAGAATTGAGATAATGCTTAGAAGGGTAACTAACATAGCAAGTGGAAGGAGTGAGTTTATCACATAATGTTAAATTATAAGTATAGTTACATTATAGCATAGTATAGTTTTAGTATAGTATGTGTATGGATGTGTTAACGGTAATTTTCCTATGTAAAACATAATGTGTAAGTTAAGAACTGCTGTCAGCGATTTGTTGTAGACGGGCCATCTGTAGCAAATCGCACTGCTTAGAATAATTTAAACTGTACGCTATTGCAGTTTAGATATTCTTTAACTTGCAATAAGGGATTTGTGTCTGATTTTCTATCTTTTGATGGCGTGTTTTTGGGTGCCCAACCTGAAACATATTGGGCCTGATTTTCAGAGATGTTGAGCACCTGAACCTCTCCTTGACTTCAGTTGGAGTTGTGATAGTTTAGCACTTCAGAAAATAAAGCCCATAGGGAGTTAGATGCCTAAATACATTTGAGGCTCTGGGCCAAGGTGTCTTTAGGCACCCAAAATCAGAGATCATTTTAAAAAATGGTAGCTTTAACCTCTCTGGCTTGGTTTCCCCAAGGGGGATAATAATATTAGGACTATTGGGGCAAAAATCTGTCTGGGGATTGGTCCTGCTTTGATCAGGCGATTGGACTAGATGACCTCCTGAGGTCCCTTCCAATCCTATGATTCTATGATCTATGATTCTATGATGTATGACTGAGTGAGATGGTGGGAAAAACTTGTAAATAGCCCACACAATTTTGAGTCCTCTGAATTTTGCTTGACATGAAACTTTGTGCCCCCAAGAATGTTTCACAGATTGGTTTGCAAAATGCTCCTTTTAGTTCTAAATTTTGTAACATTGCTCAGTCAAAACTTCATTGGAAGATACTATAGCATCCATCTTTGTGGAAAGAAGACTGGAAAGAATAAAGCAATATGCAAAATGTACATCCACACATATTTCCAGTGTGCCACCTACACTCAGTCCCACAGGATCTTTTGAGTCCCTAAGCCCCACCCCACCCTTGTGTCCTGACCATGGCAGAAGGCTGAGGTGAAGTGTCAAGGCAATAGCAATCTCAAATCAGCTGTAAGATCAGCAGCTGCCACATCTTTCTGCTGAGAGCAGCCAGTTGTACAATGTGATCATCTAGTCTGACCTCCAGCATAATACAGGCCTTGGCAATTCCTTGAATAATTTCCTGTTAAACTAGAATATATCTTTTCGAAAAACATCCAATCTTGATTTAAAAATTGCCGGTGATGGAAAATCCACCACACTCCTTGGTAAATTGTTCCAAAGATTATTTACACCCACTCAGTGGTGGATTAATGCATGGGGCCACAGAGCCCATGCCCAGGGGCCCTGGCCAATTTGGGGGCCCCCACAGGGGCACCGAAACTTGTGTAGAAGTGGGGGGGGGGCTCTGGTGTTGGAACTGTGCCCCCTCCTCCTGCTCTTCCTTCTCCCCCACCCCACCCCTGCTCCCCTTCTTCCCCCAAGGCCCCGCCCCCTGGCCAAGCCAAAAGCCGGAACTAGGCAGTGGTAAGAGCCGCCCAGGGAGCCCAGGTTGCTGTGGGGAGCCCTGTACCCTCTTCCTGCCTTGGTCAGGGTGCCCAAAAGCAGCTGCCAGCCCATGTCCTTGCCCCCTGGGGTGCACCACCCAGAGCAAGAGGAGGGACTGGGCTCCCCACAGCAGCCCAGGCTCCCTGAGCGGCTCTTACCACAGCTCAGCTTCGGCATCTGGCCTGGCCAGGAGGCAGGGGCTTGGAGGGAAGGGGAAGAACAGGGGACAGGGCCCCATGGCAAGGGGGGCTCAGGCCCCCCTCAACCCTCTACTGGGAAGAGGCAGGCACCCTTAGCAGGGGCTGTGCTTTGTGGTGGGGGATCTGATCACCTTATCAGCTCCTCTGCCACGAAGCGCAACACCTGCGAATGCTGCTCTGTGCCTGCCCAAGGCTACTATGCCCATGTTAAAAATTGGGTGGGCATAGCCCCCCTTTGCCTCCCCCCAGTTCTGGTGCCCTGGGCCTCCAGGGCGTGGGGCGCCACATGGTCTTTGTGCCCAGGGCCCCAATAAACCTCAATCTGCTCTGCCCTCACTCTTAAACATTTGTAGCCTGTTTCTAGACTAAAACTGTCCAGCTCCAAATTCGAGATATTGAATGTTGCTATATCTTTGTCTGCTAGAAGAGTCCTCTGTTATCAAATTCCTGTTCTCTACGTAGGTTCTTATAGATTGAGCAAGTTACTACTTAGCCATCTCTTTGATAACTTTAAACAGATTGAACTCCTTCAGTCTATCACTATAATGGATATTTTTTCCAATTATTTAATCATTTTTGTGGCTCTTCTCTGAATCCTCTTTAATTTTTCAACATCCTTCTTGCATTGTGGACACCAGAACAAGGGCACAGTAATCTAGTACCCGGTACACCATTGACAAATCCAGAGGTGATATATAACCTTGGTACTCCTACTCAATATTCCCCTGTTTATAAGTGTAAGTAAACAAGTATTTAAAATATTTCTCTGGATTTTTTTTTTGAGGAATAGATGAGAGGGGATGTACAAAACAAGATAATATTTGATGCAAAAATATCTGCCTGAGTTGTCATCCTGAGTCTAGAAATTTCCTTTGCGAAGTGGTTAAGTGCGGTGTCAAGAAAGATTTTTAGTTGAATAAGTGGCAATTGCTAGAATACACCCTAGTCTTTCATCTCTGGATGCTTGATTCACTTTCAGTTACCTCCACAGGGGCTGATTGTGCTCCTACTTAAAGCAGTGTAAGTCAGGAATAACTCCATTAACTCACAGCGGTGTGAAACAAGTGGAAGTGAAAAGAGAATCAGGCACAGTATTATGATCATCCATGAAGAATTAAGAACTACTGAGAAAGTCAGACAATCTGCTGAACAGCTGAGCATCTTAGGGAGAGTAGGATGCTTCCAGCTAGAGTAGCTATCCTTTTACCTAGATCTGTCTGGTTTTGACTTCAGGTCCATGTCAAGGCATTTCTTTACTAAGTACCACTCATCCAGACTGGATTCAATTCTAAAACAGATTATCCTCTGACTGCTGGATTGAGAATGAGGCTCACAGGAAGATATTCCCTCCTTAGCTGTAGACTTCTGACAGCATAGGACACATCCACATCACATATTAAGGTCTGATTGTAGCATGGGTAGGCATGCCTGTGCCAGCATTAATCTAGCTAGTATGGCTAACAATAGGGGTGAAGATGTAGCAGCACACACTTCAGCATGGGCTGTGTGCCACATGACAAGCCTGCCAGGGATCCTGTGTATGTATTCGGGTTGCTAGCTGGTGCTGAAATCCATGCTGCCCTGTCTTCATTATTGTTGTTATCTATGCTAGCTTGATTAGAGCGAGTGCGGGTATATATCCCTGCCCATGCTACAGTCTCACATCATTTATAGTGTAGATGTACCCAATGTCTTCTAAGGGCACTTGGCAGAACCTCTCTTGGGCTTGACAACCTGGGAAGTGGAGTATTGCAGTGGTTCTCAAAGCCAGTCCGCCACTTGTTCAGGGAAAGCCCCTGGCGGGCTGGGCTGGTTTGTTTACCTGCCGCGTCCGCAGGTTCGCCGCTCCAGGCCAATGGGGGCTGCGGGAAACGGCGTGGGACGAGGGATGTGCTGGCCAACCTTCCCGCAGCCCCCATTGGCCTGGAGTGGCGAACCGCAGCCAGCCTTCTCCAGACACAGTCAGTGGAAAAATAGCCCAACCTTTGAGCAGTCAGTTCTGGCGTAAGTTGCTGTTCCAGGGAAACAGATTAAAACTCTTTCTTGGAAGTGGCTCAATATGTATCCCTTTTCTCAGAAAATGCATGGTTATTGCTCTTGTCAGGGTGTATTATTATATGAATTTTATCTTGTGTTAATCCATATTTTATTATGTTTTCCCCTCCTATTAGAACAACACGTGGTTTCCAGTAGGCTCTAACAATACTTCTTGGAAATATATTCCATGGCAACATTTTAACATTTTGTACATTTGTCAAACCCAGTTGCAAAGTAGTAAACATTATACAGTAACACTGTTTGCAACTTGATCCTCAGGGTCTATCAGCAATTCTGTTAAAATAAAAACAACTGCATATTAAAGGAGTTATAATAAAAGCTTAAATTGGTCTCTAAGCCAAAACTGAAATTGGCAGGCATGTTGCAGTTGGGGTACTTTTTATTTTCATTTTTTTTTTCATAAAAACTCTGAATACAGAAAAAGAAGCTGAAGAAGATAAGCTTTTGGGGGAAGGCAAATCAACATGGACAAAGGGATATGCCACGAGTGATGTATTTACCACCACATTTCCTAAAGCTGGGCAGAGAATGGTAACTTCATTTTGCAGAAGATTTTGAGATATTGTTTTATTTAGATCTGGAACAAGGGACTCAGAAAGGGAACAGAGCCCTGACTCCAGGGCAGTCTACAGGGCAGAAGCTTGGGAGACCCTGACTCCGGGGCAGTCCGTATAGTGAGCTGCTGTGATCCCTGGAAGCCCAGGCTGCTGAAGAGCTAGATGCCTGGGCTGCTGAGGAACCAGAAGCTTCCCAGGGCTTCCAGGTTCTCGGCTCCTCGTTAGTCCACCAGACAGGCTGACGAGGAGCTGGGCAGGCGAGCTGGCAGGAAAGCAGGCAGGTTTTGACAAATTGGCAAATTCTGACCCCAAAAAAAGTGTTGTATTGGAATTTTTCTGACCAGCTCTAATTTTCACAATAAGATGAGGGCCCAACCCTGAGACGTGCTGAAGACCCTCTTCTGCCATTGACAACAGGAGTTGAGGGCCCTCAGCACCTCACCGAATATATTTAGAACTTTACAGGATTAATCAATCAGTATATTGGGGAGGCAGTGTGGTCCAGTGAATAGGGCACTGGAGTGGGAGTCAGGATATTTGGGGATTATTTCCATTTCCCAGCTCTGCCACTGACCTGCTCTGTGACCTTGGGCAAGTCACTTCACCTCACAGTGCTTGTGTTGCTCCTCCCACCCTTTGTCTGCTTTGTCTGTTTAGACTGTGAGTTGTTTGGAGAAGGGATTGGCTCTCAGTCTGTGTTTGCAGAACATCTAATAAGATGGGGCCCCAGTTTCCTTTTGGAGTGCTACATGTTACTGCAATGCAAATAATAAGTAAGAATTATTATGAGTAGAGTTCAGTGACTAGTTCATAATGAATAATTTATTGAATGAATTTTGCCTCTTTTTCTTTTCACAAATTGTCCATAAGATGATTGCAATTTTTACCAATTTATTCACTCTTTATAATTATTTGCTCAGTAATTTCTGCAAGTGGTTCATGATCCATTGACTGATTGCGCACTGGATATTTGAAATTCAAGTTTTACTGGCTAGCTTTGGTCACAGAGGTAATGTGATCAGTTTGCTCTCTGATTGGATGAGAGTATGTATCAGCCACAGGGCTGGGATGAGAATACTCACCTTTAAGAATTCAGAATTCGTTTTCAGTGAATATTCTCCAGAATTCATTTAAAATTCACTGTTTCCGGAAACCTTCTTGCTAGCCAGCTAGTTTGTAGAATAGCCCTGGAAAATGAACACAAAAAGAAGTGAAAAGCACATTTGTTTAAACAGCTGAGTGAATATTTGTAGGACCTTCTCAGTGTATTAATCCAGCAGCATCAGGTATTAGAATTAGACGTTATCTGAAACATCAGGTATTGGTTTGTTCAAGTGGCAAGTTACTGATTAAATGGACATTGTATCACTTTGCTATCCCATTTATTTATTTGCAGCCTTTCCCTAGACAAAGAATTTTTGGCACTGATATATACAGTGCTAGTTTAAAAATGAGGAAACTTACTATTGTATTTTCATTATTGCTTACTATTGTATTTTTATTATTGCTGTCACCAAAGGAAACTATAAAAATAATTCTAAAGGGTTTTATATCCCTGGTGCACAAGTGTTAGATGAATGTAAATCCATAAAGGGATGAAAACTGAATTACTGCAATACCTTTTCATGTCTAATGGGAGTCTTTGGTAGACTCAGATTAGATTAAACTCTTGCTATTTTACTTCAGTGCATTTAGATGAAGGAAAAGACCATCTTTTGGGCTGTAGCTGGAATAGTCACTTTGAGCCTCAGTTTGAGTGGGTTGGGGGTTCAACACATTTGAAAGCCTCCGCCTTTGCTCACAAAAGTTTGGTGAACAACTGCAATTATTACACAGACTGGAAAAGCACAAATCTCGCTCTTTTCCTAGGAAGTCTCCTTCATTCCCCAGCAACAACCACCCCTTCTGCTGGTGTGTTCCTTAGCCCCAATTCAGCAAAGTACTTCAGAACTTGCCTAACTTTATGTAGTCCCTTTGAGATCAATGAGGGAATTGGGCCCAGTGGCATGCTAGGGATTATGGGGCATCTGCCCTAGCACATACTTTTTTTCCAGGTCATCCTCAGGAGCTCCCTAGCTGCCACGTAGATTGTGAGTTATCTTTCCATAAAGCCATCTAGCAAGGGAACGGGGCATTTCCCCCACACCCGCTGCACTACGGAGGTGGTGGTAGGGAAGGAATGGAGGCAGTCACTCATTTCTCATAGCTCTCTGAAGCCTATTCTGGAGGAAATGGCCCTTTGTGGCCCCAAAAAACTGCGGGAAGGATTGGAAGGGGCTCCCAGGCCCCAGCAGTGAGAAGCAGAGTCCATTGCTAACCTCACAAGACATTGTGTTGGTACTGATTTGGAAGAAGAGGCAGCTGGTGAAGGAGAGCAGGACTCCTGTTTGGGGGGAGCAGCTGGTGTAGCTGTGGCAGAAAGACATCTATATATGTGAGGGCGGGGGGAATCAGGGAGATGCTGGTTTCTCTTGGAGGTTCCAGTTTACCAAAGTCAAACTTGGTTTGCATCCATACTGCAGAGCTCAGTTTGCCGTCCCCTTCATGGGCTAAGCCTTGCAGAGCTTGCACAGCTCCAGCAGTGACTCAGTCTGTGTGGAAGTGTAGGCCTTGACCTCAAATTCTTTTTATCTCCATCTCTGTAAAATACATTAAAAAAGAAAAGAACAAAAAACAATAACACAATTAGACTGTGCTTCATCCAGGTGTGCTTTGCTGCCTGAATGCATACGTTCAGTAGCATAGCCTATTTAGCTGTGCTCTGTGATTATGAAAAGCAGTTGGATCAAAGAGTTACAGCAGTTGCACTGTTTGTCTATAGATATGCTTGCCAGTAAACATGCTCAAGGTTATTTCTAAAAATAGGACATCCTTTTCCTGCATGGCTGTGAACATGGACTGAAAAAAAAAATGGATCATTAAGACTTGTACACAGAGCTACAGGAAATCGACTCTCTTGCTGGTCAATTTACTAGCAGTTGCTAATGATGTCAGTGCCATAAAAATATGGTGTAGGGCATGAGAACATGGTTATTATTTTTTATTACGCAAGAGCATGTTTGAATAGAACCCAATGAAGTGATATACAATCACCTAGCTTAAGGTATCTGCCAGAGTGATTCAGTATGTTTCACGCTTACCATGGAGCAGAAAAGCAGGGTGGCTTTAGCTGTTTCAGGGGGAAAAAATCACTGAATTTCTCCTCAAACACTTATTTTCTTCCCATAAAGTGACACTCGCAGGATACAACTCATGTATCTAACTTCTTAAAGCCTGTGTCAATACTAATCACTGGATAAAGTCCTGATTTTGCAGGCACTTAGGTTATCAGGACAATTAACTTAATGCAGTCCCACTGGCCCTCAGGCAGGTAATAACTTTGCTCAAGTGAGTACTCACATTGGGGCGGACTGTCACAATCTTGACTTGCCTCACTCCCTTGCTAGGATTTTGACTTTGGCTGTGGTGGGAAGAGGAGGGGCTACTCAGTGGCTGGGTGAGAGACCTCAAAGGAACTCCTGGATGTTGTAGGAAGTGATGCTGATGATTTGGCTGGTGATGGTTTTCCCTTTGAGGACTAAGCCAAGGCCACAGCACAGAGACAGAAGCACTGTACTACCAAAAGTTACATGGTTTGTATGAGATTTGGAGTTCGGGTCCTGACCACTTGATTGAATTCACTGAAGATTTGTTGGCGTTTTTTCAGTAGTTAGAAGTGTTTGGTGTCCTGGCCAAATTCCAATGCAAGTAGTAACATTCTGCTTCCCTAATCCCCCAGGCAATTATAGTTGGAGTATTCTTACTTCCACTACACATTTACGTAGTCCTGCCGAAGAGTGCTGTTGAGCAGCTGCTATGTTCAATCAGAGATGACCATATTTCAGTGGTGAATTGATCCCTCGATATTCCTTGCTTATATCTCAGAGGTGATGTGAGGCTTTGATAGCTAATGTCTGGAAAGTGCTTGGACATCTCTGCATGTTTTTATCCATCTTAAGAACTGATCTCAGAGGATGTCATCAGCTTTATATTGTAATATGAAATGTGCATTTGCTAATACACTATTAAAATGATCTTTCATATCATGCTCATTAAAGCAGAGGGAGCAAACAGTTTAACATAGGTGTAATTTAAACCATCTCAGCAAGACTCATAAAAATGCTCTACTCAGTAATTATACTTAACTCTAATACAGCACTTTTCATCCATACATCTCAGAGCATGTTATAAAAGGAAGTAAACATCATTATTCATATTCCACGGGCAGGGAAACTAAGGCCAGGAATGTGAAGTGACTCACCCAAGGTTACACAGAAGGTGAGTGGCAGAGCCAGGAAGAGGACTGAATTTTCCTAAATTCTAGTCCAGTGCCCTATCCACTAAACAAAACTACCTCCAGAGGCAAAGGGCAAAGAAAATACCCTGAAATAATTAGTGCTGTCACTAATGGCTCTACTCAGAAAGACAGCATTTTGTTTTGTCTGGTACAGACTACAGCAAATTTGCAGAACAAAAGCAGGAGTGTGTGTGAATTTAAAGGACTTGTGTCTTCACTTAATGTTTCAGAAGCTTTGCACAGTTCATGATTTATATATGTCCAGCCATATTGAATATGGACAGGACTATATTTCTTCTTGTTGTTTCCTTCCTTGCTTGAAAGGAAATTGCCACTGAAGTTGTATCTCACACTAAAGCCATCTCCGTTGAACTGCTTAATCATCTAGAGAGGCTCACATTGACACAGGAAAAATGAACGTTTAATCTTTTGAAAGTTGAAAGAATGAAAGACTGAAAATTTCCTGCATTAGAATGTCCAGTATTTAAAAAGAGAGACAAGGTGGGTGAGGTAATATCTTTTATTGGACCAACTTCTATTGGTGAGAGAGACAAGCTTTTGAGCCACACAGAGCTCTTCCTCAGGTCTGGGAAAGGTACTCCCAGCTAAATGCAAGGTGGAAAAGATTGTTTAGCATAAGTAGTTAGCACATATTATAAGGTACCCGTTAGAGTGGCCCATTAACACTTCTGCAGACATAACCAGGGATCCTAGAAATCCATTCGCCGTGGAAAAATGCAGAAAAATGCAGAATTTGTTGGCTATTTTTACAGAGTATCTTTAGATTTTCCATTTTGTGAAGAAATGAAAACATGTATTAATTATTAACTAAATTTTACTGAAAGTACCAGTGTCGCTTATTCAGTGCACGCAAGCTCCCCGTCTTGTGGTTGATTTTTGAATGTGCTTTAAATTTACATAGCTAAACATACTCCAGTAAACTGCTTCCAGTGTATAGAGGTTACTCTACCGTGTAGAGTTTATGTTTTAATGCATCTCAAATTTAACGTCAGTCTCCAGACATGAATAATTGCAGTTATGAAAAGATGCTGAAAACTTAAGAAAGACCCCTAAAGACTGTGTCACTGAGTTTGGCCAGGACAAATTTCACGTTGATGGTAGGCTTCGAACTTGCTTAAAAATGGTAAATATATCAATAAAACATTGTGTTCAACTGATACCTATTTATATTGTGCCTAGGGAAACTAAAGTTCAATGTTTCATTTTAATCATGGAAAAACCACGGATTTTTCTGGTTTTTTAATCAGAGAATTTTGGGGGGTTTCATCATGGAAAACTAGGATCTCTGGACATAACCTACTAACCCATTCTTTTTGTCCTATGTCAACAGTGAGACAATGAATATACACCTAAGGCAATTATAGTGCAAAGGGCCAAATTTGGCTTTTAGCTACACAGGCATTAATACAATCAAATCAGTGGGACTGATTCACCACCTTGGGATCTGCTGGCAGAACGGATGCTCCATAACCCCAGAGGCAGAAAGCATGGCAGGAGTGGGCTGTCGTGGTGCAAGCTGCCTGCCTGGAGGTCTGCAGCCAGCTTGGAAAGCTCCAAAAATGGACAACACAGGTCTGCGTGGGGACATGGCTACGTCAGCTGGGAGAAGGATGCTCTGGTGGTTAAGGCATTAGACTGGCATGCAGGAGGCTTTGGTTTGATTCCTTGTTCTACCACAGACTTCCTATATAACCTTGGACAAAGCCCTTAATCTCTGCCACAGCTTCCCATCTGTAAAATGGGGATAATAATACATTATCCCTACTTCACAGGTTGTTGTGAAGATAAATTTGTAAATATTTTTGATGTGCTCAGGCACTGCAGAGATAGGGGTATTTAAATACCAAGATGTGGAAACTCAGCTAGATTTTAAAGCTGCTTTTTCCCACATTATTTTCAGATCACTAGTTACTCTCATAATAAAAATGCAAGCTCTGTTTTTCCCTTTATTGCAAGTACCGACCAACTCAATAATGCACTGGGAACTAGATATAAACCTGGTATAAATAGAGTAGTTCATTGTCAAGTATCTCTAATTTTTTCAGTGAAGGTTTGTTTATAATTCTGTCCTTGAAATACTGAAGTGTGATTCATCAGATGAAACCAAAAGAGTTATTATGAGAGTCCTCTGCATGTAGCCATCAAAACTATAGTTGAGGGAAAACAAAACAAAACCACTTTCCTTGAACAATATATCAACTAGAAATTGGGGACCTGTCTCATCTGGGATGGTAGCCAGGTGAGCAGGTTAGTAAAATAAAGACATGTGGCAACAAATTAACTTTAACATTACTTTAAACATGGTTAGTACAGACTCTTCTGCTGTACTGACTGTGTAACAAGAGATTCCCAATCTAAACTCAGTCATTTCCTAAGTGACCCTGGAAGGAATGTCATTTATCATGCAACAGGAGATGTAGGTGTGACAACTGGGATAATCTGTCTGGATAGAGTTTATGATTTCTGCTTGATATTGGGGACTGTCTGTGTTTATCTGTGTCAGACACTGCAGATTCCATTTTGATAGCTGGGTTTATTTGCCTTCTCTCGTGTCTTTTGCCTCCATATTGAACTAAAAGCAGGAGGGGACAGGAGAAATTCTTGCACTTGGCACAGAGCTAACAATAAAAGGGTTATTTGAATTCTGATAATCATCCATTCAAATGGAGCACCCTTGGACGATGAGATGGCTAATGCTCAGGGCAAACTCCAGGGCATGATAACTAAGCAATGGGTCACCTGACAAGACTGAACCGGGGGTCACCTAACAAAGGACATTGGAGGTTATAAAAGAAAATCCTCTTTTATTCTCACTGGCCATTTAAGGGGGAGAGAGGGAGAAGAGACCAGGAGCAGACAGTTAGCTGCAGGAGTGGGAAGAGACTTCATGTTCCTGATGTAAGCAGGGGAATGGTCCTGCTATTGTGAGGAACTTTCCTGGCTTCTGCACTACGCCGGTGAAATGGGCTAGCGGAAGGATCTGAGTCCTCGCTCCCACTTCCTTTACCCAGAGGCCTCCCTGCCCTTGAGGACTCCCCTTCCACTTTCCTGTCCGGCAGAGTCCTAGTAACACCAACAAGGCTGGGCCCAGGATTCCTGGGGGGCTCGACCCCCAGCCTTGCTGTAGTCACCTAGGACAGGGGCAAGGCTGTCCCCACTCTGGGGTACTCTCTCTTCACTGGACCCACTGATCATTACATACAATTTAAAGCAAATACAATGTATTTAATCAGGAATTAATTAAAAAAAGAATAAGGAAAAATGGGAAAGGTTAAAGGAAAACACATCACCCTGCTCTGTGGCAGGGAACATTACAAAGTGTCTCTGGAATGTCAGGGCAGTTCACAGTCTGTTCCTTGTAGGTCTCAGGCCTCCTTCTCAGGCCCTGGCTCTGGCTCCTTCTCAGGCCCAGGGATGCTGTGGGTTGGACACTTGCTCTGGTGGTGGCCACACACCTCCGGGCTTTGGGTGGTGGGACCCTTCTTCCCAGCATCAGCCTCTCCCCCACTCAGTCTGGCCTGCAAGGACCCTTGGCTGGGGGTGTCTTTCTGCGCTGGGCCCTTTGCCCAGGGTCCCCCCTTGGCTGGCCCCAGTTGCTCACCACACCCAGCTCCAGACTGTTCCAGCTCCAGCCCCAGCTCCACTGTTCTAGTTCCGGCTCCACTCTGCTTCTGCACTGCTGCTGCTGCTCTGCCTCCAGCCCCCTGCGCTGCTTCTCTGGCCCCTCTGGCTCTGTGGCTGCAGCCCTGCTCCCAGCACAGGATCTGCTCTCCCCGGACTGCTTCTGTGACTCTGCTCCCAGCTCTGACCTGCTTCCTGGGCTGCTTTTCTGGCCCCTCTGACTCTGGCACAGCAATGCTCCCCAGCTCAGCTTGGGCCCCTGCTCTCTCCTTAGCTCGGCCCCACTCTGTCTGACCCAGACAATTCCCGCTCACATAGAGGACAGGATCCCCCTGGCCTCCCGACTCCCTGATTAGCCTGCCCGCCCTGTCAATCAGACTGACCTGGAGCACTGGCCTCTCCCCATTGTTCCTGGGGATTGTCAGTCTCAGGGTCCTGATTTCCCATCGACCCTTCCCCTTTTAGTGCTGGGAGCTAGCCAACCAAAACACCCCCACTGAATGTCAGTAAGGGGACAACAGTCCCCTTACACAGAGGAGAAAGCAAGTGCAGGAGGAAAGGGGGAGGGGAATGATTCTGGACTCCTTAAAAATCTCTGACTCAAAGAACGCTCAATGTGGTGAGGAAACTGAGGCAGGGAAATGTGTATAGGCATTTTATTGTTTTGTCTAGATCTGTATAGGCCTTATGATAAATGGTATTCAATATAATCTCACTATGCACATGGATTTTGAGCCTTTTGAAAATTAAAAGAAATTCATACTGGGGATGTATACTGGGAACCCCTTAATCAAATTACCCAACATTTGCACCACAAACTCTACCCCAGGGGTATACACATTTTCAAGACAATTTTCCTGTGCATGTGGATTTTAGAGCTCTTGGATTGTTAAAATCAGCTATCGGGGTGTGGACTATATCTGAGGGAGCCCTTGATGAAGTGACCCTCAATTTGCCCCACAGACTCTTCCCCTTGCCCTAATGAATGCCCCATAATATATGTTATACCTGGATTTCCATTTTAACAGGGGGTGAAAAAGTTCTACTGAAATTCTGTCCTTTGGATTTGAGTATCGTTTTAAAATTTTGTTGTAATTTGTGCACTCCTTGATTTTCCTATTTCCTATTCCTTGATTTGTGAGGGGAAAATATCATTTGAGGTTTGCAATGGCTGGTTTAAAAAAAATTCTCTGTCTAACATTTCCTTTTGGACCCCTTTTCACAGAAACAACAGCACTAGGATGAGTGAAAGCTTTTGGTTTGTGACGTGTGGATAAATTATTGTAGAAAATTGAAATTTGTTTTCTGACTTCATATTTAGTGATAAACACAAGTTATAGTTTTGATTGACCACAGTACCCTGGCACTACATTTATGAATGTCAGCATTATGACAGCCCTGAGAATAGGGATCTCTATTAGGGATGTGTTTCCTGGTGCTCTGCAATTTCTTTTGATTATGCTGCCATTGATGAGAGTTGTAGCTACCTGATTTTCTTTGATCACACTCTGTCCCATTGTTTAGGAAACAGGTGAGGACCATGACACATGTTTGCCTTACCTTAAGGCCTAGTCTTCACTACAATAGGGTTACCATATTTCAGCAAGCAAAAAAGAGGACGGGAGGAGTACCGCCCTAGCCCCGCCCCTGTCCTGCCCTAGCCCCGCACCTGCCCCTCCCACTTCCCGCCCCCCTCAGAACCCCCAACCCTCCCCCCGCTCCTTGTCCCCTGACTGCCCCCTCCTGGGACCCCTGCCCCTAACTGCTCCCCAGGACTCCACCCCCTACCTAAGCCTCCCTGCCTCTTGTCCCCTGACTGCCCCCTCCTGAGACCCTCCCCCCATCCTAACTGGCCCCCTAGGATCCTACCCCCTACCTGTACCCTGACTGCCCAAAACCTTATCCACTCCCCCCGCAGAAAACCCCCCCTGAACTCCTGACCCCCCCGTCTCTTGACTGCCTGCTCCAAAACCTCCCTGCCCCTTCTCCAACCCCCTGGCCCCCTTGTTGTTGGCCTTCGCCTAACGTCTCTGTGAACTTGCTCAGGAACGGCCTGAGCCGTTTGTCCCGGCACGCTGGGCAGCAGTGGAGGAGGAGCGGGGGAGGAGCTCCAGACTGCCGGAGGCGATCTGCGAATGCAGGGAGGGAGGGAGGGAGTGATCTCTGCTGCAGGGGAAGCGGAGGAGGGGCTCTCTCTGGCTGTCGGAGCCCCATGTAAGTGGCACCATCCGGCCGGCTGCCCTGTTAGCCGCGCGCGCTCTGCATGGGGGAGGGGGGGAGTCCGGACATTTACAAATTCCCCCCGGATGCTATTTTTAGCTCAAAAAGCTGGACATGTCCGGGGGAATCCGGAGGAATGGTAACCCTACACTACAAAAGGTTACTGGTATAGCTAACCCAGAAAACACTCTTAATGTATGTAGGTTCAACTTACAATGGTAAGAGCGTGCTTCTGATGTTATAGCTTATACCAGTTACCCAAATGAGATAAATGGTACATCTACACTAGGGCTTTTGCCAGTAAAAAAAATGTCATTAAGAATCACACACTCAACTGACATTACTATACTGGCAAAAGTTTCTAGTGTAGACATAGGTGCTGGAACTAGAAGTGTTGGGGGTGCAGCAGCATCCCCTGGCTCAAAGTGGTTTCCATCATATACAGGGTTTACAGTTGATAGTTCAATGGCTCTCAGCACCTCCACTATACAGATTGTTCCAGCACCCCGAGTGTAGATCTGGCCTAATGCTGCTGCTTCTAGAGTCTTTTGTCTTCCCTCTATTTAATTATTGGTGTTCTCCTTGACACTAAAGTAAGAACAGAGTATGCATGTGGCTTTTAGAACACTCTGAAATATCAGCTTGTAAACTGGAAACTGCTCTACAAAATGCAGCCAGGGAGCAACCAGTGGGCACAAGAAATGTCACCTCAAGCCATCCAGTCCCTCTGACATCAGCCTGCCTGCAAACACTCTGGTTAGCAACAGAACCCGAGTCCTGTTACACCGTACAAATGATTTTCTCTGGCTCTTCAGCTTGGCTTGAGACACTGTAGATCCAACTTTTACCCTGAATAACTTTCAAAGTATTACTTTCCCAAAGGGGCTGTGGGTGTTGAACACTGCTGAAATCAATACCAAGCGGATGATAGGAGCCCCAGCTATGCGCAAAACTATCAGAAGAACTGTACAATGTTGGTGTCACATGACTTATTTAGGAGGGCTGTACTTCAGAAACCCTTTGCTCAAACAACCTCAAAATCTGACCACTCATCCTCCTGGGTCCCTATGAGGCGCAGCAACTTTCAAGACAATCCAAGTAAGCGTGTGGATTTTAGAACAATTAGAACAATCAGCTATGAAAAAGTAAGCTAGCCTGAACCTTAAGTGTAGTCCTGCCACCACCACACTATACTTTACATTGTAAGCTCTTCATGGTGGGGACTGTCTTTTACTATATGTACATACGGTCAGGGCCGGCTCTAGGTTTTTTAACGGCCCAAGCAAAAACATTTTTGGCTGCCCCCCACCCCAGCCCTGGGCTCTCTTCCCCCGCCCACCGCCCCCGCCCTGGGCTCTCTCTTCCCCCCCTTCCCCCGCACCTCCTGCCGCCCCAGCCCTGGGCTCTCTTCCCCCCCTTCCCCCGCACATCCTGCCGCCCCAGCGCTGGGCTCTCTCTCCCCCCCCCCATCCACACCCCCTGCCGCCCCAGCCCTGGGCTCCCCCCCACCAGTGCTGACTCCGCCTGCTCCCCCCTCGCCTCCAGCCAGTCCGGCGCTGGCAGAGTCGGGGTAAGCAGTGGGGCTCCTGGGCCGCGCCTCAGCCCCTGGTCCCTCCAGCCAGGGCTCCCGCCTCCAGGACCGGCCGGGACCCGGGAGGGCAGAGCCGGGGGACCACCCCGGCAGGGGTCTGAGGAGCTGGAGCAGGGTAGCCCCAGAAGGAGTGGAGCCCCGGAGAGTGGGCGCCGCACGGCAGCACTCCGCCCTATAAGAGGGCAGTGGGCCAGAAGCTAACAGACACACTCTCTCTCTAGCTTCTTGAGAGAGAAGGACCTGGCTGCCTGGGAGTTGAGAAGGGTACCTGATGGTGGAGCAGTGCTGGGGAAGGGCAGAGGGAGCTGGGGAGCTCTAGCCAGGAAAAAACCCAGGCTGCAGGCCTTGCAAAAAGGGCCAAATAGATACTGGGGCTGCAGAGGGGCAGCCCAGAGATAGGCAAAGGTAGGAGGTCCTAACCCTCCTTGCCAATGAAGAGTGGTTTATAGACTGCAGTCTGCCCCAGGGAGTGGGGGCTAGATGAAGACTGGCAGTAGCCACTGAGGCAAGGTGGGGATAGAGGGTTGGGGGTTCCTCTGGGTGGGGAGACCCAGATTGTGGGTTATTGCCAGGGGCAGAACCCTGACGTAGAGGGGCACCGGGGTCCGGGAGGGACACGGGGGCCAGCGGCAGGCAAGACACCGGCCTGAAGAGGGCGCTCCGAGCTGGAAAGGGCTAATTCCCAGGATGACCAGCAGGAGGTGCCGTGCCGCTGAGTCGTCACCCTGCCACAGGGGCTTATAGGCGTTACTGTACCACAGGCAGAAATAAAGAATAAATTCAGTTTCGAAATGCAACTACTCCTTAGTGATTTACCTCTTTGAAATGCTTACTAAAAATTAATTCACGAAAGCCCTGTGAGGTAGGTAAGGGAGTATTTTGAGCTCTATTTTACAGGGCGCTTGCTTGTTTCCTTCCTTCCTTGACACATGTATTTCAGGATGTGATTAAATCCCTCATCTTCCTCATGGGGCTAAGGATAATAAACCAGTTAATGCAATCTAGATAAAGAATCTGCTCTGATGGTCTTTCCGAGAAGTTGCTCCATATGCTAGCTCATAGATGAAGCAAAGCAGGTTAGCTGCTCATTTGACAAGCCTCATATGAGCACTTCCAGGACAGACAGTAGTTAATATTGGATTATCAAGATGCATTGTCCAACCTATAAGCAATTTTGCCAGTTTCCCCCACAATTGATCCCCTTCTGCTTTACTACATTTCCTATTAGTAGCAGGCAAGGTATTGGATGTGAAAGCAACAGTTCATTGTGTTCTCAAAGTATATCTAAGTTAGGACTTGTCTACATGGTGACTTAGTGCACAGCAAGCCCAGGTGTGAATCTACAGCGCACTTGCATGCTGCACACTAAGTCACCATGTGGACCCTGCTACTGAGAGCTAAAAGTTCCGTAACATGTTTTGACGTATTCCTGTTTAAGCTGAAAGGCAGGACGGGAGTATACCAGCTGTTTGAAATGGGAGTATGTCAAAGCGCACAATGGAACTTTTAGTGCCTGGTGTAGAAAGGTCCACCCAGCGACTTAGTGTGGGGCAAGCTAGTGCACTGTAGATTCACACCCTGGCTGGCTGAGCACTAAGTCATTGTGTAGACAAAGCCAGAGTAGAGAATTGTTCTTCAGACCATAATCTGATTCATGTCAGTCTAAAACCATAGCCTGGTGAAGCAAGTAGTTATTAGAAGAGAGTAAAATAGAGCCAGTGTGTGGGGGTATGTGTGTGTGTAATTGAGATATGGAGGCAAATTATGTGCAACAACTGTTATATTCGCCTTCTTGCATTTCGGCTTACATTTTTGCTGAAGCCATGTCAGAGTTCTGTCTTTTCAGAAAGTATTGCACAGAGCCAAACCCAGAGCTATTGTCTTCAAAACCCTAAGCTTAGGTCTTTCTTAACAATTCTCAGTTCCCTTCACAGACACAGCGCCACACAATTGCTTATTAGTCAAATGTGTACATTGGATACAAACAAATATTTGCAAGAATATTAATAGATTTTGTTTCAAAAGTTATTAGGTGGTAAGTCTACCAGTCTGTTCCAGGGCCGCCCAGAGGATCAGGGGGCCTGGGGCAAAGCGGGGGAGCTGCGGCACTTGTACTCACCTGGCGGCGGTCCAGGTCTTCGGCAGCATTTTGGCGGTGGGGGGCCCTTCAGTCACTCCGCATCTTCGGCAGCACTGAAGGACCCGCCACCAAAATGCCGCCGAAGACTAGGAGCGACTGATGGGCCCCCCGCCGCCGAAGACCCGGAGCGACTGACGGGCCCTGCGCGGCCCGGGGCCTGGGGCAAATTGCCCTACTTGGCCCCTCCCTCTGGGCGGCCCTGGTCTGTTCTTCCTCAATAGACTTTCACAAACTCCCTTTTGTGTGTGTGGATTGTAAGGATGAGTTGTTACACTGCAATGTAGGGCTTCACCATAACATTTCTCTTTAGCGCACACGTGTATATACATTCTTTTTTTCTCTACTGATTTTCTCCATAGGCCATTTCTCAGTCCATAGTGTGGCCTAAAATGTAGGTAAACTCTAGGCTCCCCCAGAGCATGACCTGCTAACTTGTGTGCAAACTGCCTTGTCTGCCCTAGGATTTTAGCTCACTTTAGTTGTTGAGTTAAGAACACACCTTTTCCCTAGTAAAGACATGCTATAGGGGTGACAGAAGCTCCTCTTCCAGCTCTCCCCCTTCCTCCATAAAATACACTGCAGTGACCCATACACTATTTTGATTAAGGGGTTTCCCTAATAGTCAAAGGCTGGAATAACACATAACTGTAGCCAAATTGTTACAGATTTTGAGATCCAAACATGATAGCATCCATCTCTTCTGGCATTATTAATTATCATTATTATTATTAGCAGTAGTAGTATGTAGGGCTTAAAGACTCCAAGGATTGGAGTTCCATTGTGCTCAACATGGTACAAACATAGAGTAGGAAACCAGGGGCCTTCCATCATCAGCATTAAGCCAAGTCCATTGGATGATTGGCTCACATCTAAGACTGAGGATGTGTAAGACGTGCAAAACTGCTTGTGCATAATGGCGCCTTCAAACATTGGCTTCAAGAAAGTTTTTGAGCATGCTCAGTGGGTACTGCACTCTTCTGCTGGGTATTTCTGACACTTCTGGCCATGTCCCTGCTCTTCTCCCTGTATGTGCACAGAATCACGATGAGAGCAACAAAGATCTTCCTACTCCCCACTGCTGCTCTCTTTTTCTTTGGAATAAAACACCAACAAAAAAGGCAGTATAAAAGCAGGTGGGTTACATGTGCAGTTATTGCATGGGGCATTTCAGCCATGGGTGAAGTGATCCCTATATATCAGTGGTGGGCAACCTGCGGCCTGTACCTATCGGGGTAATCTGCTGGCGGGCCGCCAGACAGTTTGTTTACATTTGCACGGCCGCCTGCAGCTCCCAGTGGCCGCGGTTCACCATTCCCGGCCAATATGAGCTGCAAGAAGCGGCGGCCAGCACGTCTCTGTGGCCCGTGCCACTTCCCGCAACTCCCATTGGCTGGGAATGGAGAACCGTGGCCACTGGGAGCTGCGGGCAGCCGTGCAAATGTAAACAAACTGTCTGGTGGCCTGCCAGCGGATTACCCTGACGAGCCACGTGCGGCCCCCGGGCCGCAGGTTGCCCACCACTTCTATATATGGTATATGCAGACTTAATTTGCTCTAATCTCTCTTTAGAAGCTGCTGGCCACTTGAAAAGAGCATTTTTTCACAATAAAGAATGTGTTAGGTCTATGACTGCAACACTTAGGAGCTGTGAAAACCAAACAGTAGTTGGTAGAAGGTGGTAGATTCAGAACTCCTATTACATATTCATAGACATATTATGCCCTACAAAATATAAGTTTATTTGAAGAATGATCCATTTTCCATGTAAATTCTAGTTCTGGATCATATCATTTGAACAGAAGAGGTTTTAAAGCTGTGCTTAACAGCTGTACAGGTGCAAATAATTACATCTGACATGTCAATCCCTGCATTTAGGCCAGATCTAATGCCCACTGAAGTCATTAGAAAGATTCCCATCAGGTCCTGTGTAAGGCAATGTTTTCAGAGAAGCCAGTGACTCAAAAGCCACATAGCACATAATTTTTCCTTCCTGCATAATAAAAGCAGGGAAGCTAGAACCGTCTTTGCACAGTTCATACAGCATCAGCATAATCACATGTATTGCCTGTGTCTACCAAGACATTACAATAATATGCTGTCCTTTTCATTTCTACCCAAAGTATGTAGCTACATCCATTTACTTGTATTGGGCTATGCTTGTCACAAGCAGATAATTCACAGACATCTTCACCCACATTTTAAAAGGATCTTCCGGGGAAAGAGAGAAAACCTTAAAGGGAGTGAAAGACAAGCTGCAGACAGCCCTGGTATTAATCGGCACTTT
The DNA here is from genome assembly GCF_028017835.1 of Emys orbicularis. Taxonomy (NCBI): domain Eukaryota; kingdom Metazoa; phylum Chordata; order Testudines; family Emydidae; genus Emys; species Emys orbicularis. Next base: position 25,067,588 of record NC_088683.1, on the reverse strand, counting down.
CTGATATCGGTGAGCTAGTGCAGTGATAGTTCTATGTGCAGTTCAAGCAAGTTGTGACAAGCTCTAGAGGAAACAGAAGAAGAAAATTTTGCATGCACGTCCCAGGAGCAGAGATTCTGTATTTTATTCTACAGTCTCTTCTAGCTGCAACGTGTAGCAGTGTTGACCCCCAGGGCTGGGGGATGGAGGGAGCAGGGAGAGGATGGAAAAAGGAAGATTGGCCTTTATTACACAAAGATCGGGACTTTAGGGCAAAATTAAAGACAATCAACTAAGGGAAATTTAGTCTTCCAATGACATGGATGATTGTTATTATTTATAATGAGCAATACTTTGGCTGTGTCCAGATACCCTCACACACATGAGTAGGCGTTGCTCACAGAAGTAAACATCGATGAGAGTACACATGTGAGTAACGCTTGCAGAAGGCTAGTTTCCCAACTACACAGGGCCTGATCCCTAGCATACTAAAGTGAATGGATTGACTTCAGTGAGTTTTGGATCAGACCATTAATGAGAAGAGTGATCCAGAGGTGATGGATTCCTTTTCCATTTAGGAAGAATAAATACACAAGTCAGCTGCAAAAAATTCACACGCGAACCCAAAGAGTCAGACTTTCCTAATGCATTTATTTGCTTCAGGAAGTAGAGAAAGACAGAGAGACACTGAACAGACAGTTATTACAAGAATCACTACCCCTGTGTTTAAGCTCTTTCATTAACAAATGGAGAGTGAGACATAAATGACTTCTGAATACTATGAATTTCTAACAGAATATGCAATTTTTAAGGCAAACCTGAATGTTGCAGTGAAAATGGACATTCCTTTGATAGCGAAGAGACACATTTTCCAGTTAGAGCTTTATACTTTAGGAACAGAAAATGGTTTGTTATTGGTCATATTCACTATTACCACTGGAGATGGATTTCATGGGCCACAGTCACTGTCATATTCTGGCTGCTTTGTGTTGCTCTGGCAATGCAAAACAGGCGTAATCAGTCCGTGAAGATTAGTTTTACAGCTATTTTCGTCACTTGAGGTGGTGCAAAAAGGAAGAGTGTATTGGTGAATCTGGCCCTATATTTTTAAAAGTGCTTATTTGTCATGCCTGGCAATGGGCATGGAGAGACACAAAGCAACTGCTAAAGTTAACACATTTTTACTTCAGCAACTGATCACTTGATTTCACAAGCCAAGATTTGCAGCTGCTTAGGTCTGTGGGTGAGAGAAAATGAGGAGATTAAATGTTATCATGGGTGTCCCAGATTAGATATTCCCTGAAATGGGTAGACATTCCAGGATAGACATTTCAGGCTTCCATGAATGCTTCTCTGGTTTACTTCTCCCTATTATTATTTTATTATTTCACAGCAACCACAAATGTTCAGTAGAAACAAGAAAATGCTGACCCTACACTAAAGAGCTTCTCATGCAATGAAAGTCCAAACAAAAGAGTGGGGGTGATAGGAAAGAAAGAAAGAGAGTTTCCAAATTCTTTGCTCGTGCTGCCTGCCTTCCTTTCAGCTGTGTGCTCTCTGATCATCAGCTGGCAAGAGCAAACAGGACAAGGCATTTGATACGGTCTCGCATGATATTCTTATCAATAAACTAGGCAAATACAACTTAGATGGGGCTACTATAAGGTGGGTGCATAACTGGCTGGATAACCGTACTCAGAGAATAGTTATTAATGGTTCCCAATCCTGCTGGAAAGGTATAACAAGTGGGGTTCTGCAGGGGTCTGTTTTGGGACCGGCTTTGTTCAATATCTTCATCAACGACTTAGATATTGGAATAGAAAGTACGCTTATTAAGATCGCAGATGATACCGAACTGGGGGGAATTGCAACTGCTTTGGAAGATAGGGTCATAATTCAAAATGATCTGGACAAATTGGAGAAATGGTCTGAGGTAAACCGGATGAAGTTTAATAAAGACAAATGCAAAGTGCCGAGGGACATACTGCTGCCGCTTCTAGCAGCTCCCATTGGCCTGGAGCAGCGAACCGCGGCCACTGGGAACCGCGATCGGCCGAACCTGCGGACACGGCAGGTAAACAAACTGGCCCTGCCCGCCAGGGGCTTTCCCTACACAAGCAGCGGAACAAGTTTGGGAACCACTGGTCTAGACGGTATTTGGTCTTGCCATGAGGGCAGGGGACTGGACACGATGACCTCTCGAGGTCCCTTCCAGTCCTAGAATCTATGAATCTATGAAATGTCCAGTTTTGCCAAAAAAGTGGGGCGCAACCCCTATTGGGGCAGGGAGGACTGCGTGAGTGGAGGTGAGAGAGTGGCAACGCCAGCTCTGAGTGGAAGGAAGGAAGGGCTCAGGGAGTGGCTTGGGACGGGCCAGCCGCACATGGGCGGGCAGCAGGGGGTTTCAGGCCGGCCCCATTTGGGTGGGGAGAGGGTGGAGGGGCCTTGGGCCGGCCCCGAGCGGTGTCCCATTTTTCCTTTGGGAAAATATGGTTGCCTTATACCTTGAGAACTGCTGCCACCTGGGAGAGGTCAAAGCAACCCCCAGGTTTCTCTAACCTTTGTCAAAGACTGCTCCAAACAGAGATTTAGAAAGTCCTAAATGGCTCCTTGATGATACCCATTCTCTGCTACTCCAAGCAGAAATTTGGTATATCAGAGAGCCTAACTCATGGAACCTTCAACTATTATTACAGATGATTGAGTAGCTTGTCCCTATACAAGCAAATGTTTGCTATTATCGTTTGTTGTTCCAATAGCATAAGCATAGTAGCATCATATGCGTGGTATGAAGCACTTAGTGAAGATCAAATTTGAATAGATCCAGTTTTAGTGGCTGCTCTTGTTAGATAAGAGCATCAATAGCAATGGCATTACTAGGAACCATGATTGCAAAGATTATGGTAAGATTCATGGCAGTGTAAATGTTGTTAATGAGCTGGTGGTGAAAGTTTTGAGCTGCGCAGATATTCAGGCCCCACCGAGGAATGTGTATGAAGACTAAAAGGGGAAATCCATTCCATTATGTTAATGCACTGGAGGTATGCAGTGATGAATAGTGTATTATTTTTACCACTCAGAATCTCTCTACTTCACATCATGGTTCCTACATTTTATTAATCTCAGATATAGTTTAGCTGTTTAAATGTGGTCAAATTACTGACTGCTAGTTTCCTGGCAAGTTGCAAATAATCATGTGTACTGGTGCATATGTGGCAGGGAATTTATCTGAAAATTACAGAACTTTAACTCCACAATGTTCATTTTAGGTTTTTAAATACTTAAAGGGCCAGGTCCTCAACTGGTGTATATCGGAGTAGCTCAATTGAAGCAATTGGTTCTACATCAATTTACACTAGCTGAGGGACTGGACTAGAATTCTTTATTACATTCCAGTGAGTATTCCCATATAGTAGTGCCCATGTGTCATAATTAAAAATACAATGGGGTGAAAAAATGTGTAGGTCTAGGGATGATGTTGAAAGCCGGCATGACGAATGAATGGTCAAATACAAAACAACATGTAGCGACTCAATGGTTCTTAGTTTCTGGCCAGCTGCAAATCTTGTTTTGCAAATGATGCTTTCCTTAGTTTTCCAGTGCATGTCAGCAACCCTAGTGGCACTGACACAATTCAAATACAGCACACTTAAATACATGCTCTGCAATAGCATTGGAGTGTGCATTGAGAGGGGGAGGGATAGCTCAGTGGTTTGAGCATTGGCCTGCTAAACTCAGGGTTGTGAGTTCAATCCTTGAGGTGGCCATTTAGGGAACTGGGGTGAAAAACTGTCTGGGGATTGGTCCCCCTTTGAGTAGGGGGTTGGACTAGGTGACCTCCTGAGGTCCCCTCCATCCCTGATATTCTATGATAGCCAGCTCCATTCCAAGAGGAGAGACTCTAGAATTCAGCTCTAGCCATTATGAAATGAAACTATAAAACATATACTGACCTGTGTGTGACAGTGGATATCTGTATATCATCAGGTTTCTTCTCTGGTACATATTGCTATCTCTCCATTTAACAGATGGGGAAACTGAGAGATTCAAAAAAAATTATGTAGCAGGACTGTGATTAAGTGGATGAGACAAAAACCTGAGTGCTGGGCTCTAACCCTAGTTCTATTATTAATTTGTGATGTGACCTGAGATATAACACTTGGTTTAGTCACATTTTCATCAGCTATAAAGTAGGAGCAAAGATGTTTACTTTATTTCTTAGGGGCCTTATGAGGCATAACTAATCATTTTTTGGTGAAATATTAGTAAGACCAGCTGTTAGCAGAGGTAGAAATAGAATGTAAGCCCTCTTGGCTCATAGTTCCCACTTCTGCCCCCGCTCAAAAAAAAAAAAAGTTTAAAAAGGGGGAGGGGAATTTTGACCCCACCCATTTTTCATTTAAAAATGGAAAAAATATGAGCTCCATTACTCCATTATTGGTTGAAAATTGTGTGGGGGAGGGAGAGGTCTTGGCTCTCTAGGCAGAGTCAAGCAGCCCGTAGTCCAGAGCCCTGGCCCCAGGCAGGGCAAGGCACAAACAGTCTAGGGGCTCAGGCCCTTGTGTAGGGCGGAGCACCAAACAGTCTAGGGGCTCAGGCCCTTGTGTAGGGCGGAGCACCAAACAGTCTAGGGGCTCAGGCCCTCGGGTAGGGTGGAGCACCCAACAGTCTATCACCTGATGTCCTAACTCAGGCAGATGGCAGACAAACACAGGCCTCTTGGCCTTAGCTGGGGAGACTACCACCCCAGAGGTGGTTTTGGTAGCAGGAGGTAGAGGGACCTAGGCTCACCCTACTCCACCGGGTCCCAGCCCAGGGCCCTAACAGTAGTGAATGGCTCTGGATGAAACATACTGACTGGGATTCTGGCCATACAGCCAGACTACTGTCTGGTGTCCCTGAGCTACTTCCTATGACCCCCTTGCTGGGTACTTTCACTCTGTGGGTGTCCTTCATCTTCTCAGGGTACACAGCTAGCTGCAGTCCCACCAGCTCCTCGGCATCCCTGTCGGCAGGCAGCTCTGACAGTCCCTTTGAGTCCTCAGTGCTGTAGAGGTCCTCTTCAGGTTCCCACTCCAGTGGTGAGTGAGAGGTGTCTCCTTCACCAGCTTCCACCCAACTGTGTTGCCTTTTATGCTTCCTGTCCCACCTCTCTGCTTTCAGCAGGGTTTCCTCCCCACCAGTCTCTGAGGGAAGCCATGCCCCCTCCCTACATATGTCAATACTATTACCTTTATCAACCAAGTTTGTATTCTCATAAAAAAATCAGGTTTGTTTGACAGATCTATATTCCATAAACCCATATTGCTTTGTATTAATTATATTACTCTGCTTTAGTTCATTATAGAGTCCTGTATCAGTTGTTCCATTATCATGCCTTGGATCTATGTCAGGCTGACAGGCCTATAATTATTCAGTTCATCCTATTTGACTTTTTTTGGGCACAATATTAGCTTTCTTCCAGTTTTCTAGAGCTTCCCCAGTGCTCTAAACTCATTGAAAATCATCATTAATTGCTCAGCAAGCTCCTCAGTCAGCTCTTTTAAAACTCTTGGATGCAAATTATCTGACTTGCTTATTTAAAAATGTCTGACTTTACTAGCTTCTGTTTAACATCTTCCCAAGATACTAGTGGAATGGAAAGAATGTTATCATCACAATATGATGAGACTGCATCATCTGTTTTTCCGCATATGCAGAACAGAAATATTTATTGGACACTTCTGCCTTTTCTGCATTATTACTGATAATTCTACTATTTCTGCCTAGTAATGGACCGACACCATTGTTTTTTGTTCATAATATATTTTAAAAACTCCTTATTATTGTCCTTACCTCTGCAGACCATAGAGTGCTCCTTGTGTCCCTTGACTTCCCTTATTATTTTTCTATAATTCCTAACTTCTGATTTATATTTATTACTGTCAACTACCCCTTTATTCCATTTATATATATATATATATATATATGTGTGTGTGTGTGTGTGTGTGTATATATAATTCTATAGTAGACCTTGTCCTAAAAGATAAAAGACAAACTGATCACAGAACTAAAAGTTAATGGTAGTTTAGGTACAAGTGACTTGATCATGTTTATGATGAGCAACCAGAATAAAGTACAGACCAGTGATAGAATCATAGAATATCAGGGTTGGAAGGGACCTCAGGAGGTCATCTAGTCCCAGGGCTGGCTCCAGGCACCAGCCGAGCAAGCTGGTGCTTGGGGCGGCAGATTGTACGAGGCGGCATTCCGCCCAATCCTAGGGCGGCACGGCCGCTTTTTTTTTGTTTTTGTTCCACTCCGGCCGCCCTGTAGGTGGTGGCGGTGCAGAGGAGGGGAGCGCCCCGCTGAAGCCCTGGCCGCCCCCCTTCTCTCCCTCTCCTCCCTCCCCCTCCCGGGGCACATCTAGCCGGGGCACATCTGCGGTGCAGGGAGTCCCCCTGGCTCCGGCCACGCCGCAGGTGTTTTTTTTTTCTTTGCCGTTTTTTGCCGCCCCCTTTTTTTTTTTGCTTGGGGCAGCAAAAAAGCCAGAGCTGGCCCTGTCTAGTCCAACCCCCTGCTCAAAGGGGGAACCAATCCCCAGACAGATTTTTACCCCAGTTCCCTAAATGGCCCCCTTAAAGATTGAACTCACAACCCTGGGTTTAGCAAGCTAATGCTCAAACCACTGAGCTATCCCTCTCCCCACCAATATACTTGGTGATTTAATAAAGCAATTTCACAAAACTTTGTGCCAAGTCAGCTGGAAGGAAAGATTTAATAAAAAAATGTGACTGATAATTGGAAATTATTTAAGAACACCTTACTAGATCATCAAAAAGCTACAATCCCACAATTGAGGAAGAAGGCTGTGCTAATCTGGTTTAGAGTGGAAGTGGAGGCAGCTATAAAAATATCTATCTATCTATCTATCTAAACTTTTAGTTCTGTGATCAGTTTGTCTTTCAACTATTAGGACAAGGTCCACTATAGAATTCCCCTGTGTTGACTGCAACACTTTTTGAGTTAGGAAATTGTCATTGATAATTAGGGCCCTACCAAATTCACAGTCCATTTTGGTGAATTTCACGGTCATAGGAATTAAAAATCACAAATTTCACGATTTCAGCTATTTAAATCTGAAATTTTACAGTGTTGTAATCGTAGGGATCCTGATCCCTACAATTGTAAGGGGGTTATGGTATTGCTACCCTTACTTCTGCTGCACTGCTGGTGGTGGTGGTGCTGCCTTCAGAGTTGGGCAGCTGGAAAGTGGCAGATGCTGTTGGGAGCCCAGCTCTGAAGGCAGAGCCACCACCAGCAGCAGTGCAGAAGTAAGGATGGCCTGGTATGGTGTTGTCACGCTGACATCTGCGCTGCTGCCTGCACAGCTGGGCCCTCAGTCAGCAGCCACCACTCTCTGGTTGCCCAGTTCTGAAGGCAGCAGCGCAGAAGTAAGGGTATAGTATGTTATGGTATATGATAGAATCATAGGACTGGAAGGGACCTCGAGAGGTCATATAGTCCAGTCCCCTGCACTCATGGCAGAACTAAGTATTATGTAGACCCTGGTATGGTATTGCCACCCTTACTTCTGCGCTGCTGCTGGTGGGGCACTGCCTTCAGAGCTGGGTGCCCGGCCAACATCTGCCGCTCTCCAGCAGCAGCTCTGAAGGCAGCACAGAAGTAAGGGTGGCAATACCGTGACCCCCCTAAAATAACTTTGCAACCTCTGTGCAACTCCCTTTTGGGTCAGGACCCCCAATCTGAGGAACGCTGGTTTCCCCTGTGAAATCTGTATAGTATAGAGTAAAAGCACACAAAAGACTAGATTTCACAGTCCGTGACATGTTTTTCATGGTTGTGAATTTGGTAGGGCCCTATTTATAATGAGTTCCTGTGAATTATTTTCAGCCTCCTGAAATTTCATGAGGCATCATATTTTGTGTTTGAAATAGTCTTTTGTCATATTAGCAAATCAGCTGTGACAAGACAATGGAAAGCAGCTCCTGAGCTATGTAGAAGCATATAGAAAATTCAGTAAACCAGCTGAGGAGGAGACTGGAGACAAGATGGGTCAAACTCAGAGAGGTATGTAACATATTTTATATTAGACCCCCTCCCACTACCTTCAGTTCCTTTGCACTCAGCTGCACTCCTTGCCCTGAGAGAGGAATTGTAAAATAAAAATAGATAAAAACCTCATGCTTCAGGGCAGACACCAACCTATAGCTGACAGGGATTAGGAAGAAGTCTCCTTTGGTTGGTTATGCTATAGTTGTCCATTTTGAGTTCTTTTATCTTCCTCTGAAGCATCTGATGCTGGCCACTGTCAGACCACGGTCTGATCTGGAATATCAATCCCTATGTTCTTTCACTTACTTACAGCCACTTCCTGACATGTAAGGGAGTCTAAATTGAAGCAACATGCTCACTAAAGGGGCCGAAAGAAGGTGCAAATTATACCATCTTAGATTCCATCTACACTTTCATAAACTTGCCTGTGAATTTGTGTTAAGACCTCTGCAAGAAACTGTGCAGCAGAGACAATGACCCCCCCCCCCCCTCGCCCCCGAATGCTGAGTGCTCCTTTTTCACATTCATTTTCACAAGGAAAGGTTCCCATCTGTCGTATGAGCTTGTTTTCTCATCATCTGCGTTCCAAGGATGCAATGTGAGAATTGCAGTGCTTCCTGGATTCTGGAGAGTGTAGCTTTGTGCTGCTCTGACATTTGTACTCCTCTGCAATGTGATTAGCAACAGAGTCAGAGAGTGAGCCCCAGGGAGGGGATAGAATGTTCAGTCAATCAAACAGAGAACACTGAAAAGGTCAAAGGCGTTCCATACGGCAGTCTTTAAAAAATATGTTGGGATTAAAATTCCGATCCTGAATGTCATTCTCATGATGTGGGGCCTACACTGGTGCCCACTGAGGCAAAGAAGGAAAGTGGGATCAGTCCCAAGGACAGTAATGAGAAATGGGCACAGTGAGAACCTATTCTGGCAACAGAAAGATTGTAATGCATATAGGAGCCGATATTTTTGTTTTCCCCATGGCTGCTGTAATACTCAGACCCCAAAAGATGACTTTGCTGCCTATAAGGCATACAGTGTAAATGCAGACAGCAGACCCCGACTTTGCATGTGTAACCCTTCTGCCAGGTGGAGTCGGCAGCAACCAGGGCTGGGTTCAATATCTAGGGGTTCCCTTTCAACAATACAACACAAAACCAGCTTGAGTCCCCACCCAGTAAGCTGGGAAAAGTACACACCAGCCCTGGGCGCCTCTGAGAGGCAAAACTTTCCCACTCACAAGCACAGAGTCTGAGTGTAGCAAAGAAACTTTCAATGAAAGAAGGGAAATGACCTGACATTAATTAGGGAAAATGCAACAAGCAGGATTCATAAAGCTGTGAGCAGGATGCCCACCACAGTACCCCATGTTCCTGAATTCTACAACCAAAAGTGCATTTACCGTGCCCCTCTCTGCTCGCTCACCATACCCCACTCACAGTGGTTATCCCTGGTCAGTGAGGACCCAGGGTTCAGACATGCATCTGTGTGAGGTCACCTCCCACCAGGGGAAGAAGGCACCTGGCTTGTTCTGCGATCTGAGCACTTGCTCTGGCTGGCCGCTCCACCAGCTGCAGTTCCTCTCCACTAGCTGCCTCACCAGCCACTCGTTCCACTCCACTTGCCGGTCACCTTTTGCCACCCGCCTCTCTGCCGGTCAGTCTTTTGAGAGTCCACCCTGCTCTTAGTAAAGCACTTAACATAACAAAAGCCTCCTAATGAAGCCTATTTAGCTCTATCTTTGAACAGTGGGGAGGAACAGGTTAAACCAGAGTGGGAGCCCTTGGGGGAAGTTCACACCTCCCCCCCCTTACTTTTCGAGCCCCTCGCTTAGTGAGTTCCTTTCAACTGAGGGTGACCCCTCAATCAGGCCAGGCTCAGCACAGTCCTGCTCCCCTTTACTCATACAATAAAGATAACATTGATAACAGCATTTCACTACCACTGCATTCAGTACTATAGTGATTTGTAACCCAACACCAGCGAAAGTTGATCACTTGGAGCTACACAGCTCCTGTCTGCTGGATACCTACGCAGAGTAGGTGTGTTCATGTAAATACAGTTTGCTCCTGAAGTCTCTCCCCATCCCCAACTAGCTGTCAAGGAGTTCATTCAGACCCTGCTTACACATGTATAAGTCATTGTGTTTAAGTTTTATACTTAAACATTAGGCAGCAGTTAAATATAATATAAACTCTACAGGTCAGTTCCTCAGCTGGTGGAAATCAGCATAGCTGGTTTTAGTGTAAATTATATATTGGAGGGGATAATTTAGGGGTCTAAGCATTGTGTTTGCACAGTTTAGATTTGCTGGAGCCATGTGTTCTGCCAGATTTAGTGCTGGGCTTTATCTTCAAGGGTATAATGTGTAGGTCTTTCAGATGACCCCTTAAGAACTGAGGCTTGGTTTGCTCTGCATGGGCACTAAAGGCCTAATGATTTTATAATGGAAGAAGTTTGTCTCAGAGTCTACCTGTCTATTTCAATATTCTCATTACTGAAGTATCTAAGCCAGGTCCTTGGCCAAAATTTCCCCTGCTGGTGCCTTCTACCTTTTGTCCTCTATCCCAGAAGAGGCTGCATTTTATTGATGATGCATATATACATATAGAGGGCCCAATCCTTGCATGTGTCTTACTACTCTGAGTGGTTCTCTTGACTTCTATCGGACAAATTATGGAATTAAGCACAATGGGCATGCTATCACATTCTGGGGTGCAATGCAGACTAGTGAGGGGTTGTGTCATCCCCTGCCCTGCAACCTTGGGTACGTCACAATACTTTGTTGCTCAAGCTCTCACCGCAGGCTCCTCACATACAGCCAAACAGCATGTAGGTCACACCCTGAATGTCTGTGTGTAGCTACAGCCTGCCAACAACACTCCAGTCAACCCCCTAGCTTCCACCAGCCTTGGTTACCACTTGCAGGGTAACCCTAACATATGACCAGTCCCAGATTTCCCCCCAAAATGTGTGTTCTGAAACTATCCAGCCCACTCCTGGACAGTTCAGATATTGCAGGTCCATTGTCCTGTAAGGGGTCAATATACAAGAGTTTGCTACTTTAATTAGCATTACCAAACAATTTAGTTTAAACACACCACTGGATTAGTTTTGATTAAAGAATAAAACAAGTTTATTTAACTACAAAGAGAGAGATTTTAAGCAAGTACAAGTACAAGGCACTAAAGTCACAAATGGTTACAAGAGAAATAAAGATAAAATGCTTTCTAGTAACTAAAACTTAACACACTAGACTTGGTTCAAGATAGAATTCTTATCACACGTTCCCTGCAACAGGGCTGACCAAATTCTCAAGTCAGGATCTGCCCCCAAAGGGCTGGTTCCTTTGTCTTAGGTGAAAGAGCAAGAGAGAGAGAGAGTGTGCTGTTTTGCTCCTCACTGTTACAGTCCAGTCCCCCTTTGAAGTGGATTCCTCTGAGGATTACCCCTCAAAGAAAAATGTATTCAAACAGTAATAAAGGTGACCTGGAGTCTGGGGGGGAAGGTGCCCCCATGCTCTTTCCTCTTCCCGGTGTATGCTGAAATGTAGATTTGCCTGATCTCTCCCTTGCTGCCTCAATGACCCGGTTTACTATTTATATGTAAATTGAGGTAAACACACATTCCTTTGTTTATGATATACCTACTTAACCACTCCTGCCTAATCAGGGTTACGTGGCATCTGAACATGTGCATACAGGCCAGGAAATTCACAACTTTACAGACAATGTTTCTACATACATTTCACCATGACATTATTGATGAATGAGTTATTAGTTTACAAATGATACCTCACAAGGAGTATTTTGTACAAAGATTATTACAATAATATGTAGGGTGCGACTACAGGGGTTCACTCATGCACTATACAATCACAAAATATTCTTACCTTAAATGGTAAGCTATTTACACGTCCTTGGGATTTTCACAGTTAGTTACAGTTTTTAGCCTATTTTTCCATGGATGTTTTGCAGAGGTCAGAATTTGTTTGTAATAGGATTAATTGCCCATTTCCCCTCTTTTGGATAGCTTTGTGCTGCATTTATATTTTTGTTATTGAAAAGCACAAAGCTATTGGCAACCTTTGCCCCTGGGTCAGTGCTTCATCAGTCTTGCTATATTCACTGCAGAAAAGCGTAAGGAGTCTTGATTCAAAATAATGAAGATCTATCTCAAAGTTTAGTCTTTCCTTAACAGCTCCAACTAACCCATGTTTTGTCATCTATTCAGCCTTTCTCAGGACAAAACACTTGATGCTATCGTATTTGTGTCACTGGACCAAATTCACTCCTGCTGTAACTGCACTAACGCCAGGAATGAATTTACCTCTAGTATTTTGATTTTCTATCATCTCAGGAGTCAAATGGTTGCAAAGTCTCAGGTGTCTTTGGCTCAGTCCATTGGGCAGAGTGTAGCTGGTGTTTCACCTGGGGAAATTGAGGAGGTGGATTTTTATTATTCTTTGTATTTCAGTAAAGTCCCAGCTGAGATCAGTGTCCCATTGTGCTAGGTGCAATATTAGTCATAGACCAATCATTTCCTCCTTGGGTTTGAGTTGAAGTGCACCTTGTATGGAATTAATTCCAGATAGGTCTGAAGGACAAGACCACTTAGCCAACAGAACTCCATTTCCATAGTCTGCTAGGACTGGAGAGGAGATGGGAAGATGCAGTGTTATTCTGTTATGCAGTGTTGTGGTGGGCAGACATCACTGTAATGTTGTCTGTGCAGTTCAATGTATAGTGTGGATTTTATCTGCATTTTATATTTTAATTATTATGAAGCACCCTGAGTGAAGAACAGGGGTGTAAAAGTTGAAATACATGAATGTATCTGACCTAGAAAAGCCTAATGGTGACATCCTAGCCCCACTGAAGTCAATGGGAGTTTTGGTATTGACTTTTGTGGGCTTAGGGTTTCACCCCGTGGGCTTAAACTTTAGTTACATGAAATATACTTAGTAAGATAAATAGGAATATTGAAATTCTTTAAAATGCCTCCAGCACATTTTTGCCAGGTTAGAACTGTTGGGCATTACACAGAGTAAATTGGGTGGCACTGTAACAACATCCGTTTTTCATCGAATGGTAACAATCAGGGTAACCAATTGCTGGCCTGGTCCTCAACCCTCAGCTCTCATTGAGAAGGGAACTCAGCACCTTACCACAGCTGTTCTTTGCCTTCCTAAGTCTTCCCTCTCTTTCCAGTAGGGCCTGAGGTATGCTGCACAGCCTCCTCTGCTGCCGAAATGAGCATCTTGCAGCCATGGGCACTTAGACAACGGTCTTTGTTTTGGTTAAAAAAAACCCTGTTGCAGTAGAGCAATGAAAAAGGAGAAGAATACTAGGATGAATAATCCAAACGAAGCATGTCGCTAAAAATACATGCCATTATAAACTGGGGGAAAGCAGCCTGCTTATGTCACATTTTTCTTGAATGCATTGTGATATTGACACCCAAGTCATGAAAATTTGTATCTTGTGCCTTTATTTTATTTTACTGAGGAATTATTAAAACCGCTCAGATCATGCACAGTCTCCTGTATATCGCACAACTTGATCCAAAAAAGGAGGCATTATTTTTATAGATGACCAGGACTGTGATAGTACTCTAAAAACATAAAGGAAGACCATTCCTGCTATCAGGAGCTTTTAGACTAAGTCAGATGTTTGATGTGTGAAGCTGTGAAACCTATTGTGTGTGTGTGTGTGTGTGTGTGCTGTACCTTTCCACTTCCAGGAGTCTGCTGAAGGCAGCTGCCATTTCTAAATATACAGCTGTTATGGAGAGACACACATTGTGTTCTCAGATGGCGACTTCCTTTTGTTCTTGCTTGTTTTGGTGATTACTCTTAATCTAAGAAAATAATCATGCAGACTCGAGGTGTATGGTTACTATTTACTATGGAAAACATAACAAAACACAGAAACATGGGTCAGACACTTATTGGACAACACAAGTCAAGAAACCAATTTCCTAGCAGTGGATTTTGCTTAAATCTATCTTAGTGGTCTACATCTGAAAGAAAGAAATATGTTTTAAGGGATAATTTGAAGTCTCACACAAGCAGGAGAAACATTTTAAATTACAACAGAGTGTCTCTGTTAGTTGCAGGTGCATTTTGCTTTAAGATGCTCTATAATTCAATGGTAGTATATAATTTCACGGGATGTCATAGTTGCCACGGAAACTGAATTAATATTGAATGTGTATAAAACATGCAGAAACATTCAACATGCTGGTTCCTGCTACCCAGAGGCTACCGTAACTTACTCATCTTTTCTTTTAAAATCGTATCTTTTCTTCTCCCCTTAAATATGCACCTCACATGGACGAGCTTTTCTTAGTTACTAATTCTTATGCTGTGTAGGTGGGAGCTGGTCTCTTATTAGCAGGAGGGATGGACACATTCAAAAAAGGCTTATAACCTTGTTTTTATGGACCTAGCTAGAATTCTGATTTCTTTTAAAGGAGTCATCTTTGCAAATGTTGCATGGAAAATGAAAGGGGGGGGACTACAGTTAATAAGATAAGTGATTTCAGATCAGATGATTTTCTCCCTGGGTCTCTGATGCATTTCTGACTCCTCTTTACTCATCACTTTTTTTTTGTTTTTCCTGTCTCTCCCTACTGTTTTCAGCTGAAATCCTGGTCCCCTTCAAGTCATTGGGAGTTTTGCTGTTGATTTTGATGGAACCGGGATTTCATCCTCAGTTTATAATTAACTGAGAATCCATTGAAAAAACTTTAGGGTAGCAGCAAAATTCCTGCAGGGTCTCAAAGATCCAGGTGGTAACCCTTGCTACTGCCCTGCACTGGTATATTGGAGGTAGCGGTGTGGAGGGGAGAAAAGCTTCTGTGGAGGAGGTAGAAGCATGACCCCACCTCATTCTTGCTTCCAGTGGGGTAATGGATATGTGGAGTGCACTTGAGCACAGGGAATGTCACTTTTCCTGAGCCCTGTGCAGAATGGGCCTGATCTAAAGCCAACTGAATCAATGAAAAGTCTCCCCCTGACTTCAGAGGGCTCCTTAGATACACCCCATAGAGTGGGGGTTCTTGCATGCAGCTGTACTCCCTGCACACCAGTATGAGGACCAGAGATGAAACCAGATAAAATCCATGTGGAAATTGCAGCTAGTACAGAATTGAGTGGCCTATTCAATTGCATTTCTCTGTGTGGGAATATGAAACCTGTGCTCTGCTATTGGTTTCTGGGTATAGGGGTTTAACCTATAAAACCCCAAATGGGACTTACCCAAGTGACCATCTCTCTCCCCTTGCCATATTGGTGTAATATTGACAGACCCCGGTCGTCGGTGGGCAGGATTGAATTTGGGACCTCTGGAGCTAAATGCATGAGTGTCTACTGCAGGGATCGGCAACCTTTGGCATACAGCCCACCAGGGTAAGCACCCTGGCAGGCCGGGCTGGTTTGTTTACCTGCCGCGTCCGCAGGTTCGGCCGATCACGGCTCCCACTGGCCGTGGTTCGCCGCTCCAGGCCAATGGGGCTGCGGGAAGCGGCGTGGGCCAAGGGATGTGCTGGCCGCCGCTTCCCGACGCCCCCATTGGCCTGGAGCGGCGAACCGTGGCCAGTGGGAGCCATGATCGGCTGAACCTGCGGACGTGGCAGGTAAACAAACCGGCCCGGTCCGCCAGGGGCTTTCCCTGGCGGACCGCGTGCCAAAGGTTGCCGATCCCCGCTCTACTGCATGAGCTAAAAGCCATATGGCCCTTAGCTCAGGCTGTAGAGCAGATTCATTTTGATTTTCAATCAAATTCAAAGGTTCCAATCTCTCTCTAAGTGGTCTTAGTGCCACTAGCTGGGATAGAACACCACACCCAATAGGTGTGCAAGTTACACTGGCACATCTGCAGTCAGCAGAGGCATTTAAACTGTGGCCACATGAGTATAAGAGAGGGAGTGGCTAGCAGGACTTCCCCCGTTAGGCCTCTGCACCTTTGGGACTTACTGCCAGGATCCATAACAGCCTGAGTTTAGTAACATTCAAGACCTGTCCTTTGTGCTCAGCCCATTGGGAAGTTGGAGAATGGTTGGAGGGGGACTCTAGGGATGGTTTTCATAATGACTTTTATATTAAAGATTTGTTTCTCTCTGTTGCTACTGGGTAGTGTTATCTGCAGGAAATTGCTGGGGTCTGTCTATTTTACAAAATGTATTTTTAAAGTTTGTCGGGGGTGCCGGTAGTTTGGGATAGGTGATCATTTGTTTATTGTAATATAAATCTGAATAAATAAATAAAAGCTGCATCCGTAATCAGGGCCGGCTCCAGGGTTTTGGCTGCCCCAAGCAGCCAACAACAACAACAACAAAAAAACTGCAATCGCGATCTGCGGCGGCAATTTGGCGGAAGGTCCTTCGCTCCGAGCGGGAGCGAGTGACCGTCCGTCGAATTGCCACTGAATAGCTGGACCTGCCACCCCTCTCTGGAGTGGCCGCCCCAAGCACCTGCTTGCCAAGCTGGTGTCTGGAGCTGGCCCTGTCCGTAATGTGACAGGCACATGAAGCTCAAGATGTAATCTATTGATGCATAGGGACCTTATAATTAACTTGCTCATGGCGCTGGCATTTGTCTTCAAATCATGTTTGGAGAGTGCAATGCATGTGAAGATTAACCAAAGCACATGAAAGTGTGTACATATGAGGTCCAACCAATGAAGCTGTCACACATACTAAAAGAAAATCTTTGTTCATCAAGATTCCTAACATTTATCATACTCCTCGGCTATGTTCCATGCTACTTATTAAAGCTTAAAATTCAGGCTTGCTACTCTTTTTCAGCACTTGAAAGACTTTCACTAATTTTATTTTCTGTTCCACTTCTGCTTTAATAAATAATTTGGGTTCTATTTTTTTTCTTTGAGTCTGATTTGCAACTAGCCACACGGTGAGGTGACATCAATAATACTCAACTAGATTGAGATAATACATACTGTTGAGATTTTTCTGACAGAATAAAACAAACCAACTGCAACAAAATGTGATCATTAGAAAAGCAATGAAAATATTTCATTGAAAAGTTGGACTGGCTGATAAAGTTAGTTAGCAGCAGCGATAACTTATGTTTCTAGAATGGAGGTTGAGATTAGATTTAGCTGAGTGGTTGTAACGTATGATAAAGGATATTGCAAAGCAATGGACTAGATTCTTAGAGCAGTTACACTGGCAGAGTTAAATGCAGAGCAACATTACTGATTTCAGTGGAATGACTCTGATGTACACTGGTAGCGCTGTTTTCTTTGCAGGAGCCATTGCATTTTTACGATCGGTCTAGGATCAGAAACTCTGAAACCCTTTACGATATGCTTTTGTGGTATTTTTGATGGACCTGAAGCAGAAAGCACCAGAAATTTAAAGAAAAAATCCTCTTCTCTCCTGACTTTTCTAGTGCCCTTGGTAGGACAGAGTTCTGTTGGGAGCACAATTATTGTTCCTTGGTAGCATTGTTATAGCTATTAGCTACTCCAGAAAGGGGTAGGGAGGGCATGAATGTGCCTTTGCCCTTGCTTTGTACAAATCAGAAGATCTGGGACCAGGCTTTCAGGGTGTGCTCACTGTGCCTATTCAACAGGGGGGAGGGATAGCTCAGTGGTTTGAGCATTGGCCTGCTAAACCCAGGGTTGAGAGTTTAATCCTTGAGGGGGCCACTTAGGGATCTAGGGCAAAATCAGTACTTGGTCCTGCTAGTGAAGGCAGGGGGCTGGACTTGATGACCTTTCAAGGTCCCTTCCAGTTCTAGGAGATAGGATATCTCCATTTATTAAAAAAAAAAAACAGGTAATAGAGCTGCTGCTCCAGCATACGCTTCCTCAGATACCTAGGAGTATCTTCTCCTGGCGGCTGTGCCATTCTGGAGTGACATGTCTCCCCCACCATGAATCGTCGAATAAAGGCTCTCTGGCGCTACAGATCATTACCTTCACATGGAAGGGATGTTGAAGAAAAATCATAAAATAAAATGCTGTTTTTAAATGCATTGTTTCTTTACTGTTATGGATGGCTAGTCCCTGGTTCCCCTATTTGCAGGGATCATGCTGTGCTAACACTATTTTTTTAAGAAGCTAATCACTAAGGTCTTATCAGGTATTCTTCACACTGGAGCTAGAGTAATCACCAAGGTTAACAGTCTCCAATTGCAGCCTAGCTGGAATTTTACTCCTAATATCATTCCCCTAGCTATTGGAAGATGTCTATAAAAAGTAACCCTCCAATCAATGCACTGCATTTAGCCGTATGGAGTGGAAATCCATCAACCTCCAATCAATATCCAGCATATCAAGTAGAGGGCAGAGTGCTGCAATTTGAACAAAGAGCCAGTCCTGGGGTTCATATTGTGAAGCTTGATGTTTATTAGATGGGCTGCTCATTGAAATATCCAACCCATGTTGCTTTTATTGTCAAACTCCAGGCCCAGTTCTGAGCCAGCTGAAATCAATTGCAAATCTGTTGCTTTGACTTTGAATAGAATCAGGTCCTCCATGTAAATCCTTCATTTTGTGCTATAGTGATTCTAGCTTATGTAGTTAACTTCATTCCTCTCTATTCTAAATACTTCTATAAACCTGTATATTTCTTTAGGCTTCCAAGTATCCCTCTCTGGCTGTGTAGGCTCTGTTCCTTAATATTGCTCTCCCATGGATTTGTGTGTGTAGGTTATAAACTGGTTCAATTTTGTACACGAAGCTGAATTTCCTGCAGCAGGAGGTACTGTTTTTCTGTGGAGTTTAATTTAGGATTGGGAAGATCATGACACAACACCAAGCAGAGTGTTCTCAGGAAGAAAATTAAAAAACAAAAACAATTTGCTTGTTTTGTTCTCCTGTATAGCTGAAACATGGGTGGGGAAGGAATTTATCTAATCCAACCAGAAAAATCTCCTAAACCCATAAAATACTTAGAAAATAATAATACATTCTTAACTTTTAGAAATAAATATTGATTAGGTTTTTCAAAAAAGTAGTTTTAGTGGTGTTTTCTGTTATGGTCATGGCACACAGATGGAGAATATAGATAACAACATACAAATACTCTTGCTGAAAAGTTGCAGTGTAACAGTACTTTATTTTATAGAATTCAGAATGATCACACAAGAATGCAAAACAGAAAGACAAAACAGGCTGCTCCCGGAAACAGAAAGAGGCACAACTCTTCCCACCTGGCTCTAGACTGGGTCTCTGTGGGACTGACTCTGCTAGGCCCATCTCACACCTTACCCTGTAGAGCCCCATAGCTTTCAAATAGGGCCAGGAAAATCCCCTGAGCATTTAAAGTGGTAGCTCACAATTCTAATACTGATTTCCATATAGCACATTTTCCCCAAGTGGTGTATCAGACTCCAAGTTACTTGTCAGAGCAGCACTGAAATAGTGTCTGGTGCTGTGCAGAAGTCATTAAGGAATCAGATCAGCTTTCTGTCTGTTGAACATATTTGCTTATAATTTAAAGTGTCCAGCAATGTGGACACATAGGATTAAATTCAGAGCTACACACTCACAGCCCTTCCATGCCCCCTCTAAGTATGGATCTCATACTTAGTAAGTATGGAAAGTAAGTCTTTCCTCCTGAATGTTATGGAGGGCCCTCTGCAGGTCCACTGATCTGCATGGGGAAAAGGGCAGGCTTGGAGGAGAAATGGGACGGGGTGAGTGCTGTGCTGCTGGAAGTCAAGAATGTGCATCATAAAGTTCTTCTTGGGAAGGCAACACCACATGAAGCTGTATTACAGGTTGCATGGAGCTATCCCTCCACAAGGAGGACGTACACATCAAAGGGACTCTCAGGGACAACTGTTGGGGCAGGCAGCCCTAGTAGTTTGGCTTCATTGGGGCGGCAGGGTAGCTCAGTTACCCTGAGTAATGAAGCAATCCAAGTGAAGGGGGAGCACTCTAGCTGGCAATAATCTCTTTCCCTGTTGGATGCTGCATTTTTTTTCTTTATAAAAACATGAATCTACAGGGTATCATTGAGCACTGGGACAAAGAATCATAGACTCGTAGGAATGGAAGGGACCTTGAGAGGTCATCTAGTCCAGTCTCTTGCGCTCATGGCAGGACTAAGTGTTGGTCAGATCCTGCCAAGAACAAATTGTTATGCTGTTACGCTCATGATTTACTAAGCTCTTGCTGTTAGTCTTCATTCTGCAAAATATATACTGCGTCATGGGGCAAAAATGTATTGGCTGTGACATTAAAACTGTGTTTTCCAAGGGAATGAATTTTAAAATGAGACTGAGCACCAACTAATTCTCAGAAGGCTTTGTTTATCCAGGAGCCCTCCTTTTTATTTGGAAGCAAATGAAATCTGATTAGTATGCTGTCATTAACTGGGCAGAAATGCCTGATCGCAATTATAGGGTTTCAGTGGGCTTTGGATCAGGCCCTAGATGTATCCAAGGTAGATTTCCAGGCTATGGAAAAAAATAAAAACAATCTGTGTTAGGGTTACAGGGTTAGCTGGCTAGGTTTGATGCCTGTGAGTCTGTGACCAGTGGCCAGACAGCCTTCCTAAAACCAAAGCATTGTTTAATCTTCACGGTAGGAATAAAGTATAACATAAAAGAAAAAAAGGATTTCACAACAGTGAATGGCCTGTATACGTGTCTATCTTTCCTACAGGCTAACTTCTTCAGACACACCAGTGCGTGTCTGTGTGTCTACAAAGCTTCTCAGCAGCACCTCTCTGACATTGGAGAAAGAGTTACTTTTATGTAGTCTGAGTTCCCTTGTCCTCTGAGTTCCCCAGGCTTTTTGGCCCTGCTGTCCAAAACCAGTCTGATTGTCTCACTGGGAGGTCAACATTGTCCTGTAACAACCCTCAAGTGTTTGCTGATGGGGCTGTCCTATGCAGAGTCATTGTTTCATTTTTCTGCTTATTTCCCCTCAAGTCCTATTGACTTAACCCAGAATAGTCATACATTAATGATCCCAGTATTTAAACCAGTCTCGTCACACAGGAACTATTCCAATAACCACCTATTCATACATTAGTACACAGCAGCTCCACCTCCATCACAACTTTGTATTCTTGCAAATACAGAACCTCCTGTTCCCCTACTCCTCTCTCTTAATAAGCCTGTCTTCTCTCTAAACACTCCTACTCCGATCAATTCCTCATTCTGATGAGCAATGATCTACATCAAACAAAATACATTTCAATGAAAACTGTGGTGATATTGGATACATTGATATGATTAAATAGGCATTAGCTCTGAAATGGGATAATCTGGAAATGTGTACACTGGTTGGACCAAACAGAGGCCTACCATAAGCAGATGTAGCTCCCAGTGAAATCAATGGGAGTTATGACCTCTTACTCCAAGGGTTAATTGGATCTGTCTTTGAACTTTCATAGCACTCTTCATGCTGTCATAAATTTAGCATAAAAAGGAAATATTATAAATCATTGCATCAGATCCTCGGCTGGCTTAATCCTGCTCCCACGAAAGTTAATGATGTTGTTGCTGTTGACTTCAATATGGAGGAAGGACGGTCCAAAAGATAGGGCACTAGCCTAGGGCCCAGGAAACCTGGGTTCAGTTTCTTATTTTGCCACAAACTTCCTGAGTGACCTTGGGCACGTCACTTACCCTTTCTATGCATCAGTTTGCCACCTGTAAAATGGGGATAATGGGGTTGCATCTGCCTACCTCACAGAAGTGTTGTGAAGCTAAATATATTAAAGATTCTGAAGTGCTTTTAGATCTGCTGATGAAAAGTGCTGTATGGGAATTATGTATTATTATTAGGATCAGACCATATGTTTCCAAGCTGAGAGTAACCTGTGGGAAAATGTGTGTCTCACCTTTTGAAATGACAGAAAAATGCCATAGTCTAACGGTAATGCTGGTGATAAGTCCTACAGTAAGTGCAGCAATGACACCGGTGGGACTTCTGCCTGGGTTTATAGACTGTAGGACTGGACTTGAGGTGAGATCCTCACTCCCATTGTAGATCCTGTACAGCTGGTGATAAAGCTGGAGCAGCATAAAGGGCACCAAAAGTCCCAGCTCCAGCTGGGAAAGGATTCCCCTAATGCAGGCACGGAGGAAGGCAGTCATAAGGCTGCCTTCCAAGGACTCCCTCACAAGCCTGAGTGAGGGGTATGCTGAAGGGTGTGTGTGTGTGTGTGTGTGTGTGTTGGGGTGGAGTCACAGCACACAGTGATGTGGAAATTCCACACAGCCCTGTAGCCCATTGGGCAGCCCCTGGAGCCTGCCATAGCTTAAATAGCCCCCCAGAGCTGCCTAAACAGCTCCAAGAGTCTCTCTAGCTCCTAGACCAGCCCTGGGTTGGGGCTCCTTAGCCCTTTCTCCCTCAGAATGTAATTTCTGTGTTACACTTTGTAGAGACATACCATAGGTATGTTGCCTGGCAGGATCAGACACCAACTCTGGGCTAAATTTTGATACCCTTAATCACATTGACGAGTACCTTGCTGTGCAAGTAGTCCTATTGGAATCAATGGTGCTTCTCATGGAATCTGGTCCTATTCTTGAAAAAAGTATCAAATTGATCCCTTTGTTTGCATGGGACTCCTTTTCATTAATGCTTTGAGAACCAAACTGCTGCTGTTTTAATTTTCTCATAGCAAAATCAGAACCAACTTTAAGGGCCAGATCCCCAGCTGGTGTCAATTATAACTCAATTGACTTCAATGGGCTTACACCCACTGAGGATCTGGTCCTAAGTATTTTTTGAACCAAATCCAGTCTAGGCATAAGCTAAAACACCTATGCAATACAAGTATAATTGTAATGGAGTTTTCTCCTTATGCTTTGACCTTCAGTACTTTAAAAGTACATCATCCATTGATATATGGCTATAGTTATTTTTCTTGATTTCTGAGGATAAAATACATTATTTTAGTTTTTCAATGCTGCACAGCAATAATAAGCAACCAAAACAGATTTTACAGGCAATTTCTTTAGGAAAAAGTCTAACAATGATTCACTTCATTTCTATTTCCTCCCGGATAGTGACAACAAACTCTCCTCTAATACTCTATGTAAATTCATGCAGGCTGCATTGTTTGCATTTCTCATCACTGTTTACATAGCACTAACAGCTGTTAATCGTATAGATGGCAGTGTCAGGGTGGTATTCAGCAGTATAAAGCAGCACCACTGCTGCAAAAAGCTGCCACCTGATTTTAAGCAATGTGTTAAAGCAATAAACCAGTATAGAAAATCATTGGTTTAAAAAAATATCATCCTTTCAATGAGTAGAAGATAAAGGGAAAAATATCTGGTGCACTCAAAGGCACCACAGTGCCACCAATAATGTCTCATTTAAAGTAATAGGTTCCCTTTGTAAATACTGGAGCCCTTGTAATCAGATCAGTGCCAGGTCATCTGCTCTAACTCCTTTGAAAGTGATCTTGCACGTTTGGATATATGCGAAGTCCTTACTAAGGGTCAGTTCTTTCACCCTTACATGGAGTAGTGTCTTATTCCGGGAGTACTGTCCCACTGATTTCAAGGTAGCAACTCTGGCCCTCAGTCTTTACCTATGGGTGACACTGGGAATTTTAACTTATTGAACACTAAATGCAGTAGGGTCTAGATCTACAGATAGTTGAGTAAATAACTTTTCAAATTAAACAAACATAATGATTACCTAAATGCCTGTGGAATTCCACAACTTAAACCTTGACTGTTAGCCAGCACATAGTGCAGAGCCAGACTCAGCAAAGGGAGCACAGAGGAGACTGAAATGACCACACACTGATTTCCGCCCCTGCCCCAAATGTGTGTGATAATCATATGATAATTACAGCGTTACATTGTTTAGCCAACTACAGGAATGTTGCTGTGGCAGGGATTTTATAGGGGTTTTGGTTAGCCCATTCTCTAGATTGTGAATTGTTTCTGTTTAGAAACTCTGATTGGGAATATAGACTGGGGTCCTTCATGTGACCTCTCTGCATCTATAAAGTTACTGTCCACAAAGCTGGCCTTTGGGTCCCCTTGATCAAGGGGAGCCACTAATGCAAAGGAAATCCCCAGCTTTCAACATGTTTTTAACGTTTTTCCTTGCAGAGAACCTTGGATCCATGAACAAATATAAACTGATAGCTAGGATTGAAAGATGGGCTTTACTTCTGCAGCAGGAATCTGGGGTGGTGTCCTAAAGTTCTTTCCACCCACATACTTCAGTCATTTAAGTGTGGACTGATTCCCAAAGAAACACCTCATCAGCCTCCACAAAATCCCTAGGTGCATATGGTATGAAAACGATGGGACAGGAACTGATTATGCTTAGGGTAGGGTGAAGGGCCAAAGTGCGAAGGCTGACACATTGTTATTTTGGAGACTTGGGGCCAAATCCCAAGCTGGTGTAAATTGGCATAGCTTTGATGACTTCAATGGTGCTACACTCGTTTACACCAGTTGAGGATATAGCTCTTGGAACCTGGTCCTGCCTTCAATGAAGTCACATTTAAATTCATATTTAGTTTATGTAGCATTAACAGACTTTCTGCACCACAGAAAACAGCTATTGGTATGCTTCCATAATCTTAAAGGTTGACATTGACAGAAAGGTAAAGGTGAGAACATGTTTTTTCAAAACACTGAACAGCTCTCATGGAAGAAGAAAATACATACGTTTGTTGGTAAAAGTGAGGGACAAAATGTATCTTTGTTAACTACTTGTTCTTACTTTGATAATAGGTTATTTTAGCACTTCAAAGAAGCCCATTCTACCTAATTAGGTCACTCTTTCCTTGATGAAGCAAGCAGCAGCATTTCCCTTGTGAGAGAGGTTAAAGGTTTCAGCCTAGCATCCTTAAAATCTTATGTTTACAGAGCCTATATTCTAGTGCAGATATCAGCATTACCTGAAGTCACTGAAAACCCCCAAACACTTTGATTTAGAAATAAACATCAATTTAAAATGTGGAAAGAGAGCATTTAGGAAACAGAACTTCAGTGCAAAGCAGCTCTAACCAAGAGCTATTCATCTTGTACATGTGGTTTTGGATATTTCAGTACACAACTGTTTTCCCATGACTCAGCCTCCTTTTTACTCTACAATTCAAGTGTCTCATCCCACTGAGTGAAATTGTAGTTGGTTCAGAAATGAAAGGTAGAGTTAGAGAAAAATGGTCATTCGGTTGCTATTGGTTTATTGAGCTTGATCCTGTCCTTAAAGAATACTAGGTGTGAGTTTGCTAGATCAAATACTCTTGATATGCACACAACCCACTTATTCTGAAGCATGTCAACTCACTATGGGTCAAATTCAGCTTTGGGGTCGGCTTTTCCCAGGATCATCCCTTTTTTGAGATAGCTGTCCTGAGAAATCTGTAAGTCTCAAAAACCTCAAAAGTCCTGGTTTTTGTTACGTAACAATATACCACTCAACGCAAATTTGATCAAAGCTCTTGATGGGGGACGACGATGACGGAGGAAGGGTCACATTCAGGCCTTGCCAGCCTGTGCCCTTGGTAGCCCAGCAATACAGCTGCCGTCCCTCCCCTTGGTCCTTGGGCCAGCCCCACCACCTTGCTCCCCCATCTCCTAGCAGCAGCTGCCTGTGTCCTGCCCACCCCCTCAGCATGACCACAGCGCCTCCCACCAGCGAACGGGGCTTGGCCAATCCAATAGGGGGTGAAGGAGCCTGATTTATCGAGAGAGAGGAGACCACACATGAGAGGCCAGAGCTCTGTGTTTACCAACTAGACCTCAGTTCACCCCCCACTATCCTCCAATACAACGCACTGGCAGCTCTGGCTCTGCATCTTAAAGGTCTTTTTTTTTTTTTTTTGTACCTCACAGGTGGCAACCCTAGTTTTACCAGGTGCAGTTCTACTGTGTCCGAATGCCCATGTGCAAAATCAATGGAGCTGAACCTACTTTACATCAGGGCTGAACCTGGGCCTGTCACAGGATGAGCTGGGCCTTTAAGGGAAGCTCAGTCCCAGCCCTTCTTGTGTGTCCTCCTAGATCAGGTGACCGAGGGGGACTGCGTGATAGCAAGAATATACCAGACTCCCTTCCGCTCATGCAGAGAGCAAGAAGGGTCTCCGTGGATTTCTTCAATGGAAAGCCGGGAAAGAAGCGTGATGAAGAGTAGGGGTGGCTTTCCAGGGGCTAGGCTACATCTGGCATGGTTGTTTGTAGAGGCAGCTGGGAATGGAGACTATGAGGAAGGCCTAGGAGGGAGAAGCTGAAGAAGTCTGTAGAAGGGCCATGATGAAGGCCTCAGAGGTAGATTAGCTGACTAGGCTCAGAAGTAGCCCTGTGGGAGTAGAGAAGTGGGTGGCTGAGGCTAGAGCATATGGCTATTTCATTAGAGTGTTGGGGCTGGAGCCCATAGTACAGAGGGGCGTTGAGCTCTGTACACTGCAGCTGTGAGGGGGTGAATGCGTGTCCTTGATACAAGATGTGAAGGGCTATTTGCAGTCCCTAGTGAGAGGGCAGTGGGCAACTCCAACAGTGAAGGGTAGGAGGTTTGATTTGTGTCTTGTGTTTGGATGTCTGTTTACCCCTGTAGGGGGGTGGGGGGAGTTCTGATTTGCTTGGAAGGCTAAATCTCCCTTCCAAATTGGGGCAGACTCCATCCAGAGAAAGGAAACAGACGCTGGAGGGACACTGATGCACAAACTGTGTACCTGATTTTGGAGAGGTAAGGTGACCCCTGTAGGGCAAAGCAAACTTTCTCTGTTCTATTTTAAATTATTGGATAAAAAGAGATTTCTCAGTCTCTCTGCTGTCTGAAGGAAATGTGAAGCACGTACTTTTATAGCTCTGTATCCATTCCTGGTGTAAGCACTCATTGTTTTCCAATGCTGCAGAAGAGTTTCATACCTCAGTGCTTCTCAAATTTGGGTCACCGCTTGTGCAAGGAAAGCCCCTGGCGGTCCAGGCTGGTTTGTTTACCTGCCGCATCGGCCGGTTCGGCCGATCGCGGCTCCCACTGGCTGCGGTTTGCCGCTCCAGCCCAATGGGGGCTGCAGGAAGCGGCGCAGGCCGAGGGATGTGCTGGCTGCCCTTCCCGCAGCCCCCATTGTCCTGAAGTGGTGAACCGTGGCCAGTGGGAGCCGCCATCGGCCGAACCTGCCGACGCGGCAGGTAAACAAACTGGACCGGACTGGCAGGGGCTTTCCCTGCACAAGCGGCGGACCGGCATTGAGAAGCACTGTCATACCCGATGTAAGCAAGTGTATTTGGCCCTGGTTTATGCAATCCCTGTGCAACCCTACTAGATGTGGGGAAAAATGCTCTAGTATGAAACATTTTCAAGCTCATTTTATAGTATTGGGGTGTGACGTTATTGACATAAACTGTGACTGTATAGATCATTGTTGCAACCACTGTTATATATCTGCAGCAAATATTGTACAAAGGTTGTCGTGTGAGGTGTCTATAAAAAGATTATGATTTGCTGGTTATGATTATGCTATCTGTATGTGTGTAATTTTTGTAGTTGAAGTTATGAATATTGGCTATGTACTTGTATCTCAATGTGTTTTGATTCTAAGTAGTCTCAGTGAAGCATTTGGTCAGCTTCTTGAGAAAGGACTATTCTCAGAAAGTGCCCAATCAAGAAACACTTTATTGACAATGAACTTTGGGAGACGCCAATCCACATCTGAGCTTTCCTGGGAACATTCAAACTAACATGTAAACAATGGCGTCGGCCTGTAAAGAACTGAATCATGCATGGACATGTGACTTGCCCATGTAACTCCAAATGCCATCTTGTTGCTGTGATTTTGCACAGGAGAACCAAGGGTTTCCTCCACAAGAGAAAGAATATAAAAGGCTCTGGAAACCCCTCCATTTTGTCTTCAATCCTGCTTCTTACCTCTGGAGAAACCTTGCTACAAACTGAATCTCTGAACAAAGGACTGAATGATCCACCCCAGCTGTGGATGTACTCCAGAGACTTGATTTGAACCTTCAGTTTATTCAATTACTGCTACAAGCCTGAAACAAGAACTTTGCCATTATTGTATGTAATTGATTCCATTTAACCAATTTTAGCTCTCATCTATATTTCTTTCTTTTTATGAATAAACCTTTAGATTTTAGATTCTAAAGGATTGGCAACAGCATGATTTGTGGGTAAGATCTGACATATATTGACCTGGGTCTGGGGCTTGGTCCTTTG
Organism: Emys orbicularis; assembly: GCF_028017835.1. Classification (NCBI taxonomy): domain Eukaryota; kingdom Metazoa; phylum Chordata; order Testudines; family Emydidae; genus Emys; species Emys orbicularis. The sequence continues at coordinate 25,039,416 of NC_088683.1, read as the reverse complement.
GGATCGGAAGAACCTTTTTTCTTTTACTAGGGTATTGGTTTTCATAACCATTCATCCCCATAACAAGTGGCACTGGTGGTGATACTAGGAAACTGGAGTGTCTAAGGAAATTGCTTCTATGACTTATGGTTAGCCAGTGGGGTGAGACCAAAGTCCTCTCTGTTTGGCTGGTTTGGTGTGCCTTAATAATAAAGTTACAGGGCTGTAACTGCCCTGCACTAAGCAATTTGTCCTGAATTGATACTCTCAGTTGTGTCCCGCCATTAACTATAGTGGTCCGCCATTGTCTATTCCTGGACTGGGCAATGGATAGTTAGTCTCATCTGGCTGGGGAGGTAGTCTCTCCTACCTCATTGTTTCACTGCCCTGTTGTGAGGTGATGCTGAAAGCACACCACAGTTAAAATTACAGTGTTCTATACAAACACTCAGACCCTCATAACCATAATCTGTATACATATCTCATAATGACTATTCAGTTTAGTGCAGGGATCGGCTACCTTTGGCACGCAGCCTGTCAGGGAAATCTGCTGGCAGCTGGGCCAGTTTGTTTACCTGTAGTGTCCACAGGTTCAGCTGATAGCAACTCCCATTGGTTGCGGTTTGCCGTTCCAGGCCAATGGGGGCTGCAGGAAGCGGCGTGGGCCGAGGGATATGCTGGCTATTACTTCCCACAGCCCCCAGATTTCACAGTCCATGACACATTTTTCATGACCATGAATTTGGTAGAGTCCTAGTTATAATAGTAGCCATTTGGTGAAGGTTACAAGGGTTTGCTTTCCCTCTGGTGTCTTCCTACTAGGAATAGCCTACTACTCATAGACAACGTGTAAAAGAAGACTGTCCAGATATGAGTATTGGTACAGGTTTATCCTCTTGCCTGTACTGAGGCTAGCAGCCATTATTATACATCTGACAAGGAATATTGTATGGCAGGCACAAAGACTCAAGACAACTACTTTTTTAAAAAGTGAAATAAAAGCATCTTTAGCACCAGAGGAGTTACTCCGAGTTTACAGCAGTGTATCAGATCAGAATCTGGTCCTTATCTTGTGGTTAGGACAGGTGTTTGAATTATATCCTTCCAGACATGAGCACTAAAAGCTGTGCTAAAGACAGACCAGAATGCGTGCCTCTAAGGGAAATGGGCTGTCTCCTGGGAACCAGCAGCTACAGAGCTACTTGAGCTCTCATTATAATAATAAAAAAAATATATATGGAGATACACCTATCTCATAGAGCTGGAAGAGACCTTGAAAGGTCATTGAGTCCAGTCCCCTGCCTTCACTAGCAGGACTATGTACTGTCCCTAACTGTGAGGGGTTTTTTTTTTGCCCCAGATCCCTAAATGGCCCCCTCAAGGATTGAGCTCATAATCATGGGTTTAGTAGACCAATGCTCAAACCACTGAGCTATCCCTCCCCCCGAATAAGAAAGGAGCTTCTCACCCCAGATGGGACTTGAACCCACAATCTCTAGCTTAGGAAGCCAATACTTTATCCATTAGGCCACATTGCCGTGAGCAGTTCCATAAAGTGGACTTGGCAGCACCCTTTGAAGGGGCCATGTGCCAGTGACACTGGGCTGTTACTGCAACTTGTGGCATCATATTCTTCAGGGGCTGGAATGGTTCAGTTTTATTAACTAAACGGAACTTAAATCCAAAGATTTTGGGGCTGAGAGAGGGAGGCAGGGCTGAGAGAAGGGCTAAGCATGTTTGTTCTCATAGTGGAAAAGAATATGAATATTGGCTGCAAGAATGTTAGCCCCAAGAGAAAATTCATGCAACTTGTGATCCACTGGGGACCAGGGTAAAAAGCCAGTCAGGCAAAAGAGCTGGAAATACTGCATTGGTAGCCCAGAAGGCAGAGAGTCCAGAGCGCATGGCTTCTGTGAGGAGAAGCCTGGTGATTGAGAATCAGGAGTTAGAGCTGTACAAGAGGTGGCTGAAAACAGCAGCTATTTTGAAGGTGTTTGTCTTTTGCAGGGTTTTAATATGAGAATTTTCACTCTTTAAAATTTCTTGCAAAATACTTGAGACATCAAGTTTTGTTTCTGACTTTTCCCCTTTCTGCCACTCAGTGCAATAAAATGAATGATACGCAGAGTCCCCCTCCCCCGACTCTTCATTTACTCTGTTTTTCTTTTGTCACTCTGACTTCGCAAAATGTCCACTTTAGAAAAGCTACAGCGTGAGCAGCAGTGTTAGTTTTCTGTTTCCTTTTGCTAATTTACCTTTCCTACATTGAGGGAGCTTTGAAAGTTAGCTCTAATTATTATCCCCATTTTACAGATGGGAGCCAAAATACAGAGAGAGATCAAGTGAGTTGCATAAGGCCACAGAGGGATTATATAGCAGAGCTGGGAGTTGAAGCCTGGTTTCTGCTTCCTAGACTAGTTGCTTAACCACAAGATGATCTTTCCCCTTACACAGTTCCACTTTTGGCAGTATGTGTTTGTGGGGAGGGGGCAGGACATGAGTGGGACTCCAGACACCTTTTATTCTATTGCATTAATTGATATGCTGGAAAATCCTCAAAATCTAAAATTCTCTTTTTTTGTAGAAAAGAGAAATTTTGGAAAACCAAGAGCTTCTCATGAAAGTTTTCACTGTCATAAAAAGGGTCCTTTTGAGCAGCTCTACTCAGGACTACATGAGTTCTCCTTTTAAAATCCATTTCACTGCTGGCTAGGGCACTGGCATTTCTGGGTCCATGGAGCCCTAGAAGGCTTCACATTTCGAGGGCTAGCAGGCAGAACTATGTGTACATTGGTGAACCTGTAGAAATTGCAAATTTGACACCATCAGATCAGGATTAAACAAAGACTGTGAATGGCTATCCAACTACAGAAGCAGTTTCTCCTCCCTTGGTGTTCACACTTCAACTGCTAGCAGAGGACCTCACCCTCCCTGATTGAACTAACCTCGTTATCTCCAGACTGATTCTTGCCAGCATATTTATACCTGCCCCTGGAAATTTCCATTACATGCATCCAACGAAGTGGGCATTCACCCACGAAAGCTTATGCTCCAATACATCGGTTAGTCTTAAAGGTGCCACAGGACTCTCTGTTGCTTTTTACAGATCCAGACTAACACGGCTACCCCTCTGATACTGTAGAAATGAGTTACCAGGTGAAGGTAATGAAGCAAATGAGTCAGCTGAGTGGTCATCAGAAGCTCATTTTAGACAGAGAATGAGAGGAGTGAGTGCAAAAATAGCTGGTTGGATAAACATAGATGGAGCAGGCTTGTTGTCTATAGTAGCCCTTTCCCTGCCTCAAGTTTCCTTACATCCTCTGGGACTGTTATAGTCTAAGCGTGTCAGTCTAGCTGCTCACTGTCCATGACAATCATAACATTGCATATTGGGCTTAGTGTTGTCACAGAGGCTGAGTTGAAACACTGTGAAATGCCAGCTGGATCCTTTATCAGCTCTGAGCTCAGTGTGCATCACAACTGCTGAAATGAAATGTAATGTTCAGCTCCAGTTAAATGCATCCTGTATGCTTTGTGGACGTGATAGTTGAGTGGCAGGAAGGAAAGGAAGAGAGTCCAAGCCTTCAATGTAATAGAATAACAGGAACCAAATGTACACTAGAACTCAGGGTATAATGTTCCCAGTGAAATCAAATCTTCTTGAAGTCATCTGGAAAGAGAACGACTAAGAACACATGGGGGAAATAGACTGGACTGTGACGATGTAATTGTTTTGACAATTTCTCCTTTACCTTATGCACAGAAGACTCTATGTGGAGAGCTCACAAGATATATCCAGCATACAGGGCCAGGGTTCATCTGCACTCTGGGCAGCCTTGTGGTTAGAGCATTTGAGAGAGCTGAGTGAAAGTCCCAGCTCTGCTCCAACTTCTTCTGTGGCCTTGAGCAAGTCACTTAATCTTTTTGTGCCTCTTTTCCTCATCTGTACAATACAATGTACTTGTTTGCTTGGCAAATTTCGAAGGAACGGGTATAGCCTCTTACGGTGTCTGTGCACTGCCTAGCACAGTGAGGACCTGATGTCAGTTGTGACTTCTGGGTTCTACTGTAATGCAAGTAAAACTAAAAAATAAATCTCCCGTGCCTCCTGCATAGCTTGCTCTACATACACTAACAAAGGAGGGGACCAATAGAGGGACAGAGGCTCTCCCAATGAAAACATTATGGCATAGAAACAACCATGTTCTCCAATATACCCAATCTATAATGTTCATGCTGGCAATATAGAATTCTTTTTGCTTCTCTGTAACCCTTCAATCTACTATCTCAAAACACTTTACAAACATCACTTAAATTTACACTCAATTCTTTTAAGAGGTAGATAAGCATTATCACTAGTTTACCAGAGGGGTAACAGACTTTTATAGAACTGTCTTGTAGAACTTAATAGGGACAAAACTAATAGTCCTACATAAATTTAAATAGAATTCTGGGTTTTTGTTAATCTAGTGAATACTATTTCCTTTAGTTTTATAGACAGGGTGATCTTTCTGTTAGAATTCTATGTCCATTTTCCATAATGAAAGTGTAACAGGGTGACACTCACCTCTCGCGAGCACCCCTTTGGCAGAGTGTATGTGCCTGCACTTCCTCTCTGCCTTATGGTGAGTCTCCAGAAACTCAGCCCTCCAGCTGAGTCTCACACAGTCTGTATGTGAAATAAAAAGCAAACCCCTTCCAGGGTACAAGTCTAACAGGACCTCTCTTCGTGCCCTCTGTAACATCTCTTTACCTGCAGCCCTATTCCTGGGTTCACTCCTCAATCAGTCCAGCAGAGCCTGTCACAGTACCCTGGTTCAAACAGTCTCTCAGACCCTTCTGGGCTCTCAAATTGTCCCTGCTCTGGTATAGAGCAGTGCTCCAGGGCTCTCTCCCTAGAGTAGGGTTACCATATTTCAGCAAGCAAAAAAGAGGACGGGAGGAGCCCCACCCTAGCCCCGCCCCTGTCCTGCCCTAGCCCCGCCCCATCCTACCCTAGCCCCGCCCCTCCCCCTCCCACTTCCCCCCCTCAGAACCCCCAACCCTCCCCCCGCTCCTTGTCCCCTGACTGCCCCCTCCTGGGACCCCTGCCCCTAACTGCCCCCCAGGACTCCACCCCCTACCTAAGCCTCCCTGCCTCTTGTCCCCTGACTGCCCCCTCCTGAGACCCTCCCCCCATCCTAACTGGCCCCCTAGGACTCTACCCCCTACCTGTACCCTGACTGCCCCAACCCTTATCCACACCCCCACCCCCAGACAGACCCCTGGGACTCCCACGCCCCATCCAACCATTCTCCACCCCCTGACAGCCCCCCCCCCGAACTCCCGACCCATCTAAACCCCTCTGCTCCCTGTCCCCTGACTGCTCCAATCCCTCTCCCCACCCCTGCCACCTGACAGCCCCCCCAGAACTCCCAAACACCCCCCCCCGCTCCTTGTCCCCTGACTGCCCCCTCCTGGGACCCCTGCTCCTAACTGCCCTCCAGAACCCCACCCCCTATTTATGTACAGGCGTGACTACCTGCCCTTTCCTGGTTATTATACGCGGCCAGTCCGCATCCACATCCAGTAATTAAATAAACTAATAATTTAAATTGGAATTTCATCCATTAATAAGTATTTATTATATAATTAAAACCATTCTATTGAAGGACAGATATTAAATAACACTAAATAAATTAATGTTCAAAACAATATTAAAAATTTGAAAATTTAGAGCATGGAAACCAAAATAGCTAAAATTTAGTTTTGGCAAGATACACGGAATGGAAACTCCGGGATCTTTACCTGTCACTGAATATAGCCATCATACCAATAGTGGAATATAAAACAAGTCTACATATACTCTCCTTAAAATTTTTACTTCTGTCCATTCCCAATAATTGTAACAAATCATTATTACCTTCACTCCACTTGCCACGCGCCCCAAGCACAAAACCAAAGAAGTGAATATTTTTACCTCCCGTTAAGTTTTTAATTTCTTCCTCTAACTCAAGATAATAAGCCACCTTCTCACTGTGGGCTTGTTCCAAACTTCCGGCATTATCCTCCCATCGCACTGTAACATCAACCACCACTGCTGTATCTCCTTTTATAAATATAATATCCGGCTTTCTTAACTCACCCTTACTATTTCTCAAATGGGGCTCTATCATTGCCTTCCACCCTAATTTACCAACCTTATCTACAACTGCAGACACTACTCTATTATGCCTTTTTATCCTAGCATTCTTAGTCTTATAACATTGTCCTGAGATATGGGGAACAGTCTCCCGCACTTTACCGCACCATCTACAAAGAGCATTCATACCTCCTCTTCCTCTTGCTAATGTCTCCCTAGTAGGATAAATATTTGCCCTAAGCTGCAGTGCTGCGATATACGCTGACGATTTAACTTTACTAGAGTTTCTAAAAATCGAATTACTAATTAAATCATTTTTAAAATATTTTATCCCTATTCCCTGACATCTCAGTTCCGACCATCTTAAAAATTCCTCTTCCCTCCATTTCTTGGGATGAGATGTTACTGCACTAAATGACAATATTTTATCCACAAGATTTTCTCCTGCATATAGATAAGATAGGTCCATCCAATCATCTCTCGAGACAATATGTCTCCTCCATTTACGAATTAACATATTTGGGATTTGCACACTAAACTTAGTGAGAGCTAAACCACCATCCCTACCTCTAGAATAAAATATCCCATCTGTGGTACACTGAGGTAAATGTAAAATCTCTTTAACTATTTTTCTAACTAACACATCAAGATCGTCTAAAAGATTAAAAGGGGGTTCTATTAAAAGAAGATTATAAAATAGCTTCGGTAAAATATATGTCTGTAAAATTAATATTTTTTGGGCCGGTTTTAATGGGGCCTTAATTAAATTCTCACTCCAATCTTTCAATTTTTCTTTAAGTACCGGTCCCCCTACACCTATCCAGGGATCTATTCTAGCTCCTAAATATTTTTCAAAATCCCCTGGTTGAACATATTCAATCTCCTCTGACCCTATCTGCCAATTATCCTTAGGATTAACTACATAGGTTTTATGTTTAGTTAAAATATGAAAGCCTTTCGTTTTCTTCACATTAACAGAGAGATTAGTATTTTTACAAAACTCCTCTAAGATACCCAAATTTTTAATCATTCCTTTATATGAGCTACTTAAAATTGCCACATCATCGGCAAAAGCCAATGACGTGACACCATTGCCCTTAACATAAAAACCACTTCCTTCTACTTCTAATCTAGTTAAAAGGGGATCCATAGCAATATTAAACAAAATTGGGGACAACGGGTCACCCTGCTTGACCCCCCTCCTAATTAAAATAGACTCAGTAACTTCATCACCCACCCATACCCTAGTTGTGCAATTATCATAAAGGTCCCTAATAATATCTATAAAATGTTCATCTATACCAAATCTTCTCAACCCGGCTATTATATGTCCGTGTCCCACAGAATCAAAAGCTTTAGCCAGATCTACGAACACTATTGCAATTTCATTCCCATTTCGTTTAGCCCCTTTAATCAAATTATCTAATATAGCAATATTTTCCTCACACCCAGGGGCGGATATAAACCCTTTTTGTCTACTACATATCTTAACTGTTTCCACCAGTCTTTTTGCTAATATTTTGGTATAGATTCTAATCCAAACTGACCCAATTGTCAATGGTCTCCAAGATGTTAACTTCTTCATTTCCTCCTCATCTTGTGTCTTTGGTATTAAAATCGTTCTATTTTTCTTAAATTCATCTGGTACCTGTCTATTTAGAAACCATATATTAAAAATTTTTGTAAGTATTAAGGAGTCTAAATTAAAAATATCCCACAAATTGCTCACTTTTACTTTATCTGGGCCAGGAGCACTATCTTTTCTTATTTCTCTTAAAGCTATTCTAATCTCATCCACAGAGATCGGACTCATTAATATATCATTATCCGCATTCTCTGTGGATGATGGCCACCCTATCATATTACCATGTCCAATTGTTCCCAAAATATTCACATAGTATTCCTCAATTTCTTTCATAGGGATAGCACACTTAGCCTTATCTGGCTCTCCCATTATAATGCGAGTCAATCTTCTTCTATCCTTATCAAATAATTGTTGATAGAATTTATACTTAGCTTTCTTTGTAGCATATCTCCTAATTGCATTAAATTGCTTCCTTCTCCCCTCCTTTCTCATCTTCCCTTTTCCTTTATTCCTCAACTCTATTTGACTTTCGTTTCTAGGGTCCTTTCCCTCTACTAATGAATAACATAATTTTTCCAACATTGCCCATCCGAGAGCTTTTGTTAAATCCTCCTTTAATAATCCTTCAATTTCCCCTAAACTATTTATTATTTCTCTTCCCTCCCTACTTTGTTTTCCCCGTTTACATATTTTCTCCACTAAATCCACTTCTGGATGTCCTTTTAGTGGGAAAATCCTCTCTCTTGGGGGCGGAATTTCTAATATATTTACTCTAATGTCCTCTACCTCAGTCACTTCCTCCCTATCTCCTGTTACCACTAACTTCTTCTTTGCTAATTCTCGTCTTTTATCTGATATTTGTTTATTCGTTTTGGTCCTCATCTCGCTCTCAATACATTTATTTATATTCCTTTTCCCAATATATTTCCTTTCCAACTGTATAAGCTGCGCAACCTCATCTTTGGTCCATATACGAGATCTAGTCGATCCCTCTTTGATCTTACTTTTAGCAGCCATATCTTCTTTTCTTTGCTCATTCCTCACAGCAGGGTGTCTATGTCTACAGTGTTGGCTCAATCCAGATCTAGTATGAAAACCAAGCCCACAGACCGAGCACGTATGGCTCTTCATTGGGGTATCCTCCTTCTTGGGTATGCACTTGGGGTAGTGGCAAGCTATATTATGATATTGAGAAGATTTTCCACATTTACTACATACAACTCGTATGGCTTTACTTTTATGAACCACATTAATGTGTTTGGCCCATTTACCAAATGTTGGTAATATCTGGGGACATATTGGACAATTAAAACTATCAACGGGATACTCTAAATAAAAAACCCCATCCTTCCACGAACTACTTTCTAATATATTTATATTACTACCAGTACTGTTAAGATCCTTATTACGATCCCTATTAAAATCAGTACTTGGTCTAAAACTATTTAATAAACTAGACCCATTAACTAAATGAGCATTAAGATATCCCGATTCACTAACATATGGATCATCAAATGTACTTAAATACTTAAAATCTGGATTAAAACTTTCCATAGTTAAATCATTAAAAGTGTCCCTTGTAAAAACCATCGGTAAGATAGATAAAATCTCCTCACCATGATCATCACAAACAGTCTCCTCTACCTCCTCTCCATGCTCCACTGGGAGGACTTGATTCTCACTCTCATGCTCATGAGACTTCATTATAGTCCACACCATTTTATCCATTGGTCCAGCGACCCTAATCACACCCCTAAGCCCCTCTGTTCCTTGTCCCCTAACTGCCCCCTCCTAAGACCCCCCCAATGCCCCCCAGCACCCTACCCCCTACCTGTACCCTGACTGCCCAAAACCTTATCCACACCCCCACCCCCAGAAAGCCCCCCCCTAACTCCCGACCCCCCCGTCTCTTGACTGCCCCCTCCAGAACCTCCCTGTCCCTTCTCCGACCCCTTGGCCCCCTTGTTGTTGGCCTTCGCCTAATGTCTCTGTGAGCTTGCTCAGGAACGGCCTGAGCCATTCGTCCCGGCACTCTGGGGAGTGGGGGAGGAGCTCCAGACTGCCGGAGGCGATCTGCGAATGCAGGGAGGGAGGGAGTGATCTCTGCTGCAGGGGAAGCAGAGGAGGGGCTCTCTCTGGCTGTCGGAGCCCCATGTAAGTGGCACCATCCGGCCGGCTGCCCTGTTAGCCACGCGCGCTCTGCATGGGGGGCGGGGGAAGTCCGGACATTTACAAATTCCCCCCGGACGCTATTTTTAGCTCAAAAAGCCAGACATGTCCGGGGGAATCCAGACGAATGGTAACCCTACCCTAGAGGCAATTTCTTTGCCCTCTCAGGGACAGATCTCCTGCTGGGCCACTAATAGAGTTCAGTTTTCCCTTCTGGGGTGCATCAAAACTCCAAGCCACTTCCCCAGTGGCTAATGGGGGTGGGGGAGTAAGGGCAGGCCACCCATCCACTACTCCAGTGCCCAGCCCAGAGTCCATATAGATAGCAGCCATCCACCACATCCCTTTAAATAAACTGCATCACTGTTATGATTCCCAAGGCCACTTCCCCACAGCCCCAGCATATTCTTCACCCTTACCCCAGGGCCTTGTCCTGGTTGAGTCCCAGCAGCCAGCCCAGAGCTCCTTCTTGCTCCCCCGGTCTCTACCAGCGCTGCTCTGTCCAAGGTCCTGTAGCTCCCTCAGCCAGTCAAGCACATCATCCACTCTCCTCCAGCTCCAGCAAGGAACTGAACTCACTCTGGTTCTGCAGCTCTTTTGATACTAGCCTGCTGGGCTCTGGTTAGCTGCTCCCTACAGACCCTTCTGATTGGCTGTGTCTGACACAGCCACTCTAGGTAGCTTGGAGGACCCTCTCCACTGCCCTTTTCTGGGGCGGAGTATGGCAGAGTTGGGAGGCCTCCAGCAGGGGGCCTCAGAGCCTAATCCACCCCATCACAGGAAGGCTATAATGGAGGCCACATGAAAACCTAAGGAAGAGTCTGGGGGTATGTCTACACTACGAAATTAGGTCAATTTAATAGAAGTTGATTTTTTAGAAATCAATTTGATACAGTCGATTGTGTGTGTCCCCACTAAGCGCATTAAGTCAGCGGTGTGCGTCCACAGTACCAAGGCTAGTGTTGACTTTCGGAGTGTTGCACTGTGGTAGCTATCCCACAGTTCCCGCAGTCTCTGCCGCCCATTGGAATTCTGGGTTGAGCTCCCAATGCCTGATGGGGCAAAAACATTGTCGCGGGTGGTTCTGGGTACATGTTGTCAGGTCCCCCTCCCTCTGTGAAAGCAATGGCAAAAAATCGTTTCTCGCCTTTTTTCCTGGGTTACCCGTGCAGACGACATACCACGGCAAGCATGGAGCCCACTCAGCTCCCTGTCACCGTATGTCTCCTGGGTGCTGCTGGCAGACGCGGTACTGCAGTGCTACACAGCAGCATCCCCTTGCCTTGCCTTGCGGATGACAGATGGTGCAATACGACTGCTAACTGCCGTCGTCATCCCATGGGTGTTCCTGGCCAACCTCGGTTAGGTTGGTTGGGGGCGCCTGGGCAGACATGGGTGCTCCTGCCCGGCCTCGGTGAGGTCGGTCAGGGGCACCTGGACAAAAATGGAAATGATTCCAGGTCATTCTCTTCTTTAAGTTTCATCTAATGGAGATTCAGTCCTGCCTGGAATGTCATGCCAGCTGGAGGCTTCTGCCTCAGGCTGCTCTCCCAGTCGGCAGCACCGTGCAGTCACACCTACCCCAGCCTACCCCTTGCTCCCATGGCTCATGAAGCCTGGACAGTAGTAAGGAGCAGTTCAACTGTAGGCTGAGCAAGTGCATAATGGTGGTAGAATGTGCCTTTGGACGTTTAAAAGCTCGCTGGTGCAGTTTACTGACTCGGTTAGACCTCAGTGAAACCAATATTCCCATCGTTATTACTGCTTGCTGTGTGCTCCACAATATCTGGGGAGACGTTTATGGCGGGGTGGGAGGTTGAGGCAAATCGCCTGGCCACTGATTACGCACAGCCAAACACCAGGGCGGTTAGTAGAGCACAGCAGGGCGCGCTATGCATCAGAGAAGCTTTGAAAACCAGTTTCATGACTGGCCAGGCTACGGTGTGAAAGTTCTGTTTGTTTCTCCTTGATGAAAACCCACGCCCTTGGTTCACTCTACTTCCCTGTAAGCCAACCGCCCTCCCCTCCCCCCTTTGATCTCCACTTGCAAAGGCAATAAATTCATGCATTCTTTATTAATTCGTCACACAAATGGGGGGATAACTGTCAAGATAGCCCGGGAGGGGTGGAGGAGGAGGGAAGCTCAGGGGTGGGGTAGTTCTAGGGGCACCCCCTAGAATGACATGCAGCTCATCATAGAAGCGGCATGTCTGGGGCTCTGACCCGAAGCGGCTGTTTGCCTCTCTGGTTCTTTGGTAGGCTTGCCTGAGCTCCTTAAGTTTCATGCGGCACTGCTGTGGGTCCCTGTTATAACCTCTGTCCTTCATGCCCTTGGAGATTTTTTCAAATATTCTGGCATTTCGTCTTTTGGAACGGAGTTTGGATAGCACGGATTCGTCTCCCTGTACAGCGATCAGATGCAGTACCTCCCATTCGGTCCATGCTGGAGCTCTTTTGCGATTCTGGGACTCCATGGTCATCTGCGCTGATGAGCTCTGCATGGTCATCTGTGCTGATCAGCTCGCCACGCTGGTCAAACAGGAAATGAAATTCAAAAGTTCGTGGGGCTTTTCCTGTCTATCTGGCCAGTGCATCTGAGTTGAGAGTGCTGTCCAGAGCAGTCACAATGGAGCACTCTGGGATAGCTCCCGGAGGCCAATACCGTTGAATTGCATCCACACTACCCCAAATTTGACCCAGCAGGGTCGATTTCAGCGCTAATCCCCTCATCGGGGAGGAGTACAGAAATCGATTTTAAGAGCCCTTTAAGTCGACAAAAATGGCTTCGTTGTGTGGATGGGTGCAGGGTTAAATCGATCTAACACTGCTAAATTCAACCTAAACTCGTAGTGTAGACCAGGGCTTGGAACGGAACACAGCTCTCCAAACTCCCACTTCTGTGTTCTAACCTCTGGACCGTGCTTCCATACCTGTGATACTATCTAGTCAGTCATCTTCTATTAGATTTCCTGCTGTTGCTGCACAAACTGTACCATGCGTGTCTTGAAAACAAATGGTTAAACCTAAGGGATAGCTTGTCTTTAGGTATTCATACTTCTCAGAAACACTTCTCCTCTGGCCTGAGATCAAGCCAGAAAAGTTCCCATCCGAAAGGAGCTGTACTCCTGCAAAAGGGTTTGTGTGTGTGTGCATGCATGTTTTAAAAAAAGGTATAGAACAGGAACAGACAGGTCTTACAACCTTAACTAAAGAATCAATACTGGCATTCAATAATCATGCTAAATTATTTACAAATAAAGACATCTCAGTATCACTATGCAGTGATGTGCTTGGGACATTTAAAGCCCCAAAGAGTGAAGACACTGAGCCAGATTAGAGAAGACCTTAGTCTATGGCCGCTATGTTGGACACATCACTTATGAAAATTCCCTGCAAGTGTCATTAATCCTATAATCATTGTTAGCCATCATTTTCCCAAAGTGTCTGATTCTGTAGTCATTTACACCAGTGCAGTACAGTAGGTGTAAAGTGCTACCATTATGATTTGGTAGTGTGCTACATTCATTATGCACTGATGCAAATGACTACACAAGGTACAGGACGAATCAGATTCTAAATTCCCAGATTGCAGAGATTACTACTTATCAGTGTTCCCTCAAATTTTCCCCACCCATGTGCGGAATGAATTTTGTTATGTGCACTAATATGGAGGCGATGTGTGACACGTCACCTTCATATTGATGTGCATAACAAAATTCATGTGGTGGGGATGGGGCCGAGGGGTTTGGAGTGTGGGAGGGGGCTCAGGGCTGGGGCAGAGGGTTGGGATGTGAGGACTCCGGCTGGGGGTGCGGGCTTTGGGTGGGGCTAGGGATGAGGGATTTGAGGTGCAGGAGGATGCTCTGGGGCTATGACAGAGAGAAAGGACTCCCCCCAGCTCTCTCTCCCACAGCAGCACCTGGGCTGGCGGGGGGAGGGGCAAAGGCGCTTCCCCCACCATGGCAGCTCCAGGGTTGGGGCTGCAGGATAGATGCCCCTTCCCTGGCCCCAGCAGGTCCGGGCAAGGGCTGGGTTATGGTCAGAGGAGGGGCATCTGGGGCCACGCCTGGGTCCGGGCCAGGCTGCTCCGGCTGTGACTGGGTCCGGGCCGGGCCGCTCCGGCTGCGACTGGGTCCGGGCTGGGCTGCTCTGGCTGTGCCTGGGTTCGGGCCACCCTGGCTGCGTCTGGGTTCGGGCCGGGCCGGGCTGCACTGCCCCAGCCACGACAAGTCCAGGCTGCAGCAGTTTTGGGGCTGGCAGAGGGGCACCCAGGCCGCGGCAGGTTGGGGGCCGAGCTAGGTTGGGTGGGTTCCCTGAGTGCCTGCGCGGTGCTAAATAGGCTGCCGTGCAGCCACACAGCTTACAGGGAACTTAATTACTTTTTTTCTTGGTGGAGGTCCCATCACCATTGAATCCCATCAATCCTGCCATATTGAACAGAGAAGAACACGTTTTACTGGTTTCAGAAAAGTATTCCTTTGTATCTTTTATCACCAATGCCACAGGATGTTTGGTTTTGTCAAAGTACTACTTTTGCTACATTTGTTCAATCTGTCTATTTTTATGCAGGAATTCATTGATGGGCACTTTTATTTATACAGAGAAGTATTTTGAGTAATTTGTGTTCCACTAATAGCTCTTTGGTAGACAACCCCCATTATAATGAAACAGCATTATAAGACAAAACCAAATGCATGAAGTTGAGTTATTATCTGATACTGTTTTTAAAAGCAGTCTTCTGACACACAAAATCTCTTTCTTTTGTCTTGACGTTTGCTACACTTTTTTTCAAATTCATTGCTGGAGTACTTAATGTGGGCTTCAGCATTGACAGCTTCAGCATTTATTTCCTAGTGAACATGGATTTCCTGTGCATTATTAAAACAATTGATGCTCTATTTATATACAAGACAATGTCTCTGAAGCTGAAATATAATGAAAAATAGCTCTTCTTGTCCTCAATAAATGAGTCTGAGCCTGCCTTTGTCATGGTTAGGCGGGTACCAGCATATCACTCCTGACTTCCTTGATTGTAGCAATACTTCAGATAGGTAATGCAATGTCTTATCATCTGCTTAAAGCTCAGCCAGTGTGTAGCTTCATGAGGCTGTGATTCAGATGTCCATGATTAAGTGTAGCATTTTATTTTGCATAGACACTGGTACTGCGAATGATCCTGTCTGTTGGTATACCTATCCCATTAAAACACATAGAAATAGTACAGTGTTCCTCAGGAATGGTCCCAAACGCTACAATTTTAACACCCGGGTAATTTCAGGGTTTTGGAGCATTGCAGTAACAGTTCTTACAAAAGGGAGGCAGGTCTTTCATGTCATTTACACCTGGAACCACCACCACCACCATGGCCCCTTCTGTTTTCTTTCAATTCTCCTTTCAACCAAAAGTTATTGGATCTCATTCTGAAATTATTGAGTGAAGTCCTATGGCTTGTGTTATGCAAGAGATCAGATTGGACGAACACACCAAGCTCTTTTAGCCTTCAAATCTAGTAATCCCTCCTTAAAACACCATTCACCTTTAAACCTCAAAGAAGAATAACTAATGATACCCACCCACACAACATGGCATACAAGACGTACATCTGACAGCTCAACTCAATCACTTGCTTTTGTTACCGCCTCCGCCTCACCTATAGATTAAACTATTTAGAAGGTAAGATACTCAGGCATGAAAAATGCCTCTCTTTCATCTCTAAAATGTGCCTAGTCCACTGGTAGTACATACATAATAATAACTCTTCAATATGTTGCATTACTTTAATGGGGTGCTAGGTCATCTATGCTAAAAGTCTGATCTTCTTTTCTCTGTCTCTGGTTCTTGCACTGTCTCTGCTGTAACCATCTCCAAACGAGTTGCTGATAAAGGTAGGTTCATCTGATACAATCATCCCTCCTCCTTGGTTTTCCATGGGAAAATGCTCTTGTGTCTCTCAACCACTGCATTTCCCAACTTGGATGTCCGGGTATCAGCATGGTTCTGTGGTTTCATCAGGAGTAGAATTGACTTGTCAGACACAAATCAGCAAAATAATCATGGCAAATTTTGCTAAAGCCATGTTGGACTTATCAGTGACATCATGAAAAGTAGCATCTCTTAACAGTGTCTCTCCTACAAGTGGCTGAGGCTCTATCCTAGCTCTCTCCCAGGGGGTCTGGAAATCTTGTGAATTGGCTCAAATAGCCCCTCCCTGCCCAATAGCTACAGAGCCACTGCTTCTTCCCAGCCTTCCCAGCACCTGATTGTTTCTCTCCAGCCCCCAACAGGAAGACTCAAGTAATGGAGAAAATGTCCAGGAAAGTTCCAGAATCAGAGTTCTGTGATTTCCCTCCATGACTAAATACCCCTGATCATGCCATTTGTGTTCCTTTTGAACTTGCTATTACAGTAGACAAGTCCCACCAAATCCCTGGACCCACACACCCCTAAAGTTCAGGGGTGTTGAGAATCTCTACCGAGAACTGTTTGCATTCTTTCCAGGCAAGATTTACAGTTGGTAACGTCCAGGAGACAAAACAAATGTATAACCCAGCAACAGAACCGGTCTTATGTCTCCCCAGAGTGCCCTGCCATGGGTCTGGTGAGCAAAATTACCCCCTGCTCACCAGATCATTCATTTGTCTCTTCTGTTCTATCTAGTCCCATTGGAGTAACCCTATCCTTTAATGTGCTGACCCTTACGGTGTGCTCACCTGCACCTGATTACCTCCCAGCTGAGAATGCTTCGTTGAGTTGACAGAGCCCTTGTTGGGAGTTAACGTCAGGCTGCTTTTTGGCTCAATGAGGCCTCTTACAAGGGCCTCACAGTACTGAGGTGGGCAGGGCTGCAGGGACTAGGATACTAGCATTATATACAGAGAAAGAGAGTGGACGCACACTCTATCTGGAATTCCTCATACAGAAGACCAAGTTTAAGCATCTTTTCTCAATCCAATCATATTTTTTTCTGCCAGTAATCTGTCATGCAGCATAGGCCACAGGAAGCCAAATTTGTCTCTTCACCAGATGCAATGCTGCCCTGAGGTCATGTTTAGAAACTTTAGGTGAAACCTCTTATTTTTCTTTCATTTGCAATAAGTGAACCTTAAATTTGATTCACTGAGTTCTGCCCATTCCTTCATTCTGTTCCCTGTCTCTCCATTGTTATCACAACTCTCTGATGATTCATTTTGCGTCCTTAATTCATCATTCTGAAGTTAGCAACCACATCACCTAGAAAAGGCATATTGGCATGAAGACCACTCTTGCTTAACATGTATTCCCATCAGGAAGGACATGTTCTATGAACTCATAACTGCAGCAGTATATCACAAAACTCTATTATCCTCCCCCTCAAGCCTTCTCTCTGGTCTCATTCTCTTCTCTCCCCCAGTCCAGATTACCAAATTCTGACAGTCACCCACGGTCAGAGACATGAACAGAACACTTAGTCCTGGCTTGTAGTCCTCTGCTGTAATTGCTAAATGCTAATGTAATGGACCAAATTCACCTTGTAAGTGATGGGCACAGTTTCATGGCTAAACTTACTCTCAATAAGTCTAATAGAACCCCCTTTTATTTTTCATTGATAGAACTGAAAGGACACACTTCAAACTTGGATCACAAACCAAAGTCTCCACCTAGGAGGTTTATTTAACCCTTTCAGAATGACATGGCTTGGCCAGACTCGGCTTTGATAGAGCCCGCTCCTCTGCCTTAGTCACTACAAACTAGTTAAACCCTGATTTTGTTAGCAGAATAGCAACCGGCTGGCTGTGATCGCATCAGATGGAGCATATTTCACTTCCAAAGACCTTCGAATGAAAGATGCTTTCCAGAAATTTTAAGTACTAATTTTACCCAGTTTATTTAATAGTAAAACTAGGCCCTATATATCACATGAGTTATGTCTTCCAAAAGATAAACATACACTTTACATGTTCTAATTATGTTATTACATGCAACTCATTAATCTACTTGCATACATGCTTGATTTTTCTACACATTCTAATGAACAGCACCAACTAAAAATGACACAATAATGTAATGAGTGGTACATAAATAAAGTTTTGCAAAATCGTAATGCTTTTCTGCTTTAAAATAGAACCATGCATACTGCTTGCAATAAAACTTGAAAACACAAAGTCACTGTTTTTGAAGTTAATTACCAATTTGAAACTCAGCTAGAGTTCCTTGAAAGACTTTTCTAAGAAATGTGACTTCTTCCAGTGAACATGGGCGGATCTCATTGAAAAGATGCAAAAATAACTGTCTCACATGGTCCTGATGTGACACACCATTTCCCACAGATTTGCCAACCCCAAGTATTAAAAAAATCATGAGAATGTTTGGTTTCAAATTCATTCTATTTTTGTTTAAAATTTGGCTTCTTTTTATTTCCCTTTTAGGTTTCGTGTTTTTAAGCTTTATCTGGAACCATGGCAACTAGAAGTTTTGTTTGTTTGTTTGTTCATTTGTAATTCCATCAGTGAAATCTGTGATTCTCTCATCATCACACAGCTCCTACAAACATCAACTATCACAAAACTTGCAATAGTTCAGGAGATCTGGCAACAGTGTTTAATTCTAAGTTTCACTTTGAGTTTTTGGATCTGTTCAGATGCCAAATCTTCAAAAGAAACTTGGGACAAGAAAG
Source organism: Emys orbicularis (assembly GCF_028017835.1). Lineage (NCBI taxonomy): Eukaryota > Metazoa > Chordata > Testudines > Emydidae > Emys > Emys orbicularis. The sequence continues at coordinate 25,020,909 of NC_088683.1, read as the reverse complement.
GAAACATCCAGTTCAACACCAAGGAAAAGGCGTTCGTGACCCCCTTTCAGCACTAGATCTTTACCTCAAAATGCTTTGAGAACTGAGGCACAATTATGCTTGTCTTACTCAGCTGAATAGTGTCATTGACTTAAACGGAACTCCTGCCTTGAATAAGGGGAGCAGTACAGCTGAATGTAGAAAGGTAATTCTGTTTTTCAGAGGATTTGGATATTTAGAAATTTGGAACAAAACCAAAACATTTTGAGATTCTCCATAAAAGGAAATGGAGTCCTAATGCAAGGCAGTCCACCTGTCCTGGAGCCACAGACCCACAGAGCCTGGGATACCCAAGAGCTGTGAGCCTGGGGACTGGGGCTTCTAGACCAGCGATTGGCAACCTTTGGCATGCGGCCCACCAGGGTAAGCACCCTGGCGGGCCGGGCCGGTTTGTTTACCTGCCGCGTCCGCAGGTTCGGCCAATTGCGTCTCCCACTGGCCGCGGTTCGCCGCTCCAGGCCAATGGGGGCAGCGGGAAATGGCGGCCAGCACATCCCTTGGCCTGCACCACTTCCTGCAGCCCCCATTGACCTGGGATGGCGAACCGTGGCCAGTGGGAACCGCAATCGGCCGAACCTGCAGACGTGGCAGGTAAACAAACCGGCCCGGCCCGCCAGGGTGCTTACCCTGGCGGGCTGCGTGCCAAAGGTTGCCGATCCCTGTTCTAGACTCTCAGTTCCCCATCAGCTCACCAGGCAGACTACCGAGGAAACTAGGTATATTTTGAACCTTGCCTAGGTTCTGTCTGAATTTTGTCAAAATCAAACCATCTCCATGAAACATTTTAATGTTGACACATCGGCAAATTCTGACCAAAACTTGTTTCAGGTGTTTCACATCCTGGTAAGAATAAGTTTAAGTGGTGCATCATGGTCCATCTTCCATAAGACTTTTTTTTTCATAGATTCCAAGGACCATTGTGATCATCTATTCTAATCTCCTGTATAACACAGACCATAGGACTTCCCCTAAATAATACCTTTTGTACTGCAGCATATCTTTTAAAACCATTCAATCTTGATTTTAAAAAGTGATGGATAATCCACCACAACCTTTGGTAATCAGTTCCAATGGCTAATTACCTTCACTGTTAAAAAAATTACAACTTATTTGAATTTGTTTAGCTGCAGCTTCCAGCCATTGGATCTTGTTATACCTTTCTCTGCTAGATTGAAGAGCCCATTATCAAATATTTGTTCCTGCTGTAGGTAATTATAGACTGTTGTCAAGTCACCCCTTAATTTTCTCCTCTTTAAGCTAAATAGATGGAGCTCCTTGACTCTATCACTATATAGCATGTTTTCTAATCGTTTAACCATTCTTGTGGTGCTTCACTGAATCCTCTCCTTCTCGAATTATGGGCACCAGAACTGGACACAGTAATCAAGCAGAGGTCACACCAGTGCCAAATACAGAGGTAAAATAACCTCTCTACTCCGATCAAGATTCCCTTGTTTATGGATCCAAGGATTGTATTAACCCTTTTGGCCACAGCATCATACTGGCCCAAAGGTGTTGGTTTTGATACATTATTATAACGCTCTTACTCTGTGTAATAATTAGTTCTGTAAAATAACAAACACTAGTCAAGAGAACTGAAAATAACATTGGTTTTTTTTAAACACTTAGTGAAAAACCTAGTGGAACAAAACAATTTGAGCCGATGTCTCTAACCAGGATCTTTTTGCAAGTAGAAGGACCATAGGCCTCAACACTCAGCTTATGTAAATGTGTGTAGCTCCATTCATTTAAATAGAGTTATGTCACGCTACACTAGACTGGGGGTAGATTAGTGCCAGAAGGTTGGCATATGTCCTTATGTTTAAAAGTACCCTATTTTTTCCAGATCTGTTATACAGGTCTCTTGATGATCGTATCTTTTCACCTTTAATACAATATCTCCTTTTAGGTAGTAAAGTGTTTGCTGTTATTGCCCTCTTCTGCCAGATAGACCATTAAGTTTTTATTATTGAATTTGATCATGCACTGAGTTGTATTAAATAATTGGTTCATGATTCACATTGAAAAATGAAAGCGCAAGTGACATACAATGTATCAAAATTGGGGGTGTGATGTTGTGCAGTCTACATGGTTTTATAAAAACTTGATAATAAGTCAATATAATGTAACTGGGATAGTTTTAGAGAAAATATGGTAATAAGTGAATGTAATGTAACTGGGATATGCTTCATGCAAAAGGTCTCTTGTAAGGTATCATTACAAAGCTTATAATCTACTGAGTATGATCATCTGATTTGTATAAATGTACCACTCTTGTATCTAAAACTAGAAATATAAATTGTAACTCTGAGGGCCTATTGTAATTATGTAAAGTGTGGGCCATTAATGATGGTTTGGAATCTTGATGACTCCCATTGTCTGCAGATGGCTGTTTACCTGTGAGTCTCCCTGTATATGTGTGTGCTGGCAAGTGAGTAATGAAGTCTTGCAGTGACATGTGATCATGTCACCTGAACTGGAATCCATCTTTAACCTGGTGCTTTTCCAGTGAGGGGGGGTGGAAACCCAGAGGGACAAAGGGTTCCCGCTTTATGCAAAAGATATATAAAGGGGTGGAACAGAAGAGAGAGAGAGAGGAGCCATCATGAAGAATCCCCTAGCTATGACCTGAGCTGCAACAAGAGCTGTACCAGGGGAAAGAATTGTGCCCAGGCCTGGAAGGTGTCCAGTCTGAGAAAAAACTTACTGAAGCATCTCTGAGGGTGAGATTATCTGTATTCAGTTTGATTAGACATAGATTTGCGCATTTTATTTTATTTTGCTTGGTGACTTACTTTGTTCTGTCTGTTACTACTTGGAATCACTTAAATCCTACTGTCTGTATTTAATAAAATCACTTTTTATTTAGTAATTTACTCAGAGTATGTATTAATACCTGGGGTAGCAAACAACTGTGCATATCTCTCTATCAGTGTTATAGAGGGCGAACAATTTATGAGTTTGCCCTGCATAAGCTTTATGCAGGGTAAAACGGATTTATTTGGGTTTAGACCCCATTGGGAGTTGGGCATCTGAGTGCTAAAGACAAGCACACTACTGTTAGCTGTTTTCAGGTAAACTTGCAGCTTTGAGACAAGTGATTCAGACCCTGGGTCTGTGTTAGAGCAGACTGGAGTGTCTGGCTCAGCAAGACAGGGTGCTGGAGTCCTGAGCTGGCAGGGAAAACAGAAGCAGGGGTAGTTTTTGCACATCGGGTGGCAGCTCCCAAGGGGGTTTCTGTGATCCAACCCGTCACAGGGGTTTTTCCTGTATGCTTAGGATATGGGTCAGAACCTCAACTGGTATGAGGTGGTATAGGTACATTTGGCCCTATGATGGAGTAATGGTGTAGGTTTCAATGGTGATCACTGTAGTAGTGTTCTCAAGATAACTATATGCACTAGATTCCATGCCTTACACACTGGTGGCTGGCACCATTGAGGAACAATTTTTCAGTAGCATAAACTGATATAAAATAATTTAGATGACTTTCATTAATAGCAATATGGGGTACTTACTGTAACTTGTAACCTAGACTGCCTCGACTTTGCGGAATTCCTTTATATTGTATTTCTGACCCCCTCTCCTTCTATAGGTAACACAATAAACTTGCAATGTAAGTGTTAGGGGGCTTATTCCTTTACCCTCTCACTTCCCTGGTCCTTCTTGCATGAACAGAGAGCAACAATACCCGAAGTCCAAAGGCGCAAACAATTTGATGTTTATTGGGGTGAACTTCCAGCAAGCATGATTCCAGTTTCCTTTCTTAGTGTCCCCCTTCCCAGCTTTGACACCACAGAGCCATCCCTGTTCCCATTCCCTGTTCCCATTTCCCCCTTAGCAAAACATGATTCCAATTTCCCCACCCCCATTCTCTGTTCCCATTCTCCCCTTACTTCCTGATTGACTGCAGACTATATAGTAAAACTTGAGTTCTGCTTAGCTATACCTTAACCAATTATTTTACTGAAATTTAACTAACCAATTTTAACATACTGTAACATGGTTATTTAACCAATTATATTCCACCACCTTAGTTGGTTTACACCCAACAAAATTAATTATACAGCAGACAGAAACAATTACAGAACCAGACAGAGACCATGCAAATAAACATACAAAACAATACAGAAGGGAGGATTTCACAACTACATCTATACAGACATAAGGATTTTCCAGCTGTGTCTATTGATAAGTGAGTTTTTACCAGACAGAAAACTATCAAACTAATTTTTTTTTACATGTTCTAGGCTCTTTCCTTTCTCTGGAGGTGATAGGAATATTAGGACAGAATTGTATTCCTAACAGCCCAATAGCACCTCATTTCCATGTGACTAGTTTGGAATGTGAGAATGTGACCATTCACTTCCCAGTTTATGGCTGCCTCTGCTGCTTAGCTGAAGGCCTTAGCCTAAGAACCAGGCCTCAGACTGTTACAGAAGAGAAGGCCTTTACACATACAGAAAGTGATTTTGATTCTTTCTTTCTTTTATACCTCTATAACTAGCTAAGTAATAAGAATACACGTAAATACTAAATACATTAGCTAGATATGCTTGTCCACTAGAAAAATGGACAAAATATTAACCATCTGAGGATGCCGTAGATGGCTCTCATACAGATTCTAGAGAAAGATCTTATCCCCAGACATTTTTGTACTACACTAACATTCCTTGGAATCATTCAGAACAAACATAACATCCAGCAAGGAAAAAGCAAAGTATTTATGCCAAGCCCCAAATATTTGCTCCGAGACAACCCCAGAGTCAGATGCTAGCATAGGCAGCTATTAAGTCAGCCACAGAAAAGATGCCGTTCAAAACTTGGCACTCAGGCCCTGAGACTGTCAGGCATTTTTCATGTATAGCTGCAAATATTTACTCCCTGACTGGAGCAGCAGCTAGATTGTAAATTTACTTGGACTTCTTGAGAATCTCTTTTTTACTTTTGGGGAAGGCAGAATTTAAACAGCATGTGAATAAAGTGACTTGAAATGAATTCATGCCCTGGCAAACCATACAAATCCAGTAGTATAAAGAGGGCCCCACTCCTGCAGAAAAGGGGTTAAAAGCAGCCCTGGAGAGGGCTGTGGCTGGAAATAAGGGGAGTGAGAACAGCTGGGGGAAGCTGATTATGTTGCTGACCACAGGTGTGGGCAGCTCAATCAGGGCCCAGCTGGCCCTGATAAGAGGGCTGTGGAACAGGAGTTGGAAGGACACACTCTCTCTAGCTTCTCGGAGAGAGAAGGACCTGGCTGCCTGGGAAGCTGAGGAGGGTATCTAGGGTGGAGCAGTGCTGGGGAAGGGTAGAGGGAGCTGGGGAGCTCCACCCTAGCAAGGCTGCAGGCTGAGCTAAGGACCCACAAAAGGGTGCAGAGGCAGCTGGTCAAACCTCCCCTTGCTGATGATGAGTGGTTTATAGACTGCAGTCTGCCCCAGGGAGCAGGGGCTAGATGGAGACTGGCAGTAGTCACTGAGGCAAGGTGGGGATAGGGGGTGGGGGTTCCCCTGGGAGGGGAGACCCAGAGACAGTGGGTTGCTGCTGGGGGCAGAACCCCTGGGCAAAGGGCACCGGGGCCTGGGAGGGACATGGGGGCCAGCCGCAGGTGAGACATCAGCTGGCAGAGGGTGTACCAGAGCTGGAAAAGAGCTAATTCCCTGGATGACCAGCAGGAGGTGCTGTGCTGGTGAGTCATCGCCCCACCACAGCCACCTTTAGGTGTCATCAAAGCAAGCAGCTGCTTGGTAACCTATGCTTTTAGAGGCTATTCCACAAGTGTAAGTGTGTACATACTTAAATAGTTATTTGGCCAGAGAGAAAGAAAACTTAACTCTATAACCTGGTGGTTAGGTGCCCACCTGAGAGGTGGTAGAGATGCAGAGTCCAGTTCTTTTGCACAAATTGTCCTTTTATTATTTATCTAGAGTGGAACAGCTTCAACTACAGAGAATAAGGCACCCACCATCAGAATATCCTGTAGTTTAGTAGCTAGAGCACTAATCTCAGGGGTTACAGATACTTTGCTCCTCCTCTTGCAGAGCAGGGAATTGAACTTGGGTCTCCTACATCCCAGTCAAGTGTGCTAACCATTGGGCTAAACGTTATGAGGTGGGAAGCATTGTAGCCGCCTCCTCCTTCAGCCATTTTGTGTGAGGCCGATGCCTAACTGATTCCTGCAATAAAGTACTTAGGGACCTGAACTGCCTGACTCCAGGAGATGGGTTCCCATTTCTGGATCGCTACACAGAGCTCCAGGCTGCTTATCTCCATAAGAGGGGAGGGGCTTAACACAACCCTCTTGTTGGCATCTCCCAGTGACTAGCTTCAGCAGCTCCCTGCCTAGCATGCTGTTGTGGATCACTTTCTAAGGTACCTATCTCCCCCCATAGCCTAGGCACCCAACTCAGGCTTTGTCGATCACAGTGGTGTTCCTGAGATTTTTCTAGGTTCCTAAAAGCTAAGCTCTAAACCATTCAGTTTTACAACTCCTAAGTCCCTTTGTGGACCCAGACCAAATTGCTTTTCTAACCTCCCCACCCCGCCATTTGATTTGGATACAGTATTCTTTTGCTGGTCTAAACAGTGCAGGACCACACATGTTCCACCAAGAGGGGTCAGCTTTCCAGTGAGGGTCAAAGTTATATAGTAAAATATTATTTGAATTCTACAATCCAGTAATCAGGCTACAGAATTACATAGGTATATTACATTTTGCTTAACTGGGCTAAAGTTCACAGCTAGAATTGTTTTCTTTTCAATTGTGCAGCTATGAAGTAGATAAGACTTCTAATAGTTGAGCCTGATTGGGACTGTAACTCGCATGAGTAAGTGTTGAATGATCAGATCCTATATGTCTCATCTACTTTAGCTATGTGTGACATGCCCCAGGGTACAATCTGGACTGTGGAATTGCTGTGCCCTCTTAACTCTCTAGCTTGAGATACCTGCTCTGCTAGTGAAAAAGTGCCCCTCCAGGCTTTGCTCTCGGACAGCCATTAGCATATGAAGGCACACCCAACACAATTACGTGAATGCTCTCACAGCCACTCATGAACCATATGAAGGAGACACTCGCAAATCCCCCCAGCCTTGCACCCCAGAAATGTGCATCTTACACTGCTCAAGGCCCCCCCCCCGTTCAGTGTAAGCTCATTAATTAGTTCACCATTCCATCAATGGGTAATGGCTATGCACCAGCCTTTGTTAATTTGAGTAGAGATTTCCCAAACACTTCAGTCAATCACACTGGATTAGATAAAACATTAAAAATAAGTTTATTAACTACAGAAAGATAGATTTTATGTGATTATAAGTGATACAGGCATAAAAGGTCAGAATTAATTACCAAAGGAAATAAAATGATAAAATCACAATCTAATTCCTATACTTTACCAAGCTAAGTCAAATTTGAAACAATAAGGTTTCTCTTACCCAAAAGCCTACAGCCGTCTGTGCCAACTGGAAAACTTCTCCAGTTAGGACCTCCCCCCCCACCCCAGTTCAATGATGTCTTTGTCTTCCAAAGGATCTTGTTGCCTTCAATGGGTGGGAAAGGAGAGGTAATTCATGTGTTGTGTTTTCCTTTTTATACCTCAACTTCTTGTGCTGGAAAAATCCTTGCTGTGTCATGGGGTCAGGCAATCCCACTGCCTATGTGCTCTGCCAACAGTCCTTAATACTAATTGCAAATTCTTGCTTGCACCTTCTGGGTAGGTACTGTTTGGGATGACCTGTCTGACCTTTGTTTACAATATTTTGTCATTTCTAAGGTGCTAGTCTGTGGGCATTCCCCAGACTCACAACATGTTTCAGTAACATACATATAGCAAAACTTCACAACTTCATATACAATGATGATACACACATTTTAAACAGGACAATGATGTTTAGCAAATTATGACTTTTCAAATCATACCTCACAAGGCATGCTTTGTACAAAATATATCAAAATGATATATATGGGGGTCACAGGTGTTATTTTGAGGTGCAGTGTGTCACACTATGTTGTTACACTTAAGGTCTTGATCCAGCAAATTATTTAGACATTTGCTTAACCTTAAATGTGAGTTAAATTGATTACTCTCACTTAAAGTTCAGAATGTGTTTAAGTAACTTGCAGGATTGGAGCCTTAATTAGTGGAGGATGTTACTATGGCTTTAAGAGAGAGAATAGAATCTTCAGGAGGTGGCAGCTGACAGTAGAAGGAGGCTGTGGGTTTCAGGTTTGACTGATAGATTGATCTGAGTTAAGATGCTCTGTATATATATATATATATATATATATATATACACACACACAAATTAAATTACTAGCAATGAATCATTATTGACTAGTGGATTATTGAATATAAAACACAGGGGACAGATTCTTCCACCCATACTCAGGCAGAGTGGAACTTGACTGTTCAAGCAGTATAAGGGAAGTGAATGGTAGTAAGATACTATTTAGCCTGAAAAAGGGAGGCAGAATTGGGCTCTCACTGTTCCTAAAGTACTTTGAGATCATTGGGATAAAAGGCAAAATAGAAAGTACAAGGTATTTGTCTGTTTGTATCAAAATGAACTTAATTAACTTAAGTTTTAAAGGGACAGGAGGGGAGGAAAAATTCTTACCAATAAAATCTGCTTGCTATGTATTATAAGAGAAATAAGGTGGGTGAGGTAATATCTTTTTATTAGACCAACTTCTGTTGGTGAGAGAGACAAGTTTTCCAAAATCCTGGGACCAACACAGCTATAACAATATTGCACACGTATTATAAAGGAAGAGAAAAATCTGCTGATAAAGCTGACACTTTTGCCATTTCAACCAACCTCCTACAATTTTCGAATATTATTTATATCTGGTTTTATTCCACTCATATCAAATGAATCTGAGAAACGTAAGCCTAGAAAGTTGAAGGGAATGCAGAATTCTAGATTTTAATTATAGTCCAGCGTAAGCAAATTGCAATCATACACAAGTAACAGATTGGACAGCTATTCCCCCGAGGAGACCAAGTTCTGAAATTGATCTCTATCTTATGTGAAATCAGCCATGGCATGGGGAAATGTGATAGGCTGAAACAACTGTAAAATTACTTGTTTGGTCTGAGCAGCAGGCTTTATTTTACGAAGAGCTATATTATTTTTAAACAGATACAATTTCAGTGTGGACTGTCGAAAGTGACAGTTCTTTTAGCCAATATATTGGATTCTTATTTTTAGCGAACAAATCAAAAACTTGTCAGAGCATATAAAAATCTGGCATGTGCAAATACAAATTACTTTTCAACAGCATTTATCTTGTGGCCAATACTTTTTATGGGCCCGATCCTGCAAAGCCATGCGGGCTTGACAGTCTTTTGGCCTACATGTTCACATAGGGCAGCAAGGGGGAATAAGAATACTATTAGGGCTTTCCATTGATTTCACTGTGCTTTGGATCCGGCCCTGAAACCCCTACATGGGCTATCTGGATGGTGGAAGCCGTGTGCACAGAAAGAAGGAGGTGCTGTGTGGCTGTTTAGTTCCTCTATCGAGCAGGAGAGTGGGCAAAGAGGGGTGGTGAATGGGTGGAAAGTCTTGGCCCATTTACATCAGCAGAGAATTTGACCTTTAATGGTGAATTAAGCTATAAAATGACAAGCAAGAGCTGGATTTATTAACATTGGGGCCCTTACCAACCTATTTGAACAAAGGATGGTTACTTCTTTTGGTTCATCTATCCACTGCCAACAGATGAAGTAGTTTGGACTATCCATCTAAAGAAGACATAAAGTATTAGCACTGTACAATAGGTGGTCCCAATTCAGGACTGTATTTATTTGCTTTGCTGAATAACAGATGTGGTGTCACTTTCACTTCAGTATGTCTATGTCAATGAGAATTTCACACAACATCTGTTATGTTAACTTAGAAGGAGAAGATCAAAATGCAAAGACCTATAAATATCTCTGCATGTGTTTTATTTAACCAAGAGCTCTTCCAATTTCTTTGTTTAGTGGTTCAAGCCTTTTGGGAAGGGCTGATTGTATGCTGAAAAACCACAAGAAGGATAAAAAGAAAAAAACGACACACTTTTTATAAGAATAGTTGTGTTGTGTCCCTTTCCTTTTTTATGCCTGAGGTTTGGGGCCTGGGTTAGCTTTTCCCATCATGTTTCGATTGCATAATACATCAAATAGCATAGGGTAGCAGAGCACCTTATGTAGTTCTATATGTGTGTCCCTTTCCCTCCCTCCCCTGAGCGGGCATAGCTAGCTTTATGCAGTACAACTATTTTATATGATACATATGTAGAGATCCATAGCCAGCCCTACCCATCTCAGAGGGAGGTAACACACACTCACTGCTGTGTCTATAAATGCAATGCTCAATGGGGAATTAGAAATCTAAGGGGCTCTGGCCCTCAGAGCAGGGCAGAGCGACAAGCAGGTTACAGGGATCTGACCCTCTGCAACACAAAGAGCAGTAAGAAGTCTTTTGCTTAGCCTCCTGGCTCAGACAGACAGCAAACAAATGCAGGCCTCTTGGCTTAAGGGGCTAGGGATGGGGTGGGGTGGGGTGGCCAAAGGGGGTGGGGGGTCTCAGGCCCACCCCACTCCACAGGGTTCCAGCCAATGGGTCATCGGGGATCCTACTGAAACACACTGACCTGAACTCTGGCAACACAACCAGACTACTGTCTGGTGTTCCTGGGCTACTTCCTACTACCCCTTCTGAGTGTACCTGTTTCCAGGGATTCCTCCATCTCCCCGGGGTACACAGCCAGCAGCAGCCCCAGTAGCTTCTCCAGGTCCTGGTCGGTCAGCAGTCCTGGCACCTCCTCTGGGTCCTTGGCATAGCAGAGTTCCATCTCGGGTGCAGGGTTCAGCAGCAGGAGAGAGATATCTGCTTCCTTTTCTGGCTCTCAGAAAACTGAGCTGCAGGGACCACCTTTTAAACTTCCTGTCCTGCCCCTCTGCTTCCAGCGGGGGAGGAGGGAGCATAGCTTGCCTGGCTCCACCCACCATGGGGTGGAGAGTGGTTCCCCCCTCCAGTCTGAGAGAGAGGCCACGCCCCCTCACTACAACATATGAAATGCGAGTGATTCTATAAAGCTTCAGAAGATTAAAAAAGAGAGGTTGTAAAAGATGTGCTGCCTCAAATGTCAAATATAGTGGAAAAAGTTAAGTCATAAGAGAGGAGGGATGGTCTTGTGTCCATGAAATAGGAAGCAGGAGCTCTAGGTTCAATTCCTGCTTCTGCCCCAGACTTCTTATGTGAACAAGGGCAAGAGACTTCACATATCTGCGACTCCAATTCCTCACATGTAGAATGGGCATGATACTTCCCTAACACACAGGGGTGGCATAAGGCTAAATTAATTATAATATATCACCATAAAAGAAGCATAAAAATAAAACAAAAGAAGTGTACAAATAAAACAAATGGGATGGAGGAATGGCCAACTTTCTGTGGATCCTCCTTCTCTTACAGGCAATGCAAACGCCTTTGGATCACTAATCTGAGCAAAAGGAGAAAGCTATGGTCTGACTGACCTCTACCCTATCCAGCCTTCAACTGTACAGCTCCTGGATTACTAACAGCAAGACTGAGGAAAACTGCTAAGTCCTACCTTTCTCCTTTTCCTTAGAGAGACAAGATGGGCGAGGTAATATCTTTTATTGGACCAGCTTCTGTTGGTGAGAGAGACAAGCTTTCGAGCTTCGCAGAACTCTTCTTCAGGTCTGGGAAAGGTACTGCCAGCGTCACAGCAAAATGCAAGGTGGAACAGATTGGTTGGTGTAAGTAATTAGCACATATTGCTAGGGTCTATAACTTTTCCTTGACCAATACAAAACCCAGACAAGACTTACTGCAGTGATAACCCTGAGGTTCTATAGTTCTAGTTATCTATTCACCTTAACCTAGAAGAATTTGATTGACAGTTTATCTAGCCTCCTCACTAGGCTATGGAGTTAGCAGAGATGAATATCTATGCAGTTGGGTATAGTATTTCATCACCTGTTAATCCAGTATTAAAGTGATTTCTAGTGCTATATTCCACCATCCTTACTCCACAAGCAGTCCTACTGAATAAAGATGGGTGGGAAATGTTTTTTCCATCCCATGAAAAATTTTTGGGATTATGAAACATTTTCCAGCCTGAATCAGTGTGAAATGTTAAAATCTTGAAAATTTTCACTGACGACCAAAAAAATTAGTTTTAGTCAATCAAAACATTTTGTTTAGATTTCAACCATTTTTCATTTACATTTTTTTTGCTATAATTAGCTGAAATTTCAAAACAAAAAGTCGGCTTGAACTGGAAACCTAGAATTTTCATTTTGAAAATGTCACACATTTGGTTGAAAAATTCCAGAGCAGCTTCACTACTGAAACCAATGAGCCGACTCATAAACTATGTCTACACTGCACCCCACTGGCAGTGGTGTGTAAGGTATATGTAGCTACCCTCTGCAGTGAAAAGCAGGCTGCTGGGTAGCTACACAGGTCAGTGAAAGGCTCTGGCAGTGGGGAAGCAGCAGGAAAGGATGCCAGCAGTCTTTCACTGTGGCAGTGAAAGGCTCCGGCAGCAGGATACTATGCCGCTAAAAATAGCAGTGTAGACAAGGGAGGCACGGCTTGGGTATGTAGAGAGCTGTGTAGAGCACATACCCAAAGGGTTTAAGCGTGTCTTTACTCTACTTGCCGAAACAATACCTCACAGTCTACACTGCTATTTATACCCGCTCTAGGCAGTGCAGTGTATGTACTCTGCATACTGCCGAAAGGAGTGTGAAGTGTAGACATATCCACTGAATAAGGTACAACTCCATGGGAGTGAAAGGCTAGAATCTGACCATACCTGAGCACAGGAATTACCTCGCGTTGATCATGAGAGTTGTGAAATTTTGGTATAAAGTCCAGGTAAAAGTCCCTTAAAATACATGCTCTGGAACTGCCCATAGAGCTAAACATATTAATCCCACATACATAAAATCCTAATTCCTAAATCCAAAAAACCGTTCACATACACACTGAAAGATATGGCAGTGGAAAAGCTTCTACTGACTTCAGTGCACTTCAGGTTCAGAGACTATTCCCAATTACCCTGCAACCATGCTCTTGGATGGTTCATTTTTTAGAGGCGTTTCAGGCCTTCAAGGAGAGATTTGATGGAGGGGCCTAAATAAATAATGGCAGCATTTCTACCTGCATATTAAATTCTTCACCAAATGCACATGTACTACCTAACTGTCTGAATTAGCCATATTAACAGACTCAGCAGTGTGTAACAGTATTGGCCCAGTGCGTTCATAACAATTCTGCACTAGGTTCCTGTGCACCTATGTTATCTGTATCTAAAACCACCAAACTTAATATCTTAACTCTAAATGTATATTTGACTAGTACCTGCAAATAACCCTATAAAATATAAATAAACTGTCTATACAGAGAGACTCACACTTTTACACTATTTCAGCATAAGAACATTAACCATTTTACTCACTTTTTCCATGAAACTGCAAAACTACTAGGATAGTTGAAAAACATTCTATATTGGGTGGGACAGCTCTAATGTAACTGTTAGATGTCCTCAGAAACTATGGCAGAAGTGCTGTATGATATACTGTAGCCTTTTCTGTTTATTAGATCTGGACAAAGGCTCAGACCTTGAAATGGCAGAAATAAAACATATTGAGATGATTAAGTGATATCTATGGCCACCAAACAGCTTTACCCTAGCCCTCACCTTTGGCTGACAGCACTCTAAAATGTTTATATGACCTGGGATTTATATCCTCAATGCACACAAGCAGAAAAATACCTTAGTTGGTAGCAGAGAGCCTTAGAGGATGAATTATTTAGGAAATAAGTTATTTAGTTTTATGCCGGACTGAAATCACATGTCCCACTGTGAATAACCGCTGCTGTTCCATTGTTTACATACCATGGATAAATATTTAAAACTCTTTCCTGTGAAAAATGCCTACAGAGAAAAGCCCAGCTACACTTTACAGGAACTAAACAGCGGATCCTGTCCCATACTCTGCGGCTATAGAGGGTTCCAGAAGCAACCTAGCTCTTTTGTCCTGTCCAAGTTCAGCTGTGGTTTACAGGGAGGGGAGGACCTGAGCGGGATTTCTACATACCCTGGGTGTCACTGAACTCTCCTCTGTGAGGACTTCCTATGTCCCACTGTGCTGGGGGGTTTGAATACAGGGCGGAATGAGAGGACCTGTGACTACGTCACCAGTGACTCCTACTTGTAATGAGGGTGCAAGTGCTGCGGAAGGTATTGGATCCCTGAGATTGAAGAAGTAGCCATTGGTCTGGGGTGGGGGGTGGAGCAGAATTCTAACCAGCTTCCCACAAACGTGCTGCAGCAAACTGAGCTTCAGAACAAGGTCTCCTGGTCCTCCGAGATAGCACTAGAAACCTGGAGGCTGTGCCATCCCCTTGCTGTTATCCACCAGATGGTACTTTTACAATCTGACTGTACAGGCAGGTAGGCAACACCCTCTACCACTTACCCCCGGGGCAGAAAGTGGCGTGAAGGCTCCCTCTCCCTGTTCTCATCCCTTTGAGCACCACAGAGCAGAAAACCTCTATATGGCAGGAGCCCCTGGGCATGACGAGAGAAGGACTGGACATGCCTTCCTTTCCCTGGGGCTTGTAGAGCAGCAGCCTCCCCAAGAGGGGGTGGCCGGGTAGAGGGAGAAGAATGGGAAGGAACCACTGCCACTGATGCATCAATGTTTGGTTTGGCCCTGCAGTGTCATGTAGCTCATGAGGTGATCTCCCCTGTGAACGAGGGGAGGGGCCTGCTGTTTAGCAGGCATCCAAGGGAGAGACCCATGGCAGTCACCTGGTTCCACGTTTTGGGCAAAAGCACATGCAGAGCATTTCCAAGGGAGAGACCATTCTGCTGCTTGCACAAGGCCTGCTTCCAGATTTCCCTAAGTCTTAATAATGTTCTTTTAACATAGTTTGTATGTGTAGCTAGAACTTCTAGCATGGAGATGCTCTAAGCATATGCCGGTTTGTTTGTACATGAATACCTGTATTCATAGGAACAAAAACTCCTTCCTAAACATTTGTGGGAACAAAAATCCTAGTTGCTTGAATATTCATGGAAAAAGGGAACACAATGATAACGGATGGATTGAATTGTGAGTGAGATTTAGCAAATGTTCTATCTACAATTTTATACTGCACCCATCTGAGTAATCTCTGAATACCTAGTAGCTTTGTGACTGCATTTCCCCCCATTCTACCCTCTTAATCAAAGATAAACAGATTTCTTCTGAAGCTTTGCTATTGCTGGGAAACTAAATTCTTTCATGATAGCCAGGACTCCTGTGATAAATGAAGTGGGGGGAGGGGGCAGGGAAGCTCCCTTTGATGGACACCCAGCCAGCCAGTTAGCTGTAAAATCCCTCTTGGTAGCTGTTCTCTACTTGCTTTACTTGTAAAGGGTTAAAAAGTCCCCCAGGTAAAGAAAAGAAAGTGGGCACCTGACCAAAAGAGCCAATGGGAAGGCTAGAACTTTTTAAAATGGGGAAAGAAACTTTCCCTTTGTCTGTTGTTCTCTCTGGGCTGAAGAGATGGGGCAGCAGGAATACTGTGTAATGTAAATAAATTAGGCATGTTTAGAAAGATGCGATTGGGTTTATTTCTGTTTATTTTTTAAGGCTTGTGGACTCCTCTGTGCTAAACCCTGATGCTTTTGTTTACTTGTAACCTTTAAACTGAACCCCCAAGAAAGCTATTTTGGGTGCTTAATTTTTGGAATTGCTCTTTTAAAATCTAGGAAAAGCCTAAGTTTCAGATGTATTTTCTTTCTTTTTGTTTTTAATAAAATTTACCTTCTTTAAGAACAGGATTGGATTTTTGGTGTCTTAAGAGGTTTGTACATGTTGTTTGTTTAGTTGGTAGTAACAGCTAATTTCCTTTGTTTTCTTTCTCAGCTCTTCCCTGGAGGGGGTGTGTGGGAATGGGCTTGAGGGTACCCCACAGGGAGGAATTCCCAAGTGCTCCTTCCTGGGTCCAAGGGTTTTTTGTTTTTTTTTGCATTTAAGTGGTGGCAGCGTTTACCAAGCCAAGGTCAGAGAAAAGCCGTAACCTTGGGAGTTTAATACAAGCCTGGAGTGGCAAGTATTAATTTTTAGAATCCTTGCGGGCCCCCACTTTCTGCACTCAAAGTGCCAGAGTGGGAATTCAGCCCTGACAACTCCTTTTCTTCCTCCAGTTCTCAGCTCTGAGTATTCATAGTCACCCTTTGAGCCCTGTCCCTTCAAACTATACTGGGATAGGGCTGAGTTGCAGGTGTATATTATGTGAAAGTGCAGCAGGTGTAAATTCTCTTTAGCCACAGACTTCTTCCTTCTTTCACATCACTTATCTGCAAACCCTTGGAGGAATGCACTGTAGTTAAGGTAACATGCATTACACGTTGAGTACTGCACACTGGCCTATTTTTGAAACAGGTCTTTTTTGATATTGGAATATCTAGAATTTCTTGATTCCTTCATGTAATGTTGCATCCAGGCCCAGGGTACAGAAGCACACAGTGAATTAGACTCAAGAGTTAGACTCCCAACTTCTCATTTGTTTAACTCAGTCACACAACATCCTCTTTTTGACCTCAATTATCTCCCTTGCAAAGTTAGTGCCTGAGGCAAAGGAGATGCAGTTTTAAAGTAGCTGCTTCTACCTTTGCTTCATGTGCTAGAAGCAATAGAACAAAGGAATCAATCTGTTTGTATCCCTGAAGCCACTATCTCTGGTGTGTGAAGGTACCTTACAGAGTCCTCTTTATTCAGAACTATGCACAATGTAGCCCATTAACTCTGAGCACTTCTGAATATAATTTCCTGTCACTCAATGAGTCTGATCATTATCCATCACATGGCATTATTTGCCCACAATGTCATTTTGGTTGCAAAATCATGATTACAACTGAGTGAATAGTGAGAAAAAAAGATTCACTGCCATTTTGGCAACTTACTGGATTTTTGCTTTACCTTGTACCTTTTTAATTTAATTATGGAGATATCCTACCTCCTAGAACAGACCTTGAAAGGTCATTGAGTCTAGTCCCCTGCCTTCATTAGCAGGACCAAGTATTGATTTTGCCCCTGATCTCTAAGTGGCCCCCTCAAGGATTGAACTCACAACCCTAGGTTTAGCAGGCTAATGCTCAAACCACTGAGCTACCCCCCCCCCCCTCATATTTATGGTAGAATGAAGCTTTTGTTCATACAAATGTCATGCGGAGAGCCAATTTTGGACCTGTAGAGAAGATTCATTCAATCAACAAATTAATTTTGTGATTAAAGTAAATTAGTTTTGTTACAAATGGGAATAGTTTACAATTGTTCAACCCCCAATCAATGAACAGAAACAAAGCCATGTGACTTAAGCAACCAGTCTCACTGTTGAGATATTGAATATTCATAGTTAATCATGATTTGAGGACTTCAGTAACTCAGCCAGAGGTTCTGAGTCTATTACAGGAGTGGGTGGGTTGGGTCTGTGGCCTGTAATGTGCTGGAGGTCAGAGTAGATGATCATGATGGTCCTTCAAAGTCTATGAGTAGCTGCAGACAATCCATAGGCTGAAATGAAATCTAGCAGCACAAAACATTCACTGAACAATCTCATACAGTAAACAAATCTGTAAAAACTGAAGCCACTGACAATTTGAAAAAGGAAAAATTTATCTGTCAACATAAGAGAGTCTACATTCCTTGAAAAACAGTTCTATTTCAAATTGCTCACTCTGCTCCTATTAATCATCTAGCTATCTGCATAATTTTAAGTAGGGATGAGCTTTCAAAACCCATGCTTGTCATTGTTAGTTTTGCAGTAACACCAAAAGGCCTCAGCCAGGGATCAAGGCCCTATAGTGCTAGACAGTGCACACATACATAATGAAGGTGTTCAGAGACGAAAAGGATTTATGAGCTAAGCAAATATAATCCTATAATACTACTTTTTGTAGCCAAAAGATGACAAGAATAGAGATAATTAAATTCTGAAATCTAGAAAAGACTGCCTTCCTAGTTTGCTCTCGCTACAGCCTTTCCCATAGTGTGGAAATTGTGCTAGTAGCAATCACACTTTACACATAGAGCACCACAAGGCTTTCTGTTATGCAGTGACAGCAAGCGGACAATCTTGGACAGAGGCATGAACGGAATGCAAATGTTATACAGTAGCCATAAACATTCCTGTTCCGGAGTATCTGGTGGCCTTGTTCATAAAGGAAAAGACTGATCTTGTGTGCTTTACACAACATCAATATAAAGGAACCACATGGGCACAGTGGGGTCAGAAGGCCTAGCTATGTAATATATACTCTGCTGCTCTGGCAAAGATTCTGGTGGCTTCTGAAACATAGAAGACAGTGGGGGGCCTCTAGAGGTCTCAGACTATTAAAAGGGATACTCAGGGCCGCCCGGGGGGGGGGCAAGTGGGGCAATTTGCCCCAGCCCCGCAGGAGCCCCCATGAGAATATAGTATTCTATAGTATTGCAACTTTTTTTTATGGAAGGGGCCCCCGAAATTGCTTTGCCCCGGGCTCCCTGAATCCTCTGGGCAGCCCTGGGGATACTACCCAATTCCTATACACTACAATTGGCCAGTTCCAATTCCCTCCCTCACCACATAAATAGCTGCCAGAACCTCTTAAGATGAAGGGCTCAGGTGAATGGTTAATTGAAAAGTGAACAGGGCCGGCTCCAGGTTTTTTGCCGCACCAAGCAAAAAATAAAATAAAATAAAATAAAAAGCCGGAGTGCCGCCGCCGAAGCAACAAACAAACAAAAAACAAAAAAAGGAGTGCCGCCCCTTGAAAAGAGACGCCCCCAGAGGGCCGGAATGCCAACCCTTGAAAAGTGCCGCCCCAAGCACATGCTTGGAACGCTGGTGCCTAGAGCTGGCCCTGAAAGTGAATGTTGTGTAGTGAGGCAGGGAGGAGTAAGGAGCATGCAAAGGCACATGTGGTTACAACAGGGACAGTCTTCAAGATAACCTGGACGTACTCCAGTTTCGTCCTGGTCCTCTCTAGGAACTGGAGGACTGTGATTTTAACTTAACCCCTAGGGGGCATTTTCAAAACTGTGGACCCTCTTAATCCTGCAGAGTGAGGGTGGGTGAAAGAAAGGGATAGGGAATGGAAACAACTGGGTGACAGGAAAATTTCCTTGCTGTTGTCTGCGATGTGATAATAGCACTTCTGCTATCTCCAAGATGCTCAAAACTCATGGCTCGCTCCTGCCCTCAAATTAAGAGTGGCTGCAAAATTATGAGTTTTAAAATAAAACTTGAGTTCTTGTAATTGGCCTTTTGGTTTCTGAGCCTTTAGGGTACACTTCCATGAGGACAGGGCCGCCCAGAGGATTCAGGGGGCCTGGAGTCTTCGGCGGCGGGGGGCCCCCACCGCCGAATTGCCGCCGAAGACCCAGCACTTCAGCAGCGGGTCCCAGGGCGGAAGGACCCCCCGCTGTGGGTCTTCAGGGCACTTCGGCAGCGGGTCCCAGAGCGGAAGGACCCCCCGCCGTCGAATTGCCGCCGAAGACCCGGAGCGGAAGAAACTCCGGGGGGCCGGGCCCCGCGAGAGTTTTCCGGGGCCCCCGGAGTGAGTGAAGGACCCCGCTCCAGGGGCCCCGAAAAACTCTCGTGGGGGTCCCTGCGGGGCCCGGGGCAAATTGCCCCACTTGCCCCCCCCCCCTCCCTGGACGGACCTGCATGAGGACTAGAAATCTTTTGGTTTAAATGAAAGCTAAAATTCTCATATTGTCACAGGTTTCCAGGAGCTGGGATTTTAAGAAAAACATGAAATATTGCAAGACGTGTGTTACAATCTCAAGAACTGGCAACACTGTAATAGCAGCTGCTGAAGTAAAGGCCCATATAATCCAGTTTAAGGGCCTGATCCAGAGCCCATCAATGTCAATGTGAACCTTTCCATCAGGCCCTAAAGGAGGTTCTTCTGACTCTCCCAATTCGATGGCAATAGCACAGTGAAATTTTGGACATGTTTCCTGACAAATTAACAAACATACATTGCTAACCAGGGAAGCATGCCTTAGGGAACAGCTGTCACCACTGGAAATAATTTAAAGTTACTGTCTCCTACTAGATTGAAGATTATTATGATATTATTATTATTTTATTTGCCTGAGATAACAACACACCTGACTTTTCATTCCATGTTTTTGAGTTCAATTTATTGGCATCATTTCTGGTGCTCGGTGTCTGTGACACAATGTCTTCGGGGTAGGCATAGTTTTGTGATGTAAGTCTTAAGGGTATCCACTGTTTTCATTTAATGAATAAATGCCAGGAATACCGACACAAGGCCTTTATATTCCTAGTCACCCTGTGTATCATTTGATTATAACGCTTGAGGCAGCTGAACCTAACAAAACAAGCTGATGAAGCACACAGATTATACCAATGTCCTTATCTTGGCAAGGAGAATTACTCTTCATGTGTCCCTACCTGCAATATGATTATGAGAATAACCTGAAAGTGAACTTTCCGCGACTAAAGTCTAAAAAGTGGGAAGCTACAATTGCCTCTGAGTTTTTGCATATTTTTAAAAATCCTGCCGAACCAGCCAGGAAAGAGTTGATTAGAGTATAGTCTGCTCATTCCAGAGATTTCTAATCCCACAGGGCCAGATTTTTAAAAGCATTTAGGTGCCTAAATAAGCAGATAGGGATCAGTGGGATCAGGAAACCTAGGCTCTTTTGAAAATCCCACTAGGTGCCTATCTGCATCTTTAGGCACCTAAACACCTTTAAAAATCTGGTCCTAAACAATTTAGACTTTATAAGCAGTGACTGTTTTTGTTGTTGTATCAAGGGGAAAATTTCATGAAGGTCCAGTTTTTAATCATTTCCAGTTAGACAAATGGTCACAAAAGGATGAACTATTTCACTGCAGAGTAGGCCACACTACAAATCTTTCAGCCTTACAGTAAAAACTTAATATATGAGATGCATTTACTTCAGTAGATAGCAGGGATCCTGCCCGCCGATGGCTTCCTGCTCGCTGAAGTGGAATAATTGCTAACTGTGAAATGCTGTGATGGATATTATCCTCCGATAGGATCTCAGGACCTAGGAAAGTATGTGTCAACTGGTTGAAGCATGCCCCTGTAGCTGGATTCATCTAGGGACATGGAGCCAAGGGGCAGGGAGCATTGTCTGTGATCCTGGACACACTTAATCTTCCTCCTGTAAATCTTCCTTCCTCATCTAAAGTGTGTGTGGGGGCGTGTCTCCTCTTCTCCCATTGCAGTCCATAATGCAGCTAGCCACGGGAGCAGTTCGCACATAAAAGGCTGCACACTGACATAAGGGTCTGGTCCTTGTTCCAATGGCCTTCAGTTTTAGCTACCTCTTTCTCTCTGTATCTAGGTTGTAAAACTGCCCATCACCATAGTACCTGGGCACACCCCATAATCTCAGAACCAAGATTGCAGTAGGCCAGGGGTGTAAATTTCCCTGAGGCATATGAAGCTGTATTGTTTGTGCTTCAGGAAATGATGTTGGTGGGTCAGTGTTACGTTGTTTTAATTTAGTATTTGTATTATTGTAGTACCTAGGAGTCTCTGTCATGCACCAGGACCGCATCGGGTTAGCACTTTACAGAACAAAAAGACAGTCCCTGCCCCAAACAGCTTTCAAGCTAAGTATAAAACAAGGGACAACAGATGGTACTGACAGATGGATATCTGAAATCAGAACTGGCCAGAGGACTACATGCCTCAAGAAGAGAGAACATTGTTGAGGAAAACAAGAGAGAGAGTTTTGAAAGGTTTGGGGCACATGTTAATGTAGTCTGCATTTTGCAGGTTCTTTTCGTCTCCACATTATCTGTCAGGAGCAGTAAGTTTCAGACTGTAAATTTGGATTTGAAATCATGGGCAATCACTTTACTAAAATGGATTTCCTCCCTTTTGACTGTTAATCTTATTTATGACAAAAAATCCTGGCAGTTTGCTTAGTCTCCCTTTTGAGAGACTGTTTTAATCCTCTTCCATGACTAGCCCAGGTTTTACATCAAACAAATTAATCTAGTTATCCCTGAAAGCCAACACATTATCTCCAGTTTTGTTCTCAAAATATTAATTTAATATTAAAACATTCCTTAATAACTCTGTCTAGCACTCTTGGGTCTGAAATCAATATCTCCACAACTAAGATGTCCTGTTGTCCCGATACAGAAATAATGGATTTAAAGATTAAAACTACATTTTGGCTAAAAATCTCAACTAATACCTAATTTGGGCCAATTTTTAGATGTGGGTGCAGTGGGGGTAACCACAAAAAAGAAGATGCATTTGTTATGTCTTGAACAATCCATAATTCTACATGCACATAGAAACATGCCTACTTACTGCCGTTCACAGGTACTCTGGGTGAGATCTTGACCCCAGTGAGGGCAATGAGAGTTTTCCCATTGACTTCAGCAGGACACACATTTCACTCTCAGAGGGACAAACATTTCACTATCTATTTGTACGTGCAAATGCATGACTGGAAGTTTGCATGCTGAATTTTGCTGACACAACTACTGGACATGTATTTGTACAGGCATACATGTTGCAGCCATATTTAAATTCAGTCTGTAATATTGTGATCTTTGGGGGCAGAGGACAGAGGGAAGGTGTATGGAAATCTTTACACATCAGGATCAAAATATAGTCTTTAAATTATAGTCTGGCAAGTAATGGGCTAATTTCTACTATTAAACTCCAGAGCTACATTAAGGGGGCGTGGAGGGGATGGTCTCCTAGATTCTCAGGTAATAGGGGCCTTGGAAATACCTGAGTAGCAGTGGCCATTTTGATTCTGCCTTCAGAATATGGAGGCAGGGAGAATGCCTCCAGAAAAGCTGGGAGAGCATATTCAGATTCAACTACTATACATTTACTAAGATGTTGCAAATGCTCCCTCCATCGTCAGTGTCAATCAAAACCAAGAGAGCAGGGACATTGCTTCCAATCCACTTAGCCATGTAGCTTTTAGAGTGGCTGAACTCTGCCTTCCTTTTGTACCTTGATCAACAAAGCCATGATATTACTTTGATATGTGACACCATATCATCCATTTTGATGTGTTACAAAGAAGTTACCAAGGTAGCCTGTGTATTCTGCTCCACATGCCAAGAACCCATCCTCCCACTGTGACAGTGTCGTACTTTTCCTTCATTCCTGGAAGTAGTGCAATCATTCCTGGAATGCCAGACAGTATTTCTCTTATTACAGTATTGGTCAGTATCAGCCATTTCCCTAAGGGACTGATACAAATGAAGCTGTCAGATTCTTTGGGGGTGGAGGAGTTGGTTGTTTTGGTAAATGTAATACTGTGAAAGAAAACTACCACACACATCCCTGTGCCCATACTCATACTTTCATATACACTTTTGATTTAATCATCCTAAAGTGCAATGGAAAGCACACACCAAGGAAAACTGCATCCCATACTACACACAAAAATTCCAGAGCACACTGGTTTGGATTTAATTAGCAACTTTGAACCTTTTTAACCTCTGTATCCTAACATATCAAGGAATCTCATCCCCCTGGATATATATTTTTAAAGTGAATCAATTTCCCATGCCTAGTACTACTCAATTTCCTTGTTATAGTGGACTTAGCAGTAGTAGCAGCAGTGTCAGTAGCAGAAATATTAATAAAGTCAGTCTTACACTTCCAAGATAGATTTGATTCAAACTATTGAACCAGCAGAAGAAAGGACAGATGGTTTCTCATTGTTATCCTTTCATCTTCTCTTAATTATTAATTTTCTCCTTTCCTCTGAATATAGTTACTATATTATTAATTAATAATGTTAATTATTTTACGGTGAATTCATTTACTAGAATAGTCAGCCTCGGGCCATAATCCCAGTACAAAGCATTGTACAGAAAAAACAATGATAGCACAAGTAAAAATTAAAAGCAGCAACATATAAAGCTCAGAAGCTTTTCTGTTTACTGGAAATGCTTTTACAAGATAATAAACTCTTTCATGCATGAACAATTTCTCATCAAGTGAACTTGAAAGTAAAGATTTTGGAAACTCTGAAACCTGTATAGTGGAATTATGGAATCCCTGTGTAGTTAAATAAATAAATGAATAAACAAACAAATAACATTCTATTTTCCCTTCTGAGTATTTTTTTAATCCCAAAATGATAATGATGTTTATATGGGTCCCTAGGATAAAAAAAGCAAGAAGATATTTTTTTGCTAAAAGCTCTTATACAGATGGCCTTGTTTTTAATGGGAATAATGGGAAAGGAAAATTCAAGATTCAATAAAGCTGAACTACCAAGCAACACCCATATGTTGCACAGAGAGTAACATGGAAGACTCTACTAGTTGAATAAACAACATTGAATATTTATTACTGTGTTATTCTAAGCTTTTGCAAAATGGAGGCTTTACCAAATTAATGTCTTAAGATGAGGCACATGGCACCTATCAAACACCCTAGGCTCCTCACAGATGCATGCAATCATCTCCCTAAAAGAAAAACTTTAAAATGGAAAGGGAAAAGGATGCATTTCTGATGGTTTGTCCTTAAATGAATGCAAATATATGCAGTTATACAAATTTGCAATCTACTTTTTCCATTTATGTGTATCAGAGGATGTCTGCAAGTCGTAGATGCAGAGCTGTTTCTGACAGGATAGACCCGTGGAGTCAAAGTCTAATCACTCCTTCAGGATGTCCTTCAGAGGATCCTCCTCATCCCTCTTCCAGCTTTCTGTGGGGATTCCACTGGGCTCTGTCCTTAGCTCCCTTCTCTTCTCCCTCTAAGCCTTATCTCTGGGTGATCTCAGCAGCAAACACAAATTCAGCTACCATTTCTATGGTGGAATTACTCTGTGATCGAGCAGAATTAGGCCCTCCGTCAAAGAGAACAATCAAATACCACAAGTCTTGACTTCTCTCTATACGTTGCCAAGGCCTTGATTCTCCACAGTGGCCAAATTGAGGTCTGATATAATGCAGAGTGGCAGCTACAGGGAGTAGTTTGTGGCTCCTTGATCCTCAGTCACCTGGTACAGAGAAAGTTAAAGCAGGGACCCTCCTGCCCTAAGGTTTACCACTATAAAGTTTGTAGTGGATCTTGTGCTAGTGGAGGATCATGCATAGCTGATCTTCACTCCACCTTTCCCACTTGTACCAATGCCATGCCCTGTCCCCAGACACTGACTTCATTTACTTGGGGCATTTGGGGATATCTGTCTCAGGAGCCACCCTTGACAGCCTTGTTAGAGGAGAGTTCCCATGCACAAGAGGAATTCTCCACTGGCTATCTCTAGATGAGTTGCATATTACCCCACAAGGAATCCCAATGAAATCAATGGACCTATCTGAGGAGCAAGATGTTATTCAGTGTGACCAAGGGAATTGGGGTCTGGGCATCTGTAACTACATTTTCATTTACACCTTTGTCAGATGGGGAGCGTTTCCACCAAAGAGGCGTTGTATTTTAGCCAAGGTTACATCACACTGGGTCCTTCACAGTGATCTCTTTTGAGAACATGAAAATATCTCTAGCATCAAAGGGAAAAACAACCACATTTTTTATTTCTGCAAAATCAGCAGTTCAAAAAGGAAACTTATTGGGGAGGAGAGGAGAATGTGCCTTTGTCTTACTCAGGTGACTAAGGGAGAAGGTGAAGGTAAGGACGGACACACACAAACACACTGTTCCCTTACTTAGCATTCCAGAATCTTGCCCTCTAGTTTATCATCCCATCCCACATGTGAGCATCTGGCTGGAGAGGGACAGGAAGCGGGCAAAGCCTTGGGTTTGGCCCCTCACTTGCTGGCCAGAGGAGTTAGCTGCAGCCTTTTGAGACTAGCAGTAACTTACTTCCCTCCCAGGAGAGCAGTGGAGATTTTGTGAATGAATCACGTTTTTCCACCAGGCTGTTCCTGGGGCCGAACTGCTAGGTACTACCTTCCCTACCATGGGGCTGAGCCTCAAAGCTCAAGCCAGTCTGAAAAAACGAGCCTTTACTTTAAAATCACTGGTTCAAATCCAGCCCAGGTCAGTAGCACTGTCTGATGGCTATTTGATGGTACCTGTGAAATGAATCTGTGGTCTCACCCCAGGTGGTGGTGGGGAGATAACCAGAATTTAAAATCCACCATTGCTATTGTCATCCTTCTTGGTCCTTTTAGCAGAGACAGCACTGACTGAATGGAGACCGTAATACCCTCTTATTGCCAGGTCCAGCTTGAAGCACGCTGACAAGGCAGTGGGAAAAAGTGGGATCTGCCGATGGTCTGTCTTGTTCTGAGCCCACTCTGGCATTCCTCACTCTGGCAATGTCCATAGTACTTTTACCGGAGTAAAAAACCATGGGATTGGTCTCATTGTAGATTAACAAAGGATTTCAGTCAGCCCAGCACCTCACACAATCACTAACCCCACCTAGAAAAGAGAGATGGTGACAGGGAGGTGGGGGTGAAGGGAAGAGGAGAAGAGTTATTTAAATTGGACAAAATTTGATGACAGCCAGCCAGAAATACAATCCCCAGTGTCATCTTAATGCCAATAGTCCTTTCAGTTCTGTACCTGCAGCTCAAGCTGTTTCCGAGGGTTACTAAAGTTCACTCTTTCCTACTAGCATTCCCCTCCCCTTCCTCTAATCCCATAAGAACTGGAGGCAGAATTTTTTCCCTTGTTATTTTCATTATGAAACTAACCAATCTGGACTCCAGCTGCATGTAAACAATTATCGCTCCTATTCTACTAATGGGACAACAGAGCTCAAATATTTTTCCCTTGCAATTATACACCACTTGAGGCCAACAGTTGAGAATACCTACCAGGTTCCAGTCACTAGTGTTAGAGGGCTTATTCCTTCACCCTCTCACTTCCCTGGTCCTTCTCGCATGAACAGAGAGCAACAATACCTGAAGTCCGAAGGTGCAAACAATTGATGTTTATTGGGCTGAACTTCCAGCAAGCAATGATTCCAATTTCCTTCCTCAGTGTCTCCTTTCCCAGCTCTGATGCCACAGAGCCTTGCCTGTTTCCCTGTTCCCATCCCCCCCCCAGCAAAACATGATTCCCATTCCTCCCCTTACTTCCTGAGTAACTGCAGACTATTTAGTAAAACTTGAGTTCTGCTTAGCTATACCCTAACCAATCTTTTTACTGAAATTTAACTAACCAATCCTAACATATTGTAACATGATTATCTAACCAATTATATCCCACCACCTTAATTGGTTTACACCCAACAAAATTAATTATACAGCAGACAGAAACAATCACAGAACCAGACAGAGATTATACAGGCAAACAATAGGGAAATGGGGACTACACTGATAGAACAACAAAGAAATGAGGATTTCACACCCCAGCTACTGATAAGTGAGTTCTTGCCGGACAGGATGCTATCAAACTGAGTTTTCATTAAATCTTCTAGGCTCCTCCCTTTCTCTGGAGGTGATCGATTGGATCACCTTTTTAACAGCCCCAACCTGCCTTATTTCAGTGTGACTGGTGAGGGGATGTGACCGTTCGCTTCCCAGCTTACGGCTGCCTCTGCTGCTTAGCCAAAGGCCTTAGCCTAAGAACAAGGCCTCAGACTGTCACAGTGAGAGAAGGCCCTCACACAGGCAGACAGTGATTTTGATTCTTTCTTTTATACCTCTATAACTAGCTAAATGATAAACATATACCTAAATTCTTAAAGTATAGGCCTTTGCAGAGAGGCCTGAATATCTATATCCTAACAACTAGGAACTTACAGAGGGAGGCGGTGGTATTTTAGTGCGGCTGACATTTTATAGTGATGTTTGTTTATTTCACTCTGGCTTGCAGTTTTAGAGTGAAAGGAACAGAACCATTCTGACCTGACTGAACTGGGATATCATGAAAAAGCTGCTTTCAAAACTGAGTGGTCACCCGCAAGTCCTAAGGAGGATCTATTACCTGGTGGTGAGGAAGGGTGGTCAATAGTTAAGGCACTTGATTGGGATTCACAAGATCTTGGGTCAGTTCACAGCTCTGTCACAGACTGCCTGTGTGACCTTGGGCAAGTCACTTAATCTTTCTGTGCATCACTTCCCATCTGTAAAATGGAATGAAATGATATTTCCTTTATCTGTCTTGTGTGTGTCGACTGTAAGCTCTTAGTGGAAGACCATCTCTTACTTACTATTTGTGCATACAGCGCCTAGGAGAATTGATCATTATTGGGGCTCCTATGCCCTTTTGTAATACAGATAATTCATAACCACCATCCAAAGCCAACTGATGTCAGTGCAAAAATGGGTGGTAACCAGAAAAAAATAATGGAAAACAGACATTTCCACTGAAATTTTGATGACTATATTTCCTTTTCTAAGTAAAATCCTTTAGTTTTTTTTTTCAGACAAAACTCCCATCCATTTCACTGGAAGCATTGTCTGAGTGAGAACTGCAGAGATGGACCCTTTGCTCCAGAATGGAGCTATCATGTAGAATTTTCCATAGCTCTGTTTTTCTTACCAATGCTGGACTAGCATTTGTATTCTCAACCCTGCCATGACAAAACGACACTGAGGGGTTACCATTATAGGAAGTAAAATGCAGAAGGAAGAATCCATTATTACTTCTCTCTTTCTCTCTCTCTTTTTAAATCCTCTTATCTGTGACCATGCCAAAAAAAATAGGCATTCTAGAATTCTGCGATACTCTAGTAAAAACCCCACCAACCCTGATCCCAAGTTTTTATTACAAACTTGAATAAGTTTGAATAAGTGGTTCTGCGTGATTTTCATGCCAAATCAGTCAAAACGTAATGCTTCTAGCTAAGTTTCCCTTTGATATTGTGGGTGTTTTTTTGACCCTGAACTTCAAAATAAATTCAGGGGTGTGCACTGCAAACCAATGTGAAGTGACACAAATAATAATTGAAAAGGGTTGTCATAAAACCCTGCAATCAGAAACCATCGAGCCTTGCACTTTTTAGTCACTCACTGATACCATACATTAGAAACTAAAGAGCTATTAATACTCCATGAATTAATCAATGCAGTAAGGTTCCAGTTGTGATCAGGTAATTCTCTATCTGCTCATTCAAACAACCACAGAAACAACTTGTTAGTGTGTTGGGCTGATTCCTAATAACTAGTGCATGGTTGAAAATGTATTGCAAACCATAGCTCCAAAAACAGATGACGTCCATCAAATGCATTCTGAATTCTAACAATCTGGATTAAAGTCCTCCTGGTGTCACCCTTGTTTACATGTGGAAATCAGCTGTCAAAAAACAGTGCAGTCATCCTAAAATGCTTGCCATGATCAGACTTTGAAAATAAACTCCATGTATCCTTAAAAAAAATCTATTATTCTAATTTAAAATCCTAATTGATTCTCATTATGGCTAAGAGCATACAAGAAGGACTATTACCAGACTGTTTCCTCATTGAGGCACTTTTAATGCACCGTATCTGTTCATAACAAGGATGCTGACAATTCACTCTAATTGGGTTTGGCAATTTATAATTAGTGTGTTTTGTTTGAAGACCTTCTGGTGCATTCATATAATCTCTATCTTAGATTTCAAAACAAACTGAATCATAAGAAGCCTTAATTAATTGGGAAGCAGCCAGAGATTTAAAACAAACATCACCATCTCCTACAAGTCTAAAATAGCCTTTATAGATGCCGCTGCCACAAGGAAAAGAAAGCTTTCAAAATAGGAAGAGGATGTATTTTAAGAGTTAATGAAATAATACTGTGTACTCAAAGACCTTGAGCAGTTATATTTAGAAAACCAGTTTCTGTGGCTTAAGGAGTGGTTGAGTGGATACATCATTCCCAATAGCTGTGTAACACCTGTCTCTAATTTAAGGGCCAGATTGTGACTCATTTTGCTTGCCTGCACAAGGGACTAGGCGGATGTAAGGGGGATACCTAGTTATCAGCACTGCATTGACTAGCTGTGTCTTGAGTAGTAGCATGAAGCAGAGAGAAGATTTCCCAGGACCACTACATGCCCCTACCCCTTACAGGTGGGTGAAGAACAGGAAATGAATGGAGCCCAGGCTCCATTCCAATATACTGACCAGTGCAGCTGTATGCACACATTGGAGGGTATGTGCTGTGCCAGGTATAGAGATAGTACTGGGTACATCTTCCCCTTTTCAGTCTGTTCCTATGGCAGCATGACTATATGCAGGGCCTGTGGCAAAGCCACAACTGAACCCTTCTAAGAGAAGAACATGATTTTAATCAGGTACAGATATAAAGCTTCATTACTCTTTTAGCAAAATGACAGGTGCTAGGGTGAGCAAGGATGGTAAAATTCTCCATTCAGGTATGCCCTGTGAAACTCTACTAACCCTATTATGATCAGTAATTGTGGTTTATTATGAAAAAGTCCCATTGATTTCAAAGGTAAAGGATCCAAATGTTAGGCCCTCAAAGTTATTTGGTGCTATCTGATGGTGAAAGCAGAACAGCCCAATAAAGATGGATCACTGATCTCAAATACGGAAAACTGGAGTGCTGGAAAAAATGCCTCAGAATTGGAATTTTAAAGTGCATGTAAAATATCGGTGCCAAATTTCTTTTATTATGTAAAGGAATGATTTGTAGTTTGAAAATCCTGTGTTCTACTTCATGAAGTAGAAACTCCCAGATAAGTATTTTATTTATTTAGATTGTACAGCTTCAGTCTCACATTCACTTAACAAATTTTAAAATAATGATATTTGGTACAACAATGCAACTGGTAACATTAACTGAACTGCCCTATAACAACTCAGTGCCTCTCATTACTCCATTTTAGGACTCTGTGGTTCACCAAAAGGGCAGAATCAATGATAAAGAGGCGGTCTTGGCTTTTAGTAGGATAAAAAAAGTTTGGCAAAATATTTCAAGAACAAGAGATTGGATACATTATTGTGAAAGCAATATACGCGCTGCACTTCCAGGACTGGTGTTCAGCCACTGTTTTTGTATTTACCATCCATTTATTTATAAAAGTACACACTTGCTGTGTGTATCTTTATTTTACTCACAAGGTCAATGTGTTACATATGAAACAATACAGAAAACTGGTTATAAAAGTTCGAAACTACTATTGCCATTGTACGGCACTCAGTAGAACTCCTCAGCCTATCCTACTGTGTTTGTCTTGTTTGTCAGGGGTTTGGGGCAGGGAATATACTTTTATAGTGCATAGCACAGAAATGGAACTTAAAAGAAGAAATAATAATAAGCAACAGAATGTGCAATAGAAAAAGTGCAGGGAAATTGTACAGAAAGTAATAGCTAATGGAGGAAAGGAAAATCTTAATTTGTCTATAACCACTCTTTGCCATTCAAAACTTCTTTAGTCAAAGTAAACATGCTGCATCAGCAACATTTCTAATTGATGACTATACAAAAAATATATTTAGCTCATAGACTCATAGACTTTAAGGTCAGAAGGGACCATTATGGTCATCTAGTCTGACCTCTCGCATGATGCAGGACACAAAAGCTGACCCACCCACTTTCCCTTAACTCAGCTGTTGAAGTCTCCAGATCGTGATTTAAAGACTTCAAGTCGCAGAGAATCCTCCAGCTTGCGACCCCTGCCCCATGCTGCGGAGGAAGGCGAAAAACCTCCAGGGCCTCTGCCAATCTACCCTGGAGGAAAATTCCTTCCCGACCCCAAATATGGCGATCAGTAGAACCCCGAGCATACAGGCAAGATTCTCCAGCCGGACCCTCATTTTACCAGCGATGGCACGTTATTGCCTAATTGACTAAAATCACGTTATCCCATCAAACCATTCCCTCCATAAACTTATCTAGCCTAATCTTGAAGCCAGAGAGGTCTTTTGCCCCCACCGTTTCCCTCGGAAGGCTGTTCCAAAATTTCACCCCTCTGACGGTTAGAAACCTTCGTCTAATTTCAAGCCTAAACTTCCCCACGGCCAGTTTATATCCATTTGTTCTCGTGTCCACATTGGTACTGAGCTGAAATAATTCCTCTCCCTCCCTGATATTTATCCCTCTGATATATTTAAAGAGAGCAATCATATCTCCCCTCAGCCTTCTTTTGGTTAGGCTAAACAAACCGAGCTCCTCGAGTCTCCTTTCATAGGAAAGGTTTTCCATTCCTCGTATCATCCTAGTGGCCATTCTCTGTACCCGTTCCAGTTTCAGTTCATCCTTTTTAAACATAGGAGACCAGAACTGCACACAGTACTCCAAATGAGGTCTCACCAGCGCCTTGTATAACGGAAGCAGCACATCCTTGTCCCTACTAGAAATACCTCGCCTAATGCATCCCAAGATCGCATTAGCTTTTTTCACAGCCACGTCACATTGCCGACTCATAGTCATCCTGCGGTCAACCAGGACTCCGAGGTCCTTCTCCTCCTCCGTTACTTCCAACCGATGCGTCCCCAGCTTATAACTAAAATTCTTGTTAGTCATCCCTAAATGCATCACCTTACACTTCTCACTATTAAATTTCATCCTATTACTATTACTCCAATTTACAAGGTCATCCAAGTCTCCCTGCAGGATATCCCGATCCTTCTCCGAATTGGCAATACCTCCCAACTTTGTGTCATCCGCAAACTTTATCAGCCCACTCCTACATTTGGTTCCGAGGTCAGTAATGAATAGATTAAATAAAATCGGACCCAAAACCGAACCTTGAGGAACCCCACTGGTGACCTCCCTCCAACCTGACAGTTCACCTTTCAGTACTACCCGCTGCAGTCTCCCCTTTAACCAGTTCTTTATCCACCTCTGGATTTTCATATTGATCCCCATCTTTTCCAATTTAACCAATAATTCCTCATGCGGTACCGTATCAAACGCTTTACTAAAATCGAGGTATATTAGATCCACCGCATTTCCTTTATCTAGAAAGTCTGTTACTTTCTCAAAGAAGGAGATCAGGTTGGTTTGGCACGATCTCCCTTTCGTAAACCCATGTTGTAATTTGTCCCAATTGCCATTCACCTCAAGGTCCTTAACTACTTTCTCCTTCAAAATTTTTTCCAAGACCTTGCATACTACAGATGTTAAACTAACAGGCCTGTAGTTACCCGGGTCACTTTTTTTCCCCTTCTTGAAAATAGGAATCACATTAGCTATCCTCCAGTCCAATGGTACCACCCCCGAGTTTACAGATTCATTAAAAATTATCGCTAAGGGGCTTGCAATTTCTGGCGCCAGTTCCTTCAATATTCTCGGATGAAGATCATCCGGTCCGCCCGATTTAGTCCCGTTTAGCTGTTCAAGTTTGGCTTCCACCTCCGATACGGTAATGTCAACCCCCCCTCCTTTATTCCCCTCTGTCCTGCTCCCTCTATTCCTAAGCCCTTCATTAGCCTTATTAAAGACCGATGCAAAATATTCATTTAGATATTGTGCCATGCCTAGATTATCCTTAATCTCCACTCCATCTACATTCTTCAGCGGTCCCACTTCCTCTTCCTTTGTTTTTTTCCTATTTATATGGCTATAAAACCTCTTACTATTGGTTTTAATTCCCCTCGCAAGGTCCAACTCTACACGGCTTTTGGCCTTTCTCACTGCATCTCTACATGCTCTGACCTCAATAAGGTAGGTTTCCTTGCTGATCCCTCCCCTCTTCCATTCTTTGTACGCTTTCTGTTTTTTCTTAATCGCCCCTTTGAGACGCTTGCTCATCCAGCTAGGTCTAAATTTCCTGCCTACTAACCGTTTTCCCTTTCTCGGGATACAGGCCTCGGACAGCTCGTGCAACTTCAACTTGAAATAATCCCAGGCGCCATCTGCCTTTAGATCCCTAAGTATGTTAGCCCAATCCACTTCCCTAAGTAGTTGCCTTAATTTATTAAAGTTGGCCTTTTTGAAATCGTAAACCTTAGTCACAGTTTTAATTCTGTTAATCCTTCCATTTAGTTTAAACTGAATTAGCTCATGGTCACTCGAGCCAAGGTTGTCCCCTATAACCATTTCCTCAACGAGGTCCTCACTACTCACCAGCACCAAATCTAAAATGGCATCCCTCCTCGTCGGTTCAGTTACTACTTGATGAAGGAATTCATCTGCTAGCACGTCTAGGAACATCTGAGCCCTATTATTGTTACTAGCATTTGTTCCCCAATCTATATCTGGGAAGTTAAAGTCCCCCATGATTACACAGCTCTTATTAGTTTTTACTTCCCTAAAAACATTAAATAGTTCTCTGTCCGCATCCAGGCTAGATCCTGGCGGTCTATAGCACACCTCAAGCACTATCCCAGGGGAGGCTCTAGTAGTTCTTTTACCCAGTGTAATTATTGCCCAGACAGACTCTGTCTTATCCATTCCATCAGTTATTATTTCTTTACAGTTTACCTCATTGTTGACATACAATGCCACTACCCCACCTTTGCCTTTTTTCCGGTCATTCCTAAACAGCACATACCCTTCCATAACTGTACTCCAGTCATGACTACCGTTCCACCACGTTTCGGTTATTCCTACGATATCCGGTTTCATTTCTTGGACCATGAGCTCCAATTCCTCCATTTTGTTACCTAGGCTTCTCGCATTGGTGTATAAACATCTTACTGTATGCTGTTTATCCTTTCTCCCATTAGTTATGCAATTTGGTACGGACCCCGTACTGTCCATCCGCCCCCTCCTTCTTATGTCCAATCCCTTTCCCCTACCTATATCTGTGCTTATCTCTTCACCCTCCTTTTCAGTGTTGGAATCTGGCGTGGAGATTAACTGGACATCTCCCAACCGTCTCCCCCAAATTCCTAGTTTAAAGCCCTTTTGATGAGATGAGCCAGCCTCCCTCCCAGAAGTCTATTTCCTTCCCTACTCAGGTGAAGTCCATCCCGTGAGAACAGCTGTCTGTCCCCGAAAGCCTCCCAGTGGCCATACATCCCAAAGCCCTCCTTATAGCACCACTCCCTTAGCCAGCTATTTATCCTCACAATTCTGTCAGCCCTTTGCTGTCCTTCTCTAGCAACAGGCAGAATCCCACTGAAGATAATCTGAGCCTCGACTTCCTTAAGCGTCTTCCCCAGTCTGGCATAATCTCCCTTGATTCTCTCTAGCGAGAACCTAGCCTTGTCATTCGTTCCTACGTGAAGGATGATCAAGGGGTTCTTACCTGCTCCTTTTAGGATCCTTTTCAACCGCAGGTCCACATCCCGTATCTTAGCGCCAGGTAGACAGCACACCCTTCTGTTTTCTGGGTCCGCCCTGGTCACAGGCCTGTCTAACCTCCTCAGTAAGGAGTCTCCAATCACATAAACCTGCCTTTGCCTGGTGACAGTGCGATCTACTAATGTATCCCCCGTTCCCTGTAGTCGTAACTCCTGTCTGTTTCTATTTTCCCTTATAGTCCCCCTAGTGCCATCCTGTATCCTCCCCAGGCTAAGTATTGGTCCTGTCTCCATCAACTCCTCCCCTCTCTCTATTGGACTAGCCGCTCTTCTCTTCTTCCTCTGCCTCCCACCATCAGTTACCACCTGCTGCCTCCCCTCCTCGTTATCCAAACACCCAAACCTGTTCCTGAGTTCTATTTCCCCCTCACTAGCCCTCCTTTTCCTTGGCCTGCTTCTCACGGTCACATGCTTCCACTGCTCTTGTTCCCCCCCCGACATTCCCCCCTCACAGACCATAGCCCCTGGGACGCGTTTCCTGCTTCATCCAGTGAGGGATGCCAGTTATGGTTTCCTGCATCTCTGCCTGGCACCGTCTTTAAGAGGTGGTTAGAGGAGGCTGCCCTAACGTGTGTCAGCTGGCAACAGTTCCCCAGGGACCATCTATAGTTGCACTCTAGCCACACACTCTGTGTGCTCCTCCTTGCACCTGCCGTGCTTCTTTAACCAGGGGTTCTTTGGAGGGAAGCATAGGAAGCGGCTCATCCACCTATGCAGCGTGGGAGATGTGCCCACAGTGTCTGTTTAGATTGTGAGCCATATGGGCAGGCACGGTCTCTTATTCTACGTTTGTACAGTGCTAATATTGTTAAATATTGTCAGTCCTGGTTGGAACCCTTAGGCACTACTGTAATATTAGTGATAATTATAACAACAACCGGGGTAATCTGCAGTAGTGGATTTATGGCCAATGTCTGCCCCCACTTGTGCCACCTGAGGGGGGCAGGAAATCTGGGTGCATGTTTAGGGATATGCAGGAAGTAAAGAAGAACAAATGTTAACATCGCTACCTGCAAAATACAACAGGTTTATCCCCAAACAAGAAAAACATGCAGATTCTAAGGCCATCTCTGTACATGGTAGGTAT
Source organism: Emys orbicularis (assembly GCF_028017835.1). Classification (NCBI taxonomy): domain Eukaryota; kingdom Metazoa; phylum Chordata; order Testudines; family Emydidae; genus Emys; species Emys orbicularis. The sequence goes on along the minus strand of NC_088683.1, from coordinate 24,984,617 downwards.
TATTTCCCCTATTGTATCGATGAGGAAACTGGGAAACAGAACGATTAAGAGATTTTCCTGAAGCTGTACACTGACTCAGTAGTAGGAATTATTAACAGAACTCGGGATCACCTGGTTCCCATTCACATGTCAGACTACGAGATAATGCTGCCGCTCTCAAGAGAAGCATCCTGTATAGTATCAGCTGACAGGTATCAGCTGAGTGAGTCACATTCAGCTTCCTTTTAAATCACAGATTTCTTGTGACAATATCTGGCCTGTATGTAACAGGCAAGACAAAATGTCTCTGATCTAGAGCTGCTTCTTAAATAACCACATACAAAGCCAGAGTTAACTTTAGAAAGACAGTTGAAACAATTTTTTGTCATTCCACTAATGTAATTGTTTTTTGTCCACTATTATCATATCACTAGGCAGAAGCAGCGGTATCATGCCCCTGGCCTAAGGATTTTGGGAGAGGATCAGCATGATGACTCTTTGAAACTTACCTCACATAACTGACATGTGTGTTTGTGTGTGATCTTTAGTCCCTCAATCTCCTACTGCAAAATGGAAACCAGCTGCTTATCCTTTTGATATTGGCAATCGGTGCACATCAAGTTGTCTTCAGGTGTAAAAGGGCTAGAAGCTTGCATCTTTTAAAAAATGAAAACTGAGATTATTGTTTACATTTCTAGTTCCTGCCCAAATCAGGGGATCCCTCAGCTTTGTAGGGCCCAAAGTCCTACTAGGATCATATAGCCAGGGCCGCCGAGAGCGGGTTCAGGCCCCAGTGAAAAAAAATTTTCGGGCCCCCCAGCAAGGGTGGACCAGCTAAACAGGGCCAATGGGGGGGGGGGGGGGGAAGCCGGGTCCCGGGCCCCCTTCCGGACCGCCGAGCCCCGGTAATTTGTACCGGCTTCCCCCTCTCTCGTCGGTCCTGCATATAGCTTACTCAAGGCTATGAGAGTTCTATAAAAGAGTTTAAAAGATGTTTACCGCATGCCTTTTTGAAAACGATGACAATGCTGGCTATGGCAAATAAAAGGGCAAAAATGATAAAGAGCTATACTCAGCAGTATGTATTCTATTTGGTAAAACAGAACCAACCCATCTATCTGCCCAGAGAAACCTAACAAATGTTCAGTCTACGTGTAGGCACAGCATGGCAGTGCTATGTCTTTACAAAACTCCAAGAAGAATCAAATTCTAAGGTGCTGCTTTGTGGAGTAATATCATTCCACATAGCACCGTAAGCTTTCTTTTCATGCCCTTGATGATAATAATATAGTAGGAATTCTAAATAATATATACACTGGGGGGAGGTGATGGGTGAGTGGAGAGAAGCTACAAAATAAATCAATCTGTCTTTAGTCTGGAGGATTTCATTAACCTGTAAGTGTGGAAACTGTTTTTAATAAGAAGTAAAAGGACCCCAGCTGCAATCAAAGACAACCCCATTGAAGTTTATGTAGAACTGTCCCTATATGATTATCACTGTCAGGAAATCTAATGCAGCACTAGCCTCTTTCCCATGCAATGTGATACTGGCCTGAGATGGAAACTTCAAGGAATAAGTTCAGCTGGAGAGATGAACTCTGGATGAGTCATGCTGATTAACAGGCCTACAAAGAAATGCTCTTTTAAAGGTCTGTTTTGCCACTGTGTTTCTGTCAAGTTCTTGTTCAGAAACAAAAGGAATAAAGATAAAATCAAAGCCAATTTTAAGATCTCTAAAATTAGTGTTTCCTTTGTTTCTATGCAGCTTTCAGGGTACATCAAATTTAAAACCAATGTAACTTTTTATCTCAGGCAGCTGCTTAATAGGAAAAGCCACTGCCTACAGTTACCCTCCTTGCACGCACACACCCACCCTTCCTTTCTCCATGCTCACCCACCATCATTCTACCCTCCTGCCCAGTCCTGCAATTGATCTTCGTGCACTCTCCCTGCACTGGCTGTGCATACAACAGCCGAACTCCACTCATTCCCCTCTCTGGATGCACTTGCTCATCACCCAGCGACTGCAGAATGCCTCAGAACACCTCCTACAGCCCTATGCCCTGTGTGATGGCTCCAGGGCTGCATATAGATTTTCAAGGCAGTTGGCTGAGCAGGCTTCCTTTCGCTACTTCATATGCTCCCAATCTCATAATGCCATAGAACAGGTAGGTGTGGGACCAGCTCCATCAGCCTTGTCTCTTGTGATCAGGCCAGCTCCTTAAGGGTCAGGGCAACAGTCTGGGAGCCATGAGAAACTGCTACACCCCTCTAACCAATCAGTTGGGCTGGCCCTGCTCACACTGCTTCCTGAGGTCGGAGACACAACCAGCTTCAGCCAGGCCCTGTTATTGCCCAACATGACAGCAGGTGGCGCCACTTACCCAAACTGGGCTGCCTGAGTGCAACCTCCAGACACCAGCCAGTTTCCCAGCTCCCCAGGTATGCCCCCCTTCTGGAGTATAAAGTCCAAATGGTACCACCTTACACTGCACAGAGATCTGCACAAAGTAAGCTCATAAAGTTTGCCCATCCCTCAATGTGGAGAGGAAATGCAACAGTCCCTGCCCCGTGAGCTAAGATTCCCAAGCACTTCACTCCAAACTTATTGGTTTAGATAAAGCTTAAAACAAGTTTATTAATTTAGCTTAACATACTAGAAGGATAGGATTTGAATTAACAATCTCTCACCCTGAATGATGATACAAGTAGGCTTGCAGATTCTCAGGGCCATAGGTACTGACGCCGTGGGTGCTCTGGGGCTGGAGCACCCACGGGGGGAAAATGGTGGATGCGGAGCACCCATCAATAGCCTCCCTATCAGATCCCACCCACCCCCTGGCTCTTCTCACCCACCAGTGGCCCCAAGGATCAGCGCCTTTCCTGCCCCCCTCCTCGAACCTCCCGCCCACTGCGAACAGCTGTTTTGCAGCATTCAGGGAGAAGTGAGGATGCACCATGCTCCGGGGAGGGGCGGAACTGGGTGGGAGGAAGCGGGGCGGGGGTGGAATGGGGGCGGGAAGAGGTGGGGGGGGCGGAAAGAGGTAGGGTGGGGGTGGGGGTGGGGATCGAGCACTCCCTGGCAGTTTTAAAAGTTGGCGCCTGTGCTCAAGGCACAAGCTGTACTTGCTTTGCAGCTTGGGATTTGACCCCCATTCTAAGTCCTTTTCTTTTGGAGTTTCTCTTAGGTGTTCAGTTGTGGGGGAGTGAAAAACAACAGATGATGTCACTCCCTGCATTATATAGCTTTTTCAAAGGGCGGGAACCCTTTGTTTCAAAACTTGGTTCCTAGACCAGTTTGTGGAAAAATACAGGAGTCCAGAGTCATGTAATCTTGTCACATGCCCTTGCAGAGTCATAGCAGCCATTACTTACAGGCTGGCCAAAATGTTCTCAGGAAGGCTCACCAGGTGGGGGATAAGCTTCTCCTCAGGCCTATTGTTTCCCCTGATGGCCCATTACCTTGAATAGGCCCTTCCCAACCAGCTGTCTAGGCTGGAAGCATCTTGCCTAGTGGGTGTCGCCCAGTGTAACTACATTTGAAACACAGCTACATAGTCAGTATTCATAACTTCAGATACAAAAATGATACATGCATACAGATAAGATAATCATATTCAGCAAATTGTAACTTTTCCAATGACACCTTGCATGACCCATCTTGTACAAAATGCATCATAATTATGTCATAATTATATCAATCATGCATCTATGAAGAATATGAGGTGTAGTGTGACAAACTCCTATTGATTTCAGGCCTCTAGAGTGGTACCTTACTACATACATGGTAAGTCGTTCAGTTAATGTCAGTGGGACTACCTGTGAAGCAATGGCCTGCTCGATAGCCCATTGAAGTCAACGGGACCCTTTCCAATGATTTCAATGGGCTTCTGATAAGAACATAGCACTGATAAGTTCTGATAAGAACATTGCCATACTGGTTCATACTCAATGTCTGTCTAATCCAGTAGCCTGTCACTGACAGTGGCCAGTTCCACATGTTTAATAGAAGGTGAAAATAAATTCTGCAACAGGCAGTTATTGGAATATCTTGCCCCAAGGGAAGTTCCCTCCTAACTACAATGGTTAGAGTGTGGCCCATTTCCTCCTCTGGAAATGAGTTCCACGGGCTAATTGTGTATTGTCTGAAAGGGTATTTCTTTTATCTACTCTGAATCTTCCATCTTTCCAGTTAATTGAATCTATCCATGTGGAGTTTTTTTATTATGAGACAGACTGAACAGAAGTTCCCAATCTACCATCTCTAAACCAGTCATTATCTTGTATACTTTTATCACGCTTCCTCTTAGTCATCTCCTTGACAACCCCAATCTTTTCAGTCTTTTCATGTGAGTTACTAAGAGAGGATCTGCAGCATAGTTCCTACTCAGTAGAAGGCTCACAGGTGGGCTGAGGTAACAGAGGGGAAATAACTCTTCCTTTCACAATTTTTAGAATCAAATTTATTTAAAAACACTTCCGTTTGTTTGTTGGTTATGTCGACACTGCAGCTGGGAGTGAGCTTCCCAGCCCGGGGAAACAGGCAGGTGCCAGAGGGGCTTGAGCTAGTGCACTAAAAACAGCAATATGGATATTGCAGCTTAAGCAGCAGCTTAGGATCTCAAGTCCCCCCGTCCCCCAGGGTCTAAGCTTGGGTGAGTAGCCTGAGTCTCCCCTGGAGCTGCAACGTCCACATGGCTATTTTTGGTGTGCTGGCTCATTCCCAGCTGCAGCATAAGACATTCACCTAAATGCCAGGCTTTAAGATTTCTTGAGGGCAGATGAAGATAGTTCATAGAGAATACTTGATGCCAGAAAAAAAAAAAAATAGAGAGCTTCTGGACAATTGAAATGCGAATAAGTCAAATGGAGAGACAGAGGTCTGACTTTGAGAGCTACAAGAGCTTGGAGGGAATTCAATTGTTTGTATCTTTTCCACTATCATTCTATATTATTTATTTTACTGTTTAAAATATTTTTTTTAATTTCAAATAAAATATTTCCTTAATTTCTACAGGATCGGTTTTAGTATATGCCCTGCCTTTCTCTATTCCAAAAGAGATCAATTTTCTGTCTGGAAAATGCAAAAGATACCTAGCCAGCAATTTATCATTTCTGAGTTAGAGAACAAAATTTGCATGTGTGCAGATTTGCTTGTGCAAATAGTCCCATCAAAACCAATGGTACACTTCCTGAGCATGTAAAGTTACTCATATGCTTGATTGTTCTTCAGAGATTTATTTGCTCTGCAACCTTTTGTAAAGAGACATGGGGTTTAATTGTTCTTTCTTTTTTTCAGTGTAAATCTGCAGTGACTCCTTTAAAGGCAGTGGAGTCACTCTGGATTTACACTGGAGAAACAGAAAAAGATAAGCCCCATGTTCCTACCACAGGCCGGGCCAGCCCTAGGTGTTTCTCTGTTTTGCCACCCAGGTTCAAAAATGTTTTCAGCACTCCTTCCCCTCTCCCCACTGCAGAGCAGACAAGCAAAAAAAAGGCAGGTTGACAGACTGATGTGGCACCCTGAGGAGTTGGTGCCACGGCCAACTGCCCTGCACATCTACCCCTAAGGTTGGCTCTGATCCACAGGGACACATTCTGCGGTCTTTACTGAGGTCTCACTCAATAAGTAGTAGTTTTACTCTGTGAGTGTCTTTAACTGGATTATTCCCAAGGTACTACTCCATGTGGATATGGGCAGCAGAATGTGGCCCATAATATCTTTCCTTGTTGAGGAAAAAATCCTGGGAAAGCATATGAAAATAAAAGAGAACGGATTATACTTGAAATATTTTAATGTAAGTGCAGGATCACATGCTTGTTTCTATATTACTGCTATAAAACAATATCAATGATTATATCTGATTTTATATTGGTATATTTTCCATCTTGCCTAGAGTATTCCCTCAGCGCAATGTAGTTTATATGGAATGAACAAGAGCCTCAGGTTCTGTTCAACGGATGATTGCACAGAACGGCTCCCTAGTGATTCAAATGCTGTGGGTCCAATCTCATGACTGAGCAGAAAAATAACATACCCAGCCTGTAAACTTCTACTGGAGGAGTGTGTCCAGTAGCCCAGTGCTCACTGTTGCCTGATTTATTGATTTTATAGATTATTTAATAGTTCCCAATTCTGCAAATTAACACTCTGAAGTCCAACAGGTTTCAGTTCCAAGACCAGGCCCAGAATTATTAGAATTACAGTTAAATTGGAAATCTCAATGTGCACAGTTGCAAAAATCATACATAAAAAAATGTTCTGAGATTTTAACAGCTTTATTAACAAGATTAGTAAACAAACATATATTCTGATCCAAACATGAATATAACAGTAATGCAATATTAACTTAATGTCCTGTCATATGCATACTCACACAATCCTTGTCGAGACCTGGGATTAGGGAGACTTGTCCATGAGGATCCTATCCTATCTCTGGCATGCCAAACTATTCCAATGGTCAAGGTCTCGATGGTCTAGTCCTAGGGTTTGATGGCTGCTATGGATATTCATAACTGTTCGGCCTCCTTTGCCCATAACTAACGTCCTCACCCTAATAATGTTGTGGTGTCCTTATTCTAAATGTTAGTATATTAATTATCTCAAACTATTTATATATACATCAATTAGGTACTATAGTAATCCTGTGGTTAAGCATCTGCTGATGTTCCTATCCTAAAATATGCAAACTGGCATCAATTCACTTCTTGTGGTTACCAGTCAGCACTGTATGCAGAATTTTAGCAGAATTATTTATTGCAAAATTCTGTGCCATGTTGTGAGTTAGGGTCACTGTCGGTCAATTTACTGATGCTAAGGTTTAATAGGCTTAATTTATGCTAAAATGCTAAGCTAATGTCTTACAGATTTGGGCCTGTAGGCTTCTTGCATTGCTGCCTTATACCTACTTAAAAGCTAACTTTAAAGCTGTAGTTTAACCCATAGCTCCCTGTGATGATCTTCCACAAATTCCAGTTCTGCAGCATAAACAGAAGCAGAACATTATCTATCTGTCTAGGCCTTTACATTATGCTTGTTACTGTGGCATCTGAATGCCTTCTGAGCATGAAACTACTCTATTTTTTCCCATCTGTGAAAATTTGGCTTTCAGAACTTTCTAAGTTAACCAGGCAATAATACATCCCCTTTCTGAGGGAGTTTTTTAAGTACAATTAACATTTCTGATTTGCTTCACGTTAGCTCATCATCAGCACTAAGTCACAAGTATAAGAAACTAAAGGGAAAAGGTCTCCTGCCATTTCCCCCTCCTCCCCCCCGTCCTATGTAGAGAGAACAGTCAGGTGCTGCCAGGTACCAGTGGGACTGACACCCACATCCCCTCCTCCCTGGCCTTCAATAGAGGAGCCTCAAATTACAGCCAGATTCCTTTAGTCAGTAACAAGTCCCAGGTAACACCCAGCACCCTCAGTTGTCATGAACATTACCTTAGTGACTTTTCTCATTGATTAGATTTTAAAAATATATCACTAGATATCAATAATAACAGAGGGTCATGTTCCATCCCTTCTCTGAGCAGGAGGGACTGGGATTCTCCAGAATCCCAGGCGAGCAGATATGTGGGTCAGGAGGAGGGGTTTCACTTCATCAGCCCCATTGCCTTTCCCACAATCCCCTCTGTAGATGCTCCATTGGTTTCAGGCACCAAAGTGTAAAAGGGGGTAGGCTAGAGGCAGGTGGGGTTGGGGTTTGGATGATGGTTGTCTTTCACTCCATCCCTCATCCCTACCAGCCCCATATGACTTTTAGCTGGTAAGTTAATACTGATTCTTTTCCACTGCAGCATGGACCCACCTTAGCAGGGACTCCTGGAAGTAGTGGCATCAGGTATCATTCATCATCATAGCTAGGGTGACCAGATAGTAAGTGTGAAAAATTGGGACAAAGACAGTATAAATAAGACAAAGCCCCTATCTGGATGGTCTCAACAATATCTGGACGTTTGGTCACCCTAATAATGACTGCATTGCCGTCAGGGGTCTGGGTTTCTGACAGAAGTAAGGAGGCACAGGGCAGAAACTCCTGTGCTACAGCAGATACTCAGATGTCTACGTGGATCTCAGGGAGCCAGCCTGTTCCATGAAAGGGGAAGCCCTGCCCCAAGACAATCTGGCAGAAACTGTGAGTCACAGTGTTTGCAGTCCCCTAGACAGTTATAATCCACCCAGAGAAGGATTTATTACTCATTCTTTCATGGTCTTCTGGGTCACGTCATTTGCTGCCAAATGTTGTAGGGTTGTCCAGACATTGACACTGACTAATTGACGTCCCTGGTCCAAATTGCTGAGTAGAGCTGCTTGGAAAAAACGTTGTCAGAAACATTTTCAGAACATGAGTGACATCAAAATTGAAAGTCTTCACGAAATTGGGTTGATTTGCAGGAATTTTGTTTTGGAAGAAAACCCTGCGGGGGTAAGGGGGAATGTTTGACAATGTCAAAATGAAATGTTTCGATATTTCCAGAACATAATGTTTCAATTTTTCATGTTGAAGCAACTTTTCATTTTGAAATTTTTAAAATTTTGTGTTCGAAAATGAGACATTTAAAAAACTTAAATTGAAATGTTTTGATTTTTGTCAAAATGAAACGTAAATCAACCAAAAATGACATTTAAAAAAAAATTTCCATTGTGGGGAATTATGAAACTTTCAGGTTTTGTTCCAGTTCAGAACCAAGCCAAATGTTTTGAATTGAAAAATCCTTCATGGAACGGAACTTCTGCCTCTACCCAGCTTTGCTACTGAGTGGAATGCAAAATATGAGGGCTAGACCATGCCTTCATCTGCACTTGTACATGTATAATCAAATCCCTTCCAAAGCAACTAATGAGGAAGTTGCCAGGTGTGGGACTTCCCATAAAACTGCTTAGAAGCTGATGCTGTTAATTCCAGCTGGATTTAAGACTGCGCTGAGCCACATTGCCTGTTGGTGCTGATTTCACAAACAGGGTTGTTCATTAGTGATAAGGAATGCAGTACAAAGACAGATACTGATCACTGCACTGTGATAAGCCTTGAAGAGTGCAGAAGGTCACCAAAGAAATATTCTTTCATACAGTTCCTGAAACCTGTAATAAAAGCCTGCATCTATAAGAGCAATCAACTCTGGTATTCTGGCTTAAAACGGAAACCACTAAAGGGAGGAGAGCCCCATGGGGACATGGACACTAACACATCCTTTACAATATCCATGGTTGCTATGCGTTCGTAAAACAGCAAGAGCAACAGCAAATACAACAAACAATAATAATAAACCAGGCTAATAAGACACTGTTCTTGCCCAGCTTTTCTTAACAGGGTTATCTACACTAAAAAATTCTGTTTATCCCTTGTAGGAGCCCTAGTGAAAATATCCAGCTACTGCCATTGTTTTTTGTAATCTTGCTCAGAACAAGCATATCTGACATGGTGCTTAAAATTAGTGGTGACTGGCCAAAAGTGGCCGGATTATATGAAGACTGACACTGGTGTTATCCATGGTGGGGAAAAGAGCTGGCTGGAAAATGTCTAATGAAACTGATGATTTATTGATCCCAAAGTATTTTGTCTGAAACATTTTGGGTTCAACGAACTTTCAGGGAATCCCTGATTCCTGGCAGACTGCTAGGGATCCTGCAGCACCAGGGCAGACCAATAGGTCTGTTTCCAGCATGGCTCTCTGGAGCTTCACTACCAAGGTCTCCTCCTGATCACCACTGTCATGGGACCCCCATGAGAGGGGGGATCCCTAACATGGAAGATGCTTTTCAGGGTGGGTAATGCAGCCCTCACTTGTATGGCCTTTGCTGGGAAATCTCAGCAGGGATGGGGGGAGGGAGGGAGAATGATGTGGATCCTGATTGTCTTGTTCCAAAGGGCCACCAACTCTCAGCCCTCCTCCAAAATCCCAGCTCACTTAATGCTCCCATGAGGCTCTGGGATTGGGACAGTGCCATGGAGGAGGCTGATCCCATCCATGGGGGAGAGGGGAGAGGTACCCATATGGAGAGTCTCCTCTATATGAAGATTGGGTAGGGGGGGCTCTCTTGGGTCCATTGTTGTTAATAGCAGTAATCAGAATTAGTGTGAAATATTCACATAAATAAAAAGTACTGCAGTAGGCAAGTTCTTGTCTAATCCTAGCTTCGGCAGACCATCTCCAGTGTTGTGTTTCCTAAATTTTAAAGAGAAGAGCCCTAAATAGAAATGTATAAAGTAAATGAAAGGTCCTGTCTCTTGAAAAGCCTGCCCCACCATTTGTGAACACAAAGTTTGGCTCTTTATTATAGGTTACTGGAAGCATGAGAAACACTTAGCTGTATTTAAGAAAAGCCTTCAAAACATTTTGAGTCAAAAGCTGCATGTTGTGCATGTTACTGTGTTGGCAGCTTCTTAACAATACTGTAATTTTCATGGCTACAGAAAATGATATGTTAGAGTTCAGAATGGTTTGGGAGAAAATATCTATTACAGATGGTGGTTCCCTCCTCCCCCACAAGGGCTCGATATGGAATATATCAAGTGCAACCAGTAAAAAGATGGCGCTTTTGTATCTTTAAAATGTGTCTACATTTTGACAAACCACTGGCTCTGACCTACCCCAGATGGCTGCTTGCTGGATGTGACACTACGCCCCATATTCTTCATAGAGATATGCTTCTGATATTAATATGGCATAACTAAGATGTATTTTGTGCAGGATGGGTCATGTGAGATATCATTGGAAAGGTTATGATTTACTGAATATGATTATCCTGTTTGTATGCTTGTATCATTTTTGTATCTAAAGTTAGGAATATTGACTATACATCTGTACTGCAAAAGTGTTTGCACTTGGGGAATGCCCACCAGACAAAATGCAATCAGTCTGGTTGACTAAGTCTGGAAACAAGTCAACAGACCATTAGGGACAATAATAGGTCTTTGAAGATGCTAATCTCCCACCTTCCTGTGATGCTACAAACGGTCTTTGACTCAAGGCTGCTTTGATACTGCAGGGTCATATGATCATGTCACCTGGTACTGGACTCCATGATGGAATACCAGTATTTTTCCACTGGGGCGGGGGGAACCAGACTAGAAAACAAAGGGTTCCCGCCATATGTAAAACCTATTTAAGGCAGGGAAGTGAAATAATCAGGGTTTGATCTTCACTGAATCCCTGCCCAGGAAGGCTGCTGTGAACATCTAAGAAACAAAGACAAAGGGGGAAAGAAGGGCTGGAAAAGGTGTCTGGCCTGTGAAAGGAATACCTGGAGTTTTAAGCTGCAAGCAAGAGCAGTTTGTCTTCAAGAAATGCTGTAAGCTGCTTAAAACAACATTTAGGGTGAGAAATTACTGCTTGTAACCAATTCCTTTAGTATCTAAGCTTATATCATGTTTTTGTTTTATTTGCTGGGTAATCTGCTTTGATCTGTTTGCTATCCCTTATAATCACTTAAAATCTATCTTCTGTAGTTAATAAACTTGTTTTTGTTTTCTCTAAAACCAGTTTGTGGAATTCAGAACTGGGGGGCAAAAAGCTGTGCATATCTTCCTCCACATTCAGGGAGGGGGTGAATTTCATGAGCTTACGCTGCACAGTTTTCTGTGCAGCGCAAGACAGTACAATTTGGGGTTTGCACTCCAGAGGGGTATGCACTTGAGTGCCAAGCAATTCCCTAGCTGAGTCTTCCCATTCAGAGCTGATTTCAGTGTCTGTGTCTTTCTGCAGCTGGGTGTGTCCCTACCTGTGTGTGTGCTGGAGGAGGCTTGAGGGCCTGGCTCGGCAGGACATGGTAAAGGAGCCCAGGCTGGTGGAACCCCAATACATCAGGTGGCACCTCGGAGTGGGGGGGCAGTAACCTGTCACAGTGATTCACCTTCCAGGACAAGATCTCCCCCAGACCAGCTCCGTGTGGAAGAGAACAGGGCTAACGTGGTACTGTATTGGATTTTTCACCTTGAAGAAGAGCAACTAGTTCTTTTATACCCATTTTCTATATTCCGTAATCCAGCATTCAGATACTGCAGAGCAGTAGTGAAGGGCATAGAAGGACCTTAATAGACAAAGGTACCTGTTAATAATTTCTATACACAACAAGCAACCATATACTTGCCGTTTGAATGAACTTTATTTTAGATTAAGGGAAAACAGCAAACAACAACAGTAACAGTCTCCCTGAGAGAGTACAGCGTGTGTCTCCGCTGTAACAGGCCTCATCCATTCTGCATGTCAAGATGGCAAAAAGGCTATTGCTGCAGAGACAGACTCCTGGGAACTGTAAATGTTCAGTACAGATAAAGTAGTACAGCAAAGTAGTACAGCAAAGTTAGAACAGTTGCTCATGTGAATTAAGATCTAGACATATAGTCAGAGTCTAATCCAAGCACTGGCTAATTACTTGCCTAGGATCTTTGAATCGATTTGGGCCAAATAGTGCCTTGACCCTAGGAGGGGGCACAGCGGTGGTGAGGAGTGCATAAAAACCCATGTGATGGTGGCCTGTGTAAGGGCTTGGTGGAATTGCAGTCCTTAGGCATAGGGGCTACTTTGTGCCTATTATCTGTGCACACATGGCACCCCCAAAGGGGTTTGCCTAGCCAGGCACACTGGCCTATGAAGCGACATGCTTGTGCTGTGGGTAACAGTCTTCATTCCATAAAGAGGTACGGCATTAGATGCACTGCACTATGGCCCCATGTGCTCTGGGATGAATCCTGCTTCCTGCAGAAAAATACCTTTGGATGCTCCTCTTGGAAGGCACTATGGAGCCTTGCCCTCTCTGTGTCCTTCAGTTACTTACTGTGTGCAAAATGGGGCTGGGATTACTGAACTCCCTCCCTCACTGGACCTGTTTGAGAGTTAATGGGTTAATATTTGTACAGCACTTTGAAAACATAAAGTGCTAAGTATGCTGAAACTCCACTGAAGGCGATGGGTTTGCCTGGGATATGACTCAGGAGCAAGGCTTGGCTCAATAGCATGACATCTTTTTCCCTCCAGAGACACCGCCACCAAAGGGTAGAATCCAGCCTCCAAAACTGAAGAGTGGGCATGCACAGTAAACTCCCCTAATCTCAAGTATCAGGCGGTAGCCGTGTTAGTCTGTATCCACAAAAACAACGAGGAGCCTGGTGGCACCTTAAAGACTAACAGATTTATTTGGGCATAAGCTTTTGGGGGTAAAAACCCACTTCTTCAGATGCATGGAGTGAAAATTACAGATACAGGCATAAATATATACTGACACATGAAGAGAAGGGAGTTACCTTACAAGCGGAGAACCAGTGATGACAGGGCCAATTCAGTCAGGGTGGACGTGGTCCACTCCCAATAATCCAATAATTGATGAGCAGGTGTCAATACCAAGAGAGGGAAAATTGCTTTTGTAGTGAGCCAGCCACCCCCGGTCCCTATTCAAGCCCAAATTAATGGTGTTAAATTTGCAAATGAATTGTAGCTCTGCAGTTTCTCTTTGAAGTCTGTTTTTGAAGTTTTATGTTGCAGGATGGCTACTTTTAAATCTGTTATTGAATGTCCAGGGAGATTGAAGTGTTCTCCTACTGGCTTTTGTATGTTACTATTCCTGGTGTCTGATTTGTGTCCATTTATTCTTTTACGTAGAGACTGTCCGGTTTGGCCAATGTACATGGCAGAGGGGCATTGCTGGCACATGATGGCATATATCACATTAGTAGATGTGCAGGTGAATGAGCCCCTGATGGTGTGGCTCATGTGGTTGGGTCCTCTGATGGTGTCACTAAAGTAGATATGGGGACAGAGTAGGCAACGGGGTTTGTTACAGGGATTGGTTCCTGGGTTAGAGTTTCTGTGGTATGGTGTGTAGTTGCTGGTGAATATTTGTTTCAGGTTGTGGGGCTGTCTGTAAGCAAGGACTGGCCTGCCTCCCAAGGTCTGTGAGAGTGAGGGATTGTTTTCCAGGATAGGTTGTAGATCACTGATGTTGTGCTGGAGAGGTTTTAGCTGGGGACTGTACGTGATGGCCAGTGGTGTTCTGTTATTTTCCTTGCTGGGCCTGTCCTATAGTAGGTGACTTCTGAGTACCCGTCTCGCTCTCTCAATCTGTTTCCTCACTTCCCCAGGTGGGTATTGTAGTTTTATAAGGTGTACTTTTAAGAATGCTTGATAGAGATCTTGTAGGTTTGTCTCTGTCTGATGGATTGGAGCAAATTCGGTTGTATCTTAGGGCTTGGCTGTAGACAATGGATCATGTGATGTGTCCTGGATGGAAGCTGGAGGCTTCCAGGTAATACAGGAGCTGGGAGAAAAAGCCCATACTGAACCTCAAAAATTGGAACTGCTGCTTGGTTTCACCGTAGCAGCCCAGAAATGTTCATGAGGATACGTGTATTTTAAAGGGGCACCGAGCTGGCAGGCTTTACTCATCACTGCTCAGTTGATTTCTGTGCTTTGAGTGCACTGTATTATGTAACATAAAAGTCTCTGAGGAAATGGAGGAACTAACAAGAGGAATCCATTACTGTGGAGGCTGGAAAATCTCATCTGGGATTTGTCTGTGACGTTCACAGGTAGAGCAGGCGAGAGAGATATTTCCTAATAAACTCCTCCTCCAAGAGCGAGAGTGAGAACTGATGTTTTTGCTTAGCTCACATTTTTCAGACATGACAGTTCTTGACTAATTCCAGATGGGAGCTTTTAGTTTCTTCCCTAGAATGGACTCTGGAGTGGCAAGTTTCTCTATCGTCGGCACATGTTTCAGAATTTGATATGAGATCTTTAAGTGAAAATATGTATAAAACTTGTTTGGTCCTAAAAATATTTTTGCAATTATCTCCAGAGTTACCAGATGTTCCAGTTCTTCAGAGACTCCTAATTTGGATAGGACACCAGCAAAAATTCATGCTCAAATCAACAAGATGCTGATGTGCAAGGAGACATAGTGCAGACACCTTACATGCACCCTGGTGACACGGACAGCCCCAGCTGACTCCCTAATACCAACACCATCCCCTGTCATTTGAACTCATACTTCAGCCAGCTGTGGACCAAATACACACTCTGGTTTCGTTTGGATTCTTTACAGCAAGGTTTGTGATTTTTTTGACTCAGTTAACTGAGCAGTCCAATACAGCTCAATTTATAAGGTAAATTGTATTAGCAGGAGTATGTGATGCCCATAATTGTAGGTTTCAGAGTAGCAGCCGTGTTAGTCTGTATCCGCAAAAAGAACAGGAGTACTTGTGGCACCGTAGAGACTAACAAATTTATTAGAGCATAAGCTTTCGTGGGCTAAGTGGGTTGTAGCCCACGAAAGCTTATGCTCTAATAAATTTGTTAGTCTCTAAGGTACCATAATTGTAGTGCCCCAACCCATATTTCTAACAATCAGTGAGGAACTAGTAAAAATTTCACGAGAACTGCTTGTCTAACCTTTTTCTCCTCCACTCCCGGTGTCCATTTTCAATCCCATGGATGTCAGATGGGAGGTGGGGTGCTAGATAAATGGTCTGAGTTCAGCCCTGAATGGAAACATGCTATCAACCCAGCTGGTATTAGTAACTGAATAGGGTCATAAGCCAAAAATCCTTCCTGTCCATATATTAATAACAATAAACATGATGGCAGAAACTTACCAGGCTCTGGCTCCAACAGTGCTTCCTGTTCTATTGGTTCCACTGTGTGCTGCTACCTCAGGTCATCCCAAATAGCTTCTCCAAATATGGACCTAGGGTGTGCTGCAGCTGCTCTGAAGGCCCAGCCTCCCTGGTTACTGGCCTCAGCACCAGGGTCACTTCTTGCCCTTCATCCATCAAATGACTCTCCTCTCGCGCTAGGGAGTTATAAAGATTCTGACCCTGCTCAGCTGATTGTCATTCACCTGTGTGGGCTCAGGGTTTGCTACAGTTCCCAGCATCCAATCGAGTTCCTCATCAAAGAGACAGGAAGAGAGGGAGATCCCAGAGGTGCCATTAGCATCCTTCACTTTGCAGTCTTGAGCCCCTTAATTCACTCTCTGCACTGATCCCCCAAACCACCAGCTGCTCTGATATAATCTGGACATTGTGGTCAGTTTTTTCAAAAGTGACCTGTGAGTGTCTCAAGTTGGGCCCCTAAACATTGAGGCCCATCAAAATCAGAGGCCACTTCTCAAAATGTTATCCTTTAAAAGTAGTAAACCTGTTTGCCTTTTCTTTGCTTTCCTTTTCCTTTCCATTCAGTGTCACTTTGTTGGGTCTGTACAAGCCGTCATAACCACATGACTTCCAGCACAGAATAAAATGACTTTACATGGCAACATGCCTCTAGTGCAGCATTAACATCTCAGCAGTAGGCAGAGTGAGATTAATGTTACAATTAGCCAGTGGATGTTGTGATATCTTCACCTCCAGGATTCAGTACACTTGTGACTCTGTCTGGGCTCAGCTGGGTGTTTTGTTGCCATAGACCAGCACTAGCTCCAAACTGCAAACCTCCTAGTTCAGGCATTAGCTGGGTCCTTTTTGAAGTAGGAGCTTTGCAGCTCTGGGAGCTAGTGCGGTGAGATTTTCTATTTGTATAAACAGAGCCTTTCTGAGTAGAAATAATAATGTTGTCAGCAGGTAAATATCAAACTGTATTGGCAAAGACTATTTTATGGGGTCACTGGAAAAAAATCTAATAAACTTAAATTCAGTGGGCACTCACATGTTCAAATAAATAAAATAAAATAAATAGAACCCCAGGGTGGAAAGTACTGGAGCCTGCTCCTGTGAGGACAATGCACCTCCAACATGGTGTTGAGTTCCCTCAAATCCTATTGAGTATCTAAGTGGAATTAAAGGTGTTCAGATCATGCAGTGTCTGGGTCTTTGATGAAGTGTGGTGTGAAAACCACTGTTCTCTGCTGGATGTGTTGTTAAAGATATTCACACATTTAAGCCTGTTGCCCCCAGAGTATGTTGTGTCTACTACATGCAGGCTGACATAGGGTTCATCTACACAGCAAGCAGAAACCTGCGGCATCAAGTCTCAGAGCCTGGGTCTGCAGATTTGGGCTCGCAGGGCTTGTGCTACGGCATGAAAATTAGCAGAATAAACATTCAGGCTTGGACTGGAGATCAGGCTCTGAAGCCTAGGAAAGGGGGAGGGCTTCACAGCCTGCGCTTGAATCTCTACACAGCTGTTTTTTAGTGCCATACCACTAGCCCAAATCTGGGTCTGTAGATCCAGGCTCTGAGACTTGCTGCTGCTTGCTTGCTTGCCACATAGACGTAAGCAAAGAGAAAATACATACAACTAACTAGAACTGTGTCCAGAATGGCAATTCCATTTCGTGGAGGATTTTGAGATTTCAACGTTGGTTTTGGTTCAGATTTGGAACAAAATTCTGAAAAAAAGTTGCTTTGAGGTTAATGTCCAAATGTTTTGTTCCTATTATAACTTTTTATTATATTGTCATATAATACAAAATATAATTTTTCAAAACAGTCATTTCAAAAGGAAAAATTGTTAGAACTCCCCCCCCCCTTTTTTTTTAATCTCTGAAACAAAATTTTGATGAAATTGACACAATTTTGTGAAGTGTTTCAATTTTGGAGGAACTGCATTTTCCAATGGAAAATGGTTCTGATGCAGATTTTTTGACCAGCTCTGATACTAACCCCTAAATAAGGGCTTGATCCTGAGAGTCGTGTGCACACACAACACCCATTGAATTCATTGACACCAGGGCTGAGTTAGGCACATCACAATGCAGCCCCCCCTGCATGGCTCTGCCCATGGCCATTTGCTGTGGTCCTATCCTCTACGTGGAGTAAAAGTGGTAGGAGATCTTAACAGACTGTGGCATGGGGCCTGTTAACACCCTGCCCAAGAATGGCAGCAGCATTTTCTCCCCTTAGGAATAGCAAGGGTGGCAGCTGGGGTCCCCCCTGGAGAGGTAGTGGTGACAGTGGTGGTGGTGGTGAAGGGGCACAGTGCTTACCCCAGCTGCTGGGGTGTATCTGCTTTTGTGGGTGAGCTAAGCCTGTTCACTCTCCTCCTCCCGCTGCACATACAGGCCTCTGCATAAAGATGTACAATTTTAACAGTCAGAGTAATTAACCATTGGAACAATTTATCAAGGATCGTAATAGTAGTCACCATCACTGACAATTTTTAAATCAAGGTTGGATGTTTTTCTCAAAGATCTGCTCTCGGAATTATTTTGGGGAAGTTCTGTGGCCTGTGTTATGCAGGAGGTCAGACTAGATGATCACCATGGTCCCTTCTGGCCTTGGAATCTATGAATCTATTCTGGGGTGATGTTGGCAGGGCCCTCCAGAGCAGTGGGTTTTGGAGTTACACTAACCTGACAGGTAGGGGGCCGATTACCTTTCTCTAAGCTGCGGTTTCATGCTGTCTTCAGACTGAGGCAGTCATCACTGTATCGGTTACACTCAGGTCACATGTCCAAGCTTTCCGTTGCAACTTACTTAAAAAAATTGAAAGCTGTAATCACATGACTCTAGGACAGTGGTGGACAACTTGTGGCTTGTCAGGGTAATCCGCTAGCAGGCTATGAGACAGTTTGTTTACATTGACCGTCCGCAGGCATGGCTGCCCGCAGTTCCCAGTGGCTGCAGTTCACCGTTCCCAGCCAATGGAAGCTGCAGGAAGCAGTGTGGGCCACAGGGACGTGCTGGCCGCTGAGTCCCGCAGCTCCAATTGGCTGGGAATGGCGAACCGCGGCCACTGGGAGGCGCAGGCAGCCGTGCCTGCGGACGGTCAATGTAAACAAACTGTCTCGTGGTCCACCAGCGGATTACCCTGACGGGCCGCGTGCAGCCCACAGGCCACAGATTGCCCACCACTGCTCTAGGAGATGAGGTCTAGCACAAGCCTATAACATCTATGACTCAGTCTGGCCCTCATAGAAGTCCTGCATGCAAAAAGCTTATAAGACCAAGATCATAGCCTCATGTTTAGTTGATATGATAATATGCCATGAGCTGAATTTTGCTCTGTGACACAGTGGAACTTCACTAAAATCAACAAAGTTACAGTAAGTCCAAAGCCAGAATTAATCCTGTGTTTTGAGAGAAAATGGTTCTGAGTTCTAGCCCTGTCCCACATTTGTTTGTTCCAGCCCTTTCCACATTTGTTTGTTCCAGCCCTTTCCGCATTTGTTTGTTCTAGCCCTTTCCGCATTTGTTTTAGCTTGTTTCTGTGGTGTTTGTTGTTTGACTGGAAGGAACAATTGCATTTGTTTTTCTAAATGTTAGAACATTAGAACAGCCATACTGGGTCAGACCAAAGGTCCATCCAGCCCAGTCTGTCTACCAACAGTGGCCAATGCCAGGTGCCCCAGAGGGAGTGTACCAACAGGCAATGATCAAGTGATCTCTCTCCTGCCATCCATCTCCACCGTCTAACAAACAGAGGCTAGGGACACCATTCCTTACCCATGTTTAGTTATATGGATACACCCAGACTAAACAATCAGACATAAAAGTGAAACACTATTATAGATTAATGTCATTCCTGATATAGTGTAAAATAAAACAATATGCTTTAAAATGTGTATTCCATTATTTCCAATATCTTATCTATGTTATAGAAGGGAAATAAGAAAAGAGGAAAAAGGAGAGGAGGAAAGGGAATGGGAAAAGGACAAAGTAACATATATAATTTAATATAGTATCCAAGTAACAGCAAATTCTGATAGGTCCAATGTGTGTCTGTGTGTATAAACTTGTAATATAATTTATTATATGTATAAGTAATACATAGAAAACATCAGCTTTAAGCAGGACTACAAGATGTAAGTATAATAGTAACATAAAAGCGAGCAACCAACGTATTGGATTGTTACCCAGAAAAATGGATTTTTGGGACACCGCTCCAATAACCTGCCTCTCGCCCCCTTAGTCTGTTCTTCCTGAGGTAAAAGTTTCCAGGGTTGTTAAGGAAACACTAAAGGACACAGATAAAACCTTCCGATAAAGTGATTGACACAGGCAGTATTCTTTCCAAAACAAAGGATCTTTTTATGAAAGTAACTAATAATCCCTACTACAATATGATCAAAAAATCCTAAACAAGACACAAAATCCCTGAGACTCCAATCCCTTACTGCAAGTTAAAGAGGGTTCAAACTACAATAGCATATAGTTTAAATGATTCTAAGCGATGTGATTTGTTACTGGATCGTCATACACACTATGCGCATGTTGAAAAAAATACCCCCGGGCAGTGTTATGCCATCATTTTAAAGCAGAACATCCCATTGACTTGAAATCAATAGGGAGCTCCGCTCAAAACTTGATGGCATAATATGTCTCCCATCTAAGTACAATTGATGTATCTTGTACACAGATTAAATATCTCCTTGCTAATAGAAGAAAATATTTCTAAGAAAAGTGAGACACTGTGGTTCCCTTTATAAAGTGCAATATTCTGCATACCTAATAGGAATTAACATGATAGGATGAAGCCAAATATTAACTCATAAGGAAAGCTTATAGTATGTGAAGTTAGCAGTAGATGTCTCCCAATTTTATCTATCCTCAATTAGTCTAATATTCTGTCACAGACCAGTGGCCAGTATCTCCGACAATGGAGGAAGGTACAGGAGACCCTGTGGTAGGCAGTGACGGGGTAACCTACCTAACCCCCAACAGTAAGAGGTTGGCTTACACCTGATACATGAAGGTTTTCACATATGAAGATATTATAACCTCCTGAACATTCATGATACCCCCAAGGATACAGCAATTTGAATGCTAGGGTGAGTCGTTAGGCCTCCTATACCTCAGATACATGTATCATCTCTAGTGTACTGTCCTTATAACTTTACATACAGTGGGGTTGCATGAGGCATCAGGGAGGCTTGAGTTCAGCCTCGTATGTGCATCAGCAAGCAGGTGCCACCCCGTGTGATAAGGCCCTAGAACCAGGCACACATGATTCAACTGATCCTCACAGCAGACGTGGTGTTCCAGCTCTTGTTCTTGTTTAATCTGCTTAGTTGTGTTAGTGGTGATTCTTCACGAGTGTCTCAATTCTTGGGACTATGGCATATTTACAAAGAGTAACCCAGCCCCAGTGGTGACAGAGAGAACTTGACTGCCTCGGTGCACCTTATACATGCATAATTGAAATTAACTTGACATAAAAATAGGTAAAAAAAGAATTATGAAAACCCATTATCTTCTCAGTGCAAGGCACAAAGGGTTGAATTCTGGATTGCTGTGCAAAGCCTGAATAATATTCCTTGTGCATGGAACTGATGGGGATGATGGATTCTTCCACCCCCCAGGGTGTGAATTGTTAGTCCAGCCAAAACTACATACTCTCCAAAACAGGGCCGGCTCCAGGCACCAGGCAACCAAGCTGGTGCTTGGGGCGGCACCTGGAGGGGGGCGGCGCGGCGCTCGGGCCGCCGGGGAGAGCGGGGCCACAGCCGGGCTCGCCGCCCTCCCCCCGGCGCTCTGGCCGCCCTCCCCCCCGCGCCCTCCCCCCGGGTGCCGTAATATTCACGTTTTCTTTCTAATGGACTCTGGACTGTGCCAAGGATAAGAGGCTTTTGTGATATTCATTATCTCCACCTCAAAATCCATTTGATTCATGTGCAGGCTCTTCCTGCAGCAACTGCATCTCCCTTCTTTTCAGCCATTATGGCCGGGGCAATATTTACAGAAGGCTTGTCAGCAATGGTATCCTACAAATGGCTTTAGGATATGTAATGTAAGTGATTTGAATGTCAAGGGGTTTATTTTCCTCTCCCTGGGCACATGCAATCTTTATTGACATTAATAAGAGTTATATGTCCCTATGGACAGGAGAATAGACTGCAGAGTATTTAATCCAATTTAGTAGATAAAGAATTTATTTTTACAGAAGAGTGGCTGATTCAGAGGTCTAGAGGGAATGTGACCTTTGGAGACTCTATATTTGAGACTTGACATCAATTATTTGCTCCTAGGCTAGGAGCAATGTAGAAAAACTGTGTGTAATCTCAGAGGATGAAAATGTTCTTTGTGTCTTTCTCTAGTGACCTCTTTGGCCCTGATCCAGCAATGCACTTAAGCACATGTAGTTCCACTGATTACAGTGGGATTGCTCACATGCTTAAACACATGCGCAAGTGTTTCCCTGAAGTGGAGCCTGTGTGTACAGTGGTGGCAGGTTATTCAGCAGGGAATATTCCATCCTGTGAGATACAGTACTGCATAATTATGTGCATCACAGGGTAGATTACTTCTTTCTCAGAAGCATCTTTCAACTGGCAAGTGTCAGAGACAGGATGGATTGCTAGACTGTTCTACTATAGTGATTGCTTGGTAGGACCAGAAGGGGGCTGATCCTGGCGTTCTGATGTGGGAGGACAGTTGATGTAATGCAAAGTGAATGGGAGTGGAGGAAGATGAGGGAAGTAAAAAAAAACCCCAAAGATTGGAGAGATGAAAGGATAAGGGCTAGGAGAAACCTATGTAAAATAAAAATCAATGAATAAATATGTCTTTTGTGTTATTAAATGGTCCCTTACCACTGTTCAGTGGTCACAAAATCATGTGCATAGAAATTTCACATGTACCTTTATGTTTCCTAAAAGGCAAAAGTGGTCAAGTTTGTATATCATTATTTTTAATCATATGGTTAAAGATACTTTTAATCAGTGTCAGACATAAAAAGTACAATCTTGGCCACTGTTTCTTTAGTCTCTTTGGTAAAAGACTATATCCCCCCCTCCTATCTAGCTTGAAGGTTAATGTACAGTTTTGCATCTTCATATCCATAATTTAGCAAAGGGATGCAGCATACAGTACATCAACTTTATTTACTTCATACACTGATATAAAAACAGCACAAAATGCAAACTGTACAATGCATGGTCTCAGTAATCCTTTACAAAGACTTTGACCTGGATTTCCAGTTTCATTCAGCAAGTAAAAGTGATGTAAAAGTACATTTCTGACTCAAAAGATTTCAAAACCTTGGACACTGACTTACAAACAAGGTGGGGTGGGTCATATGGGTGCCCGTTCAACATCACAGTGGCTTTTATAAGATCACAAGGGTGGTGCCCACTTCAGGCTCTGCTTCAGCAGAGGTTCACTGTGGATTGTGAGTCTCCTACACCTGCTGAAACCCTACTAGAGGAGACCATGGGTGCTTAGTCTTGACCTATCTCTGCTTCCATTGAATGCTCCCAATGGTAAAATTGCCACATTCCTGGGTGCGTTTGAAAATCCTAACCTATGGTTTGTAAATATGTGAACACAAACAAGAAATCACTGTGTATTGTATTTCATCTGAAAGGTACAATGAAAGGCTATTTCTATCCTGGTAGAGTAAAATAGCACTTTCTTTTTTATTCCTTTTGTTTTGCAGTTCTATTTTTCACTGTACTTGTAACACAAACATGATTGAAAAGCAAACTCATACCACAGTTGGGTGTAAAAAAAAGTCTCCATCTAATAACATTTGCAGTGCGGTTGTAGCGGTCTGGGTCCCAGGATATGAGAGAAACAAGGTGAGTGACGTAATCTTTTTCGTTGGATCAACTTCTGTGGGTGACAGAGATAAGCTTTTGACTACACAGAGCTATTCTTTAAAGCTATATAACTTGAAGGCTCATCCCTTTAACCATAAAAGTTGGTCCAATAAAATATATTACCTCACCCACCTTGTGTCTGTCCAATAATAACAGTAATAATAAACTAAGCAAAAGTGCAATCCTGATTTACTCTCCCATTTAGTTGTGAGAAGGGCAAAGGGAGAGGGCGATGTGAAAGAATATATATGTTAGAGCTAGTGACTATTACCACTTCTTTTCTTTAGATTCTTTCAGCTTGTTGATTTTCAAATACAAATGAAAATACAAATGAATAGTCTGTAAGGAGCAAACTAATCAGCAAAATAATCTTTTTTTGGTCTGAATTTCAATGGTAAACAGGTCTTGCTACTACTGGGTAACAGAAGTAGCGTGATTTAGTGACTAGGACACTAGCCTGCCAATCAGTAGACCTGGCTTCTATCCTCAACTCTGCCACAGGCCTGCTCTTTGACCTTGACCTAATCACTTCATCTGTCTGTGCACAGTTTTGCAAAATAGTGTGTAATGAAAAGAAATGATTGTGTATATATATATATATACACAATCATTTCTTTTATATATTTATATATATATATTTATAATATATATACATATATATATATATATATATATATATATATATATATATATATATATATATATGTAAAGGAAGTTTTTCTTATGTATGCATCTCTGCTGATACAGTATTCCAGAACTTAGCTGAAACAGCTTCAGGGTTGTGTAAACCATGAAACCTGGTCTGTGTAAATAGCAGGATGAAGCAAAGTGTCATGAGGACTTCAGAAAAGCAGACTTTGACTCCCTCAGCGAACTGATGGGCAGGATCCCCTGGGAGAATAACATGAGGGGGAAAGGAGTCCAGGAGAGCTGGCTGTATTTTAAAGAATCCTTATTGTGGTTGCAGGAACAAACCATCCTGATATGTAGAAAGAATAGTAAATATGGCAGGGGACCAGCTTGGCTTAACAGTGAAATCCTTGCTGATCTTAAATTCAAAAAAGAAGCTTACAAGAAGTGGAAGATTGGACAAATGACCAGGGAGGAGTGTAAAAATATTGTTCAGGCATGCAGGAGTGAAATCAGGAAGGCCAAATTACACTTGGAGTTGCAGCTAGCAAGGGATGTTAAGAGTAACAAGAAGGGTTTCTACAGGTATGTTAGCAACAAGAAGAAGGTCACGGATGGACTATAAGGTGGATAGAAAGCTGGCTAGATCATCGGGCTCAACGAGTAGTGATCAATGGCTCCATGTCTAGTTGGCAGCTGGTATCAAGTGGAGTGCCCCAAGGGTCGGTCCTGGGGCCAGTTTTGTTCAATATCTTCATTAATGATCTGGAGGATGGCGTGGATTGCACCCTCAGCAAGTTTGCAGATGACACTAAACTGGGAGGAGTGGTAGATACACTGGAGGGTAGGGATAAGATACAGAAGGACCTAGACAAATTAGAGGATTGGGCCAAAAGGAATCTGATGAGGTTCAACAGGGACAAGTGCAGAGTCCTGCACTTAGGAAGGAAGAATCCCACGCACTGCTACAGACTAGGGACTGAGTGGCTAGGCAGCAGTTCTGCAGAAAAGGACCTAGGAGTTACGGTGGACGAGAAGCTGGATATGAGTCAACAGTGTGCCCTTGTTGCCAAAGAAGGCTAACAGCATTTTGGGCTGTATAAGTAGGGGCATTGCCAGCAGATTGAGGGACGTGATCATTCCCCTCTATTCAGCATTGGTGAGGCCTCATCTGGAGTACTGTGTCCAGTTTTGGGCCCCACACTACAAGGAGGATGTGGAAAAATTGGAAAGAGTCCAGCGGAGGGCAACAAAAATGATTAGGGGGCTGGAGCACATGATTTATGATGAGAGGCTGAGGGAACTGGGATTACTTAGTCTGCAGAAGAGAAGAATGAGGGGGGATTTGATAGCTGCTTCAACTACGTGAAAGGGGGTTCCAAAGAGGATGGATATAGACTATTCTCAGTGGTACCAGATGACTAGAACAAGGAGTAATGGTCTCAAGTTGCAGTGGGGGAGGTTTAGGTTGGATATTAGGAAAAACTTTTTCACTAAGAGGGTGGTGAAGCACTGGAATGGGTTACCTAGGGAAGTGGTGGAATCTCCTTAAAAATCTCTAAGGAAGGTCAGGCTTGACAAAGCCCTGGGTGGGATCATTTAGTTGGGGATTAGGTCCTGCTTTGAGCAGGGGGTTGGATTAGATGACCTCCTGAGGTCCCTTCCAACCCTGATATTCTATGAAGGAACTGTTAACTTCAGGTGCTCCCCAAGACAAACTGACCAGCAAAAACCCAAGGCCATAAAAATAGACCAGTTCTAGCAACTTGAGGGAGCCAGTAGGATTAACAGTGGCGAATAAATGATAAAAGTAAATAGATAAAAGTAAGTTTAAGTAGGTTAAACAAAATGCATTACTTAGGTTAGTTATTATGATTTATGCATAAAATGTTTATTCAGGGGTTTAGAAGGGATAGGTACGCAGATGAGGTAACTCAGTCTGCATAGAACAGAAGAGAAAAGATAGGTCATTGACAATAGGAAAGTGGATAAAACATAGGGGAAGAACATAGCAGAGACCAAAGATTTGGAAACAGTTGCCCTGTTCCCAAGAGAGGTAACTTGATCAATTTATTTTATTGGCTTATCTGTTTTTCCATGCATGTGTAACTGATAGGTGGTAAAGTAGTGTCTTAAAACATACAAAATAAAGGCTACAAGTCTAAATTGGCATGGATCTCGTTTGTCACCCAACAAGACATAATATTTTTATTTGTAAAGTGCTTTGAGATCCATGGATGAAAGGTTCTATATAAGATGTAAGTGGTGGCATTAAAGTATAAGGTTTTCTTTTTTCCCCTTGAAGTCAGTGTGATCAAGATCAGTCCCTTGTATAATAACTTACTGAAGTCAGACAATGGATGGCAATTCAGATTGGAATGATTTCTTGAAAATAACAGTACCTTGATGGAGGATTTAATGGTAAATATAATCTCTATTACAATTCTGTTGTATCCATTCTCATGCACAGTAATTTGGGAGAGTATCTACTCAGCAATGTTTAGCCACTGTGTGCATGTATGTGCATACAAAATATATAAATTATATTATGATATTGCTTGAATGGCATTGTATATTATTGGACTGGGAGCTTGAACTGTGTGTCTAGAAGGAATTATGTCTAATCCATTTTTATTTATTGTTCCATTACAGACACTGGTAGCAGCACAGAACTGATACTGAAGTTTATCCATGAAGTTATGCCATATATTTTAAAAGGAGAAAAATGGTGTCAACATGCCCCCATGTGGTTGTAGACTCCTATACACAGTACCAGAGATGAGACTACTGTTTGCTCACTATTCGGGAGAGATTTAGAGGAAAATCAATCAGTTCAGCATCAAATCCAAATAAAGTACATGGAGATTTAGTGGTTTTTCTTTAAATAATCCTGCTGTCCAGTTACACTGCAAAATGAAATGAATGTACGGAAGTGCTTTCCCCAAAAATCTTACTATCTCAAGTGGATTATGAAAATGTTTAATGGTCATTTATTTTCATTGAGGCTTGAGACAATCTGAAAGGGATCCCTGGGGGTTTTCCTTGCTTTGCTGATATAATTGCTGCTGTTCTAACTTAGAATTTTAAGTGCACTTTTTTTAAATCAGGATTTCTGGAAAAAAACCCAACAGTTCTACAGATAGACGTCAGAACCATGATGTGACACTCTGTAAATTTTGATAGGTACAATTTGACATGGCTATTACTCACGTTTGCTGGCTCTGCGTGCTGGTTCAAGAAGTGTTATGTATTACAAAGTAATCAATTATATTAATTATGGGGTTTTTTTAAAGAAAAAAAAGCAATTGAGAAATCAGGAATTAGAAGTTCATTTTTAGTAATCTGCTCTCTATTCCTAAATAAATCAATATTCAGAGATAGATGTATAATCTCTAGGCCTGAAAGTGTTCCCAACACTTTCAATCTCTCTTTGCTGTGAATGTTGACTTCAAAGGGAGTGGATGGCTCTCAGTAACTCACAGGACTGGGCCCATAATGATTTTCTTCTTGTGGTGATTTTAAGCAAGTTGATGAGTTTGCTTAGTTGGCAGAATTAGATCATTTTGCAGTGAAGGGCTGTATTCGGTGAGAGACTTTCTTCTGACAAAGTTTGCAAATATTTGTGAAAAGATCAGGTTTTGCATGCAAATATTCCTGCGGGAAAAACTGGTCATTTTACAGGCATAGCCTTGGTTCTGGGTACAATAGATACTGCCTTTCTGATAGCTGAGATCAGAAGAAGTTCTTAAAAGTCATTAGATTTGCACTTTTGGGAGCATTAGAATATTTTTGGTGTTGGGCCCGCAATGCTGGAGCTCATTCCTGTTGTTGGCTTCCAAGATCTCAAGTTTAAGAACAAAGAAATTGCCATTCTGCATCAGAGCAATGGGTCTTGAAGCCTAGAATCCTGTCTCTGAGAGTGGCCAACTCCAGATGCTTCAGAGGATGCAGCATAAAACCCCATAGTGTGCAATTTACATTTGTTGAACTTCAGGGCACAGTATAAGGTCCATTCATTTGCTCATTCTCTTGCTCGAAATGGTGTGAACGATATCATAAATAACGCATGGGTTTTTCAATTATTAGAAATGGTTTAAAAAAGGTTTTGCCTTGCATTATACCATCATGGCATCCAGAAATTAATTTTGATGATGCCACTCTTGACAGGGTTCATTTTAAACGTGATTTGTTGATTTAAAGTCATCCCAAGGCCTTGGCATTGAATACACATTACTGAAAATACAAATAATGAATAAGTCAATTAAAGGGCTGCAATTCAGAAGTTAATAGAAACACAGATATTAGGGATGGCAGACCCTACTGTATTTGGTCATCTTGTGTAATGCAGGACTGTCCACTACACTCCATTTTCTAGTGTTTTGTTTAATTTAGTTTTAAAAGACCCAAGTGAGAGACTATACGAGGTCTAATGGGTGTTACTGTCAAAAGGATTTTCCTGAAACTAGGACTAAAATTTTCCTTTCTTAATTTTATTCCACTAATCCTACATTTAAATCCTCTCCCTCTTTCGTGTTTGCCCCTTCATATATTTATTTATTTATATGTTTATTTATGTATATGTTTATTTATATGTTCTCTATACCCCTTAACTTTCTGCACAAATATAGATCTTTCAGTCATCCAAGATGGCAGCTATCACACTATGACCAGAGATAATTGGTTTCAGAACCCTAAACTCATGTTTTAGCAGCTACAAAGAAAGATTTGCAGTTTATCCTTAAGGGATGTACTGTAAGGTATATCTCTAATTCTGCTCTACCGCATATCAATAATTTTTCCAATATTACATTTTTTCAAATACAGTATATAGCTCTTGTATGAATTATGTATGTATTTATACATATATATATTCCGTAAACTTTTTGACACAAATAATAATATTGAGAAATCTGATTTGCATTGCTGTGCCACAAGCCAACTAAATACAACAATCTAAAATTCCATTGGGGCATGTTATTCTATATTTGCATAAAAATTGTTGAATTAATGCAACATAATTTTGAACCATCAATGTAACTTGAAAACACAAGAAAACTGAACTGAAATGATTGGATAATATTCAGAGATATGTTTTTTAATATTAAGGTTTTCTTAAACCTTAAAAAAAACCCAACACAACCCTTCCTGCATGTTGTCTTTCACACTCCACCACTTTCCTCCCCCCATTGAAGAATACAGGGTCTTATCTTGAGAAACGCTGATCAACTTTAACTCATATTGATTTTAGTGGGAAACTCCGACTGACTCCAATAAGAGGTATGGGAGCACAGAATCTCTCAACATCAGGATCATATAATCTCATGACACTCCTTACAGGGGTCTTTGCTCTACAATGCAAACTACATCCAAGGTATAAAGTTATATCTAACCAAAGCCCAGCTGACAGCACTTTCTCTTTCTTCTCATTTTTCCACCACAACCAACATGCAGGATAAAGAGAGGTGAGAAGAGAGAGGTAGAGGAAGAAAGAGGATGGGGCTGAGGGAGTGAATGGTTAGAAGAGCCCACAGTCTTTCAGGTTTTCTTTGATTATGATGTCTGTTACTGCATTGAAAACAAACTTGATGTTCTGGGTGTCTGTGGCGCAGGTCATATGAGAATATATCTCCTTGTCTTCTTTCTTTAAATTCAAGTCTAGGAACTGCTTCTTGATGTAATTTCCTGCATCTTCAAATGTGTTTAATCCTAGTTGGAGACAACAGCAAATGACAAACATTTTTCATCAAAGGCTTCATAGCAGCTGATAACAAACAATTTTGTCAGGAAGATAACTTGAGGCACCCAGGCCTGAAAATTCTGAAATTAAGTTAAGCACCAAAATTCATATTTTATCATGTAAATAAGTGGTCTGGTTTGGGACTTGTCAAAAGGAGGAGAGCAGTAAATGTGAGAAACAGAGGAAGACATGAGAAAATAGAAGGACAAAAATGGAAAGGAAGAAAAGAATTTGAAAATAGAAAAGAAAGGACTGGCAGAAAGGAAGGTGAGAAATGGAAGGAGTAAAAAAAGGCAATTAAAATCACATAAACCTCAAATTTCAAAATTGACTAGCAATTTTGGGTGGCCAACTTGAGACACCTTAAAGGGGCATGATTTTCAGAAAGTGCTGAGAACCCATCTTCTGAAAATTAGGCCCCTTTAAAAGGTGTCTCTAGTTGGGCACTCAAAATTGCTAGACCCTTTTGAAACAGCCTGGAAAATTGAGCTGTTTTTTCTACTGGTAAAAGAGTTGGGGGACATGACAAAGGGAGGAGAGCAGTAAGTGGGAGAAACAGGAAGAGATGAGAAAATAGCAGGACAAAAATGGAAAGGAAGAAAAGAGTTGAAAATAGAAATGAAAAGGCTTGCAGGAAGGCAGGCAAGAAGGAGAAAGAGGAAAAAGATCAAGAAAAAGCAAGAAAGCCAAATAGGTCTAAGGATGCAATATTTGTTTCTTTATGTAATTTTCCTGCATTGTATTTGTGCTTCCCTAACAAAAAGAAGGATCCTGGAAGGAGGTTCAGGGGATCCACTTTAAGCCAAGGGCAGAATGTGGAGGAGAAAACTTTTGGCTGATTACTGCCTGAAGACAATGGTGGGCCTCAGTCATGTTTATGCAAGACCAGATCCTAAGCCGGTATCAGCATAGCTCCATTGAATCTGGCCCATATTGTTTAACTGTTTGGCCTCAGTTTTCAAAATTGAGTAGCAATTGTGGGTAGCCAACTTGAGACACCTTTAAGGGGCCTGAATTTCAGAAAGTGCTGGAGAACCCATATTCTGAAAATCAGGCCCCTGTGAAAGGTATTCCAAGTTGGGCACTCAAAATTACTAGTCACTTTTGAAAATTTGGTCCTTAATGTACACATTAGGATAACAGTCTGGAGCATGGCACTGTTTTTCTACCGATGGATTGTAACCTGACTTTACATGTTCTTCTGCACCAGCCAACAACGGCTTTTTTCTATATCCATAGAAATTATAACCTCCAAAAAGGACCAGCATTCACACATTTTACACTATATCTTTATGTAATGCAGAAAAAAGTGGCCAGATTCAGGCCTGGTGTAAGTAGGTGAAACTCCATTGACTTCAATGGTGTTGCACCTGCTTATGCTGGTTCTGAATTTGGTCGGATGTGTATTAGTATAGCATCCACACAGAATGATGATAACATAATGCCTTTTTGCCCTAATAACCTTCTGATAGCTCTTGGCAACTTTGCCTATGCTGATTATTTTAATGTATTTTTCATCTTGAAACCTACACCTTACCATCATATTCTGGAAAGCAGACACTGAGCTGAACTTTCGTTATTTTTTCTTGGAAGAGGTCCTTTTTATTTAGAAACAGCACAATGGAGGTGGTAGCAAAGTACTTGTGGTTACAGATGCTGTTGAACAGGTGAAGGCTTTCATGCATTCTGTTCTGTTAAAATGCAAAAGGTGCCGATTAGAAGCTGACAGAGTCCATCACCTTGTGTTACTTGTACTCTGAAGTGCTCTTTAATCAATATACCAGTGTAGTGTGTTAACCATTAAAAGAAGGGTATTAGGAAAAGGAAATGGAACATAAGAATGGCTATACTGGGTCAGACCAAAGGTCCATCTAGCCAGGTATCCTGTCTTCAGACAGTGGCCAATGCCAGGTGCCCCAGAGGGAATGAACAGAACAGATAATCATCAAGTGATCCATCCCTTGTCGCCCATTCCCAGCATCTGGCAAACAGGGGAAGGGAAGGTTTCTAATGTGCCATCAGAGAACACATTAAATCTTCACAACTCACAAGAGGTTTTTTTTTTTCCCTTCCTACTCACCACGTTTTCATCTTCCACCAGGACCATGTCATAGGCATTGAGTGCAGCACAAAATATGATGCAAGTAACTCCTTCAAAGCAGTGAATCCACTTCTTTCTCTCTGATCGCTGTCCACCCACATCAAACATTCTGGGCAGAAAAAAATAACATGCATACTGTGTGTAACAGTAGATAATTGAAGACACACTCACACCTCCGAAGTACACAAAGTAATTAGAGATGGATGGATATTGTAATATGTAGCTGGCTCAAGCCTTGGGTGGGCACTATTCTCCTTCCCCCTCAGGGAAGCCAAGCAGACCTGCATTTTTTCTTCCAAATGTGTATTGGGGATCCAGTAAAAACCAAAGCCCGACTTCTCCAAGGAGCTATGTGTGGCTGGTCCCATGCATTCATGCAGAGCTCCAGTTAAGTCACTAGGGCTCCACACAGGTTAAGGAACCCATCCACCCAGAGCTCGGTGCAGGAGTGGACGTTAAATTTCCCATTGAAATGAATGGGGGAGGGGGCCCTTTGTAATAGACAGGCAGGGAACCTTCCTAACCTTTTTTTTTTAAAAAGCAACGCAAATCCATTATCATTTTCTTTGCTTAATTCTTGTGCATGTGGAGAACTGGCAGTTCGATCAATAGAAAACATAGGAGTAAAGGGAATCCAACCTTGGTTGACCTAGCAGTAGCAATTAAGGCTCTGAGTTTTAAAGGTATTTAGGTATTGCTGTGCTCAGCATTGCAATGCCTAACTGATTTAGGAGTCAAAAATCTAATTTTTAAAAGGGATTTAGTCACTTAGGAGCCTTTGATCATCGAGCTGAGCTATGAGGTACTTGTATATTTTTAATATGAACCTTTTCAAAAATTGTTTAGTTGGAAGTATAGGTGTGTTTGCAGGGGGATGTTTTACTCTGTGTCTGGAAAAGACCTTAGTTGGAAGCAGACATAGCCAATTTTCAAGCATAAGGCATAATTATGACAGCCGGTCATGAATTTTTCATCAATGTTTATTCAATGAAAAATGCAGTTTCTTCAAAATCAAAATTTTCTGTGGAAATTTTTTGACTGCTCGTTTTTGAAAATTTTTCTCAGTGGAGAAAATCTAAGTGGAGTCAACTCCAATTGAAACATATTAGTCTGTCAAATTGAAACATTTTGTTTTGGAACCATTTGACATTAATCTGCATTTACCTAAATTACTCACAAGAGTTCTAGTTGAGGTGACTCATGCCCCCATTCTCCCTTATGAGCTGGGCTACCTGGCTGGACTACATCTCTAATGGTGCCCTGCAGCCTCCCCTTCCCCCGTCCAGTTGAACTGTCATGGTGTATCATGAGAATCCCATGACAGTGGTGGGAGATGGAGTCCAGCCCATAGAGGAGAATGGGCGGAATGAAGCACCCAAACCTTGAGGTAGCGGGGGAGGTGTGGAGGTGGCAGTTAGATATTGAACAAAGTTGAAACTAAATATTGTGATTTGGTTCAACAAACTGAAATGAAACATTGAAGATTTCAAAATGTTGGACCATTAATTTTGATCAATATTTTTCAGAACTTTTGTTCCAAGAAAATTGATGACATTTTGATTTCTTTTTCTTCTTCCTGATTCAGCATGAAAACAAATGTTGAAGTATTGGAATTTCACACCGGACAGAAATTCCAATTTTTGACCCACACTAATAATTTTCAATTCCAATGCAAATCATAGTTCTTGCTGTAAAAAAAAAAAGAAGAAAGTAGATGCAAATCCGTAATAGTAAAATGTTTGCATGTTGTTAAGATCATTTAGGTAACCAAATTGCACAGGAGTCACAAGGCACCATGCAGGTGGCACAGCATGAAACCTATTCTTAGATGTTTGCAAATATAAAGATGCCCTTTTAGGTCTGCTGCTGCAATCCGTGCTCAGACAGGAAGACAGTGGGAGTTTTGGCTGAGTATGGACTGCAAGATTAAACCCTAATTCAAATTCCTCAGGGATCTCTTAAAAAGCATTTCATTATGAACTTAAACTTGATAAGTTTACAACACAGTATTTTGCTTGTTTCAGTTATGAACTATCAAATAAGTAATAAAGGGTTCAAAGCTACCACAACTGAGTTATTAATATACCAGCCTTTTGGGATAAGTAGCATCCAGAGGAATCAGCCTTTTGTAATATTTTTTCAACCTTTTACAAAGAGCTTGAAATGTGACAAACCCACCAAGAAGCATCAGAGGGTTTTATACCTGAAGTTCATATCTTTGAAGGAAAACTGAGTCTCAATAATTCCAGTTGTTTTCACTCGTGAGCGCAGAACATCTTGGTCGTTGGGAACATATCCAGGAGCTGTCAGCCTGTCCAGATCAGTGAGATAGCTAAAGAAATTGAGCAGAGTTTAATAATCCGTGAATCAAAGGGGATTTCTGATACCAATAAAACTGCGTGTTTTCCCCCCAATATAAATGGACCTGTGTTTACTTCTCTTTCTCTCTTCCACACCTGTAAACTGGGAGAAACTCCACTGAAGTCAACAGAGTTACACTTGTGTCAAAGCGTTTATTTGGACCCATTCTACTCTCACATACAGAGTGGTAGCCCATAGGATTCAATGGGGATCTGCCCTCATAAACAAGAAAAGAGTTTAGCCCCATGCATTCAACATCTGCTGGAAAACTTCAGCTCCAGCACATCTTTAATCTTTCTCCAGAATGCTAAGAAAGCACAGGTCAGAAAGGTAGTTTGTCTAGTTAACTTAGTTCAATCAAGTAGAAGTTGCCATCATGACAAAATCCCTCTGATAGAAGGAGATCTGCCAGGAAACTGAGCATCAGACAATGCTGCCAGGTTGTTGCTATAATATTTTTCCTCTTCTAAATGGAATAATGTCATAATGAGTGAACGTAATGGTTCAGAAGACTTCACAACTAAGGTCCATTTCCCTGCACATGCATGAATTTACAAGTTGAAGGTCCAGGAATGTGTGTGTCTTCTTTATTATTAATTACTACTGTTAATTCACATTGATATTATAGTAGCACAGGGAGGCCTTAACCCAAGTTGGGGGCCCATTTTGTTAATATCCTCACAGCACCCCTGTTATATGGGGAGTACCATCCTCATTCTACCTAGGGGTAAACTGAGGCACAGAAGTTTAAATGCCTTGCCTGGAATAACACAGGAAGTCTGTGGCAGAGCCAGGGATTGAACCTGATCTCATGAGTCTTGAGTGTATTGACCATCCTGAAGCTCACCCTTCTTCTATCCCTTTTAACTTCAAGTAAAGATTTAGAAATGGCTCATCAGTAACCCAACTCCCTAACATGTAAAGATTCCCTCCATTAAGAGGTTAAAAGCTAACATAAAGAGAGTTATGAACCAGCAACAAAAAGGAAGGAAAGAACTTTTTTTGGCTTATAAGTATATTGACTCTTACAATTAATATCCAAATAGCGAACAAAATGTAAAGGCAAAATACATCAGTTTTGATATGTGGTTTAACAATGGTGTCAGCATCTTCAGACCTCTAGGATGTCTGTGAGCTGGCACTTTTACAGTGATATGTTTATCAAAGGCAAACAAGGAATGTAGCCCAAATGGAAGTCTCTCTGATGTTTGTTAGGCTTTGTGCTTTTTTCATCTCTTACACAAGGTCTACCCAGCGTGGCATGTGCCTATGTACAGTTCAGCTAATCAGAGAACTACAAAAGCAAATGCCACAGCTCACCATCCTAATCTGGCACTGTTTCACATACCTGCAAATTTAAAAAGTGCAAGTGCTGGGATTTTCCCGTCCATGCAGATTAGTAAACAAATGGGATTTTCATATTGTAAACTGAATAGACCTCACAGAAGAAGGAAGGAGTACTTCAGCTTATCTGAGCATTTCAATGACAGCCCTTTATGTATGTCCAGCAGAAATGGCCAGCCTATTGTTTTAAAATTGTCATCTAATTCTTGTTCATGGGGTCTAAATTCCTGTTCTCTGAGCACGTGGCCTAGCAGTTACTCTAGCCAGAGGTCAGTTTGTGGGAGTCAGGAGCCACGGCAGTCTTCACTATGTATAAAAGTAGTAAAGCACACGTGTATATGCTAGTCAATATACACGCACCTTGGGTCTTCTTAAACACAAAAACAGTCAAGTGCCTAAACAAGCCGGAGGCATTAAGTGCTAGTTCTGTCATTCCATAGTTCAGGCTGCAACTGAATTTCTATTATAACCCTAGTTTTTTTCCCCGTTACACTGACCTTAAATTTGGATAAATTGTGTCTGACTCCAAGGTAAAAATTTTCAGCCAAATTTGAACTGATTTGGACAAGAAATTTCTAAATTATGATATCCTAAAAATAGAGATCGTCTCCAGAGTTCAAGAAGTTTAAGAAAAACAAACAAACAATAAAAACACCAGAAAGAAGGAGAATGTCCAAACTTACTGGACTCACCTAACAAAAAAGTTCAAAGATCAGTCAATGAAACTCTTGGGGCCAGATCCTCAGCAGGTGTAAATTGGAGTATCTCCATAGAAATCAGTGGAGCTATACTGAATTACACCATTGGAGGAAGTGGCTTTTATTATGTATTATTTGTATTACAATAACATCTAGGGGCCACAGTCATGGATTAGGACCCTATTGTGCTAGGCCCTGAACAAAACACAGAACAAAAAGATGGTCCCTACTCCAAAGCGCTTACAATCTAAGTAGTTTTAAAAGCAATTTAAGTGCAATGTTAGAATGGCTAGTTGGCTCCAGTAGGCTTTAAACTGACCATGAGAGCTTTGAATGCAATGGCCAAACTCACTTCTACTTTAATGGTGCAGGATCATGGTCTAAAGGTCTGATTTTCAAAGATATTTAGGTGCCTAAAGATGCATATCGGTATCTAGTGGTATTTTAAAAGTATCCATTATCTCTTCATCATTTACCACTCTACGAAACTTGTGTCATCCACACATTTTTATCAACAATGATTTTCTGTTTACTTCCTGATCATTGATGAAAATCTTGACTATCATCAGGCCTGTGTGGTGTATTGAAAATTGTGTTAAAATTACAAGCTATCACTTTAAGTTTGCAAGGGGTTTGAAGGGAAGTGGGTGACCTGGGTCTTTCAGAGTCAGTCTCCAAGAGCCAGCCTAGAGCAAGGTGGGATGAGTTGTGCCTCTCTACTTTCTCACTGTTTTTGGTTCTTTGTGTTATGGTTCTGGATTTTAAGAAATAAATTAGTGTCACATTGCAACTGCAACCTTCCAGAAAGAGTATTTTATTTATACAATTTCTCTGATTGAATGCTGTGAACATAATAGCCTAGTACCAACCCCAGGGAAACCCCAGTAGAAAACACTCTCTTTCAATGATGATTTCCCATTGATGACTACTTTGAAATCCGTCAGTTAGCTGTTCTTAATCCATGTAATTGATATTGTATAGTACTAATTCTTTAGTCTGAATGTTGTGTAGTACTAAATCAAATACCTTACAAAAGTCTAAGAATATTTCAACTATTTTATCAACCCAATTTCAAAGAATGAAATATCCTCTTATCATTACTTGTTTTCTTTGTTTAAATGTGATTAATGCATGATAGGCAAATCAAAAATTGGCTTGGGTTTTTTCAAGTTACCATGCATTTATTTTCATCCACCACATTTGATGCATCCCAACCTTTCTCACAATATTCAGGCTATATTTCCTATATTTCCTTGACAGCAATAATAAATGAATGTCTAGTAGAAACTACCTTTTAAAAGCTCTGATAAAGACCATCTAATTTTAGGTCTTTTTTGAGAGCACATCATTGTAATATCTAAACCCTCTTAAGGTATAATTCTTGTCACTTACTAAACTGCTGAGTCATTGAGCTGATATTCTGCTGCCCTTTCAAAGCAGGCCTGGATTCCTGGGTCACTCCACAGTCGCTTTATGATTTCAGACAATTCAGGAGTCATGGATCCATCCTCTAGAGAATTTGCCATAGTGTACAGTTGTCTTTCATCTTCCTAAAGGAAATTTCAGTAAGTATAGTTCAAACATATTGTGGTCCTTGATCTCTTTCTGAAACATACTTATTTTATAATGAATCACAGTGGTTTAGGAATTTCTCATTCTTGCAGTGTTTTGTTGTTGGTGTTGTTGTTGTTGTTATTATGTTGATCTGTGCAACTTTTCTGTGTGTGTGTGTGTGTGAGTATGGAGAGGGGGAGGGGAAGCACATACACACACCTGCATGGTCTCACAGCTTATCACATCACCTTCTGGTGCAGGTCCAAAGCAGGACTTAAGTCAGTGGTTCTCAAACTATTGTAGTGGTGACCCCTTTCACATAGCAAGCCTCTGAGTGTGACCCCCCTTATAAATTAAAAACACTTGTTTTCATATTTAACACCATTATAAATGCTGGAGGCAAAGCGGGGTTTGGGGTGGAGGCTCACAGCTCGTGACCTCCCCATGTAATAACCTCGCGACCCCCTGAGGGGTCCCGACCCCCAGTTTGAGAACCCTGACTTAAGTGGTTAAGAGAACATCCTCTGGCTTTCTGTACTAAAGTGTAAGTGAGATTTAAGACTTAAATATTTCCTAAGGATATTTTTAATGTAATTGGAAAAAAAAAATTACAGAGGTTTTGCTAGCTTTAGGGCACTACAACCCTCTTCCCCCTCCCCGCCCCCCCCCAGCTGCTAAGTGAATCCAGCTAATGAACGCATTTCCCTTCTGATGTGGACTTTAGGGAAGGAACCTGTAATTGAAAAAGAAAAGAGTGGCAGTTTTAAATATATTATTCATAGTTGTGTGTGTCCTGTTGTAATTAATCAACAAAAGACTGCAGGCAATGTACTATGAGGAAAATATTTTTTTTTCAATACCTAATGGCTTAGAAGCAGAGTTTAAATAGAGAGCTTGATTATATAAGGATCACTTGATACACTGTCATATCAGTGGATAATTATAGAAAATAATCCCTTACAATCATTTCTCACCAAGCTAAGAAATATATTGAAATGACTGCAACCAAATAGCCTCATAGCTGTTTGAAAAATTTCAACCAAAAATTATGGTTTCTTCAAAAATGATTGTTTTCCCCCCATAGAAAATTTCATTTTCAATTCTAAATTTCAATTTTTCAAATGGGAAATTTAGAAATGAAAGACATTTTTATTTTGTTTAATTTCAAAATGATTTTTTTGTTTTGATTTTCAAAAAGAGACAGATTTTTTAAATTTCTGATTTTTGCTTTTCCTTCTTTATGCCCCATTTTCCTTTTTGCCACCGAATACAATAGAAAGACTAGGTTTTGGTTCCCACTTTTCCTTTTTCTTTTCTCCACTCTGTAATTTTTCAAAACTTACTCAGCCTTGGAAAAGTAACAGACTTGCAAAATTGAAACACTGGAATTCTGACACCGGAACTTTCCCAAAAGTTGGACAAATTTTGACAAGTTATAATGAAAAAAAATGAGAAAAAAATAAAACAAAAACATTAATTTTATTACATTCAGTGGTGAAAACAGGAAGAGAAGAGTGGGAGAGCGAAAAACTAAAATTTCAAAGTCTGAAAATCCAAAACTTTTTTATAAAGTTTTATTTTGTGATTTTTTTTTAAAAAAAGTTCAGTTTTGCACTCTGCAAAACAGAAACAGTTTCAAAATTTTGAATATTTTTGGTGAAATTGTTTTTCCATTTTTGATTGTTTAGCCACTCCCCTGTTTTTCTTCCTTACCCATTGTTTTGTATCTTCACTAAAGGAAACATTCATCCCTATGCAGAGGACAAGCACAAGGGCTGTGCATCACTGTAGTTCCACATTAGTGTCTTTTTTTTCTGTGGGTATGTCTATATCACACACAAAAAAAAGACCCATGACAGCAAGTCTCAGAGTCCAGATCAACTAACTTGAGCTCGCGGGACTCATGCTCTGGGGATAAAAATATATATAGACGTTTGGGCTCAAGTTGTAGTCCAGGCTCTTGAAATCTGGCAAGGGGTTGGGCCTCAGAGCCTGGGCTCCAGCTTGAACGTCTGTGCTGCTATTTTTAGCCCCATAGTGGGAGCCCCGTGAGCCTGATGCAGTTGACCCAGGCTCTGAGATGCGCTGCCATGTGTCTTTTTTTTTTTTTTGCAGTGTAGACAGAACCTGTGATGTGTAAGCCTTGTTCACACCATCAGCACAGCAGTGACTTTTTCTTTCTTTTGTGTGATCTTTCTTACCTACTTTGAGAGTCCCTCAGGGCAAGGACCTAGTCTTCTAATATTTTTTTGTAAAGCACCATGCACATGTATGAAGCTAAAATAATAAGGCAAACATTTCAAAGGTGGGTGCCTAATGCAAGCACTTAAATGACTTGTTTGATTTTCACATGTGCTGAATATCCCAAACTCCTATTAATTTGAATGTGTGTTATAGCTGTTCAACACCAGGCTACTGAGTTAGGTGCCTAAGTAAGGATTTAGAAACCTATTTTGAAAGTTTTCAAGAATAAAAAGGGATGCATTTGAAAAAATTAATGAAATATTCTCTTTTTTTATCTGCTCTAAAACAAAACAAACTCTTTTCCTTTATTTTAAATTATAGCAGTAGTGATCAATACTGGCTAAAAGGCAGGAGCACTGGCTAGTAGATCCTCTGTTCCTAAATGAGATCACTGAAGACAGGGACTGTGTCTTAATGAATCCTATTCATGTTGACTTGTGTCAATACTACTCAGTGAGACTACAGGTGACAGAATTAGGCATTACCCTATATCTACACAATGTTGAGCACAATAGCCACGTCACTAATAACAAAACTACTTCCTCCAAGTTTTGTGGTGGAAAGTGTCATTCAGAGAAAACAAGATAAAAATACAACAGATGTTGAGCATGAATCATGGGAGCAGATTGGGTCCTGTGGACCATATATTATATGCACATTTCTCTTTCTAGTATATCCAGCATCAGCAAAATACAAACACTGGAATCAAATATATTTCACAAAATTTGACAGACTTGGGTGTCATATACCACAGAATATCCAATTACATTGGCTAGAATGAAAGAGGATGCTGCTTTAGATGGACAGTCTGGGTGTGATCTGAAGTGTAAGTTCCTTTATTCCTGTCTCAAATGAATAAGTACTTTAATTGAAGGTTGTTTAAAAAAATTGGATTAGCCATAAGGATCTGTGAAACTCAGTATTCCACCCACAAAACTTTGTGCAAACGTTTTCTTTTGGTTCAGTCTTCATAGGTTTGGGTTTGAACAAAACTTACATCTAAAAGCAAAGCCCTGTTGAAATCAATGAGTATTGCCCAGTCTCAGGTCAAAACTGTGAGAAAGGATTAGAACGTAAGAATATAAGAATGCCATACTGGGTCTGACCAATGGTCCATCCAGCCTAGTATCCTGTCTTCCAACAGTGGCCAATACCAGGTGCATCAGAGGAAATGAACAGAACAGGTAATCAAGTGATCCATCCTGTGTTGCCATTCCCAGCTTCTGGCAAAGAGAGGCTAGGGACACTTCAGAGCATGGTTTTGCATCCCTGCCCATCCTGGCTAGTAGCCAATGATGGACCTATCCTCCATGAACTAATCTAGTTCTCTTTTAAACCCTGTTATAGTCCTGGCCTTCACAATATCCTCTGGCAAAGAGTTCCACAGATTGACTATGCATTGTATGAAGAAATACTTCCTTTTGTTTATTTTAAACCTGCTGCCTATTAATTTCTTAATTAATAGTTCTTGTGTTATGAGAAGGAGTAAATAACACTTCCTTATTTACTTTTTCCACACAGTCATGATTTTATAGACCTCTATCATATCCCCCACAGTCATCTTTTTTCCAAGCTGAAAAGTCCCAGTTTTATTAATCTCTTCTCATATAGCAGCTGTTCTATACCCCTAATCATTTTTGTTGCTGTTTTCTGAACCTTTTCCAATTCCGATATATCTTTTTTGAGATGGAGCGACCACATCTGCATGCAGTATTCAGATATGGGAGTACCATGGATTTATATAGAGGCAATATGATATTTTCTGTCTTATTATCTATCCCTTTGTTAATGATTCCCAACATTCTGTTCGCTTTTTTGACTGCCACTGCACATTAAGTCAATGTTTTCAGAGAACTATCCACAATGACTCCAAGATCTCTTTCTTGAGTGGTAACAGCTAATTTAGACCCATCATTTTGTATAGTTGGGATTATGTTTTACAATGTGCATAACTTTGTATTTATCGACACTGAATTTCATCTGCCATTTTGTTGCCCAGTCACCCAGTTTTGAGAGATCCATTTGTAGTTCTTCACAGTCTGCTGGGACTTAACTACCTTGAGTAGTTTTGTATCATCTGCAAATTTTGCCACCTTTTGCCATGATTGAATTTGTGATAGATCTCAAATAAAAGACGAGGAGCAAGTGTAGTGTCCATTGGAGATGGCCCAGCAGTGAAGCCCGATTGCTCTGGATAATGGCATTTCACAAGGAAAGGTTGGAGATG
Organism: Emys orbicularis; assembly: GCF_028017835.1. Taxonomy (NCBI): domain Eukaryota; kingdom Metazoa; phylum Chordata; order Testudines; family Emydidae; genus Emys; species Emys orbicularis. Next base: position 24,942,264 of record NC_088683.1, on the reverse strand, counting down.
GATGCGTAGGACACATATAAAAACTTTTCTGGGAAAAGCGGGATTATTGGCCTGTAGCTACTGCACTCAGCGCATGGACCTTTCCACTTATAAAGTGGGATGGTGATCCCTTTCTTCCACTCCACTGGAACCTTCCCAGTAGTCCAAGCCCAGACAAAAATGCTGCACTTCTGGGCTCTATAGTGCACCTGAGAAATTCAGGTGTCATGCTATTGGGTCTAGCAGCTTTGCAGTTTCTTCATGGCAGTGATCCTCTTCCAATTTAGGTACATCTATACAGGTTTCGGGGTCAGGAATTGCAACTACTACCAATGCATCCATATATGGGCATGGAGTTAATTCACAATTGTTAAGGGCGGTCTCATAATATTCTTTCCATCTTTTCAGGACTTCTTCTTGGGTCAAACATGTTTTACCTATCAGCTATATTTATCGACATAAACCCCATGCAAAGTCCAGTTTTTGATCGAAGTAAGTAAGTAGCTTTGAATGTAGGTAATAATTTATTAGATCTTATTCCATCTTCTGTCTCTTTTGCCAAGTTTTGCCCCATTTTTACTCTCAACCAAAAAGTACCTTGTCAATGGTATCATGGCAAATACCTTGTTGTGGTGCCATGGCTCTGTTTAGCCTTAGATTTCTTTTGCAGAATTTGAAATATCTCATCAGATAGCCAAGGGAATCACTTGTAGCATTCCAGATTTGGAACAGCATCTCTGGCTTCTTGGATGATTGTACTTATGACTGTCCAAGCTGATTCTGCGTCATCCAGGAGAGCACCATGTGTGTCAGATTTGTTCTGCATTGTAACGGAGTTAGCAAGTGCTGAGTTTTCACAGATGCATTGGGCCTTAGGTGTCATAAGAGTAGGGTGACCAGATGTCCCGATTTTATAGGGACAGTCCCGATTTTTGGGTCTTTTTCTTATATAGGCTCCTATTACCCCCCATCCCCTGTCCTGATTTTTCACACTTTCTGTCTGGTCACTCTACATAAGAGGCACAGTCTTGCAGTGAAATCAGGAGGTAACTGCCATTTTAGCAACACGTGCTGGGGCTTCTACCCCTCTGTAGGCCCAATATGACCTTACTATACTATGACTCCAGACCAATAGATGTGAATTGTAGGGAATATATGTGTGAATTATAGGGAATTGATTAATCATAGCATTAAATGGGAAGATGTAGGCTCTTATTTGATTTCTGTCCCTCTGATGGGAGCTCTGCATGAGAAGTCTGGGATAATAGACTTTCTTGTGTGGAGGGAGTGGGAATTACTTGCATGTCTATATCTCTAAAGAGGAGCTCTAATGTTTTCATTTTGCATATGGAACATTAATACATAATAGGACTGCAAAGTAGCTGGCCCCTGTGCAAAGGCACAAAGTGTGTGTGGGGAGCAAGGGGCTTCCCTCCTCCTTTACTCCCTGTGCACTCTACCCTGTGCAAGCCACAGTGGAAGTCTTTGATCTGTACTCAGGGATTGGAAAGTACCAGCACCACTAGTGCCACCAGCCGCCCTAATGAGGTTGGAGAGAGAAGTAGGGGATGAAGATTAGGTCATGTCTTCCTCTGTGCATCAACAGCAGAACTAAGAAGCCACATACGGGAGGAGACGCCTGCATCCCTTACAGATGCAGTGGTAGGTGTGCTGCTTCTGCACAATGTGGGAACTCTGGGAAGCACAAGCGGGCAGTGTAACTCTGTCCTACTCTCACCATGGCTCAGTGACCTTTCAGCCCCCAAACTGAGCCCCCAAATTTGTCCATAAAAGGGAAATATTCATTGCACTTCCCAACAACAGTGGGAAAATAGCTGTTAAACACAAAGGGATTCTCTCTCTTATTAGTGGCGAGGGGATGAGTTACTGGTTTGGATTCTGGTCAATGTTTGTACAAACTGAGTAACATTTTGCTCAAAAGTTTAGATCTTGAATCTCATGTGTCAGCCTTCAAAAAAACATTCAATTAAATGTTAAATATTACAATTCAGATGCCTAAAAACACTGTGACGCAAACAAAATTCAAGCAGAATAAATGTGTCCACTATAGTAAAACAAAGGCTGAGCTCTTTTGCTATCCCATAGGCATCCATTATCTTGACATAAAAGTTCATATTTGTATGCCTGTTTCAAAGGCACAGATGTCATACTCACTCTACTGGCTGGGTTTTTATAATCAATCCCTAAAGTGGACATCGCCTTCACGATAGCCAGGATGGATTGCAATATGTTACTGTAAATAACAGATCTGAATTCCATGCATTCCTGATTTGAGAAGCCATCTTTATGGATGATCCTGAAAAACAGAAAAACAGATCTCAGACAACTTTCAAGTAAAGGTTCAAGAAGAACTGGATAACAAGTGCTTTTTGAATTCTGTTTGAATACTAAGAAGAACTTAATGTAGCCTGCTCTAGTAGAACCATTTATAAATCAGGAAATGTGAAGCCAAGTGTGAGTCTCTGTAGTCAGCCAGATCTTCTGGCTGCTGAAGAGGTGGGTAGGTCTGAGAGCACTATCTCAACACATCTCTGCCCACGTACCATCAGGAGCTCATTCACCTGCACATCTACCAATGTGATATATGCCATCATGTGCCAGCAATCCCCCTCTGCCATGTACATTGGCCAAACTGGACAGTTTCTGTGCAAAAGAATAAGTGGACACAAAGCTGACATCAGGAATTATAACATTAAAAAACCAGTAGGAGAACACTTCAACTTCCCTGGTCACTCAATAACAGACTTAAAAGTGGCAATTCTTCAACAAAAAAACTTCAAAACCAGACTCCAATGTGAAACTGCAGAACTGGAATTAATTTGCAAATTGGACACCATCAAATTAGGCCTGAATAAAGACTGGGAGTGGATGGGTCATTACAAAAACTAATTTTACCATACTAATTTCCCCCTACTGTTACTCACACCTTCTTGTCAACTGTTTGAAATGGACCACCCTCAGTAACACTACAAAAGTGATTTTTCCTCCCTTGGTATTCTACTGTTAATTAAATTGTCTCGTTAGACTGACCCCCCCACTTGGTAAGGCAACTCCCATCTTTACCTGCTTCTGTATTTTCCACTCCATGCATCTGATGAAGTGGGTTCTAGCCCACAAAAGCTTATGCCCAAATAAATTTGTTAGTCTCTAAGGTGCCACAAGGACTCCTTGTTGTTTTTGCTAATATAGTAGGGCACTAGCAGGGAACAGTCCTTGGGCTAAAGGGAGCAAAAGGACAGGGATGGCAGCTCTCCTATTCCACAGCCAGATGGACAGTGAGGGTGAATGGAAGATCTAACACTGAGGGATAGATTGAAACTTCATGATCTGTCCGAGTTAGGGGTGGTGCCTAATTGCACTGCTCCAGGAACAGCCGAGAGAACAAATTGTTACTCACGCCAGGTCTACACAACAGACCTTTACTGGTATAACTACGTCGCTCAGAGGTGTGAAAAATCCATGCCCCTGAGAGACATAGTTATACCGACCTAACCCTGCCGTGTAGATGGTGCTATGTTGATGGGAGAGCTTCTCCTGTTGATATAGCTACCGTCTCTCAGGGAGGTGGATTAACTACACCAACAGGAGAAGCTCTCCCCTCAGCATAGTTGTGTCTTCACTTAAGTGCTACAGCAGTGCAGCTGCGCCGGTGCAGATGCGTCACTGTAGCGCGGTACATGAAGACAAACCTTCTGACACAATTCTTCACTGGCTCTGGAGGGGAATAAGTTACTTCCCCCCATTTTGGGGTGCAGCTTACTCCCTGCTGTGCATCCAGCCAGGTGTTTGGCTGGAAATACTGGGCAGAGAGCCAAGGTTACTCCCACTCCCTGCACCCTTCCTGCCCACTTACTCAAAGGTGAAGATAGGGTACCACGTGAGCTACTCCTGCTGTTGCCCTGTATCCAGAGTTACAATCCGAGCAGGGCTAAGTAGGACTTCCTGCCCAGCAGAATAAGGGCCATGACAACGTAGCTCTGAATGAACAGAAGTATACAGAGAGACTTTTCTTGCAAGGGACAAGCCTACACTGGGGCCTTGTTTACACTACACAGTTTTGCTGACAAAACAGTGGAGGTGTACACACTGCAATGCTCCTTCTGCCGACAAAACTCTCCTGATTTTCCGACAAAATAAAACCACCTCGACGAGAAGCAAAGAGCTTTTTGCGGCAAAGTTATATCCATAAAGTGTCAGTGTAGACATTTGGTTATGTTGCTGTAAATCAGGGATCGGCAACCTTTCAGAAGTGGTGTGCCGAGTCTTCATTTATTCACTCTAATTTAAGGTTTCGCGTGCCAGTAATACATTTTAATGTTTTTAGAAGGTCTCTTTCTATAAGTCTATAATATATAACTAAACTATGTTGTATGTAAAGTAAATAAGGTTTTTAAAATGTTTAAGACGCTTCATTTAAAATTAAATTAAAATGCAGAGCCCCTGGACTGGTGGCCAGGACCCGGGCAGTGTGAGTGCCACTGAAAATCAGCTCATGTGCTGCCTTTGGCACACGTGCCATAGGTTGCCTATTGTGGTGTTTAGATGCTGCATGTGATTATTAGAACTGGGAGCACTGGCTGTTGGGAGTCTGAAAGGACAGGAAACAGGAAGGAGGGGGGAGGAGTTGAGGAGGCTGGGAGAGTTACAGAGTGTGCAGCTACAGCTTGGAAAAGAGACTTCCACTGTAAATAAAGTTCTGTTAAAGTCTGTTAATACCTTGCATGGTGGATACAACATTTTGGCGACGAGGATGGATCTTTTGCCTCTGAACCCACCTGCACCCTTTCTGCAAAGCCCAGGTGAGCCTCCAATTGCTTTTACTGCCTGGATCCGTATGTTTGAGACTTATCTGCTTGCAATCAGTGCTACAGAGATTTCTGAAGTAAGAAAGCGTGCTCTGCTAATCCACTGCCTTGGAGCAGAAGGGCAGCGTATATTTTACACTTTTCCCCTTGCAGATGATAAATATGAGACTGCACTCACTGCATTAAAGAACTTTTTTGTGCCAAAAGTGAATGTAGTAGCTAATCGCTACAGATTTCGCCAGCGTGGGCAGAAACCAGGGGAGACTATAATGCAGTATATTGCCTCCCTGAGGAGTCTGATTGCAACTTGTGACTTTGGAAATATGGCAGATGAGATGATCAGAGACCAGCTCATTGAGAAAACAACCGTGCTTCGTGTAAGAGAACGCTTACTTCTAGAACCACAACTTACACTAGAAAAAGCAATAACCATTGCTACTCAGATTGAGTCAGCTACAGCTGAAGCCAAAATAATGAGCAAGGGTACAGAAGGCCCAGTCCAGACTGTGACTCCTTTGCAGAAAAGTTCACTATCACTGCAGACAAACAATTGCAAAAGGAAAACTAATGAAAAGCCACTGAATTAGTGAATGCAAAATACAGTAAAAGCATGCTTTCGCTGTGGATCCCCACAACATCTTGCAAGCTACACAGGATGTCCAGCAAAAGTAGCTCAGTGCAATCATTGCAAAAAGATTGGGCATTTTGCTAAAGTATGTCGCAGTAGACAGTTCAATCAACGGGTGCATGCAGTTACAATACCAGATGTTACTGTGCTGAGTGTAGACAAAATCACTACTGCACATATTCCAGAACAGATAAAGTGCACTGTAAATGTTTCTGCCATATCCTCAGGCAAATCACACTCTATTCAGCTAAGGTTGGACACTGGCTCAGCAGTATCTATACTACCTGATTCCATCTATTTGCATTACTTTAAAGATGTGCCTCTTACTGAACCCAAACTTCACTTGGTATGCTATTTGAAAAAACATATTCCAGTACATGGCTGCCTGCCAGCAATAGTTACTTTTGGTGATCGCTGTGTAACTGCGGAATTCTACATTGTTCACAAAGGCACTCCTATCCTTGGCAGAGATTTATTAGCTGCTTTAAATCTCAGGGTAGTTAATGGACGAATTGATCTTCCTCAGCAAAGCACTCTTGCGGTACACACACCAGTTTCAGCTGGGACCCAACTCCAGGTTGAGGAGAAACTCGGCTGTGCTTATGGGTTTCTGCATAAAGTTAAAATGTGGAATAATGTGTTGCCTGTACGACAGAAATTACGGCGCTTACCATTTTCAGTCAGGGAAGCTGTTTCAGAGGAACTTAGAAAACTTGTTCAAAAGAACATTATTGAAGAGATTAACTCCTCGGAATGGGTTTCACCTATAGTAGTGACGCAGAAGAAGGGTGGAGACATTCGCCTTTGTGTGGACTTAAGGGAGCCAAATAAAGCTATTGTGATTGACAGCCATCCTCTTCCTCACATAGAGGAAGTATTTGCAGAACTCCGTGGAGCAAAGATGTTTTCTACTCTTGATTTGCAGAGCGCATACCACCAGTTTATGTTGCATGAAGATAGCAGAGACCTCACAGCATTTATTACACACGAGGGACTATTTCGTTTTAAACGTGTTCCATACGGTCTCGCATCAGCCCCAAGTGCCTTTCAAAAAATGATGTCATTGATTCTGAAGAATCAACATGGAGTTCAGTGCTATTTGGATGATATTATTGTGTTTGTAAATACTACTGAGGAGCATGACAATAACCTGCAGTCTGTACTAAACTGCATCAGCAAAGCAAGCCTCAAGCTCAAGCAAATTTAGACAAACTGAACTCTCCTTTCTGGGGCATACAATTTCACAGGCTGGACTAAAACCTGATCCAGATCATATCCTGGGAATTTCAAATGCTCCTCCTCCAACAGATTTGCAAACCTTACGTTCCTTCTTGGGTCTTACCTCCCGGTATGCAAAATTCATTCCCAATTATGCTTCTGTCATTGAACCGTTACGAGAATTACTACGGAGAAGTTCAACCTTAATGTGGACAACGGATGCACAAGTTAGTTTCGAAAGGGTGAAAGACTTGATTGTACATAGTCCAGTACTTGCATTATTCAGTCCCGCATTGCCCACAATTGTAACTACTGATGCTTTTGATTATGGACTTGGGGCTGTCCTCACACAACTTCATGAGGACAACACAGAGAGGACTGTTGCATTTGCTTCAAGGACACTAAGTAATGCTGACAGAAAATATTCTACAGTTGAAAAAGAAGCACTTGCTTGTGTCTGGGCTACTGAAAAATGGAGAACTTACCTGTGGGGCCGCATGTTCAAGTTGCGCACAGACCACAGCCCTTTGACAACGTTGCTTACCACGAAAGGACTGGGAAGAGCAGGAGATCGTATTGCTAGATGGTCTGCAAGACTACTTTCTTTCAATTATGAACTGGAATATAAGCCTGGAAACAAAAATGTGGTAGCTGATTGCCTTTCTCGCCTGCCTTTGCCTTCACCATATGGTCCACCGGAGGATGAGGATGTAGTAGTTGCGCTTATTACAAGCACTCTTACTGCAGTTACAAGAGAACAATTTCAAGCTGCTTGTTCAGCGTGTCCAATTCAACAAAAATTACGGGAATTTCTGACAAAGAGATGGCCCAGTAACCCTAAAAACCTTGACCCAGTTTTGCTGCCTTATTTTAGAGTTTGGGATGAACTTTCTTTGCTCGATGGCTGTGTGCTACGAGGTACACACCGGCTACTTGTGCCAGAAGAATTACAGTCAAAACTCATACACCTGGCACACGATACTCATCAAGGAATTGTCAGAACCAAACAACGACTATGGGATCTGTATTGGTGGCCAGGGATGGACTCTTAAACTGAAGCACTCATAAAATCCTGTGTCACTTGCCAAATGCATGGTAAGACAGCAGTGACATGTACCCCTCCATTACAGCCTGTTCCTCTTCCTGAATCTGCATGGGAAAAAGTGGCGATTGACATTGTAGGACCCTTTGATACTGCTCCAATTGACTGTCGTTATGCCATCACTTTAATAGACTATTTCAGCAAATGGCCTGAGGTAGCGTTTACATCGCAAATTTCTTCTGCTACAGTAATTAAGTTCCTCTCTTCAGTTTTTAGCTGGGAAGGTAACCCCAAAGAACTGGTTTCAGATAATGGTAGTCAATTTGAAACTTTTCTAGCAGAGAGGAACATTTTACACAGGAGGTCATCCCTATATTACCCTCAAGCCAATGGGGAAATCAAACAGTTTAACAGAAGTTTGAAAGAGAGTTTGCAAACAGCTAAACTGGAAGGGTGATTGTGGATACCCTTCACTACTGATTTCTTGGAAGCATACCGGGCTACACGACATGCCACAACGCAAAGATCACCCGCAGAGTTACTTCATGGGAAACGGATGACTACTAAACTGAACATTGCTGGATTGTTAAAGGCACGACCTGATGCCCCAAACAAGGATGATGTGAGAAAGACAGTTGAACAGAACCAAGCAAAGTCTAAGGCTTTCACAGACAAATGGCGGGGTGCTAAGGAACCAAAGTTTGAGTGTGGTTCCTTTGTTAGAATACGAAAACCTGGAATCTTACGCAAAGGGGACCATAAATTCACAGCTCCTCTTAAAATCATAGAGAAGAAGGGACCTTACACCTATCGACTTTCTGATGGGCGGGTATGGAATGCTTCTTATCTTGCACCTGCCTATGCACCAAGAGGAGATAATGCCAACACCCAGTCTGCATTGGATGACTTCACTGTAGAACCAACACAACAAGACATTGCACTGGAACCGGGGCTTGAGAGACGGCCTGTCAGACTCAGATGACCACCTGCCTGGACTAAAGACTATGTTATGTAGTATCTACAGTGTTTTCAGTGTAATATTCCTGCCAACAGTATAGTGTCTTGTTTCATATTTGTTCCTGTGGTTAGAACAACAATGTTTATTTTAATTTGGAAAGTTTCTTAAGAGAGGAGGGAATGTGGTGTTTAGATGCTGCATGTGATTATTAGAACTGGGAGCACTGGCTGTTGGGAGTCTGAAAGGACAGGAAACAGGAAGGAGGGAGGAGGAGTTGAGGAGGCTGGGAAAGTTACAGGGTGTGCAGCTACAGCTTGGAAAAGAGACTTCCACTGTAAATAAAGTTCTGTTAAAGTTTGTTAATACCTTGCGTGGTGGATACAACACCTATCCCTGCTGTAAATTGTCTCCAGGAGGTGTCCCACAATGCTCTTCATGACCGCTCTGGTCAGCAGTTAGTACTCTGCTGCCCTGCACCCAAGTACACAGGAATCCGCCCCTCATCCTTTAAAGACCTGGGAATTTTTGAAATGCCACTTCCTGTTTGCTCGGCGTGGACAGCTCACATCACATCTTTCCAGATGACAATGGTGGCTCCACGCAGCAAATGCTCTCCCGCTTGGAGCACACCTGAGTTGTTGGATCTGCTGGTACTGTGGGGAGAGGAGGCTGTGCCGTCCCAGCTGCGCTCCAGCTGTAGGGACTTTTATACCTATGGTTAGATTTCTCATGGCATACTTGAGAATGGGACACATAGTAGTGCCATGTAAAGATAAAGGAGCTGAGGTAGGTTGCTCTGGTGCTGCACCGAAAACTTGATGCTTCTATAAGGAGCTGGTCACCATCCTCTGCAGTGACCTCACCTTCACCACCAAGAGCTCCATGGATATTTCGGCGGGGTTGGAGACTGCGGACAGCGGACTCAACCCCAAGGATGAAGTTGTATATGAGGAGGTCAAGTTGAGAGTAGACTAGAATGGAATGTCTATGAATCCTATCATATCTCTGACCCGAATCACACAAGAAAAGGCAAAGATACAACTTTGCATACAGTGAGGTACCAAAAACCCCTCTCTAAAACAGTTCCAAAATAGCTTAAAGCTTACCTTCCATTTTGGAAGTGCCTAGTGGTTTGAGTGACATTCTCAAAATGAATATATATTGGATCTATTTCAAAGCCCTTCGAAGACTGTGGAAGGCTTCAGAGACTCCTATTGATTTCAGTGGGCTTTGGCCCCAGAATGAGAAACACCTCTACAACCTCTAGAAATGTTCAAAATGAAAGACAAAATGAATGCCAGTTGAATGTAACATATGAGCCATGTACAGGATACATGGTGGTATGGAGTCGCATGGAGTACTTATTGGGGTGAGCTTGGAATGTCCATGTTGGTCATGAGTGGCAAACCAGGTCATGAGAAAGTCATCCAAATGAGTATCAAAAAACCTTCACATTGTACCATTCCATCAAACTTTCTGTATATGCTATTTATTACAGAAAAAAAACTATTTCCGATATGTTTTCAAGATATTTTGGAACTTGTGAAGAGACCTTTATAGCCCTCCATCTATAAAAACCAGGTACTTTAGTACATACAATGGCATGAAATATAAGGAAACTATAAACTACAGTACATTCAAAATCTAAGGTTGGCTGTTTTACTCTGCATGCCCCTTAGCAATGCATGCAGTAAGGTCTGTGTGGAAGTTGTGGGATTAAAAGAACACATTTTTACTGTCTGTTTTGAAGGGTGGGGGGTTGTGAACATCTGAAGGGAAGACAGGCAAATGCACTTACAATTCTCAAACAGTCATTTTAAATGTTGTTATTATCCTTAAAAGCATTTGAACAACAAAGAAAGGAAGAAAATAGAGGGCCTCAAAATAGCACTAGCTACTGTAATTACAAAAAGAAAAATACTTGTTTTCTCTTGAGGCTTTTATATTTATATTCACGTCCTCTGGCAGCATCCATGCTACCCACCTCGAGGAATAGTTAGTCAGTAGCAGTCCCCTATTCTCTTTATGTATGACTTTAACAAGCAAGGAAACATTTTCAAATGCACTCTCAAAGCATAGCCTTCTTTAGAGAAAATTTAAAACCAGTAATATCACCTTGTAAATTCTCAGAAGGATAAGAACAGTTTTAACAGCTGAAGAATTATCTTCCTCAATCCTAACTGAAAATTAGCTTTTTCTCTGTTAAGACACTGTAAGTCTCCTTTATGTCTCAAAGGATGTTATCCAAAGCGTACAGAAGTCAATGGAATAATTCAGACTTCAGTGGGGTTTGGATCAGGTCTACAGATATCTCTGTCATGATGAATAATAGAAAGTATAGTATTGTAATGTATTCATTAAAAATCATATTAGTAGTATTAGGATGCCCTCATTAGGGCTAGTCATTTTCTGTCAAAACTGTTTTCTGACAGGAAAGTTTTCAACAAAACAATTTTTTTTAGAAACAGTGTCTGCTTCCATGGAAAATTTTGACATTTTTTTGAAAAAACTAACACCTGACAATCAAACCGTTGAATATTGAAATATTTTGGTTTTGATGTTTCACCAAAAAGTCAAACTTTTCCATGGAATTTGTTAACAAAAATGAAAACAATTTTTGTAATAATTTTCTATGGAAAAAAAACAACATTTTCCACCAGCTCTAAATCTTATAGACATGGAGCTTTAAAAATGACATAGAGCTTTTCAGGTTTACCTCTCTCTAATGCCATCAAGTAAATTAGCCATCAGATTTCTCACAGTTCCCAATTCAGCAGAACAAGCTTAAGTTTAGCCCTATTCAGAAAAACACTTCAGCACAACTCCAGTGGGAGTTACGTACATTATAAAGCACTTTGCAGAGTATGGATGTGCTGCTCAATCAGACTTAAAATGAAGGAAATAAAAAATACATGATCTTATGTGAAACATAAAAGTTGGCAAAAACATTTGGTGAAAGCTATGGTGATGTTATTAAAATTGTCCTGCTGCAAAACCAAAGGGAAAAAAAAGTAAAAAAATGGTATTTATGGTATTTATCCCTGTGCCCAACATTGTCCAAATTACTCTTTAAATGGGTCAATAAGGATGTCAATTAACCAGAAAAATGTAAATAAGAGATAAAGTGTCCCCTCTATTAAAAATGCTCTCCTTAAAAATGTTTACATTGGAACAGATTGATACTAGTAATGTGGCAGCATGCTCAAATAATTACAATGGTTATGGCTCTGGAATTTTGTGATCACCCTCTTTATTTGTCAGATGACTATAAAAAGCAATTTTAGGCAATAATTCACAAATTCACCTGGAAAAATAAGCCCCGATTAAACAATACAATTTTACGAGCTTGTAAATGTAAAGGAGGACATGGGCTGCACATTTAAGTAGGACTTATGTTGCCACTTGCTTGGCACAGTTGAGTTATCTCTTTAAACTACTACTTTAGCTACCTTTGGAAAAATTGGCCTGCTTAGATACATGTAAAGGAATGTGAACAGCCTAGCTATAAATATAAAAAATAGTCCACGATGAAGTGCCTAGTCCAGCTCCCTTTGAAATCAATGGAAATACTGTCATTGACTTCAATGGAAGCGGGACCAGGCCCTTGTTGAGTGAACAGTTACTGCACTAGGTTTATCTGAAGTAATGGCACAATCAAAATCCCCAATGAGAGTCTGTGAAGGGATATTGCCCTTTGGATGATCCCACCTGCACTTCCCAGCATGTCCAGCTGGGACCATGGATGCCTGCAAGTGGGGTAGGGCCATCATCCCAACTTCTTCCCTTGCCCTTTCGAGAGGTTTGCATCCTTGGGTGCACAAAGACATCACTCCCTGCACTTGTCCCTAGACTTGGTGCAAAGTGTGTAATGGGGTCTGCTTGCACCTCCCACTCTGCACAGGGCACAAGAGTCAGACACAATCTTTGCCTTCACTAGGGAGATAGCTATAGACAGGAATTAGAGTAATTCTGTGAAGATCAACAGCGATTGACACTATGAGAAGCAAAGCATAGATTTATGAGTTCAGTTATACTCCCTGATCTAATACTCATGGCTAAGGCTACGTTTTAGTCATGGGTATATTTAGTAAAAGTCATGGACAGGTCACAGGCAGTAAACAAAAATTCACAGCCTGTGACCTGTCCATGACTTCTACTATATGCTCCTAATTAAAACTTGGCCTGGGGGGGCCATGGGTTCTGGGGGGCAGCCCCGGGGGGGGGGGGCACCGCAGTTGCTGGGCAGGGCAGCCTGAGACCACCGCTGGTGCTGTTTGTGTGGGAGGGTGGGCAGTGACACGTGGCCCAGGACCTCCACTGTTGCTGGCGGGAGAGGGGTTGGCAGGACTGGCAGGCTCCCTACCTGGCTCCGCGCAGCTCCCTGGAAGCGGCTGGCATGTCCGTGCAGCTCCTAGGGGGAGGGAAAGCCAGGGAGGCTTCGCACACTGCCCCTGCCACTAGCTCTGGCTCCGCAGCACCCATTGGCTGGGAAACGCAGCCAATGGGCGCTGCGGAGGCAGTGCCTGCAGGCAGGGGCAGCGTGCAGAGCCCCCTGGCCTCTCCGTCTAGGAACTGCAGGGACATGCTGGCTGCTTCCAGGGAGCTTCCACCCCCCACCCCGAGGTAAGCACTGCTCCGCACACCAACCCCCAGCCCTGAGCCCCTCCCACACCCAAACTACTGTTGCTGCTGGGGACGTGGTGGCCCGGGACTGCCCCAGCAGCGGCCGCTGCAGAAATCACAGAGGTTATGGAAAGTCACAGAATCCGTGACTTCCGTGACCTCCATGACAGACACGCAGCCTTACTCATGACTTGATGCAATTCCTGTGGAAGCTAATGGAAAGACTGCTTGAATTCAGTAGTAGTTGGAGCAGTGCAAGTTTTTCCAAATATATTTGATTAGAAAATCAGATATGTATCTCCAATCATTTTGTATTTCGAATTGGAAGTTGATTTTAATTTTTTTTGTTTTTGCATTTTATTTGAAAATAAAATTACTGATAGCTAAGACATTTGCTATACATACTGCAAATATTCAAATTTTATAACTGAAATTAATATTCATATACCTACTTCATTTGTTTCACAATAGTGCTCTTTCCTGATTCTCCAGCACCTGCAGAAAAGGAATATTCAAAAATGTTACTGATACACGAATAACTCTAATAGGCATTAAAATAATCTTGCAAATTCCATAATTTCCATGGACAAAAACTGGGAAGGGGAGAGACACATACTGTCTTCAGAGGCATCATTTTATCTCGTAGAATCCTCTTTCATTTTAAATCAAGGCGTATTTTGCACTGAAATCCTAATAGAAATATCATTTGTAAAAGCTAAAAGAACACTGACGTAATTAAAAGAATATAGATTTTGGAAACAAAAAGAAAAGAAAATGGGCCAAACTTATGTTCTGTCAGCATCCACTGGGCACTTGAAGCATATGAGAGCTCAGCTTAGTGAACAAAAGGCCTTTGAACAAAAGGCCTTTGATCCTGCATTACCTTGCATGGTGGGGAAGGGAGTGTGGAAAGGTTACATTTATCTATACTTAGAAGCATCATGGGTGCAAACCCCTTGTTGCAGATATAACTCCACTCTCTATGCATCGTAACCTTGGACTCTCATGTAGAAGGGAGAGTGAGTGTGTGTGTAAAGTAGGACCCCAACCAAGCTTGCTCAGTTTAGGAAGAACTCTGTATCTGCAGAACCTCATTGACTTCACTGAGGTGGGGCCTGTGTCTGCCTCCATAAAGTCAGTTGTAGAACTGAGATCAAGATTTGGGAGTGGGTAGCCTTATTTACTTGAACCTGGCCCTCCTACTCAGGTGCAAAATGGCTAACAATCACAAAATGATCTCCCCCTGCTGCAAAGCAAGTGTAGCTGCACTTACTCACCTGAGATGTTGTCAGAGCACAGATTGGGGAGTAACAATGTTAGCAGCTCAGGTGAGTAACTTACTTCCCACATCTAGGTCTTAGGCCCTAATGTTTCAATAGTACAAATGGGGGCATAATTTGGGGGCTAAATGCCAGGAATTCAAGGAACAAATTAGAGGATTGGGCCAAAAAAAACCTGATGAGGTTCAACAAGGACAAGTGTAGAGTCCTGCACTTAGGACGGAAGAATCCTATGCACTGCTACAGACTAGGGACCGAATGGCTAGGTAGCAGTTCTGCAGAAAACGACCTAGGGGTCACAGTGGACGAGAAGCTGGATATGAGTCAACAGTGTGCTCTTGTTGCCAAGAAGGCTAACGGCATTTTGGGCTGTATAAGTAGGGGCATTGCCAGCAGATCGAGGGACGTGATCGTTCCCCTTTATTCGACATTGGTGAGGCCTCATCTGGAGTATTGTGTCCAGTTTTGGGCCCCACACTACAAGAAGGATGTGGAAAAATTGGAAAAAGTCCAGCGGAGGGCAACAAAAATGATTAGGGGTCTGGAGCACATGACTTATGAGGAGAGGCTGAGGGAACTGGGATTGTTTAGTCTCCAGAAGAGAAGAGTGAGGGGGGATTTGATAGCTGCTTTCAACTACCTGAAGGGGGGTTCCAAAGAGGATGGAGATAGGCTGTTCTCAGTGGTAGCAGATGACAGAACAAGGAGCAATGGTCTCAAGTTGCAGTGGGGGAGGTCTAGGTTGGATATTAGGAAACACTATTTCACTAGGAGGGTGGTGAAGCACTGGAATGCGTTACCTAGGGAGGTGGTGGAATCTCCTTCCTTGGAGGTTTTTAAGGCCCGGCTTGACAAAGCCCTGGCTGAGATGATTTAGTTGGGAATTGGTCCTGCTTTGAGCAGGGGGTTGGACAAGATGACCTCCTGAGGTCCCTTCCAACCCTGATATTCTATGATTCTATGAACATGATTTTCCATTGCCCTGCTCTTTGTCAGTTACAGCACGAGTGCAAAATACTTTTGATTTACCCTCCTTTGGCGCAGGTGTAAATGGCTACACCCAGTGGAGAATCAGGCCATTGCTATTCCAACTGAATGTTCATTGGCTGAAGGGAATGAGTTGATAACAAGTATTTTCTAAACAGATTTTTTTAAAGTTCACAACATTTAAATGTCAGCAAACGAGTCACAAAAACCAGCAAAACATATGCAAAACATTCTTCTGAAACCCATGATATGAGTGGCAGAAAGCACTGGTGAAAAATACCATGATTATGCTAAGTTGGCTGATGCAGCCATCTGCCATTCTTTGTGATTAATTATGATCATGTCAACAATTGGTTTTGCATCTGGAACTTGCAAATTTGGTATAGGTCAGCAGTCAGTATCTTCTCAATACCCATTTAAGGAACTGAGCAAACCACAGCCCACCCGGCCAATTGTGCAATGCTTACCACAGTTTCACTATGTGACAGAGAGGTCTTATGCAGTGTTGTTGTAGCAGTGTTGGCAGGCTATTAGAGAGACAAGGGGGGTGAGGTAATATCTTTTACTGGACCAACTTTTGTTGCTGAGGGAGACAAGCTTTCAAGCTATACCGAGCTCTTCTTCTTAAGACATTCATGCAAGCCTGGGGCATTGAACAATGTTAGTGAAAATAATACACAAATGAGTCCCTGTTCAGTGACTGAAAGACAATGTTAAATTATAGAAGGAGCTGGGATTCAAATCCAATGGGTGCAGCTCTTCTCCTTTGCTTATACTCTTAATTAATCTCTCAGGAATACTTTAATCATAGGCTACATAGAACTTTTAGGCTCAGTCTTGAGTATGGGACCACTCTTAGCTATACTGCCTCAGGAGGAGCTCTTGCTCCCAAGGGAGTGTAATAGTAAGAATTTAGTGCAGCCCTGAATCTTTCCTTTCTTCTTTCCTCATGTTCAGCCTGCTCCTCCCGCCAGAGCATTCAAGGGGCCAGGGGCAGAGAGCCATGACTGTATCTGCATTCCACCCCTCCTTCACAGGGAACAGCAGCAACTGAGCTGAGGACCCAAAGTCACAATAGCTCTTAAATGGTTGCATACGGGTTTGGGGGCCTTGGCTCCCTCCTGTTCTGCTCTGAGGATTAGGGCTAGTGACAATCCTACTTTATATGTATCACTTATGTCTGGGATAGAGTCAGAAGAAGAAGCAAGGAGTTCCCAGACCTCTACTCATAACACTGAACAACCGGAGTTATGTACAGTGGGAGCTATTACAAAGTGAATCCGATAATGCTTATTTATTAAGTATTATCTAGTGCTTTTCATCCATAGATCTCAACGTGCTTTACAAAGCAGATCGGTATCTTAATCCCCATTTTACAGATGGGGAAGCTGAGGCACTGAGAGGTGACGAAATGTACCCAGCAGGCCTGCTGAAGAGCTGGGAATGGACCCCAGGTCCCATCAGTGCCCGTCCAGTGCTCTAGCCAGTAGACAACACTGCACCCTTCCAACTATTTCAGTTATCTCCTACTTGGAGTAACAGATGAAGACTGAGGTATATTCTGTTAAATTTTTCCATGCAGGAAGGTCAGTCACATTCAGTTTCATTCACTGTTATTTTAGATTAAAGGGAAAAAAAACTATAAAACGAGAATGCAAAAATGAAGCCCGTGTGTGAGTGACAGCAGTGTGCATCTTCTTTGCAACATGCTGCTTCACTTATGCTCATAAAACACCAGCTACCTCTGCAGACTCCAGGCCCCAGGAAAGGTAAAGATGCAATACAACATGATAATAGTTGCATAACTACCTAGGCGTCAGTCTCTCTATGGGTAAATGATGTTTTTATGGCAACTTCTGTATAACTATTCAGGAACAACAGAAAGAACTCTTTCCCACCAGACTATTTGTTAGTTTGTTAATGTGGAATGTGAAATACAATGATGGAAGTGTTTCTAGAAAGCCTGTTCTTGTGATATTTAGAGCCAAGACTCAAGATGTTTGAGTTAGAGGGATAAAGTCTGCACATACTAATTCTTGGGTGCTTCTTTAAACTAAACCTATGAAGCTTTTAAACCTATAACAAACCATTTCTAACTATCTGAAATACACTCTTCATTTATGCTCAGACAAGTATAAATGGCTAAACATAAAACTTGTTTCTTAAAGACCTAGGATAGAGAATTGCTGTAAGTGTTAAGTCCACTAATCTTCACAGAGTTAGTTCCACCAGGGATGAATGTGGCCCGGTGGTCATTTTAAAGAGTAATGTCAGAACATAAGAATGGCCCTAATGGGTCAGACCAAGGGTCCATCTATCCCAGTATCCTGTCTTCCGAAAG
The DNA here is from genome assembly GCF_028017835.1 of Emys orbicularis. Lineage (NCBI taxonomy): Eukaryota > Metazoa > Chordata > Testudines > Emydidae > Emys > Emys orbicularis. The sequence goes on along the minus strand of NC_088683.1, from coordinate 24,924,382 downwards.
TGGCCGGTGCCAAGTGCCCCAGAGGGAATGAACAGAACAGGTAATCATCAAGTGATCCATCCCCTGTCGCTCATTCCCAGCTTCTGGCAAACAGAGGCTAGGGACACCATTCCTGCCCATCCTGGCTAATAGCCATCGATGGACCTATCCTCCATGAATTTATCTAGTTCTATTTTGAACCCTGTTATGGTCTTGGCCTTCACAACATCCTCTGGCAAGGAGTTCCACAGGTTGACTGTGCATTGTGTGAAGAAATACTTCCTTTTATTTGTTTTAAACCTGCTGCCTATTAATTTCATTTGGTGAACTCTAGTTCTTGTGTTATGAGAAGTAGTAAACAACACTTCCTTATCTACTTTCTCTATACCAATCATGATTTTATAAACCTCAATCATATCTCCTCTTAGCCGTCTCTTTTCCAAGCTGAAAAGTCCCAGTCTTATTAATCTCTCCTCATACGGAAGCCGTTTCATATCCCTAATCATTTTTGTTGCCTTTTCTGAACCTTTTCCAATTCTAATATAGCTATTCAAGATGTGGGCATACCATGGATTTATATAGAGGCAATATGACATTTTCTGTCCTGTTATCTATCCCTTTCTTAATTATTCCCAGCATTCTCTTTGCTTTTTTGACTGCCACTGCACATTGAGTGGATGTTAACAAAGCAGGTGGGGCCAGACAGCATCTGACATTGCGAACCAGCCCCAAACTCAGACAGAACCGTGTGATAGGAAGAGAGGATAGGGATTAGGAATGAATGACGACTTGAAGGAAAGTTGGAAGGAAATTTTTCAACGGATTATGAATGACTACAAGTTCAAAAATGCAACTGGATTGATGCGGACCAGCGGTGAAATGAGGACAGGCCCATGCATGGCATTAAGGAGCAAGCTGCAACTTTTATTACATTTTAGCACAGGGGAGGGGCGCTACCTGCCCATCACCCATACTCTTCTATACCAGGCATTTAATTTGTTCCACTGTGGCAGCTACAAGGCTCTTTACCATATAATCCATAATGTGGGGTAGGCTTTCCTCAGCCAACCCCCCAGGACTCAGCTCTCTCTGAGTCCTAGCACCTTCCTCCCTGCAAGGGGGACAGAGGGTGCTGAAGGGTGGGGACCTCAGTCCACAAGAGCCATAAGGCCACATGGTCTCACCCTATCCCAAAAACCCAAGGCCAATCACCAGATCCCAGATCTTTTACCTTTGTGAATTGTTCATTTGATTGTTTTAACCACACTGGAAACTGGCCACAAGTTGTGCCCAATAAACAACTCAATCCCAGTACCTCAGTTAGATACTACGCCTGTTCCTACTTAACCCACTGTGGCTTGAAGGTGCTTCAGGGAAGGCAAAATGCTCCCTGATCCTCTGCCAATTGGACCAGGGGAGAAAAAATCCTTCCTGACCCTCATATGGGTGATCAGCTAGGCCCACAGCATTTGTCAGATGGGGTTTCCATTCCTAGCTCGAGGTGGATAAGAGGCTCCACATGGCCCCCACTCCAGGTTAAATCCAGGGAGCTGGGGAATACTGGCCATTCAGCACCTTTCCCCCCCAGCTGGTCAATGAGTGCTGAGACTGTCTCCCTTCTGTTGAAGCAGGTGGGGGGGCATTTAGGCTAAGTGAATCTGGCTGAGCTATGCTATTTATAGACAAGTGAAATGTTCTTGGTGTATGTTGGGGGAAAGGATAGAGGGCAGCATGAAGGACGTCATGAACTCATGTGTGAGAAACAGGAGGTGAAAGGAGCAGTAAGGATTGGGATGGGCATATGGAGTAAGCTGGGCTTTGTCTACACTGGGATAAATGAGCCGTGTTAGACAACAATATTAAATAGCACATTTTAGTTAACACATTGTCTTACACCTCTTAGCACCTAGTATAGACAATGATAATAGGGTTTAAAAGTGTGCTAGCTGGCTATGGTTAAACCTAGGTGAGGGCCACAACCAGCTAATATGTTTATAAAGATTTTCACTACTTCTAACTGACTGATGCCACCATAGTCCGGACAATGGGGAGAGGGGTGAATTGTAGAGCGCTCTATAGGGTTGCCAACTAATTGCACAAACCCAAACACCCTTCCCCTGCCCCTACCTCGAGGCCACGCCCCTGCCATGCCCCTTCTACGAGGCCACACCCCCCACTCACTCCATCCCCCTTCCCTCCATCGCTCGCTCTCCCCCATCCTCACTCACTTTCACTGCGCTGGAGAAGGGGGTTGGGGCACAGGAGGGGGTATGGGCTCTGGGCTGGGGGTGGGGCAGAGGGGGTTGCGAGTGTAGGAGGGGACTCTGGGTTGAGCCTGGGGCAAGGGGTTGGGGTGCAGGAGGGAGTGTGGGGTGCAGGCTCTGGGAGGGAGTTTGGGTGTGTGGGGGGGCTCAGGGCTGGGGCAGGGGGTTGGGGTGTGGGAGGGGGTTGAGGGATGTGGGCTCCGGGTGGTGCTTACCTTGGGCGGCTCTGGGAAGCAACCGACATATCTGGCTCCTAGGCTCAGGTGCCACCAGGAGGCTCCGCATGCTGCCCCTCCCTACAGGCACTGCCCCGGGTCGCTTCCAGGAGCCAGGCAGAGCCAGGGCAGGTAGGGAGCCTGCCTTAGCCCCACTGCGCTGCCAACCAGACTTTTAGCAGCCTATTAAAATCTCCCGGATTGGTTTCAATAGGCACCAGGAGATTGAGGCCAATTCTGGGAGACTCCTGGCCCATCCAGGAGGATTGGCAACCCTAGGCTCTAATGTATTTGCTGATGAGAACTAAAAGGTACCTAGTTCACATTAACACAGTCCTGTTTTGGTCTACATCAACACAAACTAGGTGCCTTTTAGTTAGTGCCTGCAGGGTCTACGAGAGGCAGTTAGAGCGCAGCACTTTACAATTCACCCCCATCCCTCCCCTCCCCCGTAGTCCAGACTGTGGTCCTGTGTAGACAAGCCCCAAGTCTCACTTTTGAAAGTGACTTAAGGACAGGTTCACAAAGGTACTTAGGCCAGGTCCACAGACCTATGTCAGGAAAAATCCACACCCTTGAGCAACGTAGTTACACTGACCTTAACCGCCATGTTGACAGCACTATGTTGATGGGCCAGCTTCTCCCGTTGACATGGCTACTGCCGCTCAGGGAGCTGGATTAAGTATGCCAATGGGAGAGCTCTCTGCAATGAGCGTAGGAGCATTTTCACATAAGCGCTACAGTGGTGTAACTGCAGCATTTTAAGTGTAGACCTGGCCTTGGACCTAACTGCTTTTCAAGGCACCTAAATCTGACATTTAAAGACCACTGATATTCTAAAAACCACCATTCAGCAGCCACCAAACCCTGTAGATGCTAAGGGGGCTCAGGCACTTAACGTTCCTCTGGTCGGCATGCACAAAGCTGCCTAAGTCCTGATGCTGCTTGGAGCCCTAGCAAAGGACAAAGTCTCAGCAGTCCTGAAGCAGTATTCTCAAACAATGTGTTTACCACCTAGATTACCAGTGGGGCCCAATCCCATGGGAGTGCTGTGATTATTATTGATTATTGATGCAGTGTCATGGGTCTCCACTGAACTTGGCAGGGCAATAAAGTAGCAGGTCTCCATTCTGTGAAATATACAGACTAAATGAAATGTACCAAATCAAAGGCTGGCACTTAACTAAGTTTTCAAATGGTCTCAAGGAGACCTTATTGTTTGCTTGGGGTTTGTTCCTAACTCAAAAATCAAATGTGAATTATGTGCAGATCTGGATGGAAGGTGGGGGGTGGGGTATTTTTCCAGGGGGAGGAGATAGAATCACAAAGGCTTTTCATCTTTGCATCCACTGTGAGACTTATGTGAATCTGAAACCTATGGTTCTGTGCAACCCAATTCCTGTTCCAAGAGCAACAATCAGCATCTCCATGCTAAACTCCTTGAACAAATAATGGAAATTGAATTAAATAATGGTCTCTTCATTTTTGTAGGTGGGTTCCTATTTGTAATGTGACCACTTGAAAGCTGTAAACTCCAGAGAGATTAGCCTAAGTATTAAATCCTCCTCTTGGTAGAAATACCACAGGAAACAGTACACGCTATTACATTGTTTTAATCATAAAGGCATGATGGTCACTCTCAAGACTCTTCTAATTTGCGATCTGTCTATCCCTAAAAAAACAATGGTGATATCAGGTCCATAATACAGTGGCAATCTATGGTCTGAATGGGTAAAAATCTGTCTACCTGAAAGTCCTTCTCTATGATGCTCAGTACAATTACAATGAAATTATTTAATAATTGGAGTCTTGATGATGTAAAGGTAATAAACAACACCTTCTGCACAAAAAAATAGCTGACCCATGCTCAGAGCACTGACATCATCTGTACATTTCCCCATCCCCGCACTAGGGGCCCTGATTCTGATCTGAAAATGGATTTTCACTGGTGTAACTCCATTGACTTCAGTGCAGTTACTCTTGATTTACCCTAATGTAAAGTGAAAGGAGAATCAGGTCCATGCTCTTACTCAGAGATGGGTATGGACCAAAAGCCCAGACCTTAGCAACCTAAGCTTTGGAGAAATTCCAGCTTTGGAGCTAGATCCAAATTCTGTGAACTGGGCCCAGAGCTAGTCTGGCAAGTACTGCTGGTTAATCATGGAAGGGGGCGCATGCTGCACCTGCACAAGGAGCTCAGGGAGGCACTGTGGTTCCCTCTGGGGCAGGCCAAATACAGCTTAGTGGCTCTATTTTTTTTTTTTAAAGACCCTGTAAGTAGGATCTGCTAAACCCAGAAAATCTTTTCCTTTCACTTGCTCTTTAGCAGATAGCTGTCTCCTCCTTGTCCATCTCAAGGATTCCAGAAGGGAAAACGTATTTCCCATTGAAAAGATTGAGATTTTTCCATTAGGGAGAAGGTGAATAAAAGGGGATGTGATTGAAATGTACAACATAATTAGGACCCTTTGTTTTCAGTTTTTATTTTATTTAATTTTTCTTGGGAATTTATCAGTCTTTATTACTCCAACAACAAAAACAGGTGAAAAATATTGGGGTTTATTTTGGTGGACCGAAAGATGGGGAAAAAAGTATTCAGTAGATTAATGCTTTGAATTCCGTTCATCAATGTGGTTTGCTGCAGAATGAAAACGGAACTCAAAACACAATGCCAACTCTGAGTTTAAGAAAACAATATATCTCTCATCCCCAAATAAAACTTTTCATTTTAATAAACAGTTTACTGCTGTAAACTTAGAACTATTAGCCTATAAATATTTACATTTAATAATTGGGCCACACCATTTGCATCGCATACACTCAACTTCATCCTTTTCTCCTGTTTTTTTTTTTAAACTTTCGAATACTTCCTTGTGTTCTGAAACGTATTCTGATACAGATTTTTGTTTTCTTCCCATTTTAGTGCATCAAATCTTTAAATTGTTATCTGTTAACAGCTTGAAATGTGTATGTGGTGGGCGTGAGATTCATCAGTATGTTCAGATGCGCATGCATTTCAGAGCTTGTATGCATGCCTGTTTGTTTATTGTGTGTATCTTCAATACATAGCCTTACTTCAACAGGCAGCTTTGCATATGCACACAGACTAATGTATTATCCTAATAGAGATATCTCATGCAATGTATTGTATTTTCCTAATAAAACAAGTTATTTTTGTATGTTTGAATGATACAAAAGTAGGGTGAAAATCTGAAAAAATGGAATAATACTTTTTGTAAAACCTGGGAAATTTTCAGTAAAAATCGGTTTAAACTGAGAACCAAAGGGCTTAAACATAATGAACGGTTTTGAGAAGGTAGATCAGGCTACTCACCCTGCCTCTTCAGACAAGAACAAGAGGACAGTGAATGACATTGAAAGGTGGCTAATTTAAAATGATAAAAGACACACTTTTTCATATCACATGCAGGTAGGCCATGGAACTCATTGCCACAGGATATCATTTAGGCCAAGATCTTAATGGGGTTTAGGGTGACCAAGATAAAGATAAAATCGGTACCGTCCCAATATTTAGGTGTTTGTTCCGCGTCCCGACCGATTTTTGGTCGGGACGCAATTTGTCCCGATATTTCGCTCCGCTGGCGCTGGCAGCACTGTTGTTGTTGTTTTTTTGCTCCGCCGGCAGCACTCAGCTTTTTTTTTTTTGCTCCGCCGGCGGCCCCCTCCTCCCCCCCATTTGGCCCGATATTTTCTTCCTCTCATCTGGTCACCCTAATGGGGTTCAACACGGTAGTAAACTCTTATCCGGCGAAGCATATGCAGAGTTATAATAATAAATACTGAAAAAGAAGCATTTTGGAAGGGATAAAACTGCTCATGCTCACAGTATAATGCAACAGCTAAATAATGGGGATTTGGGAAGAAAATTTTCCTGGTAGCAGGTTATCCCATAATTGCCTTCTGTGGGTTTTTCCACACCTTACTTTGCAGGAACTGGTGCTGGACAGAGTCAGAGTCAGGATAATGGACTAGAGTTACCATGGGTCTGATCCAGTGTGGTAATTCTAATATTTCCTACCAATATCTATCTATCTATCTATCTATCTATCTATCTATCTATCTATCTATCTATCTATCTATCTACTGTTTTGGGCTACAATAGGATTTTTTTTTCTAGAGCTGGTCAATTTTTTTTAAATTTTGACTAAAATCTTTATCAACATTTAGAATTTCATTTTTTTTAAAGATTCCTTCTTCCCCACATTTTGACCAACTTTAGTTTGTCTCTGAGAGGACAGTAATTTGTCTTACTGTGGCACAGATGACCTCCATATTCACCATCGGGTTGAAAAAGCTTTTTAACCTGTATTCAGAATATTCAAGGAACACTGTTTCTCATGATTCGGTATGGCCACATACAGCTCTGGCTTTTAAACAACAAACAACAACAACAATAATAATAATAAATAATAAATACCTATATCTGATGTAGCACTTTTCATCAGTAGATTGCAAAGATATAGCCCTTTAACATTACTGATTTGTTAATTTTCCAGGGAAAACTTCATATATAGAGTATTTGCCAGTGTGATATGCAACTAAACATCTCTGAATATATTTACAACTATTCCCTCTTACAAATTACATCATAACCCTAATATGATGTAACCAAGAAATATTTACGAAACTGGTACCTTTTCACTATTGCTTGAGATATCTACGGTGTTATATTTATCCCATAATTTATTTAAATAATGAGGGTTAAATCTTCAGCTGGTGCAAACTGAAGTCTGGTTTAAAACTAAAGTCAATGGATCTATGCTGATTTACGTTAGCTGAGGATCTGGTATGAATAAACTACAATTTAAAAGCTTTTGTAAGCATTTCGTAAACACAGTTATTGTAAGTCCTATTCATCTGATCAACTTCATTTATATTGTTACGCCAAATATCACACTATAAGACTATTCATAAAATCTATAGAAGTACATAGCATACTGATGGATGTCTGATAAAATTCCAAACTTTCTCATGTATAGAACTAATACTGTGGTATTGCTTATGCTGCCTGTTAGCAAGCATTCCCTAGTTCACAGTTTGTATTAGGAGAAATGGTATATAGCAAAATCCATCTGCATTAATTTCACATAATCTGCTAAACATTCTAAAACAGATTGTACACAGAAGCATTTTTACATATAGAAATTTTCACTAAACCATCTGTTTCTACTGTATACAGCAAGTTGCAACAGTTTTGCAAATTTAAAACAACACATTTTCATTAGGCAGTTGCATCTGTCGATTTTTTGTTTAATCAATTGCCTCTTTCAATCCATTTGCTAGGGCATTTAGACAGTCCTTATTGTACCGCTACCTCTTACTTTCTGTATTCTACATTACAAAAGACAACAGCAATTACTCTAACTAATTATTCTAAAAGTGATTTCTGTTCCTCAAATTCTTTCATTCCAGGGACTTAAATGATCTAAAAATGATTAAATGTAAAAAGACCACATTCATTTTCAACCTGTTTGTCTTCTCTTGCTTGTCCCTCTCATTCATTTAATGACATAAAGCAGGTGCCAGGCATCACTGTAAAATCACAAAACTTTTTTGTATTTGTCACTTTATATAATTGTCTGCTTTAAAGTAAAATTGTAAAAGCTGGATAATCACTGTATTGAAATTTAGTTTCAATGTGAAAATCATACTTTAATAGAAGGAATAATAGATTATTATTATTTATTTACCCAACAAGAGCAATTTGACTGTCCTGGCATCCCGCGCTGCATCTTCCTGGAGTTTCTTTTCCAGTTCCTTTGATTTTCTGGCAGACTCCTTACTCTCTGAACTGACTCCACTACCCATGGTGTGGTGTTACAGAATCAGTTTATTGTCCTAGCTAGTTTACTTCTAATTAGAAGAGCTGCTTTTGTTCAAACAGGCAATGCAACAGCAACGTTATAAGGAAGTCTAAAATTCCAATTCAGCCTCTTATCTAGAGATTGCCTTCAGACTAAGCAGCTGCTTTTGATCCATCACATGATTCAGAGATGGCACAAACAGGGATTTACATAGGGACATGGAATTACTGTGTTATGATGTCAAAAAAATGAAAATGTCCTACTCAGCTATTATAGCTATGGAGAATCATGATACAGGAGCATAAGAATTTCCATACTGGATCAGAATAGCAGTCCATCTAGTTCAGTATCCAGTCTCTGACAATGGTTGGTACCATATGCTTCACAGGAAAGTGCAAGAAACCTGAAGTGGGCAATTACAGAATAACCTGGCTATAGGGAATGTAAGTTTCTCACCTCATGTGTCAGTGGCTGGGTTATGCCTTTAAGCATAAGGATTTATTATATCCCTTCCTAACAATTGGGTGCATTTTTTATTCCTTACTAATGTAACTCCAAATGTTCTTGTTATCTACACAGAGAAGTCTAGGTTAGGGGTAGATATTGATGATGTCACATCATTAAGAATAAATTAATTATTAACATACTGGGATGTCTAAATGTTCTCTAATTTCACACTATTATGAGAATATACATCGACTCCTGTTCAGACTTTGTAACAATATGTAACTGCTGAAATACACTTTTGTGTGGCTACCTTTTGGTAAAAGCTATGGTGTCTTTGCCAATTCCTACCACCCCATTAACTGTTATGGAATATGGTGCAGTTGGGGGGTTAGTTAGAAATATCACTCTCCCTCTTTTTTGTGTGAAAGAACAGGCTTTTCTAAAGAGCCAAATTCTCTCCCTTGCAATGGTCTCTCTGTGCCAGTCGGCCAGTGCAAAGGGCTTCCAAAACCAGTGGCTCCAACCAGGTGGAAATGTTCCCTGGCATGGGGAAGTCCCCAGTGTCATGGGAGTGGCTACTATAATCTATACCTGGCTAAAGGCTGGGACATAACCCCAAAGGACTGGAGGGACTGAAACAACTCCCTTCTGGTCCCCTCCGCGCAACTGCATGCAGTGCATATTGGAGGCAGATGAGAATTTAATTCAAATGATGTCCAGTTCTTAGTCATTCCTTACTTTACAGTCTCTTAAAACTCAATGGGTAAAATCCTGGCCCGGAATGGGAGTTTTGCCATTGACTTTAATGATGCCAGGGTTACACCCAACAAAAGTTTTGCCAGATTGTATGAATCTTATGCTCCTGTATCATTCCATAGTGATGAGGGTTATATAAGTTGCTTTGCCCAGGTCATTCCTCTCTCTGCATCTCGTCATTGGCTCCCCTTTCTATATTGTATTAGACTTAAGCTACTTGTTTTCATTTTCAAGGCCCTTCATGATCCATCCCCACCGGACCTATCATCTCACTCAGCATGGAAAGGTTGACTTTTGCCTCTGATCAGCCTTTGATGAAAGCCTCCATCACCACGTTAAATTTGTAAACAAACATCTTCATGCTTTCGCCTATGTTGCCCCTCATGTTTGGGAGGAGCTCCCTGCAAATACCGCCAACTAACTCATTATCCTCTTTCGAAACCTTCCTCAACATTAGTCTTCTCTATGATGTTTACCAAAAGCTTGACAGCAGTTAGGCTACCTGTGCAGAGATCACTGCCAAGCATGCTGACTAATATTGTCCCCTTATTTCCCTGTTCCCCTCTGTCTGTCTGTCTCAATTCACCAGTTGTCTCCTGTCTTATAGCTAGACTGGAAGCTCTCTGGGGCAGGGACCATCTTTTTGTTCTGTGTTTGTACAGCACCGAGCAGAATGGCATCCTGTTACACAAGTAGGGTTCCTAGGCGCTGTGGTAACACCAATAAATACAGTATTTCAGGACTTGCCCTGTAAATAATAGCCAAGGGAAATACCAGTGACAAGATAGAAGCAGGTGAGGTTTGCTATGTTTTCAGACAAGATGTGAAATGAGAATGAGCGCAGAGGGAGCAGAGAGACCAACAGAGGCCTGGGGTCAGGAGCAGCAGAGGAGAAGGTTCTGGCACCAGCAGTAGCCAGACTGTCAGCAGTAAGAGGAAGGAGGCCAGTGCTGGATGCGGTGAATGTGCAGAGAAAGGAATAAAGAGAAAGCAAGCATGGCATCAATCAGCTACATTCCCCTTGGAACAAAAGGGGGAAATGTCTTAATTGAGGAATAGATCTTTTCCTCTCTGCAGGTCCCATTAGGTAATAGGCATTATCCCCACACATCAATAAGACGATATAACCCAGTGCAAAGGTCTGCAGATTTGGCTCCTTCATTACATCCTTATTACTCACTGGAGAAACTCTACCAGAAAACGATGTATTTAATGACTCTCTGCATTGCTCTTCTATAGGCGTGGAACCAGTTGCTAAGTGTCAACAACGGAGTTTTGCATATTTATTTACACAGCCAAAAAACACTCTGATGTGTTAAGTCAACATTCCTGCTATGTTTGTTCTTTAAAATAACAGGTAATAAGATATCTGTGCATAACCAAATCTTTCCAGTATTTTTTTAAGAGATGAACTCACAGAGCCACATAGATTCATAGATTCTAGGACTGGAAGGGACCTCGAGAGGTCATCGAGTCCAGTCCCCTGCCCTCATGGCTGTACCAAATACTGTCTAGACCATCCCTGATAGACATTTATCTAACCTACTCTTAAATATCTCCAGAGATGGAGATTCCACAACCTCCCTAGGCAATTTATTCCAGTGTTTAACCACCCTGACAGTTAGGAACTTTTTCCTAATGTCCAACCTAAACCTCCCTTGCTGCAGTTTAAGCCCATTGCTTCTTGTTCTATCCTTAGAGGCTAAGGTGAACAAGTTTTCTCCCTCCTCCTTATGACACCCTTTTAGATACCTGAAAACTGCTATCATGTCCCCTCTCAGTGTTCTCTTTTCCAAACTAAACAAACCCAATTCTTTCCGCCCTCCTTCATAGGTCATGTTCTCAAGACCTTTAATCATTCTTGTTGCTTTTCTCTGGACCCTCTCCAATTTCTCCACATCTTTCTTGAAATGCGGTGCCCAGAACTGGACACAATACTCCAGTTGAGGCCTAACCAGTGCAGAGTAGAGCGGAAGAATGACTTCTTGTGTCTTGCTCACAACACACCTGTTAATGCATCCTAGAATCACGTTTGCTTTTTTTGCAACAGCATCACACTGTTGACTCATATTTAGCTTGTGGTCCACTATAACCCCTAGATCCCTTTCTGCCGTACTCGTTCCTAGACACTCTCTTCCCATTCTGTATGTGTGAAACTGATTGTTCCTTCCTAAGTGGAGCACTTTGCATTTGTCTTTGTTAAACTTCATCCTGTTTACCTCAGACCATTTCTCCAATTTGTCCAGATCATTTTGAATTATGACCCTGTCCTGCAAAGCAGTTGCAATCCCTTCCAGTTTGGTATCATCTGCAAACTTAATAAGCGTACTTTCTATGCCGATATCTAAGTCGTTGATGAAGATATTGAACAGAGACGGTCCCAAAACAGTCCCCTGCAGAACCCCACTTGTTATGCCTTTCCAGCAGGATTGGGAACCATTAATAACAACTCTCTGAGTACGGTTATCCAGCCAGTTATGCACCCACCTTATAGTAGCCCCATCTAAATTGTATTTGCCTAGTTTATCGATAAGAATATCATGCAAGACCGTATCAAATGCCTTACTAAAGTCTAGGTATACCACATCCATAACTTCTCCCTTATCCACAAGACTCGTTATCAAAGAAAGCTATCAGATTGGTTTGACACGATTTGTTCTTTACAAATCCATGCTGGCTATTCCCTATCACCTTACCACCTTCCAAGTGTTTGCAGATGATTTCCTTAATTACTTGCTCCATTATCTTCCCTGGCACAGAAGTTAAACTAACTGGTCTGTAGTTTCCTGGGTTGTTTTTATTTCCCTTTTTATAGATGGGCACTATATTTGCCCTTTTCCAGTCTTCTGGAATCTCTCCCATCTCCCATGATTTTCCAAAGATAATATCTAGAGACTCATATACCTCCTCTATTAGCTCCTTGAGTATTCTAGGATGCATTTCATCAGGCCCTGGTGACTTGCAGGCATCTAATTTTTCTAAGTGATTTTTAACTTGTTCTTTTTTTATTTTATCTGCTAAACCTACCCCCTTCCGATTAGCATTCACTATGTTAGGCATTCCTTCAGACTTCTCGGTGAAGTCCGAAACAAAGAAGTCATTAAGCATCTCTGCCATTTCCAAGTTTCCTGTTACTGTTTCTCTCTCTTCACTGAGCAGTGGACCTACCCTGTCCTTGGTCTTCCTCTTGCTTCTAATGTATTGATAAAAAGTCTTCTTGTTTCCCTTTATTCCTGTAGCTAGTTTGAGCTCATTTTGTGCCTTTGCCTTTCTAATCTTGCCCCTGCATTCTTGTGTTGTTTGCCTATATTCATCCTTTGTAATCTGTCCTAGTTTCCATTTTTTATATGATTCCTTTTTATTTTTTAGATCATGCAAGATCTCGTGGTTAAGTCAAGGTGGTCTTTTGCCACATTTTCTATCTTTCCTAACCAGCGGAATAGCTTGCTTTTGGGCCCTTAATAGTGTCCCTTTGAAAAACTGCCAACTCTCCTTAGTTGTTTTTCCCCTCAGTTTTGATTCCCATGGGACCTTACCTATCAGTTCTCTGAGCTTACCAAAATCCGCCTTCCTGAAATCCATTGTCTCTATTTTGCTGTACTCCCTTCTACCCTTCCTTAGAATTGTGAACTCTATGAGTTCATGATCACTTTCACCCAAGCTGCCTTCTACTTTCAAATTCTCAACGAGTTCCTCCCTATTTGTTAAAATCAAGTCTAGAACAGCTTCCCCCCAGTAGCTTTTTCAACCTTCTGAAATAAAAAGTTGTCTGCAATGCAGTCCAAGAATTTATTGGATAGCCTGTGCCCCGCTGTGTTATTTTCCCAACATATATTTGGATAGTTGAAGTCCCCCATCACCACCAAATCTTGGGCTTTGGATGATTTTGTTAGTTGTTTAAAAAAAGCCTCATCCACCTCTTCCACCTGGTTAGGTGGCCTGTGGTAGACTCCCAGCATGACATCACCCTTGTTTTTTACTCCTTTTAGCCTAACCCAGAGATTCTCAACACTTCCGTCTCCTATGTCCATCTCCACCTCAGTCCAAGTGTGTACATTTTTAATATATAAGGCAACACCTGTCTATCCTTCCTGAGCAAGCTGTACCCATCCACACCAACATTCCAATCATGTGTATTATCCCACCAAGTTTCAGTGATGCCAACAATGTCATAGTTGTATTTATTTATTAGCACTTCCAGTTCTTCCTGCTTACCCATACTTCTCGCATTTGTATATAGGCATCTAAGATACTGGTTTGATTTTGCCTCCCAGTTTTGCCCTGACCCTCCTTTCTCTCTGCCATTATAGCCCACGCTCCCTCTTGTTTCCGACCCATCTCCCAGGTCTCCATGTTCCTCACTTACCTGTGGGCTTTGCTTACCTGTCCCCGTCAAACCTAGTTTAAAGCCCTCCTCACTAGGTTAGCCAGTCTGTGTCCAAATAGGGTCTTTCCCCTCCTTGAAAGGTGAACGCCATCTCTGCCTAGCAGTCCTTCCTCAAATAGCATCCCGTGGTCGAGGAAGCCAAAGCCCTCCTGGTGACACCATCTTCGCAGCCAGGCATTCACCTCCATGATGCATCTGTCTCTGCCCGGGCCCCTACCTTTGACAGGAAGAATCGAAGAGAATACCACCTGCGCTCCAAACTCCTTCACCTGTACTCCCAGAGCCCTGTAGTCACTCTTGATCTGCTCAGTGTCACACCTCACAGTATCATTTGTGCCCACATGGATGAGTAGCATGGGGTAGTAGTCAGAAGGCTGGATAATCCTTGACAATGCCTCCGTAATATTTCGGATACGGGCCCCCGGCAGGCAGCATACCTCCTGAGATGAAATGTCAGGGCGACAGATGGGCGCCTCCGTCCCCCTCAGCAGAGAGTCTCCGACCACCACTACCCTACGTTTCCTATTCGAAGTGGTGGCAGCAGACCTCCCGGCCTTAGGGGTACGAGGCTTCTCCTCCTTTACTGTAGGGGGTGATTCGTTCTCTCCTGTATCAAGAAGAGCATAACGGTTACCTATTACCACGGCGGGAGGGTTCGGAGCAGGGGTGGAGCACTGCCTGCTGCCAGAAGTAACCAGCTGTCAGTGTCCACCCTGAGCCATCTCCTCCTCCACCAGTGGTGTGTCAGCAGTCCTGTGTACTGGGACAGCTACCTCAGCTGTCTCCACTTGGACACTGTCCAGGAATTGCTTGTGGATTCGGATGCTCCTCAACCTAGCCACCTCCTCCTGTAGCTCTCCCACCTGCTGCCTGAGAGATTCCCCCAGCAGGCACCTTTCACATTGGATGCCCCCCCCCCCAGCCTGGATATCAGTAAGTGGAAATTGCAAGTTACAGTCCCTGCAAAACCACACCAGGATCTGGGTAAAAGCATCCATGCTCAGGTGCTCTGTCTGGCTACAGGCGCAGGTGGAGGAGACAGAAGCAGTGCTGGCACAGGTGTTGCGGGTCTTCCTAACCATCGTAAGCCTCCCTCTGTCAAACTCCCTCTCAAACTCCCCTGTCTGCAGCCCCCTGTCTGCTCTGCTCCCCTGGTCGCTCTACCTCTGGCTTTTAAAGCCTGCTTGCCTAGGTCAGTCCCACCCCCTCATGAATCACACTGGGGAAGGCCAGTCAAAGGCAATAAAGGGAACAATCAAGAGAACAAGGTCAGGCACTCAGTCCCAACTGCCACAGCAGCTGTAACTGAAACATCATTGCAAGATTTGTGCCAGGCATCTGTTTATCAGAATTCGAGCTCCGATTAACTTCAGAGCATTAGATTTTTAGAGCAATACATCTATATATATATATATATATATATAAAGTGACTTACAATTTAAATGATAAAGTCACAAGCCTAGAGGGAAGAACAACATTGTCTCAAAACTACGAGCCTAATTCACTACTGTGTTTCTCTAGTTTTATACTGGTCTAACTCCATTGATGTCAATGGAGTTACACATGCATAAAACTGGAATAGGGAAATGGTGACCTAGACCCTATAATAGTTCTTCAATGCCTTGCACCTTCTGTAGTCATGTATATCAGTGCAAGGTGAGTGTAAATAGGTCAGAATGAGAGCGTTACACCCTCTTTGCACTCACTTGCACAGGAGCAAGGCAATAAAAAAATCAGGTCTATAATTTCCACAGCATTTAAAATAAACATTTCCCACTAACTCTAGTTGCTAGTGTGATTATTTACAACAACTCACTTCAATTAAATTGCTAGCTTAGGGGAGCTGTAATGAAAGTCAGTAAAGATAAAAACAAATACCGGTATAAATTAGGTGTTATTTGGTATATCATAACTATAAAAATAACATTAGACCTGTGCACTGCATGTCTCCTAAATCATATCAAAATATTTCATTAAAAACAATTTTACTACTTTTTATTCATATTAGCCAGTCCAGCTATGGGAGAATAAAAAGGTTTCTATTCTGGCTTGATCTCTAAACTAACTACATTTGATATCAAATTTACTGGGAAAAAATAAGTTTTTGGAATGTAACTTCTCATTAAAAGGATAAGTAATTCAATTTATATTACTGGACTTATGCTAGGAATGCACAGTAGATGGTGCTAGTACTCAAAGCAGGGTGTGGTAATAGTATTATTTTGCCAATAAGGGAGACGATAGAGAAGAGCCTTTTTAAATAATTTTTTTTAAGGAATAGGATCAGTTTGAAAATTTGGATCTGTATCTGGATTCTGAAATCCCAAAATAAAGGGCTGTTCAGCTCCAGGGTTCTGATCTGGCAAATTATAAGAGAGTCTGCAAACTTTTGCAGTGGATCCAGTTTTGAATTTCAAAGTTCCTCAGCATTCTTTCCTTCCTAATCAGAGAGAGAGAGAGACAGGTGAGGAAATCTGTGCCTGCATGGCTTTTCTTTCTTTCTTTCTTTCTTTCTTTCTTTCTTTCTTTCTTTCTTTCTTTCTTTCTTCATATTTTTACAGTAAAGAATGACATTTTATAGACTGGAGTCTGCTCATAATTTCCACTATCGCTAATGTTTTCCCCAACAATTCCAATGAATATCAGTGAGAAGAAGAGGAAATTTAATCAAGCAAAACAATTGAGTAAGTCTATGATCTGTAAGTTTTATGGACCTGATTCAATGCCCATTGGAGTTAGTGGAAATGTTATAAATGACGTTACTGCACATTGGATTGTGACCTATATGATTGTCCGAGGAACCATGCACATGAGAAAATGGAGCAACTACAAAGTTGTTTGGATCATGAGGATGGTGCATGCTTTCTATCATCCCGCAGAAGGATACCACAGCTTTATGAACCAGCCTGGCAATTGTGTCCTTTTTCTAGTATTAAAGCATTTAGGATATATATGGTTTTTCATATTGATTTTCTTTAATTGGATTTAATTGCTTCCATCTTTTGTATTTTAAAGTTTAAAACACTATATGCAGGTTTGGTTCTATATCAAGATGAAGTGCTGAGATCCCCACTCTTCTCTTCCTCACACTCTCCTCTCCCTTAATGAGCACTCAAATGCCGGCTCCAAGAAGTGGGAGATAGGATGGCAATAGGAGCAGGAAACACTTCTGCTCCTTTTGGAACAGTCTGATAGCACCTTCTAACCTCTAGTAACCATGTAGTAGTGTAGCCCAGCGGGCTAGCTTGTCCACAGGGGATTCTTAAATATTCACTGCTTTGCATTATATTCTGCTTTTATTATATTCAGCAGTAATGCAAGGAACCTACAGGCCTGTATCCTGTAAGACATTAGCTTCAGCAAGTTAGCATCAGGCTTAAGGCCTGTGAACTTTGAACAGATAAACTTTGAACACATAAACGACCAACAGAAACCCCAAGTATTGGGGAGCTGAAAATAGAGTGTTTAAGGGGGAAGTTCTGACCACAGGAACATGATCCAACCACAAGAGCGCTGTGGCAACGTATTGACGTATATAACAGGTACATTAGCTGCATCCGCAGATACCTAACCACAAGAGGGCCATGGTAATGAACTGATGAATATGATAATAAGTTGAGATAATTGATATACTTACCTATAGTAAAGAAACTCCAACATTAGTAAGATGAGGAATAAGGAAAAGGGGAAATAATCCTACTGAATGTGCATCAAACATAGTGGTGTCAGCGTAACATAAAAGTTTCATCCCAGCCTAGGGGCAGTCGGAGGAGATCTAATCCTTGGAGTGTGCCAAAATGATGGCCACCAGTGATGAGGAGGAAGGTGATGGTGATGAGGAAGATGATAGCTAACATTTCAGGTGGTTCTGTGAGGGATGGTTATAGTCTGAGTTCCTATAGTCTGAGTGTTACAACGGTGCACATCGGGGTTCCCAACTATATAATAATTTGTATTGTACTGGGCCTAATCTTGGGACAAGAACCTGACAACCCTCAAAGTAATAACTGGGGATTCTTAAGTCTATCTATCGATCTGTCTATCTATCTAAATAGATAGATATAGATATATATAGAGAGAGATATACAGATTGTGACAGACCCAGACCAGTGGGGTACAGGAGTCTGGTAGAGGGCAAATATACTGGTCACTGGATGAGTAGTTTTCTGTTCCCTGAGTGACCAGAGCAGGGGCGGCACTAGAGTAATCAGGAACCTGCTAGAACCAGTTAAGGCAGGCAGGCTAATTAGGACACCTGGAGCCAATTAAGAAGAAGCTGCTAGAATCAATTAAGGCAGGCTAATCAGGGCACCTGGGTTTTAAAAGGAGCTCACTTCAGTTTGTGGTGCGAGTGTGAGGAGCTGGGAGCAAGAGGCACAAGGTGCGGAGAGTGAGAGGATGTGCTGCTGGAGGACTGAGGAGCACAAGCGTTATCAGACACCAGGAGGAAGGTCCTGTGGTGAGAATAAGGAAGGTGTTTGGAGGAGGCTATGGGGAAGTAGCCCAGGGAGTTGTAGCTGTCATGCAGCTGTTACAGGAGGCACTATAGACAGCTGCAGTCCACAGGGCCCTGGGCTGGAACCCGGAGTAGAGGGCGGGCC
Source organism: Emys orbicularis (assembly GCF_028017835.1). Classification (NCBI taxonomy): domain Eukaryota; kingdom Metazoa; phylum Chordata; order Testudines; family Emydidae; genus Emys; species Emys orbicularis. The sequence continues at coordinate 24,905,908 of NC_088683.1, read as the reverse complement.
CGGGTTCCCCCCAAACCTCCCAATTGACCTGGACTGTGGGTTCTTCCAGAGGGGAAGGTCTCTGGGCTGTTCCCCAACCCACATGGTGAATCTCTGAGGCAAGAAAATCCGCCAATGAGCGCAGGACCCACCAAGATAGAGGAGGAACTTTGTCACAAGATATAGATATAATCTATAGATTGGGCTACAGTAGTGATATGGGACTTCACTTTTGTGGCATGTAGTTATAAGGAAATCCATGCTAGGATTTATAGTGCTTCTCTGCATCCTTGGTACCTTCGCCACTGTTTCATCTTTGTCAGGTGAGTGTCATAGACATACAGTCCCCCAGAGACACTTCATGGGATGGAGAAGCAGTGGCCCATACTAGGCACCCACCACTAATGTTTGGTGAGATATCCACAATAAATTGCAAACCTACTTGAAATTGAAAGTTTTCGGATAATGACACCTTTTTCCACAGAAAAGTTAGCCAATTTTCATGGATTTCCCAAGCAAAAACATTTCAGAATCAAAGGCCCTCAGACAAATTTGAAACGCTTTGGTCTTACTTTTTATATTTGATTAATTCTTGCAGATGGAAACTGAGATGTCATTCTTCTTTCCCTTCTCTGCTCCTCTCTTCCCATTCCTTTACTCTTCTGCTTTTTTGGGGTTCTTTTTTCTGTTCTCCCCTTATTTGGGGGAGAAAAATCAATAAAATATAAATACATAAATAAAGAGACACCCCTGTAAAAAAGATCCAGTATTCAAGTAGGAACAGGTCAGTTACTGCTGTTGTCAGATGCTACCGGTGTGGTACTCTGCTTTCTCCTATGTTGATATCACTCGGCTGCGTGCGTGTGTTCCCTCTGTGTGCTGCCCCAGCTCTGCGCAGATAGCTGACCCAGCAGACCCGAAGAGAACCCCCAATAACCACAGAGTCTAGTAAGATGCAAAGTCACGTCGACTAGGTTTATTGCGAGCTTGGACACAATGGCAGTTCCCTGTAGGTTTCTTAGCCTAATTCAGGGCATACTACGAGAAAGTGCCTCTTGGCAATGGACCAGTCAGTGGCGGGCCTTTCCACTGCCCCCTCGGCCGGACAAGGATATCCACTCAGGGATGCATTCTTATACACAGCTACAAACAAGTTACACATCACTCCTGACGTATCGAGGTGCAACCCCTCCACGCAGCAAGGTACAACCCCACTACGTAGTAAGGTGCCACCTCTCACCTTGTACATGTTGGTTCGAACAAAAACAACTCCATCCATCATATTCCCCTTTTGGCCCTGTCATTGGGATGGGTCAGCTTGTTCCTTGTTATGTGTGGAATGTACAAGTATTGGAGTGTTCTGATATCTAGTGTTCAGTACTTTTTAGGTATGTATTTTTTTGCAGCATCAGCCCTTTCCTTGCCAGCTTCTGTGAGCAGGGCCTGCCTCTGGCTTACAGCTTAACTTTGCTTTATGTTAGCAAAGTCTTGACCATTACTTTAGTTCAGGCCCCAGGCCTCATATTGGGCCTCTGATAAGGGTTATATCTCAGGGCCTCCTCTTACTACAACTGCAACTATTAACACCTTCCTTACATTATTCCTCTTGATGTGACGTCTCTTCCTTGTGCTACATATGTTTCTAAGGAGGCTTAAGAACTATGTTATCTAACATGTCAGCCTCTTCTAGACCTGCTGGCTTTAATTGCTGGGGTCTCGATTAGCTTTCGTCTACTGATTAATCCTGCTTCCATCCTGCTGCTGCTATCGGGACAACAAATCTACTGCATTCAGCTCATGACTCTGCAAAGATTAACTTGAGTGTTTCTCTAACATAGCTTTTTCAATACGGTTGCAGGTGTACTAGTCCAGAATTGAATGCAATATATAATTAGATTTCAACCCATCCATGTAGTGAGGGACTGTCACCTTCACGCGCCATGGTATGACACCACTGCCAAAATAACTAGACCAAAGTGGAGAAGAAGAATATCCTTGCACTGTGTCTCTAGAGCCGGGCATAGGAAGGGAATCCTCTTTCACAGAGTATTGCAAAAATTGTGAAATTTAGTTTGTTGTAGAATGAAAACCCAAAATTTTGCATGAAAGGGAATGGAGTCCAGATCCACAGCAGATCCTGAATGCTATGGGAGCCTAGGCTGTGAGAAGACAGGACCTTGAAGTTTAGGCTCCATTGTTCCCAGAGCTTCTAGTGTTCTGGCACCTTGGCAGCCTGCCCTGCAAGCCTTGGAGGAGCCCTGGCAGAGCCAGGGAGCTTTGGAACCACAGCTCCCAGGCTTCCAGCTCCCTCCCAACTCACCTGGTGGCCTGAAGGGGTTCCAGGAGCCTATAAGCACCAGCAGAGTCAGGAACCTTGGAACTTGGGAGCCACAGTTTCCACACTCCTGACTTCCCATCAGCCCATCAGGAGAGCTTCAGAGTAGATTGGATGCCAAAGCCCCAGGGCTTCAGGCTCTCAGCCCCCTGTCAGTCCACCAGGCAAGCTGCTGAGGAACCAGATAGGCAAACTGGTGAGAAACCAGTTAGGTTTCAGATGGAATCCTGCCTGTGTTCCATCACAACTTTGTCAAACTGGCACCATCTCCATGAAACATTTTGCTTTAAATGAATCAGTATTTTGAAAAAGAAAAAAACAAAAAACAAACATTCAGTTGGAGCATCTCCAACCATCTGTAATCTTAACTAAGTAAACAAAAGTGGATGTGATTGAGACTAATTGGAAGAGTTTAATCCACTTGCATCCTGATCCTGCACAACTTTGCCTTCTCTCTCTACCTGCTGCAATGGTTTGATAGAAGCACTTTTGATGTTCCAGCTCCTTTTTAACTGTTGGTACCTTGAAGAGGAGCCTGGTTCCCACTCCCTGTTCCGGTTACCACACCTTGCTCCCGCTTCCTCGCCCTAACACCAGCTACTGACTCCAGTTTGACCTTTTGTGTGGCTTGTGACTCTGGCTTTGACCCATGACCACGACCCTGATCTGGGCTCCAACCACTCTTCAGATTGCCAATGCTATGGGCTCTGACAGATTGTGAGTGGCTGCTCTTCTGCCTGGAGAGTTCCCTCATGACAGGTACCAGTCCTCATCAATTTTAGGTCACTGAGTCTGTTAGGAAATTTAAGCCACACACCAGCCAAAACATAATGCAGTGTGATGATCAGCGGGAGAGCCCTGCAGCTCCTGAGATACAGCACACTATTTGCAGGTTTACTATTATGACTATGGGCTGATGCTGCTCTATTCCTTATAAGGCTGTTTGACATTTCCCCCAATTTACTACTGCTGTAGATACAGCTTGTATTTAGAAAAAATAGGATGTAGACTTTCAGAAGGAAAAGTGATGGTGCTTGACATCTAAGTTGAAAAGTTCATTTGCCAAGTACAGGGTGGACATAGTACATGAAGGAAAAGCTTAAAACAATGAGAACATCTTTCTGTCAACATCCCATTCTGGCTTACTTCAATTCCCATGGGAGCAAGCCTTTAGGACCTGCCAGCTCCCACAGTGCCTTACAGCACAGGAACTGAAGCAAGAGTGAAAACACACAATTCTCATGTGATGAGTAGAGCTCCCCATTTTAACCTTTCCCTCCTATATCTCATTAACACGAGAGCAAATAAACAACAGATTAAAACACAACTTTTTCCCTGGTGCTCATGAGGCAGCAAGCTCCTCCCTTCCAATTCAGGGAGCATGTTCCATCAGGCTGACCTTTGAGCAGCATTTAAGCAGGCATTGACAAACTACGGTCAGGACTTACAGATGGAAAACACTTGCATGCAAGAGCCCTCGGAGGACAAATAAGCCTGATGGGCCCACTTACTCATGGGATGGACGAGTCAAATAAAAAATATGCCTGGAAAGGGAGCTCTGTTCAGCATAACTGTTTCCAAAGAGTTACTGGAAAACATTTGACGCCCGGATTTTCAGAAGTACACATGTATGTGCAATGTAGGCTTGTGCTACGTAGTCAGAGGGAGAATTCCATGTCTTAACAAGTTATGGACTGGGTGACTACTTGCTGCATATAGAGTAGGTCCTTCTTTGCCTTTTTTCTCTGGAGGAACTGTTGAGATGTTGACTGTAATCCCCACCCAAGGGACTGCATGTGCTGCACAGACAATGAGCTGCCCCGGGGGTCCTGTGCTGTAGGGATCTTTACTACTACCCTGTGTAGAACCACTGCCAGTGGTGGTTGTCTACTGCTTTTCTGTTGTCCTGCTTCATAGACTTTTGGAGTCAGATGCTGAGCTCCACTTCAGCTGCTTTGTGCACAATAGTTGTCAGATGGATCTGGTCTGCTGAACATTACCCCTGACTAGGAGAATCCTCAGGTGCCATTCAGTCAACTGAATGATTTCTATGCCACCCTCCTTCCCGGATACCAGTGCAGGGAAAGAGTGTGGCTTGCGGAAAAGCCGAAATGTCCCTACATCCTAGTGATATCCTACTGTCATTACAGTCCCTTGAGGAAATGGGCAGACAGCTGTAAGCATGGATGATCTTACACCAGGGAGCAGTCTAGGTCCTGGCCATTCCCAAGATTTGTTGGCTGAAAGTGTGACTAAAGCCGACTTCACATGCCCGCTGCTCATCTTGCACCAAGCCAGAGCAAAGTATCTAGGCCCCAACGTAGTGCCCCTGTTTGCTCAGTCCAGCTATTCTGCATAGACAACAGAGTTCCACATTATGTACTGCCACCCTGAATCAGGACATTCTGATCAATGCCTGTGTGATCCTGAACTATTCATAGCTACAAGCTGGATAGGCCCCATCCACACAGATGTTGCATACAGGGGCAGTAGTAAAGTCTGTCACTGTTTGGTGACTATGAGAATAGGAATATAATGGTACTGATACTATAGTAATACCCATAACCCTTATGGTGCAGCATCCTGCTAGCTGTCCATAGATCTTGCTGACACTTTCCATAGAAAGGAAAGTATTCTCCTGCAAAGGACTCTGGGAGAAATGGAGGATTATCTCCTCTTTCCTTCCCCCATACTCAAAGGAGGAACTTTTTAGAGCTAAGTATCTCTTCTTGAATGGGACCGTTGCCCTCAAATGTTCTTTTTCCAGCATCAGAAAGGGAAAGAAAAAAAATTCACTTCTCCCCTGAATGTAATTAGTGCAGCTCTGAGGCTCCCTAGATCCTCAGGGAAAGGGAAAGGGAAAGGAGTTCCTGTCCACATGTGCAGGAAGCTTCACCCTCAGATTAACAAAAATAGATGGGAAAAAAGCTCTTAATCTCCTCACGTCCTCTCTCCAGGAAATTTCAGATAGACTTGCCCCGCACAATTGGTGAAAATAGTGAATAGGTTCAAACATGAAGTAACACCTAGGAATCTAGCAAACCCTGGATTAGCTTAGAAACTAAAGTGACTTCTTTAAAATATCTCAGTGAGTGAAGTGTTACTAAAAATTGTCTGATGGAGAGCACTGGAAGCTAAAGCCACAGAACAGAAATAAGCCCATGTAATGCTCACCAATATGCTTCCTCCCTCAGCTGCAGGAATCACATTTATGGATGAGAACATTGTTGTTTCCATGCCCATCTAGTATGTGTCCCACCATTAAGGGTGCCAAATAGTGCCACTTGTAGCAGTGGTTTTGAGACATGGACACATCTCTAATAGAACCTGGACTGGCACCGCCAACTGATTTCACAGAGGGCACCAAACAAACAGCCATGAGCTGGTAACAAATTTGTGTCACTATCAATCTGGGTGGTAGTAGAATAGTTTCATCTTTCTCTCCTTCTGCATTAAATTCAGGCTCCTCAGCCACATATTCAAAGCCTCACACAACTTTCCCCTACTACACATTTGTAGTTCCATTTCATGTTACCTCCCTCCTCACCTGCCATGCTGTTTCTCTTCTAACTGTGCCTTGTGCTACATTCTCCCACTCTCAGCTCTGTGCCTCCTTATACTCTCACCTGTACTTGCCAAGCCTCTTTAAATCCAGCAAAGCCCCAGCAATAAGAGCACTGCCCCTTTTCACACCGGACCTGGGCTAGTCCCTCAGGACAGGTTATAGCAGTCTGAAGGCTGCTCTAATCTGTGCCAATAGCCAGTGGTGTCAAGTCTATTCCTCTGAGCTTTTGTGGAGGGTTGGAGGTGAGATATGTGTGTGGGCAGATAAGTGAGGCACTGACTGTAGAGCATAATGTCTATTTACAAAACTATATACATTCATTGTAAATATGGCTAAAATCCCATCTCCAATCTCCTCAACCCAACTCAAAAGTTTTCTTACTGGGATCTTTCTGATGACCTTTTTCTTGTCCTTCCATTTTTATTTCTAATTCTTTTGGTACTTTCATTTTAGAAGATGTTGATATCATACAAAATTGGGCAGTCCCTGATAAGTGATTGTTTCATGCCTCCATCAATGAGATCTCCTGCAGTAGGTTAATTCATTAAAATAGTTATGTTTGCTATGGAAATAATGATGAACAGTGATTGTTTCATGCCTCCATCAATGAGATCTCCTGCAGTAGGTTAATTCATTAAAATAGTTATGTTTGCTATGGAAATAGAAGGTCACAACTGGTCCATATAGTTCAGATCACATCTTGGAGAGTGGCCAGTTCTAGATGCTTCAGAAGAAAGTGCAAGACACCCCATATCAAACAATTATGGAATAGCCTATCCATGGGGGAAGCATCTTCCTAACTCCTGGCAGCTAGCAGCTATTTTATATTGTGGAAAGGTACCAGCCTCAGCTGTTTTTAGCCTTGGTGAGACGGGCTTGGGTAAAACAGTCCTTCTAGGATGAACAGGGGCAGTCCATTCCTTCTCTCAGCCAGTCTTTTGGGCTTAAGTATCAGGAGGTAGCCGTGTTAGTCTGTATCCACAAAAACAACAAGGAGTCCAGTGGCACTTTAACGACTAACAGATTTATTTGGGCATAAGCTTTCATGGGTAAAAAACCTCACTTCTTCAGATGCATGGAGTGAAAATCACAGATGCAGGCATTATATGATTGTGTCATTATATAATGCCTGTCAATTCCGGGGATATTCCCACTTGGCTGGGCCGGTTGCTATCGGGGGGCGGCAACCCTAGAGTGACCACATGAGCTTCGCCGTCTTGCCAAGGTTTCAACAGGTTTATATGATAGATCTGTTCCAGGTTCTGGCGACCAGGCTGTCGGACCTTATAGTCGTCCTCTCCGATGGCTTCTATTATCTCATATGGCCCCTGCCACCTGGCCAGGAGCTTGCTTTCCGCTGTGGGTATGAGCACCATTACCCAATCTCCCACCTGGAATTTTCAGATCGTCGCTTGGCGATTGTAGTATGTCTGTTGGGCCCTTTGCGCCCTCTCCATGTGTTCCCACACTATGGGGGCAACTTGGGCTATCCTGTCGTTCATCTGCAACACATGCTCGATGAAGTTTCTTCCTGGGTTCAGCTGTTCTTCCCAACCCTCTTTGGCAATGTCCAGTATGCCACGGGGGTGGCGACCATATAACAACTTGAATGGGGAAAACCCAGTTGAAGTCTGAAGAACCTCCCTTATAGCAAACATTAGGTACGGCAGCAGGGCATACCAGTTCTTCCCGTCCCGGCTCACCGCCTTTTGTATCATGTTCTTTAAGGTTCTATTAAAGCATTCGATGAGGCCATCAGTTTGCGGATGATAGACTGACATCCTTATGATCCGTATGTGGAGCATTGCACATAAATCCTTCATTAATTTAGACACAAAGGGGGTTCCTTGATCCGTCAGCATCTCTTTGGGTATCCCCACTCTAGAAAAAATTTGGATTAATTCCTTAGCTATGGTCTTGGACGTAGTGTTCCGTAGGGGTATGGCCTTGGGGTATCGGGTGGCATAATCTAGCACAACCAATATGTGCTAATGGCCCCAGGCTGATTTCTCCAGTGGCCCTACTAGGTCCATAGCTATTCGCTCGAGTGGGACTTCAATAATCAGCAGAGGTACCAAAGGGGCCCTCAAGTGTGGTCGGGGGCCATGTAATTGGCATTCAGGACAGGAGGCACAATATCGTTGCACCGCCGCATAAATTCCAGGCCAGAAAAACCTCTGCAGAATTCGATTGAGGGTTTTATCTACCCCTAGATGCCCCCCGAACAGATGGCTGTGGGCTAGATCCATCACGCCCCTCTGATGCTTCTGCGATACTAAGAGCTGTTCCACGACTTGCTCTTGGACCCAGACTACTCTGTATAGCAGATCTCGCTTTATCATATAATATAGCCCTGGGCCTTTGGCTCTCCCTTCCACAGGGACCCCATTCACCTCAACTATTTCTTTGCGAATATTGTTATATATCGGATCATTGGCCTTATCCTGCCCAAAATTCTCCAGTGAAGGTCCAATTTGCCCAAACTCAGGGGGATCTATTTCCGTCTCCCTCTCGGGGAGAGTCCCCGGGGAACTGGGTCCAGCTGCGGGTTCATTGACCACCTGCATAGTCCACTTATCAGTTGGGCCAACTCTTTCCCCTACAAGTGTAGACTTCTGGTTCTGGGACAAGATTCTCCCTCCCTCCTTTTATCTGCCCTCCTTTCTCGCTGAGTCTTCCTGAGCTTCCTAGGAGGAGAGAACGAATCCTGGGCAAATTCATGGAAGACCGGGAGGGGTGCTAATTATCGGGGTCATCCCATTGCTGTCAGGGTTATTACCTTCCTCTGACTCCTCTCCGGGGAGTAGGCTGCCAAACCCTGGGAAGTCTCGTCCTATGAGGACTGGATAGGGGAGTTTCGTGACTACTCCCACCATCATCTCAGTGGGGATTCCCAGGACTTCTACTTTTACTGGGATGGTCGGGTAGTAATTGACATCCCCGTGTACACAGGAAATTCCTGTGCACTTGGCCCGAGATAGTTGGTCTTGCCCGACCAGCTTTCCCGAGACCAGCATGACTGCACTTCCCGAGTCCACTAATGCAGTGGTCTCTGTGCCATTCATTTTAACTGGTCTAGTATACCTATGAGGGACCATCGCAACCTCTACTAGATTTATTAGGTCGCATGGTCCTCCTATATCTCCCAGGTCGCATTGCATGGACTCTTCTAGGTTCGGGCATTGGGCAGCTATATGCCCTATTTCCCCAAATGCACAACATCTGTACCCTGATCGGCTATTTCTTGGGCTGTTGGGCCTTACCCCCCCAGTCTTTCTCCCCCAGTCCCCAAGTCTCTCCGCGATCTCTGGCAGCTGTTCAGCCTCCTTCCTCCCCTCCATAGTTCTGCCTGGGGCTACAGCAACCCGGGCCCTCGGCGCAGAGACTTGCCTCCTATTCTGGAGCCTTCCTTCCTCGGTGGTCCGAGAAAGTTCTTGGGCTGCTAAGTGTCTCTCTAGGAGGGCAACTAGCTCGTCATAGGAGGAGGGATCATTTTGACTGACCCATCCTCGTATGTCTGGTGGTAGCCCTCTCTTGTATCTGTCCAAAACTATGATTTCCACAATTTTCTCCCGGCTGTGGGTCTCGGGGTGCAGCCAATTCCGGGCTAACAGCTGGGACCTCGGTGCTTTGCTGTCCCGGTATTTCCAGTTGTGGAACCACTGGGCCTTTATGGCTGTCATCACGCCAGACCTCGCCAGGATCTCCGCTTTCAGCTGGGGGTAATCTCTAGCTGCTTCTGTTGTCATGTCAAAATATGCCTTCTGGGCCTCCCCACACAGAAAAGGAGCAAGGATACTTACCCACTGGTCTTGGGGTCAGGCCTCCCGCAGGGCCGTTCTCTCGAACGCGAGGAGATATGCCTCTAAGTCATTGTCCATCATCATCTTCTGTAAGTAGTTGCTTGCCCACAGCGGCTGGGTCCCATGGGGGCCGTGCGTCAGAGTGGTCAGGGCCTTTAGCTGGTTCACAACCTCATGCAGGTGGCTTGATCCTGGGATGCCTGGCTCATCAGTAATTGATTCGACTCCTGCTGGGTAGCCATCTGAACCCTGGTAGCCTCTTGTTGGGCCGCGGTAGCTTGCAGCAACGCCTTCATTACCTCCTCCATTTTTTTTTCTTCTTCTTCTTGTTGGGTGTGATTTACCCTGCCATGAGATGGTTTGCCACTAAGTCTCGCTTGCACATCCCACCCCTGACACCACGTGTGGCAAGGTACCTTCTCAGTCTCACCAGCCTCAGCTGTTTTTAGCCTTTGTGAGACGGGCTTTGGTAAAACAGTCCTTCTAGGATGCACAGGGGCAGTCCGTTCCTTCTCTCAGCCAGTCTTTTGGGCTTGTTTTTCTTTCCTTCTGGGAGGGAATGCAGCCTCTCCTCCTGGTGAGGCTCGCTGTCTTGCTGCTCCTAGCCTACTGGCAGCTTGACTCCTTCTCTCTCTCTCTTCCCCCCTCTTCTCCCAACAGGGGAGGGTTTAAAAAGGTCTCAGGCAGCCCTTAGTTGGAATCAGCTGATCCTAATTGACCTCAGGTAACTTCCTCTCAGCTGATCCTAATTGATTCTCTGGTAACCCCTTCTCAGCTGAACCTGATTGATCTGTAGTTACCCCTCCTTAGCTGATAGGGAGGAGGGCCTTTTAAGCTTCTGGGATTGTTTTCTACCCCCCCCCCCCCCCGCAGCTGTCTGTCCTGAGTACTTGAACACATGTTTCTTAACGTAACCGGTTATTACACAATTGCACAGGGCTATAACTTTGAGTCAAATGCCTGCTTATTCTGCAGACACTAAGGGGCTGACCCTCCTCTCATTTATGTTGGCTTTATGTCAGTGTAACTCCATTTGATTTCATGTCTGCCTGGCCATTTAAACTATGCTCATCATGTGTAGTGGTTTGAGCATCTATTTTGCTCCGTGAGTTCATCTCCAATTAAACAGCGAGGCTGCAAGCTCTTCAGGGCAGGGACCAAGTGTTCTTGTTTGTCCTATAAACACCTTGGACGCCCTTGGGTGCTATAATAATAAGGAACATTACCCATTGCTGAAGTGAGAGTTGCAAGTTGCTCTTAGTGCTCTTTAATCCTGGGGCTAGTATGCGCTGGGCTAGTCCCTCAGGACAGGTTATAGCTGTCTTTGCCAATAGCCTCAAAGAGCTGTTACAGCTGCCCGGAATCATTGGGGGAGGGCACCCCAGGCCATGACTACCTTTTTCCTGGTTACATCCTGTGTGCTAGCAAGGGGGAGAGTAGTTCCTTAAAAGCTGCTACATCTCTAAGTCACCCAAGGATCACCGTATGCAGACAAGATCTGCTGGACATCAGATCTGCTGGGCTAAGGCCCACTTTATGCTAGTGAGATAGTGCATAGCACTTGAAGTGTGGCTCAGGGAAGGAGCATTTAAATTGAAAAGCCTAGTCATGTCTATAAGGATTTGTTACTCATAGGCCGTATCCAGACTAGGCAAGAGGTTGAGTTCAAAATGGGCTAACTAAACCCGACCTAAACTTTACTTTTCCTAGTGCAGATACAAAATAACACTTTACCTTGATTTTAGCAGGTTGTATTATAGTATATATTAAACAGATTTTTTTAAAAAGTAATAGGGAAAGGGAAAGATCCTATATTCTAGAGGAAAAGACATTTCCCTTTCAGAGTTACATTAATTTTTTGATTAATAGAAAAATCCCCCTCTTTTTAATTAATATTGTCTGTTTATTTTAAAGGCCTATGGGAAACGCTGAAGTAAAATCTCTTGGCCAGAAAGCATGATTTTCAGATGAAAATGGAAGCCAAAACATAAGCAAAACAAAACCACTGTCTCCTCCTGCTAAAGCAGTGATATGAGTTAAATGCATGCAACTACCACATGTTATCTTGTCTGTGAATCATGCTGCCAGTGGAAATGGTTTGCGGTACTGGAGTTGTAAAATTAACTGGACCCACAGATGTATGTGGTCCCCCCCCCCACTTTTTTGAGTCTTTATTTTTCCCAGATGTGAAACACAGAATTTGTTTAACATAATGTAAATAACCAGGATACCAGGAAATAAAGAACTAAGCTTCAGTTACACTATACATTAAAAAAAACTCATACTACATTCAGGAACGTGTTTAACTTGCAAACTCCTCTTTACTAGTAATATACCAAGTTTATTTTCTACATATATTGTGGCCTAATATTTTTTCTGCGGCTTTTTGTTTTCTGTTTTGTTAATGACCTTCTGATATTGCCCAGAGCACAGCCACATTCATGGCTATGAAAATGTATAGCAATGTCTGCCTTGTGCCAGTGTGGAAAACCGCTCATGGTCTAACCTCACCTGGAAAAGTGGCAGATATCGGAGAGAGTACTCTGGGAGATGGGAAGAACAATGGCAATCCCAGCATGGTTCAGTGAGCTTCATAGGAGTGAATGCTCAAAGCACTTCCACATTTGGGCCTCAATAAGCATCCTAAAGACTGGGACAGATGTGCTTGTACTAGGAGGACATACAGCATTTAGAGTATGTTTACACTGCAAAGAAAAACCCACGGCATCAAGTCTCAGAGCCCAGGTCGATTGACTTGGAGTTGCACGGTCAGGCTGCAGGGCTAAAAACTGCAGTGAAGTTGTTCTACCGTGGGCTGGCACCCAGACTCTGAGACCTTCCCCGCTTGACAGGTTTCAGAACCTGGGCTCCAGCCCAAGTTGGAATGTCTACACTGCTATTTGTAGCCCCGCAGCTCGAGCCTGAGTCAATTGATCTGGGTTTTGAGACTCATTGCCATGGGTCTTTTACTGAAGGATTACACATACCATATGGCTCTTCCTCTGCATGTTAAATGCATCTCAGATGACAGTGTTAGCAGTTCCCAAAGTGCATTTAATTAAGAATGTCAAGAAACATTAAATGCTCACAAGACTGCCACTTGGGAAATACACACTTCCAGAAGAAACAAGGTGCCAGAGGAGTCCACTGAAGAACAGATCTCCACAATAAAGCTAAGGCATGTAGATTCGAACAGTTAATATTTGAATTAACTAAAGTGACATATTAAGGTTATTACAAGAAATTAATCTGATGCTGCAAAATTATTGCAATGTATCTGCCTAGCACAATAATGTGATCATTGCTATATAAGTCCCGGTATGTTATTACTCATATTAGTGTGTGTTTTGTTTTTTAAACATTAAAAAAAAAAAAAACAGGAGAGAGAAGGGGAAAGAAGGTTACCGTGTATAAAAAATTGTTCTGTCTGTACTCATGGTAATCAAATAAAGACAAGGCGTTGTAAGCCTTAGAAAAGAATTAGCATACACAGACTGTATCATTATCATATTAAAAGTTAACATGTCAAGTTGAGCACCCAAAATTAGAGGCCTCCTCATAGAATTCAATAACAAAGGCCAAATCCCTTAGAACTCCTAGGATTTTCCTTTTGCACTGCATGGTTTCTCTCCCTCACACACAAGCTCGTCTGTGGAATGGTATGCCACTATACCATTCCACATATTTAGCCCGTCCACCAAAATAGTCCTTTTGGCTACTCCCAAAGCTCCTAACAACAGTTTCTCTCTGCTTCCTGAAATTACAGTGAAATGGTGCACCACAGTGCCTGGCAGTGGGTGCCAGATCACAGCAAAGCCATTTAGGTACTTTACAGAAAATTACAGGGATTTCAGAGACTTTTTTTTTCCAGCAGGGGACTTATCCTGCAACCTTTAATTATGTGGGTAATCCATTGTCTTTATTTGGACTTCAGGACTGGAGTCTATGAGTGGCAAGAGTGCTGAGGAGAAGAATTGTAACAACAGCAGGACATGAAATTCATTCAGAACAATTCATGACGGTTTGTCTTGTTACAGCAGTGGATTTGCAGTCAATATATTTTTTTGTATTGTGAAAAAACAAAAAGTCTATAGCAACTGTGATTCACAGTAGTGCTGAATTGAACTTTCCTCCATAAATGCTTTTCCCTCAGGGTTTATGGGAATGGGACATGTTTGTTCTCAGAGACTTCCCTCCAGCCATTAATATGAGGCAATTGTTTGGCCATTCTATGTTCGTTTCCTTCTTAATGGAGTGTGTGTAATGAAAGAATTGGAACATTGACAAGGCAGTGATATAAAAGGCAGGTGATAAACAGTGGTCTTTGCTTATTGTATGGCAACTTGCTTATTTTAGTGCTCCTTGTCCTCCTTTCTGCCCCTTCTCCCAGTTGTTTGATTCATTAACACTTTGCATCTTGGCATAATCTGAACCGTGAGCTCTCTGGGCCAGGAACTTTTTACTGCATATCTGTTCAGTGTTTGGCATAATAAAGCACTGATCCTTCACTGGTGTCTCTAGGTGCTACTCCACTACAAATAAATAAAACCTCGTAATTAATGGCAGAATCTCTAGCAATGCACAGAATTTTTAAAAGTCAGTAGCCACTCTCACAGTTCATTAAAGTGATGGCAGTATCTACTGAGCAAATCATGTGCATGTGTAGTAACTATAACACACAGAATTTCATCTGTAAGAGAGTTTATAAAAATTAATTAATGACAATACCTCTGAGGTAGACAGCTAAGTGTTTGTATTCCCATTTTACAGATGAGGAGTGGATTATCCATTCCCTCACACCAATTTTACACCATTGACTTTACTGGAGTTACTCCAGAGTAGACAATAAGGCCCAAGGACTCTGACAGGCCAGGATTAGAGATTGGGTTTCCTGACTCTCGGTCCTGATCTCAGACCACTAGGCCACATTCCTGTACCTTTCTCTCTGTGGGCCAGACTCTCCAAACTGGCCAAACATCACTTGGCACAAGTCTTGATGGGAGGAAAGAAGCCACAGCTCCTCATGGGATCCCCCTTAAAGGAGATTCCTTGTCCCGAAGAGGGCTCTATGGAAGAGATAATACAGTCCTAGGCTCCATTTCCCCTTCTAGGGCTGCGGGGGAAGGATATGTTTCTCTCAACTCCATTGCCCTAACCTTGACCTGCCCACATCTCCTCCAGCCCACTCATTTCTCACTCACCTGGGATAGCATACAGACCAACACATTGACCTGCTGGGTCATAATGGTTCACATTCAAAACCTCCTAATTGATCAACATCATAGAAACCCAGCAGATACCTCTGGTCAAACAAAGATTCCTGAACTATCCTCGAGCTCATCCCAGCTCCCTGAGATTTGGGTCTGATGTCAGCTTTCATAGGGACTCATAATAATTATCAATAATTATGTCTTTGCTAGACATTGGAAATATCATATACTCCAGTTTATTATTCCGGGAAAGGCAAAACTCCCATTACAATCAGTAAGACCTGAGTAAGGATTAAGGAGACTCAGATCCTTAATGCAATATTTAAAGAGTGCACCTTGAGTTTGTACAAAAGTTGTACAATGCACATATCACCTTTGGTTCTTTTACATATTGCCTCTCTTCATATAGTCTTTTACTCCAACTTTCTGAGTCTTAAAAAAGAAAATAAGCATCATGTGTTCTAGATTTAAAATGATTTCATGCCAGTAGTCGTTCTGTTGCTGGGGAATCAGGACACAACCCACTCAGAAAAAAGAGGAATCAAAAATAAATTTGCCCCCAGTTGTGTGTGTGCTGCAATCACCTGCTAATTTAACCAGAACTCATTCTTATAATCTAGACAAAAGCAATGCAAGCAGAGGCTGTTGCTGTGTAGCATCAACCAGATTCCATCAAAAGCATTCCATCAGAGGTCTCCAAAGCTATAGCCGAAAGAATTCAGGAAAAGTGCTCTCACAACCAGCCACAGCACCATAGATGGCCTTTAATTATGGCCTGCTGCCAAGAGGAACGTAGCACGTGGAACTCCCAATGGGTGAGAATCACCCCTGTGCATATGACAAGCACAAGAGTTATTCGCAACGTAAGCACTTGTGCAGGCCCCATATGTAGCAGTGAATTTCACCCTTTGAGAACATCCACTGTTACACAAGATTTGATTTTTTAAAAATACAAGGAATAAATGCAATTATGCTTCAAGGCGTAACCCATCCATTAGCAGATGGGAGTCAGGAATAAAGTTCCCCTGTGGGCAGGTCATTCCATCATTCTCTATTATGGAGTTTCTTGCATCTTCTTCTGGAGCATCTAGTATTGGTTTCTGGGGTGATAGGATGCTGGAGTAGATGGACTGATCCAGTATAGCACTTCCTAATCCTAGGACACCAATGGGAGTTTCAGATCAAGATCAAGCCTTTAATGAGGCTCTTTATGTTGCAAGGGCAAGTTGCTGCATCTCATTTAATGTGCTTGCAGCTGGAAGATTAAATAGCAAAATAATATGTTTGATCTAAAATCACAGTACCAATTAAACTTAGTGGGACATGCTGAAATGCTGAAAAGGCAGCTGGGGGAGGGAGAGAGAGGGCTCTCTTAATATGAAGCCTGAGGGAGAGTTAATAAAATAAACTTCTTTAAAATTTGCAACAAAATTAAAATTAAACTGAAAATATATACAAAAAAAGTCTACAAAGCAAATTTGCTGTCGTGGTGAAACTTTAAAGCCATTGGTGTGGACTTTTGAGTACATTAAGTGTATTAGTCAGTACATATATGTTAGGTGTAGTATACACAACATTAATAGGTATTATGTGCATGGTATTAATATAATATACATTCTATATGTGGGTTGGGAAGTTATATTAATTGAATGTTTTATGCTTTCTTCACAACTCTGTTTATCCATGTGAAGCATCCTTCAACACTTTGGAAAATAGGAACCTTTTTAAAGCAAAGATGCATAAATACTTTGTACCAAGTACAGTACTTTCAAGTGGAATGTAGTATTCGAAATAAGATATGTGAAAGTATAGGGATATACCTTCAGACCAGTAGCTGAAATGCTATTATCCAAAATAAAGATAAGGAAGGTCCAGAACAACAAGTTAAGGAACTGGTACAAACTGGTGGGTTGGATTTTAATAAAGTGTAAAAAGTTTTGTAACTTGTAAAATCATCCTATAAATATTACTAGCTGAAGTGTGTATCTTTGAAGCACACCTTCAGTGTAAGAGAAACAAGCTGTGAAAATGTCTTCCTGGATGGAGGGTACATGTTATCTCCTTTTCATATTGTACTATTTTGTCTTTAAACAAACAGTGTAGCCAAGTTCAATTATTTGGTCTCTTCTTTTAAGAACAAACTGTGGGTGTACTCAAGCCATTGGCTGCACTTTGAGTCAATAAGTGTAAATAGTTGGGAGCCCTCTAGTGGACCTCTCTCTTCTCTGTTGGAGAAGCTATGCCCTGTCAAAGCTGCAGTGTACCTATGTAGCTAGGTCTTCTGTATTTGTG
This sequence comes from Emys orbicularis, assembly GCF_028017835.1. Classification (NCBI taxonomy): domain Eukaryota; kingdom Metazoa; phylum Chordata; order Testudines; family Emydidae; genus Emys; species Emys orbicularis. The sequence continues at coordinate 24,888,724 of NC_088683.1, read as the reverse complement.
CATAATTGGACTCCAACTGTGCCTGTGTGATTATCCCCATATTTGTAATGTTGTGTAAAGAGGAAGGACACAATGTTATATAATAGACTTGGGTTAAGCCCAGTGTATGAAACAATGAACTGAAACCAAAGCAGGGACTTCAGGAGCTGTGCCTGGACCACTTTGTTATAGTTACACAACTGGGGTGCTGATTTTGACTTTCACACTAGTTTTGGACGGGTGTTACTCCACTGAGTCCAATGGAGTTATTTCACTGGTGTACATGAGAGTAGAATTTCTGTCCATGTACTTAAAAGCAGGTGGAATGAAGTCTTTGTAGTACTCTGAAGAATAACAGCGAGGTGCCAATGTATTTTATAGGAAAAGAGTACAGGCCCCTTTAAATAGTTTGTGAGACCTCTAGTGGGACTTACTATGCTCTATGTTACAGAGCCACCAGAAACTGGTCAGAGTAGCAGTAGGTATGTTGTTATACCTGACATCTCTGTGTATATATAATAAACATATTTATTTGGGACCACACTGTGCCCATGTGGTTTCTTCATATTGTTTGTGGTTTTTAAAGAACAAAAGACAACAATTGGCTATGCCCCAAAGTAAATCTTTAATCTAATTACAATGTATATGGAGTAGGAGAGAGGGTGTGATCCCTGATGATGATTTAGCACCAGGGCATAAGCAAATCATTCTTTGTGGTAAGTGTTCTCATTATCACATGCCCTCCCAGATGCTATTTCAAAGGATGCAGCTGGTCTGATTTGCCTGCTTCTCCTGCAATGATGTCTCAGCAAAACTCTAGCATTTTGCCACAGCGCAGTTCTTTCACTTAGTTAGCCCATGGTCATTTCCCACTTCTGTGCCTTCTTATAGACATGCACAAAAAAGTGAATATTCATTGAGCTGCAGGAAGACTCAGAATTGGAGGGGATGAAAAAAATGGAATTTTGAAATAAAAAACTGGGACAAATTATTTGCAAAAATGTTTGCAAAAAATGCCCCTGTTTTTCAACCTGGGATGTAGCTGTGGGGGTGACAGAGTTGCAGTGCTCTAGGACGCACAGAGAAGGAGAGGAGCCCTTGCTAAGGATAGCTTGTACCCAGGCAGTATTGCAGAAAAGAACGCCCATTTAAAGACTTTTTTTTTTAAACGCTTAATTAGAAGAGTTACATTTTGAGAGTGCAGTTATGAGAGTTTCACCTTAAAAAAGGTCTCATTTCAGTACAAATGCCACTCTTTTGTAGTCCTGAAATCACTCATTTCCAAAACCTCTGACTCAGCACTAAATCTCAGCTCAGAGATTATAGCTCACAATCAACTCTGCCCTTTCTGATGCAACAGTACTTGAAAGCCAAGTTCTTCTACTGACAACAGCAAACTCAAGGGCAAATCTCTGTGCCCTTGGACAGCTTTTGCTAATTACTGATACAGCAATACAAGGGGAATATTATCATGCATGTAGAACTATCTTGAGAATACTCCTGTAGTCATGCATACTAGCCACATATTTTGGGAATAATAACAACATTCAACCACAAAATACCTTTTAATAGTATTTCATGTATTCTGTACCTACTGCTTAGTAGAGCTGATGGTGCCCTGGAAGAAATAATTGACAGAATGGAATGTTTAGAGTGGGTTGAAAATTTTCCTAGAAAACAGTTTTTCATTGGAAAATGTTGATTCAACAGACATGAAACATGCTGTGACAGAGCAGAGAAACCCCACACCAGCAGAGAAAGGGTTAAAGAGAGCCTGTGGGTCCAGCAGCCAACGCCAGGACTGGAGGGTGAAGAAAAGGAGAGAACCTGGCGCAGTTCAGGGCTGAAAGGCAAAGGATCAGGATGCAGCTCTACCTCTCTGCATGAGACTTCTTTCTCCCTTAGCAGCTGTCCCAGCTTGCATGCTGGCAAGGCTGTATGAAGTGATATGATGCCTGGGGCTGGTGAATTATGAAATCCGACAAATAGACAAGTGAAAACTCCAACAAATCTACCATGTGAATATTTTAAAGCAGTGGAAGGCCCAAGTAAGCCTGTTTATAGGCCCCTACCAACCAGAACCCAAATTAGGCCTGCAGGCCACTGGAATGTCAAAGACAGGGACAGTCAAAGTTGGGATCAAGCTCACTCCAGACCAAAGGGCCCAGGCCCAACAGTTGATCACTGCCTTCTCCACAGTATTCTCTATCCAACTTGGGTGAACCCATTTCATTGCCCATGATATCCAGACTGAACCTGAGCTTAGAGTCAGAGAAAACCCATGATTCCTTTTCCAGAAATTGAGGGAAATTGTGAAGCAAGAGCTCCAATAAGTGCTAGAGCTGGGAGCAATCCAAGAGTCATTAAGCGATTGCAGAAGCCTAGTGCTGGTCCCAAAGTCTGTTGGTATCACCCGTTTTTGCATAGATTTCAGGAAATCTATATAAAAATCTGTATCACAATTTGACATATACCGTATGCCACACATTGATGAAATACCTGACCAACGAAGTGAGGCAGAGTACATCACCACCCTGGATCTGACCAAGGATGTAGTGGCAGATCCCCTTCACATCTGAATCCTTGGGGGGGGGGGGAGGGGGAGGTGGGGAACTGCCTTTTCTACCCCTTTTGGTCTCTTTCAGTTCTAGACAACGATGTTTGGGAGGGAGAAGTACTGTGTCCCTGACCAGGAAAGACTATTGAAGATACTGGGGAATACCCAGTAGTGAGTGGACTTTATGCTTACTTTAAGGACACCATGGAGCCAAACCCCTTCTGCCTCCTAACCCCCCTCCCAAATGGGTGAAGGTTATTGAGGTGCCCAGTGAACACAGGGGATAGAGACTTCCCCTCTCTTCCCCAGACAGACCAGTGGCCCCAGCAGGATGATGGAATGGTCCACAAGGGAGCGCTACTCCAGGCAAGCCACTACCTGTGCTGATTCCATAGAATCTTTTGATGGAAGCAGGCAGGTAGCTGATTCCTTCCCACCCAGCTGGTGGGCAAATGAACTGCTCAGCTCCCTTGCTGTCCAGAAAGATTGCCAGCTGGCTGGATCCTTGCTTAGATTTCTGATTGTTTGTTCTGATTTGGAATGAAAAAAAAATCAAAAGTGTGACATTTTCCACAGAACGGAAATTCCAAATTCTGCACAGCTCTAGTATTGTTCAACAAATGTTGCTGTTCTTCTCCAAATAAATTCAATGATCCATAGTATTGCTTTTATATATATTTCTCCAAATAATGTATTTGTCAAACAGCTTGTGAAATTCCATGAATGATGTATTGTGGACAATATTATACAAATTCTACATTTTAGTATGTTCTCAGTCTGCAGAATAAATATATTTCATGCACTTTATATGACTCACTTTTACATATATGTGTTTGAATGTCAATCACCCAGTGTCTTACAATGCAAATTAAGTCCCTGAGTCTGTAAGGAATGAGCACATGTGTAACTCTGTGCACCCGAATAATCCCAATATTTCAGTGTGTCTGCTCATGTAAAATTTCCAAGTGCTTAAGTATTTGCAGGATCAGGGCCTCAATGTAAATATTTATGAGCAAATAATAAGTATCCAATAAAAATAACTAGCAGCATTCTGAGCCCACCTGAATCCTTCCCAACTTCATTATTCTCAGGAAGACTGGTTAAATATTGGAAAAATTTATTTGAAATTCTCTTAGCTAGATTATGCTATCTGACCTAAATTAGGTGAATCCTAGGGTGGGTTAAGGTGTCCTCTGTATATTTCAAAGTGTGTTCTTTAAATATATATTTATTTAAGAAATACATGATTAGAGCAGCCACAATGAAAATAAAAGATTCCTGTCTGATTTCCTGCATAAGACAAGATGCAAAATTACAGCCAGTTAAATAAATAATAATTAATGGAGATATACTATCTCCTAGAACTGGAAGGGACCTTGAAAGGTCATTGAGTCCAGCACCCCCTGCCTTCACTAGTAGGACCAAGTACTGATTTTGCCCCAGATCCCTAAGTGGCCCCCTCAAGGATTGAACTCACAATCCTGGGTTTAGCAAGCCAATGCTCAAACCACTGAGCTATCCCTCCCCCCTCTACTGTATTGAGTTACTGTATTGAGTCATCTTGTATTAAGCCCAGTAACCAATGTTTGACTAAAGCATGTCTTCAAACACAACTTATTGGACTGGATCTGTATCCAGGCTTCTCCAAAGTTCAGTAGCATTTGGCGCCAGGGCTTTGTTTATGCCCATCCGGTGCAGAGCGCTGTGCACCAGCCAAGCTTGAGCCCCAAGGTAGAGATGAGGCGCAACTAAAAAGTGCAAACTATATCTTATCTGACGTGTAAGTAAGACCTCAGTAAGAATAAGGGAGGGTGATTGGTGCTGACCTTATTAAAATATAGAGATGATATCTAATACACGTGTTGCTTGATTGCAAAAACAGAAGTTTATACTATATACATGTTAATGCATTTATAGCAAATCACGATATGTTTTTGATTTGAAGCTCTGCTTTTGGGCTGACCAATTAACACCTCCTTGTCCAGTGTTATATTTTTAAATAGGCCTCTCGTTTGTCCTCTCCCTAGGTGATCTATCAGGATTGGACAGACCTACAGGGAAATTCTCCAGGGGGCACTTAAGGCTTATAGTACTCCCAAGACCTGGCAAAGCAGTGGCAAATGAAGTGCAGATCCATTTTTCTGTGGATCCAAGTCCTTGTTGTACGGGGTCCTAAAGTTGAAGAGAGTTTAGCTCCTCAGATCTACCAGAGGGTCCCACTGCTGGAGAAGGAGGTGGAGAAGGTCAGGATTTAGGTGGGGTGGGAGCTTGCACTGTTTCCTCATATTTGATTTCTGCTCACCACCAAGTTATACATTTTGAGGAATGGTCTGAGAATACCCCATAATGACACCCTACATTCAAACACAAGAGGCAGCAAATGTTAGGAGGGTAGTGTGTTTGTCAGGCCAACCCCTGAGGCAACTGCACCCATCAAAGAATCACAATATGAAGCTGTAGCGATGCATTTCCAAGTACCTCATGCTTGGATGAAAGCTGCATTCTGCCCGCCTACAGTGTGATTCAACTCTTGTAATTATTGCCAGCGAATGCAAATAAAGCCAGTCAGTTCACCACAAGGGATGCTGTCAGACATGAATACATACCCATTGCTCAGGTTTCTGCACTGGCAGTCTGCCTGCTCCTGGTGCAATTCAAGGTGTTGGTTGCTCTCTCCAAAGCTGTGAATGGTGTGGTGCCCAGCTATGTGAGATACTACCTCTAACCATATACCCTGCCACTGCAGTTAAGATCAGTCTGGGAGCATTTGCTAGCAGAACTTAAGCTTAAACACTCCCGTCCAAATTTAGAAATAATCAGGGGTGTGACGGGGTCTATCACTCCTTCCCTGGCTCCTGCTGGAGGCATCAGTGCCCTGACACCTCCCTGATCACGGAAAATCCATTCTCACCAGGCTACCAACATGACTTTGGTGCTCCAGAGGCCTAGAAGGGCTAGTAGGAGACACTGGCCAACTGGGAGCCAGCAAGCCAGTTAAGAAGGCTTGCCTGCTGCTTCTCAGGGGCAGTGTGGGGTAAGGAGGAGGTTCAGAGGTGGTTTTCCTCATTGCTAGCCCCGAACCGTAGAGCCAGGTCAGAGCTTGCCTTTCTGGTGTTTTTGTTTGCTTAAAGGCAGACAGCCACATGCTGAGTTTTGTTATTCTTAGTTAACTGTTCAGAGACCTATGCTGAGCTTTTGGCACTGACTGCCCTGCTTCGAGCAGGCAGTCTCAACCTGTGGACTAATGCAGGAAGTGCCTGCAACACCACACTTGGCCCTGCAGGAGGTGCTATGGAACAGTCCTACCTCTGACAGGGACTGTAAGTAGGTAAAATCTACACACTACTGTATCCTATGCTTTCTTAAGCCCTCCTGTTGGTTACTTTATCCTACACCTTTTTACCCCTCCCACTGGTTCCTTTATTTACTACAATTCTACCTTTCTACCCCTTCAATGTACAAATTGCAGCACGTTATGCCCACTTTCCAACATGTCACTCTCAGCACAAGTAACTATGAATTTGGCTGATACAACGGGGCTCTGCCTAGCAGTATGGCTTCCTCTGCTGAGGGCCCTGCTTTTAGAATTTGCTCCCCTTAGAAGGCCATTGAGGCATGATACAGGCACATGCATATTTTGATTAGCTTTTCATTAAATGGTTTTTATGACCCTTATTTTTATGCTTGAACTTGTGTTCCTGCAGCTCCTGCAGCTAAGCTGATTTAGGTGCTATGCTTATTAGTAATGAACCATCCTAAATATGTTTCTTTTGAAAAAAGAAAAGGACTTGCTAAACATTTTTGCATTTTCCTTTAATTAAAAAGTTATTTTTAAAGTTTGAAATTGCAGCATTGGCTCTCTGCATTCTGTCCCAAAGGTGCCTGAGCTGCTGATGCTGCCCTTCCGGGGACAGGGGAGCATCTGGCAGATCCCGTCCAGCAAAAATGAAATCCACTCCCCCTTCATGGAAGCTGAGAATTCAGGCTTTGTGCAGGTGGAATATAGAGTGTCTCAGGTGATGAAATCCAAACCCACAGCCAGAGCGAGGGGCTGCCTATGCCCCTTCATAGCTACTGTTCAATTCTATGGGCTGGAATAGCATTTGCTATTCCCCTCTGTGCCTGGAGTACGAGGCCACTGAATCCATATAAATGTGAATGTGCAGCCCCTCCTCAGGCCTGAACCTATTGTGGCTTTCCATGCCAAACTACTCAGACCCAGAGACACTTTTGTAGTGCACAAGGGGTGTGCAGTCAGCCTTGCTGACTGCTCTGCTATGGACCCCCATCTGCTGTGAGGCCTCAGTGGTGTTAAGGGAGACCCTTGTGTTGTTCCTCCTAACCAGGGTGCATTTCATCCTTAGTGACAATCCAGTGCATATTCTGGTCAGCGCTTTGTTGCTCCTCCTTGCCACGTTCCTCCTTATTTCTCCATGTTCCTCCTTTCCCCTTTGTTCTACCACTTGCTGCTTTCTTTGCTATTCCCCCTTCTACTTTTGGGGTAAGCAGGCCAGTTCTCCCAAGCACTGCTCATGTGACCTACAGTACTAATAGAATGCGATCTACAGAACTAATACTATAAACCTATAAGAGGAATAGTTTCTGACCTACTGAGGTTTTGGTCATGATTGCCCTATAAACCTTATCTCTCCTTATCATGCTCTTGATCAACTGTGGGGATCAGCTGAGACACCCAAGGTGGCAGTTCCTAGATCTGTATAGCTAGTAGTTGATGGGCCCTTCATTCTGGAACTCACTTCTCCCCCAGGGCCAAGTTTGCTGACACTCGACAAAGTGTATGTGTTTACTCCTGTTGTCTGTGGAGGGATTGTGTTAAGCAGGAAGAGAATTATTTTCTTCTTTGAGATGGGCTTAGCAAATGTTGTCAATATACGGTGGCTGAGATCATCATTGGGCTGTGTTTTAAACATTTGCATTTCAGTGCACCCAGAAATAGGACGTATACAATTGACTAAAAAACTCCAAAATCTCCAACAACAAAATATAGATCTGGTCAAAAAATGGGACATCATTTTCATAAAACTTCTTGTTAAAAACTTTTAATTTTTTTCATTGAAATTCAAAACTTTTGTGCAGATGGGAGAAGTCTTGGCTCCACTGTTTACCAGCCATGATATCTGCATCAGTGCATCAGAAGAAATACCCATGCTAAAAATCACTTCCATTTCCTGTGTATACATATCATCATGGGTAGGTCATTTGCCAAGGCCAAGCAGCGGGTCTGTGGCCAACTCAATGGCTGAAACCAGATTTCCCAACTCCTTGACTTGTGCCTTAAGTTTGTTCCTACTCCTATTCAAGACAATGGAAAAATTCCTACTGATGTTGATAAATTGATTAAATTAAACTGTATATATTAAATAGTAATCAATAATTAGATAAATTCATGGAGGACAGGTCCATCAATGGCTATTAGCCAAGATGGTCAAGAATGCAACCCCATCTGACTGCCAGAAGCTGGGACTGGATGACAGGGGATGGATTGCTTGATAATTGTTCTGTTCTCTTCATTCCCTCTAAAGCATCTGTCACTGGCCACTGTTGGACGGCAGGATACTGGGCTAGATGGACCATTGGCTTGACCCAGTATGGCCATTCTTATGTTAATGGTGTAGGGATCAAGCTCTTAGTCACTAGACCATGGTTCTTCAGAAAGGCACACACAGACTTGGAGACACACACAAATTCCCTCCACCAAAATATCACTTGATTGATTATTTATATTGAAAATGTGCTGATATTGAAAGTGTGCTGGCCAGACTCTCACATAATCATTGAATTAGAGACAGGTCTGACCCAGAATGCTGACTCAAAGCTTCCCAAACACTAGCAAATTTCAGATGTAGATCTGATCTTTGGAAATGGGCCTTGTTTATGCAACAGGCTGAAACAAACCCTGGATCCAAACACCCTCAAAGTTTTGATCTGGATCTGCACCGTACACCTCCATTTTATGGTAACCTCTGTCCTTTTTGAACAAATAGAACACGTCATTGGTGTATATGGCAAACACTTTACAATGCACAAGGCTCAATACTATGTTTATGTGATTTTTGACTACAAAGGAGTCAGTGGGGATGCTATCACTCTGAATACCATTGAAGATTACATGCCTGTTATCTTCTATATGTGAAAAATATGATCATCCACCATTATGTAAGTATCCACTTAAGGAGGGTACTTCCTTCACAGGGGCTGACTTCTCCCAACACACATAACTACAACTCCTGCCCTTTTAGCAGTCGCTACTTCTTGCCACTAACAATACCATTGGTTATAAAGAATGGGAAAAGAAACTCCACTAAATCTAAAAACTGCATCCACAAATAGAAGAAAAGGAACTGAGACAAAAGGAATGCAACTAAAGCAGAACTCGTGAGCTGCCGTCACCTCTGTCCTAACTATACTCTCTGTCCTTGTCTGTTTCTTAACCCTTGTCTAAGTTATAGTGTAAGCAACTCAGAGCAGGGGCTGCTCCTTTTCCAAGCACTGACAGTCCATTGCTGAAGCAGTAAATAATACTACTAACCTCACTCTAGTTCTGTCAGCTAGTTTATGCATTGTGGCACTATGCTGAGGATTAACTGTTTGCTGACCTTAATCTGGACACATATTTCTGCCATATTTTAAACTCACAATCTGTTGGTATTTGAGATGATGTATCCAAATTCCCTCATGTTGTTTAAGGCTTTTCCTTCTGTCTCTGGGAATACTTTCACATCTGGGGACAGTTCACAGCTGTTTTTTCCCCCTGCCATGACCCCAATTTCCCAAATATACCCTCTTTGTACTTTCTGATAAGTTCCTCTGATATCAGATTGTGGTCTCTCCTTTTCTCTTCAGCAGCCCTGTAACAATGGCCCTCCAAGGGCTGTGCTCAGAGTTTGCCTGTCATGACCACTAATTCCCCATAATGCTGTACCCGCTGTCTGCCTCTCATATCTATGGACTTCTCCTGGTGATACCACAGGGTTAAGAACATAAGAACGGCCATACTGGGTCAAACCAATGGTCCATCTATCCCAGTATCCTGTCTTCCAATAGTGGCCAATCCCAGGTGCCCCAGAGGCAATGAACAGAACAGGTAATCATCAAGTGATCCATCCCCATTGCCCATTTCCAGCTTCTGGCGAACAGAGGCTAGGGACATCATCCCTGCCCATTCTGGCTAATAACCATTGATGGACTTATCCTACATGAACTTATCTAGTTCTTTTTTGAACCTGGCTATAGTCTTTGTCAATTTGGACACACCACATTTTGGGTAAAATTCACCCCCTCACTACAAATCTTATGCCCTGATTAGGTCCTGAAAATAAATGGAGCTTAGTTCAGTCCTGTGTCCTAGAAAGCAAAAGAAGACAAGCACACACAAAAGGGGAAAGATAGGAATACCAAGGATAGAAAATGAAGCTTAAGTCCCTTTCACTTGCAGCCTCACTGTTGGAAAAACACAACACAGCATATCGTCTTAGCAGCCACACCAAGACCTGGCAAAGTTATACCAAGGCTGTTTGGGCTATTGCTCTTAGCTGCCTCTCTGGTCACAGGCTCACAGCAGAATTGCAAAATATAGTCTTGGCTGGCTAAGCCAGACGCTTATTAGACAGAAGGCAAAAAGAAAGGGATAGGAAAGAAGAGAAATAAGGTGGGGGAAGAAAAAGGACACACTGGGAGTGGGGGAGAGGATGGGACAGGGTCTCACATACCAGGTGGTGTTCAGGATTCAGCCTGAGCCAGTGGAGGTGGTGACATCATCTGGATCCCTCACTTTGGCCTGTGGTTTGGTCAGAACATCTCTCAGGATCAGGATGACGAAGGCACAATTGTGTCATGCTGAATCCCAGGGTCCCAGGAGGTGGTGGGGTAGCAGCCATGAGGGTGAAGCTTGCTTCTTCCCCTTTACACTTAACCCTTTACATATTCAAAACAAAGGAAAGACTTGGGGGGGTAGAGAAAGTTGAAAGCAGGTAGGGGAATCGTTCTTGGGGGCAGAGAAGGAGCTAATAGAGAACGTGGAAAAATAAGTTATTTGGGGAAAAAGAGGAGGAGATCTTGGGGTAGAGAAGGGCAAGTTGTTTGGTACAGTGAAGCTGGCAAACAGGGAAGCTATTGGGGGCATATATTTACAATCTTGGCAACAATGGAATGTACAAACCCTTCATTAAAGTGGCCTATGTAAGCTTGTTCTCCAAACCTAGGAATCTAGATAAATGTGTCACTGGTTGGAAGCATCTTAAGTTTCAACAAAGTTGACTACCAGACTCACTGTGAAGCCTTCCATTTAGTTAGTTAGTTGAAATATATCTAATCCTATCTCCAGGTGCTTTCACATAAGAATAATCACCCCAATACAAATAAATAATTACATACTGGACTGACAATAACATCGACCCATGAAGCCAACCCTACCAAATCCTTGTATGTTGCTACACTCTCCTTCAGCCAAATCCTTCCCCAAGCATCCAGGAAATGAAGTGGGTTTTGCTACATGGCCATGATGTTAACAAGCCTGGTCTCTGTTGGACGACAGCTACAAACACGTACGTTGAGTTCCTCTCCCTGTTCATCAGATGTGAGCTCAACACCTTGACCAACCCTCCCTTTCTTCTCCCTCTCTCTTGCTTTCTCATTCTCATCACCATGGTATGCGCATGCTGCCCGCTAACCCCATATGCTGTTTCTAGCAGTTTAGGGAGCCTTGTTTGGCTCTTACCTAGTTTTGCATTGTTGTGGATTCTCATTTCAATCATTACTAGTGTTTCCTCCTCCTGAGTTATCATGATGGAGTCTCTGTGCTTCAAAGTCAGTTGTGAGCTGTCATCGGGCACCTTCCTTGGTTTCAGAACAGCTAGGCCTAAACTTCAGAGGCTGTGGCTTCCTGTCCTTTGCTTAACACTGAAATTGGCAGAGGGTGGCCTACGCCAGTCTGTATTTCTCTGCTACTCTTGCATAAAGGTAACACTCAGTAGTTATCAGTTCACTTCGTTGTCCACTTATGGAATTGTTTCAGTAGCACTCACAGTTAGCAAATGTCTGTGTAATCAGTGAACTTTTATTCATACTGTTTGCATTGCATTAATGCCTAGTGGCCCCTGCTGAGATCACAGCCCCATTACACTAGGCATTGTACAAATGGGTGAAAGCCAATCCCTGCCCCAGAAAGCTACCAGTCATACAACATAGACAAAGGGTGGGAGAAAGAAAATATTACTTTCCCTAGTTTATAGATAGGAAACTGAGACACAATTGTTTACATACTATGTTCCAATTCCTGAAGTCCTGGCTCGGCTTTTATGATGTCCTTTCTCAGAGAAACTCCCATTGAGTAAGGATTGACTTTGCCTTACAATGTCCTTCTGGACTCTTGTGAAGAGGATTCCGTTGTTCATTATTAAACACTGTTATATTGCAGTAGAGCCTAGACTAGGAACACCATTTAGGTCAGGCAAGGGGGGAACTGTCCTCCTTCCCCCCCATACTTCCTATATGCCCTGTCTTCCAATCCTGTCCCCTGTCAACGAGAGAGAGAAACTGAGCTGTAACTCCTCCTTTTATGGATCCCAGAGATTGTAAATGCTGGCTGGCTGCTTAGACGGTAAACGACACGCCCGTTAGGGGAGCAGCACCGAGACACAGCACAGGGTCACACTGCAGGGCTGGAGAGAATCAGGAAGGAAGCCTGATAAGGCTTTTCCTGGACAAGTTTGTATGTACCGTGCATGGCTCTCTGGAGAGCCCAGATCTCCAATGGAAGCTTTTTAAAACAAAAACCTGTATGGAACCTATGGATACCCAGAGGGCTCGGAGATCCACTGCTTGGATTCACCAGTGAAATGCCTGTAGCTGGGTGAGAGGACATGTTCTTTCCCTTGCTCTCACCCACTTTCTTTCCCTCCTCTTTATCTCCCAGTGTGCAGACCTCCCTGCTATCCTTCATGCTGTGTTTCTCACTGTTCACCTAACCCCAGTGCTGTGCACCTGCCATCCTTCCTGCAACGTGTCCCACTGTTCACCCTCGGTGTTATTTCCCTCCGCTCTCAGCCACAACCTGCTTGGAGCAGTTTGCCCCACTCATGCTGGGGTTCCACTCCTCACACTCACTTTCTCGTCTCTCCTCAACTTGCTGGGACTGTTCCCCCTCTCCATTCTCCCTTCCTGCTTGGATTACCTCCTCTTCACCCCTCCAAACTCTGGGGTGATTCTCCTTTGTCATCCCTCATTTTCTCTGTCTCTCACCCTTCCTATGCTAGGGAGGAGGGAGGGAAAAGAAAACATCCTGGGCAGGTAACTGAGTGGAGGCAAAAGGTATGAGCCACCTTTCTCCAAAGGAGATTGGATTTCAGGACTGTAAAAGGCTTCTTGGTTTTGCTTTATAATAAAAAAGGGCTTGTGGTTTAAGTTTTCAAACTAGATTTTCTATGGTTAGGCACCTAAATCCATGTTAGACACCTCGATAAGGGCTTGACTTTCAGGGAGCATTCATAACTTTCACTGTAGTCCGTAGGAACTTCAGATGTTCAGCACCTCTGAAAATAACCTCACTTGCTTAAAGAGCAACAGAGGGTCCTGTGGCACCTTTAAGACTAACAGAAGTATTGGGAGCATAAGCTTTCGTGGGTAAGAACCTCACTTCTTCAGATGCAAGATTTTAGCAATGGATTTTTCACCTTCAGTCCATTTGGTATGATGTCCATCCGTTTGCATTTGGAAAGGAAGATGATATCTGTCTGTATTTGTGCAAGTTTCTTCATGAGGTTGATAGATTTCCATTCCATACGGCTAAATGCAGTGCCTTGCATGGTGTCAAGTATCAGAGGGGTAGCCGTGTTAGTCTGAATCTGTAAAAAGCAACAGAGGGTCCTGTGGCACCTTTAAGACTAACAGAAGTATTGGGAGCATAAGCTTTCGTGGGTGAATACCCACTTCGTTGGATGCAAGTAAGAGGTTCTTACCCACGAAAGCTTATGCTCCCAATACTTCTGTTAGTCTTAAAGGTGCCACAGGACCCTCTGTTGCTTTTTACAGATTCAGACTAACACGGCTACCCCTCTGATACCTCACTTGCTTAGTTGCTGGAGTACAAACCCTGGTATCCAACTTAAGGCAACCTAATGTGAAATTGTTGGCCTTACTTTAAAAAACAATATTAAAAAACAGCAGTTTTCTTTTGTACTCTCAGTTCCCCTAATTCAAAGGGACTCATAGCTATGACTTTGCAGGACCCAAATCAGCAACCTCAGCATTTGTTTTCGTGCTCCATCTAGGGCAATGAATTCCAGAGCTGAGTAGCACATCAGTAAGAACACTCTGCCTCTACATGTTCAGACTGAAGGCCTATTAACAAAAGCATCCCTGATGATCTTAAATGTTATGACTGAGAATTAGAAAAAAAGGAGGAAAGTGGTCTTTCAGCTAGTTATTAGAGTGTGAGACAGAGAACAAAAGAACCAATAAACTCAAGGGTTCTATTTTATAATTTCATCAGTTGCATTATTACTAAGTTCTTGCCTTGTTTCTTTAATAGGGTAAGCAAGAACAGCTCTCCAATATAGTAGATTGGGGGAAGGATTGAGTTGGTGATTGGCTGGAAGGATGAGAAGCGAGTAAAGAAAGGATCCCAAGTGAGAGCTGTGGTCAGCACAGGAGCTATACTGTTAGTTGAATTCATCTGGTAGAGATTATAACTTGGTGACGATCCAGGTTCTTGAGATGCTATTGGAAAGAGGAGAAATGGCAACACTAGAATCCAATAACAAGTGTCTGAGCTCTTTGGTTAAGATAAGCATGATTTTCACTAAATAAACATTTAACAAGGTATCAGAAAACTGAGTTTTATGGCAACTTGGATTGCTCCTGCTCTCCATGAAGAAACAAGCCCCTGAAAGCTCTGTCTGTGTGGTGTTTTTTATTAAAGGTGTAAACAAAAACGGCAGAAAATCTAAACAGAAACCAAAAGCCCTATTTGCTACCAACCCTCCCTGCCCCCTCTTCACCCCCCCGCTGGAGTGCCAGCTGTACCTGCAGTACAAAAATGCATACATGGCTTCATCATCATGGATGCAAATCTATCCTTCCCAGACAGCCATGGACAGTTGAATAATCAAGTAAATGTAAATTGTATCCATGCGTAGAAATGTGCTGAACTTAAAAGTTAGTAAACACCTTCAGCAATCAATTATATAGCTATTACAGTTTGCTTTTCTCATGCAGCAGCACAGACTACCGAGTTTGGATCATTTTTCAGCTAGTGTGCTTAGAAGTTTCTCTTCAACTGTAGAATTCAACCTTTTTTTTTTTAAGCTATTCTCAGTTGGATTAACCAAGTTAAATTGTTTGTCAGAAAAGTAGCAAAACTAAATATATCCACTTTGATGGGTAAATGTATGGAAGTAGTTGATATGATAATAATGAGAGGTATTGATGTTCTATGTCTACAGAAAACATGCTGGACAGGGAATGCAGCAAAGGAGTTGGGCTTAGATTGGAAACTCTTCTACGTGGATGACAAAATGGGGGCACGATGAAGTCAGAGAGGAGAGCTGAGGAAGACGGTGTTTGAAGTTATTAGAGTAAGTGACAGACTGATGGCTGTATGAGTCCAAGTTAAAGATTGTATCATGTTTGTGATATCACTGTATGCATGTCAACAGCGAAGGAGAGTTTCCGTCAAGACTTGAAGGTACTAGTGGACGCAACAGCCCCTGAGGAGGGGCTGTTGGTGCTGGGCGACTTGACTGCACACAAAAGCAAAACCAGAAGGGTGTGTGAAATAGGCTTAGGCTCTATGAATTAGGAAGGGAAAGTGCTTCTAGACCTGTTTATTGCCAACCAATAGATGACAGCCAATACATGGTCCCAAAAGAGGGAGAGTCATTTGGTTATGCACATTAGTGATAGAAAACCAGATTGACATGATATTAGTAATAAAATCTCAGTGGTGTCAAATTATGGACCTCAAAATGATACCTAGAGAGATGGTAGTACTGTAACACAAAGGCCTTGCAGCAAATATTGCTGCAGAGTGTTGGGCAAAGAGGTAACTCAGCTGAAAAGAAACAAGATCAAAGTACAGAAAGTTAGAGGGAAGTCTGGCAAAGATGTTTTTGCAATCAGTACCGGATAGGTGTCTGGAAACAGATTCGGCATGAGCTGAAGAGAAATGGAACCTCCTCGAAAGAACATGGATTGCAGTGGTGGAGGAGGTTTGTGGATGATGTAGATGGGAAAAAAAACAAAGGAAAGAGAGGAGTGGAGGTGGTCTGGTGGAATATAAATAGTGATCCAAACTAAGAAAATTCTGTGTAAAGAAAAAAGAAATGAATCCATTGAATGGAAATGAAAAGGAATACAAAGAAACCAAGTGAGCTGCCAAGCAGGCAGTGAGGAAGGGCAAAGAGGGTGCCCTAGGTGATTTGTACACCAAGCCTGTAAATGACTCAAATCTGGCTGGCAAAAAGATCTGTAACATTGCAAAAATAAGACCCAAAATGAAGGGGGATGGTATTGTAACATTATTTGTAAATGACGATCAGGGGAGATGGCTAGTAATGCCCAAACAAGTGAAGGAGAGGTAGAAAAATATTTTGAGAGTTTCTCAAAATAAGCAAAAGTGGAGTTGCCAACGTGTGATGTGATCCTAATGTAGTGCCTGAGCCTGACAGAGGAGGAGGTGAGAAATGCAGTCCAGGAAATGAAGAATGGTAAGGCAGCAGGACCTGATGAAGTGATGTTGGACCTGGTGAAAGGCTTGGGTGAGAGAGACATAAAATGGGTGAGCAGAGTGGTTAAAGCTTATGGCAAGATAAGAATTCCTAAAGACTGGTGCAAGTCTATCCTGGGCCCAATACATAAAAAGGGAAGTATCCAGGAATGTGGAAACTATTGAGGGATAAAGCTATTGTCACATACCCAGATGCAGCCCTTGGGCCAAAAAGTTTGCCCACCCCTGGATTAGAAGAATGGTGTAACCACTCTTCAGACAAGAACAATTCAGCTTTAGGAAAGAACTAGGAACCACAGATGCCATTTTTGTAATTTGGCAAGGGATGCAGAAATGACTAGACCAAGACTCCTGGCTTGAGGACACAGTTCAGGGAGTAGGGGGTCCCCAAAACAAATTCCCTGACTGACTAACTAAAAGATGGTGCAGACACAAACTCCATGAATGATCCTCAGGTTCAGAGATGGCTCTGGAGAGGGGCTGGCAGGGATCCTCTTCAAGCAGGAATCAGGTTGCTTCAGTCCCAGGATTTCCCCTCACCACAAAGGGATTAAACAAAGACTGTGAATGGCTAGCCAACTACAAAAGCAGTTTCTCCTCCCTTGGTTTTCACACCTCAACTGCTAGAAGAGGGCCTCATGCTCCCTGATTGAACTGACCTCGTTATCTCCAGGTGGCAGGTTGTTGTATATTGTTCCCTTACAGGGACAACAGACCTAAAATATCTGAGCTGTCCAGGAGAGGGCTGGAAATTGCAGAATAGACATTTTTTGGGGGAAATCTGGGACTGGGAGTGTGTTGGGAGTCACCTTGCAAGCAATAACACAGGCTGGTGAGAGCCAGAGTGTGGCTGGTGTTTGCTGACAGGCTGCTGGGCCAGGGCCATAGCTATACACAGACACTTAAAGTGTGACATGCATATTGTTTGGCAGTTTCTGAGCAGCCCAGCTGGAAGCTACAGCAACAAAGCATTGTGAGGCATCCACGGTTGCAGAGCAGGGATGATACAGCCCCTCACTGGTCTGGATTGCACCCTGGAATGTCATACTGCTATATGCAGACAAAATAGCACTATGGGCATCCTCAAAAGAAGACCTAGAGGAAATAGCAAACCAGTGGTATGACCAGCTAAATTGCCCTGGGATGAATATGAGCATGATTAAGACAGAGGACATGTGAGGTGAGTTGCCACAAGGACATTGGACATAAAGATTAATGGAGTGAAACTAAGCCAGATTGACCAGTACAAGTGCTTTGATGGCTGGGTCATCGAAGAGGGTGAGCTTGAACCTGAGATAAAGTCTAGACTGGAGAGTGCAGGGAGAAGGTGGAACAACATTTCAGGGGTTGTGTTTGCCGCTGAGACTGAAAGCCCAACTGTATAGTACAATGGTGTGCCCTGCAATGCTGTGTGGTGCAGAAGTATGGATGATAAAGAGACAGGAGGTTCAACAACTACAGGTGTTTGAGGTGTCTTTGCACCATAAAAGAAGCTACACCAAGAGACTTATGTCAAAATGAAAGTATTAGGGTGGAAGTCAAAGTCCACGATGTGGCTGACCAACTTCACTGGTTCAGACACATGCAGAAGATGAATAAAGACAGGAGAGCAGGAGAGGGTGTCAGGAGAGCGTCTGAGGAAAGCCAAAGAAGTACTGGATGGATTGCATCAAAGACGATGGTAAGAAGGTGGACCTTAGTGGTCCCTCAGACAGGCAAAGATGGTGGATGCTTGCACGATGACCTGACCCCAGTTGATGAGATAAGGGGAAGAATAATAAGAAGAAATTGCTTACACTCTTCTTTCAGGTACTTGTTGTGCCTTAGGCTGGGATTGCAAATGCTGGAATCCTCTAATTGCTGATGGTGCCTAAGTGAGAAGATACCATGGATGAGGGATTCATAGATTCATAGATTCTAGGACTGGAAGGGACCTCGAGAGGTCATCGAGTCCAGTCCCCTGCCCGCATGGCAGGACCAAATACTGTCTAGACCATCCCTGATAGACATTTATCTAGCCTACTCTTAAATATCTCCAGAGATGGAGATTCCACAACCTCCCTAGGCAATTTATTCCAGTGTTTAACCACCCTGACAGTTAGGAACTTTTTCCTAATGTCCAACCTAGACCTCCCTTGCTGCAGTTTAAGCCCATTGCTTCTTGTTCTATCCTTAGAGGCTAAGGTGAACAAGTTTTCTCCCTCCTCCTTATGACACCCTTTTAGATACCTGAAAACTGCTATCATGTCCCCTCTCAGTCTTCTCTTTTCCAAACTAAACAAACCCAATTCTTTCAGCCTTCCTTCATAGGTCATGTTCTCAAGACCTTTAATCATTCTTGTTGCTCTTCTCTGGACCCTTTCCAATTTCTCCACATCTTTCTTGAAATGCGGTGCCAGAACTGGACACAATACTCCAGCTGAGGCCTAACCATAGCAGAGTAGAGCAGAAGAATGACTTCTTGTGTCTTGCTCACAACACACCTGTTAATACATCACAGATTCATGTTTGCTTTTTTTGCAACAGCATCACAGTGTTGACTCATATTTAGCTTGTGGTCCACTATAACCCCTAGATCCCTTTCTGCTGTACTCCTTCCTAGACAGTCTCTTCCCATTCTGTATGTGTGAAACTGATTGTTCCTTCCTAAGTGGAGCACTTTGCATTTGTCTTTGTTAAACTTCATCCTGTTTACCTCAGACCATTTCTCCAATTTGTCCAGATCATTTTGAATTATGACCCTGTCCTCCAAAGCAGTTGCAATCCCTCCCAGTTTGGTATCATCCGCAAACTTAATAAGCATACTTTCTATGCCAATATCTAAGTCGTTGATGAAGATATTGAACAGAGCCGGTCCCAAAACAGACCCCTGCGGAACCCCACTCGTTATGCCTTTCCAGCAGGATTGGGAACCATTAATAACAACTCTCTGAGTACGGTTATCCAGCCAGTTATGCACCCACCTTATAGTAGCCGCATCTAAATTGTATTTGCCTAGTTTATCGATGAAAAAGTGGAAAATTCCTACTTCCATTTGACCTCATCTTGGCTATCAGGCCTGTCTGCTTTGGTAGTCAAATGCTTGCTTCTCACATGACGACTCATGTCCCCATGTCAAAGAAATCTGGTACCATATCAAGAAACTTTGAGTAGAACCACACTACAGTTCTCTGAACAGGACACTTTCCTCTCAGGTGAGATTGTTTATTTGACTTTAAAAACAACAAGGAGTCCGGTGGCACCTTAAAGACTAACAGATTTATTTGGGCATAAGCTTTTGTGGGTAAAACCCCCACTTCTTCAGATGCATGGAGTGAAAATTGCAGATACAGGCATAAATATATATTGGCACATGAAGAGAAGGGAGTTACCTTACAAGTGGAGAACGAGGGTTGAAGGCCAATTCAGTCAGGGTGGATGTGGTCCACTCCCAATAATTGATGAGGAGGTGTTAATACCAAGGGAGGGAAAATTGCTTTTGTAGTGAGCCAGCCGCTCCCAGTTCCTATTCAAGCCCAAATTGACGGTGTTAAGTTTGCAAATGAATTGTAGCTCTGCAGTTTCTCTTTGAAGTCTGTTTTTGAATTTTTTTTGTTGAAGAATGGCTACTTTTAAATCTGTTATTGAATGTCCAGGGAGACTGAAGTGTTCTCCTACTGGCTTTTGTATGTTACCATTCCTGATGTCTGATTTGTGTCCATTTATCCTTTTACGTAGAGACCATCTGATTTGGCCAATGTACATGGCAGAGGGGCATTGCGGCACATGATGACATATATCACATTAGTAGATGTGCAGGTGAATGAGCCCCTGATGGTGTGGCTGGTGTGGTTGCGTCCTATGATGGTGTCGCTAGAGTAGATGTGAAGACAGAGAAGGCAACAGGGTTTGTTACAGGGATTGGTTCCTGGGTTAGTGTTTCTGTGTTGTGGTGTGTAGTTGCTGGTGAGTATTTGTTTCAGGTTGGGGGGGCTGACTCCCAAGACCTGTGAGAGTGGGGGACTGTTTTCTAGCAGGGTGGATTTGATTTAAATCAAATTGATTTAAATCATGATTTAAATCACTAGTAAGGAAGACTCGATTTAATCATGGATTTCTACATAAAAGTGCATTCTTGTTGGTTGTTATAACCTTAATACATATTCTTCACAACTCAGAGATAGATTCATTTTTAGAAGGTACACACCATATATTTTTTAAGTGATTTATTTTGAAAACTTTTCAGATTAGTTTTACAGCTATATCAGAAAATGAATGATTGTTTGGTTATTTATTTCATTTACCAAAGGTAATTGAAGCAGATATTTATGAAGTCACTGGGAGGTGAACTATCTCCAATTCAATAGGTTAATCATTAATATTTGGAGGATTTTCTTGTCATGCTGTATTTGGAGGAGAACATCACCAGACAGACATTTACATTGTATTTTATTTAAGTAAAACAACAACATTATGTATTCTGGATTTTTTTCTTCAACAGCAAACATATAATATTTTAACAAAACAAGCATATGAATTTTTGAATTTAGTTAAACATTCAAGTTTTTTAAAATCAGGTTTGTTTTTGTTAAAATAGTTTTTCACTAAAATAGTTAAATGAAATATTTAAAAAAAAACAAAAACAAAAATTAAATCGATTATGTCAGCCAGGTCAACATGAGAAACTTCAAATATTGGCTTCTGCAG
Organism: Emys orbicularis; assembly: GCF_028017835.1. NCBI lineage: Eukaryota > Metazoa > Chordata > Testudines > Emydidae > Emys > Emys orbicularis. The sequence continues at coordinate 24,867,758 of NC_088683.1, read as the reverse complement.
TTAACTCAGTCGTCTTCGCCTTCATTTTCCTTCATTTTCCTAATCTGAAAAACAAAAACAAGCGTTCCTGCTTTTTCAGGAAAAGCTTTTACTGCTACTTCTTGTAAGTATTCTGCTGTGTGTGCATTTCCTGATGTATCCATTGTTTCTGTAAGGAAGACATTCCCTTCTTCTGTTATCACACAAGCACATACAACAGGATCATTGTGGACATTGCTCCACCCATCAAGACTCAGGTTAACAATTTCACCCTCTAGATCTTTTGCACAGTGCTCAATTTCTCTTTCATACACTTTATCCAGCAATTTGCCTGCGACATCTGCTCTGTTGGGTGGACTGTATCCTGGTCTTAATGACTAAACCGTGTTAATGAAGTGTGGGTTCTCAATCGTACGGAAAGGAGAGTTTGTTGCATAAATAAACCGGGCAATTTTTTCATCAATTACCTCTTTTTGTAATCTGCTGTTTCTTATCACAAACTTATCTATTGTTGTTTCTGGATGATGGAGTTTTTTTCTCTTTTTGCTACAGGTGATATATTGTGGCTATGTGACATACATGATGTGACTGAAACACTATCATTGGCAGATAACTCTGAAACTATAGAAAATGATGGTGATCTTGAAGGTGGATAGTCTTCAGAATCCTGTATATTGAGGATGGATTCTCCTAAACAAAATAAGTTAATGCAGTTATTTAATTATTATTACCATACTGCTCATTTAGTATTACTCATTGCATTCACTGACACTCAGTACTACTTTAAAGGTGAAATTGTAAAAGGAAGATCTGCCTATTTCAGTTATTTATTTTTTATCACAACTGCATCTATAGAGTACTTACCATAGAGTAACAACTATATTTTTACAACAAGGAGTCTGGTGGCACCTTAAAGACTAACAGATTTATTTGGGCATAAGCTTTCGTGGGTAAAAACCTCACTTCTTCGGATGCTATATTTTTTGCTCAAACATGAGAATTCAAGAATAGTCCAGAAGGAAGACAGGCAGTCCTTAAGAAAGAAGTATGAAATAAAAACGTTTACAAACCTGAAGATCCTGCATGTTTACACATGTTCCTTTCATCATCTTCAACGCAGCTTCCCCCTGAGAAGGATCACTTCTCATGATGATGTTTCATTCAGGCAGCCAGGCCTTGCATTTCTTTGTTGCACTGTTTGCATTTTGCACGCATGCCTGTCTTACCCACAGGTAGAGGAACTTCATTAAAATATTCCCAAACTGGGTCTCTTTTACGGCCTGCTGCCATTATAGGTTTTCCCTTCTAGTGAGAGAATGGTATGGTAGATCCAGGGCCGGCTCCAGGTTTTCTGCCGCTCCAAGTGGGGGGAAAAAAAAGAAAGCTGATCAGTGGCACTTCAGTGGCAGCTCAATCGCGCCGCTCCATTCTTCAGCAGCAGTTTGGCAGAGGGTCCTTCACTCCCTCTCTTCCTCTTTGGCGGTGGCATTTCGGCGGCAGCTCAAAGAGGAAGAGAGGGACTGAGGGACTTCGCGCCGAAGACCCGGACGTGCTGCCCCACTAACGGACAGAGTGACGCCCCTTTGTATTGGCCACCCCAGGCACCTGCTTCCTTTGCTGGTGCCTGGAGCCAGCCCTGGGTAGATCTCAAATCAATGAAGGCTACATTCAGAAAGACCTCAAGACTTCTGGAATATGCTGCTCAAACAGTTTCAGTTTTGTTTCTACTGCCTGTCCCTCCCTTCTCACATTTATCTCCAGACTTCTTCTCCTTGTCCAGATCTATTCCACCCCCAACAATCTTCTATTCATTGAACTTTTTGAAACTTTGCACTTTTAGAGAGAGGTAAGGGATTGACTCTGTACACAAATTTGCAGAGGGACAATAGGGTTGAGGTCTGTTATTTCTCACCTCTATATATTATTTATTTATTTTAAAACATTTTTGCTGTTAACAAGCATGTTATCTCTGGAGACACAAATCCACAGTCTGAGAACTGCAAAACTAAGCATCTCTGATGGTATCTTCAAGACTGAGCACTGAGTCCCATTGGGTAGATAGAAAGATTAACCTAAATAATCTATACAGAAGCCCCGGGAACCCCATAAGATTGGGTCCCTAATCCATTTACAAAACTTCTCTTAAACATGACATGAATATATTGTCTCATACTGTAGAATTACAATGTATAATCCCTATTCCATGATGAGATATCTTTGAGCTATAATGTATCTTAATTAAAACTATCTTTAGATAGGATTTTTCCTCAAAAAGCATTTTATCAAAAAAATCCGATTTAAATAAAAAAAATCTGTTTTTTTTATTGTTTTTTTTAAATCATTATATTTTAGCCACCCTGTTTTCCAGGATATGTTGTAGATCATTGATGATGCGCAGGTGAGGTTTTAGCCGGGGGCTGTATGTGATGGCTAGTGATGTTCTGTTATTTTCCTTGTTGGGCCTGTCCTGTAGTAGGTGACTTCTGGGTACCCGTCTCGCTCTGTCAATCTGTTTCCTCACTTCCCCAGCTGGGTATTGTAGTTTTAAGAATGCTTGATAGAGATCTTGTAGGTGTTTGTCTCTGTCTGAGGGATTGGAGGAAATGCAGTTGTATCTTAGGGCTTGGCTGTAGACAATGGATCTTGTGATGTGTCCTGGATGGAAGCTAGAGGCATGTAGGTAAGTATAGTGGTCTGTAGGTTTCCTGTTTAGGATGGTGTTTATGTGACCATCACTTATTTGGACTGTAGTGTCCAGGAAATGGATCTCTTGTGTGGACTGGTCCAGGCTGAGGTTGATGGTAGGGTGGAAATCGTTGAAATCCAGGTGGAATTCTTCCAGGGTCTCCTTCCCGTGGGTCCATATGATGAAGATGTCATCAATGTAGCGTAAGTAGTGGAGGGACGCTAGGGGACGAGAGCTGAGGAAGCATTGTTCTAAGTCAGCCATAAAAATGTTGGCATACTGTGGGCCCATGCGGGTATCCATAGCAGTGCCGCTGACTTGAAGATATAAGTTGTCCCCAAATCTGAAATGGTTGTGGGTGAGGACAAAGTCACAAAGCTCAGCCACCAGGTGTGCCATGGCCTCATCAGGGATACTGTTCCTGACAGCTTGTAGTCCATCTTCGTGTGGAATATTGGTATAAAGAGCTTCTACATCCACGGTGGCCAGGATGGTGTTTTCAGGAAGATCACCAATGCATTGTAGTTTCCTCAGGAAGTCGGTGGTGTCTTGAAGATAGCTAGGAGTGTTGATAGCATAGGGTGTGAGGAGAGAGTCCAAATAGCCAGATAATCCTGCTGTAAGAGTGCCAATGCCTGAGATGATGGGGCATCCAGGATTTCCAGGTTTATGGATCTTGGGTAGCAGATAGAATACCCCTGGTTGATGCTCTAGGGGTGTGTCTGTGTAGATTTGTTCCCATGCTGTAGCAGGGAGTTTCTTGAGCAGATGGTGTAGTTTATTTTGGTACTCCTCAGTGGGATCAGAGGATAGTGGCCTGTAGAATGTGGTGTTGGAGAGTTGCCTGGCAGCCTCCTGTTCATAATCTGACCTGTTCATGATTACTACAGCACCTCTCTTGTCAGCCCCTTTCATTATAATGTCAGAGTTGTTTCTGAGGCTGTGGATGGCATTGCGTTCTGTACAGCTGAGGTTGTGGGGCAAGTGATACTGTTTGTTCACAATTTCAGCCTGTTCACATCTGCAGAAGCACTCTATGTAGAAGTCCAGTTTGTCATTTCGACCACCAGAAGGAGTCCATGCAGAAGTCTTCTTCTTGTAGTGTTGGTAGGAGGGTTCCTGTGGGTCAGTGCACTGTTCAGTGGTGTGTTGAAAATATTCCATGAGTCAAAGATGGTGAAAGTAGGCTTCCAGATCACCGCAGAACTGTATCATGTGCATGGGGATGGTGGGGCAGAAAGAGAGTCCCTGAGATAGGATAGACTCTTCTGCCAGGCTAAGTGTGTGGTTGGATAGATTAACAATATTGTTGGGTGAGTTAAGGGTGTAACGATGCTGCCTTTGGTGGGACACAACTGAGAGTATCAATTCAGGACAAATTGCTTAGAGCAGGGCAGTCACAGCCCCAGGCTGGTGGTTCTCCACCTCTAAGGCACACCAAATCAGCCAAACGGAGAGGACTTCGGTCTCACCCCACTGACTAACCATAAGTCATACAAGCAATTCCCTTAGACATGCCAGTTTCCCAGTATCACCACCAGTGCCACTTGTTATGGGGATGAATGGTTATGAAAACCAATGCCCCAGTAAAAAATAATAATAATAAAAAAATGGAGCTATACCTATCTCATAGAACTGGAAGGGACCCCCAAAAAGGTCATTGAGTCCAGCCCCCTGCTTTCACTAGCAGGGCCAAGTACTGATTTTACCCCAGACCCCTAAGTGTCCCCCTCAAGGACTGAACTCAAAGCCCTGGGTTTAGGAGGCCAGTGCTCAAACCACTGAGCTATCCCTCCCCCCAGTAAAAGAAAAAAGGTTCTTCCGATCCTAAAGCACCAAGCCTCAGACCCAAGTCAATATACAAGTCAGAACTTACCCACAAGTCACACTGTTGCCAATACTCTAGAATCTAAAATCTAAAGGTTTATTCATAAAAGAAAGAAATATAGATGAGAGCTAAAATTGGTTAAATGGAATCAATTACATACAGTAATGGCAAAGTTCTTGGTTCAGGCTTGTAGCAGTGATGGAATAAACTGCAGGTTCAAATCAAGTCTCTGGAGTAAATCCACAGCTGGGATGGGCCATTCAGTCCTTTGTTCAGAGCTTCAGTTTCAAACCTATTTCCTCCAGAAGTCAGAAGCAGGACTGAAGACAAAATGGAGGGGGTTCCAGGACCTTTTATATTCTTTGCCCTGTGGAAGGACACCTCTTGGTTCTTACTGTGGAAAATCCCAGCAGCAAGATGGAGTTTGGAGTCACATGGGCAAGTCACATGTCCACACATGACTCAGTTTGCAGGCAGCAGCCATTGCTCATATGCTATCTTGAACGTTCCCAGGAAGACTTCTTATGTGGATTGGAGTCTCCCAAGGTCCATTGTCAGTTAAGTGTTTCTTGATTGGGCACTCAATTTGCAAATTCCTTTCTCAAGAAGGTGGCCAAATGCTTCACTATTTAGAATCAAACACATTGACATACAAGTACATAGCCCTATTCATAGCTTCAACTACAAAAATGGTACACACATACAGATAGCATAATTATAACCAGCAAATCATAAGCTCTTCATAGACACCTCACATGACAACCTTTGCACAATATTTGCTGCAAATATATAACAGTGGTTGCAACAATGAACTATACGGTCACAGTTCATGTCAACAACGTCACAAAGGGTACCACTGTTGTAGCCCCCTGTGGCATGTAAGAGTTTAGATAGTTTACTGTCCTTTTTCCTCTGTAGAGAAGTAAAGTGTGTATTGTAAATGGCTGGTCTCATTTTTGTAAAGTCCAGCCATGTGGAAGTTTGTGTGGCAGGTTGGCTTTGTATGAGAGTCTCCAGTTTTGAGAGCTCATTCTTGATCTTCTCCTGTCTGCTGTACAGGATGCTGATCAGGTGGTTCCTCAGTTTCTTTGAGAGTGTGTAGCACAATCTCTCACCATAGTCAGTGTAGTATGTCGACTGCAATGGATTTTTTACCTTCAGTCCATTTGGTATGATGGCCATCTGTTTGCACTTGGAGAGGAAGATGATGTCTGTCTGTATCTGTGTGAGTTTTTTCATGAAGTTGATGGATTTCCACTTCATACGGCTAAATTCAGTGCCTTGCATGGTACCAAGTATCAGAGGGGTAGCCATGTTAGTCTGTAGCCACAAAAAATATAAAAACACTTGTTTCACCTGTGGGGAACCAGGACATGTGAGGAAATAGTCACAACAGAACAGTAGCCCAGGGAAGAGCAGAGTCCCAATGGGAGACGAGAGAAAAAAGAGACAAGCCCGGAGAAGGGCAAGGGGTCCAGAAAGGACCAAGAGGAAGTGCCAGATACACTAAGGTGGGAGTACACTAAAGTGGTGTAGATGAAAGGGCCAAAAGGGAGAAGAGAAAAGAGAGATTGGAGAGAAGGAAGAGTCCTTCATAGGTCCAGTTGAAGGATATGGGGACTAATATAAAGATTAATTGAGGCAAGCTGGGAACTCAGACTCTGTGAGAAGAGCCTCCAGAGTACGGGCCAGGTATATAGGAGAAACTGGAAGCCACCAAGCTGACCTTGTGAGTATTGCGTGAAGACTCAGAGTTCCAGAGAGAGACATTCAGGGATACCATAGAGGAGAATGACAAGTTGCTCCTCCTGGTGAGAGACCTGGAGCATGAGCAAGATGAGCTGTGGGCCCAGCTGTGATAGCTCCAGGGGAGAAGGTACCTGCCCACCTGAGGGTTGCAGTCTTGAGGAAGAGGGTATGTGATGGAGTGTTCACCCCACATTTGCCCTGAAAGAGTTAATGAAGATTAAGAAGGGGGCTAATTAACTCAACAGGCCACAGCTGAGAAGAATCAGGTGGCTAAGGAATCCTGGGACTGAGGGAGCCACCCAGCTGTGGAGGAATGAGGTGGGCTGCACTTATAATGACAGGAAGTTGGCAGCAGAAAGGCGGCTGCTGGGAAAGGCTGCAGTCACTCCCTGGGAGGCAGGAGGAGGAGTGTTTGGAGCCTGCAGAGACATGTAGCCTACAGTTGCTCCCTGGGAGGAGGGACTGGTGAAGCTGGCAGACCCAGAGAAGGAAGGGAGAGCCAAAAGGTTAGGAAAGGGCTCTGGGAAATACAGCAATGTCTGGGGTAGAACCGAGCTTGACTGTTGACTAGAGGGTCCTTGAACCGGAATCTGGAGTAGGAGGTGGGCCCTGGTTACCCAACCAGCCACTGGGGAAGTGGTACCAGTGGGGCAATGAATAGGAAGACTGCCTGAGCCTGTTTGTGGGAAGGGACTTTCAACGTTTGCTGAGCTGGCGAGAAGGCCAAGTCACAAAGAGGCAGCAGCAGGTTGTGGAGTGAGAGAGGGGCCACAGACCCAGAGGTGGAGGATGGTGTGCAACCATGGGAAGGGGTGCTGACCCTGTGAGCTATTTCCCAGTGTGGCCAGGAGGAGGTGCCATCCTAGTGGTGAGTGGACCTCCCTGTCACAGGTATCTATTTAAGCTCTTCTCCACAACCATGATGGCTAGAAACTTACCTTTTTTCAAAAGAAAGCTGAGATTCTCACTTGAGTGTGTAAGATGGGGCCTTTAGGAAACAAACCAGATATTTCAAGGCTTGCAATAAAACCATGAGGCGGTAGTGGCAACACTGATTATTATAGAAATGCTTCTATTAACTTTATTTTTTAATTGGTTTTACTGTAGGTTTGGCAAATTCCACGTTACAATGTCTAAATTTTGGGCCACATTTGATCTGATGACTTTAATATCTCCCTTTCCTCCTTCTCCTTTCTTAATTTTGTTTGCCATTTTTAGTGTCTGTTTGGACTTGTGTCTTTACTTTTCTTCTGATTTTTCTCTGTCACTTCAGTGCTTCAGAGCTTTCCCTTTGCTTACTACCCAATCCACTGATGATATTCAGATAGTGGTTTTTTATAAGGCTGATTCTTTAACATTTTCCTTTGCCCTTTCACACCCTGTTTTGGAATTCAATACTAAAGAGTGCCTCCCAATTTTTCCCAATTAATATTCTTTGTACATGCTCAGAACAAGACGGTTAAAACATGATGACAAAAGCCAAATAACCTTGGCCCACTTTCTTGGCGTTCTTCTGAGGATGGCGTGTGCAACTGCAAAAAATAGCCCAGTATCTTTAATACTTCTTGCTCTGCACAATCTGCCCAGCTGCTATTTTCTCCCACAATGGCCAGTTACATTAAAGAATCCTAGAGCTGTTAGTATCAGAGTTGGACATCAGCTCCAAAGGTCAGATTCAGATCTGGGTCTAGGCCTTCACAAAATTCAAGGAGTATTCTTGTGATACACTGCTCAGTGTCTGTATGATCTACAGAGGATGCGAGTCTGGTACAATTGCAAGCTAGGGGATGTAGTTTATATTCTTGAACCTAGAGTTTGTGGGTGAATTCATATTTTGAACTCAGGATTTAATTAGGATAGTCTACTTATTCCATAAAGGGGAAATTCATCCCTTTCCAGAGAGACAGCATAAGAACTGTGAACCAAATCAAGGCTTCAGGGCCGGCTCCAGGCACCAGCAAAGGAAGCTGGTGCTTGGGGCGGCCAATGGAAAGGGGCGGTACGTCCAGGTCTTCGGCGGCAATTCGGCGGCGGGTCCCTCGGTCCCTCTCGGAGCGAAGGTCCTGCCACCGAATTGCCGCCGAAGAATGAAGTGGTGTGGTAGGACTGCTGCCGAAGTGCCGCCGATCGCGGCTTCCCCCCCCCCCCCACTTCGCCGTCTGCTCCTCTTGCTTAGCTCCTGCCCAGTGCAGTCCCTCAAAGTCAGCTCCGCTGTCTCCAGTCTGATGACACAAAGGTCCAAGACAGATCCACAAGGTCAGCTGTATACGGGGTTCTGTACTTCTAGGTAGGAAACCCAGAGCAAAACAGAGGCCCTGCTCCCTCGGACAGAGCCCCTCAGACTCCTTTGTATTTTGGCTCTTTACCCTACAGCATGGTCCTTCTGGGGCTCTTCAGAGATTAACTCTCTGTTTAATAAGAAAGTGTCTCTTCACCAACTCCCTCTACAAAACAGAGAAGTCTGGACACACTAACCTATCCCTCTCCCATCCTCTGACTTGGCATAGGACTTTGGGGCAAACCATATAATGGTTTTTGAGTCTTACAGCTGTGGAATCCAACCAAATACCTTCTCAAATGACCCCACATTTGTTTGAACCAGCTGGGGGTTAGTGGTGCAGATGACATTGCATAGGGTCTGCAGACTGGAGGGTGGAATTGTCCCCTGTGCAGAAGACTATCACATGGCCAATGCATAACTAGAGTCCCACAAAAGATATCAAAATAGTATCTAAATGGTGCAGAGGCCTAGTAGTGGCTTTTTTCACGCTGAGAAGGGCAGGGTTAAGTAGAAATACCATAGTCATCACTTATCTAGCTGTTTACATTTACCAAGTGCTATGCAAGCATAAATTAAGTCTCTCACCACACCTGGAAAAGTAGGTAAATATTAATACCTTTATTTTACAGGGAGAGGAATGAGACCTAGAGGATAAAGACCTGCCTATGACTCACTAGTTATGACTAAATTTTCAAAAGCTTGTGTGGGCACAAATCCCTGTGTGTGTATTTCAGGATGCAAAAGATGGAGGGAGGAGTTTCTAAAGGGGGTGGCTGTGCATGCTCAGAGTGTTTGTGCAATGGAAAATGAAAATGATACAAATGGCTGGGACAGGCACTGTGTGTATGACTATCCATGCATGTCTGCTTATTTGCTTGTTTGGATTAAAGCCAGAGTGTCAGTACCTTGCAGAATACAGCCCTAAACTTTGTTTTGTTCTTGACTTGGGCACAGGAAAGTAAAATATACACAAAAACATCTGTTTATTTTACCTTAAACACAGAAATCTTTGTCATAAACAGGACCAATTCATGAGGCAGCACCACTTGGCAACACATTTAGATTAAGTTCCCTTAACTGGGAATGTTTATAACATGCTCGTGAATTATAAATATACTGTAGCATAGTGCCCATATGTAGACCTGTGCAAGTAATGGATTTTTTGGTTCTCTGGCAATTAAAACATTGTCGTTTTGGATCAACCTAACAATTTGTTTTATTTTAAATTTTTGGCAAATCAAAAAAGTCAAAATAACTTCATTTGGGGTTGAACTAAAAATTTTGTTTCAGCCAGAACGAAATGTTTCATTCCAATTTTGACCATTTTAATATACTGGGATTTTTAAAGGAAATTTAAAAACAAAAATAATTCTGAACTGAAAAATTAAAACATTTTTATTCTGAAAATGTCAAACCAATTTGACACTTCTGGAAGTTTGTTTGTTTGTTTGTTTTAACCAAACAACTTGGTGAAATTGACACAAGTTGACAAAACGTTTCAGTGTCCCTGAATCTACATTTTTGTTTGCTGAAAAGAGTTTTGTTGAAAATTTTTTCTCAGTTCTACCCACATATGCAACCAGAAGGCAGGTGGTGATAACAGTCTGGACCTCCTATCAGACATGACCTGTCACTTACTGCTATCTTAAGGAGCATTCCAGAGGCAAACAACGTGCTCCTTAGTAGTAATTTCATGACCCTCGTGGAGGAGGCCTCTCTTCCAGGAGCCATTTACTAGTCTCCATCATGGGCAGGGATATCACTCAAACACTTACATCAGTTAAGTGGCAGAACTTTAAGAGGATGTTCCTAAGAATCATCTCCAGCACATTTGTACCCATCTAGTTCTAAGGAGACTTAGGTGTATATATATCTTGAGACATGAAATACTGGCAGGCCAGAGATAGATAGATTTAGATGTCCATGCTGAGCAAATGAGACTTTAGTATCTTCAGATGGGCACATGCACTTTTGCACGTCTGTGCACATTTGTGTTTTCAAGAACTCATCCAGACAAACCATATGCACTTAAAGTAGAACCATAGAATCACAGAAGTGTAGGACTGGAAGGGACCTCAATAGATCATCTAGTCCAGTCACCTGTACTCAAGGCAGGACTGTGTAATAACTAGACTATTCCTGACAGGTGTTGGTTTAACCTTGTTCTTAAAAACCTCCAATGATGGAGATTCCACAGTGCTTAACTACCCTGACAGTTAGGAAGTTTCTCCTAATGTCCAACCTAAACCTCCCTTAATGCAATTTAAGCCCATTGCTTCTTGTCCTATCCTCAGAAGTTAAGGAGAACAATTTTTCACCCTCCTACTTGTAACAAATGTGTATGTAATTGAAAACTGTTATCATGTCCCTCCCTCATTCTTCTCTCCTTGAGACTAAACAAACCCAATTTTTTCAATCTTCCCTCATACGTCATGTTTTCTAGACCTTTAATAATTTCTGTTGCTCTCTTCTGGACTTTCTCCAATGTGTCCACATCTTTCCTAAAATGTGCCTCCCAGAACAGGACACAATACCGATAAAGCCTCAGCTGGAGTAGAGTGGAAAAATGACTTCTCGTGTCTTGCTTACAACACTGCTGATCATACATTCCAGAATGATGTTCACTTTTTTTGCAACAGCATTACTGATAGAAAAGGCCTAAAGATTTGATGGAAAAAGCCTAAAGGCCTAAGTAGAATTAAGGATATGCATTTAACCATGTATTTAATCATGTTAGCTATTTCCCAATCAATTTAATTGGCTCATTTGGCTCACAAGTATATGCAGCTGCTTCCCCATATCTCCTCAAGGTTTTTAGTGCAAAGGGTCAGCAAATGTACCTTGTTTTCCCTTCGAAATGACAAATGTATCCGCCACAGATGTCTCTTGTATCCCCCTCCCCAAAAGTAATATATGTATTTTGTGTACCCTATTATCTATCCATAGGTCAGCGTAATGACGCAAAAGGATGAAGGCTAAGTTGTTTGTTACTGATTATAAAAAGGGCCTGTTCGGCCATGTAAGGTGTGTCTCTCCTCTGGCATGAGCCGATGAGAGCGCCCGCTCAGCTGATCGATCAATAAAGAACTTGGTACCCGTCTTTCTGTCTCTCTGTGCCTCCTTGGTGTAATTGGGTAAGCTCCGGGGAGAACGGGCCCTATTTGGCCAACAAATTGGCGACTCCTCCGGGACTTCTCTCCCTGTAGGGGACGCTGACCGCCGGCCGAGGACGACCCCGGAGAGTGGCCACCTTGAGCTGTTGGTTTGCTCAAGCTCCGGGTCGCCACAATCGACCGGGACGGCTGCGCCCCCTCTATAGAGAACTCCAAAGGACACGGAAGCGAGACGGTACCAGAAGAAGGGGAGGTCCGACTGCTGGACGCAGCCACTCCGGGCGGTAAGTGCGTTTACCTCCTGGGTTTTGAGGAATAACGCCCCCGAAGTGTGGGTTGGACAGTGGAAGCCCCTTAGGCAGCCTGTGCACAGGAAGGGTGTATGAGTGTTAAAAGCTGTGACAGTATTATGAATGTCTTGTTACTGTGTTGTTAAACGAATAAGTAACGTTCATTGAACAAATGTTTTGTGGTTGTGATAACTGAACCAGACAATGGCTTATGAATAATTTCACTAACTTCACTAGTTCGTGGGCCGTACTGGACAATTACTGGGACGTAGAAAAGCCCCAGGGCTTGTTTTTATTCCTGGTATGCTGGAAGCCAAAATTGTGATAACCAGGTCTAGGACTTAAACCGACTCTAGCCGCACCGAGACTCCTGCGAGGGGAAACCCCGTGACCAGGATATCTTGATCGCAAGGGGGGTCGGTCGAACCCGTGACCAGGTTTAATTAAACACGAGCATAATGGGGTCCGGACAAGGCAGATATGCTGGGACACCCTTGGAATGTATGTTAAATAATTGGAAGGCGTTTAGACGCCAGGCTGATTATGGAATGGTATTATGTAAAAATGATCTGATAATGGAGAAGTTAATTATGATTATGACCATGAGCTGTCTTTGGAAATGAAACGTCAAAAGATTCAGAGAGAACTCATGAAGCTGGAACAGGAAAAATATAGAGGAGCTCTTGGAGATTGCGTTAAAGGTTTATGATCGCAGAGACGATGAGGAACGGAAAAAGGGGGCCCGCATGCTGGCGATGGCCCTGAGGGAGGGAAGTGAGGAAAAGGGGGGCAAGACTAAAGGGCGAATAGGACCACAGGGGAAGGGAAAGGGCCCCCGTTTGGGACGAAATCAATGTGCTATCTGTAAGGAGGAGGGACACTGGAAGAACGAATGCCCCCAGCGACACACTGTGGGGGAGGGATATAGAAACAAAGTCCCACCCGCGCCCATCTTTTATAACGGCGCGGAGGAAGGGTCGTTTGTATAGGGAGGCCGGGGGACCCAGCGGCCCCTTCTGGCGGCACAGCCCGCCAGCCTGGATCCCACGGTAACAATTAAGGTAGGGGGCCGCCCAATTGAAGCCCTTATTGATACAGGGGCTACCCTTAGTTTGCTTCCCCTCGCGGAGGCTCCCCAGGGAAGAGCTCAGGGGTGTACTATAGTTCAAGGGATAGAGGGACAAAACATAAAGTTGGAAAAAACTCTTCCCCTGCTAGTGAAAGTAGGGGGCCATCATATTGCCCACCAATTCGTTTGTAACCCTTCCTGTCCCATTGCGCTGCTAGGACGGGATGTCCTTACTAAATTACAGGCGGAAATCTCGTTCAATAATAATGGGACTATGGAAGTTAGGCTCCCTAAACAACAAACTTCTAATTATCAAATGGCCCTTCTGAGTGCTGAAAATCCCCCCCCCCCCAGTGCAGTCTCAGAGTGAGAGGGACCAGCTGTCGGGGGTTAACTCTAAGGTCTGGGCTGAGGAGGGAGGCTTCGCTCGGGCTCGAAACGCTCTACCAGTGCATATTTCCCTTAAGGAAGGAAGCTGCCCAGTCCGAATTCGACAATACCCCCTTAAGTTAACCACTCGGATCGGGTTGAAGCCTCTGATTCAAAAGGAGGCTGAAAAATTAACCTTGGGAGGGGATACTGAGGTTGTGGTGCCCCATGGGATACCCCAGATACTGGGAACAGGAGCCGGGGAAAAGCATCTAAATCCCAGTCGGCATACTAGATATGAGGTGGGGCTTTTGTTGGCCCCTAACCTGACTTTCAAAACAGTTAGTTCCCTCAACCCGGCTACCTTACTGCCTGATCCCCAAGTCCCCTGTAGGACCCGCCCCACTCATGATTGTATTGAAGTTTTGCAACAAGAGACTAAACCTCGCCCTGATCTCTCAGATTTGCCCTGTCCCAATCCCGATATTGAAGGATACGTTGATGGATCTAGTTATGTAGTAGATGGGAAGCGATTTACAGGAGCAGCCATCGTAGTTAAGAGTGGAGAGGTGTACAAGTTTAAGCTTAGCCCCAATTTATCTGCCCAGGCGGTGGAGCTGGTGGCTATTGATTCTAAGAAGGAAGACGGGGAAGGCATTTAAGGTTTAAAAGGGAAAGCTATTGGACACCAGAGGTTGTACAGAGTGGAATCCTCAGAAGTGAGTGTGCTCGTCCTGGTTTGTTGCTTCAAGGCTCTGTACAGAAGTTATGTTACTGGAAAGGATGGATAATGGCAATGTGTATGTGTTGATGGTTGGAGAAAAGGTGTATAAGTGAAGAGTGGAAGGTTCCTTTGGAAGTTAGAAGAAGCTGAGAAAGGGAGAAGAGGAAAAAGCATGGAATGAGTTAACTGAGAGGAAAATACAGCTAGCAGGCTCATCCAAGGACAGTGTTCACAGCTAAGACTTGGCTGACCACCAAGAGAAAGGGGGGCCTGAATGTGCAACTGTGAGGTCTGCAAAATACTGCAAGGCATAATGAAGACAACAGAAGGGTTAAAAAGCAGCTTTGCTGGACCGTATTGGCCCAGGGATTTAAAAATTCCCCCACTCTGTTCGGACAGGATTTGGCCAGAGACTTGGAGGAGTGGGATAATTCAGACAGAGCCCTCCTGCTGCAATATGTAGATGACTTGTTGATTGCTGCTGTGGGTCTAATCCCTTGTCTCAGAGCTACTGTGAGTTTCCTGAACTTTATTGAACTGCGAGGATACAGGGTATCTCAAAGCAAAGCCCAAATTGCTCTTTCAGAGGTTCAATATCTGGGATTTCACATCAGGCAGGGAGAGAGACAGCTCTCAAACGAAAGGAAGGAGGCTATCTGCCAAGTTCCCATCCCCAGCAACCGTAAACGGCTTAGGGCATTCCTGGGCATGGCAGGTTTTTGCAGAATATGGATTCCAGAGTTTGGACTGTGGGCTAAACCTCTGTATGAATGTGTTAAGGGAGCGGAACATGACTGTTTAGAAATCATAGATGTTCAGTATTCTAGCCGCCCAGATCTAAAAGATCAGCCACTCCCAAATGCTGACTTGGAATGGTATACAGGTGGAAGTAGTACTGTTGTGGATGGGCAAAGGAGGGACATTTGGGATCAGGAGCTATGGTCGATTTGGCTACACGGTCCCTTAGGGGATTGGGTATACATATGGAAGCCCAAAGAATTGTTAATAACTGTTCTGTTTGTCAGCAAACAAACCAAAAGGGGTGCGGCCCCCCGCCCCAATGGGAGGCCGGCCCTGGGCTGCCTATCCTTTTCAAAGGTTACTCTGTTGACTCATATTTAGCTTGTGATCCACTACAAGCCCCACATCCTTTTCTGCATTACTCCTTCCAGGGCAGTCATTTCCCATTTTGTATGTGTGCAATTGATTGTTTCTTCCTAAGTGGAGTACTTTAAATTTGTCCTTATTGAATGGCATGCAGTGTCTCTCTGTGAGGTGAAGGGCTGAGTTGACAATCTGAACCTTCAATTCCAGATATTTCAAACCTGATGCTCGGACAGAGTTGAGACTTCTCCTGTGGGAGAAGGCAGACGGTCTGGCTGCAATGCTGCAGAGAGTGGTGAGGAACTTTGTGTTAGCATGTGGCAGCTGAAGGGAACTACAGTGAAAGAAAGAAAAACTGGCATATGGCTGGCTGGCAACATCAGACTGGAATGCACAGTATAAGAAGCTGTTCCCAGAAGCTGTGGGGAACTGGCTTTTGCATAGTTGTTGCCCTGTGGTATGTGATCTTGCTGTTGTCCCTGCCCAAGGCGGCTTGGGATTGTCCTGCTGCAGCTTTTCCAATATCCTCTTGAAAGCCTAAGTGTCTATTTGTACAGAAAGGAGAGGCGTGTGTTGGGTGCATGGGTGTAATTACAGGGGGTGATGCATGCAGCACCACAAGCAGGACACACCCCCTCCATGTCTGGAATGGGATGTTTATAATTCTGCGATCTCTTCCCTATACACTTTTATTATTTGTAAACGCTAAACTTAAAAGAAACCCTTGTTAAGTTTTCTATTGAAAACACGGGGGGGATGCTTCCAGCTATGCCAAGGGAAGAGGGGACAGAAGTGTCTTGGTCATTCCAAAGGCTGCAAAACACCCCTGTGTGTCTTTCTCCGCCTCATTGCTATTCCCACATCTGGTGGAGCTTGAGCTACTTCACACTTTCCCCCCTGCCCAATCCCATAAACTACTAGAGTCTGCCCTCTCCTGGCAGCTCGGCAGGTGAGTGGTCAGGAAGTGACTGGCTCTCTGCCTTGCAGATCCAGACTTCCTTGTCTGGGCAGATCTGTCTCACAGTCTTTCCTGTGAGGCTGACTGCAAGGACAGTGCTGAACTACCATCGGGGCAGAAAAAAAAAATAGGGGAGCAGCAGCAGCCTCTCCTCTCCTTACGGGGGTTAGGGAGGGAAGACCAGGGTTGGGGAGGGATATTAGAAATGGGAAAGGGTTAGACAGCCTGATTTGAGAGACAGGGAGAAGGAGTAGGGAAGGGAGTTAAGGCTGGGTGGAGAAAGAAGGAAGCTGTGGAGGTATATTTGGGGGAAGGGCAGTGACTGGGACAGGGAGCAGAGTGAACGAGGGGAGGGCTGTGAGGCTGCGGATCTGGGAGAAGGAGAGGATAGGCTACAGGATATGGTGGTGAGGGAGGGGACGAGTGGGAAGGGGAGACACTGGATGAAGGAGTGACTAGGAAGATTTCAGGGTGGGAAGGGGAACTGGGGGGACTTGAGGATGGGAATCTGGAGGACTCTGTTGGGTGGGAAGAGAGTGAGCTGGAGTGCTTCAGGGAAGGAAGAGGAGAAGCATGGCAAGAAGTTGAAGGAAGCTGCTGGGAGCCCAGGTGAGGCTCAGGCAGGGAGCTGGCCACCAGGATCCCAAGGAGGCCAGACAATGAGCAACAGCATCAAAGTAAATAGAGCTGGTTGGAGAATTTCAACACCAGTGAAAATCTCTAGGCAAATGGAAATCAAATTCTGTGAATATCTTTGGCCTCTTTCCTTGCCCCTATCTTCTGACTAGCTCTAAAAGTCAGTGATGTGGGGGAAAGCTCATAGGAAGTGGGATCGGGAGCTCATCATGCTCCTGGGAACTTCCTGGGGAAGTAAAAGTTTCCTAGTATAGCTGGGAAGCAGTTTTATTTCCCCCATTCTCTCCCTGCCTTGGGGCTATGATTATCTCTCTGATCAAGTTTTATCCTAATGCCAAAAGGCTTGGAGTTTAGGAGCTGCTCAGTCTGCTCGCCACCATGATCCTGAGGGAGTGGAGTGAGGCAGGTGCCCTAGATCTGGAGTGCCAGTCTGAGACTGGCCGAACGCTGGAGAAGCTCAGTGCTTGTGGTAGAGAGGCCTAGCCAGTGAGTTGGGCCCAAAGAGACAGAATGGATAGCACTGATATGTTGGCCTACATTTTCATCTTCTAGCCAATAAGGTCCCAATCCAAAGCCCGCTGAAGACTTCCATCAGCCTGAGTGGGTTTTGGATCAACCCCTAAGTGTAACCCTCCTCTAGGTCCACATGCATGAGCCCACATTCTCCTAGCGGACCCCTGGCCTGTCACTGTATTTTATACATAGCTATAAGAATTCCTGTGGCGCTGTAGAGATTTAATAATGATACCTCTCCCCCTAACTCCAGTAGGTGTTGTGAGGATTAGTTAGGATTAGTTTTTGTTTGCAAAGAGCTTTGGAGAGGAAGCACCACATAAGTGCTAAGTATCATTACCAAGGTTTCTTTCTCAATTAAACCTGTTCTCCTGGATAGTCCTGATACATTGCTTCTGAGCTCAGTTATTGTACTGGGGAAAGAGATCAGATGCAGGGGCTGGTGTGGAAAGGGTTTCTCTAGGCTGGTGCTTTATGTGAAGGGGAAGTGGGAAAACGGGTTAACTTTGGCCACAAGGGTTCTTATGTTTCTATCTCTCATGAGACAGCTTCGTCACCAGAGGGTTTAAAAGTTCTCTGCAACTTGCTTTTCTTTCTTTGTGGCTGATGGAAGATCAACTGACTCTTAGAGGACTGGCCAGCCTGGGTTGTTGTAGGGTTGCTACAGTAACCAGATTTCTCTGTGAATAAGGAGCTAACTTTGCAGGCTCTTTTGCAACAATCCCTTTCTGCTGACTGGGGTATTGAGAGCAGCTGTCTCACCATATCACCATACAGGTATGTCTGTACCTTGATATGTTAAGTACAGTTTCAGAGCATGCCACTTGTCGGTGTGTCAGTTCCTTTGGGAATAGCTGTCAATGGACCGTGTTGCCAGAAATTGTACTTCTATATGTAATGGCATCTTCAGCAAAAGTTATTCACCTCATGTTTCTTGTCTGTTTAGCTCTCTATGAATTGCACATTTGCTAAGCCAAAGTTTAGGAAATAATAAAACACATTTGTATGTAGTGCTACTTAAATGAGTTACTATACATGTTAATGAATAATATTTTTCTATATGTTATAATTACTAAAGTTATAGATGTATATATGTACAGTATGTATATATATAATATACTATATATACACTCCAGTGTACCTAAATTATTTTGCCGCATATTGTAAGTGTGTGGGCATGTATACTGTAGTTAGGATTGTGAATAGTCCCATATTACAAGGGATGTCCCTTATTTAAATAGAAAATTGCCTGTCCCATACTAAATCAGTATGGGACACCTTTACTCTGTATTTCAACAGCAAGGGGCCAGTACTCACTGGTGCATCTTTCCACTCCCCTCCTAACCCTGGCGCATGAGTGTGGTCCCGTCTGCTTTCCCTGCGCAGCACTAAAGGGCCAGGGTCAGAGGGGGAATGGAAAGATGCACCTGTGAGTACTGTTTCCCTGCTGGACGGGGCCCTCTGCTGACTCCAGCCCTTGAGTGAAGCCCTGTCTGCTTTCCCTGCGCAGACTCTGTCTGGCAGGACGAGTGGACAAGGCTCTGTGGCCTAGGCTGTGCTGAAGGGCCAGGGTCAGAGCTCTGTCTGTCAGGGGTCTGTACTCCCAGGGTGTAGCCTCTCTGCTCACAGATTCTCTGCCAATGTCCCCAGCAGAGGAGCATAAATGCTGGTTGGTGGAAGCTGCAGCAACGGGGAGCAAGAAGGGTAGGGAGCCTGGTCCTGGCAGCTGAGACCACCTGCGCAGAGCCCTGTCCACTTCCCCTGCCACACAGACCCCCTCCTGACTCTATCCTGCAAAGATTTCTTCATCTCTGTACAACAAGATTGGGAGTTACTGAGTGCTGCAAAAGCAGCAAGAAATACCTCTGGCGAATGTAGATGAGTACTAATTATTAAGTGCTAAGCGGAGGTGCTAAAAAAAATACAATGTTGTGTATACTATAGCTACACCTATATGTATTCATATATGGGTGTACACTACATATAGTGTGTGTGTGTGCAAAACTTAAGTAATTATGATCTACTGCCAATAATATAAATACTGGGTTGTACATTACATACATTATTATATTTTAGTTTATTAGTATATTTGATAAAGATGCTTATGTAAACAATTAGTGGGTTTTTTTGATGTACAGGTCCCAGGTTCAACCTAGAAAACACAACTAAAAGTGTCATTAGAGTTAGCACAATAGGTACCTTAAACTGTGGACAGATAGCTATATATTAGTTTTCTTCTTTTGTCTCCCTAATTCATTGAGATTGCTAATAGAGCATACTACCGGAAAAACATCAAATTCATAATAACTTGGGATGTTTTCATCATCTGATTCTTTTTAACAACCCAGTATTAATTAAGAGAATGATTTTTATGCCTGTAAAAATCTTATAACAGCAGTGAATTGTAGTAAACAATGTAAAATAACTATCTCCAGTTATTTTGTTACATTGTTTAAACATGACTTACAGCACCCTTTAATCATTTTTAGTGCTAGGAAAATAGTCAGTGGTGTAGGTTTTTCTCTATTCTATTATTACGTTTTGGAACAACTCAAGGCATAATTGATAGTTATGATACAGAAATATGTCAATGGTTTGATGTAAAGAGATAGGGACCATTCCTCAGTTTATGTAAATCAGTGTAATTCCATTCTCCATAAGAAAGCTACTCTGATTTATACCAGCTAAGTATCTGGCCCATGTCTTTCACAAAAATCACAGAAGTCAGAGTTATTACACACCTATTAGGTCAGCTGCTCCATCCCTTTACAGTGCAGGGCTGTCCCGGACAGTATATTTCCTTGTGGTCTGTCCTGCATAGTTTGAAATGTCGCTTTATCTACAATAATTCTTCACATATTGCTCTTAACCTGTTCTATGCCCTTTGGGACTTCATCTGCTGCCAAGACAGTGTTTCACAGGGCAAGGGTTATTTTATTTATTCTAGTCTTCTTTTCCCTTGTGACTTGCGTTCTTGTACCTTGTTTTGTTTGCAAAAGCAAAGCATCTTTGCAAGGGGAAAACAAAACAAACAGGAAACGTTCATTTTTCAATGTATGTGTGAGGAGGAAGATGTTATTGCCTAGTGCAAGGTGGAGATGGGAAAAATCCTCCTTTGCATAATAAAAGGCATTAAGCTGTAGGGCACTATCTCCTCTTCAGAGCTCAAGTCACCATGTATTTGAAATATCCATGGGACGAGGACATGGAAGGGGGAAACTCCATAGCAATCCTGTCACAGACTTTTTTTGGGAGTCATATGGGTAGCATTTCAGAGCGATCAGATCCCAGGAGATCTACAGGAGGCCTGGAACCCCATGCTAGCCCTGGAGAACCCCTGGCTTCCCACAGGCTTTCTAAGAGTGTGTTTTCACTGGAGCCATGTTGCCCTGACTTCCCTCCAGCTGCTGTCTTCTCTGGAATTCCCTACAAATGAACTTAGCATGGAGGGGCCTTGGACTATATTAACTATCCCCATGACTTTCTATAAGACTTATACCCAATTGATGTGCTTGGCTATCCTGTCTGTCACCACTTCTCTAGTCACTAGATCACTTTCACATATTTCTTTTTTCTGGGCTGGGGGCTATGTAGCTTATCTAGACCACTATTTGCTTCTTACATTTTTATGAGCCAGCAAAGGCAGACTGGACTTCCCTCTTCTCATGAATAGTACAAATTAGAAGCTATGCTAGTGGGCGTGGTGGCTTGCCAGAGGAGAGGGAGGGAACCCAGCCATTAATTCTCTGCAGAGGAGTTAGCAATGGGCGGTTGCAGTGAGGAACTCAGTGCAGCGTGACTGGGGAGATGGCTGTGCCTCCAGAGGAGGAGACCTGAAGGACACATGGAGAGATGCAGCAATAGAAATAATTAATAATAATAGTGTGTGGAAAAGGGAATGTTGCCTTGGCGGCATCATTTATCTCACTTCTCTCAACACTGCAAAATGTCTCCAGTTGGATTTGGCTCTATACTTGGATGGGCAGATGGAAGGGTATTTGGTGCACCCATGCAGGATGTGAAACTGAGCAGCATTCTGGGAGTCAACAGCTGGTGACAATGCACTGAAAACAAGTCTTATACAGGAACTGTATTGGAAGGTGGCTTTCAAAGGACCCCAGTCATATTCTCTCTCTCTCTCTCTCTCTCTCTCTCTCATTTTAAGAGGGCCCAGCTCTAGCCCTCTGCCCTTTTAACCCCCAACCCAGGAAAAAAAATCCTTAGCAAATACAGATCACAAAATGGTGTCCCTTTTCATATCTCTCAACCTTAAAACCTGCCACTATGCAACAGAAACAGCTGGGACACATGGCAAGTGGTCAAAATGTGAAACACTTGGGTTTTGTTGCATGTTGTGCTCTGATTGACAGATTATGATGATCTTGAACTACGACGCTTGTTGTTAAAGATGTTTTCTCTCTGTGCAAATAAACTTGTTTTTTAAAAAGAGAAGTGGGAAATCAGGCATTCTATCATGTGTAGTCACCAGGGTCTTTTTTAAACAACTGGTTGGTTTGACTCACAGACAAGGTAAGTCTTCACTGCACACTGCTTTTTGCAGCATATAGAGTATATTTATATACGCTGCACGCCACCCTAGGAATGTAGACAGTAAGGCACTGCTTAGGCAAGCAGAGTAAAGACATACTCTGCACGGCTCACTATGGCTAGGTCTACACTACCCGCCTGAATCGGCGGGTAGAAATCGATCTCTTGGGGATCGACTTATCACGTCTCGTCAGGACGCGACAATCGATCCCCGAATCGACGCGCTTACTCCACCAGCGGAGGTGGGAGTAAGCGCCGTCGACTGGGAGCCGCGGCAGTCGATTTTGCCGCCGTCCTCACAACAGGGTAAGTCGGATCTGAT
The DNA here is from genome assembly GCF_028017835.1 of Emys orbicularis. Lineage (NCBI taxonomy): Eukaryota > Metazoa > Chordata > Testudines > Emydidae > Emys > Emys orbicularis. Next base: position 24,845,589 of record NC_088683.1, on the reverse strand, counting down.
ACGTCGAATTCAGCTACGCTATTCGCGTAGCTGAATTTGCGTATCTTAAATCGACCCCCCCTGTAGTGAGGATGTAGCCTATGTGCCCGAGACACGCCTCCCCCTTCTACACTGCTAGTTTTAGCAGTCTGGTGTCCCCCTGCTGGAGCCTTTCCCCGACTCAGGGAACAGCTGTGGCAAGGGGAAGACAGAGGTGAAAGGCTCCCTACTTCCAGAGCCTTTCTCTGCTGCCTCCCCCTGGCTGAACCTTTCACTGATGCGTGCTGCACTTTGCTTTTCACTGAGGCTTACAGATACGCATATCCTACACCCTACCTCAGGTGGTGTGCAGCGTAGACATTGCCACAGAAAACATCTTTAGACAGAGATTTTATAGTGATAGTTGTCAGTTATTAACGGGAATTGCACTGGTCTGGTGATAGAAAGAGCCAAGGAACCAGTGCAGAGGAACGGGCCTCCTCCACCCCCAATGGATGGCCTAGTCTATGCCGTTTCTCCAGCTCCACACACAACCCAGGGGTCGGCCCCACCATGTTGCATGATGGACACTTGACAAAATTACCCTACTTAGTGATGGACATTGGGGGTGGGTGGGTGGGGGGGCCGTCATTCCGTCATTCAATTTAAAAAAAATTACCACGGACCTCAACATTTTCCCCACGGACACGTTGCTGACCCCTGACACAACCTGCAGGATCTATTGTGGGGAGGGGATGGCAACTCCCTGTTATTCCATGGGGAAAGGAGTCAAACCATGGCCCCTGATGAAAGCATTCAAAGTCATGGAGTTTCCTGGCCCTGTGTAGGGCCCTGTAGGGCTTTTTGAGACTAACACTGATTTTTTTAAGGGCAGTAGCTGAAGAAAGTTTGTGATACTACTTTGCTTAGGTTGCAGTGCACAAGAAAGAGGCTGCAGCCTACAGTGGAAAAGAAAGCACCCAACTTGTTGAACTCTGACACAAAACTGTCCATAGAAATAATAGCCTGCTTCCTGTCCCTATTAGCTCAATATAATGAGGGGAAAGGATGCAGATAAGGATAAGTAAAGAACATATCAAAGCTCTTCTGACTAATTTGAACTCAAATCAGCGGGGCCGGATGCTGTTCACCCGAAGGTACTGAAGGAATTTGCTGAAGAAATCTCAGAGTCACTGGCAATAATATTTACAATATTTAAAAAGGGGGGGGGGAGGAGGAGGAGCAGCCAGGGAACTATAGACCAGTCAGCCTGACTTCGGTACCTGGGAAGCTACTAGAGCAGTGTATAAAACTTGCAGTTTGCAAATACCTGGAGGGTAAAGGGGTGATCACTAGCAGCAAGCATGGATTTATCAAGAAAAAATCATGCCAAACCATTTGGTTTCCTTCTTTGACAGGGTCACTGGTTTGGTGGGAATGAGGTGGACATAATATACCTGGACTTCAGCACGGTTTTTGATACAGTCCCACATGACATTCTGATACATAAGCTGGAGAATTGTGGGCTCGACAGAACTGACATTAAGTGGATACATAATTAGTTAAACAACTGCAAACAATGAGTAACTATTAAGGGAATGATGTCAGAATGGAGGCAGGTCTCAAGTGGGGTTCCATAGGAATCTGTTCTGGGACCAGTGTTTAACATTTTTATGAATGACCCAGATGTAGGAATAGAGAGCATACTGATCAAGTTTGCAGCTGGCACAAAGCTAGTGGGGTTGTCCACACTCTGGAGGGTAGAGCTAAAATTAAGAGTCATCATAATAAATTGGAGAACTGGGCTAGAGATAACAAAATTAAATTCAGCAAAGACAAATATAAGGTGCTACACTTAGGGAAGAAAATGCACCAATACTGAATGGAGGGAAACTGGCTTAGCAGCATCACTGCTGAGAAGGATCTGGGATTTGTGGTAGATCACAATCTTAACATGAGTCATCAAAATGTGATGCTGTTGAAAAAAAAGCAAACACAATTTTAGGTTGCATTAAGAGAGGCATAGCATGCAAGTCACAAGAGGTGATAGTACCACTCTATTTGGTGCTGGTTAGGTCTCAGCTGAAGTGCTGTGTCCAATTTGGTCACCAATGTATAGAAAGGATGTAGAGAAACTGGAAAGGATCCGGAGGCGAGCAACAAAATGATCAAAGGGATGGAATACGAGGCATATGACCAAAGGCCGAAAGAACTGGGTATGTTTAATATGGAAAAGAGGAGATTAAGAGGGTTTATGATAGCGGTCTTCAGATACTGGAAAGGCTGCCATAAAAAAGATGGAGAAAAGTTGTTCTCTTGCCACAGAGCGCAGGACAAGAAGCAATGGGTTCAAATTACAGCATGGCAGATTTAGATTGAATCTCAGGAAAGAAAACATCCTAACCGTAAGAACAGTAGGACAATGGAGCAGACTGCCTAGGGAGGTTGTGGAAGCGCCTTCACTGGAGGTTTTCAAAAGGAGGCTGGAGCCATCTGTCTTGTATGGTTTAGGCACAACAAATCCTGCAACTTGGCAGGGGGTTACATTAGATGACCCTTGCTGTTCCTTCTAACCCTATGGTTCTATTATTCTAACTCCACCCGTGACAGTAACACATGTGATTACATTTGGGTTATAACTTGTCTGGCGTTATGATAGCCCAGTGCCTGCAATGAAAACATAGTGTTTGTATAACAAAACAATGACATCCTAAGAATGTTTTTAAAAAATAATGAGTATGCTAAAGAAGCATGGAATTTATTATTACTCAGCTCCATCCTTTTAATCTGGCAAAGGGACACGATGCAGAACAGATGACCCGCAACTAAATGAGTTTCCCTTTATCTCCCTGGCCCCTGCCTTACTTGGATCAGAAGTTGACAAAAAAATGCAGCTGCTGAGTATTTTACCACCAGATATAGGTAATAGGTTTTAGTCAGACTGTAAAAATAGATCCCATACAGCAATACTACATCACTTTCCTTCTAGCAAATGATAATATTCAGGGAGGTGACATATTCTGGAATATATAAACCCTCCCACAAGTTTGGGGGTTGTGTTTTCAGTGTGGGGATTTTGATGCTCATCTCCTGGTAACACTGAAAGTCATATGCTGAATCCTGGTGTATTTAGCTGAAAATCAACTCACTCTCTTTCAAGGTAAGTCATATGATGGAAATGTAATAATGAGAGGAATCTCGACCTATACAGTCCTTGGTTTAGTGGGAGAAGAGATCCCCAGGATATTTACTTGTAACTTGGGGGGGGGGGGGCGGGAGGGAGAGCAGATTTTGAAAAGTTATACTTATTTAAATGACACTGTCAAATTAATTGTGTATTAAAACAAACATGTTTTCTTCCCTATTAATAATAACATATATTCAGGGTTGCCAACTTTCCTCATTTTATTGCAAGTGTTGTGATATCTGGTGGTTTTATTAAAGCTCCAGTTCCTTGTCATGTGACTATGTGGGAATCAGAGCTTTGATTTTTTTAACTAAAAGTAAGATTGTAGCCCTCAGTTGTGGAGAGAGCTTGAAAACGTGACTTTAATGCACACCAAAGGATCAAAAAACAGAAGGCAAATGAAAATAACTCCTAATGTAAATTTTTTAAACATCATGGTTTTTAAGACATGATTCATGATTTTTGAATACATGAGGTTGTCAGAACTGTTTATTATTAACACTGAGATGTTTCAGAATCCATGTAACTTTTCACTATTGATGCTATTTGTTTCCCATTTGTATTTCCCTCTGCTGGGACAATGACCATAAAGCAGTGGTCCCCACTCCTCCTTACCCTTGTCCGTACCCCCACCCCCACCGGGACCAGGAGTGGGGGATGCGGACAGGGGAAAGAGTGCCAAGGCTGGGGCCACAGCTGGGGTTGGGGACAGGAGTGGAGATTCGGCTGGCACCAGGTGCCCAGTGGGTGCGGGGCCAGGAGTGGAACTTGGTGGTGCCCCCTCCCCGCCCCTGTGGGGGGGGGTAGCCTGGGCCCCAGCCACACCTCCTGAATGTTCCTCCATGCCCCCGTAGGGGGGCATGCCTGACAGTTGGGGACCTCTACCATAAAGGATGTCAGTTTTGCTTTCAGGAACATAGGGCTCCAATGTCTGGCTGTTGGTAAAAATTGTAAGGCAGTGCTTATTTGTTTAAAAACAACTGTCTGAGAGAATGTAAAGAACATCCTAGGAGAAGGCTGATACAGTTCTTAGGTTTTTGTAAAGGCTTTTTTTTACACAGTCTAAATTTTGGGCTAAACTTGATTAGGCAGTGTTCCTTTAAACAGGCATTCATAACACACAAATAGCCCTACTAAATGAACCCAATGAACAAAGTTTTAAGGACTTTTTTTTGTTTCCCCCACTATTCAGTGGCTCCCCAGAGGTTTGAAAAGATATTTTAAGCTGTTCTCATAAAATAAAAGGGATTTCAAAGATCAACTTCATAGACAGCAACAAGTATAAAGACTTAAATTATCTTCATGCCCAGCATTGTAGAAGGGGATTACTGTTGGATAGTGGTGCTAATGCTAAAATCAATTTGTTAATGTTAAAATGAAATTGTTTCATGGCACCATATATAATATTCTGTTTTTCATAATACATATAACATAAGGATGGAGTGGATGTGCTCTGAACTGGAACTTGTTTTATCAATTGTTATGTAATATTTTTATCTTCATATGTTATTTAGCTGTAAAATGATGATAGCTAAGGGTTACATACTTATTTCTATCTGATTGAATGTTGTCAGTAACCTTGTAGTTATCTGAAAGTAATTAGCTATTACACAAGATTTCTGAATTGCATAACTTGGGATGCGTCTAGACAGTTATTGCATTTTATTTGGTAGAAAAGTGGTGAATGCTTTACAGTTACAAAAGTAGGGAATTATGACAAAAGTTATTACCAACCAATTGGCAAATCGAGTTTGCTACTTTCATAAGTGCATAGATTTTTAAGGCCAGAAAGTAATTTTAGATCACCTAGTCTGACCTCCTGTATAACACAGGCCAAAGAATTTCACTAGAACTGGTCAGAAAAACTTTGATGGAACAATATTCTGTTTGGATATGCAGTTCTGTTGAAAGTGAAATACCAATTGGAAGTTCAGACAATGTTAAAACGTCCTGTTTTAACAGTTTTGGAACAACACATTATAGATTATGCTATAATGCAAATAACTAAAGTCAAACTTGAAACAAGATGATATATATTTTAGAATTTTCCTTCATAATTTTATAATATTAGGATTTAATTCAGATTGAGAACAAAGCCAAATGTCAAAAACTTGACATCCTTTGCAATATGGACTTTTTGTCCTCTGCAGAGCTCTAAATTAACCCAGTTCCCCCTGTTCTGAGGCCAATGGCTTTGTTTGACTAAATCATATCTTCCAGAAAGGCATCCAATCTTGATTTGAAGATATCAAGAGATGGAGAATCCTCCACTTCCCTTGGTAGTTTGTTCCAGTGGTTAATCACCCTCCCTGTTAAAACTTTGTGCCTATTACTAACTAGAGTTTAGCTCCTAGCCATCGGCTCTTATTATGACTTTCTCTGTTAAACTAAAGACCCTTTTAGTAACTTGGTATTTTCTCCCTGCATAGTGTATTTATACACTATTAGCAAGTCAACTCTCACTCTCCTTTTTGATAAACTAAACAAAGCTCCTTAAATCTCTCACTGTACGTTTTTTTGTTTTCCATCCCACAAATCACTACTGTGACTCTTCTCTGCACCATCACCAATGTGTAAACATCCTTCTGAAAAGGACACCAGAACTGAACACAGTGCTCTCATATCAGTCTTGCCAATGCCATATACAGAGATAAAATTGCCACCTTCCTCCTTCTTGCTCCTCTATAGTTCATACATCTAAGGAGCATATTAGGCCTTTATGCCATAGTGTTGCACTGGGAGCTAATGTACGTCCACTATGGCCCCTAAAATCCTTTTGATAGTCTCTGCTTTCCAGGATATAGTCACCTATTCTGTGGGTATGGCAAGCATTCTTTGTTCCTAGATGTTTGATCACGTATGTTTACTTAACCCTAAAAGGAAACAACTGCTTTACAATTAATGTAGCCTAAATCATTCACATCACATTAACAGAAACTGTTAAGAATACAAAGTAGTAGAGGGAGCAACTTGCAACATGCAGGAAAGAGCAGTTTTGCTCTTACCCTGAGGTCTCAGGTGAATAAAAAGTTGGCAAGTTCTGTGACAGTGGTGAGGTCTGAAACTAGTATAAATTAAGAACTAACCCACTTTTTTCTCCTGAGTTCTACTGTATCTGGCACCAAATGCAGCCTTAGGCCCCAATCCTGCATAGTGCCAATGGGAGCTGAGGGCTCACCACACCTTGTGGAGCCATATTTTTGTACACATACTTGTCAAGGTTGGCCAGACCCTAAACTGTGCTAGCACCTGCTAAAAGCAAGGATCAGGTCCCATTTGAAAATTGGGGACCTTCCTGTTTCTAGCACTGAATGGTCATGGTTTAATGCATGTAATCATATATTAAACCTGCCATGGATTGAAGACTGAATAATGCACATCCTACACTGCATACCAGGCACTATAATGAGAGGGTTGGAGGTCAGGGAGAGACGAAGGAAACATTTTTCTAGCAGGCAGATTTTCTAAAATGGCAGCTGTATGAAGCTGCTCAGATGTTTGGAATGTTAAAATTAACCCTGGCACAGATGGATTAGTGGGCGAATGCAGAGGAGGTGCATCACAAATTAAATATATCACATGGCTCTGCTCTTTACCTCGTTATCACAGCATTTGTGATATCTAATCTCATCCTATTTGATCTGTGCAGGTATTTAGAACACGCCCTTCCTGGTGATATATGAGCACCCATCATATGTTATCATTCTGCAGGTAGAACTCCTGCTGACATCTCCAAGGCCCTGGCATGCCTATTCAGAGCAGCACATACGCATTTGCTTAACTTCAAGCTCATGCTAAATGCCACTGAAGTCAGTGGTCAAATTAAGCATGTGCTTAAATTCTGTCATAAATATGGATGGATGGAAGCATGTGCTTAAGATCTTCCCTGAATCAGCATCCGGGAGTATTCTTCAAAGGCATAGTAATAACATATGATTTAATTATTACTAATATTATCATATTGTTCCCCTCGGGGTAACGTAAGCTGATATCAGGGCCCCATTGTTCTAAACACTGTACAAACAGTACATAGTAACAGCCAACCCCTGCCCTGAACAGCTTACAGTCTAAATCAGGGGTCGGCAACCTTTCAGAAGTGGTGTGCCGAGTCTTCATTTATTCACTGTAATTTAAGGTTTCACGTGCCAGTAATACCTTTTAACGTTTTTAGAAGGTCTCTTTCTAGAAATCTATAATATATAACTAAACTATTATTGTATGTAAAGTAAATAAGGTTTTAAAAATGTTTAAGAAGCTTCATTTAAAATTAAATTAAAATGCAGAGCTCCCCGGACCGGTGGCCAGGACCCGGGCAGTGTGAGTGCCACTGAAAATCAGCTCGCGTGCCATAGGTTCCCTACCCCTGGTCTAAACAGACAAGACAGACAATGGTTGTGGGGGACAGGACATAATATAAAAGCAGAATGAACAATGGGATGGTGATATATGTCATGTTAGTTCTATGATTCAGAAGGCTTTCAGTGGCAGGAAATTAGAGAAACAGAAAGATGTCCCCTGCCCACCCTTCATACAGGAGGGATAGATGAAAGGAGAACAGGTGGGGGAAAAGAGCCGGGAGGGCAGATTGAAGTGAAGAGACTGTGAGAGAGGGAACTGGGGTGAACAACTAATCAGCAGAGTGGAAAGAATGCCCAGAGTAAAAACGGAAGTATATACTCCTTTATTTCTAAAGTACTGCCCTGCTCCCCTGTCAGCACATGCACATGCCTAGGGACTTGGGACACTGCACAAACACTTACAAATACATTATGGTTAAGAACATTAGATGGTTTTAAACTGTAAGGACACCAGATAAACTATTTCAACAGCCACACGCTGCTTATGAGGCTTTATCGTTGCTTTTACTAAGCTCTCAAGGAATCTTCAGTTTGTGCACCTCCTAAGCCTGACTTGCAGCAAATTCAAATCTGCATTCTTTGGCCTGGTCCCCACTAAGCCCCCACTTCGGACTAAGGTACGCAAATTCAGCTACGTTAATAACGTAGCTGAATTCGAAGTACCTTAGTCCAAACTTACCGCGGGTCCAGACGCGGCAGGCAGGCTCCCCCGTCGATGCCGCGTACTCCTCTCGCCGAGCTGGAGTACCGGCGTCGACGGCGAGCACTTCCGGGATCGATCCCAGAACATCGATTGCCTGCCGCCGGACCCTCCGGTAAGTGTAAACGTACCCTTTAGCTATACTTACACCAGTTGAGGACCTGGCCCTCTGTGTTTTAGAAGAATCTATTCTCACTGAAGCTTTTATTTAAGTATATCAATTTCCTGACTCTCTTAATTTCAGTGATTCCTGCAAAAAGTATTAATTTTTGTAACTCCTAATTCAGCAATTCTGACAAATTCTTGTTTTATGCTGGCATTATATCACTGACTTCAGTTGATTTATTCCTGATTTACACCAGTGTAAGTGAGAGGAGAAATCAAGCCTAAGGAAAAAGGTTCTATGGACACACATCTGCTCTTAGATACACATGCATGTTTGCCATTTGCCCTGGTTCTAATAGCCTTATTTATACTGCTGTAAATCCAGAGAATGTTGAAGTCAATTCAGCTACATAGGGAGCAAACCTGTCAGGTTAAGCAGAATTAGTGCTAATTCATGTCTTCATTAATTTACCAAAGGGCAGGGCAGAGTTTGGTTTATTCAAAGTTTATTTTAGGTTGTTTTTTGCATAGTAGATATTTTCTGCATGAAAAGTGAAGGATTCAGTCAAGATGTAGTTAATCAGGGCATAAACTTACAGCTGGTTGGAGTCACAAAGATGTGGTATGCACAATTTGCTAGAGGCATTATTATGTACTTTAAAACATTGCCTTTCTTTTTCACTCCCTGCAAATGGCCACTGACAGAGACAGGATTCCAGAGCAGATTCCTCAGAGATCTGATCCAGTGTGGCTAATCCTATGCTCCAAATTCTTTAGTCCCTACTCGGTCCAAACTCTCATTGCAGTTTCAACACTGTGGTAGGAGTTTTGACTGAACAATGATGGAAGGATTTGGTTGGATGAAATGAAAATAAAAATGAAAAAAAGTTCCCAGTGTTGCAAGCAGTAGGACTGTCAAGATAACTTCATGCAACAAATAGTTAAAGTGCCAAGGAGTCTAGAAATAACTTTTTTCCTGCCAAGACCTCATAGATAGTGGGGGCTAGTTTTAGTATGTTAAAACTTGTCTTCCTATTTGTTTCCCATCATGTACTTTGCACTTTGAGCTCTTGATAATGATTTTTTCTCTCTCCTGTTGTATTAGCAGTTTCTGTTGGTAAGATCGGTTGATGCATCCGGACCACACAGTTATACAAGGACCTGAAGCCTAGAAACAAGCTGCCAACGCGCACACTGAAAAAGAAGCAGCATGGGCTGTGGCAGAAACTGTGGGCTACTCACGGGGGCTATCATTGGTGGAATACTGGCTGTATTTGGAGGTGCCCTCATACCACTTGGAGATTACCTTGTTAACAGGACAATAAGAAAGGTACAAGTTATGTTCTCCTTTAAATCTCATATCATTTGGGGTTATTTTAAGTCTCAGAACTTTGGTTGGGAATATCTTTTTTCCAGTTTTGAGAAAATTTGTACAATACTGCAATTAGACCTGAGGGCTTTTCTTTACTGTGAAAGTGAATTCAGGCTGATCCAAGGTTTTAGAAAATTGCACATGCCAAAAATAGCTTTTAGTATTTCAACATAAGTTAGTTTGTTTTTCTTCTATTCTCTCTCTATTTCATGTTTAGCATGAGGGGAAAGTGGTAAGAAATAGAATCAGAAATGTAGGGCTGGAATGGACCTTGAGAAGTCATCTAGTCCAGCCCCCTGCTCTGAGGCAGGACCAAGTATACCTAAACCATCCCTGACAGGTGTTTGTCCAACCTGTTCTTTAAAACTTCCAGTGATGGGGACTCCACAACTTCCCTTGGAAGCCTATTCCAGATCTTAACTATCCATATAGTGAGAAACTTTGCCTAATAGCTAACTGAATCTCCCTGGTTGGAAATTAAGCCAATTACTCCATGTCCACTGAAGGTGGGACAAGGAGAACAATTGATCACCCTCCTCTTTAGCACAGCCCTTAACTTATCTGAAGACTTTTATCAGGTCCCCCCTCAGTCTTCTTTTCTTAAACTAAACATGGCCAGTTTTTAAAAAACTTTTCCACATAGGTCAGCTTTTCTAAACCTTTTCTTATTTTTGTTGCTCTTCTCTGGACTCTTTCTAGTTTGCCTACATCTTTCTTCAAGTGTGGCACTCAAAAAATGGACACAGTACACCAGCTGGGGCCTTACCAGTGCTGAGTAGAGAGGGACAATTACCTCCCTCGTTTTACATCCAACAGTACTGTTAGTACACCCAATAATATTAGCCTTTTTCACAACTGTATGATACACAATGTATCACATTATTGGCTCAAATTCAGATGGTGATCTGCTATAATCCCCATATCCTTCTCAGCACTGATTTACCAGTTATTCATCATTTTGTATTTGTGCATTTGATTTTTCCTTCCTAAGTGTAGTACTTTGCTCTTGTCTTTATTGAATTTCATCGTGATTTCAGACCAGTTCTCCATTTTGTAAAATGTTATATTAAAGCTGAATTTTCTGATCAAATAATTTACAGTTAAGCTGCTCGGTGTATAGCTAACACAGAATCTGGCAACATATATTGTAGATAGGACTGTCCAGAAAACAAAAATTCCAGTTTGCAAAAAATAGTGAGCTTTCACCATCTTTCTTTCTGAACCTCTCTCTGGCTTCATGAATATTTAGTTACTGTGGAACAGCTTCAACAGGAGAACTTGAGAGAGAGACTCTATAGCTCGATGGTTAAAATATTTACAAGGAATGTGGGGACCTTGGTTCAAGTCCTTGTGCTCTCCCACGTTTGAATCTTCATTGGAAGTGAGTGACATGCACAGACATAGCTCAACTGACTGTAATAGAACTACACCAATTGGACCCAATCCCACTGCAGTCAATGGGACTTATCCCAGTGGCTAAAGTTTAGCATGTGCATAAGTCTTTGCAAGATTGAGGATCTGGCCCATGCAGTTTTGGAAGCTAGTATTTTTTTTTTACTGTTACTTTATTTCCTTTGTTTGTTAATGCTCAATTGCTTACTAATCTCTGAATCTTTTTTTTTTTCCACATATGGCCCAATTTGGCAACAATGTAGCCACTCACTTAGCTTTAGCTAGTAGGAGTATTCTCAGTGATGTTAGGTTCTGATCCTGCAAGGAAATGCTTTCTGGTTGACCCCTATGCCTGCAAAGAGGCCCTTCAAAGTCTACAGGAGTCCAACAGTGCCTGCCTCCTTGCATGATGAGGACCTTACATACTAGCAGGGCAGTGTGCAGAACAAGGGAAGTGATGCCTAATAGAGCTGAGTGGCGAAACATATTCCATTTTGTGGAGGATTTTGCTACTTTGAAACTTTGGTTTCATTCCAATTTGAAACAAAAATTAAAAATTTCGAAATTTTCCATGAAAGGGGATGAAGCTCTAGGGTCCCTGGCTTTGGGATGGTCTGCATGGTGCACTGTCCTAGAGCCGCAGGCCCTGGAAGATCAACTTCCCCAGCAGCCCACCAAGCAGCTGCCAAGTAGCCAGGTGAGTGAGCTGGCAGGAAGCCAGACAGGTTTCCACTGGACCCCTGGTTTACTTCCACAGGAACTTCATCAAAATCAAACTGTCTCCACAATATGTTTTGATTTTGATGAATCGGCAAATTCCAACAAAAAACTGCTTCACTGGAATTTTTACAATCAATTCTAGTACCTAGTTTTGTTCAGATGCAGGGAGAAGCCACACAATAGCTAAAAACAGTGGTGTGTCTCACTAGGTATTTAATCATACCCATCTATCAACATTTTAGGAGATAGAAATCATGCAACATACATTTTCACAAACATTTTATAATTGATTGAAACTTGGAGGAACATGTAATTACATAAGAACGGCCATACTGGGTCAGACCAGAGGTCCATCAAGCCCAGTATCCTGTCCTCTGACAGTGGCCAATGGCAAGTGCCCCAAAGGGAATGAACAGACAGGTTATCATCAAGTGATCCATGCCCTGTCACCCAATCCCAACTCCTTACAAACAGAGGCTAGGGACACCATTCCTGCCCATCCTGGCTAATAGCCATTGATGGACCTATCTTCAAAAAATTTATCTAGCTCCTTTTTGAACCCTGTTATAGTATTGGCAAGGAGTTCCAGAGGTAGACAGTGCGTTGCGTGAAAAAATACTTTCTTGTGTTTGTTTTAAACCAGCTACATATTAATTTCATTTGGTGGCCCCTTGTTCTTGTATTATGAGAAGGAGTAAATAACACTTCCTTATTTACTTTCTCTAGAACACTCATGATTTTATAGACATCTATCATATCCCTCCCCCCCTTAGTCGTCTCTGTTCCAAGCTGAAAAGTCCCAGTCTTATTAATCTCTCCTCATATGGAAGCCATTCTATACCCCTAATCATTTTTGTTGCCCTTTTCTGAACCTTTTCCAATTCCAATATATCTTTTTTGAGATGGGGCAACCACATCTGCATGCAGTATTCAAGGTGTGGCTGTACCATGGATTTATATAGCGGCAATATGATATTTTCTGTCTTATTATTATTGATGATTCCCAACATTCTGTTCACTTTTTTGACTGCCGCTGCACATTGAGTGGATGATTTCAGAGAACTATCCACAATGACTCCAAGATCTCTTTCTTGAGTGGTAACAGCTAATTTAAACTCCATAATTTTATATGTATGGTTGGGATTATGTTTTCCAATGTGCATTACTTTGCATTTATCAACATTAAATTTCATCTGCCATTTTGTTGCCCAGTCACCCAGTTTTTTGAGATCCTTTTGTAGCTCTTCACGGTCTGCCTGGGACTTAACTATCTTGAGTAGTTTTGTAGCATATGAAAATTTTGCCACCTCACTGTTTACCCCTTTTTCCAGATCGTTTATGAATATGTTAAATAGGACCAGTGCAGATCATTGGGCGACACCACTATTTACCTCTCTCCATTCTGAAAACTGACCATTTATTCCTACCCTTTGTTTCCTATCTTTTAACCAGTTACCAATTCATGAGAGAACCTTCCCTCTTATCCCATGACTGCTTATTTTGCTTAAGAGCCTTTGGTGAGGGACCTTGTCAAAGGCTTTCTGAAAATCTAAATACACTATATCCACTGGATCTCCTTTGTCCGCATGCTTGTTGACCCCCTCAAATAATTCTAGTAGATTGGTGAGGCATGATTTCTCTTTACAAAAAACATGTTGACTATTTCCCAACAAATTACGTTCATCTATGTGTCTGACAATTTTGTTCTTTACAATAGTTTCAACCAATTTGCCAGGTACTGAAGTGAGGCTTACTGGCCTGTAGTTGCCAGGGTTACCTCTGGAGCCCTTTTTAAAATTTGGCGTCACATTAGCTATCCTCCAGCCATTTGGTACAGAAGCTGATTTAAATGATAGGTTACAGATGACAGTTAGTAGTCCTGAAATTTCACATTTGAGTTCCTTCAGAACTCTTGGGTGAATACCATCAGGCCCTGGAGACTTATTACTGTTTAGTTTATCAATTTGTTCCCAAATCTCCTCTAATGACATCTCCATTTAGGACAGTTCCTCAGATCTGTCACCCAAAAAGAATGGCTCAGGTTTGGGAATCTCCCTCACATCCTCAACAGTGAAGACTGATGCAAAGAATTCATTTAGTTTCTCTACAATGGCCTTATCGCCTTTGAATGCTCCTTTAGCATCTCAATCGTCCAGTGGCCCCACTGGTTGTTTAGCAGGCTTTTTGCTTCTGATGTATTTAAAAAAAAATTGCTATTACTTTTGGAGTCTTTGGCTAGCTTTTCTTCAAATTCTTTTTTGGTCTTTATATTTTTACACTTCGTTTGCCAGAGTTTATGCTCTTTTCTATTTTCCTCAATAGGATTCATCTTCCACTTTTTAGAGGATGCCTTTTTGCTTCTCACTGCTTCTTTTACTTTGTTGTTTAACCACGGTGGCTCTTTTTTGGTGCTCTTACTATGTTTTTAAATTTGGGATATACATTTAAGTTGAGCCTCTATTATGGTGTCTTTAAAAAGTTTCCACGCAGCTTGCAGGGATTTTACTTTTGATACTGTACCTTTTAATTTCTGTTTCACTAACCTCCTCATTTTTGTGTATTTCCCCTTTCTGAAATTAAATGCTACAGTGTTGGGCTGCTGTGGAGTTTTCCCTGCCACAGTGATGTTAAGTTTAATTAAATTATGGTCACTATTACCAAGCAGTCCAGCTATATTCACCTCTTGGACCTGATCCTGTGCTCCATTTATAAACTGTATATCACTGATATAATCTTGAGATATACTCAGATTTCTGGACATTAAGTATTTACTTTGGATTAGACCAGAACATTCTTTTAATCTCGTTCAGTTTTTTGGAGTATTTATGTTGCTAACATTATTGTACATTCATTTACTTGATACAGATATATTTTTGAGATCACTTTTGCGACAAACATATCTTTGCAAATGTCTACATGAGTTTTGTGGCAATGATGCTTATGTATAAATTCTTAACTTGTGATTTTTAAATGAGATCATCTTTAGCTTCTTTCTGTTTTATTTCTTTGTGATAATTTGTTTCAGATGCTTGAATTTTTCACTATTCAGCTTCTCTGATTAAGAGAGAGCACCACACTGAATTACAGGGGTTAAGTGAAAAACTACTCTGTAAAATGGCGCTGTAGGGTTCCATTTTTATTATTATTCTAAATCTAATATGCACAGTTGAACATTGAAAAGATACGGCTAGTCCTGCACACTCATACTGAGCCTGACTCAAGATGGATTCCTTCTTCCTTGTGCATCATCATCACCAGTCAAACCAGTTTTGATGAAAATTTCTTCAGGAAAGTTTCTCAGGTTCAGGACAGAACATTCAGAAAATAGAGGGAATGCAGAATAACCAACACTCTGGTGGTTTAGAGCTCTCAGCTGGGATGTGAGAAATCTAGGGTTAAGTCCATACGCTTTATAATTCAGAGTAGGAATGTGACCCTAGGTCTTGTACTCCCCAGGCGTACCCACTGCATTACTGACTATGTGGGGGTCTCTAGCCATCTCTGCTGTTTTGGGGTATCTGTGATTTTTTTTTTAAATGAAAAATGTCTCTGTTTAATTCCAGAATGGAACAAAAACAAATTTTGAAACCAATATTTTTTTCAGGAAATGGAATTGTCACTTTCTGTCCAGCTCTACTGCTGAGAGTGAAAATGTTATTTTTACAAAGTTGCTTTTGAGAATAGAATCATAGATCCATATTTCAAAGCTTTTCACACTGGGCTCAGATCCGGTGGGAGGACAATATCTCTGAGTTAATCCCTGTGGCATGTAGAGGTTCATGGTGGCTCTGGGAGATGTACCGTAATTTGATATACATCCAGGTTCAATTAATTTGGCTTAAATTCTTATTGCTGGGATTAAAGAAGCAATGGTTTAACAAATTAACTTGCCCTTTCAGCTTCTGAGGGTCGAGATCTGACACTTCACAACTACGGTGAATAAAACAGTCACAAACTAACTTCTTATTGACTTTTATCCACATCATGCAATCACCAGGAGCCTATACAGTTCACCCCAAACAAATCCTATTAAAGCAAATGGACTTTGACATGAATAAAATGGGAAAAGTTTTGGCTCCACAAATTAATACCATTAAACAGGCCTTGCCAAGAACAGCTGAATTATGTCTTGCTGGTCTAACCTGAGGTACACAGACAAAGCCATGAACAGAAGCCTGAATAATGCCAGTGCTTCACGTGTTTCTGCCTTATGGGCCAAACCCTGCAGCCTTTACTGAAGTCAGTACGAGGTCTGCCTGAATACACTGCAGGATTTACACTCCATGGTGGTTCTTCCCTTTCACTAAACATATTTATTTCCATTTCAAATGTTTTTGTTTTTACTCCAATACTTTTGAGGATAATAAATCCCAAACCAGATGCACTTAGTAGTTTGACCTCTAACTCCACCATTATCTCCTAGATAAGGGTCTATGGGCAGGTGCTTATCATAGCCTGCTCTAAAACAAAGTCCACACAATATGTGGAATTAAAAAGTCACCATTCCTGCAGTTCAGCATTCTTAACAAAAACATGGCAATAGCAAACGTCAGCTAAAACATTCTCCCCAGATTTTGCTGCCTCTAGGGGCCCTAGCCTGTAGAAATGGCAGACAGCCAGGACACTATAATCAGGGTAAATGCAGGACTGTCTTTATTTCCTGTTTACATGGATTCTTTCCTCTTTACTATATGCCCCCTGACCTATGCCTATACTGCAGCTGGGAGAGCCTTCCAGCCTGGGTAGACAGACTCATGCTAGTTCCGTTCAAGCTAGTGCACTAAAAATAGCTCTGTTGATGTTGCGGCTTGGGCGGCAGCTCAGGCTCTCAAGCCCACCTGACCCCCTGGTTCTGTGCCTGGGTTGCTAGCCCGGGTCTCTGGCAGGGCTGCACTGTCCACACTGCTAGTTTTAGTAGGCTAGCTCGAGTGATGTTAGTGCAAGTTTGTCTGCCCATCCTGGGAGGCTCACTCCCAACCACAGTGTAGACCTGCCTCTGGTGGCCACTCTGAAGAGTGGTTCTAAACCAGAGGTGGGGAACCTTTTTTATATCAGGGGCCACTGACCCACGGGAGGACGTGGAGGCTCGGGGCTTCCCTAGGCTCTGGGGCGGGGCCAGAAATGAGGGGTTCAGAGTGCGGGAGGGGGCTCCAGGCTGGGACATGGGGTTGAGGTGTGGGTGGTGGTGCAGGGCCTGGGAGGGTCTTAGGGTGTGTGAGGGGGTTCCAACCTGGGGCAGGGGTCGGGGAACAGGAGGGAGTTTGGAGTGCGGGCTCCAGCCAGGCAACGCTTACCTCAGGTGGCTCCCGGTTGGCGGTGCAGTGGGGCTAAGGCAGGCTCCCTGCCTCCCCTGGTTCTGTGCTGCTCCCAGAAGAAGTGGTCATGTTCAGCCCCTAGGTGGAGGGGCCAGCTGGCTCTGCGTGGTACACGCTGCCCCCGCAGCTCCCATTGGCCGAGGTTCCTGGCCAATGGGAGCTGCAGAGCCAGAGCTGGGGGCAGGGGCAGCACACAGAGCTTCCCTGATTGCCCCTGCTCCTGGGGATCGCAGGGACATGTCAGTCACTTCCGGGAGCTGCATGGACCTGACCGGACTTTTAACAGCCTGGCAACCCCAGCTTCTCCCTGCAGCGGAGTGAGCCAGTGCTTGTGTCTCCATCCCCACAGGAGGGTAGGCAGCACCAAGGCTCAGGGCTTCCAGCTAGCAGCCTGGACAATTGCCGCAGGCTGCATGAAATGAAGCAGCAGGCCGTATCCCGCACAACTAACATCACATAGCCCTGAGTGCTTAGCCTACACCCTGGATCCTCTCTTTGTATAGCGCACTCCCATCCAGGGCTGGTGTGTTTTTTTTAGGCAGAGGCCTATTGAGGGCATCTCCACCCAGGCTGCCTCGCTCCAGCCCTGCATTGTCTGAGAGCTGCACTGGTGCTATACTGTGGCCAGGGCACTCTCGAAAACAGCAGCTGCAGCCAGGAGCTTACAGCAACAATGCAGTTCTGGCCCAGTCACTCCCCAGAACAGCTCTCAGGAGACCTATGCCTTTACATGCACTCCCACAGACACACCAGCAGTAGCAGCCAGGCAGGGGCTAGGATCCAGTGCCGCCCCAAGCCAGCTACAGCAAAGCTGTCAGAGGGGGGCATTTCCCCTTTTAAAGGTACCTGCCGCTGCCTCAGTAGGGCTCCAGTTAAGTTCCCCCTAATACTAGAGCTTGTGTGGTGGACAGAAGTTCCATTTGATGAAGGATTGTGAGATTTGGGAAGCTGGCTTTGTTCCAGTTAGGAATGAAACCCGAACATTTTGAAATTCTCCACAAAAGAAATTCTGATTTTTAAAAAATAGTTTGGATCAATCAAAATGTTTTGTGTTTGCTTTTGACTTTTAAAATGTTACATTATAATATAGAATGAAACAAAGTCAGTTCAAAACAGAAAATGTCTCATTTAAAAAATGTCTAAACAAGACTTTTTTGATGTCATTGGACCTTCTTCTCCCTCCATTGTCCCTGCCCTCTCCTCCCCTCCCCCCCACGACAGAAAAAGGTTCCATGGAAGTTTTTCTTAGCAGCTCTACAGAACACCTCAAAAGCTGTTTTAAGGAGATGCTTAGGCCAACAAATTATCTAATTCCGGCCTTCTAACCAACTCACCTTATGCACCTGGGGTAATGAGCCACCTGGCTCAGTGACTTGGTAGAATCCAATGTTCCTTAACCGTCCAACTCCTGATAACAGGGATATCCCTGATAACATGTTGGCATCTTTTAGGCAAATGCTACCAGCCTGCTACAGGCTCATAGCAACACAGTACTGAAGTGTTCCACTTTCATCTTGCTGTGCAAGACTCACATTGCCAAGTTTAATTTCCTGCATACTAAGCAATAAACCTATCAGTGATAATGATTACTGTACTCAGCAGTTTGACTCTCTGCCTATCTATTATCCATCATAAGCCCGATCCTCCTCTCTTTTATATCAGTGGGAAGTGATCACGCTTGATTATCAACAGTGTATTTGGAAGGAGAATTGGGCCCTGGTTGCCTGTCCATATCAGTGATACTAACTAAACTCCTGGCTTTGAGCCACACACAGCCCTATACATAATAAGTAGCAATACGGGGCCTAATCCTGCAGTGCGTAGTCAGGGCCTAACTGCTAAAAAACCTTTGTGGACTTCGACAGAAGTTTTTTCACATGCAGAGACTGAAAAAACACTGCACAATTTGGCCTGGTAAAGCCTGAATAAGGACTTTAATCTACATAAGACTCATCATTGTCGTCTTCACTTTAAAAGTAGTAAATAATTAAGGCAAACTAGAAAATATAACCCTGAGAATTATTCCTTCCCTGGGAATATATTTAGCTCAGTTTTACATAATTTGGAATACACATTTTCCGTTGCACAAGGCAGGTGATATACTCATAAAATGGCCAGGTGTGTGACAAAGCTGAGATAGGCCAATGGTAGCTTTGCTTTGCTTCAACCTGAGGTGCTCACAACATTGGCAGCTTGAGCTGCTCAGAAGTCAGCATCTTTTGGAGGCCTGTTCAGAGACATTGCCTAACAGCAACTTACCTTGTTTTAGTTTTTTCATCACCAAACATGTCAATTTGATTATTGTGAGGCTTCAAAATGAAGCCAATCCCCATTACTTTTGATTCTCATCATTCCCTGTATTTTTTCTCTGCTAGCTAACATATGGAAGGTGGGGATAAAAGGGGTAGGTTCAAACCAGGAGTAAGTGAGTGAAGGTCCCATTGGTTTTTCACATTTAGGCCATGGAGAGAATTTAATCCTGTGACAAGTACATTACAGAAGCATTAAATCTTGCATTCAGCACACTATAATCAATAAATGCGATATTAGAAATGGTCAAAAACTTTCCATTGAAACATATTTTTGGGGGGGAAATAGCTTGTTGAGTAGATGGAAATATTTGCAGAAAAATTGCTTTTGTCAAAAAAATTTGGGTTTTAGTTTTTAAATAAGAATGTTCAAAGTTTGATTTATTGTAATTCAAACGCAAAATATTTTCCAATAAAAATGTGGACAAAAACAAAAAATATATATATTTGTATTGAAAGCTTTTGCAAGAAAAAATAATCATTTCCCAACCTCCTCTATATGAAATTATCTGGGCTCTGAGTTACTACAGAGAATTCTTTCCCGGGTGTCTGGCTGGTAGGTCTTGCCCACATGCTCAGGGTCTAACTGATCACCATATTTGGGTTTGGGAAGGGGTTGGGTCAAATTGGCAGAGACCCTGTTTTTTTGGGGGGTGGGTGGGTGGGGGGTTGCCTTTCTTTGCAGCATGGAGCATAGGTCACTTGCAGGTTTAAACTAGTGTAAATGGTGGACTCTCTAACTTGAAGTCTTTAAATCATGATTTGAGGATTTCAGTAACTCAGCCAGAGGTTATGGGCCTATTACAGGAGTGGGTGGGTGAGGTTCTGTGGCCTGCAATGTGCAGGAGGTCAGACTAGATGATCATGATGGTCCCTTCTGAATTTATCTCAGTCTGTGGAGTCTCATCCATTTATCATGGATAGCAATCAAGCACTTGGAAAGCATATTGTGGGTTGCACTTGATTTCCCAATATCCTAATTTGAGCTGACAAATATGAGAGAGAGAAGAAACTATTGAGGCTATAGCCAAAGCATGGAGTCCCTGTCTGACATTTCATTGTAAAGGCCAGCCAAGAAAACAAGACAATGGAGCATGTGCTGAGCTGGTCTCTGTGATCTGCAAAGTCCCCAACCATGCTCTCTAGCCCCAGTTCTGAGAGGGTATGAATGTAAAGGACAAGCCCAGCTTTCATTTAAAAAAAAAGTCTCTAGCCCTTTTCTTGCAAAGGCTCCTTTGAAAATACAAACTGATGTCCAGTCCCTAGAGATTAATGTTTTCTGCTTTGATAACTCCCCCTTTCCCTCTAGCCACACAGGGCTGGATTTTCAGACCTACTGAAACCTGTCACCATGTGTTCTTGGAGGGAGAACAGACCAATTAGTGGTTTTGGGATGCAGTGCTTCGGAGGCTCTGACTTCACTGCCAAAAGAGGTAAGGTATTATCATGGGACAACGAATGCATGTTAGCTCTCCTGCTGTAAAATGCTAGTGGAGATAAGGCGCCTGTGGTTTTTCCATAAGGTTAACTAGGCAACGACAACCACAGGTGCACATATAGTGTTGCGTTCACTGAGCTACATCATGGTAAAAACTACAGGTGCTTTATCTCCACTAGGATTTTACAGCAGGAGAGCTAATGTGCGTTCATTATCCTGTGGTAAAAAACATGCCTTTTTTGGCAGTGACGATATAGCCACAGCCTGCCTTTTTTGAGGCTAGAACCTCTACCAGCTATCTCTTAGCTGGAGGCTGCGGCGAAGCCAGTGTGGTCTCCTGGATACAGCCTAATAGCACGAGAAGTAGCTTGGCATTGTGTAGTAAACATGGGGCTGAAAGCAAGGGACTCCTGCATTCCAATCCCACCTCCGATACAGTCTCTTTACACAAAAATCAGACTATTTTAATTATACTGTATAATGAGAGTGGTATGACCTTTCTAGTGGATGTAGTTATACTGGTACAGGCACCATTATATTGGTATAACTGTGGCTACACCAGGGGTTGTACTAGTATAATGATCACAGCCCTCTTTGAAATTGTTATACTAGTACAAAAACTGTGCATAAACCAGGCCTTAGTCAAGTCTCTTAACCTTTCTGCCATTGTCTCCCCTTCTGCAAAGTTGGCATGGTACCTACCTCCTGGGAGACGGGGAGGGCCAGTGTGACGATTCAGCACTAAATGTTTGTAAACCATTGCGCTATCTGTTCCACAAATGAAAAGAACGGCAGGAATATGTGGGGTCAGGACTGAATCCCCACAGGTGAATCACCTCCAGTCCGAGAGGATGATGAATACAGGCAACAGCTCGATTCTGAGCTGAGGGAGTTGTACAGAGCTTACATAAACTCCCTTCTCCTGGTCATATGGGGAACTCGCTGTGAACAGCATAACCAGGATTCCCCACTTCCTCCCCTGCCCAAGAATATGAAGACAATTATTAACCTTAAGGCGCTCATCCTCCGAGAAACCCTTGGGAACTGGTGTTCTATTGAAATCTCAGGGCCCTCGGGTGCCTCTCCTGCAAATGGCCTCATAATGGAAGGTTGATCTTTCCCCTGGATTAATATACTGCTGTGCCAGCATCCCTGGCCTTCTGGGGCTTGCACAATATTAAAGGCTCCGTTTTCTTTTTTTCTTTTTTTTTTTGCTGACTTAGACTCTCCGTGCAAGAGTACAATCTGAAAAGTTAGGTCTGTTGCTGCTGCGTTTCTGTTCCCTCTCACACAAATATCTGTGCACATAAATTACTGCAGAGATTCAAACAGCAGGCCCAGGCTTTTAAACTATCACCAGTGTATTTATGAATCAGAGTATCAGAGTACAAACTGGCTGTATTTACACAAAGAAGTTATTTTAAGCAACATCTTTATGTAGCGCTCTCTAAGGCAACTTCTAAACAAAGTGGTTCCTAATTGCTGCCATTCTTTCTTTACGCAGTTCTGGTTTGTGCTGGGCAAGCTCAAAATGGCAAAATTGTGATGCAAAGAAATTCTGGTGAATTTTAACCCAAAAGCCCCTTCTTTCTTTTACAACACTCTGAACTGATGCCAGCATTTTAGTTTTTACTGCTACTGTGGGTGCTGCAAATTAACTAATTAATATTGCACAGGACTGGTACTCAGTAGAGCTGTGTGCAGTTTTTTTGACAACTAGTTTATTCATCAAAAAATGCAGTTTTTGGTTGGCAAAAATAAAAGGAGAGGGAACAAAAATTGAAAAAGTTAAAACATTTCATTTTGGTATTTTCAAAATAAAATGTTTTGCCTTCTCATTTCTAAACAATGTTTCCTTTTGAAATTTAGCTAGACTTAATTTTAAAAAAGAAAAAGTTAAAAATTACCCCAAACCAAAATGTTTCATTTCAGGCAAATTAAATATTCCATTCAAACTGAATTTTTTCCCCCCACTTTTTGTTTCAGCAAGAAAAACCAAGAAAAAAAATCCATTTTGGGTTGACCCAAATTAATTTTTTTGTTACTTATTTTTTGGTTCAGTGGCCAAACTGAAAATTCAGTCAGCTCTTTGCTAAGTAGTTTTGCCTTTGCTATATGCAAAATAATTTACTGAATATCTAAAGCTTGATTCCTCCATTGAACAATAGGCACAGGTAAAGATTTTCTTAAACAACATGCTAAGGATAGTTTAGTTTTATTTTAAACTTTCTTGTCTAGAATACTCAAAGGATGTGGTACTGGAACCTAAGCCAACTCCCATTAAAGTCAATGGTAAGGTTCCCAGTGACTTCACTGGAAGTTCTATCAGGTTCTTGATGACTTACAGCTGTGACCAGATTGTATCCTCATGTACGTCTGACTCCATAGTCTAGCCAGACCACTGTTTTTAAAGCTTCATCAGAAATGATTGCCACAAGCCTCACATGAATGATAAAAACGCTTTTGCCACCCGTTTGCAGACACTTTACTATCACATGTTGCTAGATTTGGTTTTTTTTCCCCCATCTGGTTAACAAAAGGCTAAACTGCCTATTTTAGGCTATGTCTACACTGCAGTTAAACTCCCATGGCTGACCTGTGTCAGCTGACTCATGCATGCAGGGCTTGGACTAAGGGGCTGTTTATTTGCAGAGTAGACATTCAAGTATGGACTGGAGCCAGGGCTCTGGGACCCCGTGAGAGGGGAGGGTCCCAGAGCTTGGGCTCCAGTCCAAGCCCCCACATCTGCATTGCAATTAAAAAGCCCCTTAGCCTGAGCCCCTTAGCCCAAGTCAGCTGACATGGGCCAGCCGTCGGTGTTTAATTGCAGTGTAGACATACCCTTAGGTACCCATCACTATTGTATTTGAGTGCCTCACAATCTTGTTTTACTTCACAATGCCTCTGTGACTTAGTAATATTCTCCCCATTTTACAGCTGGGGACCAGAAACACAGAGAGTGGTAAGTGACTTACCCAAGGTCATAAGGAAATCTGAAGCAGAGTAGGGAAGGTGGGGTTCAATACCCGTGTCCTAGGCTACTGCCCTAACATCATTCCTCTCTATCCTGGAGTGCTCAGAGCAACAATTCTGCTGTGGTTAATTTTAGTTTTGCTGTTGTGCTTGCAGGAAGATGTCATCGAAAATGGTACAATAGCTTATGAAAACTGGGTTGTGCCAGGGAGTCCTGTTTACAGGCAGTTTTGGTTCTATGATGTGCAAAATCCACAGGAAGTGATGAATGGATCACGGCCAATACTCAAACAAATTGGACCTTACACATACAGGTAGGCAAACGCTTTCAAAATATGTTATATGTCGTATTAGGAGTATTGTAAAAGTTACTGAAAGCTCTTCTGAATGATACACTGTCCATGAGAAAGAGCTACAGACATAACAGGTATGCCTTAAAATCTCCATAGACCCACTGCACATATAACACCGACAGACCCTGGTCTTCAGCAGGCGAGAGTCACACACACACAACCACATTGCATTCATGTGCACAAATTGGGTAAAGGCACATATAAATAAGAAGTGAAATGCAAATTAATATGATTTTCATGTGGGAAAGCTTGCTTGATGCCCCGATCTAGCCTGGCGATTAGGTATGTTGGATCAAGGCCTGAAAGCATTCGGGCATTTATAGGCATAATAGTGGCATCCACATTTTGTCGATGTACCTGTTGTAGTATTATCAACCCCAAGCATATCCAGAATAGGGACCACTAAAATCATGAGATTGGCTTAAAAATCATAAGAAATTAAAAATATATATATTTTTATTTGTCTCCTGTGAATCTTTAGGGGTCCCATTTCCATGCTTTTCTCTGCAACCATCAGGGCTAGAAGCTTTCTTTAAAAAAAAAAGCCCACTGGGATTCTCACATCTTCATAGCATCAATTATGCCGAGACTCACAATAAAATTGAGAAAGTTGGCAACGCTGTTGCATCTGTAGTTAAAATGTTGGCCCTGAAGGTTCACAAGTCCTGTTAATGTGGTCTGCAAAACTCAAACCACCAAAATATTCCTTTCCCCAAGTTTGTTTACCAAGGCCCAGATTCAGCAGCTCATCCCTATTCAGCAAAGCATTTAAGTACATAATTAACTTAAGTAGGGTGACCAGATGTCCCGATTTTATAGGGACAGTCCCGATTTGGGTTTTTTTTTTCTTATATAGGCACCTATTCCCCCCCACCCCCTGTCCCGATTTTTCACACTTGCCCTCTGGTCACCCTAACCTTTAGTCACGTCGTTATGTCCAATTCACTACAGGCGATAGGCCTCTTCCACCTCAGTGTCTTCTGGGGACACAATCTCTCACTTTCCAACATAATGGCCTAGGAAAACAAATCATAATAGCTTCTACTGACCTCCCTGAACACATGAGAGAGGCTCATCCAATCAGAGAACCTGAACAATGTATGATATGATGAACTCCAACTAATTCAGATCAAAACTTGAAGAGCTGCGTAATAATATTTGTTGTCATCCAGATAGTGTGTATGTGTGTGTGTGTGGAGGGACTATCTAATCATGCATTGAAGAAATTACTGAAGAGGCAAAAATATTTCACAGGAAACATAGTGTTTTCACAGATACTCCTGGAATTCTAAGTCTGTATATACAGTGCAACTGGGGTGTCTGAGTGCAGCACATGGCGGTATACCCGAGCTAGCTTAAATCTAGCTAGCACAGCTACCAATAGCAGTGAAGCTGGTACAGCATCAGCTTCAGTGAGAGCTGTACAAGCCTACCTGGGACCATGGGTGCTTACTCAGGCTGCTAGTCCACAATGAAGCCTGTGCTGCCATGTCTTCCCTACTTTTGGTACCCGAGCTACCAAGATTAAAGACAGCATTGGTATATCTACACATGCTGCCATCACACCTCTGACTGTGGTGCAGATGTTCCCAAAAAGGGACATATTTACAATCTTTCCCCTGTCACAGTTAGAGCTGGTTGGAAAATGGTGCAATTTTTTCTTGAGAAAGTTTTGAAATTCCTCAGGAAAACTTTTCAGCAATGTTTCAAACAAGAGAAACCAGCTCTAGTCACGCCCAGTGAGCCATATGGCTCTAAAATCAATGTTAAACTATGCTTGGTTTTTTTTTGTATTTTAAGGATGCGATATTTACCCAAAGAAAATATCACTCAACATCCTGACTACACCGTGTCCTATATGCTGCCAAATGTTGCTCGCTTCGAGCCTGATATGTCAGTTGGGTCCGAAAATGACACCTTTACATGCATCAATCTCGCTGTTGTTGTAAGTAAAGAAGGGAAACAATAATATCTCAGCCTGGTTATTGAAGGATTAAGGGCAAGCGGAGAGAAGTTATAGCTAATAACAAAACTGCAGGGTGGGCTCCATTGACCTAAAACATAGGGGGCTCGATTCTTCGCATCACTCTGGCAGTGTAAAAGCAGCTTGAAAGTGGAAATATATTACATGTAATTTAAGGCTCCTTTACACTCTTGATGTACCGTGCTCTTAGTGTAAATGCAAATCAGGCCCAGGGACCAATTAGTGTCGACAAAACACAAAGCCAGCAGCAAAACCTTTCAGGTGGGATTTATCCACATAGGACAAGAGGAGTTTATTGGCCAGTTTTAATGTGAAATTAAACTGATTATCTTGGAGACTGGAGTTCCCTCTCTATCCAAGATACAGTGCAAGCAGTGCATTGTGGGTTTTACACACTGTTCTGGCAGTCTCCTCAACCCTACTCTGAAGGGAGAGGCTGGAACAAATCCCATGCTCATTCTATACTTGGCCTCCCCACTACAATGGCTAACAATGGTGCCAATTAGTCCCAATGGGGTACTGTCCCCTGAGCTAATCAGTCCTGTTGAGATCACAGTCGGTTTAAGAAAAAGCACATTGTCCAAGAAGCCTGGGACCTGATCGGTAGAGTGGTACTAGACTTGTTTTTGTCTGCCTGAATTATTTGTGTATTTCCATATCATTAGAACAATTGGCTTTGACTGAAGCTATAAAATGCATATTTGTATTGGCGCTTGGCTTTGTTGCTGAATTATCTTGAGTTAAGACAAATACTTTGCATTATTATCTTGTGTCTCCAGATTTTAAGCAGAACTGCTTTAAAACTGATGCTATGAAATGGCCCCTTATTCAAACAACTACCATTTATTAATTATTACAAACACTAGTATGCTTGATGCTGTGCAATACAGTGTGGAAGAATCTGGAGTTGAATGATAATCCTGTAGTTAAGGCACTGAACTGGGACTCTCAAGGTGTGGGTTTAATTTCCAACTTTTCCACAGACTGTCTATGTGACCTGTGCTTGATTTCTCTGTGCTTCAGTTCCCCATCTGTACAATGAGAATAACACCACTCTGTTTTCCCCACCCTTTGTCTATCTTGTCTATGCAAATTACGAGGGACTCTCTCGCTATGTCTTTATACAGAGCTTAAAAAAAGAGGACTTCATGCTGTTTGGCACCTTGAGGAGCTACCTTAATTATAATGCTAGTAACAGCATGATTACATTTTGCATTTGAAAATGTTTGAATTTCAATGTTTATTGACCAAAAGGAGACAATTTGGGGGTGTGTGTGACAAATTTGTGGTTTTTTTTAAACCATCTCTAATTCTAAATTAAATAAATGTAGCTCCTTTCAATCGAGAGCATCCAAGTGCTTTAGCAATGTTAAGCAAGGCTAATATTTTCGAACCTGTATGCACAATGTTAAGCACCTAAATTCATATCAAGGCCCTAATTCCACAAAGCACATGCTAATTGGAAAGCTCTGCCCAGTCCCGGCCCCTCTGTGCACCCGTCCCACCCGCTTTCTTGCAGTGTGGGAGCAGTGACCCTAACAGCTTGCTCTTATGCCTCACGTCTTAACTTGCACTCTGGACAGGCTGCACAGAGGGTTAGGGAAGACCCTTTCTCCCCTTACTCCATTTCACAGCCTTATTAGTCCCAGCTAAATCTGTCCCCCAGTACATATATAAATAATAATAATGAATACATCTTCTTTGGCACTGAATGTGTCTGCCAGATCATACTAACTGTTGTTATTATTATTGCAGGCCGCACCTGCCATGTATCAAAACTCTTTTGTACAGATATTGCTAAATACATGGATCAAGTCATCTAAATCGCTCATGCTACAAACCAGAAGTGTGAAAGAAATTCTTTGGGGCTACGAAGACCCATTCTTAAAGAAAGTACTATTTCCTGTGGATCGAACAATTGGTGTCTTCTACCCTGTAAGTAAAATCTGTGAGGAGAAACACCTGTGGTGAACGTTCTGTGGAAAGAGACTTGGACAACTTGACAATGGCAGTTAGGGAGATAGCACCTAAAGGTAAGTCTGCACTGCCTTTTAAAACCTGCGGCTGTGAATCTCAGAGCCTGGGTCCGTAAAATTTAAGCTTGGGGGCCTTGTGCTAGATTGCAAAAATGTGTAGACGCTCGGGCTTGACCTGGAGCTCAGGGTCTGACACCCAGGAAGGGGCGTGGGTTTCAGAGCCCAGGCTGCAGCCAGAGTCACAATGTCTACGCTGCTGTTTTCATCATCATAGTGCGATCCCAATTCAGTAGACCTTTCCTCTGAGATGCGCTGCCGGGGGTTTTAAAACTCAGTATAGACATACCTTAATATGTCCCCCTATTCACAGATATCGACATTCTCTCATGGGAAGCAAAAAGAGGAAAGAAATGGCCATAATCAATGGAAGTGACTGGAGAGCATCAACCCTGTTCCATATGATCCTGATCCTGCAAAAATACCCCCACACCTGGACCCTGCTTCTTTATAGAGTCCTACTGGAGTCACAGGGACTCAGTGCAAGAGTCCATGTGTGTGTGGACTCTGTTTCACGAATGGAGCCTATGATGATGATGGTTTGGAAGTGGGGGAAGAGAGCTTCTCAGTGGCATTCTTGTACCTGATAAAATCAGCAGAATGTGCTCTCTTCTGTTTTGCTACAGCGTGGCACAGTCATGGGTGGGAGGGGAGGGGCAGCGAGGCAGAGTGGCATAGGTCTAAGCCATCCAAACATTTCAAGGATAAGTGTGTAGGTGGCTGGAGTTGGAGAAAGTGTCCTGTCGCTAGAATCCCTTTGGGAATTACTATGTATTTGTCTGCTCCTCTACTATGAGGCAACAGAGAGAAAGATAGATACCCAGCCAGCATGTACAGCAGACAGCAAAATTTGTACTAGCCGGCTGGGCTGGCACCCACAGATATGGGTAGAGATCCACCTTCCTAGTCGTTCCTCTAGCACTTAGTTGGTTGGAATCTTTCCCAGCTGCTGCTTAGATAAGAAGAAATACTTTATACTGTCTCTCCACACTAGTGCACCTATGCACTGGGGGCAGGATCTGACCCTTTAGGCCCCGATTTAGCAAAGCACTTAATTCAGGTGCTTAAACTGAGGCAAGTTAAGTCCCGATGGAACTATTAGTGTATATCAAGTTTAGCACATGCTTAAGTGTTTTCCTGAATCAGGTTCTTAGTTTCTGTTTGCTATTAGCATTAACAAATAGGTGATTCCAATCATCAAAATCTCCATCCCAACCGTAACTCCAAAATATATGAGGACAAAAACCCACACCTGATGTTTGCACAGTGAAGAAGAGCATAAAGTTCACAGAAGATAAGAACATAAAGGACAATTATTCATATATGAACTTGCTAAAAGTCCTGGGAGCAGTAAAACTAAACTGTTGTTCCCTGTTTTTGTGTCTTTTGCAGTATAATGGCACATCTGACGGACTGTACAGAGTCTTTAATGGGAAAGATGACATAAGCAAAACTGCAATAATTCAATCCTATAAAAACAAAAGGTACCATAAATATTGCTGATAAGAGAAATGTGCATATTTTCTATGCGTGACTCTATACAAGACATTATGGCCTGATTCAGAGCCCATTGTAGTCAATTGAAAGACTCATTTACTTCAATGAATGCTGGATCAGGTCTAGGATCAGCAAAACCATAGTCTCTCTTTTAGCCCACCATGGGTCCGTTATGGCCTTGAATTTCAGGGCGTTATGGATAGTGTAATCTAATGAGTTGCTGCTGTTTTCCCTTGCAGGTGTTTGGATCCCTTTAATCCCCTTCCCTATGCCACTGGTTTCAGAGGATATGATTGAATACAGTTTGGCCAGATAAAAATACCAAAAGAAATTGCCACTGCTTTCTATTCTTGCACCTTTTTCAATGCATTGAACGAGTGACTACTTTATTGTGGAGCCATTAAAGTTAGAAAGTCATTGCAACACCCAGGGCCGGCTCCAGGCACCAGCATTCCAAGCAGGTGCTTGGGGTGGCAATCTGCAAGGGGCGGCAGTCCGTTTGTTTTTGCCGCCATAGCAGCGCGCCGAATTGCCGCCGCGGACAGCGGGGGCAGTCCGTGTGCCATTAGGGCGGCACGTGCGTTTCCACGGGGGCGGCAATTCGGTGGCAGCTTCTATGTTTAGCTGCCCACGGCGGCAATTCGGTGGCTTCTGTCTTCCGGCTGAAGACAGAAGCTGCCACCGAATTGCCGCCGCCGCCGCGGAAACGTGCATGCCGCCTTAACGGCACATGGACTGCCCCCGCTGTCCGCGGCGGCAATTCGGCGTGCTGCTTGGGGCGGCAAAAACAGTAGAGCCGGCCCTGGCAACACCAGACCAGACAGTGATAACCATCCATTACAATATAAAACAAACCTGGTAAAGAAAATTTGGGGTGGGGGCAGATTAATCTGCTGATCCTTGTGAATTGCCTGGTCTGGAAAAGTCAATTGTAACTACACCTCTACCTCGATATAACGCTGTCCTCAGGAGCCAAAAAATCTTACCATGTTATAGGTGAAACCGCGTTATATCGAACTTGCTTTGATCCACCGGAGTGCGCAGCCCTGCCCTCCCGGAGCACTGCTTTACCGTGTTATATCCAAATTTATGTTATATCAGGTTGCGTTACATTGGGGTAGGTGTACTGTGAATTCTGCAGGGCCGCCCGGGGGGGGGGGGGGGGGGCAAGTGGGGCAATTTGCCCCAGGCCCCGGGCCCCACAGGGGCCCCCATGAGAGTTTTTTGGGGGCCCTGGAGCGGGGTCCTTCACTCGCTCCGGGGGCCCCGGAAAACTCTTGCGGGGCCCGGGCACCCGGAGCTTCTTCCGCTCTGGGTCTTCGGCGGCAATTCGGCAGCGCGGGGTCCTTCCGCTCCGGGACCCGTGGCCGAAGTGCTGGGTCTTCAGCGGCAATTCGGCAGCGGCGGCTGAAGACCCCAGGTCCCCTGAATCCTCTGGGCGGCCCAGGAATTCTGTCCACTTCCATACATCTAAATACTGCTCTAATGCACTGTCACAGGAGACATTTCTCAGAAGGTACAGGGATTTTGTATCTAACAGCAATCTTTATTATCCCTTTATCCTCAAAACAATATGATCTGTCAGGCCTTCTCACAGGGAGTTACAAGAAGAACAACCAGTGGAAGGATTGTTCAAGTTGTGTGGAAATTCAGAGATTTTCCATTCCATTTGTTTTCATAGATATTGTTTATATTTTTCATCTAGAAACTTTGTTTTTGGTAGTGAATAATTATGAAGCACATGTTTAAGTCCATATATTCCATCTCACCTGATCTCTGTTTAAGACAAGTCTCTATATGCTATCAAATACCCTGCCAGTGTTAGGAAACAGAGGGATTCAAATGTAAATGTAAATAAAATAAGCATGTAAATAAAAATACTGTTGAAACTTTTGGACTTACACTTCAAAGACTTCCATTTCATTAAATTGGGATTCTTATTTCCATAAGTGGCCATTGAGCCTTTTATGCTTTTCTTTTTAACCAGGAAATCTCATCAGAGTTCTTCATTATGTTTCCCTATTTGCAAAGTTCAAAATGTGCACATTTCAGCTTAGATTACATTATTTCAGATGAAAGGAAACAGCATGCAAAGGAAGAACAAATTCAGAGCCCGCTTCTCCTTGCACTTACATCATGAATAGTTACAGTAAAGTCAGTGGGGCTATAATGGTGTCACTGAGGAGTTTCAGGCCCAAAACCTCGATGAGAAGAGCAAGTGAAGTGATTCACTCTGAAACATTCTGCATCTGAACTGAAAACCAAAACCACAGCCCCCTGCATCAAGGAGGGGACTTCTCTATATTGAAAGCATCCCCGTTCAGTTACATAGGCCCTGCTTCAGCAGTGAGTGATTGCAACTACATAGCAGGCCCTATGTAGCTAATTGGGTAATGAAATAGATTACATTAAACAATACATGGTATGTGGCATGACCAGGAACTGTTTTTGTTTTTCGTTAAAGCACTCTTTCCATCTGGGATGGCCAGTGTGACATGGTCAATGGAACAGGTGAGCCTCTCTCTCTCTCTCTCTCTCTCTCTCTGTTCATAAGAGAATTCCCATCTTAGTGAAAGCACCATGGGCCACAGAAAAGATTCCAGCAATCTTTTCCCTTTTAATTGTGTGCACAGTGTAATGCAGCAGAGATTTCTTTTTGTGTAATATCTGAATACAATCCGGGTCCCAAAATGCTACAAAGAGTTAAGTAATGCACTCATGGAAAAACTATACTAGAGAAAGTATTATACTGCAGATGCTGCAATCTGGTGGCCTGGGCTTGTGGAAGCCATAGAGAAGGCTGTTGCAATAGTAAAAGTGTTATAGACATGGACAGTAGTGGCAAATGGGGGTCTGAGCAAAGAGTGGTGACAGACGATACAGCGTTACATTGGAGGATATGTGTAATGTTTCTCTCTTTGAAGCACTTAGATGAAGGAAGTTCAGATGAAGCCACAAATTCATTTGGTCAAAACAAGTAGCAAGGGTGGACATGGAGGTGTCAAAATGCATGTACAGTTGTGTTACCATTGTCATTGTAAAAGCAATAGCTAAGATTAAAGATAGACCAAGATGACCAAAAGGGAGAAGATAGATAGGAAGGAGCAGAGGGCCAAGAAATCCCGTGGGACTACACGCTCGCAATAATTATATTGTATTATAATACAAGGGGACACAACAAACTTTGAACGGTTTATCTTTCATGTTGTGTGTACCTGAAGTCTCTTCCCAATAGTCTTAAGCCAGAGAGTGTGAAAACAAGCAAGTTTATTTGTACTGTACAGTGCTAGCTAGTATAGAGCATTCTTTTTACAGTAAAGCACACATATGTGATTCAGGTATGATAACACCTTACTAGTGCTTAAGTTTCTTATGAAGGCTGAGTCAGGAAGGATTGATTTTTTATTGCAGTCTGTGCTAGTGATTATTTGTTAAGCAGTATTCTTAGCTTCTGGGACTTTTTTTCATCTCTTTCGTCTTTGACTTGAACCTTTCTCCCATTCTCTGCCTTTATTTTGCTCTTCCTTCCTTGCCATGGTGAAACCAGGCTTGCAGACTGTACACTATATGCATTCTCTGGTAAATGGATTCAGTGGCTCTGGTGAGGTATAAACTGAAGTTAATCAACCCATGCTTGATGAATAAAAAGGATTTTACATATACATTCATAACGGCTGCTCAAGAGAGATTATGACCTTGGAGAATTAAACAGGACCCTAAAATCCTGTCAGCACCTGTGAGAGCAGGTATTGTATCTGAGAGGATATGGATGGAGAATGAAGGAAAGTGTTTTGTAGCCAGAGATGGAGTTGAACCTATTGTGCCTGTTCTAATTCTTTTTCTTTGTCTCTTTTATGGTTGTTAATCAGTCCTCATCCTAGAATGAAATGTAACTGTGGTAACAGGTTTAAAGAGGAAGGCTTGTTTGCATTAAACTGTCAAAGGACTCTATATTTGTCTTTTAAATTCCCAGTGCCCTAGCAAAAGAACAGAAGATTTTTAATAGTAAAATTAGCAGCCCCCAGAGATGACTACTAGTCACTGTGTGATTCCCACTCAGTGTTTATTGGATATTCAGTTTGTTGTCACAATAAGCACTAGCTTCAGCTAGGCCAACTACAAATCAGAGTTCTGTATGGCAAGAATTCCTCCTGCTCTTGTGGACTTTCATATCACGGAGTGGAGCTGTTTTCCCTTACTAGATAAAATGAAGTGTTTAGATAACTAAATTAAACACCATAGGCAACATTCACATCCAAGGATTTGAAAGTGAGTCAGGTTTTGCCGACCCATTTCCTAGGCTGTCAGGATTTAGGAATAGCACACAGACATGTGCTGGAGGACAGGGTCATAATTCAAAATGATCTGGACAAATTGGAGAAATGGTCTGAGGTAAACAGGATGAAGTTTAACAAAGACAAATGCAAAGTGCTCCACTTAGGAAGGAACAATCAGTTTCACACATACAGAACGGGAAGGGACTGTCTAGGAAGGAGTACAGTAGAAAGGGATCTAGGGGTTATAGTGGACCACAAGCTAAATATGAGTC
This sequence comes from Emys orbicularis, assembly GCF_028017835.1. Taxonomy (NCBI): domain Eukaryota; kingdom Metazoa; phylum Chordata; order Testudines; family Emydidae; genus Emys; species Emys orbicularis. The sequence goes on along the minus strand of NC_088683.1, from coordinate 24,811,346 downwards.
AACAGTGTGATGCTGTTGCAAAAAAAGCAAACATGATTCTGGGATGTATTAACAGGTGTGTTGTGAGCAAGACACGAGAAGTCATTCTTCCGCTCTACTCTGCGCTGGTTAGGCCTCAACTGGAGTATTGTGTCCAGTTCTGGGCAGCGCATTTCAAGAAAGATGTGGAGAAATTGGAAAGGGTCCAGAGAAGAGCAACAAGAATGTTTAAAGGTCTTGAGAACATGACCTATGAAGGAAGGCTGAAAGAATTGGGTTTGTTTAGTTTGGAAAAGAGAAGACTGAGAGGGGAAATGATAGCAGTTTTCAGGTATCTAAAAGGGTGTCATAAGGAGGAGGGACAAAACTTTGTTCACCTTAGCCTCTAAGGATAGAACAAGAAGCAATTGGCTTAAACTGCAGCAAGGTAGGTTTAGGTTGGACATTAGGAAAAAGTTCCTAACTGTCAGGGTGGTTAAACACTGGAATAAATTGCCTAGAGAGGTTGTGGAATCTCCATCTCTGGAGATATTTAAGAGTAGGTTAGATAAATGTCTATCAGGGATGGTCTAGACAGTAATTGGTCCTGCCATGAGGGCAGGGGACTGGACTCGATGACCTCTCGAGGTCCCTTCCAGGCCTAGAATCTATGAATCTGTGTGGTTGGATGGAATCTAGGCTTGTATGAGAAAAGCCCCTGCTGCTAACAGAGATCGAGTGATGGTCTGTAAGAGAGTCTCCTTGCTCCTGTCATCTAGGCTGAGGATGCAAAGATACCAGAGAAACATTTATAACTCTGTGATGGGTGCTGTATAAAACCTAAATAGAAGCTGTTACAGGATCCAGAGAATGAACTGGTTAGAGGTTTGTTACAGCATCCTGCTGGGCAGGAGCCATCAGTGGCATGGTGGAGGTGATATTAAGTCAATATGTAGTTAGAAACACAAGTTCGAAAGCCTAAGGATATGATGTTTATAAGCGCCAAGCATCCATAATTCTAGTCAACAGGATGTTCATCTCTGAAAATCAGTTCTCAAACCTAGCCACAAAAATCCTGGAGCTGACTCTACTAGGCAGCAGGGAGTCAGAATCAATACTTTTTTGTGCCCCGTATCTTCTAAGGCACATGCCCTCATATGTGTTAAAGATATTGCCTGCTCACCACAGACTTTATATGCCAAATTTAAGATTAAAGGACTTATTAGGGACTTCAGAGGGGGTTCCAAAATTAGGCTTATAATAGAAAACAAGACTTGGCCAATGCCTTGCATAAATCTTTGTGTGCACAAGCACTAGATTTGTCTTTCTTTGTCAGAAATGTATGGAAAAGACCATAGCTGAATGTGGCATTATCAATGATCTCATGTCATAAAAGTGGAATTACATTCAAGCTATTATTTTATTTCATCCATAGATGGTGCATCATTTCCTCCTTTTGTAAAGAAGGACCGGATTCTGCGCTTCTTTTCCTCCGATATTTGCAGGTAGGACACTTGGAGACATCCATATTGTGCACATATTCCTATGTGTGCTCACCAAAAATCATGTTCTTTGAAAAACTATTTAAGACAGCTGCTGAAACTGCTCTGCTTGGTCTTGGGTCATTGAAGCAACTCAATAAACACACCTTTGGTTTTAACCATGTGAATCTGCTGTGTTCATGATTGGCTACTTAAAGTCTGATTCTGTCACCCTTAGTTGTACTGAGTAGTGAGTAGTTGCAATGCCTCTGAGTCTCTGACCCTTTGCACTGGTGTAATTCAGGATCATAGAATTACAATGGTAGATGTGAGAGGAGACTCAGGTCCATTGAGTTCAAAGGGACTATTCACACAAGTAGTACTCAGTATTAGGGTTGCAGAACTTGGCCTATAGGGTGCATTTACACGACAAGCAGCAGCCATGGCAGTGAGTCTCAGAGCCTGGGTCTACAGACTTGGGCTTGCGCTACAGTGCTAAAAATAGCAGCATAGATACTTAGGCTCAGGCTGGAGCTCAGGCTCAGAAACCCACCACCCTCGGTGTCAGAGCCCAAGCTCCAGCTCAAAAGGTCTACACAGCTATTTTTAGCATCATAGCATGAGTCCTGTGAGCCCGTCTACAGACCCAAGCTCTGAGACTCACTGCCATTGGTTGCTGCTTGCTGTGTAGTCATACCCTAAGGGTATGTCTTCATTACCGGCCGGATCGGTGGGCAGTGATCGATCCAGCAGGGATTGATTTATCGTGTTTAGTCTAGACATGATAAATCGACCCCCCCGAGCGCTCTCCCATCGACTCCTGTACTCCAGCTCGGCGAGAGGTGCAGGCAGAGTCGACGGGGGAGCAGCAGCAGTCGACTCACCGCGATGAAGACACCACGGTAAGTCGATCTATGTCCGTTGACTTCACCTACGTTATTCACATAGCTGAAGTTGCGTAACTTAGATCGATCCTCCCCCAGTGTAGACCAGTGCTAAGAATATAATTCACCCATGTGCATAGGGCTAGCACGAGGTATTTAAACATTATTTTGAGGGCTTATGTGGAGCTTAACTGATGCACAGGTCATCTGTACAGGTGTGTATTTCACCATTCATAGCTAAATACACCAAACTGCTTTCTCTCAGAATATGATATATATTACCCCAAATAAATAAATAATTAATAAAAAAATAATAAATCTCCTTGCATTTTTTCTTTTCAGTCTGTCTTTTCTGCTTTGCCATACAATGTCCCTGAATACTCCAGTGGGATAGTTACAAACACTGCTCAATAGATTTCAAGGAAACAGAAGTTTAATTCTTCCAGGTGACACATTTGCAGGCTCAACTTTGATTTTCAGTGCCGGGAATGAGCTTTTTCTTCTTTAAAATGCATCATTTATTTTAAAAGTTGCATTAAAAAGGATCAAGGTTTATAAATCAACTTCTTATCATGGAGCAGCTTGGACCCCAAAACTGAAATCTGCCAATCACAGCATGTACCTGGTGAAGAAGAGAGAAACTGTTTCTTCATTCAGGCTGTTGGACGCAGACAGACCTTGTCTGGTTCTTTGGTTCTCAGATCAAGTAATCATAGTTGCTTCTTTCTAGTAGTACCACACAGGGTCTCCCTAAATTCTGACCTAGTCTCAACAGTCAGGGAAGGCAATACTTGCCATAATATAGGACACGGCAACACTCAAAACAGTGCTTTCTTCTAACGGCTTGTCTACACTAGAATGTTTTGCCACTTTAACTACATCAGTAACACCTTCCCCCACCCCCAAGTATGGATGCAGCTATATCAGTATAAAAGGGTTTATACCAGTATATCTTATTCCAGTTTGCCAAGTGAAATAAGTTATATGAGTATAAGGCACCTTTATACTGTAGATCTATGTCCACACTAGGGCTTATACTGGTATCACTATATCATTAAAAGAAAATCACACCTCTGACATAAGCAACAGAGGGTCCTGTGGCACCTTTAAGACTAACAGAAGTATTGGGAGCATAAGCTTTCGTGGGTAAGAACCTCACTTCTTCAGATGCAAGTAATGGAAATTTCCAGAGGCAGGTATAAATCAGTATGGAGATAACGAGGTTAGTTCAATCAGGGAGGGTGAGGTGCTCTGCTAGCAGTTGAGGTGTGAACACCAAGGGAGGAGAAACTGCTTCTGTAGTAGGATAGACATTCACAGTCTTTGTTTAATCCTGATCTGATGGTGTCAAATTTGCAAATGAACTGGAGCTCAGCAGTTTCTCTTTGGAGTCTGGTCCTGAAGTTTTTTTGCTGTAAGATGGCTACCTTTACATCTGCTATTGTGTGGCCAGGGAGGTTGAAGTGTTCTCCTACAGGTTTTTGTATATTGCCATTCCTGATATCTGACTTGTGTCCATTTATCCTCTTGCGTAGTGACTGTCCAGTTTGGCCAATGTACATAGCAGAGGGGCATTGCTGGCACATGATGGCATATATAACATTGGTGGACGTGCAGGTGAATGAGCCGGTGATGTTGTAGCTGATCTGGTTAGGTCCTGTGATGGTGTTGCTGGTGTAGATATGTGGGCAGAGTTGGCATCGAGGTTTGTTGCATGGGTTGGTTCCTGAGTTGGAGTTGTTATGGTGCGGTGCGTGGTTGCTGGTGAGAATATGCTTAAGGTTGGCGGGTTGTCTGTGGGCGAGGACTGGCCTGCCTCCCAAGGTCTGTGAAAGTGAGGCTATCCAGCCTCCAGCTGGCTATCCAGCCTCCTTTTGAAAGCCTCCAGTGAAGGAGGTTCCATGACTTCCCTCGGCAGTTTGTCGCATTGTCCTATTGTTCTTAGAGTTAGGAAGTTTTTCTTGAGATTTATAAAGTCACCACAGGCGCAGTTTCTCCTCCCTTGGTGTTCACACCTCAACTGCTAGCAGAGCACCTCACCCTCCCTGATTGAACTAACCTCGTTATCTCCATACTGATTTATACCTGCCTCTGGAAATTTCCATTACTTGCATCTGAAGAAGTGAGGTTCTTACCCACGAAAGCTTATGCTCCCAATACTTCTGTTAGTCTTAAAGGTGCCACAGGACCCTCTGTTGGTTTTTACAGATTCAGACTAACACGGCTACCCCTCTGATACTTGACCTCTGACATAGTAATACCATTAAAACTTTTCTAGTATATCGCCGGGCAGAAACCACTCTGAAAGACTTAAAACATTCCATCACCACAGGCACTGTAGATCTGTGCCTGGGAAGGAGTTGTTTATACATTTACTCTTAACTGTATATTTTTGTCTATGTTTCTGTATTTTATATAATAGAATCATAGAACCATAGGGTTAGAAGAGACTGCAAAGGTCATCTAGTCTAATACCCTGCCAAGAGGCAGGATATGTTGTATCTAAACCATCCAAGACAGCTGGCTATCCAGCCTCCTTTTGAAAACCTCCAGTGAAGGAGGTTCCATGACTTCCCTTGGCAGTTTGTCACATTGTCCTATTGTTCTTAGAGTTAAGAAGTTTTTCTTGAGATTTATAAAGTCACCACTGCCTGTGTCTCTTTTCTGCAAATGTCATGTACTCTTGTTCATTGTCTGGGCAGTTCCACAAACTGCTAATCCAGGGCTAAGGGAGCCTGGAATCATCTGAGCAGCTGCCAAGGGCACTTTATCATTTAAAAAACGAGAAATGTAGGGCGTCTCTATAATGCATCAGACATGAATGTGTATTAGCAACCAAAACACCTGTAAATACAATATAAACTAGAGACAAATGAAACATTTCTCTTTTATATTCAGATCTATCTATGGCATATTTGACAGTGAGCAGATTGTGAAGGAAATCCCCCTGTATCGTTTTTCAGTTCCTCGTGCAGCATTTGCATCTCCTCTTGAAACTCCAGAAAATAAATGCTTCTGCACAGAAACTGTTCTGTCAAAGAATTGCACAGCATCTGGAGCCCTGGACATTAGCGCCTGCAAAGAAGGTAGAGTAGTAAAATGTCACTAATCCAAACAAGCCATTTGGTCTGGGGGAAAGGATGGTTTTGTGGTTAAGGTACTAGACTGTGACTCAAGAGACTTGGATTCAATTCCTGACTGTGCCACAGATTTCCTGTGTGACCCTGGGCACATAATTTAATGTCTCTGAAACATCGATTCCTTAAACAGAGATTTGAATACTTCTTTACCTTCATGAGATGTTGTGAAGATAAATTTATGAATGCTTCAGAGATGCTCAGAGACTGTGGTGATGGGGCTATATATCTAGCTTTGATGGTAAAAATATGAGAGATGCATAAGGAAGAGAAAAAGAGATGGAACTTTTAATACCATTTACACATTCAGGGCTAAATTATCCCTTGTCTCTGTGGGGGGAAGAATAAAAGGAGCTTCATCCACTGCATAAAAGCTTTGGATACTCACAGTTCCTGTGTTCATGAGATCTCATATACATGGTGTGATAACGATATGTGCATATATAGGATGAGAGCAGCAGCTGTTTAACTCAATGTAGTTCCAGTGGAGTAAACTTACAGCTGGGAATTTGGCCCATATGCTGTAATTTTAATAGCAATTAATTTTACTCATGCAAATTATCTACATACCAATAGGATTGTAGACCCTATAGAATCCCTCTCTGCTTTAGGTTTAGCAAATCTTCATAATGAATGTGTATATTTGTGTGCATATCATAGATATTTATTTATGTATAAATCAATAAAATGTCCTCAGGTGAGGTACTTCAATAAGAGAAACCACACTAAGACTTGACTTTCCAATTTTGCTTGTCTTTTTATAATAGGAAAACCAGTGTATATTACACTTCCCCATTTTCTATATGCAAGTGAAGATGTGTCCGAGAATATTGAAGGATTGAGTGCAAATAAGGATGAACACGAGACCTTTTTAGATGTAGAGCCTGTAAGCCAACATTTATAGTATTTATTTCTTGATAACCATGCACAGTATTGCTTTGCAGTGTAGTTATAATACTGATTCATTTCAGATATGATCGGAGGAGCCCATATTTTGGTGTTTGGGTTTTGCAGAACCCCATCAAATCTTATTCTGACCTCCAAAGTTTGGTAGCTCACATAAAAGTGTTAATTTTGACTCATCCCTATAGTTGACAGATTGGGGTCAGTATGGGTTGGCAAAATCTCAGTCAGGTTTTGGTTTTTACAAAACTATGCAGAGAGTCCATTTTCTACGGATCATCAACATTCGGAGAGAATTGGTTCAAAGAGTCTGTTTTTGCACACTCTCATTGAAAAAGGGATACTTGAAGACGCTATAGGAATAAATTAAGTTACACAGATCATGCTTTTTAAACACTTGCTACTTGTCATTCTAAATTGCCAAATGGTCTTTCTTCCAGCACAAAATACAAACATTCCTCCACAATACTGTTCAACTTCTCAATCTATATGAAACCAACTCAATTGTAAATCATAAACACATATGTAGAGCAGCCTAGGATCAGATGACCTTTTTAGGCAAACATATGCCATATGTAACACCACATCGTATGACAGTTTGGTGACCACAATCTTTGCTACAAATTATTGTGTCAAATACGATCATTGTCTTGTTCTGTGATCACTATTCTATGTATGTATAATGTACAGTGATGAAAGTGGCATCCATGTGGTCTTATAGTTATATGCCATACATTTGAGAATTTCATCCATGGTGGGTGAAAAATCTGTTGGGGCCACATTTTCAACTGATGTAAATCAGTGTAACTCCATTGAAGTCAATGAGATTATTCTACTTTACACCAGCTAAGGATCTGGCCCAAGATTGTGTTTAAGCCAAAGTTGTTCTATTCCTCTCTAAGTTATCCCCTACAGAGCTCATCTATTTTTGCTGTGTTTTAAACATGTTTTGATTTTGTTGGTTTCATTAAGTAGTAAGTCTCATCTAAATTACAGTCACAGTTTAATTAAGTTGACCAAGTAATTGCAGTACAGCCTGTTCTGACCATAACAATGAAGCCTCCCGTTTATCTGATTCCAGAGTGCATTTGATTGCCACACTTTGCAACTGTGATAAATTCCTAAATAAACATTTTTGTTGAACCTCTGATTTTAATCAGCTTCAATTTTCCCTCCACTTAGGTCCTAGTCCCGCAAAGCATGTGCTTAACTTTAAGCATGTGGAGCAGTCCCATTGAATTATTTCAATCCAGCTATTCACATGCTTCAAATTAAACACTTTTTATACTGGATTGGAGCCTGGCTGAATCATTCAAAAAACAAGTTAAAGTGGGGGAAAACTGAACAGGTGATACCGACCTGTTTAACCTTTAAGATGAAGATTAAGATTAACCTATGTGTCTGAGAAAGTAGTTGTGAGTCTCAGTCATCTTCCTAAGGTACAGATGGCCACAAAAACGATCTCTGCAATTGGTATTAATTAGAGGTGGTCCAAAAATGGAAATTCCACCCCATGGAAAATCTGAGACTTCAAAATTTGGTTTGTTCTGAATCAGGATGGAAAGTTGAAATCTTGGAATTTTTCACAAAACAAAATATCTAGAAATATTTGGTTTTGACCTTATAAATTATAACATAATGTAATATAACAAACATTAAAATGCTGAAGTCTAAATGAAATATTTAGACTAGAGCTGGTTGGGAATTTTCTGACAAAATGGTTTTTTTTGGTTGGGACTGAAACTTTTCATGGCAATGTATCCATTTCTCAGGTTCAGGATGGGATTTCTGGGGAGCAAGTGTGAGACAAGAGTAGTCAATAGCATGATGGTCAGTGCACTCCCCTAGGATGTGGGAGACCCAGCTTTAAGTCCTTTATACAAATCAGAGACGTGAACTTGGGTCTCCCACATCCATGGTGAGTGACCTGACTACAGGTCTATGGGCTACCCTGGGGGCAAAGAGCCTCTCTCTCTCTCTCTTGTTTGTTTGTTTGTTTTTTGTTTTTGGTGACAAAATTTGAGTGGTCTCATTTTCGTTTTGATGCGGAATGAGAGAAATTTAGAAAACTTCAATTTTCACGAAATGGAATTCTTGTTTTCTGGCCAGCCCTAGTTTTCACCTTATCGGAATGAAACATTTTGTCTTTATCGAAACAAAACATTTCAATTATTTCCTGCCAAAAATGTTGATGAAATTCCTGCAAAGTATTTTGAATTAATCAAATCAGCATTTTCTGATGGAAAATGGCTCTAATATTAATTTGCAACCTTGCTAGTCGTCTCAATAAAGACACAAGAACAGATTGGGCATGAAGAATGAAATGACCCTTGACCCCTCAAAGTAATCCCAATGGTAAACAAGTTAATGAACAGTGTTAATTCAAATTTCTCTGATGTACCTATTCCAGACTTAAGCTTGTAGTGGCCACCATCACAAGCATTAATATCATTGTGGTTGCTTTATTTGTTTTGTTTTATTTTGTGTTTTCTCCTTTTCTACCTTTCTGGCTTTAGACCACTGGGTTTACATTACGATTTGCAAAAAAGCTGCAAATAAACTTACTGGTGAAGCCTGCACCAAAGATCGAGTAAGTGTTTTCTCTGTCTCTTGTTTCTAAAATACAGGTACAATATTTTGTTTGTTAGCCCTTTTGCAATTAGGGTGACTGGCTCTACAAAAATGCTTGGTAGAGTTTCAATAAATATAACCTAAATATTAAGTATACATTTCATAATGACAGTATTATGATAGTGTGTCTCAGTTCTGCAGTATGGCAGCTATGTATTTATATTCCTAAACCAACCCATTGAAGATTCCCAGCATTGGGTAGTAAAGGAATGAAGTAGTTCCTATACAGTTCACATCTCAGCAGTTGGCACAGGATACATGGCGAGGGTATCCTTACACCCTAGTGATCTCTGAGTGCTAGAATGTCCCTTGGGAATTGGGGGGGAATAGGGGGAGACAATGAGTAGTTGAGGACCTGGGCCACTATATTACTATTAATGAAAGCAGCAGTTAATACGTAATCTCAGTGGTCCCTGAGACTTCTGAAGAAGATTCACTTGGTGATTTCCGCTCCCTCCCGGGCTCTGAACTTAATCATTGATCAAGCCCAACAGTGAATATGATTTACTTTTATAATTATCATTTAATTATGTTACTGGAGACTTATGGGTCTGTCCTGCAGGATGATACATACTTTGGCCCTGATCCTGCAAAAGCACTTAAACATGTATGTGCAAATCTTTCAGCATGTGAATAGTCCCATTGATTTCAGTAAGGTTACTCAGGTACTTAAAGTTAATCACATGCTTAAGTGTTTTGCTGGATTAAGGCCTGAGTGCTCTGCAACTTGTAAGATCAAGTCCCTAATTCTTTTCCTACACTTCAGTATTTGCTATCACCCAAAAGGGAGCTTTTTGAAATAAAATATTAGAACACTTTCTAACAAGCTTGTAAATCCATTGCAATCAGAAATAAATGTAAATATAAAAGGTGTGAAATTTTGTAAATAAAATCTTAAATATTTTCCAATTTGTGAAATTTAAAAATGCCAAAAATTTCAACCTGCTCTGTAGCTCATAAAAAGCCCAAATATTTGTGAATATCATGAAATGTTCCATTTTTAATTGAAACAATTTGCTGATATTTATTTATTTTTAAATGTCCTTCAGCTCCAACATTTGCAAGGAGAAGTCAAATTTCAGATTTCTTGGGAATGTCTGGCATGCACTAGGGGCCTGATTCAATGCCCATTGAGGTCAATGGAAAGACTCTCATTGGCTACAGTGGGCATTGTATCAGGACTTAGAGTCATGTTATGAATCTACAAACAATAAATGGGATGAGAAGCAAAAGCAGAATTATATAGTATATGGAGATTGTAAATAATATGATCATTCCAAAACTAGTGCCAATGAAAAAGATAACCGATACCGTACTGTGAGACGGTTGATGCAGCACGTTACACAGGAAACACACAGTGTGTTTTCTTCATTGTTTTAGTTAACTTTAAAACAAAAGTCATTCTGACCGAAAACTGTATTGAAAAAAATATATGAATGCACTAGTCTTGGAATGATCCCATTATTGTGCATGCATATATATAAATATTTGGGCGAGGTGATGGTGATGGCTTTCCTGTCAGACAAAAATGTTTGATGCTTCAAAATGTTTTCTTATCTCAAAATATGATGAAAAACTGAAATCTCAAACATTTTTGCAAAACAAAAATCCAAAACATTTTTTCATTTGGGTCAACCAAAATGGTTTGCTTCAATAAATTTGAAAAATTTCATTTCAGTGTCACCCTTTTTTTCCTTTTTCTTTACCTTTATTTTAAATTTAATAAAATTTAGAAATAAGAAGTTATTTGAAATCGCAAAATGGAAACTTTCTGGTTCCATATTGTCAAAATAGGATGTTTTGATAATCTCAGTATTTTTTTTACCAATTTTTTTTTGAGTTAGTGGTTTTGTTGAATTTGTCACTGTTTAACAAATAATTTCACTTTCAACAAATATGTATTTTTTGACAAAAATGATTTGTTGAAAAGTTCCCAATCAGTGCTAATAAATACACACACGCTTACATATATGTACTTAATATTTTGAAATTGGTTTCATTTCATTTCAGATTATTGGTTCCATTCATGGTCCCTATTTTAAGTATAAAGTATATTTTTCAAGCTAGTAGACTCTTTCAAAATGGAAGAAACCTTTTAAATCTATCCACTGTATGTACACATGCATATTATCGTAATTATTATTTATATGTAGTAGCACCTACAGGCTTCAATCAGGGATCAAAACCTTATTGCACCTTAGGTACTATACATGCATTTAATTTAGAATACAATCAAAGAGCCACCTCCGACTCCACAAGAGATTTTAATCTAACTATATGATGAAAGGCAACAGACAGATTTGAAAAACAGGTTTGGGAAGGGCAAGGTAGAAGAGAAACAATTATGTAATAAACATATAGATGATCATACATAAATTATCTATCTATCTATCTATCTATCTATCTATCTATCTATCTATCTATCTATCTATCTATCTATCTACTTTCTCATACCCAGAGTACTAGATGAAGGATGGTATGCATAACGGCTGTAGTCATAGGTGCCCACTCCGTGGGTGCTCCGGGGCTGAAGCACCCACAGAAAAAAAATAGTGGGAGTTCAGCGTCCACTAGCCGCAGCTGTTTAGTGGCTTGGGGAGAGGATTGGGGAAGGGCAGAGACCAGCAAGTGGCAGGTGGGTGGGGCTTCAGGGAGTGGGAGGAGTGGGGCAGGAGGCGGCGGAGTGAAGGCAGAGTCTTGGGGGAAGAGTTGGAGTAGGGGTGGGCCTTGGGGCGGAGTGGGGGTGTAGCACCCCCGGGGGAATAGTAAAAGTTGGTGCCTACGGCTGAAGTTACTTATATACTTTCTACAGAGCAATGCGCTAGTTTGAATTTACTGGAGGTTTGCCACCCGAACACATACAAATCATACTTCCTGTCAATTTCAGCAAAGAGGTAGAGTACGGGGTATGAGAAATTGATAGATGGAAATTGTGAATATGCAATGTGCAGATAATGTGTTGTGGTTGTTTCAATTTTTTATTTCAATATTTGTTGCAGTACTTTATCAAAACTTACAAAATCCTATATCTTTCCTGTTCTTTGGCTGAACGAGGTTAGTGTGTTTTCAGTCTATTAAATCATTCTAATTATTTCATCTTTATTAGAAATAATCTGGGAGATTTACCAAAAAATAGTCCAAAATTTTCAGTCTTGTTTGCTTGAAATTAGGCACCTATAGCTAGAGCCACAAAAGCAGTTAGACACCTAACGTCCACCTTAGGTGCCTAAATCCAACAGGAGGGGTCACTGAGATCCTGAAAACCCCCACTCAGCTGCTTCCGAACACTGTAAGCACCTAAAGTCCTTAGCTGCCTAAGTTTCTTCCAGTGAGCATGAGCACAGCTACCTCAGTCTAGGGCCTCAGGCTCTTACCCCATACCTGAGCCTCAGCAGCTTCATCAAACTAGATGTTAACCAACCTGTCTCACCAGTGGGGCCCAATCCAGCAGGCATTTTGAGCGCAAGCCTCCAGCCTCACAAAACAGCTGGAGGAGGTGATGGAGGTTGTGGTTAAGGCATTCTCCTGAGATGGGGAGACCATTCTCCCCAAATCCCTTCTCCACATCAGGCAGAGAGAAGACTTGAACCCAAGTCTCCCACATCCTTGATGAGCGCTCTGATCCCTGGGCTAAAACTTGTTTGCAAGTCAAAAGTTAGGCTTATGCACTTTACTCCAGGAGAGGGCACACAGCTGAGAATCCCAGTCGGTGACAGGCTCCTCCCTCTCCCCTAGATTTAGGTGCCTAAGACCCATAGGGGGAGGGGCTTAAGAGCCACTCCTCTCCTTGGTATTTCCCTGCTCAGCAAGCTGACTTTTGCAGATCCCATTCTTAGGTGTGTATCCCTCCATAGGCACTGTGTAGGGAGCCTCGGCACCTAACTCAGGGCTGTGGATTCCACTGGGTGGCAGGGCAACAGTTAGGCATTGCAATGCTGAACATTGCAAGGCCCAAGTCCCTTTGTGGATACAGCCCTTAGATCCATGTATATGATAACATTATATGCAATCACATTGTCTATAACATGTGTATGTTCCATGAGAAAGGACTTGCATACTTCAGCTGTAAATGCTCTTGCACTGTTTCAGACGGCGATTATTGATGATGAGAAAGCAGCAATGTTCAGATCAAAAGTGATCTCTCCAATCAAGCTGCTGCACTTGCTGCAGGTGGTGCTGATCATAGTCGGCAGCATGATGTTCCTTGTGTTCATAGTCTCATATTTCATATGCAGATCGAATAAATTAAGTAAGTAGATCTCTGGTGCTGCTTGCGCAGCCCGCCATAGGAGCTTTACTAGAGTAATGACTTCAGCCTAGGATTGCCAATTGTGTTTGGATGGAGGTTTCATCACATGACATAATCTTTAATGAAAGTTAATCTTTAATTCCTGGAGACTCCAGGACAACCCTACAGGATTGGCAGCCCTACGGTTCCAGCCCCAAGAATTATTCTAAATTCCAATCAACCTCAACACTTATCCTTTCAGTCTCGAGTTCTGGTTTTTCCTTTTGTAAAGGTCCAGCATTTTTCAGTTGACATTTACAAATTCTGTTCCTAGCCCTATTCAACCAAGGTGCTATTGACAGATTGAAATTCATGCATGATAAGACTTTGGGAATTGGGTGACTCCAAGAGTGATGTCTTGTTTTCAATGAGTCAATGGGGCTTCTGTGATCTGAAAAAAAAAACATATGTGTTGTCCAGAGCTATTCCACAGATCAGAATGGCCTCCTTGGCTGCTCCACTGACCATCTATCTGGTAGAATGTCAGGTGAAGCCACATAGTTACAGTTCCACATGATCTCCTAGTAGCAAGTCCCTGCTGGAACCCCCAAACTTCCAGTGCACTGCAGCGTGCACTGTAAGCAGAGTGATCAGGATGCATGGATCTCCTCCATAGGGTTCCCAATTCTCCCTGATCACCATTCTGCATCAGAACCACACCAGTTTCTCTGGGTCTTGGCCCTCTGTAGCCACGGAGAATAGGACTGGACGTGGTCCTATAATGCAGAAAGAGGTACAGCAGAGTAATCGAAATAATCACAGTGGATTTGTTATAAGAGTTTAGATGGGGATTTTTGGGTGATTTGAAGGAAATGAGGGAGTGTATAACATCAACTTCTATCAATAATATCAGAGTACAAATATCATATCACAGTACAGAGCAGTGGATCCCATAATATAAAAAGGAGGTTTTCAGTTCCCCACAATACACTTTTCTCTCAGGTCAAATGGGTTAGGCATTTTGTAGGAAGAGTGTATACCACATGATTAATTAACTTTTGACTTTTTCCATTATAGGTAACAAAAGAGATTACATGTAGGCAATAGTTACTTCAAATTTCAAACAAGGAGTTTGTAAAATTCAGTGTCAAAAGAATCTGGTCTTATGATGTCGTATATACACATAAACAGGCTATGGAATGAATGTGCCTTTCCTTTCTGTGAAGAACGTACAGAATCCAGCTTCTCAACCAGCAACGCCTGATGTTTCAAAAAGCCCATTTTTACAACCTCATTGAAGAGGCCACAACAATATCATATTCTGAAACCACTATCATGGTACAAACCTCTAATACAAATAGCATATTAGTAGGTGAAAACTGAAATCCAGTTTGGAATCCAATCCACTTTCTGCCATTTATAGAACTTGCTAGTTCGCTTCTCTTGGGACTGTGAGAATAGGAGTAAAAGCCAGTTGCTGATGTTCTGGTTCTAAGTATGTGGGATGGTGACCTCATCAAGCTCATGCAGTGCCCTAGAAGTTATTTTTCCCCATTCCTTCAAGCAATGGAAGTTGCTGCAGTAGAACTGCTCTCCTGTCTTCAGAGATGTGAATTTTAATGACTATAAAGTTTATTATGTAAAGTGGTTAACCATAATATCTGAATGTCAATAAAGGGTTTCTGAAAAGCTTTATTTTTAACTATGCATGTACAGACATGAACAAAATACATGCATGAATGCTAACAGTGGCTGATCCGTAGCCACAAATGGCTTCCTTTCTAAACATTTGTGCAGCAGTCCCATCCCTGTCCTTGGTCCGCTGTGCTCTCCTTCACTCTTTTCACCTTAACTGCTGCTTCTCTTTCTGGCACTTCCTTGGCCAATAGCTTGGCCCCTACCAAATTCATGGCTGTGAAAAATCACCCTATACTATACAGATTTCACGGGGGAGACCAGCGTTTCTCAAACAGGGGGTTCCAACCCAAAAGGGGGTTGCGGGGTGGGCAGGGGTCGCAAGGTTATTGTAGGGAGTTTGTGGTATTGCCACCCTTACTTCTGTGCTGCCTTCAGAGTTGGGTGGCCGGAGAGTGGTGGCTGCTAGCTGGGCACCCAGCTCTGAAGGCAGTGCCGCCGCCAGCAGCAGCACAGAAGTAAGGGTGGCAATACCACGACCCTCCTACAATAACCTTGCAACCCCACTGCAACCCCTTTTTGGGACAAGACCCCTACAGTTTCAACAAGGTGAAATTTCAGATTTAAATATCTAAAATCAAGAAATTTATTATTTTTTAAATCCTATGACTGGGAAATTGACCAGAATGGACCATGAATTTGGTAGGGCCCTACCGATAGCATTTCCCCCTACAAAATAAATTCTACTTCTCTCAGTCCCTTCTGTCAAGTGCTGCTTTCATGTCCTCTACCACCAGCTTAATACTTAGGGGATAAAGGGACTCTTGCTTCTTCTCAAATTTCCCCAAAACAAGAGCAGCAGATTCCAGGCCTGCTTCATATCCCCCACAGGCAGGAGCGGATTCTAGAGAAGACTGGCAGACCCGCTAGCATCACCGTGACCCATTGGCTTTGGTAGAGTATCAGGCAGTCCCACTCTCCAGATGTAGAAAGGAAGGAGGAAAGGAAGGAGGTGTCCACAAGCCCATTCCCTTTCAGGCTACGTGTTACAGCTGTACATGCACTAACTGCTGTTTAACAGGAAAATTCAACCTGGGTGCTGATCCTGTAGTCACTGAAGTCAAGGCAGGCTGTTGGATTGTCTTCAGTGGATGTGGATCAGGTGTCTGGCGAGCTCCCTACAACTCACTGTGACATCAACAGGTCAAATCCTGAGAGGCACTGAGCACTTGGAACTCTCATTCCCTCACTGGATTTAATGAGAGCTGCGTGAGTGCTCAGTACTTCTCAGGACTTGGTTGATTTGTGCTCTAAGGTGAACTGCAAAGGAAAAATAAATACTGAGGACATATTCACAGAAATAAGCCTAAAATGTTTAACAGCATGGCCTGGCATGCTGAAACATTGCTCACAACTGGTGGTGGGAAGGGAAAGAAATTGATTGAAATGCTATTCTATGTTTACAGAACATTGTGCTTGGATTAAAACATTTAGCTCCCACTGAAGTCAGCGAAAACTGACCAGGTACATTGAAGGGTACAGTCTGACCCTTTGTACCATGACCCTTTGTAACAGGTGTGCAATAAGCTGTCAATTCTAACTTTACTTTAGCATTTGTCCAAAACTGCAGTAAGAGCTGTAAACATACAATACTATTCTTCTTTCCTTTGAGTTTAGCATATGTTGATATTGATATATAATATATTAAACACTTGGAGATATTTTTTTTTCAGTATCCCAGAGTCAGAGCCATGTGGCTTGATAAAAACAAGCCCACTTATGAAATACCGAGAAAAGCACTCAGTGTGCATTGGTAACTACAATAAACATTATAACCACAAGGAATTAGAGCTGGTGGAATTATTAACTTCTAATGGTGGGCCAGATCCTCAGATGGTGTAAACTGACGTAGGTCCATTGAAGTCAAGAGAGGCAAATGGCTTTACAGCAAAGGAGGCTCTGTCCCAGTGATTCTTGAACAATTTAGCTCTGTTCCTCTTTGCTAAACATTTGCATCCTGATCCTGATTTCTGGTAACATATTGCTATGTGTAAGTTCTTCCTGAATAGGTTTTGTAAGCAAACTGCAGCCCATGTGTTTCTCATAAGCTGTTTACGCTGAGTCTGTTCTCCACTGCTTTGTACCTTGTGTACTCATTTAACTCTGGGCGAAATTATTGTTGGAAAGAGGCTGCCCTGCCAGATCTTGAGCTATGGCCAGGGAGCGTTTCCAGATGCTCAGGATGGGGAAGCAGGGAACAAAGGTGCCTTTAAGCTACTTTCACATCTCCTGATCCTGGAGCAGTCTGTGTATTGGTTGGGTCCTACACACAAAGTTAACTTGCACTAGTTGCTAACAACCCTAAGGAGCTGTTCTGACAGCAAAGGATTGCTGAGGTCCAGGGACTCCATTATCATACTTCCTTTCCCCCCACTTTGAATGCTACACTACTTTCTTTGGGTTATTCATTGTGACAGAATGGCCCTATGGACAGTTGGATGTCCTAAACTGCTCTAATTTACAGTAGAGACTGGCCAAGCACCAGGACAGGATCATGGGGGCATAAAGGTTGCTTGAAGCCAATAAGATACTTTTACCCCTTCTCCTCTTGAGCTAAACCAAGCACAGCTCTACCATAGCTCATGCTATGACCCCAAGTCCCACACAACTAGTCTTTTTGTGCCAGAGTCTAAGGGTGAAATTCCAGCCCCTTTGAAGTCATTGGCAAAACTCCCGTTGACTTCAATAGGGTAAGGATTTCGCCCTAAAATTTTGGCTTGATGTCTATTGCCAGCAAGTCAAATTTTCCTGGCTTAGTGTCTGCTGCAGCTGTGGTCCAGAATGCTATCCCATGGTTTTAAAATCTTAGGGCCCAATCCTACATAGACATAAGTAGCTTTAGTCCCATTGGTCTCAATGCAAGATTGAGCTGTTAGGTGATACTCACCATCTAGCCTGCACTTGGAGTATGATCAGCAGTTATTTTGCTCAGGGCACTGTTTACAGAGATTCTAAATTGATGTACTGAAAACAATAAGTTAATTATATATGTTTGTACTTGAGTTACCGATAAGCTCTCCATTTCTCCTTGTTAAGCCACATACTGAATATGCATTTATGACAAATGTTTCCAAGCCTTACAAGTGGAAAATAAAGCTCACCATGTAATGAACACCCTCTTTCTGAAATTCATGCCTGGAGTTATAAATTAATACAGAAAGGAGATATGGGTGAGGCTTATTTCAAGATGGATAGAATTTATCTAGTGTGTACAAGTCACAGTGTCTTAGAAGTGCATTTCACTCTCATATGACTACAGTACTTACCATGCCATAAATACTGGTTGCATTCAGTTTTTATAATATACATTATAGCATGGGTGGAGTGTAAGATACATTACCTCAGAAGCAGCCCCAGGAGCCATTGTACCCTTCCTGCTTCCCTCTGGACCGGCAGGAGTAATAATTTGTAGCTAGCCTATACCAGCAACAAATTACAACATCCCTCTTCTGGCCCAACTGCACAGACTGGCTGTGTTGGAAAGTGGAGCCTTGGATTCACCCATTTCACCATGTTTCTTGCTCACCTGCTTAACTCCTTAATTACTCCTGGCTTGGGTATCCCAGACATGCTTATTCCCAACACAGGTGTGTCATCTGAGTCACAGTCTAGCTCATGAGTTCAAACTACATTTATTCTTTCAAATCCTTCCTTAAAGCTTTTCCAAACAACCCTACCGATGTCAGTTCACCTAAATTAGATGTGCTGTTACACCCCACTAAAAACAAACGGCAAGCTCTTAGACATCTAGGGCGATTTGAATGATTTTGTCTGGTCATTTAGACTGGAGTGGGGAGAGGGACTGTACTTTATACATGGTTGAGAACACTGTCAGCATTTAATAAACAATAAATAATAGTACATGTATTTTTGTATTGCTTTGATGGAGTAACCAAGAGACACATAAACAAATTACCCATTTAACCTAATTCAAGCCACATTTCTGATTAGGTATAATGTTTGTTCTCCCCTCTCTTCTCTCATGTAATCTAAATGAGCACCAGATTTCTCTGCTACTTCTGCATAGAATTTTCAGTAGCCCTGGATATAACTGGGGTGTAGCTTTCCCCTAGTCCTACAAAGAAAAAATCATCAAGCTGCTATAAGACTGTAGCCATCTTGATCACCACTCAATTGAGAAAGGACTGGAAAGCTTTGAACTATGCGCCACCCAATGGACACACATTTGTCCACAAATATTTAAGACTGAAACTTTAGCGAGGAAAGGTGGGTGAGGTAATATCTTTTATGGGACCAACTTCTGTTGGTGAGAGTGGCAAGCTTTCGATACCCAGAGCTCTTCTTCATGGCTGGGAAACAGAAGTTGGTCCCATAAAAGATATTACCTCACCCACCTTTTCTCTCTGATATCCTGGGCCCAGCACAGCTACAACAACACTGCATACGGTATAAGAGTGAAGCTGGACAGCTGAAAATAACTCAGGATACACACACAGGCTCGATCCACAAAGGACTTAGGCTAAACATTACATGCCTAACATTAGCCATACTTGCATCTGAAGAAGTGAGGTTCTTACCCACGAAAGCTTATGCTCCCAATACTTCTGTTAGTCTTAAAGGTGCCACAGGACCCTCTGCTGCTTTTTACAGATTCAGACTAACACGGCTACCCCTCTGATATTAGCCATACTGCCACCCAGTGAAATCCCCAGCCCAGAGTTAGGCACTCTCACTCCCTGTACAACGCAGAAGGAGAGTTAGGAGCCTAAAAAGGGATTCCCAGAAGCCAGCATGCTCTACTGGGAGCTGCCTAAGCTAGCCAATAGGAAATGCCTAGGAGAGGGAAGTGGCCTAAACTATTTATCTGTGATTGGGATCCACAGTTAGGGGCCTAGCTTCACTTGGGATTCACAGCTATGAACACTCACCTGGAGTTAGGCACCTGAGCTAGATCAGGCCTTTGGCACTGAAAATGGCAGTGCCTTTGCACCCAATAGCCCAGCGGTTAGGGCATTCATCCCGGATGGGGGTGACCTGTGTTCAAATCCCTCCTCTGAGTGGGTCAAAGCAGGGATTTGAACTCAGGGCTCCCAGCTGATTGCCGTAACCGGTGGGCTAGAGGAGGGTAGTTTCTATGTTGAAATGGTTCCACTTGTATGAAATGCTTAAATAGTCACTGGACCAAAAACAAAAGTCAGGCTGACCCAATAGCCTAGTAGCAGGGTACTCATCTGGGTGATAGGCAACCTGAGTTCATGTCCCTGATCTGAATGAAGTAGAGGAGGGATTTAAACCTGGGTTTCCAACATCCTGAGGGAGTATTTTAGGTGTTTGGCTATGAGGGGACACCCTCCTCCCTTTTTTTGGTGTGTGGGATGGGCATGCTCTGAGCACACCTACTGGCTCGGGCCCTGCTGGGAAGACACCTAGTTTGAGTATCCTGCCATCACAACATGTAAGTTGCTTTGAAAATCTGGCCCCTACTGATTTTAGGTGCCTACAGGCTAGGTGGTGGTGCCTATGTGTTGGAATTAGGCCCTTAGTGGGACAGTTAGATGCCTAAATACCTGTTGTGAATCTACCCCATTGTGTATTAACGCGTTCTTTCCTAGCGTTTGCTCAGTAACCCTTTTTAAACAGAAGATCTAAGGGTATGTACGACATTAGGTCGATTTTATAGAAGTCGATTTTTTAGAAGTCGATTTTATACAGTCTATTGCGTATGTCCACCCTAAGCGCATTAAGTCGGCGGAGTGCATCCTCACTACCGCGGCTAGCATTGACTTACAGAGCGGTGCACTGTGGGTAGCTATAACACAGTTCCCGCAGTCTCTACTGCCCATTGGAATTCTGGGTTAAGCTCTCAATGCCTGATGGGGCAAAAACTTTTTCGCGGGTGGTTTTGGGTACATGTCGTCAGCCCCCCCCCCTTCCGTGAAAGCAACGGCAGACAATCGTTTTGCACCTATTTTCCGGGGTCCCGTCCGCTGGACCCACTGGATGATCGGAACCCCAAGCAGGCAGCGGGCTGAGCAGGGCCGGCAGACGGCACCTCGGACCGGCAGTGGGCTGAGTGGCTCAGCCCGCTGCCGGTCTGGGGCTCCGTCCGCTGGCTCCTGCCAGCCGGGGTCCCGCTCAGCTGGCAGACCTCAGTGAGGTCGATCAGGGGTGCCTGGACAGACATGGCTGTCCTCCTCTTAGAGCACCGAATGGGAGTGACTCCAGGTCATTCTCTTCTTTAAGTTTTGTCTCATGGAGATTCAGTCCTGCCTGGAATATCATGTGAGCTGGAGGCTTCTTCCTCAGGCTGCTCTCCCAGCTGGCAGCACCGTGCGGTCGCACCTACCCCAGCCTGCCCCTTGCTCCCATGGCTCATGAAGCCTGGACAGTAGTAAGGAGCAGTTCAACTTGTGGAATGACAAATCCAGAACGAAGGATTGCACTCTATGGGCCATGTTAAGATTATTTCAGAGTCCTAGATAGCATTAGTCCCTATAAAAGCCTTCATGAAAATTTCCCCCCGCCCCTTACAAAAATGTTAATTTATCAGAGCAGCTGAAAGGGTAAGGAACCCGGGACTATAACTTAGAGAGAGCTTCCATATTATTTAACTCATAATTGATATAATTCAAAGTAAAATTTCACAGTGCGGTCTGTTCTAAGAATAAAAATGCAGGAGGGGAGTCAGAAAAAGGAGCAGTGACCTGTTTCCACCCAGTTTCAAACCAGGGATGTTTTGCGTGTTAGGTGAACGTGATAACCACTACACTACAGGGCTTTTGTGTGTTAAGTGAATGTGATAACAACTACACTACGGGCTTCTCTTTTTTTGCCACAGACTTTGCCGAATGCACAGGAATGTTTTCTCTAGCTACAGAAGCTACCTAATGCAATGTCTATATCTATGGCCTTCTTGCTCACAAAGTGGTCATGCCCCCGCCCAAGGCTGACACAGCGCGGAGTGCATGTGACACAGCGACCTGGCTCGGGCAGGATCGCTAGCGAGGCATGATACTTTTGCCATTAAGCAAACACAGCAATTCTTTCCTGGCCTCTGCCACTGAATCATAGAATCATAGAATATCAGGGTTGGAAGGGACCTCAGGAGGTCATCTAGTCCAACCCCCTGCTCAAAGCAGGACCAATTCCCAACTAAATCATCCCAGCCAGGGCTTTGTCAAGCTGGGCCTTAAAAACCTCCAAGGAAGGAGATTCCACCACCTCCCTAGGTAAAGCATTCTAGTGCTTCACCACCCTCCTAGTGAAATAGTGTTTCCTAACATCCAACCTAGACCTCCCCCACTGCAACTTGAGACCATTGCTCCTTGTTCTGTCATCTGCCACCACTGAGAACAGCCGAGCTCCATCCTCTTTGGAACCCCCCCTCAGGTAGTTGAAAGCAGCTATCAAATCCCCCCTCATTCTTCTCTTCTGGAGACTAAACAATCCCAGTTCCCTCCGCCTCTCCTCATAAGTCATGTGCTCCAGACCCCTAATCATTTTTGTTGCCCTCCACTGGACTCTTTCCAATATTTCCACATCCTTCTTGTAGTGTGGGGCCCAAAACTGGACACAGTACTCCAGATGAGGCCTCACCAATGTCGAATAAAGGGAAACGATCACGTTCCTCGATCTGCTGGCAATGCCCCTACTTATACAGCCCAAAATGCCATTAGCCTTCTTGGCAACAAGAGCACACTGTTGACTCATATCCAGCTTCTCGTCCACTGTGACCCCTAGGTCCTTTTCTGCAGAACTGCTACCTAGCCATTCGGTCCCTAGTCTGTAGCAGTGCATAGGATTCTTCCGTCCTAAGTGCAGGATTCTGCACTTGTTCTTGTTGAACCTCATCAGGTTTTTTTTGGCCCAATTCTCTAATTTGTCTAGGTCCCTCTGTATCTGATCCCTACCATCCAGCGTATCTACCACGCCTCCCAGTTTAGTGTCATCTGCAAACTTGCTGAGAGTGCAGTCCACACCATGCTCCAGATCATTAATAAAGATATTAAACAAAACTGGCCCCAGGACCGACCCTTGGGGCACTCCGCTTGAAACCGGCTGCCAACTAGACATGGAGCCATTGATCACTACCCATTGAGCCCGATGATCTAGCCAGCTTTCTATCCACCTTACAGTCCATTCATCCAGCCCATACTTCTTTAACTTGGCGGCAAGAATACTGTGGGAGACCGTATCAAAAGCTTTGCTAAAGTCAAGGAATAACACATCCACTGCTTTCCCCTCATCCACAGAGCCAGTTATCCCATCATAGAAGGCAATTAGGTTAGTCAGGCACGACTTGCCCTTGGTGAATCCATGCTGACTGTTCCTGATCACTTTCCTCTCCTCTAAGTGTTTCATAATTGATTCCTTGAGGACCTGCTCCATGATTTTTCCAGGGACTGCCTCCATGCATTACGCTGTTCCCTATCAGTGCGGGAGGACTGCATGAGCTCGGAAAACATGTCATAAATTGATCTAACGCTGCTAAATTCTAAACTCTTAGTGTAGACCAGGGCTAAGAATGTTTGGTGCTCCTCGTCTATCACTTCCCCATGGGTCTGTAGAAAGAACAACAAATGGAATGTAGAAAGCCAATGTGATTGTGTCTGCTGTTTGGATCCTGTTTTATATGAATCCAGCAATATTCTCTTTGCTTTAAACAGAATTGGAGCTCTAACTATGTCTGTTTAATCTACCCTGAAACGTGTTACCAATCCTTGCACTGGCACTAGAACTGAAATCCTTTCTTCACAGAATGGTTAGTCACCACTATGACTTATGTTCTTATCTGATGACCTTTAGCACCTTCCTTATCTCTACTGATCCCTAATGAATTACCAGGTGCCTTTCCCTTCACATACTAGCTGAACTCCTCCACAAAAACATCTTGTCACCCTCACCAGTGTAAATCAGGAGTAAAAGTATTGAAGTCTATGAAGTTTCACCAGTGTAAAACTGGGGTAAAAGGAGTATCAGAATACTGTCGGTTTTCACTTATGCACTTCTTATTGCTGTTATTATTAACAGCCAAACACTAAAGTCCTTACTGCGTAGAGCTGCATTAAGGGCACAAAAATTAGATGCAGCTAGCTATTCATTTGAATTCAAAAGCAGATTTGTATTCAGCTGTATATCCAGGCCTTTGGTACTCACTTTTGTAGACAATTCAAGTGCTCAAGCTTTACTAGATCCAGAAAAAATTGTAAGCTGAAAGGCGCAATTATTGGCTGAAACTTTGAATGGCATATTCAGCTGTAAAATGTACCATTTGTAACTTGTGCTGCATTGATTAATTAGGAGTTATCTAGTCAGAATATAATTGCAACTGAATTAATGTGTTAGCGATTGCCTAGGTGTTTCACTGGCTTCCCCCCCATCTCCCCCCCACTCTTTTATAGTCTTATTTCTTTAGGCTTCCAAAGGGTCCAGTCCAGCGTTGTTAGAGAAAATTATCATTGAATATAATGGGGATTTTACTCAAGTGAGACCTGCACGATTCCTAAACAAAGTAGGTGCACACATCTGCTATTCAAAGATACATTCAGTTCTACTTCAGCAAGGACCAGCTGGCACCGCTGAAGGGGAGAAATATAAATACCATGTGATGATGCAAGTAACCAGTGCAGTGCAGATTGTCACTATTCACATTTCTAAAAGATCTGCAAACTCAGTCACTAAAGCAATGTGTGTACAATTTTGAGTAATAAAATACATCTTTTGCAAAGCTTACATCCAATTTGCAATCTGTTTGCAAGAAATTTGTGAGCAGGAAAAAAGGAATCCTGTTGCACCATTTAACTCAGAGATTATTCTTTTCCTGGTCAGTTTCCTCTGTGTCCAGTTATGAGTCTGGGATATGGCAGAACTCCCTGACTTTAACACCAGATCCCTCACCAGAGCTAGTCCTTGGTGCTTTGGGAAATGAGTCTTGAGATTCTGAGGATTTCCATAGTCATGGGCCTTCTTCTTCTCTTATGTCTCGTCAGAAATAACCAGGCTCTGAAGTACTCTGATGACCCTGTTTATATTTGTAGACATTTTATTACTGAATATCTTACATTGAATATAAGGTGGCTGTTTTAGTGTGTAATGTCCGCAATGACCACTAGATGGCAATGCTATATCTCAACTGACTATTTTGTGTTTTCCAAATGCTTGTTCTACCCTTTAATTAGGAGGGACAAGTTGCAGTGATTCTTAACCTTTCCAGACTACTGTACCCCTTTCAGGAGGGTGATTTGTTTTGTGTACCCCAAGATTCATCTCACTTAAAAACTGCTTGCTTACAAAAAATACATAAAAATACGAAACTGTCACCATACACTATTACTGAAAAAGTGCGTACTTTCTCATTTTACCATATAATTTGAAATAAATCGCAACCCCCAGGTTGAGAAACACTGATATAGCATATAGAGCAGTATAAACAAGTCATTGCCTGTATGAAATTTGAGTTTTTACTGACTTTGCTACTGCTTTCCATGTATTCTGTTGCAAAACTAGGAAACTATCTAGATGAGCTGATGTACCCCCTGGAAGACCTCTGTGTACCCCCAGTGGTACATGTACCCCTGGTTGAGAACCACTGAAGTAGGGAATATTAAAACCTTGATTTTTGCATTATATTTAGCACATAAAACAATATTGCAACATCACCTCACAAATGAACGTTATGGTGCAATAACTGCATAGTTCACTAGCATAGATATTCGATAAGAAATAAAAAGGTATTTATTTTTAAGCACTTGTGTTTTATAAAATTACATTTTGGCTTCTGAACACATGAGAAAATATTTGAATACAGACAGCTCTCATGTTATCCCTGGCACTGGTTAGTCCAAAAATTCAGGAATCATTAGCCAGTTACTTTCCTCACTATCTATGTGTCTATCCAGCCAGCCTTCCTCTTTTTTTGTAGTCTATGAGTCCTTCCCATGAATTTAAAAATAGCTGTAACTATGAAAATCTCTCTTTTCCTTCCCAACCAGAACTATTTGGATTTTTTCCAACAAAAAAGGTAGGTTTTTTTTCAATTTTTTCCCAAAAACTGATTTTTTTTTGTAAAACATTGTTAAAGTTATTTTTTTCTTATATATATTGTTTTTTGACTGAAAATATTATAAAATACTATCAAAATAGTTGTTGAAATTTTTAATTAAACTGGGCTTTCGGTAAACAAAAAAAAACATTTTGCAAACCATTTCAATCAGATTTTTTATACGCATTTTGAAATAATTGGGTAAAACAGCAAAAATCATGGGGAAAAAAACCCAAACAATGCTTCAGAATTGAAAACAATTTCTAAACCTCCAAATGTCTGGCAAAAACAGATTTTCATTTTTTGACCAGCTCTGTTCCCAAAGCTTGATTAGTTTATAGTTATGTTTGGGTGAGGGTTAGTGGATGTACAAAAGCAAAGTCAATGAGCTGAATTTTGCATTTAGTTCTGAAGGAGGTGTGGCCTAGGCGCTTTCTTACTTACCTCTTGCCAGTTGGAGTTCCATAGTTTATGTGAATGTTCTTCCTCCCACATACATGAGCCTCCCCTTATTGGTTGATTGATTCATTTTTCCAGTGGAGGATAGCAATCAGAGGAAGTCATGGTGAGGGAGAAGCAATCTTTCAGGGATGGTGTAGAATATGAGAGACATTTTATCTGGACTCTGCATTCAGTGTGCAGAGAGTGAGGCACCAGGGCGATATGTTCACAGCCACCTTTGTCAGTAAGCAGATGGGCTGCTGAGTTTTATACCAGTTGGAGATTCGTTGTTCGTTTTTGTTTACAATAATCATGCCTGAGTGTCATGGTGCCATGGACAGGCTCCTGTCTGATAGGAGGGAGAACAACATTCTGGCCAGAAATATAAATACTCTATCTCTTTTTAATCTATATGCATCATGGATGCATTTGGTAGGAAGTCCTGGCTTATGGTTGCATTCTAAGTTGGTTTACAAGTGGGGCATAAACTCCTGTTTTTTTCTAAAAGTAGATTGTCAATTGGTGTGATATTGCACTCAGGATAAGTTTGTATTGCCCTTTAAATGTTCTGTGTAGTCTTTGGTTTCTCTTCAAACATTTTGAATAGGAAACCTTTGACTTTGGGCTCTGTCTGAATTTTTTTCCTTGGCAGTCCTAGTTTTCATTGGAGACCAAAATCACTGAAGAAAACATTATCTACAAAGAACTTGGCAATGAGGTGGCCCCTGAGAAGAACTGGTGCAATGGAGAGGATTTTTTTGAATGTTGGATTTTTAGCCGTTTTTCACACTATAACTAAAAATGTTTGTGTTATACATGCAAGCCTGATTGATGGAGGCTTGGCACATGGCAGTCTGATTGTCTGATGAGGGCTATTTACACTGAAGCTGATTGGTTGATGGTTGAGGAAGCCAAACACACACAGGCCTGATTGGTTGATGGATGGGGGGAAGCTGGACACACAAACGTCTGACTGCTGGTTTGGGGTAAGGAGGGACTGTCACATACAGACTTGATTGATAGAGGTGAAGCACACATAAAACCTTCTCCTTGAGGAGCTGCAACAGAGAAGGGATCATGCAGGGCTGCTGACAGATGAGGGATCATGAAGAGCTGCTGACAGATAAGCTATTCTCCTCCTGTTCTTCTGTCCACAAAAGTCTGCCTGCCTATTGGTGCCTACTGTGCTCACATCCAGGTAGGCATTAAAAAGCCCTCGGCTATTAATACACAAAAAGCTTTGCCATGAAGCAGTTAGGGTTGTTCCACACACAACGTACCAGACGCAAACCCACAAAATCAAGAAAATTAAAGAAGAAGCCACAAAACAGTACACACCCTCTACTCCCCCACCCACAAACACACACCTTACCATGACCACCATGCACCACAACCTAACTCTGCGCTCAGGGATGCCAGGCTGCCATCACCCACTTTGCCCAAACACCCCTTTACCAACCTGCCATCTCCTGACACAACCAGCTACTATACCAAATTTCTGCAGCTGCTAGAGTTAGGGAGAAAATCTGGTCAAAGGATGACTCAGAAGGGTGAAATTCAGGCAGGGGTCAGTAATGTTAAAGAAGTGAAATATCTCATGGCACTTGTTAAAATGAGTACGGGATTTCCCCCAGCTCCTTGGCCAACATTACCATTCTTGCAGAGAAAAGAGGGGGGGAAATCCAGGCATTGCGGATGACTAATTGCTGTTTTGTATTTGTAAGACATTGTCAAAGTGAGTCTTCCCCTCCCACCCCCACATCTAGAGCCTGGACCACACAGGGGGTTGCTTCCAGCTAGCAGGAAGTCCTTTAGCCTAGTGGCAGAGGTCTGTGCTCCACAATGAGAGATTTCAGGGTCAATTCTCACTGACAATCCGGCCAGAGCATTAGTACATACCTGTTACACACAGCTAGTGTGCTCAGTTCAGCACAACCGCACCCTCATTGCCCCAGGAACATACAGTGTACATAGACGAACAAGAAAAACACAGTGAGGACCCGATGTCATAGGGGGCTGTGAGTGCTTTGTGTGATGGGCTGAGTAGCCTCAGGTCCTAGAGACTTCAGCACCTTGCAGGACTGGGCCTTACAGAGATTTAAACTGAATGAAGGGTAGTGAAGGCAGCTCGCCTGGCGGAAGCTATCATTGATTATAACTAATGTTCAAGGACATAACTCTTGACTCCTTTCCCAGGCAATGCTCCCTTGAAATCAACTCCCCTTGGTCACAGCCAGTGCTCAGACTGAGCCAGTGTGCAGTGGCTGCCAGACCTGCACCTCTTTTATGCAGAATTATTGTTCCCCAGAATCTAAGCTTTCATTCTTTCATTTTTAACAACAGCTGTAAATCTCTGGCTGTTCTGGATGCTCGTAGCCGTGACCTGAGCATAACTGGAGTAGTGACTGATATCTCCCTATGTTTGCAGACCCTGGATCACTAACTGAGAAGTGTGACTAACAGCTAAATCAGTGGAACTATTGTGCGCGTAAATAGTGCCGGATTGTCCCCATAGCTGTGTGTGAGCTATTGCAGTGCATATGGCTGACAAGTTTTCCTGCACGTTTTAGCACCCGATCCAACTTCCACTAAAATCAGTGGGAGTCTTTCCATTGACTTCAGTAGGTCTTGGCTCAGGCCCTTTAAACCAGCAGAGGATCTGGCCTTCAGGCTGTTTCCTGTTCTGCTGCATCTATCTGTTTGGAAGGTAAATGCTGGGAACTTACACACATGTGAACTTGGTCATTTGTTGGCATCCACTGAAAGTCCGAATAACACTACAGATGACAAATTTTTGCTCTTCTGCATGTGTGTTTTTCTACTGGCAATCAGTGTGAACTGCTGTTTAGCCAGTGGTTAATAAATGTACCAGCTTTCAGCATCTGGAGGGATATTAGTCCAAAACAAATTGAACACTTCACATATTGTTTAGCTCTGGTGTGGTCATTTGATTCCTGAGAAATGAACACATTCTGCATGTGCAGGACAAACTCTTCACCCTAAGAACTGCAATATCTAGCAAGCAAACACCAGCTGCATAGGGCTTTAGCCAGTAGAAAAGAGGGGGGGGAGGGAATAGAAAGTTGTGTTTGCAATTGCATTAGCACTTAGCAATGCGAATTTCTTTAAAAACGTCAGAACAAAACTGGCCTGCAGGATTAGCAAACTCAGGTCTTAAAGGTGAAACATGGCCCGATTATGAACTTTGGCTTGGAACTGCAGCTCGGTTTGCCTGCCATGCTTTCCCAAGCAGACAATAAATCTGTCCTTCTTGTGTGTTTTGATTTAACAGAATGGCTCGTGCTATTCTTTCAACTGATGAAAACATGCCCTAGACCAGGAGATTCTATCATGGATAAAGGAGCCTGCTTTTGGGCTGTCTAGTTCATGACAGGGCTCGGTGTGCTGAAATGCTGCCTGCCCATGCAGATGCAGTCAGCTATTGATTGGAACTGCAGATTCAGTTACAGAAATGACATTACCTGGTCGCCTTCTGAATTACTTAATGCAATCCCCTGGGGCTGCAACAATTTCCATATTGAAGTGTGTGGTTCAGATATGGCTGTAATGAGTGGAGATGAGACAATCTCTCTGAAAGCTGCTACACTGAGGCTTGAGGCCAAGGGAGGTTTTCTGTGAGTGAATTAAACAGTCTTAAAAGCTATGTGGATCAATAGGGATGCCAGGGTTAAACAAGAAGGCTGGGCAAAATGAATCAGTGAGTAGAGAGAGATGAAGCTACGGTTGTTCATTTCCTGCATGTACAGAGTAGATGTGGACAGAGAGACTGATGGTGAGAGACCAATGGTGAGTATTGCAGTGGGATGAAGGAGTAAAGGAAGGTGGCTCTACCACAGATTGTCTATGTGGCCTAGAGAGGCAGCATGGCTCAGTGGGTAAGGTACTAGACAATGAAACAGGTGATTTGGGTTTTAGTCCCAGCTCTGCCACTGAGCTGCTGTGTGACCTTAGGCAAGTCATTTAACCTGTTTCCTTCCTACCCTTTGTCTGTCATGTTAATTTAGAATATAAGCTCTTGGAGTAGAGACTGTCTCTTATTAGCATTTGTACAGTGCCTGAATCAGAGGGGTTCTGTTCTTGGTTAATAATAAAATAATAATAACAATAGTAATAATAATTAGGCTCAAAGGAGGTTAGGTCCTGCAAAGGACTCCAGTAAATTACATCTCATGTAAACCAGGGAAGTGGGAGGGAACCCAAAGAAGGAGTTTTGACCTTCACTGTATTGTTCCTGAGGCAGCAGAATTACACTCTGCCCCTTGAACAGAATTAGACATGAGTCTCAATCAAGCCCATACTCCAAAAGCACTGCATACTTGTGGATTAAGATACTTGTTCCACATCACCTTTGCTCAGGAAGGGTGGCAGAAGCAGGTCTAAAAATAAGGTAGTGATTTCTAAATTTCACACCACACTTTCCTTGTTGCAATAACCTTGGGAACTGCTCCTCCAGAATGTGTGTCCCCAAAGAGATATTGTTTTTCTTAGATTGCTATAAACAGCTGCATCAATATTTACCTTAACAGAAATTGTTTGATCTGCATCAGTTCCCTTCTTTTCTTGAGCATTGTAGGGCTGACATCTGGGAAGAACATGATTTTGGTTGCTTAAAATTCCACACCTGGTTTTTTTGTTTTGTCATTTTACTTTTAGAATGATTGTTATTGTTATCTTGGGGAGCTGCATCCAGGATTCTGTTTCTGTTGCTTGACACGGATTGTGTGGAGGTTGGCATGTTGCTGGCAGTGTGTTTTGTTGCCGAAGGTCCATAAAGATTCTCACCAGGTTTAGTCTCAAAGTAGAGTATCAACAAGTGTTTCTACAAAGGCAGTCAGACAAAGATCCATCTATATATGCAGACCCAACAATTATATGATTGTATTTCATTCTCGTGCTGTTCCAAATGTCTTTCTACGTTTATGAAATTATAAGTAGGCCTGCTTTTTAGGGTGGGGGGAGAAGTTGGATATATTGGAGGTTATAGATCCCCTGAGACACGCTCCTTGGTGGGTCTGTAGGGGAACTGAGGCCTTCTGTATATTTTGGCTTCCAGGCCAGGGACCATGCCATAAGCAGTCAAAGTCCATCTACTTAGACCCCTTGCTTCCTCCTGGGACTACTTCCTACCCTAGCCTATCTTTAGGCATTTCCCACAGCTTCTTCCCAGGCTCACTGCATCACTGTATCTGCATCTGTCTCAGCCCAGAGAGCTTCCTAGACCTTTCTGCCATCCAGCTGGTTCTGCCGCAGGTGAGTTGGCTCAGCTCCCCTTGCAGGTCACTCCCTGATCCTGCAGAGTAGAGAACACTCTTCAGAACTGCTTCAAATTCCCTGTTTCGGCCACCCTTTTCCCCCGGAGGCTCTGACAAGCAGCCATCTTGCAGCCAAAAAAAAATCACTTAGAAAAGTTAGATGCCTGCAAGTCACCAGGGCCTGATGAAATGCATCCTAGAATACTCAAGGAGCTAATAGAGGAGGTATCTGAGCCTCTAGCTATTATCTTTGGAAAATCATGGGAGACGGGAGAGATTCCAGAAGACTGGAAAAGGGCAAATATAGTGCCCATCTATAAAAAGGGAAATAAAAACAACCCAGGAAACTACAGACCAGTTAGTTTAACTTCTGTGCCAGGGAAGATAATGGAGCAAGTAATTAAGGAAATCATCTGCAAACACTTGGAAGGTGGTAAGGTGATAGGGAACAGCCAGCATGGATTTGTAAAGAACAAATCATGTCAAACCAATCTGATAGCTTTCTTCGATAGGATAATGAGTCTTGTGGATAAGGGAGAAGCTGTGGATGTGGTATACCTAGACTTTAGTAAGGCATTTGATACGGCTCGCATGATATTCTTATCGATAAACTAGGCAAATACAATTTAGATGGGGCTACTATAAGGTGGGTGCATAACTGGCTGGATAACCGTACTCAGAGAGTTGTTATTAATGGTTCCCAATCCTGCTGGAAAGGCATAACGAGTGGGGTTCCGCAGGGGTCTGTTTTGGGACCGTCTCTGTTCAATATCTTCATTAATGACTTAGATATTGGCATAGAAAGTACGCTTATTAAGTTTGCGGATGATACCAAACTGGGAGGGATTGCAACTGCTTTGGAGGACAGGGTCATAATTCAAAATGATCTGGACAAATTGGAGAAATGGTCTCAGTTAAACAGGATGAAGTTTAACAAAGACAAATGCAAAGTGCTCCACTTAGGAAGAAAAAAATCAGTTTCACACATACAGAATGGGAAGAGACTGTCTAGGAAGGAGTACGGCAGAAAGGGATCTAGGGGTTATAGTGGACCACAAGCTAAATATGAGTCAACAGTGTGATGCTGTTGCAAAAAAAGCAAACATGATTCTGGGATGTATCAACAGGTGTGTTGTGAGCAAGACACGAGAAGTCATTCTTCCGCTCTACTCTGCTCTGGTTAGGCCTCAGCTGGAGTATTGTGTCCAGTTTTGGGCACCGCATTTCAAGAAAGATGTGGAGAAATTGGAAAGGGTCCAGAGAAGAGCAACAAGAATGATTAAAGGTCTTGAGAACATGACCTATGAAGGAAGACTGAAAGAATTGGGTTTGTTTAGTTTGGAAAAGAGAAGACTGAGAGGGGACATGATAGCAGTTTTCAGGTATCTAAAAGGGTGTCATAAGGAGGAGGGAGAAAACTTGTTCACCTTAGCCTCTAAGGATAGAACAAGAAGCAATGGGCTTAAACTGCAGCAAGGGAGGTCTAGGTTGGACATTAGGAAAAAGTTCCTAACTGTCAGGGTGGTTAAACACTGGAATAAATTGCCTAGGGAGGTTGTGGAATCTCCATCTCTGGAGATATTTAAGAGTAGGTTAGATAAATGTCTATCAGGGATGGTCTAGACAGTATTTGGTCCTGCCATGCGGGCAGGGGACTGGACTCGATGATCTCTCGAGGTCCCTTCCAGTCCTAGAATCTATGAATCTATGAATCTCTCACAGACCAACAGGCAAGGCGCCGCAAATGAACTTATACTATAGTTCCGCTTCAAGCCTGGCTTCCCTTAGGGAGTCTCTGTCTGCCAGTAAGCCAGCTCAGCGGCATCTGTCCCTGCATGAGAGCCAGAGGAGCTGCTCTCCTTTCTGAATTCAGCTCTTTTATCTCCTCCTTCCAAGCTTGACACCTACGGCACGTGCAGCAGGCAGGGCTGACTGGGGCCCCGGTGTGCCTTTTTGCACAGTGTGGGGTTGTACAGGTACAACGAAGTTTGAGAATACTGTTCTCTGACCAACAGTAAGGAGAGTGTGAGCCACACAGTTACATTAATATACCAACGCAGAAGTGTGCTGTAGCACTATCTAACTAACTTCTAGGGTAACTCTCATGAGCAAACGAGACCAAAATGCTCCTTAAGAGAAAAATCTGGACATGCTGAACACTTCACCAAACTAGCAAAACTGTCTTTATAAGACAGAACTTTTGCTAATTTATAAGGGGAAGGATGGGTGATAGAAATTTATTTTGAAATTCAAGTATTTTTGGAATGTGAAGAACGGAAGATTGAGCCCAATCTAATGGCTACCTCTACAGTAAGACGTGCCAGAGGAAGACAAAATTACATGTATTTTAATTACTATTCTGTTGTATAATTGTGTTATTGTGTGATGGAGTTAGCAGAGTTGGTTCTAATTGTGACCTCTGAACCTCACTCGATAATGCAGCGTGCAAAGATGTAACATTTTGCAACATGCTCTAGTTGTTTTGTTCTGTGACATATGGTTAGTGTCACCTAAAACAATTTGGATTTTAGTTCTTTATATCTGGATCTTAGAAACTGAAAAAAGGAACTTTAAAGTGAGCTGTTCAGTAGCCATTCACAATCAGATGAAGTTGCATAGAATGGGCACAAAAATAACAATACCCAGGTCTTATATACCACATTTCATCAGTAGATCTCAAAGGGCTTTACAAAGGAGGTCAGTACCTTTATCTCCATTTTACAGATGGGGAAACGGGGGCATATAGTGGGGAAGTGACTTGCCCAAGATCACCTGAGTCCCAGTCCAGTGCTCTATTCACTAAATGCATCCAGTTCCAGGTGTGATGAGGAGCTGCAGGATTTCAGAGCTAGAAGACCCTAGACATAGAGGGCATGTTGACACTGCAGCTGGGAGCATGTCTTCCAGCCCGGATAGACAGCTTTGCCCAAGCTAACATGAGCAGTGTGGCTATTACAGCCCGGGTGGCTGGCCACCCAAGTACAGGACTACCTGACCCCTTACATTTGTAATCGGGTGGCTAGCCCATGCTGCAACATCCAGACCCCTATTTTTAGTGTGCTACCTCGAGCAGAGCTAGTGGATGTCTGGCTACCTGAGCTGGGTGGTGCACTCCCTGTTGCAGTGTAGACATAGCCATAGAGACTGAGACTGTGCACACTTTTCAAAAGGCCAAACCCCGCAGCCCTTGCTCAGTCTTTATGCGCAGCATCTATTTACGTCAGTGGGACTCTTGACTCAGACCTGCAGAATGTGCCCAAGAAGCTGAGAAATGGAATATACAGTAGAGCCTCAAAGATACGAACACCAGAGTTACGTTCTTACTGATCAAATCAGGCAGCAGTGGAGGGACACACACACACACACACACACACAAGGCTCAGGGCTTCAGCCAAAGGGTGGGTGTGAGGGCTGCAGCTGCAGAGTGTGGAGGAGGTCGGGGTCCATGCAGGGGTGGGCGTTAGGGCTTCTGGCCCTCAGGAGCACCGGGGCTCGGGGCTTCAGCCCCTTGGTTCTGGTCCCGGCTTTAGCTCCGCGGGTGCCAGGGCTCGGAGCTGAAGTCTGTAATGTCTTGTTCAAAGTTATGGACATTTCAGAGTTATGGACAACCTCCATTCCCGAGTTGTCTGTAACTCTGAGGTTCTACTGTATTGGACAATATTGCATTCCAGTTTGTCTGCAGAGAAATAAGAGTTGAGTACACGTCAGCCAAGGGAGTTTATGACATCTGCACAAGAACTGGGGTATTCTAAGTGAAACTCTCTTGAACTGGAGCTCTGTACCTTTCATGTTTCCCTCAACCCCAGCTTTTTCCAGTTACCCAATGTTGAACGTAAGCTGCAGCCTTTGTTAGGGACATTTGCTTTCATCAGCAAAGGATATGTAGCATAAAAAGATCTTACAGCTAAAAAGGTCACAATAAAAAATAGTTTGTAAGTCATGGATGTCCCAGTTGTCACAGTGAGTATCAGGTGTGTCCTGATTTAGATTTACTTTGCTTGTGATCTCAGGTTGTGCCTCTGCAGAAATGGTGGTTTGGTTTGGTAAAGGAACTTAAAATAACAGGCCAGATTCAGTGGTACACTGTGATTGCTTTGCCTACTCTCATTATGAAAAGCAGCTGTGAAACCGACTTAACCACCCAGTTAAACTGTTTACGGCTGGAGTGTACCATGAAAGAGGCCCACGTTCTCCAGTCTGAGTGTAGCTGTTTGAAATGAGCAGCACTTTCACCCTTGCTTCAAGTAGTGAATGTCTGAGGCTGAAGAGTAACAACATCTCTTTGCCCACGACAAGGAAGATGGAAGCTGTTCTGAATGGGTGAATTCAGCACCTGGCATGGTATGGCCCTCTCTGCCATGATCAGTTGTGCCTTCCCCAGGCTGTAATAGTTCAGTCAACAGCAATTACTGCAGAGGGTTCCCTCAGAATGACATTTATTCTTGGTATCCAAACCTGAATGTTCTCTGTGCAAAATGACTTGTACAATTTCCAAGATTACTGCTGGCTGACTTTAAAATTGGCTGGAGAGATGCAGGGGGGAATTTCTGTTCAGCTTATAAGGCTTTTGCCTTCATGTTGTTAGCTCCTTCCAAAATAACTGCTTGACTTCTTGACAGGAAAAGAATAAACTAGCTGGGCAAATTTTTCTTTGTTAATCCCTCACCGCACTCAAGCAACACTGGAAAATGAACTGTCTCTCATTTCAGTTAGGGCCCTGGGCCGTAATATGTACCGCACCGTAACAGCACTGATGGCAAGAACCAAGTATCATGCTTCACGATGTCAGCTGGTCACCAAATGGTATCAAGGCATATTCCCTCCATCTATACCATTGCATAATCAACCAGGTGCATTCTGAACTATCAGGCACCAGATGCTGCCAGAGGCAGGGCTTGATGGACCAGGTATGGGTAAATCTCATGTGTCTGGATTCCCTGAAAATCCTAGAGAGAGGAGAAGGCTTCTTAGCTATACCTGGAAAACTCAGGGTGTGGAGGAGGCTGCTGTGCCTTATTGCCAGGGCCATGTGACTGTCTATATGTACAGCACTGCAGAGGCACATCTGTACCCACCGCCACAAGCGGCAGAAGTTTTGTCGGTGGGAGAAGCTCTCCTGCCGACATAGCGCTGTGCACTTGAGCGCTTATGTCGGTGTAACTTACGCCGCTCGGGGGGGGAGGGGGGGTTGGTTATTCACATCCCTGAGCAACGTAAATTACACTGGCAGAAACTATAGTTTCACATAGGCTAGTATAGAAATGAGGTAAGGGAAAGCCCTTGCCTGGGTCATTCGGTGACAGACGTGGTCTCGGCATTAGGGGCGGCAGTTTGCATGGGCTCCATAGTTTCAGATAATCAGACTAACGATATACAAAGATCTGAATTTTGGGCTGTTTTTCTGGGCAGAACCCCAAAGTGATCGAGCGATCGCTCTACTTAATAGATGCATTCTGAGTTATGTCATTTATTTTTAAAATAAACTAATCAAATCTAATCTAGTTACACTGCCCACTACCCCATCCTGTGCTATCAAAGAGCATGAATACCAAACATCCATATTACCGTGTTTTGAGCTTTCTTCTGGAAACTTATATGAGGTATGGAATAGGGCATATGCTGCCATTGTCATACGAGACCATACACTCTGGCAATATTGTTCTTCTGAGGAAAACAAACCCGAAATATGGCACAATATATCTTTTTATCATGGAGGTTTGAGAATGCAGTCAAGTAAATAACAAGGGCTTGAAATTTAATCACAGACCTGCATGTATTGAAAGGTTCTATGGTCCTTAAAAGTGGCTCCTTTAGTTGTTTTGGTTTGGTTTTTTTTAACCAAACATTAAAACAGCAAGCTCAGCAAAGCATGAACTGTTGTTCCAGAAGTGTAGCATCTGCTCAAGAACAGAACAGACAGTACATTTGAGCGTGGCATGGCATAATGGATAGAACTTTGGACTGAGACCCTGGTTCTGGTCTTTGGTTTTCACATCTATAAGTGGTTAGATATATACCGACCTCCTTTGTAAAGTGTTTTGAGATCTACTCTTGCTGGGTATTATCTTTATTATAACTGTTTTTTATAATCAAAGCAAATTAGCACAGCAGGGACTTCTAGAGACTGGCTGAAGAAGGGGAAGGGATTAAAGAGGCTACAAGAAGAGAAGCCTGGGGAAGAGATGGCTGGAAGAATTTACAACAAAAACAGAGGGGGACTTCTCAAACAGAGACAGGGAAAGGGCTTGATCCAACTTCCATTGTAGGCAGTGAAAAGATTGATTTCACTGAGATTTGGAATGGGGCCCAAAGAGGAGGGCGAGGAGGAAGAGAATCTTCAAAGACCAACACTCCTTCCCATATAAAACAAATACAGTATTCAGTAATAAATGCCAGTTTATATAGTGTTTGAGCTCTTGCTATGGAATATTCTATTATACTGCTTGCTTTGTCTCCTTCCATCGTCCTATTCCTGTCTGTCTGCCACTTTGATTAAACCCTTGAATAGTACTGCAGTATTACTGCTCCAAATACCACATAAATAGTAACATTTTAGGAAGATACTATAGATTGCTGTAATGTTATTTCTATTACGGCTGGATTAGATATAGAGGGCGAAATGATGTCCTGGAAGGAGAAGAAGAGAAACATGACCTTGGAAGCAAATAGAGACCCTGTGTCTCTGTGGGACCTTTGAAAGGGAGAGAGAAAAAGAACAGATACTAGGAAGAAAAGCACTGCAAAATAGCTGAGTGGTCAAACCTCGGGAGGCCCATCTGGCCAAGAGAATTGTTAACCTGAGATTAAATAAACATATTATTTACTCTCTCCCCATCTACAAGTTGTTATATAAGTTGCTTAGTCAGAAAACAGTCTTTTTTTGTTGACTCTAAGTAATTTCTCATGGACATTTGTTGAACGTAAATGTCTTTTATTTCTTTTAGAAAAATTCTAGGGAACTTTAAGATGTAGGGTGTTTTAAAATCCCCTTGAATGCAAAACTCAGCAAACATTCTGGGTCATGTCTGAGCCTGGCATTCAAATAAAATCTAATGAAGACGATGGCATCCTCAAAGTACGTGAAATATTGTTTGCTCTACAGAGCTATATATTGAATCCAGTGGTGAATCCTGGGCTACAGAACAGTCTATCACTGTAATGCAATTACTTGGTGACTTCTGAACTAGCTGTGTTGAATTTGCTTTTTGGAATATTCACAGCTCCAAAGCATCCTTAAATCTCAGTCTTTAGTTTAGATTAGACATGTTAAATTATAGCACAGTTATGATATCTTGCATTGCACTAGAAGGGCTAATAATAGAAGAGCATTCCTCATCTTGAGAAATTCACCAACTTCTACAGGGTATAGAAAAAGGCAAACTAGAAACACAGCTGATTAGAGGAAATGGGTGTTAGCAGCCCAATTACTTGGCTGTTTGAAATGCAGCGCTTCCATTGAAGTTAATGGGCATTCTGCCCACAGAGCTGTTGAAG
This sequence comes from Emys orbicularis, assembly GCF_028017835.1. Taxonomy (NCBI): domain Eukaryota; kingdom Metazoa; phylum Chordata; order Testudines; family Emydidae; genus Emys; species Emys orbicularis. The sequence continues at coordinate 24,772,219 of NC_088683.1, read as the reverse complement.
GTTTGTGTCCTGGGGGCCTGATTCTGCTCCCTTTGAAACAATAGAAGGAGTCCCAGTGACATTAAAAGAAGCTGGATCTGACCCTGTATGAATTAGGCAGTGCAATCTGAAAGGGAAAATGGTTTCTCATTCCACCCCTGTGAAAAGGGCCTGGTAGGGGTGTGTGTCACTTAGGTTCATAGCACACTAACAAGTCACTTTCATTTTGGGGTTTAAGTAAAGGGCTAAGTGTGCACTGGGGGAGGGGGTTGGGGATGGAGGAAGGCCCTTATTTGGCCCTTGTAAAAACTGGGCAGAATTGTAGCCTGTGAGTTCATCTTGCTGGCCCCACTGGGAAGGATTATGCTGCACCCCTTAAAAGGGTATGGTGGTTTGTGTGGTTGGCTTGTGCACCAGGCAACTCCAGGGGTCTCTCTCAGGGGTAATGCAACTGCATGCCCAATGCAGAGTATGGCATTTAGAGCTGTGATGTAATAACTTTATGAATACTGTGTGACCTCGGCATTGAGAGAGACTGTACACTCACACTGGGCTTGCAGAATCATTATTTTATGCCGATATTGCTTTAATTCAATGGGGGCTTTCTCCAACAAGAAGCTAATAGCTCTCAAGTAAGATGCATAGTCTTGAGAGATGATGGGGAAAGCTATTCACTTGGAGGATCCCCTCCAATGCATTGGCAAGCCTAGGCACTAACAGATCAAAGGGCAATATACAGCTAAAAAGTGACGTAAGCCCTGTGAAGGTGTTGGGGTGAGGAGCTCAAAAGACTGAGCAGGATTTAAAGACACATTCCCTGAAGAAGCAAGAGTGAATTTTTTTCTCTGATATGCTTTGGTTCTAAATAAAATAATACTTTGCTTTAAAAGGCTGGTCACTGGGTACCACTGGGCATAGCTCTCAGAGGGAAGTGCACTGCAGAAGCTGAACCTAAGTCATCTTTCATGATCACTACCTGGGTACTGCAGCCCAAAGCCCAGTCTGAGAGTGGGAGAATCACATGATTCCATCCCAAAGGATAACATAGCTCAAGGCATGAGACCTGGGAGGTGCACTCAAAGAAACCAGGAGGGGGTTAGTAACTGTGAATAGGGAATCTCAATGGAAATGTTGGCTTTCTACTAGTTTTTGCCATAAAATCATATGGATGCATGCATTTCACACACTGTATATACAAGATCATAAACTGGCCAAGGCTCCCTCAAGCCCAGACTCCTCTTTGCTCTAACCCAGGGATCGGCAACCTTTGGCATGCGGTCCATCAGGGAAATCTGCTTACGGGCCGGGACGGTTTGTTTACCTGCAGCGTCCACAGGTTCGATTGATTGCAGCTCCCACTGGCCACGGTTCACCGTTCCAGGCCAGTGGGGGCTGCGGGAAGCGGTGGCCACCACATCCTTCGGCTCCCGCACTGTTTCCAGCAGCCTCCATTGGCCTGGAATGGCAAACCGCGGCCAGTGGGAGCCGCGATCGGCCGAACCTGCGGCCATTGCAGGTAAACAAACCGTACTGGCCCATACGCGGATTTCCCTGATGGGCCGCGTGCCAAAGGTTGCTGATCCCTGGTCTAACCTGAAGTTGCTTTCCCTCATACCTGGGTGTGACCCTAAGAACCCCTCAATGCCAACTGGCAAAGGGGGTCACTGTTCTGTACAGTACCAACTGACAGGCCTGGCCCTAACTAGCACACTGCTTCCATAGTATTTCTCCATAAAGAATGTGACGTGAGGTCTTCACTGACAGGCGGGGTCATACTGGTCATTAATGTTGTGAAATGGATGTACAAATACCATGTAAAAAAGTTATGCGTATACTATAAATATGATCCTAAAAAGTCTAAATCAAGGCAGGGTTGACAAACAGGTTCTGGCAGACAAAGGTTGTGTACTCACCTGTCTGCCTTGGTTCACATGGAAATTAAGCATTGTAAGCCAACACAATGGAGGCTCTGTCTGCATACAAAATCAACATGAGGATGTGACCTCAGCATACCAGGGAATAAGCCCTGGGGAGCGGGGGCATCATCCTGACTATGTGGACAAACAATGGATTTGGGGGGATATAAGGAGATGGCAAAAGGACTACTCTTTATCCTTTACCCAAGGAAGTGCAATGCAATTACAGTCATGAAAATGGCATCCAACCCACCCTGTTTGGAAGCACTGTGAAGACCATTTAGGTGAGTTAAGCCGGCTTTTAGACAGATGGTTAGCCTGTTAAAGTTAAGTTGAGTCTCGAGAAGGTGTGTATGGATTTTGTATTATAGGTAACCTTTCTGTCTCAATCATTATCCTTACTCACTATCTCTTAAATCTTCATATTTGGTAATAAACTAATGGTTGTTTTCACTATAATTATATGTAGGTGCTGTGAGGTATACAGGGGACAGCAAACCTGGTGTTTCTGTGAGTAGCCAGTGACAGAGGCTCAGAGATTGGGGGGCACCTACTGTTAACCTGCAAAGCATAGTGAGAGCTGGCATTGCCCTGAGGAGACTGGGTGAGTAACAGACTGGTGGTATCAAGGAGCTGACACCCAGGTAAGCACCAGCAGTGCTTCTTCTAGTTGGAGGCACAGGGGTAGCAAGGAGACTCCTGGGCACCCTGAGAAAACATCACACCGAGGTTCACATTCCCTCAAACCTGAACTCACCTCCCTCAAAACTTGGTTCAAGTTTACTCACAATTTATTGAGCCTTTCAGCCAACATGGGCTGGTTATTGTGCTTTCATTCTGCCACTGTCACTCGAGTTCAGTAGTACCTCACTGACATGAATAGTCTCTTAGACTGTGTCCCAGCCCTTTGCAGCCAAGTAATGTGGAGTAAAATCCCTTCCCTTGCTTCCTTGGCAGCTCCCAAGAGGGAAAGCAGGCTCTGTAGGTCCTCTACTGCTCCCACATCAAGGCAGCAAAGAGTGGGCAGAGGTGTTTGGCCACCACCACAGCTGAGATAGCACATTGTGCCACGGAGAAGAAAATTGTGTGGTACAGGGGAGGGGCAAATTACTTCACTCAGCAACAGGGCAGGAGATTTGAAGGAATTGTGACTCTGAGTTGTCGTTCTGTCCTTGTGTCCCTCGTTTAGAGCTGCTGGAAAAAATGTTATATAATTGGTGCAAAAATTCCAAACAAGAATGTTTCATTTGAAAATTTCCACTGAATTTTTTTCAGTTTTTTCAATGAAACAAAAACGGAGGGGGAAAAACTAACTCCCCATTCCCCTCCCTTTCTAAATCCTTTTTGTTAAAAAATTGGAAATTTTGAAAATTTCAAAACAGAAATTTCCTGCTAAATTATATTTTCTGTCAAAAACCAATTTGCTGCCAAATCATGGTCAATGAAAAATTTCAGCCCGATCATGATGGGGTACACAGATCCTTTATGATGCTCATTCCTAGAGCTTCAATCTTGCTCTTAGATAAGTTCCAGACTTTTCTAAGAAACCAATAATATTAAACTCAATGTGAGCAAGGGAGGGCAAAAAAGACTTATTACAAATCTTGAAACCAGCATGTTTTGCATGGTTTTGTTGCAAAGATGTACGGGACAGCTGTTCTTCTGATAAGTAAGAAAGTTTTTGGGTTGTTAGCAAAGATCTACAAAGGGAAAAGCAAAACAAATCCTTAAGTGGTTTCAACACACTTTATTTTGTCAGGCAAATAATAATTCCAATTAAATAGCACTGTGTTAAACTACATTTTGTTCTTTCTTTCACAGGATATAATGAATATTCACTGTAATGACAGTTTCATCATGCTAGGAACTATACACATACCTACACTTCTTAAAAAGAGGGTTTTCTGAATGAAACACGTTTATGTACAGTACTGAGGTTTCAAAGAACACATTGTTAAATCAGGATTTCAGCAAACTTTACAAACTACACAAAATAAAAACAGCAAAAAAAGTACTTATGGAGTTCTTGACAGAGAACTTATCTTTACATTTGGCAAAGTGATATCTAGAAGGTGTTTCTTTAAAAAAGGGAATAAAATTATATACATTATTCAGTAATCCTCAAAACAGGAAGTTATTAAATAGCACAAACAATATTACAATCTTAAATGTCCATGTTACATACAAATGGGGACCGGGGTCTACTTTAAAAAGAAAAAACTTGTAGTAAGTCTAGCCTGTACATTTAGGGCCAGATCCTCAGCAGGTATAAATCCCTGTAGTTCTATGGAAATCAAGGAAATTACACCTATTTACACCTGCTGAGAATCTGGTCCCTACCTACATTATACACAGAGGAGACCTGCTAAAGCATGGAAGGCTGGACTGGCTACACATTGACAGAAGTTTGTTATGTATACACTTAAGTTTTCATGCAGCAGAAAAATGTTAGTTTAAGTATAATCCCTTAAACAGTCATACCATAAGAATTGTACGTGAAGCAGCTTTAAAAATATTATTTTATAATAATACGAAACTCAGAGCTATGCTGATTGTTTTAACTGAATCCCATATTGCCAATATTCAGTTATAAACAATGTAACTATCATTTTTGAGGCCTGATGGGGGCCTATTAAAATATCACTGTAGTCAACCGCTCAAAGAATAAATCGTACCCTTAAACGCTTATTAAATGCCATATTTCATCTGGAATCAATTATGAGCCTCACAACAGACATTAATGTTATACTAACTGTGCAGTGAATCTCCTGGATAACATTGGAAGAGCAAGTGCAGCATACAGAGTATATGAACTAATGTCAGTCTAGGAGGTAGTTTTGTTTTGTGGAGCCCAAAACAACTTTTTGGTTTGTAACTTAAGTATTGAATCTTCAGAAAGTCTCCCATCCTACCAAATGGATATTTTCTCCACTGCAAGATACCTGGCAAAAACTGATTTTCATTTACTCATTTTCATTTAATCTTTGTTGAATCTACCCTGCCAGCTCTTGAGGCCTGATCCAAAGCTCAATTAAATCAATGGGAATCTTCCCATTGGTTCCCATGGGCTTTGGTTCAGGCCACTATACACCAGTGTACATAGTTCACTAATATGCATTTAGGCCTTGATTCAGCAAAGCACTTAAATACAGGCTCAGATTTAAGCACATGAGCCATCCCATCCCCCTTTAAGCGAAACAATTCAGCGTGTGCTAAACTTGCAGTTAATTATGAGTGGTCCCACTGATGACAATGGGACATAAGCCTGTGCTTCCGTGATCTGCTGAATCAAGGCATATTTCCCAGCTGTTCCGTCACTGAACGGCAAAATGGTAACACGCCTGACTGCCAGCGCATCAGTTTGAAACCAGAATAATGCAATTGTGACAGATTCTTCATCACACTAGTGTAAATCTTGAGTAATTCTACTCACTTCAGTAGACTTACTCCCGATATACACCAACGGAAGTGGGCTAAGAATCATGCTCAAAAAGCTTTCACAAACTGTTTTAAAATAAAGTTAAAATAATAATGGATAGAATAAGGGGTTCTCAAACTTCATTGCACTGCAACGTCCTTCTGACAACAAAAATTACTACATGACCCCAGGAGGAGAGACTGAAGCCAGAGCCTGCCTGAGCCCCACTGCCCCAGGTTGTGGGGGGCAAAGCCAAAGCCCAAGGGCTTCAGCCCCAGGCGGGGGGCCTATAACCTGAGCCCTGCCACCCAGGGCGGAAGCCTTCAGGCTTCGGCTTTGGCCCCGGGCCGCAGCAAGTCTAACTCTAGCCCTGGTGACCCCATTAAAACAGGGTCTCAACCCACTTTGGGGTCCTGACCCACAGGTTGAGAACCTCTGGATATAGATACTTTGTTTGAAGGCATCATTTTATTAGAACTGCTGGCATTTTTTTTTGAAAACTGCCTCTGGGTTTAGAAGTTATTTTTCCTCAGTTCATCATAAAATTATGTTATTTTGTTTGAATATAAAATATCTTTAATTAGCTTATTTTGCTGCAGACAGTCGTAAAATGTCATTACATTACCTGTGATATTCTGTGGTGCTATCTGTTGCTAATAACTGTCTTATGTGAGTAGTCTTAGTGGACCCCAGGAAACTTCTCACATATGTAAGGCTAGCAGGATTTGCCCCTGATATTTTGCATTACAGATGGTTGGAAAATGGTGACATTTTTGTACCAAGCTGGATGGATGGACAGAAAGACATTCACCAAGTTTTCAACCAGTTCTATTTGGCATGTTACAAATCATGAGCTGGTGAAGATTTTTTTTTAACAAAAATGTTTTTTGCTGAAAAATGGCTTTTGAAAATGAAAATGTCACAAAAAATCTTGTTTTGAAATGTTCCTTTTGGGGGGGGGGGGAACACGGGACAAAAACAGTTTTTTCAATTTTCTTTTTTGCCCCATTCTAAACCGTTCCCTTGTTTCCCCCTTTTCAGCAACAAATAGCACATGGGTTAATAAAAAAGGAGAAAAGGATGAAAGAAAGGGAAAAAATTGAAAACTGGACATTTTTGAAATCAAATAATTTTGGAAAGTAGTTTTCTGAACATTTTTTAGTCAGCTCTCTTGGAAAACTTTGAAAAGATACTGCTTTTGAAACTTTCAAACATTTTCATGATTTTTTTCTCCACATCTTTCAACCAGCTCTAACCTTTATCATTTGGGACATTATAAAAGAAATCTGTGGTTCTAGTATTTGAGGAAATGTTGTACCAGACATCCACATTCTGCTCACATTAAGGTAACATTTTCAAAAGCACCTAAGTGACTTATATACTTTTGAAAATGTTACCTATAATCAGAAACAACAAGGAGTCTGGTGGCACCTTAAAGACTAACAGATTTATTTGGGCATAAGCTTTTGTGGGTAAAAACCTCACTTCTTCAGATGCATAGAGTGAAAGTTACTGCATCTGAAGAAGTGAGGTTTTTACCCATGAAAGCTTATGCCCAAATAAATCTGTTAGTCTTTAAGGTGCCACCAGACTCCTTGTTGTTTTTGTAGATACAGACTAACATGGCTACCCCCGATACTTGATACCTATAATCAGAGTCCTCATGTTGCTTACAAAGCTATGAAGTGTTATAGGGCCAATATGCTATTTGATGTCAATATGAGCAGAGATATTTGTAAATTAAGTCTCAGAATGTATTACAGCTCATATTATGAACAATAATTAGTGTTTCCTGAAGTATAAAACCATTTTTCTCTTTTTGTCCTACTTTTACCTTAATTTGACCTTGAGGTTTTTTTTTTCTGTACTATCCACTTCTACTGTACTTTACTTTTGCCAGCTTCTTAGCTTCATGCATTCACATGACTTGTACAGTGAATGAAAATTGTAAACCCAACATTGAACCGTAAACAATTAGAAACTCATAGACTTAAATGCAGTGCAAGAAACCCCTGGACATCACCCTCATTTGAACAGCCATCTTAACCCAAATTATCTCTCTCCCCTTCTGTTCTGCTCAATTCCAAAACTGCAAATTAATGCACTGATTTTCTTTCTTTCTTTCTCTTCAACTGTAAGTAAATATCAGGATATCAAATGGGTTAAGGTACATATTCAGTTTTGCTGCTACAATAGGGACCTATGCAGTGCCAGTGAGCATCTCACAAAGAAAACGCTGGTTTTATATTTTCTGTAATTAAGTTACACTGCATTTTACTGGGAGAAGAATGTTTCTCAGGCATGCTTTACTAATTTTTATTTTAATATGCTCTCAACAGACAAACAAGAGCCCTCTTCAGGGAGAACAAACACATCTGAGGCTCCAAATGAAAAAATTAAGATCCTGGTAATTGATTCCTTCTGTTCCTACTTTTCCTGCTGTTAATCAGGGCCTTTAACTTGCCATAGTCCCCTCTCATCTTCTGGGATTCTTCTCCGCGCTGTCCTTGCTGTCTGCTGTCTTTGCAGTATTGGTTAATCATCTGCATTTCTGAATGGCTGAAAGCTCCAATGAAGTCCTTTGGATGGAACTGCAGTGCTCGTACAGAGCTGGCCCAGGTCCAGGGGGACCACTTGTCAGTCATGAAGGCCACCATATCTGAATCTAACACTTTGAAGTTGATCTTTGCTATGGTTTGCTTGAAGCTGTTCTCTGTCGCAATGCAATGGTAGAGTCCTCTGTCAGTATCCTGGACAGAGCGAATCAAGAGTCCTTGCTCAGTCCATATGATCCTTTCATTAAGTTTGACCTACAAGGATGAAAGGCAAAATAAACTTCTTATACAGTATGATGGGCCAATTAATTATACAAGACGCATGTAATATCTTCTGGTGACTCTTTTTCACATATGGGAAGCTTGTTCTGTGGAGAGTTTTTTTGAATTTTATCTTTATTATGAGTTTCAACAGTTACTATTAACATTTGAGAAGATCAAGCCACAGAGACCAACCTAGGCTGTTGGGAGGAGCCACACAAGGCAGGATTTTCAACCACCTCTAAAGAGGGTAGACCCCTGCGGGTAGAGAGACTTTTCTCTGCCAGCATTACAGACCTGGGGAGCCTGCCTGCTAACATCAGAGTGTTCTGCTAACATCTGCTGAAAGGAAGATGGAGTCCGTAAGACTGGTGGTTGATGTCTCACTGGACACTGGGTGGCTTTTGGGTAAATGCTTTAATTGGGTATTGGCATCAGAGGGCAATTCTATAAAGAATTATATATCTGGTGTAGATTCTATACAATGGTGTAAAAGTGTCTGGAGGATGGATGTCAATCTGTATTCAGTTTTGCAGAGTTTGGAAGAAATTTATACAGCACATTATTTAGTTTTTGTTTCATGCCTATGACAGTCGATGATGGTGTTCTTATTAAATATTTCTATGTTGCGGCAACTCACATGGCATGAGGCTTTGCAGAAATCTATTTTGAGTAAGTCTATTCTTGTGAAATTTCCAGCCCAGTTCCTCAAGCAAAGGGGTTTTAGAATTCAGAAAGATTCAGCTTAGCTGAAAAGAAACAACCCTCTGATCCTTTCATGGTTCATCCATTAATAATTCCAGCATGTGTTATTCCGACACAATTACAAAACAGAAAGACAAAAGGGGACTCAGCTACAGTGTATGTTTTTCTTGAGTAAGGAATAAAGAATTGTATCTACATTGCTAGCACAAGGTTTGAGCCTTCTCTGAGTATACCTGAGAAACAGCATGTTTTACTCAATAAACGCCTTATTAGTCCTCTCTCTCATTTCACAGGGTGGCTTGACATGAGTGAGTGTAACACTTTCCATTATTTATATTCTGTCACCTGCACCATGTTACCGTCTTACTCTTACAACAGAAGTTCCTTTTTTTTCCTCCAAAGAATATCTGCCTCAGATTGGAAATGGAAATGATGTTTCCTTTTTGTATCACTCAAGGAAAGCATTATACTGTATGTGCGAGTGCTGAAACTTGAGAGCCTTGGAGCGTGCAGTAATGGAAAATGTGATTACACCACAGTGGGGAAAATGCTTGTAGCCTAAAGTGTTTTTAGCTCAGGCTAATTTCTTGCTAAGGAAACCTGCCCCATTTCCCCTCGCTCTCTCTTTTATCTTCTCCATTGCACAAAGATGCTGCTGTAACCAGACCTAGCTCCTTGATTTTACACATCTTGTTTCTTTTATGCCTGTTTCCTCAGATCAACAGCATGTGCTGACTGAGCAAATATTCCCATTACAATCAACTTGTTGTAGAGGAAAGATTTTCTACTTAGCGTTTTGAATATAGGTGTAGGCTGGAATTTTCTAAGGGAATTAGGTGCCCAATTCCCATTAAAAGTCAGCTGGAGTGAAGTGTCTAACTCTCTTAAGCTCCTTTGAAAATCTCAGCTATAATTTATAATGCGAGCTGTCCCTCCTCATGCCAAAACACTAAAATATGCAACTCTCCTAACCTGCTTCATCATAACTAGACTGTCTGAAGCCCCTGATTGAATGCACTCCCCCGCCCCCCCCCCCGCCCCTGATTGATCTGTGGTGCTGAGCTGCATTACTCACCTCTTTCCTTCGGTCATTGTCTTTCTGTAAGAGCCATTTAATGGACGCCTGGGGAGATTTAGGGGTGCACTCAAGAAAGGTGGTGTTGTTTTTCACTCCGTACTGAATGACTTCTGCCGCATTTCTGTACGCTAGGAAGCAAGAGGGGGCAGATAAGACTATTGTACTACCGATGCCTGATTCTGACTTGGAAAGCAAACATTTACACGTCAGCAAAACTGGCAACCAAGGCTCCTTAACCTAGCTGAGTCACACCCCGTCTCAGACTCGCTAGACTGAAGACATCCAGGAATCTGTAATTTGGGGCAAAAATCTATAAAAGAAAAGGAATTAAGTTTGGAGAAACTTCAGGCCAAATCAAACTGCAAATATTTCAGCTCTGGGCACAGACTGTTCTGAGAAATTAGGGCACCTGCTTGTGGGTCACTTAGCAAATCCTGGGTCAAATCCTGCCTGGTGCAGCCTAGGAATAATAAAAGGGCAGAGGGAACTTCTTCTACCCGGTGCTCTCAGGCAGCAGCAGGCCAGGGCATCATCCTAGTGCTCTCTGTGGCCCATCAGCGACTGCCAGTAGCAAAAATCCCCAACATCTGGAGACGGGACACTAGATGGGGAGGGCTCTGAGTTACTACAGAGAATTCTTTCCCAGGTATCTGCCTGGCAGGTCTTGCCCACATGCTCAGGGTGTAATTGATCACCATATTTGGAGTCAGGAAGGAATTTTCCCATGGGTCAGATTGGCTGAGACTTTGGGGGGTTTCGCCCACCTCTGTAGCATGGGGCACAGTCACTTACAGGTTTAAACTAGTGTAAATAGGGGATTCTCTGTAACTTGAAGTCTTTAAACCATGATTGGAGGACTTCAGTAACTCAGCCAGAGGCTAGGGGTCTATTACAGGAGTGGATGGGTGAGGTTCTGCAGCCTGTAATGTGCAGGAGGTCAGACTAGATGATCATGATGGTCCCTTCTGACCTTAAAGTCTATGAGTTTAAAGAAGGATGAGCTATTTAGCATGCCTGTCAATGCCCCAGCATCAAAAAGATACAGCCTGCTACTCCAAGGATGTGGTTAGGCCTGTAGCTGTTCCCTGAATGTGCATTTTGAGGTGAGGTGGGGGCTAAAAATGGCCAGAAACAGCTTCTTTTTCAAAGCAGCATTAAGATGCTCTTCAGTCACCCTTTAGCCATCATGTAGTGTCACTCCACCCCCACCCACTTGGTGCAGCTACTTATATAGGTAGGACAGGACTTAGCTCTAAACCGAAAGTCCAATGAAGAGCATTGATCAGACTGAGACCAGGAAACAGAAGGAGATGATGCCAGTCTTCTCCTTGGAAAGGCTTTCAATTGATTTATAACACTCTAGCAATACTTGGGCATATGTTGAGTTTATATCATCACCTAGATTTATTGTGCTACTTCACACTCTTTATAGATGAGCGATTGTCTGTTACCAACATCAAGTGTTTAGTTTTTTATTAGTTTGCTCAAATAATAATATTGGCCCAGGCTTAATTTTTCTAACATTACATAAGATGTAAGTTCTATTTTTGAGTAAACAGTAATGGTTAAAAATAAATACTGTAAATTGAACCACCTAGACATAGATGCCTAAATCAAATAATTGCATCATCATACGGCTCTCACCCTGTCTTTCCTCATTCTATCCTCCATCTCCTATTTCTTACCGTCAGTCATAGAGTCACTTCTAAAATTGGATTCTAAGCTAGTTGGGCAAGGAACCTTTGCTTTCTATTTGTTCTGTAAAGTGTCTAGCACACTTTGGATTCTGTAATAACAACAGTAATAATATTGTAAATGCTATGGAAACAATCCTGAAGTACTTGGCATTCAAAGGTCCTAATTTGGCAATTAGTAGGCCTTTGTGCCTGCATGGAGCTTACTGCAGGACTGGGGTCAAAGTGAGTTTTATAGATGTACTTTAGGATTGAGTCATATGGGAACATACATCATACAGAATGAGAGTCGATCTGTCTACATTTTCTACAGATTTTACAGTTTTCTATAGCACTGTAGTATCTACATGCTTCCATCCTTTCGCTAAACTTTTATCTATTGCATATTATTTTTACTTGTTATGTGCGCTTTGAAAGAGAGAGAGAAAGAAAACAAATGCTTTTTCATAACAGCCCCAAGAGCTAACAATAATTTGGTAATGATATAAGCCTTTACAGAATATATAGAATATCTATATGTAGAGTGGCCATACAAACCTATTGGTGCTCAATGCTATATTTAAATGTAGCACTGTGTTGAAAAATGTTAACGCCTCACATGTTAAAGCATGTTGAGGCATGAAACATGGCATGCTTTATGCCTCAGTTTCAAAATTGTATTATAAATTTGCTAATACATTTTACTCACATCAGCTCTTTTGTCTTTTTGGTGGTTGTCCGATGTTTTTTTCTTCTCAGTGTATTAGTTTGCCATAAAATGGCTTAAAATATAAATTATATGTTGAAAGAGTCTAAATTATGGTTTCTTTATTACCTTTTATTACACTGGAAAAAGTGGGAGAAGGGCCACCTATTATACCTTAGCTCTTCTCTTCCCCACTCTCACCAAAACTTCCTTGAAAAGAGAGAGTGAAACACCCTAATTAAGATTAGTCAATAGCTCAGTGGTTAGAGCACTCATTCAAGCTGTAGGAGACCCATGTTTAAGCCTCTGCTCTGTCTAATTCAGAGTAAGGACTTCACACTGGTTATCTTTACTCCCAGGTTAATTGGCTATTTTGGGATCTCTCACTCTCTTTTCCTAGAAATTGCATCCTGGACCTGAGAAACCTTCCTGATGAAGGTTGCATTGAAACTAGATATGTTTCTATGAAAAGTTTTGTTTTTGACAAATTGACATATCCCAGCAAAAGACATCAACTTTACAACTGATGGCACAGAGTGAAATGGACAAGAGTTCAAAACAGGATTAAAATTGCAGGTGAAAATGTTCTTGATCCCCTAATCTCAATTTGTGTGGATTACAAAGCACTAGACTGTCACAGCCCTTACTCAGCCATGCAGGGGAGTAAAATGGAGTAAGGCACCGGTCCTCAAAGGTATTTAGGCACCTAAATCCCTTTGAAATCAATGGGAGTTAGTCGTCTTTTGAGGATCTGGGCCTAAATTACAGGTATCACCCTTGTTTGGCCTTGCTTGGAATTGGAAGTGGAAGGAGCCTTAGCTCCACTGCCTCAACTCATTGGGCAGTGTAGATGGTCTGGTGCACATTGGGGTGTAAAATGCTTCATGAAAAGGGATGAAATAATGTACTCGTCCCTCAGTGCAAAGAGGGAAAGGGGAAGAATTGTGACTCAGAGTGGTGTCCAAGTCACAGTGCGCCCTGAGGCTATTCCGGGGTGTGTGTGGGGGGGGGGAGGGGACGCAGCTTACACACCACCCCTTGCTCAGGGCTATGCCCAAAAGCACAATCTAGACCTAAATGACTTTACAGTCCAGCATAATCATCAGGCACAAGATTGGAACAGGTGGGTTTACAGGACATGGGCAGAAGTGTGTGGGGAACTAGAGCAGTCCATGATTTCCCTATAGCTGACTCAAGTCAGTGCTACTGGACTCTCACTTTATAATATCTCATGCCATGTTATCATACAAAGGCAACACTTCATGTAAAATGCAAGGAAAGGATGTTAAGGAAAAAAAACCTCTCAGGTTTGGAACATGACTGTGCTTTTTTGCTGCTTTACCAGTAAACCACATGGCTGACCTGAAGGATGAGTCACATGAAGGAAAGTTCAAGTGATCTTTAACAGTATGATCATCTTTCAGTTACAGTACCTTTCAAGTTAAATCCTCGGCACTGAGTCATAGGATTTCCATGTCTCACATCTTGTCTACGACTCCGCCTGTAATATTTGGGAAGCACAAACTATGACTCTAAAATAGCCACACTGTAAAACTATTCACCAAATTATATATTAGTATCAGTGGTCATGACTTACTGTCAACAATTCCATGTTTTGCAATTGGCATGCATATAAGGCCCAGACCTTGGTCCTATTTAAATCAATGGAAGTTTTCCCACTGAAGTCAAGGGGAGCAGAGCTGGGTGCTAAGATTGACCCTATTCATGAAAAGAACAGACTCTTCTGAACCTCAAAGAAGATGAGTTGTATTCAGGTTTCTGAGAAAGGTTTCAACTGGTTTGTATTGTATCCAAACTGGTTCATCCATTCTTCACTATCAAGCAGTATGTCCTTCCAACAGTCTCTGTTGTACAGTGGAGCAACATAAAGCTCAGAGGTTTCACATACAGGGGTTCATACAAATGTTGTCAGTTCCTTTTGGAGGCCAGGGCAGTCTTGTATGATCAATGACTGCTCCTCATCAATTACTCACTATTTGACTTTAGATAGGTTACTTAGGCCAATGTTTCCAACTTGCCTAAGTAATCTGATTACCAGAGGTACTGAACACCCACGCCTGTCATTAGTTCTCACTGGTGAAGTTGAGATTGCTCTGCATCTCAGAAAATCACACTATTTATTTTGATGCCTAACTATGGATTTACCTCCTGCTCTAGGCAATTGGTATGGAAATGTGTGCCAGAATCTCTCTGTGTCTTGGTTTCCCCATCTGTCATATAGGATGAGTAATATTGCTCTGCCTTAAGGGGATATGGAGAATTTTAAGTCATTAATGTTTGTGAAGTGCTCTGGGAGCATCAGGTGGTCATGCTTTATCCTATTATAACTATTTTTCTCCACATGAATTCATGCCTCTCAGCCCAACACAAAATTTGGTGGATGTCTCTCTGTCTCTCTGCCTGACTTTAGAATTTGCAGCAAAACCTGAAACTAGGCAAGTGTTATGTGGCTGAGGATTTGTTGTCCTCCTTTACATGTAATACTCAATATTAAAAATGCTGCAGCACTATAACATGGCCTGAACGATATGAGAGAAAATGAGATGAGAAAGAAAATAGTGAACACCAGAGTAGGAAAATACCTAGGTAAACCATAATTTGCGGTGGTCTTTCAGAAGCTGCTCCCACACCCCACTAACCTAATCAAAAGACCTTATCCTGACAGTTTACTATTTATCCAGAAATAAGAAGTGGAAATGTTTATTTGCGGAGGATGTGTTTGTGGGTGTTTTCAGGACATAAGGAAAAAGTCAGGTGTTTTGAGGTTATGCTGTGTGGGATGACACACAGCAGGCAGAGAGGTGGTGAGAGAAAGATTGACCGTAGAAAGATTCTACGGTCTAGACTTGGGGATTTGGCTCGAATTACTGATGTTTTCTCCAGCACAAGCTGTTTCTTTAGATAAAGAAACAACTCATTTCCTTAGCATATGAAAAACAGATTGTTTTCCATACTGTGTTTGGTGTTTATTTTGGTCTGCTATAAGAAGCACATTACAAACAAAATGTTAGCAGCAGTATAAAACCCAATGGAAATAACATGGATATACATGATGGAAATGGCAAGAGGTCAACTGGAAATTATATATGTTGGGCTTGAGTTTCCACTCTGTTATACCTCTCAACAGTTTAAGCTGTGTTGGCTTCAGGTGGGCTAAGAATCAGAGAGCTGGAGCCAGCACCCTGACCATTCCCCATCCTCCCATCCAGGGCTTTGCTTGGTATCCCAAAGAATCTGTCGTGAAGACCAGAGGTCAAATGCTGAACTTTGCGAATTGTAAACAAATACTACTACTACTACTATAAAAAAAGCAAGGTACCTGCACCATAAAATATACTTTGTACATTCAGGACTAACTTGTGCTTTATGAGTTAATCCCGTGCAAGGGGTGGCCAGTAGCTGCCCTAACCCAAGAAATTGTCTCTGTTCCCTTTTTTGCTCCCAGATTTTAGTAATCGACTACTGGCACCTGATCAACTGGCTGGACCACTGGGAGATGGAGCCTAGGCTCCACACATTTCCCATCCCCCTCTGTCAGCTCCCCAGATACCTGCAAAGGGAGAAGTACCATGCACACAGTCCCCGGGCTCTTCCTTGCATCTACAACTGTGATGCAGGGAGGTTACACACGGGAAGTGGGTCTCATTCCCCTTTTGCTCCTGCACAGGCCAGGCCAGGCCAGGCTAGAACCCACTTGTAATGAAAAGTTTAGTTTGATAATATTTCACACAATATTCATTAGATCTTCTGTAGTCATTTGTACAAGCACTGAAGCCCTAGTAATATGAGACCTCACTACAGCCTTCTGCTATTAAATATTTCCCCAGAGAAGTGGAGCGAGATTGCTATTTTGCATAAAAAGTATGGTTTGTGCCATTAACTCAGTGAGAACTAGAGACCTTCTGTTGCAAATTAAAGAAAAATTGCTTTCTATGTCTGCTTTAATGAACTTCATGTTGAAAATCCCAACTCTAGTGGGTATGATATGGAAATGAAATTTGCCTGTATTGGTCTGTTTCCCAGAGCACGGTGGGAGTCTTCTTGTCCTGTGAATATTTTTGAGAGTTAGAAAATATTTACCATCCTGAATGGGGTTGAAAAGTCAAAAGCTCAAAAATGTTTGCAAATTGAAATATTTGTAAAAATTGGTTCATGTCAATCGAAACCTTTTGTTTCAATAATTTGTAAATGTTTTGTTTTGATTTCAACTTTTTTATTTTTTTAATCTTTTTTTTGGTCTAATAAGTGTACATTTTTAACCAGAATAAATTATTTTGGTTTTGGTTTGTTTCAAAAATATTGAAATGGAATATTTTGACAATTTCCAAACTTTTTTATTCCAACATTTTTCAAGTCAAGAGATTTGTCGAAACAGACCCAGCTCTATAAATAGTTTTGGTGTCAACAAATCAGTGTTTTCTGATGAAAAATGTCTCTCTGAAAAATTCCAGACCAATTTGTTTCCCTATAAATAGTCCTTTTCAGTGAGGAGAAACACAGAATATGAAGATTTAATGCACCAGACACACTCTCAGATATTATGCTGCATGAAAGGGATTACCATGATAGTTACATCCACAGCAATTTTAAACAAAGGCAAAGGCATAATTGGATTCTGATTCTATTCCCACATCAGCATTACCTCAGTGTAACTCCATTAAAATTGGTGCACATATTGTATACCAGAGGAGGATTAGGCCCTTGTTGCATTAAAATTAGAATGAAATCTATCTTTCACAATATATTGCTTTTAATATAAAAAGTGATCTCTTTAGCAGATAGTTTTGGTCAGCGTGCAATGCCAAAAACAACAGGTATTTCAGTATTATTTTTAAAGAAGCCAGCAACAACAACAACAACAACAAAAAACAATCCCCTTCTGCTATCACATTACATGACCCATGACTACATATGGAAGTAAACCCCTGACTTGTACTTTTCTTGCAAATCTCATCAGACTCCTCACCTCTTCCCTGTTGGGTAGAACCTGGAGCAGGAATTGCCATCCCAAGCGCAGTAAGGATCTCTAGCTAGGCAGCAGTCAGCACAGGCTGTTCCATAGATATGGCAGCGATGCAAAGATACCTGCGTGATCCCTTCATCCGAGCTCACATATAACTGTTGCTGTTGAAGGCAATGGAAACCACGATTTGAGGACTTCAATAAGTCAGGCATAGGTTAGGGGTTTGTCACAGGAGTGGGTGGGTGAGATTCTGTGGCCTGTGTTGTGCAGGAGGTCAGACTAGATGATCATAATGGTCCCTTCTGACCTTAAAGTCTATGAGTCTATGAAACATTTATTTCAGATGTGGAGCCTAGAGGAGCAGCTTCACCCAGGAGCTTAGTTAACATATGCATAAAGCCTTCAATTTGTTTTGGAATTAACTAAAAACCAAGAGGTGAGCCACTAAAGGGTTCAAAGCCAAAATAAATAGAAATCTCCCAGGTTAATATGCCTATAACATTACCATCTCCTGTTAGAAAATACTTAAAATGCTATGGAGAATGCTAATGGTTTTTTGGACATTGAGTCTCATTTATTTTGTCCTGCTGCAGCAGGTCTGAGTTAATACAGTTCAGATTTGAGGACTTGGTCCTTAGTGAGGATTATTGAATCAAGCCTTTGACCTCAGTAACTTCTCTGCATACAGTCTCCATAAGAAATATTGTGCAAAGATTCTAGTTGGATTTCTCGAGGGCATAGATTCCATAAACACAAAACTTAGAGGTCACTATGGACCAGATTCTGAGAATCTTACCTTAAATAGAACCTTACTCCAGGCCAATGGGGCCACTGGAGTCAATGAGACTACTCATGGAGTAAGGATCATTCAAGGTGAGTGAAACCATCAGAATCTGGAGCAAAATGACTGGTTCTAACAAAAGTCTGTTAAATAGCATTACTTAAAGTGGAAATAAACCCTGGATATGAGCATACCTGAACTGTGGTGACCTGAGTCCCTCTCTCTCATAACACTGGCAAATCTCATTGAGTTTAATTTCATAAATAGTAATTAATTAATTAATAATTCTGCAAAGTCTTGGGCACAATTCAGTAAATTTACATTGTTTGACTACAGAATTTTAGCTACCTTTTATTTTGGTTGTGCAGTCACACAACTATTATGATCACCATATTAATGATTCATGTCAAAATAGCCATTATGAATTAGCTTGACAGACATAACCTCATTATAGGCCCCATACTACCATTCCTACACTCCCCAAGCTCTGAATGAATAATTTAGACAAATAGCTTCAGTCTATGGATTGTGATGTGATTGGTTATATGGTAATTTTTTTGTTCCCTAATTGGACTGTTGACACTTTTTATCAATTGAAAATAACCAATATTGAACAATGCATGAGTGGATTTTGTCCTAATGGTGCTGGGACAGATCATTAGCCAGTGCAAATTGGGAGTCAAAGGTGCTACACTGAAGATCTGTGTGTCCGTATGTAGTATGGTGCATCATAGTTAGCCTTTTTAGGACCTTAAGTTAATGTTGTCCTCAGATAATAACCATTGAATGAGTGTTCCACTTTTCTTTACCTTTTTAGATGAAATCTTCATTGTTGTTATGGGAGCATTATTCTGAAAGACAAATCACATATATATGCCATCTTTTATTTATTATGTCATGACATTAAACTTTTGTAAGCCACAGTCATTTCTAGATAAACCATTTTTTTCCAGACTCTTGAGGGGATGTCATTCACACCTAATCATCTTTTGCCACAACTCAACAAACATGACATAAACACAAAGTTTGAGTCAGTAAATATATTGGCTACATGAACCTCTGGACTTGACTCAGACACATTAACAAGTTCTCACACTTCTGTCTGAACTGCTCTTAAGAGCTGACTCACTACTACAGATAGGCAGTATGTGTTTGCAAACCATCACTCTCTCTCTCTTTGGAAGGCACAGCCTTTGTTCTTGGAAGGTAACAGCATGCAGGAATCATGTAACAGCTCATACGTAATTAGCACATGATCCGGACAAGAAGAATTAATATTTCTTCCACACTGTATCTACAATGCGTACACTTTGGTTACTGTCCAACACATGTTTTTAGATTATCAACAAGAAATGCCAACATTACAAATGATGTGTTGTGTTACTGAATTTTTGTTTTTGCTCAGTGCACTCAGTGGACACTGCGCACTACTGTATGTAGTTTTCAGTATCATTTATTATCTGTGTCAAACTGAATGTTAAAGAACTCCCTTTGGAGTTATTACAACCACTGTATTAAACCAATGAAACAATCCATTATTCTCATCAAAATTAATGGTGTCGGTGATGGCAACAGTAATGGCAATCATTATTTTGGGGATCAAGGATTTACTATAGTAATCACAAGAGACGGATGCCATTGTGGTAGGTCAGGATTAGAGCGTGCCACACCAGCAGAGCTGCGAGGAGGCCCAGGGCTGGAATTGCAAGGGGATTTGCAGAAATTGGAAGTTGCTCAGAATTGGGGCTGTGGGGTTGTAACACTTTAGGACTGAATACTTGGGAGCTGGGAAATCTGAGTTCAATTCCATGTTCCACCAGAAGCTTCCTGTTTGACCTTGGGCAAGTCACTTAGTTTTTCTGGGCCTCAGTTTCCCATCTGTTAAATGGGAGATAATAGTACTTCCCTACCTCACAGAGATGCTGTGAGGACAGATACAGTAAAGATTATAGGGTGTTCAGATGCTACAGTAGTGGGGGGCATATAAATACCTGAGGTGAAGATAAGCACATTGGCAGATGTTGGAGCTCAGGACTGGAGCAGTAAAAGTTTAGTAAGTGGGAAATGAGTCATATTGACATAGCTGCAAGGGATAAATGGCCAGATTAATAAGGTGTTGCTACCAGTTCACGTCTAATGGGTAGTAAATTTGCAGAGGTCAGTGTGTGGGAAGCATACAGTGCCTATTCCCTCCTTGCTTTGAACAGTTCTATCAGTGTCTCATTTTCACAAACACTGAAGTAGATCAAAATGTCCCCGATTTGTGTCTGCAGTGCTGTCCTGGGGCTCTGTCTCTTGTGTCTTGCATGGAAACGAGATTAAATAGCTTTGCTCCTGCCGTCTTTCTCACTGCCGTCTGTCAAATACCACTTTGGGCCTCAGATTCCACTTTCCCTCTCAGAGCTACTTTTCAAAAAGAAAATACTTGACAGCACTACTGCATGCTTTACTTAGGATAGGCCTTTACTTACGCTAAGCCTCTGCTACCCTTGTCCCTTCTGTTTTTGAGAGTCATTAGTAAAGCCCCAGCACAACTATCATATGTTTTGAGCCCTGAGCTTATGCTAGTATGATCTTGAGGGCTCAGACTGTAATGAGGAGAAGACCAAGCAGGGGACTGAAAGTCATGACCCTGGGTTCTCTCCCAGGCTTTGGTACAGACTTCCCAAGAGCCCTTGCTTTCCCTGCCTAGCTTCCTCTGCTCTAAATGGAATGAATAATATTTCTGGTGAAAGAAGTCCCATAAAATATTATTCATGTGCACTTTTTAAAAAAAGTAGGCTCAGTTTTCCACACAAGGCATAACAAGACCATTTAAATTCACAGGGAACTCATCCTGGGGTACAAAGCAACTGGGGAACCTGGGTTGGGACAGGCATGTATGAAGGTGTGCAGACGAGGAGGTTGTGCAGAGATGGCAGTCCCTTGTATGGCTTGCACAAGGGAGGGCCTCTGTCCACAGGGGATTGGTCCTGCTTTGAGCAGGGGGTTGGACTAGATGACCTCCTGAGGTCCCTTCCAACCCTGATATTCTATGATTCTAGGGGAGAAGGGGGTATGCTTCCTTGGTGTGCCCAAAGAGGGCTGGGAGGAGATGGAGCTTGCCCCTTCCACACCTGCCCACACAGCAAGTTAGCTGCACCATAGCAAGCGGGCTGCCCAGTCCCTCTGCACAACAGGCTGAGCTGTTCTGGGTACAGAGAAGCTCAGCCTTGATTCGCATCACTTGCCCTGAGTCTACCTGGTAAATGGCAGTCCACTCGCAAATTTCAAAGAGCTTTCACCAGTCGGGTGAACAGTTCCTTATTGTTCTAACAGGCGGCTAGAATGATTGACAGAGACTCTTATATTGTTTTTGCCATTAATTGTTTATGCCTCTTTTCAGCTTAGGGTGATTTAGGCCTAAGGCTTTTTCACTCCAGTGACATCTGGCTTTAAAGAACTTGAGCAAAGTAAAAACAACACTAGTTTGCTTCAAATCTGTGGCTCATAATCAGAAAGCTTATCGTATAATCAAAGAAGTAAAAAAAAAAAAGAAAGAAAAGGAAAACTGAGATTCCAGCTGCAAATGGCGGCTGCCTTAATATGTGATGCCAATGATAAAAGTCTCCTGCTGGCAGCCAGTATAACATGACCTCTTAAAAAATGTGATTATCAAAATCCTTTGAGCCAGGATGACAACATAAGAAAAACAAGGCATTTGAATGCAGAAAAAAAGATTTAAGCCCATTTACACTCCACAGTACACTAGACACCACCTTATTCCTACTTCCTTCAGTTGGAGGGCATCAAGCTGACTTTCTACTAATTTATTTGATCTTTTATCAAGTGCTAGTCACCCTTGCTTTAGACCAAAGTGTTTGTGTGAACATACATGTTGGAGGAATGAAAGGGGGAGCAAGACAAACCTGAAAAACCTCCAGTTCTTCTAAAATGAGCTCTCCACTTGCAGAAGAGTTAGTGGGTAGGACAACAACTTTCTGTACAGTCCCCTGATCTGGAACATAGAGAGAGGACAGATGAATTCTTACCAACTAGGAAAAAATATTAGAGGAAAAATCATAATGGAGAGAAGGGTGGAAATGATTTTCATAAATTCATAGATTTAAAGACCTGGAGGGACCAATAGATCATCTAAGTCTGACCCCCGTGTAGAACACAGACCATAGAACTTCATCCAGTTACTCCTGTAATGAGCCCAATAACTTTGTGTTTGATTTTAAAATATCTGTAATAAGTCTTTCTAGTGGGATTCATTCAAGCAGGCAATAGATGTATAAAGGGATTAGACTTTTCTCACCCAGTTTTTTGTTTAAGTCATGGTCAGATATTTATTTATTCATTCATTTATGTATTATTATTTTATAGCACCCATAAGTAACAGTCAGAATTAGGTCCCCGCTGTACTGGGCGCCATACAAACCCAGAGGAAGAGGCAGCCCCTGCCACAAAGAGTTTACAATCTAAAAACACAAGAGAAACAAAGGAAAGGAGAAATGGATACAATGCCAAATGTTATGTGCAATTCATGGCAACATATAACAGAAACTAATAACATGTAAGCAACCTGCATGGTACAAATTTCAGTGCAGGAATCAGTTTTAATGTGGGTGAGATGCAAGCCCTAGCCAGTGTGGGTTGGTGTGCACCATCAATAATTGGGGCCTTATGTAGCAAAAGAAGCCACTTTTTTGATCCACATGGCAATCAAGGATGTCCATGGGAAATGCACGAAAACTGCTCTCCCCACAGTGGCACCATAAAAACACATAGTAGCATGTAGTCTCTGTCTCCAAAATCAATTTGCTAGCATTACATTTGAAATGGGGATTGAGGTGGGACTTGAAGGAGGGCAAGGTAGTGGCTTTATGGTTCAGGGAGGATGTTCAGGGATTGCTTCAGGGAGGATGTTCTGTGTGAAAGGGATGGCATGGAAGGCAGTGTATGAGGTGACAATATGATACAGGAACAGATAAAATGGGAGAGATTTATATTATATTAATTATTATTAATTATTATTAGTAGTGTTACCACAGCACCCAGGGGCCTGTGTCATAGACCAGAACTCCAGTGTTCTAGGGCCTCCAAAGTAGGGACAAATGTATTGCATTTGATGCAGTGGAAAAGGCAGTGTCAGAAGATGGACTCAAAGAAAGGTTTGAGATGGTAAGAGTGATAGATCAGAAAGATGATCTTAGCAGCTAATTTTATGCTGCTCAGCCAGGACTTTGTTGGCTCTTTAGAAAACCATGAGCCTTGGGCTACATCTACACTACGAGATAGGGACGTGATTCCTCTGCTCATGTACACATAGCTTGTGCTGGCTCTCACAGAGCTAGTGTGAGAATGAACAGCAGAATAGCTGCTATTGCAACGCTGAGCCCTGCCGAGCAGGCACCTACCGGTTTCAGGTGGGTTGTATGCAGCAGCACTCAGCTGTGCTTCTGCTGCCTCTACCTGTGCTACTGAGGCTAGAGTGTAATTTATACTCATGCTAGTTCGAAGACAGCTAGCACAAATATGTGTACATGAGCAAGGGAATCACACCTCTATCTCGTAGTGTAGACATAGCCTTGGATGAAAAAAGGGCTATGGGCATAGGTGCTGGAACTAGGGTGCAGGGGAGGCTGCAGCACCTCCTGGCTTGAAGTGGTTTCCATCACATACAGGGTTTACAGTTTGGTTCAATGGCTCTCAGCACCCCCACTATACAAATTATTCCAGTGCCTTTGGCTATGGGTTCCTCTTGTCAGGAAGGACTAGAACTCAGACTGACTATAACAAACCTATTTTGCTCTATATTGTCACAGAGGAGGAAGATCAAAGAGTTTGTATCCCCCTTTTGTCATGAAATGTTTCAATAATAATGTTGAATTGAGCAGGTCAGTAAAATGTTAGAGCTGCCATGTGTGTGTGTGTGTGTGTGTGTGTGTGTGCGCGCGCACGCGCGGGCTCATTTCTGCCTGTAGGGAGGTGATCTGAGCTTCCCATCAGGCAATCTATGATGTTGACAGAAGAAAGCAAAAGCGGGAGACTTGTGATTTTGTTTTTAAGGTCAGTGACTACATTCCATAGCTGGAGTTAGAATGCAAGTTGGTTGGTGTAAATAATTTAAATCATTCTTTTTCCCCAGTGTAAGGCAGCAGATAGGCATACTTTGGCTTCAAAATAAAGAATTGTACTCATGTATAATAATACTGACCACACACCTAAACCACACTGTTGTTTTTTAACATTAAATCAAGAAACCTAAAGCAGCCAAGATATAAAAAAATGTATAGCTATCAACTGTACATGCTCAGCAAATGTTAGCCATGAATATTTCATGAGGATTTGTTCTATGGTTATCGTCCTCATTATTCAATGACATGATAAACCAGTTCTTTCAGAAGAAACTTTCTTGAAACTAAAGCTTTTGACAGTACCCCAGTGGTCTGGACAGGGTGCCAGCATTAGCAAAACTGTGAGGACCTGAAACAGATTTACTGGCTGCCAGGACCTACATGATCCCTAAACTTCCTGAGTACTGTGGAATGTCCTTCCATGGAGCTGAGATGAAGAGCATGTGTGTATGTGGATAAGGCACCAGCCTTTACCTCTATAAAGCCAGTCAAGTAGTCATGAATATGTGTGGCTTGTACACATAGGCTGTCTCTACTCCCTCTCCTTCTTACCTCCCTTCACAGCATTGTGTTATGACTCTTCTCCAGCAATGTTCTTTGTTCCCTCAATATCAGGATATAAATATCCTGGTGGGGAGGAGTTGCTGATTGTCATGAATTTTGGAATACACTCTCAACTGCCTGTCCTGTGTCCTCTAAACCTCACTTACAGGATGTAAAATACTCAAACGCACATTGGTACAGACCCTTCCTATCCTCACACGTGCAATATGGGTCTGACCCATACAAAAGTAAGTGTATTTCAACTATGTAGCAATCCATGCCACACGTTTAAAACTGTAAACTGGTCTTCAATGCACAAACCCAGAAATGGGATGCTGAAATTAGAACTTACAGTAGAAGACCAGCATGGGCATTTACATAACTAAGCACTGATATGAGCACACAAATTCAGGTACTTGTGTCCTTATAAGGAACTCCACATCTGAAAACTGCTGCAAATCCTTGATAAAACAGGGCAAGCGGACAGTATTTCCCATATGCATCTCAATTTATTGCCTGTTGTCGCAATATTATTTTAACATGACAAGCCAGATCCTTGTCTCCAGATACATTCCCTTTCATAAGGAATCCCCACACCACTCTACTGTGCTTACTAGTCCTGCTATAATATTTTCAAGATATTTTATGCAATGTAAAGCATGACAGTGGAAAATTGCTCATTAAAAAATTTTTATGCAAGGAGTGACCTTGGCCTGTAGGCTGTTCCCCAACAATACACAATAACACCAGTTTTACTGTTATTGTTCAATCTTTTCCTTGGTAAGTGAAACAAAAATAATAGTCCCCAGATGGCTTTCCTAGTCCCTTTTCCAAAATGTTTAGCTCTCTAGACTATAAGAACAGTGGTTGTCAAACAACTGCACTTCTACATATTCATCTCAGAATAACTACATTTGAGTTTTGTTGCAAATCTTATTTGTTAACTTCTGTTAATGGAATTAAATTCCTGGGTCAAAAGGAAAGATGGAAAGGATACTGGCAAAATAGTAATGGACACAAGAGGTATGCAAAATTACATACAGTCTGATGTGTTTTCCAGTTCATTATTGTTCTGCAAGCAAGATACAAGAGGACACAGAATGAATGTAAGTCATTTATATTCACAACAAGATCCTATAAAAATCAAACAAGTAGAGGGACAATTTCCTTCCCGGAGTAACTCTACTGACTTCCCTAGAGTCACTCCAAAGATGAATTTGACAAAGAATGTGTTAGTTCTACTAAATTAGGAGACAAGCCATTGTGTCTGCTAAACACTAGAATATACCTAGCTACATGGCAGATGTATGCCTTTCATTGGTCTCTCTGTAGGTAATACACAACACTTGACCTTACTACAGTACGTGTCAATACCCATGTTGTAACAGAGAGAAAGAGAGAGAGCCAAGGAGAGGAGAGATCTGGCTGAGCTCTAGGTGGGTGCAGCCTTAGTTCAAATAGGTGGTCTATTGGTTGAACTCTGTAGAACGTGAACCAAAAAGGAGTCTTTCCCAGCTGAGACCGTAGGAGCTACAATATATTAAGCTTCTGTCATCTGGAAGTTACTCTTTGCATGATAAGCTAATTTGAGTTCCTAGCTCCCCACTTATTTTTTTCTTTTTTTAAAGCAGATTCTCATTTACACATTACTTTTCCCTTCCACGGCCTCTTTGGTCTCCTGCTATAGTTTGTTAAACATGTGGCCTTTACGCTACACAGTGAAACACTGTTTTATACTTTTTTTCCTCTGTCTTGTTCCACAATTTCCAGTGGACAAAATTCTGAGAGTTGCTGAGCACTTGCAACTTCCTCTGACATCAGCACCTCTCAGGATCTGGCCCATAGCTTCACATGACAGATCTCTTCTCTCCTTACCTCTCTCTGTACAACATGGGTATTATCACCTACTGTAGCAAGGTCAAATACTGTATATTAGCTTCTTTCGAATGCAGACAAAACTCTTGGAATGATAAACTTTAATCCCTAATCGAGACCTGATAACTTCCATTACCGACTAGTGACATTCACCCTTTCTTTGGAGACTACAGCCACATAAACTAATAAAGAAAGCTGCTATGATTGCTTTCCTGCCCCACAGTTAATAGTATCCTAGCCACAGATAATCATTGGCATTGGCATTATATAACCCACTGGTCAGTGTGAATTATGTGTACCTCCAGGTCCCTGGTTCAATGCCTGGTATGTTGACCAATATAGCAGCTATCTCAATAGCACTTTCTGGAAATACTGAGTTAAGTTCCAAAGATGAAGCAGTATTCTTATTTAGAGAGCAGGTACAGGGCTGGGGAAAACCCACCAACTTTAGTTTGCACAGGTTTCAGCGAACCTTACAAGGCTGACCCATAAGCTTTGCTTTGAGTTTGGGGTTAATTTGAATTCCAAAATATAAATCAAACTCTTAAATGATTTGGAACAAAGTAATCACGTACATAGAGCCTGATCCAAAGCCTACTGAAGTCAATATAAAGACTCTTATTGGATTAGGCCTATAGTTAACCTATTTAACAACATGATCTTATTACTATTAACCTCATTCTCCCTTCCCCTTCTCTCCTATTGTTTTTCACACTCACATCAGCACGGGGATCATGTCTTCCTCTGTGTTTGTACAGTGCTCAGCACACTAGGGGTCTCTGTCCTGACCGAGGCCTCTGGGCAACCATAATACAAATAATAAATATGGAGAGAATGCAATTTCTTTCATGCCAAACCTTCTCAAACAACACAGGTTTCAAAGTTTGACTTGAACTCAAATGTTACTGGGATCACTTCTGTTACTTATGAGGGATTGGAAAGAGTGAACAGCAAGAGGAGAAAGAGCAAACATCCCCTAGGCTTGGAAATTGAGCAGAGAGCAGACAGAGTGGAAAACAAACAGAGAGAGAGAGAGAGAGACTGTGAAGAAAGGAACACAGAGAGAGGAAGAGAACAGGCTTGATAAGTTTATGGAGGGAATGGTTTGATGGGATAACGTGATTTTAGTCAATTAGGCATTAACGTGCCATCGCGGGTAAAATGAGGGTCCGGCTGTAGAATCTTGCCTGTATGCTCGGGGTTCTACTGATCGCCATATTTGGGGTCGGGAAGGAATTTTCCTCCAGGGTAGATTGGCAGAGGCCCTGGAGGTTTTTCGCCTTCCTCCGCAGCATAGGGCAGGGGTCGCAGGCTGGAGGATTCTGTTGTGGGTGGGTCAGCTTTTGTGGCCTGCATCATGCGGGAGGTCAGACTAGATGACCATATTGGTCCCT
This sequence comes from Emys orbicularis, assembly GCF_028017835.1. Lineage (NCBI taxonomy): Eukaryota > Metazoa > Chordata > Testudines > Emydidae > Emys > Emys orbicularis. The sequence continues at coordinate 24,744,229 of NC_088683.1, read as the reverse complement.
TCTGACCTTAAAGTCTATGAGTCTATGAGTCTATGACAACGTGAATGAAAAAATAAATAAGGTGCAAGCTCCTCCGGTGGTGCAAATCAGCAGATTCCTGTAGAAGCCAGTTGAGCTATGCCTGCTTACACCAGCTGATGACCTGGCCCACAGTGTATAACAAAGGAGGTAAAAAATAATGAATACTGATATCTATTGCAGATCTGTTTGGCTGAAATACAGTGGATTGAACAGAAGAGATTTGAGTTTACATCTCTCTTTCCAAATTACCACCAACCGTTCTTTTCCACAATGACCATTGTAGCTCAGTATTGCCAACTTCAAAGAAAGACTTAGAACAAACAAACAACAATCCCAGAAAAAAACAACAAATCAAAGGGCTGGCTGTCCACATCATCAAAACCACCATCACAGTTGACACTAACTGCTACCGTGCTAAACATCTTACGGAGAGGTCTCCTCCTTTGAGGGGGTCCCTCATGTTGAAGCACGAGGAAGATTGGTGGGGCAGCGTGAGAAAACCTGTAGTGCTTTTGCCCTGGTGGTACCTGTAGCAGGGGCAGATGGAGTCTGTGAACTCATGCCTTAAGGTCGTTGATTGGGCACATTTCATAAGCATTACATTGACTTGAAATAAATAAATAAAAAGAAAAGAATAAGTTGTCCATGATGCCCAAACTCTCTTTGTGTGAAACCCTTTCAGTCATGGGACAGCACGTGAAATTCTGAGACGAATGATTGTACTGCTTAGCAGTTAAAGCTAAGGACTGACAGGGCTCTCTCTTTCTGGCTCTGTCACTGTTTTGCTGCATGGCCTGGTCAAAGTTACTTAACTGTTCTATGTCTCAGTTTACCCCATCTTGAAATGGATATAATACTTGCTCAGCTTACAGTCTTGCTGTGAAACTTAATGAACAGACTGTAAAGCATTTTGAGGTCTCTCCCAAAGAGCAATTCGTAAGTGCAAAGAATTACTGGGCTAACTACTTAGATCTTTACTCACTTTGAGTAAGAACTGAGTAGGGATCTCAGGATACAGACCTTGGGGGGGAATTTGCAACTCCTAAAATGGCTGTAAGGGTAAAAAAGCTTTGGAGGAGATGATCATCATAACACTTCAAATGATTCGCTCAATATGCCTGAGCGGACCGGGGAACCAGGCTGCCTTTGGTATCACTCTTGTATAAAACCTTCTTCCAGAGTGCAAAGACAGAACTCAAACTAGTGAATTTAATGCTTGCTTTTCTGACCAGATTATCTAGCTCTGTAACAATCTGTAGTTCATTACATGTTATGGGTTATTCCATTGCTGGATACTACTGTTGTTAGTGAGAGTTAGTCTTCGAAAAAGACAGCCATCATGTAACACTGAAAAAGCAAGTACTCCAGGGATTTAGTCACATATGTGGCATCCATATTTTAACCTCATGCTCTGAAAGTGCTAAGTGCAACCAGTCTTTCAAATGAAGGGTTCAAACAATTGGACGAGAGAAGGAAAGATAATTAGAAACACTGAACAAACACACACAACAGTAGACGCTGGAGACAAAACCACATGCACACGGCCCAACTTAAACATATGAAACTGTGCTAAATCATCCTGAAATCTGAAACACCGTCTACAGTAGTAATTTAGCCCCCTTTTCAAAAGCTGCATGACATCATGCCTTACAGGAGCCGAGAAAGTTCTTAAGGATGGCCAGTGATTGCTGAATGTGCCTGAACCTGACGCGGATATTTAAATATTTTCATAACAGTAACAACAATAAAGAAAGCATGTAGAGTCCAAGGATTGCACAATCTGGTGCACTCTGTACAAAGACTTTGGAAGTGCAAGTGATAGGTTGCAAACTTAAAAAATAAATATTAATCTCAAGAAAATGCCTGCATGCTGCTTTGCTGCTTTTCTTAAACAAATGGAAAACAACTTACCAGGGGATAAAGTGGAGAATTTGGAGGCTTGAGACATGGAGTAATGTAATTAAAATAAAATGCAAGGGAAATGAAATGCTTTATGAGCTGCAAAACTAGACAAGCGGAGAAGCAGAGTAAGTGAAGAAGAGATCTAAATCCAAGGTCTTGACCAGACGACATAGAGGAAAGGGTATTAGCCTCATTGTCGTTGTCAAATATGCAAATGGGTAATTACACTATGACCAGCTAATTACAGCTGTGGTTTCTATTGGGATGATAAGGTATTCTACACTTGTCTATCTACCGCTAAACAGTTGCTGCTTTTCACCCCACGAGGCACCTCCATTTCAGTGGTGTATGTAGAGATCCCCATCGTGTCAAGCCTTCGCATCAGGCTGGCAGGTTTTGTAAAGTGCTTTGGGATTCTTCAGGACGAAAGGCACAGCGTAAATGCGAGATCGTTATCATTAGAAAAGCTGTGTGTAATGTTTAAAGAACAATGTCAGTCTATGGGATTTATTTCACTAGTCATGTAGCTTAGAAAAGAAGTACTGTACTGAAATTAACTCTTGGCCAGGAACAGTTACAGTGAGTTTGACATGCCTGGCTGGGGGAGCAAAGGAAATATTACATTTATTTCACGTTAATGTAAAAAAAGACATGGCTGTCTGTACCCTTCCTGTGCCATGGCTACATGATGAAAAATACAGGGGTTCCTAGAGCTACTTTTGTTATCGTTCATTTGCACTCAGGAACTGATTTACTACTGAGACTCTCAAGGAGGAGGAGGGGGGAAGCTAAACATTTTTTGTGCTCTGCATCTGGCAAGACATAAAACACTCCAATTTGCAGCATGAGACAGGTCACTGACAGTGACAGACGTGACTGGCAACATCTCAGTTCAGCAGCAGTAACTAAGCTTCAGAGACTGAGTGTAATTGTCACCAGGTGACAAATCCCATTCTCCACTGCTGAGGGGCTCAGGGCTCCCAAGAAATTATCAAATGAAACTCTGTTATACAATGTGTGTTTTGCATTTTCCAGGATGAACTTACATAAAAGGAAACCCCCTCTGCATTTCTTCTGACTGTTAATATCTTTATCGAATCCTCCTGAGTCTCACAGAAAGCACAGAGCCAAGGAAAAGGGTAAAGAGTCTTTCCTCACAGAGACAGAAACTCGATCATTTGTATTTACAAGGGTTGAGAGGCACTGTACCTATGTCATATCTGTTTATTTTACGGCAGGGCTATGAAGCTATTAGCATCTTAGGAAGAATCTCTGCATCACCCAGGAATTGTAACGTCCAAAAAAAATAGACTAGCAGAAATTATAAATAGTACATATCACAGGACATCAAGTCTATTATTTCAGTAGTTGTGGCTCTAATCTTAACTCTTTGAGATAGTGCACTATATTGGATTTCATAGAATCATAGAACCATAGGGTTAGAAGTCCTGCAAGGAGGGTGTGCTGGCAGATTATAGAACGAAAACAAACACATATAACCAGCCCAGGTAATTTAGTACCTTTAATGAGCCACCCGCTCATTGTTTATCCATGGCTGAGTCACTTAGCTGCTCTCTGTGACGCCTAACCAAGCTATACAATGAGGTTGCCTGTACTTATTCCCCTTAATGGAATTTGATGAGGAGTAATTTGCTAATATTCAGTAGTTGACTTTGAGACTTGATCCAACTCCCACTTCAAGTCACTGGGAGTATTTTTATTGACTCAAGTTGGATTGGGTCCTAAGTTATTGTTCATCATTAAAACCTGTGACATCATTAATGAGTTTCAGTTTAATAAAGTTAGTAAAGTGCTTTGAGTACCTGAGATGGAAAGAACCATTGAAATGCTAAATATCATTATTGTCCAAAGCTTCAAAAATGTAAGGCACTTTATATGTACAGCACATTATTCATTATTATTACTACTACATATTTTGTAACTGATATAACATGTACCTTGTGTTAGCTGGAGACTTATATGGCTTGGCTTCTTAATTAATCTTTAGCTGTATTTTTTCCTCTAGTTAAAAAAAATCGTATGTTTAGACAAATGATACTAGTTTAAAAACTATACTGACATTTAAATGTTCATTTGAAAGCTCTATTCTTGCATGCCAAAGTATTTGTGTGGTTAAAAACAGTGAATTGGCACGGAGAAGCTATGCTGGTAGAAGACCAAGATTTTTTTGTTTGTTTGTTTAGACATGGCTGATGCTAATCTATGTGAACAATAAGTAGGGAGGGCACGTATAAGCGTTCCTCTAGAGATTTCCACAGTAGCATGCACAGCACCCTTCTTTGCTTCTTCCATAGGAAAGGCAATATAGCACCTACTGTGTCAAATTAAACCCTGAAGGATCCAAAGGTCCCGGGTTGTCATTGGATTCACTAGGCCTACTAGTAACGCTGATACTTGCTAGGAAAAAAAGTGTCTTAATTAGTAATTAGTTTCTTATTTAGTCTGATGACCTGACAACTAAAGAAAGCCAAGAGACCTTAAGGCAATTTTAAAACTAATTTTGCATCAGATGGCCAAGAAAAATAAAAGTGCCCAGATCCAAAGCTCACTAAATTCTTACTGTAATTCAATACCCAAAGCTCTATGCATCTTCTATCACTGCCATGCCTTATAATGATGTACACTAGCCACTAGAGAGAGTGAGTGTCATTCTGATGAATCATGACATAGTGAATGGAGGCCCTTGGTGATGGTTTGCCATGGGAACAATAACAGAGCTTTTCTGTATTCTTATTTCCTTTGGTGGTTGGGGACTTGCTTTAAGAAGAGTGAAGAGAGTTTCTTTTAATCCCCTCCTCATAAAAGTCTGGCGATTTGAAAGATTTTTAGCCTTGGCTTCCTGAGTCTAATACAAGGATGGTAATTCCCAAACCCATGTGGTCTAAATGGTAGTTTGTTGGCAGAAACAGTAGTTCCACATCTCTATAAGACTTGTCTGATGTTCAGAGACAAACCTGTTCTCATAGGATTATCTGCCTTATTTTTAGTTGAAACTGCTCTGTGCTAACAAACAGAATCAAGAAGACTGGATTGTAGTTTATCAGAGCTCCAGTCCCCAAGCCCTTCACAAGCACAGCCCCCCACTAAGTCAATGGCAGTTCCAGATGCAGAGGGCTTTCAGGATCCAGCCCTAGATCATCTACTTTAGTCAATTTCCCTGACACTGATTGATTGTTCTCTACAATTCCAATCATGTCCCAATAAATTTGAAAAGTAAATTGGATCACTATCCTCTAACCTTACAGTTCTTAATGAAAATCACTAGACTTGTCAATTACACTGGGGTCAGTTCAGGACATCCATTGACTTCAATGGAATTGCTACAGATTCACACTGGTGTAACTGAGAGCAGAATTTGGTTTGTTATGTTATAAAGGAAATATTTGTAATCATTGAATCAGACTTAGAAAGTCCTACAACACAGTCCCACTAGAACTACAGTTTGCCCTTTTCTATTTGCTAAAACCCTCTATATTTTTACATTACTGTGAAGTTGTTATTTCTGCCCCTGTAACTTTCTGGCCAAGTTACCATTCTTTTCACAGGCAGCTTACCTCATACGATGATTGCAATTAGTAATAATACAATGTCAGATTCCCATATTCCTACTCCTGGAAAATAGTACATTAATCCATGAAAGTTAATGGTACTACTCATGGGTATGATGCTACTCAGGGTGAGTAAATCTAGACCATACATTGCACACAACAAAGTTGGCTTTTGTCGCTGATGAGAACCATTCTATTTTTTACAATAAATATTCATTTTATTTTCTTTGTATTTTTGTTCTGATTATAGCTCTTAAGACATATTTGTATAGATAGTAATTATGTTTTAATAAGCACTTGTGAAGACAATAGGCTGTACAAGGTTTGGAGTTGACTAAAAACTACAATGCAGTACATGAAAGATAAATAAATAAAATAATTCCATGCATATCTGCTGTTAAGTGCAGCTTACCTGTTCCAAGAAATAAGACATGGTATCGTCCGTCAGCAGCATTAACTCGGTCCACTGCTATCTTTGTATACTTGTAGTCTGTTCCTGTCCGAATGATTAATGGCCTTTTGTGTATTGGGTAAATGGGATTGAACATCAAGGGGTGATTCCTAATAAAGGTCACAACGTCGTCGGGGAATTCCTTGGTTGTCCGCATGTTGGGTGTAAAGGCTCCTCCAGGACACTGTGAGGAAGCATTCATAATAATGCTTAACAATGCATAGCATCTATCAAGGATATTTTGTCTTCAATCTATCCACAAACATTGACAGATGTTCAGGCGACATGGTAACATTTTTTGAAAAAACACTTCATACTCCATGTGAAAATGATTATATTTATATAATGGAAAAGCTGTACTCTAATAACTATGTCTATAAACCGCCCTCACTTGGGACAAAACAAACAAACATATTTGTGTGTTGTTAAAAGCTAGGCTGATGGCAATGCTCCATGCTTGGGGGGCCTTATTTTTGCATTCCTTGAGCTCCCAAAGTTCTCACTGCAAAGAATGGTAAGGGGAAAGATACAAAGATCTTGCCTCTGTGTAGTACAAAAATGGATGTAAAGGCCAATAGGTATATTTAGATGCCTAACTAGGTACCTACCTCTGCTGTATGTTATAATTGTTCAGTGCACATAGGGCTAGATTTGGACAAAACCTGTGCAAATGCACAAGAAGGGAGAAAATGCAAGGAGCCTTCCCAGATCCTTTGAGACTCTACATGAGTACCTAGGGTAGCCTAACTCCAGTGTGAGGAGCCACACTGCAAAGCCATTCCTGTGTTACTGTGTCCTCACTGGTTCTGTGCTCACGTGTGTATTTCACTAGGACTTCTGGTGCAATAAGCTGAGCCATGCTGTGTTTCTTTCCCAGTGACTCGTGAGAGAACTGGGCAGACAATGAGACAGGTGGAAGGCACTGGAGGTATTACACCCACCCTCAGCCCACAGGTGAGTTAGCCTGCATCCTTACTGCAAAGTGGGTAGGTACCCAGCCCGAATGGAAACAGTATCTGGGCTTTAACCCACACGCCCAGCCAGGTCAGTTAACTTGGGTTGAAAGCACTACTGAAAGCTAATAATGTGTTTACGTGTTTTCCTGAATCAGGCTCAAATTTCGGCCTGCTGCACACAACTCATGTAAACAAGTGACATGGCCACACCCCTGCCCTGCACCTATCTATGTTACCATTGGAAGAGTCACCCACAATACACTGCTGCATAGCACAGGGTTTACAAGGCAGCTTCTGTGCAGTTCATCTAGCTCTGGAGTTCTGCTGCTTTCAGGGCCCTGTAAAATGTGAGGAGGTCAGGATTTGACCCTATATCTCATCAAGGCATGAAGAGACATTTGACAGGTAAATTCTGAGCCAGGGGTTTGTCAGAAGAATCTGTAGCTTTCTGTAGAGTGCTAGGAAAAGGCCTTACAATGACCCTGTCCTCCAAAGCCCCACAAATTTTCCAAGCTATCCAGCTGTCAGGGACGGCTCCAGGCACCAGCTTGGCAAGCAGGTGCTTGGGGCGGCCACTCCGGAGAGGGGCGGCAGGTCCAGCTATTCAGTGGCAATTCGGCGGACAGTCCCTCACTCCCGCTCGGAGCGAAGGATTTTCCGCCGAATTGCCGCCATAGATCGCGATCGCGGCTTTTTTTTTTTTTTTTTTGTGGCTGCTTGGGGCGGCCCAAACCCTAGAGCCGGCCCTGCCAGTTGTGAAGGTTATTGCCCAGATTAGGTACTGCACACCTGCCAGTAACGGTCCCCACACCCTAGCTTGATTCCAAGTGTGCCAAATGGATGTTGGTAATAACAACAGAGATGCACTGAGCTCAAAGATTCCTCTAGCATCCTAAAGTGAGAGTTCTCACTCAATGTCTGTACAACTTTGGGACAAAGACAGCAGAACTTCCCTGCCTTTCACCTTCATTCCTTGATTGTGAGACAATGAAAGGACCCCAGGGGCAGATGGCTCATCCCCCCTACAAAGAAACAATATTTTGTGGTTGGTGGAATAGAGATGGGAAGACCCCATAGAGAGAGGTGTTATTAGGGACAGGTTCCCTCCTGCCCCTCCCCCCGCAGCAATCTGGGATAACAGAGTCCCACCCAACTCTAGCCCTTTCTTTACATTGAATGAAGAACCATCCCATTGATCAATCCTGTGATCTATCAGTCCCCTTGGGTACTCACAGGGGAGTAATTCCAGTCTTAGAGAGCTGACAGGCTGTGAGTATCCAGGGGAAATGTGGGAAAGAAGACAGGGAGAGGAGAAATCAACTCCAATATAGAAATCTGTGCTGTGCAGGGACTTCTCTCAGCCCCAGCCAACTCCTTCACTTCCTGCTGCTCTAGAACTCTATTGGCTTTCTGCAGCTCATGGGCCTTTCATTTTCCAGGAAACACAGGGCAAATTTCAGAAAGTTGTCACTAGCACTGACAAACAGGGATGGCTACAGGCTTTTGAGGGCTCCAAGTAAGGTGATTCTTGGCAAGGCACCCCAAAATTCAAAGGCACTCCCAGATCTATGTCAGAGAGCCCCCTCCCCACCTGCATCCTAGACCAATATCACCTGTCCTTGCACTCCTTCCTTAGAAGACAGGTACCTTTTCTGTCTTCTAGACCAGATTTCCCAGATGCTGGGAGTGGACAACGGGATAGATCACTCGATAATTGCCTCTTCTGTTCATCCCCCCTGAAGCAGCTGGCATTGGCCATTGCTGGAATACAGGAGAGTGGGCTGGATGGACCTTTGGTCTGACCCAGTATGGCCGTTCGTATGTTCCCCACCTTCCTGCCTCACAGATCCTAGGCCATCTTCCTGTGTATTCCCAGATTCAACTGTCCCTATTTATTCCCACCCTGGCATATAAATCCTCATGAATTGCAGCTGGATAATTAGATAGTTGTTTCAGGCATGTCCCAGACATCCTTCTTGGACCAGTTCATTGCCTCTATTACCAACCTAAAAACCCATGTCATGAAAATTATTCCTTTAGCCATGAAGGACTGGACTCAGAAAGCTTCATCGCTTGTGTCTATTCGCTGCCAAACAGAGAAGTCACTGAAGAACAACATGAGCTGTTCCCTTCCTCAGAGAGTTGAGTGTACCTCTGCTGCACTCACCACCCTACAGATGATTTAACCATATGGTGACTGCACTCACAGTACATTTTGCACCCACAAGCCTGCTGGGATAGCCCCACACATTAGAGATGAACTAAAGGAAGAGAGGAACCCTTTGGTTTATAGTACATTCTTCAACAAGCTATGGGTACAAAAATATTTCTGTAAAGTCTGGATAATGGAAACAACCCTTAAACAGCTCTGAATGTAGTAGGAAGCTGCCAATTATGTCATAAAAGTTTTTCCATAAGTAATTTTAGTTTGTGGAAGAAATAAGAAATGATTGGTATGTAGTAAAGGGGCAGCCAAAGACTGCAGAGCCTGACGGTGGCCTAGCGAATGCATTACTTTATTTAATTCCATTTAAGCTATGCTGAAGCATTTGTGATGTTTACAGTTACAGCATTTTGGCTGATTGTAAGTGCATTTATATCAAAATGTTTAATTTGAAAGATCTATTTACGCAAGTGGAACATATGATTTGCCGTATTGGGTCAGATTGCTTGTCCTTCTGATCTAGCATCCTGGCAGTGACTAATATTGATGTTCAGCAGGAAAGGGGCTCCTAACCCAGAATGCATTTTGGCCAAACTTTTTGAACTTGGATGCCCAAAAGTAGGCATCTGAATATACATTTAAGCTTCTAAATAAAAGTGGTCATATTTTCAAAGGCGCTGCACCTACACTGACTTCAGTGGGAAATAGAATTTAACCCTTAATCCTTCCATGATGTCAGAGACAGAAGCTTCTGCCAATGGAGAAGAGCAGAGATAAGCTACAGAAATCTCATGTCAGAAAATGTTTTGTTTAGTGACTGTGATGAAGTAGGGTGGTTTGCGGAGAAGCATCAGGGGAACAGATGAGAGGATAAGGCAGTTTCACATGATAAGGATGCAGAGTTTAGTCAAATTTGATGAGATTATTGTCCTGATTTGAACTGGATTGGATTATGCAGAACAATGGAGGTACCATGGGAATTGGCTGACATGACAATGGAAAATCAGTGACACGCTTCCTTGTGTGTTTGTGTAATGGCTTGTTAAAAGACTTTTGTGTAGAAGAATTTGGAGAGTCTTGGGGAAAGAATATTAGAGTCCAGTCATGTCTTGTCTTGGAAAAACTGGCAGCATAAGGGGGAAAATTTGGCTGAACGCTCAACATGGGGTGATTTGGATAGCTGTTCTCATGGCCTTCTCTGAACTACTACCCGGCTACTTGAGGTTTGGATTTGACCCGAAGAAAAAATATAGGGACGAGTTCCAGTCGGAAGATTAAGATCCAACTCTCCAATCCCCTAGAAATGTGCAGAGCTTTGGTTTTAACATTCCAGTTTTGTCACTAATCATGTCCTTATATTATACTATCTATTTTCGCCTTTCTTTATTAATGTACCAAACCATCTTTCTGGCTTTTCTTTTCATTGCAGCTTCACACTGAACTAATGCAAATACTGAGGTGTCCATAACAATCCCCAAGAATCTTTCTTCTCAGGATCCTTCAAACTCAGAGCCCATCAGCATATCTGATAACTTTAGACAATTTTTGCCACTATGTAAAGCCCAATTCTAAGTTAAATGTTCCTTTCCTTTGTGCTGCCTGATCCCTTACTGTGTTTAGCCCCATTTGGAATACTTCACAAGCCTTCATAAGATGAACCAAGAATAACATGGCAGTGGTTGAAAAAATACATAGATACAATACTCCTGAAGCAGCAAGAAACACTGAAATGTGACTAATCACCAGAGCATGAAACTTCCTGGTTAAATGAGCCATTTATTTTATATTTTCATAAACAGTAAAATTAAAGCAACAGTGAACTCAGGCGATTAAGACTGTTTGAATTAATCACAAGCAAGAATGCTACCATTCAACCACAGCGGAACATCAGGTATTTATTAACAAACTCTGAAACGATTTTGTGATATGAAAGGCCTAAATCTGACAGCCAGTAATATCATAAGAGGCTGAACTGATATTCCCAAAGCTACAAAGAATTACATTTCTCTTGTCCCTGGGACTTTTATTTTTGCAAATCCCAGGTGTAGTTGTAACCCACACACCTCCTGGGCGTGGTGTTCTGTCCCATCTAGTGGCACTGGGACCACTTAGAGAGAGAGAAAGATGTAGAGGCTCATGCACTAAGCTCCAGAGGTCCCCAATTCAATCCTGCCCGCTGACAACCGGGGTCTGTCGGTGTTACACAATCACTACTGTTATATTATACTGGGCTAATCAATTTCTGTGTTTTTGTCACCACCATTATCAGCTATTATGCTTCAGTTCTAAGTTTATCTACAATGCTCTCATAGGTAATTAACCGCATGAATGATCATCGCTAATAAAGGTATTTTCATTTGTCAATTCAGAAACAATGAAAGGTTGCTATGGTGCCAATATCTAAGAGCTGAGATGTTCATCACAAATATGATACAACAAGCAGATGCTTCTAGAGTTATGAACAGAGTATGAGGGTTTTTCTGGAGAGGAGAACAGCATGGGACAGTTTAAGCCACAGTGCACAGGGTTGCCTGACAAGGCTACAAAGTCCCCTGAGGCCTGTACAGGGATTGGAGCCTGTCTGATCTGTAGCCCACAAAGAGTTTCATTACTAATGACAGCTACTCACGGTGGGCATAGTAGGCACTTGCCTATCCCATTTCCTCAGGCAGAGGAGCAAGCACTAAGAGAGGGTATAATATTTGCAGGACTGTTACATGGACATGTGGTTAAAGGGTCTTGTTGTGACAGGGAAACGTTAAAATAAATAAAGAGGTGGTGGGAAAGGTGGGAGTCCTTTTTTCTTCTTTATGACATAAGGAGCAACTATTTAACTCAGGTGAATATCGAACAGTTTAGAGAAAGGCTTTTTTTAGTTAAAGATACAACAGTGCAACTCTTCAGTTAAGATGCCAGGTCTTAGAATAAACATCTCAGAGAACCTCCATAGACCCTTCAGTAAAAATAGAAGACTCCTGATATTTCTGAAGTAAAATTCAAGCAGTTTTCCGGGGAGGGGGTGTTTTGGGATTTTTTTTTTTTTTTTTTTTTTTTTTTTACTGCAGGCCTTCTCTATACATTACCTGTACAAAAAAGGGCACAATCCAATTTTATAAAAAATCCTTACAAGATTTGAGGCATAGACCTGGCCATGTTGTTCTATGCATTCAGTATCTCCAGGCTGATTATTGAATCTCATTATATCTTGAAACAAAGCCCTGAGAGAGCTCCGACTGGTACAAAAAGAAGCAGCGACACAGGTTGCTGTGAAAAGATTATCATGGCCTCTCATCCGTCACACAGTCCATTTCAAGGACTGTTTTCTAACTCTCAATACCGTCCATGGGATTGGCATAGTCAATTGAGACACTCTCTCCCTCAGCAACCATGACCTCCCACCACAGCTACTCAATGTTCCATTGGAATAATGAAACTGTTGAAAATTGGGGAAGATTCATGAGCGCAGGAGACAGACTTTTATGGGCATTGGACCTAAAATATAGAACTCGATACTATAAGAGGCAAGAATGATCAGGGTGAAATATAAAACTCTTCAACTTGGCTTCTCTTACTAGCCCCTCATCTTCCTTTGTTTCTTTCTTTCACTCTCTCAAATATACACATGCTCTTAAAAAAATAACAGACATCTAATGAAATAATTTACTTCTACCTGCTGGACAGAAAGAGCAAGCGAGAGAGAGATTGATTTTTTAATAATTTTAATAGTTCTCAGGTATTATAGTGATGTGCATGATAGATAAATAAGTAGACAGGCAGATAGATTGAATTACAACTAACTTTAGATATAATTTATAGTCTGTGCTTTAGCACCAATTTTATGATATTTCATTACATTAAACAAAGACAATTAGTTGCCAAGCCTGACTTGCATAAACATCTTTTGTACTTACTGTGCCAGGTCGTGGATATGGAATTCTGCCCTGATATGGAATTAGCTGGTGGTTAGGACCTTCCTTATGTGCAAAGGGTCCATTGAACACTGTTTGGATCTCAGACAAGTGATACACACACACTGCTGAACCTTTAAATACAGAGCTGGAAAAAACAAGGAAAATATTTGCACCACAATCTGCCATTTCTTACATAACCTTTTCCATCATCACAAAGGGTTCAGGTATCTAAAAGGGTGTCATAAGGAGGAGGGAGAAAACTTGTTCACCTTAGCCTCTAAGGATAGAACAAGAAGCAATGGGCTTAAACTGCAGCAAGGGAGGTTTAGGTTGGACATTAGGAAAAAGTTCCTAACTGTCAGGGTGGTTAAACACTGGAATAAACTGCCTAGGAAGGTTGTGGAATCTCCATCTCTGGAGATATTTAAGAGTAGGTTAGATAAATGTCTATCAGGGATGGTCTTGACAGTATTTGGTCCTGCCATGAAGGCAGGGGACTGGACTCGATGACCTCTCGAGGTCCCTTCCAGTCCTAGAATCTATGAAACTATGCAACATTGCCCGTAAAGATAACACATTTAATAATATGTAGCACTTCTATAGCATCTTCCATACAAGGACCTCAAAGAACATTGCACACATTAATTTACCCTCACAATACACAGCATTAACCTGTAAGGCTAGGTAACATTTTCCTCACAAAGAGTATCTATCTTCCCAATGAGAGGGGAAAGTATTATCATTCCCATTTTACAGATGACTGGTTAAATCACTTCCCCTATATTGTACACATGAGAGCATAACCTTTTCCCAATGAAATGACTTCAGTGAGACCAGGATTTGACATTCTCTGTGTGGTTAAACTGGAAACAGAACACATCTCTCCTGGCCTCAGCCCATGAGAGCCCATAGCTGCCTTATAAAACACCTGGATAGAACATTCATTAAAACAATAATCACAATTAAGTGCAGTTAGAGTACTGTAATCAGTGTTCTAATATGGGCTCAGATCATGGTGTTACATGCAAACACCCCCGTAGAGGCCAGGAAACTTCATGAGATTCCCCTTGCAGAGTTTCCTATACATTCTTCCTCAGGAGTGGTGAGGTTTGACCTTCCCACATCCTAAACTAGGGTTCTGACCCACTAACTCAAGGGATCCCAGGAGATTAGTATGGATCCAATTGCACAGGCCCTGTGCCTTCACATTAATCGGGGCCCATTGAGGCTCTGTCTGGGTTCCTTGGTGCTGTGGAACACTATTGCCAGGGACTTTGCAGCCAGCACATGCCCCTAGCACTCTCCATTAAGGATGATCTCCAGTGTCAAGGAGATGATCTTCAGAAGCTAAGACATTGGCTGTGATATTAACAGCCCCCTTCTGTGTCCACTGTGTGAAAGGGCGCAATGTGTGTGTTAGAGGAAGGGGGGAAGGCACACTTTGGATGTTTATTCAGAGATGAACATCCAAACATTCCAGATTTGCTCAATATTAAGTGTGAGATGAGGAAAATCAAAATTGCTCTTTGTTGTGCACTGAACAGGTAAAATCACTAAAGAGGAAAATGTGGTAACTGCTACAGGACATTACCGAGCAATCACCATTGCTCTATACCACAAGTGCTACCTTGAGAAAGCCCTCAGATGCATTATAACCACATCTGTTGTCTGAACTCTCTCTTCCTCACAATTGGTTTATGACGTTTTCCCCAGTATTCATGGGAGCCATAAGATAAGGTTTAAAGGATGCACTTGATCATTGCAGACAATGCACCTTTATTAGTTTATAATAGTTCCTGCTATAAAAATAATTCACGTCAGTCACAGCTTAGACCAATATAATTTAGTTAAAGTTATAATTATTTTTATCTCGTAGCCTGTTTCTCCAATTACTGTTCTCAGGTTGGGGTCTGCAGAGGTGAAAAAGATATGGGCAGTACTAGTAGATGAAATTCATTATGACTGCTAGATTTAATTACACAACATGTTCAATCGAAAGAAAAAACAAACAAACAGAAGTCTTGTGGTTTGTGGAAACAGAAACCTAGACAAAAGTAAAACCTTGTATAAAGTGAGAAAATGTCTAGAGGGCCTGGAATAGACCAAGTGTTCAGTCTGGTTATATGGTGCCTAAACTCAACCCCAATTTCCACTACAGGAATACCATGAGATTTAGATAGAACAGTTTCCAACTCAGACATGTTGAATCCATAACATAATCATAAGTGTGATTTTTATCGCTAAACATTGCCTCAGCATTTTCTCTTCTTGTGCTATAAGAGTCATACAGTATAGATAGCCTCAGCTATTTACAAGCTACAGGGTTGGTTTTTTCCCCCCTCACCTAAATATTATGAGACTACCTTTTCCTGGCTATATGTAAGCTTGAGAATTGGCATATATGGGGCATATAGTATCGTGGTGGTTGACATGGTCAGGAAATGACTTTTTCTCACATGAAAATGTTCAACTGAAATGATTTTTTTTTCATTTTATTCAAAAAATTTCCATAAAAGAAAGAAAATAAAAAAAAGTCAGTTTCAACAAAACTCTATTTTTCAACAAAAAAACTTCTAACTGGTCAGGTCCAGGTATTGGACAGAAATATAAGGCACTGAAATGCTACACGAGGTATGTATTAGAAATACATTGACAGACAGGCAGTGGCATTTCCATTGTTCAGATAATTGAGACAAGAACCAAGAGCAAAAAAACCCAAAACATCAAAATACAAGTAAAGTTAGTATCTGTTGTTTCTCAGAAAGACTGTCCCAGCAAACTTAACAAGAAATCTTGAACTTTCTCAAATAACTATCCATTCTGTCCTTATAGCAAGGTGGGCCCTTATCTGCCAAGAGATGAGGAGTGCCCATGTTTTGCAGTGATCTGAAGACTTAGGTTGTGATTAAGGAAGGACTTGATCAAACAGGATATAAGTGTGCCTTTTGGGAGCCAAAGTCCAATGGCATAAGGAATAACCTGCCAGCTATGAGACTGGGAACCATTAGCATGAATTTATTTAGGAATTCTGGGCTTGATGTTTCAGGTGCTAAGGACCCCTGATGAGATGCTGAGAATCCTCAGTTGCCACTGAAGTCAATCACACACTATGTCCTTGTTCTTCCCCGCTATCTAATAAACATATGGAGACAACAGGAAACATTTTCTCAATATATTTTTTAGAAAGCTGGGAGCAGAGGGGAAATTTATCTCAGGTATAGTTGTACTGAATATGCACCAGGGATCAATTTGGCACAATGAGTACAGCTCCAACAGAGATCACAAGTAATTGTGCTTCTAGTTGATGAGAATAAGCAGGATTGAAAGGACGTCTCCTAGGTGGCAATGATAGTTGCAGGATATATTAGTAATGCATTCAATCCCAATTGCCTTGACACAAAATACCTCTGTCTGTGTTTATATGGAATTGGAACTGAGGCCGCTCACAGAGGCTGCCTTTACAAATCTTCAAAATTACCTTGATGTTGTAAAAATTCCATACACCAGTGTTGTTCTAGGGTTATCTGTTTCTAGGAGAAATACATCCTCTGTGAGAAAGAAAGAACACAGCTGTTGAGTAATTGCTCTAGCTTGACTTTCAAACCTCAAAATTTAGGGCCCCATCCTTATCCCATTGACTTCAATGGGAATTTAGTCTCTGACTTCAATGGAAGCAGGGTCGGACCCATCATATTTAAGGTTGGTCATAGTAAAACTAGCATTTACACATTCTGGGCCAGATTTTCAAATGAACTCAATACACAACTGCCCCTATTTAGACACATAAATAAAAGGATCAAATTTTCAAATGTGCTCAGGACCCATCTTCTCCCATTCTTCTCAGCAGGACCTTAACTCATGAAAGCATTTAATCATGTGTTTAACATTAGGCAAATGTTTAAGTCCCACTGGAGTTGAAGTTACAATGCTTTCAAAGATGTGTAGAATTTAAGGCTAGAAGAATCTACCACTTCCCTTGGGAGTTTTTTCCAGTGGTTAATCACCCTCACTGTTAAAAATTTGTGCTTAATTTCTAATTTGAATTTGTCTGGCTTCAGCTTTCAGCTACAAGTTCTTGTTATACCTTTCCCTGATAAGTTAAAGATCTCTTTAGTACTTTGTAGTTGCTCCCCATAAATGTACTGAAACACTATAGTAAAGTCATCTCTCAGTCGCCTTTTTGAAAAACTAAGGATCACGTTATCCCTTTTTGCCACAGCATTATCCTGGGAGCTCATGCTCAGTTGCTAGTCCAATATGATCCCAAAAGCCTTAATGCTCAAAGCTAAACATAAGTGCTTTGCTGAATAGGGGTGGATTGATGAATCAGGGTCTTGGAGCTGTTGGGAGCAGAGTGCTTTTGAAAGGTGACTCTCAAAGTATCCACTCAATTTTGAATTTGGTCTTGTTGGTGCTTTATTTCAAGGACCGAGACCAGCAATATATACCATATGGTGTTTTATCATAGGATAAAAGTACAGTGATCCAGGATCAGATTCTGATAACCTTACTCACATGGAACATTAAATTAGGATTTGATCCAACTACCATTACATTCTGAATCAAAACAATTGCACTGAAACATTTGTAACAATCCATAGCCACAGAGATTCTGGATCCCATTTACAGTGGTGAAAATCAGGGGCAATACCACTGAGGTCAGTGTAGTTCAGGGCCGGCTCCAGGCACCAGCTTCTCAAGCAGGTGCTTGGGGCGGCGGCTCCGGAGAGGGGCGGCAAGTCCAGGTATTCGGCGGCAATTCGGCGGACGGTCCCTCACTCCGCCTGGGAGCGAAGGACCTCCCGCCGAATTGCCGCCGCAGATCGCAATTGCGATCGCGGCTTTTTTGTTTGTTTTGTTTTGTTTTGGCTGCTTGGGGCGGCCAAAACCCTGGAGCCGGCCCTGGTGTAGTTACACAAGTGTGGAAGCAGTGCGCACGAGTCAGATTCAGACCTAGAATGTGGTTCATTAGCTAACAACATATATCTTATCTGAAATAGAATTTATGTCCTTAGCTTCTCAAAGCAGAAGACTCTACGGTCTATTCATTGAGTTAAAGAAGGCCAGGGGCAATTGATCAAGTTTGTCATTTTTACCTACTGAGTGATGCACAGACAAGCCCACTCTCCCCAGTTGAGACAAAGCTTGTCTGAGGTTATCTGTCCAACAAATGGGGTTCAGATCTGTGACCATGCCTATGACAATCATAGACATCAGATGTCTGCAAACACGCAGCATTAGATATGTGATCATGACGTTAATAACCTATATTTATGTTGGAGACCCTAATAAGACCTTACACAAACAGAACCTCGCACAATTGTTCTGAGGGTTAGTTAGTTAATGTTTGTAAAAAGCTTTGCAGATGTAAAAGCGTGCATAAATTCTAAGAAATTATACTTAGTAGTAATAGTATTTAGTATCCTCATCATTATCAACAACAACTTCTGCTTCCAAAGAGACTTCTACCAAGTGACCCAAAGGAGCACCTGTCTTGTCATCAAAAGGACATTAGTGGTACATAAAAACTGATACACTGATACTAAAAACAGTTTAAAATACTATAAGCAAATCTTAACCATGAGCATAAACAGTAGGAACAGCAACAATTATATTTTGCATTTACATCTCTCCTTTCATCAGATGCTCTCCATGTGTTTTGCAAACATTAATTTAGCCTCTTACTACTCCAGTGCATAGTCAAGCATTATTATTTCTGCTTCAGAGATTAGGATGATGAGGCAAAGAAATTTATAATGAAATCTTGGCACTATTGAAGTCAATATGATTTTTGGCATAGACTTAAATGGGGCCAAGATTTCACACTTAGTGACTTATCCAAGGTGACATAGGAATTTTGTTGCAGAACTGGGAATCAAATTCAGATGTCCTTAACTCCCAGTATCTGTGGCTTAAGCACAGGTATATCTTTTCTCATTTGAAGTTAAGATTTTCAAATACTCACAGATACAGAGATAACATGATATAGATGATACTTCATAAAGACTACACTGCTATACCTAATTCATCAAAGTATGTCTCCGTTCCATCCTCGTCCATTACTGAGCACACAAGTCTTGCTTTCAAGAATGTTGTCCACTTGTTTACAAGACTACGCTGTCCACCAGTATCATTCTGAAAAGCAAAATGAATTTGACAAAAGTATAACAAAGCAAAACTAAAATCTTACTTAATCCCTGCAATCTTTTCTTGGGTTATTATGATCCATCATCTAGCAAATACCTTGTTTATATTAAAGACAATAAACAGAGATAGGCATGAAACAAACCCCTCTCCCAAACACCGCCAAATCTGGGAAAACACAGACCCAATTATGAATGTTGAAATTGAGGACTATCTTGAGCAAACAAAGGCAGATTGAAGTTCCACTCTATCAAATGGCCTCATGGGAGTATCATAGAATATCAGGGTTGGAAGGGACCTCAGGAGGTCATCTAGTCTAACCTCCTGCTCAAACCAGGACCAATCCCCAGACAGATTTTTTGCCCCAGATCCCTAAATGGCCCCCCCAAGGACTGAACTCACAATCCTGGGTTTAGCAGGCCAATGCGCAAACCACTGAGCTATCCCTCCCCCCATCAAACAACAACAGTGTTAACTTTACAAGCTTGTGATGTTAGACATAAAAACGTAAGAACATAAGAATGGCCATACTGGGTCAGACCAAAGGTCCATCCAGCTCAGTATCCTGTCTACCAACAGTGGCCAATGCCCCAGAGGGAGTGAACCTAACAGGTAATGATGAAGTGATCTCTCTCCTGCCATCCATCTCCACCCTCTGACAAACAGAGGCTAGGGACACCATTCCTTACCCATCCTGGCTAATAGCCATTAATGGACTTAACCTCCATGAATTTATCTAGTTCTCTTTTAAGCCTTTTTATAGTCCTAGCCTTCACAACCGCCTCAGGCAAGGAGTTCCACAGGTTGACTGTGTGCTGTGTGAAGAAGAACTTCCTTTTATTTGTTTTAAACCTGGTGCCCATTAATTTCCTTTGGTGGCCCCTAGTTCTTATATTATGGGAACAAGTAAATAACTAGTCCTTATTCACTTTCTCCACACCACTCATGATTTTATATACCTCTATCATATCCCTCCTTAGTCTCCTCTTTTCCAAGCTGAAAAGTCGTAGCCTCCTTAATCTCTCCTCATATGGGACCCGTTCCAAACTCCTAATCATTTTAGTTGCCCTTTTCTGAACTTTTTCTAATGCCAGTATATCTTTTTTGAGATGAGGAGACCACATCTGTACGCAGTATTCAAGATGTGGGCGTACCATGGATTTACATAAGACCTCAGGCTTCAGGGTTTAGAACAATCTCTAACTATAGGGGATGACAGGAGAAGAACTCATGTAGAGCAGTGGTTCTCAAAGCCGGTCCGCCGCTTGTTCGGAGAAAGCCCCTGGCAGGCCAGGCCAGTTTGTTTACCTGCCTTGTCCACAGGTTGGGCCGATCGCGGCTCCCACTGGCCGCGGTTCGCCGCTCCAGGCCAATGGGGGCTGCAGGAAGCGGTGCGGGCCGAGGGATGTGCTGGCCGCCCTTCCTGCAGCCCCATTGGCCTGGAGCGGCGAACCGCGGCCAGTGGGAGCCGTGATCGGTCGAACCTGTGGACGTGGCAGGTAAACAAACCGGCCCAGCCTGCCAGGGGCTTTCCCTGAACAAGCGGCGAACCGGCTTTGAGAACCACTGATGTAGAGGGCAGATGATCTCATATCTGCCTAACGCAAAGTTTTTTGAACCTTCTTCTGAAGCCTCTGGCATGGACTCCAGTCAGAAACAAGACACAGGACTAGATGGACTCTGGGTCTTATCCATTATGGTAATTCCTATATTACCTATGTTTGTCCATGAGAATCTTTTCAACAAAACACCAAATGCCACTCCAATCAGATTCATTCAGATTTCCTCTCTCATCCTCCAGTGGACATAATAGATAGAGCAGATCTTACAACTTTTCTGAGGCTGTGCAACAGTTACCTGGAGACTCCTGTTTGTCAGCCAAACGGACAGTAAACAATGTGTTTAATGCTAGCTGTGATTATAAGAAACGTAGGCAAAAGTACCAATAAAGTATGAAAACATATATTTAACCCAGCTCTTGCCATGGTGAAAAATGCTAACTAATTAGTTAAATCATATTGTAAGTGGCACTATTTAGAACTTAAATAAACATCACAAAACACTAACAAGTAACATTTATACTACCATTAAGAGACTAGTTTTCAACAGTTTAAATGGCTTCAATTTTGCACATTTGTGTCTATTACTGGTAAGCACAATTGGTATTTGCAAGCCTAAAGTGGGTGCACAAGCATGACACTTTTGCATGTCTAGCCTTTGAAAATCAGGCTTTTAATCATTTTTCTATAAAAATCATTTAAAAATGTGTTTGCTGTATAGAGTTAGGATCACAGTGAAATATCTTAGGAAAATTTTAGGTGGAATCCGAAAAAAATGTTTACAGCAAAGTTCACCCCTTAGTCTCTGTCCCCCACCCCTTAGTCTCTGTCCCCCTGACCTTTCTCATTGACAGGGCCTCTAAAGATGGACTATTTTAGTTAACAGAACTAAGATTAAAGTGCTGCTTTAATAGAGGCATTAATAGAAATGTGCACATAAGATGAAATAACTGGTAAAACTTTATGATGCCAGATTCGGACAAAATCTCATTAATGTACTATTCAGGTATTTGTTATCTGAGGGCAAGTGACCTGGAAGGCTCAATTCATAAGACCTAAATAACCAATTTTGTTCTATTTAAACCATGCCAAAAATGGGAATATGTTTTGTGAAAACTCATCAAAACGATGTTAAATTTTTGACCAGCTCTAGTTTTATTCTGCCTTTCATGTGCATGTGTAAGAGGAGTTTTGCCCAGCTATGAAGGGGGAAAGTGACCTCTCATTTTAAACTGGAATAAAGCCTTTTCAGCCGCCTGTCCATACTTTGTTTGCAGCTGGACCAGCAGGCTCAAGAGGCTTGGGCATTAACTTTCGTGCTACCAAAAATGCTATTAGAATAGGTCTCCTTAACTGACCTAAAGTTAGCAGAGCTCATGGCAAGTCAGGCTGACACAAGGAGGCTTGTAGCAATGTTCACTCCTTATTGCGGTTGTTACAGTAGATTACTATCAACATGAAGGATCAGCTCTTGTTCCCTTTGGAATCTATAGGAGTTTGCCATTGACTTCAATATAAGCACAATCAGGTCCAGATTTTAGAAGCAATCTGGACTTTATTATAACAATAACAACAACAATAACATCCTAATAATGTTTAATGTCTTATTGAAAAATACCCAGAGGCCATTGGGCACCTAACCAAAAATACAAAAAAATAGCAATATTATAAGACTAGGACATATGTCATATTGAACTGCCAGAACAGGAACGGAGCAAAAACCAAAGCGCACAACCATTCCCCTGCACAGCCACATCACAAATCTCAATGAATACAAAACCCATATTAACTGGGAGTGGGAGAGGGGAGACCTTCAAACTTGATCTCCAGTTTTGTCCCTAGGTAATGGATAAAGAGCTTATCAGAAAAATAGAGCATTTTACAGTTTTAATTTTACATGCATCCATAACCTCAGAGAAAGAGATAGCTGCTTCAATCACACTGCAAGCAAAATTGACTCTGGTTACAGAAAAAGGGAAATACAGGCAATAACTAAGGCCCTGATTCTGCATGGACATATGCACATGCTTAACTTTGATCCACTGAAATCAATGGGACTATTCATGTGCTTAAATTAAACACGTGCATAAAGTGTAATTGTTTTAAGAATAAAAACAATGTTTTCAAATGCCTTTACATTGAATTTCTTGTGGGAGATTTGGTACGTCTGTGATTCAGTAAAGCTCACATCTGAATTATGGAAAGAAAAGAAAGCTCAGGAAGTCAATGTTATTAACTACACTGCACCAGACACCAAGGTGCACAGATTCATCAAGTGCTAATATTCCTACTAAAATTACAGATATATTCCAGATATATCTAACCAGGTCAGGGCTTGGCTGTGTACTCAACAGCCTTTCTTCTTAATTATGGAGATGGAAGCAGGAACAGGAAATTTGCTTGTAATTGGAATTAAAGGCTTTTAAATAGTTTTAATGCAATGGATTCATTTTGATTATTCAATCAAGCCAGCAAATCAGCCCCTGAAAATTGAACAAAAAATGATTCTTACTGGGCATATTCTAGCAATCATTGAATGAATCTGTTTGGTGCTGCCACTGTTGTCTGTAAGCCTCTCTTTGAAGAAGAAGTACACTTTGGCATCATTAGGGTCTGTGCCGTCTGGGATGAGATGAACATCCACAAAAATAGGCTCTGAAAAGAGACAGATACAGAGCAAACAATGTGTCAATATAAGCAACTCTTGACAGCTACTGATCTCTCCAGGTACCTCCACAGAATGCATCTGCTGCTGCTGTCCAGTTGTGCTAGGGCTTGGCCCTACTCACGTGTAAAGTTAAGCACTAGTGTCAGTGTTTTCAGGACTCAAGTTAATACTAGAGCAGATTTGTCCCAGTTTTCAAAAAAGCAAGTCTGAAGCAGAAACAGCAGTGCTAGTTTACTACAGAGATTGAAAGCCTTGCAGGAGAAGAATCAGTGAGCAAGCTAGAGAAGACTCTTTGAGGAAAAAAATTTGAGAAGAGAAACAATGATCTGAAAAACTGTTAGGGAGAAAATGAACAAATTACTTTTCAAACCTATTCAATCAGAGGGTAAAGGTTGTGGTAAGGCTACTGAAAACCAAAGCAAGGGAGACTTTGAGGATGTGAGAATGCTTGAGGAGTGAAGTTCCCTCAAAGGTATTCATATTAGAATATGGTGAACATATTGAAATAAATATGTCCTACAGTCTGAATGAGCACAGAGATAGAGGACTGCAGCGAGCTAGTGTCAAATTGTTTGTGTATCATAATATCACTGCAAACTACTTTTAGGTAGTCACAGCTATCAGTGTTGCAGCCTGTGGTACACTTGCTTTCCTTTGGCAATTTTCTTGGCTAAAATCTAATGAATAGCATTGGAGACCTCAAATGACCTATATTCTCCAGTCTGGAGGTCACTTACTTCCTATTATTCATGCCATTTGATTGGTTGATATCCAATGCAAACCACTTTTGACTTTTTGGTGACCTCTGATGGAAAGGTCACATTTTCAATTTTGGATATCTTCTGTACTCTTCAACCCATTATCAATAAATATGTCACATTTCATGATGCTAGCTCAGGAGGAACATGGAAATACATTGTGTGTGTCAGTCACCTTTTCCAAGCAACTGCATTATGTAGGTTTTCTAGCAATGTATTTTCTGTGCAGTCCATTTTCTAAGATACTTTTAGGAGAGTAGGCAAGCTTAAGAGAATGAAGACAACTAAAGGCAAATTTTAGAAAACAGATAGAGTTTCCCCTCTTTTGACATATTTCATTTATTCTGTTACAAAAAGTGCAAGTGTGATAACATGTGCTATCACATTAATTATGAATAAAAAGAATAGATTTGTTAGGATTTGCCCTGTAAAATTGCATGAGGTAGAAAGACCAGATTGGTTTCCATTAATGTACCTCAGCAGGCTTGGCAGCAATAAATGCAAATCTTCAAATCAGAA
The DNA here is from genome assembly GCF_028017835.1 of Emys orbicularis. NCBI lineage: Eukaryota > Metazoa > Chordata > Testudines > Emydidae > Emys > Emys orbicularis. Next base: position 24,719,607 of record NC_088683.1, on the reverse strand, counting down.
TGATAAATTTGGCCTATTCCTATTGGGTGAAATCCACCACTTTGCAGAGGGCCAGCACAAAACCTATTGTATATGATTAACTTTAACACAGTGAAATCAATGGGACTATTTATTTGCTTAAAAATAAGCATGGGCATAAAGTGTAGCTGTTTTAAGAATAAAATAAAGCATAGCGTATAAGACATGGGTGGGATTCTGGCCCCACTGAAGTCAGTGGGAGTTTTCCCATTGATTTCAATGAAGCCAGGATTTCACCCCTTGTACCTCACCATTGCACAGAGGTGACTTTTCCTCATTGTGCCATTTTATGACAATCACATAGTTAATCAGTTATTTAAATTTACTACAGTTGAAAATTAAATGTAAATAATTAGAATCAAATTTTCCTATGTCAGACGATCTCAAATAATTAGGGGTTAAGAAGAAACTTCCCTGGGAGGCAGATTATCCCACATCTGTCTATAACAGGTCCTTTCCTCTGCAGTAGCTAGTTTTAGCCACTTCAGGCACAGCGTACTGGAGTAGATGAACCAGGGGTCTCCTCCAGTACGGCAATTCCCATGTCGTGTAGAATTCCTATTCATCATACAGAGTGCATTGTCTGTGGCATGTTTTAATTCCTATTTCTTGCCCACATTTTCCCTTAGTAGATTCATTTTAGAATGGGAAATAAAGAACTCTTTGTTGAAAACAACCTTTCTCTTAGTCACATATCAAAAGCTTTAATGAAGCAATCGTCTTACCACTCAGCCACTTAGAATTGTGTTGGTCAGTTCTCACTGCATTCCGTTTGGTTAAACTGCGAAAAATTGCTGCATCGGTCCCCATGAAATCTATGTACATTCCTGAAAACAGCTCTTCATCTATAGAAAGGTAGAAAAGGAAAAGGGGGAAAAAAACATGAATGTGTCTATCTTGGCTTTTTGGGAAATCCATTTCTAGTGACCTATTTTTGTTTCAGACAGTGCCAGTTCTTTATTTGCATAGCAGTCACTACATAGAAATATCAGTCCGGTGGGAGTGGAGTTTCCTCTGAATCATGGAGCAATCATCTAGCCTAAGGAGGAAGCATCAGATGTTGCTAAGAACTTTAGGGAACTGCATGATTAAATATAGCAGCTAACCACATGTGTAGTGAACCTTTCATTTGAAATACAGCTTAGTGACTGAACTTACATTGCTAAACATCAATGCACAGACAGGGTAATAGTATAAAAAGGAATCAAATTCAATTTTTTAAAAAGTACTTGAAAAAGCTTCTGTGTTATGGAAGTAGCCAAAAATACTGGGCCAGTATTTGCAAGTGGAAATTGGCATAGCTCCAATTGAAGTCAACGGAGTTGCTACTGTTTTCAAGGCTGACTTCGGACTCAAGCACGATTCTGTATTGCAGAAACTGGATGAGGATGCTATGAACCTGGCTCAGTTTAAAGTGAAGCAACAAATACCCGTATTATATACTAGAGTCAGAGTAAATTTCAATGTAGTGTGAAGGAAATTAGACATGCAACTCTAGTTTACTTTAATAGGATTAGGTACCTAAATTCCCTGCGCAGGACTCTGAAAATTCAGCCTATATGTCAGTGTATATATAGATCTAGATATAGATCTATATATATATATTTCCACTGGCTAATGGCAAGGCAACCCCAGAGTACAACACAGTAGCTAAAATAATTTTTAACTTCCATGCTGGGAGCAGCGGCTGAACGAACTCCCAGACAGCTAGGTTCTTCAATGTTTTCACCCAAATGACTGGGCTGCCGTGAGTGTGTGTGGTCAAGCTGGCAAGAGCCACAAATATTGAAGCAATTGAGGCTTCTTTTAATTTTTTGATTGTTCAACAATAAGAAATACCCATTCACCTTTGAGAGATGAAAACTCTGGAGGGTTTTTTTTTCCATTGCTTGCTAGGTCATGAACCAGATCCCTACTGATTAGACAGTAGGTAGTGCAGGCATTGTGTCGCCTACATGTCTTTCCTTTAGCTGAGGTTCAATGTATGAGGGAATCCATTGCGCAGGGGTAACAACAAGGAGAGTAGAGAGGAGTTTACACAATGTGGTTTGTTCCACTATTTATATCTATATGTAGTGCTGTTAGATCAATAGCGACTTATTATGAATCTCTACATCAACGTGATTTCCCCCAGAACCATCTGGTGTCTTATTCCTCTTGTTAAATAGATTGCCTGCAATGGATCATGCCTATGGCTCTCACAGAGCTCTCACGTTCATTCCTGGAAAAAAATAGAAAGGCTGGAATGGGGCTATGGAATTCTTAATCCTATTGCATACCAGCTTTATTAGTTATGTCTTAAGCATTCCTAGAGCCTACTAGTCTAATCAGGTATCAAATGATATCTGTCAGCTCCACTTCCTTTTGGTTTAATGCTTAAATTCCGCACAACAGTTTGTCTTTGCAGGGTAACCAATTCACACTGTTTCTCTTTGTTACTGGGGGAATTGTTGAACTGATGTAGGTCTGCTCTTGTAAATACCTCAGAGCATTGGTTGCGGAAAGGGGGTGTGCATGTTAATTATTCCTTGCCTGCCCAAAGATACATTTTTCATAGCTTTGCTTCTAAACTGTTTTTGTAGAATGGTGAATTTCTCCTACCTTCTAATTTGTTTGTCATGTGGTGTTTTCCTCTATGGGGCCATTCACTTTTCCTGTTGTATTTCAAGCTTGTGTTCTGTGTTGCATAGGTGGAAGGCGATGCCAGAAATGGACACGAAACAGGGACCACACTATAAAACGATTATGTCATTATACTTTACTAGTTCCAGTGGCATTCGTCGGTTGAAGAGGAGGGAGGAAAGAAGGTCTTGTGATTAAGGCACTTATCTAGGTCTCAGGAGCTCTGGGTTCAATTCCCAGCTCTGTCTTTGGCTTCCTAGTTACACAAGCTCTCTACTCCTCCCTTAGTAGTAGTACAGTTCTCCAATTGGTTGAATCTTTTAAAAAAGAAGAAACTTTTTAAAGTGTGAGCGCTGTACATTGTGTAACCCAAATAATTCACGGTCTCTGTACACAGTCTCTGAGGGCAAGGAGCTCCTTGCACCCAATGCACACATATGCCACCTGCCCATAGGGCAGGTAATCAGACATGCTGCATTGGGTGCAATAAACTGGATAGGGAGAAATAGTGCTTTGGAGATTAACTAGATATCGGGCCTGCTCAGTCACATAACTGGGAGATTAAAGCAGATAAAGTAACTTCTACTAAAATGAAGAAAACTCCCATGTGTCCAAAGGAGACAAGCCTTTGTCTTACTGTCTGTACAGCATCGTAGAAAAGAAGACTTTAATGGGCATTCATAAACCCCAGGATGAAAAAAGAAAGTCTCTATTCTTTGATGGCAGTAACTCATTTAAGAATGTGAAAAGCATAAATGGCGTTTATGTGTGGACTAGGCTATAACTGACTTTGATCAAATTCCTTTACATGCTGCACACAGATCATTGATGAGGTAAGCTGGAAATGCAGCCAATCATTTAAAGAGGTAGAGTATCATGCTAGAGAAGTGACACTTTCCCTTCTTCCATGCAGATTGGAATCCCCTTCTGCTCGCATCTCTGCTCCCTACCATGCCAGGCGGCCTTGGAACTTTATATTTTTGAAGGTAAGATGCTGAGATGATTCTGTTCAGTTCCTTGTCTTTGATAGAGTTTTGAGGAGAGGACAAAGGACCTGTCCCTGGAGCCCTACTCTTTCAGTTGAATGCCCGGCACTTCCACTGTGTACCTCTCATTGACTCCAATGGGAGCTGAATGGCTAAGACACCACACGGTAGTACCGTGAAAACCCAGGGCTAAATGTCTTGCTATATTGTGTGCAGTTGCTATGAAACTCAACATACTGTACACAGAGGTCAACAGAATTCTTCTCTTTGTTTAACAAAATCCTAAGTAAGTTTGAGAAATCTGTGCAACTCCTGCTCTTTCCCTTGGCTAAAACATACTATGTTTGGGTTGCTAATTTAGGTTATGTCTATCCTAGGTGTGAATAGCTGTGCACACCAAAGTGCTGTCCTGGAACTCCCCCGTGTGGATTCTGCAGGCACCAACTCAAAGACTCCCAGTTCACATTTATGTAGTCCGACATTAATACCAACTAGGAACCTATTAGTTCACACCCATAGCTCCACACAGGGGAGTTACAGCATAGCACTTTGGTGTGCGTTGTTATTCACACCCCTGCAATCAAAACTGCGGGGCAGCAAAGATGGGCCCTCAGAGATCAGGGATTAGATACAGATTCAAAATGCAAGGCTTTGGTATCAGTAGTCTCTGAACACGCTGCAAATCTAAATGGCAAAATGTATGTCTACATTGCACATTCAAGAGCACATGTGGCTCCAGTGGTTGTAGCATTGTCTGTGCAGGCAGCTGCTGCTCCAGCCCGGCTGCTAGCATAGTCCTAAGAATGTACTGCAGACGGTGACTAAGGAGAGGGCAAACACAACCATCGATTGAGCATGCTTAATGAATTCAGGGCAACGTTTAAATTAATCACCTAAGCCCTGCCATCCAAAGTAAATTCTTTTCATTCCTTGCTGTGAAAGCCAGTGAGGAGCTCATTATGGACTGACTAAACCCAGAGTTAAGGCTATAGCATATCTTGCTGCAATCTGGGAGATCTGAGGGTCTGATGACCCCTTTCCCTGTGCCTGCTGTGATCTTTTTCACTAATGCAAAGCCAGTGCAAGTGAGGATAAAACGCTGCTAAATCAAAGCGATAGGGCCTGATTCTCCTTTTGCATTAAGGCCATACACATTTGCATCCACTTGAAGGCTCTTTATAATGCCATCAGAGTGTAAAATGGTCTTAGTGTAAACCAGAATTAGGCCTGTAGTGTTTTACACCCACTTTGCACTGGCACAGGTGCAAGGCAAAGGGAAAATCTGGCCCTTAATATGCTGGCTTTTTTTCCAGCCCATAGACCATTGGAGATCAGGCACGTTGAAGTGAGGATATGTTGTTTTATCCAGGTGGAATTTGTGAGCTGTCCTTTTGTTCTCTTTCAAGGTGACATTCACCCCTGTGCAAAGGGCTACCCCAGGCCTATACCCCACTTAAATCTCAACAAAGAGCTTAGGTGGCACTGAAGTGGGGCACAGGCATTGTGCTTGCCCTGTGTGCCAAGGTTTCACTCTCACTGAACACTCTGCCAGACAACCTACAGTGAGATGTCAAGGGAACCAGCTGTCACACTCTCTGCCCTTTCATATGGAAGTGAGTTGCTAAATTTATAGTCAGTGATACAGTGGGGATGAGAGAGGGGTAGGTAAAAACGCCTGTTGCAGAGCAAAGAGCCTGGCAGTAGCTGGTGGCCTCAATAGCAGAGACAACAAATATGAAATGCAGAATAACTCGAAAGACTCCAGCAGGTTTTGCTTCCCTAACTACATGGCAATGAGACACAAGAACTGGCCATGATGAATGAAGTCAAAAAGTGTTTAAACATAAAAAAAATGGTTAAGATGTTTAAAAGTTGTAGCTAACCCTGGGAAAATGTGAAAGATGAAAAGGGGACAATCTCTTGCTCTCTAGTCCTCCCTCCCTCGTTGCTGCTTCCTTCTGCATTTCCTTCACACATCCATGCTTAGCTCCATGCAGACCTTCAAAAGACGTCTGACAAGCAGTATGAACACAATGGTTTCCTTTTCACGGGCTGTGCTCTGTGCTCCATTTGTTTATGACACCCCATCATTTCACACTCGGCTCAGTAATAATGATTTAAGCCTCCAGGATCTTTGGTTATTTTACTTACTGATCATAACAGATACTGTGTTCACATTAGGGTTGAAAGAGCAGCGCCCCTTCCCCGATTCACACTTGGAGTCGATCATGAAGACTTGCTCCTGTAATATAGACATGCATGTCACTGCTGATGTTTAGAAATCTTAGAAAATGAAAATAAAGTCAGAGGAGCCTTTTTTCCTGTGTTGTTATCGACAATAAGAATAGTCAGCACTGGTGTGGGTTTTTGCTTTACTACTTACAATAACACTGTCTTATGCTGAGTTTTCATTATCTTCTCACGTGTACCCAATTATTTTCACTGTAATTACAAATGCAATACACTCTCAGATGTAGGAAGTGTCCTCCGAGTTTAGCTGAGCTGCTCTGTCTGTGGTCCACCCAGCTTATATGTCAGCAATAACATCTGCAGACATTTTTTCTATAGTCCTGAAATTACCTATGAATTACTTGATGAATTCATGGTGGTATTTATATCAGGGGCCTAGCCTAAAGCACTTGAAATAAACTACTCTAGTAATAATACACAAGAATGCAAGCCTCTCTTTTCAATTGTCAGCTTGTCATATTATAAATCATAAGGGCTAGATTTTTACACCTGTTCAGACGTTGCTGTGCTCAGTGTCGCAATGCCTAACTGATTTAGAAGTCTAAATCCTCATTTTCAAAAGGGATTTAGGCACTTAAGAATCTAAATTCCATCAACAGACAATGGCATTTAGACTTCTAAGTGACTAAATCTCTTTTGAAAATGAGACTTAGGCTCCTAAATCAGTTAGACATTGCAACACTGAGTGCAACGACACCTAAACAGCTTTAAAAATCGGGGCCTGTCTCCTTACCCCGCTTCCAAAATAATTCCTAAAGCACACACATTTTCTTCAGAGCATTGTCTCTTGGACTACACTCATTGCTCAGACACTATGGTGGTAGGTGCCTTATAGATAACAAAAGCAAGTGTAGGACTAGTTCTCTTGCTCCTGTTAGAAGATTGAGCAATCTTGTTTAGATGGTATAGGTCATGCACAACACTACAATTCAAAAATGGGTGAGGTGTTTAGGTTAAGAAGAAGCAATCTGGACCTTTACCTGTTCCTTGAACAGAAGCAATCTTTGGTTAACTTGCTTTCCCACCCGATCTTGGTGTCCCTCTTAATTTACTGACTCCAGCCAGTACCAGAAAAAGAATTGCAAGGATAAGAAAGGATTTTAAATATCAGGGAGTAGCCGTGTTAGTCTGTATCCACAAAAACAACAAGGAGTCCGGTGGCACCTTAAAGACTAACAGATTTATCTGTGCATAAGCTTTCATGGGTAAAAACCTCACTTCTTCAGATGCATGGAGTGAAAATTACAGATGCAGGCATTATATGATGACACATGAAGAGAAGGGAGTTACCTCACAAGTGGAGGACCAGTGTTGACAGGGCCAATTCGGATTTTAGGCTATTTCTGTCCCAACCAGAAACAGGTAATTCACAAATACTCATAAGAAAGCCAATCAGAATGAAGTTTTTGTGATGTGGATGCCAATCCAGTAGAAACTGGAATGAGTCATGTGATGCTGGCAGACCAGGTGCCAGCTCATGCCAAGGCCCCTAGGTTTCAGCTGAACACTGACAAATACATAGCTGGAACCAGTTTGGCTCACCTGTGTGTGAGTACTGTTAAATATGTATTAGAGTTATAAAAATGTACTTAGTGTTCAGACTTTAACACAGGCAGCAATTTACAAGCATTCCATAATCTCACTTATCCCATCTGTATCCCATCTTATAAGGTAACATTCAAGTGTTTGCTCTGCAGGGGCGTGAGCAGGAATTTTAATTTGACTGCTTTTGGGGGGGCACATTAAACACACACAAGGAGGCAGTGGCTCCCAACAGGAGCACGCTCCGTGTTCCTGCAGCCTGGGGAGGGAGGAAGCAGCACAACAGTTGCCCAACAAAAGAAGGCCCATAGACACCAGACAAACCATTGAGGAACATCAGAGGACAAAAGACTTTGTTGATTGCTCCCCCACCTGCTAGAAAGAGGAGACACACAACTGAATTCCTCCCAGTGGCTGAATTTGCAACTCAAAGAGAAGTGGGGAAGGGATAAAAAGACCTAAGGAGGAAAAATGGTATTTTTTATGCTGCTTAGACTCTGAGTGGCAAGGATTACTGAGGCCTTGGCTACACTTGCAGCTGTACAGCGCTGTAAGGTAAACCTGTCTTCGTGCAGCTGAGTAGGGAAAAGCGCTGCAGTCTGTCCACACTGACAGCTGCCAGCGCAGTGGTGTGGCCACACTTGTAACATTTGCAGCTGTGTTGGGAGCGGTGCATTATGGGCAGCTATCCCAGCATTCATGTGGCTGCAACGTGCTTTTCAAAACGGGGGGCGTGGGGTGGATTGTGACAGGGAGTGTGGGGGGAGAGAGAGTGCTTTTTGGAGCATGTCATCTCTCTATTTTGCAAGTTCCGAACTCCCGGCCCCCTGCTCATTCATTCACTCACTCAAAGCAAGCTGCAATCTGTTTACTTTTCTCTGTGGTACGAGCTTTGAAACCGGCACTTCCGCATTCCTGCAGCCGGTCACAACAATGGAGAGGATTGGCCACTTGACAAGGTGATTAGTGCAGCGCTGCAAGCCGTTTACACTCACACCCGTGAGTCGTAGCCACTCCGCTGCAGCTGTTATTCCTCTCGGGGAGGTGGAGTACCTGCAGCGGTGTACCCAGGGAGATACAGCGCTGTAAGTGCCCTGCCAGTGTGGACGGGGAGTGAGTTACAGCGCTGGGGGAGGCTTTACAGCGCTGTAACTTGCAAGTGTAGCCAAGGCCTAAGTATATACAAAAGATCCCCAGTGCTTTGCCTGGGTTAGCCCTAAAGGACATAGAAGCTTCTATTGCCCTCTGAAACTTAAGACAGGAATTCTTTGGTGTGTGTATGTGTTTACCTGCTTTAACTTTGTAAACAACTCTTTTATTTTTTTTTCCTAGTTAATACATCTTTAGATAGTTTATTATAGGATTGGCTACCAGTGTTGTCTTTGGTGTGAGATCTAAGGTGCAATTGACCCGGGGTAAGTGACTGGTCCTTTGGGACTGGGAGTAACCAGAATATTGCTGTGATCTTTGGTGTAAGTGACTGTCTATCACAAAGGTAAGCTTATCTGGGTGGCAAGATAGATCAGAGTACCCAAGGGGATTATCTGTGACTCCATGTTCAAGCTAATATAGTGCCTGATGAGTTCACACTTGATAATGTGTTGGCAAAATCTAAGTATAGAACTCACAACCAATATGGGGTTGATACCCTGCTTTTTAACAGTCTGCCCTGAAGTTGGTACTCATGCTGTTGAGCCATTGTAAGACAGCTTGACAAGAGCAAGCTTGGGGTCGGGAAGGAATTTTCCTCCAGGGTAGATTGGCAGAGGCCCTGGAGGTTTTTCGCCTTCCTCCGCAGCATAGGGCAGGGGTCGCAGGCTGGAAGATTCTGTTGTGGGTGGGTCAGCTTTTGTGGCCTGCATCATGCGGGAGGTCAGACTAGATGACCATATTGGTCCCTTCTGACCTTAAAGTCTATCTATGAAATAAGCACCAACTCATTACTTACTCCTTCCCTAATAAGACCAAGCATGATGGCACCTAGATGCCACACAGGCCACTAAACAACCATCTGAGAGTAATAAATTTGGTCTCTACTAACTTGAGACAGAGTTTAAATGTTCACTAAAAGCTGCAAGTTCCCAAATTCCATTACTATCTATCTATCTATCTCATCTAATGCTATGGAATCTTATCTATGTATCCCATCACTATAGTCATTAGACAGATCTTGTAAACAAAGTTTCAAATCTAAGTATAAGTCTGTCTATGTTCTCTGTTTTCTTAATGAATATGTAGTTTGATACTAATGTATATTACTATTTTATGCTTACTGTACACTACTCCAAAATGCCCAAGCATTGCACTGGCAATTTGCCAGAAGCCCCAGGAACACATATATTTTTCAAATGTGTTAAGTTATTTTTTCTTAGCCCATCATAAATCCACACAGCCATAACATTTGCTTCTACTTGCACCCACTCTGATATTAGAATAACACTTGGTTAAGTTCACAGTAATCGCATTCTGCAAATGATTAGCCTTTTCCTCACCTGTTCTTGCAGGGAGAGTTTAACACAAGTCTACATTTTATGATAGCAAGAGGGGCATTCAGCTCTGCGAAGAACATTTTCCTTTGGCCAGTGTATCAAGGCACAGGATGAGAAAGGAAAGCAAAGAAGTGTTTTCATAAACTGCGACAGGGAAATACAATTTAACCAGAGATGGCCAAATGCTGCCTCCCCAGTGAGGGCTCGCTAGCTGGGAACATGATGCCCTCTTATTGCAATCATGTACTAACCAAAACCTGAGACCTGGCTCCCATGAGTGCTAGGCTATGGTGCTGTCATGCTGGGTGGTGTTTTATGGTTTCCAGGGAGTGTTTGCAGCAGAAATAGATGTGCCTGTTTAAAATAGCAATTTTACACCTGCAAAAACAACCATTTGTTTGTGGAAAACAGTGACAAATTTGAGGTGAAATCATGGTTTTTGCAAAAGCAAAGGAAACACAACTTCTCAATAGTCCCATCAGCACGCATAATTTTTCACTCAGCTCTCCTAATTAGGCATTTGCAGAGGGAAATACTTGAATTTAAATCTGTACTCTTTAAAGTGCTTTGCTATTGTTGGCCTGTACACTACCAGCAATGAGAGTGCAATGCCTAGTCAAGTGTCTGACAGACTCCAGACGTCTGAGACAGCAGTTTATTTAATCAATAGTTCATAGGCATGCAGCTACAGAGACAAGCTAAGTGAAGCCAACTCTACTCTCCAAGACGTGTATCTGTATTTTTAACTTCAGAATTTTAACATCTTGCATCATCTTGAAGCCTCATGTGTTATTTAAAGTGAAATCACATTTCTGACAACAAAGAAATCATCAGATTCAATATTTCTGTAGTGCTTGGTATAACTGCTACATACGTTTTAAAAGATATCATATTGTTTATTCTACAGATGGGATCACTTTCAATTTTAAAATTAATTTCCTGATAAAATTAAATTAGAATGAATGTCACCAGGATGGTACGACTGAGAGTTCCTAACTAGTTGAGAGCAGAAGAGTAGATTTCTACTGTAGAGAGATCCATTCTTTCCAGAGATTCATTCCCAGCGGTTCTGTGCTGTTGAACCCAGGCTCCTAAGCCCCAATGGCAGGCAGTCTTCTAGGAGTGGAAGTACAGTGATTCAGTCTGCACAGTCTACTTGGGAGCCTGGAGCCAGCCAATGCTCCCCCAAATTGCTTGGGACCATTCCATGGAAGGATGGGGCAAGGTCTTCCAGGAGATGCACTGATTTGTAGCACCTCCATAGTCTGTACTTGAGGGTTGAGAATTTCGAACCCTGTCCTCTCCCTTTGAAATCAGTGGTCAAACCCACATGGACTTCTATAGAAGCAGAAGCAGACATTTACAGCTGCCTTCCCCTGGCAGAACTCAACTAGCAGTGTCTGCCCTTCCCCTGCAGCACAGCTGTTTCTCCATGTGCAGCAAGACATACTGCTACTTCCTGTGCCTGTAAGAGTCAGTCTGACCCAAACTCTACCAAAGTGCCAGGACTCAGATAAGAACTTTCCTTTTTCCTTCTCCCTACTCCATTTATTGCTTACTACATTTGTATAGAAACAAAAATTTCATTTTCAAATCATGAAGTCTGGAAAATGCATTTATGAAACATCTGGGCTTTTACATGTTTAGCCAATACAATGAAATGAAAGCAGGCAAACTAACTCAGGTAATGTACTAAGAGGCTGCTCTTTACAAGAAGCGCTTTGGCTAGCTATTATTCCATGACAGTGCAGTATGTGGGAAGGAGAAAATGTTTTATGATTTAAAATGTAGGAGGACAAGTAGTACTTAGTAGCACAAATTGTGCTGCCTGGAAGGGAAAAAAAACCCACAGGTGTGTGGAGGGGAATCTTTTTAAAATGGTAGATGGGTGGTAAACTTTACAGAACAATTAGACTTGTCACAAGAAGACTTTAGAAAGTTACTGTGATACTTAACCCTTTAATTGTTGAATTCTCTGTTACCATATGTAAACTAAGTTGCTTCAGTGGTTCTTAGGAATTAAATCAGCATACCTCAATTGGAGCCATCAATGGAAATAAGCTGATTTACACCAACTGAGGCCCTCACCCTAATAATCGATGACCCAACCTTGCAGCATCTATTCAGGCACAACTTTTCTTGTCAATGAGGCTTCATTGGGAGTTCTACCCAAATAGAGATTGGACGTTCAGGATTGTAGGTCCTCATCCTGCAAACGCTGACACCTGTGAGTACTTGGCCTACAGGAGTAGTCCTATTGAACTTAACAATACTACTCCCATGGATAAATGCTTGCAGGACTGGGGAATAAGTGAAGGACCTTATTGAGTTTTCTTCTACTGCTATTTATTTCCAAAGATTTCTCCCAGTTTTGGACGATAAATTAGGAATGAATGAACCAGTTCAGATAAAATGAGAACTAGCCAAACCTTAGCCCAAAGTCTGAAGTGAGCTTTTTCTGACCCAAAGTCTGAAGTGAGGCTAATGCTATCAAACCATTTTCTATTTTTATGCATGCCATGCTCTCTGGTAGGAGCTGGGACTGGAAACAGAAGTGTCAGAAAACCAGGAGAATGGCTGTCCTTGTGCTATTTGTAGCCTGACTGGACAAAGTAACCTCATGAGATCTCCAAGCCCAGTTTCCAGACTCATCCTCTTTGGATAAATGTATTTGCCCAGCACTAAAAATATCCACCACAGAGAGCATGGGAACAATGAATGAAAACACTTACCTCAGACCTGCGCCCTCTATTGAGGTATGTGCATACTGGGCTGAATGCTCCACTCCCACAGACGTACAGATGGGTGCGATTGAAGGTCTGTATCACACGTACATAATTTCCACAGCCATGCTGTAGAGAAAGAAAAAGACTTAATAAATATGCTTTTTGAATGTTGGGAAACACTAAGGAATAGGAACAGCTGATCATTTTAATGCTATCCTTGTCAACTTATTTATTACAATATGTTCTGTTACAATCAGTCTCATTAATTAGGACGAACTCCCTTGCTTCCTTTCTCATTCCTTGTATAGAGCCAAATCCATGACCCCTGTCCAAAACCTTCAGTCAACAGGCTTTGTGCAAGTGTTGGGGGCTGGAGAAGGGACTCTTGTTCTCATCTGAAAAGCTATGGCTACTTCACTTCCCATCCACAGGGAGTTTTGGCCAGTGGGGCTATATAGCCGTAGACCTACAAGCCATGCCTGTGCCCTTTCTTCCAGCCTGTTCTGATCTCTGGATTGCCATGGATGGGCCAGCATGAAGTATGCAGAAACGGAGGGTTCAGAGAAGAGCAACAAGAATGATTAAAGGTCTTGAGAACATGACCTATGAAGGAAGGCTGAAATAATTGGGTTTGTTTAGTTTGGAAAAGAGAAGACTGAGAAGGGACATGATAGCAGTTTTCAGGTATCTAAAAGGGTGTCATAAGGAGGAGGGAGAAAACTTGTTCACCTTAGCCTCTAAGGATAGAACAAGAAGCAATGGGCTTAAACTGCAGCAAGGGAGGTTTAGGTTGGACATTAGGAAAAAGTTCCTAACTGTCAGGGTGGTTAAACACTGGAATAAATTGCCTAAGGAGGTTGTGGAATCTCCATCTCTGGAGATATTTAATAGTAGGTTAGATAAATGTCTATCAGGGATGGTCTAGACAGTATTTGGTCCTGCGGGCAGGGGACTGGACTCGATGACCTCTCGAGGTCCCTTCCAGTCCTAGAATCTATGAATCTATGAATCTATGAGGACTCTCCATGTTCAGCTTCTGTATAGCCTGCTCTTTTTGCTCAGAGAACCACAGCATATCAGGCCAGGAGTAATTCTCATTTACTTCAATGGGAGTTACCCATACCCTGCAAAGGGAGAATCAGGCCCCCGAGGGAGAGCAGGCTTTTGTTCTTAATCTGCAGTGCCCTCAAGGAAGTCTCTGCAAATAGGTCATTCCTTTTCCCAGTTATTGATGTTAAACACCACCAGTTCAGAGGTGGAAGTCATTGGAAAAAAACAGCCTGTATTACTTGTCTAGACAACTTCCCTCCAAAATAATAAGAGCCTGAGAAGCTCATAACATAAGCAAATCCCCAATGGATGTAAAATGTTGCCCCATATTGAAAACCTGTTTTAACGATTTCTAAGTGGCATACATAGAGCAAATGTACACGTAAAATCAGCATTGCTCTGCATTCTCTCCCATTCTCCTCCTATCATCCCTTTCCTTTCATTCCCCCTTTTTTGACATTGATCAGCTGCTGCTGCACTTTAGATTAGGTCATGTACCCAGATGTTTCTTTTCCATATTTTTAGTTATCAATATCCCAGTTCTGCCCTCGTATTCAACCGGGTAACATTCCTTGAAGTTACTGAGACTTGGGTGTGCGTAAAGAGTCCAGGGTTGGAACCTAGGCCATCAATCACTCCCTTGCTAATCATTGGAGCTAATCCTTGCTCAACAGGCTGCACATTTTATTTATATTTGAAGACGTTCACATTTTCAGTCCTATATATAATGGCACTCTGCTATGATACCTGTTTATAAAGGCACCCAAAAAGTGGTTATATAACTGTCAGGAGCTCTGTGTTGGTGGAAATAAAAGCTTCCCCATTAGGAATACTGTGCAGCAAACAGCAAGGAGATTTAACTGTTGTTGCATTAAATGAGTTATTATGGTAGCCTTATCAAAATAGACAATTTTCCTAAAGCTGAGAGCTGTCCCTACAGCCTTCCGCTTCCCCACATCTAATAAGTCACTGCTGTGCCTGCCTCAAGAGCTGCTTTGCTGTGCGGTCGTGTTTTCAAAATCAGTCCTGCACAGGAAATATCTCAGTGTTGTCTACTTGTGCTATGGGTGAAGAGGAGGAGAGGAGCTAGTCAAAGATGCACTACTGGCTCATATGCACCATGTAAGTTCATGCCAGGAAGGCAGAATGCTGCTTTCATGTTTGTTCCTGTCAATGGGGGCTTTACTACAACAGCTCTACATAAAGGATTATTTGTTGGGTAATCTTATAAAAAAGCTCCTCGGAAAGTAAGACATGGAGACTATGCGTTGATGAATAGTACCTGAGTGTAACACAGGCTTGTTCTCTACTGTTACCAAGGATAAAGCCCCTCCAGTACCATTGTGTCTTCTTTCCACAGTATCTGCAGCCAGGGTATGGAGATAGCTAGAGGAATCTGACATTCCTTTACGGACAGCACTGTGAGCTCATGTTTTAACATTTACTGTGTCCTCATCTCTCCTCTGTGGTGATTAACAGGCCAGTTACACAATCTGGCTCAATGCTAATTTTCTGAGATTTTAATTTTGCCTCACAGAATGAGGTCAGGGAGCCAGTTCTGAAATTGTTCTTTCGATCCCTTGCTGATGTCTAATATTCTCCAGTGTAGTGCCAATGAACTCTCCCTATGATTTTATAAATGATTAATCTGGGTGATTCTCTTACAGTCCCCATCCCATTAAAATAGTGCATTGTAACTTAAATCCTTAAAAAAAAATAACATTGGGACCTGAAGAACTTTGATTCAGCAACTCTTATCTTTTTAGTATCTTATTTGCCCTTTCTAGCTATTATGTTACTTTATTTTCCTTTTAAAGTCTGACTTGTCTGAGGTTACATGATAGCACAGAGACAGCTTTGGTTGGGAATGCAAATGATCAATTTGTCAGTGCTGATGATGGTTTGTCATGAGCTCATGTATTACTGGATATTTCCACTGCAAATAATGTTAATAATCGTGAAATCAGGGTGAATTCTTTGGAATCTTAAATTGCTTTGACAAGAATTGCACTTGATTGATTTTGTCATATTTAGCTGACAGTGTGTAGGCTTTTTCCTCTCATCTCCATTTCTACTGTTCCCCTTTCATCTTGTGTCCTTCATGGTTCTCTCTTACATCCAGTATTATTCAGCATTTACCAAAATTACTTCAAGTGACATGGACTGGAGTTTTACTTCTATGTATCTGACACACTCTAATCTATTTGTAAAATCAGTCTTCATTTTTTCTCCATGTCTACCATATTATTAGGACTTATTTAGACTCACACAAAAATATATAAATGCTATTAAAATGGAGCTACCAGTTGCTGGTTCCAGACATTGACTAAGGTATCATTTCTCTCCCTCCTTTGGAAATTTTGATACACAGCCATGGCCTCTAGAAAAGAGACTGGGAACTCTGATTAAGCTAAGCCTCATTTTGGCTTTCCATATCTCTTCAGTAGTAAACACGGATTTCTTATACTTGAGAAATATTTCCAGAATTTCTGGATATCTCTGATATAATAATTCCAACCCAGATATTCACGTCCTTCCATAATGGTTATTACAATGTGCTACCTATTGGAATTTTGACTTTCAGCTAACATTACTGGTATTCAACAGGAACGGAATATAATGGCTAAGATTCTGAGGGGGACTAGAGAATGTATTTGTGCTATCCTATATGCGCTGATACCTATTGAATTGTGGACTTACTATATAAACCTTCGCCAAGAGGGACATTAATTTTTGAATATTAGTGATTGCTCACTTTTCTAGACATTGCCTGAAGTAAAGTATGCTTGCATTTGCATATTTTGCTCTTTGCATTGTCAATCAATTAATTATTATGCATTGGCTTTTTGGGATCTACTGGATTTTGAGCTCACTATCAATGGTGTAAATCGGGGTGGCCAACCTGAGCCTGAGAAGGAGTCAGAATTTACCAATGTACATTGCCAAAGAGCCACAGTAATACGTCAGCAGTCCCCCATCAGCTCTTTCCCCCTCACCCGCTCACAGCGCCTCCCGCCCACCGGCCCCGCCAATCAGCACCTCCACCTCCAGGACCACTTTACTGAACATCAGTGGTGTGATCCTGTATTTAAACCAGCACGAAAGCATGATCCAAAGCCCATTAAAAGTAATGGAAAGTCTCCTCTTGACTTTGCTGAGCTCTGGATCAGAACATCAATAAAAACGGAATTCAACCAAGTGCCTCCTGAAGATTGGTGCTGGGGAAAAACAATTTCTTTGTGTCACATTAGTAACTCTGGTGCTTAAACTCTTATATGGAAAAATAGTTGTGTCTGAGGTGATGATGTAAGTGAAGACTGAGATAATTTCAATAAGGGGTGTGGCATCTCCCCATTGGTTAAAATTGGGGAGAACAGCAAATGTTTCTGTCTATTTGTTTGACCACACCAATTTTCTATCTGTGTGTGAAACAAGCAAATGTATACAGGCCTTAGTATCTGATCCTGCAATGAGAGGAATGCAGGTCGATACCTACACCCACACACAGCTTCACACTGAAATCAGGATCTGCACAGACCCACCTACAATATTGTGGCTTCAGTGTATAACTGTTTAACACAGCATATTTTTGGTTTTCATTTCCCATGTATAGTTGTCGTGTGTGTCAAATTTACATGTTTTAAGGAAGCACTACTATTTCTCAGATATTTGCCTAAAACATTGTTTTAGAGAACTAATAAAAGTGTGGTTTTTTTATGACCAACGCTGTGTGCTGTTGGAATGTGCAGAATAACCACTGCCCATTCGCAAAGATTCTTTCCATAGAAAAGACTATATATTGTCTGGGAGCTAGTCCAGGCACTGACATTATCATTAGCTCAGCAGTCTACAATATAGTCTCCAGGAGATACTTGGAACAAGCATTATTAATGCTATCCATCACTAACAAAAAACAAAACAAAACAAAAATCATAAATCCAGTTGTGAAAGTGAGCAATGTACATATTTTTTTCCAGATAAAATATGAAGACATATACTGTGTAAATATTCTAATTTTCCAGAATTTCACTTTACCGTTTGGCCTGGAGAGTATTAAAAAAGAAAAGCCCACACCCCTTACATCTTGCTTTCAGCTGCACTCAAGGTGCACTGACTCAATGGCCAAATATTTAATTGTGTGTGTGTGTGTATAAAACTTACTGTAGGATCTTTGCCAGCCATTTTGCACTCTTCAACTTTGATTGCTGATGCTGGCCAGAAAATCTATTTGGAAAGAAATAATAATTTAAGGAACTACATAATTTTAGTTGAATATATACAACATTCATCACCCCACCTAGTTTATGCTAACAGGTTTCCTTCAAGGTATTTCTGAGTTCACAAAGTCAATATTTTTACAGATTTCATACCTTTTTTGCTAGGGAAAAATATTTCCTCCACATATTTTTCTGACAGAAATCCAGTTTAAACAGTAAAAAGAGTTTTACTTTTCCCCACAAGTCTGGATTAGGCATGCATCAGTTTAAAACATGGGCCCTGAAAGACTGTTGCTTTTATTCTTTTATAAACGTTTATTTTTACATAAACAAAATGGTAAATGAGCGCTTTGTATTTTAGGGTGCAGCACTGAAAATAAGGAGCCAGATCCTCAAATGTAATAAATTAGTGTAGCTCCCTTGAAGTCAATGGAAACAAGCTGATTTATACTAGTTGAATATCTGGCCTAAAGTTTGCTACTCCAGTTAAGGATTAATTAACCAACCTGGACAAACTACAAACCCCTCTGTACTTTTGCTGTTCTGTACAACTGAACAAAAGAACTTTAGGACTAAAACTTTTCTGAGGTTCTGAAATGTTTGAATACAGGATACATTTTTTATTAATAAAAACTGTTGCATATCTTTATGCTACTTCCAGGGATGGTCCATGACTGGAATCAGAAGTGCTGAAATATAGCAAGAAAGGCTGTTATTACAGTGTTTCTTTTTTGGAATCAGAATCAGAAGTGCTGGATATCTCATGAGAAAATGTGTTCTCTTAAAATTTCCAGCTGAATTTAGCAGACTCTAGAGGTATAGATAACTTTCAGATAAGCACCTCAAGCTCTGAATGCTTATCCAAACCATACTCAAACTCTGATTTTTTTTAAAGTTCATCCATCATTAACTCTGATCTTGAAACAGAAAAGGCAGCATTAGAGAAACACTCTCTATACTCTTCATAGGTGGGTTAGCCTGATAAGGAAAAGTAAATCAGAATTCTGTCTCAAGATACCACTGGCAATATCAGAACAATAAAAAGAGCATTGTGATAACAGATTTGAGTCTAAATGTATTTAGCTGATGGTTCATTTCTGTGCATCTTTCCTATATTAAAAATATTATTGTTTCAATAGATGTTGTTTTAGTGATATTTAAGCAAATGAATCGCAACATAAAAGAGATCATGTTGAACAGGATCTCTCAGGGACAGAAGAGTAGTAAAATGCAGGCACTATAAAGAAAGATTAAGTAGCAATCCTGCAGATATTGGATGGATTCCAGTTTGGAGCAGACTAATATTGGCTGGTCATGTGATCTGTCAGAACTGTATGGGGATATTTTTTGCTTTTGTTTGGTTGTTTTTATTTTTGTTTTGCTATATATGGGTATATGTAAGTAGACCCTGACTCTGGTTTACATTTTACTATTACAGTGCATTGCAACATTATTTTGTAAAGCATACTGCTTGCATGCATACATACACGCATATCATCTATCTATCTATCTAGCTACACATCCACCCAAACACTTCATAGAATAAATAATAGCAGTTTGAGAGAAGACTGACATACACAGAAAAAGAAAGAAAGAAAACAGGTTTTCACATGAGTTTTGCAGTGGGGTTTAATCAGTGTGGCAGAGAGGTCCAGTAAGGTTGTTCCAGATAGTACAAGCCTTTAGTACCAATGGAGATTATAAATTATGTGGCGGTACAGCAAAAAAGATGGATGCTGGACTAAAGGACCAGATGAGATTCATAGATTCCAAAGCCAGATGGACCACTGTGATCATCTAGTCTCACCTCCTGTATAGCACAGGCCACAGAACTTCCCTAAAATTATTCCTAGAGCAGAGCTTTTTTTAAAAAAAAAATCCAATCTTGATTTTAAAATGGTCAGTGATGCCAACTCTTACTGTTAAAAATTCACACCTTCTTTCCAGTCTGAATTTATCTAGCTTCAACTTCCAGCCATTGGATTGTGTTATACCTTCCTCTGCCAGACTGAAGACCGCGTTATTAAATGTGTTCTTTATCAGGGAGACAAGATACATGTTCTTTATCAGAGCGACAAGATCTATTAAGTATATTTTACAGAAATCTGAATTTGAACAGGTTCTGGAAGTAAAACAGAAGCCTTTGGAGGCTTCCAAATACTGGAATGATGTCACTGCATTTTCCATACAGCTGAGGGAGAAGGCATGAACATTTTGCACATGCTGGAATATAGAGAGCAGATGCATGAGGTGGCCAGAGCAAACAGTGTTACAATAACTGAAAGGAGAGGACAGCATGGAGAGGGACTGCAACGGAGACAGGATTAGCGTTATGTCTCTGAAACTAGAAATGGATCACTCCCCTACCATACAAAAATGGGAGGTATTATAAAACAGAAGCAAAAAAGTTCAGAGGACAGGCTTCAGCTACGGGATTTTCTTTATCGTAGGAAAATAAAACAAACCTAGTCTATGATTAAAGACAGCTTTGTCTTTTTCCTCGCATAGCCTGAAAAAGGAGACAGTTACAAAAAAATATCCTCATGTTGCTTACAGGGTTCTTTTAAAGCTGCAGCTTTGAATACTCTCAAATCTTTGAGACGAGAGGAAATTTTACATCAGTCACCTCATACAAGGTGTTCCTTGTGAGACTGAGCCACCACGCAGATGACTCAGAAAGAAGTAAACAGGTTGAATGAAGTGTTTTAAGTCATTTGAAAGTTTTGCTCATCTCATATTACACAGCAAACAAGTACTAACTGTTCAATCAGGTGTGGATCTGGACTTCTGCCTACTGCTGGTCTAATGAAACGCACATTTTTTTTCCTTAAAAAAAAAGGCATGCAGTAAAATGATATTGGGTTCTGGAAGTACTTTTAAACTTACACTCAGAGGGTCCTGGCTTATATTATTAATATTCAAAGACAAAATGTGATCTTTGCTGCCCACATAGATCCGGTCCTGATCTTCATCCATTAATAATATCCTGTAATCGAGTGGGTGGTGGGATATACGGTAATATTCAGAGGTCTTGGTTTCCTGCAGCTCTGTAATAGTGAGTACCACAAGTTAGCAAAGGCATTCAGTTGCTTTTCTTGGTTTTATAATTGCATCTTATTTTAAATAAAAGACCTTTGAATATAAGTATAGCTAATAACAACAGAAAAAATTATATCACGCTGTTGGCAATAAAGCTATTGTTCAGTTAAAACCAATTTTCCTTTCCAAGTTTAAGTGAATGGTATTTACAAGGTAAGTAGGAATCAGTCATTGATTTATCCATTCAACTAATGAACTCCACTATTTTAATGGATGTTATTATTTACAGCTTTAGCTTTTAAGGCAGATTATATATAAACTTAAATAATGGACTCAATACATTATAAAGTTTATGACAGAAGAAGATCAATAAAAGCTACATAAACACATTCCAGTTACTTTTCCTGACAGAGGATTTCACTGAGAATGGCTGCCTACATATTTTTAAGGGGAAGGTGCTTTTTTGTTTCTGACAAAATGAAATATTCTCCTAATTCCCCATAATGAATGTTAACTACTTTTCACAGGCTATAGTTAGTCTAAAAGAAAATCTAATTATGAAATCAAACACAAATAGGCAATTTTCTTTCTTTTTTTTAATGGGACAGGAGCTATTGTGTCACCCTTGTAGGTTGAACTCATCTGTTTATTCAGATAAACCCCACTCTGGCCCCTACTGAAGTAAATGGCAAAACTCTTATTGCCTTCAATAAGGCACTCATGCCCATTACAGGAACAGCACAAGCATTTGCAATGTTAACAACCCTACATCGCCTTGCCAATGCTCTTCTGTTCTGTTCTGGAGAGACAACTGCTGTAAGAAGATAGAGACAAGGTGGGTGAGGTAATATCTTTTATTGCACCAAGTTCTGTTGGCGAAAGTGACAAGCTGTGTAATTTGAAAGTTTGTCTCTTTCACCAACCAACTTGGCTCAGTAAAAGATATTACCTCACCCATCTTGTCTCTCTCATAGTTAGGAATCAACACAACTACAACACTGCCAACAACATAAGAAGATAAGCCTTCCTCTCCTTACTCAGCCAATCTTTGGCCTCCACTTCAATTATTTTATTTTTAATTGTAAAGTAGGGGATATATTTTTAATAGTTGAGAAGGGAAATTAAAGCTTTAAAAAGTAAAATAACCTATTCTGAATACCTAAAATGATGTACTTATACCACACGCACATTATTTTCAGAGGTGCTAAGTACCCACAGTACCAAGTGAAGTCAATGACAGCTACAGGTGCACCGAACCTCTGAAAATGAAGCCCTATTTGCCCAATCCTACAAACCTTATTCCAAGACAAAGTCCATTGCCCTCACTCAGAGCCAGATCTTTACTTGGATTAAAGTGGTGTAACTCCATTAACATCATTGGATCTATACCTAGTTACTCCAGATAAAGATCTGGTTCTCAGTTTTTGACCAGTACTCTTGCAATCTCTAACAAGAGCTTTCCCTGAATAACGATTGACTAAGGGCTCCAGGAACTGGCCGTTAGCCCTTACTGATACAACCAGTCAGAGTGAATCAATGGGGCTATAATACAGCTGGTCAGAAAACCAAAAATATTTTGGTTTTCAGAGTTTTGGGATGGGGGGTTGTCCAAAAGTTGAAATTTTCTGCAGAAAGTAGACACTTCCCATAGAAAACTTTTATTTAGTTCAAAATTCCAATTTTCCATTGAAAACAGTTTTGATGGAAAATTCTCCACAAGCTCTAGATTATCCATGTGAGCAAAGGTTTCGGGGTTGGGCCCTCCATACATGTATTGCTGATATAAGTACAGAGAATCAAGCTAACTAGAAAAGATTTGCATTATCACATTAACTCTCATAGACAATAGCTCATGCCCATTTAATTCTCATTGTGTTTAGCCAGTAACCTTGGAGACAATGGGGCAGATCCTCTTCTGGTGTAAGTTAGCAACTTCAGTGGAGCCGTGACAACTTACAGAAGCTGAGTGTCTCTCCAGTGTATATATTGTAATATTAAAAATAGTACTATTTATAAGTAAGATTCAAACTCCTTGCTTCATAGCTTAAATCAAGGTGATTCTCATAACCATGTATGAAAATTGTTCATATCGCACAGGTGAAATCCACAAATTTACTTTTAATTCCCTTGGAAAATCCGTTCTCTTTTTCCTTTTTTCATTCAAAATTCCTCTGTGTAAACTTTAATGGTTGACTTTTCCAAGGCACCTAAGGGAATTAGGCACCCAAATCCCAAAATTCAACTCCCATGGGCTCCTTTAAAATTCTCAGGCTCACCTTTCAAACAGATTATGGAAGTTTCGTTCTCATTAAGCCTTTTGGTTACTTTAATCATCATATTGAGTTTGCTTTGCTGCAGTAAGGTAAAACTGAATCTTCTCACCAATCGTACTATCAGAGCTGAGCTATAGCTCAATCACATAGAGGTACCCAATGAAAATATCACATTCCTCTGCTATGCTGAATTACTGTGCTCCATGACATCACTCCCATAGGCAAGTCCATACTATAGCATCAGTGAGTCAGTATGTCAGAATGTACAAACTTTCCTTTAATGATACCTTTTAGAGTAGTCAGAGATACCGTGAATGGTACCATCATGAGTCAGGGTGGTAATGACTCCTTTCAAGGAAGGGGCCCAGGAAGCAATAAACATGGTTCTCATGCTCATATTAGGAGATATCTATATTTTCCTGCGCTTCAAGCTCTTTGTTACGGCACTGTCCTTGTTACAAGGCATATGGTTACAGGCAAAAGCAGTGGAAGCGGAGAGCTATAGAGCTACTCTGTTTCAAACAGGTCACTGGCTGGAAGGATACCACAGGACACTACTCTACCCTATGTAAGAGTCTGAATGAGCTCTTCCCTGACATCTAGTGGTGAGCTGTGGAAAAGGACTTCAGGAGCTGATCCCTGCACCCACCCTGTCTCAGTGCTCAGCATGATGGGATTGTTTGTCCAAATGATCCCTTGTGGCTGGTGTTGGATCCCCAGTCTCCTTGTTATTGAGGCAGGAGTAATAAAGGGTTATTATCTTTGCTGTGTGAACCGAGGGCAGCAGAACTGTACCTGGCATACCCCAATGGAGGGATTCACCCTCAACTGAACAGCACACACTAGGCAGGGGACAAGGGTTCCAAAGCCCAATGAGTGAGAGAGGGTGGGGACAGGTACTTGTACCTGCTGGTGTGGGCTCTGTTTAAGCATCCTAGACACCATTTGACCTGCCCTCCATGGTATAATAGAATAGCTAATTTAGACTTAATTGAGAGTCTTTTTACACGCTGCAGAGCTGAAATCACTGATACCTAGGTCTAATTAGACCTACTTTGGGACAGTGTTTCTATTTCAAGAGGCTGCCCAGTGTGCACCAACAGTGAGGCTCCTGAAATCACTGAGAGCTGTGTTAAGTGGTGGACCCTGAAGACACCTTGGCAAGTGGCCAGCTGGATGGTTGGTGGAGAGGTGTGACAAGCGGCCAGCAGGGTGGCTGGCAGAGAGGGCCAGACTGGAGCCCAGCACGGAGGTGCAGCAATTGGCCAGCGGGGCGACGAGCTAGTGCCTGAGCAGTGGAGAGTGTAAGGTGCCTTGTTACCCCCACTTCAACCCAAGGTGGGAGGTGAACTCTGCAGATGAACCTCTGGACTTTGGGGCTGCACTGGCCAAGGACAGCAACTGTGAGTGGGGTGCAGAGAAGGGACAGGCACGCTAAAGGGCTTTTGGGTTGCTCCACTTAAGAACCTGAGGGGAAAAGGACACTGCCCAACTTACTTGGGGGTGGCTCTTTTGCTCATGGTTTGTATTTATGAATCCTAGTTGTGGTGTTTTCCCAAATTAATGCTGAGTTACTTCCCTCCTTTTATTAAATGTTTTTGCTACATTCAGACTCTATGCTTTCAAGAGGAGAAGTATTGCCTCTTAGAGGCACCCGGGGGTGGTGTGTAATTGTCCCAGGACACTGGGTGGGGGCTCAAACCGGTTTTCTGTTGTATTGTTGAAAAGGAACCCCTAGATACTGAACCCGGCCCTTGTTGCTGCTGGCTTCACCTGGCAGAAGGGTTACATTTACAAACAAGTCAGAAAGAAGAACAGGAGTACTTGTGGCACCTTAGAGACTAACAAATTTATTAGAGCATAAGCTTTCGTGGGCTACAACCCACTGTGGGTTGTAGCCCACGAAAGCTTATGCTCTAATAAATTTGTTAGTCTCTAAGGTGCCACAAGTACTCCTGTTCTTTTTGCGGATACAGACTAACACGGCTGCTACTCTGAAACAAGTCAGAGGCATCCACAAGTGGGAAGGAAAGACTCTCCTTGTGGTAAAACACCACCACAGGAGATACAGTCCCATACAAGCATGTTACTTGTACTTCCTTTGGGCTGAGGCCTAAGAATGAATCACAGGCCTCCTGTGGGTTTTTGTCAGGTGGAGAGGAATTCATGGTTCCATACACTGTCTTTTGACATAACAAAACTTGCCACAAAAACGCCTTACAAAATTTGACTTAATAAAGTATGCTACTATCTGGAGACTATTATTTTGAAACCTCAATGATGGAAAGACACTATAACAGTGGTGGGAGAACTATGGCTCGCAGGCCGCACACGGCCCATCAGGGTAATCTGCAGGCCGCGAGACATTTTGGCTGATGTTAACCATTGGCAGGGATGGCCCCCTGCAGCTCCCAGTGGCCGCAGTTTGCCGTTCCCAGCCAATGGGAGCTGCAGGAAGCGGTGGGCCGCAGGGACGTGCTGGCCACCACTTCCTGCAGCTCCCATTGGCTGGGAACGGCGGACCGTGGCCACTGGGAGCTGAGGGGGGCTGTCCCTGTGGACGGTCAACATCAGCAAAATGTCTTGCAGCCCGCAATCAGATTACCCTGATGGGTCGCAGGTTGCCCACCACTGCACTATAATGTCCCCAGTGCTCCTCCCAATATTTCATAAGAAAAACCTCTTAGAAGGACAGAATCTTGTATCTGAAATTATCAGGTCTATACATTTATTGACCTTCAAAGTAAACCCAGTTGCTTGCCTTGGGAATTTGGGAATTCAACCAACTTCCCTAAAGCAGTAAACTCTGCATGTAGAATGAGACCCCAGAAAGTTAAGCCTCTTAGCACTTTGTGAGTATTTAATATTTTTGTATGGCAATCAAAATAAAGGTCATAATTTATTCCATGTGTAAATAACTTCTGGCTGTAACCACACAAGAGTAACCTTTGTTCTCTCTGTTAAATAGGTCAGTGAGTTTGGTCTTGGCTTTCATGATTAAATCAATACCAATTTGATTCACACACTTAGAAATCTGATCTTAAAAAACAGATTATTTAGCCCTCCTTCCTTTAACAAACAACAAAACGTTCAGTGAACTCTCTCCCCAGAACCATATACTATTCTGAGCTTTTGGGAAACTGCAAGGTTGACAGTTATCTTGCATTAAGAATGTATGAGTTCTAGGATATACTCCAGATATGCATGTATCTGCCTCACTAAATGACTCTCTCCAGAAAGTTTCTCTATTAAAAACAGAGGAAATAAAGGACAGAAGATGAAAATGAGTGGTATGTGCATACATTTTGAGTTTCAGAATATGCACTGTATTATTCTTTTTTAACAGTGAATTAAGGGGTACCTGGATTACCAGTCCTGGAACGTGCAGTGCTCTATTTATCCGCAGACAGGTACAGCATGGGCAGGACCTCTTGAGACAGGATCGGTTCCAGTATATATGGGTACTCTGTGAAGCTATCAGTTCGGAACCCCTTGCAGTAAGGCACAAAGGACAATTAGTGGCTTCCTTTTCTCTCCAGTCTCAGCAAGTGTGTGCATGGGGAAGCCTTGGGCACATGTCCAGCATTGTTACATGTGTTTGTGAAAGAAATTAGGGGAAGAATGGATGGATGGTGGAGGGGGAGACCTGTGACATGCCTCATCCTCAGGCCACAATGAAGTGGAAAAATCCTGACTCCCCAAAGGGCTCATTCTACCATCCCTACACATTACTCATTCTGCCCAACCCACCATCCACTCTGTTTCATCAGCAAAGAGCAAAGCTGAATGCACGTTAAGCTGAAACAGAGGAACTAGCAGAACACTCTCTGTCCATGTGGCTTAGATGCTTCCAGCTTAACTCTACCTGTGTCCCGTACCCCAGTGCCCCGTCAATGACAGCCCCTCCATGGAACATGGGCTCTTCTTATCTGGCTCCAATTACACTGATCATGATACATCTTCTCTGTTTTACAAACATTTTAATATATACCTTAAAAACAAATAATTGATACCCAGACCCCCACAACTGTGTTCCTTTGACCAGAGATTGTTAGCACATAGCTGAGTTGGAGCCTCGTCTTTACCACAGACTCAGCTGGTTACATAGTCTTTGAGATAGTTTGGTCTCCCCAACCTTGCCGGGAGTGACTCAGCTCTGTCTACCTGTCACCTGTGTCCTTGTCTAGCCAACTACCTCTGTGGAGTCTCCTCCCTCCCTCTGGGTTGGTGTGTGGATGGTTGTCTTTCTCTCCATTCTGTGATGACCTCTGTATCTCTGTAGGCTCTCTCTGGGTGTTGTGTCTGCTGGCTCATCTTTCCTGCTCCTTGTTATCATCTGTCTCTCTTGCATAGTCACCTCATATGCTCTGGGTGCCACTGTACCCCTCATGACTCCTTTAGTCCACTCCTTGTGGTGTCTCTCTAATGACTGGATCCTCACAGGAGTGCCTATCTTCTGGGATGGTAGGTCCTTGTCTGACCTATCATATGCTAGTGCCTGCTTTCTCTGATTGTTGGCCATCTCCTTTTGGCATCCCCATCCTTCTGGCTGCAACAAGTCTCCCCTCATTTGTAGCAGGGTTTTGGTCCTTTGTCCCCTTAGTGCCTGTGCTTGACTGTTTTGGCACCACTGTTATGGAATATTTCATGTGACAAAAATGGTAACCAGGGTTATGAACCAGAGGAAACAATCTTGTGTGACAGTCTGTTAGCTGTTTTCACAGCTGAGTTCACTTTCTCATTAATCTGAGAATATGCTGAAGAGGAAGTGAGGTGGTCAAACTCCCATTTGCATGCAAATTCCTTGAATTCTTCGGAGGCAAATTGGGGTCTGTTGTTGCTGAATACCATGTCCAGAATACCATGTCTGTTGAAGTGGACTTTTGGTTTACCAATCACTGACGTGCTTCTTGTATTAGGCAGGGAATCGACCTCACAAAAGTTTGAATAATAGCACACTGTAATCAAGTACTTGAAGGTAAATAAATCCACTCCCACCTTTTGCCATGGATAGGTGGACAGCTCATAGAATTGTAGGCTGGAAGGGACCTCAAGAGATCTTCTGGTCCAGTCCTCTGCACTCAAGGTGGGACTAAGTATTATCTAGACCATCCCTGACAGGTGTTTGTCCAACCTGCTCTTAAAAATCTCCAGTGCTAGAGATTCCACAACTTCCCTAGGCAATTTATTCCAGTGCTTAACTACCCTGACAGTTAGGAAGTTTTTCCTAAAATCTAGCCTAAACTGCCCTTGCTGCAATTTAAGCCCATTGCTTCTTGTCCTGTCCTCAGAGGATAAAGAGAATATTTTGCTCTCTCCTCCTTGTAACAACTTTTTATGTACTTGAAAACTGTTATTGTGTTCCTCCCCACCCCCTGGAGCCTTCTTTTCTCCAGACTAAAAAAACCTCAGTTTTTTCAATCTTCCCTCACAGGTCATGTTTTCTAGACCTTTTGTAATTTTTGTTGCTCTTCTTTGGACTTTCTCCAATGTGTCCACATCGTTCCTGAAATGTGGCACCCAGAACTGGACACAATCCTCCAGTTGAGGCCTAATCAGCGTGGAGTAGAGGGGAAGAATTACTTCATGTGTCTTGCTTACAACACGCCTGCTAATACATCCCAGAATGATGTTTGCATTTTTTTGCATCGACGTTACATTGTTGACTCATATTTAGCTTGTGAGCCACTCATTACCTCATGTGGCAACAGAGTCTCTTTCTGCTGATGGTTATCACAAAACCAGTAGGTGTACTGTGGAGGAGCGGAGTTATATATTCATTCCCAGCCAGTAAACCCACTCTCAAGCCCATCTAAGAAAGCAGTCTGTGCCCAGATGTGAGGTGTGTATTTTTTGCCTTATGTTGTTACATAATGAGGTAGGGACAACAGCTTTCTTTCCTCAAAATATGATTCCATCTTGTACACTCTGCTCATCTTTAATTTGAAAATATGGTTCTGCTCCTACCAGCAGTTGGCCTTTGTCTTCTGGACACCATGTTAGGATAGCTCTTTTGACTGCCTGTAGTTGAGTATCTCTCTCTGAAGCCTCTGATTTCCATTAGTTTTGTTACTGAAACTGGGAGATAGTGCTGCATGTTAATAGAATCAATGTCCTGATCCCTTTCTCCCAGCTTGCTGATTCTGCGTATATTTGCCCCTGCTCAGGGTGTCAGCTAACACCAGTAAGCATCCTGGAAAATATCTGATCTCTAGCTGGTACCACTGGAGATGTGTCAACATGAGGTGCAATTTCTTTGGAGCACTAAGAAGGGGCTTTGCCATGATTGTCTCTATGATTTGTGGTCTGATTGCACTATTACTCAGTGGCCATAGGTATCTTGATGGAATCACTCCACTCCAAATACCAGAACCAGAAGCTCTTTTTATTTTCTATTTGGGCATATCTCTGTCAGTCTCTGACAGGGCTCATCTGTGATAAGCAACCAACTGCTCCTGTAAAAGAACCACACCCAATCCTTTCTCCTTTGAAGCACACTGGGATGGCAGTGGCAGTCCTGGCTCGCAATACTTCAGGATAGGGGTATCTGTTATCATTTGTCTCAGCATGTGAAATGCCTGCCTTTGGGGACCTGCTCAGCTTCATTCAGCAACCCGCCTTGTGAGCTGACACGTGGGATAACGGATCATTTCTATGAAGCACTGTACCTCTTTCATATCCACTGGGGCGGGCATGTCTTTGACTGCCTTGATCATATTGGGATCTGATTTCAGTCTCTCTCTGCTGTGAGTAGATGTCCAATGTAAGTCACCTCCTGCTGAATTGCGTTTTTCTGGGTTCAGTTTTATGTTCTTGTTCCTGCCTCGCTGTAGAAAAGCATGTAGTTTTCTGTCATGGTCTCATAAAGCTTCTGTATCATTATTCCCTTCACAAACAATGAGGATATAATCACAGTTGTTTTCGCTCCAGGCAGTCCTTCCGGCTCTTGGGTGAGGATGCTGGACTCTTTATCATGTGCCAAAATCAATTCCTCACATCACACACTGTAAAGATTCTGGCTTTGGAAAGTTTGTCAAGATGTAATAACATATGGGAAGTGGGTAGTGGAATCTTTTCAATGCCTGGTTCAGTGGTTTTGGGTCTATACAGATGTGTAATTTGCCTGATGGCTTCTTGACCACCACTATGCTGCTTATCCAGGCTACAGAGGCCTTTACAGGTGCTCTGATACCCATGCTCTGCAGACTTTCAAACTCCTTGTGTACCGGATTACATACTGCCTCTGGAATTTTTTCTCATGCTAAGCACACAGAGTCCACTGTGAGTCTACTTCCAGTCACTGCTTTGAGGCACCAGTCATCTTTGAAAATATCTCCATATATTCTAAAATAATCTCCATTGCCCATGGGGCCCCCTGTTTTGCTTTTTGCACTGCAGCTTAAAATTCTGACATTACACCATGATCAGATACATGATTATTATGGCTGTGTTCTCCATGAGGGGTCTGTGGTACATCCATCCACCACACACATCAGTTGGTACCATCTGTTATTTTTCAGGTTAGTTACTATGAATTCACATTTTCCCAATGGGCTGCATTATGCTCTCATTGTACATTATTAGAGTGCACCTACTCTTTGTAATGGGTGTGCTTGAGTCCAATTCACTCTGAGGAATTACATTGCAGGAGCTCCCACTATCCAGCTGAAATTGCACAGGGTGTTTCCCTATTAACATTGTTGCATGCACAGAAGTTAGTATCATAGAGTTAGTATCACAGAGTTTGCAATTCTAAGGAAAGGTAGAAGGGAGTACAGCAAAATAGAGACAATGGATTTCAGGAAGGCGGATTTTGGTAAGCTCAGAGAGCTGATAGGTAAGGTCCCATGGGAATCAAGACTGAGGGGAAAAACAACTGAGGAGAGTTGGCAGTTTTTCAAAGGGACACTATTAAGGGCCCCAAAGCAAGCTATTCTGCTGGTTAGGAAAGATAGAAAATGTGGCAAAAGACCACCTTGGCTTAACCACGAGATCTTGCATGGTCTAAAAAATAAAAAGGAGTCATATAAAAAATGGAAACTAGGACAGATTACAAAGGATGAATGTAGGCAAACAACACAGGAATGCAGGGGCAAGATTAGAAAGGCAAAGGCACAAAATGAGCTCAAACTAGCTACAGGAATAAAGGGAAACAAGAAGACTTTTTATCAATACATTAGAAGCAAGAGGAAGACTAAGGACAGGGTAGGCCCACTGCTCAGTGAAGAGGGAGAAACAGTAACAGGAAACTTGGAAATGGCAGAGATGCTTAATGACTTCTTTGTTTCGGTCTTCACCAAGAAGTCTGAAGGAATGCCTAAGATAGTGAATGCTAATGGGAAGGGGGTAGGTTTAGCAGATAAAATAAAAAAAGAACAAGTTAAAAATCACTTAGAAAAATTAGATGCCTGCAAGTCACCAGGGCCTGATGAAATGCATCCTAGAATACTCAAGGAGCTAATAGAGGAGGTATCTGAGCCTCTAGCTATTATCTTTGGAAAATCATGGGAGACGGGAGAGATTCCAGAAGACTGGAAAAGGGCAAATATAGTGCCCATCTATAAAAAGGGAAATAAAAACAACCCAGGAAACTACAGACCAGTTAGTTTAACTTCTGTGCCAGGGAAGATAATGGAGCAAGTAATTAAGGAAATCATCTGCAAACACTTGGAAGGTGGTAAGGTGATAGGGAATAGCGAGCATGGATTTGTAAAGAACAAATCATGTCAAACCAATCTGATAGCTTTCTTTGATAGGATAACAAGTCTTGTGGATAAGGGAGAAGTTATGGATGTGGTATACCTAGACTTTAGTAAGGCATTTGATACGGTCTCGCATGATATTCTTATCGATAAACTAGGCAAATACAAGTTAGATGGGGCTACTGTAAGGTGGGTGCATAACTGGCTGGATAACCGTACTCAGAGAGTTGTTATTAATGGTTCTCAATCCTGCTGGAAAGGCATAACAAGTGGGGTTCCGCAGGGGTCTGTTTTGGGACCGGCTCTGTTCAATATCTTCATTAACGACTTAGATATTGGCATAGAAAGTACGCTTATTAAGTTTGCAGATGATACCAAACTGGGAGGGATTGCAACTGCTTTGGAGGACAGGGTCATAATTCAAAATGATCTGGACAAATTGGAGAAATGGTCTGAGGTAAACAGGATGAAGTTTAACAAAGACAAATGCAAAGTGCTCCACTTAGGAAGGAAAAATCAGTTTCACACATACAGAATGGGAAGAGACTGACTAGGAAGGAGTACGGCAGAAAGGGATCTAGGGGTTATAGAGGACCACAAGCTATATATGAGTCAACAGTGTGATGCTGTTGCAAAAAAAGCAAACATGATTCTGGGATGTATTAACAGGTGTGTTGTGAGCAAGACACGAGAAGTCATTCTTCCGCTGTACTCTGCGCTGGTTAGGCCTCAACTGGAGTATTGTGTCCAGTTCTGGGCACCGCATTTCAAGAAAGATGTGGAGAAATTGGAGAGGGTCCAGAGAAGAGCAACAAGAATGATTAAAGGTCTTGAGAACATGACCTATGAAGGAAGGCTGAAATAATTGGGTTTGTTTAGTTTGGAAAAGAGAAGACTGAGAGGGGACATGATAGCAGGTTTCAGGTATCTAAAAGGGTGTCATAAGGAGGAGGGAGAAAACTTGTTCACCTTAGTCTCTAAGGATAGAACAAGAAGCAATGGGCTTAAACTGCAGCAAGGGCGGTTTAAGTTGGACATTAGGAAAAAGTTCCTAACTGTCAGGGTGGTTAAACACTGGAATAAATTGCCTAAGGAGGTTGTGGAATCTCCATCTCTGGAGATATTTAAGAGTAGGCTAGATTAATGTCTATCGGGGATGGTCTAGACAGTATTTGGTCCTGCCATGAGGGCAGGGGACTAGACTCGATGACCTCTCGAGGTCCCTTCCAGTCCTAGAATCTATGAATCTATGAATCTATGGATCCTGGTTACTTTCCTGTCCTGACAGCCTGAAGCTGAGATGGTCTTGGAGTCAAGTAGAGAGTGATGATGTTATCACCACTGTCTGATGTGCCATTCCCCTCTTGTGCAAGTCTGACTGAATCTTTCTGGGACCTTCCTCTGCTCTTGCACACACTGCAAAAATGGCTCAACTTGTCACATTCCTTGCAATGCTGTCCAAACGCAAGGCCATCTCCTTAACCCACTCATCTGTTGTCCCACAATAAATGCATTTTGCTTCAGGCCTGGAACCCTGACTACATGAACTCCTTTGCTGTTGTCTCACTGCATGTACTTAGGGGGAGTTGTGCCTCCTAGGGCTTTCATCCTTTCTTTTGAGGCTTCCGATGGATGTCCCAAGTCTACGTATCTGTCTAATGTGAGATCCCCTTCCCAGAGCAGCCACTCCTGCATGTGGTGATCCCAAGTTCCACAGACTATCCTGTCCCGAATCTGGGAGTCTGTCAAGTTTCCAAAATTGCATGTGTAACAGCCAGTGTGTGTAAGGCAGTAACACAGGAGTCTCTCTCTTTCCTTTCAGATCTGTACATAGCAAGAAACCTGTATTGCGCCAAAGTTTCTTTCTCCGGGGCTCCTAGAGCAGCTGTGAGGCTTGAAGCAGTGGCAACCTTCAGAATGGTACAGGGCTTTCTTCTTTGTTCACCAGTAAGGTAAAATAACAGTTTTACTTTCCTGCTATTGTCCTCCCAGATAGCCAGGTCTGCATACAGCTTGAACTTCTCCTTCACTGGGTCCATTGCTGGTCAAGGTTTGTGTCTGCAAAATGCAGGTCTCTGGGTGGCTTCAGATGCTGTCACCATTTTTCATTAGCAAAGAGTGAAGTTGAACACAGGCTAAATAGAACAAGTGGAATTTTATTAAACCCTGTGCATTGCTCTGTCCATGTAGGGGAGTTGTTTCCAGAATAACTTCACCCATTCCCTGTTCCCCTGGTGTCCCATCAATAACAGCTCCACCAGGGAACAACGGCCATCTAACGCCAGGCCCACTGAGGTTGCCAACCCTCAGGAATTAAAGATTAATCTTTAATTAAATATGTCATGTGGTGAAACCTCCAGGAATACGTCCAACCACAATTGGCAACCCTAAGTTCCACATGGCCCTGAAGACTTGGCAGGCAGCAGCATAAGACTATTTCAACTTGTCCCTCATGCGTCATAGGTCCATATGAGTCAGAGCCCCATTGTAACTGCAGCTTTGGCAACATTTTCTGACTAGGCCCTGGATGAAGGTACAGCCTGTAACACTCTTTTTAGTTTCATTTAATCTTTGGTCTACACCAACAAAGGTGCCAGGCAGTTTCTAATGTGTTTTTGTGATGTGACCTCTTGTCTGCTTAGGGAGTGCAACGAGACCAGTTTTTTTTTTCTTGAAGTATCTATTTTAGTAGCATATACCTTTTGCACACAAAACACAAAGGAGAATGTCTCCATTTGCTTTTGGGGTAATTCTGAGCAGGTGAAAAATTTACTATTGATATATAGCACTTTCTCTAATTTCACTTATAGGCTTTTCCTACATTTCAAAAATATAAGTGGAATCTGGAATGTTGCCCCAACAATCATTTCTGTGAAATTTCTCCAAGCCTGCAAATAATTTCAGTTTCACAAAGAAATTTTGGTTAAAAGAAAACATATATTTTTATACGTTTTCCTCTTTATGCTTTGCAGTACTCGATATGAGGTGACTAAACAATGCTTTTAGTAACTTGTGGGGGGATTGACTTGAAAAGTCCCAGATGAAAGACAACAGGCTTCAGACAAAGAGAAAAACAATCATCTTAACTTTTCTTGATCTTCTTCCAGATTTTTCCAATAGAATGACATGACCACAGGACATGAATACATTACTTTTTTGTTTCTGTGTTTGTTTCTTTAGAGTGTATGCAATATTCCTGGAAGAGTATACTATTTATATTATTGATTTTTATCTGGAGCTGAGTTTAATTTGGGTCTCTTTGCACACACAAGACAAGGAATAGTTGAATATATAATTCAGGATAGGTTTGTTTTTTTAATAGTTTTTTTTTTTTTTTTTTGCCAAAGACATGTCAACATCTAATTGTCAATATCACATACATTTAGGTGATCTGTGATGCATGACGCAGATTGCATGAAGAACTTCATTACTGGCTTAGTTAGAAGAAGCCAAACCATTAGAAAAGGACTTTTCTCACAAGAAGGTTAACAGAGCCCTGCAGTTAACAATATTCAAACCACAGCACGGCATTATGCAGAAGCCTATACAATCATGCTTTTCCATGATTGTTGTTGAAAGAAAAGCTGAATTTTAATAGCAAAGTAATAGAGTTATAAGAATTGAAAGTCACAGGATAAATGCATCCAGTCAGTCTATAAATCTCTTGTTAGGTTTTAAGTGACTCTTTAATTAAAAAGAGAGAGCGAACAAAACAATAGATGAAAATCAGGAAATCACAAGTTAACTCATTAACATGGTCATTTGGGACAAAAGTTCACTATCAATATAGAGCAAAAAAGGAGCTGTCTGCCAAGAGCCACTGCTTAAACGTATAATTTACATGAAAGAAAATTAGTTTCTGTGCTTGGAGTGAAGAATAAATAACACAGAAATGTCCTGCCAAGGAGATATTAAAATGATCATGCTTCAATGAGCACTGATTCTCCACTGCCTTGCACATTGTATAATCACTTATACCTATGCAAGGTAAGTATAAAATGGATGTAAAACACTCCCAGATCAGAATGGTAGCATTGTGTACAGGTATCAGTGACAGCTCAAGGTATCAATGATTGCACAAATGCTTTGGAGAATTAGGACCCAGAGCTAGTTCTAGCATGTTTGCAAAACAGTCACCTCCGGTAACACAATATGTGTATTAGGGGCAGTGCATTCAGGAACTCTTTGTGAAGGTGACCAGGGGCTGGTAGGGAAAGATACACCAGACAACACAGAGCAACAGAGCTTCTACAGTTGGCCTTGAACAGTGCATTGATATATGCCATTGGAAGTAGTGCATTTCACAAGCCAGTAAGAGGACATGATCATGATAGTTTGACCATCTTCAAAGCTGGTATATTTTAAAATAATTAAAAACAAAAACAAACAATCAAATGGCGACCTAGATGTAGGAGAGGAAAGTGACTTGCTGCTTTAAAGACTAAAGAATGAGGAATTGCCTCTGATGGAGACAGGTTGCTGTTCTATTGTGATTTTTTCAAAACCATTTTAAAATCTACCAGCAAATCTACTCACCTTTGATTTCCTGCTTTAAAGTATAAAGAATGAGGAGAGATGGATTGCAGAGATCTAGATCACTGTCCATTTTGCAGGTCAATTTCTGAGGTATGGTGAAAACATGACTAGAGACAAATACCGTTTCTTGTGTGGGTGGCAATGTGTGGGGAAGTGGCTCTGTGGCACATTCATCAATTCAAGCCATCTAGTAAGGTTAAGTGCGTTTGTATTGCAGCTTTAGAATATGAGGAATGGGCACTATTAAAATGCCTAACATAAATGTTTGATTTACCGATATATTGTTATGGTGCAATCATGCTACATTCCATAGTACAGACCCCAGGTTTCTCTAGAAAGGAAGAGGGAAAATAAGTGAACTTTTCCCCTGACTGCAGGAGCAGAGTTATTCGATGTCTTGCCAAAGATTCACGGATCCAGATTCCTTCATTCAAAATTATGCAAGACCACCCACACCCTTCAGCAGGCAGTCTAGCTAGGGTTTAGCAAATTCTAATCATAATTCTTCAATTAGTAGCCCAGATTCTTCTCTCACCTACAACAGTGTAAATCTAGAGTAACCCCACTGAAGTATGTGGCATTACACCAGTATAAAAAGGGTGAGAGAGGTGAAAAGTTCTTCTTAATTTCTTACTGTGCATGTCTTATGAGTAGTTTTATCCTTATGGGGAGAACCATCACACACTTTATTCAAGAACATCATCACGATTTGTGTACCTCAGAATGAAAATATCACAACTAGAGCAGTGCAGGGGGATTCTCTGGAAAGAGGCATTCAATTATTCAGTTGTTATTTTGACCAGATTATTTATTATCTTTGCTCCCAAAACAAAGGAACAACTGTGGCAAGTGTGAAGGGCAGTGAAGACATGTCAATTTGGTTTCAAATTACTTCAGCTAAATCAGTTAGCCTTTTCATATAGAAGCCTCTCTCTCTCTCTCTCTCTCTCTCTCTCTCTCTCTCTCTCTCTCTGTTTCCCTCCTGTCTCACTGTCTGGCATACAAGGTCAACAACTAAGCAGTGTTCAAGCTGCTCTGAAGGAGATTTAAGCGGTATACGTCAGAGTGTGCCTGTACATAGTAATAGAGCTCCCTTTTCATTTCTTTTCAAAAGAGATATAGAGGGACCTTAGCACATTTCCTGCTGCTTTGAAAACCAGAGCAGCCTCAGCTGGTAGCCTGCATGTACACAGAGGCTTTTCAATCACAGCTCAAGACATTTTTAATTTCCATATGCAGGAGCAGGAAGCTCTTTTCTTGCCAAGTATGACATGATTGTTGAGCTGGAGGGGCAGAAAAAAAAGCCACACCCGAGGAGAAATCAGACATATTCTACATCCTCCTTCTGGGAACATCTTATCTGTTCATTATAATCTCTTGTTTTCTCTCTTTTTTTTCCTACTGGACCAAAAATCACTTCATAAAGGAAGCATGGCAGAGCTGTCTCCCTTGAAGTTCATTCACTTGCAAAAATACTTCACAAAGCTGTCAGGCAAAGTTCAGACAAAAGAGGCCTTGTTTGTACACACAAAAGTCAAAGAGTTGAAAAACCAAATTGATTGGATTATTGGAATTCCTTCCATTTGAAGATGAATCAGAAGCTACAGCTAATGTTGAATGATGCTGTCCTCCCACTTAGTAGTGTCAACCAAATAGGACATATAAGATCAGTACTCCATAGCCATTATCTTGCACCACTGATGTCAGTGGATTTGAAAATGGATCAGGCTACAAAGGCTGAACTTCCCTTTTTTTCAATTTGGGATGCCACCACTCGTGCTGTTATGTTTGAAATATAAAAGCCCTCTGAGGCCTGGGTTTCATCTCCCCGTGTATTGCTGTGATAGCGGATATCAGCTGGGGCGCTCTTGCTAACAGTCTCTAAATTTGAACATCTGGAGGAGGAGTGGGGTGGTGAGTATGAAGATGGGACATTTCCAACAGAGGGCCCTCATTGTTGAAATTCTCTTCCCTTTTTAGTCTATCACTGAGTGTGTGCTAACCTTTAAGGCACAGCGTGAGTGGTATGTGACTGTGGTGAAGATCCACAGCTGTTTGGCCTAGAGGTCTACTTATTTTGAGGCCTATGTTATTAATGTTTGTAAAGTGCTTTGACAACAGACTGGTTCAATGTGGAGGCTGGAGTGCAACAGAGCTGCATTTTATGTTGTTTGGCATTGCCATACACTGAATAATAAAGAAGTATATTAGCAACACAAAGACCAGTATTGCAGGGTAGATGGCAAATGCCTAGAAGATCTAAACTTTGTTGATGATATTGTGCTACAGAGCAACATCCCTGAAAAGTTGCAAACAAAGGCAGACAACTTGACTAAAATAGCAGGCCAAAAGCAGCTCAAAATTAGTTCTGATAATACAATCATCCTTGAAACCCCGACATGAAGCAGTAACATCACATTAGAAGGAAACAATATTAAGAAAGTAGAACAGTAAATCTACCTGGACAACACTATATTAGTCAATGGAAACTTAATGAAGGAAATTACATCAAGGATAGGAAAGGCACTTGCAGCATTTAATAAACTAAAAAATACATGTGGAAGTCAAAGACATATAGCACCAGAACAAAACGGAGAATTTTCATTTCAAATGTAATCTCGGTGCTACCATATGTCTGTGAGAGCTGGAGATCTACTAAAAAATCAGACAGAAAACTAGAGACCTTTGAAAATAGGTGCCTACAAAAGATTCTGGGCATTGGTTGGAAAGATGTTTATCACCAACGAAGAGATCTGAGAAATCATCAACCAACAGTTTCTACCAGAATTAGAAAAAATGCTGGACATATTTGGGGCATGTACTCTGGATGAAGACTCCCACATAAAGTTGTCAAGTAGAAACCAACTCGTGCGAAGAAACAAGGACACCCAAGAGAAACCTTAAGAAGAATCCTTTGCAGGGAGGACAGAATAATCAGTCTCAACATCATAGAGCAAATGGAAGCAGCAGCAAAAGACAGAAAGGCATGGAAGAGACTGGTTTCCACTTTCCACCTTGTGCGCCAACATTGGTGGAGGAAGGATTTTTTTATAAAATACGAGCCTTGAGATCCTCCCATTGGAAGTCACAATAGAAGAGCAAAATATTGCTTCAGATAAAGGAGGCAACACAACATTGTCTTCAAAATCCAGCAATTGCTTAATGCAGCCAAGGCCATCACACAATACAGCCTGCCTCCACTAGAACTGGCAAAAGACAATATCCATCCAAGAACATTCAGTTTCACTTTCCATTACTGCAGCCACTGTCAAACCACACCCACCCTGCAACACCACCTAGCAAGGGAAGGAAATCCCTTCCCA
The DNA here is from genome assembly GCF_028017835.1 of Emys orbicularis. Lineage (NCBI taxonomy): Eukaryota > Metazoa > Chordata > Testudines > Emydidae > Emys > Emys orbicularis. The sequence goes on along the minus strand of NC_088683.1, from coordinate 24,679,834 downwards.
GTATTATTATTATTCCCAGTAAAATACAGTGGAAACAAGTCAGCATTAAATCACCCTCTTGTTTTCCTCTACCATTAACAGAAAGTTGTTTTGTTACTGTATTAAGTAGGTGGCATTGCATGGAAGTAAAGCTGATCACAATTTTTTATCAAGCTATTTTTTTCCAATGGAAAATGGCCCTTTTCATGGGAGAGAAATGAGGAAAAAATGAAGAACCAAATTTTTGTCTGTTTCCATTTGAACTTTTTCATGGAAAATATACAGCATTTTCCAACTAGTTCTCCATGAAAAGTAAGCTGCATTTGTACTTTACCTGTAATCAACTGTCATTTGTTGTTATTTATGTATTTACTGACAGGAGGATTACTAAAAGGCTGTGGGCAAAGTAACTACCAAGAATAGATATGAGTCACTGAAATTTATTTATTGTTCTTGCTGAATAAAGGAGTTTTGAAATATTGCTGCCACTATACTTGTTTTCCTCTTAATTTAAGTGCCCCAGCTTACATCATTTTCTTTTATGATAGGCTATCACTAATTCTCTCTGTTGCTTCCTGCTATTGACCATAAAGAGCTTGAACCAGAACCTTGCTGGTTTGAAAGTCTAAGAAAGTCAGAGCTTTATTAAAAATCTGTCATTCCCAAAGGCAGTCATTACTTAATGTAACAGATACAGATGTGTCCTGCCCACAACCCATTTTAGCCTATTCATTAGCGATATAACCAATTACAGCACTGTACCACAAATACTTGCTGCCCATTTGTGCAATGTGCTGGAGATGGCTCGTAGTATCCTCTTATTAAAATTCACCAAGGATATGGAAGGGAAGATTGGGGTTATTTGAAGTTCAGCTCCACACATCTGGATGCTTCTGCTAACCTATCCCTGCCAGAGATGACTCCCTGTGCTCATAAAACACTTCTGAGAAGATACTCTTTAGTCTTTAGGTTCAGGTATTTCTAAAAGAAATTGTCTTGGGATGAATACCCTCAGCAACTGTACAGCCTCTTTTCGAACCTACCATCGCTATTTGAAACTGAGGGCATTAAATATTATTAATGTTCAGAATTGTATTAATTGTCTGATGGAAGCACCCATAAGGAGCTAGGGACTGTCCACGCACATAGGAAAGCATGCTCCCTGTCCCAAACAGCTTACAATCAAAGAACATTTTACTATAATATCACTACACTTCATACAATTTTCCATCCATCCATATATGTATGCCTCCATCCTTCCTTCCTGGTTTTTTATACAATGGCAATTAACATAAATTCCCAAGAATAAAGGATAAAATGTCCTAAAGGCCTCCCTCATCGTTATTATGGGGATGAGGAAGTGTTCGTGTTTAAAAGGGAATACAGATACACACATACTCTAGTCCCTCCCCACACCTTTCCTTCCATCCCTCTTACCCCCCCAGTACCCTGGAGTTAACACAAGCTAAGGGGGAACATTTCTGAGGGAGACCCCTCTCAGAATATTGACAGCCCATCATTTGCCCTTTGTGCATTTCATATGGCAGCCATTCTCACCATGTCTCATTGTAGCTTTCAGAGATTAATAAGTTTACTTTCCATTGAATACTACAACACTGTTCACAGAGTCCAGACTATGTGCCTGAATTGGAACAGAACATGGTTAAATGCTCCAAAATATTCAAAACAGTGTAAGTGACAAAAACATGATAGTTTTTAAGCATGCACTATTGAGGTTACAGTTTTTAGACTTAGAAAGTTTTCCTGTGTTCCTTTACTTCCTCCCTACATTCCCCCTCACAGTCACTTTGATGCAGAATTACATTCACTCCCAGGGCTAATAAAAACACATTGACAAAGCACATCTCAAGTGCTGAGATAGTTCGTTACGATCTCTGTAAAAAAAACAAGAACCATCTCCATTGTGGTCAGACTGAACAACCCCTTTCACTGTAGTCCTTTCTTTCTCAAAGAGCAAATTCTCTGAAGAGTCAGCTAATTTCAATATATCTAGGATTGGTATTACTGCTCATGCTGCAGTTTAATCCCTGACTTTAGTGATGTTACTAGTTTCAGCTGCGTTTCTAGCCTCTTGGCACAGAAGCTGCGTCATTACCCACAAATCTCCTTAAAACACAATGGCCTCTCCCGCAGCAGTCTTTTCTCACCACTGTACTATAGTAACAAAATAGAAACGTATGTTTTCACAGTCACTATTCCATTACAACATTTTTTAATCAATTTAGAATTAGCTGACAGTGGGTCAGGATCTGAGGTCCTTCTTTTTTTTAATTCATTCTTCAGTGAAGTAATGAGAGTTTTGATTAAGCAAGGACTGAGAAAAAACACCTCAGTGTCGGGGGGGGGGGGGGGAGGGTTAGTGCCTTATGGATCAGCTGAAGGAAAGTGTTCCATGTTCAGCGGGAAAATGCAGAGATGTTTGCGGGAGAAGTGAACAAATGGGCTTTAGAAGCTGGCAGTGGAGTAGGTGAGGCACAACAATATCAAGTGATAAGAGTGATTAAGTAGCATGGAAGCAAGGGAAGGTGAGGACAAAAAGCTTGAATCTGATGCAGAGGAATTCAAAGAGGGGTGACATGGTAAGTGCAATAGCTGGGGAAGATGATCTTAGTTGCTGCATGTTATATGGAAGGAAAGGGGAGGGGTATGTGGGTGTCTAGGAGCCCAAAGACAAGGTGATATAGAAGGCCAATACTAAAAACATCTCCCCTTTAAGGCCAAGTTCAGGCCCATGGTCCTGTTTTGACAAAAGTAACCGGAAATGCTGGTACCAGAAGCTGGATATAAGTCAGCAGTATGTCCTTGTTGCCAAGAAGGCTAACAGCATATTGGACTGCATTAGTAGAAGCATTACCAGCAGATCAAGGGAAGTGATTATTCCCCTTTATTCGGCACTGGTGAGGCCAGATCTGGAGTACTGCACCCAGTTTTGGGCCCCCCAGTACAGAAGAGATGTGGACAAATTGGAGAGAGTCCAGTGGAGGGCAACAAAAATGGTTAGGGAGCTGGGGCACATGACTTATGGGGAGAGACTGAGGGAACTGGGCTTATTTAGCCTGCATAAGAGAAACGTGAGGGGTGATTTGATAGCAGCCTTCAACTATCTGAAGGGGGGTTCTAAAGAGGATGGATCTAGGCTGTTCTCAGTGGTGGCAGATGGGGGAGGTCTAGGTTGGATATTAGGAAAAACTATTTCACTAGGAAGGTGGTGAAGCAATGGAATGGGTTACCTAGGAAAGTGGCAGAATCTCCATCCTTAGAGGTTTTTAAGGCCCAGCTTGACAAAGCCCTGGCTGGGATGATTTAGTTGGGGTTGGTCCTGCTTTGAGAAGGGGGTTGTACTAGATGATCTCCTGAGGTCTCTTCCAACCCTAATCTTCTATGATTCTACCACGAGTAAGGGTCTCTGTTCTGGCAGGTGAGCAGCACTGAGGCTGGAATTACATAGATCACTGGATTGGTTTTCTCATATAGTTTCAGTATGCTACTAATATCAGTATAGGTCAATATGTCATATCTATGTTCATGTAACAATTATTCTTTTCCATATTTCAAGTTAAGGGAGTTACCCATCTCTAGCTTGTTCATACCGGAGGGATAGAGGAACAAGTAAATGATAGTATATCTCAGTAACCAAAATTGCAGGTAAGTAAGTGTCACTTTTCCCCAAGCCATTAATAAGCCAGTGCCCTAGCATGACGTTATGAGGTGTTGTGCTGTTGGAGATACCATCTTTGAGAAAAGAAGTGGTCACTACTGATTCCATGGCACTTTTTACAATTGTACCTACACAAATCTTGGTCATTTCAACTATTCAAAATATTCTTCACTCCCTGCCCTATTCTGTACTGTTTCTCTGTACTACTAAATTATCCCCTGTGGATCTAATTTGGGTAGTTTGGTTCAATTTGGGTCAGCCTCCAAAGGAAGGCTACTCAGCCTTTGCCACTGGAAAGAAGCAAGCTGATGTCTGTAGGTGGATGTGGGAGATTCTTCCGGAAGCTAAGGAAAGTTTGGTTTGGGAGATGAGCAAAGCTCAGGCCTCTTCTTATTCTGTTTTCCTGTTTTTCCCTAAAATGTATTTTTGTGGTATACAAAAATGCATCCACGCCCAGAAGAAGGATGGTGATGTGGTTGCATCTGCGTAAGGTTTTCTGCTAATCAGCTTGCATATGTTAGAGAAATCATTTTACAAATTCATGGGATGTTGTAGCTTGCTGCGTCAATGGCAAGAGCCAAACTAAATAAATGTTTCTGTCATTACACCTAGTCGTGAATTTCAAGAGAAGTTAGAAGTAACTTTGAATCATTAAGTACATCCTTAACATGCATTACTCGTATCACTGACAACCCTAGAACTTTTGGAAAATCTTCCTTAGCAGATAAGTAAGGCTTGTTATGTTGTTTTAACTGCACAAACAAAAAGCCTTCCAAAATGTAAATATGTGTGTGAGTATTTACTCCTTCCTTATTTATTTTTTCTACTTCATTTAATAATGGATTTGGAGGTTGTGAGTGGATCCATTACCAACAGCCCTTTATTTGATGTGGGTGTTCCCTTAGTGAGTCAGCCCTCTGATGTCCCCGCACCCTCCCAGCCATCTCTAAAGTTGGTAGGAACAGCTCTTGTTTGAGGACTCATACTTCTGTGAGTAACATGGTTGCTGTTCAAACACATGCTACATAACCATATTTCACTCAGTATGTACCCCATAAAGAAGGTTGAATATAGGTGAAGGGTGAATTTAGGAGCATATTCCACAGTCGCATACTACCATCAATCTTCATACTCAGCTGATCACCAGCTGGTGTTTGGAAGAAACTAGAAAGAGAGGCATAGACTAGTACACTGAGCATGAGCCGGTACATCAGAAACTACATCATTCTAATTGTGCCATGTCAGTGTTTCCCACTGTGGCTCTGGGCACATCACATAAACTCTCTGCCTTCATTTCTTCATCTGTAAAATGAAGATAATAGTAACATACCCACCTCACTGGGAAATTAGGAGGATGTGTTAGGTAGAGTCTGTAAAGCACTTTGAAAGGGAAGGACTGTAGGAAGTTATTTCAAGTGCATTTCACATGCAAAACCAGTTTCTTTTGCTTGACATCCAGAACTTTCAGACTTAATAAGTTCAGCCAAAACTCTGGTTTGGATTTAAGAGATAACTTTTGTGCTTTTCTGTTTAGATTTCATCTGAACGGGAAGCTATTTAAATAAATAAACCTTCTGCAGTCACTCACTCCATGTTTAAACTAGACTTGCCATATTTATTCAGCAGCAGTATCATCCAGCATTTGGGGAGTGGGGGGGGGGGGGGGGGAAGAAGAAGAATTTTTACTTCTTTCTTGTTCACAGATAAATATGAAAATATTTTAGATAAACGCTACATGTTTAGATAATAAACCCTATGAGTTATTTAGTCTCTTGTGATTTCAGCGCAATCACTTATAGATAACGATAGCTCCTAACATTAGTGGGCTATTAGACCCTTTGGGTATGCAGCGCACAGACAAAGAGAAGAGGATGATATATTATTGCTTCCAGGTTGAAGAAATAACAGCCAGGGAAAGCTGCAAAGTGTGCTAAGTGAAAATAACACATGGCTATTTGATAGCCTGTGGTGTTGAAACAGCAGGTTCAAGGCTGCGATGTCTCTCCCAGGGTTCCAAATCCAGAAATAATGACCACGGTTGTTTAGATTCCTCCCTGATAGGCTAGACTGTGACTGGCAGATCATAGGTGGGCAAGGTGAGTAGGGTGCAAGGAGTCAGTCACAACTACAGTCTCTGTGCCCTCCCATCGTGGTGAGGAAAAAGCAGGGCCATATCCCTACCCCTTCCACATTGACAAGAAGAGCTGGCCAGATACAAGAAAGCAAACACACTGCACCATCCAGATGGATAGTGAACAAGACATGCTCCCTCTGTATGTATCAACTGAGCTTAGATTACACAACCTGGCCCTTAAAGTACAGTGCATGGTTTTGGCATTGCTATGAAGAGCAGTATGGAGTCTGATCCTGCTCTCAATGAAGTGTACAGCAAAATTCCCATGGACTTAAATGGTGCAGGTCTGGGCCCTGGATTATAAGTGTTATAACTAGAATGTGCTCTCCATATATAAATGCATGACTCTCTGGCCTTGTCCAGTCAAGACATAAGCAAAATGCTCATTAACTTTAAAGGAAGGTTTGCCTATGTCAGGACTACAGGGCAGTGCCCTTTATGTACGCACGGTATGTAATACATTTTTTCTCATGAAAGTGTGACCAAGAAGGTAACATCAGCATTCATTTAGAAAATCATTTAAAAACCATTTAGAAGAAGGGAGGGTCATTTCATGAACTGTGAGTCAGAACTCCTGGGGACTTGCTAAGTGAACTTGTGCAAGTCTCCTAACCTGACTGTGTTTCAGTTTAACCATCTCCTGTCTTTCAAGGTTATTGCTAAACTCAGTTAATAAATGCTTGTAAAGTGCACAATGATCCTCAGAGGAAAGGAGTGTATAAATACACATTATTATTATAATTCACATTGCCACTAAATCATCTAAAGCTTGTATACCAGTGGTGGGCAACCTGCGGCCCGCGGGCAGCATGTGGCCTGTCAGGGTAATCTGCTGGCGGGCCACCAGACAGTTTGTTTACATTTGCACGGCTGCCTGCAGCTCCCAGTGACTGCGGTTCGCTGGTCCCGGCCAATGGGAGCTGCGGGAAGTGGCGTGGGCCACAGGGTGTGTGGACAAGTTAGAACTATGTGAGTTGCAGCAGAATTAATTGTGACAGATCTGAACCTCTTTTAATCTGAGAAATCATTTAACAAAGGTGTGTTATCCTTGCTAGAATTTCTCACAATTGGGAGTGCAAGACAGTGACCTTTTAAACTCATAGCCTGTTGTACACAAATATTTTGTAACAAGTCCATTCTTTTAGCTGGTATTTATTTAATAGGGCTTGACTGCGTTATACATGATATTTTGGCTTGCTACATCACAGGGAGAATACATGCATGCATTTGAGGAACCTGATCATTTAGCATGTTATGCTAAAAGCAATAATCACAATCATCACCTTTGTTACACTCCTACCTACACTCACACCCTCCTCATCTGCCTTTGTTTGTTACTCCATGTTATGTTATGTCTTACTGAGACTAAAAGTTCCTTAAATCATGAACCTCTTATTTGTTTTTTAAAAATATGGTCTCAGAGAAAATAGTGTCATCTCAGACCTGTGTATATTTGGCCTGTGGAATATAAATTATCAAATACATTCCTTTTGCAGGCATTACGTCAGATTAGGGACCATAAAACTTTGCATAACCAAGGGATTTATTGTCAATCTTCCACTGTGTTACTCCAGTTTTACGCAACTGTACCACCACTGAACTCAACAGAGATCCACGGGCATAATAAAGCAGTGTAAAGCATTGGAGAATCAAGCCCTGGTTGACTAAGCAGGGCGTTACGAATAGTGCAATAGTCAGAGAGGTGCCTGGGAATCTGAGTGGCCTTCCCAATTGGCTGCTGGCAACATATGATGAAATGGGAGTGGGTGGGTATCACCGCAAAGGCCCCTGTGAAAAGGGTCCCCTGTTCTTTGCAAACAACTCTTGTCTCAGACCTGACAAACTCACTACATCAAATATGTTGCTTTCATGGTATTTGTCTATGAAGGGCAGCTTGTGAGGTCTCTGCTGAAAACTTATCAATATGCGTGATCATTGTGAGCTGTGTGTATTGGTAATATTTAAGGAATAATGTAACTATATTGAAAATTATACCCTTATGGTCTTAGAGTAAAAGTTAGTCACCAGGGAATTATATGTCTTGATGATGAGCCATTCAAGCAGGATGGAGTTGTCACAGCTGATTATGCAGTGTATTGTTCAATTGCCCCGTCCCAGAACAGTCAATGGCAAATCAAAGATGACTGTAAAACAGTCAAAACAACTTGGGGGGGGGGGGGGAGCAACATTACAACAGACAGGGGATCACCCTGTCTGTCAATAGAGGCAAAAGACTGATTCAGTATATGAGAGGGCAGAGAAAGACCCTCTGCTTCCATTCACTGAGGATACATCTTGTTGAGTGGGGATATTTTTCATGACCGATTGGATCCTGGTTCCTGTGAAGCCAGTAAGCGCTGCAACATCCTGGACTTTCGGGGGGGACCTAATTTATTGGGTAGGAAAAGTAACTGTTGGCCCTAGTTCACACTTTCTGATATTGTTTTGTATTGTAATCCTTTGTTTCCATCACTCTCTCTTATTTACAGTGGAATCTTTATTCTTTTTTAAATAAGTCTTCTTTTCTTTCATTACAAGTGATGTGCATTTTACAGGAGTGGTGGTTAAAGGTAAAACTGGTAAAGTCAGATACACTGCTCCTTTGGGGGCTGAGGATCTGGTATTTCTGTGAGTAGCCAGTGTCAGGGGCTGGATACCACAGGGGAATGCTACAATGGTACAAGGGGACTTGGGTATTGGGGTGCACCTCTTGTTAACCTGCAAGGCAAAGTCAGGGCTGGCATAACATGGAGGAGAGTGCTTGTGTGGCTGAAAGGCTGGTGGTGCTAGGGAGCTAACACCCAGTTACCAGAAGCAAGACTCCCTCATCCTAGAAGCAGGGGGTAACAAGGTGACTTGCAGTCCCAGATATCCCAAGAGTTGTCACAATATGGCCTAGTGGTTAAAGACACTAGGAATCAGGACTCAAGTTCCTGGTTCTATTAATAACTTGCTGTGCAGAATAGGACACGTCTCAACCTCTGTGTCTCAGGTTCTCCATGTGAAAAATCAGTATAACAATACTTATCCACCTCACCTGGGTATACTGATACTTAATTATGCATTTTTTGTGATCTTCAAATAAAAGTCACTTTCCAGCCTCCAATATAACACTGCTGCCGATTTCACAATTGGGAAGACTGCTCTGAGCATGGAGCAATGTGAGAGCGCGTCGTAGTGTGTCGTCATTGTGCACTGCATTCTGAGCACTGCTGTTTCACGTGCATTGTTCTGCATTGCCCTGCAGATCTAAGATAATTAGTGTAGGAAGTCTAATTCCTTATCCTAACCATGTGAAGCAAAGCAGGCTGTCCCTTCTGAATTCTGACTCCATATGCCACTTTACCACTTAAAATCAGGGTATGGGAAACAACATAGCAGTTTAGAAGAAATGAACGACAGGTTCATGGCTGGCATCTTTGAATGATGAGTGATTTACAACTGGTAAAGTAAATCCCACAAAAAGGACTTTAGTTCATTCGCCTGTTGCTCTGTAGTAGTTGATGCATAAATCATACACTAATAGAGAAAACATATAACTATTTCCTGAGGCTTTAAACTATGACACAACAACCACAATAATCCTATTTTAGGCCTCAATTTGAGAAAACCTGTATAAATTCTCACTTTTTGCAGGGGATGGGGGGAAGGGAAGGGTGTCAGGGTATTGGAGGAAAGAGGCAGAAGCAAACAAAAGCAAAAATAAGCCTTCATATACATGTTCTGACAATAAAGAGTAGCAGTGAAACAGGGCCCAAACTTGGGATTCAATGGAAGTTTTGCCATTGATTTCAGTGGGAACAGGCAGGGTTATTCCCATAGTATTTTTCTATGCCTGAATGATGCCTAGAAATATAACAAAAACTAGAATCAAATCACCAGAAGACCATGAGAATCATTTCATTCTTTCTCCCCACATACTGGTCAAATTGATATATCTGGACTGGCATAGAGGTTACATAACAGAATTCAGTAATCATCACCAATTTGTAACTTGAGATACGACTCGAAATACTGCATACACAATGTGTTTTAGTTACCTTTGGTATTTCAGGGGATGGGTGTATGACAATGAAAAATAGTTTTCAAATAGTTAAATAAATATTTTTTAAAAATCTTACTGATTCAGTTTGGGTCTGGAAATTGGCAAGGGCTCTTCTGTGTATAAATGTATATTACAGTGGCACCCAAAGGCCCAAATCAGAATCAGGGTCCCATTGTGCAGGGAGCTGTACAAACACATACTCTCATAGAATTTATAATCCAAGAAGGCAGGTGACATTCACTGGGGGGGAATTGAATATATTTCATATATTGCAATACTTTTTTTCTGATTAGAGAGAGAGAGAGAGAGAGAGTATATAACAGCTAATCTACTTCAGTGCCTCAAGCCTTTGTAAACTGGATGGTTTCTCGTCGGCATCGCAACAGAGGAGCAATGCAAACCAGGGTCCTGATCCTGCAAACCAATATTTATGAGAGTAACCACATTGTTTTCAGATGGACTAATCATGTCAGTAAGGCTGCACTGATGATTCTTAGTGAGTATGCAGATATGGTTCGCTAAAATCATGGTGCTGATTATATAAATGATACTGGCTTGCTACTGGGCAGACATTTTTCTGTTCTCTTTTCCAATCAACACAAAGCCAGACACACACTTACCTGGTACAAACCGATATAGCTCCATTGACGTCAGTGGAGCTATACCAATTCACACTAGAGGAGAATCTGGCTCAAACTGTGAAATTTGGTAGCTTCCACCCCTTTCACCAATGTGTCTCCTCTAAAATTATTGTGTACATTTGCTGAAAGCAGATTTCCTTGCTCAAAAATAGCTCACACTCTGCAAAATCAAAGTAATTGACACCAGGAATTAATTTAATTGTTCAACTATTATATACTAAATTCCAGACAAAGCTATTTATATAACTCCAATATGGTTCTAATTTAAATAAGCCCTATCAATTATACTTAATTAATGGTGGTAGCATGCATGTGTATAACAACTGAACGTACAGTATAATATGTTTGGCTTTCTGTTCTGCTGTGATGATACTGTTGCTCAGGAGACATTAGCACTTGGCTAGATTTGACTGAACAAAGGAAACTATATCAATAGCCTTGGGGAAAACATCCTAATCAGAAACAAGTTCTTATTTAGACAAGATTGCCTATACTGGACACTGAAGCAATAAAAAAGCATAAAATAACCACTGATGTCAGTTATAGAACAAGAGTGTTGCCATTATGGAACAGACAAATGGTCTAACTATCCCCAGAACCTTGTCTCTAATGCTTCAGAGGAAGAGATACAACACTTATTATGCATGTAATTGTGTATCCACAATCTTATACCACTGGGAAGGAGGATTTATTTCTGATTCTATCTGATGACTATGGATTGAAGGTTCTGGTAACCTTCCCCCCATATCTGTGTAACATCAGAGGCGATTCTTATTGGTCTAATGGATTGGAGGACAGGAAAGGGAGTCGGGAGACCTGGGATATATTCCCAACTCTGCCATTGACCGGCTGTGTGACCCTGGGCAAGTCACTTCACCTCTCTCTGTCTCTGTTCCCCTCCTGCTCTTGGTCTGTCTTGCCTATTTAGATCATAAACTCTTCAGGTCAGGGATTGTCTCTTACTATGTGGTTGTAGAGAATCCAGCACAATCTCATTCTAGGCTCTATGGAAACACAAGTAATAATGAGGATGAGTAATAGAAATGCCTAATCCTTTTATTTATTTATTTTGTTAAATCTAACAGCTACTGTGTTTGCCTGTGGATTTTAGCTTCCCAATTCACCCCTTCCAGCGACTTTAATAACTCCCCCTCCTTCAGCTTGCCATTTAGCCTTATGGTACCGCCTTGTGGTCTGCACCACCCTGCACAGAGGTCAAAGATAATTATATTATGGCTGCTGTTAATTAGTGGCTCAACCACACTGACTTCTTCAACGGCTGACACACAGAACTATGAATAATACAGTCATCCCCCATCATGGAAATAAAACCTGAGATGGGGCCAGGGACCACGGGAAAGTGATGTGCAGTGACGGCCCCCGAGTAGTACATAACTAAGTCAGTGCTGTGAAAGGTCAGAAATCCATTGTGAGGACGCATTAACCATAGGCACAATGTCAGAGCTGCCATTGAACGACCGTAGTTATGTCACCAAAGGAGGAAGTGCATGTCTTCAGAGACCAGAAATCCAAAGCCCTTCCCACTCTCAGACCAACTGCCTGCATACAGACTAGCAAGAAGCTGGGCTGAGCAGCCCTGAATGACCAACCCAAGGAGCATCCAAGGCTGGGAAAATGGCTTACACTGGGCTTTCCACTGTGTTCTTGTTAATGCGTTTATTACTAGTGATATCCCAGGAAGAGACGAACTTTGTACTTACACAGATCACATAGACTGGAAATTCACCTTGTCAGATGAATGATAGTTGGCCACCATTCAGAAATGCCAATTCTGTACCGGGCTTGTCCTTTCGGTCAGTAATTCTATTTTTTCCTGTAAATTTTTAAGTGTAGCCACATTTGTGATTTCTGCCATGACACAATCCATTTTATGAACAGTATCTGTCATGACTACATTTGATTACACTTCCATGTTCCCTTCCAATGTCATCATAATTATTATGGGCCTGATCCAACCAAAGGATCTGCCTGTGTGGACCCTTACACCTTTCAAAATCAATTGGATTCCATGAGCTCACAAGATCCCATTATAGGATTGTGGCCATATTTTCCCTTCACATGGACAAGTTAATACATGATAAACTAAATGGGGGGACAGAAGGAAATAGCTAAGATTCAAATCTTAAACATGGAAGACAAATGTTGATGTTAATTATGACAAATGTCTATGATTAATAGATTAAGAGGCAGATCCTCAGTAGTGCATCTGCCTCTATGTGACTAAATAAGGTGTTAACCTAGCAAACCAATTAAGCATTAAGCTTAATTTTAAGTGAATAGATAGTCCCATTTAGGATTACTCAGGTGCATAAAATGAGGCATATCTTTAAGTGCATTCTTAGATCAGGCTTTAATTTAGGATAAAAAAATAAGTGAAGAAAGGCATTCTTATGGGAGGAAAACAAAGAAATGAGATGAAGTGGACATTATTGGTTTAGTTACTGCAAGAGGGAATAGTCTTGCCTTGCCTTGCTGCAGGTAAAAAGATGAACTTTAGGAACAGCCAGAATTTGTAAATAAACCCAGGGCTACCACTATTATAAATAAATATGCCAGCAGGGGAAAGAGTCCTCAAAAAATAAGAAGCGAAGAAGACGAAGCAGCAGCAGCACCAATCTGGAAGTCAGATTGGCAATATAAAGGAAGACTGGTTCCTGTGTGGGAGTAGAGGAGGGCTGAGAATACCAGGAGTTCTGCTGCCCTTGCACAGGCTGGCCCGAATTCCTTTGAGGAGCACAGCCATTACACATTTCTGGAGCCCACACAGGTGCTTGCTGTGCAAATGTGGGGAAGTGAGGTAGGGTGGCAGGACATATCGTGCCGCTCCTCCTCAACCCCAGCTAAGTAAGGAGCACATATTATTTTTTGTTTGTATTACAGTAGCCCCAAGAGGGCCTACACAAAACCAGGACTCCACACAGTGCTCCATAAACGTAGCAAAAGTCCCTGACCCCAACTGGTTTTGATCTAAGTAGATAGGGGAGGGAAACCAAGGCACTGAGGGAAAGTGACTTGCCCAAGGTCACCAAGAAGGGCAGTGGCAGAGCTGGGAATGGTACCAGGTCCCCTGAGTCCCAGTGCCAGGTCCACTTGATCACAGGTAGCATTTTGGAACCTCCCAAGGAAGGTGGAGATACCACTCTGGAATGTATCTGGAATGGGCATGCTGGCAGCTTGTATAGGGGGCACTGGCTGACTCAGAAAGCACGCCTCGTGGGAGCTTTAGGTGCAAGTTAGCCCTCCTGCACCCTTCCCAATGCACTTGAGGGTGCCAAGGATTGACGGGTGTACTGTGTATTTGTTATGGGTAGCAGATTGGCAGCACATGCTTGAGGAGAAATATGTGGAAGCTCTTACTCTAAACAGTCATGAATGGTTTGTGGCTTTAACTAAAAATAACAATAGCCAGAAATGTAATGTGAATTTGCTTTTCTTTTTTGGTTCAAATTATCTTGCATGTTATGACCAAGAAAGGCCATGAGTTTCAAATGCATGGCTTTTCTAGTCTTCCACTCTTCTTCCCCAGCTTCCGCAATGCACGCTTGTATTGCAGCTTAACAGCATCTATTGTGTATTACAGGTGTTGTCAAGGTAATAATGCTTGAAAAGGAAAGGACAAAGTTTGACTCTGAGAGCCCAGAAGGAGTTTGATGTGGGGGGAAAGTTCCTCTTTTTACTTGTAATCTGAAAAAAATTGACCCGATATCACTGACACACAATAAACATGCAACCCCATCAATGCCATTTTTACAGTCACTTTTCAGAATGCAATCCCACTTTAAATACAGTATGTGAAACGACACCTTATCACTGAATTAGGTACAGTACCTGTTTATTTTTGCATCAGAATCTATGTCCGACTAGTGTTAATGATTTCCACCTTCCTTGTTTGACACTACTTGCCTGGCTTTTATGCTTAAATTGCATTGCACCAAATGTGTACTAAGTAATTTCTTATTTCTGTTTCTCATTGTCACAGGATTTATGTCACTGCATTGCAATGCATAAACTCACCACCCGAAAACCAAAACAACAGCAATTAAAAAAAAGTAAAAAAAGAAAAAGAAAGAAAAAAGAAAAAAATCCAGATGTACATTGAACAAAAATTCTGACCTTTCCTAGAAAAATACATCTTTTAGCCAGGCATGTATATCTTGGCGAGTAAACGTCCCTAATGTACAAAGGAAGGGCTTTGGCTCAGAAAAATGGAAGAATTACTGAAACAGTTGCTGACATTTCTGTTAGCAGAGACATGCTTCAAAGAAAATTCAGGGAGGGGAGGGAACCAGACTGAATGAATATTTGCCACCGAGCACACAGTGGCAATCAGTGGTATCTTCTGATCTGTGGTTAACCTTGCTCTCCTCTCTTCACTCATTAAATTGAGCTGCAAAAGTTTCATTGCCCTGATAAATGTCACCTTCTGTAGGAACATTGTACAAGCCAAAAGTTCACAGAGTGCATTTTCTTTTAATAAGCAAGCAAATACTAAGGACTCAGCTAATGAAGACCAGAAACCAGAGCCACGCACTCATTCCTGCACAAGAAAGGCTTGGGAACACTGCCTCCAGTGGTGGGATGGGGAAAGACATGCTTACCAGAAGCAGCTGGTACACTTGTAGAAAAGTTGCTGAGTTCACTCTCCCTGGTCCAGACTTCTTAATGCTCGTAGGTCCATAGAAGGGCTGGGACCATCACCAAGTGTACCCACATTAGCTCCTCTGAGGTGTCCAGCACTGAGTTTAGGAAATGCGAGCATCTGCACTTCCTGCTTCTTGCTACACCTCTACCCCGATATAACGCGACCCGATATAACGTGGTAAAGCAGTGCTCCGGGGGGGGGGGGCGCGGGGGGGAAGGGCTGCGCACTCCGGTGGATCAAAGCAAGTTCAATATAATGCAGTTTCACCTATAACGCACTAAGATTTTTTGGCTCCCGGGGACAGCGTTATATCGAGGTAGAGGTGTATTGTAGAAATTCCACGAGGAAAGAGGTTTCCTAGCTCTTCCCCTCCGGACACATCTAGTCTTGGGAGCAATTATTTCCCAAAGTTTCTTATATTGTAAGCTGTTCAGTGCAGAGACTATTGATTCCTATGGGTTTGTTCAGTTCCTTGCATAAAGGGAACATGACTCCAGCCTGTAGGTGCTAACAGAGTGTAAATATTATTATCAGAAGTTTAAATGGTGGCCAGCTAGTGCATGCCAACCTCAAGCACTGAAAAATCATCAGTCTGTCCTCCAAAAATCTTAGAAATCATGAGATTTTTAAAAATCACACATCCGGGGTTCTTATTTTGCCTTCTGGTTTTTGAGCCTTTAGGGTTCATGTTTTCAAGCCTTTCCCTGCAACCCCAGGGAACTGGAAACTTAATCTATAAACCTTGAAAGCCAAGATTCTCATATAATCACAGAATTCCAGGAGTGTGGGCTCTAAGAAGAACACAAACTATTGCAAGAATCATGATATAATCAGGGGAGTTGGCAACACTGTGATGAAAAGCAAATGGGGAGGATTGGTAGAGAGGAATGAATCAGTTTCGATAAAATATGAAACCCTTCCCCCTTCCTCCAACATGACTCCAACCCTTGAGATTGAAAAAAGTCTGCCTATTTCTCCCCTGCGCTATTATTTTTGAATTGTGTTCCCCTCTGTTCTTTCAGGATCCACCCAGAACTAAAACAAAGGGGGCCAAAATACCACAGGAAATGCTATTCTTGTCGTATGCCCTGATTGAGCGGAAGAGAAGTAGGCTGGGAATTTCAGAAAAAGCCTATTCTGGAGACACTAGGCGTGAAATCCTGGGAGTTTTTCCATTGACTTGGATGGAGCCACCATTTCAATTTAAGAAAGTTCAGATGAGCATACTGAAGTCCTCTCACAGGGCTTGATCCTGCCCCATTCAAGTCACTGGGAAAACGTCTGTTGACTTGAATAAGGCAGAATCAAGCCCACAGTTACCACCCACTTCTAACTCTGACAAGCCGACACCGAAGTTAGGAAATGGGAGTGATCCTGAGATGGACTAAATACAAATTGAATGAGAACTTCAGGATTTGGCCTCTAAACTTTTGCTTGTATACCTGAAAGGAACCAAATCCTGGATTTTTTGAGGGTTTCCCACCACTATAATAACTGACTGAGCTGTAAAAACAGGCCACATAATAACAAGGCTTTTGATAATGTTTCCCAGTGCAAATGTTTCATGGTAGTTAAATTTGTTGCCTAACACTGAATAGGGAAATCATAAAACTAGTTAAAATATGCGGGTCTTTATGGACTCATAAGAATAATATTGTATTTATTGCAACCAGGATTAAGTTGTACATAGTCCAAGCTGCAGGCTAAATAATAACAGGTTTTAATTAATTTGTTAAAGCTGCAGCATTCAACTCCATTAGTCCAAGAATTCTATTAATCCACCCTGGCTATATTATAATAAACTGCCTGAGAAATATGGTCCTCTATTAGACAATGCATGCATTCAAAGAGCAGAGAAACATAAAATACTTGTAGCAATTAGCTAATATGGTAAAGCTAATAAAGGGGCTGTTCACAGAGCCAATGGCTGAGAAAGCAATAGAAATTGGTTTATCAAAACAATAAAACATCCATGTTTATTGTGTGCAGTAAATGAACATTTTGTCCCCCCAGTAGGATTTTCCCCCAAGGAAATCACACAGTCTTACAACTGGGGTCCTGAAAGAATTCTGTCCTTCCCCTCACCCATGTTCCCACAGTGAAAAAAAGCATTGAACAATTACCAGGTAGACTTGGGGAAATTATTTCCTTCCTCTGAAAAATAACAAGCCTTGGGTCCTTCCACAGGCAGGACACCCTAGTAGCCTTGTTTGGTTTTCCAAACCTACCTTTTTATCTTAAGTGCTTATATGACTCCATTACCGGAGTATCTGAGTACTTCACGATATGTAATGTCCTTATCCTCACAACATCCCACTACTGTAGGGAAGTACTATAATCCCCATTATACAGACGGGGAACTGAGACACTGGATTTTCAAAATCAATGGGAGTTAGGTGCCTAAATACCTTTGAGGATCTGGGCCTAAGTGACTTGTTCAGGGGTCACACAGGAAATCTGTGACAAAACAAATAACTGAACCTAGGTCTCCCAAGACCCCAGCTATTGCTCTAACTCCTAAACCATCCTTCCTCTCTGCTGTTTTGAAGCTTATATTGTCAAATGTTGGTATAACATATTGAAAAAGTGTATTTTGTATTTGCATTATGGGTTATTAATACAGTAGGTAATGAAATAAACACAGACCAACAATACATCTTTCATCGAGGGATCCCAAAGGGCTTTACAAACATTTAATTAAGTCTCCTGACACACCTGTGAGAAAAGCAAGCCTACTAGAGGGATCATGCTTTTTAACACCCAGCTCTGAAGCAGCTCTTTCACAGTGCATAGTAAACAGCACAGGGGTTTAGGAGTGAGAATGACGAAGAATGCTGAATCCAAGCAAAATTGCAGGGGATGCGGTAAGTGTGAAACTCAGGGTTTCTTTTTCATAGAGCTTCCGAAGAAGTGGGTTGTAGCCCACGAAAGCTTATGCTCTAATACATTTGTTAGTCTCTAAGGTGCCACAAGTACTCCTGTTACTTTTGGTTTGGTTTATGTGGGGGTTCACACCCTGCATTTTGCTCTGACTTTTCAGACTCAAATAACTAAGCTGACCTCTATTTAACATCTCACCCAAAAGACTGCACCTCCAGCCACACACTGTGCATTGGAACTGCTGTACTGATTTAGGAGAGTGTCACCTAATGAATCATCAGCACAAGCAGCTGTAGAAGCTGGGTGTGCCCTGGATGTTGATCCAGCTTGGCTCTCTCTATCTGTGGAGAGCTGGCAGAATTTTTGCACAAAACAGCACAGCTGCAAAACCTAGGTGGGGTGATGTCTGGAGCTGTATATAAAGCACATTAAGTTGCTAACTGTCCAAGAATGTTTATAGTTAAAATATAAGAGAGTCATGTTTTGATATGAGTGGTTAACCGGGGAAACTTCTGAATACCCCTTTGGAAAACTGTCAAAAATATTGGTTTTACACTACCCACCACCCTTCTACTAGCCAGGAAAAAGAACTTAGAAAGCGTTGTCAGGTGTTTCCAGTAGTTGCATTTGGCAAGGCTGAAAATAAGCATATCTAAGATTAGTGTTCATCATTAACACTAATTAGCTGTCAAAATGGTGGTGAAAATATATATGCTACAATTAATCAAAAGAAATGGTTGAAAATCATTGTTGGAAGGGAAATGCTTTGCATGCTAGCAGATCAATTCTTACTTCCTTGGGTACATGAGTAATTTTCCTCAGGAATTTTCTTCTGTATTTGATGTGATGGAGACTACAGACCCCACACTGACTGGAATGGTGTTAATGAGAGCCTGTGGGCCCAATGAGACCCTTCCCCTTACACCTGTGAGAGGTGTCAAGCCTGGAGGGAGGAGATAAAAGAGGCAATTCAGTAGTGGTTAATTGAGAGATGGAATAAGCCCCCTGAGTTAGGCATAGGTAGGTCAGCCCCTAACAGAGATTATCTTGGTAGCTACCTGGAAGGAACAACCAGCTGGGGCTAGTATCTAGCTAGAGACTCTGGAGTATCAGGGTTTTATTGGGGCAGGTAGGCCTAGTACAGGGCCTTTTTTGTTTCTCATAACAAGTTTGGTTTCCCTTTTGTTCTTGCTCATGTGCTTAGGTTTTAACAGATCACCATAAGTGGGGTTAGGAAGGAATTTTCCCCCAGCTCAAAATAGCAGTGACCTTAGGGGGTTTTGTCTTTGCAGCACGTGGTTGAGGAGTGGCAAAGATTGAAGCATCCCCCTGTCTTTAAAGAGGGGGGTAAATCATAATAATGAAATATAAGTCTCCAAAGCTACAGGGAACCCACCATTGCTTTGAGACTATTTTGTATTAAATAGAATAAAGTCAGGGGGGGGGAGGGCAAACACAAAGCAAAATTATTTTTGAACACTTGACTGTAATATGTAGTAAGATTTTCACTGTACTGCATTTTTAGAATATTTCAATAACACTGAAGATTACTGAATGATTTAATAGCCAATTAACTTTGCTCTATCATTCCCCTCTTCTTACTTAATTCACCGTTGCTTGGTGGCATGGTTTAGATCTAACATCCCATGTAGAATAGATTGCCCCACTTGCCAGTGGTCGTGATACTTGATAATTAACTGAACTGAAAAGGTCAGGGAAAGAGGCACCAGAAATGAGGTTCCTGTGGTGAGATCTTGTGTATACTAGGCTTGATCAAACCATCTGTGCTTTGAGTCCAGATGTAAATTGCTTTGAACTCTGAGGTAGTGGCTTGGAGGCAAATACATATATGTAGACCTAAAAAGCTTGCTGAACAAGAATTCTGAGAATTTGGGTCAGGACTCTTAATATTGTTCTCAGCCACAGTGAGAAAAATTAATTGAAAGGTGAATATGACAAATAGTTCACTGCCATTGCTGAAAGCCATAATTAAACACTGAAGAATATCATGCTATTAGATGGAAAGCTCATTGTTTAGGATTTTGGGGTAATTTACAATATTACAGGCTAGAAATGGAAAGAAGGCCTTGTTAGACCCCACAGATTAAACATTTAAATTCTAAAAAGGAACAATCCTGTTGCTAGTTATTAAATCAGTCTACTTATTAACTATGAGCTTGGGTTAACACTTCACCCTGTCCCCCCATCCTGAGCCTCTTCTACACATGGTGTAATGAAATATGTTGTTAACTCCATTCACTTAAACCAGGGCAAAGCCCTGTGTGGAAACTCTTAATTTGAATTAGTCAGATGTATATTGATTTAGTTTGATTTAGTGAGAATCAACTTGAATTAACCCAACATACGATAGGTTTAAATCCATTTAAAAGTATTCACAAATAGGATTAACTAAAGTCATGATTCAAACTGATTTTAGTTCAACCAGTGGCACTTTGTGTATAGACAGGGCATAACATTTCAGTTAAGGCCTTGATGTAAAGGATTAGCTTTTCCTGACAGCTCTGTGGGTGTAAACCTGGAATAACTCCACTAGAATCAATGGGATCACAGTGGTGAAAAAGTGGCTTAAAGGAGATCATATTCAAGGCAAAACCAAATCCTTCTGAATCTAACATAGCCTGCAACCAGCACAAGGCTTATTGTTAAAAAGTGTGAACACACTTGTCACTACCCATAAAAGTGTGTAGAGAAAGGACACATGTGACACATGCTCAAATTTCATGTTTCCGGACCCTTTCCTGCAAAATATGCCACCTGCAGCATGATGCCAAGTGCCTCAAGGGTCACATGAGGATGGCTTCAAGGGTGTACAATGGTTACATCATGGTGGTGTTGACACCCTGCCATGTCCAAGCAGCTGCTAAAAAGATGACAGGATACCATCTGTCACAAACTCATGCCCAGCTGTTGTCTAGTGTGAAGATTACTTCACTGACATGATGCAGATTGCATGAAAAGTCGGAGGAAACTGAAATTACCATTAGAAAAGGACTTTCCTCACCTCAGGGGTAACAGAGTCCTGCAGTTACCAGTGTTCAAACCACAGCCCAGCAAGAAGAAGAGAGGGGGAGGTACTGAACCACCAAATCACCACAGGGCAGAACCAAGGGCAAAGAGTACACTAAAGTCTGGTTTTAGACTCTCCACCTATCTGCATCCAAGTTTGTTAATAGAAACAAACCACTTTCTTTCCTTCCCCACACAGTTTTAAGGATGGGCTCTTTCTCCCTTCCTCACACTGAGTCTGCATGCTCCCTGTGGACCCCCGGGTCTCTGTGTAGCGTACAGTTGACTCCAGGGCACCTCCTGCATGGTGTATGGGGTTTAGGGGACAATTTCCTGGTACAAGTGCTGGAGGACCAACTAGGGGCAGAGCTCTTCTTGACCTGCTGCTCAGAAACTGTGACGAATTAGTAGGGGAAACAAAAGTGGATGGGAACCTGGGAGGCAGTGACCATGAGGTGGTCGAATTCAGGATCCTGACACAAGGAAGAAAGGAAAGCAGCAGAATACGGACCCCGGACTTCAGAAAAGCAGACTTTGACTCTCTCAGGGAACTCATGGGCAGGATCCCCTGGGAGAATAACAGGAGGGGGAAAGGAGTCCAGGAGAGCTGGCTGTATTTTAAAGAATCCTTATTCAGGTTGCAGGGACAAAGAACAAGGAACAAGCTGGGCAGGCGACCAGCTTGGCTTAACAGTGAAATCTTTGCTGATCTTAAATGCAAAAAAAGAAGCTTACAAGAAGTGGAAGACTGGACAAATGACCAGGGAGGAGTATTAAAATATTGCTCAGGCATGCAGGAGTGAAATCAGGAAGGCCAAATCACACTTGGAGTTGCAGCTAGCAAGAGACATTAAGAGTAACAAGAAGGGTTTCTTAAAGTATGTTAGCAACAAGAAGAAAGTCAAGGAAAGTGTGGGCCCCTTCCTGAATGAGGGAGGCAACCTAGTGACAGAGAATGTGGAAAAAGCTAATGTACTCAATGCTTTTTTTGCCTCTGTCTTCACGAACAAAGTCAGCTCCCAGACTACTGCACTGGGCAGCACAGCATGGGGAGGATGTGACCAGCCCTCTGTGGAGAAAGAAGTGGTTCGGAACTATTTAGAAAAGCTGGACGAGCACAAGTCCATGGGGCCGGATGCGCTGCATCCAAGGGTGCTAAAGGAGTTGGCGGATGTGATTGCAGAGCCATTGGCCATTATCTTTGAAAACTCATGGCGATCGGGGGAGGTCCCGGATGACTGGAAAAAGGCTAATGTAGTGCCCATCTTTTAAAAAGGGAAGGAGGAGGATCTGGGGAACTACAGGCCAGTCAGCCTCACCTCAGTCCCTGGAAAAATCATGGAGCAGGTTCTCAAGGAATCAATTCTGAAGCACTTAGAGGAGAGGAAACTGATCAGGAATAGTTAGCATGGATTCACCAAGGGCAAGTCAAGCCTGACTAACCTAATTGCCTTCTATGACGAGATAACTGGCTCTGTGGATGAGGGGAAAGCAGTGGACATGTTATTCCTTGACTTTAGCAAAGCTTTTGATACAGTCTCCCACAGTATTCTTGCCAGCAAGTTAAAGTATGGGCTGGATGAATGGACTATAAGGTGAATAGAAAGCTGGCTTGATCGTCGGGCTCAATGGGTAGTGATCAATGGCTCCATGTCTAGTTGGTAGCTGGTATCAAGCGGAGTGCCCCAAGGGTTGGTCCTGGGGCCCGTTTTGTTCAATATCTTCATTAATGATCTGGAGGATGGCATGGATTGCACCCTCAGCAACTTTGCAGATGACACTAAACTGGGAGGAGTGGTAGATACACTGGAGAGTAGGGATAGGATACAGAGGGACCTAGAGAAATTAGAGGATTGGGCCAAAAGAAATCTGATGAGGTTCAACAAGGACAAGTGCAGAGTCCTGCACTTAGGACGGAAGAATCCCATTCACTGCTACAGACTAGGGACCGAATGGCTAGGCAGCAATTCTGCAGACAAGGACCTAGGGGTTACAGTGGACGAGAAGCTGGATATGAGTCAACAGTGTGCCCTTGTTGCCAAGAAGGCTAACGGCATTTTGGGCTGTATAAGTAGGGGCACTGCCAGCAGATCGAGGGACGTGATCATTCCTCTCTATTCGACATTGGTGAGGCCTCATCTCGAGTACTGTGTCCAGTTTTGGGCCCCACACTACAAGAAGGACGTGGGAAAATTGGAAAGAGTCCAGTGGAGGGCAACAAAAATGATTAGGGGGCTGGAGCACATGACTTATGAGGAGAGGCGGAGGGAACTGGGATTGTTTAGTCTGCAGAAGAGAAGAATGAGGGGGGATAGCTTCTTTCAACTACCTGAAAGGGAGTTCCAAAGACGATGGATCTAGACTGTTCTCAATGGTAGCAGATGAGAGAACAAGGAGTAATGGTCTCAGGTTGCAGTGGGGAAGGTTTAGGTTGGATATTAGGAAAAACTTTTTCACTAGGAAGGGTGGTGAAGCACTGGAATGGGTTACCTAGGGAGGTGGTGAAATCTCCTTCCTTAGAGGTTTTTACGGTCAGGCATGACAAAGCCCTGACTGGGATGATTTAGTTGGGGATTGGTCCTGCTTTGAGCAGGGGGTTGGACTAGATGACCTCCTGAGGTCCCTTCCAACCCTGATATTCTGTGATTCTATGACATATACACAGGGATGGGATTCTTTATTCTGTCCCACTACTACCTGCATGGCTCCTGGTGAGCAGGCAAAAGGGTCTTGACTTCCTGCAACACCCTCCTCCCTTCTGCCTGTATGAGCCCCACTGGATTCATCAGTCAGAGTCAGGATGCTAAGAAGCCTATGGAGGTACTTGGTAAAACTCCCACTGATTTCAATGGGAGAAGAAATAGACCAACACTGAAAATCCTGTCCCTATAAATCCTGTTGGAGATTGGAATGTAAAACATTATTTAAATATAAACAAGTTAAGATTGCCACGTCGGTGTGTTTGACTTTGATTATTATGATTTAATGACTTTTCATGATCCATGCTGCATGTTTGATGAGTAAAATATGCAGATTTCATCCATATGAACTGGACACTGTGGGTGGAATTTTCAAATCCACTATATGATATAGCAACACAAGCCCTGGTGACTTTCAGTGAGACTCGTGTTCTTAAGTCACCTGTGTTCTTCTGAAAATCCCACCCCCAACTGATTTTTTAGAGGAAATAGCAAGGCTGTATCTTATCGCTTACAGATTTCAAACAGAGTACCTTCAAAGTACAGGCATGCTGTGCGCGGCACTTAATACAAACTAAAAGGTTTCGCGTTGTGTGCCAAAATGCATAAAAATAAAAAAGGCAATGCCAAATATGAATAAAGAATTTCGTTTTAGTTGCGTAATTAGTTTACAATTATCAAATTCTCTAATTCCATTTAAGGTTACAATCTGTGGAGGCAGCGCTCATAAAGAGGTGCACAGCTAGTAAAGAAGCTGGATGAGTAATCTTTCTTTTTATTTATGTATTTTACAGACTGGCTTTGAAATAACAAGGAGTGCTGGAACAGTATTCTAATGCTTCATATCTAGATACCATACTTCACTCCTTACAATGCCACCTCAATGCACTTGCTATGCTTTTCACTGGGATTGTTATGCATTAGCTAGATCCACACTTTGAACTCTTTCTCCTCATATGTACAATAGCCAGGTTCTGTACAACATATGTATGCATGTATGGCTCCTAAACAATAGATTAGGGATGGGCAAAAACGTTTTAGATTGAATTCAGATGATTATGCAAAGCTTAACTAGAGGCAGCTTGGTTTAATAGAGAGCGTAGGGCACTATTCCTAGCTGTGCCTCTAAATCTCTCTGGGCTACATTGTGACTTGGACTATAAGTTGCCACAAGGGGGAAATGAAAGAGGAACCATTTTACATCCATATTCAGGCAACCCAGATCTTAAGTCCAAACATATAGAGAGTAGCTCTTATTTCTGTCTGTCTTACTCGTAAATACTTGGATCCAATTACTGTAGTACCTCAAAATCTTTAATGTAGTTAGCCACATAGCATCCCTGTGAGGTATGGAGGTACTATTGTTACAATTTTGTGGAATAGAGGCACAGGAGATACTGAGTAACTCGCCCAAGGTCACACAAGAAGTCTGTGGTAGAGCAGGTACTTGAACTTGGGTCTCCAGAATGTCAGACTTGCATTCTAACTACTGGATGACCCTTCCTCCTGAGCAGGTGTGTGGGCAGTGGACACAGCCTTGGCTTCACCTCTTTAATCACTATCACTGCAGCATCTCTTGCTAATGGCTGTACCTGAAGGGGCACTGTAGTCTTATCAGCACCTGGACAACTTACCTAACTTCTCTGCACCTCAGCTTGCCCTTCTCATATTTTGAGATCTTGCTTAAATAATATTTGTCACTGTAGTTTGCTCTGAGTCAGCAAAATCAGGCTGGAAATCTCATAAGAACAAGCTATAAACTGAAATTCCCCACATTCCTTTCTGGTGTAGGCTGGATACATCACCGTAAATGCTTATATTTTTTAAATGGCTTGGCTTAAGTTTGGTTCTAGAAACTGGCAAATTTTCAGGTGCTTGGGGAGAAAAGAGGTCCTTAGGTTTCCCAACCCACTATGTCTGTTCCTAGGGTAAATATCTTTTGGAGAAATACAAGATCAACTTTCCCCTTCTGCTTCCACAAAAGGAAGAACTATTATTTCAATCATATACGTCATGTATTAACCAGTTTTACTTTTTATTTCTGCCCTTCTGCCACTTTTAGGGTACAACTGCACAACAAGTAGGATCTTGCAGCAGCGAATCTCAGAGCCCAATTCTACAGACTTGGGGTCACACTATGGTGCTAAAACAACTGTGCCAATGTTTGGGCTCAGGCTGGAGCTTGGGCTCTGAAGCCTGGGGCGGGGGAGAGGGTGTGTGTGTGTGTGTGTGTGTGTGTGTGTGTGTGTGTGGATTTCAGAGCCTGAGCTCCATTCCAAGCCGCAATGTCTGCACTGCTTTTAGTGCCTAGCATGAGCCTATAGATCCAGGCTCTGGGGGCTTGTCTTCACTACCTGCCCGGATCGGAGGGTAGAAATCGATCTCTCGGGGATCGATTTATCGCGTCTCGTCGGGACGCGATAATCGATCCCCGAATCGACGCGCGTACTCCACCAGCCCGGGTAGGAGTAAGCGCTGTCGACGGGGGAGCCGCGGTGGTCAATTTGCCGCCGTCCTCACAGCGGGGTAAGTCGGATCAGATACGTCGAATTCAGCCACGCTATTCCCGTAGCTGAATTTGCGTATCTGAAATCGATCCCCCCCATAGTGTAGACGTAGCCTGAGACTTGCTGCTGCAGGTTTTGCAGTGCAGTGTAGACATATGCTTAATGTTCCTGGTCTAAAAGTGAAATTCATGGATGGTGAGAGACCAAATTGCCCACCCAGTGCTTGCTGAAGAGAAGTCGTATCGGTGATTGTCCCTACAAATATCTAAGTTCTGTAGTGAAAAGTGGCCAACAACCATTCCCTGTTTTCCCTCTCTGTAAAGGAGCAGCATTTCCAAAATCAACTCCCTGGCTGGATGTTATACATGTTGAATCGGAAACTCGTATCAAATCAGCAGGCTGGGAAGGAAACCATAGTGTCTCAAGTACAGTAAACATTTCTTACTCACCATCAGCCTATTGAGACGTTCTGCCATCAAATATTTTATTGCCTAAGCAGGTGGGGATTGCTACAGTTATGTCCCCAGCAGAGAATGACTTTTTCAATTATAATTCAAACATAGATGCATCACTCTTTTGCAGAAGGACCATGTCTAATTCTATGTCCATTTACAGCATTATATAAAGTCACTCAAATAGTAGTGATGAGTATGACAGAGAGAGATAGCTAGAGCTTGCATCTATAGTCACACTTGTACCATACTAACAGTTCTTTCTACTGCTACAGCACAGAATTATTGCACATACAAACATTACAGGTATTTGGTTCAGACCAATCACTAACTGATGAATTAGGAGACACAAGGGCATTGTTGCCGTACACTAAATAGGCTCAGAGTATCTAAAGCAGCTAGTCACAGGATAAACCCTCATGCATCTGCTGGTCAACAACCCTCTTGTACCCTCTTTCCTCCCAGGAATGCATATACTCCTGAGATCTTCTCCAATACTGAGTGAGCAACCCTGCCATCTCTCTGCATCCAAGTGTCAGGGGAGGGATATCTCCCACCCCTTCTACAAGTGTGTGTGTGTGGGGGGGTTAATATTGGGGGATGTAATCTTTTGGTTTTGTTTTTAAATGCAAAATTAACATATTTGAACCCGTAGTGGCCACTGTACCCATCTCTGGCACCACCTGTCTGGCTTACTAGGGGTGGTGGCAAGGCTGTGAGCTGTGATAACAAACATGGGGCTGCTCCTGTAGCCAATCACTCAGTCAGCAGAGGGTACTGTGCTAGCAATAGATGGAGGTTAGCACTATTTCATCGTGTATATAGTCACTTCCTAAACCTCAGCAAGACAATTTCATAGATCCACAACTCTGAAATATAGTCCCAGGTCTGATCCAAATCTGGCTCCAGATTCAGAAAACAGATTCAGATCTGGCCCACATCTAATCAACTGAATTATCATATGTAAGGTGAGGGATCCCACCTACTACAAGGCCTTTAGAGTAGCTATGGCAGTTTCATAGAACCAAACACCTTCTCCATATGTGCCTAATCTTTAAATCATGGAAGCAATTAACTGGATTTACACTTGGATTCACAGCAGCAATTGGATGCTGGATGCACTTGGTATGTGGCATTGTGGTGCTAACTATTAAGACGGGCTAATAAGCAGGTGGATTTGGCTGGTAAAAGTGTGAAGGAACTGCTGACCCTCGTAAAAATGTTAATGATGTTTAAAAGCCTATCACATTTACAACTAACATTGGGGACACTTCTGCAAACCCAACAGGCTTTTTACAACTTTAACAGTTTACCAAGGTCAGCATTTACCTGTTCTTCTGCCAGCCAAACCCACCTGCTTATTAGCAGCCAGTGGCCTTTCTTATGAGTTATCACCACAATGATAACACCAATTTAGCATGCCAAATGAATCCAGCTCCCAATTGCTGTTATCCTTGCCTCTGTATGTCAGCGGCTAAGGGACAGTTCAGATAAGGTACTTGTATCACCTGGCGATATTCAAAGCAGAAATTACACCCTAGGTACAAATCTACCCAAGCCCTGGCCTCACCCAGTCCCCTTCTGCACCTTGAAAGAACTATTGCTGGTCTCTGGAAGATCACACTGGCTCCTTTCCCCCCAGTTCTTCAGCAGTGTCAGTTGTCTGTTCCCCTTTCTGTCTTGATAGGGGTGAAAGGGGGGGGGGGGCAACCAGGCCAGGACATTCTGTATTGAACCAAAAAGCAACAGAGGGTCCTGTGGCACCTTTAAGACTAACAGAAGTATTGGGAGCATAAGCTTTCGTGGGTAAGAACCTCACTTCTTCAGATGCAAGGCTTGCATCTGAAGAAGTGAGGTTCTTACCCACGAAAGCTTATGCTCCCAATACTTCTGTTAGTCTTAAAGGTGCCACAGGACCCTCTGTTGCTTTTTACAGATTCAGACTAACACGGCTACCCCTCTGATACTTGTATTGAACCAGGCAGCTGTCCCAACAAAATACTAGTTGCATTTGTGGGGCCAGGTGCATTGAGCTATTTTTTCACTTTGAAATTTTCAGTTTAGTTTAGAAACTAATACTATTGTTAATGCAACTGTCCTGCTTATTGAAAATACAACGTGTGATTCACCCATGCATTAGTTCGGTTGTACAGCAATATATTTCTCCTGAGTTAGATCCCATGCGAAAGTGAGGTAAGGCAGGACTGAAACAGTCCCATAAGTTTTCTCAAGAGGATGTAACAGTTTTTATTGTACCTCAACTTTTCTGTTAATTTTTCTTTTTAATATAAGAAACTGAACCATTGCAGCTATGTTATAGCAAAAGAGAAATATCATACCATGTGAGGAATGTGTTTTTAAGGTTCTGGAAAATTGTACAAAAACTAAATTGTGTTATTTGAAAAATACGGTATCACAATGCATACACAATAGAGAGGAGTTAAGATTGTATACACAACTTTAATTTTTCCATTTGCTGGCTTCAGAGTGACTTTGCAGCTTAGCATTCTTTGAATGTAATTTTTTTATTTAAATTCAAATTCTTTAATTTCAAAAGAAAAAATCAAACAAAATGAAAAGTTCCATCGTGTGTAGCGCTTTGCTAGACTGCACTAAAAATACTCTGTACGAAAACATACAAGCAATAGTGCCGCATCCCTGCCCCCTTCCCTGTATACTTTCACCGAGGTGTAGGCATAGACCACATGCAGGCTAATTCAGAAGGCTGTGATGTGGGGAGGAAGAGTGAACTAGGGCTGAGGCAGGGGTAAAGTCAGACCTCTACCTTCACATGAATCCAGCAAACCAATACTTAATTCAGCTGATGTGGAATTGCAACCAAAAAGCTTCATCTGACACTAGTGTAAAGTCTGAAAATTTGATGAGAAAGACTCCATTGAATTCAGTGGGAGCAGACCCATCACAAATCTCAAAGCAATCTGCAGTGGTATAGCTTGATTTTACATGTGGTGTTACTGAAGGAAAGAGATTTGGTGATGTGCATATGTTCGCTCAGCAAAGAAGTGTAAGCCAAAAAATGTGAAACCAGATATTTTGGGTTAGGGGACAACTTCTATTCCATTGCATTATGGATTCACTAAGGCAAGTCATTCAATCTGTGCGTATCAAATGATCCATCTTTGAAATGTGCCTCACTTGGCACCTTTACAACTGTAGATTTGAAGTGCTTCAAAAAAGATTGGTACAAATTAATGGCCTAATTTTTCTGATAGTGGAGACTGAGGCCTGGTCTAATCTAGAAACTTTTGTCAGTATAGAAGAGTCTATTAAGGGTGTTATCTCTTGACCCTTTATATTCGCAAAAGCTCTAGTGAGGACAGTAATACCAGCAAAAAAGTACGTTTTTTCAGGATCGCTTATTTTGTTTGGTTATAAGCTATACTCTTTTGTATAAGCCTTGTCTACATCAGAAGGTAGGGTTGCCAGGCATCCAGTTTTTGACCGGAATGCCCAGTTGAAAAGGGACCCTGGCGGCTTCGGTCAGCACTGCTGACTGGACCATTAAAAGTCTGATTGGCTGTCCGCCCAGCTCCACAAGGCTCCCAGAAAGCTGCTGGCATCTCTCTCTGGCTCCATGGCATAGGAGTGGCCACTGGGGCTCCGAGCACTGCTCCCTCCCTCCAGTGCCGGCTCCACAGCTCCCATTGGCCAGGAACCACAGCCAATGGGAGCTGCAGGGGCGGTGCCTGCAGGCAGGGGCAGCGCATAGAACCGCCTGGCCGCATCTCTGCCTAGGAGACAGAGAGAGATGCCGGCAGCTTCCTGGGAGCCACCTGAGCCCGGACCCCAAACCCACTCCCATGCCCCAACCCCCTGCCCCAGCCCAGAGCCTCCTCCTGTACCCCAAACCTCTCATCCATGGCCCCAGCCCAGAGCCCACACCCCCTTCCACACCCCAACCCCCTGCCCCAGCCTGGTGAAAATGAGCGAGGGTGGGGGAGAGTGAGCAACAGAGGGAGGGGGGATGGACTGAGTGGGGATGAAGCCTCGGAAAAGGTGCATGGCACGGTGCGGGGTGAGGGTGTTCATTTTTCTGCAAATAGAAAGTTGGCAACCCTATCAGGACGGCTTGCTAGTATAGCTACACTGACAAGCCCTTTCTAGTGTAGACAAGGTCTGAGGCACAGAAAAATGAAGTGTCTCGTAACCTTACTCATGCTTGGTAGCACTTTTTTGCACAAGTGCATAACTTCAGTCTCAGTCAGGGTATCAGAATCTGCTCCTAAATGTACTGGGGGCAGGTACTATCTTCCCCTGTTGCATTTGGATGTGCACAGAGTCGCCATTGGCATTCAGTTTAATAATAATGGCCAGGGTTACTTAAGCATTTGAAAGCACATATTAAAGGTGAGCAAAACAATGAAAGTTTGAGTTCACAATGATTGCTCAGTGCTAATGTTTAAAACTAAGGCCTAGAAGAGCCAAACCAATAGAATTATCCTGGCAACAGTCATTGGCAATCAGGGTGACCTTATGTCTCACATTATATTTTTTCTTTCTCGCATATAGTACAATCTGAGCCACTGGGATGGATTTGCTTTGTGTATACCATGCTATGGCGTCTACATTTCTGCCTTAGTTAATGTCAGTCCAAGCACAGGGGACATCCCAAGAGGGATTCCAGAAATGTATCCAGGCATCCTCAATACAGGAAACTGAATCAGTGTTTTTGGAGCACGAAAAGAACATAAATGTATGAAGGTTGAATGAAAATTGTGGGAAATGGCAGACTTATAATACTTCGCACCACAATACAAGTGATGGCAGCACTCATAGATGGCAGAGGTCCCAGACATATATCAGGAAATATGCTATTTGGAAAAAGTATCTGAAACCTGAATTTTGGAGTCCCCTTTTTGCTCACAAAAAAACTCGGCCCTTCTCCCATTGAAATCAATGCCAAAAAGTCTATTCACTTCGGTGATTTAGAGGACTGCTCATTTTCATTTGGAAATGGGCTCATTTTCATTGGAGAAGAGGCCCATATTGGAGCAAAAAATTGTGAAACGTAGTACTACTACTTGGAGAAACAGGCTCACTTCCAAGCTTGTGAAGAAATGCAAAGAATCCGCACACTTCTAGAATTTTCACTTTGGGTTGTGAATAATTTACACACCTCTGGAGTTCATCCCCAGAATAGCCCCATCCTGTGCACTGAATCAGGCTTGTGAAAGTGAAGGAGGCTGTTGTCCATAAGAGCCCTGCCTCATTTTTGTAGGCCTTATTGGAAAATGTGTAGGGAACGAGTCAGGGGACTGCAGGAAGAGAAAGGATGATCTCATGGTTAAAGCAATTGAATGCTGCCATGGAGAATTAGAGCCTATGTCTCAGTGTTCCTATATGATTCTAGGCAAGTCACTTAAACCACATTTTTCACAGGTGGTCACTAACTGTGTGTAGTCCTCATTTTCTGGGTGCCTGACTTGAGTCTGATTTGCAGAAGGGCTGAGCACTCACAGTTGCCACTGAAGTCAAGGGGAGCTGTGCTTTGAGCATATACAGTACTAAATGATGTTATGTATTCCTAAAAATCGGGTTCTAGGTATCTCGTATTGGGCACCCCAAATTAGTGGATTATTTTGACCTCAATCTTTGTGTATCTCTGTTCCCTATCTGTAAAACAGAGTTTATAATACCCCCTTATCTCACATGTTGTGAAAATAAATTCATTAATGGTTGTGAAGCTACCTTAATGAGCACCACAGAAAAGCCCATGAGGAAATGAATATTTCCATCTTCAGAGAGGGTTTGAGTAGAGCTCGGGAAAGAAGGCATGGGGCCACATATTGAACAATGAGGTGAAAACTAAATATTGAATAGCTGCTCTGTGAGCATTTTATATTCTGGGCACAGAATGAGGTAGGGGTCCGGTGGGAAAAAATAGCATGTGATCATGTACTTAAAAACTGTATCATAATGCATATGCACAAAGGGCTGGAATTAAGATTGCACAGACAACCTTTAAACTCTGGAATTTCCTAACTTTTGAGTGACATTGTAACCTTAACATTCTCTTCCAAACGTTTTTTCCATGTAATACATATACATAGATGACCATTCCAGTTACATGTTGATGTGAAGGGATGATTGACCTATTACACTAAAAGGCTTCCATTTTCTATATGCAAATTATTGTATTTGCTGATTATGATGCGGTGTTCACCCCACACCAGCCCTGAAGTAAATATGGCAGGAGACCAGCTTGGCTTAACAGTGAAATCCTTGCTGATCTTAAACGCAAAAAAGGAAGCTTACAAGAAGAGGAAGACTGGACAAATGACCAGGGAGGAGTATAAAGATATTGCTCAGGCATGCAGGAGTGAAATCAGGAAGGCCAAAAAACACTTGGAGTTGCAGCTAGCAAGAGATGTTAAGAGTAACAAGAAGGGTTTCTTCAGGTATGTTAGCAACAAGAAGAAAGTCAAGGAAAGTGTGGGGCCCTTACTGAATGAGGGAGGCATCCTAGTGACAGAGAATGTGGAAAAAGCTAATGTACTCAATGCTTTTTTTTGCCCCTGTCTTCACGAACAAGGTCAGCTCCCAGACTGCTGCACTGGGCAGCACAGTATGGGGAGGAGGTGATCAGACCTCTGTGGAGAAAGAAGTGATTCGGAACTATTTAGAAAAGCTGGACGAGCACAAGTCCATGGGGCCGGATGCGCTGCATCCAAGGGTGCTAAAGGAGTTGGCGGATGTGATTGCAGAGCCATTGGCCATTATCTTTGAAAACTCATGGCGATCGGGGGAGGTCCCGGATGACTGGAAAAAGGCTAATGTAGTGCCCATCTTTTAAAAAGGGAAGAAGGAGGATCCAGGGAACTACAGGCCAGTCAGCCTCACCTCAGTCCCTGGAAAAATCATGGATGAGTGCCCCAAGGTCCTGGGGCTGGATTTGTTCAATATCTTCATTAATGATCTGGAGGATGGCATGGACTGCACTCTCAGCAAGTTTGCAGATGACACTAAACTGGGAGGAGTGGTAGATACGCTGGAGGGTAGGGATAGGATACAGAGGGACCTTGACAAATTAGAGATTTGGGCCAAAATAAACCTGATGAGGTTCAACAAGGACAAGTGCAGAGTCCTGCACTTAGGATGGAAGAATCCCATTCACTGTTACAGACTAGGTACCGAATGGCTAGGAAGCAGTTCTGCAGACAAGGACCTAGTGGTTACAGTGGACGAGAAGCTGGATATGAGTCAACAGTGTGCCCTTGTTGCCAAGAAGGCTAACGGCATTTTGGGCTGTATAAGAAGGGGCATTGCCAGCAGATCGAGGGACGTGATCATTCCCCTCTATTCGACATTGGTGAGGCCTCATCTGGAGTACTGTGTCTATTTTTGGGCCCCACACTACAAGAAGGACATGGAAAAATTGGAAAGAGTCCAGCGGAGGGCAACAAAAATTATTAGGGGGCTGGAGCACATGACTTATGAGGAGAGGCTGAGGGAACTGGGATTGTTTAGTCTGCAGAAGAGAAGAATAAGGGGGGGGATTTGATAGCTGCTTTCAACTATCTGAAAGGGGGTTCCAAAGAGGATGGATCTAGGCTGTTCTCAGTGGTAGCAGATGACAGAACAAGGATTAATGGTCTCAAGTTGCAGTGGGGGAGGTTTAGGTTGGATATTAGGAAAAACTTTTTCACTAGGAGGGTGGTGAAGCACTGGAATGGGTTACCTAGGGGGGTGGTGGAATCTCCTTCCTTAGAGGTTTTTAAGGTCAGGCTTGACAAAGCCCTGGCTGGGATGATTTAATTGGGAATTGGTCCTGCTTTGAGCAGGGGGTTGGACTAGATGACCTCCTGAGGTCCCTTCCAACCCTGATATTCTATGATTCTATGAGAGGATTAGACTGGCGAAGTAATCCCTGATTGGAAGATGGAGCTCAGCTGACCAGGTGTGGGCTGAGCTTTTATAAAGCCCAGAAGCTGGAACTAGAAAGGGCTGCAGTCATCCTCTGTGCATTACAAAAGGATGGAGGGAACCCAGGAGAAGGGCAGAACCCTGGTGAGCCTGGCCCTGAGGGAAGGGTGTACGAAGAAAGCCTGTGGGAGGCAGAGTAGGATATGGCCCAGGGAGAGAGCAGTAAGGTTGGGGACTGAGCAGATCTTGGCTGTATGTTGTAGGGTCCCTGGGCTGGAACCTGGAGTAATGAGTGAGCCTAGGTTCTCCTAGCAGCCACTGATGGAATGGTATTGGCTGTACAGCAGGTCCAATGGGGTTAGGAGTCTCAGAAGGGGAACACACACAGTGACCTGGCTGGAGGGCCAAGTCATGAAAAGGAAGCTACAGCTGCTGGAGTGAGAGAAGGGCCACAAAGTGAGAGGACAGCACGTTGAGAGACAGCAAGTGGAGGCGTCGGACCTAGAAGAGAGCTATTCCCCAGAGCAGTCAGGAGGAGGCACCCCAGCAGTGAGTGTACCCCATGACACTGATCTTTGATAATACAGCTTGTCAGCTTCCCATTTCTCTTGCAACCCTGGCCCTGAGGAGTGGGGAGACCTAGAGGTCTCTCTGAGAGACAAGATCCCCAACAGCACCACTCAGGACAGGGGAGTCTTTTCATTGACTTTAATAAACTGTGGATTGGGGTCTAAAAGAGCTGACATTGCAGGGTGCTAACAATCCTATAATTCAGATAACATGATAAAAGGTTATTCCAGTATAGTTTACACTATATTATAGTAAACCCCAGGTTTAGTCTGTAAGGCATGTGTATATACAAAATAAGGTCCTGGCCTGTGCATGTATTGGCAGTGTGCTTCGCAAGCACAGAACTAAGGTAACCCAGGCCACTGATGTAAACTATAAACACATGTACAGTAGAAATAGTACAGTGGTTTTGTTTCTAGCTAGAAGAAATTCTCTGTGTGTTTATAATGTCCTTTGATGTGTATCATAAACCTGTGAACAAAAGGCCATGGGGTCCTCTGGATGAAACTTCAATCATAAATACAATATGTAAAACTGTTTTAAAGAATTGTGGAATAAATAAACAGTGACATATACATCACACAAACCATAGCTTGGTTACTTTTGAAAAACTTGCCAAGACAATCTTTGGTTCCCACAAATTACAAAGTATTGTTTTTGAGATGGTAAAAACCTTCTTTAAAACTAGTTAGTTATTTAAACTGAAAAGTATATGTTTTAACAGACAGGAGATTAGGATTTACATTGAAAATCTTTTTCATTGCTCTTAAAACAAAATACCCGAGCTGTCCACATTAAAATTAAGCATGAAATAAGTGATTTGTTGCGGGGGGGTGGGGGAAGAACTAGGAACGGCTACATCACTCATTTCTATCACTGAACTCAAACAGAACCTACTTTGGTGTTCTAAAATATAGATCCTAAATATATTCAGATGTTGTTTTCACCACTCATTTCCAAACAGGACTGCGTGGATGTGCCAAGACTTGCTTTTAGTGTTTTTCCTGCTCTATCTGGAAGGGAAGAACAGAGAATCTTGTGAGAGCCTCTTCTGATGAGATGTCTACAGCCATTTAAATAAGTTCAGAAGATCTGGATACTTGATATGTTCTAGGTAAACAGCCAAATATATGCTTGCCTAACTGAACCACTGGGGAACTCTGAATTTTTCCAGGATCACCCATTTATAATAGCACAAGTCTTGCTGGCTGCACTCATTCAAGCTGAGGCACTCCTTTTCTTGCCTAGCTATATGCCCCTGTTTTGACCTCACTACAATAATATACACATTGGCAGAAATTGTGTATAATGTTTACACCAAACAGGTGATAACATATCTTATTGTACGTGATGCAAAGGCTGAATGCAAATTTAGTTCTTTCTAAATGGGTGTCTTTAAATTGGAGCCTACAGCTTGTTCCGTCCATGGGACTAAAGTACAGATTTTCCCAGTTGAGCTGAGTGGGGGAGAGTGGAGAGATAATGCTTGAACAGTACTGGCTGGAGTCATCTTTCTTACCAGGAAAGTGGGGAGGGGAGGGGGGGGGCTCTAAAGGCACTGAGAGCAGTAGTATTCATTTCTATACCTTGTAGTGCAGGAGATTTCTGACCAACCACGCAAAAATAAAGGTAATTTACCAGAGAGGCCAGAATGCTTTCGGTATCCCTACTCATCCTAGGTCTGTCTCGTCTTCTCTTTCAGATCATATTCAAAACCACAGTCCTGACCACTTGTTGGTATTGACAAAAGGAGGGTGTCTTGGCCCAATTCCCACTGACATATTTACCATTCAAATTTTATGCAGGGAAAACATAGGATCTGGCCCATTGCAGTCTCAGGGGGTCGACCTAAGATACGCAACTTCAGCTACGTGAATAGCGTAGCTGAAGTTGCGTATTTTAGGTCGACTTACCTGGCTGTGAGGATGGCGGCGAGTCGACCGCTGCCGCTCCGCCGTCGACTCCGCTTCCGCCTCTTGCCGCGGTGGATTTCCGGAGTCGACGGCAGAGCGATCAGGGATCGATTTTATCGCGTCTTCACTAGACATGCTAAGTCGATCCCCAATAGATCGATTGCTACCTGCCGATCCGGCGGGTAGTGAAGACGTGCCCTCAGTGAACAAATAGGCAAGTCCTGGTTCTCAGATGGTATATAATAGCATAGCCCTACTTCAATGGAGTTATGCTGATTGACACCAGCTGAGGAGATGACCACAGCTTCTTTAGTCCACAAATATTAAAAGAGATTGGAAAAAGAGACCAACATACCCTGAAATTGTTCCACAGTAATGTCTACAGTATAACCAGCTATCAACAGCCTGATCTTCAATGAACAAATTACAATTTTGATTAGCTTTTACAAACATTCATCTTTTGCTGCCTAATTCAGGCTGCAAAACCCTTTCAACTAAATGACTTGCTGTTGCACAGTGTACAATTAGCTTATAAAAACCTGCTGCTGTAAGCATCCATTACCACAAAGCTGCTAGTGACATATTGATTTTCAAGCTGCAGCTGATCCCCTTGAGACTACAGAGCATATGGCTGTTTGTTAGACCTGCTGGGTAAAACATGTTGATGACAAAAGAAAAAATGAAGTCCTTTATTGTAGGTGTGACTTCTTGTTTCATTTAAAAAAAAAATAATGAAACATGTTAATTGTATTTAGACTGAACCCTCTTAAGTACAGGTTCTTGGTCTTTCTCTGTGTTTCAGCAGTAGTTGGTAATGCTTTAGTACTATGCCTCTAATAATTAAACACATTAGAATTTTGAACCAAAGCAAGGTATTGGAAGACCGTATTAGGCAGTATCTATTTTTACAAACTTGATTCAAACTATAGTAAAAGATATGCCTTTAATGGGCTTTGGATCAGGCCCTATATTAGTCACTGGGAATCTTTCCATTGACTTCAATGGGTTTTGGATCCGGCTCAGAGAAAAGAACACCTGAAAAAGAAATTTCATGTTTATCCCATCGAGTTCCTTCCAAGATGTCTATATATTGGTGTATCATAACTTCCATATTTAGTGTAATATCAGATTCATTTATACTTTTGAATATTAACATGTACAATTAATTTTTAAAACCTAGATGTAGGTGACACGACCTCAGCAGAGGTGCTCAATAGGGACCTGCTTTTTTTTTTTGCTTTCTGTATCTAGTCATCGAATACTTGCATAAAATCCACTCTACATTGAGCAGTAGATACGTCTGCACTGAACAGAATGCTTAAATGTATGAAGCAAATCTCAAATTCAGAGTTAGCAGAATGATGACCCTTAAATAGTTCAGCCTAAATGTAAATCCCTATTTCTTTTTCTTATTTCATGATGTTCAGCCAATAACACTTTTATTGCTGTATTTACAGCTGCTGTTTCTACATGCTCTGAGTCGATATGGAAACATTCTGGACATGGTGTCAGTATAGCGCCTTGAGTGACTGCAAAGAAGTAGTTGCTATTTCAGAACACTAAAAGCAGCAAAGAGATAACTAGATATCTCTAGCCTTACTCACTCTTGCTTGCATATTTATACCTGCCCCTGGAAATTTCCACTACATGCATCCGAAGAAGTGGGTATTCACCCACAAAAGCTCATGCTCCTATACGTTTGTTAGTCTATAAGGTGCCACAGGACTCTTTGCTGCTTTTACAGATCCAGACTAACACGGCTACCCCTTTGATTCAGAACACTAGAGGGCGTGCAGGAAATTGCTAACCAGGCTCAGGAGCTGTTTTGAAGCTAACGTTGCAGGAGTCATAAAGGGCAAACGTTCCTGCGTGTACCACATGCCATTTTAATTAGAAGCTGGAAACACCTGGCCAATCAGTAGTAAGTTCTGTCATAGGTACAAAACTGGTCTCCATTTGAGCACCCAGTCAGATCCAGCCCAGCCCTGCAGGGAGAAAATAGAGCTGCCTGGGGTAACTCAGACTGAATTGGGTGGGTGGGAGGTGGATCTCAGTGCAGTTTCCTGTAAATGTTACAGAAGTCAGTGGGATTGAGACTGGGAAACACCATTCAGGAGGAATTGGAGACTGGAGGCAACATGTCTTCAGGAGGTGTACTACATCATTGAACCAGAGACCGTGTGAGCCTAACAATTGCAATAATTGTCAAGTTTTCTTTTTTATATGAAGCTGTGTATGTGATCAGTATTGTGGAAGCTGAAGTAACTGGTTATACAGTACAACTAAATGCTTTATTTACTTGTCAATATAATACACAGGGTGAGCCCACATGAAAGCAAAGATCTCAGATTGTCAGACATCCCAATCCCTGTATTTACTTTATAAGGTATTATATATTTTATTTTGGGGTTCAGGCCCTGTTACATCCATTTAAAGGTAAATAACCTATCTAGTTGGTGGTCGTGATAGTCCAGCTAAGGTACATTGTAATTGCTGTGCTTGTAATGGTTTATCTTTGGAGTCAGGTTTCAGAGTGGTAGCTGTGTTAGTCTGTATCAGCAAAAACAATGAGGAGTCCTTCTGGCACCTTAGAGACTAACAAATTTATTTGGGCATAAGCTTTCGTGGGCTAGAACCCACTTCATCAGATGCATGGAGTGGAAAATACAGGAGCAGGTATAAATACATGAAAGGATGGGGGTTGCCTTACCAAGTAGGGGGTCAGTCTAATGAGATAAATCAATTAACAGCAGGATACCAAGGGAGGGAAAATAACTTTTGAAGTGGTAATGAGAGTGGCCCATTACAGACAGTTGACAAGAAGGTTTGAGTAACAGTAGGGAGAAATTAGTATTGGGGAAATTAGATTTAGGTTTTGTAATGACCCAACCACTTCCAGTCTTTATTCAGGCCTAATCTGATAGTATCCAGTTTGCAAATTAATTTCAGTTCTGCAGCTTCATAGTTGGAGTCTGTTTTTTGAAGTTTTGTTGTTGAAGAATTGCCACTTTTAAGTCTGTTATTGGGTGACCAGAGAGATGAAGTGTTCTCCTACCAACCCGGGAACCAAACTCTACAACAAACCCCGGTGCCAACTCTGTCCACATATCTATTCAAGGGACACCATCATAGGACCTAACCACATCAGCCACACCATCAGAGGCTCATTCACCTGCACATCTACCAGTGTGATATATGCCATCATGTGCCAGCAATGCCCCTCTGCCATGTACATTGGCCAAACCGGACAGTCTCTACACAAAAGAATAAATGGACACAAATCTGACATCAGGAATCATAACATTCAAAAACTAGTAGGAGGAATTTTTAAAATTAATTGTGTGTGCATAACTGTCTTATAGTAAAGACTTATACTGGATTCCTAAGAGAAAGAAGGTGAATCCTCTTATAATTTCCACTTCTAGTATTAATATGGAAAATCCAACTGTCTTCTTGCCTTCTTGTCTTCTAGGAATTCATGGTCTCTGCAAATACTTTGTCAGAGAAAGGAACTCTGTATCACAGAATTGGTAGGTAGATAGACTCACCTCCCCGCTACCTAGGTTACATAAAGGTCAAATGTCTCATTCAATATGTGAAGCCATTTACTGGCACTATGAATACAGGTTTCAATCTTCTGAGATAATTACAATGGTGATCCACTATACCCAGTGAAAATACTGCTGACTGAAGGGGTTCAAGACAATTTAAGTATACCCTATAAATCAATACAAAAGGAAGAATATATAAGTATTGTCATTAGGCAGCAAAGAGGACCAACTGATGTAAATCAATGTAGCTCCATTGACTATGCCTGTACCTCTGGTGGTTAAATCAGAGATTAGTTTCCATCTACTATATATGGTGAGAAGAATACATAGAACCTTCAGAATCATGTCATGTTAGTAATGAGTGAGTGAGCATACAATTCATGTGGTAGATCCTTGAACAGCATACAACTGATCCGGTAGCTCTCTGAAAATAGATCAAGCCTTTAGTTCCAAAGATGTTCTCTGAAGAATGATAGCCTGGGTATGACAATGAAGGAAAGTGTTTTTTTTCTTCTTCTCATTTTAGGTCTGCAACACAAGATTCTTGTATCAAACAATTTTGTGTCCACTATGGTTATTTCAGGCATCAGGCTTGACACATCCTAGACCAGCTGCACGCCAATCTGGTCCCCGATACTTCTAATGGAATACTCATAACAAACTAAGAACTGCTTTTGCCCATAGACCTTAGAAGCTCTTTTGGCTTCCATTCTGCTTGCTTCTAGGTGGAGAGACGCATCAGAGAAGGAGATATGCTAATGAAAGGAAAACTCCAAGGATTTCTACCTACACTTTAGAAAGCCCAATAAATAGTTATTAAGGATACACGGTACAGATATATTGAAAATGAACATTCAAAGATGTTTTAGAAATGCTGAACCTGCTGTTTTCTACCACAAACAATGTTTAGCTCAGTCAGATTCAGTCAGAAAAGCAGGATACAACAAGAGCAGAAGTAAAATGCTTTAACACATCTTAGTGTGTTTATAGGGGTGTACTGTGATTATAGCACCCAGGCTGCATGCCACAACAACTAAACCTTTACCCTTTCTTCACTTCCTCAGCATAATCCCATAGTTCAAGTACCTTCCTGGTTGTCAGAAAATAAAACTCTAACCACTTTTCTTTTTAATTTACTGACCTCCCTCACTCTTGCCAACTTGTTCATTGCAGGATCATTGGAAGCCTGCCACTGTGCTGCACTGGCTGTTGTCCTCAAGCCTCACTCATTCCAATCATTACCTCAATTAGAGCTATCCCATG
Source organism: Emys orbicularis (assembly GCF_028017835.1). Lineage (NCBI taxonomy): Eukaryota > Metazoa > Chordata > Testudines > Emydidae > Emys > Emys orbicularis. The sequence goes on along the minus strand of NC_088683.1, from coordinate 24,637,947 downwards.
ATGCATTGTGAATTTCTAACCTCTGGAAAGCCCTGTAGCACTTAAGCCTGGCAGATCTACCAAGTGTACAGTGGAGTTTGCTGAGTGTCAGCAAAGGAAGGAAATCTGTGAGCAAAAGTTACTTTTGGTTGGATATGCTAGGAAACTGAACCCGTCCAATCTAAACTTTCAAAAAAAAATTGATTCAGTTTAATTCAACTAAAGTTTGGCAGAGTCATCTTCACTGTTTTTTTTTTTTTTAAACTAACCAGTTGGTCAGAGGACAGATACACATATGCTCAGTAGCTCTTGAACTTTTCCTAACGAGTCTGGCATATGTTTAATTGTAAAGTCATGCACTTCTAAAGCTATAGTGTGGGTGAGAAGCCACAGTTTGGTATCAATTGCAATTCTCCCACCCAAAGACTGTTCTCCAGTTAACAAAAGTATGTTCAGTGGTAGGATATACAATGATTGTCAGCTAGCTTGATAGCACTCATGGACCTAGGCAAAGGGTCAAGACAATTCAAGTCTTTTACCTCATTCTCAGTGCTGATATTACAGTACAATAATTGGGAAAGCTGAATTGTTGGGGTGCCATCTTTTGCATTAATGTGCTGTGCTTTCTATTTCTCTCATGTGGAAACTAAAGAACCAGTGGGACTCTTCAGAAAGCTTATAGAGTAACCCTTAGCCTGCTGACCAAGATTTTCTCTTAATAAACTAGCTGATCTCTCCAAGACTGCTGTTGCATATGATGTCCTGATTTTTATAAGTACTGAGTCTAATAGCACCCACAAATCTTGGTAAGGTCAACACCTCTAACAAAATCTATAGCAGACCGTAAGTGTCCGATTGCTTCAGATTTGCCTACACATTCAGTTCCCAACTATTGTCTAATACATTGCTAGGATATCTTAAGTGTGAGGCTCAGAATCAAACCAGGTTTTGGCCTTTTTAATGGGGAGTTATTTTTACAAACACATGTAGGGCTTTTCATTGTTCCTTCTATTACTCTTGTTTATAATCTGACAAAAATGAAACACCAGTATATAAATAACTTGAAGTAAAGAATGATGGAGGGAAAAGAGAGGAAATCTACATATAAAAAACCTAAAAGATAGGATCGATTGACTTAATATTCCTTCCCCTCGGTCTCCTCCTGTGTAATATATACTGTAGTCAGTACAGAAAGCTTTCTATACTCTCTTACATAAGAAAAGCCGTGCTGGACAGACCATTGGTCCATATAGCTCAGTATCCTGTCCTCTGGCAGTGCCCAGTGCTTCTGGCCATTGGAGATTTAGGCATGCAACCCCATCCAGGGCATGGAGTTGCATCCCTGGCCATCTTGGTTAACAGCTATTGAGGGACGTATCTAATTCTTTTTTGAACTCAGTTATAGTTTTGGCCTTCACAACATCTCATGACAATTAGTTCCACAGGTTGACTGTCCATCGTGTGAAGAAATACTTCCAACCTTATGGATCTGGATCCCCATTTCTGTATCTTACTGAGCAGATGAACTGTCACATGGAAACTCCAGTTACTTACTCACTGCACAATGAGAATTCAATGATCTCATCCAAGTTTTTCAGCTTCTGCTTTTAGTCTTTCTCCATAGTAGGTAGAAAACGCTGCTTTAAAAGCTCAGAGGCCAAATGCTGAGCTGCTAACTTCATTGAGTTCAGTGGAATTTTGCCAGCTCAGCATCTGGCCCTAGCAACGTAGTCTGGGCAGGTGGGACCAGGGGCGGCTCTAGGCACCAGCAAAGCAAGCAGGTGCTTGGGGCAGCCCATTTGCAGGGGCGGCAGGGATGGGAGCTGAGAACCAACAGGGGGCCCTGGGAGCTGTAGTTCTTTGGTTAGCTCCCTGCCTATAGAGCCAGCCCTGGAGCAGGGAAAGAACTACATTTCCCAGCATTCCCTTGGCCACTACCAACAGGAAAGGGGGAGGGAGTGAGGAAGCTGAGACCTCATGCTGCAGCCTGCTATGAATGGAGAGCTGCACTGTGAGTAGGGATTCCATATTTTAACATTCAAAAAATAGGACACTCCACGGGGAGGGAGGTTAGCCCCACCCTGCCCCCATCCACTCCCTCCGACTGCCCCCCACAGAAACCCCAACCCATCCAACCCCCTTGCTCCCTGTCCCTGATCACCCCCTCCTGGGACCCCTGCCCCAACTGCCCCCCAGGACCCCACCCCCTATCTAAGCCCCAATGGTCCTTGTCCCCAACTGCCCCCTCCTGAGACCCCCCCAACTTCCCCCCTAGGACCCCACCCCCTACCTGTCCCCTGACAAACCCCTGGGACTCCCATGCCTATCCAACTGCTGCCTGTCCCCTGACTGCCCCCCTGAACCTCTGCCCCATCCAACCCCCCTTGCTCCCTGTCCCTTGACTGCCCCCCCCGGAACCCCCTACCCCTTCTCCAACCCCCCAGCCCCCTTACCGTGCCACTCAGACCAGCGTGTTTGGCTTCACGCAGAGCCAGACACGCTACTGCATACATGCTGCCATGCTCCCCTGCGGAGCACCCCCCGCCCCTCCCCCCCCCCAGCACCTGCCTTCCAGATTTGAACACCTCAAAATTCAGGAGTGCTCAAGCTCAGTTTGGGCAGCTGTTACTTCATTTCTCCCAAATCAAATATACTGATCCACTGTAACTTGCTGTAGAAAAAGTAGGATAAAATTGAGCAAGAAATGCTTCCCAGTGGTTATTAGGACTGGAATTGCTATTTTCAACAGCCATTGCCTTTTTTTTGCTTGTTTGTTTGTTTAAAAGGAAGACAGTGATATTGCATTGGCAAATTCCCCATAGAAAGGAAGAGTGGAACAAAAGAATAATAAAGGCACCTCAACTTTTCCTCATTTATGTAGGACACTCTTATAATATGCATCCAGATATCCTCCAATCACACAAGCTGAAAATTGTTCCACTTTACTGCAGTTCTGTAACCATATGGGAACCAATCCTGTCCGTGTTCTGTGCACATCTAAAATTCCTGCTGAATGACCTGCCCTGGGAGCGAGTTACCAGTGACCCAGGGCTGCGGCGGAAGGAGGGTGCAGGTGTGTGGGGGGGTGAGCCCAGGGCTGGGGCGGCAGGAGGTGGGGGGGGGCAATGGTGGGGGGGTAGGGGGAACCCAGAGCTGGGGCGGCAGGGTGTGTGTGTGTGTGTGTTTGTGGGGGAGAGCCCAGGGCTGGGGTGGCAGGGGGGTGCGGTTGGGGGGGTGAGAGCCCAGGGCTGGGGCGGCAGGGGGGTGCGGGTCAGGGGGGTGAGAGCCCAGGGCTGGGGAGGCAAGGGGGTGCGGGTCAGGGGGGTGCGAGCCCAGAGCTGGGGCAGCAGGGGGGTGCGGCGAGGAGCCCAGGGCTGGGACGGGGGGCAGCCAAATTTTTTTTTGCTTGGGGCGGCAAAAAACCTAGAGCCAGCCCTGGGTGGGACTCTATACTTTATATACTGTCATCTATTTTCAGTGGAGTGATGCAACTATCAGGCTCAAATAAAACAATTATTGAACAGTACAATGTACATATGTAATTTCATTTAGCATTATTAATGCATAGCATCACCATAGGCTGATAGCTTGTCTCCCCAGGCAAGGAAACATTAAACACCACAATCAAAGTCTGTTCAGGCCTTTCTTTTCAGTGCACACTTGATTCTTCAAACAAAAGTTCACAAAGTAACATGAAAACAAAGCTATTCCCCTGACCAAAGCATGGGCCTAGAGGCCTTTCCCCTTGTACCTCTCCCCCCTGCTCCAGGGTCTACCAGACAAAACACCTGCTTTCTGCAGCTTCCCCTTCAATTGGGCTCTCTGGCCTTTTATAGGAATTACCTGACTGTTTCCAAGCTGTGTCTGACAATCAAACAGGACTGGCTGGCCCCAGGCCCTTAAAGGTGCAGATCACCCTGTTACAATCAACCGAACCATTACTACTACTACTACGTGCCTGAAGAAAGTTGTCATATTTTGTGCATGTGTTGTGTTGAGATAGAGGCATATATCCAAAAGAGAAGGTACTGAACAAAAAAAGCTTCTCAGATATTCAGATACTAGCTCTGGAAACGTGTGACAGTTAAAACTGCCTCCAGGACTCAGGTACCGGTTGCACAGAAAAGAACATAATAATGGATCAGTAACAGTAAGATCTTGTTGCCCAGATCATATTTTGCATGGATGACTTCTTGAACAATTTCTCTAAAGTATTCGACAATAAACAAGCTTGTTTTCAACACATGGCCTGAGAGTCTTCCCTGGTCTCTGTTGTTCCTTAAAGTCCACTTCACTCCCCATCTATGCCTATTTTCCTACAGAGAAGTGATGGATCGGCTGATCTTTTTCTTCAGGAGGTTAAACCTAGATTGGAAACTCCTAGAGGGAGTGACTGCTTGTCTGTATCTCTAGGAAACACCACAGATGTTGCATAATAACTGTAACAGGCCGTTACCACAAAATACTTTGCTATTGTTTTTTAGCTCTTCTCTAGTACTAGTGTCCAGGGCTTAATTTGTGCCAGAGCTTGCCAGGGCTGAGTCTTGGCACCTCTAGGCTTGGCAGTTCATAGCCCCGGCACCTCTGGGCTTGCCACATCAGTTATGAAAGTTAAAAAAAAAATTGCTTGAGACCTCTTTCATTACAAATTAAAAACTGCTTGTGTCGTATTGTTTTGGGGCGTGGGAGAGAGGATGACTAAATGAAGGGATTGCTTAGCCTGTATCCTTGCCTTCTCTTTGAAGAATGTGGTTTGGCACCAAAACAGAGGTTTGGGTGGCTGCAGGTTTTTGAGGTGTGAGAAGCATCAGCATCCGTGACTTAGCCCAGGTAGACAGTGCTGAGGCAGTTATTCCATCTCTTCCCCCAAGAACAAGAAACTTGCCCAGAGCAAAATCCCAGATCTGAATCTTCCTTAATGTTGGGAAAGAGTGAAACTTGGTTCATATCATGGCTGCCTCTGCGGGACAAATGAAACATACCCACAACTTGGGGAACATTTTGAACTGGATGCAAGATATGCTGCTTAGGCCCCTCTGTAGCTGTTTTCTCATAGGGCTGTTGGTGATTGCTTTCCATTTGCAGCAGAACATCATGCAGGATATCAGGCATTGTTTCCTTATAGAAATAGGGGGGAAAGGAAGTCCCATGATTATATATAACATCCTCAGTCAAACTTAATGGCAAATGCCTGTGTGAAGTGTTCTGGAAGCCTTTTGGACTCAATACCTTAATGCCAATGTACCTGCCATACTGTACAAATGGCCCTCAGAGATAGATATGTCTGTGTAAATCAAAAATCCTAGGCTGCAGTCCTGTATATTTGTACAGCCGTTCAGCCAATGTCAAAGTGACAGGTTTCAAGTAACAATAAACATGCAAGTGAGATTTTGATCTCAGTTACAATAAAATGCCAGCAGCATTAATGTATCACAATGACAGATGAGGGTGCCAAAAGCCTTGGATTAATGTCTTTTTATTATTTTAAAACTAACTCAATAGAATAAATACATTGGTGTAAATCCAGTGTAACGCCGTTGATTTCAGTGGGGCTACTCTGGATTTACACTAATTTAATTGAGCTCAAATGTGTCTATGGATACAAATGCTTACAAGAAGACAGTAGAAATTATGCTGGGCTACATGCAGTGCATCTTTGAGCTGCATACATGGTGGCATCACATCATGGAACAAGAAGACAATAATGCTCCCCTCCACAGCGGTAGTGAGACTGTAGCTGGAAAAGTGCGTTCAGTTTGGGTTCCTTCTTTACCAGTAAGATATGGATAAACCAGAGGGAGTTTAGAACTGTGAAAGTTATCAGGGGGCCAAAGGGAATGATTTATGGGGAAAAAATTATAAAGCTAAATATGCACAGCTTGGATAAGAAATTATTCAGAAGGAACATCACAGTCCTCCTTTATGTCAGAGGTGTAAATTCCAAGAAAGGAAAGGAATTAGTAGGATGGTGAAGGAGAATAGAACTGCCACTAATGGGATGGAATTAGCATGAGAAAATGAAGTTTTCATACTAAGAAAATCGTTCCCGTCCCTGCACAAAGGAAGTCTCATTGCCTGGGAGTTTCATAGCTGGGCTAGACAAAACACTAGTAAAATGCATTACAGGGAACAATTTTGCATTAGCAGGGAGATGGGTCGGAGCAGATATGATCTCTAACATTTACAATTCCATGATGCATGTGTGCAAAAGAAAAGGATGTGTGTTAATTGTAATTTGGTCTGTTTGATAGACACAGCCCTTACATAGGCATATATATATATTATCTACATTGTACAGCACGTATGCTAGCATGCCTAGAGATATTTAGTTATGTTTCAACAAAATGCTCTCAGTTCACATCTCTGTTGCTTACTGCCCCTCACAACATGAGACTCACAGGACACAACACTTACTGAAAAGAACATAATGTGTTGGTGTTAATTGGCACAGCTTCATAAATCAATGTGCTGCATCAGCTTACATCAGCAGCTGTAGATGAAGTTGGAAGAAAGTTGCAGCTTGAATGTGTTTTTGAGCAGCTGAGAACTAAAAATATTTAAAACAGCTATAAGAGTTGTAAAAATATTTTTCTTTTTGCAATAGTCACCTACAGGTGGCAAAACAGGTTGACAGTTTAAGCACTGGTTATTTCAGGGCATAATTACCAACCTTATCAAAGTTACGAGAAGCTAGTTACTAGGTGCCCAATTACATCACTGCTATTTCCAGTGCAAAGGATCTGCAATAATCTCTCTCATCCTGCATTTGTGTGGTAAGGAAGGGGGAGTTTGAAGGGGATCTGAAGCATTTCCTCTCCTCTGCCCTGGAATATGGACTTTGTGAAGAACCCTTCACAAGTTTATGGGAGAAGAAAATCATGTCTTCAGTAGAAAACTGGCATCCGTTTAAAGCATCCTCTTGTGAGGCTTGCAGCCAGTGCCACATCTCACCACAGAGGTTCAGATAAGTATGGATAGACTTCAGATAGGCTTCCAAACTTCATTTTTGCAAGGCAGGCAGATCTCTGAATCTTCTCCCACTCATATCTTTGCACTTCCTTCCATCTCCTTCCTCTTGGGTGCTCGTCAGGAGTTCCTTCCCTAAAAACACACTTCATCGGTGACATCTTGCAGTACTTAACTGATGATTAGAAGAATAAAAACACAATAAAAATAAAAATTCTTCTGCACTATTTTGAGGATGGAGTTTAATCTCTCTAATGTAATTTAAAAAGCTCTAATCTAGTCTATGATACTTGTAGGTGCCATAGTAGCATTTGGTTATCCTCAGTGAGATTTTAAAGATGCAGCACGGAACTCGCAGCCAAGGGCTAACAGGAAGCTAAAATGGCTTTAAGCCACCTTTGTGCCTTCCCTAACCTTGGTTGTTCTAGGGCTGGTGCAGCCCTCTGCATAACATAGCTCTGGGTGTCCATCTAAATTACAGCGGTCTGTCTGGGCTGCCCTATGGGCCCCAGCATTTCCATAGACCCTCCGAAGTGTGGTGGCCCCATCTCCAACTTGCCTCTCGTGCCCTGCTTCTGGCATACCCCTGTCATAACTATAAAGGGAAGGGTAACAGCTCTCCTGTGTACAGTACTATAAAATCCCTCCTGGCCAGAGACTCCAAAATCCTTTTACCTGTAAAGGGTTAAGAAGCTCGGGTAACCTGGCTGACACCTGACCCAAAGGACCAATAAGGGGACAAGATACTTTCAAATCTTGGGCGGGGGAAGGCTTTAGTTTGTGCTCTTTGTTTTGGGGGTTGTTCGCTCTTGGGACTGAGAGGGACCAGACATCAATCCAGGTTCTCCACATCTTTCTAAACAAGTCTCTCATATTTCAAACTTGTAAGTAAACAGCCAGGCAAGGCGTGTTAGTTTTCCTTTGTTTTCTCAACTTGTAAATGTACCTTTTACTAGAGTGTTTATCTCTGTTTGCTGTACTTTGAACCTGAGACTAGAGGGAGGTCCTCTGAGCTCTTGAAGTTTGATTACCCTGTAAAGTTATTTTCCATACTGATTTTACAGAGATGATTTTTACCTTTTTCTTTAATTAAAAGCCTTCTTTTTAAGAACCTGATTGATTTTTCCTTGTTTTAGATCCAAGGGGGTTGGATCTGTATTCACCAGGAGTTGGTGGGAGGAAGAAGGGGGGATGGTTAATTTCTCCTTGTTTTAAGATCCAAGGGGGTTGGAACTGTATTCACCAGGGAATTGGCGAAGGTCTCTCAAGGCTACCCAGGGAAGGGAATCAGCTTTGGGATGGTGGCAGCGGACCAGATCTAAGCTGGTAGTTAAGCTTAGAAGTTTTCATGCAGGCCCCCACATTTGTACCCTAAAGTTCAAAGTGGGGAAGCAGCCTTGACAACCCCCTACACCAGGGCTTGAGGGAGGGTCCTCAAAAGGCAGCCTAATCACTGTTTTCTGCAGTGGCTGTCCCTGGGGAATTATCCCATGGCCAGATATAGGGCACTTAAGACCCCTTCATGATGCTCCGGCCCTTCTATCAGGCTTAATGAGCCAGAATGGGGGGTGGATTTCCCCTAAGGTATATAAGGTGTCTTCAAAGTGCCCTTTGTAGTCAATGGAAAGACTCCAATTGACTTCAGTAGGAGCTGGATAAACCTCTTAGTCTGGAAGCGTTTCTTGTTGTGAAGACTGTCTTCCGATCTCTGGCAAAACATCAAAGATACTGACATGACAACACAACAAGTAATAAATAACTACTACTACTAACTAATCTTTGGAAGCTCACCCACTATTAATTTGTAGGACATGTTCAGGCAGAGAGGTTAGTTTAGTATTCTCTGTATTGCAGTAGTGCCATGAGGCCTCAGTCAGGGATCAGGGCCCCATTATGATAGGGACTGTACAGTACATATTAAAAGTTTGAAACATACAGTATATTTGAGCCTCTAAAATTCCAGCTGATCAGTTCGCACAGGTATCTGCCATCCCTCTGCTAGCATTGCTCCAATGTTGAGAGAAGCAGGGCTTGGGGAAATGGGGAAATAACATGTTTTCAGACTTCCATAGTCTAATGTGACAGTTTAATATGACAGAAGAAAGCAAATCCAACCTATCTGGGTATAAAAGTTATCTATTCCTGTTGATCATTTTGCTCAACTGGTAGCACGTTTGCCAGGAAAAACTGAGAACGCAACTTCTTGTCCCAATTCCAACTTCTTGCTCTAAGGCAAATTATATATAGGCATATTCTTGTTTATTTAATGACATATGTGTGAGCTTCCACCTGGTGCATGTGTGAATTTAAAATATTCACAGTACTTGGATATCAGGCTTAGAAGCCTTCTAAAGAAACATTATAAAAAAGTGGTTTTCAACTTTTAATCATTATCAACACAAAAGTGCCACGGAGGCTTGATCTCTCTTCTTTTCTATAGCCTTAACCTAAAAATAAAACAAATTCAGATTCCTTTTTGTTAAATTGCCATCTATTATAGTTTGAACTTTTCTGAAAACTCACTCAGCTAATGAAGTTTAATCCGCACGTGGCTTAAAGCAACAAGAAAGGGGCCTGTGTGTGTGGTGGGTGAATGTGGTTTGGCAGAAGAGGAAGCCTTCTGGATCTAAGGGGCAGAAAGCAATGGAAAATGGAAACCAGCCTATTGCCCCTGTTTTTCCAGCTGTCTGACTGGTAAAATTTTAGTCTAATAAAACAGGGGGGAAACTAATGAGGTTGTGAAGAAATCCTAAGTAAACTGACAATACCATTCACTGTTCAGTTCACTGTTCACACTTAATCTCCATAATTTATGCTGTTTTTCTATATGAAATAGCCTGTGTACCCCGTATAGAAAAAGAAAGCTTTCAGCAGTGTGCTCGGGGGCTCAAAGATCTCTTTCCTGGGGGCTGGCGTATCAAATTGGGGGAGATATTTAGTGCTAAGAATTGTCAGGCCAGTGCATATTTTAGCTTTGCAAAATAGCGGTTTGTCCCCTAAGGAGCTTAGAAAGAAACAATGGTGGATTTTAGAAGAAAAAAGAGGGACATTAACGAAATCAGCTGTATAAAACCCTTCTATAATTATATTATTTGAAAGAGAGCCAAATTGGCTTTAAAAAAAAAAAAAAAAGGATTAGGGGAGCTCTGGATTCACTATGGGAAAATATGTGATTTCAGGTGAGATCTCTCATATTGAATCAGGATCTATAATTCAGATTATTAGTCCATTGATCTGTGGTTTTACTTAGGGTGAAACATTTTGAACATGTTCCACAATTTTGTTTAAGATTCAGTAGATCTGACTATTAATTAGGAAAGAGTCAGTAAAATTTTTCAGACACAGAAAAACCGATTTGCATTTGTACAGGTCATAATCATCTATAAAGGTGCTTATGTGGCTCTTGTCACTTCAGTATTTGAATGCCTCACAATCACTAATGGGTGTTATCCTCACAACACTCCTGTGCGGTAGTGAAGTAGTATTATCCCCATTTACAGATGGTCACATAGCTGATAATACTAGATGTATTACCAATTCTTTATCATTGCCAGGTTGAATATAACTAACTTTCTCAGCTGAAGAGTATCTTGCATCCCTTTTAACAGGTTATCTAAAATGCTCCAGTGAGTGGGGAAACCGGTTGCCCTGAGTAACAGACTTGTGTTTCATTTAGAGATGTGAAAAGCTGGGGGTGCTTTTGATTTTGCAAAACCTCCTTTTGCTGAGGTGTTCACCCCCACACTGGACTGGAAAGGGTTAATGAGGATGAGAAGGAGCTGATTAAATGGTAGGCCATTTATGAGATGGCCTAGGTAACCGCTGATTGATTATGGAACCCTGCTGAGAAGGAAAAGGAGAGGCTAATATAAATGACAACAAAAATGAGCTGCACTGAGGAAGCCTGCAGTTACTCTCTGTGTATTACAGTGGTGGAGGCCTCCCTTACAACTGTGGGGAAGAATGTGAGCACTTAGTTGCCCCGATACAAGGGATGGTGAGAGACTGAAGTAGGAAAGAAACAGGGAAATAGACAATGGAGCTGCAGTATGCGGCGGCCTGCTTTGCTGAAGGCAGTTGCACCCTCTCTCGAGGTGGGCTTCAGAGTTCTTGCTGAAGGGGGCTGACCATCAGCAAAGGGGGCTCCAGATCCTATTCATGCAGGTCTTTAAAAAACAAACAAACAAACAAAACAGCAGAGATGAGGCACAGATATTTCTGCTTGGCAAGGTTGGCCAAGGAGCAGAATATCTGCTCAGGATCCTGTGGGAAGTGAGCTCCAGGCCCCATAGGCCATAAGCCCACCCAAGGGACAGTTAGGCCTGTGGGCGGAGGGGACACCTAAAAAGAGAATGCCCCCACCTATACAGAAGCCTTAGCCTGAAGGCAAGGACATAGAAAAGCCCCAAAGGCATCCAACCTGTTAGGAGAGCAGGAGGGAGAGGCTCTTGCTTTTCCTGTGGGGAAGTGGGACATGTGAGGAGGCATCGCCCTCGCAAAAAACAGAACCGTAGCCCAGGGTGGGGCAAGGTTCTGGCTAAGGACCTGTAGAAAGAGGCGGTGGCTCACAGCATGGGCATCACAGTAATAGAGAAGGCTGACTACGCTGTAGTGACAGAGCGTGGGAAGGAAGTGGAAGAGAGAGAGTGAGGTTCCTACAAGGATAAGCGCGAAGGAGGCAGGAAGAAAAACAGACTAGGCAGAGTACTGTGGGAAAGGGTACTGGGGGGCCTGTGCGTAGCAAGGGAATGGGCTACAAGAAGAGCTGCTAGCCGCAGAGCAGACCTTGCAAGTGGGTGTGCAAGACCTGGAGTTCCAGTTGGAAAAATTCAGAAACACTATGGAGGAGCAGGGCAGATTGCATCTCCTGGTGGAGAACCTGAAGTAGGAAAGGGATGACCTGTGGGCCCAGCTTTGGCAAAATACAGGGCAGGAGGCATCTGTACCTCCTAGGGTTGCAATCTTGAGAGGGAGAGTATGTGATGGGGGTGTTTACCCAACACTAGCCTGGAAAGGGATAGTGAGGTTGAGAAGGGGCTAATTAACCAGATAGGCTGCCTAATTTCCCTCAGATGTGGCCTAAGTAACCCCAGATTGATGATGGAGCTGAGAAGGAACAGATGGGGCTAGCATACAGGCAGAAAGTTGGCAGCAGAAAAGGGCTGCAGTGGGGAAGCCTGCAGCCACTCTCTGGGCAGTAGAGTGGTGAGCAGACCGGTGACATTCCTCAATCAGATTTTTAGTTCTGCACAATCAAAACTAAAATGAGGGATAGCTGACATCTGGGTTCCACATTCTTTCCATCTAAAAGTTCAGAGATATTTGAAGACATGGTCTGGGGTTTGACCCATTTCAATAGAAGCTTATTATTTTGATCAGGTAGAAAGGCAGAAAACTTCTTGAATCAGTTTGTCTTGAAATACATTTAACTGACTGCAAGACAATAATAAATTACTGCTTTCCTTCCATGCCCATATTTTTCCCACTGAAATATCACAGGCCTTGGCACTACTTAGACAAAATAATCTTTGGCCTTGGTTTTCCTGAGTTGTAGTACAACATTACTCGATTAGGGAAAATTAAATAGACTAAAATATGAAAATATTAGATAAATATATGCAACAGCACAATTACAGAGGAGCAATATTTCTCTGACCTTCACCTGAACTTGTAAATTACTGATTTCTTTTTGTGGTAGTTGCTTAACATGCCTCACTTTAGCTGCTGCCAGTTATTATAAGACAGCAAAAAAAAAAAAACACAAGGATCTTTAGCTCAGTTTGAACCAGACAAACCTCAAAAAAAGTTTGGGTGCAGCTGTGAGGATTAGTGGCTAAAAAGAAAAGAAGAAAATTCAAACCTGCAAACCAAAGCTTTGTATCTATAAATTATATAAAGTAGCAATTACTGGCACATGCACTGAGGAGAGAAGCGTAGCAAGGGTGTGCCTTTTTTATTTCCAAGAGGACACTTAGGACAGTAAAGTATGCACGTCCTGAGGTTATGCAACTGTCATCTTGTTCATTGATCCTGACTTCTGGAGTCGCAACCGCATGAATCCAAAAGTTTTCTTGGATATCTGAAGGCAATAGCTAAACAGGGGTATAAAGAGTGGTACATACTGAAGTTGGGAAATGAGACTACATTTTGAGGCAGAAGTTCAGATTTTACCAAGATTCCAAATAATAGAACTGATGCACTTCCAAAATTCTAACTCTCATTTATAAAACTCACCCAATCTCTCTTATAGTGAGAAAAAATCCAACTTATTTTCATGCAGGCTTTTTGTTAACTTTTACAACAAAGTGGAGATTTCCAAAGTGAAATTTTTGACTTCAGTGGGGCAATGGAAGTTTTGCCGCTGACTTCAGTGTGAGCCAGAATTTCACTCTATTTCTTTTTCTTCCTGTTTATGGGCCTGGTCCAAAGCCCAGTGATGTCAATGGGCATTAGAACACACCCTATGTTTTCACTAAAATTAAATCTCTTTCCCAGCCCACCTTCTCCCTTTTGAATAGGGTCTCCCACTAAACTGTGATGTAGCCAATGGGCCCATACATAACACACGCAGAGTTTTGTCACACTAGCTACCTAAGGGCTTGTCTAGAGTCAGTCCCACAGTTCAGCCTATGGGGGTGTGAATTTCAGTGCACACTAGTCCTCTAGAACTAAGTTAAAACATGACCTAGGTACCTTTTAATTTGTGCCTGCAGTATCCACATGGGCGAGTTACAGCGTAGCACGCTAATGCACACTGCAATTCAAATCCTCCCCCTCTCCCCCCAGTCAAAACTGCAGGGCCACGTAGACATATTTTTATTTTAACTCATACAGAATTTCTGTTAACATTGACCTGAAAATGAAGGGGAAGAGGGAAAGTTTCTGTGCCCCATTCCCCTCCCCCTTTAATGTATTAAGGAGCCCTGAAAGCTGTTGGTTGGTTTTTATCTGTTTCTGTTTTTACTCCGGAGCAGCAGTTTTTAACCTTCTCCATAGCATGACCATGAGTTTCAATAGCAAAACAGTTTCGGGATCCCACTCTCCTAGGTTCAGGATCACCATCCTATCCAGTCATAAAGAAACAGAGCCACCCTCCCATATTGAGAATTCATACACTGTAAGTATTGGATCTTGACTGCCCTGTTTTGCTGGGGACTGTAAATGGAAGCAGAAGGGCCTTATTCTGCAACAGTGTTGACATTAGTTAAGTTTTAAAAACAGAGTAGCAATAAATCTATTCTTTCTCCTTTTCAGTTTCCTTTTCCCACATACAGCAGGAGTTATGCAAGAGAGGGTGTGGCAGCTGGGAAAACAGGCAGCATATTTTGCTGTGATAACAAAAATCCCAAGTTTTATTCACTAGAGAAGATGAACAACTGTTCTATCCAAGAATAACCCTTGTCTGACCAAGACAGATATTGATACTTTCTGCAGACAAAACTACAAAGGGATTCTATTATTTCATGTTAAAAGTTGATACTTTTTGAAGAACAAATGAAGTCATCTTCATCTCACCCACAATCTTTTTCACTGGTATTTATTACCATTGATAACACCTGCTGAGAGCCTTCTGTCCTGAAGCTTTTGAAGGCTGATGGCAGCTTCATGCTAATATCCTTCAATGGCCCTGGGATTTAAATCCATATCCTTAGGATTAAGTAAGATCAGTTAAAAATGAATAACCCTTTATAGCTAATATGCTTGTATCCTTCACGAGACACAGAATGGATCAGTTTAGATGGTGGAGTTTAAGCCGATCAATCTACTTAGATTTCTAGATTCAATACCCTTTTCTATGCCTTATATTTTACTCCTATTCACTGCTCTTAAGTTGGCCTAGTGTTTAAGATAAGTGGCAGAGCTCTCAATTAATACTTAATAGTATTAATACTCAATATTTGCCTTACAGAAATACCTCAGTTCCCCTCCCTGCAGGGGACTGATAATGGGAGACTGAAGCTTTCACTGCTAGTTTGTGCATATGAACTTAGTCTGGGTAGGGACCAAAAGTTAACATCTGAAGGTGTCTGTGACGAAGTGGTGGTGTCAGTCCAGTTCCTAGTGGATGGATAGCCATCCCTCAAAACCCACAACCACACTGGCCATAACTGACACAGAAGTGAAGGGTTTAATCCTGGTCCCACTGATGTCATTGGCAAAACTGCCATTGCCTTCCATAGATACAGGACTCCCCCCCCCCCCCCCAAGGATTTAATGGTAAAAACATAATATGGTCCTCATTCTGAACTTATTCGCGTCAGTTTTAAACTGGTGTGCCTCCATTGTCCAACACCCTGGAATGGTGAGAACAGAATCAGGCCCTTATGTTTTCCTGGGAAATACAAAGTTAGTCTGGACAACAGATCATTCGTCTTGTGGGTTTGTCCAATACCAGAAATCGGCTTAATACTGGTATTTTGTATCTCTGTGGACTGACAGCTGACAGGTGGTTAAGACTGTGAAGCCGCTGAGCAGTTACTTGAATAGCAACCCCATTGAAATCAACTGCTCACCTATTGGGATCTGGCCCTAAGAGTTCAAGAGAAAAGGAAAGACGAGGGAAATCTGCCATTTTCACAGTCAATATTGTAAAGGGACCATAACTGTCTGTCATGGATGAGGAGGTGAGTTTACCAGGAAAAAGGAGAGAATATTAAAACCTAGATACTCTTAATTCAGCTTTCATGTTTCAGAAATAATATAGATACTAGTAACATGTCTCAAAAGGATAAACTTATGAACAAGTGTCATATTACCAGACTTCTGCAATTACACGCGCCTGTAATATATATTACAAATAATATATATATACATATACACACTATAAATATTTATAGTGTGTGTGTGTGTGCGTGCATAAGGCTGATAATATAAAGCTTGCTCACAAGTTCACATACACACTATATATAGTGTCTGTTTTATCTTTTATATATAATATTATACAGACAGACACACACTTTGAAAATGGTGAAATTGAAATAAACTTTATCCAGATGTTGCAGTAAGCAAAGGTCTCAAGCCCGTCTTAAAACCAACATTTATTTTGAGATTTGGTCACAAACTCTGTTTGTTTAATTTAGAAGTAACTTTATCTTAGTGCTGAAGGAGTCAATAGAATTTCCAAAACTAACTAAATAAAATACAATTCTGCACCTGAAAAGACTGCATTTAATTCCACTCACTCTGCACACCCCATCAGAACCTGTGCAGTGATTTATTCATCCTTTTATGAATAAGTTCAGTCTAACAGCAAAGAGGCAATCTCTCTTTCACTTAAATGAGACAGCTAAAGAGATTAAGTGCAGAAAATGTAGGCAGGATCAACTGACAGATTGCTTTTGTGTTGCTTCATGTCACATTTCACATATAGGATTTCTATCTCTTCTTAAGAAGGATCTTTCTGAATATAATAGATATGGTACAGAGAAACACAGATATATATAAAATACACACACACTGTTCCCTTTTGGGGCAGAGCACTGGACCGCTTTAAAGTAGAATAATTTGCATATAATCCAAAACTTTTATATTTGGGTACCAACATTTTAGGCACTCTATTTCGTATGAAACAAAAGTGACTGGCGTTTGGAGGTGCTTATTACCTGAGGCTCCCATGTGAGATGCAATGCTCATTTGGGTCACGTTTCTGATCACTTTGGGGAAAGTTACCCTTTCTCTTCCAGAAAGTGTCTAATGAGCCAGCTGCCCTGAAGCCATTACTTGAAGCAGATGCTAACATCTTAACAGTAATTTACCATCACATCTGCTCTGCATCAAATGACAGCTTTTAAAAATCCCAAATTGTCATAGTGGATCAGAACCAGGCACAAGCGCTGTGCAGAATGCTAACTGTGCAATTTGTTTCCTCACCGATAGCAGAGCCTGAACACACATGCATACTCCCGTGCTCTCTGCTGTACAGAAGCAGCTGGCATTGGTGGATGCCTTATTTATCTCCTGTAGAGAATGTCCGCAGCACCCATCTCATATGTGACCTAGAGACCCCTTGATGCTAAATGACAGAGGGTGCATAAGGTTTTACAGGGATCTGATATCTGGGTCCAATATCTACATCATAATATTTGAGGAGTTATGTATCTATACTGAAATTATGTTTTTAAGGACTTGGAGTTAAGGCAGCTCACCAGAAGGTGTCATTCGTCAGAGATGTTCCTTTCAAGCAGGAGGTAACTTACACTTACCTCCCTTTCTGTGTTCTATGCCTTATGCTGCATGCTTATTTGCATACTAAGCCAGATGTGAACTGAGAGATGAGGAAATCTACAGGAAGAAACAGCAAAGGGTGTCCTGTTTATGAATAAAGACAAAGGATTGGTCTGGTATATCTTGGAGTGCAAATAAATACACTTCACCTAGCAGGTAAACTGGCAGCATGCTTCTCTCATGAAAGGAGGGTCGCAGCCAGCAAGGCTGTAAAGCGCTGCAAGGATTTTGGGTGAGCAATACTCTACTAGACGTGAAATATCTTATTAATTAAGTCTATGCTCTAAAATGCATGTTATTTTATATGTAACCCTTTGTTTCCAATACTTCTATTTGAGTCTGTCTACTTTGTGAAATAAGCATATTTGATGTAGATATGAACAAATCAAATTGCTGTGAGGTAGAACTGATGAGCTGGGCTGTACTGCTTCTTTGGACGCAGCGGAGCAGTGAATACAGCGAGTGTCCAGTGGAGCAGGAGCTGGACACTCCAGGGAGATGCTTGAGGGCTGGAGTGTGCCAATCACTAACCTGAAGAGTGACAGCGGGGCCTGTGAGGCCTAGCGGGGACAGCTTATGTTCCCCAAGACCAGTAGGGTTGGAGAGCTGACCCATGGCAGGCACAGACGAGGCTTCCTCACATTAGATGCCTCATAACCCTTAGTTCATGGTGCTTTAAAAGTTGTGGTCCTATTTTCCCAAAGATGCATAGCAAGAGGAATGGTCATAGTCTCTTGGTGTAGCAAACAGTTCATGTGCATGTGGAAAACGCTGTTGTAACTAGGTGATGGGGATACTGATATTGAGACATGCTGGGTCTCCAGACAAACACAGCTTCATATTGCATAGTCATGTATACTTCCTTTGCCTAAATCCATATAAATATCCTGAATACAAAGTACAACAAAACTCCCTTTTCTCTTTGCTGTAGGTTATGTACATTAAAGGAAATAGTGCAGCTGATACAGTTATTCTGAACTGTGGCAGGAAGTGAGGTTTTTAACAGAATGAGCTTTAAAAATTCCAGATGTATTCTCATTAAACCCACCAAAAAAAATCTAAGCCCAGGATCAGCTCTCCATGCCAATTAAACCCTATCAGGCCTCTAAAGGTAACTTTTTGAAGACATGCCAGCCTTTTCTTAGAAAATCTTGATTGGTTCTTACTAATAAAACAGAAAATGCCATTTTTGGGGATGACAATACTTGCATTGTTTTATTACAGTTTGCTAGTCTAGCTTCTAAGAACACTCCACATATTACTGTGTTCACTCCAAAAAGCCCTCTCACAAAACTGAAATGATTGGGATTCTGTAGGTTTGAGTGAATGGAACAGCAGAATGAGGAGGAACTTTTAAAAACTGGAAGGGGTCCTTTTACCATGCAAATGTTTTAAAGGCAATATTCTCAGAGAAGTCTCAGTTTCTTCCATTTTCAGGTGTTCAAGCTGAACAGTAACACAGAGGTTGATCATATTTTCAGGGTGTTGTAGGAAACAGCGTTGGCAATTTAGGAAGGTTAAGCTCTTCATCTTATTTAGACTGGGTGAATACTGGTGTTGGGAGGCAGCACCATCTTTTTGGATAAGGCATCAAACTGAGGTCTAGATCTCCTAAGGTTAGATGAGGTGGCACTTTTCACACGGGCACATCAGTCTCGCTTTTGGAACCAGGTGAAATTCTTGGGTAAGTACATCCTACCTTCTCAAATGTCCTCAGCAATTCAGTAGAATACAGTATTCGTCTTCATTCCCTGTCCCCAAATAGCATGTGGTGTGTTATATGCTGTTAAAAATATGGCTGTGTTTCACTCTACAGGTGTCTGTGCTTCAGTGTTAGGCCAGGTGATTCCTGGACAGGTCCAGAGTCCAGTCTTGCAAATCAACTGAGCTGAGTGGCAGTGGCAGTTCCAAACACAGAAGTCAGGCCCATACTTTCTAAAGTGCTTTGGGGTCAAACAGATCATGTACACATCTACATGGAGGGATTAAAGTTGAGCATGTTTTCCATATGCATTTGACTTTTTCCATCTCTAGTAACTGAGGTTGTAGGAGGTTTCCCAGCACATTTATCCCATCATTTGATTTGCTATCTAAATTTTGCAGACACATTCAATTATCTGCCAATTTATTTTCTCCTCCTGTATAGATTTTGGCAGCCTTGCTCTGGCATGTTAAGAGGTAGGGAAAAAACCAACCCTGACCATCACTTCTTGAAGTGATATAGTGGTCAAACAGCTGCCTCATATAACATTCTCCCTTTGCCTTGTATATCCACTTCACCAGCTCATTTAAACTGGGCCATGAAGGGTTACAGAATGATTTATGCAGCTGTTCAAAGAAGCAACATATTTGCCAAGCTGAATCCCCATAAATCGATTTATTCTGCATCACATGCTACTTGTGAAAGCTGAGGCTATAATAAAGATTTTTCACTAAGAAATTGGGAAGGACAATGGGAGTTTAAAAGGGCTCAGAGAAAGGAGTTCAGGAAAGCCACTCATTCTATGAGAAGGACATAGGAGACTGTTTAGAGCTGCTGGAATATGAAATAAATGATCTTAAGGCAAAAAGGAAACTTTAGAACTGCAAAGGGAAGAGTAAAAGTAGATGAATAGAAAGCACAAAAGAATGTGAATGTTGATCTGACACATTTACATTTACTGTATGGCTATAAAGTCCTTATTCCACATTTCAGAGTGTAAGTCTGACCCTTTTAATGGGTGAAAGCAATGCCTTTAATGAAAGAATTTGGATCCAACCTCCTCTTGACTATTAATTTTGTAGAAAATCCAATTTAAGACAAAATTCTTCCATTAAGCAACTTGGCAACGCACATGCTAGAAGGTAATTTTAGAGAGGTAATCATTTATCGCAGCAGTAGCTAACTAAATTAAATAGGACACCTTAAAAGTCTGTGTGTGAAGTCCCAAACAACTGCTAAATGTTATATTACATGCAACCATACTGGTACTTGACATTTGCACTGGGAATAAATACTTCATATAGTAAAAAAATTACACCACGTTCCCTCCCCAAGATTACTGCGGTCATTAAAAAAAAAAAAATCACATGGCACTTAGAACAAGCATAGGGGTGTCATGTCCTCATGTCCTGGCCAAATTCTATTTTGAGAGAGTACTAAGAGCTCAGTCCTATGAGGTGCTGAGAAACTGCTGCGGTATGCTGAATGCCCTCAACTCCTGTCAGTTTGAGGGTGCTCAGAACCTCTCAGGAAGTACTCAGCACCCGACAGGTTTGGGCCCAGAATGCTTACCTAAATGGCATCTACAGTTTCAAATAGATGTTGTGTTTCTTTTCACTCCCTTATATGAATTCACTGTGACTGCACTGGTGAACAGTTGCTGAAGAGATGTGCTGCCAGTATATTTTAAGAGGGAGCTCCCAGAAAAAATGTTCCCCTTAGAGCATGATAAACTTCATGTACCAGGCTGCCATGTAGATAGGAGGTGTGAAATACTGGGACTTTTATTCATTCATTCTCTCATTTAAACCAATTACTGGCACATGTCTATATATATAATGAAAAGGATTACATAGATTGGCAAATGCACTTATATTAAGTCTGTAGGTAGAAAATATTTATACTATATTCCTGAAAATATCCTCACTAGAGCTCAGCGGTCAACTTGTGTACTTTGAAATGAAAGGGAGTGGAGATTTTGTAAGGAGCCCAGGGGTATCCACTTCTGGGATCATTAATTGTATTCCCATAGTGCCTAGGAGCCCTTGTCATAGACCAGGACCCCATTGTTCTAGGTGCTGTACAAACACAGAATAAAAAGTTGAGTCCATTCTAACGGCAAACTCTGGTTTATTTTAAAGGCAAACAATTTTCTCTCCTGAAGTATTTTTATGACCCTCTGGGGAAAAAACATCAATATCGGGGTGATGTAACCATATCCATAGGAGTGATTCCCATGCAGAGGCAGTGCAGTTACTCCAAATCCTCCCATCAGTTTGGTAGCAGGATTTTAACAAGTGACTCATGAAAATCACATTAGTGAGCAGGCATTCTATCCCGCGAACAATTACCCTGTCAGTGGTGCATGAAAGGACTCTATAAGTATGCCACATGAATTGGGATCCTTAGGAATGAAACATCACTGTATAAATGTAACATTTTACAGGAAGGCATAGAATGCACCAGCAAATTGTGCCCTTATTCGTAAAAGCTTCTTAGGTTAAAAAGAAAAAAATGGGGGGGGGGGCGCACAGGAACGCCCAGTCCTCTATAAGGGAGTGTTGCTGGAGTTAAATAGAAACCTACATTGTAAAGATCAAAGCATCCACGCTGAAGGAAGAAATAACCAGTCCAAATGAGACAGCATAACATCTAATCAATCCGCTTATTTACTGAAGGAGCTCACTCAACACCCTCCAATAAAAATGAGTAATTTTTGTGTGTCACATGTCAGTAATCTCTGACACACACACACAGGCTTCTGAAGAATCGTATATCAAAGTGCACTGTGAACTCTTCAAGTCTGTACATGGTTTTATAGAAAATGGCCCATGGTGCAGCTCCTGTTACTGATATTCATATAATTCATGTTAGGATACTAGGCATGTCAATGCCTTTCTCCATTTGTAATTTTTTTTAAGTAACAGAAGACGCATTGTACACTGTTGTCAATACGATCTCTACCTGAGTAGGGACTGCAGTGTTTGGCCTGGAACAGCGAACAGAAGGGAAAATTGTAGCAAGGGAATAATGGAATTGACCATTCCATTTCTTCTGTGATGACTAGAAAGGATTAAAATAGGGAGGGTTTGTCAAAGCGAGCTCAGACAGGCTTGGCTTTTGCTAAACCAAAGTCAAAACCGGAGGTAGTTCAGAGCCGGCATCCACTCATCCAAATCTCCAAGGATTGAGAATGGGAGTAGGTTAAGGGACACAGCCCCTCTCTGTTAGAATATATTGTTACTGTGGTGGAGTGAAAGAAATAGAGCTCTTAGCACTCTGATGAGTAAATTAATTTGTGAATTGAGCAAAGAAAAGGACTGAATTAGCAAGCCTTCTACCAGATTTTGGGCTTGATTCTCCATCACCTTCCATCTTTTGCAGTCATTTATTGCTCATCATTTCCTCTAATGGCTTGAGAGACTCACTGGTGAACAGACCAGACAAAATCTTGTTTCACCTTGCCGATCCCCCTGACCTCACTGTATGATAGTTTTCATAGCTGAAGTTCATAATCCACCCCACACATCACCTTGGGAAAGCAGGTCTGAGTCACCTCTCACATGCATTGATGTCAGTCAAAAGTCATTCCACGGCAGTCAGTTGAATGACAGAGCTATGAAATAAGGGTTGGTGAGAGAAGACTCTGGTCATTTATCAATGAGAGCTCTGCAGGTGGAGCACTTCCAAAGAACACTGGGCTTTTCACAGGGCACAGCACTTCCTTTAATGCTTCTTAAAGGAGGATTTTAAAAAAAAATCAGTATGTGCCCAGTTTAAATATTTCAATTAATTATGCAGATGTAACATTACCTGCATTATGTCCACACTGGCACAGCACAGTTTTAAAAAAACAGCAAGGTAAATGAACCCGCTTAAAAATAAACACATTTCCTATGCACAGAGGTGGGCTGCTTGCTGCTGAATGGCTAATACAATTAAAAAAAAAACCACACAACATTGTATTAAAATCCATACATCTAAATTACAAAGACAATCAGACTATTTGTCTGTCACTTCCATCAGAGGCCAGGGTACCTACTTTTCTATATTAAAAAATGAAGTGTAGTGTTGAGCTTTGTAGTTTGTGGTCCCAAATTTTCAAAAGTGACTTGTGATTTTAGGCGTTCCATTTGAGATGCCATAAAGGGGCTGGATTTTCAGAGGGTGGGTGTACAGCACTTTCTAAAAATTAGGCCACTCTGGGTACGTCTACTAAGCTCAAGTCTGCATGACCTGGGCTTGTGAACTTAATGTTTCCAAGCTTTTGCTTAAGTGTCTACATAGCATTGTGAACCTGGGTTTATAGTTGCTGGACCCGGGTTTTACAGCCGTGCAGATGCATCCATACTGCACTACACCAACCTTCTGACTCAAGACTGTGGCTTGACCTGCATCCATACTGCCACATGAGAGGGTTTGGACCTGAGTCATAGCGGGACTTGTGCTCGGACTCACGCCCCCAGCAGGATCCTGGGTCCTGAGTGTTTGCTGACCCAAGTCATACTGATTTGTGTGTGGATGGAAGCAGGGCTTGGGCTCAAACCTGAGTCAGCACCCGAGGTTATTGTGCAGTGTAGACACATATCCATAAAAGGTCCCTAAAGTTGGGAACAGAAAATTATTAGTTACTTTAAAAAATGTAGCCCAGGATTCCCAGAATACAATGATGCTATGTTAAAATCTGAGAGAAGCTTGATGAGTTCTGCATTCAAAACAGAAATAAAATCTCAGATTGATAGGTCTTTGGGGGTTTTGTAAGTGCTGTAGTCTTTTACCCTATAACTGTCGCTTCCCTTTGGAAGTAGCTTTCATTACATGAACAACACCAAAGAGCCCACCAACTATTTGACCACAAAACTATTGACTACTTGGACTGTCAACACCACAAAGTAGCCCAAATAATAAATGAACTTTTTATTAAGTGTGGTAACATTAGCATTACAATGAGGGATTGTTTGAAAACAAGCTGTATTGCTGTTGCTCAAAAGCTAAAAGAAAGTGGTTCTCAGTTTCTTTATTTCTCCTGGAGGGTAACCACAGGGGTTATATTAAATCTTTTAAAATACGTTGACAGTTGAAAAAGTGCTGCTGCTGCTCTAATGACATTTTATGCTTTTTAATGACTATTGATGAAGTTGGGTGAGTCTTTCTTAGAAGTTGTTTACTTGTTCTAGTAAGTTTTAAGCCTTGTGGAGAGACATAGCTGTCTGTAAACTTGCACAAACTTAGACCTGATCCATTACTTATGTGTCATTTCCAGTGAAGACAGTGGGGGATCTACAGGAGAAACTTCTGTTTGACTGTGGTGTTATATACATGGGTGTGTGAAATGTGCACATCAAAACCTGAAACCTGTGAAACTCACCTGGTCTGGGCATCTCAATAGGAATTCAAAAGTGAAAACAGGTTTGCTAAAAGGGCCAAGGCTCAAAAACTATCTGGAGCAGCCTTGCACTGCTTCAGCACGCATGGTTTGGGAGCACATGAAACCCCACACTTGAATTGTAGCTATATGAAAATTGAAACCAAAGCAAATGTTGCACTACCCTGGGGCCTGATCCTGAACCTCTTACTTGAACAAGACTCCCCAGCTTCAAGAAGAGCTTTGCCCATAGGAGAATTGTAGGATGGGACCCCAAAATCTCATTTTCCCACCCCTGTAGTAGCACTGAGGAATGTGTGTGCACAAGTATATACGTTGGTGGAGTCAGAAACAGCAGGGGTTGGTCTTAGTAGTCCATGAGGTAATTATAGATAGTCTTCTGCTAAATTGTATCGATTTAGACTGCTCTAATGTATCTTGGGGTGGTTTATCCCTCCCTCTCTCCACCCTACCCCCCTCACAACTGCAGAATTAGGGGAGCTTAAAGCTACCTTCCTTCCCTCCTTCCCCCATCCTCTTCTCGGCTCTGCTGAGTGCAAAAGCAGTGAAGCAGAGGATCTGGCCACTACAGCTAACAGGACAATGAGGTGATGATAAAACTGCCAAGCCAGATTAGTGAATTTCTGAGCCTGATTCTCCATGGATTTATGCCTGGTCTAGTCACTTATACCCATGTAAAGTGAATGGTTCGATTCTAAGCTGACTTCGTCTTGCACAGATATACATGATGGTACAACAGGAAAGGCAATAGAAAATCAGGCATAATGTATGCAGGACTGTGGAATTTTTAAGGCACGTAAGGCACATACAATGCTAAATTCCACACGAACGTCAAATAAACATTTAGCAATAGCAAATGAGTCACAAACTCTATTTTAAATAGAAAAGGGGACATATTCCTGATTTCAAAAATAGAAATTAAGAGTTTAATCCTGCTCCCATTGAAATTAATTGCAAAACTGATCAGGCCCTCAAGATATTAAAGTGGCTTACTTTTAATTACATTTCCTTCTTGATGCAAAGCATGACAAGGAATGAAAGCAACTAATGATTCAGTCATTTCAGATCTCTATCTTTCCTGATGAAAAATGGAATGGGTCAATTGCTGACTGGATTCCCTTATGTTAAATGCTGTTATGTGAACATAAAGGGACTTGTTCCTAGAAGATCATGTCAGCTTTAAAGTGCATCACTCTTTTTTAGTCCTGATTGCATTCTCTCTACCCCCACTCCTTTCCTTCTTATTCCTGTATGTACTGCTATTATAATAGTGAGACATGAATCCAATCCAAAACATGAACAATCTCACACAGGCATCCTGAGTTAAGAGAAACGTCTTGACTGGTAATTGTTGCCTAATTTCATTACGTTTAAACCATAAGGGCTGATAAAAATAGTTAAATTTTCATAATATGCTTTTTTTTTTAAAGTGAGAATCATTCTACCAAAAATCAACAATTCTTACATGCAGTGTCTTCTGGCAAAGAGATTATTATTATTAGAGAATGGACTTGGAAGTACATTAAAGCTGAAAGGCGGTATTGTCACCTTTGAAGAATAAACAGCATCACATTTCACCTTTTTCTGTCAGAACAGTGCACAATAGTAGCCCCATTGTACTGTAGATGGGGCAATTTTCCTGTCAAACACAGCAAGCTAAGAAATCCCTTTTCACATCCCAAAGCTCTTCTGACCATCTGGAAAGCAAACTTAATAAAAAATAAACTTACTGTTTTCATTTTACAAGGAGAGCTTACCACTCAGTGCTTCAGATAATGCTGAATATATTACATATATATGTATAATTTTTTTATGTCATTGTTTACTTCAGAGACTCAGAAAGAGCTGTTAAAAAGCAAGGAATTCAAAACATATACTCTATTGAAAAACAAAAGAAAATTGCTCTAGGCTTGACATTTTGATGTGCAGAACTCAGAGCATATTCATAGGAAATCCATGAATATGGCTAATAGCTGAGGCACTGAGAGGAAATTATTAGATCAGGCCATTTAAATACAGTCACAGCACAGTCTTGTGAGGCTTGGGAGCTCCCATGACTACTTCTTCTCTTCTCTGAGGGACAGAGACTGTCACTGTTATTCACACTGAATAGCAATCTGGGGTAAGGAACTATTTATATAAGAGTAGCAGAATCTGGCCCGAAGCAAAGATATTGCAATATTCATTACTCTACAAAAATTTTGCTAAATTCACCAGGGCCTGAATGGTGGTAGAACCCCTTGTGGATGGGCACTTCACCAAAAGAATGGGTTGTAGTGGAATAAAGCAGCCCTAACTCCACTTATGGAAGGGTGGGGCAGCACCAAAAGTAGGCAGTGCTGGCCAAAAGGGGGTTGTGACCCTCATATTATATCTAATAGAGCTTGCATTACCATAGCATGTGAGTACCTCACAAACTTTTAATGTATTTATCCTCACAGCACCCCTGAGGTACTATTAATAGAAGTACTATTATTCCCCCTTTGCAGATGGGCAGCTGAGGCACAGAGAGACTAAGTGACAGGCTCCAGGACAACTGTGGCAAACCAGGGAATGGAACTCAGCTCTCCTGAGTCTCAGGCGAACATCCAAACTGCAGGCCCATTCCTCCTGTGCTTGCTAGCTCATCCAGTTGAGATCTGTAAAAAGTGGAAGCTCCTGTTCAGACTAAGGCACCCTACTCAGTGTTCTCAAATTAGGGACAGGTAGGCTATTTTCTGTGCTATTTAATGTGAAAAATAGTGTGGTCTGGTTTGTATAAGCCTGTTATGGCTCTGGCTAGAGCAGCACCACACACTCATAGCAAGCTTTGCTTCTGTCCAGACTGAGCCTGGGGTCAGAGTTTGCTAAATTTTGACAGCCTGGGAGGTTAGACTCAGTTGTGAGGAATACTGACACAAAGCTTAAACATCCTCTGCTCTTCCAGGTGGCCACGGCATCTCAGCACCAAAATAGTGACCTTAATGCCAATGCCAATTTACACTCACTGGGGATTTGGCCCATTGTGTTCAGCACCTATTACTGTACAATGTACAATACATTGCAATCATTCCTCTTTGTGTGGGCTTCTTTTCAGTAATACCTTCCCTGATATACTGGCTGCCACCCTAAAATCTCAGAATCATGGAAATTAGAAGTGGAAATGACCTATTAAGCGTAGAATTTAGCTCTACACTCTGTTTTTCCAGGATGGAATTAGGACTATTAGAGATGGAAAAGACATTCATTATACTTAACATTTACCATGTGTTTCTCCGGATATTACCAGTTTGGGGGGAATTCTGCCACCAGAAATAGGGTTACCATCATGTGGAATCTTTGGGCCAGTGGAAAAAATAGAGAGTGGGGTGAAGAATCCTGACAGACCTACTTCCCCACCTCCCATGAGGGAAAGAAGGGAAATATAAAAACAAAGAAAACAGATCCTTTGATCTATCCCTTGTGCATTTATCATTGCCTAGAAAAGAGGAGAGACTTACAGCCACTATGCAGCCCATTAACTGGCATTGAGGTCACCAGGTTGATCCCAGGGAGCAACTTAAAACCACCTTGGGGCTGCTCTAACTTATACTAGAGACACCCTGGTCACACTCACTTTCTCCATGCCAAACCCATTACACCAAAGTCCTGGTGGTAGAGCGGTGTAGGAATCACTAAGGTGACTCTAGGCTACCCAACGATTTCCCTGCGGGGGTGGGAAATTTTCAAGTGTCAAGACCTGCCAGCTTCAGGGCAGCCATGCACCAGGAGACCAGTGCAAAACTGCCCCAATGCAGGCAGGAGCTGCTCTATGTGATTCAAAGACAGGCCAAAGCCCAGCATCTGTATAAGGGAGAGGGATCTGAATATTAAGTGCCAAATAGTTACTAATATTAATTCAATAGAATTGATAGGCCCAGAGGGCACGTATATCTGGAGAGGTGACTGGGCTCACAGTTTCAGACAAAGAATAATAAAGCAAGTGCAACAGCTTTACAGACATTTCAGTGATTGAAGCAATAATAGAATAAATGGGGTCAGTCATAAAAACACAGATAGCTCCTGACTGACTGAGTGGCCTTTCCCACTTATTCTTCTTGTATTTCTTTATTATGGGCTAGATGACTTAGTCACACTTGCAAGTGGTTTGGACCCTGAGCAGTGTGGGCTGATAGATAAGTCTGTCATAATGGCTTAGCCTGAGGGTTGAATTCCTTCTAAATTTCATGAAATGTGTAATCTCACAAATTTCCATTCCAGCCCTGGAAACAGCATATGCAGAAAACATCAATTCAAAGCATATTTTGCAGCATTTGATTCTTTTCATTTAAGCACAGCAGTTGTCAAAACCTCTAGGAAATTCTCATACAAATACACGGAGGGGGAAAAATTACTACAGTAACACATGGAATCACCACCATAAATGCTAACAGCCAGCATGCAAGGAGGTCCGGTTTTGCAATTAAATGCAGAATTTTAAAACGTTTACATCCTATTATGAAAAAGTACCGCTCAGCATTTTAAACGAAGGAAGTTTTAGAAGTGAACTGTGCAAACATTTTGAAAGCAAGTGTTTTAATAGTCTGTTTACAATATATGGGCATCAGTAATTTGACCCCATGTGAATTTAAAATTCATAAGCATACCCACTACAGTACACACAAAACCAATAGAGTACAAAATGGCAGGTGATTTTTTATGCCCAAATGAAGATCCCTTAAAAAGGCCTGATTTTCAGATGGTGAGTCCTCAGCCTTTTCGCAAAATCTAGTCTCTTTAAAGGTGTCTCTAGATGGGCACCAAAAAATGGAGGGAACCAGAATCACTGATGTCTTTTGCAATTGTTGGCCAATCATCGCAATATGCACTGTAATAATTACATTTAAAAATACAAAGATTAAGGAGAGGAATACATGCGTTAATTCTGCCTAAGCCATAATCACACTTTTAAAAAAGAAAAGAAAAAAATAAAATAAACCCCATGTATTTGTGCCTGTAATTACTGCTAATACTAGCCTCTGTGTAAGAGTTAACCTCAGCATTGGGCTTTTCGGCACTACAGTAATACAAATAATTTTAAAAAAACAACAATTATGTGGACACGCATTTAGAAGCCATCACCTTATTTATTACTCAGTTATTGGACTGAATGAAAAGAAGAAAATGTTCTACAATAACATTTGCTTAGGAATGTTTATCTGCTTTCTTACCATTGAATGTTAAGAACACCCTGGCCTGAGGCTGGGAGGATCCTTTTACAGTGCTAGAGTAAATAAACATCCCAATCAACACGTGGACTGCTAGAAATGCCATATCTTCAGATGTGAAACTTAATATCCAAGAAATAAAACCTAAAAGAAAAAAAAAGAGAGCCCATTACTAATTTTGCATTATATAAATTGTGTGGACCAAAATCAACAGTACAGAACAGTAGGTGTCAGAGAGCTTTGCCAGATTGAAGCTATAATAAATGACACTTCTGCTTTTTCTTTTTAAATCTGAAAATGTTTTGTCTGGATATGTTCTGTGTAGGCACTAAAAGAACTGTAAGCATTTTACTTAGGACGCATAGAGATAAAGTTTTAGGTGAGTAAAGACTGCAGGATTAGACCCAGTTTATTTCAATAAGGACAATTCCACCTGCTGGAAAAATAATTATGCTAAATGTAAAGGCAGAGCAAAGCAAGGACAGGAGATAATGTTTCATGAATAAAAGCTGGTTGATATTTTTAGACCTCTTTCCTTACTGTACATCATGTTTAATCAATACCGTTTTTAAACTTCGGGCCTGCTCCAGAGAGCCCTTGACTTTTTGTTATTTCAAATAGTGTATTTTCTAGTATATAAGAAACAACAAAAAAGACAAAGTGAAATACTGGCCTCATTAAGTCAATGGCAAAACTACCATTGACTTCAACAGAGCCAGGGTTTCACCCTCACTCTTTACACCTAACATTCATCAACTGTTGCTCAGGATAATCCCATTCAGGGAGTTTAGTCCCCGATGTGTGTTTTATAATAGGAATACTTCATACTATATGATATATAAATACTCTGCTCAGTCCATTGCTTCACTCCCTTCACATAACCCTGGTGGGTGTATTTGCATATCTGAGAGAACTCACCTTTCTGAGTAGCTTTTCAAGGAAGAATACTACGAATGTTCTGCTTTTCTAATTCCACAGTGGCTCATATAGGGCCTGATCCAAAGTCTAGTGGAGTCAATGGGAGCCCATAAAATAAAACCTCATTCAAAGCTAAGCATTAAGACTTGGCACTTTTACAACACCTCCCATTTGTGTATCTCAAACCACTTTCCAAAGGCTAATGAATACAGCCTGAGAAACAGGCAAGTATAACTAGCCCCATTTTACAGATACAGAAATGGAGGCTTAGAGAGATTAAGGGACCTTCCTATGGTCACACACAACTAGGCTCTGATTCCCCATTGATTCAGTTGCACCCATTTTACATCAGTGTACCTCCTTTGATATCAATGGATTTACACCAGCATAAAACTGATGCAATGGAGTGGGGAATTAGCTCCCAAGTCTATTGACTCCATATATACTGATTCCTAACCCCATTCTTCTTATACCAACTTCTGGCTACCTTTTTAATAAGAACAACCCCTCTTCTTCATGCTATTCAGTGCCTTCTGAGACTGCTATCATAAAGAGGTTACACTGATTCAATGGGAGGCGAGGGCACTCAGCACCTTGCAGGATGTGGCCCTTAGCGTCTAAGAATTCCCACAGAGTAATAACATTAGGGACTGAAAGTTTTTGTTTACCCTGAGAACTAACATTATCTGGACTATGCTAATACAGAACTACTGTCTTCACCCTTAGAGGTGATCCTGCTAGAGTATAGTTGAGGTGCAGTGTGGAGTAGTTTGTATCTGTGTCCATTCAGTCCTTGCCCTCTCTGGTGAGACCAACATCTGTCCTAAAAGAACTGGCTCTAACTTCCAACTAGTTTCATATAGGGCAGTAAACAGCTGTCAGATAATGACAACTTCAGATCAGTCCCAATTTGGATTGGATTCACAGTTGACTCAGAGGTGAAAGGCTCAGTGTCTCATTACCACACCTCAGTCATCCAATATTCACTTACTGTAAATCTTTTTAAAAAGAGCTACAATCTGCACCAGAATTCCATACTAAACTGGGGTTGTGGGGGGAGAGGGAGAGTTTCTGCAACAGTCAGACTGTTTCAGCAGTGTTAACCCCTTGCAGCTGATCTGGAGCTGACTAACGCATCAAGATCAGGTATTGTGGTGTTTCTCTGCTAACTGACAAAAACCATTGATGCGGGCAATTTACCAAATACAGATCTGAAATACAAAAGGAAACAACCCATTTTGGAACATCCCCAGTTAATGTTTACAGGTTTGTTAACTAATACAATTATACTTGTGTCGCCTTTGCCAAAAATATTTTTTAAACAAGCTGCACCAATTCCAATATTAACACTGCTTTGTGGGTTTTAAATTCAATACCCTAACACTAGTCCACGGGATAGCCTTCTGCTTAACTTTCTTCAAACACAGAAATGCCATTAAATCCTGATAAGATTGCCTTGTCGGGCCAAAACAAATGGCCAATCATACCAAACATGTGATTTTAGCAGATGCAATGGGATTAGTATTCTACAGTAGTAGTACTGTGCCTTCTTTGCAATACAGATGGGAAGGAAAAGAGGGAAAACTAAAGGGTTCTGCTAAATCATATTGGGAGGAACTATCAAAAATTAAAAAACAAAAAACCCTTCATCCCTCTTTCCCTTCTCCTTCCACCTTCCTAGCCAAATCTAATTTCATCAGTTTTATGGGTGAAATATTGCTATACTTCAGTGCTTGAATTGCAAATTCCCACTGTTACACAAACGTGACAGGCAATATAAGATCCAAACAATAAACTGCACGCTCCCTGCCCTGTTGTTAGGTACGGATAATAAAGGCTTATTGCTGCCATAAAGGTATCTCAGGGCTTTGTTATTACAGCCTTCTCTGACACGTGAGTTAGAGAATGGAAATATGTTGAATTTTAGGAATCTTAGGGCCCCCTGACAATTGAACACAAACTCATTTCAGTTTAGAATCCCAGTTTGGGCTAAAATCCCACTTCTGTATTTATCTCTAGAAAGTCATAATAATAAGTAAAATCAACGTATTCTGAGCACATGATCTTTACCGGCAAGCAACTGCACTAACATCTTACAAGTGCTCCCCTTTAGCACAGACACACGAAATAGTTTCATTTCTCACTGTGCGTTCCTATTTTCACAGCGTGAATAACAAACTTGTTACAGTAAAGAGGGAAAGTTCCATTCACGTGGAGTTGTGTTTTGTTTTTTGTTTTTTTAAAGAAATGCTCCACTGCTTTAGAAAAAGTCGTGTATAACTTCACTGTAAAGCGCCGGGCAGGTGTCATATGCTCAAGGCTGAATTCCAGAATTACTTTCTGCACGTCAAATCACCCACTGCCAGAAAAATAAGGATTATGCAGTTGTGAAAAAAAATACCATTGTAATTAACTATGAGCTGTGGCAAAATTCAGCAATCACATTTCACATCTATGACAGCGCTGAAAGAGAACTTTTAATCATGCTTACCTAGCTACTGAAGGGATCAGTAATGCAATGCCATCAAATTTCTATCAGTTTATGGACTCCGCTCCTTTCACCAGAACACTTTAATTCCAAACCTGGCTCATTGCAGAAAACCTTTTCCTCCTGGTAGTTGCAAACGTACTCCCAGTTTCTTTGTAAAATAATCCTTATTGCTATCAGGCACCGGGAGCTCTTCTCCCCATTCCTGAATTAAGCACCTAAGAGTGAATGGAAAGTAGCTGAGCTCTGCCGGTGAAAGCTTTGGTTTCCAATTACAGTCACCACTCACTCTGGTCCTACTGCCCTCCCAGCAACCGCTTTACAGAGGCAGCTAACCCAAGGCTGGAATACATCATTAGCTGAGCAAGTAGGGGCAGATCTCATAAATATTGTAGAGGCCACACCCATAAGGAAGAGAGTGAGACACAGAAAGAAAGGCAGAGGCAGAGAGAAAAAGACAGCAACAGGGAAAGGCGCCGAAACGCAGAGAGGTGAAGTCAGGGAAAGAAATCCAGTCCTGGATTGTGCAACATAAAGATGCCAGCTCACAAAATCAGTTTGCTTCACAGGCTGTAGAGGAGTCAGTAGGGTGGGTCAAGAGGGTTTCGTACAGTACTTGGAAAGCAGGCAGACCCACTTTGGTCATAAATATGAAACTGCACCATGCTTTTTAAGTGGAAAAAATGATTAAATCCTTTTAAGGAAAATATTTCTTTCTCTGCAGGATTCCAGGGCTGATTCTCCAGAACACTCCTTATAAACGCATGCTAAAGAAATAGCCAAGTTTAGTTTCCACAGCATGCCAGTGATCCGAGATACCTTTGAATTAGAAAACAATCCCTGTTCTGTTTATGACGGCTATTGTTTCCTATTACTATCTCCTCTGCACCCTGAAGCAAGTATTGTCTGTGACCCCTCTACAAACCGACTTTCTCCTTTTCTTCCTCCTCCCCCCAACAATCCTTTAACTCCACCCTACCTGCCTCAAAGGAATTTATTCCGCACCACAACCTTATATAGAAAAGTTATTGTGAACGTTCAAATCCCGCAAACCGAAGTATTTCAAGCCAAGGAGAGGACTCCAAGTCAGTCACACGACATGCTTTGATGTTCATGTTAAAAATGCAATTCTATCAAGACGTATAAAGGCTAGGGGACTGGGTCTCAGCGCTGAGATTAACAGCATTTGCTGGAGAGGGATTACAACATATTAAAACCCAGCAGAGGTCGCTATACAGAGGGGGAAGAGGACAGGGAAGAAAAACTAAACATTTGATTAGGAGGGAAAAATTGGTGCAAAATCTGATTCTTGCAAGAGTGCCTTTCTCTTTAAAACTTTAAATGGGGTGAAAATGGAGTTTATCAGAGGGGCAGATGATAGCACTGATTAGACCCAGCTAGATGAGTATTATGAATATTAAAAATAAAGATTGTGTAGATAGCTCCAAATATTTTGACCAGAGTAAAATTTTCAAAAGCACCTAAGAACATAACATAAGAACATAAGAAAGGCCGTACCGGGTCAGACCAAAGGTCCATCTAGCCCAGTATCCTGTCTACTGACAGTGGCCAATGCCAGGTGCCCCAGAGGGAGTGAACCTAACAGGCAATGATCAAGTGATCTCTCTCCTGCCATCCATCTCCACCCTCTGACAGACAGAGGCTAGGGACACCATTCCTTACCCATCCTGGCTAATAGCCATTAATGGACGTAACCACCATGAATTTATCCAGTTCTCTTTTAAACTCTGTTATAGTCCTAGCCTTCACAACCTCCTCAGGTAAGGAGTTCCACAAGTTGACTGTGCGCTGTGTGAAGTGATACACGTGCCTAAATCCTGTTCAGCGAAAGTCTCCCCTTCAATGGGACTTACGTACTTTTGCAAACGTTACCCAAGGTGCTTTAAAAACACATATTAAGATTAAAGCGTTATCAGATTCTCAGATGAGGCTCTGGCACATAGTGTAGACATGCTCGGTGCAAGATTTCCCTGAACTCTTTTGGGAGTACCCTGTACAATCAACCTGACCTGCAGACCCAGACACTTCTGAGCTAAGGTTGCCATTCTTCCAAGTGAATCTGCTCTATGCCCAAGTCTGTGCAGTGCAGATTCCAGAAGGGAGCATTGGTACAGCAATACGTCAGGGGAGCACTTTAGTAATGCTGGCCTAAAACAGGAGGGGGGGAGGAATTCAGGAAACGTCACCTAGATTTTTGCCAAAAAAATAATTAAAAAATGATCATAATTTTAACCACACAAACAAAAACCCACCAAAAATGTGACCAACCAGGATCACCAATACACCAGCCTACCCCATTATACCTTTGGAAAAAGGGAACTGAGGAAAATTTTCAACTGTAAGTTGCTGTTAGCCTTAGATGGAATCATTTGCACATCTCAGTATTTTCACATGTGGGGACACAAAGGAACCATGTGGCTACCTGTGTTCTTTTTTCAAAAATGTTAGCACAGTTAGAGATCCAAATGTTAGATGTAGCACGCAGGAAAAGTACCTGGATTTCTGACACTCCCTTGAGGACTTTGGGTTCATAAAGCAACAAATGAAATATAAGAAGAGATATGAACACAGAACTTTAATCAGGGAGGTGTAATCTTGTTATGAAAGGGGAACTACGCTTATTTCAGAAATCAAAATGCAAATCTAAGTATGAGCAACCATGCTATTTTTATTTACTTGCTTTATTCATTGTGTGTGTGTGTATGAGAGAGAGAGAGAGAGAGAAGGAGTGAGCTGATTAACAGTTAATCGTTAACTTCACACCATATTTTAAAACTCCACACATCTGCAATGAATGAAATGGTTACAGTTTTATTTTAACTGTATTGGAATAAATAGCATGTGTTAGTGTCAAGCTCAGACAGTGGAATGGAAATTACTTTTCCAAACTATGAGGTGGGGTTGGAATAGTTACTGGAATGAATCAGGCCTCTGAGTGAAATGAAAGGTATGCAACACGCTTGCTTTCCTAGCTGAGGATTTTAAAGCCAAACACAGAGATACAAATGTCTGAACAGGGGCCCAATTCTGCAGATCAGTATTAATTATTTATATCGTGCACACTGCATGGTAGCTGCTTTAAAGCCCACTTGTGATCTCACATATACCACGTTTACCATGGTACAACACTGCGGACTTGAATGGAGTTACTCCAGGTTCATTATTAGCTATGTCAGAACAGAATCACATCTTGATCCTTACTTCGGATTATTCACAGTCCAAGGTTCTAATTCCTGCTAAGAGATCTGCCTGGGCAAACCCTCATGTCCACACCAAGCATGCTGAGAACCTGCTGACTTCATTGTGTCTCTGCTTAGGTCCAAGGTTTCACCCATGCAGAATCAAAGGGCAATTTAAGACATAACATACCAAATGACAGCAGCAAATAATAAGGGGATAGGTAGAAGGGGAGGGCAAGGGTAGAACATACAAGTTATATCCCTTTTCTTTACTCTGCCTTGTCTATGTAAGTTGTAAACTCTTTAGGGCAGGATTGCCACTTATTCTATGTTTGTACAGTGCCTAGAACAATGGGGCCCCACTCTTCATTATCATTTAGAATTTATTATGTTTGCAAAATGGAATAAAGGTGGTGAAAGGGTTAAAGGAGACCAGCAGAATGGGTGAAGGGCCATACCGTTTTAGGAGATGATCATGTGGAATAGAAGCAGAAAGGTGGTGATGGAGAAAAGGAGGACAGGGTAGTGGTGAGAAGCAGGTGGCTGAACACAAGTGGTGTAACTGGATTGGATCAGCAGGAAAGAAGCTATTAAGATCAAGAGGCGCAGCAATCAATTTCCGTTCTAACACAAACACTGACTCTCAAATCAGACTAGATCAAATGCCAGCTATGATAAAAGACACAATCATTAGCTGATAAAGACACAGTAAAATTACCATCAAGCACAATCCCTTGCTGGAAATAAAATGAAAAACAATTGCATATCCAGCCAGTGACCAGAGCCCAAGTGACAAGAGTGAGTGATGTCAGCTTCCCTCTCTATTACTGCTCACACATCAGTGGAGCACCAGAGCTCCTCACTGAAATACGGGGTCATCAGGTGGACAGTTCAGAACTGATCTCCCTTCGGTTCTCTCCTTTCTTCCCCAGCCAGGAGAGATTTGAAGTGTGTGAAATATATCTATTTGTGGTTGTGATAAAGCTGTGTCAACGGGCTTTTTTCCTAAAGGCAGCAAGATCCAGTGTCATTCGGCTTCTTATTCCCAAGAGTGCAGGAGACTATGAGGATACAGCCACTGCTGATGTATGTGGTGCCTCTGAACGTGATTTGGTTTGTGTTTTTTAACAGACCTAATAATTTAGCACTCCTTTGCTGGTGGTTAAATTAGGCGGTATAGAAAATGTGTGTTTTAGGAAGGATTTGAATAATGAGGACACACCAGGGATGGCTCCTGACTAAAGGAGGAACAAAGAAAGTATTCAGAATATGGTGACAGAGGAATACAAAAGATACAATATTTGTATTATGGAGGTATTTTGGGTGAGAAGGAAAATAGGGGCACAGAGCGTTGTGGTGACTTGCCTGAGGTCACATAACAGCTCAGTGGCAGAACTGGAAATAGATCCCAAATCTTCCAAGTGCCAGCATAGTGCCCTGTCTACTGGACCACACCACAGAAGGCTGAGCCACCCCAAAGGGAATATTATCACTCTGTATGAAGGGGATTTTTTGGTGTAACTATTCCAACATTATTTTGCAACTATCAATATTTATAGAACACTTTCAGCCACTTATGTTTAAAAGGTCTTGTGAATTGTTTTCAATTCATTTTTGGTTTGAAACACACTCCTAAACACCTGAATATAGAATGCTTTCCTCTACCTTAATATAACAAGCATGGTTGCCTCAGACCTCAGCCATACTCTCTGCCTTTCCCCACCTTGCTTCTCATTTTAATTGGGGAAGGAACCAAACCTGGCCACCTTTGGTTCCTTTCACTGTCTGTGTACCAGGTCTGAGG
The DNA here is from genome assembly GCF_028017835.1 of Emys orbicularis. Lineage (NCBI taxonomy): Eukaryota > Metazoa > Chordata > Testudines > Emydidae > Emys > Emys orbicularis. The sequence continues at coordinate 24,600,094 of NC_088683.1, read as the reverse complement.
TCTAGTGAGGATGCTTGTTTGATTACTGTCCAACCACGAGTGGTACAAGCTCCCTAAAAGTGGGGCGCCACCGGTGCCCGAGCTGTGGCCCCACCCACCTGAGGCCCCACCCCCATGCCGCCCCATCCCCCTGATCTCCCTCCCTTGCGCCACCCCTTCTCCCCAAGACCCAGCTCTCTGCTCACTCCTCTCCCTTCCCCCTGTCACTTCTCCTTACGGCATAGCCCTCCCACTTTTAAAAGTGATGGGGTCATGGCTCCCTGGTTACCTTTGTTCCAGTGCCCCTGTGCCCAGCACACACCAGGGTGGAGTTCTCATGCTGTTAAGTTTTCTGTAAGGAATTTAAGCAGCAGGAAGAATATAATTGCCAAAATCTGCTCACAGTTACATTTGTGCAACTCCAGATTAACTTCATTAAGGGCGTGATGCAAAGCTTTCAGTCTCTATGGCATTTGAGTTATTCTTTTTACATCAAAGAAACTGACGGAAGAATTTGCCTCAGTACTTGAAATCTGGAGGACATTCTTTGTTGCCTGCAGATTATCATAATGTGTCCATTTACATTCCTTAAGAAGGATCTTGTAATGTTTGGTATGTATCAAGGTTTGTCTTTGGAATAAAAGCATTATTCAAATTGTATTTTATGGATGTTGCAGCTTCAGTATTGATCTCTTCATTGCTGTATTGTTCTGAACCCACTGTGTTCTTCCAAGGCACCAGACAAGACAAACTTCAAATGCTGTATGTATCATACATTAATGTGATTGCTCTTTCTCTCTCCTTATACATATTTATAAAATGTCTTTGAATGCTGATGTGTGAGAGGGACAGTTATTTCTTTTATTCTACCAGGCCCTCAATACAATAGATATTTTGAAAGATAGTTCAAAAACATTTTTGCAGGATAGCAAATTATTGAATTCTAATTGAGCAAACTAGTCCCATGGGCTCCATTGGTACTTCTTGCATGAGTAAAGTGAGCATGCTTTGATCATGTACAATGCAAGCCTTTGGGGCTAGATCCAGTGTCCACTGAAGTTAATGGGAGTATCTCCAGTCACTTCAACGGGCATTGTTTTGGGCCCTAGGACAACAGAAGGGGTATAGGCTAATATTTAAAATGAACTAGGAATGGCAGTAGCCCATATACTACAAGCTATATCCAGGCAAAACTTCCATTTGCCTCAAGGGTTGTTTTATTAACTGAATGAGGGCTCAATAAGGTCCAAAGGGTCTGACATAAAACATTCATTTATCCATTGTTGTGTAGTAAAATGACATCTCTTGCCTAATCCTGCATTTCTTGCCTGCTCAAATTTAACATTGACTTCAGTAGATTTGGTGCATAAGGAATCTAGCATTGGATCCATGGTATCATTATGAATTAAGCTTCAGAGTTCTCTAATACAATGAGAAATTTCTGCCGCTTTAAATTAGTCCTTGGCTTCCTGTTCAAAGAACCTCAATTGAGTGAATCTACTTTTAATCCCCGCCCCCCCCACACACACAATATAAACACTTCATTAAATATTTGTCTTTTTCCCCATCTCTCTCCCTCTCCCCAGAACAGCTGTTAACTGAACATTGATATGTATTTATTAACAGCAGGTTGATTTATGCCAAAAAGAAAGACAAAAAATAATCTATATTTTGGATGGCAGCCAGTGTACAATATCCTTTCCTTGGTTACACCTTCATCAGTGAGAATCAGTTATTCAGTGTCAGTAGGAAGAAAAGCAAAGACAGGACAGATAAGAAATTTTTCTTAAGACCTTTTTCCTGTAATATCAACATTTCTAAAAGATTAGAATTTGTTTGTGGAAAACCAAAGCTATTGCAACATACCGTAGAGGAGTTCTACTGAAATTAGATATAAATGTATTTTACGTTAGGATTTCAGCACATTTTTTTTTATTTACTCTTCATAGTTTATTTACATTCTGAACCTCTCCAGAATCAGTAGTTTGTTTTTAGGAATCATTAAAGTATTTATATAAACCTTCCCATTTCCTCTGCAAAAACAAAACTTGCTCAGTTGGCCCAGAATGCTGATCAAGAAGTTATAGAAAGAGTTTTCCATCCTATCTATACAAGTAGTAGTTACAATACTTGGGTTTTCTTCACAAATTTCAAATAAGTGGAAAAAAGAAGGGATTTGTGCATGTTATCACTTATTACTGTTATGCAATGCACAGCATATTTGACTTTTTCTTCTTTATTTATTTTTTTTCCTGTAAAGTTTATTTAGTTTACTGGAATGTGAAATCAGAATTTGAATGACCTCAGACCAGCTGAATTTTGGGGATACCTAAGTTTTGCCATAAGAGGGCATTATTTATGCACTTTGAATAGAACATTCATCTTGCCCTATTCTGGTACATTTTAAAGGATGACAGTGCCTAACACTCATTGGTCACTGGAGGGAAAATGTTGATGTCTTTGTAGATTGAATATCAATCCTGCCCTTTGCACCCATTAACATGTTGGGAATCTGGCATGATTAAGTAGGACAGACATAGATCCTTTACCTTTGAATTTGCATCCTAGATATATTGAAAACACATGGGAAACCCAGGGAAGAGGCAAGGTATTCCTGCTGCAGCTGAGGGCTTGTCTACACTTACAACACTGTACTGGTGCAGCTGCACTGCTATGGGGTTAGTGAAGATGCTACCTCTGGTGACCGTAGCGTTTCTCCTGTCAGAGTAGGTACTCCACCTCCCTGAGAGGTGGTAGCTATGTTGACAGGAGAAGCCCTCCAATCAAGGGATTTTCCATACCCCGGAGCAACGTAGGTATACTGACAGTCCGTTAGTCTTTAAGGCGTCACCGGACTCCTCGTTGTTTTTATACTGACATAAGTTGGTAGTGTAGACCAAGCCTTAGAAATCGCCATTGGAAAAGTCAAAATTCAAAACATCAAGTTTTACCTATGACCCCTGTCAAGGCTCCTTCCCCACTCTGAACTTTAGGGTACAGATGTGGGGGCCTGCATGAAAACTTCTAAGCTTAACTACCAGCTTAGATCTGGTCCGCTGCCACCACTCCCAATGTGCTAATTCCCTTCCCTGGGTAGCCTTGAGAGACTCTTCACCAATTCCCTGGTGAATACAGAACCAAACCCCTTGGATCTTAAAACAAGGAGAAATTAACCATCCCCCCTCCTTTCTCCCACCAACTCCTGGTGGATCAAGATCCAACCCCCTTGGATCTAAAAACAAGGAAAATCAATCAGGTTCTTAAAAAGAAGGCTTTTAATTAAAGAAAAAGGTAAAAATCATCTCTGTAATATCAGGATGGAAAATAACTTTACAGGGTAATCAAACTTAAAGAGCCCAGAGGACCACCCCTCTAGCCTTAGGTTCAAAGTTACAGCAAACAGAGGTAAACACCCTAGTAAAAGGTACATTTACAAGTTGAGAAAACAAAGATAAAACTAACACGCCTTGCCTGGCTGTTTACTTACAAGTATGAAATATGAGAGACTTGTTCAGAAAGATTTGGAGAGCATGGATTGATGTCTGGTCCCTCTCAGTCCCAAGAGCGAACTACCACCAAAACAAAGAGCACAAACAAAAACCTTCCCCCCACCAAGATTTGAAAGTATCTTGTCCCCTTATTGGTCTTTTGGGTCAGGTGTCAGCCAGGTTACCTGAGCTTCTTAACCCTTTACAGGTAAAAGGATTTTGGAGTCTCTGGCCAGGAGGGATTTTATAGTATTGTACACAGGAGGGCTGTTGCCCTTCCCTTTATAGTTATGACAACCCCTTTTCAGGAAGGGTGCTTAAGCAGACACTTAACATTAAGCACTTGTTTCAGACCCATTGAAAGCCCGTGCTCAAGTATTGTCTTTAATTGGGGTCAATATTTGCTACTTAGATACAAATGTTCAGTTCAGGCTAGAAAAGCTGTAATGTACAATATAAGGTTTCAGACCAGGAGTAAAAGTTGTTGTTTAGCCTTTACTAACTTCCTAAAACATCTATTTAGCAGATAGAGGTAAAGAAAGAAAAAAAAAGTTTATAATCCCCCTCACACACATTTCTCCAAATAGAGTTTACAATATAATTCCACAGGCCATGAAGTTTACAGTTTGAACAGAACTGTCCAAGTATTTCAATTTCAAATTAAATCAACTATGTTGTCTATTTAAAAACCACCTAGTGCACAACTGCAGTAAATTACAAATATGGAGGTGTAAAGACATCCATATTTTCATAACAGTAGCCAGTTACACTCTGATGATGTTCTAGAAGGCACTGAGTGACCTTTATGCCAGGTGGAACTCCAATGCAGCCAGTATGTTAAACCATGGAGAAATTTGACTCATTGTGTCAGCTGTTATGGGCTTAACCCCAAACCCACTGAAGGCAGTGGAAATACTCCTGTTAAATTCAGTCGGCCAAAGCCCTGAATCGGGCCCTGTAGGCTCAAAGGTTAAAGCTTCCTCCTTTTAAAACAAGAAAACTCACTACAGAGATTAACATGCTGTGTACGAACATCCTTGAAAGAACTGTTGTGGTTTTGGCATCAATCATGCACTCTACTGTGCGCAGGCACAAAGGTGAATCATGCACTCAGTTGCAGGATTGAGGCTACAGACCATAAACTGCCTGAAGCAGTGATTGTCCTTATTTTAGCCTTCTGTAGTACAGGTGCTGAACAACAAATAGAGATGACTTAGCAATAATAATGAGTTAATATTAGGAAGGATCATCTTGCTTAAAAAAAATCTGTTTTCAGGTAATGCTAAGGTCCAAATCAAACCAACACCAGAAAGAAATTTCAATTTCAATTACGGCACAAACACTTGCCTGAGCAAAGCAAAACGTGTTGTCAAGTGTTGCAAATAACATCAAACATACTGTGTGCTCTGCAATATCCTGGCACAGTGGGATAAATTAAGGGTGTATTTAAATCTTACGTTTATTACACCATATCTAGCTTTGTATTTCATTGTCCTCTTTTCTAAAATTCTCTCATTTACAATGCGATTTCCCCTTCTCATTCACTTTCGCAAAGAAGCATGTGGCTGAACAATCTGACTTTTGACAAGCAGAATACAAGTTACTCTAAGATAGGTTTGGATTTTGACCAGCCTGTCAGGTCTGTTTCCCCAAGGACAATTCACACTGTGAAATCCGGACTGGTATATAACTGGGAAACACAAAAGTCCATCATTCATTAATGCTGCGCAGGATGGAATTTGGTTACTTTGGTCTAAAACAGATCTAATTTTATGAGGGTTCCACTATCAGAATTATCTACGAAGAAATTTTGTCAGGAAAACATTTAGTATCCTCAACAAGATATTTAAATTTCAGTGTATTTCACTTCTTCATTTTATGCTTGTTTTATTGAGAGTTGAAGGGCCCGATCTTCAGCTGATGAAAAAGAGTGCAGTTCTATTTACATCAATGGAGCTACATTGATTTAAACCAGCTGATGATCTGGCTTGAAGGATACTATTAGATCATCAAGTACATACCTATGCAAGAACTGGATACAGACCCCAGGAGTGGACATATCAGTTGATACCATCACTGTCTGTGAAAAATAAAAAATATTTTTCTTATCTATGGAATCCTGCATTATGACTTCATAGCTTTTCCACAGTCATTCTGGTGTAGGATGAATGCCAGGATTTCTGTGCACTATATCAGGTAACAAGATCTGAAACGACAAGCTAATTACGGGCCCAGGACCAACGTGCAAACAGTCATCAGCAACAGATTTGGTATGCTTATTTATGCCAGATTAGGATCATAGGACTCAATCCTAGTAGTGATAGACTCAAAGAGCTCAACCTATTTAATTTAACAAAGATAAAGTTAAAGGGTGAGTTCTCTCAAGCAGTATTGGGCCAAGTTCCAGAATGTCATAGGCTTATTTTGTCTATAGTGTTATACAAATCTATTTGGTCTCTGTCAGTGTCTCAGAGATGCAGCATACGGTATTTGTAGGAGGCATATCTTCAGAGCAAGAAGAGACCTGAGTCTGGAAAACCTGGTTACAACAGAATCTATGTGTTTACTGCAAAAAAGAGTCTCCACTACTATTCATCCAAATAACATCATGGAATAATCAAGGTTTTTCGCATCCCCTTTTGGCTGCTTCCTGCAAACATTCAGAAGAACAATTCTTATACTTTTAAAGCAAAAGTCTCGTGAACATTTGTGACACTATGTGTTTCTGACAGAAGTGTTTGCTCAACCATCCTGAAGCAGCCCGTTACTTACTGGGCCTCTTCGACTCTTTACAAGAGCTACAGTCAGCCAATCAAAGAGCAGAAACAATACCATTTGACTTAGATAACCAATCACAGAGCACAAGTAGTGAATTATGAATGGTGAATACTAAAAGCAAGAGTCTTAGCAAATGATTGGCAAGCAATCTATAGGCTAAAATGTTTTTACATAAAAAATGAATAGCTCTGAATAATGAGGAAATTCATAAAAATCAATGTCTATTCACAAACGATCCATGGACAGATAATTTATTGAATACATTTTTCATTCTGAATAGCTTGCCTGCTTCAATTTCCAGCTTGTGAAGAATGTTGATTTCCCTGGTGTGGTATCAAAATACACATTAGTTCTTGCACCATTTGCACCCATTTGAAGTTTAGATATGCTAATTCGCTTCTTTAACTGTTACACAAATGATGCTGACAGCAAATCTACTAAAGTTATCACTTCCTGTAGTGATGCCTGTGCAAAGTGGATGCAAAACGTGGCCAAATCAGATTTTAACACTCCCTTTGCACAGGTGTAATAAGTACATGTGGTGCATGGCTGTAAAGAGTAAGGCCCATTGTGTCAGTGTTTCTAATTAAAATATCATTCACACCGATTCTTCAGTTTCCTTGTCTCAGGAAAATAAACTTCCAGCACACATTTTCATCAATGCATCTTTTGTGGTGGTAGTGATTTTTGGTTACACAAGCACAGAGAATATGTCTGCAGAGCAATTTCCATCTACATGTTATACACGCAGCCCCATAGAGATACCCCTCCATGTTTATTCCACCCAGAAGGATTTTTTTCATGGGATGATACTAGGAAAATTCCAAGGTGAAAACTTAAGAGTTTTCCTCCCAATCTCTGTCAACTCCTGTGAGCCGGGAGGGTGATCTGGCTTAACATCAGTACCAGATAGATTGCAAATCCATGCTAGCAGTCCCTTGCTCTAGAGGAATTCAGTACCGTAACTCTAAGCTAGCCCACATCTACTTATTACCACAGCCTCTGAAAAGGTCAGAGAAATAAAAGAAACTTTGTATAGCGTTATAGATTTTTAAATGCAACCAGATAAACATGATGATTAATGAAACATCCTTCCCTTTTAACCATTAGTGTCAAAATAAATTCAAAGCCTTTATTATTGAATGCTCGCAGACAATCCTATCTACTCAAATGGAACCTTTTTAATAATATTGCTGCATAAATCACCTCTATTTAAAATCCAAAATTTATTTTATCAATCTCTCTCTCAGTATGAGACAACCTGGTCTTCTGGGCTAACAGAACATGGTGTGCTAGTTGTGGAACACCCTGCTCAGCAATGTACAATTTACAGAATTTGCTTATCTGTCTAATCTAAGTTCTTAGCTATTTCTAGACCATTGCTCACCCTAGTACCTAAGTTTAGGTGCACATGCTATTATTGTGCAATTTTAATTTAGGATTGCGATTCATGGGGAAAAAAATATGTGCCAGACTATTCTATCACTGCCTGTTGAGAAATCTCACCGCTACTGCTTAAAGGAAGTAAGCTAAAGAATGTGGGCCAGATCCTTAGCGGGTGGAAATGGGCACAGCTTCTACAGTTTCAGTGGACCTATGTGCATTTACACATAGTAAATTCAGATCTCAGCATTACAAAATGCTCAGGTTTCAGGTGAGTTTTTTGTTAAAACAAGTCAGCTGGCCCACAGGCATGGCGCTGGCAGCATCATACTGCTCTGCTGTTGCACAAGAGACATGGGTTTGGAAGTGAATTTGGCATTCTCAAGCCTTTGCAAAATATAAACATGCATATATCCTGACTGTATGAAGAATGCGACAATGATGACTGGCAGAGGTGGTAATACTGGTAGCCCTTAAAAATGGGCCAGTTTTACCAAAAGCAGGTGTCTTCAGTACCTACAACGTTCCCTTGAATTTCTCTATACTCGCCATAGGAAATACTTCATATACTTCTAATACTGAGGTTATCTGCAGATGCCTATATAAGGCCAAATTATTAGCTCTTAATTATGCTGTGGAACACATAACAGATTCATTTAAATCAACGGAACTACTCATGTAAGTAAGTGCTCATCAGCACAGAAAGGGTTACAGAATCAAGACTATAGTTACCTAAGGTAATTGGCAGGATTTTAAAGCCCATCAAAGGATAGTAATTAGGTAAATGGGAAATAATTGTCCTGAAGATATATTGTTTCATCAAGAGAATATACCATATATTAGAACTTGGATTATTTTTTTAATTGATGTACGTAAGCAGATATTTTTGGATAAACAGACAATGTATGATGTAGCTGACTATAATCTGACCAAACAAATATTTATGGGCATAAACCAAGATCCACAATATTCATTGTATTATCTTTTATGTCTCAGTCGATTAGCATGTTACCTTTGGTTGAGGTTAATATGAGTGACTAGTTCTTTTGCCTTTGTACTCTGTTGCTCATGTTTTTTTCCCTCAGCAATGTATTTTATACACAGTAGGCACAATCATGAAGTCTGTATTCACTCTTTAGATAAAGTGTGGACTTTCATTGGAGTCTTACCTGATTATGGCGTGAGTATGGGCTTAGGTCTGAACTCAACCTCTGAATGACCAACCTTAATGATTCAGAGATAAAATAATACAACAGAAAAATGATCTGGGCATTTGAAAATGTTGTGATCCATCATATGAGCAATCTATTAGTGAAGATAACAGGGTGGAGTGAAGATAACAGGGTGGCATGATTCTTACCACACTCAAACACACAATCTCCACTGTGAACTCATGAAGTTCAGCATGTGATATTGAATATGTCTACTATTGCTACCTTAAAAATATCTGGGGCTGTGGTGAAGTTGTGTGATCCAGTGTGATTCTGGGAGTTTGGATGAATGCACCCTGGGATTAAAGGAGCATTAAAAGGAGGGAACGTGAAATCCAGATTTATGCTTCTCATGTCCAGTTTATAATGAAATACAATCAAAATTCAGTTTTGGGTCAATGTATTGTAATGTGAAAATTGCAATTCTGTCTGTAATGAAATTCTAATTTACAGTGAAGAAACAGAAATTAATTCAGGTAAAGCCTGTGGCCTGTGTAACGCAGGAGGTCAGACTGGATAATGGTCCCTTCTGAAGAAAAAAATAATCAGTAAATAATCTGGCAACAGTTTTTTTCCCAACATAATTTGTCCCCTTCTACCCCTACTTCTCTGCATGGGGTTTGCTGAAGTGGTATCAAATTAAAATAGATTGGCTAGTGTAGTGAGGCCAAGTAGCCTCCCTCTGAGCGGGAGAGCAAGGGACCATTACACACCCCTTGGAGGGCAGAGCCTAGATCGCCCCGCCCCCCTCGCCAGAAGTACTGGGGCGTGGCTGGAAGTATAAAAGGTCGGCCCTGCAGCACAGTTGGGGGAGAGGCTTTGGAGAAGAGGGATGCTCTGCTGCGTCTCCGAGAGGAGCCTACACCTGGCTGTTCCCGATTCCCAGATGCCGACGAGGACTGGCCCGGACTGCCTGCTGCCGTATACCCTGAGGAGCCGGAAGAGGCCTGGAGGCTGCAGGTACCAAACCTCGGGGAGGCAGGAAGCAGCCCAGGAGCAGCCACGGAGCAGCCGGCTGCAGAGCCAGGGCCCTGGGCTGGGATGTGGTGGAGTAGAGTGGGCCCGCGTCCCCCTGCACCCCACCCTGGGGTAGCTGACGCCTACACTGTTCAGCGAAGCTCTAGCTCTGAAGAGGAGCTTCACTTACCAGTCCTGAAAGACGGTTTGTTTACTGGCTGCCTGAGCCCTGCCCAGGCTAACGCCAGCCATGAGACTGTTGCTTGCTGGCAACCTGAGCCTCTCCAAGACCAGGATCCAGTTCACCTGAAAGACTGTTTGTTTGCTGGCTGAAGCCAGGCCTGAGACGGTTTTGCTTGCGGGCCGCCTGAGCCTTCTCAAGCCCAGGCCCAGCTCATCTAGAGACTGTTTTGTTTGTTGGTTGCCTGAGCTCCGCCCAGGCCAAAGCCAGCCCGGATAGACTCTGTTTAAGGGCTGACTGCTTGAGCCACCCAAACCCAAGCTAAAGCCTGACAGGGACTATTAATCGCCCAGCCCTATTGTGGGCTCTTGGTTGTCTTGCAGACTCAGGTCCTAGCCAGACAGGGCCAGCCTGAGTGGCCTCCCTCCGAGCGGGAGAGTGAGAGACAATTACAGCTAGATTCACTAAAAAAGGATGAGGATACCAGACAACCAGACCTGCATGCTTTTTTCTCCCCCTATTTCTTCTGATAATAGGGGATCCACTCCAGACTGAGTTACTGAGTTTTGAGACAGCTCTGAATGCTCAACCGAGACATGCTATGAATAAATGTTCTAACATGGGGCCAGGAGTCTGCATGTGTGTAAATGAATAATTGTTTTGTCTCTTTGACTAGGTTGAAGAAACCTGTAGCTCCAAATGCTTGCAGCCAGTACCCCAGACAACAGCAGTCCTCTCCTTTAAGGCTCTGCTCAAACTTTGGATTGCAATCCACCATTAACCATCCAACCTTGCTCTCCCTCTCCTGCCATTTCTCATATTCCTTTAATGGAAGTCACACTACAATTTAAAGAGTGTAAACATTGGGACTAACCAGAAGTGCGCCAAATGCACTATTTTACCACTTTACTTTTAGATTGTACCTCTTTCCTTTTCATCTATATTGTGGCCATATATATTGTATGCTCCTAGGAGTAGGGAACATGCCTTTTCGCTCACGTCTTAAGCCGTATGCACATCAAGGGCACTTGTTTAAATAAACCTGTCTTGCTATAGCTTATTATGAAACCAGTGACTTACCAAAGTTTAAAGTGCTTCACTCCAATCTCTCTCTTCCCTGGGTTCCTTTGAAACCAAAGTGAACAGATGGGATCTGATAATGAGTCAAAACATTCCATACACAGAGCATGGGAACGGCGAGCCTCTGCCAAGGGCTGTGTACATGGAGCTTTGTAGGAGTAGGACAAACAGGTGCTGAAGGAGATGGAGACCAAACAGTGAGAGGGGACATAGCAAACATGAACCCATGCTGTGTTTTATGTTACAAGAAATGGAAAGCAAACATGTATCCACTCTGTGTTTTACGTTATGAGAACAAACTCAGAAAGAACAAAAGTAAGGTCTCTCTGAGAGACCAGACCATGAGTGCATCCCCTCTGTAGGGCACTTGCATCTCAACACAAAAATGGCAGCACAAGAAATATAATGGTCCCTGAACCACATTAACCCAGGATCATGTCTTCTGCATTTGAACACTCCGAACTCACATCCAGTGGTGTCTTCTAGGCCTCATGCCCTAACGTTTGCCATGATGTGCAAACCTAATGTGCTATACAGGTTTAAGCTCCAGCAGGAAGATTAAGGTTGCCACCCATTCTGCAGGACACTACACAGTGCCAGAAGTCCTGTTCTTTCTCAGACTCTCTCTCAGACAGAGACAGGAATCAGTTGCATTTACAAAGACAGAGAGTACAGCCAGGGTAGATTACAGCAGCAGCAGTCCAGCGTTCACTTTAAATGTTGCTTCTACTGTTCATTAAATAAGTTATTCTAAAGCCTGCCTCATCCTCACTGAAATACTACACCTAAATCCAACTTTGAAAACCAATAGAACCGCTGAAGTGCATCCCTACATGGGATAAAATGTATTGGTTTAAAAGTTTGCCAGTATACAGCTATGGTTCTTTAAACATCAGTTTAATGGGGACTGTTATAGGATACAGTGTGACTTGCTACATCCACTAATCTGTAGGCTACAGAGAGTGTTGCTGAATTCCCTGTTTGCCTGGCATTTGGCTCAAAAGAGGAGGTGTAAATGCCAGCCTAATGTTTTATGTTGCAATATGTCTGACCTGAAAATTGTCTCCTTTTTCCAGAGCAAAATATAAAGTTTGTAAGAGGATCCCTTTTATTGCCCTTCACTGCGTAGCCTTAAGAGGGTTGTTTCCGTGTGCAACTGTAGCCTAATGCACCCGGGGATATGGAATCGTACAGCCAAAGTGCAGGAGCTCTGCAAATGAGGAATAATACGTTTGTTTTCTTCAACAAGCTGAATTGGTAATTAAATACATTTCCCTCCAAGTTATTACACATGCCCCAGCATGATGCTGATAGCTATTGTGCTGTAAAAAGTGCTATCTTTTGGAGGAGAAATAAAACTGTCTATTTGTTGTAAGCACTCAGTAGCATATTTAGGGCCAGATTTGAAGAGTGAAGAGCATTCTTGCAACTCCTATTGACTTGGGATGTAGAGGCTCTGCATTGTCACAGTAAGACCATTAGCCAGAACAGGGGTGTTAACCCTATTGTTTCCACCAAATGTATTCTTCCTGCAGGTGCCTAAAATTCCCACTCTGGTTTCAAGTGGCTACCTTAGTCTTTGCTTCCACGTCTCAAAATGTGGTATAGTGCTTATTGGGGCAGAATGACTCACGTGTTCCACCCCAGATGTAGATGTATTGCAGTGAGAACTGAGTAGTATTTGTAATACTACAGCACTGAGATGTGCTATATAACTACAACATAGTAGTGCTAGTTTAGTGTAAGTGACCCAGTTATAAAGTAATGATACTAATACTTGTAACATATGATATTTTGAGAACAAAGGCCACTAAATGCACAAAGGCATAATGTCTATAGCTGTGATACAGGTTATCACATATAAGTGCTTCTCTGCACACAGTTATTTTAAGTATGTATGTAGACACACACATGGAAAAAACAATCTATAGATGGAGTGGAAGGCAGAAAATGAAGTACTGTGGGAATTTTTGTAAGACAATCTGAGACACACAATTCATAAATAACTTGAGAAAAGAACATGGAAGCAAGTATTAAAATACGCAGTGGGCATGAAACTGGAATGTCTAGTCAGCACCAAAAGAATGATTGGATTCAAAGTGATTTGATCCAGGCCACTTACATGAGGTTAGAGAGACGAGGCGGGTGAGGTAATATCTTTTATTGGACCAACTTCTGTTGGTGAAATAGACAAACTTTTAAGTTTGCACAGAGCTCTTCTTCAGGTTATACACATTTAGCAATGTTAAATATATAAAGTAAGAAGGATCGAGGGCTCAATTTTCAAAGGTTCTCAGAAACTTCAGATACAGATAAGCACCTACTGAGGTTTTCAAAATACCAAGTAGGTTGGGGGTATATATATATATATATATATATATATATATACCCCCAACCTACTTGGTATTATATATATATATATATATATATATATATATATATATATATATATATACATTATATATATATTAACTCTTCCCTCTAAGTTAGTTATTTGCTTAGACACTTTTGAAAATCCCACTGTGTGCTTCTCTACAACTATCGGTACCTAAATACCTTGGAAAATCAGGCCTTGAATTAATAGTTACAACTATCACCACAGTGCTAGGCTCCACCCAGGAAAATGAAAAGGTAGTTGGATGTGTTTCTTGAGGAACAGACTATCACAGATTATAATAATGACACTATCTGGCTAATAATTCCACACCTACCTGTACTACTGAATACAACTGTGCATGTTGTATCATAGGAAGAGGCAATATACAAGACGGGTATTTCGAAGCAGCAAACAATCTTTATTGTCTGACAGCTCTGATTAGTGTTTATTGTCTTGCAGTGGTCATCATGTCAGAGTCCAAAGTAGCAACAGACACTGTTGCTGTGATTACGTTTGTTAACGAAGTTAACACCCTCTCAGTACAAACTATTACTATGAAGTTTCAGCAAAGGCATCATTGTTCCTCCCCATACATGCTGTCTCCAGTATACCACTGCATTCACTGGGTACAGGATCCGATTTCAGCGTGCTGTGCTCCCTAGCTCACCCTTCAAAATTCCCAGCCCAAACAAAAAGGAATAGCATTTAGACATTACGTGCATTGTAAGTTCAATGTCTCAGGCCATATGTCAAGGCTGCTTCCCCACTCTGAACTTTAGGGTACAATGTGGGGGCCTGCATGAAAACTTCTAAGCTTAACTACCAGCTTAGATCTGGTCCGCTGCCACCATTCCCAAAGCTAATTCCCTTCCCTGGGAAGCCTTGAGAAACTTTTCACCAATTCCCTGGTGAATACAGATCCAAACCCCTTGGATCTTAAAACAAGGAGAAATTAACCACCCCCCCTCCTTCCTCCCACCAACTCCTGGTGGATCAAGATCCAACCCCCTTGGATCTAAAATCAAGGAAAAATCAATCAGGTTCTTAAAAAGAAGACTTTTAATTAAAGAAAAAGGTAAAAATCATCTCTGTAAAATCAGGATGGAAAATAACTTTACAGGGTAATCAAACTTAAAGAGCTCAGAGGACCCCCCTCTAGCCTTAGGTTCAAAGTACAGCAAACAGAGATAAACACTCTAGTAAAAGGTACATTTACAAGTTGAGAAAACAAAGATAAACTAACACGCCTTGCCTGTCTGTTTACTTACAAGTTTGAAATATGAGAGACTTGTTCAGAAAGATGTGGAGAACCTGGATTGATGTCTGGTCCCTCTCAGTCCCAAGAGCGAACCACCCCCAAAACAAAGAACACAAACAAAAGCCTCCCCCCCCCCCCAAGATTTGAAAGTATCTTGTCCCCTTATTGGTCCTTTGGGTCAGGTGTCAGCCAGGTTACCTGAGCTTCTTAACCCTTTACAGGTAAAAGGATTTTGGAGTCTCTGGCCAGGAGGGATTTTATAGTACTGTACACAGGAGAGCTGTTACCCTTCCCTTTATAGTTATGACACCATAAAATTAGGCTTCCTCTTTATGTGGACTTTGAACAACTGGCCTGACCCAAGATGTAACAAATGTTTGCAGAGGAAAAGAAAGAAGCAATTTCCTTTCAGCATCAGCAGAGGCAATAACAACAGATGTCAGATTAAGTAGGTTAGCAGGGTCATGGAACCATTTATATTCTGTTTGTCATTTGGAGTTTTTGATGTACAAAAGATTTTAAACGTCACTATTTTTATATCAGAGAGAGAGAGAGAGGATTATGAGGAGATGGATCCTGTTGATAAAGAAGGTTCCTAAATCTCACTCCTATGTTGGAAACAGAGAAGTCAACTATATATAAAGCGCTGGCAAATGCACAAAGTAAACAAACTTCATTAAAAAAAAAAAAACTTCAGTCAGAGTGATCACAGATGTTTTTTGTAATCATAATAGAAATAACATTTTCAGACAGAAATGTGATTTTCAAACAGAAGGTAGTCCTTCAAAATTTCATTTTTCTCTGACATCGTGAGAGATCATCAGTGACTCCAGATCAGATTTGCCCAAGTTAAAACTAAAATGCTGTTTCCTCTCACTGCCAGTCCTGCACACTTACTCTAGGATCTCAATTGTCACTCTGTGCTCTTTCCTGCCTGTGCATCATAAACAATAAAGAATCTGTGGGCAGAATTCTGCCCTCAATTACAGCTGTGTAATCCTGTTGCCCTCAAACTTCTCTCATTAAGACCTGTGCAACACCATTTTCTTCAAATTCTGCACTTGGCTACACTTGTACAACCCCATTATCTATATGCTTTTCCCTCAGCTACACCTGTGCAACCTCATTATCTTCACATTATGTCCCTGGTTTCACCTGGGTAATCTCATTGGGGATAGTGGCCCCACAGTGGGAACTTAAGACAGTTCACAGTACTTTTGATTATGAAACAGGAGAAACAGAATCTCTCTCTCTTTAGTGCTGAGGTCACCTTACAAATCCCACAGACATAATTATGTAAAAATATAGTGCCTTTTGCCTACATGATTACAAAAGAATTTCAAAAACTATATGGTACATGGATATGAATTCAATTTAATACAACTGTCTTGACAAACCATACATGTTTCTCCAAAATAGAAGATAAAGAGATAACCCTCTGCTCTCTGTTAGAGGTAGGTACAGTTTACCTAGGATAGGGTCCCACTAGAAATGGTTTAAATATATCATTTTTGGAAGGAAGGAGTCTCCAACAGCTACTCCATATCAGGTGACAGGACAAGGTCAGAACCAACGATATTCAAAGCCAAACCCAGCAACTGCCTTCATCAGCACTGGTTCAGTTTCAGCATCTTTCTTGATATTGACATATTGTAAGAATGGAAGACCAACAAATTCCAGAGTACATGTACCAAGGAATGCTGCTACGTGTCCAGTGATCACATGGCACCAAAAGCTTTGACGATGGGACAAGATTGCCACTGATGGACATAAACTGACTATACAATTGGACCTCCTTAAGCACCTTGCCAGACATCAATCAAGGGGGTGCTCAAATGTGCAAGTAGACCGCGTCCCATTGGGATTTGCCATGATGATGATGATTTGCTGAAAATTGAACTTTCAATGAGAGTTTTAATTAAAATTTTTGAAACTCAGAAGATTCCAATCAGCTCTTGATTTTACTAGGCTGAGGTTCAGCACTATTAAAATGCAGCCACCCATGGAAGGGAGGGTAGCAACCAAATGCTTCACACACAACACGTTGCAAAACACTGCGTGGGAAGGAGACAACATTTGGACAGACCAGTACTTTTATGAAAACTGCCTTGAGATCTTTTGCACCTAGGCAGAGGAGATGAGACCTGAGTTTGTAAGATGGCTAAATTCTGAATGGCCTTCCCATGCTTTGTAGGGTAAACTACACGGAACAGCCAACTGCTTTTGCAACGGTTTGAAACAAACCAACCTTAGAAGTTCAGTGCTAAATCAAGACCTCTTGCCAGCACAAAGAAGTAAGGAATTTAAGAGTGCTAGTCACAGCTGTATGAAGTAATGCAAAGCCTCTCCTTTTTGTGTATACCCCAACATTTTCCATTTTTGTGCCAGGCTATCAGAGAAACTAATGCTGAGTCAGACATAGGTAAGTTGCTCTGTAGGTTACCAGCTAAAGTCATATCGGTGTTAATCAAGAATAACTCCATTGTCTTCAATGGAATGAACATGCATATACACTGGTGTAGCTGAGAACAGAATATGCCTCATTTCCTTAAGCTAAAAAGCCTGAAAGTGATTCTAAAGAAAGGGTGTTTTTAGGGCTGTTACAATTTTATAGAATCCTTGAATACCACAGCTGGTATTTTATTCAGAAAACCCATTCAGTTATCTACATCTATCTCTCTCTCTCTCTCTCTCTCTCTCTCTCTCTCTATCTATCTATCTATACACACACATTTTTAATTACTTCAGTCAGGTTAGCAAGGCTCCAGAAATCAGGGCCAGATCCTCGCTTGGTGTAAATTGACACAAGTACATCACAGTCTCTGACTGGACTGTGTGCAGAGTGAAGGGGCCCAGAGCTGCCAACACTATGGGTACGTCCAGACTACCCGCCGAATCGGCGGGTAGTAATCGATCTATCGGGGATCGATATATCGCGTCTGTCTAGACGCGATATATCGATCCCCGAACGCGCTCACCGTCGACTCCGGAACTCCAACAGAGTGAGCGGCGGTAGCGCAGTCGACGGGGGAGCCACGGCCGTCGATCCCATGCCGTCTGGACCCCAGGTAATTCGATCCAAGATACTTCGACTTCAGCTACGCTATTCGCGTAGCTGAAGTTGCGTATCTTGGATCGATCCCCCCCCCTAGTGTAGACCAGCCCACGGGGGAGCCACGGCCGTCGATCCCATGCCGTCTGGACCCCAGGTAATTCGATCCAAGATACTTCGACTTCAGCTACGCTATTCGCATAGCTGAAGTTGCGTATCTTGGATCGACCCCCCCCCCCCAGTGTAGACCAGCCCACGGGGGAGCCACGGCCGTCGATCCCACGCCGTGAGGACCCGAGGTAAGTCAAAATAAGATATATCAACTTCAGCTACGCTATTCCCGTAGCTGAAGTTGCATATCTTACATCGACCCCCCCTCCCAGTGTAGACCAGCCCTATAACTGGTCCCCACAGACTATAGGTTTTCAGTCCCTCCTGTAAGTCTGTAGGGAAAACCTGTGATCCTCCAGAGAAAACCCCTGTGACTGGCTGTCCTTCCTTGGAAATCCAGTAGAGTGGCAACAACTCCTCTGCCTCCTAGCTGCACCCTTCCCGGAGCCGGGATGGGAAGGGTTGGTAAGAAACAAACTCCTGGGGTTTGGCCCACACCTCCTCAAGTTCCCCCAGCACTAGGCAGAGAGTGATGCAGCTGAGGAAAAGAAAGCAACCCGGCGCTAAGGAGAGCAGTGTGAGTGAGAGCAGCATTAGTATCTGAAGAGGTGTGTTTGGTTATGCTGAGATCTGTGGGGTTAGGCAGATTAATTCATTTGAGGGGCTATATGTGGGGTGGGGAGGTAGCAGACTAATTTACTGAGGGCTGGGGCTGTAAAGGTGGGGGTCAGAGCAATGCACTGGGAGATAGTGTGTCTGGTGGTGGTGCAGATGCTTCCAGCTCCTCTACTATTGGGGTCCTAATAGTATGGGGAATGCTTGGAAGCTCCTTAGTTGAAGGATCAGGCCATTTATATATTTGCATGCTGTCTT
Source organism: Emys orbicularis (assembly GCF_028017835.1). Taxonomy (NCBI): domain Eukaryota; kingdom Metazoa; phylum Chordata; order Testudines; family Emydidae; genus Emys; species Emys orbicularis. The sequence continues at coordinate 24,581,366 of NC_088683.1, read as the reverse complement.
GCTTTATCCTTTAATCAAAATGGGGCAGCTAAAATAAGAAGAATAATAGGAATAGCATTGGGATGTCCTTGTAACTACAGCACATGCTGGTTTAAAAAAAAAATGCCAAACACTTCCTGATTAATACAAAAACAGGTTCAAGTCTTCTGTTTCTGGCCTTATAGTTCTCTACTTAATTCCATCCCCAGTTGGTTATTACCTAATCAGTGGCAGCCTAAATATTCTCTAGCACTCTTCTAAATATTTATATCAGTTTGACTTGCCAGCAATATGCTAATTTTCTTTAGCACTAAAACTGAGTACAAACTGATCTAATTCCCAAGAAATGCACTAATCAAAACTTCTGAAAGTTAACATGCATGAATTTTGTTAGACTAAGTCTCTAGCCTTACCTGAAGTATGTGCAGAAGCACTGACATGAGGATTACTGATTACAAGCATACACAGCAGAAAATAAATTACTTGCTCTTCATCTAGATTTTAAAGACAACCCATAATAGTTTAATAGGCTCATTGGAACTAAATTGTTCCAGACTCACTGAGTATCCCCCCAACGATGTCTTTTATTTGTGTTGTTTGGGAAACGGCTGCCTGCTCAGAGGTCTGGACTTTTTTATAATTACTTGTATGATAAATATGAAAAAATAAACGAGCTGATTGGAATCTTAACCAAAAGCAAGAAGCAAAAACTGCCTGGATGATCTCAGACATAACAAGTAATACCAGGCCACTTTCTGTGCAACCAGTGTCTTTGGAAATGACTTTAGATTTATCACTACCATTTTCACATGGTTGTTATGCATGGGCTGGGGGGGAAAAGAGTGATTAAAAAGCTTTTTTTTTTTTCAAACAAATCACAGTTTTCATTTAGAAACTGTCACTCTTTGAACAAAGACATTTTTCAAATACATTCACTCCCTGAAAGGACATCTTAGGTATTGCTCACAAAATGAGAAATAGTGTTGGTCACATCTTTATAAAAGTTATTTAACATAGTGTGTAGTAAACATGGTGCTAAAGGGGCATGGTTGAAAGTCTGGCAAAAACATTAAAGGAACGCGTTCAGGTACAACTCAGTCCAAAAGATCACTTTTATAAAAATAAGCTTTAAAAAAACTCAAGAACAAGATTTAGAAAAAAAGCGAATGCAGTGGAAATCTGAGTAGGGGCTGTTCATTGTATCTTATCTGGAGTAAAGGATTAGACCCTGACACCACTAGCATGTGACCAAATGGGGAAAAAAATATTCCTAGAGTAAAAGGAGCAGGCACTCTATCTATTACTGACTTTTCCTCAGTACTTTCAGCATTGCCTTGGATAATGCAGTAGGCACAGCATCCTATGGAAACCCAAACCTGGTTGACAGTAATATGAGAACACCCCCATCTGGTTTGTAGGAAAATTAGGAAGGTTATGGCAGGAAGAATTCTGAATGATGATGGGACTGAGAGCAATTGCAGGCTCTCAGAATGACTGGTGGAACCATGGAAGTTCTGGTTAGGGCTGAGCAAACAGTTGATTTTTGTATGTATGTGGGGGGGGGGGGAGGGGGGTTGGTGGCAACAAATTGCTGGAACAAATTGCAGAGTCGGGGTGCTGAGAGCCATTGAACCAAATTGTAAACCCTGCATATAATGGAATCCACTTCAAGCCAGGGGCTGCGGTAGCACCCTCAGCATCCCTAGTTCCAGCACCTCTGAAACAATTCACTTCATTTTGAACTGAAACTGAATTTTTTCTTGCTAAAACAAAAAATGAAAAACTTCAGTCTGTGTGGAATGTCAGTTTGACTTGACGTTTTTGAAATTGTTCATCTACACACATGCATGTGTGCACATATACACATAACTTGCATTAAATCGTATCTGGATTAATTATTAAATGAAGAATATGAAATGTAGATTGTTATCCATACTGTATTAGGTGACATATGAGAGCACTACGTGCAATGAGGAGTGTAATTCATTCACCGGCTTATGGATTCTGAAACAAAACTGATATGATGTCTTTTGATGCCTGGTTTTTCATGCACATCTTTGATTTACTGATTTAACTGAAGGGATTTGTGCAAAGTCAAGTAGTCAGACGGCTAAGTACTGTTTGCTGCAAATTTGTGGTATATAATTCTAGATAAGGTTGGAAGTAATTTACATTTAACAGATTTAAGCTGCAGATCCACCTGTTTCTGATAATAGCATAGGAAGAAGTTAATTGTTTTGCTAAATCCACAGTTTTGTTACATTTCCATTACAAATATGCAAGACTTTAAATCCTACATATCCACAGTTTTTAGACGGTGGCAGAATGCTGCTGACTCAAACATTCAGTATGGGGGCTTCTCACATATATAATTGCTATGCACTATAATATACATTATGAAAATTGATACAGATAATTTCAGAGATCTGTAATGTGGATGTGTGACAAAACAAGACCCTTAGTGATTTGAAATTAAAATAGCTACAGGATAATATCTAGCTCTTATCTTGTTTTTCCTCAGTAGATTTCGAAATGCTTTACAAATGAGATCAGTAGCATAGCTCCATTTTATAAATGGAGAAACTTAGCGGGGACGTGACTTGCCTAAGATGACACAGCACATCACAGCCGGGAATAGAACCTAGGGGCTAAAGCCAAAAAGGGACTTAGGTGTTGTCACACCTAACTTTTAGGTGCCTTGCCATCCACTGGACACCAGAATTAGGTGCCCAGGCTCCCTATACAGTGTGTGGGGAGAGTTAGGCACTTAAGAATGGGATGCACAAAACTAGCATGCTGAGCAGGTACCCACCTAACTTAGCCAGTAGGACATGCCAAGGAGAGGTGTGGGTCCTAAGCCCTGTCCCTCTCAAGGAGTTAGATGCCTAAATCCAGGGTAGAGGGAGGGGCCTATCTTCACTTGTGATTCTCAGCTGTTAACCCTCTCTTGCAGTCAGGATCCTAAGCAATTTCTACAAGAAAAACTGGGGAAAGGGAGGGGGAATGAAGAGGGTCCCTTATAATTTTTAGCCCAGTGGACACTCAGAATGGATGTGGGAGACATAGGTTCAAATCCCCCCTCTGCCTGATGTGGAGTAGGAATCTGAACTTGGATCTTTAGCCGCTGAGGTGAGTGCCTTAACCAGTGGACTGTGGGATGTTCTGGTACAGGTTCCCTCAGTTTCTCCGTTGAAGCTGTTCATTGGGTATAAATAACTAAATATGTAGTGGGCCAGCAGGCATGTGAGAATGACTCTGTAGTCCGGTGGTTAGGGCACTTACCTGACGGAGGGGAAACCTGAGCTCAAATCCCTTATTGATGTGAGTTAGCGTGGGCAATTGAACTCCCATATCCTGGATTGGTGCCATATCTAACAATTATAAGGTGGTCCCCTGCTGTCTCATCTCCTTTGCCATTTTGAGTGAATTGAGGGGTGTGTTGAACATGCCCAATGAATCGGAGTAGGCATGCTCAGACAGGCAAGATAAGCAGGACTTGTTTGAGAATCAAACTGGGCCTTAGGTGTGAGTGGCGCCAATGGGCCTAGGCTGAGGTGGCTGTGCTCATGCTCATTGGCAGAAATGAAGGTGCCTTGGGGACTGCAGGTGCTTACAGGGGTAGGTGGCAGCTAAGCAGGGCTTTTATGGATCTCAGTGGCACTTAATGTTGAATTTAGGCCCCCAAAATGGCAATTAGGCTCCTTAGTCCTTTTGTGGATCTAGATCCAGGTCTCTAGAGTCTCCGTCTAGCACCATTCCATAAACCAGTCTTACTGCTAACTAACTTAAGCCTCAGTTACACAACTTTCAAGCAATGTAGGGAGGAGATGGGATGTGAAACAGAGAGAAAGAAAGGGTCAAATTCTGCAATAGATTTTGTGCACTCAACTCCCATTGTTTTTAATGGGACTATTCCTGTGAGCAAAGCCTGCTTTCGTGAACAAGAGTTGTAGTATCAAATTGAGCATGAGTAAGCTACATGAAAGGTTGCACCAGTCTATCTGAGCTGAATGACAAATTCACTAGAAACATTTTCCAAGCCAGTTGGCTCAATGTGACGATGAATGTATCTTTCCTAGCCAGATTACAAGGACATTATCAGGTGGCAGTTCTGTCCAGTGGAACTTCTAAAAGACATCCACCATGTCAGATACTTACTATGAGGTTCCTCTTTTTAGGGAAAATACAGCTTTCATTTTACCTCAGTAATTCAAAGCAGTGGGGAAACATATCAACTATAGAATTCACTCCACTTTGAAAATCAGTCACCAGCAGTGTCTTGGACTCTTTCTGATCACTTGCAGATAACTGCTCTGACTCTGCACCACTATTAAGATTGCCATATTGTTGACTGAGGGTCTGTGTTTGAGACAGGTTGAGTTACATCTTTATGGACATCTAGATGAAAGTTTATTCAGTCATCTAGTTGGTCTTTTTCTTTAATATTTCAGACACCAAAGTGACAATGACCATGTCACACCAGTTTTAAAAGGTGTTTCATAGTCAAACTGAATTTAAACAGCTTTTTAAAGTTGCATTCTATCTCTTTTTTTAAAAATGGCTAAAATACAGTAGAAAGTGTGCCATAGAGAACAATCCCCCTACACTGGTTGCCATGACAGGGAACGGGACAGATGTTCTATATATCTCTCCTGTCTCTAATTCCTATGATTCTATTAAATATTATCTATTCATGTTAAATAGTTAAAAACAACAGTTAAAAAGAGCAATCGCAAGATGAATACTTTTGAGTCCCATTTTTCCTAATCTAGTTTTGTGAGCAAGGTAGAATATAATGTGAAGTGGGCAAGCTATTCATATTGAACAAATTATTAAACACATTTACCTGTTTTTCTGTTCTCGCTTCTTATAAATTTTTTATTCATAATCATTTGAACACATTATGTAAATATATTTCAACAAATGGCCTGATTGTTCACTTCCACTCTGCCTTTAACTATTGACTGTTTGTTATTTACATTATATAGGATTGGCTACCTCATAAGTCACATGCTAGTGTTCTGTTCCTTGATAGTATGACCAAAACTTTATAAACATGCGGTGGTGTGAGCACTTCTGGTGCAAATTATACTTGTTAAAATTTAAGGCTAGATTCTAATCTCATGCTGCTGTACAACCAATAAAACTCCACTGACTTCAACAGAAGAAGTCAGATTTATACCAGTATAAATGAGAAAAAAATCAGGTCCTAATATTTAAAACACAAGTTCATACCAAAGCAAGGTCATATTTTGCATTAAAGGTACATTTATACATTGTTTATAAAAATGTTAAGAAATGATTAATAGATGTTATAAGTAGATACATACATGAGTAATATGTATTACAGATGGGTATAAGCACATCAGTAGATGGTTTTAGAGATCATTATAAGCCATGATGGTAAGTAACCTATTGAGCTATTGCACTCTATAACAATTGCTTAACCAATTACTAAAACATCTATTAATCTATTATTCAACCTTTATAAACTATTTATAAATGTAACCTTAAGATAAAGTGTGACTCAAATGAACATCTGGTATAATTTCAAATCCTGTTGTCTTTACAATTAGGGCTTGTTAAGCTCAGCTCCTTCAGTTAGAATTAAAAATTTAAAAATCTTAAAGCTTCATTCAGTTCTGTGGGTTCGCAGGATTTGACTGAGCACAGAGAGAGCTGCCAAGTGACCAATTGTCATTAAAAACATTGTTATTAAATCAAAATGAAAACATAAATCCCAATCTTGGAAAATAATGGCCCATCCAGAAACAGCAAAAAGAGCATTCTTTGTACTATATCCCCGCTATGCTTTGATGACCTCATCTGTAAAATGGTGGAGATCATTACCAAGCTGTGTAAAGGTGAGGAGATGGTAAGTTGAAAGGAGCTATATACGTAAATATATTATTATTATTATTAATATTAATGTATTATCTTCTTGATAGACAAGTGCAATTCTCACTTGTGTTATCCAGAATTAGACATGCATATAAAGTGGAAATTAGGCTTTAGATCTATTGGAAAATACGTTGTGCTCCAAAATGGTATTGTGCAATGGCAATATTAATAATGTAAGGGGCACTTAGTAATATCATGTGCATTTCTAAGGCACTTGCCATAATTGAATCAAGGCACCACGTATTGTTTTTCATTTATATTAGCAATTTAAGCATCTCTTGGGCTATTACTCATCTACCTGTGATGGCATTAACAGTGACTCTTTATTGGAATTTGACATAATATCTTCCATGCCTCTGTACAGGATATGAAATGTGCCTTTATTGATAAAACAGCATACATAAACTGAAATGAATAGTATTGTTGGAATGAAGAATGTATAGTTTATTTTTAATTTTAGTGTTCAAGTAAAGTTTTATTCCAAATAATTACATATTAGTCATATAATACACATTGTCAGTATTAGAGTGGTGGATATAAAGCATACTATAATGCATTTGATCTATTAATTCTGTGTAATAACTTTTCAACTGAGTCCAACCCACGATGAATATGGCATATTGTAAGTAATTTAATCATTGGTAAACTGTCTTTATTCAAAAGCAACAGAAACCAAGTATGCTTTACATGTGTCCTGAGATATTATGATGCAAGCAGTTTTATAACATTGAAAATAAATTAAATAAACTATCACCCTAAGCAGTTTGGTGATAGAAATCCCAATAAGTAACACAAAAGCAAACCACATGTTCATTAGCTACAATTAATTCAGTTCTCCGGACCCTATATAATATATTTACAGAGGGTAGAATGGGGGTAAGTATTACCAGTGGTGACTCAGCTGTGCAATTTGCCCTTTATAGTGTATATAGTGTCACTTATAAACTACTCCATTAAATTAATGGAGGAAGTCATTACTGGAAAAGCTTGACTCCCACGCTTGTGAGAGCTTTGAAAAACTGAATCTCAAGCTGTGGGTCAGATGTTAATCTCAAAGCCTCTCAGATTTTACTTTACCGATAGCCAGGAAAACTAAAAATAATATAAAGACAATTCTGCATTTTTTCCTTGCTATCACATTGCTGGGTATATAGAGGGTTATTAACATTTAATGTTAAGCCTTGACTACCGAAAGAGTGAAGCTCACCTTACTGAATCCCATCTCAAGTACTTATTGCAAAGATGAAGGATACTACAATACTACCCTGGGAGATGAGGGTTCAATTTCCTGGTGCCACAGACTTCCTGTGTGACCTTGAGCAAGTCACTTAGGCCTGGTCTACACTCGGGGGGGGGGGGGGGTGTCGATGTAAGATACGCAACTTTAGCTACGGGAATACTGTAGCTGAAGTCAACATATCTTATTCCGACTTACCTCCTGTCCTCATGGCGCGGGATCGATGGCCGCGGCTCCCCTGTCGACTCCGCTACCGCCGCTCGCTCCGGTGGAGTTCCGGAGACGACGGGGAGTGCGTTTGGGGATCGATATATCGCGTCTTAACAAGACGCGATATATCGATTCCCGATAAATCGATCGCTACCCGCCGATATGGCGGGTAGTCTGGACGTACCCTTAGTCTCTCTATACCTGAGTTCTTCATCTGTAAAGTAGGGATAATAGCACTTTCCAGCCTCACAATGTTGTTGTGAAGATAAATACATTAAAGACTGTGAGGTGCTGAGATACTATGTAATCGGGGTCACCTTAGTTAAATCTTAAATGGCAAACTAATTTTATGTTACTAATGCTACTAGGTGGATCTTAAAAAATGTAGCAATCCAGCATTTGCAGTCTAAGGCCATGTGCCTAAGGCCTATTGACTTTGGGCCTGAGTTAGTCACAAATGATGTCTTCAGAAAGTAATGGCCACATTCTGCCTACACAGGGACCCCACAGAAGTCATTTTGGCCCTTAGCATATGTCTTAAGAAATCTGATCAGATAATCTTGATTCCATGTAATTCCCATATGCCCGGTGCTAAAATACTATATGGTAAACCATTTGCTTTCATCTTTCTGATCACAAAGAGGCATATAGGGCTTGATTCTCCTCTCCCACCAGTTTTACACTAGTGTAACTCACTTAACTTCAAGGGAGTTACTCCTGATTTACAGTGTGTTTGTGAGAGGAGAATGAGGCCTATAATATCATAAATGATGACTTAAAAAAAGAAAGTTCTCATTCATTAGCTACTGTGCTTCAGAAAAGTGTGTGACTGCCAGCACTCGTTCTGCAATTGGCTCAGACAAGTCATGGTATTGCTAACATTTAATAAGAACCATGTTATAGCCAGATAAGATGAGAAATGTTAAAGATAAAATTAGATTGGTTCCATATTACATTTTTCTCTGTTATTCTGTAGGTTCTATCTTCCTGCATGATTTATTTATAAAATATAAGGATGTACTACAGGCTATGGAGTCTATAATAAACACTATGATAGTTCTTCCAGTTGCGTTCTGTCCCTCTGAACCTGACCTCTGATAAGATCTGAGCTTTATAACATTTTCATGCATTCATATTTTAATAGTTAGCATAATTTCTATGCAAGCCAAGCTAGAATGAACTAATTTGTATTTCTTCCTGAGGTATGATTTCACCACAAATCTTTCCCTTGGTAACTGTAGGTAACACTTTACTTTTCTATAAACTTATCCTCAATTAGGATGGAACATTTAAAAATACAAAAACGTTGACATGACATTCACATAAAAGAAATGTAAAATCTGTTTGTTATGAATTCTTCCATTACTGGCATATAAACGAATCCACAAAGATGGGGCTTTCAAACTAAATTATTAACAGATTTTTATTCTTCTTACCTGAAAGAAATAAAGCCGTAGTGTTCAACTGGGAGAGGTTTGGAGCCAGTACATATGCACATGGCTTTTTTCCCTGTCCAAGTTTTTCCTCCTCCCTTTCGCTGCTGGCTGACCTAACGGGGATTCCGTAGCTAACGTGAGAGTCACTCCCTCTGGGCTCAGTTGTGCCATTTGGGCTCAGCTCCATGTTGGGGTGAAGTGAAACTCTGTACCACTTAGGGAGAGAGAATTCCTGACCATGGTTCCTTCTATTTCTTCAGAACATGCAGCTTCCCCATCTCTGGTAGCCAATGCTTGGTGCAGGAGGTAGCACCATGGCCCCAGCTGTTCCCATTCTCTGTTGAGTGTACAACTGCGTCCCTATTGTTCAGGAACACAATAGAAATCAGGGAGGAAGCCATTGACACTTTCTTCCTGCCCCCCTTACACTCCCATAGAGAAACGCGGGTCAATCTGGGCCGAAAATGACTATCATAGATATTAACTAGGGGCCAGATCCAGGGTCCACTTAACTGACTGGAAAGTCTTTTATTTCAGTTGTTGAGTCAGGCCCTAAATACCTATACTAACTTACAGTAGATGCCAATGCTTCTAATCAAACCCAATGCAATCTACAGGCCATTACTCAGGTGAGTTGTCTCCCTGACTTCACTGGGGCAACATTTGTAAGGAATGCTGAATTAATCTGTAAGTGATTCAAATGTGGGTGTTTAAGAGAGTGTCCTTTGCTAATAACTTTCTTATGAGGAGAAAATATCGGGCACTGAAGGTTTCTTTAACCTAGCAGAGCTAGGCATAGCAAGAACCAATGGCTGGAAGTTAAAGCCAGATAGATTCAAGTTAGAAATAAGGCACAATTTTTTATTTTTTTTTACAGTGAGAGTGATTAGCTGTTGGAACAAACTTCCAAAGGAAGTGGTGGATTCTCCATCTCTTGTGGTCTTCAAGTTTAGACTGAACATGGTGTTCAAAGTGGTACCAACAGAAACTGAGGCACTCAAAACTAGAATCCCTAGGAAAGCTTAGGTCCCCAGCCACACATCTATGATCTGCCTCTTGGTGCAGCACACTGCAGCCACGATACCATCATAGAGACAGACTCACTGCAGTCAGTAGACTTTGGAGCAGGCCCTATGTGAGCAAAAATACTTTTCAAAGTGGTGTGCTATCAATTAAGTTCAATGGGCTTTGGATCTGGTCATTGGTGCCTTGTCCTGCCACCCTTACTCACAGTGTGTAATACCTTACTCCACTTGCAGTCCCAGTCACTGTGAGGTAGGTGGCAAAATCCAACCGTGGTCCAGTTTGGATAAGCAACCGATAAAGTTTGAATGCTTAGTAGGTGTCTGACTCTGATATTCCTACTCACAATGAGCAGCATCGTACAGGCTGAGTCATCTTGATGTCTTTGGGACTACTCAGGGAGCCAGATATTACTCCACATGAATAGGGGTCGAAGAATCAGGCCCCTTAAGGACTATGGGTGAAACCCTGGCCCCACTGACGTCAATGTAAGTCAGTAGGTACTATTCACCATAATGTAAAGTAGTAGAATCTAGTTCCTAAACGCTTAGCTGGACCAGTTAGGCTGCAAAAATCGGCTGGAAATGGTGCCAGAATAGTCTGTTTGTGAGGCTTTCAATCCTTCTTTCTAGAGACAAAGTGGGTGAGGTAATACCTTTTATGGGCCCAACTTCTGTTGTGAGAGAGACAAGCTTTCAAACTTACACAGAGCTCTTCGGGTCATCTGCCTGAAGAGGAGCTCTGTGTAAACTTGAAAGTTTGTTTTTCTCACCAACAGAAGTTGGTCCAATAAAAGATATTACCTTACCCGCCCTGTCTCTCTAATATCTTGGGACCAACCAGCTGCAAGAGCACGGCATACAATCCTTCTTTCTGTCAGCTGGGCCAGAAATACCAAAAAAAAACGCAGCTCTTGTCATGATATTTTGGCATTTCCTTTGTTTTTATGGAGTGCAGAGACATGCAAAAATAAAATTATATTAAAAAAAGTTAACTGAAGATTCAGAGCTGTCAGAAAGCTTCACTTTCATAGGGTAGAGTTCTGGAAATGGAGAAAGAAGTGGGCTGGTTGGTGAAAGGATTCTTAATTAGAGCTGGGTGAAAGATTTTTGGCGAATAGTAAATTTGCTGAAAAATGCACATTTTAGGGCACCTAAACTATTCATAAATTTGGGTTGAATTTGGAAAAGAGTTTCAGATGAAAAACAGTTTAGAAATTCAAAACTTATTTAGACTTTTTCGAACCTGTTTTGAATTGACATTCTCGAAACATCAATTTGAAGTGTCATTTTCAAAACAGTATTCAGACATTTCATTCAACCTGAATACTTTTTTTCTGTTTTTTTTTGTTTGTTTCAGCAAGAAAAATCCTAAAAAAAAAAAAAAAAAAATTGGATCGGAAATGAACCTTTTTGGCCACCAAACTGAAAAATCAATTATTTGCTCAGTTCTTTTAGTTCTTAATTCTGTTCCAGTCTTCACCCATCCCTACTTATTATAAGTGAAGAGCATAGAAGTATCATTTCTGCCCAGTGTGGATAAGTGATGTTACTCTTCTATAAATGGTAATGGGAATCACATGGCTTTAAATCTCCATTCATTACAGTAAGTGGGAGATGTGACAAATTCAGTGCAACTCACTGAAAATTGATAGGAAATGCTTTACCTTTTCAATTTCCCATTCCTACCTAAAAAGGTAGATTAATGACTCTTGTTGTTTCAAGTTAATGATTCTTTCGGGAATCATGATGAGCAAAGGGCAAAACTTAAGTGTTTGGTTCAGCTAAACACCCAGAAGTTCAGATACCTCTCAAAGCTTTATGTGAGTCTTTGGATCTTTTCAGTCTGCAAAATGTGGTTGGAAATCTCACAGGAAGAGACTATATTATATGATTTCCAGGATTCATAAGCTAATACAGCACTGCAACTTCTGGCAGGAAATAAGCGCTTGAAAAAGAAAAGTGAGGTGAACTTTTCAAGATGTGGCTTGCCTTTAGGGATGTCAAAGCATTGAGCTAGCTTTTATTTTATCTGAACAAATTTCTGCATCTCTACTCATGATGCTACTGGATTTTTAATTGTTTTATTTAGTTACTTATCTTTGCAGTTATTTAGCCTGATATCTGGGGTTTGTAAATTAGAGATGGGTAAGGTTCAGGAAAAAAAATAAGAATGGCACCCTTCCCGGAACTTCCAGTTCACCCAAACTTTATCTTGTTGTTTGTTTGGGTTTTTTTAAACCAAATTAGACTTGAACTTTGAGATTCTGAAATGTTTCCATAACTCTAATTCCTCCAATTTCGATCTCCTTTGAACTTCTGAATTCCAACCCGGACTAAAACATAAGTAGCAAAAATCTCATGGGAGATATTGAAACAGTCAGCCTGTAACAGTGTGGCTTGCCACTTTCAGGGCCAGAGGCCATGGGCCAGTCAGCCCTGTTCCATTCACTTTGCCCTGCTATACCTGTGTAGGGTTGGCCTTAAGGAAGGAAGCCCAGCAGGAGAGGGCTGGCTGGACAGCACAGCACAGTAACAAGCAGGTAGAGGCCTGTGAAAGATCCTGGATAGGAATGCCTGGCAGAGGCTGCATGGGAAGGAGCAGGAAGGAACCCAGAAGAGCCCGGGAGGCATTCAGGGGAGAGATGAAAAGAGCCCAGGAAGGGTGAAAAGTGAGCCCAGAAGGGTGGGCACAAGAGTGCTTGAAAATATGCCTACACTGGAGATGGAAGTTATAATTCCAGAGTAGACATACCCATACTAGCTCTGATTGATCGTGTGGAAAGTAAGAGTCGCTGTGGCAGCACTAGCCTCTGAGGAGGGGAAGAGGGCTATCCCCCGAGTATGTACTTAGGGTCTGAGGTGGCATCGTACTTGGGGCAGTTAGCTGCTCCCACTGCTAAAGCAAGAATTCAATTTATATAGCACTAGCTCAATCAGAGCTAGCACAGGTATGTCTCCTGGACCTGGAATTTAAACCTTGCAGCTTCAGTGTAGACATATCAAGAGTCAGAGGAAAGAAAAAGAAGCTGGATCCAGTTTGAGCCTAGGGCAAAGACTGTATTTGCTATTTGTTTTTGACTGGTTTTCCCCATAAGGGGTGGATTTTTGTTGATGGCTTAGCTGGAGGTCCAAGTCCAAGGGGTAAACTGAGGCAGGGGGCCACAAACCCACACCAGGCCATGACAGGGTGCTCAGAAGGCAGCAGTGACCCAAAAACAGCCCAGTTTTTCAGACACTAAGGGTGAGATTCTCACTTTCTTTCTGGCCCCTGTATGCCACATAAAAGGGCTAGAGTGGCATAAAGGGGCCCCAAAAGCCCCAGTTCAAGCCTGGGAGAGTTCCCTTGGCACATACATGATAGAAGACAGCTGTAAGGCTGCTTCCCAAGGACCCCTTCATAAGCCCAGGTGGGGATGGGAATGGGAAGGGCATGTCAAGTTTGGGGTGACAGCACAAGCACTGTGGAGATTTCAGGCAGCCTGAGGAGTATGTCATAACTAAGTTACACCAGGGACCACTCCAGCCTCTGGAGCAGCCCAGGATCAGGAGACTCCAACATGGCTTAAAGCTGCGTTAGCCTTCACTTGCCCCGGGCAGTGAGTCCTGTGCTGGGCCCCTTAGAGTATGTCTACACTGCAATTAAATACCCGGGTGTGACGTTATGAGTGTAATATAATATTTCATTGGAAGGTGACAGTGCCAGAAAGAGTTAATTAATTCAGACTGACCTGACCCATGGGTGAACCTTAAGGACTGGTTAGGAAGATAGGTAAATGAATAGAGCTTTGAAATGCAAGTCTGCATTGTTAGAGATCTCCAGGGTAGATGTTTGCTCAAGTCTTGTGATGTAAGCAAACAAGTCTTGTCTATTGCTATAACTTTAATTCAAAGATCAAAAAAGGAATATTAACATTTGTGATGATACTTGAGTGAAATAGTATTATTGTCTATATGTCTCTTTAAAGGTTGTGGTAACCTGTATCTGAACTGTTTAATGGATAAATTACCCTGTGCTAATTGCCAGGATGTTTGGAAGGAGAATTAAGCCTATTGTTTTCTCAGGCCGAAAGGCTGCTGGAAATGTATAAGAACCCTGAGACATGATCCTGCTGCATCTCAGATCTGCTTTGGGTTTCAAGAGGGGGAAACCTTAAGCCACAAGGATTGAGATCCCCAGTCACTGACTGGAGCCACCCTGAATATGAACATTGGACTATAACCTATGGACTATATCTAAAAGGACTTTTGGCAACTACAAGCTCACCTCTGCTATGTATCTGAACCTCAAGAATTGAATTCAAGTCTGTATGTATATTGATCTTTTAACCAACACTCTCTCTCTTTTCTTGTTTAATAAATTTTAGCTTAGTTAATAAGAATTGACTATAAGCATGTATTTTGGGTAAGATCTAAGTTATAACTGAACCTGGGTATGTGGCTGAGCCTTTGGGATTGGAAGAACCTTTTATTTTATATGATGAGATACGATTTTCAGTAATCATCATCATATCAGACGTGTGTGTCTGGATGGAGGCCTGAGGCTGGGTACTTTAAGGGAACTGCGTTGTTTGGACTTCTAAGTAACTAGTGAGGTACTATAGAAGCTGTTTTGTGCTGGCCTGGTAAATCTAAGTATTGGAATATCCACCAGCGTTTGGGGTTTGTCTGCCCCGTTCTGTTTGCAGTTCACCCTAATTGAGTGACCTCAGCTGGCTCCCACGGGCAGCACTGTCACACTGGGACTCAGGTTATGGGGCTGTAATATTACAGTGTATATGTTTGGGCCCAGGCTGGAGTCTGAACTCTGGGACCTGGGCTCCAGCCTGAGCCCAAACATTTACACCGCAATTTTACAGCCCTGTAGCCCGAGCTCGAGTCAGCTGGCACAGGCCAGACGCAGGAGTTTAATGGTGAAGTAGACATACCTTGAGAGGTGAAGCACAGACTCTCACCCTGAAGACTGAGGGCTAAATTCTCAGTTGTCTTGTGCTGTGTAGTTATCTACAGAACATATGCATTTCCTGTGGGGTTGGAGATGCAACACCTGATTATTTTCCCTCTCTTTCACACCAGTATAACTATTGATTTCTGTTTATCGCCTCCTGAGGTATGCGTGCATAAGTAATAGCAATGTTAAGTCCATACCCCACCTCCAGAATCAAGGAATCAGTTCAAAGAAACATCTGAACTTTTGGATGCAGATCCAAACTGAACCTGAATTCTATTTTTTTAAAGAACATATCTATTCTAGACTGCTTAAGCACTGACAATCTTCTTTCAATAAATGAAATGAAAGACATATGAAATTATGTTCAAGGAGAAGAGTGTGCAGAATTGTGTATGAAAGCATTTGGTAATTTTACAGGCCCAGTGCCAGCAGAGAGATCTTCCAAGTTCTATCTGCAAGACTGGAGTTGGAGACAGACATAGGAATTCCAAGCCTCAGAATTTGTGTGTGGATTGGGAGGGTGGGATAAGAAAATGCAGAGTTCTTTAGCAACCATTGTAATAGGAAAGTGCAGATCATGTTACGCTAGACATTCCTTGTTCAGTGGTCCATGGAATACCACAGAAGCTGCTTGTAAGCTTGGCAGTAGGGAGAGGTGATGTGTTGTGGTTGGTGGAATAGAAACGAGAAAACAGAAAAACCTGGAAGAAAATAGGAAAAAGTTCCAACATCTGAAATTTTAGAGCTCTGTGGGGCTTATGAAGAGTAGCAGTTTTTAACCATTTAAATATAATATATAAAGCCCATTTAGAGCTGTCAAGCCCACTAGAACAGCGAACACTGGGTTCATGGGTGCTTAGATACTAAGGTGATGGACATGGAATAAGAATCTAAAGAGTGCAGAATTGTGAAAGTTTGTCAAGTTTCCACCAGTGAGAGCAACCTTTTTCCATATTCAGCAAACTCTGCTCCAGCCTGTTTCCTTAGTGCCATTTCCAAATAAGGGGAAGAGCACTGTAAAGCCATTTAAAGTAAGGGTCCGGCGGTAAGCAATCGATCTTCTGGGATCGATCCCGGAAGTGCTCGCCGTCGACGCCGGTACTCCTGCTCCGTACGCGGAGTCGACGGGGGAGCCTGCCTGCCGCGTCTGGACCCGCGGTAAGTTCGAACTGAGGTACTTCGACTTCAGCTACGTTACGTAGCTGAAGTTGTGTATCTTAGTTCGAAGTGGGGGGTTAGTGTGGACCAGGCCTAAGGGAAGGAAGTGGAGTCCCCATGGCTTATTGTAGGGAGGAGTTAGCTGGTGGGGTTGAGGATCACTTCAGAGATTTCAGTTTGAATTTTCAAGTAAACCTGGGATTGCTTCATTTCTAACCCAGACTGCAAAGTCCTTCACAAACCAAACCGTGGTACAGCTCAAAAGACAGATGGTTTTAGATTGCCGGGGGTCTTAAAAAGCAATGAAAAAGGGTATTTAAATAAGTAAAAAATAAAAATAAACAAAACAATCACCTGCCTCTGGGCAAGTTTACTTAGAAATGAAAAAAGCAATAGAACAGCAGTCCTTGTTTATCCTGTGTTTTAACTTGTAGGAATATGCATCCATTTTGCCCCCAGGGTTTTTTTTTAAACCAAACTCCAAAATAGATATAGATATTTGTATTTGGTGTATGCTGAAGGGAAATAGACAACACAACCACATCTCCATTTTCTTCATTGAAGAAAATGTGTTTTCCTGATCAATATAATAGCCTTTTTATTGCATTATGGCACAGTGGTAATCACTCTGCTCTAGTTGCATATAAATAAAAATATTTTGTTATCCTTCAAACTTTCCATATTGTTAAATCTAAGTGCAAATACATATCCTGACTATATCTGAAGAAACAGATTGTTGTAACTAAGCAAAGTTATTCATGATTTTTGTTTGGGATCCAATTCTGCTCCCATTGATTGATTTTTGTCATTGAGTATGTCACCACTGCAGTGTAAGCACAGGGTTAGTAGAACTCAAATTACTAGACCCTGGATTTGTTAACCTAGGGCTTGAGCATCTACACTCGTTTTTAACCAGGTTAGGAATTGCTGAACTCTAAATCCAACCTGCGGATCCAGCAGCTACACTGCATAATGTATGCTTGAGTCCAACTGCCCACATCCCAGATTTCCTAGTACCCTTCCAAAATGTGGTCTTTCTAGTCCTTTGCTCATGGTGCAGTGTGGAAAAACTTGACTGTTCACCAAACTTGATTGTCCAGAGGACAAAGAAAGTCAGCCTGTGAGATTGTAGCATACTTTTGGTGGACTCCCAGAGCAAGAGTCTGGTGGGGCTGCATCTACACTGCAAAGCAATCGGACTTGAACCTGCGTTCCAGCTTCTCTCAGGCTTGCACCCTCCGCCACCGTGAGGTCCTGGGACCCTGCGTCCGAGCCCTGGGTTACCATGATTTGTGTGTGTAGAGGGAAGGGGAGGTTAGGCTTGAGCATGAGTTTGAATCTTGGGTTTACATTGCAGTGTAGACATAACCATTGACTTCTTGTGGGAGCAGGAGTAGGCACTATGGGACTCATCAAAGCACACTGAAGTCATGGGAGGGGGGTCTTTCCATTGACTTCAATGGGCTTTGGATCAGTCCCTAGGTGTGTGTACATGTGATCATATAGCCCTCTCTGGCTCTGATTTTGCAAACATTTATGTGATCAGTTTTAAACATGTCCCATTGAATTCAGTTGAACAACTCATGGGCTACATGTTATGTGTGTGTAAATCTTAGCGTTTTGGAAGCCTACAGAATGTTTGCAGTTTAGCACGGGCATAGGAGTCCTTATATAACAGTTATCTAAGTAAGGCTTTAATCCAATAAAACACTTAAGCACATGATGAGTCACATTGAAATCAATAGAACCTCTCACATACTTCAAATTAAGCCTGTGCTTGTTTGTTTAAGTGGATGGGGCTTAAGAGCTTTCTTTACAGAGCTCATCAGAAAGTGTGTGAGGAGGAAATCATGACAAATGTACTACATTTCATTTCTCATTAAAATTTTCTTCTTCTTTTTTTAAAATTATCTGACCAGCTTTAATTCTTCAGTATAAATGACAGTGGCCTATATATTAGGAGCTTTTAACAAGGACTAACAGCTTGTTCAACACCCATCTCTGCAGCTATGTGTTGTTTATTACGGAGAGGTGGAACTTTTTACTTAAAAAGAATGATAAGCCAGATTCTCCACAGGAGTAAATTGGCAGAGTTTCATTGAAGTTCATGGGGTTACACCAGCTGAGATTCTGGCCCATGTTGGCAGCTTAAGAATTATGATGCCTTTAACTGTTTCCTTTTAAGTGCTTGTTTTTATAAATAACTCAGTAGGTAGATGCCTTATTGGCACTCAGAAACCTTAATAACATTTTGGAATGAAGTATTTTTTGCTTCTGGAATCAATGATTTTTTTTTCTTTTGGAATCAACTGTATCTTTTTTCTGAATTTTAGCATTTCCTAATTGTCTAGCAGAACCACAGTAAACTTTAAACTAGATGTTTCAGTAATTACATTTTTATCATAGTATTGACTCACTTAATTCTCATGATTAAGAATAAAAGGAATATGCACTCTAAAAATTCTGTGTGTAGAGAACCTACACTTAAATATCAAGTGCACTAAACAAAAATTATTTTAATTAAAATTATTATATATAAAAATAAAATATCAGGTAA
Source organism: Emys orbicularis (assembly GCF_028017835.1). Taxonomy (NCBI): domain Eukaryota; kingdom Metazoa; phylum Chordata; order Testudines; family Emydidae; genus Emys; species Emys orbicularis. The sequence goes on along the minus strand of NC_088683.1, from coordinate 24,562,915 downwards.
AAGCCCTGTTATTTTTTTCCTAATCCATGGTAGATATTATTGATTGACACATCTTTTCTCCCATGTAATTTAAGCAAGTGCCTCTCAAATTAGCTCTTACATTTAAAATCAAATAGTTGAAAGTTGGAAGCTGAAATAAGTATATTAATCTCAAATTACAACAATTCAATTTTATTTCTACCTAGGAGTATTTTAAACTATGCTTTCCAAGAAAAGCATTCTTTAGACTTTTCATTCTATACGCTAAATTCAGGTGAAATTCACCATAGATAGAGAATCAACCCAAGGTCTACACACCACTTACGTCCCAGTCCTAACTGGGAACTTTCACCCATGAATGCAGACTGGTGTAAATATCCATCACTGAGCCAAATCCAGTAGTGATGTAACTGGTGAGGTAAGCTGCATGACGGATACAAGTTGGCCATAATATAGGTGAAAGTGGCAAAGCAGATTTGGCATTCAGTGAATGTGCAGAGTGAGTGTAACCAAAATACAAAGAGGAAGAAAGGATGGTGTGGCAGGGAAATCAACTCACAGGAGGATGTAAAATAAAGCAGTACCTCTATAACCCCATCACTTTGACTTAAGCCCACACCATCCCCAATAGTATCAGGGACAAATTCAGCCTCTGTGTCATGCGTTTAACTCCCATTATTTTAAATAGGATCCTTTGCCAAACTTGACATTGGTCCCCAGTGAATACCAGATGAATGTCAGTTATGCTCATTTTGTACACTCCTTGAATGCCAAATCAATGGTGTTTACCCCTTATCTCATTTTCTGATCAATTCATACTCAGGCAGTAACTGACATTACCATTTTCAGCCCCGATGAATTTGGCCCTTTAATCTGTTAAGTATTAATTTTGTTGCTCCTTTGCCTTTTTCTTCTGTGTATATTGAAATATGGGGCCAAATTCTGCATTGTATTACATCATTGTTATCGCTGGAGTTGCATGGCAAAATACGGTACAGAACTGAAGTGCTGACCTGAACAAATTATTGTATTTAGGAAGCCTTCATGCTGGTCAAAATCTGTAAGCAATGAGCAAGTCACCGAGAAACCCAAAATCACTAGTCACCTTGCTCTAAATCTTGTCCTAGGATCTTGGTGACAAGCTTTCCTGAAGACAAGATTTCGGTGATTATTATGAGATGTTTGTTATGGTGAATGCAAAAAATGTATGAGAAATCACAGAGATGTGGCTCTTCTTTATAACCAAAAATTATCAGTGTTCATCGTTCCAATGTTCTAGTGTAATTATTGGAGAGAGAAAACCCTCAAAAATTTTTGGGACATCATATATTATTGGGGATAAACGATCTAAAAAGACTTCAAGTGCTTCTTGCTTCAAGTTGGGGTGGAATCAGTTGGGGAATCACCAGTCTCAGCACTTCTCCTTCTGGTTAGAATCAAAAAGAGCAAAAATTAACATTTATGGATGTTGATTGGGACCCAATAAATGATTATGGTAATGATATATAAATGGGAATTATATGTCAAGTATGTATCATGTTGGATGTTGCTTACCTTAAAAAAGCTGCCATTTTAAAGACAATTTTAAACCATTAAACAATTGTGTAAAGATTGTCTGTGGGTTTATTATTTTTGTTTAGACAAACCAGTTCAGATTATTTAGAACTGATCACAGTTTGAGAGAATAACTTACTTGGAACTTAGAGAGGGGTATGTGTGTGGAGAGTCGGCACTGAGCAGGGAGAACTTTGAGCTAAAACATCGCAATGTCAAATTCACATGTGCTCTAAAATGTATTAGAACTAAAATGCATTTGTTTTGTTCCTATATTCTGGTTTCAATTACATTATATGCTATTACTTTAGGTACTATAATTTATATTTACACTGGTTTGGATTAGGCCCAATTCTTTCTCCAAAACCAATGTGTGTTTACTAGTGTCCGTTCCAAAGCCAATATATTTTTAACTTTGAACCATAATTCTCCACCTGTCAAGGCACAAACTAAAAGATTTGGTGCTTTGTGCTTATCCAAACCGCTTTGGTTAAAAAATTGAACTGCAAATCTTTTGAGAACAGGCTTTCAGGAGCTTTCCAAGATTTTAAGATTCAGGCCATACTGGAAATACTGTACAAGATAGTATTTCTTTCATAATTTCACAATTTCCATGTCTACTTCTGACCAAGACCAGGAAATGGGCAAATACTCATAAATCAATTAAAAGGAAAATGTTAATGAAATTTTTCAAACTTCTCATGAATGGGTTGGTTCCATGTTAATTGTAGATAATCATTTCTATGACTTCCTCCATCCCTGTGATAAATATGGGTCACTGGACTTTAAAGTCGGGAAATAACTAGTCCAGAGTTTTTACTTTAGCAACATTTTCATTTTATGTGCTTGAGGTTTACTTGAAAGCACATAATTTAAAGCAGTAATTTTTAAATTAAAGGAGTTTAAAGCAGTAATTTTTAAATCCAATTAGATGACAATCACTTTCTTGGTGTAATAAGGTATTGAAAATGAATAATGGGTGGGACTGGCTAAGAAGCCTACCCAATTTAGTTGCAAAAATCCTATTGAAATTCAGTGGAAGTAAATGCCTAACTCCCTTAAACTCCTTTGAAAATTCCAGTCAATGTTAATATTTGATCATGGCTTTACCTAGCACAGATTATTTAATGATAAAGTTCCTTTACTATTCCTGACTAAAGGGGTATGTGTGTGGAGGGTCTCATTTAAATTGCTCAGTAGTACAACTACAATTTATATCTAAAGCAAAATTATTGACAAAGGCTTCATTCCTTTGCTATTTATTTTCTCATGGCCGAATGGCAAAATTTAATGGGTATTTTATTACACACATGTCGTCCCCCCCCCCCCCCCCGAAAAAGTCTGAGTTTAAAGCCTAAAAAGACTTTACTCTTTAGACTCCTTGTTTTATATCTGCAATAATGGACTGTAATTATGGTAGCTGAAGTATATCATATTAACTAGTGAATTTGGCTTGTTATTAAATATAGACAGCCCGAAAGGTTTAGAGGCCTTACCTCACATGACTGTTTCAAAACAAAAAATCCTTATTGTCCCTCTCTCACCCCTCACTGTGCAAAATCCTCAGACCTTGACCGCAAAGTTCTCAATGCCAACATTCATTGGAAGTTGCTCAGGTTTCAGTAGACTATTAAAATGAGCCACATGTCTCATTTGGAGGGGCAAAAGAGGAGAAATGACTTTCCATTCCTAGGTAGGAAGAATAGGCTATTTTTACTTCAGGAGGGGAGAGATCACATGCTATTTAATAGCAATGTAGCCATAAAATATACTTTATAATTCATACAGTTTTGAAAGTTAAAGATATTAAATTCCTAACTGCTAGATAGAGATTCCTAAACAAATCTAGGTTGCTAGGTACTGTGTGCCTGCCAGGTCATACCAACAGCAGCAATTTATGTTGGCAAGCCTGCATGTTACATGCCAACAAATGATTATTCTTCTTAGTCAAGTCAAACTACCTTGGTAGCCTTGAACCATTATGTTGAAACCATTTGATAAACTGAGCCAATAACTATTCTACATTACCATATCTAAGCAAACATGCTGCTAGCTAACTGAGCAGTCAGGATTCATTGAGCTTAGCTATGAACACACACACTCCTTCCAGCATGACAAGCAGAAGGAAACACCGCAAAGGCTGTCTTGATGTTCCGACAGTTTGCAACTCAGTGGTTTCATGCTGGATAAGACACGGCAATGGTAAAATCTCTGCTTCTTCATGCCAAGATGCAGACTTAGTTAAAAATAATAAAAGAAACCATTTGGTGACTTGCATAAATATTATGCTTTAAAACTCAGTTTAGATTTGCATGAGATATTTAGTCATGAATTTTAACACACTAGAGTTAAGCATTTCTTGTTGTGTGTAAACTGTGAATGACATTGGAAAAAAACTTCAGGTTAAGCTGAACAATTCTGGGACTAATGCTCTTTTCCAGTGCTAGGGTTGCCAGATGTCTGGTTTTTGACTGGAATGCCCGGTCAAAAAGGGACCCTGGCAGCTCCGGTAAGCACAGCCGACTGGGCCGTTAAAAGGCAGGTCAGCGGTGCTGCAGGTCTAAGGCAAGCTAGTCCCTACCTCTCCTGGCACCGTGCTTGGCCCCGGAAGCGGCCAGCAGATCCGGCTCCTAGGCGTGGGGGCCAGGAGGCTCCGCAGGCTGCCCCTGCCCCGAGCACCAGCTCTGCACTCCCATTGGCCGGGAATCATGGTCAATGGGAGCTGGGCAGGAGGTGCCTGCAGGTGAGAGCAGTGCATGGAGCTTTCTGTCGACCCCCCACCCCCCAGGAGCTGGACCTGCTGGCTGCTTCTGGGGTGCAGCGCGGAGCCAGGAAAGGCAGGGAGCCTGCCTTAGCCCCGCTGTGCTGCTGACTGGGAGCCTCCCCAATCTCCTGCCCCAGTTCTGAGCCCCCCCAAACCCGGAACCCCCTCCTGTACCCCAAACCCCTCATCCCTGGCCCCACTCCAGAGCCTGCACCCCCAGTCAGAGCCCTCACCACCCCTGCACCCCAACCCCCTACCCCAGCCCAGAGCCACCTCCCACACCCTGAACCCCTCATCCGTGTCCCCACCCCAAAGCCAGCACGCCCAGCCCAGAGCCTGTACCCCCTCCTGCACCCCAACCCGCAGCCCCCTCCCACATTCCAAATCCCTTAACTAGGGTTACCATCCGTCCGTATTTCCCCGGACATGTCCGGCTTTTGCGTCTCTAAATAGCCATCCGGGAGGAATTGGTAACAAGGTTAAAATGTCCGGGGTTTTTTTCTCCCTCGCCTCCCTCCCTCCCTTCCATGCAGAGTGCAGCTGCTGATTGGGCGGCTGGGCCGATTGAGCCGCTCCCATTGGCCTCCAGCAGCCAGAGCCGCCCTCTGTCTGCAGCCCTGTGTAACACACAAACCGACCCACCAGGCAGCAGGTTTTGCCTACATGTGGAGCCAGAACGGTAAGGGGAGTCCGGGGGGGGGGCAGTCAGGGAGCAGGGGAGTGTTGGATGGGTCCCCGGCCTCCACCTGCCACCCCCCCTCCGCGCATCCCCCCCTCCCTGCCTGCCTCTCCCTTTCCTTCCTTTACTGCCAGAGCCAGCAGCAACTGCTGTCTGCTGCCCCCGGGTCCTAGCGTCCCCCATCCACTAATGGGAAGACAGGCTGCCCTTCCCCTGCCCTTCCACCCTAGCCCTGAGCCTCTCCAACGCCCCCAACCCCTCAGCCCCAGCCCTCATCCCCCCGCACCCTAATCCTCTGCCCCAGCCCTGAGGAGCCTCCTCCTGCATCATGAACCCCTCATCCTCAGACCCACAGCCCTCACCCCTGCATCCCCTCCTATCCCCAAACTCCCTCCCAAACCCCCTCCCCTTCCCACACACCCCCTCCTGCCCTCAAACATCCTCTGAAAGCCTGCAGCCCCTCCCTTTGCACCGCCTCCCACCCCCAAACTCCATCCCAGAGCCTGCACACCCACCCACTGCCCCAGCCCGGAGCCTGCACCCAGCACCCAAAATCTATCCCAGAGCCTGCACCCTGCACCCCTCCTGCACCCTAATCCCCAGCCCAGGACCTGCACCCCAGACCTCCTCCCCCACACCCAACCCCTCTCCCAGAGCCTTAGGCAGGTGGGGGGGGGGTAGGTTCTGGGCACCACCAAAATTTCTACAACCCTGCCACCCATGCGAGTGGATAAGGGTCGGGGCAGTCAGGGGACAGGTAGGGTTCTAAGGGGGCAGTTAGGGTGGGGGGTTCTCAGCAGGGGGCAGTCAGGGGACAAGAATCAGGGGGGGTTGGGGTTCTGAGGGGGGCAGTCAGGGGGTGGGAAGTGGGAGAGAGTGGATGGGGTGGGGGCGGGGCTAGGGCGGGGCTTCCCCACCCCCAGTGTCCTCTTTTTTGATTGTGGAAATATGGTAACCCTACCTTAGCCCCACACCCCCAGCCTGGAGTCCCACTCCTGAGCCCCAAACCCCTCATCCCCAGCCCCACCCCAGAGCCTACACAATCAGCCAGAGACCTCACCGCCTTCTGCACCCCAACTCCCTGCCCCAGCCCAGAGCCCACTCCTGCACCCCGAAACCCTAATTTCTGGCCCCACCCAGAGCCCGCACCCTGAAACCCTAATTTCTGGCCCCAACCGGAGTCTAGTGAGCGGGGGCGGGGGGAGGGGAAAGGGGAGGAGGGGGCAGGGCCTTGGGGAAGAGGCGGTGCTAAGGTGTTTGGTTTTGTGTGATTAGAAAGTTGGCAACTCTATTTACCACCATGCTGGCAAAATGTGACCTTTTTAACACAAGCCTATGGACACCCATAGTGAGAAACTTTAAATTAGTTCCTACACTAAAAAACAACAACAAAACAAAACAAAACAAAAAATGGATACCTTCTATGGTATTTATAACCCCTTTGGAGTTTAGAGAGCATGGCTCCTTTAAATCTTTTTCCTAGGGGGGGGGGAGAGTGAGGAAAGAAGGAGGGAAACTTCAGGGGGTGGCTCTGAAGCTCAGAGGGAGAGAGAGGCAGCAGCCCGCAGGCCCTGGCAAAGGAAGCAGCAGAGAAGAACCTGTCTGAAGCCTGGGAAGGACAGGGCCGATCAGGGACACCCCAGGACAGGAGGCAGGAGGAGCACTGTGCCAGGGAGGAATCGCCCCAGAAGGAGAGGCCGGAGCTGGACCCAGTATCACGGCTGCCCAGAGCTGCATGGGGCTGTGAGTACTGGGGCTGGTGACTCTGCATTGGGAACAAGGAGGGAGGCTGTAGCTAGTTAAGTGGGGAGGTGGTCGCTCTGTGTGGCTTTGCAGAGAGCGGCAGAAGGGGGCACCGGAGGGGTTTGTTGGGGGAAAGTTCACTGGCGCCGAAGACGACCAGGAGCACCCAAGACTCACCACTGGACTGGAACTTTGCTCAGGACTCCTGAACTCTGTGTGCAGACACATTGCTCGGTGTCTGCCCTGTCAGACTGTGCTACCACTGGGCCCGTGGGGCCTTGGTTTGGATGCAGCCCTGTTTTACCGCTCCCCTATATTTCCCCTTGTTGTTTTTCTCCTCTCATCCCTCTGTAAATAAATATTTCCCTTGTTATATCCATTGTACTTTTCCTGTGGGTGTGTGTGTTCACTCTGGGGGGTTTGGAACAGGTGCCCCTGGGGTGGAAGGGATTTCTCCTGCGCGCGCCATCTCTTGGCCAGAGCTGCCTGCAGAGCAGACTCCATCTTGGCCACGAGGGCGCTAAAGTTACATATTTTATTTGATTCAATTTTTTAATCTCTAGTTACAGTTGATTATTTTCACATATTTACCACTTTTATAACAGCATGGATTCAATCATAAAAGCAATATTGAAGGTTTCTCAGTCTCTTCAAAAGTTGGCCTTAACAATGTGGTTGAAATGTTAGCCCCACTGAAATTGATGATGCCTACTGATTTCACTGGGGCCAGGACAGTGACCTACTGATGCAGAGACTTCAAACCCAACATACTGACAGCTCGAACACATGGCCTTTAAAGTATTGCAACATGTTGGGGGTGGAGTTAAGACACAGTTTCTGTTCATCAGTGAAGGATAGTGTATGTGTACTAAGAGGAGTTACCAGTAGGCAGCAATTTCCCTTTTTAAAGTTACATATTAGGAATCTAGGATTTTTCAGAACTAGTAACCATAAGGCTCTAGTGGTGTCATGATTAAGTATCTATATAAATTATGGACACACTTTTAATTTTGATTGTCTGGATGTGCTCAAATAATCATTATTCCAACAGAAATTGGGACCCCCTCGTGCTAGAAAGTAATCCCCATCATCACAGAAATAGAGATACAGACATGTGAAGTGGCTTGCCCAGGATTGCACAGCAGGTCAGTGGCAAAGCCAGGAATAGAACTGAGGCTTTGTGATTCAGAGTCTGGTGACCTATCCACTAGATGACACAACCTAATAGAGGAGGATTTACAAAGCAGAGCTCTAGTCCTTCTTATCAAGCCAATAGCATACGGAGAAGTTGAAGAAAGATGGGTGGAATTTTCAAAATGGTGTTTGAAAACCACTCCCATCTGCATCACTGGGAGCAGAGTTAGGCCAACTCTGAGTCCTTTTGAAAATCCCACCCTCCAGTGTCTACTCAACTTGCAGTATTGTCATGACGGAAGATTTTTAGGGCTTGCTGTATTGAGCAGATTTGGTTTGCTGTTTGTCTGAGTCTCAGGAGCATCGTCAAATTTTGTCAATTTGACAATAAATGCTGTATGGCTTAGAATGTGGGTAGTGAAACTTTTCCCACAGGGAAAAGGAAGGGGTTTGGGGTAAAATAATCTTCACTAATATTGTTCTAAACTAGGGAGAGAGGGAAGTTTGGATTGAAGATTATATTAAGTGAACTTGTTTTAAGGAGGATTCCTACAGAAAGGAGTTGTTGAAGCAGAAGAGGACTTTCTCTGCATGAGTCTTGGCTAAGTGGTTAAGTCATGTTAAAAGTGACAGTTTGTTTTTAAGTTAACTGAGCAAACTTGAGAACACAAGCATTAAATTCCTCTTGAAGAAATCTGTGGTTTCTAGGCACTAGACCAAAGCAATTGGTGTGTGGTCATTTTATATTCACTAATAACATGCAGCTCTGACTAAAGGAAAGAGAATTTGGCCCCCAAAGTTATTTGTTTACCATTTACATTAATTGTTTTAGAGTTAAATCTTGCCTTACTCTGGTTTGTGGTTTTGGCGATAATTAGAAAATATGCTGTATAGTTTATGATTATTTATTTATTTGCTGAGTATATACAGTGTACTTGCATCCTTGCATTTTCAGGACAAAGAAGGAGACATGGACACTTCTCCAATCTAAACACACTGATAACACAAAACATACTGGGAGACTTTGTAGTAAATTAATTTTAATTCATTTAATATTTTAAGTAAACTTTAAGCCACCTGGCCTCACTTAAACAAGAGCTAGCCAAAGACCAAAATAGCAACAGGAAGATTTCAAGCACTTAGGACATCCATTGCAGAGCTGGGACAAGAGAAAAATTGCTAGTATAACTGATCTTGTGAAAAGCAGTAGGCTCTGATCAAGCAACACACTTAATCACATGTTTAACTTTAAGCATGTGAGTAGGCCCATTAAAGTTAAGTGCATGCTTGAATACCATGCTAGATCATGGCCTAAATCACTACAGAGCTTCCTTCATATAATCAAAAATTGATATTGTATCAGTGGTATCTGTGTTTTAGAAAAAACAATGACTTGTATTGAGAAGTACAGCTCCAAGAGTGATTCTGCTAGTGACTAGCAGGAATCCATTAGTTATTCTCTTCCTCTAGTCAGTAGCCATTCTGAACCTATGAATTTCAGTCTTTGCTCGACCTTCAGGAATTAGTGGAACAGGCAGAAATCTCTTCTTGCTTATGCTGGTCTGACTAAACTGAAATACATTGATTTATACCAGGGTGAAACCAGTGTGTAAGGAGATTCAGGCATAATATCAAAGAAGCCCAGTGACCAGGCACTATGAGCAAAAAGCAGCAGCTACATCATCTGCTTGTTGGAAATAGAGGGAATAAACCAAGAATATAGTCACCTTGTGCTTATCATCACCTTTTTCAATCTCTTCTTTCCTGCTGCTGCTGCTTCTGCAGATGCTACAATATTTCACTCCATGAACCCAGGCACATCTGTGGGCTGGGCTCTGATGAGTGACTTCCCATATTTACTGATCTCCAGGAAGGACTAATGGCTTTGATCTGTCATGCAGTGGACCAAACTTGTTGTAGAAGCAGGCCGAGCTTGACTGGTTTTGACTAAAAGCTGTAAGAGGCTGTAACCGAGCAAAGATAAGCCCAAGCTGCAAAACCTCCAGACTTTCACAATGCTCAGAGGTATTCAGATCTGGGGTTTGGATTCCAGCCCATCTTTAGTTACAACATGTCTGCATGTCTAATTTGGAAATGCATGCAGGAGGCTGGAAGGCCGTACTGGCATCACACTTACATACCTTGCAAAACTGCCTTAGGACCACATTCTGCCTGGCCCTTAGTCAGCTATGCACTGGGAGGGAGTGTGTGAGGAATCTTTCCCACACTTGCATGATCCATATAAGAACTGGGCAGAATTCCAGTCCCCATGCTCAGGAGAAGTCCAGGGATCCCTGCTCCCTGTGGGGAGAACAGAACTGCAGAGGGAGCAGGTAAGAACTGGGGATATGTCTCTGCTCCCCCTTCACTCCTTCCCAGAGTGATGGCTGGCAGTACATGAGGCAGTCCATTACGGCACATAGAAGGAGGTAGCAGGGAATGCTCAGTAGGGCTGGGTGGGAAACAGCTTTCCCACCCCATAAGAATTTTTAAGATTTCAATTTTTTCCCCAAAACAGGACAAAAAGTCAACCACGAGCTAAAGATCCCCTTCAGACCAACTCAAGCAAAATGTTCCAATAATTCAGAAACACTTCATGTCAATTTCCAAACAAAGAGGTGTTTAGAACCCAGGTATGGAAATAAAAAAAATCAAAACTTTTTCAAAGTGCAAAATTCACCAGAATTGTCCTTTTCCTGTGCACAGTTTCAGTTTTGACAAATTCAGCAAAAAACATTTCATTAAAAAATTCTTGATCTGCTCTATTGCTCAGCCTCAGTCCACTGAATCTCCCCAAAGCAGAATGTCCTGGCATTTCCCCGGAGCTGTGTGTCGTGTCATTGTTAAGATGGCTTAATGGCAAAGTCAAGCTCATCATAAATAATTCTACCTGGGCCCCATGAGCATGAAAAAAAGGGCCTATGCATTCAAAAAAGCAGTGATGGCCAGTGAGGGTACTTCGTCTCAGATTCTGAACTCAAATTTTCAAGTTTGTAGTCAGTTGTGTTTCTGACTTCCCTTAGCAGCACGGCAAGCCCCTGTGACTAAATAAATTAGAATCTCTGTCTCTTGTTTTGTTTTTTGATGACCAAAAGTATGTCATTGAATTCACCTACCTGAAGGCTCACCAGCACACTTCCTCTGCAGCACACACTGCCACCTCACTGCACTCTGTGGCCGGCTACAGCTGGACACTTTCTGATTTTCAGAAAGGGCTGAGCAGCTCTTCACTGGAAATCTAGCGCCCCTAAAGTGTCTCAAGGGGAGCACCCAAAAACTGAGGCGCTCAGAATCACTTTTGAAAATCTTGATCCTGGATTCTATTCCTGGTCCTGAGTTGTGTGTGACCTGGGTTTTATAGCTATGCGACCTGGAAACTTAACCATTCCTTCTTTCAATTCCCCCAGCTGTAAAAACTAGCGTTGGGTGAATAACTGATTTTTGATTCGCTGACAAATAAAAAAAAATTGAAGAAAAAGTTTGTTCTGGGTCAACAAAATGTTTTATTTGATCTGAAATGAGATATTTTGATTAAGCATTTTTCAATGTTTGATGTTTTAATAAAATTAAAGGAAATTTTGAAATAAAGTTGTTTTGAACAAAATAATCTAAATGTTATGTTTCAAAAATGTTAAAATGAAATGTATCTTGTTTGGATTTTTAGGGTTTTATTTTAACTGAAACAATCAGGCAAAATTGACCAAATTATCAATGTGTTTTGGTGTCACTGAATCTACATTTTTGATGGAACATTTTTGTTCAAAATTTTTTGCACAACTTTCGTAAAAACAGAGGTGTTGAGAGAACAGATATGTCATAATGCTTTGTGAATTTATAGTTATAAAGATCATTGGGATATTCCCATGGAAAGTGCTGTAGAAAGAAACTATTTATGTAGCTTCACAATTTTTTTACTTTTTAAAATTGATAGGCTCGGTTTCACTGCACATCAAACTGAGGAAAGCTAAAAGTCATAGCTAGGAATCCCGTGTTTTCAGCCGGAAAACAGAAGCTGCCGAATTGCCGCCACGGGCAGCTGAACATAGAAGCTGCCGTCAAATTGCCGCCGCCGCGGAAACGTGCGTGCCGCCCTAACGGCACACGGACTGCCCCCGCCGTCCGCGGTGGCAATTTGGTGCGCTGCTTGGGGCGGCAAAAACACACGGACTGCCACCCCTGGCAGATTGCCGCCCCAAGCACCTGCTTGGAATGTTGGTGCCTGGAGCCGGCCCTGGCTGTGTGTCAATTTACAGCAGCTCAACATGGACTTCAGGGTCTCCTGTTTGTTTGTTAGTTATTTAAAGGAGCCTTTCCACAAAGCTGTTGAGTAGGGATGGTGGAAGATTTACTCCCTTCCCTCTCTAAGTCCCTGGGGATATTCCCCTTTATTCTTTAGTTCCTCTTTTGCATTCAGAATCCCCCCATTTCCATGTGTATATATGAGAGAATAAGATACAGATGGTGCACGGAGAAGGAGCCAGAGCCTCAGGGTGAAATTCTGTCCCTATTGAAGTTCATGGCAAAACTCCCATTGGCTTCAATAGGACCAGGACGTCATCCTCACAAGCTCTAAAGGAGCTACATTGATTTACACTAGCAGAAGATCTAGCCCAAAGTATTTAATAATCTGTTCCATTATTCTGATTTCCTAGACTGCTGAGGCAATTTCTCAATTTCATACTTTTCCCTGAAAAAAAAAAACCAAACAACTTTTCCCCTCTTATTTCTCTACTGAAGGGCTTAAAGGAGGATTGCAGCTTGGCTGAAGCTGGGAGCTGGAAGAGACTCACGGTGAATGAAAAACCTTAGTTTAGTCTTGACTTCTCCAGTTCCCGTAGGTTGAAGTTCTGTCTGAGGGGAAATAGGAGTTACCCTTTCTCCAAGAGTGTGAGACAGACTGAGTCAGTCATCAGCTTCCCGACAAATGGCAGCAATTAGATCTTCACCAGTACAGCTGTAGCTAATTTAAGGCATCACAGGTGCAGCAATAATCAGTCGGCAGGAACTGAGGCAGTACAATGTGCGTAATCTGCTCTGTCAAAGCAGAAGCCAAGGGAGGGAAAGATCACTTCAGCGGGAGCTTAGGCAGTAGAAGTATGGCTCTGCTAGAAACCTGAAGCGCTGCAGTTGGAGAGGATGCATAGGGAAGCTCCAATTCAGGGTTACTTGAATTCCTCTTTATTAATGATTGTGCTTTATTATTTTATTCAGCTTTCTCTAAGACATCACTGTACAAGTTTAGGTCAGTCACTTGGCTGTGACACAGGCCAGACCCCCCTAGCTTTCCTCAGTATTATGTAAGTATTTCAGGAAAACTGTGGAGTATACAGTCATATCCACTAGCACTTATAATTCCTGCTTGTCACGAATTGCCAATACTTCAGTATTCTTTATAATAATTAATTACAGGGATTTCCAAGGTTAATTAGGAAAAGGCAAAATGGCACAGACTTTAATGCTAACCAGTATGATATAGCACTTTACATCCTCAAATGGCTATATCAGCATTCACTAGTAGTCAATTAGAGTTCTTCAAATGCTATACAGAGTGGCTATCACCTCCGAATTTGAGCACCTATAATTACAGCTGTCCCTATATTTTTGGTAGGAAAAAAAAGTCAGTTTAGATGTATGTTAGGAAAATACGCAAAATGGTGTAGGGAAAGTTTTAACTCTTTAAAGATGGCAGTTCTCAACTAACAAATAAATTGTTTCTAAAATCAAGAAGAGTTCTCAAGAATTGCCCTATGTTTACTGGGCTTGATTCTGGTCTCACGCTGGTGTAAATAGAGAGTAACTCCACTGAAGTACATGGAATGTCACTAGTGTAACACCTGTGTGTATGAGACCAGAGTTGGATACACTGATTATTTGCACAATGTTTCATGCCAGTGTCAATTCCATGTTTGAAAGGAATATTGTGTAGAACGTAGCTCCACTCAACGAACATTGGAATTCAGTGTTTTCTAACTCTCCCTCTTAAAAATGTATTCCTTATTTCCAGGTTCCACTTCCAGCCATTGGTTTCTATGTTTTTCTCTGCCAGACTGAAGAGCCCATTACTAAATATTTATTCCCCATATAGGTACTTATAGATTACAGTCAAGTCACCCCGTAACCCTTCTCTTTGTTAAGCTAACTAGATTGAGTTCCCTGAGTTTGTCACTATATGGCATGTTTTCTAATCTCTTCTCTGAATTCTCTCCAATTTATCAACATCCTTGAACTGTGGACACCAGGAATGGTCTCAGTATTCCAGCAGCAGTTGCTCCAGTCCCAAATACAGAGGTAAAATAACCTGTACTCCTAACTGAGATTCCACTATTTATGCATCCTGGGATCATATTATCTCTTTTGGCCACAGTGTCGCACTAGGACAGGGGTGGGCAAACTTTTTGGCCCGAGGGCCACATTAGGGTTGCAAAACTGTATGAAGGGCCAAACAGCCTGGCCCCCACCCCCTATCCGCCCCTCCCACTTCCTGCCCCCCTCAGAACTCCCGACCCATCCAACCCCCCTCTCCTTGTCCCCTAACCGCTCCCTCCCGGGACTCCCTGCCCCTAATCGCCCTGGGACCCCATCCCCTATCCAACCCCCCTACTCCCTGTCCCCTGACTGCCCCGACTCCTATCCACACCCCCTGATAGGCCCCCCAGAACCCCATGCCTATACAACCCCCCTGTTCCCTGTCTCCTGACCCCTATCCACACCCGACACCCCCATCCCCTGACAGGCCCCCTGGGACTCCCACGCTTATGCAATCCCCCTGTTCCCCGTCCCCCGACCACCACCCCCAACCTCCTCCCCATCCAACGGCCCCCTGCTCCCTGTCCCCTGACTGCCCCCCCGGGATTCCCCACCCCTTATCCAAGCCCCCGGCCCCTTACCATGCCGCTCAGAGTAGCATATCTGGCAGCCGCGCTGCCCAGCCAGAGCTAGACACGCTGCCACTCTGCTCCGCAGGAGTGTGCAACCCCGTCACCCAGAGCACTGCCCACGTGGTGGCGTGGCTGCGGGGGAGGAGGAACATCAGGGGAGGGGCTGGGGGCTAGCCTTCCCGGCCGGGAGCTCAAAGTCCGGGCAGGACGGTCCCGCAGGCTGGATGTGGCCCGTGGGCTGTAGTTTGTCCACCTGTGCACTAGGAGCTCATGTTAAACTGATTATCTCCCATGATCCCCACTCCCCCCAAAATAAAACACATATACTTATTAACAATTTACTTTCTTGTCTAATAAGGTACTTTTCACCCAATAGTCAGTCAGTCTTTACAGTGCTTGTCCAGAAAGCTTGGATCCACCTTTCGTGAGACACCTATGTTAGTAGAGTGTCTCCTTCATAATGGATAAAATTTTGTGACCTCTCCTCTTCTCTGATTGAGTTACAGACTATTGTCTCTTACTGCTTCCCAGGATAGAGTTCCCTCATCCTGTAAATATGGCCTGCATTCTTTGTTCCTACAGGTTTTCTTCCAGGTTTTTGATAAAAACGTTAAATAGCATGGGCCAAGAACGGATCCCACTGGAAACACCCATTTTATGATTATTCCCCATTTACAATTACATTTTGAGACCAGTTAGCCAGCTTTTAACCCATTTAATGTGTGCCATGTTAATTTTATATTGTTCTAGTTTTTTTAATGAAAATGTTGTGTGGTACCAAGTCAAACACCTTACAGAAGTCAGTATATTACATCAGTGCTATTACCATTAAAATAAACTTGTAATATCATCAAAAAGATATCAAGTTAGTTTGACAGGATCAATTTTCCATAAACCCATGCTGATTGACATTAAAATTATATTACCCTACTTTAATTCTTTATTAATCATGTGCTATATCAGCTGCTCTATTATTTTGCCTGAGATTGATGTCAGACTAACAAGGCTATAATTACCTGGGTCATCCTCCTTACCCTTTTTAAATATCGGTACATTAGCTTCCTTCTAATCTTCTAGAACTTCCCAGTGTTCCAACATTTATTTAAAGCCAACATTAACAGTCCAGCAAGCTCCTCAGCCAGCTCTTTTGAAACTATTAGATGCAGGCTATTCAGACCCCCTAATTTAAAAACTTTAGTAGCTGCTGTTTAACATTCTCCTGGGAAACTAGAGGAATGGCAAGAGTGTTATCATAATATATGATTAATTAATCACTTTCCCCCCAGAAATATTTATTGAGCCCTTCTGCCTTTTCTGCTATATTATTGATAAAGCTACCATTTCCATTTATCAATGGACCAATACCATTGCTAGGATTTTTTTGTTCGTGGTGTTCCCAATGCACTTAAAAAACCTCTTTCTCATTATCCTAAACTCTGCTAGCCATAGAGTTCACTTTGTGTCCCTTTGCTTCTCTTATCAATTTTCTACAATTCTTAGCTTATTTTCATTACTATGCTTATATACTTATACTTAGCTTATATTCATTACTATCAACTTCCCCTTTCTTGTATTTGTTAGATCTATCTATCTATCTATCCAGGGCTGGCTCTAGTTTTTTTGCCGCCCCAAGCAAGAACATTTTTGGCTGCCCCTCACCCTAGCCCTGGGCTCTCACCCCTCCCACTAGTGCCCTCCCCCACCCGCACCCCCTGCCGCCCCAGCTCTGGGCTCTATCTTCCCCCCCCCCACCTGCACCTCCTGCCTCCCCCAGTCCTGGGCTCCCCCCCACCAGTGCTGACTCCGCCCACTCCCCCCTCACCTACAGCCAGTCCGGCGCTGACAGGGTCGGGGTAAGCAGCAGGGCTCCCGGGCTGTGCCTCAGCCCAGGGTTCCTCCAGCCAGGGCTCCCACTTCCAGGACCGGCCGGGACCTGGGAGGGCAGAGCCAGGGAACTGCCCCGGCAGGGGGCTGAGGAGCTGGGGCAGGGTAGCACCAGAGGGAGCGGAGCCCTGGAGAGCGGGATGCAGGTCCCACACTGCAGCGCCCCGCCCTCTATGGCCCCGCTGCTGCTGCTGCTTCTGGCCGCTCTGCCGCAGTCCCTGGGCGGCTCGGGCCACTTCGCCCAGCCCCGGCTGCGGCGCTGGGGGGCGGCCACCCTGCAGCACCTGCAGGCGGCTCCGTGTGCTCCCCAAGCCTGAGGGTCTCCCATTCGGAGCCTGCCCAGCCCAGCCACAAGGTGCGGGTGCTGCTCCCCCTTGGCGCAAACTGCAGCGGCCCCAGGGCATCCCCGCGCATGATGCGCTGCTGCTGCCAGGGCCGGCTCTAGGCTTTTGCCGCCTGAAGCAAAAAAAAAAAAAAAAGATGGCCAGAATGCTGCCCCTGAAAATGTGCCACCCCAAGCACGTGCTTGGTTTGCTGGTGCCTAGAGCCGGCCTTTTATCTATCTATCTATCTATCTATCTATCTATCTATCTATCTATCTATCTATCTATCTATCATAGCTAAGAACATAAGAATGGCCATACTGGGTCAGACCAAAGGTCCATCCTGCCCAGTATCCTGTATACTGACAGTGGCCAATGCCAGGTGACCCAGAGGGCATGAACCTAACACGTAATGATCAAGAGATCTCTCTCCTGCCATCCATCTCCACTCTCTGACAACAGAGGCTAGGGACACCATTCCTTACCCATCCTGGCTAATAGCCATTAATGGACTTAACCGCCATGAATTTATCTAGTTCTCTTTTAAACCCTGTTAGAGTCTTAGCCTTCACAACCTCCTCAGGCAAGGAGTTCCACAGGTTGACTGTGTGCTGTGTGAAGAACTTCCTTTTATTTATTTTAAACCTGCTGCCCATTAATTTCATTTGGTGGCCCCTAGTTCTTATATTATGGGAACAAGTAAGTAACTTTTCCTTATTCACTTTCTCCACACCACTCATGATTTTATATACCTAGCTTCACTTCCCCTCTAAATAAGATCAGTTTTTTAAACCTATACCAATAGCCTTCTTCTTTGATTGTGAGGTTGCCCAAAAAGCCACATCTAAATTAGTGTTCTTTAATAAAAAATGTGAATGACAATTGAGAATTGTTTAAGTCTTTCTTCCAGCTGATTTGACTCATAATTGTTTTCAGCTTTGTGAAATAGGCCTTTTAAAGCCCCAATATATAATTGATCTGGGCTTTATTTTGTTTACACATATAAATGTGAGCAAGTTATAATCAGTTGTACCTAAGCTACCGTTAACTTTTAGTTTTGTAATCACTTCATCTTTATCTGTCAAGACGAGGTCTAATACAGAATTCCCTCATGTTGGATGCAACACTTTTTGAGTTAGCAAATTGTCATTTATAATATTTAGAAATTCCAATGATATTTTAATATTGGCAGCATGAGATCTTGACCATATGTCACTTAAACTGAAGACCCCCATGTTCACACAACTTTATTTCCTACACATTATAGATAGGTAAGTAAAGAGCCAGTCATCCTGTTTCCTAGTGAGATTTGGTGGTCTGTAGCAGACTCCAACTAATACCCCATTTTGTTCTTTATCTGTTAGGATATCGATCCATAAGCATTCAAGATAATTTTCTTCCAAGTTATCGGTGACTTGAAAACAGGTAATGCATTTTTGAAAAAGAGTGCCACTTCCTCTCCCATTTTGCCCACTTGATCCTTTCTAAATAAGTTATAATCATTGATTTTAACATTCCTATTATGTGAATCATCCCACCAGATTTCAGTAATACCAACTAAATCAAATTTATGCTGAGAAATGAGCAATTTCAATTCCTCTTCTTTATTACTCAGGCTCTTAGCATTGGTGTACAGGCAATTAAAGAACTTTTTCTCTTCATGTCCTTCAGTTCCTTGATTAATTTTATTCTCAACATCTCAATTTTGTGCTTAATGAGTGCTCCTATCTTCCCTCTGTTTACACTCCCCTTTTGTTACTAGTTTAACACTCTCCTGAGTACTCTAGCTAGCCTGTCCCCAAGGAGATTGGTTCCCATTCTATTCAGATGGAGACCATCCAAACTATACAGCCCCCTCTCCTCAGAGAAGGTGAACCAATGTTCCACAAAAGCCAAATGCTCCACCCTATACCACTTACCTAGCCAGCAGTTCACTTCTGCCTTCTCTCTTCATTCATTCATGGGACAGGAAGGATCTCCGAGAAGATCACTTCTTCAGCACACTTCCGAGTTCCCTGAAGTCATGTTATCTACGAGTTATCCTGATACGTGTCATTAGTGCCAGTATGAACCATCACCAATGGATTCTTGTATGGCGACTTCAGAAATGTATCTAATCTTAGAGTGACATCTCATTCTTGGCTCTAGGAAGGCAGCACACCATCCTGTTGTCATCCTGTCCTTTCCAGTATGTTCTTTTGATTCTTCTGGGTGCTGAATCCCCAAGAAGGATCATCTGTCTTCCTTGGACAGGTGGAGAACTCTTTGTGGGAAAGCTTGATTTTCTTACAGGTTGGGAATGAGCTGCCATCCATAGGTGTGTCGTATTTGTTATGATTATTTTACCAGGGGACATGCTAGTAAAGTGATATAACTATTACACAATTATTAGAGCTGGTTGGAAAACATTCCCCTCAGCCCCCATAGAAAATTTTGGGGAAAAAATGTAAAAATATTCAATGGACAATTTTGAATTTTTGTCAAAAAAGGAAAAATTTTCAGTCAAAACTGACCAAAAAAATTCAGCTGAAAACTGAAACATTTTGATTTTTGTCTGCACTTTTGGTTTTCTGATGAAAAATCAGAATCCATCTAACAATAATAGAGCAATAGAGTGAAAGCCAGGATGAGTTAAATGTCTATAATCACTGTATTCTGAAGTTTTCTGAGCTTAAAACATGTCATTTATATAAAATGTGTTTAAAGAGAAATGCTTTGATCTTTAAAGTGGCTTGTTTAAAATAAAGAAAACATAGTTTTGGATTTTCATCCTATAATTTTTATATTCTAAAATATTTATTTAAAATTGCACAACTGGGAGCTATATTTACTTGTGTTTAAAATTCAAATATAAATATTTTCTCTCGTGCATTTACATTACTTTAAATATAGTCAATAGCTTTTAAAGAAGAAGAATCCCCGAGCCAACACAAAATGTCTTTTATTCCATGAAAATGACTGATTCCCGAAAGTGATCACTTTCCTAGTTTCCTCTTGAGCCAATGTTATTTTCTGTCTATGGTTTCTGGTTATGGTTTTGGATTAAGTGACACGGGTGCCTGAAATATCAGGGGACTAGATTCAAGGACTCCCTTTTTCCCTTCCAGTCCTACGTCTTATGTTCCCATTAAATATCACAAGTCATGGTAAAATCATGAGAGCCGTCAACACTGCTTAATGAGAAGAAAAACCTCAAGATAAGTTTATAAAAGAAATAATCCTGGTGAGAGGGTGGAGCCCATTTTGTGGAGCTTGAAAATGCCAAAAATGTATTTATGATCAGCCAGATTGTATTGGCTCAGCTTCCCCCAGGTGGTTAGGAAGGTAAGCAGAATCCATTATTTTGATTCTTAGTTATACAAGTTCTGACTGTATTATCTACTGTGTGGCCATTGATCC
This sequence comes from Emys orbicularis, assembly GCF_028017835.1. Taxonomy (NCBI): domain Eukaryota; kingdom Metazoa; phylum Chordata; order Testudines; family Emydidae; genus Emys; species Emys orbicularis. The sequence continues at coordinate 24,542,578 of NC_088683.1, read as the reverse complement.
ATGCCCAGGTAACCCGCTTTTATAGAGGAGATTCAGGGAGTCCTAGAGCTGGTGCTTAGCACATGACACATCCCTGCACCCCCATAACGCCTTGTATGGGAAAGGGTGATCCAGACAAAAAGTTAATCTCCAAAAAGGGAATAACCTGGCAAGCCAAAGCTTTTGGATCTTTTCCCAGTCCACAAAATGAAGCAAGTGGAATTCATTCATATAATATGGATTTAATGTACATCTAGAATAAGATATTGATAGATTAACCTATTTTTTGAATAACTTTCCATTGTAATATGCTTTAAGCTGCCAGCCCTTTGCCTGGAGTTTCAATACGTACAATTAAAATTAATTGCACTATACTCCCTGTTATAACATGCAAAATGTCCTATCTCCAGGGATAATTTAAATTATAATTAAAATTATTTAAAAACATCAGCTTGATATGACCTAATAAATAAATCATAATATCTAAAACTGAACATCCAGGTATTTTTTGTAAAAAGATATAAACAATGGCAGCTCCAATATGTAATAATTGTCCATGTCTAAATTGCAGACATCTTTAAGTGGAAAGGGCTTGCCAACGATACGCACATGCAGAAGTGACCTTTCTGTGGATATGGGTCATGTCCTAAACAATAAAAGTAACTGTGGAAATCAGAGTAGCATTTTTCTAGATATCAGGAGGAGGTGATGGAATGACCAGGCATGATCTGCTTTGCTCATGAGTGCCTTTACTGCTGAAGGGACAATATCATGGGGAAGAACTTTTACCAGCACAGAACTGATAAGTCAAAAGTTACTACCTAAACATGCATACTTTGCTGTCTCTTGATTTGGGCAAACTATTGGCTATGGGAAATTTATTCAATTAATTTAGCCCTTTTCTTGTATTATTATTTTATTATGTATTTATTAATTAATCATGTTCATTTCAGTAGTACCGAAAGACCAACCAAAAGCAGAGCATTGTGCAAGGTGCTGTACAAACACAGACTAGTAGACTGTCAGTGCCACAAAGAGCTTACAATCTAAGTAGACAAGACAGACACCGACTGGGAGAAGAGGTAGAACACACCAGCAGAGTGACCAATGTGATGGCATCAAACATCATTAGTCCCACATTTTTTTTATTTTTTTGTCGGGGGGTATTATAGTCGAGAGGGGATCAGCTAAATGGAAAGAAAAGGGAAGGGAGTGAGAAGGATTGGGCAGGGGAGAAGTGGGTAGGATGGGGCGGATGTTGAGAGAAGCTAAGGTGAAGAGACTGTGGGAAAGAGATTGGCCAAACAGGTGACCAGCACAGGGCAGAGAAAGTCCTCTGAATGACCAGAGGACTAAAGGTTTCTGCTTTGGCTGCTTCTGCACCTATTGGCTGGAGTCTCTGGTTGGCTGCTCTCTTCAGTCTCTCCAAAGGCCAAATGATAGCGGGGAGGAGAGAAGTGGGGAGTCACCACCTGGGTCTAGTGTCCCCAAAATGTATGTATGTATTTGGGTGGGTGGGTGAGGGGGTCTCCCCTGCACAGTTCTGGGTCCAGGAGTGTGCTGGAGGGTTATGAATTATACATGAGCAGATTCTGATTTCTACTATTCTGGTTGTTACTTGAAATTGTTCAGTAAATAGTTTTGAATGCATTTCAACCTATGGATTGTACACACTCTATTTGCTGCAACTATTTCTTCCAATATTCCATCTTTATACATCCTTATTCATGCTGCATAACAGATCACCTGCCTCATATGGTTTTCATCCACCTCCCTCCAACCCATTGTCTCCCAAGCAAACAATGAGTTTCTAAGATGGCCCCACCCACACACTTCTGGTGCAAATTGTCATGTGAAAACGTATTTGCCTGAGATATTTCCAGTTTTCCATCAACATTCCTGAGAACAAAAGTTTGCTGGCACAAATGTTTGTGGAAAATTAATAAAAAGTACTGTGAATACTGTCAATGCATATTCTCAGGGTTAGTTCATGGGGACCAGCCCTTCTATAACCCGAACAGCTTGCTGGGAGTGGGGACAATGGTGACTGTAAGTCACCTTTGTGGTTCCCTCATCCGGAGGCCTCCAGGAACCTGTCCATTTCTAAGGACTGAACAAAAGCAGCCTGTAAGATAGCTACAGGTTTAGGCATTTATGGAATAGGGAAAAGATGCAATAAGGGTGCAGACAAAAAGAGGTTAGAAAATATTAAAAGGAAGAGTGAAAAAATAAGAAAAGCATAAAATGATGCAAAGAGGAAAGTGAGACAGAAAAGAGAGAGAAGATAAATGGTGGGAAAGAAAAAAGAAAATATGCCTTTATGGTTAGAAATTTGTATCCTCTCCTCTGCTGTCCCACCCAACCCAAATCTTGCGTTGCACCTTACCACTCCAAACAACACCTGACATTGCATTTGTTTACTGAGTCTATTGCTCTGAATCCATCCCTTTGCTCAGGGGAGCCACAAAGCTCAGATTAAACCCAAGCTTTCCCAAAGTTTGGTCTTATTTAGATCTAGGGAAATTAATCCAGAAGAAACGTTGCTCTAACAAGGCAATGCTAGTCCATTGAATGGACTGTCAGAACAACATTCTGGACAAGATATAAAACATCACTCAGGGATCAGCTTTCAGTTAAACTGAGCTTGCTCTCAGTGTAGCTAAGGAGAAGGGAGTGGGAAGGTGACGCTAACCTTTCTTCTCCCTTTATCCAGGACCAGCCAGGGGTTGAAACAGCCCCTGTCATAACATATAGCAGTGAACATGGCCTGCCCCAATACACCATGTTTGGGGAGGGCTAGCTCGGTGGTTTGAGCATTGGCCTGCTAAACCCAGAGTTGTGAGTTCAATCCTTGAGGGGACCATTTAAGGAACTGGGGTAAAAATCTGTCTGGGGATTGGTCCTGCTTTGAGCAGGGGGTTGGACTAGATGACTTCCTGAGGTCCCTTCCAACCCTGATATTCTATGTACATGTACCAAAAGGAAAGGGAGTAGGTGGCATATCACCAGCTGAGTATTCTATGCATCCAGAATCCTAGTAGCACAAAGCATGAGAACCAGGGACTGAGGATTTATCCCTCTATGTCAAAATGCTGAGGGTATGATGTTGGCATCATACTGGAGAGGTGATTCTGCATAGTAACTAGAGCATGGCAAAGAAATTGAAACTTTCTTTAATGCTCTGTTCCAGAAGGATATTGGACATCACTTCTCAGAAATAAATGGGATGGTAAAAGTAACATGGTGAAAATATTTTAGCTCAGCATTTGACAGGGGGCAGATTGAAAGTCTGGAGACATGTGGCTTATTATTTTGGGAAGCAAATGTTTAAGGTATCTCAGCATGTAATCACTTTATTGTTATGGTTTGGTGTTGTGGGGGTTAATTTTTTAAAAGCATCCAGAGCAGTTTGGATAGGCAGTTTTTGTAATGATTGAAAATTGAAATAAATGGGTGGAATAGTCTATGTGTAGTAATAAAGAATATTACAAGGGAGAAATGATGATGAATGAAGAAAACCAGAGGAGAGAATGGGTTGCACATGAAAACAAGACACAGAAACGAGATGTGAGACTGGTGCAGAGTAAAGGAAGGTGTAAGGTTGGGGTAAGAGAGGGAGCTAGCTCAGCTGGAAAAAAAAATCTGAAGTCTTACAAAGGTCCAGTTTAGCTTAAAAATTGAGTGACTCGTCCACCAGATCTGAACACTTGTAAATCTTTATAATTTTATAATCAAACTGATGCTTCATTAAAACACAGGGTAGAACCAATTGACTGTAGCAATGGTTAAAAATCACAGAACCAGACCAAGCCAAGCAACCAGCTTTACACTAAGATTGGTAAGGACATAGACTCTGATCCTACACCTCAGAAATCCAGGGGAGCTTTGCTTTTCACTTCAACGGGTACAAGAGCAAGCCCATATGGAGATTTTAACATCTTGTAGGGCCTAATCCAAAACCCATTGAAGTCACTGGGAATATTTCCATAGAATTCAATGAGCTGTGGATCTGGCCTATTTAGACAAAGTGGAGAATGACTGCCTGAAAATCTCTACTCTTTGATGGTTACAGTGTGGTTTAGGAGAAGTGAGTTAGTAGTCTCAGTCCACTTCCTTTTGGTCACTTCACCATAAATAACTAAATCAAAATCACCAATACAATTAACAGGAAATAGTGCTATTTTTCTTCACTATAAAGGTATTTGGATTCTCTCACTTTCACCTAGTAACATCCATGTTAAGATTTCAGATGCATTTAACAAAGTAGCAATAGTATTGCATATTAAGTTCCTCCTGCCAGCAGGGAAAAAATAGCAAAAACAGAATCGGTGATTAAGTTTCATTGAGGGAAATGCTTGAATTTTCTTTCCTCTCTTTCAAAAGCTAATAATAACAAAATGTCACAATGTAATTGCAAAATATATATCTTCTAATAAGCCAGTAGGAAGTGGTCTCAAAAATAAATTGCTATATTGCATTTGAAAATTCCAGTGCAGAAGGGAAAAAATAATGTGGCTTCAAGAAAATCCTCATAATAGTGCTTTGGCAAAATCTAGCCCTGGATTCATGTGTGTGTTTTTTCCCCCCCTTCAATGGATAAAATAACAGCGTTCCATTTCAGAAGACCCACCTTTTCTAGATATTCAGCAGATATCTGATCCCCTTTGGTGAATATAAATATAAAGAAATTAGATAATGGAGCTATTTGCCTTCACTTCATGATTGATTTACCTCCAGAAGACAACTACCCAGGCACTTGTGAACAGAAGATGACTTATGTTTGTTTGGGAAGCAATCAAGCCTTCCATAGTTTTCAATTCTGTGGGATCCTACTTCACTTGGTTCTAATATAGGGTTTTTAATGTTATTTTTTTATGACTTGCTTATTTTTTTAGCCAAGATAAAAGAATGAAGATAAGGGTTTATAATGGGAAGACTATTTTTATAGGCATATTACAAGGAAGAAAGCTAGTAAATTTCCTAACTAGCCAACTAAAACTAAAATGATCGCCTCTCTCAGCAAACAAAAGACCCAGTGGAAGTCTACTGTGCCAAAAAAACCACAACACAAGGTAGGAGTAGCATTGTTAAAAGAATAATACACTGTTGGGTCTAGCTGTGAACATTCAGATAGTCCCAAGGATGTTCAGAGAAACAAACAGATAGAGGGAAAAGGCGTTTCATTTAATCTCCAACAAGCAGTGACTGCTGTGTGTATGATACAGAACTACCCGGCAGGTATTTTACACATGGCTGACCATCTTCTCAATATCTCACCTCTGAGGGTCATGTGTGGTCTTTGTCGAATGCTAAGGTCCAGCTGATCATCAAGATTGTTGCAATATGTTTGTATGGGGTATAGTTTAAGAGATATGTAGAATATAAGGTTTCAAAACTTTTGAAGTGAAATTTGTCACGAGACAAAGTATATCTCAAGGCTAACTCAATGCTGAGAACAATGGACATCTGTGGAGCCAGCCCTATGTTTCAAGGTTCAAGGGGAAGGTTCAAGAATGTACAAAGACAAAAGAACTCCAGGAAGAGTCTCTGAATAGGGGGACCTCTTAGGGTAAGAGACAATAGTCTGTAACTCAATCAGAGAAGAGGAGAAGTCACAAAATTTTATCCATTATGAAGGAGACACTCTACTAACATAGGTGTCTCACGAAAGGTGGATCCAAGCTTTCTGGACTGGACAAGCACTGTAAAGACTGACTGACTATTGGGTGAAAAGTACCTTATTAGACAAGAAAGTAAATTGTTAATAAGTATATGTGTTTTATGATTTTCTTTTACAATAACCCCCTGTGTTTCCAAATCCCTAAACTTGTTTTTATTTGAATCTCTAGCTCATGCTTTGTTAAATAAAGTTCAGTTTCATTTTACTAGCACATCATGCCTTGTGCTAAGGAGAGTGCTGAACTGAGGTGAAAGTAACAAACTGGGGTTCATTGCTTCCACAGAGGCAGCAGATTGGTGTACATTGCAAGTCTCCAGAAGATAGGGGACTAGGCACTAGAGTATAACAATTTATAAAATTGCTAGTCTGAAGAGGGAAACAGTGGGACTCATGAAGTCCAGAGGGGAATGCCTCTGTTGCCAGAAGCTAGTGACTGGGCAGAATTTCCCCTGGAGGGCAAAGACAGGGCTTCCTCACGCTGTGAGCAGGTGGTAGTGATTCACCCTGGACACCTTGGGTAACCCTGAAAAGTGTCACAATGTGGTGGTGTTTTTAACAGTCACAGAGATTGGCCACCTACCACTAAACTCACGCACGTACAGACAGACCTATAGAGCACTGTTGCTCTATCTTAGAACTGGTGTTTATTTCCCTCTTGCTGCCTGGCTGCAGCTCTTGGCTGTGGATCAGGTTTGGGGCTTTTTTTTTAAAGGCTGTGTGGGACTTTGGTATCAGTACTGGGCTGGGTTTCTGCTGAATAGAGCAGTCTCCCACAGTGCCAGGAACTGGAGACGTGGAGGCTTGCTTTGCCAGAAAGGCCAAGAATATTTTGTGCTGAATCAGACCCTAAAGAACTGTACAGAGGCTGTTCCAGGAAACTGAACGCACTCCCTGTTTTTCCTGCAAGCACAGGGTCTCTCATTTGCTCCTGTCATGTTCTCTCGTGAGGGTCTCCTTTGACCACAGACACTTGAGGTCAGATTCTGGTATTATGGGCACTGGTTGTACACCATTGTAACTCTATGCAGTGGGGCTAGTCCTAATTTTCACCAGCATATGATCGGGCTCTCTGCTGCAGTGAATAGAGAGATTGGGAAGGATGGTCTAGTGGACAGTAGTATACTGGGCTTAAGAGATCTGAGTTCATTTCCTGGCTCAGCAACAACCTTGTTGTGTAACTATGGGCAAGTGACTTAATCTACCCTGTGCCTCAGTTCGCTCTCTGTTAAATGGGGATAATACTCCCTTTCCTCACAGATAAAATCCATTAATGACTGCAACGCATTCACATACTATGGGGATTATGACCCTATAAGTATCTAGATGCATTTAAAAAAACAGTAATTGATTTAGGTATCTTTAGTCAAATAAGGTTATTGTCATAGAGGGGTGACTCTCAAAAGACATGTAGCTTGGGCTCAGTCAGGTTAAGCATGCACATATTTAGCTGCACATCCAGCCAATTATCTGAGCTATCCAGACTTCTTCCGTTAGTGAACTAGAGCCAGAAGTCTTCCTTGGGATATTTCGGGTGCAGCCTCCTTCTTGGTCAGGCTGGATCTATTTTATTAAAAACACCAAACCACAAAAGAATAGCAACAACGAGAGCACCACAAGGGCATTCCAGACAGCACTAAGGGAAGAGGAAAATATGTAATACACACGCCCCACAATACCACAGGAAAACCACTCCCTCTGAAGTGGGTATCACCAGTCGCAGAAATAGGCAAAATATAAAATCATGAGGTGAGGGGGGCTCTGAAGCAGCATAAGCACCTTTTGGTAGGGGATCGCCTCAAGGATAGCTCATGGGGACAGGCACCGTCCTGTACAATACATTTGTATAGTACCTAGAGCAATCGAGCCTGGCTGGCCACTAGGTGTTATCTTAATAGTAATAATAAGGATTTTCCACAGGAACCCTGTGATGCAAGCAGATCATAGAGATACATGCTACGTGAGCTCAATGGAGTTACCCCAGACTTACACCCACTGTAAGGGGAGAGCAGGATTTGCTTACAGATTCTCCCAGTTTGTAATACAGGACACTTCTGGGGGCAAAGCACTGAAAGAAAAGCACTGGAGTCGCATGAATAAAAGGGTACAGGAAGCATCCCAACCCTTCCCATCACTGCTGAAGAAGGAAAAGCATGGTAGTCCATTACCACCCCAATCCTGGGGTGGAAGGATAGCATTGATACAACTCCATACTCCTATTCACTAAAGCACAGGCTTTTATTGGGTGTGCTAGCTCAAATAGTGAAAGCACCTGGTAAAAGCTCGAGCACGTTTGACATTCCATCCAGGATCTATAGATAGCAGATGCAGAGAATACACAAGCCAGTACATTACAGAATGAAGGGAAAATGCAGTGACACAGAAGGAATTTTGAAACCTGAAAACAGACTTGGCACAGAGGGAGTAGCAGAAATTGATGATCAAGTGATGGATGGATGGATAATTTAAAGTGATGCTGAAGAGAGAAAATGATGTCTCTTGAGAGCAGCCCTTTTGGGTAAAACACTGGGACATTTGCTTGTGCATTAATTTTTGCGTGCAGTTTTGTAATTAATAATATCTTTTTAGGTACCTGAACCAATGTGTGAGGACTTGTGCAAATACAGGGTTTTCTGTGCATGTGAATGGGATTATCTGCTGGTCCATTTGCTACTGTTGACACTAAGGGGATGTTTGCATAGCAATTAGACACCCGGGGCTGGTCCATGCCAGCTGACACAGGCTTATGGGACTCCGGCTAAGGGCCTGTTTAATCATGGTGTAGCTGTTCTAGCTCAGACTGCAGCCTGAGCTCTGGGACTCTCCCACCTTGCAGGGTCCTAGAGCCCAGGCTCTGGCCGAGCCTGAACGTCTCCAATTCAGCAATTCAACAGCACCACAGCCTGAGCTCTGCAAGCCCGAGTCAGTTGGCATAGGCCAGCCAGGGGATTTTAATTGAAGTGTAGACATATCCTAAGGTTAAACGGTAAACTCTGCTAATCACAGAACAGAGGACAAAGATCACCCCTCTGTACTTTAAATTATTATCTGTCTCTGTAGGAAGAAAAACCACTCTCTGTGTTACCATCTGTAAAGATTTGTTTCCTCACGTGTTTTTAGTACGTATTGTAAGGCCATGAAGGAATCTGAGGATATGAGCAAAATTTATAGAATCTTTCACCACTTCAGCTATGGGAGAAATTGTTAAATTTGTTGGGCCCGATTCTCTGCTCCAGCGCATTGTCTTTACACCAACCTATAGATGCTGAAAGTAGGGGTGTGGAGGGTGCTGCTCCACCGCCTGTCTTGAAGTGGTTTCCATTATATACAGGGTTTACCATTTGGCTCAATGGCTCTCAGCATCCCCACTATACAAATTGTTCCACCATCCCTTCCCCAACCTAACTCTGAGCCAAAGGGGTTGCACAGGCATTAAACCGCATGGAGAATCATCTCTACAGTGAATTTATATAGAAAAGCGAGAGGACTTGATTTATCACTCATTAATTTGTTTTCCAGTGAATTTACAATGGCATAAAACCAAAGTAACATTCTGGTGAAAAAGGCACAGAGAATGTGTGTCAACTTAATTTAAAAAAAATGAATTAATCTCTGGGTGTTTGTATTTCAATAGGAAAAACTAGTGCAAAAATTGTGCTTCTTTTGAGCAAAGCACGATCAAAATACTGCCCTTTTTTTAAGCATATTTTATTTTCATCTTGAATGAAAAAGCTCAATTCTCCCTCCTATGAATGCAAAAAGAATGAGAAGTACTTGTGGCACCTTAGAGACTAACAAATTTATTTGGGCATAAGCTTTTGTAGGCTAAAGCCCACTTCATCAGATGCATGCAGTGGAAAATACAGTAGGAAGATATATATACACAGAGAACAAAAGCTTATGCCCAAATAAATTTGTTAGTCTCTAAGGTGCCACAAGTACTCCTCGTTCTTTTTGCTGATACAGATTAACACGGCTACCACTCTGAAACCTGTCTCCTATGAATAACATTTACTGTTGTCTTGCTATATTGCGCTATAGGTATGCCACATAAAATGACTGCTTAGACCAGCTTTTTAATGGAAGTTATACACACCAGGGATAGAGCTGGAATTACACGGGTCACCATTACAAAGTTTACTATATAGATACAACAATCATTTCCTATTTCTAACAATCGGAGAAACTGGTATCCTGGATATTATTGTGTGATCGTTTTTTGAGAAATGTTGACTTTTGAATCATCACTATTGTGTTTGGGTATAACGAGTATTGTGAAAAATGTAAAAAATGGAGAATTAGGCTGACAATCAGACAAAATATTCTGACTAGGAGTTGTATGCAGTGTAGTTGAAGCTATGTCGGTCCTAGGATATTAGAGAGACGAGGTGAGTGAGGTAATATCTTTTATCTTTTAGCTGTGACGCTTGGAGTACCTTTCCCAGATCTGAAGAAGAATTCCGTGTGGCTCAAAAGCTTGTCTCTCTCACCAACAGAAGTTGGTCCAATAAAAGATATTGCCTCACCCACCTTGTTTGACCAGGAGATCCATTATACTGTAGAATTACCTTGTATTCCCTGCATATTTGGTTGTTGTATCCACCTGTTGTTTCTCATTTTATACTTAAATTTTTAGCTCTTTGGGGCATGCACTGCCTTTTTTTTAATGTGTGTTAATAGTCTCTTCAATCCCTCTTGGGGCTTTTCAGTGCTCCTGAAATAAAAATAATAAATAGTAATAATAATGTAATCATAATGATTTCAGGGGTGTTACACAGAGATAATCTGGGGTGGAATTTGGCCTTTTATAATCAAATTAGATTGGAAAGGATTAACAATGATCTCAGATACTATTTAATTGAAACTTTGAGATTGAAGGGCCACCTTCTTACTCTCTAAGTCATGGATGACTATAGCAATATAATTCATGACAGAATTTGACCCATTGTGCCAAATGTATCCCTAATGTAATTCCACTGAAGTCAATGACATTACCCCAGGAATTAATTTAGCCCACAATCCTACAGGTCAGAGATGGATGCGACCAGTTAATAGAGATGGTCGGAAAATGGTTTTGCCATCCTGTGAAAAATTTTGAGATTTCAAAAAATGTTCATATCCCAAATTGAGACAGACAAGTCTAAAGCTCTAAAATTTTCACGAACCAAAATGTGAAAATGTTCTTGATATGGATCAATCAAAACATTTTGTTTTGATTTCCAACATTTTTAAAACTCTAATTAGCTTACATTTAGAAATGAAAAGTTGTTTCAAACCAGAAAACTGTTTCAAAACTGTCAAAATGGGACACTTTGACAATTTTTGGAAACGCTGTTCAATAGGTTTTTGAGCTGAGAAGTTTGTTGAAACTAACCCTTTCCTAGGAAAATTTTGTTTTGAAGGAAACTGCATTTTTGTAATGACAAACTTTTCGTAAATATAATTCTTGACCAACTCTACTGGGTAAATCATCCAGTCTGTCTTTCTGTCAACATTGCATTTTTCCCTAATGATCTCTTCCCTGCAGTTTGTTCAATTTAGTTTTTAAAATTCCTAGCATTGGAGTGTGCACCATTTCCCTGGGAGACTCTTCAACCGGCTAATGCATCTGATCTCACTATGTTCAGCTATTTTTGTTTTCTTTGCCAAATAAACCAGTGTGGTTTTTTTTCCAAATTTGATAGATCCAGCACCAGATTATGTAGCCTGTCTATATGCTGAGCTTGCACTGATGTGGGGATTAGTAACTCTGTCCTCTCAGTATAGATATACCCATTTAAATCAGCCAGCGTTCCATGTGCGTAGCTGTTACAGAGTCAGGCTACTCAGGGAGTAAAACCTTCTCTTCTCAAATCCACATGGATGAGACCAGCTCTAATATGCTGCCTTCCCTGTGTGTGAGAAACTCCCATTGATGGAAACTGGTGTGCTGTACAAATGAAGAGGACAGAATATCACAGTCCACTTTGACTGTGTGAATCTGCAAGGATAATTCTGTCGTGGGGATCCAGTGTTTTTTGCACCACAACTTTTAGGTGTGCAGAATTGGGCCCTAACAATCTGCATCAACTGAATTTCTAAACTGGCTGCAAAGATGCTGATGAGACACATATTGCTGAATGCAAACAGTATTAGTGTTGGCCTTTGAAAGACAAGCTAATAAAGCTGTAATGTTTCCTCTTGCCTGTATAACAAAAGGCACAATTTATTACTTAGCTAGCAGTTTCTAGTTATTATCAATTTCTTTCAGTGTAAACAAAATAGAAAGTAAACAACAGTTATTATCCGGCAGAGATCAGGGATTGTCAAAATGTTTGCTGTGATGGGGAGTATTTATAAACTTACAAACTTGTAAATGTTGACCCATGTAATAGTTGCTGATGGAAAGAAAGTCATGCACTAATATAACAAGTCTGACATATTGCAAACAAACATGATTTTCTGCATTAGCCTGTGGAATAGAATTGGATTAAGGGGATACTTACAGCCCAAGCTTACAGCTCAGTATTTGGGCCCCCAGAGATAGGGAGAGGTTGTTGATCAGAAGCAGTGCTCATAACAAAGTGAAGGCTTGTACATCACCAGCTTACATTTAACATTAAATCATCAGAAAAAAATGTGTATTCAGATTATTTGGATTTTCCCCAAAATACCGCTGAGCAGCAGGTGTTGCATGAAAGATGCGTATAAAGTCAATCAGAGGAATGAATCAGAGCTGTGGATTGCAGACTTGAGGGATACACTGACCCCTTTAACTCTCTTCAGTGTGAGGATGCTTAAAAATCCACAGGTCTGGACCTATGTGATGTAAAGTCTCTGAGTTAATTAATTTGGGCTATGTGAAAATTCCAGTGAGGTTTCACATCTTTGTTCAATAAAATATTTAGTTCATTTTAATCAACACATTTTCCACTGAAGGTCTTTCTGTAAAACCAAGAGTATCTTAGAGGGCAGGTCAAAAATTTGACATCCAAAACAGTTTTTGGATGGAAAATTGGATTTTTGACTAAAATTAATTTTTCACAGAAAGTATCTGTTCTCAACTGAAATGTTTGGATTTTTTTTAATTCAGAAAGTTGAAATATTTCAAGTGTTAAACAAAAAATTGTATTCAAATATGCTGCCACATTGCCTCGTGGAAGTTGTAGTGTAGTTTCCTCAGGTATCTGTTCTCTTATATGGGCCATGTCCCTCCAGCCAGACTTCATCTCTCATATTACCATACAGCCATGGGCCCCCGTGATGCCCCACCTCCCAATCAAAAAGGGGAGACCGTGGCATATGATGGGAGATGTAGTCCAACCAGGGAGCCCAACCTATATAGGAGAATGGGAACATGAGGAGCCCAAATTACAACTCTCATGAGGCATGGCATGGCAGTGGCATTTCTGAATCAGACAAATTCAGCTTTCAGCTGAAATAATTCCATTTTAGATTTTTCAGCAGAAAGTTGAAATTTTCCACAGGGGAAAATAATAAAATTTCCAAACAGGCGTACTATTCTACATGCTTTACTGAAAGGTAAAGGGCTCAGTTCAGCAAAGCAGTTAACAACACGCTTAACTCCAAGCATGTGCATATGTCCATCCCTATTCAACGTGGTCTTGACTTCAGTGGGACTTCAGCATGAGCTTATGGGCTAGATTCACAAGAGTTTAGGCAACTAACTGCCACTTTAGGCACCGAAGTCCCAGAATTAGGCACAACTGGTACTCACAAAACACCTGCTCAGCTGCCACCGAGCACCATAAAATCACTTGGTGCCTACATTTTTGCAGTAGAACTTCCCTAGCTGATTATGTTTGTTTCTGCCTCTGAGCATGGGCACTGCTTCTCCACTCTAGGCATCTAGATGCCCAAGCCCCAGTAAGATGCATGAACCAGAGGAAGATAGGTATGCAGTGAGCATGCTTACCAGATCAGGCCCTGGGCTATGGGCTATTCTGATGCAGGGCTTCCACATTCTCTCCTGTTGAAGCTGTTCCACTTTGGATAAATAATTAAATCTTCATTGGAGCAGGGGGACTGGTTGCTGGAATTTTCACATGCTGGCTGAGTGCTCTAACCACCAAACTATAGAGTCATTCTCATGTTTGCTCTCTCTCTCTCTCTGTCTAGTCTAATGACTTGAATTATTTATCCAAAGAGGCACAGCTTCAACTGGAGATACTGAGGGAGTCCCACAGCAGAATAGCCCATCGCCCAGTGATTAGAGCACTCACCTAAGAGGTGGCAGATCCTTGTTCAAATCCCTTCTCCCCCTCTGGTGGAGAGAGAACTAGAACCAGGGGTCTCTCATATCCCAGTTGAGTACCCTACCCCCTGGGCTAAAAGGGGTGAGGGAGCATGAGTGCCTGCTCCCTCCCTACCTTATTTCCTAGCCCCAAGAGGGTTCCCAGCTGCCAGTCCCAAGCAGAGATAGGTGCTGAGCTCCCTGAGCGGGATGGGGCTAAGGACACACCCCTTTTACCAGCGTCTTGCATTGTTTACTTTAGGCTAGGAGCTACCTAGTATGCTGGCTTTTGTGAATCCCATTGTTAGGCACCTAGCTCCCTCCATTCATTGTAAGTAACTTGGGCTTTGGGAATCCCATTGATTTTCTAGAATCCTAAAAGTTAGGTATTGTGATGCTGAGCATCACACTGCCTAAGACCCTATGTGAATGTAGCCCGAAGCGCTTTGCTGAATCTGAGCCTAATTGACTGTAGCTCCTTCAGGCAGTATCTGTCTTAATTTATATCCTGCACAGAGCTGAGTGAAGGGGTAGGAAGGAGCATCAATGCAGAGATGAGATGAGATGTAGGTCTCCATCTCCAGGACCTTCAGAACTGAGACACAAGAGTCAATGTGTTAGACTCATCTCAAGCTCCTCAGCCAAAGGGCAACCAATGACCTAAGAGAGTTCCCTCTGGTGCCTCAGTACTGGCTATGAAAAGCATGCCTGCAGTACCAGCAAAATCCACTGGCAGCCTATCTTCCAGCAGTGACTCTTTGGCATGGGTTTTCTTGGTACCCAGCTGCCTTGGACCCAGCCCATCGATACTGTCTCCTCTTTCGGTGCCGATGTTCTCTTTGATGACTACTGACTTTTCTGTGGGCTTGCCACCAGAGCCTCCCTGCCCCTCCTCCCCTTGTGGATCTGTACAATATCAGCATTGGTAACTAGGTGTCGTGGACTGGATCATAGGCAGACAGACTTAATGGTCAGAGCAGTGGTGGGCAGGCCTAGTGGTCAGAGCAGTGGTCAGGCACCAGCAAATGGAGCTGGAAGGCAGGGCCAGAGTCAGAGTTAGGAAACAAGCTAAAGATGAGGGCCAGAGTTTGTAGCCAGGGATGGAGCATAGATGCAGAGATCTCAAACAAGGCAAGATCCAATATAGCAGCCAGACAGGGATTCACCTAGTTGCTCAGACCATTTATTGAGTCTGACCCAATCAGAGATGCCAGACATCTCCAATCAGGAGTTTTCTGGGTGGTGCTTCTGGTGAGCTAGGGTCCCCCAGCCCACCCTCCCTACTAGTACCAGCAAGCTGCTGGGTGGTGGCTGCAGTCTGAGCGGTGTCTGGGGACCCGTGGATCCAGGCTTGAGACCCATGGTCCCTAATACTAGGACTTCAGTCAGTTGAGACATCACCTTCTTCCTGTATACAGATAGAAGGGATACAGCAGTGCCCTAGCATACCAGAAAGGAGAGCCCTACCACTGGACAAGTCCTTTTCATCTTCTCCAACATAACCTAGAGACTCATCTGCTGCTCATCCCCTTCTCCTCCACGGGCACGACAAGGAGGGACTCCACACTCTTTGAGCAGGAGAAGGCCTGGATCTCACAGACTCCCTGGTATTGTCGTCTGTGGCCACCAGACCTGTATACATATGCTTATCATTCACAGACTTCCTGAGCACCCTGGGCTATGCAGCTAACTGCACACAAGCTGGCAACCTCTGTCACCAGGGTGAGGCTATGTCTGCACTAGCCAGCTTACAGTGGCACATCTGTACTGATACAGCTGTGCCGCTGTAAGAGCACGCGTGTACCCATGCTTTGCTGACAGGAGAGAGCTCTCCCGTCGACATAATAAAACCACCTAAAAGAGAGTGTCTCCTGCCGACAGAGCGCTGTTCACATCAGCGCTTATGCAGGCAAAACTTGTCACTTGGGGGTGGGTTTTTTTTCACATCCCTGAGTGACAGAAGTTTTGCCGACATAAGTGGAAGTGTAGACATGGCCTTAGATCCCCTTCCTCTAAGCATGAAGAAAATCAACAGGAAGAAGTGGAGGAACAATTATCTCAGCAACAGTTTCATCACCCTCCCCAATAAGATAGTCAATCCCTCTGCGCCTTGTCTGACAGACAACTTGAAGGCATTCCAAGCCCTGACGAAATGCAGGAAGCAGTGCAAGAGAAGTCACACAAGCTGCTATGTATTCTGCATCCTTCCATGACTGGTAGACTCACCATCCCTATTAACAAGGCACTGTTAGAGCTTGCAAAGGACTCGTAGCAGACTCCAGCATCAATACCTGCCACTTCCAAGAGGATAGACAGATGGTACCAAGTTCCTCCCCAGGGCTTTGTGTATTTTGTATTTGCATCCATTGCCAGGCTTACTTGTGATATCAGCTAGGGCCAAGCAGCAAGGACCCTTTAAAACAATACAGAGGGAAAAGGACCCTAAGAGACGAGATCTTCACTGGGATAAACTGTCTCAGTTTATGGAAAGAGTCCCACAGGAGAACAGGGAAGAGTTAAAATCCAAGTAAAGCTCAGTGCTTTAAACCATCCACACAATTTCAGCACAACAATTTTACGTATTGCTCATGCTAGCTACCGGATTGCTTCATAATTGCGCCACTTCACCCCCACACATACACACAATAGTCTCGTTTTCAGCAGCACAGAATGGAATTGGTGCGGAACAGCCTGAGACAAGAATGGAAAGAAGTGGAAATATTTTTGCATTTTCATAGACATTCAAGTAAATGAATAACAATTTTTAAAACATTCAGCCCCAGCTTCAAGAATACTTCATGAGGAGAGGATACAGAGATACAGTGATACAATGAAGGAGAGGTGAGAAAAATCAAAATGAAAATAGCAAATGAAACAGCTCATCTCATAACATTAATGATGTGCAGTTACAAAATTCTGACCTTTGAATAACACCCCGAATAACCAGAACTGCTGCATATTTCCCCTGCATTATCTGCATGGCCCCAACTGAAATCTTCTTAAACAATTTACTAGCATATATGTGAGTCAGGAGTTTCTGGAAAGACTCAAGAATAGTCAAAGAAACAGCAGAACACACCTTTCAGGGGTTTCCAAGAAGGGGCTTCAGGCAAAGCCTTTCCTCAAGGTTTTTCGTGTAAGAAGAAGACAAGTTCAGGAAAATGGGGTCAGAAAAGGCCTGTGGAGTCAACCTCTTCTCTCTCCCTGGCACCATCACAATTAAGGGCAACTGAGGAACTTTGCTCTTAGTCCTTAGATTTGAACATCTGCAGGCTGAAGGCCTGACATTCAGCTGAGGGAAATTGCCTCTGGAATTCACTTCCCTCACTGGTTGACCAGAGTCCATGGAAAGACTCTCACTGACTTCAATGGCTGTGGATCAGGCCCCATGTTTTTTAATCTTCCTACTGAAATAGAAATTTCATCTCTTCTCTCAGGCTTTGGGCTGAAGAGTTGATGGAGGGTCTGGACATAGTATATGATGTATCAGAATCTTTTAATGTTGACTATGATCAGCAAATAATATATATGTAATTAATTTACAGTTCTTAGACCTCAACTGATGAGCACTTTTATAAATAAAAATAAACGAGTTTATAAAGCCACAAATCTCAAAATTACTGGGCTGACATCTACTTCTAAATATCCTGCAGGAGTGCAAGGCCTAGTGCCAGGTAAAATTGTATGCTGCGTTTTGGATACATTGGCTGTGCTGTCAGGTGGTTTTGTGTACAAGAAAGGCGATAAATTCATAGAAAGTTAATGTTTAAGGCACCAAATATTACAGTGATGGATGATTTACAAATTAGATAAATGGTGGCATATCTGGGGCATGGAAATAGTAAAATGTTGCTTAAAAATGTGTCTCAAAATGACAGTTTTCCCTGCATAGGTGGCAAGAGAGAATAGCACCAGGAGTTTCTTTCCTGCCCAACATGCCTCCTGCATCAACACTACTATATGAGTCAGAATATACAATAAATCTACAATCCTCTTGCACCCTGGGCTCGTGAACCAGCTAAAGCACATGGCAGCATGTTTTGACCCCAATGGGTCATAGCTCATAGCTAACCAGCTTTTGGATTGGGCTGGTGTTTTACCTTTCCTTAGGGACAGCTACCGGCACCAAGAGGCAGGCACTGCAGTAACACATGCTGTAAATTTTCAAAACAATAGGGAGTGATTTTTGCTAAGCTTGCTCTCCCTGTCTCCTATCCATATGCCCCAAGGGACTCTGGCAGAGTCTGCTCTGCACAGAAAGAATTTCTTAAGTGCTATAGCTCTATCCCTTAGGGCCCTTATGCCCCCCAGGTCCACCCACCACGCATACACACACCGTGCTCATAGTGGAAAAGTTACAGTCTGGCTCATTATTATTATTATACACAGAGTTCTTCTATTGTCAATGTTTTAGGGGAGAAACATCATCAATCATATTAGAATGAAGGGAAGCTGTGGCTTGCTCTCCTGCTTTCTAAGCGAGAGAGACTGACTTAGCATTTCATCAAAAATGTGTTGTGAATTAATAATGAATCATTACATTTGCATTATATAACTAATGGCACCAAGGAACATGGCTCATTGTCTTAGCCAAAGGAGCTCACTTTAATTAACTATGATCAGACTCTGGAGTCTTTTAAAGGAGAACACAATTGGGAAGATAAACTTGTTTGCCCCATACAGGTTTAACATGAAGTGACACATAATAAAAGCAACAACTCCATTGTTTATTTCCTGAATAAATCATATTGAACCCTTACATTTAATAGCAAACAAGACTCCTCAGTCCAGCAAGAGGGGCTAGTGAATACCTAGGGACAAATTCAGCTTTCATTTATACCAGTCACTACAAGAAAGTTATTCATGATTTATACCAATGTGAGAGCAGAACTTATCCCCCAAACTCCCAGTGCCAAATACAGAGGTAAAGTAACCTCTCCACTCCTACTCAAGATTGCCCTGTTTATGTATCTGAGGATTGCATTAGCCCTTTCAGCCACAGCATTGCACCTCCCCTCCCACCCAGTCTTTTTCAGCGTCACTGCTTCCCAGGATAGAGTCCCCCATCATACAAGTATGGCCTGCATTCTTTGTTACTAGATGTATACATTTACTATCAGCCATATTAAATCACCTATTGGTTGTTTGAACCCCTCTTACCAAGCACCCCAAACTGCTCTGTATCAGTGACTTGTCCTCTTCATTATTTACCACTCGCCCAATTTGTGTGTCACCTGCAAACTCCAATAAGGGCCTGATCCAAATTCCATTGAAGTCTATGGAAAGATGCCTGTTGGTGTTAGTGGGTATTGGATCAGGCTCTAATTGACCCTGCAGGGTGGTGTTGACAGTGTATGAAGTTATAGTTTCCAGGTCTGACTATCTCAGAACAGATGTGCAAGGCAAGAAACCATATGATTAGATTTAAACAATAAATAAAAAAGGAGTTACCCTCGTTTAGAAGCTCTTTCCAGCAGCAGAGATTTTCTAACCATGACAAAATCCCTCTCTGAGATTTAGCATTAAGTCACTCACTGACTGAACCTCCAGCCACTGAAACCAGAAGAATCTTCAGGGAATCGGGATTAATTGGAAGTATAAATGTAAGAGATCACTTTGTGTATAAGTACAGCCAAGAAAAAAATTAATGCTGAACTTTGTGTTTCTCATTTTATGCAGTTTGAATCACTTCACTTATCTTATTTATCTGCTGTCTCAGTAACCTTTTAACTGTTATAGTGTGTTTCCAGTTACTAAAAGGGATGTATTATTTGAAACATGACATATTCCTTGAAACTTGCATTTCTTCTATGTTCCTATCTACTTTCAGTGTGCTATGGGTTTCATTTTAAATCAGAGAAAACAATAAAGAGAAAGAACAAAAGTAAAGTCTCCAGGAGTGAGCAGAGTGTGGTTTTTCCCTCTGCTTCAGGTTGCAGTAACTCTCAGAACAAAATGGCTGCTGAAATGTGCAAAGCGAGTACCCGATTAACTGTTGACTTAAACCTTGTGTAGTAATTTATATCTGTATATTGGAAGTAAAATGTTGTCATTCTGATTCGCAAGCTTTTTACACCTACTTAGGTGTAAAAGGAAAAGTTATTTACTTGTTCCCATAATATAAGAACTAGGGGCTACCAAATGAAATTAATGGGCAGCAGGTTTAAAACAAATAAAAGGAAGTTCTTCTTCACACAGCACACAGTCAACCTGTGGAACTCCTTGCCTGAGGAGGTTGTGAAGGCTAGGACTATAACAGGGTTTAAAAGAGAACTAGATAATTTCATGGAGGTTAAGTCCATTAATGGCTATTAGCCAGGATGGGTAAGGAATGGTGTCCCTAGCCTCTGTAGTCAGAGGGTGGAGATGGATGGCAGGAGAGAGATCACTTGATCATTACCTGTTAGGTTTTCGCCCTCTGGGGCACCTGGCATTGGCCACTGTCGGTATACAGGATACTGGGCTGGATGGACCTTTGGTCTGACCCAGTATGGCTATTCTTATGTTCTTACTTTGCACTCGTTTTAAACTGATAAAAATAACTAAATTAACTGGAAAATACAAAGGTCCAAATTGTTCTCATGGGCTTTTAACAGCAGATGTGAAAGTCCTTCTGTCCATGAAGGGCAGTTGTTGATACTTAAACTTAAGTATCTTCTTTTTGTTGTAAAATAGCCACAGACATGCATGCATGTATGTGTGTGTGGTTTTGGCAGAGGATGGGGTGACCCACTTGTCCAACTTTCAGAACCACATTTTTCTGAAAAGAAGGCCATGTGAGGTGAGAAGGATGACATTAAATCTGGACCTTTTCATAGCTAAGGAAAGCTGGATCAGTGCTTGAGAGCAGCAGTCAAAACCAATCCAGCTGAAAATTTGAACACAGTTGTTTACTGGAGTTCTGAGAGTGTTGTGCCACATCTCTGAGTTATAGGCTGCATTTTGGCTGCCTAATATAACTGTGTAAGAATGTAGATACTCATAAATAAATTAGAGTTGAACTTTGTACTGTTCCTATGTCAATTCATTTGTCCCTCAACAAGAAAATAGCTTGCACCTGGAATCCAAACCTTGTAACACAGAGAAAAGTTAGAACAACACACAGCCATTACAAATCACAACACAGTCGCTGTGCAAGCTTCTCACCATGTACCATGCCATTATAATTATTGTTTTGTTAATATATATGTAGAATGTGGACTATTATAAATGAAAGTTTAGAACTAGCCCCATTCATTTTGCCTAGGAAGGCAATTTAAGAAGATGAAGCACAACATAGGGAAATGAAAAAAATATATTGTGCTTAAAAAGGTGTTATTTAAAATGTAGTAAAGGTTATAAACAATGTTTGGAATTGTGATACAGAAGATAGGAGGGATTGTTAAAGTTTGGCATTCAAAGCATTAAAGAATCCTTATGCTGTTGAAGCATCAACTCCTCAACTTGCTTGAGGTCAACACGGATCTCATTGAGGTCAGACTGATTAGTTACTGACCTCCAGGAGCTATCAAACCAGCTGGAAAACAGATGCTCTCTAAACAGCTGATGGGAAGAGAATAAATTAGACAAATGCTTTGGTAGCAGATGACAGAGAAAAAAAACTTGATCATGTATCCTTTATTCTCCCCAGGCATTTTTTCATTAACTTTTTCCTAATTTTGAAAAAAACAACAACCCTGGGCTTTTCAAGGCAGATAAGCTCACAAAAAATAAAATAGGGGTTGAGAATGGGCAAAAGCAAAGCTATAGGGCTAAACTGTGTCTATGAGCCACCCATCTCAGTAGGGAGGAGAGGAATGATGTATTACCCCAGCAGTTGCTCATGGAGTCATTATTCTGGTTTGTGCCATGCCCAGCACCATGGGGTTCTGGTCCATGACTGGGGCACCAAGGTGCCACTGCAATACAAACAGTTATTATTATTATTATAGGTATTGCAATAACTCTTAGAGGCACCACTTAGAGATCAGGGCAATGTCGTGCTAGGCACTGTATATGTATGTGACAAAGATATTCCCTGCTCCATTCTGTTAAGGGGTAGGCATTTACACTCCTAACTTCCATTGACTAAATGCCTTTGAGGACCTTTGAGGACCTAGGCAAAAGCCTCTTTTAGTGTAGAAAGACCATGACTGCTGCAAATCCATTTGTAAGGGGACAAAATGTTCTCCCACTGCATAAGTCCAGCACCACGATGGGGTGGGGCTGCCGTCATGGCCCAACCCCTTTCTAGAAGGGCGGTGACGTTGAGTGTAGCACTGGGTGACATTTTTTCATCCAAAACTGGTTTGTGCTGAAAAATGCAGATTTGGGTTGACTGAAATGTGTTGTCAGTTAATGTATTCACTGAATGGCTTCAGTGGGAAAAACAAAAACACCCCTCCCTCCTCCCCCCTCCGATTTCTACATTTTTAAATTAAATTCATGGGGGTATTTTGTTCGAAATGATTTTTTGCTTTGAGATTTAATTCCATTTTTTTTTAAGTTTACAAAAAGCTCAAGTGAAATAAAACAGATTGTCCTCAAACAAATTCTTTTCAACTCTGTGTTTACTGAAAACAATCATAACATTTTCATTTTCACTAGACATCAAACTTTTTTTTTTTTTTTTTTTTTTGGCCACTGGTTTGCACAGCTTGAGTTGTGTGAGCCTGAACTGTCATTGTACTCAGCAGTGCAGGGAGGTGGGAGGGGCTCCTGGGCTCTCTCTCCTTTCCCAGTGCTCCTTCCTGGGGTAGTGCGCAATCTGGCACTTAATTAGTTTGTCTCTGGAAATTTCTACTCCCTGTTATTTGCAAACAGTTGGTGGTTAAGCAAACACAGACCTTGATACATTGGGCCTTATTCTCCTGTCGTTTCCTGTACTCCTGCTTTATGCTGTTGTAACTCCGTTGACTTCAGCGGTGGAACTCCTGATTTATACCAGTGTAAATGAGTCAATCTCTTGGCTCCACAGGCTCACACTGCTTGTTTCTGTTGTGAAGTGATACGTTTATAGACTGTCGTTTCTGTTGGCATCCAGCCCCAAAGAAATGAAACCGAGGGAGCGGGATGGAGGGACTGCATGAGTGCCATTGCTCTAAAGAGCAGAAACACCTGTTGGTATCAGTGGCAGACTGGTCAAAATCTGTGGCAGTCAGGAATGCTGCAGTTGTTCAGATCTAAGCTCATCAGAAGATGCCAAAAGACAGATTTTTAAAAATGGCATAACTACAGTGAATGAATGAAACAGAGACTGTGGAGCTAAATCTGCATTTCACCGTTTCTAGATGTTGTTAACACTTTCACCAAGCATTCTTCACAATTTTGTCACATACTTTGACATATACATATGTCATCTCTTGCATAAAAATGTCAGCATACAATATGTACACATGCACATGCCAAGGTTAAGGCATAACCTAAAGGCTGAAATAAACGTTAAAGCCTACTCCATTCCATTGTTTCTGAATCATAACATAGAATAAAATTTAACTTCTTAGCCTATTGTAGGTTGACATTTTTATGTCAGAGATGACATATGGAAATGTCATAATACGTCACAAAAATATAAAGTATGTTGGGTGTAAGTATTTATAGGATCTAGAAATTGCTTCTCAAAACATAGAGCCTGGCTATGAAAATGTGCAAAAACCTGTAATTATGTAGTTGTGATGGGGTGTACTCCCCACACTGGTTCTGTGAGGGCTGAATTAGGCCAGCCAGGCCCAATTAGCCAATTAAGTAGCAAACAAGTGAGATATAGGCTGATAGGAGTGCCTTGATCATAGGAAGCTCACTGCTAGGCTAGTATAAACCCAGGAAGCTAGCAGCAGCAAAGGCTGCTGGGAGGAAGTTTGAGGTCACCCTCTGTTTAGCAGAGAGGGAAGAAGAGAACCCAGGGAAAGAGTAGGTGCCTAGAGGCCTGGCCCTGGCCCTGAGGGAATGGTGTACCCTGAAGAGAGTAGGGAGGAGAAGAGTAGTTAAAAACAGGGAACTAAAGCAGGAGGCAGTCTCCTAAAGCTTTGCATCAATGTATGCATTTGGAAAGAAGGGAGAAATAGTTCACAGAAATGTCATTAACCATGGAGAAATTCATCCCATCTGAGAAATGGATCTGGACATTGAAAGCCACCTCCTAGGTTTAGCCAGCAGATGTCCTAACATTTGGGTTTAACAGTGTTCATGCACTCAACTCACAATCAGATCAGAGCCTTTGGGATGCTGAGATTTCAGACTGTGTTTTCCAACTGAGGGCTATCAGAAGTTTTACATTATGAAATACCACCCTGAGCTTGGCCTTGTTAAGATCTCATCGCCAGCCTCAGACCCTCCCTCTCTCCTTAATGATGGCCTTTCATAAGCATTTCTCCATTACTGATCATTTATGTCTTTTTTTTATCTTTCTCCAAGTTATTTTGTTTATTTTTATTTTCAGTGTCATTTTTTTTCTGTCCATCCCCAAGAGAGACTGCACATGTGGCTCCCCCCCGAGAGGGCACCCCGTTCTGCTGTCTAGGGTGTGCAGGGGTGAGGATGACACAGTCATAGCCTCCCCTTCTCCCATTTCCTTTGGAGCACTGTCTGCTCCCAGGGGCACACCATGGAACTGGTCCCTGTGCTTCTCTGAGCACCAGGGTTGCAATTGCAATAGGTCCTTGTGTGTGTGTTTTTTTCATAGAGTTCAAGGCAAGCAAGGACCCTTGTGATTATCTAGTCTGGCCTCCTGTATAACACAGGCCAGATAACTTTCCCATAATACTTCCTAGAGCAGATCTTTTAGAAAGAAACACATAATCTTGATTTTAAAATGGTCAGTGATGGAGAATCCGCCACGACCCTTGGCAAAATTGTTTTATCTCACTGACAAAAATTGTTTGCTGTATTTCCAGTCTGAATTTGTCTTAACCTTCATCATGGTGATCACTGGGGTTTATGTTTCAGAGCTAAGAGCATGAGCCTCTACTGCCCGAATTAAAGAGTTAAATTCCATAACTGGTAGCTGCAGCAGACTCATAGTCTCTGTAGGTCAGGAACAGAGGGGATGCATAAAATACTCAGAACAGTGGGTTACACGTGCCGGGGTAGGGAGGCACCTGGCATGTTTCTCCCACTCCTGGCACCTGCCTCAGGACCTATTGCAATTTGGCCCCCAGCGAAACAGTGAAAAGAAGACTGAAATAGGGCAGCTAAGTTTCATGCTACACTGTGCATATAGCAGTGCTGATGCTGAGTCAGCATGCTTAAACAAACCCTGACCTCAACCCTTGGTTTAATATAGAATGTGAGTGCTGTCTAAATGGGTCCCACAAGTGAGATGCTGTGAGCTGCAGCACTCTTAACAGTCAAACCTAAATTAAGTCACTTCAAAAAGAAAGGTTTCAGTGATTTAAATATCTTGCCTTATTTGAACCCACTTCAGCTCTCCTCATGCAAACTTATTTACCTGTGTGTGTCCCAGGCCAGATCTTGCATGGCATTAGAGACTCAATTTACAGATGGCAAATTCTTTAGGCCAGGCTCTCTCCAGACCTTGTGTGGATGCACAAGGGCTGTCTACTGCCTTGCACCCCCATGTCCCGTGCAAGAGGTAGGCACAATGAGAGTCCTTGCACTAGGGTTGCCAGGCATCCGATTTTCGACTGGAACGCCCAGTCGAAAAGGGACCTTGGGAGCTCCGGTCATAACCGCTGACCAGGCTGCTCAAAGTCCGGTCGGTGGCGCAGTGGGGCTAAGGCAGGCTTCCCACCTGCCCTGGCTCCGCGTGGCTCCCAGAAGCAGATGCCATGTCCCTGCGGCCCCTAGGCACAAGGGCAGCCAGGGAGGCTCCGTGCACTGCCCCTGCCCTGAGCACTGGCTCCACAGTTTCCATTGGCCAGGAACCAAGGAGAAAGACATGCTAGCCACTTCCAGGAGTTGCTGGAGGTAAGCGCCACCTGGCCGGAGCCTGCACCCTGACCCCCCTCCCACACTCCGAACCCCATGCCCCAGGTTGGAACTCCTCCCACACCCTAACTTCCTCCCAGAGCCTGCACTCCTCACCCCCTCCCGCACCCAATCCCCTGCCCCAGCCCTGAGCCCCCTCCTGCACCCTAGATCCCTCTTGGAGCCTGCACCTCCACACCCCCTCCTGCACCCCAAACCCCTCATTTCTGGCCCCACCCTGGAGCCTGCACCGCGTCCCACACTCCAAAGCCCTGCCCCAGCCTGGTGAAAGTGAGTGAGGGTGGGGGAGAGCAAGCGACAGAGGGAGGGGGATTGGAGTGAATGGGGGTGGGGCCTCAGAGAAGGGGCAGGCCAGGAGGCAGGGCAAGGGTGTTCGGTTTTGTGTGATTAGAAAGTTGGCAACCCTACCTTGCACTCTCCTCCAAGTCTCGTATTTCTAGTCCCTATAGCATCTGCTAAAGGGGTGGGGGAGAGAGTGGGCCATAGCATGCCCCTCCCCCATGCCCCCATCAGTGAGTGGCACTGCAGTCTGTAAGGATGGCACATCAGCTTCACTCCTGGACAGTTTTGGGGCTCTGCAAACTCCCAAGATGGAACTGTGGCTATAGGCCAGAGTTGGGCCTGTAATTCTAATGAAATGGTCAGCAAGGAGTTAGTGTAAGCTAAAGAATCTACTCTACCCTACTAGTGATGGAACCCAAATCAGCTGTTGGCAACTCAGGAGCAGATTTTCAAAGGGATTTAGGCACCTAAAGATGCAGATAGGTGCCTAGTGGGATTTTCAAAAGCGCTTAAGCAGTTTAGGCATCTAACTCCCAATGGGCTATCTAGACCTTAGCCCCATACATGTTTATTTTAAAAAGCATCTATCCATGGTTAATGATGCTTGTACAAAAATAAAAAAACCCCTAAAGGATCAATACTTACCAGTTGCTTCCAAAACTGACCCCATCTGTAAATATATTAGTCAATTATTTATTTTAATCAGCTCATCATAAAATAATAGTGTCTCCTGTCAAGCCAGCCATATTCCTCAACCCATCCCTTCAAATTAAGCTCAGGAAGAGGGATGAGCTGTGAACATCAGAATAACTGAGATCTGTTGGACTAAAATGAATACCTCAAATGGTGATGCCCATTTTGCTTCTCTTGGAAGTTCATTCTCCAGTGCTCAGTTACTCTAAAGAATTGGCAATATTCCTGAAAACCTATCCTGCATGTGAGAAATAATGTTCCTCTCTCTGCGGAAACATTCTGATCAATCTAGATCTTATTCGGCTCTAGACTGTGTATGATCACCTGACCAGAATGGTGATGGTGACTGTGAAATGCTCAGGGAAATTAGGGAGAATTCAAGAATAGAAAACCCAATAATAATGGGGATTTTAACTATCCCCATATTGATTGGCAACATACCACCTCTGGACGGGATGCAGATATAAAATTTCTAGACACTATTAATGATTGCTTCTTGGAGCAGCTCTCCTGGAACCCAGAAGGGGAGAGGCAATTCTTGATTTAGTCCTAAGTGGCACACAGGATCTGGTCCAGGAGTGAATATAGTTGAACCGCTCAGTCATAGCGACCATAATGCAAATTAATTCTTGTAGGGGGGAAATACCAAAGAAACCCACCACAGTAGCATTTAACTTCAAAAAGGTGAAATACACAAAAATGAGGAGGCTAGTTAAACAGAAATTAAAAGGAACAGTCACAAGAATGAAATGCCTGTAAGCTGAATGGAAACTTTAAAAAAAACCCACCATAATAGAGGCTCAAACTAAATGTATATCCAAAATAATAATAATAATAATAAACAGTAAGAGGACCAAAAAAATGCCACCATGGCTAAACAGAGTAAAAGAGGCAGATAGAGACAATTGGAAGTCAAATCCTATCAAGGGAAACAGAAAGGAGCATAAATTCTGGCAAGTCAAGTGTAAAAGTATAATTAGGCAGGCCAAAAAAGAATTAAAAGAGCAATTAGCAAAAGATACAAAACACTAATAGCAAACATTTGTTCAAGTACATCAGAAGCAGGAAGCCTGCCAAACAATCACTGGAGCCACTGGATGATTGAGGTGCTAAAGAAGCACTCAAGGGAGACAAGGGTGTTGTGGAGAAGCTAAATTAATTCTTTGCATTGCTGAGGATGTGAGGGAGATGCTCACATGTGAGCCATTCTTTTTAGATGACAAATCTGAGAAATTGTCCCAGAGTGAGGTGTTGTGAGAGAAGGTTTTGGAACAAATTGATAAATTAAACTGTAATAAATCACCAGGACCAGATAGTATTCTCCCAATTCTCTGAATTCTCCCAATTCTTTGATTTATCTGAAGGAACTCAAATATGAAATTGCAGAACTACTAACTGTGGTATAAAGAACAGGAGTACTTGTGGCACCTTAGAAACTAACAAATTTATTTGAGCATAAACTTTTGTGGGCTAAAATCCACTTCATCGGATGCATGCAGTGGAAAATACAGTAGGAAGATATGTATATACCCAGAGAACATGAAACAATGGGTGTTACCATACACACTATAACGAGAGTGATCAGTTAAAGTGAGTTAATGCCCCTACTCTACTTGCGCTACATTGATGTCATCTTCATCATCTGGACCCATGGAAAAGAAACCCGTGAGGAATTCCACCATGATTTCAACAATTTCCACCCCACCATCAACCTCAGCCTGGACCAGTCCACACAAGAGATCCACTTCCTGGACACTACAGTGCAAATAAGTGATGGTCACATAAACACCACCCTATACCGGAAACCTACTGACCGCTATACTTACCTACATGTCTTCAGCTTCCATCCAGACCACACCACACAATCCATTGTCTACAGCCAAGCTTTACGATACAATCGCATTTGCTCCAACCCCTCAGACAGAGACAAACACCTACAAGATCTCTATCAAGCGTTCTTACAACTACAATACCCACCTGCTGAATTGAAGAAAGAGATTGACAGAGCCAGAAGAGTACCCAGAAGTCACCTACTACAGGACAGGCCCAAGAAAGAAAGTAACAGAATGCCACTAGCCATCACCTTCAGCCCCCAACTAAAACCTCTCCAGCGCATCATCAAGGATCTACAACCTATCCTGAAGGACGATCCATCATTCTCACAGATCTTGGGAGACAGGCCAGTCCTTGCTTACAGACAGCCCCCAAACCTGAAGCAAATATTCACCAGCAATCACACAACAAAAACACTAACCCAGGAACCTATCCTTGCAACAAAGCCCATTGCCAACTCTGTCCACATATCTATTCAGGGGACACCATCATAGGACCTAATCACATCAGCCACCCTATCAGAGGCTCGTTCACGTGCACATTTACCAATGTGATATATGCCATCATGTGCCAGCAATGTCCCTCTGCCATGTACATTGACCAAACCGGACAGTCTCTATGTAAAATAATAAATGGACACAAATCAGACGTCAAGAATTATAACATTCAAAAACCAGTTGAAGAACACTTCAACCTCCCTGGTCACTCGATTATAGACCTAAAAGTCGCAATATTACAACAAAAAAACTTCAAAAACAGACTTCAACGAGAGAGCTGAATTGGAATTAATTTGCAAATTGGACACCATTAAATTAGGCTTGAATAAAGACTGGGCATGGATGGGCCATAACACGAAGTAAAACTATTTCCCCATGTTTATTTCCCCCCCCTACAGTTCCTCACACCTTCTTGTCAACTGCTGGAAATGGGCCATTTTGATTATCACTACAAAACGTTTTTTTCTCTCTCCTGCTGGTAATAGCTCACCTTAACTGATCACTCACGTTATAGTGTGTATGGTAACACCCATTGTTTCATGTTCTCTGTGTATATATATATCTTCCTACTGTATTTTCTACTGCACGCATCCGATGAAGTGGGTTTTAGCCCACGAAAGCTTATGCTCAAATAAATTTGTCAGTCTCTAAGGTGCCACAAGTACTCCTGTTCTTTTTGCGGATACAGACAAACACGGCTGCTACTCTGATAACTGTGGTATGTAATCTATCACTTATATCAGCCTCTGCACAAGATGACTGGAGGATAGCTAATGTGACATCAATTTTTTAAAAAGGTGCCAGAGGTGATCCTGGCAATTTCTGGCTGGTACATCTAACTTCAGTACTAGGTAAACTGGTTGAAACTGTAGTAAAGAACAGAATTATCAGACACATAGATGAAAACGATATGTTGGGAAACAGTCAACACAGTTTTTATAAAGGGAAACCATTCCTCACCCATTTGTTAGAATTCTATGAGGGGGTCAACAAATATGTGGACAAGGGTGATCCAGTGGATATTATGTACTTCGGCTTTCAGAAAGTTCATGGAGGAAAGGTCCATCAATGGCTCTGAAGGCAGGACAGAAGCTGGGCTTTGAAGGCAGTGCAGCTGGGAGCTTCTTGCAGCCAGGGGAAGTACCCGGAGGTGGGTCTGATCTCCCCCTACCCTCTGCAGCTGTGCAGGGGAAGAGGAAGTGCTGTTCCTCCCCAGCCCAGCCAGGTCTAGCAGCTAGGAGCCCCCAGCTGGAGGAATTCTCAGCAGCACGGGGGAGATCAGACCCACCTCTGGGAACCTCCCCCGACTGCAGGAAGCTCCTTGGCTGCTGCTTTCAGAGCCCAGCTCTGGAGCTTCGTACAGCCAGGGGAGGTACCTGGAGGTGGGTCTGATCTCCCCCCACCCCCAGGGCCATGCAGGGGAAGAGGAAGCTCCCCAGCCCGGCTGGGGCTAGCAGCTAGGAGCCCTAGCTGGTGTGCTCCGAGCAGCACGGGGGGGGGGAGATCAAACCCACCCCCCGGAACCTCCCCTGATAGGTTCTGAAGGCAGTGCAGAAGTGAGGTGGCAATCCTGCAATCCCCCTACAACAGTTTTGGGACCCCCACCCCATGATCCCCACTGTTACAACACCATGAAATTTCAGATGTAAACATCTGAAAACATTAAATTGACCAATTAAAAAACCCTCTGGCTGTGAAATTGATCAAAATGGACCATGAAATTGGTAGGGCCCTACTCATAACCAAGCGCCTGCAAGCACTTTGACCTTGGGAGCTGAGGGTGATGACTTTCTGTTGCTGGGGAAGGGACTTTCGAGACAGACCAGAGAGGAATCCAAGATGGATCCCAAGACCAACCAGTGGCAATGAGGGAGAGACCAGTAGGAAGTGACCCAGGGGACATGTATGAGGGTACCAGATCCTAGGCCACATAGCGGACTACTGTTTTGAAGGGCCCTGGGTCAGAAACCGGTGAAGTAGGGTGGGCCTGGGTTCTGGGTTCCCCTACCCCACCCGCATGCTGTAGCTGCTAGGCAAGGCAACCTTGGACTTTTGCCACTGAGTGACACTATCCTGAACTGTAGCCGCTAGGCAAGGTGGCTTTGGTTTCTTGCTGTTGGGCAACATATGTGCCTGACAACCCCACACAAGCAATGCAAGGGTTAATGTGGGCATGAGAGGCTAATTACGCTACCTGGCTGCACCTGAGGAGGTGGGCTAGTTTTAATTAAAGATGAAGTCCAGCTGGGGAAGGTGGTGCCTGTAAAGAAGGGAAGCAGATTAGAAAGAGGCTGCTGCCAGTCATAGACTTAGAATGTGAGTCTGCTATACAATTCAATACAGAAGAAGAAGAGGGCAGCAGGGAGACTCTGCAATCACTCTCTAGGACTAGAGAAGCTGACAGGAGGAGTTAGCCCTGGAATCTTCTCCTGAGTAGCAAAGTCTGGTAAGAGGCCCGCAGAGACACAGAGCAGCCATCAGACGGGGCAAGTTCCAGTAGTGAACCCTGATAATAGGGCAGGATCAGGGCTGACAGGGAGAGAGTGATCAGAGGAACAGAAAGGCACAAAAGGCTAAGCATGAGGTGGACAGAAATATGTTTACGTTTATACTTTTGGTTTGGAATCTATTGGGAGATTCCAGAGGGAAACACTGAGAGAAGACTGTGGGAGAGGCCTGCTGACAGGCTTGATAGGAAGCAGTCCAGGAAGGTGGCAGCAAGGAGTCTGGCAGAGTGAACTTTGTCTGTCTTAGGGTCCCTGGACTGGAACCCTGTGTAGAGGCTGGGCCTGGGTTCCCCTACCGACTACTGGGAAGGTGGTATGAAGCCCCTGAAAAGGGGATAAGGATGGCTGAGACACCCGAGAGAAGGGTGTGAGGACCGTGGGGCCCAGAGTTAGGGCCAAAGACCAGATCTAAGGACACTGGACTTTCTGTTACCCCAAAAGGGGTGGGACTAAATGTGACCAGGCCAAATGGCCAAGTCATGAGAAGAGGCAGACTGCTGTGGGACCAGCTTGACCGTCGGCAGGGGGCATAGAGAGGTATGTGCTCCTATGTTACACCCAGCCACAAGTGGGAGTGCCAGTGGTGAGTCCACTCTTCCAAGGGAATGAATAGATGTGATAAGCAAGTTACAGACAAGAGTATAACGTGTAATAGAAGGTTGTAAGTGCATCAGTAAAAGCTATTATGGATGGTTATAAGCAGACTACTGATCTGTTGGACTCTATAACAATATCAGGGTTGGAAGGGACCTCAGGAGATCATTTAGTCCAACCCCATGCTCAAAGCAGGATCAATCCCCAGACAGATTTTTACCCCAGTTTCCTAAATGGCCCTCAAGAATTGAACTTACAACCCTGGGTTTAGTAGGCTAATGCTGAGACCACTGAGATATCCTTCCTGGTCCCACTGAGATTTGAATTCAGATCGCTGGATTCAAAGTCCAGAGTGCTAACCATTACACCATGGGACCAGTTGCTTAATCATTTATTGAAACATCTGTTCATTATCTATGAATGTTTTATAATGTATTATCCTTGGTATGTTACTATAAAGTGTAAACAAAAGACTCCTACAGTGTTATGGCCAGTTGATGTAAAATCCCACATTTATTCTCCCAGGACAAGTACATGGTGCAGCATGGCCCACTCTCTACAACTGGCTAGCCATACCTCTGCTTCCTTCCCACCCCTTTTGGTCCCCTATGGGATGATGTGCTTCTTTGGGGCTGCAAGAAGATAGCAATCCATGTGCTGTCTTGAGCCGAGGGACTGCTCTATTGCTGTGCAAATGGAGGATGGGGTTGGGATGCTAAAATTAAAATCCCCTTGTGGCTTCCCTATATGCCCAGGGATGGGATGTAGTCTAGCCCTTCCTCAACTCTTGGGAGCCCTTAGCAAGATATGAGCTGCCTGTATATGGAACATCTACATATTTGTGGTAGAGAGTGTGTAGCACCAACAAACCTTGTTCGTTGGCTGGCAGGATTGAACCTGGGACTTCTGGAGCTAAATGCATAAGCCTCTTCTGCATGAGCTAAAAACCATATGGCTCTTAGCTAAGGCTGCAGCAGACTCATTAATCTCTTGTGATCTTGGTGCCACTAGAGGAGCTAGAACACCACACCCAAAAGGTGCGTGGGTTACAACTGCATTACTCTTAAAACAAAAGGAGACTAAACATTTGTTATCATTATTATATCAAAGATAAAGGCAGTTAAAACAAAATAGCCCCTAGGTATTTCCATTCGCAAGGAATTATTGAAGACTTTTAATAGAACTGTTGACTTCTAAATCTGGATCAAATTTTAATCTTCATTATATGTCAGTCATTGAGTAATGACTCTCTCATCACACTGTTGGTTTATATTACCTTAGATTGTCCACAAAAATGTCTTTGACACCTCTATAAATTCTGTGCACAGAGAGGGAGGTATATGGCATTCTGCTTTGACTCTGTACATTTGGAATTTAGCAACTCTACAGGGTCTTGTACTGAATTTTGAAATATAGCTATCAATACATATTTATCTTGGGCAAGACAGAATAGATTTATTCATAGATTCTAGGACTGGAAGGGACCTCGAGAGGTCATCGAGTCCAGTCCCCTGCCCGCATGGCAGGACCAAATACTGTCTAGACATGGAATGCACAGTACCTCTCAAAACATCCTAAATATCTGAAAATCTTCTGTGTTTGGTCAGGGTGTAATTATTCCTTTATACTAGCAGTACTTACATATGACTAAAACATGCCCTGAGTAAGTGGCAGTACATAGCTCTCAGTCACAATTCCCTCCCTGGCTTGTCCTCCCACTTGCTGTAAGGGGTTAATCATTTTGCTACTGGTATATTCCTGTTTCCCTGAACACAGTAGGAATCAAACAGGAAGCAGTTTCTTTACTCACAGTTCCAAGACTCTTTTTAGTCAGCACCCTTCTCAAAAACCTTTTCTCTTGGTGTTCTCCCTGGCCACATTACAAGTGCTTCTTCTGCTGTCTCTATGGCTTTCCTGCTGTGTCTCTCTACCTGTTTTCTGGGTGCTTCTGCTCAGACAATCCCAGCCCCACAAAATAAAACCCCTCTGTGTTTTCATTCAGTCCACAGCAAAGCCCCCTCCACCCACATACACACACCCACTGACCAGACTTTCACATGACTTGTGTTTTGGGCAGTGGCCCTATGGTTTCAGTTGTTGTACTTAAGCTTTTTTTTAAACTGATTCTTATATTCACAGGGGTCCCGTGAACCCCTGTGAAGCAAAACTGGGGAGTTTCACACAGCTCAACTGTAAGCCCAGCCCACTGATTGAAGGAAGGGCAGCATTATGCCCACCAGCTTCAAAGAGGCTTCACCAACATCCATCATAAATTTCATTACCTCCATTTGCAAATGGGGAAACTGAAGGAGAGAGGTGAAATTAATTGCCCCAAATCCCACAGCAGGAATAGAACCCGGGTCTCTAGAGTCATAGGCTAGAAGCCCATTCTCTGTACCCTCCTGCTTTCCTGGTAGCACTCTTTAACCATCCATAAGGAAGACTACACTGCACTGCACATGCCTGCATGTCTAACAGCTGCATCATGAACATGCACATAAATAAACCAAGAATGATAAATAACTTCTCTTAAAGGGCAAGACTCCACCCAAAGTCAGAGTGAATCTCGGGAAGTGTGAATTGGCACACACTGAAAGCAAAGGAGAAGGTCCCGTGAACCCCTGTGAAGCAAAACTGGGGAGTTTCACACAGCTCAACTGTAAGCCCAGCCCACTGATTGAATAGAGTGTTGGCTGGCCTGTCCCATGTATTTTGATTTGTTTTTCTTTACAGCACATTTAGATGTAGTACAGCTAGTCCTCAGGAGGCGAATTCTCCATCCTCCCAGGCTCCTCCATTTGCTTGTTTATATGCTTAGTTCCATATTCATGGTGTTGGATGGATGCATTGGCTCCAAAGAGCTATGGAGTCAAAGGCAACATACCAAATAACTCACCTGTCCAGATATGAAAGAAAAAGGGGACTTTGAAGGTCTATGTATAATGTCTTTTTGCCATGGGGACTATTCCCCCCTCCGCTTAGTAGTCAAGCTACACTCAGTGACTTATTGTTTTTATGTATTTCAATTCAGCTTAGCCATTAGAGGGCTCCTGCAAGAAAGATGCTCTTCTCTCCATTTCTGACAAATGCCACCTAACAAAGGGCATTTTAGGCTGTATGTTCTTGCCTTGTAAATGACAAATGTTTGCAGCCATTTTAACTTCTTAACTCAGTCTTAGGCGCTGGTCCTGCATTGAACTATAGCCAGCCAGAGTCCTAGACCTGTGTGAAACCCCAATGGGTCCAGGCAGGCCTAGGGCATCCTTCTGCACAGAGCTCATGGCAAGATAGTGGCCTTACAAATGAGCCAGCCCTCTCAAGGTGCTTAGCTGAGGCTGGTGTGGGCTTTCATCACCCCACGGCAGTGAAGCTTTGACCTGGCAATGAGCTCTGTGTAGATTTACCCCAGCACCCACCTGGAGACCCCCTTAGTTCAGCGGGGCTCCTCTCCTGTGTAGGAGTCTGATCATGCAGAGTTTGTTGCAGGATCAGGGCCTAACATGACACATCCTAGGAGCAGGCCCTTAAATGGGAGTTCTTCTAAGAGCTCCGCAACCAGCACACACCTTCTTATAAAAATATAATTAAAATGGACGAGAAGTGACAACAAAAAACAAAGATTAGTGAGGAATAAAAGCTCCTTTGATTCCTGATGTCGGCATTACTTTTTAATTAATGGAGCTCTGTGATTTGTTTTTAATTAAACCATGAAGGTCTTAAAGCTTCTTATCTGAGCCACTGTGATTTTCACTATTTGACAGTGTAATTTATAATAATTTAAATTGAATAATATAAGAACTAAGCAGTAATTCGAAGGGGAAAGACTGTTGCACATTCTGGGAGCAAAGTCTCAAATGAACCACAGCAATAAACTGATTGATTCTTATGCAGCTGTTTCACTTTCAAATCGTCCCTTCCTTCCTCTCCCCCCATCCCCATTTTTACATATATCATTATTAAAGCAATAAGAAGAAAGAGGAAAGGGAAAAGAATATATAACTCTCAGTCTTCTGAGCACACAACACAGAATAACATGCAAGGACATTTATTTAATTTATATGTATATAATTGTCAATCTTTTTAAAAATACATTATTCATCCAAAGATCCGGGCACATGTACAAAACAATGTGGTCAATCTGGTGAACTAGGACCAAGGTTCACACATGGTGGATGGAAAAACATTGTGAAAACTGTCAGAAATAAACACTAGGAAAAATTGTGTCCTCAGATATGCATACAGCTCCCAGGATCCATGGGAGGTGCACGTGTGTTCCAACCCAAGGACAGAGTTATGTCTAAATCTTTCTTTTCAAAGGCCTCTGATTTACCTCTTGTATAAACTGAGATCTCATCCAGTTTAGGACTTGATCCTGCAGACAGCTAATACTGAATTTTGCATTGAGTTACATGCCTGCATAAGGGAGTAACAGTGAGTCAGAACTCAGCCTTTTGTCCCTCTATAGGCTTCCCAGACCCTCCCTTTCGCTCCATCCTCCAGCACATGATCCAGCATCGCTGAACCAGAGCCTGTGGGTGTTGTAATTAGCTACTGATTTAAGCAGGTGAATTCTTTGGCTCAGAGTTTTAAGTGTTTGCAGGATCAAGTCAAAAATGAGAAACATCATACATTTCCTTTTAGTCACATTGGATTTAAATTTATTTCTATTCTGGTGTCAACATTTTATCTTTGACAGAGAAATGAAAATGGGTCCCTAAGAAAGCATGTGGTTTCTTGAATAAACCCTCTCATCTCAGGGCAGGTCTACACTACCAGCCTGAATCGGCGGGTAGAAATCAATCTCTCGGGGATCGAATTATCGCATCTTGTTGGGACGCGACAATCGATCCCCGGATCGACGCTTGTACTCCACCAGCGGAGGTAGGAGTAAGCGCCGTCCACGGGGGAGCCGCGGAGGTCGATTTGCCGCTGTCCTCACAGCGGGGTAAGTCGGCTCCGATACGTTGAATTCAGCTACGCTATTCGCGTAGCTGAATTTGCGTATCTTAAATCGACCCCCGTAGTGAGGACGTAGCCTCAGAGACATGATATATCTTCTACATAGAGTCTCCAGGTCTCTGGGCAAATGAGAGCTAAAGGTTGTAAGTCTTTGACTTTTCAATCGACCTTTAGTTACTGCTAAGCTGCTGTCAGCCATGCAAGACCATGAAAGAACAAAAGCTGGATTAGGTTTCATAGACATTAACCACTGTGCACTATGGGCCCAAACACATTTAGTTTATGGCCTTAAAAAGTAATTCTAGCCCATTACAACACTCTGTAATATCTAGATCCCCAAAGCCAGGGCATTAAAATATTTTAAAGAAACAAGGAGCAGGAAGGAGAAGAGAACTGAACTAAATGAGCAAGAGCTGAAATTGGCATTGTTTCCTTCACAAACTGAGGACACCAATGTCTCAATTTCTTACAGGGTTTTACTGTTATGTAAAATGAGGTAAATACCAAAAGAGTGAAACAGAGTAAAAGAAATAGGCACCTTCACTCAGAAAAGTAAGAATATTTAATGACTTGAACAACGGTCAGAAATAAGCCTATTCTCCAGAGATGACACCCACTTTTTAACTTTCCTTTTTACCTGGTTGTGATCTCTTCCCTAGCTCTTTTGCAATGCAAGCCTCTAAGATGTTTTTCACCCCACTTTGAGCACTGAGTGACTGGAGCTGGAATTAACAATAGCTAAACCTTAACAGATTTGAGGGCTCAGTGTGAAGAAAATTTGGATGCTTCTCTGGTCTGGAAGTGTAAGGAAACAAGTCTGTGGCAAATTCTCCTTGTCTCAAATGGGCTATAGATGTAGTGCCGTGCCCTGACATTCTTCACCTTCAGTCCTTACTCAGGTGAAGATGGCCCAGAAACAGGGGAGCAGAAATGTGGCTTACAGTCATCACCTTTTCTATCTCTCTACCAGGTGCAATGAGGACTGAAGCCTAAAAACTGAGGGAGCTCAAACAGCTCTCAGTAGGCATGCCACCTCAGGGTTATGGTTCACTAAGGGCTCTGTGTTTGAGCAATGTGAGGAATAAAGCCAGACCTCTGGTTTTAGCCCCATTCCTGAAACACTAAAGAGGATGCCCCCTCTGCCACTGATATCTACTATTGCAGTTACAACTAGATCATTTAGTCACACAGACACAGCACATACTAACTATTTGCATAGACGTAGGTATTTCCCTACCACTTTTAAACAACTTATGTGCATTAAATACTACAGTTTTCTTAGAACTTTCAGTCAACAACCAATATATATTTAGAAACTGTTTACTTTGCCCTTTTCTCAGAAAAAATGCCTTTCAGTTCTACATAAGTAACTCCTTTTATATTAAAAAAGTAGCGCAAGAAATTACTCCAGTTTTAAGTTAAATCACTTTTTGCATCTCTTGTTTATTCCTCCATACATAAAGAGCAGCCAGGTATTTCCAGTCGCAGTGACCTTGGTTTAATATTAAGAGAGCAACAAAGCAATGCAGAGCAAAATTAAGATCTCCATCATGATGTATGCAGCAGGGCCTTGTGTCTTATGCAGTCATTTACTGTGAAAAGTGAATGCAGAGCAGGTGTCAGAACCTACCATTCTGATTTTGATATGGCTTGCCCGCTCTGGATGAAATCCTGTCCCCACTAACATCAATGAGAGATTTTCTAATACATTTCTTCCCATCTAATTCCTGTTTCATCTTTAGAAGTTATGCCTTTTTTACACCAGTCTACAATTTGCTACTCTTATTGGTATGACTGTCAGACCATTCAAACTTAATCTGCTTAGTATATCTACAATTCATATTTTTCTTTTTATTGAAGGCCAAACAAATGGTTCATGCCCTAGTTATTTCCCGTCTAGACTGCTCTAATGGTCTTTTGGATGGCTTTCCTGCTTTTTTCCATTACTGTTTGCAAACCACAATGTATTAAATTTTGCTGTTTGTATCTGAGTATTTCAAGAACTAAATTTGAGGATGGACTTAAGGTTTTGGTTCATAGTAAAGGAAGTCAGTGCCCCTTGTGAGGAATCCATCCTCAACTCAGACTTGAACTGAGATTGCCTCAGAAAACAATAACTAATTCTACAACTTGGTCTAAAGTAGAAGCTCCTTCAGGTGACAACAATACTAGTATGATGGGCCCCACGAGAATTTTTTTCACCCCACTGGGGTGAAAAATGACAGCACCTTTCTTTTCCTGAGTAAATAATGACTTTGGGAGGAAAGTAAAATAAAATGGTTAACTTTCCAATATACTGGACCCTTCCTTTGAACTGGGTACCCTTCAGCTTTGGCTTTCAAGGATAGCTAACAACAGTTCTGGATGATAGTGATTGTGGTATCTGTGTAATGATAAATATGTCTTCAATAGAAGAGCAATTTAATAAGTGGTTAACAGACCATGATATTTTCTTTTTTTAATTGCAGCCTGAGCCTGATCCAATTTATGGTAACACTCGGGATTGCTGTACAAATGCTTTAGTCTCAATGATTTGTTCATCTAACGCAAACCATTCTTAACATTTAAGTGCATAATTGACTAAACTTTCAATCAAGCTTCTTTGATGGTAGCATAGGAACACTTCTTTAAGAATATCAGCAAACTGGAGAGGAACTAATGACTCTGTAAACTTTCCCCAATGAGGCGTATTGAACACTTCCTTAGCATATTTGGTGTCATACATCACTTTCTATTGTACAAATGTTCCTACAGAAATTTGGACACAATAGTTGCACTTTGATACCATTATGTGGTGTCACTTCTATAGAGAGAACAGACAAGCTTTGGTGCCCGCGTAAATTTATAACCTTTGAATTTTGAACTGGACAACTCTGTTCTTCCATCATCATGGATTTTGTTTTATTCCATTTTGTATTCCATGCATTTCTATAGAAGGTTTGTTATTCATGCGTGGTCCCAAGTCATTCCAACAAGGCTCACATGTTCTGTTGATCTCATTGTGAATCGTTTTTAACAAAGTTTTTTGAAAGCTGTCCAATAAAAATGCAACAGAAGCTGACAGAGAGAGGCTAGGCAAACAGTACTTCATTATATGGGGGCAGCATGTGAAACACTGTTCCTGAAAGGTTAAAGAAAATACAGTTGATCACTCTTTCTGATTTCAATGGGACCATTTGTGAAGTAAAATATCACTAAACCTGAATAAAAGTGTCAAAATCTGGTCTTTAGTTTGAATGGAAAAAAACAACACTAAGGACTCATCCCATCCCATGCTCCAGGAGACTTTGTATCATTTAACATTTTCCCAGTATCAAAATGCATAGTAATAGACTGCACCAGCTAATCCAATCACCATCTACCAACAAGCCCAATAACAAAGCACTTTAGAAGTGTGCACACTCCTCATCCCTCCCCTCTCCATGCACCTGCAATAACAGGATTATCATTAATTATTGATTATTATTTTAATAATAATATTGTATTAGAACCTAGTGTCTGGGTTGTGTTTTCCTTTTGTTCAGGGCTGTTTAGAAGTTAAATCACTGAGGGCTAAGTTTGCTGCTTGAGCAGTCTTGAGCAAGGGATCGTGTGTAAGCTACACCACTCTAGGATGTGCTGCGACTGAAACACCCCTCTGACCCAATTTATCCCCCTGCTTCTGCCTTGTATCAGGGTATTAATTTACCACTGGTCTATATCATCGGCAAACTACTACCCTGCCCGCCCCTCATGCCTGTTCAGATATTCTGGCCCGCTAAGTAGATTCTCATCCCTAATTCTGACATAGGGACATGTTGGGGAGTTAGCCTGTCTGTGCTCTGTCAGTTCATAATTGGCATATGGTCCCATAGAGAGCATAACCAGGTGGTGTAAGTTAGAGCAGCCTGAGGGCTTCCTCAACTTCCTGGCTACTGTGCTGAGAAGAATTTATTATTGCAGAAGAGAATCTGGGCTCAATTTTTTTTATTCTGTTTTAAGTGATTTGTCCTCTAATTGTATATTCACTAATTTCAGCAAAATGTTTCATCAGACATAGTTTTTGCACAGGAAAGAACACCCAAGTGCATCTTTGGGCTTATTCCAATAAAATTACTTATGGTCTTACAGCAAATCCATTAGAACACTGAGTCCACGTGTAATGGATTCTGATGTCAGTGCTCGCATCAAACAGGCTTATTTACACTCTCGCATCAAGCAGGCTTGTTTACTCTTTTCTAGTGTTACACTGTGAAAGAGTTTCCAGCTTCTCAAACCAGAGAAAATGAAAGCTAAAGCCTGAGCCACACAGGAAAGTGGGATTTTCCAGAGTGGGCTGGTCCCACTGGCTCCCAAGAAGTCCAGCTGTGTATTGTTTGTCTCTTTACCATACAAAACCATGAACATCTAACTCCAAATTTCCCATGAATAGAGCACTGTTAGAGAATGATCTGTCTCTGTGTTCTCTTCCTTATTGTCAGTTAGATAGATGTGCAGTTGTAATTAGCTGTTTCTTTTGCATAACTCATTTGTTTGCATATTTTTGTCTATATATTAAATGCTACCTAGATTGTTCTCATCTCTTTCTCCTCCCCCCCGCCCCCGCCCCAGATGTAAATAGCATCGTAGCATTACTTCATTTACTTGAAGTACATAAAAGGTTGTTACAAGAAGGAGGGAGAAAAATTGGTCTTGTTAACCTCTGAGGATAGGACAAAAAGCAATAGGCTTAAATTGCAGCAAGGGCGGTTTAGGTTGGACATTATGAAAAACTTCCTAACTGTCAGGGTGGTTAAATAAATTGCCTAGGGAGGTTGTGGAATCTTTGTCACTGTGGATTTTTAAGAGCCAGTTAAAAAAACACCTGTTAGGGATGATCTAGATAATACTTAGTCCTGTCTTGAGTGCAGGGGAGAGGACTGGATTAGATACAGTGGTTCTCAAGCAGGGGTCCGCTGTCCCATGGGGAGCCATGAGCAGGTATCGGGGGTCTGCCGAGCAGGGCCAGCATTAGACTTTCTGGGGCCCAGGGCAGAAAGCCAAAGCCCCGCTGCATGGGGCTGAAACTCAGGGCCCTGAGCCTCACCAGTTGGGGCTGAAGTCTAAGAAATGTAGCTTTGCGGGGGCCTCTGTGGCATGCGGCCTTGGGCAATTGCCCTGCTTGCTACCCCCTAATGCTGGCCCTGGCTTTTATATGCAGAAAAACAGTTGTGACACAGGTGGGCCGTGGAGTTTTTATAGCCTGTTGGGGAGGGCCTCAGAAAGAAAAAAGGTTGAGAACTCCAGAACTTGAACACCTCTCGAGGTCCCTTCCAGTCCTACCATTCTATGATTCACCCTGTCTCTAAGCTTTTTCAGCTATACTGTAGATCCAAGAAGATGGCAAATATAAGTGGCGCACAGAAACTTATTTATCTGCTGAGTTTTAAATTTGCTCTATGGCGATCCCTAAAGCAGGCACACAAACTAATGCATTTAAAAGCAGCAACAGCATCACTAAACCAGTAGTGAATTAGCTGAGATGTCACAGCAATGCCACTCACAATATACCTGCAAGCTCTTGCTGAGATTATTATTTTGCATTTCAATAACTTACAGCTAACCACTTAAAAAAGTGGTTTTGTCTAGACATTCTCTAATACATTGAAGAGAGAGTTAAGTAGTATAAGCATCTTGGCATTTAATTTAAATGCTTGTGCGGTGAGATGGTTTCATACAAGAATAAAAGGTAGTTGCTTTCAGGTCCCATATGAACACTGAGGGTATTCAGCACCTCCCAGGAGCAGGCCCAATGAACTGTTTCTTGTGTGAATGTGCTATTCTCATCAAAGAGATACAGAACAAAGGTTTTTCAGGGTTTGAATTTTAGGGTGTGATCCTTTACTTTCAGATTTTTCAGGTCTGGAAAGGGGTCTTGC
The DNA here is from genome assembly GCF_028017835.1 of Emys orbicularis. Taxonomy (NCBI): domain Eukaryota; kingdom Metazoa; phylum Chordata; order Testudines; family Emydidae; genus Emys; species Emys orbicularis. The sequence goes on along the minus strand of NC_088683.1, from coordinate 24,499,502 downwards.
AGATTGAATTTGTCCTTGTCTTCTCAACCTCAACAGGCCCCCATGGTCTTCAGACCCAGGCAGAATCTCCCCAAGGTCCCATAACTATAATGAGATGTCATCATGGGACCTCCGCAGATCTTTTGACTTAGCTTGATTAGCTATCTGTCCAAATTGCTTCCCCAGGTAAAGCATAAAGCTCTTTGGTGAATATCTGAAGAGAAGTCCCAGAACCACATGTGATTTCAATAATTCAGCCTGCCAGGCTCAGCAGAATGTCAGAGCTGTTATTGCTGACCTGATGATTAAGCCTCGGTGGAAGAAATTGTGACTAGTGGAGTCACTGGGGGGAGTGGGGAAGGAAGGAGGCTTTCAAGGATGGGGAAATACATATTATTTAAATAATTAATTACTTTATTTCATGTTCTATATCACAGCATAGGATTCTATAGCAATAAAAACATGGCCTATCCCACAGGAAGCTTGCAAATTAGTTTAGACATGGCTAGATATGTCACAGAGGGATATGACATTAAACAAGGGAGAGGGGGAATTTGCATGACATTGCACAGTATGCCTTGTGTTAATTCCTTTATTTGTGCTTCTTATGGTGTTGGGTGCATTTAGAAAGTCAGTGCAGGGGAGTGAGCCATTGTTGGAGCCGTGGTGGGAAAAGCTGGGTTATGGGGAGGGATTGGAAAGAGGAAATAGTGGTGGTGTGATGCACAAGATCAGAAAGAACTCTCCAAGTGTAGGAGGCAGCATGAAAGAAGTCATGGAGGCGTAAGGAGTATTTAGCTAAGTACAGAAGCATGCAGTGCTGTTTAATCATACCGCTGTAACTGAATTAGGCTAATCTGTTTAACTGCAAACACCTTTTCAATTAAATTGCCAAGGACTGTGAGTGCTGGGGTTTTACACAGTTGAAGAGAAGACCTTGGTAAATCAGACCATATAATGTATGCTTAGTAATATCAATATCAGGGAGAGATCCTAGACTCTAATTTCAACTGCCAGTGAGAGAAAAGATGTATGCCAATCAATAATCAGAACAACTGACAAGCACTCTGTATAGTCTATGTAGTAGAGACTGACATTAATGTATGATGAATAGTCACAATCCACATGGTAAAAGAATCATTGAAATGTAGCAAATGTAGTGATGAAATATTTAAAAAGAAAACTGCAGAGTACTTTAATATTTTTCTACACACACAAAAAGCCCTGCATTTATCTAGTAGTGAGGCTATAGCACATAACAGAAACATTAAGGAAAATTAAAGTTAAACCTTTTTAAATTCACAAAACAGTGACTAAAAATACAATAGTATAAGGATGGATTACTGGATTTGGCTTTGAAGAACGACATTTTCTAAGTTGTTTCCATGCATTTAGTATGTGAAAAGTATGTATTTGCCTGCAACAACTATATAACTGTATGAGGAAAGAAATGTGTGTGCAATTAATACTTATTTGGCACACCCAAATGCAATTTTTGTGCATACATTTGCATGCTTATTTTGCGAGCCCACCTGAAACAACTTAATCACCTAAATCCATATCTAAGTAACCTAAATTTTAAAATTTGTCCATTGTGCTGGCAGTTTGTATCACAATCTCAGATATAGAGATGATTTTCAATCTCTCTCAACTTTCACTAGTCCTGTCCTCGAGCACTTTCTATACAGGACAGAAATTATACATTATTCCTTATGACAAAAGAATCAATGTAATAAACAATAGCACATAGATCCTTTAAAGAGTCAGTAATGAAGAATTCAACGTTGGAACCATCATCCAAAAAAATGTAAATGGTTATTTTTAATTTGTGCTAACAAAAAAGTTTTCCTATCATCACAATAAAAATAAGCTGCTTCTGATCTTTATCCAGCCTTAGCCTAGCAAGCAAAGGATGAAAATGGAAAAACCTAAAGCAGCAAACTCAGCACTAAGCTTCTTATATCTAGCCTGAGTGGCCCTGAATATATCTGGGAGTGTAACAACTCTTCTATTGTTAAACAGGATGTTTTCTTTTTTCTACCTGACCACTTGCATTTCACATTCCTTTTTGTAGGCGGAGGTGACTGTTAGAGTGCCAAAGAATGGAGCTGATTTATCAAGAAATCTGGACAACCTTTATTGAATGGGTATATTCTAAAAAATCTTCAGTCTCTGAATAACTGTGCATGATTTAATATTGTTTTCTACAGGTTCCAAAGTTGAAACTTTCCCCCCATTTCTAGAAAAGCGTTCTTAAACATATTTATTTTCCAAGTTGGTCGTCTTATCAGCGGCTGCATCTAATTTGGATTCAAAACGTAAAGCCTTGCTTAGATGGCAGAAAAAATGACACCTCCGGCAACAGTGGATTGCACCATTACAGAAGCAGCAAGAGGGGATTGCACCCAGAGTGTAAACAACGGCTGAGCTCTTTGTGCATTCTACCAAACCTGTACACACAGTGGGAGTTTAAGCGAAGCATTTTGATAGATTTTAAGACCGGAAGCCTGACCTCCCGAATAACACAGGCCATCAAACCTCATCCAGCAATTTGTGTATGGAGCCCATAAATTCGGTTTGAGCTAGATCAGACCTTTTCGAAAGATATCCAGGCTCAATTTAACTTTTCAAAGGAAATGCTAATTTAAATTATCTTAGGAAACATAATTCCTGCTGCTCTTTAGATTGAATGTAAAAACAAGAACAAATTATGTAATCAGTTTCTGGGCAGAACTGCTCAGTTAAATGATGAGGTAGTGAAAAGGATGGCTTAACTCACATTACGCCAGTGGATGAGGCTATGTACACCAATGAGGCGACATTTTTGCTGTCTGATTGCTGTTTCCTTTTTCATTTCAGTGGCACTCGGTACATATACCAGGTACTTTAGTAACTACCCCTGTCCACTCCAAAGCTCCTGTATCTGTTTCCTGACATTTAGCATCAGCCCAGTGGCTCCTGCACATGAGCCAAAGAATCAAATAAGCACAAACTCCTATAAAACCGCTCCAGTGGCCACAATAAAAACAAAAATAATTGAAGTGTTAATTAAAATAAGACCTGGAGGTAATTCTGGTTATTTCTGGTTACAGAGATGGCTTCGTGTTACTGGTAGACTTACCATAAAACAACGAAGGAAAACACATATTTTATGACTTGTTAAAAGGAAAACATTACCAAGGATTTCTCCTATAGCTGCGCATATCCAGAAAAGTAACATAAAATCAAAAAAGAAAACACCAGTATAATGGCTTAGTAATTTGTTAACAACTCTGTCTTCTACTCCAGCCCCCATGTAGCTGGGAAGAAGCAATAAAAATGGGGAAAGGGCCCCACACACTTAAAGATAAATTAGGCCTGAATACACAAAAATAAAACCTTTATTTCATTTCAGACATCCACTGGGATAAGGTTTCAATAGATGTGTGAGCAGCCTTTGGTACAGAGCTAGCAGCTACAGGACTAGAGTACAAATACATGAGGGTAAGTTTAAAAAGCATAGTTGTATTGCTCATGAATCCAGTGGCCTTTTTTCCTGGTGGAGACAGAAACCCAATGATCTATGTAAAATAAAACCAAGGCAAGCAAAAGGTGACAAAAAACTAAGAGTGAGAGATTAAGGATTAAGAACTCATATTTCTTCCCCTTGTGACCTGATCACAGCACTAGCAGTGCTTCTGTGTCTGATCCTTCATTCATAGTACAGCTATCTTTCAAATGGGTGAGCTTTATGAACTGTGATGAGGGGGAAATGAAGAAGAACATCTATGCCATTAAGTGTTAAAGGTTTGATTACATTATTTGAAAAAGGATATAAACAAAAATACAATAAATTGTGTGCTCATCAGTGGGTAGAAGGGTGACACTTTTGGCTAAATTATGGGTTGAAGCCGTAGCACTTATTAGGGAGCAATGTGGAATTACAATAACCTAGAGGTTGTTCCTGGGGTATGGGGCCTTAGCTACACTCCTTTGGGGATGGATTGGTAGGGAGGTATCAAAAAGCAATGGAGAAATATATCCCAGAAGAAAAGGGAAACTTCTTCTAGCCAATCCTAGGAATATTCTTAAAAAAAAAAAACATCTAGGTCACAATGCTAAATAGGTAGGAACAGCTAGGGCAATGCTGGTGGGAAAATGTTTCACCAAGACTCTTCATTCACAGTGACTTCACACCATGTACAGTGGGATTTTCCAACGTTTTTTCTTCCTGAGAATTAGTCAGTCAGACGTGGAATTTGCGTCAAGTAGTACACAAGGTAAATGTTGAAGCTACTTTCATGTGAAGTTTTGCATATTTGGATTTTGACAAGTTCCGGAGATGGTAAAGGTTGAGGGGTTGCTTCCAAAAAAGGTCACATGACCTAGAAGCTCTGGTCCTCTGCTCATTCTGAGTTCTAATGTTCCAGCTTCTTCTGAATAGCCTTAGTAATTTTTACGTATGCACTTCTTGACATAATGTATTTGTGTCCCATTCCTTGTTTGTGAAATAGGTCAATATCAGCACTCAATTTTGACAAAGGTGTGTAAATGAACATAATTTAATTTATCTGCCCAACATCACATAGCACATTAGTGTGAGAATCTGGGTGAAAATTCATAGCTATTTTAAAATTGGATTCCTACATTTAGGATCTAAAACCATATTTGGGCACCTAAATACTATAAATGACCTGATTTTTTTCAGAGGATTCACAGGTCCAATGGACTATATGTTGAAGTTTCCCTATTTCTCTGTCTCTGTTTCCAGGTCTGTAAAGTGGGAGCACGGTGTATACTTAATTTTAACCCCATATTGATGCCGATGTAAGTTATGCAGAGCAAAGATATCATGTTAAGGTTTAATACAAAGGTAGTTGCCAAGATATACTCAGAAAAATGCACAAAATTGACTTTCATGCACCCAATACTTATGTATGAATCAGGATTAACTTTAGTTGTTTTAAAAGAAAAGGATTAGGAAAGATCTGTAACCTCCATGAAAGCATGACTAATATTCATGGACTCTATTATTCCCCCTAGCATGTATTCAGTTAATCTGGACTTTAGGCAGCAGTCTGAGGGAACTTTCTCTTCTGCTGAAAGCTTTGGTTGATTGATGAACTCCATGGTTTTGGAAGAAGCCATTATATCCAGCTGCTGGGATCATTATAGGTCAGAGTTCACCCCACCCCCCATGAATATTTTACATATGCTGAAGATTTTTTTAAAACAAATATCTCCTTTTCTTCTGCTTCTGTTCTTGAACACTTCATATATATTCCAAGATAGACCATGATAATTTATGTTTGTGTGATATCATTGAGTTATATGAACTAGTAGTTATTTATACTCAGTCTTTTTGGAGAAAATAACTTTCTGTCCCTTGCTTTCCTTCATGGAAAATTTATTGCAAGACACAAAAATTTGTGTCATAAGGGAGTAAATACATAATGTTTGACATTTCTATTACAACATTTTTACTCAGAAAACTCATATAAAACTTTACCATTCATGAGCACGGCTCCTACTGAAGTCAAGCACTACAATTAGAGTTGGCTAAACTGCCCATTGAGAATAATTTCTGATAAATATAGAATAAAAAGCTGCTCATGAATTAGCCACAAACATACTTCAGTTTTCATGAATGTACTTTCTATACATATTTAACATAGAAACGTGGTTCAGACCAAGAACCTGATTCTGCAAAGTTTCTGCGCAAGTCTTAGACTTATGCATTGTGAGGACATGTCTTTGCAGGATCACTGCTCACTGTGTCACTTGTGGTCTGTGATTGGACACCTAAGTCACATGGTATCATTTCACCTCCTTAATTGGATGACTGACATTTTTAAAACAAGAGAATAATAAATAAACCAGCTTTTCTAAAAAAAAAAAGGGAAGGGTGAATCACAATTTTTTTTCTTTTTTCATCAAAACTTTGAAACATTCTAAATGTTTTTAACAAGCTCTATGAATAGCAAATAATGAATACCAGTGTATGCATACAAATACACTTGTTTGCCTGTAAATATAAGTATTCCTGTGAAGAACAGTTCATTCCACAAATATGTGAAAGGAGGGGGGGAATGTTTGATTATCACGGATTGTGAATAAAAGGGGCATAATCATCATTGCAATGAATTTGAAGAAATGTTTGCAAATAATGTTTTGGATTAAATGTTCAACCCTGACTGTAGCCACTGAAGTTAATGGGAATTGTCTGAACGTATTTGAAGGGAGAAAGCTTTAGAGACTCTGAGGGCTTGTCTATACAAACTCAAGCCGGAGTGTAAATCTACCCTATGTTAGCTTGCTGCATCCTGGGTGTCTGTGATGACCCTGCTGCTGCACACTAAAAGTTCTGTAGTGCACTTTAATCTACCTGACTCTGAAATGGGAGTAGATGAAGGCACATTAGGAAACTTTTAGTGCATGCCAACAGGGTCCACACAGACACTTGGTGGTTGGCAAGCTCATGTAGGGTAGATTTACACCCCAGCTGGCGGTGAACTAAATGTCATGTAAACAAGCCCTGTGTGTCCATTTTCATGTGCATATGTTTAGCAAAGCACTGGCAATTCCATTTTAGAAGAAACAATACTGAACTTAATGAGAAGGAGCATTGATAGGTAGTGGACACTGACCATTTTGTGTTTGGGCACACCTGTCATGTGTGTTCAGTATCCCTATTTCTTCTGAAGTGCACTACTGTACTGCTAATGAATAGTGTTGGGTCAACATCAAAGGGTCTGGAAGTTCAGGTTAGTTCAGATAAACTTTGAAACCTTGGTATGCTAAGCCAAATCTTAAGGTTTGCCAGAACTTTTTTGAGTTCTCCCTGCTTTCTCCTCTCCTTTACCTCTCACCCATCTCTCTCCTGTCAAACCCAGATAAATCCTTCCCCACTCCTTGATATCAGACTTTCCCTTTCAGCTCCTTTGCTCTGATCCAACAGCCTCTTATGCCATTCTCTCATCCTGTTCTCCATCAATCTGAGTCCAGTTGCTTTTCTCTGATCCCTAACAAGTTATGTTAGAGAGATTTCCTAACAGGGGTGTTGTACCTGGTTCACTCTGTGCTGATATCACAGGCCTCTTGGGATGTATTGTCCTTGGCCTCTCCCTCATCAATTCTAGAGAAATATTTGAAGATGACAGTAACTGTGAGATATAATGAGTAGTCATCCTAAGAATTTCCAGGACATGAGATCATGGGTGAATTTTGGCAATGGCATGATGCCTTTGGGAAACTAATCTAAATGTTTTAAAAAAAGTTTGTCGTTTGGATAAAATTTGGGTCAGGTGTCTTAATTTTCCTGAATTAGTTCACACCATTCCAATTTGCATCAAAAGTACTGTTTACATCTCACTTCCACAACCATAGTGTAGCAGCATTTGATCCCCAGCCAAAATGCTACCCACACTACAACTTTGCATTGCAAGCAGATACCTTGCAGGTGAATGCTTTGTAAAAAAGTTAATGTAGGACATAACCAGGAGTAGGTCAGTGTTTGCATAGTATTTGAACCCTTCATAATGGAAGCTTTTTGAAAGCAAAACTTGGGAGCAACGACAGAAGAACAAATGAAATACAGTAAGGTTAATTGAGGGATATAGGATTCTACAACATGATATTACCATCACTGTGTATAACAAGGGTGGGCAAACGTTTTGGCCCAAGGGCCACATCTGGGTATAGAAATTGTATGGCGGGCCATAAATACTCACGAAATTGGGGTTGGATGCGGGAGGGGGTGAGGCCTCTGGCTGGGGGTGTGGGCTCTGGGGTGGGTCCAGAAATGAGGAGTTCGGGGTGTGGGAGGGTGCTCCGGGTTGGGACCTAGGAGTTCGGAGGGTGGAAGGGGGCTCAGGGCTGGGGCAGGGGATTGGGGCACCGGGGGGTGGCTCAGAGGTGCAGGCTTCAGACAGTGCTTACCTCAAGCAGCTCCCAGAAGCAGCAGCATGTTTCCCCCTCCAGCTCGTATATGGAGGCGCAGACAGGCGGTTCTGCTGCGCTCTGCCCCGTCCACAAGTGCCGCCCCTGCAGCTCCCATTGGCCGTGCTTGCTGGCCAATGGGAGCTGTGGGGTTGGCACTTGGGGCGGGAGCAGCATGCAGAGCAGAGCCCCCTGGCTGCCCCTATGTGTAGGAGCCAGAGGGGGGACATGCCACTGCTTCCGGGAGCTGCACGGAGCAGCCCCCTATCCTGCTCCCTGGCTGGAGCGCCAGAGCAGGGCAAGCCCCAGACCCTGCTCCCCAGCGGGAGCTCGAGGGCCAGATTAATACAGCTGGCAGGCTAGATGCAGCCTGCGGGCCATAGTTTGCCCACCCCTGGTTTATAATGATTGTGAAAATGTGACTTTTCATTCAGGAATAAATTATACTCTAAAAGGAACACCAGTGTGAGCATGACTTTTGATCCTTTGCCCTAACACTTGCAAACATAATACACTTTCAGAGCGGTCTCAGATATGCGCATTGCAACTAAGACCTTATTTAGACCTAAAATAAGCATATATTAAAAAAACACTGAAGCATAGATTAATGTTTCTTTGTCTTCAGTAATCCTTATTACAAACACAGTACAAAGAAAACATATCAGTCAGTAATGCTTTCTCTTCCAACCTTCAAATAGATGGCTGCAATATTTCTGAAGTTGAAGTCAGAGTAATTGATAGCGAGATTAGTATTTATGACAAAAGTGTTTCAAATGAAATGCACTGCCTTTCCCAACAGCTAAATAAAAGACAATTAGTACAGTGCAGTGTATAGCACATTGCAAAGAAAATCTGGGCAAAGACAGATGCAACAGCTGGGACATTTTGTACATTGTCAGATTGTTAGGATTCTTTAGCACATTGTCCTCCAAAGAAATGTAGCCAGTGGTACTACTGCTGCCATAATCCTTAGATGGCAATCCATAGTGCCAACAGCTGGCCACATTCTTCAGTTTTCCTTTGCAAACTATGAGAAATCCTGGCCCCTTGAAGTCAATGTCAGAATTCCCATTGACTTGAATGGGGCCGGGATTTCACCCCGGTGACCAAATTAATCTAGGTTTTAATCAGATATCTGCATTTGAATCAGCAATATAGATTTAGTTAATTAAAAGCACAAATTGAAGTGCAATGTGCATTTTGTCAAAGTAACACATCCATTCCCTTAAGTACTTTATAGATTTTTTTAATTGTGTGGAGGAAAAGCCTACTGATTTATGTTTAACCTATCGCTTTTATGACGTACTCAGAATGATGGCAGTGTCTCATCCACTTCTACACTGATTTGACATATTCATTAATATTGTCATTTTATAGTAAAATCGCAACAATTTAAGATTTAATTTGTGTAACGTGAAACACAAGAAACAGCTCTACAGTCAGGAGACTTTTTGCTGGACAATTTACGTTATTCATATTACATTGTTGTTTTCTAACCTTGCAGTAGAGTCATATGCATGAGCTAATAGTTTGGCACAAAATACACTAGCTGTATTCAATTACAAGTATGTTCTCAATATTTCAGATTATGCACAGAAAAAAATATGGAGCCTGAGGACTAGATGCTTAAAAGGTTTGCTAATTAACTATGGGTCATTGGTCTGAATCAGTTGCAGGTTGGTGATAATGACCAAAATGAGTTACCATCTAATGGCTTTTAGGAGGCATGTGTGAAGTCAGTTGTTTGCCTCTATCCCAATTCTAGTAGAAAAATTTCCTATTCACATTACAAACCAATCATCAAAATTACCATTAATTGCCACACTGGCTAGGTGTATCCAGGGCCGTCTTTAGGATTTATGGGACCCTATGCAGTATTATTAAAATGGTGCCCCTATGCCAGCGCAACAGGTGCCCCTAGGCCGGCACATTCGGCTCTGTGAATACGGCCTTTGCCTTCTGCCTAGTAAGGAGACTGCAGCGCACGCTGGGTGTGTGGGAACCAACTCACTCTTACCTGCTGTCCCGATCATAGGCACGGACTCTGTGTGTGGATGCTCCGGGGCTGGAACACCCACAGGGAAAATTTAGTGGGTGCAGAGCACCCATCAGCACCAAGCTTCCCCCTCTCTACCCCCCGTACCTCTCGCGTGCCGGTGGCCTCATGCTTACCAACTCCTCCCCCTCCCTCCCAGCACTTCCGGAGCACCGCAAACAGCTGATTCACTGCGTTCAAGCTCCAGGAGGGAGGGGGAGGAGCGGGGACAGGGCACGCTCAGGGGAGGAGGCGGGGAAGAGGCAGGATGAGGGTGGATCAGGGGCGGGAAGAGGGCTTGGGGGAAGGGGTGGAGTGGGGGTGGGGCCTGGAATGGAGGTGGGGGGTCAAGCACCCCCTGGCAAGATGAGAAGTCGGTCCCGGTGGTGCCCCAAATTTTCAGGTGCGCTACGCAGCCGCGTATGCCTAAGGATAGCCCTGGGTGTATCATTAGGCTAAAAATTGAATAGGAGAGTGAAAGACAACTCCTAGAAAGGCAATTGTGGGTCAAAGTCAGTGGCCGAATATTGCTGGGACAATTTAGGGGAAGCTTGGCTGCCACTGTGCATGCTGTAGCTATTTAGCAGGATAAAAGACTCTCACTTTCTAGGGCTATCAGTCTAGCAAACGTCATAATTACTCAGCTTGCTTTTGGAAGGGACTAGAGGAAAGATAAATGATTCACGTTCCTAAGACACCTTTTCAAAGGAGGTTCATGGATGGTGTGCAAAGTGGATTCTTTCGTAAGTATGTGCATTTACTGTGACTGTCTGTTCAGGGCTTGATCCTACAAGGTGCTGAACATTCTGGCCCTGATCTGGCCTAGCAAAGTACTTAAGCACATGCTTAACTTTCAGCAGATGAGTAGTTCAAGTCCTCATTTTACTGCATGTCTATATGCAAATGAGCATTTCGCCATCTATAAATCTATTTGCATGTGTAATTGTAGTACATTTTGCATGTAAATGTAGATGCACAAATACACATGGTAATGAAGCCTGGACATAAATTCATCAAATCCTATGCTTGCTTTCACAGCTGGTTCACTTCTGGGCTCAGGGTGAAAATTTGCACTAATTGCATAAAAATAATAACTTGTTTGAAATGTAATATAATGTGTTCTCTCTGAACAAGTGCCTATTAATTTGTTTTACATAGTGCTTTGAAGTACTGTTGCTGCTGAGCATTCCAGCTCAAGTCATCCTTATTATTAATCATAGCAATCATTTGCATCTTAACACCTTCAATCCAATGATCTCAGAACAATTTACAAACATTTTTGAATTACAAAACACTCACAGTGACTGTCCTTAACATGTTCTATGGATTTGAAAGACACTATCATTTCCAGTGTAATTATTTTAAAGATTCAGGTCTGGAACTACTAGACTCTTTCATTCAAGATGAATTTCTCAAGAGCACCCACTGTACTATTATACTCATTTCACAGGTAGTAAAAATGAGGCACAGAGGTTAACTGAATTGACCAAAATGGCTTACTCAATGAGTCAATGGCAGAGCCAAAAATAGCTTCCAGAATTTGTGATTTGGTCTCTGCTCTAACCATTAGACCATATGTCCTTGTTAATTTTATCAGAGATGCCAGAAAAGGATGCCTTTTAACATGTTTAATATTCACAGTATATATTCAGTCACTCAGTATACTGATTAGGTATTTGGGGAATAAATATTATGAACATAGGCAGAAAATAATTATTCATGCTACTGATGACGCCCTGCTTTTTGTCCCTATCTCTAATTCCCTCTGCTGCCTGCCAAAACTATTAGATAGTAAAGGAATTTGGAATACATTCTGTTTAGAACTACCAGGACAAATCTGAGCTGTTCTCATTCCAGTTCGGAGAACCTCAACTCACTTCAGTTTACATTTTGTGAGGGTTTCTGTTGTTTAACCTAAGGATGAAAATGATCAATGGTGTGAAGTATTCAAAAATAAAACTCATGACCACTCTGCAAACAAATGATTCTGTTTTTGAAGGGTGTAGTTCATTCCTTCTTCCTTTGATTGGAATAATAGTATAATATAATGTTCCCTGTTCAGCAGTCACGTATAAGACCTTTATCGATACCTCCGATTTTCAAGAACTTGGTCAAGTTGTGAAAGCCTCCCAGGCTAGTTTCGCCTTCCATGAAAATGTCACAATACTGGGGAGCTTGACAGATTCAATGGCAGTAGAGAAGGAAAGTCCCAGAAAATGGTGTGACAAAGTTCCTCCTCTATCTTGGTGGGTCCTGCGCTTATTGGCGGATTTTCTTGTTTCAGAGATTCACTATGTGGGTTGGGGAACAGCCCAGAGACCTTCCCCTCTGGTCTGGGTCTGTCACAATGGAGATAGACGTGACCCATATGTAATTTCATCAAGCGCTTCATATTGCAGAAAGAAGGGGGAAATGTTTAAAAACAAGCACAGACAGTCCTGGCTTTTTATAACTCTTCCTGTTTGTCAAGCAATTTCTTGTCCTGAAGGTAAAATTCCATTGAGCTCTTGTGGAAAAAATAAAACTCCCAACCTGCAGAATTCTAAAGGGATGGGATAGCATTTAGAAATTAAATTTTCTTCCAGCAAGATTAATGTAATACTTTTCATCGTTGCTTAATAAAAGAGTGATTCCTCTCAGCTTCCCTCAGACAGTCACACCAAACTGCATAGATAATTAACATTGCACACCTATACAGATTACTTGATTTACTATTACACTTTAGTGTCTTAGATCAAATAGGTTATATAAATGACTGAGTCATTACTAAAATAAGAAAGGAGGAAAAAAGGGAAGTGTTGTATGTGTACTATTGCCCACTCAGAGGTGTAATTAACACTGTTCAACAGGTGTCAGACCTTATGTTGCAAGCAACTAAAGGAGATTCTCCTTTAGCTGTATTAGGGTTTTATACTGCCAGCCATTGCAGTAGTATCAGAGTGCTTCAAAGAGCCTGTGATTTTAGCACAGGAAGAACTGAGTTCTACTCCTGCTGTCGCTGTGAAATTTCTGATTAGACATGGTGAGTAACATAGTGACAAATGTGAAGTTCTAGGTGGCCACCGTTTTGATACAATTCTTATCCATTTAATAAATCAAAAGCTCATACAGATATATAAGTAGGGCAAAAGTACTTATGACAATACACATAGTAATATAATGTAACTAGGCAACCATTTTCAAAACTTATATTGTACCTTTCTTCTCTTGCTATTCTATTCTCCCTTGGCCAAATTCCAGCTTTCTGTCTCTTCCTCCAGGCACTCAATCCCAAAAGACTCCAAAAAGGCCTCAATCAATAATTTCAAGAACACATTGGATAATTACAAAATAGCTATATGCTACTATGATAACCTCAACCCAGTATCCACCTTGTTAAATAATACAGCAGTGCCGTACTAACTGTACTGACTGTAGTGTTTGGTGATATTTCTCGCAAATACTGCAGTATGCTTAAAGAGGATAAAGGATACTATATTGCCTTAACAGCTGGAAGTAGGGTGGGGAGGTGAAGTGATCTGTGTCATGCTGTCTGGAATGGCTCACAACTGTGAGTGCCTACCTCAGGGCAGACTGTCAGAAATCAGGGCAGATACCCCAAGCTGGTGTGTTCTATAATTAGATTTCACAAAGCCAGTAACAAATGTGAACTCCTGGGTCACTATACCAGTCTTACCAGGGAGTCACAGACAGTCCTCTCAGACTCTGCAGCCTATCTTCATCCAGGAAAACTGGACTTTGTTTTAAAATGGTTACTTAAACCAAAAGTCACACCACATCAGGTTGTTCGCAGCCCCAAGAGACCAGTCACTTATCCCAGATCAGTTGGAACTCTGGATCTTACACCAAAGACAATGCTGGTAGCCAATTCTACAGTAAATTAACTAAAGATTTATTAGCTAAAAAAAAGGAAATTAGAATTTTTGAGAGGTTAAAGCAAATATAGTATATGCACAGGTAAATCACAGTTTGTAATTCCAAGTGCTTGCAGTGATGTAATAAACTGCCAGCTTCCCAAAAGTCTTTTCAGGGTACCCAGATAGTCTCTGGGGATCTCTGCTTTGCATCTGGTACTTCCCTCTAAGAATCCAAACAGTCCACAGATAAAGGCTCTTTCCTTGAATCCATATTTATAACTTCTTCTGACAGAAAACTAGCTGACAGTGTCTCTACCCACATGAGCTTTTCCTTTGATGATGGTGATTGAGGAATGCACTTTGAGTCTTTGACCTCTGGTCATCACACACAATAGCCACATGCTTTGAAATTAGCACTTTTCTGTGAAAGTCCTTCATTAGCATCCCACAAGGCTTCTTTGATGGAGTATTTAGTTACAGGGGTATACACAATGTAAATGTTTGCTGATGCAATATAACAGGATACAGATTAATGAAACCAATGCAAGTGATAGATTAGTTTTGTGAAGTCTAAACACCAAATACATTCTTCTACCTTCAACAATCATTTTGATCTATACTAATACACAAGTGAATTGGCCTGAGTACACTCTGGCATGACCTGGTCTGCCAGCATCACAATCTGTATTCTAGTACTCTCAGAACGAGGATACTTCACTATAGGGATTGAGTCCTAATTTGCTAATTGTGAATGGAGCTGAACACTCTCCAATCCCAAATCACGGAGAGTATAGTCCTGCCTCAGTGAAGTCATGCTACTGAGAACACTCTCTGATTTTTATCTATAACTGGAGATTTTATCTCTATGGCTGGATATTAATGGATAAGTCTACACAGCATTTTGTAGTGAACCTCCCAGGCCGGGTTGACAGTCTTGGGCTAGCAGGGATCATGCTAGTGTTCTAAAAATAGCTGTATAGACAGCCCTTTGGCATTGCATCTTGGGCTGGAGCTCGGGCTCTGAAGCCTAGGGAGGGAGGTCAGCTTCAAAACAAGATCTCCAGCCGGAGCTGCAGCGTCAAAGCTCTGTCTATAGAACTATTTTTAGAGCACTAGTGTGAGCCCTGCTAGCATGAGTCTCTTAGCCCAGGTTGGGAGGCTTGATCCAAAATGTTGTGCTGAGATACCCCATGGAGCCAGGATTTCACCCAAGGGCTCTCTTTCACATGAAAGTAATTTTTCACACATCACAGAGATCACATACCAGTGATAATGTCATGGTTTATTCTTCCAGGGCCTAGTCAATGTCTCACTCAATAGAAGATCTTCAGTGGTATGTTACCAACTGACTTCAGTGGCCTCTGCTTCAGGCCTTTTCCAGATATTTTAAGGATATTTTCCTTAATCATCATTTCATAATTTTGGAAATAATCAAAGACTACTCTGCTAAAATGTTTCTTTGTTTTAAAAAGAGCTAGGAATTTGATTTCATAAGGAGTGGTAACCTCTTGAAAGGGAAGGATATATTCTCATAAATATTCAACTACATTTTTTGGCTGCTGGAGCGCAATTTGAAATACAGTTGTAGCCAAAATACAAGTAACTAATACAGCCTTTTATGAAGTAAGCTGTAGTCAATCCAGGACTGAATCACCCAACTAGGCAATAGAATAGCATTAGTCCTTGGGGGGAGCAGGGAAGTTGTTAAAGTAGAGGTAGGGTTGTAAATGCATTGGTTAATTCAAAACATTATTGGAAGACTGTAGTTGTATTAAGAAAAAAGTTTGAAATGCAAAAAATTTACAGTTTAAATTTACAATCTAACCTTAAATCCCTTCTTTCTCTATATCTATGCTGTGATATAGCAAAACACTTAAGCGAGTGCTTAGATACTTTATTGACGTGGGGCCGAAGCACTCAACTCCTTGCAGAATCCAGTTCTTAATCAAGATAAAAGAATATCATAAAATTACAACTGTAGAAGTCATTTATACCATTATTTACATTATTGACAACACATGGAAATATAATACATTTTACATAATTGACTCAGTGTGTTTTGGCAACTGTACTCTTGCATCTGAGGCCAAATTACGTAAGGTGGGCAAGGTAAAGGTGTACTTCCACACCTATGGTGAGAACCATAGGTATACTTAGAAACTGTGCTGCCACTGGCTATTCCCCTACTGCTCATACCTTCCTCACCCCGCCAAGAAAGATTGACTGGGGTTAAGTGTTTTCTCCCTTAGTCACTGTTACATGGGTCTCCAGCAGAATTCAGTACAGTACAGAAGGGAGCAAGTCTTAGAACATCTCCTCTACTCAGCCCTCCAACCCCAAGATTATGGAGCCTTAACTGTGCTATGTTCATCTCATCAGTGACCTCCCACTGGCCACAGAGACAACTGGGAGACGCTGTGCTCTTTTTCTGGCTTGTTTCAGGCCCATTGTGCTCAACTGCACATCACATGGCAGAGGGGAGCATGTGGCCTCCCTGTTGTTAAAATATTTCTTGATATTCACCCTAGGTTTTCCTTTGCTCGTTTTCATGAGTATATTTAGCCTTTACAGTGTCAGAGAATATGCTAGACTGTGAGAGAAAAAGGGGGAAGACAGGGAGCCCTAAAACAGCATCACTTGCAAGTGCTTTTTTGAATCACTGTTTTCAATAGGGCTCACAAGCCTGGCAAATGTAGAGAATTTATTCTCTCCAGTTTCGGCCTAAAATATGAAAATCCAGGGGAAAATTGAAATATTCACAACTCTGTAAACATTTTCTCTTAAACTTAAAAGAAATCAAACTTCCAATGATGTCTAGCAGAATGTGGCCACTGTTTCTTAAATATTACGTCCAGTTGAAGAGCTGGATCCTGCTCCCGTTCAAGCCAATGGTGACACTCCCATTGATTTCAGTGGAAATAGGATCAGGACCTTTGCATTCAGAGCTTTGAACTGAGGAATGAATCACACTTTCCTATATTGATTTTGGTGGCAGTAACCAGGAGGGTGAAATGCGTTGTACGGGGGGGCGGGAGGGAGGGGAGACTTTCTGTTCAGTGCCAAGCAGGGGTGAAAGTAAAATGGAGCTCTTACCGGTACGGGGCAAGTTCTGGCCGCCCCTGAAGGGGCGGGGCCTTGTGCGGAAGGGGCGGGGCTGGGGTCAGCATCCCCCAGCCAGCCCTTCTGCGCTGCCTGGCCCGCGCCGCCCGGGGCTCCAGTGGCAATTTAAAGGGCCTTTTAAATCGCGGCTCCCGGGCAGCTACTTCTTTTGTCCCCTCTCCCCTCCGGTGGCAGCGGGGGAGGGGGGGGGCAAAAGGGGCAATGACATTAAAGCGCTGCTGCGGCAGCGCTTTAAAGTCAGCAGTAGGGGCTGGTACTGGTGGCTACTTTTTACCAATACGCCATACTGGCCCATCTGCCTTACTTTCACCGCTGGTGCCAAGGCAATACAAAGCATAGGACAAGTAGCTCCTTTGAGTTCAATCAAAACAGGTCAAGTTCATCTCTCACTTACCTCCATATAATCCCTTTGCAGTCAGTGGAGTTTACACTGATGGAAGCAAGAACAGAATTTAGCCTGAAGTGTCAAAATGACAACAACCCTGTGATAAGGTCACCTAAGGCAGGGGTTCTCAACCTTTTTCTTTCTGAGCCCCCCTTTTGCCCCCCAACATACTATAGAAACTCCACGGCCCTCTTGTGCCACCACAACTGTTTTTTCTGCATATAAAAGCCAGGGTCAGAATTAGAGGGTAGCAAGCAGGGTAATTGCCTGAGGCCCCATGCCACAGGGGGCCCCACAAAGCTAAGTTGCTTAGGCTTCGGCTTCAGCCCCAGGTGGCAGGGCTTGGGGCCCCGGGCTCAAGCCCTGCACAACAGGGCTTCAGCTTTCTGCTCTGGGCCCCAGTGAGTTTAACACTGGTCCTGATTGGCGGACCCCCTGAAACCTGCTCGCGGACCCCCTCGGGGGCCCCAGACTCTTGGCTGAGAACTGCTGGCCTAAGGAACACAGTGTTCATATCATCAATAAGAAGTTGGCCTTCATTCTTGAGGACCCAGTCCTCACTGCAATCCAAACTATGTTAGCTAGCATTGCTTTTAAACCTGGTTAGTGTCAGCAAGGGGATAACATCATTCAACAGTTATTGTTTTAGAAAAAGTTTTGCTCCTTAAACATGACTCTGGTCATCACAACTTCAGTGCTTGTGTAGACAGGACCTAATACTGGCACCAGCACAACGATAAATAGCACAGAATATGTTGTTCCACACACAGAGTTTATAGAACTTTGGCAATACTCTAAGTAGGCAAATTGAGAATGATGGTTGAAATAATAGCATCTGTCGAATTATTTAATTTAACGTTAAATTAATTATTGGATGCCAAATAATAATGCAAATTGATTGCTCCCTTTAAAAGCTGGCTCCAATCATGTTAATGGGTTGAGGCAGCAGTGGAATTGCAGATTGCCATGTGGCTCCATCCAATTCCTTTCTGGTGTCCTTTCTCAGGGTGATGCTGTGGGTGCATTACAATGAGAAGTAGCAACTAATAGGTCACTTCTAAGATAGAAAGTGACTTTGGACATAAACTCTGTAGACAAATGTTCTGCTTCCTCCAACTCTGATAGTAAGGTTTTTTCAAAAACAAAACCCTCTCCCCCCCAAAATCCTCTCAAATGTTTTTGCTTAATTAAAAGAAAGATTTCCAATATCTGCTCGTATTTCAGAACACATGGAGGTTATTGAGAGTCAATGAAAATAGAACCCAACCTGGACACTTTTATAGAGTGAATGTGCAAACAATCACAAAATTCAGATAAATATGCCATGATCATTACAAACCCTTCCTTACCAACTCGCCCCAGGACTAACAATTACATTGTAGCTTACCTACCCTATTAACCTCGACTTAGTTCCCAATAACCCCTTTATTGACTCACCTCTTTCTTGAAAGCCTTAGAGAAGAGAGAGATCTTGCAGTATGACCTGAAGGTCCACAAACCTTTGGCCCCAATCCTATAATGCCATCCACATAGACAGACCCCATTGACTTCAGTTGGGTTCCTCACAAAGGCAGAGCTCATTACAGAATCAAACCATTGGCTTACCAAACAAAGGAGAAACGCAAGCTCCTGTTAAAATAAGTAGCCATTCTCAAATGCCTCAGGCAATCTCAACTATCATGCAACATTCCATTAGTTTATCATGTTTTTGTCTGTTCTCTTTCTGTGCTGTCAGTTCCAGAGAGGTTCAACACAGTTTTAAAAAAAAAGATTTTCTTGACTCTTGCAAGATATAAATTACAAATGTAATTTATTTGTAGATGCCTTCTTGTGCACAAAGCATTTCAGCTGATATGTGATTGGTGTCATTGAACATAATGAATACAATGTTATTTCATAGAAAAGGGAGTGCACTTCTGTAAGTGGGTTACCCATTGTTCATGGCTGTCAGAACTGCAATATGGCTGCAACCGAAAGGTGACTGATAGAAAACGAATGCCTGGATTTATTGTTTGTAAAGATAAAGTCACCCTCCCAAAGAGATTACAGCCGAGTTGCTTTGCTTTATCTCTTGGAGATCTCATTGCTACTTCCCTTCGGTCCAGCAAGTACCTGTGCTGCACATCAGGCCTCCTCACAAATCATGACTTCTGTACAACGGTAATTTTTATTTCTCAGAAAGAGTTGTAGTTACTGTAATAGGTGTTTTGGCCCTGATCCTTCAAGGAGATCATTGTGGGCTATACCCATGTGGAATCCCCTTGCCAGGGGTCTGCCAGTATGAGACAACTGCTGTCCTTATATCAGGATGTGGGAGGCGGCTTGAGATTTTGACAGGCCACCCTTCCCATCGCAATACAGACTTCTGTCAATGCTGATCAGAGACCTGCCTGCTGCAGCTGGAAGCAGTGTGTGCCACATATATTAATACTGGCCCTACCATGACAGATTGGGACTTTTTGATTTTAGGATTTTAATGGAGCTCTTATTTCTTGTTCTGCTTTATGGCTAATGCTGAGTATTTTCAGTAAGTGTTTTAAATGGGTGATTACTTTTCCCCTCAGGGCATTTGTAACACACCAAAAGGCTTCTTTCTACAAAATTTAGTAATGTGTGGAGTGTGCTCTCGAATGGTCAGAGGCTATTTACCCATCTATAGGAGCTGTCAGATTTAGTTGCTTTTCATTAAATACTTAGATCTGCAGCAGGAAGGCACATTATAAGTGTTGTTATTCTACAGCAAACATGTTCTTTACTACTTACTTGATATTGGGTAGGTTTTTTCCAGTTACAGAGTTGCATGAACCACCTAGAATATGTATATCAACAGTATGCTAGGGTGGGTAAAGAAAGACTATGAACTGGAAATCATAGAAAGATTAACTTTGAATGAAACAATTTTTGGGCAGCAAGTAAGGAGAATAGATAATTCAGGGGAATGGCTGAAAACCATTTGTCACTTCAAAGCTAGTCCTCAAGAGGAAGGGTGGTCTGGTGGTTAGGGAGCTAATCTAGGCAGTAGAATACCTCAGTTCAAGTCTTTTCTCAGTCATAGTATTTATGTTACCTTGGGCAGTCACTTAGTCTTCTATGCCTCACTTCTCTATCTGTAAAATGGGAATAATAGCCCTTCCCTACCTTACAGGGGTGTTGTGAGGACATAGACTGTGAGGCACTCAGTTACTAAGGTAATGTGGGGCATATGAGTACCTTAGAAAGAAGTCAGTAATAAAAAAATCTTGTTACAAACTATTGACTGTTCATTTACTTATATAGGGTGAGTGGATGATTTCAATCCAGGTCTTAAGAACTGGTATCTGTACCCAAAAAATCAGCCATTGTTGGTGGGCCACAGCAGAGGGAGTAAGGAGAATGTACTACTTTTTCCTCCATCCCTGTGATCCCACTGGGACAAGGTTAAGTGGTATGGGTGGAGCAGTTTGGGGAAGTCTGTAGTGCTTCTCCAGTTGTATGTCTTTTGTGGATAATGAATGAAAATTCATGCTTTGGGGGCTCTTAGTCCTGCAGCTTCTATGAACATTAAATTCACATGACTTTTTTTTTTTGAGAGAGAGAGAGGGATGTGGGGTGGGGAGGAGAGAAAGTGAGACAGAGGGAAAATAAACAGGTTTTTCTTTTAAATCAGAAATGTTACTTGTTACATGATACTATTGCTGGGGGAATGTAAAAATGAATGGATATTTGGATCAGATAGGCATCCAAAAGTTTCAATATTTATGAATACCACATGAGCTTCATAGATGTGGGCTGGAAACCCCATGATTACTAGGCTTTAAAGGGAAATTACCTGTGTTTCCAGGAAAGCTGCAAGAATAACCTCTTTCACAGTATACCATCTGCATTTTCATTTCCAATCCTGGCTAGGGCTGAGTTGTGTGAATGTGATTATTAATGTTTAATTTTAACATTTTCAGAACCTCAAAAAGAAGTTTGGTTCTAGTTTGTCACAACATGAACTAGAAGATGTTAAGGAGGTCAGCTCTAACATAACAATATACCCCTCTGTAGTTGGTCTGATTTTATATGAAAAAGCTCCCCCCACCCCTCCCCCAAAAAGGAAAAACCCAAGGAAACCCTCAGCTACTCTGACAAACTTTCATTCAGCATCATGAAACACAGCCTAAAGTGCCACACTTTTAAAAAGTAGTATTTTTGAGACATGAGCAATTATTTTAGGCATTTTTTTATGATGGACGGAGAGATAGGACAAAATTCTCAGTTTGTGTAAACCAGGTACACACTAGAAATTTGTGCTGGTATAGTGACATCAGGTAGGGTTGTGGGTTTTTTGTTTGGTTGGTTCTTTTTATTATTTTTTTTTGGCTACATTTCTGGATCTTCAAAAGCCCTAATGTAGTGCAGTTATACTGGCATAAGAGTGCTTTTGCTGATAAAGTTTATTATGCACAATAAACCAAAGTGCTATAACAGCAAACCCATTTTTTTCCATGGGAAAAGCTGTGTCTATACTAGGAGGGTTTGCTAGTATAGCTATATGCATTCCTACTTCAGGCCTCCCTAAATCAACTTAGCTCTAGTTATTTCATAGGGTCTAATCCTGCACCTTTTGAAGTCAATGGCAACACATGTTGTCTGCAAAGATAAAAACCCAAATTCTGTAGCAGGTATTGACATATCAATTTTATTACCTGCATGTGTGGAAAAATAATTTTAAAAAGTAACCTTTCCAGACCATACAGATATTACTTCATTAACCACAACTCTCAAAATCAATAAAATATAAGGGAGTGTTTTAAAAAAATGCAGCATTTAAAAGCTATGAGCAAAGATTAACTTTGTCAGCCTATCCAGTCTCCTGAACTGTTATTTGAAGTTTATTATTTATAATGGCTGAGACCTCCATATGAAAAAATAACATTTAGGAAATGGCTCTTTTACAATCTATATCTTGAAGACTTTAGCATGTTACAAATTACTAAGAAAAAATAGTCACTAGTCTCTATCAGTAACATATGTAACCAAAACGGAAGGTACTTAGCTGAGGTGTAGATGCTGTATATCATGTGACTTACACCTTTTATTATACAGCATACATGAATTTTCTGTGTGCCAGGGTGAAATTTACCCTGAGCAGAGACCACAAGAACTATGTGCTACTTTAAATCCTGTTTCAACCTTATTTTGAGGACTTAAATGGGACTTAGTGCATAGGCCTTGCGGTGTGTCTCTGTACGGGGTAAATGAAGTTGGTGGTATAGAAGATGTATAGGAGTCTGTAATCATTATACCAGTGAAACTTTTCCCACCAAGGAGCTCAGCTTGACTTACAGATTACATTGGACCTAGTAAGGTCTGTGCAAAAGTGACTTTTTTCTTTTCCTTTTGTGGTATTGCAAAGTTTTCTTTAAAACCAGTTAAATAGACTTATTTATTTATTTTTAATTTCTGAGCGTTGGCTATTTTTCACATCTAGGCCTTCAAAGATGCTAAAAGTCACTTACACTTGAAACAAAGTGACAGCCTCTGGGTATTTTTTTATAAAAATGATCCATTACTGAGGATTTTTAAAATGGAGGGCCAGATCCTCCACTGGTGTAAATCAATGTGGCTCCCGTGAAGTCAATGGAACTACAGTGATTTACACCAGTGGAGAAACTGGCTAGGAACTCCCCAGAAATTAAGTTTGGAGGAACTGGTTAACAACCTCCCTCCACTTCCTCAGCAGATTAAATTCTGTGTGTTTTTTGAAAACTGCATATGACCAGCATGCCTGCCTCCTGGCTACTGCCACTGCTGCACAACGGAACCCTTTCCAACTGTCTTCCTCTGAAGCTGACCCAGATGGTGTTCACACACATAGATGTCTGTGGCCTGAAAGGTGGTCCAGCTCCCTGTTTGTAACTATGAGGTGAATTATCTTCCCCATAACCTGCCCCAAGTCAGCAAACGGGCGTGCCAGCATTTTTGGCAGTAAATCAGAGGGCATTGTGTGATTGCGATGGATATAAGGCCAAATGGGCAACTGGGCAGCAGAGAGAGCTCTACCTCACTATGAAGAAAGCCGCTGTATCAAAAGAGTAGACAGAGTTTAGGCAAAAAAGTCTATACAAAATCATGTAAAAAGAGTAGCTGCTGATGTAATAAAATGTAACTCAATGGCTTTACGGTGAGCAACTCACTTCACTTGATTCCGTGGTAGCCAGATTGTGTGCTTTTTTTTTCTTTCTGTCTTATAATGTACTGCATGTGTCCTGGATAATACTGTTATGCATGATTCCTCTTTTAGGCATTAGTGTTATATCTTGCCTATATTTGTTCTGTTCAATCTGCACCAGGCCAGATCGTGAACCACAGGCGCATTGGTGAATAGTTATTCCCATGTGTAATCCCACTGATGTCAGTATAAACTAGTTGATAATGAATCATGTGAGCAATAGACCAGACATTCCATTTATGGTCAGCTTCCACCACCCTTGTTCATGTGGAGTAATACCTTATTCCTGGATTAATCCAATTGACTGTTGTTGATTTCAGTTGAACTACTCAAGAAGTAGGTACCACTCCATGTGAATTAGTGTGGCAGAATCTAGCCTGTAATTATTAGCAGTATGCTGTTTTGATTTATTTGCTCCTTGGCTACATTTTGTTCTATGAAATCAAAAGAAGTAGGTGTTGAAAAGCATTCAGAGAACTGATCATCTCCTCATTGCCATTGAAATATTTTTTCTATGTCATGTCAGCTCCTTTCAAGGCACTTCTCACTATCAATTTTCACAGTAGGCTCAATGTAAGAGAAAAGCCAATAAAAGTGATTACACATTCTTTGAAGCTTGCTTTTTATTAACTGTCATTCATACATTCGACAGGTGGCCTATAAACCAGCTGATATCATTAGACATTGTTTTTTCTTCAAATGCTGTTTGTAACATGTTCATGGAACCAGAGAAAATAATATTGTAGAAATTAGAGATGGCAAAGACCTTAGGTCATCTAGTACATGCCAACAAATGATTGTTCCCTACAGTACTGTATATTTACTTTTCTTTACCTTTTTGTTAGTATATACTACTCTGTAGGTTTCCCTTAAACTAACACTGACGTCTAGATCAGATACACCTGAGAGAAACATAATAAACTTGAGCTTGTTAGACACACATACTTTTGGACATACACATATTTTACAATGTCAGCATTTTGCCTAGGAACATTCAGCATATAATTCTAACCTGGATCAAATGTAAGAAATGTGTAGAGATGGATATGTAATCTGTTTTATATATAATGTCTGAGGACTCTGTCTGAAAAAAATAATAAAGTTTAGGCAATGGTTCCTTGGCAAGCATAATTTCATCCAGTCTTTTCATCTTCAAGGCCTCAATCTATCCTATGGTTTGGGATGGTACAAATACTAACCTATCTGTATTGTCTCTGTGATCTTCTTTCATTCCATTCTTACAGTGGACAAATTAATTTATGTACAGGGTTTGTGTCCTTGGAAGCTGAAGTGGGCTTGCAGATACGCAGTATATACTGCTTCAAAAGTGTCATTTGTTTAAATAGTAAAGTGTTATTCCAAACATGCAGTTTTGTACTTAGTACATTTAAAGCCATATTAATGGGATGTAGATTAAGAGGACAGATCTTTTAGTGGCTAAAATGTAAAGTAAGACAAGCATTTTTCCTTTGCTAGGAGTACCCTACTGCTGTAACAAACGTTTATTTTTGCTGAAGCCATTTTATTCAGCTTTTTTGAGGCTTTAATTCACCTA
Source organism: Emys orbicularis (assembly GCF_028017835.1). Classification (NCBI taxonomy): domain Eukaryota; kingdom Metazoa; phylum Chordata; order Testudines; family Emydidae; genus Emys; species Emys orbicularis. The sequence continues at coordinate 24,474,458 of NC_088683.1, read as the reverse complement.
TCTGTCACAATTAGAAGGTCCCCAAATTAGAAGGGTCCAATACCTACTGATATCAACGGATAGGTTCCCATTGTTAAACTTGTTTCTTTACACAACTAAAGCGTCTCACGTGAAAGGATAGAAGTGAATAAAGTTGCTGAGCTTGCAAATCTGCCAAATCTTTCACCTACTCAGTTAGATCCACTCTAGTTTTGACAGCTGTTCCCTTTCCATTCCTTTTTCTACCATTTCCAATTTCTTGGATAAGAAAAACAAAAAAGCTAGATTTTCTTTTCTTTTTAAAACCACACTGGTATGGATCTAATATCACCAACAACTTCCGGATCAGTCTTGCTACTAATATGATAGACTGAGATTGTATGGGTAGAATATTATTGAAGGAGACAGTAGGGATTTGATTTGTTTGGATAACTGTCCTATGGATTGTGGGCCGGGCAATAAAGTTTTATGTAAAGTTTGATAATGGTAGAAGAAGAACAAATCAGTCAAACATCAGATATATCAAACAGGCATGTGATTTATCAATTTATTGCCAGTTTTAAATATTATCCTCCCATGGGTAGGATAATATGGGTGTTCTCCCATTTAATTCAATTGAAGGATGATTTGGCATTTTAGAGTAGGGTTCAAAACAAAACTGAACCCAAACTATTAATCGGAATCCTCCTGAACTTTATGAAGAGGGTTATTTCAGAATTCTACATTCATATCGAAAGATCATTGCCATGTCCTTCCTCTAATTAATTTAATATCATTTAGATGTTTAAGAACACTGAAAATAAATGATTCATTTATTATAGTTTGAGGTTCTGAATATATTATTACTATTTTATTATTTGGAACTCAAGCAATTAAAGTAATACTAAGAAGGCTGACAGTTCATAGATTCAGACCATTTGCTCCACTGATTATTTTTTTTATCCAAACTACTTACTGCACTTCAGCTGAACAATATCTTTCATTTATGCTTGGTCATACTTCCACTTTTGAGAAACTCCAATACTGCACCTGGAACATATTTCTTAATATCTAGAATGAGTCACTACATGAAATTAGATCAATACATAGACCATAATGGAAGGACAAAACACACACAAGCTGGATCACATTCAAAATGCAGATTTTGATCATGAATTGCTCTTTCTAATTCAGTGGAGACTTGTACACAGCATAAGAAATCACTAAGAATGGGTCTCTAAAGCAGGATGATAAATTTAACAACTTTGAACAGCATAATGTACCATAGCTTTCCTCTACAATGGGTATACTCAGTAAAACAATCTATTAATCTGAAATGTAAAATGATCAGTGCACTCCAAAATCTAGTGTAACCCACACACCTCCTGGGTGTGGTGCTCTGTCTCATCTAGTGGCACCAAGACCACTTAGAGAGAGATTAATGAGTCTACTCTACAGCCGTTAAAGGCCATATGGCTTTTAGCTCATGCAGTAGAGGCTCATGCATTTAGCTTCAGAGGTCCCAGGTTCGATCTCGCCCGCCGACGGCTGGGGTCTGTCAGTGTTACACTAGTGCAGAAACACAATGCCTGGATAACTTGTGTACATACCTAATATACACATTCTGGAGAATTGGGAAATATCCACAATTTTTTATGAATATTGTACATTCCTCTGTGTGTTTATGATGGATTATTTGCTATGGAGTTAGATCAAATTGGGTTGTTAGAGGAACCATGAAGGAAAGGTGAAACAATGATACAGATAAGAGCCCTTGAGGGAAAAATGAGATAGCTGTTGATTGGGGGGAAACCTCCATCCAAGCTACAATGGTTTACTCTTTCCAAAGCTAAACCAAGGATCAAAGAAGGACGTAAAAACATTACAGGAACCCAGGCCTACAAAAGGGAGGGGGGTTGACCAAGCTTAGAGAAACTGTCCAGGGAATGTCAGTGAGAATGGCCCAGCATACAAGGAGACACAGAGACTGAGGCAGGGTTTGCAGCAACCTGGCTGTAACTTGGCCCCCTAGTGGGTGCCAGGGCTAACTTATGTCTATCTCGCACGTAGGGATTACGATGGAGGCCAAGTGCTGGTAAAACAATATGCATATAGAGAAATGGATTTAAAACAAGGAGACCTAAGTTCTGTGCACCCTTTGGCAAATAAATCATACTTCGTTTTGGAGCAGCTGCTTCGGTGTCACTGCAAACTGGTACTATCCACAGGCTCCTGAAGGGAAACTCATGCAGGGCCAAGTCTAGTGACCCTGCTAGGTATCATGGTGGGCAACCAGGGGGTGTATTTCAGAGATCTGGTCAAAAGATCTCACCACAAAATGAAATGGAGGCATGGTCCTGTCATTTGAAAGGTTTCACTTGGGAGACTGGAAAAGGGGCAGCCTACCCAAGGACTATGACATGTACAAATCAAGGGTTGTGCATGTGCACCAGAGAACAAACATTTAAAAATGTGACTGCATAGTGTATCAATGGATGGTAATATATTTTTCTCTCTTTGCATCTTCTGCCTCAAGGTAGAGCCACTTTTTGATTACATGAAAGGAGTACATCTGCTTTATTAATAATGATTGCGGTAATGCACACCTGGATGATCTTTTCCCCAGAAAATGTAAAGGAAGTAAACTTTCCCAGATTTTGACCCTCAGTCCTGCATCCAAAGAAGTTACACATATTGCTTTTATTCAGAGAACCTATTTAGTATAGAATGCCTGCACTGGTCAAACCAAATGAAACTAAAAGAGGGCGAATAGCAATCTTATTTCATAAAGTTCTCCCTTTATCTGTAGAACCAAATTCTGTTGTCAGATATGTATGTGCAATGAAATAGCAAGTGTTTTAAAAAAGAGTTTGGAACCTAGAAAATAGTCTGACCCTCTCAGTCAACAAGTTAAAAAAAAAAGTTAATATTTAAATGTTGAGTCAATAGGAATCTGAATTCTTTGGCACAGATTATAATACCACTACTGTACACCAGTTCCTCATTCAAAAATTAATTATGTTGGTTGTGTGCTCAATTCCAAATTATAATAATATAAGTACATCTAGGTCTGAACTTCTCTCCATTTATTTGAGCTAACGTTTGGATGACAGCTGGGGTGTTGTATTCCTTGTAGCCCAATTGTTCCTTTTGGTTGTATATTCATACTACTGTGCCAAATTCAACCTTTAAATGCATGTGGGTGATTTCAGTAGGAGACACCAGCAAGAATCTCAGGGCAGCATTTGTCTTATGGGGTTTATTCTTTAACTCCCTTCTCTTCAAAGCCTCCTTCACACAGTGAGTAATTAAATAAACAGCACAATATACTTCTCCAGTTATGTTTTCTCACCACATTTGGAGACATATTTCCTCTAAATTCTAATTATTCTGGAGAAAAATACCTTGACACAGACTTTATTAAGTCCTTTAGCATAAATTTCTCTTGAAACAATCTCCTTTGAGACAACACATACAAATCTCTGAGTTTTACGCAGCCCATACATGAAAAGTGTTATAATAGCATATGACACAAAATAAAGCAGATATCTGATGATAAATTCATAGCTGTAAATAGAGAGTGTGAGACAGATCAAATCTGTGGAATCACAGAAAATCAATTCCCCCTTCCTCCCACTTAAATGTATTTCTCTTTCATCAAACCTTCTTGGTACACAAAGCCAACCAGAAAATGGAGTTCTTTCCCTAGCTAAGCTAAATTCTGGGGGTTACAAACATGCTGCCTGCTTGCCCAGCCCTTGAAAATGAGCAGGTTAGAAGCTGAACCCCCAAAACGTCCACCAAAGAAGCTGAGAGTAAATAGATATATCAAACCTGCTAATGTAAAAGTTCCAGGAGTGCCATAAATCTCTTTATAGGTCTCACGGCTTGGTGCCAACCCAGAGTAAATATCAATTCCTATCTAGACAGAACCTCCCTTAGCTATGCCCTCGTAAAAAAGGAGCCACTAGGTCCTCCTTTAATATTAATGGAAACTGAGAACACATAACAGAACTCCCTCTTCTCCAAACAACCAACTTCAATGAATTCTCCAGTTTCTTGAAGAGTTTAATAGGTTTTCTCTCCTGATGTTGAACATGCTCATTGATTCAGGAGAAGATAATTATTTTCCAGGCCCTGGACATTTTTGCCTGAATGTTTCTTTTGGAGAAACTTATAAAAGGTTCTGAAGCAAAGTAACAGTTAACGTTATTTTGCAAACAAGGAGATTTTTGTTGAAGATACCGTACAAGAGGTGACCGAATTTTTCTTTCCATAGTAAATCAGACTGGGTTTATTAGTAACTGAAAACAAAGCAATGGGAATAATAATCAGTGAGAATCCAAGGACACACTTTAACCCCAGCTCTTTTTGTATAAAATGTTTAATTCTTATTTTCTCCCTCCTTTGCCAGTGCGTTTAATCTCCTTTGTTTGCATCAGTGAATGCTCAAGAACATGAGTCAGGTGTTTACTTTTCTTAATTTGAAATATCTTCTCATTTTGACTGTGTTTACACTCTTACAATCATAAAATACCAGTTAAAATAAATGGCATACTGTAGATTAATCTAACCTATATAATATTGCACTTGTATTCACTCTGGCCTGTAATGTGCCAAATAACTTGAAGGTCTGGTGAACCAATAAACGAGTCACAGTATCAACCAGCCAGAGCTTGGTAGGACGGGCTACATCTGGAGCTTCATTGACAGAATTGTGACTGGTTGGCTGCTTGTTAACTATAGCTCTCATGTTGATCCATGCTAGTTTGATTACCTGAGACTCCTTTGAACAATGTGAGTTTATAGAAGTAAGTGTCTGGTATTTCTGCCACATTACAGAACAGGAGGCCCCTGGGGAGCCTGGCATTATGATTTCTTTGCAGAAATGTATTAGGCAGAGAAGGTGAGCTTGGAGATGTCTCATGTCTACCTCACCTTGATATAATTTTTTGCACCACTACGTCAAAATTGGGGAAGGGAGAAAAAAAGTGAGAGTTTTTGTTTTTTTCCCCTCCCCTTTGTTCTTGTTCCTTTGTTTTCTCCGTTCTCACTCCATTCATCCATCAATATGCCTGTCTTGCAATCAACAATGGCCATTTTGCATATTTGACAATGGAATCAACCCAGGTTTGAGTTGGGAACTTATTATGGAATTTTTGTATTTTACTGTCTTTGAAGAAGCCCAGCTCTGTATAATAAAATATTGTCATGAAAAGGTCAATGATTCCCACTGCTACTTCTTCTATATTGAAGGCCATGTCCCCTTACCACTAGGAAAACTTCACCAGAGAAAATATTTCTTTTTAGGATGAGGTAAGCAGACAGCTTTTTGTTGTGGGATAGGAAGGTGCTTGAAGGTAGGGAATATATGGTCCGCCACGTAGAAACACCGTATATGGCACCATCTTATTCTGATTCTGAATATCGGAGTGAGGAATCTTCAAAAAAAAAAAAGAGGGGCAGTTGAAGAATATTATGGGAGAAGTGATGTAAAACACTATTGGTCAGATACTTTCTGGTGCCACTTTGAAGAAGTAGAAGTGCAAGAATTGTACTTCCAATGCAAGTACTGAACATACATGGTCTGTTCTCTTTCAGGGCATGATGTCTGCTGGTAAAAAAGTAACAATTCTTGCACCCTTTGTTTGTTTCATCAATATAATTTGATGAATACAGAAACTCATATGAATTTCAGATAAGCATCTGCATTTTTGGATGCTTACCCAAACCAAACTTTCAAACTCTTTGACATTGAACCATTATTAGTATATTATCTTTTCAATGTAGATGAAAAACTTCTGTTGACATTAATTAGAGATACTTGCCTATTTCAAATAGCATAGCTAGCTTAGTGCAATGATCATTTGACTCATTGCTGCAAATTCTCCCTGCTTAAGTTAAGAATTCTTGTCCCTCTGAAATTGTCTCTTCCACTTTTGCACATCCTTGTCAAATGACAATAAGCAGTGCTCTACATCTGCAAAGACTAAGAGGGTTGACTCAGTCACACCCTGAGTGTCTAATATACAGTTTGGCAATAGCGGAATATGAAATTCCAATGGATGACTTAAAAAAAAAAAGGTTGAGCGTAAACAGATACAGTTCTTCAACAGAGATGTTAAAACTCCATACACAGTATGTTTTCAATAAACATTTGGAATGTAATTAGCCTACCATATGTATCCTATTAAATATAACTCTACAACTTTTAAGTTTCTGTGCTAACCAATTGCCCATTAAGAACATTTGTTGAGATCAACAACTATATAAGAAATATCCTGCACAGTAAAACGTCATGTGTTTTAATAGTAAATTATTCTGAATAAAAAATCATTTATTTTGCTTTTTAAAATCCAAATACAACTCATACTTGTAGCCCAGTGGGACAGTTTACCTTGATTATATTCACTGCTTTGCATTATATTCAACAGTAATGAAAGAAACATACAGGCCTGTGTCCTGTAAGATATTAGCTTCAGCAAGTTAGCCTAAGGTTTGAGGCCTATGAACTTTGAACAGATAAATGGCCCAACAGAAAGCTCCAAGTATTGGGGAGCTGAAAAGAGAGTATTTTAAGGGGAATTTCTGACCACAGGAACATGATCCAATCACAAGAGTGTCCTGGCAACAAACTGACATAAATAACAGGTACATGAGCTACATCCGCAGGAACCTAACCACAAGAGAGCCATGGTAACAAATTGACGTATATGATAATAAGTTGAGATCACTGATATACTAACCTATAGGAGAAGGACACTCCAACATTAGTAAGGTGAGGAAATACAAATAAGGAAAGGGGGAAATGCCCCTACTGAATATGCATCAAACATAGTGCCGTCAGTGTAACATATTACAAAAGTCACATCTCAGCCTAGGGGCAGTAGAAGGAGACATAATCCTTGGAAGGTGCCAAAATGATGGCCACTGGTGATGAGGGAGAAGGTGATGGTCATGAAGAAGATGATGGATAACATTTCAGGTTGTTCTACCAGGCATGGTGTGATTATATGAATGTGCAGATGTACATTCTGTAGTACATTTATCTACCTTACTGAGTTGGAGGGTTTGTGACTGTGCTCAATGTATTAATAAACTATTTGTAAATATAGAAGAGTTCCTATAATGTGAGTGTTGCAGTTGTGCACATTGGGGTTCCAAACTATATAATAATTTGAATTAATACTGAGCCTGATCTTGGGACAAGAACCTGTCAACCCTCAAAATGATAACTGGGGATCCTTTAGTAATCTATATGGTTAATACATAATTTATAGATTGGGCTACATATTTAAGACACTCAGTGGTTAATAAATATTTAGCTCCCCAACTCCCATTATTGTTAATGGAAGTTGTGTCCTTAATCTGCTATCCTCAGCTCTGGAAATCTGTCCCAAGAGACACGGTCACAGAGAAAGTAGAATTCTTGAGCAAGGATGTTTTCTTGAATTGTGGCTAAGTGAGTAGAAATGGAATTTCTAGCCGATAGAACTGGGCAGGAACTGGATTTTCCATTTCATATGAAATTCCACGATTTCACAATTTTTCTCTTTTGAGATGGAACAAAGACCCTAAAATTTCAAAATTCTCCCATGAGGTGATATTAAAAAAAAAGTTTACATAGGTTAGTGGAAACATTTCATTCCTCTTATGACAGGTCTATATCACAAAATAAGAGACATTATAAAATGAAAAGTCATTTAGAAACAAAAGGTTGAAATGTCCCATTCCAGAAATGTCAAAACTGAACCCTTCAACCTTATCAAAATGCTTTGTTTCAATTTTTCCCGAAACAAAATTTCATTTAAATTGAAACATTTCCACAAAATATTTTGCTTTCAGTGAATTGACATTTTTTTGACAAATATTCCATCAGAAATTTTCCAACTAGCTCTACTTGCAGAGTGAGGCACTGCTTAACGTGAGGAAAGCAACAGCACATGGTCCTAATTTTGTGGAGAGGGTATTAGAAATACAGTATTTTAAAAGGAACATTTAGTCTGACAAGAGAACTTCATGTTTGTTACACTTGTGTAGACAAATGTGTACTCTATGGGCCAGATTCTACCATCCTTACTTATACTGGGTAGTATCTTACTGTGCCCAGAGCCCCCTTACTTCAGAGGGACTGTTTGTGAAGTAAAGTTCTACTCAGTGTGAACTACAGTGGCAGAATTTGGCCCTCGGTCAATTAAGATTTTTAAGAGACTTCCAATCAGTTTTTTGATTTCCAGGAAATGGCTTTGGGCAGAATGTTTATCCAGTCCCAAGGAACTTTGCAGTGTAGCTGGGCAATCCAGGATGAACCTCAATAACTTCCCCAAAGTGAACTCAAACCATAGGTCTGGCTGATATACAAGTGTCTCCTCATTCACCCCAACCTCTAACTCCCTGTCCCAAACCCCAATAAACCCCATGCTGAGTTAATCTGGCTGTAAAACTTCAATCTGGCACATGATAAAGCATGCCTGTGACTCAGGGAAACTCAGAATGTGAGAGTTGAATAGAGCATCTGGCCAAACCAAGTAGAGAAATAGTATATCTGCTGCACCCAAGATAAAAAATGATGTGAAAGTCAGGAGCCTACTGGAGGGCAGGGTCTTTCTGGAGGACACAGTTGGCTCCAAGAGATGGGAGAGGCTCGCTGAAGGCGAAGTTCAGGCTCAGGGGAAGGATGAGGTCAAAGGGAGGGACAATAATCTGTCTTGGGAGAAGAGTTATAGAAAGGTAGTCCTGGAAAAGGAGGAGGGAAGTTGGATAAGCATCTGAATTTTTCAGGTCTAATCCAAACCAAACCTCTAATTCATTTGAGCTCCCTCTATCACCACTATAAATGCATCTGCTGGTGGAAAATGTAAGTGAGGTTCAGAGACTAATCGAAGACAAAAATACTCCATGTCTTACACCGACACACCCAGCCTGAAAAGAAAATGTTTTTTAAGCCAAATAAAGTAATAGGGATTCAGACAAAAAAAAATCATAAAAACACTTACCTGAAAATGCCTCCCTTTTAAAATTATTTTAAAAAGCCTCATTTAATAGGAATTTGCTTCACTGTCATTTCTTTGAGGGAGAGTGACAAGGCTTAACCAATAATTAGACTGAAGAGGACATTCCACATGAGATGATAACATTTTTTATGAACATCACATTTTTATAACATCTATTCAAGCAATTATTTGTTAAAGAGGAATAGATATACTGTGCGCTGTTGTATTGTATTCTTTTCCAGATGGGGAGAGCTAGTGAATCGCTGAACACTGTGAGGTGGTGCTGTGCAGTATAAACAGGTGCAGCTTTTATTTATAGTCCTGACTGGATAAGTGAACAGGACAAGTTACTACTTCATACATCTCAAAATATGCTCTCTTTAGTGAAATAATATTCCCCCACGCCTAAAAAATAATTTTTTCCACATGTGTTTGGTTCCATTATGCTCATCTTCACCATATGGTCCTTTTAGTCTCCCCCATTTTGCTTATGATACGAGTCAGATATGCAAAAAAGATACTGCTCGGTGCAACATGAAATATTCCAAGGGTCCTATGGGATTATACTGTTATGTTACAATTAATTATATCCAAAGACATGACTCCCATTGACATCTCTAGGCTGCGGATAAGGCCCCAAAGTGTCCAGGAAGCTTTGGACTTATGGACAAACCTGGTGATTTTGAATTGCAGGGATTCATGTGAGCTGCTTTTTTAAAGACTAGTTAATTTCCCCAGGTTTTATTAAGGCTGCCTCCTACAACTCTAGTTCCTTCCTTTTTTGGTGAAGAAAAATAATAATAGGACACAAAGGGTATTTTATATAATTTACATTCAAGTACATTTCCTTCAGAATGCTGTAGAGCCCTGAACAGAGATGGATATTAAAGGAAATTAAATTTAATTAAAGGAAAGTTTCCCTATGCCACGAAGGCTTCCATTCACCTGAAAAGAAGGAGGGGAAATTAGGATAAGCAGAAACATTCTGCATTGCAGTCAGAAGGAAAAGTACTGGTTTGCAAAGCTTAAATTTCAATACATTTTATAACCTGAATCTTTTTTCCCCCACTAAAGATAAATGTAGCTGTTTTTCAAACTTAAAGAACCAGATCCTTCACTGCTGTAATTTGATGTAGCTCCCTTTAAATCAATGCTGATTTACCCCAACCGAGGATCTAGTTCAGTTCATTTCCTTGTATTTCTGATAGAAAAGATGTCAAGGAATTTGAGCAGTGTGAGGGAAGGTACATCCATCCCTGATAATTCTGTTCCTCTGACCCATGTCTTTCTTCTTTGTCTCCTCAGTCCAATACTCTCCAACGATACTGTTACTCCAGATTGTCCTGTCTTCTATCCTTCAGCCTCACCTCACAAGACCCCACATTAGAGCTGGTCAGAAAGGGTTTTTATTTCCTCGGGAAAACCTTAGAATTCATGTAGGGCATGTGACCCTACATTCCCCACCCTCCCACCACGTGTTGCTTCAGCAAGACACGGTGCCAAGCACCGGGAGAGGCGGGTACATCCTGGGGCTCAGGCAGGCATGACAGGTGGAGAGCGCCAAGCAGGGAAGGTCGGGTCAGTTGGTCACTCCCCCCATGTAAGAGAGGTGTACAGGAGTGTGTGTCATCCCTCCCTGTGTGTAGGGGGGGAGCGACGGGGGGGGGGGTGGTGGTTAGGGTGTGTGTGTCACCACTCCCTATGTGAACTCTAAAGCCTTAAAGATAAGAAGGTAAATTAAAATAATCCAACTACGCAGTATTTCTTTTTAACAGGGCTCAGTCAACTTGATGTTAATTTGAATGTTTGTACGATTGATTGCCGTTGAACTCACTTGAATACGAGTAATTTTACCAGGTGTCCCATATTCAGCAAAGGAAATATGGTCTTTAGTCAAAAAGAATGCTGAAAAACGGCCCAAAAATGTTCAGTTTTTGGCTGAACACTTTTGAAGAAAATGTGAAAATTTTCAAAGAAAGCGGACACTTTCCACAAGTTTTTGTTTTGTTGAAAATCCCGTTTACCATTGGGAAAAATGTGAGGGAAAACTTTTGACCAAACCTGCAACACATGCCCTCTGAATAAACTTCAGCTGATATGGGTATGGATCTGATCCTATACTTCCATACTCTCTGTAGGGCTAAAAGGGGGTTAAGCTTTTTGAGATCAGAAGAATTTATGGTAGCTTTTGTGGGATCAAAAGAAGAGTGAGTTCAGACGTTATGTTGCCCCTTTTATCCTCTCCACCTAAAATACATCTACTGTATTTCATCTGAATTGCCTTTTCTTGTAGTTACATCAAATGTTAGACTATATTATTGTGGCACTTTAAATAGAATCTGAGTTTGAGGATTCATAGAAAACCACATACATCACCACAGCAAGTATCAGGAGGTTTGTCATCTTTGAGATATTCTGGTAAAATTCCACCTAAACGTCCACAGAAGCCATTCACTTATAGCCAAGGAATGTCTGATACTAGCAATTAGACATGGATCAACCTTTTGTTTTGTTTTTTTCTGTTAACAAAGTATGTGAATTTTTATTAGGTAGCTAATTAACTTTACACTTTGAGGAGATTTTCAAAGGCAAAATGGGAGTTACACACCCAAATCCAATTGACTTCCAATCAACCACCTTTATGCCAGTATATTTCAGCCTGCTGGTGAACTGTTTTGTATTCTATTTGACCTATTTTTGTTCATGCACTATGACTTTTTGTTGCCTGATTGGCCATATAAGGCACATAGCATCTGATTCTGCTGTCACTGATACCAATGCAAATGACGTATAGCAGTACTGAAGACAATGGAATTAAACCCTTTGAAGCCGCTGAATCATGGTGCCATTGTACTGTTTGCATAAAATGAATGAAAAAAAGGTCACAAATGCTATCCGAGCAAATTTATGGATCTGTATTTGATCAAAAGTTTGTGAATACGTTTTTGCAGTATTTCCACTTTTAACTCAATCAGTGTACATTAAGAAAATGGAAACATTTCCTAGTGTATTTAATTTCCAATACATAAAAGAGCATTGTTTATTGCTTACATTTAGAGATTTCCAATACAAATCTTGGAACCTTGATAACTGACATTTATAATCCTAAATTCATTTTCATTTGTGTAACTATTACTTCAGACAGTTTAATGTTGATATCAGAATGACAACCCCTTGGAAAGAAATACATTATTGCTTATTGTTTAATTCCTGCAGCAGATAAAAAGCATGATAAATTCCATTTCTCTGGGTTCAAGCTAATCACTGCTGGAAATATAGATAATAATCTGGAGCATACAGAAAATTTAGTAGTGAAAAAGAAAAGGAATATATGGATATGGCCCAAATCCAGCAAAGCATTTAAACACATTTATCTTCAAGCATGTGAGTTGACCTATTAACTTCAATGGGATTATTTTTGTGCTTAAAATTAACCATGTGCTTAGGTGCTTTGCTGGATCAAGGCCTATATGCATACTGTGGGTTTGATGTTCTCTATTCAATGGCTTTCAAGTAGCTTAAAACTGGAACAGCCTGGGTGAATCAAGCCCATGTGTTATGGTTTTTTGGTTGTTGGTTTATTTATTTATTTTTTTGGAAAGCATCATTTTTTTTCTCAGTAAGGCGTAGTGAAACTCATGTATAAGCTCATGAAACTGCTATTCAATTGACCTGCAAATATCAGTTGCTTACTATGGGTCTTCTTTAAATGAAGGGCAAACTGCATGAGTATATTGCAGATGGGTCACTTAAGCTGGGGATTGCCTATTGGGGGACAGGTTCCATTGTAATAGTTTCCATATGACAAGTATTATAGACTTGTAGACATGTTAGATTCAAATATTTTTGCTAATAGGACAACTATTGCACTTAAATGCCACAGTTATCTCTCCCCTCGATTATTGTAATTTGACTTTCTTCCTCACTCCAGCTACAACATCCGCTGCCTTGAATCTCTTCATTGGCTTCCTGCCAGGCATAGCTCTTCTCCCTGCATGCCCTCCTTTCCTTTCAATCTTCCTTTGCCATTCCCAATTTTCCATCTTTACTTCTCTCTCCATCTCAATTTCCCAGTTCTGGCTTTATTCCTTCTTTCATATTGCCTGCTATGCATGGAATAGCTTCCAGTTTCTTGTCTATCAAAATACTCTGTTTCTTCAAGTTCTTCCTTAAAATGGATTTCTTCCATTCTTCCTGGTCTCTTCATTAGGACTGCTTTCACATCATTCCATAAAGGAACTATTCCCTGTGGTTTGTGTATATAAGTGAATTTAGGCTTTGCTTATGTCTATCACACAGGACTTTTGAGGAATTAAAAGCTCTTCAGGTGTTTAATAGAAAGTGTTCAGTCAGGGTACATCACTAAACAGGTGTCACTGCACATTTTGATGTCTCTATGCACCCTGTAACAAAGCTTAGCTTACTAATGTCTAGCAGATGCAGTCCTTTGATTTTTTTTTCAATCTCCTTGTGTGGATGTATTTGTAAATATGAATTTCTTCCATAGACTGGTACTGTAGTGTAATCCTGCTCTGAAAAGAGACAATTAGAAAATGATGCCTTCATACACAACAGACCTATAGCATAATAGGTCATTTCTGATTCTTTTAGTGACAAAAATAAGCTTCTACTCTTGTTAGCACTGCAGAGCTGAAACAGCTATGGGACAGTGGGTCAGATGCTGTTCTTGCACCCACGTAATCAGTGGAATTGTTAAATAAGTTTCAATTGCAGGACTGTATTCTAACCTCAGTTACCTCCTCACAGAAGGTATAACTAAGCAGAAATTAAAGGGCAAGTGGGTACCCCACACATTTTTATTGGTGACAATGCAGGAGTCAGAAGCTGGAGTGACTTTCAGATCTCAGGTTGAGTTCACAGGAATGGCAATTAGGAAATACCCCTTTACATTTATAAACTGAAAATTTTATCTGGAGCCCCTGAAACACAGAACCCCACAAAGCAAATTTTAGGGTCATTTTTAGACTAGAACCACACTGCATTTGTGTCTACAGTGTTCCATGTTCCAGCTCAGAAATCTAGATCTTATTATTTACTGGACATAACATATTCCAGGATAGGAACTGTGAGTTATATGAGAAGTGGAATCAGATGAAACAGAATGCTCCAAATGCTTGATCTAATATGTATAGCCCCTTCCTTTCTTTCCCTGGGGAAATGGTTCAGGAGAGGATAAGAATGAACATTAACCCTATGACTTTCCTTCAGATTTTGCAAACCTCTGAGGTACTTTGAGATTTGAGCGTGATTTGCTGTGTGTATATATACTCCAGACTAGATCCACTTAGACAGTCAAATGTCCTTCTACCTGTAGCATGAGTTTTTTATTCAGCTGTCAATGTGCCTGCCGGGAAACAAAGCAGAATTACAATCTGTGTCTCCTGGAGCCTCCATTCCCTTTGGACAAACTCTTGCTTAGTGGAGCTCCTGGAGTCCAATTCCCTGTCCCTATGCAAAGTACACTTTCAAAACAGTGCCCAGAGGTTATATATTTGTATGCATACAGTGAAATCTCTCAAATCACCATCCAAAGGACCATCAAAAATTGCTGGTCTGGTGGTGATTGACCTTTAACTGAGGTCAAATAACATCTGACTGGAAGCCTGGGGAATATTTCAATGTGATTGTTTTAAACAAAGTTATCTATTAGAGATAACCAGTAGTATAGATTTCCCTGTATATCTACTATTACTTATCTGTATGCATGTGAAATGGCTGCCACCTTGGCAGGTACACTGGGGATTGAACCAGGGACCTCCAGCTGCTACAGTCTAGACCCAAAAAGAACAGGAGTACTTGTGGCACCTTAGAGACCAACACATTTATTTGAGCATAAGCTTTCGTGGGCTACAGCCCACTTCATCAGATGCATAGAATGGAACATATAACAAGAGTATATATATACATGCAAACCTAGACCTAAGCTCTCTAGATCCATATCCTTTGCTGATTAAGCACAGAAGGGGACCTATTACATATTCACCAGTGGGCTCCATATGTATAATATTGCCTTCTAATCTATTTGTTAATGTTATAGTCAGAATAAATATGCTCCTTCAACAAGTCAACATGCGGACCAATATGCATTATTATAATATTTTTGCAATAGGGATTCCAACATTTTTTGGCATGCATCCCAGTGCCTTTTTGGCTCTGGTATGCCACCCATGACATGTCATGCCCTCAGCCAGTAGAGGCATACCACGTGCAACTGTAACTTTACACGGTCAAAAAGTCAAGATGATAATGAACTTCCAGCATCTATGAGTGAGAACAAAATGTTATAACCACCTCTCACATTTGGGATCAGCTCTAGCCGTTCTCTTCTATTATCTTGAAAAGAGTGCTCTAAAGTAAGTAAAGTGAAGAATGTTATCAGTAGATTATCTGCCACATATAGCTAAACTAGTTTATGGATTAATAAAGCATAACCTGTTTTTTGATCACTGAGACATCTAACTAGTATAGTGAATCCATATAATGAGCTAGCTCCTTGACTGCTTCCAAGCTGTGCAGGAATGGTAAAGCAAAGGTGATAAGCCATCTTTATGCCCCACTAATCCTGGGGTTAATTGGGACACAGCCAGTACCAAAAAAAAAAAAACAGTATTTTTGGCTGGCTGCCAAAAGCCCCTAAAGGTTATTGTAGCACTTGGGGATCAAGGAGGCATAGAAATGCACCGACTATAACCCATTCCTCCAGACACATCCTAAACTGGAGACTAGGAAGAGATGGAATAGGTGTTAATGACTATGGTGGCTCTATTTCCTGCAATAATTGCCCCCAGGCAGAGAAATCCCTTAGAGTACTGAATTCTCCAGTGTTCCAGCTGTTTTGTGCTGCCAGAGCGGAAGCCAGAATCTGTCCCCATGTCTCTGAGATTCATATATTCCAAGGCTCAAAGGGACCATCGTGATCATCTAGTCTGACCTCCTGTATAATACAGGCCCTACAGCTTCCCCCAAATAATTCCTAGGCCATATCGGTTAGAAAAACACCCAATCCTGGTTTTAAAATGGTCAGTGGTGGAAAATCCATAATGACCCTTGGTTAATTGTTACAATGTAGGTTTTGTTTTTAAATTGCATACTTACATATTTTAATTCTAAGACCTTATGCTGTAAACAGACACCTCCTTATTGGCTACAAGTACTAACCGTCTTAAAAGTGTAAATTATTCCTTGCAGAGCCCAGTTTTCAAATGCATAAGTTATGGGGCCCCAATTCAGCATTTGAAGGTGCAAATCAAGACTTAGGCGACTGAAAGGGCTATTTGGGCATCCACATGCCAATGTCTTCTCCCAAAGGCCAGCCAGGCACCCTGCGTGGGACACTCCACTTAGAAAACTGTCTTTTTAAATCTCAATTTGAAATCCAAGATGGAATCTTCAAGTTTGAAAACGCGTCTCTGAAAGGAAAAACTGACATTAGCTCGCAAGGATCCTGCGGTCTTGCCAGGATATTGTGTCTTTAAGAGAAGTTGCAATGCAGCACCACCCTAAGGGCACCCTTGCAGGCATTTATGCCTCAAAGAGCTAACCATGGAGGGAGTGTAACTTGTGTTGCCCCTGAAAGAAGGGCAGGACCCTCTCTGTTCCCCCTACATGTGGCTAGCCTGATTGCCAGGCTGGTGTATAGGAGGGGAGGAGCCATTTTTTCCAGATGGGGCAATTGTGTAGTAGCCTATGTTCCTTTGAGCACAGAGTCTGCAATTCTGGGAGGCCCTAAAGGGGGCACTGTGTGTGGGAGGCAGGCCCAGACTAAAGTATTTTGGGGCCCTGAGCAGTATGGAAATTGCCCTTCCCACACACACACACCTTCCTAGAGTCCTGATGCAACTGCTGCCAGCCCTTCTTCATGAACAGTTTGCTGAGCAACTACACAGGGGCCACTCGGCAAAGCATCCCCACCCCATACCTATTGACCCCTTCCCCCGCACAGGCTCCAGAATGCCCCTCCTTCCCCACAAAGACCCAACAACCCTCCATAGGCCCACACTTATCCTGGCAGCCCCACGGCACATCCCAGCAGCCCTGACATACATCCTGTTCACCAGCCATTTAGAGAAAAGCTATTTTGGTGACCTGCCACAACAAATATGGAAAAAATGTGGATCTGGAGAGTCCCATGGGGGAGGGGAGGGGTCTGAATTCTGGTGGATCATCAGTTAAGTGCAGAGGATGCTGCCACTCCTCAGGCACGTAACTTAATTAACCTTCCAGATATCTGCAGTGCATAGCTACAGTAGAATCTGCTCAGTAGCCATTCAGACTGGTGTTCTCCTGTTCCCCAGTACTTAGATGTCACCTCCACCTACAAATTTCAAGTCTTCAAGTTTCTATCCCCTTGCAAAGGCAAGCATTGAAACTGCCTAATTGTTCCAGAAGACCATTTTAAGCAGTATTACATGTGAGCTGGCAATAGATAACAGATATAAAGGGGGGAAATTAAAGGCATATTGTCAGCTGTGAGAGATGCCAGCTCTTTGCCTGTGCTGTTCGCAAGCTATGTACTGAATTACTTGAGAAGAAAAGGCAATGATACTGAAATGATAGAATTCACCACTGGTCAGAATGAACACTACATTTTTTATCTCTTCCTTGACTGGGCAGATAACAGGCAGGAGGTGAAGCAGTGATTTGAATCTACATAAAATAAGTCATTTTCAAATGCTTCAGTGCAAGAACACTTTCCCAGATGCCCTGCTCCTCCCTTGCAGTGGTGATGGTAGATTTTCAGGACACCCTCTTTCGGAAATTCTCCCCCCACCCCCCTAAACCTTGGCTCTATTTCTTTCTCTACTCCATTTGCTGCAATTCAATATGTTTGTTATGTTCACTTATGTTTCCCTTTTGCCCTCTGTTCATGTTACTACCTTCAGTCATTCATACTATCTCCACAGATGTCCTCTGGCTAGGATCTAGCCATGTAATCATTAGATCACACGAAACTTGAAGTGAGAACATTTTATTATTTTTTGCTTAGAGGGTTCCATGAATTTGGTAGGATCTGGATAATCAAATGAAGGCCTGAGACTATAAGAGGGGCTAGGGAGGTTAGTCAGTCATTGATTTGGCAAGCACAGAGTTTCACTTTATGTTTACTTATGAACCTTAAAAACAGCTCTGCACTAAATCCAATCTTAAAAATTCAAGGTTGGGTTTTTGTGTGCAGCAGGACTGCACAACATCATACTGGCCCTCCTTTCTAACTCTCTCAGGTGCATTAGCCTGCCTAATGAAAAAGCAGGCCAGCAATGAAATCACATGGACTTCCCCACTGTGCTCAGTAAACACTTCTAAATTAATAAAGTGCCAAATGATTTATCTCAGTCTTCAGGTACCTTAACAAAATGACAGTACAATAAAGATGAAAATCATCAATCACTTCTTTAGATGCACTGATTCTAAAAGACAAATCCTTCTCATTTACCCTTTTCAAGCAAGAAACACGGGAAATTGATTAAACAAGAAATAGTGCAGTACATTATAGAATCAGCAGATTAGAAACTGAAGATGCAAAAGGTCACTTTGCTCATTGCTTTACCATTGCACGATTGTTCCCTACAGTATAAATCCTAATAAGCAGGGTGACTCAATGGCATAGGAGGTTTTCTGACCTTCATGAACTTTAACACAATTTGCAAATTGACAGTGAATTGTGTGAAACAGTATTTTTCTATACCCATGTTGATTTCAAGGGAGAATCAATTGAAAACAAACAAACCAACCCTGTTTTCCTACCATGTGAAAACTATGAGGAAAACATGCAAAATAATGATTGTATAATGCTGTTTTGCTGTACAAATAAAGATAAGCCCAAACAGTTCCTTCTTACCTTAGAGATGGTATTTGCTAAATGGCTTTGGAAATGAATATGCTACACACAGGTTGTAATTTTAGTGCATTTTTCAATTTATTAATATACAAGGCCATGTGGGAAGCCACCTACATGAAGTGTGGGGGAAGCAATACTAAGGGCCTTTAATATCAATTTTGCCAATGGATAGTAAGAAGACAGCTGAAGCTGTATATAGAAATGTGTGTATGTGTTAGCAGCATCCCTCCTGCAGTACCACGCTGCAGGATGGGACTCAGGTCTGCTATTTGGATGCTTTTTAAGATCTTGTCCCAGCCGGAGCCCTCACCCCCTTCCACACTCCAACCCCCTAAGCCAGCCCGGTGAAAATGAGCAAGTGAGGGAGGGTGGGGAGAGCGAGCGACGAGGGGGAGAGGGTGAGTGGGGGCAGGGCCTCTGAGAAGGGGCATGGCAGGGAGGGACCTCGGAGGAGCAGCAGGGCAGGGGCGGGGCAAGGGTGTTCGGTTTTGTGCAAGTTGGCAACCCTAAACAGAAGCCAAAACTCCAAATGTACGGGTGCAACCCGAACAGGTGGCAACCCTACCTCTTGTGTCTGGAGTGCCTCTGCACTGACCTGCCCCTTAGTCTCCTTTTTAGAGGCCCTTTTACAAAAACACCACACAGTTGCTCATCCAGTCACCACCCTTCTTGGGATCTGGGTTTATTCAGACAAATAACAGAAAGGTAAAACTCAAAGTCCCAAAAGTCTATCCCAAGACATGGTTATTACCTCAGAGCATGGGTGAGCAAACACATTTCTTAATACAGTGGTTCTCAAAGCCGGTGTGCCGCTTGTTCAGGGAAAGCCCCTGGCGGGCCGGGCCGGTTTGTTTACCTGCCGCGTCCGCAGGTTTGGCCGATCATGGCTCCCACTGGCCGCGGTTCGCCGCTCCAGGCCAATGGGGGCTGCGGGCTTTCCCTGAACAAGCGGCAGACCGGCTTTGAGAACCACTGGACTAGATGATCTAATGTCCCGTCTGCCTTTAAAATCTATGCATCTATAAAATAAAATTGTGTTTGAAGATTTGTCTCAATATTTTTGTCTGTATTTTAAAATTGAAATGATATTATTCTTGGTATAACACTAATGCATAGAAAAAATAGCTTATTGATGTGTCAGATATGTTTTCTAGCCAACAATCATTCTTTGTGACAAGGTGTTGACTGATTAAAAATTGTGGGGGGGGGGCAGGAGACAGTTCTGAACCTTACGGGTGAATTAAGAACTAATCAACATTTTGTCAGTCAACACTAGTCAATGCATATGGTGCACCGCATATGGCAAGGAACCACTCCTGGCTGGAAAAATATGTCTTTTGCGTGTCAGTAAACTACACTTTCATCCAAGCAAAGTTGACTCCTGACAGTTATGGAAAGTTGTGAGCATAACTGATTGCAGAGGCTAATTTATACATGCTACCCTCATATCATAAGGAACTGTAGTTATATCTATAGCGCGTCAGTAATGTTAATATCCCATTCAGTTCTGCTCATGGCTAAATGTAGTATGAGTACCCATTACCAATGTGTAGGTCACAGTACAATCTAAAAACAGCTGTAGCTTATGAAAATTTATTTGCTTCTCTACAGGAGCAGCTATTTTGTGATGGTTTGTTACACACTGTAATACTCTGTTCCACCATAACTCAAGTACTCTGCAGATGTAGCACTTCAAGAAGCATTTATAAAGATACCTTGAGGAAGACTTGGCTGTTTTTTTCTCGCTCACCCCCTTTCTTCACTTAGATAATTCCCTTTGATTAGATAACTGTATCTAAATCAAACTGTATTTAATATCTGCGGTTAGATAGGGCCAGAAGTTGAGGCAGCCATTTTTGCTGGGGATATATGGATAGGGAGTTCTGGGGACAGGAAATACGAGTGGAAGGACTGTACAATTATTTAGAAAAACAGCTATGAAATCTTTGTGCAGAATGGCTAATAATGGTCCTCCGCCAATCAAAATACAATGATTTGCATTGTATATTGTTCTTGAGAAATATTATTCTTTCTGTATTTATTAAAACCAACCCCACCTCAAATGGAGTCGACTGCCCCTTTCATGTGATTTCTTAGGAACTGTCAATATTGTACCTTATATATAGCTAACCCAAAACTTCAGTCAGCAGGACTGTTTTCACAAGTGCTAAAATGTTGTTTATTTGTATTGCAGTAGTACCTAGAGGCCTGACTAAGAGATCAAGGCTCTGCTGGACTAGATGTTTTACACACGTGTATTCTATTAAAAAAATAAATGCTGCATAAATATGTGCCACACATTTATACATCGAGGGGCAGATCCTGATCTCAGTTACAGCAAAATAAACCTCAGTTACATGAGTGTTAATACAATGAACTAGACTTAAAGCCAGTCAACTTCAGTGATTACTTCTGATATTCTCCTAGGGTAACTGAGTTCAGATTCTGGCCCACTGTTCTCTATTTCTTTAAGTCCTAATCGGTGATATGAAATTTAGAGGTCAAATGAAAAAACTCCAACGTTACAGAATATTTGACAAGGGTTTTTTGTTTGTTTGTTTTTGTTTTTTGATTTGTTTTTGTTTTTTTAACCGAAGCTCAGTCAAGGAGGTTCCAGCTTTGAAAGAATGACACAGCTATTGCATACCACCCTCCATGTATTTTAAATGTGTCAAATATCATGCTGAAAGTCATGGCTGAGAAAGTTTAAACAATATGCGGCATGGTGCACACATGCCATGTAGAGCTATTTTGCTCCGTGTGCTTTAATTCACTAGAGTACATAGATTAAAGTCTGTTACTAGAGGTTAAATTAAAGGAGAAATAGAGTTTTGTAAAAATAAATAATGTTTTAAGATCTCATTATCTGCTCCACTGCTGGTTATTGTGGCTGTTGCTTTTATGTAGAACGCACCTGCTGTGCTGCTGAATGTGCCAGGTATGTCCTGACATTCCAATGACTGATGGGATGCTGATGGGCTATGTCTGCACAGCAGGTTTTATAGAAAGCCAGAAGCAAAGCTTATATTTAAAGATTAAGGGCCAGATTGTCTCTGGCTTTTTTGGTGGTATTCTGGGTAAGGAGATTGTAAGAGTCTTCCCCTGAGTTTGAACACACCATGCAGGGGTCAGGGGCAACTGCAGTCTCTGAACTCAGAAGAGTACAAGGACTTCTCTCTTCATGTGCTTCAGGGCTACAAAATGGCCCAAATGGCAGGAGAAATTCCAGGGAACATGGAGCCTGCATGGTCCCACCAAGGAACTCGGAGCCATGGAGCTCCCCAAGGTTGTCCAGCTCCACACCAATCCCTGTATATGTCTATGTTTAATGCCACATGTCTGTAAAACAATTGCACATGCATCTTTCACTCGGGAAGAAAGCATTTCATTGTCTCTTCCTCCATCCCTGCCAGACACTCAGTTCAGGATCAAGTGTTTTCTTTATAACTATTGATTGTACAGGGGAAAGACCAATACAACAGAATCAGTGGCATTTTAATGCATGCTCTTTAGTGTTAAAAGGGAAAATCATCAAGTTTTGGTAGGTAAAGGCAAAGTGACTCATTTATTTTTCTCTAAAATGTAAATATTATTAATCTTTACACTCATACATTCTGTTACTGATTTGGGACTTCCCCTTTTCTATTTTTCAGAAATCACCTATATGGCAGAAAGAAAAATATTAATATAATTAGGCAAACATAAGCCTCGCTGCTGTGACTACAGGCCCACAGGCCCATTTAGCTCTCTCATACAGGATTACACAACTGTTCATCTCAAAATGCCTCTGAACTTCCATACTCCTGGTAGCAATGAATCCTGCCAAACACCGACTTGTTTAGATCTAGGTAGGCTTCCATAGCAAGATTCCAGCAGGGTCACCTTTTCTTGAGTAATTCCTTTATGGGCAGTCCCTGTTCTGCCTCTACATTGTCCTAGAAACTAAAAGCCACACTCCTGAGCTAAAAGGACGACATAAAGTAGAGGGTCTTGTGACATGGGATGCATATTAACTGCAAAGAATTCTGACATGCTTCCAGGAAAGGTACAATGGAAGAATCTGATCATAATTCATTGCCTCCTATACTAAAGTGACTGACATGTTACCTGTCTCATGCTCTAAGGCCTTCAATACCTCAAACACTTACACATGTGCTTAGCTGCAAGCATGTGAGTAGTCCCACTGAAGTCAAATGGGAAAACTCAGACGTTTAATGTTAGGCATGCATGTAAGTGTTTGTAGGACTGCGACCCAAAATGGTTATACTGATATGGGCCAGATCCTCAGCTGATTCAAATTGGCATAGTCCCAGTGACTTAAATGGGAAATGTCTTAGACAAGGATATCACTGCTACATAACAAGTCACTACTTTTAATTGCTAGCAGTATGACTAAGCCTATTTCAAATAAGGGAAATACCCACCCTAGTTGTGTATGTAAAGTGGTACATGAGTAAGAAAGATGATGATTTGTAACAGAAACTGTGAAAATGTGACGGTGATTGTGTTATAGAATAATGGGCCTGAAAGAGACCTTGAAAGGTGATCTAGTCCAGTGGTTCTCAAAGCTGGTCCGCCGCTTGTTCAGGGAAAGCCCCTGGCAGTCCGGGCTGCTTTGTTTACCTGCCGCATCCGCGGTTCGGCCGATCGCAGCTCCCACTGGCCGCGGTTCGCCGCTCCAGGCCAATGGGGGCTGCGGGAAGGGCGGCCAGCATATCCCTCAGCCCGCACCACTTCCCGCAGCCCCCATTGGCCTGGAGCGGCGAACCGCGGCCAGTGGGAGCCGCGATCGGCCGAACCTGCAGACGCAGCAGGTAAACAAACCAGCCCGGCCTGCCAGGTGCTTTCCCTGAACAAGCAGCGGACTGGCTTTGAGAGCCACTGATCTAGTCCATTCCCCCCATGCTGAGGCAAGACCAAGTATACCTGACAGATGCTTATGGTACCCAGAAAGCTGAATAACAGATACATTTAAGGCTTGATTCCCTTTATCATACCTGTATGTAAAGTGTGCGTTGAACTCTGTTTTACACAAAAGAAAGTAACATTAGTGAGTGTTAAAAAAAAAAAGTAGCTGAATGTTTTGTTATTTGCCTGCAGATGACTGCTTGCAAGCAGAGAAGGTGGAATTATGCAGCTAAATTTTTGATTGCACTTGGTCAACAAATGGTGGAAATATATAAGGAAGAGTTGCAATTCATAGAAAGTAATGTCTAATAAAAACTCCGTGGGCCAAATATTGTGCTGACTTGCACCCCATGTGACCCCATTGAAGTCAAGTGCCCAGAACCTCTCAAAAATATTTGCTCATCATGATGAAGCACATGTGCATCCAAAATATACTGTGGATGTGGTTTAAAATCTGTATTACATTAGGAAAAATTCAAATGTTTTTCGTTACATGGCACACTTGCAGCCTATTAATAGGAACTGTAGAATCTGATATATTATTTAGATTAAGAAGTATTTTTTGGCACAGACGATATTGGAGTAAATAGCTCATTGCATCTGAGATTGATTCCTGATATGATGTGAACAAGGGAAAGGCAGAGATGAAGGACATTAAAGTGACTGAGATTCATTGCTGTCTGGCAGCCACTTAAATAGTGCTTATGCCCAAGCTTTGTTGAATGATACACACATCTTTATTCAATATACATTTTTCAAGTCATCAGCTTATTAAAAAATATGGAGTTTCTGGATGTCAAGTCAAACATGATGTGCCACTGAGAGTTATTTTTCCATAGCCTGTATTTGTTGAATGTTTCTTCTTCTTTCTCAGATTGTAAGATAGCTGGCCACAAGGTTAAAGCAAATTTTAATAAAGTCTTTCTATGCATTTTCATACATAGTATTTTCATACAACCATTCTCACTGTAAAACATTCTCATATAAAATGCACTTCTACATATTGTACAAAATACTGTACCGGGTGTGATCTTCAAAACTGCTCAACATTGGCGTAACACTGCTCCCACTGAAGTCCAATAGAGGCAGATTTAGTCCAACACTGGGCATTTAAGAAAATCCCACCCAAGATGTGAAAAGGAGTGCAGTACCTGTTCTCCTTAAACATATGTTAAGAAAAAAATTCAGGAAGTAACACAATTTACCTGCTCTACTTCATGCTTGCTTAGAAAAGTGCTCTTCACTTCTCTCAGCAAGTTGTACAAATTAGACATGGTCAAAAGTGCTACCTGACATTTTTAAAGTAGCTCTAGATTAAATTTCTGTGGGAATCTGCAAATTAGTTGTTTCAAGGTCAAAATGTAGCTCTCCACCATGATCCTCTGAGATCTGTCCTAGAGGAAGGCTCAAACCCAATGTAGTGCAAGCCCATCCTGTATCTCTCAGGCAATTTAGTAACACCTCTATTTCACAGAGTTGGATGTAGGTCTAACAGCATGAACACATTGATTGTTCATTGTCCATAACTTAGAAAAAATGTTCATTGGCATTGCCAGTGTGGTTTAAATACTTTATCTTCACCTGACACCTGATTCTGAAGGGTAAGGCAGTTTGAAGAGGTAGATATCGCTTGAGATTGTTCTTTGATAACTTCTCAGTAACCTTGCTCAAGAATGGTCCATTTGACACTAGGCAGTAGTTGGCCAGATTGTTTGCATTAAGTATTGGCTTTTTGAGTACTAGACAAACTGCTGCATACTTCAGTGAATGAAGTAGTGCATTATGCCCAATAGAGAGGTGGTCAGATCTGCTGAACCCTCAGTGAGTTATATAAAGGCAGAGGAGAATTTGGTGGCTCAGTCACACCAAAGGGAGCAAAGAGACTTTGGAGAAGTAGCAGGCAGAAGATCAGAGGCAGCCTCATGACAAGCCTCCTCATGAAGTTTTATTTACACTTCAGGTAAGCACTCTTTTCAGTACTTACCCAGACCAAAGGGGTCGTTCAAATCTTTTTGAAATTCCCCATCACTAGCTATAGTAATATTTTGCCTTTTTGGAAAGCTTGCAAGGATATGATAGTGAGTGAGGCTTCTCTTCTGCTTTTCCAGATAAATGTAATACTTTAGGGGGATTTCAGCAGCAGACAAAAAACCAAACAAACAAAACAAAACAAACCCCAAAGCTCTGAACAAAAAAGTGAAGACAAGGAGAGTGAAAAGCTAAGTCTGGGTCCTGCTGCAGCCCCCTTCTTGTTACCCAGATTCCTATGCAGTTCGTAGACTTGGCATATATCTTGACACAAAGTTGCATTCATGTCCTGGAGTGTCTTTGTTTGGAAAGGTACTTTCTGACAGAAATAAGAGACAGCAATTGAACTGTTCAAGAGAGAATGTGGGAATGGAAAAAGAAATTTTGAAATGGAAACCAGATTGTGTGTCCAAAAAAATGTGTTAAACTGCAAATAAATATTGAGTGGGGTCCACCAGATGTCACAATTCTGAGTCTGTTCATGTTTCTAATCTGCATAAATGAGATAGACAAAGAAACCAACTTCAAATATATTAAGTTTGCTGATCTACAGTATGGAAAGGAGCACTAAATACAAGGCAGTTACTGAGAATAGATAAGGGGATTTTGAATGTTCGTAGAATAATTGTGCCAACACCTGGTAACCCAACAGATTGTTCAAACTGAGGCTAGATAGAACATAGTTTAAAATCAAACGGCTTAGAAAAATAGACAGAGATGGCTTTTAAAATGTCAAAACTTTATAGGAAAGGCAAGGCGAATAAACCCAAATGTCAAATAGTTGGCTCCAAAAGAACATTTTAAGGTCATGGAAATTGCACCAGAGCACTATGTGATGTCCTGCCCCTTTAAATGTTTGAGCATTCTCCCCTTCCATGAAAGCCTCACTTTCATGTTAATTTCAGTTTTGCAGCAAGAACAGTAAAGTGAGCAAAGCATATAGCTGTATTTGTCAACTCCTTCTGTGTCTGTGTCTATCTCCTTTTCTGCTGGATCTAGAAATGCAACACTCTGTATGTACATCTCATTCATAATACAATATTCTGGCCATCAAAGCCAAAAGAAATGCCATATCTGCACACTCAAAATATGTGAATATGCACAGTTTGTACGTACAATTTAAGCAACCAGTTTGGAACATGTGGCCTCAACCATTTACCCTGTTGCAGATTTAAAAGGTATGGTACCTCCAATAGGAACATCTGACTGGAAAACTAATGTAATTCGATGAAGTGGGCTGTAGCCCACGAAAGTTTATGCTCAAATAAATGTGTTAGTCTCTAAGGTGCCACAAGTACTCCTGTTTTTGTTGTTGTTGTAATCTGTATTGATAGTAAATGTAGGATGGGATTTTTAAAAGCATTCAGCGTTGGTCTGACTCTACTCTGACTGATATGCATGGAAGTTGCACCATTGACTTCAATGGGAGCATAAATAGGCCAATGCTGAGCACTTTTTGAAGCTCTCGTTCATAAATCTTAATAATGGTGATGGTCAGCCAGAAATAAACTCAACATCTCTTTTTATTGTGTTTAGGTCTGCTACCAAGTTCTTTTTACGACCCTTCTAATCCAAGCTTTTGCAACCCATTGGTCTGAAAAATATGCCCATTCCTACATCAATGTAAATATTTCAATAGTATGAAATACATATTATTCAGTTAAGATCTTTCATATTAAGATTGTTAGATTTTTTTCCCATCTGTCTGAGAATACATTGATGCTGATCACTTTTCTAAAGTTGAAGAGCAAAATAAATTATAGACAATTGTTCAAATTTAACGTGCTAGCAAACTGTGTCACAGTCTTATCTAGTAGCTAGTGCATATAGAGGCGAACTGCCCACTGCTAACGTCAGCTTTGAGCAAGTGGCACAGGCTATGTTTTGGTATAAAGGCCCTGGTTCAAAACCTGCTGATCACCTGTAGTGGGAGAACTCTCACACAAATGTTTCCCATATTTACTGCGAGGTATGACCCGTAGCAGATCAGAAGTGATTATAGGGCTCTGAGAGGAAGGGTGAAGGAGTTGGGGGTGCAGGTGGTGTTCTCTTTGATCCTTCTGGTCAAGGATAGGGGCCCAAGTAGAGACAGATGCATCCTGGAAGTGAATGCCTGGCAGCGAGGATGGTGTCACCAGGAGGGCTTCAGTGTCCTTGACCACTGGATGCTGTTCCAGGAAGAAGGACTGCTGAGCAAAGATGGGTCCACCTATCAAGGAAGAGGAAGAGCATCTTTGGATACTGACTGGCTAACCTAGTGAGGAGGGCATTGAATTAGGCTAATCCACCACTGTCTCTCCCTGAAAAAAATGAACCCAAACCTTTATCTTCCCACATGCTAGAGCGATTTCAGCCCATAGCTGGTACATTCTCCCTCCCTGTGAGTTTCTTGCTAGGCGTGCTCCAGCCAGGGTATGCTGCCTGCCCTGTAGGTCTGACTATCTCACCCTGGGATCACTAGTCCATCACTAGCATGGAAACCACAGATCTTGTCAATTTCAGACTGGACAGTGGTGGGCTCAGTATTACTGCCTGCTGCTGCAAGGAGATGTCTGCTGGAGGTGAGCAGGTGGGTGTTGAACCTACACAGCTCCTGATGACTTCGAGTAAGGGAGCCCTCTCATAGCCTGTTGGGGCAGGGAGGAGAGGGCCTCAGAGCTCTTCCGATTGCACACTGGAGGACTGCTGAGCTCTTGCAGGACAGGGCTGCAGCCAGGTGGGGCCAGAAGTCCAAGATAGTGGACAGGGAGAGTCATAGGTAGGAAGCCTCAAAATAATCTGAGAGTCTGGGGAACATTCACCCACTGAAGTTCAACCATCACTAATTAGAATGGAGCAGACTTCTTTAACATGAGCATTTAGAAGTCAGCATTAAAGCTAGTCAAAATATGGGGGATTTCCATGTAAAATATTGACTTTTCATTTATAAAACAAATTGCAAAGTTGTTGTGAAAAAAGCAGACATTTTCTGCAGAAATTTTGTTTTATTGAAAAACAGCTTTGATGGAAAATTTTTGATCAGCTCTAGTAAGTTTTGTGGTTGTCTCGATTTTTCTCATAATACACCTCTACCCCGATATAACGCGACCCGATATAACACAAATTCGGATATAACGCGGTAAAGCAGCGCTCCGGGGCGGCGGGGCTGCGCGCTCCGGCGGATCAAAGCAAGTTCGATAGAACGCGGTTTCACCTATAACGCGGTAAGATTTTTTGGCTCCCGAGGACAGCGTTATATCGGGGTAGAGTGTATCTGGTATTCCTGAACTTAGCTGCATTTCTTATTTTACTTCACCATTTAAACAGTGAACTCTTTCTGAATGTGGCCATTTTTACAGACATTGCCTCTTTACGTGCCTGAGTTGTTCTCTTTAGATATTGGGATTTATTTTTGTTATTTTAGATATGTGAATTTTTTTGGATCAGATCTTATTTACACTAAGATTGGTTAAAACCCCAGATGTTCATAAGCAACTGAAGTGGCTTTACTTAGTCATCTCCTTCATTGCCTATTATGATTGAGAAATGATTAAACTAATCCAGATGTACCCCTCCTATTAATTCCATCATTTGCTGCCAGACAGTAAGAACTGTGGTAGTCAATGGATTATTGAACATTAACCTCCAGAGCCTTTGATGTTAGAGTTAGTTTGATGCAATGTTAACATGACCATTTGTTCTTCAACTTTCTGGTAAATCATTATTCTTTTCCTCCTACCAAATATGCTTCGTCAGAAACTTTAAAATTCTGGTATAATATTTAAGCAAAGCAAGAAAGGGCAGCTATTTATTTTCAGCTACTAAAAGGTGGAAGAATTACTGTAAGACATATGATGAAATTCTGGTTATAGTCTTCAGCCTGAATTTAGAATTGATTAATCTTGGACTGTTTCCTGTGTGCTACCCCTTTTTGCTGAAAATGTATTAAATTGCTCCAATTTTTGCTGTCTTTATTCTTTTAATTATAAAGGCCTCATTTGTTTCTTACGGTCTGTGAATTATGGTTCTCTCCTTGTAAACTTGCCAGTAAGAATTCTTTCCTTCAGAGACAAATGTGTCATTTTTTTAATTAGTTTGTCATTTAAGTAGATTAGCATGTTTTCAACAGACCGTGCAATAGGGATATGTTTCCTATGACAGTCTATAAAGAGTGCAATACTGTCTTCCCAAGTATTCACTGTCATGCACAATAGCATGGATTTTATTGCAAATGTTGCTGAAGACACAGAATCTTCCTAATGACTGTCAGATACACTCGGCTATCTGGTGTGAACTGAAGAGATAGGGTGTAAGAGGGGAGTTCTTACTCCCTTACATGGGATGTCTGGAATTACCCTGGGTCTGGGCATGAAGGAGTTAGCAGTAACAGCTGGATCCCTTCCTGGAACAGGTGGGCAGAGAGGGCAGGAAATAGGCAGAGCCTTGACTCCATGCCAACCCCTATTCATTGTCCAGCACAGATCAGCTAGAGTAACATGGGGTAATAACCTGCTGCCGGTATAGTATCCCGGGGGCGCTCTTGGAGTAGCCTGGCTAAGTGCCACCCCTTGCTATGAGCCTTTGTCCTTGTGACAACAACTAGTCCGAAGTGAACTAACACAATTCCAAAAAACTAGGATAGTGCAGCATCACACACAACACTTTTTTAAATCTTTTTGACCTTTTTGACAAATAAGTTTAATTGTAATAATTCATAGCAACACTGCAGAGTATATGATCCGCCAGATATTTTGTACAAATGACAGAATGCTAGTATTGTAACATGAGTTCTCACTGTAGCACTTGGTACTTAATCCTCCCATCAACCTCAGGCTCTCAGGAGGCCCTCAGCACATCAAAGAATTGGGCCTTCCATCACTGAATCTTTACTGTGGAGTGTGGAGGGACCACTGGGTTTTCCAGGTGCCAGTTAAGGGGTGCAGATTAACAAAGTATATCATTCATTTGATGCTAATTCACACTTTGTTAATCTGCACCTGTAACCCACACACCTCCTGGGTGTGGTGTTCTGTCCCATGTAGTGACACCAAGGCCAGTTAGAGAGAAAGAAATAAAATAACTCTGCTCCACAGCCCTAGCTAACAGCCAGTTGGCTTTTGGCTCATGCAGTAGAGGCTCATGCACTAAATTCCAGAAGTCCCAGGTTCAATCCCATCCACTGACAACCAGCTACACACCCCATACCTGGCACCTGGATAATAAATTCAATGCTAATTATATATATATATATATATATATATATATATACATTTCTTAAGGATTAGACTCTGAAAGAGGAGGATGGGAGAAGCAACTTGAAATCAGATGATTTTCCCACTCTCATCTCACAACAGTAACGATATATGCATTTCTGTGACATCATCATGAGTGTGGTGGCACATCTGGCACTGCATGGTGCTGGGGCTATGAAGGAGCATAGAAATAGGGGATGAAATGTGCTTTTCCCATTGACATAACTGTACTAATCAGGAAAATGTTAAACATAAAATGCTGGCCTCCAATGCAGTAACTTATAAACTTATTTATTATTTAGTTTAAAAGTGAATTCAGTGCTCAGGGAAGGGGCCTGGTTGACAGGCCTAGGAGCTGATGGTCAGTTTGATCCTGTATATTACATATGTCACACCTCACGTTCAGTATGAGCAGAGGCAATGAAAGCTTTCATACACTGCATTGCCAATACAGCTCAATCCCAACCCTGGTGGGAGCACCTCTTCAGGATGGAAAGTAATTTAGTCTGTGTTCCCCTTTGATCCTTGGCCTCTGCTGTGACAGGCTAACAAGGAGCCCAATTAGTGTGTGTTGTGATGGTGGCTTTTGCTCTATGGACACGTGAAAATGAGAAAAATAGGCTGTGAACCTTGACTCAATTTACACAGATCTCCAATCAGCCATAAGTCAATATAGATGGCAGTCATTTACAACTCGCCTGGGCCTGAGTCAGACTCAGACCAGTGGCCTAGATGTGAAAGGTTCTCTCGTTCCATTATGAAATCCTGCTGCCATCCAGTCCCCCTTAATTGTTTTTAATACCCTCTTTCTGTTGAACCCAAGGGATGCAATTTCAAAGCAACCAATTAACAAAAAGAAAAATACACCAGCAAGATCAGAGTATATTGGACCCTCCCTGAATATTCGCTGGCTAATGCACAGTGTGCCCAGATGTAGAAATTGTTTGGAAGATTCAGAGAATGCTTCCAAACTGTTCCATTATATGATGCCACAGCTCTGGATCTGTAGGATTGCTGTCTCTCTAGATTAATGATATGGCCTCAGCAGTGTCCTTTCCCAGTTAAAAACTGTTCCAGCAGTAAACAAGACAGTTTTGTAAGGCAGAAACAAATCTCATTTTAGGCAGAACTGTTCATCTCAAGGAACCTTACTCCACCAGCCAGAGCAATGATTTGTAGTACACTTAAGGTATTGCAGTGTTTCATTTCTTGCGAGAGAAATCCTATCTTTATAGTACCTTGTTTGCAGTTGGAGATCAACTGTTTGCTGATTCGTTGCTCTGAAGGATATTGTTTCATCTCTCAGCTCCACTGTGCGTTATCTAATTGTTAGTGTGGCTTTCGGATAGGCCCCAAAAGATCATAATTAAGGAGCACAACGCAGCCTTGCAAACTGTCATAGCTCACAACATAGATTTTAATAAAACCCTGAACTTCAGAGGCTGCTTCACTCTGAAAATATTTTTATACCAGATGTTCTGGTGCTCCTACTAATATTCCCATAATGCTTTTTATTTAAGAATCCCAAACTACTTCAGAAAGATAGTGGCCATTAGCCAGAGCATTGTACTGGGACTCAGGTGTCTTGGGATCTATTCCTGGTTCTACCATTGGCCAGCTGGGTGATTTTGGACAAGTCACTTCCCTGCTCTGTTTCCTCATGCGTGAAAAGGGGATAATGATACTCCTTTGAGATCTATTGTTGAAAAGCACTATACAAGAGCTAGCTATTATTATTACTTAATTAAGTCTCTCAATACAGCTGAGAGATGTCATTAATATTATACCTGTTATACAAATGAGTAAACCAAGACACGGAGTGGTCAAGAGATGCATCCGAAAATCATACAAAGCAAATCAGAGCCAGGCATAGAACCCAGAGTTTCAGATTCATTTTCCCCTGAGCTAACCACCAAGCAAGATTCCCTCCATTCCAGTGATATTAGAAGAGGCTAAATTAAACCATTTCTTATTTTAGTCTTTAAACAATGATCGCATTGTTACTCAAAGGCACTATATTTTCAAGAAGAAACTTTTTTTTACAGTATTAGAGTCAGATCAGGCACCAAGTGACATTGATGGCAAAGCTGCCATCAACTCTCATAGTGCAGGATCAGACCCTTCAAAAGAGGGGGAAAAATCAACCCAAACAACACAAGTGTGCTATTGTTTTTCTTTTTTATGTTATTAACTAATTCTGAAAAAAAAAACCAGCATGTCTGTCAACCTGCCCATTCATCATTCTGTCCAAATATCTATCAGGTTACACTGTATTCCCTGTACTGTAGTAACCAACATCTTATAATCATAGGTAGTACAGAGAATAAAATTGCATTTTTAACTTATGAGAGAATGTTTCATCACTATATGCATGATTCATCCCAGACTTTAGATCAAAAAAATAAATGTTGCCAGTGGCCCATAAATTTTGACAGATGACAGTTTGTGTGTAATATTGGTATTTTTAAGGGCAATCAGCAATACTTTTTTTTAAATTTGGCTTGTCACAAATCCAGAGGCCTAACTGAATGGAAGTAGAGGTGAGTGTGGGATGCTGATGGCAGGAAAGGACTCACAGTTTGCGGTTTTCTAGTTATCATCTTGCTGAGAATGTTGTCACTCTTCTAACTTTTTAAGTAACTCTTTTAGCCTAATTGCTTTCAGAGCTTTTGGCTTTTACTTCAGTGGTTTCATACTACAGTATCCATTATGAGGAACCACGATACCATAGTTGACTGTGGGCAATTTGACTGTCATCAGGACAGTTTGTTTTCTAAGAGCACCTCTTTTCAAGCAGCAATACAAATGGTGATCCCATTTAATGCAGTTTGGAGGCTGACTCTACAGAGAATTTAATATTTAACATTCTCCAGTTTAAAGCAAGATATTTGTTCCCACTCACACAGTCTGTCTTTGATTAAACTGAACAATCTATAAGGAGATGCTGCAGGAGCTTGACATACAGGAGAACCTCAGAGTTCTGAACACCTCGGGAATGGAGGTTGTTCATAACTCTAAAATGTTCATAACTGAACAAAACATTATGCTTGTTGTTTCAAAAGTTTACAACTGAACATTGACTTAATATAGCTTTGAAACTTTACTATGCAGAAGAAAAATGCTGCTTTCCCTTCATTTTTTTAGTAGTGTACATTTAACACAGGACCGAACTGTATTTGTTTTGTTTTTTTGTTTTGTCTGCTGCTGCCTGATTATGTACTTCCGGTTCCAAAGAGGTGTGTGGTTGACTGGAAAGTTCCTAACTCGGTGTTCGTAACTCTGAGGTTCTACTGTAGTGCAAAAAAATACACTCTTCTTTTACATATTTTGCCAAATCCAACCAGACATGCCAAACCCGTGGGGGAAAAAAACAGAAATTGGGCTTGTTTTTGGCTTCATTGGCTTGTGAGTTGATTGTTGGCTAGTTTTTGGCTTGTAGCTTATTGCTTATTTGGCTTGTTGCTTGTTGCTTCTTTTTTTTGATCAGCTCCCGGCAAGCAGGGGCAAGGTGAAAGCAGGGGCAAGGGGGGAAGAGAGTCAGGGTGGAACAGCAGGCCCACCACAGTCCCGGACTGCACGCCGGGGGGATCTAGTCACATAGGGTGTTGGGGTTCTTAGGGATTGGCTTGTTTTGGTCTTATTTTGAAATGGGATTAGCTTGATTTTTGGCATATTGTGAAATTCGGGCTGCTTATTTACCGCATGAAAGTTGGCAACAGGAAACCCCTAAGTAGCAGACAGACAGCTACTGCCTCATCCACCTGTCATGGATTAAAACTTCTTCCTCATAGAAATGGGGAGGCCTTATCTTTATCGCATATATGTGGTTTTCAGAGTGACCTATTATGTACATATAGAGTTCCTGAGCAGGTGGAGTTCCCACAGTGCTTCTAACAAAATATAGACTCACTGCATGCGCTCCAAACTTACCGTCTAAAAATGACAGCAGAGGATCTGATCTAAAGGCCATTTAAGTTAATGGAAAGACTCCCACTGATATCAGTGGTCTTTGGATCAGGTCCATAAACTCCAATGAAAACTTGGCTATTCCTAAATCGCTACTGCTATTGCCCTCACTCATAGTTTTATCTTAGAGACAGAACTGTGCTGGGACTCAGGAGACCTGGTATCTATTCCCCGCTCAGCTACTGGCCCACTGGATGACCTTGGGTAAGCCACTTTCCTGCTCAGTGTCTCAGTTTTCCCATCTGTAAAATGGGGATAATGAGACTGACCTTCTGTGTAAAGTGCTTTGACATCCCTTGATGAAAAGTGCAATATAAGAGCTAGGTATTATTATTAGCCCCTTCTATATTCCAGTTGGAGCTAATAAGATACACCTGCCATTATGACTTAGCAATACTTATCCAACAATTTTAACAGTTATATCACCTGGCTTAAAATGGTTCAACAACCCAACCCTGCATTCCTGTAGAGCATCCTAGAAACTACCATTCTGCTGTAGGTATGAATAAAAGTACATGTATGTATGCCTGCCCAGGATTTTATGTCTATGTTAAAGTTAATAATAATAAATAAAATAAGGATGAATCACCCAGTAAAATAAATCTTATGTAGGCTGGGTACATTTCTTTCTTAGCTTAAACATCCACCACAGATGTCTGTCCCAGTAATTCATTCTTTTCATCTGCAAACATAATGATTTAGCTTAGTTAATAAGTTTACAGGAATGCTCTTGAAAGTTTCTTTTTGATAATAGCAGAGAGAGCCATACACTTTTATTCTGTCATTCATAAGAAGAAATGTCAGTTTTCAGAACTAAAAGCTTCTATTTAAGCCAAGAAATATTTAATGAGTACATCTAGTAGTTCTTGGTTTCATCGTCATCATCATCATCAGGAAAAAATGAATATTTATGCATTACTATATTCAGTGTGCTACAAATACCATGCCCAGGACCAGATCCTCAGCAGGAATGAATCAGGCCCTTGATTTTTTTTCATAAAGTTCATTATTTTTTAAGATAGGGAAAGGTCTAATGTATAAACAAGCAACCAAGTTTCTGCTATTAACATTTTGCTGAGAAGTGGGGAGAAACCTCTGGGTGTATGTTAGTTATAGGGTGAGCTGACAAATGAAATGTAAGCTAGTGAGGCTCTACTGGCTACAACGTTTGAGACAGTAGGGTTGGCATTTGAAGAGTTTGTATTTAAATTATGAAAAAATTTATGGACCTATACTGAATCTGCGTCATAAAGAATTATTTAGGTCAGGGACACAAAGAAGGAGGGGTGGGAGTTAAACTCAATTCTAATGGTCCAAGACCTTAAAGCAGAGCATACACAAAAGCACAGATTTTTATGCACTGAAAGCATAAAACATATCTCCAAAAGCTACCCGTTTAAAACAATAAAAACCTGAGTACATTATACAGCCAGCACAGAAGTACGTCTTGGAACGATTATATTACAGACACGGACATGTCAACACACCCTTCACAGTCACATCTTCACCTTCTCATGTGTTGTACATATGTGGCTTTGTCAATGCCTTTAGTTGGGTTGCAGTGTGGGAGAATCCCAGGTTCAAAGCCTGCTTCTTATCCCTGTTCCCTCTCACATATAACTGTTGTCCTCGCTTCCATGGCTGTTTGTTATTTAACTATCTTTGATTGTGATGTTTTAATGTTCTTAGGTCAACATTTTCAATCATGGGTGTCACCATTTAGGCACCTAAATCCATATTTAGGTACTGAATTCATTGGCCTGATTTTCAGAGATAAAAAGCACCCGCGGCTCCCACTGACTTCCATGGGAATTGTGGGTTCTCAGCATCTACAAAAAACAGGGCACTGATTTAGGTGCCTAAATCTGGATATAGACACCCAACTATAGATACCCCTCTTTGAAAATATTGGCCTGATTACCCTGGCAGAAATGTGGTTAAAGAAATGGAAATTGGAGGCACACGTTCCTTAAATGAACAATAATGGTGGATAGAGAAGACAATTTCCACATGCAAGAGGATTCAGGGCATTTGTCTGACGTGTTAACATAGTGGTATCTATCATTGCCATTCAAGACGGGAAAAGCCAATTCTGGAATTATTGCATAGCGCTATATTTTTAAAAGTGAGAATTAATTTCATGACAGGAAATGTAAGTGTATAAAACAATTAGCATTAAGTTGGTATTATAATTACGACAGGTTGCACAGGGGCCTATGTGAGCACCAACGCACAAGGAATTAACTTTTCTGCAAGTGGAAGGTAGCTTAAGGAGGCAGGATTGTTGGCTAAAGCCCCAGTCAGGTGTTCAATCTCTTTCCAAGGTGCTCTTAAAAAAATAAAAAAAAACGTTTCCTGGACGTTAGGTAGGGATAACTTCTAAGTAGAACAGAATAATACATCCAAGCACTGGAGTTTTCTTGTACCATGGGCTCAGTGTTTTCGCCTTTGTGTATAAAGCTCACATTGTTTTTTCTTTCTCTCTTCCAAATGGAGAGTCTTGCTTTCTTTCAAGGTTTCAGTTCTCCAGTTTTATCTTGCTGAAAAGCTTTTTGTTGCTGGTGCGTCATGTAGACTAGTCTGGCAGCTCCTCGACCTCTTCAATGAACACCTGCTGTACTGATACACTATTGAAATAGTATTCACTCCCTCCAGACAGCAGACTCAGCTGTAAAAGGACTCTGCCCCAGGATTGTTTCTCATGCTGTGTCCTTGTTTCTCAAGCTGATCACTAACGTCGCATTAAGGCTTGAGATTGCTGGCTAAATGACTGCATACAATTTGTGGAGACCACTGTAAGCATTACACTTATCTGTACAAAAATAGCCTTTCGTTCACCTTAAATTACCTGCATTTCTGTACCAATATTTAGTACTTCAAAAATGATTACAATAATTGATGATGAAACCCAACAGATGAGCTGCTCTGTAAGAGCAGAGGGCCAGTGAAAGGGAAGACAGCAGTCAGACAACTTCAGAGCTCTATTAAGACCTTTAAGGCATTGGTCCATACTGAAGGCCATGCACACACTATTCAAGAGGGTTATCAGGAACAGGGGCCCAGATACACAAAGGGACTTAGGCATTGCAATGCCCAACATTGAGGCACCCAGCCACACAGTGGAATCCCCAAACCCTGATTTAAGCACTTAAGACCCCTATGCAATGCATGGGAAGAGATAGGCACCTAAGAATGTGATTCACAAAAGCCAGCAGACTAGACAGGAAGCCACCTAAGCTAGCCAATAGCAGAGGCAATGTCAGTCCTTTCAGTCATACAAGGATGGTGATAGTAAATAGGTCATGTGCAAGGCAGGCAGGTTTTTACATGTCACTGTGCACCATATACTGTATGAAAAGGAAAGTGATGCAAGGCCAGCTTTCACCTCAGAGTTCTCACACACATTAACCAAACGAATGAACATCAAGTCACACGTGTACACCACATGAGCAGGTGAACGTGGGTGTATACAGAGAGATAGGAGTAGTGGTTAGATCATTTTAATTGATTTTTTAAATTAAAATATGGGTGTGTGGGAGGGGAGAAATTGGCATGTGTTTTTACTAGATGGTTAACTAATTTTCATCAGAAACTATTTTGATGAAAAACTGTTTGCAAAAAGTCTTGAGAAAAGTTGTTACAGTTTTTTGACTAGCTCTAAGAGAGATAATTTGATGGAGAGAGAGGCTTGTAATTCACAAATGCTCCTACTGCCTAAATATGTTCTAGGCAGCCTAGCCTACCTCCTTAACTGAACCAGGCATGAAGCAATTGTAAATATGGAAATCTGAAATGCTGATACGTTTGCTTTAGTTTTATTTCCTTTTTCAGACTAGTAGACTATGGGCCAGATTTTGTTCTAAGGGATGCCATTGATATTCTGGAGATTAATTAAGCAGAATTATTCTGGATTTACACTAATATAATCAAGAGTAGAATTTAGTAGATTACTCTATATTTTATATAACTTCTATAGTCTTACAACTTTACACTTGTCTAAGATGGTGCTCAAGAGTCATTCCTTTTCTCATGTGCCTAAACTATTTAGACAGCTGAGTGAACTTGCATAAGTCATACCTTGGTAGTCCATCGAATCCGATGATGACAAATCTGTGCAGATCATCAGTTGTTGGTCTTATGGTGTGCCCTCTGGTGACTGTACAAGCCAATTCTAGAGGTGCACATTTTGCTGCAGATGGTGCATGGGAAGTTCGCGGTCAGTGGATTGTGCGCTGCTGATGCTCTGTGACGTCGTTCGTGTGCCTCTTGTAGACGCCGGCAGCGGTCTTCCTCAAAGGCGATGCAGGTATTTCTGACTGTTGCACGCCACTGTGTTCTGTCGCTGGCGGCGTCCTCAAGGTCCCTAGGTTTGATACTGCTGTAGTGCAGACTGGCTTTGATGGTGTCCTTGTAACGTTTCCGTGGACGACCTATATGCCGGATGCCCTGGGAGAGCTCACCATACAGAAGCTGGCGGGGGATTCTGTTGGCATCCATGCGGCTGACATGACCGGTCCAACGTACCTGTGACTTCATGATCATCATTTCGATGCTTGTCATCTGGGCTCTCTCAAGGACCTCGAGATTGGGCACTTTGTCTTGCCAGCGGATCTTCATGATGTTGCGGAGGCAGCGCATGTGAAATGCTTCGAACTGCTTGATGTGACGCCTATATAGTGTCCATGTTTCGCACCCATACAAAAGAGATGAAAGAACAACAGCTCTATACACAAGCAGTTTTGTTGACATCCGGATGTTGTGTGATTTAAAACTTTGACACGCAGACAGCCAAGTGCCTGGCTTCCTTTGGATATTCGTGCATTGATCATGACACTACCCAGATATTTAAAGTTCTCCACTACTTTCAGCTGAGTGCCATCGACGGAGATACTCGGGACAGAAGCATTTGATCCAGGTGCAGGTTGATGGAGAACTTCTGTCTTTCCGAGGCTGATAGTTAGTCCGAAAAGTTGTGAGGCCTCAGCAAACTTGTTGACAATGTGCTGAAGATCATTTTCAGTGTGAGCCATGAGGGCACAGTCGTCAGCAAAGAGTGCCTCAAGAAGGAGTTTCTGCACTGTCTTAGTCTTTGCATTCAGGCGACGGAGGTCAAAAAGTGAACCATCGTGCCGGTATTTCAAGTATATACCTCGGTCCAGATCTTTCAGTGCATGGTTAAGGACACATGCAAAGAACAAGTTAAATAGGACAGGAGCGAGAACACATCCTTGTTTCACGCCGTTGGTGATGTTAAAGGGGGCTGATGTGGCTCCATCAGACAATACTTCGCCTGTCATGCTGTCATGAAAAAGGAGTATAATCTGGACAAATTTTCTTGGGCAGCCAAGTCGTGTTAGAATGGTCCAAAGGGCTTCCCTGTTGTCGGTATCAAACGCCTTTGTCAGATCTATGAAGACAGCATACAGGTGCATGTTCTGTTCAATGCACTTCTCTTGTATTTGTCTGACAGCAAACACCATGTCGACTGTGCTCCGGCCAGGTCGAAAACCACATTGACTTTCAGGTAGATTTGCCTCGGAAATACTGGCTATTAGGCGGTTCAAGATGATGCGGGCGATGATCTTCCCTCCAACAGAGAGGAGGGCTATGCCTCTATAGTTTCCACATTCTGCTTTGCTGCCTTTGTTCTTGAAAAGAGAGACAATAGTAGCATCGCGAAGGTCCTGTGGTATGTTTTCATCCTCCCAGATGTTGATGATCATGCGGTGGAATGCTGCTAGTGCTGCTGGACCTGCTGCTTTATATATCTCTGCTGGTATCCCATCTTTTCCAGGAGCTTTCCCTGAACTCATCTGGCTAACAGCTTTCTTAATCTCATCTATAGTGGGCAGAAAGTCAAGATCTGTCAGAGCAGGTTGTTGTGGAATTTCATTAAGGACATTATTATTCATGGTTGATGGTCTATTGAGAAGGTTGCTAAAGTGTTCTCGCCATCTTTCGTTGAGGCCTTCTTTATCTTTAATCAGCATTGTGTTGTCTAATGAGAGCAATGGGGTGGTCCTTGGTTTAAAGGGTCCATAGACAGTCTTAATGGCACTAAAGAACATCTTTAAGTTGTGGGTCTCAGCATTGTGCTCAATTTCTTTGGCTTTGCTCTCCCACCAGTTGTCTTGTATCTGACGGAGGTCTTTCTGTGTTTTGCTCTGAAGGTACTTGAAATGGTCCCGTTTAGAGACTGAGGAGGGGTCATTCTGCCATTCGATAAAGGCTTTTCTCTTTACTTCCAATGCTGAGCATATTTCTTCTTGGTTCTCATCAAACCAGTCCTGATGTGTTCTCTTCTTTGGTCCAAGAGATGTTATTGCTGTGTCAGTCACTATCTGCTTGAACTGATCCCACTTTTCGGTTACAGTACCGATCAGTTGTCCGTGGGATGTCAGTTTGTCATCAAGACTCTTCTGGAATTTGTTGAAACATTGAGCATCCTTCAGTTTGGCTATATTGAAAGCAGGTCGCACATACTCAGGGTGTTTGTGCCGAGAAGGAATGATGTAGAGTTGAAGAGACGTCCTGACTAATCTGTGATCTGTCCAGCACTCTGCACCTCACATTACTCTGGTAACACTGGTCTACAATTTTTGAGAAGTTGTCTGCTTCAGAGATAAAATGTGCTATTTATTATGTATTTTGATGTGCTGAATTCAAATATGACAATTAAAACAACTGATTGGCTACTGTTTCTAAGGGTATGTCTACACTACGAGAGTAGTTCGATTTTAGTTAAATCGAATATGTGGAATCGATATTGCAAAGTCGAACGTGTGTGTCCACACTAAGGACAGTAATTCGACTTTGTCAGTCCACACTAACGGGGCAAGCGTCGACATTGGAAGCGGTGCACTGTGGGCAGCTATCCCACAGTTCCCGCAGTCCCCGCTGCCCATTGGAATTCTGGGTCGAGCCGCCATTGCCTTCTGGGTAAAAAAATGTGTCGAGGGTGGTTTTGGGTAACTGTCGTCATCCAACCGTCACTCCCGCCCTCCCTCCCTGAAAGCGCCGGCGGGAAATCAGTTCGCGCACTTTTCTGGTCAGTGACAGCGCGGACGCCACAGCACTGCGAGCATGGATCCCGCTGTGACCATCGCTGCAGTTGTGGCCGTTGTCAACGCATCGCAGCTCATCATCGACCTTTCACTGAGGCAGATAGAGAGAAATCAGGCGAGGAGGCTACGGCACCGGGGTGAGGACCTGAACTCCGAGAGTAGCACACGCCTGTCTGAAACCACGACACCCAGTGCCGAGGACATCACGGTGGCAATGGGACTTGTGGATACTGTGGAACGGCGATTCTGGGCCCGTGAAACAAGCACGGACTGGTGGGACCGCATAGTGCTTCAGGTCTGGGATGAATCCCAGTGGCTGCGAAACTTTCGCATGCGGAAGGGGACTTTCCTCGAACTTTGTGAGTTGCTGTCCCCTGCCCTGAAGC
The DNA here is from genome assembly GCF_028017835.1 of Emys orbicularis. Taxonomy (NCBI): domain Eukaryota; kingdom Metazoa; phylum Chordata; order Testudines; family Emydidae; genus Emys; species Emys orbicularis. Next base: position 24,432,065 of record NC_088683.1, on the reverse strand, counting down.
GCAAGGACACCCGGATGCGAGCAGCCCTGACTGTCCAGAAGCGAGTGGCCATAGCCCTCTGGAAGCTTGCAACGCCGGACAGCTACCGGTCAGTCGCGAACCAGTTTGGCGTGGGCAAGTCTACCGTGGGGGTTGTTGTCATGCAAGTAGCCAAGGCAATCGTGAAGGTACTGCTGTCAAAGGTAGTGACCCTGGGAAACGCGCAGGCCATCATAGATGGCTTCGCCGCGATGGGATTCCCAAACTGCGGTGGGGCTATAGATGGGACTCACATCCCTATCCTGGGACCGGACCACCAGGCCAGCCAGTACATCAACCGAAAGGGCTACTTTTCAATGGTGCTGCAAGCACTGGTGGACCATAAGGGACGTTTTACTAACATCAACGTTGGATGGCCGGGCAAGGTTCATGACGCTCGCGTGTTCAGGAACTCTGGTCTGTTTAGAAGGCTGCAGGAAGGTATTTACTTCCCGGACCACAAAATAACTCTTGGGGATGTGGAGATGCCTACAGTGATCCTCGGGGACCCAGCATACCCGCTAATGCCCTGGCTCATGAAGCCCTATACTGGCGCCCTGGACACAGAAAAAGAACTGTTCAACTACCGGCTCAGCAAGTGCAGAATGGTGGTGGAGTGTGCTTTTGGCCGTCTCAAGGGGAGATGGAGAAGCTTACTGACTCGCTGTGATCTCAGCGAAACCAATATCCCCATTGTTATTGCAGCTTGCTGTGTGCTCCACAATCTCTGTGAGAGCAAGGGGGAGACCTTTATGGTGGGGTGGGAGGTTGAGGCAAATCGCCTGGCTGCTGATTACTCCCAGCCAGACAGCCGGGAGATTAGAAGAGCCCAGCGGGACGCACTGTGCATCCGGGAGGCTTTGAAAGACAGTTTCCAGACTGAGCAGGGTCACCAGTGAATTTTAAGTTTGTGGACTCAGAACCTGAACTTGCCACCGTTTCTTTACCCAGTTACCGTTGACTATCCTCTCCAGTTACATACCCCCTTCACCCCCTTCCCAAAAAATAAAATCTGTTCTGTTTTGTTAATGAACACCGTTGTCTTTATTACTGTTTTCGCGGGAATGTTTTAAACCTGGGACGCAGACTGTGGCGGGGTGCGGGTTTAGTGTTGTGATGCAAATGATGCTTCTAAACTCCAGGAATGACGAGTTCCGCAGTGGTGGACTGGTTGTTTCAACAGAGCCTGCCAGCCCTCCTGGGCGGGACAGCGTGTATGTGTCGGCTATGTGACTGTCTGGCAGGGGGAGGAGGGTTACAGCTCCCCTGCTGCGGGGCTCTGTGATGCATTAGATCTGTAACTGCCCTCCCCCGCCACAAAGTCACAGAGCAACCCCCCCCCCCCCCACAGAACATGAAAACCACCTCCCAGATTGAACAGGGTCACTAGTCACTGCACTGGGTATGTGTCCTGATCCTGGACCTGACCCCGCCTCTGTACCCTGGTAAAGGTGACTGTCCTGTCCAATTACCATGCCCCTTCCCCTCGTTCAGACAGACTCTCCTCCAAAATAAAATCATGGAAACAGTAATTAACAGAAACGAATATTTTATTATGAACCAGACATGAAACGTGGGGGTTGAAACTTGCACGGGGGCTTCTGTGAGGTGTGTAGGAAAGGACTTTTAAAATTTTGGGGAATGAGAGCCTTCTAGTGCTAGAGCAGTCTGCAGGGGTTGACTGAAAGTTTTAACGGCCCTTGCCGCCCCTCCTTCTTTGTACTTTGGGTGAGGGGGGTGTGGGACTTGGTGGCGGGGGAGGGCGGTTAGAGATAGACTGCAGCGGGGCTCTGTCCTCCTGCCTCCGGTCTTGCAGAACATCCACAAGGCGCCGGAGCGTGTCCGTTTGCTCCCTCAGAAGTCCAAGCAGCTTTTCAGTAGCCTGCTGGTCCTCCTGACGCCACCTCTCCTCCCGTTCCATGACTGCTCGGTGCATTTGGGACAAGTTCTCCCTCCACTGTGTCTGCTGGGCTGCCTGGGCTCGGGAGCAGCTCATTAGTTCTGAGAACATGTCCTCCCGCGTCTTCTTCTTCCTCCTCCTAATCTGCGCTAGCCTCTGGGAGTGTGCTGACAGGCTGGGTTGGGAGACAGTCGCAGATGTGTCTGTGTGAATGGGAAAAATGGAGTGAATTCCTGAGACAGATAAATGAAGTTGTGTACAAAGAACCTAGTCTTTCTCTGTGAACAAGACCATGCACTGCACCTCTCACATGCGCACTCAGGACAAGGTCGAATTTTCGGCCATCGCCTTCAGTGCCTGGGGTCCTGCAGTGGTCTTGCAGTTATTTGAGAAGCGTGGCAGGACACCTGAACTTCTGTAGCGTGCAATCATGGTAAGCCGTAGACTTCTGGCTGCTTAAAACTGTACTAGTAGCACTGGCCTCCTTTCACATTGAAAGCAATGCCAGTCTCTGCTGCCAGCAATCAGGACGGCATGAACTATGCCCCTGTCCCACCCCCTCGCGGCTGTTCCAGGGAAAGATCCCTGTATGCTGCCCCTCTCCCTCCACCGCGTGGCTGTAAAGCAGTCCCAATACTAACATTCCCCTCCCTAATTCAAAGCAGGGCGTAATGAGCGACATCACCCTGCTGAGGATCTCGGAGTCCCAGAGGGAAAGGATGTTTCGAGAAAGCCTTCAGAAACCAGGGCCGTTTGCCGCTATGCTCTCCAGGGCAATGATACCAGAGTATCTGATGGTGTCGTGGCGCGGTAACGTGTCCTACCACGGAGGGCCCACTAAGATCGCCCTACCCAGGAACCTGATGAACAGGCTGGAAATGTACCTTCATGAGACCTACGAGGAGTTCTCCTATGAGGATTTCGCCTCCATCCCCGGCCATATTGACCGGATTTTCGCGTAGGTGCACTGGGACTAAAGAGTGGAGTGTCTTGGGCAGCATAATCATGACTTACCGGACATTGTAAAAAATTTTTTAAATACTTGGGACTAAATTGTGAAGAGCCTAAGGCAGACAAATCATGAAAAACCCTTTGTTACTATTGTAAATATTCCAGTTTTTTTGCAGATAATTGTTTACATGTTTAAGCACTTTAATAAACAGCCATTGTTAATATTATAAATATTTCAGTTCTTGTAAAAATAAATGTTTAGATATTTAAAGCACTTACTGCTTGATCCTTCCCCTGATTCTGTCTCCGGGGTAAGGGATGGGGACGGTTGGTAGGGGATCTCGGTAAGGGTGATGAAGAGATCCTGGCTGTCGGGGAAATCAGCGGTGCCAGCGCTGTCGACTGCCTCGTCCTCCTCATCTCCTTCTTCATCTTCCCCGTCCGCTAACATGTCCGACGAGGAACCTGCCGCGGACAATATCCCATCCTCAGAGTCCACGGTCAGTGGTGGGGTAGTGGTGGCGGACGCACCTAGGATGGAATGCAGTGCCTCGTAGAAACGGGATGTGTGGGGATGGGATCCGGAGCGTCCGTTTGCCTCTTTGGTTTTTTGGTAGCCTTGTCTCAGCTCCTTGATTTTCACGCGGCACTGCGTTGCATCCCGGCTGTATCCTCTCTCTGCCATGGCTTTAGAGATCTTCTCATAGATCTTTGCATTCCGTCTTTTGGAGCGCAGCTCTGAAAGCACGGACTCATCGCCCCACACAGCGATGAGATCCAAGACTTCCCGATCAGTCCATGCTGGGGCCCTCCTTCTATTAGATTGCACGGCCATCTCTGCTGGAGAGCTCTGCATCGTTGCCAGTGCTGCTGAGCTCGCCACGCTGTCCAAACAGGGAATGAGATTCAAACTGCCCAGACAGGAAAAGGAATTCAAATTTTCCCGGGGCTTTTCCTGTGTGGCTGATCAGAGCATCCGAGCTCGGACTGCTGTCCAGAGCATCAACAGAGTGGTGCACTGTGGGATAGCTCCCGGAGCTATTACCGTCGATTTCCATCCACACCTAGCCTAATTCGATATGGCCATTTCGAATTTAGCGCTACTCCTCTCGTTTTGGAGGAGTACAGAAGTCGAATTTAAGAGAGCTCTATGTCGAACTAAATAGCTTCGTGGTGTGGACGGGTGCAGGGTTAATTCGATGTAACAGCGCTAAATTCGACATAAAAGCCTAGTGTAGACCAGGCCTAAGATATTTAAGTTTTTACATTTTATGTCTATGTATATTGTGTAGATAGTAGAGTTTTAATCATAAATTGTAAACCTAGGTCTTTTCATGTGTTTATGGTTGCTTTACATGATCATATTTCACCTGTCCTGTTTATGTAACACTTTAAAAATCAGCAAAAGGGTTATATAAATAAAATTTATTATGAAACAAAAGGCAAAAAACTATTCTGTACATAGTTTAGTCCTATTCAGTGTCTACTCGGCGCTTCTTGGCTTGTCTCTTGTATTCATTAAATGGAGCATCTCTTGTCACTGTCCAGCAATAGTCTGCAAGCATTGATGGGATCCATTTGCCCTGATAGCGTTTCTCCTTTGTTGCAATGTCCTGGTGAAATCGCTCGCCGTGCTCGTCGCTCACTGCTCCGCAGTTCGGTGGAAAAAAATCTAGATGAGAGTGCAAAAAATGTCTCTTTAGTGACATGTTGCAACCAAGGCTTTTGTATGCCTTGAGGAGGTTTTCCACCAACAACCTGTAGTTGTCTGCCTTGTTGTTGCCGAGAAAATTTATTGCCACTAACTGGAAGGCTTTCCATGCTGTCTTTTCCTTGCCACGCAGTGCATGGTCAAATGCATCATCTCGAAGAAGTTCACGAATCTGAGGACCAACAAAGACACCTTCCTTTATCTTAGCTTCACTTAACCTTGGAAATTTTCCACGGAGGTACTTGAAAGCTGCTTGTGTTTTGTCAATGGCCTTGATAAAGTTCTTCATCAGACCCAGCTTGATGTGTAAGGGTGGTAACAAAATCTTCCTTGATTCAACAAGTGGTGGATGCTGAACACTTTTCCTCCCAGGCTCCAATGACTGTCGGAGTGGCCAATCTTTCTTGATGTAGTGGGAATCTCTTGCACGACTATCACATTCGCAGAGAAAACAGCAGTACTTTGTGTATCCAGTCTGCAGACCAAGCAAGAGAGCAACAGCCTTCAAATCGCCACAAAGCTGCCACTGATGTTGGTCATAGTTTATGCACCTCAAAAGTTGTTTCATGTTGTCATAGGTTTCCTTCATATGGACTGCATGACCAACTGGAATTGATGGCAAAACATTGCCATTATGCAGTAAAACAGCTTTAAGCCTCATCTTCGATGAATCAGTGAACAGTCTCCACTCATCTGGATCATGAACGATGTTGAGGGCTGCCATCACACCATCGATGTTGTTGCAGGCTACAAGATCACCTTCCATGAAGAAGAATGGGACAAGATCCTTTTGACGGTCACGGAACATGGAAACCCTAACGTCACCTGCCAGGAGATTCCACTGCTGTAGTCTGGAGCCCAACAGCTCTGCCTTACTCTTGGGTAGTTCCAAATCCCTGACAAGGTCATTCAGTTCACCTTGTGTTATGAGGTGTGGTTCAGAGGAGGAGGATGGGAGAAAATGTGGGTCCTGTGACATTGATGGTTCAGGACCAGAAGTTTCATCCTCTTCCTCTTCCTCTTCCTCGTCTGACTCAAGTGAGAATGATTCTGGTGCATCAGGAACCGGCAGTCCTTCTCCGTGAGGTACTGGGCGTATAGCTGATGGAATGGTTGGATAATGCACAGTGCACTTTTTCTTCTTTGACACACCTTTCCCAACTGGAGGCACCATGCAGAAGTAACAATTGCTGGTATGATCTGTTGGCTCTCTCCAAATCATTGGCACTGCAAAAGGCATAGATTTCCTTTTCCTGCTCAACCACTGGCGAAGATTTGTTGCACAAGTGTTGCAGCATATGTGTGGGGCCCACCTCTTGTCCTCATCTCCAATTTTGCAGCCAAAATAAAGGTGATAGGCTTTCTTAACCATAGTGTTTATACTGCGCTTTTGTGATGCAAAAGTCACTTCACCACAAACATAGCAGAAGTTATCTGCACTGTTCACACAAGTACGAGGCATCTCTGCTCACTTTGGCTAAACAGAAATGTGTCCCTTTGCAAAATCAAACACTGACAAATAAGAGAGCACGACACTGTATGATTTCTAGAGCTGATATAGGGCAATTTGTTCAGCAGAGTGATGTAAGCTTCGTTATGATTGCATCATCCATGACTTCTAGGAATAACATGATGCAATTCATATCATGTATGACGCAATACCAGCTTCAGATTGCATCATTCATTGTTTTGCCTAAAAATCAAGTACTGTCCAAACCCAGTCATAGATTTATTCATAGATCCAGTCAAAGATGTATTTTAGTCATTTCTGGTTTAAATTGAGATCCCTTCCCTTTATAACTCACTTATCCTCCGCCATTCCCAAGTCAAGGGTCGTATATACTGACCCAATAGCATATCTTGAAAACTAGAGCCAATCAACAATTTTAAGCATCATTTCCATTCTCAGTGACCCAGAATTAGTAAAGTTTGACTACATTTATTTCAGAAGCATTTTGGCTGTAGAGCAGTGTAATCAGTACGTCTCAGATGTCTCACCTTCTAACAATGGCATAATCTATCAGATGCCACTGTTTGGACCTAGGGTGCATCCACGTCGTTTTGCATTTGTCCACTTGTTGGAACAGAGTGTTGGTAACGGTCAGGTCATTTTGAGAACAAAGACTCAAAAGAAGTAGTCCATTGCTGTTCATTTTGCCTACACCATGTGGCCCGATTACTCCTTTCCAGTTCTCGCTGTCAGCCCCGACTCGGGCATTGAAATCTCCAAGTAGGAGTAGTTTATCTGTTACAGGTGTGGCCTTGATCAGTCTGTCGAGATCTTCATAGAATTGTTCCTTTGAGTTTTCAGAGCATGTTAAAGTGGGTGCATATGCACTGATGATGGTGACATGACGTTTGGTATTTAGTGGGAAGCATAGCTTCAGCAATCTTTCATTGATACCCACTGGAAGGTCTGGGAGTTGATGCATCAATAAGGTTTTTATTGCCAGACCAACTCCATGTATTCTGTCCTCTGTCTCAGTCTGACCCTTCCAGAAGAAGATGTAACCACCTCCTGGTTCACTCAAGAAACCTTCCCCAGGCAATCTTGTTTCACTTAATGCCACTATATCGATGTTGTAGCGGACTAGTTCTCGAGCAATGAGGGCTGTCCTTCTCTCAGGTCTTGCAACAGCTTCTCAATCCATGAGGGTACGAACATTCCATACACCAATGGTAAGTTTTCTCAAATTTTTCTTTTGGTTTCGGCCGCAGATTGGGTTGAACTGCCAGCCGCAGCTTGCTGGCCAGTTGTTGTAGGGCAGGCAATTTTTAGGCCACCTTTTCTAGGCCCCTCCCTTACTAGGGTGAGCAGTGCTGTCCTGAAGAGGGCTGCTCAGATGCCTGGGATGCTGCCGGGCAACTCTGCTGCCCCAAGTACAGAGCTGGACGACCACCTATCCACAGGCCGCCTGCGTGCAAGATTGGGACTACGACTCCCAGTGGTAACCTCCACCTGTCGCTTTGCCCCTCCCCCATCGCCGCAGGACTTGGGTAGTATGATGATGATGATGTTTGATGATTTGCATAGGACCTGTGCGTGAAAGCTTTTGAGTGGTAGAGCCGTTGCACGGGAGCAATCCCACTCTCTCGACCTTAGAAGCCAGACGCCAATGGTACGAAAAATCGTCACGACTGGTAACTTCTTTGGTTGCAGTGGATGGCCTTGACGTCTTTCGTGCCTCGTCAAGTCCTTCGCTTTCCACAAAGCATTGCAGAACCGCCTTCTTGGCCGTTGGATCTTAGTGATCTCTTTCGCCCAATCCGCCGGAGCTGATGTCGCATGCAGGGTAGGCATATCCCAAATTCACTGAGGGTTTGAGTCCCATCAGTTACACTCACCTGGTTTGGCCGGCCTGTCGAAGCCGTTGCCTGGGGTGTGGCCGTTGCGCATGCTGCAGCTACTTGGAGCCACAGGTGAGAGCTGAGTGACAGGTGGGGACCAAAGTGGATGGACTACCCCCAAAGGGTACGACAAGTCCCCCCATCAGAGGTACTACCCCTCCCTGGCCACCCCATAAGTCATATAAAACCAAATGAAACCCCATGAAACACTTCTTCTGCCATTATCAATGGTTCACTGTCAGACTGTGAGGACATACACAGTGGGGTCCTACTAAGGTTTGTCTTGGGTCTGGTACTATTCAATATTTTTGTTAATGCCTTGAATAATGGAGTGGAAAGTATGCTTATACAATTTGTGGATGACACCAACCTGGGAGGATTGCAAACATTTTGGAGGACAAGATTAGAATTCAAAAAATAATTTGGAGAAATGGTCTAAAATCAACAAGATTAAATTCAATAAAGACAAGTGCAAAGTACTAAAAAAATCAAATGAACAAATAGAAAATGAGGAATAACTGGCTAGGCAGTAGTATTGCAGAAAAGGATCTGGGGATTATAATGGATCACAAATTGAATTAAACAACAATACAATGCAGTTGCAAAAAAGGCTAATATCATTCTGGGGTGTATTAACATCAGTGTATGTAAGACATGGTGAGGCCCCCACTGTAGAATTGTGTCCAGTTTTAGGCTCCACACTTCAAGAAAGATATGGACAAATTAGAGATAGTCTAGAGGAAAGCAATAAAAATTAATAGAGGTTTAGAAAACCTGACCTGTGAGGAAAGGTTAAAAAAGCTGGGCATGTTTAGTTTTGGGGAAAGAATAGTGGGAGAGACCTGATAACAATCTCCAAATATGTTCAGGGCTGTTATAAATAGTTCTTCATGTCCACTGAAGGTAGGACAAGATGTAATTTCCTTAATTTGCATCAAAGGAGAAATAGATATTAGGAAAAACTTACTTAACTATCCTTATAGTTAGGTCTGGGATAGGCTTCCTGTGGGAGGTTGTGGAATCCCTGTCATTGGAAGTTTTTAAGAACAGGTTAGACTAACAGCTGTTGGGGATGGTCTAGGTGTACTTGGTCCTGCCTTGGTGTAGGGGGCTAGACTTGATGATCTCTTGAATTCTCTTCCAGCCCTATATTTCTATGATTCTTTGTCCTTTCACATATCTTCCACCTCACTGAAAGATGGCTATGTCTAGGTGAACCACCTAGATGAAGTGGGAAATCAAGAGGAAGAGCTAAAGCACAATTTTCCAGGTGAGGAGCAGGGTAAAATTTTAGTTTGGCATCAAAATTAAAGTTAGACGACTTGGGTCAAGATTTTCAGAAATGGGCAAGCCACTTAATCTCTCTGTGCTCAGTTAGCCCAGCAGTAAAACAAGATCAAATAATGCTTACCCTCCTTAATACAGATTTTTCAGATTTTAGGAATAAAATATTCTGTGCAATTGATAGGCATTATTGGGTGTAACAGACAACTGATGCTGGGGTCAGAGAATACCAGGGGTTAGGAAAGAGGATGGCTCTCTGGCTGGAGGAGTTATGTCATTTGGAGCTCCTGGAATGGTGCAGCTCTCTGCACTGCCATAGGTTTATAGTCACCAATGGTTCAGTTTGAGTCTTAATTAAATTCAGATTGAACTGATGTTTGTAACGGGATGTTTGCTCCTGGATGTTTTCAGTTGTTTCAACATCACTGTAATTTGGAATATAATGCATCCTAAAGAGACGCCTTAGCCGATATAATACTAGGGAGGGGTTGTATTTCATGAGACAGGGTTGCAGGATGGCTGTACTTCACTAGGTTTTTGGTAACCTTGCTTAGTGGCCTGACTGTCTGAATAAAAAAAAAAGTCTGGTCTCCGTTTTCCCATCCAACATTTGGAATCCATAGGCTTACACAAATTAATATACATGGTCATGAATAGCAGCACAGCATCCTACAGGAAGTCTAATCTCCCCCACTAGTAAACTTTTCACTGGCACATCTGTACAATTCTAAGGGGCTGGTGTCATAGACCTCTGCTCTGATGCTTTATTTACAACATCTTGAATATTAGGATTTCAGTACAGACTTTGTTTGTTGATACTGTGAGTGACACAAGCTTTTACTCCAATAGAGCTGAGTCTGTGTGGTCTTTAGTAGTTTACTGGTAGAACAGAAAGCAGGCAGCATAATCCTAAACACATCTGTTTGATGGATTGATCTTAATGTTATGGTCACATATAGGTAATGTATGATCTTATCCTGACTCATACGAATAAAATGGAAGAGCTACCACAGATGTTCTCAGAACTATTCCCACACCTTAATACTGTATTTATCTATAAAATAAAAATACATGAAGTAGTTTTTCTTTATTTGTACAGCACCTCCCTTTATTACAAAGATTTGAGCTATTTTAGCAAAATTTTCAAATTATTTAGTCTTTCTGACTTTTATGGTGCCCCTACTCCATTATGACTTCATTTGCAAGAATTGTATACAAAGAATGCTTTAAATTTAACTCCTGTTCAGAAAAATGCAGGCTGCTATTTTGTCCAAAACAGGCATAGCCTCAACCAACATAAGCTTATTTTATGATGAAATTCCTAGGGGTAAATAGTTTCTAAAAGAATCCTAGCAATGGTACATTACTAGATGGAAATGACATGATTATCAATAACAATACAGAAAAGGCAGAAATGTTCAATAAATATTTCTGTTCTGTATTTGGGGGGAAAAGTAGATGATGTAGTCATATCATATGATAATACTCTTTCCATTCTACTGGTATCTCAGGAAGATGTTAAACAGCAGCTACTAAAGTTAGCCATTTTAAAATCAGTGGGTCCAGATAACTTGCATCCAAGAGTTTTTTAAAGAGCTGGCTGAGGATCTCCCTGGACCATTAATGCTGATTTTCAATAAGTCTTGGAACACTGGGGAAGTTCCAGACAGCTGGAAAAAAGCTAATGTTGTGCCAATATTTTAAAAGGGTAAACGGGATGTCTATGATAATTATAAGCTTCAATCCCAGGCAAGATAATGGAGCAACTGATACAGGACTCTATTAGTAAAGAATTAAGTGAGGGTAATATAATTAATGCAAATGGGTTTATGGAAAATAGATCCTGTCAAACTAAATTGATATTTTTTATGTGATTACAAGTTTGTTTGATAAAGATAATAGTGTTGATATAATATACATAGATTTCTGTAGGGCATTTGACTTGGTACCATCTGATATTTTGATTAGAATCATAGAATATTAGGGTTGGAAGAGACCTCAGGAGGTCATCTACTCCAACCCCCTGCTCAAAGCAGGACCAACCCCCAACTAAATCATCCCAGCCAAGGCTTTGTCACGCTGGGCCTTAAAAATCTCTAAGGATGGAGATTGCACCACCTCCCTAGGTAACCCATTCCAGTGCTTCACCACCCTCCTACTGAAATAGTGTTTCCTAATATCCAACCTAGAACTCCCCCACTGCAACTTGAGACCATTGTTCCTTGTTTGGTCATCTGCCATCACTGAGAACAGCCTAGCTCCATCCTCTATGGAAACCCCCTTCAGGTAGTTGAAGGCTATCAAATCTCCCCTCACTCTTCTCTTCTGCAGACTAAATAACCCCAGTTCCCTCAGCCTTTCCTTGTAAGTCATGTGCTCCAGCCTCCTAATCATTTTCGTTGTCCTCTGCTGGACTCTCTCCAATTTGTCCACATCCCTTCTGTAGTGGGGGGCCCAAAACGGGATGCAATACTCCAGGTGTGACCTCACCAGTGCCGAGTAGAGGGGAATAATCACTTCCCTCAATCTGTTGGCAATGCTCCTACTAATACAGCCCAATATGTCATTGGCCTTCTTGGATTAAAAGACTAGGATGATATAAAATTAACATGGCACTCATTAACTAGATTAAAAGATGGCAAACTGATAGGTTTCAAAATGTAATTGTAAATGCAGAATCATTATGTAACTGGTGTGTTTCTAGTGGGTTCACAAAGGAATATGTTCTTGGTCCTACATTATTTAACATTTTTATTAATGATCTGGAAGAAAACATAAAATAATCACCGATAAAGTTTGCAGATGACACAAAAATTGAGGGAGTGGTAAATAATAAAGAGGACAGATCACTGATTCAGAGTAATTCGGATTGCATGATAAACTGGGCACAAGCAAACAATATGTGTTTTAATATGTAAATATATGCATCTAGGAACAAAAAATGTAGGCCATTACAGGATGGTGAATTGTGTCCTGGGAAGCAGTGACTCTGAAAAATATTTGGGGGCTGTGGTTGATAATTAGCTGAACATGAGCTCCCAGTTGCAATACTGTGGCCAAAAGGGCTCGCTAATGCAATCCAGGGATGAATGCACAGGGAAATTCCGAGTAGGAGTAGAGAGGTTATTTTACCTCTGTATTTGAGACTGGGGTGACTGCTGCTGGAATTCTTCAAGAAAGATGTTGATAAATTGGAGAATGTTCAGAGAAGAGCCACAAGAATGATTAAAATATTAGAAAACATGCCTTACAGTGATAGCCTTAAGGAGCTCAATCTATTTAGCTCAACTAGGAGAAGGTTAAGGAGTGACTTGATTACAGTCTATAAGTACCTACATGGGGAACAAATATTTGATAATAGGTTCTTCAGTCTAGGACAAAGCTATACCGTGATCCAATGGCTGCAAATTGAAGCTAGACAAATTCAGACTTGGAAAAAGGTATTAATTTTGAACAGTCAGAGTAATTAACCGTTGGAACAACTTACCACATGTGGTGGATTCTCCACCACTGACAATTTTTAAATCAAGACTGGATGTTCTTATAAAAGATATGCTCTAGGAACGAGTTTTAGGGAAGTTCTATGGCCTATGTTATATACAAGGTCAGACTAGATGATCACAGGGGTCCTTTGTGGCCACGGAATCTCTGAATAATCCTAGAAATGTAACATATTAATTATTTATGCTCTGATTCTGAATGAGAATAACACAAATCTAGGATTATTTATCCCTGCTCAAGAGTCAAGAGAAGATTCATTCTTCCACTCATCTGACAATACCACTGTGATATGCCAATGCATTATCAAGCTATACTGTCAATAAATGGCAGAGGAAATAAGAAGCAATTCATAGTGCATGAGGTGAGCTACTGTCTGAACTTTATGCTTTATATTTATTTTGGTATGTAGGGAAACACAATTCCTCTGTTCTTTATTTTATTTCCATTATAAAGAAACATGACTTTTTTACTGTTATCTACTGATTAAATAAACCAGAATTATAACATTTCTGCTTTTCTGTGAGAAGGCCTTTTCCATCATAAAAGAGTGCAAACACACATCCACGCACCATAAAAAGTCAATAAAGTGAGTGTTTTACTTTTTGCATTTTATATCTCAGTATGAAATTGAGCATAAATGCAGCACAGGGTCTTAAATTTTGATCCCACGTGATTAGCTTAGACCCTGAAGAACTGATTCTAGAACTCCTTTTTTTTTCCAGTTTAGATAGTCTAAACTTGGATCTGTAATAGCAATGATGGCATCTGGAAGGCATTTTAGTAACAGAAACACAGCCAAAGTATCAGCGGAATGCAACATGTGGACAAAGTGTGCTAACTTCAGTTATGTGGCTAGGTACTTAGCTGCTCTGTGGCATCAAGGCTTCAGACTACCCTTTGATGTAGAACACTAGGATTCTAATATAGAATGTGTTCACGCTGTATGAATTTCTTTTAAAAATATTAATGTAGTCTGCAGTATATACCATAACCTGGTGGTAACCCTTTAAAGATGGTTGACAGCCTTGAGTAGATGAAAAGGGGGCTGTATGTAGGTTTCATTTTTACGTTTGGATAAAATACAGGCTGTTTTTGGCACACACTTTTGGAAGTCTAAGGTACAATTTTTGCTCATGTCTAAGATACACTGTTATCCTTTATGCAAATGAAACCTTGTGTATTTTTTTTGGTAAAGATATATTTTACTGGCTTGTTTATCTTTAAGCAGAATGGATATTGGAGATGAAGGAATAATTCATAATGAATAATATACAGTATTTAACAAAGTTCCATTGTTTTCTGTTTGCAGATTGTCAGAATAGGTCACAACATTCTCAGATGTTTTCCCCCATTTACTCAGTTCTGTTTGAAAGGACTGATTTACTGTGACTCTCCTGTCTAGTTTCTGGTTCCATTATACTTGCACATTTAAGTGTATCCTGAGTGCAGGGACTATAGCTGTGACATACACCGGAGGCACTGTTGTGTCCCACCTTTCCCTGCATAAGGTCCTGTTGCGACCTGGCCTTTACCCATTTGTGACTCTTCTTAAAGGAGGCTACAGAAGATGGATCACAGCAGTTGTACTGTACTGTATAATTTATCTGAACTTTCACATAACTTTATATTGGTCCACAAGATGACAACAAGTCATGAAAATCTATGTTTACAGAGAAGAGTGAATAAAGAGGTTGGCAATAAAGAAGTCGCACAGAGTATTGTTAAAAATTATTACTAACTGGGGAAACTAATGAAGCGTTATCCTGTTGAGTACATTATTTTTCTTGGTCCTCTGCTATTTTTAATCTTGACAAATAATTTAGATTTAGGGCCCCTGTGTGGGGTGGAGATAATCACTAAGATTTTAACAAGCAAAATTCAAAAGACTCAGGATTTGCTTTGCAAATGGGATGATGACATGTGGCAAAATGAAATGTAATGTTGACAAATGTGAAGTAATTGCATTGAGCCAAAGAATAATAAACACAGGTACCAAACAAATTGAACTACAGGAAGAGCACTTTGAAATGGATGTTGTAGAATGAGTTTACTTTACTCTACTCTAAATCATGGATCATGGGGAGAAGCAATTAAAAAGGCAACTTGCAATATATCATATGCCTTTTCTGTCTGGTTCTGAGTGCACATGCTCAAGATCAGTGCTGTAATTTATTTGAATATCTGACTGTCATGTGTAACATCAGTAGGATTTGCAATTTTATGCTTTTTAAATTAATAGTTTGAGGAGATTTTTTAAAAATAAAGACTGGGGTAAAATTTTCTAATGTCTCATTTTTCAGAAGTGACTTAGACACAAAGTCTCTTTGAAAGTCAAATGTTTCCTTCTTTCAGCCTTTCCTCATAAATCTAGCCTATCAGCTATTAATATTTTTTTGTTGTTGCTCTTCTACAAACTGCATTTAAATTGTGTAGGCTGCGTGGCCATCCCTCCCTGTCAGTCTCTGAGGGAGGCCACGCCTCCTCGCAACTGCGTACCTGTAAAGGTGAGCTCAAAGGGGGGAGTTAGCGTCACCTAGTGACGGCAGTCTACAGTACGGCAGTCTGTGAGCTCCAGGCCCAGTCAGGGCAGGGCAGCAAAGCAATGGGTAGGCAGGCTCTGGCCTGCAATCAGTGCAGAACATTATGGCAGTATATGAGCCCCAGGCCCAGTCAGGGCAGGGCAGCAGAGCAATGAGTGGGCTCTGGCCTGCAATCAGGGCAAAGGGCTAAGCAGCCTATGAGCTCCAGGCCGAGTCAGGGCGGAGCAGCAAAGCAATGAGTGGGCTCTGGCCCCAGCAGCTCCTCAGTGTCTCGGTTGGTCGGCAGCCCGGGGAGCTCTGGCCAGTCCTCAGGTGGCAGCCCCGGCAACTCCTCAGCATCTTGGTCAGCCAGCGGTCCTGGGAGCTCTCAACAATTCTCATGAGGCAGCCCCGGCAGCTCTTCTGCAGGCTCCAGCAGCAGGTGGGATGCCTCCATCTCCTTTGGTGGCTCCACTCCAACTGAGCTGCAGGCCCCACCTTTTGTACTTCCCCTTTCTGTCCTGCCCTTCCGCTTCCAGCGGGGTGGATGTGGCTCTCCTGGTTCAGCCCACCAAGGGGTGTGTTGTGGCCCCTCCCCATCAATCTCTGAGGGAGGCCAATTGTTAACAGCTTTCTGGTAGAGAGAAGCCCACAAAAACAATATTCTATCTGTAGTATCATCAGTGCCATACAGGGAGGGACTCTTACCTCCCTGCACCGTGACAGTGTCTGTGCAATTTTATTAGCAATTTTGGGTGGGCCTGCAACACATTTCATGTCAACTGTCCATCCCACTCCAAAGATAACCTAATCCTCTCCTCCATTATCACCTCATAGAGCTGACCTAAGGATTTTAAGGAGGGTTAGGATGATGATTGTTCAGAATTAACCAGCTCATTTTACATTGAAAATGTGTGGGTGGGAAATATCTTTATCCCTATCTCATCCCAGCTTCCTCCCGAAGAAATTGAGCTGGTTGTCCTAGGGATTGGTTTACATCAGTTTGAACTCGCAGCAATTTGCATTCCTGTGCAAGAACAAAGGCTAGAAACTTACTCTTTTTAAAAATGAAAATTAAGCTATTCCTGTATATTTTTAGTTCTCTCAGATCAGGGAACCTTATGACTAGCTTTATGGCAATGCACTTGTATCCCCAAATCCCGATTAACTTCATCACTGCAAGATCACACTACAAGTTGTTCACTATCCCTCCTAAACACATGAATAGTTCCATTGATTTGAATAGGAATACTCACATGCTTACGTCGCTTACAGAACTGGGGCCTAAGCATCTGTCTTTCAGATTATTTCCCCCAGATATATTATCTTGCATCTGTCTAGTTTGGATCTCATTTTCTTTCTTGCCCATAATTCTACTTTTTCTAGATATCTTTATACATATATCTCTTTCCTTGCTGATGGTCACAAAACTTCCCATTTTAGACCATTTTAGTATTACTTGTGAATTTAATTAGCATGCCGTGTAGACGATCTTCCAGATCATTATGATGTTAAATAAGATTAGGCCTAGCACTGTCCCTGCAGCATGCTACTAGACACCTCTTCCTTCTTGTTGTTTTATGCTTTGCTTACAGTATTTCCAGCCAATTTTATTCATGTGAGAGTGCTCATATTTAGCCAATTTGAGTTAATCTTTCAAGTAAAATGTCATGACTTTGGGACATGATAGCTAATGATCAAATAGCACTATAGTCCAAATTGTCTTGTTACTTCCCCCAACAACCTTGAATACACCCTAACTAGGAGTGATTAAACAATCCTGCAGAACTTAAAATGAGAATATTTAGGGCAGATGAGTAATTGCTCCAAACTGGCTACTGAGATCACGCTGCGAGAATATAACAAAGACATTTTTGCAATACCCTGTACCGTCAGAGCATGTAGGTAAGTCAACAAAACTTTCTAATAATGATATTGGAGCCTGCAGGCAGATCTAAAAGCATCAGCAAGAATGCCTGAAATCTAACCATTGCTGAGAGCTGGTTGATTAAGGGTAGAAAAGGAAGGGAATTGTGATGTCACAATTCCACGAACACATGCATTTCTCATACTTACCAACTAGCATTATATAAGATACAAGAAAAAATAATATTTATTATTCTATTCCAAAGATCATATAAATGTTAACGGCTGCATCTTTTTTTTTTGCAATTTTATTTTAATATACATTTTAATATTAAAATACCTGTCTTATTTTCTCTGCAGTCTTTCAAACAGGAATTAATTGGGGGAAGTCCTATACCCTGTGTTATGCAGACGGCCAGATTAGATAGATGATCACAGTGGTCTCTTCTGTCCTTGAAATCTATGAATCTTTTTTCACTCATGTAAAACAGAAACTGTTTTTTGGGTGGCTTTTCTATATTATACTTACTTACATGGACCAAACCTTCTTCCCAAAACTCCCATTGACTTCAATTAAATTAGGGCCAGTACCAAAATCATTATTTTTTTTAAAGTGGTTCATTACTTAATCTTTCCAGAAACATGTTTCGTAAATACGATGTCACTTACCGCTACTTATCCTATCTTGCAATCCTTTTATAGTCTTTCCCACGCTTATTGCAATATTGTCCTGAAAATGCACACACTCATTGGTGATGGCAAGTTTAGTCAATAGACTAGACTTTATTCTTAGTCACACCATCTATGAGTTCTTAATCATTTAGTACAGTATCTTCTTCCAGTATCATCCTGTAATGTGTGCCTATTTATTGGTTAGTTTGTTTCTCTGTAAATGCACATAGCTCATGTTTAATACAAACTGCAAACAAACTTTTCAAAAGTGATGCTCAACTTCAGACACCTTAAAGGGTGCTGGTTGTCAAAGGGCGGGTGTTTGTTGCTTTCCGAAAATTTGGCCACTTTAAAATGACTCGAGCTTGGCAACCAGATATTTAGGCACCCAAAAATCAAAGGTTATTTGAAGATTTTATTGCCTCATAAAGTTATTTTTCTTATTTATTTGCATAAAGAATAAGATGGGTTCCCAGGATAAAGTATCATATGACAAGGTTTAGCCCAGGAATACATTTTTTATTATTAAGTTCAACCTCTCTGAAATTTGGGGTTATTAATGGAAATACTGATACCCTTAACTATAGTATTGGGAACTGAAATACAGTCATAAAAGTCTACCAAAGCTTTATTGAAATCTCTACTTTCCTGTACAAAATGCTTTTTAATGAATTTGGAGACTGTGGTAGTGCCGTTCTCACTTATCTAAGATTACTGCTGCCTACTTTTTCCTTCAGAGCCTCTGAACTTGAACCCTGTTTGTTCCATTACATCTGAAAAGGGTCTTTATTTCTCATTACTTGTCTCCTGTTTAACCACTCACGGATATCAATGTACAGTAGCCTTTCATTAAAGTAGGTCCAGAATGTTGTATTGTGTGAATGGTAAAGCTCCTGCATAAATTACAGTAGGTGAGACATATTCAATATATTTTAGGTTTTAGTAAATTAGTATATTGTAAAAACAAGGAGGTTTTCATTGACTCTGTAGTAAAATATTCCCCTAAATTATGAGTCCTGATGAATAAGCCTAAAATGCTTTACTTAAAATGTTTAAAGTAGGGCTGTCAAGCAATTAAAAAAAATAACCGTGATTAATTGTGCAATTAAAAAAAATCACAATTATTTGCACGATTAATTGCGCTGTTAAACAATAATAGAATATCATTTATTTAAATATTTTTGGATGTTTTCTACATTTTCAAATATATCGAATTCATTTACAACACAGAATGAAAAGTGTAAAGTGCTCACTTTATATTTATTTTGGATTACAAATATTTGCACTGTAAAAAAGAAAAGAAATAGTATTTTTCAATTCACCTAATATAAGAACTGTAGTGCAATCTCTTTAGCATGAAAGTTGAACTTAAAAATGTACAATTATGTACAAAAAATAACTGCATTCAAAAATAAAACAATGTAAAACTTTGGAGCCTACAAGTCCACTCAGACCTACTTCTTGTTCAGCCAATCACTCAGACAAACAAGTTTGGTTACAATTTGCAGAAGATAATGCTGCCCGCTTCTTGTTTATAATGTCATCTGAAAGTGAGAACAGGTGTTTGCATGGCACTGTTGTAGCCAGCGTGGCAAGATATTTACATGCCAGATGTGCTAAAGGTTCATATGACCCTTCATGCTTCAATCACCATTCCAGAGGACATGTGTCCATGCTGATGACGGGTTCTACTCAATAACCATCCAAAGCAGAGCGGACCGACGCATGTTCATTTTCATCATCTGAGTCAGATGCCACCAGCAGAAGGTTGATTTTCTTTATTGGTGGTTTGGGTTCTGTAGTTTCCTCATTGGAGTGTTGCTCTTTTTAAGACTTCTGAAAGCATTCTCCACACCTCATCCCTCTCAGATTTTGGAAGGCACTTCAGAGTCTTAAACCTTGGGTCGAGTGCTGTAGCTATTTTTAGAAATCTCACATTGGCACCTTGTTTGTGTTTTGTCAAATCTGCTGTGAAAGTGTTCTTAAAATGAACAACATGTGGTGGGTCATCATCTGAGACTGCTTTAACATGAATTATATGGCAGAATTTGGGTAAAACAGAACAGGAGACATACAATTCTCCCCCAAGGAGTTCAGTCACAAATTTAATTAACGCGTTATTTTTTTAATGAGCATCTTCAGCATGGAAGCATGTCCTCTGGAATGGTGGCTGAAGCATGAAGGGGCATATGAATGTTTAGCATATCTGGCACGTAAATACCTTGCAACGCCAGCTACAAAAGTGCCATGAGAATGCCTGTTCTCACTTTCAGGTGACATTGTAAATAAGAAGTAGGCAGCATTATCCCTGTAAATGTAAAGAAACTTGTTTGTCTTAGAGATTGGCTAAACAAGAAATAGGACTGAGTGGACTTGTAGGCTGTAAAATTTTACATTGTTTTGTTTTTGAGTGCGGTTATGTAACAAAAAACATCTACATTTGTAAGTTATACTTGCACGATAAAGAGATTGCACTATAGTACTTGTATGAGGTGAATTAAAAATACTATTTCTTTTGTTTATCATTTTACAGTGCAAATATTTGTAATAAAAAATAATAATATAAAGTGAGCACTGTTCACTTTGTATTCTGTGTTGTAATAGAAATCAATATATTTGAAAATCCAAAAATATTTAATACATTTCAATTGGTATTCTATTTTATAACAGTGCGATTAATCACATTTATTTTTTTAAATCACAATTAATTTGTTTTTAGTTAATCGCGTGACTTAATTGCGATTAATTGACAGCCCTAGTTTAATGTCATTAGCTGTAGTGAGTCAATTCACATCATGAACTTGAATGTACCCATGAGGCCCACACTTTTAAGCAAGCCCCCCAATATAATAATGTTTTGCCACTATAAGTGTGATCAGAGTAATATTTAGGCTATTAAAAATGGATGGATACCATTCAAAACAAGATAATTGCATTATTATGTTTAATATCACATGGAATGGGAACAGTGTGTCTATATTAGTATAATTTGTGGGATAGGTATGCATCAGTGTGAGAGGCAGGAAGATTGTAAGCCCTCTGACGTAGGGACTGTTTTGGTTTTTTTATGTTTATACACTGCCTAGCTCATGCCTGATCCATGATTGAGGCCCCAGTCACTACTGAATTACAGATAATAAATAATAATAACTAAAAAGAGAGGAGCAGAGTGCCTGGAGCAAGTGTTTACAAAATGCAAACATATAATATGACATTATGTTTAAGTATTTTAAACCCACCTAAAAAGATCGTTTAGTGCCAGTGGCCACTAGCTATAAATTCATGTTAAGCTTATGAGTTTGAGCTATTAATGGCATTATGCACACACAGACATTACACACACACAAAGCTAAAGTTGGGTGGTCACAAGTTGTCACATGCTCTTGTTTTAAGAAAAAATTCTCTCCAACCTGTATAATTCAGTTCTGATATTCTACTCTTTCTGCATGCATGTGACTTCTATGGATTTCTCTTACACATGTGTACATGTAAAGAGGGCATAATATCACAGTTGCAACCTGCTGAATAGATCTGAGATGAAAACTTTTCGCTTAATTTATAAATATTGTTCTTATTAATACGGCTGAATTAATTGTCAAACATTCATTGTCTGAGATTACCACAATTCCTCCTATGGTTAGAATTATTATTAGTCTATACAATGCATTTTTCAGAAACCCTCCCTAAC
This sequence comes from Emys orbicularis, assembly GCF_028017835.1. Taxonomy (NCBI): domain Eukaryota; kingdom Metazoa; phylum Chordata; order Testudines; family Emydidae; genus Emys; species Emys orbicularis. Next base: position 24,410,607 of record NC_088683.1, on the reverse strand, counting down.
ATGGGCCTGTACCACTAGGAGACTTTTTCAAGCCAGCTCCCTTTAAACAAACAAAATTGAATTGATTCATGTATTATAAATCCCCCTGGGCTATGCTGTTTTCATGACTAATTTCTTTCAGTAACCACAGCTTCACAGCCTATGACCTTACAACAGCAAGCATGCTGTATGAAAACATGGACTTGTTGTGAGGGTTATGCTTTTGCTCATGTACCGAGCCCCTTGCGGCTTGTTAACTATCCACACAAATACTACTTCAGTTGCCTCTGGGCCAAATGCAGTTAAATTTTGAGGGACCGTGAAAGTAACCTGCCTTCAATGGATGGACACTGCAGTTTAAAAACAAAATAAGGAGTTTAATGACTTTGAAAACAATCTCATCCTAGATTTCAGCCATATGTATAATATAGAAGCAACAGGTAGAATTCTTCAGAGGAAAAAAGTAGGAATTATATTTTAGCAACATCCTCCCCCCCCAAAAAATACCCTTATTCTTCTACAAAAAGGCTTCATATCTCTCTTGCTTTTTATAACATATAATATATGATATTAAAATCGATCGGAGATGAAGAGTAGATGAGAGAGGAGGAGAAGGAGTTGACAGTTCATGTTGGAGTGAGGAGGCGAAAAGAAGTCGTAGGATTCTATAGGATACAGTATAATCATTTATGGTGATATGTCATAATTACATCCAAGTACAATTATAGGAAGTATATTTTTCTGCAGAGAAGAAACTATTAAACCATGATTACAACATTTGTAGACCTGTTTCTGCATACAAAAAGGTATCATCTTTCCTTTAAAGGAACTGTCTCATTACCTCTTGAAAAGCAACAATAATGCATGTTCTGAGTTCCTGATAATTGTAGCTTTGGGGAAATTGTCCTGCATAATAAAAGAAATTGAACTGCCCACTTGCTTTTGAGCCAGCAGTTCCTGATACTATACAAGTAACCAGCTTTGGTCAGAGTGCTGTGAGGAAGCATATAAAACTGGTTTTGTCCTTCTGAGAGCAGGATCTTTTCTGTTTGTATATTTCTTTTGTAAAGAACAAAGGGGATTGGTCTTAGTGCCACTGCATTGGATGGAGTGCATCTAGTACCTTATAAGGATGAGAAGAAACTGGGATTCCCACCAGCCAGTGAAGAGTGCTCATAAACTCTCACAAACTAAATAGGTATTAAGCTGGTCATTATTTGGATACAAGGCCTACATGTTGGAGGAAGTGGTGTATGTGGTAAAGTCAGTTGGTTCTTCCCTCTGAGTCACTCCTGAATCAGTGTCCCACCATGGTGCTGGGGCATGATTTGTTGTGGATAAATCATAAGACTGAAGTCATGCCCTCTTGTATTCATTGGAAATCTCATAGCAATATTCTCAAGTAGATGACATGTTAACCCTGGGTTCTGGCCAAATTTTGGTTTAGGCAATTTGAATCTGTTTGGGCAATTCAGTGTGGGTAATTTTCCATACTACTCACATATCCGCAGACTCATTAGGAGAGATCATTCTTCACTTTCCTTCTAAAATCTGTTTATGTAATGTTGCTAATGTAGTTTCCACCTCCGCTGTCTTAGAAAAATCCTTGCAGTTTCTTGGGACCAATGATTCACCAATAACGAGATCTTTGAGAGAGCCAGCCTACAATCTATGCAAACTACACTTGGACGTTTGCAGCCTTCGAGATCGTCTGACAAAGGCTGTGCTCTATGGCCAACTTAAGAACTCCAATACAGCAATAAGGTCAAGCAAGGCTTCAAGACATTCAGCATTCCCATTGACAACTGGGAAAATTCTGCCCACAATCATTCAGTTTGGAGAAACCATGTTAAGACTGGTGCAGTCACTGCAGAGAGACATCAGAGAGTCCAGGCTGAGGCCTGCAGGCAAGCTAGGAAGAAGAGTATGCTTCAACTTCCATTTGGCAAGTGAACCTGTAGCCACTGTGCAAAGGTCACGCATAGGGCTCTTTTCCCATACCATTGCTAAGCACAACTGACGGATCAACTTTAGAATCACAGAATATCAGGGTTGGAAGGGACCTCAGGAGGTCATCTAGTCCAACCCCCTGCTCAAAGCAGGACCAATCCACAGACAGATTTTTGCCCCAGAACCCTAACTGGCCCCCTCAAGGATTGAACTCACAACCCTGGGTTTAGCAGGCCAATGCTCAAACCACTGAGCTATCCCTCTCCCAAACCCTCTACCCCCATCTCGCCTCAGTGGCTACTGCCAGTCACCATCTAGCTCCCGCTCACTGGGGCAGACTGCAGTCTATAAACCACTCATCATTGGCAAGGGGGGTTGGACCTGCTGCCTCTGCCTATCTATGGGCTGCCTCTCTGCAGCCCCAGTACCCTTTGTGGGCCCTTAACTCAGCCTGGAGCTTTGCTAGGCTGGAGCTCCCCAGCTCCCTCTGCCCTTCCCCAGCACTGCTCCATCTCAGGTACCCTTCTCAGCTCCCAGGCAGCCAGGTCCTTCTCTCTCCAAAAAGCTAGAGACCGAGTGTCTCTTCTTGAGCTCCTGGCTCACAACCCTTTTATAGGGCCAGCTGTGGCCTGATTGTCCCCAATCCGCCTTTCCCCAGCCACAGCCCTCTCCAGGGCTGCTTTTAAACCCTCTGGGCAGGAGCGGGGTAACCACCCCGCTACAGGACATACAATTCTCCCCCAAAGAGTTTAATTACAAATTTAATTAATGCACAGTTTTTTTTAACAAGCATCATCAGCATGGAAGCATGTCCTCTGGAATGGTGGCTGAAGCACGAAGGGGCATATGGATGTTTAGCATATCTGGCACGTAAATACCTTGCAATGCCGGATACATAAGTGCCATGCAAATGCCTGTTCTCACTTTCTGGTGACATTGTAAATAAGATGAAGGCAGCGTTATCTCCTGTAAATGTAAACAAACCTGTTTGTCTTAGCAAATTTGCGAACAGGGGCTGCTAACAGGGAGTTTCGCAAGGGAGTTTGGAAGGGGAGTGGGAAGGGAGCGAGGGTCCCTTGCCAGTTCTATCTGTTTTCCCTTTATTCCCCTTAAAACCTAAAACGTCTTGCTTAAACAACCCTTTCAGCGGACAGGGGGCTGCAGACGGGAGTTTGACAGAGGGAGGCTTACGATGGTTAGGAAGACCCGCAACACCTGTGCCAGCACTGCTTCTGTCTCCTCCACTTGCGCCTGTAGCCAGACAGAGTGCCTGAGCATGGATGCTTCTACCCAGATCCTGGTGTGGTTTTGCAGAGACTGTAACTCGCAATTTCCACTTACTGATATCCAGGCTGGGGGGACCATCCAATGTGAAAGGTGCCTGCTGGTGGAATCTCTCAGGCAGCAGGTGGGAGAGCTACAGGAGGAGGTGGCTAGGTTGAGGAGCATCCGAATCCACGAGCAATTCATGGACAGTGTCCATGTGGAGACAGCTGAGGTAGCTGTCCCAGTACACAGGACTGCTGATACACCACTGGTGGAGGAGGAGATGGCTCAGGGTGGACACTGGCAGCTGGTTACTTCTGGCAGCAGGCAGTGCTCCACCCCTGCTCCGAACCCTCCCGCCATGGTAATAGGTAACCGTTATGCTCTTCTTGATACAGGAAAGAAGGCATCACCCCCTACAGTAAAGGAGGAGAAGCCTCGTACCCCTAAGGCTGGGAGGTCTGCTGCCACCACTGCGAATAGGAAACGTAGGGTAGTGGTGGTCGGAGACTCTCTGCTGAGGGGGATGGAGGCGCCCATCTGTCGCCCTGACATTTCATCTCGGGGGGTATGCTGCCTGCTGGGAGCACGTATCCGAGACGTTACGGAGGCATTGTTGAGGATTATCCAGCCCTCTGACTACTACCCCATGCTACTCATCCATGTGGGCACAAATGATACTGCGTGGTGTGACACTGAGCGGATCAAGAGTGACTACAGGGCTCTGGGAGTACGGGTGAAGGAGTTTGGAGCGGAGGTGGTATTCTCTTCGATTCTTCCTGTCAAAGGTAGGGGCCCGGGCAGAGACAGATGCATCATGGAGGTGAATGCCTGGCTGCGAAGAAGGTGTCGCCAGGAGGGCTTTGGCTTCCTAGACCACGGGATGCTATTTGAGGAAGGACTGCTAGGCAGAGATGGCGTTCACCTTTCGAGGAGGGGAAAGACCCTATTTGGACACAGACTGGCTAACCTAGTGAGGAGGGCTTTAAACTAGGTTCGACGGGGACAGGTGAGCAAAGCCCGCAGGTAAGTGGGGAACATGGAGACCTGGGAGATGGGTCGGAAACGAGAGGGAGTGTCGGCTATATTGGCAGAGAGAAAGGAGGGTCAGGACAAAACTGGGAGGAAAGATCAAACCAGTATCTTAGATGCCTATATACAAATGCGAGAAGTATGGGTAATAAGCAGGAAGAACTGGAAGTGCTAATAAATAAATACAACTATGACATTGTTGGCATCACTGAAACTTGGTGGGATAATACACATGATTGGAATGTTGGTGTGGATGGATACAGCTTGCTCAGGAAGGATAGACAGGGGAAAAAGGGAGGAGGTGTTGCCTTATATATTAAAAATGTACACACTTGGACTGAGGTAGAGATGGACATAGGAGATGGAAGTGTTGAGAGTCTCTGGGATAGGCTAAAAGGGGTAAAAAACAAGGGTGATGTCATGCTAGGAGTCTACTACAGGCCACCTAACCAGGTGGAAGAGGTGGATGAGGCTTTTTTTAAACAACTAACAAAATCATCCAAAGCCCAAGATTTGGTGGTGATGGGGGACTTCAACTATCTGGATATATGTTGGGAAAATAACACAGCGGGGCACAGACTATCCAACAAATTCTTGGACTGCATTGCAGACAACTTTTTTTTTCAGAAGGTTGAAAAAGCTACTAGGGGGGAAGCTGTTCTAGACTTGATTTTAACAAATAGGGAGGAACTCGTTGAGAATTTGAAAGTAGAAGGCAGCTTGGGTGAAAGTGATCATGAAATCATAGAGTCTGCAATTCTAAGGAAGGGTAGAAGGGAGAACAGCAAAATAGAGACAATGGATTTCAGGAAGGCAAATTTTGGTAAGCTCAGAGTGCTGATAGGTAAGGTCCCATGGGAATCAAGACTGAGGGGAAAAACAACTGAGGAGAGTTGGCAGTTTTTCAAAGGGACACTCTTAAGGGCCCAAAAGCAAGCTATTCCGCTGGTTAGGAAAGATAGAAAATGTGGCAAAAGACCACCTTGGCTTAACCACGAGATCTTGCATGATCTAAAAAATAAAAAGGAGTCATATAAAAAATGGAAACTAGGACAGATTACAAAGGATGAATATAGGCAAACAACACAGGAATGCAGGGGCAAGATTAGAAAGGCAAAGGCACAAAATGAGCTCAAACTAGCTACGGGAATAAAGGGAAACAAGAAGACTTTTTATCAATACATTAGAAGCAAGAGGAAGACCAAAGACAGGGTAGGCCCACTGCTTAGTGAAGAGGGAGAAACAGTAACAGGAAACTTGGAAATGGCAGAGATGCTTAATGACTTCTTTGTTTCGGTCTTCACCGAGAAGTCTGAAGGAATGCCTAACATAGTGAATGCTAATGGGAAGGGGGTAGGTTTAGCAGATAAAATAAAAAAAGAACAAGTTAAAAATCACTTAGAAAAGTTAGATGCCTGCAAGTCACCAGGGCCTGATGAAATGCATCCTAGAATACTCAAGGAGCTAATAGAGGAGGTATCTGAGCCTCTAGCTATTATCTTTGGAAAATCATGGGAGACGGGAGAGATTCCAGAAGACTGGAAAAGGGCAAATATAGTGCCCATCTATAAAAAGGGAAATAAAAACAACCCAGGAAACTACAGACCAGTTAGTTTAACTTCTGTGCCAAGGAAGATAATGGAGCAAGTAATTAAGGAAATCATCTGCAAACACTTGGAAGGTGGTAAGGTGATAGGGAACAGCCAGCATGGATTTGTAAAGAATAAATCATGTCAAACCAATCTGATAGCTTTCTTCGATAGGATAACGAGTCTTGTGGATAAGGGAGAAGCTGTGGATGTGGTATACCTAGACTTTAGTAAGGCATTTGATACGGTCTCGCATGATATTCTTATCGATAAACTAGGCAAATACAATTTAGATGGGGCTACTATAAGGTGGGTGTATAACTGGCTGGATAACCGTACTCAGAGAGTTGTTATTAATGGTTCCCAATCCTGCTGGAAAGGCATAACGAGTGGGGTTCCGCAGGGGTCTGTTTTGGGACCGGCTCTGTTCAATATCTTCATTAACGACTTAGATATTGGCATAGAAAGTATGCTTATTAAGTTTGCGGATGATACCAAACTGGGAGGGATTGCAACTGCTTTGGAGGACAGGGTCATAATTCAAAATGATCTGGACAAATTGGAGAAATGGTCTGAGTTAAACAGGATGAAGTTTAACAAAGACAAATGCAAAGTGCTCCACTTAGGAAGAAAAAATCAGTTTCACACATACAGAATGGGAAGAGACTGTCTAGGAAGGAGTACGGCAGAAAGGGATCTAGGGGTTATAGTGGACCACAAGCTAAATATGAGTCAACAGTGTGATGCTGTTGCAAAAAAAGCAAACATGATTCTGGGATGTATTAACAGGTGTGTTGTGAGCAAGACACGAGAAGTCATTCTTCCGCTCTACTCTGCTCTGGTTAGGCCTCAGCTGGAGTATTGTGTCCAGTTCTGGGCACCGCATTTCAAGAAAGATGTGGAGAAATTGGAAAGGGTCCAGAGAAGAGCAACAAGAATGATTAAAGGTCTTGAGAACATGACCTATGAAGGAAGGCTGAAAGAATTGGGTTTGTTTAGTTTGGAAAAGAGAAGACTGAGAGGGGACATGATAGCAGTTTTCAGGTATTTAAAAGGGTGTCATAAGGAGGAGGGAGAAAACTTGTTCACCTTAGCCTCTAAGGATAGAACAAGAAGCAATGGGCTTAAACTGCAGCAAGGGAGGTCTAGGTTGGACATTAGGAAAAAGTTCCTAACTGTCAAGGTGGTTAAACACTGGAATAAATTGCCTAGGGAGGTTGTGGAATCTCCATCTCTGGAGATATTTAAGAGTTGGTTAGATAAATGTCTATCAGGGATGGTCTAGACAGTATTTGGTCCTGCCATGTGGGCAGGGGACTGGACTCGATGACCTCTCAAGGTCCCTTCCAGTCCTAGAATCTATGAATCTATGAATCTATGAATTGGCTGAACAAGAAGTAGGACTGAGTGGACTTGTAAACTCTGAAGTTTTACATAGTTTTGTTTTTGAGTGCAGTTATGTAACAAAAAAATCTACATTTGTAAATTGCACTTTCATGACAAAGAGATTGCACTACAGTACTTGTATGAGGTGAATTGAAAAATATTTTATTTTGCTTATCATTTTTACAGTACAAATATTTGTAATAAAAATAATATATACTTTGATTTCATTTACAACACAGAATACAATATATATGAATATGTAGAAAAACATCCAAAATATTTAATACATTTCAATTGGTATTCTATTGTTTAACAGTGTGATTAAAACTGTGATTAATCAACAGCCCTAATTTAGACCTAATATACAAATGTGACATGTTAATAGGACATCAAAATTCCACTTTTGGAAGTTCTAACTCAGTGTATGAATGGCAAATATGAAATATTGATCGCCTATTTAAGGACCCACATTTGAAAATTAGTCTTCCCATTGACAAAGTGATTTGGGATCCTTCTGGACAGATCTGTACTTTTATGTGTTTAATATATTAATTATTATTATTAAAAATGAGGACAAATATGTTGTAAGGGTGAAAAAAGAGAAAGTAGAAGTTATACTGACAGTATTTTCAATTGCAGCATATTCTTCTATCTGGTCAGTTTCTGACAGGAAGTTAATTTGTTCATGTGGAAAACACTCTTATTTTATTGAGGTTATCAAAGACTATGTTTTATGAAGCTCTCTTCATGCCCTCATTTTTGGAGCCAAATTACAGCTGGGTTTTATAATCTGTATTGTAGAATTTTTTATATACTTCTATGGAAACAAAGTTGTTGTTTTAATCTTTGATCACATAGTGATTTTCTACATCTGGTCCTGCTTGGTAGAACAAATCAAGAGACTGAACTGAGCTGGGTGAACACAGTCATACACAGTGGACTTCTGCAGACAATGTTCAAATTCAGCATATGCTAGTTAGAAAGTATGTAACTATCAATGCTATCTCCTGCAGCGCATTTGCCTGTCTTTATGGTGAAAGTCCTTCTCTGTGGACTCAAATGTAAGACAGGCTTTTTCCTGGCCCCTGTGGGGTAAATTTTACCCTGAGCAATCACCTGCTTTTAAATGTTATAATATTGTTATTTAGTTTGATCACTTTAATCAAAATTACTGGCCTGTGGTCAATAAAGGGAGGCTTTTATTTTAACCATCAATCCCTTATTGATGATTAATCAGATTTTCAATTTCCAAATGTCGCTGCTTATGATTTTGATATATAGCTTGGAATGGTTAAAATAGGATGAAATAATTTCACCAGACCTTAAAACAGTGTGAAAAACTGTTGTATTAATATAACTTGCAATTTGTAGTAATGTCACAATCATGTATTATTGCTTGTACCTGTTTAGAAGTTGTGGTGGTGTTATATTGGCAGGATATGGAAGATAAAGGTTATTTCCCTAGACCATGTTTACCCACCTAAGCTTGCAACATATACTTTTGAAATTAATAATTTTTTTTGTAATCATTTACAAGCTCCACCCCTTATATTTATAGAATTGGAACCTTTATCCCAAATGAGATTGCTTCATGAAAGATTGTGGGGACAGTTGAAACTGCGATACAAATGACTGATGACCTTTTGATGACCCTGAATGGAAAAGGTCACATTTCAGATCTGGAACTATTTCTCCACACACTGTCCTTTAATGAATGGGTGAAGCAAATATCAAGATACTCGCTCACCGGCTACATGTTTAATTGCATCAGTCAGATAGTGACTGACCTGTTGCAAGTATATATATTATATTAAGAAACCATAGTGAGTTTGAAACTATGGATATGTACGTCACCTTTTCATTATGAAGTGCTCTGTTAAATTTCACTATATGGATGCACTCTTTAAAAAAGTTCTGGCTTGATAGAGTGATTAATTTGGTGAATTATTACTATTTAGTGAATAATTTTAGCTGAAATTTGATAACTCTGGCTTTAAAGTAATATACTTTGCTTCATTTCTTAACTGCAATAAGCACATTTACAATGGTAGAGGAAAGGAATTCTGAAAAAAAGGGGGATTATAAAATGCTGAAAAGATTGATCTTGACTCTTCATTGATAGACAAAAGGGCTGATATAGTCTATTGAAATAATCCCAAGGATCATAGATCTGTGAGTCAAGAGACTTGGATTCTCTTCACTACAGTGCCTTGTAGTGTGATGTTGAGCAAGCCACTTTGGCCCAGCAAAGCATTTATGCATGTGTTTAAGCAGAAGGGTAGTAGTGAGAAGAGCTACTAGAATGCTCAAGGAAATGGAGGGCCTCATCTTGTGAGAGGACTCTAATAGAGCTTGGCTTGTTTAGCCTAGCAAAATGAAGGCTGAGAGGAGATGTAGTTGCTTTCTATAAATACATTAGAAGGTAAGCAACCGGTAGAGGAAGATCTATTTAAGTTAAAGAATAGTTTTGGCACAAGAACTAATGGGAACCAAAGGATTCCACCCTCCACACAGATACATGCAATGTATCACAAGTTTTTTTTTTTCTTCCCCTGAAGAATCAAGGATGTCCACACCTGGAGATGAGGCACTGGAAGGGGTGGACCGGTGCGCTGAGGCGGTACAGAGAATTAACTCTCTCAGGTACTTGGTTTGCTGGTCCTTGCTCAGATGTGCAGAATCTAACTGATCACCATATGAGGGGTTGGAAGGAAATTTCCCCCCAAGTCAGATTGGCAGTGACTTTGGGTTTTGTTTTGTTTTTTTCACCTTTCTCCTGCTGCATCGGGCACAAGTCACTTGCCAGTATCATCTGAGTATATCTCATTTAATCAGTTGGAGAGGTTTGGGGTATTGGTGCACCTCGCTCCCTTCTATTCTCTGCCTGTGTGGCACATAATATTTTGGTCTCCTGAGGGCTGTTATACTCTGGTCTAATTTCAATTGTTGGGTTTAATGTGTGGTTCTAGGAGGTGATTGGGGCCTGTGATATACGGGAGGTCAGACTAAATGATCTGGTGGTCCCTTCTGGCTTTAATCTCTGTGACTCTCTGACTCCCTATTCAGCAAAGCACTTAACTTCAATAGGACTTAAGCACATGCTTAAAGTTAAGCACATGCTAACTGCTATGATGAATAGGGTTGGACTGCTGAATGCAGACCCTAATTTCCCTGTCTCATTTACATCTTTGTAAATCTTTGTTTTTAAAAAGGTGGATAATAATTCTTACCTTTGTAAAGCACTATTGACTTAATCCTGAAAGGCTCTGTGCACCCTAAACACCCACACACACACTGAATTCAAAGCGAGTTGAGAGTGCTCAGCAACCTGCAGCGTCAAGGGCATAAACAGGTGCTGGGCCATTACAAAGTACGACCATTATGAAACGTGTGTATGGCTTCAGTGAGCTCAGACCTTTGTTATGTCACTTAAACTACACTTGTTATGGCCATTTTATGAAAAATGTTGTGTTCATACTTTTTTATTCTAAAATGGCCATTTATTGAGATGGTATTTTTAAACTAAATTGGATGAGCACATCTTAAAAATATGATGGGATAAATATTCAGCATGGAAATGTAGGCATATAATTTTGAGCATGGTGAATGGAAAATGAGGTTCACAGTTTTGGTTATAATCAATATAGGAGATGGAGTCAAGTCACAGAATGCAGATCCAGACTTTGAAACTTTGACTTCAATGGGTGCTGGATCAGACACTAGACAGTCCAGTCCAGTTAGATCAGGGCCTGGACTAAAGACTTATGGGTCCTTCGGTCAGCTGCGTCCCTGACTAACTGCTTCATACAATTTCTCTATTTACCTGTCTGTAAAATGAGTATAATGGTAGTTGCATACCTCACATGAGGCTTGTGAAGCTTATTGCATTTGTAAGATGTTTTCAGATGCTTGGGTAAAAGGTACCATATGAAACTGAAGGAACAGTGTTATTGTTATTGTCTGAGATGGTAAAAATACTGAACATGGAGGATGGATAGATTATCAGAAAGTCATTTGTAGCATTATAATAACTGTACTATTTCATGAGAAAGAGGTTTGCCTTTTATCACAATTTTTTTCTTATATGGACAAATCAGGATTTTTAAAATAATTTTATGCCCGTTCACATCACTTATCATAATGGAATATACATCAGCTATCAATAAAATAACGTTTTTCTTGCCTAAGATTGCAGTCATACCTGCAGTGCTGTGAGCCTTTGAGTTCCTAAAGACCACAGTAAGCCATATCAGACCTATTGACTGTTGAATGGACATCCCCAACAACACCTAGATACTGCAGAAGGTGATGCTGGTGGTTTCATAGGTGACCAATGTCTCTCTGAACCAAGTGCCCAGTACGGTGCTAGGAGATATTGTGGTATTGTAACTGCTGACCTGGGGATATGGACCCTCTTCAACGCAACAGGAATCCAAAAATTAAAAAAGAAAAGCCATGAGGCTGGCCTCCAAGAATGTTCTCTTTAGCATCCTCTAAAGGACAAGAAATTTGGTGGAAGGGCTTTGGAATTTGCAGGTTCTCAATCTTATAGTTTCCGGGGTCCTGGAAAGAAGGAAACTCCCAGGTCCGTGAAGGCAGAAGTCATATGCATAGATGGCTGTTGCTTTGTATGGTTTCACTGGCCCCATTCATCCGTGGCAGCATGGGTCTCCATGTGGTTATAGAGTAGTATCTACAGAAGAGGCCAAACAAAAAAAATAAAAACAGCTGGGATCTGTATTAATTGTTGACCAAATTTCCCCAAAGAAATCTGATTTGTCTGAAAAGTCAGTGTCAGAGAGAGTAGTTGGTCCCCATCTCTGCCCCTAAAACTATGTGGAGCCCCTTCTGCACTGGGTCCACATGGAAGTCTTCTGTGAGAGCCCAGAAAGGGGAGTACTGTGGTGTACTGACAAGGCGGTGCATACACTCTGCTGCTGGGTCGGGGAAAGCATCATTGGAAGAGAATCGTCTCTCTAAGGCTAGGTCTACACTGGGGGGGATTGAGTTAAGATATGCAAATTCAGCTGCGCGAATAGCGTAGCTGAATTCGCCGTATCCTATTTGACTTACCCCCCTGTGAGGACGGCAGCAAATCGACCGCCGCGGCTCCCCCGTCGACGACGCTTACTCCTCCTGACGAGGTGGGAGTACGCGCGTCGATTAGGGGATCGATTTATCCGTCTAGATGAGACGCGATAAATCGATCCCCAAGAGATCGATTTCTACCTGCCGATCCGGGCAGGTAGTGCAGACTAGGCCTAAGTATAAATGGAAGGGATGAGCCAACCCCTGCTCACTGAAGATCCCACAGCACTTTTTGTAAAAGGAGGGATGCCAGACCCTATATTCTAGCTAAATTCCACATTTTTATTTCCTTTCTTCATTGATGATCTGGAAGAGGAAGTTAACACACTAATTAAATCGGCAGATGACTTGAAATTGTAAGGAGTTACAAATGCCTGTCAATACAGAGGGAGAAAAATCATCATACAGAGGGAGATTCAGCTTGGAAAAAAATGCAAATACATTTGTGGGGTGATACGTGCATTTTGCAATAATCAGTGGGAGGGGGAATTTGAAAAGTGGTAATATAGAGAGACATAATTGTGGCAGTGGTCAGCAAATTAGACAGAACATACAGTGTGATATAGCTGCCAACGAGGCCAATGTGATTTTGTATTACCAGGAACATGACGCTCCCTGAGATAATAACCCTTCTCTATACAGCTCTGGGATGACTGCAGCTGGAAAAATGATGGAAAGATATGAACAAAGTGAAGGGAGAAAAGTATGTGTAACTTGGCTAAATGGCAGCTAGATGTTGTATACAATAACTGCCTACAAACATTCACAGAAACACACAGAGAGAAGTGTTCAGTGTGATACACAGGCTTATAACTTAGATGAAAGCAATGAAACCAGAAACAGGAAAACCTTAGCTGAAAGTCTGATAAAACTTCCCGACAGTGATGTGTATTAAGGTTTGGAAAAGTGTCCCTAGACAAGTGGTAGAAACCCAAATGTCTGGGTCATTTATCACTTGCCAGGACAAAATACTAGGAAAAACTGCCATTGAAAATAATACTGGATTGGTAGGGAGGTGGACTGGGTGATTCAATCAGTCTTTTTTGTGTGCGTCTCTCTCTATGTTTTTAAGGTTTAAGTCACCCTGGTATATAGTTAGGGTTTCCATTTCTGCAGTTTCTAAAGAGCTTGTAACTTCTAATACTCATACCTTTCCAAGATGAGCCTAAATTATGTCTGTGAATGTAACTCCTAGAATTAAATGAGACACATTTTTCTACTAAGAAATGTTGCCATTCATAATTTACAAAATGGTTGGTCTCTTGTACAACTTTATCTCTTGTGGGGTTTAAGCAACATTATTTCCTTAATACATCCTGTGTTGTTCTCACCCAGAGATACATGTCCCCCCGGGGTGTACTCAGAGGTCTTCCAGGGGATACATCACCTCATTTTGATATTTGCCTAGTTTTACAACAAGCTACATTAAAAGCACTAGCGAAGTCAGTACAAACTAAAATTTCATACAATGACTTGTTTATACTGCTCTATATATTATACACAGAAATGTAAGTACAATATTTATATTGCAATAGATTTATAATTATATGGTAAAAATGATAAAGTAAGCAATTTTTCAGTAATAGTGTGCTGTGACACTTTTGTATTTTTATGTCTGATTTTGTAAGCAAGTCGTTTTTAAGTGAGGTGAAACTAGGATTGCCAGGTTTTTTACCAGAACGTCCGGTCGAAAAGGGACCATGGCGGCTCCGGTCAGCACCACTGAACGGGCCATTAAAAGTCTGGTCGACGGTGCAGTGGGGCTAAGGCAGGCTCCCTGCTTGCCCTGGCTCTGTGCAACTTCCCAGGAGTGGCCAACATGTCCAGCCCCTAGGCACAGGGGTGATGAGGGAAGCCCCGCATGCTGCCCCCACCCGCAGCGCCAGCTCCATAGCTCCCATTGGCCGGGAACCATGGCCAATCGGAGCTGCGGGGTGGCACCTGCAGGCACGGGCAGCGCGCATTGCACAAAGCCTGGTCCCTCCACCTAGGGGTCGGACATGCTGGCCAGTTCTGGGAGCAGGGCAGAGCCAGGGCAGGCAGGGAGCCTGCCTTAGCCCCGCTGCGCCGCTAACCAGGAGCCGCCTGAGGTAAGTGCCACCCAGCTGGAGCCCTCACCCCCACCTGCAACCCAACCCCCGGCCCCAGCCCTGTAGCCCCCTCCTGCACCCTAATTCCCTCCCAGATCCCACACCCCGAACCCCCAGGTTTGCACCCCTTCCTGCACCCAAACTCCTTCCCAGAGCCTGCACCCCCTCCTGCACCCCAACCCCCTATCCCAGCCCTGATCCCCCTCCCAGAGCCTGCATCCTGCACCCCTCCCGCACCCCAACCCCCTACTCCAGCCCTGAGCTCCCTCCCACACCCAAACTCCCTCCTGGAGCCCGCACCCCACACTCCCTCTCGCAGTCCAATGCCCTGCCCCAGTCCTGAGCCTACCCCTGCAGTCCAAACCCCTTTCCCCCAGCCTGGATCCCCTTCCTCCACCCCAAACTCCTCATCCCCAGCCCCACCCGTAAGCCCGTACCCCCAGCCAGAGCCCTTACCACCTCCTGCACCCCTGCCCCAGCCCAAAGGCCTCTCCAGCACCCTGAACCCCTCATTTCTGGCTCCATCCCAGAACCTGCACCCCAGCTGGAACCCTTACCCCCTCCCACATCCCAACCCCCTGCCCCAGCCCAGTGAAAGTGAGCGAGGGTGGGGGGAGAGTGAGCAACGGAGGGAGGGGGGCTGGAGTGAGTGGGGCCGGGGCAGGGCCTCAGAGAAGGGGCTGGGCAGGGGGCATGGCAAGGGCATGGCAAACCTAGATGAAACCTGGAGGTACACAAGACAAATCAGACTCCTGAAAGGGATACAGTAGTCTGGAAAGGTTGAGATCCACTGTTTTAGACAAAGACAAATGCTTTTCAAAGCTGCTAATTTCACATGCCTATTGTTCAGTAAGACAACACTATCAGAGACATAATTAAAAGGTTTTCCTTTTAAGATATAGCTGTCTTATTGGAAGGGGCAAAGTACCTCTGCCCCCTACTAGAAAGTACTTCTGCCTTCTGCTGGACAGGCATCACAGCTCAGATTTAAAATACTCATGATCAGGGCATAGAGTAGCACTCTACCACTATTTTTTCCCCTTAAATTCAAAAACTGGGGGGGGAAATGTTTCAAGTTTTGGTATTTTTAATGAAAACAAGAAAATGTTGTCATAAATGCATTTTTTCCACAAACATATCTGTTAATTGATAAGCAATTTTCCATTGAAAAAAGTTTTCACAGAAAACTGTCAACCATCTCTACCATAGACTAAAATAATAATTTAAAAAATCATAAAATATACTTAAATACCAATGACAAAAATGTAATCTCCTTGTGGCTATTCTTCAAGGAGAACAAGAGGCTAGATTCAAAATACAAATTAATCATTGTCAATTATTTATTCAGCTCTATCAGCTGGTTTTATGTCTTATCTGGAAGGGTGCACATCCAGCCATGCATTGTCTTTTTGGGGCCCAATTTTGGGGCATTGAGTCAATAATGATTAACACAGGATAATGCCTATCAGCACCACTTCCTGCAGCACTCTGGGTTTTCCTTGGAGTTCTTTCATTCAAGTATTGACCTGGCATAATATCAGAGATTTTGCAAGATAGCAGCCCAGGTGATAACAAAGTTCATGTATTACTAAGCCAAGAAGTCATGAAATAAAATCAGGTATCTGGAATTCCTAAATATGATCATCTGCATTATGTAAAATGTACTTATGTGAGAATGTCATACTGTATTTCAGACTAAAGTGAGCAGGTAATTATGGTATTATTATAGACAGCTCAATGAAAACCTCTGTTCAATGTGCAGCTATGGTCAAAAAAGCAAATGAGATATTAGGATGCATAAAGAATTATTTTGTTAATATAGAGACTAATCTACTGCCTTTATATAAACAACAGTGAGGCCTTATTTGGAATAGTATGTGTAATACTGGTTACCCCATAACAAAAAGGATACTGCTGAATTAACAGGGGTTCAGAGAAGGGCAAGGAGTATGGTTAAGGGCCTGGAAAACTTCTCATATGAAAAGAGATTGAAAAGAGTGGGATTTTTAATTTTTTTTTAGAAAGGAGACAAATAAGGGAGGCTATGAGAAAAATATATCAATGAATGGTATACAGAAGATAGATTGGGAATGTCTCATCCTTGTCTCATCACACAAGAACAAAGGAGCATTCAGTGAAACTAAAAACTGGTAATTCAAAATTGATAAATGTGTAATAAAACTGCAAATCACATCATGTGTAATTAAATTGTAGAACTCATTGAGGCCAAGAACATAATAAAATTTTAAAAAGAATTGGATATGTTTATGAATATCAAGACTATCTAGAGCAGTTTTAGTTAATTATAACAAATTTTAGAAGGGAGTTCAGTGCCCAAATCAATTTCTAACGATTAGAGATAGGGACCAGACTTAGTTTGAGAGACATATTATCTCTCATCTACTTCCTGTAGGGTTCTTACACCTTCTCTATAGCATCTAGTACTGGGCACTGTCAGAGCCAGGATACTGGACTAGATGAACTTGGGGGTCTAATCCAACCGAGTAATTCCTATGTTCCTTTAATGCCCAAATTATACAAAGGCAAACAAACAAAAAGGGTCTGATTCTTCTCACATCTCACTGTCATTACAGATTGTCATTTTTGCACATTTTGCCACCTCTGCTCATATTTCAGTTTCAATAATTACATTCTACTTCTCTAAAATTCCTCCTGCAGTTTCAGCTGGACACAGTATTTTCCTGCACTTATTGTACCTAACAGTTATGCAATGTTCCTGTGTGCTTGTAGGGTATGTCTACACAGCCAAAGCGTCTTAACGAGACACGACATATCGATCGCTACCCGCCAATACGGCGGGTAGTCTGGACGTACCCAAGCACTAACCAGGGTCTGTGCCAGGCATTTCCTATGTGTGTTGAAGCCCATGTTGTGTTGTCTTCACTGCTATTGTTACCTGTGCTAGCTGGATTTAAGATACCTTGGGTAGGCTAGTTCATGCACAGCTTTGACATTCCCTCATGAGATAATGCTTTTAACTCCCAAGACTACTCCATTCCAGCAGTGGCTAACTGACAAATGTATAGGGCTAAGATGTTGCAGTCTTTACTCAGGGAAAACTCCTTTTGAGGACTGAAGGATTTGGTCTAGTCTGTAGAACACTTTGGTATTCTTTGGAGTGAAAGTTACCATCGAATCGTGACTTGCTATATTTATTCATTGATTGATTGATTGTTTTCAAGACTCGTAAGTAGAGGAGAAAAATATTAACAACAAAACTGGGGCCACGATGTTTCTCCAACTTTTTTTTCTAAGCGGCACTAAAATATGTAACATCTTCCTTTGTTGATAAAACGACACTGATAATGTAATGCATTTGGGGCCAGATTATTGAACCCTCATTTACAGTGATGAACACCAGCTCACACTAGGAGCGCCACTGAAGCCAATGTCATGAGTAAACGCTTACTAATGTACATCAGGGCTCCAACATGTAGTCCTGCAGCCATTTTCAGATAATTGTGATAACAGAATCATGAAATTAAAAAATATGACACTACGTTGTACATTTTAATGTTTAAATACTTTTTAGGGACGTGTTTATTACATCAGCGTTGCTATTCTTTCTTATTGCTGTGGTCATTGTTAGGAAACAGCTTTCATGTACTGTTAACCAAATTAGGAAATATAATCTCACAAAAGATTCAAGGTTTTTTTTCTCCTTCAAAGGAAGAAAGAAGGCTGCTAAACTGTCTTTTAGAATGTTATATGCATCTGGAGTTTGGTATTATGGAACCAGCAGGGATTTTTATCAGTGTTCTTCAGAATGGGCAACACCTGCAGCCTATTGGGGATAATGCACTTCATCTCCTTTGGGAAATACACAGTAGACTATTTCCATCCACTAAAATGTAATTATGGCCCTTTATATCAAAGAAGAGGTTGATTTGAGAAGTTTTTTACATTTGTCAAGTGTATTTTGAAAATGAAACCAGCCAACGAAGGGCCTGATCCAACATCAGCTGAAGTCAATGGATGGGCTCCCATTGATTTCAGTGGGCTTTGGATCAGGCCTTAAATGTTACATGCAGATGTGCATCTTTTCATGATGCACGTCAATACTGCAGTGGAAGGGCTATGTGTTAATAATATACTTTAAATTACAGTATGTGATTGAATATTAAAGAATGTTTTGAAATGTTGAGCTCCTTTCAAGTGTTGCAACATCAGCAAAAACTTTAAGCATCTCACCTTATTGTTTTTTTCTCTCCTTTGCGCTTCATTTTTGCTGTGTAGCCTATTTTCTTTTTATGTTCAAATACTTTTCTAGTTGCAAAAAGATAAACACAGCAAAATACCATACTCAGAAAGAAAAGGATAGGCGTATATATTGAAGTTTTTGAGTCTCTGGCTAGTAATAAAGGAGATGGGTAAAGGATATCAGGACAATGAACCTATTAAAAAAAGACAATAAATATGCCTATGGATGGTTTAAATATGCGGAGATGGTTAATAGTGCCTGATAGCAACAACCCTGTCTGAATGCAATTCCAAATTGCCTTACTGATTTACAAAACTCTCCCTGGATTCATTAAAGCCGCTGTTGTCTCTGCAATGAAATGGGAGCAAATAATGTCTCGTTCTCTATATCCAGGATACATTAAACTCATTAGGAGAACTAATTTTCTACAGTAATAATTAGTACCCACTTATCTAGCCCCTTACATTTCAAGGTGCTAAACAATTAATCCTCCTGACATTTCTGCAAGGTAGGTAAATAAGTATAAATTTCCCCATTTTATACCTGTGAAAAATGAAGCTCAGAGAAGTGAAGTAAACTTTCCCAGTGTCTCGCAGTGAGTCAGTGTCAGAACTGGGATCAGACTTCAGGAAGTTATGGCTTCCAACCTTTTCATTAGTTCACTAAATCTTGTTGCTACTCTGAGGGTACGTCTTCACTACCCGCCGTATTGGCAGGTAGCGATTGATTTATCGGGGATCGGTATATCACATCTCGTTAAGACGCGATATATCGATCCCCGAACGCGCTCCCTGTCGACTCTGGATCTCCACCGGAGCGAGCGGCGGTAGCGAAGTCAACGGGGGAGCCACGGACGTCGATCCTGCACCGTGTGGACCCCAGGTAAGTCACTCTAGGATACTTCGACTTCAGCTACGCTATTCACGTAGCTGAAGTTGCGTATCTTAGATCGATTCCCCCCCCCCCCAGTGTAGACCAGCCCTGAGTCAAGGTATCTGGTGTTTGTGTTGCCATTCACATTGTAGAAGAACGGCTCTCCATCTCATCAGAAATGTTCTCCTGCACAGGTTATTTTCTCTTCTGCTATGTTGTGAAGCTTGCAGCACACAATTAGAAGCTTTCATACGTCGGAGGCGAGAAGTCCTTCCACTTTCTGCCTAGGCATGGAAGCACAATCCCATCTATCCAAGAGTTCACTTAAATGACAAGTTGAGTGTCAAGGTGTGTTTTTCAGGTTAGTACAATGTATAGAAAGGGTCAGAAGCTAGCGGTTATGTGCTTCGGCTTCCTTCTCAGAAGCCTGGCCAGCTGTCTCCTATGCATAATGTATGCATTGAGACAGATGGTTAGGGTATTTGGCAAACATATGTGTGATGACCTGTATGCTGTTACAGGTCACCTACATACTCCTGCTGTGGAACTGCTTATAATTCCTGCACGTGGGTTTGTCCCCATGAGTAGGGGTCATAGTATATAACACATTGGGAAATCAACTGATAGGAAAGAATTCAGCTTTGCCGCAACTCATTCTTTAGCAATGTGTTGGGGAAATGGATATAGCTAACATAAGGACTGATCAAACAAAGGAACCAGGTGCCAGGTGACATGAGTTGGATATATAGCCTTGGCCTCTGAACTGTTCCTGTGGCAAATAAACTTATGACACAAAGTCTCTTTTGATGGAACTCTACAATATAAGTACTCTCCCTTTTTAACACTGAGGTCCAACATAGTTTTAGATTTCTTGTATATAGCTTTTGACCAGTGGATATTTGAGAAGGCATTCTAGTTAGTTAAACTGCTGAAGTTCTAGAAAGAAAAGCTTATTTTCTGCTTTGGGCACATTGAAAGTCATGAACAGATCTTTCAAATGTCATTCCTTTTGATAGACCTGAGTCATTTTAGTCCCGCAGTTACTGTCTCATTAATTAGTTTCTAGTCTCATTGAACTCAGTAGGATTACTCACAGGCATAAAGTTAAGCACATACATAAGTAGTTGCAGAATTTGGGCCTTACATAGAACTCTTCGCTTTTGCTGAGAGCTTTATCCTCTTCTGTGACTTTCTTTTCTTGGTGGCTTAAGTATCCCGTGGTTGAAGAAGACACAAAGGAATTCAGGGAATAACTAAAGGGAGATCTTTACTATGGAAGGGTAAGTGTATTTCAGACTATTTAGCCATATTGTATAAATACATAAAAATGATATATAAAATCCTGAACAAATTATCACATCTTTTAATACAGGGGCTTGAAAGATGAGAATGTTTACTTCCCGCTCTCATCCCCCTCACACACACCAAGAAGTCATACTTCTTGCCATATCTGTGTGTTTTTTTTCTTAGGATATCTATAATCTAAGCAGTGGGAGATTGGAGTGTAATACCATAGCACACTGAGAACATTGTGTTATCTAGCAACAGCCAATATGAGTGTAATAACTTTTTAATGGTTAAACACACATGTGAACAGCAGGTCCACTGGCCCTGAATAATTATTTTTCACAGCAAGATCTAGATCCTGGCCCCTATCTCCAGGCAGGCACTTCATTTACTGACTGGTGTTCAGTTCTTTCTTTCAGTCGATAATGCCAGTTTGAGAAGTATTTGAAAGAAAGGGTGTGTGTGAGGCGGGGGGAGGGGTGTTAGAAAGTTGTATGCAGAACTTTTTCCACACCTGGTATCAACAAGATCCTATGCAATGGCATTTCAGTGTTTGCATCATCCCTAGATTCTTCCCTTAAAACATTTTTTAAAGCTAAGTTTAAAATTTGATCAAAACAACTAACGTGAGAATTCAGAAAACAGGCCACTTACATTCAGTTGAATCTTAGTTGAATATTTTAAAGTCTGTTGTTAAAATGAGGACATATACTTAGTAACATTTTAATTGGTTACAGGCTCAGACTGGATCTCTACATCCCCCCTGGAACTTCAAGAAATTCAGAACTGGATCCAGACTTTGCATCTTTAATTCTAATCCATTATAAAGAACAATGGGGCCATAAACATTCGGGGGGGGGGGGGGGTGGAGGGGTGATTTGAGAATTGGATTTTTCTTTTCTCATCAATTAATTTTGGAATGGAGCCCTCATCGTCTGTTTTAAAGGTTTAATTATAAACCCTATAAATATTCCTTTCTCTTTTTATTAAACTTTTAAAATTTACTTTCTTTTTACGCTTAACTTTACTTCCAAACATATCTGTCAATATCTTACCCCTTAGAAGTATATGCTATCTTGGTTTCCAACTATAAATTAAGAAATCTGTAGTTAATTTTAAGCACCAGAACTCTCTTCTTAGACTATATGATTTCCAATTATATAAGTACACAACCAGTTCCTACTGTGAAAACAACATATTATTTTAATAGAAGTTCAAAGATATTATCACTTTGCCAAGAGGAAAAAAGTAGAGAAAAAGGCAATTATCATAAATAAAAGAATGCAGCGAATTTGCTAGTTAAATGGACTGCGGGAATTAGCTCCAGTTGTGCATTGGTCACAGGAAGGGAATTGCTAAGGATTGATTGTCCCCTCTGACTGCCATTAGTTTTAAACACTGGTCCAATGCATTGACTTCAGCACAATTGCTCCTTATATAGTTCCTGATCCAAAGCTCATTGAAGTCCATGGAAAGACTTCCACTGACTTCAGTTGGCTTTGGGTCAGGCTCTTATACCAGTGGAAATAAGGAGAGAATCAGGTCCAATATTCATGCAAGACAATATTCTCCCTGTTAGACTCTGCTCTAGGCATTTCTACTATGCACTTACCTTCACCTCCCACAGTTCAGGTCCTTAGTTTCAATTGATGCATTTCTGGAGGATATAGAGTTCTTTCGATGATAAATGTTAATTATTACCCCTAAAGTAGGTAGGGACTACAATGCCTCTCTGTGTCTGTCTAATATCTGGAATATTTGCAGTACATTTTGATTAAAAGATAAGGTGGACTTCACTCATGTCTTACGTTATCTAACTGCCCAGCTCATGGTAAGAGAGCTGAGCGTTCTGCTGAAAGCTTTGCTCTTTTAAAATTTTCCCCAGCTATAATGAAATTGCACTGAAGAATTCCAGCAACAGCTGTGAAGATTACTGTTTCATTTTTGATATATAAAGAAGTGTGAAAAGAGCAATACCAAGAAATAGGCAGCAGCGGATGAATATTAACCACATGGCAGGGCTAATCTGTATGCTAGGAATCATGTGTTCTAATAATCAGAATTTAATGTTATGTACCTGCTGATGAGCAGAAACATATTTTTCTTCCATAAAATGAAAAGCTCTCTAGGCTTCCTGAAGCCATTAAAGAAACTGAAGCTAAATTTCCACTGGTGTCTGTGTGATGGATTAGTCATGCAACTGCTAGAAACAAGAAGTGTTGTGTATTTATTCCATTGCACACAACACGGCAAAACATCCCCTTAAGGACTGAGTGCCATATGTTCCCCTTTCACATCAAAATATGCGAAGAAGAACAAAAAAATCAAAAAACCCACATGACTTTTGAAACACGGACAATGGACTGAAATCTTCCCCATTCCACAGCATTGGTGGGTAAGTGATGCAGGAAATGGGGGAAAGGCGTAGAGATCAAGAAAACCTGAGAAATCCTGACCTGATCCCCACTGATTCCTGGCCTTGCAGGCAGATAGATTTTACCTCCAGAATTTCTCTCAGGGGCCCCCTTAACAACAGTAGCATTGCTGACTCTAGCTCTTTATCTTAGCTTAGAAGGTATTTATATGGCCCTCATTACCACAGTATCTGAGCATCAGTCAGTCTTTAATGTATTTATCCTTGCAGCACCCCTATGAGGTAAGGAAGTGCTATTATCCCCGTTTTCCAGATAGAAAACTGAGAAAGAGAGAGAGTGACTTGCTCAAGGACACAGGAATCCTGTGGCAGAACAAGGAACTGAAGCCAGGTTGCCTGAGTCCCAGCAAGCACTGCTAACCATTACACTCTTGCTCAGACGCTAGAGGTTTAGGTCCAATGCCTGCACTCTGGGACCCACTCAGATGGAGCTCACTAAGGGCCTGTTCCAATGCCTATCAAAGTTAGTGTATCAATGCAAAGTCCAAGACCAAGTGTCAGAGGATTAATTTGTGCTAGTTTAAGCAGCACTTACTAATTTAGAAGGGTTTTTAGCATGGAGTTTAGTCTATGGAGCAGTGAAATTCTGCTATGCAGAGCGTCAGTTCCAACCTCTTCTGTTTCACTGCCTTTGCTTCCTTTCTCTACACATTCCATGGGGCACAGAGTTTTTGCAAAGGGAACGGAAGCAGTTACATAGTGGGCAGGAAAGCTCCTATGTAGCCACCTTTTCTGTCTACATAGCTACACCGAAGCTTTCTGTGTAGGTTTTGCTTCCCTTGACATTGCACAGTGGTGAAACGCTGTACCCTAAGTAGACAGGTTGATCTTCTTGTTGATATATTTATAAAACTCCCATGGTCAGCAATAGAATTTACATGGTTGTAGAATATTTAGACCTAACCACCTCAAGGACAGAAATATCCCCTTTTTTATATCAGTTATTTTAACAAATCAAGTGCCTGAACTGAATTATCTACAAATTAAGGCACAGATTGCAATGCCGAGAATGCAGTAATTCCTGGGTTTCTGTCTAAATTCTAAGATTTTTAAAAATTCTAAAAACGAATGCCACAAAAGAGAAATATGGTTTATGATGCAGATTAGAGACCCTACTTTCAGGCAGAAAGAGATGGGCATCTGGTAGATAATAAAAGAAGGATTAATCAATATGTCACTTGACTTTTCAAAGGGATAGGATAATTTAAAAGCACATATCACAACTTCATTCCAAAACTGTAGACTGGGCTCATGTGTCATTTTTCTACCATAGCTGGCACTTTTTGAATCATTTTTTCAGGATATGTCTACTTAAGTAGGAACAAAGAGAGGAAATGTTCTTCCTTTAAAAAAGTAATGGCACAAAAAGTCCTTCAAGGCTTTTCTTCAGCTCATTAAAAGTTACAGGGTAGATTTTCAAAGGCACAAAATCTGTGCCCACATACCATTGAGAGCTGTGTGCTTAACTCCCATTTGTGCCTTTGACAATCTCCTCCAGCTCTTGCAATATGCCAACTAGTGATATTCATAAGACATTACTGTGTTGGGCCCTGTGGAGGTGTGCAAAAAGGAGAAGGAGGGTTCATGCCACTAGATTCCCTACCCATGTGCACTTGTATAGAGCCAGGGCATAATGTGGGCCTTGCACTTCCCTGATCACAAGAGGTATGCAAGCCAATGCTAGCCTCTCTAAAATGTGTGGAATATAACAAGGCTGCACTGATCCTTCTCTCCTGAGGCCATCATTGCTGTTCAGACAGAGGGGTGCACTGAGCCCAAACTCTAGCATTCTAGGAGGCGTTGTGCTTGTCTGAGGCACAGTGGGGTCTGGAACTCCTCTTGGGGCAGTGTACATCTGCACCATCCTTCATGTGACACTGCGCCTGCAAGATACAATATAGCTCCTAATCTTGGTTGCTCATATTCTTCCCTTCTTCTGCCAGAGGCTAACTATTACATGTACACATACATGCAGTTAGTGAGCCCTTTCCAACAATCCTCAGTCATGGACAATCCCCATTGAAGTCATTAGGAGGGTAGGAGCTGAAGCAGTCTTAACAGCAGCATAGTTATTGTAGGGGCTTTTCTGAATCGGGGATTGACTACCTGTGGAAATTGACTGGCAGAATTATAGCAGTATAATGATATCACTGTAGCTATGCTGGTATAACTTCCTGTGTGGAGATGTAAAAAGTGACTCTATTCTATTCTGATTACTCTGCTTCTAAAGCCATTCAATTTCCCCATGAAGTCAAACCCTAGTCAATAGGATGGTGCTAATGTTGTCTCAGTTTCACTGGCAGACCATCTCTCAAACAGAGCTTCGATTTCTCCCAGTACATGGTACGCTGTCTTCGGAAATCTGGAAAGGAAATTTGAGGGCTGGAAAAAGAAATCTTTTAAGGAAGTAAAGAGTTTTATTGACTGAGGATGAAATGATTCCTTTCAAGGAACAGACTCTTCATAATTGAGTGTTCAAAATGCAAACGCTTTAGCTCTTTCTCTGACCCCATGTCTCCACCAGGTCATGGGCGGCCAGATCTAGTGGTCAGAGCTGGAGTCCAGTCACAAGACAGGGGTCGAGAGCCAGCTGGGCCAGGATACCAGGAGATCAGAAGCAGGAGACAAACTTGAGATCAGAACCACGAGTCGGGAACCAGAGTCAGGCCAGGTCAGGGTACCAGTGGATCAGAGGCAGGAGACAAACCAGAGATCAGAACCACAAGTTAGGAACCACAAGCCTGGAGTCAAGCCAGGTTGGGATGTCAGGAAGTCAAGCTGGGGGATCAGGAGCAAAAAGCACACAGTCCAGAGCAGGGTGGATCCCAGATGTTCAGAGACCTTCCTGTTCCTGGTTTAAGTAGGGTCAGTGGGACAATTGGCTGCTCTAGGACTCAGCCAATAGGATCTCAGGGGCAGAGCCTCAAATTGGGGCTGGGCTTCATGAGTCCTGGGTAAGCAGTTGTTAGCAGGCTGCCAAATGAAGGATTAGAGCATGACTGCTCATGTGGACCTGGTTTCGAGCCTCTAACCTTCCCAGTCAATCAGGTATCACAGTTTACTCTGCTTGACCTTGGAAGTGAGGACTTTGTGGACAATATATTCCTCCTAACCTTGCGTGCACTAGTGGGGGGCAGTGATTGGGCTGTATGGGGAAATGTGTTCTCAGTGTAGGGTTTTAGGAGTGAGACATGGAATATGGGGTGGACTTTAAGGGATTGAGGGAGCTGGCACTCAAAGGAGACAGGATTGATTTGTTGCCGAATCCGGTACAGGCCAAGGAACTGGTGGTGTAGTTTCCACGAGGGTCTGTCTGTGTAGAGGTCTTATGCAGAAAGTCATACCTTTTGTCTCACAGAGTCAGCAGGGCCTTGCTACCTATGTTTGTCCTCATGTTTTCTGTAGTCCTCCTTTGCCTTCTCAAGGTATCCCTTCACCGATTTTTGGATGTGATGGATGTTTTGTACTAGGTCCAAGGCAAATGGCTTGGGGGAAGATGTTAGTAGTTGTGAGTGAAATCAGGGTGGTATCCATAGTTGACAAAGAAGGGCTGTGGCCTGTGGATGTGTAGTCTGCATTGTTACACAAGAACTTGGCATATGGCAATAACGAAGACCAGTCATCCTGGTGATGGTTAGTGTAGCACCGTAGATATTGCTCTAGGATTGATTCTTTCCATTTGGTCATTCGACTCAGGATGGTAGGCAGAGGACAGGTGCAGATAGACCCCTAATAGACATAGGGCAATGGTCCCCAAACTGGGGGGAGTGGGGGAACATTCAGGGGGTGCGGTGGGGCCTAGGTCAACCCCCATTGGGAGTGGTAGGGAGTGCCACCTAGCCCCATTCTATCCCCACCTCCACTCCAGCTCTGGTCCCAGCCCTGCCCCCAGCCGAGGGCCTGGCTTTAGCTCCCAGCACCGTCCTCAGATGCCGACCATGGCTTGGCTCCCGGCTGTGGCTCCCGCTTCCAGCCCTGACCCCGCTCCTGGCTGCGGCTTTCAGCCCCACCCACAGCTTTGCTACCGCTCCCAGCTGCAGCCTGGGCCAGCACCCATAGGGAGCAGGGAGGGAGCCGCACCCACCTCTGCTCCGGCTCTGGCCCTGGCCCCATCCCTAGCTGAGGCCCCAGCTTCGGCTCCCAGCCCCAAATGTGCCCTGGCCCCGTTCTCAGTCCCCAACTGTGGCCTGGCTCCCGACTCCCAGCCCTGGCCCCCCTCCTGGCCGTGGCTCCTGCTCCGAGCTATGGTGCCTGGACACAACTCCTGCTCCTGTCTGTGGCTTCCCAGATGTGGCTCTGGCCCCAGCTGTGACTCCAACCACAGCCTTGGCTCCCAGCCCCCGCTCCCAGGGTGGCATGGACAGATTACATTATAGGTAAGGGGGGGCATGACATAAAAAGTTTGGGGACCACTGACATAGGGCCTCCTGCTAGAAGTGTGCAGTGAACTGGGCCCTCTGCTTGAAGGTGACAGGATCTGGGAGGCCATGAAGATGGACTGTGTTGTTTATCCAGAGATGGGTGGTTTCTCCTGAGGAGGGTAAACTTGTGCAGGGAATGAAGTGCACACTACTTGGCTATGGAGTACACAAGGGCCATCACTGATGTCCGTAACACTGATGCTCATGCTCCCCAGCTTCTGCTTTCCAGTGTCTGGACCAGGTTGACCCTTGTCTGTGTCTTGGCAGCTACCTTCTTCAGATGGTCGTGGAAAGTTTGTGTGCAATCCAGCTTCACTCTGAGATAGGTTAGAGTGGGATAATGTTGCACAGTGTTGCTGCAGAAGGTCACTTTCAGGGTGTGCTTAGTGCTCCTGTTATCAAGATGGAATTCAGTGACTGTTGTTTTGTGGGGGTTTGGCTTGAGCCTCTATTTTAGAAATATTTCCCCATGGTGTTTAGGTCCCTGTTCAAGGTGGACTCTATGTTGCTGAAGGTGGCTGCTTGTGTTGACAGGGCAAGGTCATCACATATGCAAATTTGTGTGATTTCATTGGCGGCATATTGCTTGTGTAGACATTGAAGGGTGTCAGTGCAAGTACCGAGCCTCTTATTGGTTAATTGTTGTGGAACTGGGGCAAAGTGACTTCGCCACCCAAGTGGACACGTAACTGCCTATTGCTCAGCATTGTTCATAGTAGGCGTAGTGTTTTGAGGAAGGGGATGATCCTTGCGAGCTTCAGCATCAGGCATTTAATCCAGACTGTATCGTAGGCCAATGACAGGTCTACAAAGGCTGCACCGGTCTTAGATTTCCTCTGGAATCTGGTCTCGATATGCATTACAAGGGCCAAAACTTGGCTGCAGCAACTGTGTTTAGCCCAGAATCCTGACACCACAAGAGGGCTGATTCTCCGGAGGATGATACATTCTAGGAGTTTGTTGATAGTGCACAGGATATTGGACTATAGCTTCCCAGGTTGTTGGTCGGCTTGCCCAGTTTGAGTGTGGTAATGACTATCACCTCCCACCAACTTTTTGGATGCCTCCGGATTCCATGGTTTTGGTGTACAGCTTTTGCCAGCCATTGGAATCCCCTGGGGCCTACTTGATGAAGAAATTCCAGGAAGATACCATCTCCGCCGGCCAACTTTCCTTTCTTCATTGCGGCTAAACCTTCCTTCACTTAGTCTATACTGATGGCTACGGGGTCTTGTGGAGGGATTGAGGTCATTATCCAATGTAGTTGACAATGGATCTCTCGCTTGGTGTTTCTGTTGAATGGTCCTTTTGTGCTCTCCACCAATTTGGAGGCTACGGAGTTGGGCCAGACTTTTGAGGTCTGATATTCTGTCAGATTAGTGGCTCCAAAACATCATAGTAAGGCCCAGGCATGGCGTCTAGAGTGTGTGAATTTCAGACCTTCAACACACTCAATCCACCAATGGCATCTGGTTGATTCTAGAGACAGGGCCTTTGCAACCTGTGGGCTGCCTAAATGATTGTATTGCTGGTGAAGGTCCTGGTTCTCTTTTGTCCAGCAGAGAGTGTATTCTTCCTGGAAGCCTCGGAGGACACTCTTCTTGGAGGTGGCAGTAAAGAGGCCAATGAACAGTGATAACATTCTGGTGTTGCGGGGATTTGGATCACCGGTTTTTTGATGGCTTCCTTATAGCAGTCCCAGTCAGCTTTGGCCAGGTTCCACCGTGGTATTCATTATGACAGAATCACAGGGATTTTGATGCGGTCATGGGTGATGATGGGCCTATCTTGGCTGTTGGGGATGTCGGGAAGCATTTTATGGGATGCATGAAGTATGTTCCAGCTTTGATCTTTGGAAACAATGGTGAAGTCCGGGTTGTAATCGCATTGTGGAAAGTTGCTCACTGTTTGGGATAGATAACCAGTTGCAGATATTCCGCGGACATCCAGTCCATGAGGTATTCACCATCAGCTTCATTTACTTCATCGCCCCACATACTGTGGTGGTTGTTAAAGTCACCAATATATATGGCTGGGATTGGTGTACTTGGGAGCGCTGGCTTTGGCCATTTCAAATTAGGGGCTTTATACATGTTAGTAATGTGTAGTTCCCCTATCTTGATGGTGGAGGTGGAGGTAGCTGCTTCTTCAGTTGGAGGGAAGACGTCAAAATCCGTGATGGTGTTCTTCACATATGTGGCCAGGCCATATTTTAGATGATAGTGGCTAGTCATGAGGTTGTTACGTTGATATGGTAATGGCTAGCCTGTTGGTCATTAGAGACATGGGTTTCTTGGAGTGTAAGGACGTCGATGTTATGCACCTTCAACATGTTCGCGAGATACTAGCACTTCACGCAGGAAAGTCCCTCAGTGTTCAATTGGAGGACCTAGTTCCAGAACTTTGTTCAGTCACCAAGTTCATGACACTAGTTGTGATTTCTCGCTTAACAGAGTGGGCTTCATGAAGGCTGCCATCTTCCACTCCATCGTGGATTTATATAGTGGCATTATGATAGTTTATGTTTTATTATCTATCCCTTTCCTAATGATTCCTAACATTCTGTTCACTTTTTTGACTGCTGCTGCACATTGAGTGGATGTTTTCAGAGAACTATCCATGATGACTCCAAGATCTCTTTCTTGATTAGTACCAGCTAATTTAGACCCCATCATTTTATATGTATAGTTGAGATTATGTTTTCGAGTGTGCATTGCTTTGCATTTATTAACATTGCATTTCATCTGCCATTTTGTTGCCCAGTCATCCAGTTCAGTTTTGTGAGATACCTTTGTAACTCTTCACAATCTGCTTTTGACTTAACTATCTAAGTAATTTTAACTCTTCACTATTGAGTAATTTTATATCACCTGCAAATTTTGCCACCTCATTGTTTACTCCTTTTCCCAGATCATTTATGAATATGTTGAGCAGCACTGGTCCCAGTACAAGTTCCTGGGTGACACTGCTAATTATCTCTCTCCATTTTGAAGAGCTAAAGGTAAAAACCATTAATTTCTACCCTTTGTTTCCTATTGGGGTGCCAGGAAGTCAAGCCGGGGTAGCAGGAGCGGGAAGCACACAGTCCAGAGCAGGGTGGATCCCAGTTGCTCACATTTCCTCTTTCTGCTGCTAGCTTAAGTAAGGTCAGCAGGCCAATCAGCTGCTCTCGGACTCTGTCAGTAAGACCCCAGGGGTGGAGCCTCAAACAGGGGCTGGGCTTCATGGGTCCTGGATAAGCCACACTGTGGAGGGTTAGAGCATGGCTGCTCCTGAAGACCTGGGTTTTAGGCACATGGGTCATGACACCACATTTCCTATAAAGACAGGGAGTCAGACATATTCAAAATATGCTAAAGAAAAATAATACACTCTTAAATCCTAAAAGAATAATGACAAAAAGTAACGTGCATTAGCTGAAGAATGAAAATTAAGCACATTTGTGAAGACAGGCAGGGAGAGTTGGTGACATCCAGAACAAACCTAATGGTTATGCTGGCAAATATCATAGCCCTAAAAATGCAGAGAAGTCTCCTTTGATCAGAAAACCAGTGTAAGAACTGAATGAAAAGTTTTAATAATATGGTTCTGTCAGCTCTATTAAATCATAACATCTTCCAGGACTCTGAGTAGTGTTTCTTATAGAGTACAAAGAATCTTTCATAGAAATTTGTCAGAAGAAATAAGAATGACTGCTCACCTCACTGTATTCGCAGAGAAATTAAAGACAAACAAATACTTCTCTGCCCAGGCTATCCCATAAACCCTCACTCTCATGGATTCATTCATAAAATAAAAGGAAACAAATAAAAACAAACAAAGCTTCCTTGTTGATGATGGAATACACATATAGCTAAGCAATTATTGTTTTGTTTTGACTGGCTTGGTTTGGGATATTATATGCCTAGGGAAATAATGTGTAGTGCTGGAAACAGAAGCAGTAGGGAAGCTTTAGAAGGGCTTATTCTCCTAACAGGATCTATGGAGAGAGTCACTCTCTTAAATCCACCAAAACCTCCAAAACACATTTTTCAAACATGTACACTTGACAAATAAACTTTATTTGATCTCTAGAAGAACTTAAATGGGATTTAGTATATTTGATGCAGTTTCTCATGAAATCTTATTCTAAAAAATAATTCAAAGTGTTAAACTGTCAAAGGGACTGAAAATCATCCGAAGGACCAAAACAAAAAGAAAAGAATAATACATATATTTGGTGAACTGGGGAGAGATATATAGTGAGTTACCCCATCTTTTTAAAACAACTTTAATGATCTGAAAATGGACTAATGGCATGTTAATGAAATATTAAAATAATGGCATGTTAATGAAATATTAAAATGATACTCAGTAGAGAGGTGCTTTGAATTCCAGCCAGGCTAATACAAAGGGACACAGAAAGGTTAGAAATATGGGCAGAAAACAACATGAGACTCAGATTGGAAAAATCATGCCTCCTTGGTTCTTGGGCCATAATGCAAACCTACAACCACTTTTGCTCCAAGTACCCAATAGAACTTGGCCAGACCAAAGGGTTTAGGGCCCAGATCCTGAGAGCTATTTAGGCACCTAATTATCATTGAAATCAGTGGGAAGTAGATACCTAAATACCTTTGAGGATGTGGGCCTAATCCAGGGGTGGGCAAACTTTTTGGCCTGTTGGTCACAACTGGGTATGGAAATTGTATGGCAGGCCATGAATGCTCATGGAATTGGGGGTTGGGGTGCGGGAGAGGTTGAGGGCTCTGGCTGGGGGTGCGGGCTCTGGGGTGAGGCCAGAAATGAGGAGTTCAGGGTGCAGGAGAGTGCTCCAGGCTGCAGCAGAGGGTTGGGGTGTGTTTGTGGGGAGGTGAGAGCTCCAGCTGTGGGTGCGGGCTCTGGGGTGGATCTGGGGATGAGGGGTAGGGGGCATAGGAGGGTGCTTCAGGCTGGGACTGAGGGGTTTGGAGGGCGGGAGGGGGATCAGGGCTGGGGCAGGGGGTTGGGGCATGGGAGGGGGTCAGGGGTGCAGACTCTGGGCGGCACTTACCTCAAGCAGCTCCTGGAAGCAGTGGCATGTCCTCCCTCCGGCTCCTATGCAGAGGCGTGGCCAGGCAGCTCTGCACGCTGGCCTGTCTGCAGGCACTGCCCCTGGAGCTCCCATTGGCTGCAGTTACACATAAGAGCCAGATGGGGGACCTGCGTGGAGCCATGACATGCTTGGAGCGGAACAAGCCCCCAACTCTGCTCCCCGGCTGGAGTGCCGGAGTGGCGCAAGCCCCCAGAACCTGCTCCCTGGCGGGAGCACAAGGGTCTGATGGGCAGGACGCGGCCCGCGGGCCATAGTTTACCCACCCCTGGCCTAATCCAAGATTTTTAAATTTCTTCATGTCACAGCTAGTTCCAAATCAGCATGCAATTTCTGCTGCTAACACTCTAGCCTTGATAATAATGTCACCTCTCACAGGTCACGTCTCTACCATGGTGATGCATTGGGAAGAGGATGATGGGAATCAGGATTTTCACAGTCAGGGAAACAAAAAATTATGATGTCCAACAGGATACTGAATTAATTCATCAGCTGCACATTATTCTTCCTCAGAGCTGTTTGAACCCAGCAATCTTCATAATTCACAGGCAGCCTTGTAAATAGTTATTCTACCTTGAAAGGAGCAAATGTGAGCCCAGACCTCAAACCACTGATTGACAAACTTTAAAACTCCCTCTCCCTCAATCCCCAGATTCAGCCTAACAACAAACTCCAGAATGTGGTCAGTTTCGTGTACTGAGCCAGAAACTATCTCAAACAGTTCCATGATTGTCATGACAGCCAGTTTCTGGAGGAGTTATTGTCCACATGAACACAGAAGTCCCTGCAGACAATCAGCTTCCGTGATTCTAACATCAAATCAGACAACATTCTGGCTGTTCAGCCATGGGACCTGAAGTGCAGCGATACCAAAGCCATCTTCACTACATCCTTGGACTCAGATATAAGGTGGACACAATATTAATCAAATATGGCTTAGAGCACTATCTACATTTAAGGCCAGCACAACACCATTACCTCTTGGGATATCTGCTTAGCTGAGAACCACACAGGAAACAACTGGCCTAACAATAATCCTGTAGCATCATCCAGCAAGGTGTCAGTAACATATGAAAAATTCAGGGTTTCATGCATGCTCACATAATAGAAGGTGATAACCATATTAGCCACAAGCTTGTGTTACACAGTGAGAATGATAGACTGTTACCTTCCTCTTCATAGGTACACTGTGTAAATGTTTGACCATCATAACACTTACAAGAAACAGAAGTTGCTGGGAGCTTGTGTGGATCTTCACAGTGGTGGAAGGGTGAATCTCTGTTACTATAGACTGCCTTTTTTTGTAACAACCCATTTTTAAAATCACACTTATATATTTATTAGTTTCAATAAAACCAAACCAAATGAAACCAATAGATGTTAGGGTTCACATAGCAAAGTAGAGTGAGGTAGATTATTTGCAGTGTCTTTTTTTCCTGAATCTTCTTTCCAGCCATTTATTGTAGGTGAGCCATCCTGTACAGACCACTCATGAGATGACAATTAGATTCTCCACTGGAATTCATGACTATCATCATTAATAAAGATGCCAATGCCTTACACGTGTTTCTAAATAAGTCGTAAAGAATAAAAGACAGGTTTCTGCAGCAAAATGATAGGCACTTTTTAGGGATACCTTTGCCCACTGAGCTATTCCAAGTCTCCTTTCACCATACCCCTTTTGTGTTGATTAATGACTTCACTGTAGAGCCCATGTCAAACAAAGTTACAGTAACACAGTGAGCTCCCAAGAGGTAACAGTGTTGAACCCTGCAGACCTTTGCAAGAAGTGTTTTCTAAGTATCTATACATTTGGTGTCAGATTGAATACATCTGGGATAGATTTAGAGTGAGTTTGTTTTTTAGCAGAGTTATCCAACTGTTCAACACCTTATTGGAAGTCATTCTTATCCCTTAGATAACTGCAACCTATTTATTAATCAACTATATGAAGAAGTCGATGAAAACATTCATGAGAACTTAGGAATTAGCAAAAAATTTGGAAAACTTGAAAAGTGAGTGTTATACTGAAATACCAACCAAACACTTTTTTCTAAAGTGTCTCCTTAGGGCTGAAGGTTATTTTTAGTACATGTATATTGGGTTAGATATATTCATTTGGGGTGAAGCCAATGGGAACACTGCCATTAACTTCAATAGAGTCAAGATTTCAGCCTTATTTATTTATCTAAAGACATTATATTATAGCTGTTCATTTCTTTCCAATTAGCAAGAACAATAAAACAATACAATTTGACAACCGTCTCTAATTACAGGGCTAGAATCTACCAGTTCTTATACACAGTGAGGAGAGCGAGAATAAAAAGCCTCCTGCACCATTTGTGTGGCCGATATATGGGCCTGGCAGAATTCCAGAACTCCACTGCATCTTCTGTACTCCTCTGGGGCCACATGGTAGCATAAAGGGGCAGGGAGGTATAGGAATCAGAAGGAGGTAGCAAGCTGCACCCCATTCCAGGATTCCCTGAGCCAGCATGTCTCCCATTGCACTCTCTGGAATGTACACTGCTTCTTACTATGGGTAATGCCCAGTTTGCACAATGTAGCCCTCAGCACTGATATTCCTTATCCCATTGCGACTTCCTGGAAGGTGCTCTACCACGTCAGCTGGTGGGCAGAGGGAGTGAGTCCCACAGGAGAGGAGTTGAGAATAGGCTCTTTGGGACTACAACCAGAGCTGGTGTGAGTGGAGGGAGTTAAGACAAAAAGTGGATTAACATTCTCTTCTAAAAATAGTGAATGGAGGGGGAGAACCTAGACTTTGTCCCAGCCAAGATTGCAATAGATGGGGAGAAATTCAGATTCGCTGAAGGGCTCAAGTTAGCACTCCAGAGCTCTCAGTTGGTTCAAAGTATTCATACGCCTGTTATCGTAGGCATCATCAGGTGGCACTGTTACAATATGAACAGTTACAGCTCTATATAAATAGCAATAATTAAGAAGAGATGAGAAATAGAGCTCATAGAAGGTACAGAAGAGGAGGCGCATAAAGAAGAAAAGACATTGAAAAGGAAAGGGAGCATTGATACGTCTCACAGATGTATTTAATTCAGTATTTAAACAAGAGTCCGAGAAGCTATGTCTATCATAAATCACAAGAAGCCATCTGTGGTGCTTTATAAATGTCTCTTTGTGACCCAGAGTCTGACTCACAATAAGGTTATTTTCTTTGCAGTAGAGTCAAGAGCCAATATAAGATTAAAGAATCTGAGATGAATTGGGTCCAAGAAGTGAAACAATTTGACTAAAAACTCCTGGACAGGTAACAGTTTTTACATGAGAAATATGAATGTAAATTGGGCATTCTGCAGATCATAACAAACAACTGGAACACTGTCTACTTTCTTTGTAGTAATAACGTATTATTTCAAGAAGAATTAATAACAGATATTTTCCTTTCCCTTATTTATACACTACCTATAAAGGTTCAAAGAAATTTTAATGCCCTTCTAGGAAACTCTATACCTTTCTGAATTTTAATGGAACAGGAGTAAATTTTATGCTTATTGAAAGACACGCTTTTTATGTGTTTGCCTAGTTACTCTGGTGTCTCTATTAAATGCTGTGAATGATAAACATGTGTCCTTCCCAGATGCGTAACACACTGAAAGCATAGTAAACTATACTTAGCAGTAGTGGTAAACATTGAAACATCACAAATGAAATTTACAGGTAACCATCGATACCTTAATGAGTAATATCAATTCATTTCAAATTACCTAGAACTGGACTCAAAGACAAATATCCTCATTGCTTTTACAGCGTAGAGGCTAGTTTCAGACTTGAAACTAAAAAGTGTGACTACTTAAGGCAAGATTGTTAGTATCCTTTGAAATAGCATGCAGGAAAGGGAGCCGGGGAGCCTGGCAAGGAGCCATCTTCTGTGCATGGCCTGTGCAAGGGCTATGTAATGACTAGTGTTGACAGCATCTCTGCCAATATATGGTGCTGTATCTTTATCTTAGTGCTAAGTTATTGTCTTGTTTTGATGTGATGTTGTTATATTTGGCCAGGAAGATGAAATATGAGGGGAGTTGGAGGAAGGTTTTAGTCCTGCCTGGAGTGCTGGAGTTGTTACTTACAGTGTCCCAATAAACCCTTTATTATATAAGCGAATATTAAAATTACTCACAATAGCGTCCTGTATCAGGGACTGCTCATCCTCTGGGAAGCAAATAAACCTAAAAAGGCACAGGCAGGGAGTGGGGGAGGTGGTGCCATGGCCAAGGCTGACCCTAGACCAAATGGCGACCCAGACGAGGAGTGTCTTTGGTGCCACACCCCTCCATTTGTTCAACTTTGGAATACCTTATTTTATTGCATTTGTAGCCCATTTCATGACTTTGATGCATCGTTTGCATGCATGATTTATCCCTGTCATATAAGATGTTAATTTTTCATGCTAAGATCTGTAAATCTGTAGTCATTCATGCCATATATAAGCAAATAAAAATCTTTTCCTCTAAGCTTATAGAAACATTTTAATTTTAAGAATAACTGAAATGTATTAACATTAAGAAATTCAACTGTGCACGAACATTGTGTGGACCAGTATTAAATAGTGTTACAGTAGGTGACAGCTTTATAATGTTAATCCTAGTCCTTTAGTTCAAAAGGTCGCTTTTCTCACATTGGCCCTCGTGAACTGAAGCACAGCATCAGAGAGAACCAAAGACTGGCCAATGGCATTTTCAAGCAATAAAATAGCAAGTAATATCAGTCTCTTGTTGGCCATTGTCAATTGAAGATATGTTTTAATGAGCCTCAGCTTAGAAAAGCTGCACTCACCACTCACAACTGTGACCGGAGCATGAACAGAATTCTCAAAGCTATCCATACATTAGGAAAAGTGTCCTTCAGCTCTGCATTATGAATGAACTGGAAAACTTGGAGTGGAGAGTCCTTCCCATGTGCAAAATGTGATGGATGTTGTCCAATTTGACACAGAGATCTTTATCATTGATGTCTGAACATTCCCCAGGTGTCAGTGTCTGGTGAAGGTCCGTACAATTGTTCAAGAGTGCTTTCCTGTCAACTGGAAGCTTCCTAAGGTCTTTTCATGGTGCTTCATTTGTCTGAACCTTTTTTCGATGGACACTTGAGCAGTGTTAATGAGCGAGTGAAAAAATTCCCTTTTGAATTTTTCTTCCAAGCTTACCATCATCTCATCTCTTCCCTCATAACCAAACTGTCTCCTCTTTCATGAATACGAGTTTCCTTGAAGACAGGCTCAACTCCTAAGTTTTCTGCCATTTCTTTGATAACAGCAATGACATCTTCAAATCCATTGTCTCTATAGGCCATAACAAAATTAAGGCAGCTTCTCATCAAAGTAGTAGCGGTTGCAATGTCCATTGACTGAGTTTGTAATGCTTTGCTTACAATGTTTACTTGGAACAGGGCATCCTGCCAAACCACAATTGAGACCAGAAATTTGAAGTCAGTGATCTGGTTTGTTAGGCTTTGTGTCTCGTGTCGGATTCTGGTCTTGGCTTTACTTGACTGCACCAGTTCCATCAGGGCATTGTAAACCTCAGTCACTTGGTACCTCACTGGCCTTAGGCTGTCAATGCAGCTCTCCCAGCAAATGTCACTTAGCAGCGTCACAGTTAGATCTGCAACATTGCCCTTGAGGCTGTTCCACCTGATAGTTGATGCTGAAAGCAGGACATGTATCCTTTGCAGTACTCTGAAGAGAGATATTGAATCTAAAGAAGATGACAATGCATCTGACCCAACCAGGTTGAGGGAATGGCAGCCACAAGGCATAAAGAAAGCTCTTGGATTCAGTGCAAGGATCCTTGCCTGGACACCACTGTTTCTTCCCTTCATGTTCGTGCTGCTGTCATAGCCTTGGCCACTGCTGTCCTGAAGCTTTATTTTATTTCCATTCAAAACTTTCATAAACAAGTTCTGTTAGGCCTTTTCCAGAAGAGTAGTTCACAGACTGGAAACAGATAAAGTGTTCCTTTACTTGGATACAGCCATCCTTGTCAACAACAAATCTTACTGTAAGTGACATCTTTTCACTGTGACTAATGTTGAGAGTGAAGTCCATTATTACAGCATAGTACTTCCCTTTGCCAGTCCACATCAATATGTTATCAAGCACCTTTCTTGCCATAAGGTCAATCAATTCATTTTGAATTGTTTTGCTGCAGTAATGATCCATAGCTTCTTTATGAACTACTCTACATAGGTGCTCACGCATGATATCGTTGTATTTCCAAAGGCGCTCTACCAAAGTGAGGAAATTTCTGTTATGTTCAGTGAACAAGTTATGTCACGAGCCCCAGAAAGCCAAACTATTCTTTGCAAGGAAGAGGGTAATTGAGATCAGACACTTGAGCACGTTCTCCTGTGCTGGGTTTCTACATTAATAATACACTGGATTTTTGCATTTATGTATTCATTCAGCTTAAGCCTGGACTCGACCTCCATCCATTAGGTATAGGCCATAAAAGGGCTGAGCACCTTTGCATGTTGCTTCAGAACATCAGCTAAATTATGCCAGTAATTGAAAGGTGTCAACTGTCTAAAATGGGCCATCCTGATTATCACAACAAAAGTTTTTTTTCTCCTGCTGATAATACCTCATCTTAATTAATTAGCCTCTTACAGTTGGCATGGCTACTTCCACCTTTTCGTGTTCGTTGTGTGTATATATATTTCTTACTATATATTCCATTCTACACATCTGATGAAGTGGGCTGTAGCCCACGAAAGCTTATGCTCAAATAAATTTGTTAGTCTCTAAGGTGCCACAAGTACTCCTGTTCTTTTTGCGGATACAGACTAACACGGCTGCTACTCTGAAACCTGTCATTCTTCTTCATTGTTTCTCTCCTTTTCATGTAAACTGGATTTTTCTTTGTCATTACTCTCCTTTTCATGTGAGCCACATTCTTCTTTATCATCACTCACCTTTACACTGCCAGGAAAACTGGACAATTCTCTATCACTTTCTTCACATTTCCATTCCTTATCTTCAGGTAAATCTATTAATTTCTTAATAATAGGACTTCCATTATTTACGCTTCACTCCTCAATTTCTTCTGCACTGGGACAATTGCTGCTGCCTAAAGCCCGATCTACACTCTGTTTCAGATATTTTCCCATCAAATTTGCCCCTTGCTGCAAACTACATTGCAATTGAGCTTTTCGCTTCCTATACTGAGCTTCTGAAATAGAAGCATCTTTTATTTTCTATGGGTGAAAACAGATGGTATTAGGGAGAGCAAAAGTCCATGTTCTGCAATCTTAGAAAGTCATGAAACATTATGCGTTAACCATGGAAAAGAA
This sequence comes from Emys orbicularis, assembly GCF_028017835.1. NCBI lineage: Eukaryota > Metazoa > Chordata > Testudines > Emydidae > Emys > Emys orbicularis. Next base: position 24,370,596 of record NC_088683.1, on the reverse strand, counting down.
GTAATAATATTTCTTTTATATTGTTGCTTAGATAGGGGTTTTATATACCGTATATACTTGTTCATAAGCCAAATATTTTTGGTAAAAAAGTGATGCATCAAAGAGTGGGGGTCAGCTTATAAACGGGTCTACACCAAAATTTGATGATTTAAAACTCTATGGAATAATTGAATTGAATATCTAATCAGGGATCGGCAACCTTTGGCACACGTCCCGCCAGGGTAAGCACCCTGGTGGGCTGGGCCGGTTTGTTTATCTACCGTGTCTGCAGGTTCAGCCGATCGCGGCTCCCACTGGCTGCGGTTCCCCGCTCCAGGCCAATGGGGGCATCAGGAAGCGGCGGCCAGCACATCCCTCAGCCCGCACTGCTTCCCACCTCCCCCATTGGCCTGGAACAGCAAACCGTGGCCACAGGGAGCTGAGGGGCTCCAGGCCTGCAGACGCTCCAAGTAAACAAAATGTCCCGACCCACCAGTGGCTTACCCTGATGGGCTGGGAGACAAAATTTTCCAACCCTTGAAATATAGGGTCGGCTTATGAAAGGGTCATACAGTTTTTGCTATTTTTACCTATCCATTTTTGGGGGTCGGCTTATAAACGAACGGGCTAATGAACGAGTATATACAGTATATATCTGGTGTCTCATTAAATATGTCCTTTATCAGTCGCTACTTACACTCTTCAAGTCTTAAAACACAAGTACACTTTCACAATTATACTATAAAACAAGGTTCACAATATTGCATCTGTGCTCTCACTTCACTTCACTTTGGTCTTATATCTCACTAACTGACTGGTGACTTATATACCCATGAAGTCATGGCTGACAACATTCTAGGAGGTTCGAGGAAAATGTAGTTCTCAGAGAGTCTGGAAAGTTCCACGAGATTCTGCAAAGGTCCAGAACATTCTAGGAGGTTAATGAAAAATGAATCCACATATGGAGTACCTGATTAAATACTTCAAATGTTTACTTCAAATATTCTATTTTTCCTTTTGTTGTAAACAACAAAAATACCACCCTGAGCCCAGTGCCCCCCAAGCCTAGCATGCTAGGTGGTCGCCTGGGTCACCTACCCCTAAATTAGGCCCTGGTCATAGCCCTGGCCTCTCCACACTCTCTCACAGAGCACTGCTAATGCTCCATCTTTTTTGTTCTATTAGATGTAGAAAAGTACACAACCTCTGTCTGCACCAAGCATCCCCAGGAAAGGTTGTGCCTTCTAAGTGAATATATCTGAATGGACTTCAAAGTAGTGAGAAAGTTCAGTGTTTAGGGTGCTGTCTTGGGACTCAGGAAACCAGGAGTCATGGGGATAATAGCACTGCCCTGCCTCAGAGGGGTGTTGTGAGAATAAAAAGATCTGTGGTAGGGACAAAATGTTGCCTGTTCTTGAGGTGACCAAACACCATGGCTTGGTTTGCATATGAGAGGAAAGGACATGCAGGGCCGGCTCCAGACACCAGCCGACCAAGCACGTGCTTGGGGCAGCACCTTAGAAGGGGCGGCCAATGAGCGGGGGGCGCTCGCAGTGTTTTTTTTTTTTTTTTTGTTCGGCAGGGTGGCGCTCGAGGTTTTTTTTTTTTGTTTTTGTTTTTTTGTTTGGGCCGGGCAGTGCGGGGGGTGTTTCGGCAGCGTGGCACGGCACTGGGGGGGGCGGGGGATTTGGTGGCCCGGCGTGGCGCTCCGGGGGTTTGGGCGGCGCTCAGGGGCAGGGGTTCGGTGGCCCGGCTCGGGGGGAGGGGGGGTTCGGCGGCCCAGTGCTCCGGGGGTTTGGGCGGCGCTAGGGGGGGGAGTGTTACGGCGGGGCGGCACTCTTCTTTTTTGCCTGGGGCGGCAAAAAAGTTAGAGCCGGCCCTGAGGACATGATCCTTTTTCCAGCTCAGGTTGTGGATTTGTTTGTAAGATCATGTTGCTGTGAACCTTCAAAATCCAGTTAGAATTCTAGTAACTACAGTACTGCAAAGAGCTGATCTTTTAAACACTGGAAGTGATTTAAACCGTAACACAAAAAGAAAGAAATCATTAGAAACAGATTGAGAGGAGAGACTAAAGACTAGAAAGACACAAAAAATGACAGCCCTTGACCCTGTTAGATAGATGATCACAGTCAGCAATTTCTGGAGCTAGCCATAAGAGTGCTAATCCCAATGATTTCTCTGTGTATTAAATTACCTTAGAAATCACAAGACTTCACTTAATGCAACATGTTTATTTTGAATTCTATTACATCTCCAGCTATGAAAACATTATCAATGTCTTTTAAAAGCTATAATTAGACATGGGCCTGAGCCACAAAGTTGGACTCTGAATGCTAAAGGAAGTCCAGGGTTGGTGGAGATGCTGAATCTAATTTTTGATTTAGACATTTAATAATCATAATCATAACCACAATAATACAAGTATAGAGACAGAGGTCAGTGGTCTAGAACAGAGGCAGATCCAAATGTCCCAAAAAGGTTAGGGCAACACTGGAGAATATTTGGATCTGGGGAGGTTGCTTCGGGTCCATCTTTAATTATGATCTTGACATATGGGGCAATTCTTCTCTCGGCCCAAATAAGCAAAGAATAAACAAAGAGCCAGACTGTGGATGCCTTATTCATGTTGTTGAGCATCTAAATATATGAGCAGTCCCTCGAGGGTCAGTAAGACTAACTCATGGGAGTAAGTGCTAATTAGTGTGAGGTAAGGGATTCACAGTTTGGCCCAACAGTGTCTATTATGTTCCATTATTTAAGGAACCAGAGTCAAACATGGGTCGTGTCCATGAGGTCCAGTTCACAGTATTGCTTTTGTTACGAATTCTCGTTTCACAGACATGGTGTGTTATCCTGGACTATGTAACTCAAAGGGGGTGGTTGATTTGAACAAGAAAGATTTTGAGAATATGCTGCTATAAATTGAGTTCTACCTTCCATTTTAAAGTTTGCAACAATTCATGATAGTATATGCACACTGATTGTCACAAACATTAAAATGCAAGGTAGGGGTATAATAATTGAGCAATAAAAAGAAATAAGTTAATTGAGCAATACCTTAAAGCAAAATATATATCCCATTTTCTGATAAACTAAACTATTATTTTCTTGACAAGTATACTGAAATTTTGCATGAAATTTGGTATTATTTAAACAGCAACTTCATTTTTAAAAAAAATTATAAGTAGAAATATTCCTACCTTAGACAGCAATGAACGATAGCTACATTCAGAATAGTGTTATTATTTGTACAGCCTGATGACAACATGTAAAACTAGTGTATGTTTCCTTTTGCTGATGAAAACTATCTAAAAAAAGTTGATTAATAGGATTTAGATGTGATACACTAAACCTGTCTCAGTTACATGGAGCGATAGATGTTGTCAGGGTAGAAAGGATAGTCCACATCTTTAAATCATTATAGAATTTTACTTTGTAAATGTTCCTTGAACTACCAAAGCATCATCTGCAGGACCACACATGGTCTGATGTTTAATAGACTTGAGAGATGTTAATGGACTGAGATTTCTAGCTGCTTCAAGGTTTGAAGGCTTGCAGCAGTCTCTGAACATTAATCCCCTCCTGTTTATTAAGACAGAGCGTAGTATTTTAAATGACTGGATTTAAATTTAATGAGCCACTTTGGGTTAGACTTCAGGAGCACATTAGAGTGTTTATTATGTTTTGGTATTAAATGCTTAATGATTTTTAACAAACATTTGTAAGCATCAAACACCTCAATTAGCTGCTGGTGTTACGAATGGATTTACAAGTTTAAGGCACTGGCATTGGCTTCATTTGGACATTCTTTTTAAGTACAATGGAATTTAGGATCATTTAATGGACTCTGTGTTGGGCTGCAATGAGAACACTTTAAAAAGTGAGCCAAGGACAATTATTTAGCTGCAGTTCATATTTGAAATTTCTTTAATATCTAGGGCTAAATGTTGCTTTTGGTTACAGTATGCAACCTGTGAGGGGGTTCATACATGTAGAAATGAGAACATAATTTGGCCCTTCTGCACTACAGATGCATGAGCACACCCAAGGGCAGCATTTGGCCTTCTAGTAGTAGTACATGAAATTGGGGTCAACCAATCAAACCTTGTAAGACAAAGGCAAACCATTTTATTCATAAAATTTAGGGAACGGAGAGACTCTTAATAAATCCTATGGGTAGAGCTCCCCATCATATACAGTATGTTTATCGCAACTACCCTTTTATAGACGGGGTGCACACTGTTAACCGCCATCTACCATGCCTGCTCCTGCATGAGGCCCTGAAAACATTTTGAGAGGAAACAGAAGCATAGTTTTGGCTCCTCCATGTTAACACTTTTTGGGTGCATCTTTCCCCTTTGCACACTTTCTTGAAGAAAAGGGAATGAATGGGACTTTTTAAATATAAATACTGGATTTCTAATGATTTACTTTATTTCTAATGATTAATTATAGTTATTTACACATTGCTATTGGAGAGGATAAGATTTATGCCCTGGGTAGCTTACAAACTAGGAATCATTCTGCAAATCCTTATGCACTTTGATTAGTACTTGCTCATGCACTTTGCATAATTGATTTCAATGGCATTACTTGCATGAGTCAATCTAACAGAATCTGCTCCTTCATTAAGAAAATAGAGTATTCTAGAAAATACATAAACTATTAATGAAATTGCCATTAAACACAATTTTGGTCTTAGTATGGAAATAATAATCATATTTGAAAATGTGTTAGCTGGTTATATTAATCACAACCAGCTAACTGATTTTAAAACACGATATGCCTGTCTCCAATAGTTGCTAAGTCATGTTTACCATCCCACTGGAGAAATGTAATGCCAGACAAGCTAAAAGTATTAAGTATGGTAAAGGACTAATTCAGTCAATCCTACCACATGTTAGTTAAGCGGATTTCTAACATGACACTTTTTACCCAGCATATCATGGTCTTAGAGACAAAGAGCAAAAGACAGCAATAATCAATGGAGGCGGAGGAGGGGTATGTGAAGCAAAGCAGGTTTCCTCAACCAACCAATATTTAATTTTCAAATAATGGTACTGTACACCAAGCAACCATCGTATGTCTGTTTTATTTATTTTCTGATGTTTGACATACTAGCAATTAGTTATGGAAGTAAATTTAGTAGTAAAATGGTATACGTATGTTCACAGAGAAGGATATACTAGGTATTAAAAAGCTTGTGAAAATAGTGGAGAAAAGCATAAGAACCAATGACTGGAATTTAAAGCCAGACAAATTCATATTAGAAATAATGCACAAAGTTTTAACAGTAAATGTGATTAACCACTGGAACAAACTACCAAGGGAAATAGCGGATTCTCCATCTCTTGATGTCCTCGAATCACAACTGGATATCTTTCTGCAAGGTATGTTTTAGCCAAACACAAATTATGGGCTCAATGCAGGGGTAACTGGTTGGAATTCTGTGGCCTGTGATATATAGTACATCAGACTAGATGATCTAATGATCTCTTCTGGCTTTAAAATACATGCGTCTATGAAAATTTGTCCATTTACTTTAAGGCTGAGTCTTAATAAATACTCCTTTGCTTGGGTGTTCATTCACAGTAGGAGATGATTGTCATATGAAAACATTCTGTTTTATTGAGTACTCAATTATTTCAATCCATCATCTATTGAGAGGCAATGCATGTAGAACACTGTGTAAGTCAGGATAGTACTTTGTAGACACACAATACTGTTACAATTGTTGTTGTGTGTGTAACACTGATGCCCCTGGGTGGGTCAGCAGCAGCAGGGATTGAACCTGACACCTCTGGCTCTTAATAGAGGAGTCGCTCCTGCCTGAACTCACACCCCACATCTAAAGCTGTAGCAGTCTTATCAACCTATAGTTGGCCTAGCCACAACACAGAGGGAGACAGTGTCATACCAAGGAGGCATAGTTTACACTTATAAAGATATTTGTATCATTCTGTACTGTAGACACCAATCTGCAGGCATATAAAAAGAAAACATATTTGTTGCAGGGTGCTTTCCAGCACAGTCCACCCAGGGTGTGGCACTACCATCACCCTGACATCAGTTTCCCTCCAGCTCAGTCCTGTAAAGTACACACACTCCATAGGGTATAGTTAATGTTCCCCTTCATTAAGGTTGTTTATTAGAAGACAGCAAAAAATGTATCCCTTGTTCATCTTTATGGCAGGGCTCTCTTCCAAGTCCTTGTAGACCTTTCCAATTAGCCTGGTGTCAGGGCTTCACCATTCCAGTTGTCCCTTCCCCAGAGCTCCACAGCTATCACTGATATCACAGCTTCAGACATAAGTTCTCTCAGCTCCCAGCCACAGGTTTACCCTTCCCTAGGCCTCTATCTGTAAGGAGACTACACCAGGTCTTTCCCAACCTCAGGCCCTCCCTCACTCTACAATACTCCCTGCCTTTTTATTTCCTTTCTTGCTCATATAATTAGTCTCATGTCTCAGATATCTGATAACACTGCCTCCCTCCCCCCCACCCCCACCTCAGTTTGGTCATAAGTGATCCTTCTGGGGGAACTACAAGACCCAGAAACCTAGTCTTAAAAGGACCAGGTCTTGGAACAGAGCTGGCTAACCCTACTCCTAGGCCACAACTACTCCTAAAGGCAACAGTTGGAATCCTTCTAAATCGAGATTCCTCCCATTTAACTCATGGAATCTTTCACCTTGAACCTCTAGTGGTTCCTGAAATCCATCCAAGTGCATTGTGGTAGGATTGACTGAATTAGTCTTATACCATACTTAATACATTTATCTTGTCTGGCATTATACTTCTCTAGTGAATCTGACAAAATATCCCCTGGCAGCTTGTTATAGTTCTTTACTACAGAGCTTACTCTGGAATAATTTATGACTCATAAATTAAGAATTTATGACTCATAAGTTAAGAATAATTTTCACACTGTACTAAAGTTTATTCTTTTGGATGCAGTGTACATGATAGTTGAAGAATTTTGGTTTCTGAGTTTATTGCCTCTGTGAAGTAGCAGCATTAAATTGATTTGAGACCTCTTTCATTTTCTGTTCTTCTTCTGAACACTTCACTCTCATGTCTTTTTTAATCAAATCCAGTGCATGCCACAGTGAAAACAGAAATCTTTTCTCACTGCTTTAAGAATGCAATTCTGTGCAAAAGATTACATATCCTTACATTAAAAAACAACACAAAAATTTGTTGAGACAGAGTTCTTATTGTTGTGCAATGACTTTGCTTTGTTCATAGAATTATCATTTTTGCTATAATCTCTGCTATTTTACTACTTGTAAATTGTGATTTTTTAATCGTTATTTTACATGTACTCATTTATTAGTTAGGCACTATTTCTCAGCGCTTTCAGTATGGAATCAGAAGTTGTATATTGTTTACGGTTGCATTTGTATATAAGTGTTATAACAAAAACTACTAATAGAACTGGTCTAAATTTTCTGAACTTTGATTTTTGTTCAATGACATTTTTCATTGTAATTTTAAATTTGGATAAAAAAGAATACTTTTTTGCAAAAAGTTTCACCAATAATTCATCCTATTTTTCAACCAACTATAGACTGGTGGGACATTTTTCAACTTGTGATTAAAATTTTTGTCAAATTTTACCAAAGGTAAAACTTTCACAAAAATATTTCCCATTTTTCAACCAGCTCTAGCTACGACTCATTAGATCTGTCAGGAATTTCCTGTCAAAATGATTTTTCGATAGAAAATCAGTTTCTGCAAAATTAAAATGTTCCACTGGGAATATTGAAATGAAAATTTCATTTCAGAATGGTATGACCCACATTGAAATATTTTTACCTGTTGAATTGAACTGAAAATTAAACTGCGTCTGCCTCTGGTTCTGGCATGTATCATGGAAGTTGTAGCTTGAGTTCTTCACGTCTCCATAGTCCATACGGTGCTACTTGGCTGGACACCATCTTCCACGATGCGTTATAGTCTCTCCTCTGACCAAACTATGTCATACCTCATGGGAATCACATTACTTGTGGCACATAAATAGGAGATATAGATCATCCAGGAACCCTGACCCATTAGGGAGGAATAAGGTCAGGAGGCACCTGAACAAGAAGTCCCATGAGGCACTGCACACAATAGGCAGGTACAATTTAATGTTGAAACTAACTCACAATGAAATATTTTGATTTGGTTCAACCACCAACATGAACAATTTAAACATTTCAAAACAGAAATTGTAAACTTTTGTTCCATGAAAAATTGATTTTTGACGTGATTCAAGATGAAAATCAGTGCTGAAATACTGGAATTTCCAAGAAGAGAGAAATTCCAATTTTCATTCAGCTCTGCTATTTAAATAATATTATTTAGGAGTAAACTCTGCCTGCAAAACCTCACTGGCACCCTTTTTAGAGCAGTATAGAACTGTACTGACACAAAGCTACATCTTTGAAGCATGATAGAACTTGAACTCAAATTTGCTAAATGTATAAAGAGGAATTTGGAATATTTCTGAAGTACAAACTGAGGTTTAAAGGCTCGTGTATTACTAGCACATGGGCTTTGGTAGATTCTCTTTACTGTGTTCATCCAACACCTATTCTTTGGTATTTTAAATAGTAATAGATAGTTATATAGCACTATTATTAAGCTATATATAATGCCAGCTCTGGCAGAGAATAAACAATTTCTGAATCTAAATTATATGATGGAAAATTCAGACAGAGAACAGCAATTTCCCCCCCAAAAAACTGATCATGACTGTTTTAGTTTCCAGCACTGAAAACTCTACAAATCTGATATTTGATGCATGCAAAACATACAAATGACAGCTTTCTATACACCCTCACTGAAAATGATTTGCAATGAGGTTTTCTGTATAACGTTACTCCCTTTTTGTGTGAGTAGAGAATATACGGAGTTTTCCAAATGATCTGTTGTGCACAACTAAATTGTGTCATTTTTTCCGCAGACCCAACACAGGGATTCTTCAGAGCTGTCTCGCACTGGGGGAGCACAGGTGACTCTAGAGTGTCCTACTGAATGATGCAGCCCGCTCTTCCCAGTGTAACCTGCCTGCTGCATGCTGATGCACCGTGGGGGCCCTTTCAGGTGATGCATGCTCCCATAGCCACATGAAAGGACCATTGTCTGTATTGGGATGAGAACATGAGTGCTCTTTCCTGTGGAGTGCAGAAAGCGGCAGGAAGTTCCTTGTCCCCTTCTCACTATACACTCATAATTCAGCCTTCATATCTATAGAGGTTGTTAATCAGCTACAGAGTCTTTCACTCACTGGTTTGAATCCAATCCAGGCTTGTGGCAGGTCCATGACCACACACTCTTACTGTCTGATAGTCTGTATGAAAGTAATTGTTGGTCGTAGTCCAGCTTCTAAATATTGTGCTATGAATATGCATTTCATTATTTAACCAGCAGTTCACGTATCCCTTGAGGTGGGATCAGGGAATGGAACTGAGATGGAGTCTTTGTGGGCATCTGGGTAAGAGAGAAGGGAGTGTAGATCAGGTTTACATGGCTTGATGGGGAGGAACTTTTAGAGGCTTGGTAGGAGTTTGATAAATGAGTGAACTGTTGAGGGCCATTCATCACTCTTAACATGCCTCTGTTTGGCACTACACGTACAAGTCTGAGCATGTGCATCATATTTGTATTATTCTTGCCATTAAAATAATCTTGTCAAATGTAATAAATGAGATGAAATCACAAATGCAGGGTCAAAAGTAAAGATAAATATATGGTAACATTTCTGCTTTTAAGATAAAATTTAAGGTAATTAAAATATTATTCTCCTCACTGAGCATAAAATGAAAGGAGAATTTGGTCCAGTCATGATATCTACAACCTAACTGGAGTAAGCATTGTAACTGTACAAAAGTGAAATGGAAAAATGGCAAAATTCTTTTGCTAAGATATGAGTCACAATGTCCCTCTTCTTCATTTTCTATCAGGAATGGAATCTAAAAGATATTACAGAAAAAGTATGTAACTAGGTGACACTTTCTAGAGATACGTTGGGCAATATAAATTCACTGGATATTGAATTAAAGTACAATAAGCACACATAGACTTTTAAAATCTGCATTTTTCAGAACTTCTTGACCAGCATATTCCACAACGCTTAGCCACTATTCACTACTTCATGATCATGATATTTCAAATTGTCTGAGTAATATTATACATGAAGGAGCTGGGGGGGGGCGCCTCAGGGTGGAGGGGGGGACGGGGAGCTGCCGCAGGGCTGGGGGGGGGGCGCAAGGTGGAAGTTTCGCCTAGGGCGCAAAACTTCCTTGCACCGGCCCTGCTCCTAAGCTAATCAGTGGCTAATGCTGACAAGAGGAGTGTGTGCTAAGCCATGCCCTTCTCAGAGTTTGGCACCTACATCCAGGCTGCCAGGCGGTGCCTATCTTTGCTTGTGGTTCATGAACTGGGGGAAGACAGGTGTTGCCTAAATCATGTGTGGGGCTGTGATAGCTGTGCTCAGAGGCTGTCTAACTCCACACAGAAGGAGGAGGAGGAGGGTCCCTCCCTAATAACCTTTAACCTAGCGATTAGGGTACTTACCCAGGATGTGGGAAATGCCTAGTTCAACTTCCCCCTCTGTTTGATGAAGGGAAGGAATTTGAACTGGGATGTCACCTCTCATATGAAATCCATAACCACGAGGATATGGGACATTTTGATGTGGGTGTCCTTCAATCTCTCCTATTGCAGCTCTACCACCCTAATTAAATAATTAAATATTAATTGAGGGAGATAAACTGTTAGAATGACTCTATAGCCTAGTGGTTAGGGCACTGCCCTGTGAGATGGTAGATTCCTGTTCAAATAACTTCTCCTGCAGAGTGGGGGGCTTGAACAGGGGATCTCCCATATCCAGGATGAGTACTCTAACCACAAGGCTAACGGTTATAAGGAAGCTACTCCTGAGCTGTGTTCTGGAGTTAGGTGGCCTGGGTATGTCTGCTGGATCAGGCCCTGCACACGAGTTAGGCAGGCGAATACCTGTCTTTCCCCTTGTTCGTAAGTCACTCTGGGGCTTAGATGGGAGATAGGTGTCTGGGTATCTAGAGTGGGGCAGTAGTGCACATGCTCTGAAGCTGAAACATGGGCACCTAGAGCACTTTTACTAAAAAACCTTAGGATCTGAGTGACTCGAGGCACCTACAGGGTTAGGTGGCAGTTTGTAGATCAGAGTGGTACCTGAAAATGTTGGGCACCTAAGTACCTTTGTGACTCCTACCTTAAATTACTTTCACTAATACAATAGGGAACACATAAATTTGCATTCATTTGTTAAAGGTACTATATGTTAACAGTAAGAACTACTGGCTTGAATTGATTCCTGTCTGTGGTCAAACTTCCTGCTACTGTTTGCAAACTACAATTAATCAAGGAAAATATGGCTCTTCTATTTATATACTACAAATATATATATTCATAAACAGGTGAAACTGCAAATAAGTCATCTATGGGCTTGTAGAAGGGGATCACCCAATCCAGCACCAGGCCCATCTGCTGCCCCAGTTTCATAAGAACATAAGAACATAAGAAAGGCCGTACTGGGTCAGACCAAAGGTCCATCTAGCCCAGTATCTGTCTACCGACAGTGGCCAATGCCAGGTGCCCCAGAGGGAGTGAACCTAACAGGCAATGATCAAGTGATCTCTCTCCTGCCATCCATCTCCATCCTCTGACGAACAGAGGCTAGGGACACCATTCTTACCCATCCTGGCTAATAGCCATTTATGGACTTAGCCACCATGAATTTATCCAGTCCCCTTTTAAACATTGTTATAGTCCTAGCCTTCACAACCTCCTCAGGTAAGGAGTTCCACAAGTTGACTGTGCGCTGCGTGAAGAAGAACTTCCTTTTATTTGTTTTCCCCCTCCTTCTAAATAAAAAAACACACAACAGGTACTTTCAAGTTAACTCTCCCTTTCCTGCGGTCAGTCTATTAAAATAGTTTTTCAAGAGCCTCTGATTGGGTTCCAGCTCTTGGTGCAGGGTACTCTGTTATCCTCCTTTAAGGGTGTGTATCTAATATAAGAACATAAGAATGGCCATACTGGGTCAGACCAAAGGTCCCTCTAGCACAGTATCCTGTCTTCCGACAGTAGTCAATGCCAGGTGCCCCAGAGGGAATGAATAGAACAGGAAATCATCAAGTGATCCATCCCCTGTTGCCCATTCCCAGGTTCTGGCAAACAGAGACTAGGGACACCATCTCTGCCCATCCTGGCTAAGAGTCATTGACGGACCAATCCTCCATGAGCTTATCTAGTTCTTTTTTGAACCCTGTTATAATCTTGGCCTTCACAACATCCTCTGGCAAGGAGTTCCACAGGTTGACTGTGCATTGTGTGAAAAAATACTTCCTTTTGTTTGTTTTAAACCTGCTGCCTATTAATAGTCCTTTAGCCCTCCCTGGACTCAAACTATTATTCTGCACTTGGTTTTCCTACAGCTCTCACTCTAGGGCTGCCTCTAACAGTCTGTTATAGCCTCCCCAGCTAAGCCTTCTCCCCAGCAGGCTCCTGTCCCCTTGTAGGCCTCACGCACCCAATCTTCTGCTTAGAAACTAGGGAGATTCTCTATGCTACTGTCTCCCTCTACAGACACCCTGAGCTAACTATTAAAGCAGCTGGTTGGTTTGCCGTTAGCCTGTAGGTCTGATATCTGACATCTGACTGGCTAAATTAGGCTCAAGTGAGGCTGAGCCCAACTCCTTTGAAGAGCCAGCCTTGGAACAGCTGCATGAGGATGTGCATGAGCCCCAGGATCAGTGCCCTCTGACAGGGCTTAAGTGTGTATTTTTGTCATTTGCTTGTTTTGTTTTATTTTTCAAAATAGACATTTTTTCAAATTAGAGCCAGATCCTCAGCTGGTGTAAATCTGCATCGCTCTAATTAAGTCAACAGTGGGGAAGATCTGGTCCATAATCTTCTTTGACCTCAAAGGATGAAGCTGGCCATCCATATTTCTCATAGGCACTACCTATGGACCTAAGGCAATGATAATCAACCTGTGACTCTTGGAGTAAAGAAATAAATGAATGCCTGAAAAAGACAGCTCTGGAGAAGAGGGAACCTACAGCCAGAGAGAGCAAGCAAGCAAGAAGTAGGGCCTAGAAGCTGATACATGTATTGGAGGAGACAACACAGAAAGATGAAGTACAGGAAGCAGTGGGGAAACTAGAAAGCAGGATCACTGTAACAAGAAAACAGTGTGTCCCTCTCATCAACAGCTGTGGGCTGGAGTCTGTGCTCAATCACCACTGCGGCTGAGCCAGCATAGCTTTGAGAACCAACTAGTCCTGTAAATCCCAGATTTCATTGATTTATTTTGCTGTAATTTCTAGCTACAGAGATTTTTTTCTTTTTTTTTACTCTGTGTTGTGTCTTTCTTATGAGAAAAACATTTGGAAAGAGTTTCCAAAACATCTCAATATGGCCTAAAGGTTTTGCGGACCTCAGGCTCCAGTTCTTGTCTTCCTTAATACCTGTAGCAATCTTTGACACAGGGAAGATGCAGACTGGCAGTGATATTATTGGGGCTGAGGGAGAGGGTTCTAGCAGAGTGTAGCAATCAGTCAGGGAGGTGGAGCTAATAGAAAGGGCAGTTAGAGACAGTTGACAAGAGGGGACGAAATTTGTCACTTGGTTGGGAGACAACAAAACCAGACTGAAATGAAAGAAACCATTGCCAAGGGTTTGGGTGTAATTATGACCACATGTCTTGCTAGTCCTGCCCCTGTTCTTATGTGACAGAGTGGTCTGCCCCGTGAAGACAGTACTGCCTAGTGGTCAACCACCCTGCCACGTGGCATGGCCCTTTACTGGTTTGAAAGGTCCAATATAAGGATCTAAGGTGGATATGGAAAGAGAGGGAGCAGTCCCAGGAATGAGTGGTGCTTGGGAGGAAATCCCATCACTGTATCTTTAAGAGCCTTGGGCCAGGAGTCTCACAGAGAGGGTGGGACAAGGCTCCCTTCTCACCCAACCAATCAGGAATGAGCTGGGAGATGGGGACTCGTATGTTTGCTATTCATACATAATACAGCAGACATCAGCAGGAGTAGGCTACTAAACCCTCTAAGCCTGAGGACTAAGTGGGGCCAGCTGAGGGAGAAGCTGGCTAAGGCCCTACAGCAGGATAAAGGAGACCCTGCTACAGAAGGAAAGTGTGGTTTATCCTTCTGAAGAAAGCCTTCTCCTCGTATCACTTTATAATGACTGCTCATATAATGTACAAGAAGATGATTACGGGGTAATAGGTGTCTGAATTACTCAGTCCAAGGAAGAGAGCTGGGGATCCGCAGTGACTATTTGAAGTACACATGGTTCCAGGAGGAGAGCTGGGGCCTTTTGGTTCAAGGAAAGAGGCAATAACTACAGTAACTCCTCACTTAAAGTCGTCTCGGTTAATGTTGTTTCATTGTTGCAGATCAATTAGAGAACATGCTTGTTTAAAGTTGTGCAATGCTCCCTTATAACGTTGTTTGGCAGCCGCCTGCTTTGTCCACTGCGTGCAGGAAGAGCAGCCCGTTGGAACTAGCTGGTGGGGGCTTGGAACCAGGGTGGACCGGCAGCCCCCCTATCAGTTCCCCTAAGTTCCCTGTGCTGCAGCCACTCAGCAGGCTATCAATTGCCAGGCAATTCAGCTGTCCCTCCCCCCACTGCAGTGTGCTGCTCCTGTACTCTGCCTTGAGCTGCTCCCGGGAGCCTCCTGCTTGCTGGGGGGGGGGGGGGAGGGAGGGGCAAGTGGGGTGCTAATGTCACGGTGTCCCCCTACCCCACCGCTCCTGCCTCCCCGCTCCTTTAGCCCATCTCCACGGTGGGAGCGGGGGAAATGCTCAGGACGGAGGGAGCTTGCTGGCAGCAGCTTCTGTCTCAACTTGCTGATCTACTTAAAAAGGCAGTGTACTTAGAGTGGGGTCAGTGTACTTAAAGGGGCAATGCGCATCTCTCTCTCTCTCTCATACAGGGTGTGTGTCTCTGTCTCTCTCTGCCATGCTGTCTCCCCTCCCTCCATTTGTGCTGCCTGGTAGAGTGTGAGGTTATATTAACAACAATGTGTTAACCATTGAGGGCTCAGCCAAAGGCTAGTTCATCATTTAGCAGTAAGGCATTCCCTGGGAAATATCCCATCCTCTTCCACTCTCCTACTTCACCACCTCAGCCAAGCTTCACACTCATCATTGTTATGTACAGTATTAAATTGTTTGTTTAAAACTTATACTCTGTGTGTGTGTGTGTGTATATATATATATATATATATATATATATATATATATATATATATATATATATATATATATATAGAAAGAGAGAGTCTTTTGTCTGGCAAAAAAAAAAAAAATTCCCTGGACCCTAACCCTTCCTATTTACATTAATTCTTATGGGGAAATTGGATTCACTTAACATTGTTTCACTTAAAGTAGCATTTTTCAGGAACATAACTACAATGTTAACCTGGGAGATTGGGACTAGTATGCATGTTATTCACACATAACACAGCAGACACCAGCAGGAGTAGGCTACTAAATCCTCTAAGCCTGAGGACTAAGTGGCTCCAGAGATGCAGTCCTGGGGACCAATGTTCCACTAGAGGACAAGAGAACTCTGAGTTGAACCCAGGAGTGACTATTTTTTGAAGGGAGTGTTTCTTTTGTGACTTTGAGTTCCATGAAGGGAATTGAAATTTTAAGTGATCTGGCCATAGGACTAGGTCAAAGAAGACCCACACATATGTGGCACATAGGAGGTGGCAAAGAAAGGGAAGACATAATCACCCCATATCCAGTCCCAAGGGGGTCCTGGCTGGTGAGTTACTTCTGTGCATGTGGGGCTTGCTCTGGGGTAGGACCCCATAACACCTTGTCAGGGAAGGCTTCAGAATGTCCTTCTGCTGCAATTAACTGGATGCATCTGTTACTATCATTTTTTATGTTAAATACCTCAAACTCAAGTCAGTAAGGACTTTGGAGAAAGACAGGAGGGAGCAATCTCCTGGGGAAATCTCCTAAGGAGAGGGGGGGGTGTCAGAGAAAAAATACTGTAGAAACCAGCTGGTGTAGGTTATGGCTCTTGCTTTGGCTGTTAGAGGTCATGGGTACAAATCCTGAGGCACGCATAGTATATAGAGTGAAAATTGCTAGAAGAGGAAGAATTATCCACTGGTAAGGGCCCAAGACTAGTTTTTGGGAAACTTAAAATCCATTCCCACTTCTGCCATGGACTTTGGTGTGACAGCGAGCAAGCCACTTAGTTTATTTGGGCTTCAGTTCCCGATCAGTAAAAGGGAGATAATAGCACTTTTGTACCTCAGAGGGGTGTTTTGAGGATAAATATATTAAAGATTGTGAAGAGCTTGGATATTATGAACTCTGACAGAATCAGGGATCTGTTGCTTTTTTAAACAAAAAGCTACATTTGAAAATTTATGGGTTTAGGATTGGTATTAACCACTAAGGCTGTGATCTTGAAAACACTTACACACGTGTTTTACTTTACCACTGTGTGTAAATCACTGTGACTACTTATGGTAGTGACATTTACTATGTGCATAAGTGTTTGCAGGATCAGAGCCTAACTGTAAAAACTTCTGTAGCTAGCTAACATTGGTGAGCTTGCCAGCCCTCAGCATACTTCCCACTTTTCACTGTATGTATTATAAAAAAGTCACTGGAGACCAGGCAAGTTCATCAGTGAGGTACTACACTTAGAGCTGGTCCCATTAAAGTCAATAGCAAAATGCTCATCAACTTCAGTGGGTCTCAGGGGCATAGAAAAAATAGGCCTAATGCTTTGAACAGAACTGGTAAAAAAAATTTGAAATCCAACGTTGTTCCATACAAAGCTTGCATTTTTTGTTAAAACTGTTCCCATTCTTTGGACCAGCCATAATTTGTAGACCTCCACATTTTCACTTTCTCTTCCAATTAAAGTCTTCCAGATAGGGTAAATGTTTTGGATATTTAGGGCACAGAACTTGGAATCTGTGATGTATGGACCTGGTTTGAGATTCACATTTTACCAATTTTTACCTGCTTCTGTCTGCTGTGGTAAGCAGCAATCCCAAGATAGGAGTTCATGAATTCCTAGTGCAGAGCGAGCATCTCCCGCCTAGCTCTTTTTTTCTCTCCTTGCCCCTCACAAATCACACTCATGAGACCCCATCCTTGGTTCCCATTGAAAGGTGTTTAAGAAGCTGGGAGACTTGAACATCTTCAAGAGGTGACATTTGCCCATCTTCTCTTTTTTGGGGGTTGGCTGCCAAAAAGGTCATTTGCTATCCCACAAGGCTTTCTGATGAACAAGGTGCCACCCTGCCCAATGTAGCAGCAGCAGATCTTGGAAACTGTCCACTGCACTAGGCGATTGAGCACTATAGGGCCCAGACCAGATCTCAGCTAAGCGTGGGGCAAACCCTACCTCCAACTGCTGTGTAAGTAAATAAAAAACATTGTTGAATGATTTATTTTTTAGAAGTTGAGAAATGTGTTAAATACATCATTAATGGCAGGATTGTGACTTCAGAGTTATGCTTAAAAATGAATAGCATTCTATAGCCTTACATAAGATGGGACCCCATAATAATTATACCTTGTCCGATGCCGCTTTCTTTGGTATTCCTTTAGAGCTTCTTTGGGATAGTGTTTATGACTGATTCATTCATTCATCAAGTTTTAAGTCCAATAGAGATTATTATGATCCTCTAATTTGACCTCCTGCATAACACAGGCCACAGAGCTTTACCCAATGATGCCTGCATCACACCTAATAACTCGTATTTGGCCATGACAATTCACAACACTACCGTCTGATACATAGTGCCCTGTAATACTTGCAATTATCATATATGAGCAATCAGTATAAAGTAATATGAGGACAAGGACTACTACTTAGAATATTTTTTTAAATAGTAGCCATACATGCTCCTTATAGGTTATTTAAGGTTTTAGAGAGGCATAAGAGCTCCACACGTTATCACCACAAATGAAAAATATGAACAATCTGGGGAGGCATGCAGTGTCTTAAGATGAGTGAAGTTAATGGTATGACATGTTGAGGAAACTATCCCAAACTACACTTTTAAAAAAGCAGTAAATACTTGGAATGATGATTTCTCTAGGGTGCCAAGTGTTCGCGTGGAGGGAGTACTCTGTTTTGCTGGTGTTGTCAAAAAGGATACACAAATCCCTGCCTGAGATAGATACATATCAGATGATTCATTTGTTTCAACATTCTAAATGGAACACTGACTCATCCCTGCATAAAATATCATATTTCACTTTCTTTATAGACACATTTTATGATAGCAATAAGCAAACCAAAGGGGTGAGATAATGATAAGATCTCAGCATTTTGGCTGTACTTTATGACTCACAATGCCTTAGGGATGGATTTTCAGAATAACCACACCTCTGGTTTTGTATCCTGGCCTGTATACAGAGTCTTGAAGTGAAAAACTGTATTAATCTAATCTTACAAACGTGCTGTGTGTGAGCTGATTGTCTTTCTCCTCTCTGTAAAACAAGATGATGCACCTCAAGATCCCTTCCAGGTGATTTAGGGATTAACACAGACTAAGCCATCCAGTCCTGTCATCTTTACTTGTGTTTTTAGTCCTTACTCAATGGGACAACTCATGTGAGTTAGGATTGCATGGAAAGGCCTTAGAGCCATTACGATCAGGCTTGTGCAGGAAAACTTGGAAAAATGAATGATAGATAATTAGCGTCCATTGTCTGCTAGGCATTTTGGATAAACAGGGTGGTACTTAATGTGATGCTGACAGACCAGGTGACAGCTTATGCCAAGGCCCCTAGACCTCACTGACCACTGACAAATGCGTAGCTGGAAACCGGTCTGGGTCATCTGTGTATTAGTATTGTTAAAATAGGTATTAGATTCATAAAAATGTGTTTAGACTTTATGAAATGCTTGTGAGTTGCTGCATACATTAATATCACTTAGAATATCTGTATCCCATGTTATAGGGCAGTATTTAAGTATTTGCTCTGTAAACTGCAGAGCCCCACAGTCAGAATAGAAGCATCACCAAGTGTGAAATACTAGCTTTCCACAAGAGGTGTCATCTCCTGCCCAACAAAAGAAGGCAAGCCATTGAGGAATATCAGAGCACAAAAGACTTTGTTGATTGCTCTCCCAGGGCCATGAAGAAGAGATGTGCAGGTGCACACCTCCCATCAGCTTAAACTCTGGGGGAAGGGAATAAAAATCCCTGACAGGAAGGAACTGGATCTCTGTGCTGCTTGGACTTGAAGAGGACAAGATTCCTAAGCATAAGCAAGGGATTCACATCCGCTTGGCCTGGGCTAGCCCAAGAGGCCACATAGAGTTTGCATATTACAGCAGCTTCTATCACCTTTTGGAAAATAACACTTATTTTTGTGTGCATGTTTACCTGCTTTAGCCTTGTTAATAACTCTCATTTCTTTTTCTTAGTTAATGAACCATTAGTTAAGTTATTATAGGATTGTCTACAAGCAGTATCTTTGGTATAGGATCTAAGGTGCAATTGACCTGGGGTAAGTGACTGGTCTTTTAGGACTGGGAGTTGTGTTTTGTGGTGTAAGGGACCATCGATCATAAAGGTAAGTTAACTTGGGTGGCAAGATAGACTGGAGTACCCAAGGGAAACTATTTGTGACTCCATATTAAGGCTGGTATAGCACTTGAGGAGTTTACACTTGATACATGGTTGGTGAATCTACATATTGAACACACAACCAGTTTGAGGTTTGTGCCCTGCTTCTTCACTGTCTTCCCTGAGGTTAGTACTCATGCTCCTGAGCTTCTCCAGACAGCCTGACTCCTAATAAGCAATCTCCTCTCCAATTTAGAGTTGGCTTACATGTGGCTCAAGAGGGGGCTACAACAAAGCTTCCCCTTCAGCGTTGCCAATTCCGGCATCTTGCAGCCTATGGTGCTTTTTCATAAATCCCCAGCTCCTGCAGTTGTGTGACTATGTGACAATATCATTTAATCTCTTGTGGGGGGTGAGGGGAGTAGAGAAAAAGCTAAAAGCCATAAACCCTGAATCTTCAAAAACAAGAAGGCAAATAAAAAGAACCCGACATGCACATTTTTTTTAATTGCATGATTTTTTTTAAGCCAGTCTCATGACTTTTGAGGACTGAATCTGGAATTGGAATGTTTGGGATTGGCAATGCAGCTGACTGCACAGCTGCTCAAGGGCCTCTTTCAATAGCAATCTGTGGGAAGCACAGAGAGTACTCACCAGGCACCCCTCTCGGAGCAAGTCAGTGAATAAAAGAGCCCCAGGAGGAGGACAGCCAGGGCCACCGGCCCATGGAGTAAGGTTGGCATTCTGTGAGAAACAATCTGTGAATGGATGGAATAGACTGCTTCATGCCATACACCTGGAGCAGCCCTGAGACAGCATATGACTGACTGTAGCAGAACTTCCCTGATGTTCCTCTAGGGTTGGTACAACCTGCCCTGCCCTCCTGCACCAGGAAAGGGGCATGAAAACCACAATTTGGCCTTTAAAGTTTAGTAACAGTTTTTAAAATAAAGACACTTTAGAACACACTTTAAATCTAAAGTGGAAAACATCTGCACTTAAAATTGCTTTGTCAAGGAACTGTTTAAAATGCAAAGAGAAAAGCTGCAGCAAAACATTTAAAAACTGGGAACCAAATGTATGGTATCAGGACTAATTGAGTGAATGATTGAGACCATCTTGTCCTAAATGCCAACAATTACTTAATGGACCAAAAGCCCACACACAGCAATGCCTTTCTCCCCTAGAGTTGGCTGCAGGCAGCACCCCCCCCCCTTCTTATTTTCACTTTCCATTCCCTGCAGCCTCTCCCAAACCACATACACCCCAGCCAGGAGGAGAAGGGAAATCTATTAGAGTTTTAATGCATATTTCCTTGCTGATCAGCAACCAAAATAAATCATGTCTTTATTCTGAGCCTGGTGCTGAGATCCCTATTTGAGGTACTTCAATAAGACATTTGCTTGAGCAAGGATTTAGTTCTCCTTATATTACCATTAAGTAACATCATGGTTGTTTAATATCAAAACTGATCTATTTTAACCATATGACTGTAAAAACAGAGAGAGTTTGTGAGATTCTTCAGGGGAAAAATAGCTCACTGGAGCCATGAAAATAATTATGGTTGGATGCTATAGCCTATCTTCTAGAACAGAGGAACTCCACCCTATATTAGAGTCTGTACAGGGAGCATTACACATACTTTTGCATAGTAAACATGCATTACACATACTCATTTTGATAAACAAAGGGATAGATTTTTTTTCTGAGGTAGAATAGGAGTTCATATTTAACACATTATCACCACTTGCCCTTTCAGACACTGAAATAAGATAGGTCAGAAAGTTGGCCTCACTGCTGGCTTTTAAACTATTAATCACAACCTATCGTTTTTAGCTGGGACAAAACCCAGCATTTTAAACATGCTTCAGATATACTGCTCTGTGTTTTTGTACTGTACATGAGCTATCTTTCCAATAACAAGATTTGATCCACTATGTCTTAATTTCATTATGTGTTATAGTAATCAATCACAGCTGCGAAAGGAAACATACTTGAGCATAATTTCATTCCTTTAGATCAAACTGAAAACAAACTTTGTACTGTATGTCATGGAATACATTAAATATCTCATACTTCAGATCACATCCTAGACGTGATATATCAATCATCCACAATTCCATTTCTTTCTGCGAATTATGGGCCTCTTTTCCGGAGTGTTACTGGATGACCTTTCACTGTGTTCAAAGGATAGTATAACAAAGTGGCACTATAGCGATCATTTTACATTCTTCTCTTATTTTATATTTCCACAATCCGTTGAAATAAAAACACGTTACGTGTCTAAAAAATCATCCAAGAAACTGTACCAGATTACGTACATTCACTTGATCAGCCACTGGTAGAAGTGGTTAGGCACCAGGAGTATAAGACTACAAACTACAACTCCTATAAACTATTAACACAAATGATGAGAAGCTCAGGATTGTCCGAGTCCATGGATTTAAACAGACAGAATTAGTTTCTAGGCCTGAATAGAGTAAGTATATCCTTATGTAGGCAGGAAGCTCAGAGCGATTGCTGGTACCCTCATTATAAACCTAGATTGGAAAAGATGAGTTTCTGACGCAGGGTTTTATATTCTAGTCCTTTCCTGTGGAGCTGACAGAACAAGAAAAGAGTAAAATGCAATTGCAGAGCTTTCAAGCTGCGTCTCACCAGGCCTTTCTGTTCCTGAGAGCTGCAATATGAATTATGGAAGCAGCCTTGTGTTCTTGCCTCCTGTCAGTCAATCAGGATTCACCTGATGAGTCAGAAAGTTTTGCCTTAGGAAAGACTAAATAAAAACTCGTGTAAGGAGGATGTCAGGGTTTGGTCCAATCTCAAGAATTTTCTTCTGATATTCAGCCTAAATTTTTCTTGTTTTTATTTTACCCCAAAATGTGTTGTTATTCTGAGCAAAGACAGGTTTCATATCAGAATGTTATTTTTAGAAAACTCCAACGCCAGCTTCTCTAGGGGCAGACTATTAAGCCATCCTAAAATATTGATGATAACAAGGTGGGTGGGTTAAGGAGGAGGGGGAAATTCTCCATGGAACTTTTTCTGTTTCCACAATGAATCTGCCATTTCAGAAGCTTTATTTTTGCTATGCAGTCATATCTGCTTCACTTCCTCCTGCTGCATGCTCTAGGTCAAATTCACATGCAACTGACTTAAATGGATTTGCACTCATCTATATCAATTGTGAATTTGGCTTTCTGTGGCTATTGTGATTGATATGGTGACTATTAAAGCCAATGGCAAAGCTTCAGTGGTGCAGGGTCAGGACCATAATTATTTCCACTTATCAGGCATTGTATGTGTCTCTTGAATAAATGTTTAGTGTAAAGCCAAAATGCTTCCTGTATAAAACACCATTGTCAATAATCTCCTAAAATTCCCCACAAACCCACTGTTTGTTTTTAGCTAAATGACATTTTAAGAACAAATTAAACCAATATCAGATATTTAAAAAATACACGGACAGTGATGTCTTAAGAAGTCCAATAAAATCAGTATCACTCCTTTTATAAATACCACAGGTGCTATGTTCTTTAAAATGCCACATAAAATCAGTGTCACTCCCTGTAAAAGACCACAGGCAATGAGTTCTTAAGTGCTGTCCTTAAAAAAAAAAAGATCCTTTTAAGAGGCAGACAAAATGTTAGATAATCATTAGTCCAGAGACATTAGTCCAGATGTCTCTGTTATCTTAAATAAAAAATCTCGATTCATTTTTAAAATGCTTGAAAATATACTTCTAGTAAAATAAGCATGCAGTGGAAGGAAAAATATATATGGAAGGAAAAATAATTGCTTTTGAACAAATACACAACTTGTGTGCTATTTGTGTGTGTGTATTTGGGAAGCAAAAATATTATAAAAGAATTAAGATTGAAAGTATATGTCAGTGGAGTCCCACTGAGAGCTTCAACAATTTCACAGTACAGGACACATTTCCAAGTGAATATAGCCCCATGCTATAGAAAACTATGTCTGAGGTTTTTACATTAATTTCTTTTCTTTTTTTATGATTGACCTGTTTTGTATGATAAACTGTGTTGATTATATAATATTTTATGGGTTTTCTACAGAGGGATACTCAGGAAAATTAATCCAAACTAACTAAATATGTGAATGTCAACTGGTTTAGTTAAATTGCATTAAACTCCTGTGTAGACACTCTTTCAGAACTACCATGGCCTAATTTGGTTTAGTTTAATGAGAATTAAGCTAAACCAAATTAAGGCCACTTTAATTCTGAATGAGTATCTACAGAGCGGTTTAATGCCGTTCAACAATCCCACTTAAAATGTACACCTTTAGTTAATTTGGATTAACCTTCCTTCTTGTCCCCGTGTAAACAAGCCCTTAGGTTTGTATTTTGACTATATTAATTGTATTATCTGGCAACCCAGTTTTCACTGTGCGGTTTTTTTCATTTTAGAGAATAACACTGTAGTATATATTAATGCTTACAGATATTGGAAATAAATCCCTTAAGTAGCAATTGGGATTTTATAATCACCTGGTAATGTTATTTTGACCTCTTTCAAATTTCATGTAGTAAAGTTAAGGGTGGATAAGTGGTAACAGTTGGGTGGGATGAGATGAGGGATGAAAGATAGGTGGAGTCAGCACCAGTGCTAGCCCATTGGCAGAAATATCCCCTCCCCATGCAGCCATAACATATACTAATAATTAATAGGGGGGCTCTTTCAGCTGCTCCAGCCCTAAGCAATTGCTTAGTCTGCTTATGCCCGGCACCAGCTCTGGGTGGTGTGTAGGTTCATTATCTGAGTAGGTGAGGGTAGAGAAGGAGTGTTCAGGGGGGCAGTACCAGGCACTTCAGTAGAGCCAGGCAAAATTTTTCAGTTGAAACTTTTTTCACCCAAAAAAGGCAGACTCCCATCGATTGAAACATTTTACTGATTTGTGTTGATTTTGGCAAATAAAAAAAAAATGGTTTGTTTGGACATTTCTGACATTATCAAAATGAAAAATGTTGGGTGCTTGGAAGGGGGGGGAGAGAAATTCACAAAAGGATTTAAACCTTAGGCAACATTCACAAACCCCCCTGAGGAGGAAGAGGAAGTGATGGCGATCCCTTATACCCAACAGCCCAGTGACTAGGGTGCTCACTTTGCAAGTTGGAGACCTGGATTCACATGGTCAGTGGGGCAGAGCACATGAATGGCTCCATAGTCTGGTGGTTAGGGGCACTCCACTGAGAGTGGGAGACCTAGGTTCTATCCTAGGCTCCACTAACTGTTGAAACAGGGAACGGCTCCAACTGGAGAGATTGAGAGCACCACCCCCACACTAGCCAATGGGCAGGTAGTCAGGACACTTGTTGGGGAGGTGAAAGATCTTCATTTAAGTCCCTGCTCCAAAGCAGGAATTTGGAGCTGAGTCTCTCACATCCCAGGTGAGTGCCTTTACCAGTAAGCAATTGGGTATAAAATGCAGGTTTCTCCTCAGTTTGTATTAATCTGTTCCTGCATTTCCTCTGCTTTTATTACACATACAAAATATGAAACAAATTTTCTGACTCTTTTTATTGGCTGAAAATTCCAAAGCCCTGGGTTTCACACCTACCTGAACTGATTTCCCACCCCCCTTCCTCTCTCCCATTTTTTTGGGACTGCCAGAGAATCAAAATATCAGTTATTTGCACACCTCTCGTCTCCACCTTGTGTCCTGCTAGCTGGATCCTCCTGCATTATATTCAGTCTTCTCCCTACAGGCTGCTGCTTCTTTCTGGAGGTGCAACAGAGATGCAGCTGGAAGGAAACTCTGTAGGGGAAACCTCTCTACCTCCCTGCACTCCTCCTGCCTCCTCCAGCTGCCCCAGACCTTTGCCTGGGCTGCAATTTGTATGGATTGCTGTTTAAACCAAAACCAATTGGAAACTATTCAGGGGATAAAATAAACCATCCCTCCTTCTCAAAGACTGTTGAAGGGAAGGCTTGGAGATATAGGTTCAATTTCCTGCTCTGCTACAGGCTTCCCATGTGATCTTGGGCAAGTCACTTAGTCTCTCTGTGCCTCAGTTCCCCATCTGTAAAATGGGGATTGTAGTAGTTTCCTGCCTCACAGTGGTGTGATGTGGAAAAAAAAATATTAAAGATTGTGAAGTGCTCAGATACCATCATAATAGGTACCTTTCGGTACCAGGGAGAGAGAGAGAAATTTTAAGGCAGCTTTGTCCTTCAGCTTCCCAGTTCATCCTTACTGGGCTAGGTAAACATTTTTATTCCCCTTTCTCATGCAGGGCCTGCTTTCCATGGGCTCCATTCTATAAATTTGCTCTAATGAGCCCTTTCTTAATAACTTCCTTGCCTCTCTCAGGATTGGCTCTCTGGGACCCAGTGCAGCTCGAGGGTGATGGAGCAGTGCACAGATGGTTGAAACCCAATCTTGTGATTCCCTAATTCTTAGGTCACGAGGTGCTTGTCTGATCCAGAAAAGCAAGTTACAGCAGTCTCAGGGCTACTCTCGATTGCACCAGCTACAACAGTCCCCTGCTGCAGGCCATTCCAAAGCAAAAGAAAACACAGCTTTTCCCATCACACTGGGGGTAGTGAGGAAAGGCATCTACATTAACTATAGGTTTCAGAGTAGCAGCCGTGTTAGTCTGTATCTGCAAAAAGAACAGGAGTACTTGTGGCACCTTAGAGACTAACAAATTTATCTGAGCATAAGCTTTTGTGGGCTAAAACCCACTTCATCAGATGCATGCAGTAGAAAATACAGTAGGAAGATATATATACACATACGGAGAGCATGAAAAGGTGGGAGTTGTTTTACCAACTCTGAGAGGCCAATTAAGTAAGAGGGAAAAAAAACTTTTGAAGTGATAATCAAGATAGCCCAGTACAGACAGTTTGATAAGAAGTGTGAGAGTACTTACATGGGGAGATAGATTCAATGTTTTAATGGCTCAGCCATTCCCAGTCTCTATTTATGCCTAAATTGATTGTATCTGATTTGCATATCAATTCAAGCTCAGCAGTTTCTCATTGGAGTCTGTTTTTGAAACTTTTTTGTTGCAAAATTGCCACCCGCAGGTCTGTCATTGAATGACCAGACAGGTTAAAGTGTTCTCCTACTGGTTTTTGAATGTTATGATTCCTGATGTCAGATTTGTGTCCATTTGTCTCCAGCCAAACCGGACAGTCTTTACGCAAAAGAATTAATGGAGACAAATCTGACATCAGGAATCATAACATTCAAAAACCAGTAGGAGAACACTTTAACCTGTCTGGTCATTCAATGACAGACCTGCGGGTGCCACAAGTACTCCTGTTCTTTTTGCGGATACAGACCTAACGCGGCTGCTACTCTGAAACCTGCCTAACTCCACTTTCTGATAAGTCACTGCTCTTCAAGTTACTAAAATCCAGAAACATACTAATTTTTTAAAAAAATATATGCTTTGTTAAGCAGGAAAGTGTAACACTCATGAAAGCTTATGAGACAGATACCAGGAAGATAAAAGTATACAAGTGAAATTATTTGTAGGCCGTGGTTTATGCAGGAGTGATGGAAAATATGGCTACCTTTGTGCTGTGAGGAATAGTGAAGCTTTTGCTCCACTTGAGATGTGTCCAGCTGTGCACAGGATTTTGTTTTAATTTAATGTCAGGAACTATAACTAATAGTAAAATGGTCATGATAGCCTTTGCAATCTATTGAACAAAACACGCTCTTATAGCAGACATATGTGTAAGCAGAATCAGCATGAGCTCTATCCTGACATCTGGTGGTGAATTGTGGCGAGTTGTGGAAAAGAACTTCAGGGCTGATCTTGTTTGCATAGGCACACCCACCCCGCCTAGCATGAGCCCAAATGGTCACTTTGGCTGCTGTGGGATCCCCAGTTTCTCTGTTATTGATGCAGGAAGAATAAAGTGTTGTTACCCTGATTATGTGAATCAAGGACAATGAAACTGTTTTATGACAAAGAGACTCGCCATCAACTAAGTAGCACTCGCTAGAAAAGGGACATGGGTTCCAACTCCCAGTGAATTGAGAGAGAGAGGGGCTGGGGACAGGTATTTGTACCTGATGATATGGGCCTCTTTTGAGGGCCTGACATACTAATTGCTTCTCTCTACCATGGAATATCAAAGCTAATTTTAATTCTATTAGGAGTCTAGTTACAGGTTGCTGAGCTGGATTCACTTGGGGCCAATGGTGTATCAGCACTGAGGCTCCCCTACTACAAGCTGAAATCACTAAAGAGCTAAAATCACTGAGTGTTGGGGGGGGGGGGCTGAAGATATGTTGCTGAACAGTTGGTGGAGCAGAGCAGTTTGTGGGATGACTGGAGCGGCTCATGGGACAGCTGGTGGAGCGGAGTGGCTGGCAGAGCAGAGCAGTTTGCAGAACGGCTGGAGTGGTTCACGGGACGGCTGGTGGAGCGGCTCGCGGTGAAGGCTGCAGCAGAATCCCATGGAGAGGCAGGGCAGTCACCCTTGGACCATGTAAGGTGCCCCTTAACACCGCTGTGCTCCTCCCCCCCCCCACAGGCTGGGAGGTAAAACTCTGCAGATAAACGTTTTAACTCTGGGGCTGCACTGACCAGGGACAGAGACTTTTGGGTTGTTGGACTTTTGGGACTTTGGGTAATTTTTGGGGTTGCTGGACTTAAGACCCTGAGGGGAAAGGATACTGCCAAACTTACTTGAGGCGGGGTCCTTTGCTCATGGTTTGTGTTATGAACCCTGTTTGTGGTGTTTCCCCAACATAATGCCGCATTGTTTCCCTCCTTTATTAAAAGGATTTTGCTACACTCAGACTCTGTGCTTACGCGAGGGGAAGTATTGCCTCTTAGAGGTGCCCGGGGGGTGGTATGTAATTGTCCCAGGTCACTGGTTGGGGGCTCAAGCCAGTTTTCCATTGTGTTATTGAAACGGAACCCCTAGATATTGAACCCGGCCCTTGTTGCTGCCAACTCAGACGGGCAGAAGGGTTACATATGTTTTCATTTTGTCTCTTTTTTTTCCTTCCCCTTTAACAAACATTGTACCTAGAGAAAATGAAATGAAAATAAAAACTTTATTAAAATAATAAAAGGAAAATTTAAACAAGGAGCATTTTTGTGAGCTGGGAAAGGGGGATTGCAAGGTGCCAAACGGACACCTTTTGAATCTGGAATCCTCTTTATCTAGGGTAATTTTCACTCCTGTGCAGATGGCAGATGCAAGGCTTTAAGTGGTGCATAGACCTTGCTCTGGCTCTCTCCACACAGCTGAATTTTACTCCTACAGAAAAGGTGGTGTGTACGCAGAGGAAGCTTTCCCACACTGCCCTGAAAATGTACTCCCCCCTGTACTGGAGGAACCATCTCTACATGAGAAGGTTCTAGGGAGGGAAGTATCCTAGTCCATGCAAATCTTGTGCTCTCCGCTGATGCTACCTATTAAAGTTAAAAATGATCCGAAACCTCCACTATTAATCATTGCACTACGATGTCCATATTTCCTGGCACTGCAGCATAAACCACAGCCTACAACTCATTTCACACAGACCACTGAAGAGATTTCTGTTATTTCTTGTTTTGGGTTGGATTTGAAGTGGCCACTTAAATAATGGAAGGCACAGTTTTCTGTCAAGTAGGATCCTGGTGATATGAACATTTGGAGTTAAGGCATCCAGAGAACAGCATCCCATATCTCCCTTAATCTCTGAGAAGAGAGGCAGGAAATCAGATTGGGAATCCCTTTAGAAAAGGTGTTTCTACTGCAGCACTGGAAATATTTGCTATAAATTCAAATGGGCCAGATCCTGAGCTGGTGCAAAACAGTTGTGTTCAATTCCAATGAACGCAATACAGCTAGATCAATCTATACCAACTGATGATCTGGCCTAGCATTTTCCTTGCCCTGACCCCATCCAACAGGTTTTACATTGGATATATTGATCTGGCTCCTGGTTTTATTTATTTATTTAGGCACCCACTCTACTAATCACTATGAACCACTAAAATTGTTTGCCAAGAGATGTGCTAGGTAACCCAGCCTTTATAATTTTTCTTCAGTAAGTGACAAAATGGTGCACACGACTGCTCTATATGGGTTTTGTTCAATAAGAGTGTCTTCCAGCTATTCCGTTTGTTCCATGACAATGTGTGTGACCCGGCATAATTTATGAGGTCACAGGTCAAGTACGTGAAGGGCTAACACTGACATAAATTTAGGTACGGACTAATAGGTGAAAGGTCAAAAAGTCAGGTCAAAGGCTAAATACAGATGAAAGTGATTAGGCCACATGACAAACCATCCACATGCTAATAACATATATATGCTTACACAGTACCCTTGACCAAACAAAAGTTTCTTGTCTCAGGGAAATGTTGTGATTTTATTTTAGTCACAAAAAAAGGTCTCTCTCAAAACTGGCTAGAGTGTAGGCATGGGCAAAGTTCAGGCAGGCATTGTGTTCAGCATAGGAGATTTTAGGGATTCTTAGTGATTTTAATGGGAATTGGGCATCCAAATCCCTTAGGAGCTTTGAAACGCTCAGCCTACATATTTATTGCATATGTATGTATGATTATTTTATATATGTGTGTGCACATGTGTATATATATTATACTCACACACACAGAACTACATAAAGAGAACATTATTGAGGTTGCTAAGACAAGCACTCAAAAGTTAAGAAATGCCAGAATTAAGGTTGCCTGGGCAACCTTAATTTGTCTCCTTACCTCATATATATTATGATATGATTTTTAATTACATGATCATATAGTACTTTTCCCAAGGGACCCTGCCTCATTCATTGCACCGGATGGGCTTGGTCTGGGGCTTAACCAGGGTTGCGTCCTGGAGGAGACTGTTGCCAGCAGGATTCTTGTTTCATGTGTTGCAGAAGTTGGAAGGTGTGTAGTGAATGAGTCAGGGGTTCCAAGAAGAGAAAGGACAGTCTGATGGTTAAAGCAGTTGGCTGCTGCCCTGGGGAACTGGATTCTATCCCTGTCTCTGCCACAGAGTTCCTATGTGATGCTCGGCAAGTCACTTAAACCAAACTTTTCACAAGTGGACACTAATCGTAGGTTACTCATTTTTTGGTTGCCTGGACAAATCACATATGTAAGAATTGCAGGAACAGACTCTAAACTAGGTTGTAATTTCAGTTACCTGATGTTATAATTAGATGAGTGATTATGAACAGTACTAGGAGAAGAGGAAGGGAGGATGGTGGTGATTAGAGATGAGATTATGTGGATGCTCTGATTAGTCAAGAAGGTTCTGAAAACTATTTTTTTGGAGTTTATTTTCTTGCAACATTCTATGTGTTTTAGAGAAGACTAGGGCTTGTATGTTTCATGAGAGGACACTTGGAGGAGAGGTTGGAGGCATAGGTCAAGAAGGGGGTTTTAGGAGTAGATGGCCAATTGGTACAAGACGTGGAAGCAAGAGAGGAAGAAGACGACAAAGGAGTGGTTATGAGGCATGTAGCCAAAGGGGTAAGTATAGTAAAGAAAAGAGATGGGGCAGAGAAATGATGGGAGCTAAGTCATACAGAAAAGGGAGGAATAAGGAGGGGAAACAAACAATGTCCTTATAGATCTGATCTGAGTTTTTTTCTTCTAGACCCTGTACGTCACTGCTTGTCATATGCTACATATGCACTACAGATCAGTACGCTTATTCTTAACTTGTAGAGAAGTATGAACGTAGGATTCCCAAACCCCATTAAACATTCAAATTTTTACAGATATTAGTACAACAAACTGTGATGTGTGTGCAGTGTTTTCTTCTTGGGGCACTATGCACTTGTTGCATATAGTACACATGCGCATGTTACAAATAATAGACATGACGTGTACTTTAGTGGTGCTGATAAAATAGAACACATCACTGCCCTCAGTTTGGGTTTTGCAAAAACAAAGCCTGACTAATGAGGTTTAGCCAAAACAAGACCTATTAAAAACCACTCTGATTGCCTCTTAGACAGAAGAGACAAAAATGTGCCAAATAGCCTCCTTCCTTAACTTTGGTCATTCAGACAAAATGGTGCCTGGCTCCAAGCCACCTGAGGTTTTGGTTTTGCAAAATCTCACTGACTTGGTTTTTCCAAACCAAAACCATGATGTCTTCAGCCCAGTTCTGGAGTGTAGGCAGTGAACATGTTATAGTGTATGGGTCACCTGTATTAGCAAGTAGATTTCTATTGCATAGTCGGATACATAAGTGCGTACAGTTTCCAGCCCCCGTTAAAGTACAAGTTACTTGAACATTGTCGTTGGGCATCTTTCCAATCACACAATAGTGTCAGATCTTGCATACACTGAAGTCAATGCCAAAGCTTTCATTGTCTCTAGTGGTGCAGGATCTGCCCCT
Organism: Emys orbicularis; assembly: GCF_028017835.1. Lineage (NCBI taxonomy): Eukaryota > Metazoa > Chordata > Testudines > Emydidae > Emys > Emys orbicularis. The sequence continues at coordinate 24,338,661 of NC_088683.1, read as the reverse complement.
CAGTAAGGCATAAATGAAGTTGTTGGATTTATAACTGTGTAAAATCAATGTATATGAAATGAGAATGAGACCCATAATGCTTGGAAAAGTTTCTGATTTTGTACAACATGGAGTATCATTGTTTTATAGATCCCTTCAATTGAATCATATGCTGTTGTTTTAACTTGTTAGGAATTCTTTGTGAGCTTTTGAAAGAAAAATAGATTTACTCCATTGATCATCCTGTTCAATAAATTGCCTCTTTTTCCCTCATGTTTATGGTAGAGAACTTTCTGATCTAATCCATGTCAGCTCAAGGTGAGTTCATTTATTAACTACTGGAAGAAATATTGGTCCCATATGATCTTTTTATTTAACATTAGAATAAAAAACTGTGGTTACCCTGTGACTAATATTTGATGTTTGAAATATACACTTTTTGACAGGTTTTGAGTAGCCCGCCAACCATTTTGTGATGTTTTCGGCTATAAAAGACAGCTTCCCAGGTATTTGGCTAGACAGGGCTATGGAAAAAGGAAATAGGCTGACTCCAGATTTGACGGTTTAAAAGTGAGTAGTGTTCATTGTTTGTGGCTCATTCTTTGCAGTTTTCAAGTTGTGGTGTTCATACGACAATGAAAAATGGTTACCCAGGAAGGTAAAATCACATCTGCTTTCTAATTTTCTAGGTAAGCCGGAGTTGTTTTTATTGGTTTTAGACAGTAAAAATCTTTAAAAGGATCATCCTTTTGTAGCGGGGCAGTCACCCCGCTCCGGTTAGGAAGGGGTTAAAAGCAGCCAAAGGAGGCTGGTTGGGTAAACAGTAGGGTGACCAGATGTCCCAATTTTATAGGGACAGTCCCGATTTTTGGGTCTTTTTCTTATATAGGTTCTTCTTATCATTTTCCCCCGGTCCCAATTTTTCACACATGCTGTCTGGTCACCCTAGTAAACAGCCACAGGTGTGACCCATTTAGGATCCAGCTGACACTGATAAAAGGGCAGGCTGAGGGAATGAGAGACTCTTGCTCCAGCTGAGGAGTAGAGAGGACCAGGCTATCTGGGAGAGCAAGCAGGGTACCTGAAGCAGAGCAGGGCTGGGGAAAGGCAGGTAGAGCTGAGGAGCTCTGGCCATGTGAGTCCCCAGGCTGAGGCCTTGCTAAAGGCCAGGGGAGGTACTAGGGCTGCAGGGAGGCAGCTGGAGCTAGAAAGGCTGCAGGTCCAAACCCCCTTGCTGATGATGAGTGGCCACTTCAGACTGCAGTGGAAGGGGCTAGATGAAGACTGGCAGTGGGTCACTGAGGTGAGGTGGGCTTAGGGGGTTGGGGTTCCCCGGGGAGGGGAGACCCAGAGTGTGGATTCACTGCTGTGGGGCAGCACCCCAAGGTAAGGGGCACCGGGGTCTGGGAGGGACATGGGGCCAGAAGTGCTATAAGTGGTGGAGATCAGGAGAAAGAAAGTACTGGGTAGGAAGACACTGGCCAGCAGGAGGCGCTCTGAGGCTAGAAGAGCTAATTCCCAGACTGACCAGCAGGAGGCACCATGGCGGTGAGTGCCCACTGTGCTACACCTTTCTTTTGTTTGAACAGATTTTTGAAGTAGGTCAATCTCCCAACAATATTTAGATTATGAAAAAGAGATCCACACATGCCATTAGGAAATGTTAAATTGTTCATTTAATTTTATGCAAAAGTAGAGACAAAATAAGTAGAAGGAAATTCTATCATGCCCCAACCAATATCTTGACAAGATGTTTTTCCATTTAACCTATGGGAATGATGAAGATTTTCATCAGATCAAGAACTGGATAAAATGGAACTGATTAAGAATCTGTCTATTTAGACATATATTTTATAAAAGATATATATTAGTTTTACCTCACATAAATCACTGTATATATCACTTCTGTGGTATATATGATGACATCCATGTGATTAAGTTGGAAGAACCATACAGTCTACTGAACTGGGAGTCAGGAGACATTTGTTCTGTTCGCAGCTTTGCCTCCAACTTGTTGGGATTGTTTTCACTGCACTGTTAGCTCAGAATATAATTTCAGTGCTTCCCCTAACCTGGCACCCATCCACACACAAAAGTCTTTATCTTGAGTTAAGTAGTCTGGCCTGTCAGGTGTATGGGTTGAAGCTTGAGTGTTGATGATGCTCAAGATATGCAGTGGGGATTCAGCCAATCTGCTGCTAATGTAATAACTCTGTTCTGCTCGAGTTGTATTTTGCAGCATAACCACTTTCAATTAAGGTTGGCTAACTCAAGAAGAGTTATCTCAAGTGTAAATAACTCAAACTAACACTGCAGTGAAGTGAATGAATTGTTGATTCAAGTTGACAAACCATTCACTAACTTGTGTCAAGTTTGCCAAATAGTATTGACCAAACCAAAAAAGTCAACATTTTGGTAATGTCACTATGAAACATTTCATTTTTACCTGAAAAATTCCATTTAGATTTTCAGGTATTTTGATAAAAGCAAGGAAACGGGTCACAAAATGGTCATTTTATTCTGCAAGCATATCAAGAAGGGTCCAATTTCTGAGAGGGTTGAGTGGTCTTGAGATGTTTGACAGACAGCCACATCTTCTGGCCTCCCGTGAATACCGGTGCTTCTGGTAGATGATGGTTCTCATGCCCCTGGTAGATCTTTTTTGCCTCTTATAGGTGGTTCATGACCTTTTCCTGAATAAGATGGATCTGTTAGACCCAGTTGGTGGCAGCAGGATTCAGGGAGGCTGTTGATAGCACAGGTTGAAAATGGTAATGTCAAAATGAAACATTTCATTTCATTTTGACTTTCAGCATTTTGACAAAAGCAAGCAAAGGATTCACAAAATGGATGCAGGAGGAGGAGGTACTGGTTATGCCCCCTCTCTTGTTGGTAAGTTTTAGCCCACTGGATGTAAGCTTTAGCCTCACTTCGGATGACAAAGACTCAACTACCAGGCTGTCCCATCACCCTCACTCTTTTCCTCACCCAATGACTATCCATTGTCATTCATGGTGGCAATTTAGTCATTCATGATGACAATGAATAGTCATTGGGCAAGGACATTCTCCTGCCATGGGAGAGATCCAAGTTCAAATCCATTCTTCACATTAGGTAGAGGAAAGAATTGAACCTGGCTCTCCCTTATTCCAGGGGAGTGCCCTAATCACTGGGGCTAAACTTTTAAGGAAATTGGCATCACCACCACCTTTGCCTCCTGTGTCCATTTTGTGAATCCTTTGCTTGCTTTTGTCAAAATGCCTGAAAGTCAAAACAAAATGAAACATTTCATTTTGACTTTACCGAAACATTTTGACTCAATGCTTATGTTTCAATACTGTCAAAATGTTTCAACTTGAAATTTTTTCAGCTTTTCAATTTGCTGGAAATATTCCAAAAAATGTTGGTTTTGTTTTGGGTAAAAAAAAATTAGTAGTTTTCCTAAAGTGCCAGCGAACCAAAAAATCCATTATTTGCTCATCTCTAGTGAAGACAATCCCATTTTTTTGGCCTTGGACAAGTCACTTCTCTCTACCTCTTTCCTCTGAGCTCTAAAATAGCTGTGTATGGTTTAGTTTACATTTTAACTGAAAGTTTGGGTTGGTTCTTATTTTAATTGATCCCATTCTCTTATGTCCAAATGACTTTCAATGTGTTTTACTAGATATGTTGACTAACTTCTTTTCCCCCTTAAATGTTACATTAATGGAAAAAATGTAATTTAAAGAAAATCTCCATGTGAAGAGCAACGAAAACTGCAAATGATGATGTAAAAAAACAATCTTTGGAATAATCAAAAATCACCATGGTTTCCCTTTTACTGCTTCATTCTGACTGAACATAAAAAAAGTCCTGCACATTCAGAAGTGTTTGAGGATGATATTATGTTTATGGTGACTGGCATGCATTCATCACAGTAATGAGCATTGCACCATTTATGTTTTAAGCCAAAAGGAGCATCTTGTACTTGAAGTGGCTGGATGACAAATGTGATATATTTCATATTGTTCTTAATGCCTAATTAAAGTGTGAATAACCATAAATAAACATGTGAAATGGGGCCAGATTCTGGATTCAATAATCCTAGTTAATTTTACACTCTCTACAGAATGTCCTTTGTCTTACAAGCAAAGACGATTCAAACTTATCTATAGAGGCATTCTTATTCCTGCTAGACCATATCAGCAGTAGGTGTTGGTATGCATGTAAGCAACTATAATAGTATCTGGTGGCTATGGTTTAGTGCATTCAGAACAAAATAATGGAGCCTTTTAGTGAGTGATTTCTCAGACAGTTTCAGAAAATGTTCCTGGGTTTTTTTTTTTCAATGAATATCAAAAATTGCACACAAGTATCAAAATAATATTTAAAATCTGACTTAAAACAGACCAATCTGAAAATTCAGAATTAAGGATGAAACTTTCCCAAACACCTTCATTAAGCTTAAGTAATTGCTGCATATATACATCACCCAGCAAAAAGCTACCCTAAGGTTATGGTGACAAAACATAGGGCATACAGAAAAAAGATCCATCTTTAACTCACAACATTGCACCTTGGATCCATTAATATGTAAAAGGTTTTTTCAGAAATGTTGGGTTTGTAGGATCCTGCAGTTTCACTATTAATTGTTAGTGGAAGATTCAAAGCCAACATAAATTTCATACATTTTCCTTCCAATTCCTGCTAGTGTGATGGATGGCCCTGTTTAATCATCCATTGTTCAGAGACCAAGCAGCAGTGGGATTAGTTAAGGATGGATATTCAAATTCATAATCTAGATTTCCTGGATTTTGTCAATACAGAACCTAATTTTAACATAGTTTAAATCTAGGGCCCAGTCCTGCAAAACCTTGCACTTCCTGAGTAGTCTCACTTTAATTTATATAGCCTTATGCCTCCTTAATAAAAAATTACTTCAGTTTAGATTCTCTTACCATTGGGAGAACAAGTGTAAATATGTCTAATGGAGTCAAATTTAGTTCAAGAGATTCTAGGGGGATCTACATTAATGTATTGGAGTCTAATTTTATACCGTGTTATGTACTACCTCTGAATTTGGCCCTAAGACTTTCAGACTACTCACTTGAATGTAGGAAGTTAATTAACCTTGCCAAAGGACTTTGGAGAAAGATATATTTTCTGTTGTAACAACACCTGGGTTTTTTGAGCATGGGACATTCAGTTAGAAAGATTTAGTGTGGTTGGGAAGAATAATTAATAAACTAATAAAAACATTCCCAGAATGACAGGGTCAAAAATTCAGGTTCATTTATGCATTCAGATTACTCAACTGCCCAAAATACTGTATGTTTGGGCAATAATGCACTTTGAGAAGTGAGGAATTCAATTAGTTCTTATGGATGTAGTGCTGGGAAGGGCTGGAAAAAGCAAAGGAACACAGACAACATTAGGAAAGCATATGAACTGGAGAGAGATCTGCGAAATCAAGCCTCTAGCCTTTGGAAGTGCTTAAGAAAAATGCCAATGATTATATCAGTAGTATTCTAAACATGAATAAGCCGTTTTAAGAAAAGCATAAAGAGATCTCCATTGTATGCAGCCAGGCATTAATTATTCTGTATCTTGCTCCTCTAAAAGCTTTCTGTATTTTCTCAAAGTTTACAAGTCTTGTCCAGGTCAGGGGAGATATAGACTGTTTTTCTGGTGAGGAAACAAAACACATAGAAGGCAGCCATATCCCAAATCACTAGCTGCTTAGCCTTAATTTTTCAGAACAAACAAAAAGAATATTCTCTGGCAGAGTTGAAATTCCAGGAAAAAAATCTCATTCGGTTCTCAGGATACTATACAATGAACACACTTTTTCTCTGTTCCATATTTGTGTGGTACAGCTGTAACTGGTTTTAAAATTGGTTTGGCTGAACCAGTTTGAAAACTGACTAGAAAATGTTTCTTACTGTAGACAGGTTCTTTGTATGCTGGAGGCTTCCTAGAATTGTAGTGAGATTTTAGGATTAGCCAGGCATCCTCTTCAGAGAATTTTCTTTTCTCCATTAATTGGCATGAACTGCAATACATCAATTATCTCTCTTTTCAATCTGTTTTTGTAATCTACTTTTCCCCTCTCTGTATTAGGTCTGTGCATGAAACTGTAATAGAGCTGGGCAAATAATGCAGACCCTCCCCTTCCCCTCCCCCCCCGCAAAACTATGAATATTTGTTTTAATTTTTAAATGAACTCCTTTAACTATTCTTACACCACTTAAGTGCTCTTTCTAAAAATATTCCAGCAAATTATTTGCTGGAAAAAAACAAGAAATTAAGTTTCTATATTAATCAACATTCTCAAAGTAAATTCAGACTTGTGGGTGTCCACAATAGTAGCCTCATTCCAATTAGTGCATAAAAAACATCCCATGTTGATGATTCCAGTGAAAAAAGCTTAAATTTTGAATATGAATATTCACAATGGAGGATTTGTGAATGAGCTGCCAACCAAGAATTATTTAGAGATTCCCCTGAATAACTGTAAAATAAATACATTCAACAAAAATCTTAATTTGGTCACAGACAATTTGTGACTAGGTAAAGAGAGGAAAATGGTAAGTAATAGAAAATTTATGAATTATTTGTCATGTTCTAACCTGTATACAGGTTAGAAATTCCATTATTAGAAGTCAAGAAATAGGGTTATTGTGAATGATCTTACTGTTTAACTGAGTGTACACACAGCTCTTAAAGAGACACTCTAGTTAGCTGTAGTGAAGTTTTTTATGGAAGTTGAATATCTCTTCTGTAAACTCCTACCTTAGTATGGCTCTCCCTCTCGCTTTCTGGATTATTTATTTAGGTGTAACTACTCCTTACAAGTTATGCCAAGCAAGCCAAAAAACAAAACACAAAATAAACAGACTATAGAAACTTATTTCTTTTCTTGATTCACTGACACTAAGCGTGGATCATCACATCCAAAAGAATTACATAAACTCATTTAGGAGTTGCTCTTAGAGCCATCCACAAGGTATAAAAAAGTTCTGATAAATTATTGTCTGAAATTATGAGTACTTTTAATTACCAATTATCAAACACACCTTCCATTCATTCAGCATGCTTTGTATGGACCAAACTCAAATGAGCAGAAAGCTGAAACAGAATCAATGAACTTTAGATTTTCTTTCATAAGGAATGTCAACTTGTTGGTTAACCCATTTTGTCTTCAAAGTCTTCCTAAATTAACCTCTTCATCAACAATATGTCCATGCTATATTACTCTGGGACAATTTAATTTGTGAGTTAAACTGAGTTTTTTAAGGCAGCAATATTATCTTGTATGTGTATTGTTAAATGCTGTGTACAATTACAACACTCAGTATAGAATAGTACATAACTCATTAGGATATTGCAGGTTCACCTTTCCAGAGGACTCAAAGTACGTATTTTCATTAATAAAAAGAGGAATAGGTCCCATTAACAGGCAGTCCAGGATGCTCTAAAATACTTAACAATACATAATTCTTTCAACAGAGCTTTCCTACCATATATCATGTGTATCAGTAGGGAGAGAGACGTGCCTTTTGTCATCCATAAAATTCCAGGTTTTTTCCTGGATGAGGGCACTTAATTCCTATTAACAATCTCAATTTCTTTTGCAACTCAGAAGAACAACAGGTTCCACAGGCAATATCATATGGATCAAATTTGTGGTCAGAGTCAGCCTAATTTTATGATGAGCCGAGCACTGTCAACTCCCATTGACTTCAATGAGAGTTGAGTGCGCTCTGCACCTCACAGGAAGCTTTCAGCATCTTGCAAGATGAGAAGGACAAAGAAGAGTCCATCACTTTTTCTCATTTACATTATTCAGCAAGCAAGGAAGGATGGTCTTATGGTTAAAGTGCAAGACTTGCTGTCAGAAGACTAGATTTTCTGCCTATGGTTCTGCCACAGATGTCTTTCGTGACCTAGGAAAGCCTCTTAATCTCGCTGTGCAAGTTTCCCCACTTGTGCCCAAACATTTCCTTTTGCACCTCCCTTACCAGTAATGGAATCTGTCTGCGCACCTCCTCTCCATTACTGCACAGTAGGCTCAGTAGAGGAACATGGGATGAAGACAGAGCTGGGGACCAGAACTGGGGATGGGGGAGATGCTGGGGCTAGAGGTGGAGCTGGGCCGGGGGTGGAGAGGAGCTGCAGCTGGGGGCGTTATGGAGCTGCGGCTGGGGGAGAGTGGGTGGCACTCCTTCCCTGTCCAACATGGGGGCTGGCCCGGGCCCTGCTGTGCACCCCTCCCAAAGTTCCTCTGTGCCCCCCTCGGGGTGTGTGCCCCACACTTTGGGGACCACTGGGTTAAACTATTAAACATCCATGAAGTGCCTTGTTATACTTAGTCAAAGACTACAGAAATGTAAATTAAGATTATTTTACTCTCCACTATTACTGTTTGATTTTTTTTTCTTTCAGAAGATGGATTTGTGTTCAGAAAGTCAATGTGGTCTATGAATTGAGTGTTTTCCAAAAAAGCATTCAGCTATGTCATGTGAAAAGCTGAGCACTCATTTTATATTTTCTTTCCCTCAGTTTTAGGGTTGTCATAATACGGCCATTCCCGTCAGCCTGCTTGGTTTCCGAAGGTCTCTATGTCAGCCTCAGAGGCTCTCTTTTCATAACCCATGTTAGCCTCCGCAACATTGCCAAAGTAATGCTTTTATTTGAACATTTTCACATTCCTACCCCATCTTCACATTGTCTCAATATATCTCATGTTCTGCATTTGATCTGGATAAATACAATGGGTTGCTGAGTGTTCTTACCAAGACGAGAGGTTTCAGATTCATTCCACATGGTAGTGTTTCATTTTTAATTTCTTCTTGTTTTCCTGATTGCTATTGTGAGCCATTTGAAGTTTACAAGCCAAGTTCTGCTCTCACTTAAGCAAATGCAATCCTGTTAACTCCAGTAGTGTTAGCTCTGTGTTCTTGGGGAACCAGGGCGCAGTACCCAGCCTGTCTGACTCATGAAAGACCCCCATCCCCTCACCCTGCAGCCTCTGCTTGAACCAAATCTGCATCAGAAGAAAGACTTACAAAAAGCAATGAAAAGGCAGTGGGAGACACACCTAAACCCTTGGGATAAGGATGACAGAATTAAGGAAACTCCCCTAGCCTCATTTGCATCAAAAATGGGACAAGGAAGTATCTCCATTAGCATACAGAATGGAGAACAGTGATTCCAAGGCAAGGACAGCATGGAACTCTGGGACCAGAAAAGCAGGGAAGCACTGCATGATGGGGGACCTCTGCTCCAGATGTTAATGAACCCACGCCTGCACACACCCAGCTCAGTTGTTATCAGACCAATTCTAGTAATAAATCCTTTATTGCTATCGAAAATAGTGAAACTCCCTAACTGCATTGTGAGCTCCCTCCAAGGAACACCGCCCAAAGCCAGGAATGATCAGCTGCTATGTCTAGCCTGAACAAAACAACTTGGCATTCTCCCTTGTTTACACACAAACAAATCTGGTGTTCTCCCTTGAACCATTGTTGTTTATCTACAAAAACCCCTAGCCATGCTCCAATAAGTATTCTGATGCCTGGATCCAAACTCTGCATCAGTTCCATTGGGATTTCATCTTCTCCTGACTGATCGTGCTGGGGGCTCTGTCTGTCTCCAGCACTCCAGACCCTCAGCTACCACCACCACTTAGGACCCCCGATTGATTCAAGCTTCATGGAGTGGTGAGAAACCATCTCTCTCTCTCTAGGTATAGCCTTCTGACCCTGACTTGTGTGATCAGTTATAGTTTTGTAAACCTGACTTTTATAATCAAATTTAAGTTAGATTTAATATTATATTATATGATTGGTTTGTTTGGCTCCCCTATGGTTATTACCTGGCAATAAGTAACTTTCATGATTAAGCTGGTTGCTTTTCTTTCTCTTTCTCTCATGGGTCTTTTTTGGTTTCCTTATTCGCTCTGCAGCAACACTCCTCATACCTAAGCTAAAAGATCCTTGCAGCGCCCAAAACTCCTGTGGGGTTTGCTCATCAAGTGGGTTACTACCAGAACAATTGTAATGTGAAAGGGGATAGAGATGTGCTGAACCAGGGACATATGAGGGTGGCAGTTTGGAAGTGCTGCTCGACCCAGCCTGCTTAGGTGTGCTCTATTCCGGTGCGGTACCGATGGCATATGAAGGTGACAGCTAGGAGGTGCTGTTCGACCCAGCCTGCTGAGTCTAAGGGCCTATGAGGGTGACAGCTTGGAAGTGCTGCTTAACCCAGCCTACTGAGTCCAGGGACATATAAGGGGTCAGCTTGGGAGTGCTAATTAACCCGATCCTCTGACGCGCTCTGTTAATGTGTGTGTGTGTGTGTGTGTGTGTATCCGTATAAGAACACAAGTGACACAAGTAGTACATTTATAGAAATACAGAACACCCCCCCCAGAAAAGTAACCCTAATAAATGAGCATACCCCAAAATAACGGGCAAAGCTGGTAACAGTAGATATAACAGAGGGCACAATTTGGACCAGTTCCTCAAGTTGGCTGGGAGTCATAGGCTTTTTCTATGAGGTAGCTTTCCTGTTGCCTTTGTTATCTAGATGTCTTTGCTTTGGCTCAATGTATGTGTAAACACATCATGGTGTGCAGTGGCATGCTGCAACCTTTTTAATAAAATTGGCCTGGTATGCCTACCATAAAGTTCTGGGTCTGTACATATTTCTATAACTATTCAAGGCAAAAAGGATCCTCTCCACACTTCATTTTAAGTAAAGATAGGCAAACATGGACTGAAAAGCTATCCATAGGGGGTCATAGACATACTTGCACAATAGCAAGTTATCTCATGCACATCAATTTTGACTAAGATTTTTCTTGGGATTTTTTTATACTTTGCCCACTGACCTTCTAGGTCATTCTTTGTACACATTTTGTAGTCCTTCTGCAGGCTACTACTCTTGACTGTTGTAGATGTGCTACATTTTATCCAGAACATGGGCTTGGTGCAAAACAATGCACCAAAGGTAATTAAGGAACCCAATTTAGTAAGCAACCACATTCATGGTATAGAAGAGGACACGATTCAGGAGGACTCCTCTCCCTAGCAATTGTGCAGTTCTTAAGACATTGCAATATGCTTGTCTGAATACAGTGCCTTTGCCTTATCAGTTTACCAGCCTAAAGTTATTGGACCAAGCACTTTTTATCTAATTTTGATCTGACTCTTATTCAATGGATGGATTTGAAAGCAACTCAAACATTCAACTGGAAGAAAAGAAATAGAGAGAAAATATTCCATGAAAAATGGAGTAAAAATGAATAGGAAAAACTGAGAAAAGGAACAGAGAAAGGGAAATGGTTTGAGAGATTCCTGGCTGCCTCTCCCTGTCCTTGTACATCTGTGAGGGTCTGTCTACAACCTGGCCTATAACTTTTCCCATGCTGAGCAAACAAAACCTGCTCAGGAGAGGAATGTCACTGATAGCATGCCAGTGCCTCAGCACTCAATGAAATTTCCACCCAAACTGTCAAGAATCATTTCTCTTGCAGTGGAATGTTCACGGCAGCAATCAGGAGAGTGGACTTTGACCTGAACATTTGTACCCGGCCTGTTTCTGGGCAAGTGCATAGCTGTGAATTCCCAATGAACATATGTCAATACACTCCCCCTCTCACACACACGCATACAAACTTTGCTCTCCATGTTATCAAAGGAAAAATGTATCTCTTGGCATTATACTACAATTGACATTACAGTCAGAAGTTTTCTTTACATTTTTGTGTGAATTTGATTGGCCTGAACTATGAACGAGGCTAGTATTGAAATTGTTTTCATGTTTGTGATCGCTTAACGCTGCACCTGCCCTCTTTGTGCAGGCAAAACTCCTATTGATTTCAATGGGACATTTGCAGGGCCTAGTCTTGGGGTATGAATGCAAACACTGTGGGGCAAGTTTTAATTCATGGCATATGATTGTTTAGAAATGTTCGATGGTTAATTTAACAGAAGGCCAAATTGTGTGGTCCTTGCTCAAATTTCTATTGAAGCGAATGAGTTTTCCTGAGTAAGGTGTGAATGTAAATTAGATAAAGGACCTGTGACTATGTCAAGGCTCCTTCCCCACTCTGAACTTTAGGGTACAAATGTGGGGACCTGCATGAAAACTTCTAAGCTTAACTACCAGCTTAGATCTGGTCTGCTGCCACCACTCCCAATGTGCTAATTCCCTTCCCTGGGTAGCCTTGAGAGACTCTTCACCAATTCCCTGGTGAATACAGATCCAAACCCCTTGGATCTTAAAACAAGGAGAAATTAACCATCCCCCCCTCCTCTCTCCCACCAATTCCCTGGTGAATACAGATCCAAACCCCTTGGATCTTAAAACAAGGAGAAATTAACCATCCCCCCCTCCTCTCTCCCACCAACTCCTGGTGGATCAAGATCCAACCCCCTTGGATCTAAAAAACAGGGAAAATCAATCAGGTTCTTAAAAAGAAGACTTTTAATTAAAGAAAAAAGTAAAAATCATCTCTGTAAAATCAGGATGGAAAATAACTTTACAGGGTAATCAAACTTAAAGAGCCCAGAGGAACCCCCTCTAGCCTTAGGTTCAAAGTTACAGCAAACAGAGGTAAACACCCTAGTAAAAGGTACATTTACAAGTTGAGAAAACAAAGATAAAACTAACACGCCTTGCCTGGCTGTTTACTTACAAGTTTGAAATATGAGAGACTTGTTCAGAAAGATTTGGAGAGCATGGATTGATGTCTGGTCCCTCTCAGTCCCAAGAGCGAACAACCACCAAAACAAAGAGCACAAACAAAAGCCTTCCCCCCACCAAGATTTGAAAGTATCTTGTCCCCTTATTGGTCCTTTGGGTCAGGTGTCAGCCAGGTTACCTGAGCTTCTTAACCCTTTACAGGTAAAAGGATTTTGGAGTCTCTGGCCAGGAGGGATTTTATAGTATTGTACACAGGAGGGTTGTTACCCTTCCCTTTATAGTTATGACAGACTATCACCCATACAATCCGGAATGCCCACTTTAATGACATCAGTATTGAGAACTCTAATATGTTTACTGATGTATCCAGTTCTGGCCTTTCATAACAGGTCTGACTGAAAAGAAGGAAATCTGGGTGCAGAAAAAAATAAGACAATCTGCCTTCATAGAAACCCACTGCCTATAAACCTATACTATATCATCTTCCCACTCTGAGCCAATAGTACTTGCCTTTCTGTTGACATTCTATATATCACTTGTCCTTATGAGGTGTCAGCCTCCTGGGTATTAGACCAGAGGTGTTCAGCCTGTTCCATATGCTATTTCAGTTGTCACCAGATGTATCTGAACCCACATTTCAACAAATGAGAAAGCAGTGTACGCAGTAACTCAGATTTTCAACACAGGTGTTACTGAAGTCAGTGGGAGCTGCTGGGAGCTCAGCAGGCTTGAAAATTAGGCCACTTATTGAAGTGGACTAAATATAGACATATGAGCCTTCCTTTAAGCACCTATTTTTGAAAACCGTGGCCAATTACTTGGCCACTTCTGCTTCATTTCCATCACCATGCTCCAGCGAATAAATGAACCCCTATACTTTTCACTATGTTGTATCCTTTTTTGTCTAGAAATGTTCTTAAAGGGGAAAAAAATCACTGAATAGTTTCTGATACAATCTACCATTAGTACCTTCTGTTTTCCAACATGGCTTTCTTATAGACAATCCATGAGTGTCATTTCTCAGCTAATATATTTTGTTTTATAGCCCTCTGACTGCATGTTATTGGTCTGAATAAAGATGCTTTTCTCTGCATGATTGCCAGAGCACTCAGTTACTGGATGAAATGCTCCCTCTGCTGACAGAGAAGGGTGGCCAGTGGAACACTAGAGCCCAGTGCTGCTTCTCCATTGAAGTTAATAGGATTTCTCAACATAGTAGGTATTCGGTTAGGGTGACCAGATGTCCCGATTTTATAGGGACAGTCCCGATATTTGGGGCTTTTTCTTAGATAGGCTCCTATTACCCCCCACCCCCTGTCCTGATTTTGCATACTTGCTGTCTGGTCACCCTATTCGGTAGTAAGTAATCACAGAATCAAACTCTTAGTCTTAATCATGATGAAACAGAATATTTCAATCACCTACAGAAATCAATTGTGTTATTGGAAATAAAATAAAATTACCTTGTTATTACAAGTTATTTCTGCTGTTACTTTAGAAAAATAAGGTCTTCTGGGGCCTGATCCAAAATCTGTTGAAGGGAAGTCTTTCAATTGATTTCAGTGGGCTTTGGATAAGGACCTTTTTGTACAAAATGTAGAGTGGTTTTAATTTGTCATTTTCTTTCAGTTATCAGTTAACTCTGATTTAACAATGGACAATATGTACTGAGAAGAATGTGAAAATAATAATTGGGCTATGCCCAGGTACGTGAAGTTGTTCTGAGTAGTAGCAAATAGAGGGTGAAATTCTGGTCCCGTTGAAATCTGTGTGGACGTTTAGCCATTGACTCTAATAGGTCCAGGATTTCACCTGGGCATTCAACGGGATTGGAGATATTTTGCTGTCTGTTTCTTTAATTCCATACCATTAGTTTTGTACACTGTAATTAATCCCTGTTAGAGCGGAGTCAATTCTGCATCTGAACATTCATTTACAAAAAAAGAACAGGAGTACTTGTGGCACCTTAGAGACTAACAAATTTATTAGAGCATAAGCTTTCGTGGGCTACAAGTGGGTTGTAGCCCACGAAAGCTTATGCTCTAATGAATTTGTTAGTCTCTAAGGTGCCACAAGTACTCCTGTTCTTTTTGCGGATACAGACTAACACGGCTGCTACTCTGAAACCATTCATTTACAAAGCACTGCATGTATTTGCTCTGATAGTACTCACAACTTCTTTCATTCGCTTTCTGAGAACACTTGTACGAGCTAATTCCATAACAACATCTCCAGATTATGAAAGTGCTTGAACACTCATACAAATATATATATGTGCAAATGTAAAATTTTGTTAATAAAGACTGACAGCTCCCTAAAAGGCATCTGGGAACTGATTCATACCATAAATGTTTGGAGACCTGTCTTTAAAGGTCTTTGGCTTTAGAAATTGGGAGGGAGGCTTGTACAGAGCAGAAGGAGGAAACAATTCCATTAAAATAAAGTAGCAACAGTGAGTTAAGATAAATTTGTATTAATTATGAATGGTGATAAGAAAATTGAGACTAGTAAATTCAATTTTAAACGCTTGGCTGATGTGTAAAATATAGGACAACATGCTTAAATGCACAGCAGAAACTGCTATTCCCATTTATCATATATGGCATTAAAGCTCAACACAGACTTTGCAGTTTGCATTGCAAAACCCTGGCACAGAGGCAATTAATTCAAACAGATAAAGACCAGACTGTGCCCTGCACAGCTATAGCCACACAGGTAAATTACTTTGAGAGAATTCAACAACAGAAAATTAAATTGAAAGTTTGCTGTAACCAGCTAATAAATCTGGCTTTCTGTGGTTTATGTATCTCTGTCCCTCAGCCAGGAAGGAAGCCACGTGTTCTAAATTTGGAGTTACATACACAGCCAGAGTTATAATGCCCCAATGAAAAAGAAAATACATGAAATTTCCTAATATTCCCTATGCCTGCTTATTTTCGGCTTCCTTGGTCTAAAATGCTCTAAGCCTTGCCTAACAAAATTAAAGCCTCCAAAACATTGAATCACAAAGAACTCCTTGCTATAGCAAACCTTTTATCGGCATCAGTTTAACCACCCTGAAGTGTCTTTGTAATTTAGGAATCTTAAGTCTGAGTTATAAACCTTTGGAGTAGGGACTGTGTCTTCCTACTTAGGGTGCTACTGTAATGTTGATAAAGATTATCCCACTGCATTCTTTGCTCTCTCATCCTATCCGAGGCCTCACGTTCTAGACCGTGAACGATTACTACAGATTTCATAAAACAGTTTTAAAACTTAGGAAAAAAATAGAAATCATTCTCTGTCCATTCAGGAGGAAGCAGAAATGGAATCGGGGACCAAACTGTGATTGCCTTCAAATGAGTAGTCCAACATTGGTCCTAGGAGCATAAGTAAGGCATTCACAATGTTATCCTTTGTAAATAAACACAAAGTCACAAACTACTGCATGTGCCAGACTTAGAACTGCATATAAATGTTACAGGGTAGCCCTTGTGTGATGGCCGCTGAAACCTTTAGTTCATTTATTTAAATGCATGAAATCGATATACTTTAAAGCCATATTCAGGACAGTCAACGGAGATTAAGCAAGAAAATATAAAATGTAGTTAACGAAGATGGACAGCTCCCTCCAAGGTATTTAGGGCCTGAGCCTGCCAGGTGCTGAGCACCCACTGCTCCCAATAACTTCATTGAGGATCAGGCCTGATCAGAACTTTAGTATTTTAGGTTGGGATTCATTACATTTGATGAATGGTGTTGCTCATTCCTATGAGGACAGTGGTTAGCATTAACTAATGGCAGCTATAGTATGGGCAAGTTCTCAAAGCTTAAGTTTCCACACACCAGGCTGTCAGCACACCTCAGTCCTGACCACAGCACTACCGTTGCCTTATAATCTGGCAATTGCATTAGTCAGTCAAATAACTCATGTGGGCTCTAACAGCCAGAGGCAAATACTTCCATAAGCCTTTAATTTCCTTTTGGTACTCAACCCCTATGTACATCTGCTTTGTGAACACCCACTAAGGTACCTCTGAATGCCTGCTCACCTCCAGGCAAAATGGCTAGATCCTGAGGCCCCTGCTGGCCCGTTTCCATCTTCATGAAGGTCAGGCCAGCATAGTTAAGAGGGTGTGAACATAATCCAAGGCCCAGACCCACCTGCAGAGGGACAGAGTGGAGCCTGGGGGAGGCCATAAAGAGATTTAGTTCAAGCCCCCCCCCCCCCCCATACATGTGCTGGTGAAAGAGTATGATGGCTCATTTGGGGAGCTCTATTGTCCACCTCTCAGTTATCCTGGGGGTGATGTGTATGTGTGTGTGTGTCTTCTTTAAGCCCTACAGGTGCTCATTAGAGCTGGTTGGGAATTGTCTGATTCATTGGGGGGGGAGGGGGTTGGGAATGCTAATTCATCCAAACTGAAACTCTTCACAGGAAAGGCTTGGTTTCAATTGATCTCCCAATTCAATTTTTGTATTTGAAAAACAACATTTTGAAATGGTCAGATGTCGCACTCTCCAAATGAAATTTTTGTTTTCCGGTTCAAAACAACTTTTTGTTTCAAAAGTTTAGTACATTTATACTGAAAAAGCTTTTAAAAATTTACAGGGTCAATCACAACAAACATTTTGATGTTTTCTTTTTATTTTCAGATTATCAATCCATGAAAAGTGAGATTTTTTACTTTTTGTCCTAATTGAGGATGGGAAAAAACCTGAAATCTCAAACTCTCACTGGACAGGAAAACCATTTCTCACCCAGCTCTAGACCTCATTTTGCCTCCAGACAGCGCCACACTCTCACCACCTGGGCTTTTCCCAGGAGGCCCAGAGTCACATGCTCAGAGGTTACTTTGAACATGGCATAAGTGCCTACATATTAGAGCAGGTCAGAGAACCACATTTTTTTCCAGGGTAAATTTCCACAGGAAAAATCACCATTTGTAATATATTGATTTAAAAAAGGTGGAGTAGATGTTCTGGATGAATTATTTCAAGTCAAAACAAAAAAAATGTATTTCATTTCCATTTAAAATGTTATTTTGTTTTAGCTTCTGGAAACCGAAGCTTATTAGGTTTTGGATTTTAGGTCCCATTCCTTCTTTATACCTCTTCCCCTTTATTTCCCCTGGGGGGAAGAGGAGAAAGAAAAGGAGGGAAGAAAATGAGGGAAAGTGAGGGGAAAAAACTTTTCAGTCTCTTTTTAATACTGTTTTCCAACTTTTTCTTGTGTCCTCTGGATTCACATACTCTTCCTCTAGCACAGAGCCCAGCCTAGTGCTGTGGGGATACCGGGTATTTCCCAGACATGTACAGTAAGAAAATACTTGTTCCTGACTTATGAGGCTTACAGTCTAGTGTACAAATTACAGATCTATTACAAGAAGTAATAATTAATGATGTTCAAATACTTTTTGAATACCTCCAAAAATGGTCCAAATCAGCAGGCTAACTACTAATGACAGAGTATATCAACCTATTAGGATTTTCCATATTTAGTTACAATAGCATGCTAGCATAAAAAGACCAGCTCTTAAACACTAATAAAAATAGAGAGAATTTTACCCACTGAATTTTAAATTAATTTTAGCCTGCAGGCATTTGGAACAAATTGGGATTTCTTTTAACTAGACCATATTTCTAGTATGGAATGTATCAAAGCAATATATTCTTTATATATGTCTACAATCTATGTTTGTAAATAATCAATACTCATTCTTAGCCTCTAATTGGTCAGACCAACATTGTCACACAGATCACAAATACAGAATATCTCTGTACTTATATCATACTCATCAGTGTAGTGTCTGAGTGCCTAATTCATCTTCATATCCACTATACAATTGCTGCCTAATATTAGAAAAATAATTCACTGTCTGCTCAAAGGAAGGAATTGGATTATCAGTATATTTAAACGAGGTGTCCAACCAATGGCAGTCAGGAGTTTCTGGGAGGTTATTTCAAATCCTGGTGATGCTGCTATTCTGTGTATGCGTGTGGGGGGGTGGGGGTCCTTAACTTATTTAAAATACTGCTCAAGGGACTGATCAAAATAGAAGTAGATGGAAGTCTTTCAATGGATCAAAGAAAAGGCTCTCTCTTTTCCCCACAGAAGTAAACCAATGAGTTGTTCTGAACCTTACTCTTTCTGAACAATGCTGTTCAGTGATACCATGGGTTAGGCAGGGCCAGATTAACATTGGCTGGGAACTGTGGCCAATGGGTGCTGCAGGGGCAGCACCTGCGGGCCCGGGCAGCGGGCACTGTGCAGAGCGGCCTGGCCCCTCTGCCTTGGGCCTGGACATGCCGGCCAACTCGGGAAGCAGAGCAACGCGCAGCCAAGGCAAGCAAGGGATCCTGCCTTAGCCCCGCTGTGCCGCCAATCAGGAGCCACCTGAGGTAAGCGCCTCCCAGCTGGAGTCTTCACTCTACACCCCGACCCCAACCTGGAGCCCCCTCCTGCCCCCAAACTCCCTCCCAGACCCCGCATCCCAACCTGCACCCCAACCCCGTGTCCAAGCTCTGAGCCCCCTCCTGCACTCCCACTCCCACTCAGAGCCTGCACCCCGAACCTCCTGCCGCACCCAACCCCCCTGTCCCATCCCTGGCCCCACCCCCTCAACTGGAGCTGCACCCCCTCCTGCACCCCAATCCTCTGCCCCAACCCTGAGCCCCCTACCACACTCAAAACCCCCAGGGGCCCCACAAAATCTAATAGCGCTGGGCCCACAGGAGAGTTAATCCAGCCCTGTGGTTAGGGACAGGTTCATTTTTTCCTGGCATCTCTCAAGGCCTTTTTAATGGAGCCTAAATAAACCTCTCTTAAGTAAGGCCATTGCCAACGCACACTCCTGCAGATACAAAGCCTACTCAGCTTAACAAAAGCAAGTCTAAGATTAAACTCTTTCTATAAATGTTTTCCTATGACATTTTTCATTTCATTTTTTCTCCTGCACTTCATTTTGATGCCAGACTGTAATATTGCGTGACTGAGGGCTGTAGACCAAGCCCTACAGGCTTGCTGTGTATAAAGGTAATCTCCTTTGTTTCCCAGTGATGATTACCCATATGAAAGGAATTACAGCTTTTCCCTCTTATTAATGGGCCTGATCCAAAGCCCACTGAAGTCAGTGGGAATCTTTCTGTTGATTTTAATGGGGTTTAGATCACCCCTATTTAGTAAGTGTTTAAAAACAGACCTTAGTGGATTTCTGCTGTGAGGCCAACATTTTAAAATGTGAGTATTTAGAGATTGGCTTAAATCAGTGGGACCTGCAGGTCCCGGGCACCTCTGAAAATCCAGCCCTGTTGATTTGAATGCCTAAATACAGTGCTTAATTTTGGGCACCCACATCTGAATATTTTTGGTCCAGGCGTTGTTCTTCTGGAGACCTGGGTTTTGATCTGTGTCACAGTTCTACTGAGGCAAGGCCTGATCCTGCCACGCACTGAGCATTCTCTACTCTCATTGAAGTCAATGGGAGTTGGGGAGGAAAGGAGTAGCACCTAACACTCATGGGCCTTTTATCTTTTCTTTCATTTGTCCACATAAAACCAACACAGTTTGGTACGTTCTGCCCTCTCGGCAATGTCTGTTCAAGAAAAGTCTGGGAGTGAAATAACAAAGGTGTGGCTAGTTTGAACCAAAGCATATTGGCACAGCGGAGTGTTTGGAAAAATAAGTGGTGTCTCATCTTGACAAAATACCTTGTTTTAGCTGGGCTCTGACTTTCTTGATCGCTATATCCAGGCCCTTTTTTCCTAATGTTCAGAATCCAACTGTTTTAAAGCCATGAGACAGAGAACAAAAAGAAAATATGTTTTTAAAACAAGTCCAGCAACTGCAATTAAAGCAATCATCTACTCAATTGACTGTTACACATAACATAAAGTAATACAACAAACACCTTTTATCCATAATAGTTCAAGGCATATTCGCTTTAAAAGCACTCCAGTGAAAAATTCCAACGTCCCCCCGCTAAGATCCAAGTACAAAGAATATAATCAAAATATATCCCTAACTACAGAGAATGCACAAGGCACATAAGCCCTGGTGTATAATTTTCATTCTTGATCATAAACGTCTGTAGAGAGTTAGCCTTTTATGTGGACAAATCAATAATGACTTCTTGAGGGAAAATATTTTGGAATGGCCAAGGAATTGCTACAATATTTAAGTTTGAAAATGAATTTATTGTGAGCATTAGCTTTCTCTTTGATTATGGCTCTTTCCATCAGTAGTAAATCAAATAGTCCAGCTGTGAAATAAAAACAGGTGCTTGGGTCTCCTCTCTCTGCTCAGGTCCTGACCAACGGTATAGTCAGGCAAACTGGAAAATTTAGCTGGAAAACAATAAATGGTCAGATTTTCTAGCCAGTTTACAGCTCTTTTACACCAATGGGGTTACAAAGGAGTCAGAATCCAGATGCATATGCCCAGTGCAGCACTGCTCTGGTGTTCGGGAATTTACTGCTGGCACATCTGTACTACAACCAATCCTGTGCCTCTACCCCACATCTGGCACAGGGGATGAGCCAGGGTTAGGAATAGGCAAGGAAGCAGCATGAGGGAGCACAGCTTTGCTATGGAAATTCTCTAATCCAGCGGTTCTCAAACTGTGGATCAAGACCCCAAAGTGGGTCGTGACCACAGTTTTAATGGGGTCACCAGGGCTGGTATTAAACTTGCTGGGGCTCAGGGCCAAATCCCAAACCCCACTGCTCAGGGCCAAAGCCAAAGCCTGAGCCCCACTACCTGGGGCTGAAGCCCTTGGGCTTCAGCTTTGGCCTCCACCCGGAACTGCAGGGCTCGGGCTTTGGCTTTGCCCTCCCCCCGGGCGGCAGGGCTCAAGCTTTGATTCCCCCTCCTAGGGTTATGTAGTAATTTTTGTTATCAGAAGGGGTCATGGTGCAATGAAGTTTGAGAATCCCTGCCTAATCCTTTATGGACCCTAAACCAGAATTTAAAGCTGCCTTCAAACAGCTTTAAGTTGGGTTGGAGCTGGCCCCAAGAATTCTGGCTTCCTGGCGCCTTCCACTACCTCTGAATCAAGAGAGATTATAGCCCGTGATGTTAGTAAAAATAGTTAGAATTTTTGTTTACATGGCCAATAAAGATATCATTATCTACATCCTCCCCCAGAATTATAATGATTATTTATTACATTGCCGAAAAGTGTGCTAGGTGCCTCACAGTCCAAATAAGAAAAGATAGTCCCTTACCAGAAGAGTTTACAATCTAATTTCAGACATGCCACAACAACTCAATAGTAGGAACAGGGACGGGTTGCATGGACAGAGGTTAAATAAATAAGATTATGCAGCTGGGGCCTGATCCAACATCTACTGAAGCCAATGGGCTATGACTCAGACCCAGTAGATGGAGGAAGCAAGGTTGAGGTTATTTGGTGGTTGGTTAACTCAGCTTTCAAAACCGTGGTCTGCTACTCAGTCTGGCTCTGAATAAAATCAAAATTTAACAGCACCATTTGCTACACACTCAGACTTTTCTTTGCTAGTAGCTTTGAGACTCAACTTCATGAAGGCTACTGTCAATGAAATAAATGTCTTTGTCTCATTTATTTTAGCTTTGGGGAAGCATTTGAACCAGCAGATGGTAATGGATTTTCGGATTAGCTCAAAAAGGACATTCCATGTGTTGGGTGGCCTGAAGAAATGTGTTGAAACATTTCTGGGGGAAGTGGACAGTTGGGGCTCCCAGGCTAGCAATATAGGTAGAAGAGAGGGTGCTCGGTGTAGAGGAGGGGAATGTGATAAGAGCTCTCATGTACATTTACTAGCTCTCTGGGCTAAGCAAAGCGAGAATGGGAGAGTGGAGGGGGATAATCTGTGGAGAGAACAATTTTAGTTCTTTATTTCCACAAAACTAAACTGATGAGTAAGAGTGTGGAGGATCAGGCCCCTGTGATTTCCAGGACTGGCTTCTGTGGTAGAATTACTTCACCCCCTTCAAACTGGAGCATTACGATTACTTTCAATTAATTGAGTCCATCACCTCTGTAGTGTTTAGCGTGTGGTTCAAATCCAAATACACCAACAAGGTCAGAGTTCAGAAAAAACAATAATTTCAGATCTCAGCAAAGACCCCCGAGGAGAACACTCCTTCAGCATCACATAACCAAGCAGACACAGTGAGAAGGTGTGAGATGTATGACAGGGTTACAGTCTTTATTATCTCAGAACCCTACACATTCCAAAGTGCTCATTAAAAAGTTTATTTGTGGAAGCACATTAACAAACCTCAGTTGATACAACTCAACTTCCCGGAGTTGAGTCTCAAAGCTACTAGCAAAGAAAAGTCTGAGTGTGTAGCAAATGGTGCTGCTAAATTTTCATTTTATTCAGAGCAAGGCTGAGTAGCAGCCCACAGTATTGAAAGCTAGGTTAACCAACCACCAAGTATCCTCAACCTTGCTTCCTCCATCTACTGGGATCCAATGGAAGTGGTGATTGTACCATGTGTAGTTGATGTAAAACTAAATTACATAATGGGTAAATATATAGTTAGTATTATATGTAAGCATATACATATACCAAAGGGATAGTATAATTAGTTTTCTAGCTGTAAACATACAAATTAGCACATGAACAGCCCCCAGTGATCCATAAGATCTGGATAAAAATATAGGTTTTAAAATTCAGAGCCAAAGTTGGTATAAAATGACCACTCTTGCTATAAAATTAATAACTCCTTTTAAGAAAAATGATATTTATATAGTCCATAGAGTCAGTTGGTCCCCAAGTAGCAATGCTTACTAACCACAGTTAAACACCCACAGCATTGCTTTAGACTACTCAATATATTCAGTGATCTGCCTTCATTGGCATATCACTGCTAACTATCTTCTTGCTTAAAGGTCTTTTTATGCCAACTCATGTAAGTATAACAAACACACGGTAGATTGTGATGCTTGTTTGTAAGAGACATTTATTGTTATTGCTTTTATTGCTTTTTCTTTAATTTTATATATCAGATTTTAAAAGCATCTATTCAATGCAACAAGTATAAAAAATACAGGCCATATAAACAACATCCAAACCAGCAGACCGTCCTGACCCACATGGTTAGAATCAGTGTAGGAGCAAACACTAAGTTCACCCTTCCCACAACACCAGGCTGTACCATGCCATCCTGTCCCCCCACCACATAGGCTTTGAAAATAGATGGGTGTTGCATCCTGCACTAAAAGTCAAAACAGATTTGGGCTGTTTCAGACAAAAGGGAAAGTGATTTCCAAAGATGTGAGTCCCTCCCACCATGTATTGCTCTGCTAGCAGCCCCTCCCTTCCATTTTTTAAACCAATGAAGTTCCAGTTCAATCACTACTATGTCAGGATCAGCTGGGGAAAGAGGCAGTCTCTCAAGTAGGCAAGCCCCAGCCATGTGGGCATGCACAATGACACTTTATTTGGTACCACTCTGTGGCTGCAGTGTGGGGGGAAATGAGAGCTGGGAGTAGCAGAGGCCTGTGCAACAATATTTTCCTAAAATGGAAGGAGAAAAATTGATGAAAGTTTTTTTTTCTTTCTAAAAATGTTCACAATTTTTCTATTGTGTCAGTTCATGGGATTTCACACACAGACTAAGGCTCAGAGGGTTTAAAACTGAGATCCTGCACCACTGGAAGTCAAGGGAGGCTTTGCCATTAATTTCAGTGAGTTACAGGACCAGTCCCTGAGGCCCAGATTCACAATGGTACTTAGGTATCAGAGGGGTAGCCGTGTTAGTCTGGATCTGTAAAAAGCAACAGAGAGTCCTGTGGCACGTTTAAGACTAACAGATGTATTGGAGCATAAGCTTTCATGGGTGAATAGCCACTTCATCAGACGCATGGGTATTCACCCACGAAAGCTTATGCTCCAATACATCTGTTAGTCTTAAAGGTGCCACAGGACTCCCCAGTGATACTTAGGTGTTGCAACACTCATCCCTTATTTGGCAAACCGACTAGACAGAAGGGATATTTCCTAAGCAAATTGACAAATGAATTCCACAAAGAACTGCCCTGCCCCCTTGTGCAGTGAGCATGGTAAATCTCTCAGATTTGGGCTGGGTTCCCATTTAGAGGTGACACTTAAGTAGAGCCAAAAAAGTTGTTAGTGTTTGAGTCAGAGCCACTTCTATGGAGTCAGTATTAAACCAATATCTTTTTGATGATGTTGGGAGAACGGTGTCCCCAGAGACACTAGGCCAGATAGTCAAAAGATGTAAGTCAATGTAGCTCCACTGAAGTAGATGAAGCGCTGCTGATTTATACCAGCAGAGGACCTCAGCCAGTTGTGTTATGGATTAAATGTAAAGCTGTGGTCCTGATCATTTGTCATCAAAGATCACATTGCATTTGCAGGAGTGTTCAGTTCTCATGTCCTGACTAATTCTATCTCAGTATGCCTAACTACATCTCCTTACAATGTTATCTAAAATATATGAAATGACAATTAAATATCAAAAGCCCATCAATAAAATATAGAGCGACTTGGGACCAGGATATAGTTAGGCATACTGTGATCGAATTAGCCAGGACATGAACGGATAGGTGAGGGAAATGATTTTAGAATTAGTGTCAATAGCTGGGAAAAGTTCCAGAAGCTTTCATGGAGACAAATCTCCAAACCATCTTAATACACTGTATCACATCTTACATAGGTCCTGCTTAGCTCATAAAACGTTATATGCTGGGATTCATCAGCAGTGAATCTGCTAACACTGCACTTCTTCATCTGGCACATTTAATTACATGTGGATTGCCCTGGAGTCCAGATTTTCAGGGGGATGTTAAAAATGTAAAACACTCTAATCATGAGCTTACCAGCTTGCATCAATATGTCAACAGCCTTACTTGGAGATGATAATGAACACTTCATAGCAAAAGTTGACCTATTTATGATTGTTCTTACTTACGTGAGCCAGGATTTACACTGCAGTCCAGTGTCCCTATATAGGGCATCTGGTTTTGAAAAGTCTGGGACGGTCTTGTCATGAGGTGACTTACCAGCATAAAATATAAAAAAATAAAGTTTAATGTTTTCCGTACAGTCATAGAATCATAGAAATGTACGGCTGGAATGGACCTCAAGAGATCATTTCTCCCAGCTCCCTGTGCTGAGGCAGGACCAAGTATACCTAGATCATCTCTGACAGGTGTTTATCTAATCTGTTCTTGAAAATCTTCAGTAAAACCATGATGAATTCATCAATAGAGGATGCAAAACAGCTTTAATCATTAGTCTTTTGCCCTTTACAAACTATAGGTGTGATACTTCTCATGTTGAAGTCAACTGGAGTTTTGCTTCAGTAGAAGCAGAATCAGGCCCTGTGTTTGCATCATTCCTTTTTTAGAACCAGAAGAAAGGGAGGAGAGGAGATGAAAATCTAGCAACACCCCTCACCCCCAGGAAGACGGCTACCTGTGCAGCATGCTTTACTTTGATCTCTGCAAAGCTCCAGATCTGGGCATGGGGGGGGGGGGATCAGCTCAAGGAATAGCCATACTCATTGTGCACCCCAGTGTGCTGTCCCTCCACCTAGGCAATGATGAGTGAGACTGTAATGTCTTCGGAACCTTCTCTCTCCATTGTCAAACAACCCCTTTGGGAAGTTCTAGAGGCATCAGCTACAGGAGAACCCTCTGGAAGCATGCATGGGGCCAAGATGGGGTCAGAAGCCAGCATGGAGGCATAGGGCTTCTGAAGAGATTGCACTGGCCTCTTGCAGGTTCCCAATAATCTGTAAGTTTAGGGAGCTGAATCCTTTTGTGCCATGGAGGGGCAAACCCCGACGTCCCTGATGAAATAAATCCAAAGGAATTTTATCAGACGAGCCTCATGGAGTTCCTGTCCTCTGCATGGATGATTCCTCCCAAAAGTTTCCTTTGACCCTATAGTACTGCCTGCTCTACTGGAAACTTGGCTGTGCTAAGGTAACATCCACAAAGATCGGTTCTTTGTAAAAACCCACATGCTTTAGTATTCTGTATTTACACAGTTTCCTTGTTTCCTCTTTTTTACTTGGTTCTGACCAATAGGGAGGAATTGGGTGTGAATCTGAAGGCGGAAGGCAATTTGAGTGAAAGTGATGATGAAATAATTAATTTCATGATTCTAAGAAAAGGAAGGAGTGAGAGCAATAGAATAAGGACAGTGGACTTCTAAAAAGCAGACTGTAACAAATTCAGACAACTGGTAAGAAAGGTCCCATGGGAAGAAAATCTAAGGAATAAAGGAGTTCAGGAGAGCTGTCAGTTTCTTAAGGAGCCAATGTTAAATACACAACTGCAAACTATCCCAATACAAAGGAAAGATATAAAGAATAGTAAGAGGCCAATATGACTCCATGAGGACCTATTTAATGAAAATCAAAAAAGAATCCTATAAAATGTGTAAATATGGACAAATTGCTAAGGAGGAGAACAAAAGAATTGCACAAACATATAGGGACACAATTAGGAAGGCTAACGCATAAATTACCTAGCAAGGGACATAATAAGAAGAGGTTCTTTAAATACATTAGGAGCAAGGAAAAGATGAAGGAAAATGTAGGTCTTCTACTTAGTGGGGAAAGAAAGCGAATAACTGATGACATCAAGAAGATGGAGGTGTTTAATGTCTATTTTGCTTCAATTTTCACAAAAAATAATAGGTTAATGGTGACTGATAATCAACGCAATTAATATTGAAAACAAGGGAGAAGGAACACAAGTCAAAATAGGGAAAGAACAGCTTAAAGAATATTTAGATAAGTTAGAAGTATTCAAGTCATCAGGACCTGATGAAATTCATCCTAGGGTACTAGCTGAAGAAATCTTGAAATCATTAGGTAGAACTCACAAAGAATGAGGCGATCCCATAGGACTGGAGAAGGGAAAACACAGTACCTATCTTGAAAACAGGGAAACAAAGAGGACCTGGGGAATTACAGACCAGTCAGTCTAACTTCAGTAAGTGGAAAGATACTGGAACAAATTATTAAAGAATCAATTTGTAAATACCTTGAGGATTATAGGGTTATAAGGAATAGACAGCATGAATTTGTCAAGAACAAATCATGCCAAACCATCCTAATTTCCTTCTTTGACAGGCTTACTACCCTAGTGGATGGGGGAAATTAGTATACATGATATATCTTAATTTTAGTAAGGTTTTTGACACAGTCGCACATGACATTCTCATAAGCAAACTACAGAAATGTGATCTAGATGAAATTACTATAAGGTGAGTGCACAAGTGGTTGAAAGAATGTACTCATAGAGTACTTCTGAATGGTTCAATGTCAAACTTGGTGGACATATGTAATAGGGTCCCTCTGGAGTTTGTCTGGGTCCAGTATTATTCAATATTTTCATTAATGACTTGGATAATTGAGTGGAGAGTAATAAAATTTGCAGATGACATCAAGCTGGGAGGGGTTACAAGGATTTTGGAGGACAGGATTAGAATTCAAAATGATCTTGAAAAATTGGAGAATTGATCTGAAATCAACAAGATGAAATTCAATAAAGACAAATGCAAAGTACTACACTGAGGAAGGAAAATCAGATGTATAGCTATACAATGGGGAAAAACTTAGCTAGGTGGTAATACTAGTGAAAAAGAACTGGGGATTAGAGTGGATCACAAGTTGAATATGATTCATCAATCTGATGCAGCTGTTAAAAAGACTGATATTATACTGGAATGTATTAACAGTAGTGTTATATGTAAGACATGGGAGGTAACTGTTCTTGTCTACTCACCACTGGTGAGGCCTCAGCTGGAGTATGTGTTCAATTCTGAGTGCCACACTTTGGGAAAGATGTGGACAAATTGGAGAGAGTCCAGAGAAAAGCAACAAAAATGATAAAAGGTTTAGAAAACCAGACCTATGAGGAAAGGCTTAAAAAAAAACCCCCAACAACCTGGACATGTTTAGTCTTTAGAAAAGAATACCGAGTGGAACCTAATAACAGTTTTCAAATATGTTAAAGGCTGTTATAAAGAAGGACACAGACAAGAAGTAATGGGCTTAAACTACAGCAAGGGAGATTTAGGTTAGATATTAGGAAAAACTTTTTTTAACTACAAAAGTAATTAAGTTCTGGACTAGACTTCCAAGGGAGGTTGCAGAATTCCCATCACTGGAGGTTTTAAAGAACAGGTTGGACAAACCCCTGTCAGGGATAATCTAGGCTTACTTGGTGCTGCCTTAGTGCAGGTCCCTTCCAACCCTACATTTCTATGATTCTATTATACTCATGGCAGGAGGAACCAGATCTAAATTTTGTGAGGATGAACTATTAAATCTTTATAGAAGCAAACAGTGCATGTCTGCTTACTATATGGATTATCAGGTTCAAGGCTATTAAAGAAATTGGTCTGCATGGCTACAAAGATTATATGAGTTAATAAAACATCTTTTATATACTCAGAGGATGTGTGTGTGTGTGTGTGTGAGAGACAGAGAGAGAGAGAGAGAGAGAGAGAAGTGGGGGTATGGTGCAGTAACTCTGAAAAGCATGTCTGCACCTCCCATAGAACAAACCTCATATGTTATTAAATCCAGCGAGCTAAAACAGCTACATTAAGGAAAATGTAGCTGCTGAGAAAGCACAGCAGTACACTATTATACTTCAACTCTCTTTGCCTAAGTTTCCCCATCTGTAAAACGGAGATAATGATAGTGAACTTTGTAAAGTACTTTGAGATCTACTGATGACAAGCACTATAAAAGAGAAGGCTATTATTTATTTGTTATTATTCTTTTATTATATAGTCCTATTTAAAGAGGGCAAAAAAAGCCTTTAGTAGAAGACTGAGGTCAAATTCCCTGCTGGCATGAATGGATTCAGGTCCATTGACTTCACTAGAGTTTTGCTCAATTATCCCAGCAAAGAATTTGGCACCTAATTTTAAAAATATATAATTACAGGGGGAGTGGCAGTGACCTCTGTATTTACATTGTCTAATGCTTTCCGTTATATAAAAAAATGTGTAGAGGTATTTCAAGCAGCGATTTCAACCACTTTAATCAGGTATCAAAAGATGCATCCGTTTAAAAGGAAAAAGGAGTACATTGAAAGGGAATGATACAAATATTGAGGTCACTTTTCCCCTGTGATGGGGTAAACAAACCCCACACTGGAGAAGAAAGGGTTCAGGGACAGCTCTGGGCCCAAGCAGCCCCACCTTGCTGCACATGCAAAGCCCCTGCACAAGCTGGAGGGGAGCTTTAAAAGAGAAGCAGAGCACCTTAGAGGACAGTATGCAGTGGAAGGGAGCAGACCTGTGTTTTGAGCTTGTGGGAAGGACCACTACAGCTCTTGTTGCCTGAGGCCTGGCAATACTGACCTGACCAAGCCTGAAAAATTGGTACTAGTGGTTGTTTATGAAGATCGGGAACTTTATTTTGTGTTCAGTTCTTTAATTTGCCCTGTGGGAAAAAGGGGACTCTGATAGAAAGTGATCCAGGGAGGCAGTTGCATAGCACTCGAAGGAAAAGGACATAGCTGCCCACCATTGGCACAGGATAGGAGCCCAGTTGAGAGGGTGGGCCTGGGCTCCCCTAACAATCCTTAAAGATGGAACAACAATAGGAGCTTATCCCTTGGTGGGGAATTGAGTTGGACAAAGAACTGAATGCACAAGAGTCCAGACCCGAGTCCCTGACCTAAGGAGGTAGCCCTTAGAATCGTAGAATATTAGGGTTGGAAGAGACCTCAGGAGATCATCTAGTCCAATCCCCTGCTCAAAGCAGGACCAACACCAACTAAATCATCCTAGCCAGGGCTTTGTCACGCTGAGCCATAGAATCATAGAATATCAGGATTGGAAGGGACGTCAGGAGGACATCTACTCCAACACCCTGCTCAAAGCAGGACCAATCCCCAACTAAATCATCCCAGCCAGGGCTTTGTCAAGCCTGACCTTAAAAACCTCTAAGGAAGGAGATTCCACCACCTCCCTAGGTAACCCATTCCAGTGCTTCACCACCCTCCTAGTGAAATAGTGTTTCCTAATATACAACCTAGACCTCCCCCACTGCAACTTGAGACCATTGCTCCTTGTTCTGTCATCTGCCACCACTGAGAACAGCCTAGCTCCATCCTCTTTGGAACCCCCCTTCAGGTAGTTGAAGGCTGCTATCAAATCACCCCTCACTCTTCTCTTCTGCAGACTAAATAACCCCAGTTCCCTCAGCCTCTCCTCCTAAATCATGTGCCCTGCCCCCCTAATCATTTTGGTTGCCCTCCGCTGGAAACTCTCCAATTTGTCCACATCCCTTTTGTAGTGAGGGGACCAAAACTGGATGCAATATTCCAGGTGTGGCCTCACCAGTGCCGAATAGAGGGGAATAATCACTTCCCTAGTTCTGCTGGCAATGCTCCAACTAATACAGCCCAATATGCCATTGGCCTTCTTGGCAACAAGGGCACACCCATTCATATCCAGCTTCTCATCCACTATAATCCCCAGGTCCTTTTCTGCAGAAGTGCTGCTTAGCCAGTCGGTCCCCAGCCTATAGCGATTCATGGAATTCTTCCTTCCTAAGTGCAGGACTCTGCACTTGTCCTTGTTGAACCTCATCAGATTTCTTTTGGCCCAATCCTCCAATTTGTCTAGGTCACTCTGGACCCCATCCCTACCCTCCATGTATCTACCTCTCCCCCCAGCTTAGTGTCATCTGCGAACTTGCTGAGGGTGCAACTGATCCCATTATCCAGATCATTAAAAAGACGTTGAACAAAATCGGCACCAGGACCGACTCCTGGGGCACTCTGCTTGATACCGGCTGCCAACTAGATATCAAACAGTTGATCACTACCCATTGAGCCTGACAATCTAGCCAGATTTCTATACACTTTATAATCCATTCATCTAATCCATACTTTTTTAACTTGCTGGCAAGAATACTGTGGGAGACCATATCAAAAGCTTTGCTAAAGTCAAGATATATCACATCCACCGCTTTCCCCATATCCACAGTGCCAGTTATCTCATCATAGAAGGAAATCAGGTTGGTCAGGCATGACTTGCCCTTGGTAAATCCATGTTGACTGATCCTGATCACCTTCCTCTCCTCCAAGTGCTTCAAAATGGATTCCTTGAGGATCTGCTCCATGATTTTGCCGGGGACTGAAGTGAGGCTGACCGGTCTGTAGTTCCCCGGGTTCTCTTTCTTCCCTTTTTAAAAATATGGGCACTATATTTTCCTTTTTCCAATCGTCCGGGACTTCCCCCGATCACCATGAATTTTCAAAGATAATGGCCAATGGCTCTGCAATCACATCAGCCAACTCCCTCAGCACCCTTGGATGCATTAGATCTGGACCCATGGACTTGTGCATGCCCAGCTTTTTTAAATAGTCCTTAACCTCATCTTTCACCACTGAGGGCTGCTCACCTCCTCCCCATACTGTGTTACCCAGTGCAGCAGTCTGGGAGCTGACCTTGTCTGTGAAGACCGAGGCAAAAAAAGCATTGAGTACTTCAGCTTTTTCCACATCATCTGTCACTATGTTGCCTTCCCCATTCAGTAAGGATCCCACACTTTCCTTCAGCCATCTGAAGACTGTCCCATTATTGGACATTTGTGTATTCTAAAAGAGGTGGAATGCTAACTAGGCCGGAAGGCTGAGTTGCAAAAAAGGGACTGACCACCACAGGGTGGGATTGATAGTTGGGGACATCCAGAGGAAGATGATGTATTGCATCCCTCCCTGACTACTAGATGACACTAGTGGTGAGTGTTCCCCTTTCACAACCCCATATTATTTTGACAAAGAGATAGCATTATATCCTAGGGGTCTCACAAATACAGATATTGTAGAATGTGTGTATGACCCTGAAACTATTCTCCAAATAACTGAGGTTTTGACCTGCACATCAGTGAGAGGCAGGGAATAGCATAGAGTGGAGGAGTCATCATCCCTCCTCAACTCCATGACCATGTGAACATTCCCCCAGTGGAGCACTGCAGAGTTTTGCAATCCGGGCTTGACACAAAAGAGGGTGGAGCAGGATTTGCCAAGTCTGCAGAAATCCATTCAGGGGTAATTTTGCTTCAGTGGGTTTGCTACTATGCAGTTGCAGGGTGTCTGTCAAAAGCAGAATGACTCACTCCAGCAAGAGGAAGAGAGGCTACAACAGATTTGTAGAGGGGTGTGAAGACAGAGTCAGAATGGAAGTTCCTTAGTGATCCACAGGACAGAGAGGTTACATCTCCTATCTTCTGCCTGGGCTCCTAAATCCCTCCCAGTTGTGGGTTAAACTGTGAGAAATCTGTTTCTTGGGCATCCTGTAATCCCCTTCTTGCTGTGGTATTCTTGTGGGAGGGTACAATCTGGCCCTGAGAAACCATGCCTTTAAAAAGTATTTTCCAGTTTGCCCAATTGTCCTGCACACTTTCCTGGTCAGATAATGTGAAATAATGCTGAAATGTTGAATCCAGTGTGCTGGTTAGAAAACTCAGCTTGGGGCAATAGCAGTGCTTGTACCTCAGTTATTTTCTTCTGAATGCTAGAGATTCTACACATCAGACACACAGCTCTGTTTCCACTCCTATCTCATCAGCCTTTTCTGATTAAATGAGAGATTTGTACAACTTCTTCCAATAATGCTATGATTCTTTTCTGGCAGTTCTACAAGAAATGAGCACTCCGAAAGAGGCAACATGCATTCAGCAAGGGGATGGGAGACAGGCATTAGATAGTACATGACTTTAATTCCTGGTGCAATTCAATAGGAATTTGAAGTGTTCATTGAGTACAGAATTAGATCCAAGAGTTCCAAATCCAGCTCTGTCACTGGTTTCCCATGAGGCATTGGGTAAATCATTTAACATCTGTTTCACCATGGTGAATACTTCTACTTACTTTCCTACCTTACAGGGTTGTTCTGAGGATTAGTTAATGGTTGTAGAACATTTTAAAGGCATAAGACTGATATATAAGTGGCAAATATTGTTATAATTATTAGTCCTGGGTGTATATATACACTTAGAGTTCACAATACTGTAGACAATGAGGACATTTGTTAGTTTTGCTTTTACTGATACAATTGCTGCAGTATTTTGATGTTCTTGGATGTAATGCTTCTTAGGGTGGCATTTCTAAAAGTTGTAACATTAGATTTATCATGACTACTAATGATGGGTACTTTTTGTAGACAGTCCAACAGGAATATTTAAGTTTAGGGATATGCAATGTTTCTTTCTAAAGGAGAAAAAGCTAAATATCTGCAAAAAGGGTTTTAGAGAAATGTTTGGCATACAAAAAAATCTTGACTTAGAATTAAACTTGCCCAGGTACAGGAGACTTATATGTGTGTTACCTCATTTCAAAGGTATTAAGATTTCTCTGGGTGTTTTGGCATTTACCTGATAGTTACTGTAAAAATACAGGGAAAACTTCCTTTCCAGTTCTTTCAACTAAAGCTACTTTGAACTGGTTTCCAACATTGAACTCTATTCATAAAGTACCCCATAGCAGAAACTTCCTAGTAAAATGCAGAGAAGTGGCTTGCACTAGTTTTGTAAAGCACACACAGTAAAGTTGCATGTGTTATTTTTAAAGGTCTGGGTCTAAATTACAGACATGTTAGGAAAGCTCCTTAGGCACAGGGGCATAATAGGATCTGTACCTTCAAAGAGACCAAAGTCCCCTTTGGGACACGCTCTCTGCTTTTTGGTTGCCTTCTGGTTTTTATGATCAATGTCCAAGAGCATTAAGAGATCCCAGAATGCAAACTGTATGTGTATCCTTGGCATTGAATCAGCATGGCAGCTCTCTTGAAACTCATCTAAACAGTTCCTGGAAATGAAGATTTATATTTTTTCCCCTGCTTAAAAGTCCAAACCTGTTCTGTAGAAGATGTGGATCAAGGGGCAGGGGTGAGACAAAGCAGGCTAGAAAAAAGTAGTTCTTAGCTCCATTACATGCAAATTCTCCAAAGAAAAACTTGGAAGGTTTTCCAAACATACAAGAGCAAACCTCATTTATGTTATGGAGCGAGTGGGCAAGTGTACTCCATGAATCACAGCTAGATTGAGCCACTTCATAGTCTTTAAAATATGTTTTCTCAGTGGTACTAGCTGCATGATCTCACAGACAACAGTGATGCTTGTTTTGAATATCAGCCAGGCTTTCAGCCACTTGTGGTTTCAGTCAGTTTTTAGCGGCTGTATGGTATAATATTGCAATGCATCTTATTTGCATGTTTACATTCCCATTCCAAAAAATACATTAGTTACAATTTCTGGTAAATCTATTTTAAAAATAAATTAATAATGTGAGTCTCACATTTTGGGTCATTAACACAAGTTGTGTCCCAAACTTGGGCCTTGGTAGGTTAAGAGGTATCCTGAAAACCAAGAAATTCCTATCGGTCTGTGGAAAAAATCTTCCAAGGGAAGTTGTGAAGGCTCATCTCTTGGGACTTTGCAACAAGACTGGACAAGCCACTAGAAAATATGGCATAGGGAACAATCCAGGACTGGCAAGGAGAGGCATTAGATACATAAGCATTTTTTTCCACTCAAATTCAACAATAAGACTAGTTAGACTTGAAGACTTTGGTCAGCCTATGAATTTCACTAATAGTGATGTGTTGGCAACTTGAGGGGACTTTTCTTCAGGCAGAGACACATCCTTCCTGGATTTTCTTTATAATGACTATACAGGTGCTGTCTGGGGTTCTAGGAAGACTAGTAAGGAAAGGAAAATCAATTAAAGTGGTTACTTTGTGTGTGTTTGTTGCTCTTGTGTGGGGGCCGTTTGCTTGCTTGCTTTTCAGGTTTGTTTGGTGAATACTGAATTCATGGTAAAATTCCCATTGACTTCAATAGTAGCAGTATTAGGCCAGCACTGATCAATTTTGAAAAAATCCCACCTTTGGAGTTTGTGTGGCTTTTTTTGTTACGGAAAAACAAACTAGTCCTGTATTTTACAGATAACATGTATGTTTAAAAATGTCGTGGTTTTCTCAGAGCTGGAGTTCTAGTTCAAATGGCCACAGACATCTGTTTTAATTACCAATAACATGGAGATTCCATTTCTGTTTTCATTATTCATTTAGGGCAAAGTTGAGATCATTCGGTTAGTCTTACTTGTAAACAGGGGATAGCTAGAACTTTAGGACATTTTTTTTTAAAGGGCGGGGGTATTCACTGGCTTTTAGAAACCCTAGATGTTTTATTATCCTCTCTCTTTAATTTTTGGGTAAAGGTTTTCGTTGCAACTCTCAGATTTAAAATTTTCTACAGCTATCAGATTGCAGGCACTGTGGAAAGCAAAGTCATTATTGGGTGTTATCTATTAAGAGGAATTCAAATGGCAAATGTTAACAATCTGTAACACCAGGGTAGCTTTTTTTCCCTGTGTCATAAAAATACGAAACAGTCACAGTTACCACAAAGCTTCATTCGCTTTCAGTGTGATAGCTGACACAAGTTAGTTACACAAAATCTGCGTGTAAGCTGTAAAGTGCCTGAATGCTTGGATTACAAAAAGGGGAAAATAAATAACTGCAATTAAAGGATCAAACATTGCAATATTGTTCCTATTTTATCATGTGACTTTAGTTTCTTAAAAGCACTTCAGAGTGAAATCACATCAAATGAAGGTCCTTAATCCCTTTTGGAATGACAGATGACATTCAGGTATTCTAGTGAGTAAAAACAGTGTTAATGGTTTGACTAGAGAAAATTCCTTCTGAGAAATCTTACCAGAGTTGCTTGTAATGTCCTGAAGGAAGTTTTAACTAACAAAATTACTTGTTGCTTATTTTATTTTCCAAATGTAGGTTTCTCATTTCCCGTCTGACAGCATCATAGTGTATTCTGCAGGAACAACTTCAGCCATGAAGCACTTCAGCAATTTATTTAAAATAAATATATCTTTGGGTCATGAATACAAGATTTTAACACAGAGATAATATTCATCTTAAATTTGTAGTAATCTGAATGATGATTGTGGAGTTCAATAGGAAGCTTTTATACAACTCATTTCCAACACTTAAAAAAAAAAAATACCTGAGCAGGATACCTCACAGTATAACCCTGCTGTGGTGGAGACCGTGTTATCTGAATAGTCAAGGGCATCTACAGGAGTTTCCTTTGAACACCTTGTGAACCAAACTCCAATATTCAATTCACCAATTCCTTGGAAGCTAACCCTGTGGGGTTCACACCCATGTAACTAATAGTACAAGATAACATGTCTAGTAATACATATTTTCATTAGGTGTTGCCAGTTACTATTGTTTCTTGGTGAGTTTAATCATTTTAAAGATATGTGAAAGTTCTGCAAAAAGTATTATTATTGCTCTCTTATCATGTCAGATACGGTGGAAATGTTTTGTCACATTCTAACCACTACGTTTCTTTTGTGAGAGCCCTCAGTGGCTGCCAGTGATCCCAGGGTGCAGATTTTTTTTTCTATGAATGATTTTTTTTGTTTTTTTAATTTACAAAAATGAAAACATCAGAGTTTGGGAAACGGTAACCCTACATTTTGAACAGCCTTTGGATTTGGTTCCAAGATCCACCATTGAAATACAACCCCCATTGAGATAAAACACTACACAGCAGTTTAGGGCAAGAAGTGAAGTTATGCAGTTAAAACCACAGCTGCAATACAGTTACCTTATTGTGTTGATTTACTGGTAATGCAGTTAGCCAGAATGTAATCACTAAAGGTGGCATTTGGCCAGGATACTGAGGTTAACACCCCTACTCTGACTAAATGTGCAAGAGCTTTAATGGTCACAAGTGGTCAAGTCCTTGATTTTTACATCTCATCCAAAAAACACTCCCCCCCCCACCCAAAAAAAAAACCCCATTCCATAGCACAGTGCCAGCAACACCTGCTTGAATATCAGTTCAGTACTGATTTGGAGGGAACAGCGCCATCTACTGAATTACCATCACCAATTCATATAAACCTGTAAATTGTTTTCTTCCCCCTCACTAACTGATCCAGCCCAGCAGTTGTTTAGCTTGAGAAACCTACCAGCGTCACATGAACACAGGCACCTAGGGAAGTTTTGCAGCAAAAATTAAAGTGCCAAGTGAGTTTAGGCACCTATGGGGTTTGGAGACACTGAGCTGGGGTCTTGTGTGCCTCGGTGGGGCCTGATTCTGGGATTTAGGCCTCTAAAGTAGCAGGTGCCTACATCCTTTTGTAAATCTAGCCCTTTGTCATAGCTTTAGCTGTATTCCTTAATGGCATAAAATGGCTCTTTTTAGGGCTATCGAGTGATTAAAAAAATAATCGCAATTAATCCTGCGATTTAAAAGATGAATTGCGTGATTAATCATGCTGTTAAACAATAATAGAATAGCATTTATTTAAATATTTTGGATATTTATTACATTTTCAATTATATTCAATTTTCAATTACAACAGAGAATACAAAGTGTACAGTGCTCACTTTATATTTATTTTTTATTACAAATATTTGCACTATAAAAAACAAAAGAAATAGTATTTTTCAATTCACCTAATACACGTACTACAGTGCAATCTCTTTATCATGAAAGTTGAACGTACAAATGTAGAATTATGTACAAAAAATAACTGCATTCAAAAATAAAACAATGTAAAACTTTAGAGCCTACAAGTCCACTCAGTCCTACTTCTTGTTCAGCCAATTGCTCAGACAAACAAGTTTTGTTACAATTTGCAGGAGATAATGCTGCTTGCTTCTTGTTTACAATGTCACCTGAAAGTGAGAACAGGCGTTCTCATGGCACTATTGTAGCTGGTGTCGCAAGATATTTATGTGCCAGATGCGCGAAAGATTCATAAGTCCCTTCATGATTCAACCACCATTTCAGAGGACATGTGTCCATGCTGATGATGGGTTCTGCTCGATAACGATCCAAAGCAAGCGAACCGATGCACGTTCATTTTCAGCATCTGAGTCAGATGCCACCAGCAGAAGGTTGATTTTCGTTTTTGGTGGTTCAGCTTCTGTAGTTTCCGCATCTGAGTGTTGCTCTTTTAAGACTTCTGAAAGCATGCTCCATAACGCTTCCCTCTCAGATTTTAGACAGCACTTCAGATTCCTAAACCTTAGGTCAAGTGCTGTAGCTATTTTTAGAAATCTCACACTGGTACCTTCTCTGCGTTTTGTCAAATCTGCTGTGAAAGTGTTCTTAAAATGAACAACATGTGCTGGGTCATCATCTGAGACTGCTTTAACATGAATTATATGGCAGAATTTGGGTAAAACAGAACAGGAAACATACAATTCTCCCCCAAGAAGTTCAGTCACAAATTTAATTAACGCATTATTTTTTTAATGAGCATCATCAGCATGGAAGCGTGTCTTCTGGAATGGTGGCCGAAGCATGAAGGAACATACAAATGTTTAGCATATCTGGGACCTAAATACCTTGCAACACTGACTACAAAAGTGCCATGTGAACGCCTGTTCTTGCTTTCAGGTGACACTGTAAATAAGAACAGGCAGCAGTATCTCCCATGAACATAAACAAACGTGTTTATCTTAGTGATTGGCTGAACAAGAAGTAGGACCGAGTGGACTTGTAGGTGCGTTTTACATTGTTTTGTTTTTGAGTGCAATTATGTAACGAAACAAATCCACATTTGTAAGTTACTTTCATGATAAAGAGATTGCACTACAGTACTTGTAAGAGGTGAATTGAAAAATACCATTTCTTTTGTTTATCATTTTTACAGTGCAAATATTTGTAATAAAAAATAATAATATAAAGTGAGCACTGTACACTCTGTACTCTGTGTTGTAATAGAAATGAATATATTTGAAAATGTAGGAAAACATCCAAAAATATTTAATAAATTTCAATTGGTATTCTATTGTTTAACAGTGTGATTAATCATCATTAATTTTTATAAGTTAATCGCGTGAGTTAACTGCGATTAATCGACAGCCCTACTTTTTTTGCTTTAAGTTCACATAGGAAAAATATGAATAATGAAATCCAAAGTAAATGGACCTGAAAACAAACATTTTGTTTCATAGATTCTAGGACTGGAAGGGACCTCGAGAGGTCATCGAGTCCAGTCCCCTGCCCTCATGGCAGGACCAAATACTGTCTAGACCATCCCTGACAGACATTTATCTAACCTACTCTTAAATATCTCCAGAGATGGGGATTCCACAACCTCCCTAGGCAATTTATTGCAGTGTTTAACCACCCTGACAGTTAGGAACTTTTTCCTAATGTCCAACCTAAACCTCCCTTGCTGCAGTTTAAGCCCATTGCTTCTTGTTCTATCCTTAGAGTCTAAGATGAACAAGTTTTCTCCCTCCTCCTTATGACACCCTTTTAGATACCTGAAAACTGCTATCATGTCCCCTCTCAGTCTTCTCTTTTCCAAACTAAACAAACCTAATTCTTTCAGCCTTCCTTCATAGGTCATGTTCTCAAGACCTTTAATCATTCTTGTTGCTCTTCTCTGGACCCTTTCCAATTTCTCCACATCTTTCTTGAAATGCAGTGCCCAGAACTGGACATAATACTCCAGTTGAGGCCTAACCAGCGCAGAGTAGAGTGGAAGAATGACTTGTGTCTTGCTCACAACACACCTGTTAATGCATCCCAGAATCATGTTTGCTTTTTTTGCAACAGCATCACACTGTTGACTCATATTTAGCTTGTGGTCCACTATAATTCCAAGATCCCTTTCTGCCGTACTCCTTCCTAGACACTCTCTTCCCATTCTGTATGTGTGAAACTGATTGTTCCTTCCTCAGTGGAGCACTTTGCATTTGTCTTTGTTAAACTTCATCCTGTTTACCTCAGACCATTTCTCCAATTTGTCCAGATCATTTTGAATTATGACCCTATCCTCCAAAGCAGTTGCAATCCCTCCCAGTTTGGTATCATCTGCAAACTTAATAAGCGTACTTTCTATGCCAATATCTAAGTTGTTGATGAAGATATTGAACAGAGCCGGTCCCCAAACAGACCCCTGCAGAACTTGTTATACCTTTCCAGTAGGATTGGGAACCATTAATAACCACTCTCTGAGTACGGTTATCCAGCCAGTTATGCACCCATCTTATAGTAGCCCCATCTAAGTTGTATTTGCCTATTTTATCAATAAGAATATCATGTGAGACCATATCAAATGCCTTACTAAAGTCTACGTATACCACATCCACCGCTTCTCCCTTATCCACAAGACTCGTTATCCCATCAAAGAAAGCTATCAGATTGGTTTGACATGATTTGTTCTTTACAAATCCATGCTGGCTATTCCCTATCACCTTACCACCTTCCAAGTGTTTGCAGATGATTTCCTTAATTACTTGCTCCATTATCTTCCCTGGCACAGAAGTTAAACTAAATGGTCTGTAGTTTCCTGGGTTGTTTTTATTTCCCTTTTTATAGATGGGCACTATGTTTGCCCTTTTCCAGTCTTCTGGAATCTCTCCTGTCTCCCATGATTTTCCAAAGATAATAGCTAGAGGCTCAGATACCTCCTCTATTAGCTCCTTGAGTATTCTAGGATGCATTTCATCAGGCCCTGGTGATTTGCAGGCATCTAACTTTTCTAAGTGATTTTTTACATGTTCTTTTTTTATTTTATCTTCTAAACCTACTTCCTTCCCATTAGCATTCACTATGTTAGGCATTCCTTCAGACTTCTCGGTGAAGACCGAAACAAAGAAGTCATTAAGTATCTCTGCCATATCCAAGTTTCCTGTTACTGTTTCTCCCTCATCACTGAGCAGTGGGCCTACCCTGTCCTTGGTCTTCCTCTTGCTTCAAATGTATTGATAAAAAGTCTTCTTGTTGCCCTTTATTCCTGTAGCTAGTTTGAGCTCATTTTTGCCTTTGCCTTTCTAATCTTGCCCCTGCATTCCTGTGTTGTTTGTATTCATCCTTTGTAATCTGTCCTAGTTTCCATTTTTCATATGACTCCTTTTTATTTTTTAGATCATGCAAGATCTTGTGGTTAAGCCAAGGTGGTCTTTTGCCACATTTTCTATCTTTTCTACCCA
This sequence comes from Emys orbicularis, assembly GCF_028017835.1. NCBI lineage: Eukaryota > Metazoa > Chordata > Testudines > Emydidae > Emys > Emys orbicularis. The sequence continues at coordinate 24,297,021 of NC_088683.1, read as the reverse complement.
ACGGAATAGCTTGCTTTTGGGCTCTGAATAGTGTCCCTTTGAAAAACTGCCAACTCTCCTCAGTTGTTTTTCCCCTCAGTCTTGATTCCCATGGGACCTTACCTATCAGCTCTCTGAGCTTACCAAAATCCGCCTTCCTGAAATCCATTGTCTCTATTTTGCTGTACTCCCTTCTACCCTTCCTTAGAATTGTGAACTCTATGATTTCATGATCACTTTCACCCAAGCTGCCTTCTACTTTCAAATTCTCAACGAGTTCCTCCCTATTTGTTAAAATCAAATCTAGAATAGCTTCCCCCTTTGTAGCTTTTTCAACCTTCTGAAATAAAAAGTTGTCTGCAATGCAGTCCAAGAACTTATTGCATAGTCTGTGCTGCGCTGTGTTATTTTCCCAACATATAGCTGTTCTTAAGATGGACTTTTTTTGTCAAAACGATCAACCGCAAACTAAAAGTGAAACAGCTGATAGCAAAGAGAATTGCTCCATATTTCAGTTTACCCTGCCAGCTTAAGAGGAAAACAAAGACCCAATGTGAATGCAGCTGTGGAGTTTGTTATCATCAGGAAGTTATGGAGGAATTGGAGTGACTCGTAAATTAAAGTTGCAAGACTGAATTTAATCTCTGAATTTGACACAATACTTTTAATGGGCCAATTAAATTGTCTATCTAATTGTTTAGTGAAGTTAGTAATGAGTGCAGAGGAAACATTTTCCTCACATTTCTTTGAGTTCCTCTAACTATATAAGCACAGGGCCCAGGCTTACCCCCATTTTGTACTAGTGTAAGCAGAGTCAGGATAAGATCTACCCTGACATCTGGTGGTGAATTATGGCGAGGGTGGAAAAGAACTTCAGGGGCTGATCTTGTTTGCATAGGCACACCCACCCGCCTACCCTGGGACAACAACAACTGAAAGTGGTTACTTTGGCTGGTGTGGGATCCCCAGTTTCTCTGTTATTGGGGCAAGAAGAATAAAGTGTTGTTACCCTGATTCTGTGAATCAAGGCCAGTGGAACTGTTGTATGACAGAGGGACTCACCAGTAACTAAGTAGCACTCGCTAGACAAGGGGCATGGGTTACAAAACCCAGTGAATTGAGAGAGGTTGGGGGCAGGTATGTGTACCTGATGGTATGGGCTCCTTTTGAGGGCCTGGAACACCAATTGCACTACCCCCTCTCTCCACTGTTGAATAGCAGAGCTAAGTTTGCTTCCATTAGGAGTCTAGCTAGAAGTTGCTGAACTGAATTCACTTTGGGCCAATGGTGCACCAGCACTGGGGCTCCCCTACTACAAGCTGAAATCACTAAAAGAGCTAAAATTGCTGAGCTGAGATCACTGAGTGCTGTGTTAACCAGTGGGGGAGCCTGAAGATATATTGCTAAGCAGCTGGCAGAGCCGAGCAGTTTGTGGGACGGTTGGAGCAGCCCATGGAACAGCGAGCGGAGCGGAGCGGTGCAGAGTGGAGCTGAGCCATTTGCGGGGGCAGCTGGAGCGGTTCATGGGACAGCTGGTGAAGTGGAACGGCTGGCAGAGCTCAGCAGTTTGTGGGATGGTTGGAGCGGCCCACGGAACGGGGAGCAGAGTGGAGCAGTTTGTGGCGACGGCTGGAGGAGCGGCGCGGCGCGCCTGGTAGAGCGGAGCCATTCGTGATAAAGGCTGCAGCAGAACTCCACGGAGAGGTGGGGCAGTCGGCCTTGGACCACGTAAGGTGCCCCTTAACATCCCGTGTGCCCCCCCCCATTTCCGCCCAGACTGGGGGGGTAAAACTCTGCAGATAAACTTTTGAACTCTGGGGCGGCACTGACCAGGGACAGAGATTTTGGGGTTGTTGGACTTTGGGGTGATTGGACTTAAGACCCTGAGGGGAAAAGGACACTGCCAAACTTACTTGGAGGTGGGTCTTTTGTTCATGGTTTGTGTTATGAATCCTGTTTGTGGTGTTTCCCCAACATAATGCCGCATTGTTTCCGTCCTTTATTAAAAGGCTTTTGCTACACTCAGACTCCATGCTTGCGAGAGGGGAAGTATTGCCTCCTAGAGGCGCCCGGGGGGTGGTATGTAATTGTCCCAGGTCACTGGGTGGGGGCTCGAGCCGGTTTTGCATTGCGTTATTGAAACGGAACCCCTAGATACTGAACCCGGCCCTTGTTGCTGCCAACTCAGAGGGGCAGAAGGGTTACACTAGCATAAATCAGGAGTAATTCTAATGAAGTCAAAGGAGTTTCACTGTGTAAAACCTGTGAGCGGATAAGCAGGTCAATGACTATGTATCTGTATCTTCTTATGCTCAGTCACAATTCCGTGTGCTTTGGTACCCTTAAGGTGTCAAAATATGTGTAATGAAAATATTGCCTGTAACTCACCACATCAATATACTTTAATAGAATCCTCAGTTCTCATTTGCTTCCAGATTTTCTGCAGTTTACGGTGGATGAGTGAAGTTAAATAGAGGAGCCTATTGTGTAAAGTTCTTACTTTACTGTGAATAACATTAGAACTGATCAAAAAATTGAATTTCCATCCCATGGGAAATACTGATATTTCAACAAGGTGAGAAGTCAAAAATACAAAATCTTTGTGAAATGAAGAGTTCTGAGAAATTTCAGTTCAGAAATGTCCAAATATTTTTCTTTGGGTCAGTTCAACATTAATTTGCATCTGCCTGAGCCACTATGGTGCCTCATGGGAGTCATAGTTCTAGTGTCCCTCAAGCCCCCATAGAAGTGCCCATTTATTGGGAGAATAAGTAGCTAAATAAGAAGGTGGTGGGGCTTTCTGAGTGTCTTATTCTTGATCTATTCAAGTAAAATGCAAAACTCGCATTGATTTAAACAAGATCAGGCTCTGAATGAACGTAAAGCACTTTTGACGTTGGTTGAAATCTGCTCCAATAATGCAAAGTGTTACAGTACTCAATTTAATTTCAGAACCGACAAGTAACTTGGAAAGTAAGGTCCCCAGTTTGTAATGTATAGCTATGGTTTTACTCTTCATTCCTTAGTTTTATTATTACAAGTATTTTTTAAAGCCTAGTAGTGCCATTCATGGGCCAGGATGCCATCATGCTGTTCAAACTCTGATCAAAAAGATGGGCCCTGCCCCAAAGGTAGTATAAAAGAAAAGATAACAGCTAGATTAATGGGGATGACAAGAAAATAGACAATATTGGCCAGCATGATAGGCTGAGGTCTCAGCACACCAGCAACCTAATCTTTGTCAGGTTTTTTGTAGGCATTACAGCAAAGGAGCAGAATGGGAATGGGGACGGGGACAGGAACAGAGGAGGGGGGAAGCATGAAGTTGTTTATTTTGAAAATTTAACAACTGGGTGAAGGAGGCCAGCACTGAGGCGTGATCAAAGATAGGAGCTGACCTTTCACTACTGAATGAGACATGATAGGTAGTGAAGGGCCTTGAGAGTGAAAACAAGTAGATTATGTTTGATAAAATAGAGAAGAGGGAGCCACTGAAGAGATGCAAAAAGAGGTGTGACATAGTCAAAGTGACAAGCTAAGGAAATGATCTTTGTAGCAGCATACTGAATGTATATTAGCACAGCAAGAAATTGCAGATTATTGAGGCCCGCGATGAGATCCTGGATGAATGGTTTTTTTTCTTGTCCATCATCTTAATGAGATTTGTCACTGGACATATCTGAGAGACTGTTTAAAAACCAACCAACCAACCAAGAGATTCAGTTCAAATGATCACCTCTATTGCATTTGAGAAAGTAAAACATTTGAGTGTAATCCTGCTCCAATGTTATAGGCCCCAACTCAGCAAAGTATTTTCATGTATGCTTAACTTTAAGCACATGTTTAGGTTCAAATGAAATCAACGGGACCTACATAAAGTTCAGCATGCATGTAAGTGCTCTGCTGAGTGGGGCCTTAGAAGTTCTGTTGTACCTATTCATGAAATATGTTCCCTAAACAAAGTATGAACACATAATAGACTCAGGGAAGACAAATAAAATTACAATGCATATTCCATTTCAGCAAGCCTGAAAATGGTTCTGGAAAATCCCTTCCTGGCAAGAGAAGCCATTGTGCTCAATGGAAAAAAATAGTGTTGAATTTCCAGGGATTCTGTCAACAAAACATTAAAGTAGCTCTGAGGCATATTAATGCACTAATTCCAGTAACAAAACCTTTCACAATTCTGTATACATGTGACAACATCTGGACAGATTTTATGAACTAAAATGAGATGATGGGATGGTTGAAACTAAACTGAAATAGTATTTGGAAAATATGGGAATACTGTTGCATATGAGAAAGTCTGGCCAAGATAGAATGAAGTAAGTATTTGATACATACTGTGTCTAGGGGACCATATTCTGGGGGGAAGCACTTGAACATCTATATGTCATTTCCTTCTCTAGCTATTTTAATAACATCATTCTAATTCACAGGTGTGTTAAACACAAACATACCAACTTGCACACATTTTAAAATAAGCCACATACTTCTCGGGAGCCTAAACTGCAGCAGTATCTTAAAAGACTGATTATGTCAGCCATCATAAACTTTAGGAAGTGTAAGAGGATTAAGCCCAGGAAAAAAAGTTTTTAAAAGGAGTCAAACAAGCAGAAAGGGGAGATAAACTTTTACCACCCTGCAACCTAAAATAAAAGTCAAATACAAAAACGTCTTTAGAATATGGGTTGACATAGTGTTAAGGTTACAGATTTAAGGCTTGATTCTTCTTGCAGGTTGGAGCCCTTAAGTGCATGAAGTTCAGGAAATTGAAAAATGAACAACATTAAGTGACCATATTGCATCCACAATGTCTTTGATTCCTACTGTTACATGCGTGTTGAAGGATATATAATGGGTGAAATCCTGGCCTCCCTTTGACTTCAATATGGCCATGATTGAATTGATGATATGCAAAACAGGCAAGTGAACATCAATGTGAGATTCTTGTGCTTTTCATTTGCTAACTGTTGTGCATTTAAAGTTGTAACCTTCATAGGGTATTATTTCTGAAAATTTGCTAAATCAGATAGTAAATGACATTACCAAACAATACCATGCTATTACCACTAAGATGGCCCAGTGCTTGGACAAGATTGGCTCATTGATGAAGAATAGCTGGTTGAAATGGGAGCTGAGCAAAGTAGAGACAATGCTAGTGGGCAAAGGAAAGTATTTTGAAGAGTTTGCAGCCATAGGGCAGTCTTTTATAGTTTAAGGTTTGTAACAGCATGGTTTTCCTCTTTAAAAACCAAAGGCCTAGGGCCTAGCCAACCCTGCTTACTCAGGAAACACACCTGAGCAAGGATCAGTTGATTCCCTGTAAGGGGCAATGAGGGGAAGTAATGGTGGGGAGGTTCAGCGAATAGCAGGAACTGCAGAGAAAAGGGGGGGAAAAACTGGAGGGATGCCAGAGACAGTAGCTTTGGAGGAAAGATCCCGAGGGCAGAGACAAGGCCAGCCAGGGCAATTGCCTATGATGCTCTCATTTTAGGTTTGTTGTTTCTTGGAAGGACCAGTGGGACTGATCTGTTGTGAGTATAGTTATGGAGTCCTGTCCTGATGATGGGGAGATTGGTGGTGGGAGCTACAGACCCACCCAGGCCACAGGGCAGTGCTTGGGAGGAGGCCACATTACACCACCGGTGTAGTTGGCAGGATTTAAGACTACCTCACGCCAATAAGGGAAACAGAAGCTGTGCAGAAGCTGAAGGGATAACTGGAAAGTTGTCCATTTATTGGCAGAACAGCAACAAAAGACTCAGGCCCTTCTCTTGCAACTCTTGCAAAAGCAGCAGGAGGTTCAGTTTTCCACTCAGCAGAAGTGGCATGACTCTGAATTCCAACAACAGGAGCAGTTCCTGCAGCAACTGAATAAATGAGTTCCATTGACTTTTACAGGAAGAGACAGGGCACGCCTGTCCTGTACTGGCAAAATTGGGCCTAAGGATGCTGTTGAGCTCTTTCTCCACTCTTTGAAGTGGGTGGCCAGTGCTGTAGGCTAGTAAAAGTGCACTTAGGCAGCAAGCATGGTGCTGATTTTGACTAGAGAAGCTCAAGACATGCTTAGAGCTTGAGTGATACATAGTCAAACTCATATCATGAGCTGAAAGCAGACATCTTGGACAGATTGGGACTGCCATCAGAAGCATATTGGCATAAATTTTTCATCAAGCTGTTTTTACAGGGAGTACGGCCCCATATGGTAGCCTGGAGGTTGCAGGACCTTGCTTGTAGGTGGCTGAGTCCAGAGACAAATTTCTGGGGAAAAGTCATGGACCTAATTTATGTTAGAGCAATTCTTGCAGGTCCTGCCTACAGGAGCTCAAACTTGAATAAAGCATTTCCACCTCTCATCCAGAGTGGAGGGAAAGGCCTATCTGGGGACTGAAGGAGCCAAACATCTGAAGTGGCAGACCAGACCAGGAGTACCCAGTTTGGGAGGAGAGGCCAGTAATGGGGAAGAACAAACCATCCACTTATTCTCACTGACTGCCATTCCATAGGGGAATTTTTACCAGAGAAACCTCAGTAGTGGGTTTAGTTGTGGGGAGGGGGGACCATATTTAGAAAAACTGTCCTCTTATGGAGTGACTTTCTGAGGTCACTAAATATGGAGGCTAGGGTCCCCTCCTAAGAGGCTAACCCCTCTGAGGCAGACAAGGAGTCTCGCCAATGTACACGTCCAATTAAGGATGGGAGGATGTGCGAAGAGCTTGCCCTTTTGAAGACTGGAACCTTGGGAAAGTTTGTCACCCAGGGACAAGTGAGAGAGGACAAGACATACCCCAGGACAGATCATCAAATGTGGGAATAGTGTTTTAATTTATTAGCTGAAGATAGAGACCCATGTATATGAAAAGAAATAGGAAGGGGTTATGGCCCAACCCATGGATACAGAGGAGAGTTTGGACATGAAAGCCAGCCCACCGACGGAGCAGGTGTGCAGCACGGATAAGGCAGGAGATTTGCTAAAGTTTAAATTAGGTACAACCCAAATGGAGAGGTGTCATGGGGATCAGATTCATGATCAGGAGATGGGGGGGACTCAGCCTGTGCCCATAAAGACTAAGGACACAGTCAGAACCCAAAGGGGGCCCTGTGAGGAGGTGGTGGGCCTTGAGGAAACAAGGGAAGCATGGGTATCTCCAACCTACCCCGTTATGTAGGAGCAATCAGGCAAGGAGCAGCAGGTGACTCTAAATGAGAAAGAGCATCTGCTCATCATGGTCAGCAAACTGTAAGGGGAGCTGGAGAGTGCTCAGGTCCAGACGCCACAGAAACAAGGGTATCGGGGAATTGGGTACAGACGCTGATCTTGTCCGGGTAAGGTTCTAAGAGGGTGTAACAGGGTGGCTACCCTGTTAAGAGCCAGAAGCCAGGAGCCCAGCCAACTCCACTTACTAAGGATCCACCTGAGCAGGGATCAGCTGATTCCCTATAAGAAGCAACAGGGGGTAGAGCTCAGAGAGTGCAGGCACTGCTGGAGATAGGAGGCCTGGCAATAGCCTTTGAAAAAGGAGCCTGAGGGCAGAGACTAAGGCCAGCAGGGTAATTGACTTACATTGTTCTCATTTTTGGTTTGTTGTTTCCTGGAAAATAAATAGAGCCCTGCCAGAAGGGCTGGAAAGGCTGCTCTGTAGTGTGTGGAGTTGTGTAGCCCTGGGAGGGGTAGACTGACAGAGGGTCATTGCAGACCCACTGAGGCAGAGGGCACACTACAGTGCCACACTTCAGTCCATAGCTCAGGAGTGCTCCTGGATCCCTCACGAGTGGTAAGGTCTTATAAGAACAGCATCCACCTGTAATGCTTTCTGCCATCTCTGGGGGGGGCAGGAAATTCTGTCCCATCCTGGCAAACAAAGACCTGGCCTCAGTTATTTATGTCTTCATCACCTCTCAGCTGAACTACAGCAATGTGATATACGTGGGCACGAAGCCTTTAGTGCTTAGGAAATTCCAACCAGTATAGAATGCTACGGCACATCTCCTTAGCAACAGTTCCTATTGCAAGCATATCAAACCTACCTTCTGCTCCCTATGCTTGTCTCCTTCAGAATCTTAAATCAAGGTCTCAGTCCTTATCTTCAAGGCACACAATGGGCTGGGCCCAGGGTATCTAAAAACAGACTAATGCTCTCAGGGCTTTGGAGCGGAGCCTGGAGCTGGAGCGCAGAGCAGCTCCGGAGCAGTGGAGCTGCAGGTTTTTGCTTGGAGCTGGAGCGGAGCCGGAGCACAGCTCCAAAGCCCTGAATGCTCTAGGATGAAGACTGATTGACATCTCTGCTCCTCTGGCATTGGGGAACTTTCTACAATAAGGGTAAAGCACAGGAAACAGAGCTTGCTGAGGGGGTAACCAGGTGTACACAATATGCAATGACCCTTCAAGGAGTGGGGCTTTATTGTACTTATGAGCAACAAACAGCTACTCTGTTAATCCTGCCACTCACTTAAAATGCAAAGGATGGCTGTCACAGTGAACCTGCCTTCAGCAGCCTTCTGGGGCAGAACAGATGCACCCACCTCAGTTTCCCCTTTCAGGCATCCCAAGGACTCAGCAACATCTCTCGTGCCTAAATAATACCCCTCCTTGCTCCAGTTTATTACAAAAACATAATGCAACATAGTCCATAACAGAAGTCATGCCAGTTAATGTCACGGGAAGCGGAGAATGGAAACAGTCAAAACAAAACAAATGGATTTAAAATGTTGAACCAATATTCCAAGGAAAGACTTTCAATAATAGTCCTTCTCTGATGTTAGGTAACTTGAGTGCAAGTAAACTGTAAAGTAGTTTCCACATGATTATTTGTATCCATTCTGTACACCCCACACTTTCCATACTACTCAGAAAAATGGGACCAATCTTAAATCAAGTTTTAACATAGCTCCATTGCAACCAATAGAGCTAGGCCAATTTATAGCAGCTGAGGATTTGTCCCAATGGGGTACTGTAACAGGCCGGGTAGCTGAAGTGCCCTACCCTGTGGCCTATCATCTTCTGTGGTAGGGACCTGCTCCCCCATTCAGGTTCCTCTAGAGTCCTACCCTTCTGGGCTCACTATTGTCCTCAAAGCCCCAAATACTTCACTCAAATATCTTCTATTCCCTCCTGGGGTCTATCTTCAGGCCAGGCTTTCTGGCCAAACAGTGATAAATAATGCTATCAACCACTGACACGCCTACCTACAGGGTTTGGAATTCCAGTCTCTCTTCCTATTCCTCTCAATCCTTCACTCTATTCTCAAGGCATTGGCTCGCATGGCCACCTCCCTCGAGTCTCATCCCTTCCCAGTGCCCACCACAGGAGATAATTCTCCCCTGCAGTTTCTCCAAATCCTCTTACCCAGGATTCTCACCAGCCACCTCCCCAGAGCCTTCTCTCATTTGACTGCCCTGTATGTCCTGTTTTAACTTCCTTCCTCAGCTACCATGTCCCCTCCAGGTATACCAGGTGAGGCCAAGCCCCTCACTGGATGTACACTAACTCTTTCCTAGGCTGATATTCCTTACCAGCCCTACCCATGGCCACTCACCTCAGGTAATGGCCTATATCCCCTTAAAGGGCCCAGTCACCTGTGACAGGTACATCTTTCAAAGGCATCCAGTGGGTTAAGCTTTGTAGTCCAAAGTAACAAAGAGAGAACTAGGCAAGATTTAAAGCTCTTTCCTCCTGCCACACAATTTCACTCTAAATCCCCATTCATAAACATTGTAAATGCATGTCACAGAAGCTCCCCTTTTCAACCTTTCCCTACACATCGCATCTTTACATATGGCTTGTTCCAATTTCCGTTGAAGTCCATTGATTTCAGTGAGAGTTAGGTGAGAATGTTAAAATGGATGCTGAACAGACAGCAGGGAATTTAGATCAGTCATTTATGAAAAACATGCATTGTAGTCTGCACTCTTGAGTGAACACTTCTCTCCCCTCCTTCCCTCAGGGGTTCTAATGGCAAGCTGGCCATCTGTCCACAAAGAAGAAAGCTTTGATAAATGTGAACAATTCAGCTTTTATTCAAATTTGGAGAATTCTCCACATTAATGTGAAGTACTATTAGAAAATCTACCATGACATTTTTACGGATGGAGCCCTTTTTGTAAGTTTAACATTTGAAATGTAATTTATGGACTATGCTTAATGCTTAAAGGGAGTCATTTGAGCCAGGTATCGTAGAAAAGAAACTGTGGTTCATAAACATTGGAGTTCTGAAATCTGCCAGTTTTTACTTTCTGCTTTAGTGAACGACTGACTTCTTAATTAGAAACAATTCTCTTGCTTCCAAGATCTGATGGTTGACCAAAATGAGCAATAGCAAAAAAGTAAAATAGCTCATTGTGGTTATAAGTATATTCTTTGATATAAAATTTAATTAATCGTGCATAGAAAAACATGCATAATAAAACAATATTTATCTTACTGGTTCCTTTGTCAATCATGGTTCATTCTGTCATCCAGTTTTACAGGAAGAATTAAGAATCATGAATTTATTTCAGGCTTCACACGATGCTGTCATATACATGGTGATATTGTGTCACAGTGGCGTAATGCAATACCTGGAGATGGACAAGTGAGTTGATTTTATTGATTCAGATGGAGATTAGCAAAATTAACTGAAAACTGGCAATTGTGACTGGGTCTTTCCTCACATTTTTCAGATTAATTAGAACCAAATTCAAAATAAATATTGGGCATGTTAGTCCCACAGAAAATAAACAGCAACAGACACTGATGATATCAGAGAATTTCCTTCATTTTTGACTTATTTTCTTTGCATTCTACCAATTGGCTGTTTGCACCAACTCCATCTTGCCCCCTCTGTTGCAGTCTTTTTACCTCAGCCTGACTCCACATCTGCCCTCTTACCCTTCTCTTCTCTCCTGCCCATTCCCTTCAGTGTCCCTTCACTTTTCTTTCCATTTAACTAAATCCTACCACATTTTATTATATCTAATGGAACCACCATGACATTTGCTGCCATCACATTCTTCACTCAGCACGAGGGTGGCCATATTTCCCAAAGGAAAAATGGGACACTGCGTGGGGCTGGCCCAAGCCCCCCTCCCCGTGTGTGGCTGGCCCGAGCTCTGCCACCCCTCCCCTCTCGTGGCTGGTGTCGTTGCTCGCCCAAGCCCTGCCTGCCCCCACCCAAGCCCTGCCTCCCCCCCATGTGAGGTTGGCATCGCCATTCGACCCCCCCTCCCCACATCCCACTTTTTTGACAAAAGTGGGCATTTGTCCCGTTTTTTCTTGCCAACTGAGCACATTGGCAAGAGCAAATGGGACAAATGCTCACTTTTGCCTAAAAGTTGGGACAGGGCTTAAAAAAGGGACTTTCCCAGCCAAAACAGGACATATGGTCACCCTACTCGGCACACACATTGTACTCTTTTCCCCTACCCTGTGTCTATCTTGTCTTTTTTAGTGTAAACTCATTGAAGCAAGGACTGTCTAGTACTCTGTTTTGTGTAGTAACTAGCACAATAGGGTTCCATTCTTAGTTGGTCTCTAGGCACTACCATAGTAAACATGATTATTAATATATTGTATGCAGTGTTGTAGCCATGTTGGCCCCAGGATATTAGAGAGACAAGGTGGGTGAGGTGATATCTTTTATTGGACCAACTTCTGTTCATGAGAGAGACAAGCTTTTGAGCTTACAGAGAGCTCTTCTTCAGTTCTGGGAAATGTACTCAAGAGCATCACAGCTAAATGCAAAGTGGAACAGATTGTTTAGCATAAGTAGTTAACACATATTTCAAGGGACCTTCAAGGTGAAATGGCCAGTTAACACCTCTCCAGTCATAGGGAGAAAAGGAGGGGAAAGTAGGGTGCTGGAGGTTTGGTGGGTTTTACAACAATCTATAATCAACTAACACCTCCACCACCACACTTTTGCTTCCTCCCCCACCCCATTTTCCTCCTATGACTGGAGAGGTGCTTAACTGGCCACATCACCAGGAAAGTCCCTTGAAATATGTGTTAATTATTCATGCTAGACAATCTGCTCCACTTTGTATTTAGCTGTGACGCTCTGAGAACATTTCCCAGATCTGAAAAAGAGCTCTGTGAACGCTTGAAAACCTGTCTCTCTCTCACCCACAGAAGTTGGTCCAATAGAAGATATTACCTCATGATTTCTAATCATGATTAATAAAACAGAATTGTTCGGATGAATTCTTATGAACAGACATGACTGAGTTTTGCAGAGCTCTACTAGTGGGACATCGAGTACTTCCTTCCTGCACTGCTGCAACATTGACCAATAACATTGTTTTGTCCTAGCCTGCTTTTGAATTCCTAGGGCCAGATTCAGACATGGTTTAAGCAGGTGCAGCTATTTTGAATTTGCTTCCTGTTTCAGGGTGAGCTTGGGATTCTGGGTCGTGTAGCCCAGGAATCATGGGAACTATAGGCTGCTGCGGAAGCATGCTGGGTATAAAAAGGCCTGCTTTCTTCAGTTGAGCAGAGAACAGGGAAAAGATAGGATGTGTTGGAGGTAGAAGTTGCGTAGGTAAGGAGGAGACTATGAAAGGACAAAAGTGCTGATCTTTCCAAGGGGAAGAATTTATAGAAGAGGCCTGCAATAGAAGCCTGAGAGGAAATTCTAGGTGGAGCTGGCAAAGTCATCTGGGAACTAAGCATGAAGAGTAGTGAGTCTCTCATAAAAGGAAAGAAGATGCTCCCAGGTCTCAGATAGGGAGAGGAGGATTGTTTACTGTTGAAGGGGGAGATTTTGGTTCAGAGGGCTAAATTGCCCAGCCAGTGAGGAAACTGATGCACTGGCAGACTACGGTGATAAAAAAGTAAGATTCCTGTGCTACAACTTACTCCAAATCTGATTTAATCCATAGTGCTTTTATCTCTGGAAGTTCCCTTAACTTCTGGATATTTAGTTCTGGATATCTCAATTACAAATATTTTCTTAAATATTCTTTACTTACTCACTTTTACAATATCCTGAGCATATTTAATGCTTCCTACATGTTAGCATCCAAGCATATTTAATGCTTCCTACTTGTTAGCATATCCTCTTAGCTTTTTTCCTCAACCTGCATATATCACATTCTCTTGATATCCTGTCATAGTTCAAGCCTTTTAATTGTTCTTTTCAGGGTCTAGGCTAAGATCAAAATTAGAATCAGTTAAGTAGCATCTATGTCCTCTGTCTTGGAAGGACTATTATATATTACATACCTCCTTTTCACGGAGATGTTTTTTGATCCAATAGGTCTTTTCAGTCTTTACTTAGATCTGAATCCTTTTAGCATTTGTGTATCCTTCTTTAGATTCTTCCTTTAACTTCACTCTTTAATTTTGGGCTGTTCCCTATATAACAAATGCAGTCATGTGACCCTATAAAGACTGTAAAAATAACAATATAGGATGGGAATATAAAGTTTGAGAGAGAGAGAGAGAGAGAATATGTGCTAAAACCAAGAAAAAGTTACCTACAAGTCCTACAGTTTATTATTCTAACCTGAGTTTTACAGCACCACAGATGAGTCTCACAAGCAGTAACTTGGGGAAGGAGGAGGGGAATAAGTGTATATTTCAACTAAATAACTTGCATCCATACCCAAATCTTACATACACTGTATTTCTTTCAACCACAGAAAAATGACTGCTTATTTTTTCATCGTTTCCAGTGTTCAACACCCAAGGGGCTAGAGTCAGGAGCTGGGGACAGAAGAATAAGATCTCTCCCTCCTCACCCCCACTGTGTGTATGTATATATATATATATATATACATATATTAAGAGAGAGAGAGAGAGAGACCTTTTTGTCCAACAATGTTATTGGTTATTCTCCTAAAGGTCAGATGAAAAGAGGTCATGACATTCTTTGCTAATGCACAATAAGAGTCTGTCCCCCTCCCCCATTGAAATTAATGGGAGTTCTGCCATCAGCTATAATGGCATCAGGACCAGTCCTTGCATGAATGTGTGTCACAGTGTCCTGCTGAGTTTTATTTGTTTTTTATAATGTTGCCTCTGGCACTGAGGTGTTTACATGGTGGGCCCATTTAATCCTGGCATAACACCATTGAAGTCAATGGAGTCTAACAAAAGTTGAATCTGACCCAATATTTCTTCAATAGTACAAACATCTATGGGGAAATCCTGGCCTTATTAAAGTGGGATCCTTGCCAGTGATGTCAAAAGAGTGAGGATTTCACCCATAAAGCTGATCACACAACAACTTATTGATAGGGTGACAGAAAAAAAATCCCCCAAAATATATGTTCTGAATATTAGACCATATATAGAGCTGGTTAAATAGTGATGAAAAAAATACTTATGATAAAAGTTGAATAAACTATTCATGAATATTACTTGAACTTCTACCACTATACTACCTAGATGTGAGCTAGTTGAATCTTTCTGTTTAGAGACTCGGTTTCTCAGAAGACTCAGAGCTATGTGAATCCACAGCCAGTAGGTTCGTCTAGCTCAAGCATAGTATGTGAAGACTCTTGAACCTTATTTTTCCCCCGTCTTACTTATACTGGTGTTATTTCAGGGATCATTCCTGATTTACACTAGCATAAGTAAGACCATTTACTTGCATCTTTCTACAAGTGTAATTACCTTTGTGTTTCTCCTCCTTTTTGGTGGGCCCCAGTGAACCTCAGGAATGCTGAGATCTTAGTGTGTGCGTCATGTTCTTCTCTAAAATTACTAGAGATCCTGGCATGTTGATCATAATGATGCTATTAAGACAGTATTAACTCCCACTAGATCCTCTGAGGCTCCCTTCTGCTGGGTCTCAGATCTGATCGGTACAGCTACTGATCCTGATGAGCAGCCCAAGCTGTGAGGTGTCCCTCCACTTGCAAGCTTGAGGGTCTGAATCCCATTCTAAACACTGCCATGGCCCTCACCAGTGTAGTGTCTAATGACCTGTTTCATACCTACTCTGCATGCCCCTCCTGACCCACAGATGAGAGCAGGTAGAATGCTCAGACTCCATATCTCCAATGTAGTCATATCACTTTGGCATAAATTTATTCCCCTTGGCATGTTATCGCTCAGAACAGGAGAGTATAAATATACAACTTTATGCTTAGATTCATATTTACCATGTGTTTTAGACAAATGTGTCTAATTCTAAGTCTCTATGCAGGCAAGACTCATACTGAAGCCACCGGGAGTTTAAATTGCATAAGAAGTGAATACTTTTTTAGCTTTAGAGATTGTCATTGTAGCTTGTAAGGCACTGAAAAGAACAAGGTTTTGAATGTAACAGAAGCTAAAGTAAACTGCAGCTTGGACTGCATTTGCATAAGTTCATTATGAGCCTCAGTGATTTTAAGAAACACTTGGATGTTGCCCAGGGTATTCTGCCTTTAGGCCTTTGGTCCTATATGACGGTTTATTTATCTGGCCACTAGACCCAGTTAACAAAGCCTTGAAGAGAAGAAACTTCTTTCCTGTGTGACTAATTCTGTTTGGAATCAGCAGATACTCTGGTAATTTTTGTGACAATAAAGAATTGGGATACAAATGAAACCAAAGAGGGCCTGATTCAATCTGGACAGAGAAGTGTTTTTTTGTGGTTTCTGCAATCCAGGAGCCAGACATATTTTGTATCAAATCAGATTCAGAAGTAGAACTGTAGTTGATAAGCTATGATTTATATGCTGATCAACTCTAAAAAATATTTTTAAATTCTTGTGTCACCTATCTATCTTATTGTCTCTGGCTTCTTATATTTTATCAGTGTCATATGGGGGGGGGGGGAATAGTTACATTTTCCAACAGACAAAGCCTTTCTTTATACAGTTTATTACAGATGAAATGGTAATAGAATTGGCTGTCAGCTAAATCTTTGGATCCAATCCTGCTAACCCTTCATTCATATGAGTAACCCCAAAAGGCTACACTAATGAGTAAGCAATACTTGTATGAGAGTAAAGATTCACAGAACCAGGTCCTTTGCTTTAGATCTGTATAACAGCTTAGTCTACAATACCAACACTGTATAGTGCAATAATTGACATGTATGTTCTAGTCTTAAATCATTGGGATATTTAAATACTTAAATAATGTTAAATAGTAAGTGCAACTAGGGAGCTAATCGCAGGTCAGTTAAACTGGAAAAAAGTTTCTTGAGACATTTCCAATACTAATTTAAAGAGACAAGTAATTTTATTCTAACTTTGCTAAAATCACTCAGTCCAGTGAATCATTCTACCAAATGCTAACTTTTTCACATTTCCTTTTAGGAAGTATTATAATGTTTTAATGCTGCTTTATTTAATGGAATGAGGTTAATCTTCTCCTCTCTTCCCTCCCTTTCCCTCCTCCCCATAGAGAAATATTTTTCAGACATCCTCCACTAGATATCAGGATATCAGTGACTACTTCTACTTTAATCAGGAGACATATAATTAGATATCTCAATCACCAACTTCCCTATACCATTGTAAATGGTTTCATATTCTTGATTGTTGTGACAAGGCCACACAAAAAGTGGAACCAGATTGAGGGTACATTTAGAAAAAAAATATTAAAACCTTTCCCATTTGTTTATCATGTGGTTTGGGCTGAATATTGCGAAATGTGGGTCTAGCTTATAAATTAAGTCTATGTGAAATTGGCAAACTCTTCTTATCCTAAATATGAAATGATTTGTGATGGTGGTGAGCTGTCAATTTCAAAAGGTTCCATTCAGACTCTTATCCACGTGTCTGGAATGAAGGCTGGAAATCTCAAATCTTCTCCCAAAATATGTAATATATCCTGATTTCAACCAAGCTGAAGACAGCCTTTCTTACAGTTTCAGTTGAAGATGTACTCATTAATCAATCCAACCACAAGGATTTAAAGAACCCTGAGCTCCGCGGAAGTTTAGGTCCAGATACAAACTTTGCAACTTGGCCATGTAGCATCCATGATGAAGTATAAACGTCACCCCACTGAGCGCAATGTTAAACAAACACTAAAATTCATGACTCCAGGGGTTGGAGCTTTAAGAAAAACACAAGGATCACAATAAAATCAAGAAATGGCAACATTCAATTTCATTGACATTAATAACATTGATAAAACCCTAATCTGAAGGCCTGAATTGGACTATAGGGCCAAACATTCCTGGTAAGGCGTTATTCCATACTTACTCCAACGACGCTAAGAGTAGAATTTGCTCTGGAGAGCACAGTTTCATGTGTTTATCAAAGTGATTCGTATAACAGAAACAGCAGACAAGTATTCAAGTAAGTGAGACTCATCAGGAGGTATTTTGGAAGATACTGTCTGTCTCTCTTGAGAGCTGGGATTAAGCTTTAGGAATTTATTCATGAAGACCAAATGTCCACCAATTTGTGGGTGTTTTCATGTAGGGACTTTGCCTAAATGCTGAGGAATACAGCTACACGGTGTAAAATGTCTTAATATTCCTCAAAGTCTTCCGGTATGGATGGGGAGGATAAACCAGGCAGCACAGCATTGTCGGAGATGAGGCTCTTGATTGAGACAAAGCTGGATCTTGCACCCGGGATAATGTACCTGGATGGTAGGACTTTGGAGGCTCCACATGGAGAAAGCACAATGATCTGCAGCCACCATTGTCAATTTGTTGGGTGATCTCACCTTTGAACAGGACGAAGAATGTGATCTCTGCGAGTGAGGGGCATCACACTGTGTCCAAGAAAGCCACTGATACGGATAGGGCATTGTTGGCCATTAGGCAGCTGGCCAGGGACCTACGTCCCGATCATGGGGTGCATGCCAATCCTGGGAGCCATAACGGTCCATTGGTGGCCATAAGCGCTCATTGGGTGATGTGGAGCAGGAGGATGATGATCCCGACTAGGATGCAGAAGAGTCCTGGGATCTTGGTGACAGGGGCGGAGCAACACCAGAGGGAGCGTGTAGGCGATCTGATTCATCCATTGCCCAGATCAGGAAGCAGTGCCTCAGATGAAGGCGGTACTGTCGGTACTGAGCCCCATGCCAGTGCTGAAGGCAATGTTGGTCCCAATGTGAATACCTATACCAGAGTGCCCAAGTGTGTCAACATTGAGGATGGTGAAAGCCGCCAGGGAAACATCTGCAGTTCTAACTGCAGTGGGACTGTGTAGGTTCCTGGTACCAAAGTCTCCCTTACTGATTCTAGTACTGGCTCTACCCCAGCTACTGGTGGGGGCGCACTGGGGTGTGGTACCGAAGGACACAAGGATTCAGTGGTATGCTCAATTGGAGAGGCTATCAACACCATGACCCTAGGAAAGTCTTGGACCAGTGGCAAGGTCGGGACCGAAAGCCAGAGCAGGTCTGCAGCTGCCTGGTATGCCAACCCCATGGATACAGTCAGTACTGGTGTCACCCTTGTCAGTACCAGATTTGGCAGACATCCAGAGCTTGGAACCGATGTTACAGGGTTTCTGTCCTCCCTACTCAGTACCATCCCTAGTATTGGCCCCATGCCGTTCCACGCTCTTTCTGCAGGAGGCAGAAGAGTAGCCCTGAGACCTGCAATGGTCTCAACTGGTCCTATGAGACCTCTTCTTGGTGCCATCGATAGGGAATGGCTCCTCCACCTCTTCAGGGAGGTGCCTGCCCCTGAACAGGCAGCCATGCTCTCAGGGCCCAAGGGTGATCTTCAGCCCAATGAAGGCCTTGCTACTGAATTAGGCCTCATGGTCTATTCAAGAAGGTTGAGGTGAAGGTCTCGAGCCACCTGAGTCCTTTTTCTGAATGATCTGCAGATTTAATAACACTCTTTAAGATGGGCATAACCAAGACAAAGCAAGCAGCACATATAGGGATTGCTGTTAGGAATTACTCCTCCACCCGACAATGTTTAAGCCCTGTTGAGAGCATTACTGGGGAGCCAGACTATAACTAACACCAGCTACTAACTAACTAACTATATACAATAAAACTAGGCTAAGACTAATTGTGAGGTTGTGAGACTACAACAACACAGAGCTCCAACTCCAGCCACAGGCGGTAAGAAGGAACTTAGTGGTTTGGGGCGGCGCCCCTTCATATAACCAAGGGAAGGGCCACAGCCATGAGGCATGAGCGCTACCTCTTTACAGGTAATGCTCAGCAAAATATCTGGCACTCTGGGCATGCACAAACCTAAGTGGAATGCACGTCTCCATTTACTCAAAGAAGAAAACATGTTTTGTTAAAATAAAAACCCACCTCTTCCTCCCCAGAATTAAATCAAACCCAAAGGTAGGTTGGTTGTTTTTTGGTGGATCAAAAATACATGCTTAACTGTTTTTGTTGGTATCTTGCTTCCATTTTATCATACCTCTGATCTATGGTTTCACTGGAACAAAAGTAAAGACACCAAAAAACTCTAGTACAGGAAAGTTTGTTCTCTCAATAACTTCCAGCCCAAATTCTAGACCAAAGAAATTCAGATAAACCTCCAAAACTATCCTCTCTACTTCTGAAATTCCCCATCATTGGTCAACTTCTGGGTTTTTTTGCATACATTTGCACTCTTCTTCACCTTGTGGACTTGCTGTGATACATCTGCACAAATCATTTATTTTAAGGTTGGCTGTTAAACCCAGACAGCTTTATTGTTGTTCTGTACTGTCTAGATAGGTCATGTGTGACTGCTGCTTGAATTCAAACAATTTTTTTGGACAATATGTAATATTTTTGAAACTCGCAAAAGGCACTGAAAGGGTCATATATTTCCAAGAAACAGGAGAAATGTGTTTGGTGAAATGAACAACAGAGATACTTGAGCTGATTATAGTTTAAATAATGTTTAAAATACAGTATTACCACCAGTATGGGACAGAAATCCATGCCAAAGATATGCTTTCATCTTACCATATGTACCATGTGGTAACATCGCACCTTTCCACTTTCAGGAGACTTTCAGTCACTCAATTTTATTTTTCTAAGGAAGATAAATTGTCTTTTACAAGTGTCTTGCAAATCTAAGACCTCTCTAAATAGCTCAAGCCAACTCTTGTTCTCCTTTGAATTAACTATTTGCTACTTCATCATATGCATTAAAAAACAGAGCAAAATATCATTGGTATTTTATTTTAAATCTGAACCAGACCCTTTAAATATGAATCAAAATGGAGACTTCCCCACTGACTTCACTGGAAGTGGGAGCATACCCTATAACTGCTCATGAAGTCCTAATAGAAAGATAAGGCAGGTGAAGTAATATATTTTATTGGATCAATTTTTGTTGGTGAGGGAGACAAAGTTTCTTACCAACAGAAGTTGGTCCAATAAAAGATATTACCTCACCCACCTTGTCTCTCTAATATCCTGGGAGCAACACGGCTACAACTATACTGCATACATGAAGTCTTATGGCATTTTTCCATAGAACTCACAGAGCTGAGTTTCTAATACTGTGATTATGTACAACAGAGTAAACTATGAATCTGCTTGTTTCAATGATTCTGTTTCTCATTTTATTAATATGCGCTGTGGTGCTTGACCCATACACATTATACTTCTAAAATGACCCAGAATGGGCCATCCATGTACTTTTTGATTCAACTATGACAGGAGACTTGCACTCTATTTCTAGGTCTATTCTCTCACACTGCACCAACAGTCATCACTCTGACGGGGTTACCTCAAGCCCTACATCAAACTACCGGCCGACCAGAAAATCTCATTCATACATCATAAATTTAGGTATCAGAGGGGTAGCCGTGTTAGTCTGGATCTGTAAAAAGCAACAGAGAGTCCTGTGGCACCTTTAAGACTAACAGATGTATTGGAGCATAAGCTTTGCATCCGATGAAGTGGGCATTCACCCACGAAAGCACAAAAGCTTATGCTCCAATACATCTGTTAGTCTTAAAGGTGCCACAGGACTCTCTGTTGCTTTTTACATAAATTTAGGGTAATCTAAACCCTCCTCCTCTTCAAAATAAGACCGCTAAAGGTCCAGAGACCTTTAGACATGGATAGGGTGAAAAATAAATGGGGATAAAAATAGGTGGATCTTCAAAATCCACATTGAAAAATACTTTCCTTCCCCAGCAAAAAATAAATAAATAAATAAATAAATAAAAAATTCCCCACCACAATATGGCAATTTCAATCATTCCAATTGTTTACAGGTTATATATACTTTTTATTATCAGACACCAGTTTAAGAAGCATCTTAAAAAATAAATTAAATTAATAAATAAATAAATAAATAAATAAAACCTTACACATCTGTCACTGAATTTTGTGCAACTATCTGGTTTACATATATATGTTGAATATATTAAAAACAATGGGCCAAATTCTGTCCTGAATTGCACTACATGCAACCCTCAAGGTGTAATGTGGAGCAGATTTTTTCCCATGATAGTAACTGACTAGTGAATAAGTAACCTGGATTGTTTTTTTTAGATCATGACTGTAAGTTTGACTATCCACACAGCCTTTCACAAAGCTACATGGATATTTAGAAACGTGATTGGATAAAGGTGCCTACTGATTCAGTGGCCTCAACATTCTATAAATAGCATAAAAAGGGCCATACTGGGTCAGACCAAAGGTCCATCTAGCCCAGTATCTTGTCTTCCAACAGCGGCCAATGCCAGGTGCCCCAGAGAGAATAACAGAACAGGTAATCATCAAGTGATCCATCCTCTGTCGCCCATTCCCAGCTTCTAGAAAATAGCTTCTAGACAGCGATGAAAATACTAAAAGAAATACTTAGATGATGGAAAATAATAAAAACATTTAATATAATAACTTATGTTCATCCACAATCAATAACCTCATATTGGACCCACAATGTAGTGATATATACAATCTGAGGTTGACTAATTTCTGATGCAGCACTGTTCTTCAGCTCCTCCTACTGCCTTCACTATGTCACTACATAGCTATTGGTAGATTGAAAACAAATATCAAAATTAAGGACAACTATTAAGTACTATGCCATTAGCCATGATCTCTGTTAAAGTGTATCTGCCTACCAAAGCTTTTTCCTTGCTTCTAAGTTGATTGGTTTTCCATCCTTCTTAGAGTTTACCTCTTCCACTTGAAATTAAATTCACTTTTTTTTTCTTTTTCTTTCTCTTTTTTTGTAAGAAAAGGAGCAAATAGAATATCCCCTGTTTAGGTAAATGCAGATAGCATGGAGCTCAAGAGCTGTCCTCTCTGAGGCCTTTCTATTCACCATCTTTTCTACTCCATGACAGTTTCATGACTGTGGCACCTTGCACATACAAAACGCTGACCCCATCGGAATTCCTAAGTATTCTGAAACTGTCTGAGGCAGTTCTTCAAAATCCTGAATCTCAAGTCAAAAGTTGAGTTAGACGGTTATGTCATTTTTGGGACTTGCACAAATATGCAGCAGGGTGGATTCTCAGCTGGCCTAAATCAGCCTAGTTCCAGCTCCAGGGGCTTTAACAGATCTACACTGATTTATACCATCTGTGGATCTAACCTGATTCCTTTGATATGTGAAAATAATAGTCAATTCTGAAAGCTGAGACTGAAGGAATCTTCTGCCTGTCTGATGAGTACAGACTGTGCTAATTAGTTCAGTGTGTCAGTTACTTTTGTGATGCTTTTGACAAACAGCATCCCCCTAGTTCTTTTTGTAATGTCTTAACTTACTTTAATAGGGAAATTTCTCCTAATGACCAAGTAACAAATGGAAGGAGGGGATCCCATTTTCCTTCTGGACTGGCCATCCAGCTTGTGAATTCTGCCCAGATTCCAGTCTGTACTGAAGTTCCCACATACGCGTAATATAGAACAGGTGGAAGCAAGGTGGCTCATGAGAGAAAGGAAATATCATAAATTGCAAAGTCCTACGTGAGTGTTGTAAGTCTCCTCATGAGTGAGCCAATGACAATAAATGCAGCAACCCTCTTGCATGTGATTTACAGAGAGCGGGAATGAAAGAGAGTGAATGGACTAAATTCATCATTGGCATAAACTCATTGAAATCATAGGGCTTGCACCAATGATGAATTAGGACTCGTATATTTGTCACTAGGGGGACAGAACAGGTCGTACGGGGGTGGGGGAGTGGCACTATATGTGAAAGAAAATGTAGAATTAAATGAAGTAAAAATCTTAAGTGAATCCACATGTTCCATAGAATCTCTATGGATAGAAATTTCATGGTCTAATAAAAATATAACATTAGGGATCTATTATAGACCACCTGACCAGGACAGTGATAGTGATGATGAAATGCTAAGGGAAATTAGAGAGGCTATCAAAATTAAGAACTCAATAATAGTGGGGGATTTCAATTATCCCCATATTGACTGGGAACATTTCACTTCAGGACGAAATGCAGAGATAAAATTTCTCGATACTTTAAATGACTGCTTCATGGAGCAGCTGGCACAGGAACCCACAAGGGGAGAGGCAACTCGAGATTTAGTCCTGAGTGGAGCACAGGAGCTGGTCCAAGAGGTCCAACTATAACAGGACCGCTTGGAAATAGTGACCATAATACAATAGCATTCAACATCCCTATGGTGGGAAGAACATCTCAACAGCCCAACACTGTGGCATTTAATTTCAAAAGGGGGAACTATGCAAAAATGAGGGGGTTAGTTAAACAGAAGTTAAAAAGTACAGTGACTAAAGTGAAATCCCTGCAAGCTGCTTGGGTGCTTTTTAAAGACACCATAATAGAGGCCCAACTTCAATGTATACCCCAAATTAAGAAACACAGTAAAAGAACTAAAAAAGAGCCACCATGACTTAACAACCATGTAAAAGAAGCAGTGAGAGATAAAAAGTCTTCCTTTAAAAAGTGGAAGTCAAATCCTAGTGAGGCAAATAGAAAAGAGCATAAACACTGCCAAATTAAGTGCAAGAATGTAATAAGAAAAGCCAAAGAGGAGTTTGAAGAACAGCTCGCCAAAAACTCCAAAGGTAATAACAAAATGTTTTTTAAGTACATCAGAAGCAGAAAGCCTGCTAAACAACCAGTGGAGCCCCTTGATGATCGAGATACAAAAGGAGCGCTTAAAGACGATAAAGTCATTGCGGAGAAACTAAATGGATTCTTTGCTTCAGTCTTCACGGCTGAGGATGTTGGGGAGATTCCCAAACCTGAGCTGGCTTTTGTAGGTGACAAATCTGAGGAACTGTCACAGATTGAAGAGTCACTAGAGGAGGTTTTGGAATTAATTGATAAACTCAACAGTAACAAGTCACCGGGACCAGATGGCATTCACCCAGGAGTTCTGAAAGAACTCAAATGTGAAGTTGCGGAACTATTAACTAAGGTTTGTAACCTGTCCTTTAAATTGGCTTCTGTACTCAATGACTGGAAGTTAGCTAATGTAACGCCAATATTTAAAAAGGGCTCTAGAGGTGATCCCGGCAATTACAGACCCGTAAGTCTAACATCGGTACCGGGCAAATTAGTCAAAACAATAGTTAAGAATAAAATGGTCAGACACATAGAAAAACATAAACTGTTGAGCAATAGTCAACATGGTTTCTGTAAAGGGAAATCGTGTCTTACTAATCTATTAGAGTTCTTTGAAGGGGTCAACAAACATGTGGACAAGGGGGATCCAGTGGACATAGTGTACTTAGATTTCCAGAAAGCCTTTGACAAGGTCCCTCACCAAAGGCTCTTACGTAAATTAAGCTGTCATGGGATAAAAGGGGAGGTCCTTTCATGGATTGAGAACTGGTTAAAAGACAGGGAACAAAGGGTAGGAATTAATGGTAAATTCTCAGAATGGAGAGGGGTAACTAATGGTGTTTCCCAAGGGTCAGTCCTCGGACCAATCCTATTCAACTTATTCATAAATGATCTGGAGAAAGGGGTAAACAGTGAGGTGGAAAAGTTTGCAGATGATACTAAACTGCTCAAGATAGTTAAGACCAAAGCAGACTGTGAAGAACTTCAAAAAGATCTCACAAAACTAAGTGATTGGGCAACAAAATGGCAAATGAAATTTCATGTGGATAAATGTAAAGTAATGCACATTGGAAAAAATAAACCCAACTATACATACAATATGATGGGGGCTAATTTAGCTACAACAAGTCAGGAAAAAGATCTTGGAGTCATCATGGATAGTTCTCTGAAGATGTCCACGCAGTGTGCAGAGGCAGTCAAAAAAGCAAACAGGATGTTAGGAATCATTAAAAAGGGGATAGAGAATAAGACTGAGAATATATTATTGCCCTTATATAAATCGATGGTACGTCCACATCTCGAATACTGCATACAGATGTGGTCTCCTCATCTCAAAAAAGATATACTGGCACTAGAAAAGGTTCAGAAAAGGGCAACTAAAATGATTAGGGGTTTGGAATGGGTCCCATATGAGGAGAGATTAAAGAGGCTAGGACTCTTCAGCTTGGAAAAGAGGAGACTAAGGGGGGATATAATAGAGGTATATAAAATCATGAGTGATGTGGATAAGGAAAAGTTATTTACTTATTCCCATAATACAAGAACTAGGGGTCACCAAATGAAATTAATAGGCAGCAGGTTTAAAACAAATACAAGGAAGTTCTTCTTCACGCAGCACACAGTCAACTTGTGGAACTCCTTACCTGAGGAGGTTGTGAAGGCTAGGACTATAACAGCGTTTAAAAGAGAACTGGATAAATTCATGATGGTTAAGTCCATTAATGGCTATTAGCCAGGATGGGTAAGGAATGGTGTCCCTAGCCTCTGTTTTTCAGAGGATGGAAATGGATGGCAGGAGAGAGATCACTTGATCATTGCCTGTTAGGTCCACTCCCTCTGGGGCACCTGGTATTGGCCACTGTCGGTAGACAGGATACTGGGCTAGACGGACCTTTGGTCTGACCTGGTACAGCCATTCTTATGGGGGAGGGATAGCTCAGTAGATTGAGTATTGGCCTGCTAAACTCAAGGTTGTGAGTTCAATCTGTGAGGGGGCCACTTAGGGATCTAGGGCAAAATCAGTACTTGGTCCTGCTAGTGAAGGCAGGGGGCTGGACTCAATGACCTTTCAAGGTCCCTTCCAGTTCTAGGAGATAGGATATCTCCATTAATTTAATTTTAGTTGTATTGCTTCGATATTGGTATTCTCCTTCTGACAATTGTCAATGCTACATCTTTCAGAAGAAAGTGTAAGCACAGTGCAGCTAAGAGTATAACACATTATTGGTTAGGACTTGAATTTCTTCTTCCCCACAGTAGGTGGTCAATTTATGCCCAGAAAATTAGGTAGCTTTAATCCAAGCTAATATAATTTCAAATGCTATTCTTATCTGGAGTCACGGCAGTGTCTCCATAATGAAGATTGAAAAAGCAGTTTTCATTTCTGTCTAAGCCACTCATATGAATTTATTCTGAAGACTAACTGATCTCAAACCAATTTACTCAGAAAGTTTCCTTTTGAGCAGAATTTTCTGGACTGAGACCAAACTTGAGAAGAGAACAATAATAGTTTGAGGTTAGCCAGACTAAGTGTTTGTGAGTTATGGGGGTGGGACTTCAAAAAAGCATTTAAAAAAATTAAAAGTTCCAACCTTTTCTATTTCCAATGATAGCACAAAAATGGGTTATAAAGATGTCAGGAAACTTTAGGAAAAATGCCAGCTGGAGGAGGTGATGGCTTCAATGAGTTTGATTGCATTTTCCTGCCAATATATGAGCATAATATTTTAATTCGATATATTCTGTAATAGACTTACATAGACACACACATACTTATGGGCTCCAATAAAATGTATATTTAGTGAATTCTGCAGTAAAGCACATTTTTTAAATGTGTGCAAGCCTCTGAAGTATTTGACAGCTACAAGCTGTGACACATCAACACAAAGCCTGAGGTCAGTAAGAAATCTGCTGTCCTTCTCTAGGAGTATCCTGCCCAGCTGTGAGGATTTATTTATTTATTTAGCATTAGCGTATCCGCCGAACCAAGCAATAGTATTCTCTGTGGCCAAGTGGAACTCTCAGAGCCCACTGCTGAATGTAGTTAGCGGGCACTTCTCAACGATGTGTATCATTGTTTGATCTGCGCTGCAGCTGCAGCTTGGATTGTCTCGAAGACCCCAACGGTGCTGGTTGGCTGCACAGAGGCCTGGCCCAGTCCGGAATCAGTTAAGAAAAGCCCACTGATGACATGGCAGTTTGAAGCCGGGTGGGCGAGCAGTAGGGTTTGTGATGAGAAACTGGTGGCTGATATTAAGCACCAGCCTTACCACCATAGGGACTCCGCTATCATATCCTGGCATGGCAGCCTTGACCACAGTGGGTGTCGTGATGAAAGACGTGTAGCTGGTGGGCTAGAAAGGTCATTGAACAAGGACAAGCTTGGGTTGGCACATACATTCTCATGTGTAAGCAGGGTCTGAATGAGTTCTCCCCTGACAGGTAGTTGTGATGGGGAGAGACTTCAGGAGCAAACTGTATTTACATGAAAACACCTACTCTGCCAAGATATCCAGCAGATAGACGGGTGTTGCTCAAATTGATCAACTTTGGCTAGTGTTGGGTTACAAATCACTTTAGTACTGAATGAAGGGGTAGTGAAATGTTGTTTTCTTTATTGTATGAGTAAAGGGGAACAGAACTGTGCTTAATGAGGGGGTCACCCTCATCTGAACGGACCTCGTTAAGCCAGGGGCTTGAACACCAGACTCCAGTGAAAGCAAGTGGGATGGGGGTGGGTGCCCTAGCCAGGAGGTGTGGACTCTCCCTAAGGGTCCCCAGTCTGGTTTAACCTGTTCCTTCGCACTGTTCAAAAATAGAGCTAAATAGGCTCCATTAGGAGCCTTTTGTAATGTTAAAGTGCTCAAAGGAGACCTGAAATCTCTTCTGGTGGGGCAGTGTTTATGCCCAGCATGCTAAGAGCTGAAAATCACTAAGAGACTGACCTGCAGAAGTCACAGCAGAGAGGCAGGTGACAGGAGAAGGTGATTGGCGGGAGCAGCAAGCCAGCAGGCACAGTGAGCTGTTGGCCAGCAGGAGCGCCCGGGTGATGAGGAACAGTGACTGGCAGGGCAGCCAGCCAGAGCAAGTGCTCATATGGTGGAGCAAGCCAGGTGCCTTCTTCCCTGGGTGGGAAGTGAACTCACACAGATGCACCTCGGAACCCTGGGTCCTCACTGACCAAGGATAACCACAGTGAGTGGCGTATGATGAAGGAGCAGAGAGAGGCATAGAAAAGGAACTTTTGGTTGTGGGACTCAAGAACATGAGGCAGAAGACACGCACTCTGGGGAGGGTGTCCTGCTCACAGCTTTATGATTATGAATCCTGCTTGCTGCATTTTCCCTAATTAATGTCGGATGACTTCCCTCCTTTCATTAAAAGTTTCTTTTCTACACTCAGACTCTGCTTGGAGTGGGGAAGTATTACCTCTCAGAGGCGTCCAGGTGTGTAATTTTCCCAGATTACTGGGTGGGAGTTCCAGCCGGTTCTGTGTTGTACTGTTGAAAAGGAACCCCTAGACATTGAAGCCAGCCCTGGTTGCTGCCTGCTCCACCTGGCAGAAGGGTTACACAAGCAGGTTACCATCTGCAGTCTCCCTCCTGATGTAAGGGGGAGCAATGTGGCTCAGAACTGGAAGCCATGGAATATGAGTTGGTTGGTGAGTTCCTGTGATGATACACATAGATGTGGGAATGAGGTATGCAGGGGGTGCTGCAGCACCCCCAGGTTTCATGGGGGTTCCGCTTCTGGCCCCGCACAAGGGGTCCCAGCTGTTGGCCCCGTGCCCAGGCTTTGCTCCTGACCCCGCTCGCGGGCTCCTGGCCCCGAGTCTGGGGCTCCAGTTCTGGGCGCCCGACACGGGGTCCAGGCTGCCGGCCCTGCTCCCAGGGCTCTGCTCCTGGTCCCATTCCAGGGGTCCCAGCTGCCGCCCTGCGACCAGGACCCTGGGTGCTGCCCTGTGCCCGGGGCTCCGATGCCGGCCCCGTGCCCCGCACCCCAGGTCCTGGCTGATGGCCCCGCTCCTGCCCCCAGCAGTGGCCCCAGTCTCGGCCCCTTACCCCATCTGGGTCCCCCCGCTCCCGGAGACACAGCCCTGCTCCCGGCCCCAGATCTGCGGGGAGAGAGGGTGCGGACAGGGGCAAGGAGGCACTCCCACTATTAAAAGTATTCTAGCGCCACTGATGATACACATTGTTGAGTTGAGTTGTACATCAACAAGTTTAGTGTGTGCCGACTGACTCCATAGTGGCACACAGTATTCTGCTTTTGAGTACGAGATGGCAAGGGCTGAAGTCCTTAGGATTGAAGAACCTGCCAGTTTGCTGAGAAGGTTGTTGCGTGTCTTGGCCTTCACTGCTATCTTGCTCAGGTGGCTTTTGTATGTCAGTGTTTGGTCAAGGGTCACACCTAAGTAAACTGGGTATGCTTCATGCTTCAGTCTCAGGCTGTTCATTATGATGTTTAGTTCCTCTTAGAGTTGGCATAGTGGAGGTGGAATATGCTAGGGACTGTCTTGCTGGTGCTAGGCTGAAGGTGCCATGACTTGTAGTAGTCAGCCAGCTTTGCAGCGTGGTCATTCAGGGTCTTCTCCAGCTCAGAAAAAGTCAGAGCCTGTAGCCCGCTGCAAATATTGTTTGCATGGATGAACTTCTGTGACTGGGTTGATGGCAGGTCATTGAGATATAGATTGAACAAGGCTGGTGCTAGAACAGATCCCTAGCGTAATGTATTCATCTGTTTTTTTCCAAGCACTTGGTGCCAATGGATCAGCATTCTGGTCGTGCCACCTGTCAGTATCTGGCACAGTCCGGGGAAGCTAATGATCCTCCTAGTAAACCAAATTCCACCAGTTCATACTTGAAGAATCTCGGTATCACTGCTTCTGGTAACCCTAAGAATGTGCAACCTCATGGCTTCCATACCATCAGGCCCGCACTCTGAGTCTTATCGCTCAACACTGAGGGTTGATCTAACAGCCCAGCGACACTTAATCAGCACTTTTGCTAATCAACATGCTATCGATGTGATCTGCATACAAGAAAGCTGGGAGGATTAGGAAAGCTCAGTTTGGTTCTGAGCTCTCTGCAGCCCACAGATGGTCTGGCATGTGGTTCCTGCCCGTAGTCATCCTTCCCTTCAGGGAAGTGGCCTGTTGCCTATTGCTGGCCGGTAACCAGCAGTAGCAGGAGGACACTGTGCATGTGGATGGCACAGAGACCACAGATAAAAGAACTGAGCTCTTGCTCAGGGAGTGGGATGGGCTGAGCAAGTATTGTTGGCACTTGTGTTTAAGAAGCCCAATAGAGCACAGTTATCTCTTTATACTTTTCTAATTTACTGGGAACTGTTAGTCTGACCGTGGTTTTCAAATCATTGTGTACCCTTTATTTTCACTTTCTATCTCTAGGAGACCTAGTCAACTAATCCTTTTAACTACTCAAAATTGGTGAATATTAATGGGGACAAAGAGCCAAGTGGATACAACCATGCCCTCCAAGCTCATGATACACAGAGCATGTGACCTGACTTTTAGAATGCTCTGGTGCAGCATGACACTTGCAGCGCCACCCTGCTGCGAGGTAGATTACAACATATTAGTGGCATCCTGCTGCAGGATAGATGACAACATATTAAGCCTGACATTGACTTCCAAGGGGAATGGTGGCTTGGGATTTTTAAATTTGCACAGAACACTCAGAAATATTCTGTAGACAATTCTCTTGCACTGGCAGACAGATGGTAAAATAGATCTGTAACTTTGATGGTTCTGCTATATTAAACTGCAGCTACACTTAGAGCAGTAGCCATAAAAAAGTCAAAATTTTCCAACAGTTACTGTACAACTGTAAATTCCTATTCTAAATGTGGGGTGGGGAGTGTGGTGGCTCCTTTAGCACTGTGTAACTCTTGGTGAATGTTGACTCTTCTAAAGACAACCTCTGTACTGCTGATTATCCAGACAGTGCACAACAAAATTTGCTTCCTGTATGGCTTTTGCTTTCACTTAAGCTGTAAGAGCCTTTATTCCCAGCATCTTCTGGACCCATTTCCAGATGTTGCTAATGGATCCTCAGTAATTTCTGTTCCCAGCAGCTGTTTTCCTTCCTTTGAATACACTCTCTGTTATCCAGATGCTCTGCCTAGCCATCTAGCATGAAGGATACTTAAATCTGGCTTTAGTCTATTGCAAATCATTTATATTTTAAAGTACAAGATGTATGTTCATCCTCATTTTTCTCACTCTCTTCCTGTCACTTCCAGCCACTCATTAGGACTGCTAGGCAGGGAATCCCAGCCTGGGTGTCCCTGCATCCCGCAGATGTTTTAAGCCACAAGAGCCTGGAATCCTGAGATCCAGGGCACAGGTCTTCTGTCTGGCACCATTTTCTGAGAACTGGAGCCCACCGCCCACTGCTTCTGGGAACCAGTGGAGGATGTCCATGCCCCTGAACTAGTAAACACCACCCACAAGGACCACCTCTGAAACACCCAGACAACTATTGCCCTGGAGATCCCTAGGGGAGGGGTTGAGGGATCACAGGTCTTGAACCCAGGGCTGCAGGTCCTAGGGTTGCCAACCCTCCAGATTGTCCTGTCCTGGAGTCTCCAGGAATTGTAGATTAATCTTTAATTAAAAATTATGTCATGTGATGAAACCTCCAGGAATATGTCCAATCAAAACTGGCAACCCTAGCATGTCCCCAGGCAGCAATCAGACCATGGCCACCACCTGGCAGCTCACCAGGACCAGTGGAGAAGAGGGCTAGCAGAGGTTTAGCTCACTAAGAGCTCTGCCTACGAAGTTCCTGATTGGGGGAGATGTCTGGCCCCACTGATTGGCTTGGATGCACTACTTAAGCCAGAAAGAGGCCCAGAGACAGAAGAAGGAACAGTTGTCCAAGTAACTAGGTGGGTGTCTGGCTGGCTGCTGGTTTGGACTCTGACTCCTGCACCCAGCCTGTTTCTGCCCTCTTTATCCCAGATTCTTCCCTGCTCTCAGTTCCTGCTTTCCTGCCTTGCTCCAGGTCCCTGCTCCTCTGTCCTAAACCTGACTCCAACTCCAGCTTTGAGCCTTGACTTGACTTCCGACTCAGTCTCTGATCTCTAGTTCCTGGTGCCTGACTCCAACCATGTCCCAGGCCTTGCACTCTACTGGAGAGTAGTTTTGTGAAGACAATGAGAACTTTACTTCTAGAGAATGGACTGAGATCACCGACTCATTTCAAATAGGTCACCAAGCAGCCATCACTGTCAATATGGACCATGTAGGCACTGTAGTTGTAGTCATGTTGGTCCCAGGATAACAAAAGTTGGTCTAATAAAACATATTGCCTTGTCTCTCTAATATGGACCATTGCATTTAAGCTATAAAAGTTGTCACCTTCTTAACTATGCACTCCTTTCCAGGAAGATAGGAGCTTTTCAGATACTTAAGAAACATACAGCGAAGGAGTGGTAGGTGATGCAGTGGGTCTGTAAATAAGCTTATCAGGTGTGGAGTAGAAGGTAGTTCAAAGCTAACTTAGATAACAAGGGAAATATTTTTTCAGTGTGCTAAAGCAGCAGCATATGCTTGTCCACAGGAAAAAAACACCAAACAAATATGACACAATATCTCATGAATGTCAGTCTCCGTTCCTTTACAAGCCCAGGGCTGGGGGTTGAAGGAGATCAGGAGAGTGACACATCAGTATATCTTGCAGACCTTTTGCCCAACAGTGCTATCAATCAGTTTCTTTTATGAGTGCAAGAGGTCACCACATTATTTATTTCCCTTTGGCTGCTTTACAAGTTTCAAGCATCTCATATCCAATGATGAAGAAAAGCTGGGGCTGGCAGTTCAAAGAAATTCAGATGGCAGTAAAGAAAGTGTCATAGACAGGCAATTGTGGTGAGTGTAAAAAGCACTGAAAACCCAATTGTATGATTGATGGCACCCCCAAGCAAAAGCAGGGTACATGCTACTAGAGGGAATATCAGAATATAGACTGCCTTCTCCTACACCTATGACATGAGTATGTCTAAGTTGGCGCAGCCTGAGTTAAGTATGCACAAAATTCCCTGCCACTCCAAAGCAGTCTTCTTTTGATGTTGCTTTTGATTAGGGCTGCCCTGCCCCAGAAGTTATACAAGCTGTTTCCAACTTGTCAGTTCACTGACAGATCTTCCTAGCCATTGCAATGTGGCATAGGATTCATTTTGCATGCCACGGCTACACAGGCCTCTCTGTAATTAGAATCTATTGTTTCCAGTGGAAAAACAAACATGGTAATGAGGGAACTCTGGAACGGCACACCGCAGAACAGTGGGTGATCTTTATACACCATATGTGTTGCAAAGCGCAGAGGCATAGCAGGAAGAATGGAGGGGGGGGGAGTGGCGAATAATCTCCAGTTTGGCTTTGTGAATTGAATTCAAAATCTTGATGTTAACGTCACATTTGTTGAGAGGCACTACTACAGTAGCAAAATGCTAAATACTATTCTCACACCAGTAGCGTACAACCAGCTCCATGAATGAAAACATTGCCAAACATCTCCCCCAGCCTAGTTCCCAAGTTTGAAAAGCTAAAAGGGTTTTCTGTCATAAGATCTATTAGAACTGTCAGAGCTTAGCTACTACTATAACTCCAGGAGAAATAAAAGGGGCATATTGTGAGGATGAAAGGCAATAAAAATTATCAACGAATATTTATATTTCCCCAGCATGGTAATGAAATTCAGATTGTCAGAATGATTTAATTGCATTTAGTTTCTGTATTACTGCACTGACCTGTAATGACAGCCTGCTTATAACTTAAACAAATTATTTTTCTTTCTGAAACTTGGACTTTCAGACATATAATGTATATATCTTTTGGGCTCCTCAGTCTTTTATAGAAATTCTGTTTACACTAGGCTTGAAGGGTTTGAGTGCTTTCTGGATGAATGACTCAGGCCAGCACTTCCTTTGCT
This sequence comes from Emys orbicularis, assembly GCF_028017835.1. NCBI lineage: Eukaryota > Metazoa > Chordata > Testudines > Emydidae > Emys > Emys orbicularis. Next base: position 24,263,222 of record NC_088683.1, on the reverse strand, counting down.
CCTTTGTGTAGCTTCAGAAACAGGCTGGTGGGGCTGAATGGAGAAGGCAGGCAGCAGTCCGCATGCATTTGAGAGAGCTGAAGTGAATAAGGGAGGAGTTGTCTTGGAAGGAGTGCCAAAATTGCCAGCATTTGTTGTTTGATGAGAGAAAACCTCATCCCAATTTTGTGTAGATGGCTAAATGGCCTAATTGCATCTAAACTGAGTGTTTAGTAATAATGATGGCCAACATTTTCAAGTCGGAGTGCTTCAATTTAGAGAGACAAGTGAGCGAGGTAATATCTTTTATTAGACAAATTTCTGTTGGTGAGAGAGACAAGCTTTTGCGCTACACAGAGCTCTTCTTCAGGTCTGGGAAAGGTACTAAGAGTGCCACAGCTAAACACAAGACTGAACAGATAGTGCAGCATAAGTAGTTAGCACATATTCCAAGAGCCATGCAAGGTGATGTGGAATCTGTAGTTCCTGCTTCTGTGTTTATAAAGTCATCTGCGGTGCCCAAGCCAATGAAGGCCCATTGCAGGGGGAGTGATTGGGGAATGCCTGGAGATTTGTAACTCAACTGGCGCTCATAGGAGCAGTGCGGGTCAATGGGAACCAGCACATATTCCAGTCAGGATCTCAGTTTGGGGTTCAGGGAGACACTGTCAGGATGCCCAGTCTAACCCCCTTCACCAAGCCTGGCATAGATCGTATCCCAAATTCCTTTGGGCTGGGTTCCTTGTGGGACAACTGGAGATAGCATGGGCTACCTTACCACAGCAGTAACACAGGTTAAGGTGTCACCGGCACTCTCTCTTCAGGGGCAAGTTGCTGGCAGGCCGGGTCTGTCTGTATCGGTTCAACTGGTGCAGCAGAATCCAATAGCGGGGAGTCATGGTTTTGATGCCTTTCTTCTTTCTTCCCATCACTCATGTAGACGATTGTCAGTCTGGATAACAAGAGCTGCAAAGGTGTCCAGACGCACTGGGGACACGACCTGGGTCAGTTCATCCTTGACCTCATCCCACAAGCCCCACCGAAACTGACATAACTGGGCTGCCTCATTCCATTTTGTGTCTGATATGAAATGGCAGAAGTGAGCTGAATAGGAAGCGGAGGTGCCCGACCCCTGCTGGAGTTTCTGCAGAGCAGCCTCAGCAGAGCAGGCATGGATGGAGTCATCAAAAATGGTTGATATCGCCCACTGGAAGGCATCCCAGTTGTACAGCACTGGACTGCTGGTTTCCAACAGGGCGGGTGGCCCTGTCTAATGCCTACTTAGTCAGTAGGCTGACTACCAGGCCTACCTTGGCCTGGAAGTGAAGAGTAAATCTGCAGTTGAAGTAAGTTCAAGAGGAGGTGCTGATTCATGAAGCCTCAGAATTTGGAGCAGCTTCCATCAAAGCACCTGGGCAGAGGGATAGCAGGTCCAGGCTTGGGTGACAATGTGGCTGAATGGACCTGGAGCACTGTGTTGTCTGCATGGACTTGCTCCTGCAATGCCTGATCCTTGGCAACCAGCTGCACCTTCTGTGCCTACCATGCTTCAGTGTCTGCCATGGAGATAGATCACCTGATCATGCAGTGCCAATGTCCCTTGAGGTACAGGGGACTTCACTGGGTCCATCCTCAGCTGAGTCCTCCCATAAGAGTTGGAGCAAGCTGTAAGGACGAGGGCATAGCCAGTCAGGCCTAGTCGTCGGAAGCCAGGAACCCACGCCAGGGGTGAGAGCTGGAGACAGAATCAGTAGTCAAGCCAAGGGTCAAAGCCAGAGTTTGAGTCAGGGAATGATCCAGGGGTCAAGAGTCAGGTGGAGGAGCAGGGGCCTGGAGCAAGGCAAGAAAGCAGGAACCAGGAACAGAGCTAGATCTGAGAGGGAACAGGCTGGGAGGCCGGGCTCAGGAGTCAGGATGCGAAGTGGCAGCCAGCAGGGACCCACTTCGTTGCTTGGACAACTTCCTGTGCTTACTTTTGGCTTACGTAGTGTCCCAACCAACCATGGGACCGAACACCTCCCCCAGTCAGGAGTTTCATGGGTGGAGCCCTTGGCAAGCTAGAGCACTGCTAGCCCCCTTCTTCACTGGTTCCAGTGAACTGCCAGTTGGCGGCCATGGTATGAGCACTGGCTGGGGACCTGCAATCCCTCACATTGACATCATTTGAAAACCCTATTGATTGTCTTCATTAGGGTTAGTGACTTACAGTGAATAGTCCCATCTACTTACGATATTTACCTTTTTTATCAATTTGTCCATGACAATGAATATGAATTAGTTTGGTTGTAATTGTTTCAATGAACAGTTTTCATGAATGTATCTGTAGTCAGGATGCTTAGTGTGGTGATGGTTCCTCTTCTTCTAGAGTGCTCACATGAGGCATCTCCAAAGGCTTAACACGTGCCCCATCATTGAAAAAGAGTTGAAGTCAAGAAGGAGAGAAGATAAGGGAGACAGAGGAGAAGAAAATATATGCCTGATTACATCCTGAAAGTAAGGAGGAAAATTAGACCACTGGTCTATTGTGATTTTGATTGTTGCCTCTTAAGAGGTGCTCCCATACTATTGGGATGGGTGCTATTATAAGGTAGATTCCTGAACCTCTTGTAGCATTTACTCCTTTAAGTATTTGATATTTGGAATTCATTTTGTGATTGGTCATCCAAGTCATTCTCCATTTGTTGATTGGATGACCTAACCTTTATAAATGGTAGCAGTGCATGAAGAAATCTCTAGTGTGCTGAGTTTCTCAGAGGATGGAAGGAAGCAGTTTAGGGTATAAAGCAGGGTAGGACATTTTTTAGAACATTTTAAATATTTTTTCTGTCTTCTTTCTTGTGCAAAAAAATGAAAACCAAATAATAATAATAATAATCCTATTTTAGTACAGATTCAATGATACATGGGTTCCTTCCTGATGGAGAACAAAAAGTTATAGGACAGGTTTAGCAAAGTTTATATCCCATTTTCTCTTGCCACCTACATAAGTACATGTAATGGTATGTGTGCATAGTCCTAGTTCCAAAGGTTGTAGCCAGACCCTTGTTTTTATTTGAGTTTTTAGTTGTCAGTGTGCCTGGACACTGGATAGGATCATTCAGGGACCCACTGTGCACTCTCCAGTTCTATACAGAACACAGGTTTTTTTCATGCATCTGCCAAGTACATGGCTTGATCTCCACTTTATATCACATTATTGCTAACCATTCACTACATAGGTGTACTCATACGTAGGTGTGCTGTGCTAATTGTGAAGAGTCCAATCATCCTTCTTCTGTCCATCACATTTGATTAGCTACCTCAGTGCCACTTATTGCTTATTGCTTTGTCCCATACAACAGTATCGTATGTCTATGCTTATTTAATTTACCGGTCTCATTTTTCCATCACCATTTGCCACAAAGAGCAGCACTCCTTCCTTGTCATGCTGGTGGGAGCCACCTGGCCTCTGCATCACTTTATACAGCCCGCAGCCTCCCGTAGAATTAGTTCCAAAGGTTGTTGTCATCCCTCTTCCCACTATCTCAGGGTCTGGCCAAAGTGCAGCCCCCTTGATTTATGTTATATAAGCCTGGAGCCTGTGCTGCAAAGTTTGCCCAAGGACCTTTCTGCTCCCTTCCTTGTGGCCCTTTTCTCCTTACTGCTGCTCATACTGACATTGTACTTGAGAAAATCCAGCCGGTTAGTTAATTTTGATTTAAAAAACAACAACAACCCTCTCATAGTCTTTTCCTGCCTCCTGACACCCAGGGCCCCAGATGCTTAAACCCAGTGGATGGAACACTTTGCACTGTGCACACAAATTAACCCACTTATGAACAGCTACAAGTTTAGCTACACCGTATAAATATTTTCCATAAAACCAGATGATAATGAGGTCTATTCGGAGCTCTGTGGTCTAATGCCTCAGACACTTGAGGATTCTTATGTGTTCTGTAATTGAACAGATTAGGGTCATAGCTAGTTCAGATAATCACTTTCCCTCCAGTATCATCTCTTACTCAATATTTAATAAATACATGCAAAATGATGAGTGTTCTTTCCTCCCAGGATATATAGTAAAGAGTAATTATTAAGCCACCTGGAGAGAAGGTACAGTACTCACTCACAGAGTTTGTCAAGCAAAATGAGGCCTCAGAAAGAAATCTCATCTGAAGGAAAATAAACAGCCTGGGGTTTGGAAAAAAATTGCTTCATTCTTTTTCTGGACTGCTCGATACTGATACCAGATGCACAAACATAGAGGATCACAAAGTGAAGAGACTTACATATCTGACCATCTAGCAGCGTCTGCTTGAAACTGCAGTTCTGCTCCAAAAGATGTCTGACCCGCTGTCCTCCAACAGACAAATTAAGACAAACTCTGACTAAAATGTATCTGCTCAAATATCCTGAAAAAAGGGATTATGATATGACTAAAAGTGGGAGGTATTAGCCTTACTCACTAGCTTTTTGCATTCCTTGTCTAAATCAGGCATTTTGAGGTAAATTTTCACAAGGGAGGCTCCTTTTAGCTCACAAGTATTTTGAAATAAATTACCAAAATAATTGAAATTGGTGTGATTATATTGTATTAGTTTGACAAATAAAATATGTGGAATTTTGCAGTATTTTAAATTTTTTGGTGCAGAATTTTTAATTTTTTCACTCAGAATTCCCCCAGGAGTAATTAGGAAACAATGTGGCTCAAAATGGAGATTTGTAATGCTCTATACGCCAATAAATTATCTATTTAGCATCACATTGAGCTTTTACCATCTTGTGTCCAGTATGTGTTTCGTCTATGCCTTGTGTGGCTATAAGTATCTGGAGACAGACTGTGTCTTATAAATTTCTATAGCATCTAACCCCCAAGAAGCTTACCTTGGTTCCTGGGTCTCTGTGCACTAGTACCTCAGGGAGAGGCACTGTCCCTGAGAGGAAAGGGAGGGGACAAGGGCAGACTCAGGACTTGTCTACACTGCGAAGTTGTCAACAAAACTTTTGTCTTTCATGGGTACTTAAAAAAGCCCCCCCGTGAAAGACAAGAGTTTTGCCGACGCTCTCCTGCCAACAAAGCTAACGCCGCTCGCGGGGCTGGAAGTATTTTGTCGGCAAAAGTGCCAACAAAGTACCGAAAAAGAGCGTTTACACACGCTCCGTGGGGTAGACAAGCCTTCAGAGTCTGCTAGACAAACAAGAGGGAGAGAAGAGGGACACTGTTTCAAGAAATAGAGGCCCCTGCTGGCTCAAGGAGGATAGCAAATGTGCATGGATGGCCACCTAAGCACCTGCTCAGAGAAGGAGCAGTGTCTCAGAAAAAGGAGGGGGTAGAGCAGGGGTTTTCAAACTGGGGGTCAGGACCCCTCAGGGGTCACAAGGTTATTACATGGAGGGTTGCAAGCTGTCAGCTTCCACCCCAAACGCCAATTTGCATCCAGCATTTATAATGGTGTTAAATATATAAGAAAGTGTTTTTAATTTATAAGGGGGGTTGCACTCAGAGGCTTGCTATGTGAAAGGGGTCACCAGTAAAAAAAGTTTGAGCGCCACTGGTCTAGAGCCAGGTTTCAGAGTAGCAGCCGTGTTAGTCTGTATCCGCAAAAATAACAGGAGTACTTGTGGCACCTTATTTGTTAGTCTCTAAGGTGCCACAAGTACTCCTGTTATTTTTGTGGTCTAGAGCCAGCCAGTGAAAGGGAAGGACTTGCTGTGGGTGAGCTCGTGAGTCCCAGATCTGAAGGCAGGAAACCCCCTGAGAACTGGCCTCTGGGTACCTGGAAGCAATGGCCCTCACCTTGGTTCTTTCCATAGGCGCCGACTTCCTCTGTTCCCAAGGGGGTGCTCAACCCCCGCTCCACTCCAGGCCCTGTCCTCATTCCACTCCTTCCCCAAGCCCCCACCCTGCCCCGCCTTTTCCCACCCCTGTTCTGCCCTGGCCCACCCCCATTCCCCCCCTTCTCCCAAGCCCCCACCCTTGCCCCACCTCTTCCCACCCCCACTCCTCCCCCTCCCCCCAGCCCGCCCTGGACACCACCAAACAGCTGATTGTGGCAGGTGGGAGGTGCTGGGAGGGAGGGGGAAGGGCTGATTGGCAGGGCCACTGTTGGGTGGGAGGCATGGGGGGGGAGGTGCTGATCCACGGGGCTGTCGGTGGGTGCTGAGCACCCACTATTTTTTCCCCATAGCTGCTACAGTTCCGGAGCACCCACGGAGTTGGCATCTATGGCCCTTTCCCTTTTCAAGGTGACTCCCAGTTTGTAGAGTTTTGCAGGGAAAACTCCCCACCCAGCCAGTCTGAGTTAGTGCTTCAGCTCCCTAGATACATCAGTTACTAAAGGGCAAGTTCTGCTCTTGCTGTTAGTTCAGGGATACTGCCTGCTGAGAGTGTATCTGAGCACTAGGGGAGGAGATTGGGAGTTAGGATTTTAGCAGAGTTATTGTATCTGCACCTAATCCCTGCATCCCTTGTGGTGAGGGGAAATCTTGGGACCAGAAGCAGCCTGACTCCTGCATGAAGAGGATCTTTGCCAGCTGCAATCATCAGCCCCTCAGCTAAGGAGTCCAGATCCATCTCTGAACCTGGGGATCATTGGTGGATTTGTGTATGCATCACCTTTTAGTGAGATAATCAGGGAAATTGTTTGGGAGATCCCCTATTCCCTGAACTGTGTTCTCAAGCAAGGGGCTGAGGGTTTGGGGATTTTATTACCTGCTGTCTGGTAAACCCGTGGAGGGACTTACCATCTTATCCCACATATGATTCTTTTGCGCTGTACTAAACCCAGTCAGCCAAGTTGGTTTGTTGCTACTGAAGATATCATTGTCACAGGTTGCTAAGGGCCTCTACAGAGTACACATACCAATGGGACACTAAATTTTACTCTTGCTCAGGTCATTTGACTGAGGAAATTCATGGGTATTATCAGTGTGGGCACCAGTGACAGTGAGCTTAGTGTTTTACCCTATTAGAGAAAGGGAAATGGAGGCACTGCCAAATGCATTCATGTGGGAAGAAAATAAGGAAGTTACACCCTGCTGAGCTGGACACAAGATCCAGAAGAACTCAGGTCTGTCCATCAAAACCCACAAGGAGATTGGTGCTAAAGGAACTAACCAGGATAGGGGTGCTACAGCACATTATCAATGCAAAATAAATAGTATATAAAAGTAATATTGAATCTCAGTATATTATACATTAGAAATGTTCATTTGATTTCATGACTTCAGAACCTTGTGCATTATAGCAATATATCTAACTGACTTAAAATAACTTATATTGCACTAGTGCAAGTAGCACCCAGCATACTAAGGCACGTGTGAAGATTCTCATGCCAGACCCACCACACTAACTACCCTTCTTTGCCTTGGGAGCCAATAATAGATTCTTCACAGCTGTGTGGGGAAATATCTGTGGGTTTGGAATGTGATGAGTATAGATGTTAACAATTTCTCTTGTTATGTGTGAAGTTTCTTTTTTACCTTGGTTTTAGTCTGTGAAGTTTGGACGGAAGAAGAAAGGGCTGTGTTCCCTCCAACTGTGTCAATTTCTTTGGCAGCTATTGGCTTAATGAGGTGAATGGAGTGCTTGTAAATGGTGCTTGGATGTACTTGTGCCAGCACAGACTCCAGACTTGCCTTGCTTCCGTATTTTATTATTATTATTGTTACAATGACAGAGAGCTCCACTGTATGATTCAAGAGATCAGAATTCATCAACTTACTGTAAGAACTGTGCCATTGTTCAGAAATCAACCATGGATATTGATTGCATAAGACCTTAAGAGTCACCACATTTTGATGCAAGATTTATTTTCCTAGCTCTGTGGGCATATGCAAAATATGCCCTCTCCCACCCTTCCTACATATCCTCTTTTAATTAAATTACTAGCTGAGAACTGGGCAGTAGGTCCTCAGCCCTAGAGCCAGCAGAGAAGGAGCTAGATGGATAGGCAGATGGATGCAGAGGGAGCTGATGGACACACAGCTGTAGGCTGTGGTGGCTTTATTGTTCTGGCTGTCAAACTGAAACTAACATGAAAGTGAGGCTTTGCACAGAGCCCCCCTGAACATTTAAAGGGACAGGACATCACATTCCTCCACCCTACTTTAAAAAACTATCCAAACATATCCGTTATCATTTACATGGCTAACATGAAATGCTAATATAAAACATAGCTTAACTAAAAGTTGCGAGTGGACTACCACAGACTCTTAAATAGAAATGGATTATTCTGCCCCGGAATAGCAACTCACTAACTAAGCTATTTATAAATTCAGGTGTACAACTGTTTTTTGCACACTTTTGGGATAACTTGGTGATGGTGGTGCCGCAGTATCCTGAATAAGAGGAACAATCACTGGTAAGGAATTAACTGGATCAAGTACCAAAGATTCTTCCACCAAGTTGTCAAAATTAGGAGTTGTAACAGAAGGAGGTTAGATCAGAGGAACAGAAAGTCCTCCTGTAACATCCCTGGATTCAGTACTTGTTGAGACTGCAACTGGTCCACATACGTTTTCCATAAAATACCACTGGATAGTTTTACCATGAATGAAACAGGTCCTGTGCATTTTACAAGTTCTTCAGGTACCTATTTCACTCCACAACTGTAGTTGCAAGTCCACACTATGTTTCTGACTCGAAAATAATGATGATGAGTCTCACATCATTGATTAATTTGCATAATTTGGGATTTGGCTACATGTGAGGCAATATCAGGATGTAGTAGGTCCAAGAGGCATGCAAAAGATTGCTTCAAGAAAAGAGTTACATGTGACTTCTGGGTAGTAGCATGTAGTGTGTTCCTGTAGACAAGCAAGAAATTGTCCAGTTTCTGCTGATGACTCAAAACAGACATAGGCCAGCAGCAGGTGTTTAATTGCTGTGTGGACATACGGTTAGGCACAATTCCCTCCCTGTGTTTATGTGTGTGTTTATGTGCAGTAGCGTGCTGCTTCTGATTTTCAGAGAAATAGGGAATTCATTCTACAGTAGATTTATATCAGGAGTGGCTATAGGTTCATATGCTAAGAGGCTCATATTTATATTTGGAAATTTGGGATCCCGCATCAGAATAATCAATCTTGTGTCTATTAGTGCTGACCAGGAGCATCATCTGAAATGATTTAATTGTCACCAAATCTATTGCACCATTCTCAAGATTACAGAAAACAGTGAGGCTTCATATTTTATTAACTTAAAAACTAATCAATCTTACTGGAAGTCGAATCTATTTTAATTTGTTCTCACAAGCTATATATTGGGTTTGTTTAATTTCCAATATTTTCACTCAGGCTCCAGATAAAACACTAGCTGAGGTGCATATGAGAGGAGTAACCTCTGAGGGGTTAATTGCTCAAAATAGATATAGAGCTCCTCCAGGGCATGAGTTGCTGTTGCTCTTCCGTTGCGAGGGGAAGGCTGGGGTTGCACTCCCTGCCAAAAATGCAGATGTCCCTGCATGGACATCAGCCTCCAAACCATGTGGATGTTGTAGGATTGGCAGAAGACATGGAGCCATCTATGCAGACTTCAGCTGCTCCAGAAACCTCCCCCCTTCCTCATGGCTCCAATTCAGGTGCTTACATTACGTACTTCAGTCTTAATGACTACAATGGGATCTAAGCACAGGGTGAAAATTAAGCAGGTGCCTGAATGCTTTGATGAACCAGGCCCTGAAAGATGGAGCCAGGAATGAGAGCCAGTTTAGGAAGGTCACAGCCCCAAGCTGTAATAACTTTGCTGTTATACATGGGAGGATGGGCTGACATTTTTCTGCCTTTCTCCCCATTTATTTCTCTTGATTTTTCTCATAACTATTCAGTTTAATCTTCTGGTCATATTTATAGACACTATTTGGCCACCCCTGCTCATACAGTATTGTCTTACCTTCTGGGTCATTCCATTGGGTTCAGCAGCACTATATGGGGAGCAAGGTGCTATTCAAAATAAGTATAGGTGTGTGAAGGGCCATATCCTCAGTCTGGTGGTGAGGAGACTAACAAGTTCTTCTGGGTCTGTTCGGCACTAACAAGGGGCACCTGTGAGGGTTGGTCTGCCTGGAGGGGGGAGTTTAAAAAAGGAAAACCTGCCACAGGAAGGGATGGTGAACAGGAAGAGGACTGACACACCTCCACCTCAGAGACTGCTGACCCTAGAGATAGATCAGCCAAGAGGGAGACAGTCACAGGCTGCAGCACTCCAAAACTGCATGGACCAGCTGTAAAGCAGGATGCCCCAAGAGGAGTGGCTGGAGATAGACCCTAATTAAAGACTATAGACCTGTTGATAAACTAAGCCCAAAGGGCTGACTCCAGAAGACAGTCTAAGAGACAGCCCACCTTTGCCTTTCTTTTCTTTCTCTTGGGTTCCCCTCTCTCATAGGGGAAAGAGAGAGGCAAGGGCTTTTCTTTTGTTTGTTTCCCTTAGAGAATCCCTCGTATGATACGAACTGTGGGAAGGATATTGATAATCAACATGAAGCAGGGTCTGGTGGGGATGTAGAGGAGCCCCTATCCTTATACCCTACAAGATTGCAGAATAAACCCTGCGAGGGGAACAGAAAAAACCCTAATTTTTAATCCCTATAGAAAAGGTTTAGGGCATACTGAGCCAGATTTGCCTCTCCCGTGCATCTAATGGAGTTATTGACCCCAGTGTGGAGAGACTGTAAATCACCCCCAAATTGGACTGGAAGAGTCTCACCCTGATTTTGTATAGATGTTAATGACCACCCAAAGTACCAGGCAGTGGAGAATCAAGTCCACTCTCTAAAAGTCGTCTATCATGAGCTAGAATTTTTTAATTAGTCTAGCTAAAAAATATTTTCTTTGATTCTTTGTGGAATGCCATGAAGATAATAAGCAATATACCCATATTGGCTGTTATATTTATGTTCCCACTCCTTATAAATTAGGATGAACAGGGCTTGATACATCTGACTGATATTGTTTCCTCCCTGTGCAATGTTCTTTCCCTTGTCAGCAGCAAACCACAGGCTTACTGATAAATCCAAGGCAACTCCTCTTCAATGTTATCTTCTTAGAAAAAATCAGAGGGATTGGACATATATGGATCACAAGAATGTCTAGAGTTGTTATAACTAGTCCTAAAAGAGTATTGGAAGGGATATAAAAGCTCCATGCTTCAGGGTTTAAAATCAATTTCTTAACTATTAGAGATTAGGGGGAGACATTCATGGGAGGCAAATTATCCCACATCTGCCTACTGTGGGGTTTCTTGTACCTTCCTCTGAGATATCTGATACTGGCTAATCTGAACTAGAGCATGGGTCTGACCCAGTGCCTAAGTGGAGTACTTTGCATTTGTCCTTATTGAATTTCATCCTATTTACTTCAGGCCATTTCTCCAGTTTGTCCAGATCATTTTGAATTTTAATCCTATCCTCCAAAGCACTTGCAACCCCTCCCAGCATGGTATCACCCACAAACTTTGTAAGTGTACTCTCTATGCTTTATAAGTATACTCATCTTCAGTGTTCTTCTGTCTCATTTAGTTCTTTGAATTCGCCCAGCTGTTTTCTATCTGAAATAGATTCACTGTCCAAGGTACAAACTATTTGTACTTTTATTATAGTTTGGGGAGGTGCTCAGTTACGATAATCCTTCTTTCCACTTCATTTGCTGCATGTCTGTACAGCATAATCTTCCATTTTGTCCAGGCTTAGTTTTTCTTCCAGTGAACTGTCACATTACCTAATTGAATCTTATAGTTCATAACAAATTGCGTTTTGAGCAGTATGATATTTTCTGCAACTCTGAACTAGTCCAGATGTGTGTTCGTTATTCTGGTGTAAGTTTCCAAATGGATATTGAAGGGGAATATCCCAAATATGCACTTTTCTGTGAGCATAAGTAGCAATTGTAAGTACACACTATATGTGATACGCACATGCACATCAAGGCTAAGGCCACACCATATGTAACACATATATGCACGTCAATGCTAAGGCCATGTACCTACAGTTCTATGCATGTATCAGAGTGTTCTGAGGTATTGTCTTTTCCAAAAGGTGCGTTATTTCAGTAGAATCTGGAGACCCCAACTCATAATGATGCACCATTGTGTTAGGCATCGTACAAACACTGGTTCAAGCCCCCAAGAGCTTAGTCTAAATATATAAGACAGAGGAGGGCTGTCAGAGGAAACAGAATCATGGAGAGGTGAAGTGACTTGACCCAGGTCACACAGTAGGTCTGTGGCAGAGTCAGGAACAGAACTAGGCCTCCTGACTCCTATTCTAGTGCCTTCATTATACCATACTGCCTCCAATTTTAGGGATTAGAGATTTACCTAGTGGCATTAGGTAACATGCATGTAATGAAGTCTGCTGTAAGACTGTGCTTACCTGCATCTTATATGGTAGTTCAGTAATAATTGCTTAGTTTTAATGTTTTCAAGCACTTCCTTCATTGTCCAGTACTAGTTTACAGCAAGTTTAGTCATTCCAATGCTAGTATTACAACTCCAACAAGCTGCAGAACCGAAATGTTAAAACAAAAGGAGCCCCCCTAGCAAGGGGTGGACAAGAACCTCAACTTCATTAGCAAGTAGAAAACAAAATAAATAAACGATGTGTAAATATTTTGAAACTGCAACAAAAATCTTGCTAAGTAGGGGGTCATTTGAACAACCTATAGGAACGAACAATGAATATTACTGCAAGTTTTTAATGAATTTGTCTCCAGTCTGCCCCAGAATTTTTCCATGCTGTGCCTCTCTCCTATTAAAATAAAAATAGTAACAATAACATTAAATGGGTTTGTTGTAGTGAGAATCTGGCTTATTAGGCTAGTATACTGCTGTGTGAACAAACAGTAGATTTTCTATCTTTAGCCACATGCAACAAAGTAGCCGGAATTCTCTCCAGGGTAAACCAGCACTTGTCTTCAATGGGCCACTGCTTTATGTTTGCCTTTTGTTTGAATTTTCTTGTGGGGTTGGGATGTGGGAGGCTACCAGCAGGCTTTAATTACAGCTTGTATATATTTCCCCATGTAACCCTGGATTAATGAGACCAAATACCAAATTAGGGAAGAGTTTACTTACATAAATAGAGGTTTCTCCACATTCATTCTTGGATCTCAAACCTCCAGCAGCTCCACTATTCCCTAAAAAAGCATGTGACATGAAGGAGGCCAGATTAGATGATCATAGCAGTGTTTTTTTGCCCTTAAACTCTTTGATAAATAATTAAGTTTTACATTGTCATTATTCATATTCATTATTCGGGGACTCAAGTGCAAATGCACCCACTCACCCCAAAAAGGGAGAGAGAAACGTGAGAAAGAGAAATGATGTGTTCAAAAAGGTGCAATATTCTATACATCCATATAACGACAATGATAAGTGTTCTTGAACAGGCAGAGTAAATGCGAGAGCCATTCTAAACTGAGCTGACGGCACAAATCAAAGTTGTGAACGTACAAGATATAGTGATCCCTTCACCTACCAGTGAAATGCACACACAGCTGATGTGTAGAACAGCAATCACTGGTCTACAATTTTTGAGAAGTCGTCTGCTTCAGAGATAAAATGTGCTATTTATTATGTATTTTGATGTGCTGAATTCAAATATGACAATTAAAACAACTGATTGGCTACTGTTTCTAAGATATTTAAGTTTTTACATTTTATGTCTATGTATATTGTGTAGATAGTAGAGTTTTAATCATAAATTGTAAACCTAGGTCTTTTCATGTGTTTATGGTTGCCTTACATGATAATATTTCACCTGTCCTGTTTATGTAACACTTTAAAAATCAGCAAAAGGGTTATATAAATAAAATTTATTATGAAACAAAAGGCAAAAAACTATTCTGTACATAGTTTAGTCCTATTCAGTGTCTACTCGGCGCTTCTTGGCTTGTCTCTTGTATTCATTAAATGGAGCATCTCTTGTCACTGTCCAGCAATAGTCTGCAAGCATTGATGGGATCCATTTGCCCTGATAGCGTTTCTCCATTGTTGCAATGTCCTGGTGAAATCGCTCGCCGTGCTCGTCGCTCACTGCTCCGCAGTTCGGTGGAAAAAAATCTAGATGAGAGTGCAAAAAATGTCTCTTTAGTGACATGTTGCAACCAAGGCTTTTGTATGCCTTGAGGAGGTTTTCCACCAACAACCTGTAGTTGTCTGCCTTGTTGTTGCCGAGAAAATTTATTGCCACTAACTGGAAGGCTTTTCATGCCGTCTTTTCCTTGCCACGCAGTGCATGGTCAAATGCATCATCTCAAAGAAGTTCACTAATCTGAGGACCAACAAAGACACCTTCCTTTATCTTAGCTTCACTTAACCTTGGAAATTTTCCACGGAGGTACTTGAAAGCTGCTTATGTTTTGTCAATGGCCTTGACAAAGTTCTTCATCAGACCCAGCTTGATGTGTAAGGGTGGTAACAAAATCTTCCTTGATTCAACAAGTGGTGGATGCTGAACACTTTTCCTCCCAGGCTCCAATGACTGTCGGAGTGGCCAATCTTTCTTGATGTAGTGGGAATCTCTTGCACGACTATCCCATTCGCAGAGAAAACAGCAGTACTTTGTGTATCCAGTCTGCAGACCAAGCAAGAGAGCAACAGCCTTCAAATCGCCACAAAGCTGCCACTGATGTTGGTCATAGTTTATGCACCTCAAAAGTTGTTTCATGTTGTCATAGGTTTCCTTCATATGGACTGCATGACCAACTGGAATTGATGGCAAAACATTGCCATTATGCAGTAAAACAGCTTTAAGCCTCGTCTTCGATGAATCAATGAACAGTCTCCACTCATCTGGATCATGAACGATGTTGAGGGCTGCCATCACACCATCGATGTTGTTGCAGGCTACAAGATCACCTTCCATGAAGAAGAATGGGACAAGATCCTTTTGACGGTCACGGAACATGGAAACCCTAACATCACTGCCAGGAGATTCCACTGCTGTAGTCTGGAGCCCAACAGCTCTGCCTTACTCTTGGGTAGTTCCAAATCCCTGACAAGGTCATTCAGTTCACCTTGTGTTATGAGGTGTGGTTCAGAGGAGGAGGATGGGAGAAAATGTGGGTCCTGTGACATTGATGGTTCAGGACCAGAAGTTTCATCCTCTTCCTCGTCTGACTCAAGTGAGAATGATTCTGGTGCATCAGGAACCGGCAGTCCTTCTCCGTGGGGTACTGGGCGTATAGCTGATGGAATGTTTGGATAATGCACAGTGCACTTTTTCTTCTTTGACACACCTTTCCCAACTGGAGGCACCATGCAGAAGTAACAATTGCTGGTATGATCTGTTGGCTCTCTCCAAATCATTGGCACTGCAAAAGGCATAGATTTCCTTTTCCTGTTCAACCACTGGCAAAGATTTGTTGCACAAGTGTTGCAGCATATGTGTGGGGCCCACCTATTGTCCTCATCTCCAATTTTGCAGCCAAAATAAAGGTGATAGGCTTTCTTAACCATAGTGGTTATACTGCGCTTTTGTGATGCAAAAGTCACTTCACCACAAACATAGCAGAAGTTATCTGCACTGTTCACACAAGTACGAGGCATCTCTGCTCCCTTTGGCTAAACAGAAATGTGTCCCTTTGCAAAATCAAACACTGACAAATAAGAGAGCACGACACTGTATGATTTCTAGAGCTGATATAGGGCAATTTGTTCAGCAGAGTGATGTAAGCTTCGTTATGATTGCATCATCCATGACTTCTAGGAATAACATGATGCAATTCATATCATGTATGACGCAATACCAGCTTCAGATTGCATCATTCATTGTTTTGCCTAAAAAGCAAGTACTGTCTAAACCCAGTCATAGATTTATTCATAGATCCAGTCAAAGATGTATTTTAGTCATTTCTGGTTTAAATTGAGATCCCTTCCCTTTATAACTCACTTATCCTCCGCCATTCCCAAGTCAAGGGTCGTATATACTGACCCAATAGCATATCTTGAAAACTAGAGCCAATCAACAATTTTAAGCATCATTTCCATTCTCAGTGACCCAGAATTAGTAAAGTTTGACTACATTTATTTCAGAAGCATTTTGGCTGTAGAGCAGTGTTATTTATCAGTGCACAGCAAAATTACAAGTGACAGTTGATACATCAAGGAGAAATAAGTAGGCAGAAAGTAATCACCAAGTTATATGAACACTAGTTAACACTAGTTATATGAAAAGTGCCAGGAGCTCTTTAGCGGCCAAAGGTGTTCAGGACTTTGACTCTAAGTGCCATCTGCATGAAACAAAGTTTGTTTGGTTAAACATTCCTGGTTAGGAAGGGAAGTGAAAGCAATATGACATACTAAGGCTAGCAGCCTGAGTACAAACTGAGGGAGTTCACAGAGCTAGCTCAAGCAGTACCAGTGCATATCTGAGCTGGGGACCAGGCTCTCCACTGCCGTTTAGACATACCCTATGTGATGTGATGGTTAAGAGACCAAATGCAATTGCTGGATGCATAACGTAAGGAAATATGAAATAGAAGCACCACAGTATATGGCATTAGTGAGACCATTACTGGAATACCATGTACAATTCTGATGGGGTGTATGGGGTTGTCAGGGAGGGGTAGTACCTCTGATGGGGGAGCAGTCGTACTCCTAGGAGTAGCTCATCCACTTTGGTCCCCACTTGACACCCAGCTCTCACCTGTGGCTCCAAGTAGCTGTCAGCATGCGACAGCGGCCACACCCCGGAGACCGTCTCGACTGGCGGGCTAAACCAGGTGAGGGTAGCCGATGAGTATGAGACTCTCGGTGAGTTAGGGCCTGTCTACCCATTGCATGCGAAGGCTGGATTCGGCTGACTGAGGCAACCTGGTTCAACCTGGTTTAATGGTCAGGAAGGCGGTGACAGCAAGCGTTGTGGAACGCTTAAGAGCACGACAAGACACGTAGGCGTCCTGGTCATCCACTGCGCCCTGCCCTATCTCCAGCCGTCTCGACTTCTGTCCTGCCACTGAAGACAGATAGGAACTGGGAAGAGAGAGTGAGGCTGACGTTGCGCAACTCTCCCTCACTTTAATCCAATTCACGCGCAAGTCTCAACATCATATCATATCATATTACATCATATCAAGTCCTGTGGTGATGGGCGAGCGACGAAGCAGCAGGTGTGGATACACTGGGAGCTGTAGCCGCGGACCTGCACATAGGCGGCTCAGGCATAATGGTCGTTCCTCACTGACCGAAGCAGCAGTGGAGCTCGGCATCTTCTTGAGCGACTGAGCAGCCCTATTCAGGATTGCACTGCTCACCTCCGTAGAACGAGGAGGGGGCTAGAAAAGGTGCCCTAAACATTGCCTGCTTCACCTTACCCTGGCCAGCATACCACGGCTGGCGGGGATCCCATAAAAACGGTCAAACAAAAACAAAAACAAAACTTAGAGTGACACCGATCACTATTGGCACATGGAATGTGTGCACGTTACTGGACAACATCACGGCAGACAGACCGGAGAGAAGAACAGCACTTGTCGCTAGAGAGCTCGCACACTACAACATTGACATTGCAGCCCTTAGCGAAACTCGCCTTGCTAATGAAGGACAGCTATCCGAGTCAGGCGGTGGCTATACATTCTTCTGGAGTGGCCGCAGCAGTGATGAGTGTCGCGAATCTGGAGTTGGCTTTGCCATCAAGAATCATCTTGTTCGGAAACTTGCCAGTTCCCCCAAGGGTATGAATGACAGGCTCATGACAATGCAGCTTCCGCTTCAAAAAGGAAAACAAGCTACTTTGATCAGCGCATATGCTCCTACAATGACCAACCCAGAGGATGTGAAGGATAAATTCTACGAAGAACTAGATACTCTGCTATCGTCAGTGCACCGCACAGACAAGCTGATTCTGCTTGGCGATTTTAACGCAAGAGTCGGATGCGATGCCGCAGCCTGGGAAGGAGTCATCGGGAAAAATGGAGTGGGAAAGTGTAACAGCAATGGTCTGTTACTGCTGAAACTTGTGCAGCACATGACCTTCTGATCAGCAATACGGTCTTCCGCCTTCCTACCCATAACAGGACTTTGTGGATGCATCCCCATTCCAAGCACTGGCATTTGATCAATTATGTCATCATCAGGAGAAGGGATAGACAAGATGTCAGGGTTACAAAAGCTATGTGTGGTGCTGACTGTTGGACGGATCATAGGCTCATAGTATCCAAAATGAAGCTCCGTATCATGCCGAAGAGACGACCACAAGGCTGTAAGGCTTTCAAAAGGATCAACGTGTCGAAGCTGAAGAACAGCCGCATCACTGAAAATCTAGCGGAAGACCTAGAGAATGAACTTGCTGATCTTCGTATTGAGGATGACGCTGAGAAAGACTGGGAGCGATTCCGCAACACTGTCCATACAGCTGCATCGAAGGTATTGGGGCCCTCCACATGCAGGCGGCAAGACTGGTTTGATGAAAATGATGCAGAAATCCAGGCCTTACTTGCTGAGACGCACCGCCTGCATCGTGCATATCAAAATGATCCATCCTCAGCGGCAAAGAAGACCGCCTTTATCAACACTCGCAGAACAGTACAGAACTGACTGCGCAAAATGCGGGAATTGTGGCTGAGCGCCAAAGCAGATGAAATACAGGCATATGCGGACAGGAACGACTATAAGCAGTTTTATGAAGCCCTTAACACACTCTATGGTCCACAGTCTTCTGGGAGCTTTCCCCTCCTGAACTCTGATGGTACTGTACTCCTTACAGAGAAGACGCAGATTCTCCAGAGATGGGCTGAACACTTAGAAGCAATTCTCAATTGCCCCTCAGTCATCAATGATGAGGCCATTGACAAGATGCCCCAGGTTGCAGTCAATGACTCCATGGATGCTTCACCAGAAGAGGACAAAGTGAAGAAAGCTATCAATCAGCTGTCAAGTGGCAAAGCCCCAGGGTCAGATGCCATACCAGCAGAGGTGTACGAAGTCGGTGGACCCGTGCTGCTACGGAAACTCACTGAGCTGTTTCAGTCCTTCTGGAAGCAGGGAATCATTCCACAAGAATTTAGAGACGCGTCCACCTTGCACCTCTATAAGAGGAAGGGCAATCGCCAGGTATGCGACAATCACTGTGGAATCTCACTGCTTTCTACAGCGGGGAAAGTTCTTGCACGGGTTCTGTTGAACCGATTGATCACTCACCTGGAGAAGGGCTTACTGCCAGAATCACAGTGTGGCTTCCACAAGGGACGTGGGACTATTGACATGATCTTCGCTGTGCGTCAGCTACAGGAGAAATGTCAAGAGCAGAATCGTGAACTCTACACAACTTTTGTGGCCCTCACGAAAGCATTTGACTCTGTCAGTCACCAGGGCCTGTGGAGGATCATGTCGAAATTTGGCTGTCCAGACAGATTTATACGAATGGTACGTCAATTTCATCACGGTATGATGGCTCGTGTCCTGGATGACGGTGAAACATCTGAGGCCTTCCCAGTCACCAACGGCGTCAAGCAAGGGTGTGTTTTAGCACCCACTTTGTTCAGCATGATATTCTCTGCCACTTTGACTGATGCCTTTCAACACTGCACTGAAGGAGTAGGCCTGAAGTATAGAACTGACGGGAAACTATTTAATCTGAGGCGACTACGTGCCATCACCAAGGTGAAGAAAACTGTACTTCGAGACTTTCTCTTTGCCGATGATTGTGCTCTGAATGCTAGTACAGAGCCAGAAATGCAAGCCAGTATGGACAAGTTTTCAACTGCATGCAACAACTTCGGTCTCACCATTAACATCAAGAAGACTGAGGTCATGCACCAGCCAGCTCCCCACACTTCGTACTCAGAACCGTCCATCACTGTAAATGGACAGAGACTTCAGACAGTGGACCACTTCACGTACCTGGGCAGTACCCTTTCCCGAGCAGTGTCAATCGATGATGAAGTAAACTGCAGAATTGCTAAAGCCAGCTCTGCATTTGGCCGATTGCGCTCCAATGTTTGGGAACGTCGAGGGATCAGCCTACCAACGAAGCTGAAGGTCTACCGAGCAGTGGTGCTTCCAACTCTGCTGTACGCCTGCAAGACGTGGACTGTCTATCGGAGTCATGCACGAAGGCTCAATCACTTCCACATTTCCTGTCTGCGAAAGCTTCTAAAAATCAGATGGCAGGACAAAGTGCCCGATACTGATGTCCTTACTAGAGGCAGTCTGCCGTCAGTTTACACGTTGCTGATGAGAGCCCAGACCAGGTGGGCCGGACATGTTGTGAGAATGTCAGATGAACGCATTCCTAAACAGCTCTTCTACAGAGAACTCACTCAGGGAAAGCGTTCCCATGGAGGACAAAAGAAGCAGTTCAAGGACACGCTGAAGACCTCTTTGAAGTCCTTCGAGATCAACACCGCCACATGGGAAACCTTCGCACTGAACCGTTTAGCATGGCACAGCCTCATTCACACAGGCAGTAATACCTCTGAGGCGAGGCGTATTGCTGAGGCTGAAAAAAAGCGTGAGCTGCGCAAGTCCAGAGCTGCTCGTACACCATCGACAGTGCCATTACATGTCTGCCCGACATGTGACAGGACGTTCCACGCCCGAATCGGACTGATCAGTCATCTCCGGACGCACAGAGCCCAGTCATCGAAAGAATGAGTTGTTGAGGTCTTCATCGATAATGATGGACGAACATCACTGGAATACCATGTACAATTCTGATATCAACACTTTAAAAATGACAAATTGAAATAAATTCAGCAAATACCTACAAAAGTGATTCACTGTAAGGCAGGTTTTCCAGACACTGAGGCTAAAAAGTTCAATCTATTTAGTTTATACAAGAGAAAGTTAAGAATAAAGCAGGGTGAAATTTTGTGGCTGATTTTTTTCCATGGAATAATGCAGATTTGGGTCAAATTAAGCAAAAAAAAAAAAAGTCCTTTCATTAGGATTTTTTTTTTTTAGTTTTCAGTTTGCCAAAAACAATTGAAAATGTTTCATTTTTGGAACAGCCAGAGAAATGAAAAATCAATTATTCATACATCTCTTCTTAAGAGTGACTTGATCACAATCTGTAAGTAAGTATATGGGTAAACGGGGAGAAGAGGGTTCTCTAATCTAGCAGACACAGGTATAACAATGGCTGGAAGCTAAAACTAGACAAATTTAGATTGGAAAGTGAAGCACTTAATCATTGGAACAACTTTCCTAAGGATGTTGTGTACTCTCCATCACTTGAAGTCCTTTAATCAAGACTGAATATCTCTCTAAAAATGTTTTCTAGCTCAACCACAAGATATGGCCTTAACACAGGAATACCTTGGTGAAATTCGAATGCATGTGTTATGCAAGAGCTCAGATGAGCTGATTGTAGTAACCCCTGTTATGGCTTTATAATCCATGAATTTTAGTCACAGTTAAGATCATTTAAGTCCAGTCTGACTCCATTGAGTCACTCTGAATTTAGATCATTAAACTCAGAATTTGGCTGGTCCATACTGTTTAACTTTCTGCAGTTCTTAAGAAAGGCACTAGACAATATTCATAAGTATGACTTCAGTGGCACACACGTTTTCTCTTGTGCTGCTTTCTACACCTTTGGAAGACAAGTACTAAAAGTGTGTGTGTGTTAAAACACAATGGCTCCCTGATTTTGACATTGCATAGTACATTGTATACGGTAATATGCATGGCAAGAAATCAAAGCACAGAGGGCAAGTGGTTTCCTATTACTCTGAGCAGCCTGTTATGCCTGCTCATCTGAACCCAGAGTTATTTTTAAAATGACCATAAAGCCAGAACCACTCTTAGAGACATTTTTTATATTTCCATAGTATACAGGGTATTTCTTGGGTTTTTAATTGCTTTTTTGGCTGCTTTCATTTTTATTGCGGGTAGTATCTTATGTTGCCTTTTGGCTTATTTATCTTCTTGTATGCTTTATGTTGGACCATTATTGAGTGATTGGGAGGGATGTGTTCCAGTAAGGCAAACATTTTAAGGGGCTAGTGACTCTGTTACAGTGTAATTGTTCAATTGGAGACTCATGACGACATTCTAGGTTTGTGGGCCATTATGCAGAGAAATCTTCCAGGTGGGCTTTGAACTATGAACATAGATTTGCCTTGTGCTCTGGGTTCTTTTGTTTGTTTTTCTTTTCTACATGTCTACATAAGGGGAACAGTTTTTCACTCTTTCCACTGTTGTTTTACTGTGGCACATATTTCACCTTGTAATTATATTTGTCCAGGGCCAGGAGGAAGGGGAGACCAAAGTTTCCACAGGCTTCCTGAAGAATTTCCATACAGTTCAGACACTGTGGTATTTTATTCCCCACACATATATTTGGTATAATAATGATATGAAGGAAGTAAAACCTTCATTGTTATGTTGGTCCCTTGCTAGGGAAAAGTTTGAGCAATTCTTTCAGAAGTCATTGTTAACTGAAATGCTAGAAGCCATGGGCCAAAACTTTGAAAAATGGCCACTGATTTTGGATGCTCCCTGGAGATACCTGTAGGCCTGTCTTTCAGTGGTAGTCCAGCTCCCATTGACTTTAATTGGAATTGTGTGTCCTCGGCACTTCTGAAAAAAATAGGCTAAGTCTTAAAACTAAGATTTCTGAAATCAGTGGCCACTCTTGAAAATCTTAGCATTTGCACATGTAAGAGCTGCCCTTTCTCAGGTCAGTAGTGCAGTTATTTCTTTGCTAATCTGATTTTGCCAGCCTGACATTCAATAGCTCCTTATCTGCGAGTTGCTGCATTACCCACAAGTCATGCCATTCATTGTAAAGTACTATTGAGTATAAGGGTGATAAAGCCAGCGCCCTACTAAATTAACTTTACTGGTTACTTTTTGGCAACTTTTCCTATATTTAATATAATTATGCTCATGATAAATCATTATTGGATCACATTCTGCGGTCCATACTCATTATTTATTCAGCCAAACCACATTGAAAATCAGTGTTTGACTTCAGTGGCAGTCTCACCTGAATGAAAAATAACAGCCTCACCATTTGGCTAGTTGTTGATAATGATTACTGTGAGTGAGACTGTGACTTGGACTATATGGGCATGCATGGCCCGAAGGAAGAGTAATACCCCTTTGCTCTCCTGCATGACCTACTTGCACTTTGGACCAGGAATAACTGTGAGGAGCAGGTACAGGAGGACTATCATGATCATGGCAGTTATCAGCCATTTATTGGCCCAAACCATCTAAATGATTTTAATCCATTTACTACACCATTTTGCACAAGGCTAAATGAAGCTGCATTCCTTTCTCCTGCACCAATGCTGACTATTTAGAGATGTTTAAAAATAATTTTCTGAAAGAAAACCATGGGAGCTTCAAGAAACTGGGGTTCTCTATTGCTGCAAAGCTAAAACATTGTACTTACAAAATTGAGTAACAATCTCATTAGAACTCAAATAAACATAGAGTGAGAAGGTCCAATAGCTGCAGGTTCCTGGTTTGAGATAATCTGAAATGTCAAGGAGCTTGGACTCTTCAAGCACACACCATAGATCCCACCTGGCTGACACAGGAAAGCAAGAACTGCACCTCCCTGAACCAGCTGGTACTTCTGAACTCCTGCAGGGAATCATCCCCAGAGAGGGCAGTCAGTGTTTGTATTGCCAGCCTCCCTCAGGGTTTCCAGGAGTAGCTCTCAGTTGTGGCTGAGACTCCATGGAACACTAGATACTATCATCATAGGTGCTGGAACTAGGTGTGCTGGGAGTGCTACAGAACCACCAGGCTTGAAGTGGTTTCCACCATATACGGGGTTTACAGTTTGGTTCAATGGCTCTCAGCACCCCCACTATACAAATTGTTCCAGCACCCCTGAATATCATGCTGAGAAGTGCTAATGGCTTGTCTTTAGGGAAAGAGTCATTGATATATAAGTAAAACCCTATCAAATCCATGATCCATTTTGATCAATTTCACGGCCAGAGGGTTTTAAAATTGATCAGTTTCACATTTATAGATGTTTACATCATTCCAAGTTGGGTGACCAGATGTCCTCTTTTTAAAGGGACAGTCCTGTATTTAAGACCTCCTGCAGGTATCCCAACTTTTTCTTAAAAATGGGCAAATTGTCCCATCTCCCCCCATCAGTACTAGCAGATCCTGCTGCTGGTTGGATCCCTGCTCGGCAGCCGCCCTCCCACCAGCAGTGAGTGGGGGGGTCCAGTGGCTGACGATGAGGGTGGGTG
This sequence comes from Emys orbicularis, assembly GCF_028017835.1. NCBI lineage: Eukaryota > Metazoa > Chordata > Testudines > Emydidae > Emys > Emys orbicularis. The sequence continues at coordinate 24,239,102 of NC_088683.1, read as the reverse complement.
TGCAAGGCTGGTGGCGGGGCTGGCCGCTCCCCCTGCTGGTCCATCAGTGCAGCCCCGGCTGCGTGCCAGTTCTCAGCTAGCAGGGCCATGCCCCTGTCCCATTTCCAGCTGGAACGGGCTGCGTACTGCAGTGGCTGGTGCATGCAGGCAGGCGCCAGGCAGCGGTCGGTTACGTGTAGCCTCTGCTACCCACCCATAAGCCCCTTACATGCTCCTCCGTCACTGTCATCTCCCTGCTTTTGCCCCTTTGCCCTCCCCATCCCCGCTGCTCCTCCATTTCCCCCCCGGCGGGCACGTCCTGCTCCCAGAGCGGTGCAGAGAACCAGCCCCAAGTCGGAGTGCTTAGCTGACTGACAACCTGGCCAACAGGCTCCTTCCTTCCCCCACTTCCTCTGGCTGGGCTGGCACCCTGGGAAAGCCCAAGACCCAAGGCCTGGGGCACTTTCCAGGAGGAGCTGAGTCCTGCATATGCCAAATCCCCACAGAGCACTGGCATGGGGACGCTTCTGTGCCCCTCCGCTAAGCTCTGGAGTGGTGTGGGGGGAAAGGAGGGGGGTTTCTAGACTTCATACCCCAAATCTGCAGGCTCCACAGCAACCCCTGGGGCAGGGGCTTAGCACCCTCTTCACCCCCCAACCCACCGCTCTGGGTCCTGCCCCCAGAGAGCATGAGTCAGCTCCATCCCCTAAGCACCCTCCCCTGCTGAGCCACCTCTCTGGTCCAGTTTGCTGAAGCCCCTGCAGTCAGGTTCCCTGGGAACAATGCATCCTTAGGACTTAACCCCTTCCTGCCCACGCTGTAGCCGGGGGGACAGGAGACAGCAGGGTTATGTCGGTGGCCAGCAGCAACCTGGAGGTGTTAGCTGCCTTTTGACACCGTGTGGGCAGGAAGGGACAAGCTGCTTCCAGCCACAGAGGAGTGTGTGGGGGAGATGAGCTCTGCAAAGACACGGGCCAGGTCATTCCTCCCCTGCGGCTGGAAGCAGCTCCAGTCCCTCCCCTCCCACACAGCGCCAAAAGGCTGCTGCTGGCCATGTTCTGGTGTGAACCCTGACAGAAATCTGGGGCAGGGGGGCATGAGACCTTGCATGCCTGCCCCCCACACACGTGTTGCCTTGGGAAGACCTGGTGCCAGGCACCAGGAGAGGTGGGTGCATCCTAGGGGCCCAGCCAGGCATGGAGGTCAGGGAGGGTCAGGTCATAGAATCATAGAATCATAGAATATCAGGGTTGGAAGGGACCTCAGGAGGTCATGTAGTCCAACCCCCTGCTCAAAGCAGGACCAATTCCCAACTAAATCATCCCAGCCAGGGCTTTGTCAACCCGGGCCTTAAAAACCTCCAAGGAAGGAGACTCCACCACCTCCCTAGGTAACGCATTCCAGTGCTTCACCACCCTCCTAGTGAAATAGTGTTTCCTAATATCCAACCTAGACCTCCCCCACTGCAACTTGAGACCATTGCTCCTTGTTCTGTCATCTGCCACCATTGAGAACAGCCGAGTTCCATCCTCTTTGGAACCCACCCTCAGGTAGTTGTAGGCTGCTATCAAATCCCCCCTCATTCTTCTCTTCTGGAGACTAAACAATCCCAGTTCCCTCAGCCTCTCCTCATAAGTCATGCACTCCAGACCCCTAATCATTTTTGTTGCCCTCCGCTGGACTCTATCCAATTTTTCCACATCCTTCTTGTAGTGTGGGGCCCAAAACTGGACACAGTACTCCAGATGAGGCCTCACCAATGTCGAATAAAGGGGAACGATCGCGTCCCTCGATCTGCTGGCAATGCCCCTACTTATACAGCCCAAAATGCCGTTAGCCTTCTTGGCAACAAGAGCACACTGTTGACTCATATCCAGCTTCTCGTCCACTGTGACCCCTAGGTCCTTTTCTGCAGAACTGCTACCTAGCCATTCGGTCCCTAGTCTGTAGCTGTGCATGGGATTCTTCCGTCCTAAGTGCAGGACTCTGCACTTGTCCTTGTTGAACCTCATCAGGTTTCTTTTGGCCCAATCCTCTAATTTGTCTAGGTCCCTCTGTATCCGATCCCTACCCTCTAGTGTATCTACCACGCCTCCTAGTTTAGTGTCATTGGCAAACTTGCTGAGAGTGCAGTCCACTCCATCCTCCAGATCATTAATAAAGATATTAAACAAAACCGGCCCCAGGACCGACCCTTGGGGCACTCCGCTTTAAACTGGCTGCCAACTAGACATGGAGCCATTGATCACTACCCGTTGAGCCCGACGATCTAGCCAGCTTTCTATCCACCTTACAGTCCATTCATCCAGCCCATACTTCTTTAACTTGGCAGCAAGAATACTGTGGGAGACCGTATCAAAAGCTTTGCTAAAGTCAAGGAATAACACATCCACTGCTTTCCCCTCATCCACAGAGCCAGTTATCTCATCATAGAAGGCAATTAGGTTAGTCAGGCACGACTTCCCCTTGGTAAATCCATGCTGACTGTTCCTGATCACTTTCCTCTCCTCTAAGTGTTTCATAATTGATTCCTTGAGGACCTGCTCCATGATTTTTCCAGGGACTGAGGTGAGGCTGACTGGCCTGTAGTTCCCCAGATCCTCCTTCTTCCCTTTTTTAAAGATGGGCACTACATTAGCCTTTTTCCAGTCATCCGGGACCTCCCCCGATCGCCATGAGTTTTCAAAAATAATGGCTAATGGCTCTGCAATCTCATCCGCCAACTCCTTTAGCACCCTCGGATGCAGCACATCCGGCCCCATGGACTTGTGCACGTCCAGTTTTTCTAAATAGTCCCGAACCACTTCTTTCTCCACAGAGGGCTGGTCACCTTCTCCCCATATTGTGCTGCCCAGTGCAGCAGTCTGGGAGCTGACCTTGTTTGTGAAGACAGAGGCAAAAAAATCAGTCACCCCCCTTGTGTGAGAGCAGTGTACAGGAGTGTGTGTGTCACCTCTCCCCATGGGAGGGGGGTAGGGATGTGTGTGTCACCCCTCCCTGTGTGAACCCTAAAGCCTTAAAGATAAGAAGATAAATAAAAAGAATCCATACGCAGTATTTCTTTTAAATGGGGGCTCAGTCAACTTGATGTTAATTTGAATATTTGTACTGCATAGTGCTGATTGTTTGCTGTTGAACTCACTTGAATACTGGTAATTTTACCAGGTGTCCCGTATTCAGCAGAAGGAAATATCGTCACCCTAGTCCCGACCCATAAGAGAATTGTGGGGGGTCTCAAAGCTGTTGTAGGGAGATCACAGAATTGTCACCCTCACTTCTGCACCACCTTCAGAATTCAGCTCTGAAGGCAGCAGCCGCAGAGTTTCCTGCAGCTGGAAGAGGTAACTAGAGGTGGGTCTGATCTTCCCCCACCCGCCCTGCCCCGCCCTACTAGGTCAGAACAAAAGTCCATTTAGCCCAGTATCCTGTCTTCCAACAGTGGCCAGTGCCAGGTGCCCCAGAGGGAATGAACAGAACATGTAATCATCAAGTGATCCATCCCCTGTCGCTCATTCCCAGCTTCTGGCAAACAGAGACTAGGGACACCATTCCTGCCCATCCTGGCTAATAGCCATTGATGGACCTACCCTCCATGAACTTAGCTAGTTCTTTTTTGAACCATGTTATGGTCTTGGCCTTCACAACATCCTCTGGCAAGGAGTTCCACAGGTTGACTGTGCATTGTGTGAAGAAATACTTCCTTTTATTTGTTTTAAACCTGCTGCCTTTTAATTTCATTTGGTGGCCCCTATATCTTGTGTTGAGAAGTAGTAAACAACACTTCCTTATCTACTTTCTCTACATCAATCATGATTTTATAGACCTCAATCATATCCCCTCTTAGTCGTCTCTTTTCCAAGCTGAAAAGTCCCAGTCTTATTAATCTCTCCTCATAAGGAAGCCGTTCCATACCCCTAATCATTTTTGTTGGCCTTTTCTGAACCTTTTCCAATTCCAATATATCTTTTTTGAGATGGGGCGACCAAATCTGCACACAGTATTCAAGATGTGGGCATACCATTAATTTATATAGCGGCAATATGATATTTTCTGTCCTATTATCTATCCCTTTCTTAATTATTCCCAGCATTCTGTTTTCTTTTTTGACTCCCGCTGCACATTGAGTGGATGTTTTCAGAGAACTATCCACAATGATTCCAAGATCTCTTTCTTGAGTGGTAACAGCTAATTTAGACCCCATAATTTTATATGTATAGCTGGGATTATGCTTTCCAATGTGCATTACTTTGCAACAGAAGAAGAAGTCCTATCGCTCCCCAGCCCAGCAGACTAGCAGCTGGAGCCCGGTGAATGGTAGAAGGTCCCAGCTAGGGAGCCCCTAGCCCTGCCCCTTTCCCTCCCCTCCAATAGCTAGATTTCACATGGGAGGTCTGATTTCACAGTTTGCAACATGTTTTTCAGTGCAGTGAATTTGGGAGGGCCTTATGCATAAGCACACAGGAGAAAACTCATCATATGGGAAGAATTACAATGCCATATAGTAACCACACCTACACTGAGTTTGTCATGTAGTTAAAACTCTGAGGCTTTTTTGTGTATTGGGGAAGAGGGGGGATGGTTAATGGCCAGGCCATGTGGCTGCAGATGAAGAAATTTGGATTAGGGTGGTGGGTCCGCAGGCTATGTCTAAGATTTCCAATGGGGTTCGCACCTCCATTTTTAGAGGTCCACAAATGAAAGAAGGTTGAAAACCACTGGATTAGGGGTTTGTAGGTTTAATCGACGAGGCCTGAAACAAAGCTGCAGTGTGGTAAGCATTCACTTTGGCTATGAGACCCAGGAAAGAGACAGGGGTGAGAGAGTTGCTTCTGGGGAGAATGCAATGGTGCAAAAGGGAGTTGCGTGGGTGCAGGTTGTTGTTGTGCCCTGTTCAAGGAAACGGGACTCATGCACATTTTGTAAATAAACAAATTATACTAACACACCTGACTCCATGTCACCAATTTCCATGCCAAACAGTAAACTGACCAGCAAGGCCCCATAGATTCTGCAGTCATGGGCACTGATCAGAACTTTAATGGTGCATGTGTGTGTATATATACACCTCTCAGACATGCTCATTGGGAAGCTCCCACTGAGATCAGTGGGGCCAGGACAATGGCAAAGGATACTGTGGGGAGATTGGGAAAACTTATGCAGAGCCATATAGAGATCTATAATATCTGCCTCAAATGATTGGCTGAATAAGTGGGGACTGCTTGTGGGGATGTGCTGACTCAGTGGATCCCTTGGCCTCCCTAGCTCACACCTACTCCTGGCAACAGTTCCATCTCGGGGGCAATCTTGGCTGACTACAATGATGTTACAAGGGCTTGCAGTGCCTTGTGTCACCCCATACTCTCTCCATCATAGATTTGTGTACCAGTCGGGGCCCAGCTCTCTTTCAATGGGAGCAGGATCTACTTCTCAGTTTGACAGTATGTTACTGGAGTCTGTAAAGGAGTTTGATATACAGTTTTTATGAGAAATACTCTGTCTAACTATGTTGTATTTATTTAGTCAATCTTTAGAGGAATACTTTCCATGAAATATTTACATTTGGAAACTAAATAAAAGATGTACTTAATTTTCCTTTAGTATCTCAGCATGGATACAATTTCTTCAAGCTGAGCACTACAGTTCATAATGAGAGAGGTTTTGCTAATAGTCTTATATGTGGCTTATGGAGATTTTGTATCCATTCCTGAGGGGAAAATGGTATTAAAACATTATTAATGTTGTAAACGATCTTAAAGAGTTGCTGATTTAAATGTTGCATCCAACTTCTGTGTGATTTTCTTGTATAGGCCTTGTTGCAAATCTGCACATTCTTTTTGAGTTCTGTCATAAAATTCAGATACTATATTTTAAAAAGTCCTCTGTTAGGGATTCAGTTCTTTAAACTGAGATTTTGGTAAATGCATTATGTGGAGGAAACAACACATTGGGAATTTGTACCATTCTGGTTTGGTAAATATAAAAGTGAAACATTTGGGGTTATTCTTTTTTTAATAGTTTTTTTGTAAAAAGAGAAATTAAGAAATGCACATATCAGTTAAAGCCACAGTTCCATTGGCCCAGGGCCGGCTTTAGGGCGATTCAGCCGATTCCCCGGAATCAGGCCCCGTGCCCCTAAGAGGGCCCCGCAACGTCCTGAAGGAGTTGCCGCCGAAGTCCCGCCACTGTCTTCGGCGGCAGCTCGATCGCTGCCGCGGAGGAAGGTCCCTCCGCCGAAGTGCCGCCAAAGGCACCGGCGGCCGATTGAGCTGCCGCCGAAGTCCCGGCACTGTCGTCGTCGGCAGCTCAATCGTTGCCGCTCTCTTCGGCGGCATTTCGGCAGAGGGTCCTTCCTCCGTGGCAGCAATTAAGCTGCCGCCGAAGACAGTGGCAGGACTTCGGCGGCAGCTCCTTCGAATCGTGCCCCGCGGTGCCTAAAGCCGGCCCTGCATTGGCCAACGTCTGCTCTTGGATTCCAACTCACAGCTTCCCTTTGAAACCTATGGGAGTTGCATGCTTGTGTCTTAGAGCAGAATTTGACCAGATCTCTAATTCTGCAATAACACACAGCACATATGATTTTTCACAAAAAGTTAAATAGTGAAACACATTCTTAACCACAGTAACTGTGCTTGGTCACAAATGTTCAAAAACACCTTTCTTTTAAAAAGGAAAAAATATATCAGTTTCTTTTGACATTACAAATTTAAATGAATTACATTTTAAAGCTACAAAAAGAACTGAGTTACCTACAAGGGCACAGGTGCTGCTGCTGCTGATCTTATCTGACTTATCTAAAGCAAAAAGTAATAGCAAAAATTCTTTAAGTACATCAGAAGCAGGAAGACTGCTAAACAATCAGTGGGGCCACTGGACAATCGAGATGCTAAAGGAGCACTCAAAGATGATAAGGCCATTGCGGAGACACTAAATGAATTCTTTGCATTGGTCTTCACGGCTAAGGATGTGAGAGGGATTGCCAAACCTGAGCCATTCTTTTTAGGTGACAAATCTGAGGAACTGTCACAGATTGAGGTGTTATTAGAGGAGGTTTTGGACAAATTGATAAACTAAACAGTAATAAGTCACCAGGACCGGATGGTATTCAGCCAAGAGTTCTGAAGGAACTCAAATGTGAAATTGCAGAACGACTAACTGTAGTTTGTAACTTATCATGTAAATCAGCTTCTGTACCAAATGACTGGAGGATAGGTCCATCAATGGCTATAAGCCAGGATGGGTGGGGATGGTGTCCCTAGCCTCTGTTTGCCAGAAGCTGGGAATGAGTGACAGGGGATGGATCACTTGATGATTACCTGTTCTGTTCATTCCCTCTGGGGCACCAGGCATTGGCCACTGTTGGAAGAGAGGATACTGGGCTAGATGGAGCTTTGGTCCGATCCATTGTGGCCATTCTTATGTTCTTATCATGCAGCTCATGCAAATGGATCCCTACATGTTTTACAAACCAAATCAGTGAGACTACTTGAATGAACAAGTCAAGCAGGGTTTGACCCTATATGTAGGTGGGAATCATTTCACTTGCCACTGAGAGGCAGCTGCTGCTGTGAAACCATAGCCATTAACAGCCAGTATATAGCAATCCTGGGTGATTTCTGCCCCAGCCAGTGTTCCAAGACTATTGGCATCTAGGCCAAGTGAAAGGAAGCACCCGCAGAAGTAGGAAAAGGCACTAGTCAATTCTGACTGAGGAAGGGGGCAGGTAGCAAGTTCCAAATGGAACGGAGACAAGGAGGCAGTGGAACTGGGATAGGAGTGGTGCACATATGGTAGGTTGACCAGATAGAAAGTGTGAAAAATCGGGATGAAGGTGGGGGGTAATAGGCACCTATATAAGAAAAAGCGCCGAATATCAGGACTCTCCCTATAAAATGAGGACATCTGGTCACCCTAACATATGGGGAGGCACATTTCCTAGGCAGCAATAGCAGTGCCTCAACCCACAGGGGAAGAGGCAATGGGCTGCTTCTTTACACCCATCTTCTAGGTGAGGGGAGCACTGCAGGAAAACAATGCTAGTACAATCTTGTCTGCTCAGTGGCTTCCCTCCCCTCTAAACTATATCTTTCAGATTCAAGTAGCTGGCTGTCAGCTGTACCTCATGCAGCTGATTCAGATGTAGTCAGTGGGGGGGGGGGGGGGGTTCCCACTGAAGCTTGACAGGCATATGGAGGTGGGACCCAGGCCTACAGCAGTCATTAGTCCTCCTAATGCAGACTGGGGAGCCATGTGAAGGAGCCATGGTGAAGTGTTGAAGGGGACCGTGTGTGAGAAAAGTAGAACAAGGAGTAATGTGAAGAAGGGGTACACATGTAAGGGGTAGGGGCAGGGGGTGAAGATCCATCAATGGAAAAAAGGCAGCTGTGAGAGAACCAAAATGGGTATTTGGCTAGCCCACATGAATTAATTTGATTGTTCTTAAGTAAAGCAACATGTGATCACAAACAGTCAGGAAATTAAACCTCTAATAGCATGGCCCCTTCTCTTGAAAGACTCCACCTCCAGCTCCTAGTATCATATTGCTGTGATGTTGGTTTATACCTGATTCAGAGGCAGGAGTTCCAGCTGCTGAATCTCCGTCACAGCTTCCTGTAGCCCCTCACAATTTCTTGGAGGTCTCACATCCACCTACTGAGCCAGCTCAACACTAGTTAACTGGTGAGATCTGATAGGTTCACAGCACAACATAACCTACTCTGAAAGGGTCAAACCATGGCTAGCTACCCTCATCCTGAGTAACAGCACAGCAACAGAAGATGGCTCCACAGAGCCATTACTTCCCCTCACTCCTTTTTCTATCACCCCATCCATATGTGTTTGTGTGTGTGTGTGTACACACACGTGCTCATAGACATACAAAACACAATACATTTGTGCAAAATAGTCGATCAAACCACAAATCAGCAAAACAAAAATAACCCTTTACACCTTTAAAGCACTGTACAAAGTTGACCAATTTACACTGAAAACATGTCAGTCGGGGAACTGCAACACAGAAAGAAGTGAAGAGACTAGGCCAAGAGCACACACTAAATCAGTGACAGAGGTGAGATTAAGATTTGGGAATGCCTGGGACCCAGTTACAATCTCTATCCACTAGACAACCCTGGCTCTCACTCAACTGGTCCAAAAACAATCAGACCTAAGTAACAAACTGAAAAACTTACCTGTCTTGATTACACAATCAACATTTTGTACCAGATATTCAGCTAGCTTAAATCAGTGTTGTTTGACTGGATTATAGCAATTTGCACCAGCAGAGGATCTGACCCACTGGTTTCTAATTCAGAATAATGTGTCATTTTATATTAGTAAATCTGTACTGTTCTGAACCAAAAGAATTTTTATTTATTTTGTTTAAAGAACTGACCCAAAGAGTCAAAGACACAAAGTATCAAATACTTGGAAATTTTAGTCTTTTTTTTATCAACAGTAAGATAAATGATGTGTTGGATGAATCTGAGCTAAGAAAATATAATCAAGGCCAAATGTAGACAAAGACTAATGCTATTCAGGGAACACACTGAAAACAAACTGATGTTGACCTCTAGTATCACCAATAGCTGCAGCCATATATATGAGATAAAGTTCAACTTCAAACCTGACTATTGTGGGATTTTCCATACTCCCCATTATTGCAGCATCAAAACATTTCCCTGATAAATTAAATCCCTAATAGATTTCACAAAGTTCTGCTTTTTTCCCCTCACTGGTTAAAGAAGACTGAGCAAAACTCTTTTTGTTTTTAAACTCATCATCATGCTAGTTATGGTGGAAGCACTTCATAAAAGAGGAGAGTACCTTGCAATCTGTCCCCAAAGTGCTAAAACTCTGGACTACTCTGATGTCTCTGGAAACTCTCCCATAGCCAAAGCTTCTTGATCAGGAATGCTTAATCCTCAACGCAGACATTCTTCAATTTGGGTTTTGCTTTGTAAGCAGCCTGGTTCCAGAGGTGCACAGCTGTCTTGGAGGATCATAGAAGGAGACCTGGTCACTGATGTAGGTGGTTCCACACTGACTGATGGCTTTGAAGATCAGGATCAAGGTTTTTAATTGGTACTTGAAATGGACTGGGTCCCAGTGGTAGGCTCAGAGCATGGGGTGAAGTCCTCTCATGACGGGTCTATTTGAGAAGGTGGACCTACACTAGCAGGAACCTCAGTGTTGCATCTACCTTCAGAAGCAGATACAGGGAATTAAGACTGTGACAATATTTGTTTTCTACGTTATATATTGGCACAGCCAGTGGCCTAAAAGATCTGATTCCAGGATCCTCTCTTGGAGTTTTGTGCTGTTCCAGTACAAAATAGACAACATCCTAAGCTGACTCCAAACCCATTTGAATTGCTGTCTGATCCTAAGAGCAAACAATGGTACTCACTCCACAGCCTTAGTGAAGAGAGATAATCTTGTTGAGATGAGAACTAAACCTGTTTTGAATATGTTTACATTTTACAGAATAGATAATCCAAGTAAATCAGCTAGGCAAAACCCCCAACAAAAAAATAGCAGAATGAAAATCTGATCTGGCTGAATGCCACCGGTAACTCATCTGCATCTATAATTTTCTCTTAAATAATATCTGTTATTTCTTTATGCAGATGAAAGGGAGAAATGTGGGGATATGTGTGCTGTTCATTTACACCTATAGCAGGAAGCCAGGGATGTGGGACCAGGGAGAATTCTTGGCAGAAGCTCTATAGTGAATCAGAAGGAGATGGACAAAGTAGCTTTAGGGATAATACTATTTTCCTTATTGTAATAAAGTTGCTTATTCGGTGTTAGAAGAAAGCAACTCTCTGTATTTCTTTACCATTGTCACATGACAATTGTCATTTGCCTATAGCCTTTGCAGATGTAAGTGAGGCTCCCCTTAATAAAGATGTCTGCTGTTTCCCATTGTTCTTAGTTGATCAGAATCCGTACTGTCCTCAGTGAACATGGCCACCCCTATTCATCATCATGTATGTCTCAGCGGGAGACAGTGGTGATGGGGTGGAAGGAAACTGGAATGCAGAGAGGCAGCCTGAGTTGCAGGAGAAATTGTGGGCATAGGAAGGGACTCTGAGGTAAGAGGTATGGTAATCAACAGTAGCAGATTCACATTCTTATGATGTAGTGGTGGTGGTGTGTAGAATGGACTTCCATCTAGAATGGTCTCTTGCAAGTCTTCCTTTGGCAAGAATCAGTATGGGAGGATTTAGGCTTCTTAAATCCCTCAAAATTGAATCTTCCAACCTCATACATAGTCGTTCTCACGCTCTACAGCCTTCAACCTCAGCTGTATAAACCTTAGATAAAAAGCATACCTTCTTTTGCACATTGAACATTAACCCACCATTCCTGTAGTCTTGTTCTCAGTGGGTGCAAGACTGCAATTAGCTGGGATCATCTACATATCTCCTCATCTGTGACAAAATCAAATTGTTGGCAGATAGTTCCATCAATAAAAAGCAACAGAGGGTCCTGTGGCACCTTTAAGACTAACAGAAGTATTGGGAGCATAAGCTTTCATGGGTAAGAACCTCACTTCTTCAGATGCAAGAACTTGCATCTGAAGAAGTGAGGTTCTTACCCATGAAAGCTTATGCTCCCAATACTTCTGTTAGTCTTAAAGGTGCCACAGGACCCTCTGTTGCTTTTTACAGATTCAGACTAACACGGCTACCCCTCTGATACAGTTCCATCAATGGCTGTTAGCCAGGATGGGAAGGAATGGTGTTCCTAGCCTCTGTTTGCCAGAAGCTGGGAATGAGCAACAGGGGATGGATCACTTGATGATTACCTGTTCTGTTATTCTCTTTGGGGCACCTGGCATTGGCCTCTGTCGGACGACAGGATACTGGGCTAGATGGACCTTTGGTCTGACCCAATATGGCCGTTCTTATGTTCTTAAAATCGAATAAACAGATGTTAAGGATATGCCATAACTTTTGACACTGAAAACTATTTAGTTTTCTCTCATCAGCTGTTTTTAGCAGCCATGTTTCTACTCCATATAACGGGTTGCCATCACTATCGCATTGACCTCTCATATCTTAGTTGTCACACAAACTTCCCACTGCTCAAATGGAGGCTTTTGAAGATACTAAAATGCAGTTGATGCAAGATCAATCTGACACGTGACTTTTTAATCATTTTACAATAACATTCCATAGAGCATATATAACATGGATTGCAGATCGAACTGTATGGAAACCAAATTGGTTGTCTCTCATTCTGGGGTTGAGACAGTGTTTTGATTGATTCAGTAGTATGATTGTAAACACCTTCCCCGGGACTGACAGCAGCATTATTCCCCTATAATTAGAGCAAGCTGATCACTCTCCTTTTATGAAAAAGGTGATAATACAGCCCTTGTCCAATCTTCTGTAATGTGACCAGTTTCCCAAACTTTTAAGACCACTCTATGATGCCATTGAACTAAATCTGGGCCTCCATTCCTTAGCAGTTCTCATGAACTATTGTCAAAACCAGGTGATTTAATCATTTCGTAACTGTTTGACCACAAGCATCACTTCCTCTAATGTCACTGGTCTGTTTTTTGCTAGTTTCACTTTTGGATTAAGTTGCAATTTATATTTTGGTGGGTATCTGTTCATTATTTCACAAAAATACTCTTGCCAGTGCTTAAGTTGTGATCAGCATCCTGGCAGTATTTTTCATTTTTATCCTTAACTGGTGAAAATTACAAGAATGAATATCCAGGTGGGACCTTCAGAGTCTCAAATACACATTTCTGGCCATGACTTTCAGAGGCTTCAATACACTGCATCATACTGTTCCGCCATTGACTATGATGATTCCAACAGGCCTTCTTGACTGCTTCTTCAAGACATTTATTTTTCTTTATTGCCCATTTCCTCTTCTCTTCACTGACTTGACTCTGACCTTCCAGTGCATCCATTCTTTACCACATCTTTTTTCTCTCCCACAATTTGATGGCAATCCAGTGTTGCTTTTTCATTCTCATTAGTCCCATTTGTTCTCCAGTAGTCTTTATAATAGATTCTAGACATACAGTCAACTTTTCCTCCAAGTTAGACAGCTGCCCATTCAATATAGAATTTGTGTTGCAAATTTCTACTGCATAACTATTAGTGATCACTTCATCATGAAGCTTACCAATGTTGAAGCATTTTCATGCAGTAGATACTGCCTCTGGAACTTTATTAAACAGAACATTTTTGCTATTAGAAGTTGATGATCAGATTCCAGAGCAAGATCAACCCTCTTAAATACACGAACATCCTGGATGAGTTTAGTCAAGGGTTTCCAAACTAGACCGTGGATCCAAGATTGCATTGTCACCTTATCAATACTGAAAGGTATACTTATGACATTTCACATGCAAAAACCATTAAAAATAGTCCATGTCTGTACGTAAATTCGTATAGATACATGCCATTATCGGATCTCTCTTCCAGTAAGCTGTGTGGTCCCAGTACCAATTCAAATCCAGTTCTATCATGGCCAAATTTCGTGTTCATTTATCCTAAAAGGACAATATGAAGTTGGGGTGACATACTAGATACAATGTCACCTAATGTCATAAAAAGAATCTCAGGATCATGCCTTGCATCATGTGGTGCATATGTACTAATAACTACCATACATCCCACCTTCAAACTGAAAAAGGCAGCTATCAGGGGTGGAGAATAAGCCTGACAAATCAGTAGTGCAGACTGTGCCCCCAGGAGCAAAACCAGAGCAGCCCCAGAGTGCCTATTAGGTGTATCACAGGCACACAACAATCAAAAGGTCTGACCACTACGAGTGAGAAATGTGCTGTCAGTCTTCAAATTCCACCATATCTCCTACATGCCAAATATATATATATATACATTCAACCATAGGCATAGTTTGATTCTATATTTCAGGGGGCAGCTCTAATCAGGCCAATGGGTCTGAACGTGGGTGGCCAAGTTCCATGCCTGCCTAAGGCTTGCATTTGGTGGGAGGAAGCCCCTCCTATCCCCCCAAACTACCCCCATTCATTCAGCCTTTCCAGCTCTTCAGCCAGGAGAGTTATTTTTCTGACAGGTCTTAATGATTGAACATTCCATGATCCCATCCTTATATACCGACATCGCTGCAGAAGCAGACATACCGTCTTTATATCAGGCACCTCCCCCATCTCCGATTTATGGAAGAACCATCATGGAGTAGAAGACTTAGATGAATATTGAAGTTTGGTTCCATTGTGAGTTGTACATGAAACGGCCAAAGCAGACAAAGCTTTATGTCCTTTTCTTCTCCGTGTTGATGCTAGAGATGTTTTACAGAGATGGCTTGATGGGCCATTGCCCAACCCTCCCACTTTATCCAGGGTTGGTACCCTCACTAGGGACAAAGAACCCAGTGTTGTGCTTAGCGGTATGGTAGAGAGGCAGGTAAACAGACTTCAGGTCAGGTAGGGACACTGGAGGGTGAAAAAGGTGGTGTCTGAGTAGGAGGTTATGAAAACAAGGTTATATAGGGACAGAAGAGGAGGGCTGGGACTAATGAAATGACAGAGAGAGGTACTAAGAGGTAGAAGAATGTGGGCAGCAGGGAGTTTGAATATGGAGGGTAATGGGGAGGGGAAAGACAGTAGGGCAGGGAAGGAGACTGCACACAAAAGAGAATTAAGGAAGGACAAGGATGGAGGATGTGAGGTGCAGCAGACTCAGAGGGAAGGGAAGAGAGGTAGGGGACTGGATACTGGGATAGCAGGCAGGGAAAATGTGAAGAACATGAGAATGGAGAGAGAAAAAATAGGAGGCAGGAGATAACAGGGGTGGATCTGAGGGGCTGGAGATGGAAGGGAAAGTATATGAAGAAGACTATGAAGTGATGGGACTGGGTGAATCAAAACGGAGGCAGAGGAAGGACATGAAAAGGAGCAGAATGATACTTCCCGTAATGAAGGAGAGGTTAGGAGAATTCCTCAAAGAAACCAGAAGGGAGGCCAGCATTTTTACATATATTGTACCATTTAAGGTAACATTTTAAATCTGAAATGATCATCCACAAATTGGGATGCTTCCCTCAAAAGATAAAAATTTATAATTCAGACCAAAAATACGCCAACACAATTTATTTTTTGAAACATTTTATTACTTTTAAGAAAACCTCATGGGCTTGGGTGTCTGCACCACTATTTGAGTGGTGCACCCATCTGGATGCACTCATATTTGTGCAAAGAGGCCAAGTCTTGTACATTATAGAATATGTACAAATCTTCATATAATTCTCTACTTTAACAGGTTTTTTTTAAGCGCCTGCAATACTTTTAATGTAGAATTATAAGAAGTTTGAGGACTACTTACCCCAGGCAATATAACAGATGGTTTCAATGTATTCCAAGCATTGGCAAGCAAAGAACAGGAATGTCATATTAAAAACAATCTTTGAAGGATATCTCTGTGTAAGAATGATAAAAGAAATGTGATAATTTATTTATCTTGGAAAATCATTGGCCCAGTATTTCAGATAGTTCTGTTATGCATGACGTATATGTAAGCCAGTATATTTATCCTTCTTGTCTATTTTTGAATGCTGCCTGTGAGCTGGAAACAGAATATATATTGTATGATTATGACTTTATCTTTGATAATTATCTTGCATTTGTATAGCACCTTTCATTTTTCATTGCAAATGACCCCAAAGAATTTTGGGTATTTTAAGGTGACCTTTCGGCAGTGCTGTGTGGCTAGTGGCTAGCACATGGTACTGGGACTTGGGAGCCTAGGGTTCTAGTCCCATCTCTGCCACTGGGTAATCTTGGATGTGTCCTTCACCTCCTTGTGCCTCAGTTTCCCCACCTGTAAAATGGGGTAATGATACTTACCTCCTTTGCAAAATACTTGAGATATACTGATTAAAAGCATTATATAAGAGATTGTAATAAATAATAATATCTCTCAGTGTCCTCCTTCCACCCATAAAGTATAGCTACTCTGCTGAGATATGTTTAACAGTATACGGCAATGCCATTCATTGGTTTGGAGCTAGACGTGAGGAATACCTTCTTCAGTTGAAACTGCAAGGAAACTTCAGATGGACAGAATGTTTTGATCCTTTTTGGGATTTGCCTAGAACAGATTTCAGATCCCCCTACTGTTGAGAAAAGTGTCAAATTATGTAACAAGGTGGCCTTCCCCTTTAAGGGCCAGGAAGCCTTGGGTCAGCTAGCCCTGTCCCTCTACCCCTGCCGTGGGTGTGAGACATAGAGGGTCTTGAGTGGGAGCCAGTAAGACTCCATCTAGTTACAGCTAGAAGTTCCAGGAAAGACAGAACCTGGGAAACTGCAGCTGGCCTGAGGTAGAAGCTGCAGGTGAATGTGGCAGGGAGCCAGTCTGGCTCCTACAGGGAAAGAGTTTGAATTGAACCCAGCTCTGGGAAGGAGGGCTGGGGACTCTTGACTCAAGGAGAAAGCCACTGAACTGAGGCTGGACCGAGAAAGCCAATATGTGTGAGGACTAAATAAGCTGGACCTTGGAAGGGGAGTGTTTACATTACTTTTGGACTGTGATGTGGAGTTCTTAAGGGGCCCTGAGCAGACCATCAGTTGAACAGGACTTCAGCCTTGTGTCTAATCCAAAAGACAGCACCTCTAGTAGCAGAGGGGTCCCTAACATAATTGGGTGGTGGTTCCAGGCAGACTGAGAAGCCCCTGTTCTGCTAAATATGTATTTAGCTTTAAGCATGTGTTTGCATGCTTTCCTGTATAGGGATACTTTTCTGTATTGGGACCAGAGAAAGGAGGGCCACATTTTTAATCACTAGAACCATGCCATGTATATAACTAGAAAAGGAATTTGCATCAGGGAAGACTTTGGGCCAGATTCTCAGCTGGTGCAGACTGGTAGCTCATAGAAGTCTGGGAGCTACGTTAATTCATACAGCTGAGGGATCTGGCCTAAAATGTGTAAAACATCCAGGATGTTAAGTTGCTGATCAATTAGGGAACATGCTCCTTTAAAGTTGTGAAATGCTCCCTTCTAACGTCGTTTGGCAGCCGCCTCTTTTGTTCACTGCTTGCAGGAAGAGCAGCCTATTGCAGTTAACTGGTAGGTGGTTGGAACCATGGTGGACCAGCAGCCCCCCCTATCAGCTCCCCACTCCCCTAAGTTCCCTCGGCAGCAGATGCCTGCAGTTCAGCTGTGTCCCTCCCCCCACTGCCATGTGCTGCTCCTGCCCTCTGCCTTGGAGCTGCTCCCAGAGACTCCTGCTTGCTGTGTGGGGGGAAGGGAGGAAGAGGAGGGCTAATGTCAGGGTGTCTCTCCCTCCCCCCGCACCCCGCTTACCCCATCTTCCATAGAGCAGGGGGGGACACACTACGGAGGGAGCTTCTAGGTAGTAGCTGTGGTCTCAGGAGGTCTCAGCAAGCTGATTTAATTAACAGGGCAGTGTACTTAAGCCTGGGGTCAGCTACTTAAAGGGGAAATGCGCATTTTTTCTCTCACACACAGGGTGTGTGTCTCTGGCTTGGTCTACACTTGCCCCCCAAGTCGAAGTAAGGTACGCAAATTCAGCTACGTGAATAACGTAGCTAAATTCGACATACCTTACTTCGAACTTACCGCGGTTCAGACGCGGTCCACACGCGGCAGGCAGGCTCCCCGTCGACTCCGCGGTACTCCTCTCGCCGAGCTGGAGTACCGCAGTCGACGGCGAGCACTTCCTGGTTTGATTTATCGCGTCCAGACCAGACGCGATAAATCGAACTAGGAACTTCGATCCCCAGCCACCGAACTAGCGCGGCAGTGTAGACTAGCCCTCTGTCTGCCCTCCCTCCTTTCCTGCTGCCTCCTAGAGTGTGAGACTTAACCCTTGAGGGCTCAGTCAATTGCTAGTTCATTTAGCAGTGAGGCATTCCCTGGAAAATATCCCACCCTCTAAGTCAGGGGTCGGCAACCTCTGGCACGTGGTGGGAAGCCGTGGCCAGCACATCCCTCGCCCGCGCCGCTTCCCGACGCCCCTATTGGCCTGGGACGGCGAACCGCAGCCAGTGGGGGCCGCAATTGGCCGAACCTGCCACGTCAGCAGGTAAATAAACTGGCCCGGCCCGTCAGGGTGCTTACCCTGGCGAGCCGCGTGCCAGAGGTTGCCGACCCCTGCTCTAACTCCTCCACCTCAACCAATCTTCACAATCATCACTGTGTACCAGTATTAAATTGTTTGTTTAAAACTTATACTGTGTGTGTGTATATAGATATATAATATAGTCTTTTGTCTGGTGAAAGAAATTTCCCTGGAACCTAAACCCCTCATTTACATTAATTCTTATGGGGAAATTGGATTTGCTTAACATCGTTTCGCTTAAAGTCGCATTTTTCAGGAACATAACTACAACGTTAAGTGAGGAGTTCCTGTACTTGTTACTATATAATATGTTTAATTCTGAACCTTTCCCTAATATAGACAACATCCAAAGAAATTACCATTCTTTGTAATGTAAGGAGGAAAAGTGAAGCATTCAAAAGTTAGGATGGCCATACTCCCAGGTGCTGGTGAAACTGTAATTCAGCTCCCTTATCCATATGCATTATGATACAGTTGTTAGTTACATGATCACATACTATTTCGCTACAGGACCCCTGACTCATTCAGTAATGGAGTAGTTATCTAATATTACCTTTCATCTTCCTCATCCAATGCGTAGCCTCAGGCCCTATTTAATGTCCACCATTCAAATCCTTCACTGAGTACAAAATTATTAATTTCCTCACGGGCATTTGTCAAGTGCTCTCACCACAGTATTGAGTGTCTCATGAATATTAATAAATCTGTCTTCACAACACTACTGTGAGATTAGACGGTATTATCACTCCCATTTTAGAGCTGTGGAACTGAGGCTTGGATCCTGTAAATACCTTTCAGGATCTGGATCAGAGAGATTAAGGTCGAAATCTACTAGTCTACCAATTTTGGGTGCCCAATTTGAGACACCTAAGCACTGATTTTTCATTGTACTTGGATCAGGCCCTATATAAAGAAGTTGATCATAGGTATTGCCATTGATCACAAATCCAAACCGTTTGTTACACACCCACAAACTTACAGAAAACCTGCCGTACCATTTTAATAACAAATGTGCTATTCTGTACCTGTGAACAGACCCTCAAATCTTTATAACGGTGGGAAATGCTTGTTTGAGATATTAATAACCATCCCAGGAAATGCATTACTGTACGGTTCATGAAAGAAAATACTTCCCTTGAGATTGGCTAAAGAAAAAACAAGAAATATAAAATATGGAGCAAATCGTAATTCAGATTTGACAATCCCAAGAGTGGTGTGGAGGCCATTTGTCTTTAATGAATACTCTATAACATACAAAATAATGTTTGCACTGGCACTCAGGAAGGATGTTGACCTGCCAGCCCATAACAGTACACCTGTACATAATGACAAGCCACAAACTTAGCAATAAATACAATTCATACAGCATCTGCTGTGCACCTAGGCATAGATAACAGTGTCATAATGAATGCTACAACAGAAGCCTAATTCTCTACGTGAATACAAGAATGTGGCACCAATTGCCAATGCACCCAACTATGTATGACAATGCTGTATCAAAAGAAAGTGTGTGTCCACACATTCAATGTTTTTACCTGGTTATCCATCTCTTTATGTACATGTGTACTGACCTGGGCACCAGTCTCTAAATTCCTTGTAAAATACAAATACACGGTTACTGAAGATAAGATCAAATAAAATTAATAAGATTTAGTATATCTTTCTCTGGTCTAGGTAAGTGAATATCAAAAAGGATCTGAAAACTGATATGCCCTGGTCAAACAAATTAAGTTGGACTCAACTACGTGACAGCTGGGTTTTAAAACAGTTCCACTGAAATGGTATGAGCACCACTGCAGACAGTGGCACTCCCCCATTATTCAAGGCATTTAAAGCATCCGCTATCTCGAAGTCCATACTCTTTAACCATGTGTATTACACAGCATGTTTCATATATAATTTCAGATTATTTTTTTATCTGGCACATGATGGCCAGGTTTTATTGCCTTTTCTCATTCCATTTCAGTACTTAAATTGATCACAGAAGACTGTAAGTATGTGTTCTGCCCTAAAAACAAAACCTGATTGTACAAATGTTATCCTTGGTATTCCTCCCTCTGTTACAGAAGACCTGAGGGGTGATGGCTGGAATGTGTTCTCCCAATCATGAGCCTAAGGAAACACTAACTAAAGTTACTCGTTACTTTTAAAGTATGCCCACACATTCTTCAAAGCTTCTCCAAGAGGTTTACATTTTGACGCTGCATCAGAGCAGAAATGGACATATTTCAAAGTACTTTTAAAATATTGTTCATCTCCTCCTACCTGCAGAATCCCACCTTTGATCCCTGTTCTGAGTAATGGGCTAATGAACTTATTTAAAAAAAAAAAATATTCTCCGAGGACTGTCTTTCACAGACTCCCACTTCATCCCTGTTTTCCTGCCCAGATCACAGAAATATTTCAAGAAACCATTCAACCTTTCCTAGAGCAATCTCCAGGTCCTTTAAATCTTCTCATCCAAAAGTCAACGTCTCTTTAAATGTGATATTGAGAACTACATTCTTTTCATTTTTTCACCAGATGCATTGACTCATCTCATCTTAGTCCATTAGTCATACTGTGGTATGACAGTGTGTACGTTTGAACCAAATCAACAGCTGTGGCCAGACTTTTAAGTATCATCTTGTGCTTTCTGAGCCAAATTCTGAGAGCCATTGAATTTTTCAGGGCTTTTGAAATCCTCCATTTAGTTTAGAGTGTATTAGTCTGAATATATGAAAAATCAATTTATCAATATCTCCTACTTATCTGATTTGTTTTGGGTCCTGTTTTGTTTTGTGATTTTGTTATATCTAGTGTAATATCTTTGTACAAAATTCAGTCATTCTGAAAGTACAGAGAGGCAGGCAAAAGCAATGACGCCCTAAATTTATCAATTTTAGAGTTATGCAAACCAAATGGAATAATCCAGTTCATTATAAACGACTCACAGACTGCAAGTAACCTTACCGACAACTTTGTAAAATATACATTTGAGTTATGTTATGACATTTATGTTCAGAAAAAGGCATTTGATCAGATAATGTGAAAACTACCAGAGTAGCTCCATTAATCAGACTTTGTTTCTTCTGCAATCCAGAATGTAAACACTCATGCAAGTGCAAGTTAGGGAAATATGTTTATTATGTTATCCTTTTAACCCATGAACTGTTAGTATATTTAATACAGAATTGCATCTATCATTCTTATCCAGACAACTCTCAACTTAGAAACATTGTATTCTTGGGAAATACTACTTAAAAAAATAATAATGAGACAAATAGTCAACAATATGTCAGGATGTTGAAAAGTTGCACATGACTGGATTTTTACTCACTTTTGCTATTCACGAGGGGCATGAACGTCCTTTGCTGCCCAACAAGCAGACTGTGACTCAGTCACAGGCTACTTTCTGGTACCCTCTTTCACGCTCTTGATCCATCCTGGAGAAAGTATTCTATACCAGCTATATAACTGGCACAGACTACTCCCCTCTCTATGCTGCTCAGCAGTGCTGGGAAGCACTTGGGGTTGGGATGCATTCTCTAACTTTCTACCCTCCTGCACAGAAGAAGAGCAGTTACCCTGTGCAGTGTAGTCCTTCTTCCCCTTCCCCTGCCAGCCTCCCTCCCCCTCAGTGACCCATGATACAGGCAGCCCAAGCAAGGGAATTAAGGTCTATGTTACTGTCTTGTATGGGTGAGTAATGTGGCTCACAGTTGAGCCCTAGTAGTTTAAAGTGGAATGCAATGCTGTGTTGATCAACTCTAATTCCAAGATGAACATTTTGTGCTAGAAACTGTCTTGTTTTTTCAGTAGTACAGTTAATCTTATAAGGAACTTAGCAATAGGTGCAATGCTCTTTTTTTTTTTTTTTTTTTTTTCCTTTCGGCGCACCAGTTACCGCTCTGTCAGTCCAGAGGACTGGGCCTTTGTGTTGTGGAGCTATGGAAGTATTTTACAACATTGTCAGTCAGGAAATAAATGATGGTTAGAGAAAGGCAAGCTAATGAGCAGATGGAAGTTCAGTAACTGAACCTATTGGCAAGACTAGACCTGTGATAGGTGCTTTCTAGTCAAAATCTAGTAGCCTTTTTTCAGGGCTACAATAGTGTATGCTCTGGCATATGGCTGCTAATTGACTCTGCTCTTGTTCCCACTGAGGCCAGTGGCAGCAGAGCAAGACTCAGAAATTGCCTGAGCAATGCCTCATCTAGTACTACATTGAGATTCTGTTTTCAAATTAACTTAATTACATAAGAATGCAAGACATTTGAGGATAAACTGAGGCCAAGAAACCCCACTAAGTGTGTTTCTCTTTGCAGTTAACATACCATGAGTTGCAGTGAACCAGCTCATGAACTTCATCTTTCACCCCATTCACTCTTCAGGGTGAGTCTAAAGTAATTCATTAGACTGGGCAGGAAGAACAAACCTCAAAATCATTTAGCTTACAACCCCGTCTCTTCTACTTACAATAACCAGAGTAGCAATGGGCAAACTCATTTTACTTAATATGGAGCCCAGTCAATATGTTGTGTGTGAGAGATTTGGACTCCAAATCCAATGTGGTAGGGGTTGTGGTCTGCTTAGGCAAGTCTGAAAAAAGCAGCAGAGAGAGAGGAGGGAAAATGTCCAAATGAACAAATAGGTGAAAAATAGAGAGTGGGCAGTATAGTCGTTGTACATGTAGGTACCAATGACATAGGGAAGGGTAGGAGAGACGTCCTGGAGGCCAAATTTAGGCTGCTAGGAAAGAGAGTGAAATCCAGGACCTCTATGGTAGCATTCTCAGAAATGCTTCCAGTTCCACACGCTGGGCCAGGTAGGCAGGCAGAGCTTCAGAGTCTCAATGCGTGGATGAGACTATGGGGTAGAGAGGAGGGGTTTAGATTTATTCGGAACTGGGGAAACTTTTTGGGATAGGGGGAGCCTATCCAGGAAGGATGGGCTCCACCTAAACCAAAGTGGATCCAGACTGCTGGCACTTAACATTAAAAAGGTTGTAGAGCAGTTTTTAAACTAAGAGATGGGGGAAAGCTGATTGCTGCAGAGTTAGGCTAGGTCTACACTGCAGCGGGGTTCCGACCTAAGATACGCAACTTCAGCTACGTGAATACCGTAGCTGAAGTTGCGTATTTTAGGTCGGCTTACCTAGCGGTGAGGACGCGGGAAAGTCGACCGCTGCCGCACTGCCGCCGACTCCGCTGCCGCCTCCTGCCGAGGTGGATTTCCGGAGTCGACGGCAGAGCGATCAGGGATCGATTTTACCGCGTCTTGACTAGACGCGGTAAGTCGATCCCCGAAAAACCGATTGCTACCCGCCGGATCGGCGGGTAGTGAAGACAAAGCCTTAGTCTCTAAGGTGCCACAAGTACTCCTGTTCTTTTTGCGGATACAGACTAACACGACTGCTACTCTGAAACCAGAGATTCTCTAGTTTTTAGTCAGGAGGAGAGGATGGAAGAGGATAAAGTATGGGCCAGACCAGACGAGAAACATTCACATAAAAAAGAATCTGACATATCAGAAAAGGGCAGACAAATAAACAGTGACAAGTTTTTAAAGTGCTTGTACACAAATTCTAGAAGTCTAAATAATAAGATGGGTGAACTAGAGTGCCTCATGTTAAAGGAGGATATTGATATAATAGGCATCACAGAAACCTGGTGGAGTGGGGACAATCAATGGGACACAATCATTCCGAGGTACAAAATATATCAGAAGAACAGAATAGGTCATGCGGGGGGTGGGGGGGGTGGAGTGGCACTATATGTGAAAGAAAATGTAGAATCAAATGAAGTAAAAATCTTAAATGAATCCACATGTTCCATAGAATCTCTATGGATAGTAATTCCATGCTCTAATAAGAATATAACAGTAGGGATCTGTTATCGACCACCTGACCAGGACAGTGATAGTGACGATGAAATTCTAAGGGAGATTAGAGAGGCTGTCAAAATAAAGAACTCAATAATAGTGGGGGATTTCAATTATCCCCATATTGACTGGGTACATGTCACCTCAGGACGAAATGCAGAGACAAAATTTCTCGATACTTTAAATGAGTGCTTCTTGGAGCAGCTGGTACAGGAACCCACAAGGGGAGAGGCAATTCTCAATTTAGTCCTGAGTGGAGCGCAGGATCTGGTCCAAGAGGTAACTATAACAGGACCGCTTGGAAATAGTGACCATAATATAATAACATTTAACATTCCTGTGGTGGGAAGAACACCTCAACAGCCCAACACTGTGGCATTTAATTTCAGAACTATGCAAAAATGAGGAGGTTAGTTAAATTAAAAGGTACAGTGAATAGAGTGAAATCCCTGCAAGCTGCATGGACACTTTTCAAAGACACCATAATAGAGGCCCAACTTAAATGTATACCCCAAATTAAAAAACACGGTAAAAGAACTAAAAAAGAGCCACCGTGGCTTAACAACCATGTAAAAGAAGCAGTGAGAGATAAAAAAGCATCTTTTAAAAAGTGGAAGTCAAATCCTAATGAGGTAAATAGAAAGGAGCATAAACACTGCCAAATTAAGTGTAAAAATGTAATAAGAAAAGCCAAAAAGGAGATTGAAGACCAACTAGCCAAAAACTCAAAAGGTAATAACAAAATGTTTTTTAAGTACATCAGAAGCAGGAAGCCTGCTAAACAACCAGTGGGGCCCCTGGACGATCAAGATACAAAAAGAGCACTTAAAGACGATAAAGTAATTGCAGAGAAACTAAATTAATTCTTTGCTTCAGTCTTCACGGCTGAGGATGTTAGGGAGATTCCCAAACCTGAGCTGTCCTTTGTAGGTGACAAATCTGAGGAATTGTCACAGATTGAAGTGTCACTAGAGGAGGTTTTGGAATTAATTGATAAACTTAACAGTAACAAGTCACCGGGACCAGATGGCATTCACACAAGAGTTCTGAAAGAACTCAAATGTGAAATTGCGGAACTATTACCTTTGGTTTGTAACCTGTCCTTTAAATTGGCTTCTGTACTCAATGACTGGAAGATAGCTAATGTAACACCAATATTTAAAAAGGGCTCTAGAGGTGATCCCGGCAATTACAGACCGGTAAGTCTAATGTCAGTACTGGGCAAATTAGTTGAAACAATAGTAAAGAATAAAATTGTCAGATACATAGAAGAACATAAATTGTTGGGCAAAAGTCAACATGGTTTCTGTAACGAGAAATCATGTCTTACTAATCTATTAGAGTGTCAGAGGGGTAGCCGTGTTAGTCTGAATCTGTAAAAAGCAACAGAGGGTCCAGTGGCACCTTTAAGACTAACAGAAGTATCGGGAGCATAAGCTTTCGTGGGTAAGAACCTCACTTCTTCAGATGCAAGACTTGCATCTGAAGAAGTGAGGTTCTTACCCACGAAAGCTTATGCTCCCGATACTTCTGTTAGTCTTAAAGGTGCCACTGGACCCTCTGTTGCTTTTTAATCTATTAGAGTTCTTTGAAGGGGTCAACAAACATGTGGACAAGGGGGATCCAGTGGACATAGTATACTTAGATTACCAGAAAGTCTTTGACACGGTCCCTCACCAAAGGCTCTTACGTAAATTAAGTTGTCATGGGATAAGAGGGAAGATCCTTTCATGGACTGAGAACTGGTTAAAAGACAGAGAACAAAGGGTAGGAATAAATGGTACATTTTCAGAATGGAGAGGGGTAACTAGTGGTGTTCCCCAAGGGTCAGTCCTAGGACCAATCCTATTCAACTTATTCATAAATGATCTGGAGAAAGGGGTAAACAGTGAGGTGGAAAAGTTTGCAGACGATACTAAACTGCTCAAGATAGTTAAGACCAAAGCAAACGGTGACGAACTTCAAAAAGATCTCACAAAACGAAGTGATTGGGCAACAAAATGGCAAATGAAATTTCATGTGGATAAATGTAAAGTAATACACATTGGAAAAAATAACCCCAACTATACATACAATATGATGGGGGCTAATTTAGCTACAACAAGTCAGGAAAGAGATCTTGGAGTCAACATGGATATTTCTCTGAAGACGTCCACGCAGTGTGCAGCGGCGTTCAAAAAAGCAAACAGGATGTTAGGATTCATTCAAAAAGGGATAGAGAATAAGACGGAGAATATCTTATTGCCCTTATATAAATCCATGTTACGCCCACATCTTGAATACTGCGTACAGATGTGGTCTCCTCATCTCAAAAAAAGATATCCTGGCATTAGAAAAGGTTCAGAGAAGGGCAACTAAAATGATTAGGGGTTTGGAACAGGTCCCATGTGAGGAAAGATTAAAGAGGCTAGGATTTTCAGCTTGGAAAAGAGGAGACTAAGGGGGGATATGACAGAGGTATATAAAATCATGAGTGGTGTGGAGAAAGTGAATAAGGAAAAATTATTTACTTGTTACCATAATATAAGAACTAGGGGCCACCAAATGAAATTAATGGGCAGCAGGTTTAAAACAAATAAAAGGAAGTTCTTCTTCACACAGCACACAGTCAACCTGTGGAACTCCTTGCCTGAGGAGGTTGTGAAGAATAGGACTATAACAGGGTTTAAAAGAGAACTAGATAAATTCATGGAGGTTAAGTCCATTAATGGCTATTAGCCAGGATGGGTAAGTAATGGTGTCCCTAGCCTCTGTTTGTCAGAGGTTGGAGATGGATGGCAGGAGAGAGATCACTTCATCATTACCTGTTAGGTTCACTCCCTCTGGGACACCTGGCATTGGTCACTGTCGGTAGACAGGATACTGGGCTGGATGGACCTTTGGTCTGCCCAGTATGGCCATTCTTATGTTCTTATGTTCAATTTACGAACAGGATTATATGACAGAGTTGCCTGTGCTAGCAGGGGTCTGGACTGGAAGACCCAGGAGGTCCCTTCCAGTCCTCTGTCCTGTGAGCCTACATAACACAATTACAGCAAGAAAGAGAGGGGGACAAAGACAAAACTTCTACTGAAGAACAGATATAGGATGTACAAACCACATGCAAGCTATATCTATGTGATAGCCTAGCTTTTGGTGGGAAATGGTCTAATCCAAACACACAGCGCTCACTGGTTTCTCTTTAGCTAGGAAAGCTTTTATTTATTTATTTATTTATTTATTTATTTTTGCATGATTGTTAGTTTTTAAATCAATTCACCTTTGATATAATATTGTGCCAGATCTCCAGCTTGTGCAAGTCATCATAGCCCCCACTGAAACCAATGGCGCTACATTGATTTACAGCTGCTGGGGATCTGACTCCTTAAGGTTTAAATTACAAGGAAATACTGGTCTGTAAACTTGAGCTAGTTTTATAAGTGATTCAGACAAAAAAATGTGTGTGAGATACCCCAAATGTCATATGGTAATGGGTATCATTTGTATTTAAGTAGCACCTAGAGGCCCCAACTGAAAACGAGATCCATCTGTGCTAGGCACTGTAAAAGCTCATAGATGATCTCTTCCCCTAAGAACTTACATTCTAAACAGATAAGACAGCCAAAGGACAGGAGGGGAATAAGAATCCAAGAGAGGTGTAATGATTTGCCCAAGGTCAGACAACAGATCAGATGCAAAGCCGTGTCTTCCAATGCCTAGACCAGTGCCCTGTCCACTAGACCACACTACTATTATACCACCACACAATACTATTCACTTGTCCCTAATAAGAATGCTACTTTGTTCACCAGAGGTTACCAAAGGAGAGGTTAAAATGCTTGTTCTCCCCATTGAGGGACCCCTGGGCCAGCAAAAGCAACTAGACCTATAGTTCTCCAGGTTTAAATATAGAAGATTCTTCATTCAGAAAAAGCAATCCAGCCTTAACAATCTGCTTTGTGTCAGCATATAATTTCCTTTTATTGGTAATGTCTGTTCTGTAACTAATTTAATATCACAAAATATTATGGGCTCATTCCTCAGCTGGTGTACATTGATTCAGCTCCACTGAAGTCAATGGAGCTACAACAATTTATGCTAGTTGAGAGCTTTCTTTTTGCTTGTCCCTATTTTTTAAAGATAGTGCAATTCAGAATTCTAATAAATTTTTGATGCATGATTTCCCTTTACAAAAGCTGTGTTGACACTTCCCCAACAAATCGTGTTAATCTATGTGTCTGATAATTCTGTTCTTTACTATAGTTTCTACCAATTTGCCTTGTACTGAAGTTATGCTTACCTATGTGAAATTGTCAGGATCTCCTCTAGAGTCCTATTTAAAATCAGGGTTACATTAGCTACCTTCCAGTCATCCGATACAGAGGCTGATTTCAGTGATAGGTTACATAGTACAGTTAGTAGTTCTGCAATTTCATATATGAGTTCCTTCAGAACTCTTGGTTGAATACCATCTGGTCCTGATGACTTATTACAGTTTAGTTTATCAGTTTGTTCTAAAACCTATTTTACTGACACATCAATTTCGGACAGTACTTCAGATTTGTTGCCCAAAAAGGATATCTTTGATGTGGGTGTCTCCCCCAGATCTTCTGCAGTGAAGACCTGTGCAAAGAATTAATTTAGTTTCTCTGTAATGGTCTTGTCTTCCTTGAGTGCACTTTTAACACTTTCATCATCTAGTGGCCCCACGGCCTATTTGGCAGGCTTCCTGCTTTTGATGTACTTAAGAAAAAATACTGTTAGTTTTAGCATCATTAGCAAGTTGCTTCTCAAATTCTTTTTTGGCCAGCCTAGTTATACATTTACACTTTACTGGCCAGTTTGTGCTCCTTCCTAATTTCCTCATTAGGATTTAACCTTCAAATTTTAAAGGGTGCCTTTTTGCCTCTAACAACCTCCATTACTCTGATCTTTAACCATGGTGGCATTCTTTTGGTCCTCCTCCTGTCTTTTTTATTTGGGGTATACAGTGTATCTGAACCTCCATCATGGTGTTTTTAAGTAGTCTCCATGCTGCTTGCAGGCATTCTACCTTGTGATTCCTTTTTTTTTTTTTCCATTTAACTAGCATGCTCTCTCATGTGCAGTTCCCCTTTTAAAAGATAAATGTTACTGTGGTGTTGGGCGGGGGTTCCCCCCACCTCTATAAGGATACAAAATTTAATTATGTTATGATCACTACTGCTGAGCAGGTCAGCTATAGTTACCCTGTGGACCAGATCCTGTGCTCCACTTAGGACTAAACCAAAATTGCCTCTCCCGTTGTGAGTTCCTGGACTCATAGGACTGCTCGAAGAAGTAGTCATTTATGGTGTCTAGAAATTTTATCTCTGCATCATGCCCTAGGGAGATATTTACCTAGTCATCATTAGGATGGTTGAAATCACCCATTATTGCTACATTTCTGGTTTTGTAGCCTCTCTAACCACTTCCCTTAGCATTTCACAATCACTGTCACCCTCCCATTCAGGTGGTTGGTAGTATATTCCTATTGTTACATCCTTATTATCCAAGCATGGAATTTCTATCCCTAGGGATTCTATGGTCCAGTTTGATTCATTTAAGATTTTCACTTTATCTGACATTATTTTTTTTTTATGCAGTGTAGTTGTAGCTGTGTTGGCCCAGGATGTTAGAGAGACAAGGTGGGTGAGGTAATATCTTTTATTGGACCAACTTCTGTTGGTAAGAGAGAAGCTTGTCTCTCACACCAACCAAAGTTGGTCCAATAAAAGATTTACCTCACCCACCTTGTCTGTCTATGCTTCTTTAACATTGTAGTGAGGCGGTGTGGCTCCCCGCCGCCCCAGAGGGGGAAGAGCCCATCTGGAGGCCGGAGTGGGCGGAGCTAGGGAGCTCTGAGCCCGCCCCTCAGAGGGTCAGGCGGCGACCCGGAAGTATAAAAGCTCACCCTCACAGCTCAGTCAGGCCCCAGCTGCCGGATAGACCAGACTTCTCCAGCCTAGCTCGTGACTGGGAAGACCCCGCAGCCCAAGGCGTCCGCCAGGACTGGCCGGGCCTGCTCTGCGCCCGCTATCCGGAGGAGCCGCCGGGCCTGCCCTGCGCCCGCTATCCGGAGGAGCCGCCGGACCTGCCCTGCGCCCGCTATCCGTAGGAGCTGCCGGACCTGCCAATCAATCCCTGCCCTGACGAACCCATGGTCCTGGATCCCGCAGAGGCCGACCCCAGGACCCAGGTAGGCCCCAAGAGGGAGTGTGGAAGTAGCCCAGGGGCAGCCAACCCCAGTCTGGCTGCAGCACTGCCAGAGCCTATGTCGGTGTGTTGCGGCCAGGATCCCCACTGACAGCAGCGGGTCTTCTGCCGCTGCTAGGGCCCCGGGCTGAGACGCAGTAGAGTGGGAGGGCCTGCATCCCCCCTGCCACCCAACCCGTGGGTGGCAGTCTCCCCCTCTCCCAGGCCTTTTGAGGCTTGGGGCCTACTATTGTTGCTCAGCCCTGACTGAGGGTCTGAGCTCCTGACTCAGCATTTGTTGTCCCGCCCTGACCTAGGGCCTGGGCTTAGTACCTTGTACTATTGTTGCTCAACCCTGACTGAGGGCCTGAGCTCTTGACTCAGCGTTTGTAGCCCCGCCCTGAGCTAGGGCCCAGGCTTAATACTTTGTACTCATTTGTTGCTCAGTCCTGACTGAGGGCCTGAGCTCCTGACGTAGCATTATTGCCCGCCCTGAGCAGGGCCGGGCTTACCGTGTTCTTCCGGTTACAGCAAGAGCTGCCAAGGGAGACCTCACGGCCAGATGAATTTCCCAAGCTCATCGGTGTGTAGTGAGCCAGTGTGGCTCCCCGCCGCCCCGGAGAGGGTCGAGCCCCGGCAAACTCCTGTACAAACATATAGTGCCATTTCCCCAGCAGAGCAACCTACTCTGTCATTCCTATATACTTTGTATCCTGGTATTACCATGACCCATTGATTATGCTCATTCCATCAAGTTTCCACAATGCCTGTTACATCAATATCCTCATTTAATGCCAGGCATTCTAATTCACTAATCTTAGTATTTAGACATCTAGCATTTGTATATAAGCACTTGTATATGTTGTCAGTATGTAGTTGCTTGCATTCAAGTGCCATTTAAAAATTTGACTGCTCCTCACTAGCTCCTACCTGTGCCTTACCAATTTCTTTCCTGTGCTCTGTAATAGGATATAGGGTTCCCCCTTTAAAAATTCCATCTAAGCGATATGTCCGCCCAAACTCTGTGTACCTCCACATCTGTCAACTTTCCCCCAGCCATTAATTTAAAAATCCTCTACAACCTTTTAGATTTTATACCAGCAGTCTGATTCTATTTTGGTTATGGTGGAACCCATTCTCCAAAAGTTTCCCCAGTTCCTAATATACCTAAATCCCTCCTCCCTACACATTGTCTCATCCAGGCATTGAGACCTTGCAGTTCTGTCTGTCTTGCTGGCCCTGCACATGGAGATGGAAGCACTTTAGAGAATGCTACTATGGACTCCTGGACTTTAATATCTTACCTAGCAGCATAAATTTGGCCCCAAAGATCTCTCTCCTAGTTTCCCCTATGTCACTACACGTACCATGGCCATTGATTCCTCCCCAATACTACATATAAGGCCATCTAGATGTCTCATTAAATATACTACCTTTGCCCCAGCAGGCAATTCACCAAGAGGTTCTTCCGGGCCTCACAAACCCAACTATCTATATTTTTAATAATCAAATCCCCCACTACTACTGCCTGTCTTTTCCTAGTGATTGGGGTCCCTGTCCCTGGAGGGATATCCTGAGTGTGAGAGGATATCATGACATCATCTTGAAGGTGAGTCCCAACTAAAGGATCATTTCCCTCCACTCCAACTTGAAGATCTCTTGCCCCGAGACTTTCATCCTCCTCAACAGCACAGGAGCTGTCAGACGGGAGGTAGGACTGTTCTACTATGTCATAGAATCATAGAATATCAGGGTTGGAAGGGACCTCAGGAGGTCATCTAGTCCAACCCCCTGCTCAAAGCAGGACCAATCCCCAATTAAATCATCCCAGCCAGAGCTTTGTCAAGCCTGACCTTAAAAACCTCTAAGGAAGGAGATTCCACCACCTCCCTAGGAAACCCATTTCAGTGCTTCACCACCCTCCTAGTGAAAAAGTTTTTTCTAATATCCAACCTAAACCTCCCCCACTGCAACTTGAGACCATTACTGCTTGTTCTGTCATCTGCTATCACTGAGAACAGTCTAGATCCATCCTCTTTGGAACCCCCTTTCAGGTAGTTGAAAGCAGCTATCAAATCCCCTCTCATTCTTCTCTTCTGCAGACTAAACAATCCCAGTTCCCTCAGCCTCTCCTCATAAGTCATGTGCTCCAGCCCCCTAATCATTTTTGTTGCCCTCCGCTGGACTCTTTCCAATTTTTCAACATCCTTCTTGTAGTGTGGGGTCCCAAACTGGACAAAGTACTCCAGATGAGGCCTCACCAATGTCGAATAGAGCGGAATGATCACGTCCCTCAATCTGCTGACAATGCCCCTACTTATACATCCCAAAATGCCGTTAGCCTTCTTGGCAACAAGGGCACACTGTCGACTCATCCAGCTTCTCATCCACTTGTAACCCCTAGGTCCTTTTCTGCAGAACTGCTGCCTAGCCATTCGGTCCCTAGTCTGTAGCAGTGCATGGGATTCTTCCGTCCTAAGTGCAGGACTCTGCACTTGTCCTTGTTGAACCTCATCAGATTTCTTTTGGCCCAATCCTCTAATGTCCCTAAAAGTCTCCTGTATATACCTCTCTGTTTCCCTTAGCAGCTCCAGTTCAGCCACTCAGCCCACAAGAGCCCATACTCTGTCTCTGAAGCCTGGTCTACATTATAGAGTTAGGTCAATGTAAGGCAGCTTACATCAACCTAACTCTGTAAGTGTCTACACCACAATGTTGCTCTCGCTGATGTAAGTTACCCACAACACTGACCTAATAGCTCCACCTCCATGAGAGGCATAGTGCTTAAGTCGATATAGTTAGGTCAACACAGTGTCAGTGTAGACAATGCATTGAATGTTCTGGCTCTCAGCCCCTGGTGGCTGAAAACCAGAGCCTCTCTGCTGGGGCTGACAGCCCGGGGCTTTGGGCTGTCACCCCTGGCGGCAGGGCTCTGGGCTGTCAGTGCCCCACATTGTCCCACTTAAGTCGGTGCAAGTGCTCCTGGTGAGGACACTCATCACTGACCGAAGAAGCATAGTGTGGATACTAAGAGCTGATTTAATTACTGTAGTGGCCATAGGTCAACCTAACTTAAGTTGACTTAATTTTGTAGTATAGACATGCCCTGAGGGCCATTGCATTGTTTGCACTGCATGCACACATATGCCACTTGCCCACGAGACAGATAATCATACATGTTGCACTCAATGCAATAAACCAAGTAGCCCCCACCCTGGTGCTGGTCTTCTGCCTTCATTCTTTTTTACTTCTAGCTTTTTCATGTAGCCTAAGTTTAGAGTATGTTTGTTAGGTACATTGGGTTTTCATTGTGCGTCTCCGTTCTTTTCTTTTGTGATGAAACAATCTAGGAAATATTTCCTGTTGCCTTGTATTTGGGTTAAGCTTAATAAGGAAATGTTGGAAGGTTTGCTAACTATCCAATGACTTCTGTTTTTATTTTTTGTTTTTAAAAAATAAAGAGGATTGCAGTCTTGTGGAGAGACGATGAGCCAGAAACTCCCCCATGAGTCTCACATGTGCTCAGAAAACCTATAATACAGACACTGCTCCCATCCCTTGTAAACTTCCTCCTGTGTGCAGGAAAAGGGGCAGAGGTTCTTTGGAGCTAGACACAGATCCATGCTAGTCACTGTTGTGAGATGATTCATACAGAGTCGGGTGACCAGACAGCAACTATGAAAAAACGGGACAGAGGGTGAGGGGTAATAGGCGCCTATATAAGAAAAAGTCCCCAAAAACGGACTGTCCCTTTAAAAACGGGACATCGGGTCACCCTAATACAGCGTGATTTGGCTATACAGCGTGATTTGGCTCAACACCAGCTTTATTTAGAAATAAACAAATATTTTCACAACCCTTAAAAACTTATATCCCTCAGATTACTCTGTGCTTTCTGTGAGGGGTAGGTACTCCAAACGAACTATTGGCACTGGTATTTGTTTATTCCATTAAAAATGTTGACTTTTTGGTGAAAAACCAAAAATTTTGGCTGAAATCTTCTATTCAGAAATGTTGGTCCCAGTGGCTTATGCTCCTATTCTTTTCTGGGAGCTGGTTATCCCAGTCAATTTATATATCCCCTGATCTCCCATCTTGCTGAGCTGCATCAGAGGAATACTATAGCCACAGTGAATTAGGAAAGTTGTAGTTGAGATGGGAAGTGCTGCCCACAGAAGAGAATGGAGTGTGATGTGTAAAGAACCAGAGACTAGAACCCAAGTCTGTAGAAGCTGATAGTCCATCAGTGCCACCAGAAGGCCAAGTAGAGATATAGACAGGGAACACTATGGAAAGGAGGTGCCACAGGAAGTGCCACCCAAGAGACCCAGAGTGATGGTACGCTGCAACTTTCTGAGTGGCCAAGCACCCTATTTAACCTTTAGGGGTTGCCACCAGGAAGTTGTCTGGGTAACTACATAGACTGGTACTGCCTCTGATCTCCAGCCTGTCTCTGACCCTGTCTCTTACCTCCTAGTTTCAGACTAATACACTCTCTGACCTCGGCCTGACTTTGACCCTGACTCTTGCTTATAGAACCTGGCTTTTGTGATTCATCCAACTCCTGCCTGCCACTACTGGCCCTGGTGAGCAGACCTCAGCCCAGCTGTGACCATTAGGCTGCACTGCCTGTGCACCAGTCCCTTACATGAGGGACCAGAACTACAGCTCCCAGGATGCGCTATGGTAACATTTCCAGATCCAAATGTTTGGCTTTCAGCTGAAGGCTTTTCGGCTTTCAGGTGTCTGGGGTTTTGTTTTTGTTTTTTTGACAAAAAAATCTAAAATATGCCAGGGAAAGCAGACAGCCTGAAAAATTCCATTTTGACAGAAATTTGGTTCTGGACAGAAAACAGTTTAGATGGGAAACAATCTCCAAGCAATTATAGAATCAGGTTATGTATCATGGTGTAGATTTCTCCCATGTGCAACCATTTGGTTTATAATCCAACTCTCATTTATGGGCAACACCAACCAACAAAGATATATTCTTAGGGCAAGAAAACATGAAAATCACTCTCAAGGGCTCATCCAACAGAGGATTTGACTTAAAACAAATGTTGTCACTGGATGATTTATCAAGCAGCCCTTCATTTAATTAGAGAGACTGAGATACAATCACATAGGGCACACAGCTGGCACCCTGCCATTGATCTGTTTTTGGCATTTTGCCAGTCATATTAAGACAACAAAATAGTGTGTATGTGCCATCAGTATATATGTTTTGGCATAATTAGCAGCAATGACATAATCAAGCTTGTAATAATATTTGCATCATTATATGAAAGCATTCAAATGTGTTGAAATAATATCTTTTCTTCTTTGTGTTGTGTAAAATGGAGAGGTCACATCCAGTTCTTATGCACAAAATTTACTTTCAGGCAGAGGAGACAGACTCATAGACTTTAAGGCTAGAAGGGACCATCATGATCATCTAGTCTGACCTCCTGCACATTGCAGGCCACAGAACCTCACCCACCCACTCCTGTAATAGACCCGTATTGTCCGTCTGAGTTACTGAAGTCCTCAAATCATGATTTAAAGACTTCAAGTTACAGAGAATCCACCATTTATGGTAGTTTAAAGCGGCAAGTGACCCGTGCCTCATGCTGCACCGGAGGGCGAAAAACCCCCAGAGTCTCTGCCAATCTAACCTAGGGGAAAATTCCTTCCAGACCCCAAATATGGACCCTCAGCATTTTCAGCAAGACCCAACAAACAGGCACCTGGGAAAGAATTCTCTTTAGTAACTCAGAGCCCTCCCTATCTAGTGTCCCATCACTGGCTGCTGGGGATGCTTTGGTTTTGATACTGGATAAGTTGAAGTCTTGGTATTGGTTTTGATACATGGTAGTGGAAGTCTTCTAATATTGGTCCAACCCATGAATTTAACTAGTTTTACAGTTTAACAGGTTCTAAATTCCTATTACTAAAGACAAAACCACATGGCTGAAATATTCGTAGCATCATAAATCATTAGATTATATGAGTATGTGGTATTATGTGCTTTGCCTATGCCATTTAGAACAAAGGGCCAGGTTCTTAAAGGTATTTAGGTAATCAGAGAAGCAGATAGGAACCAAGTGGGATTTTCAGGCACTGTAGACTACATGAATGATGGGTGAAATTCACCCTTGTGCACAGATCTCAAAACAAGACTTGGTGCACATGTCTTGTGCTGGTTCTATTCTGACTGAATTTCACCGACAAAGAACAGCTATTCTCCAAATATTAGCATGAAGAAAATCCCATTCACATTCCTGTTTGTAATAGTGACTGATAAGGGGGACAGATAAGGTCAAACCAGATAGTTGGTCAGAACCCAAATGAATATTGGTGAGTATCTTTTTCTGCAGTATTGAACGAGTGTTATCAATCAGGTAACTGTGTGTGTAAATGAAGAAAGAAGGCGGGCAAAGGGTTACAATTATTAATAAGATTGCATTGTTACTCATTTTAGGTATGTGTGCTCACAATTATCCAACAAGTGTGTGCGATCATTTTGGCAGTGTCATATGTAGGTGCATAATGGGGTGTGCAAAAGTATCTGAAAATCAAGTTTATTGTGGACACTGCAGCATTTCACAGAAACCAGAGAACATTATAGCAGCAGTCTGTACAACCTGCAAAGCCTTTCCTGAATCCACCCTCCTGCGTCTGATGAAGTGGGCATTCACCCACGAAAGCTTATGCTCCAATACTTCTGTTAGTCTTAAAGGTGCCACAGGACCCTCTGTTGCTTCCTCCTGAATATGTCATCTATGGTACACTAGTGACATCAGCTGGTCAGATCAGGAATTAACATGTCTATTCTTGGGAAGAATTGGTTACTCCGACCCTTCATTGACTGGAACCTTCTGCAATAGAATATCAGCTACAATCTTCCAGTCTCCTCCTGCACCCTATCTAGCCCCAGCATAGCTGCCACAATGTCACCATTTTTTTCTGTTCATTTTTCTCTAGCCTATTCTGTTGTGGTTTATTTTGCTCCCTTTCCCCTAACTGTTTACCCCCCCCCCCTCCCTTAGCATCCTATTCCCAGTTAACAGAGAGATCCATGCCAGGGGTTAGAAGAGATCCTTTGGTAGCTTTCTGAGACCTGTGTGATTCCAGCTTATGCTGCTCTTCCAGCTAAGTGCAAGTTGGGTTGGCAAGAGAAAAAGAAAGCAGCTAGACTGGTGCTTTAATGGGAGCAACCAAGATATTAGCTCCACCTGGGGGGAGAGCAATTCTATAGTGGGTGCTCAGTGTATGGCAGAAGTAGTCATGGTACATCAGTTGGCAGCGCCAAGGGGGTTTCTGTAATCCAACCCGTCACGGGGTAAAATGAGTGAGAATCAAGAAGAAAGCAGATATGTCTGTGAATTGTGTGTGTGTGTAAGACAGCTGATGGGAAGGAGGTTCATTCATGGAATGATGGTGGTGCTTGAAGAGATGCTTGCAAAACACATACAATGGATAAGAATGGAGCTGATCTTGAACTCCTTACTAGGGCAAATTCCAGTTGAAATTTGTGGGGATTTTACCTCAGTAAAGAGATCCCCATATTAACATTGCCAATCATCATAAATTACAGAAGCTGTAAGAAAAATGAATAGCAGACACCATTCTGCACCTGAACATTGTTCCTGCATATAATGTTCTTTCACAAAGTGTGATAATTTGGCATTAATAGTATCAATGCCCATGTTCCTAAACCTTTCTCCTTTTACTAGAATCAGGTTCACAGTGTAAATAGATCATATCATGTGTTCGCAGAGCATCTTAGCAAATACAGTGGGAACACAATTTAACCATTCCTTAGCCACTTCTCCTTCAAGGACTGGTTAAAATTCACCTGTACAGGCTTGCTACTCTTATACTATACTGTTAACCTCCTGTTGTCTGCTAGTGTTAGAAAATGTTAAATAACTCCATCCAGAGGTGACTTGTCAGTAATTTTGCTAACCCTCTCGGATTGGTTGGGAGTCTCCCCAAATTGGAATTGATCTCCCGATGGCTACTGAAACCAATCCGGGAGATTTTAATAGGCCACTAAAAGTCCGGTCAGTGGTGCAGCGGGACTCAGGCAGGCTCCCTACCTGCCCTTGCTCCACGCAGCTCCCAGAAGCAACCAGCGTGTCCCTCTGGCTCCTAGGCACAGGGGAGCCAGGGGTCTCTTCGCGCTGCCCCTACTCTGTGTGCCAACTCCACAGCTCCCATTGCCGGTAACCATGGTAACATTACCGGTAACTTCAGGCAGGGGTAGCGTGCAGAGCTGCCTGGCCACCCCTGAACCTAGGAGCCAGACATGCCAGTTGCTTCCGGGAGCCACCTGAGGTAAGCGCCGCCTGTCCGGAACCCGCACCCCAAACCCTCTCCTGTGCCCCAACCCCTTACCCCAGTCCTGAGCCCCTTCCCATACCAAAACTCCCTCCCAGAGCCCGCACCCCAAACCCCCTCCTGCACCCAAGCCCCTCCCCCAGGCTCAGCCCAGAGCCCCCTCCCATACTCCTGTAACCCCCAAGAAGATTACCTAGATTCCTGGGGCTCTGTCTGCTGGCAGCTCAGGGAGAGGCACACTCCCTGGTGGGGAAGGGGAGCCAAGGCAGACTCAGAGTCTGCCTGGCAACCAATAGGGAGTGAGATGCCCTTCCCAGGGAGTTCAGGAAAGGGGAGAAGCCATTTTTAAGTCAGTCTGGAGCCAGCAAGGGCAAGGGCAGGACTGGCTGTGTGGGGAGCTGGTGAGTCCCAGGCCTGCAAGCAGGGTTCCCCCGAGAACTGACCTCTAGGGACCTGAAAGCAAGATCCCTCAGCTGGGCTTTTCCGTCTCCACTGATGATTCCCAGTTTGTAGAGTTTTCCTGGGAAACTTCCCCAGCCAGGCTGAGTTACCCTCCAGCTCCCTAGGTGAGACCAGTCACCACATGGTCAAC
This sequence comes from Emys orbicularis, assembly GCF_028017835.1. Lineage (NCBI taxonomy): Eukaryota > Metazoa > Chordata > Testudines > Emydidae > Emys > Emys orbicularis. Next base: position 24,200,065 of record NC_088683.1, on the reverse strand, counting down.
TCTGCTCTGTCTGCTATTTCAGGGCTGCTGCCTGCTGTGTGTGTGTCTGGACGCTGGACTGGGAGACTACAGTTTGGATTTTAATACAGTTGTGTAATCTGCACCTTGAGCCCTGCACCCCTTTGTGGTGAGGGGAAATCCTGGGATCGAAGCAACCTGATTCCTGCCTGAAGAGGATCCCTGCCAGCCCCTCTGCAGTGACTGAGGAGTCCAGAGTCATCTCTGAACCTGAGGATCATTCATGGAGTTTGTGAGTGCACCATCTTTTAGTTAGTCAGTCAGGGAATTTGTTTTGGGGACCCCCTACTCCCTGAACTGTGTCCTCAAGTCAGGGAGTAAGGGTTTGGGGATTTTATAACCTGCTGCATATTAAACCCGTGGGGGGATTTACCACCTTCTCCCACTTGTGAGTCCTTTGGGCTGTACTGAACCCAGTCAGCCACACTGCTAAACCACTGCAGAGAAGAATTTTGTGGTCATAGGTCATCAAGGGCCCCAACAAAGTACATGTACCAACGGGACACTAATCTTACATTTGCCACATCAAGTCACGTGACTGGGGAAAGTCACAGGTATTATCAGCGTGGGCACCGGTGACCCTAAAAATAGTGTTCGACTCTGTTATTTTATATTTGTCTCCTGTTTAATATAATTATCATGTTGAATATATTATATGTGTTTGTGTTATTTCTTGGAAGTCTCCAACTATCTGGCAAGTAAGGGGGATTATCCTGTGGTTAGAATTTTCCTCCCAAGCTGCCCTGGTGACCCTGCCAGGAAGGAGCGAGGGGGATGGAGGCATCGCCAAATAAATTCATAGGAAAAAATAAAGAAGATACACCCTGCTGAGTGGGTGGCGGGATCCAGAAGAACCCAGACCTGTCCATCAAAACCTGTAACCAGATTGGCATTAAACAAGGTAACTGGGTGGAGAGGGGGCGCTACACTCCAAACCCCTCAGCTCCACCACCCAGCCCAGAGCCCACACCCCCTCCTGCACCCTCTGCCCCAGCCTGGTGAAAGTGAGTGAGGGTGAGGGAGAGTGAGCAACAGAGGGAGAGGGGACAGAATGAGCAGGGGTCGGGGCATCAGAGAAGGGATGGAGCAGGAGCATGGCCTCAGGGAAGGGGTGGGGCAAGGGTGTTTGGGTTTGTGCGATTAGACAGTTGGCAACCCTACTTGTCGGGGGGGAGCATGGAGGGTCAAGTGCCCCCCCCCAGCAGCTGGCCCAGGTGGGGGCTGGAAAGGGTGGGGCCAGAGCCGGAATGGAAGGGGTGGGGCCAGAGCCTCTTCCAGCCACGCTGGGACACTATCTGGACGCTGCCTGGTGCAGCGCAGCCGCTGCTTGGGAGAGCACCTGGCTGCACAAGTGGCAGGCTACCACCCGCCCAGGCTCCGCTTACGGGGACGTTGGCCGAGTGAGCCGGAGTGCCTCCACTCCTCTGGCATGCTTGGAGTCAGCCCCTCTGCCATAAGCTGAGCTTGGGCAGGGAGCGGGCTGCCGCTGCCCCACTCCCCAGCCAGCCTCTCTCCGAGGCAGCTGCTGCTGCACATAGAGCATGCCGGGGGGAGAGGAGGGCTCTGGCTCACTCGGCCCCTGTCCAAGCCCGGGCAGGAGGCAGCCCGCCGCCACTGCTGCAGCCAGGTGCGCTCCCAGGCAGCTCCTGCACGGCACTGGGCAGCATCTGGGAGCAGCTCCATCCCACTCCTGCCCGGGTCTGGCTGCCAAGAAGAACAGCCGAATGCGTTGGGGGAGCCAGTGTAGTGGGAAGACAGAGCCCCTCTCCCCCCATGGGTAACGTGTGATGGGAAGAGGGCAGGGAGAGCGTGGGGGCACTGAGATACAGATTGAGCTCTGTCTTTTTCAGAGCAGGGACTATCTACCTATGTGTCCCCACAGCATCGTATACATCGTAATCTGAGTTACCGCAGATTAACTCGAAAGTTCAGTTTTTCTATTTGACTGAGTGATGGAGAGATATGTCATAATAAAACAGAGCTGATGGGAACACAGACAAGATTTGCTTTGAAAATTATAAAGCAGAAGCCAATACAAGCCTGATTTTGGTTTGACCCATTTTTCTTTTAACCTATTCCAGATCCCTCTCCAGTAGACTTTGCTCTGTCTGCATCCTAACTTTCAGTCTCTGTAGGTCTCACATCTCTATTTTTGCCTGCCTTCTAATTACTATTATTGATTTTCAATCCCTCACCTGTCCGCCTTCATCTGATTAAAAAAAGCAGATCATCACATTCAGATCCAATTAATTTATTTACAGATACACTGGTCTAACTTAATACAAAGTCCTGGATCCTTTACATTCCTTCTGCCCAACAGGGTGAATTCCATTCAATACCACAGAGTTCCTGTAGAAAATAAATCACTCCCTTCCTACAGGACTTGTGGCATTTAAGGCCCCAAACTATGGGTCATTAGAACTTAAAGTCTGCCTGTTCATGTGGAAACACCTTGGGACAGTGGGTTAAATAGAGCTTATAAGAGAACCAGTTTTCTCTTACCCTGTAATAAAAGTCACTTAACTTTTCCCAATGTACTTACATTAGAATTCCAGGCAATAGTGTTAGCCTGGTAGCTGAATTTGGCTGACTCTCACCTGGGCCCAGCTTTCTAAGTGAAAGAACCAAAGGAGTATTGAATATGTGAATATTGGATCCTTCATTAGACATATTTGTCCACTGATTCATGGTATCCCTCAACACCTTGTGAGGCGCCACAGGTACCCACAAAACACTGGACAGTCTGACACATCCTGCATCAATTGAAGAAGGACCATATTCAAAATGCCAACCACTTTGTGGGGCAGGTGGTCCTTTCCATGGCTTTTTTAGGTGATTCCCAGAGATATTGAATTTGGCCGCTCTAATTTCCAGGAATAACCTTAAGAATTGTACTTGTAAATGCAAATACAACAAGGCTATTATATTGGTAGGGTACAACAAGGTAAATTACATTGGGCCAGCTTGTGATATCTTTAGTCATGCGAAGGAGTGCCTTACAACACAAATAGTCCCACTAAAGTCAATGGGATTACTTGTGGAGTAAAGTACTAATCATTGCGAGCAAGACTATCACAACCCAGCATAATGAAATTAGAATCAGCATAAAGCATCAGTACAAAAATAAATGATGGCGAATAAAACAATATCTTTAAACAGACTCACAGGGGTCTAGTCTGAGAGCCAAAGGACACTTTTTTCAGCCCCTGGCCTCTTCTCACCGGATTTAGCTCAATGCCATCTTCTTACAATTTGGGTCTTTGAAAGAGAGACTCCTGAATTAAGTCGGACACCAAGGTTGGGCACTAGCTTCAGTTGAAAGTTGAGGACACGTTTCTGATAGTTCATCAAAAACCGTTGCCGTACAAATCAGCATCACCTCTCTCTTTCTGTGACCTAGCCCATATCAACTGTCCATGTCAGCCCTCTGGGAGCTCTCTGAGAGATATCAGTGAAATCAACCTGATTCCACTCTCTATAGCCTGGTCTTGCAGATATGATACTGTAACCTACTGGTGAATGTGCAGTGAGTGAGGCTATGAGCCTGTTACACCCAGAGAGACAACCTTGGCTCTGTAGCTCAAGCTGTAGGACCTCATGCTTTTAGCTTTGAAAGTTGCCAGTGCAATTCCCAGTGTGTTGGCCAAGATGGCAGGCATCACAATAGTAGCACTACATGATCAACAGTGTTTTAGGTCATCTATAGCATGGATGTCTGGCTCTGTCCATAAAGAAGGAGAAACTGTCCATCAGTGCACTGATGTCATATCCAGGATCAATGTACACAAGGTGACCAAACTGAATGAGCAGGCTTGGTTATAAGAGAATTATTATAGACCAGTCAGCTTAACTTCTGTACCTAGAAAGATAATGGAGCAAATAATCAAACAATATGTAAGCACCTAGAAGATAATAAGATGATAAGTAACAGTCATCATGGATTTGTCAAGAAAAAATCATGTCAAATCAACCTAATACCCTCCTTTGATAAGGCAACAAGCCTTGTGGTGGATAGGGTGGGATGTGGGGGGGAGCACTAGGTGTGATGTATCTTGAATTTAGTAAGGTTTTTTAGATGACTTTCTCTTAAGCACACTAGGGAAATATAGCCTAAGATGTGCACACAACTGGTTGGAAAACTGTACTCAGAGAGTAATTATCAATAAGGCTAAGATTTTGTCACGGATATTTTTAGTAAAAGTCACAGACAGGTCATGGGCAATAAAGAAAAATTCATAGAAGTCCGTGACCTGTCCGTGACTTTTACTAAAAATATCCTGACAAAATGGGGAGCTACTGGGTCCCCACACCACCCGTGGTGGCTTTGCAGCTGTGGGGGCCCCGGCTCAGAGGTCAGGGGCCCCCACTGCCCGTGGGGGCTCAGAACTCTGGGGGCCTCCTCCATCAGCAGCAGCTGGGAGCTCTGAGGGAACCCCGCCACCCACAGCAGCTTGGACCTCCAAGCTATGGGGTACCTCCGCCACCCGCAGTGGCTCAGAGCTGCTGGGGGCCCTGCCGCCAGCATTGGCCAGGAGCTGCAGAATCCCCACCACCACCCGCGATGTCTTGGAGCTCTGGGGTCCATGACTTCCACGACCTCTGTGACAAAATCATAGCCTTAGTTATCAATAGGTCACAGTCAAGCTGGAAAGGCATATCTAGTGGGGTCCTGCAGGGATCTGTACTGGGTCTGGTTCTATTCAGTATCTTCATAAATGATTTTGATAATGGCACAAAAAGTACTCTTATAAACAGACAACTTAATTTGAGGTTTAGCAGATTTTTCAGAAATTGTGAAATATGGCCTCATTCGTTAAATTGACCTTCAAAATATTAATATGCATTATTCATAAAATATGATGCAAAACTTCTGTGATTACCACAATGCAAAAACAGCTGACCATAATCATGTGATGAAGGCAGAGTGGAGAGCAGTGGCGACTGGCTGGGCAAATAGCTCTGAAGGCAGTACCTCCGCCAAGAGCAGCGCAGAAGTAATGGCGGCATGGCATGAGGAGCGGGTTGTCACAGCCTGAAATATTTCCAAAGGGGGTCCCAGCAAAAAAAGTTTGAGAACCCCTGATTTATCAGACTCTCTTATCCAGGGTGACTTAGAAACTTACTGGTAGTATAGTACAATACTTGTATATTGTACGTACACATCTATGAATTTTGCTATTTGCTATTTATGTGACCAACCCGCGAAAAGGGTGATTTCTCTGCAATGTAAGTAGATTTCTACTTATAAAGTTTGTGGATGACACCAAGTGAGGATGGATTTAAGCACTTTGGAGGACAGGATTTGGATTAAAAATGATCTTAACAAACTGGAGAAATGGTCTGAAATAAACAGGATGAAGTTCAATAAGAACAAATGCAAAGTTCTATAGGAAAGAATAGTTAATTGCACAAATAAAAAATGGGAAATGACTGCCTAGGAAAAGGATCTGGGGGCTCTCCTGGATCACAAACTAAATATGAATCAATAACATAACTGTTGCAAGAATAACATGCCACACTGTCAATGCAAGTCAATAATATGCAACACTGTTGTTTTAGTTGGTGTTGGTCCTGCTTTGAGCAGGGGACTGGACTAGATGACCTCCTAAGGTCTCTTCCAATCTTAACCTTCTATGATTCTATGAAAAGCGAACATAATTCCGGGATCTATTTGCTAAAGTGTTGTACACAAGACAGGAGAAGTAATTCTTCCTGTCTACCCAGCACTGATTAGGCCTCAGCTGGAGGATTGTGTCCAGTTCTGGACACCACACTTCAGGAGATATGTGGACAAATTGGAAAAAGTCCAGAGCAGGGCAACAAACATGATTAAAGGTCTAGAAAACATGAACTAAGAGGAAAGAGTGAAAAAAATGTGTTTGTTTAGTCTGGAGAAGAGAAGATAGAGGGGAAACTTGATAACAGTCTTCAAGTATGTAAAAGGTTATAAAAGGAGGGTGATAAATTGTTCTACTTATCCACTGAGTAATGGGCTTTAATTAAGAAGTAATGGGCTTTAATTATAGCAATCTAATTTAGATTAGATATTAGGAAAAACTTTCTAACTGTAAGGGTAGTTAAGCACTGGCACAAATTACCTAGAGAGGCTGTGGAATCTTTGTCATTAGAGTTATTTAAGGACAGGTTAGACAAACACCTATGAGAGATGATCTGGATAACACTTAGACCTGCCTCAGTGCAGAGGACTGGCCTAGATGACATACTGAGGTCCCTTCCAGTCCTACATTTCTATGATTTTTTGATAAATGAAACCGAACATTATATACACACCAAAAAGAAATCCCTTAAGGCTTTTCCTTCCTTTATGTTTTGGCAGCTTTGTCATTGGGTGGAATCTATGGATGGTTCTGGCCAGTCCAGCAATGAAGGAAGAATCTTTGAGTTTTTGGAACATTGTTGAGAGTGAATTATATCATATACAAGTGGAAATATAGAGCAGATATTTAAGAATAATTCTGTAGCGGTATATGTTCATCATTATTATCAGTGTGGTGGTACTCAGAGATGCTCATTCCTCCTACACATTATGGAGTTACGGCACTACCAAATCAGCATTTCTATTGGTGTGGTCTTTTGCCTTTCAGAAGCATAATGGTGAGGAACGGATGAATAACAAGACATACGGCTAAGTGTCTGCCTTAGCTGGAGGTTAACAGGATTCCCCTCTGCCGTCAGAGGGTTCAGTATCTGAATCCCTGCAAGGACATGTATCATTAGCAACTAGGAATGGGCAAACCTGTATTTCTCAATTTTATACTATGCTAAGGTTTTCATGTTCTTTTGTGAAGAAGAATAACTCCAGTGGAAATATAGAGTGAAAAAAGTAGCTCAGTGCAAACAAGCTAGAGGGAAAATTTGAAAAAAAGAGAAGTAGGGAGGGAGAAAGAGACTGCATTTGTTCACTAGACGTGTTTTATCACCTTGTATGGGTATGTCTACACTGCTGTCATAACATGTAATTGCAGCTTGCCTGGACATACCTGAGCTAGGTTCGATTTAGCTAACTCGAGTACTAGAGCAGTGAAGCCATGCGAAAACAAATGTCAGCCGCCTGAGTAACTACCCAAGGTAATTATTACCCAAAGTTCCAGGTGTGCTATCACAGTTCCATTGCCCTGGGGCCCACATTAGCTAGATTAAAGCTAGCTTGGGTGGTCTACAAAAGCCACAGTCACACCCAGTGATTGTAATATAAACATATACCCTCTGTGGTACTCATTTGTGCCTGTCTAGCTTTTAGAGAGAATGAGGGTGATTCGATCCTCCATACTGAGCAAAAGTTTCTAATGTTTCTAGGAAAACTTGTTTTATGTTTAAAACAAATCATTCTTGGCAGAAGTGGGGAAAAAGGGGTCAAATTACTAGTAAAATTGTATGTGAGCTTGCACTAGTTCTATGACCCCCAGAATTCCAGAGGTTTGTAAAAGTTTTGAATTCCAGAGACTGTCCATGCCTATTACTACCAATTACAATACATTAAAAAGAAGAGTTAAGACAGATCCTATAGGGATTTTAAAGAAACCCTATGCCATGTCATACAGACACATCAAACACAGGACTGCTGTTATAGTTAATGTGGCAGGAAGCCAACAGACTCAATAATGAATCCAAACCAACGCTGATTTAATCACCTGGAAATACATAAAATATAGCAATATTTTTTTTTCCCCCATTGCCTGGCACATCGGACATAGCTACAGAGGGAGTTGCACTGGGGAACAATTCCAAATGTAACATCTCTCATTTGGCTGAGAAGTAAAAGTAAGGTTCTGATTACATGTAATCACAAACGATCGCATGTCCCTTTTTGCAAGAGTAGGTCTTGTTAACCCAGGTGTCCTGGCCACATTCCAGTTTGAATAAATACTGGAGATGATATTGCCTGGGAATTTCACTTTTAATTTTTTTTTTAAACAGTGGATTTCTAGCATTCATTGTTACCGAGGAAAGCTTGAAAATATCAATCCTAAAGGCTAAGGAACCAGAAAGCTTTATATATCTATATCTATGTATATACCCTCACCTTTATTATTTTTTTAAAAAGTATAATAAAGCTGGGGTTTCTTTTATATCTAATAATTTGTTAATGTCCATGGTGGCCTACCTGCTATTTATCTTTCACATGATTTAAATACATTCTAATCTTTCTATGTGTATATCTGTTTTATTACAAAGATATTCTCTCTTGCACTCCATTGTCATATCCCACCTGTCCCTGCTTGGAGCTGTCATGCTGACAGTGACTTATCCATGACTCATTTCATATAAGTAGAGCCCTACCAAATTCACAGCCATGAAAAACGAGTCATGGACCATGAAATCTGGCCTCCCACTGTGAAACCTGATCTTTTTTATACAGATTTCACAGGGGAGACCAGCATTTCTCAAACTGGGGTCCCTGAACCAAAAGGGGATTGTAAGGTTATTTTAAGGGGGTTGTGGTATTGCCATCCTTACTTCTGCACTGCCTTCTGAGCTGGGTGACTGGAGCCCAGCTCTGAAGGCAGCAGCGCAGATGTCAGGGTGACAATACAATACAATACCATACCAGGCCATCCTTACTTCTGTGCTACTGCTGGTGGTGGCTCTGCCTTCAGAGCTGGGCTCCTGGCCACCCAGCTCTGAAGGCAGCACCGCCGCCAGCAGCAATGCAGAAGTAAGGGTAGCAGTACCGCAACTCCACTACAATAACCTTGCGACCCTCCGACAACTCTTTTTTGGGTCAGGACCCTTACAATTACAACACTGTGAAATTTCAGATTTAAATACCTGAAATTACATTTACAATTTTTAAAATTCTATGACCATGAAATTGACCAAAATGGACCATGAATTTGGTAGGGCTCTAACTATAAGGCCATCAGCCCAGGCTTACAACTCCATTGCAGGATCAGGCAGAAGAGGCTCTTATTTTTTTTGGTTTCATATATAAAATAACAACAGAAGGAATACAGAAAATCACCAGCAAGGTACAGTACATTGTTTGTAGGTATTATCTTTAGACATTAAAATGATTAAATGGACAGATTCCAAAGTATAGATTGGAAAATCAAGTGGAAAGTGAAAAGACAAATAAAACAACAGCAGCACAGATGGTCATAGAAAGGTCTTCATAGATTTTAAGGCCACAAAGGACTATTAGATCATCTAGTCTGACCTCCTGTATAATACATAGAATTTCATCTGGTTGCTCCGGTACTGACCCCAATGTTTGGCTAAAGCATATCTTCCAGAAAATCATCCAATCTTGATTTGAAGACTTCGAGAAATGGTGAATCTACCACTTCTCTTGGTAGTTTGTGTTATTGTTACAAGGCTAGTTGTGCATCTCAGTCCCCTTTCTGATCCCAGGTGCCAGGCCTCATGCCTTTACCTATCTTGGCGGAATTCCCCAATTCTCCCTCTCTTAGCCTGGACCTTGGCTACAATACACTGTGTATCCACGTTCTGACCCTGCAGGTCTGGCACCTGCAGTTCTTCCCTTCGGGACTCTGTGATGAGTGCTGAGCGTAGTGATCAGACATCCTTCTTAAACCAAAGTGTTGTTTGTTTTGCAGTAGGAACAAAACATTAGGGGAAAAGGATTTTAAAACAAGTCTACATGCATGTCCATCTTACCTAAAGACTTACAATCCCCTGATGGTAACCTAGACAGGCCTAATGTCTTCAGACACTGCAGTTCGTGTCTGTGTCTCACCCTGGTTCCCTGAACAACTACACTGCCCCCTTGAGAGAGAGTCCCTTTTTTATATCTTGTTATAGCTTTTTAAAAAAATCTTTTGACATCCCAGACCTTCTCCTGTCCTAGAATTGTCTGTTAACAACCCTAAAGTATTTGTGGAGAAGTGGCTAAACTTGTCATTCTTTCTTTCTGTGCTTACTTTTCCTGACAGCCCACTATTAAACTAAACCAAAATATTCCTACAGTAGACATCTGAATAACCAAGTCAATGTACAGTGTTCAGAAATTATTACAGAGCAGTTCCAAATCCATCACAGTTTGGTCCAATGGTTAGTCACCCTCACTGTTAAAAATACGAACCATCTCAGAACAAAGTATTATTGATACAGTGTTTCAAATGATCAAAACGACAGCAAACATGGTGCTATTGGAAATCTGTCAGGGTAGCCTACAGAGTACTTAAACTTTTGGCTGTGCAGGAAACACAAGAGCAATACTACAGCCAAGCGGATGGACAGCAGTAAAACAGCAATTTGAGCGTTAAGGATTGATCTTTTTATAGCCACATTTTTAAGGTTTACTAATGAACAACCAGTATGGATTGCAATATTACACCAACAAGCACAGACTTTTCCATTTAATTGTTCACAGCAGAAGGGATGAATTAGACATGCCCATGAATGAAAGTTTTATCATTATGTCAAATAAATGGTCCATCTAGCCCAGTATCCTGTCCTCCATCAGTGGCTTCAGTGGGAATGAACCAAATACGGCAATTATCAAGTGATCCATCCCCTGTCATACAGTCCCAGTTTCTGGCAGTCAGACATTTAGGGACACCCAGAGCATGGGGTTGAGTCAGTCTGTCAATACATTGAACGTGACATCCTGCCCCCATTGACTTCAGTTAGTTTCAAAAGAAGCATGTTGCCATTTGAGTTGTAACCACCCTTTGTCCTATCCAAAGACGTCTATCTTCTCGACAGACTCTGTTTGAACCAAACCGCCCAGATTCCAGTTCCTTGGATCTGCTCTTCACCCCTAGGTTGATCTGTGTAATGGACCAAAGCAAAAGCTTGGATCTGAAAACTTGGAAAGTGTGGGTTCAGGTGTGAACTTTGCCTTTCAGGCTTGACTGTAATGATACATAAGTGCTGCACCATCACTGATAAAACAGGGATCCCTTTCTTCAAAATTGCATTCCTGGTGTAAATGGTTTGTATGATATAAAGAGAAAATTAAAATAAGCCTTAAGCGTATGGGGAGCCAGAGCGTTGTAGCTATATATTAGAAAGGGAAGTGTGTATGAAAGACCCCTTCAGAAAGGCAGCACTGTATAAACACACAGGACCAAATCCTACCATCCTTACTCTTTTCTTATTCGTACAAATTTCTCATTGACCTTGGGGGGTATTTTACCAGTGTAAGCATCAGGATTTGGCCTCTAAATACAGAGACAGTACTGAAAATAAGCTTTTTAATGGTAATATAACAATTTCCACCTCTCCTCCAGCAGATGGCAGTGCAGCACATAACAAAGGATTTGTTGAAAATTATACCCAGTTATGAAGTTTACCTTTCAATTAACTTGCTAGAGAAATATGTAAGTGGTAAGGCTGAAAATAAGAAGGAAATAATTTAAGAATTTGCAATCTCAAGTTTAAAAATGTTATGTGCTTATTTTATTTTGATTTCATTTTTATTTTATTTTATTGGTTGGTTTTAATGTGAAGTTTAAATATTGCATCCATTATTATAGTAAATGATAGAAAACAGATGCGGAGTACTTAGGTAATTGATAGAAGAGAGCAAAACATTGTTTAAGATATTGAAGGACATTGGTTTAGACAATGATACACTTAAAAAAAAAGAATCACACACAACTTTACCCCCATGGAAAGGAAGGAAGAAAAAGTGAGAGAACCACACGTCACAGATCCTAGTAACTTTATGTAATGTACTTTTGGAAGCACTCAGATTCAGTGGGGACGGGCAGAGTGCAAGAATCTGACTAAAAAAGAACAGAATACACAAATCAAGGCCATTTATTGGGCTAATATATATCAGTTCATGAAAGCAGATCCTGGATCCTCTATTGTTGGTGTCACAAATGCATAGTTTTTCATCATGATAGTCATTTCATAGATACATAGAGTTTAAGGCCAAAAAGGCATTAGCTCATCTAAACCTCCTGTATATCATAAGCCATTCAGTTTCACCCAGTTAGCCCTGTATTGAGCCCCATAACTTGTGTTTGGCTAAAGCATCTTCCAGAAAGGCACCTAGCTTTGATCTGAAGACATCAAGAGATGGAGAATCCATGACTTCCCTAGGTCATTTGTTCCATGGTTTTATGACCCTCACTGTGAAAAATATGTGACTTGTTTCTAATTAGAAGTTGTCTGGCTTCAGCAACCAGCCATTGATTCTTGTTATGTCTTTCTCCACTAAATTAAAGAGCCCTTTAGTATCTGATATTTTCTCTCTGTGAAGGTACTGATACAGTGCAATCAAGTCACCTGTCAATTTTCTTTTCAGTAAGCTAAACAGATTGGCCTCTTTGAGTCTCTCACTGTGAAACATTTTCTCCAGCCTTCATTTTGGCAACATCTCTAATTTTTCAACATCCCTTTAAAACGCTGTGTGCAGTGTTCCAATATCAATTTCACCATTGTGACACACAGAGGCAAAATCACCTCCTTATCCTAACTCATTACTCCCTTTTTTCTATATCCAAGAATCACATTAGTCCATTCAGCCACAGCATCACAGTGGGAGCTCATGTTAAGATGCTTTTCCACTATCACCTTCCCAAAATACAATCCTCCATTCTGTAGGTATGGCCTGCATTCCTTGATCCTAGATATATAACTTTGCATTTGGCTGTATAAAATGCATTTGGTTTAAATGGGCCCATGTTACAAGAGATCCAGATCATGCCATATGACTTTCCTGTCTTTTTCATTATTTACCATTAGGCCAATCTTGGAGTCATCCACAAATTTTAGCAGTAGTGATTTTATACTTACTTCTAGAGGAAAATGAATAGCAATGGGCCATGCACTGAACTTTGTGGCACCCCACTAGAAACACCCCATACCATGATGATTCTCCATTGATGACTACTTTTTGAGCTGTAAGTTAGCTTGTTCTTAACCCACTTAACACATGCATTATTGATATTTTACAGTGCTAATTTTTTAATCAGAATGTCATGCAATGCTTAGTAAAATGCCTTACAAAGGTCTAATTGTTTTACATTTATGCAATTACCTTTATTAACCAAACCTATAACCTCGTCAAAGAATAAAATCAGGTTTGTTTGACAAGACCTATTTTGCATAAAATTATGGTGATGGGTATCAATTATATTTCTATCCTTTAAGTCTTCATTAACTGAGTCCTGTATCAGCTTTTCCATTATTTTGCCCAGGACTGATATCAAGCTAACCATTCTATAGTTACCCAGGTCATTCTGCTTGTTGCCCTTTTTGAATATATGCAAACATTAGCACTCTTCCCGTCTTCCGGAATTTTCCTGGTAGTCCAAGGTTTATTAAAAATTAACATTAGCAGGCCAGAGATCTCCTCAGAAAATTATTCTAGGGTACAAGTTATGTAGGCCTGCTGATTAAAAGTATGTATCCCTAGTAGATGTTATCTAATATAGTAGTCATTTACTAATGGACTGGAAAATACTTCATCATCCTCATGAGATAGGAATACATCATCCTTCTTTGAAGTATTTATTGAATACTTTAATTCAATTTATTGAATTGCTTTCATGCAACATTAACAATTTTACAACCTCTATGTAATAATGGCCCTAAACCATTGCTATGATTTCTGTTGTTCTTAAATACTTAAAAATCTCCTCCTTATTGTCCTTAGCCCTGCCAGACACGGATTTTTTTCTTTAGCTTCCCTTATCAATTTTTTACACATCGTAATTTTTAAGTTATATCAATTACTATCTATTTCCCTTTTTTCCATTTGTTATATATTGCTTTTTTATTTCTGATTACTGCCTTCACTTCAGCATAAGCTTTTAAGCTAAGTTGTCCTATTTCTTCATTGTAGAATCCTTGGGTTTTTGGCCATCTAATAAAGTCTTCTTAAAGAACTTCCAATTTTCATTCACATTTTTCTGTCTACATATTTCTTACCAGTAAAGTTCACTTATAATTTTCCTTAGCTTTGGGAAATTAGCCCTTTTGGAACACCAACTATACATATTACTAGTACATCTATTACTGGTTGGGCTGTCCTCTGTTTGCTCATATTGAATGTAATCAAGTTATAATCACTGGTCGCTAGAAAACTACCAGCTTCCAGTCCAGTGATTAATTCATCTTTATCCATCATAATGAGGTCCCAAACAGTTACCTATGTTGGGGCATTACAAAATTGTATTACAAAATTATCATCTATAATTTTTAAACACTTCAGTGACGTTTTACTACTGATGGCATGAGAGCTCCAGCATATGTCTTCCAAATGTCCAGCATATGTCTCCCACTAGAGTGTGGCCGAATGTTCCACAAAATTTTCAGCTTCACACCAGCTGCCGCACACCTCCAGTATTTTCTGCCTTCTGTCTTCTTTTGCTCATGGGATTTAAAGGATCTTCAAGAAGATTACTTAGATTTTCCTATTTTTTCAGTTCTCTTCCAAGATACCTGAAGTCTTCTATAATACATGTAGTTCCACATGCTATCATGTCATTTGTTCCAATATGTATCATTCCCAGTGGAGATTCGACAGATGACTTCATAATCCCACCTAATCTTGCAGTAACATCTCATGTTTTCACTCCAGGCAGACTGCATATTTTCCTGTTGTCTTTGTGTCCTTTGCTGAATTCTATGTCCTCTCTTCCTAACAGGGCCTAGCGTTTTTGCCGCCCCAAGCAGAAAAAAAAAAAAAAGCTGCGATCGCAAGCGGCAGCAGCTCTACCTCCGCTTCATTCTACGGCGGCAATTCGGCGGCAGATCCTTCGCTCCGAGAGGGAGTGACGGCACCGCCACCGAACGTCCGGACGTGCCGCCCCCCCTCTTCATTGGCCGCCCCAGGCACCTACTTGCTAGGCTGGTGCCTGGAGCCGGCCCTGCTTCCTAATAGAAATCTGCCATAGATAAGTGCTTCCTTTCTTAGGATGGTTGAAGAACCTCTCTTGGTAGCTGATTGCTTCACACTGCAACAATGGTAATCAGGTATGTCCCCTGTAGTTTTCTGTTCCATTTCTCCAAACAGGATCCTTTGTTTGTTGACTTGCGGAGTATTAGATAACAATTCAATATTGGTAGCCAGGTTGAAGGCCTCCTGACCCTCTTTCCCCCTTGGTCACTAATCGTCAATTGGCTGAACTCCAGTTCCCTTAGTGACAATGCCTCCTCTTGTAGCATCTGTGGCAATGATTTCTGAAGCTGGTTGTCCAATGGGTCTTCAATTTTTCAGATGCTACATAGTTCTGTAATTTGTATTTCCAGACCACATATTTTCTCCAGCATGGCCACCACCTTGTACTGCATGCACCAGAAATCTCTTGTGTCTTCCGTCAGAAAGAAAAACGGCTTATGTAAGGCTGGTTGTTCCCTCATTTGCACAACTTGGTGTTGAGCCTTACCTAAATGGAACGAACCACACTCCCTCTCCAACTCCCCTGTGCTCCTATGTGTCTAGAAAATTTTCTGCCTGCCCTAGTAAATAACAAATTTCAAAAAACTCTTTTGACAGAAAAATTTTGTCCACTGTTAATAAGCCCCAAAACTGAGATGACAAGACACACTAGGAAGCCCAGATTAGAGTATGCTCATTGGCACTGTGGAAAAGATGAGTCTTTAGGGGAAGACTTGAATATTTAAGGCCTGTACATTCTATTTTTCTTTATTTCTGAAATGTTTAATTTCATTGACGACACCCATTTTTCTTTCTATCTTGGTATCCTGCACAGAAATTTCAGACAGATGAATGTGAAGAGACTATTCAGATTGATCAAGTGGCCTGTCAGTCAGTGCTGCTGGGTATTGAAATAATTGGCTGATGATGGACAAAGTGTTGAATTAACAGTGTATTTGAACACTGTGTGTGTCAGACATTTATTTCAATATTATGTCACCAAACAATGAAATTGAAGGACTTAGACAGTTACCATCTGTTCTGTGCAGTCTCTCAGTGGCCTGACATTCCGAGTTCCTTAGGGCTGTGGCCAGTTAATTTGATTTCCTGGCTTGGTGTGTTAATTACTTGGCTGGCTATCTCACTGTAGGATTGTATTATTTTTAGAAATAGGGACAGGATATAACAAAATGAGAATCAGCTAGGGGATAATGTATATGAGGGAAATAGTCAGAAACGGATATGGTGGGAGCAGAAAGGGATAGAAACCCAGAAAACAGTAATTCTGTAAGGGATTCTGGGCCTAGTCCATCTCCAGTGAGGTCAATGGAGTCTTTCCATTCATTTCAGTGGATGTGGGACCAAGTCCTTAGTGATGATGTGGCAGCAGAATAAATCATATGGAGTTGGACATATTCCATGGATCTCAGCAGGCAGGCAATACTGCCAATGTAGTACACAGGCAAGTTAGCACCTGAAATACCATCTTTCCTTCTAGGCACCTAGGGTGAAACCCTGGCTCTATTGGTGTCAATGGTCATTTTGCTGTTAAATTCAGTAGTCATGGCTTTTATCCCTGATTCCCTGAAACATGTAGACAAACTGACTAGAGTTCAGAGAACAGCAACAAACACCATGAAAGGACAGGAGACAGTGAATTATGCAGTGACAGTAAAATAATTAATACATAGAGCGAGGCTCAGCAATCTATGTGGGATGTTTCACTAAAATGTTTCACAGCCTCAAAAGGACCCATCTCCAGTCCTGGGTTCTTGGGTGGCAGTGGGAGGATTCCAGAGCACTTTAAATCTACATATGAGAATCACATTATCCAGCAATATTATACTACATAGCAGTTTAGGAGAGGAAAAGAGAAGTACAGGATAACTAACTGAAATTCAGGTGAAATACAGGTAGGCACAATGTAGTCATTCAAATAGGAATTTGGTTAGAACACCAAGGTTAAGCCCCAGACTCCTACAAAAAGTATCTTTAATGAACTAAAAAGGATTTCTGTCTTACATCTCGCCCAAGAGATAGCAACATCCAGGAGAACAGTGCCTCAGGCCTTGTCTACGCTACGGGGGGAAATTGAACTAAGTTATGCAACTTCAGCTACATGAATAACATAGCTGAAGTCGACGTACTTAGATCTACTTACTGCGAGGTCCACACTACGCGATGTTGATGGGAGATGCTCTCCCATCGACTCCCCTTACGCTTCTCGTTCAGGTGGAGTACAGGAGTCAACGGGAGAGCGATCAGCGGTCTATTTAGCAGGTCTTCACTAGACCCACTAAATCAACCTCCAATACATCAGTCACCGCACATCGATCCCCTGGTAAGTGTAGACAAGCCCTTAGTGTCACCATGCTGGAGCATGTGCTTGGTTTCAGACTCAGGAAGAAGAGTGTCACTTAGTGAATCACCAACAGCACTTCCTACAGCACCATGGAGTGCCCTAAATGATCTCCTGTCTAAGTACTCATCAGGCCCAATCCTGATAGGTTTATGAGATCTGAAGAGATTCCTAGGTTTTACGTCTAGAAGGGATCATTATTATCATCTAGTCTGACTTCCTTCATAACACAAGGCCTAGAACAGGGGTGGCCAACCTGTGGCTCTGGAGCCACATGCGGCTCTTCCGAAGTTAATATGCGGCTCCTTGTATAGGCACCAACTCTGGGGCTGGAGCTACAGGTGCCAATTTTCCAATGTGCTGGGGGTGCTCACTGCTCAACCCCTGGCTCTGCCACAGGCCCTGCACTCATTCCACCCCTTCCCGCCCCGTCCCCTGAGCCTGCCATGCCCTTGGTCCTCCCCCCCGCCCCCCCGAGCCTCCTGCATGCCACAAAACAGCTGATCAGGAGGTGCGGTGAGGGATGGGAAGGCGCTGATTGGCGAGGCTGCCAGTGGGTGGGAGGTGCTGGGAGCGGGGGTGGGGGGGAAGCTGATGGGGGGCTGCTGACATATTACTGTGACTCTTTGGCAATGTACATTGGTACATTCTGGCTCCTTCTCAGGCTCAGGTTGGCCACCTCTGGCCTAGAATTTCACCCATTAGTTCCTGCATTAAGCCCATAACTTGAGGTTGAGCTAGTGCTTATCTTTTAGAAAGAAAATCAAATCTTGATTTAAGCCATCTTATGTTAGCCATGTACGTTCATATGACTAATAACTAAAATAATTATTCATTTTCAGCCAGTTTCTGATGTTCTTAACTATGTGGAATTGTACTTGAAGCCAAAGGGACCACTCATGGAGTAAGGTGCTACACAACATAAGTAAGCATGTCAGAATCTGGCCTTATATTGCAATAAGGAAATTGAGAAGATAGATGTATTTTTCCTCTTATACTGTCAAGATAGCTATGCCTAGAGCAGGGTTCTCAACTTATTTACCATTGTGGGCCGCATATGCAGCTCTCTATGTGTTATGTGAGCCGCATCCACACAATAAATATACTACCTGTACATCTACAAAAAATAAGGGTATTTCTTGTATGACAGCACTACAATTCAGATCGCTATAGTACCCTTCATTTCAACACTGGCAAATGTCTCCCAAGAGCATTTTAAAGTAGCAAAATAAGTCAAAACATTAACTGTGAAAATTAATTAATGTACTGTCAGGGTGGCAGGGCATGGTATATTACCACCCTCACTTCCATGCTGCTGCTGGCAGCACGGCTGGGTTGAGCGCCCAGAGAGAATCCTGCTGCAGACCCTGCCTGCAAAGATGGGGAGCCCTGCCCCCCCAGCCAGGGACTGCCCCATGTACCCAGACCCCCAGCCAAGGACTGTCCCCCATCACCCAGGCCCTGCACCCAGGGACTGCCCCTCAGCCCCTCTCCAGACAGCCCTCCAACCAGGGAATGCCCCCCATCACTCAACCCCATGGGACTGTGCCCCCAGCATCCAGACCCTCAAACACTGGGCTGGCACATGGTGCTGCCCTGCAGAGACGGGGTGCCCTGTCCAGGGCAGAACAGCTCCCCCCCCAGGGAATGCCCCTTCCAGCAGCCAGTCCCCCACCCAGGGACTGCCCTCCATGCACCCAGCCCCCTATCTAGGGACTGCCCCCCAGCAGCACAAAGCTGCTACAGTATGTATCCCCCCATCCAGGGACTACCCACAGCCCCAGTCCCCCCATCTAGAGTCTGCCCCCATGCACCAGCTCCACCCCTGTCCCCACAGCCCTTAGCCCCCTGCAGCCCCCTCTCCAGGCCCGCTGATCTCCTACCTAGGCTGCAGGTAACTCAGCCGCACAGCCCGTCCTATCATCCTGCTGCTGCGGTTCCTGCTCCAGCTGGGGTGACTGGACCTGCAATCCTGCAAGGTCAGGGGCGCTAATTAACCTGGCCTGGTTGCCGATACTTCTGAACCTGATCCTGCTGGGGGCCCTGATTCTGGGCCCCATCCTGTGCCACCCCATTTTTGCACACCCCCCCCAGATCTTCGCCCAGAGCATGTACCCCTCCCGCCCTGAACTAGCTACGGCCCTGAGGATGTCACATGGGCCACAGGTGTATGCTGATTAGGCCGCAAGCGGGCTGCGGGTTGAGACCCACTGGCTAGAGAGATCTGTTGGAATTCCCAGACACTTTGGCCCAATTTTTTACAGGTATTTAGGCCTTGCAATACCAAACTGATTTAGAAGCCTAAATCTCATTTTCAGCAGGGATCTAGGCAGCTGTTGATGGGATTTAGACTCCCAAATACATAAATCCCTTTTGAAAATGAGATTTGGGCTCCTAAATCCTTCAGTCACTGCAATGCTGAGTGTAGCAACACCTGAATAACTTTAAAATCTGGGCCTTTATGATTTGCATGAACTTTTGAAAAGTACTGGAATGCTACATACTTACTGTAGTGATAGTTGTTTTTGTGTTGATATTCGGCTTGATTACAGTCCTAGGAATTGCATATATTATTACAGTTGCTGTGGTGGTCAACTGACTAGCTTTGTTTCCATCAAATTCATCAGCTTCTTAGGTCAGTAGTTGAAAGATGGTCGGACTCTAAGTTCCTTGAAACACATCATACTGGAAATTCTGAGTGACCAGAAGGAGGGCCAGTAGTTTGTCTCTGGAGTGTGAAGCAATTATTAGTTCTGCCTAGAAATAATGAAGCTATAGAATTAGAAAACAAGATTGACCTCATACTGTACCTAACTATTCTGCTAGTTAAAATATGTTGGGACTCTGTGTCAAACATAATACCAGCAGTGACTTTTTGGTTTGCTTTCACAACCATTCTAGATTCCCAGAGGACTGTATTAAAACAAAGAT
This sequence comes from Emys orbicularis, assembly GCF_028017835.1. Classification (NCBI taxonomy): domain Eukaryota; kingdom Metazoa; phylum Chordata; order Testudines; family Emydidae; genus Emys; species Emys orbicularis. The sequence continues at coordinate 24,179,936 of NC_088683.1, read as the reverse complement.
ATCAAATTTGTGTCATTCTTGGCTCCCACAATAGAATAGCTGAGATGAATAGCTGGTGAATCTTTATCCAAACAGTTCAGCTGAAGAAAGGGGTTCTTAACTGTGAAATACACAATTGTGTCATAATATGGCGGAGGACAGGAGCTTCATAGTTCACATTCTGTAAAACAAGAACAATAAGAAATTATTGTTAGCAGAATTATTATACTCCCTCCTTCTTCCACTTCTCCCCATCACCCTATAAACTCCCTGAACAAAGACATGCATAAGCATACATTCATTCCCCCATGCATAAATGGTGGACTAACAGAATTACAGCAGTCACCATTAAAATTCAATATTTATCTGCAGTTACAAAGGGAAAAGGAACTATTCTTAGAATCAGAACAATACCTGTGAATACAATAGGAAGTAACTCTGGGCCAGATTGTGCACTCCTTGATCATGGGGAGTACCTTACTTCACAAACAGTCCCTTAATTTCACTGGATTTACTTGTGAAGTATAAAATTGGTCAGTATGAGCAAGAGTATCAGAATCTGTCCCTCTGGTATCTCAGATAACACTTCACAGTGTCCATGAATAAGTGTTGATAAATTGCATCCGGGATAACTGAAGAGTCACCACATAATACCAGTCCATTGGTCATATCCTCTGATACATCATTACAACTTTATGCCTTCTGTATTCTAATTTCCTAATACAAGAATTTTGTAATTTGCCAATCATCATTTACTGGTTTGAGATAGTTATTTCTTCCTAATTAGGCAGATACAGTTACAGAAATAACACCAGTGCTGTACAGGATATTAATTGCCTACCTTTCATATGACAGTGAATGCACAGTAATTTCTCTTATACCAGCTCAACTAAAATCAATTTTAAAAATAGACAGAAAATGCTGCCCCATTAGACCAACTGATAATGTTTCCAGAACCTACAGTTGGGGAAAAGTCCGCACAGAGAAATCCTTCTTACAATAGGAACTAAATGTGGCTACGCTCTGGCTGAAATATATTTCTAGTGGGGAAAGAGTTCCAAAGGTGAGGGCCTGATATCAAAGCACCATGTTCTCAGCTTCTTCACGCTCCAGCTATGGAAAAAAAATAGCCAAAATATTCAGGATGCACACAGATGACTTGATGGGCAAGACAGAAGTGGTGCCTGAGATAACTGAGGGTTTTGTTGATAGTAATAAGTAGCTTGAATTTCATGAAGAAGTAAAATCTGGCTTGTGGCTCTATAGCCTCCTAAGGGGTCTCCACAATAGCTGGCATACATGGGACAGAGTTCTATGGTGGTGATTTGCTCTAACATGTGGATTAGGAAAACTGAGTGCAAAATTAAGCCTTATATTCTCCTGTGTCTACTTCTCTCATTGCATAGCACAAAAATTGTTCCACATCAACAGTCACAACAAGCTGAGCCTGCCGACTTTGAATTATCTATTCTTTCCTTCTACAATGTTCTTCCTGTTGCCTGGATTTGTACATAATATCCCAGGGCTCTTGGCATAGAACCATGACTGGCATGGTCCATTGAATTTCCGATTGCCAGGTAGAATATTACTCACTAAAGTCTCTCAGTATACCTAGGGAATAGTCCAAATGACTGGAAATATACCTTACCAATGTGCGTCTGGAAGTTCATCTTCGCAAAGACAACCAGGAAAAAATAAACCTTTCTTTGAATTAACTATTTGTACTAGCTGAAAACTAAAATACAGCACATATAAAAATATAAAATAATCCACTGATTTGTTAAGTGATGAACTACTGTTTACCTGTTATTATGTAGCGCTTTGTCTTTCCTTTCAAAAGATGTTCTATCAACAGCAGAGTTATAATGCTCTGCAGATGGCTCATGGTACACATAGAACAGTGCAGGTTGCAGAAAAGAGCTGTCAGTCAGTTTGCCTGGAAATCTGTATGGCTTTATAATCTGTTCTCAATTAAAGAGAAATGAGTCAAATCAGGACCACTCAGCCAGCCTTTCCCCCTAATGATGTAAACAGGAAAGTCATTTTGAATGTTTATCTTATTAAATTCACCATTAAATGATTTACTAAGGTAAATAAAGCTGCCTACTCTTCCCTGTGAGATTTTGCTTTACTTTTTAGGAACAAAACATAAGAGTCAATTCATACTTAAATAGTGGATTAATATACCTTAAAATAATGATGTGAGAAAATAAAGAACAGTGGATGTGCCATGAAGCCCTATTCGCTATAACAGAACCAATTAGCTAACAAGATTTAGGAAGGAGCAATCAATTGCACACATACAAAATGGGAAATGACTGCCTAGGAAGGAGTACTGCGGAAAGGGATCTGGGGGTCACAGTGGATCACAAGCTTAATATGAGTCAACAGTATAACACAGTTGCAAAAAAAGCGAACATCATTCTGGGATGTATTAGCAGGAGTGTTGTAAGCAAGACACGAGAAGTAATTCTTCCGCTCTACTCTGCACTCAAAATCTGACTTTGAGCCAGCTGAAGACAAAATGGAGGGGTTTCCAGGGCCTTTTATAGTCTCTCTCTTGTGCAACATCACAGCCACAAGATGGCATCTCTAGCCACCTGGGCAAGTCACATGTCTATGAATGATTCAGCTTTTTGCAAGCCTTCACCATTGTTTACATGTTAGTTTGAACGTTCTCAGGAAAGCTCAGATGTGGATTGGCGTCTCCCAAAGTCCATTGTTAGTTAAGTACTCCCAATTACTTGAATAACCCCTTCACACTATGTTGACCAAATCTGTCTTATGTGCTTCCTACAGCAAACACTTTAAATACAAGCATAGAGCCAACGCAGATATAAAAACGATACATGCATACAAATAGGATGAATATATTCAGTAGATCAGAACCTTTGCAAAGATATGTTACATGGCATATCTAGCATAAAACATATTCCAGTTATGTCATATTTACACTCATAAGCATATTTCTATAACGTATTATGGGGTGCAACATCACAGTGTGACTGTTTGACTATGTGGATGTTGGATTGAAAAGTGTGAATTGGGACTGCTTTGTTCCAGGTGGACCTTGAGTGGTTGATTGGAGGGAAGGCTTTGAGCCGGGCCACCTGCTTCGAGCCAGCAGCCTTATAAAAAGGCAGCCAGTTGTGAACCGAGTGAGCAGCGAACAGAGGACAGGCAAACAGAGGGAGTTTGCCTGCGGGGAGTTTGCACAGAGTGTTTTTGCCTTTCAGGCTCCTGTGAGCAGTACATACAACATCTGAGGAGCCTCTTAGAAGGAAAACATGGATAGTGAGCGATCAGCGGTTGTGATCTGCTCAGAATGTGCCATGTTTATCTTTCTCCCAGAGGACAGAAGCGACTTCGTCTGTACAAAGTGCAAGCTGGTCTGCATATTGGAAGAGAAGGTTAAAGGACTAGAGAATCAAGTATCAACCCTGCATTGGATCAGAGAACATGAAGATTTTCTGGATAGAAGTCAGTGTTTGGTGCTGGAAGCACAACTTGCTGAAGAATCAGAGTGTGCAGTGCAGAATGGGGATGCATTATCCTAGGGATAGGGGTTCCATGACCACCACTCCCAAGAGAAGGAGATGGGTGATGGTGGTTGGGGACTTCCTCCTAAGGGGGACGGAGTCATCCATCTGCCAACCGGACTGGGAGATTCGAGAAGTGTGCTGCTTGCCTGGAGCTAGAATCCAGGAGTGTCAGAGTGTCTTCCAAGACTGATCAAGACCTTGGACCACTACCCATTCTTACTTCTCCACGTGGGCACCAATGATACTGCCAAGAATGACCTTGGGCGGATCACTTCAGATTATGTGGCTCTGGGAAAAAGGCTAAAGGAGTTTGAGGCGCAAGTCATGTTCTCGTCCATCCTCCCTTTTGAAGGTAAAGGCCCAGGTAGAGACCGTCAAATTGTGGATGTGAATGTGTGGTTACACAGGTGGTGTCGGAGAGAGTGCTTTGGATTCTTCGACCATGGGATGTTGTTCTGGGAAGAAGGATTGCTAGGAAGAGATGGGATCCACCTAACGAAGAGATGGAAGAGCATCTTCGCAGGCAGGCTTGCTAACCTAGTGAGGAGGGCTTTAAACTAGGTTCGCTGGGGGATGGTGACCTAAGCCCAGAAGTAAGTGAGGAAGTGGGATACTGGGAGGAAACACAAGGAGGAGGGTACAACACAGGATTCATACTGAGAAAGTAGGGCAATCGGCTAGTTATCTTAGGTGCACATACACGAATGCAAGAAGCCTGGGAAATAAGCAGGAAGAATTGGAAGTCCTGGCACAATCAAGGAACTATGATGTGATTGGAATAACAGAAACTTGGTGGGGCATTTCTCATGACTGAAGCACTGTCCTGGATGGGTATAAACTGTTCAGGAAGGACAGGTATGGGAGGAAAGGTGGAGGAGTTGCATTGTATGTAAGAGAACAGTATGATTGCTCAGAGCTCCAGTATGAAACTGGAAAAAAGCCTGTTGAGAGACTTTGGGTTAAGTTTAGAGGCGAGAGCCTCAAGGGTGATGCCGTGGTGGGTGTGTGCTATAGACCACCGGATCAGAAGGATGGGATAGACGAGGATTTCTTCGGACAACTAACTGAAGTTTCCAGATCACAGGCCCTAGTTCTAATGGGGGACTTCAATCATCCTGACATCTACTGCGAGAGCAATTCAGCAATGCACAGACAATCCAGGAAGTTTTTGGAGAGCGTTGGGGACAACTTCCTGGTACAAGTGCTGGAGGAACTGACTAGGGGCCGTGCTCCTCTTGACCTGCTGCTTACAAACAGGGAAGAATTGGTAGGGGAAGAAGAAGTGGGTGGCAACCTAGGCAGCAGTGACCATGAGATGGTTGAGTTCAGGATCCTGACAAAAGGAAGAAAGGAGAGTAGCAATATACAGACCCCCGTCTAAGCAGACTTAGACTCCCTTAGGGAACTGATGGGCAGGATCCCCTGGGAGGCTAATATGAGGGGGAAAGGAGTCCAGGAGAGCTGGCTGTATTTTAAAGAAGCCTTATTGAGGGCGCAGGAACAAACCACCCCAATGTGCAGAAAGAATAGCAAATATGGCAGGCGACCAGCTTGGCTTAACAGTGAAATCTTCTGTGAGTTTAAACTCAAAAAGGAAGCTTACAAGAAGTGAAAATTTGGACAAATGACTAGGGAGGAGTATAAAAATATTGCTAGAGCATGCAGGGGTGTAATCTGGAAGGCCAAGTCACAATTCAAGTTGCAGCTAGCAAAGGATGTGAGGGGTAACAAGAAGGGTTTCTAAGGCCTGGTCCACACTAACCCCCCACTTCGAACTAAGGTACGCAACTTCAGCTACGTTAATAACGTAGCTGAAGTCGAAGTACCTTAGTTCGAACTTACCGCGGGTCCAGACGCGGCAGGCAGGCTCCCCCGTCGATGCCGCGTACTCCTCTCGCCGAGCTGGAGTACCGGCGTCGACGGCGAGCACTTCCGGGATCGATCCGGGATCGATTTATCGCGTCTAAACAAGACGTGATAAATCGATCCCAGAAGATCGATTGCTTACCGCCGGACCCGGAGGTAAGTATAGACCTACCCTAAAGGTATGTTAGCAAAAAGAAGAAGGTCAGGGGAAATGTGGGACTCTTATTGAATGGGGGAGGCAACCTAGTGAGAGATGATGTGGAAAAAGCTGAAGTACTCAATGCTTTTTTTGCCTCGGTCTTCACAGACAAGGTCAGCTCCCAGACTGCTGCACTGGGCAACATAGTATGGGGAGGAGGTGAGCAGCCCTCAGTGGTGAAAGAACAGGTTAAGGACTATTTAGAAAAGCTGGAAATGCACAAGTCCATGGGTCCAGATCTAATGCATCCAAGGGTGCTGAGGGAGTTGGCTGATGTGATTGCAGAGCCACTGGCCACTATCTTTGAAAAATTGTGGTGATCGGGGAAGGTCCTGGATGATTAGAAAAAGGCAAATAGAGTGTTCATATTTTAAAAAGGGAAGAAAAAGAACCCAGGAAACTACAGACCGGTCAGCCTCACTTCAGTCCCTGGCAAAATCATGGAGCAGGTCCTCAAGGAATCCATTTTGAAGCATTTGGAGGAGAGGAAGGTGACTAGGAACAGTCAACATGGATTCACCAAGGGCAAGTCATGCCTGACCAACCTGATTGCCTTCTATGATGAGATAATTGGCTCTGTGGATATGTGGAAAGTGGTGGATGTGATATATCTTTACTTTAGCAAAGCTTTTGATATGGTCTCCCACAATATTCTTGCCAGCAAGTTAAAGAAGTATGGATTGGATGAATGGACTATAAGGTGGATAGAAAGCTGGCTAGATTGTCAGGCTCAACAGGTAGTGATCAATGTATAGTTGGCAGCTGGTATCAAGTGGAGTGCCCCAGGGGTCGGTCCTGGCGCCGGTTTTGATCAACATCTTTATTAATGATCTGGATGATGGGATGAGGGGGGAGGGATAGCTCAGTGGTTGCTCATTGGCCTGCTAAACCCAGGGTTGTGAGTTCAATCCTTGAGGGGGCCATTTAGGGAACTTGGGTAAAAATCTGTCTGGGGATTGGTCCTCCCTTGAGCAAGGGATTGGACTAGATGACCTCCTGAGGTCCAGAGTGACCTAGAGAAATTGGAGGATTGGGCCAAAAGGAATCTGATGAAGTTCGACATGTGCAGAGTCCTGCACTTAGGAAGGAAGAATCCCATACACCGCTACAGGCTGGGGACCGACTGTCTAAGCAGCAGTTCTGCAGAAAAGGACCTGGGGATTACAGTGGATGAGAAGCTGGATATGAGTCAGCAGTGTGCCCTTGTTGCCAAGAAGGCCAACGACATATTGGGCTGTATTAGTAGGAGCATTGCCAACAGATCGAGGGAAGTGATTATTTGGCAGTGGTGAGGCACACCTGGAGTATTGTGCCCAGTTTTGGTCCCATCCCCCCACTACAGAAGGGATGTGGACAAATTGGAGACACTCCAGTGGAGGGCAACACAAATGATTAGGGGGCTGGAGGCACATGACTTATGAGGAGAGGCTGAGGGAACTGGGGTTATTTAGTCTGCAGAAGAGAAGAGTGAGGGGGGATCTGATAGCAGCCTTCAACTACCTGAAGGGGGGTTCCAAAGAGGATGGAGCTTAGCTGTTCTCAGTGGTGGCAGATGACAGAATTAGAAGCAATGGTCTCAAGTTGCAGTGGGGGAGGTCTAGGTTGGAAACACTATTTCACTAGGAGGGTGGTGAAGCACTGGAATGGGTTACCTAGGGAGGTGATGGAATCTCCATCCTTAGAGGTTTTTAAGGCCCAGCTTGACAAAGCCCTAGCTGGGATGATTTAGTTGGTGTTGGTCCTGCTTTGAGCAGGGGATTTGACTAGATGACCTCCTGAGGTCTCTTCCAACCCTAATATTCTATGATTCTATGATCTAGATATAGTGATTTCACTACCAGTGGGTCTTTCACTGATGTCCACCTATCCTATTAAAAGAGAATATATTATTGCCCTTATATAAATCCATGGTACGCCCACATCTCGAATACTGTGTACAGATGTGGTCTCCTCACCTCAAAAAAGATATTCTAGCACTAGAAAAGGTTCAGAAAAGAGCAACTAAAATGATTAAGGGTTTAGAGAGGGTCCCATATGAGGAAAGATTAAAGAGGCTAGGACTCTTCAGTTTGGAAAAGAGAAGACTAAGGGGGGACATGATAGAGGTATATAAAATCATGAGTGATGTTGAGAAAGTGGATAAGGAAAAGTTATTTACTTATTCCCATAATACAAGAACTAGGGGTCACCAAATGAAATTAATAGGCAGCAGGTTTAAAACAAATAAAAGGAAGTTCTTCTTCACGCAGCGCACAGTCAACTTGTGGAACTCCTTACCTGAGGAGGTTGTGAAGGCTAGGACTATAACAATGTTTAAAAGGGGACTGGAAAAATTCATGGTGGCTAAGTCCATAAATGGCTATTAGCCAGGATGGGTAAGAATGGTGTCCCTAGCCTCTGTTCGTCAGAGGATGGAGATGGATGGCAGGAGAGAGATCACTTGATCATTGCCTGTTAGGTTCACTCCCTCTGGGGCACCTGGCATTGGCCACTGTCGGTAGACAGATACTGGGCTAGATGGACCTTTGGTCTGACCCAGTACGGCCTTTCTTATGTTCTTATGTTCTTATGTTCTTAAGAGCTCATTATGACAGACCACAGCAAATCAGCAGCTGCATCTATAATGTATACAGGGAAAATGTTTTGGCCTTGTCCGAGAATGAAAACTCTATGGTTGTATATTTGAATATGCTGCATGACATTCTAAATAGTCCATCATTCTCCCAAAGGCCTTTGTGTTACTGAATGGAAAGTTTGCTTCTGGCTTTCTTTATTTTAAATTATACATGGACTTGCCTTCTTGGATGTCTACTATATTTCAGATGTCTCAAAGGACTCCTGGCAGGCTGCTTTTATATCAACTTTAAGCTTAAAACGTGCCTTGGCTCCAGCTACAGATTGGTGGACTGTGATGGATTGAGATGAGACTTTAAACACTTCAAGGTTAAAAGGCTACTTAACAGTGGGTGGGCAGATCATGCTAACTTTCCCTTACTATAATTGTATTTTCATATTTCAATTTTACTCATGTATTAAGAAAATTACTCCTCTATAATTGTAGCTTTCTGATTTGCTGTATTTTAAGTGAAGATGGCAAATTGATTCAGGTAAAGCATTAGTAACAAATCACATTTATAACAAAACCTTTCTTATTGAAGGATCACAAAGTGCTTTGTAGGCTTAAAAACTGATTGGCAAACTACACTGAAACTTGTTAATGGTCATTAAAGGGACATGTGGTTTTCTGGCCATTATAAAAGATCGGTGCACTCTCTTTCTCCCTCCTCTGTCTCTCTCTCTGCCTTTTTGTGCAATGGGAAAAAACTTTCCATGCAATAGGAAAAATGTTTCCCACTCAGCTCCAGTTATCAGCAACCTATGGATGTCTCGGATTTGATAAAAACTGATTAATCATTTATTATCCTTTATAAACCAAATCTTAATATAAAGTGTTACCAAATATTCATAATAATTAAATGCCCAGGCCTACAAAGGAAGCCCTACATAATAGTCTTCATTTTGCTGTGTTCATTTGTGCAGCAGAGCAGAAACAGGTGAACATTCACATTCTCTAAGTTAAACCAAGTAGCATTTCTGAGGGTAACTCGTATAGCACAACAGGCACGGGGGAGCGTGAAGCAAAATCCAGGTCTCCACCCTCTCGACTGAGTTATTTTAAAGAGCTACTTGGACTTCAAACAAGAGCAGTGAGTTAGGGAAATATAAACATTAGCTATTCCATTAAGAACTTGTCTAACTGTGGCCACTTAGGGTAGGTCTTCACTGCAGAGTTAGCCCAGGTAAATAGCACCCGGTCCTGAGCACCTGGATTAGCCTATTCTGGATGTGGGCATCCCCACAGCAAAGCCATACCCACATTACTATGTCCTCACTGTTTTTGCACTCACCCATGTGTAGGGTTACCATATTTCAGCAAGCAAAAAAGAGGATGGGAGGAGCCCCGCCCTAGCCCCGCCCCCGTCCTGCCCTAGCCCCGCCCCTGCCCCTCCCACTTCCCGCCCCCCTCAGAACCCCCAACCCTCCCCCCACTCCTTGTCCCCTGACTGACCCCTCCTGGGACCCCTGCCCCTAACTGCCCCCCAGGACTCCACCCCCTACCTAAGCCTCCCTGCCTCTTGTCCCCTGACTGCCCCGTCCTGAGACCCTCCCCCCATCCTAACTGGCCCCCTAGGACCCTACCCCCTATCTGTCCCTTGACTGCCCCAACCCTTATCCACACCCCCAGACAGCCCCCTGGGACTCCCACGCCCCATCCAACCACTCCCCCCCGACAGCCCCCCCCCAGGACTCCCGACCCATCTAAACCCCTCTGCTCCCTGTCCCCTGACTGCTCCGATCCCTCTCCCCACCCCTGCCCCCTGACAGCCCCCCCCCAGAACTCCCAACCCCCCCCCGCTCCTTGTCCCCTGACCACCCCTCCTGGGACCCCTGCTCTTAACTGCCCTCCAGAACCCCATCCCCTATTTATGTACAGGCGTGACTACCTGCCCTTTCCTGGTTATTATACGCGGCCAGTCCGCATCCACATCCAGTAATTAAATAAACTAATAATTTAAATTGGAATTTCATCCATTAATAAGTATTTATTATATAATTAAAACCATTCTATTGAAGGACAGATATTAAATAACACTAAATAAATTAATGTTCAAAACAATATTAAAAATTTGAAAATTTAGAGCATGGAAACCAAAATAGCTAAAATTTAGTTTTGGCAAGATACACGGAATGGAAACTCCGGGATCTTTACCTGTCACTGAATATAGCCATCATACCAATAGTGGAATATAAAACAAGTCTACATATACTCTCCTTAAAATTTTTACTTCTGTCCATTCCCAATAATTGTAACAAATCATTATTACCTTCACTCCACTTGCCACGCGCCCCAAGCACAAAACCAAAGAAGTGAATATTTTTACCTCCCTTTAAGTTTTTAATTTCTTCCTCTAACTCAAGATAATAAGCCACCTTCTCACTGTGGGCTTGTTCCAAACTTCCGGCATTATCCTCCCATCGCACTGTAACATCAACCACCACTGCTGTATCTCCTTTTATAAATATAATATCCGGCTTTCTTAACTCACCCTTACTATTTCTCAAATGGGGCTCTATCATTGCCTTCCACCCTAATTTACCAACCTTATCTACAACTGCAGACACTACTCTATTATGCCTTTTTATCCTAGCATTCTTAGTCTTATAACATTGTCCTGAGATATGGGGAACAGTCTCCCGCACTTTACCGCACCATCTACAAAGAGCATTCATACCTCCTCTTCCTCTTGCTAATGTCTCCCTAGTAGGATAAATATTTGCCCTAAGCTGCAATGCTGCGATATACGCTGACGATTTAACTTTACTAGAGTTTCTAAAAATCGAATTACTAATTAAATCATTTTTAAAATATTTTATCCCTATTCCCTGACATCTCAGTTCCGACCATCTTAAAAATTCCTCTTCCCTCCATTTCTTGGGATGAGATGTTACTGCACTAAATGACAATATTTTATCCACAAGATTTTCTCCTGCATATAGATAAGATAGGTCCATCCAATCATCTCTCGAGACAATATGTCTCCTCCATTTACGAATTAACATATTTGGGATTTGCACACTAAACTTAGTGAGAGCTAAACCACCATCCCTACCTCTAGAATAAAATATCCCATCTGTGGTACACTGAGGTAAATGTAAAATCTCTTTAACTATTTTTCTAACTAACACATCAAGATCGTTTAAAAGATTAAAAGGGGGTTCTATTAAAAGAAGATTATAAAATAGCTTCGGTAAAATATATGTCTGTAAAATTAATATTTTTGGGGCCGGTTTTAATGGGGCCTTAATTAAATTCTCACTCCAATCTTTCAATTTTTCTTTAAGTACCGGTCCCCCTACACCTATCCAAGGATCTATTCTAGCTCCTAAATATTTTTCAAAATCCCCTGGTTGAACATATTCAATCTCCTCTGACCCTATCTGCCAATTATCCTTAGGATTAACTACATAGGTTTTATGTTTAGTTAAAATATGAAAGCCTTTCGTTTTCTTCACATTAACAGAGAGATTAGTATTTTTACAAAACTCCTCTAAGATACCCAAATTTTTAATCATTCCTTTATATGAGCTACTTAAAATTGCCACATCATCGGCAAAAGCCAATGACGTGACACCATTGCCCTTAACATAAAAACCACTTCCTTCTACTTCTAATCTAGTTAAAAGGGGATCCATAGCAATATTAAACAAAATTGGGGACAACGGGTCACCCTGCTTGACCCCCCTCCTAATTAAAATAGACTCAGTAACTTCATCACCCACCCATACCCTAGTTGTGCAATTATCATAAAGGTCCCTAATAATATCTATAAAATGTTCATCTATACCAAATCTTCTCAACCCGGCTATTATATGTCCGTGTCCCACAGAATCAAAAGCTTTAGCCAGATCTATGAACACTATTGCAATTTCATTCCCATTTCGTTTAGCCCCTTTAATCAAATTATCTAATATAGCAATATTTTCCTCACACCCAGGGGCGGATATAAACCCTTTTTGTCTACTACATATCTTAACTGTTTCCACCAGTCTTTTTGCTAATATTTTGGTATAGATTCTAATCCAAACTGACCCAATTGTCAATGGTCTCCAAGATGTTAACTTCTTCATTTCCTCCTCATCTTGTGTCTTTGGTATTAAAATCGTTCTATTTTTCTTAAATTCATCTGGTACCTGTCTATTTAGAAACCATATATTAAAATTTTTTGTAAGTATTAAGGAGTCTAAATTAAAAATATCCCACAAATTGCTCACTTTTACTTTATCTGGGCCAGGAGCACTATCTTTTCTTATTTCTCTTAAAGCTATTCTAATCTCATCCACAGAGATCGGACTCATTAATATATCATTATCCGCATTCTCTGTGGATGATGGCCACCCTATCATACTACCATGTCCAATTGTTCCCAAAATATTCACATAGTATTCCTCAATTTATTTCATAGGGATAGCACACTTAGCCTTATCTGGCTCTCCCATTATAATGCGAGTCAATCTTCTTCTATCCTTATCAAATAATTGTTGATAGAATTTATACTTAGCTTTCTTTGTAGCATATCTCCTAATTGCATTAAATTGCTTCCTTCTCCCCTCCTTTCTCATCTTCCCTTTTCCTTTATTCCTCAACTCTATTTGACTTTCATTTCTAGGGTCCTTTCCCTCTACTAATGAATAACATAATTTTTCCAACATTGCCCATCCGAGAGCTTTTGTTAAATCCTCCTTTAATAATCCTTCAATTTCCCCTAAACTATTTATTATTTCTCTTCCCTCCCTACTTTGTTTTCCCCGTTTACATATTTTCTCCACTAAATCCACTTCTGGATGTCCTTTTAGTGGGAAAATCCTCTCTCTTGGGGGCGGAATTTCTAATATATTTACTCTAATGTCCTCTACCTCAGTCACTTCCTCCCTATCTCCTGTTACCACTAACTTCTTCTTTGCTAATTCTCGTCTTTTATCTGATATTTGTTTATTCGTTTTGGTCCTCATCTCGCTCTCAATACATTTATTTATATTCCTTTTCCCAATATATTTCCTTTCCAACTGTATAAGCTGCGCAACCTCATCTTTGGTCCATATACGAGATCTAGTCGATCCCTCTTTGATCTTACTTTTAGCAGCCATATCTTCTTTTCTTTGCTCATTCCTCACAGCAGGGTGTCTATGTCTACAGTGTTGGCTCAATCCAGATCTAGTATGAAAACCAAGCCCACAGACCGAGCACGTATGGCTCTTCATTGGGGTATCCTCCTTCTTGGGTATGCACTTGGGGTAGTGGCAAGCTATATTATGATATTGAGAAGATTTTCCACATTTACTACATACAACTCGTATGGCTTTACTTTTATGAACCACATTAATGTGTTTGGCCCATTTACCAAATGTTGGTAATATCTGGGGACATATTGGACAATTAAAACTATCAACGGGATACTCTAAATAAAAAACCCCATCCTTCCACGAACTACTTTCTAATATATTTGTATTACTACCAGTACTGTTAAGATCCTTATTACGATCCCTATTAAAATCAGTACTTGGTCTAAAACTATTTAATAAACTAGACCCATTAACTAAATGAGCATTAAGATATCCCGATTCACTAACATATGGATCATCAAATGTACTTAAATACTTAAAATCTGGATTAAAACTTTCCATAGTTAAATCATTAAAAGTGTCCCTTGTAAAAACCATCGGTAAGATAGATAAAATCTCCTCACCATGATCATCACAAACAGTCTCCTCTACCTCCTCTCCATGCTCCACTGGGAGGACTTGATTCTCACTCTCATGCTCATGAGACTTCATTATAGTCCACACCATTTTATCCATTGGTCCAGCGACCCTAATCACACCCCTAATATATTTAACACTGTCAGCCGGGGCATCAAAGCCAACAGCGGGGGCGTTATTAACCCGGTCCAGCGCCAATCCGGTATAAAAATATAAATTACTTTTTTCCATAGCTAAAAGATTTACCCTTCTCAGGGGGAAACTAACCCTTTCCAGGGGGAAACTAACCCGTACCTGGGGGAAACTTACCCTTTCCAGGGGGAAACTAACCCGTGCCTGGGGGAGACTACCCTTACCAGGGGGAATCTAACCCTTACCAGGGGGAGTCAACCCGTACCTGGGGGAGGCTACCCTTACCAGGGGGGCATCCATGTGGCACCATATGGGGCTGCCCAACCCCGTCCCACACCCCACTGAATGTGGGATGTGGGTTCGTCCTCCGCAATCCGCCTGGCTATCCAAGCCAGTTACCGACTCTCACCACGAGGAGGTAGCGGTTGGACTTGCAATCCAGAGGCTTTCCTCGAAGAGGGGTCCCAAACAGCATAATGTCGAGCTCTAACGGGCGTGTGAGAAAAGGCTCAGATCTTGGTAGGGGTTGCCCCTATTGACCGGGCTCACGCCCACCCCCACCTCACCGATAACCCATTCTCTCACTACCCTCAGGCAATGTTTCCGTCCAAGCCCGACAGCTGAGAGGGTCCAGAGACGCATGGAGAGCCATTAAGAGAGCCTAAGCCTCCCTGTTCCTTGTCCCCTAACTGCCCCCTCCTGAGACCCCCCCACCCTAACTGCCCCCCCGGACCCTACCCCCTACCTGTACCCTGACTGCCCAAAACCTTATCCACACACCCCCAGAAAGCCCCCCCCCGAACGTCCCCCCCTCCCCACTCCCTGACTCTTGACTGCCCCCTCCAGGACCTCCCTGCCCCTTCTCCGACCCCCTGGCCCCCTTACCCTGCCGCTCAGACCAGCGTGCTGGGGAGGAGGAGCAGGGGGAGGAGCTCCAGACTGCCGGTGCAAACGGCCGGCTGGTGATCTGCGAATGCAGGGAGGGAGGGAGGGAGTGCTCTCAGCTGCAGGGAAGAGGAGGGGAAGCGGAGGAGGGGCTCTCTCTGGCTGTCGGAGCCCCATGTAAGTGGCACCATCCGGCCGGCTGCCCTGTCAGCCGCGCGCGCTCTGCATGCGGGGGTAAGTCCGGACATTTACAAATTCCCCCCGGACGCCATTTTTAACTCTAAAAGCCGGACATGTCCGGGGGAATCCGGACGAATGGTAACCCTACCCATGTGCATCTAGGTGCATGGGTCTTTGTGCTGAGACACTCAGGAAATAGATTCTAACCCAGTCAATTGTGTCAATGGGTGAAAAACTTGTCTGTCCTTTAGTGGGGATTGTGGGAAGGCATTGGAGGACTACCAACACTCAAGTGATTTAGCCTGTGTCGTCATTGCAAAGTGGGCAAGTTCATACCCCAAGGGTAAATGGATCCCAGGCTCTAACTCAGAGCCATAGCCAGGTCAGCTTTCCTGGGCTTAAAGCACTTCCAAACCAAGTAAAAGGTTTCGTTGTGTGGGCTAAAACTTGGGTAAGAGCCTGCGTTAACTCTGCAGTGAAGACATAACCTTAGTGATTTCTATAAAAACACACCAGGCCTATTGCTAAGTTATTTTCTCAGTCAATTAAATTCCTTTCCGCTGCTTCTTTCTGGCCTTGCTTGTTGGATTTTGCAGATATATCCAGTCTGTGCCTGGGACACTAGCACCATCATTTCTATTGATGCTTTGAGTCAACATGAGGACTGAATCTAGTTAGGAAATAATGTTCCTGGTGTGGGATTATACAAGGCAATAAACAGCATTTGTGGGTGATCTGCAAAAGCCATTGTATAACCCCAATGCTATGAATGTTATTAATTTAATGTGACAAGTAAAAACAAAATTCAACAGACCATAACGTTAGAGAACCATTATTGTGGGCGGTGACTTCTGAAGGTCTGAATATCTTGGGCGGTTGCCTTTTAGGACTTTCCACTGGTGAACTTACATCCTGTGTCCCAATGCCAAGCAGTTCTGATGATGAACAGCAGAGCCCTTAATATACACTAATATAGATTTTTTTTTTAATTGTGAGAAAGACATAGCTCTGGTGGATATAGCCATGACCTTTGCATGCTAAGGACTTTAGGTAAAAGTTTATATAACCTTACACCTAATGCAAACACACTTCTGCCTGTGAGTAAGGGCTGCAGAAGAGGGCACAAAAATGTGGCACTGAAATCCAATTAAAGCTTTTTGAAGTCAGCGGACCTAATTCTCCTCTACTTCCAGTTTTACAGTGGTATGACTGCAAATTACTCCTGGTTCACACCAATGCATGTGAGTGAAGGAGAGAATCATGCCTAACAGGAATTTTGCGTGTGTAGCCCAACTACTTTCATACAAAACATTTTAAAGTCCTGTTAAGAAAGGGAAAGCAAAAGTGAGAAAGAGGAAGGGGTTTGTCAGAATCATCTGTGTCTCTGCACATGTACAGAGATCAGAGCAGAGCAGAGATAACAGTACAAGGGCCTGATCAATATCCAGTCAAGTCAATGGAAAGACACTCAGATGCAGACCCTCAAAGGTGTTTAAGCAACTAACTCCCTCTGATTTCAATGGGAGCTACGCACCTAAATACCTTTGAGGATCTGGGCTCCCCTGATTTAAGTGACCACTGGTTCAGACATCAAGTACCCAGCAATGTGTAGTAGTTACACATACAGGAACTGACCTGAAACACATTGAAGTCAAAGGAAAATTTGACTCCACTGGACTTTAGATAGTATCTGAGACATGAAATGGGCCCATAAATTGAATATACCAAAAGACACACATTTCTAATCTTAATGATAAAATGCCTTTTGTTTTCCTAACCTGGCAATTTGACAGAGTGTATTTATCAAAGGATGGAGGAAAGAAAAGTTAGAGAAGATCTGCGTGGCATTTTACTACAAAGTCAAGGAGTTTTCTTAATTTATATTTCACGGAAATGGTACAAATGAGCAAGAAATACCATGTTACAACCTGAAAATAAACACGTGCTAAATCCAATTTTATTTTATGAAATAAAATACATAAATTCACAAACAATAATAAAAAAAGAGCAGGCAAGGACAGTCAACATTTATAGTAAAAATGTAACTTCATTTCTTGCATACCAAATAAAATGTTATTCGTGCCTGGCCTCTCAGGGTGGGTTTTTTATGACTAATTCTTGAACTATCTTATTATAACCATAAACAATCCAAAATCCAAATTTTATTATGGGGTGTGTAGTTTTTATGTTGGAACAGAAATATATTTTGCAGTTTTCAATCACTGGAATATCCTTAGATAGTTTGATTTGCACCAGCAGAAAATCTGGACCTTTCAGTCAATGGTATGATATACACTGATTATTTCACTTGTGTCCAGAATGATTCTGCGGTACAAAATCTATTTATAATGTTTATTTTATGGACTAGTTTGACATAATTGATTCAAAGATGCTAAAGAATAAATGCATAATGCCATGAAATGTATGCTTAGACTGTAATTCTCTATGGTGCATTGTCACCTTTGTTACACAATTATGGTGTCATGTACATCTTTAAAATATTATTTTAGGATTATAGTTTGCAAACATAATTATGTACATTAATTTGTAACTGTTGTATCTAGTACTGTTGTTTTATTCATAAATGTGTGTATGAGAGAGACAGAGAGAGAGTGTGTATGTGTAGATGCTACATGAATAGATATAAAATTATCTCATATATCTAGGAAGGAGAGAGAGAAATATAGTGCTAGTTACATGCCCTGCACAATATCTTGTTCGGTTTATTAAGCAATCTCATATGCAAACTCATGCAATCTCATCTCATTACTTCAATTTTCCACACCCGTTGCAAATAATATATTCTTTGAATCTATTAATCTATTATTTGCAAAGGCAATAATTGCTCACAGTATTGTATTTATTATGTTTTACAGAATAAACTAGCCAGTGACATATAATGCATCTTTTTAGGTGAATAAAAATTTTGATTCACTGACCTTACTAAACTTTTCACTTATCCACAGCTACTTAGGTGGTTCTGTCCTTCATTAAAAAACCCATGGAAACATAGAGTTTTCAACAAATAATATGAAGGTACATGGGGTTTAACTCTCATACCACAAACATCAGTTTTACATTTGTGTAACACCTCTGACTTCTATGAATTTACACCAAGTATCTGACATCAGAATCAGGCCCCAACTTCATTTGTTCCGACACCCCATAATTTTGGGGGGGCGGTGCGGGACAGGGACATATAAATCATCTTATTGACCCAAACATTGACTGTGACCACAGCAAAGGTTGTTTCCTCTCTGATGGGATCTGCTTCAATGTCATTGTTCATTGCTTTTACTATGATAAAATACTGGGACTTTGTTTCACTGCTTAGTGCATTGAAAACCTTTATGAGACCTGGCAGAAAGACACAAAAAAGTCTCTGAGCAGAAAGTAAATACATATTCTTTCCAACATAAATCTCCACTTTAAGTTAATTAATCAGGGATACTTAAATTGCGAGATGATTGTCTAACAATTGTGGCTGAGTTGCGGACAAGACATGGAAAATCATTATTTGCGGTAATGTGGAAAAGCTGATTATGGGAGCCCAGCCATGCCCGGGGGAGCCCACGGCTGACAGCGGCGGTTCCCACTGTCAGCAGCCTGGGGTTGGGGTGCTGG
This sequence comes from Emys orbicularis, assembly GCF_028017835.1. NCBI lineage: Eukaryota > Metazoa > Chordata > Testudines > Emydidae > Emys > Emys orbicularis. The sequence continues at coordinate 24,161,210 of NC_088683.1, read as the reverse complement.
AACAATGTTTATAGTTGGGGTGCTGAGAGCCATAGAACCAAACTGTAAACCCTGATATGATGAAAACCACTTCAAGTTAGGGACTGCAGCAGCACCCACAGCACTCCTGGTTCCAGCTCCCGCTGTCGGCCGTCCAGGGCATGGCTGGGTTCCTGCTATCAAAATTGCATTGGAAGCCTAATATTGTGGGAGCTGCAATTTCCACAATATTGCAAAGTAGGGCCTTAACTATGAAGTAGGGAACTCAATATCTAACTGACATTATCTGGAATATCCACCTTTGAATATATTTCTTTCATAGATGGTAAGACCAGCAAGAATCATTATGACCATCTACTCTGAAAGCAAACGTGTTAAAGATGTAAAAGCCAAACTAAAAATGTTTCAAGTTCCATTAGCTCGACTCAGTTAAGTTACATGCATTTATAAGCATGGGTAGTACCTGAATCTGGCTCTATATAAACATGGCAGGGATTCCCAAATTGTCTTCAGCAATGATGTACTTCAAATTGTTGAATGTCCAGTCCCCATCTGTAAATATGACTCTCCCAACCAGAGTATCCATTTTGCTATTTTCAAGCACACTAAATATATTTCTGCTAGCACTTGGAGTCTCCTCGTTAACACGAGTCACTTTTACAGTTGTGACGGTGCCTGTGGAAGAAGAAGGAAGGCAAGGACAGCAATTTATAGCTTAGAAAAGATCACAATGCAGATCACTGAGGAAATGTTCCCCTTGCAGCTTCTTCACAGCTCTGAAAGTAGAACAGTTGTTCAGTTGCAGCTGTTTTGCTCCCATGTGTACTTTTGTGTATTCCTCCACACACATCACATATCCTGTACTGACATTTGTTTACAGTACCTTCTAATGCACCATGAGCCTGTTTCTCTCTCTCTTGGGAGAGATTCTGCTTGACAGCTCGAGAGCCTGGTCAACCTCAATACAAGGTTAAGTACAGTTCCTTCTGTGACATTGTATTTTAATGAGTCTAATGTTACCACAGTTTCAAGAGCTATTATGTTAATAATCTAACCTTACATATGGTCCCCCTCATCCCAAAGGACCCTAAAGTGCCTTAAAAACTCTAAGGATTGTACTCTTGCCAGACATCAGCTGGTGTAAATCAGCGTCGCTCCATTGAGTAATTTGGAGCTATGCTGAATTAAACCAGTGAAGATCTCACCCTACACAAAAGTACTTTCCCATTCCTAAACAGCACCCAGCTCTGTGTTAAAAGACAGCAACTGTTTAATAGCATATGGCCACAGCAAAGAAGAATACTCTACTCAACTGAAACTACTGTGCTAGGAAATAGAGGTAAGTAAAATGTAGTTTTACTCTATTTGTATAAATTGTTAGGCCTGAATTGCAATAAGACTTGTCATCATTAGCTTTGTTTTGAGTTTGAACTGTGTCCAGGAACCAGTAGTGATTGAACAGAGCTTTTGGTGGGAGTGCTCCAAAGATGTTTGTGAATTATTTTACTTTGTTCACAAACTTCTTCATGCTGCTGTTGATGGTAGATGTCGGAGTTTGAGCTAACTGAGATGGAATAGTGTCTCTGAGGGCTGAGTTCATCACGTGATGAGGAGAGTTAGCTGATCTCAGCAGAGGTTATTTTCACTTGGAGTCAAGGAACCGTTCTTCTCTGATTCAGCTGGAAAAATCCAGAATTATTTTTTCCTGGCTCCTGTGTCTGTCTGGCTCTTGCAGAGCCATAGTCTGTGGCCTTCTGTCAGGCCCTCAGTTACTGAGACCTGACTTATTTCCTATTTAAGTTGACAGTTATATCCCAGTTTTACAAGGGGAATTATTTCCCTGATATCTAAGTTCTCTTGTGAATTAGAGTTGTTCTTGGACAGGTGCCTCAGAGATAGAATGAGAGAAGGTGGATTAGTGACCAGACCCAAAGCCTACTGAAGCCAAGGGAAATGCTTCCATTGATTACAATGGGTTTTTAATCGGGTCATAAGTGCACAATTCAATTATCACCTAGGTTTTATCCCACTGCCTCTCTCTCTGCCACCCACATGCACAAGCCTTTTGTATTGATGGAGCTAAGAAACAACTATTTTCAGCTGCTCTTTTTTTACGTACTGACATTATGGACCAGATCCTGAGCTTGTGTAAATCAACACTGCTCCACTAAAGTTAACGGAAACACTCCCTTTGGCTTCAGTAGGCTTTGAGTCCAGTTGTGAATCCACCTTGTCACATTGAAGTCAACAGACCTACATCCATTTATACCAGCTGAGAATCTGGCCCTACATCTGCAGGATACAAATAATCTTTGCCTGGATAACTATATGGGAGTGGCCCCATTTAGGAGGAGATGAAATTTCTGTTCTGTTAACAGCCTCCAAAAGAAAAGGACACTTCTTTAAACAAACTAAACAGTGAGGTTCTGAGATATTTGCATACTCAATATTATTGTTCACATTAGAAAAACTCTGTGTAATTGCTTCTTTAATCATTTTGATCATACAGATATTTGAGTTGCTGAACAGTATTTCATGTCTCCTCTGGTTATTCCTGATGACTGCAAGTGGCCATTACTTGTTTGCAATAGTGTGCTTCTAACAGATACTTGAACCATCAGTGTATACTTAATCTATATCTGAGCAAAAGTACCAGAGTCATCGTTCAAATGTTTAGGCCCAATCTGTGGCAGTAAAGGAACTTTGTTCATACTTGAGCATCCATCTAAAAACAGCATGTTAACGTGTAACCTGAACTTGAAGGAATTCAAAGCATTACTTGTCAAATGCATTTAGGACACTTGTGGGATTGTGCTCTTTATAACTGAACGAATGTACTATAGATGTGCATGTGCAACTAATATATGCTTTCCCTTAAGTATAGAGGAATGACCAGGGTATCTTTATTCCCTGGAAATTACTGGCTGCTGGAACAACCCCTTGAGGCTATTTGCAGCCGGGTGTAAATTAAAGCAGTCATGAGGCTGCTCTAGTTTACACTGAAGGGGCTACACCAGAGTCAGGGAGCACAAAATGACTAAACAGCCATTTTTATTCCCTCTCCTTCCTGTCTGTGCTCAGCGCAGCTCAGCTGGACTGGAGGATATAGGCCACAGTTCTTGTCTAGTGACCTTTTTGTTTTATTAAAACAGAAAGTTTACAATGCCAATGACTACAATAATCTCTAGATCCTCAAAAGATATGCAGCTGTCTAACTTCCAATGGATCCTTTGAGGACCTGGGACTGAGTGTCCTCAATTTCCAATAGATCCAATGGGACCTAATGGGGGCTGCGGGAAGCAGCATGGGCCGAGGGATGTGCTGGCCGCCCTTCCCACAGCCCCCATTGGCCTGGCATGGCGAACCACGGCCAGTGGGAGCCGCGATCGGCCGAACCCGCGGACGCGGCAGGTAAATAAACCGGCCCGGCCTGCCAGGGGCTTTCTCTGACGGACCACATGCCAAAGATTGCTGATCCCTGTGCTAGTCTGTCAACCAAATAATGGGAAGATTTATTTTTGACAAGAGCAAAGTGTTATGCCCGCATTCTTAGAAATAATTGAAACACATTTGCTGTAACTTTTCAAAAATATTCAGCCTGAGGCAGACACCTAACTTTGAAAATTTCAGCTTGAACAGTGAAAGTTTGGCGAAATTATAATCAATAGAAAGCATGAGGCAACTTAAACCATAGTTGTTGCTCAGGCCTATAGAAAGTAGAAGAAATAGATTCTGCAAAAATCAATAGTCTTCAAGGAGTGCATTAGTATATTACACTTGTGTTCCACAACCATAAGAATACATTTTCTTTAATGGATTCATTTGGAATCAGTGCAGATGTTATGGATATTTAGAAAAGAAGTAGCATGTAATTCAGTATTTTAAATATTGAAATAAAGTGTCCCACTCTAATATTCTGGAAAATGTCACTTCACAGTAAATTAAAATTGCTTCAGACCTCAAGAATCAAAGTGGAAATCAAAATTACACTGCTGTATAGCCACACTCATGGATATAATTAAAGGTCTGTCAGCACTTTAATTATATAAGCCCCATTTTTTAAAGCATTTTATAACTTGGCCATGACATTTTGCTTTAGGCTGAAAGCTGGGATATGAGTTTCCTGCATAGGAGTGAATTTTTCTTCCCTATGAAATTTAATTGGAATTAGATTATCCTCTTATGTTTCCTTTGAGTAGGAAAGGGTTAAAAGAACTTTTGTCCAGTTTTTGATGCTCCCCTCACACACACAAGCAAATTACTTTGTACTCCCTTAAAAACATTGCAGTTACTGTAGTTTGCAGGGACAGACGAGACCATGGTGCTTGCCCAATGCTGAAAGCAACATGGACTGAGCAATTATTGTCCTGTACTTTTGCTTGTTCAGAGTGATCTATGACCATTCTAAGGTAACAGCATGGTTGGAAACTAATTACGGTATATACACCCGTGGAAAGCAATCGACTACAAAGGGAGTTTTAAAATACACAAGGAATGTTGGGTTTGTCCCAAATTACTCAACAGCTGATATTTGTACAATGTCAAATTACACATAGAACTCCTATAGAAGTAAGGGTGATAGCTAAGTGAATAGAGGAATTCATGATGAACAATGAATTTTATACAAGTTCTCATTTCCACTGAATAGAGTACTTTCATATACTGTTATTTTTTAGAAGAATTATATCCACTGCCACAGAGCAAGGAAGCTGCTTATCCTAAATACCAGAATTAGTACAAAAAGCATTGCTGATCATTGTAGACTTGGATAAAGTTAAAGGTGATTGTGGTATTTGGGAGGAGTTGTTCAGAGGCGCACCACCCAGGTACCAGGTGGAGGCATTCTGTCTGCAGAGTCTACAGGCAGGGAGAATTCCTGCATGGTTATTGGAGCAGCATGACAAGGAATGACATGTACCATGTTCTTTTAAAGGATGAAGCAGGTTCATTACCCACGGCTGGCCCCTGAACCTTAGCAGATGTTGTAGGGGAAAGGTAATGCTCAGAATGCTCCTACTCTACCAAGCCAATCCTCTAGGGATGGAATATCTCCATCCTTGCCAATCCGTCCTCCTCCTCAGCCCCTTACACACCAACCCAAATAGAACCACAAGTGTTCTCACAAGCAAAAGATAAATAGTACACGCTTTATTTATCTGTGACTAAATGTCATCATAAATCCAGTGATACGACAGAAAGACTTGCTTTAAATTTCATTAGTAGTTAGAGTAAATGTTTCACTGGAAAACTCATTGAGCATTAAATCATAGGTTAAAAGGTTATCAGGGCCTGTTCTGTCTCTATCTCCACATGCTAGGGTCACACCAGAAGGGTTCCAAGGGGAACTCTTTCAGGAAGTTCAGTGCCACAGGTGACAAGGACATGAGGGGAATCAGAGGTGGCAGTTCAAATTGGTGCATCATGTTAACATATTTATATATGCAGTAACATATAGTAACATATTTCTCTGGCAGTTTTCCCCTGGAAAACAGCTAAGAAGACTTTTATTTGAGTCCTTGGTTTAAGATAAGAGGAAGGCTGAACTGTTACCTTTCCATTTTGTATATGGTGCCCAGAAACCAGAGTGATGGCTGTATCAGGGACTGAGTCCTGCAAGGTGCTGAGCTCTCCTGCAAGTTGCGGAAGCATCCTCAATTCCCAGTGAAATTAGTTGGGATTGAGAGGATTCAGCTCTACCTTGCCGGGCTGCCCTCTCGAAACACATTTAGATAGAATGTGTCCATTACAGATGAGGTTTTAGAAACACATAGGCATTAGGCACCCAACTCCCACTGACTTTTCAATACGACTGAGTGCCTTTCTGCCCTTTGTGCCTTTGAATGATTTATTTTTAAGTTAATTCTTGTGCTTATGAAAAATCCTGCATTGACCAGAATGAAGCATGTAGTCTTGTATGTGTCTACACCATAGCCAGCACCGGTGCAAGATTTCCTATGATTGTATATCAACCCTGACCTGGAAGAACTCGAGGACTTAGAGGGGAGATAATTCTCTATATCCATTCAATCCTTGACATGCTTATCAATGGTGATGCCGATTTAGGAACTGTGTGGACAATAGCCAACTAGGACTTGGGCTGAAACAATCAATTTATTTCATACAGTGAAAGCCACTGAAATAGTGGTAGAGAATTGTGGACAATATCAGCTTGCCTCAGATCTGAGTGCATGTGAAGTAGATATGAAAGGCCCCATATATTTTGATAGCAATCCTCTAAGTGATTTAGTCATGTTAATTTTCTATTGTATACAAAAAAAACCTTACATTCAGTGCAATGCTAATGTCAGACTAACATTCCCAAAGCTATTTTGGATTTGGTTTTTGATTTACACTTAAAGGTCCTGAGCCCACTGGGGAGGATTATCATTTACATCCTGTAAAATGAGAGGTACTGCTACTGTAGAAGAATGCATTCTGTCACAGTCACAAGCTCTGACTACCAATACCCGCCTGTGAGGAACAGCAGGGTCTTCATAGTCCAAAGGTAATTGTAATCTCACTAGTATCTAGAAGGCCGGCAACATGAAAGAACATGTCAGTGCTGATTTTTACAAGGCATGTTGAGGCAACTGAAACAGCCGTTAAGAAATGCAGAATCTGAAAGACTGTGGGGGCAGAGGTGGAGGAATTGCTGTAAATACTCATTTGAAGGGAAGAGTCATTTAAATATAAGCATCATATCCTGATCCAAAGTCAATTGAAGTCAATGAGAGTCTTTTCACTGGGTAGTGTCTGTGTTGAGTTCTTTGGGTGAAATGTAAAAAACCTGAAGTCCTGTGTGATTCATATGGCTACTAATGATCCCATGGGACTTTCTGTAAGAGCACGACTAGCCTTGGTACCCTTAGCTCAAATCCCCACACAGAGTCTGTTTTGCAGGGTACTGATTAGCTGCCACAGGCATCCTCAATTCCAGAGGCAGGTGTATTTGCTTCATGGTGCATATTTACTATTTGGGACCCTTTCAGGTGAAAAGTGCTTGATAACAGTAAATTTATATCTGAATAGGGGGTATGGAATGGCTTCCGTATGAGGAGAGATTAATAAGACTGGGATTTTTCAGCTTGGAAAAGAGATGACTAAGAGGGGATATGATTGAGGTATATAAAATCATGACTGGTGTGGAGAAAATAAATAAGGATGTGTTATTTACTTCTTCTCATAACACAAAAACTAAGGGTCACCAAATGAAATTAATAGGCAGCAGGTTTAAAACAAACAAACAAACACACAACTCACAGTCAACCTGTGGAACTCCTTGCCAGAGGATGTTGTGAAGGCCAAGACTATAACAGGGTTCAAAAAATAACTAGATAAATTCATGAAGGAAAGATACATCAATGGCTATTAGCCAGGATGGGCAGGGATGGTGTCCCTAGCCTCTGTTTGCCAGAAGCTAGGAATGAGTGACAGGTAATGGATTACTTGATGATTACCTGTTCTGTTCATTCCCTCTGGGGCACCTGGCATTGGCCACTTTGGGAAGACAGGATACTGGGCTAGATGTATCTTTGGTCTGACCCAGTATGGCTTTGGTCTTATGTTCTTATGATAGCAGTATTAATAAAAATAACCAATACTATTTTTAATTTGAGGTAAGTTCCTTACTATTTCAGTAATGTAATGAATAACTGAAATGAACCTTGCTACTGACAACTCTATCATGTTTAGTAATCAACACTTAATTCAGTGTGCTATTGTTACTTCAAGGATAGTTTCCTTAATATTCAAAAGTGTGTGCATTTTGGTAATGAACTCCTAGAGTTAGATTCTCACAGCAAGAGGAGGGGCTGCCAGTTGCATCGCTCTGACTCTGAGCCACCTGGTCCCATTAGGAGCAGCTCTAATTTATGCCACTGGCATAAGGTCCTCCATCAAGGATCTTGTATCAATGGAGGATCAGGTATGGTGCAGCTCCACCCTGTCACATCCCTCCTTGTTCCTGCAGACTCCTGACATGCACCTTTCCTTCTTATGACAGAAGGGAGAGAGAGAAAAGGGACATGGTTGGTGCATGAGACAAGTATGTCACCTCTGTAAGCATTACACCAGTAAGGACTTCCCCTGTACAAAGGGAGGGCTAGCAGGGGGAGGGATAGCGCAGTGGTTTGAGCATTGGCCTGCTAAACCCAGAGTTGTCAGTTCAATCCTTGAAGGGACCATTTAGGGATCTGGTACAAAAATCTGTCAGTGATGGTATTTGGTCCTGCTGTGAAGGCAGGGGACTGGACTCAATGACCTTTCAAGGTCCCTTCCAGTTCTGTAGGATAGATAGGTGTTCTCTACTCGCATTCTCCAGCTGCTCTAAGTCCACTTCATGCTATTCATGGAGGATTTTGGAGGGGCTGTGCTTAGTGCAGGTAAAGTAATGTAATATTAATTTAAATCTGTGTTAAAGTGTTTTCTATCCATATAGGCATAGAAGGTCAACATTTTGAATCAGTGAACCTGCTCATGCCTTGATCTCCCCTCTTTGGAGGGGGAAAAAGGGATTGTCTTGCAAAAATACTTTGGACCAGATCCTCAGCTGGTATAAATCAAAGTCAATCAAGCTATGTTGATTTATGCCAGCTGAAGATGTGGTCCAGTGTAACCAGAATTCTTGCATCTGCATTGCCACTGTATCATAAAAGCATCAGGTAATGTATGATACTCTGCTGACTTCTGAGTCTTACAACGTTGGTTCTGAATCACAGCTTTGGGAATGTTGATTTTCCAGATCTAGTATTAGAAGGCTGTTCAATAATATATTAATAATATAACTCATTTTACAACGTGGCTTATGGGTAATATGCTGTCAGATTCTCAGTAAAATATATCCTATGAAACATTTCAGTAAAATTAAAAAAACATGCTTTGATTCTGTCAAAATCCCTTGTGTGTAAACTACAAACTTCAGAACAAATTGTACAATGCCTTTCTTGTATATGTCTATAAAATACTGTATATGTATTACCATTCAACCAATACAATTAAATTTCAGCCTAAGCGGCCTGTTTTTTCCAAAATAACCGGGACTGCGTTGTGTACTCCTTCTTAAGTAAACAAGGTTAAATGATGTTTAAGTATGCAAGATAAAAGAAATCCTTATATTACAGTTAACAATGAATGGCTAATTACATTCGCCAGCCATTAGTCAAATCAACAGTAATTTTTCATGAAGACCAAGGGACTGATTTTCAGAGGTACTGAGCACCTGCAGTTCATGCTAACTTGAAGTTGAAGGTGTTCAGCATTTCTAAAAAATCATGCCATGTGGCAGAGCTCAGAATCTAGCCCACTATCTCTATTCCAGGTGCCTTGTTTGGCCAATGTCATGCGGAGGTCAGACTAGATGATCTGAATGTTCTTGTCTGGACTTAAATCTGTTAATTGTTTCCAAAAATCAGGGGTGACATTTTCTGGCTAACTTGCATCAAGATTGCACCAAGTGTAAACGAAAGCAGAATTTGGCCTTAAGGGCCTGATCCTCCAACCCTTATGCATGCAAGTAGTCCTGTTGCGATCACACACACTACTACTTATGGAAAAGACTGAGCATCTAAAATTCTATTACACTTGAATTCATGCATTCAAGGTGTCGCATTCAAGGTGTCTCTCTCACAGAATATATTATTTGTCACTTATCATCCGTTGTATTTTTATAGGTGCAATAGCATTCTGCTTACTTATAAAACACATTGCATTGTACTTTAGATCTTCACATGTTGCCAAGGGACTTGTCTAATATGTAGAAAGGACTTAATAGTGTAGTTTTTTTTACATCTACTTGGCCCACTGAAATCACTGGGAGCTTTGAGTGTACAAGGAAAGCAGGGTCAGGGCCTGAATTCCCCAATTACAGCCCCAGTTTAGCAGTTTTAGTACCCATTTCCTTATTACCTTCATTTATAGAAAATGCTCTGTAAATGTCCACAAATTCATAATGGACTTTGTCTCCTACATCTCAATCAACTGCAGTCAATCTGAGCACCATTCTCCCAACAGGCAAATTTTCCAAAATGTTCCTTAGAGACCCTGGCATAAAACTTTTGGACAATAAAAATAAGGACAGTAGAGCCTAATGAGACATTGGATTGAAAAGTGTAGCGCAGGTTACAGAAATAAAAGATCAGTTTCACTTCCTAAAGGCAACAGCTGTCTCTGTTCCAAATGGTCACAAACACAATCTCTTCCAGTATTTCTCCAAAATAGACTTTGGGCCAGATTCTGATCTCAGTTGCATGACTGGAATGAAAGTAGCCTCAGATTTACATCAGTGTAACTGAGATCAAAGTCTGGCCTATTAAATGAAGCAAAAGAGAAAAGCAGATAATTTCAGTATTTTATTAATCTAAACACTTTAAAAGGCAATCATTTGAAACCAGATATAGTCTCATGTTCTCAGAGCAGGAAACTAAAGGGATGCTGTGTTGAAGGCAAAACCAAAATACTCTGAAAAGAAATGTTTCTGAACTACTGAAAACAGAGTTGTGGTTATGTTTCATCTACTAGGAAATGTTCTTCAGGCTGAGAGGAAAAATAGTCAGTCTCTCTCTCTCTCTCTCTCTCTCTCTCTCTCTCTCTCAGGGCTTGTCTATACCACGCAGCTTTTAGCGACAAGTCAGCGTGTGTAAATGCTCTTTGTCGGTACTTTGTCAGCACTTTTGCTGACAAAATACTTTCAGCCCCATGAGCGGCGTTAGCTTTGTCGGCAGGAGAACGCTCCTGCCGACAAAGTCGAGTTCACACTGCCACTTGCATCGGCAAAACTTTTGTCTTTCGTGGGGGGGTTTAAAGTACCCATGAAAGGCAAAAGTTTTGTCAACAACTTCACAGTATAGACGAGCCCTCAGAAGAGTGAGCAGCACTTGAAATGTCACCTCCAATATTTTTCTGGTTTTAGTGACTATTTTATTATTAACTCTTGTTTATACTTTTAAAAATGTTCCTGACTTATAAAATGTCTTATCATAAAGAAAAAAAAATCAATCATTATCTAGCATGGGCATAGCTAGTGAGATTAGTACACTTGCTACATGGTCAGAATTTGTTTATACCCAAATGGAAGACGTAGTAAATACACAAAGACAGGGGCCTCATTGTTTACATTCTGGATGTTTATGGAATTGGTGCCCATGCATGATCTGGGAGTTATTTTTTCCCTGTCTTTGGCAGCAACAACAATGTGGAAATGGTAAAGTACATAAGAGAAGCAAGATTTGTACTTAGAAACAATGAGCCTAATTCTATAACCTTACTCAGTGTGAGTAGTATTTGCTCATGCCAGCTGTTCCACTGAGTTCAGGTCTGTTCTTGTGCTGTGCCCATCACCACAGTGTCTGAGTATGTCAATGGGAATACATGCATGAGTGAGTGCAAGGGTTGCAGAATCAGGCCCATTGTGAAAAGTAATCTTGTTGAGCTTACTTCTCCCACCCTTTCTTATGCTGAGGAGCATCTTAATTCATGAATAATGGTGCACTCTTTATCCCTAGACTACAGTGCATTTTACAAAGGAGGCCAACAGCATTATCCTTGTTCTACAGATGGGGAAACCAAGGCACAGAGACTTGCCCCAGGGCAAACAGCAGCAGACCTGAAACTCGAACCCAGGTTGCCTAAATGCCAATCTACTGTGCTATTCATTAGACCAGCCATGGGACTATTTGTATAGTGAAGTACTACTCCTCATGTGTAAGTGTGGCAACAGATGGCTCTAAAGGATTGTACGAAATCCTATCCTACAAGTTGTATAGATATGATTCCTTGTAGTATATTTCTGCATAATCCATCTCCACAGACTCCTGTTTTATGAACACATTGTGACTGAGCCACAAGCTACTAATTTCATCAATCCCCTCCCCACCGACCATCCTGGGTTGAGACACAGGTGCATCCCCCTCCCTTGACCAATACTGGGAAGGCATGGAAACTCCTTGAAGGAGCTTCACCCAGGAAATGATCTCTGAATAGCCAGTGGCCAGAGCAGGATGGGCTAGGCAGGTGGTATGGCTATCTGAGAGCAGAGCAGAGAAACTGAATTGTGGCTAGAGGAGTTGTACGGTGCTCTGGGAGCAGAGCAGTGAAGCAGGCTATAGAGAAGCTGAGGAGCTGCAGGTAGAGCAGGAAGCTGGCCAAGGGAGCAAAACCTAAGGCACCACCTGTACAGCAGGGTATGAGCGCCGTACATTGTAGATGGCTAACGGTCTGTGCAGTCCTTGACTGGCTAAGCAGCAGTTCTGCAGAAAAGGACCTGGAGATTACAGTGGATGAGAAGCTGGATATGAGTAAACAGTGTGCACTTGTTGCCAAGAAGGTCAACGGCATATTGGACTCTATTAGTAGGAGCATGGCCAGCAGATCGAGGGAAGTGATTATTCCCCTCTATTCGGCACTGGTGAGGCCATATCTGGAGTATTGTATCCAGTTTTGGTCCCCCCACTACAGAAGGGATGTGGACCAATTGGAGAAAGTCCAGCGGAGGGCAACAAAAATGATCAGGGGGCTGGGACACATGACTTAAGAGGAGATGCTGAGGGGACTGGGGTTATTTAGTCTGCAGAAGAGAAGAGTGAGGGGGGATTTGATAGCAGCCTTCAACTGCCTGAAGGGGGGTTCCAAGGAGGATGGAGATAGGCTGTTCTCAGTGGTGGCAGATGACAGAACAAGAAGCAATGGTCTCAAGTTGCAGTGGGGGAGGTCTAGGTTGGATATTAGGAAACACTATTTTGCTAGGAGGGTGGTGAAGCACTGGAATGGGTTACCTAGGGAGGTGGTGGAATCTCCATCCTTAGAGGTCTTTAAGGCCTGGCTTGACAAAGCCCTGGCTGGAATGATTTAGTTGGTGTTGGTCCTGCTTTGAGCAGGGGATTGGACTAGATGACCTCCTGAGGTTCCTTCCAACCCTGGTATTCTATGATTCTATGTCACAACTTGGAATCTAACTGCTTAAGCCACTGTACTTAAGGTATCAGCAACCTCTCTTTTCTCTCAGCCTCATTAATATCCCTTTCCTTTAGCTATGTGCGGGTGTTTATTGGGATCCCCCATGGTTAGTACCAATAGATTTAGCAGCTGAAGCATCTTCAGCACTTTCTTCTGAGTCATGACACACCTGGCATGCTACTGAGTCCCCTGGCGTACCACAACACTGAGCACCTGAATCAATTACAACATCTTGTGACCTCTCATTGACCCCATTTTGCTTAAATAGATATTGTTTTTTCAGGTAAGACTATACGGTAAAATTTTCAAAAGTACCTGAGTGACTTAGGTTTAACCATTAGGGAGCCTAAATACCATTGACTTGAAGGTTGAGATGGTTAAGAAAGCTAAGGCCTCTTTGTTTGAAGGTAGGGTTGATATCTTGGGGTTATAGTTAATGGCCATGGAAAGTCTTACATAGATTCAATGGCTATTTAAATCAAACTCTTCTTGTTTTAGGATTAGATTTTTAGAGGTGCCTATGGAAGTTTAGGTGCCCGACCCTCATTGACTTTCAATGGTCATTGGGTGACTCTCTTCCTTAGGGGTCTTTGAACATCCGACCCTTAATTTTGAGGGGTGTATGTGCATAGGATGTTTATAAATTTGAACTGGTTTAGAAAGAGAACAGGATAGGCTAAATTTAGGATTTAGTTATTAAAAGCCATTCTGACACTCTGCCAAGGTAAATGACATATTTGGAAAGGACACTACACAGAAATTATTTGCTGGGGTAAACTCCTTCTGAGGGTTCACCACTACTGTCTTCTAATCCTTTTTCCCTTTTCTCACCGTTTGTTGTGCTCATGGTGTTAATCATGCCGTAGATTTTTAAGCAAAATGTCATTAAAATCAATATCAAATTTGTATTTCTTTCTAAAGAAATCATCTTCTTAGAATCAGCATTTTCTGCACATACATTTAGAGGATTTTTTTATAGATCTCTTTGTAGTCTTACTTTACAGTCTGTTTCATAATACGGAATTGGTTCAGAGGTTTTGTAAATCACACCATTATCTGAATCCAATAAAAAGTATGTGGTTGTGTTAGCTGAGCAATGCAGTAAACTGAAAAACACAATAGTTATTATGTACATGAATGTTTTTTTCCCTGTGCCTCTTTAAACAGCACTCTTTGGACAGAACATACTGCAAGCTGAAATGAATCATATGAAAACAGATCATGTAAACTAATCCTGTGTAGTCATCCACTTCCAAACGTCAAAAAGATTTTCTGAATTCTGTTAAATCCTCAGATGTAGGTTTCCAAGCTATTTTTATATGATTACATTCATTTTTGATAATACGTTTTAGGTGTACAAATTGTTGTCTTACAGCACTGAAGTCCTAGTTTTATTAATAAGGAGAAAATCTGTTTCCTATTTGTTCACTCTGCTGTTCGGAATTAAATGCCAGTGGAAGAAAATCTGTTCCCCAGATCTCCACCACATGAGAGAATTTGGGTGGCCCTGGCTATGTGCAGCAAGTCACATGCAGTAGGGAAAACTTGTGTTACTTCACTCTAGTGATAACTATAAAAAGGTTTCTTCTCTGGAGAGCAGAGGGGTGTAATTACATTATGTATGAGGCCACATTTTTCGTCTGCCTCTAGTTTTGTATTTGCAGGCACCTGCAGGTTAAAACTACAAGAACAATCAAATGATAGAATTTAAACATATTAGTACTTGGGGATCAATGCTCAGCACATTCTGAGTTCCTTCAGCTCCCAGCTGAGGCAGCTTGGATGAGACCACTCCGCACGTCAATTAGTTAGACATAATGAAATCAAAATCTAGCTGCCACACGTGCTGTCATGGTCATCTGAGCTAGGAAGGTAATTGGCTACTGCTCAACCTCCATGGAAATTTCATTTACTCTTCATGAAGTTCAAGAGGTATGGGGAAAATATCACTCTGTTCAGACACTTGGATAGGTGGGATGTGTCCTATGTATTTATAATACTCCTTATTTCAGGCTATGTACTGTTTTCATTTACAGTGGTTCAACCTCATTGATTTCAGGTGGATTACAGCAGCAGAATCTGGTCCTTGGTGTTCATGAATGTGTTGATTCACCATGTTGTTTGTGAAGGCAGCCATTGTTACCACACACACACAAATCTGGTCTTCTTGGTGCCTGTGTAAGGCCGACAGACTCCGGTCGTCAGCGGGCAGGATCGAACCTGGGACCTCTGGAGCTTAGTGCATGAGCCTCTACCGCATGAGCTAAAAGCCAACTGGCTGTTAGCTAACGCTGTAGAGCAAACTCATTAATCTCTCTCTCTAAGTGGTCTCGATGCCACTAGATGGGACTGAACACCACACCCAGGAGGTGTGTGGGTTCCACCTGCACAGTTTTATACCTATTTTAAGTTGATGAAGATAAGATGAAAGGTCATGGCCCATCTTTGGGAATTCCCATTCCCTGTAGTGTGGTGGGAACGAGGCTCAGTGGATGAGTGATTTCCACTGGCTTTTAATAGCTCATAAAATAAAACAAAACATGTTTATCAAGCATCTTTATATGTGACCATCCAAAGTTACCATTATTATAAAATCAGGCAAAATAATACAGATGAATGGTGGGTGTGATTAAAAAGAAAATCTTTAACCTCAAAGAGAAAGTTGGGGAAGCCTGCAAAACACAGAGTTTCAGATGGCAGCTCATAATATAAAATACTTTGGTCATTTTTGTCTGGTCTTGGATCAGCGGAAGCCAGAACACCTGGAAGGGATAGCCAGTATATTTCAAGGAAGTTTGACAGATATGGTGTCATTTTGTGAAAGACTTCACATATGGCGGAGGGGGAGGGACTACAATTCTGGAATTAAACTAACAAGGAAGAAGCCTGTGTAATGTTCCAAACTTGTGGATAACCCTGTGTTTTTATCATTGCTGCCACAGAAGTCATGGATTCTGCTATTTTCTTGTTTATTTGTTTTTTAATACATGACCTTTTACATTTTTTTCCATTTGTCTGGGAATCTGTCTGAATGGGACTGTAACAACTGAATGAGTGTCAGAGAACCTCGAGAGCAGCACAATTCAATGCTGAGCTGAGTAGGTTAAGGGGAAAAGAAGAGGTTAGCAACTCAAACTATCAGACAAGTACATATTCAGAGGAATTCTTTAATTTGTCCAGGGTTGGTGAAGTTTATTTCAAAAGGTTAAGAAATGTATCAGCTTGGAAGATTAGTTTATATTTACAAAGTGTGGCTCTGGTATGGGTTTCTACTGGTCCAATCCTTCTATGAGCTGCACATGGCAGATCCCTGTAAGTATGTGAAAAAACATGCCCACATGAGAGTAAAATGGCCATTCTCTTGGAACAATGTATCTGATGCAACACAAGCATGCTATTGTGTTCCATAGCAACGAGTGAATACCGTAATGTTGGTATCACTGGTCTACAATTTTTGAGAAGTCATCTGCTTCAGAGATAAAATGTGCTATTTATTATGTATTTTGATGTGCTGAATTCAAATATGACAATTAAAACAACTGATTGGCTACTGTTTCTAAGATATTTAAGTTTTTACATTTTATGTCTATGTATATTGTGTAGATAGTAGAGTTTTAATCATAAATTGTAAACCTAGGTCTTTTCATGTGTTTATGGTTGCTTTACATGATAATATTTCACCTGTCCTGTTTATGTAACACTTTAAAAATCAGCAAAAGGGTTATATAAATAAAATTTATTATGAAACAAAAGGCAAAAAACTATTATGTACATAGTTTAGTCCTATTCAGTGTCTACTCGGTGCTTCTTGGCTTGTCTTGTATTCATTAAATGGAGCATCTCTTGTCACTGTCCAGCAATAGTCTGCAAGCATTGATGGGCTCCATTTGCCCTGATAGCGTTTCTCCATTATTGCAATGTCCTGGTGAAATCGCTCGCCGTGCTCGTCGCTCACTGCTCCGCAGTTCGGTGGAAAAAAATCTAGATGAGAGTGCAAAAAATGTATCTTTAGTGACATGTTGCAACCAAGGCTTTTGTATGCCTTGAGGAGGTTTTTCCACCAACAACCTGTAGTTGTCTGCCTTGTTGTTTCCGAGAAAATTTATTGCCACTAACTGGAAGGCTTTCCATGCCGTCTTTTCCTTGCCATGCAGTGCATGGTCAAATGCATCATCTCGAAGAAGTTCACGAATCTGAGGACCAACAAAGACACCTTCCTTTATCTTAGCTTCACTTAACCTTGGAAATTTTCCACGGAGGTACTTGAAAACTGCTTGTGTTTTGTCAATGGCCTTGACAAAGTTCTTCATCAGACCCAGCTTGATGTGTAAGGGTGGTAACAAAATCTTCCTTGATTCAACAAGTGGTGGATGCTGAACACTTTTCCTCCCAGGCTCCAATGACTGTCGGAGTGGCCAATCTTTCTTGATGTAGTGGGAATCTCTTGCACGACTATCCCATTCGCAGAGAAAACAGCAGTACTTTGTGTAGCCAGTCTGCAGACCAAGCAAGAGAGCAACAACCTTCAAATCGCCACAAAGCTGCCACTGATGTTGGTCATAGTTGATGCACCTCAAAAGTTGTTTCATGTTGTCATAGGTTTCCTTCCTATGGACTGCATGACCAACTGGAATTGATGGCAAAACATTGCCATTATGCAGTAAAACAGCTTTAAGACTCGTCTTCAATGAATCAATGAACAGTCTCCACTCATCTGGATCATGAACGATGTTGAGGGCTGCCATCACACCATCGATGTTGTTGCAGGCTACAAGAGCACCTTCCATGAAGAAGAATGGGACAAGATCCTTTTGTCGGTCACGGAACATGGAAACCCTAACATCACCTGCCAGGAGATTCCACTGCTGTAGTCTGGAGCCCAACAGCTCTGCCTTACTCTTGGGTAGTTCCAAATCCCTGACAAGGTCATTCAGTTCACCTTGTGTTATGAGGTGTGGTTCAGAGGAGGAGGATGGGAGAAAATGTGGGTCCTGTGACATTGATGGTTCAGGACCAGAAGTTTCATCCTCTTCCTCTTTCTCGTCTGACTCAAGTGAGAATGATTCTGGTGCATCAGGAACCGGCAGTCCTTCTCCGTGGGGTACTGGGCGTATAGCTGATGGAATGTTTGGATAATTCACAGTCCACTTTTTCTTCTTTGACACACCTTTCCCAACTGGAGGCACCATGCAGAAGTAACAATTACTGGTATGATCTGTTGGCTCTCTCCAAATCATTGGCACTGCAAAAGGCATAGATTTCCTTTTCCTGTTCAACCACTGGCGAAGATTTGTTGCACAAGTGTTGCAGCATATGTGTGGGGCCCACCTCTTGTCCTGATCTCCAATTTTGCAGCCAAATTAAAGGTGATAGGCTTTCTTAACCATAGTGGTTATACTGCGCTTTTGTGATGCAAAAGTCACTTCACCACAAACATAGCAGAAGTTATCTGCACTGTTCACACAAGTACGAGGCATCTCTGCTCACTTTGGCTAAACAGAAATGTGTCCCTTTGCAAAATCAAACACTGACAAATAAGAGAGCACGACACTGTATGATTTCTAGAGCTGATATAGGGCAATTTGTTCAGCAGAGTGATGCAAGCTTCGTTATGATTGCATCATCCATGACTTCTAGGAATAACATGATGCAATTCATATCATGTATGATGCAATACCAGCTTCAGATTGCATCATTCATTGTTTTGCCTAAAAAGCAAGTACTGTCCAAACCCAGTCATAGATTTATTCATAGATCCAGTCAAAGATGTATTTTAGTCATTTCTGGTTTAAATTGAGATCCCTTCCCTTTATAACTCACTTATCCTCCGCCATTCCCAAGTCAAGGGTCGTATATACTGACCCAATAGCATATCTTGAAAACTAGAGCCAATCAACAATTTTAAGCATCATTTTCATTCTCAGTGACCCAGAATTAGTAAAGTTTGACTACATTTATTTCAGAAGCATTTTGGCTGTAGAGCAGCGTATTTAAATGAAATTCGTATTCAAGAACCCAGTTTAGACTATCACATTCAAATATCATTTGATTAGGCTCATAGGCTAATCACCTTCACAAAGGCTTCCCCTAATTTCCACCAGGACCCAGATTCTCTCGCATTTATCTATAGCCTTCTACAGAGAATGGGATGAAGAGGAGGCACCTGGAGGCCCATTGTGAAGCTCCATCCATTGAAAAGAACAATTCTTAGATGCATCTTACCCACTTACTTCAACAGTTTCAGAAGGGTCTGGATCTCTTGACAGAACTGTGTAGACATCTGCAGAGATTGGAAATGATTCAAGAATGGATACAGTAATGTCTGGGCAATAGGAATAACAAATTGGACGCATTACAATACCTCAAACAAGTTTGTCTAATGGCAATAAATTGCTGCTTTAATTCCTGGAAATAACTGATTTCCTTTTTATAAAAATATGCATTAAATCTCTAGGTCCAGTCTTGAAGCTCTACAGTTCTTATGCAGACAAACTGCAGGCAAAACACCCATTGACTTCAGTGTGAATAATAATAAAGGACATTAAGCAAAATCATTTAACTTTAAAAGGAACATTGAATAGGAGTCAAGATTTTTTTTTATAAAATAGTTACATATCCTTCTACAAAAAAATGTCACTGATTTGATTTAGTTATAGTATCAGAGTGAAATTATATCCTCTGAGTTTCACTTGCAAGCCAAGTAAAAGAGTTGTGTTTAAGAGAGTAAAAGCACAAACTGTTGATCTACTGATGTTCTGCCTTTCCCCAAAATACATCTCTTCATACCTGCACTTCATACCTTTTTGTCTGTGAAACTAAAAGGCCACGCCAAAGAGAGAACTACAGGAATAAAGGGTTTGTATACACCTTGCAACTCCCAAGATTTGGTCCTTAATTGGCCATTTTGTCCCTAATATTTCAGACAAACATTGGATGTGATTCAGGTACATGTGTCCCTGATTAGCAGTCTACCCAGTTTCAGATAACTAGACAGGCATTCTGCTCCCTGTGTGGCAAAGGACACATTTAGTCTATAGGTGACCATAAAAGATAAAATTTAACCCAGTTGGGGAGGCCCTCTTCACCATTTAAGCCCTGCATAAGGAGGAGATAAACACACTGGTACCTTTCCAACCCTACACACCATAGAAAAGGTCTCCATGCTAGCCCCATGTTGTCTGCTATGGAAAGTTGGCTCCACACCAGGAGAGAGTCTAGGGAACAGTATTTACAGAGATCCAGTGGCCTTGACACTCCATCCAACTAGCACAAAGGAGCTGCAACTACTATTCCAGCTCATTGCCTATAGCAGTAGCGGTAAAGTGAAAGGTAGGTTGGGGCTATACAGACACCCCGTAGTCTGGCTCCATTTTGCATGGGTTAGATTTTGACTCCCCAACTCTGTTTTACTCCACCAAAATATAGCTCAGTTACTTGTGCTTTATTTGAGTGAATTACTCTCGAAGGGCACATATATATATATGGGCAAGGTTGAACGATCACATTTGAAGAACACATGGGCAGAATATCACACAGACTGTGAATTATGAAATTTGAGGCCACCGTTTGGATATTTATCACTGTCATAGTGTGCAGAGATGGATGACAACTCATGTACCATGCAATTTTCTTCATGTTGGCTTACGTTTGTATTTATAGCCAGTCCATTGCTTTTCCAATGTATAGACCTAAAGATTCAACAGTGACTTGCCCGTGCCAGCAGAAAAAACTATGTTGCATACCTGACAGTCATCCATATTATCTAACAAAGTGTAAGAAGGCAGTATGAAAATTTCCACTTTCTCCTGCCTCCAGCTGCAAGGGGTAGTTTGGGCTTTTCAAAGTCCAAAAGCTGAAGAACAACACTGCCAGTGCCTGTTTTTTTTCAAAGTTAACAATATGCCAGTGAAGTACATTATCATATTCTGTTACTATTTTAACAGTGGTAATTTTAACTGTCCTAGATATTTGAGAAGTGCAGCCTATGATTTCCTCTTATTTTAAATGCTGGTTTGATGTGCACTATGAAAATTCAATTAAGAAGAAATCAGTTTTAGCATGTGGTTTGCACAGAGAATATTTTAGATGGTAAAATCAAAGAAAGAATATAGCAGTAATTTAATTTAAAATCTCTGGGTATGATGGCAGGGGAAATTTTAGCAGTAAATGCTTGTTTGGAAAAGGGGAGTTTAATTAATGATTATGTAGCAAGTCCTGTTCTTGCTCCATATGGATACAGCAGTCTGCCAGTGCAAAGCATTTTGAAGAATCTTGACATTTCATCCGAATTGTTCCATCCAAATTGTTCCAGTGCCCAATTCAGCAAAGCACAAATGTGTTAGTGAAATCAGTGAGATTACTCCTGTACATAAAGTTATGCACATAATTAAGTGCTTTGATGGATTGGTGTCTTGGATCTTCTTTAGCAAAGTGGTTAAGCATTTACCTTATTTCAAGCACTCAAGAAGTCCCACTGTTTAAAGTTAGGCAGCTGCTTAAGTTACTTAACGAATCAGAGTCCTAGGCCTCAGTTCAGGAAAGCACTGAATGGGGGCCTTAGTGCTGCAGAAGTGAAGAAAGAAAGCTTTGAAAGATCTGGCGTAGCCGCTGGTACCTTTGAAAGTGAAACACCCAGAAAGAGGAGAAGGTACAAGGAAAATGAACAAGTAAGAGAAAGAGATGACCCAAGTAACGCAAAAGGTGAGAGTTGATGCCATGGGCACAGGGTGAACACAACACTGGGGGAGTCTAGCCCCTGTCCCCTCCCTCTCTTCCCAAGACCACGCACCTCCCTTACATTCCCCTCCCCTGCCAGAGCCCGGAGTACACACCACCCGTACCTGCCGCCCCCCGAACTCCCCCAGCGCTGGGCAGGTGAGTGGTGTGACTGAAGCAGCCCCAGGTGCTGGGCAGGCAGCGCAGCCGGAGCGCCCCCAGCCTCAACGCTGGGCTGGCAGCACGGCCAGAGCATCCCCAGGTGGGTGTCTTGGCCTGAGCAACCCCAGCTGCAGCACTGGGCAGGCAGGTGGCACGGCCAGGGTGCCCCCAGCACCAGGGTGCTGGGCAGGTGACGCAGTCTCAGCACCCCCAGCACCGGGCAGATGGAGGGGTGGCTCAGTGTGGCCTCAGCCCCAGCACCCCCAACCCAGGGCCTTGTGTGCACCGCCCCCAGCCTGCCTGCCCTAGCCTCTCAGCCACAGAAGAGCCAGAAGGGAACTGAAACAGGCAGGAGAGGTCTGGGGGTGGAGCATAGGCGGAGCCACACCAGGCTGTCTGGGGAGGCACAGCCTTCCCCGGCCTATGCTACCCACCGCCCACGTTTGATGCATAAAGAATAAAAAAGCCGTCCTAACTGCACAAAAAGGGTTGTGATATGGCTCATAGGTTTCCTAAAACATATGCTTTTGGATTCTCTCCATCTCAAATGCTATTTTTCAAATACATTATAGTATCAGAATTAGTCAGTGCTGGATAGTCTCACTCTCATGAGGGAGATTAGTGTCTTGAATATGGTGTACTCAACTTCTGAATCAGCAAAGTGGCCAAGCTTTAATAAAGAAAAGCTGTTTCAGTATTAATATTGACTTCTTTTAGTCTTTAATTTCTAGCTGAACATGAACCTCAATATCCTAAATGCTTTTTTTTTTTTTTTTTTTTTTGCAGACCTTTTAATCTGTTTTATAAAGACAAATTGAAAAGTATTAAATTTTACTTGGGTCCAAGACAAAACACTGTCTGTCACGCTGAAAATGCATAGTTGATATTTGCATCTTTGCATCTTAATATGTTGCTTTTATTTACAGTCATGTTAACTGAATCAAAAGGGATGGCATCAGAAAAAATTGAAGCCTATTTACTGATGAGAGAAAGAGCTGCTGTGTTGTGTTTTCCTCCAAGACTTTGAGATTTGCAACTGGATTGGTATGAACTTTTCTATTTTACTAGACAAGCTGAAGATTTATGAAAATTAATTGATGGCCCATTCTGTATCTCTTGCAAACCTAAAACCACTATTAATATCAAAGGAAGTCCCAGATGCCCAAGGAAAGCAGGATCAGGTCCCTGGCAGCTGTTCACGGCAAACCTTTGCACCTGAATCAGGGATCTGCCGTCAGGACGTAGAGATGATCCCTGTGATAAAGGAGGTCTTGTTGTAGATGAAACATTGAATCTGAGGAAGCAGTGATGGTTCTTAGAGTTTGGCAGATTGGGCTGCAAATGGGTGGGTTGGAAGCAAGGAACGGATGGTGGTCATCAGGTGACCAGTGATGGTCTCGCAGACAAAGTGGGAGGGTTCAAGGATGGTGGTTAGAGCTTCCAGCTCCACTTTGCAGTACTTATCTTTCTGGGAAAAGTCATTCGCCTTCCTATTCTTAGTCCCCAGACAGTATGTAACTGTAAAGTCAAATAAGGAGAGGAGAAGGGCCCAGTGAATCTGACATTGTTGAGTCATCATGTTGCCACTATTCCTTGAAGGTGGCCCTGATGGCCAGGAGTTTCTTGTCGCACACATCATAATTTATCTCAGTGGTACTCTGTTTCAGAGAGAAAAAGACACAGGGATGAAACAACTGGTGAGGGTCAGTAAATTGTGAGAGGACCATGCCTATTGTGAAGTCCAAGGTGTCAGTCTCGACTATGAAGCTTATTGGGGGGTCCAGATGGGTCAAATGGGGGCAGAAATAGATGACTTTTTCAAGCAGTCAAAAGATC
This sequence comes from Emys orbicularis, assembly GCF_028017835.1. NCBI lineage: Eukaryota > Metazoa > Chordata > Testudines > Emydidae > Emys > Emys orbicularis. The sequence continues at coordinate 24,137,570 of NC_088683.1, read as the reverse complement.
AGTGGACCAAGTGAATTTAGCCCCCTTTTTGAGGAGGGATGTTATAGGACAGAGGTAATCAATTATTTTTGTCAAAGTCCAAATTTATTGGTCAAGGTATAGTCAAGGTCCAGACTCCACAGAAAATAATACAAAAATAACAGTAATGATAATAATAAATAAATAAGAAGATTTCAAGGTCCGTTCAAAAGCTTCTGGCGGTCCAGATTTGGCCCATGTTCCACCTATTGACTATCCCTGTTATAGGAGCTACCAGGTTAGAGAATCCTTGAATGAATCATCAGTAGAAGTTTATGAACCAAGAAACCACTGCACACCATATATATCTGAGGACACCTTCCACTAAGTAATGCCTTTAACCTTGCGGGGATCCCTGGAGTGTCCTGCCAGGAGATGGCATAGCCCAGAAACTCCACAGTATCCTTGTAACATTTGCATTTCTCAGATTTTGCATAAAGTTGATTTTTGCAAAGACAATAAAGAAGAATGCACATATGGTGGTCATGGAGTTCTTGAATCTCTGGAAAAAATGAGAATATCATCTAAGTAGATGATCACATATTGATCAAGGATTTCTCTGAAAATGTGGTTCATAACATACTGGAAGGTATTGGGGGTGGGGGCATAGCATAGACCAAATGGGATGACCAAGTATTCAAAATGGCTGTATCTGGTTTGAAATGTCATCTTCCATTCATCTCCCTGCTAGATTCTGACCAGATTGTATGTTCCACTCAAGTCCTTCTTAGTGAAGACCAAAGGCAAATGGAGCCTTTCCAGGAGTTCATTTATGAGAGGAAGGGGCTATGGATTGTGGACTATGATCTTGTTGAGGACTTGATAATCCACATAAGGTTGTAGGGAGCCCTCCTTCTTACCCAAGAAGAAGATATGTGCTCTTACTGGGGAAGTTAAGGGACTGATGAACCCCTTCAACAGATTTTCCTCCAGGTACTCCTAGAGGGCTTGCAGCGTGGGTTCAGATAAGGTGTAAATGCCAGATAGGGTGAAAAAGGGGCCTCCTTTCCTGACTGAAACTTGATTGGGCAATCATAACTGCAGTGAGGAGGTAGTATCCACCTTATGTTTCTCAAACACCTTGGCATATTCTAGGTATTTGGTCAGAATTATGGGCACTGCTGATGAATATTCGATTTGTGACTCTGGATCCTTTGGGGGTTGGAGTGTGTTGCAGGATGCATCTGGTCATGGAAAGACATGCTTGTCAGCACCACAAGGAACAGAAGAGTATAGATCATGAGCACCAGCTGATTCAGAGGTCATGAGTAGTGAGCAAGGGGACACTAAGGATGAACAGTGAATGTAAAGCACAGATGAACTGCAAGATCTCTCAGTGTAGTGTAATGACCAAGAGTAATGACCGCCAGGAGGGCTGTCTGATGCATTCTAGGGCCTGAAGAGAGGAGTGACCTGTTGCTAGCGTCGACAAGCACAGGGAAATCCTTGCAGAGGATGGGAATTTCAATGTCTTAACAAAGTTCTGGTCTATGAACTGGACAGAGGCACCCAAGTCAACCAATGCTTCTTAGTGGATGTGTGGCATGGCAGAATGCTGGAGTCAAAGAGAGAGATGGAGCGGGGCCGTGTGCTTGTTAGGGGTTGCCAAGATTCCCTCAGATAGGCAACCGTGTGATTCGCTGTGAGGAGGAGTGAAGAACCGACCCAACCCTAGTCCCCTTACCAGAGCTGGGCTTTGGCATTTCTTGACTCGAGGGTGGGGCCAGCTGTTGGCCAGGCACCCTGCTGAAACGTGCCTGGGCATCCCACAATACAGTCACAACCCCAATACCCAAGGGTGGTTCTTTTAATCAGTGGAGTGGGGAGGCCAGACTCAGTAGATTTGCATCTGTTTGCAGTCTGATAAGACAACTGAGATTGTGGGAGACAAAAGAGTTCTGGTAGATGGGGGTTGAGTGGCACGCTGTTTTTCTTGGGCTCGCTCTGTTAGCTGATCATCAATCCAGATGCAAAGATCAATTACAGCTCTCAGGATGGGTGGAGGATCTACCCCGGCTAGTCCGTCTTTGATAGAGTCACTGGGTCCCTGCCTAAAGTGGTTTTGCTGCATGGCCTCATTCCAGTGGGTCTCTGCAGTGAGACATAAAAATTCTGCTATATATTTGCTCTGCGCCCTGCCAGAGGTCATGGAGAGCAGCTTCTGCATCATGTTCCGGATTAGGGTTGTTGAAGATGCTTGCCATTGCCTCTACAAAGCTCTCAAAATGTTTAAGGAGCGGCCTGACCTTCCAGGAGTGGAAATGCTCACTTCAGGGCCTCTGAGTAGGTTCAATACTAATCCCTCTCAGGATTGATGTCTGGGTGTATGACTGTGGCCGCAATACGAACTGGAGATGACTTTGGTTAAGGAACTCACAAAACTTGGCACAATGCATGTCCAGTTTATCAGGGAGGGGCAGCTTGGGCTCACAGACAGTGGATGTGAGAGTTGGGGGGACAGATGATGCTGTCTGGGCTTATACCTGGGCCTAGAGGGCCACATTCTGGTCACATAGTACAGCGACCTGAGACCACAGTTATTGTAGGACCCCAATGACATTTAAAGGTGGGTTGGGCTCCTGCTGGGGTTGTTCTGGAGTGGCACTCCATGCCATGGGGTGAAGCCCAATTCAGCCCTGGGACGGGAGCGGGGGGGGGAGGAGAGTACAAACTCTAGTGGAGACAAAGGGAGTTGCACATGCTCAGAGCAGGGCTGAATTTGTTCCATTATCTGTAAGATGGAAATGTGAACGATCCTGATCCTTGAGACAAGCCCTTTGTAGCATCACCTGGGGGCAGTGAAGCTGGCCTAACTGGGCAAATAAGGATTCTGTCACTGTGGAGGAATCTCCAGGTGGCAGCATGGCAGGTTCTATGCCATCCCCAGGCCCAGAGTTGGGGCAGATGGGAGTTGTGACTTGGGGGAGGAGTGTGACCAGAGACGGGGATGGCCAGAGAGCTGCTGCATTCCAGCAATCCTAGGCTGGTGTAATGTGTTTTTCGGAAGCTACTACCAGTCAGCATAAATCTAACAGCCAGCTTTTCCCCTGCTCTTATCCCTCCCACCAGGTCCTGCACCGAACACACCTCAACTGGACCTTCAGATTTGTAGCTAAATAAGGAAAATTCAGTTCAATCATTAGCTGTTTCATTACATGATATCCTGCATCAAAGTCCTGATAACAATACCAGTTGCTGGATTCACACTGAGGCTTTGTCTACACTACACAGCTTTTAGAGTGTGTCGCCACAGCCGTGCTGCTAAAAGTCATGCAGTGTAGCCGCTGTTTGTCGGCTCTCCTGCCAACAAAAAACTTCCACCCCCAAAGATCAGCATTTGTGAAACCATTCACACTGGCACTTGTCACAGCAAAATTTTTGTCTTTTGGGGGGGGGGGGGGTGTTTAACACCTTGAACGACAAAAGTTTTGTCATTCAATTGCCAGTGTAGACAAAGCCTGAGAAAGATCCTACCTTCAGTAGTCATGAATAAGGAAACCAAGCAGACAATGAAGACATCATTTGCACTAGTGTCCAACAATCAAAGGGATTAAAGTGGCTGAACTCTTAATCACCGCAGTAAGGAAGTATGTGGATTGTTGTATCTGGTTTCAGGAATGCTACATTCTACTGTACAGTATTGTATTGCTAACAAGATCTACTTGGTGTCATTCATTTGATTTACTGTTTTAAATGGAAACATTCCCAAATGCTGCTTGAACCTTTTCAAGAATACATTATGGTAGAAATACCATATTGTGCCAGGAGCAAGAGTGCCAAAAACTAAAAGTATTTTAAACATTGTGTTATTTTTTTGGACACATTTGCTACAGGTGTGTCTTTTTCCAATCCTGGGGGCAATGAAGCTAAACACTGCAACCTATTGAAACAGAGCCTGGATAAAGAAGTCACAAAAGTTTTCAGTCCTGTGTACCAGTCCTCTCTCACCCACCCACCGCCTCAACCTGCACTCCCATGAAATGTAATGCACTCATTGCAGTCATTTATGATATTGCCACTATAGAAGAGAAAGTAGGTCTCTACCAACACACGTCCATGCACGTGTGTGTGTATATGTATATGTGTGTGTGTATATATATATATATATATATATATATATATATATCACCTTTGCTAGAAACTCATGTTTACTCTCTGCTCCCATAATGCTCTGCGATTTGCCTTCCTTATAGTTTGCTTACAGCTTAATACTTTGGTCCCTTTCTGTGGCATATTATAAGGAAAGAGAAAAGTAAGGCTGTGTACTGTCAATCTGTCACGATTTACTGCATCCTCATCTGTGGCCAGTGCTTTGTAGATGGGTTGGAATTCTGGTTAGCTCTCATCAATGGCTGCACAGGCTGTGAAGCAACAATGAAGACAACCTTTCTTTCTAAGGATGTAAAATAGAACCAGTGTAGGCAACACTAAAGGCCTGGATACCTATATGCAGAAGAGGGCAGAATTTGTCTGTCAGTCATCTCACAGTTAATGAAGTTGGATTCTGAAAAGGTTCAGAAGTTCAGCTCGAGAGGGATATGCTTCCGAAATTATCGTTACCTCTCTTAACGAAAATCTCATGAGATCACGCTCTCCCACGTGATCTGGAAATACCATCCAACCCTTCCTTTGAGTGTTTCCATATTCTTGTTTAACATCATCAGCAATCTAGGTGACATGACAAAGTTTGATTGTTGTTTTAATAGGTTACTGAGCTTTGATTCTCACTCTAACCAACCTCAAACATTTTTTCAAGATCCAGCCATTATTTTAATAATCTCAAGTGTACATTAAGGATGGACAGAGGGTCCTATTCTCATTGCCTCAACTGTAAGCCAAATCTGAGCCTGTAGGTCATCCTAGAGTTAAATCTACCTCCCCCTACCCCAGAAAAGTGAGTAAAGTACAGTGACTGGAGTAGTTTATCACAATCAAAAGTGAGTGAACCCCAGCATGCCAACACTCTGACAAATGGGCATTTTTTTACTTAGATTGCAAGCTGCTTGGGGCAGGGACCATCTTTGTTTGCTGTGGTAATACAATTAATAATAATAAATAAAATAAATTGTGGACACAATCCATGTGTTTGTATGAACAAGCTGAGGCTGATGTGCTCTAAATTAACCATATACCTGTTAAGAAATTAATCTATTTCTATATGAAATGAGTTATTGGTTTTAAGTTCTGCTCCCTGCGGACAAGCATTCACATCATCACAATTAGCTCTTTTTTCCTGTAGGGAAATTTATGGCAGTTACACTTCATAAACTACTAAGGAAAAGAGTATAGTAAGAAAAAAGCAGTGTGTCTCATCTCTTCATGCAGAAAACTGAGGGTCAGAGCACACTAACTTTTCAGGGCTATCGATAATATTGATTCAGAGATGCTTTCTTCCCTTGTGGACAATAAATCTTGATTCAATTATCAGCTCAGTCCTTTTGGGTCAGCCTCAAAATTAAATACTTTGTTGTCTGTAAAGAAAAGAAAACAAAGACATTTTTAGATAAGAAGGCTTCGATTTTTACACCCTCTTTTTGAGAACTGAAACATCTTTCTCTTAAATATCTCAAGTATTAAATCAGCATCTCAAAGACTGGGTGGGGTTACATTCATAAAAACATTAATTTAAAGAACAGAACCAGTTGCATTTAAAAATATGTAGTGGCATGAATATCATTAATCGGCCCTATAAATTAGAGGGAGATTTTTTCAAAGGCACGAATGAGAATTATGCTCCCAGTTTCTAGCCCTTGGTTAGTTAGACCTCTCCCAGTTCATTTGTTTTAATGTCTCCGTCCCTGTACATGAAGTTAAGAGAATTTTCAAGTAGTTCTTCACTAACAGTAAAATGCAGTCGATTTCCATAGAGGCAAGTATTAGTATACTGTGGGGTAGAATGTGGAAGGTTTAGGGGCTTGTGTGAACATGGAGAGCAGCCCCTCCCCTCATGATCCTCCTCCATCCTGGTGTATTAGTGTATGGGTGTTACGGTGTGGGCTAGGAACCCTTTTCATTTGTTCTATCTTGTTGTGCTGAGACTGAGCTTTTTGCAATATGGAAAACATTTTGGTTGCCCAAAACACGAGATCAGCACAAACACAAAACCTAACCGTGCAGTAAAGATGCCAATCAGAAATGTATTTAAACAATCGAAGGGAAAGCAAATCCAACCCTGATTTGAGTCAATTCTTCTGAGTCTCCAATAATACTGTATGGATTTCTGCCACCAGCAACAACAGTATCATAAGCTCGGCTTAGTTCTGTACCAGCAGGTGTAGTCCCATTCAGATTCACTGGGATTGTGGTAAATAAGAGATCAGCTGGGGCCTGAGAAACCACTTGTAAAATAAAGAAAGGGAATTAGGAACCCTTACCAAAGACTAGAGCAGGGGTAGACAACCGATGGCACGGGTGCCGAAGGCGGCACGCGAGCTGATTTTCAGTGGCACTCACACTGCCCAGGTCCTGGAGACTGGTCCGGGGGGCTCTGCATTTTAATTTAATTTTAAATGAAGCTTCTTAAACATTTTAAAAACCTTATTTACTTTACATACAACAATAGTTTAGTTATATATTATAGACTTATAGAAAGAGACCTTCTAAAAACGTTAAAATGTATTACTGGCACGCAAAACCTTAAATTAGAGTGAATAAATGAAGACTCGGCACACCACTTCTGAAAGGTTGCCGACCCCTGGACTAGAGCAACATGATGGTGATTTTTTTATATAGTTACTGTGTGAAATACAGGTGGTCAATTTAATATAAAAGCTTAATTTAATTTGATAACTCCGTTGATTTTTAAGTACTTCCAGGTAGCATTAATACAACTAATCTATAACTTAATACCTTGCTATAGTAGTTACTATGTGTATATTAATGGCTTATTAATTATTTCTATGAAAATATCTTCTATATTGCTAATTTACCATGATAGTGGCCAAGTTTGCACCCTTCCACTAAAAGAAAAAAGCCATGGTTTGGTCCTGTGACAGGGTGTACCAGGTGCTTTGAGGCCTCCTGCTGGAGGCCTTGCCGTCCTGCCACACCCACCCCAGGAAAAGGAGCAGTCAAGGTGGGTCCTCCAGGCCTGACTAGAATGGCTGTTTCCCTGCAGCCTATCAGAGTGAATCAGGCTCAGTTAAAAGGAACTGCAGGGGCTGAGTAGGTCAGTTGCTGGCTGGGACCAGAAGCATGAGGAAGGAGTGTAAGGTGGTGAAACTCTCCAGGCAAGGAGGACTCTCCAGGCAAGGAGGCCTAGGAGAAACTGTGTGCAGGCAGGGAACAGAAAGAGAACCCTGAGGTAAGGGTGAAGAGGAAGGGGCTATGTGGGAAGTGGCCTAGGGAATAGCAGCAGCAATGGAGTTAAAGGAAGCAGCACGGGGCTGCTATTTGTAGGGTCGCTGGGTTGGGACACAAAGTAGTGGGCGGGCCCAGGTCTGGCAACTGGCAGAGTGGCCAAAACCCTGAGAAGGGACAAGTTTCATGTAGAAGTCCAAGCAGAGGGCTGGAATTTAAAGGGCTCTAGGATGGGGCTGAACACCCTGCAGAGGGCCAAACATTTGTTGAGCTTTGTTACCCCGGGAAGGGGACTGAACTTGAAGGAGTAACTTGGCTGGTGAGCTGGGGTGAGAAGAACTGATAAGGGAAAAAGAGTCTCCAGGGAGAAAACTCTGAGGGCACTGCTCCATATGAGGGCAGGGATGGACTTAAAGCTAGCCCAGAAGGGGCTGAGAACTGAGCCCAGAGACAGGGCTGTAGATACCAACCAGGGCACAGTGATAGGCCCTGTTGGAACTTTTACCTCAGCAGGGGTTTTTACATATTGATGATGGGACTGGGCCACTGAAGACCCAACCAGTGAGGTTAACAGCCATCAGGGGGTGCTAGAAGCAGAGCGAGAGAGTGTGCAAGTTCTCACCCAACCCACAGGAGGTGCTCATGAGAGGTGAATGTCCCCTGTCATGGGTCCTTTAAAAAAGGAAAACTCCACTAGATTTCCCTCTGAGTTTTCCCCAGATACTTCCACTGGATTGTTGGGATAGCAGTACTGGCTTAGCCCCCAGTTCCCACAGCACCCTTGGTACCTGTATACAGACACTGGGTCAAGGCACTGGCCTTAAGGCCCCCTGATCCTCTTCTCCCCCAGCTTCTTGTCTTTGCAGCTCCAATGGAAGGAAGTAGTCATCTAGCTGCTACTGCCCCTGTTTGAAGGGTTGGGGGTGCAAGTAGTTCAGACAGGATTAAATTCAGCCCTGATCATAGAATCATAGAATCATAGAATATCAGGGTTGGAAGGGACCTCAGGAGGTCATCTAGTCCAACCCCCTGCTCAAAGCAGGACCAATTCCCAACTAAATCATCCCAGCCAGGGCTTTGTCAACCCGGGCCTTAAAAACCTCCAAGGAAGGAGACTCCACCACCTCCCTAGGTAATGCATTCCAGTGCTTCACCACCCTCCTAGTGAAATAATGTTTCCTAATATCCAACCTAGACCTCCCCCACTGCAACTTGAGACCATTGCTCCTTGTTCTGTCATCTGCCACCATTGAGAACAGCCGAGTTCCATCCTCTTTGGAACCCCCCTTCAGGTAGTTGAAGGCTGCTATCAAATCCCCCCTCATTCTTCTCTTCTGGAGACTAAACAATCCCAGTTCCCTCAGCCTCTCCTCATAAGTCATGCGCTCCAGACCCCTAATCATTTTTGTTGCCCGCCGCTGGACTCTTTCCAATTTTTCCACATCCTTCTTGTAGTGTGGGGCCCAAAACTGGACACAGTACTCCAGATGAGGCCTCACCAATGTCGAATAAAGGGGAACGATCACGTCCCTCGATCTGCTGGCAATGCCCCTACTTATACAGCCCAAAATGCCGTTAGCCTTCTTGGCAACAAGAGCACACTGTTGACTCATATCCAGCTTCTTGTCCACTGTGACCCCTAGGTCCTTTTCTGCAGAACTGCTACCTAGCCATTCGGTCCCTGATATAACTAGGTGCAACTCCATTGAGCTAAGTGGAGTTACATAGTTGTAAATTCTGTTACTAAACGCCTCTGATATTTCTACAGATTCATATATAAGATTAGTAATTTATTCAAAACTTAACGTAGGTAGGTCACATAAACTTGAGAAAATGAAAACTATTGGGCCAGACCGTTAGCTGGTGTAAATCAGCATAGCTGCATTGATCTGAGTGGCACTACAGCCATTTACTCCAGCTCAGGATCTGGCCTGGTGTAACTTTTTTTTGTAAGCACAATTGAACCATTGGGCCATATGGTAAATTATTCACCTATCCTATGTTGTAGTTAAACCTACCTGCATATATTGAAAGAGGAATACAGTTGGTCACTTCAAGAGCCAGGTTCATATGGGTTCAATATCCAATACTCATAAGTACAGGGTATTAGCTTTCAGGTTCTGTTGCTTCATTTGTATGTAGCCTGTAAAAAATGGAGTGTAGACTTAACAGACGGTTTAATAAGCTCCTGGAAATTACAAAAGACAGATACTGTCTTCTGAGTGGCTGTGAAAATTTAGTTGGATACAGGTTTGATTTGATTTCTTTGACAGCCATAATTGCAGATGAGTAGGGGCCTGATCCAAAATCCATAGGAACTCTCATTGATTTCCATGGGCTTTGGATCAAGATGTTAGGAAAGGGATCCTCCGTGTAGCTAGAAACATTAAGTATGTAGTAATGTAAGACTTCGGTTTCAGAAAAAATGATTTCATCCTCCTTTACACACTCTCTCTCTCTCTCTCTCTCCTTCACACACACACTCCTGTTACTTAGGACCACAATTGGCCTCCCTTATTCACATTGGATAGCACTGAAGTCACTGGGAGCCCTTTTAGAAGTAAGCTACTATCCAATGTGAGTAAAGCCCTTAAAATTTACCTGAGAGATGGGCATTTTCCCCTTAGGCCTTGTGGAAAAGCTATCTATATGCACACCCCACTGAAGTCAATGGCATTCTACATGTTTTTATATATAACGTTACATAAAAAAAACCTACATTAAAAACATTCAGATTGCAAAGTCAAGCACTCAGCAGTTAGGAAATGCCAGAATTAAGCCTCTGCTTGCCCAAATAAGGGTATAAACTAGCCCCAGATTAGTTGCATGTGTTTCTAGGGATATAAGTTGCAGCTGCAGAATGACTCTTTCAAACACAGCTCACGAATGCATATGCATCTCAGACTTCCTAAGAGCAGCTAAAAATTTTATTGACTATATTAACATAAAGGGAGGGACTGAGGGGGAGCAGCCAAATAGCTAGTTCCTTTCTGTCATTAATTTTCAAAAGATAAGGAGCATATTAGGAGGATGGGGGCTGCGTGGGGACTCCATGACTCAGACAGTGAATCACTCTGTTTTTTCCTCCAAACAAATTTCAAACTTTACTTGAATCATTAAAGATCTTTTGAACTGATAACTTAAGTAGCCCTAGGGAACAAGTGAATGATTTTCTCTTCAACCTTATATATAAATTGTTATCCAGAACATGGAACAGTCTACAGATTCACTGAACACACAGAATCTATCCTCACCATTTATTGTTCTGTCAAAGAGCATTAAATAAATTAGTTTGGAATGGGAGAGTGGAGTGAACTTAACATGGGATGACATTAAGTTTTGCAAAAGGTGAGAAGAAATGTCGTCATAAGGGCCTTGAGCTAACTTTTCAAAAAAACCTAAGTGACTTAGGAGCCTAACTTCCATTTTCATAAGTGACTTTGGAGGCTTCTAAGTGCTTGAAAATGAGACTTGGGATCGTAAATTTCATAGGGCCAAATTGACAAAGGTACTTAATTACCCAACTGCATCTATAGGTGCCTAAGTGTAACATTTAGGCATCTCTGACTTTCTCAAAACCACCGCTCAGCTGCCACCTAACCCAGAAGGAGCCTAAGTTTCTGCTGGTGGGCTTACCTATAACTGCCTAAATCCTGACGCTGCCCCACAGCTAACAATCTTCCTGGAGCCCTGACTCAGGGCGAATGCTCAAGGGGATTCTAACACTAGGTGTTCTGCTGCCTACCTTGCCAGTGGTACCTGATCCATGAGGCATGCTCTGAACATGCCTAACCCACTCAAAAAGCAGTAACGGGCAAGAAGAGAGAGTGTGTCCCCCAGGGCACTCACCAGGAATGTGGGAGACCCAGATTTGAATCCCCAGACTGCCTGGTTTGGAGCTGGGAGCTCAAGTCAGCTCTCCCACATCCAGCTTCCATTCTTAGGTGCCCAATTCTCCCCATTCAAGGCACGGGGAGCCTGGGCATCTAACTCAGCTCTGAGAATTCTGAGCATTGCAACGATTAAGTACATTTGTGAATCTTCCCCTTGGGCCCTTTTGAAAATTTTACCCTTCAGGATTAGTGAAAATTTCCCCCCTCATCTACATTAGGAAGCGTTATCATTTTTAACCCTGGTTCCAGTAAAATTTACTCAGCTATTCCTGATTCATCACTCATTTTATCCCCTCCTTACTACTAGAGTGGCTTGAAACTGTTGGTTTTTTAAAAAAAATTGACAAAAGAAATCATTGGAGGGAAAATATTGAGGATGCTTTGATGAATTATGTCCATCATTTTTAGACCAATAAAACTGGCCAAAATCTTTAGAATTTAGAAATTTGAAAAAATATTTATGTAGCATGGGGAGTTCCTCCTATGTTTTGACCATCTCTACTCTTATTTATCTATATAAGATAGGATTTCAAAAGAGCATAAGAGACTCATGCCCCCAAATACCATTGAATTTCAATGGGAATTGGATGTCTAAGTAAATCTCAAGTATTTATTTGTGATAGCACCTGCTATTTGCTAGGCATTTCCAAACATTCAAGAAGGATGGTCCCTCTTCAGAGGAGTTCATGTTAATTAATAGGCCTACTTTCTCTCTCTAGTCTTTTCCTGCCTGGTATATGGGTAAAAAACTCTATTTCCTGTTAACCGCCTTGTATAAATAAATAAAATAGATTGGGATAACTTATCAATTCTGTATCTGTGTCCACAAGTTGCTCCCAGTAAAAGGGGAAATAACTCACTTCTTGAGGCCAAAACTTCCTGATTGCTCAGAGGCTGTGATAATAAAGAGCCAATGTATCCATTATATCCAGCTGGTATTTTTATTTTACACTCTCTCCCGGTAACTATTATGGACTATATATTAATTTAACATCTGCCTAGAATTATAGCAGAGATTGAAAATTTTTTTAAACCATCAAGCCATCTCCTTGCAAGGCGGGAGCTAGTCCCCAGAGAGAGGATGTATCAGATACTAGACTGATTAGCCTAGTGAATGCAATGCTGTGTTCCTTGACTCATTGTGTGTGTGTGTATGTGTGTTTAACATATATATAAAATAAGCATTGCTCATAGAGTCTGCATACCAAGTAAAGCTGGACTTCAGTCAGAGCTTTCAAGGAAATCATGTGTTCTGTGTTGCCTATGTACTGGGTTTGTTTAGTTTGTTGCTTTGGTTTGTTTAATATCAATGACTTGACACTTTGGGTTGTTTGTATATCAGAGTAACTAAATTAAATGCAGGATTACCTGGAAAATTCAGAGAGAGTAGAAGATCAGAGACAGAGTTGCAACAGCACAGAGGAGCACAATGAGGTCTCAGTGAAAACTTAAACAAATGTATAAAACATATACACTCTCATGCTTCAAGGCATCAACCAACCACTTACTGCCTAGGATAAGGAAGAAATTTATCCTGTGGGCAGTTTATTCCATAAGTGTCCAATGTGAAGTATCTTACACCATCCCCTAAAGCAGCTGGTATTTCAGAATAGTAGGGACAGAACCTCCTGTTCTTCCATGACCAAATTTATGGTTGACAAGCGATAACTAGCGCATGAAGCTACATAGATCTCTGCATGCTACACAAAGAGGTAAGCCCAGAGTAGGATGCTTCCTGGGTAGTTCCTCCTAACATGTATGCTCATATCCCAGACAAGGGCAATGTTATCCTTTGTCTTATTTCTTTGTACAGTGCTTATTACAATGGGGTCAGGGTACCTTAGCACTACCACAAAAGAAGAAACTCAGTGAGCTGAAGCTTGCAACATTACTTATCTCTTTTGCAGGTGTAGCCCCTATAGGGAATAGAAGAGCTTGACGTTAATGTGTTTAATTTATCCATACTGATTTCAGAAGTTTAATACCAGCTTTTTGAAGCCAGTTCATACTGAAATGTGGCATGCTATGTAAAGTAAAAACTGGAATAAGTTTATTTTTTCAGCCCACACTTGTTTATTCTAGGAAAGGGAAACCATTCCTGTTTAATTATAAAGCAATCAAAAAAGTATTCCTGATCAAATGCTTTTTTTCACCCCTAATAAAATGCAACAGATTGTTTTTAAGCATTGCTAACTTAGGGCTGCACAAATATATGGCAAAGAATAAACAAGTTTGCCTACAAAATGGCATAGACTAAATTCCACTCACCTTACTGAGTCAAAAGGATTATTTGTGTAAGACCGGCAAGCAGGATTTGACCTCATTAGCTTCATCCTGTGGAAGGCATTTGGGGAGAATGAGTAATATTTTGAGCAAATGTCAGTTTGAAGTCATAGGACAAATAAAAAGTCCATTGTGGTTTTCTTTTTTGCAATAATATTTAAGTTAATTTAGTTACTCGTGTGAAGGTTTATGCTAATAGCTATGGTTCCCCATTTACACTGGCAATTTCCCCATGAAACTGAGAACATACTCCTCTACCCCACCTCAGGAAGGATAAAAATTGATGATTTAAAAAAAAAAACATATTTTATTTCAATCAGATTTTTTTAAATTAAATTCATTTTTACTTTTGAAAATAAAATATTTAAAATTGAAATTATGACAGCCTATGTTTAAAAAAGAAGCACAGTACATGTTTGCTGCTGAAGTTTTAAAGAAAATCAAACCACTGAACAGGTAGAAGTCACTGGCAAAACAGCTGGAATCAGAGTTTGTTGACATGCTACAATATACAGCGGTGCACAGACAATCCAGGAAGTTTTTGGAAAGTGTAGGGGACAATTTCCTGGTGCAAGTGCTGGAGGAACCAACTAGGGGCAGAGCTTTTCTTGACCTGCTGCTCACAAACAGGGAAGAATTAGTAGGGGAAGCAAAAGTGGATGGGAACCTGGGAGGCAGTGACCATGAGATGGTCGAGTTCAGGATCCTGACACAAGGAAGAAAGGAGAGCAGCAGAATACGGACCCTGGACTTCAGAAAAGCAGACTTTGACTCCCTCAGGGAACAGATGGGCAGGATCCCCTGGGAGAATAACATGAAGGGCAAAGGGGTCCAGGAGAGCTGGCTGTATTTTAAAGAATCCTTATTGTGGTTGCAGGAACAAACCATCCCGACGTGTAGAAAGAATAGTAAATATGGCAGGCGACTAGCTTGGCTTAACAGTGAAATCCTTGCTGACCTTAAAGGCAAAAAAGAAGCTTACAAGAAGTGGAAGATTGGACAAATGACCAGGGAGGAGTATAAAAATATCGCTCAGGCATGCAAGAGTGAAATCAGGAAGGCCAAATCGCACTTGGAGTTGCAGCTAGCAAGGGATGTTAAGAGTAACAAGAAGGGTTTCTTCAGGTATGTTAGCAACAAGAAGAAAGTCAAGGAAAGTGTGGGCCCCTTACTGAATGAGGGAGGCAACCTAGTGACAGAGGATGTGGAAAAAGCTAATGTACTCAATGCTTTTTTTGCCTCTGTCTTCACAAACAAGGTCAGCTCCCAGACTGCTGGACTGGGCAGCACAGTATGGGGAGGAGGTGACCAGCCCTCCGTGGAGAAAGAAGTGGTTCGGGACTATTTAGAAAAACTGGATGAGCACAAATCCATGGGGCCAGATGCACTGCATCCGAGGGTGCTAAAGGAGTTGGCGGATGTGATTGCGGAGCCATTGGCCATCGTCTTTGAAAACTCATGGCGATCGGGGTAGGTCCCGGATGACTGGAAAAAGGCTAATGTAGTGCCCATATTTAAAAAAGGGAAGAAGGAGGATCCGGGGAACTACAGGTCAGTCAGCCTCACCTCAGTCCCTGGAAAAATCATGGATCAGGTCCTCAAGGAATCAATTATGAAACACTTAGAGGAGAGGAAAGTGATCAGGAACAGTCAGCATGGATTCACCAAGGGGAAGTCATGCCTGACTAACCTAATTGCCTTCTATGAGGAGATAACTGGCTCTGTGGATGAGGGGAAAGCAGTGGATGTGTTATTCCTTGACTTTAGCAAAGCTTTTGATACGGTCTCCCACAGTATTCTTGCCGCCAAGTTAAAGAAGTATGGGCTGGATGAATGGACTGTAAGGTGGATAGAAAACTGGCTAGATCGTCGGGCTTAACGGGTAGTGATCAATGGCTCCATGTCTAGTTGGCAGCCGGTTTCAAGCGGAGTGCCCCAAGGGTCGGTCCTGGGGCCGGTTTTGTTTAATATCTTTATTAATGATCTGGAGGATGGTGTGGACTGCACTCTCAACAAGTTTGCAGATGACACTAAACTGGGAGGCGTGGTAGATACGCTGGAGGGTAGGGATCAGATACAGAGGGACCTAGACAAATTGGAGGATTGGGCCAAAAGAAACCTGATGAGGTTCAACAAAGACAAGTGCAGAGTCCTGCACTTAGGACGGAAGAATCCTATGCACTGCTACAGACTAGGGACCGAATGGTTAGGTAGCAGTTCTGCAGAAAAGGACCTAGGGGTCACAGTGGACGAGAAGCTGGATATGAGTCAACAGTGTGCTCTTGTTGCCAAGAAGGCTAATGGCATTTTGGGCTGTATAAGTAGGGGCATTGCCAGCAGATCGAGGGACGTGATCGTTCCCCTTTATGCGACATTGGTGAGGCCTCATCTGGAGTACTGTGTCCAGTTTTGGGCCCCACACTACAAGAAGGATGTGGAAATATTGGAAAGAGTCCAGCGGAGGGCAACAAAAATGATTAGGGGTCTGGAGCACATGCCTTATGAGGAGAGGCTGAGGGAACTGGGATTGTTTAGTCTCCAGAAGAAAAGAATGAGGGGGGATTTGATAGCTGCTTTCAACTACCTGAAGGGGGGTTCCAAAGAGGATGGAGCTCGGCTGTTCTCAGTGGTGGCAGTTGACAGAACAAGGAGCAATGGTCTCAAGTTGCAGTGGGGGAGGTCTAGGTTGGATATTAGGAAACACTATTTCACTAGGAGGGTGGTGAAGCCCTGGAATGCTTTACCTAGGGAGGTGGTGGAATCTCCTTCCTTGGAGGTTTTTAAGGCCCGGGTTGACAAAGCCCTGGCTGGGATGATTTAGTTGGGAATTGGTCCTGCTTTGAGCAGGGGGTTGGACTAGATGACCTCCTGAGGTCCCTTCCAACCCTGATATTCTATGATTCTATGATACTGCTGGTGCAAAGAGAATATTTTCTTCATTTGAGTTTATTCAACTAGTTCAGTTCAAAGACTACTTCATTCAAAGTTGAGAAACTGATTGGGAGCTGAAAAAGTAGGAAAGCTTGTTTTCCTCTTCCAATCTATGAATAAAACTATGTGTGAAAGGATAAGATCTACTAGTTCTGAAATCTTGAAGGATATGGTATCCAAAAACAATCAGTTCAATTCACTAACTACAGATAATATTTCCATGTTTAATAAATCAGTTCACTTTAAATACAAAACATATCTTGATAAATATCTTATATATCCAGCACATTTAAGGTAGTTTTATTTAACTAATAAAAACAATTTGGAAATGGTGTATTTGTGAATTCATTGAATTCCAATGTTGATCCAAATGCAGCATGACACAAATCACAAGTAAAAACATAATCATTATTTAGTAAATAAAAAAAAATCTATCATTCCATTTGCTAACATAAGAATATGTAAAAAATGAATAATATGAATAGATGTATGTTAAGCTATATAATTGCACAAATTTTGTATAGCTGTTGTGTATCTTTGTTAAGCAAAAAGAAGCATAAATTAGTGTAAAGGTTGATTTGTAACTAAATGTAGCATGTTTTACGTGTTGGCAACCAATGAGAATCAAGCTTTCTCTGGGAAAATAACTAAAGTACAAATGCAAAATAAGATTAAATCAAAGAGTTAAAGCAGGATTTTCTGCTTGCAGATTTTAATCATGATTAAAACCCTGTCCCACCTTAATCCAACCTTCACTCACTATATTTTATTAGTATTAAGGGATCCCAACCAAAGTTAAGGGCCCAGTGTGCTAGGCATTTCATAGATCTGTAGTAATAGCTTAGAGTCTGACTAGACAAGACAGACAAATTATTGTCCCCATTTTACAGAATTGAGGCATAACGATTAAGGTCCAGATCCTTAAAGGTATTTAGGGGCCAAGCTTCCAGTTGATTTCAATGTAGACCTAAGTGACCTGCCACAGGCCATACATGACAGAGCTTGAAACTGAACTCAGGTCTTCTGAGTCCCTGTCTAATGCCTTGCACATAAGATCATTATTCTTCTCATTTGATTCTTCCTAGCACAGATATCTGTCTCCTGAACAGACCCCACAAACTATTTTTGCTCCTGTTCCCAGTGAGTCCATCCTATACCGATCCACTCCCACTCTGTTGCTACTTCTTTTGCAAACATTCTTACACTGGGTTGTCCTACTCACCCCTGAGCTACCATAGCATACAAACACCTAGAGTAGCTTCAGTTTCTTTCTGCTTTATAAAATGAAAATGGACCTTATTTTACAGACATTTACACAAAGGGGACTGAGCCTCATTTAGATTAATCAGGAGTTATTTTAAATTTATTTTTAATGTAGGGACTAGAGCAGGTAAAAATCAAATTTAAAAATCTTTAGATGAAAAACCGACATTTTTCACAAGAATGTTCAGAATTTTTCATCTTTTCAGTCAGATTTAGCAGACATATTTTCCATTTCAGCATCTTTGAATAACATGAATGAAAAATTGCTACTTTATTTATTTGTTAGGATCCATTTTCATTAGTTTCAGATTGCAGAAGAATGCCATCGATAGAAAAAATGATCACTATATATGAGGAGTTTGGCTGAAAGTACAATGAAAGCTTTGTTTATGCTCTTGCTGAGAACAGCCAATAACCCGTTCAGTGGAAATTGTATATTTTTGACATTATTCTGTAATATTTCAATAATCTTTTATCCCAAAGAACATTACAGTTTCTGCAAACAAGAATCACTTAATCCATATCTGAGGCACAGCCATCTCATGGAACATAGCTGCTGTTTGTGCATAGCAATGCAACACAAGAATTTAAGGCCAAGACATGAAAAATACTGTATTCAGCTAAAGCAGGAGGGAATATATCCCACCACAGAAAAATCACCTGAGGCTCTGGGGTTAAGCACCACTGTCTGTACAAAAAGTGCCAAAAATGCTTTTCAAGTGTCATAGGTTTTCATCAGGTGTACCCTGTCTAACTTTTACAGGTTTTACTCAAGTTCAGTGTGTTGAAATGAATCATACCATCGCTGCTAGGAATCATTGCATGAAATCCTGGTGCCATTGATGTCAATGCCAGAACTCCCATTGACTTAAATGGAGCCATGATTTCACTTGCCTTTGTATTTAGAAGTACTCGCAATTCTTGCTGTACCATAATGTGTCTGTCACTGCTAGCCCTGCCTATGTTCTAGCTGTGCTTGGAGAGTGGAAGAAACCAAGAGTGCAAGGGTTGTTTCTTTGTGTCTCTTACTGCCCTGAATTACCCACTATGGACATAATTTTATAAGGTGGGTGCCAAACTTCAGGCATGAAATAAATGGCCTGGTTTTTAGAGGTGCTGAGCACCCCCGCTGCCATTGATGTCACTTTGAAATGACTAAGAGTAAAAAATACGGACACTTTTTAAGGGGCCAAATAAGGACTTAGATGCATCTAAATCTTCAAATACTTGAAAAGCTTCCATGAAAAAGATGGAGAAAAGTTGTTCTCTCTCGCCACAGAGGACACAACGAGAGTCAATGGGTTCAAACTACTATATAGCAGATTTAGATTAAATCTCAGGAAAAACTTCCTAACTATAAGCACAGTAGGACAATGGAACAGACTGTCTCAGGAGTCTGTGGAAACTCCTTCACTGGAGGTTTTAAAAGGAGGCTGGAATCAGGGCGGGTGCAACCATTTAGGCAAACTAGGCGGCTGCCTAGGGCGCCTAGTGGTTGAGGGCGCCTGAAAGCCCGCTCAGGCGAGGAGGTGGAGTGGAGGTGAGCTGGGGCGGCGGCGGGGGGGGGGGCACAGGGAGGGCTGCCTGCAGTAACAGGGGGGGCTCACAGGGGAACCGCTCCCCGCCCCAGATCACCTCCACTCTGCCTCCTCTGCTGAACACACAGCCCTCGCTCTAAGTCCCCTCCAATCGGCGCTGCAAGCCTGGGAGGGGAGGAGAATTAGAGCAGCGCTGGCGTGCTCAGCGGGCTCCCCGGGCGGGGTTAGCTGCCGTGTAGGGGGGCGGTGTTAGCTTCCACGGGGGGGGGCAGTGCTAGCTGTCGTGGAGGGGGGCGGGGTTAGCTTCTGCGGGGGAGGGGGTTCCCCGGGCCGGGTTAGCAGCCGTGGGGGGGGGCTTGCAAGGGGGTGTAACTGCTGCGAGGGGGTCTCCCCAGGTGGGTTAGCTGCTGCGGCGGGTGGGGTTAGCTGCCGCAGGGGGGGCTCCTCGGGTGGGAGGGGAGGGTGGGCATGGTTAGCTGCCACAGGGGGGGTTAGCTGCCACGGGGGGGGGGGGGGGGGGCGCGCAAGGTGGAAGTTTCGCCTAGGGCGCGAAACTTCCTTGCACCGGCCCTGGCTGTAGCCATCTGTCTTGGATGGTCTAGAAACAACAATCCTGCATCTTGGCAGGGGGTGAGACTAGTTAACCCTTGCAGTCCCTTCTAACCCTATTATTCTATGCCTAGCTTTAACCATCATGTTTGAAAATGTTATCCTAAGTCTTTCAGGGTGTTTAGTTTTTCTAGGTGTCTATGTTAGTTCACTATTGTGTCTCTGGCACACATGAAATAAAAATGTGCGTATATTTTGGTAAGGAGCTTGCTGTCGTTTGCTGAGATGTTAGGGATAAAATCTAAGAATTGGAAGGGAAAATCTGTTCTGTTTCAATTTCCCAACTTCATAAAGTGTTTTCATTACGGAGGCGATCTTGCACAAAAGAGATGATGTCTATGAAAAGTACAGTTTGCAGATGCTTTCAGATGACAAATGATGATGAAAACAGAAGGAATTTCTAGTAACAAACCGCATGTCAGACTGCAGCAAAGATTCAGCCAGTTATCAACTAAAAAAACAGGCTTTAGTTATACATCATGGAGTAAACACCTAACTACTTTATTCAAGTGCTCAGAAACAAAAAGAAGTCTGACCCAAAGATGAGTGTGAGAACACACAGAGAAATCTGCCAACTATAGGTCACAACATGACTCTACTGTTATACTGATGAAAGGAAGAGATGCACGTCTTCTTAAATTTATGGAGATATCCTATTTCCTAGAACTAGAAGGAACTTTGAAAGGTCATTGAGTCCAGCCCCCTGCCTTCCCTAGCAGGACCAAGTACTGATTTTGCCCCAGATCCCTAAGCGGCTCTCTCAAGGATTGAACTCACAACTCTGGGTTTAGCAGGCCAATGCTCATACCACTGAGCTATCCCTCCCCTTGCCTTAAACAATGTTTAATTAGCTTACATAAAGGTGAGCTTCAGCATTTAAAGCTCAATTATATGGCGCATTCTGACCCCTTTGTACTTTGCAGGCTTTTCCACTGCCACTGGATGAAGCAGCATGAGGAGTCAGATGGTGCCTTAAGGACCAGAGGCCCTCTCCCAGCCCAAGTACAACTAAACCACAACTGAGAAGACTTCCAAAGGAGAGGTTTCCACATATCCTCACCCCACTGCAATATGAGATGGGAATGAAAGAAATGCCAGCACTAGGAAAGAACAGACCATGGAAATTACCTTGGGGTGGATTGTCACAACCCTTTCTCAGCCATGCAGACAATGAAGTGGAGTCAGGTCCGTGTTACTCCCCTTTTCAGTCCTGCTGTAGGAAGGAGATCTGAGGCTACCTGACTTGCTACTCCCCCCTGCAAGCAAGCGAGTGGAGAGGGGATGATGAGAGTGACTAATGGAAGGAGCTGTGATTCCCACCTTTCTACCTCTGGTTCCCCCACCAGTGACTGATCACAGTACCTGGTAGCACAGTAGTGAATAAGTTGCTCTCAGCACCCAGTTTGGTGGTGCAAACACTCACTGCATCTTACTCATGACAGATTGGGATGGAGGGGATCACAATTTGCATATTTATAAAAGATATACTTGAGTCCAACCACAAGACATCAAGCTTGATGCAGAAACCATGGAGTGAAATTCTAGGGTCTTTATTCCGCAGAATGCCAGACTAGTTGATCACAGTGGTTCCTTCTGATCTTGAACTCTACAATACACTTGTTGGTCTCTAGGCAGTCTCTTTTTTGAGCTGGATGACTCACATATGTCTGTCTCACTGGAAAAAACTTTTAGGGATGGAGTGAGAAAGGGACCCACCTACACTCTCCCCATTCCACCCAAAAGCTTTCATCAACAAGGAAGATAAAATGGACACAATTGCATCTCATTGTAACAGTAATGATTTGGACTTCATCCAAATGACTACATTTAAAGACCATTAAAGAAGGTAATATGTTTGGCTAAGTATGGGCTTGTCTTGACTACTGAAAGATTAATACTGTTGCAATCGATGGAGTGGGTGTCGATTTAGCGGGTCTAGTGAAGACACACTAAATCGATAGCAGAGTGCTCTCTGGTACTCCAGCTCCCCGAGAAGAATAAGGTAAGTTGACTGGAGAGTGTCTCCCATTGATCAGCGCAGTGAAGACATCAGGGTAAGTCGACCTATGCTCCATTGACTCCATGTATTCACGTAGCTGGAGTAGTGTAACTTAAGTCGACTTACCCCGGTAGTGAAGACCAGCCCTATGTGTGCATGTGTGTAGACCAGCCCTACGTTTTCAACAATTGTTAGGATGCTTGAGTTTAACTTTCTTTAAATTATTATTTTCATAAGTTTAGCTACTTCACCTTGTTTCCCTGAATATATTTACATTCTTAAATAAGTTTAGACAGCTTGGGTATACACTGAAGTTTTAACTGTCCGTTTATAAATTGATACATTATGTTTGCTGTATTTTAAAAGAGCACACACATTTTTCTTATTGGCTAGTGTTCATTATTACTTTTTGGATCAAGATTCACTGAATCTAAATATTTATAATTTGAATGTAACTGTTTAAAAATGGAATGTGCTTTGGGGATTTGTTGTATCCCTCCTACAAGATGGGAGGGTCCCAGAGCTCTGACTGCAGCCTGAGCCCGAATGTCTACTCTGAAATTAAACAGCCCCTTAGCCCAAGCCCCAGGAGTCCAACACAACTGGCATGGGCCACTCACAGGTGCCTAAGTGCAATGTAGACCTACCCTTAAAAAAAGAGTTGACATCACATTTGGGATCACAAAACTCAGATTTGCAAGTGAATTGTGGGAGTTAGACTGAAGTTCACCCGTGTGCAAATGGATCAGCACAAGTCCAATGTACCACATAAGCACCACAAAATAGGGTCTAAGTGGTGCTTGAGTGGTGTACAGATCTCATGCTGGCTCCTCTGCTCAGGGTGAACGTCATCCTTAAAGAACGTAGCTCTCCTACAAAGCATTAAAAACAAAGGGCTTCATTCTCATTTACACTTTACAGCCCTTTTTATACTGCCAGAGGGGTCTACAGGGGCCATGTGTAAATGAGAATCTCATCCCGGATTTTTTAAATTATGTGATAACTAAAGTTGACTGATACTGTATTCATGAACCTTTTTGGTGCATATTTTTCAACTGTGTTTGTGTCCCTTGTTCACGATTTGCAAATATTTTCATAGACAGGTTTTTTGTTCTCCCAAATGTTTGGAGAATGACCATGGTTCATAAAATTACCAATATTCTAATATGAACAAGGACATTCATGCATGTTTTCCCCATTATTTTCTTGTTTTAAAAGTTTCAGTCATCAAATAAGAAAGCAGAAAAATGTCATGTGACTTAGATGATCAATCACACCCCACTAACAGTGAATAACTGAACTTGTGAACAACCTATAGGCTGGAATTTGTTTATGTAAACTCTTCATTGGATAATTACAAATAGCAAATAGATTTATAAAATTCAGTCTGTCGGTGAATGATGTCTAAAAAGAAAGGGATAAATTTGCTGTGAACTATTCAACACCCTTTAGTTACACCCAAAACATGCAGACATCATCACTGCAAATATAGATGAGTGATGTGATTTCTCCTTTCTTGGTATTCCTTTTAGAAAAAGCTTTATTGAAAAATATGGTGTAATGAAGACAGAAGTGATGAATGTACTGACAAATGGCTTCCTGTCTTAAATGACTTTATGAACTTACATCTGGTAGATGGTGACTAATGCAGGACAATCAAATTAGGCATCATTGAGCCAGGACAGTCTAGTGACCACAACAAGCTCCAACTACTATAAGATTAGAAGTTGCTATGTGTAAATCACAACTGCTTCTAATCAGAAACAGAAGCAAGATTTCAAGCAGGTCATTTTGGGGAAGATGTCAAAGAAGCTTAGAAGCAATGAAGTGGATAGAGAAAATGAAATACACTCTACATCATAGTGTAAGGAATTGGTGGAGCTCTGTAGATGTAGGCATGGGTGATTTATATGCATAGTACACTTAAGAATATATAGAACAGCTTTTTTTATGTCTGTAAATTTTGCCCAAGCAAGTTTTTAAATAAAAAAATTGTTTTATCTTACTCACTTTATAATTTCAGTGAATAATTCTTGGTCTGTAAATTGTGTGAGAGCAACTTGGTGGTGGTATTTGACATTTGAAATTACAAGCATGTAGGGTAGTTTAAATAGGACCCATCAGGGACGCAATATGTTTCTGTTACCTGATTCCGTGAGGTATGTCTACATTGCAATCTGTGGTTGGGTTTACCCACACCTGCATTGTTAAAGTAGCAGTGTAGATGCATGCGTAAGCTTCAGCATGGGCTAGCAATGTGAGACGGTACCGAGGGTCTCCAGTGTTTGTACAACCCAGGTGGAAGCCCATGCCACCGCATCTACATGGCTATTTTTAGCATGGGTAAAGGTAGCACAGATATGCTGATCTGAGTTCAATCACATCTCAGATTGCAGCACTGACATATGTAATGTAACCTTAGAACCAGGTATCTGTCATATATTTACATGGTCAACATTTGCTTGCCATTAATATGCTCTAATAATTGCTTAAAACTGGCTCTGTAAGACTGTTGCAGCCATTAAACTCCTTCCTTGAAATATTTGTAGGTGTGGATACAAGTGAAGCAAAGTTCACTTAAAAACTCAGCTGAATATTTATGGAGAAACTGCTGTGCTATTTACGATCTGAGTTTTCAGCTCTGCTCCTGACCTTGAAAACATAAGTATATAAACATGGAAATAAAGGTTACATTTCTTTAACTACTTAGCAATCCAACATCTTCCCAAAGGAGGAACTACATGAAGGTTTCTAGGGCAAGTTCCTGATTCTTATTGGATCAGTATTGGTTCCTTGTTCCCAAGGGAGCCAGAACAAACCTGATGCTGGTCTTGCAAAGATATTTATGCACATACTTAACTGTATGTACTGTGAGTAGTCCCACTGACTTCAATATTGACAACATGAATATTGTCTTCAGTGGCAATAGTCACAGGCTGTAAATTTTAAGTACATGTGTAAGTCTTTTCAGGAGGTAAGGATATCTTCCTGTTGCTGAATGCTATTCCTCTGTGGTACTACAATAAAGTGAGCTCCTACTTGTGTAGGTCTAAATAACTCTTGACCTCAACCCACTGATCCAAGCCCCTACAGATTTGTAAACTACTGTGATGTATATTTACTTTTTATCTTATTGGAGCCAAAGCAACCAAAATAAAGGAGCATGAGTATCCAATATAAATACTATGTATTCTGTCAAGTCTGGCCATTTTCTCTCCAGCTCATGCATTAATTTTCCCAGCATAGGGATACTTGGTACAGGCATACCCCCTCAGTCAGTGCCCTGGAGAAACTGTAAATACATAATCCCCTTCCCCATTAACATATTAATTTATGGCATTTATCTGACTTATTCACATGCATCAGTAACGTTGAATTACATGAAAATAAATTAATCAGATGACATATTGCAGAGCCCTGGATTCATGCAGAATGTGTGTGGTACAATACCTAAAAGGATAAATAATGTTTTTGTTTTTTTCCAAGACTTATACTTTTGGTAGAGGAAAAATACAATTACTGCAAAGCCTTGCAAATAAACTACTAAAATAAATATAGCCATCCGAATTTGGAGAGAATCACAACGGGAGGTTGGCAAACAATCCTCAATAAACGATTGGTTCAGCAAATTGGCAATTGAGCACAGACTAATTTTACTAAACCCACTTGTTTGCTCTTCTCAATTCTTCAGCTAACCTTTTGTGCAAACAAATTTCAGGCTGTGATTGGTTGCCAACTGTTCTCTCTGAGTATTTGTGTGAATATTATCCATGCTGTGAGATTGGCCAAATGAATCACATGATATAGTTTCTTCTACCGACTGGATGACTCCTCACCTCACAAATGTACACAGAGATTTAATAACTATGTGAGCAAGTTCTCCTATGAATTTACATTAACTTTCCACAGATATTCTTGCAAATAGATAAACAAAAACTAAGGAGGGTTATGAATACCAGCAAAGTGAATTTGGGTTTTTATTTGAAAGACCATTCGTATTAAGGCCTCAAGTCACTGAAACCTGTTTAATTTTAAGCATGTGAATAAGTCCATCCCTATTCAGCAAATCACTGGAGTGGGTGAAGTCAATGCTTAAAATTAAGCATTTTTAATTCTTTGCACAATGGGGGCTGGGAGGTGAGAGCCTAATCCAGCCCTCATTGACTGGGTCCTGAGACTTTTTGCATTGAAGACTGAGAATGTGTATAATTTTACAATTATGTTTTCCTTATCTGATGTATAAAATATTTATCATTCATCTTATGCCTCCTTCAATTAGACACAAAAATATTTAGGACCTGATTCTGCACCACTGAAATCAAGTCATCTCTCCTATTAGCTTCAATAGGTACAGGATCAAGCTCTTAGTCACTATTAAAAAACCTAAAACCCAAGCAAACCATGTATATAAAATACTTTAGGGATGAAATCCTGGCTCCATTGAAGTCAACAAGCGTTTTCCCACTGACTTCAGTGGGGCCAAGATTACGCCCCCACCTCACCCCACCCTATCCAAAACAATGTATTTCCAGTCATAATGTCCCCCTACATTTGGCGAACACTGATTTTAATTCCTAATAGCTATGTTTGGCAATAATTATATATTAATCATATTTATCTTACTCAATGTGTTTTTTGAAGGTTAGAGAGCAATATTTGTGCTTTTTACTCAATATAAAGTGACTGGTAGATTGTTACCAGCATAACTACACATGCCAAAGCACACGTACAATTAACAGCTTAGCCCTTATCAGTTTATGAATGCAAACACAGCTGGAAGAAGAGGAATTAACAAAGGCATCATGATTAACTGCTGTATTGGATATTACAGAGGAACGACAGACATGATTTTTTAAGCATGAAAAATGTCTTTTGTCGATTCTTTGAATTAATAATATACATATTGCTTGCTTGTTTTTACATCTTAGAGAAAAATAAATTAAAGTTGGCTTCAACAAATATAGATTTGATTAATTTTAATGAAAAAGGACTTCCCAGATAAAATCCGAGATCCATAATCAAACAGGATGTTTAAATACCAGGAGGAAGTCGCACGACTCTGGGCCTAAGCTTTATGCAGCAAGATGGTCTGTATTTTGCAAGAAGTCAGATTAGATCGTCAGACTGGTCCTTTCTGCCCTTAATATGTTTTACTCTCATCTATCTAATCTAAGAGACTCCATTTCAGTCAATGGGGAATTCTCCTCTTTCATGGCCATTATAACTTGTTAGTAGTTTGGTACCCATATGAGGAGGGGACTTACTCATGCTGTGCACACTTAAGTGTTCACCCATGTGAGAAAGGGTCAGAGGTGAAAGTAAGCCGGTACAGCCCGGTACGGCGTACCGGCAAGAGCCAGTACGCCGTGCCGGACCAGACCGGCTGGTGATTTAAAGGGTCCGGGGCTCCCAGCAGCGGCCGGAGCCCCGGGCCCTTTATATCGCCTCTTGAGTCCCGCTGCCAGAGCCCCAGGGTAGGAGCGGCAGGGCTCCGGCGGTGATTTAAAGGGCCCAGGGCTCCGGCCACTGCGGGGAGCCCCAGGCCCTTTAAATCCCCGCCCAAGCCCTGCTGCCGCTGTCCCCGGGCTCTGGCAGTGGGACTCAGGCAGCGCTTTAAAGGGCCTGGGGCTCCCCGCAGCGGCAGAGCCCCGGACCCTTTAAAGCGCCGCCCGAGCACAGCTGCCGGAGCCCTGGGGTAGCGGCGTCAGGGCTCCCATGGTGATTTAAAGGGCCCGGAGTTCCGCTCTGGTAGCGGCGGGAGCCCCGGGTCCTTTAAACTGCCTCTGAGCCCCAGGGCTCCCAGCTGCCTCTGCAGCTGGGCGCTCCGGGGGTGATTTAAAGGGCCCAGGAAATTTAAAGGCCCCGGTTGAGGCCACGCCCCCTGCTCAAGACTCCGGAGTACCAGTAAGTCCTTTAAATTACTTTCACCCCTGGAAAGGGTTCAATAATCTAACTTGTAGAGTTTTACAAACGTATTATTCATAGCTGACAAGCACTTTGTCTATTCCATTCTATATAGGTTATTGTACTGCCCGCATCACTGAAGTATCTGAGCGCCTTCCAGTAGTGCATTAAACAATGTGACTAAAACATGTCACATGTGGTTCTGTCTCTCCATCTCCAAAAGGGGGGGGGGAATGGTGGGTTGTGGAGGTGGGGGAGGGGGGAACAGGGCCGGCTCTACCATTTTTGCCGCCCCAATCAAAAAAAAAAAAAAAGCCGCTCGGACTGCCGAAGCAAAAAAAAAAAAAAAAAAAGAGGCCGCCCGGACGTGCTTCCTCCACTGGTGCCTGGAGCCGACCCTGGGGGGGGGAGCTTTAATGCATAGCCCAAGTGTAACCAAAAGGCGCAAAATCCCAAAGGTAAAAGCATAAAAACTTAAAATATATTCATTAAAATCGCATAATTTTAAATCTAGTCCCATCATTTTTTTGGTCCTTGTAGCGGTGTGGTCACCTGCTCCTGCCTTGAAGGGCTTGAAAGCAGCCCTGGAGAGAGCTGCACCTCTGAAACCTGGGCTGATTGGGGAAGTAGCCACAGCTGGGCCACACCCCAGTCAGGCCACAGCTGGCCCTTATAAGAGGGCAGTGGACCGGGAGCAGACAGTCTCTCTCTGCCTTCAGAGAGAGAGGGGCCTGGTTGCTGGGAAGCTCAGGGTGCCTAGAGTGAGGCAGGGCTGGGGAAAGGCCAGAGGGGCTGGGGAGCTCCAGGCTGGCAACTCCCCAGGCTGCAGGGCCTTGTCCAAGGCCCCATAGAGGCACTGGGTTGCAGAGACAGGCAGCAGGTCCAGACCCAACCTTGCCTATGATGAGTGGCTGACACTGCAGTCTGCCCCAGGGCACAGGGGCGAGTTGGTTACTGGCAGTAGCCTAGGACTGAGGTGAGGTAGGGATAGGGGGTGGGGAGACCCTGAGACTGCAGGGGTCTTGCCAGGGGGCAGCACCCCAAACACAAGGGGCACCGGGTCCTCGGAGGCACACGGGGGCCTGCGGCAGCGGGACACTGGCCTGCAGAGGGCGCTCCAGAGGCTGGAAGAGCTAATTCCCTGGACAACCAGCAGGAGGCGCCGCAGGAGTGAGTCACGCATCGCTACAGTCCTGATCATGATTGTTGAGCATGGTAGGCAATAGTCCATTAATACTCTTCCTCACACATATGAACACTCTTGTGAACTCAAGTGTTTGTAGAAAGAACGGTCATTCCCCAACGTTGACATGAACAAAATGAGAGGACCTGGAGTCAGGAGTCCATTTCTGTTCCCAGATCTGCCACTGATTTATAATGTAACCCCGAACAAATAACAAATGGCTCTGTTGCTCATTTGATCTCTCTGAAATAGATTGGCATTGCAAGGCCTAATTAAATAAAGTTTGTACAGCGTTTTGAGATCCCTGGAGGAAAGGCATGAAACTAGTGCAAAATAGCAAGAGTTTGTATGTACGGGAGATTAACTGCAGTGATATCAGGAAGCACTCTCCCAGCCCTGGATCAGATAACTAATTGCTTCTAACACATAATGAATTGAATACTAAGCCATCTAGTCTAGCTTGGCTGTCATTATTACAGCAGTTAATCAAAAAGGAGTGGGCAGAGACAATGTATTCCAAAGGCAAAGCCCAGTGTGAAAAAGACAATAATTTTGTTGGATTACGTGATATGACTAATGGGGCTGCACATAGAGCGTGCTTGCTTATATTGTTAGTCCTGAATTTGGATGTGGATATGAAATGCTATGAATCATTGACATCGGGGATGGAAAAGGCCTAGTACTAGTCATCTAGTCTATTTCCCTTTCCAGCACAGTATTGTTCTCTAGTGCTTTGTCCAGTCCTGTCTCAAAGGGTGGGGCTTCCATCACCTGCCTTTGGACACTTCCACATTTCAATAGAGCTCACGCTACAGAATTTGTCCTGATATGTAGCTTGATTTTTTCCCTTTCTTTTCTTCCTGCCATCCCATTACTCCTCATTATACCTCCCTTTCACTACACTAAATAATTCCTTTCCTTCCTTAGGGCCAGGAGGTGACTGGCCCCTGCATAGGTGTCTCAGCAGGGGGTGATCACATGAGTAACAGTAGTCCCTGTGAGCAATTAATGGTCACACCCAGTGAACTAATCACCTGAAAGAGGACGGGAGTGTTGGGAGCTGACAGAAGACAGTGACATTCTCTCTATGAGACCAGCTGATGGAGCAGAGCCAGCATCCCAGGGGGAGCAATCTACTGTATGGTGCAGAATGTATAACCACAATGCATGCTGGAGGGAGGGTAAGACAGCTCCAGGACATGGTCTGCCCTAATTTATGGCAACCTCCCCTTGGCTACCTATTGGCTACACCAACAGTCAGAACTGAGTGCTATGGGCACACCCCTTTCTACTGCCAATATACCCTTTCTGCCCCATCCCCTCCCCAGACATGTCCCCTTCAACAGGGCCAATGTAGGGGCAAGGTAGGGGCACTTACATGAACCCCATTTTGCTCCTGTACTAGGGAAATTCTCCCTTGACCTGTTCTTTATTGGTGCTATAGGCAACCAGACCAGTGTTATAAGGGTCAGGCCAGGCCTGAATTTGTTTAAATATTTCTAGGCCCTCATGCTATAACCCATACTGATCACAATGGGAAGAGCATGAGTAAATATAACTCATGGGAGTACACACCACCACCATCAGTCTATGCATTAATTTCTGTTAGGATTCCCCAGCCACAGTTCCTGTGATAGCATCAGCAACAGTTTGTTAAGCAGAGCTTTATATTTATGGAGAGCTAGTGTGTGGTTTAGTATTCCTGTGCATGAAGGGATTAACCTTGCAATATAGTATGGTATAAACAACTCCAGCCCCAGAACAACATAAAGGCTCTGAATAATGGTGGCAGTGAGAGTAAAGGTGCATGTCCTGCTCTGACTGTTGTGGACTGGGTGAGCAGGCAGGCAATTTGTTCCTGCTATTGAGTATTCCTATGTATAATAAATTTACTTGCAGTAGGTTAGTGAGCTGGTAGATGTCTTTCTGTACTTCATAGAAATCCAGACAGGATGCGGTCCCTAGTAAATAATGGTGACAAAGCCGGAACTCAAGCTGTGCAGATGTCTGTATTGTAGCAGACTTGTAGTAATTTTCTTTAATAAACACTTCCTGTTCAAAGCAGACTGTGATTCCAAATATCATACCACCATAGTTTGAGAAAAGAAATCCTATATGCCTGTCTCACCGTAGAGTGCAGATAGGAAGCTTAACAGCTGGTGTGCCCCAAAATGTTTCCCTAAAGATTGAAAAATTAAGTATGTTAACTGGGACAAAGGAAAAGGAGTTTGCGGGAACTGGAACCAAGTCATCCTCAATGTTCATCAAACAAAGGTTGGGCCAGAGTGACCCCCACAGTGGATTTTGCTTTTGGACCAAAACCTGAAAACAAGCAGGTTTAAATCCAGAATTCTGTGGATGGAACCATTCCAGCAGCAAAGCCATTAATTTTCACTACAAAGTGGTTTAGGTAAAAATAACACTTCCTTACTCAACATATATGCTCCCTCTGATTATCTGATTTTTGTTAGAGAGAAAAGTATTTTATTACTGTACCTTTTACTCCTGCTAGTCCTGAAGAGTCAACAGAGCTAAGAAACGACTTGTGTACTGGCAATAGAATTGTTTACTAAAATCCAGTCAAATGTGCCTATGCAAAATCTCCCAGATAGCAGGCAGCATATGTCAAGATGGCAGTTTGAAATGGCTTTTTACCTGCAACGTAAATCAGTGAGAGCCAAACAAACTTGGAACCCCAAGATGCCATTTGTAGGGTCTCTTTTCTGACTCGAATGTACTTGAAGGAATTCTCAAGGTAGAATTAATACATACTTATGAATAAAAAGATAAATTTTCCAAATGACCCACTAGTCCTCCGCTCCCCCCCACTACCACATATAACTGCACAATTGGCTAAATACATTATGGGTTTTGTCATCCTTTTAACCATCAGCAATTGGCTACTGTCAGCGGGATTTGGTTGACTAGTAGTTTGAGCTGGAATGGAAAATCCTATTTCTATTATGTATATTGCCTTTTGGGGATGAACAATTTCCATTCTTGTCTTAAAGATACAGAATGCAAACGTGTCAGGAACCTTATAAGGGCAGTTGGGACCAAAGGTCAATGCAGGGGCAAACCTGAGGCTGAGAGTAGCAGAGGAGTTTGTAGTCAAGTTCCAGGCTGGGGTTGATACCAAGGATCAGAGTCTAAGTGAGGTTTCAGTGTCTGGGTCAGGAGGTGAGGTCCAAGTTAAGCCAAGGTCAATGCCAGGAATTCAAGAACAGGGAGTAGGAATGGTCATGGGAGCTACAGGACATCCGTGCTGGTGCCTGGGTACTTCCTGGAACTCCCCTTGGGTTTATGTAGGGTGGGGAACCAACCAGGACCCATGAGGCTGCTGCCTGTCAGATCCTTTGAGGTGCGAATTCCCGTGGTCTTTGTCCACAGCAGGTTGTGGGTAGTGGAGAACAAGCTGGTTAGAGCTGCCACTGGCTAGCAACATGACCTGTCTGCTGCCTGGCAGCTCTGCAGGCCTGAGTTTGAGACCCAGTAGGCCTTACATTTCACCCACCCCCAGGGATGCCCTCTGCTGGCCTGGGTTTGTCTGTGTGGGCCATATGGAAGCTGCTATGAGGTCAGGGGTATGGACTTGGAATGCTAGCTCCCCAAATTGCTCTTCTGGGCCATAACCCTCCCAGTCTACAAGGTACCAGAGTGAGCTGCATTTGACTTTCATGTCCGGTATGTTGTGGACCTCATACTCACTGTGTCCTTGGATCCACACCTGCCGGGGTGGTGGTTGAGCCTGGGGAGAAAAGGGGTTGTCAATATAAGGCTTTAACAAGGCTATGTGAAAC
Organism: Emys orbicularis; assembly: GCF_028017835.1. Lineage (NCBI taxonomy): Eukaryota > Metazoa > Chordata > Testudines > Emydidae > Emys > Emys orbicularis. The sequence continues at coordinate 24,104,850 of NC_088683.1, read as the reverse complement.
ACTGGGTAACTGAAGTCTCATGGTCATTAGGTTGATTACGTGGCTGATGGAATGTGGTCCAAAGTCTGGGCAGTCCTTGGTATCCCAGGATTATGGGGAAGAGTGCTGAGCAGATCACCCCCAACCTAAAGGACTTCCCAATGGTCCTGTACAGCAACTTCCAGAGGCACAGTCTCCTGTGTCACTTGCCCCAATGACTGGAATGAGCCACCTACAGTCTCCTCTAGATCAGGGACTGTCTTTGATTGTACTGGAATACCCAGGGCATGGGCCATTTCATCATCTACAAAGTTGACTGCTGCCCTGGAAGCCACCAGTACCCACTGTGGGGGGATTTGGCAAGGCTCCCCTGGAACATAGAGGCACATCCAGACTTCAAGGTGTGGGGAGCACTCACTGTGCCTGGGGCTTGACTTAGTGAGGAGTCATCATCATCATCATCATGTTCCCATTACGCCTCTTGCATATAGGGCAGCAACAAAGCTCCTTGATGCCTGTCTTTCTGGCAAGTCTGTCAATGATTTCCCAGCTGTGCTCCAAGGTTTTTCAGCTCAGCTTCCACAGTTCTTCGCCATGTTGTTTTCAGGCAGCCTCGTTTTCGCTTGCCTTCAGGTGTCCATCTTATTGCTACTCTGGTGATGGAATGCACATGGCCAATTCATCTCCAACGCCTTCTGGCAATGATGGTGCTCAGATCCTCTTGGCTGCACTGTGTCAATAGATCTTGGTTTGAGATTGTTCTGGGCCAAAAGATACGGAGGATTTTTCTGAGGCAGCTTGTATGGAATGAAGACAGTTTGGACATGTCATACTTTCTCATTCCCCAGCATTATGCACTATAAAGTAATGTTGAAAGTATGTAGCTCTGATAAATCTTGAGTTTGGTTTTGGTGTTGTATTTTGATGATTTCCAGACTGTATTTAAGCTCCTGAAGGTGTTCCTGGCTTTATTGATTTTGTTCCAAATATCCTGGGTTGTTCCATTGTCCTGGCTGATGGTGCTACCCAAGTATATGAATGTTTCTACATTGGTGAGAACATAATCCTCTATCCGTACTGGTGATGGTGAGGCAATATTAAAGGTCATGATATCTGTCTTATTGTGATTGATTTTTCAGTCCAATTTCCTGGCTGAATGCATTGAGTCAAGTTGTTTTTCCTTGTATACGGTGTTGGGTATGTGATAGGAGAGCGAGAAATGGCCCCTTGACATGTCTTCTGTTGTACGCTGCATTACCCAGTCAAAGGCAATGTTGAAGAGGATTGCAGACATGACATACCCCTGACATACTTCTGTTTTGACTTCAAAACTGAGCTCACTGTGATCAACACTGCATGTAAAGTTGAAATAAAAGCTTAAGATGATGTTGATTATACGGAGAGAGATTCCATATGCCCACAGAATGTGCCATGGCTGGTCCTGTGAATGTTATCAAAAGCCTTCTTAAAGTCTATGAAGTTTATGTAGAGCTGCTGTTGCCACTCTAAGCATTGTTCTATTATGTTTCATAGAGTGAAGATCTGGTCTGTGCATCCATGCCCTTTCCGAAAACCGGCTTGCTCTTTTCTGAGAACGCTATCAACTGCCTCTAATATACGCTGGACTATGATCTTACACAATACTTGGCTTGGCACAGATAAAATGTGATACCATGCCAGTTATTACAATCACTGAGAGTTCCTTTCTTTGGTAACTTCACTATAACCCCATTGGTCCACTCATCTGGCACTTTTTCCCTTTCCCAGACTGATGTAAATAGAGGGGCCAGGATAGATGCTGCTAACTCAGGATTTACCTTGAACAATTCTGCATTTAGGCTATCGTTGCCAGGAGCTTTCCCATTTTTGAAGGATTTGATGGCTTGAATGATCTCTTCCTTAGTTGGGTTGTCTATGTTGATATCCAGGAGGCAGAAGAAGATCTTGATGTTTGCTTCCTCTTTAGGTGGCTCTCTGTTCAGCAGTTCTTTGAAATGCTCTGTCAAGCACATTTCTTGTTCTTTTTCTGTTAGTAGGTGGCCTTGTTTGTCCCTGATGAGAGTGTTTGTTGGTGCCTGCCATTTATCACTGATAAGCCACGTCATTTTGTAGGCGATTCCTTGTTCACCACGAGCAGCTGCATCCTCTGCTTGTGTTGTCAGGTTATCAATATAATGTCATTTGTCTGCTCTCACAAGGCATTTGACCTCCCTGTGTGCTTTGCTATACTGCTCGCGGTATTTGTCCTTTAGCTTTTGGGATTTTGTGTCTAAACTTTTTTCTTCAGGACTCGTCTGGTTTCTATGGTGTTCCATGTATGGGTGTAAACCACTCCTTCCTTCTCTTCTTCCTGTAGCCTAGACAGGCTTCACTGCTCTGTTTATAAATTGCTGCTACTTTGTCTCACTTCCTGTTGATCTCCTCATCTGCATTCCTCTCCTCTTCATCAAGGTCTGCAAGTGCCTGAAACCTGTTCTTTAACTGCGAAATGAAGGCTTTCTGTATTTCAGGGGGCTTTAGCTTATCAATGTCATAACATCTATGTCCCCTGTTTGGTGGACCCACACTTCTCAGTTTTAGCTTGATGGAGGCTGTCACAAGGTGGTGGTCGCTGCCAACATCTGCACCCCTTCTCACTTTCACATCCATCAGTGAACATCGCCATTTGCCATTGATCATCATATGGTCAATCTGGTTCTTATCTCTGCCATTTGGAGAACACCATGTCAGCTTGTGAATTGCACAATGTTGAAATAGGGTTCCGCCCCTGACTAGGTCATTTATATTACAGAAAACAACAAGCCATTTTCACTCATGGTGCCACACCCATGTCTTCCCATTGCTCTGTCGTTTGTGTTGTCCTTACCAACCTTGGCATTCAGGTCTCCCATGACAATAGTTAGTGAGGAATAGGGGCCATTATCTCAGAGCTCACCCAGGCCAACACACTCTTCCGGGTCTGGGCATGGTTGTTTCTCAAACTGAGTGTGCTAGAGCTCAGGACGGGCAGTTGGCAAGGCATGGCTGGATCCATCACAGTAGAAACGTAGTCCACGGTGGCAACAGTGCTCTTTCTCTTCAAGGGTCACATGGTGGTGGGCATTATCCAGCTGCATAGGTTCAGGGTCCGGTTTGGAGACAGATACCAAGGGCTGCCCAGACTCATTCCTTTCCTCACATCATTCAGGAAACCTATTGTCAATGTATATGAAGCAGTCAACAAAGGCATCTAAGTTGGTCCACATGAGCTAAGTCATCTTTAATCTCCTCAAGTAGTCCCTATCAGAACTAGTAGAGCTTTGGCACTTCCTTCCACTCAGTGTTGGGGATTAGTCACCAAAAGTGGGCAGCGTAAGAGGAGACCAGTCCCTGCCCTTGCAGGAGTTTGCACAGGGCTGCCTCCACCAACTGGGCACTGGGGGGGGATCATCAAATATGGCGGAAAATGCCGGGAGGAAGGACTCCCAGTCAGATAACATTGGTCTTGCTCATGCAAGCAGAGGCCAGGCCCAGTCCAATGCATCTCCCATCAGGAGGCTAATACTAAGTCCTACTTTTGCTTGGGTGGTGAAGAAGGTGGGGAGTGAAGCAGACACAGCAAGTGGCATTGGTTAATAAACCCCATGCATTTTGGCGGTCCCCATTAAAATGTTTGGGAAGGGGGACTTGGGGTCCAGGTTCTGGGTACATGGCTGAGTGTGCACTCATAGTACAAAATTCCTGTCCTGCAGCTGGGCTGCCTGATCTCATTGCGTCTTGATATCTGCTGTCTGATGTACCAGCTGGGCCCACAGTGCCATGTTTTCATCATGGAGCCAGATGGATTGCCTGCAAAGAGCTTGGGTCTCTGTTGCGATACTTGGGCTTGAAGCATGCGGTGCTCGCAGTCAACCCATTCAGGCATTTTCTGTACCCTCTAGAGCATGCTGGGCAGGGAGTGGCCCACTGCCCCCATGTTCCCTCTAGGTAGGCCTTCACCATGGGCTAGGGTGGTCAGGCTAACTGTCAGGATCTTGACAAGGGCAGTTCGGACTAAGGATCATCGCAGGGTCAAACCTGAGGCTGAGAGTAGCAGAGGAGTTCATAGTTAAGTTCCAGGCTAGGGTTGATACCAAGGATCAAAGTCTGAGTCAGGTTTCGAGGCCCTGGGCAGGAGGCGAGGTACTAATCAAGCTGGGGTTGAAGCCAGGAGTTCAATGACAGGAAGCAGAAATGGTCATGGGAGCTACAGGAGATCCACACTGGTGCCTGGGTACTTCCTGGAAGGCCCCAGAGGTTTACATAGGACAAGGAGTAATGAGGCTTCTGCCTGTAAGACCTCTTGAGGTGGGATTGCTCATGTTCTGTGTCCACAGCAGTCTGTGGGTATTGGAGCACGATCTGGTTCTAGCTGCTACTGGGTGTCAGCATGGAAGCGTCTGCTGTCTGCAAGCTCTGCAGGCCTGGGTTTGAGACCTGCTGCACCTTACAAAAATTCTTCATAGGAAATAAATTGGTATAATTACAATAAGAGAATGATGGCATAAAATGCACCCTGATTTCACTACTCATGTTAGGAAATTTTTTAAAATGTCCACTACTGACACCTATTTCCTGGATGCAGACTAAGTTCCAGATGTGATTGACTCTGGTGGGATCAGAATCCTTGACAATATAGCACAGGAACTATAAAATAAAATGTGATATAATGAAACTACATAATGGTATACGTCATAAATAATACAAAAATTCCTCAACCATTGCACAACACTATCAGGTGCCTAAATAACTTTAAAAAGCTGTTTCTTAGTGGAATTTACAAAGTATCTAAACAAGTTGGAGGCCTGACGCCCATTGACTTTCTTCTGTCGTTTGTACTTTTCTCCTGTGTTAAAGTTTTCTGCCTTCTCCCTTTTTCCTACATGTTTCCCATTAATGGGTTTAATCTTCATAACACCCTTGAAAAGTAGGGCAGCATTACCTCATTGCTACAGATGGAATGCTGCAGCACAGCATGGCCTGAGAGCAGGGCCGGCTCTAGGTTTTTGCCGCCCCAAGCAAAACATTTTTGGCTGCCCCCTCTCCCCCTTTTTAACAAACCGCAGTGTTAGGAAGAAATTGCATGCATTTGTGGAGAACCTAACGAATTTGATCAGCATCACATATTGTATAGAAATGCAAAAACCCCTTATAAATAAAAATCTGCCATTCTGCCTTCCAGTGCTGGTTCTACTCTCTTTCTTAGAGACAAGAGGGAGGAGTGAGGTTAGCACTTCATTAGCACTTAAGTAACCTAAAAAATCAAAGAGAAATTCAGAAAGTCAAGCCACATGAAACAGTTCTGTTTTAGGGTTTTTAGAAAATGTGGTCATTGGTGCATTTTGTTGGCAGGAGGAACCAGAAGTTAATATGCATTAGATCTACTGTCTTTATGTCCACTGTGGGATAAAGTTGATAAGTGGGAGGATCCCCACTGGTACAGCTGTGTGAATGAATATTCCCTCTCTTGGCCTCTCTCTCCTGTCCCCTCTTTGCTGCTGATGTGCTAAGTCTCTCCGGGTTGGAGCAGCGGCCTGGAGTAGCTTTTCCCATGAGAGACTGAGTAAATAAATTACTGTTGTGGAATTTTAAGAAGTCAGCCCCTCTGTTCCCACATCTCTTGCTTTCTGCTCATTGACAGCAAGCGAATCCACCCATACAGACACAGACTAGGGAGAAGGGGCTGAGGACGAATCAAACTGACAGAACCAAACGTGACCTCCTCGTTCACCACAGCAATCCCTGTTTACACTTGCAGTGGGGATCAAACCGTTTCTCCTATTCTGATTTCACTTTAGTATAAATCTCGCCCCCCTGTTCCCTGCAACCCCATCTTTAGTGCTCCAAATGCACATGGAAGACATAGGGACTAACCCTCAAACCTTGTACCTGGAAAGGGATGGGGATCTAGTAAAGAGGGTTCAGGCAGAGGAGCGGGTGTGGGGGTGCTTGGGAGCTCTACACTGGCAGAGAAGTGGGGTATCAGGAGGGTTGCAGGAGAAGAGGTGCAGGGGAAGGGGGAGGTGCAGGAGGAGAGGGCTGGGGGAGAGCACAAGGGGTGAGGTGCGGGTGAAGGGAGAGTACAAGGGGAAGGGGTGCGCAAAGGAATGATGGGGGGAGGTACAAATGGAGGGGCTACAAGCAGGGTGGGGGGTGTAAGGGCTGAGAGGGGCAGGCGCTGACAGCTGCTTCCCCAGCCCCGTGCAGGCAGAGCTGAGAGGATGGACATTGACCCCCAGGTGCCCGAGCCGCGGGGGTCCCCTGGTGGGGCAGTATCCCCCGCTCGGAACCGGGCTCTGCCTCTCCCCACCCCTGGCGCTGTGGGGGCCCAGGGCAAGCAGCGCGGGGCTGAGGCGGGGGAGGTGCGCCGTGGGCTGTGTCCGGGGGCAGGATGGGGCAGCAGCAGCTCCCTGGCAGCTTGGGCTGCCCAGCCACTCGCCCTATCAGCGTGCGAGCCAGGATCCGCGCCCCCTGCACAGCCTGGCAGCGCCCTGCACAGCCCACACGGGGGGGGGGGGAAACGCCGCACTGCCCTGGGGAGACTCAGAACTGCAGCGGTGGCGGCAGCAGGACCCCTTCTCCCTCTCTGCATCCCGGGCCCTGCTTCCCTCCCTCCCCGGCTCCTCACACACTCCGGGAGCCCCTCTCGCCGCCGCAGCCCGGGCTCGGCTCCAGGGGACGATGCTCTGGCTCTCCAGCAGCAGGGCTCTGGCCAGGGCCAGCTCCCGGCTTTTTGCCGCCCCAAGCAAAAAAAAAAAAAAAAAGAGCCGGCGTGCCGCCCCTTGGAAAGTGCCGTCCCAAGCACATGCTTGGAGCACTGGTGCCTAGAACCGGCCCTGCCTGAGAGACTTGCCCAAACTCTAAAAAGTGTAGAGCCCAGATATTACTCAAGACTTGCTCCCTGAGCCTCATCCCAATGGTTATTTGTGCACCAACGTGTTTTAGGGATCCCACAGATAGCTCATCATACAAGGAAAGCAATTATGATGGCATTGCAACACAATGGGCTGTAAATTACTGTATAATGTGTTATGTCCACAAAACAAAATTCTCATGTTCAGGGGATAAGCCAATCTCTAATTGACAGGGGTTAGAAAGAAACTTCCCCTGTTGGATGATTATTTAATAACTGTCCACTCTGGACTTGTAACCTCCTCTGAATTAGCTGCTACTACCCACTCTTAGAGACTAGATGTTAGAGTAGGTAAACCAGTGGTGTGAGCTGGTATCTCAATTCCTATGTTTCTACTTGAAAAAGATCAAAAACTCAATTGTCCAGTCTTGCTTGAAGCTCATTTTCCATTTATTTGAAATCTCCAGAGGAATCAGCTTTATGGTGCAAAACATCCATAGTGAATCCCCACAAAAAGCAACTGACTTCATCTTTTCTTTGCAAACCAAATATTGAGGCAGGTTGCCCAAATGCTTGTGAGTCTGGGCTGAGTTTCAGTAGAGTCTGGACTGGTTTTCCAGTGAAAATGGGCAAAGTTCCAAGCAAACTTGGGTGAGTTTTGAGCACATAGGAGCCAAATTATGATTTTGGGTGGAAAACATGCAAAACTGCTCTCAAAGGCAGGCAAAACTTACATTGTCTTAGTTTGAAGGCAGGATCTTCAGCTATTGTAGATCAGTATAGGTCTGAGGTCAATGGAATTGTGCCACTTTATACTGGCTGAGGATCTAGTCCTGTAGCTTTATTTATTTTGTTTTCTACAAGACACGCTAGAGAACTTCATCGAACCAAACAACATGATGTACACAATTTTAGAGATCAGTATTACACACTTCCTAAACAGAAAGTCCCCTCTTCTTAACTTTACTTTGCCAAACAGACCCACACCCACTTTTAATCTGCTAAATGGTGTTTTATAAATAAAGTGAGCACAAGTATATAGCCCATTCAAGATATTTAAAAAATAGAATTAGCAAGCACATGCTTCCCTATGTGCTATGTTAACTAAAACATGGGCTCAATATTATAGCAGAAAACTTCATGGGATTTAGATATAATTTGGCATAAGCACAATACAACGGCATAGAAGAGATCAGAATCATTGTATCTTGTAGAGATTCCTAACACAGTACATAAATCTACATATGTCTACAAAATCTCATTCCATTTGAACATGAAAAACAATCAGACAGGGTAGCACCCAGGCATCATATGAAAATAATATATCTATATAGACAACAATAACATTTGTATAATAATAAGCATAATCTAGTTTCTCCATTGTTGGAACTAAACTAGAGTCTTCTCAACACAGCAATCTCCAAGTGAACTACTGTGTGAGTCAAACAGTTTAATCAAAACACACACACACACACACAGGTCTACACTAAAAAGTTAAGTCAACTTCATGTAAATCACCATAGAGCCTCCGATTTAAGCAAGTCGATCTTGCGTGTCCACACTATGCTCATTGTGTCGGCGGAGTGCATCCTCACTAGCAGAGCTTGCATCGATGCCCAGAGCACGTAGCCGAGTGGAATTTTGGGCTAGGCTTGCAATGCCTTATGGGAACATGGCATTAACCTCCCATGATGCACTTACCTCCCTCCCTCCCTGAAATCAATGGCAAACAAACTAAGCCTTTTTTGTGCCTTTTTTCATAAGCCTGGGTTTCCCGAGTGGACACCATAGCACGATAAGCATGGACTGCCCTCAGCTGTATACTGTTGTTGTGAGCATTACAAACACCTCATGCCTTATCCTGCAGTATTTACATAGCCGATACAGGAGCTGCCGCATGGAACAATGTGATGCCATGCAAGCAGCCCTGCTGGAGGACATAGAGCAGAGCAATTTGCAACTGATGGTGACAGTCATGCATCACCTTGACATAGTTGAGCTCCATTTCTGGGCCCAGGAAACAAGCACTGACTGGTGGAACCACATCATTATGCAGCTATGGGATGACGAGCAGTGGCTGCAGAACTTTAGAATAGGTAAGACCACTTTCCAGGAACTGTGTGAAGAGCTTTCCGCAGCCCTGAAGTGCAGCAATACTAAAATTAGAACTGTTCTGACCGTGGAGAAGCGACTAGCAATAGCTCCGTGGAAGCTTGCAAAGCCAGACTGCTACCGGTCAGTGAGACATCAATTTGGAATTGGTAAATCTACCTTGGGATCTGTTGTGATCAAAATTTGCAGGGCTATCAACAGACTTCTGCTAAGAAGAGTAGTGACTCTGGGCAACGTGCAGGACATAGTGGATGGCTTTGCCATGATGGGGTTCCCTAACTGCGGTGGGGCAATAGACCGAACGCATATCCCTATATTGGCACCAGACCACCTTGCCAAAGAGTACATAAACTGAAAGAGGTACTTCTCAATGGTGTTGCAAGTGCTGGTGGATCACAGGGGCTGTTTCACTGAAATCAACATGGGATGGTCAGGAAAAGTGCATGACGCACACATCTTTATGAACACAGGTCTGTTCAGAAAGTTGCAAGCAGGGACTTTCTTTCCAGACTGCAAAATAACCATTGGTGATGTTGAAATGCCAATCTTGATCCTGGAGACCCAGCCTATCCCTTGTTCCCATGGCTCATGAAACCGTACACAGGCAGCCTGGACAGTAGTAGTGACCGGTTCAGCCATAGGCTGACCAAGTGAAGAATGGTGGTGTAATGTGCCTTTGGGTGTTTAAAAGGTCACTGGCATTGTTTGTTTACCAGTCTCCACACACACACATACACACCTGATTGGACGTTTGGGGGAGGAGGATGTCGAACTGGGCGATGATGGCAGCAGGTTCAGCATAGACTGCAGAGGGACTCTAGCATTCAGCTGCCTTTCTTGAACTTCATCCAAATGCCTCAACATGTCTGGTTGCTCCTTCATAATCCGCAGCATCTCTTCCTGCATGGCACAGTCTTGTTCCCTACATGCTCTCCTGTCCTCCCTGTCCATGTCTCTCAGACAGTGTAATCTTCCATGCTCTGAGCTCCGTATTCTCACTCTCAGAGGCGCGCATTAACTCATTGAACATGTCCTCCTGGAGACATCTTTTTCCGTCTTCTAATCTGGGGAAGTCTCTGTCCCGGTGTGGAGGATGAGCGGATGGACAAGGTTTCAGCTGCAAGGAATGCAAAGCACATTGACCATGCAGACATTGTTTCTGGTGCAAGGTTAATTTTTTTAATTAAACAAACACCCCTCAATGCACTCCCCTGCAAGCCACAATGTAATTACAACCACTGGCTACTGCAAGGGTCGGTTTGCTGCTCCAGCCATGGTGAGTAAGGCCACAAGGCATGGGCAATAGGTCTTGTGCTGCTGCTTTTGTGAAGACATACTTGGGATCACAGGTTGGAACTTGAGAAAAGCCACCTTTCCCCTAGCAATTTGGATGGTGCTTGAGGACAGGCACCAACATAAAGCCCCCCCCCCCCAAAAAAAGTTTGTTGTTTTACAAAAGCAGCACCGGGTTGAGGGGAAGGGAGACAAACAGGAAGCTGCCACCGCCCCTTTTTTTTCAATGCTGCTTACAATACAGTGATCCCTTCCAACCACAACCACAGCACATTTGGGAAAGTGTGGTTGTGTGACCCAGATTTCACCAAAGAGGGGAGGATTACTTGTTGACTTGTTTGTGGTCTAAGGGCTAGCATTGAAAACTTCCTGTTTCCCCTAGGTGACCATATGTGATATCACTCTCCTGAGGGTAACACAGGCGGCCAGGAAGCAGATGCTGCAAGTGTCTGGGTACAGATCTGGTCCTTGTGCAGCAATGATGGTAGCAAAGTTAATAGTGGAGTGGCTTGGGGAAGTGTCTTACCATGGTGGACGAAATAAGACAGCCCTTCCCAGAATCCTTCTGCAAAGGATTGCAGAGTACCTCCATGAAAGCTTCCTAGAGATCTCCATGGAGGATTCCTGGACCATCCCCATGCACATAAACAGTCTCTTTCAGAGAGCACCCTCTGCGTAGCTGGAATGGCCACCGATACCCACTACACCTACTTTTTTGTTCAGGTTAAACATAAAAAAAATAATAGCATGTAATCCCTACTGTTCGACTGGAAATGTGTACTCACCAGAGATGCCTTCCCCGGCATCATGCTCCACCACTAACTGGTCCTGCAAAGGGATGGGCTCCAGGGTTAAAAACAGTTCTTGGCTGTCAGGGAGAATGGATCCTCCACTTCCTGCCTGCCTCACATTCTTCTCCTCCTCCTCCGCTTCCTCATCAACAATGTCCTCCTCATTGTTGCTCGACGTCACCCAGGGCTCCTGGGAGGTATCCAGAGAGTGTTTTGGGGTACTGGTGGGTCACTGCTGAAAATCGCATGCAGCTCCTCATAAAAGTGGCATGTCTGTGGGGCAGAACCAGAACGACTGGTCGCCTCCCTTGTCTTCTGGTACACTTGCCGAAGCTCCTTTATTTTCACGCGGCACTGCTGCGTGTCCCTGGTGTAGCCCTTCTCCCCCATACCGCACGCAATCTTGGCATAGATATCAGCATTTCTTCTGCTGGATCGGAGCTCTGCCTGCACAGACTCTTCTCCCCACACAGCAATAAGATCCACCACCTCCTGTATGCTCCATGCTGGAGTGTGTTTGCGGCCTTGAGTCTCCATGATCAGCTGTGCTGGCGAGCTCTCCATACTGATCAAACAGGAAATAAAAATTTAAAACTTCCCGGGACTTTAACAGGGGAGTGGCTGTTTCCTGTGAACCTGGTTGATGTGCAGTGGAGTTGAAAGTGCTCTCCAGAAGGGTCACAGCGGAGCGCTGTGGGACACCTCCTGGAGGCCAATTCATTTGAATTACACAACACAGTGTCTACACTATCCCTACATCGACCCATGGCTGTCAAATCAAGCATTATGCCTCTCATGGAGGTGTAGTACAGACATCAAATTTGCAGGCCCCTTAGATCAGCAGAAAGGACGCGGTAGTGTAGACGCAGTAGTGACTAGATCGACTTAACGCAGCTTATGTCGACCTAAGTTTGTAGTATAGACCAGGCCTGATTGTGTGTGGAGCTTGGATTTTTCTTAACTAGCTCAGTTCAATAAAAGTCCTCATTAAATAATATTCCATCCATTACAGAACATTTTACAGATAAATTTTCTAACAGCTGCTTTCAGTTTAAGTAATTTACTGTAGCTAAAAGCTCTGACAGTCCAGAGACATTTTGCTATGAAGGTTTATCTCAACTTGTTAAAGTCTAGATAAGAAGTTGCCAGCTTTCCTGCTTCAAAAGAGACAAGAGTAATTGTAACTACAAACTCTCTGCTTATCATTAAAATGCACAGTTTTATAGGACCAATAGAAAGCATCTGAATCTCAGCAAAGACAAGGCATGCATTATGCAGTTTTAAACTGAGGCTGCTCAATACAGCAGATCACTGGAAAGAAGCTTACAGATGTTAGTGTGTACTCACTCATATCAGAATAAGAGAAAATAGCACATGCCTAGTCAGAAGATTATTTGAAAGAATGTAATAAGGACCTCATCCTGTAGGGTACTCAAGAATCCTTGATTCCCTAAGTACTTCATAGCAAGCACTCAACATCACATGATCAGGCCATGAAACTTTGTCAAATATTGTTTTTCCTACTTGATCCTTGGCATGAAGAGAATTTAATACTAGGCCTGTGCACTCATGAGATAGTTTATGAACACTAGAACATTGGCCTAGTATTCATTTATTACAATATTTTTAAATGATTTTGAAAGAAAAGGGCTGAGAGAGTTTGGGAAGACTGATTAGTTTAGGAGACTGTTATTCTCATCAGCGGCCAATTTATCATGTGCCTACAGAACATTAACAAAAAATGAAGTCTACCTAATGCCTAAGTAGGTAGGATTCATGCAAGATTACCATGAGGACTGACCTGCTGGAATCTGCCCTTTCCAAAGAAAAACAAACTTTTCAAACAGCCCTGTGAAATCTATCGAAGAGAGAAACAGCCCTACAGAGAATTGGGTTTGTTCTTTATCACCTGAATATAAGACTCCTAAGTTCAAATGAAGGTGTTTGCCAGAGGCTGAGCCCCGATGTAGCTTTCAACGTCCATTCTCTTGTGTTTTAAAAATCCTGACCCAGCATAATTAGCCTCCTTTAGTTCCCATTGGAACATCCAGTGGAAGGTTACCTGATAAGATACCATTAGTTTCCCAAGTACAAGATGCTGCAGTAATTCTTTCAAATGTCACCTTTTGTAACCAGAGAAGAGGATTTGTGTTGACATATCATTTACCAAACAAAGGCCTTGGGCCTTATGGAGCTGGAATCGGTTGAATTTCAGGGCACACAAAGCTTATCTGTTTTTGTGGAAAGGGTATATTGAAAGATGTGTGACTAGCTTGCAGTAAGGAGTGTAATTGACCATGCAAGGCTGAATGAGTTTAAAAAAAATTATTGTTGATACTGGGCCAATTGATATATTGGAATATATTTTTGTATATTGTTATTACAGGGAAATGGACATAATATGATTTAAAGAAATAGATGATAAGGCTCTGAGTCCATTCCTACAATATTGTAACTAATCATATAACTAAGGGCTTCAGGAATTTAATCAGGTTGAAGTGTGGAATTCTCAGAAATACTCAACATTGGGTTAGTCAATGTTTTACCATTTACTTTAATGGGAACTCTTAAGCAAACACATTTGAGAATCCCAAATAAAACCAATAGTCTTATGTGGAAATTGAATAGGGTTCTAAAGACAGTACCCAACATTGTATGGAATGGATATCATTATTAAATTCTAGAGGCTTTTAAATCAGCCTAGAATGCAATAGAATATTATAGCCCTGCAAAAGAATTCTGTAAGTGGCAGTTAAAATTCTATAGAAAGGTTACAGGTGAAATTCCAGTTTTCCAGAAGGGTCAGGTCAACCAGTTTTGCCTAACTGGTGATTGTACTGCATCTCTTTTGTTTGGCTTTGTCACTAAATTCTCTGTATTGTTTAAATTTCTTTGCCAGATCGGTTGGTAATATCCAAATATATTATTCCCATAAATAAGTAAATATTGAAATCTGTAAATGGTGGCCTTTGTCGTCTGAATCTGAGCTTTAAGTGAGCTCTCTAAGATTCCAACATTGCAAGCTCATAACATGCAGACAGACCTTTGCATCTCCTTGGAGTCCCACTGTCTTAAATGGAGTCCCACTGACTGCATAGATACATTTGTCTGCCCGTATATAATAGAATCATAGAAATAGGGTGCTGGAAGAGACTTTGAAGATTCAACATGTCCAGTCCCCATGCTCTGGCAGGAACAAGTAAACCTAGACCATCCCTGACAGGGGTTGTCCAACCTGTTTTTAAAAACCTCCAATGACGGGGATGCCACAATCTCACTTGTAAGTCTATTCCAGGGTGTAACTACCTGTATCGTTAAAAAAGTTTTTCCTAATTTCTAATCTAAATCCTCCATGCTGCAGTGTCCCTCTGGACTCGCTCCAATTTGTCCAAATCTTTCCTAAAGTGTGGTGCCCAGAACTGGACACAGTACTACAGCTGGGGCCTCAGCAACGTGGAGTGGAGCAGGGCTATCATTTCCTGTGTCTTACATATGACACTCCTGTTAATACACCCCAAAATTATATTAGCTTTTTTTCCAGCTGTGTAGAATCATAGAATATTAGGGTTGGAAGAGACCTCAGGAGGTCATCTAGTCCAATCCCCTGCTCAAAGTAGGAGCAACACCAACTAAATCATTCCACCCAGGGCTTTGTCAAGCCGGGACTTAAAAATCTCTAAGGAAGGAGATTCCACCACCTCCCTAGGTAACCCATTCCGGTGCTTCACCACCCTCCTAGTGAAATAGTGGTTCCTAATATCCAACCTAGACCTCCCCCACTGCAACTTGAAACCATTCCTTCTTCTTCTGCCACCACTGAGAACAGCCTAGCTCCATCCTCTTTGAAACCCCCCTTCAGGTAGTTGAAGGCTGCTATCAAATCCCCACTCACTTTTCTCTTCTGCAGACCAAATAACCCCAGTTCCCTCAGCCTCTCCTCATAAGTCATGTGCCCCAGCTCCCTGATCATTTTCGTTGCCCTCCGCTGGACTCTCTCCAATTTGTCCACATTCCTTCCATAGTGGGGGGACCAAAACTGGACGCAATACTCCAGGTGTGGCCTCACCAGTGCCGAATAGAGGGGAATAATCACTTCCCTCGATCTGCTGGCAATGCTCCTACTAATACAGCCCAATATGACATTGGCCTTCTTGGCAACTAGGGCACACTGCCTCACATTGAGCAGGACTACCACCTCGATAGTTATTCCCCATTTTGCAGTTGTGTATTTGTTGTTTCCTTCCTAAGTGAAGTACTTTACTTACTTTACTACTTTGTCTTTATTGATTTTCATCTTGTTAATTCAGACCAATTCCCCAATTTGTCAAAGTCAATTTCAATTCTAATCCTGTCCTCCAAAATGCTTGCAATCCCTCCCATCTTGGTGTCATCCATAAATTTTATAAGCATACCCTCCACTCCACTATCCAAGTCATTAATGAAAATATTGAATATCACCAACCCTGCAAAACCCCTCTAGATACACCCTCACAGTTTAAGAACTGCTCTTTAGGGATGGTCTTGCACTCACTTAAGCACTCACTTTATAGTAATTTCATCTAGGCCACATTTCCCTAATTTGTTTATGAGAGTGTGGGGAGTCAAAAACCATTACTAAAATCAGGGTATTTTACATCTACTGCTTACCCCCTACCACTAGGTCAGTAACCAGTCAAAGAAGAAATTAAGTTGGTTTGGTTTGATTTGTTCTTGACAAATCCATGCTGGCTCTTCCTTATAAGCCTATTATCCTCCAGGTGCTTACAAACTGATTGTTTAGTAATTTGTTCCGGTATCTTTTCAGGTATCACAGTTAGGCTGACTGGTCTATAATTCCCCAGATCATCTTTGTTCCCCTTTTAAAGGAGAGGTACAATGTTTCCCCTACTTCAGTGTTCTGGGACTTCACCCGTCCTCCAGGAGTTCTCAAAGTTAATTGCTAATGTTTCCAAGATTGCTTCAGCTAGTTCCATAAGTATCCTATGATGAATTACATCAACCCCTGCTAACTTTAATACATCTAAATATTCTTTAACTTCTTTTTTCTCTATTTTAACTTGAAATTCTTCACCCCTTCAGCTTTATTGATGTCATCAGTTATTAGCTCTCCTTCCCAGCTAAGTAGAGGATCTACATTTTCCTTCGGTCTCTTGTGCCTAATATATTTAAAGAACCTCTTCTTGTTGTCTTTTCTATCCCTTGCTAGGTGCAACTCATTTAAAATTCTGCTTTGTATTAGGTAGAGTAGGGTTTTGAACCTTAGCCTACCACATACCAAATCAGTATCCCAACCACCAAGCTGTGGAGCATGACACTGATGTAGGGATGAGCTTGCAGGATAGGGGGCCAAGTGTGAAAAGTGCTTGTCTAATGACAGGAAAATATCTATGTCGTATTAGACCACCTCTAAAAGCTGATGCACAGCAGGATTGAACTCACTGAAAAACTCCTTTTAAGAGCTGGTGACCTTAAACTGTATTGACATATAATTTTCCAGCAAGAAATATACATGTGAAAATAGATAAATAAACCAAGATACAATAGTCTATTATTCAGTAAAGATGTGGACAATTTGGAGAAAAGCCCAGAGGAGAGCAACAAACATGATTAGGTCTAGAAAACATGACCTACAAGGAAAGATTGAAAAAAATTGGGTTTGTTTAGTCTGGAGAAGAAAAGACTG
Source organism: Emys orbicularis (assembly GCF_028017835.1). NCBI lineage: Eukaryota > Metazoa > Chordata > Testudines > Emydidae > Emys > Emys orbicularis. The sequence continues at coordinate 24,088,121 of NC_088683.1, read as the reverse complement.
AGGGGGACATAATAACAGTCTTCAAGTACATAAAAGGTTGTTTCAGAGAGGAGGGTGATAAATTGTTCTCCTTAACCACCGAGGACAGGATAAGAAGTAATGGGCTTAAATTGCAGCATGGAAGATTTAGGGTAGACATTGGTAAAAGCTTTCTAACTGTAAGGGTAGTTAAACACTGTAACAAATTACCTAAGGAGGTGGTGGAGTCTATGTCAATGGAGGTTTTTAAGAATAGGATAGACAACACGTCTCAGAGGTGGTCTAAATAATACTTAGTCCTGCCTCAGTGCAAGGGACTGGACTAGATGACCTATCAAGTTCCCTTCCAATCCTATATTTCTATGATTTATATGATTCTGTTTAGTAATTTGTCACAATTTTTAATTATTTGTCATTTTATATCCATGAAATGTCATTTATATAAAACTGTCACAATGACATGAGAAAAGAACTCCTTCCCAGTTGCTTGTGTTAGGCTGCACTTACAAGATGGTGTCTTGGCCAAATTCCAACTTCAATTCATCCTGCCCGACATTTCTCCTTCCAAGGGTATGCTTCACTTCCTGTCCCAAGCTTTTGTATATAGTTGCCATGCTGTATGAAACAATTATTTCATTTCACTCAGTGGTGGATTAAGTGATCCCAGTGTATAATCAATATGTCAATATATAAATCGCTATGAAAAACATTTTAATAAAAATACTAGGGCTGTCAATTAATCACAGTTAAGTCACACGACTAACAAAAAAATTATTCGCGATTAAAAAAAATTAAGCATGATTAATTGCACTATGAAGCAATAGAATACCAACTGAAATTTATTCAGTATTTTGGATGTTTTTCTACATTTTCAAATATTGCTTTCAATTACCACACAAAATATAAAGTATACAGAGATATCTCGATATTATTTTTATTACAAATATTTGCACTGTAAAAAGGATAAAATAAATAGTATTTTTCAACTCACCTGCGGTGCAATATCTTTATCATGAAAGTGTAACTTACAAATGTAGATTTTTATTTTGTTACATAACTGCATTCAATAACAAAAGAATTTAAAACTTTAGAGTCTACAAGTACACTCAGTCCTACTTCTTGTTCAGCCAATCGCTAAGACAAACAAGTTTGTTTACATTTATGGAAGATACTGCTGCCTGCTTAGAATCATAGAATAATAGAATATTAGGGTTGGAAGAGACCTCAGGAGGTCATCTAATCCAATCCCCTGCTCAAAGCAGGACCAACACCAACTAAATCATCCTAACCAAGGCTTTGTCAAGCCAGGCCTTATAAACCTCTAAGGATGGAGATTCCACCACCTCCCTAGGTAGCCCATTCCACTGCTTCACCACCCTCCTCCTAGTGAAATAGTGTTTCCTAATATCCAACCTAGACCTTCCACACTGCAACTTGAGTGTGGGTTTAGGCATGTTCAGAACATGTCTACCAGACCAGGCCCACAGGCAAGGTAGGCAGGGCAACACCTAGTTTATGAATCCCACTGTGACTGTTTAAAAGCCTCTAATAAGTATCTGCCAAGAAGTAAGCATTAAAGTAAGACGCCTTGGGTTTGATTCAGCTATATGCTTTGGCTGTTCTCTGGCCGTGTAAAGCAGCCATAAACCCAGCTTAACAGCTAAACCAGCTGTAGGGCTGTTTTGTGTCACTAGAGCCACACAAAGCAGCCAGACTGTACCAAGTGAATCTGACATTTGGATTTTAAAGATATTTTTCTCACTCCACAATTCCATTTATTTTCGTTTACATTGGCGTGATGTGACAGGCCATTGTTTTTCTACCAACAAGACAGTGCTCACACATTTCCTGAGCACAGGTGCTATGAAATAACGTGACAACTGACCTTCTGCTCCCTGCTTCACCAGGTGTCAACTGAGGCCTCGTCTTTATTTCTCATAGTGTCATTTAATCTCGATGAACAAGGAGAGAAACAAGTGTTTGGGAAACTCTGGCATAAGAACTTAAATCTTCTTCTGTTGCTTGCTGAGTGGGCTGTTCAGGGATGGGGGAATAATCTTCTGTTTCCCACTCTTTGTGCCAGAACATGCAATTCCTTCTTCTGCATCATTTACATCACATATTAACAAGTCCTGATAGCACACAGCACTGAGCGTCTCCATTGCTTTGAAGAGGCTGCAGACAGTGGGGGATTTGAAACTTGATATGGTGTTGTATGTTTAAAAATATTTTGGGGTTAGCTCTCCTGCTACTAGCTCTCCACTGAGTTAAATGGTGACTTTCAACACAGCCAATATTTTTCTCGCTTTGAGCATGAGTTTAACTTAATAACCATAATTAGGACAAGACTTTTTGAGGAGCCCAATATGTAATTTACCAAATACCCAGGCCTGTACTGTTGGAAAAAGGGATGGTTTGGTTTGCTTTTTTCCCCCCAAGCAGTCAAACAAATGACTAACTAGATTGCCCCTGGAGTGTTTGGCGGTGCATTGTAAAGGAATCCAGTCAGCTTTGATTTCCTGTCAGGTTTGTTAATGCTAGTGGCTGACTACACAGACCCATGCTGCTGTCTGGCTTTTGTTTTTATGGCTCTTGCTGTGAGTGAATGCGGGATGTCAAAGGGCTAAATCCTCATAGGGATTTAGGGGCGGCAATGCTCTGCATTACTCCTAGGAGCCCTGCCACCTGCTGGAAACCTCAGTCTCTCATTAGGTACATATAAAAGGGTATGTCAGAAGCCAACAAACTGAGTTGGGAGCTATTTGTCTAGCTAGAAGTGAAATGCAAAGGAAGGAGGAGGAGCTTGGGGCTGCTGCCTATAATCCTTTGATCTGTACCATGGGGGGGATGCCACTGATCTGGGCCTTATTTGCAGAGGTTCCTATTTGCATTCTTGAATTCTCCTCTCCATTTTGCACTGGCTCTCTCCACCTAAAACTTACTTACCTACCTACTTACCTCAACATGAGGACACACAAATTCATTAGTTCAGGCCAAGTTCTAACTTCATTCAATGAATGCAGTTCTCATTGACTTCAATGGGCAGATTTTTGACCTTTATTAGCCTCTTCTGAGCTTTCAAGGAAGATCTTGGAGAAAGCTGGAAACTCCATGGTCTAAATCCTGATCTTAGTGATGACTATGGCAAAGATCAGATTGACTACAGTGTAGGCGGGGTTTCCCCCATGAGCTGAATCTCCCCTCTTGGCAGGGCCGGCTCTAGGCACCAGCAAAGCAAGCAGTTGCTTGGGGCGGCAGATTTGCAAGGGGCGCAAGAATCCAGCATCGGAGCTGAGAACCAACAGGGGGCCCTGGGAGCTGTAGTTCCTTGGTTAGCTCCCTGCCTATAGAGCCAGCCCTGGAGCAGGGAAAGAACTACATTTCCCAGCATTCCCTTGGCCACTAGCAACAGGAAAGGGTGGGGGAAGGAGTATGGAACTGAAATCTGCAGCTTGCTGTGAATGGTAGGAATAGAGCCAGCTCTAAGTTTTTTGCCGCCCCCCCCCCCCGCCCTGGGCTCCCCCCGCACCCCTGTATTGCCCCAGCCCTGGACTCTCCCCCGCCCACACCCCCTGCTGCCCCAGCTCTGGCCCCCACCTGCACTCCCCTGCTGCCCCAGCCCTGGGCTCTCCCCCCACCCACACCCCCTGCCACCCCAGCTCTGAAACCCACCCTCCTGCTGCCCCAGCCCTGGACTCTTCCCCCCCCCACACCTCCTGCTGCCCCAGTCCTGGGCTATTCCCCTCCCCCCCCCCGCACCCTCTGCCGCCCCAGCTCTGGTCCCCACCTGCACTCCCCTGCTGCCCCAGTCCTGGGCTCTCCCCCCCGCCCCGCACCTGCACCCCCTGCCGCCCCAGCTCTGGCCCCCACCTGCACCCCCTGCCGCCCCAGCCCTGGGCTCTTCCCCCCCCCCCCCCGCACCTCCTGCCGCCCCAGCCCTGGGCTCTCCCCCAAAGAAGGAATTGGGGGGACTAAATGGACGATGCACCTCTCTATCTGAAGCCTAACAAGGGAGGTATGTGGATCCCACTAGAATTTAAAATGAAAAGTAAGGGAGGGGAGGCTCTGGACCTGGGCAGCTTTAGATACAGTACCAGGCACTCAGGAGGATTTCCACTTCTGAGCCATGGAAGCAGAAATTGACTTTTCCTTTCCAGATATAGCTAATATTCAGAAAGGGAATCTAGCACCTGCCTTCCAGATTTGAACACCCTCAAAATTCAGGAGTGCTCAAGCTCAATTTGGGCAGCTGTTACTTCATTTCCCCCAAATCAAATATACTGATCCACTGTAACTTGCTGTAGAAAAAGTAGAATAAATTGAGCAAAGAAATGCTTCCCAGTGGTTATTAGGACTGGAATTGCCATTTTCAACAGCCACTGCTTTTTTTTTTTTTTTTAAGTTTTAGTTTTATTTGTTTAAAAGGAAGACCGTGATAGTGCGTTCCCCATAGAAACAAAGAATGGAACAAAAGAATAATAAAGGCACCTCAACTTTTTCTCATTTATGTAGGACAGTCTTATAATATGCATCCAGATATCCTCCAATCACACAAGCTGAAAATTGTTCCACTTTACTGCAGTTCTGTAACCATATGGGAACCAATCCTGTCTGTGTTCTGTGCACATCCAAAATTTCTGCTGAATGACCCGCCCTGGGAGCGAATTACCAGTGACCCAGGGCTGGGGTGGCAGTGGGTGCAGTGGGGGAGGGGAGGGGGAGAGCCCAGGGCTGGGGTTGGGGGCAGCCAAAAATTTTTTTGCTTGGGGCAGCAAAAAACCTAGAGCCGGCCCTGCCTCTTGGGGCAGGGCTTTGGAGGGGGCAGAGAAAGGCTAGGGGATAGATTCCAGGCTTTCCCTCTCTTCTGACAGCCCAGCTGTATTACGAACTATGTTGCCATTGACTAGTCAGGCCACCCCTCATCCACGGGTAATAGATGGCACAGCAGCACCAGCAGCAGTCCCTTCCTAGTGTACTTCCACAAAGTGACTTCTCCATGGCTCTGCTTCCTCTCACGCCAAAGTCATGGAGCCTGGACCCTGCAGAGGTGGTCTCTGGAGGAGCATGTAGCAGAGCTGCTGCTCTGCTCTGTGCACATTTTTGGGCATTTATGTCAGATTTTGCTCAGCTCACCCAGGAGTGGCAAGTGTCCATTGCTGGCGCTGTCTGTCGCAGAATTTAAGTGTCCTGCAGTGTAAATGCTCAGCATTATTTTTTATTCAAGCTGGAAAAATTGAAGGGAAAATGGGAAGAGAGTTCCACAGTCAGGCCAGCAAAGCAGAAAGGAGAGCGCCTGAGGTCATTCAATATTTCCACCCCGAAGATAATTTGGAAAGCACTTTCCAACATGAGAAAGCAAAGCCTAGTGTCTTCACACAGCCAAGTGGACTTCCATGAAAGGAGTGAAGGGATAAGCTGATCAAGAAGCTGTCATTAGTGGACCATAAATCTTACCCTGAGAACAGTGCAAAAAGTAACATTGTATTATAATGTTGCTGTTTCCCTGTTGTTTTCCCTTGTCAGCATTCAAATGGAATAAGGTGCGCCAGAATAAAACATGGAAGGAAAGGGCATGAGGATTATTTGTGTTACAATACTGCCTCGAGACCCAGACTGAGACTGTGCAAGGTGCTGTACAAATATATTGTGAGAAACAGTGCCTGCCCCAAAGAGCTTAAAATCAAAATAGCCAACAAGAAAGGTAAAGGAAAGGAAGGAAAAAAGAGAGGCACAGAGAAGCAATGTCATTTGCCCAAAGTGAGATAGTAGGTCAGGGCAGAGCCAGGACTAGACAGCAGCTTTCTTGATTTGGCGGCTTATGACATACTCACAAGACCAACTGCCCTCCAATTAAAAAGGGAGATTTTTTTAAATACTCCCAGTGAAAGCCATTAAATGTTAAGTTGTTTCTTCTACCTTCCTAGAAAACATTTTATAGACTTTGATGCTGATCAGTAAATGGATATTATTTGCACTTGCATCTCTCCTGTGATTCCCTGTGTCACCTCACCTTCCAGGTTTGGGTTTTCCCATCCAGAAGATGAAGATGAAAATATTTATCTTTATAAGTTGGAAGCATAATCAATGTTTCCAAAGCAAGCAGTGTAAGCTCTGGGTATGAAAAGGTCTATATAAACACAAAGCAGGTAGTATTATTCAATCACCTCCATATTTTTTACATGGACATAGGTTTAATGTCTAACAGCTTAACTCCATTAGGAAACAGATTAAAAAAAACTTGTAAACTCTGTTGGGAGCAATCCAACAGTGACATTTGTTACTATTTATTACTTACGCAGTCGCATAGATGTGCATGATGCCTTACAGAAATAAATAAACGAGTGCCTAAAAGTTCCTTTTCATTGCTAGTTTTTGTGGTCTAAATTCAGCTTTAGATAGATTTATTGTTTACACAGTGCCCAAGAATGTGCTATTGGCTGTACATAGCAAAGGAAAAAAGATGGAAAGCTCTGAAGAGTTTAAATTAAGGCCCCAGTACTGCAAAAACTTAAGTAGTTCACTTAGAGCCACTGGACTTAAAATGAAGCAGGTTTATAACCCTTTGCAGGACTGGCTGTAGTTTTAAATGTGATGCAATGAACAAAAGAAACAGAGAATAAAGGGAGGGCTGTTGTGGTAAGGAAGGATAAAGGTCACCTGGCCACTCAGTGCTTGTGTGTGCACAGCTTAAACATTTCATTGACTCTGGCCATATGTATTCTAAGAGCAACACTCGCAGCTTGTGGATGACAAGGAAGAGGTGGGTTTTTAGGAGGGATTTAAGTGAGGAGAAGTTGATGGCTTGGACCCAGAGCCTCAAAGGTACTTGAATGCCTAGCTGCCTCTTTATGCACCCAAGTCCCCATGCCGATGACACTGCCAGTCTAAAAACTGCTCAGCTGTTGTCAAACCCTATAGACACCTAAGTTCCCACAAAGCCACCAACTGCCTGATGTCACTGCATAGCTAACAAGCAGCTTGGAGCCCTAGCTCAAACAAAAGCCCCAGAGGTCCCCTCCCACCCTCACCAAGTGCAATTCTCAAACTAGGCAGGTGCATATTATTGTGACAGTGAAGACCTGTTCCTGGGGGCATGCGCTGAGCATGCCTGAACTCTGATCCCTGCCAGTCTGCACAATAGGAGGCCCGGATGCAAGTCGCCAATAAGTGGGGGAGTACAACACCAACACAAAAGGTAGCTGGGGAGGGGGCACAGGGAAACGGGATGAGTGTGAGAGAGCACCCTGAGAGCAGGGTGCCAGGGAGTCAGAGAGCTGGCTGGCCAGGCAGTTGTGAGCAGCTCACTGTCAGGGAAACTGAGCAGGGCTGTGAGCCTGGGGAACCCAGGGACTATGGCAGGCTGATGGGCAACCCATTGAAGCAGGTAACTGGGCTGGGAGGAAACCAGGCAAGTTTCTGTCAGATACCTGACAGGGAAAAAACAAAACAAAAAAACTTCTGTCCAAAAAGTTCCAACCAGCTCAAAAGGGAAGCGTGTTAGAGGAAAGGTTGGAATGACCCTGCCCCTGACCCCAGCAAGTGTACAAAACTGCCAGGAAGTTATGAGTAAAAGAAAAGGCTCAGCAGAAAGTAAAAGAAACTAATACACATGAATTCGTGCTGGCATGTTGTAACAACTGCAGTCATTAGCTTTAAGTGGGAACAGACGGGATTAAAGAATTAGATGTTTACAACTAAAGCAGGCCTTCATTGTTAGGATAAAAGGGAAGGGAAGTCTGGAAAACCCAGCCCGTTTTTGAGAAGGAACATTCATAACAAAAGCAGGTGAGATGGGAGCCCAGAAAGAACTTTAATGGGGCACTTATTTCCTGTAGCGGAAAAGCTGTGGCTTCCCCATGGACAGCTGGCTACCTGTGGATGTAACAGATGAATCATACGAAGAGTCAGCAAGCTAGATTACTGTACATGTGTGCATGTGCTCTCCCAGCCAGCCTCAGTAGAGACTGGCACCAGCAACTGGTGAACGTTGCAGTAAAATGATGTGGCACAAAAGTGAAAAACAATCATCCAATCTTATGAGTAGCAGCATCCTCAACTGTCGTTTCAGTCAGTTGTTATGGTCCTGTGTGGCGCCACAGACACAGCCTATAGGTGAAACAGTCATGGCATCCCCATTCTCCATAAGCTCATTGGCTCAAATGCCACCCAGTTCACTCAAAAAGCCCAAATTTGCTCCTAAGCTACTTTGTTACATACAGGCAATGCAAATAAGGCCCCCAAATAAGGTTTAAAAATGGGGTTTATAATTAAAAGCCTCTTTTTTTATTTATTAAGGTAGACTTCACTCAGCGGGTTGCTTACACTGAGCTGAGCAGCAGCCTTTCCAAGTTTTCCTTTAGCTGAAGAAAAAAGTAGAAGTGAAAGCATTTTAGCTACTCCATGGAGTAAGACTGTTGTGAAACTCGGGACTGTGCAGCAGATGGCACATTTACGCACCAGGCCTGATGAGCCCATGCTGACACAGTCTACATTACCAAAGCTTATGTGATACGTTAAACCCCATCCACCCCCCTGGTTGTATTACATGACCTCAATCCTCCAGGAAACAAAACCAGATGGGGAAATTTCCAACTAATATAATCTAAACCATATTAGCTATTTAAAGTAAACGCTTATCACCAGTGACAAAAACCTCATCCCCAAATCACTGAAAATCTCTGTAGCCTTATTTTTTCTTTTTACTAGCCCACATACAGTCCCTAACACTTCAAAGTTCACGTTTCCTAGCTTAACCACCTGCATATATGGCTTTATAAAACTTTCCTCCAGAAAGGCACTATCATAAGCCACCCAACCAAATGCACTATAGACTGGAAGAAAGGCTCCCTGCTAAGAAATACTAGCACCTCTTGACAGGTGCTGGGTGTCCTCCATTTAGGCTGAAATTAAGGACTGCTCAACACCTAATAATTGTTCTCTTAATTGGGCGGGGGTGGAATTCCATCCAGAACAACTAGTTGATTTGCGTGTAAGAAAATTACAGCCCCTGGAATTCAAACTACATATAACATGCATATATATGGAAAAAGTGGTTGAACAGACAACAAATGAACAAATCCTATTCATTTTACTCATTAGGTCCAATTCAGCAAAGCACTTCAGGTGCTTTGCTAAATCAGGACCTAGAGTAATTCTACTGTAGTCAGTGGAAATAAATGCTCATGTGAACAAGGGGAGCAGACTTTGGGGTCTAACCACTAGACTCACATGGGGTTTGCCATTGATTTCAATGGGAGGAAGAGCAGGCCCTTGCCCTCTAAAGTGCAGTGTGCATTACAGCCTCCGGGTGCATCTGGAGAAGTCATTGCACTTCAAGTGTTTTGAAACAGTACGGATCACTTTTAAGCAAACCAAGGCTATTAGATTATGCTAGGGTAGCTTTTCACACCATATATCCCACGTTATAAAAAGTGAGACCACATAAAAGCATTTTATTTGTTCATTTTAGAGCTTATTTGGTATTAACCTTTTTATGGTTTGCCATTTTTGTTTCCAGATGTTTCCTTTCTTATTTATTGCAAAAGGCTTTTATTATAATGTAGCTGTCCAGAGATTGGTGCTTTTGAAGGCAGGGGTGATATACATCAGGATATTGCTTAATGGCCTGCTGTGTTTACATGAGGATTGCAGAAAACAAACACTAAGCATCTATTTGGGCTTTTCTCCCTCATTTTCAGAGTACACTGTTCTTAGAACTCCCGTAGATAACAAAGCACTAACCAGTGAATTTAATATGATAGCAATAACACTTAGCAGGGCTTTACCTCTCCAAACTGCTATGCAAACAGCGAATTCTCACAACACTTCTGTGAGGTTACCTAAGCATTATCATCACTTTCACTGACACAATATGGTAACAGTTCATTTTTGTATCATATCATTTGTATTCCTAATTTTTTTTAAAGAGGCAAACATAGGAATGCAGGTACAGGAATGCATTCAGAAGTTAGTGACAAAATTCCTATTGACTTCAGTAGTCATGGATAAGAAACACTAATTCTAAATGTCATTTAGAAAAAACTTAAAAAAAAAAATAAGTGGATTCAAGATGCAAAATTCAAATCCAGATTTCAAACACCCGAAAATGTGTGCATTTTTTAACCAATTTTTGTGTTTTACCATTAATGAAGATGGGGCCTTTGGCCAAATTCAGATCTGGATTTGGATGTCAAAAAACTCAACTAAGGATTTGGTTTGCACCCACTTTGATTTTTAAAAACCAAGGACAAGATTTTTAACCCTGAACTGAAAATTAGTAGCAGCACTCCACACTTCTGTACAAGACTGAAGTGACAGAGGGCATTTGTTCTATATCCTAAACTATAACGAAGTAAACAAAGATGAATTCTGAGGATGCCAGGTCTCTGCTATTCATTTTGTAAGGTGCTCCTCATAAGTGTGGAATGTCCTCATGTGGAATGCTCAGTGTTAATTGCATGTTTCCTATTAGTTCCTTCCCCCCCACACCTTATAAATACTTCCATCTTTTGGGACCCATGCCCTCACTCTGAGTGCTAAATTCCTATTAGGACTTCTGAGGGTGGGTTGGTGGAATCCAATCCTGAATTTGGGGTCAATTCCTCCTTTTATATGCAGACAGTGTTACTGGCAGTATTGAATATGCATCAAGGGAAGAATGTCTATGTCAGGGGTCGGCAACCTCTGGCACGCAGTTCGCCAGGGTAAGCACCCATAGGGCCAGTTTGTTTACCTGCCATGTCCGCAGGGTTCGGCAGATTGCAGCTCCCACTGGCTGCGGTTCGCTGCTCCAGGCCAATGGGGGTGGCGGGAAGCTGCGGCCAGCACATCCTTTGGCCCGCACCACTTCCCGCAGCCTCCATTGGCTTGGAGCGGCGAACCGCAGCCAGTGGGAGCCGCGATCGGCCAAACCTGTGGACGCTGCAGGTAAACAAACTCGCCCGGCCCACCAGGGTGCTTACCCTGGCGAGACGCGTGCCAGAGGTTGCCGACCCCTGGTCTATGTGATCCCAATCCTATCTCCTTTGACATCCAAAACTCAGCCACTGAAGTCAGAATTGGGCTTCTTGTTTTTTCAAGGGCATTACCACCTCTGACCAACAATACAATTTCCAAAACTCAAATAAGAAATCTGATGCTGATTTGGGTGGGATTTTTATAAAATATTTTATTAAGAATAATAAGGATAAAGGTTACAAAAATACCAACTTTGTTAACTAACAATGCCATTAATTACAGAATTTTTGTAATAGAAGTTATAACCACAGTGTTCCATTGTGATAGGCATTCAGCTAGTCTTATTCAATAGGCAACATTAATATGTTCCTATTTAAATACAAGAAAAAGAATCGAACCATCCACAGCATTTCACTGACAGCTCCCTGAAGTCAGATTCCAAATTAGGAAACTCCATAAGCATATGTCCATGAGCCTATTTATAAAGAGACACTGTAAAGGTAGGGTGAAAAGCAATGTTAGTTCTTGTCAGCAGCCCCAATGCTTGTGATACAGTATTATACCAGTGCATGTGAAGAAAGAAGAAAATAATTGGTAAGAAAACATTTAATGACCAGTCCAACAGACTTTACGCTGCCAAAACTCCCATTGACTTCCAATGGGGTCAGTTGGTTCATATTCAGGCTTCTAAGGGGATATGATTTTTCATGCCTTTTGATATTTGGGCATTATGTAAATGGATGTGTAGCTATCTTAGACAGTACAGAGCAAACTTCAAGCCAGGTGATGCAGTCTTTTGGCAAAAAATATCCACTGATTTCAATGGGCATTTTTGCCCAAGTAGATTGTGTCCCTCACAGAAAACTTCAGGTATTATTCTGAAAACCCTAAATTGCATGAGTAGCCCCATGAAATTCCATGGGACTACGCACAGGAGCAAGGGTTTTCAGGATTTCCCATGAGAGCTCTCATCTTAAACCTGGGGAAAGGATTTCAGCAGCATCAAGACCACTTAGAGCTCTAATTCCCTGGGGAGTCATGCATTTGTTTTCCTTTTATGACTTTAGGATTAGGGTCAAGGGAAAAAAGCGTAAAGAGGAGGTTTGCAGTAACAAATCCAGATCCAGTGCCCACCAAAAAAATCAATAATAAAGCTCCCATTGATTTTAATGGGGCAGAACCAGCCCTTAAGTTTTTCAAAGTCCCATGTCAATTATTAATTACACTTTTCTCTGTTATCCCAGCCCTGGGACTAGTTAACCTTCTTGCCTGGATCAAAAATTTGAAAAACAAAGCTGAATTTGGGTTAAGAAAATGTCAGTGACTGAGGGTTTTTTCCTAATTACTTGTTTCATAGCCTTTACACGACTACCACCCAATTTTTCTCTTAAATATGGCCCTGGCCAAAACTGCATCCACAAAGCCCAGGCAAATGCCTATTTAAGTCAGTAGGAGGCTCTCCTGGTACTTCAATGAGCACTGGATCAGGCCCCTAGTTGTTATAAAAAATGTGGTTAAAACAATGAAAAGTCCCTTAACAGTGTCCTTGTGAAGGAGAATGCTGTAGCTATAACATTTGCCTGGTACAGTACCATTGGTACCAACAAGAAATATTCACAGGAATAAATGAAGTACAAATTAATTACCACGTCATTATTCTTCTCTTTCCTTGCTTTTCAGAGTGTCAAATTCCCTCCATACTGAGAGAGAGCGCACGCACCTGATAAGCAAGTGCTTACAAACACATTAAGTTCTAGAGCATTGCCTCTGCACAACTCATTTTACTGAGATGCTGCCCAGAACAAACAGGTAAAAATCCTTACACATTGTCTAACAAAAAACAGTATATTTATCATATATATATATATATAAAAAATCATATTGTCCTCTGCACAGCAGACGATTATAACTAAAATACTTTAGGATCCAATTTATTTTATTTTATTTTGTTGGTAGACATAACAAAATGCCTGCAAATATAATACAGTGAGCACATAACAAGTCTTAGAATAGGAAAAGTAAATATGTCATTGTATACTTTAGCCACGCTCTTCTCAATGGCACAAAATAAACACTCACTTGGAGTTCCTCATCTCTCCTTAAAAGTTAATCCTTTTTGTTAAGATATAGTCAGCGCATATTTAATGCGAATATACACTTTACATAAATGGCAACAATTTCTTGTAAGTGCTACAGGCTAAATCCTGCCCTCTGCTGGGCTGGAAAACAAGAGGAGCTTTAGGGAGAGTGTATGAAGCCTAATCCTGTTCACTAGCAGACAAAGTGGGAGGTACACCCAGCTCACATCCAGGCATACAAGTGATGAGCCAGAACCTGGAAGCCCTTATGAGTAGTCCTACTCATGGGAGTAGTCCCATTTTGGTCAGTGGGACTACTCACATGAGGAAGGATTTTCAGGAACATGCCTATTTATCTGCTTGCTGCATGACCTCTTGCTTTGCGCCAGTAGACTGTTTTGGGTGTTATTCAGCGAAGCACTTAAGCCTATGCTGAAATCCATCCCTATTCAGCAAAGCATTTAACTATATAGCTAACCCATTAAAGTCAAAATGCTTTGTTGATTAGGGACAGTTTGGGGAATCAGCACCTTCTCAGCCTCCCAAGGCAGCTCCCCTGCATGGTTATTTTTACCAAGGCAGGATTCAGCCCTATGTCACTTACATGTAATTATAGTGAAATGTTCTTTACTTTTACACAGTGATGTCAGTTTAGGGGCTATGTAGTTAGATATGGTACATACTTTACAGTCTGCTATCTGAAACATATGCATTTACATATGGTAGTTCATGAATAAAGTAACAATGAAGTTCCTTATACAATTTAACGTACAGTAGTAAGTACAATGGGATTATATAGTGTATCATTTTTCCAGCAGGTACATGGTAATTAGTGCCATCTAACGTAAAATATTGCCATTTGCTAATTGTTTAGTACTTTCAGCTACACAATACATGTTCTAAAGGAGCACAAGGAAACCTCATAGATGTTGACTGTTTGCTCTCTTGCTCCATTTCTAGTATGGAAAATTATGGCCCTAAGTGTGCAAGTAGACATGCAACACAAGCAATTAAACCGTTAGTGACATGTTGCATACTTTACAATAGGCCAGATTTATCTCTGCAATAATTCTATTGGCTTCAAAGAAGTTATACCAAAGATGTATTGTTTAACCAAATGTTTAGGTTTTTCTTGAAGATAATATAACACCTATAAATAAAACATATTTAATGTTACTGAAATCAAAAGATGTATGTTCCATTCTATTTGAAATATTGGTTCTTTTAGTGGTTCTGTTTGTTAAATATGAAGGGCTGACATTCCGCCCCCAGACAGCATATGCAATTTCCAATGCCCTCAGGCATACCTGAGGGCACAATTTGGTTTTAAATGCATTAATGACAACAATATTCTTTTTTTTCCCTGTTGATTCTATCAGCTCATAGTCAGATTCTACTCTTATCCTGCTGTAAATCCAGAGTTATTCCCTTGAGTTACTGAGAAATCTGGCCCAAACTCTCTATTACAATGCAATTAATTTTAACAGTAAAAATGGTCTGTCATTAGCTAATCAGGATACATTCCTGGGATCCCATGAAATACACTTTTAGGTGTGTTTTTTAAATATGAGGGTTCATCTACACTGCAGCTGGAGGTGCAGTTTCCACAGTGTAGCCACAGAAACCTGGGCAGCTGAATGGGCTTAGCCGCCTGATTGCAGTCCCATCAGTGACTCTAGATAAGTACTCAGGAAGCTAGCCCATGCCATTGCCAGCACCAACAGCTACACTACTATTTTTAACTTGCTAGCGCAATCAAATCTAGCACGTATAGATTTGTGTACATCTACCTGAGCAGTGAATTACACCTCCAGCTGCAGAGTAGATGTACCCTGGAACAATTCAAAAAAGACTGATAACTTGCTAATCAACCTGTTTCTCTGTCTCGTCCCTCATCCATAGGATATATTGTAATATCCCTTAGGACAGCAAGTACAGAGCCAGATCCTATAAATCCTATGTAAAAGGAGCTCCCATTGACTTCAGTGATTGCTCTGCTCATGGAGGGCTTGCAGAATTGAACCCACAATGAAATGAGCAAATAAAGAGATTATATTTTAAGTTTAGCATTTAACGTATTTAAATTCTGCATATGGGGGAAGAGAATTAGGTCCATATATGCTGTTCTTGATCAACGCACACAGCTCTCAATAGAACTTTTGCCACAAACAGAGAGCAGTATATGGTACATAGCAAGAGTAAGGGGTGTTAAAGAAAAAACGGCTTTATTTGTTTCTCATGGACAAGCTGATCTGGAGAAGCAGCCTAAAGAGGCCACATGAGCTATTTCCACAAAACACTTCTGCATTCAGCAATAGTATCTTTGCAATTTTGTTTACCCATTCAAGTATCTTCAGGAGATATGTCACCATACTTGCATATACTGTAGCTCACTTCAACATCTATAAAACAACACTGATAGACAAAATCTTCAGAAAACACCCATAAATATCAATAGAAGATCAAGAAACTTGACTATCAAGTAGTTTTTTAGAAAATCATGGATCTTTACATTACACATTAATTTCACGCTCTCTGAAATCGTCATGTGAATGGAATTGGTGGTTTTTTGTGAAATATTCAGCTATAACTCAGATTTGTACGTCAACAAGATTTTGCGTATCCACTTGGAGTAATATGCCACTCTGACAAAAATCCCAGGACGATTTGGAATAGCACATCCGCGGCCAGGAACGATAACACCCACTATTATTTTCATCCTGTTTTGTTCACAGACCAAGGGGCCACCATAATCCCTCTAGGAAAAGAGAAATAAAGAACATTAATTTGTGAACAGCTTAAAGACACAGTTCCCACTTGTTTTCTATGAGTTATTTGGTAGCAACCTATTCTAGGAACCTTCAGTAAGACTATCCATGGAGTAGTGTGATATCTTCATTTATGCAGAGCATCACAAAAAGGACCTATATCAACAAACAGCAGGGTTGGCCCTAGGTTTTGTCAGGCCTTTATGCAAAGAGCCACGCAAGAGAGGCTCCATCCAGATACCTTTTCACCTCTGATTGTAATTCCTCCAAACTTCTACACACCAACAATACTGCTTCCTTCCCTCAGCTATCTGGCAAGTGCAAAATATGTACAGTGTACATAAAAGCCAGTCGGCAAACAGGACAGATGGTTGGAAAATCTCTGGTGCAATGCCAGGCTATTGATAGAAGGGTTCCAAGAGAGCCAGCAGTGATATCCCTCTGTCACATGTTGGGCAGCAAGGCCCCTGGGTGCATAGAGCTGCATGTGTTTGCACAGATGGCAAAGGCCATCACCAAGAATGATTCAGAAATTAATTAGCCACAGCTATAAAAAGGAGAGTACCTCCTCTCTCCTCAATGAACAAGCATAACTCATTATTTTTAATGGGTGATACACACATGCATCAATCCAAGCTCTACATGCAAAATTCCCATCATACATGTGTGCACTAGCATGGCACACACTAACTGGCCCAGGTGGACCCTGCTGGCACATAAGAAAAGTTCCCTAGTGCATGCTAATGTAGGCCCATTGTAAACAGTATCACGTTAACATGTGCTACAGAACTTTTAGTGTGCCTCTGTGGGGTCCATACAGCGCAGTGCGCAACACACTAGTGTAACTAGAATTTATATCCCTCTGGTGCTGACTAATGCACCGTGTAGACAAGCCCTTAGTTAGCACTGACATTCTTTAAGTTTTGATTAGCTAACGAACTATAAAATCATGCAGTCTTCATTCACTGATGCCAGCGAGTAAGGACTGCAGGACTGGGCACTAAGAAGTGTTTGCATCAGATCTTGAAATACTGCTTTAAACATAAAATATAACTATCCTTGTATCCTCTCCAGATCACTTCAGAATGAACAGTGATTGACCTCTTCAAAAAACAGCTGGTTTTCTTAGCTCTTGCTGATTGCAGGCTAATTCACAGACGATGCCTGTACTATTATAGCATCACCAAAAACCTACTGGTAAAATATTGTCTGCTGGGGTTTCACCTGCCATTCTGACTTAATTTTCCTTAATCTGATAGCTCTATTTTTCTGTTTGTTCCATACTGATAGAGGTTGCTCCAAGGGGAACACAGGAAGAGGGAAACCATCCACTGGTTATAATCATAATTAATATTGATTCGCTCCATTTCTTCTTACAGGAAAAAATGAAGAGCTGGATTTCCTGAGGACTTCTATCTATGCAGGAGTGTCATTTACATCTAAGCACCCACGAGAACTAATAGATAATGAACCAAATGTTTAATTTTGAAGAAAATACGTTGTTATAACAAAATGATCCCACTAAGGAGTCACATTAACATGCCACTACCTAAACAGGACATGCCTCCCCCAAGTCTTGGTGCTGTCCTTGGGTAGGGAAAAGTCCATTGTTTTATTTATAGTGAGCTACTTAAAACTTCCTTGTATCCATCTAAACCAAATGTGTACTCATACTAGTGGCTGTTGCCTTCTCCACCCATCATCTCGGCTGGCAGACTGTCAGTCCAAAAATGATACATTACTACAATAAGAGGATTTTGTACCTTTTCCTCTACATCCTAATCAATTCCCACTCAAAGTGACTGATTCAAACCCAAATGAAGTCAGTGAAAAGACTCTCCCTGACTTGACCGAGCTTTGGCTCAGGCTGCAATTGAAGGATACCAACGTATCTCACAAAGCTCTACTGTTCTATCTGGAAACAGAGCTACCATCTGCTGTGTCTTTGTTCCCCTGGTAAGATCCCCACCACAATCAAGGATGAATGCCAATATATCCCAGAAGTGTATATAACAACTAAAACTGCCCCAAATTCTGAATCTAATCTATTTGATAAAGCTGCAAACACTCTAAATCCCAGTGGTGGTTGCATAGATGGTGAGACATCTACCCTGAGAATGTTGGAACTCTGTTCATAGCTCTCTCTTTCAACATCACAATGCTGTGGCCTATTTTGTTAATTTCTTGGGCAACTCCTCACTTGGTTAAGCAGCTAAACTGATTGCAATCCTACTGGTAATTCAGATAAACTGCTACCGCTGCTCACAGACTGCCTGATGCTGCCGCCTTATTCACACTGAATAGTACTTACTCCATAAACACACCCCAGTCCACCAAAGTATGTGATTTAACCATGCTGAGTAAACTTTGCATGTGCTCGAGGGCTTTGTTGGATTGGGGTCATAGTCCCATTGATTTCAGAGGAACTAAGAATAAGCTACTATCCAATGTGAGTCAGGGTGGCAGAAAATAGTCTTCCAGAAAGAGACCTTTGTTTGCAATGTGCATTGAAAGGAAATAGCATACATGTTTTCTTTCCACTTACAAATTAAATGCAGAGAGAATAATTAGGCAAACACCAGGAAAGTATTACTGGTAAAGTAAAAAACAACCCCTGAGCAGATGTTTGTAGATTCTTGCACCCTATCTATAGCCATACTATTTTACCTCACACGGTCCAGTGCCAATGCCCTCAGCCCCAGCGCAGATTTCTGACTCGTTCACAGTAATCTTTCCTTTGAGATATTGGTTGCACTTCTCATTTCCCATAATAAATAGGTTTGCTACTTGGAGCAGGCCATCAAAGTGAATCACTAGCATTGAAAACAAGAGCAACAGTCAATTGTGCACAAATAATATTACATTTTAATGAAAATGAACACTAAGTACAAAAACTGTTTATGCTGATATATGCCACTTTATCAGCTGCACGTTCTCCCAAACTCTCCAGTAATACACATGCATGTTTTAGATTTCTTACATTTGTTACAGCTAAAAGACAGGTAAGAAAGTGTGTCTGGAGTGTGTTTAATATTTTTAGATTATAATACCTGGAGATGTGTGTTGTACTTGTAAGAGTACAAGACTGGAGTATGGATTTCTGGGTTCTATTCCCTAAACAACCAATGATTTGCTGTATGACCTTGGAAAAAATCACTGAGGGTAAGATTGAGACTTTGGGTGCAATTCTGACTCCACAAAAATCAATGGGAGTCAGGGCCGGCTCTAGGCACCAGCAAAGCAAGCAGTTGCTTGGGGCGGCAGATTTGCAAGGGGCGCAAGAATCCAGCATGGGAGCTGAGAACCAACAGGGGCACAGGGAGCTGTAGTTCCTTGGTTAGCTCCCTGCCTATAGAGCCAGCCCTGGAGCAGGGAAAGAACTACATTTCCCAGCATTCCCTTGGCCACTAGCAACAGGAAAGGGTGGGGGAAGGAGTATGGAACTGAAATCTGCAGCTTGCTGTGAATGGTAGGAATAGAGCCAGCCGCCCCCCCCCCCCCCGCCCTGGGCTCCCCCCGCACCCCTGTATTGCCCCAGCCCTGGACTCTCCCGCACCCACACCCCCTGCCACCCCAGCTCTGGCCCCCACCCTCCTGCTGCCCCAGCCCTGGACTCTTCCCCCCCCACCCCCCGCACCTCCTGCTGCCCCAGTCCTGGGCTCTTCTCCCCCCCCCCCCGCCACCCCAGCTCTGGCCCCCACCTGCACCCCCTGCCGCCCCAGCCCTGGGCTCTCCCCCAAAGAAGGAATTGGGGGGACTAAATGGACGGTGCACCTCTCTATCTGAAGCCTAGCAAGGGTGGTATGTGGATCCCACTAGAATTTAAAATGAAAAGTAAGGGAGGGGAGGCTCTGGACCTGGGCAGCTTTAGATACAGTACCAGGCACTTAGGAGGATTTCCACTTCTGAGCCATGGAAGCAGAAATTGACTTTTCCTTTCCAGATATAGCTAATATTCAGAAAGGGAATCTAGCACCTGCCTTCCAGATTTGAACACCCTCAAAATTCAGGAGTGCTCAAGCTCAATTTGGGCAGCTGTTACTTCATTTCCCCCAAATCAAATATACTGATCCACTGTAACTTGCTGTAGAAAAAATAGAATAAATTGAGCAAGAAATGCTTCCCCGTGGTTATTAGGACTGGAATTGCTATTTTCAACAGCCATTGCTTTTTTTTTTTTTTTTTTTTTTTTTAATTTTAGTTTTATTTGTTTAAAAGGAAGAAACAAAGAATGGAACAAAAGAATAATAAAGGCACCTCAACTTTTTCTCATTTATGTAGGACAGTCTTATAATATGCATCCAGCTATCCTCCAGTCACACAAGCTGAAAATTGTTCCACTTTACTGCAGTTCTGTAACCATATGGGAACCAATCCTGTCTGTGTTCTGTGCACATCCAAAATTCCTGCTGAATGACCCGCCCTGGGAGCGAGTTACCAGTGACCCAGGGCTGGGGTGGCAGAAGGGTGCAGTGGGGGGGGGGGAGGGGGAGAGCAGGGCTGGGGTGGGGGGCAGCCAAAATTTTTTTTGCTTGGGGCAGCAAAAAACCTAGAGCCGGCCCTGATGGGAGTTATGTCATTGACTGCAACAGAGCAAGGATTTCACCCTATGTCTTGCCCTGAATAATAGGCAATATGCAGTTGTGCCACCCTCAGATCAGCCTAGGGAAGGAACTATGGCTACACTGGTCCATGCCAGCTGCCTTGGGCCTTGGCCTAATGGGCTGTTTAATTGCAATGCAGATGTTCAGGCTTTGGCTGGAGCCCAGGCTCTGGGACCCTGCAAGGTGGGAGGGTCCCAGAGCTTAGGCTGCAGCCTGAACCTAAATATCTACACCGCTATTAAACAGCCCCACAGCTCAAGCTCTGTGAGCCCAAGTCAGCTGGTACGGGCCAGCCACGGGTGTCTAATTGCAGTGTAGACATGCCCTGAGAGTAACAAGCACAAATTCCTCCTCTCCCTTCACTGTTCAGCTACTCTGGATAGCACAGTGTGGGTTGAAGTGCAGAACCAAGGCTCTGCTCACACTCTACTCATCTGTTTGAGGAAGAGGAAGTAGCAGCCCACAGAGCTTGCTCTGCATGTAGAGTGGCAATCTGCTTTAGGTATGGCATATAGCATAGGGGCCTCACTTGCCTGTTCTCTGAGCAACCACATATGGGAAGCTACAATATTGCCCTTGATCACACTGTGACTTCGTTTTCTCAGTTGTAAAATGGGCATAATAAAACTTCTCTACCTGGTAGGGATACTTGTGAGGACTAATAAAATCATTAAAATTTACAAAGTATTGTACAAGATCCTTGGAAGAAAGCTGCTATGAAATGTATATATTTTTTTATGAAATAATGTAATAGTTAAAACTACTATTAATTATCTTAGACTAATTTTTTTTTTGCTGACAATGCTTTCTCTTATTACTTCACTGTGTTGAAATCTCTTTTTCCCCCACAAATAGCTTCCATTTCCCTGTGGATTTTCTCCACTTTCTCTTTTGTGGATATGATGCTGTCAAGTCCCATACTGTAACCATTATCCCCACATCCAAGAAGAAATGGCATGTCTACATGGGGAAATTGATCGGAATAGCTATTGCGGAATAAACTGTTCTGGAATAGTTGCCCATGTGAACACTCTTATTTCAGACCAAGAGGGCTTCTTTCTGGATTATGATTAACCAGAAAGAGGCACTATTACTCTAGAATAAGTGTCTCCACATGGAAATTATTCCAGAATAGTTAGAGTGCTTTAAAAATCACACCCTAACTTATTCCAGAATAATTTCCCTGTGTAGACAAACCCAAAGAAAACATAGAAATGGCCATATTGGGTCAGACCCGTGTTCCGTCTAGCCCACTATCCTGTCTTCCAACAGTGACCTGTGCCAGATGAGTCAGAGGGAATGAGAAGAACAGACCGATTATCAAGTGATCCATCCCCAGTTGTCTAGTCATAGCTTCTGGCAGTCAGAAGAACACGGGGTTGCGTCCCTGACCATCTTGGCAAATAGCCATTGACGGATCTAACCTCCAGGAACTTATCTAATTCTTTTTTGAACCCAGTTATACTTTTGGCCTTCACAACATCCCCTGGCAACAAGTTCCACAGGTTGACTGTGTGTTATGTGAAGTACTTCCTTATGTTTGTTTAAAACCAGCTGCCTATTAATTTCATTGGATGACCCCTGGTTCGTGTGTTATATGAAGGAATAAATAATAATAAATAATACTTCCCTATTCACTTTCTCCACACCGTTCATGATTTTATAGACCTCTATCATATCCCCTCTAGTCATCTCTTTTCTAAGATAAACAGTCCCAGTCTTTTTAATCTCTCCTCATGTGGAAGCCCTAATCATTTCTGCTGCCCTTCTGTGTACCTTTTCCAATTCTAATATATCTATTTTGACATGGGGCGACCAGAGCTGCATGCAGTTTTCAAAGTGTGGCCATACCATAGATTTATATAGTGGCATTAGGATATTTTCAGTCTTATTATCTATCCCATTCCTAATGGTTCTTAATATTCTGATTGTTTTTTACTGCCACTGCACATTGAGCAGATGTTTTCAGAGAACTATCCATGATGACTCCAAGATTTCTTTTTTGAGTGGTAACAGCTAATTTAGACCCGATCATTTTGTATATACAGATGGGATTATGTTTTCCAATGTGCATTAATGTGCACTTATCAACATTGAAGTTCATCAGCCATTTTGTTGCCCATTCACCCAGGTTAGTGAGATCCCTTTGTAGCTCGTCGCAGTCAGTCAGCTTTGGACTTAACTATCTTGAGTAACTTTGAATCATCTGCAAATTTTGCCACCTCACTGTTAACCCCTTTTTCCAGATAATTTTTGAATATGTTGAACAGCACTGGTCCCATTACAGATTACTGGGGGGACCCTGCTATTTACCTATCAGAGACAGGGCTTCTTTTTAGAAACCTATCAGCTGCCATTCAGCTGACAGATCAGGCTGCAGTTAGTGTGGGAGGATTCTCATACAGTGTGTGCACCAACACCGGAGGGGGATGGAACACTTTGCCAGTGGGTTTCACAGCTATTTGCTGACAGCAGAGGAAATGTCGGATTCCATTTCTGGCTCAGGGGTGGAGAGGAGAGCATGTTCTAGTAGGTGTAGACTCTTCTGCTCACCCCCCATAAGTTTAACCCATTCTCTCCAACCTATCCCTGTCCCAGTCCTGTTTTTTCCCCCATCACTAGCTCCTCATCCCAGTCCTAGCCTCCTTGTCCAGCAAGTCCTAGTGCCCCCATCTCTAGTTCCTGTCCTAGATTCCCCCCACTTACAGTCCAAGTCTCCTTGCCTAGCCATTCCTGGTTCCCAGCCCAACCCTCTAGGCTCTTTGCCCCCAGTTTCCTTGCCCAGCCCATTCCAGTTCCCTGCTGGCTCCTCATCTGATCTGCCTCTGTCACACGCATCCCAAGACTCCAGCTACCTTCCTGATGTTCTCCATCCCCACTGGCTTCCAGTCCAGGTCTCTGCCCAGCCAACCCCAGTTCTCTCTCTCTCTCACACACACACACACACGTGTCAGACCAGTCTCCCCTCCCCACCACCACCTCATGTTCCCTACCTATTGGTTCCTAGCTCCTAGTATCCTTGCCCAGCCAGTCCCAGTCTTGCCCCCCCCCCAAACCATGAGTCCCATTTTTCTCCTCACACTCCAACAGCCTCTAGTCTCAGTCTGCCCACCCCTAGGTTCCTTCTCCAAATCTACTCCCCCCAACCCTGTTGCATTCCAATCAGGCAGCTTTCTCCTCCAGCAGGGCAGCACTGAGAGCACAGGAGAGCACTTGCTCTCAGTTCCAGTGCCCATCCCTGGCCCTCAGCAGCCCAGGCCTGCAATTGCAGGCAAAGTCTTGCTCAGCCCTAGGCTGGAGCATGTGCACTACAGATAGATACTTAAGTGATTTTACCAGTTAAACTCTAAGCAATGTCCACTGAGCATGTGTTAACTGAGATTTTTCAAAAGTCTATAACTTGGCCAAAATTGAGCAGATTTTCACAGGGATGACAAAAGGAGCATCTCTGACACAAAGGCCACCTCCCTGCCAAATTTAAAATCCCTGACCAAAGTGTGGGACTGCTACAGCTTCTCAAAGAAAATGTCATATTTTTTTAACATACACAAAACCATGCATTTTTCCCTAGCCTCATTCTCAGACACAGCTGAACCGTTTTGGCTTAATTTTCCAATAATATTCAGCTTGACGAAGACATCGAGCAAGGAAAATTTCATCTGAAAGAGTTAAAGTTTGGCAATGTTATAAGCAATTGAAAACAAGATCTTATAATGGGACATTTTAGGGAACTTCAATATGAGGCAGCGCTACCAGCCCTGCCTATAATATGTTGGGAATGGGAACTAAGCAGGCTGTCAACATATATTGTTTCACTCAGTTTTAAAAACTAATATCTTACATCCTGTGTGTCCCCATCCGTAAACACTGCAGGTGGTCCTCTCTGGAATGGTACATCCAGAAATGGGCAATCTGATTAGATCCACAAAATTATTGAATACTGCAGCTCTGCAAAGAGAAAATAAAGAGTAGATATGATGGATCTTATATAATATTTTAAACTGCTTTTTAAAAAAACAATATGATCTACGATAGCTCACAGTAATAATTAAAAATTGTGCCAAATTTTCTGCTTTATTTTTCTTCTCATGAAAATCTGGGAGTTCCTTTTAACTACTTTTTGAATTGCAGATGTTATTTCTCAAGCAGCTTTCCTGTAGTGCTGTTACTGCTTTTATTCTGTTTAATTTGGGTTTTCTGTACAAAGATAAACAATGAAGGCATAAAGAGGATACCCTTAATTTGAATAAACATTTATGATAATATGATGGTACGTATGAAGGGTCATATGTACAAAAGGAGCTCACTTACAATCTAGTGTTTATTTTATTCTATAAATTAAAACCATACACCATTCTATTCTATTTCTTCCTGATTATCAGGAAGAAAAATACATGTAGGGCATGATTTTTCAGAAATGGCATTTGTTTTTGTTGGTTCAGAAGGTGAACGTGCATTTTTAACATATGTCCAAGAATTTGGGCTCCGTTCTGATGGAGGGCTCATTAACTTGAGAATCGAACTACATGCGCAAAACAGACTCTCTGGTGGTTGCTGTTCCACACCAGTTATTGGGGCTACTGGATCAGCATAAAGATTTGTGAGCCCACTCTTGGTTAGGGTGATCAGATGTCCTGATTTTATAGGGACAGTCCTGATATTCGGGGATTTGTCTTATATAGGCACCTATTACCCCCACTCCCATGTCCTGATTTTTCACACTCGCTATCTGATCACCTTACTCTTAGTCATCCCAACTGTGGCCTTTTATGCCAGACTTCATGGGACCAGTGTAGAAGCTGTTTCTTTAGTACATAGTGAGTGCACAGGTACCATTTTTCAGCTATTCTGCTAGCAGACACCAGAATAACCCCTAAACAGAGACTTGTACTGGACACAAGAATGACAGGTCAATTCCACCAGCAATGAATTGCTGGTAGAAATATAATCTAGCTACTATCCTTTGCATCAGCAAAAACTCAGGATGGCTGAAAAATCAGGTACATACTGTGAAGAATATTAAGCCAATCCCCAAAACAAGAAAACAAAGCTTAGCAACTAATCACAAAGTTATAAATTATATCACTGTGAGTAGAGTTGGTGAACATTTTTGTCAATGTTTTTCAATGAAAAATGGCTTTTTACACACACACACACACACACACACACACACACACACACACACACACACACACACACACACACACACACACACACCAAAAAAAAAATCCACAAAGTTTTGTTTTCATCAACATCTTTCCTTTTTTGAAGGGGGAATTTTTTTTCTATTTTTTTTTTCATTTTATTTGGATGGGGAAAATCCTACTATTTTGCTCTTTTACTTTAACACACCCTTTCCCAGTGGGGTGGTGGGAAGTTAAATATTGTAAAGGTTTTGTTATTTCTCCTCCCAAAAGGATTATTTTTGTTTAAAATAAATGAAAATTTTCAAACAAGCTGAAAACGTTGTTTCTTTTGATTTTTTTCATGACCTATGCTTACTTTTCCTTTTTATGACCAGCTGTAAGTGTGAGTTTAATCTATATGGACATAATCTGTATTGCTACTATTTAGGTCTGAGCCCATAGTTCTTTCTTAGGCAAAACACCCATCAACTGGAGATCCTGGAGTTAGCAATATTAAGAACTAACCTGGCAAGTTTCAATAATACCAAATCAGACCCTTCAGGTCCATACACCAACTGGGAGA
Organism: Emys orbicularis; assembly: GCF_028017835.1. Lineage (NCBI taxonomy): Eukaryota > Metazoa > Chordata > Testudines > Emydidae > Emys > Emys orbicularis. The sequence goes on along the minus strand of NC_088683.1, from coordinate 24,062,027 downwards.
TGTTCAGAACTTGTTTGTGTTTCTCTTCTCTTCCTTTGATATTATGAACTCCAAGCCATGCTTCATAGTCTTTCAAATCTTTGTACCTGAATAAGGCAAATTTGGTATGACACATTGGCATGTTACTTGGTCTAGTCTCAACACAAACATTTTTTTGGTACAGTAACATTCACATATACATTGAAAGATATTATGTGACACTCTTTGGTAGAGATGGACCCACACTGCCATTTCCAAGTCAAATCAGAACTTTTCCAAAAAATTCATCATGTTCAGATATAGTGTTTTGGTTTGGAAATAAAGGCAAGCAATAAAGTTCACATCCAGTTCTAAAGTTTTCCAAAATCCAAAAGCATTTTGGTTAGCGTCCATCTCCACTATTCCTGTATTCTCTTTTTTTTTTGCATTTTATATCGATTCCACCAACTGTAAGATTGCATTATTTCACTTTGCAAGTACTGCAGCATGATAGAGAATGTGTTAACTGGTTATTAAAATTTTGGCATCTAAGACAAGAACTACTGAAGTATTATTTTTAAAAGTGGAAGTGATCCTGTAGCAGTTTACCCATCTTTTATCCACTTCTATATTAGGAACATTTATGATAAAAATATGCAGTTCATTTCCACATATATTCGTGACAGGCCTCTTAGTCTATACTCTGGAAGATGCTAGGTCAGTAAATTAGAACACTTAGTAATTCAGCAGTGTATAAGGGGAAAACAAGTATGGATAAAATAACTAATAGAAACTTGCATCCAAAACTCAAACGGAACCTTTTGGAAGACCCAATAGGTCACACTTTTAAAAATTATTTAGTTTTCATTTGCACAATGAAACTATACTTCCTGATTTCAGCCAGTACCTAAAGGGGATGAACTCAAAGTTTGTTCTGTTTGTATTTCCAAGGCAGAATAAGAAAGCTCCAGAAATTTCATGACCTCTCCGAATTCTTGTGAATATTCAGATATTATGGAGAAATGATGACTAAGTAATAAGGCCTGAATGCACAAAAGAAGTTAGTTGTAGTAATGCTGAGCAGGGCTGGTGCTTCCACTAGGCGACCCTAGGCGGTCGCCTAGGGCGGCAGGATTTGGGGGGCGGTATTTTGCCGTCTTCGGCAGCAATTTGGCGGCGGGGGTCCTTCTGCTCCGCGTCTTCGGGGTGCTTCAGCAGTGGGTCCTTCACCTAGGGCGGCAAAAACCCTGGCGCCGCTCCTGATGCTGAGCATCACAGCACCTACCTTTTAGGTGCCTAGAAAATCACTGCAATTCACTAAGCCTGAGTTAGGCACCGTGGCTCCTATACAAAGAATGATAGGCTCCTTCGATTGATTCACAAAAACCAGTATGCTAGGCAGGGTGTCACCTAAACTAGCCAATGGGAGATGCTGACCAAAGGTGAGTGTCAAGCCCCACCACCTCATAGAGATAGGCGTTTAAGTCCAGGTTTCAGGGAAGCAATTAGGTCTGCTAGCAATTCTCAGCTGTGAATCCTCTCTTAGAGTTAGGCACCTTATGCCATTTTAGCAAGCTGCTGAAAAGGAGGGAGGGAAAAGAGGAGGAACACACTCCTAACTTTAGCCAACTCATGAGGATAGTCACCTGGGATGTGGGAGGCTCCCAGTTGAAGTCTCCCTCCACCTGAGGGGGAGAAGAGATTTGAATTGGGATCTATCACTTCTCCAGTGAGTGCTCTAACCACTGGGCTATGTGACATTTGGATACAGGGCTCCTTCAGTCTCTCCTGGTGAAGCTGTTGCACTCTGGGTCAAAAATTAATCACGGGGGGACTTGATCCTGGATCGCTCATATCCTAGGTAACGCTCTAACCATCAGCCTATAAGGGCTTGTCTACATTACCTGCTGGATCAACAGGCAGCGATCGATCCAGCGGGGGTCAATTTATCGCGTCTAGTCTAGACATGATAAATCAACCGCCGAGCGCTTTCCCGTCAACTCCAGGACTCCACCAGGGTGAGAGGCGCAGGCAGAATCGATGGGAGAGTGTCAGCCATCGATTTACCGCAGTGAAGACACCGCGGTAAATAGATCTAAGTACGTTGACTTCAGCTATGTTATTCACGTAGCTGAAGTTGCATAATTTAGATCGATCCTCACCCCACCCCCAGTGTAGACCAGGCCTAAGTTATTCTCATGCATGTTCTCTCTCTCCCCACCTCTCTCCCTTCCCCGCCCAATGACTCAATGGGTTCAAACTCTGCCACACAAGTCTTTCCCCTTAACTTCTTGTTTCCATTCTTTTAAGGGTTTGGATGGATGGAATGTGCCACTAACTTGTAATTTTCCCCCACTAATAATATCCAAACTTTCAGATTCTCAGTGAACTGAACCTTTGAACTTCTTGAGATTTGCCCAGGTTTGTATTATACTCTAGCCCAGTGCTTCTCAAAGTCAGGCCGTCGCTTGTGCAGGGAAAGCCCCTGGCGGTCCGGGCCAGTTTGTTTACCTGCCGCGTCGGCCGGTTCGGCCGATCGCGGCTCCCACTGGCCACGGTTAGCCGCTCCAGGCCAATGGGGGCTGCGGGAAGCCAGGCCAATGGGGGCGTGGGCCGAGGAATGTGCTGGCTGCCCTTACCGCAGCCCCCATTGGCCTGGAGCGGCGAACCGCAGCCAGTGGGAGCCGCGATCGTCCGAACCTGTGGACGTGGCAGGTAAACAAACCGGCCTGGAGCACCAGGGGCTTTCCCTGCGCAAGCGGCACACCGGCTTTGAGAAGCACTGCTATAGCCAATTCCCAGCAGAAACATGAAATTAAATTTTATAAAGAGGCAATTGTCTAATCATCACACTTGAAAGAGATGGTCGTACTTCATACTTGTCTGTAAAATGTCCAGTGCTTTTTTGGAGCAATGATAATGATAATAAATGAATATCAAGGTTCCATAAAGACATTCATTATCAAGAGAGAAGGACTGAAGATAAAGCAAGAGGGAAGACTGCAGGGTTTAAAGGGAAGATGCATTGTGCCACAGGCTTAAAAGAAAGAAAATACATTTCAACAATGCAAATCTACAAACTACTGTACCGAGAAGGGAAACATTGTCTTGCTGTTAGAACCCAGTTTTCCTTTACCAAAGTACCTCCGCAGATATGTTTATTCCTGAAAAAAATAAAAACAGGGGGAAAAATTGTATGATTTGTTTTTTACCAAACCAAAACTTCTAACAGCACTTCTAAGGCCACCGTTCAGTTACACAATCATACTATTTAACTAAATGTAGTGCCATTAAAAGGTAGATTGACAGCCCCAGAAAATGAAGATTTCCCTCTACAGTGCAATTGTATCATGGATAATACTGTAGCAATGTAGGCTTTCCTCAGACTGCCCCACCAACCTGACTATCTCTAGAGATGAGAGGGAAGTTCATTTCTCTGTTCATTCATTTTTTGGCCTCAGTGCTGAGACTAAAATAAGGGAGCCAAATGTAAAACTGTGATGTGGCTATCTGTCTAGTAGGAACTGGACTGAAATTACCAGCTCATTTCACACAGGCCCCTAAACTGCCACCAGATGGTAACAACATTTGGTCATTACTCAACTAGATTGTATTCCAAGTATTGACCTAAAGGTGGAAAGTTCCTATTTGATTACCAATCCCTTGTGTTATCCAGTCCCCGCATACTTCAGTTGGAAACAATCTGCAATGTGTGATGACCTGTGCGAGATTATAGAAACTGTGGCATACTATATCATGTAAAATTAAAAGGATTAAATATGACAGATATTCCAGGAATAAAGAAGAGAATTTGGAATGCAGATTAATTAGTTTATTTCTTTCTACTTCCAAAATCGTTATATTTATTTACTGCCGCACTTTGGAAGGAGAGTCTGACACATCAGTACTCTGGGAAAAGCTTAACTTCTCACATTTTATAAATTCAAATCATACAGATGTTCAAAGCTTTAGCAAGAACTACTGGAATGAGCCCAAATTCACTTATGCTTATTCTATGTTGCAGTTCAAAGATAGCAGACTAACACAGATGTTTGCCTTCTACTTCTTTTTGGACTGTATTTCGGCTGGGGAACAACAAGTTGGGTTCTTTTTAAAAGAAAGATTCTGTCCAGATTCCTTGAAACTGCATCACAAGTAAGAGTACATATAACCTTTTTGTCAGTGTCACTTGGCCAGATTGGCATCATCTCATTTAGAAGTTGTGACTGGTACATACGCAGTGGCATACACAGAGGTCAAAATTCTGCTTTAACAGTGGCACAAATCCAGAGTAACTTCTCTGCAGATGAAGTTACTCCAGATTTACTTAAGTGTAATCAGTAACAGAATCTGGCCTAGATCTCAGGATGCTCAGGGTAATTAATTTTCTTTACATTTTAGAGATGGGCCTTCGCTGCAAACTATGGACCCAGATCTGGGTTTCAAGCACCCCAAAGTTTAAAGCGCTTCAACTCCAAGTTTGGTTTTGCCCATTTTAACACTTTCTAATGTTTCAAAACTAGGATTAGGAGACTGATTCGATTTTGAAACTCTCTCGTTCCCCCACCCCCCCAAAAAATGTTCTAGAGTGATCTGAGTCTTTGGTTCAGACCTCTATTTAAATTATTGGGTTTGTTTCTAACAATACAACAGTTGAATAATAAAACCATATTCTTATTCACCACCAAAGCATTTTTCAATCATAATTTTGTTCCTTGTGAATTTTGCTCACCCTCCCTTCTACCAAACAAATGAAAAGCTTTTTGGAATTCACCTTTCAGTAAAAGACCCCATAATCTTTTAAATGTCTCTGGTCATTCCCCCAGCCACTGGTCATTCTGTCTCTCTTGAGGCTATATTGTGGTATGGCCTGGGACACAGTGTCCAAAGACACATTCCAATTGGCCAGTGGCTGGGCTTTTTCAATTATGTCACCTGTGCAGCGACCCCTGACAATGCACAGATGAAGCCTCATCATCAAAAACAACACAAAATAAAGCTGCTATGTCCATTATGGGTATGTGATAGAGAAAAGTTAACAGGGGAAGGGGAACAAAGACAGTTAGGGCGGCAAGAGAGGTAGCAGTGGCAGGTGGACAGAGGGAAGCACTGAGGGCAAATATATCTGAGATTTAGACAGCCTACTCTTTCAAAATGCCTTTTCTGCAGAAGTTTGTGGCCTGCAAGCTACATTTAACCCGCTTGCCAGAGTAAAAGCTAAACTGGGAGTTGCTTTTGGTGACCAAATATTAAAGGGGAGAATCAAGACACCTGCCATAGTAGGCAGGTAGAAGATAGGTTTGGAAAGGGTCAGAAATGTGCATATATGATAGGGTTTGGGCAGCTGTGGTGTAAGAGAAAAGCCATGCCCACTCCTTCCTTTTCCTTTCCTCAAGTCATATAACAAAACTCCTTTTCCTTCTTTGCTTGCATGTGCTGAACACACTTGTCTGGTTCAACATAGCACATATGCACCTGCGCTGCTTTGTCAGTCGTCCAGCTGAAGTCAATGCTTCACATGTTAAGCATGCACTTAAGTGTTTTGCTGGATCACACCAGCCTTGCAGGATCAATCCCTCAGCCAGCTGGTCAGCAGCTTAGTCAAGAGGACAAAAACATTGTTTTTTGTCAAACCAACCGGGACCTTGAGACAGACCCTGGAAATATTATAAATGAGAATTATTTGTATTTTGGCAGTGCCGAGGAACCCCCGTCATGGACCAGGACCTTACTGTGCTAAGTGCTGTACAGACGCAGAACAAAAAGGTGATGCAGCATTCCTGTTATTCAGGGAACATGGTCACCATAGAACAGTTTGATCATCCAAAATTAGCTTTTCTAATAGAAAGTGAGTTGGAGATGGATGGGGGATGGGAGGAAGTACAAAGGGCTCAAATAGTCCACAGCTCTTTAAAGAAAGGCCAATACAGCTATCAAAATAGTACAGAAATATACATCAATTGGAAAAGGCAAACAAATGGGTTAGGAACTGCATTTGTGGAGGAGCAGAATAATGAGTTTAAGGAACATTCATTTTTTTATGTTGATAGTTCTTCATATGGTACCAAACGGAGAATATGAGATAAAATATTACCATAACTGTATCAAATAAGATCTTGCATAATGTAATCTACATTTCCAGCTGTGGACATTAGGATCTTGTTTTACAGGGAGAAAAGGGATTCCCTTATTGCTCATATTTATTTCTCATGCATATTGCATTTCAATTGCATGTAACGACATGAACAGATAACTTTAAAATTTGACACTGGTGTAAATCCTGCATGTCAGCTTAAATCTTAATGTACTGCTATTAAATTGCAGACGGCAACATGCAACTCAATTTTCTTACAAGAGTCACTGAAACAAACATTTTAAGGCTGGATGTGATGATACAAATGGAACTACAGTAGCTAATCTGGAAAGCAGAAGGTTATGCATGTTTTATAAAGAGCAGTTCTTATACATAGGACAGAAATAATGAGCTTATAACCAGTTCATTGACATGAAGGGTACAGACTTGGATTCAACAATTGTTCCAGCATATTTCTACTTTGCTTATGCAGTGTTTAATCACAATCTACGTGTGTCTTTACTGAGGTCTATGTTTTAGTGTAACCTCAAACCTATATTTTTTAAAGTAGGGTCATCTTTCTTTGCAAAATGATAGTTACCTGTAAGCCAAACTAACCATCCATCCTTCGTTAGTTTGTGTTGGGATTCCATTTACAACTCTCAACTGTTTGGTTGAGGCACAAGAAATGACAGTATCTGAAAGCAGGTCCAGAGATCACATTTTACTAAAAACAGCGGTAGGAAACCTGTACAGTTGCACATAAGGACCACAGAAAGGTCAATTTTTAACAAACAGATTTTTTTCTCTCAGAGCTACTAAAAGCATTCAAAATTACATCAATTGGAGTGGCACTAGGCCATCAAATATTTAAACAGGCTGCTGGCATAAAAACATTTAAATAGTTTTATTGTTAAGATCCATGTAATTATATAGTTAATACTGAAAACTAGCACCATACCTCACCATCTGGAAGGGTGAGTTTAAAAATTTATATCACAGAACACCATAAAGTTATCAGCTCGCCAAGGAATTTTAAGTTTTTCTTTTGTAAATCTCATTTTCTTAAGCCTAGAAGTAATTTGCTTTCTTTAGCTGATCTTTTGGCATGCCAGTTAGAAAGGATTGTCTAGTTGTAAGGGACTTATTCCTTTACCTCATACATATACACAGAAACACTCAAAAGAAAGTGGAAATATCATAATGGGACATACAGTATACAAGTAAAATTACTTACGGTCTAAATTGGTTGCAGTAGGAGTTGTATCACCTTCACCTAGCAGACACACAAGACGTCCATAACAGTGAAAAATAAAAGAAAGTCTAAAATTAAGAGGAGTCATAACAGAAAAATAAATGCTATGTTGCTGATTTTAATAACTCACAAAGATTAAGGCTTAAATGGGCTTTGGAAAAGCCACAAAGGCATAGAGGCAAGGAAGGGGGTAGAATTTCATTTCAGAATTTTTTTTAGCAACATTTAAAAATGTTTATTTCACATTTTTCCTCTTGGCTGAATTTTGGATACATCTGAACTACACGAACATCTACCAATGCATGCATCTGGTTTCACATAAGCATTGGCCAATACTAATAAATAAGGCTGGTGTTACGAAAAGGAGTTACTTGTCCAAATTCAACTGACTGTCCAAGGAAGATGGGTTCCTAGCCCTAACCCTTTAGAAAATATAAATCTTATTTATATATTGATGTTAGGGAAAATTTATCTAAAGCCAAATTTGTTATCTGAATATCAACTCTATATTCCAGTTATTTTTTGAACTGCTTAAGCTTTGTTCAAGTTAGGAGAACTTTCATCTCTAACTATGGGTTTGAATCCAGAAATCGCACTGCCAGTGGTGACCAAAAATAATTACCATTGCCACAAAGCCCACCAGTGCTTGCTGTAAACAATCCAAGAGTACAGATAATAAAATTTAAAGCTGAATAGGTTTGACATTTGTTCAACTATTTCTTTTCCTCTACACTGACAAAACAAAACAAAATACTTTTTACACAGTTTCTTTACTTTCAACAGATATAACAGCACCTGAATCAGAGGATCTCCTTCTAAGGGCTGGTTTACACCTAAAACTTAGGTTGACCAAGCTGTATCACGTGGGGTGTGAAAAATTCACACCCCTGAGAGACATAGTTGAGTCAACCTAAGCCCCACTAGACACCACTAGCTCAGTGGAAGAATTCTTCCATCAACCTACCTACTGCCTCTCAAGGGGATGGACCTACTACAGCAATGGAGAAACCCCTTCCTTTGCTGTAGCAAGTATCTACACTACAGCTGCGTGGCTGCAGTGATGCAGCTATACTGCTGTAGCGCTTGTATTGTAGACATAGCCTGAGCATGGTTGCAGTGTTAGGGTCTCAAAAAATGCTGCAATTGCTCTTATGAACTAGTGTGATTTTATTCCTAAATCCTAGAGAGCATAGGAACACAGTTCTGCCTTAACCCAAAAGCCTATTTTACTGTTTAAATGTTCTCTCAGGTTATGAAGCATTTCCGGTTTTAAGATACAAACGGAAGATAAACATCTTTCAAACTTAAATGCGAATTCCATATTTCTCATCATGAGCTTCCCCCCCCACTAAGTGATTTGTCCAAGGTCACATGGGAAGTCTGTGGCAAACAGAAAAGGGAATTGAACCTGGACCTCATAAGTTCCAGGGTAATGCCCTAGCCCCTGAATCATCATTCCTCCTCTCCTTGCTTTACTATCACCGGTAATCCTGTAGTGGGCAGGATTCCTTCATCTGCTACAGCCCTTTTGTCCTGCTGTGGCAGCATAAATGAGCCTCAGAGCCAGTCAAGGGAGAATCTCCCTGGCACAGGCTTTGTAGAAGGCATTTCCTCCCCATTGCCCCCAAGTAATGCACCAATTATTCATGATAAGAGTTTAAGTTTTGTAGTGCCACATGTAACAGCCAGAATATAGACAAATGTACATGAAAACAAGATAGCCAACATTATACAGCTGACAGTCATTCCCAGGTTGCAAGGCATCTTCAGTGCTTACATCGAGAAACTGGGCAGTAGTCCCAGGGAATGAGAGGATTGCTTGTGTAGCACCAGGGACCATGAGCATCATCATCTGGATTGCGGCAGTAGTTTTTCTTCAATTTGCTAATATCTGGTTCCCTGAATACTGGTATGTGCCTACAGAAGAAAACATGCTACCAATAAGTATGTTACTATGAATATTCATTCCTAATTTTAAATGAATTCACATTGACTATATTCAAGCATAAGGACTGCAGGGAGGGCTGCAGAGTTGCTTTGTAGTTGCTTCAAGGCATGGCAGGAAAATTAATTTCCTCAGCTTGATATGAAGAAACCTAGCACAAAGCTACGTATTCAGGCTGTGTGCTCAATGGGAGGCTTTGGGACATATTAAAGAGCAAATACTAGTTCCTTTCAATTAGGTGGGAGTGGCTGGTGAATCAGGATTCCACGTTCCACACCAGAGATCAGAGAGTGGCCTAAGAATCCACCCACATGCCTTAAAGACTCAGCTTGTAGTGTTTTCAGAGTATGCACGAACACACGCATACATGTGCATAACAACAGGACTTCTGTTCCATCTAAATTGTAGAGATTTTCTACATATGCTGATGAGAGTGGGATGAGCCAATCAAAGCAGACAGCTTATCGGTCCCAATTAGAATAGACACATTTGTACATTCAGATCATGACAAATCCCTTCAATATAATTGGTTAATAATAGCAGTCAACACAAGTGTATAGCAATTCACGTATTGTACAGTGAGAAATAACCAGACAGTGACTACACAAACTAAACACACAGCACAAATCAGAGAGCAGTGAATTGCATTACTGAGGTAGAACAGTTTCATTAGGGGCCAGTAGTTGTATGGCATCCCTGCATGCTGAATGGCTGAAACAGTTCCATTTGTGATTAATCTTGTGAGAAGGGTGTTGTACCTTTAAGGCATCTGCACTTTCTGCTGTGGGAGTTATTTAGAGCCCCTTTCTGAGCAAACTGAATTGGTGCTCAGAATACAGTTGAGTTATGGACAGCCCAGAGAGCTCTTATTCTTGCTTAGAACCTTTCTTGGGTTGTTTATCCATTTTCATCTTAAAACCAAATCGAAACTATGTCTATTAAACTGAGTTGCCTTTTCCACCATCAATCATCTTGGCTTCCCATTGAAGTAAATGGGACTTGAGGATGCTCAGCAGGGAGCACTCAGCAACTCGCAGTACATCATCCGTAGGGAGCAACTATGCTACATTCCCTACCCTCCTCTCCCACAACTTTAAAGGGTAGAGACCGGAAAATCCCTAGCAATGAGTGTACTGGCTATGAGATCCCAAAGTCTGTAATTAGTGGCAAGCCTGAACAAAGACACATTGTACAATATACTTAAATGTTGAAGGAAATTATGCTGGGAACTCCAGGGGATATTTTGAAGTGTTTGCTTAAGACAATGAGGTGCCAATTGGAGGTGGTGTTTGTGCAGGACTCATTGCGCATTCTCTTTATGTCTTGTAGCTACACACCTCCTTAAGTCATCAATATTCTTGTCCCACATGGAGCAAGTTAGCCCAGATCTTGTCTTAGACAAATTCCCCATGTAATTCTTGCCATTCCCACGATAGCAATCTGGAAAAAGAATATTGAGAAAAAGAAATGTTGAAGGAACTTGTGCAATAATGAAAGGAAAGTTGTTCTTTTACAGCATTATCCAAATAATTAAAGATAATCAAGTGCTATATTTAGCAGACACTATACAAGATAAAGCAAACATAACCAAAACCAGAAAACAAATTAATGAGAGAAAGTGAACCTTTCTGAAATTAGATGATCTATCCCCTTCTCGAGGCCTAAGGTCTTAACTATAGTATGCAATAACTTACTTTTACTGTGTCTTTCTTTGATAAACTGGAAGCTTTTCAGTTTAAATATAATTTGCTTACAGTTAACTTAACAGGGTCACTGCAAATTATTCTACTTCTAAAAGCTGCCAGGATATGTTGTGCTCTTTTTAAAAAGTCCAGATGTCCTCAACAGAATTGAGAACAAAACTTCTGAACTCATTAAGGAGAGGTTCTGGATTTTGGCAGCAATAGATAACACTGGAGTTTTTCTGTTCTCTGGCATGGCCAAGGAGTAGCACACCTTCAACTTAAATACAATTTAAAAACATGCCTTGATAATGAAGCATAAATTATGTTTATTTCATGGTGTGCTGTCACCAAACATTTATGTGTAAAATAATTTGAAATGGTTAATAGCACAAGACTTCATGTATAAAATGATTGATTTAAATGGTAAATATTTTAATTCCAAACAGATTCCCCAAAACACACTTTTTTTTTTTTTACAAACACAAAAAAAGAAGGCAAAATGTAATCCTTGTTAATACAAAAAAATGCCAAACCGCTTATCCCACCAAAAATCTTAATGGGATGCTAAGATAAATGGAATACAGCTGAAATCTTTTCTTATGAATTATACTAAAATAGGGTCAAAGCCTGAGCACGCTCTACAAGATGCTGAATGCAGTCAACTCCCATTGATAACAATGCATCTTGCAGGATCAAATTCACATATAGAAGAGATCCAATAGGAAAATATCTATAGAAAATTTATGTAATGTTAAAGGTTCAGATTAGAATGCTTTCTGATTTTGTTTAAAATTCACAGCTATTTGGGTAGGTTGCATGTTCTTGTCTAAGTTCATTTCCCGATAGTCAGGAGTCCACATTAAAACAACCAACCAACCAACCATACATCACATCTGGTAGCTTTGTTGGCAATTTCAGCAGAGAGATCAAGACATAGCTAGGCCTGAACAATGATCTAGAGATGATCCCTCCATCTCAAGGAGAAAACACAATGGTCCAGATCTTAGTTGGTGTAAAATGGCACAGTTCCTTGCTTTCAATGGAGCTGTATTGATTTATATCAGCAGAGGATCTGATGCAATAGGGCATCAGGTGGGGAAACAATTTCACTGTTGCTTCCTTTGCCTAACTAGAGGGACTAGGCCAGATTCAGATCTCATTTACACCACTATAAATCCAGTGAAATTCAAATGAAGCCAGTGAAGTTGCTCTGGATTGCATAGGTGTAACTGAGATCAGAATCTGGTATCCCAGTCTCCAAGGAAGTGAATCTGGCACCTTGAACTTAAAATATTTTATCTCCTTTGTATCAGTTACCTTGTTCACTTGACACATCACACTTAGGTATTTGGGAACAATAACCGATCCGAATGTTTGGGTCAGTAGTAAAACACCAAGGTGACTCCGATCCATCTGGATTTCGACAGTAGTTCTCTCTTAAATCCCTATAAAAATAAATATGCTATTTTATATTAGGCAAAACCTAAAACTGCTGTGTTCTAATTGCTTTTCTATTACAAGTTAACAATAATAGAGGCTTCTTGAGGTCTGTATGTTATTGATCAGTACTTAGTGCAGAGAGATTTAGGCGAGACAATAAGAAATCAGGGACTAATAAAGTAAGGCAATTGTAACTGGAGTATGGTTATAGGGGAATCATCTCCAGTAGATCTATGTTTTGACAAGCTATAGGATTTCACTTTAAGTACAATAATATTTTAAATATAGTATATTTCCATATGGGAACTTCCACCATTTTTTTCAAAGCTTTCTCTGATTACAAAATTCTTGCATGGCATCAGATACACCTGAAACCTATTAAAAGTATTAAAAAAAAAAATACAAACCATCCCATATCATTAAAAATTCTCAGTACTTTGAATGGCTTTGTAGAATGTACAGAAATGGTGTCCTGTAGTTTCTCATTGATTTAATTAGGAAACTGAATCTTAGTATATGAAAAAATTGTGTTGAAATCCTATACAGGTGTTACCTTTTGAATAGGAATCTAATCACAAGGGAGTCTCTCTTTAAAAATCTCTCACAGCTTGAATTAAATAGTCAAACTTCTCAAATGTAAGTTTTATTCTCTAATCTCTTGAAAGCTGTTCTCACGTTCTTTGCAATTTCACATTCAACAGTATTTTCCCATCTGCAACAGTCATTGATAACTTATGGTATAATAAATAGGCCTGATCCTGTAACCCTTATTCACATGGGTTTTCCTCAGTCGCACAAACAGTTCCATTGACTTCATGAGGGCTACTAGCATGATTAATAACTACTCATATGAGTAAGGCCTGCATATCAGCGCATTATTGTTTTCAGGGTGAACTGTTAAAGGGCTACTTTTTTACAGGAGATTGTGAGAACTGTACATTGAGCCTAATCTTACAATAGTAGTGACTCAGGCAAAATGCCAAAGACTCAATTGTATTTTGGCTGAGAAAACACTGCAGGAACAGCCTCACAGATTGTCTTTTAGGTGGGCTCAGGAAGGTCCTGCTTAAACATCTATGAGATTTATACAGGAGATTCAGGACCAATAGCAATTCTATTCCCCCACTGAAGTCAACAGGAATGCAAAAGGTTAACATGTGAGTGATTTTAACCCAATATTCTTGCCCAAGGAGAAAATGCTTTTAGCTTTGCACCTATATCCAAGTGACTCCAACTATTGTTTATTTTACAGATAACTCTCTAAAGGATATAACACACATTAAAGAACCCTGACAATGCTCCAGGTCAATGACGGGACCGACGCGGCAAATATAAATGTCTTGCCCAAAACCACAGAGCAAGTGCTTCTGAAAGCCAAGGTTAGAACTCGGGCTGGAATCTCTTCCACTCAAGTCTTGTGCTCAGGCCAGGGGATCAGTGTCATTAAATCTAGACAAGGTGATGAAAATACATGCTAGAAATGTAGTCATTAATGAGAGGAAAACAGAACTGACAAGAGGTCAAAATAAAAAAGCTCCATAAAATATTATAAATGTCAAGTAAAGACTAAGTTACGTCTGCATATCAAAACTACAGATAAACAATTGTCTCCTTCCAAGAAACAGTGATGGTTTATTAATGGGATTTAGGCCACAGTATTTTAAACACACATGTACCTAACTTTGAAGTCAATCAGTCTACTCATGTGGTCAAAATTAAGCTCATGGGTGTTTTTAGGATAAGGGTCTTCAGTGTGTAAAAACAAAGACAGCCTTGAACCAATTCATCTGTGACCCATAATAACCCATAATTTTTGTTTTCAAAGAGTAAGAATTATTTATAGCACACTCTTGCAATATTCACATAGTTTCCAATGTCAGAGGCAACAATGAACATGTCAGCATGCAGAGTAATGATGATGATGACGACGATATTAAAAAAGTAACAACCTTTCTTTGAATACCCTTTGGCGACACAAATGTCTAAATTGCAGGAACTGATCTCTGCCCTGTAATCTGTGACACCTGCACGCGCTACTCACTTGCACTTGAAGTTTTCGGGAGTGATGTTGTGCTGGTGAGGAAACTGAGAGTCCCAGTGCTGACATTGGACTCCACTCCATATGGTTTTCACGGTACCTCGGTAGCCCTCACCTTGCCCCTTGATGCACTCTGTCGTTTCTACAGCAGCATCAGTGATGTTCACAATGGTCTGCGCTGTAAATGGAGAGAAAAAGAGCTGTTTTCTTTTCCTAAGAGTGAGTCTGGTGTGAGTGTACTGCAGTTCAGCCTCTATAGCTACTCAAATCCAGGGCCTCTGATGACATTGTCAGTGATGGTCAAGTCTGGCAACTCAAACAATTAGTTGCTCCTTTAAACTTTTACAAGATTAATGAGATTCTCTGCGGCTGCAGAGACTCATGTTAGCACATTTGCTTTCAGGATTAGGGCATAAAATATCTGAAATATATAAGGGTTCCTACGTAAATCTTGCTGCATAGAGAGATACTAGGTTGTTTCTACAGCAGTCAGTGTCAGAGGGATATTCTTAGTTATTATAATCCCAATCCTGAAAGTATTTACACACATTCTTAATTTCACGCAACTGAGTAGCCCCAATGAGACGTCCCACACGTTTCAGTGAAGCATATGCATAAATGTTTGAAGGATTCAGACCCTAATGTCGTTTTTTTTCCCAACGCACCCAAAATATCAGTGATGGATTAATGAGCAGTACCTACTTAAAAAGCAATAAATCTTATTATTAGCTAATGTCCTAAAGCTCCTTTAAGCTACTCATTTTTATGCTTCATAAAGTTAAGAAAAAGAAGTGCCCTAACTTCTGGAAACCTGAGATCAGAATTCTCTAGAGAGAGATAAATATTTTCAAGACTAACAAATGCATCAGACTCAAGATCTTTCACAGATGTCAATATGAGCTGCATTAATCCTAGTCTGGGCTGTTTTGAACTAAATTCAGACAAACAGTGGCTTCTCAAATGAGTCATTTCAAACGCTTGAAAGCCTCTTTTTATTTCCTGTAATTGAAAAGTTGATGGGAAAGATGTAGCACAAAATGTATTAAGTAATGCAAAACTAAACACACTACGGTGATGTCAGTGTCTTCCAAATGTCCCCAAAACCCACCTTTGAATAATTATTCAAGAGTCATTTTGTAACTGTTGCTAATTGGTATTTGTCCATAGTCTGGTGAGTAATTTTACAAGTTAATTTACCAGCTATAGTTTTCAACTGTAAATATGTTAATAAACGGTCTCTAAATTATTTTTTCTATGTTCCAGCAATTAGAATAATATAGATGTGTTCTATTGATAATGTCATTCATTCTTAGTGCTTCAGTAATTCCAGCCAACTCCGCTAATTTGCAAAGGAAATGGATCTCAGGAAAAGTAAATGTTATAACATAGGGTTTCTGTAGGACTTAATTTCAAATCCCTCATTTTAAAGATCCTATTAACGTCAATAACATCAAGATGCACAGTGGTACTATATATATATATATATCTCTCTCTCTCTGTGCTAGAACTCAAAATTTCTCTTTTATTCATCTGTTGGATGCTTTTACCCAGGGCCGGCTCCAGACACCAGTTGAGCAAGCTCGTGCTTGGGGCGGCAAATTCCAAGGGGCGGCATTCCGGCCGCCCTTTTTTTTTCTTTTTCTTTTTGGTTTGCCGCTCTGGCTGCCCTGTAGGGGGCGGCAGTGCGGAGGAGGGGAGTGCCCTGCAGCAAACTTGGCAGGGCAGCCCGCGTCCTTCCCTCCCAGCCAACCGGAGTGGCACAGAGCCCTCCTGGCAGGCGGCGCGGTGGGAGGGGCCGCGTGGCGAGCGCCCCGCTGAAGCCCTGGCCGCCCCCTTCTCTCTCCCACCCCGCTCCCTCCCCTCCCCCCTGCTAGACCGGGCGCACACTCTGCTGCACGTCTGCAGCACAGAGAGTCCCCCTGCACCCTGGCTCCGGCCGCCCTGCAGGTTTTTTTTTTTTTGCTTTGCTTTCCCTTCCGGCCGCCCTGCAGGTTTTTTTTCTTTTTTTTCTTCCTGCTTTGCCGCTCTGGCCACCCCGCAGGGTATTTTTTTGTGTGTGTGTGTGTGTGCTTTGCTGCTCCGGCCCCCCCGCAGGTTGTTTTTTTGTGTGCTTGGGGCGGCAAAAAAGCCAGAGCCGGCCCTGCTTTTACCTCTGCTTCATAGTCAGATTAATTGCCTGTCTCCCCTTCCCAAGGCAGTCCATCTGCACAAGTTGCCCCTCTGCACTGAAGTTATGATTTCCAAGTTCATTCCAAAGCCAAAAGGCCATAGTGATATCCCTTGCATACCTAGGTTTCTGCAAGCTGGTAAATGCATCCTCTAGGGTGGATTCACTAAAGAGAGTAGCTGTTCTTTAGTTTTCAATTGTTAAAAATATTTTTATTGATTTTATAAATAAAGCAAGGGAGAAGAACTGTCTCTTAGAGAAGCACCTAAGACAGACCAGTGCTGGGCAGGGTTAGCAGAGGCTTGGAGAGCTCTAGGCTGACGACTGCCAGACTGGGGCCCTGACACAAAGGGGCAGAGAAGGTGCTGGGACTATGGGGAAGGGGCCCAGGGAAGTAGGCAGTGGAGGAGAGTTGGAGGAGGGCAGTAAGTGGCTGGGCCACCCCTTTTCCCCCCACTTGCCAGTATGAGTGGCTAAGCCAGACTGCCATTTGCCCTTGGAGGAAGGGGCTAGACTGAGGACTGCCGTGACCCACTGAGGCGAGTGATAGAACCAGAAGCTGCTGGTCTAATAACCCCATCTCCGCCACTCATAAAATGTGTGACTTTGGGCAAGTCACTTAACCTCTCTGCATCTTGGTTTCACCCTTTACAATGTTATATAATAATATTATAAAACAGGGCTGTTGTGACGATTAATTAGCAGAGCTGAGTGAATTATTCACAATGAACAATTTATCCACTGAATTTATCCTTCCCCACCCCTTTAGAATAATTGCAAATAGATTGCAATTTCCTCAGACTTTGAACTAATTTAATTATATTATTCCTCAACATTTATTCTGTGTATTGATCATAAACTGAGCTGAGTGTATTTGGAACTTGATATCCATAAATTGAGCTGTGTCCTTTAGTTCCAATTAGTCAGGTAAGTCACAAAGTATTATTTCGGTTCCCTGATTGGATGAGAAGGCACTTCTGGTACCAATACGTAAGCCTCCAAATTTAAAATTTGGCTTCTGGAAATTCTCAAGGATGCAACTTTAAAATGCATTTTCCATGAACATTTGCAAAAGGCAAAATACAAAAGGCATATGAATATGGCCCCCAAAAATCTAAATGATTATTTCTTTTTTTACAGTATCCCATCCACCCAACTCTATCAGGTCCCAGTCCTGCAAAAAGTCCTGCATGGATTGCTTTTCAGGATCAGGTCTTAGTCCCTGATCCAGCAAACCATTTATGCACATTTAAATTTAATTGCATGACTAGTCTCATTGAGTTCCATAGGAACACTCAAGTGCTTAAAGTTACACATGCTTAAGTGTTTGGCAGGATCAGGGCCTTAATTAGTAAAAAGGTAGAACTGACTTCAAAGGGAATATGATTCTGTGTTATGTTTTTACATTTTTATAAAAAGTGCTTTGTGTTATATATTAACGCTGTCCTATGAAGTTTTGTAACTGTTAGCAGAAATAATTTTGTCATTAATTTGTCATTTTTTGGAACTTGAATGAAACTATTTCTTACAATTTGAGGACCAAAAGGAACCCTATTAATTTTATCACTGACTAATTCGGAAAGCTGTGACAGATTTTCCCACATCCCTTCTACGCCTCTACACTTTCACCATCACACCCCTAACGCAAAAACACAAAAGTTTCAAAAATGCAAAAGTACCAATTTTTCATAAAATTGTCTCTCTTTTGATATCTTTAAGTGAACTACTTATTAAAGGAAGCCCTTGTGCAGAAAAAACAAAACCCATATAGAATTTTGGGAGGAAGGACAAGCGTACAATCTGGAGCTTTGCATGGCAAACTGAGGATGATCTTCTCGATCCTACTCCTCACAACAATACTAGGGTAGGAAAAGAGCAGTCAACATTAACATTGTTCCTTCCCTGGAGAATTTCACAGTAAAGAAATGAGTATAGAAGAGACATAGAAGAGTATAGAGGTAATTCGCAATGAACCCACAGAGCCAAATTCTGCTCTCAATGATACCAGTGCAACACTCGTTCGAGTCAATGGGATTACCAGGGTGTAAATGGGGGAAGAATTTGTCCCTGTTTTTTAAAGACAAGCAGGTTTGTGCCTAATACAGTAGAGGAACTGTTCTAAAACAACTCAGTCATAATAAAATGTGACCTGTGTAATGCTGCAAAGTTCAGTGAGAAGCTGGGGTGATCTGTTGAGCAGGTGCTGCACATGCATAGTAAAGCTGCCCCAAAAGAGCCTTAACTCATGCCCTGCATTATTATTCAATTTGAAATTCTAGGCTATACCACAGCTCGGGTCACTTTCCTCCCCTATATTTTGAACATTGGCTCCTCAACCCCTTCTATGTGCTTGGTAGCTTTATTATGATATACAGCACAGCAGAGGAAAAAACACCTGCTTTATAGCATTGGTGTGGAAGAACCATGTAGCGCCAATTTTAATCTACATTGCCTGAGGGATAACTAAGGAATAAATTAGAGTTGAACCCCCAAAAAACCCACAGAGGGTCATATCTTGGCACATGCTACAGCCTGAATGTGAACACCAACAATTAGCTCGGTCTGGAATCCAGATACACATTTCAGAGTTTTCCCCACCTCTATAATGGGCTGAAAAGCTTTGAATCCAAAACCCCTTTATATTTAGTGTGTTCAAAATCCAGATATGGATCCAAATTTTGACCCTGAATCTCACCTCTAGATTAAACAGAACTCCTACATATCATATTGAAAAGTATGCTACAAGTAGAGAGATGGAGTCTTTATAAAGCGATAGAAAATAATACATAGTTACACACAGTGAACACTGTAATAACCCTCTATTAGGCCTCATTGTAAAATTAAGTGGGAGGTAACTATCAAATTTTAAACACCAGTCTCTTCCCACTGACTCACTTCTATAAACATCTGTATGTTAAGTAAATCTGAAGCTTGAGTTGCACTTTCTTTATTTGTGTAGTTTGTTTCAGCAAGACACTCGAAGGGCTTGCCTACATGTGGACACTCAGGAAAGTCAAGACAAATTAAGTGAAGGTCTGAAGTTAATGTGCATAAATCCAAGTGCACTAAACACCTGCATGGATGCTCTCATTCAGAAGTAAAGTGACCTTGGTGCATTGTTGCTTAGGAGGATTAAACTACAACAAACTTTACTTCTGAATGAGAGTATCCACATGGAGGTTTTAATTTATGCACTTTAACTTCACAGCTTTAGTTAATTCATTTAAACTCCCTGAATAGACAAGCCCTAAGTCACAGCTCAGCATTCAAATCAGCAAGGGAATCTCTGCTTCTAAAAAATTTAGTTGGCAAAAATAGAGGAGTTCCATTTCTTTATCCTCCCAATCAGTGTTGACAACAGCACCATCGTCCCTCTGACCCACACTACCAACCTTGTTGTTATTTCTCCTCTTTCTCCTTCTCCCATCGCCTCCAGGCACTCACTGAGTCCTATTACCTCTTCCTCTTTAATACCTCCAAACATAACCCTTTCTTCTCTGTCCCTTCTACTCTGATCTAGGCTTTCAATACTTCTCACACTGACTGACATCTGCAGCCTCCTCCTCTCTGTGCTCCCAAAAAATGTCTCCTCTCACCTCCCGTGTAGGCCAACTAACTGTATCCTTTTCCTCTGTCACTCTAGCCATGTTACTGTGTCCACCCCCCACCTCTGATTATTATAACAGGCATCCACTCTCCTTTCCCATTAATCCCAAATTCCTTGTCCTTATCTCCTCTTCACAATCCCTGTCCCTGCTTCCATCTCTGCTCTCATTTCCTCCTACACCCATTCTGACTATTTTAATGCTCCTTTGTATCTTCTCGCCTAACTAGAAATTGGCCCAAGCCAAAACCACATCCACATATGTGAACAACTTCAAACCAACTTGTGTGCTCAAAACCTCAATCCAGATCCAGCTTCTGCAGTTTGAATCCATCTCTAATCCTTATTGTTCCCATCATCTCATTTTCACACTCTTGGCTTTATGTCTTCATTTTTATACTGTCTACTGTGCTTGAAAGAGACTTCAGTTTCTGATACACCAAGTCCCCTCCTTCTGCCCCTTCAAATCCTTCCCTAAACATACATTTATTTTATGAAGTCATCCCTACATTGATTTCATCACCAAAAATGTTGCCTTCTTGCATGTGAACTCTTTCACATACCATATTTCTGAATTAAACTGCAAACGCCTTGGTGCAGAGACAGGATTTATTGTGTTATATACACGAATGCATGCTATGTACCAAATCCTGAGCTGCTGCTGAGAGGTGTACTCAGTGAAGCTTGGGTGGAGTATGAGGGAGGGAGCACAAAGGTGACTGTAAGCCAAGAATTCACCTGTGCTGAGGAATCACGTGTTAGCCGGGTAAACCAGCTCTAAGGCAGTTTATGCAAAGCTGCTCTAACACACAGTAAGTTCTGGGCCAACAAATTATAGTAATAATAGCAGCAAAAGGCAATTTCAGATTAATTTAGAGAAGATACTACAGTAATTGATTATCAATCTAGTTTTTTTTTATTATGAGGTTTCATCATCAACCTTTAGTACTTATATGGCCCCTGTAGTAGGAAGAGAGCCTGAGACATAAGCTCTTGTATCAGAGGCCTGGTATGAGGCAGGACCGGCTCACACAATCTGGCAAGAATAGGGCTAATATTGCAAAAATACTCATTCCTCAGAAGTGCTAAGCACAGAGTACTCACGCAAACACATCCTGATATCAAGTAGTACCAGAACATCCCAATATTAAGGATGATGCAAAAACATCCCCAAGGATAACAGGAACACACTGACCCCTCCTTAAAGATAAGGTCAGGATAACAGTACGTAATAAAGATGTTTTGATCGAACCAACGTGTACAAGTTAATAAGTAGCCACGTCAGGGGGCAGTAACTAACTATGTCAGAGGCAGTACTAACTTATTTGTATCAGGGTATAAAAATGCATCTCAAAGGGAATATCTTTGTCCAGCTGAGTGGGGAATGGAAAGTCCCGCCTTTCACTGAGCTGCGTCCATCGTCACGGGTATACACGTCTTAGTATCCTCGTAGAGTCTGCCAGATGCTATTACTGTGCTTTGTCAACAATAAACCTGGCCTGGCGCCTTCGTACCTTAATGGATTTTGTGGTCATTGGGTGGTTCCTCAAGGTCTGCTGTGCTGGCTGGGGCAGCACACAGGGAGAACACACATATGCAGCCAAACATCTAACCACAGCCCCCACTACCCTAGTATCTGAACACCACGCAACTTTCAATTTATTTATCCTCACAACATCCTTGTGAGGTAGGGAAGTGCCATTATCCTCATTTTACTGATGGGGAACTGAGGTACTCAGAGAGACTAAGTGACTTGCCCAAGGTCTGTGGTTGAGCAAGGAATTGAACCCAGGATTTCCAAAACCTCACCTACTGTCCTAACCACAAAAACAGTGGTTTTCAAACTTTTTAGGCTACATACAACTTTCCAAATAATGTAGCTTACCGCATACCCCTATCTGAGATAGGCAGAAGCAATGCGTGCGGTGGGGGGGCATGCAGGGTCACGTGCCCCCTCAGATTTCTGCCTTCTATTGAGAAACAACTTCTAGAGCTTTTCGAACTGTGGGACACATACCTCTAGGGGAGCATGGAGGAAAGTTCAGGGGAGCAAGCGGCAATGCCAGGCAGCTTGGGCCGGTGAGGCCAGGCAGCTCAAGGAAGGAGTGCCACCTCCACCCCCTGACTCACCTCAGCGAGCCACTCAGTCTGTCTGGGTGGGGGCAAGGCGCAACCAAAAATTGTAACTCAAGGGGTTACTCAGCTCAAAGTTTTGAAAAAGCTCCCCCCCCTCCCCGAACATTACTCTGCAGGCCCCTACGGGGGCGCACCCCACAGTTTGAAACCCTCTGATTCTGAGGTACACCAACGCTGCTGCAGTATTAATTGAAAGGAGATTCAACTTGATTAGCTTGCCAAGTCTTACTAAATAAAATGTATTGTTGGCCATTATAGGATTTTTCCCATGTACCCTCTGATGAGAGCTCACGTACCCCTAGGGGTATGTGTATCCCAGTTTGAAAACCACTGCACTAAAACATCCATCATCATTTTATGGAAAAAACTCATATTTATCTGAGTTTTATTCAAGTTTTGAAGATTTTAAAGAAGTGGAGTTTTTTTTCCTGCTGTAAAAGTATACAGATTAGAACACTGCTTGCTACTATTGTCTGATTAGTACTGTGAAATTGATAAATTGCCTGATTCTAAGGAACTTTTGTATTGTGCATGCATCTTTTACATATTCACCCTTACACAGAACACTACCATTTACTATAATGAAAATTTAGTTTCAAGTGTGGAATTCCTCCTGTCAGATGAAGATCAAAAAGAAGACTGTGTACCCAATGCAGAGAGCCCAACTTCATCACAATATCAAGAGCAAAGTGCTCAGGATCATTAATGTAGGCCATTTATTTTTAGAAGGGCTGGTACTGGGATTGCATTTCTTCAAGACTCTAACATAATCTGGACTGTTGGGGGAGGCGGAGCCATTACTAGAGTTTGGAAAAGATCCCCTAGCATATGTCTTTAAAAAAATTGGATCAGACTGTGAATGTTAAGAGTTACATTGATTGTTAAGCTTATGTGACCACCAAAGCCAGATGTGAATCTTCAGAGCACTGACACATCAACTTGGGAAATGCCAAAGGATAAACATTTATAAAAGTTGCATTTGTAAAAACCGTCAGAAATTATAACTTAGACAAATTTTTTAGTAATAAAAGCTCCACTACAAGAAAAAAAGTATATGAATATGTTACAACAGAGACTGATTATTCAATAAAATACACATGTTGAAAGTAGCTGTGGACAGAGGTGGATTAGGAGTTTGTGGGGCCCTGAGCCAGAGCAAGTGGGGGCCCCTCCTCACCTCTTCCACCTGCAGTCCTCTCCAACCCTTCCCCACCCCCACTTGCCCCGCTCCACCTGCCCAGCCCTCCTGCCAGGGAGTGGGGTTGTGGTGCAGGGGCTTGCCCTTCCCCGCCCGCCTGGCACTCCTGCCAGGGAGTGGGGTCAGGGCGTGGGGGCTTCCCCCACTCCCCGGCAGGAGGGTCAGGTGGACACGCAGAGTGGGGCAAGCCCCTGCGCCCTGACCCAGCTCCGTGGCAGGAGTGCCCGGCGAGGGGAGCGGGTTAGGGGCGCCCATTTTTCTGGGCGCCCCCACTGGTTGTGGAAAGAACTACCCAGTAAAAAATAAAGATTAAAGAAACGAATAAGTAAATTGCTCTTCACAATCTTTAAACTAGGTGTAAAGACTCAACTGTTTTATATTTAAGACAAAAACTAGGTCCAAACTAAATGATGTCTTTGGCTTAATAACTTCCCAGTTGTTCTTAGAGGCCAAAGTCGGATGCTCAGGTAGCAAAAAGTCCAGATACAAGAAGGTGCTTAAGTTCACAGGAGAGCTCTTTCGGCACAAGGTCACACATGAAATGATGTATAGATTTTTGAAGCCACTATTTTTGATCCCATAAGGCAGCAGGGTCACTTCCAAGTAAGTTGCCACTGGTCTGGGCACCCCCTTTACAGACATCATACAGCATGGCAAATTGTCCTTTCCTTTACACCACTTTTACAATGATGTAACGCCTCTGACTTTAGTGGAATTATTCTAGACTGACGCTGATCCATGTGAAAGCAGAATTAGGCTCAAAGTGATGGTCTACATCAAGGAATAAATCAGGAGTAACATCACTGTAGTCAACAGAGTTACACCAGCATAAATACAGGGTAAATGAGAAGTGAGTCATGGCCAAAAAGGTTACAGTAGCATAAAACTAGTACTGTACAAGTGACTATGGACTGTTCAGAAGTATTGATGGGCAAAATTTGAAAACATTGAGAAGTTTAAATTGGACAAGAACCCAAAAGTTAAGGAGATAAATTCTGCTTTTACACTGTGTGCAGCCTCTTGGACGTTATACAGGGGTGCAAGGCAGAATGTGGCCCCAGATGTTTTATCCACACTTTGACCATTGAGGGGCTAGAAAACTGGAAGAACATATTTGTTCATACAATTTCCAGTTCTCTCTCATTTTGGGCTAGTTGAAAATACCACAAGAATGGCTTTTTCTGGTCTCAGTCAAAACCAAAAATTGCAGAGGACTATGAAAACTAAAACAAACAATCATAGAAGTTCACTCAACTGTTTTTCTTTTCTTTTCTTTAAATCCACAAATAAATAAATTTAGCTTCCGCATGGATAAATGGTCTGATGGTGTGGATTTTTAACAGCATCAGTTAACCTTTAAAATTAACTGTGACAAATTCTGATGTCATTTATAACCATGAAACCTTACCAAAGCCACAATCTCTCTGAAGAATAGTACTGCACATAAAGAGCTCTCAAGACATAAGTACATATATCCTTACACAGAAAAAAACTATGTTAAAAACGACATTAAGGTAGCAAAGTCCAGCACTCAAAAGTCAGGAAATGCCAAAATTGAAGTTCCCTGTGTGACCTTAATTTGGTCGCTTGTGCATGTGCATTATGGCAGAGCCCTTAACTATGTGATTCCAGTCTATTTTTTCCAAAGGACCCGTCTCATTCAGTGCACAGGATGGACCTGCTCTGGGGATGCATCATGGTTGTGTAGTAAAAAAGAGTATTGTCTGCAGGATCCCTGATTCATTTGATACTGAAGTTGAAAGGTGTATAGTGAAGGAGGCAGGGGTTGCAAGAAGAGAAAGGATTGTCTCATGGTTTAGGCAGTTGAATGCTGCCCTGGAGAGCTAGATTCTATCTCTGCATCTGCCACAGATTTCCTGTGTGATGCTAGGCAAGTCACTTATACCACACTTTTCACAGGTGGCCACTAATTATGTGTTCCTTATTCTCTGGGTGCCCAACTTGAGACACCCGGTTTTCAGAAGTGCGGAGCACTCACAACTGCAACACAAGTCAGTGGGAGCTGTGTTTTGAACATATAAAGTGCTATATAATACTAAGGACACTAAAAATCAGCTCAAACTGGCACTCAGAGTTAGTAGACACTTTTCATCTAAATCTCTCTGTGCCTGATTCCCATCAGTAAAATGGGGAATAATAGCACCCCTTATTCCACAAGGGCGTTGTGAAAATAAATGTATTCATGTTTATGAAGCACTCAAATACTATAGTGATGAATACTATAGAAATCCCATAAGGAAATGAATAATTCTGTCTTCAGAGGAGGGTTTGAATTGTGTCCAATAAGCAAGCCAGGAGATCACATATTGAACAAGGATAAAAATATTGAATAGCTGCCCATTCAGTGAGCACTATCCATCCTAAACACTGAATGAGGTAGGAGCCCTGTTTAAAAATGTGTATGTGATTATGTAATTGAAGTCTGTATCATAATACATACACCCAAAGGGGTGGAATTAAGATTGCATAGGCAACCTTAATTTTGGCATTTCCTAATTACTCTGTGCTTGATTGTGCAACATTAATGTTCTTTTAATTTTGGTTTCCTTGTGAGCACAGCCCAACAGATTGCCCTTGGTGTGACAAACTGTGGGCAGAAACAGAATTATGGGGACAACCTTTACCCACCAAATGTGATTTTTGTGGGTGGAGAATGGATGGACCTTATAACAAGATCCAAGACAAACACCCTGAGGGCAAGGCGGGGCAGAGGCCTAGTAGTACCTCTAGAAAAGGAGGGAAGTGAGGGAGAAGACGTATCTTTCCACTGGAAAAAGGGAGGAGACATGTGACAGAGTGATGAGGGCTAGCACTTGAGCCAGCACTCTAGGCACCATTATTAGTATTAATTAGGTTTGCCTGGAGAAGTCCTAATTGGACAAGGTGTACCTGACTATGAGGCCAGATTGGGGTTGGTGAATGAATGATCCAATTAGGCATGCTCAAGGGGAAAAAGAGGAGAGGAACAGAAAGCTAGGCGAGCTTGACCAAGGGGTCCCTCTGATTAGAGCCACCTTAACCCCTTCCTCTATTTGGGAGAAGGGGTTAGAAAGTTAAGATACGGTCTCTAGAGGTATGGAGACACTGCTATGGATTGGTGGAAGGATTAAAATACTATAAATAAACCGCACCGTGGTATTTACAAGGAAGACATCTCAGTGCAGTCTGTGTTTGTGGAAGAGGTGGGAGTGTGGCATGCTACCCTGTGACATGTGTATTAATAGAATAACTATAAAAAGTGCTAAATAATGCATTGCTGATTATGTCTTATGCAGACTATTGATGAGATTGTAAGGACTGTTCTTTGCTTTATTTTAAAATTAAGCAAAGCACAATGAATGGACAAAAACAGTTATATTCCCCACCCACTTAGAACAGACTATTTGAGTCCAGATTTGGGAATGGGAAAAGGAAGCAATAAATTTTTGCTTTAACTCACCACACGTTTTAATTGCACAGAACTCCCACGGGGTGTCAGGGTCAAGAGTGTAGCACCATGGTCTTGGCTTGCCATCGGGATTGCGGCAGTAATTATCATCAAAGCCCTTGTCAGGATATCTGCAAACCACACCAACAAATGTGTTCAGCACGTCTGGCAACACTATACAGGCATGCACAAGACGTGTAAAGAACCAATTCCATCTCAGACAAGTTTGATACAGTGCCTGCTGGCTTGGGACCTGATCGTGTGGGGTTGGGGAATACCCTCTACTCCCATAGAGGAAAATGAGGGTGAAACCTCCTAGGAAGCACTGAGCAGAATCAGGCCCTTGGAGAGGGAGACTCAGCTTTGGTAACATGCAGGACACCAGATGGGGTAACTCAGCTAATTGCTTCACTCTAGAGCATGGCCATCCCTTGACAGACACACAAGCCTCACGTTTTTTTTTTCCAAACAGCCAAATGAAGTGTGGATTATATAAACACTGCCTGGCATGCCAGACTCATTAAGAAAACAGGTTCTCTAGTGCAACAACCCTGGGTTCAAACTGGAAGCTATTTTCAATTGCTTTGTGACTAATGATAGCTCCATTTTGGTAACACAGCTTGTTCTAGGTCATGCCCTCATTTCCAGCATTGCAAAAAATATTTAAAACTTCCCTCTCCCTTTATCTTGTCAAGGTTTGAAACTGTCGTGTTATTTTAATTGTTTCCATGTTTGTCTCGCCTCTGTTAAACGGACAAGTGGGGGGAACATAATAAGGAGACTTACTTTATCTAAATGGTCATAGTAGCAGCCATAAACTTCCAAATGCGGGGATAAATGTAAAATGTATTTATTGCCAATAAATGCAAAATGCTTTGGTTTTGCAGGTTTTTTGCAGCATGTTTGAAAGAGAACAAAAAATCGGCTTGCCCAAGGGACTACTGTGAAAACTTATTTAAGGGGACAAAAATGTTAACTACCTATGAACCTGAGACCTTCCCACAACTGCAAGCAGATGTGCTTCTCATGAGGACATGATTTACACGTGATTTACAAAGGTGTGCCGATAGGGTTCTCTACCCACCATACACTCATCCCAAAGTCTGTTTGTACAATCCTGCCTTCCTTGGGATAAATCCCTCTGCTACAGCAGGGTTTGAAAGGTGGGGTAGGGAGAGAATTGAAAGAGGGTTCAATCATTATTGTCATTGAACCCTGCAGAATGGGGTGACGAGACAGGGCTATAGCAACATGAGAGCTTTTTATCCGCAGTAGCAACTGTGCTCCACGATACTCATTACTGCTTCAAGACAATTGCTAAGTTCTAAACTGGGAGAGGGGGTGAAGTTTAAAAGTACCCTGATATCTCCAAGGACCTTCCTCTGACCCCCACAACCGATCAGTCCCTGGGATGGGGCCAGGGGAGGGGGTAGGATCATCAGAACCATTTCCCCTAAAGGCCATCATGTAACTGTACACTAAGGGCTCAATCCTGCAAGGTGCTGAGCACTCCGGTCCCAATCCAGCAAGGCACTTAGGCAAAGACTTAACTTCAATTGCATCATTTATGGCTTAACAATCATCACCAGAGTGCTCAGCATCTTGCAGGATCAAGCCATATAGACAGAGAAATGGGGAAATTTCCAGCACTATCCACTGACATCTTTTATACCCTGAGTATAAATAGATTCTTAGGGAACTGCTCCCTGCAAGGACTACAGATGACCTTGGTTGCAGGAGGGTGTTAGGGTACAAAGCTAATCTGAGTATCAGTGGGGTGGGAAAGAAGCCCTTTTAGACTTCCTCTAACCTTGGGGAACAGAAGAACTCCAGTTTACCTCCCTCATTTGCTCACATGCAGAGAGAGTGGGTGGGGAAAAAGTTGTCCTGCTCGGTTATTGATTTTGCCTACAGTGTTCTCAGATCTGCTTGCTCCTTTCCATGTCCCTGGGAGTCAACTAGTAGCTATTTTAGTCCCTACAGCAGAAGACCATTTAGTGTCCCTTCCCTCACAGGTAGCCACAACAAGCAGGGATAAACTGGATGATGGGTTTGCAATCTGGCCAACCCAATCTCAGATTTATGTCGCTGAGAATTATGTAATGGCCCTGTAGGAGTTAGTCCAGTCTCCAGGTCTCTTTCCCCCAAACATACCCTGGGCCATAGTCTGCCGCTTGGATCAGAGGAGGATTCTCAGGATTCCTGAGATCTTTCAGATCCCCGTTACACCTCCTTAGTGATTTTTGTTAGGTTTATTATTTGTTTTTCCCCATCCTCCCTCTGAAGCAGCAGTAGTAACCTTGACTTCAGTGGCTAAGAAAGCAACAAGACACTGCTCCAATGTCAGAGACAGGTCCATTTCTAGGTTTGAAGAGAGTTAGCCATTGAAGTTCTGAATATTGCATATTTTTTTCAAACAGACCAAGATTGCTCTTTAACACCAATGGACGATCCTTATTTATTTGTTCATGTTGAAGTTTACATCCCAAATGCATCCCTGACATGAGTATACTGTTGTAAATTAAATTACACCAGTGATTAATTTGGCCCTCTGATTTGTCACACTTAAAAAAAATTGAATAGTGTTTTGTGGGGGCTAAAACTTTTACTGTTCATAAATATTCCAATTTTTTGTGTCCAAGGCTACAACCGTGTAGGTCAAGTTGTTGTATAAAGGCATTTCCATACCAGGGATATAAATCAGGAGGTTGTAATGAAAAGACAGACAGATTTTAAACTGTACTGGTTCGTCTCAGTATTTCTCTGCTATACATGAATATAAGCCACAGTCCTGCGTTGTGCTCCATACAGAGGGACTGCTGTCCCAACGCCAAGCCACGTCAGTCTCAATGAGATTCCATGAAGATGCAACAGTGTGTCTGTGCAGAGCACAAAGCAGGATCATAGAATCATAGAATATCAGGGTTGGAAGGGACCTCAGGAAATCATCTAGTCCAACCCCCTGCTCAAAGCAGGACCAATCCCCAACTAAATCATCCAAGCACCAGAATGAAATCCTGGCTCCACTGAAATCAATGACAAAATTCCCATGGACATCAGTGATGCCAGGATGCCACCCTTAGGGCAAGTCTACACTACAAAATTAAGTTGACCTAAGCTATGTTGACATACAGCCACTACAGTAAATAAATTGGTTTTGCATGTCCATGCTACGCTCCTTGTGTCAGCGGTGCTTGTCCTCACCAGGAGTGCTTGCACTGATTTAATTGTCAGCGTGGGGCATTGTGGGATGGCTTTTGAAAGGCAGCAACACTGAATGTAAGCAACAGTGTCCACATTGACACTGCGTCAGTCTAATTACGTAGCCCTAAGTGGTACGCCTCTCGTGCAGGTGGAGTTATGAAGTCAGTAAAGTGGGCGAGTTACATCGGTGGGAGCTACATTTTAGTGCCTTACATCGACCTTACTGTAGTGTAGAGTAGGTCTCAGACTACTTTTTCCCGGATAGCTCTAGTTTATTCACACCCCTGAGCGACACAAATTATGCTGACATAAGCTGTAGTGTAGACATAGCCTAAAGCTACCAGTACCTTATTTTAAAGCATAATGACTACATTTCATTATTAATACTTGGTAGTTTATATGGACACATTCAGAGGAAGATCTCAGATATTTGCAGATATGAATTAATCCCAACAACATTCTTGTGAGGTAGGTTAGCATTATTTTACCTATTTTATAAATGGGCTTAATCAAAATCAAATTTTTCAGAAAGGCTTGTTTCAGTCTGAGCCCGTGTAAGGTTCCCCCTCCCTAATGCAGTAAGGGTTCAAAGGCCTTTATGTGTGGCCTAAACCCACCCACATAGCCTCTCCAGAAGGGAGTGTAAATGTTGCAGATGGCTGTCTGCACTTTGGTGAATTTCACGCACTAGAATAAAACCTTTCTTGTCTGCAGTTTTTTAATGCTATTTCTGACTCACTTTTTTGGCATTATATCTATATCTCATCAAGTTGTTGTCCAAAACACAAATCTATGATCATAAAATGCTGAACTTAACCATTCATAATTGCTTTTCCAGGATGAAAATCAGTGCTGATTTTTTTTAACACCTTACGCAACATAAACTAGAGAATTAAGACTGATAATTGCATAGGGTTTAGCTATTCATTATTGAAGTAAATGGATATATTGTAAATTATTAATGTTGGAAGGCTAAATTCATCAGTATTTGTAAAGGGCTTTGAGATCTCTGGTAGGTGTAAAGTATTACTACTACTAGTAATTATTATTATTTATTTTGTTGATGTTATGATGTTAGGGTTTTTTCTAGTGACGTCACTCACTCTGAGTATACAGACATACGTATCTCCTCAGACCATGTAAATTCACATAGCATATCTCCATAAAATTCAATGCAGCTGATTTAAACCAGCTGAGGTTAGGCCTAACGAGTACCAGAATATGTGTAATTTTTAAAAGAAAACAGTGAAGAAGTATTTTACCTCTCTGGTCTGAATTTGTGCCTGTGTGGTCTCTGAAGGTCCCAGCGCTGGCATTCCTTGCCTGATTCAGTGTGATCCATTGGCCCTCTGTAACTTTCTCCATTGCAGGTCATGCATTCAACTGAAAACAAAAAATAGTATGTTAGTAGCTCATAACACTAGTAGAAAGAAATTGCTGTCATAAACTCAAGCTGTCCTGCACAGAGAATTATAATATTATAAAAATAATACTTTCTAGATCATCAGTTTCACACAGGTGTAAGAAGCGAAAAAGAGTCCGGTGGCACCTTATAGACTAACAGACGTATTGGAGCATAAGCTTTCGTGGGTATTTACCCACGAAAGCTTATGCTCCAATAAGGTGCCACCGGACTCTGTCACTTTTTACAGATCCAGACTAACACGGCTACCCCTCTGATACTTGACAGGTGTAAAAAACGCCCTTCAAAATAACGTCTCACTGTGGGTTCCTTTTAAGATCTTGTCAGATGATTAGATTTGGTGCCAGGTTAGTTCACAATCAAGTTACTTTGGATGCATCTGGATGGAAGCATTTGAGGCATTTACATACCCAGCATCTTTCTTGGGCCCTTATAGAAATTAGTTTGAGTGTTAAATGAAGACCTAGATCTAAGTTTTGATAAAGCACACACCAAGCAGGAAATGTTACTGTTGATTAAATAAGTGATACCTGCTTGTGTGACAATTATATAAATATATGTACACATAAGTTGTGATGAAACCTGATTATGGATAAAGTTAAAACCAAATTGAGATTAATAGGTGTGAATGCACGCATTAGTTAGCATAACGATAAGGATAAATTAATCATAATCACCCACTTAAGGCAAAAGGGTTATTGTTTTGGATTGTGTGGGTGGAAGGGTTTGTTTTGGTAAGTCTGTAGGTGAGTAGGCAGGGGCAGAACACAGAACCAGGGAGAAACAGAGACAGCCTGAAGAAAACAAAGCTGAAATTTGTAAACATACAGTGACCCTACGAGAAATTTAGGAATGGTCTGGGTCAGGCATGCTGGATTAAAAGATGCCTGGACCGGTAAGCTAAGAATCCACTCCTTATAGATTTATAGACTTTAAGGCTATAACGGACCATCATAACCATCTAGCACATTGCAGGCCACAGAACCTCACCCACCCACTCCTGTAATAGACCCCTAACCTCTGGCTGAGTTACTGAAGTCCTCAAATCATGTTTTTAAGACGTGATGTTATAGACAATCCACTATTTACACTAGTTTAAACCTGCGAGTGACCTATGCCCCATGCTGCAGAGGAAGGCATAAAGAAACCCCAGGGTCTCTGACAATCTGACCCAGGGGAAAATTCCTTCCCGACCCCCAATATGGCGATCAGTTAGACCCTGAGCACATGGTCCTATTGCTGTTGGTTCCTCCTTCATTCAGAGAAGCAGGATGATGTACACTCCTTGTAAATAAACAAGATTGCATCAAAGAATGTATTAGACTCCATCATCAATTTCTGCTCCCAACTGAAATATCCCCAGGGCCCTGAACTTTGGGTCAAAAAGGGGTAACTAATTTATATATACACATTACATTTATATACACCTCTACCCCGATATAACATGACCCGATATAACACGAATTCGGCTATAATGCGGTTAAGCAGCGCTCCGGGGGGGAGTCGGAGGGGCAGGTCTGC
Source organism: Emys orbicularis (assembly GCF_028017835.1). NCBI lineage: Eukaryota > Metazoa > Chordata > Testudines > Emydidae > Emys > Emys orbicularis. Next base: position 24,028,932 of record NC_088683.1, on the reverse strand, counting down.
GCACTCCAGTGGATCAAAGCAAGTTAGATATAACGCGGTTTCACCTGTAATGCGGTAAGATTTTTTGGCTCACGAGGACAGCGTTATATCGGGGTAGAGGTGTATAAATATACATTTACATTTAAATGTACAAATCACTTAGGGCTTGTCTACCCCTAAAAACATTATAGTGGCATAGCTGAGCTGCTGTACTGCTTCAGTGTAGACACTACCTATGCTGATAGGAGGGATTCTCCCATTGGCATAGGTAATCCACCTCCCCAAGATGCAGTAGCTAGGTTGATGGAAGAATTCTTCTATCAACGTAGCACTGTATACTCGGGGACTTGGGTCAGTTTAACAATTCCACTCACCCTGGAAAATCCACATCCCTGATCAATGTAGCTAAATTAACCTAATTTTCTAGTGTAGACCAAGCCTTAGAAAATGATAATTTAGGCAGTTAGAGAATGAATTCTTCAGTCAAATCATCAGCCAAGAAGCCCTTGATCTTGCATTCAGCTGCAGGTCTAATCCCAGCGGGAGCGCACTTTAGATTCAGGCTGTAAATTTTGGTTCTTGGTCCAACAGAGCCTGGATTTGTTAGCCTTCCTAGCATATTGCAAAGCTTACTCCAAATGCCAGCAGTAAAGAAGGGAATAGGCTGATTAGCAGGGTAGAAGGGCTTGGATTTGAGGTAAATAAGGCAGTCATATTAATATATTCCTGAACTGTAGAACTGCTGAGCCCAACACTTAGAATCTATATACTGAATATCATTGACCACATTTTGTGACATGCCGAAGGGAAGGCATGGGATTTAATGCTATAAAAATCAAAATAAATAAATCAATATAAGAGGAAAGGAACAGCTTCCATATGAGGAGAGATTAAAAAGATTGGGACTGTTCATCTTAGAAAATAGACGACTAATGGGGGATATGATAGAGGACTATAAAATCATGAATGGTGTGGGAATAGGGAAGCGTTATTTACCCTTTCACATAATACAAGAACTAGGAGTGACAGAATGAAGTTAATTGGCAGCAGGTTTACTGGAAGTATTTCTTCATACAACACACAGTCAACCTGTGGAACTTGTTCCAAGGGGATGCTGTGAAGGCCAAAAGTGTAACTGGGTTCATAAAAGAATTAGATAAGCTAATGGAGGATAGGTCTATCAATGGCTACTAGCCAAAATGGTCAGAAATGTAACACCACACTCAGGGTGTCCCTTCACCTCCAACTGACGGAAGCTGGGACGGACAACTGGATCACTTGAAATTTCCTTGTTCTGTTCATTCAGTGGCACAGGCCACTGTCAGAAGACAGGATAAATAATTAGTCTTACCTAGCATAGCTATTCTTATGTTCTTATTTATAAATATCAGTTGATGGAACGCACCCAATCAGAATGCTCTACAGCAATTACATTGACCAATGTTCCTTACAGATTGTCACATGAGCCTCATTTGAAAGGTGAAACAATAATTAATTTTCAGAATTCATCCGCAAATCCATTATCTAGCAAAACTCAACTCAACATTAACTACGGACCTGCAACAGGTGCTTTCATAATGTACTGAACACAACAGAAATTGTTAGCTGATCTGTAGTGGACTAGAGAGCTGTTCAAATGATCTCATTTGTGTGATAAGCACATCATTACTCAAACACCTCTTGCTAAATCAGTCATTCTTACTAAGAATTGAGCCATTCTTTGTTCAAAGCCCAAATAGAAATACTCTCTAATAACTAATAACAGTTACATACTTGCTTCCAGGGCAGAAGAGACATTTCTATGGTATCAACTGTGTCATGTTACCTTCTGAACAGAGAGGAATGTCACAGACTTCATGGCGTATCTCTGGATTGCTTGTAAAACACCAAGGCCCTCCTTCTTCCCCTCGGGGATTCCGACAGTAGTTTTCCTGTAGGTCTTTACCCCGATAGCTCGAAGGCAAAAAGCTAGTTTTAAAATGACAATCATTACAGTATAAGAGCATGCAAACTTTGTTGTAAATCTTACTGTATTCATGAATACTTACAGCTTATGAAACTCTTGCTTTCTTTTCCGCACACGCTATATGTGCCTGCGCACACATCCATATATCTCTACCTTAAATTTCATACTGTTTCTCATTTTAACATACAACAAGACCAAAGCTAGATTCAGCCATCTTTATTCCTGTTGTGTAACACCTTACTCAGCAACTAAGTCCACTGATTTCACCCCAGGGTCTCCTATATTTAAATGTGCTTGTCAAATAGATGCAGAGTTGAAGTAATGTACAGTAATTAAGTTTATCACATAAATGAGGTAATTTAACGGTAATCTAATCCACTAAATTTCTATTGTGTTCAGTAATATAGCCATAGATAGATCTAGTCTAATGGTGCTACACAACCTGAGTAGAGGTAGCAGAAACTGTCCCTTAGATTGTGTGTTCTCAGTCCAGGTGGATCACCTTTCTTTATGGATAGATGGGAGAGCTGTACTGAAACTTTTTTTCTGTTGTAATATGGGTTTAAGATATGAAAACCACTGTATGACAACTACAGACCCAGACTCTTTACATATTATAAAAACAACTCCATTATACTTTACACTTGGAGTAACCATACCCAAGCATTGCATTCTGGAATGTGTTTCCATCCTGTTCCAATATAAACTTTGACATTCCGATGCTGCGTAAGGAGACCAAGTAGGAAATTAGCATCATGTTCCTGCAGAGAGTTTTGGAGCAACATTTCCAACCACCAAACTAAGTGAAGTATTTAAGATATTACTTCACCCACTTTGTCCCTCTCATATACTGTAACCAAAACAACAACACTGCAAAAAACAATTTTGCCATCTGATATGGAAACTCCACAACACAAAGAAGATGGAAGACAAACTTAACAGCAACATCTACTTCCTGAGCAAATGCAAGAAACAAAACAACATCCCTAGAGAACTCACCATCTATAACCCTCTGACAACCACATACAACTCTGAACAACTCTGCAAAAGGATTTCAGAAAAACTGAGGTGCAATCTCCTGCACCTCACATATTCTGGAAGGGACCACCTCAAACGAGAAATCATCACATGCTCCCACACAATGGAAGGGAAAAGTGAGGAAACCTACCTGGAGATCATACAAGAAACCCAAAACAACTATCAAAATACCTGCTGACAGCCATGCAACACAAAAACAAAAGTGGAACCATCTATAACAACAACAACTCCAAAACCCTCAGAACTTCACCTCCAAGATAAACCAGGGCACAAGGACCTACCACATGGACACTACACAACACCCCAAAAATCAACAGCCTATCACAATTACCCTAACTGGAACTGAATTACCAGTATTCTCCAAGGGACTGAACTCCTATCCCACCATTGAAACTGATACCACACTGACATGTGGAGAACTGGAAGAATTCTTTCGCTGACTCTCTCTCAAAGAATTACTTCACAACAAAGTTGACATCAACCAGAACTACCATGTCCCCACCGACAGTCATAAATAAAAAAGAATTATCTGACTGGACACCCATCAGTGGAGGAAATGACACACTTGATCATTACATCACAAAAGACTGTGGAATCCTGAAACATCATATCCACCACAATCTCTCCACTGCCAAGAGGTCAGCTATACAGTCCCTGAAATCCAGCCACCATACAGTGATCAAAGCAGCAGCCAAAGTGAACACCCTCATAGTCCTCAGCTGTGATCATCAACAAGGCCAACTGACAAGTCTCCAACACCACCCTCCTATAAGGAATTCAAAGAAGACCCCCACACCACAAAGGAATTTAAGGATATCATCACATCCTTCCCCAGACAACTCCAAGAGAAACTCTACAACCTCCTCCCTCATGAACCTACCCCAGGGAACTTCTACATGTTTCCCCAAGATACACAAATTAGCGAAACTAGGCAGACCCACCATATCTGGCCACAGCATGCTTATGAATATGAGAACTCACAGAAATCATCCTCAAAACACTCACCACAAAAAGGGCAAGTTTTCTCCAGGACACAAGCGACTTCATCCAGAAACTTCACAACATTAACAAGCTCCCTCAGCACAACGTACTTGCCACCATGGAAGTCACCTCCCTATCTACCAATATCCCTCACCATGACAGCCTCTCTGCCTGCCTCAGATATCTTCACAACAATGAACGACACTCATATATCCACCCAAAACACATCAAACTCATCCATTCCATCTCACCCTTAAGAACTTTACATTCAACAATCACTTTTTTCCAAACCACGGAAATAGCCATGAATACTAGGATGGCTCCCCAACATGCCAACTTCTTCATAGGTCACCTCAAGGAAAAATTTCTGGAAATATGCACCATAAACCAATGAAATACCTGATATACATCAATGATATTTTTATCGTCTGGACAGATGACCTAAACTCCCTCAGAGATTTTCACCACAAGTTCACCAACCACCACCTATCCTTCACTCTCTCTAGAACACTCCCATACCAGCATCAACTTCCAGGACACTATGATCAGCTTCTGTAATGGAAAGCTACCGAAAACTATACACAAGAAGCCCATAGATCACCAGACTTACCTTCAAAGATCCAGTAACCACCCCAGACACACCAAGAAATCTGTTATCTACAGCCAGGCAATCAGATACCACAGAATATGCTCCAAGAAGAAAGCCTGAGATACACACCTTAACACACTTAAAACCACCTTCACCAAACAAGGACACGCCACCAGAGAAGTAGATCACCTCATGGAATAGCTTACACAAACACCTCAAGAGAACCTGCTTCAATACAGAAAAAAAAACCCAAACCCTGACTGTATACCCCTAGTTGTCACTTATCACCCCACACTGAAACTCTCATGAGGTATCATCAAATAATTACAACTCATACCTGATGGGGACCACATCCTGAAAGAAATCTTTCCCAAACCCTCTCTTCTGGCCTTCAAACAACCACCAAAGCTCACCAAGCTCATAATCAGAAGCATGCTCCCTATAGACCAGGACTTACGAACTCAAAGCAGCACCAGACCCTGTCAAAACAACAGATACAAAACGTGCAGCCATGCTACAATGATCAACACCACCCACAACACACCTTTCAAGATCCAAACGTATATCACCACATGTGGTGTACCTCATCCAGTCCATCAAATATCCCATCCTTTAACTTGTCCCTGCTCAGATTTAAATCAAAACCTGTTCCAGTACAAGGATTTAAGGTAAAATGAAGCACCAGAACCAATCTGTGAGCTTTGGGGCACTGGACAAATCCAACTAAGTTTGTAACATTGGGCCTGACGTAGCAGACAGAGTCATGTCCGGAGATAGATATCGGCAAAAACAGAGGGTTGGTCAGAAATTAGGAAGATGTGCTACTCGCCTGCAATGATCAAACTTAAGAAAAGGTTGGAGTTTGGGTTCTGGTTCTTTTTATGAACTGGAGTGATATGTGAACCAATTCTTAAGTTTCCAGAATCTGTTTGCCCATGTCTAATTCATGTTTTAGTCCCATTCTTGTTTTAGTTCCATTTGCAGTGAGAAAAGATGACGCTTTGTGAAAAGTGAAAGAATAACTTTTGGAATCAAATCACTGGAAAGTTTCTATCAATGTACCCTTACCCTGGGATTATCTGAATATAGTGAGGATATTTTGTAATATTACATATTTATAAATTTTAAAGGAAGGCTATATGGCTCATAATACTAGCAATGAGAATCAGAGCCTTTCACGTCTTGGTCATTCATTTATAGCCATCTCAGCCAAGCTGGTAATGAGCAATGCCAGGATATGTCTTTGGTAGTATATGAAATAGTTGGTGTTCTTAGTACAGTAGTTAATGGATGTGTCTCTATACTGCAAAAACAAAAACACGCTTTGATTAGTACTAATTGTCACCCTTGTTGGCAGTCTTATTAGAGAAGCCAGACTGAGCGGGCATGGAGTCTACATGTTAGTCTACCCTCCAGGTGAGAACAGAATTGAGGCACAATGAGTCGGCAGCATGAAGAAGCTTGAAGTGTTCCTGCCAGGTATCTGCTCTGTGAATAACCAAAAGACCATATCCATGGTTCTCAGTCTTGCATTTTTCACAGCATTATATTCACTCATTTCTTTAAAAAGCTAATACAACTGCTTTTCTACACACTCTCAGAGTAAAAAGGGTTATACAGAGAGAGAAACAAAGGCATTAGATGTGATGCCACAGGTCACTGCAGTCAGTAGAAAGATTCCCATTGATTTCAGTGGATTTTGGATCATTCCCTTAGGGAGGTAGGACTGCAGTAAAGTAAAAAAATATATTTCCTGTGTTTAGTGATGAGCCCTTTGGAGCGAGTACTTCAGTCTGTATCTTAGGACTTGGGATTTGCTCTAATTACAGCCATTGGTGTAGCGGGACTGGTGAAACTCCCACTGTAGACAGGAAAAGACACTATTTGCACTAGTAGAGCTTACCCCTGCTTGAAACTGGGGTAAATTCTCCAGAGCTAATAGCTAATCTGCTTGTCTATGCTGGGGGGTACAGTAGTGCTACGGCTGTCATCAGTGCAAATCCCAATTTAGAAGAGACTACACTTGCATTTTACTCTTTAAACTGAATTAACCAGTTGTTGTACTCATACAGCAGAACTGATCCAACTCATACAAGAAATACAAGAACAGCTTACAGTTGCTGCCTCACTTGGCTAACTTCATGGTATGAAAGAATAACAAAAGGGGAAAAAAAGGAAAATCCCTACCCACTCCCACTCACCCCACCAAAAATGTATTTTTGTCTTTTTTTAACCTTTGGTTAATTAAATCTTGGAACAGACTGAGTTGGAAAATATCCCGGTTACTCACATCCTGGTTGCAATCAGCACGATGTGGTAGCATAATTGAATGGGAGTTTTTCCTATTCTTGGTCCTTGGAGAGAATAATTTTCCTCATTTTACCATTGCCCACTGCATATTTGTTCCTTTTTTATTCTTCTGCATTTTCATCACATAACTCTCTCAAAACATCTTAGACCTTGTCTACACGTGTGGTGGTAAGTATGGTATGTGCAGCTACAAGCTCAGTGAAAAGCAAGATAAAGACAGCTCTAGGCAAACTTTTCTGATGGAGAATACATCTCGTGTATGTGTTAAGGGGTGTGCCACTGAACGTTAGAGTATTTCATTTTATTATTTTACCATCACAGAGTCTCTCAGCTCAGAAATAACCATTACAAAAGCCTGACAACAGTGAATCCAATTTACCCCAGGATCAGGATCAAAACCATTTCTGAAATCATTCACACCTTCCCATGTCTGCCTTGTCTATTTAATTTGTAATCTCTTCAGAGCAAGAAATGTGTCTCACTCTATATTTGTACAGTGCCAAGAACAATGGAGCCTAGGCTTGTCAACCCTCCAGGTTTCGCCAGGAGTCTCCTGGAATCAGGCCCTATCTCCCAGAGGCTACTGAAGCCAAACTGGGAGATTTTAGGGCGCTAAAAGTCCAGCTGCACAATTGGATTAAGGCAGGCTCCCTGCCTGCCCTGGCCCCACACTGCTCCCAGAAGCAGCTGGCACATTCCTGCAGCCCCTGGGGGTGGGAGTGGGGAGGCGGTCTCCACACGCTGCCCAAAGCGCCGACTCCGCAGCTCCCACTGGCCGGAAACTGTGGCCAATGGGAGCTTCAGAGGCGGCACCTGCAAGCAGGGGCAGCGCACGGAGCCCCCTGCCCCCCCCTCCAGGGGCCGCAGGAGCATGCCAGCCACTTCCAGGAATGATACGGGGCCAGGGCAGGCAGGGAGCCTGCCTTAGCCCCACTGTGCTGCCGACCGGGAGCCACCTGAGGTAAGTGCCGCCCAGCCAGAGCCTGCCCCTCCTGCACCCCAATCCCCTGACCCAGCTCTGAGTCCCCTCCTGCACCCAAACTCCCTCCCAGAGCTTGCACCCTACTCCTGTACCCCAACCCCAGTCTCAGCCCGGAGCCCCCTCCCACACTCCAAACTCCTTGGCCACAGCCCAGAGCCCACACCCCCTCCCGCTACCCAACTCCCTGCCCCAGCTCGGTGACAGTGAGTGAGGGTGGGGGAGAGTGAGTGACGGAGGGAGGGGGGATGGAGTGAGCGGGGTGGGGCAGGGGCGTTTGGGTTTGTATGATTAGACAGTTGGCAACCCTAATGGGGCCTCAGGTTTGGTTGGGGCCTCTAGGCACAACTGTAATATAGAGTAATAACAATAACAATAGCATAATCATTTTAACATCAAAGCACAACCTTCCAGAGTATGGAGTAAGTACAAGTTTTGAGGAAAAGCTTATACAAAATGACTAAACTTAATTTCTTTCCATGAGTATGAAAAAACGATTTGTTTCCACAATTGCTACCTTGTGATAACCAGATGTTGTGACAAAACTGACCTAATAACTCCCACCCTACATGTTAGTCAATTCCAAACACTCCACTGTTTGCTTCCATTCCATCTCACTCAAGCCTCCAATGATGAAATCAAATTTTCTGATGTTGAGAAACAAAATTAGCATGTGACCACCTTGTTTATCATGACCTTTTCAAACAAAATCTATTGCGCAAGGCGGGAGGAAATCAGCTTCACAGCATGCTTCTCAGATGAGTAGCCATCCAAATTCATTACTACAATGCAAAAGTAAAACTGCTAAAGATATTAACCAAATACATTTACAGTAAACCAACTTCTGTATGCTGCTACCACTGAAGTTAATGGGAGTTTTGCCACTGACACTGAAGAAAGTAGTATCTGAGAATGACTCTGAAAGGTAATGAGTGCTGAGGTCTCAAGTGCTGTGTGAGCTAAGGACTCTGAGTTCCTTTCAGGATCAGGCCCTAAGCTCAAGAATTAAGTCCTATAGCTATTGTACCATTCTCCAATTATTGCTGTGTTATTATTTAATCGTATATATTATATATAAAATCCTAAATCTGAAAGGAAATATAAACCAAAACAATTCTCCATGCATTTATTATGACTAGTTCTAAAAATGATAGCCAGTACTCTCAAATCCTCTACAGACTGCATGCAACTCCACTTTAAGGCCAACTTCCTCTGAGAAACTCTTTCATGAGTGAGGTTAGTTTCTAAACCGTACTTAAAAGGACAGAGTGGTAATGCTCCTCCGGAAATGAACGGGAAGTCATTCATTGATTTGTTTATTGATTTCAAATACCTATCCCAAGCTCAAGGTGCCTTAACAAAGCTTATAATCCACAAGATTTGCAACATGAACCAAACTATAGAGACAATTGTAAGCACCCAAAACAGATAAACTAACACCCCCAAACCCGCCACTCTATATTCGTAATACTATCCCTTTCCCAAAGGCCTGGGAGGGAAGTCAAAAGGTGGGCGTTGCAGAATTTTACAGTGCACTGCAAATTTAAGGGACAAATTCTGCTCTCAATTACTGTTCACTAATGTAAATCTGGAGTTACTTCACTTCTCAGTGTAAATGAGGGCAGAACTTGGCTCTTGCATCTTTAACGTCAAATTATAGATCTCTAATGTCTAGAAGGGATCATCTCATCCATAATATGTATAGATAGCTGTAAATATATGACAGGTTTCAGAGTAGCAGCCGTGTTAGTCTGTATCCGCAAAAAGAACAGGAGTACTTGTGGCACCTTAGAGACTAACAAATTTATTAGAGCATAAGCTTTCGTGGGCTACAACCCACTTCTTCGGATGCATATAGACTCTATATGCATCCGAAGAAGTGGGTTGTAGCCCACGAAAGCTTATGCTCTAATAAATTTGTTAGTCTCTAAGGTGCCACAAGTACTCCTGTTCTTTTTGTAAATATATGATACACTGACTTTAAAAATATATAGACTTTGATGGTTCCCAGGGTTGGTATTAAGACTCCAGTGTGGTTAACTCCCATTTAAAAAAGAAATAGCCTAATTGGTTAGACGGATTGGCTGGATTTGGATGCTAGGGCCATCAGCAGAAAGGAAGAAGAAGACTGCTCTTTAATCCTCCTGATCAGCCCTAATGCAGCTCCTTGCTCCTACCCTCTGTTCACCTCTCATCATTTGTCCTCTCTTCACTGTCCTCAGCTACAAGACAAGACACTGCTTAAAACTGCTGTGGAGCCAACTGCTTGGCCCATAGCACTCGGCTGGCTGGACACACCTTTAATCAGCACCTTCCTTCAGAGCTAAGTGTGGTACAGGTTAGAAATCCTACACCCATCACCCACCATGCTTCCACTAAGTGCATTCCAGAAGCAGCATCCTCCACTGAGTAATCGTCATGCAGCAGCACTTGCCTCCGCCCAACCCCCAGTAGCAATTTCCTTCCAGAAATACATCCCAACTCCTTCCACCCAGCACAACCATCCACTCTGCAGCAGCCAGAAGCACAAAGAAGCACTCTGTGCCCCCCCTGCCCCCTGCCCCATCCACCCCTGTTTCTGAAATATACACCATCATGCTATCTTGGGGGCATTTGTGGTTATTAAAAGTAATCTCAATATTAAAAATGTGCATCTATAAAAGATAATGATCTTGGAAGCCCTGGCAAAAGTAAATATGACTGTTTTGGATCACAGGCAGAGAAAGTTTGTGGCTCCTAAGACTTCCTTAATTGTTTGATCTGGGATATGAATTAGGCCATAACTAGGTTACAGAATTCAATGGAGCAACTCAGTTACTCAGTGGTATAACTGAATTCAGAATCTAGTCTACCATCTATCCCAAAAATCCTTCATTTTAAATATAGGTGGGTAACTGGAAAGGTCCCAGTTAGAAAATGCCTAATATTTCTGGGTCCAGTCATTTCAGAGACTGAGAGGTGAAATGCCTGAAGTTTTGGAACAAGAGTAGGGTCAAAGACCCATTACTCATTTGTAAAATTAAAAATGAATCAGGAGCTACACCCCACCATACATGTTTGTACTCCATGTTCTTTAACTTCAATGTACAGAATACCAGCAGAGTTCCAAAAGAGTCTGCCCTTCTTATGTTCAGACTATGCTTACCTGTGCTCGTGGGGTATCATAGAATTCCATGCCTGACACTGGATGCCACTTTTGGTAACTGATATTGTTCCCTTGTAGTTTGCGCCTTTACCGATGATACAGTTTCTAATGTAGTCTGTTGGAAGAAAATAGGGGGGGGGGGAATAAGAACCTAGTGGAAAGTCTTGTTTACTTGTTGAAAATGAGCGCTGGTAAACATTTTTTGAACGAAAAGGATTTTTGTTGAAAAAGTAGCCTTTTTTTTCCAGAAAAGTTTTATGGGTTTTTTTTTCTAGAAAGGCATACCGCTTTTTGTGCAAAAGCTAAAAAACAATGATAATGTCATGTCATAATTTTTAGCGTTTCCACAAAGTGCCTTTTTTTTCAAAATACTTAATCCTAAACATTATCAAAAATGCTACTGAAAAGGTAATTTAAATGTTTCATTTACCAAAAGCACGTGCTGAGCACTTTCAACTCACACTGACATCAGTGACCCAAACAGGAGCAACACTAAATCCTATGGCAATAACCCACTGGATTAGGCCCTTAAATAGTAAAGTAAGCAGCAGTGCAATCCAGCACATAATATGGTACATAAATACCAAAGGTCACAAAACTGAGGCTCTTAAATATACAGTTCATCACTGAGCTGTGTATCTCAGCAAAGATAAAGGGCATCTTTTAAACAGAGAGTTTTAAGGCACAACACATCAGCTCCTCGAATGCACAAACCATCCTTTCCTCAGGCAAGACACACAGTCATAAAGGTCACTTGCTGACTCCCTTCTCCGTAGCACTGTGCTTGGGGAATAAATCTGTTACCTTTCTTTTCATATAGATCAAACGCATGGTCTTGCTTCTTCCTCACTCCATTCGTCATGCTATTGAAAGAGAACCAATGGCATCGTTTTGTAGCTTTGTCAAAAGCAAAGGCCCTGAAACGAAAATCTCAATGAGGAAAGGAATCCTACATGGTTTACAGCAATGATAGATGACATACCAATGAATATACTATGACAATAGATCTATTTTTACTGGGAAACGCACAGAAGCAGCCCAAATTGGTATTTAAACCCACGACTGTGCTGACAAGCATACAGAAACAAATAAATTAAGTGGTTGTGGTTGTAGCACTAAATACCAGTTTTGCTGCTTGCACTAATTTCAGATTTCACTTGTCATTAAAAATCTCTATTTTAAAAGTAAGACTAATGTGGCTGAGGCAGTACATGAAGCCCCAGTTGTGCTCTTTTCTAAAAAAGACATTCCCTTCTGCTATAAGAGGTGTGGAAAGAAAGGGATATATACTGCATTGAACCGCATAGGCCAAATTCATTACTCATATAATTAGATGCAACTCAGTTGACTTCAATTCAGTGGACTTACACTAGATATGAATGTGGCTGATTAAGTTGAAAATAATGACAATACCCTGTACCTATACGAAATCTTCCACCCCAGGATCTCAAACATTAATTGAAAATTGCATGCCTCACAGGGGTGTAGAAAGTATTTCACTCATGTTTCTTAAAGATAAATGGAAGCTCAAAGCGGAGTCAGGAATATTATTGTTAATTATTACAATTATGATAATCCCTTTTCCTCCCATCCCTGTCCTTTGCTGTTGTTTCGTTCCACTCCACTCCTGACTTCTTTGCCTCTTCTCTCCCACTGCAAAGTATGTCCCTCTAAACTCAGCCTCTTTCTTCTCCAACCTTTGCTTTCTCCACTCTGCTTTGGTGCTACTCAGCCCTCGGCTCTCTGTGAGCTGAGGGGTGAAAACATTATCTACTATCTCATGACCAACCAGACTTCCTCTGCTACAGGTGTGTCCACTCCTCCTTCAGTTCCACTTTATTCTTTCCCAAAATAGCACCATTTCTCCAGCTTTACTGACTCCCACTATTTCTGCAGCCTTATTAATAGACTTTAAAAATCTTGACTCCTTCCTAAAATCCCGCATATCCTAATGCCACAAACCACTGTCTCTTTGCAAGATGTCATTGCCTTTTTCGAAGAAAAAATGTTATAAGATAAGATGCGACTTCCCTCCCCTTCATCTTCTCCCCCATCACCACCAACAACGTTTCTCATCCCTTCTCTAACCACTCTACCTGTTCTTTGGACTCCAACCCCTCCAAACTACTAACCTTAATCCCTCTGCCACTTCTTCAGCCTCTCTTCTGCCCAGTTCTCCTAAAGATGCCATATCTGATCTCCTCTTTTCTGACAAAAATCAACCATTGACCCCCATCTGCCTCTCCAAATAGATTCTCATTTCCCTTCTTCTCTTCACTTCTAAACTCACTGAATGCATCATTTACAACCATTTCCTTGAGTACCTCCTCCAGCTTCATCTTGGATATTTTCTAGTCTAGCTTTTGCCCTCGCCACACAAAGATTTCTAACAATCTTTTCCTAACCACATTTTCAGGGCTGTTACACTCCCCAAAATTATTTTTTATTATGATGATGATGATTGGAACTGACAGTGAACCAAAAAGTAAATTGTTCTCACAGCTTGACTGGTCAATTTTATCTTATGTATATAGTCATTTTCATTTTTGATTGTCACACACTAGCACAATGCTGAGGATTGGGCTCCCAACTCTAAGGGGAAAGTTAAACATTGATTCTTTTAAATATTTATATTCATTTCTAAACATTTATTTTTCACTGGCATTAAAGAAATCCTGTTGCCCTCTGTGCACTTTATATCAATACTTAGGGCCAAATACTGTATCAATTGCCTTAGGGCCAAAACCCAGATATACCAATTGAGGGCCCTGGATACATAAAATCAGTCCAGTTAATGCTGCCTGAGAGGGCTGGTTTCTGGGAGCCTAGGCAAGGCTTTTTCCTACAGTGCATGGAGCTGTGCATCATGGAAATCTCTGTCTGACACTGTGGAGGGGGGGTTGGTGGTAGCCTAGGGAAGCAGTAGATGCTGGGCCAGTGGATCCATGATTAGGCAGATCTGACATTCATTCTAACTCATGAAGCAAGTGAACGTCAGAAGCAGGACAGTGCTGCCACTCTGCCAGCTGGATGCAGGATTCCTCCCATCCCACACTCCTCCCAAGCCCTTGTATATCGCCCTTGTATATCTCCCCAGTACACAGCCTTTTTATTCAGCCTGTGCACAAAGGAAAGGATTTGCCCCTGAATGAATGCAACAGCCACAGTCGTGATGGAAAATCCTTCACAAATGAGAAAGTAATGAAAAAATATGAGCAGTTCTAGATTATTTTTCATAATGGATTAAAATAACACACATGTATTAACCTACTTTTCAGGATACAGCAGCCAGAGCAGCCACAACTCGTGAAAGCTTGAAGCAATTTTCCTGAGCAGATGTAGGAATTTAGCATTGTTCAAAGTCTGGCAGAGTTCAGAAATAATTTTTATATTATGCAACCTAAGTAATTTTATTGTGGGCCCCATTTCTGCACTCCTCCAGCTCAGCTCAATGGGCAGGATCCCATGCTGTCTTGAATCTTATGTATGACCTGATCAAGTTCCCACTGAAGACAATGGGAGTTATGACTCTTACTTCAGTGGGGACAGGATTAAGTCCATAGCCATGTGAAAAGTGAGTGTCAGTTGGGTGCAAAATATTACCTACCATTCTCATCAGGTAGCATTTTACACCCACCTGGCACTCATTTTTCACAGATGTACATGAGTACACAAGGAGCAAGGCAGTGGGGGGTGGGGGGGGAGAGGAAATCAGACCTAAGGACCTTAGGGGCCAGAACTTGCACCATTGTTGGTGACTTTCGTGGGAGAAGGACCAGGCTCTATATGAGTATCTCTGCAAGGGAGGTTCTCTAAATAAAGCATCTGATCCTGGTCCCATTTGTAGTCAATAGTAAAACTTCCACTGCCGTCAGTGTTGGTGGATCCTATTTTCCAGCACAGGAGTTATCTGCATCTCTCCTCTGCAATCATTTTCTTTCATTTGTAGTCACACCCATAGATTAATACAGGCCAGAGGGAAAATTCAGGTCCATTGCATAGTGGACAAAATACTGTGTTTTATTCCAAAAGAGAGTATAGATCAAGCTTACTGTAGGCAGGGAAGAAATCAGCAGCAAGGTGTGTTGAAAAAGACAGCAGGCACCTCAAGATATTTATCGCTCAGAGTTTCAATTTGTAATTATTATGCAGCCCAAAATGTTTGATCACATTGTACCAGAGATTCTACGTACATGCCAATGAACTTCAGCCATGCACTTAACTGTGTTCCATGTGTGGAATTCCCATTGAAGTCAACATGAGTAACATGTAAAGGATGAAGGCAGAATATGGCTTAAAGTGGTACTGCAGCAATGCAGCTGTAATGTACAACAATAATCATTTTATAAGTAATGGGGAAATGGAGAAAACTCAGACACTCTTCTGTAACAACAACAAACCTAAAACAAGCCATCCACATCTTAATTCGAGCACATTTCTTTAGATCTAGTATGCAAAAAAAATTACAGATTGCACTGGTAAAGAAATCCGAGCTCCTCCAATTTCACGTTAAGGGTTTGAGAAGACCAGAGAATCTCTGATCACGAAGAACAAGATCACAGCTGTCAAAACACAAACTTCAGGCTATACACTCTATCCAAGGTGGCAGTCCCACTGATGTGAAGGTAAGTGGTGTGCTTGGCTAGACGTCACTTTAATAATGAAACAAAAATATTAGAGATGTAATAACTTACTTGCAAGGGAACGAAAAGCCTTTATTCCTGCTGCATCTCTTGGCACATTGCTCTGTGGTGTTTAACAACTTGGTTTTTCCCACTAGCGATAGGTCTGATCTAATTAGCATAGTCTCGCCTGTCTTTTTGAAGTCATGAAGAGCATTTCTCCTTTTCCCTTTGCCCTCTGTGGAAGAACCCAATAAGATAAAAGAAAAGACACACCTTTAAGGAGAGCAATCAAGATAATGATTTCACTCAACAATATATGAAGTTTATTAAGAAACCAAACCCACATCAGCTCCCACAGCATGGAGGGGAAAATGTCACTTGCAGTCATTGATCTGCATTCATTCAAACACAGAGATCTTTTAAAAATACAGCAGATAATTTCAGTTAAACAATTGTATAAGGCACTAGTCTAAAAAAGTAGGCAAGAGTCGGTGCCAGGAGCACATCACTTATATTTCAAGCTTTACTTTTTTCTCTCCTCTGTACAAGTTGCAGCAATGCAGGTTACAAAAGATGCTCAGCAGCCAGGGCCGGCTCTGGCTTTTTGGCCGCTCCAAGCAAAAAAAAAAACGGGGCAGCCAGAACGGCAAAGCAAAAAAAAACAAACAAAAAAACCTGCGGCGCAGCCGGAGCGCGGGTGCAGGGGGACCGGCTGGGGGGGGGCGGGAGGGAGAGAAAAGGGGGCGGGCAGGGGTACAGCAGGGGCGCTGCCACGCGGCCCCTCCCGCTGCGCCACTTCCTACCGCCTACCGCGAGGGTTCCGCTCCGGTCGGCGGGGAGGGAAGGAAGAGGAGTGCCCTGCAGGGTGCTCTGGTTCTCCGCGCCGCCGCCCCCTACAGGGCGGCTGGAGCGGAACAAGAACAAACAAACAAACAAACAAAAAGCGGCCGTGCCGCCCTAGGATTGGGCAGAATGCCGCCTCCAACAATCTGCCGCCCCAAGCACCAGCTTGCTCAGCTGGTGCCTGGAGCCAGCCCTGTCAGCAGCAATTAGATTATAAAAGAGGTTCACTAGAGCCTGTTACTTTTTGCAAATATAGACCACAGGCCTGATTCTTCATTACCTTGGACCATGTGTAGGTTATTTGTGCCAGTGCAAGGTGAGTTTAAAATGCTACCAGGTCAGAATGGTAGCATTTTACATTCATTGTGCAATGGTGTAAATGACTACACAAGAGGCAGGGCAGAAGAGAATCAGGCCCCATGTCTCAGAACAGACTTCTACCAACTACAGGAGGGTTCCCAGGAGCTCCTGATTAAAAGTCCACCATCCCGTTATATGGAAGGCTATGATGAGCTCATTCCTTCACTGGATGCTGCTCAACCAACCATCCAAGAGACAGGGCTGGCTCTACGTTTTTTGCTGCCCCAAGCAAAAACATTTTTGGCTGCCCCCCACCCCAGACCTGGGCTCTCCCTCTCCCCCCCCCCCCAACTGCACCCTCCTGCCACCCCAGCCCTGGGTCACTGGTAACTCGCTCCCAGGGCAGGTCATTCAGCAGGAATTTTGGATGTGCACAGAACACAGACAGGACTGGTTACAGAACTGCAGTAAAGTGGAACAATTTTCAGCTTGTGTGACTGGAGGATACCTGGATGCATATTGTAAGACTGTCCTACATAAATGAGAAAAAGTTGAGGTGCCTTTATTATTCTTTTGTTCCTTTCTTTGTTTCTATGGGGAACGCACTATCGCGGTCTTCCTTTTAAACAAATAAAACTAAAACTTAAAAAAAAAAAAAAAAAAAGCAATGGCTGTTGAAAATAGCAATTCCAGTCCTAATAACCACTGGGAAGAATTTCTTGCTCAATTTATTCTACTTTTTCTACAGCAAGTTACAGTGGATCAGGATATTTGATTTGGGGGAAATGAAGTAACAGCTGCCCAAATTGAGCTTGAGCACTCCTGGATTTTGAGGGTGTTCAAATCTGGAAGGCAGGTGCTAGATTCCCTTTCTGAATATTAGCTATATCTGGAAAGGAAAAGTCAATTTCTGCTTCCATGGCTCAGAAGTGGAAATCCTCCTAAGTGCCTGGTACTGTATCTAAAGCTGTCCAGGTCCAGAGCCTCCCTTCCCTTACTTTCCATTTTAAATTCTAGTGGGATCCACATACCACCCTTGCTAGGCTTCAGATAGAGAGGTGCACCATCCATTTAGTCCCCCCAATTCCTTCTTTGGGGGAGAGCCCAGGGCTGGGGTGGCAGGAGGTGCGGATGTGGGCCAGAGCTGGGGCGGCTGGGAATGCGGGGAGGGGGAGAGCCCAGGGCTGGGGCGGCAGGAGAGTGCAGGTGGGGACCAGAGCTGGGGCGGCAGGGGGTGTGGGAGGGGATGCCCAGGGCTGGGGCAGCAGGAGGGTGGGGGCCAGAGCTGGGGTGGCAGGGGGTGTGTGTGTGGGGGGGAGAGCCCAGGGCTGGGGCAGCAGGGAAGTGCAGGTGGGGGGCAGAGCTGGGGCAGCAGGGGGTGTGGGCGGGGGAGAGTCCAGGGCTGGGGGGAGCCCAGGGCAGGGGGGGGGGGGCGGCAAAAAACCTATAGCTGGCTCTGTTCCTACCATTCACAGCAAGCTGCAGATTTCAGTTCCATACTCCTTCCCTCACCCTTTCCTGTTGCTAGTGGCCAAGGGAATGCTGGGAAATGTAGTTCTTTCCCTGCTCCAGGGCTGGCTCTATAGGCAGGGAGCTAACCAAGGAACTACAGCTCCCAGGGCCCCCTGTTGGTTCTCAGCTCCCATGCTGGATTCTTGCGCCCCTTGCAAATCTGCAGCCCCAAGCAACTGTTTGCTTTGCTGGTGCCTAGAGCCGGCCCTGCCAAGAGATGAATTACCCCTTGGGCTCCTCGAAATAGTTTGAAGAGGGTTGGGTTGGTTTGCTTTTGCCTTTAGATCAGATTGCACCAAGCTTCAGGTATTAAAAACAGAATTCTCAGAGAGAGGCCATCCCTCCTGCAACAAATCCATACAGAATCTTCACTCTGCCACTTCTCATTTCAAACTGCACAAGTTGAACAATGGAATATAACTACATATATAATATATTCATTTATTTTTCAGAGACAAAATTACAATCATTGCCAGTAATGGGCAGGTTAATATAGATTTCTTTTACCAGTGGTACTGATTACACTCCTGGGTTGTTGTTATATGAAAAAGCTTTTGTTTAAAATGAAAATATTAATAGATTCCCTAGTTCCACACTTCTTTTTCTGCAGCTCCTGCATTCAGTGGACACAGAATTAATCACATGCTAAGGGGGGAAATTTATGGAGAGCCCCCTGTGTAAAAGCAGGCAGCTTAAATGAAGTTGCCTTTTCCACAATACGGATTCTAAAGTCAATGCACTGCAACACACATTTCATTCTCATGTGCCAGAACTAACACAGTAAAGTGATCCCTTTAAGCAAAAGGTGGTAAAATGTTGAAAATGCATATCTTATGAGATTTCTTTATTATTGCTGAATTAGTTATATAGCGCCTGAGCCAAGATCTCTATGACAAATGAAGGTGAGAATCCATTCAGTAATATCAAAGTATTTCTTTCCGGTTTCTGCTGATAACATTTCCCATCCATTGATAAGTGTCATTATCATAAATCCATATGATAATGGGTTCTTAAACTGTCACTAGCTAGCATGAGAGAGCTAGAAAAAAAAGTGAAGTAGCTTAGCTAAGCCTAAAAGTACTGTAACATTGTTTTATTTTTTTTAAATGAACAGTTGTCCAAAGAGGATTAAGAGTTTGATCCAGCAATTTCTAACAACCCGATTTACTTTAGATCTTAAACAACTACATTCTGTGGCCCTGATTGCAATGCAAGAGGAAAGGATCAAATTAATCCTTTGTGTAACTCCATTACAGCAAACAGAGCTATACCAGAGATGAATTTTAACCATGAATGCTTATCATTCTAGTAATAAAAAAAACAAACAGAACTTTTACTTTAAAAATAATAAAACAGATTTATTGTGTAATCTTAAACAATTCTCAAGAAATGTTCTCTATTAGATTAGGGCCTCTCAAACGCTGGGCTGTAATCAGTAAATGATGTACGGCATGTAGGATGGTCACTGATACATCTCCAGAAAACAGGACATCCCCTCAGTTGCCCCACCTGCCAGCATGATTTCGCACACACCATGCGTGCAAGTCTCACCAGTGAGGACAGAGTGTCATGCTCTGTAAAATGGTGCCCTCTGTGCATGATAGCAGATAAAACCACTTCCAGTTTTATGTCAGTACTCGATGTGGACAAACCATACAAAAACAGGACAGTCCATCTTAAAACTGAATGAATGGCTTGCCTAGCCACATGTAATTACAATTCATCCCTACTCTCTAAACTCTGAGTAACCAAAACTCCTGGTTAACTGAGAACGGCTTATTTCCTCTTGTTGCCTATACTGAAGAATGTTTTTTTACTGAGCAAGTCAGAAATTTGTAACGTGAGTAGCCCTGACGATCCACAACTCTGAAGGTGAGTTTTGCAGGAGCAGCGCTACATAGCTCAGCAGAAATGTAATCATGCAGTGCTTAGATACCTCATAAGTAAGACCCTACTTGAATTGCGGGATGATTGTCAAAAAATTGCGGCTGAGTTGCGGACAAGCCATGCAAAATTGCGGAAAAGTAATAATGGACCTTATTATTTGCAGTAATAAAGTCCATTACTTTTCCGTGATTTTCTCGTTAGCCACCCAGAGCTGAGAGCGGGGGCTCCCACTGTCGGCCACCGGGGCTGAGAGTGGCTGCGTGGGGCTGAGAGCAGAAGTTTCTGCTCTCAGCCCTGGGGTGGCCGGGGCTCCCACTGTCTGCCCCGAACAGGGCGAGGCTCCTGCTGTCAAAATTGCAGTGGAAGCCTAATACTGCGGAATCCTCAATTTCCGCAATATCGCAAGTTAAATAGGGCCTTACCTATAAGGTTAGCTTCAGTCTTCTACAACAGTGGTTCTCAAAGCCGGTCCGTCGCTTGCTCAGGGAAAGCCCCTGGCAGGCCGGGCCAGTTTGTTTACCTGCCGCGTCCGCAAGTTCAGACGATCGTGGCTCCCACTGGCCGCGGTTCGCCACTCCAGGCCAATGGGGGCTGCGGAAAGCGGCGCGGGCCGAGGGATGTGCTGGCCGCTCTTCCCGCAGCCCCCATTGGCCTGGAGCGGCGAACCGTGGCCAGTGGGAGCAGCGATCGGCCGAACCTGCAGACACGGCAGGTAAACAAGCTGGCCCGACCCACCAGGGGCTTTCCCTGAACAAGTGGCGGACCGGCTTTGAGAATCACTGTTCTACAGCTTACCTTCGCTAGCAAATAAGATGTTGGGTTTTGGTTTGTTTTTGATTTTTTGTTTATTTAAACAAGATAACTATCTCCTGTCAGTCCTCTTGTTGTAAAATCCAGGTGTAAACAAGGCAACCTCAACATAATGGTAGTTTTACTTCAATGTAGCTTGTGGAGGTAAACCTAGGGGGCAGAGGAGGACCTATGGATTACCTTGACCATCTACATGAAGGTAAAAACAACGAGGAGTCCTTGTGGCACCTTAGAGACTAACAAATTTAAAGCTACCTTGTCTACATTAGGATTTTACAATAAAATAGCTATCTCTTTGTAAAAAAAAACAACCCACCTTTTTTTCTACTATAGACACAGCCATACAGTACACAGCCATAGAGTAACTTCAGACTTGTAGAGCAGAACTGAAGCTCTCCAGCAACCTCCATTTAGTCAAATCTCCAGTTTTTACTGAGTTTTCAGATGTCCTCCAAGGTTTCTGTAAAATGAGGGTTCATGATTCTACTTGAGAATGTTGCTAATTCTTATGACTTTATTTCTTCCAAGTTGTAATGAAGAGATACTTCAGAGGGTAAAATCCTCCACACTACTACATGCGGCAAGGCCATAGATACTGGAGATCTACACACATTTCCATCAATAGCAAACTAGACCAAGTCATTCCAAAATGTCAAGAATATTTTGATCCACACTTCGGAAAGGCACATTCTCAATACAAGACACCAGCTGCCAGGTGAGACCATTGATCATTATATGAATGATAGCAATCACAGACACAAGTAATAAAACTAAGTCACCTGACTTTGAACAGTTAACAGATGGACTAATTAGTGAGTAAATTATTTGTGGTATTACTGATAACCAGTTCAAAGTAAGATTAAGAAAAGAACTTAACTTTGCAAAGAACAGTAATTAAATACAGGGCTAATGAAAACTATGCTTCCCAAATGAATGGAGAAGCAAGCAATGAAAGGACTGAACTGCATCTAATTAAAATAAATGTTCACTGAGGCACAGAGGCAGAATAAACAAATGGCAAAGATTATATTTGTTTGGAATAAATGTGAAAACAACCACAGTATATCATGCAAATTATCCAACAAAAAAGCAACCATTCTGCAAGAGAATGACACACACAGTCCAAATTGCAAAAGAAATACAAAGGCAAAATATGTTAACAAATATACAGCTGAAGAAGAAAGCCAAATGGTGATGATGTAGAAACAGAGTTTCCTGGTTAAGTCTCAATAACATTTACAGTGCAAGTGTAACCCACACACCTCCTGGGCGTGGTGTTCTGTCCCATCTAGTGGCACCGAGACCACTTAGAGAGAGAGATTAATGAGTTTGCTCTACAGCCTTAACTAATAAGCAGTTGGCTTTTAGCTCATGAGGTACAGGCTCATGCACTAAGCTCCCGAGGTCACCAGTTTGATCCCGCCCTTGTCGGTGTTACACAAGATTATGCAAAAGACCAATTTCTGACAAAGGAAATAAATGACCAAACATAGATTTCAAAATAGATACTGGAGCTGAGTGCAGTATATACAGTGATAGCGCACTGTTAAAATAAAAAAGCATGTTTGAGAATGCACACAAAATGAGCCCATGTAGCAAAGCCACACTGGCATGTTTATATAAGAAGAGATAGCAGTCACTAGAGTTTGAAACTATGCAACACAAATACCATACTTGCATTGAAGAGCAGTGTGCAAATACATATGATCAAATGGGTGTAGAACTAGTCTACAAAACAGGATGAAAAAGATATTCTTAAAGAATTCAATGAGGTTTATAAATGGACTAGAATCTACGAGGATATTATACATCCTGGGTATATCATATATTAATACAGGTTCCAGCATGCCAACACAAATACATATAGAAAGTAAAAGCTAAATTTAACCAGCAGCAAAATTAGACATTATTGAAAGAATTCTGACAACAACCGATTGGGTTAACAACATGGTCATCATAATAAAATCAAACACGTTAAAGATTTGTGTAGAATCAAAAGTTTTTAACAGTGTCATCAAACATAGTTTGAGAAGGTCATTCCTGGACTACTAAATTCAGGACTATTCAGTTTTGGATGTAAGCCACAGTTTTTGGCAGACCCAGATCAACAGAGAAAGTATAATATTAGCCTTTTCCTCATCCCTTTTGGTAGATATGTTTAAGTGACTTCCCTTTAGAATTGCTTCAGCACTAGAGACGTCCCAGAGCTTTGTGTATATGGATGAAATTAATAATTGCCCATGACTGCTGGTTTGGGGCAAAAATGATCAGCACAAAGAGAAGTTGCATAAAGTTCTGCAATGTGACAAAGAAAAAAAACTTGAAATTGAATATGAAAAAAATGACAGATTGGGTTCAGTGAGATTAGTTATGTAGGCCACCAGCTTGGTGAAAAAAGGGTTTGCCCAGATCCAAGAAAACAGAGACAATTGTACAGACAGAAAGTCACTAAATAAAACAAGGAGGCCATACAGAGATTCAGCCCTAGCTTGTCACAGTTAAGTGCTTCCCTCAGAATGCTGCTTGAAAACAATACAGAATGGCACTGGGATCATTTTAATTTCCAAAGTTTTCTCTTAGCAAAAACAGGTACTGACAAAGGATAGGTGCTTCTGTAACAACAATCTGGAAAAAACAAACATATATGTTTTGTCCTTATATTTGTGCTTTACAGTTGCTTTTTAGGCCAGTTGTCGAGATGGTGGGAGAAAGGAGGGAGGCTGTTCTTTGTTTATTCTTCATTGCTATTGTTTATTTTACCAGTGACTCCTTCCTACAACAGGCACCCCAGTAGCAGGCACCAGGATTAACTTTTTATTAGAAACCTGAGTTTCAAATTCAGTAAGTCCTGTCTTCACAACTCATCTGTACCAAAGCCCATTAGACTAAAGATAATGGTGACAGCAGATAATGTGTTCTAAAGTCAGATGGTATATACATAAGGACATCCCTTCTTCCAGGAAAAGGTTATCTGCTCAGCAGGATGCTGGGACAGACTAGAAAAACTGACTGTTTGGCAGCATGTACTCTGAGCGGCTGTATCTAACCTCTGACTATAAAACGAGTCTTTTCTTTTGAGATCTGTAGCCCTTCAAAGCACTGTATTTAACACAGAAATAAATCCCCACCATGTCACATTACCGTCCACAGTGAAAGCAACAATCTTTACAAGCACTTGGTGTTTCTTTCACCTCCAGCAGTGTGTTGTGTACATTCTTCTGGAAAAGGAGCTTGGTGGTTGCTGGGTATGCAAGGCAATGGGAAAGGATGCAAGGAAACCCACCTCCCCCATTCTAGAATCCCTGCATACTGGGCAACCACAGAGCAGTTGGGGAGCAGAGCCACAGCTCCATGCTAGCACTGGCCTCCCCCAGATGAGGTGGGAGTGAAAACAGGGAACGTGACCCACCCCTTTTCATGCTTTCTAGAAGACTTGCTCAGGGACTGCAGACAGTGTGTACTGCTCCCATTTAGAAGATGGCAAAGCTGTCGCTGTACTGTGTTCTTCCTGAGTGACCCAGGAGGAATTCTGGCTATGTTGGTCCTCCTGATGTTGCTACTGCAGGGTAGCCCCACAACATGAATGCTGGGGGAGAAGTACAAGACTCTAAACCCACCCTTACAAACAGAATTGTAAAACTCCTCTGCAGGGTCCAGGGAGAGTGCCATTGAGTTGACTGCCCTCCAACTATGGTAGGACAGACCCATGTCTCCTGATTTCCAATCCTGTATCATCCCCACAAAGTCATCCTTCCTCTCCTTCACAAGGTTTAGAAGGACATAAATTGCACATAATACTCAGAAGAAAAAAAAGACTCAGAGGAAAAATGTCATCCTCTGGAGAGAGAATGCACATTTCCCTCCCAACTCTGGCCTCAGTTAAAGTATTATCTTAATGAAAGATAAGCTTCTCCACTAAGAGGCTTTTTTTTCTTTGATTTCAGAGCACATTTTCCCAGTTTTTATGCAACATCCTAATCTCAAGTCTTTTTATTCTATTTTTCTCTGGTTATGTTGCTCACAAAAATGGTATTAATGGAAACAAAAAAAATCTGTTAAGTAGGGTAAATTCTGTACTGCATGAGAGCAAAACAAGAAGCCATTGGCACTCTGCGCCAAATGGATTCCATTAACCAGAAAGAATACAGTCTTCAAACTGGCAGAATTTTGCATTGCTGATGGCATATAATATAATGATTATTTACAGCTAGGGAGTGAAGAGAATAAATCACATTAGATTTGTAAAATATATGCAGTTATGCAAGCCACATGGACACACAACTCTCCTATGGCTACCAATATTTGTATAAAGCATTTTTAGTTTAAAAACAAAATGCTCTCCCACATCTTGTACTACACCTGCACTTCATATTCTTTTCATCTCATGTGACCTACAGAAAATGCTGTGAAACTTGGTTTTAAGAAAAATGCTAGATTAGAGTACGGTGACCAGACAGCAAATGTGAAAAATCGGGACGGGGGAGGGGGGGTAATAGGAGCCTATATAAGAAAAAGACCCAAAAATCAGGACTGTGCCTATAAAATAGGGACATCTGGTCACCCTATGTTAGAGACCTCTTCATGTGAAAATTTGATGCGTTTTTATAAATTTTTCATTCCCACGTGCTAATTTGTGTTCCTGGTTCATAAAAACGGGGGTTATTTTAGTTCAACAGCTTTTATTGAGCTAAGCAGTCTGTTTTTTAACAGAGTAAAAGACATACTCACTGGGAATACTGAGATGTTATTAAGAATATCTAAATAGGCTCAATATCGGGGGGGGGGGGAACTTCCTGAGGAAAGTTATTAGCTTATAGAGTAGTCTCTCAGTGTAAATGATAGATACCTACAGAATACTGCCAACGGACAACTGGCTAGTAAGAACTTCACATATTTATCTCATTTATCTATTCTTATCTTATTATTTATATATTAAAAAAGAATCCGACCTCTCATAATGGACATAGCTGGCTCACGTCAACACATTCTCAGTAATGTATTCTTCACTCTCTCTCTCTTTCCCTCTATCCACTGACATCTCCTGACTTCTGAGTGCTGCAAGTCCGAGACTCTTATGTTCATACAGAACCTAGCATGTTGGACCGCCAAGCCTTATTTGGGTTTATAGGTACAACCATAATACAAATAATACATAATAAAAATAAACCTCATCGCTTGACACATTTAACATCAACAGAATAGGGACATTCATACATTAGCAGGGAGGTTGATCTGAAGATATAAGAAGTCTCTTCTATCTCTAAGTTTTAATACACAAAATAAATAGCTTCATTTCTGAAGAGTTTCTAATGCATTTAATATACAGTATAAAGAATATTTTTTTTCAGATTGTACAGGGCCTCTTAAAAATCCCCAGTAAAATAAAAACCTCAATGGAGAAATTATTCAAGGAGACGTCTTAGTATATGAAAAAAAACAATATATTTTAAAAATTATGGCACAATTTTCCCTCATGTATCTTGTTCTCACAGGAATTTCAAGTTTGGCCTTTTTGATGAAACTCATGGTCTTCATGAAAATAGGCATAAAAAAAGCAAAACAAACAGAGTCAAGGCTCTGAGCTGTCCAATGGGAATGAGTGGCAAGACTCATCTTCTTGGTCCAATAGGGTGGATGCAATATTAAAATGAGGGCAGAGGGGGTTGGAAGGGGGATGAAAATGGAGAGGTGTTGCTGAGAAATGGAAAGGTCACCATTTTTCAAATTGGGCGCAGCTCAATGGCATGGAAACTATGAGGCACATGCGGGAAGGAAACAGTACAAAAAAGTGTACTAACATGGGCCTATACCAGAACACCTGCTGAGTAAGCCCCACAACACTTGAAATCAATGGGAGTAGAGGGCACACAGCACTTCTCATGAAATGTTCAGCACCTTACAGAATTAGGCTCTTATCTTAGAAGAATATGACAGGATTAATTGAAAGTGATACCGTCAGTATATTTGTGACTTGCACATTCAAAACACAAAATAATCCTGTTTCAAATTATTTGTGCAATTCATTATCACTCTTTTGTATTTAAGAAGACATTGGATGCCTCCTGGAGATATATCCCGGGATCACAGAACTGAGCCCCAGGTCAAGGCAGCCAGCGAGTTCTTGAGATTATCTGTACTTAGACGGGGGTTCCCTGTGTAAATCCTGCTTACCCATTACAAGCCTTTGGGAAACTGCAGCTGCTTCCTCCAAGACACCACAGTGCAACTGCAGTCTATAAAACAGGTAGTTGTGTATTATGCCTTCAGAACCTGTCCCACAACTCCATGCTCTCTCTGTGTGTCTGTGCTGGACCTCCGCATTGTTTATCTGTCCTCCTGCTCTCTGCAGGTATATTGCCCACTGCTGGCAGATCTTCTCCCTGAGCTGCATGTTATCTTTTCCTTCTGTCTGTCTAGCAGAGTAGCAGTCTGTCCTTCACTGCTTTGGGGAAGGAAGGAAGGAAGGAAGGAAAGGTGTGTGGAAATCTTTGTAAAACATTTTTCCTCAAGTGCCTCACCAAAGAGCCAATACGAATGCAAAGCCAGTCCCTCCGCTATCAAAAGGAGCACTTCAGGAAATAAATTCAACTAGACAGCTTCCAAGAATTGATTGCTTATTATTGTTCAATCCTAGCACCTTCCACGCCCCCAATTTCATCAGGAACTGAATTGAGACACTAATGAAATTAGAATTAATTCAAGCTTAGAAATAGCATATTCCTGCTGCTGAATGTGCACAAAGCCATGCCTGCTATTTGGACAGTGACTCCAAGGCACATACTATCATATGTTTTGGATGTTCGTTATCTCACAGTTATTTAATCTATTACTGTGCAATAAAGTACAGATGTTTCTTCTTGCCCTGATAACAGCTGAGAGTTCCAAGAAGCAATCATGAAATACTGTCTACCATTTTTAGTTCATCCAGCTCCCTGTCTGTCCTGAGACACCCCTAAATATGGGGATGAGTGAGAAGGTAATGGTAGCTCAGAAGCCCAGAGCTAAACCACACATACAGGCTGTTGTGCAAAGAATATACACAGAAATACACAAACACAATGAAAAATAATTGGCACAGATAGTATAATATTTCATACACTACTGCCTTTCACACCAAAAGATCCCTAGTGCTCAGAAACTATTCTCCAGTAGAAAGGATAAGATCCCTTCTCCCTCCAGTGCAATCTGTGTGCAGCTTTCAACTTGCCAGAACAGAAGGATTGTTCCACTAGAAGTGACACTTGGTTTGCAACTCACCATTTGTGCGCTGCAACCATCTGGGAAGGAGTAGGTAGGTGTGTTTGTTTTACTGAGGTAAGGATGGTGTGGGTGGAGATTTTTCTACTTTCTCTGTATCATTTCCCAAAGGTTTGTAAATAGTGCACATTTCCACCCACCATAATACATGGGAAAAGGAAAGAAAAGGGTGCAGAAAAGAGAGATCGCTGGCAAAGTGAGAGAAAAAACTAACCTGCCAAAGGGATGGTGATGGGAAGCAGCAGCAGCAGATGGAGCAGCAGGACCGGCAGGAGTTTGTTGGCCCACATGCTGCCGCTGGGCTGCAGGGAGGAGGAGAGATGGCTCGTGGAAGGACCCCAGTGCACAGTCGGTCACTAGAGGAGGCTGAGTGAGCCGCGCTGCTTTTTATTGCGATGATCTAAGTTTGTTGTGTGATTAACTGGAAAGATCGGAGTCCCAACTCCCTCTTACGGTAAGAGATTGTTTAACAACATCCCCTCTGCCTCCTCTCCCCCTCCCCTGCACCCAGAAGGAGCTGCCTCCTTCCCTCCCGCCAGCCAGCCGCCCGGCAGGCAGCTCCTGCGGCAGAGGGGTGCAGGGCGCCCAGGCGAGCTGCATCGCCCGGTGCAGGGGGGCTGGCAGGGCGCTCGCTCAGGCCGGGGAGCCCGGGGGCAGCGCCACGCTCCAGGGTCCTGACCCTGCTCAGCTCACTGGGAGCTTTGCCTTGTCTTCACTGGCCCGGAGCGCGGGTCAAAGGCCAGATTGGGGCCGCGGAGTGTTACATGGGAACCTAGGTTTGCCCCAAAGGGGTGTGTGGGCGGCGTGGACAGCAGCTGGACCCTTCCCCCCACATCCCCGTCTCACCTGCGACCAGACCCCTCCCCCATCCCACCAACAGCCGGACCCAGATCCCTCCCTCCTGCCTCACCCCTCACCTGGGGCCAGACCCGGTCCCCTGCCTCGCCAGCAGCCGGACCTTCTTCCCCCCCGTCTGTCCCCTGCCTCACCTGCAGCCGGACCCTCTAACAACCCCCCCCCCCGTCTGTCCCCTGCCTCACCTGCAGCCGGACCCTCTAACCCCCCCCCGTCTGTCTCCTGCCTCACCTGCAGCCAGACCCTCTAACCCCCCCCCCCACGTCTGTCCCCTGCCTCGCCAGCAGCCGGACCTTCTTCCCCCCCGTCTGTCCCCTGCCTCACCTGCAGCCGGACCCTCTAACAACCCCCCCCCCGTCTGTCCCCTGCCTCACCTGCAGCCGGACCCTCTAACCCCCCCCCCGTCTGTCTCCTGCCTCACCTGCAGCCAGACCCTCTAACCCCCCCCCCCACGTCTGTCCCCTGCCTCGCCAGCAGCCGGACCTTCTTCCCCCCCGTCTGTCCCCTGCCTCACCTGCAGCTGGACCCTCTAACCCCCCCCCCGTCTGTCCCCTGCCTCACCTGCAGCCAGACCCTCTAACCCCCCCGTCTGTCCCCTGCCTCACCTGCAGCCAGACCCTCTAACCCCCCCCCCGTCTGTCCCCTGCCTCACCTGCAGCCAGACCCTCTAACCCCCCCCGTCTGTCCCCTGCCTCACCTGCAGCCAGACCCTCTAACCCCCCCCCCCGTCTGTCCCCTGCCTCACCTGCAGCCGGACCCTCTAACCCCCCCCATCTGTCCCCTGCCTCACCTGCAGCCAGACCCTCTAACCCCCCCGTCTGTCCCCTGCCTCACCTGCAGCCAGACCCTCTAACCCCCGTCTGTCCCCTGCCTCACCTGCAGCCAGACCCTCTAACCCCCGTCTGTCCCCTGCCTCACCTGCAGCCAGACCCTCTAACCCCCCCGTCTGTCCCCTGCCTCACCTGCAGCCAGACCCTCTAAACCCCCTCCCCCCCCCGTCTGTCCCCTGCCTCACCTGCAGCCGGACCCTCTAACCCCCCCCCGTCTGTCCCCTGCCTCACCTGCAGCCAGACCCTCTAACCCCCCCCGTCTGTCCCCTGCCTCACCTGCAGCCGGACCCGCTAACCCCCCCCCCCATCTGTCCCCTGCCTCACCTGCAGCCAGACCCTCTAACCCCCCCGTCTGTCCCCTGCCTCACCTGCAGCCAGACCCTCTAACCCCCCCCCCCCGTCTGTCCCCTGCCTCACCTGCAGCCGGACCCTCTAACCCCCCCCGTCTGTCCCCTGCCTCACCTGCAGCCAGACCCTCTAACCCCCCCGTCTGTCCCCTGCCTCACCTGCAGCCGGACCCTCTAACCCCCCCCATCTGTCCCCTGCCTCACCTGCAGCCAGACCCTCTAACCCCCCCCCGTCTGTCCCCTGCCTCACCTGCAGCCAGACCCTCTAACCCCCCCCCCCGTCTGTCCCCTGCCTCACCTGCAGCCAGACCCTCTAACCCCCCGTCTGTCCCGTCTCACCTGCAGCCAGACCCTCTAACCCCCCGTCTGTCCTGTCTCACCTGCAGCCAGACCCTCTAACCCACCGTCTGTCCCGTCTCACCTGCAGCCGGACCCTCTAACCCCCCCCCGTCTGTCCCCTGCCTCACCTGCAGCCAGACCCTCTAACCCCCTCCCCCCGTCTGTCCCCTGCCTCACCTGCAGCCAGACCCCCCCCCCATTTCCTGCCTCACCTGCAGCCAGTCCCACCCAGTCCCCTGCCTCACCTGGGGCCAGACCTCCTCAGCCAGAAGCCCGCCTCCTGCCTCACCTACCGCCAGACCCTCTCACCTGTAGTTAGACCCTCCTGCCTCACCTGCTGCCAGGCCTCTGACTCACCCCTCCCTCTCCTACAGCCAACCCCCTCCCCCATTCTGCAGCCAGATCACCCCTGCTCTTTCCCTCATCTTCAGCCAGACTCCTGACCCGAACCCCCCTCCTTCACCTGCAGATAGACCTTCCCCCCCTCCAGGCTGCAGCCACACACCCCCGGGCTCCTTCTCTCACCTGCAGCCAGATCACCCCTCCTTCATTCTCTTTCCCTCACCTTCAGCTAGACCCCCAGTCCCCCTCCCTGATAAGCAGTCTTATCACTTATTTCAATCAAATTCTCCCACTGGCCCCAGCACCTGTGACAGCAGCAAGGCAGATAGAAACCCTTCCTCAACTCCCCCCCCCCCGACAACAATTACCCCAATTTCTTCTTCCACACCGCATCCCCACTCTTCCCATGCCATGCAGCCTGACCTCACCATCATCACCCTCACTCCACCAGCCAAGTTCCAGTTCCCTAAAATTGTAGGAACTCAAAAGGGCAGATAAAAAAAGGCAAACACAAGCTGGTCTGGTGCAATTAGAAGAAACAAACAGCAGAATCCAAAGGCGCGTTTATCTTCACATCTTTCATAGGCAAATGTCAACAATGTTTTTTCTATCAAACTTTAGTGTTATTTACAGTGAAGCAATGTCATTAATGCTCAATTTAGGTTGTAGATCAATTTAGCAAATAAAATTCTAGAGTTCAGAATAAAGGGAATTATCTGTTCTGGCTCCTGCACTGATCTTAACTCTGTCCTCTTATCCCAAGAACCCACCCTCTCTGTCTCACAGGGCCATCTTTGGCTAATATGTGTGGGGCACAGACAACACAAGCAGGCAGGAAACCATAATTCCCTTCATTTTCCACAAACCAGCCAGAGACCTCCACATGTTGCCATGCCAACCTTAACAGCATCCATATTCAGTCTCCTTGTATTATTCAGAGACACCCTCTCCCTCCCCTTTACCAACTCCTACTATCTGCATTAATACTGCTCATCATTTTTTACCCTTATCTTTGCCCCACTTACCAAATGCAAGCAAAAAGGGTGAGTTGAGGTAACAAAAAAAAAACAGTCTAATGCATATTTTGGGGGTTTAGTGTGCAGGTGCTGGGTGGTGTTGGTGGCCTTTGATATACAGGAGGTCGGAATTGATGTGTCTTCTGGCCTTAAACCCTATGACTCTGTCAAAAAAATGGCCTTTTTTCTAAAACAGAATATTTTTGTAGAAAAATAAATTTCCATTTTTGAATTCCCCAAACATTCAGTTTTTTCTTCCTCCTTCCATTTTATTTGTCGCAGTGATACAATGGAAAAAGGAGTCGGCAAAGAGAAGATAAGTGAAGGGAAAGAAGAAAATGGGCAAAGGGGTCTGTGCAGCTAAACAAATTTTAAAGGAACATTTTTGCAAACAATTTCAAATTAAAAAAATGTTCCTTTTCAAAACTTTCAAAATGAAAGTTATTTCTAAATTTTTCACAAAAAATGACAGTTTTTCAACCAGGTCTAATCCCTACTCAAGCCTGGAAGCATCAGGAACCACTACCACCCATTCTCCACCCATGGGCCTGATACCCTTCTTACCACCACCAAACCTCCCCTACGTATCTTTGTTTGGATTAAAACCTCTGCAATCTCATCCACCCTCCCAACATGAGCTAGACACTCCACCTTTCCCATATGTACCATCTCAGTAAGAGCTACAAACCCCTATCTTTGTCCCACCTACCAAATGCAGGCAAGGAGGGTGAGTTAAGGTCATATTAGCATGTAACAAAAAAAACATTCTAATGCATAATGCATGTTGTCTTGAAACGGATATACTATAATAAGTCATAATTGATTTCTGGTCCCCCTCTCCAATAAATGGTAATAAAATGATGACAGTGGAAAAACAAAACCTCAAACCACTCATCTTCTAAGACTCACCGCTTTATTGTATTCTTTTCTCCATCCTTGATTGTCCATTTAGGGCCTGATTTTTAATACCCACTTTCTCTGTTTTGTGCCTTGCAGATGCAAATCATGGCATGTAAACATCTATTTACTGGATTAACCAATTATGCAAGATTCTTAGGGCATGAATCTTGTTTTAATACTCGTTTGTAAAGAGTTTGGCATACTTCTGATGCTATATAAACAATTATTAATATATTTTTCTTCCTCCTGCAAACTAACGAAAACATTAATCTAATCTTGATGGATGGTTAACATAATGTGGTGGGCAGGCAGAGGTACGGGACAGAGTTGAGGATGGTGTTGGAACCTGGACTGAGAATTTACTCACTCTTCTTTAAATTCCATTGTTTTGTTTATTCAGACTGAGCTAGCCACCAAACTCACCTTGAATTTCCATGGGATTTGGACACCTAAACTCCGTTAGCATCTTTTGAAAATTCCTGCCTTCAGTATTTTTTTAGTCTACAACAAAAGTCTTGGTTTTGCTAAATAGTTTTCAAATATTGTTTAAAGAAAAAAAAATCAAGAAGCAAGACCAGATATTTATTTAACTTGGGTAACATTTTGAAAAGTGCTCAAGTGACGTAGGAACTGAAGTCCCATTTTCAAAAATGACTTAGGCACCTAAGTACCGATGAGGATCTGTGCCTAGGAGCCTAATTCCCACTGACTTTCAATGAGACTTAGGCTCTAAATCTAAAATCCTCAAATATATTTAGGTGCCTATCTGACTCTTTGAGTACTTTATTGCTTTGGGGAAGGAAGGAAGGAAGGAAGGAAAGGTCCACCATTTAGGCGCCACTGACATTTTCAAATCGACATTTTCACTCAGGTGCCACCTAATCATCATGGAGGTGACTAAGTCTCATAGGTGTCTACATTTCCTGCAGTCCGCATTTTCATTTAGAAAGCCACCTAAGCCCTGACATCACGCCAGAGCTAATGAGCAGCTAAGAGCCCTGGTTTAAACTGAAGTTCCAGAGGCCCCAGAGTAAGATTCTTAAACTAGGTGGGGAAATGCATGGTCCAAACTTGTGGGCATGCTTTGAGTACACGCAAGACTGGATACCTGTCAGACCCCACAGTAGGTGGGCCAGAGGAAAGTCACTAATAACTAGAGGGGTGTATTATTATTAATTATTTGTATTGTGGTAGTTCCTATGAGCCCAAGTCATGGACTAGGACCCCATTGTGCTAGGTGCTATACAAACATAGAACAAAAGATGGTCCTTGCAGGGCCGGCTCCAGGCACCAGCGAAGGAAGCAGGTGCCTGGGGCGGCCAATAGAAAGGGGCGTCAGTCCATCCAGTATTGGGGCGGCACGTTCGGGTCTTCGGCAGCAATTAGGCGGCGGGTCCTTCAGTCCCTCGCTTCCTCTTCTGCGGCACTTTGGCGGCAGCTCAATGGGGTTTTTCTTTCTTTTCTTTTTTCTTCGCCGCTTCGGGCGGCAAAAAAGCTGGGGCCGGCCTTGGGTCCTTGCCCCAAAGAGGCTTACAGTTTAAGCATATTTTCCTTCAAATTA
The DNA here is from genome assembly GCF_028017835.1 of Emys orbicularis. Classification (NCBI taxonomy): domain Eukaryota; kingdom Metazoa; phylum Chordata; order Testudines; family Emydidae; genus Emys; species Emys orbicularis. Next base: position 23,994,521 of record NC_088683.1, on the reverse strand, counting down.
ACCAAATTTCATCTTAAAGTGCAGTTATTCTCTGAAAGGGAGACTGTAAAAATGGAGTTCCATGCTTATAATGTCTCAGTGATTTCCAGATCAAATTTGATCTTACAGGTAGAAAGAGGAATAAAGATTTAAATATGCTGTAGTTTAACTGGAAGTTATGGGTTTGATGCAGGAATAACTAGGTAAAAATCTATGGACTCTGCTATGCAAGAGATTAGACTAGATGACCATAATGCTCACTTTTGGCCTTCGAATCTAAGAGTCTCTCTCTCTCTCTCTCCCCCCCCCCCCCAACTGCCAGTCTTTCAAATTCACCCTGATAACCCTGTTCCCATGACATCACCAGGGTTAAAGATGATGTATTTGGGAATTAGCATAACAATCTTGTACAGGATGTCCAAGGAGAAAAGAATCTTGTTCATTTTACCCTAGATGTATTGACTCTGAGCTGCTAATAGGAGTAAATAGTTGCAAAAGTTTATTTTGCTTGGTAAAGTAAGCAGACATGAGCAAAGATCTAGGTGAGCAAATGCATAAAAGTCGCTATTTTTATACAATCCCTTATCTGACCATAACCACACTTTAATCTGTTTTTCAGATATAGCACCCAGTGCAGAAATCTCAAATATTCACAATTTTGGCCTTGACAAAATTAGCCTTGACAAAAGATACTGAGTCCAAATTAAGTTTAAAGGGAAGCATTTTTAGTCACATGAATCACCTAATGTGTTCAAAATAAATCTTTAAAAAAAAATCTTGGCTTACATATTGTATTAAGCGTATGAATGGTTTGTGTATCACTGTGAGCCATGTATTGTATGCACTCCATGGGGAAAAGGTTGCAACAGCTCTTCCAGGAAGTGAAAACAGTAGGAGATGACTAAGGCAAATCACTCAGGTTATAACACTTCTAGAGAACTACCACCTCCTAGGGAGGCTCACATATTATAGTTCAAAATGATAAATTGGAGAAGATGGGGATTAATATGAGAATTGGAAAACAGTTAAGGAATTGGTTAAAGGGGAGACTACAACAGGTCATACTGAAAAGTGAACTGTCAGACTGGATCGAGGTTACTAATGGAGTTCCTCAGGGATCTGTCTTGGGACCAATCTTATTCAAAATTTTTATTAATGACCTTGGCACAAAAAGTAAATAAAATAAAATTTGCAGATGACACAAAGTTGGGAGGTATTGCCAATAGAGAAGAGGACCAGAATGTCATACAAGAAGATCTAGATGACCTTGAAAACTGGAATAATGGAAATGGGATGAAATTGAATAGTGCAAAGTGCAAGGTCATGCACTTAGGGATTAACAACAAGAATTTTTGCTATAAACTGGGGTCTTATTGGTTGGAAGCAATGGAAGAGGAGAAAGACCTGGGTATATTGGTTGATCACAGGATGACTATGAACCGCCAATGTGATGAGGCTGTGAAAAAGGCTAATGCAATCCTAGGATGCATCAGGCAAGGTATTTCCAGTAGAAATAGGAAATCGTTAGTACCATTATACAAGGCACTAGTGCGACCTAATCTGGAATACTATGTGCAATTCTGGTCTCCCATGTTTAAGAAAGTTGAATTCAAACTAGAACAGGTGCAGAGAAGGGTTTTTAGGATGATCAGAGGAATGGAGAACCTTCTGTATGAGAGAAGACTCATAGAGACTGGCTTGCTTAGCCTAATCTAAAGAAGGCTGAGGGGAAATATGATTGTTGCCTATATTTACATCCGAGAGATAAATAGCAGGGAGGGAGAAGAGCTATTTCAGTTAAGTGTCAATGTTGACACAAGAACAAATGGATATAAACTGGCCATCAGCAAGTTGATTGACAGAAGCAGGGAGTGGATGACAGGAGATGGACCATTCAATGATTACCTGTTCTGTTCATTCCCTCTGGGGCACCTGGCATTGACCACTGTCAGAAGACAGGATACTAGGCTAGATGGACCATTGGTCTGACACAGTGTTCTAAGTTTAGGCTTGAAATTAGATGAAGATTTCTGGAACAGCCTTCCAAGGGGAGTAGTGGGGACAAAAAAACTAACTAGCTTCAAAACTGAGCTTGGTAAATTTATGGCGGGGATGAGATTGCCTATAATGGCATGTAGCCGATCTGCAACTGCTAGTAGCGAATATCCCCAATGGCTGGTGATAGGACACTAGATGTGGAGGGCTCTGAGTTACTAAAAATAATTATTTCCCAGGTATCTGGCTGTTGGGTTTTGCCAAAATGCCCAGGGTCTATCTGATCACCATATTTGGGGTTGGGAAGGAATTTCCCCCAGGTCAGATTGACAGAGACCCTGGAGGGTTTTCACCTTCATCTGCAGCATGGGACATGGGTCACTTTCAGATTTAAACTAGAGTAAATGGTGTATTCTCTGTAACTTGAAGTCTTTAAATCATGGTTTGAGGACTTCAGTAACTCAGCCAGATGTTATGGGTCTATTGCAGGAGTAGGTGGTGAGGTTCTGTGGTCTACAATGTACAGGAGGTCAGATTAGATTATTATGATGGTCCTTCTCACCTTAAAATCATCTATGAGTCTATTTTTACTGTCTTTAAAAACAGGACAACATAAGACATGGAAAAGAAAAGTCCAGTGCATAGATTGGGATAACTACATGCCACAAAATCTCATTTAGATATTAAATTGGGGTCTACCAAGATCAAAGACAATGACCTTTCAAGGTCCCTTCTGGTTCTAGGAGATGGGATAGCTCCATTAAATAAAAATTAATATTAAAAAAGAGAAAATGTATTTTCTTTTGATCATTGTTCTTTTCATTATTAATTGTATAGTATTAATTATTTATAATTATTATTATTAATTATTATTAAGGCATAATGCAAATATGGTTACTTCTATAGAGGAGTTCCATTAAAGTCAATGGGGCTCCATGCCAGAGTACTATATTTGCAGGTATAAGTGTTTACAGGATCAAGCCCTTAAAGTTCAGGCCTGCTCTGAAAAAATGGTTATGTAAAAATTGCAGCACTGATCTAATTCAGCAGATCTACTCCTTGTGCATATTCAGAATATATATCTACTGTCTTAGGAGTTAAAAATAGTACTTTTGTTTTGTTTCTATTTCATTCACTCTTTTTAGCCCTGCAGTGCCAACACAGCCAAGAGAGGGTAAACATCATCAGCAGAATTGTGAACTAAATTCCAATCAATTACATCTGTGTTACTCGTGTCTAACTTGATCTGCAGAACCTTTTCTACTGATTCTGATGTGTAAGAATGAAAAATCCCCACTTGAATCTTAGATCCAAGGATCAATTTGTGAGGCTGGCAGTTAGAAAAACAAACATAATTTTACTTGCAAAGTGAGTACCTATGATATTGATTAATCTGAAATGAGGGAATAAACACGGAACCCCATAACACCATAGTTACTAAGGGCTTGTCTATAATTATAGTGCTCCAGAAGTACGGCTGCACCAATGCAGCTGCGCCGCTGTAGTGCATAGTGAAGAGGCTACCTACGCCAATGGGAGAGCTTCTCCCATCAGCATAGGTACTCCACTTCCTGAGAGGCGGTAGCTATGTCAATAGACGGAAGCCCTCCCATCAACACAGCACTGTCTACACCAAGAGTTCAGTCAGTGTACCTGCACTGCTAAGTGACGGAGTTATACCAACATAAGTCTGTAGTGTAGACCAAGCCTAAGTTACTTTCTAGAGGATAGTCACATTGTGCATTTTTAAACATTCATATATTCAGCCATTAGTCAGTTAACCTTCATTTACTATTATGTATGTGTGTATGGTTAGGTGTTAGCAAAAATTATTTAACCAAAATCAATGTATTATTAAGGGCTCTACACTTATGCTACGCGAGTCACACGTCCAGCATCCTTTGTGCTGGAAATATGTTAAAAACTGTGTGTAAGCTTTTATTCTTGGCATATGAAGAGATCATCAAGAACAAGACAGTGTTTTGCAGAGCTTTGCTAAAGTAATAAACTCTTATAAATGTTGCAAGATTGTTAAAACTAACAGGGTACAGATATCCAAAAGCCTTGGATAGTAGGTACAAAATGCACGGGAAAGGAAAATTAGGGTACATCATGTCATAACAAAATTTGGGTAGTTTCCTGTCTATGGTAACAGACTAAGGTACACATATGGTGAATAGTGAGTTAATATTTTTTGGAGCAGACTACACTGTGATTGCGACCTCTGATTAGGTCAGTTTAATCTTTGCCTGTCTGTATGTACTGTTATATGTTTGATTAAGCAAAGTTATCTGATGACTTATCAATAAATGAACCATAACATAGTCAACCTTAATATACCTGTCACTACCAGGAGCGGCGCCAGGGTTTTTGCCGCCCTAGGCGGCAGCGCTCCTCCTCTGAGCATTCGGCGGTGGGGGTCCTTCTGCTCTGCGTCTTCGGGGCACCGAAGACCCGGAGCGGAAGGACCCCCCGCCGCTGAATTTCCGCCGAGGGCGGCAAAATGCCGCCCCCCAAATCCTACTGCCCTAGGCAACCACCTAGGGTCACCTAGTGGAAGCGCTGGCCCTGATCACTACTGCTCCTCCTTTAATACATGGGTTCTAGCACATAGCCCAGAGTTTTGTCACACTTACTGAATGTGTATTCTTTTCCTTTGAAATGTAGTCTAAAAGCAATAGGCTACCTGGCCTCTTCTCTCTGTGTTTATTGCCCACTGCCTCTGGAAACTTGTCTTTTTCCAGAGTGATTTAATTTTTTTAGTTAAAATATTCAAATGTAGTAATGTTTATGCATGCATTCTGAAGATTATTTATTACCAGAGAATCCCATCTTCCATTTTAAATTAAAAAAAAATAGCCTCTATAGTTGTGGAGAAAAGCTTGAAAATGTGAACCTTAAATGCTCCAACACCAATAGTCAAATAAAAAGAATCTAAAATGGGGGCCTGACTCATGATTTTTGAACTCCTGAGGTTGACAATACTGCTACCCTTACTCTGAGGCTACATTAGGTGCAAATAGTATTGTCATTGGCTTAAAGAAGAAAGGCATTAAAAACCAGAGAAAAATATTTAAAAATAAGACACAGACTTGGCCCAGCAGCTGTCAGAGAACCAAGGGACCTCTTCTTCCCATCTGACTCTTTCATAACAGAAACATCATGTCTGAGAAATAATGAGAAGACCTCACCAAAAAAAAAAAAAAATGATGCTGGAAGAAAAGTTGCAGATGTTACATCATAGAGAAATTAATAACGAAGGTTAATGCAATGGATACTAAACTAGAGGAATACATTGGCTGTGCTCAGAGAATGTCTCCTCCCTTTTACAAAGATTCTGCCAGTTTGAGACAGACTTCCTGTACATAAAGACCAGGATTAAAAAGATCATCTAATTTTTTCATTGACTTCATTGGGCTTTGGATCAGGCTCAAGATGCAAAATTCTGCCTTTACTGTTGATATCTCTCAGATAGAAACTTTTGAAGTGCACCCACTTTTTGATAAGAGAATGAATGAAATGCACAGAGGAGAGTGAGGTTTAAAAGTTGATGGATTATGGGATGAGTGGAGTTACTTGAAAATCCAGAGACACATAAAAACATTAGACCTGGAAATTCCAGAGGATGAAGACTTCCAGGGTCAGCTTGTCAAGAGTAAAATATCTAAGCTTTGATATCAAAGAAGATCCTTTGTACCTAGAGTGCTATTACACTATTCAACAAAAAACAAGATGGGGATGTAGTAGTTGTCATGCAATCCCTCAGACCTGAAGGAATATTAATAGCAGCACTGAAAAAACAAAAAACAAAAGAGGAATTCACAACTGAGGGCCATAAAGTGCTGATATTTCCTGATTTAAGCCTGGCACTCCAAGGGCTACAAGCTCACAAAGACATCAGAAAAGGATGTTATCAGTGAAGGAATCTCAGACTGAATTCTTTTCAAGAACAGGTCATCCTGTACTTCAATTGAATCAAAGACTCCTGGTTTGCCGTGTGATCTTTGCAGTGCAGCTACTGGAAATTAATCATGGAGGAAAAAGAGACATTTGGCTGAGGAATCAGGACAGGAACTCTCAGAAGAAGACTAAAGAAAACTTGAATTTCCTAGCTATTTGTGCTCTCTATACTGAATAAGAAATATTTCCATACATTGTTTATCTGTTACAATGCTTAACCACAATTACTGAACAACACTGAACATGGTGTAACCTTGGGTATACTTGTTATGCAACTATTGCTTTGCAACTATTGCAAGGTCTGTTGTGTTTCTGTTCCATTCAGTTTCTTATACTGCACCCATCACCAGGGTATCCAAGTGCCTACTGACACAGTGCCCATCCACCCAGCTCACCGGGGCAGGCCCGTGGCCTCCAAGACTGGGTCTTTGGCACCAGCATCCCCTGTCTCTCTCCAGGGCTTCCTGCAGCAAATCTAGCCAACCCAGACTCTTGTAGGAGGCTTGTACTGTAGCCTTTCAGGGCACAATGTTCTCAGTGAGTATTTACAGGGACACAGGAAGCCTTTTCAAAACAGGATAACCATTTATTAGTCACCTGGCACACAGAATCAGGAAGTCCTTAGGTTAGCACAGAGAAAGGAGGTTAAAGCATATTCCAAGTCCATTCTGGATAGCCAGAGCCCCAGCCAAGCTGTAGTGAACCTCATTATTCAGGCTCTGTGTCTTTCTCTGACTGACCTCCTTCGTCAGATCCCAGGACATGCCTGACTCCTTCCAGCAGCCAACTTTTATCCCCCCATCGCACACCTTCCAAGCCCTTTGTTCTTGAGCTGGGGGATGCTGCTCGGCTTCCCTGTTGAGAGATGGGGAAATCCATCTCCCTCCGGGCCATTGGTTACTAGGTGTCAATGTCCTGGTGACTGGATTTGCCATTGTCTTTTTGGATTTTCCACTGAGGTGGGGCAGATTATCTGATATTTTTGTTTAGTATTCAAAGTTACTTAGAAGACTTTCTTGGAAATAGCATCTTCTGAACCAATATCCATCCTATATTTATCTTCCCAGAATAAACTATAAATTCTGTTACACAGGAGAATAGCAATTTTTGCACAGTTTCTACTGGTTTCAAATTAATCTATTTTGATGTCCACAAGATTGTTCATCGCTTCAACTCTCTCTTTTGCCATCTAAAGTGATTTCAGCTCTAAACACAATTTAACAAAATGAATAATGGGCTAAATATTTGAAATAGAAGTGGGCTGTCCAATTCCAAATACTACAAGGCTTCTGTAGGTTGTTTTGGAGGACTATACGTTTCAACTGTGCAAAATATGTTCTGGGTACAGTGAACAGACAAATTATTGGTTTTCACCTGTTTTGAGACAGCAAATGTGCAGTGGTTCAATTTAACTACTTTTCATTAGTAAAGAAAACCATTAAAAATCCTGTTCTTTAGTTGATTCTTACCAATGAATAAAATAATCTCCTTCCCGCAAACACTTGGATTTCCATGCACTGGTCTATTAAGCTACATCTTAATATAACATTCCAATGTACTTCTTCAACTTCTTCACTGCAGATCAAGCACAGAAATTCTTCTTCACTTGTTAAGGATCAATAAAGTCTTCTCATGGTCTTGTAAGATTATTTTGTGCACAGAGCCTTCAGTTATGGCACTCTTACAAATAACCCAGTGATAAATGTGAATTAAACCCCTGTTAGAATTGGAAGACAAATAAGCTGGGTCCCCCGCTTGTGAAAAACTACATCTTGACCTTTTTTTTTTTTAATGGTGCCATTTGGAGGATACATCTGGTATTTATTCTCCAGAACTAAAATAGCTAGTAGGCTACCTGCATTTAAGGTGTTCCATGTCCCAAGGATGTCTGATATGTGGTCCCATTGGAAGAATTGGTATGGAAAGCTGACTCTAAATCTGGAAATAAATTACAATGATTAACAGAAACATGCAATTAACTAATACAATGAATGTTGTATGTCACAATTTTAAAAAATTCTAAGCACTGATTACATAGGTAAACCACTTCTATGCAGAGTTTCTATGAGCTAAATGGTAAAGAATATGGGATTTAAGTTGAATTTTTTTAAATGAATTATATAGGAAAAATCATTATTACATGACAGTAATGTCTTCCAGTCTTTTAGTGATTTTTAAAAAACCCTTCTTTTGGATCATAATAGAGATACAAAAGTTTTAATTAAATATGATCAATAATAACAAAATTATTCTCAAAAGTTAGTTAATGAAGAGTTGGGACACTAGGAGCAAATCTTACAAGCAAAACTAATAGGCATTTTAGGTGGAGTAAGGAGTTTTATCAGGTTATAAAGAGGGATATCACTATGCCAAAGCCTGCATTAACCCTGTGAGCATACCCTGTGTAAGCTAGTAAATTCAAAGAACTATGTCACTCCAGAATAATTTACAAAATGACCAAGTGAGGTACAGACTACTGTGGGAATAGACATTTGTAGAGCCAAATAAATTAGTTAATTGCAAATCTGGATTCTGGACAAACCAGTCTATAATGAGCAGCTAGTCTTTGTGACATTATTTTAAAAAGTGAAGGCCGGGCACAAAAATAACATTCCAAATGGGAATGAAAGGTCATCTGAGAGGCAAAAATTCCTGTGCACTAGATGTGGCTGAAAACATACACCAAGAAACGGCCCAACATTTGGTCAAATATGCCATAAATGCAGTAGCTAGGAAAAAACACTATTCAAAAAGTATGTCATACAGTTAAAGCCAAGAGTGACCACATGCTTAAAGAACAACAAAGCAATGACACAGCTTTCGTAGTAGGTAAAGTTGCTACAGAGCAAACTGCTTCAGAATGGCAAATGCAGCTAAGTGTTAATGGCAGTGTTGTATTTTCTTAAACTGAATACTAGAGCACAAATGAACTGTTATTCTAAAGAAAATACACAATATTGTAGCTAAGGAAATGGTACTGAAATCTAAAGCCATATTCTGGATTTAAAACTGTGAAAGGACTAGTAAGAATTACAACTTGTTGTGAAAAACAGTATCACTTAATGTGGCAAGGGTAAGTGCAGATGTACCTTCTGTGTTAGAAATGGAAACCTGTAAAGTCATGAAGTTAGTTAAAAGAGCATTTGCTCTAAATGCCACAGAATCACAAATAAAAACAGGGAACACAGGAGAATTCTTAGATGTCTTCCAGGATGTCTGGATTGGATGAATACTACAATAAGAAATACAAATCACTAACTACAGTGATCCAAACACCCAGAAAAATTCCACTTGCCCTAATAGATATATGAGAAAACTTGAACTCTATAATGTAGAAAATCTGTGAATTATTGGAAAACCTAATAAAGTAAGGGTACGCGTCAATTCACACAATTAAAAACAAAGTAATGAAATGGGAACATTGTCTGATGACAAGAAGTGGCAGAAAAGCTCCCAGAAGTAAAAATAGTCTTAGTTCTAGATCCAAGACAAATATTCTGGGAAGTAAAGTTAGATAAGTCCAGCTCTAAGGTAGTGACTTTCCATATAGACATTATAGATGGGATCCTCAGCTGGTGTGAACTTTCGTGGCTCTGTTGAAGCCAATGGAGTGATGATAATTTACACCATCTAAGGAGCTGCCCCTGTAACTTTAAGCAAATAACTTTTGGTATTAGTTCTGTTCCCAAGGCATCGCACAGTAATTGCAGAGAACTTTGATCGATTACAAGGTGTTGAAGTTATAGATGATGTTTAAATTTGGACTTGGGACCTTAAAAACACAATGCAAGATTTAGACAAGTTTTACAGAGAGCAAGAGAAAGACATGTAACAATGAACTTGCAAAAGTTAAAAGTGTGTGGGGGGGACTAGAGAAAGGCCTCTATATTGGACATAAGTTGAGCAAAGATGACTTAATTGCTGATTCAGATAAAATAAAGGCAACGATTGAAATATACACTCCACAATGTAAAGCAGATCAACATATATTTATGGAGATGATTAACTCTTTGATAGAATCCATTCTGATCTATGGTCAATAAAGCATTTGGGGAACTGCAGAAATTGGGAAAACAGGCATAAATAGGCACCTGGGCAATTAAAAATACTGATCACCAGTCTGACAGTTTTAAAATCTGGTGATTTAACTATGCCAATTGCATTAATAAATGCATCTTCCAAAGGACTTAACACAAGCCTTATGCAGAAAGGGCAGTCAGAAGTATTTGAACTGAGATCTCTAAACAAGGGAGAAAGATTTTTATCTTAGACTGACTCAGACTGAGAAGGAGATGCTGCCCATTGTGTTCGATGTCTTAAATTTCCACCAATACGTAAATGGGAGAGACAAGATACACAAAGAAACTGGTTCAGGTGTTTTGTAAAGTGAACTTAAATAACCTTTAGCACCACTTAGAATTCACCATGTGATGTCAAGTCTGCCAATATAGGATCCCCATGTAGAATTGTGACGGGATGTTCCTAACCTTCGCGGCCATCTGCTGGAGGCCCCACTGCTCTGCTACACCACAGCTCAGGAACCAGCTTTCTGAGAGGAAAAGAGCAGCAAGTAGAGAAGCATACGTGAAACAGTTGTTTTGGGGAACCATTGAGATCCAACAACTAGAAGAGCTGGGGATCAACAACAGCCAATCAAGGCCACAATTGGTGACAGGTATTCAGGAGGAACCTTGCTGATATAAATCTGGGGAGGGAATTAAGTCCCAGAAGGGTAAGAACAAGGAACTACTTCTATTTGAGTTTGTTGTACGCCAGGAGAGGGTTGCACTGTGTGACCTGGCTGGAGGGCTGAGTCACAGAAGACCCACAGAGGCGGTCTGGCAGCCTGCAAAGGGTCCTGGGAGCTGAAGAGACGTTAGGCCTGATTTTCTGAGATGCCGAGTAACTGCATCTTCTACTGATTTTAACTAGAAATGTGTGTGCTCAGCACTTCTGAAAATCAGAGCCAGTGTGGCTATCCTTACTAAAGTAAGGATTCTCTGCATCTTGAAGTCTTTAAAACATGATTTGAGGACTTCAATGGCTCAGACATAGGTTAGGGGTTTGCTGCGGTAGTGGGTGGGTGAGATTCTGTGGCCTGCGTTGTGCAGGAGGACAGACTAGACGATCATAATGGTGCCTTCTGACCTTAAAGTCTATGACTATGACTCTAGGGCCTGGTCTACACTAGGAGGTTATGTCGAATTTAGCAGCGTTAAATCGAATTAACCCTGCACCCGTCCACACAACGAAGCTATTTAGTTCGACATAGAGGTCTCTTAAATTCGATTTCTGTACTCCTCCCCAACGAGGGGAGTAGCGCTAAATTCGACATGGCCATGTCGAATTAGGGTAGGTGTGGATGGAAATCGACGCTAATAGCTCCGTGAGCTATCCCATAGTGCACCACTCTGTTGACGCTCTGGACAGCAGTCCGAGCTCGGATGCTCTGATCAGCCACACAGGAAAAGCCCCGGGAAAATTTGAATTCCTTTTCCTGTCTGGGCAGTTTGAATCTCATTTCCTGTTTGGACATCGTGGCGAGCTCATCAGCACTGGCAACGATGCAGAGCTCTCCAGCAGAGGTGACCATGCAATCCCAGAATAGAAAGAGGGCCCCAGCATGGACTGATCGGGAAGTCTTGGATCTGATCGCTGTGTGGGGAGATGAGTCCGTGCTTTCGGAGCTGCGCTCGAAAAGACGGAACGCAAAGATCTACGAGAAGATCTCAAAAGCCATGACAGAGAGAGGATACAGTCGGGATGCAATGCAGTGCCGTGTGAAAATCAAGGAGCTGAGACAAGGCTACCAGAAGACCAAAGAGGCAAACGGACGCTCCGGATCCCAGCCCCAGACATGCCGTTTCTACAAGGCACTGCATTCCATTCTAGATGCAGCCGCCACCACTACCCCACCACTGACCGTGGACTCTGAGGATGGGATATTGTCGACGGCCGGTTCCTCGGAGATGTTAGCGGACGGGGAAGATGAGGAGGACGAGGCAGTCGACAGCGCTTACAACGCTGATTTCCCCGACAGCCAGGATCTCTTCATCACCCTCACAGAGATCCCCTACCAACCATCCCCAGGCGTTAACCCGGACCCAGAATCAGGGGAAGGATCAGTCGGTAAGTGTTTAAAACATGTAAACATTTATTTTGAACAGAACAGGAATATTAACAATATTAACAATGGGTTTTTCATGATTAGTTTGCCCTAGGCGCTTCACGTTTTAGTCCTTGGCAGTGCAACTACTGCAAAAGAATCTAACAGTGTCCGGTTTATCATGATTAGTTTGCCCTAGGCGCTCTACTTTTTGGTCCTTGCCAGTGCAGCTACTGGAAAAGAAGGTCTTTATGTCCGGGGATAGAGCTGAAATCCTCATGGGACATCTCCACGAAGCTCTCCTGGAGGTAATTGGAAAGCCTTTGCATGAGGTTCCTGGGGATAGCAGCCTTATTGTGTCCTCCGTGGTAGGAAACTTTTCCACACCAGGCTATCATCAAGTACTCTGGGATCATTGCCTTGCAGAGCATGGCGGCATACGGCCCTGGTTTTTGCTGGCTTTCACGCAGCATGCGGTCTTTCTCTGTCCCAGAAATCCTCAGCAGAGTGATGTCGCTCATGGTGACCTGCTTAGAATTAGGGGAATGTTACTGTTGGGACTGCTTGCCTGTTCCTTTACAGAACTGTAACCGGCGGTTTACAGCCACGCGGTGGAGGCGGGAGAGGGGCAGCATACAGGGATCTTTCCCGGGGACAGCCGCGAGGGGGTGGGACAGGGGCAGAGTTCATGCTTGCCGGATTGCCGGCAGCAGGAAGTGGCCAATGCTAGGAGCATTGCTTTGAACGTGAAAGGAGGGCACTGCTATAATTTAAGTTTTAAGCAGCCAAAAGTCTATGGCTTACCATGTCAGCCTGCTACCCGAATTCCGCTGTCCTGCCCCGCTTGTCTGATCTCCAGTGCAAGACCCCAGGCACTGAATGCGAAGGCCGAAAATTCGACCTTGTCCTGAGTGCGCATGTGATAGGTGCTGTGCATGGTCTTGTTCACAGAGAAAGACTATGTTGATTGTTCACAAAAAAAATCTTTGTGAGGAATTCACTCCCTTTTTTCCATCCCACAGCTGCGACTATCTCCCGACCTACCCTGGCATCCCCCTCCCAGAGGCTGGTGCAGATTAGGCAGAGAAAGAAAAGGACACGGGACGACATGTTCTCAGAACTTATGGGCTGCTCCCGAGCCGAGGCGGCCCAGCAGACCCAGTGGAGGGAGAACATGTCGCAAATCCATCGATCACACATTGAACGGGAGGAGAGGTGGCGTCAGAAAGACCAGCAGGCGACTCAAACGCTGCTTGGACTAATGAGGGAGCAAACGGACACGCTCCGGCGCCTTGTGGATGTTCTGCAGGACCGGAGGCAGGAGGACAGAGCCCCGCTGCAGTCTATCTCTAACCGCCCTCCCCCGCCACAAAGTCCCATACCCCCCTCACCCAAAGTCCCAAGAAGGAGGGGCGGCAGGGGCTGTGAAAACTGTCACTCCACCCCTGCAGACTGCTCAAGTAACAGGAGGCTCTCATTCCCCAAAATTTGATAAGTCCTTTCCTTCACGCCTCACCCAAGCCCCCGGCCCAGTTTCATTCCCTAACTGTTTAGTTGCTAATAAAAAATACATTTCTGTTAATTACTGTTTCCATCATGTTCTTTTAGAGGACAGTGTGTTTGAAGGGGGGGAAGGGGGTTGGTAATTGGACAGGACAGTCACCTTTACCAGGGTACAGACAGGGGGGCATGTTCAGCAGCAGGTCACACACACATTGCAGTCACTAGGCACCCTGGTCAGTCTGGGAGGTGGTTTTCATGTTCTGTGGGGGGGGGGGCTATGTGAGTTTGTGGCGGGGGAGGGCGGTTAGAGATCTTATGCAGCGGTCCTTATCCTGGATCACAGAGCCACGCAGCAGCGTCCTCCCCCGCCACAAAGTCACATAGCCCCCACACACAGAGTCCTGAAAAGGAGGGGTGGCAGGCTCCGTTGAAACAACCAGTCCACCACTGCTGACCGCTCTAGGAGGAGGAGCCTGTCATTCCTCGAGTTTATAAGCGTTCTTTCCATCACTACGCCCGCTCCCCACCACAGTCTGCGTCCCAGTTTCAACCCTTTACCGCGAAACCCGTAATAAAGAAAACGGTGTTCATTAACAAAGTTCCATTTTTTTTATTTTTAAACGTGTGTTGGAAGCGGGGGGGGGGGTGAACAGGGTATGTAGCTGCAGAGGATAGTCAACATAAACTGGGTAAAGAAACGGGGGCAGGTTTAGCTTCTCTTTAAACAAAGTTAATAGTCACAGGTTACCCTGCTCACTGAGGAACCTAGCTTTCAAAGCCTCCCGGATGCACAGCGCGTCCCGCTGGGCTCTTCTAATCGCACGGCTGTCTGGCTGGGCGTAATCAGCAGCCAGGCTATTTGCCTCAACCTCCCACCCTGCCATAAAGGTCTCCCCATTGCTCTCACAGAGATTGTGGAGCACACAGCAAGCTGCAATAACAATGGAGATATTGGTTTCGCTGAGATCAGAGCGAGTCGGTAAGCTTCTCCATCTCCCCTTGAGACGTCCAAAAGCACACTCCACCACCATTCTGCACTTGCTGAGACGGTAGTTGAAGAGTTCTTTTTCAGTGTCCAGGGCGCCTGTATAGGGCTTCATGAGCCAGGGCATTAGCGGGTAGGCTGGGTCCCCGAGGATCACTATAGGCATCTCCACATCCCCAACAGTTATTTTGTGTCCGGGAAGTAAATACCTTCCTGCAGCCGTCTAAACAGACCAGAGTTCCTGAAAACACGAGCGTCATGAACCTTGCCCGGCCATCCGACGTTGATGTTTGTAAAACATCCCCTATGGTCCACCAGTGCTTGCAGCACCATTGAAAATTAGCCCTTTCGGTTTATGTACTGGCTGGCCTGGTGGTCCGGTCCCAGGATAGGGATGTGAGTTCCATCTATAGCCCCACCGCAGTTTGGGAATCCCATCGCTGCGAAGCCATCTATGATGACCTGCACGTTTCCAAGGGTCACTACCTTTGACAGCAGTAGCTCAACGATTGCGTTGGCTACTTGCATCACAGCAACCCCCACGGTAGATTTGCCCACGCCAAAGTGGTTCATGACTGACCGGTAGCTGTCTGGCGTTGCAAGCTTCCAGAGGGCTATGGCCACTCGCTTCTGGACAGTCAGGGCTGCTCGCATCCGGGTGTCCTTGCGCTTCAGGGCAGGGGACAGCAGCTCACAAAGTTCCAGGAAAGTTCCCTTCCGCATCCGAAAGTTTCGCAGCCACTGTGATTCATCCCAGACCTGCAGCACTATGCGGTCCCACCAGTCCGTGCTTGTTTCCCGGGCCCAGAATCGCCGTTCCACAGCATCAACATGACCCATTGCCACCATGATGTCCACGGCGCGGGGTCCCGTGCTTTGTGACAGGTCTGTGCCACTCTCAGACTTCATGTCCTCACCGCGCTGCCGTAGCCTCCTCGCCCGATTTCTCAGCATCTGCCTCTGGAAAAGGTGGACGATAAGGTGCGAGGTGTTGACAACGGCCATAACTGCAGCGATGGTCGCAGCGGGATCCATGCTCGCAGTGCTGTGGCGTCCGCGCTGTCACTCACCAGAAAAGCGCACGAAATGATTGCCCGCCGGCGCTTTCAGGGAGGGAGGGCCGGAGTGACGGTTGGATGACGACAGTTACCCAAAACCACCCTCGACACATTTTTCCCCCCAGCAGGCATTGGGGGCTCGACCCAGAATTCCAATGGGCAGCGGGGACTGCGGGAACTGTGGGATAGCTGCCCACAGTGCACCGCTTCCAATGTCGACGCTTGCCCCGTTAGTGTGGACTCACAAAGTCGAATTACTGCCCTTAGTGTGGATACACACGTTCGACTTCGTAATATCCATTCCACATATTCGATTTAAGTAAAATTGAACTACTATCGTAGTGTAGACATACCCTAAAATAGTAAAAGTAAAAGTGACATTGATAAATATGACATTTGTATAGTGAGCAGTATCCACCTGCCCATTGAATTCCACAAGTTCGTATCAGAACTGATCAGGAACTTTCTAACAAAATGTTTTTTTTTTCACTGGAAAAATGTCAATTAATCAAAACCGAAATGATTTGTGGGAAAGGATTAGTTCCGACATCTCTCCCGATTCAAAACATTTTTGAAAAAAAAAGTTTTGAAATTGTTCAAAACATCCCATGTTGATGTTTTCAAAACAAAAAGTTGTGTTTTCTGTTTCAAAACTGTAGTTCATTTGTAGTTAAAAAGATGTGTAAAATATTAAAAACATGAAATAAAATAGAAATTAGCAAAATGTTTTGATTGAACCAATCTGATTTTTTTTTCAGTTTATCAGATCATAAACATATTCAAGATTTTGACTTTTCACCCCAATTTGGGATGGGAAAAATTTCAAAATCTCAAAACTCTCACAGAATGGGAAAATCATTTCCCACCCAGCTCTAGTTATGATTACAAACAATCCCTATTCTTAGGAGTTCACTAAGAAACATGAAGCATATGTGTATCTACAGTGAAACACAGATAGGGACCGGCACATGAAGAAGGACCTTGCAGGGAGGGACAGCTCAGTGGTTTGAGCATTGGCCTGCTTAAACCCAGGGTTGTGAGTTCAATCTTTGAGGGGGCCATGTAGGGATCTGGGGCAAAAATCTGATCTGTTTGGGGATTGGTCCTGCTTTGAGCAGGGGGTTGGACTAGATGACCTCCTGAGGTCCCTTCCAACCCTGAGATTCTATTATTCTAACAGTTCCCTATGCAAGAAGATAATACACCGACCCACAGGAGCTGTATTACAGTTGCAGAGGAAACCATAATTTAGCCTTCCCTAACTTTTATGTATTTAAAATCTCATTGATGTAGTGTAGCTTGCATTACACACACATGTGTTTGCGCATGTGAGCATGTATGCATGGGTCTAATGCACGGCTGGGGTAGGGCCCTGCGAATGCAGACATCCTGATTCTATTCTTAAAACAGCCACGACCAAGTTATTTCATCTCACTGTGTCTTTATCTTAATGTTTGCAAAATAGTTATAATTATTATTACCCACATCATTTATATGGTGTTACGAGGCTTCATTCATACATTAAATGTTTGAAGACTGTTTTGAGATCTTTGAGGAAGGCTGGTGGAGGTGTATAATTATTAATTACATATATTTTAAATTATAAACCCTATAGGGCAGGGGATTGTCTCTTTATGTTTGTGCAGTGTGCAGCACAATGGGGTCTCCACTCTCAAGTGGGACCTTCGGGCATAATAATATCATATAATTAGAAGTGGATCTCTTGCTTTAATTGACCTGGCATCCAACACATGGCAAATACAGTGGGTGAAATCCTGGCTCTGTTGTAGTCTTTGACATATTCTGTGCCGGTTAAACAATTTCTTCACTTTTTTGTGGTCTATAGTTTTCTTCCAGGTATTTTACAAGATTCTTTCTTGGAGTCTTCTACAGATGAAGTAGACACTTCTTGAAGAAAATTCAAAAGAATACTGGATATGAAAATAGATATTTCCCAGGGGAGTAGTCCTCAGTAAACCAGCAAACTCCTTTCTTAAACAGTCAGATATATGACTGGAGTATGGGTCTCCACAGATTGTACATGAAAATCAGATGGGCATGGGGAAAATGATCCAATTTTGCCAATTGTAAGTTTGATCCATGTGGTACACAGCTGTTCTTTACATGAACAAATTCTTGAGAAGCTAATTTGCTGGAAGCAAAGTATGTTTCTTGAAAGCTATGGTAAATATATCACAGTGCTCTAGCAGTTTTTATTTGCCCCTGTTACCATTGATAATGTACAGCATTTCATGACATAAGATAGTGGTTTGTCTCTTTTAAGATGGTATTGGAAAGCTCAGAGAAGTGGTAATATGCAACATGTGTTTTGGGGGATTGCCTTTGCTCAACAGTGCAGCAAATGGGAATGTAACTACTAACAACCACAGAAAACTAGCACAGAATGCCTAAGAGATGTGTGCTAATCCCTAATATATGGACAAGAGACTGTTCTGGAGGAGTTTCTTCTTGTTTTAGGTTGGTATTTTCAGGAGCACCTAGCACTGGCTTAATTCTGCTTCCATTGAAGTTTCAGGTTATAAACTCTCATTGACTTAAGCAATGTTAGGTGATTGCTGAGTGCTTTTGAAAATCCCAGCCTTAATAATTTACTATACAAGTATGAGATAGGAGCATTACTGTTTGAGTGACTCTGCCCATAGTTTGTTTCTATCTGTCCAATCCCTAAATTACTTTTAGAGTCCACGACCCACAATTCACTAAAGCACTTAAACATGTGAATTGAAGCCCACGTGGGCCAGGTCCTCAGGCTGGTGTAGATTGGTATCACTCCATTGAAGTCTACAGAGCAATGCTGATTTACACCAGCTGAGGATTTGACTCCTTCTTAATCTTATTCTCCCTTCTTTCTCTCTGCCTTTGATGATATTAGTGTGTGGTCCAGTCTCTCTCCAGAACCCAAGAGCAGTTTCTGCCTTCAGCTCTATCAGGATCCTGGGTTGACATGGGGCTTTCATGTCAGAGGTGTATAATGCACTCTTGGAACAGCTGTAATGGGAAAGCCCCAGACTGTGTGAAAAAGGAACAAGCCAACCTCACTAGGAAAACCAACAATCTGCTAGCCTCCACAATCAGACCACCAAAGCTATGGGGAGATAAGAGGGATAAAGATGAAGAGTGAGGCAAGAGGATTGCTGCAAGGCCACGGAGGGGGATTGCTTGTCTATCCTAGTGTGGGCTTGATAAAGGTTTGAGGAAATGGCAGAGGTCCTACTCTTTTCCAAACCAGTTCAACCATCAGTAGTGAGCACGTTTTTTAAGTTTATTTTCTTAGCTGCTGTATTTTTGCTATGAAGGCCAAGGTGCTAGATTTATTACTTATTTTAGTGTACATGTTTGCCAAGGGCATGTAGGGCTCAGGTTAGGCACCTTTTTAATATTTTGTAGAAATCTAAATCGATGAATGAATTAGGTACCTAAATATCTTGCTCTGTTTTCATTTTCAATCCCTTTTCAGCTCTTGATGAAAGCTGCTGGGAGATTAATTTCAAACCTTACTTCAAATAGCAATTTTTTTAGAGTCTTAAATTCAGAATGTTTTCTGACATTCTACTAGTGCATGTAAATTTTGTCCATCATGAAAGGGTTTTCTTCCTCTTTTTTCCGCTTCTGTTTTCTTAATTATATTTTTTTTTATTTCCCTGTGATATTTTACATTCTCAATCCCTTTCCTTTGCATTATAACTGCTCAGTGACATTCATAAATGATTAATGACTTGATGGCATGTGCTGCTTTATAGCATGAAAGCCATTGATATACCTTTCCCTTGGGGTCAATTATCCTATGGAACAATATCCTTTACCTGCTGCATCAAGGTTCTGAAGCTTGGCTGTAAAAGCTGGAGTTGTAGTATTTGAAGAAATCCAGAATACCTAACTTTGAACTACAGGATTCTTTCAGCCCTAGTTTCTGTTTCCTAGAAATAACTTCATTTCAATTGCCATTCTGTTTCAAAACGTAAAAGGAAACAGCAACAGTTATTGTTATATAAATATTTTAGCATAGTTTACTGAAAACAATTGGGTGGGAGACGTGCCTCCATGGTGGTTTATGTGTAATTTGGTTCAGTTATAGCCTAGTCAATACATATTATAAAAGCCCCATGTGTTTTTAAAACTGTAATTTAGTGCTCTGAAGGAAAATATAGAATTAAGCAGCATGTATATTATGAATTTCTTGTTAGACCTATGACCATAAGATTGTAGAAGAGTGCAAGGGAAAATAGGAACTGTTAATAGTAATTACTGAGCAAATCAAATGTTAAACCCACAAGTCTTGAGTACTTTGGCTATATTGTGATGTTTGGCTATATTATGATGATATTTATACTTATATAGGATCTCAATCTGCTTTACAAACTTTAGTTTAGCTTAAACCCCCCTGTGAGTTACGTATTTTGGCTCCCATTTTATAGATGAAGAAACTGAGCATGGATGGCTTAAGAGACTAAGAGCTGAGGGCATTCATCTCAGCACCTCACAGTACCTCAGTACCATGCATTAGTCCAACTGACTTCAGTGGAATTACTCATATTTGTAAGGACTTGTCTCATGAGGATGTGGCCCAGGAGATTTGGCCAAGATCACACAATTCATTTGTTACAGAGATGGGAACAGAATCCAGATCAGTCTTCCAGGAGATTAATCACATTCCTCTCAACCTTGAACTCTACCACTGTGTGAGATAGCTCAGTGGTTTGAGCATTGGTCTGCTAAACCCAGGGTTGTGAGTTCAATCCTTGAGGGGGCCACTTAGGAATCTGGGGCAAAAATCAGTACTTGGTCCTGCTAGTGAAGGCAGGGGGCTGGACTCGATGACCTTTCAAGGTCCCTTCCAGTTCTAGGAGATAGGATATCTCCATTAATTTATTTTTATTTATTTTAAATTTATCAAAAATTTACCACAATGTGGAACATTTGGGTTTTGTTGCATGACATTCCATAAACAAGAGATTATAGTATTTTTTTAATATAAATTTCTCGGAGAAGTTCTCCTACTTTGTTGATCAATTAAATCAATTTCGTAATCGTTTGAAGATGGGAAAGGGTCACTACCCAGGCTCCTGGAGGACTGGGGAGAGTTTGTGGGGTGGAGAGGATCCCTGTACTAGCTTCTTGGAGAGGAGGGGCTTGGGAGGAAGGGTTGACTCCAAGTTGACCCCAGTTCAAACAATGCAATCCCAAATGGTCCTCCAATATTAGCAGAAAGCACCCTTCCCCCAACTCGTGCAGCACTCCCTCTGTGCCCGCAGTGTAATTAGTACAGGCTGTCCCTACTTGCAGGCTCTGCTGTATGTCTGCCTGGCCCAAGAAGGCCCACACCTGCCTCTTCTCTTCTGGCAGTTCTGAGCCCTTCCTCTCCGTGGTTCAAGGCTTGTGAATGAAGAATAAGTCAGGAGCTGCAAAGGTACTGTTTGGATCAGAGATGACTTACACCTGCTGATACGGGGGGGGGGGGGGGGGGAGGGGAGGGCACAATGTAAACGGGGGACCTTCCAGCCGCACCTCCCTGGGCCAGGGCGGCCAATCCTGCTGGCTCCTGGGGGGGGGGGGGTTGGGGCCACAGGAGTGGGGAGCATGTGCCTCTGGGCCGGCTGGCTCTGGCCCCAGCCCAGGGAGACTCACAGCACGAGTGTCTCCCCGGAACTCTGGCTCCCTCATGGACACCTCAGGGAGAGGGGTTGAGGGTAATGCCCCTACCTGCAGCTGAGCAGAGGGACCCTGTTCCCGGCACCTTCCCCAGTGCCCCCCAAACCCTTCGTCTGGCCCAGGGCCACCATGCTGTCCCTGCCAGAGTTACTTGAGGGGGGCTCTGTCCTTCTCCTTCTGCGCCTCCTCCTGGCACATTTCCAGCTCCCTCAGCTGTACTGCCTGGCATCTGGGCCTGGGCAGGGAGCAGAGGGGATGGAATGGAGCCACTTCTCAAACCGCCTGAGGGTGGCCATTCTTCTGTGCATCATGGTGGCTGCCTGAGAGAGATCCTGGCTGGGGAGGCAGCAACAACCCCGCCGCCTCCATTCCCTGCTCGGGCCCAACTGCCAGGGACAGAGGCCATGCAAGCCAGAAATATGCATCTGATGGGGAGGCTCCAGCTTGCTCAGTCTCTGCTGGCCCCCCCACGCGAGGCTGTTGCCCTGTCGCTGGAACCCTGCCATCCCCCCGGATGCTGGAACACTGCCACCCCCTTCCCAGCCCTGCATCCCCTCCTGCGTGTTCCTCTGCACCTCACTTTTTGGACAAAAGTGGGCATTTGAGTCGGCAAGAGCAAATGGGACAAGTGCCCACTTTTGCAAAAAAAAAAAAGAAAAAAAGAAAAGTCAGGAACACGGTTTAAAAAAGCACCGTCCTGGCCAAAACAGGATATATGGTCACCCCAGATAGAACCCAGCTGCTCAGACCCAGTTCTGCTGCCTTTCTTTCTCACTTCCCGCTTGTGAAAATGATGTCAGCCCAACCTGATTGCAGAAACCTCAGATAAGGCACCATTGCTCTGTCCCAAGAAGCAGTCTCTGTTCTTTCACCTCCCTCAGCTCCTGCCATTTAAACCTGGGAAACCCTAGTCCAAGGCTCTCCTCTGACCATGTGGCCTGGAAAAGTGACTGGCCATTAACCCTCCTATTCTGCAGCTGTTCTGCAACACAAAGGAAGCATAGATCTAATGGCCCAAACAAGGAAGAGTTCTTTAACCCACACAATACCCCTACAACAACTCTCTAGGAGCATTTACTGCAGGGGATCTTTTAACTTGTTCTATGGAGACCGGGTGCTTATACATTAATGGCCCCTAATATGCTTGTCATGAGCACCTTCTTCCAGAACAAAATTTTTATCATCCATTCTCTCTGGTTTAGCATTTATCATAATTATTTATTTCTAATTAGGTACATTTGGGAATTCTTTTAGAATACTTACCTTGAGCTTGTTATGAATTTCTCCTTGTAGAAATGGTGCACTGCTTTATGGATCAAAGTAAAATTACACTTACAAAATATAAGGAAAAGGCCAAATTTCTGCTGCAGTAAATCAGTGCATCTTCAATGGATCTGTACCAGTTTACACAAGCAGACGTTTTGGCCTGTAATTCTATTATTTCTAGGCGTCTCACTCTCCCTTTGAGAGTTGGCATGAGCAATACGTTATGAGTTCTGCTTTCTGTAAAGTGTGTCGTTAATCCAAAAAATTATTCTGGAAAAGGAAAGTGTGTGCATCCATAGTCATTCTTTTAGGTGCAATTACTGCCTACTCCTCTGCAGTCTGAGGATTTCTGACTACAAAATTAGTATGGTTCAGTTGTACAAGGGGAGAAAAGGCCAGCATATGGGATGGTGTGTTGCGAGGGTACACAAATTGCTCCTCCCCAACTCAAGTGCAACCAGGGAGCTCCCTGGGGCAGTGCATCTCCACTCCCACCTCTTCCAGTGTGCTCAACATACCCCTTAATGATAGCATGTTAAGAGACTCCTGCCTCAACAAGGGACTAGCTGACCTCTCGAGCCAACCCTAAATTTCTATGATTCTGTATTTAGTATCAGACTTGAAACCAGGTGCTTTCTGTAAAAAGGCCTGTTCCAGATGCAATGTCAGTAAAGAGGTACTATGTTGGGAAGAATCTTCTGAGCTTCAACAGTTGCCATAACCATAGAACACTTTAGCAGAGTGGTGGGAAGAGGAGCAGCAGTGGGGAGTGTGCAAAGCATCATCCTGAAAATGCCAGAGTGTTTAAATAAAACATCAAAAAATTAGAACAGTATTTACCTGTTCACGGGGGGGAGGGGGTGTTCTGTCTGTATCCCTTCCCCTCCCCTCCCCCCCATGTCATTTCCATTTACCCTTGCTTTGCTCCTCCATGCCAGCTTCCTATATTGTGAGTAGTAGCGTGGAGAAGAGCATCTTCTGTGGTGCCACTATAGTCCCTCTCCCCCACACTTGTCAGTAGGAAGAGACACCAAATAAGCAGTGTCTATGTCCCTGCCCCTCAATATGCCAGATTGCACAGCTGTGCCACTGTATCATTGGCTATATTCTGTGACAGCTATAGGGTTGGTGCAGGATACTTCTCCAGACCAGGAGGAGACCTGGAAACGGATTATGAGTCTCTGGGATACAGTTTGGTTCCCAATCTGCTCATCGGGTAGCTCAGCTACACACTGCCCCAGACATGGGGCCTGTGGGGGAAAGCCACTGTCCAGCCCTGAGATAACATTAATTTCATGTGGTAGACCTTCATGCCACTTTAAATAATTGTCTTCCCTTTACAGGGTTTTTACACCCTTCAGACACTTGCAGATACTTTTGTCCCTGCTTCACTCATTGCTTAGCCAAGCTGCCGATATTTAGTTCTTTTCCTTTCCTAATCATTCAGCCCTTTAGGTATTTAATACTTTTTTTTATCATCTCTGAATTCCCTTCATCTTGTCAGCGTTCTTAGGCTACTGAGAGTGCCCAGACTGAATGCCCTATTATTCAATTTCCAGTAATGCTTCATGTTAACATGGAACACAGATTAATAGAACCATGAAATTGTCTTTTCCTAGGATTTATGGCGCTGAAATGTTAAATTACCTTTCGATAGGCACTTCTAGGGCTGGGGGGTGGGGAGGTTACCTCTCTCTCCTCCTTGTAAAAAATCCACTGTTCACTTTGGAATAATTTACCTAAATGCAGAGGGCTTTTTATATAAGGAATCCAACTAATGAATGACAATGAAAAGGATTCCTTTCTTCTCTCTGGGGAAGAAGAGGAGGTCTGGATTAAGAGACAGTGGAAGGATTTCCTTTATGTAATTAATCTGAAATGCCCAAGGGTTCAGAAAATCTGAGAGAGCGAAAAAGGGACAGGTCTGGTAGGACTTAATGAACATCAGCCTCAGAGAGAGTTTGTGTTGTTGCAGGTCCCAAGTGAGCTCAGGCAAACTCTGGTCATCTTTCAGCCAATTTATAGGAGAATGAGCCAGAAAGGTAATGTTCACCATAGTTTGCAAACTGATTTATACCAGTCAAGTCAAAATGTGAGCGTTTCTGTTGACATTGTGTTTAATTGGGCACGGTAATGACTAAAGGCTTTTAAAGGTCACTCTGTCCAGATGTTCAGCTATTAGTCACCATCACCCAACCAACTTTCTACAGTAAATACAGATAAAATAAGGAAACATTGCAACCTTCAACAAGATTAGTCCTCAGGGCTAGAGGGATCATGCATTTCTGCTTTTTTGCCCTGCTAAATGTAACTCCTCCACAGCAGAGAATCCTACTGGACGTTAATCTTATTTTACAAAGAAATAGGACCAGTTCTTGCTTTTCTCAAGCAACTAGTTCTCACTTCCATGAGTAGTCATATTGTAGGATTTGGCGCATAGGTAGTATACTCTATTTATTTTATTCTTTCTAAAGTCTTTATTGGAGTGCTGGCTGAGCCATAAAGTTCAGAACCAAAGTCTCCCAAAGCTGTGGCATGTTCAGATCATTTGGTCCCATCCCTCCTATATACCTTTAGCATTACTAATTCTACAGTAGTATGTAGTATTCATCTTTACTGTTGTGGCAGTATGCTTTTAGTAACATTTTGAACTAGGGCTGTCGATTAATTGCAGTTTACTCATACTATTAACTCAAAAATTGATTGCAATTTAAGAAATTAATCGTAATTAATCGTACTGTTAAACAATAGAATACCAACTGACATTTATTAAATATTTTGATTGTTTTTCTACATTTTCAAATATATCGATTTCTATTACAACACAGAATACAAAGTGTACAGTGCTCACTTTATATTATTTTTTATTTAAAATATTTGCACTGTAAAAATGATAAACAAAATAAATAGTATTTTTCAATTCACCTCGTATAAATACTGTAGTGCAATCTCTTTATCATGAAAGTGCAACCTACAAATGTAGGTTTTTTTGTTACATAACTGCACTCAAAAACAAAACAATGTAAAACTTTAGCGCCTACAAGTCCACACAGTCCTACTTCTTGTTCAGCCAATTACTAAGAAAAACAAGTGTGTTTACATTACGGGAGATAATGCTGCCCGCTTTTTAATTACAATGTCACCTGAAAGTGAGAACTGTTGTAGCTGGCATCACAAGATATTTACATGCCAGATGCACTTAAGATTAATATGCCTCTTCATGCTTTGGCCATCGTTCCAGAGGACACGCTTCTATGCTGATGCCGCTCATTAAAAAAATAATGTGTTAATTAAATTTGTGACAGAATTCCTGGGGGGATAATTGTATGTCTCCTGCTCTGTTTTACCTGCATTCTGCCATATATTTCATGTTATAGCAGTCTCAGATGATGACCAGCACATGTTGTTCATTTTAAGAACACTTTCACTACAAATTTGACAAAATGCAAAGAAGGTACCAATGTGAAATTTCTAAAGATAGCTACAGCACTTGACCCAAGATTTAAGAATCTGAAGTGCCTTCCAAAATCTGAGAGGGATGAGGTGTGGAGCATGCTTTGAGAAGTCTTAAAAGAGCAACACTCTGATGCGGACACTATAGAATCCAAACCACCAAAAAAGAAAATCAACCTTCTGCTGGTGGCATCTGACTCAGATAATGAAAATGAACATGTGTCGGTCCGCTCTGCTTTGTATCATTATCGAGCAGAACCTGTCATCAGCATGGAGGCATGTCCCCTGGAATGGCGGTTGAAGCATGAAGGGACATATGAATCTTTAGCGCATCTGGCATGTAAATATCTTGTGACACTGGCTACAACAGTATCATCAGAACGCCTGTTCTCACTTTCAGGTGAAACTGTAAACAAGAAGCAGGCAGCATTATTTTCTGCAAATGTAAATAAACTTGTTCGTCTGAGCGATTGGCTGAACAAGAAGTAGGACTGATTGGACTTGTAGGCTCTAAAGTTTTACATTGTTTTAATTTTGAATGCAGGTCTTTTTCTGTACACGATTCTACATTTGTAAGTTCAACTTTCATGATAAAGAGATTGCACTACAGTACTTGTATTAGGTGAATTGAAAAATACTATTTCTTTTGTTTTTTACAGTGCAAATATTTGTAATCAAAAATAAATATAAAGTGAACACTGTACACTTTGTATTCTATGTTGTAATTGAAATCAATATATTTGAAAATGTAGAAAACATCCAACAATATTTAAATAAATGGTATTCTATTATTGTTTAACAGTGCGATTAATCACGGTTAATTTTTTTAATCACACGATCAGTCGTGATTTTTTAAATCGCTTGACAGCCCTATTTTGAACATTTATATTACATGTCACATTATATAGTAAAAACTCACTGATTTGCACTTTGGTAAACTACACAATTATAATTAGTACACACACAAATATTCATCTCTCCCCTTAGCTCAAAGATTTAATAGTCAAGTTCTGCACTGAGCTATCATAGTATTAACATTTCTTAGTCATACAAAGCACACTACAGTGCCTTTATAGCACACGATGGAATATTATTGCAAAAAATTCAAACAAAACTAGTTATCAAAAATAAACGCAACAAGTACATTTCAATGTAGTATTTGGGGGGTTTTATTGCATATGTTCATATATGGTCGAATCCTGAGGGATCTAATTTAATTTAATGTAAATTGAGAGAGTTCAGCACCTCCTAGAAGGTGCTTAGCAGCTTGCAGGATTTAATCAACTGTTATTTATGAAGTAGGTGAAATTACCACTGCTGAATGGAGTGTACTGGAGGAGCCATGGAAAGCTTAGGGATTGTGAGCCAGGTTTTTTTTTTTTTTTAGCACTCTAGCTATTTCTTAGAACATACAGGTCTTTTAGAAGTTTTCCATTGTATCAAACTTTTTTACATTATTTTTTTCCTCTCCCACTTTCAGACAAAACAGGGCTCTCAAAAAGCTCTGAAATGACATTAATTATGACATTGAGGATTCTTCTGCTTTATAGACTTGTTCATAATTCATCATAACTAAAAGCACATAGTCTATTGCAGGGATCGGCAACCTTTGGCATGCGACCTGCCAGGGTAAGCACCCTGGTGGGCCGGGCCGGTTTGTTTACCTGTCCCATCTGCAGGTTTGGCCATTTGTGGCTTCCACTGGCCACAGTTTGCCGCTCCAGGCAGCGGGAAGCAGCGGCCAGCACATCCCTCGGCCTGCGCCGCTTCCCGCAGCCCCCATTGGCCTGGGACACCGAACCGCGGACAGTTGGAGCCGCAATCGGCCGAACCTACGGACACAGCAGATAAACAAATTGGCCCCAAACAAACCTTGGCGGGCCATGTGCCAAAGGTTGCCAATCCCTGGTCTATTGAGAACTGTTATGCTAGCCAGAGTGAATATAGTTGATGGCATTGTACCAGGCATCATAGAGTCAAGTTCCCACATCTGGCTCAATTTTGTGACTTCATGAACCTGTGAGGTAGCCCCGTGGGTGATGCCAGATAGGGTCAAGTTGTGCACCCCTTCCTGCATCGATGGAGCGTTGAGAGCACAGTGTGCTGGGATGTTGTTGTCCATCCTGGTGAACTGTCCAAAGACTATGCAATGCTGCTTTTGAACTAAGTGAGTGATTGGAGGAAGGCCAGATCTCTGTGAGATTATGGTATTCCACACAAAGTCCAACCACTTTATGGTCAGGGTTTTTTGCTAACACAACATATGGAATGACTCTAGCCCCTCTAAGTCTGTCTGTAAGAGGTCCAGGTTTCTGACCTATAGAAAGTACATAGGTTTGATATATGTGAACTTTGTTTCAGGGCAGAGATGTTATTGCATTTGTAGGCAAGACATGGACTTCATGCAGGAGGTGGCAAGACAAAATCATTGCAGTACATCCAGTTTACAACTGGCAGTCATAATCTTGCAATTAAACAATTCAAGAGCCAACCTTGCTGCCACTAAAAGTCAATGGCAAAACTCCCATTGACTTTAATGGAATCAAAACTGAGCCCTTTAATTACAACTTCTCATGCTATTCTATGATTCAGTCTTTGGAAAACTACAAAGAAATTCTCACCACTTAGCTAGCTGCTGCAGGCATTGGACTCAAATATCTTAGAAAACCAAAGACATTACTCTTAGGCTGTTTATAATTTATTTTTAGAGGGGGTCTGAATTAAATGAATCAACTATACCACTACAATTTGTACCTCAAACCCTCTTCTTTTAGACATAAATTAGTTATATTTAGTTGCTCAAAGTGAATGCTTTCCAGCAGAATAGTAATTAGTAACTTAAGATACAGCAGTGCAGTTGTTTGTCATTAAAATCTGTACAATTGCTTCTTTGCAAGAAATTAACATTACCAT
This sequence comes from Emys orbicularis, assembly GCF_028017835.1. Lineage (NCBI taxonomy): Eukaryota > Metazoa > Chordata > Testudines > Emydidae > Emys > Emys orbicularis. The sequence continues at coordinate 23,965,633 of NC_088683.1, read as the reverse complement.
AGTATAGGGAATACTGGTAACACCACAGTCATGTTAATTAAGCAAAGGGTGTAATTGCACAGATATTGTTAACTACTCTACACTCACAAAAGTGGTAAGAGAAATCTATTATTTTTTAGGAGGCTATCTACAGTATAACACTTTCCCCTCGCCAAAGGAAAATGATGCTACTGAATCTTCTTGTCTACCCATCTTTGTGATGGTTCAGTCATGCCCCTTATTATTCAGTGCTCAGGTTCCCAAATGAGATAAACAGCATTCTTTAAAAGATATATTGCCAATCTTTACAGTAGAATTCATTTGCTGGAGTGATAAATCTAGAAGCGAGCTCCGTGATGCCTGAATACAGTCCCATTTAATCTGGGAACACTGTCACAATTTATGTAATGTGCTGCTCTAAAGGTTAACAAGAAAACATCCAACCTCTTTTTTCAAATGTCAGCCAAATACTTTATAGATTTCTCCCCATCCCCTTCTGTAGCCCGTTTAGTCAAATTAGTGCAGCTGTCTAAAAGATCAGATTTAAGGCCTTTGAATGTTCCCTGGAGCTGAGAACAGATGCCTCAGGAGGCTTGCCAGCCAAAAGGTAAGGTGGATTGGTGCAACGTGTTTTCCAAGCACATTGTGTAGACAGAAGTGACAGGTGGGAAGGTAAAGGTCCAGTCGGTCTATTGAGAGATCTCAAATGCCTGGAAACAAATTTACCAATTGCTAACAGGCTACAACACAAAGGGCAACACTGCCCTTTATTTATAGGCACTGCAGGTAGAGGACCAGGTCCGGCCACATGTTGGTTTCCAAAGTGATATAAATGGAGTGTGGCAGCTTGACTCAGAGTTACCAATGATACTGCACTGCAAGGAGCACACTTTGCAAAAGAGCAGCATGAGCCTCTGGCCAACTCATGCTGCAGATGACATGACTGCTAACCAGAGGGGGGATTGTTCTATGCCCTCTTGAGGCTTTAGTTTGCTAGCTAGTTCAGGGCATCTTCCCTAACACTCCCTTGAGATCTAAACTGGAATCCTGCCCTGTTCCTTGGGCACAGTAATTGGAGGCTTCATTTCCCCTCTTCCACCACTAGCAGAGCCACTCAGCACAGATAAGGTCTTCCGCTAAACCCTCTATAAAGCAGTCAAGAAGCACTGCAGGAGAGGTCATAAGATGTTTCTTCTGCCCCTTGCTTGCCCTCCACCATTGCTCATCGCATCAGTAGTCCCTGTGAGAAGGATTCCTCCCTCAGTGAGCAAATCACCTGAAAGGGAGGTGGGAGGGGGAGCATGGCCCAGCCCTCTCACACTAGCCCTCAGAATGGGGTCAGCACACTAGGGAGGAATAATGTACCTATTCCCTCACTAACTAGCTTAAGTACTGGTATGGCTTCCACCATCATGAGCACCTCACAGTGTATTTTCCCTCACAACTCCCCCTGTGAGGTAGGGATGTGGTATGAGCCACGTTTTACAGATGGGTAGCTCATGTACATAGACTAAGGGCCAGATTTTTTTTCCATGTTAAGATATTTAGGTGCCTAAAGATGCAAACAGACTACTAGGTGCTTTTGAAAATCCAAATAGGTGTCTATCTGTAGGCACATAGGGCCAGATTTTTAAAGTTATTAAGTGGTCACAGTCAGACAGAAAGGAGCTGGGAATTGAACCCTGCTTTCTTGAGCCCTCGACTCGTGCCTTAATCAAAGGGCTGTCCATCCTCTTAGATACACCAAGAAGTCCTAGAGGTACAATCCTGAGAGGCAACGTGTGTGGTGCAAGCTCCACACCATCCTTTTGGCAGGTCTATCTGCAAATCACACACTCCAGCTCATTGTGAATTCCTAAAGGTGCTAACTAGCCACTGCAATTGAAGAAAATGGCAATGTGGTGAGGATGTTGAGGAAGATCTGAATCCCACTAGTACACAAACCTTAGAGGTGTATCTGTAGGGCCTGGTAGGGGTACTACTAACTAAGCTCCAGCTTTCTTACAAATGCTGGTCCATTCTCTCATTTGTGCAAATGCATGAAACCCATTAACATTATGGGAGATAGTGATGTGTCAAAGATAGAATATGCCCTATTTTGAGGCCAGTCCTGAAACCCTGGTGCTGGCTTGTCTCCAGTTAGGATGACCAGACAGCAAATGTGAAAAATCAGGACAGGGGGTGGGGGGTAATAGGAGCCTATATAAGAAAAAGACCCCAAAATCGGGACTGTCCCTATAAAATTGGGACATCTGGTCACCCTATCTCCACTGGCTATTATGCATGTATAAAAGACTGAAGATAAAAATTTCAAAAGTGCTTAAATGACCTAGGAGCCAAAGTCCCACTGAAAAGCCATGTGATTTAGACGCCTAAGAAAAACAGGCACTTTAGAAAATTTTACCCTGAACGATTTATATAATTATTGGTATTTAATGAGCAACTATTTATTACAATATGAAGATCAAGATAGAGTAGCCACCATCAAAAAGTGAACAATTATGTCTAGTTACTGCACTATACAGAGATACCATAGTTTCTAACTATAGCCAGACTACTACATGGTAGTCTCTACCACAGAGTTTCATTATATATCATAAAAAAATGGCGAGACAGATCAGGTATATCTATAAGACAAATTGCACTGATCACTCCTCACCTTCACTTTGCCCACCGATCTCTCTACCAAGTCTAATTCTAACCGTCCAAACACCAGAAGAAGTGCGGTTGCTTGGGGAAGCTGTGTGTGTGTGTGTGTGTGTGTGTGTGTGTGTATATATGCGCATACACACCTTTCAGAATTCAGGGAATAGAAAAACTGCAGAAGTGTTACAGCCATAGATCTGAAACACATTTTAAACCTATGGTAAGCTTAAGTGGATTTAAAGTTTACTTAAAATACCTAGAACAACTTTCTCTGGTCCATTTTCTGCTAACTAGTTTGCTTTAGGGACCAATATATAAAACAGATATTTTATTAAATTAAAACAGAAAGAGTCTGTGTTTGTGTATATATTGGCAAGTTGGTTCTTGGCCTAAATCCTTGCCTGAATTCCCTATTTACATTCAGTAAAAATAATCTAAATTACGTTTATAATATGGTCAATTATAGGCATAAAGGTAGATTTCTATATATGCCGATAAGACATTTATGAATAGAAAATGTTTAAGCTACCACGAGAAGAATGGGATCATAATTTGGCACAGTTATATTTTAAAGACGTAATCACCTTAAAGTTCTTTAAAAGTTATCTTTTTAAAATATAAAGTTTTTCTTCAAATTCCAGATTAGCAAAATAAATCACAGCTATGGCTTACTATAGGTTCTGACCTACTATGGGCTCTCTTTTGCAAATTTCTGAATTCAAGAACCTAATTTACTAGAATTTTTCATCAGTTTTTCATTTGTGCTGTAAAATTATCAACTACAGTATTATTGGGAAAAGGGGGGAAGCAAAGTCAGTGGTGTTTAAGATTTACTGAGCTTTACAAATGGGGCTTTCAAGCACTTGGGGTTTCATAAGCATTGTGAAACCTCCCACCCACCCCATAATTAAACTAGTATTTGTTTTTATGGAGTTTAAATTAAAAACATGTTTCTCCAACCTAAAGGGATGCCTGAGTCAAGCAAACAGAAATCTTAAAAGACAAACTTGTATGATGTTACTTCTCCTTTTAAAACTTTAGGTCACAATGGGAGTTTTGCACTTGACTTCAGTGGGGTGAGGCTTTCTCTATAAGGAATTAGACCAAACTTTCTAAAAGTAGCATTGATTTTGAGTGGTCTCTGTCTTGGGGCACCCAGCGTGAGATACCTTGGGTCTGATTTTTCAGAGATACTGAGCTTTCAAAACCCTAGAAATCAAATAGAGTTACAGGAGCTCAGCACTTCTCTAAAACACACCCAAGCTGTCTCACATTGGACACCCACATCATTGCAATACCAAAAATCAACAGCCACTTTTGGAAATTTTAGCATCATTTCTTAAAATAGAGACTGAAAGAATTTGCTGTGTATATAGAAAGTGTCATTATTGTTATTAAAATTAGCTCTGTAGAATACAGAAAGAGCAGAAGTGAAATTTGGCAAGCGATGGGGATCATGAAAAATAGCAGTTCTTTGCATTGTCTAAACCTGGCTTCTGTAACTCGTGATCCCTAATGTATGGGCATATTGGAAAAGAGAAGCCAGGCAAGTGGGATACTTAGTTTCCATCAAAGAGATATTAAGAGTCTAAAACTCTAGACAACAAAAGTGACACATTTATAGCAATTGTGTAGGAGCGGTAGGAAGAATGAATGTGTTTAAAGGGCACAGTTAAATTTAGATTGGCAGTTTCATTCTGTTTAAACAATTTCCTCCTCACAAACTGTAATTATTTTTCCTGAGCTCAAGTGCTTACCACATTGCCATCAGTCATCAGCAAGAAAAGTCTATACGAAGCTCTTCTGAAGAGGGCAATAAAAAAACAATCCTTATGCAATGAGTGCTCGATCCGAGAAAGTGTTAATTGCAAGGTGTGGAATCCCTGCTACTTCCGCAGACAGCAGTGGATGCTAAGCAGTTTGCAGGATTGACCCTTGAGTTTCCATTTATATTCCTGGGGCCGGTTTGCCAACTTCTGTGGAGAAACTTGTAAGAAGGGGGGAAAGGAGAAGGAAAAGTCTGAGGTTGAATTCATGGAGTTTGCTATGAACTGTGGGAGTGGAAGGAAGTCTTCAGATCTCACAGAAATAGAGGGAAGAGCACCCCAGTATTCACTGGGAGCTGTCCATGCTGCTGCAGTGTGGCTCTCTCCCATTGGGGGCATGGAATATAAACCATGGTGGGTAGCTGATCCAGCTCCTGGCCATATTATCACCTTCCCGGAGTTCCACATGGAAATTTGAGTTGTCCATGCAGGTGCTGCAGCCTCCTGTCCTCTTTTGCTTCCAGCCTCATCTTCTCCCCACCAAAATTCAGAGGAAGGCTGTATGCACGAAGCAAGCAGAGGTGGCTCGACGGTGTAGTGGAGATATAACTCCTGCCTCTGCATTGAATGCTCCCTCCCCATATGGCTCTTCAAAGGGTGATCTGGACCAGACAGACACTGAGCTAACCTGTAGGCTAAAGAGGCAACCCAGTACATAGCAACTTTAGATAATACAAAGCCAGGCTAATGCAAAGGGATAGAATTATCAGTGCTTTATCTCATTTATTTTCCTGAATATATTTCTGCAGGAATACTGTGACTGCTATAGTTAAGGATTCAAAATGATTTCTTTTATGAAAGTCTTCTTCCCAGCTAATTATAACTTAGTGAAATTCTCGCTCAATTTTCCAAGCTTGGTCTTTGTTCAAAAGTAAGTTTTTCTGGAATGTTTGAGTAAAACTTGAGTAGTTCTTGGGTGGAGAATGTAAAAATATAGTTTTGGGGTTTTTTTTGGGGGGGGGGGTTGTTCATTATTAAAAGAATAAAAAACCCTAAACTTGAGATTTTTTAAAATAAAAGCCCAAGAGAATAGCTGAGGTTTCAATGTGGCACGGAAATAGCCTTCACTGTGGTGCAATGGACAGTTCTGTTCCAGACAAAACCAGTTATGCTCATTTGGAAAAATCACATGAGGAGCCCTCATAGGAAAGGGGTGTTTTATTTTTGGTTTTGGTTAACTGGTTAAAGGCTTGATTCAGCTTCTACTGTATTTTATACAACCTTAAATACACTTGTGGAGGGTTTAGGAGAATGATGTATTAGCTATTCTCTGTATGCCAGCTCATGGAAAGTACCCAGCAAGCCAAACTAATGCCTCATTTGCAGCACGTAACATTGTAAAGTAATAATTTAGAATTAAATGACAACATTAACTCTTTAAATTACCATCTCGTTATGAGCAGTGCTTCAGTCATACATTTTACTGTAAATACACTGTTCCTATTTAATACAGTTAGATATTTTGTACTTGGAAACACAAGGTTTTTATGCCATCTCACTGAAAAATTCCATTTTCAATTTATTTATACAGCTTTTGAGGTATAATGATAATTATCAAATCTAATGTGTGGAACTATACATTTTGAACACAAAGTCTAATTCATTTGTCTCTGGAAAAAAACTTTTTAAAAACAGTTTTTGAAAAAATATTTTAATGTACATTCAGTACTCAGAGAAAGTAGAAGCTGAATTTTTAAAGTCGCTTGAGAGCAGATCACAGGAAAAATACAAATCAGTTTGACTCGTCTCTTCTGTAGATATCTATCAAGAAATATTTTGAAAGAGGCACTATTAAGAGTGCATTTATTTTCCTTTGAGTGAAATACTACTATAATAAAAGTGCATATATCTACAAAGGGAAAGACTCCTGTTAAATTTATAGTACATGGAGCCTAAGAATATTAGGATATTGAGTAGAGAGATAGGAACTTATATGAAAAGAAAATCACTAAATATATATTGGACTGTGATGAAAATGAAATTAGTGTAAGATTTTAGTGGGAAAGCATATTATATTGTATCTGAGAATTATGTGGTCATCTACTAGACTGTAATATAATCGTATAAATGGGCAGAGGTAAGGTTGTGAGCACAACCCTAATTTTGGCATTTCCAATGTAATTATGCAAGCTTTATTTTCTATTATGTGTTACATATAATAACTATATCTATATGCATTTGTGTGTGCATGTGCCTTCAGGCTGGGTGTTTCAAAGATACCAAAGGAAGTTAGGTGGTGGCACACAACCCCCACTGAATTTCCCTTTGGCACCTTTGAAAATCCGAGAGGAAAACTGAAAAAGACCGTCCCTCTAATGAGTCTTCTTGAAGACAGATAGGCATGTTGTCCCATAAGGATATCGTAAGATGTCATACCTGTTACTATTGTCACACTATCAGAAACTGATCCTTTGACTCGGTTATCGCCTTGGCAATACAATTAAAACATATCAGCAATTCTGAGATACAAAAGACACAATGTTGTAGTTGGAATTATTTCAAGTAAAATAACATGAAACCATTCAGTGGACCGAAGGCTTGAGTAGCTGGACCTGATTCTGATCTCAATTACACTGCTGTAAATCAAGAATAACTTCAGTGAAGCTAATGGAATAACTTCACTCCACAAGACAGTCTCCAACAGATACCAAAAAGAACTACACACCTCTGTGACACAGCAGCCCGTGGGTGGTTCAGCAGCTCCTATCAGGCCTGACACACTCACTACACCATAGTATTTATCTATAAAGAGTGTCTTGTAAGGTATCAAATAAAAGCCACTAACACATTGGTCATTAATATCATTTTGACATGTATATATTAACACTATGAGGAATTATGGATACTTACTGTTTTCTTCCAGACATGAGGGAAGGTAGTTATTAATGTAAATTAGGCATTGTGAAATAAACACAAAGGAAGCCACATTTACATGTAAGTCAACCGGAAAAGTTGAGTGGCGGATGTGAAATCAGAATGGGAAGACACTGGAGTCTGAATGCCTTCCTGATTCTGGAAATAAAGACCGCAAACTATGAGAAATATAAGGAGAACCAAAGGGACACTTCATTGTCCATCTTTGAGAGAGCAAAAAGGACAGTTTTTTTTGTATCCATGAAAGCTGGCTTCTAGCTAAGGGGTCTAGAGATGCTGGGAGGCTGCTTTAGGTGAGAAACTTAACTTTAGCAAGCTAAAAGCTTTGTCTAACTTATGTCTAGTGTCTCCTAGAAGCATGCTATACTTTTCTTTTATTTGTAACCATATCTGTTTTTACTGCCTTTATTCAGTGTCATTTGAATCTCTTTGTTGATAAAATTCTCCTTTATTTTATCATGTGTGAATTCTGAGTTGAATCACATAAACTGATGAGTACATTCTCTTTGGAAGCAGTGGACTTGGTAATTAGTGTGAGCATCCAGTGACAGGGGCTGGATACCACAGGAGAATGCTCTTCAAAGAGGCTCAGAGTCCTGAGATGTTTGTCTGGGGTGGGCTTACAGACCGGGGTGACAGGGAGCTGTCACCCGGTTTAGCTCCAGCAAGTCTCTCTTTTGCTAAGGCAAAGGGGTAAAAATGTCACCCATAGTTCTGGGCGCTCCAAGAAAGTGTCACAACTTCAGCTTCATCTAACTCATGCTCTCATGCTCAACCTTAATGGTGCTGTTAAGACGGATTAACATTCCAAATGAAGAGACGATGTAGCGGCAAGAATTGCTACAATGTGGTTACAAGAGAGCAGGTGGTCACCATTAAGGTTTTGCATATTGAGCAAGTTGGATGAAGCTGGGATGTGTGTTGCTTTTCAGTATCTCTTGGCCATGGAAGCGAATGTCTTATGGAATTTCAGAGTATGTTAATGACAGCATTTTAGGTGATGTGAAGGTGGGCAAGAATGATGGAGGCTTTTCCCTTAACTTATTTCCATGCTTTTAAGGGCTTGTTGGGGGTCGGTATGTCTTGTTGAAAACTTAACTGCCACAAAACAAGGCTTTTGTGTTAATAATAATAATGTTTCATCATGCCAAAAATCATTGAATGAGGAGATTGCAATTTTACCTTGATTTGCGTCTTCACCATTACAAGTGAAATTCCATCTCCAGTGATCAATGGCAAAACCCCATTGCCTTGAATGGGCCAGGAATTTACCGTAAAAATATAGCTAAATTATTTGGAGTATTAAGACTGCAGGGTTTTTTTGTTTTTTTTTTTCTGATTTCAGAACTGTAATGGTGACATAGGATAACATTTGAGCCATATCTGGGATAGATGCCAATAACATAAGAGGACAAATCTTGCTAGCCTTTATTCACGTGAGCTGTCCTAATGAAATCATCTGTAAGGCAAGCAGGACTTGACCCAAGATTAAGAGGTCATTAAAAACAGAAGTAGTCTTAGCTCATAAGCAAAATACTCTGTGCATGTTCAAGGAAAATATTGGAACCATTTCCAAAATTAGATTTGTCTGGGGACAGGGACTCAGCAAATGCTCTGGTGTGATACACAATCATATTGTGCTTCAATAAAGTATGCCCCTTTTCACCCTGCGATCTGAATAGCATTAGTAGTAATTCTGTTTAATTGTAGCCAGCAAAGTGCCAGCACAGTTACCCTGAACTCCACAGAAATATATATTTTGCTTGGAGAATGAACCAATCTAAGTAAACAGTACACATGCTACTCCTCTTTCTATAGCAAGGTTTTATAATATGCTTCCCAGACCAAAAATCCCTTCTCACATTGGTCAGGGAAACACAGTTGGGCCAGGCTAGCAACAAGTTTGTTTAAACGCGTTTGTTGTTTGCCCAGTTTTGTTTCCACTGACTAGGAGTGCAAAAAACATACAGATCTGTATGCAGTCTAGGCAGTTTTTGCATTATTCATAATTGTAAAGTTGGCCTTTGCCATCCTATAGCAGTGTGCTCCAGTGTTCTAGAAAGGGTATGGCTGTAATGTTCAGGTTGGAAACCGATGGTTTTAGTTCTCTTTTTTTTTTTTTTTTTTCCATTTAGGTGATTATGGCATTCGTCTACTGTTAAAAAAAAATGACATGCTGAGTAAAAACAAAGAGAGCTAATGAAAGAGATGAGTTTGAGGCCACCCATTTAAAGAAAATCATCAGAGAAATAAAAGTAATAGAATTTAGATTGGCGTCTTCCCTTTTAATTTTCCCCATGACAGGGTACTTTATGAGTCATCTCTCAAAGGGTCAGTGCTGCTGGCAGGCCAGATTGATCAGCCACTTTACTTCTCCTGAGGGCCACAGAAAACAGGATCATGCTTTGTTTTTGTTTTTAATATTGGAGAGCAGAACATGTAGCAGATGCAAACAATAGGAGCAAAGGCGCACAGCGCACCGTGACTCCAACTATGCTTTTTTTTTTATGGGAAAAAACACCAGTCTAGGAAAATAAGGATCAGAATTCTAATTTCCTTTTTTTCTCCCCTCTCTCCTTTTAATATATATTGCAAGATCTATGATTCATGCAAGTGAATTTTATTAGAGAGGTTTCCTGCTTGGTGGGTTAGCACCACAAAAATGATTAAATAAGGTCTTGATCCAGCATGTTCCCTTCGTATATATCTAACTTTAAGCATGTGAGTAGTCCCAGCAAAGTCAGTGGAACTACTCCTGCTCAAACTTGGGCATATGCTTAAGTACCTTACCGGACAAGGCCATAAACTTTACATTGAAGTCTCCTGGAAAGCCAAAATGAACCTGTATTGACTTATAATGTGTCACATTATTAGTATTGAGTATCACCTACAGGCATCAACCAAAATTGGGATGCCATTGTGCTAGGCAGTGTACAAACACAGTGAGAGACAGTCCCTGTTCTGAAGAGCTACAGGAGGGGAAACAGAGTCATGGAGATTTGCTCAAGATTGCACAGCTAGTAGTGACAGAGCCTGGAAGAGAACACAGACCTCTGAGCCCCAGTGTAGTGTCCTACCACTAGTCCACACCGTCTCTCATACAAAGTAAAGTTACACTTGGCTGCACATTTCTTTTTACATATTAAAGCAGCTGGACTCGAGGACTTTTCAATAAAAAGTGATAACTAATAATGTTTAACACTTACTTCATGTTTGATATCTTTAGAGTCCTGTATAAACACTGATGCAATGATTAATAATCCTCACATTGATAGTAGCAATTACTCCAAGTTCTTTATCACTAATCCTCTGATTGATCAGAACCCTCAAGAAACAGTACTGATGTCTATTGAAGATGAGAGGAGAGCTACTAAATTTGGATTGATCTTCTATAGGTTCTTGGTTCTGTGTTTATTTTAAAATTCCGTTTCTTGTTCCTGTTTCTTAGTTTTTATTACTCGGGGAGGCACTAGTTTTCTTGGGATTCAGGCTGTACTTCACGAAATGGTTTGTTTCTAAAAGAAAGGAATGCTTTCAGCAATCCAAGTCTATGCTAAATCTGTATCTTTAGGGTATGTCTACACAGCAAAGAATAACCCACGGAGGGCCCATGCCAGCCGACTCGAGCTCACGGGGCTTAGGCTGCAGGGCTGTTTCATTGCTATGTAGACTTCCGGGCTCAGGCTGGAGCCCAGATTCTATGACCCTACAAGGCGGCAGGGTCCCAGAGCCGAGGCTCCAGCCCGAGCCTCGACATCCACAGTAATGAAACAGCCCAGCAGCCCAAGCTCCTGCAGGCCCGAGTCACCTGGCAAAGGCCAGCTGCAGGTTTTTCTTTGCTGTGTAGACATACACTTTGAGGCCTGATCCAAAGCCCACTGAAGTTAATGTTAAGACTCACACTGACTTAATACAATTTGGATCAGGCCATTGGTATATTGTGGACCTGATATTTTACCCCTATGTTAATATCAGGCCTTCCTTTTTGGACCTACAATTCTGTGAGTTCAAAAAATTATGGCTGTCATTTTAGACCTGCAATTATCAAAGAGGTGCAGGTTAAGTCATCTAGATATCTAAGCAGCTGATTTGCAGGTACAAATATGGGCAGAGACATCCACAGATAGAGGCCAATGATTTTTTTAAAAAAATCAATCCTTCTATGAATGTTTTATCACCCTACAAAAGCTTGGCTCAGATTCAACACAAAGTTTTCAGTTGAATACTCTGTTTTTAACCTAGCTTTACAACAGGGTTTTCAGGGCTTGGCATTTTAAAATATTATCTGGCATTGTGGCATTCCCGTACCTTTCCCCCTCAAGTATCAATTTTACTCAGTTACATGAAGCACATAAGCAGCAATGCTTAATTAATAGAATGAGAGGGAGTCTAAAAGACAAATGCTAAGAAATATAGAAAGGCAGAAGTTCAGTGGGAATTGGGTGAATACCCCTGGCTAGATGGTACCTGAATGGCACAGCTCTGTGGTAGGAGCCCACATTGCAGCAAGAGCCTCTTGGAAGAATTCTGGCTGACTCAGAACCCCTCCTGTGACTTTAGGTAGTCTGTGTTGCAATGAGACTCCATCAACCATTGAAAAGGTTATAGTACAGGGGTCGGCAACCTCTGGCACGCGGCTCGCCAGGGTAAGAACCCTGGCGGGCTGGGCCAGTTTGTTTACCTGCTGCGTCCGGAGGGTTCGGCTGATCGCGGCTCCCACTGGCCGCGGTTCACCGCTCCAGGCCAATGGGGGCGGCGGGAAGCCGCAGCCAGTACATCCCTCGGCTCACGCCGCTTCCCGCAGCCCCCATTGGCCTGGAGCGGCGAACCACGGCCAGTGGGGGCCGCGAACGGCTGAACCTGTGGACGCGGCAGATAAACAAACTGGCCCGGCCCGCCAGGGTGCTTACCCTGGCGAGCCACGTGCCAGAGGTTGCCGACCCCTGATCTACACTGTGGCCTGGTGATCAGGGGATGGAGTCTTGTGCCAGCGCCTCACCTTGTGAACCTAAATAAAGTCAGCCAAAATCTGACCCTAGGGATAAAATCCTGGCCCTGCTGAAGTAAATGGGAGTTTTGCCATTGACTTTAATGCGGGCCAAGATTTCACTCTGTGTGCACCAAGTCTGACTTTTTTCCTCTATCACTTTTCCAACTTTTTGTCTTGTTTTTTTTCCTATTTTAGCCTCAGACCCTACCCCATTTACACTGATGTTTGCTATGTTAATTGTCCAGTCACTGCTAACTTTTTGATGAAAATGGAAACAAAAAAGGCATTTTATGCTTTAGCCATGTGTTTTCTGTTATTGTCTTTCCTTCCTCATTGAGTATGGGCCTATCCTGTCCTTGGTCTTCCCTTTGCTTCTCATGTGAAGCACTGGAATGGGTTACCTAGGGAGGTGGTAGAATCTCCATTCTTAGAGGTTTTTAAGGCCTGACTTGACAAAGCCCTGGCTGGGATGATTTAGTTGGTGTTGGTCCTGCTTTGAGCAGGGGATTGGACTACATGATCTCCTGAGGTCTCTTCCAACCCTAATCTTCTATGATTCTATGTATTTGTAAAAGGCTTTCTTGTTACCTTTATTATCCTGAGGTACTTTAATCTTATTGTGGCCTTTCTAATTTTGTCCCTATATACTTGTGGGGTTTTATATATATGTATTAATCCTTTGTAATTTGACCTAGTTTCCACTTTCTGTAGAACTCTTTTTTGAGTTCCAGGTCACTGAAGATCTCCTGGCTAAGCCAGGGTGGTCTCTTACCATACTTCCTATCTTTCCTACTCATTGGGATAGTTTGCTCTTGGGCCTTTACTAACGTCTCTTTAAAAAACTGCCAACTCTCCTGAACACGTTTTTCCCTAAGATTTGCTTCCCATGGAATCTTATCTACCAGTTCTTTGTGTTTGCTAAAGTCTGCCTTCTTGAAATCCATTGTCTTTATTCTGCTGTTTTCCCTCCTACCATTCCTTAGAGTCATCAACTCTGTCATTTCATGATCACTTTCACCGAACCTGCCTTCCACCTTTAAATTCTAAATTAGTTCCTCCCTATTTGTCAGAATCAAATCCAGAATAGCCTCTCCCCTAGTCATTTTCTCCACCTCCTGTAATAAAAAGTGGTCTCCAATGCATTCCAAAAACTTCTTGGATAATCTGTGCCCGGTTGTATTATTTTCCTAACAGATGTCTGGGTAGTTGAAGTGTTACATCACCACCAAGTCCTGTATTCTGGATGATTTTGTTAGTAGTTTTTAAAAACAACCTCATCCACCTCTTCTTCCTGATTAGGTGGTCTATAGCGGACACCTACCATGACATCATCCTTGTTTTTTAGCCCTTTTATCCTTACCCAGAGACTTTCAACAGGGCTGCCTTCCACTACTATCTCAACCTCAGTGCAGATGTATACATCTTTGATGTACAAGGCAACACCTCCTCCTTTTCCCCTGCCTGTCCTTCCTGAACAAGCTGTACCCTTCTATATTAATATTCCAGTGGTGTGAATTATCCCACCAAGTTTCTGTCATAATTATGTCACAATTGTGATTATTCACTAGTATTTCTAGTTCTCCTGTTTATTCCCGATATTTCTTGGATTAGTATACAGACATCTAAGATGTTTATTAGATTTCCCCACTATATTCCCTTTTGTCTCTCCTTTGCTGAAAACCACAGAATAGGACAGTAGAACAATGCAGGGTTAGGACTTAGGACTCTCCTACTTCTTCATAAGTTCTCAGTTACCCGGCTTCCATATGGTCACGCTTGAAAAAAATGTGATATATTGGCTTGACATTTGGATGCAACCCATTGACTATCATTCCTCATCCAGCTCCAAGAAAGATGGAAACCCATAAAGCAAGATATGTGAAATGGTTATAATTTATGTTCTTCTGTATCCACTGGCTTGCTGTTGGCATCACTCAGTTTAAAAGATCAAGGTTCAAGAGTCTATTTTTAAATTGCAGTTAGTTATTCTTTATTTCATTCAGGAGCATTGAGCTTATCATTGCTTTTGAGATTTACAACTGTTCCTTTCATTGTCAGCTTGCTAATAGGCAGTAGTGAAACTCTTGGGACCCGGCGTAGGAAATTTGAGCAGTAAGTAATAGTTACAGCTGGATTCATGTTCCACTTCAGAAGCTTCTTAACAGCATTCTCAGGTGTGGGAATAATCCATTAGCAACCCAAGGGGATTGCTCACTGGCCACAAATGTTATCTTCATGAGATGATGCTATCCAGCCCCCTGCCCATGCATATTGGGGTAAGAAACCATGAAGTAGAGAGTAGCTGTAGACCAAAGCAATGGTGCACAGGACAGGAAAAGTAAACTATTAAGCAGATATTAATATTGAATAACTATGATCACAAATCCGTTGCAATCTGATGAGTGTCTGCTGCTCTGTATGAAGCGTGTGTGGTGGGTTCTGTCCTATATTCCTTCCCCACTCCCCAGGTCACTGACTGGACTGTTTACAACTGCTGGATTAACTTCCTCACCGCAGCCCTGCTGCTGGATCAGCTGTACCCAGCTTCCAGACCTATCCCTGGAGGTTCCGTCTTCTTTCTCTTGCTGCCTCTGATATCTTTTTTGGATGGTTCAATATCACTTCAAGCTTAACACAGCCAAGACTAAACCATCATCATTCCTCCTTCAAACTCCCTCCATTATCAATTATGGCTAACAATGTCACCATCCTCCTTGTCAGCCAGGCCTGTTGCCTAGGAGATCATCTTTAACTCCTCTCCTTGTCCTTCCACACCCAGGCTGTAGCCAAATCCTGCTGGTTTTTTCCTCCACAACATTTCTAAACTCTGTTCCCTTCCTTTTTGTCCCAAAGGACAAATCTCTCACCTCAGCTATCACAGTGGTCTTGTCAATATTAACCTAGCTCCTTTCCAGTTAAATGCTTCCAAAATACTGCTGCAAAAATCGTCCCTCTTGCCTGGTGCTTTAGCCATGTCTCTCCAGCATCAAATTCGAACTTCTTGTTATTCCAGTCTGTCGGGGGGCTGGTACACCCTGTCACCCTTTAGGGGTGAGGGAGAGGGGCGTCACATGCCTGTGGCCTAGTAACCAGAGTCAACAGTTCATCCTTTACTCTCAGGGCAGTGAAGCCTAGCGGCAAGAGTCAATAGCTCAGCCCTTGGTATCAGGGCAGTGCGGCCTAGCGACAAGAGACAATAGAGCAACCCCTGCCATCAGGGCAGTGCGGCTTAGTGCCCAGGGTCAATAGCACAGCCCCGCTATTAGGGCAGTGCAGCCTAGCGGCAAGAGTCAATAGTTCAGCCCTTGCAATTAGGTAGTGCAGCCTAGTGGCCAGAGTCGGTAGTACTGGTGAGTTGGGCCACCACCCCGGGGTGGGTGGTGGCAGGAGTTGGGGGACCCGGGCCCTTCCTCTCCACTGGGTCCCAACACAGGGCCCTGTTGGTGGCGGGGTAGCCCGCCACCAGCTCAGTGGAGCTCCTACCAAAACACGCCAAGCTGGTCTCTGGTTCTATGACCTATTCTCCGCAAAGTTTCCCTACCCGATTCTCTGCAGGTTGCCGTCTCTGGGTTCCCACGGTGTCTCCACTCTCTGCGGTATCTTGAGCTTGAGGGTTGGGGTTTACCTCTGTCTGCCTTGCCTCTGCATCCTGGAATGCAGGAGGTCCTCCCACCGGAGCCAGCAGCTCAACTCTTTCCTCGCCAGCGGTCAACCCAGACTGAGTAGCTCTGTTTCCTTTTATACCCTGTCTCCAACTGGAGCATGCCCAGCAGGGCCGAGGGGTTGTGGCCTCTTCGTCCCAAAGAGAAGGATTAACCCCTGCTACACCAGTGCAGGGCTGGTACACCCTGTCACATAGTTCCTATATGACACAGCCCCTGCCAACATCTCTGACCTCGCCTCCTTTCCTGTTCCTTCCCTGTTAGTCATACCAGCCTCAATTTTCTTTTCATCTTCTACTTCCACCATTGTCTCTGCACTTTCTTCTACCAGTATGTTGCCGCCTCACCACATTCAAATCTGTCCTAGAAACTTACTGCTTCCATCTCACCTGAAAAAGTGATTGGAGCCTGAGGAGAGATAACTTTTAAAAAATGACAGCGAAAAGGCAGAGGAGACGTTATAGGATCATTCCAATATGCTGAGTAACCGTGTGATCTCACTGTCATGAGGTTTGTTGACAATCTTTGCAGAGAGCATAGGGACTGAATAGGCCATGGAGAGTGAAGTACCCCCTCCTCCTTACAAGTGCATTGTGACACACTGGCAGGACAGCGTGAGTGAACCTACCTCCCCCACTGCTGGTGCAATAGATAAATGGAGGTATCCAATCTCCAGGGCTCTGCCCAACAACTTTCACAAATTCTTCAGTCACCTTTCAGTCACACTGGACAAAAATCAACTTATCATAAAAAAAAATCATAGCCACGGACAAGTAATTTCATGCCACTAGATATTATCTGGTTGTTTATCTGAATGTCTGGAGTTCCTTAGATTGCACTTTCACTTCCTGCTCACCCCAGCGAGGACAGAATAGACTCTGCTGTTGATGACTCAACACCACCTCCTGAAATGAAAACTATTGTTCTTTGAGGCTTTCAGTTCCTGTTCTCTCTCTCTCTTACACTTACACACACACACACACACACACACACACACACACACATTGTACCCCTTTCTGATTCCCAGATTTACATGTAATATTAGCAAAATTTGCATTCCAAACAATAGCTAAAAAATAAAACAAGAAATCTCTGCAATCTGAAATGGAACCAAATACCACTGTCTAACCAAAAGGACTAATTTTTTTTGGGGGGGGGTGCACTTACTTTGCCATCTACTGATGAAAAACACTATATAAGTGTGAGGTATTATTATTATATTATTATTATACACATTTTATATTTTAATCAGCAATTGCATGTAAACATTTCAGAGTGTGCTTGATTTCTTTCAATTGGTTTCGATGTTATAAATCATTATTTTATTATTATTTGCTTTGTGCCAAAAGTGTGTGAGGTACTTCATGGCTAAATAAGAATACAAGGCTTTTGGCCTAGAAAACTTACAATTACTACTATGTATTATTGCTGGTGTGGGTCCCACTGTGCTAGGTGTCGCATAGACATATGTACAGAGGATGGTCCCTGCAACAAAGACATAGGGTGACCAGACAGCAAGTGTGAAAAATTGGGACAGGTGGTGGCGGGGTAATGGGAGCCTATATAAGAATAAGACCCAAAAATCGGGACTGTCCCTAAAAAGTCGGGACATCTGGTCACCCTACAAAGACCTTATAATCTAGGTAGACAAGATACAAGCAATGGAAGTGGTAACACTGCCCCAAAAAGCAAATGACTGAGTGATGAAGTAATTAATGGCAGAATCTGGCCTAGGATCTCTTTGCTGAATTCTGCCCCAAATTCATAAAGAGAATAATCAAAACTCCTGGCAATTCTGTCAGAAGATGCAACAGCGGTGGCCTAAGGCCAATGCGATGTATTCAGCCCCAAACTACCTATATACATGTGACTTAACAGCCAGATCACCATCCTTCAATCCTCTATCCATAGTCCCAATCAGATTCTGCATTAGTGGGGTGGGGCAGAGACTGGATTCCGTTACTGCCCTGCCCTGATAGAAAGCTGCACTTCTGTTTCACCATCTGGTTTCCCAGCACAGGTAGCAGGGTCACACAGACCCCTGGAACATCACACCCAGGGTCACTGGGATCTGAGAAGAACCATGAGGAGTAAGGAAAGAGGAAAACTTCATATAGGTTCAAAGACAGGCTGGATCTAGCTAGGTATTTATTTCACACTTAGTACTGTGGTATCTGTCCATCTGAGGATAGGACCAAAGCTGGAGTGCCATGATTATGTTGCCGTGTAGGAACCTAGCTGTAAATGGGGAAGGAATTACATGAGCTCCAAATGTGTTACACTGCCTGCGGCCCCACAGAAGTTAGAGCTAACTCTGAGACGCGAAACAAATTGCTTACACCAGGTGAAGACACTTGGTTTTCTTTGCAGAACCTGCAAGACACATTCTTGTGATTGCTCTTATTGGAAAATTGTCAGTGATGTTAGCTCGCCAAGATCTGGCTCTGGGCTACAGCAAACTTTCTTCATGTGATGCTTTTAGACTTGTAGCTGACGAGGGTAGCTCCCAAAGAAGCTGTATAACTAATCCTCACACTGCTTCTTGAAATGGCTTTGACAACAGATTTTTTTTTTAATTACTTCTACTCTTAAACCACTGAAAGATCTGGCATATTCTGTTTTAGCCTCCCATGTACATACTATGCCTTTCTGACACCCAGAACTATTAGTAATTTTATGTAGACTTATTATGAGTTAAAGATGCAGTAAATCATGCTCTTTTCCTAGTACAGTATGTCTGTTACACACACACAAACGGAATGTTAAATGAATTTGAAAGGCACTTTTTTTTTTGCCATGTTTTGTTTCATTTGACCTAGTCAAAGCACTGGAACTAGTGATGGCTTCCTGCACCAGGGAACAGATAGAGGCAGCCTGCCCATACCGTGTGAACTGGCCAAAAGAGTGATGTTGGTTTCAGTTGCAAAAGGAAGCCTCTAAACTGCCCCTCCTGGCTGGAGGAAGACACTGAGCACTTGCAATGTACGGGAAGAAGTGAGGTGAAGGGGGAGAGTGAATTTCTGATAAATAGCACCGCAAGGCAGCCCACCTTGTCTGATGTTTGTGCAAAAAAGTGTCTGGAGTTAATTGAGAAACCGCTTCCTGCTGAAGAGATCTTTTGTGCAGCTCCTCTTGATTGATTTCCAATTTTATTTCCTGAAAACATGAATTGTAGGAAGCCGTATCTTTTACGTGCTCATTTTTTATACCAAAGCTTCATTTCCATAAGTACTTGCTTACACAAACCCCTACCCCTGCCACACACAATTAAACTAATTTAAACAAGCATGTCAATGAAGAACAGATAGGCCATTTTCTTTGACTGATGGTGGATCAGTTTAAAAAATGACTCTCTTGACACATAGCTAATAGGTATTGGATGTTACGCAGACAACCCCACTCCGTTCTATCCAGGCAATGGAAAAGGGAACAGGATTGGGACAAATAGTTCCTCTCTCTTATCTCATACTGTCTTGTTGTGAATACCTAACACAACACAGATGTTTTATATTAATAAACATTCATCATTCTGTTTGCAATGCAAAACATTCAGTTATATTAAGAGACTCAAAGATGCAGGTACTTCTGAAAACCCTCCTTTTAACAGATGGTTGGCTACTTGTCACCAGGGCAGACATTTATTAAAAGTTCATACCTAAAGTTACAGCCTTAAAAAAGTGGTCCACTGCTGAAAATCTAGCCATTTCAGTGCCTAATTGTGACTCAAGATGCCTAACTCTAGCCATCTGGTTTTGGAAATGTTGGTCCAGAAATTTTTCTTTGTTGCTTGGTACCTAAATCAACTCACTGACCTCTTTGAGCATATTGTACAGTTTTTGAAGTGTAACGCTTAGGTTTTCAAACTAATTCCCACTAAAATGAATGGGAGTTGGGTATCCAAATCTTTTAGGCAGATTTGAAATTTCAGTCCAGATGCATGTGACCAGGTCCTACCCTGAGTCACATGGAGGGAGCCTCCTGACTCTAGCTGGTAAGGTATTTTAAATTTTGAAATTTTGCCATGAAAAAAGGGAGACATCGTAAAAGTTGTCATGAGAATGTTTCCCATGTTTGGATTAGATCTGTGACCAGTGGCAGCATCACTCTCAACTCCAGTAGGGCATGGTTGACTGGCAAAGGTCAGGATCTCACTCAACTAGCATGTATGCTGCTACCAAATGCAGTCCTGATGCTTCATGTTACATCGCCTATATTTGTAAGTGAAGAGAACACTGACTCAGTAGACAGGAATATGACCACTGTTTTTAGTTCTGTGTTCCTGGAGAAAACCTGAGACCTATTTTTTGGAATAATTCCTGCATTATGAGGGGAGGCTGCATTTAACATTATAAGAGGATTTTTAATTGGCTATTCTGTGTTCAATTACTAAGCACTGTCAAAACCACTGCATAATTCTTGTATATTGACTAAGAGAGAATTGTGTAGTACTTATGCAATGAAACGGTCATTGTGGTTATTTCCTAATAACTACAAACATTATTTAGGAATGTTTCAGACATGGGTTAAGCTAGAATGAAAGCCCTGCAACCTTTGAGTGCAAGATGCTTTCATAACTTCAAAAATTAAAGGTTTGATATTCAGAATCCTCTTGTGCATGTACAGTTTAGAGTGCACATGCTTTCTGTGAAGTATCACCACTACAGATGGGTGAGATTTTTCAGACAGTTTATTCACTAGAAAATGCAGTTTTGGTCAACTTGAAAGGTTTTGCAAATTTGACACAAATTCTGATTTGTTCAACCCAAAATGGGTGTTTTCGATTCACCCAAGTTTTTCAAATTTTTTGAATTTGGTTCAGCCCAATTCAATTTTTCAAAACTGCCAGCAAAATGAAAAATCAATTATTTGCCCAGCTCTAATCACCATGATGCATGGATGGTGGAGTTTAATGCTAGCAAGGGTAATGGGTTCTGAATTTGCAAATTCCAAAATCTGCTACTGCAGGTGCTAGAATCTTCTGCGTGTTAGTGCATAGGAAGGGCATGTGCAAAAGTGAAAGCTGGATGGCAGAATCATTGCAGATCAGGCCCTTGATGTTTCATTGTGGTGATTATGTATAAAATATATTTTTGTTTTTAACCACATTTCTGCCATGCAGTCTTTTTATACACCACAGTTACAGGAGATGGGCATCTTATCCAGTCCCTAAAACATAGCAAAAAATGCTAGTGTGGGCATTCAGTATTCTGCAACTCACCACATTAGAATGAAAGGGAAAACTGTATGATGAACAGATGAAATCTGAAATACATTAGAGAAATCACAACAGAAACATGGGTAGTCCTGACCAACAGTCATAACTAAGCATTTTAGCGCCTGGGGCAAGCAATCATATTTGCACACCCTAGAGGTGACGTGGGTGCAGGGAGTAGGCACGCAGGGTCTCGGCCCCCGCCCCCCCACAGAGGATTTCAAAATGTGGGGCATGCCTCCCTAGGGAGCTGGCAGTTTGGAAGCTGGTGGGAGCTGCCCAGCCCTCTCGAGCCACTGACTCTCTGTGCTGTGGGAGCCCAGGCACTGGTTGGCTGCCCAGCAGTCCTCCCTGCCCTGCTCCCCAAGCTGGCCGCTTTTGCACGGCTGGGCGCTCCCCAGGCAGGGCAGGCGGCACAGCTCCGAAGGAGCCTGGAGCCTGGCTTTGCCCACGGAACCTAGCTGCCATGAGATGCTCCCCAAGATGCTCCCTGCAGTACTCATCCCCTTGGGCACCTGCCTTTCAGCAGCCTGGTCACACCCCGCTCGCTGCCCAGGGACCTGCCATTGCAGCCGGGTCACTCTCCCCCCACACCCTGTGCCCAGAGCGGAACCACCCCTTACTCTCCTGAGCTGCGCTACCCCAGCCCCATAGCTTCCAGGCTCATGGTCACAGAGCCCAAGCTCTGAGCTCGGCCCCGTGAGCCCGGTACCCACCCCAGGCACTCAGGCAGGTAGCTGATGGCAGGGTGGATTTGCTCCCACCAGCTCCAGAAACCAAGGCTGAGAGAACGGAGCGACCCCTAGGGTTACCATATTTCAAGTTCCCAAATAGAGGACACTACCAGGGACCGGGTGAGGAGGAACTGGAGCAGTATTTGGGAGGTCCTGTAGGGGGTATTTGGAGGGCACTGGAAGAGGTACCTGCGACAGGGGTACCCACTAGAGGTGGGCTGCCAGGACTGAGGGGGATGAGCCAGATTAATCGGGGAACCCCAGCTGCTGCTGCTGCTGAGGGGATGCGGCATGAGGGGCTCCTGCTTCCCCCTCCATTTCCCATCCCTGTCTCATCCCTCTTCCCCAGTGTCCCTTGCCCCATCCTGCCCCCCCAACTACCACATCTCCCGCCCCTTGTCCTAGTCCATCTCACTTCCTGCCCCATTGCCTCTTCCCCCAACTTCACCCCTTTTCCCCCAGTCCCCCCCCACGGGCACTCACCCGTGTACAGAAAACAGGATGAATGCTGGCCATGCAGGACGCACAGCACACGTAGAAGGGGAAACCGACCAGCACTAGGCCCCAGGAGGCAGTGTGCAGCTGCAGAGGCACCATGGGAAGGAGAAGCAGCTCTATACTCCCTCTCCTCTGGGCCCAGGCCTTTGTTTGGAGGGGGAACAATAACCCCTTGCCAAAGTATAGCCTGGTTGGTTCTGCATAGCACTAGTACCAGTATCTCCAGACACTGGTATGAATAGTCAGCCATGATTAGATCTGGGGCTTTACTTCTGCCTCTGCCCTGCTGGATCCTGCCACCTTGTTGCTGTTTTATTATCCCCACAATTAACCCTCCCCTGCCCCCAAGTGTTTTCATCAGGTCTGTCAGGCTGTGCTGGTTAGTGACACACTGAGGTCATTCCTGGAAATTTGGTACCTTGTCTTTTAAGGACAGATTCTGCCACCTTTATTGACATTGAAATCAATAAGACTACTTTCTGAGTCAGATCATCAAGTGGCAGACACAGACTGTACTTTCAGGAGTGATATCAAGGGAGTGTAGACAATTATTTTGTAGCATTCTGTAACCAAAACAGCTGTTGCTTCTTTAGTGCTAGTTAGGGTGCCCAGATGTCCCGATTTTATAGGGACAGTCCCGATTTTGGGGTCTTTTTCTTATATAGGCACCTATTACCCCCCACCCCCGCCCCGATTTTTCACATTTGCTGTCTGGTCACCCTAGTGCTAGTCATATTTATGATTGTTTGCAAAACAATCTCCATCATTTCAGATTCCATTTGACTAGGTCAGGGATTTTGAGAGAGGATACAAGAATTGTACCAAGTATTTCAATCACAGGCCATGTCTGACACCTATAAATATCTTTAGACATTAACACCAAACTAAATGACATAACTTAACCCACCTTAATAAATATTTCCCTGTGGTTCTGGACAGCTTTCAGGATCTTGAAGGGATAAGAAGGAATGAAAAATGCCAGTAAAGATGTATTTTAACAGGATATGCAGTAGTCTTGCTAGAGAGGATGTGAAGTAATATAACCACTGCCCACCAGTACCTAAAAAGTCATAACACTTACAGGTTCTATAAGGGAAGTTCAAGGAATTTAATACAGTGGTAACTGGATGAAATTCTATGGCTTGTGTTATAAAAAAGATCAGACTAGATGACTTAATGGTCCATTCTGGCCTCAAAGTCTATGACTGTAGGATGATGATACATACTACTTTACTGAGCTGTGCTAAGCAGTGATATCACTAACTAGGCAGAACAAAGCTGCTGTCTCAAAGGTTTAAGTCAGTAAAATGGTTTCTCTAACTCAGCACTCCTTGCTCTGGAGACCACAGATGTGCCAATAAGAACTTGTAGCCAATGGTGTCAACAGCAGCTGAGAAATTTAAGGGGCTCAACATAGACATTTGATCTTCATACGTGATCATGTTCAAGTATATTCAAATAGGACCAGAGTTTTCCAGACTGTTGGACCTCACTGCTTGACCATATATTGAGATCAATGGTTCCCAAACTGTAATCCGTGGAACACTTGCTGGTAAGCTACAAAGACCTGCCTGGTTACATTGTGCGGGCTTTCTTTTGTATTTCCAGCCACTAAGTCACATTTAAAGAAGCTAAAAACACATTCCATATTTTCTTAATCTTAATTCTCCATGTTGCCCATTGCTGTAGCTTCTCCAGGCATGTTATGAATGGGAAGGGAGGCGGTCTGTATGTTAATCAAACGGGAGAATAGCTGTTGCAAGATGTTCACTTTCAAGATGTGCCTCACCCTATGAAAGAAACTGAGAACACCTGATTTAAATCAGTGACAAACTCTTTTAGAAGGTAATTCTGTGGTCAGGGAAGTCAAATACCTACAGTTTGTCCTTCCAAAAATATAGACACATCGTTTTCTTCCTCTAAATATTAATTGCCATTTTCTCCTAATTTCAAGTGATACCCTCACACATTTAGGACCCAATTTTCAAAAGAGTTCAGGGCCAGATTTCTAGCACTCAACATTCACAACCAGGGCCAGATTTTCAAGAGAGTCCAGTTCCTATTTAGACATTTAGGATTTTCAAAAGTGCTTAGTGCTCAACACCCAGCCCACCATTGCACGCGTATCTGGATTTTCCAAAGAGATCACGCTCCAACATGCTGAATGTGCTTGAAAATCTGGCCACTTATTTGGGAGCTAAGCACTTTTGAAAATCTGTCCATTGGTACCATTACCTACAATGCAGAAAAAGCATAAAAAGCAGAATATGCTGGGAGCAGTTATCACATAGATAAAAACTGTGAGGAAATGTACAGGAAACATTTTGTTGTTTGTGGTTACATTATTGACGTCAATTCAGTCATCCTGTAAGTATCTCGAGAACAGATGTCACTTTTCAAATGTTTTGTATTATAAATAAATTGGCTTCTGACCTCTGTAACAGGATAGCTGCATTATAACTCTAAACATAATCACTTGTGTCTCAATAGCAGCAGTGTTAAGACTTGTTTATAAATCTGAAAACTGTTAATTTACAAAAATGCATTGAGCATGCTGCATAAGATAAACATGGTGGGGGGGAAATACTATTTTATGGGCACAATGACTTTTATGCCATTTAGCTGTAATGTGAAGTGGGTCTGATATATTGGGGAGTGTTTAAGAATATTAACTGGGATTGAATAAAGTCTTAGTCATTTCTTATTTTATATTTCATTAGTGAGCTCCTCTATGGTTTTAGCACTAGGCTATGCAACACAGAGCTGTTGAAACACAATGTTCTAATCCAGAGAAGCTGGGCTTAAAGGGGAACACCACTCTGTCTTCTCTGCTAAAAGCAGAGGGAGGGCGCCCCTCCTCTCATTGACTTGAGTGAGTTTCCCTTTCCTCCATGGACCTGAAAAGAAGCTTTCACCAGGCAGAGGAAACTGCAGCAGGAGGAGGAGCTGTTGGTGCCTGGCTGAAGAGTTTCCAAGGCTCCCAGCATCTTTCCAGTTGATGGAGCCTTTGAGGACACTGAAGATGAGGACTGATGTCCAAGGAAATTAGGAGCCTAAGTACCTCTGTGGATCTGGGCCCGAATGCTTGAATTTGACCTGGTATTCATTGGGGAGCCATGCAGAGGCAGAGATCAGAGTAGTGGGATGACGTACTCTCAATGCCTATGCTGCTGAGCCAACAGGCTACTTAAATACTATCCTCTCCCTTCAATATGTTAACTATAATTATTATCCAGCCACACTACTCTGAACCAGTTGAAACTTTTGGAAAGTTGTTGGTTACAGACCTACAAACAGTACAGACAATTACTGAGATGGAAAAGGGCATTTGTCACAGCAGTAGCTACTCGGTATCCAGAGGCAATGAGGAGTCCAGGCAGACACTGAGGCTGCAGACTGACTCAATGATCTGAGGCCTCCAGTGGAAGCTTATGTTAGAGATGATGAGTCCTTAGGAATCAAGGCAGAATAATAGTTACTAAGGGCCAGACTGTGATCACCTCACCGGATTGTATAGGACTTTGCCCTCAAGACTTATTTACTAGGGATGAACATTTTACATTTTTTCAACAATGCACCGCACAATGGAAATTACTTGGCAGTAGTTACTGGAGCTACTCAAAGACTTCTCATGGGGAAAAAATCCTACTGAAAATTATAATTTATATAGTCCATTTTTTATTAAATTTTCCAGGTTTCCCTCAAAAATACCCAAAAAGAATCTTCAGGAAAGAGCCACTGAAAATTGAAACATTTCAGCATAGACTCCAATTTTCTCTTAAACCAAATCTTTTTTGCCAAGTGGGCAATTTTTGCTCAAACATTTTTGATTTTGCCCAAAAAAATTTCTTTTAGAAAAGTGTTGACGAAACGGTTCATTTTCATCAGTCCTTTTCATTTAGAAAAAATTACTTCCCCATACCAGCTGTTGTAGTTACTTCAAGATAGCATTCCATTATGTATTTCACAAACCAGACTTACAGTGGCTGCTACTAAGAAAAGTAGAAGGATGGCCCAGCAGCTAGGGTGCTCACTTACGAGTTGGGAGACACAACTTCAATTCCCTGCTCTGCCCCAGGCCAGTTGCATGCCCTGGGGCAAGTCAGTTAGTCTCCCTGTGCCTCAGTTCCCCATCTGTAAAACAGGAATCATAGTATTTCCCTACATCACAGGAGAGTTGTTAGGCTAAATCAGAGGTCGGCAACCTTCAGCATGCAGCCCGTCAGGGTAATCTGCTGGCGGGCCGTGAGACATTTTGTTTATGTTGACCGTCCACAGGCACGGCCCCCCGCAGCTCCCAGAGGCCGGGCTTCGCCATTCCCAGCCAATGGGAGTTGCGGGAAGTGAAGCGCGCCGCTGCTTCCCACAGCTCCCATTGGCTGGGAACGGCCGTGCCTGCGGACAGTCAATGTAAACAAAATGTCTCGCAGCCCGCCAGCGGATTACCCTGCTGGGCTGCATGCCGAAGGTTGCTGACCCCTGGGCTAAATTAATAAAAAAAAAAGTGACCTGCTACAGTAATGGGAGACATAAGTACCTAAAATTGATAGAAAAGCCTTTGCCAACATCTACTATTTATTTGGTAACTGAGATACCACATATTTTCCCTTCACTTATGCTAGCAGTTGTGGTAACTATGTGGTATGTACTGGTTGATGCTTTAATGGTAATGGATATAATTGGATTGCATGAAAATGACACTCAGAAGTTAGATTTTTTTTTTATTTTAGTTTGGTTGTTGCCAGGAAAGATGTAATCCCATCTTCACTGCCTCTGCCAAAAGGAATCAAGAAACTTAAAGAAAAATGTGTATTGGATAGTTATACATTTAGAATGCAAACAGGGCTAAATTTCAGTGGAAGTTATATCCATGTTAAATATAGAAAGATACACTTATAACAGTATAAAATGTATATTATCCCCTTTTCAAATCACTGCCTGCTCTCTGAGAACAGCCAGAAATGACTTCAATGTTTTATTAAAGGGGAGATCCCAATATGTTCTGATCCTGTTGTAAGTTACCCAGGCACTGTCAAAACTTACTTCAAATACACCAGAAATCATTAACAACCCAATCAACCTTGTCCCAAACTCAGTATGTTGTATTTGGAAGTAGGAAAAAAAATGTCTATCAGCAAAACTTTGTGGACGGTGATTTATCACCGGCTAAGAGAAGAATTGCTGATCTCTAGAAAACAGAAAGCCTCCCTATTTCATCCTTATGTATTCAAACTCTCTAAGAAATGACCCCTCCTGGAAAAACATGTTACAACTCCAGAGGGCAGCACTCTGTCTTTGATCTAATCTGGTCTTCCTGTGTGGATTATCTTCAAGGAATTTAATAACTCATATGGCACAAGTGTTTCTTCAGTTCCAGTGCTGAAAGATAGGGATCCTTAAGAGATCTGCCCCGAGATAGGGCTAAAACTAGTTACCATAAATCTGGGCTATGACAATGTAGCAGCTCTTTCCTTTTGGTCTCGGCATTGAACACTGAACATGCTGACAGTCTTTTTTTACCCTTTGTGTTTGATGAAACAAAGTAAGTGCTAAAAATAATTCAAAATACTAAAACTGGCTAACAAAGTGCTTTACAAATAGAAATTAATCCTTAGGATTATTGTTATTTATGTTTGTATAACAGTAGGGCTCAGTAGCTCCTCCAACCAGGATTGAGGCCCCGCACGCTGCGTGGGAGTATAATTATCCTCACTCTACCCATGGAGAAGTGAAGCTGAGAAATTAAATGAATTGCCAAAGAGCACACGGGAGGTTTGTAGCAAAGCCAAGAATCAAACAGAGACCTCCCAATTCTCAAGAGCAATGCCTTAGCTACAAGACCATCCTTTTTCTCATCCTTATATCTGTGAGGTAAACAAAATTACATCCATTTTACTGACAAGGCAACAATTATGGAAGGGTAAGTGACTGGCCCAAGGCTGTACTGGAAAATAAGGGCGGAGCCAGGATTAGCACTCAAGACTAGTTCTTATTGTACAGTCCTAGTTACCGATGCATTTACCTTCTCCTTCTTCAAGTCTATCTTTATAACATTTCTGCCAAATGGCCTATAAACCCCAGACTTTCCCATCCGCTACAGAAATGATAACTGAATAGATAACATGACAAACCATACCCCAATATAAAATGAAAAATTAAATAAAAATTATGGAAATACAAGCCAAACTTCACCACTAACCACTCTGCTTTTGTGGCATCACATTTCTGCCTGCCCTCACCTATAAATTGTCCTAACAAGGCCTAAGCCCACAGACCAAGTCAGTGGAAAGTTGGGCTTTTTTATCAGGCATACATGCCTCTACACTGTCCTAAAATGGACTGGCATATGTTTATATCAAACTACAAACTCCATTTTGTTTTGTGAATGCCATTTTGAGCGTAAACTTCACGGTACTTTCACTGCTATCTATTAAACTTCATCATGGTTTGGGATTAAGAAGATAAGAATGGCCATACTGGGTCAAACCAAAGGTCCATCTAGCCCAGTATCCTGTCTTCCGACAGTGTCAATGCCAGGTGCTCCAGAGGGAATGAACAGAAAAAGTAATCAGCAAGTGATCCATTCCTTGTCATCCATACCCAGCTTCTGGCAAACAGAGGTTAGGGATACCATCCCTGGCCCATCCTGGCTAATAGCCATTGATGGACCTATGCTCCATGAATTTATCTAGTACTTTTTTGAACCCTATTATAGTCTTGGCCTTCACAACATCCTTTTGCAAGGCGTTCCACAGGTTGACTTTGCATTGTGTGAAAAAATACTTCCTTTTGTTTGTTTTAAACCTGCTGCCTATTAATTTCATTTGGTGACTCCTAGTTGTTGTGTTATGAGAAGGAGTAAATAACACTTCCTTATTTACTTTCTCCACACCAGTCATTATTTTGTAGACCTCAATCATATCCCCCCTTAGTTGTCTCTTTTCCAAGCTGAATAGTCCCAATCTTATTAATCAATCCTCATATGGCAGCCGTTCCATAGCCCTAATCATTTTTGTTGCCCTTTTCCAAAGCTTTTCCAATTCCAATATATCTTTTTTGAGATGGGGTGACCATATCTGCGCGCACTATTCAAGATGTGGGCATACCATGGATTTAAATAGAGGCAATATGATATTTTCTGTCTTATTATCTCTCCCTTTTTTAATGATTCCCAACATTCTGTTCGCTTTTTTGACTGCCACTGCACACTGAGTGCATGTTTTCAGAGAACCATCCACACTGACTGCAAGATCTCTTTCTTGAGTGGTAACAGCTAATTTAAACCCCATCATTTTATATGTATAGTTGGGATTATGTTTTCCAATGTGCATTACTTTGCATTTATCAACATTGAATTTCATCTGCCATTTTGTTGCCCAGTCACCCAGTTTTGAGAGATCCTTTTGTAGCTCTTCGCATTCTGCCTGGGAACTATCTGGGAGTAGTTTCGTATCATCTGCAAATTTGGCCACCTCACTGTTTACCCCTTTTTACAGATCATTTATGAATATGTTAAATAGGACTGGGCCCAGTACAGACCTCTGGGGGACACCACTATTTACCTCTCTCCATTCTGAAAACCGACCATTTATTCCTACTCTTTGTTTCCTATCTTTTAACCAGTTACCAATCCATGAGAGGACCTTCCCTCTTATCCCATGACAGCTTACTTTCCTTAAGAGCTTTTGGTGAGGGACCTTGTCAAAGACTTTCTGAAAATCTAAATACACTATATCATAGAATCATAGAATCTCAGGGTTGGAAGGGACCTCAGGAGGTCATCTAGTCCAACCCCCTGCTCAAAGCAGGACCAATCCCCAACTAAATCATCCCAGCCAGGGCTTTGTCAAGCCTGACCTTAAAAACTTCTAAGGAAGGAGATTCCACCACCTCCCTAGGTAACCCATTCCAGTGCTTCACCACCCTGCTAGTGAAAAAGTTTTCCCTAATATCCAACCTAAACCTTCCCCACTGCAACTTGAGACCATTACTCCTTGTTCTGTCATCTGGTACCACTGAGAACAGTCTAGATCCATCCTCTTTGGAACCCCCTTTCAGGTAGTTGAAAGCAGCTATCAAATCCTCCATCATTCTTCTCTTCTGCAGACTAAACAATCCTAGTTCCCTCAGCCTCTCCTCATAAGTCATGTGCTCCAACCCCCTAATCATTTTTGTTGCCTTCCGCTGGACTCTTTCCAATTTTTCCACATCCTTCTTGCAGTGTGTGGCCCAAAACTGGCCACAGTACTCCAGATGAGGCCTCACCAATGCCAAATAGAGGGGATGATCACGTCCCTCGATCTGCTGGCAATGCTCCTACTTATACAGCCCAAAATGCCGTTAGCCTTCTTGTTAACAAGGCGCACTGTTGACTCATATCCAGCTTCTCATCCACTGTAACCCCTAGGTCCTTTTCTGCAGAACTGCTGTCTAGCCACTTGGTCCCTAGTCTGTAGCACTGCATGGGATTCTTCCGTCCTAAGTGCAGGACTCTGCACTTGTCCTTGTTGAACCTCATCAGATTTCTTTTGGCCCAATCCTCTAATTTGTCTAGGTCCCTCTGTATCCGATCCCTACCCTCCAGCATATCTACCACTCCTCCCAGTTTACTGTCACCTGAAAACTTGCTGAGGGTGCAATCCATGCTATCCTCCAGATCGTTAATGAAGATATTGAACAAAACCAGCCCCAGGACCGACCCTTGGGGCACTCCGCTTGATACCGGCTGCCAACTAGACATGGAGCCATTGATCACTACCCATTGAACCTGATGATCTAGCCAGCTTTCTATCCACCTTATAGTCCATTCATCCAGCCCATACTTCTTTAACTTGCTGGCAAGAATACTGTGGGAGACTGTATCAAAAGCTTTGCTAAAGTCAAGGAATAACACATCCACTGCTTTCCCCTCATCCACAGAGCCAATTATCTCGTCATAGAAGGCAATTAGGTTAGTCAGGCATGACTTGCCCTTGGTGAATCCATGCTGACTGTTCCTGATCACTTTCCTCTAAGTGCTTCAGAATTGATTCCTTGAGGAGCTGCTCCATGATTCTTCCAGGGACTGAGGTGAGGCTGACTGGCCTGTAGTTTCCCGGATCCTCCTTCTTCCCTTTTTTAAATATGGGCACTACATTAGCCTTTTTCCAGTCATCCGGGACCTCCCTGATCGCCATGAGTTTTCAAAGATAATGGCCAATGGCTCTGCAACCACATCCACCAACTCCTTTAGCACCCTCAGATGCAGTGCATCTGGCCCCATGGACTTGTGCTCATCCAGCTTTTCTAAATAGTCCTGAACCACTTCTTTCTCCACAGATGGCTGGCCACCTCCCAGTGCCGTAGTCTGGGAGCTGACCTTGTTCGTGAAGACAGAGGCAAAAAAAGCATTGAGTACATTATATTTTTCCACATCCTCTGTCACTAGGTTAACTCCCTCATTCAGTAAAGGGCCCACACGTTCCTTGACCTTCTTCTTGTTGCTAACATACCTGAAGAAACCTTTCTTGTTACTCTTAACATCCCTTGCTAGCTGCAACTCCAAGTGTGATTTGGCCTTCCTGATTTCACTCCTGCATACCTGAGCAATATCCACTGGATTCCCCTTGTCCACATGCTTGTTGACCCTCTCAAAGAATTCTAGTAGATTGGTGAGGCATGAGTTTCCTTTACAAAAACCATGTTGACTCTTCCCCCAACAAATTATGTTCATCTATATGTCTGACAATTTCATTCTTTACTATAGTTTCAACTAATTTGCCGGGTACTGAAGTCAGGCTTACCGGCCTGTAATTGCCAGGGTCACCTCTGGAACCCTTTTTAAAAATTGGCATCACGTTAGCTATCCTCCAGTCGTTTGGTACAGAAGCTGATTTAAATGATAGGTTATAGACTACAGTTAGTGGTCCTGCAATTTCACATTTGAGTTCCTTCAGAACTCTTGGGTGAATACCATCTGGTCCTGGTGACTTATTGCTATTTAGTTTATCAATTTGTTCCAAACACCTCCTGATTGCAGGAGGTGTTAGTAGACAACTTACAATGGAAAGCAATCAGCTGTCATTAAAGTGAATGATCCTCCATTCAAATGGAAGAACCTTAGATCAATGAGCTGGCTACTGCCCAGAGGAATCAGTTCTCAAAGTGGGCTTATAACCAAGCAATAGATCACCTGATGAGGGACTTGAAACCACTTAGTAGAGTCACCCGACAGAGGGGACTGAATCTTTACAAAAAAGACTCTCTCCAACAAGGAGGAGAAGACCAGAACTAGAAGGCATCAAGAACCCTGGATTCCATAGAACACTGACTAAAACCGAAAGGGTTCGCTGAGTGGTCAGGGATTTGTGTGCAAGTTTTGTTATTTTTTTCATAGATCTGCATATTTCTTGTGCTTTGTCTAAGAGTAAAGAGTGATTGGTTTAGAAAGTCTCTGTGTTACTTGATTTAAGGGTCACGGAGCCTCAGAAGAGGTAAAACCGTAATCCAGTGGGTCTACAGCTTTGGTGGAACTCTTGGCAGTGTGTTGTGGCTACTGGTGAGGCTTGGGAGACCTGACATTGGTTACAGGGACTAGGCAGTTGGACTGCCCATCTCTTCAGAAGGGGAGCTAGACACAGGATCTATGCCCCCGAGTCCATGCCTGCAGGCCCAGAGACAGTGCTGAGCATGTGGTTGGATCCAATGGTTAGAGCCAAAAACAGCACTCGGGCTATAGTCTGCCAGGGGGAGCTCACACAGGGTTGTGACAGCCTTATCTACAGCAGAGAGATTTACGATGCTAATAAATGGATGCATGCATAGAACACACTATCCATACACCGAAATGCTCGCAGTGGTGTATCTACGGGTGTGACACTGGGTTTAGACTTCTTCCGGCAAAGCTAACCACCATGCACACTGAGGACAGAGATCACTAATGTAATTTCAATAGCACAAATATTCCACCCGCAACTATCCCTCTGTGCACTGGTTGCTGTCTGGTGCACTCCACTGCCCACCCATCATGCTGACCAGAAGTCGCTTGCTTGTATTGTGACTACAGTGGTGTAGAACAGTGATAACCTGGACATGGAAACTGCCCCAATCCTTAACTTGTATCGTATCAGCAAGCTACTAGCAGCATATACGTGCACCTTTGGAGTTTAACCCCATGCAATCCCAGTGGTTCAACTGGGAATGGTTAATTTCTTTAGTGCAGACCCAGCCTCTGGTTCACTTATCCTTTCTTGCATAAACAGGTCAGGTTATCCTTGAAAAGTGAGCATTACATTTGGTAGTGGCATCACTATCCACATGTTCAGAATATTTTGTAGGCCATCAGAAATAGCTTGCATTAATGCTGTCCAGGGACATACCATGTCTGCTTTTTAATGCCAGTTCCTTTTAAGGATCAAAAAGACACTGTATGTGTACCTCCGCCCTCCCCCCAGCTACCAGACATAATTCTTTGCTCTCACAAAGCTGCTATTGATTTATTTTTGCCATCCACCATCTCTTTTTCTCTCATATTCTGACTTCATATGGGGAGCTTAAAATAGAGTAGACATCTTTGGACCCCGGGCGGCGGAGTCAGGGTTTGTAACCTGGGCATGGCACTCACTTTCTGCTGGAGTGATACTGGCAGTGACATTCTGGAGCCCCCCTTTAACAGCTGATTTCACAGAGCAGGAGTGTTATTATCTACAACAACTTCACTTTTATTTTCCCAACATGAGGGAATTGGTTATGATAATGGTTGGCAGCAAGAGAAAAGGAACAAAAACAAATCACAGAAAAAAACCCCTACCACATCATGTATATAATCAGTTCTCATTGCTACGTTATTCTGGAACTTATTCTGACATAGGTGCTGTCATTTTCCTGGAGAGAAGGCCCAGCAGGTCAAACTCAGTGTCCTGTGTATGTAAATAATGAGGGCCAGATCCTGCCATCTGTATATTAAGTAGAATCCCATTTCACAGACTGTCCACTCATGGCAAGTTATTAATTGAGCATGAGGAAAGGTGGACCTGAGAGAGTAGTTTGTCTGCTTGGAGATGTCCTACTGTACCTTGGTCCTGAGGGTATGCTTCTGCTGAAGCATTTTGACATTAGCTTCAGGAGACTGCAATATCATACTCAATGAGCCTAGGAATTGGCGCACATGTGTAAGAATGGATACCCTCTTGTTTCTGTTCTGGGGAGGGAAGAAACATGTAGCCATCATGCCAGGCCCACACTCTTTCTTTTCTTGCCAAAGTCTTCCACAACTTTTTTCCTTAAACAATCCTCTGTCCTCCGGCAATCCTGATTCTAGTTTGACAAGTTCATTGAACATATGCAGGACAAATGGATCTATGTGATGCATTAGTCTGCACCAGAGGGGAGTAAATTCTAGTGTGCACTAGAGTGTAGTGCACTAACTGGCCCATGTGGACCCTGCTGACATGCACTACAAGTTTCCTAGTGCGCATTAATGATGTCCTCTTTCAAGCAGCACTATATTAACACACCCTAGGGGACTTCTAGTATGCACCACAAGGGGCCACAGGGGCCAGTTAGTTGGTAACATACTAGAGCACACTAGAATTTACACACTCTGGTGCAGATTAATGCACCAGGTTGACAAACCGCAAGTGTCAAGGTTCTCAGTGTTCTTGCTTTCCCTCAGATTTACATTAAAGCAGCAAACCCTGTGGTCCCCACTCAGGCAAACTTCATGTGAATAATGACTGCAGGGTATTGGCCTTCAAGCTGTGATCTGCAAACATATACGCATGTGAATAGTCCTAATGAAGTCAATAGGATTAATCATGTGCACAGAGTTAATCATGGCAGAACTGGGGGTCCTTGAATTAGTAGTGAATGCTTTTATGTGAGCGAGAATAAGGATTAATATAAAAGCTCTCCTCAACATTTATAAGATTTTTTTCTGGGGAGGGTTCAAAGTGAGTTTTTTAGTAGGAACCTGTGAACTTGATGGCATGAAAGACAAACCAACCTTAAACCTCACTCACCACAAAGCAAACCAAACCCACAGTTTGACTTTCAAAAATGTTTGTCTAACTTTTTCCTTTGTTTTTCTGCACATCTGCATTTCCTGGTTTGTGCCAGAGATGAAAATGCCAAAATACTGAGATTATCCTTGTGAAATAGCCAGGTCAGCTGAAAGCAAAAACCTTGGCTTTGAGCCACACAGTTATGGCTAAACATCAATCAGCATCCCATACTCAGATTCATACCAGGCAGTATATAAGTGTTTTACATTAGAAGCAACTATAAAAACCAAGCTGTGTGTATCTGAAAAGATCATTTAAGCACTGGATTATTGAATTTAAGTTTTAAGAGTCTATAGTGGGAAGCCTGTTATATATTTCTTTTCATTCAAATTATGCAATAGGGAAATTAATTTCTCCATGTAATTTTTTTCTTCATTCCAGTCACAGGCTAATACAGAAAGCTACACACAGGAAAATCAAAGACAAAGGACTAAAACTAAGAATCTTTTTTGGAAAGGGACTGAGAGTTACTAATGGTTTTATATCAAGTGGTTTATTTATAAATGGAGCATCATAAAGAATATTCAGATATTTCTTCCACATCAAATATACACCGGCAAGCTCATTAACTAATATAAAATGACTTACATATATGTCCATCCACTTCAATGGAGCTATGCTGATGATTAGGCCCTTCAAAATATATATTTTAAAACTTATTTCCCCAGAGAAGGACAGTGCCAAACAGGAGCATTTTAAACATAATCAACGCCTCTTCTTTCCATGCCTTCACATTTCTGTGTCTATGGCATGGCTACATACTCCCAATTCTCCTTGCCTTCAGGGAAAGATTTTTTTACAGTGGGTTCTATTGTCAGCAACTGAATCAGCAGCTCTTGGAACAGATGCCAGCCAGCTTGACATCTCAGGAATAGTTATGTTGCCAACATAATAGTGAGTTTGCTGCTGCCCCTTTTATAAATCTACAGAGCTAAGAAGTGAGGGAAAACCCAGTGCAGGCCCATGTGATTTGCATTCAAGTCTCAGTGTGCTGCCTTCAGTAACTAACTTCTGTGGTGAGGACTCCCCGGAGTGGTAGTCAGTTCCCAATGCTAACCCCATGCTTTGGGGTACAGACCCCCTCCTCAGCCTTTGGGGAGGCAGGAATTCATCCGAAAATCGGTCCAATGACATTGTTAGTAGCAAACACTCAGCTTGATCGGCAACAAACTGCCCCGCTGTCCACCTGGGCAAGGAGGCAGTAGCAGCTCTGCAGAGCCTGCTCATACCCTTTCGCCTGGAGCTGTGCCCTGGGGAGATCACAAAAGGGAGTGTGCGCACATAGGGGAGGGGGAAGCTAACTTTCTCCGATCGCCCGGCATGGGCACTTAAGGGTGAGGAGCCACAAATTGACCTCAAGAAAACATAAATACTTGGTTTATGCACAACAAATTCTATTAAAGTTACTCCTGCATCTAATGAAGGACTGTAGGCTCAGCCCCTGCAAATCATTATGCACGCTGGTAACCTGATTCACAGAAACAGTTCCACTGAAGTCAAGACAACTCACATGAGTAACTAATGTGCCTATGTTTGCAGGCCAGACCCCCCCACACACACACATTAATTTTTTTTAAAATAGTGCTGCAGTATTTTTTCTTCCATATAATATAATCAATACATTTTACAGGTTTCACACCACAAGAAAAATTCCATTTCACTTGGCTCCTACTTTTCAATCAGAACACCCAGTCGAAAAGGGACCTTCCCCAGCCCTGTGCAAATGAGCAAGTGAGTGAGGGTGGGGGAGAGGGAGTGACGGAGGGAGGAGGGATGGAGTGAGCGGGTTGGGGCCTCGGATAAGGGGCAGGGCAAGGGTGTTCAGTTTTCTCGATTAGAAAGTTGGCAACCCTATGTATGAAGAGGGGAAGACAGGTATCATATTGAACATATAGAGCTGTGTAATAAAATGGAGCCCCATACGATTTTTAAGGGCCTGACAGAAAATAATCCGTGAGAATGGAAATGAAGCGAGCTATGTTTGTAATGTACTAAGCTGTCTGCATCTTTTTAACATTGACTATAAATGCGGATATTTGCTTTTGGATTGTTTTTAAAAAAAATTTTTTGGCTGAAAACCAGTTCTGAAAAACTTGTCAAGTGTGGTCAGTCACTGCATCTGATATTGAGACACTACACTAGGACTATGCCTGCACGTGGCTGTGGTGCCCAGCTTGAATAGATATACTTGCGCTGGCTCGGAGTATCAAGGGCAGTGGTGAGTGGTGGAATGAGCTAGTCGCCCTGAGTACAAATCTCCCCAGACCCCCTGGGTATATTTGGGGGTAACTAGCCCATGCTGCCTTTTGCTACTGCTACACTACTACTCTTACCACGCTGGCTCAATGAGAGCTGGAGCAAGTATGTCTCCTGGAGCTAGGAATCACACCCCCAGCTCCAAATGTAGACATAGCCTAGAAGGACAGCAGGTTCACGAAGCAGCATTAAATGTACAGGTTCCCTCAGCCTACACGAAATAATGCAATTTTAGTCAGCGTTGCCAGTTCCTGCAATTTTATCATAAATCTCTTGATATTTAGGTTTTTTGTAAAGCCCCAGCTCCTGGAGCTGAGAATTCCAGCTTTTTCTTTAATTTTTAAGTAAGTTTTTTATGCATACTGGTGTGGAGAAAATAGAAACAAGTACATCCTAAAGGCCAGAAACCAAAAAGTCAAATCAAAGAACCCTGCCCCTGCCACACACACTTTCATATTTTTTTTAAAATCTCATGATTTAAAACAATCTCATGACCTGGGGAGGGACGGGGATGAGACCCTGACTCATTAGTTTTGAAGGCTTGGGTTGGTGATGTTGTTTATTTAAAATCATGCGCCTATAGCTCAAAGCACTGAAAATAAAATTAATCCTGAGCAGGGGCAGCTCTAGCTTTTTTGCCGACCCAAGCACGGCGGGCAGGCTGCCTTCGGCGGCATGCCTGCGGGAGGTCCGCCGGTCCCGCGGCTTCAACGTACCTGCCACCGAATTGCCGCCGAATCCGTGGGACTGGCGGACCTCCCACAGGTCCGCCGAAGGCTGCCTGACTGCCGTCCTCGCAGGGACTGGCAGGGCGCCCCCCGCGGCTTGCTGCCCCAGGCATGCGCTTGGAGCGCTGGTGCCTGGAGCTGCTGCTGATCCTGAGGTACAAATGGGCATGGATAAATGTACCTGGACATTTGTCTATAGACAAATAAGGACCTGACCGTGGGAACACTCGCTGCTGGACATAGTGCTTGATTACCAGGGCCGGGTCTGGCTTTTTTGCCGCCCCAGGCAAAAAAGCCTTCGCCGCGCCCCCCCCCCCCCCGAGGGGCTCCGGCCGCTTTCCCCCCGGCAGCCGGGGGCAGGGCGCCGGGGGGGAGGGCGGCCGGAGCCCTGGGAGGAGGGGGCAGGGCAGGGCAGGGCGCCTGGGGGGCAGGGCGGCGAGCCCCGGCGGGGGCAGGGCGGCGAGCCCCAGCGGGGGCTCGGCTCTCCCCCCGGCGGCCGGGGGGAGGGCGCGGGGGGGAGGGCGGCCAGAGCGCCGGGGGGAGGGCGGCGAGCCCGGCTGTGGCCCCGCTCTCCCCGGCGGCCCGAGCGCCGCGCCGCCCCCCTCCAGGTGCCGCCCCAAGCACCAGCTTGGTTGCCTGGTGCCTGGAGCCGGCCCTGTTGATTACTCTAGCAATACCTCTGGTGTCAATGCACTTCTGTGCCTGGTACTGTGTGCGCATCCACTTGGGCCTCTAAGGTTTGATATCATGAAATGTATTTCTTTGCTTATTATGTGTGTGTAGATCTTGTGTGCAGACATGATTACAGTCAGAGAGAGATGAAAACTGTGCTGTAAATCCCGAAGAAGTGGGGGTGAAGTGGGGTCAAGAATCATCTGTGGCAGAGAGGGGGGAGGTCCCTGGGGCAACATGTTCTGTAGCTGTCCTTACTGCTCCTCCTAAAAGGAACAGTGTATATCTCCTAGTGCCTCCGGCTCATACACACAAGGAGGCTGGGTGGTAGGGATCTGGTCATTCCTGCAAGTCAGTCAGCTGTGTCCCACTTTGTGTCCTGGTCCGACCTCTCAACTGCCCTGTTTTTCACTGTCTATTATGCATTTTGGAGCATTTGGTTTCCTCATGTATGAGCCAGAGAGAAAACACTGCCCCACTGAATCTTCTTTGCTTTAGGGCTGGTGGCCAGAAAGCCGCAGTTCACCTCTCCCACCATGACTGCTCCCATACTTCACCTTGTCCACCATGACTGCTGTTTAAATTTCTCTGTACCTCACAACCTTTACTCTCAAGCACTCTTGCATGACATGACATTTCTGTTTTGCCAGTTTTTTTTTAAAACTAACTGGTTTATTTAATTCACACAGTGAGAAAATATCCTTAAAAACAGACTTTCTAGTTAAACCATTAAAATCTGCCAATGAGGTTCCAATGTGCAACACAACCCAGGTGGTTCCTTATTTCACTCATTTGTCACCCATTTCAGTTGTTCCTGTCACACATCAGCAGGTTTGAAGGTGAAGGAGTAAGGCCCTGGCAGATGCATTATCCAAGCCCTGCTCTTAGTGCCCAAGGGAGTATGAGGAGGGGATCCTGCTTCACTGCTGCTAGATGCCCACAAGGGAAAGAAACTGGAACATCTTCTCCCCCACTTTGTGCAACCACACAAATTGGGATAGTGTTTTTGCCCCGGGACTTAATTCACAGCATTCATCACATCCAAACGTGTTTAAAAATAACTCAATTGTTGTTATTTTTCTATTCCACTTCTAACATTCCCACTTACTCTTGAAAAATATTGTAAATTGTGCAGGTTGTAGCCTATTCTTTCTTACATCTAGATGGTAACATATATGAATGACCCCCCCCCAAAGTGAGAGAGACTGAATCAACAAATGACTGGATGTGTACAATACCAGCGTTCTGCAATGTCTCTTTAATTTCAGAAATCATTCTTCAGCCTTTATCCAGGGACCAGAGCCAACATCTGTGTTTCCTACAAACTGAAATATATTACTCCTTTGTGGACATTATAGATTGATGATTTGTTTTGGACAGTATGGGAATTAACTAGAGGGTTTTCTTTGCACTAATATGAATAGGGGTGTGGAACAGGTATAAAGGACCCCTTTGAAAAATGTTTGTAGGGTTTTACCACACTTTAGTATCTACTTCATTTGCATTTCCCTGTAAAGGTCTGATTTAACTAAAATGTATCATCAAGTGTCACATCAGTTTGGGGATATCTTAACATTTTAAATAGCAGTTTACTCATGGATTTGCCACATGTTGAAATAACAAACCATAAATTGTCAGAAAGAATTTTTTTCCCATGGAAGAAAGTTGCTGTTTTCATTTCACTGCTTGAAATATTGACTCAAAATAATGGTGTATTTTTTTTGTTTTAAAAACCCATGAATCCATCTAACTTACATGCTAAATAAACCAAATTGATTATGAATTTAAGAAGTACAGAGTAGTTTGAATAAAGCTATGAGAGAGAGCTCTAAATAATATAACACACAGTACAGACAACAGGATATTAACTAATAAAGCCCCTGACTCAACTGAGCGTTTAAGCAAATGCTTAAGTTCATCCTTATAAATACAGCAAAATCCTTAAGCAAATACATAACTATGTGCTCAGCTTCTATGGTCTTTAGACTGTCAACCAAATGACTTCCTTCTAGATAAATGCACTCAAACATGCCACATATTATAAACCTCAGAATGCTTTCCCATAAATAATGTTACAATTTTAAGGGCCAATATCTCTGGAACTAGAACAAGCAGTGTCTTGAAAGATGGGAATCACCTCTTTGCCTTTGTATAATGCTTCTGTTTCTAGCCCTAAAAAGGTAGTGCTATCAGACTATAAACCTGTCATTGGTTGAAGACCTATTGCCCATTCTGCACCTCATCTCAATACAATTTTGGGGATAAGAAACAAAGAAGGGCAGGATTTTTTCTTAATGGCAGCTATTCAAAATTGCTCTTGGGTTTGGAATATCATCAGGGCTGCCCAGAGGGGGTGCAAGTGGGGCAATTTGCCCCAGACCCCGGACCCCGCAGGGGCCCCCACGAGAATATAGTATTCTATAGTATTGCAACTTTTTTTTATGGAATGGGCCCCCGAAATTGCTTTGCCCCAGGCCCCCTGAATCCTCTGGGCAGCCCTGAATATCATAAGTCATTCTGGAGTGATAGGTTTGTGGGC
Organism: Emys orbicularis; assembly: GCF_028017835.1. NCBI lineage: Eukaryota > Metazoa > Chordata > Testudines > Emydidae > Emys > Emys orbicularis. The sequence goes on along the minus strand of NC_088683.1, from coordinate 23,923,977 downwards.
AGGGTGCAAATAATGAGGCTAAAGGTCCATGGTGCAATTAACACACACAAATCTTCTCAGAGATACGTGTAAGTATATAGATGTACAAATGAAATGGTATTGTGAGTAATAGAGTTCCTCTGAACTCATCCCATGGAAACCTAGATATCACACCACACCATCACATATTATCTGTGCGTGTGGTCTCCATTTCACGTCGAAGTGCAAAGTGCAGCCATCAAAATAGCTCATTAAATGATTAAAAAAAACCTCCACCAACCTTAGGCAACATATAGTGACTTCGGCCCAGATCCTCAAAGGTATTTAGGTACCTAACTCCCTTTCAACAGGAGGTAGGCACCAAAGGATCTGGCCCTTAGCAAATGTGCCCGGAAGTACATAAATACAAGCAACAAAGTGTAATGCTAATTTGAAAGGGACATTAGGCCAAATTCTGTGCACGTCCTGTGACCCCTGTTTTCTCTGTAGCACTACTGAGGGTCAGGGCCGGTGCAAGGAAGTTTCCCGCCCTAGGCGAAACTTCCACCTTGCGCCACCCCCCACCCATCTAACCCCGCCCCCTGCCCCCTCCGCGGCAGCTAACCCCACCTGCCACCCCCCCCACACCTGGGGAGCCCCCTCTCCCACAGCAGCTACCCCCCCCCCGCAGCTAACCCCGCCAGGGGAGCCCCCATCCACGGCAGCTAACCCTGCCCGCTGCCCCCCCCGCCAGGGGAGCCCCCCCTGCGGCAGCTAACCCCGCCCGGGGAGCACCCCCCACAGAAGCTAACCCCGCCCGGGGAGCCCGCCCCAGCTCACCTCCGCTCCGCCTCCTCCACTGAGCACGCCGGCGCCACTCTAATTCTCCTCCCCACCCAGGCTTGTGGCGCCAATTGGAGGAGAATTAGAGCGGGGGCTGTGTGCTCAGCGGAGGAGGCAGAGTGGAGGTGATCTGGGGCAGGGAGCGGTTCCCCTGTGCACCCCCTCCCCGTTACTGCTGGTGGCCCTCCCCACCCCAGATCACCTACACTCCACCTCCTCGCCTGAGCGGGCTTTTAGGCACCCTCAACCACTAGGCGCCCTAGGCGGCTACCTAGTTTGCCTAGTGGTTGCACCAGCCCTGCTGAGGGTGCCAGGTCCAGTTTCAAGATTTTTGCACAAAAGCCAAATAGTAAATAATAAGCACGGTTTGTGGGAAATTTAGCTTTTGAACAATGTCTCTGTTTTCATATTTACCCTTGGTTGCTAAATGAAACCTAGTGTCCAGAAGCAGAAACAGTTCAATGATTTGGTAAAAAAAAAGCATAAATAGACACATTAGCCAGCAATGTGTGCTCTATTCCAGTCAATCACAATGTTTGAGACAATAGGGGAATCAATTATGATTTAACTGAATCAATAAAAGGTTGGCATAGCACAGCCCAGCCCATGCAATAAAAAAAGAACACTTTTCAATATTGCTTTGCTGGGGATAAACCATCTGAAAAAAGAATGAGGAAATCTCTCTCTTTTACTCTCCAATATCTAGAGTTCAGAGCTGTATTTATTTTTAATTTTTTATTAACTGAAATATATAAATTCATGTTTCAGCCAATTTTTCTGTCTTTTAAGGAGCTATCATGTTTTCTTTAGTCTGGGTCACCAATAGGGGAACCAAAGATGAATCACCTTCAAAACATTAATCAGGCATCTTAAAACCATGAGACATAACATCAGTGAAATCACTTTAAAGATATTCAGAGGACTACAGCCTTTTTTCCAGCAGCTGCATTTCCCTCAATTCCATAGCAACAGAAGTTAGACGGCTATAACCTCTCTGTCTCTAAGGGTTCTTTTCAAAGGTGGTCACAAAGTTTAACATTTTAAAATAACCTATTGAAGCAGCAAAGTTAACTCAAAAACAAAATTAAACAAAAAATCAGGCCATCCTGTGTTTCCAAAAGGCCATCTGCCTACATGACAAAGATTATATTACTCTCAGCATAACTATAACCAGGCACCCTAGATGTATATTTCAAGTTTCATGATTTGTGGCTTTCATGATGTATTTCATTTGTGGGTCTTCGCTTTGGCCAATAGTGAGTAATACTGTCAAATATGGAGGATCAGGCTGGTTCTGGCCCTTGCTTGCGTGTACAAGAGAATAGGAGAACACAGGGGATTGGGATTAATCCCTGCTAGCAGCCAAATGGGGTGGGAAGGAGGCAGAGGTATAAGAGGTGGACATGTGTAGCAGAGAGCATGCTGCATCCTCCTGATAGATGGCACAGGGGGCATGCTCCCCTCTGCATGCCAGCACAAAGCTAAGCGCCCTGCCTGGCTCACTGCGCTCCAATGGCATAATGTGGCCTAGGATAGTTAAATGCAACACTATTCTATACCGTCAAGCTTCAAGTAGACCCCACTACCCAGTGTTACTAACTGACTCTTTCTATTGACTTAGCCAAAGTTTTCTAATTTGGCTCCCTGAAGTTAGGCACCCAAATCCATATTTATAAATCAAACTGGCCTCTTTTTCAGAAGCATTGAACATCCCTTGTTCCCATTCCAGTCATGGGACCTCCTGTGAGCTACAGGGATCTGACAATCAAGGCTGGATGCATGCATATATGAGCTTTGCTGGATTAGGGCCAGAATATTCAGCATCTCATAGGATTAAGTCTCAGGTGCTTAAATATGGATGTAGGTGTGTGGTAGGGCAGCTGCCCCACTCCTGTAGAACAGGGATTAAAAGCAGCCCTGGAGAGGGCTGCGGCTGTGAAAAAGGCTAGGTTGACTGGGGAAGGAGCCACAGCTGGGGCCATGTCCCAGTCAGGCCACAGCTGGCCCTATAAAAGGGCTGTGAGCCAGGAGCTCAAAGAAGAGACTCTCTCTCTAGCTTCTGAGAGAGAAGGACCGGGCTGCCTGGGAGCTGAGCGGGGTACCTGAGGTGGAGCAGTGCTGGGGAAGGGCAGAGGGAGCTGGTACTGGGGCTGCAGAGGGGCAGCCCAGACATAGGCAAAGGCTGCAGGTCCAACCCCCCTTGCCGATGATGAGTGGTTTACAGACTGCAGTCTGCCCCAGTGAGCGGATGCTAGACGGTGACTGGCAGTAGCCACTGAGGCAAGGTGGTGATAGAGGTTCCCCTGAGTGGGGAGACCCAGATTGTGGGTTACTGCTGGGTCAGAACCCTGATGTAAAGGGCACCGGGGTCCGGGAGGGACACGGGGCCAGCAGCAGGTGAGACACTGGCCTACAGAGGGCGCACCGGGCTAGACGAGCTAATTCCCAAGACGACCAGCAGGAGGCGCCACGCCGGTGAGACTCAACCCATCACAAGTGGTGGAGAATGCGGGCATAGGCGGTCCACCCCGATACAAGGGGCAGGGCAAGGACTGTGGGACTATTGCCTGGATCCAAGAGACCAAAGATGGATTATTACTGGAAAGCCTGTGTGGCCCAGCTTGCCGAGCAGCAAGCAGGACTGCTTCAGCTGCTGTGGGGGAGGGCACATGGACCTCATCGGGGGCCAGGCACCTGGGGCTGGAGGCCGGTGCTGGGGCCTAAAGACTGTTTTGCCTGTGGGCGACTGGGACACTACGAACGGGAGTGCCTCTACAGGGTTGGGGCACAGAGACCCCACCTGGACAAGAAAGGAACTGAGGGAGCACCCCCTGTGAGGGTAACAGGGGGCCCCCGAATATGTTGGGCCTGTAAGGAGCCCGGGCACCTAAGGAGGGAGTGCCCTCAGGGGACTTGCAAGGCCCAGGTTAGCCCTGAGGGAAGGGCTAAGCCTGAAACAGACTGTGGAAGGTCTGTGGCAAAGGGAAGGGATAGGAGGTGCTTCCACTGCAACACCAAGGGCCATTTAAAAAGGCACTGCCCCCTTAGAAAAAGGGGGAGCGCCGACCAAGGGGCCCAGTCTGAGCCTGACCAGCTGCAGGGACAGGCAAGGCTGGAGCCCCAAACCAGGAACTGTCGGGGGCAGAGAGGCGCCAGACAAACCAGGGAACCCACATGGGAGCCAGGAGGGCTACGGTGGGAACCCAAGTAGAGAGGGGAACCCACACGGGAGCTGGGAAGGCTACAGTGGGGACCCAAACCCTTCAGGAGGGAAACCGGCTGCTCCAGATGCTGGAAAGCCTGTGGCAGGAGAGAGACATCCTGCGGGCCCAGCTCAGAGGGAAGCTGGTGAGATAGACACTCCCCCTCTCCCCAGTGTGGTCTTAAGGGGGAGGGTGTGTAGTGGGGCGGCCGCCCCACTTCTGTAGAACAGGGGTTAAAAGCAGCCCTGGAGAGGGCTGCGGCTGTGAAAAAGGCTAGGCTGATTGGGGAACGAGCCACAGTTGGGGCCACGCCCCAATCAGGCCACAGCTGGCCCTATAAAAGGGCTGTGAGCCAGGAGCTCAAAGAAGAGACTCTCTCTCTAGCTTCTGAGAGAGATGGACCGGGCTGCCTGGGAGCTGAGCAGGATACCTGAGGTGGAACAGTGCTGGGGAAGGGCAGAGGGAGCTGGGGAGCTCCAGCCTGGTAAAACTCCAGCCTGCAGAACCTGCTAAAAAGGGTACTGGGGCTGCAGAGGGGCAGCCCAGACATAGGCAAGGGCTGCAGGTCCAACCCCCCTTGCCGATGATGAGTGGTTTACAGACTGCAGTCTGCCCCAGTGAGCAGGGGCTAGATGGTGACTGGCATTAGCCACTGAGGCAAGGTGGGGATAGAGGTTCCCCTGGGTGGGGAGACCCAGATTTTGGGTTACTGCTGGGGCAGAACCCTGATGTAAAGGGCACCGGGGTCCGGGAGGGACACAGGGGCCAGCGGCAGGCGAGACACCGGCCTACAGAGGGCGCTCCGGGCTGGAAGAGCTAATTCCCGAGATGACCAGCAGGAGGCGCCGCGCCAGTGAGTCTCACCCCACCACAAGGTGCCTAACTTTAGGGACCAAACTTAGAAAACTTTGGCTGAACCAATTGATAGTCATTTAGTAACTCTGCTTACTGGTGCCCACTGGAAGCTTAACGACATAGAATAGTATTTTGTTTAACCACACTAGGCCGTATTATGCCACTAGTCTTACTGTAAAAACCACAAACAATCAGATTCAAACAACATTAAGGGTCACAAAACAAGAAAGCACTACGCTTCAGGTGGAGACTTCATCCTTCACTAACCCCATTGTGGCTAGATACTGAATCATGAACCTAGCTACACATGGGTGAAACACAAGGTCACCAAAATGTCACTGGCATGGTCCAATTTTGCTTTAGACTTTTGGGTTTATTCAAATTTGAAACTGAAGGTGTAATTCAGGAGCTATCAATCCCACTTTACATGGAACCAAAATATAATTGCCAAATCCCCTGCAAACTAAAACTGCACATTCTTCTCAGATCTAATAATAACATGGAGCATATCATATTATTCATTCCATATTATGTATTTGTGGGAAAATACAGTTAGCCAAGTATGTGACTTTTTTTTAATAGGGATACATGGCACACATAAGCTTTGAAAAAATTATGATAGGGATGTACATTAAAAATAGTATGGCCTTGCATCCATAATAATGAGTGCAAAGCAACCTTCCTAATGAAAAGTTATTCTGTGTGTATTAGTTGCTTTTAAAACCTTAATTTCTCAATCTTAGTTTGGGAAATAAAAGAAATCCTCAAACATTACTTTACAAACGCAGTTTGAAGCCTGATTCTGATTTCCCTTTCACTGTGTAAATCAGCTATATTTTAAGTTGCAGGAACAATGAAAGCCTCAAGAGTGAAAAGAGTCAGTGCTCTCAATTACAGAAGAGTGAATCCAGATTAATTATAAAACTTGGGTTTCCATTCAACTCTGTAATGTCAACTTCTCCTGGAAATAATGAAAGTATCTATCTATGTAGCTCCCAAACTAGATTTTCATTAAGATCTGAGACAGTTACCATGTAAAACAGCTAGTTCAAATATAGATTAAAAAGATCACATTGTGTGGAATCAGTACAATGGAGTTCTTACATGCAGTTATTCCTCTAGTGCTGCATGCCACACAGAAAAGCACAGTAGGAGTCCAAACTTGTGAGACCAAAGGCTACAATGATAACTTGATAGGGGCCCACAATCTGCATCTATACACATTCTCAAAAAATGAACACCTATTTGAATCTTCCTTGATAGTCAAGGTGGAGGTTAAGCCTCTAATTTTAGACCCAGATTTACATTTCAGTAGACACACACAAACAAAAGTCTGGTCAAGCATTTTGGTTTGCCCCATTACAGAAATAAAACCCAGATACAAAATTCAGATTTCAAAAATGGCTTATGCACCTGAAAGTCACCGGGGCTTAGATCTCAACTTGGAGTTCTAGGTAGATGTCAAGACACATATTTTATGACAATGAAGGATGCATCGGGCCTTTGGGATGCAGCTTGTACATAGCCTGGCATTATGTACAAATCCTGTAATCCTTCATCCTGACTGTAGGTGGGCAAGATAGAGTGAGGGTGGGCTCAATTTACAAATCTGTAAAAAACAAGTATCATAAAAAATATACCTTCCTAGACTGAGCCTATCTGTGCAAAGCTTTAGCTGCCTGTATTTAATTTTCATAGCTATTATAAAAAACACATGATGAAATTTAAGAAATCATATTGGAAATTCTGACTATGGTGAGTGTAAGTTGTTTGAACTATTGCTCAAACTACTAAACAATTCAAATAACATATGTTAACCACACATACCGTACCATAGTGCTAACTATTAGTCAGCACCCTAAAACATAATGTTGCTTCTTTCCCCAGACAAAATACAGATATAAAATTGTACTCAAGGGCATTTGATTTTCAATAGTTAAACCACAAAATGTGGGCTGAGACCGTAAGAACAGTCTGACTTAAATCCATACAAATTAAGAATGGAACTCTGCCATTCTACACCTCGCATTGTATATTGTGTATGAACTAACCAATCCAGTGTATGGGAACTGCTTTGACAATCCAGTGTATGGGAAAGATTGTCATTAGGGAGAGGAGAAAACCAGCTCGCAGGTCCTCTACTTCTCATTTCCTCTGCAAAACAGCTGCCAGAGGCAGCCATGACCAGCACCAAGAAAATGTAAAAGAATAGGTCATGAAAGCAATGGCAAAAGCAGCAAATGCAGCTTATTCCTGAGATTAAAGGCCTCTCTGATTTACTGGACAGTATGCTGAAGCAGCAATAGCAGCATCACCCTTCAAAATCCACTGTAGGTTGAAGTATCTGTGATTCAAACTAGATTCTTATATCTCTCAAGAATAAAAGTGTTGGTCTACGTTAAGACTTCTCAAGTTGCGGTCAAGGAAATGAAATCACTATCCGTCCACACACAAGCATCACTATCCAGCATCAGAGAGCCAGAGCACGCAATAAATACAACCAACCAGAAGACACAGTTATGACATGCCTGGAGTTTTTCGTGTAGAAGGGACCTAAACAATGTTCCTTAACACGTTTAAGGTTTCAGTCGTCTTACAGAATACAGCTAAGGACCTTCCAACCTTGCAAGTCGCTATCCTCTAACAATTAGGACTCAATCAGTTGTGCTAGATGGAAGGAGTAAGGAGGCTATTTATGCACATTAAATTGACTGGTCTCATTTGTCTGCTTATTTGCTAAATGTTGATCAATAAAGGAAGCTTTTTTTTTAGAATAAATTTAGAATTCATTATTCATGTTAAAATAATTTCAAATAATCTCCTAATGAAGGACTTCAGCATTATGATAAGAGAAGTCTCCAAAAGTCACAAGGAGGACACAAAATGACCAGATTCCCTCTGAACCATGGGAAAGGTGTATGAATGATTCAGTCAAAATTGAATTAGAACTTAAACAAACTAGTGCCTGTGCTTCTGTAGCTTCTCCCAAAGCTCAGTGGGGCCTAATGGAAAGACTCCAATTTACTTCAGTGGGTTTTGGATCAGGCCCCTGATTGGTTAAACTGACCAGGCAGAGCAAGGGGATTACCAATTACAGGAGTGCTTCTTGCTCAATCAAGCACAGCGAAGAACACTGAGCAAATATAGCACTGTGGGATTTTTATGCATAGCTACCAGGTAACTCTGATTTTCTCAGATTTTAGTAGCAAAGCTATGAACACAATGGAGTAAAGTCATCTCTCAAAATAATATGGTGGAACAGATGTACTGCGCTATCCTAGCCTTGATTTGCACTGGTGACCAGTATAAAATGTTTCACTGTGGCACAGCCATTATCACACTAGACCCCAGAAGACAGATTTGTGGGCAGAACCTGGAAACTGCAGGAGGTAACACTACAATTTAAACTAAAAACTTGTGTCAAGAGCTCTGTGAAATTTAGGAACAGAATTTTGTTTTTTATTTGTACCTCATCCTCATGGCATTCAGCATACAGCACAACATGACAAAGTTATTCTAGCAATACAATGACAATAGTACAGTTACACTGAAATGTTTGGTACGGTTGATGCTTGTGACCTGCTGATCTGCAGTATCATGTGCTGTCCAGCAATCTTACATGCAGGGGGCCTGATACTCTGTAGTGTTATATGGACTAGAGGACCTGTGTTTGAGTTCTTCCCAGTTTCTCTCACTCACAGTTCAAATATACAACTGCAATTCTCTGAGATCTTATCAATGTAAGCCTGGGCAGAGTTAGTAGACAATCACAATTCTCAGCATGATTGTTTCAGGCTCTTTGCAGACTCAGGCACAGAGCCTGCAATGTTACATTTGGTTTAGCTTTCTAAAAGTTTTGCAGGCAGAGACTTTTATTTTCATGAAAGCATAAAGTTACGAGTGTGATTTCTGAAGGCACAACTGGCATTAGCTGAACATCTCCTATTGACTTTTCATAGGAGTTGGGCTCCTAACCCTCCATTTGTGGTTTTAAAAATCTCCTCCTAAGCTTCTGCAGAAAAATTATGCAGCAAATTCAAAGAGACAGATATTGTTCAGAAATTTCTGGGGGGCTATACTTACATGCTATTGTTCAAGATGACAACAAATTCAGACTTGTTCTTGATTTTAAATGATAAACTTTTATTCTGAATATACTGTTTTTGCACAAGAATTAACACAACATTTTCTAGGATTATAAACTTTTTTTTATAACATTATTGTACAAATTTTTACAAAATTTTATTTTATTTTTTCCAGCTTTTCAAGGTCGACAAAAGTGTCAAGAGAACACAATAAAAGGGAGAAAAGGCCTGTTTGCCCAATCAGAGCAGTCAGGGGCCTTTTTCTGCAGGAACGCACAGTAAGCATCTCAATAAAAATATTCCAGAAAGCATGAGCCAGACATTCCATACAACACAAGTAGAGAAGAGAGCTTTGTCAGATCACAATCGCAAATTCATGGCATCTGAACAAGACAGTATCCCTTTAGCCTCAGTGAAATTATTTCTTCAAGATAATCCTTTAAAAAAAAAAACCCAACAGAAATGCTGGTAAGAGGGCAAAGCCAATTTTTTGAAACTCTGGAATTATTTTCATACGCTTTGTTGTAGGTTTTTTTACAGTAGTGTACATTGAATATTAACAATATTAACACTGTGGTATGGAAAAGGAAACAAAAAAGAAATGTGGCCTTTGCTAAAGGTCTGGATGTCAGATGAAGGTTTAGGGTAAAGCTTTATACTCCGAAAGGGTTTACTGACATTTAGTCTTCAGTAGACTTTCTAAAAAACTTCACAGAGCTTTCTGCAGTGGCTTGCCAACATTACTGGAATTCTGAATTACCAGCAGGGTTAGCATCTGAATTTGCAGGACTAGTGGGATTAATGCAGTGTTTTGAAATTAAGACAAAATAATATTTAAGTTTTCTGAGCTTCAATGTAAAGGAGAACAAAGTCTCAATGTCCTTTAAAAGATATTGAAAACTGTCAAACACAGAAAGTAACACTTGGGTTGCAAAGGTCACTTAAAAGGGATACTGCCTATTTGAACCCAGTAAGGCCAGTATTTAAAGTTAGTAAAAGGAATATTATAGGAAAACTTACAAATGGCAGCAACACTGTTATTGTCAAGTTAAGCGATAAAGCCTCAAGCATTAGAAACATGAAAAAGATTATATTAAAGTCTTAAAGGTACAGGACCTAAAAATCTCTTCACTCAAACTTGCTAACTATGTCATGTAAAAACCTGTTAGAAATATGAACCACAGTCAGTGTTTTGGCAGTAATGCTGGTTGTTCAAATGAAAAATAAGAAAGAAACCATTCATGTTAAGTCCTTATACCTTTTTGTTTGTTAGTACAGTGCTATAATGACTTGAACTGTGGTTAACTGTCAGATATACAATAGGCTGTGTGACTACAATGTGAACTAAAACAGTTCAAGCAGCTTGTCTAGATCCCTTAGTGCTGTTTAAAGGCTTTAAAACAAATATAAACACAACTTATTATTTGGTAACTAAAAAAATGCAAACTGTTTTTACAAGATAGTATAACTTTAATATCTCTCAATTTTAAAGGCTAGGATTGAGGGGGTTTTCTAACAAACAAGTCTACTATGTGAGAGTTAGAATTTATGATGTAGATAATGTTCACAATGTCGTGTTTGCTCTTCTGACAAAAAAATCTATCTATATAGTGCATTTTTGAACCTTAAATAATTGGATGTCATTTGCATACAATCAGAAAATACCTAGTTCTCTGCAAACAGCAGCAAAAAAAATCAATTTTTTAATCTTAAAAATATTTAGCTTTATGAAAAACAATAGTTGGGCCAAATCCTGAGTTTTCAATCTGTCACCACACAGGCAGAACTTCTGTGGAAGAAAAATGTACTTGTACAGAATGGGATTTTCTAAAGCATCTATGTGACTTAGGAGCACAAGTCCTATTGACTTTCAGTGGGACTTGAGCTGTTAAATCATTAGGTATTTTTGATAATCCCACCCATAGCCAATCAGAGTTTCCTTGGGAAAGGCCTGTATGCAGATCTGTATTTGGAGGGTGGAACAAGTAGCGTGGCTGTGTGAGGGCCAGGAAGAACTCTAGTCCCTTTGAGGTGCCAGTGCTACTTCCCGCCTACTTCCCAGGATTGCATGGAGCCCAAAGGCGACAGGGAAGAGGTAGAGGCTGGTGGTACGCCTTCTGGGAGCAATGTGGCTCTGCACCATCCATTTCTATGGGCTATGCCGACCAGGCACAATCAAGGCCTCAGTAAGTAACATGGGATTTGACCCATCTCTGTTAGCAAACCTAGTATAGCCACATACACTCCACATTATTTGGGAAGTGTAAGCATCATACTTTTCCATGAAGGCTTTTCTTCTGGGAAACTAAGTGGAAATATTTAAACATATAGCACTTAATATTCTTATAACCTTTCAAGTAATTAAAAAAGCAAAATACAAACTAATAGGTAGTCTTAGTAAGCTGAGTTTTAAAGTCCTAAATATAATAAATATTGCTCCCATCTGACAAACCCCTTCCTTCCAAGAGCATTCTCATTGGCAGCATGTAGCGGATTGTAGAATGGAACTCCAGTGATCAACAAACTACAGCTGACATTTTTCATTTGGAGAGAGTGAAAGGAACTCCAGCAACTAAGGCTGTCAATTAATCACAGTTAACTCACGCGATTAACTCAAAAAAATTAATCACAATTAAAAATATTAATCGCGATTAATCGCAGTTTTAATCACACTGTTAAACAATAAAATACCAGTTGAAATTTATTAAATATTTTGGATGTTTTTCTACATTTTCATATACATTGTATTCTGGGTTGTAATTGAAATCAAAGTGTATATTATTTTTGACTATAAATATTTCCATTGTAAAATTATAAACAAAAGAAATAGTATTTTTTCAATTAAACCTCATACAAGTACTGTAGTGCAATCTCTTTGTTATGAAAGTGCAACTTACAAATGTAGAAATTTTTTTTGTTACATAACTGCACTCAAAACCAAAACAATGTAAAACTTCAGAGCCTACAAGTCCATTCAGTCCTACTTCTTGTTCAGTAAATCCCTACGACAAACAAGTCTGTTTATATTTACAGGAGATAATGCTGCTCGCTTCTTTTTTACAATGTCACCTGAAAGTGAGAACAGGTATTTGCATGGCACTTTTTTAGTTGGCATCGTAAGGTATTTACGTGCCAGATATGCTAAACATTCATATGCCCCTGCATGCTTTGGTTACCATTCCAGAGGATATGCTTCCATGCTGATCACGCTTGTTAAAAAAAAAGTGTTAATTAAATTTGTGACTGAACTCCTTGTGGGAGAATTGTATGTCCCCTGCTCTGTTTTACGCGCATTCTGCCATATATTTCATGTTATAGCAGTCTCGGATGATGACTCAGCACATTATTAATTTTAAGAACACTTTCACTGAGGATTTTACAGAACACAAAGAAGGTACCAATGTGACATTTCTAAAGACAGCTACAGCACTTGACCCAAGTGCCTTCCAAAATCTGAGAGGCATGAGGTGTGGAGCATGCTTTCAGAAGTCTTAAAAGAGCAACACTCTGGTGTGGAAACTACAGTACCCAAACCACCAAAAAAGAAAGCTGCTTTGGATTGTTATTGAGCAGAAACAGTCATGAGCATGGACGCATGTCCCATGGAATGGTGGTTGAAGAATGAAGGGACATATGAATCTTTAGCACATCTGGCACGTAAATACCTTGTGACGCTGTCTACAACAGTGCCATGAGAACACCTGTTCTCACTTTCAGGTGACACTGTAAACAAGAAGCGTGCAGCATTATCTCATCCAAACATAAAAACAAACTTGTTTGTCTGAATGATTGGCTGAACAAGAAGTAGGACTGAGTGGACTTGCAGGCTCTAAAATTTGACATTGTTTTGTTTTTGATTGCAGGTCTTTTTTGTACAAGATTCTACATTTGTAAGTTCAACTTTCATGATAAAGAGATTGCAATACAGTACTTGTATTAGGTGAATTGAAAAATACTATTTCTTTTGTTTTTTACAATGCAAACATTTGTAATCAAAAATAAATATAAAGTGAGCACTGTACACTTTGTATTCTGTGTTGTAATTTAAATCAATATATTTGAAAATGTAGACACCATCCAAAAATATTTAAATAAATCATATTCTATAATTATTTAACAGTGCGATTAATCGTGATTAATTTTTTTAATCACGTGATTAATCGTGATAAATTTTTTAAATCGCTTCACAGCCCTACCAGCAACACTACTGGCGGGGAAAATTCCCCACTTATCCTCACCCCATGCTGCTGAAATCAGCTCCTCTTCACTAGGGAAGAACTGGATCCACCAAACTCAGTCAATTGTATGTTTAATCAGATGACTTTCCTAGAGATATTAAACCGTTAATTGTGATAATTAATAGGTTCCCCCCCCCAGCACTGTAATCCTAAACATGGGAACATACACAGCTGGAATCAAGGGTAATGTGAAAAAACAAACAACTAATCATAGGCATAGCTACACGTAGTCATTTCATCTTGTAAGCCATGCCATAGGTTTGAGTGGCTTCTTCAATTTTCATGGCATATTGATGCATGCCTAATAATTTCTGTAAGCTTTTGACATGTTCAAGATTATAGTAGTCATTTGCCAGCATATACATACCAACGCTTTGCATTTTCATTTTTTTAAAGAACAAATGTATTGTACCATGTAAATATTACCATATTGCAGCTGTTAGCAGAATTGCACAATGTCAGCAGAGTTGCACATTCATTGGTTTAGCTGTCTTGCAATACTGTTTAGTTCTGAAAACTAGAAAAAAGCGCAAATCATATTTTGCATGTACACTATTCTACAGTGTAATATTATAATTTACTGCACCAATTTGTATCACCAACAAGTTTGTATAAAACAATTGTTTTTTATTGTTATTCACAATCAAGTATCAATGTGCATACATATAGATTCAAGGCTCCCCATTTGTTCGGATTTCGTTCTAATTTCAGCAGCCAGGAAATCTTGCTCTATTAAGCTTGCTATATTCAATATAAAATAGCAATAATAGGAGTTTAAACATTAAGGAGTGCTACCGTGCCATGAAAACAAAAGGGGAACCTGGCATGAATCTCAGAACAACATATACTCTTCAAAAATAAATGTGTCAAATCTGATTTTTATATACTTAAAATATCTGTACATAGGTTTTCATGTGAGAGCACTAATCTGTATAAAATCCATCTCATCCCTTTTGTCCAGCCAACTAACTTTACGCTACTTTCTTAGCTTTTTCATTGCACAGTATATTCAGAGCTCTGTTTAACAATATAATTTAAGATTATTTAATTGCATCACATTGCAATGTTCAGTTTCTCACACAACAAAAGAATCACTCAGTTACCTTTTCAATGGACTATACTCTACCATTCAAGAAAACAAACTTAAAAACAATAAAGTAGCAGCATCATCATGCAAAATACCCTTGGAAACCAACGTTCAATAATCACAAAGACATTTTGTATTCACAAGCTTTTTCGTTTGAGCATTTTGAAGGATTTGGCTAGCGTTACATAACTGCACTGCGAAGAGAGCACTGATCAGTACATGGAAATTAACAGCTTTCTGAAAGGGACATGACACCGAGTTCAGGAGGAAAAAATCACTTGGTTACTCTCAAACACCTTTATATTTCAAAATTCAGTAGCTTCTTTCTTGCTTTTTTGTTTTATTTTATTTTAAAACCAACAGTTTATGAACCTACCAAAACTTAGCTAGCCACCTGTTTTGATTAATTTTGGCAGAATAAACCACTCATTGTAAGGCATTTCAGTCATGGTGAACTTCTGGAGAAGACTAGCCAATAGTTTCAATTCACTAAGCTGTTTTGTACGAACTGAAGTCTGCCAACTATTTATATTCTGAACACAACTGATGTTCAAAGCAGCTGTAATGGTATTAATACAATAAAAGAGGAGGGTTAAAGAAATGTGATTTCACAAGTGTTCATGTAAAAGCATATAGGGTCTGCAACAAATTCAATGCTAAGATCAAAATAAATGGAAATCATATCATACATAAGCTATTTTAAGGGGAGCCCTTTTACATGAAGTCATCAACGATACAACAATGAACACAAAAATCTTAGATTCCTCAATAAAGCACATATAGAATTCTGTTCTGATGGCAGAGATGATGCAGCATTCACACATGTTTAACGATCTGACACTCCAACATGCAGCCACTGTGGGTGCCTTTATGAATCTTTCACATAGACTGATACCACGTTATGGACATTGCTGTTCTTCTGCTGTCTGAATAGCTGACCCTTTGATAATGAAACTGAGGGCTAACATTTTGGCAGGGTCTTGATTAGTTATGCAGGTTTTGGTTTCACAGGGTCATAACTGGCAATGTCTGCTGCCAGATAACAGCCAAAGCAGGACAAACTGGATTCCTATCATAGACCAGAGTGGTGGGCTCAGTCCAGAGACCCCACCACAGTCTGACGAATCTTCCTGTTGGCAAGAAAACGAGATAGTTCAGCATTAGTTGACATTAACTCTCCAATGAAATAATCTACATTTTAGCCTGTCACTTGTTGAACTACATTGCAGGATGGATTTTGGTCTCAAATACATTGTTTTCCCTAAAATGCCATTAAAAATATTCTTGGAGGCAACAATCTGAATTTTTAAATAAAGTGTGATAGAAGGTACACCTAGAATACCCTTGTAAAAACAAAGACAAATACTCACAGACTCACTGTGTCACTCACCATAAAAAATGCAGGATGCGTGCGCATTCAGATGAGAAATAACTTGTGAAACTACTAGTGAGCCCTACATCACTCTGTTTATCTGGCCTAATTAATTCTTTGCATTGACAATACTGTTTTTTTTTCAAACACCACTTTACTGCAAGGAGAGATGGAAGAGCAGTGAAATCTTTGTGGTAAGACAAGGGAGCCTATTAAAAAAATTAGCCATTCCCAGTACTCTGTGGGCACGCCTTCAGAAGGAGTGTACTCTGCCAGACCAAATATCGCTATATTCAAGTGCTAGAACCAAATCTTGCACTGACTTACTGAATACCCTGTGAAAACTCCAAAGACTTGCTCTTCAGGTCTGGCCAACCTAGACACCACCATTACGTTCTCCAATTCTGGGGCTGGCTAGGAGCTCTAACTAGCACCAGCTGATAATGGCCCACAAGGGCTCCTTATGCCAACCAGAGATCGTAGTTCTTGGACTGCACCATCCCTCCAGCCCCTTCCTCCCCCCCAGAGACGCCCCTAAATTGCCTGTGGTTTAACTTTCATGGATGAAATATTTAAAATATTTGTAGATGTGTAATCTACACACCTGGGTGTGGTGTTCTGTCCCATCTAGTGGCACCAAGACCACTTAGAGAGAGAGAGACTGAGTCTGCTCTGTAGCCTTAGCTAACAGCCATGTGGCTTTTGGCTCATGCACTAAGCTCCAGAGGTCCCAGGTTCGATCCTGCCCGCTGATGACCGGGGTCTGTCAGTGTAACAGATGTCCTTAGGATCACAGCCCTAACTCCTGATGCACTGGAGGCAGGGGGTAACTAAGGTGGGTTTATGGCACCCTTATGGTTCCTCAAGTCTCCAGGCTGATGTAATTTATGCCTGGCTACTCAGGGACCAGTAGGTGCTCCAGCCATGGCCTCCCCCGCCCCCCAATCTGTACCACCTGAGGATTTCCTCTTATGCCAGAGAGATTCTCAGGTAGCTGGGTAAGTCAGCTTACAGACCTATGCATCACCCCAGCAGGCAAAGCTTTTAGATTTTGCAGTGATTTTATTCTGTATCAAGGTGAGAAGGAGCCATGCTCTCTTTATTCATGCTCTCTGTCTACCTTCTGAACTATCTCACCACAGATGGAATAAGTTATATCCGGCTCCTGCAAAATGAAATGCTCAGAGTATTCTGATTGGAAAGCTTATTATTCAGTGTTGGAAATGCACTGAAAGCCTGATCTGTGCTGTAGAAGACAAACAAAGACACAGCCCCTGCCTCTAGATCTTAGAACTACGTTTGCTGGGCCAAACTCGCAGCTGATGTAATCTGGTTTAGCTCCATCGAAGCTACTTTGATTTAGACAACCTGAGGGTTTGGCCCATTGTATTATGTCCAGACTTATGGGGTTTGGCAACTCCAGTAACACATAACTAAAATAAACTTCAACCGAAGCTTTTGTCCTAAACTTGGCTCCTCCCAAGGTTCCCTGCAAAGATTTCTCCATCCTAGACCCTAATTTTCTCTGCCCAAAGAGCCACTCGCTTATATCACAGTGGAGTTAATGAGCCACACCTGTCACAGTCAGTCAGCAACTATCAGCCACCATTTCCCTGCAGGGTCCTAAGTCCTCTTACCAGTGTAGGTACCCAAGAAACCAGCCACCTGTATTACAAGAACCATCAAAAGGCCTGGTTTTGAAAAATCTTTAATCTGCATATGGAGTGTTTTAGCCATTATCAGCCTAAAAAGTTGATTTGCAACAACACTTGTCAGACAGATTTTAAAACCTCTCTCTGGAAAATCAAGGAGTTATTTCAGAGGGGAAGATGGGAGGTCCTGTGTTTTTTTCACTGCTCCAAGAGGTTAAACTGCCAAGATAAGGCAGGTTAGTGGAAGACCAGGGATATTTTTTTATAAGTATTCAAGTGCTTCTAAAATCGTTACATCATTCTCTTGCAAAGAAAATGTCTCGCATTTGCTTCTGTTCTTTACCAGTAGCAGCAGACTACTCCTTTCATTTGTCAGCTTCAGTTCTAGTAGTTTGAGATTTTGTTTGTTGATTGTACCCTAGAAGTTCAAAATTCCAAAGGTTGCTGGTCAACAAATAAGTCATGAGTGTACTCTGTTGCATAAGTTTCTTCCTTAAAGTGAGCATTATCAGTGATGGTTTCTTCTGATGTGGGTTCATCAACAAACAATACTCTATAGCACATTTCTGATACTTAGTCTCACATCACTGAAACGCTGCAAAGGAGGTATATCCCAAGAAATGGTTTACGCTATTGATAAGTTTGAAAGTTTGAGATCTTTAAGTACAGAATGAGGGTGTCTGCAGCTGGACATTGAAAGGAAGGGGCACAACTCACTTCTTAGATAAAGCACATAGTAAAGCCAGGGGCTTAAAGCAAAACTGGGTATAATATGAAGGGGAATGTGTCAGATTTAGTGAAAATAGCATCTGGTTAGGATACTGGTGAACTAGGTGGATGTCCACCTATAGGAGTTACTCAGTATTCAGTTTTTCCTTCACCTTTGTGTTAGCGCAGATGGCTGGGAAGATCACACTGGTAACTGAACCCTTTCATAGTTAGATATCCTTGACGTGTTGTAGCTTTCCATTGTCTATATGAGAATCATGAATAATATGCACTATTCTGGCACATTACATTAATGGTGCTGCACCTGCCAGATTGAAAAATACGGTATTTTGACTGCATGCCACTTCTGTTTCAGATAGTCTCACTGTCTGAGAGAAGTGGAAGATGGCTCAGAAACTGTGGGGTAACAAAATCTCAGGCAGAAGAGAGTATATAAGACACCCTTACCATGCTTGGGTGAGTTCGGCAGTACAAGTCTAAAAACATATAAGATGTATCTATTTTTTTAAAAATTAGTGAGCTTTTACTCTTTTGGGTTTTGCAGGTTGTTTCTGACTTAAATCATTTGGAGTTTCTGAGCCTAAGAACCAACTCATAGCGGAGCACGTATCTTCACAGGTTTGCTCATGACAATTCCTGAAGACATCTTCTGTGGGACTCAGATAGCTTTTTCTGCCCTAATCAAAGGTAGATTATCCATGATAAGGAAGAAATCAGTGATACTGATTTAAATTATTTGTGTTTTTTTCCCCAACAATGTGTATTGTAAGTGGCAAGGTTCCTATGTGCTGTAACTGTGTAGATATGGGAAACAATCAAGGCTGACGAAAGAGAGGTGAGAGGAGGAATAAGCGAGAGACTGATTCTATTCTGATTTACACGTAAGGGGTGGCACCACTGAAACTAATGGAATCACACCAGTAAAAAAATGGTGTGAGAGCAGAATCAGACTCAGTGAAGCTGTTTTCCCTCACTCACCAACTCTGCTAAAGGAACGTAGTTGTTCTGGAATTTTCTGTGAACCTTCATCCCAAGATTCCTTGTATAAGTGCATCCATAAGATTAAAACATAATGATGAAGAATCTCTGAGTCATGGCCATCTCTGTTATTTTCCCCCAAGTATTAGTTTTAGATCAGTTGATAGCAAGCTGCTTCCATACTCCTTTTCCTGCTCCAGAACACGGCTAGATAACCTTTTCAAATCATTTAACTTCATGGAAGGCTGCCTGGAACTTCTCTTTCTTTCACAATCATTCTGTTATTTACAAACAATTTTCACACACTTCTTCCCATCTGCCAGCACTGTCAGACACTGGACCTGTTCTTTTCCAATTCATAACACTACTCAGTCCTGAATCAGGATGTTTTAACTGGGACATTTTTTCTCTGTTACTAATCATTTGTAGCATGGATTTTCCCTCACCACCAAGAATCCTTTTTTGCCATTTTCTTTCCCTGCTAGCAGTGTGAGCGTTCCTGTAGTCAAAAATCACTTGCCAGTTCGCCTCGGCATCAAGGGTTGAGAGGAAAGAGTGGGAAGAGAGACAAATCCAAACACTATTTCCCCTAGTTCGGCAGTCCTACCACAATAACTTTACATAGGCTTATTTTCTGGCTATACAGTACCATCCTAATTTAGTATCTTCATGTTAGCAGTCAATGTTTTTACATAGCCACACATTTACATCAAAGTAAATGTATCAAAATCTACTGGGGGACAGCATGAGCTGTCAAAGAAACGTGTAAATACTTGCTACCCCTTCAGAAGCACACTACAACTAAATTTAACTTCATGTTATAAAATATTATTATTATTATGATTAATTAGTTGTATTGCACTAGCACTGAGGACCCCCAGTCATGGACCAGGACCCCATTGTGTTAGGTGCTATATAAACACACAACAAAAATGAAGTTCCCTGCTCCAAAGAGCTTACAATCTTGACCTTTTAACATATATAGAAGACATTTTGAAAGCTGCATGTTGTAAGGAAAGCTCCTTGATTCAGCAAAGGACAACTGAGTTTGAGGTCCATTCTTGGTCATACGTAAACGTTGGGCTATTTTCTGCCACTAGATGGAGCCATAATTCCTATATGTACTACTTTCAGATTGTCCTGATCAAGAAGTCCTGTATTAAAATGGGTAGACTATATGCCTTTTTTTGGAAAACAGTTGTGTCACCTCACTCACCCTAGCTATCAAAAGTTTTTTTGGTGCAATATTAGTGACCTTTCTTGTGATGCCTGATGTGTTGATCATTTCACTGGTAGCCCATTTCACAAATGAAAAATTCAATTTAGTCCAATCCTGCAACATGTTAAGCAGTCTCACAGCACCCACTGGCTTCGGTGGGAGTCGAGGGAGCTCAGTATCTTACAGGAGTGCTCTGACACTTGCATGTCGTTTTCCTTTTTTTTTGTTATTGTTATTTTTTAAAAGCAACCAAGTACAAGTACATAACAGGGATAACCCCTTTTGCTGTGCCCTCCCAAAAAGAAGACAAAAAGAAAGCTATAATTCATTAACCAGATTGTCAGCTGGTGTAAACCAGTTTGGTTTCTGTGACTTTAACAGAGCTATATAGGTTTACACCATATGAGAGCCTGACCCAAATTCACAGAATTATTAAGGGCTGGACTGAGGAACAAAAAGTTAACTTTGCATCTTGCCTAGTTTCCATCTACTGCTGCTGAGAATCCATCTGTTGAAGTTGTGTTGTAAGGTTTTGCTTCCATGGGAGTTTTGGAATGCCGACACTGGATTGGGCCCTTGGCAATTTAATTTATGGGCAGATTCTGCTAACCTTATGAATGATTAGTACCTTAATTGATTTCAATAAAGCTACTTATAGAGGAAGGCACTACTCAACATGAATAAAGATGTCAGAATCTGGTCTTCATGTTTTACATGGGGCTGATGTTGGAGAGGAACTTTAATTCTTCCTCCCAATCTTGAACTGCACCTATTCAACTTCCTATGTTTACTAGTCATGAGACTGTTTAATACAGAGGTGGGCAAACTACGGCACATCCAGCCAGCGGGACCGTTCTGCCTGGCCCCTGAGCTCCTGGCCCGGGAGGCTAGCCCGGGTGCAATGCTCTGGGCAGCGGGGCTGTGAGCTCCTGGGGCAGCGCAGCTGCAGAGGCATGCCGCAAGCCACCGGTGCTCCAGACAGCGTGGTAAGGGGGCAGGGAGCGGGGGAGGGGGGTTGGATAGAGGGTAGGGGAGTTCGGGGGGTGGTCAGGGGCCGGGGGTGTGGATAGGGGTGAGGGCGGTCAGAGGGTGGGGAACAGGGGGCTTGAATGGGGGCAGGGGTTCCGGGGGAGGTCAGGGAGAAGGGGTAGTTGGATGGGGCAGGGGTCCCGGGGGCGGGGAGGCAGTCAGGAAGGAGAGGAGGGGTTGGATGGGGCGGCAGGGGGCAGTCAGGGGCGGGGTTCTGTGGACGGTCAGGGAGCGGGGGGGGGGTGGATGGAGAAGGGGTCCCAGGGGGGCAGTCAGGAATGAGAGGAGGGGTTGGATGGGGCAGCAGGGGGTAGTTGGGGTGGGAGTTCCTGGGGCGGTCAGGGAACAGGGGGGTTGAATGGGGGCGGGGGTTCCGGGGGAGGTCAGGGAGAAGGGGTGGTTGGATGGGGCAGGGGTCCCTGGGGGGCCATCAGGGGGCGAGAAGCGGGGGGGCCAGATAGGGGGCAGGGGCCGGGCCTCGCCTGGCTGGTTGGGATGGCACAGCCTCCCCTAACTTCCCCTCCATACAATTTCTGAAACCCGATAAGGCCCTCAGGCCAAAAAGTTTGCCTGCCCCTGGTTTAATACATTATGTGAAGCTCAGAAAAAAACAGCTATCAAACTAAGCATGAAGTTTTTTTATTGACGTCCAAGTGATTTAGCTTTTTCCAACACTAAAGGCAGTAAAGAAGATGAACTCTTACAACTGATTTGTTTTAGTTTTTTTTACCTAGTTATAAATATCACCCTATCACCATAACTCTATATACTTAACCTTTCAAAAAATTATCTAAAACATTGCTGAAAATATTTTTAGAACACTTAGAAACAAATTTAATGTATCTACTGTAATTTAACATTGAAACTTAATTCCCATCATAATATAATGATTCTCTTTGTTCTTTTCATTGTTAGCTTTACAATAATAGTCATGGTAGCATCTCCCTCTAGTGGTCTGCTGAGAAGTTATACCAATACTGCTATCTATATTCTGACACTCTTCCACTGTACGAGGAACATGCTTTATGATGTTACTCAGATCATCGGTTCTTTGGTATATTAGCAATAATGGGAGCTCAGAGTTTCCAAACTAATAAACATAACATGGAGACAAAGATTGAGCTTTCTTTATGAACCCTGATGTCTCCATACACTCGTGTTCTAGACTCATAGTGCTGAATCTTGTGTTCTGAAACATATATCAATATTTTTATTAGAAGCAAAAGTTCTCTTGTATCTTTACTAGCCAATGACACTGTGTTTTCCTGGATATTAGGTTAAAAAAAGTAAACAATATTTTTTTATTCCTAATAACAAGCAATGAGTGTTATTATTTTGATCATCAACCTCTGTATGGACTTGGTGACACTGTGACCTTCTCCTAATGTTCTCCACAGCAATGATTTTGGCAAACCCTAAAGACAGCATTCAGTTATATCATGTATAGTTTTAGATTTGCAGGAACTGTAGTCTCTTCCAACTACTTTGTACCTCTGCTTATTTCTATGCAGAAAGTTTGTCCTAGATGTCTTCCTCATTTTCATCTTTACCAGGAGCATAGGAAGCAATAAACATTTTGAAGGGCTAGCATGGAAGGTAATGACAGCGATATGAAAGAAGCTCAAATATTGCAGCTCTACAAAGCGGGCAGGTTCCTGACTCTATGGGGGCGATCCCCACAGTTCTATTAATTCTGATTTACAAGACTCTGGGCAAGGCTTTTTAATTTTTAATTTTTCCTTAAATTGCTACAGGAATTTGTTCCAGATTGCTGTTTTGGGGACCCATTTCATTTCATTTTCTTTCGTGGGCTTAGTTAGTAAAAAAGATTGTTACTCTTTTATGCAAAGAACAAAAACAAAACAAAACAAAAATTAGAGAAAGTAACTGACCATCCACACCATATGAAAACTTGCAGAAAAATGAAGGTAGGAGCGGACATCATGGCAGAGGCACGACTCGTTGTGCATATAGGCTGATCCTTTTAATAACGGGCAAAGTAGCAAGTAGAGGAAAGGAAAGAAAACACAGAAAAAAAAGACATACAAGATGAGATTTCATGCAGTTTGCTGGCAGTTAGCAGAGTTAATGTGAAAGCATCCACTCAAGAGCAAATAAACTTAACCAAAATATTCCACTGTTACAGAGAACACATGACTTACACACCAATTAGCACATCAAGCTAGTGAGCAAGAGTTGTACTTTCACACACAATAACACCTGGATTGTCATCTGTTGGAAAAGTTCATATGATTAGGACTGTTTTTCAGTCCCTGTGGAAGCCAATTGTTTTGCATTTGCTGATCAAAAGGAAAGTTTTTTTTTTAACATAATACTTTGTTTGTGAATACAAGAGGGTTTGAAAGAAAATCCATTTACCCCCCAAGGCTTAGGCTTGTGTAAGCATCATGAACATTTGAGACATTACGTCTCCTTGGATTTAGCTATATCAAGACTCAGCACACTGTAACAACAGGATCAAACAGTGGCACTGGCAATTGCTTTTACAAAACCATTTGTCTGGTCCTCTTGGTTGAAAATAAGCCCTCTAGATTTCTGGCTACTAAATAAAGGAAGGACAGGTTTAGGAATATAGACAGGTATTCAACATGAAACAATGAATAGTTTCTAAAAAAGTAAAAATTTACTACTAAATTGCCTTCTGCAAATTCTGCAAACCCTTCATAGCTA
The DNA here is from genome assembly GCF_028017835.1 of Emys orbicularis. Classification (NCBI taxonomy): domain Eukaryota; kingdom Metazoa; phylum Chordata; order Testudines; family Emydidae; genus Emys; species Emys orbicularis. Next base: position 23,900,038 of record NC_088683.1, on the reverse strand, counting down.
TTAACTCATTTGGTGTAAAAGCAGCTTCTAAAAAAAATTAAATCTACAGTTTTGGGGTCAAATGCTTCAAAATGCCAAGTACCCTCAATACCCACTGTCTTCACTGAAGGCTGGAGAGCTCTCTTCACCTTGCATGATTGGGCCCTGAGAGAAGACAGCATTATGGATAAGGAGTAACCACTGCGATTTGCATTTTTAGGTAACACACAGTTCAACAACCTATCAGTTAAGATTTGACATAACATTTTCGATTGCTTTTCTCTATTTCATACAGTATTTAAAAATGAAAGCGAAAAGGCTAACAAATTATCCCTCTATTTTTTCTTCACTGCAGAATGGATTTGTATTCCTAAGAGGCATGACATCCTGAAATAGAATGCTTTAAGGTCCAGATTTTTAAAGGCATTTAGGTGTCTAGCTGCCTTTAAAAATCTGGCCCTAAGTATCTTTTCAGTATTCAGAAATACCAATGAACAAAGCTTATAGATTAGAGAAATAACCAGGATAACCATCTGAGTGCTTCCCAGAGCCATGGGGGAATTGTCTTTGGCACCATCATGTGCAGAGCACTAGATTTCTTGACTTATTACTACTGCCAGGAATCATGTGTGAAAGTGCGGTGTTTACAAGAAAGGCAGATAAGAAAGCAGCTGTTAATTTTATGTTAATCATGGAACATTTGAAATAAAGTGACTATGGTTCAGAGTGAACAGTATGTTTAATGAGAGATAGGTTACATAATCAGATGTCAGGTACACTAAAACATAGGTTTTATTGTTGTTCTGAAACATCTCCTATAACTGCTTTTACATGGAAAGACACTATCTCAGAATCTTAATGCCTTAAGAGTTCAACCTTACCGCATTATCGTTATCAAAGCAGACATCAGGCCCCTTTCTGTATCTGGGCTGCTTCACCATTTCACAAGGATTTGGCCCTTCATCTGATCTTTGGCTAAGGAATGTAACATTCTTTTCCTGTGTACAACACATTAGCAGCAGCAGCAGCAGCAACATTTATTTTTTATTTTTACTATCACAAGCAGTTTAAGTGGTGTCAAATACTTATGGCCTCGTTCGTGACACATACTTTGCCAGCCATGGCTTTGTGATAATGTTGGTTGCATCACATTAACCGCCCACTGTTACTGTTCCCTATTAAAGAAAATGGAATTAATAGAAAACAAATATGCTTTGTTTTGACTTGAGCAAGACTTTTGATACTGTCTCACATGACCTTCTCATAAACAAACTAGGGAAATGCAACCTAGATGGAGCTACTATAAGGTGGGTGCATAACTGGCTAGAAGACCGTTCCCAGAGAGTAGTTATCAGTGATTCACAGTCAAGGGCATAGCGAGTGGGGTCCCACAGGGATCAGTTCTGGGTCTGGTTCTGTTCAATATCTTTGTCAATAATGTAGATAATGGCATAGAGAGTACACTTATAAAGTTTGTGGATGATACCAAACTGGGAGAGATTGCAAGGAGGATTAGATTAAAATTCAAAATGAGCTGGGCAAACTGGAGAAATGATCTGAAGTAAATAGGATGAAATTCAATAAGGACAAATGCAAAGTACTCCACTTAGGAAGGAACAATCAGTTGCATATATTCAAAATGGGAAATGACCACCTAGGAAGGAGTACTGTGGAATGGGATCTGGGGGTCAGAGTGGATCACAAGGTAAATATGAGTGAACAGTGTAACACTGTTGCAAAAAAAAATAAAAATAAAGAAACATCATTCGGGGATGTATTAGCAGGAGTGTTGTTAAAGCAAGACACAAGAAGGAATTAGTACACTCTACTCTGTACTGATTAGGCCTCAACTGGAGTATTGTGTCCAGTTCTGGGTGCCACATTTCAGAAAAGATGTGGACAAATTGGAGAAAGTCCAGAGAAGAACAACAAAAATGATTAAAGGTCTAGAAAATATGACCTCTGAGGGAAGATTGAAAAAATTGGATTAGATTAGTCTGGAGAAGAGAATACCGTCAGAGGACATGATAATTTTCAAGTAAATAAAAGGTTGTTATAAGGAGGAAGGAGAAAATAGGACAAGAAGCAATGGGCTTAAATTGCAGCAAAGGAAGTTTAGGTTGGACATTAGGAAAAACTTCCTAACTGTCAGGGTGTTTAAGCACTGGAATAAATTGCCTCGGGAGGTTGTGGAATCTCCATCATTGGAGATTTTTAAGAGCAGGTTAGACAAACACCTGTCAGGGATGGTCTAGATAATACTTAGTCCTGCCATGAGTGCATGGGACTGGATTAGATGACCTCTTGAAGTCTCTTCCAGTCCTACGATTCTATGACTTATAGGATAACCTTCCAGTGCTCCTAATCAAGATAATAAAGATACACACCGCAAGACTGTGTATGGGAAAAAAAAGCTAATCTAAAACCAGAATGCTTTACTACAACGATAGGAGGGGTTCTCCTATCACTATAGTTAATCCTTCTTTTCAAAAGGTGGTAGCTAGGTCAACAGAAGAATTCTTGTCTATGCAGCGGCTTAGGTTGGCTTAACTATGTCTCAGAGGTGTGGATTTTCAGATCCCTGAGAGATGTAGCTAAGGCAATGTAAATTTTCAGTGTAGACCAGCCCACAGTAAGGGACAAAGATTTTCTTTAGGTTTCAGCTTTAGAGTGCAAGGGGAAACAGATGAAATGGCATACTCAGGGTCACTCGTCAGATCAATGGCAGAAACAGGAATAGGACCCAGGTCTCCTGAAACCTGAGTAGTGCCCCATCCACTGAGTCATTCTGCCTCATACAGACTAGGACAATTCTATGCCCTGATGCAAGCCCCCTGGACACACCATGGAACTGGATCGTAAGGTTAATATTTCACTTTTGCAACTGTCCCAATGCAAGACAAGGCACAATCCAGTTTACTGTATTCAGGATGCAAGATGGCATGGGATTTGGTCTTAAGCCTAAACTGTTAAAAAATAAATAAATGAAAAGACAACATACGGTCAATTTCTTCCCTAATTTACATCTTAGCAGTATCCACCCACCCACTGATGCCATGGTGGTTTATATGTGATGAGATTTATGTCATGGGAGAAAGGAGAGTAAGAAACAGGGATGATAACTTAAAAGGCCATCAACATTAGCATATCCCTACCAGACAGCAGGAAGCGGAACCTAATAAACACCTACAGATGAATAGAACTCAAAGGTCATCCCTCCCATCTCTGTGCTGTCATGCTACATCTGCATGTCACCGTGGGCCCTGGCTATGAAAAAGAAAGCTTGGCTTACTGCAGCTCAGGTGAATAATACATATAGCAATTCATTTAGTGAAAAATGAGCCCAGCCAGCTGGTCATGCTTTCATCTACTGCCCCTAGCCCTGTGAAGTAAAATGCACCATGGGAAAGTTGCACCGTTTCTTATTAAACTTGCTTTATTTTGTGCAGCAGGCCCTGTACATAACCTGTAGACAGTACCTGTAGTTAATCAAACTGACATGGAGCCAAGCCGGTCAGAGTAGCAGCCTACACTTACCTGGTGCTACAGTGCCACTGATGCTGCTTCCACTGATGTAACCTCCCTTTCATCTGAAGTGCAGGCAGAATTCCAGTGTCGTAATTAATGTGATACTTAATGTATCATTTTTGCCGAGGGATTTCCATCATCTTCACCATAAGCAGCTTTATCATCAGGTACAGGAGTAGCAATGCTTTTATAGGGATTTGAAAATCTCTCCTCATGGACCTCCTTGCATGTCAGGAATATGTATTTCTGGCAGCAATATTTTTCTACTGTCTGGATTAATCGGTCAGATTCTGGGCCCTTGCCTCAACACCCGAACGCCACTTCACTGTGCATAAGGGCCAAAAAGAGTGCAAGGAGAATTCCCCTGGCACAGTATATGCTGTCCTATGCTGCTCCTGTCGCTATTGCATATGGGATGTGTTTACCAGGGATGGAGAAGAGAAGGAGTAGCTATAGTCCTGAGCAGCCCATAGACAACAGGGGGAAAGCTGCCATAATTTAGAATAGTGTGCTGGAGGCTAGAGGGAACTTGTGCAAAGTGCTCTATATTAGAGCCCTGCATGGGCCTATTTTTTAAGTCTCATCCCCATCCCATCCCGCAATACCCATTCCCAGCCGCTCCTGCATTGTTTCTTTCATTTTTATACTGCTCCCACCTGGAAAAAGCCATAGATCCTGAAAATCCCACAAGAGAGACAGATTCCCCCATGTTACTAACAAAACAAAACAAAAACCAACCAAACAAAAAGACGGTTGGTTAGTATATTTTATGTATATATATATAAACGAAATTCAGACAACTTTTACAATTAGAAGAATAAATCAAATATTGCTTAAACCATATAAAATACTTTAACTCCTGTTATAATAGATATCAAATCTCTTTCTATCCCTCGCTTAAATTTAAGTATTAAAGCCTTTATTTAAAAAAAAAGAGAAACTTGCTTTACATTGCTGAAATTCTATTTATGACACACCAACAAGAGATTTGGTGTTTTCCACAAATTACTGCAGCCTAGGTTTTTTGCCCACCCAATCCCGCAACGAAGTACATTTTACCCGCTATTATGGCAGCTGGTCCTGCGGGAGCCATGGGATCCCAGTCCCGTTGCAGGACTCTGCTCTATACTCTGCTTGTATTCCCTGCTCTGTGCCTCCTGCAGTCTATGAAGAAGCCCCCTGGGTGGCAAACAGAGGAACTGCAGCCTCCATGGCCAGAACAGCTCCAGCCCCAGCAGAATGACCTATGGGCAACAGGTGATCTTGCACCCTGCAGTATGTCAGCCACATTAGACAGATGTTATATGTATTGGTGAAGCCTGGTCCCATTACCCCTGCCTTGGGCTGTGCCTTCTGGCTTGTGCATCCCAGCAGAGGCATTTCTCTTTACCCTGTCAGCTCTACTCAGAATGGCTGCAGACCCCAGAGCACCCAATACACGTGAACAGGGGCTTTTCACTTCTTACTCTCTCCCCGTGATGAGGGGAGAGAAACTAGCATGTGATTCATGCTTAATGGTCTTCAGCACCTCAGGTAGCATGTAACTGTTAAGCTCTGGCCTCTCCCCTTCTATTTCTTCAGGTCAGTCACCAAGTGGTGTGACAAACTGAGGGGCTTGGGATGCACCTTTTGGTCCTCTGCAGAAAGGCTGCTTCCTGCAAGTTGCACCAATAGCAGGATACTATGACAACAGGCCATTATATATTTCAGTGATGGCTGCCCTGACCGACTGACAAGTCATTCCAGTGCACGGGCTTCAGAAGATTTTGCCTGGTAACACAGTCTGGGAACAGGTATTAAGACCAGCATATCAAATATATGCACATAAAAATTCTTAACACTTTGAAATGATTCCTATTTAGTCCATGCTATGTTTGTTGTATACAAAATGTATCTGATAATCATCTGCTGACTCAGATACCACAGTGACGTGTGTCACAGAAATGTATATAAATAGGCCATATTTCTCCAAATCCTGTTCTAATATTTGGTCAACAAACATCAGTTTATGCTACTAGAAGTTCTGACTTTAAAGGATACCCGGCTTTTCTGCTTGCATCAATGGCTTTGGGTCACAGGAGCGGCACATCCGTTGGCTGTCACTAATTATAAATACTAGATTGGTGTGTGAAAGCTTTTCTGCATGATAAAGTCTGAAAAAGAAACACAACTCTAGTTAAAAAAAGCAAACAATATATCTTCAGGGGCTTGTCACATTCACTAATGATATCACAGGTAACACAACTTTATAGATTGAACTAGACTGCTACACAAGGGACAGCTGGTCTTTTTTAAGAATAGCAAGGACCATTCAAGGGGAAATTTTGTAATCTTTATTGACAGGAGTGTTGTTCTACATTAGAGCAGATGCTGTGATTAAAAAATGGAAAAAGGGCACAGGGTGACCTTATACCACTAAGCAGCAAGTTGCATGCTGCTAAATCAGTAACTCCACTAAGTAGTGAAACCAGTTACAATTTCTCTACTGCCAATGTGGTGTGAAAAGAAAAGCCACTCTAAACAGGATAGGAAATGAGGGTTTAATATGAGTAGTGAGAATACTGACATCTTTAGAAATCCAAATGAGCCTTTTCAGTTAGAATATAATGTATTTGAGTACATCACATCTCTATTTGATACAGTGTTTCTTAGACACTATAGTTAAGAGAATTTATGCACTTGGCTTATTTTCAGGTGTTTATACTGTATACTTAGACAGCTAGATGGAGGGATAGATAGGTGTAAATAAGCATCCAAGTGAGCTGAGAAATAATGTAAAACTCAGCGACAAAGAGAATATTTTCTAATTGCTGAAGAAAAGCTTTTATGTTGCTCTGAATTTAGAGAGCTATTTATTTGTAACTGACTTCCTGACACACTTTTGCCACATCTAACAAAAACAGGCAAAATGTATCCTTTGGTGTAAGTGGACAAAACTTCATTGACCTCAGTGGAGTTTATCCCAATGGCTAAATTTGAACCAACAACTCCTTCAGGTCATCTGTAATTTTACAAATGACTCATCCACACTAGTTGACCATTTTAGGGGTCCAAACATATCTTCTGATTAAATCAGTGAAAGAGAATCTCTGAGGATGGCTCTGTTTCTGTCCATAGCAGCACCATTCTACCCTTTATGGAATTCAGTATTTGACCCTGTGCTGTGATTGTGTCCAATTCCTTGTGTGTACGTTGCTGGACTGAAATACCCTATGAAACTTTTTCCAGGTGTTCAAGGCTTGGCTGTTTATAGCAGTTCTGTTGTCTCCAACACTTTCAGAAATTGCTAACAACTGTCAGTCCTTGTTTCTGTAGGCTCTGGCATGAGGCATGGTATTGTGTGTAAGGTTATTATACTCCAGGGGAAGGGTGAGCAGAGACTACATGTGGGCAAATATAAAGAGAAGCAGTAAGCATAAAAGCATGCTTACTTTTTGGCATGGAGTGGAGGAACCAAGGCTTGACACACTTGCACATCCACTCCAATATTCAAGAGTGCCAGATTAAAAAACAGAACAAAGTGGCATGGAGGAGACGAGGGTTTAAATACAATTCTCATCATGCTAATGAGGTGCTTAGCTCTGTGTTTCCCACTCTGACTTCTCTCTCTTGCTATTGCTCAGCCAGAAACGTTCTCTTTAATACAGGATCATGTACTCTGTGCTGGTGATCATTTCTTACCTTGTACACTTACATCACTTGTGCCATATCTGTGCTGTGCTATAACACACCCTAAATGTCCTCTTTTTTATCCATTTGTAGCTTAATGTTTGTTTAAGGATTTTAAACTGAATTATCACAAATCTGTCTACACGGAGATCTTCAAATGGCTTCTTTTTTTTGAACAGGTTAATTATATGGTAATTTTTATAATCTTTCACTTTAGAAAATCTGTCAATCTAATAATTTAGGATAGAAGAAATTTTTGAGTCTCCCAAACTATATTGAGATTGTAACATCTTTAATGAAAGCAGCAGCAGCGCTACTGGACAACTCAAGGCAAAATATCAAGAAGCTGATCAACACTTTAACATTATCTGCATTTAAATTGATAATGGAATGCACACAAAAAACCCCTCAGTTCTGAATATCTTTGATAGAACTCAAGATTTTCAATTAATAAATTAGAAAAAAATACAGTGAAAAAAATTAGGAATAAAATGTATTAAACACCAATTATCCTACTAAAATATACGTGGAGACAGTCCCATACAACAGAAAAACACAACTTGGGGTAAAATAATTCTGTGCACTATTATTGCTGTTTCAATCTGTACTAATACACACATATACATTCTGTCATGTATGTACTACACTACACATATGTATGTATATCTTTATCTTTCTTAGATACATTTGATAAGTTTATGACACAGTATAGTTTATCCTTCAGACAGTAATTACCTACTTCTAAGATTAATATGCACAAAAAAGACTCCTCTTTACATTTTGTATTCAAAGTTGAAAGTTTACCTGGAACAGTTTATACAGTCTACAATCCCACCAAAGGATTTATCATCATTTTCAAAGAAATACTGAGTTTGCTCAGTAATGCAGCTCTGTTTGGATAGGATAGTAGCGTAATCCTCATCATCTGCTTCCGCTGAGGAGAAAGAAAAAACAGAAACATTTTCAGCTCATATAGTGGAGTGAGCAGAATTTGGCTGGCACCTGGATTCTTATCTTCTAGTTCATTCAAAGTTGACCCTTTAACAAACCTGAGTCTTGACTTACCTGCCTCAAGGAAACGTGGAAAAGTCAGGCCCAAAAACAGCTGTTGCAAGATAGACCTGAGCACAGAAAAATAATTTTGTAATGAAATAGTTATTTACCTCTCCTTTAAACATAGCTTTGCTAATATGGGAGCCCTGATTGTTTGCAGGAGACCCTAAATACCACTGGGATAAAAATAATGGTTAATAACAACAGCAACAACATAGCTTAATTGCACTTATACCAACTAATATGAATGTGTTTCTTTAATATCTTACATTTTGTCAGTCACCCTCTTCTTCCCCTTCAGCTACTGTCCCACATTATCTTTTTACTTGACAATCAATATTCAGTGCCCCTTTAACCCATAATTCAGCTAGCAGAGATGCTGAAGAGCAGTTTAATTGTCATCCTTTAAGATCTCCACAGAATGTTAAACAGGAATCCTGAGATATCTCTCACATTTAAACCAATTAGGATGCCTTAAATGACAATAGTCATACATAGCTCTAAGGGGCTTCCGGTACTTTCCACTGATTAAGCCTCACAACCCTCCTGTGAGGCAGATAAATGCTGGAGTATTCTAACCATTTCATATAAAAGTCATCTCTGTGCTGGCAACTTGTATTTCTATCTCCACTTCTGCACTTCAGCCAATCCCTGTCATTTCTTCCTCAATGCTGCAAAATAATTAAGCTTAACTCGGATAACGCTAAGCTCTTATTTTTCTGCGTTCGTGCCCACATCACTCCTATTTCAATTATTGGAACCTCCTCCTCTCTGGTTCGTCTGTCATCCACAATGCCCAACCCCTCCTACCATAACCACTACAATTAGATTCCTTCCATCATCACTCCCTCTCTTTGAATCCCTCCCCCAGCTCCTTCTTCATTAACTTTAAACTTCTTGTCCTCACCTTCCAGGCCTTACTTCTGCCATCAGATCTGTCCTAGTCTATTATTGTGGCACCCTACTCCCCCATATATTCTACTACTCATAAATGCCAGTCTTGATGAACCTTTAATCTGTTTCCTCCACAGCCTCAAATATTTTTTAATAAAATATATCTGCCAGTTATTTCTGTGGCTAGGGCTCTGCAATACTGCATCAAACATTGGGTTTGTTTACATGACATCAGGACTGGGATTGCTGCATGGGCTATCTGCTTGTCTGTAAGGATGAACAGAAACCTCATGTCATTCAACAGTGACTCCGCTGGCTGACCCAGAAGGAAGTCCCCATCAAGCCCTTTTTAGCTTGAAAGAAAGTGATCATGAAATTCACGGAGGATGAGAGAGAGAGGAAGCCTGAAAAAATGGGGAAGAGCCTCAAAGTTTCCCAGAGTGCAGAGGACAGAAGATATTTACTTAACTGATTCCTCATGCTCCCCAAAAAAGCTTTGAAAATTGTCACTCACTATCCTATTCCAAATTTTTGCCCGAAACGTAACAGTTATCCTTAACCCAGCTTCTCCTATTTCTCTGCATTTGCTTTCACTAGCTGCCTTGCTGAAATGCACTCTGATCGGCCCTTTCTATTCCACTTCCCTAATGGCCTCTCAGCCTGCTTGTGGCCTAGATTCCATTTCAAAAATTTCCAATGAAAGCACTTTCTTGTGGCACTTTCAACTGAAACTCTGTGGAAAACAAGACCCAAGTCTAAATTGAGTCCAGACCTCTGAGTTTGATTTGAACACTGATAACCCAAATTTCTCTGTTTGAGTAGAGCTTAGGTTTCATCCCTGGATCATTTCCCATCTCTGGTTTTGAGGTTCATTTTTGTTCCAGAAAACAAAGATCTTAACTGTTCCTGTTAACTAAATGTAACCAATAATAAAAACAAATATCTAAAGTCTTCATAGTGCCATCTGTGAGATAACTGCTCTCTATATATTTGTTCAGCTGTGATATATTGCAATGCTTACCTCCAAATAGTGTAAATTACCTACTATTGTGCTATAGAATATGCACCACAAAACTTTATCATGAAGGATAGATAATCTCAGAGGGTAAAATTCACACCAGTGCAGAAGGCCTGCCTGACGCCGACCATATCATTTAAGTCCAAATTAAATTTTGCCGCATGGTTTTGGTATCACAGGGGTGCTTAATCTGTAGAGGGCTGAATTTAATTATATATGCATTATGAAACTAGCAAAACAATTTTTGTGGCTATTGCTAATTACTGCATGGATTTAATTCCAAAATGAGACAACTCTGTGGTGTGGAGTTTTAGATCAGTTTCTATATTTATTCAGTATTGTGTTTAGCTAAAGATAGTAACCATTAAAACAGTTAAGAGGTGAAATCCTGACTCCACTGAAGTCAATCCCAAAATTCTCATTGAGTTCAAGAGAACCAGGATTTCATCCAATAGGTCTAAAAGTTAAAATTGACTGCCATTTCCTCTTCCCTGTTCTGTGATAGTCTCTAAGGTATATGTTGCTGGAACATTACCCAAAGTTCTTTTTGTTCTTGCAGAGGAAGTATAGTTTTGTTGTTTAAATTGAGCAAAGGAAAAAAATGGAAACAAGCTGTTATACTATATTGTTTTATATGTGGCTTCTTCCTTGAAACAGTATCACTAGTTTATAGTATCTTTGATAAAAAGACAATGAACAAAACCAACTGATTCTTTCAATGAGCAACTTTCAGTGAATTACACTACCAAACAATGCATTTTAATGGCATCTGGTGTTCTGAAATAGGACTTGCTTATGCTTTCCAATAGATGCCCTTATGTGCCTAACAAAACGATTCAGTGACACCTCAAAAACTGACTCTTTCTCAACCTACTTGCTTAATAATGCACTTGAAAAAGAACAATATAGTGAGTTATGAATCGAACAAGTCCCTCTGAAAGCTGCATGTCAGCAACCTAGATTAAAGATGATTCAACCCAAACCAACTCCTGCACCTACGCATGCTCAATGTAGATTGAGAACAGAGAATTACAAAGTCTGGGAAGTCTCATTTTGATTTAAGATCAATAAAATGAAGTTTCCAAGGAGTCCGGGGAGGTTACTAAAAATGTTCACTGTCTGAGGCTGCAGAAGTAGTACCAGCCCTTAAGACTCCAGAACAGCTCCTAGGAACTGAAGAGTCTGTTATTATCATACATAGACACTATAGAAAGAAGAAACTAATTGTTACCAAATACATTTTCTTTTTGCTGAACTCTTAATTATGACTTTGGTATAAACATTACCAGAATATTTGAACTTACCAGGCGGCTGCAGAGGCCCACCATCCGACATGCAAAATTTCCGCTACTGTAGGCTACAAAATGAAGTATAAAGATTGCACCATTAGTACAAGTATCTGCACATAGGTAAGGGGAATGCTGATAACTTGGCAAGCGGATACTAACTACGTATGCAGAACGAAGACCAGCTCCTTGCTTTGGTTCTTCTTCAGGATCACACACAGACTGATAGTCGTAAGACTTGTTAAAGGCATATAAGGACATGTTAATGAGGTTTCGCATCAGGTCAGGGTCAATCTCACCAAAGAATCGTCCAATCTGGTGCAGAAAATTGTAAAAAAGATGAGTTTAAACACTTCTAAGCTGATGTCACATGATAAATGATATACATATAATTTACATATTCTGATCAATGATGCTGAATTCAAAGAAGGTATAAATCCTATAATTCTTACTATGGGATAATGGTGATAAATTACAAAAGTCTTTCATTTTATGTTCATTTTGCATTTACTTTACATTCTCTAAAATAATAAATTGTTTTCCAGACCTACTCAGGCAAAACTCTAAATGACTTCAGGGGAAGTTTGGCCTGATTTATAGCTGCATGATTTGGTTCATTGTTATTATTATAAAACCCATAAGGGACTCATTTTTCACAGGGGCATCAACCTGACTATTTCCATATCTACTCTGAGTGTTTAGTTTTTTTCCTTATGAATAAATGACTGCACATGCAATATTTTAGGTGCAAACTCCAAGGCCATTTTTGAATGTTCGACTCTTGATGTGATTAGATGGTAGTTTGCGTTTCCTCCTAATGTTTGTACTCATTCCATCAACAGTTACCCAAATCTGTTCACATGCTATCTCAGTATCTCCTATATGGTGCTTACCTCATTTTTTCTAGGTGGAAAAAGGTGGAAATAACCAAAAGATGCTTCTGTGGCATATTGACAACTTTACCATATAATTCCTGAATTAGGAATTCAGGAAAAGTAGGCTGCTGCACCCCACCACATGGGGAGCCACCATCTTCTCCAGAGATCAAAATTTCCCATGTTCTGGCTTTCCAGCTGAACTGGGATCTTACCTTCCATTACATAACTGACTATAGTTGTGTCACATCAAACAACAGCTATTGCACTGCAACGTTGCACTGTGATGTCATAACACCAAGACACGATGATGGTGATGATAATATGTTGCAGTTTCATGAAATGGATTCTTTATGCAATAATTCTTCAGTGTAACAATTAGATTTGATAGAAAATGTTTCATAGGAACTTTTTTTTTTGGATGAAAAATGGCTTTTTGATTAAATGGACATTTTCCACAACTGAAAACCAAAATATTTTTGTTTGTTTTTTTGACAGAAGCTCTAAAAAGTACTGGAAAAAAATTGAATTTTTTCATAGAAAAAATATAACTTCTTCATGTTCTCATACATTAACACAGAATAACTCTGTGCTCCAGGCACTTACACTACATTATCTCTATGTTTCAAGCAGTCTGACTCAGGGAAACGATGCAAACTCTTCATCCCATTTCTTATTCACTCCCTTAAATCACTATAACCAGGGCCACCTTAGCGCAGGCCTAGACACGTCAAGTCACTAGTAAGATAGTGATAAAAGCTAGCAAATTATATGAAATTTGAGATTTGGCAAATTTTCTTTGTGGTTTGGAATGAGTCTGTGATTCATCACCTCAAACTCTGATAACCATGATTTAAATAAATGAAAGGAGGTCAATAAAGAGCCACACTCTGTCTTTGTATAGTGAACTTAGGTTAACAGGTCATTTTTAATTATAAACTCTCTCTGGCTTAATGGAGAAGTGAGTCAATCTCATGTTTAATTGCATGAATTTAAAAACACATATACCTGTTGGGTATATTCATCCTGATTTGACATCAAAAGAAATCCACCGTCATCAAGAACAACACAATCCAGGTGCTATTACAAGGGGGAAAAAAAGGTATCTTTTTCAGGAAAGTTACAGAAAACGGTTCTCTTTCCAAGCAGCCAGACACAATCCCTGAGAAAAGGCTGACATTCAGCATTTCAGATATATCTTAAAATCAATGTGGCCTGGACTGGAGTGTCCCTTTTCAAAAGAAATCAGCTTGGCTACAAAGAATCTGCACGTTTAACCTAGTTTCCAATTCTCAAGATCTAGAGGTTTCATGTAAAACATTAGTATCTGGAGAACTTCACACTCATTGTTCCCTTGCTCTAGTAACTATTGTTTCACCCATTAACACCTGGGAAAGGTGTTTTCTGACTTTACCTCTGGTATTCAGAAAGTATAAGTAGGGGAGACTATGTTCAGGACTCTAGGGCATGAGTCCAATAGCCTTGAATCCATAAGTGTTGTAAAATTTTGCTCAAGGGACCCACTTGTGGCTTAATTTTATGTAACTCGTTTTTGTAAATTATTTGTTCAGGATACTTAACTAGCCCTAAGAGTGCAATGTCCTTACAAAACCCCTTCATACATGGATCACAGCTCAGATAAAGGGATTGCAACTTTTGATTTGGTCTTAGCTCAGACTTAGAGACCATTCTGATTTGTAGCTTTTAGCGGTAGGAGTCTTTTAAAACAGCAAACCTGGGCTTGCTGCCTATAATTATTTTCACATTATTTACTTTATTTCGCTCTGGTTTTTTCACCCCCTTCAGATGATGAACCCCTTCTTCTCCAACTAGGGCACCAGTTCCACATAGAGCTAAGAGCCATTTTCTCTGCTGCTGTCCCAATGGCATGGGTGGATTCCTGCAGGTGCCAGGTGCTGGGGTCAGAAAGTCCATTGATTAACTATAGAGCAGCGTTTCTCAAACTGGGGTCTGCACGCAGACACCTGGGGGTCCCCAAGGGTACTCCGGGGGTCCGCAGGCCCTGCTGATCAACTCCTTCCCCTCTCTCCCTCAACTTCTCCCCCTCCCTCCCAGTGCCTCCTGCATGCTGGGGAACGGCTGTTCAGGGGTGTGCAGGAGGCGCTGGGAGGGAGGGGGAGGAGCCAGAAAGAGGTGGGGAAGAGGAGGGGCAAGGGTGGAGTGGGGACGGGCAGAGGTGGGCTGGGGGTAGGGCCTTGGGGGCAGGGATGGAGTGGGGGCGAGGCCTGGGGCTGAGCGGGGGTTTGGGGTTTAAAATTTTTTAAATTCAATTGGGGATCTTCGGGTTGCTAAAGTTTCAGAACCACTGCTATAGAGCATACACTGATCTTCCTGTGGCCTGAGGATGTGGTGCTGCTGCCTGGGCCTGACAATTAGCCATAAATCTCACACCCAACCAGATGCCTCGATTGAGGAAGGCGCTTAAGCACACAAGAGAATTAGGAGTTCCTGGCAACATTAGGGCTCCTGAAGCTGTAAAATCATCACCCATTAGTGCTTCTAGGGCCACATGCCCCAAAATCCTGGCTCAGCAGGGGATGGAGGGAAGGCAGGCAGTGGAAAGCCTAGTATCCCCACACGCTGGAGGGTGCTGTGTGCATTATGGTAGATTTAAGGTTATCGTCTGTCTCTCTCCCTCAAATTATCTGACAATACAGAATCCAAACTAAATATTAATATAACATGAAAGTGTAACACCAACAGATCCCGGTCGCCGGTATCGAACCTGAGACCTCTGAAGCTTAGCGCATGAGCCTCTACTGCAGCGGTGGGCAACCTGTGGCCCGCGGGGCTTCCAACAGCTCCCATTGGCTGGGAATGGCGAACCGCGGCCACTGGGAGCTGCAGGCGGCCGTGCCTGTGGACGGTCAATGTAAACAAACTGTCTCGCGGCCTGACAGTGGATTAACCATGACGGGCTGCTTGTGGCCCGCAGGCTGCAGGTTGCCCACCACTGCTCTACTGCATAAGCTAAAAGCCACATGGCTCTTAGCTAAGGCTGTAGCAGACTCATTAATCTCTAAGTGGTCTCGGTGCCATTAGAGGGGACAGAACACCACACCCAGGATGTGTGTTGGTTACACATGCTCAGCATTGGTTTCCCTGCCTTCCCTCCCACTAAAATGTACAGGATGTCTGTGAAAGAGATACAATAAGACAGAGGAGAAATCAATTATGATCTAATATTCACCAGGTGAAACATTGTGCATCTGTTCTTGCTTTCCACCTTTTCACATTCCTTCACCTCTTCTTTTTGTCTCTCCTCAATTTCTCTTATTTTCCCACTCTCTCTCTCTTTTTTGCTCCCTCTCCTTTCTCTTCAGCTCTTTCTTTAAAAAGCTTCACCATCTTTTCTCTCCTCATCTTCTTTTTCATGACTCCCCCATTTCCTACTGCTCCCTCCCATATTATGTTCTTTCTTCTTCGCTCCCATTTAGTTCTTATAGTCTCATTTCAAGGACTCCCTTGCCTATCACTTCATTTTATTTTCTCACAATAGCATCCCTCTCAGAATCCTCACCTCTCTCTTCATAGACACAGGAGACTGTCAACTCTAATAATAATAATAATAATAATTAATGGAGATATCCTATCTCCTAGAACTGGAAGAGACCTTGAAAGGTCATCGAGTCCAGCCCCCTACCTTCACTAGCAGGACCAAGTACTGATTTTGCCCTGATCCCTAAGTGGCCCCCTCAAGGATTGAACTCACAACCCTGGGTTTAGCAGGCCAATGCTCAAACCACTGAGCTATCCCTCCCCTACTAACACTGCTTCTGTTTTTAACCTGCAGACAGTAATTGGGTATAACAGTGGTCTCAAGTTTTGATGGACCCAAAGAACAAACAAAGGGGACCCTTCCCTCTCTGCCAGGTATTTTTTACTAAGTTTATTCTTACCATACTGTTTCTTTCACAGCCACAAAGTTCACTGTTGCACTGGAAAACAGAAGAATACGGTATGTTTTCTTAGAAAGTCTGTACTGTTACATGATATTCATTAACTCATGAGTATAAACAGTTGGATTCAAGACAAACCCAGGTGTTTTTTGTGTGTGTCTGGCTGTCTACTGAAGGGTTTTATATTGCTACCCATTACCATCGTATCTGAGTGCATTGCACTTGCCACTGGGGGTCAAAACTCTGCTCAGGGTAGATTTATTTATTTATTTATAGATTTTATTAATTCCCTCCTTGTTTCTTTTGGTTGGTAGTGCTATGTATATATTAGGGCTGTTGATTAATCACAGTTAACTCATGGGATTAACTAAAAAAAAATTAATCACGATTAATCACACTGTTAAAACAATAGAATACCGATTGAAATTTATTAAATATTTTTGGATGTTTTTCTACATTTTCAAAGATATTGATTTCTATTACAACACAGAATACAAAGTGTACAGTGCTCACTTTATATTATTATTTTTTATTACAAATTTGTACTGTAAAAATTATAAGAGAAATAGTATTTTTTAATTCACCTCATACAAGTACTGTGGTGCAATCTCTTTATTGTGAAAATGTAACATACAAATGTAGATTTTTTTGTTACATAACTGCACTCAAAAACAAAACAATGTAAAACTTTAGAGCCTACAAGTCCACTCAGTCCTACTTCTTGTTCAGCCAATTGCTAAGACAAAAAAGTTTGTTTACATTTACAGGAGACACTGCTGCCCGCTTCTTATTTACAATGTCACCTGAAAGTGAGAACAGGCTTTGCAAGGTATTTATGTGCTAGATATGCTAAACATTTCTATGCCCCTTCATGCTTCAGCCACCATTCCAGAAGACATGCTTCCATGCTGATGATGCTTGTTAAAAAAATAATGCATTAATTAGATTTGTGACTGAACTCCTTGGGGGAGAATTGTATGTCTCCGGTTCTGTTTTACCCAAATTCTGCCATATATTTCATGTTATAGCAGTCTTGGATGATGACCCAGAACGTTTGTTTTAAGAACACTTTCACAGCGAATTTGACAAAATGCAAAGAAGGTAACAATATGAGATTTCTAAAAAAAGCTACAGCACTCGACCCAAGGGTTAAGAATCTGAAGTGCCTTCCAAAATCTCAGAGGGACGAGGTGTGGAGCATGCTCTCAGAAGTCTTAAAAGAACAATACTCAGATGTAGAAACTACAGAAACCAAACCACCAAAAAAGAAAATCAACCTTCTGCCGGTGGCATCTGACTCAGATGCTGAAAATGAACATGCGTTGGTCCACTCTGCTTTGGATCGTTATTGAGCAGAACCCGTCATCAGCATGGACACATGTCCTCTGGAATGGTGGTTGAAGCATGAAGGGACATTTGAATCTTTAGAGCATCTGGCACGTAAATAACTTGCGACACCGGCTACAACAGTGCCATGCTCTCACTTTCAGGTGACATTGTAAACAAGAAGCAGGCAGCATTATCTCCTGCAAATGTAACCAAACTTGTTTGTCTGAACGATTGACTGAAGTAGGACTGAATGGACTTGTAGGCTCTAAAGTTTTACATTGTTTTATTTTTGAATGCAGTTATTTTTTGTACATAATTCTACATTTGTAAATTCAACTTTCATGATAAAGAGATTGCACTATAGTACTTGTATTAGGTGAATTGAAAAATACTATTTCTTTTGTTTTTTACAATGCAAACATTTGTAATCAAAAATAAATATAAAGTGAGCACTGTACACTTTGTATTTTGTGTTGTAATTTAAATCAATATATTTGAAAATGTAGAAAACATCAAAAATATTTAAATAAATCATATTGTATTGTTGTTTAACAGTGCAACTAATCATGATTACTATTTTTAATCACTTGACAGCCCGTGTGTGTGTGTGTGTGTGTGTGTGTGTGTGTGTGTGTGTGTGTGTGTGAGAGAGAGAGAGAGAGAGAGAGAGAGAGAGAGAGAGAGATGGTGGGCACAGAAGCTACCAAAACTGAAGAGTGGTGAACCTCCTTGATCTATAAACAGAGTTAAAGTGAAAAACTGGCATGTTCCTGTGTATTTTTCCCCAGATATATAAAAAATACATAGAAACATGCCAGTTTTTCACTTTAACTCTGTTCAGAGATCAAGGAGGTTCACCACTCTTCAGTTTTGGTAGTTTCTGTGCCCACTATCTCAATCTCTCTCTCTCTCACACACACCCACACACACCCTTTCTTCCTTCTATTGTGTGTTGGGCTACTCAGCTCCCAGACCACACTGCAGCCTCTTTTGCACTCACTGACACCCACAAGTCCACTTTCTTTCTTTTTCAGACAAGCAGCTTCCTTCACCTCTTGTTGATGTGTTGGGACATGTAGCTGCTTCTCCACACTCAGCTTACCAATAGAGCCGCAGCTCGGATAGTACTAGCATGCCAGACATGAATCTGGGTTCCCACCAACTGCGGCTCATTGAGCCTGTTTGCTCAACTACTTCTTGTCCCTCCCCTTCCCTAGTGTGCCAGATCCTTCCTTTACTTTTCCTTCTAGCTGCCACTAATTTTCTCCCCTTCTCATTCAACTCCTTTAAAAATTCCCATTCAACTCCTGCCAGGTGGAAGGGTCCCAGAGCTCGGACTGTAGCCCAAGCCTGAACGTCTATGCCACAATTAAACAGCCCTGGAGCCTGAGCTCTGGGAACCTGAGTCAGCTGGCACCGGCCAGCGACGGGTGTCCCTGCTTTTCTGAGAGTTTTGGCTCATTGTAAAAACACAATACTGTCTCTAGTGGCTGACATATGCCGTTGTTATGCATTTTCTTTTCTCCATTGTTACTACTGAATCTTGAGACATATTCTAACCTCCAATGCAAGACATGTATAAGTGCGTAACTGAAAAAGTACAGCTGCTTTTTAATAGATGCATTTTGTGTTTTGAAATGCTTTAAACAGCACCACCAGTCAGCAATTGTGGACCTTTATGAAGTTGTAATACAAAGCTGCCTGCACGGAAGGGGGAAGCACCGGTTTATGCTCATAGCTTAGAGAAAAGGCAAATGAAGTTCAACAGAAGTCAATCAATTCCTTACCAGGCTCTTGGTTGTGGTTTTGGTGAAATTTTCCATCCAGCTGGTTGCATCAATTTTTATTCCAACAACTATAACAAACAAACAAAAAACCCAGGAAATTCTATTTAGCAAAATGAAAGGAAACAACAACAAAAGGCAAGATCCTAAAACAGATGAAAAATTCACCATAAAAGTCTAACTTCTGAAGCTGATAAACTAAAAGAAATAATTTTTCTGACCAGTCATCTGTCCTCCAAGGCCCTTCATCACTCTAATCAACCAAATATCTATACTAACACACTGTTAGATCTTTGGCTAGATTTTCACCAGCAAAATTTTAAAAAGCCTTGTGAAGAAAAATTGTAGAAGACTGAGACTGCTTTGTGATTTCAGTTAGTTTTCTTATGGAGGTTCGTGATGGACAACAACAAAAGAACTTGTGTATTTAGAGTACTAGCACCATTCCATCTTACCTGCGGGTTTAAGAAGTTTTCCACCAATGGTTATTTCCACAGCCTTGCTCACCATAATGCCTGTTTCATAGCTACTGGCTTCACTTTCTGAGAGTAAGGGAAAAAACAAAAGGTTAAAAAGAGTGATGTGATCTTTTCCTATTCCTGGCCCTAAATAAAGAAGTCCTACCCCTCAACTCAAGTTCAATCAAGAAATTAACCATTATTTAACTGGCAACCATCATCCCCAAACCAAAATCTCTATATGAAAATGTTGTACTTACTAATTGTACTTAATAGTTACCCCCAGCTATGCCTACAATCACGAACAATCAGAACAGTTTGAGGAAAATATATTTTGCTCTTCTTTATTTACTTTGTACATTTGACAACTCTGTGTGTCAGTCAGTTTCACTGTTCTGTGTAGTTAGTGAGACCCTGATTCTGCAAACACAGCCGTGAGCAGCCCCGTGAAATGCAGAATAGGGGCCATAGATTGTATGGTCATTAAATAGAGCCCATGCAGTCTTCTAGTCACTGGACGGTGCGCAGCCCACTAACAACACTCAGTAAATAATGACTGGTACTGTGACAGGCTAACCTGCAGGCAGCACTGTTTAATATGGAAAATGAAGTAAAAAAAAAAAAAATGTCCTGAGAGCTTTCAAAGGAACAGGATTCCTAAAAGGTTTTGAAGCAGGCCATTTTACTACCTGGCTAGTATTTTTTGAAAATTGCAATAATAAATATGTATATGAAATAATTGCAATAAAATACCCCCTCTAAGAGGGAAGAGTATCTCATTCACAGCAGCATCTGCTTTCAGAGGAGCATTACAAGGTTAATGTGTCTCAGTGATGGACCTCTTCTCATCAACCAGTTTATTATTGTGGATATTTAGGTTTTAAATATTACAAAAGGTCACAGAAACCATTTCAGCAGAATAATATTGATCTGTAAAATAATTCAAACTCAAAGGTTTGAAATGTTAAATAAATCAGTGGCACAATCTGGGCTCCATGCAGAAGAAAAGCTCTCAGGACCACACAGTTCTGTGATTGCACTTATCCAAGTTCATTTTGGAAAAAATAAATAGTGTGGTGTTAAAGCAGTCATGAAACTTCAGGCCTTCCTTGCCACTTTGCACCTCCCTTTGGGCCTGGTTCCCCCATGGATGGCTAGAGCCAACACTGATGTGATCTAGGGAACTCAGCTATATAAGATTGCTCTTGGATCCCCTCTCCGATGTCAATATATGGAACTGAGGCTCTTGCAGACAGTATGATACATAGTCACTGTAGTTTCCTTCACACAAGAAACTCTGCATTTGAGAAATCTACAGAAACCTTTCAAGCCCAATTAATTAATAAAATATATAACCAACATGCATTTTAGCCTGTTAGTTACTGGGAGAAACAATGCAGAGCACATCGCTTTACTGGGATGGATGACTGATTGTGATGACAGTTTCCAAACCCGAGTGACATTTTTTTAGAACTGCTTCCCCAATGAATCGGCAGACTCTGTTGGAATGTCTGTTCTGAACTATGCCACTTTAAATAGCGAACTCAACTGGTAAGAAGGAAAACATCCACGAATGTTTATATTGTGCCAGTCTCCTCTGGAATTTCAAAGTAGTGATGACTTACTGTTGTAGTATGGAGCTGTGAAGATATAGTTGTCATTATCCAAGCTCCGTTTATAGAAACTGACTTCGTAAGTTTCAGGATTTTCTGTCCAATCATCTCCTGCCCTATACATGGGGGGAAAAAAGGTCATAAAAAAGAAAGTCTGTCAGATTTTCATTTTAAGCTGCAAGGCAGAGGTTTTTTTCCCCCTTAATATAAATGTCTTGACTGGGAAACTCATGAGCTCCTTTTATTACAATGTATGTGTGCCTATCCTTCACAAAAGTCTGAGCTTTCAGCAACTTAAATTACAAACTGCAATGAGAAAAACAAAACCAAACAGACCATAGAATGGAGAAAGGGTTCCCGAGAACAACATGGACCAGGTTCAGAATTTTTATACGGGCATTTTTCTGTTTTTAAATCTATCACTGGGTTTATTTAAAACATAAAACCATAGAGTTATTTTGCATGACATCCTTTATTCAAAATCACACAAGCAGCTTAACAGACAATTAATAAGAGAGGGAGAGAGAAACTGAGCACTACAGGCATGGGAGGCAAATCCATTGGGGAACATACTCCATGACATTTTTAATGGGTAAAATATACAAGATAATCCCAGGAAAAAGATAAATTTGCCATATAAATTCATATTAATATAATCCCACACACCCCCTAAATAACTGAAGATAAGAATTGCATGATATGGTATGAAATTTTATCACTTTCATGTGTCCTCTATATTATCTGTTAATGTTGCATCATTCCCCTTTACATCCTGGGAGTACTTGTGATTAGTACTTTAGAGTATTCATGATTTTCAAGCTTGCCAGCCAAATGCATGTTGAGCAATTAAGGGTTAAGTGGCCAGATGGCTTTTAGAAGGACATCACTTTACTGCTATACTGTGCTAAGAAGAAGCTTGGATTACTATGACCTGCTCTGGCTTCACAGTCAGTAGGAATTCAATAACATTACAGACCAGTTTCAAATGCGACATAGCTAAAATCTGCAGCTCAAGGAAAATCAAGGTACGCATATGAGATTTCACATGTAACGGTGCAGATTATTTCAGCAGGAAAAGTTGCTCTCAGATCAGCTGTCCGTCAGTCAGTGCATTGACATACTGACTAAAAGAAAGATCGGCTGACTTTTTAAAAAAAAATTTATTCACCCAAATTCTGGGCATCCATCGTGGGCCTAAGTATGTGTCCGAAAGCATTGTGCCCATGTTATTCTCCAGTTCCCACCTGTCTTCTATGGGAGCATATCTCCTTCAGAAACTTTGCTGGGACTTGCTCTTACAAACTCCCTGTGTTCAGGTGGACTATTGCAATCATATGGAGCCCTAATGAATTGGGACTACACATAGGCAAAGAGATCCATTTGCATGGTCAGTTTGTCTGTGCGGAGGTTGGAGGGGGAATCAGAGATTTGGTGAGAAAATAACTCCATAAGGATAACTTAAATCAATGTCTCATTTACAATGCAGACAGTGTCATTGACATACGATTACCTCACCTAAAATATACAGGAAGGTGCAACTGAAAGACAATCTACATAGTAGCATTTCTTATTATGTATCGGAAGGGTACAAAATATATCGGAAGAACAGAACAGGTCGTGCTGGTAGGGGAGTGACACTATACGTGAAAGAAACTGTAGAATCAAATGAAGCAAAAATTTTAAATGAACCAAACTGGCCATAGAATCTCTATGGATAGTAATTCCATGCTCTAATAATAAGAATATAGCGATAGGGATATATTACTGACCAGGATGGTGATAGTGACTGTGAAATGCTCAGGGAGCTTAGAGAGGATATTAAAATACAAAACTCAATAATAATGGGGGATTTCAACTATCCCCATACTGACCGGGTACATGTCACCTCAGGACTGGATGCAAAGATAAAGTTTCTTTGACACCTTAAATGACTGCTTCTTGGAGCAGCTAGTCCTGGAACCCACAAGAGGAGCGGCAATTCTTGATTTAGTCCTAAATGGAGCACAGGATCTGGTCCAAGAGGTACCACTTGGTAATAGTGACCATAATATAATTAAATTTAACATCCCTGTGGTGGGGAAAAGACCACAGCAGCCCAAGACTGTAACATTTAATTTCAGAAAGGGGAACTACACAAAAATGAGGAGAAAAATAACTTATAATGTACAGCGCCAAAAGTGAAATCCCCGCAAGCTGCATGGAAACTTTTTAAAGACACCATAATAGAGGATCAACTTAAATGTATATCCCAAATTAAAAAACATAGTAAGAGAACCAAAAAGTGCCACTGTGGCTAAACAACAAAGTAAACGAAGCAGTGAGAGGCAAACAGGCATCCTTTAAAAAGAGGAAGTGAAATCCTAGTGAGGAACATAGAAAGGAGCATAAACTCTAGCAAACGAAGTGTAAAAATATAATTAGGAAGGTCAAAAAATTTGAAGAACAGCTAGCCAAAGACTCAAAAAGTAATAGCAAAAAATTGTTAAGTACACCAGAAGCAGGAAGCCTACTAAAAAACCAGTGGGCCCACTGGACAATTGAGATGCTAAAGGAGCACTCAAGGACGATAAAGTCATTGCGGAGACAATAACTAAATTCTTTGCATCGGTCTTCCCGGCTGAGGATGTGAGGGAGATTCCCAAACCTGAAGCATTCTTTTTAGGTGACAAATCTAAGGAACTGTCCCAGACTGAAGTGTCATTAGAGGAGGTTTTGGAACAAATTGATAAACTAAACAGTAATAAGTCACCAGGACTAGATGGTATTCACCCAAGAGTTCTGAAGGAACTACTGCAGAACTATTAACTGTAGTCGGTAATCTCTCATTTAAATCAGCTTCTGTACCAAATGATTGAGGGATATCTAATGTGACACCAATTTTTAAAAAGGGCTCCACAGGTGATCCCAGCAATTATAGGTTGGTACGCCTGACTTCAGTACTGGGTAAACTGGTTGAAACTATAGTAAAGAACAAAATTGTCAGACACATAGATGAACATAATTTGTTGGGGAAGAGTCAACATGGTTTTTGTAAGGGAAATCATGCCTCACCAATCTACTAGAATTATTTGAGGGGGATCCAGTGGATATAGTGTACTTAGATTTTCAGAAAGCCTTTGACAAGGTCCTCACCAAAGGCTCTTAAGCAAAGTAAGCTGCCATGGGATAAGAGGGAAGGTCCTCTCATGGATTCATAACTGTTTAAAAGATAGGAAACAAAGGGTAGGAATAAATGGTCAGTTTTCAGAATGGAAAGAGGAAAATAGTGGTGTCCCCCAGAGGTCTGTACTGGGCCCAATTCTATTCAACATATTCATAAATGATCTGGAAAAAGAGGTAAACACTGAGGTTGCCAAATTTGCAAATAATACAAAACTACTCAAGTTAGTTAAGTCCCAGGCAGACTGTGAAGAACTACAAAAGGATCTCTCAAAACTGAGTGACTGGGCAACAAAATGGCAAATGAAATTCAGTGTCGATAAATGCAAAGTAATGCACATTGGAAAACATAATCCCAACTATACATATACATCCACTCAATGTGCAGCGGCAGTCAAAAAATCGAACAGAATGTTGAGAATCATTAAGAAAGGGATAGATAATAAGACAGAAAATATCATATTGCCTCTGTATAAATCCATGGTACACCCACATCTTGAATACTGCGTGCAGATATGGTCGCCCCATCTCAAAAAAGATATATTGGAATTGGAAAATGATAAGGTATATGGAATGGTTCCGTATGAGGAGAGATTAATAAGGGGACTTTTCAGGTTGGAAAAGAGACGACTAAGGGGGCATATGATTGAGGTCTATAAAATCATGACTGATGTGGAGAAAGTAAATAAGGAAGTGTTATTTACTCCTTCTCATAACACAAGAACTAGGAGTCACCAAATGACATTTATAGGCAGCAGGTTTAAAGCAAACAAAAGGAAGTATTGCTTCATACAACGCAGTCAACCTGTGGAACTCTTTGCCAGAGGATGTTGTAAAGGCCAAGACTATAGCGGGGTTCAAAAAAGAACTAGATAAATTCATGGAGGATAGGTCCATCAATGGTTATTCACCAGGATGGGCAAGGATGGTGTCCCTAGCCTCTGTATTCCAGAAGCCGGGAATGAGCGACAGGGAATGGATCACTTGCCGATTACCTGTTCTGTTCATTGCCTCTGGGGCACCTGGCATTGGCCACTGTTGGAAGACAGTATACTGGGCTAGATGGACCTTTGGTCTGACCTAGTATGGCCATTCTTATGTTCTTATATATCCTTGGGGTTACCAAAGAAATTTCAGCTGTATGCATAACATCCATTAATTGGAGAGTCCATTGATATGGCATACAGGAATTATTTTTGCATTCTGATCTTATTTGAAAATAAAAGGACCCTTACCTTTTAGGGTAAACTCTAGTGATTCCACCATCCGTAACCACAAACTGTGCAACAACTCCATTGCTATGACAAAAAGCAGAAGTTTAAATGAAAGCTAATTAGAACTATTACCAACTTCACCTTCACAACAGCTGCCATTTAGGCACAGAATTATGAGAAAAATATACACATTTTCTAATCAACATGAAATACTGAAATATACATATCACAAATCTAGTTTTATTTTTGACTTTGATATCTAATCACAAATTGGAATTTACCAGGCCTTGGGTCTTGACATTCATAACAAATTTACAAATACCCCGATGACTACATAGTTAATAAAAAAGATATGAAAATGAAAATGATATGAAAAGATATGAAAAAGAACACTCACAGAGATTGCTTACTCCAATAATTCTGAACTAGTTCATTCGTAAATCCTGCATCCAGCAAAACTCTAATGACCATATCAGCATTACCTAGCAAAAGAGACAACATGAGTCACCTGAAAACACATGACTTTGAGATCTGTAAATCTGTTGAAGATGAAACTCTGAATTTCTTGATTCCTGCTACTTATTAATAAAAAACTATGTGATTTTTCAAAATGTTGATTGATGGTGAGAAGAAAATATGCTAATTTAATCAAAACCTTTACGCTAAAATTTTCAAACTCAAGTGGTTAAAGTTAGGGTTGGTCTCCATTATGGGGAGATCCACACTGCTGCAATCAATGCAGCAGGGATTGATTTAGCGGGTCTAATGAAGACCCGCTAAATTGATGGCAGAGCACTCTCCTGTCCACTCTGGTACTCCAGCTCTACAAGAAGAGTAAGGGAAGTTGACTGGAGAGTATCTCCCATTGACTCGGTGCAGTGAAGACACCGGGATAAGTCAACCTCAGAAACGTCGACTCCAGCCACATTATTCATATAGCTGGAGTAGCATAACTTAGGTCGACTTACCTCCATAGTGAAGACAAGCCCTTACATTACCAAATCAGAATACAGAAGACAACTTTTTTAAACTTGTCTTTTTAAAATTGGGCGCCTAAATCTATTTTTAGGCAGCTTACTGGACATGGCCCAAATTTCAGAGGTATGAGTGCTCACAGCTTCCATTGAACACCCAGTACTCTCACTGAGGGCAACACCTCTGAAAATCAGGTGCCTAAATATTGTGGTATTAAGTTTGAATAGTTAGAGCCACTATTCAGGGTGGCCACTGGGTGAACTTAGTAAGGAGGTAAGACTCTATGTAAACAAGAAATAAAGACAATCCTGCATTCACTCTGACCAGTGACCAGTGTCCTGGATCTCTGTATTCTCCACATATATAGCTTTAGGTGGCTTGGGCTAACTTTAGCTTTGCCTACATTACATTCTATAAAGCCACCCAGGTACCAGATTAATTATCCAGTCATTTAATGTGGAAAGAACCCAATTTTGTATTAAAGATGGAAGTTAACATACTGTGAAGAGCACATTTTCATTCAAATAGCTGACATCTCATCCTTCTCAGGACATGCAATTAAGCAATTTTATTTGTTTTATCTCTTCTATGTAGGAAACTGCTGCAGTACCTTTCCCAGACCCAAAGAAGAGCTCTCTGTAGCTTGAAAGCTTGACTCTCTCTCACCAACAGAACATCTAAGGCTATACCCTTGAAAAGCTATTCAGAGGTCAGTGCTTCTCAAGCTCTTCTATTATGGAGACAACTTTGTAACAGAAAGTTCTTTACAACACCCTAGTGATTTAGATAAATATTATAGTACCCAATTTTACAGCTGTGGAAAATAAAACAATGGCTGAACCAAAGCCCAATGAAGTAAACAGAAAGACTCTCAGGCCACTCAGTGAGGCAGCAGTTGAATTGGGATTAGAACTAGGGAGTTCAGACTCCCAATTTGAATTTCACCGAACTCTGTGGTTTCACTGCAGAGGATATCGCAAATTTTTTCTATGATATTGTTTCTTATGCCTCAAGTTTCATTCTTACCTTTGGGCTCAAATGAACTCAAAATGACCCACGGTCAAAACCACCCAAGTTTTTCTGCATTTCACATTTAATCTATTCATTCTCTACTACTCTTATGCAAAATCATAAATCAGTCCATGAACCTTTGCAAAAAAGCTTTCAGTAAATCCACTTTAAAATTTGAATTTGTAATGATCTCTACTACAAACATCAACACAAGCAACTCCTAGGCCATGCTCTAACCAGTAGACAGCACTGCTTCAATCCCATTTTAATGAATTACTTTAATCTTAATTAGGACATATTTACATTATCCTGCTAAAGCCAACTTGTTTAGCTGCAATCCTTCACAACCTTATTCACGTAAGGACTCCAATTACTTGGGACTCATGGAATTAAATTTACAGAGGTGACTGCAGAAACAGGGATGGTTTAAGTTACGGTTATGAAAAAAATAAAACAATTAGGAAAATAAATTCAAATATCATTGTGAATTCAAATCTGAGAGCTGGCAGTAATTTGACAATGTGCTGTATGGTTTAATTACTCTCTAAGCCCTAGTGTGTACCATGCTGACACTAATGTGTCCTCAATACTCAATTATAAACTAATGTAGGCTATTAGCTTAGAGTTTTCATTTATTAAAATTTCTTTCTGGGTTAAGTCATTTGAGATGAATAATCTAATTTCTAAGAGTGACTCAGGGGACACACTCAAAGTTACAGTCATACATTATACAACCATAATACATCATCTGATAAAACAAATGTGTGGACAATTAAGAAAATAAATTAGCCTTAAAGATAGTTACATTGTGAGAGGATTTCATATCTTGTTGCAGATTATTCCAGCTAGGTGGTCTAACAAAGTAAAGACATTTTTACTGCAGTTCCCTTTGGATGAAAACTACCCCATAGTAGTGCTTAGAATCTGATATCCCTTCGGCTTTCATGATAATTGATCCCATATCATGACAGATCACAAGAGGTATATTTTTCTCTCCATGTCTCTTTAAAACCTCTAGCAATGCTAACAGGAGGTAGGCACTCAAATAAATGAATATAGCCATTAAAATCTTCTGTGAAATTTTCTTGAACGGTAATGTTTAACTGATGTCTTTAGCAACAGAAATATACAGTGGACGCATTTAATAAGTTCATTCCAATTTTAGAACTATTATCATTTCCAAGAATATTTCCATATTTACAATGGGGAATACCATTGGTAACACATCCCAAACAGGAGTGAACTATTTAAGTGCACCTATTGTAAGACTAAGCTTCTTATATTAAAATATTGTTCATTCTACTCTGAAAAATCAGAATGTAAAAATGACATGCTTTTACTATTCAGAGATCTGTTTCCTTTTTATATTCAGAGTAACATCTGTGAAAAAGCAACTTTTGTGCATTTAGTGACAAACATATGTTTTTTCCTGCTTTCCCAGTTGAGCAAACAAAGCTAAGGCTGAGTTCGGAATTCTATTCCATCTTGTGCATCTAGACATTATTATTTTTTTGTATTAAATTCCAGTCAGTCAGCAAACCCACTGAAGTCAATGTTTTCGCATGGGTGAAACTTAGTGCATGACTTGAAAACAAAAGGAGTTCCCAGGTATAACCCTAATTTGGCCCACAGTATCTTTATTGTTGGTGATGATGCATGAGCTGTAAAGAATCAAGTTTAACTCCAAAAGTCCAGCTGAATTTGCAAAGGTGACAAAAAGAAAAATGTCTTTTTTATTTGTGAACTGACATAGTTGATATGGAAATCACTGACAGACAATAAACATGGGACCAGGCAATGCCACTTGTACTTTCCAAAGAAGAACTTCACTTAGGCCTGATCAAGTAATACACATAAGCATGAGAGTAGTCCACCTTGACTATCAGAACTATATGTCATTTAAGTTAAGCACATGCTTGTGGGGTTTGCTGGATTGGGGCCTTAAAGAAGAAGACTAAGTACAAAATACTCATTCTATGATTGAACCTTCCTCTGGGTTTTCCAGCATATTTGGTCTATTAAACATGTAAGCTTCTCTGTCCTTGTACAGAATCAAGCACACAGCTGGTGCTTAACAAATAGTAAATAATAAATTATAATGGCAGATTGCATTCACCCAAGGAAAATGCTTAACAGACATTGACTAAAGGAACCCCATTTTGCAGGCAGCTAAGTTTAAACAGAGGCACAATCCTGCACCATTGAAGTCCATGGGACTTTTGTTGCTGGCTCCATTGACAACAGGATCAGGTCTGAAGTGACTTGCCCAGTGAAAGTGACAGCAAGCCAATGGAAGGGTCAATCACAGAACCTAGGAGCCCATGCCCTCTCCTCTAATCAGTAGCAAATTTCATGGCAACTGTTTTGCCTCAATGTAGAAAGTGACTGAGCAACCTCAATTCTATACAGTTAGGGGCAGATTTTGATTGGCTCTTTATGGGAGAACTAGTGTGGAGAAGAGAAATAGAAAGCCCCTTCCTCCACCCCAGTAAATTTACAGAGGAGGCAGCCAAAACTGGGGTTCAAAGTGTTGGGGTCACATCAGAGTCAAGGCCCGCCAGTGCTCCAGAAGTGATCCAAGCCCCGGAAGTGGATTGTCTGTGTAGGTGTGTGGCTAAGACTCCATCATCTCCCTCCCAGTATACAGCAGTCACTGGCTGGCAGTCATGGGCAAGGCTGCACCATGGGGAGTGTAGGCTCCACTTTTTTTTTTTTTTTTTGGTAACATATGCAGTATATGCCTCTACTTAGTGTGTTCTCTCCAGGGATCGGGATCATATGGTTTAAATGTTGGTTATGCCTCCATCCACAGCGCTCGAGTGCTGGAGGTGCTGTTCCCCACTTCCTGTGCTTGTGCTTCCCTGGTTCATAAAATTAAAGATTTAGGTCTTTGTAGCCAAAAGCCCTCCGTTACCTGGACCTGGCAGAGCAGCACCCACCTCCTACCCAGGGAAGTGATACAATTCTGGGTTTTATCAGGATCCGCTGTAGGCATTGCGCTATTTGCTCCTTTCTCGCAGGACTGGGAAGGAATTTTTCCTCACCGCCAGACTAGCCAAGGCGAAGTGAGTTTTTTTCCACCTTCACCACAATTGGTTCGGGGGTGGGATGCGGGGGGGGGGGGCGGATTAGCTGGGACAAACATGAAACGGGAGGTACTCCATAACGAATGCATGCAGGGATCAGATAAAATGGATTTATAAAGGAGTGGAAACGGGGAGGGGGAGAGAGTAGTTTGGGGATCCTATGACTGGTACAGCCAGGAGCCAGCCCCCATCCTTTATAGTCCCCTCTTAACCCTCATTCAAGAGGGGATGGACGTTGAGGTCCCAGCAACAGATTGGCTGGGGATGGGCTGACAGAAGCCCTCAGGTATATAGTGAAAGGAACTTGGAATTACCTGCACTGTATACTTATGTGCCAGGTACTCCCAAACATTTAAGAATAAAATTGTGGCCTAATTAGACCACACCCAGCATCTCCTGTCCTTCTTCCAGCATAGCCGGACAAAGAAAGGATTGGAGCAACTCAAGAGAGACGCCATCTGCTCTTGGCTCCATCAGAAGGTTTGTCAATGGCACTAAAAACAGCTGATGGATCTTAATGAATATCACAGGCGTCTGATATATGTTCATCAGCAGGGAGACAGCATTAAATAACATAATCCGTGTATTCTCTCCATTCTCTGAATCATAGTGGCGGTGTCAAGTAGACCCGAGGGCTCCAGCTGCTGCCAGACCTGCTCTGCCACATCTTTCTCAGCAACTTTCCCTAACAGAAGAAGATTTGCACTGGGGTGATAATTGGAGAGATCATCGATGTCATGGAATGGTTTCTTGAGCTAGGATCTAACAAATTGCCATCCTATGTCTTGTCTATTTTACAGGAATACTGCATGTTCCATTTGTAAGCACTCGTTCCAGTACCCAGACTTCAAAATTCAATGGAATCCATGCACATGAAGGGAAATGATAAAGCAAAACTATAAAAGGAATATGTCTTTGTAGTGAACAGGAATATGTCTGTGAGCCCTCTAGTGGACCTCCCTGTCTTCTGCTGTAGAAGCCACCAGACCCTAACAATAATTGTGTCTTTACTCTCTTTACTCACAACATTCAGAATAGGAAGAATACACACGGACAAAGCTGGGTTCCGAATAACCATGTTTACTAACGATAGCAAGCATAGAATGCTTAGCATGTGCTTCCACACCTGCTTTGTTAGTTTCTGGTGCCTTCTGAAATAAAAGGCCCACTAGAGGGCTCACAACTATTTGAAGGGATATGCTACAATCTTCAGAACGGATCTATCTGAAAGGTCTTTATACCCTTAGGCCAGTGTTGAAACTGACTGTGGATGTCGGTAAATATTAGATAGAAGACAAAGATTTTTTCTTTCTTTTAAATTCTGCCTGTGGCATTGTGTTGGCTGACAAAAATGTGAACCAGAAACAGTGAGGGAGTGTAGAAGGGAACTGACTGGCATTTTGGATGCTGCTGGAAAACAATCCATGAGGGAAGTTTGTAAGTTTTTAATACATTTTGCTTCATATTATTTAGGGAGATTTCTCGATGGTCACAGCAATCTGCAAACCAATCTTACCAGTGCTCTCTTGGATATAAATAAAACCTCTGATAAGTTCAATGCTCTGGCCTGTATGTAATTCCATTAAGCAAATAAATACAGAAAACAATCTTAAAACACTGGCATAGTGAAAGCTATTGTCTTGCAGCGGTTTTCATATTTTTATATCTCCCTGTGAAAATAATTTTAGTGAATGGAATAGAATACTTACATGAAGGGCTGTTTGGGGTATTTCGATCAATAAACTCATTGAAATTTAAAAGAAATTCAGTGTTGTTGTATGATACTTTTACATCATTACAGTATTCTCTGAAAAACAACAAAACATCAATCTTGTTAGATTTGTTTCAGGTGCGACTGGTGCTGATAAGAAATGGCTCGCATTTCCTGCAAGCCAGGCAGAGCTTTGCAGGCCCTCAGATCAGTGATAGTATATTATAACAGACAATGGAACAGGATTCTGCAAAATTCCGTTTACCCTCTTTGCAGAATTCAATAGGAAGAGACCAGTTTCCTCGCCATCTTCTAAAGTGTTTTACGTGACCCAGCCAAGGGAGCAACCTAAATTATTGGTTAAGTAGAGGCAATCTTTAGCCAAAATATACTGGAAATCTTATTGTTTAAATGACCTCTTAAGATTGGAGGCCCTTGACTGGAGATTGTACACTATTAAAACTGAATTAGAGACTAACTACTCCCTCCCCCCACAAAATTCACCTGGGTAAAGTGGGTTTATTTACACATATTTGGTATGACCACATACCTCGTGTGATTCTCTGAAGCAGAGCCATAAGTAAATATGCTAAAAATCACTGTTCACTTTAAGGGGAAACATTAGCTAGCAAGTGGCATTAAATGCATTCATTTCATATTAAAATATGCACTAGATTTTCCATAGAAGAGTAAATGATAAAGAGAAGATAGGTGTTGAACAATTACCAGTGCTATAGGGAAGTAGCTCATTTTCAAAAAACAATGTATATGCTATGCAAAGGGAAAAGTTGGTTCAAACATTTCTTTAGAAAGAACCCACCTTCCTGCCATTCACTTATTACACTATGACCAAAAAGAACCCAGGCAGAATTTAGACCCCAGTCCTATGGTCAGCAATTCAATGGGGCTCTGTGCCTGGTTCTGCCCACATATATTAGTTGCAGAATCAAGTATCCTTTATCAATGCTACATTCCATTATCAATGCCTCCGACTCTCCAAGAAAATTAAATGCTCCTGATCAGTTTTAGATTGCTTTGAGTTTGGGGGCAAGGGGGCCCAAACAACAAAAAAACCCACCCCACAACTATTTGCTTTACATGCGATTTCTTTTAGAATACATCTTTAGTGTGCTAAAAAAGCTTGAGCTTTTGAGCTAGAATGAGTTTGAATCAATCTAGACTGATTGTGTATAGATGATTTCTCCATTGTTTATCACCACTGTCTTTTTAAGATGCTACATATAAAGACTGACTAAAGCAAGAGTATTTATACTAATATGTTTCAGTTGCACAAATACAATGGACTAGGAAAGTAGAATTCCTTGGGAAAACCCAGGAAACTAATGCCCTTACTGGATCAGATTCATCCCTGTTGTAACTCCACTGAAGTCAATGGCGTTACACCCAATAATTGCAATCGTAGCTCTTATGGAAATACTCTTCATCCTTAAACCTCAAAAGCCTTTACAAAAGAGATAAGTATTATTATACCGATTTTACAAGTGGGGAACCTGAGGCATGGATAGGTTAAGCCAGTTTGTCAAATATCATCTGGATCCAGGAATAGAATTAAGAACTCCTGAGTCCCAACGCTGTATTCACTAGACCACACTACCTTTCAATAAATAAATAAATGAGGCTTACTCGGAGGTAGCAATTTTTTTCTTTTATCCTTCCAAATATTATAACACTGCAAAGTATGGAGTGCTATATGATAAACTATGAGATGAAGTAGCCTGAGAAGATGTTACCCATATTCTTCCAATAAAAATGATATCTAAACTTGGAAATCTGAGTTTAACCATTGCTCTTATACGTAATAATTTCCCCCAGCACATTTCATGTGCAAAATTAAATTTTATTGGGCAAGTCCATGCTTCATAAATGTCACTAACCTGATCAAGACTTCTTATTTACTGCTGTGTATAATGCTTAGAACTGGGAAATTGACCAACCTTGGTGCTATAAAGGTATAGCCAGCTTCATCAAAGTGATCAATCTTTAGAGTTTCTGAATCTACAAAGATGAAGGTTGAATATCAGATATGTAAACAGAATTTTGTAAAATTACTTGGATAATTTCTGCATGCATCTGTGAATTTTAAAATATGTGATCTCTAAAGAACATTTTTCTAACTAATGTACTATACCATCATCAGTATTCCACATTGCAGGAAGAAATGATCTGATTATTATACAGCAATACATCAAGCAATAACAGAACAATAGAAGCAAGTTAAGTCTGAGTCATTGTTTCATTATCATGACAATATGATAATCCAAAGTATATGTGACATTTCCATTATCATTATAATGTGATAATTCAAAATACTTGGAATGTTTAGGATTGAGAACATCAAGGAAAACATTTATCTCTAATATTTTCATCAATAAAGTTATAAAGCATAACTTTTACAGTAAGTCCCTTTCAATGTTATTGAAAAGAGTGGTCTTAAAAAAAGGAATGATATATCTGAGCATCAGCATGAACCAACAGGTGACAGGATCAGACAAACAGGAATTAGAGATTAGCAACAAATTGAAATGTGCATGAAAACACAAAAACATTTTATAGATTCCCCTCCCCCTTGCTGTTGCTATGGTACCCAATGATCATGGGAGAAGTCCAGAAATGAAGAATACAAAGGAGAATGTCCAGTAGGAATGGAAATATAAGTGGAAAATATCAACTGCAGTAAACAGAAGGAAATTGAGCAACAAGAATATACTTGCCCTTTTTGACTGTGAAAATCCATCAGAAAGAGAAAGCAGGGAAACAGAAAAAAACAGGGTAAAGCAAAAGGGGTCACAAACCAATATTTTATTCAACCACCCCTTGAATAAAAATATTGTGAATAGATCATAGGTTCAATTTATGCAAAGCTGTAGTATGGGAAAAAGACAAACATCTTTGAAGACTGGAGTGTATGTCCTTGTGTATTATTTCTGAGGTAACCTCTATATACTGTGGCTATTTCAAGGGTCTATTTTGCAGGGTATATTGATGCCGGTGCGACATCAATAGATCTAGTCCATAAATAGAACCACTTTTTTCACTCATTAATACTTTAATCACTAGTCCCTATTTGATAAAGTTAAGAACTAAATCATACAAAATGACTGGTTGGTAAAAGCTTATCGTGTTATCTCCTACCCTGCATATGATAATAGATGACATGGTTGTCAATTAAACAACTTCTAACCACGTCTTCTCTGAGATAATAGCAGCTATGACTGACAAGGAGACTTGTAACAAACGTGGAAAATGTTTTGTCCTTGTAAGTAAGTTTTTACATACATATATTTCTAAATGCAAAAATGGAATTCATTCAGGTTTGGATTAACACTTGGATAAAGTTAAAAGGATCTGACGGCTCATGCTTCATTTACTGGCTCAACTATGGTCAAACAAAATAAACAAAACTTTATAGCTGGAAATACATCATACATATTATTTCCAGTCCGTTTTCTAGAATCTGAAAGTGGCTTAAAATGAGTGTCATTCAAATAAGATTCATAGACATCCACTGAAACTATTTACAAAGTGCAACATAAAAGCTTAACTGTAAGCCAAAACTAAATAGCCCCTAATATTACTTTATTTATAAGAGCAGCATGAGAAATTGCTTTATACAGCACTGTAATTACTGCAAACTATGAAAAGAAGCTTTGCTCTATAGCCTATACATTAATATTTAACAGGTGGAATATTTAAATGTCAGCTAGCAGACCCTTAAAACGACACCAACAGAGGATACACAAAGCAATGATTCTATAGGTACATAGCAAAAGGGAAGGAGCAAAGTTGGGGTACCTGCACATATTCTAGCTATGTAGAATATTTCTTGTACCTTGAATGTTTACAATGGGTTAGAATCATTGCTGTAGATTTTGGGTACATTATGATAACATTAGGGAACTCCACACACTTTATGAATTTCAAAATTAAATTTTTAAAATGTCTGTGTGTCAGAAGTAGGTTGGAACCCAGAGAACCTTCAAAGTACTTACATCTGGCCTGAGTTATTGGTTCTTCTATTTTGGCTTTAATGTAGTAAAAGCTGTAGGATGGTAATACCAAGGCCAAACTGCAACAGAAATAACAAAGGCATAAACAAAGACATAAAGACACATTTAGCTCAGTGGAGAAAACTTAGAAATTTTAAAGCAGTTTTCTCAAGTCAGCTTTGATGTGTCTTTGAAAACAATTAACAAGTTGGGGATGAAATTATTGTGAGATGAGATGATTTGATAATTATATACAGTCCCACACTGCCATAGTGCTAACTTTAGGCACCTCAATGGGGTTGAAATTAACTACATGTAATAGGGGCCTGAAGTAAAGTGGGAGGCATTCCAGGATCTGCACCCATCATAAAATTCATAGGCCAGTCACAATTTTTATGGATATATCCATTGAAAGTTAGGCTTAAAGAACAGCTGAAAAAAATCACACATAATTCTGAACTGCTATGAAAAGAGTATGATGATGACCGAGTCCCCTTTTAGTAATAAGTCAGCTACTGATATGTAATGCACAAACTTGTAGTTCTTGAATTTACATTATCTCTGAGAGATAGAATATCTTCTTAAAGTAATGCAGTTACTTCTGGACAAAATAATTCTTTGAACTGGATTATATAAGAGTGCCTTAAGATGTACAATATATTTTATAATGCACCTCCTTTGATTTCAATATCCATTATTGTTTAGAAATGATTCTGCCTTTTGGTTTTGCCACTAAAAATCAATGCATGCATCTGAGAGCAGAACTTTTAAAAAAGGATGTTAAAGGCAACGGGTATAAATCCCCATCAGAGACGTATCTACTTCATCCCACATCCTTAATGTTTGCACTCAATTTTCATTAACATAAAAGTGCATTTTACCACTGGTTTCTAATGGATGGCTGCAGAAATTAACATTAAAACAAGTTGTACAACTGGGCCATAAGCAAGATTACCTTTAATAATGCATTTGCCATTTAAACATCACAGAAGTGAGATTCCTGATTATTTAGTGATAGCCTTCTATCAGTTCCCCTCGAGGGAAATCAGGAGAGGTTTACCTGCCATTAACAGTTATTGCTAACAGAAACTACTAATTAAAATCTATAATTTTATGTTTAATGGGACTGCGGCAATGTGAACCCAGGAGATTAACTGCTGTCTCTCAGCCTATGAAAAACAGCTATGAGAGGAATTTGGTATGAAGTGAGAACACATATAAATCAAATAAGCATCTGTACTGCGTACTAGATAGCACGACAGGATGAAACATACCCTGCTTTCCTTCAGAAAATAAAAATGGGGGTAATAACAGAAAAACAAGGTTCTGAATTGTATAGATCAAGCCAGCTCTTTGTTTTAATTCACAACAACTAGGTTCAGGGGGTGGGTATTTTGTTTGTTTGTTTTGTAAAATATTTTGGTCAGAGACTGTCATTCATTATATATTTGCACAGTGCCTACTACCCCAACTTGGTCTCTAGACATCATAGTAATGCAACTATTATTATTGTGGGTAAAACTCCCAATATTACATATTTTTATTAAAATAAAATAATCCTTTCAATGTTGTTTCCAGTTTCACACTACATAGGCAAAACACTGCACTGATGGTGATTCTGCTTTGTGACAATTTGTCCAGTCCTGAAAGGTCCTGAGTGCCCTAACTTGGATATTCAGAACTTCATAGAATTTGGGCCCAATGTTGGTAATCTTAAAAGTATTCAGCTTTGAAACTAAAGTCTGATAACTTTATTGGACCAAGTTCAGCCCAAATACTTTAGGAAGGGGATGTCGCATCCCTTCCAGTGTCACAGCGATGTGTAGCTATAGTGTTTGAAATCATGCATTTCAGGCCAATTGTGAGAAAGTGTGGTGCACCTTTTCCAAAGAGTGTTATCTTTCTCTGCTGTTATCTATAGCCATACAATTTTATATACAAAATAATATAATTGTTATTTAACATTTGTATATGGCCTCTTAAATGCAACTGCACATTAGAGTGATAATACCACAGTACTTGCTTGCCAAAATGTGACACGGTAGGTTAGATATGACATGACATGACAAATAATGAATATAAGATTGAGAAGGAGGTTTACACAAAATAAGGTTGAGATATTGCTTGTTTTGTAAAGGCATGAAACATTAGCGCTTCCTTTTTTATTTTATTTTTTAAAATTTTACTTGCAAAGGCCAGTGTGGGAATGGAAATTATTGTTGGAGAGACTGCAAGAAAAGGTGGGATTAGAAGAGGAGCTGAGGGAGAGGACCACAACCAAAGACACAGTTACAAATCAAACACTACAAAGATTTTAAGAGTCTTGCAGAATTTATGAGATCCCTGAAAAGATAAGGTCCACTTAATATTGATACCATGAACCACACAATCTTCTTAGTAAGTATGGTGAAACTTTGCTAGTATGTGAGTTGTTTAGAAAGCTCCACAAAAGATTGAGGACTTGACTCTGTACGCTTCCTTCAGCAAAACACTCATGGGCAATGGGAGTGGGGTTTTTTTTGTTTTTGTTTTTGTTTTTTAAGGCCTGCAGGACTGGACCTTATACCATTAGGTCCTCAAGGAAGATGCACTGCACCAATGTTTGTCTCTCCATTCTTTTGGGCAGAGAGAGTCAGTTCCTAGGCTTTTTAGTGTTATAACTAATAAGAATAAAATTATTCATCAAAACAAACAAACCAACACTTTCTATTAAAAAACAAATTAATTACCTGTAATCTGTGCCATTCACAGCGGTCCATGTATACGTTCGATTTCCTTTGTCAATATACCTCTGGAAAGCAATTTTGATAAACAAGTATATCATTGCCACTGGAGGCTCAGTAAATGCCAGGTTTTGGTTTATTACTGAGGTGAAAGGAATGTAAAACTCAATAACAAACAAGCTGTTGGAATTCTTTTGCTCCTTTCATTAAAATGTGACCTGCTTTGCAATTACATTTCTTCAACAATTTCCACATTTAGAACAGATGTTACAGAGTCATCTGCATTCTTTAAATCTAATAAAGAATTTTAGAAGTGCTGTGTCAAGTATAACGAACCATAAATTTGGCCTGTCCATTTACCCTTAGTGTCTATTTGTCAGATTACTTCTTTTTCTTGTTTATTGTTTATTTTAAATACAGGAAAGAGTCTCCCCCCCCCCATAAGAATGGCCCAGTGATCTTGTATCTAAACAAAAAACTAGTGACAGCAGCAAAGCATTTATAAGCAACCCTATAATAACAAACCACTATGCCTGTACATACTTATATATACTAATGTCTGCTTGTCTGTGTCTCTGGGACATTGTATATACAGGGATAAATACTCTATGGCTCTGGTCATGCACACACTTATGTATTTGCTTAACTTTATGTACATGAGACGTCCCATTACAGTGAATAGGACAACTCATTTGTGTAAAGTTAAGCATGAGCATCAGTGTTTTCGTGAAGTATGAGATTAAAGTTAGCTTTTCAATTCACTTGCTTCTGGAATGAAAGATGACACGACAGACAGTTTAAAAGGTCCCCTGACTTCCCGTAGAAGATTTAATCATCATTAATGCACCCCGCTGGAGCAGTTTTACTCATTTTTCCACATTAAAAATTATAAGTATATGCCAGCTGTAGCATATTACTGCTTTATAGTCAGAGACAAAGATTTATGAGGATGTCTGCAATAAAATCTGTGCAGCTGCTGCATCACAACATTACTAATACTGTTCATATGTGCTACAGTACATGTTATTTCTGTCCCTGTGCAAAAATAAAAACACAAAAATTAACATGATTATGAAAAAAGGTGTTTTTGGTTCCATTCTGACTTTTATAACTTAAATAAATCTCTCTTCTCTTGTTATTTCTCAGCACAGCAGGGCAGGTGTAAACAATCTAAGAGCCATTTTGCCACAAAGAAGATGCTTGAAATGCTTGGAGATATTTTTGACTTAAGTCTTATAGATGGGTGAACTTATTCAGCACAGATCTTACCCATGTTTATTTACTTAGTACTATTGATTGTCACACTACACATCCACTTAAAAAAAAGCAGTAAATGCACCTTATCTTTCTCTTGCATTTGTGACTTCAAGAAAGATTAAGGACACAAGGAATTTCCCTATGCCAAGATGACTATGAGTATGTAATATTCTCACCATGTCCCACACGGGACTCAGAGGATGGGTAATGGAAACCAATCACTACTGGGTCTCTAGCTGTAACCTGGCCAAGGTCAGTAGTACTTCTGTCATACAAGAGCTGTTCAATGAACTGTGTGAAATGAATTGGAGATTTCAGTCTACTTTCTAGTGGACAGGTGTCCAGATCACAAAAGTTACTATTATATACATTTGGCATCATATGGGCACCTTTGTTCAGGATATCAGCAGATAGCCAAGGATTAATTGGGCATGGAAACTGAACAGCTTTCAACTACTTGAAGGGGGGTTCCAAAGAGGATGGAGCTAGGCTGTTCTCAGTGGTGGCAGATAACAGAACAAGGAGCCACGGTCTCAAGTTATAGTGGGGGAGGTCTAGGTTGGCTATTAGAAAAAAGCTATTTCACTAGTTGGGTGGTGAAGCACTGGAATGGGTTACCTAGGGAGGTGGTGGAATCTCCATCCTTAGAGGTTTTTAAGGCCCGGCATGACTAAGCCTGGCTGGGATGATTTAGTTGGGGTTGGTCTTGCTATGAGCAGGGGGTTGGACTAGATGACCTCCTGAGGTCTCTTCCAACTCTAATCTTCTATGATTCCCCCTAGAGGTGAGTCCTACAGGCCAGTATTCTGGCATATTGACAGAACAGTGTAGGAGAGCTTGCATTGCAGCTATACACACTACATATATTCTGAAAATAAATAGAGAGATATAAATCCAATATATTAAGAAATGTAGGGTGAGAAAGAACCTAGTGAGGTTCTGCCAACTTGAATGCATTGATCTTAACATTCTTTAACTTGTTATTTCCCTATTTTAGCTTGCATTCCTTCCCCCTTGTTGCTAATATTATTTGTTTTAAGTATCTGTTCAAAATTTATCTTTTTAGTAAAGATTGAAACTAAACAGACATTAAACACCACAGCCTTCTTGATGTCATCCACTATTAGCTCTCCTTCCCCACTAAGTAGAAGTCATGCACTTTCCTTCACCTTTCCCTTGCTCCTTGTTTTTAAAGGATGCATATATGTATGTATGTATATATTTAAAGAATGTCTTCATGTTGTCTTTTATGTCTCTTGCTAGATGTAATTAATTTTGTTCCTTAGCCTTTCTGGGTTCCTCTACACTGGAATAAAAGACCCATGACACAGGCGCAGCTGGGCAGATCAGTGGGCTCGAGCTGTGGGGCTAAAAATTGCTGTATAGACATTCAGGCTCAGACTGGAGCCTGGGTTATAAGACCTTCTACACTAACAGGGTGCCAGAGTTCAGGCTCCAGCCTGAATACAAACATCTACACAGTAATTTTACAGCCCCACAAACTGAGTCAGCTGACCCGGACCACCCGTGGGTGTATAATGGTTGTGTAGATGTACCTTCAGATTTTGTCCCTACATGCTTGTGCTATTCTTTTGTCCAGGTTTCCATTTTTTGTAGGGTTCCTTTTTGATTTTAAGTTCATTAAAGAGCTCCTGAGGGATCAGATCAGATTAGAACAGAATTCTGCACTCTGCCAGGACTCTCACATGTTGTGGGATAGACAATGGGTATCTCAGACGTTATTGGAGGGGGGGATTTTATTATTGTAGTTGCAATGGATATGTGTACAGGTAAAAAAGAACTTGGAAATATAAGACACATATGCTTAATGTTAAAGAAAAGTCTGGATTGTGCATAACATTGGAGATATTGTTGAAGATTAATTCATCATGTGTAACATGACCCTCTTATCATGCCAAACTAATAGGTGGAGTAAGTGCTGGTCCTACAAGGGAGACTGATTTAAACACTGGTCCTCAGGTTTTCCAGGATTTCAAGAATTTACGGAAGGAAAACAAACATAACATGCCCATTTGCATCATTTTCTGTCTTTCCCTCATTTTATCAAACTGTCATCCTCATGAAAAAGTCTTGCATCTGCTCATATTGCATTGTTATTGCAGATTCTTTTGTTAAAAATAAAATAACCTAAATGCGATGAGAGTGAGAATGCTATGATTATTATCATAATTTTATAGTGCAATACATACTTCACAGGCAAATGAAATAAGTGGGACCTGACTCTGACCTCACACCAGTTTAACTAGGGTTATCAGGCATCCAGTTTTCAATCGGAATGCCCGGTCGAAAAGGGACACTGGCAGCTCCGGTCAGCACCGCTGATTGGGCCGTTAAAAGTCTAGTCAGCAGTGCAGTGGGGCTAAGGCAGGCAGGCTCCCTGTGTATCCTGGTTCTGTGCGGCTTCCGGAAGTGGCTGTCATGTCCCTGCAGTCCCTAAGCGCATGAGCGGCCAGGGAGGCTCCGCGTGCTGCCCCCAGCCCAAGCGCCGGCTCTGCAGCTCCCATTGGCCGGGGACCATGGCCAATGGGAGCTGCAGGAGCGCGGCCTGTGGGCATGGGCAGCACGCAGATCCGCCTGGCTACGCCTCCCCCTAGGGGCCGCAGAGACATGCCAGCTGCTTCCGGGAGCCACCGAAGGTAAGTGCTGCCCGGAGCCCACATCGAAACCCCCTTCTATGCCCCAACCC
This sequence comes from Emys orbicularis, assembly GCF_028017835.1. Lineage (NCBI taxonomy): Eukaryota > Metazoa > Chordata > Testudines > Emydidae > Emys > Emys orbicularis. The sequence goes on along the minus strand of NC_088683.1, from coordinate 23,856,782 downwards.
TCTGCCCCAGCCCTGAGCCCCCTCCCTCACACTAACTCCCTCCCAGAGCCCACACCCCCTCCCGCACTCCGAACCCCTCAGCCCCACCCTCCATCCGGGAACCTCTTCCTGCACCCCAAAACCCTCATTCGCAGCCCCATCCCAGAGCCCACACCCCCAGCTGGAGCCCCCACTCCCTCCCGCACCCCAACCCTCTGCCCCATCCCAGGGCCCGCACCCCCAACCAGTGCCCTCAGCCCCATCCACACCCCACCCCCTTCCCCCAGCTGGTGAAAATGAGCAAGTGAGTGAGGGTGAGGAATAGTGAGGGAGGGAGGGGAGATGGGAAGTAGAGGCGGGGCCTTAGAGAAGGGGTGAGGCAGAGGTGGGGCAAGGGTGTTTAGTTTTCTGCAATCAGAAAGTTGGGAAACTAAATTTAACTCAATGACTTCAGTGGGGTTACTCCAGCATTACACCAATGTAAGAGTAGGCTCAGGCCCACATTATCTTACCATTTCAGTTCAGACCTAATCAGGGGCGGCTCCAGGCACCAGCGCAGCAAGCGTGTGCCTGGGGCGGCAAGCCGCGGGGGGCGGCGTGCCAGTCGCTGTGAGGGCGGAAGTCAGGCTGCCTTCGGCGGCATGCCTGCAGGAGGTCCACCGGTCCCGCGGTTTTGGCGGCAATTCGGCGGCGGGTACGCTGAAGGCGCGGGACCGGCGGACCTCCCGCAGGCATGCCGCCGAATCCACGTTACCAGCGGGCCTCCCGCAGGCATGCCACTGAAGGCTGCCTGACTGCCGTGTTTGGGGCAGCAAAATACATAGAGCCGCCCCTGGACATAACGTAAGAGTTGGAGACAGAAGAATGTAGGCTGTTGGTGGGGGAAGGGCAACAAGAGTTACAGCACAAAGGTTGCTGCTATCAGTGATGCATACATATGAACAATTCCGTTTACTACTTTATGGTTTGTTTATATTTATATATATAAATGATGATTTATGTACTTTTTTTGTTTTTTTTATACATTTATATGTTTCCTATTCAATTTTTACATCTCCCCTCATCTCTGGGGCCACAAAAGGGCAATTCAAGCCTCTTCAAGCTGCTCCTACTATTTACAATACAACCCCAAAGCGCTGTTGTGGCAGGTAGGAATCAACAGAGTGCAGCCTACTGTACTCCGGTTGTTACTCCTCCCACTGATATACACCCTGCCCTGGGGCCTTAAGTGATGTGGCACAGACATGTGGCACAGACATATGGCAGACCTACACCATCTATGGATTCCCCTATTACTGGGGGCTGCCAGATCATTCAGCTTTAAAGCAGCTTTGTGTTACTGCTTTAGAAACCCACTTTATCCCATAAGCACACCAAGATCCAAAGTAAAATTTAATCTATACTATCACTGTAACTGTTTGGATGATTCATTTGCTTATTGTAATGAATCCTAATCTAGGAACTGTAAATTGTATAATTATTTCCCCCCACCACTTTCTTCATATCCAACCAGAATATAATGCCTTACAAAGCAACATATTCCTATACCATTTAAGACTTTTGCTAAGGGATTCATGTAAAGAAGTATGACAACTCTCTGCTAAATCCTTGACAACAGAATTCAGGGCCTTATAAACACTTGTATGATTATGAAGCACCAAAGAAAGAGAGAAATAAAACACCCTTGTTCTTAAGAAATGTGTGCTTTCCCTTAGTACAAGCCAGGAAGGTTGGCAACTCGGGGGCGGGGAGGGTGGGGGAAAGAAAATATTTGTATAGGAATAATCCAAGAGCAGGACCAGCTCTAGGCACCAGCAAACCAGGCATGTGCTTGAGGCGGCACAATTCCAGGGTGGCATTCTGGGAGGTTTTTTTTTCCTTTTGCTTCAGCAGTTGCGCTCTCGGAGGTTTTTTTTTTTGCTTGGGGCGGCAAAAAACCTAGAGCCGGCCCTGTCCACGAGGCTATTATAGAACACTGGAAAAGCAGAATGTTAGCTTTTAAATATAAAAGTTTCTTGTAATCTAAAAGTTTCTTAAAAATATAGAGTTTCTTGTCATCATTTTGCAATGTTCTTTTCTGAAAGTAGGACAGCCTATGTTCCAATCTTACCTCATCTTGAGACTTGACCAATGTTTTAAATGTTCTTTCCCCACTTTCTCCATCTATCATTTTTTTCCGAATCTATATACAAGTAGATGAAGAAAAAACAAAACCAAAAAAAGCAAACAAAAATAAAATAAAAAAGGAAGAAGAGGGTAGGGGGAAGAGACAAAAGGAAAATCAGAATCTAGGAGTGACGTACAACATGATTAATGTTTTCCAAGATCCTTTGCATCTTATGAGCAATACTATCATATTGACACATTTGAAAATAATAGCCCATACAAGCCTACTTATCTTATCCCTAATAAAGAGAGCCCAATCCTGTATTTCATACTCTTGTTGAGCAATATTATTGACAGTAGTAAGACTCCTCATGACAGTAAGGACTACTTGTATGAGTAATGGTTGCATGACTGGGCTCAGTGAACATGATGAGTATTAATTCCTGCATTCTTTGCAAACCCAGAACTCCCAGTGAAGTCAATGGGAATTTTGATGCAGAACTAATGCAATTTGCCTAATAGCTGTAGTTATTTTCATGATAGCTATTTGAAAGTCAGCTATAGTGTGTCTTAAAATGGGTGCGTACAAACTTTTTGTTTCAGTCTGTGTGGATTAACCCTCCCCAAGTTTTGCTTTGAGTTTTGGGTCCAATGCAGTACTTAATTGGAACCACCAACTTTCAGCTGGCACTATACTGAAACCTGAATTACAGAGGTTGTGAAACAATAATTTGGGTCAAGTTTGTCCAAAAGAAGTATGAATCTTTAACAAATCTTGCCTGGAATTTGAGTTTATAATGATATCATAAGATAGGCAAGTCTTATTTAAGGTTTTTTGTTTGTTTGTTTGTTTGTTTGTTTGTTTGTTTTGGAGGATTCGGGTTTGTTGTGAACACTTGCTTATTTTTCAGTGCTTTAAAATTGATTGTTGAGTCATAATAATAATTTTGCATTAGTAAAATGGAGGGAAAGAATTTTTGTTTAAATATGTTCTGCAGTTCATTAGCATGCTTCAGAAATGTCATAAACAGAGCTTATCTGATCACATGATAAAGTGGGTCATGCATTGTTCACACTAGGCACTCTTAAAAAAGTGTACTGTTTTGAATGATTCTACCATTCCTGATGGCACTCCCCATTATATATAGAGAATAATCGGGAATCTTAATCTTAAAAATATAATCTTTCAAATGACAGGGTTTTTTTAAATGTGCCAGGTGCATAAAAGAAGAAAATACATAGATTCAAAATAAATTTCAGAAACTATTCACTAAACCTGCATTTTAAGAGCAATTAAGATCTGAAGTCCATCTGTCATTTAGAAGAACAAGAGGTTAAGGAAATTGGAGGAATGTGCAGCAGTTATTATATTTCAGCTATTACCCTGAACAATGAAGAATATATACATCAAAGCAGGCACTACATCACTAGTGCTTCTTACCTCAACTTTAATATCATTTTCTAGCTCAGCATCCAGAAAATCCAGTGTAACAGGCTCCTGAGATTTAGGATTCTGAAGCAGAAGATATTAAACAAATCAAATAATAAAGATCTCTCACTTGATGTTATGAATAGGTTACTGGAAATCATTCAAACCCTCCCTTAAATCAAAAAAGATTGTTTAAATAGGGTTACTTACCATTCTATCTTTTAATCAGATATAGCATAGTGGATTGTTAACAGTGCTATTTCACTTAAAATGGATTTTAAAAAGAGAGAGGTAATCAGGTGAGTGATAACTGGAGTAACTCTAAAAACTAGTGCCTGCCTACGGTTGGTCACACAGTGTTAATGGCTGAAGGCTGCTTCCTCTGCTAATTGTATGCATGATAACAGGGTGACCTGTCAGACAAGGAGTCGTTCCTTAAGTTTCCTGCCACCAAAAAGAAAGGGGAGACAGATAGTGAGAAAGTCTTCTGGGCAACTAGTAATATCAACACCTGCACTCCACTATAATGAACCCTACAGCAGACTGATGGCAATGGCATGAGTTGGTTATGGGTGAAGATGAAAGGGACAGCAAGTACAAGAGAAAGGAATGACAAAAGGATAAGGTCAGATGAAAAGAACCTCTTATGGAAACGTGTTCATGGAACATATAGTTGCCTCAAACAAAAAGTCTGATATATGGTAATTTGTAAAAATGAAGCTTTGATAAAGCAAGGTAGTTAGCACATATATAACTTTAATCACACAATTAGTCCTACTGACTTCAATGTACTTCAGTACCTTGCTGAACCAGGATCTAAACGAGCAAAGAACTAAAATGGAAACTGTCGTGACCTGCAGAAACATGTCTTCCATATTTCATGTTCTGTATGCCAGTATTTTTCAAACTTCAGGTCGCAACCCAGTACTGGGTCGCGGCATGTAAGGAACTGGGTCGCCTTGCTCAGCAACCCAGCGGCTCTGGTCAGCACCAGTGACCGGTATGCTAAAAGTCCCGTCGGCAGTGCTGCCCAGCTAAGGCAGGCTAGTGCCTACCTGCTCCGACACTGCGCTGCACCCCGGAAGCGGCCAGCAGCGGGTCCAGCTTCTAGGCAGCAGGGCAACAGGGCTCCGCGCACTGCCCCCTGCCTCCACCCTGAGTTCACGGCCAATGGGCGCTGGGGTGGGACGGTGCCTGCAAGCGAGAGCTGCACCGAGCCGCTTCGGCACCTCCACCTAGGAGCCAGACCTGCTGCTGTCCGCTTCCAGGGTGTGGCATGGACTACGGTGCCAGGACAGGTGGGAAGCCTGCCTCTGCAGCCCGGCTGTGCCGCTGACTGGAAGCCGCCGGAGGTAAGTCCGCACCCCACTCCCCTGCTTCAGCCCTGAGCCCCCCACAAACCACAGAGCCCCCTCATGCACCCTAAACCCCTCATCCCTGGCCCCACCATAGAGCCTGCACCCTCAGCCCTGAGCCCCTCATTCCTGGCCCCACCCCGCAGCTGTCACCCCAGCACACCAACCCTCTGCCCCAGTCCTGAGCCCCTCCATACCCCAAACCCCTCATCCCCAGCTCCGTTGGGTCGTGGGCATCAACAATTTTCTTCAACTGGGTCCCCAGAAAAAAAAGTTTGAAAACCACTGCTGTATGCTACTTCAATAGCAGTGCATAAGTGTCCTTTAAAACAGAAGGTCACTGTGTTGCACTGAAACCCTTTGCTTCAGCAGCACTTAGTGAATTTTCCACTGGATTTTTTTTACACAGAGGTGACACAATAAAGGGAATAGCTAAAGGGAGTTGTGTGTGCAGAGTGGGTTCTGACAGAAAATCAGTCACGCTGCAGCCAATGTGCATCACATATGTGATTCACAGATCACATAGGTGACTTCATTCTAAGTGATGCTCAAGATGTTCACTTTGCGCCTCATAATCTTTAATGCATTTATCCTCAAGACACCCCTCTGAGGTAGGGAAGTACTATTATCCCCATTCCACAGATGGAAACTGAGGCATAGAGAGGTTAAGTAACTTGCCCAAAGAGGAAGTCTTCAGAAAAAGAGAGAATTAAAACCAGGTCTCTCAAGTCCCAGGCTACTATCCTAGCCACTGGACCATCCTTGATGCACATGTGTGAAGTTAAGTGTGACTGTATATGTTTGCTGGATTAAGGCTTTATGTAGGATTGTTAATGTATCAAGTGGTACAGGGTGGGGGGAAATGTGTCTTAACAAATCACAAGCCCTAAATATCTATAATTTTACAACCATCTGTTTCTAACTATCCCTAGTCCTGGAGTAAAAGCTCCAGCAAAATCCTGGTTACTCAGTAGTTATGTAAGGCACATATGTAGTTTAGGCTTTTAAGAAAAAAGGATTATGGGGCATATTTTTTAAACCCTACGAACATGATACTGGACTGTTCTGTACAGAAGAGGAACCAGGTCACCAATGTATTTTGTTTTTATTCGGTGGAAAAGAATTTGCTTTGTGTAAATGGGACATTACATATAAAATGGGGATTCAAGCTTTCATCAATCAGTGCATAAGCATTCCTTGTGATGTAATTAGCTAAGCAAAATTTATTATTGCTTGGTATATGCTAGGCTCCAATTTACTAGGCAGTTAAATCAAAGGGACAGAGGCATCTTCTTCCAGATGCTACAGGATCAACTGTGCTAATTTATTTTGATAATAAGTCTAAAATGTCTTCTTTCAAAGCAATGGTCATATCCTTTTTTATCCTAACAAACAAAAGTTCTCAAGATGTAGCCCTCACATTTTGGCAGCAGCTAATTGATAGTAGCGGGACAAAAATTAGACTTTCTATGAAATGTACATGGCCATTATACAGTAAATGAATATTTTACTAAATAGTGCAGGTATGAATCTCCTCCTCCTGATGCCAGTTTCTCTCCATTGATTTCAATGTAGCTAATACCAATTTACATTGGTCTGAGTGGAGAATCATGTCCTATACTTCTTGTTAGGAAATGTATTCATCTAAATGATTTTGGAGTACTGAGGGCCAATAGCCCAGCTCTCTGTTATACGAGTGCTGTAGTTCAATGGAATTCACATGGGTATAAAAGATTGTAAGATCAGTCCTTACCATTCTAGAGAAACAAAGGTGCAAATTATTGGATGGATGGCGTTTTCATTCTTTCAGTAAGAAAGAGTTATTCTCTTGAAGAGAAGCAGAAGAAATTTTATATTTGAAATGAAAGTATACGTTGGACAGGTTTGAACAAAGGACTCTAGGCTAAATACAGGCAATTAACCACTAAATGTGTATTTATAATTGCACAGGAATCGTCTGCTCTTATTCATCTAGAACATATACAATTAATCAACTTTAATGCAACATCAATAAAACACATATCACAATTCATTACAAGTTTCTCTTTTGCTATTCATCAACTTTTCCCCAACAAAATCACACTCAACAACAAATAGCAAAAGGCTAAAATGTAAAAGCAAATAAAAAAATATTTCCTTACATGCAATGGATAATGAATAGCACGATCAAACCCAAACAGCATGCATGAAGGCATTGCCATGGCAGAAGTGGCATTGTGAAGTTTGTATCCCATTCCAATACGCAAAGGGACAGAGAAGAAAAGAAAATGGTAAAAAAAAAAATCACATCACATCAAATTAACATAAACTATTTCTCTCAAATGATAACCTGGGCTAGTCTTAGTTAAGGAGTCCCAGAGGTTAGATGACTGCTTTAAAACACAAACAGTGAAATCCATTCAACAAAAATATGCATTAAATGCATCTTGCTGTTTGGTTTAGGGTCTCAAAGTACTTGACTCATTTGTACTTTATCTATCCCAGCATCCTTATGAAGTACATACTATTATCCACATCTTGCAGATGAGGAAACCGAAGTGAGTGAACATAGATGCTGAGACTTGCCAAGGTCACAAAGGAAATCTGTACTAGAGATTGAAATAGAAATATTAACTCCTAGTCCAACAGCTTAACCATAAAACCATCTTTTCTCCCACTGTGGGTTTTTTTTCCTGAAGAATGTGTTTTATTTCTCAGGTATTTGGGCTCCATAACGTTTCCCTTCCTCTAGGTTGTCATTTGCTTGGTTATTTATTTATTTTGTGTGTGTGAAGAAGAATCAAACTTTCTATTAAGTTTGTTCTTCTATTTACCCATTCAGACGTGCACACAACCAGACTAAATAAGCACAACTACACTAACGTTACCATACAAAAGCAGAACTTAACAAAACGAAACAGAAGTACACCACCAGAAGTGAAGCATGCAGGCAAGGTTAGAGCAAATCTACTTTCAGCCTGGGCAACGAAGAGCAAGGATATGTTATTTTTGTGAAAGAAAGAAAGAAAGAAAGAAAGAAAGAAAGAAAGAAAGAAAGAAAGAAAGAAAGAAAGAAAGAAAGAAAGAAAGACTGGTGCAGCAACATAAAAATAAGTTCATTAAACAGTCATTATTGTGTTCTTTGAAAGGATTTTGGGAGCAGGCCTATATCCTTACATATTCTTAGAATATGGCATCTCTCTTCCTTACTTTAAACTACAAGAGTCTAGGTTTTACCTAGACTGAAAGGGTAAAATCTGAAGATGTGGACTGTCAGATTCTTTTATATACATTAAACTAACCCATGATCAGGCTAAGTTCAGAATCGTGGGTAAAATCATGGCCCTGTTGAAGTATATGGGAGTTAGTCACTGACTTGAATGGAGTCAGGATTTCACACTGTTTCAGTGCTAATCAATTAATCTTTGTCTTCTTTAAATAAGCTGCTAACTTCATATACTAAATTATGTAACACCCTAAGATGGACTCCCATATGAGTAGCATATTAATGTTATTTACTGTATTTAATTTTTTGCATTGCTATTTATATAGTTAAACCATTCTTTTTATATTTCACTGTTTTCAATAAGTGTTTTGTATGCAAGGACTTTTATCATAATTCAAACTGCATGACCTGTCACTTATTTTCTTTCCGTGCTTAGTGAGATGGCTTCTAACCATGGATGTAGTTATGCTGGTTGATCACAGAAACCCGCTCTGAGTGACAGATAACATATGCACCACTTTGAGACTTCCACATAGAAAGCTACACAAATCACCAAAATTCCACGAGGGTGTTATGATACAGCACATACTGTGCAATAAGACTTGGCAATAATTTCACAAAGAACGAAGCACAATCTTCCCCTGGCTTTCAGGTTTATGAAAACAAATCTAGCACAAGTAGTCTCTTTTTCCAAACTGCAAATTCATTTCCAAGTCTGAAGAATAATATTTACAGCACAGCTCTAATTAGCAGCTTTTAGTAATGCATCATAATTTAAAGGAACGTCTTCAGGTACCATCGTCAATAATCGTTTAACAAAGAAGGATGCAAGCCTCATGCTTTGGAAGCTGTTTGTCAAAGTAAACAGTTCCCTAGTTAGGTTCCTCCTAATAAGCAGAGCAGAAGCTTTCTAAATCTAATCTGCAACTCTATGCATTTTAACGCACTAATGATCACCTCCATTCACAGTTACCTGGGCATTGGGTCTCCTTTTTCTCACATTAACTTTTGGTATGCCCACACCAATATGCTGAAGTAACAGAAAAGCAGTAATTTATACCTTCATACCATTAACACACAGTTAATTATTTATGGTCTATACTCTACCCTCAAGATCTACTCTTCTCCAATGGGCATTTTCCTGGAATCACAAGACTAAGCTCATTTTGACAAAGTAGTTTCAGAGTTCTGAGTTCTCTGTTAGCATCGCATGTTTCAAGCTGGGCAAACAAACAACAAACAATGGTAAAGCAGGTGAATTAAATTAACAGAGAGCTCTACATAACCAGCACATTCTGCCAGAATTTTAATAGATCACAGAAAAGCACATTCCTTCTCACTCATCACAACATTTGCTCCTAAAACAAACCACCTCCCTTTTGTTTTTCTTTTAAAAACAAATCCAACATATATATAGTATGAAGTGCATAAAGTACACAGGACCTTATTCAAAGCCTACTGAAGTCAATGAAAGCGTTATTCATAGAAGGGCTTGGAGCAGGACCTTAATGAACAGTGGGGGGAAAGGACATTGATATCAACAGTAGAGCCAGGGGTTCATCCATTTTCTATTTCAGAATTTGTATCCTATTAAGACTGAACATGTTGAGAGAAGTTTATTCCAGTATAACTCCACCGACTTCCCTGATTGGATCTATCCCTTGGGATAACTGATTCTGGCTCATGACAATTAATATCTCTCTCTCTTATATATATAAAAATTGACATCAAAGTGTAAGTTAATATTTATTAATTGATCATCACTCATTTAAAAGTTAATATAAACGAGATTAGAATTGAACTCGTATTTTGTTAAAAATATGATTTTGTAGATTGTGTAACTTAAATGATGGTGTTTTCTCAAGAAAGTCAGAATAACAACCTTACAAGTTCTTGGTAAATGGTGGGGTTGTTGATTTGTGAGTTGTTACTGTAAGGCAATATTCCAAAATGTTAATTATGTCGAACCAGTTTTGATTTTCAGGTTACAGATTTTAGGAAGGAAAGCAAAAGGCATTCAAAAGAAGGAACTAATGACACTCCAGCACACCCTCACCTCTTCAAAGATAAATGCGTAGGTATGTTTTGGTATACATCTATTGAACAATTTCTGGCAAAGAGGGTTAAGATGTTGTTCGTTAGTATATTAAGTGCAATCACAAAATTCAACTAAAAATTAATATAGTGTGTTAAGAGAAGATCAGGCATTCTATACCTATCTGTCTTTGTAGTGTACCTTAGTTTGAGAATTGCATGCACCACCCCAAACAAACTGGCAGTAATAAAGTCTAGTCTGTACAACTGTTAATAATAATAATAATACACAAATGAAAGCATGCTTAATACTCAGTTTGGACATTCTGCAGAGGACATAAAACACAATATATCATTTATGAAATAATACATTTTTAAGAACATTCTGAAACAGCCATTGGAGAAGTACTTGGGGGACATCTCTACTCATCTTCACTGGACTTCAGAACCCCCTTTAATTCAAAACAAATCCATACTACTACTCTGCGGTACTGAAGTACATTTTGAAAATAAAACCACATTTGAAAATAAATTAGGGTTTCCAAGAAAACCAATCGTAAAGTCATGAGATTAAGTGAGTTTTGGTGAATATGATATTATTTTAAAAGGCAGTTCAAGAAATTACTCTTAAAGTGCTGGAATGGTAATAAAAATCTAGGTTATATAATACATCATGGTTCTTTGCTTTTTATACTTTTTAATTTCCTTCTTAAGAACATTTCATCAGGATGCATGTATAAAAGAGCCTAAACTCGTAGGGAAAACCTGGAAGCCTGCACCCTAGCAAACAAATGATCTGATCCTGCAGGATGCTGGCAGACATCAATGGAACATGACATCAGTGCTCAGCACCTAGCAAGATTGGCCCCCAAATAATAGTAATGCATTGAATCATTTTGTTTGTCTCTTTAACAAAGGGCTCATATCAGTTGCATAAAAGGCGACGAACAACAATAGACACTTGCCCCAACCATTTTGTTCTTAGGCGACCTCTAATAACCTTTAATGAAAACAAAATCACCCAGTAATGGAGCAATTAATATATGTCATCAGTGTAATTACTATTTCTCTGAAAACTATTCAACATGTTAATTCATCAAGTGAAAGCTGACTAAGGGAGTCCTTTACACTTCATCAAAAGCCTAATGTACTTATCCATTAAGCTGAAGTGCATGCAAATTATTAAACCAATAATCCAATTTTTCCTTTTCTTTCCTTTTTAAAGAGGAACTTTTACACTAATTCCAGTTTGAAAATGAAGAAAACATAGACGAAAAGCAATAGTTTTATAAATCTATTTTATTTTATCAGACAACATTTCTATTTCTTCCCCTTGTTATCATTAGAGTTTATTATATTTAAATTATAATCTTTCCTTCCAAGATCAGTTTCCCTTTCTGTTACACCTGGTAAGTACTTCAAAATGTTGTGTTTATTACATCACACATAAATTTCTCAGATGACAAATTTAGAATGATGACTATCCTGCAGGATAAAATGCACCACTGAAAACCACAGATAAGATCATGACCCATCCTTGGTTACCCCCGGGGTAAGTAAAAAAAGCTGGAAATGTTTAAAGGTGATCTAAAAGCCATGGCTCTATCTGCAGTAGGATTCCACTGGTGCAGGAACTGAGGAAGACAGCTATAAGGAGGACTTCCAAGGATGACCTTGCAAGCCTTGCCATAGGTGACATCATAGGGGAGGGGTATATTGAGGGAAAGGCTGCAGAGATTACAGGCAGTCCTATAGCCTGGGGGTAGTTCCCTAGGGCTAAGTTATGCAGGGAACTGAGGAGCAGTCCAGGATGAGAAGGCCATAAAGGTGGCCTAGAATCACTTTAGCTCCCACTTCCCCCTGCACGGAGAGTTCTGCATTTGCAGAATCTCACCCATATATTTAAACATAAATTGTCCTAATAATGTTAATAGCAACTTTTAATATTAATAGCTGAAAAATCTAAAATCTAATTTGCTTTTCACTATTTATCCTGGTTGATTTCCCCCCTTTTCCTTTCACACATTTCTGGTCTGGTCATTTTTACATTTATTTCTTTAGTTTCTATTTAATTTGACTTGCAATTTCTTGCGCACTGTACAATGCTGCAGTGTGTGTGTTGCGGACACCGTGGGAGGAATGTTTATTGAAAAATGTTTCTAGTGAAAGTAATACAAAACTCATTGAAATATTTCTATTGGATTAGGCCACCTGACAGTGTCTCTTAAAACAGACAAGAAGATGGACTAAGATGGGGCAAAACCATGTTAAAACACAAATTAAAAATCTGATTCAACGAATAATTATACACTATATAATTTTACTAAAGTGAAAAGTCCATTTAAAGTCTATGAGGCTACTTACATGAGTAAAGCTATGTAGTGCGTAAATATTTGCAGGATCAGGGTCATAATTAGCAGAGATGAGTACAAACCAAAACCTTTGATCTGAACATCTCCAAACTTTGAGAAAGTTTACATCCTGGATTAGATCTAGAGCTAAATCTAAATTCCACATAGCTGACTATCTCTCTATAGTGGGCCAAACCAAACCCTAGCAGTCAATAATCTTTGGACAAATTCTCAATCAGATCTCAACTCTAGTAATTAGGAAATATGCAAGGAAAAATATGAAAAAAAGCAAGCATAATGATATTGCTATTTGTCTTTAATTTGTATGTTTGAAAGTTCTCCTCAGTATGAAAGTTCTTCTTTAAACTAAATCTATGGTAGCTACAAAGAATAAATAAAATAAAATAAACATTTTCAGAAATAAACTCTTAAGGGTTCTATTCCTGAGGTCACCTTGTAACAATCTTTCCCCGCCCCCCAAAAGAAGATACACTTCAGAATCAGCTTTAGTGCTGTTATCACAAGCTATTCATCATTATTAATATTATTATATAATTAAAGTAACAAATTATATGCTTGACAATAATGGTGTAAGAGTGGAATGTGTGATTTTCATTTTTCATCAAGGTCCAAATCCCAGTAAAATCAGAGGGGGGTCTATTGACAAAAGTGGGTTTTGGATCAAACCCCAAATCGAGATATTCACCATTGGTGTACACCACCTTAATCAGCACTTACAGTGTGCTTCTCTTATGTCTGATAATAATTCCAGAGCAACAGTGATATAAAATAGACGATTTTTCATACCTTTGGTTGAAGATCTGGATGAAGTAAAACATAACCATTAGGGTCAATTGCAAAATAGTAACCATTTGGGCACAACTGAAAGAAAAAAGAAATGATGTGCACTGTTATTAAGCTTAGTCTAATGAAAAAGATTTAGTTATGGCCTTTTAATAATATTCAGAATGTGGAAAATATACAGTTTAAGGCAAAGCTGAAGTACGTGTGTGTGTGGGGGGGTGGGGGGTGGGGGTGTTAACCAGGTATCAGTCTCACCTACCATATAAGAACGATTTAAAAAAATCTTTTATTTCTTTGGTTTTTGTTTTCAATGATGACAAAAATGTTATTAGAAATTAACTACTAAAATATCTCGCTCTACACATGGGATATAAATTATACCTGCTATCATACAAACTAATATGTGAGGTGAAGGAAAGGTCACTAACTTCATAATGAAGGTACACTGTGTACAGTGTAATAAAAAGACTACATAGACCAAACATCTGGATGACAGCACTCTCTGTGGTCTCCCCAGGGGATTTAAGATCTGCTACTTTCAATGCCAGCAGAAGACAGGTGTATTGTGCAAGTAAGCTGCATCCTGATGACCATTTCGTGGAGCAGCACTGATACTAGCTACAGAGGAAGCAATCACTCTCTAAAGAGATCAGAGGAAAAGAGAGCATAAGTTATAGGAGGTCTGGTGATCTTCTGACTCCCATCTAGCCCACGGTTAGATGGTCTGTGAAAGTGTGTAAAAAGAATTCATGCATAAAGGGAAATAGCTAATACCAACGGAAGAGGGCAACTTACTGTAAACCGTGGTGTCAGGTTTTTTATGTCCTCCAAAGAGACATCAACTCCCATAACTCCAAGAATCAGCTGGTTCTGGGGTAAGATTACAAAAAGTTATTGGCAGTTTTAACATGTTGACAATACACATGCAAACATGTAGCAGCTGAATCTTAATTTTGCTTTCATCTTTTTTTTTCATGACAGGTACTAGTTAAAACTTTTTTGGGGTGATACATACCTAGAGAGAGAGTCAGCTGGTCTTTTAATGAAGAGCAGCATAGTTATGTGAGGGTGGAGATCAACTACTGCACTCATATGAGCTTGATTAGCTGACAGGAAGAAAAGAGCAGCTGCATGGATTTTAAGGACCTTATTCCACACCAGCCAATAAATGGAATAATATTAACACCAGCCTCAGAGTAAAATATTCCAGAAGGCTAATAAAAAGGGGATGTGGAGATTGAAGTGAAAACAGCAGGTTCCAATATAAAAAAAAAAGTGCTTTCATGGATAAATGGGTAACAATTTCAAGAAGCAACAGAATAGGAGTATAAAAGGTATAATACATCTCCATTAAAGTCATTAACATAAATATGGCCCACAAAATTATTATGACTTAAATGGCATACTAACACCATATAAAGTCTTTATGAACTTTCTCTCATGTTTTTACAATATATACTTTACAATATATACTATTAATTAAATCTTATTTCAAGTTTCCCTTCTTTTTTAAGGAGGGTACAAGTAGAACATGCTCTTTGGTGTCTGGATCATGTCTTCCTATGTGTCTAGACCAGGGGTCGGCAACGTTTGGCACGCGGCTCGCCAGGGTAAGCACCCTGGCGGGCCGGGTCAGTTTATTTACCTGCTGACACGGCAGGTTCGGCCGATCGCGGCCCCCACTTGCCGCGGTTCGCCGTCCTGGGCCAATGGGGGCGGCGAGAAGCGGCGCGGGCGAGGGATGTGCTGGCCGCGGCTTCCCGCTGCCCCCATTGGCCCGGGACAGTGAACTGCGGCCAGTGGGGGCCGCGATCGGCCGAACCTGCCGCGTCAGCAGGTAAATAAACTGGCCCGGCCCGTCAGGGTGCTTACCCTGGCGAGCCACGTGCCAAACGTTGCCGACCCCTGGTCTAGACAGTATACAGCATAATGGAGTCCCAGTCCTGATGAGGGCTTCTAGGTATTTCAGCCAAAATTTTGAAATCCTGCTTGTGATTTTCCCCTAAAGAGATCTGATTTTCAGAAAACTTCAGGCACAAACTACTAGGAGTCTCAGTCTGGACACTCAAAAATTGAGACATGCAAAATCAGTACATACTTTTGACTGTAAGGTAATGATCAATCAGACAACACAAAAGCCACTGTATTTAGCATAGTAACATCAAAGCCTGAATGTACTGTGTACCATAGAGTCAGGGAACACAAGAGCTTCATGTGCAGTTCTCCCCTCTCCCATCTGGAAAAAGGAGTCATGCATCTCCATAATATCACCCATTCCAATTCCCATGGATGTCATGGAGGGCACTCCAGGGGTTTGGAATACATATTGGGGAAAGCGGCAGAGACTACCTAGGAAACGTAATAGAGTTTTAATTTCCCCAAAGAACCCCACTGAGTTCAGGAACCTTTACTGAGTGACTAGCACCTTACTTTACAAGCAGACGCAGTGAATTCAATGGGATCAGTGTGAGGTACGGCACTATTCCATGACTAAGACTATAAGAACTTGACCCTGAATAGGAGAGGTTAAGGAGCTTATCATAAACTAGTTTGAGAAACATTATGGATCTAATACTTTTTTTTTCTGGGCCTATGTGGTCTCTGATCAATTTAAATCAAAAAAAGTATTTTGGCTAAAATAAGCTTTTGCATACTTCAATCCACAAATGGATAAATGTAAAATGGAAAATGGAAATGCTTTCTCATTTCCAACTCTGAATAAAATGTACATGATGACAGTTTAAGTAGCCCAGATTAACACTGAGGCTATGTCAAATATATAGAATTTTTACTTTCAACTTCAGAATATACTCTAGGCCTGATTCAGAAAAAAACAAAGCAGTGTCAGGATGCAGCAAAAAACATACATGGTTTCAACACTATACAGGGCCAAATAATAGAATTATGCCTATCTAATAATTAGATGTCAATCTATCGATCTATCTATCAAATGTGTGTAAATTAAAATCTAATCTCTCTTTCGATATGTTAATGTTTAAATTAGGTCTCCTACAGTTCTGCTACATACTTCACAAAAATACATATTAAACAGGTCTATGCCCTGAGGAACTTATAGTCTACATAACAGACAGGTAAAGGTGAAAGAGGGATATGTATATGTATACAGACAAATTTGGATGCTTCATTCTGCAGTGTAAATACGGTTGTTTTGTTTTGTATATAATTTATTACACACAATCTGATGTGTCATCTCTGAGAAAAGCAGGAAGCACTCTATAAAGTAAGACAGAATCATTTTCATCATGTAATGGAAGGGAAAAAAACAGATATTCCTCTTCCTCACCCAATTTTGCTGGCAATGCCCTAGAAAACTGGCTGTTCATTTGAAGTCCAAGCATCATTATAATGATTGCCTATTATCGTGAAATTTCATAGCTTCTATAGATTTTATAAATGTCTCTAGGCTTCTCTTTTGGAAAGACCTATGAATTATTATCACCTATTTCCCATGTAATTATTCATCCCCAAATGCATTCTCATTACCACCAGGTCACGCAGACAGATCAAGTAATATCATATGTTGAAACTCAGAACAAGCAATGTTATTTGCATTTCCTTGTTCCCAGGTGGTTATCAGATAACTCGATATGACCATTTGTTTCTGGTTGTACAAAACAGGTATACTGTAGATAGCTCTTTATAGAAATATCTATTTCCACAAGGATTGCTACATCAAGTTTTATTAACGTAACTGAAACTTACTTTTCAGCTTTAAGTAATAGCTTACCTTGTTCCCTTGTTGGTCTACTGTTCTATTAAAGACAGGCAGAGTCCCGGTAATGACAAGGCCCAGTTCCTAGAAAATAATCATAAGGGATGAAAAAAAATATCTGTAATTAATAACAAATATTAAACAAAAATAAATTAAGACAAAATCAGTGATTACCTTTTTTAAACCCATGATATAAATCTGGGCTTTCGTTTTGCTAAAAAATCCCCAAAAGCTATTAACTGAATAATTAACTTAAACTTTATTAAAGATCAATTGTCAAACAGTGTATTTAATACATTGTGCAATACATTTTGAATAAACTATTTGATTAATACTTTTCCAGCTTCTATTGCTGGATAAAAAAATGTGTTAATATATTTACTGGTGTGTGTGTAAGAAGGCTCTCCCCTCCCCCCACACACTGGTAATAACTCAATGTTTAAGATGAGTGGTGTTCTACAAGTAGAATATAATATCTCAACTCAAGAGAACTGTAGGTTGATGAGACTTAATTGACATCTATACATTAGTTCTCTCACACATTCTCTAATTAGCAGTAGTTATGAAAAAACCCAACTCCTTAAATCAGGGGGGGTAGGAAAAAGGAAAGTAACAATTAAGCCAAATCAATACAGAAACATCAAACAGCAGGTTAAACTACTTATGGCATCTCCATTGTTTCCTAATGTCATTCCCAAAAGCAATACCTTTAAAAAGGGAGTATGTCTGGAATGATGTACACTAATCACACTTGGAAAAAACTGCCACATATAACCTTCTGGAAGGTGATAGTGCCAAGAATTTAGCCAGAGCACTCGTTACATGAAGATATTTTGGTTGTATCATCCAGGCATGAGCAGACTGTGGGTATATCTGGATGGCCTGAATCTAATCACTGTAATGCAGGCAGATGACTGATGCTAGAGAACTATCTTCGAGAAAAGTCTTATGATTTAACAAAGTGCAGAGAGCCATTAATAGTCAACATGCATGGTAATGAGACACACTAACTTCTATGAAGAATTTATTAGGTAAAAGCCAGTTTTCTAGGGCATAGAGAAGACAAACTATGACAAGATAAGACACAGAATAAGAGTACAGAAGGGTATGGAGAGATTATCGGGGGGAGAGGAAGGTAAGAGCGATCCCTGGAAGAAATGTGTTTTAAAGAGGGATTTCAAGGAGGTGGGAGTGGATATTTAGTGGAGCAGAAGATGGAGCAAAGTAGAGTAGTAAAAAATTAAGGGAGCAGAAGGGGAAAGGAATGCGATAGGTACTGAGCAAAACAGGGAGTAGGAGGAAAAGAGAGCTGAGGTCAAGGTGGGTACCAGAATATGTAGTGTAACAAGGCTCAGGATAAGGAGCCTGAATAGGATGAGTGATGTGATAATGCTGTGTGGAAATTCAAGAACGAGAGATGATATGGTCTGAGAGAAGTAATAGAAAATTATATCCTAACTGTTCCCCAGCTGCATTCAGCCAAAACCACTCCTCCTCAGATGTGCTCACCCAAAACCCTTTGCCAGTTGTCCTTCCCCCAGGTGCTCACCCTGATCCATTCTTTACCTGCGCTTACGTTTGGACAGATTGGTGGGGATGGATAGTGATGTGAGGAGATCAGACAGGAAAATATAATAATGGTCAAAGGGATAAATGACAAGTATTTTAGTAGTCTGGATACCTTGGCACTGACAGACAGAGCTAAGCCATATTAAAGAAGGAGAAGTGACAGTGAAAGTCTTAGCAGGAGACTAGATGTGGGGAAAGCAGGAATAGAAATCACACTGCGGGAGTGAGCCCAGGTGAAGGGAAAGATAGTGGAACTGTCAGGGAATATAGAGAAGGGATGTGGTGGAGAAGGATCTGGCGGAAAGATACGGGGTTCTATTTGGAGACACTCCATTTACACACACAAAACCAAGCAGAAGGAGAAAAGTCAGGGAGTAGAGAGGTCAATTTGGGCATTACCTATATAAAGATGGTGCAGTATATGAAACCTTCAGAGTGGATGAAGTCATAAACAGACAGAGAGTATAAACTCTAGAGGGAGGAGAGGATGGAACCCAGAACAGCCCCTTGATGGATGCCAAATGATGGATGTTAAATGATAGGGGTAAGAGGAGATAGAGGCCACTGCCAGGAGCTATATTATGATAAACATATATAACAAGTGCCCTTATTATTAGAGATGGGCCTGAACTAGACCCCTAAATATGAACATCCCTAAACACTGGGAGTGGGGTTTCAAAATCTGATCCTGAACCAGATCCAGCTTTCAAGAACGGAGACCCTCTGCAATGGGCTGAACTAAGACCCTCCACTAGAACAGACTCAAACTATTAGAAGGCTTGAGATCTGGGTCTACGTCCTCAACCCAGCATGTCCATACTTTAGTCAACTCTCTGGGGATTTTCAGGAGGCATTAAGGGGATTCCCTAACTCATAGTTTTCTGCCATGTTAGATCGCGATTCCTACAGAGGGCAGCTCGCTTACTTACCAGATCAGTGGGTTGGGAGTTACCAGTGTGGTTAGATTCGGCACTTTATTTTCTAAGCACTGAGCCGCAGACACTAGCCTTGATCTGAATTCTAAGCACTGAGCCGCAGACACTAGCCTTGATCTGAATTCTAAGCACTGAGCCGCAGACACTAGCCTTGATCTGAATTTTGCAACTTGGGTCCATCTTTACTTAAGTATATTTATACAGAGAATGTTTGCTTGTTTACATATGTGGGCAAAGACATTGAGTAAAGGCTTAGAATGAAAGCTTTTTGTAACCCACTGAAAACATAAATCAATGTAATGGTTATTTGCAGCTATCCCTGTTCTTTTTGTTTAATTAACCAGATCTCCTCTGACACCCATGTTACAAATTTAGCTTTGACTTTAGAACAGGATATGTACAGAACATATGAACTTTCCTCATAACATCCTTTACATTTCCAGTAAGTACCTCAACAGCAACCAAGAGAATGTGGTCAATGAACTTCTGGCTATTAAAACTGCAATGACACAACGTTGTTTCCTCTATGTCACGCACTGTTCCATGATGGACTGATAAAAAATTAGATATTTTAAGGAAATGCAGGCAGGAAGAAGTGGATTTTGACATGACTCTAGATGACCATGTGAACTTGGATAAATATGTGATTTCAGATGATCATTTTACAGTAATTTCTGCATGATTAGAAGTATGTACAGCAAGTTTATCTACTTCAGAAGTCCTGACTGCTGCTAATAATACTTAGCTTTTCATAGTTTCCTGCATATGTTTGTTTTAAAAGACCCAAATGATAAACTAGCAGCGTGGAAAGTGCTGGATTATGCCCTTTTGGTTGTTTCCTCCATCACATACAATAGTCAACTAAACAAGCAGTTGGCTGAGACAGTGGGCAATTGCAATAACCATGTACCTCCGGAGTCCAAATCCTGTTCACATGCCATGTGAAAATGAGTTGGCTGGTTTTCAGTTTATTTTCCCAACTGTGCATTTTTTTCACAGAACAAGGTCTCCAGATAATTTAGCACAAGTGATGGTCTCTGCTGTGCAGAGGCCCATAATTGGAAAACAATATTTTTCATTTGTTTGTTTTATGTCTAGCTGTGAGGTGCATTGAGAGATCTGTGTGTGGGAGGTATTTCTGGAATAAATCACATGTCTATCCACGTCATTATACTAGACGAAAATGATAAAGATAGCAAGGGCAGAAAATGTCCAGCTAAGATAGCAAGGACAGAAAATGTCCAGTGGTATAATAGCAGTTCAGAGAGCTGCTTTATGACAACTCAGAAATGTTACATTTTGGGATGGAGAAATTTGAGTCTTTTGTAGGTGGTGGACAGAAATGGGAGAACTCTTCATTTTATAAATGTTTTTCCATATATACAAAATACTCTGCTTTATGTAGTTCATAAAAGTGTTGACTTAAGTTATGCATTTCATCTGAGTACTGTAAGGTTCTTAGGATTTAAAAGCAATGGATATATTAAACTTATAAGCATGTACACTTCAAAATGCTCTATACTAAAAAGATATTTTTCTTTTTACTACATAAACATAGCTCATACCAGTGCATCCAAATACACATTGGTCCACTGGACTTGTTTTGCCTTATCTCCAGCTAAAACCATCGGTCTCCCCAAAACGTCCAAATATTCCTGTCAAAAAGAGCAAGAAGCCCATCAGAGGCAAGACATTATCAAATCAACATTCAAAAATAGTGCCAGGAAAAAACCAAAACATATGACAAAAAATAAAGTGAAATTAGTATAAGGGCATGATTTCAACACCAGCAATATAATAGAAAAAAACTTATATTCATTGCTCTCTGAAGTTATACATCAAAGCAGATCACACTTGGGTTTGTGCTACATATCACATTAGATTCAACAAGGGGTATTCTGAGTCAGCAGCTCCACTGGAACATATATCTATAAAAATGAATTTTTGGTGTAATAGTAATATGATAACATTGCAGAACCCTCAAAAGTGCATGAGGGAACAATGGGGTGTGTTATTTGTTATGATGCATATCAGGGGTCAGCAACCTCTGGCACACGGCTCGCCAGGGTAAGCACCCTGGTGGGCTGGGCCAGTTTGTTTACCTGCCGCGTCCGCAGGTTTGGCCGATCGCGGCTCCCACTAGCCGCGGTTCGCCGCTCCAGGCCAATAGTGGCTGCGGGAAGCGGCGCGGGCTGAGGGATGTGCTGGCCGGGGCTTCCCGCCACCCCCATTGGCCTGGAGCGCGAACTGCAGCCAGTGGGAGCCACGATCGCCCGAACCCTCCAGACGCGGCAGGTAAACAAACTGGCCCGGCCCACCTGGCGAGCCGCGTGCCAGAGGTTGCCGACCCCGTTGTATATTATCAGAGAGCAATTACCAATAAGCACTTCTCCAAAGTTACATGTCAGAACAGATCACCACGACTGAAAAGACCCAGTGATGCCTCTAAAATAATCAAAAACAGTAACGACAATTGACTTTCTTCTCATTTGAAATCTAACAATGTGAACAATAACAATACAGATGAAGATGACACTCCAGCAGTTTGTGAGGGAACAGGCAAAAGGAGCCACTTTTGCCTTTTCTCCTAGGCCCTGGAAATTTGCTAACACAGGAAATGGAAGAAAGATATACATGAGATAGTGAAGGAAAGATATACATGAGCTTCCCTCACTAATGGATGTAGTAGACATTTCAGTGCTTCCTATTGTACTGTGCAGAAAACCAGCTGTTTGTTGTTCAGAGATGCTGCAAACAGAACTCTTTGAGAGAAATCCAATCCACTGTGTCCACTCAGTAACCATGGGAGATGGTGTATTGGAACTACTTCTGATAGATAAATTAGACAGATATACTATATGTAGATCCAGGCCTGCTTTATGTGGGTTCACTATGGAACACTACCAATAATTTTCCTTCCCAGCCTAGTAAGTGACCATTGGGAATGTCTTGTAAGGCACTGTCTACAGTTCAAGCCTGCAGGGCTTCCTGACACAGGAGATTTGGTCCTAGACTTTCTTTGTTAGTTGATGTAAAATGTGGCAGCCTGATTGTCAATTTGAAACAGGAGCATCTTTTGAGAGACCAGGTCTCTGAAGGTTCTCGGTGTATTCAGGGGTGTCTTTATAGCCATTTAACTTACGTGCAAATGATCTTCTTGGACAGGCCAAGTGGTTTTAATGTAACCCCCACCCCTCCTTCTGTGAGCTTCCTAATCCTACCTGTCTAATACAATTCGAAGGAAGGAATTTGCAAATCCTTTCCTAATTACAGACATTCACTGAACTGCCCCAAGTGAGCATGGCTTGGAGTCCATCCATCATCCAGGAGTAATGTGAAAGTCTTTGTGTAGCTTGACACCACTGGCATTTCAGGGTCCACTGAAGTTGTGTGGTATATCAATTATAAATACTGTGGACACCCTCAGACCCAATATCTACAGCATGGTCTGGTTCCAGCTGGTCCCGGAAAATATTTCCCATCAATTCTACAATATCCAAAATACAATCCTGAGGTAGAACTTTTCAAGTCTAGCAGGGCACCCATGTATTCCAATAGCTTCTGAAGAAAAAGCTGGGACTCTAGATACTTTATTTTGAACCCTAGTGTCTCCGGTGACCTGATGGTTCCAGGGACTGGTGCTTGAATCTCTTCCAATTTTTTGTCTTTGATTAAATAATTGTCCACATAGAAGAAAACATGTACCCCCATTCTGTGTGGGTTTGGGATTATGATTTCTAAGCACTTTGTAAACACATGTAGCATGGATGCAAGCCCAAAAGGCAAGACTCAGAATGGTCCCTTGAATTCTCTGTGTACAAGCAGCACTCTTGAATGTCTTCATCCATACTTATTCATATATGCTAATGTCAGTACAGGGGAGGCAGGATTAAGGCCTTCCAAAAATGGTCCAATACCCCATGGGATATGATGGATTAGTGCTGATAACTGCACCAAATGCACTGGAGGAGTAGAATGTGGACCTCATCTCAAACACAATCGGTGGTCCTGTGGAGCCAAGGATTCAAGGACACCTACTGGTGTCTAGAGTTTGTATGGATGAAATGCGGGAAACATGAGTGAATGGTCAGCTTGGTTGATACTTCCCACTGTCTTCAGGAGTTGAAGAGCTGGTCTGTTGTTGTCTGTTGTAGCTCCTGGAGTCATCAGTAGTCTTGACTGGATGCTACTAGAAAACCAGGGGGAAATCATCTGCAGATAATTAATTGAGTGCGCTACTTTTGATGCAGGCCTGGTTAGGCTCCTATGCATAGGTGATGCTGAGTATTGTTTCAAGAAGAGTGGAGCTGAGCACTGGACTAGTTTCGTGAAGCACCAAAAGCATCAAAACTTTGACACTGCAGTGAAACTGACACCAAGACCTCCAGATGCAGTTTTGTGGTCCATTTTGAAAAGACTGGGCAATGCAGATGGTGCCGAGAGTTTTGACATGTAGGTGGTGCTCTCAACCCTGAACTGCCTGAGACTGAAGCCTCTTAAGCTTCGAGGGGACTTAGGGGAACTGTGTGAAGAGGGTAAGAAAGTATTTAGGCACTTTATTCAGGACTTGACTGCTCACAGTAACATCTGTAAGTAAGTCTCCACAATGTTCTGTTAAGGCTATAGCAGTCATGTGCCTGTGCATGCACAGACAGTTTAACTGCATTTGGAGCCACTAAGCTGTCTTCTCTCCATAGCTACAACCCAAAAAAAGGATGGGGGGAGTGGAACAAGACAAATCCCGCACATTTTTCCAACACAAAGTTTGAGAACCAAAAGCTCTAAACCTTTTTAACACTAAAGAAACTGTGGATGTGAGTCAATTGATTGACATGGTTCTAACAACAGACAGAGCCAGTTCATAAGGATTTATGGCTGGAACTGTAAACACTGGGGTTGCAAATAGTGGGGTTGAAACATCAGGTTAGCAACTATGTATGTCTTTCTTCCATTGAAGGGTCTTGCTCAGGATACCACCTATTGGAACCAATAGCTTTAGAACTTAGAGTTGGCTTTTGCATTCCTTGAGCTGAGATGGGGATCTGATGAGGGGCAAATGTTCTGTATTGGTTTATGAGTGGACACCTTCAAATTTGTTTCACTCTGCAACTATACCTAAAAAAGATGTATTTCATTTTACTTATAAGGCAAACCAAAAGTAATTCTTGTAAATTGTTTACTATCACTACAGCATTTCTTTGACTTATGACTGTACTTGTAGTTTGCAAGCACTATAGACGTACCTGTGTATTTATTCTTATCGCTCCAATGGAAGGAATTTCATAATAGTAACCTAAAATACATAATGGAAACAATAACATGCTGCTACATTATAATGCCATGCTCTTCATCTGAGATCACTTGAAAGAAAACATTCTATTTCCATCTCTCTTTTACTTCCAATCATTATGGAAAGTCTCTTAAAAGCATTTGCACAAAAGAACTACTAAGCCATAATTATTTAATTAGATTTCAGAACAATGAATGGACAAGTAAGTTGTGCCATCACCATATGTGCTCCATGCTAGTTATTCCTGAGCAGTGACAAGCTGCTTTGTAACCTTTGTTTTTTCCCCACAGGAAGAAATGGAATTTTCATACATTTCCCCCCTGCACTCACAGCTATTTTGAAGAACAAACATATTAAAGAGGTATATTAAAAGGCAGTGACAACAATACAATTATACGCTGGATACATGTTTAAATCCAATTAAAATCTAGTTTGCCTTCACAATGAAGTGAACTCATCCACAGCATAAAAACATTGCTTATTGTGTGATAAGAATGAAAACATCCATTGACGTATCCTCTCACAAAATAGAAGTGG
Source organism: Emys orbicularis (assembly GCF_028017835.1). Classification (NCBI taxonomy): domain Eukaryota; kingdom Metazoa; phylum Chordata; order Testudines; family Emydidae; genus Emys; species Emys orbicularis. Next base: position 23,831,455 of record NC_088683.1, on the reverse strand, counting down.
CATCCATTCATTTATCATTTGCATTGTTGTTATTTATTTGCATTATAACATTGCCAAAGGCCCCAATCACGATCGAGGGCCCATTATACAGCTATAAGAAGTCACAATCCCTGCAGACTACAGAATATCAATCACAAGTAATAGGAAGGACAGGGGATGGTGGAGAAAGGTAACAGTAATAAAGTTAAAGTTACATGGTCTAACACTGTTCACCACTCGATTATTCCTAACAATCTGATTTAAAAATAAATAAATAAAACCTCTGCCTGTTTCTTTGCATGTGCAATTTGATAAACCACATTATAAACTGAATAGAGCTATAACATGGTCACTCAGCACCTTAAGCTGGGTGGTCAGTACTAAATGAATAGCAAAAGGAATTAGACTGTCATAATGTAGAGACATACACAGAGGGGTTTACACATACACCTAGATCTCCTATAAAAATAACTGGTCATTCATTGTCATAAAAAGGTAATTGAGTGGGAAACAACTTGGAAAACAAGGGGAACATTTGATATTCTTTTGCTATTATCACTAAGTGCAGCCAATCTCTCTAAAAGTCAACAGTGGGAAAAAAATCTCTTAATCATCTCTTAATCATCTTTTCCTTTTACTGATCAGACATCCTCTGCCATTGGCCATACCCACTGCTCTTGAGAAATTTGATCTGCACATGATAGGTCAAATTCTGATGGATGCAGAGCGAGCACACTATTCACTGAAGTCAAATATAATGGATTCCTCTGCACCTTATCTCTCGGTAATCTCCTCCAAAACCACAAATTCAACTATCAGCTTTATCTGGCTGACTCCCAGATCTACCTATCTCTCTCTCTCCTCCAGAGCTGACTCTTTATATCCAAACTAAAATCTCCACCTGTCTGACAGCTCCCTGTGGATATCTAACTATCAGCTCAAGCTCAACATGGCTAAAAAAGAGCTCCTAATCGTCCCACACAAACCCTCCCAACTGCCTCCTTTCTCAATCATTATGGACCACAGAATCAGCCTGCATATAACTCAAGCCTGTATTACGGGCATCATTTCCAATTGGACCTCTCTTTAGGTCCTTACATACAAGCTCTCTGTAAAACTTGCAGTTTCTTTCCGCATCAGCTCTCTAAAATACGGCATCTCCTATCCATCTATCCAACTAAATATCTCATTTGTCTCATATTTCAATTACTGCAATATCCTTTTTTCAGGCCTTAATAAATGTAATCTTGCCCTGCTCATATTCACTCAGAATGATGCTGTAAAGATCCTTCTGCTACCCTGTCACCACTCTTTTTGAATGTCTCCACTTTCTCTTCTACATCAAATATTAGCTGCCTTGTTTTCACTTTCAAGACCCTTCACAACCTGTCCTCAACTGTCTATCATCTCTAACTTACTATCAAAATGTCAACTCCAGCCTCTGATAGGCCCAGGATGCCAGCCTCTATCATTCACTGTTTACATTTTTAAACCATCATCTTCATTCCTGCTTCCACTCTATACCCTCCTGCTTGGGACAAATTCCCCTTAAACATCTGCAAAACTAACTCACTCTCCTTCAAATCCCTCAAGTTCTCGTTGGCCAGGATACCTACAAAAAACTTGAAAATGGTGAGGCCACTAGTGTGCCGAGACCACAGCCTATCATGCTGACCAATATTATTTCATTGTACTGTCCCACCAGTTTCTCTATATACATCTGTTGTCTCATCTTGTACTTAGATTGTAAACTCTTTGGGCGGGGACTTTTTGTTCTGTGTTTGTAAAGCACTTAGCACAATGGAGCATAATTAGGGCACTTGGAGCTATGATATTACACATAATAATTGTGCCCATTATCTCTCAGCATTTGGACCTAAACTGGCATACAACAAGAGAAAAGTTGGGTGAGATTTTTACTTAAGTGGGAGAGTAGGAGATAGTCGGATGATAAACAAATTGCCAGCAACATAAAAATAACAAAGTATTTGGGGGAGGCAAAGGATAAGGGAGTCTAAAAGTTCAAGGGTGTAAAGATTAATAGCTCTCTCACCACGCAGAAAGTAACCTTATTTCTGATTCTGAGATCAGTTTATCCCAGTAGTTCTTGACTGTGTAATGTGCCACATATAGTCTACTGTAAGTTTGGAACTAGAAATTCATACTATTATATGATCTCCTTGCTATCTCATTATGTGATTTATAATGCATCAGCTTGGTATCTACAACATCTTTCTTTCAATTAGCACTTAGGATTGTCTGTGGTGGTAAGATAATTAAAAATAAATGTTTTTGGACAAAATGATGGGTTTTGACCACAATAATATTTTCAGCAAAAATATGGATTGTCATATAAAAATCATTGGCTGATAAAGTTTCAATCAAATCTTAAAAAAATGATTTTTTTTGTTCAAAATGGTGGATGGATATCTTACTCTTCTCTCTCTCTCTCTCTCTCTCTCTCTCTCTCGCTCTCAAAAAAGCAACAAAACTTTTTTCCACCATTTTTCTAGGGAAACGGGTGAAAGAAAATACCCTCCCCCCCAACTTAAAAAACAAAAACAAAAAACAAAACAAAAATCTCACTCCTTTTTTAGAAATGAATTTTTTGTTTTGCTTTATTTCTTAATTCATTTTGATTTATTTGGGTGGAAATAAAAGGAAACACTGTGAAATAGTTCAGATTGAAATTTTTGTTCATTTCATTGGACAACAAATGTTGACAAGTTCTTCTCTTAGAAACATCTTTGCTTAAAAATTTTCTAATCTGTCCTCAATATCAGCTTCTCATCTTCCACCAAAACAAGAACTTTCCAAAACATATACGATTTATGATAGACTATTATAAGAGAAAAGTAAAAATTGTTGATCATAACATTTTCCTGACAAAATATCAAGTTTCAATAAAATTTTCTGATTTTTACAAAAATGTTTGAAATGAAACAATTTGTTTCAAATCAGCATTTGATATAGTGAACATGTTGATAATCAGAAATTTTGATGTCAGTATATCAAAGCAAAATGTTTAATTTCAAATAATATTTTTTAAACAAAATATTTTGAGATTTTTGTGGTAATGTTTTTTGGGGAAAGTCTCACCCTCATTTATCCAGGTCTGAGGTGTGTTAATTACCAATAGGTATTAAAGTGGTTACTGAATGTGTGCAGGTCAGAGCTTCCTTCAACAGATTTAAAGAACTGAGCTGAATAATAGACAACAAAATGAGAATAGATTTTTGGTACCGATCGTAGCAATTGGTAGCATACTACATGAATTTATTCAGACTTCAACTGTGGTAAACTGAGTTGGAGGTAAAAACTTGTACAGTTATCTCAATCTATTCTGATTGCCTGGGGATATTTTTTTCAAGTTGAGCCTCTAAACAAGCAAAGACACACAGAAAATGTGGCAGAACGTCTAGCTAGTTGTTAGCAGAGGCATCAAATCTGGTAGAGATGTTTCAATTCCAGATAATCATAAATTCCTGTCTGTGGAATTAAAGGTTAAAACTTTCCCTAAAAGATCTCATTGAGACAGAAACTACATTTATATTGATGTAATTGGCAGAAATTTTAACTGCTACCTGGCTCCAACTTCTCCCCCATTCCCAGCGGCTTCAGCCCCCCATTCTCCTGCCCTGTCCCCAATACCGTATTCCTGCTCCCTCCATGCTGACCCGCTTATCAGCACCTAGGCACTTCACGATGTGGCGGGAGGTCCCAGCCTCTCCATTTGGAGGAGAGGAAAGGAGTTGCTGGTAGCTGCCTAAGGCCTTTTGTGAAGCCTATGCCTTGGTCTGTAGATCTGAATGAGAAATATTCATTTAGTTCTGTGAATAGCAAAAGACTTCTAAATGGAGTGTATGAGGAATTGACTCTACTTTTCAGTCTTAAAACTGAGTTCCTTGAGAGGACAATTTGACAGAACCCTATGGTCTACTAAAAAAGAAAAAAAATCACTATTTGGAGCCCTGATTCAAAACATCAAAATGAATTTGTAAATCAGGCTAAGGTTTTTAAATCTGTAGTCCTGTGTAACACCTACAGAATGGTTTATATTTTGGGGGATAATCAAAGCTTTATATAGGTATAAGCTCAGAGAAATACACACTGTACCTTTATTTTGGCAGGCCATCCATTGTATGGGTCCTTTGTCATAATTATGTTGACCAACAGAAAATGTGAATACACGTACCTAAGCAAATTGAAAAGAAGATACACATCATTTTTCTCCATGTCATCAATCAGATGCCACTTTCAGACAGCGCTACTTGGATATCTAATTCATGTAAACAGTGTGATAACATTTTAAATTCCAGCATTGCATCCAATACCTTACAATAGCTGCATTGATGTATGTTATATCTACACCTTGATGTATTTGATATTTAAATAGCATAAAGACAAGTGGGAAGAACACTCATCCATACTCTCCGTACTCTGAGTCCAATACACAGGGTTACTATTTACAAGACATCTAAATACACTTGTTTTGGGGTGTGAGTTATCATTTTTGAGCATTTTATTAAATTACCTCACATAATCCTTCTTGAGCACTGTGTTGTCCGCAGGGAGATGTTGTGTGCATATTTTACGCAGCAGAAGTCAGTGCAATGCAAAATAAGACTTTCTAAGATATTACAGAATTTTGATGAGGACCTTTACTCTGAAAGTGAAACTTGCAAATAATACACAGAGTAAAGTTTCATTAGACCCAGACCTGCAAAACTCAACCTCACTTCAATGGGAGTTCCATGTGTTCAATTAAGCTCTTAAAAACTCTTCTTTAAAATATACTCTTTTGAGGATACAATTTTGTCTTGTTCCATAGGTGCAGCGCACTGACTTCCATATCTGTGTACTTGAGAGCAAAATTAGCTACAGAGATGGTCCAAAATTTTCTATCCATGTCTTTTTAAACAGAAAACCCCTATCCTGTTCATAAGACTGAAACACTGGACGAGCAGATAAATTTGTTGTGCAATTATCTGCAGACTTTGAGACTGGTAATTCAGGCCAAGGCAGTAGTGTGGTGTGATCTCTGTAGCAGTTCTATAAGGAATTTGGAATGAACCCCCTTGACAATGAACAGAAGAGAAATATATCTGATCTACTGCTCCTCAGGGCTTGTCTTCACTGCCGGAGTCAGTCAACCTAAGTTATGTTACTCCAGCTACTTGAATAAGGTAGCTGGAGTCGACATAGTTTAGGTCGACTTACCGCGGTGTCTTCACTGTGCTGCATTGATGGGAGACGCTCTCTGGTCGACTTACCTTACTCTTCTCAGAGAGATGGAGTACTGGGGTTGACCAGAGAGCGCTCTGTCATCGATTTAATGGGTCTTCACTAGACCCACTAAATTGACACCTGCTGCATTGATCAAAAGTAGCAAAGAACAACAATTAAAGCAATTAGGTGTTTGTTAATTATGACTTGGCAAACTGCTGGAGCATTAGAAAAATAATTCTCAGAATTTTCCTTCATCTATTGATTCATCCAGAACCAAGGAAAATGGACACCTGAAAAGATGAGTTAGCAAGTCGAAGTAGAGGAGTAAGAGTCAAAAATCTATGCAAGATCCTGTCACCCTTGCTCATGCTGAGTTACAATGGGACTACTCACAGATTAAGGTACTACTCAAAACCAAGACTGGCTCTTAAAGTAGAAAACTAGAGACATATACTAAGTTCAGCTCTAAGAGACCAATCAGGAGTACCCTCCAAATTTTGTTAAATGGAACAATCCTATTTTCAGGCAACTAAGTATATAGGTGTGTTGTACAGAGGTGCATACCTTGTTTTATCATATTTGAATCAGCTGCTAGTAATAATCAGCTAATTCTCAGTTTCTCAAACTCTAATGACAATATTTAATTAATTTGTTTATTTAGCTGTGCATAGCGCTTTACTTACTAGCATGTGCGAAGACAGGTCCTTGCCTCAAAAAGTTTATAATCTACATTAGATGGAGGACACAAGATTAAAAACAACAACAACAAAAAACCTCCTAGTCATAGTGGGGATAGCAAGGACAGAAGAAAGACAGTGGAGAAAAAGAAGAACTGCTGTTATAGGGAGAATGTGGTTTTTGGTTTTACAAGAATCAAAGTGATTTGTTTTGTTTTGCATTTCCCTCCAATTGAACAGGTGCATGCAGGTCAAGGTAAAATGAAGGGTTCTGGCTGCTACAGATATTAAAGATTTCAGGCACTCTAGAAGCTGTTGTAAAGGCAGAGGTTAAGAGCCATTATTAAATGCAATAAAAGCGATGCTTTGGTTACAGATGTTAGTCTTTATGGTTTTTTTCTCCAGTGTGCTACTGGAGTAATGTAAAGCAAGAAATAATTATGTGCTTCCTCTAGTACATCATGTACTGTAAGTATAATACAAAAGAAATGGGTTGATGTGGGTTATTCAGAAAAGTAGTTACATAACTGGAACACAAATTCACATGCACTTTTAGTATTCTAAAAAAGGCAGGGCAAATTCTTTATTCACAGTTGATTTCAGTGTGGTTGTATGGAATGATGAGATCGAACTTTGGCTCAGTAGGTTTGCTTGCCTTAGTGTAGGTAGGAAACATTTACTCATATCGGCCAAAAGCCAAAGACCATGGAAGTCAGTAGGTGTCATTCCACAGACTTCAGTAGACTTTGTATCAGGCCTGTGTCACTGAGGACAAAGACCCCAAGCTGTAAGCCTATATAGTGTTATAGACCAAAAGATGGCAAATGAAAGGGGAAAGAAATCAAGATCAGTGGGGTAAAGCATGTCCCAGAAAATTACTTTTCACTATTTAATGCAAACAAAAAGACATCTTTTCACTTTAATTTCTGCTTATGGTTGTATTTCTTCTATTTAAAGAAGGGAATAATACACTAATTAAACCCATTTTTCTAAATGTAAATCTTAAGGCTGCTTTTTTTCCATGCCACGATGCACAAGCCAGAGAAACGCTATAAACTTTTTAGGCTGCCCCAGTTAAAATTCTGAACACATCTTTCCTTATTATTACTTTATTCTGTGGGTATGCGTCATAACACATAAAACAGTGGATTATTGTGAAAAGGAATATGAAGGATGTTTTGATTTTGTTATGAACCAGAAGGCACTTATTTCAAGACACTCCCCAAAATATGTGCACATTAGACTTATGTTGGGAAGAATGTGAGAAAAAGGATGAGATTTTAACTCAGATTATAATAATGATCGGGGTATGGAAATATCATAGATTGTCTTTCATTAAATCTCTGGTTAGGTCATTTAGGCTGCAATAGTGTGTGTATTGATAACTTACTTCCAAAGTACTGTCTTAATTCATCATTAGGGGCCTGACTCAGCAAGGTACTTAAGCATATGCCTAAGTTTAAGCATGCAAGTAGTTCCATTGAAGTCAATGGAAGTACACATGTGCTTCAAGCAAGGCACATGTTTAAGTGCATTGGGGACTTGAAGCCGCTCTTCTTCCAATTTCTTCAAAATAAGCTGTTCCTACCTGTCCTTCTCAGCCTTCCGTATATTTTTGCAATCAATACCTATCTCTAGGTCCTCACACTCACCCCAACTTAACTTCAATCTGCAACACTGGCTGACAAATTAATTTACAGTCTCATCTAGAAAAGAACAACGGTTTAGTTATCTTTAAAACTCAGTTCACAAAGAACCAGATTCTCAGCTGATCAAAATTGCTGCCACTCCAATGCATACACTATGTTTTGCAAGTCTCCAGCGGATGATTGCTGATTTACACCTGCTGAGGATTTGGCCCTAAATTATTCTGTTACCTGTTCAGACAATTTCATTCCAAAGCACTGGAAACACTGATCTAAGAACAACTTCTTTTCTACCTACATAATTTTTCAGTTCCCACTGAAAACTCAGAACAAAATTAGGGCCATTAAAGACACTAATCTGGATATTGAGGCAGACAGTCTGTCGTGTAATTGGGGCCTGATACAATGCCAACTGAAGTCTTTCCAGTGACTTCCATAGGGTTTGGATCAGACCCTCGATAATACTTCATTTGTGCCTAGCCTTTTGTTTTAAATAAGACATAACTGGGTAAACTGACTGTTTTTTCCCCAAGACAACAATGGGGAAATAAAATAAAATAAAAATTACTCCTGAACTTCCTTGCAAATGAGGTAATTTTATATCAGTTTTACAAATGGGAAACCTCTAATGCAGAGAGAATATCTGGCTTGCTTAGTGTTGCATAGACAGTAACTGAAATCAGCACTAGTTATATATACTGAATCAGAATTACTTATATATATTAAAATATAGTATTAAAACACTAGTCTTGAATAAATCTTATGTACAGAAAGTGGCTGGAAGACTAACATACTAACTTCACCGAAGTGCACAATAAAGTGTAGACTTTATGGACAGGTAAATTGACATCAGATTCTGATCCTCTTAATTTCAATTTCGACTATGGCGGAGTAAGGAACTACTCAACATGTGTAAAGGTATCAAAATCAGGCTCTTGATGTCTCACAGAGTGTGGTCTTAGTTGCACCAGTTAGCACTTCCTACTGTCAAATCCACAGTATGGGCAGAATGACACTGTTTGATGATGATTATTAATTGTAATTTATATTACAATAGAACTAAGAGGTTCTGATTGAGATCAGGGCCTCATTGTCCTTGACACTCCACATACACATGGCAAGAGACAGTTCCTGGCCTGATAAGCATTCAGTCTAAATAGGCAAAGGACATGGGAGAGAAATTATCATCCCCGTTTCACAGGTGGGGAGCTGAGCTGAGCTGAAGAGAAATTAAGTAACTTGTTCAAGGGCACGTACTGAGTTTGTAACACAGCCAGGAATTGAACCCAAGCCTCCTGAGTCCCAGCCCAGTGCTTTGACCACAAGATTATTCTTAAAGGAGGCTGCCTGGGACTCAGCTCAGAAAAATTCAAGGCAGTTTTCCTAATATGAGATCTGATAATTAATTTCCTCTGGCTTGTTTCAGACTCTCAAAGATGCTAAAGAGTCAAATTATATTAATTAAGGCTTTTATTAGTAAAGAACAAAAATAATTTAACTCATCCCTATTCAGTGAAGAGAAAATTGGCACAAGACCACTCAAATGTTTCTGGTCAAGAGGCAATAAGAAAGAATGTTACTACAATATTAATTGAAATGTGAAGGTTAATATTTGAAGTCTTCAACTATATGCCAATTCACATATATCCCTAAACTCTCTCTTCACTGACAAATTCCTTCAAGTGACTTCCACTTCTAAGCGAAAAAGTGTTTTTGTCTGTCTTTATCCTTCTAGACATTTAAAAAAAATCTGCATTCAATATGAGATATTTTATAGTGCAAAGGCAGAAAATACCATTACATTGTGACCTGAGGAGCAATCTCTATATTAACAATCCTTTACAAGTATCTGTAATGCAATTCCATATCTTATTACTGCCACCTTGTGGAACAACTGGGGAACGAACATACAACTACCCATTTTTGAACCTGTCAATGGAAAGTGTATGACATCTCTCTCTGTTTTGAAGTTGGCAGTTCTTTCGTGCCACTAATCTTTTTTTTAAATGATTATTATTATTTATTATTATTATTATTATTATTTCAGAAGGGTACAGAAGGACATCTTTTCTTACCAATTAAATATTTACTGTTATTAGCATGCCACTGGATTTCTAAACATAAAAAAATCCGTCCCACCAAAGCATTAGATGCTCTATTTTCAGTCCTTCCACTTGTTGGAATGTTTCACAATATTATTCATAAGCTCAACCATGTCCAGATCAGATGAAACTAGAAAGACTGAACATAGACAAGTTTGATGATGGTACTAAAAAGTGATATTCTCTCACACTATTATTCATCAAAATAGTTTGTAATAAAGGTGGCAGTGAGCAGTCTCAGTGGTTGGTCAGGGCATCAAGCTCCACATCTGAAATATTTGAAGACATCCATTAAGATATATCACATTAATAAAATGGTTTATGATTTTCCCTTGCTGTGTTTCCACAAATTTCCCTTGCCATTTTTATGTATGCCTTACTAAAGCTGGGCAAAATTTTTCAACCCAAACTTTTTTCAGTGAAAAATAGAGATTTGGCAACACAAAGATTTTGCAAATTCGTGTTTATTTCACTGAACTTGTTCTGGTAAAAAAGGTATTGATTCTTTGATTCGGAATGATTTCTCATTGTTATTTCCTTTAATTTTATTTGTAAAACATTTAAAAATGCTCAAAATCAAAATGAAATGTTTCATGCAACCCAAAATGAAGTTTGTTTAAAAAACAAACTTTTGAATTCACTGAAAAATTTCAAAATGACTTTTTTTCTGAACTGAAAAATCCATTTGGCTATATGTGAGACAATTATTATTAATGGACAAAATTCCCAGCTGATATAAATCAATATACCCCCACTGACTTCAATGGCATTACACTGATATGAACAAGCTGAAGATCTAGCCCTTGAAATCCTCACTCAGTTTGGACTCCATCCCAGATAAGCCCAAACTACTGCTGAAGATAAATTAACATCATCTAGATTTGGCTCACTGATAATAACAATGTAATAAAATATTATTGATAATAAGCACACCATGTCCTCTGTACGCCAGTCTCTCCTTGTATTTGATCCTTCAATCAGCCGGATTGATCACCTTAAACATTTCCAATTGCAGATCTAAAAAGAGGCTTATTTGATTAGGATTCACTGGAGAATCAAACTGAAGGACAGCATGGGATAGCAGGGGTAGTTAATTTTTTTTTTCCAAGGTCCAAATTTCTTGGTCAAGGTATAGTCAAAGTTCAATCTCCAGAGAAAATACCTTAAAAACCCCAACATAATGATAATAATAAGTACATAAAAAGATTTTGGGGTCCATTCAAAAGCATCTGGTGGTCTGGATTTGGCCTGCCGTCTGCCTATTGACTACCCTGGGATAGGGGCAGGGTAAAAACTCTGTGTACAATAGTAGGAATGGGAATTCCCAATGATGTGCAGGAGGGGATTCTTGGGGGTTCTTGAGACACTCATGTTATAATATACCAAAACTATAGGTTGCGATGATTTCCCTTCCTCTGAGGGAATATGGTCTCAGCAGCACCATATTTAGCCCATCCTACCGGTCAACCACACAGTGGCAGTAATGGAATGACACAGTGTTAAACAAGCACCCTTAAGCTGCCCATATGTTTCCCAAAGTGGAGTCTGAGCACTCCTCAGGAAAGGATGGTCTTGTGGATAAGGAACTGAACTCAGAAGACCTCAATTCAATTCCTGGTTTTGCCATTACTCTCTAAATATAGCTAAATTGTCTCACTCAGAGATGACATACACCTAGATCTCTCAATATTTCTGAAGAGTAAAGCATTGGCCTGTAGATGGGATCAGATTTTAGAAGCTGCTCATATCTGCCGTACAAACCCACCCATCCCCACTTCAAATTATAGAAGGGGAACACTGTTCCGTATTATCAGCATATTTTCCCAGGAACAATGCATAGACATTTTAAAAGTTAAATAATCTAATTTTGTTTACCCAAGGCCTCTTTTCTTGTTTATAATTAAGATAAAACATTTATTTGTTTAAAGTGGAAAACAAATTAATAGATTTCCCATGTCCCTCTCCTCTATATGAGCACATGCTGTCTGATACTCGGGTTTGATAACAAACTAAAGGGGAATTTCTTTGGTAGCTCCTTGTTATAAAGTGGGTGAGAATACTCAAAATTACTGAAAAGGTAGATGAAATTGTACATCCTCAGTTTTATGTTCTTCTCACTGCAACTGCCTATAATCATACTCAAGTAAAGCTTTCTCTACATCTAGATGGAGATCTCCGCATAGACTAAGAAAAGGGGCCACCATCCATCGCAATTCTGGAATAAAGATAGGAGATCTTATGAAATGTTTTGATAGAACAGAATTTGATGACAATGACATTGGAAGTTGGCCAGTTTAGTTAAGGTGATTGTCATTGTTCATACTACAATATTAAGACTTTTCCCTTTTTTTGACCTCATCAACCTCAGGGAAGAACCATTACCTATAAGACTGTCATTTTACATGGCTGAGGATAGTAGGATAATTTTAATATCCCATTGAATATTATTATTTTCTTGCTTGCTTCCATCGTGGTCCTTCTCCAGCTATTGTGATCAATTCATTTATGAATGCAAATAGACTGCTCTCTGGAAATACTGTACTGTTCTCTTTTGCATCGTTACTCTTTCAGCTTTCCACTCCCATTACTCTGGTTCTCGCAGCATGAAATGTTTGATTGCAATTAAATGTTTCAAATGCCAAAGGGTTGCATTAGAATAGGAGGGGGGAAAGACCATAGGAAATTCTCATTTCCGAGCAGAGCCTATTTACAGGAAATATTTGCCTCTCCAATTATCAGTTACACAAAGTTCAAGTCTAATTTCACAATGGTCAAATCTCCAAAGATTAATGAAAATGTGACTCTAAGGAAAGGAAAAGCAGTGAGAGAAATGTAAAAGTAAATGGTTTGGTGATGTGGGCAAATGATTAATATCTCACAATATAGGCAAAAATCAGATTTAAAGCTTCTTTTCTTGCTGGTACCATATTGCCCAGGGATTGTAAAGGTTTCAGAACAGCATCACATAGGTGAGGGTTCAGAATGAAATTGCAGCCTGAAGTTTGAATGTCCGTCCTTTGTTAGTTTAAATGAAACCCTCTCCATTTTCTTTATAGTGTGTGTGATTAATGACGAAGCTCAATTGTTCCATTCACACACACAATAGTATTTCTTCCAACACCACTACTCTTTTTTCCTCTTCTTATTTAACATCCAACTAAGTTGACATTAAACCCCAATACACCAACCCGCCTGTTTCCAATCTAGTCCCCAACATACTCCATTCTTGTTTCCTTTCTTTGACCCCAATGTGCTTCTACCTTCATTCCCTTAAAATGTAGCCCCAGGTGGTTGGCACTTTCTTTAATGGGTTTTCTTTTACAGAGCCCTGATATGAATCCAAGAGCTCAATTAACAGGGAAAATCCAGATTGCCAGCAAATTTGCAGCTTCTGTTAGAGTTTTAAAAATGAACACTTTGGAAGGGGGACTGGGCAGAAGGGTTTGTATTACCATTGCCTGAAGTGCTTTGCTTTTCCTTTCTATGTTCTATTTTAAAATCTATGAACTTTAATAGTATTTCAATGTCATCATTTTCTAGTTCGTTTTTTTCATGAGTATAAAAAGAGAAAATGGAAGTAAGTACCGTATATCAGAGAAGTCTCAAACATATTTTTTTTAAGATTGTGCTGAGCACAATTTGACTCCACTTCACTTACAGTTAAAACATTTCCAGTCTTGATATAACTACATCCATTGCTGCTATTCACTCTCAGCAGTTGGTATATTTCCTAGTGTACCTGAAGGATCGAGTCATAAATTCACACATGTAGTACGGAATGCTCTTTGCAATTTAAAATAAAGGTAATACTATGCAGGCTAGCTAAACTTGCTTGTAAAACTATATTTTATTTGTCTAGATTAGGTCAAAGGACAACAAAACTGCATCCAAAATCTCAAGATTCCTTCTATGCATCCACTACAAGAACAGTTAAAGTTGTGGCATCAACATTACGGATATAGAAATATAGACCTCATCTGTAGTAGGAATGGTTTAGAATAATAAAATGAATCTTGCCACAGGACAGATGGGGACCAGGTAATTCTCACTGTGAGGTCCTTTCCATCCTAAATGATGCATATTTTCAATTACTTTAAGAAAAAACATCTATTGAGCTTTGACTATTAGCGGTAAATATTCCCAATGGCCTGTGATGGGATGTTAGATGGAGTGGGATCTGAATTGCTACAGAGAATTCTTTCCTGGGTGTCTGGCTGTTGAGTCTTGTCCACATGCTCAGGGTTTAGCTGATCGCCATATTTGAGGTCGGGAAGGAATTTTCCTCCAAGGCAGATTGGCAGAGGCCCTGGAGGGGTTTCGCCTTCTTCTGCAGTGTGGGGCACAGGTCACTTGCTGGAGGATTCTCTGCACCTTGAAGTCTTTAAACCATGATTTGAGGACTTCAATGGCTTAGATATAGGTTAGGGGTTTGTTGCGGGAGTGGGTGGGTGAGATTCTGCGGCCTGCGTTGTGCAGGAGGTCAGACTAGATGATCATATTGGTCCCTTCTGACCTTAAAGTCTATGAGTCTTTTCATTTTCTGGTAAAGAAGAAATTATACCTTATCCTGCAATCAAAACTCCAATTAACTTAATTATAAGTGTTGCCTGAGGCCCCAATCCTGCAAACACTTTTGTACATGCTCAACTTTACAAGCATGAAAGCTAAGGATCAGGGCCTGATTAATGACAGCAGGATAGGGCCCTCTATTTAAATCACATCTTAGATGACAAAACATAAATCTTGTTTCAACATGACATGATGTGAAGTAGCGGAGGGTTATTTAATGAAAAAGCTGAAAATCCTGTTCAATCTTAACTACCAATAGATTATAATTGATAACATCTCATTTAGCTCAGCTTTGAACTTTAATGGAAGAATTGTGTCTGCTACTTTCTCAAATGGTAATTAATGAAGATATTTACTATGGTTCCAGCTATTGTATTTTAAAAAATGACAATAAATATTCTGCAGAGTCTAAGATTGCAACACAAATAACTATTTTTTTAATTTTTGCAAATATGCTTTTCACAAAACAGGGGACATGCTCTGGGAAAATTGTGTTTGTTAACAAAATGCAGCACTGATATGAAGCCGGAAGCATCACCAGCAAAGATGCAATTGCCACAAACACAGCAGTTAGCAAGCACAATACTTTGTTGTCCACTGATGCTAAAAGGAACCTTTAAAAAAAAATGTAATTCTTGATAAAAGGTGTTTTCAGCACATATTCCAGATTAGTTCTTTGTTCTATGTGGGTGAAATTCATGTCTGTGCAGGGAACCAGTACCAGGACCATGAGCCACACACATATCACTTAAGCCCTTGAAATAGGCTTAAAACCCGGATATATAATATTATGTAAATTTAGATACAAGGCTAATGTGAATATGAATTCAAGTAAAATAATTAACTTCAAAATGCTGAACAGAGAATTAGACATAATGGAGATACAGTGGGCCAGATCCAGAAGTAGCTCTATTGGTTTCACAGAGCTCTCTGATGATATATACCAGCTGAGGATATGGACCAGAAACTCCCCATACATGTCCGTCCTTTCCAATTAATGCCAGCATTCTGTAGCTGATGCTAACCTTCATGAACAACAGATTTTCAGTTCACTGTAGTGGATTATTATTTGTTATATGCAGTGTTGTTGAAGCCGTGTTGGTCCCAGTATATTAGAGAGACAAGATGGGTGAGGTAATATCTTTTATTGGACGCTTGTCTCCCTCACTAACAGAAGTTGGTCCAATAAAAAGATATTACCTCACCCACCTTGTCTCTCTATTATTTGTTAAACACAGAATGAAATCCTGGCTCCACTGAATTCAATGGGGATTTTGCCACTGACTTCAATGGTGATCAGGATTTCACCCATATAGCACACTTGGAGTTTATAACACTACATTTGACATGCAGCTTGACCTTTCCTGCGATGTCTCCATTTCTTCTACAGACTTCTTTAAAAAGAAGATTTCAGCTGGGCATAGCACTCTAGTGATGACTCACCAACATTAGTCTGCAGTGCAGAGAGCATTTCCTCTTGTGTATATTGAATATTATAAAATGTCCTTGTGCATTCTACTCTTACGTATTGTGCTTTACTAACTGCTGGTAAAAGGTTGTCATGGGTCAAACCTTAAATTATTTTCCTGGTCAGTGGTTTGTAGCATTACTGCCAATATATTCCCTATTACTGATTGTTTTTCTAATTTACTTTTAATTAGGTCTTTGCCTATAAACCTTGCATGTGTGTCATCTGAATTGCCTGTCTCTTATCTTTCCCTGTTCTATTCCCCGAAACTATTCAAATCATTTAGAATGATATCCTAGCTCTACCAAAGTCAATGGCAAATACCGTTTCAGTGGAACCAGGATTTCACCCTTAAAATATTTATCACTTTCTAAAGTATTACTACATTACCCATTCTACATGCAAATTGGGTAGCCATCCATACACATGCTACCATCTGTGGAAGTAAAAATGAACACTGAGTTGAGACCTTTTTAATCCTGTATCTTTCTATGGCAATTGTCTCCATTCCTTTTTTTTTTTTTTTTTTTAATGTTGAGGTAAACAAGTGTTTGCTTTTCTATAGATAATCATCAAAATGTATTAGGAGCCTCTTTTTTTTTTAGCATTTTACTCTCCTCTATAAGTCTCTCATTCTTCCCTTTGCTTTTCTTACATTTTGCATCATTTTAATATTCTACAGCTTTTCTTCATGCTCCCCATTCAATCACATTAATGAGTCAAGAATTTATTTGTCTTGTTTTCTGATCTTTATTTATCATCCTTACTTTCTTTGACCTCATCTACTTACAATACCCCAGTTTAGTTCTCGTATAAGTTTGCACTGTTCAGGTGTTTTGATTTAAGTTACGTTCTCTCCATCATGTTGGTTCCTGTGATCAAGCATTTTATAGTAATAGCCTCTGAAATTATTTTTTATTAATGATAATGATTCTTATTCTCAACTATAATTCTTACAGGACATAATGTTCTTGAATCAACCACATGCTCTCCTTTTCCTAAAAAACAACTCTTCCTAAACCCTTCCAAACAATCTAGGGCGGTGGTTTACAACCTTTTTTCATTTGTGAATCCCTAAATATTTTCAAATGGAGGTGTGGACCACTTAGGAAAACTTAGACATAGTCTACGGACCCCCAAGGGTCTGCTAACCAGAGGTTGAAAATTACTAATATAGGTTACTCAAGTATTTAAGCCTTATTTTCTGCCTCCACAAGACTTAATTTAAGCCTCTGATGCACCTACCCTTACTGAACCTCTTATTTCCTTCCTCATGCTTCCTGTATATATAAATACGAACTTCATATTATCTGAATGGAATTTAACTCTGTTTCCTGATGTTTTCCATTTTTACTTTATTTTTAAACCCTTTCTTATGCCACCTGTTTATAGTACTACATATACCCCTCTTGTTTCACTGCCTGTTTGTTTCAGCTGTTCTTTCCTTCTCATGCTTACCGCAGAGCCTCCCATATTCTCTTACCCCCTTTACCTCTACTGTGAAGTCCCCCACATATTTCTATCTGGTTTCTCACCAGAACATTGGCAGCCCTTCTGCATTGATTCCATCTGTTCCAAAAAGAGACTTAATACCCAACATCTGCTTATCAGTTATTCTGACATGCATTTTTGTGCTTAAACTCCCTTCCCATAGTCTTATCATTTCTGGACGATTGCACTTGCAGTCATGTACTTTAGCTTGCTTTTTCCTACCAGATCCTGTTGTACCTGTTTTATCCCATGTCCTCCTCAGTGGACTGAAATGAAAAACTCTATAGCTATTACCAGAAACATTTCTACCAATGGTATAAATTCTCTTTTTTTGACATCCAAGATCGGGTTAATAATAAAAAACTTAGGACCATGATTACATATATTATGAATATTTTAAAGAAAAACATCTTCTCACCAGCATAATTACCACATAGGTGTTTTTTTTCTTAAGCTCAGTTCTGCTTCCCTTTACATAGAGCATTGCTGATTCACTTCTTTAACTCCTTCCATTCTGCTTGCTTTCTCATCCTAGGCTTTTAAGTGAAATGAAGGACTCAGTGGTATTCCAACATTCAGAGGCTTAGCGAGCGCCCTCCGTACCCTCCGACCGGAGGGGGCCCCGCAAGGAAGGGGGCCCCTAAAAGTGGCAAAAAAATGTAAGGTATAACTAGGCAAGTGACATTTATTGACGCTATTGCACAATCCATGTCGGTTTTACTGACAAAACCGTGAAGTCATTATGATACATCATAATGCTATTGGCTACATCAGTTGTCTGTCGGTCAGTTTCAAATTTTAGTTGGACCCATTCAAAGAATGTGTATTTGCGTTCATAATGGCGGGAGGCGGATGAATGTTATTAATTTAGTTGTTTAATTTTTTATCGTTTGAAACGATTCGTTTCCAACACAGAAGCGTGCTTTGTGATGTCTAAGAGAACGTATAAGAGCGGAGCTAGTAAACGAAAGGCAGCAAAAGATGCCAAGAAGGAACTTGAGAAAATTCCAAAGTTGTCAACGTATTTTGCGCTGCAATACAACGTACAGGTACAGGCACATGAAACGGACAGCGCTAGCAGCGACGAATCCTATCCAGAAGTATCCAGAAGTGCTTCAAGTGAGGTCGAAGGTGAAGCCAGTTGTTCTACCAAACAAACTGTGACAGATATTCCAGCTGCTGCCGGGAAAGAAGTATCTGAATCTGAACCACTGACTGATGATCCAGGAGATTGGCCGTCTATAACATCGGACAGGCAAGTGTGTGACATTGTTGCACGTGGCCCACCGCAGCAGAATGAAAGTTACGAATTTCCTTTTAACGAGGAAAGACGGAGGTTCACAAGTACTCATTTCTATCGAACCATGGCAAATGGCGAGAAAATAAGACGTTCATGGTTAATGTACTCAGTTCAGAAAGATGCCATTTTTTGTTTTTGTTGTAAATTTTTTGGCACTGGCGACATACAGCTACGTCGTGGAACATCTGCTTGGAAAGCACTGTCAAAAAGACTTCAGCAGCATGAAACAGGCAAAGGTCATCAAGACTGTATGGTGAAATGGTTTGACCTTCGGTCAGGCATAGTAAACCGTACATCTATTGACCAACTCGAATTGCAGGCTTTTCTGAAAGAAAGAGATTTCTGGAGAAATGTTGTCAAACGTATGGTTGATGTCGTTATTTTCTTGTCCGAAAGAAACTTGGCATTTCGAGGAAGTAATGAAAAGCTCGGCGATCCTTCGAATGGCAACTTTTTGGGACTGTTTGAATTGCTTGCAAAGTATGATACTGTCCTCAGCGAACTTTTACAGAGGATTAAGAAGGCAGAGACACATGTTCAGTACCTCAGTCCACAGATCCAAAACGAGCTGATTCAACTTGTTGCCAGTAACATTCAAGAGGCCAACATAGCGCAGCTTAAAAAAGCAAAATATTATTCAGTTATTTTGGACTGTACTCCCGATGTGTCACATGAAGAACAGATGTCTGTGGTGTTACGCTTTGTTGAATGCAACGGTGAAGATGGTGTCAATATTCGTGAAGCGTTTGTTGGTTTTCTTAATGTTCATGATACAACTGGCGAGGGCTTATTGGAAGCGTTTCTTGAAAAGGCAAACAACTTAGGAATAGACATTGCTGACATGAGAGGCAAAGCTTATGATAATGGCGCAAATATGAGAGGAAAGAATAAAGGAGTTCAAGCCCGCATGCTAGAAATAAATGACCGTGCCTTGTATGTACCATGTGGAGCTCACACTTGGAATCTTGTGATCTCAGACGCGGCAAAGTCATCGAAATATGCCGTTGACTTTTTCGGTCTGATTAACAGAATATACGTTATCTTTTCTTCTTCACCTTCACGTTGGGATATACTTCAAGAACATATGCCAATATCTGTTAAAGGGTTATCGGACACTCGTTGGGAGTCGAGAATTGATGCTGTGAAGCCATTGCGTTATCACCTTGAAGAATTGTGCAATGCTTTGTCATCTTTGCGCTCGAAAAGAAAGATGGCGATACAGCAACAGAAGCCGGTGCGCTTTTAGACCATGTTACTACGTGGCCTTTTGTTCTGACTGTGTACACGTGGTACGATATACTATTTCACGTCAATAAAACCAGCAAATTAATTCAGTCACCAGATGTGTCAATTGACGTACTGCAGGCAGAAGTCGGTGCTACAAAGAAGTTTTTGGAAGACTATCGAAATACAGGATATATCTCTGTGGTCACAAATGCACATGAAATAGCAGAGCATATGGGTATTGAGCAGGTGTTTCCAGAAACCAGGGTGCGACGTAAGAAGAGAATGTTTGATTACGAATGTGCTGATGATTCGAGTCGTCTTTCTGCCGAAGAAAAATTCAAATCGCAGTTCTTTCTTGTTCTCACTGATCAGGCCATATCTTCTGTTTCGTCGCGATTTGACCAACTCGTGGAGTGGTATAAGTTGTTTGGATTTCTGTACAACGCTAACAGCCTGAAGCAGTGTCACAGAGAAAATGAACTGGAGAATCACAGCAAAAATTTTGAAAGAAAAATGGGAGACATTGATGCCAACGAACTCATAATGGAATTGAATTGTTTTATTTATGTCATCGAGAAAGAGAGAGGAATTGTCACGGCAAACAATTTTTTAACGTACATATACAAGAACAGCCTTCAGGAGATATATCCGAATCTTTGCATTTGCATCAGAATTCTTCTGACCACACCAGTTACTGTCGCTGGTGCTGAAAGGAGCTTCAGCAGAATGAAACTGATCAAGAATATCCTGCGCTCAACCATGACAGATGACAGGCTTTCTGCGCTTGCAGTTATCTCAATCGAAAACAAGATTGCCAGATCTCTGGACTATGACGCATTGATTAACCAATTTGCGGAGAACGAGGCTCGAAAGAAGCGCTTTGCGTAAATACGGAATACATGTACACTGTAGGCCTATGTATACATAATATGAGCCCTGTATATTGTATAAAATAAATACCGCATTCCAGTTTCTGCATTGTAAGGGGCCCCGCCCGGACATATGTTCGGAGGGGGCCACGTTCTTTGTTGCTACGGCCCTGCCAACATTTCTCTGAATTTTATAGACTTTTCTCTTTTGGACAACCAATTTTTCCCTCTCTTGGCCATAATGTCTGAGGAACTTTTAACCTTCCCTGTCCCCAAACTACACTGATTGGGTCTGACCGTGATGGCTTCTCTGTTACACACACTTGAAACATCTTTCTCTTTAATGAGTCTGGTGTTATTCTTTCAGTAGAGCCCTATCCCTGGGGCAGTCACACTCTGGGAGTGGCCCTGTCAGAATGGTTCCAATAGCAACGTGTTGCTAAGGAGCCAGGCAGATGGGGTGCAAATCTAGAGCCCCCAGGCCTCTGTACAGATGATCCTGGCTTCCCAGGGTTCTGCAGGCACCAGTTTTGAGGACAGACGCCATGGCCTTTTCTATGAGAGGACTCTGCTATCTAATGGAACACCATGTGGGAATCTCTGTAAAAAGATCCTCATTGAGATCCCCTCCCTTTGATATGTTTTTGCCATGGGAGAGGATGATCTGGGCCAGTGCTAGGTAATTATGGCCCAAAATTTAGATTTGTAAGAAAAACGTGTACAGAATTTGTGTGGCTATTTTTGTGGAATATTTAATTCAATAACTGGCTGTATTTAATCTATGTCACATACCCAGATGCTATGACAGTGGGTACACAACAAGTCATTAATTAAATAAATGGTGCTCGAGAACCAGGTAGAGAATAGATATTTTCTTTTAACACGGCTGTATTACTGCAGTGACAAGTTGAGCCTCAAACTAGAGGAGTTTTTGCTGATGTTCCAATTAAAAAGGTGCAAGCAATTAAATTGCAGAATTTCTGAGTGCTATCCCAACTTTTCTCCAAGTCCCTGCTAGCTCTCCCAGTTATGAATGTCACAGCACTTTTAATAATTAAAATTAAAATCTGGGAGAGAACAGAAACCTTACTAAAGTAGAAGTCGTTAGAGAAAGAAAAAAGTGTCAGTCTTAAATAAATTGAATAAATTTTATAGAGAACATGCAAACTACAAGAAATTAACAGTGAGGGGCAATTTTTGAACAGGCCTGTCCTAAGCATTAAGCAGAGCTGATATTCATTTTCATCCATTTCAATAACATTTACATGGGCCTTATTCGCTCTCCCTGTCTCTTCAAAATAAAGGAAGAAGCTGTAGTCATCTCAAAAATCTTGTTACCTTTTAAGCAGAGCTTCATACTTGGGCCTACATTTCTGAGCATTTCTCAGCTTCAGTGGTCTGAGAAGGACACAAGGCAGAGAGGACTGTCTCTGGGTTTTGATGGAACTCAGTAGAGCACTTTTGATTAAAAGAATGCACAGTACCTAAAACAGCCTTGAAAAAACTAAGACAGGAGGCAAGCCTTATTAGAAAATGTTGTTGAAGAAGAGTTAAAAACTTTAGAAAGGTAACCTCTCTAGAACAAGTAATACTAGATTTGGTTTGCAAGTGGAGCTGACCTTGTAAACAGAATCCTTAACTCAAAGAGGACTCTGAAAGAAACTCTGAAAGAAACATCCGAAAAGGGGATATTATACTATGGTAAATCCCCAAGCAGGGGCAGCATGGGGAGGCAAGGAATGATCCATGACTGGAGGGGCACTGGGGAAGCTCGCCTGATGCTAGAGGTGGCCCGCTGAGCTGGGCTGTGGGGGGAGTATGTCTGTGCTGGTGCCCCTGCTCAGGAGTGGGAGCTGCGGCTGCTGCTGTACTGAACAAGCATTCAGGCTCCTGAGTGCTCATCTTAAAGAGACAGTGCACTGACACACTCAGGGACACACACAGTCTCCCACACACACTCCCGCCAACACTCACTCACTCTTGCTACTTCCTGTCAAAATGCACAATGCACATATATTCTCTGTAATTTTATTCTTTCAAAGTTCAGTAAGGATTACAGTACTGTTATATTGGGTTTTTGACTAGTCTGTGCATTTCATACTTCTATTTCACTCTTATGCTTAAATTTAATTCTTTGAGTAGTGAGTTCTAAATGCCTAAGCTGTCCTGGCTGGAGTAATTATCACTATTACTTTTATTACCATATTGTGCTTTGTCATTCATTATTTAAAATGGTACAATCAAATAATAGTAATCTTCTAGAATGTAAATTTAGCTTGTACTCCTCTTAGCAGTGCCAGATTAAAAAAAAAAATGAGCTAAACACATAACTTTAGATACTGTGCAGATGAAGCTTGCTTAGTTTCAAATTGCATTGTTAATTATATCTGTAAAATAACTTTGAATTTGTACAAAAATAAATGTGGTTCCAAGTCTGATACTAATAGTAATGATGGAATCAAATGTTAGTGAGTCACATACATGACTGTGATCAATAAACATAAATGCCAAAATAATTAGAAAAATAAATTCCCATTCTTAATAAAAGAGAAAAAAATCTTAACCACGTATGTTAAAATTAAGTAAATATGTTTTAGTGGAGGAAAATACAATTGACTAAAATAAAGTAGATAATGACAGTAACACAGCATGTGTATGTTACAGAAAGTAAGCAGATTTTATTTAGTTTTATCTCTACTAAAGATAGTGTAAAAAGTATCAAAGTTGTATTTCTGATATCTGTGATAAGGCTCCAAAACTGATATCTCACAATTTGGGACTGGGAATATCTTGCTGTATTATCTCCTGATTGTTCTAAATTTACATATAAATTTAAAATATGGCTTTAACCGGTGTGTATATATATCTTTTCTTTCTTTATACAGGAAATAGATACAGTGCTCCTCTCAGCTAAATTCTAGGTAATTATCTGCAAAAAAACTAGAGTTTTCAGGTGCCTAAGTAGCCCCTGGAATCACTGTTAAAGTTGCCTCTTACTTAAGAAAATCTGAAATGGCGCCCTCCGCTTCCTCCCTGCCTAGTTCACAGCCCCAGCGTGTGGCTCCCTGCCATGTGCCTGCTGCAGCTGCACGTGGTTCTGGCCCAGGCTTAGGTTTTCAAACTGTCTGGGGCTCAGGAGCAGCACAAACCCAGCATCCATCCCCCTTTCCACCCACTGCCTCCTCCAGCTGCTACTAAGGATGGAGGACAGAGCGGAAGGTGTCCTGGTAACACCTCCTACAGCACTTGTGTTCAGTTAACCCTCTCTATCACTGAGGCCACCTGCTCCAGATTGACCACAGTGTGAGTTGTTGTACTATGGCTCCGAGTCTCCAAATCTTCCAAATATCCTACTTTCCTGTGTGCAAATGGTTAATTTTAATATATAATGCAGTACCTTCTCCAATTTAAAGTAATTAGCTATTAGTATTATTTAACTAGTAATTTCCCCCCCAAAAGTTTGAATATTGTTATTATTATTAGTAGTAGTAGTTTATTTACTTATTTATTGACTTAGGGTTTTTTCCTATTCATTTTCTGTGAATAAATGTTGCACCAGTGAGCTGCCACAAACGAAGTTTAAAACAGATCTGTCTGTATACATTTTTATTCTCCTTTTGAGGATAACATAGATAAAATATATGTTTAAGTGCATATTGTAAAAAATAAAAAGTGTGTGCGCCCACAAGATGTATAGCGCAGCCCCTGCAATTTTCTATCTAGTCCATCTCAGCCCCACCATCAGGACAAGGCTGGAGCCACCCCTGTCCCCAAGCAATCCCTTCAAATTGCTCCCTTGGTAGTAGGCTGTTTAAGGGCCGGATTCTCTAAGCTGTTCCATGATGGTAGACTCCTGTGCCCATGCGGAGCCCCACTAAAGACAATGGGGACACCCCCAGGCACACCATCTTGGACAATCAGAGCTTTAGAAAGTATGTTATATTTGTTGATAGTAATCAATATGAATCAGAAGTTCAAATTATAGAAAATTGATAAGGGAAGCAAAAGGACATAAGAAGAAATCTATGGCAAGCAGAATTAAGGACAACAAGGAGTTGTAAAATATATTAGGAACAATGGTATTGATCCATTACTAGATGGAAATGGTAGAATTATCAATAATAATGCAGAAAAGGCAGAAGCATTCAGTTAATATCTGTTCTATATTGGGGGAAAAACAAATGATATAATCTCATCATATGGTAATGATAACACTCTTTCCATTCCACAAGTATCTCAGGAGGATGCAAAACAAAAGATACAAATGTTAGACATTTTTAAATCAGCATACCAAGATAACTTGCATCCAAGAGTTTTAAAAGAGCTGGCTGGGGAGCTCATTGGACATTAATGTCGATTTGCAATAAGTCTTGGGGCACTGGAAAAGTTCTAGAAGACTGGAAGAAAGCTAATGTTGTGCCAATTTTTTAAAAGGGTACCTGGGATGATCCAGGTAATTATAGGCCTGTCAGCATGACATCAATCCCAGGCAAGATAATGGAGCGGCTGATACGGGACTTGATTAATAAAGAACTAAAGCAGGGTGTGACGGGGCAGCTGCCCCTCACTGGCTGGCAAACAGTTAATAGCAGCCCTTGGAGCGGCTGCGCAGAACCCAGCTGATCAGAGGAAGCTTAGAAGCAGCCAATCAGGGCCAGGCTGGGCCCTATGAGAAAGGCTGCAGGGCAGAGAGGAGCTCAGTCTCTCCCTGGAACTTGAGGGAGAAGGACTTTCTGCCTGTAGAGAGAAGTACCTAGGACAGAGCAGTGTTAGGCAGGGTCAGGGGAGCAAGCAGAGCTCCAGCCTAGCTGGCTCCCAGACTGTGGCCTTGATACAGGGGCCGAGTAGGTGCTGGGGCCAGGGAAAGCAGGCAGTGGCAGAGGGGAAGGAGAGGCAGTGAGCGGCTGCCAGCTATAGGGTCCCTGGGTTGGGGCCCAGAGTAGGAGGTGGGCCTGCCCCACCCCCTTTGCCCCTCTGACCGCCGAAGGAAGTGGCCAGCCAAAGGACTGCAGCTTGCCCCTAAGTGAGGGGCTGCAGTTTGCCACTGCGGTGAGAGGCCGGGCAAAGGACTGCCGGTTCCCCCAGATTGAGAAGAAGATTTGGGGTGTGTGGTGAAGAATCAGCTAAACATGAGCTCCCAGTGTGATGTTGTGGTCAAAAGAGCTAATGCGATCCTCAGATGCATAAACAGGTGAATCTCAAATAGGAGTAGAGGGGCTTTTTTACCTCTGTATTTAGCACTGGTGCAATTGCTACTGGAATACCGTGTCCAGTTCTGGTGCCCACTATTTAAGAGTGTTGATAAAATTCAGAGGATTCAGAGAAGAGCCACAAGAATGGTTAAAGGATTGGAAAACATGCTTTAATGATAATCTCAAAGAGCTTAATCTATTTAACCTTCTCTTTGTCAAACTAGGAGGTGACTTGATTACAATCTATAAGTATCTACCTGGGAAACAAATATGTAATAATGGGCTCTTCAGTCTAGCAGACAATGGTATAACATGATCCAGTGACTGGAAATTGAAGCTATACAAATTCAGATTGGAAATAAAGTGTCAATTTTTAATAGTGAGTGTAATTAACTATTGGAACAACTTGCCAAAGGTTGCAGTGTTTTCTCCATCACTGACAATTTTTAAATGAATATTGGATGGTTTCTAAAAAATATGCTCTAGGAATTATTTTGGGGACATTCTATGGCATGTGTTACACAGGAGATCAGACTAGATCACAGTGGTACCTTCTGGCCATGGCTATGAAGGATGAGAACAATACTCTCACCATACTCTGGCTGGAAAAACTTTACTGAGCTGACAGTCAGTTGACATAAAGCACCTTTCCTTACACCAACAGTAATTTTTTTTCAGACCCAAGGATAGAAAAGCAGGGTGGAAAAAGCTGCTAGATTTTAAGAGGGTACTAATGAGATTGGCAGCCCAGGCTTCCCAGGACTAATTCTTTTGCAGCGTGAATTGGATCCACTCATCCCTGGATTTTCAAAGTAAGACGTATATAAAAAGTTAGGATTGGTGTAGAAATGAACTCTGCGGTAAAGGGTCTGCTCTAGACCTTAGTAGATTGCTTGGTATTTTTAGATATAGTAGGACAGTAGGCTAACTTTGCTTAATGAAAGTAAAAGGCTAAGAGGAATAAGGGGAAAGCCACGTCTTTGATGGTAAGGCTGTTGTAGTGTCACAAGGAGTTAAAGGTCTTTGGCCAATGACAGCTGAAGCTGAAGCTAGGGAGAGACTGAAGGTTATTGTCATCTCAAAGGCCAATGCTTGAGGCTTTGCCACGAGAGAGAGAGAGACCTCATCAAACCTGTTTTGCATCATCAAAAGAGAAGCATTTCCCTTATCTGTTTTCATTTTAAACCTCTGTATCTTCTGGGAGACAGACCTAACTAAACTGTGAGGTAATAGTGTCACAAGGAGTTAAAGGTCTTTGGCCAATGACAGCTGAAGCTGAAGCTAGGGAGAGACTGAAGGTTATTGTCATCTCAAAGGCCAATGCTTGAGGCTTTGCCACGAGAGAGAGAGAGACCTCATCAAACCTGTTTTGCATCATCAGAAGAGAAGCATTTCCCTTATCTGTTTTCATTTTAAACCTCTGTATCTTCTGGGAGACAGACCTAACTAAACTGTGAGGTAAACACCACCTCAGGAAGTTCTGGATAAAAGAGTGAGAGAATTGTATAAGGATGAGTAAAACCAGGGCAACTAATAGGAGCCAAAGACAACTTGGGTTACCACTCAAAATTTTTGAAATTTCATTAGTTAGTTCTGTGTGCTCAAGTGTGACATAAGCAATACTCCATCCAGCTGAAAACTGATACATGGTGAATAGTAAATGATGTATTCCTACATAATCAAGGTGCAGCCTATTAGTAATAGTAACAAAGGGAAGGAAATTGGAGGGAAGGGGGTGTTTGTTTTTAAATACACAGTTTTAAAGTTGTATGTTCCATTAAACACAGAAATAAAATATCAAGGGAGGAAGAATAGTTTTTAAAGTGAATGGAATTAGGAGATCTGGGTTCTATTCCCAGCATTGGCAAAGACTTGCTTTGTGACCTTAGGCAAGTCATTTATTCTCTCTCTGTGCTTAGCCCTCAGCTCTACAATGGGCTCTGCCCAGGTGCAAGATTTGGCCCACATAGTGCTCATTGCAGGACTGTGGCCTTAGTTTGTTCTTTTTTTTTTTTTTTAAGTGGGATAGTATAGTTACCTAATCAACAGGGTTGTTGTGAATCTGTACTGTGAAATTCATCCATGTTTTGAAATGCTTTGAGATGCAGGGCACAATCGAATTTCAGAATATCTATGCTCTATAATTAAAACATACAAAAAATGTTTCTTCTGATTCAGTGTTTTTATTTATCTATCAGTTTCTCCAAAAAAACTGATTCATTTCCATTTTTTAAAGTCTCTGAGTGAAAGTCATCACTAATATTAACAGATAATACTGGAGAATGGCCTCATATCACAAGGGACTAATGTAATATATTTCAAATAAGTAGCTGTGAACATTACGGTGCCCTGAGAAGATGCCATTACTTGTATAGTTGCTGTCTCACTAGAGGAAAGTGAAGTAGCTGCATGTGATTAGCTGGTTCATGGAAATTAGAAATGAAAGTGACCCACTAGATCTTCTTCCCTGGCCGTTATAGGATTGTTCCCTCTAGTACTTTTATTTATAAATGTCTCCAAAGAGAGGTCTTCTATCAATTCTCTTGGGAAACCATTCTACAGTTCAATTGATCTCATAGTTAGGAACGTAGTCTAGAAATTAGCCTAGCTAAGTTGCTGTAAAGCTGTGGGAACTAGAATCAGACTCTGCAGAGCCTAAGATAGCTGACATTCCCACGGTGCTACCGAGATACCATGAGGAGCCTCAGCCAGGGAGTACTGTGGAGAAGGTGCCACAGGAAGTACTTCCCAAGGGACCCAGAGTGACCCTGATGCCCTCTGATTTACTATCTACCCTATGTAACCCTGGAGGGTACCCCAGGGAGCTGTCTGGTCAACAACAAAGACTTCGGGCCTGCTACGATTCCAGATCTCATCTCCTGATCTCTGGTCTCCGATCCCAGTTTGACTCTGACCCTGGTTCTTGCCTGATACCACCACTGGTCTCTGACTCCAGCCTGACTCTGAACTTGATTCCAGCCTTGTAATATCTCTGGTCTCTGACTCCAGCCTGACTTTGACCCTGACTCTAGTGATTCTTCTGACTCCTGTTCATCGAGTACTGTCCCTGACATGTGGACCATAGCCCAGCTGTGAGCACTAGGTCAGCCCGCCTATGCTCTGGTCCCTTACAGTTGCACTGTGCTAGTACCCAGTACAAAGTGGCAGTAAAGCCAGGCTAGCTGGCCAGTGGAGGATTCCTCCGGCCCAGTACCTTCTACACCACCACCCCTATTACAGTTCCCAGAGTAGAGGGCATGGTCTGGGCCAAGACAAATTGTCATGGTAATCCCTACTTTCTGGGTCACCGTAGGGGTAAGTAACAATTGATGTACAGTAGAGTAATCCAGACACTAGCTTAGCATCCAGGAAGCATAAAGTTGGCTTAAAACCTTTGTCCCTCCTTAGACTATGTCAAGCTTAGTTCAGACATAGCTCAGGGTCTGACCCATTCAATCTAAATCTTCCTTAGTTTCATCCAGTTAACATTACATTACGCCCCTTTAGTCCCATCACATGCATGTAAAACACACATACACAGAAGAATCACTCCCACCTACTACTGAAATTCAGGCATCTCTGGGCAGAATTTGACAGCTGTTAAATTACACTAACAAATCCAGTCTTAAAGTGGAAAAATGCCACATCTAATTCCAACTACTGGGGTAATTACAGAAAACAGAACACACACAGACTGGAATTTGGCCAACACATTGGGGCTAGCACCCTATCATGAAAGTGTCATGGTTTTTTTAATGGCTGCGAGTAGTCAGGGCTGTGGTTTTCAGAATTCTCTTTAAAAGATATATGCCACTGTCTAAGCTTATCGAAAATAGCTGTTCCTTTAGTTATGCTGGCTTGTAATTTGTGTGATAATTACTGCTAACCGGCTGTGAATAGTAGTCCCCAAGGGTTCCCTCCTGCAGTAATGGGTATCAGAGAAATGCCATCTAGTTAAGGGCCTTGCTTCGCTTGGCCATTATATGTAAATATACTGCTGTCTCCGGGGAAGTTATCTGTAGTCTGGCTGCACACACAAAATGAATATTTACCACTTTCATTCCTGTAATTTACCACTGCGAATGTGGTATTTCCCGTGTTTAATGCAAGCACTGTGAATGCCACAGTAAAGGTAAACATGCCAATTGTTAAATAGCACCCTGTGAAGTTGTATTCTGTTACACTACATATAGCTTTATAAAAGTGACAAGGTATGATTCAATGAATAATTTAAATTTCAAAGGCATTACTATTATTTTTAGTGCAGTAACACCTCAGAGCCTTTGGCATAGCCCAGGACCCCGTTGTGCAAACATGGTCCCTGCATACAGAAAAGTTAGAATGTGTCCCCTCAAAATATTAATGGTTACGTTTGTTTTATAACAATATCTGCATTCACACACTAAGAGATTTAAAGAGACAGAAAGTGACTTGAAATATAGCCATATACCAGCATAAACAGATGAAAATCACAGTTGCCAACTTTCGCAATAAGCCAGACATCAAGCTAATCCCATTTCAAAACAAGGCCAAAACAAGCCAATCTCTAAGAACCCCAACACTCTATGTGACTAGATCCCCCCGGTGTGCAGTCTGAGACTGTGGTGGGCCCACTGTGCACCCCAGACTCTCTCCCCACCCTTGCCCCTGCTAGCTCCTTGCCCCTGCTTGCCAGGAGCCGATCAGAAAAAAGAGCAACAAGCTACAAGCCAAACAAGCAACAAGCCAAAAAGTAACCAACAAGCAACTCACAAGCCAATTAAGCCAAAAAACAAGCCAAATTTCTGCGTTTTTTTAATGGGTTTGGCATGTCTGATGAAAATCAGTAATTTAATGGGACATTTTTCCTACCTCTATTTTCATGGGTTGCTGTTTTTGTTTTATAAAACTGTTTATTGTTTTCTTTGACTTGTCAACTTGAAGGCTGAGCTAAGGTCAAGCTCCAGTAACAACTAAACAATGCAAAGAAGTGTAAATAGGCCATGTTGTGTGATTGGCCAAAAGGTGCTTAGCTCCCTTACATGCCAAAGAATGACAAAGCGATTCACACCAAGAAGGAAATACTTTGAGAACTCAAGTGAGTTCAGCTTGGAGGGGAAGCAAAAATATGGAGTAACATAATCTGATTTGAATAAAGGAGAAGATGGCATTTTTTGTACTATGGACAGGTAATAAGTCTTCCAACATAAGGTACATATTACAGTATAACTAATTCTACTCTACCTAATTCTACACTAATTCTACCAAAGTGATATATACCATCATATGCCAGCAATGCCCCTCTGCCATGTACATTGGCCAAACTGGACAGTCTCTACACAAAAGAATAAATGGACACAAATCAGATGTCAAGAATTATAACATTCAAAAACCAGTCGGAGAGCACTTCAACCTCCCTGGACACTCAATAACAGATTTAAAAGTGGCAATTCTTCAACAACAAAATTTCAAAAACAGACTCCAACAAGAAACTGCAAAACTGGAATTAATTTGCAAACTGGACACCATCAAATTAGGCCTGAATAAAGACTGGGAGTGGATGGGTCACTACAAAAACTAAAAACTAATTTCCCCATGCTAATTTTCCCCTACTGTTACTCACACCTTCTTGTCAACTGTTTGAAATGAGCCACCCTGATTACCACTACAAAAGTGATTTTTCATCCTGTTGATAATACCCCACTTTAATTAAATTGTCTCATTAGAACTAACCCCCCACTTGGTAAGGCAACTCCCATCTTTTCATGTACTGTTATATACATCTTCCTACTGTATTTTCCACTCCTTGCATTTGATGAAGTGGGTTTTAGCCCACGAAAGCTTATGACCAAATACACTTGTTAGTCTCTAAGGTGCCACAAGTACTCCTTGTTCTTTTTAATTCTACTCTATTCATAAAGGCATTATTATACTGCAGTCATTAGTGTAGCATCTGAGCATCTTCCATTAGTGCATTAAGCCATGTGATTAAAATCTATCATACGTTGTTTGTTCTCCCCTTCTCTCTCTAGGGAGAGAAGTGTGCGCAGTGTGTGTCTTGTTTGGTTGGTTTTTTAAATGTATATTTATGTTAGAGAAGACAGGGTTGAAGAAATGTGCCTTGCACTTGGAGTAGAAAGAGGAGAGGTTTGTGATGGCCCCTACTTCCTCGGGGAATTCATTCCACAATCTCAGACTGGCAGCCAAAAAAGTTACATCTCCAAGGTAACAGTGATTCACTGTGCTATGCAACAATAGTGAACAACATAAAGATTTTTCTTTTACAACCCCTTTGCTAAGCATAGGGAGAAATGCTCAAACATGAATGCATATCATTCAAGAAAAGATACCACCACTTGGTTCTGTCTTGTGCGCATTACACAGCTCAGCTGCATTTTGTTACTCTAACGCTATTACTGAAAAATACATGGAAGCAGATTCTGATAACCTAACTCATCTTGAATAGAATCTGTCTGTAACTTAGTCCCTATTAAGTTCAATGACTACTTGTGGCATAAGTAGCCTGGAGTAAAAGTACTAGAATCAGGACGATAATCATAACCAGTGAGAAGTTTTATCATATCTTGCATGAACACAGCTTACTATATAGTCTTTAAAAGGCTACACTATTCTCTGTGGCTATTTCTTTGCAAGATACAAATATTAATTTTCTAATCTTGGAATGCATGTGCCAGTGGCTTTAATTTTATCCTCTGCCAGTCTAAACTTTAATTATAGATGTTGACAAAGAGAGATAGATATATATATACACATTTAACATTCCAGAAATAATGCTTATCCTTGTCACCAGATAGACCATGAGCTCTTGAATTAGTACTAATAACTTTTGCATTAAGATATTACTTTGAGAAACACCAGAACCTTGCTACAATAGTGTGGTTATTTGTATTAGGAGTTCAGACAGATGAATTTGCCAGTACAAATCACTGATTACCCTCATTCTATCCTTTGCTGTAATATATTTTTTAATGTCTTTAATTATATTTTTCAACCACAAATTCACCTTCAAGAATGTGAAGATGTTTACTTGATTGAAGAAGCATTTTCTTTTTCCTTGAATAAACCTTGTGCTTTTTAAGTGCTACACGTCAAAAACTGTACTCATTGTACTTTCAAAGTCACTTTGGTGCAAAGCAATAATACAGGCATTTTTGCTAGTACATTATTAGATAAGGAAAAGGAATGTTGGCATTTACTGAAACTTAAACCAGAAGCTTTATAAAATTAATCAGATATGAGTCGCTTGCATTACAATTAATTGTATCAGAAAATGTGCTTAATTACGGTATATGTTCCAACAAGGTGGCCATTATCATCCACAAATTTTATTTAGTAAGCAGTATCAAATTGTGTGACGGACAATACCCATACATTTCATTTCCCATGCATGGCTCAGGAATTTGTTGTCTTTCTTAAACTTGTGTAGTTGGACACAATGTGGGATAGAGTGTGATTCATTTCTTAGCATTATAAAACTGCACCTGTCTTAGATGGACATTTTACCCTATTTCCAATCCTAAAACACAGTTGCAAATGGAAAACACTAAAATGACTCACACTTGTTCATGCCTCTTTCACACAATGTCATTTAGTAACTATTCTTTTGGTTTTGATGTGTTATAATAAATGCTATCAGGCACAGAAAAGAGGTAGGATAGCATGAAATTTCCATGTATAATTTGAGCAGGCTGCAGTCAGTATGCCTTAGAATTGAGTAGCTACAACTCCAGCTGTAAGTGCAATGTAGCTTATTGTTAATTACCAGTTTTAAAAAATACTTGGTACTTATGGACTACCTTTCATTCAAAAGTCTCAAAGTAATACACAAAGATTAACTAAAGCTCGTGACACCACTGTGAGGGAGGCTTTATATCCATATTGCAGATTGGGAGTGAGGCCGAAAACAAGTGAAGGAACTTGTTCAGGGTCACACAGTGAGTCATCATCAGAGACAGAAACAGGCCCTGGATTCCTGGGCCCCAATTCAGCAAGGTACATGCCCAGCTTTCAGCACATGAATAGTTCCACTGAAGTCAAAGGGACTTTGCATGTGCTAAAGATACCAAGCATCTTGCTGAGTTGGGGACCTAATTCCTAGCTACTTGCACTACACTGACTACAGATCCATCAGGAGACATCGGGAGAGTTAAAACTATCTTAATTATGAAGAAACTTACATTGAAAAATATTGAGTGAGGATTCGGCATGACCCGAATAACATAACTCATAGAATTTGAGACAGTGATTTCTGCATTGGGTCCATAACTCCTGGTTGAACTATAGCAAATCTTTTAGGAAGACCTCTAATCTTGATTTAAAGAGTTCAGGTGACAGAGAATCTACCACATCCCTAGGTAAGCTGTTCCAGTTTTTTACTGTTAAAAATATTCACCTTATTTCTAGTCTGAATTTATGTAGCTTCAGTTTCTAGCTATCCGATCTACTTATGTCTATATCTGCTAGATTAAAAAAAAACCATTAATTGCTATTACAAAGAAAATATCAGCTGTGGAGGCGTACATATCAACAGAGATAAACAAAACAGAGAAGAGTAGTGAAATGGCATATATTGGGAACTGTTAGCCAGAACTATAGCCCTGCAAACCTGTGATCCTGAAAGCTTTAGGCAAATAAATGTTCATGTACAAAACTCCCTTAACTTGTTGTCTGTTTTGTATGGATGTTACATACAGTCATGAAAACGAATGGCTCACTGCTTAACACAGGAATGCCAGTGGGGAAAAAGGGGAGAGATTGTGCAAGTGTGTGTGTCCCCACATGCACAGCGGTGACTTGTGTGGCCTTCAGCAAGTCACTAAATCTTCCTGTATCTCATGTTCTTCATTTGTAGTACAGGGATAATAGCTACCTATAGCACTGGGGTTACAGGAAAGCTTAATGCATTATGGTTTACAAAGAGTACTCCTGGGAGAATTCTGTGCCACTGCGCATGTGCAGAATTCATGTGTCCTGCAGATTTTTTTTTTCTCTGCAGAAAATACATTCTGCTGGAGAGGCTCTGCTATTATGCCTTTTGCCCACCAAGGGCTTCTGTGGCACCAGAGCAGAGGCAGCAGGCTCACCACTCACTGGCCATAGCAGTCAGCAGTTGATAGGGAGAGAGCAGAGGTCGCGTCCCTCATAGTGCCCTGCCTCCGGGGCCAGGAAAAACAGAATGGTCACATGGGGCTGCTTGGGGGGTCACATAGACTGGAGTTCAGAAGGGGTAGTGGGGGGACAATCTGGGACAGGCGCTGAATGGGAGTGGGGGGACGCTGCGAGGTGGGGGTGGCTGAGTGGGGGTGCAGGGACACATGGGGACAGGGGCAGATGTGTCTGACTGATTGGGAAAGACTAGGGGTCAGCCAGGATCTACATGGGGGAGGCTCCCCAACAGTCCCTCCCCTACAAAAAAACTGTTCCAATCTTCTCCCACCCACACCCAACAACCCTCCAGGTTCACTCCCAGGATCCTTCCCAGAAATTACTTCCCTCAGCTCCTCTTGTTCCTCCGGGTTCCCAAAGCCTGTGCACTGCTTCTGAAATACATTTCTGTATTGTAGATTAAATGAATTATTCCTCAGAGTTCTGTATGAATATGCCTAGTAAGGGAACTATTTGTCAAAAAACATTTCCTGAATCTTTTTTGTCTGTATAGTTACATACTTGTTGACAGGTATTTTGAAATAAATTACCAAAATAATTGAAACTGGTGTGTTTATATTGTGTTATTTTGACAAATAAGATATGCAGAATTTTGTAGAATTTTAAAATATTGTGCGCAGGATTTTTAATCTTTTTGGTGCAGAATTTTTTATGTATTGAGGCAGAATTCTCCCAGGAGTAAAAGCTTTGAGATCCACGGGTGGTAGGCAGTGTATGAATGAAAAATATTATTTAATAATTCCATCATATTTTCATACCAATATTGTTGACTGGGAAAACTTCTGATGGTGTATTATTCAATATTTGCATCTCAAAGATACCAGTTATTTTGAACACTTATGAAAACACAAGGTTTTTTTTTCCAGAAACCACCTAAATGTCCCCATTAGGTATCTTCATACCTTCATACAAAAGCCTTGTAAATGCCACTTACTTTTTTGTCTTTGTTGTATCTGTGGAAAATCTCTTGTGCTCTTTCTTCACCACCATCAGTAAACAACATAATGATCTTATTGCAATTAGCTCTAGAGCCACTGTGCTGTAAGAGATTCAAAGAGAAGTATGCCTTTAGTTCTGGCTCTCAAAAAAAATGCAGAAGTGTAATATAGTTCCTAGAAACATAGTTCAGCACTGAAGGGCAAGGAATGCCTAATTTTTATGCATTGTGCAGAGGAAAGCACATTATTTAAGTATTAATGGGTTAAAACCTGGCCTCACTGGATATGTTTACACTTCAATAAAACAGCCTCCCTGGCTGGCCCTGGTCAGCTGACTGGGGCTCGTGGGGCTTGGGCTGAGGGGCTACAAAACAGCAGTGTAGATCTTACAGCTTGGGCTGGAGGGAGGCTCTAGGACCCAGCAATGGAGAATGTCAAAGCTTCTGCTGACCTCAATGAAGCTAGGATTTCACCCAATAAGTGTGTGTCCAATATAGTATTTCTAAGTATATATCCTGCTTTTTGTCACCAAGATATTAGTATTATTAGTGCATCAGTTCTGAAAGAAACTTTCCTTCACCCTTTAAGAGCCAAATTATGGTACACCTCAGATCTGACCAAAAGCAACATTGTGGTAATCAGGTATGTTCCACCCAAAGAAGCATAAGGGACCTGCATGGAATAGGGTTGTTTGGAGTGGAGGTAAATTGCATATTTGTTAAAACAGAACATGCAGATCAAATCCTGCTGCCAAATTCTATTCATTGGATGCCTGAATGTGACTCAGACAGTGGATATCTTGCATATGCAATTCAAAAAAGAGGACATTTTCACTCTCTCCTTCAGTTTTACTCGACCAGACTCCCTCCTTCCTCCCACGCTCTGGAAATTTGAAGCCAAATTTCCAGAAGTGGCCACTGATGCTTCAACTCATAGGAGTGCAATCTCAGACACCCTGAATGTCTCAAGTTGGGATCCCAAGTGCTGAGACAGTCAAACTCTCTGGCCACTAATTTGGTCCTTAAACTGAAGATCTGAGGTAAATAAATTACCACTCAGCTCCCAGTGAACTTACCATCTCTTAGGTTTAAGGCTTACAAACTCAGGACCTTGTTTTGTTTTGTTTTTGTTACATTTCTTCAGAATCAGCTCAGGTTTCCTCTTCATTTATTTTTGCTGACTTTTTTTTTATTTTATTTTTTGGTTGCTTTTACACTCAAAGCACATGTTTTGCAGGCTTACACAAAGTGAGGTAGGTTTTCACCAAGGTTACCTGGCTACTTGGAGGAACAAGAAAACCCCTGCTCCTCTGAGTCAATTGCAACACCCGTGGAGGGGAGGTGCTGCGCAACCCAGATTCCTCTCTGTAAACAGGGTGGGAGGGTATGGGAGTGGGAGGAGCCCTGTCTCAGATCCCTAATTCAGTAGCCAATGTAGCTGGCAGAGCAACTGGGAGAAGCAAGCTGCTCATGAGAAAAGGTGATGTAACTTTCTCTACAACGAAAACAAGGGAGAAGTGAGGAGAAATTCTGACCCTCTGCATCACAAATCATCCAGCGGTATGTTCCTGGAGTGCTGAAGCTATGCAATGTCCCTAATAGAGAAGAAACCATAATGTAACAATCTAGTCCTCACTGGTTAATTGATGAGCACTAATACAGCTACTTTATTATATAATTCTATAGTACGCTCACCAAATTCTGGTATTAAGAAAATAAATCAAAATTCTTTACTTGCTATAACTGCATTTTTACTAAAACTAATTCTTTACGACCTTTTGACATCAGAAGCTCAGTTTTCAAGAGGCACCTCTGTCTAACGAAGGACAGAACTGAGCCTTATGAATTTTCTTACCAGTAATGACGAATAAAGAAATTTGAAATCATTGCATTAATATCACTCCTGTCAGCACTGTAAGTTTCATTTGGAAATAAAAACTGCAGGATCACTTTTGCTTGTAAAATATTATATACAATACATTGCATTGGGCTGCTGCTCTTTTATATTAAAAAAAGTAATAAAACTAGAACAGGTATTTTTTAAATATTGAAAAACACATACCTGCTTAATGATTTAATAGACGTTCCAAAATAAATCATAAGGGCACCACAAAAATAATTGACTGGAGGCCCGAATCCTGGCCACCTTACTTTCACAAAGTGTTCCACTGATTTAAAAGGACAACCTACACAAGTAAGGTAAAGCAAATTTGGTCCTTGTTCTACTGGGCCAAAATCTGTACTGACTTACCTGGTGGTTTAAGTTAGACATCTAGTGTGCATCTATATAACATCATAAGAGTGCACAATATTTTACTGTCTCTATCCCAAAAGAGCTTACAGTGGGACTGTTAGCACATGTACTATGGTGCTTAGATAAAAGTGATAGATGTAATGGAAACTTATATTTTTATTAGCCAATCAGGACTGGAGACCCAACAATATACAAACATAGATTAAAAGATGGTCCCCTGCCATTGTCACTTGCAATCTCATCAATAGAAATCTTTATCAGATCAGGGTGTAATGAGTGGCTGAAACCATGGGGAGAAGGAGCGGGAAGGGAGGATGGTGATTATATTAGAATTGGCTGGTTGCTGTAGTTTGCCATGTATGCATCTTGAGGTACAGCTTTGGTACTTTCACTACGGCAAAAGAGGTCTAACTGCACTCTCTTGCTGAAAGGGTGATGGAAAAGGGGGTTCTGCCAGTAAAAAATAAGTGTATCCCCCACAGTGGCTGCAGGACAACCTACTGTCTCCTAAGGTAAAGAGGTGGTATGAAACTGCTGCCTATGTGTATTATTTAAATACAATACATGTATTGAAAATGTATGCTTCATACCACAGCCATATTAAAGCATTATATTTTACATCAGACTCTGCATTAACACCAATGCCACTTATAGTAGAATTTCCTCCAGAATATATAATTAGCTGCATACTTTATCAAATATATTGCTATAATAAAAGAATCATATTATGAGTACATTCTGTTTAGTTTAAATATAACTAGATGTTCTATTTTATATTTAACTATACATTTTGCAATAATGGCGATATATTGTTCATATCTATATTTAGATATATATTACATTTTGCAATATGGTTATTTGCTTCATATTAACAGTAGTCTCCTGCATTGTGATGTAGTGTTATTCTGTACTACCATACCTTCCCTGTTTCCCTAGAGTCCCTTTGTATGGTGGTCTAAGCAACTACAAGAGGAGCTTTTCCTCTTTCTTTCCTGTTCCCTCTGGGTTTATCTTTATGAACACTGTGTTAGTGAGCAAGTTTATGCAATATTTCTTACCTGTCAATTACATCAGGATATATTATAGCACAGCTAGGGTTGCAACTTTCTAATCATACAAAACCGAACACCCTTGCCTCTTCTCCAAAGCCATGCCCATTCCCTTCCTTTCTCTGAGGCCCTAACTCAGCTCGCTCCATGCCCCCTCCCTATGTCGCTCACTCTTCCCTACTTTCACTCACTTTCACCGGGCTGGAGCAGGGGTTTGGGGTGCGTGGGGTGAGGGCTCCGGCTGGGGGTGTAGGCTCTCGGGTGGGGCCGGGGATGAGGGGTTTGGAGTGCGGGAGGGGACTCTGGGCTGGGGCAGGGGGTTGGGGTATGGGTGGGTGAGGGATCTGGCTGGGAGTGGGGCTGGGGATGAGGGTTTCGGGGCATGCAGGGTCCCGGCAGCGCTTACCGCAGCTCCAAGGAAACGTCCGCCAGGTCCCTGTGGCCTCTAGGTGCATGGACAGCCAGGCAGCTCTGCGCACTGCCTTTGCGCCCACAGACGCCACCCCCCCCGCAGCTACCATTGGTCACGGTTCCTGGCCAATGGGAGCTGCGGAGCTGGTACTCGGGGCACGGGCAGTGCGCAGAGCCTCCCAATCCCTAGCTGCCCCAGTGCTTAGGGAACGCAGAGACCTGGTGTCTGTTTCCGGGAGCAGCACGGAGCCAGGGCAGGTAGGGAGCCTGCCTTAGCCCTGAGCCCCAACTTCACCGCCAACCGGACTTAACTAGCTGCAAGAGTTCCTTTTCAACCGGGCATTCCGGTCGAAAACTGGATGCCTGGCAACCCTAAGCACAGCCCACTTAACCTCCCAGCAGCACAGGGAAAAAGAAGACTCTCTTCTGCCTGTGTGCAAACTCGTGCACCTTGTGTCTGACTGAATACGTGTTGTCAGGGGGTGCTATTTAATCTCTGCTGTCCCTCCCCAC
Organism: Emys orbicularis; assembly: GCF_028017835.1. Lineage (NCBI taxonomy): Eukaryota > Metazoa > Chordata > Testudines > Emydidae > Emys > Emys orbicularis. The sequence continues at coordinate 23,791,377 of NC_088683.1, read as the reverse complement.
AATCTCTGAGTGGGAGGCTCCACTCTCACAAATGTTTGGGTCTGTACAAGGGATGGGGGAATCTGTTATGGGTTCCCTTAAAAACAAGCATATTTCCAGTCTCTGTCCTATCCCAAGGAGCCAGCAGGGAAGACACAGATTCCCTTACACGGCCAGGGCTGGCTGTAAAATTCACAGTCCAGCCCACTGTGACGGTTTGGCCACCCATCATGTCAGAGATTTATAACTAAGTCAAAACATCATTAACTTACACATGAGTTTAATTTGCAACTTTTCTGAATTTTCAGTGTAGGATTTGATCCATCTTGTCAGAGATTCGTCTATTAAAGAATTCATGCTACCAGCTGACAAGACGTAATATCATGTCTCAGATGAAGATGAAAATGTGCTAAAATACATCAGAAACCCTTATGATTTTCTTGATGCTCATAATGACAGGATGTCTCTCTATTTTAAAATCCTTTCTGACCCCCCTCTTAGGATGCTAATTGTATCTTCCATTCTTTATTTTATTTTATATTTTTAAACTTCAACTAAGCAAGCAAGTAGCTAGCCATCTTTTTTTTAAAAATGAAGGTGCTACCACATTCATTTTGTGGATAAAATTGCTTTACTTTGAAATAATTATCACACTCTTAAAAATTGAGTTCCCTTACCTGTATGTCTGGAATATAGCTTGGTGCATGAAACTCTATGAATGCATCTTGCACAATGAGTTTTCATGTCATTGGGGAAGGAAAAAGCAAAGCAATGCAAAAGCCTCCTATTTGGAATCACAATAGGCCACAAAGTGATTTACAGAACAATTCCTTCTATAGTATTCATTACAATAGGGCAAAAATTAATTGATCCACCAAATCTAAAGAACATTGAGTAAAGATTTCTTTGCAAATATAATGTAGAAGAACAGTGGATGACACTGACTCACAAATCAGCACATCCATGTTACTAGCGGAGTGCCTTAATTTATTTCAAAGATGATATTAAAATATTTATTTCAAAGATGATATTAAAATATTTATTTCCATCCAGCAATATTTCTATAAAGCAATTTTCCTGTAGGCACAAAGAAGGCAACACTTGCTTAAGTGTGAGAGTGAGTTCAAGTGGTCGTCATCCACAGCCTACGTAATTATTATAAGACCTCGACCTTTTTAAATATTTAGCATCCTTGGAATTTATTATAAAGCCGACCTGTCTTCTTCTCGTATTTTATTTCTCTTTACCTTTGCATTTAGCTTTGAGAACAAGTGCATCTTGTGACTTTGCTGTATTCATTGCTTTCAAATTAGAACTTCTATTACTATTTCCTAGTGATTATTTAAGTGCTAAGAATATACTCGGTGTTGTACCAACCATAACCCACAGAGTGTCTCTGCTCTGAGGAACTTACAGCTCTAAACAAAACTCCTTCTAGCTTTCTCCTGTTATTGCTCTAATATGCCCACAGTCAGAGAGGGACAGAAGTGACATTGGTCTCAAGTTGGACTAAAAAAATTAAATAATTATTTTAACCTTCTGCTTAAAGTTTCATATAATCATCTGCAGAGGGCATTGAATCCTTTATCCCACCTACACTGAGTTGGTCAGAAAATATTCTTGCAAATATTATACTGTTTTTTTCCTTCAAAATTTCAGTTGGATGGAAATTCTCCAACCAGCTCTGTTCCCATGGCATGATACAGAGTGACAGGAGAGGTGCCTAGGTCCAGCAGGTAGCTGGTGAGGGGAGAAAGAGACTGACCTCTATTGAGGGAGATCATAAGAGCCAATAAAGTTTCACCAGGAATGAATTCAGCCCATTCTGTTTAGTAGGCCAGATAAGAAGATGGTGTTAACTGGCATAGTCCATTTACGTCATTTGAAGAGCTGTCCCATAGTTGTTAATATTATGAACTATACAAGTACACCTCTACCCTGATATAACGTGACCCGAAATAACACAAATTCAGATATAATGCGGTAAAGCAGCGCTCTGGGGGGGGGCTGCGCACTCCCGTGGATCAAAGCAAGTTCGATATAACACGGTTTCACCTGTAACGCGGTAAGATTTTTTGGCTCCTGAGGACAGCGTTATATCGGGGTAGAGGTGTATTTTGATTATGTACATTAAATATTTTTAAAAGAAACAGTAGTAAATAAACTGATTATGGTAAGTTGGCAATATTATTTCACTATACTCCTAATTAGACAGACACTGTGTGGGTGCAATATGGGAATAGGTAACATAATCAAAAGATGGAGCCAATGCATTCCCCCCCTGGTGAGGCGGATTCCTTTCTCCTTTCCATGTTTAAAATAGTTTGGAACAGTCTCTTTCCACCACCCAATATCCCTCTGCTAGCTAATACCTCTTTACAACCAGACAAGCATGCACTAGGTATAAAATAAATGAAAGGTGGATATATTAAACATGACCGAGAGACACTCTAAACCAGGGTATAATTGAAATATTAATCCGAGATGTAATAACATACTTTCTTCTTTGAAAACTGGCAGCAATGCAGCCAGTATTGAAGTCATGTGACAACTGGGAGAGAAGCCCATTGAAAAAAGAAGCCCAAAGTGAAACAAAAACAGTACATCAGTGACAAAGAAGTTTCCCCTTCACAAATCTTAACAAATCAAGCTGAGTGGAGCTCTACTAAGGGAAAGCATACTGATGGGATACATTTGCTTGCTACGTAATTGCATCATAAAATATATCACACTGTTTACTGCTTGTGGAGCATTCATAGTGACCATCTGGACATTAAAGTTCTATTACCAAGGATCGATAGTATAACAGAACAGAGGGAAAACTTGGTAATACTTACATTTTGCAACTGTTCAAAAGCATAGGTAAAGCCTTTCTTGTAGTCAGTGATTCCTTTAGCTGAGATTTTGTAGACTGCCTCTTTCAGCTTCTTCTTGTTCCTCACATTAGCTTGGACAAGATGATTAAAGCAACTGACATTCTGAGCGTTATTGTTAAACTGCAAAATAAGTATTAAAGAACATTAAAGCCAATAATGTTGGCTTAATTTCCTATTTTGCTCTATATTTCTATGTGCTGAGGGCCAGATGCTGCCTTCAGTCCATACATGCAACTCCTAGCAATGGGTGATCCTGAAAAGATTCAGATGATGCAATAACGCACACAAACATTTGGATACTTATCACTTTATCCAAAACATCAAAGTCTCTTAAAAACTTCAAATTAGGGCAGCAAATGTTGCGACTCTCTTCAATTTGTCCACATCTTTCATAAAGTGTAGTGCCCAGCTGAGGCCTGTGCTGTGCTACTTGGCACTGGTGAGGCCTCAGCTGGAGTTACTGTGTCCAATTCTGGGCACCATGATTAAAGAAAGATGTGGACAAACTGGAGAGAGTCCAGAGGAGAGAAACAAAAATGATAAAAAGTTTAGAAAAACCAGACCTATCAGGAAAAGTTAAAAAAACTGGGAAAGTTTAGTCATCAGAAAAGAAGACTGTGGGTGGAGGGGACCTGATAACAGTCTTTAAATATGTTAAGGCTGTTTTAAAGAGGACAGTGATCAATTGTTCTCCAAGTCCACTGAAGGTAGGACAAGAAGTAATGGGCATAATCTGCAGCAAGAGAGATTTAGGTTAGATATTAGGAAAAACTTTTCTATTATAATGGTAATTGAGCTCTGGAATAGGCTTCCAAGGGATATTGTGGAATCCCTATCACTGGAGGTTTTTAATAACAGGCTGGACAAACCCCTGTCAGGGATGGTCTAAGTTCACTTGGCATTGCCACAATGCACGGGGCTGGACTTGATGACTTCCTGAGGTCCCTTCCGGACTTACATTTCTGTGATTCTATGAAAATGGATATTCAGTCCTTTACTTCTAAGGCCAGATCCAAAGCTCACTGAAATAAGCAGAAAAACTCTGACTGGAGTTTCAGTGACCTTTGGTACAGGCCTTACCAGTCGAACAGAAGTAGGAATTTCAGAGGCATAGAAAAAATGCAATAAAATAAATTTAAAAAAAAAAATGGGGAAAAAAAGGTTGAAAGTTTCTTGAAACTTTTACTCCTTGGAAAAGTTGAGAGTCAAGTTTTAGGTTGATTCTTATTTTATCCAAATCAACTGGTCCATCCCAAAACCTATCAGCACACAATGGGAGTTGCAAATCAAAAACAATTGCTATATATGGCCCGCCAAAATACAAAACACTCTTGGCAAAAATAAGCACATCATAGTATAGATATACATAACAAGACAATTTTTAAACCAGGTTTCCATTTGTGTATTATGCACATGCTTTTATTTTTTAGCACTATCACCCATGATAGGTGGGAGATCATAGCATTTGGTAACTTCTAGCACTCATGTCGCAGTGATCAAATATATACATGCCAAATGCTTGTATGTATAAAGTTTTGCCTGCTCAAGTGGAGGTCATTTTGTGATCTCTTTGAAATTTGGTCTTGTATATGGTGACGTATCATGTATTGCAGTAGCACCTATGAGCCACAGATATGCTTTTGGACACCATTGCGCTAGGAGTGGTACAAACAGTGCCCTATATTGGCTGAAAAATTATTTTACATTCAAAAACAAGTACAGTTGACACATATTACCAAAAAACATTTTCCTGCCCAAATAAATGTGAAATGGTTTGACTGAACATAAATACTAGGTACAACAGATACTTTTTGCCATTTTATATGCTTTAAAATTCTCACCAAAGCTCTTTCCTACCACTCTAGCAGTGTATGGGGCCTTAAAGAGAATGCCAGTCATGTAAAGTCACCTTAGCATAACTGAGCATCAAGCCCCAGGAGTTTAATTCTGTCCTTACATCCTGAACATCTCTATTCAACCCATTTGTGTTGCGCTCAGGGTAAGTAAATAAGAGGCGATTTTGACCAGTGATTTTACATATTTAGCTGGGATGCTCAAACTATTTCTATTTTCTTACTGTAGGATAAATTCAAAACTAAAACTCCAAAAACCTATTTTTCTGAAACAACAGGTTTGATTTAAACCAAAGAAATAAAGAAATTCAGAGGGCCAGTTTATAAACACATCCCATTTTATCCAAGTGCTAACAGAGCACGTATATAATGGGTAAATATTAAAGATGTGCAAAAATTTTACACACACACACCCAACTCCTAAACAGGACAAAACGTCTGATTCTAGTACAAACCCAGAGTGTGAGTGGAATTCTGAGCAAACCTGCCAAGTTGTTATATTTGGTATAAACATTATAAAATTCATTGGTTATAAAGTGTTTCAACCCCAGATCAGGAATTTCTAGTTTTAATGGTTCACTTGTACCCAGAAATCAAAGCAAAATTCAGGGGTGCAAAATCCATGCAGGCCCAAACCAAAAAGAGATTCCTACAACCCCACAGAAATTTGGTGACACCCCACACAAAAAAAGCTTTTTCTCTGCTGCTCCTCTATCCGTGTATAATATACCAACCTAGAATATAGAATTTTATGAGAGTCTCCTTCTAGTAATTAGATGCACTGACTATACCAGCTTCCTCTTTTTCACAACTAAGAGTGCTCCTGTTGGTCACAGAAGCCTCTGGTTTTAGTGGTGGTGATCTGAAGATTGAGTCCCCATTGACTGGTATGGTGTTTGCACATTGTTCATTACAATTAAGGATATAGCATTAACTTTAATTACCCATCCTAACTTTGATTTTTGTTTGTGTTGTCAGCTCCTTTCAGTATAGTAATCTTTTTGTGACTGAAAGTCAGATCCTAAAGTTTATCCTTGAACCATCAAGTCCTTTTCTTATATAAGACAATGGAGACTGATAAATAAAAAGCATAAAACTAAAGAGAAAGAACCTCTGGAAGAAAAATACAAACATCACTCAGGACTGTACATGGATTGATAGCATATATCACCTTGTGTGTGTCAATGACTGCAAACATTCACTTGTATTTGAAACAAGATAAATAGATACAGAGATAACCTAATAGCATAAACAGTTTGAATGTCACTCAGATGTTATTTCTGATGTGTTGGAGGAATATATCATAGCCAGTCAGCTATTTGTATAATTGTTCAAATACATGCAACACAGTATATTCATTTGACATTTGTGTCCTACTATTTTTGAATATATATGTGTACACAATGCAAGCAGGAGATGCACATTATTAATTATAGCTCTAAGCATAGAAGAAATATTGGCACATAATCTTATTAGGATGCCAAGCTCTGTCGTCATTCTCAAAGTGACAATATTTTGTGTTTTATACATTTTGTACATGGTATAAAAAACAAACAAACATCCTTTGTGCTCTGATCAGAGCAACATTTTTTATGGTACATTTCAGGATTTAGTTGCATGAAAAATCCCAACACCACACACTGAGGAGATAGAACTCTCTCTAATTATTTTATAGGTCTAATTAGTTTAGCTGTCTGTAGTTACCATTTTCCTACCAACAATGAATTTAGGCAAATTTTAATTTATAATCAGGATAAAGCTACTGTAGACATCTGTTCAGGGAGTGAGTCAGGTTATTAATATTTTCAAATATCAAATTCTTGCAAAATCTGTTCACTCATTTGCATTACATGGAAGACAAAAATACAATGTGCTTACATTTTATGATTATTCTGTACTATTCATTCAAGTACACTAAATATTGTAGAAACATGTTGATTCATAGTGTATATAGGTAGCATGAGTGTGTGTGCAATGAAGAGGATGACATTTGTCTCCAACACAAAATCTATAGTTTACAACTATGGAATCTTTTCCTATTATTCTTGTTTGCATTTATTTATTTTTACTATGCCTTTAATAGTTTAGCTCTGGATTTCATTTACTGTGAAGCAATTGTTTATACTATGGGTATATGTGTTATCTACTATAGGCAGGGCTAGCAGCAGTGCCACCTAGTATTATTACCCGTCTCTTCGCATTATAAAACCCTGTTCTCAGTTACTTAGAACTTTACCAAATTTTAACTGTTCAGGCTGAAATTTTATATGCTGGGTGTCAACCTTAGGCTGCTTTTTAAAAAAAGTTTCAGCCAAGACATTTCAGCCATTTCGAAAAAGAAAACTAGTGAAAAATATATCCCTCACCAGGTCTCTCATGCAAGGCTCTTAAGCAAACTAAGCAATCAGGGGATTTGAGGGAAGATCCTCTCATGGATCAATAACTGGTTAAAAAATAGAAAAAAAAAGTAGGAATAAAAGGTCAGTTTTCACAATGTAGAGATGTAAGTAGCAGGGTCCCCCAAGGATCTGTAATGGGACCAATGCTGTTCAACACATTCATAAATGATCTGGAAGAAGGGGGTGAATAGTGAGGTGGCAAAATTTCCAGATGATACAAAATTACTCAAGATAGTTAAGTCCAAAGCTGACTGAGAAGAGTTACAAAGGGATCTCACTGAACTGTGTGACTGGACGACAAAATGGCAGATAAAATTCAGTGTTGATAATTATAAAATTATGGACTTGGAGAAAATAACCCCAACTATACATACCAAATGGACGGGTCTAAATTAGCTATTACTACTCAAGTGATCTTGGAGTCATTGTGAAGAGTTTCCTGAAGACAACCACGCGATGTGTTGCAGCATTCAAAAAAGGCTAAGAGAATGTTAGGAACCACTAGGAAAGGGATAGATAATAAGGTAGAAAATATAATGCCATTATATATACATCCATGGCACGCCCACACCTTGGATAGTGTGTGCAGTTCTTGTTGCCTCATGTCAAAAAAGATATATTAGAATTGGAAGAGGTGCAGAGAAGGGAAACAAAAATGATGAGGGATATGGAACAACTTCCATACAAGGAGAAATTAAACGACTGGGATTGTTCAGTTTAGAAAAGAAACAACTAAAGGGGAAATATGATAAAGTCTATAAAATCATGAATGGGATGGAGAAAATGAATAAGGGAGTGTTATTTATTCCTTCGCATAATACAAGAACTAGGGGTCATCCAATTAAATTAATTGGCAGCAGGTTTAAAAGAAACAGAAGGAAGTACTTCTTCACACAATACACAATCCGTGGAACTTGTTGCCAAGGGACATTGTGAAGGCCACAAGTATAATTGGGTTTACAAAAGAATTAGATAAGTTCATGGTCCATCAATGGCTATTAGCCATGATGATCAGGGACACAACCCCATGCTCTGAGTGTCCCTAAACTTCCAACTCCCAGAAGCTGGGAGTGGATGGATCACTCTGTAATTTCCCTGTTCTCATTCTCCCTGAAACATCTGGCACTGGGCTAAATGGACCATTAGTCTGACCCAGTATGACTATTCTTATGTTGTTGTGCTATATTGATTCTGGTGATTTTTTCTTTGAGAAGCTCTAGCATCCCCAGACTTTGGAATGGGGGCTTGACATTTGGCAGGAATGGCCTTTGTGTCAGGGATGTGTCTTTTACTGTCCCTGTGAAACTCTGCTCAAATTTGGCCAAGTTATAAGCCTTTGAAAAATCAGTTCACAGTTGCTAAGTGGAGACTTCTTAGAGTTTAGCAGGTAAAAATCTCTAAACAGTCTATCCTCACTGAGCATGCTCCAGCACCTCACAGCTCCTGCAGGAGATTGGACTACACATGCACCCTCACCACAGAATGACTATGTTCCAGCCCAGGGCTACAGGGGGAAAGCTGGACTTCCCCTGTAAATGTTGTTCCCAGCTGCTCTGTGCCAGGACAGGGCCAGGCACTGAAACTGAGAGCTGGGTGCCACTCTCTCCTGAGCTGTCAATGACCCCTCTCTTAGTGCACAGGCCAAGGTCCACAATGTGGAGGAGGAAGCTGCCTGACTCGAAGAGCTGGACTGAGATAGAAAGGAATAGATTGGGATAAGGAGCCTGGTGAGACTGGGACTGGAGGTTTCAGGGAGTCTGTGATTTGCATTGTGGGAGTCCAGGAAAAGCTGGGCACAGAGAACGGAACTGAGGGCCAGAGGCATAGGGGAGGCTGGGACTGGTTGTATAGGGAGACTGTGTGCTGGGGAGGGAAATGGGGGGGGGACGACTGAGATCAGACGAGAGGGCAAGATGCAGGGGGAGAACAAGGATCGGCTGGGCAAAGAGACTGGGACGAAGAGCCAGAGAGAGGGGATATTAGGTGTCACGTTATTGATTTGAACTGGGACCATATAGAACATGGTTGCAACCAAAGTCCTGTAGTGGCACCAAATCTTGTGTAAAGGGGGTCAAATCAGGTGTCTAAGACAAGGTTATGGTTTGCTGGTTATAATTATGCTGTCTATATGTGTGTATCAATTTTGTAGTTGAAGTTATGAATATTGGCTCTATACTGCCTGTATTTCAAACTTATGCATTGCTTCTGGGAGACATCCCAGACAAGTTGATGTTAGCTTTGCCTAGCCTGCTTGATGGCCCATTAAGGACCATCAGCTATACAGTTGACCCATGGAGAGAAGGCAGATTTTTTTTTTATATACGCCTTATAACTCAGCAAAGTATGCAGGAACTTGCCCATGTGACTCCAGACTCCATTTTGCTGTAATTTTCCACAGTAAGAACAAAGAGGTGTTCTTACACCTGGAAAAGACTATAAAAGGCTGATGCCTCTCCTCCATCTTGTCTTCAATCCTGCTTCATACCTCTGGAGGGACTTTGCTATGAATGGAAGCTCTACACAAAGGACTGATGACCTATCCCAGCTGTGGATGTACTCCAGAGACTTGATTTTGAACCTGCAGTTTATTTCATCACTGCTACAAGCCTGAACCAAGAACTTTGCCATTACTGTATGTAATTGATTCCATTTAACCAATTCTAGCTCTCATCTATATCTTTTTCCTTTTATGAATAAACCTTTAGATTTTAGATTCTAAAGGATTGGCAAGAGCATGATTTGTGGGTAAGATCTGATTTGTATATTGACCTGGGTCTGGGGCTTGATCCTTTGGGATCAGGAGAACCTTTTTTCTTTTAATGGGGTATTGGTTTTCATAACCATTTGTCCCCATAATGAGTGGCACTGGTGGGGATACTGGGAAACTGGAGTGTCTAAGGGAATTGCTTGTGTGACTTGTGGTTAGCCAGTGGGATGAGACCAAAGTCCTCTTTGTCTGGCTGGTTTGGTTTGCCTTAGAGGTGAAAAAAACACAGCCTAGGGCTGTAACTGCCCCGTTTTAAGCGATTTGTCCTGAATTGGCACTCTCAGTTGGGTCCCGCCAGAACCGCATCGTTACATTAGGACAAGGTACCAGGGAATGGTTGGGGTAGGGGACAGATTGGTTGAGGAAGCCAGGGAGGTAGACTAGGACTGGGAGCCAGTGGTGATGGTGAAACAGGAGTTTGTGTGGTGGAAGGCAACTGAAGGCAAGCAAGATAAGATGAGGAGGGGGAACTGGGACTGGCTGGGCAAGGAGACAATCAATGGGTTGAAGAAAACTGGGACTCAGAGAGAGAGAGAAAGAGAGAGAGAGAGAGAGAGTCTGGAGGAGAGACAAGGAATGGCTGAGCAAAACCAAATGGGACTAGAATGAGAAGCTAGGGGAAGGGAAGAAATAGAACTGGGACAGTGGTAGGATGGAGAGGTCAGAGCAGAAGGATTCACCCTTAGGGGGATGTGCAGAAGAGTCTGCGACTACTACAGCACACTCCTTCCAGAGCCTTGAATGGATCCCAAGTTTCCTGTGGCTCACCATTCTTCCTTTGTCAGCAAACATCTGTGAAACCCACTGGCATCCCCCTCTACGTACATGTAACTGCACGCCGAAGTGAAAAAGCAGGCTGCGTCCACACTGTGGTGTGTAGTTACACGCCACACTGAAAAACTCTGATGGGAAGAGGCAGAGGGGACTCCAGCAGCGAGGAGCTGGCAGAGTCTTTCCCCGCTGCCAGAGCCTTTCTCCACTGCCGTGCATAGCTATACACACAGCTTGCTCCTCACTGCAGATAAAGACTCTGGTGGGAAGGAAACAGCAGGGAAAGACACCAGCAGCTAGTTGCATTGCCTTTCCCTTCTGCCTCCCCTGTGCTAGAGCTTTCACTACCACGTGTAGCTATACACACCACAGGATAGACCCAGCCCACTCCCCGCAGCAGGGAAATACTCCATCGGGGGAGGCAGCAGGCAAAGGCTTCAGCAGTGAGGAGTTGCCAGAGCATTTCCCCCTGGCCTCTCCCCTGCCTGAGCTTTTCCCTGTCGCAGGAGCTTTTCCTTGTGGCAGGGAAAGGCCCCAGCAGCAGACATGCCAAACCCACGAAAAAACACAGAAATTGGGCTTCTTTTTGGCTTCATTGGCTTATGAGTTGTTTGTTGGCTAGTTTTTGGCTTGTAGCTTGTTGCAGCTTTTTGCTTCTTTTTTTTGATCGGCTGCTGGCAAGCAGGGGCAAAGGGGAGGCACAGCAGGCCCACCACAGTCCCAGACTGCACGCCGGGGGGATCTAGTCACATGGAGTGTTGGGGTTCTTAGGAATTGGCCTATTTTGGCCTTATTTTGAAATGGGATTAGCTTGATTTTTGGCTTATTGTGGAAGTCGGGGTGCTTATTTACGGTGTGAAAGTTGGCAACTGTGCCCAGCAGCTGGACACTGTCTTGCTTAAAAATAGCAGTGTAGATGTTGGAGACATTGCTTGGGTATGTAGAGAGCCACATAGAGGTATATAACCTACGGTTCTGGTGCCTATGCAACGCGTCACTTTCTACACTGGAATGTATACCTGTGCAAGGGGGGCATGCAGTGCATGCACTCTACACACTGCCATAAGTACAGACATAGCCATAGAGAAAGACAACTTATTACTGCTATTAGTTACTCTGTTAGCTCGAATGGCAGAGTTCTGTGTGGTGGATCTAAAGGTTCCAACCTAAGAGCGCTCTAAACTGCGGGGCCGCGCAGCAGGCTAGGAAGGGCCATGCAGCCACAGGGGCCTGGAGAGGAGAGAGGTAGGGCATAGGTGGGGACTGGGGAGGGGAGCAAGTTGGGGTGTGCAGGGCTGCCGCGGGCCCCTTCCCTGGAGCTCCGTGCTGCTGGCGGGGAGAGCGGGGAGGAGCCCCTCCCCCGGAGCTCGCTGCTGCAGGCAGGGAGAGGGCTGGGGGGAGTCTTCTGGCCCCTGCCCGGGGGTAGTCTTCAGGCCCTGGGGCAGCCTGCATCCAAAACTCCTCCTCCCCGGCCCCACCCCACAGTCTGCACCTCAGCCCAGAGCCCCCTCCCACACCCTGAAGTCCTCATCCCCGACCCCACCCCAGAGCACGCATCCCTACCCCATTTCCCAGCCCAGAGCCCCCTCCTGCACGTCAAACCCCTCATCCCAGGCCCCACCCCAGAGCCCTCCATATTGGTGCACATAACTAAATTCATTCCACCCATGCACTTAAAATATTAGAGGGAACACTGGACCCTGGCAGATGACCCACGTGGGTGTTAATAGATGCCACATGATACAATTTCTAATGTCGAATTTGCTTTTTTTTAAAAACCTAGGAAATTACACTCACAAAAACTATGTTGAAAGTATATTAGGGTTGCCAAGTCAAGCACTCAATAGTTAGGAAATGTCTGAATTAAGGTTTCCTATGCTATCTTACTTTGATTCCCTTGTGCATATGCATTATGCTACTGTTTTAAAATACATGCTTACATACTAATTCTTACACAGCCCCCCAGCTCATTAAGTATACAGGATGGATCTGCACAGGGGACAAATCAGAACTGGCTGTTGTTTGTAGGACCTTCGCCTTCGCTTCTTAGGTGCAGAATTCGGAAGGCGTGTGGAAAACGAGGCAAGGAATTGCAGGAAGAGAAAGAATGGTCTCATGGTTAAGGCAGTGAAATGCTGCCCTGGAGAACCAGATTCTATCCCCGACTCTGCCATTGGCTTCCTACGTGATACTTGGAATGTCACTTAAACCAAACTGTATACAGATGGTCACTAATTGTGTGAGTTCCTCATTTTCTGGTGCCTGACCGGAGACCTTCGGGTCTGATTTACAGAAGTTCTGAATACTCACAGCTGCAACTGAAGTCAATGGGAGCTGTATTTTGAACAGATGAAGGAGTATATAATGCTAAGTACTCTAAATAATCAGATCCTAGACATCCCAAATTAGGTACTCAAAATTAATGGATACTTTTGTCCTCCTTCTTTCTGTGCCTCAGCTCCCCAAATATAAAATGGGGATAATAATATCTTCATCTCATGAAGGTGTTGTGAAGATAAATTAATCAATTGAGTGTGAAGTACTGAAATACTATAATTATGAGCACCATAGAAAACCCCATGAGGAAATTAATAATTCTGTTTTCTGAACAATGAGGACAAATAGCTGCTCAAAGTATGCTCCATCCATTCTGTGCATAGAATGAGGCAGTGGTGCTCTGGAAAAAATAGCATGTGATCATGTAATTAAATACTGTATCACAATGCATACACACATGGTTGATGAATTAAGGTTGTACAGGCAACCTTAAGTGTGGCATTTCCTAACCTTTTTTTATTTAATTCTTGGCTTTACAACCTTAATGTTCTTCTAATATAGTTTTTTTGTGTCTAACATGTACGCACACACACAATTTTCCACTAAATTAATTACCACCTCTGAATCTTAGATGTAGTTAAAAATATATATGTTAATTATAGGGTTTGTCAAATTTACAATATATGTCAAAGCAATATGACAACAGATAATTACAGACTAGGACCAATTTCTTCACTAGTATTTAAGAAAAATGTGTAGAAACCCCCTGTGTTTAAAGCAAGCGTCTCAGTCCTGTGATACCATAAGCAGTTATGGAATGATACCAAAGGAAGCAATGCATAAAAAGGTTTCCACGAGGCAGAGCATAAGTGGATACGGTGATCTCTAATTAAAGAATTCCTGACCATACACATATGTTCTGTATTGTTACTCAATACATGCTCTTAGGTTACTTAGAAAGTATTTTAATTTTCAATGCCTTGAAATCAGTTATGTGTGGATGTATGCTCTGTGCTACTGTGTACTGCAGAACTGGCAACTACCATATCAACACCAATAGTAGAAGACATATGAATTACTAGCAGGTATTATCAATGCTCTAATCATGCACCATTTTAAATCAATGGGAGTTTTTCCAGTGACTCAGTAGGAACAGGTCCAAGGCCATAAAGAAAGATATGATTTTGGATAATGAAAATAGATACATTGAAAGGAAAAACTCTTAAGTTATTACCACCACTTGCAACGGGTACTTCAGTTTTATTTTAGGTTTGGTATTAAAAATACTGCTGATTGTATTGTTTTTCTATTGTTCTCATACACGGCTCTGGGAACTTGAATGGAGGATCAGGACTTAAAGCTGATGAAAAGATCCCTTCCCCACCCCCGCTTTTTAATACAGAATCATTCCCCCAGACAAGGGCTGGAGCTGATATTTTAACAAAAGACTAAGTAAAGCCAGAGAAGGTTTTAGCTTGGTAGGGATCCTGAATGACATCACAGGCGCTGATCATGATGATTCTGGTTATTAAATAACACTGGTCTACAATTTTTGAGAAGTCGTCTGCTTCAGAGATAAAATGTGCTATTTATTATGTATTTTGATGTGCTGAATTCAAATATGACAATTAAAACAACTGATTGGCTACTGTTTCTAAGATATTTAAGTTTTTACATTTTATGTCTATGTATATTGTGTAGATAGTAGAGTTTTAATCATAAATTGTAAACCTAGGTCTTTTCATGTGTTTATGGTTGCTTTACATGATAATATTTCACCTGTCCTGTTTATGTAACACTTTAAACATCAGCAAAAGGGTTATATAAATAAAATTTATTATGAAACAAAAGGCAAAAAACTATTCTGTACATAGTTTAGTCCTATTCAGTGTCTACTCGGCGCTTCTTGGCTTGTCTCTTGTATTCATTAAATGGAGCATCTCTTGTCACTGTCCAGCAATAGTCTGCAAGCATTGATGGGCTCCATTTGCCCTGATAGCGTTTCTCCATTGTTGCAATGTCCTGGTGAAATCGCTCGCTGTGCTCATCGCTCACTGCGCCGCAGTTTGGTGGAAAAAAATCTAGATGAGAGTGCAAAAAATGTATCTTTAGTGACATGTTGCAACCAAGGCTTTTGTATGCCTTGAGGAGGTTTTCCACCAACAACCTGTAGTTGTCTGCCTTGTTGTTTCCGAGAAAATTTATTGCCACTAACTGGAAGGCTTTCCAGGCCATCTTTTCCTTGCCACGCAGTGCATGGTCAAATGCATCATCTCGAAGAAGTTCACGAATCTGAGGACCAACAAAGACACCTTCCTTTATCTTAGCTTCATTTAACCTTGGAAATTTTCCACGGAGGTACTTGAAAGCTGCTTGTGTTTTGTCAATGGCCTTGACAAAGTTCTTCATCAGACCCAGCTTGATCTGTAAGGGTGGTAACAAAATCTTCCTTGCTTCAACAAGTGGTGGATGCTGAACACTTTTCCTCCCAGGCTCCAATGACTGTCGGAGTGGCCAATCTTTCTTGATGTAGTGGGAATCTCTTGCACGACTATCCCATTCGCAGAGAAAACAGCAGTACTTTGTGTAGCCAGTCTGCAGACCAAGCAAGAGAGCAACAACCTTCAAATCGCCACAAAGCTGCCACTGATATTGGTCACAGTTTATGCACCTCAAAAGTTGTTTCATGTTGTCATAGGTTTCCTTCCTATGGACTGCATGACCAACTGGAATTGATGGCAAAACATTGCCATTATGCAGTAAAACAGCTTTAAGATTAGTCTTTGATGAATCAATGAACAGTCTCCACTCATCTGGATCGTGAACGATGTTGAGGGCTGCCATCACACCATCGATGTTGTTGCAGGCTACAAGATCACCTTCCATGAAGAAGAATGGGACAAGCTCCTTTTGACGGTCATGGAACATGGAAACCCTAACATCACCTGCCAGGAGATTCCATTGCTGTAGTCTGGAGCCCAACAGCTCTGCCTTACTCTTGGGTAGTTCCAAATCCCTGACAAGGTCATTCAGTTCACCTTGTGTTATGAGGTGTGGTTCAGAGGAGGAGGATGGGAGAAAATGTGGGTCCTGTGACATTGATGGTTCAGGACCAGAAGTTTCATCCTCTTCCTCTTCCTCGTCTGACTCAAGTGAGAATGATTCTGGTGCATCAGGAACCGGCAGTCCTTCTCCGTGGGGTACTGGGCGTATAGCTGATGGAATGTTTGGATAATTCACAGTACACTTTTTCTTCTTTGACACACCTTTCCCAACTGGAGGCACCATGCAGAAGTAACAATTGCTGGTGTGATCTGTTGGCTCTCTCCAAATCATTGGCACTGCAAAAGGCATAGATTTCTTTTTCCTGTTCAACCACTGGCGAAGATTTGTTGCACAAGTGTTGCAGCATACGTGTGGGGCCCACCTCTTGTCCTGATCTCCAATTTTGCAGCCAAAATAAAGGTGATAGGCTTTCTTAACCATAGTGGTTATACTGCGCTTTTGTGATGCAAAAGTCACTTCACCACAAACATAGCAGAAGTTATCTGCACTGTTCACACAAGTATGAGGCATCTCTGCTCACTTTGGCGAAACAGAAATGTGTCCCTTTGCAAAATCAAACACTGACAAATAAGAGAGCACGACACTGTATGATTTCTAGAGCTGATATAGGGCAATTTGTTCAGCAGAGTGATGTAAGCTTCGTTATGATTGCATCATCCATGACTTCTAGGAATAACATGATGCAATTCATATCATGTATGACGCAATACCAGCTTCAGATTGCATCATTCATTCTTTTGCCTAAAAAGCAAGTACTGTCCAAACCCAGTCATAGATTTATTCATAGATCCAGTCAAAGATGTATTTTAGTCATTTCTGGTTTAAATTGAGATCCCTTCCCTTTATAACTCACTTATCCTCCGTCATTCCCAAGTCAAGGGTCGTATATACTGACCCAATAGCATATCTTGAAAATTAGAGCCAATCAACAATTTTAAGCATCATTTTCGTTCTCAGTGACCCAGAATTAGTAAAGTTTGACTACATTTATTTCAGAAGCATTTTGGCTGTAGAGCAGTGTAATCTATAGTTTGGAAAACTTTACAATGGAGATGAGAGAAAACAACTTAAAAAATAAATAGTTGCTCATCAGACCCCAAAATATAATAAGCATCAAGTACTAAGTCATGCTATAACTGACTAGACTGCCAAGCACAAACTGAAGGAAAAGGGTTTTGGGTGGGGGGGGGGAGGTTAGTATTGCTTCTTTTTAAACATTTGTTAAAGATACATTAAAATATGCATTGCAATTGGCAAAAATGGCAATTTCTGAGAATGGGAGTCTTCCTCTTTCATCTGAGTTTGGAGTTCATTTTTAGCCACACTTTGGGGCTTTTAGACATTCATTATATCGATGTTATAATGCTGTTCTCCTGTAGTATCCTATTCATGTCATGGTAACTTCATGTTAGAGAACAGTCATTTTTCATCCACAGCTCAATGCTATCTAGTATACTTATCAATAAACCAAAAAATAAAATGAGTTGTCTAATATATACATATTGATTTTTTTAGTGTTAATCAAAAGTGTTTGTCCAGTAATTATTGATTAATTGATTAAAATTCAGTGGTTGATCTTTAGCAACAATGTGAGAATCAAGGAGACAGAGGGAGAAAGTAAAAGTGAGAACAGGGAGAAAGGCAGAAACAAGGAGAAGTGGAAGTGACTGATAACAGAGATCAACAGTCCCACAAGTAGCTGTCTCCTACATTTAATCTGCTCATATAGTGATATAGCCATATGCGGCCTGGTTCTCCACTGCCATACACCTAGTGCCAAGTAATTGTAAAACACTACCCAATCAGAATGATAGCATATTAACACTTACTTTGCATGGGTGTAAATGATGCAAAGTGTCAGCAGAAAATCAGGCCCATAGTGGGAAGAATAGCACAGCTGGTAGTATTGTAAGACATCGTTTACAGGATTTTCCCTGCCTGAGTTGTATCTGGGGGGAAAGTATTTGCTTCATTGTCTGGGAACAGATTTTAATTATAGGAATAAAGAAGGCCTTGCTTTATTGTGAAGGGCATCTTATGTATGTCAGCAGATAGCCACTGAGTGCAGTGCAGCTGAGAACTCTCACTAATAATGCTGAAGTTTCTGGGGCAGTAGTTCTGTGCTTGGGGAATATTTACTGAGCCTCGTAACATGTTTTAGCTCTGGTCGGAAATCTAGGTGCAGGGTTAGGATCTAAGTAGAAAGAGACCTAGGGTGAAATACTGGCTCTGTTGAAATAAATAGAAGTTTTGCCATTGACTTCAATGGGGCCAGGATTTCACCCCCCAAGTCACCCACCTTCTCTCTTTCCATTGCTCACTCTTAACACCTAAATATCACAGTGACTGGGTGCATTCAAAAGATAAACAGATAAATCCTTTAAGTATAAAGGTTTTATTAATTTATTTTGCAGGGCAGATGACCAACAGTGGAAAGCTTAGCCTACAAAGTATTGTTTATGCTATCATTTACTGGCACTCCAAGGCCTACAAAAGCCCAAGTAACTAGGTCAGAATGAGGGGGAAAAAATCAAATCTGTTTCAAACCTGTTTGCAAATGTGCATGCAGCTCCATCTTGCTCCTTGACTATATGTGAATAAATTCAGTCGACATTATTACGGTAGTGTTTGTTATACTATATATTCATGTACAATTGCACATGTAATTTCTTTTTGTTAGGAAACTAACATGTCAAAGTGCCACATTAACCAGAGAGTGTAAGAAATTTGTTGTTTTCCAATGTCACTGTTGTTTCATAAGCCATCCTTGAATTAATGTAAAAACTAGGGCTGTCAAATGATGAAAAAAAAATTACATCGCGCGATGAAAAAAATGAAAGTGAGAACATACGAATGTTTAGCATATCTGGCACATAAATACCTTGCAATGCCAGCTACAAAAGTGACATGCAAATGCCTGTTCTCAGTTTCTGCTGACATTATAAACAAGAAGAGGGTAGCGTTATCTCCAGTAAATGTAAACAAACTTGTTTGTCTTAGCGATTGGCTGAACAAAAAGTAGGACAGAGTGGACTTGTAGGCTCTAAAGTTTTATATTCTTTTGGTTTTGAGTGCACTTATGTAACAAAAAAATCTACATTTATAGGTTGCACTTTCACGACAAAGAGATTGAACTACAGTACTTGTGCTGAGGTGAACTGAAAAACACTTTTGTTATTTTTACAGTGCAAATATTTGTAATAAAAAATAATATATAGTTTGTATTCTTTGCTGTAAGCAAAATCAATATATATGAAAATGTAAAAAAACATCCAAAATATTTAATAAATTTCAATTGGTATTCTATTGTTTAACAGTGTGATTAAAACTGTAATTAATCGCTATTAATTTTTAAAATCACAATTAATTTTTTAGTTAATCGTGTGAGTTAACGGCAATTAATCAACAGCCCTAGTAAAAATCAAACACGCGAACACCCCCCGTCTATTTTTATTTTGAATATTGTATATTTTAGCACTAATCTAATACTTTGTCATCTTCGTGTTCCATATGCTTTGCCAGGCAGCTGATTTTGTTCATTCTTTGCCCCAGTTAGTGATGCCCTTCAATGGTTTATTGATACGGCTTCCTAGTACATATTCTGTTTTCCCAAGGCATTTTCCCACACCTACTTCCCTAAAATTGTTGATAACTGTTGATATAAGGGTGTATCTGACATGAGAAATAGCTAACAAAACCATCTACATGTTTTCTTCTGCATCAATAAGGGAACAGGAAACTATTATTCTGTCTTCTCATTTCTATGGCCCTGATCTAAAAGCCATTAAAGCTTACGGGAATCTTTCCAGTGTTAAGGGAATTGGATCTGGTGTTATGTTTATCATCATTAGCCTCTGAGGAGCCTGGTCTGACTTTCCTGATTTGTCAGTAGGTAACACCTTAGGCTCCACAAACAACATACACCCTGCAATGTATGAGAAGATTGATAGAACGTAAGTAGTGCAGACCTTAAACATGAATGACCATGAGAGAATGCTATATTCATTCAGATATTCTGCATTCTCTGAACCTGTTATGTCACCATTTGAGATGGGTAGAGGAGGCTGCATTTTGTTAAACTTGGTGGATTGGAGCTTTAGTTTTCAGAAAACTACAAGTAGGCATGTTTTGGACCAAGGAGAAAATAAGGGTGGTGAGAAAGATAAATGGTGCCCAGTTCTCACTCATCTTTAGCCATGAAGCAAACTCTTTATGGTTATCACCCTTGCCTGAAAAAAAAAAAAGTGACAACACAGGTGAATTCAGTTCAGAGTTTTGATGTTCACTATTCCTTTGAGTCACCTACTATCGTATGCAGTGGAAGAATAATATCAAGCTAAAAGTGTAGATCTAGACCTGGTATTGAACTGAGGATTCCTACTAGAAAATATTCACACAATTAATAATTTTAAAGTTCAGTCCTTTTCTAAAGGTTTCTCCCCAGCCTCTAGTCTTCCTCTCCCCCCCCCCCCCCCGAAACGCTCGTTTGTGGTGATTCTGATTTAGAAGCAGTACAATGTGCTTTGCCCACACAGCAAAACCACAAGTGTATACAGTACTGTTAAAATAGGCTTTGAAGTTATGAACTGACACACTCAAATGCTGTTTCTTATAATAGTAAATGATGACTCACCACATAATTATTAGGTGCACATAGGATGTGAGAGCACAAAACATTTTTGTGCTAAGGAAGTCTTTCAATTTGCCTTGACCTAATTTTGAAACTGGGAACGGTAGCATTACATGAGGTAAAGTAATTTTTTAAAGAAAATTTTCTAATGGACAATCAAGTACTGAGAGGACATTACAGTACAAATGTTCGCACGTGGAGAGAAAAAAAATGTAACACTATTTGATATTCAGCTCTGCCCTACAAAATCCATTTCTTTTTTTGTAAGAGAAGAGTGGAAACATTAAATAGTCTCAGTCAGATTAATCAAGTTTCACAGAAATCTAAGAACCAAATTCTGTTGCGATACATTGAGCAGCTATAGCCATACCATGGTGGAGATGAGGGAGCTGAGACCCAGAAAGAGCTACTCTTCCCACCTCAACACTCTGGACCCAGAATCATGAAACCAGAACCACTCTCTACCGACACCATGGCACATATGGCTTCAGCTCTACCACCCACCCAGCCATCTGACCTCAAAGAAGAAAATCTGCAGGGAGAAGCTGGCCCAGAAACTCAGCCAGCAGCAGAAAGATGCAGCTATAACAGGGACCTTTGGGCACTGTTCATATCATCAATGGCAGACTGCTTTCCCCCCCCCAGTTTTTAGTATTCTTTCCGCTCTGCAGACTGGCTGTTTGCTGCAATTCCCGTTGTCACAGTTTCTTCACTTGAGCCTCATTGCACCAGCCCTCCATGCTCACTTTCTTCCCCACCTCCCTTCAATGTACTTCTCTCCCTTCATCTGACCTCTAGGCCAATGCCCTCCCAACAATCTACCTCCACACCCTCGCAAAAATAATAATAAAAAAAATACACCATGGAACTAACATGCAGGCCCGGCTCCAGCATTTCTGCCGCCTCAAGCAAAAAAAAAAAAAAAAAAAAAGCCGCGATCAGCAGTGGCAGTTCAGCGGCAGGTCCTTTGCTCCTAGAGGGAGTGAGGGACCTGCCACCTCCGAATTGCCGCAGGTGCCGCCCGTCTCCCTTGGCCGCCCCAAGCACCTGCTTGTTAAGCTGGTGCCTGGAGCCAGCCTGCTAACATGCTATTGACAACCCAATGTTTACTTGACTTGTATGTTTCATCTTCTTCCCACCAATCCAGAGGTGCCATGCTTTGTTCTGCTCCATCTACAATATGTAAATTTAATGAAGTAATTTGTATAAACTTGAGCTTATAGAATCATGTAAGATTAGGGCTGGAAGAGACCTCAGGAGGTCATCTAGTCCAATCCCCTGCTCAAAGCAGGACCAATACCAACTAAATCACCCCAGCCAAGGCTTTGTCAAGCTGGCCCTTAAAAACCTCTAAGGATGGAGATTTCACCACTTCCATAGGTAACCCATTCTAGTGCTTCACCACCCTCCTAGTGAAATAATGTTTCCTAATATCCAACCTTGACCTCCCCCACGGCAACTTGAGACCATTGCTCCTTGCTCTGTCATCTGCCACCACTGAGAGGAGCTGAGCTCCATCCTCTTTGGAACCCCCCTTCAGATAGTTGAAGGCTGCTATCAAATCCCCCCTCACTCTTCTCTTCTGCAGACTCGTCTCTTCAAGGCCAGTTCCCTCAGCCTCTCCTCATAAGTCATGTGCCCCAACTGTCTGATCATTTTCGTTGCCCTCCGCTGGACTCTCTCCAATTTGTCCACATCCTTTCTGTAGCGGGATGCCCAAAACTGGATGCAATACTCCAGATGTGGCCTCACCAATGCTGAACAGAGGGGAATAATCACTTCCCTCGATCTGCTGGCAATGCTCCTACGAATGCAGCCCAATGTGCCGTTAGCCTTTTTGGCAACAAGGGCACACTGCTGTCTCATATCCAGCTTCTCATCCACTGTAATTCCCAGGTCCCTTTCTGCAGAACTGCTGCTTAGTCAATATACCCTCACCCTGCCTTGGGTAGTGGTGGGGTAGGTATATGCATGCTCAAGGGAGTATGTGAGTGGGTGGCTGCTAGGAAGTCGACTGGGTGCTGGGACATCAAAGGGTTAGGGGAGAGCTCCAGGGGTTGAGGATACTGAGGCTACTTGGGGCAGAGGGACCATGAGGGATCTAGAGAGTGCTATGGAGTAGTAGATGCTGGGACCCTTTGGGTATTTAAGGGAAGACTGGTTGAGGAGCAGGGCAGGGAGTCTGGAGGTGGTATGGGCCCCCTCACTGTGCAGCTGCTGCCCCCGGTGCTTTCTCTAGCCACTGCTGCCACCGACTCCTGGCTGCTCATTCCAGGCCCTGATCTAACAGGGAAAACAGTGTCCTCTAATGGACAAACACTACATGCCAAACACCTGCAGTGTTTCTGCCTCTCAGCTGGATATGTGGAAATCCAGCTAAGATATGGGAAAGTGTGACAGGGTTGAGAGATGCGTAACATCTTGCCTTCATAGACTGTAAGCTCTTCTGTCTATTACTTGTCCAATACCTAGCTCAATGGGGCCCTGATTTTGGGTTCCACAGGTGCTATGGCAATATTAATATAAAATTCATAATACATAAATACCCAAGAGTCAGGATATACACTTGCTGCAAAAGCAACTTTGAGGTTATCTATATTCTGGCAGGCAATAGTCACCTGAGGGATAACCCAGTACAAGAGGGTGTGAGGGGAGCCATTTCTAGGCAAGGTGTACATGCACAAAAACACGTGAGAACAGAGGGTCTTTGGGTCTGCTTCTACATGGGAGGAACAAGGATTAGGGCAGATGGCATCTATTCCATGTCTCCAAATCTGAAGAGTGTGTTTTTCATAAGAGGCCTGATCGTTCCGAAAGCAAACTTTCACCCTTAATTTGGGTTAATTCTAAGTTGGCTCCATAACATCACTTTTATTAAATTCAGAGTCCAAAGGGTTCACTTGTTAATAGTGTTTCACAAGATATCAAATGTAATTTTTAAATAGATGTAATGCACCTAGCGTTTGGGATAGTTACTTATACATTTTAAAATGATAAATTACCTTCTAAATGTATGGCAGTTATGTATCTAACTGCATGTATCTTGCAGAAAAAAATTGTATTGAGCAACACTGGCACAAAATGTTAATTGAACAAAGAAAAAGACAAGGTCAAAATGTCTACTTTTACTGAGGAAAGAAAGTTATAATGAAGAGAGAAGTTGCATATTTGTAAGACAGAGTGTTAGACCAGGAAAACAAGAGTCTTCAAATGCTAGACTATAATTAGAGGACAGCAGGCTGAAGTAAGGAAACAAAGTAGACAAGACTAGTTTTCTATTAGATAAAACAATCAGTTTAGGTAAAATCCTCCACATTGGACATCAACCTATTCTTCAGGAGAGGAGCCCAAGAGTCTGAAGGTCAAAGAATGATTGACAAAAACTGCTGTAGGGAGGGACAAAATTCAGGGTTATATTTAATTAATCTGAGCTACAATAAACTAAAGAACTGAACTAATTGAAGCACTTCATGTGTAAAAGCCTCCAGACTGCCCTTAGAACTGGTTAGTCCTTCCTTTTGCACAATACTAAAATAGTTCAGCGCTCTAGCCAGCTGACAATGTGACAAATACCAGACTCATCCAGGACCATTTGGAACCTCAGACATGGTAAGAAATATCCTATCTGGCCAGTTTTCTGTTACATTCATAGCAAATATGCCAGCACTAATTCAACCATTAATCTTTCAAACATTTAGCTATTATAAGCAAAAATATCTGCATACCATATTTGACAACTACCATCCATATAACTTATCCAAGAATAGAAATCAAACAAGTTGGTTCTCCTGTAGCATTTGGTGACATTATAAACAAGTAAAACAGTAATAGTGCAGGGAAGTACATTCCTTACACTGCCTTTAGATGTTTGTGAGAATATATACTTCACACTTATACAGTGGCTTTTATATACCACAAAACTGAAAAACTGACCTGCTCAACGTGACACTGGAAGTCTATGGCACAGCCTAGAATAGAGCCCAGCTCACTAGACTCGGAGTCCTATTTACTAATCCTTACACCAAGTTTCCTTTCACTTTTCAACAGAGGAAAATCACCTGACCTTGTACCATGGTCTTTGTGACTAATTGGACAAAATAACTTTCACCTAATTTGTTTCAAAAAAGTACGTGCCATTTTTTAAAAAGTCCACATATATTAATCCTATTATAACAATTATGTCCTATTAAAGATTTAAAATCTGAACTGATTTAATCCATATTTTATTCAAGAATCATTTTTAGCTTATCCATAATAAATGTACATTGACTTGGACATTTGATACACTGATATTTTCCCCTCACTTATCACATTAAAAGTAATCATACTGAAATCAAGATATTATTGTGACGAAAAGAAATTTAAGATGGATTTTTGGTACTGTGCTGTGGGTTGAGGAGCCATCTTTAAAAGAATAGCTGACATTTGCAAGTAACACCCAATTGTTACAACTAGAAGACATGTGTTTACCATGCAAGTCACTTTACAAACATGAATGAGGTTTCCCAGTTCCCATGTGAAATAGTCATGTATTATTCTTGTTTAATTTTCAAGGTAACTGCAGCAAAAGGTGTCTTGCCCAGGTCACATGTGAGTGACTAGAAGCTAAGAAGCTTGACTCTCAGTTGCATGCTGTCTCTCTCTGCCACATGCACCCAATTCCCCAGTTCTCAAATTTGTCCTTGAACTTTATCCTTGATATCCTAGTCTATCCTATGTTAACCACAAGGGCAAATAGGACATAAATCCTTAAAGCATAAATTCTTATGAGGATCCTATAACCAAGATTTAGTCAAAAAGTATATACACTGCTAATGAAATTTATTCTGAATAATACAGCACTGCCAAAGAAAAATCTTTGGTTTCACAGATGATGTATAAATTGATGTACATTTGAAATTCTCTCTTTATATCTACAGATTCAGAGGAGTAAAGAGGATTTAAATCTGCAGTTCAATGTTAATCTTTCTTTTGGAGAATGTGGGAGTCAATTTAAATACAAATGAAATATTTAAATTGACTTTCCTCCTTTTGTTACATGGAGATCCAAAGTGTCCCCTTCATCCCATCGCCTGGAGTGAATATTACTTGCATTGCCAGCAAAACACACAGGCAGCATCCACTAGGAAATCAGAAATGGAAGCCTCAAGAACAGAGCATGCAAAGAGCTTCATCTTGGGACATGGAAGTAGTTCTACTATTCATTTATCATTAGTACAAATGATTTATTATATTAATCTGATCTTTACAGGAAAGCACTGTATGTACATTGTATCCCATATGTTCATATATATGTTTTTATATAGCCAAAATAGATGTTTCCCATTTATCACAAGGGACTCTCCCTTTTTTATATATATTTGTTCAGACCCAACCTCTCGATCAGTATATATCTATGCTGTTTCTGGTGTAGGTGGGAGCAAAATAACTCATGTTGAGCCATAATGAAAATCAGCCAACAGGAGAATGATTAGCACATATGAACACAAGTCATCATAAATAAAGCCTTGGCCCAGCGGTGCTATGCAACTCATTTTCACAAAAGATAAAATATTAGGGAAACCATCTCAATGGTGAAAACACATTATATATTAATCATTTCTAACGCAAATTAATGAGACATCTTACAACATACTTTGCAGGCTTCAACCACTAGGTGGCAATATAGTAAAAAGCTTTGCCTGACCTGAACTTACACAGACCAGCATTTTACTTTTACACAGAAGGTTTTACACTTCGTCCTTTCTCCCTTCCCAGTATAGCAATCAAAATCACAACTTTTTGTGAATGCCGTAAATTGCTTGTTAAACAGACTCATTATTACTTTCTCTTGTGCACCAGATGGGCTGAAGGAACAGGCCCATTAAGATATAAATAATACAGAAGCCTCCATGTCTTGAACACAGGAGGTTCATTGCTATGGGGAGGACAGAAAACCGAGCCTATTCAGCTGCAAAGTGCACACACGTTACAAACACAAGTCTATTCATTTCAAATGAATACTTCGGAAGTGTTTGCAATACTCGCTGATTCCAGCCATAGGCTGAAATTTTACACAGTTGACGTGCTGCCTAAATGTCCCCCTGACCTTCCAAGTACTGTACAATAGATGATATTTGTAGTACTTGCCTATCTAAGTCATATTTAAATCTTAGCTCAGATTACACTCTCAGACCTCCTTCCTTGTCACTCCCTTAGTCACATCCCCTGTTGGTTTACGAACAGTTATTGCAGAATGCAGCCAGTGTAATCGGAATCCCTTTAAATGACAATTCACTGACTAAAAATGAATATTAAGCAAGAGTCAGATTTTTGAATTTCAATGGGTATTTTTAGATGTCCAGCACCGCTTGATGGGTATGAAAAATTAGAAGCACTTGAACCAATAAGTAATTCTTATCTCTGGGCCGGCTACAGGGACAAATCCCATCTATTTAAAATACTGCAATGGGGTTATCTGAATAAATCAAAATATTACTCTGGGAATACTGAAAATTGAAAAAATACAGTCAGCATGTTGCAGACCTAATATGATATTACTGCTGCTGATTTTTCAGTCTACTGAGGGTTGTTGCTATGCTACTCCTACCTCATGGCTAAAGCAGCTTGGTGACCCAGTTGTATCTATACATATTAAATGAGCAGGAGTAAATCAGATCTGATTCTATAAGGCTTCCCCTTGTAACTAAATCCAGCTTTGCTACTTTCTGTTGTGTGTGTGTTTACATGCTGTCGGCTCCGTAACAGGATTTTAGGTTAATCCCGAGAATACCTGAATGAGAATAAGGGCAATTTTCTGAACTACAACCTATATTTTAGTAGATATTACTAATATTTATCACAGGCATTTAGAGAATACTGTAATAAGACACAATAGAGCACTTGCAAGTGTTAATCACCAGTAGATTTCAGAGCACTGGAATATTTGAGCGAATTCAGCAAACAATGGAGGTTTGCCTTGCAGTCCAGACATCACAGAGAATAACATTTTATGTTAAAGTTTAGGGTTCATATCTTGTTATGGAAAAATAATGTTTTTCTGTTATGTTTGCATGCCATTCAAAATAAAGTCTTCAAGAGACGTTTCACATGCACAATACACATTCTGTATGGTGACCCATACAAACCTCACTCTTTCAGGAGCATCATATTTACAATAATTCTGCACAAACAGGAATATATGTTGAATGTACTGTATGTAAATTTGTAATACTGTATCTCCTGATATTTGACAATATAATACTTAGTTCTTCCTTTTCATGCTAAACATGCTTTGAAATGTTTTTTATGTAGAGAAGGCACATACATTACAGAAACATTTAACACTGTCTGGCATAAACATTTATTAAAGAAGATACAATGAGAGATACCTTTTGTACAATATATCAGTTACCATAATGAACTCTCTCTGTTACATAGTTATTCAAGCAAAGACTACATGAAATATTTAGGATTAATTCTGGGCCAAATTCAGTATGAATTTACACTGGTCTACTGATAATCTCCAAGAGTACAAAATCTGGATTGCACAGAAATCAATGCAAAACTATCACCTGACAAAGGAACCAACAGTTGGAATATAGGGTAAGATTCTGTGCAGTGCCTCTTGGAATTACTGCACAGAACTCACATCCCAGGGGCACCGGGGGATAATGTGGCTTTACGTCATTTTTGTGCCTTTTTGATCCTCGACTGTGTGTGAAACCTGGTGTAATTTAGACAGCCATAGGCACCTGTCTAAGTTATGGCAGACTCCCCAGCCTGCCTTCTACAACCTGTCCCTCCTTTCCTAATCCCTCTGCTCCATGGCAGGCCCACTATCAGTGTGTGTGTTAGACTTTAACAGAGTTGCTCTAGATTTATACCAGCATACATGGCAGTACAACAATCTGGCCAACTGTTTCAAAAACATCAAGAAACTACCAAAGAAAGAACTTGTTCCTCTTTTAGAAAAGCAT
This sequence comes from Emys orbicularis, assembly GCF_028017835.1. Lineage (NCBI taxonomy): Eukaryota > Metazoa > Chordata > Testudines > Emydidae > Emys > Emys orbicularis. The sequence goes on along the minus strand of NC_088683.1, from coordinate 23,762,801 downwards.
AACTAATAAGAGAACAGGAAACAATCAACCCCTTGCATCAAGGTAGTTGTCCTTTCTCCACTGGGAATAATTATTAATGTTAAGACTAAATGAAGTAGCAGTAATAAAATCTGGGAATTAAAAGTAGATGAACCTGGCAATGAACTTGAGAACTCCATACCAAATGCCCAGTCTCTTCTGACCTCCAAAACAAAGAATGTGTCAGTTGTTCCTGGAGCTAACTTATCAGTGCACCTACAGCAAATGTGATGACAGTCACTTTCATACACAGAACAAAAAATCGGACAAGCCTGTACTCATAGACAAGTTAACTTTGAAATGTAGTTTAGTTCCAGTATCCAAGGAAGAAGACATCCAAAAAATGCATGACATTGGCACTAAGATAATATGGACGACAGCAGGCCTCTGTCTGGCAAGACTTCTACATTTAAAGTAGTTATGGAACTGGAAACAGCTAACGGATTCACTAGGCAGTGGAAGTAAAAGGTAGATATACAGTCCCATTTTATACACTACTAATTTACCAGAGAGATGGAGGTTAGTCTAGAAACCATTGTCATTTAAGCAACTTGCAAAGTTGTTGATAGTGACAGCTATAAGCAGGGACAATAGTAATCTGTGCTGAAGCCCAAACCAAGCAAGAGTGAATGTGGTCTAGCTAGTCTGCCAGAGTTGGAAATAGTTTCATTCCAGTTACACTGCTTAGCAACAACTATGTAATTTTTAATAACATCTCTAATCCCAAAATCCTGATTTCTAGTCTTCAGTTTCTAATTTCATTTGATTTGGCTCTTCGTTTACTCAGATGTATTCCAATCTAGCCAAATCCAAAATTAGACAGATTTTGTTTTGAGGTCTTCTCAACAACGTTTTTGCTGCCCTTTTCCTTTATGGTTTTTTTAATAAAAAGAAAAAAATATTAAACAACATAAAACAACAGTAAACCTTAGCCAAGATATTCAAAACTAAGAGCCCAAAATTAAGCTTCTAAACCTATACTTAGGCATCTGCCTCATTTTCAGGGTTCTGAGTTCCCACTGAGGTCCACTAAACAGGCATTGAAGTCAGTGGAAGTTGTTGAATACTCAGCACTCTTGAAAAATCAGGCAGGTGCCTAAATGTGCCTTCAAGTTAAGCTCCTGTTCTTTACCAACTTGGACCCTATCACTGCTCACAACTTGGAATTCCAGCTTTCAAGTGACATGGAAACTTACAGCTAAATCTTCAGAAAGGAGCCTTCTCTTTTCAGGGACCATTTTGATTTGTGCTCAGAATTCACTTTGTGGGCACGAAGTTAGGAGCAAATTTTAAAGTCACCAATCATTCCTGTGAAAAAAGGGGGGAGCTAGTACTTAACCCAGACAAAAATGTAGCCCTTAATATCTAACTCTAGGGATTAGAGAGGAAGCTGCTAGAGTGTACAAGGAATAGCAAGATGGGAAGCAGAGTTACATGATTTTAAGGCACCCCTCACACGCTAAAGCTAAAACCAAAGTGATAGGCCTGTACTAATGCTTCAGGACCCGTAAACATTTCCAACTACTGGTCTTGGACCACTGATCACTAAGGAAAGAAACTGTAACCTCTGCACATGGTCTATGCGACTGTCATTTTCTGAGTTCTGAAAAAATATATATACTGTACTGGGGCAACCAAAATTTTTAAACTTAGCAGGCTTTATTAGTTTTTTTTAAACACAACATGCAAGATGCAAAACCAGTAATAACTTAGTCCCCAAATGCTTCATAATACAATTTCTAGTTATTCAGGGTTCAATTTAAATGGCATGCTAGGACTGAGCTGTTAAAACATGCACGTATGTTCATTGAGGTTTTTTCTTGGTTTTATGCAGTAGCATCTTTGTGGTCTGAAATCAACGTCTACAATATTTTTTAAAGTACTTTCCTCTCTGTGCTGCACACAGCTCCCATTAACTTTAATTGGTATTATGTACATATATCAACAGGGAAAATGAGCCAATAGCCTCATTCTTTCTTCCCAGATTGTATGTTCGAAGTAAGACAGTAACAATAAGAGTATTAAATAAGCTTTTCCAAGGTATTTCTGTTTTATGTACTGGGAGAATATTTTAAGTTAAATGCTGATTCTGTCTGTCCATGCAATGCCCATCACTCTGACAGCACAGTAATAGTCAAAGTTCAGCTCTGTTTGGTGTCTGATTCAGTACACCTCTATGTCGATGAACTACTTTGTTGGTTTATGCTACAATACATGAACACAGTACATTATAGTAAAGTATGGCTCTCAGGGCTAAGGAAAATAAGAAGGTGTTTAAATAAATATAAAATAAAATATAAAATAAAAAGAAATCCTACCAATGGTATAGATGGAAATGGTAAAATTGTTAAAAAATGCTGCAGCAAAGGTAGAAACGTTCAATGAATATTTCTGTTCTTTATTGGGAAAGAAGCAGGATGATGTACTCGTATCCTATGAGGAGGATGAGATACTTTCCAGTTCATGAATAACTAAGGAGAACATTAAGCAACATCTATTAGAGATAAGCATTTTTATATTAGCAGGCCCAGATAACTTTTACCCAAAAGTCCTAAAAAAGTTGACTGAGGACATCTGTGGCTCACTGATGTTAATTTTATATTTGGAATAAGGGAGAAATGTGAGAAGATTGGATGAGTGCTAATGTGGTGCCTATTTTCAAAAAACACAAGCAGGATGAGCAGTGTAACTATAGTCTGGGTTAGCCTGACATCAGTCTCGTAAAATAATGGAAAAGCTGATACAGGATTAAATTAATAAAGAATTAAAGTGTAGGAATATAATTAATGCCGGTCAACAGAGTTTTATGGAAAATAGGTCTCCAATGAGTCTGCTGTCGTTCATTGATCAGATTACAAATTTGCTTCATAAAGGTAATTGTGCAGATGCAAACTGCGTACTTTTGTAAGGCATTTGAATCAATATCGCACAACATTCTGATTACAAAATTAGCACTACACAATAGCAATAAAGCACAAGTTAAATGGATTAAGATATGGACAACTGACAGGTATCAAAAAGTAGTTGTCACTGGGGAATCAGCATTGAAGGGGGTGTTATTTGTGGAATTCTGCTGGGATCGGCACTAGGTCTTGACACTATTCGACATTTTAATCAGTGATCAGGAAGTAAAGGTAAAATCACTGCTGATAAAATCTGTACATTGTACAAAGATTGGTGGAATGGTAAATTTTGATGAGAACAGGGCAATCATACAGAGCAATCTGGAATACTTGGTAAGCTGTGTCCTTTAAAACAAAATGCATTTTATTGCAGCCCAATACATAGTTATACATCTAAGACGGAGGAATGCAGGCCATACCTACAGAATGGGAGATTATCCTGGAAAGCAGTGACTCTGAAAAAGATTCAGAGCCCATAAAGGACAAGCAATTAAACATGATTTCCCAGTGTGGAAAAAAGGGCCAGGGTGGTCCTTGGATGTATAAAAAGAGAGTAGGAATAGGGAGAAGATTGTATTTCTGTATACTGGATCGGAAAACCTACTGAAATTATATTTAAAAGTTTAGATGTTTGTTTAAACTTTTACAGCAATATTTTGAAAAAAACTAATTTTTGCAAAGATAATCCCTCCCAATGCAAACAAAAATTGCTTATTTAATTAAGAACGGTGTATATCTTGTCTCAAACATAAGGGCTCTGATTCAGCACCTATTAAAGTAAATGAGAAGGGTTTTCATTGATTTCAGCAAACATTGGAAAAGTCTTTTCCCAGGAGCAGTCTTAGGGTTAAATCCACACCTGGAATCAGAGCGCTACAGCTCCACTGATATCATTGGAGTTCCATCCATGTACTTATGGTCTGAATTTGACCCACTGACTTTCAGACTTCTTGCATAGATGGAGGCTCTTAGAATTGTCTTTCCATGGACCAATTTAAACCTCTGCTTCCAGGACCTCCCTCATGCTCGCTTGATCCACCCAGATATCTTTAGCAACACTCCACCTCCTCTCAAACAGCCTTGTTATTTAAAATGGCCCAGCATCACTGAAACTCTAGCAGCTCCATGGGACCACTGCTGATAACCTGCTACGCAGCCTAAGTAACTATGGCTAAGATTTTCGAAAAAGCCTCAGAGAATTAGGAGTCAAACTCTTATTAAAATTCAATGGAAGGTAGATGTCTGTCTCCTTTGAAGATCCCAGCCTATAATTTGGGTGGGAGGGCTGGGAGGTGTATTGTTTCAAAACAATTCTGCCCCCCACCCTAACCTCCTTCTCACACATTCCCAAACCACAGCATAATAGCTAGAGATGAGCTTTCAATTTTCCCAAAGCATGATTCTATTATCCCTAGCACGCGCATAATATTTCATTTCCAGTACCTAAACAGTAAATATTTGGTTGTATTTTTATAAAGGGTAAGTGATTCTAAGCAGCCCTACAGCTTCTGACCTTTAACATGTCTCTTGTTACAAGTTAGTGTTTTCCTTGGTGCATTTTTTTTTACCCTCTGCAGGCTTGAAGTTGAAATACATTTCTCCAGAAACCACAGCCTACTCACAATCATAAACAAATTACACTCCCTGTGTCAACATTTGCAACCAAGTCTCTAAATCATAGCGTGCTGGGATTGAATTGCTACCCCTATCATCTACCACTTACTGCTATCAAAGCATATAACCGGATTAGTGGGAAAACAGCTGTATTACTCATACATTTAAGCTCTTTCTAACAGCAGGTTTCCTTTCTGCAACAAAGCACAGCTCTTCAGATAGCAGAAATGCAAATCCCAGAGGAAATTATGACATATTAACCCTTGACAGTCTTTACATGACTTAAATAGTTCAGCCAGCCCTTTCTCCCTGGAAATAAATGCAAGGACTACATTAAATATGTAGAACTAAAGTGTTTAGCACATGCAGTTTTAAGCTTGTTGTTCCCAGGATTTCTACATAAACCTAGCATGACTGATTAAATCACACTGTGCCACTTCCTAGAGCTGATTGACATGACCCTAAATCCCAGTCTCTCAGGTGTGGGCATGAATAGCTACATGAGGGTTTTGTGGGGCAACATCTTGGCGTAGTTTAGCTGTAGAACAGAGATCTGGATAATTTAACATCTCATTGCTAAACACTGCTATGATTATTACATTTATCAAGCTGTAGAATACTGTTACTTTCTTGGCCAAAAGATACAGAAGGGAAAACGCGTAACTGCTGATAAAGGGAAGTCACACTTCGTAACTGTAATTCCTCAAGATGTGCAGTCCCTACCTGTATTTCACCGTGGTTATGCATGTACTCCATGACCAGAGATTCGTGGTGGTCCCCAAGGTATTGGGTACCTTTGGTGCCAAATGGGGGGTGGTACCCCTTTGGATGGACAAGGCTGGAAGTAGGACGCTCTCAAGTCTCTGTCTAGACTGAACTCTCTAGGTGAGGAAAAGATGGTTCCACTGAAATGTCCCAACTCTCCAGAAGATTTGATCCAGTTCTAGTGGTAGTGACATTGGCACCAGTATCAGAAAGCAACGGCTAGCAGAGGGAATGGGAGATGTGCTTCTCCCTGGTGTTAGAATCTCCCCGGTGAGGGCTGGTCACTCGGGGGTGGAGGGGTGGGAGTGGGGAACGATAGCCCAGGAGGAAGAAACTATCCTCTGGTGTGGTGTTGGATGTTGGAGCCTTAGAAAGGCTGAGTCTTGTTGTCCTGCACCACTGGAGACAGTGTGAAGGAACTCTTGGTAGTCGGTGGTTCCTCCTGAGGCTGTGGTGATACTGCTAGTGATGGAGCCTCCAACCGCATGGTTAACATCAGTACTGATGGTTTGTGGGCCTTCAGCTCTCAGTGCTTTGCTTTAGTCAGTACCAAGGTTGGTGTTGATGGTGATGCGGGGAGTGGTACTGACGTAGCCTTGCTCCTGTGCCCTTTTTGACCATGGTCTTGAGGCTTAAGATGACCTAAGTCTTTGTGTCCTGGGCAGAAAGACTTGCTCAACTTGGATGGAGAGGGATCCCTTCTCTTACAAGGTCTAGGAGATCTATTCTTACATTTATGAGAGTGACTCTAATCGTTCCCACTCCTGAGTCAGACATAAAGCTATGATGAGCACACTTGATGTCTCAGGCCAATGTACAGGGGTCTCCCCGGCCTGGATCTGACTGAGGGCTCGTGGCATGATCCATTAGATGCTTCTGAAGCCAGCGTTCTTGCGCTTGCCACATCTGGCTGGGAAAGGAGAGGCAAATACTGTCCTTAACAGAGATATGAGCTTCTCTGAGGTAGTAAAGGCAGCACTGGTGGCCTGGCCATCGCTGACTGAAAAGGGGCATCATCTAAATCCTGCGCCGGGGGATTGGAGGATTTCCTGGGGTGGGGATTGTGATAGGGTTTCCACCCCACACAAGGGGTTAAGGTGGCCAGCTGGGCCAATTAACTGCCCAGGATGCACCTGGAGGAGGAACCAGGAAGTAGGGATTAATTGGAGGAGGCTCATCTGGATGGGAACAGGAGGGGCCTGTATAAAGCCCAGGAGCTGAGAGCAGCTGGGCTGCTGCAGGGAAGTAGTCTGGGAAGCAGTCACTCTCTGGGAGAAGGGAGGTGTGTTTGGGGCTGTAGAGGCAAGTAGCCTACAGTTACTCCCTGGGAGGAGGGAGTTTGGGGCTGGTGAACCCAGAGAAGGAGGGAGAGCCAGAAGGTAAGGAAAGGCTCAGGGGAAAGTCAGCAAGATTCAGGATGGTGCAGACTTTGGCTGCTGATTAGAGGGCCCCGATGGAACACTGTGTAGAAGGCGGGCCCGGGTTCCCCTACCAGTCACTAGGTGAAGTGGCTCCATAGGGGCAGTGAATGGGAAGACTGCCTAAGACTGCTGGTAAGGAAAGACTTTGATACCCCAGAAGAGGGAAGCACGCATAATGACCTAGCCAAGGGGCCAAATCATTAAAAGGGAGCACCCTGAGAGACACAGAGAGAGAGAGAGAGAGAGAAAGAGAGAGAGCAGCAGTAGGGCACACAGCCAGCTGGAAAAAAGGGGCCTCAGACCTGGAAAGAGCTGATTCACTAGACTGGCCAGGTGGAGGTGCCACCTGCTGTGAGTGGACCCCATGATAGGGGAACTATGAAAACCACTAACAATAACTACCAATATAAGCTTTCAAATATCAACAAGAAAGAATGTCAAAGAAGATCAATTCCAGGAACTGGAGGATTTCAACTCACGCCATGAGGCAATAAGAAAGATGTGAAGAGGCTTTGATCCACATTGCTGCTTGTACCCTCAGTATGGAGCGTAAGGAGAACAACTGTGCAGGCAGAGACCAACGGACACTACTTGCTAGAAATTGCCAGTCTCAGAAACATGAAGCATATGTGTATCTACAGTGAAACACATATAGGGACCGGCACATGAAGCAGAACCTTGGGGGGAGGGATAGCTCAGTGGTTTAAGCATTGGCCTGCTAAAGCCAGGGTTGTGAGTTCAATCCTTGAGGGGGCCATTTAGGGATCTGGGGCAAAAATCTGTCTGGGGAGTGGTCCTGCTTTAAGCAAGGAGTTGGACTAGATGACCTCCTGAGGTCCTTTCCAACCTTGATATTCTATGATAAAACCTACAATTCTTGCTAAGGTAATATAAGCAAGCTGACTAATATTGTGCCAGTTACCACCCAGATTTTTATTTATTAGCTATAAACATTGTTAACCAATAATATGGGCCCACTGAATAAAGTTACAGTTCTTTCACATGAATAAAGAGCTTTGTTTTGTTTTAGGGGGAATCAATTTGGAATTGTTAACATGATTATTCCTATTATTATGAACATGACCTTTCATGAACATAACTCCATCCATCCAAATGATCCTCAGATCATTTTATGAAGTATAGGTGGGAAGAATTAGATTACATTAGGATTAAAAAATAATCACTGAGCCCACTACTCTTTAACTGCATAAACCATCAGATTTTTCTGTAAAAAGGAGAAAAGCAAGCAAACAAAAAAACGTTTAAAATGGAAGAATCCCATATTCAACTAAAAGCGAAGCTGAGGTGGCACGTCCTGTTAAGAGTCTGCTGTGTGCTGAAGTTATATACGTAATTTAAAACAATCTAGTTTATTTATTTCCATTTTGGTAATTTGTTTACTTTTTGTGTTTCACTCTGGCAAGCTATTAGATAGTGCTAAGCAGCTTAAGTGAAACAAAAATTAAACACACTATTAAAATCAATCATCACCACAGCAATTAATGTCAATGTTGTGTTGGGTGAATGCCACCTAAATTTAAGTTATATAAAAAAATCCTTATAGTGGAATATTTTATTCTCATTGTCATCATCATTTATATATATTTAGTGCCATGCTGTCAGTGTTTGACTTGGCTTTGAGATTTTGGCTGGGCTGTGGGAAAATTAAAGAAAGCAAAAATAATATAGAAAAATAAAAACAACATTAAAAACAAAATATGACTGTACCAAAGTTGTTCTATTTTTACTTCCACTGCCTGAAGAAAACCTTGCGGCGGTAAAATCATTTCAAACTTGGTTTTCTATTTGTGGCGTACACATCCCGTTTTCTTGTCACAGAAAGGAAAATGTCATAGTTGAAATCCAATCTTGTCTTACAACTGCAATCCAAAATAGGGTTTTAAACACTTTAAAATATAGGTTATAAAAACTGAATTGTGATACTGCAAGGATATAGTCTATTTTTAAACAGTATATATACACAATGCCACCACCACTTTCCAAACTGCAGTGTATAAAAATATTTAAAAGATGTCATATTCTGTTATGCACAGATCCGTGGGCCTTGACTTCCCCTGAGTATGAATGCTCTAAGACAAAAACATCCTTGACTTCCACAATGAAGTCTCTAAACACTGCCACACACAAGAGCATCACAAATGTTCACTGGATTAGAAAATATATTGACATTCTGCAGGTTATAATTCAACTGCTGAGCTTATTGTGAAAGAATTCAAATGGCATTTAACTCCCTTTGATGTGATGAGTCCTTATTTTCGTACAGTGCCAGATCTTGCTTGCCTAGCTCACTTGAGTAAAACAAGGAGGATTTCCCATGTATACAAAAGGTTATATGAGCAACAGAAAAAAACAGTTGCTCCACATTAAAAAAAAAAACAAGAAAAAAGAAACAGAGCATAAGTTCCCCTATGTACATGACTGTGCATGTATGTTCATGTACACATATTTCAGCAGGCACTCTGGTCATGCTGGGTATAGTTAAAGTTTGGTCATGTCTAGGGCTGGGAATGGTATTCATAGTGAACAATTTTCTTCATTCCAAATTATTCAACTAATTTCCATCTAGGAACTCCTCATGAGTTTCCCATGTGTATTTGCTATTCATTATTAGTTGTGCATGGTTGGAACGTAGGCTACAGAAATCCTGGATCACGGCAGGACCTGAACTAGGTTCTCCATTGTGGTCAGGCGAGAAGACTGGGAAACAGGCCAGAGGGTCTGAGGGAGTCTGGAGATGCCTTAAGCAGAGATTGGGAGGAACCTGATTGAGGGGGTCACCACCCTAGATTGCGGGGATCACCACTCTAGAGTGGCAGGTACTTATATAGTCCCTTCCCCTGGCAATGACATGATAGATTGCAAAGGCATGAGACAATGCAACCATCTCAATTTGTCCATTCATTTTCACCTAAAACCACTCAGTTTAACACAAACTGAATAATTAAGGAAACTCAAGCTTTCAAGTATGCCAGACATAACCAATAGAGAATAACCTATGGTACCATAACTGAGTAATCTTGAACTCTTAGACCGGTAAGAATATAAAGCTCTTGTCTAAAGCAGCAGGAAAAAAATGAACTTGGGACCAGATCCTCAGCTGCCAAAAACGGGCATAGCTCCATTGAATGCAATAAACCATGCTGATTTACACCAGCTGAGGATCTGGCCCTTTTCTCTTAAACCGGAGAAGATCCAGAAGGACCAATGAGATTTCAATTCACTTCGGCAGGCATCACCATTTTCATTATAGAAAAAGTTTTTCTGCTTTAATAAACAACTGAGCATGAGGTATTTTCCACTGCAGTTCAAACCAAAGAAAACCCTCTAATTCAATATTAAGAACTTTAAGGCAGAAAATGCCACTTCCATTAAAGCTTCCTTCTTTACTACTAGAAGAGAGGTCTAACTAGACTGAGAGCTAAAAGATGAAGCAGTAAATGGTGTTTAAAGAGATTTTTTATAGTGTTATTTCAGGACGTTCTCCCTGCAGCCTGGTTATAATTTATCAATAGAAGTTGAAAATTGTCTCCAAAATCATTACGTACTTACTCATCACACATGCTGTCGCTTGGCTTTAAGGGTCGGTCAGTGCTTCCATTCTAAAGTCCTATATTCAAAGTTGTATAGTTCAGTCATAAAAAAATAAAAATAAAAAATGCTCCAGGCTAAGCCATGGCATTCTAGGGTTCCCCACTGTTTAAAAACAAACTACACCAAAATAATTTATTTTGCCTTCACACAGTTTTGCAGTTCAGGACTTGGCATATTGAATCCTAGGCCAGAGCTTGAAAAGCAATGCTAGTCCAAGAGACTGTTTAAATTGCAACATTTCTTGAATCTACAGATTTAGGAATGAAAGTTAAAGAAATCACAGTAACTGTATTTTTTGAGTTTACGGCCTCTGCATAGGCATACATTTGGGAGATATACCTCCGCCCCTCCCCCCAAACCTGAGCTTTATTATCCTTCCAGAAAACTATGCTCACACCAGTCCTCCAGTTCCAGATACACATGGATGCCAGGAAACCTGAAGAAAACAGCAATTACTACGAATCGCATGGCAAATGAGCCTAGTGCTGTACACAGGCTGAAGAGTAAGACTTTGTCTGGGTAGCAACTGTTGCCTACATAGAAATAAAGGCCCTTCTGGTGTGCCAGTTTTATTGCAATGAGAAAATAGGCAACTTTCAAGTCAGAAGTCCAAAACAAGTCTTAAGAGGCAAGGGCAGGAATGAAGGAATCCAGGATCAGCATGTGGAACATGAACTTCATGATGTAATAGGTCAATTTCTGAAAATTTATAATGGAGCAAAAGCAATCTTTGTATTTTCAGCATGAAGAAATACTTTGAATAGAAGCCTCTCCCCTCTGTAGCACTGAGGCAATTTCATTGATTCTAAGGCCAGAAGGGTCCACTGTGATCATTTGGTCTGACCTCCTGTCCCTCACATGCCATAGAACTTCTGTAGCCCCATTCTTAGGACAAAATCCACCTTTGCATTGAGAAGCATCTCATGAGAGGAATACTTGCCAAGGAATTAGGAAGGACAATTAAAATACAACATGAGGTGGAATTTGATCAAGTAACGGAATTGAATAATCTTTAGCAGTCAATAATTCACAGCAATCCCACTCCCTTCTGCAAGGAAGCAGAGCAGATGGTCTGCAAAAGGAGGAAGGGAGGGTCAGGAAAGCCATATGCAAGCTGGTTCTAGGCTCTCAAGTAATACTTTAACCCTCGGGGCTAGCAGGTGTATGGGCAGCTGACATTGCAGCTGCCTCTGTCTGGCATGTTTCTCTTTACCTAGTCTTCTGTTGTCAAGAGTGGGGTTTCTGGACCTAAGAATAGAAACCACCAAGTGAAAGGTGTTGTGTCTTATAACCAAACAAAGATTATGTAATGCATCCTTTGCTCGGGCTGTATGAACCCTCCCACCTGACCTTGCAATGGACCTGGTTTGCTTTTTGTCTCATTTGCTCAAGGGTCCTCTTCACTATACAAAAGACCCCCCCACACACACACACACACTCTCTCTCTAATGAGAAGATGTATAACTCAGCTCTTTGCCTCAATTAAGTGAGAGCGTGGAGGACTTAATCCAAAAGTAAAGACGACAGATGATGTCTGCCGTAACTGCCCTAAGAGAAGTGTCAGAGCACAATAGGGTGCAGAGAATGCTTGCTTGACTCTACATCCCCCTAAGACAACCTCTACGTATGCTCCACAGGCAAATGATCTAAGCAGTGGAAGCATCTGATACCAAAGCTGAAAGAGCTATCCTGGCCTGGTAGCTGTCCATACAGATCTGCAATTCCAGAAGAACAAACCTTCCTTCCTTAAAAAACTTGTTCTTCTTTGTAACTTTACCAGACAGAAAGGAACAACCTGGTTAGAAGCCCTTCATCATCTTTCTAGCTGTTAAGGCAATCAAGGTGTAAAAGTGGTTGAAGAAATTCTGGAGTTCTTGCCAAGATAGGCAATTGGGAGATAGGCAATCAGCTCTCCTTGGTGCTGCAGGAGCTAATCCTAGCATCAGCCTTATGTCAAGGACATGTCCAGTTCTTTAATCAGAAGAATATTTTCCATTAAGTATTCCTGGGGGAATTCTGCGCCACTGTGCAAGTGCAGAATGCATGTCCCCTTCAGACTTTTTTCCCTACAGAAAATACATTCTGCCAGAGAGGCACTGCACTTACACCTTTCTCCCACCAGGTGGTGCCAGAACAGAGAGCAGCCAGCTGACTAGCAGTAGCAGTCAGCAGCCAGCTGTGGTCCTCACAGTGCCCTGTCTGCAGAGCCAGGTTAGGAGGCATGGGATATGGGGGAGAGGGAACAGACAAAGCGGGGCACATGGAGACATGGAGCTATTCGAGGGTCACAGACTAGGATTGAGAAGGGCTAGTGGGGGTAACTAACTGGGGCAGGGGTGTAATGGGGGTGCAGGGCCACATGGGAATAGGGAGCAAGGGGTGCAGGGTCACATGGGGACAGGGGAGGAGGTGGCTGAATGGGAGTGCAGGGTCACATGGGGACAGAGGCAGGGGGCGCAGGACCACATGAGGACAGTCAGGGTACAGGGACACATGGGATTGGGGAAGAGGGGTGCATGGACACATGGGGACAGAGGCAGATGTGCCTGAATGACAGACTAGGGGTCAGCCAGGATCTGCATGGGGGAGACTCCCCAACAATCCCTTCTGCCTTCCAAAAAGCCTTGTTCTATACTTCTCCCACCCACCCCCAACAACCCTCCGGGTTCATTCCCAGCAATTACTTCCCTCTCCCTCAGCTCCTCCGTTACTCCTGACTCCCCCAATCTGGGATTTTATGTGACCACCACACCTAGGCCATTCACGTGGAGCTTCCAGCTTCTCAGTCCTGTTGGCACTGCCTAGGAAACTCATTCCATGAGTCTTTTGGTGAAGGGTTGGTGAATAATGATGTTGAGATATTGGGAAGGCGGAAACTGTTGATAGCAGTAGATTGTCCACGTAAAATAGTTTAATGTGCAACCTGTGATGCATAGTAGCAGGATGCATACTCTGGAATGTCACAACCTTTACCCAACAGAGAGCCAAGGCTCGACCACTGGAGGGTGCTGTGTCTGCCCTGCATAGCCTGCTAACTCAGCTATGTGGCTCTTGCCACTGTCCAAAGAGGGTCCTCCACCAGGCGCTTGAGGCTTGATAGTCATTGATCCATATTATGGTTCTTCCAGCCATTTAAGCTCTGACCATTCACCCAGACCATTAATTTCTATATTAAACAATACACTGTTACCATTTGTCATGATGTACCATGAGCTGCACTAAATTACACCAGCTGAGAATTTGGTCTGTTATGCACAGGAATAAATGACTAAACAAGGTGGAAGTCAGTGGAGAATCAACTCCTTACCCTCATCTTATTCTTTCTCAAATAAGCAGCTCTTTTATTTTCCACTACTGAGGCTGGGAAGCATGCAATGATCTCAGTAGTAATTGCACGTGCAGAACAAATGAATAATGTTCGATAGAGAGCAACAATGGGGATTAGAAAGAAGAATTTTGCTCTAATAAACTGAAATTTTCTTAAAATTAAGCTTTCTTACATCCTGGTAAAAAGCAAACTTTGCCTTGCACAGTCCTGGATCTCAGCCAATCACTTCTAATTTCAAATCCACATGTCTCAAAGCTTCAGTGCTTTTCATTATATTTAATAAAATGTTTGCATCACATATTTCAGCTTGGTAGGACTGTGTGTCCAGCTTAAGACACAACCAAGTACTCAACTCTGGCCCAGAAAAGAGCCTCCTTGTATCACTGCTGCCAGTACCAGTTACTGAAAGAATTGATACTCACTGAAACTACATTCACGAAATCATCATCTGACAATGTTTCTAGCATCTCAATGACGGAGGTTCGGATCAACTTCAGCGTCAGTCCACTAACGCTCCCACTCCTGCATAACAGAGATAATTAAAAAAAAAAGGTTTGAATGAGTTCAATTGAAAACATACAGTGGAACTAGATTTTTATAAACTGGCTCCCAAATTTTCATACTCAAGATTGCTCCAGAAGTGCTTACTCAGCCCCAAGTCTCACCTTTAAGAGTTGCTCTGCAATGGCAGTACTTGCTATAAAAAAAACAAAAGTTCCAGGGTTGGTCGCCAAGCCATAACTTTGTGGCTCGGAGGAATAGTTCTGTCACCTGACCCATACTGACACATTCTTTCCTCATTTTCAATTCATGATTGCCATGAGAATTTATCACATGCAAATTATGTGTTCCCTAAATATTCCAGGGCTTTACATTTTCAGGGATCTAAATTGCAGAATGTTTGTTTCAGGGCAAAGATCAAACTGGGGTGGTGGGGGGAGAGAGGGGTGGAATTGCAAATGCTAATAAAACACACCTCTGCAATACAGAAGTATTTGACTGCATTTAAAAGCATCAAATGCAATCTCTCCCAGTGAGGCAAAGAACCAATGAATAGATTTTTTTTCAGTATAAAGCAATCTGTGAGACACTTCAAGCCTGATGGTTCCCCCAGACTCTTGACATTGGCTTAACAAAGGAAATCTTGACAGGGGTACAGAGAAATGTTTTTTATGAATTTCTTCCCTTAGTCTTCAAACAGCATGGAATAAATCTCTGAATATAAATACCAAACCAGGGGCAAATTTATTTATACAATAGGAAATGGCAACTGTAAATTTGTCATAGCATTTTATAACATTATCTTCATTAATATTATTGTAATGTAGAACAACCCCATTTGAATAATGGAGCTAATCAATACAGCTATAGTCCCTAAAATATGCCATTTTACTCTCAACATTCAGTCCCCTGGTATTTAATTTTGGCTTTACATTCAAAACTCTTTTTTTTTTAAATCAGGGTATTCACACATTAAAGTATTTATTTTGACTGTTTGGGGATTAATGTTTTGACAGCTCTGAAGGGGTTGGACTTTAGGCTTTCGAACAGCTTAAGATAAACTGTGGAGAGCTAGAATACAATACATTAAGCATACATGAGTTCTCATCCTTTTGGTCACCAAACCATGCTAATTAATTCTCAGACAAATCCAGCTCCTTGCCTCTAGTAATTTCTTTTGTGTTTCACAACCACCTCTGGCATTCACCTGAGACATTTTCAATTGGTTACTTCAGTAATTGAGATGTTGACAATATAACAACATCAGATGGACATAAAGACATCCTAATATCAAGGCCGTTTTTTCCAACAATTCAAATAAATGTCTTTTATTTTCAACCTCATCTCTCCTTCAACTTGCAATAGTTTGTTCAAAAGGTGCCAAATAGCTTTTCATCTCTCCAGTATTAATATCCAGTCTTTAAACACTTACGCATCAACTAAAATAAGCATGTCTTTTGGAGATGCAGCTCCTTGGATGTACCTGAAATAAACAAATGAAAAGATATGAAAGATAAAAACTTGAAAACACCACTCTAGTATTTGATCAAAAGACCCTGTGATCTCTAAAACCAAGTCTAGCTGAACCAAAGGAACTTCTCAATTGCATCTCAGTAGGAAATTCATGCACTGTCACTTTTTCTCATTGCTTCTCCTTCTAGGTAAACAAAGGTTCAAGTAACAATAGCGAGACCTGGAGGTAGGATGTAGGAATTCACTATTCTTGTATGTCGACAACAGAGAGGGGTGAATAGGCTTTGACAGCTAAATATATCTTGATGAAAAGTTAGCAGGTGAATTATTCCAGCAGCCCAACTCAGGCAAAGATTTTTTTTTAAAATGAGAGTACAGTAAAATGTGGCAAGAGTGACTACTCATGGGAATTAGTAAATGTGGTTGCTTGTAAGATGTCATTTCTCTTCAAAGGAATGGCATTGCCACCTTTACTTCTGAACTGCTGCTGACAGCGACACTGCCTTCAGAGCTGGGAGGCCAGACAGCAGTTTCTTCATAGTTAAATTATAGGGGGGAAAACGTTCTGTGGCCTCTGCAAGTAGTTGCTTGTGACAGGTGGTCTCTCTTCAGAGGTGGTCACTCAGGCAGGTTTGACTGTATACTTAACCAATAAAAATGAGCAAAATATAAATGAGAAAATACAGTGAGCAAAAAATGGAATAGTATTCTGATAGAAAAAATGCTCAAAATCAGTACTGAAAAAGAGCATTTTAAGAGAATGTCCACTCTCTGGTGACCGTAGTACTAGCCTAACCCTCTAGGACTGTGTTTGTAAATCATTCTGGAAAACAGAATGATTCATTTTGATCATCCTAATTTGGTTTGGTTTGGTTTGTTGCCTTCAATCCAAGTGTTTAATGGTCTTATCGTCATGCCACCTGGGTATTTGTCTTTATCATGAAAATTCCTTCTGTATAGCAATATGGTATTGCATACATGTCACCTACCCAGAAAGCTGAACTGGGCTTACAAAGAAAGTGAAAATATTTTAAAAATTGAACTTTTAGTCCTCAAAAATTATCAGAAGAGCGTTTAGTGTAGTGTTTAGTACATATTTACTATTGATTTTGTTCTTTATCAGAATATGTACTATGTTGACAATTTCACGTGCTTCATTCCTCCGAAGAAAGCTTACCATGGTCTTCTGCGAACATCATATAGATCTATCTTGTTTGGAGTTCGGCTTTTATCTACCCATGGGGAGGCTAAAAATGAAAGAAGATATATTGTACTCATTTCAGTATATTGCACATTATTTGAATAAAGTAACATAATGCTAAAGACTTTTAGAGAACATTAAAAAACCCTTTAATATGTGGTATATCAATATTTCACACTATTAGTACTATATAAATAATTACATGTGGTAGGAAGTTAGAATGTTCTTTATCTTCTTACACTTTACTAAAAATATTGTTTTTATTAAAACAGTTCAAAGGGAAGTACTGCCATTGACTTCAATGGTGCCAGGATTTCACCCAAAGTATTTTTGGGATTGGAGATAATCTTTTAGGACAAGCGGATACTTTATAAAACAAACTTTTTAAAATATTCTGGTCTTTGGAAATGCAAGCCTGATTCAAAGCTCATTGAAGTTTACAGGAGTCTTTCCACTGATTTAAATGGGCTTTGGCTGAAATCCCTGATTAGGAATCAGATATGTAATGAAAGTATCCTGAAAATGACATGCAACTAAAGTATCAAGGTCTGCAAAACTGCAGAATAGGGAAATCTGAAGAAATCAGGAAGATTCTTAATCTTTGTAATACATCAGCCCCATTGCCCTCTACACAAACAGATCGAGGCAAGCTATTTCCAGAGGATAGAGATATTAATAATTTATCTCTCTGCACTTTTGGAATCTGGAGAGCCTTCAAGTGGTTAAGCAAAGCAATAAAGATACTTGGGACAAATTCTGATGTCAGGTACAACAGTATAAATCCAGAATAACTAGTTACCAACAACCCATGATCAAATGTACCATCAACATTATCACTATTTATTATTGAGTACCAATAATAGGACCAATCTCTGAGTAAAGTCGGGGATGATGATCTTCATGTGATGGACAAAGGAGTTCTGTCCCTCCTGATGATATTAGATTTTATGCTTGTGACAATCTCCCTTTCCAAAATTTCAAATAGTCTCTCTGTCCTCTTTCACATCTCTCAAGTCACATTGACTTCCACTAAGTCTTTTTAAAATGACCACTATCATTTTTAACATAGGCCATATATTATTTTTGTCTGAACTAAAGAGTAAGCTCCTTGGGGCAGGGAACACATATTGTTATTTACGCAGCACCAATTGCATTATTGGTGTTTAATAAATAATTATAGAGAACTTTAAAAGTATAAACACACATACAAGATAAGGTGAACCTGATCCAAGAATTCAGTTCCAAACTTCTCTGAACTTTAGGTAAGTTCATATCCAATCTGAGCTTTGTAGGTTGGGCTCATCTCTACACAAAAGCTAAATGTAAAGCAGTTATATACCAATGTACATAGAGAACCCAGATATGAGTTACTGTGCATTCAATTAATAAAGGAGTATAATGATTCTATATTGTTAATGACCATTGTCTGCATTGGCATCTGACTATCCAAATACAAACACCTGCACAAGGTGCAACCCACAAAACATAAAAACAAAAATATATACCACTTTGATTCATAGAGAAAACACACAGCACAGTCTTCTACACCACAACAGCTGCAAAGAACTTCATATTCTCTACATGAAATTTCCAGGTCTGAGTGAGTATTATTTTTAAGAATGACTGGACTTCAAATTTCTCAGCAAGTTTGGCAGCATTTACTGAGATATGCAAAGACTTAACACACAGGACAACAGCAATTCATTAATTTTGATGCCCTGATGGAACAATAATTTGTGTTTGCTTAGTGTTGATTATATCTAGTTTCATATTTCACGTTTTGTGACCCACACAGACTAATTCATTTATTAAAATCTGATCTGAAGATTCTTACTTGAAATACTCCCTCTTGGAGTTGAGAAATTTGTATTTAATTTATTCATTTAGGTTTATTTAAATTATATATCCTAGGCACACATACAAAATGTAATTCAAAATACAAACAAAATCAAACTGTACTGATGCCCACAATTACCATCCCTGCCATAAACTTATCAAGCTCAGTTTTTAAGCTAGTTAGGTTTTTTGCCCCCACTGCTCCCCTTGGGAGGCTCTTACAGAATTTCACTCCTCTGATGGTTAGAAATCTTTGTCTAATTTCAAGCCTAAACTTGTTGATGGCCAGTTTATGTCCATTTGTTCTTGTGTCAACATTGATGCTAAACTTAAATAACTCCTCTCTCTCCCTGGTATTTATCCCTCTGGTGTATTTATAAAGAGCAATCATCTCTCCCCTCAGCCTTTGTTTGGTTAGGTAAAACAAGCCAAGATCCTTGAGTCTCCTCTCATAAGGTTCGTTTTCCTTCCCTCTGATCATCCCAGTAGCCCTTCTCTGCACCTGTTCCAGTTTGAATTCATCTTTCTTAAATATGGAAGACAAGAATTGTACACGGTATTCTGAAAGAGGTCTTGCCTTGTATAATGGCAAAAACTTTTCTCTATCTCTACTGGAAATACCTTGCTTGATGCATCCTAGGATTGTTTTAGCCTTTTTCATGGCAGCATCACATTGGTGACTCATAGTCATCCTGTGATCAACCAGTACACCCAGGTCTTGATTCTTCTGTGTCGCTTCCAACTGATGTGGCCCCAGTTTACAGCAAAAAAATGTGTTAGTCCCTAAGTGCATGACCTTGCACTCTGCCTATTAAATTTCATCCCATTTCTATTACTCCAGTTTTCAAGGTCCTCCAGATCTTCTCCAGTTTAACAAACAATTTCCCATGTGGAACTGTATCAAATGCCTTACCGAAATCGAAGTGTATTAGATCTACTGCATTTCCTTTGTCTAAAAAATCAGCTATCTTCTCAAAGAGATCAGGGTGGTCTAGCATGATCTACCTTTTGTAAAACCCTGTTGTATTTTATTTCAGGTGCTGTTTATCTCTCTGTCTTTAACTACTTTCTCTTTCAAAATTTGTTCCAAGACTTTGAATACAGCTGAAGTCAACCTGTAATTTCTGTAATTTCCTGTAATTTCTCAGATCACGTTTTCCCCCTTTCTTAAAAAATAGGTATTATATTAGCAATTCTCTGGTCATAGGGTATGACCCCTGATTTTACAGAATCAGCTCGTGCAAACTGGCATAACTCCACTGAAGCCCATAACACTATGCTGATTTAAACTACCCGAGGATCTCGCCCAGATATAGCTAAATGTTTCATTTCATGAAAATGATAATATAATTTAAGTGACAATTATTTCTTTTTTAAACCAAAAATTCTGGATGCTCCAGAGGAATAGACAGTGCATGTAGATTTATTGACAAGAGGACTTTCACTCAATGCTGCAATGCCTAAAATTAGGCGCTCTGCGGCCTAATGGAATCCACAGCCCTGAGTTAGGCTCCCAGGCTCCCTATACAAAGCATGGGGAAAGTTAGAGGCCTAAGAATGGGATCCAGAAAGGCCAGCATGCTGAGCAGAGACATGCCTTAACTAGACAGTAGGAAATGCCGAAGAGAGGGCTGTGGCCTAAGTGTCACCTAAGCCCAGGTAGAGGGAGGCACATATCTCCACTTGGGATTCGCAGCCTTCAGGCCTGTTCTGGAGTTATGCACCTACATTTTTTCTTGCAAAAAACTGTTGTGGTGGTGCTACTTCCATCCTTATAACTTTTACCCCAGGAGTTAGAGCATTCAGTAAGGATGAGGGAGGTCCAGGTTTAATTCAGGGACTTGAATTGGGTCTCCAACATCAGAGGTTTTCAACTTATTTGTTTCTGAGGCGCCCCCCACAATGCTATAAAAACTCCACAGCCCACCTGTGCTACAACAACTGTTTTCCACCATATAAAAAACAGGGCTGACGTTAAGGGGTAGCAAGAATGGCAACTGCCCGGGGCCCCTCGCCACAGGGGGCACCTCGAAGCTAACTTGCTCCATCTTTGGCTTCAGTCCCGTGGGCTGGGGTTCAGGGCCCTGGACTGCTGTCCCGCGTGGTGGGGCTTCGGCTTTCTGCCCTAAAATGCTGGCTTTACCCACATTTATGTTTTTTCCCTCAATGTTCCTATCAAATACCCTTCAAAGTCACTAAAGACTTTACATTCTGCAATTTTTTTTTTTTATGCGCCAGAATTAAAGTAAACATGAAACTTCAAATTCTACACCTTCCTGCCAATGTGCATAGATTCAACGCCCCCCCCCTCGCTCCCCCCCTTTTATTTGGCACAATTAATGATATGCCGTCAACTGGTTTAGATAAACCCCCCCATTAAGCCACACACAGTGGTTACGATTCAAGCAAAATTCAATGAGCTCTACACTGTAACTGTGAAGATAGTGAGAGAGAATTTTGCCAGAGACCTGGCTTGGGATTAAATTGTACAAACACTAATTAAACACTTATCTATAAAATGGGGATAATGATACTACCTCCTATGTAAAGCAGTTTGAGACCTACTGATGAAACGCTCTATAAGAGCAAGATAATAAATTAATAAATATAGTAACAAAAATAGCAGACAATAACAATAATAATACTTCAGAGGTGTAGTGCTTATTGCCAGGCATACATTTATTGATTTTTATGAGGCTTCTTCTAGCAGTGAGCACTACACCTACCCCAGTAGTAAGTGTTTGCAGGATTAGGCCCTGAGTTAAGGACTGCAGCATTTAATCAAAATAGTCTCTCATTCAGTCCAAAAATGTACTGAAATCCTGCTTTAACCTCACGAAATCAACATGACTGAATTATTAATTAATCTCAAATTATCTCCCTTGAATTAGGCATTTTAATTGTTGGTGGGTTTCAGTGGTGTCAAATCTGTTTGCTGTTTTGGTTACAACCTAAGATTTAAGGGGTCTTATTAAAATTGTTATTTGTTAAATTGAGGAATTAAAGGGCTATTTGGTAGTTAAATGATTATGTAACTGAAATTTGTTGACGGCATGTCACCTGCGTTGATCTGAATTTGATTGAGCCCGATCTATATTTTATCAGTATTTAAAGCTTGTAAATGCTGTCTATGTCAAGATAGATTCAGATTATATAGAAACTTCATTAGAAGGGATGTTCTTTTCTAAGGGCTGCATGCTGCCCTGGATCTGTATGCTGAACACCCATTCATGTTAATAAGAAGAACTGCATTTTGGTTAGCCATGTCAATACTGCAATGAAAGACCTGCGGAATGGTCAAGACCTGCCCGGGTCAGCTGACTCCGGCTTGTGGGGCTCAGGCTGCAGGACTAAAAATTGTAGTGTACACGTTTGGGTTCCAGCCTGAGTCCGAATGTCTACACAGTAGTTTTTAGCCCCACAGCCTGAGTGTGCAAGCCCAAGTCAATTGACCAGGGCTCAGAGATTCAGTGATGTGGGGTTTTTTCTGCAGTGTAGATGTACCCTATATGGCTCCAAGTCTGTTGAATATAAAAGTAAGTGATGTGACAAGACGTTAGATAATTCTTCTAAAAGCATTATTAACATTCAAGATTTCATTTAGTTTCATTTATAAAAATCAATTGATTTAAATACCCATTTTAATCAGATACACTAGAATCTGACTTGTAGAGTGCATTAAAGACCCATACCTTTATGTTTCACTGTAGTATACTATTACCCTTGAACTATGTCAGCACTGCAGGGTTTTTTGTTGCATACAATATATTTTAGTCATGCTCTCATTTAAGGTGGTTCTTCTTTGGCATATTGTTAGACTTTATATCATATTGATTTGATATCCCTTCTTTGTCTAATCTTTGCATTATGGAGTTAGGGTGACCAGATGTCCCGATTTTATAGGGACAGTCCTGATTTTGGGGTCTTTTTCTTATATAGGCTCCTATTACCCCCCCACCCCCGTCCTGATTTTTCACACTTGCTGTCTGGTCACCCTATATGGAGATGAAGGTTTGGATACATTTCAAGCAAGATTTGTTCATGTTGTTTTGTTGTTTGCTAAGCATGTGGGAAACTTCTACTTTTCTGACTACTGAAATGGAGATTACAGGCTTTAAAATGAAAGTAACCTTACGGGGGGAAGTTTAGGTACTAGAGAGTCTTAGGGTGAATGTGGATGTATATGCAACCCAGTTGTTGAATTTCTATTAAATGGATCTGAATTTTATAATAAAATAGGTTTTGCTATACTGTATGGTGATTTGTGTGTTATATGGTTTTCAGACTCTGTAGTTTTTGCTCTCTGTTTCCTCTCCGTGTTGCATTCAGAGTTATTTTATGACTATACTGTATTTTAATGTATTTATTAAAGCCTTGATGGCACCAAGTCTATTTTGCCACAAGCTTCTTAATCATTGTTGCCCAAATTATCTTTAATTTAAATAATCTTTTCCCCAAAATGAAAAATTTTAGAAGGGTTAATAATTAGTAAGGATTTTGGCATCAATAGATGATTTATTGAACATGGATCAGACAGCTATTTCTTTAACGGAAATTGCATTTTACATTTTCTTAAAGAAATGTTCATATTGGGGCTGACAACATGGAGGAAAATATGCCTAGGCGACCACCAGTGCCAGGCTAGATACAACTGGCTTACCAAGACAGGAAGTTTGAGGTACAATTAATAGCTGCCTATACATTGCCACTATTCCCATTTTAACAGGAATTCTTATATCAAGTGAAGAGACTCAAACGAATTCAAGTTTGGAATGTGAGACTGTCTACACTGACAGTGAACTGTATTCAACAGCCATCTCCTAAGCTACTTACATTAAAATGAGTACCGACCTGGAGTCAGCTGGTGCAACCGTGGCTCAGCAGTGTTATCCAGCTAGATTTCAGTAATACATGCAAAGTCAGGGGCCTTATCCATAATTAAAATCATAGATGACTGTCATTTAATTAGCCGCTGCCCTTGCATTAATCATCACGAACCACAGAGTTGGTACTCTGTACGTTGATGTAGATTCATCCTTCACATGCATTTGTAGCTGAGGTTATTTATATCTGTGAACTAAATACAACGCTGAGTGGGGTAAGAATACCCATAGGTTTGGAGGTTGTAAAGTACTTCAAGACCCCCACATAACACTAGTGTGACTGTTGTGACCTTAATACCTAGTTATATCTTGAAAAATAAGCTCTTCCTACCCAGTTTTTCCATGCCCATCGCAGCAGAGATCAGACAGCCCACACCCTAACAACTGATTGCCCCTTCTCCCCAGCTCTCCAAATCTCCATGTCATGAAAACCGTGGTGTTCAATCCTTTTGACTAGTGAAAAGGCAAGGGAGATCATCTGTTGCCGCTGAGTGAATGACCTCTTGTCTGAGTAGGTTGTAACAGCCAACTGCAGAGGCGGAAAACTCACAATGAAAGTTACAAGATGAGGTGAAATGGTCACCCAGCAGTGAGGAGTCCATCCCAGGCTGAACTGGGGGACTGAGTGGGAAAGGAGGTCAATTTAAAGGGCAGTCCTCTTGCTGACACACATGGCACCGCTGCCAATTAGCAGGGTTATGGAGAAGAGACATGGGATTGCCCTGACCAAGCAGATGGCGCCGCCAGTGGTGAAGAGTTGAATCTGTGGCAGAGAGATGGTGGAAGGGACTCCATCCAGTTCTCTGGGGGAAATATTTAAGATAACTATACAGTATTCACAACAAAATACCCTCTCACTCACACACGGTTGAAAAGTCTCTGTCTGTGAGTATCAGAGAGAACACTTCTCCACGGTTCTTTATTTTTAGCAAATGACATTGTCTAAACAAGTGAACACAGGAAAGAGATCACAGACTGCAGCAACACAAGCAATGTTTATGCTACAGTGGGCAATCCCATTGCTAAACTACTTTACATGGGCAAAGGCTTTTTAATTTTTTTTTCCAGGTGAAAGTCACCCTGGCAAAGACTGTCCCATGCAAAGCCTTCCTTACTACTTAAGCCCCAAATTTGCTTTGAGTAGATGAAAGAGAGGGTAAGCAGTGAGGACACATTCCTTAGCATCTCATGCCTGTCTGGGTGTGGATTGGCTCTACTTCAGCCCCAAACAGCCTGGCAATTTGGTTTGCATTAGGGAAGGCTTCCATTAGGACAGGGGTGACTAAATCCATGATTCCACAGGCCCAGTCTTCCTAACACCCCAAGGAGCGAGAGGGGGGTCTGCGGTTGTGGGTGCAGCCCTGTAACTTGCCTTTGGTTGGGGATGTATTTAGCCCACCACCTCCCGCCAAATCACCGGCATGGAACCCAATATTTCTGTCTTTATATGGGCAAAGTGAATTTCATCCTTCACATGCATTTGTAGCTGAGATTATTTATATCTGTGAACTAAATACAATGCTGAATGGGGTAAGAATACCCATAGGTTTGGAGGTTGTAAAGTACTTCAACAAGAAGCCTCACATTTTTTAATGTCATTAGTGAAGATGACATCTTCGTTGGCATTTGTTTTTTCTCATAAATATTAACTGCAGAAGTTTCTATTTAAATGATAAATGCACTGTGGCAGTGTTACCTTCCATATAATATATGGGGACTGGCCATGATGTGAACATTTTGTTACTAGAACTAAAATGCTTTCATGTGATTGACTTGGCTTGCTTGCATAACTGCTGGCATTCAACATGATAGCTTTAGAAATATGAGACCCAATTACGTGAATCGTTAAAATGTCTGTATCATGAACATTGTAAAAGCAACAAACATTGTAGTCCTTGGCCTTTCTTTCCAGACATTAAAAAAATATAAAGTGAATAATGATCAGATGGAGACTCATTCTCTGTGTGATGATGCCATTCTGACTAGAACGTTAATTGCACTGATAATTTACAAGCTGAAACACTTGGAACATTCATGTTCCTCTCTCTAAAGTCTCCTTTATATTTCCAGTTGTAAAAAGGGAAATGTCAGCTACACAAAGATGTATGAAAAAGCCCACAAAGTTCTCGCTTAAACTTTCTTTTTGCAAGGCTTCAGATTCATTTCATATGGATTTTTCAGACTTTCTAGTCTCCTATTATCTGCTACAGTAATGACTTTCTTTGGAGAGTTCAATATCATGGCAAAACTATTACTTGGCATTAATGGTTAACATAAGAGCAGCTGTGCACAGCAAGTCCTTCATTTAGAGAGATACCATTTTATTTGATTAGAAATTGATTTTAAAGCTGTTCCATTATTAATTTGCCTTAGCAGGGAAAGCCTCAGTAGTTGAGAAAGACAGGCTTCCATTGACATCTGGAGAGATTTTCAAAATAACTTTTTTCCTCAATGTTTTAAAAAACTTAAGACTGGCTCTTATCTGGTTATCTTTAAGCAGAGAGTTTCAGAGCACTTTACACACACACACATTAAGGGGAAACTTATCCTTCCAGATACTCATCTTCAGCACTCTGTTTTCCTTACATATATTGTTCTCCCATTAAAATCTATTGACCATTTAGTTACATAAGGAGAACCCAGTATCCCAAAGGCATTACCGTAAGGACTTGAGAGCGAATTTTAATCTATTTAATAAGATTTCTCATTACCATTGGGAAATGGGTAAATATTTATATCTGTTTTAAAATGAATAAACTGAGGCAATGAGGCTAAAATCTGTGTGGTCAGTGTGAACCAGTGGTAGAGATCAGAAGGGACCCTGTAGTCCTGATTCCCATTTCCCTGCCCTAAGGCTGCACAGATCCTGCAAAGTCTTTTGCACATAAATACTTTTAAATATGTGAGTAGTCCCAGTAACTTGAGTGTGACCTACTGGATAGAGCACTGGACTGAGATTCAAGAGACTTGGTTTCTATTCCTAGCTCTGTGACCTCAGGCAAGTCACTTTACTACTCTGTGCCTCAGTTTCCCGTCTGTTAAATGGGGATAATTATACTTCCCTCCCTTGTAAAGCTCTTGAACATCTACTGATGAAAATGCCATATAAGAGCCCAGTATTTTACTGAATGGGTCTACATCAGAAAGTAAAATTAAGCACGGATGTCAGTCTTGGCAGGATGGAGAGGGCAGGCGGACAGCTAATTTATAACTAGGCAGCTGGTCAGCAAAGACTGACATTTTTGTCTTAAAAAATACCAACTTCAAACTAGGAAACTGTGCAGGTAGCCAGTCTCTCTAACCCACCTTCCTATCATTTCAGTAGTAAGACAGAGATAGCTCTCATCATCCTGGAGCCTTTTAAAGTAGTTTGAAAATTATGGAGACTGAATTATGCCATGGAGACATGACACGTTCTGATGGCTGTTCAGGACTGTCTGACATTTTGGGATGAATTAAGTGAGTAGAGCAGAGGCGGTAAGATATTCTTGCCAGAGGAACTGCCAATCCTTTTACCAAGCACTCAGAATTTCCTGAAGCTACCTAGCTAGGACATACTGCCTTCTTGTAGCAGGTATCTAACAGGAAGTAGAGGACAGAGAGTCCTGGAGACAGACAGTTAGTTTAAGGATTCTGAGTAAAATTCTGATTGTAGCTTCATCCATTAAGTTGTTGCTACAATTGTTAAATAAAATAGTATTCTTGAGGTAGTCATTGAAACCCCTTTGTTAATTGAAACCTGAGACTCTCCGCTTTCTCAAGAATACTATTCTAGGCTCTTTCTGGTATAACACTGATAAATCGCATCTAAGGCACTCTCCTGGGACAGCTGATTCAGTTTTGCTGTCTATATTATTTCACATGGTTAATCACTTATCAGAACTGAGAGTTTGCTTTAATCTAGTCTTTCTTCTCAGCAATGCTGTGCAGCCAACCTTTCTTAAACTGTTTCTCGTAACATGAGCACAAACACCTGTACATCATATTTAACTACAGAGAAATGCTTCCCTCTGGTTTATTTGACTGAAGTCCAAAACATAACAAATTCCATTATTAAAGGTCTTATCCGTTGAGCAACAACATAAACAAAACGGAAGGTGAGGAAATGACTAATAAGGCATTCAGCAAAGGCCATATAAAGAAACTAATTCTTGAGTTTAATTACTAATTAGTAAAGCAAAAATAATGTGCTTCCCATAGCATCATTATACTGACCCACTGATTAACAATTATAATCCCAATTACATCTGTAATTAAGAAGGATTTCAAAGACATTACAAGGGAAAATAGATGGTCTGCATCTACATTTCCATTAAATCTACCAAGAATTCTATAGTTAATTGTTCTTTTGGGCAGTTGCTTTTTACAGCCCAGAAGTGAAATTAGATAGCAGGATAGATGTCACATAAAATGTGAACAGCTTTAGTATCTGTCATCTATTCTGTCAGTGTGGACCTTTCTGTCTGCAAGGAATCCAACTAAGGTCAGTGAAGCTCTACGTGAGTGCAGCCCACATGGAACTAATTGCAGGATCAACTGAATAACTGAAACCCTCCCAAAACTCAATGGCAGACAATCCCTCTTTCCTCCCATCCAACATCTAATCTCTAGTTAGTAAAAACAAAGCAAAATCGGATAAAGGATCTCAATGAAATCCAAGACGTAATTTTCCCATTCTAGATGTGTTACTTTAGCAAAAAGAGGAAAAATAAGGGACATTGAACATTTTAAAGGCTTTCAGATGAAAGCGTAAAGCTAATGAAAGGTAATGTTTTGCTTGTTGCCAGCTTGTTGTTGAAAGATACTTATCATCCACACATATGCCATTCCCATGAAGACTGCATTAGGCACAAGCCTGAAAAATGAGCAGCCTTACATCATATTAGGAAAGCCAACAGGCTCTAGCTCTGGATAAATGGGGAAATCCAGCAGAAGGCCTTCCACTCAGAAAGCTCAGATGTTCAAATCTAGGGACTGGTAGCAAAATTATGTCAGCTGCCATGGTGGCACATGGGGAGAGAGTTGGCCTCTCAGCTTATCCAGGACTCTCATTATGTAGGCCTTTATATGTCAGAATAAAAATCGTGAAATGGACCTGGAAGTAAATAGGAAACTTGTGCTGTCTTGGTGTAATATATTTCCTGTTGCTTAAACTGGTAAGGAAGCAGGTAACCT
Organism: Emys orbicularis; assembly: GCF_028017835.1. Classification (NCBI taxonomy): domain Eukaryota; kingdom Metazoa; phylum Chordata; order Testudines; family Emydidae; genus Emys; species Emys orbicularis. Next base: position 23,734,071 of record NC_088683.1, on the reverse strand, counting down.
CCTTCTGGACTTTCTGTAGCTTTTGATTGGTGTTCAAGCCACATCTCAGAAAGAGTGTGTTGCAATAATCCAATCTGGAGGCCACAAAGGTATGGACAACTGGGACAAAGCAGATAATAGAGAATAAAAGGTGCACATGGCTTAGCAGGTACAGGTGTAGGTGTGGGTGGGGATAACTTTTAACCACTGTTTCTACAAGAAAATCTAAGAGCAATTTTTGAGGCAATTCTGTGAGCTGAACTAATAATTCAGTAAGGAGACACAAGATACTCCCAATGTAAATGTTAAGCCTCATCAGTGCCATTTTCTCTAAATGGTGATTTCTGAAGTTAACTCTTTCAATTATCCACAAATGTATCCTAAACATCTAAAAGACAGTGTCGCCAACTTGCAATTTTATCAAAAGTCTATAATATTGGGTGTTTTTCATCAAACTCCAGAACTTGGAGTAAACCGATTAGGTGAGGATATCAGCTTTCATTGAAAAAAATAAAAATAAAAGTAAATCTGCCACTCTTCTGGCTGTGGAAAATATAGTGGAACCCCATTTATCCAATCTAACTGGGACAGGGGCCAGATCTGATAATTCAGAGAATGGACAGGGCTCAGCTTGTCAGATGCTTGGTCTGTCAGCCCCGGACAGTGGGGCTCAGACTTCAGCTGAAGCCTGAGACCCTACACCCAGGGCTGACAGCAGGAGCCCCGCCGCCTGGGGCTGACACAAATCCAAGCCCCGCCATCCGTTGTTCCAGCTGTCAGCCCTAGTTCGGTTAATATGGAGAACCGGATAATGGAGGCTCAGCTAAACGGGGTTCTACTGTACATGAAAATGACACCTGAATACACAATGAAGGCTCAAAAGCCAGAAGGCAAAAAACCCAAACCAAACAAACCTCGTGATTTTTAAGCCAATCACATGATATTTTAGGACTTGACATGATATTAAATAGGACACTGTTACTGACTTACACATAAACACTGTGGCTATGATCCTTCCCTACGGTATGGACACATGATCCCCACAGGATACCCCTCATATGGGAAGGGCACTGGCTGTCATTCCAGGTAGTGCAACAGAGAGGGCAGCAAGAGATGTGTCCACAGGCTATTCTGTTAGTGTAGTGGACCACATAGGGCTGTTATATGCCATTGCTATTTAGAGCAGCCCTAAGGATGTTGTACGTTGTGTCAGAGGCTGGTCAGGACCTCAGCATGCGCCATAATTAGGGAAGTGCTACAGTGAAACCAGCTTCCCCACTCCTCCCCAATGCCTGCTTCTAGTAGTGCTCCATGAGTGGGCATAGGGTTTGTCTGAATAAATTATACAAAATAATGGTCTGGTCACAAAAATTTAAACAAAAACATCCAAGTTTTAGAAAAATGACAAATGTCCATGGTGGTGATATTTTAATCAGCACATCCTTTATTTTGCACATATGCAAAATGGGTAAAACCCCTTATAAGCAATGAATTCTCCCCCACTTCTATCCCCAGCCTAATAATTTAAAACCACTACTGAGGTCTCTGCTGTTTCAGCCCTGCAGCAGCAGGGAAGGAAGGCAGTCAGGAAAGAGTCTCTTGTGGTCTTAGGGAAGGTAGCGGCAATGTCTCAAAATGTATGAGTATTTCTGCCCTCTCTCAGCCCCCATAGGGTGACCAGATAGCAAATGTGAAAAATCAGGAGGGACGGGTGGGATGCAGTGGTGTTGTGACCCTGTGCACCAGGGGCTGAGTCACAATGCCCGGTGTGTGGAGCTGAACCCAGACAGCCGCGTCGGACAGGAATCCATTCAACAGGAGACTTGCAGGGGGGGAGGGGGCAAAAGCGGGACAGTCCCGCAAAACCCAGGGTTGTTAGGAAGTATATTTGTGGAATGTGTTAGGGAATAGAGGATTGAGATTTCCTGTTCAAAGGAAGGAACCAGGGTGGATAAAAAAATCAATGATTTTTTTTAAAAAAATAAAAAAAAAATTTTTTTATTTAAATCAGATTTTTTTGATAAAATACTTTTTGAGGAAAAAATCCTATCTAATGATAGTTTTAATTAAGATACATTATAGCTCAAAGATATTTCATCATGGAATAGGGATTATAAATTCTAATTCTATAGTATGAGACAATATATTCATGTAATGTTTAAGAAAAGTTTTGTCAATGAGTTCCAATAGTTCATGGATTAGTGACCCAATCTTATGGGGTTCCAGGGGCTTCTGTATAGATTATTTAGGTTAATCTTTCTATCTACCCAATGGGACTCAGTGCTCAGTCTAGAAAATACCTTCAGAGATGCTTAGTTTTGCAGTTCTCAAACTGTGGATTTGTCTCCAGTGATAACTTGCTTGTTAACAGCAAAAATGTATTAAATAAATAAATAAATAAATAGATAGAGGTGAGAAATAACAGACCTCAACCCTATTGTCCCTCTACAAATTTGTGTACACGGAGTCAATCCCTTACCTCTCTCTAAAAGTGCAAAGTTTCAAAAAGTTCAATGAATAGAAGATTGTTGGAGGTGGAATAGATTTGGACAAGGAGAAGAAGTCTGGAGAAAAATGTGAGAAGGGAGGGACAGGGAGTAGAAACAAAAGTGAAACTGTTTGAGCAGCATATTCCAGAAGTCTTGAGGTCTTTCTGAGTGTAGCACTCATTGATTTGAGATCTACCATATCGTTCTCTCACTAGAAGGGAAAACCTATAATGGCAGCAGGCCATAAAAGAGATCCAGTTGGGGAATATTTTAATGAAATTCCTCTACCTGTGGGTAAGACAGGCATGCGTGCAAAATGCAAACAATGATAAACTTTTTTATTTCATACTTCTTTCTTAAAGACTGCCTGTCTTCCTTCTGGACTATTCTTGAATTCTCATGTTTGAGCAAAAAATATAGTTGTTACTCTATCATTTTAGATGCAGTTGTGATAAAAAATAAATAGCTGAAATAGGCAGATCTTCCTTTTACAATTTCACCTTTAAAGTAGCACTGAGTATCAGTGAATGCAATGAGTAATACTAAATGAGCAGTTTGGTACACCTCTACCCCGATATAACGTGACCCGATATAACACGAATTTGGATATTACACGGTAAAGCAGTGCTCCGGGGGGAGGAGAGGAGGGGCTGCGCACTCTGGCGGATCAAAGCAAGTTTGATATAACGCGGTTTCACCTATAACGTGGTAAGATTTTTTGGCTCCAGAGGACAGTGTTATATCAAGGTAGATGTGTAATAATAATTAAATAACTGCATTGACTTATTTTGTTTAGGAGAATCTATCCTCAACATATAGGATTCTGAAGACTATCCACCTTCAAGATCACTATCATTTTCTATAGTTTCAGAGTTCTATAGTTTCTATAGTTATTTGCCAATGATAGTGTTTCAGTCACATCATGTATGTCACATAGCGACAGTATATCACCTGTAGCAAAAAGAAAAAAAAACCTCCATCATCCAGAAACAGCCATAGATAAGTTTGTGATAAGAACTAGCAGATTACAAAAAGAGGTAATTGATGCAAAAATTGCCTGGTCTGTTTATGCAACAAACTCTCCTTTCCGAATGATTGAGAACCCACACTTCATTAACATGGTTCAGTCATTAAGACCAGGATACAGTCCACCCAACAGAGCAGATGTTGCAGGCAAATTGCTGGATAAAGTGTATGAAAGAGAAATTGAGCACTGTGCAAAAGGTCTAGAGGGTAAAATTGTTAACCTGAGTCTTAATGGGTGGAGCAATGTCCACAATGATCCTGTTGTATGTGCTTGTGTGACAACAGAAGAAGGGAATGTCTTCCTTACAGAAACAATGGATACATCAGGAAATGCACACACAGCAGAATACTTACAAGAACTAGCAGTAAAACCTATAACAAACTGTGAAAAAAAATTCAAATGTTTAGTATGCAGCTTGGTCACAGACAATGCTGAAAATGTATCCAAGATGAGAAGAAATTATTTAGAAGAGAGTGAAGAGAGTCCCAAGCCAATAACATAGGGTTGCAGTGCTCATTTGATGCACCTTCTAGCCAAAGACTTCAGTGTTCCAGAAATAAAGGCTAACGTTGTTGAAACTGCAAAATACTTCCGTAACAACCACTTTGCAGGAGCTGCTCTGAACAAAAGTGGGAGGAACCAATCTAACTCTCCCACAAGACATGCGATGGAACTCAGTAGTGGACTGTTTTGAGCACTATATCAAGAACTGGCCTAATCTGATGACAATTTGTGAACAAAATTGTGAAAAAATAGATGGCACTGTCACAGCCAAAGTTCTCAACATTGGGCTTAAGAGAAATGTTGAACACATGCTGAGTACCCTGAAGCCTATTTCTGTAGCCTTGAACAAAATGCAGGGAAATAGTGGTTTTATTGCTGATGCTGTTGAAATTTGGAAGGAACTGAGTGAGATCTTAAGAAGAGAAATGACAGAGTTAAATTACAATCATTAAAAAAACGAATGGGACAAGCAATATCTCCAGCTCATTTTCTTGCAAATATTCTCAATACTTGGTACCAGGGTCAAACCTTAACTGCTGAAGAAGAGGAGCTGGCTATGACATGGACATCCAGCAACCATCCCTCTATAATGCCAACTATAATAAACTTCAGAGCTAAGGGTGAATCATTCAAGAACTATATGTTTGCTGATGATGTTTTAAAGAAAGTCACACCAGTGAACTGGTGGAAGTCACTTAAGCACTTGGATTCAGAGACTGTTGAAGTGATAATCTCACTTTTAACAGCAGTAGCTTCCTGTGCCGGTGTAGAAAGAATATTTTCTTCCTTTGGACTAATTCATTCCAAATTGAGAAACCGTTTGGGACCTGAAAAAGCAGGAAAGTTTGCTTTTCTTTTCCAGATTATGAACAAACAGGAAAATGAAGGTGAAGATGACTGAGTTAGCTGCAGAAGCCAATATTTTAAGTTTCTAATGTTGACATGGCTGACATAGTCGATTTTTTTTTAAATCATTTAACTATTTTAGTTAAAAACAATTTTAATAAAAACAAACCTGCTTTTAAAAAAAACTTGACTGTTTAAATTCAAAAATTCATATGCTTGTTTTGTTAAAATATTATATGTTTGCTGCTGAAGAAAAAAATCCAGACTACATAACGTTGTTGTTTTAGTTAAATAAAACAATTTAAATGTCTGTCTGGTGATGTTCTCCACCTAATACAACATGGCAAGAAAATCCTCCAAATATTAATGATTAACCTGTTGAATTGGAGATAGTTCACCTCCCAATGACTTCATACATATCTGTTTCAATTACCTTTGGTAAATGAAATAACCAATCATTCATTTTTGATATAGCTGTAAAACTAATCTGAAAAGTTTTCAAAATAAATCACTTTAGAAATGTATAGGGTGTACCTTCTAAAAATGAAACCTACATCTATCTCTGAGTTATGAAGAATATGCATTAAAGTTATAACAACCAACAAGAATGCACTTTTATGTAGAAATCCATGATTTAATGGAGTCTTCCTGACTACTGATTTAAATCAAATCCACCCTGGAAGGAACCCCACAATATGTCCCAAACAGGGTCAACAAAGAAACTGAGACATCTTGATTAACTCAATGGCTCAAGTTGTCACCAATGAGTTCTGTCTGCAAGCATTTTTCCCTGGACCATGGGTGGTAAACTTTACACTAGTGTAGGAGGGTCCCATGACTTTATGGCCTATGGCTGTAGGTTTGACAGTATTGTGCACAAAAGGGTCTAATAACTAAGAAAACTCTATGTATATTCACTGAATTCCTTCCATCTCTCTGTTTACCTTTTCCTTTCTCCCTTGCAGTCTCATCTACTGCTTGATAATACATGTTTTGTATGAGTCTCTCTCAGATTTAGCTTACATTCTGTCAGACAGATATTTGTAAATAAGCACTTTCTTGTCCACCTCTTTGTTACCAGATCCCCATACAGCCTGAGTTCAACAAGCCCTAATTTCACACATACTATTACAGAATCATAGGATCATATAAACATTAAGTTGGAAGGGATCTCGAGAAGTTATCAAGTCCACCAAGTCTTAACTAATGCCAGTTAAATCATAATTTAGCTTATGTACTAATACTTCCAGTTCTTTCGTGTTTATTCCCCATACACCTTGAGTTTGTGTACAGACATCTAAGGTTTTATCTATGCTAGAACTTTTAAAACACCCCCCACCCAACATAAGTTTCACCGACCAAAGCACTGGTGTGGACAGCGCTATGTCGGTAGAAGATGCTATCATAGATACCGCCACTCATTGTGAGTGGTTTAATTATGCCAGTGGGAGAACTCTCTTCTGCCAGCATAGAGCGACTACACAGGAGACCTTACAGCGGCACAACTGTGCTGCTGTAAGGTCCATAGTGGAGACATGACCTAAGATATCGAGGAGACTCCCCCACTGATTTCCCTCTTGTTGTCCCTATGGTCCTATTATAATTTCCCAATATCTAACCCTCTCTTAATGTTTCCTTTTTTTATACTTGCCTGTGAGCTTTTGTTATCTCCCCCCTTTTAACCTAGTTTATGCTGTGCCTTCTTTCTATAGAAGTTAAAGGTTGCTAACAAAGATTTTTTTTGTTTGTTTGGTTGGGTTTTTTAGCTCGGTGAAAGATGCTTCTATTTAATAGTACACTTTTGTCAAGGGATACTGTATATACTAGGTTTGTGACACTAAGGCAGTAGGGGAAATCGATCTAAGTTATGCAACTTCAGCTATGTGAATAACGTAGCTGAAGTTGACATACTTAGACCTACTCACCGTGGTGTCTTCACTGAGGTGAGTCGACTGCTTCCTTTACTCCCCCGCCTCTCGTGGCGCTGGAGTAAAGGAGTCTACGGGAGAGTGCTTGGGGGTCGATTTATCGTGTCTAGACTAGACATGATAAATGGACCCCCGCTGGATCGATCGCTGCCCGCCGAGCCGTCGGGTAGTATAGACATATCCTAGGTCTACGAGCAAGAATGGCTTTGATAAGGATAAGTTTGTAACTAGAAGGCTGAGGAATTAAAATTGCCAGTGAAAAATGTCACTTAAATGTTTTAGCCATCTTACTTCACTAGCCTGAAACTTTTGCTAGCCAAACTTGTTAACTTCATGTTTAAGCTGCTGTTCCAAAATTTCTGACATGGGGGAATAATTGTAAGAGACACTCTAGAAAAATATCTGCTAGCAAATTACAGGATGATCTATGAGGGTTAGTACATTTCATTTTAAACTGGTAACATTTTACATTTTCAGTGCATTACAACTAGATACATTTTGGATCACTAGTAAAATGGTCAGCCATGACTTGCAGCAAGCATTTCCAGTCATAAATAATCATAGGAGGATTTGGAGATCTCTGGATTCTTTACATCAAGTCCCACCATACTGCAAAGAGCAGCCACTGCTGATACAAGCCTGTAGGGAGGGCAGAGACAGCAACTGGGTAGAGCCTCATTTTTTCCCCCCATCCAATGGGCCAGCCAACACTGTTTAGTCACCATGGAGGGGGAAGTTATATGCTACCGCTTTAGACCAGTAGTAAATTACTTCCCTGTGGGAGTTGAGTTAGAAGGTGAATTGTACTCCTACCTCGGTTTGCTCCTTAGTTAGTGGAGAAAGTAGAATCACAATCTAGCCCTTAAATATGAACTACTGAATGTATCTGGACTTAAAGCTATCAGCTCTGAGGAAACTTCAACTTCTTCAACCTTGCCTTTTATAATATAAACCCAGCAGCATGTACAGATTTAAAATCAACCCAACCCATCCATACCAAACAAAAAACTTTATACTCTTCCCCCTTCCCCCACAAACAGAAGATGAGAGAAAGAATTATCCCTACATAACATCAGATACTATAGTGATGAGGGTAGTTTAAGAATGTATTTTAATAGAATAGAATAGAATAGAATAGAATAGAATGGCTGGAAGGGACCTCGAGAGGCCATCAAGTTCAGCTCCCTGTGATGAGAAAGGACCAAGTAAACCTCGACCACACCTGATGGCTGTTTGTTCAACCTGTTCTGAAAAACCTCCAGTGACGGCAATTCCACAACCTCCCTTGGAACCTATTCCAGAACTTCACTATCCTTATAGTTAGAAAGGTTTTCCTAATTTCTAACCTAAATCTACCTGGCTGCAGATTAAGCCCATTACTTCTTGTCCAACCATCAGTGAGAACAGTGGAGAACAATTGATCACCGTCCTCTTTATAGCAGATCTCTTAACATATTTGGAGGCTATCAGGTCCCTCCTCAAGCTTCTTTTCTCAAGACTAGATTTGCCCAGTTTTTTAACCTTACATCATAGGTCAGGTTTTCAAAACCTTTCATCTTTTCTTTGCTCTCCTCTGTACTCTCTCCAGTTTATCCACATATTTTCTTAAGTGAGGCACCCAGAATTGGACACAGTACTCCAGCTGGGGCCTTAACAATGCAGAGTAGACTGGGACAATTACCTCCCATGTTTTACGTACGATAGTTTTTCTAATATACCCTAGAATAATATTAGCCTTTTTCACAGCTGCATCACATTGTTAACTCATATTCAATTTGTGGTCTGCTATAAGCCCCAGATCGTTTTCAGCAATATTACCACCTAGACAGTTATTCCACCACTTTGTAGTTGTGCGTTTGATTTTTCCTGTGACTGTAGTACTTTGCACTTGTTTTTATTGAATTTCATCTCATTGAATTCAGACCAATTCTCCAATTTGTCAAGATTGTTTTGAATACTAATCCTGTCCTCCAAAGTGCTTGCAACTCCTTCCAGCTTGGTGTCATCTGCAAATTTTACAAGCATACTCTCCACTCTATTATTCAAGTCATTAATGAAAATATTCAATAGTATCGGACTTAGAACTCACCCCGTGAGACCTTGTTAGTTATTTGACTGCAAACTGTTGATAACTATTCTTTGAGTATGGTCTTTCAACCACTTGTGCAACCACTGTATAGTAATTTCATCTAGACCACGTTTTCCTGGTTTGCTTATATCAATGTCCCGTGGGACTGTGTCAAAACCCTTACTAAAATCAAGATATATTGCATCTATTACTTCTTTCCTATCCACTAGGCCAGTAACCTAGAATAGAATAGAATTGCCATTTCATCACTCACAGAACAAGGACATCATCATCTGAAAGCAGCAATTGAATACCCCATCATGTCCTGTGATTCAAGATATTGCCTACTAGCCAGATCTTTTGAGGTCATGCCCTTCATTCCATCCTCTCCAGTTCAAAGTGCTCAAAAAATATAGTTGTTACTCTATGGTACTATCATTTTAGATGTAGTTGTGATAAAAAATAAATAGCTGAAATAGGCAGATCTTCCTTTTACAATTTCACCTTTAAAGTAGTACAGAGTATCAGTGAATGCAATGAGTAATACTAAATGAGCAGTATGGTACACCTCTACCCCGATATAACGCGACCCAATATAACACAAAATCGGATATAATGCGGTAAAGCAACGCTCGGGGGGGGCAGCTGCGCACTCCGTTGGATCAAAGCAAGTTCGATATAATGCGGTTTCACCTATAATGCGGTAAGCTTTTTTGGCTCCCGAGGACAGCATTATATCGGAGTAGAGGTGTATTTACAGCTAGGGTTGGGTAGACAAATTGCAGCTAATAATTTGTTTGACAAGTTTCACATTTTTCTCTTTTTACAATTACAATTAGCTTGGTATCGTCTCAAAGATATTAATTATGGATTAAATTCACCCCTTCGCATAAGTACTGCCTGTCGCAGTTTTGGAAAGGCTGAACACCCAAAGCATGAGCACCACTGCAGCAGTTCATTTTACCTGAAGACCTTAAAGTGCTTTACATAAATTAAGCTTCATAACATCCATAGAAGGCAGACGGATCTTTTTATGCCCATTTTACAGACTGATAAACTGAGACACAGAATTTAGGGCACACATATATAATGGTGAGAAAATACACAAAAAACATCTTGGCTCAAATTTCCAAATCCCAAAGTGCTCATCAACTTAAATTGTAGAGTGTAGGGTAAAGAATGCACCCACAATGTTTACGCCAGTGACAGTCTACTAGTGCCATGTGCAGGACACAGAGTCAGGGAATTGTCCAGTTACAGAAATACCTATCAGTCATATTTGCAACTTGCATGCACAGGGCTAAGCACAAGAACACTCGCCTATGGTTCATTAGAGTATAATACCTAGATGTAACAGCTGGGAGGATGCTGACTGTCTAATACCAGTATGTTTCCAGTTGCTCTCTAGAAGACTTTGATCACTACAACTATTGTGTGATTTGGATGCATCTGACTATGCAGGTCCTATTTCAGCACCTCACAGAAATGATGTATTTTTGTTGTCAAACATATTTCTGGAACATTTGCTTCTCTGTCAGCTCCAGGAAGCTGATGTGTTGCCTATAAACTTTATGCTGTGTGTACTTGGAACTCTTATGTATCTTCCCCCTCTCTCATTTTCCTCTATATTAAAAGACTGAGCACTTTTCTCTTTGGTTGAGGGTATTGTACTCATTTCCAAATCACCCTGTGTGTCTTGTCTTGGGATGTCCCTTTTCGGTCTAAGGCAATAAACAATTTTTGGAAACATATGGGGTGAAATCCTGGCTGCACTGAAGTCAATGGCAAAACTCCAGTTGACTTCAATGGGACCAGGATTTCACCCATAAACATTAATTTTTTCAACATGATATGGGGTTCTGAATAGTATAATATTGGCACTTTTGTACTATGTAAAACTACAATATACAGGTTTTAATGAAAGTGCATGACTAACATCCATATAGTCACATGTTTTGTCTGTTATACTGATGACATATTGTCCCTATATACACCTGATGAAAGCAATAAGTAAGACATTTTGAATTGACTTGATTTTACTAAATGAATATCCTATTATAGCTCTTCATGGCCCTAGTCCTGCTTCCATTGTAGTCAATGGATGATTTATCATTATTTAGTGGAAGCAAGCTCAAGCCCACCGAAAATACATTAATATACAAATTATATCTTGATTGCATCTGCTTTACATAGATATAAAATATTATTGCTATATTTTACCATATATATATGCATCTACAAAACACATACATTCAGAATCTCCAATATATTATTCCTATGAATATTCAAAGGACAGTATTTTTTATACCAGTTAAACTGTAAGGATGGTTTAATGGTGCGATTGCAAACTTTAGACTGGGGAGACCCAGGGTCAATTCCCTGCTCTGTTGACAGACTCCCTCTGTGACCTTGGCCAACTCACTTATTCTCGCTGTGTCTCAGTTTCCACCTGTACAACGGAATTAACAGCACTTCCCTACAACAAAGGGGTATTGGGAGAATAAATACCTTATTAAAGATGTTACATCTGCCACTCAAATGTTATGGATGTAAGCACCTAAAATAGATAGCTAAACTAGATTTAATTGGAGGAAATGTATTTTCAATACACATTTAAGGATATTTTACAAATATGTTTGCCATTTAAGAGTGCCAGCTGTTACCGACAGTTATGCAACAGTGGAGTGTGAGACATCACAGATACAATTTCCCTGTACTTGGAATAAACCACTGTATAGTAACTATTGATTTATTATGACGTTTTAATGGTGACCCCAAGGCACAGCACTAATGTACCACATAAGTATAGTGACAGAGAACCTTGTAACAAGGGAAATGTGAAAGTAGCCTTTTCATTATTATTTACTCATTACCTCTCACTGTAGTTATTTCATCAACAAACAGCATGGTGACATCCACTGGACTGAGGTACTATATAATATCTTTTTCCACAACTAGCCCAAAGGAGCATAACAGCCAATGCCATCGCTTGTGCTAATCATACAACTACAGTATTAATGTAAACCTCTGAACCCTCAGAAATGCCAGCAATCCACCCTGAACAGAAGAAGAAACACCCTAACATTTTTTCTTAACCAGTTCCAGGTAAAGGAGATAGAAGACAACGTACATAAACTTTATGCTGTTGCTGGTTATAGCGTAATTTAAAAAAGAATGGAGAACTTCAACAATAAAAGCACCAGTGTAGAGAACATGCCTAATATAAAACAAATCTTTGTAATAAATTATCCTTATGGAATATATTCACTCAACGGAGTGTATTGATAGCTAAAAACCATTAAAATATACATCTTCTTACATTAATTACTGTGATACAATAAGCTGACTATTTGACAGGTGGAATATATGCAGGTTAAAAGAATGCCAGTTGTATTAATTAGTTTTAGCTTTAGTGGCATGGCCATAAGTGTTAGAGGTCCTGAATCTGGCGAATAAACACATCATCATACAATTGTGCTTAATCTACAAGGTTATCTGCCAACCTATTGAGTCAAGCATTTGTGGAGCATGTAAGGTGCAAACCTCACCAGCAAGTGTTCCAGCACTATTTTGTAGTTTCCTCTGCTGTCATATAGGGCTTATTTACATTCTGAGCTGGGGGTGTGATTCTCAGCTCAAGACACATACCTGAGCAAGTTCTGATCAAGGTAGCATGCTAAAACTAGAGTGTAGCCATGGTGGTGTGAGCAGAGGGAGCCGGGGCTAGCTGCCCCGAGTACTTGCTTATGGTCTCAGATGGATATGATTTATAGCAAGCCTGTCCCACCACTCACTCTGCCACCCCTACACTCTATTTTTAGTCCTCTAGCTGGATGAAAGCTAGCAGGAGTATGTCTCCTAGAGCTGGAAATCACTGCCAGCTTGAAGTGCAAACATACTTTTAGAGAGCTACATACAGAAACAATGCAGCTGCACAATATTCCAAGCAACATTCTACTCCTGAAATCCATTCCTAAGTGCTGAGTTACAGCTGATGAAATATTCTGAACCCAGTTTCCCCTCTCACACCAGTTTTACACCAAGACAGTTTCACTGAGTTAATAGAGTTGCTTCTAATTTGCAGTGGGGTAACTAAGAAGAGAACCAGGCCCGCTATAATTTTGTTCTGAGAAAATTAAGGTATCTTTAATTGTCACAGGATTGCTTGAATAAATAAAGGGGAATTCCTTACTGGTATTTCTGAGAGACACGTTATTTGGTTATAAGCTTGCAATTACCTGGATAATACCGGGCGAGGCCAGTCGCACTGCCAAAAACCTGCCATAACAAAGTTGGGTCTTCTTCTCTGTTCTTTTTGAATACCTCATCCAATGCTCCAGTCCAGTTGAGTTCATTTAACACTATTGTAGCTGTAAAAGAGGAAATATATTTGGTATTACAAAGCAAAGTATTTACATAATTAGCAGCTAATATTCCTTAAAGGAATTTTAAAAATTGTGAAAGATTTAACATGACAAATATGGTGCAGGGGCTGAGTAAACTATTCTAACAACTATTCCAGAGAGTATGTAATTTAAGTAAACAACAGAGTAAATTTGAGGAAATGCAGTCCTGCTCCTTGAAAGTATTAATATTCTTTAATTTTCTTGTACTGCTTTTTTCCCAGTGATTCATCTGTATGCAAAGATTATTCTTATTTTTTTGGATACTTAATTTCTTCTGTGAAATATGTTGTTTCTGATGGGTCATTCTATTCTTGATTCCAGGCTACGAACAAGTAAATTAGAGGATGTAACCACATAACCTATTTGATCACAGGACACAGCCATGTGACAAAGCAAGGTGATACCAACAAAAGATGTATAAGTCATTGGAAAATGTAACAAAGGTCTCTCTTTCAAGCTAAATGCTCTTATTTAAGATGAATTCCATGGAAAAGAGAAAACAATGAATTAAACAACATTAGAATTGTAAAACCGAGCTGGGACTAGCAACCAAAACCGTGCTCATTATTGCAAGTTAACAGGACTTCATGTTTATGGATGTGAACACTTGCAGAAAGATCAATTCTGTGGACATTAATATTCATGAGCAGGGTCAGTTCCGCAGTGAACTTGAGATACAAGGAAATTCATATGCTTAAGCATGATCAGCACTAAACACTAAGTGGCCAGTGACATGGAAATTCATATTCACAAAGCTGCCCTGCACTGATGCTTATGTTACTTTTGCAAATATTTATATTAGCATGTTCTATGCCTTAGTTTTAAAAGTGGAAAAAAAGATTGTAGGGGCTTTATGAACAATGCTCCGCTACAGTACTAATCAACTGAACAAATAATGAAGTTGAATTATGGTACTATGCTTTAATCAGTTGTAAATCCAATTAATTTCCAAAGATATTTCAATCACAGTAGGCACCAGCTTGGCATTAAGATTTTTAGAACAGAGCAAGGTTTTAGTTGGTGGTTGGGTCACAAATGCTTTCCTTTGTCTTGTCTGATGCTTCAAGACTGAAATACATAGGTTATAAAGATGATAGTGACACACTCATTACCAACAGTGAACTCAAAAGGAGTGGGGGAGGGGGAGAAATATATCTGAAGTGACAAAATGCATGTACAATATTGCTTTTCATCAGAATTCTGTTGTATTTCTACAGAATTGTCTATAGGAAATTCAAGCTGGACTAAATAAAGCAAGTCCATCTTTCAGAGAAAAAAATGGATCATTCTGCAAAGCTTTATAGGTGAGGTGGACGGAGGACCAAGAATAAAAACTTGGTACAATATTGAAGTTAATATCGGTGTCTAAACTGAGGTTTTTGTACTTAAGAGTAATAAATTGCTAACATTAAATTTCATAGGTTTGTTTTTTAAGGCTAATGGGACTTTTGGTACACATTGTTCTGTGAAAGAATTATTTTTTCAGAGAAGTTTTAAAAGTGCTTTCTGTTCTCCTGAGATGCAGACTTTTGGAGAAATATAAAATTAAACCTCCTATTCTCCAGATCCCTTCTAACAATAAATCTTTACTATATACCCAGTCTCTTTGTCAAATATCTAATTAAATATATATTTACTTGAGAAAGAGGAGCAATTCCCTCACGTAAAGTAAGTACTTAACTATCATTTTTAAAATGTTTATTGTACAATGATGTTCTTTAGAGCAAGTTTGCTCTATTGTATAATTATGAAATGAAGCACTGCAATCTTTGTACAGTCCTTGTAACACTCCTTTTAATTTGTGCAGTGATTCTCTCCTGGACCTTACTTACATTACTAAATACCTAAAGTGGAATCCTGGCCCCAGTGAAGTGAATGCAAGTTTTGGCATGGAGTGCCTCTAAATTAAGGACATGGGGAAGATGAAAGGAGGGTTTTTGCATTAAGACACTGGACAGAGACTCAGGAGATAGAGGTGCTATCCTCACCTCTGCACAAACTTCCGTTATAACTTTGGGCAAGTCACTTAGACCACTGAAGTCAATGGGATTTAACATATGCTTAAGGGTATGACTACACTACGAAATTAGGTCAATTTTATAGAAGTCGATTTTTAGAAATCGATTTTATACAGTCGATTGCGTATGTCCCCACTAAGCGCATTAAGTCGGCGGAGTGTGTCCTTACTACCGTGGCTAGCATTGACTTACGGAGCGGTGCACTGTGGGTAGCTATCCAACAGTTCCCACAGTCTCCGCTGCCCATTGGAATTCTGGGTTAAGCTCCCAATGCCTGATGGGGCAAAAACATTGACGCGTGTGGTTTTGGGTACATGTCATCAGTTGCCCTTCCCTCCGTGAAAGCAACGGCAGACAATTGTTTCACACCTTTTTTCCTAGAATATCATGCGAGCTGGAGGCTTCTGCCTCAGGCTGCTCTCCAAGCCGGCAGCACTGCGCGGTTGCACCTACCCCAGCCTACCCCTTGCTCCCATGGCTCATGAAGCCTGGACAGTAGTAAGAAGCAGTTCAACTATAGGTTGAGCAAGTGCAGAATGGTGGTAGAATGTGCCTTTGGACGTTTAAAAGCTCACTGGCACTGTCTGCTGACTAGGTCAGACCTCTGTGCAACCAACATTCCCATTGTTCTTGCTGCTTGCTGTGTGCTCCATAATAGCTGTGAGAGTAAGGAGGAGACGTTTATAGCGGGATGAGAGGTTGAGGCAAATCGCCTGGCGCCCGATTTTGAGCAGCCAGATACCAGGGCGATTAGAAGAGCACAGCAAGGTGTGCTGTGCATCAGAGAGGCTTTGAAAACCAGTTTCATGACTGGTCAGGCTTCGGTGTGACAGTTTTGTGTGTTTCTCCTTGATGCAAACCCGCCCCCTTTGTTGATTTTAATTCCCTGTAAGCCAACCACCCTCCCCCCTTCAAAATAAAGTAACTATTGTTTTGAAACCATGCATTCTTTCTATATTAATTAAAAAAAACGAGATAATGGACAAGGTAGCCCGGGTGGGGTGGGGCAGGAGGGAAAGACAAGGCCACATTGCTTATTGTAGCCACACTAAAAATCAAACTGTTTGAATGACAGCCTTCTGTTGCTTGGGCCATCCTCTGGAGTGGAGTGGTTGGGTGCCCGGAGCGTTCTTGGGCGTTTGGGTGAGGAGGCTATGGAACATGGGGAGGAGGGGAGGAGTTATACAGTGGATGCAGCGGGGGGGGTCTGTGTTCTTGTTGGCTTTCCTGCAGCTCCAACAGACGCTTCATCATGTCCGTTTTCTCCCCCATTAGCCTCAGCATCGCATCCTGCCTCCGCTCTTCGCGCTCACTTAATTATTTCCTGGCCTCTGCCACTGAATGCCTCCAGGCATTAAGCTGTGCCCTATCAGTGCGGGAGGACTGCATGAGCTTGGAAAACATGTCATCGCGAGTGCAGTTTTTTTCCCTTCTAATCTGCGATAACCTCAGGGACGGAGATGATGGGGGAGTGTAGAAACATTCTATGCTCTACGATTCTGGGGGGACTGCATGGTCACCTGTGCTGCTGAGTGCTGCTGAGTTCGCCACGCTGACCAAACAGGAAATGAAATTCAAAAGTTCCCGGGGTTTTCCTGTGTACCTGGCTAGTGCATCGGAGTTCAAAGTGCTGTCCAGAGCGGTCACATTGGAGCACTCTGGGATAGCTCCCGGAGGCCAATACCATCGATTTGCATCTGCACTATCCCAAATTTGACCCAGCAAGGTTGATTTTAGCGCTACTCCCCTCGTCGGGGAGGAGTACAGAAGTCAATTTTAAGAGCCCTTTAGGTCGACAGAACGGGGTTGGTTGTGTGGATGCAGTCATTTTTAAATCGACCTAACGCAGCTAAATTCGCCCTAACACCATAATGTAGACCAGGGCTTAGTGCTTTGCTAAATATGGATAAACTTGAGCACAAGTGTAAAGCTAGACATGTGCTTAAGTGCCTTGCTGAATCAGGAAGGACTTATTTCTCCATGATTCAGTTTCCCATGCTTAAAATGGGGATAACGATACGCCCCTATAAATCTATTGAAGTATGTGAGGTGCTCAAATACTACAATGATGAGTATCCCAGAAAAGCCTATGCATAAATAATAATAATAATGGTTAACAAGGGGAAAAAAAGAGTGATCACACATATTATTGAAACAGCTAGATACTACAGTGACAAGGACCTTACAGATATAATAGAGTAATTCACCTATTAATAATTCCTCTGATTTTTCTCCATGGTTTTATATGGCAAAACCCCTTCCCTACTTCTGATATTTGTGGAAAAAAGGTGCTAGACACTTAACTTTAAGCATCTTCTTTATTTATAAGTTGATTCCCCACCACCCCACATCCTACCCCCAGGATTTTAGAATATATACTGTATTTTACCTTAAAGTACTATTTTTGCACACGTGAAAGAGACTTTTTTCCTTATTTATGCATTTTAAGAATGATTTGTTAAAAATGAGAAAAAAAAATAAAGTCCAGGAAAAAAAAACTGTTTCCTGTCAAGTCTGAATGCCTGAAAACAGGAGTTTACGAGTGGAGTTTAACTGGACCAGCAAAAGCAGCTCACGCCAACACCAGTTATAGTAGTAAAAAAAAGCTGGGAGAAAGCTGCTAATGATACGAATAGCATTTCTACTGTCACATTTTCAAAAGCAAACCTTCCAGCACTTCAGAAATTAATATAGTGAATGCTCCAGTTTTAAATTGCAGAAGTAGCTCACACAATTGTATGGTTCAATTTGCATCAACTTCCTTTTAATTCACTCTCTCACTGTGACCGAAGCAATGTGTCATGTACTTGGAAGCAAACATGTATAGTGCAATGGGGGAAGCCTGTTATTCAGATACCACAACATAAGGTCATTAAAACAACCATTCCAGGAGGAGGTTTGGTATTTGTGTGTGTACTATAAAACAACAAGCTTCTATCACAAACAGAATATCCATCCAAAGGGACAGGGAGTGAAGAAATAATTGAAAGGAATTATAGCTTTCACCATCACTTTCAAAATTTGTATTTATTCAAGAAGCTTAATACTGCTTTGCAGTTGCTGATGGATGTACCCTCACTTTAAATAGGCAAGAATGTCAAAATTTGCTGACAATGAGATCTACCACTTCTCTGGCTGCTAATAGGCAATTTCAAACTGGCACCTCTGATGAATAGTTGATTCTGGTTAAACTTCTAAGAGTTGGACCTCGCGAGGGGAATTAAATCCAATAGTAAGAGGTTTTATAGCCATATAAATAGGAAGAAAACAAAGAAAGAGGAAGTGGGGCCACTGAAGCTTGCAGATGGAGTGGAGATTAAGGACAATCTAAGCATGGCACAATATCTAAATGAATATTTTGCGTCGGGGTTTAATAAGGCTAATGAAGGGCTTAGGAATAGAGGGAGCGGGACAGAGGGGAATAAAGGAGGGGCAATTGACATTAAAGTATCAGAGGTGGAAGCCAAACTTGACCAGCTAAATGGGACTAAATCGGGTGGACCGGATGATCTTCATCCTAGAATATTGAAGGAGCTGGCGCGAGAAATTGCAAGCCCCTTGGCAATAATTTTTAATAAATCTGTAAACTCGGGGGAGGTACCGATGGACTGGAAAATAGCTAATGTGGTTCCTATTTTCAAGAAGGGGATAAAAAGTGACCCGGGTAACTACAGGCCTGTTAGTTTAACTTCTGTAGTATGCAAGGTCTTGGAAAAAATTTTGAAGGAAAAAGTAGTTAAGGACCTTGAGGTGAATGGCAATTGGGACAAATTACAACATGGGTTTACGAAAGGAAGATCGTGCCAAACCAACTTGATCTCCTTTTTTGAGAAAGTAACAGACCTTCTAGATAAAGGAAATGCGGTGGATCTAATTTACCTAGATTTTAGTAAAGCGTTTGATACTGTGCCGCACGAGGAATTACTGGTTAAATTAGAAAAGATGGGGATCGATATGAAAATCCAGAGGTGGATAAAGAACTGGTTAAAGGGGAGACTGCAGCGGGTAGTACTGAAAGGGGAACTGTCGGGTTGGAGGGAGGTCACCAGTGGGGTTCCTCAAGGTTCGGTTTTGGGTCCGATTTTATTTAATCTATTCGTTACTGACCTCGGAACCGAATGTAGGAGTGGGCTGATAAAGTTTGCGGATGACACAAAGTTGGGAGGTATTGCCAATTCGGAGAAGGATCGGGATATTTTGCAGGGAGACTTGGATGACCTTGTAAATTGGAGTAACAATAATAGGATGAGATTTAATAGTGGGAAGTGTAAGGTGATGCATTTAGGGATGACTAACAAGAATTTTAGTTATAAGTTAGGGACGCATAGGTTGGAAGTGACGGAGGAGGAGAAGGACCTCGGAGTCCTGGTTGATCGCAGGATGACTATGAGTCGGCAATGTGACGTGGCTGTGAAAAAAGCTAATGCGATCTTGGGATGCGTTAGGCGAGGTATTTCTAGTAGGGACAGGGAGGTGCTGCTTCCGTTATACAAGGCGCTGGTGAGACCTCATTTGGAGTACTGTGTGCAGTTCTGGTCTCCTATGTTTAAAAAGGATGAACTCAAACTGGAACGGGTACAGAGAAGGGCCACTAGGATGATCCGAGGAATGGAAAACCTTTCCTATGAAAGGAGACTCGAGGAGCTCGGTTTGTTTAGCCTAACCAAAAGAAGGCTGAGGGGGGATATGATTGCTCTCTTTAAATATATCAGAGGGATTAATACCAAGGAGGGAGAGGAATTATTTCAGCTTAGTAGTAATGTGGATACGAGAACGAATGGATATAAACTGGCCGTGGGGAAGTTTAGGCTTGAAATTAGACGAAGGTTTCTAACCGTCAGAGGGGTAAAATCTTGGAACAGCCTTCCGAGGGAAACGGTGGGGGCGAAGGACCTCTCTGGCTTCAAGATTAGGCTTGATAAGTTTATGGAGGGAATGGTTTGATGGGATAATGTGATTTTAGTCAATTAGGCATTAACGGGCCATCGCGGGTAAAATGAGGGTCCGGCTGTAGAATCTTGCCTGTATGCTCGGGGTTCTGCTGATCGCCATATTTGGGGTCGGGAAGGAATTTTCCTCCAGGGTAGATTGGCAGAGGCCCTGGAAGTTTTTCGCCTTCCTCCGCAGCATAGGGCAGGGGTCGCAGGCTGGAAGATTCTGTTGTGGGTGGGTCAGCTTTTGTGGCCTGCATCATGCGGGAGGTCAGACTAGATGACCATATTGGTCCCTTCTGACCTTAAAGTCTATGAGTCTATGAGTCTATGAACAGCAATGCCTCTGAAGCTTTCCAGCTTAAGAAAAGCCATCTTAAACAAACAAACCAACCAACAAACAAAAAACAGCTATTCCTCAAACCACTCCCCCCATAAAATATCTACTCATTTTGCACATAACTAAATCATTCCAGAGATATTGAATTCAGCTGACCATGATCTAAACTTTAAGATTTGGATTTCTATTGGCTTCCCAAATGTAAGTGTTTCTTATAGTAGCTATAGTATATTTTCATTTATTTTTGTTGTTTTGAAAAACTGGACCTTCCTAAAATGGACTTTTGATGAGCTGTAATGGCCAGGTCAATTGAGAAATGACATTTGCTAGAATCACTTACCTTATCTTTTGAAGCACACCATTGTAAGAGGATGGAGCTTTTGATGATAATGGCAGAACATCAAGATTTAGATAACTGGCTTACTCCTAAATCCTCTTAAAAAACAGGCCTTGGTCTTTGGAGATTGACTCTCAATGTACTTCTATTGCTACCTCCCACTTGACATGGGCAGGAAAGGAAAACTAAATTCATCATCATACAATAGGCAACATCATTCTTTCCTGCTAATTTCATTGAAATACATCCATCTTTTCTCTCCCCCCCCCTCCTTTTTTTTGTTTGTTTATGACATGGGATTCAGGAGCCTTGACAAGCCCTGGATTCAATCTGCCTCTGCAAATGCAATCAATAAAACACTACACTATTATTTGCTCTCTGTTAAGCAGAGCTGGAAGAACGTAGTTTTGATGATTTATTTAATGTATAGGCCCTGGCCTGAGTAGAAGGCAATGTATGACTTTATTTGAAAAGCCTGGGAGCTATTTACTATCTCCGAAAAGATGTCAGCTACTGTTCCCTAATGATGCAGCTATGCATACACTGGAGGGAACAGAAAGCACCTCCTCAGCAATGCATTTATAACATAAAAGTGATTGTCTTTTAGTGTGATGGTGGGGGGCTGGGTTTCCATCTCCTATTTTAATGAAGTTGACTCATTGATTTAAAAAAGCACACACAACTTAGGCAGAATTATTGTGGTGAATGTTATATATTATTCCAGTCAAATACTGGGATATTGGAGTGAGGATATATTTACATGTGTGTATTTATTCACGTGTTCACACTTGTGCTCAACCCCCCCGCTCCCCAACCCCAGTCAACAACAGCCACACATTACGGAAATTCCACTGAAAATGTATTCTATTTTTCTGCCTCATATGTTTTATTACAAAACCAGTACACTTTGCCTACATTTTCAGAGCTTAGACACTTTCTGGTGCATGTTAAAGGAAATAGTGCTAAATATACTCACCAATCACAGAAAGTTTTTACTGCTATAACATTTACGTGGGGCT
The DNA here is from genome assembly GCF_028017835.1 of Emys orbicularis. Taxonomy (NCBI): domain Eukaryota; kingdom Metazoa; phylum Chordata; order Testudines; family Emydidae; genus Emys; species Emys orbicularis. Next base: position 23,712,179 of record NC_088683.1, on the reverse strand, counting down.
GAGAAAGAAAGTGTAATTTCCTGTAAGTTTCTAAACAAACCTAGGTACTGAGAGAATTTTTATTAAGTGCTTGGGTGGCTCACACATATAAATCTGTGGATGCATCCACAAATACTAAAGTCCTGAAGAGGCCATTTAAAAAAAAAATACAACTCGGTGATTTTCAGAGCTTCAAATGAAGATACTGGGGTAATTCACCTCACAAGGTATGACCTGGTGACCTACAATTTCTCCCATGATATAAAGCTCATCAGAAGTAAAAATTCTACCATACATTTAAGTAAGTCTTTCTCTATGTGTGCTCTTTCTGTTAAGGCTGTGGTTATGTAGGTAGGAAGTTCTCTGAAGAACCCGTGGCCTCTACAGAAACTTTTTCCACTGCTTGGAGACCATCTGTCCTCATATCAGTAAGTCAGTCTGCAGCTGTAGGGTCCTCTTGCTTTTAGATGCACAAATAGCCATGCTGGCAAAACAAAACAAAACAAAAAACCCACAACTTCCATCTGTGACTAGCCAGAAGAATGAACCCTGCTCTATTGGTCACAGACCTGACCACAGTGATGACCTCCAGATAACTGATACAAATTATGTCAAAAGTGAAACTAGAAACCCTGAAAAAAGCTCCATCTGAGCCAAAAAAGCAACCTTTCAGCTTAACCACACAGTAAACACCTCACCAAAGTGCAACACTGTCTGTGCTTGCTCATCACTCAATACAAGTTCAAGGTCTGCATCCTATTATTCAAAGTGTTCTATGGGAATGGCCCTAGCTACCTAAGAGATCTCCTCTCCCTCTGCAAACATGACCTCACACAACAGCTGAGTTCCACCAGAACAGTGATGCTGTCAATCAAAAGGGAAAGCTCATGGGTGCAAGAGAAAGAAATTATAGAAAATAAGGGTTATCATGAAACTAACCATTTTCAGAACTTAATATAGAATTTGTTTCTTAGACATGGCTTCTCCCCCACTAATGGGTTCTCTCTCACATACTGACAAAGAAAAACAAACACAAATATTTATAAAATAATTAAGATATTCTTCTACAAGTCGAGAAGTGAGAGACACAGAGAGAGAGAGAGAATGAGAACAAGCACTATTGCGATTTCTTTTTTAAATATATAGGAAGAATTACAATATTAGGGTGTTGGGGTCAAATAGGTACCTACACAGATACTGGAACCCAGAAATTAACCCTAGAATTCAGTTAAAATAAAAGGCAGATAAGCAATGATTATTAATGCCACACTGCATAATTCTAAAATAGTAAATATTTACTCTTCACTCCTTTGCATTGTGTAGGTAAATGAATTCTAAGATATTGCAGGATTCTTTCTTACTTAATTTTGATATTCTGTTGAGCCAAAACATATTTGTAGCAAATGGGAAGATTATTTATACATACACAAGGAAAGAGATAAGAAGTGCGCACTCGAACTACAATATGCTAAATTTTTCAATATTACTGCAAACATTAGTAATTACCTGCTTTTTCAATTATTTAGATTCAAATCATGATCCTATTGATTTAATCCTAAATCACTAAAATATTCTCTAGAGCAGCTATCTCGCTAAATATATATTTAAAATAAAAACATATAGCTGTATTGTGGACAAACTGGAGAGAGTCCAGTGGAGGGCATCAAAAATGATTAGGAGGCTGGGGCACATGATTTATGAGGAGAGGCTGAGGGAACTGGGCTTATTTAGTCTGCAGAAGAGAAGAGTGAGGGAGTATTTGATAGCAGCCTTCAACTACCTGAAGGGGCGTTCAAAGAGGATGGAGCTAGGCTGATCTCAGTGGTGGCAGACGACAGAACAAGGAGCAATTGTCTCAAGTTGCAGTGGGGGAGGTCTAGGTTGGATATTAGGAAAAACAATTTCACTAGTTGGGTGGTGAAGCACTGGAATGGGTTACCTAGGGAGGTGGTGGAATCTCCATCCTTAGAGGTTTTTAGGCCGGGCTTAACAAAGCCCTGGCTGTGATGATTTAGTTGGGGTTGGTCCCGCTTTGAGCAGGGGGTTGGATTACATGATCTCCTGAGGTCTCTTCCAACCCTAGTCTTCTATGATTCTATGATTCAAATGTACTTAATTCATACTCTTATTTTTTAAATTGGTGAATGCAAAGAAATATAAACATTTGCAACAGAAATTATCATCATCAGCACGCTATATTCAAGTTATATACATTTTGTTTGTCTGCTTTAACAAAAACTAAACAGGCATCTCTGAAGAAACACAAAGTAACACTATCTCCTTTATCATTTTGTCCAAGTACCAAGATGGCATTTAAAGGACAGAAGGAATTTAAAAAATATGGTTCTAAAATTGTTCTCTAATAGTTTCAAAAATAGTTCAGTAAGCAGGGAAGAAATGTTCAATGGGATTTTTTAGTGCATGTAACTGTTTGGTCTTTTAACTACAAATCAAGTGCAAAACCTTGGTTTGGAATGATCCTTAATCAGTAGTTCAAATTGAATAATTTCAACATCAGAAATTGCTGAAGCATAATTTTATGATATACATGTAACACTCTTAATTAGAAGTCCAAATGGTAAAACACCCTGTACTTTTTTTTAAATGTATGAGTTCTCTATTCCCCATTACATAGCTGACATTATGGATTAGATACTTCTATTAATGAGTCACCAGAGAAGACACTGAAATCTAGCATTCAGTTGTTTCTTATGTCAAATCAAGAAAATTAATTGGCAATGCCATATGATGTAAGCTGACAGGTTTAGCTGCCACATGCTGATAGCAAGAATGGCACACTAAAAGCTCATAAAAAAGAGAAATGCCCAGGAGAAGGAAATGAGAATAAAAATGTCAAGAACAGAGGATGGAATTAGGCTTCTGTTACATCTCAACAAGAGCAATTAATAAAATGTAAAGTAGGCATCAAAAGCTTCACCAGTACGAACTCACAGTGTTTAAATGAGTTATTCACCACTCTATATAAAACAAAGGAGAAACATTTTAAAATGTACCCTGGCCTACAGAGGCGGCTCTAGGCACCAGCGCAGCAAGTGCGTGCCTGGGGCGGCAAGCCGCAGGGGGCGGCATGCCGGTCGCTGTGAGGGTGGCAGTCAGGCTGCCCTCGGCGGCTGCCCTCCTGTGGGAGGTTCACCGGTGCTGCGGTTTTGGCGGCAATTCGGCAGCGGGGATGCCGAAGGCGCGGCATCGGCGGACCTCCCGCAGACATGCCGCTGAATCCGTGTTACCAGCGGACCGCACCGCCGAAAGCCACCTGACTGCCGTGCTTGGGGCGGCAAAAAACATAGAGCCGCCCCTGCTAGCCTACTGTCAGTTGCAGTTAGGGTGACCAGATGTCCCGATTTTATAGGGACAGTCCCAATATTTGGGGCTTTTTCTTATGTAGGTGCCTATTACCTGCCACTCCCTGTCCCGATTTTTCACACTTTCTATCTGGTCACGCTAGTTGCAGTGTAGATTTCTCTCCTAACTAGGGATGGATGAATCTTATGATTGTAGAGGTTTTAGTACCTTGTGAATTCTTTTTTTAATTCACAGTGGTATTCATAACTAAGTCAGTTTGCAAAACTTTTTCCTTTGTAATTTAAACACATTTATTTTCGAAAAATGGCTTCAGCTTGAAAATAAAATAATCTTTTGTAATTTAATGCATATACCATCTATTAAGGATAAAAAACATTAAAAGCTAGGATGGCACAAGTGATACCCCTATTTTTGGAGGGATTTGACACTATTTTTGCTATTTCTTTTTTTGCAATCTTTTTAGTCTGCCCACTCATTCCAATTTGCACCCCTTTCCCACTGCTGCTCTGGTCTCTTTCACATGAAACACAAATGCAATAATATCCGATGGTTCTGAACTTTCAGTTTTACAATTATAACAATCAGGGTTGAGACACCCCAAGGAGATAACAGGGGGTCAGAACCCCAAAGAATGAGCAACTCAATCAACTGGTTGTACACAATGTTGTTGTATATAAATATATGGCAAGTATGGTTTTTATGAAAGCTTGTAATACTTTGAACTTGATGGTCATTAGGAGAGATGTATACAGGTATAGTTATGAATGTATACATGTGTATATACGTAGAAAATTGTAATTGTAACTGTGGTGCAACTACACCACCATCTCACAACAGGGGATGAAGTAATCAGGCAGGGGGAGGCTAGTTGTTTACACAAAACCAACTTCAAATACCATCCATTGTCCAGCCAGGAAGACACAATGGTGGACCATTGAAGTTAATGGAAAGACACTGAAATTGAAAAGAAAACCCCAGGCTTGGAGAACTGAGGCTTGGTCTATACTAGGAATTTTCTTCAGCATAGCAACATCTCTCAGGGGTGTGAAAAATCCAACCCCCTGACAGAGATAGCTATTCCGACCTAACCACCAGTGTAGATTGTGCTAGGTTGATGGAAGAATTCTTCCATCGACCTAACTATTGCCTCTTGGGCAGGTGGAATACTGACATCAATGGGAGAACCCTTCCCATGGCCATAGGTAGCGTCTACGACAAAGCACTACAGTGGCACAGCTGAGCCGCTGCAGTGTTTTAAGTGTAGACATACCCTGAGATATAAGAGAGTTTCCCCCACTCTGAATAACCATGAGTCATCATGCCAGGAGAAAGAGGGGGGAAAAAGAGAAGAAAAAAAAAACTTTTAAAAGCAGGCTTGGAGTTGAAGGGCTTCAGATGCTGTCCATAAATTTCTGGCTAAGTGGGGTGCTGTCTGTGAAACACTGGATCCCCTCTAGGACAGAGGGCACACTGGGAAACTGTTCCAAGACAACAGGTAACTTGTGTTAGAAAAGGAAATTTAGCTAATACAGAAGCGTAAAGCCTGAGATTGTGTCTTTATATTTATTTTCTGTGTAACCTGCATGTATTGACTTTTCCTCACTATTTCATCTTTGAATCTACAATTTTTCTATTAACTAAACTTTTGGTTTATTTTTACCCCAAGCAGGTGAACTGAGAACTGGGGGCAGGTTTCATTCCTTTGTTGGCGACAAACCAGAGGGGGAAAAGTCCAAGTTTCTAGGAGGTAAGAACTAAGGGATTTGGGGAACTGAGGACAGGAAGAGGCTGTTGAGGTCATCCTGCAAGGAGTAACTAGGCTGGTGGAAGCCAGGGTGAACCTTAGACTTATAGGCTGGCTACTGGTGTCAGAGCTCTGAGTCATAACAGCACAGCACCCAGGCACCCAAAATTATAAGGCAGTGGTGATAGATTCCCTTACTGGTCTGGGTGATCCCCAAAATGTCAGAACAACGCTCAGAATTATGCTAATAGAGTTTGGCCAACCCAAATCATAACTAAATACAAACACGACTGCTTTGTTTGACCACTGAAAGGGGACCAGTGGCTCTACACAGAACAAAGAAAGGGATACATTTCATTAAAATAGCATTGAGAATTATTGCCTTTTTAACCTTCTTTCCCCACCCCTCAGTATTGCATTCATTCTGAAGTCTGATTTTATCAAGGTTTTTTTTTCCCATTTGCCAATAGGTGGTGATTATATAAACTGTAAGTACCACCTACTGGCGTATAAGCACCAGTGAACTAACATGAACCAGCTACCGACCTCACCGAGCTATTGTAGTGTCCGGCTATATAATTTATAAAACATTTTGCAAATGTATTATTAAGGGGACTGTCTGGCAAAGGCTGAAACAGAATTCAGGAGGCAGGGGTCCTAAACCTGTTATCACTTATTTAGGATCTTCTCCACCATTATAGTAATTTAGACTTCAAAAACTCTTTTAAAAACTAGCACGCTTAAAATCTGCTTTTGGCTTTGTCCAGATAGGAAATCTGCCCTGATTACACTTAGCCACTGATGTAGCTACATCAGCACGTACCTCTAGTGTAGACAACTTCACTATTGGCATCGTTGCAGGTTACTCTACAAAAAAATTAAGGTAAGATGCACTAGTACAAGCCAGTGGTATAAGATTATAATGGCTCATTCTGTTTGATCCAGGGGTTTACACTGGTGCAGTTACACTACTGGCTGGAGAATGATGGCTGAAATTGGGGAAAATTCAGGCCTTTGAATGAGCAAAATAAAATGAACAGAAAACCCGGCTGCGTATGCACAAAGATTTAAAACACAACTTCAAAACTAATATGCCAATTTATTTCAAACCTGGGTTGTTCTTTGGTATTTTCATCTGCCTTTATATAGCATAAGGAAGCCAAAACAGCAAAAGCTTTCTTCCCCTTTGCAGTTTGCTGTAAACTGTTATGCTCACTCCTACTAAAATTTATATTATTTGTAGTCTGAGAATTCTTTGAAAACAGAGATGTTATTACAAATTAATTTCATACCATTCACAGAGTACCAAATTGTCAAGACTTTCCTTATGACAAGTATACTGTATAACAGCCTTCATTCCTCTTATTCTTACACCAGTGGCAGTAACGCCAGACATATGTTTGATGTTTGTTACAAATAAATGAAAGGCAACTTTAACAGGCCAAGTTTAATAACCACAAACATTGCTGATTTTTTACAGTGGCTCTAATCAACAGAGAGGTAAAGCAGTCACTAATAAACTTGTTCATCCAATTAAATATATGGAAATCTACTTTAAGGGATGCAACATTTTCATAAATATTAAAAAGGCACAGACCATTTCAGTGGATTTGGCTAATGGAATCTAATTTAAACCCCATGTAAATGGAAGATTAATGAGCAATGGGGAGATGGGGATACTGGTTTATTCTATCTAATTGTATCTAAGGCTATAGAAATCCAAGACATTCTTACTGAGTATGACACAAATACTATGAACAAACATACGTGAGAAAACTGATGACGAGATAAAGCCTGTTCCTTCAGTTTATGTAGTACAGATATGCAAGACTCTTGGTCTTTGTTGATACGCTAATATTCTCATGGATGAATTTTCCAGCCTAAATAATAGTAGAGTTTTCCTAACCTCTGTAATTTTTGCTTGGCCAAAAGATTGCACCTGGGTTCTCTCTGGAGAAATCTGCTGATAAAAGAAAGGATTGGAATGTGGCTGAGATCTCCTCCCTCAAAGGAAATCAGTTGGAGGGATACAGAAACAACAACAACCCACCATGCAACTGCGTATGCCTTCTAGAAAGCCAAACAGTCAAATAATACAACGGAGGCAGGAAATCCTCTATCCAAAACATGTTTGTGTCCTGGATGTTTATTTGAAGAATTAATAAAGCTGTTCCCTCTTCAGAGGGCTATGGGATTTTGGAGGAGTTAGAGATGAAGCTAGCAGCCTGTGCAGACAGTGATGCTGCTTATTTCCCCAAGGACCTCAGCCAAGATTTTTTTGCTATAAATACTCTTCCTGCATTTATACAAAAGGAACAGCTTGTGTTTTATGTAGTCTACAATACTATTCCAAATGGAATAGGAGGCAGACACACTCCTGTGCCTTGTTCTCCATGATACCGAATTACATTCCACTCTCAGGGTGAAATCCTGGCATGATTGAAGTGAATGGCAAAATACTCACTGACTTCCATAGGGCCAGAATTTTACTCCCCCTTCCCCTATGGTTTCATCAAAGAGCTTTTCCTGCATCTTTCATCTGTTGTGTTTATAGTCAGATTGGTAGCAAGGTCTAGAGAACTGAGCACAGGACTGGGAGTCAGGAAATCCCAAGTCTTATCATTTCTTTAGATCTAAAGCCAAACAAACCTTTAGAAAGCGCATTTCCAAAAGTTCATGACGTCTTTGACATCAAAGATGCAAAGAACTTAGATAATACAAGTGCAGAATTTTTTTTCCAATCCCATAAAATGGGGGTGACCCTTCTGCCAACAACTAAGCCCCGCCACACAATACACCCCCAGCACCCACATTTCAGATTTATCATCTGTATGTCACCTATTCTTTGGGTGTTCTATAAACAACTATCCCAGCCACCCATCTTACCTGAACCCCATCATCATAGTGCCTGAGAGCCACACAATTTTTAATGGCTTTATCCTCACAATACATCTGCAAGATAGGGAAGTGCTATTATCCCTATTTTACAGATGGAGAACTGAGGCACAGAGTGTCTAAGTGATTTCACCAAGGTAATCCAGGAAGTCAGTAGTAGAGCAGGGACTTAAAGTTATCCCAAACTCTAGGCTACTGCCTTAACCACTGGACCATACTGCTCAGGTATTATAGGAAGTGGTAGTTGTCAAGTCTTTGTTGGAGGTCTCCTATCCATGTATTGACTTACACTGACCCCATTTAGCGTGTGAGATCCTATAGAATCCCAGCACAGGAGATAAGCTGCAGGAAAAGCTTTAAGCAACTGCAACATTAGTAAGGAAGAGACCAAATCATTTTTAAAACAAAGAAATATATATTTGTTTTAAATGTTACAAAAATGTAGTTGCAAAAGCTTCATGTATTTTAATCTTAAAAGCCATAACCCCACCCCTAATTAGTAACAATTATATAAAGAAAACTTTGGAATCCTAGAGACTGCTGAGAATTGATTCTTTTAAAGCTTAGATGTAATTCATTCCATAAAACAGGAAGGGGCCAGTGATTAATTGTCTTTAAGAAAATAAAAACATATGTAGCCATTGCTGAACAGTAAAGAAAAGCATCTGGAACCAAAATGGTCAGGACTTTTTTTTTCCCTAACACCTGTCAAATAACTGAGAATAATTGAACTGAGAATAGTTCAATTATTTGACAACACATGCCTGCAATCAAGGACTTAAAGTATTGCAAATTCATAAGATAAAGACTATATTAAAATGGGAATCTGGGTTTAATGTAAGACATTTAACTTGGGGCCATGCTTCATAGTAAAATATAACAAACTTAGACCCCACTCCTGCAAATATTTATGCACATTAAATTTTTCACATGATACATGAAACATATGAGGACCTGTAAGACTGGGGATCAGATCCTCAGCTGGTGCATACTGTTCATAGCTTTGACTTCAGCTGAGAATATGATCTTACTTCCACAGGGCATTGTGGTCCAAACATACAAGGCCCTCCTTGCAGGACTGGTTTAAAAAGGAAAAGTAAAGAACCATTGTTCTTTAAATCAATTAAAAATGAGTTTATAACTAAGCAACACTGGGCTCATCATAGTGAGATACCACTGCCTCCATTTGTGATGTCATTCACTGCATACAGCGATTAGACAGCTCAGATATAATTCTGGTCTGGTGAACTAAGATTTTGAAGGGTCAAATAAATTAAAGCAGATTAATAAAACATAGCTGAGAGGAGGGATAACTGGGCTTGCCAGTGATAGAAGATATGCTTTCAACAGGCAATACACTGGTCTGTACTTAAATAAATGTGTCAGTCCATCTGGAATAAAGTGTTGTTCAGTGATTTTCAGGAGCAGATTTGAAATGCTCCAGCTATGGCCATATTAATCTGTTATAATTGACATCAGATGCCACACAGTTTCAGCTAGCGGAACAGAGCCATACAAAGATAAAAGTACAGGGCATGACAAGAGATATCATATCAAGTTGTTCAAAACAGATTGTTGATATGTAGTATAAGAAATACTATTTGCCTCTGGTTTCTTGTCTGGTACTCCGTCTCTTGTCTAGAAACCGATCACTACCTATTCACTGTACATTGAGAGGCACATTTTGGTGCAAATTGTTATAGTTCCATTGGTTCAATAGAAGCTAAGCCAGCGGACATGTGACAACTTGCACCTGGTGAGGATCTGCCCTAGAATCGATGCGCTTATCAAGAACATCTGTCCTTTCCCATTAAAATGAAAGACCCACTAAGCAAAGCTGAGCAACTATGCCACTTAAAGGACATGACAACACTCTAAACCAGCGTATTCCCCTGTACGTCCTATACACATGACACTAGTCCAGTAGGGAAACCAGCATCAGATCTCCATTAATAGGGCCCTACCAAACTCAGGGTTCATGTTGGTCAATTTCATGGCCACCAGATCTTGAAATTGGTCAATTTCAGATGTTTACATCTGAAATTTCACAGTGTTGTAGCCCCAGGGGTCCCTATCCAAAAGAGGATCGTGGTGGGGAGGGTCCCAAAGCTGTTGTAGGGAGATTGCAGTATTGCCACACTCACTTCTGTGTTGCCTTCAGAGCCCGGCTGAGGAGTTTCCTGCAGCTGGAGGAGGCAGGTCCGATCTCCACAGTGTTGCTGGGAGCGCCCCCGCTGGGAACACCCCAGCCAGGGGCTCCTAGCTGCTAGTCAGAGCTAGTGGTGGATTAGCACATGGGCCCATGGGGCCTGTGCCCAGAACCCCCAGCCAATTTGAAAAAATGGGTGCCTCAGCCCTGGCAGGAGCCATGGGGTGGAAACCCCGAGAATCAGCAAGAGCTGTGGGGGCTGAAGCCCTGAGCCTGGGCAGCTCAGAGCCCAGGTAGGATCCGTGGGGGGCAGCAGCCCTGAGCGCTGGCACCCTGAGCTCGGGGAGAGGGGAATGGAAACCCCGAGTCCTCACTGGAGCCGCGAGGAGTGGCTGCCCCGAGCCTCGGCTGGAGCTCCGGGCCTGCTGCAGTGCAGAAGTGAGGGTATATTGTGGGGGTGGGTCTGATCTCCCCCATAACAGCCATGCAAGGGAAAGACAAGTCCTGTCCCTCCCCAGCCTGGCTGATTTCGGGGAGATCAGATTTCACAGGGATGGGTTTATTTCATGGTTTTTCACGGCCATGAATTTGGTAGGGCCCTATCCATAAATGTCAATGAAGCTATGCTGATTTACACCAGCTGAGGAGCGAATCCACGTGGTTTGAAAGTTTGGATTTAACACAGACTTCCTGAGCAACCTTTGGCACATCACAATTATACTAAGCCTCACATTCCCCATCTGCAGAATGGGGACAATTGTACTTACCTGCTTCTCAGTGCTGTTGTCAGGTCTAACTACATATTGAATTCTAAGAGGATGATCATCCATTTTAATGTTTTTAAAGACACTTTAAATTGTTGCTTGATGTTGCAAAGTGACTCAAACACCTTGAAAGAGGAGAAATTTTATATATTAGTTATAATGTAATGTCCTTCTGGTGCTCTGAGGGAAAAACAAAAAACAAAATCCCCTGTGGACTTTTTTTAAAACATGAGACTTCTCCATGGCTAGATGTTGTTAACTGAAGGAGAAGGAGCAAAGCATTCAGCAGATATTGTATCCTGTTGAGCTGAACATTAAGAATACAAATAACTAATATATTATACTATAAAATTGCTATTTGTATTCTTATTGTTGTTCAGCTCCAGGATCCAAAATCTGCTGAATGCTTTGCTCCTGCTACTTCAATTAACAACATCTAACAGTACGGAAAAGTCTCATGTATGAAAAAAAAAATCACCTGTTGAGTTTTTTCCTCAGAGCACAAAATAGACCCATGAAGCCTCCCTATGTTTTCAGGGCTTACTGATCAAAGATCATTTTCTTTTTGTGCCATTGAAGAGATGTGGTTTACAGAGCATTCAACAAAATAAACCAAATCTCTCATTTTAGCTGCAGGTAACTGATCTCTGACAATACTTTGAATATATTCCATTGTTCACAGTTATGGCATTAAAACAAGTTTAAAAAAATCATTTTTTTAAAAATTTTGTCGATCTATTATGTTTTGGCAGATACTGACACAGAAAAGTCTATCTTATTCTTTTCTCTATCAGCAGTATGTAACCAGAAAGTCAAACTTACAAACATTATTGAGGTTGACAATGTTGCTGAAGCCATGTTGGTCCAAGGATATTAGAGAGACAAGATGGGTGAGTTAATATCTTTTATTGGACCAACCTCTGTTGGTGAAAGAGACAAGCTTTCAAGCTACACAGAGCTGTTCTTCACGTCTTTTTTATTATTATTATGTTTTATTATTGATGACAGGCTCCTCTCTGGGACCCATAAAGGTGCCTGAGGTAAAAAAAGCAAGGACATCATTTAAGGAGGCATTAGAGCCCCAGCCAGGGCTATAACCTGGTTTTCACAAAATTGGATTTCAGATGCTAGCAGTCAAAAATTCTGGTCAGTAATCCACAGGTACCCCTTATATACTAGTAGACTTGTAAATAGAGGGAAACTGATTTTGCTTTTCCTTCAAGGCACCTTATGCCGCAGCAAATTACAAGCCTAGATATCTTGAGCACAGGAAAATAATCAATATTCTTATGGCAACATAATATTGAAAAGAAAAGAAAGAGAATGCATCCAGTCCATACTGTGCAACAGCTTATGATAAAACGAGGAAGCAGATGAACAATGGTATACAGATGCTCCCCGACTTGTGCAAGCGTTCCGTTCCGGAACGCCTTGCATAACTTAAATTTTGCGTAAGTCAGAAACGTATCTCTGACCATTACACAAAAAAAGAAAAGAAAAGAAAAAAAATTCTTATTTCTAGCTTATGGAACTTTTTCCGTAAACTCGGATTTGCGTACGTCGGGTTTACGTAACTCGGGGAACGTCTGTATTCAGAAGCCACTGACTATTGAGGCAGGGGATGAAAAGAGGAAGTGATGTTATAAATCATTTGTCATTATTACTCAATCACTTATTATTAAGTACTCTTTGTAAAAAGGCCCCATTTTGCTAAGTGCTACACAAACACATAAGAAAGTACTTTCCATGGCCTGAAGATCTTAAATCAAGATCTTAAAAACAAGTGAGTGAAACAAATAATAGCAGGGAATTGGGGGAGGAACCATAATCATTTCCATGATAAGAACAAGTAGTTTCATATAGTAGGTATGTGCACGAGTGACCCATTTAAAAGCCCCCCTCCCTTTGCTTTAAATGAATACCAGCAATTCTCCATCCCAATAATCCCTACCAGCCATTTATCTCACCATTATTTATAGACATACTTGCTATAGGCATTTTGGTAGAAGTGAGAAATGATTTGAAGGTGGACAGGGAAGTGGCTATGCAAATGAGATTAAAGGACGTTCTATGCAAAGCGGCACAATAATATGCTTATGGGGGAAGAGGACATTCAAGACTCACACTGTTGGCAGAGCAGAGGGAAAGAGACAGAGGTACCAGAATGCAATACAATGCAGTAGCAGAAAAGTAGGAACAGGCCAGATAGAATAAGATGGAAGAGGCAATTACGTTCAATAAAGGGGAGAATGCTGAAAACCCTCTATGAAGAAAAGTAAGTCAGGATTAATTCTTGTGAGATGTATGGAGACAACGCGAGTGACAACAGCTCAACCAGGAAAATTACTCACGGGGAAAAAAAATAAAAGTAAAATGTAACCCTACCTACCCAACCAAAGCACAACCTGCAAAAAAGCACAATGAAAGATTGTTGACAAAGTGTGTCTTTTGTGTAATTTAATTACCGTAAGTATTAAGTATATTGTAATTAAGTATTTTATGGAAAAAATAAAAAGCAAACAAATCCTTCACATGTGGTTTGTTAACAGATACGTTACTGATCTTTGGCTTTTTCTGGCTCAAAAAGAAGCAGCAGTATGTTAAAGCAAAAACACATTAAAACATTTAAATCTCACAGGACCCTGTGTAGATACACTGCTTAGGGGGAAAGAAAACAAAAAACAAAAAACACCTCAGCAGTTGTCCATTAAGAGACTTCTATTCAAGCTTGCAGCTTACTGTCAAAATAATGTCTCAGTTGGATTGGTAGTTAATGCTTCTTGGCCATGTCAGAATGTAAAGGGACTTGTCAACTAGCTTATAAGTCAGTATAGACATATAATGTTATTGTAGCTGTGTTGGTCCCAGAATACTAGAGACAAGGTGGGGGAGGCAATATCTTTTATTAGACCAACTTCTGTTGGAGAGAGAGACAAGCTTTCTAGATTACACAGAGCTTTGACCCAAAGACGAGCTCCATGTATGCTTGTCTTTCTCAACATAAGTTGGTCCAATAAAAGATATTGCCTCACCCACCTTGTCTCTCTCTCTCTATTGTGATAGACCCAGACCAGTTGGGAACAGCAGAGTAGTAGAAGGGAGATATACTGGCCACTGGATAAGCAGTTTTCTGTTCCCTGACTGACCAGAGCAGGGGCTGCTCCAGGCTAATGAGAACACCTGACTCCAATTAACCTGCTAAGAGTCAGGTGAACCTGTTAAGGACCTGACTCTAATTAAGGCCCCTCTGATGAGCCAGGGAGCCAGAGGAGAGGAAGTGCGGCTGAAGGGCTGGGTAATGAAGACACCCTGAAACCACTGGAAAGGGAGACCTAAGGTAAGGGTGAAGAAGGCGTTGAGAGAGAGAGAAGCAGGGGAGCTGTGGGGAAGTGGCCCAGGGAAATGTAGCAACTCTGGTAGTGAAAGGTCGGCTGCCAACAGCTGCTGCCATTAGGGTCCCTGGGCCGGAACCCGGGGTAGAGGGTGGGCCCGGGTTCCCCCCAACCCACCACTACAGAAACACCTCCTGGGAAGGGAAGACAGGTCCCTGTCAGGACAGGAGACTCAACTGTTCTTGAATAAGCCTGTAGGGACAACAGAGACTGTGGGAGTTCTCTCACCAACCTCCTTGCTGGCTTATGATGAAAAGGGCTCAGTAGACTGTACCCTGGCCCTAGAGAGAGAAGGGCTACGTGGAGGGTCGCAGTGAGCCTCTGAGACTAGCATAAACCGCCTGGAAGCGTGGGACCCACGAGGACAAGGTCGGAGCTCTGCCACACACACACACGCATACATACATTATATATATATATATATATATATATATACACACACACTTTTTAAACACCAGCAAGAATTTAAATCAAAACAAATATCCACTAATTTTAATATGCAATCTATGCAGAAACATTGTATGCCTTGTGCTCTTTCTTCCATATCTTCAGTAATACCTAATTCTATTCCCCTGCAACTCAGTGCTGCTGTGACAAAATTATTAACAACCAATCTACTTTTGTGTTATTTCTGCCTAAATCAAGTGATGTGAAGGATAAGAACCCAAATGTGACCATGTAATGTAGCCATATGTTGCATGTCTTGCGGTGCAAAAGATGAAAGACAATATTCCTACAATGGGAATAGGCTCAAAGTCAATGATAGATGCAACAGTCAAACTTATGACAACAAATCATTTCCCACCACCATCAATGTGTCAAATAAAGGTGATTTAATTTTTAGCCAAGACCTAATTCATCCAGGTGTTCCTGGTCACCAATGAACCTTGAAAGAAGTAACAATAACCACTAGGCTCAAATTTGATGATTCAAAGATCAGATTTATAGCCAAGCTACAGAATGTTAACCTGGATATAGAATGGGGAAGATAAGGACTTAGAAAGGAACAGGATGCAAACTGAAAAATAACATTTTGTTTTCAAAAATGCATGCAATCTATTTCTTATTATAGATAGGCAGAAGCTAAGATGAATGGTTATTCTGTTTTCCCCTCAGGATGCACAGTACTGTAGCTCTACACTATGCTTCTATGAGCCGTTCCAGGAATTTGTAGTTTGCCGATGATCTTGCTCCATCCCCATGCCTGAAGCTGTCCACACATGTATCCAGAAACATGCTATTATATATACTATTATATATATGTAAGAGCTCATTTCTCTATAAAACTGGCCACTCAAGGTACTTCTACACTGCAACAAAATACCTGCAGGACACCCATAGATGACCCAGGTCAGCTGACTCAGGCTTACAGGGCTCAGGATGCGGGGCTATAAAATTGCAGGGTAGCTGTTTGGGCTCGGGCTGGAGCCTGGGCTCTGGGACTCCATAGGTTCTCAGAACCCAGGCTCCAGGACGAGCCTGAACATCTATTCTGCAGTTTTATAGCCCCACAGCCAGAGCCCCGCAAACCTAAGTCATAGAATCATAGAATATCAGGGCTGGAAGGGACCTCAGGAGGTCATCTAGTCCAACCCCCTGCTCAAAGCAGGACCAATTCCCAACTAAATCATCCCAGCCAGGGCTTTGTCAAGCCTGATCTTAAAAACCTCTAAGGAAGGAGATTCCACCACCTCCCTAGGTAACCCATTCCAGTGCTTCACCACCCTCCTAGTGAAAAAGTTTTTCCTAATATCCAACCTAGACCTCCCCCACTGCAACTTGAGACCATTACTCCTTGTTCTGTCATCAGGTACCACTGAGAACAGTCTAGATCCATCCTCTTTGGAACCCCCTTTCAGGTAGTTGAAAGCAGCTATCAAATCCCCCCTCATTCTTCTCTTCTGCAGACTAAACAATCCCAGTTCCCTCAGCCTCTCCTCATAAGTCATGTGCTCCAGTCCCCTGATCATTTTTGTTGCCCTCCGCTGGACTCTTTCCAATTTTTCCACATCCTTCTTGTAGTGTGGGGCCCAAAAGTGGACACAGTTGAGGCCTCACCAATGTCAAATAGAGGGGAACGATCACGTCCCTCGATCTGCTGGCAATGCCCCTACTTATACAGCCCAAAATGCCGTTAGCCTTCTTGGCAACAAAGGCACACTGTTGACTCATATCCAGCTTCTTGTCCACTGTAACCCCTAGGTCCTTTTCTGCAGAACTGCTTCCTAGCCATTCGGTCCCTAGTCTGTAACAGTGCATGGGATTCTTCCGTCCTAAGTGTAGGACTCTGCACTTGTCCTTGTTGAACCTCATCAGGTTTCTTTTGGCCCAATCCTCTAATTTGTCTAGGTCCCTCTGTATCCTATCCCTACCCTCCAGCATATCTACCACTCCTCCCAGTTTAGTGTCATCTGCAAACTTGCTGAGAGTGCAGTCCACACCATCCTCCAGATCATTAATGAAGATATTGAACAAAACCGGCCCCAGGACCGACCCCTGGGGCACTCCACTTGAAACCGGCTGCCAACTAGACATGGAGCCGTTGATCACTACCCGTTAAACCCGATGATCTAGCCAGCTTTCTATCCACCTTATAGTCCATTCATCCAGCCCATACTTCTTTAACTTGCTGGCAAGAATACCGTGGGAGACTGTATCAAAAGCTTTGCTAAAGTCAAGGAATAACACATCTACTGCTTTCCCCTCATCCACAGAGTCAGTTATCTCCTCATAGAAGGCAGTTAGGTTAGTCAGGCATGACTTGCCCTTGGTGAATCCATGCTGACTGTTCCTGATCACTTTCCTCTCCTCTAAGTGCTTCAGAATTGATTCCTTGAGGACCTGCTCCATGATTTTTCCAGGGACTGAGAAAGTCAGCTGATCCAGGCTAGCCACAGATCCTTTATTGCAGTCTAGACATGCCCTCAGTAGCAGAGGTTAATTGGTTGTGAAGCCATAGCTATTTTATTTCAAAATAATCCCCAAATAAAAATCCACTGCAGATAACCCAGTGGTTACACCCTCTGGAACTGTCTGCTTTAAACCTGAGCCTGCATGGAATAAGTATTGCACTTATTAAGCAGAAAGTAAAACATGATTGGTGATCAGGACAGGGACAGCGGGGAAACATAATCCTGCACTAGTGAGATCCCTGCCTTGCTGTCACCAAGTTAGTGCTCCTAAGATCCAAAGCGGAAATGCACAGCGAAGCTCCTCCTTAGCATGCCACACATCACCCTCTTAGACCCATTTTTTACCCACACTACCTTTTTTTTTTTTTTTTTTTTTTAAACTTTTCATACTTGAGAATGAGAAACTAAGCATGCAGACTCACTTCTCAAGGCAGAAGATGTCTAATGCTAAACCTTGCACTCATGAGTAACCTTCACTTGCACTATACTAAATTACTGTCATACTACATACAATAACTGATTTCTATATATTACATGTGCATATGCAAACACATCTCAAGCCTCTTTTGTGCCCACTTCCTCATACCCAGACACACACACATTGTGATATAATTAATATATATATCACAAACACCAGCAGCGCAAATCCTGAAATACACACTCAAGGGGAAATCATGGCCCACTGAAGTCAATGGAAAAACTCAACTGACTTCAGTAAGGCCAGGATTTCACTCATTTCTCATTCAAGGTTCTTAATAAATTTATAGATACTACGGGCCAAAGGGACCACTGTGATCATCTAATCCAGTGTTTCTCAACCTATTTACCATTGTCGGTCGCATCCAATACTACCTGTATGGCCCTGGGGATGTCACATGGGTCGCAGCTCTGTGCTGATTGGGCCTCAGATTGAGAACCACTGATCTAGTATGACCTTCTGCGTACCACAGGCCATACAATTTTCCTTAGTTAATTCTAGTTTGAATTAGTGTATATCTTTTAGAAAAAAATCATCCCATTTTGACTTTAAAATTGCCAGTTATGGAGAATCCATCACAGTCCTTGGTGAATTGTCACAGTGGTTACAGAGTGGTTAATTACCCTCACTGTTAAAAGTTCATTTCCAGGCTGAATTTGTCGAGCTTCAACTTGCAGCCATTGGATTCAAACAATACTCCATTGATTGAAAAAGAAAGTTTTTCTGGGATATAGCCTCAGGGTCCAATTCACCACTCCAATTTTAAATCGGTGTAACTTCACTGACTTCAAAAGAGTTACATCAACTTAAAGGTGCAGTAATACAGTATTGCATCAAGCCTTAAGTAAATGATACAAAATACACACACACTTTACTGATATGGGTAGTCCCCCTGATTGCTATGTATACATACATGCAGGATTGCACCCTGAGTAAGAACTTCTTCCCAAATATGAATATGACAGGAGTCTATTTAGTACCAAGGCTGCCAGCAACCACTTAAAAAATTTGATTGTGTTGTCAGTTTTTCTGAATTTTTGAGATGTGCGAAGAATGGATCCTATATCGAATGTTACTAGACTAATTTTATTTTCCACAAAATATTAAATAATGCTTTACTGTTCAATTTAGCAACATACACATGGATACAAAACCAGCTAGTTAACAGATATAATCAAATGGTCTATCTTGGGTGCAGTGACTGTTCTGTGGGCAGCCTTGCCTAATGATCAGGGCAGGAGGCTGGCTTAAGGGTTGAAACAGAGGTAGCCAGGCCTAGTGGCTGAGTGAGGAGCTGAGTTATCAAGTCTGGGGAGCAGGCTGGAGCTGAGAGCCAGAAGCCAAGGGTCAGAGTCGTGATCAGAATACGAATACCAAGTCCAGAGTAGGCCAGAGCCAGGAATCAAGAGTTGGAACCAGAGTATCAGTTGTAGCAGGGGCAGAATCCAGGAGTAGGAAACCAGGAGCAGAACCAGGGACAAGGAACAGCAATGGGGATCCGGAATGAGGGCCAGGAGCAAGAAGGGAGCTGAGAGCAGGAAAAGGAAACAGGACCAGAAACACAACTGTGGGTATGAAACGTTATTGAGCAGCCAGGGACCCAGGCTGCTGCAGGGTTTATGACTGCCTGCTGGAGTCTTCAGCCAATCAGGAAGCCAGGTTCATTAGCTGAGTCAACTAAGGGCAATAAGCAGAGTCCAGGTTCAGCTGTGGTCCCCGGATATTGGGAAAATAACTGCTTGGTGCATGGATAAGGCTAATGGTTTATTAATGAAACACCATAAAGCAAATACCTTCTTTGGGCAACAAGTAAAGAAATCTCACTATTACTAGTCTAGTCTAGTCTAAAGAGATAAAAGATACATTTAGCACAGTGAGCAAGAATGTGCTGATGTAGGTAGCAGCATACCTTTTTGATTGCATCGTGGTGCCATCTGTTAGCAAGCCTACTTAAATGTCTTGATCACTCATTTTACCAGATGCTAATGCCACCAGTTGGGGGAAAAGTGAACTAATTGTCAGAGGGGCACCTTGATTAGCTGGAATCTTCTAAAACAAACATTCGATGTAGGTACATCTTTATTTGTATACCAATGCACATGGTGGTTTATAAAGCACACTAAACAAATTAAAGGACACAGTCCCTGCCCCGAACACTTTACCGTCTAAACTGCCTAGATAAACATACAGAAATGAACTGAGGATGGGATAGGGGAGGGAGAAGATG
The DNA here is from genome assembly GCF_028017835.1 of Emys orbicularis. NCBI lineage: Eukaryota > Metazoa > Chordata > Testudines > Emydidae > Emys > Emys orbicularis. The sequence continues at coordinate 23,692,315 of NC_088683.1, read as the reverse complement.
GTTCAATGTCATTCAATAAACCTCCTTCCCCAACACAGAGAATAGATGCACAGTCATTAAACTGACTGAAGAGCTGGCCTGCTGCCTACCTAGCATAAGCATTTCATTTTAAATGGTCTCCTACAATGTGTTAACTCCTTAGTCCCTCTGTGCCTCAATTTCCTCTCTGTAACATGGGAATAATAGCATTGCCCTAGCTCATACAGGTGTTGTGAGGATAAATACATTAAAGACTGTGAGGCACTCAGATATTACAGTTATCGGGGCCGTATAAATGCATAAGAGAAAGAACAATACATCTTCCTGTCATCAGTTAGTCATTTGTAAAAATAAATAGTGTACTTGTGTAATTAACATATTGTTGAAAATGGATTATAAGTAAAGCTGGGCCAATAACAGATTTTTTGGAGGTTGGGGCTGCGACAAAGTACATATTTTTTGTAATATTTTTATGAGTCCTATGGGTGCCTTGGTTTCCCCCTATACTTTGGACTGCTACCCAATGGGAGAAAAAATTATACAATTTAGTTTGCTCTCAAGGCAGACTAAGAGATACACATGTCAGCCCACTATTTGGATTGAATGAATAGAGTCATTAAGAAACTGGTTGAAATTGACCTGGATCAACAAGGGTTCCAGAGAGACAATGCAAGCTCCAGTGACTCATGGATCGACATTCAACAGTGGGAAGCTCTGACTAGGGGGTAATGAACTCAGCATGGCCCTACCTGGAGAACACAGGGTGACAGACATGTCCAGCAGGGAATAAAATGTGGGCTTCTGGGTCTGTAGGGGCTAGCTCTCTACTGGGACTGACTAAGGAAGCCAGAGAGGGAGAGACATCTCTCTCTTCCAATCATCCCAGGCTTATCCCCCCTGTCTGCTCTGGCTCAAACCCTCCCCAGGCTCAGACTTAATTATGTGTGTTTGAGTAGTACCTCTCCACACCTCACACACAGCCAATCAGGTTTGTGCAGAGAATCACAGAAAGGGGGGGGGGAAGAAAGGAGAAAGAAAGGGGATGCGGGAGGGTCTTCTCACCAGCTCCACACTTGCTTATCAAAGCTGGCCCCATGTGCTAGACTGGATGCTGCAATGGGCAGGCAACACTGTACCCACTTAGTATTAAAGTACAGTAGGGTGAGATGGCACCTTTTGCTGTTGCTGCTCCTGCTGAGTTGCCAGATTCCCACCGGTGGATTGGAAGGCATCACTACAACCAGATTATCATAGACCTGCATGATGTTCAGGAACAGATAATTCTTCTCCCTGGTTACTGTGGACCTTGATTCACCCATACCTCAGGACAATCGTCTGCTGTTTCTTTGTACCCCAGCGTGGTATGCACTTCACTTTTATTGACCTATTTGCAAGAGGGAGAAGGAGTACAGGTAGTTGTTCCCCTTTTGCTTCTTTCTTTGTGGTCTCTGTCTGCCATTATTCTGAGGTGAGAGGAGGAAGAGAATGTGATGTCCCAAAAGTCAACTCTGGAAGTGTGGGAGGCAAAGGGAAAAGGATGTACTCCAGCCAAATTGGAAACTGGAAGGTTTAACTTTAGGAGGTCAAGTCCTTAAGAAAAAAATGAGGGGGGAAAGGAATAAAAAGGTTACAGGAATGCTCTGCTTCAAGTGAAGAATGTAGTCTGCCATCTATACAGAAATGGAGCTGAGGTTCAGCTTGGAAGAAGATCTTAAACAACTGCCCCAGAGATCTACCTCCAGGAACTGTGGAGGACAGAATGCCCCAGCCACTTTAAATAGATAGGGGGTGAAGAGAATATGTATTCTTAAAATTGTATATAAAATGTATTCTTAAAATATAAATATTCAATTGAACTTTTCCCCCTCATGTGCAACAATTTACAAAAGCTTAATTAAAAATTAATAATCAAGGAAACACTATTGCCACAGAGTGGCAATTATATCCAGAGTGACTAATTGAAAAGAAGCACATTAGTAAGAGTAGTATGCTATCAGAGTAATACCGCTTATCTTTGCATATCATTATTGTGTGCCCTGATGTCTCTTACGAAGCAATATCCATCTTCCCAGTCTTTTCAGTATTGTATATATTTTCATATTAATATTATTCTTGTAACAACCCTCCACTTCCTTGTCAGTTTGCATTGCATCTGTTTTTATATCGATCTCCTGCAAGCAGCGATCTTTCACTTCACTTGTCAGTTTATATTGCTTCCCATTTTTCATTCATCTTATTCAAGCAAAGAGCTTTCACTTCCCTTGTCAGCTTCTATTGAATCTCCTTTTATATTGATCTTATTCAAGTAAGAGCTTTCTACTTTCTTATCATTTTCATATATAACACATTCATTTTTATATTGCCATGTTTATATCATTACATTGCTTCATTGCCATCCCCCGATTTAATCTTTTCTACAATTACAAGTATTTTTCATGATCTGACATTAATTATTTATTATTATTATTATTTATTGTTCAGATGGACAATAATAATTAAGGTTGATTTTATTTTAAAGTTCTAGATTTATATCACTATAGGCCATATTCTGTCACCCTTACTTACACTGAGTAGTGTCTTACTCCTCAAGCTCTCCTCTTGATTTCAGTGGGACTGCTTGGGGAGTAAGGTGGTACCATTTGGCATAAGAAAGAATGTCAGACTATGACCCTAAACAAATTAAAATTCCAGAGATCAAGAATAAGTGCTTCTTTTCTTGAGTACATCAGAAACATATAAATGACTAAACTTGAAACACTAATCAAACTCTGCTACCAATAGTCTACCATTTCAGCCTACATTTATGGTCTATACTATGGTCTTTACCCAGGCAAGACTCCCATTGAGGTCGGGGTAGTTTTGTCTCATACAAGAACTGAAAAATTAATCCTTTTAGGCCCTGCATCCTGCAAACACTCAAATGTGAGCAACTTTATACATGACTATTGAGCTCAACAGAACTTTCCCCCCCTCTTATCCGTCTGGAGGCTCACTGCTTCCTATCAGTTTCAGAGAACTGACCATCAAAACAGTCTCTTTGCCCAGTTGGTGTTGATGTGCCCTGATGTAAGGCCAAAGTGTAGAGTTACCAAAAGTGAGTGGAGCTTCTTCAAAACCACCCATCTGCGACCCTGACTTGAGCTGGGCAGAACTGACTAAAAAAAAGCTGCCAAGCTAGCCATGCTGCAGGTATCATGGCAGGAGGGAGTAGTAAACTATTCAGCTTTGAACTGCTATTAAACCTGGCTAAATACCAGAATTTTGATGGAACTCTCATTAGTACAACCCTTATGTACATATTAGTACAAAAAAATATCAACTAAAGAACAATAATTATAGAACAAAACCTATTCTAGTCCCAGGCTCAACACATTTTGTTGCCTTTAAAAACTTGAGAGTATTGAAAATAATACATAGCTTCTATAGACAAATGCTGTGTGGACGGTTGAGTGGTCTGCACTCCATTTGTCACTTTTTAGACATTCCACATCTTTCCACATCAATGACTGGAAGTTAGCTAATGTAACGCCAATATTTAAAAAGGGCTCTAGGGGTGATCCCGGCAATTACAGACCGGTAAGTCTAACGTCGGTACCGGGCAAATTAGTTGAAACAATAGTAAAGAACAAAATTGTCAGACACATAGAAAAACATAAACTCTTGAGCAATAGTCAACATGGTTTCTGTAAAGGGAAATCGTGTCTTACTAATCTATTAGAGTTCTTTGAAGGGGTCAACAAACATGTGGACAAGGGGGATCCGGTGGACACAGTGTACTTAGATTTCCAGAAAGCCTTTGACAAGGTCCCTCACCAAAGGCTCTTACGTAAATTAAGCTGTCATGGGATAAAAGGCAAGGTCCTTTCATGGATTGAGAACTGGTTAAAGGACAGGGAACAAAGGGTAGGAATTAATGGTAAATTCTCAGAATGGAGAGGGGTAACTAGTGGTGTTCCCCAAGGGTCAGTCCTAGGACCAATCCTATTCAATTTATTCATAAATGATCTGGAGAAAGGGGTAAACAGTGAGGTGGCAAAGTTTGCAGATGATACTAAACTACTCAAGATAGTTAAGACCAAAGCAGATTGTGAAGAACTTCAAAAAGATCTCACAAAACTAAGTGATTGGGCAGCAAAATGGCAAATGAAATTTAATGTGGATAAATGTAAAGTAATGCACATTGGAAAAAATAACCCCAACTATACATACAACATGATGGGGGCTAATTTAGCTACAACGAGTCAGGAAAAAGATCTTGGCGTCATCGTGGATAGTTCTCTAAAGATGTCCACGCAGTGTGCAGAGGCGGTCAAAAAAGCAAACAGGATGTTAGGAATCATTAAAAAGGGGATAGAGAATAAGACTGAGAATATATTATTGCCCTTATATAAATTGATGGTACGCCCACATCTCAAATAGTGTGTACAGATGTGGTCTCCTCACCTCAAAAAAGATATTTTAGCACTAGAAAAGGTTCAGAAAAGAGCAACTAAAATGATTAAGGGTTTAGAGAGGGTCCCATATGAGGAAAGATTAAAGAGGCTAGGACTCTTCAGTTTGGAAAAGAGAAGACTAAGGGGGGACATGATAGAGGTATATAAAATCATGAGTGATGTTGAGAAAGTGGATAAGGAAAAGTTATTTACTTATTCCCATAATACAAGAACTAGGGGTCACCAAATGAAATTAATAGGCAGCAGGTTTAAAACAAATAAAAGGAAGTTCTTCTTCACGCAGCGCACAGTCAACTTGTGGAACTCCTTACCTGAGGAGGTTGTGAAGGCTAGGACTATAACAATGTTTAAAAGGGGACTGGATAAATTCATGGTGGCTAAGTCCATAAATGGCTATTAGCCAGGATGGGTAAGAATGGTGTCCCTAGCCTCTGTTCGTTAGAGGATGGAGATGGATGGCAGGAGAGAGATCACTTGATCATTGCCTCTTAGGTTCACTCCCTCTGGGGCACCTGGCATTGGCCACTGTCGGTAGACAGATACTGGGCTAGATGGACCTTTGGTCTGACCCAGTACGGCCTTTCTTATGTTCTTATGTTTCTGTTGTAGCTTCCGATTATACAAGCATGCATTTTAAAACAAGACAAAGCCTGAACTTTAGATTTGAATTTGCAGTAAGGAAAGAGGTCAGTCTTTCATAAAAATTACCGAACAATTTCAGAGTAAGTGATTCTCTCATAAATTCACTTTTTATCTTGCACAGTGTAGCTATGTGTATCAGTCGTCAATAATGCTACCAGGCATTGAGTGAACTGGGTTTCTTTTATTTGTCTTTGTATTATAACTGTACTGATCTTGTAGGTAATGCCTGTCTGAGCTCAGCTTATTAAATCAATTGACAATAATATCTGGAGGACTGAACTATGGGATGGAAAGACTTTGAGAGCATTTGAAATATAAAAGGAACAGACAGACAATGCTTTCACTTTTGTTGAATCCTAGAAACACAATACAAATATTAGGGCATGCTTCTGCTTTTCTTCATTACAAGAGGACGGTGAGGAGTAAAATTATATGAAACTCATTTACAGACCAGTTCTAACCTACCCTGCAAACGAAATAGTGTCTTGTTGGTGGCCAAGTAAGCCATTGGGTAACCAGGTGGTCTCTATACAAATTAAACAAAATATAAAAACTTGCTAGTGGAAAGTACCAAAAACTTTCCCGTAGTCAAAATTTACTTAAATAGAATCCAGAATTTACTGTACAATGGCATCGGGAGGATAAATTCAAATTGAAGACTAAGTTTTCACAAAGGTTTTCAAGAAAGTAACCCAAGAACCTCTTGCTTTCTGTAACTATGCTGTGTATAAACGCACTCAGGAGGAAGTGACGCTCATTAACAGTCACATTGCCTAAGCGGCCAATTAATAGCACAGAGATAAAATCCATGTGTCCAGTGAGTCCTAGGAGTCCTTCATGTCAAGCCAGCTATCACTGTTGGTGATACATACCTAAGTATTTTTATCTTGATTCCTTATCTAGTGATTATATTATCAGATTATGCATTCAGACAATCACACTGCTTTAAAAAGAGTGAAATAATGGGTCTATATTGTCTTGTAGCCCACGAAAGCTTACACTCAAATAAATTTGTTAGTCTCTAAGGTGCCACAAGTACTCCTGTTTTTTTTGCCTATAAATAAAATTCAGCTTCTTTTATTCAAACAGAGCACTCTATTAATCTTGTTTGCAGGTGTACTTCACAGATCTGACATATTAGTAAATGCTTTGTATGGTTCATCTGAGCCATCTGCAGTAGTAACTGAAAGCATTAATTTCTATACTGAAGCCAGCACCGGGAGGCTATTTGGCTGATTTTTCCCGCTTAGTCCCATCAAACAGAATGTGCACAAATTGTGTTAGCTTTTGTTACTATTTGGTTGCTATTACCATTACATATGTAGTAAAGAATAGAGAGCCACTGCTCTGCTTCTTTGACTAGCAGTGGTTCCAAATCACCACCTTCTCATGTTGTTTGATTAAATGGTATTTTACTTCCCTCTTCATAAACTATTAATGTACCTGGAGTAAAAAAACCAGCATGGAACTAACACTTGAAACAGCTGCACACACTACAGTGACTGGCTGGCTGGCTGCAAATAGTTACAGAGAAAGAACACAATGTGTAATCCAGTAAAAGAATTAAAAAGACAATAAATCATCTCTCTGATCAAATTATTGCTGGAGTTTTAAATTAAAAATATACTATATACCAACTTTAAGAACTTACCTTAAAAACTAAAGGATGTTATCTGAAACCGAATACATACTAGGTCATACCAGTGTCATTATGGCTTCCTCTGTCCTCTTACTATCACGTATACAAAGCTGTTTGTCAGTGAACAAATATCCCAAATTGTGCTTTGTTGTATTCATTGCCCAGGACCATCATGGCAGATGACCATCCGTTTAGTAATGAAAGTGTCAGTAAATCCAAAAGATTGCATCAGTTTTACCATGATTTTTTATTCATCTGACAATTCAAAGCAGAAGTGTGTTATTCAATTCACAAACATCCCATTTTTTGAAATGTTGGAATTTCCTGCCAAACAGAAGTTCTGATTCCCAACCAGCTTTAATACATGAATCCATGAAAATAAGACACACACATAGATGCGCGATGTCTAAACAAGAACATTTCCATTGCTACTAGACACCTGCAATTTCCTGACAAAACATATTTGCCATATGGAGAAAAAAATAAGAACGTATTTACATTTTTGTTTCCGCATGTGAATATTGTGTTTTCCTCCTGTTTTCCTCCTGTTTCCTCCTGCTCTATTGCTATTAACAGCAGCCATAAGAGTCTTTTGTACTTCTTCAATATCCATTAAAAATAAAAGTAAAAATAAAAAAATACTGAAAACTAAATTAGCGCAGGGGGTCCCGTGTATTGACTATTTCAGGCCCTGCCCATCTTCACACACCACTGTGGCTGCGCTGCATGTACATACCTGATTCTATTTGTCTTCCTAGAGTGCCAACTGAAATCAAAAGGCATGGGTCTTCATTAACAGCTTGCTTTTTTGTTCAGAAATGACTGAGGCACTTTAGCAGAATGACTTAAGTGATCAATAATTATTGATTCAATCACAATGGAAAAATTAGATTGATTGTGATATAGAAACAACTAATAGGAACAAATTTATCAATCCAAGCAGGTAGACATACAAGCCTGTTTAAACATTCATTTCAAATGAGGCTGTTCTGCAACATAGTTAACTGCTTTATGAACCAAACCAATGACAATTACTATAAATGGAGAGTGAATTATGCTTCCCTCAGGGAATTTCAAGTATTTTTGCTTTTGTTGTAATTGTAGAAAAACTGCATTTTCCCAAGTGGAACATGAGAAATATTAATAAATTTCAACATAGAAACCTTTATAGCATATACCTTCATTTTAGAATGCTCTTTCCCCTCAGCAAAAAGCCATATCCCAAAGCAAGAACTAGATGTTTACACAACACCAGATGCGCATACTAATGTAATTAATGAAAGACACTTCCATTGCCTGAGGAAAGAGAGAGAGAGAAATGTATGCTGTCTCCTAAAGAGCCTCAAGTGCAATCACAAGAAGTTGTCCACCTTGGAGCAGTAAACCTTTTGATTCAAATGCTCCAGTAAGTGGCTCACAGCTTGATTCCAGGTATTAAAAGCTTTATACCAGACAGCTGATCCTGCAGCGACATCCAAATGTTCAATCACATTTATAGAAATTTAATTTAAAAATCTGCAAAACAAGAATATCAGTGGTGGCTAAGGTACTGTGATTATGCTGTGTGCTAAGGTACAGAAAGCAACAAGAATAAAGCCACCAGCAGAACTGCTGGGCTTGTGATTTTGCAGGAATTTAAAGTAATTCTCCAGTTTTCATATATTGATATAAACTGGTAAACTGTCCTTGGGCAAATGATTTTATGATTTAAAAGAGCACTTAATTCACAAGTACGAATCTAATTCTCTCATTTGCTGTTGCAGAGCACACGTCTTAATATAGTTACTCATGGTGGGCACTGGAGAGAGGATTTTGGTTTATGTACATTACCTCAGAAGCCACAAATTAAACTGACAGTAGATATATTACATCTAAGGCTTTTCCTCCTTCCACTGATTTTCTAGGTCTATCACAAACTGTTCTTTGTGTATCCTGGAGGCACCATCACAGTTTCATTGACTTCAATGGAGCTACAACAATTTATACCAGCTGAGGATCTGATCACTGATGTTTACTGTTCATGGTTTCCTTATTCCAGGCTCATTCACACTGTGACTAGAGGCATATTAGCTAGAAATTGCAATGGTCTTTTTGATTACCATTATTATATTGCAAAGTCATGTATAATTTTGGATCCACTACCACCCTTCAGTCTCTTTTTCATACTGCATTCTAGGTTAATAATTTACAAATATCTGAAGGGTTGAAACACCAAGGAAGGATAGGAATTATGAATTATTACTAATGGAATAAAAGAGTATTGCTAAAGCTGAGATTAAATTAAGAAAGGGAAAACAAAACCTCCTGACAGTGAGATCGGTTAAGCTATAAAATAAAGATGGAGTGATAATCCAATAGATATTCTCCATCTCCGATCCATGTAATGACAGGAAATGAAGAATACTGTATCCAACAGTTTTTCTCATGGACACAGGTAATTTATATAGGAAGAACATTCAATCACAAGATACTGGTACTTGGGAAGCATGCCAAGTTTGAACCACTACTCATCTGAATAGTGCAATCTTTTAATAACCACATATAACCATGACTTCAGCCTCCTGGAGAACTGGAACAAGACTAACTCAGATGGTAACAATTACCATAGATTCTAAGGCCAGGAGGCACAAGTGTGATCATCTAATCCAAATGCATGAATAACAGGCCATAGAAATAATTCCTCTTTGAATGAGTGCACATCTTTTAGAAAAGCATCCAATCTTCATTTACAAATTATCCATGATGTAGAATCTACCACATCCCCTGATAAATTTTTCCAAATGTTTAATTAGCCTCATTGTTAAAAAAATAAAAATAAAAAAAATACACCTTATTTCCAGTATGAAGTTGTCTAGCTTTAACTTCCACCTATTGGATCTTGTTAAACCCATGTCTGCTAAATGAAGAGCCTATTATTAAATATTTGTTCCCCAGAAGGGAATGTATGAACTGTGATCAAGTAATCCTTTAATCCTTTCTTTGTTAAGCTAAATAGACTGAGCTCCTCAAGTCCATCACTATGAGGCATGCTTTCCAATCTTTTAATCATCCTCATGGCTCTTCTCTAAACCCTCTCTAATTTAGCAACATCTTTCCCGAATTGTGGACACCAGAACTAGACACAGAATTCCAGCAGCGGCTAAACCAGTACCAAGAACAGAGATAACATAACTTCCATACTCCTGCTTAAGATTCCCCTGTTTATGCATCTAAGGAATGTATTAGCCCTCTTGGCCACAAAAATGCACCGTGAGCTCATGTTCAACTTATTAAACACCATGACCGCCAAGTATTTTTGAGTTACTGCCTTCCAGGACAGAGTCTGTAAAAGTGGCTTTTATTCTTTGTCCCTGGATGTATATATTTATATTTGACTGTACTAAAATGCATATTATTTGCTTGTACCCAGTTTACCAAGTGTTCGAGGTCCCTCAGTGTCAGTGACCTGTCCTCTTCATTATTTAGCACTCCTCCAATCTTTGTGTCATCTGGAAACTTTATAAGTGATCATTTTATGTTTTCATCCAGGCCATTGATAAAAGTGTTAAATTGCATAGGACTAAGAATGGAGAAACAACTTCTCGATAATGATTCCTGTTTAGAATTACATTTTGAGAGCTGCTAGTTAGCCAGTTTTAAAATAATTTGATGTGTGCCATGTTAATTGTACACAGAAAAGGTGAGTGAGGTAATATCTTTTATTGGACCCACTTCTCTGGGTGAAAGAGACAAGCTTTGGACCTACACAGAGTTCTTCTTCAGGTCCTTGTGTAGCTCGAAAGCTTTTCTCTTTCACCAACAGAAGTTGTTCCAATAAGAGATATTACCCATCTTGTCTTTGGAATATCCTGTGACCAACAACACTGCAAATAATGCTAATTTTATACCATTATATTTTTGTAATCAAAATGTTGAGCAGTACCAAGTCAAATGACATACAGAATTCTAAGTGTATTGCATCAACACTTTTAGCTTTATCAACCAAACATGTAATCGCACACAAAAAATATCAATTTAGTTTGAGAGGATCTATTTTCCATAAAACTAAGTTAATTGGCATTAGTAGAAGCATTGCCAGCAGATCGAGGGAAGTGATTATTCCCCTCTATTCAGCACTGGTAAGGCCACATCTGGAGTATTGCGTGCAGTTTTGGGCCCCCCACTACAAAAATGATATGGACAAATTGGAGAGAGTCCAGCCGAGGGCAACGAAAATGATCAGGCAGCTGGGGCACATGACCTACGAGGAGAGGCTGAGGGAACTGGGCTTGTTTAGTCTGCAGAAGAGAAGAGTGAGGGGGGATTTGATAGCAGCCTTCAACTACCTGAAGGGGGGTTCCAAAAAGGATGGAGCTCGGCTGTTCTCAGTGGTGGCAGATGACAGAACAAGGAGCAATGGTCTCAAGTTGCAGTGCGGGAGGTCTAGGTTGGATATTAGGAAAAACTGTTTCACTAGGAAGGTGGTGAAGCACTGGAATGGGTTACCTAGGGAGGTGGTGGAATCTCCATCCTTAGGGGTTTTAAAGCCCTGGCTGGGATGATTTAGTTCGGGTTGGTCCTGTTTTGAGCAGGGGGGTGTACTACATGACCTCCTGAGGTCTCTTCCAACCCTAATCTTCTATGATTCTAATTATATTACCTTGCTTTAATTCTTTATTAATTGAGTCAATATCGGTCGCTCCATACATCCTGCAAAACGCTGTATCTTATTAGGACTCCTTTCAAATACTGCTTAGCTTGCAATATCTGATGGTACAGCATGGCCACATGGCAAGTCGCAGTTAGTCACCTGACTGTGTACCCATCATATGCCTCCTTCTAGGATCTGCATATGCAGAAGCCTATCTATATTTTCTTCTGCATAAATCTTTTAAATACTAGTCTGATCAAACAATTCAAATGCAAACTAATGAACGCATATTCAAAATGAATAATCCTAATGAAAGAGGATATTGCATTTTGCAGTATATAACCCCAGAATCTGCTGCTAGTCTAAACTAACAGTTCATTCTTGCACAGTATTGACTATTGCTTCTGTCAATCAATAAGCTTTCTGCTCTCTTGATTTCCACATAATTACTGAGAATAAATCAAGTTGCTTCCTGTACTGCCAATTGGGTCTTTTTGCTATCTTACATTAAGATCTTGGACACCTATTTCCATTGAAATACTTGTACCCATAATTTAAATCATTTCATTCATGTTTACCTATTAATTATAGTTTAACTAGAGAATATATTAAGCTATCCTTCAACAGATGCTGTCGGTTTCTACAATTTACCAGCTATGTTGACACTGCAGCCTCACCAGCTCAATATACGAACAGTTCCCGTTTTTTTCCCCTCCCAGTATCAATGGTAGGTGCCATTTCCTAATACAAAGGATAACAAATCCTTGCTTATTAAAAGTGCACCCATGTATATATTTCTGAAGAAATTATTCCATGGTGGCAGAAGACACACAAGAGACCCTAGGGAAGAGCCCACATTTTAAATCTCTTTCTCTATACTTGACAAGAAAAGGGATAACCACATCCAGTTATCACAAGTGGACATAAATATATTTTTCTTGAAACTGCCTATCAACAAAACATAATATCCTTAAGTCAGGAAAGACATAGCCCAATATATACATAACATTTCATTGTGAGAATAAAACATAGACGAGATTATGTAATCTGAGTGAACTGTGGCTCCAAGGGGGAAAAAAAGAGAGAGAGAGAGAACAGAAAACACCACCACCTTACTGGTCAGCTCTGCTTTTCAGAGCTATTAGCACAGCATAGTCAAACCAGAGGAGAGAGTGTGAGATGGATTCTATTTTTTCTTGTGTATTATCAATACAATTGATTTTTAAGGCCATGATAAGGTAAAAACAACAATAACAAATGAACAAGATATTGGGATACATAAGGAACGGGATGGAGAATAATATGGCAAAAATTATAATTCCATTATATCAGTCAATGGAGTGCCCTCATCTGAAATATTGTGTACATTATCAGTCACCCCATCTCCAAAAGAATATTGAAGAATTAGAAGGGGAAGAGCAATGAGAATGATTAGGGACATGGAAAGAAACATATGAAGAGAGACTGAAAAGATTTGGGATAGTTTACCTTTAAAGGGGAAAATAAAAGGTCATGATAAAAGTATATAAAATAATGAAATGTATAAAAGAGGTAGAATGGGAGTGTTCATTCATGTTGTGTTCTAACACAGAATTGGGAAGCAGATCCAGATCTCCTGAGTTCCAGTCCAGTCCCCTAACCACAAGGTAACCCTTCTGTCTCAGTAGCCTTAATAGGATATAAGATGAATGAGACTGCTCCCTAGTTTCCAGCACAATTAATTACTCTTTCTTGCTTGCTTGTGCTAATGGTATAAGCTGCTTTTGTGGGGAGGAGAGTTGTCTCAACAACAAATAGCAAATTACTAGATAAACAAGTACTGTAGGGCATTTACTAAATATACAACACAGCTTTGCTCTCCATGTTGTTAGTAACAGATTTTTTTTTTTGGCTTGATCAATCTAAAAATATTCTCAAAAGGCCTGAGAATTAAGTCTTTGAGACCAATATGGCTTTCACTGAAATTTACATTTACATTCAGTATCTAGCAGAAGAATTGGAAACATGATTTAAAAAACCTAATTTTGATAATTAAGCTTTTCTAATAAGCTGAAACTGCATCATTTAGCTCCAACATCTTATGTCACTTTATGAAACCACAGACCTAGGAGCACTTCATGTAAAACTTGCTTTTTCACTAACAGAATACACTGGCCAGCAATTGACAAGAGAATGAAACTGAACAAACATATATTCTGTAATCACCACCCACAAGGGGAACAAGTGGTACACATGATTAAATTCACACAGCCACCCACCGGACACATATGCACACAAAAAGAGCAAATCCACAAATCTCTGTTAGACTGGGGATGGGGAGAGGAAGTAAGTATGTGCATAAATTGGTCTGGTGAGACCTAAAGCTGTTCATAATGAACTATTTTGCATGAAGCAGTACTGCATATTCATTATAACTGTATGGGGCATAGCTTAGTTAGTTTAACTGGAAGTCAGGTCAAAGCAGATTTACTAGAGTTTGGCCTTAGATGAAATGCTGCTTTCTATCACAGCAGATTTTACTTTTTATTTTAATACGTATATTGCTTGGGGGAACTTACAGCTCCTTCCCATAAGTTTGCTATCTTCTTAAAAAGATTGTTCAGGTTTTATTTCAATGTTTAATGACTGCTCTAAGGTATTTCAAAAGAATGCCTAGAAACAGCTCATTTTTATAAGTACAATCCTTTTATGAATCACATGAAAGGGCTAGGAATAGTTAAATTAACAGTTAATCAAGACTTCAGAGAGAATTTGACGAATGCATTTACCATTAACATTGCAAACATGTTCCTATAAATCAAGAGAATTTCTCTTTTTGTCTTTTAAAATATGATTTTGGTGAATTTTCAGTATTCATCAAAGCAAAAGGTTGATAGTAGAGTCCATCATAACATGGGGAGAAACTGTGCATACTTGGAAGGCACAACAATCCTAGGCTTTTTCTGAGAAGAAACTCCCCATTTGCAATAATTTAATTAAGTGGATTTATGTTATTAACAAGTATATGCCAATAACTTTACCAAACAAACCAATTCAGTTACAGCCTAAAAATGATTATTTTACAGGCGTACAGAAGTGATAGGTCAATGCTTTATAGATCACTATCCCAATCACCCCAAGATACTTTTACAGACAAAATGAAGTAAGCATTCTCTTTGTCTTCCCTCTTCCTCATTATGCAAATTACCCAATCCTGGATCTCAGCTCTTGCCATGCCTTTCATAGGGATCTCTATGAAACACAAACATCTCCTATACAGCTAAATATCTGAGTTAGATCAAAGGAGTTTTGCCAGGCCTGGCCTCAAAAAATCATTAAGAATTAAATCCTTCAGAATCTGTCAGACACAGAAAATGAACAAGCTTCTAATACTTCAAATCACATTACTAATTTACAAAGTGCAGACAAATCCATACTCTATGAAGTTCATTTGAAGAATGCTTTCTGATGCATTTCAAATTGGCTGGGAGATCAATTTTGCAAGACACAATCACCACATTTGTTTTCATATATAGATATATAAATGCTCACACACAAACACACCTTTTCAACCTCTCTGATATCATGGTAGACTTCAGCACTTCCTGTCTTCTTGAGAAGCACTTTGTTCAAAAGAAACGTGTATGCTTTATTCTGTTAAAATAATATTCCAACTTATGTCATGCACAGAGCACTCAATATTTCCATTTTACTCATGAAAATGCAGCTCACAAATAATTGAGAATTCCATGTAGATTAATTTAAATATACAACCTTGTAATGTAAAATTTGCCAGAAACCTGCATAGTGTAAATAAACTACCTAGGATACTACCTAGAATCACCTACCACACCATCTATAACTTAAATAAGAATTGCATGATTATCATCATTTATAGAGCTCTTTGGAACTACATGGAGCTTCAAAGAAGACAGGTTATTTGCCCAAATTTACAATCTATTGTCGTGATCCTGCAACGGATTCTGCACCAGTAGATCCCTGTGCCTGCATGGAGTCCCAGTTAGCTCAAGAGAGCCCTGTATGAGGATAGGGTCTGTTTGCATTGAGTCAGTTGCAGAAATGAGGCCTAGAGTAAAGCCATAAGAGACAAGGAGGAATGAGTAAAGGGTTGGGCTAAAGTGAGATAAGAAGAGGATGTAGCCCCTTGAAAGGCCAGTATGTTTGTATTTGGGGTTACAGCATTCATATTTTATTTCTTTCAAATATTAATTGAATTAACATTATTAGAGAGAGTTTATGGAAAAGCACAAAGATGTGGGCTTTAAGGAAGGACTTAAAGGATTCCATTAATTCAACTGCAGAACAAAGTACAGTGCATCCCACATATTAACTGATAACTGATGCATAATTAAATGTTAAAAATAATGTTTTAAAGTGGAAGAAGTGTACCTGACTAAAGAAAGCAGAATATAAACCAATAATGGATGTGTATCATCAAATATCAAGAACACAGCAAAATTCAAAGATGCACTGGATGTCTATAAATATCACAAGAACGTCCAGAGTTATAGTATAGTTCATGCTAAAAAAGAGTATTGGAAGGGATCTAAAACCTTATTCCTCAGGGTTTAAACACACCTCTAATTGTATTCATTAGGGCAAGACTTTCATGGGGGAAATTATCAGCTCACAGCTGCTTTCTGCAAGGTTTCTATGGAATCACATGAAGCCGATGAGTGTCAAAGACAGAATATTGGACTAGATAGACCATGAATCAGATCCTGTACGGCAATTCTTATGTTCTTATGAAAATAACTTGTCATGGAACTTGTCAAACCATTCATTAAGAATATTTTTTGTCACAAGTTTAGTCCATTTTTGACTGGCCAATCATTAGGAAACCAATCCTGACTCCTTCGAATGTATTAGGAATTTGTTGAATAGTTTTGACATAATTTTCAGTCTATTGGTTGTTTGCAAAAGGTTTGCTTAAAATAGTCACTGTTATTATGTATTATTATTGGTCAACTAAGTCACATGCTATTGTTTCTACTTCCTGGTTGGGTGACAGGATATTAATCAATGACAAATAAAGAGTAACTGATATTTGGCTGAATAATTATTTCTGCTAAAATTTGTGAAGCTGTAGGGGTTTGTAGTCACCTGAATACTTGTGAATAATAAATATTGCACAACAAAGCATAGTGAACCAAACTCAGCACGTTTATTTGCAAATTTATATATTAATTAGTTTACCACATGACAAAATTTGATATATAGAACAAATTTGTTGAAAAATCCACCGTATCATCCTCCCTCAACTATTTATGCACAAATATGGAATATTAAAAAAATAAAATGTTTACAAAGAAATGGAACAGTCACATTTTAAACTTATATCAAAATATCCTTTTTAAATCAATAGGAAGAGTTGCAGCAGGTTTTCAGCATTAAGGAAAGTGCTGCATGATAGGTGTACCCTGTGAAAGTTAACTGCATCCAGCTACCAAACCGCAGAAACAATACAATCTCCTAACTCATTCACTGTTAACCCGGGTAAGTGGAAATACAGCCTTCTTGAACGGAGTCTAATATTATTCTAAAATAGCCGGCTAAATATCACTGCCTGGTCATTTTTTTCATGTGTCTTTGAGGGGGGCAGGAGGGGAGGATCTCTCCAATAGGGACAACAATGACAAGTTAATGAAAATGTATAATTTCCTGGAAAGAAACCATTTTCTTTGTAGAATACTATACATTTGTTTTATTATTCTTGCTATACAGAGCAACAGGTCTGCCTTCACTAAGAGTTAAACCTGATACTGGATGTCTATCAGCATATAGAAGTTAGAGTTAAGATGTCATGCCACACACACCTGCAATTTATTTTACATCAGCGTGCTGTTGCCATCTCAGTCCCATTAGTGGATCTTTTGGGCTCATATTTCCTGACCGAGCTGATAATTTCAATTTTTTTTTGCTGTTTTGGACAAATCATAATGCAATAGGTATTCAATTAAGATACAAACAGTTCTAAGACTCGGTGCTGCTTCCATTGAAGTCAGTAGCAAAACTCCCATTGACTTCTGTAGTGCAGGATCAGAGCCTAAGTGAAAGGAGGCGGGAGCCACCTTAAAAAAAATGGAGAAAGGTGCCCTTTCATACAACCTAAAAATAAACAGCATGGGTTAGCTACAAAACAAAATCATTACTGATACGAGACAGACATTCATTGTAAGCCAGAGTCAAGATGTATTGGAAAAGATATAAAGAACGCTAACCGGCCCTTCCATCACTTCCTGGGCACTGCATTGACCCAACATCTTAAAGAAAAACAAACAATGATAATTGTCCTTTTGTGGTTAACTTGGTTCTTGTTCACACAAAACACTCAACAAGTCTGTTGTCTGAATCAAAAAGATCACAGCTATATGGAAATGCTACAGCAAGTAACTGTCTTTCTAAAATGCACCAAAATCCTTTGGTGGGAAGGAGAATAGCAGCAGCTAGCTCAATCATTTGAGAGAACAGAATGCTGTTACTGATTCAGTGCCTCCAGTTTAGAAAGTAAATGTTTCCATTTCACCTCAGCATTTAAGCTAGTGGCAAGAGATTTTCTATTACAGTGACATTATCTCCGGCATCTATATACAGCAATACCTGCCTACAAGACGAAATGTTGCCTGCCAATCTTACCCTTTGAAAACCAGAGTTCAAGGATTTTGTGCAGGAGATGAAGGAATCCTCCCCACTATCCCAAACCTAGCAGCCTCGTAATGTATAAGTAATGCTATACACAAAGCATTTTGAGGAAAGGAGTGATACTTTCTGCAAAGTGCAAGTATTAAAGGAAATAAAATGAATGTGTGAAAGACCAAATCTGGTAAATGAATAGTACTTAATTCTTATCATGACAAGGCAATTTCCTGCAATATCCTTGACAAACTTTATTGAATGAAGTTAAGTATCTTTGGAGTCCATTGTTTTAAATGCAAAGTTTATGTATTATTGTGTATGTACTTCCTGAGAGGGAGATGTGGGCAATGTAAACCTTGGGAAATGTTATGGTATTCAAAGGACTATTTTAAATCATGTGCCAGACAAGAAGGAACTTTGGGGACAAACAAAAGTGGGTTTCCTAGGAAATGCTTGGTGGGAGGTGAATACAAATTCCCACTCTGGGCCCAACCTTCTGAAATTACATCCTGAGGAAAGATCCATTGTCTGCTGATTACCTCTTCCTGGAATTTGAAGATCAAAGTCCCAAGTCGTATAAAGGTGAGTAACTTATTTGTGGAGGTGCTTGTTCTGAGCTAACATAAGAACATAAGAAAGGCCGTACCGGGTCAGACCAAAGGTCCATCTAGCCCAGTATCCTGTCTACCGACAGTGGCCAATGCCAGGTGCCCCAGAGGGAGTGAACCTAACAGGCAATGATCAAGTGATCTCTCTCCTGCCATCCATCTCCATCCTCTGACAAACAGAGGCTAGGGACACCATTCCTTACCCATCCTGGCTAATAGCCATTAATGGACTTAACCACCATGAATTTATCCAGTTCTCTTTTAAACGATGTTATAGTCCTAGCCTTCACAACCTCCTCAGGTAAGGAGTTCCACAAGTTGACTGTGTGCTGCATGAAGAAGAACTTCCTTGTATTTGTTTTAAACCTGCTGCCTATTAATTTCATTTGATGACCCCTAGTTCTTGTATTATGGGAATAAGTAAATAACTTTTCCTTATCCACTTTCTCCACATCACTCATGATTTTATATACCTCTTTCATATCCCCCCTTAGACTCCTCTTTTCCAAGCTGAAGAGTCCTAGCCTCTTTAATCTCTCCTCATATGGGACCCGTTCCACACCCTTAATAATTTTAGTTGCCCTTTTCTGAACCTTTTCTAGTGCCAGAATATCTTTTTTGAGATGAGGAGACCACATCTGTACGCAGTATTCGAGATGAGGGCGTACCATCGATTTATATAGGGGCAATAATATATTCTCAGTCTTATTCTCTATCCCCTTTTTAATGATTCCTAACATCCTGTTTGCTTTTTTGACCGCCTCTGCACACTGCGTGGACATTTTCAGAGAACTATCCACGATGACTCCAAGATCTTTTTCCTGACTTGTTGTAGCTAAATTAGCCCCCATCATATTGTATGTATAGTTGGGGTTATTTTTTCCAATGTGCATTACTTTACATTTATCCACATTGAATTTCCTTTGCCATTTTGTTGCCCAATCACTTAGTTTTGTGCGATCTTTTTGAAGTTCTTCACAGTCTGCTTTGGACTTAACTATCTTGAGCGGTTTAGTATCATCTGCAAACTTTGCCAACTCACTGTTTACCCCTTTCTCCAGATCATTTATAAATAAGTTGAATAGGATCGGTCCGAGGACTGACCCTTGGGGAACACCACTAGTTACCCCTCTCCATTCTGAGAATTTACCATTAATTCCTACCCTTTGTTCCCTGTCTTTTAACCAGTTCTCAATCCATGAAAGGACCTTCCCTTTTATCCCATGGCAGCTTAATTTACATAAGAGCCTTTGGTGAGGGATCTTGTCAAAGGCTTTCTGGAAATCTAAGTACACTATGTCCACTGCATCCCCCTTGTCCACATGTTTTTTGACCCCTTCAAAGAATTCTAATAGATTAGCTAAAATTGTTATGAACTTGTAACCACAGATACATTCCTTGGTGGGGTTTGAAGAACCGACTCCTGTTACAGGCCCTGCTGGATATGTATGTGTGGCGGTGGGGAGGAGTGATCTCTGGTAAACTTATTAGCATGTGCGTAGGTTCTTCTATTGTTTCAAATACATTTTCTCTGTAATGCTTTCACCTTAAAAATAAATCTGCTTACTGAGAAAGGCTGTTGTGGTAACATAACTCTGGGCAATTACACTGTTTATAGCCTCTGGAGAGAAAGCAAAGTGCAGATACTGGCCATTTAGGTCAGGGAACTGTGCAGCCTGGAAAAAACCTGTACAGGAGGGTTAGATACATGGGTCTCTGCCCAAGAAAGGTGATGGCTGAGAAGCCAGGAACCTAGAGTGGGTGCCTTTGAGGGACTCTGGAGGGGGAATACAGGTGCAGTTGCCGTGAACTGTGACACTTGTATAACACTTTTAACCTATAGATCTTAAAGCAGTTTACAAAGGAAGTGACATATCACTACCCTTATCAGAAAGAGATAAGGAAGTGACTTGTTCAAGGTTGTACATCAAGTTACTGAAAATGAAACTCAGATCTTCTTCCTCCAGGTCCAACATCCTACCCAGTGAACCAAGCTGGCCTCTGTGTGGATAGGAGAAATATGAAAGAAACAAAACAATTATATTTCTTGAGAACTATAAAAAACAATGGGAATAAAACTATTTAAATAAAGGCTACTACAGAAATAATGCCAATTGCATTAAAAAAAGCAAACCAACCCCTCCACACATACTCATCACCCTTTTCCCCGATCATAAATCAGAAAGCAGACACACAGCTACAGCAGAGCTATAAAGCAGCATAGATCAGACTCTAGCAGTGGGTCAGTCTCTTACCAGTTGTATATTACAGCCCACTACTACTACAGATGTAAGAGTAAATTTTAGGGCAAATAAATATTTCAATTTTTCAGCTGTGTCATAATGTGCTGATTAATTTTCTGCAGATTTGTTGTAGAAAGCCGAAATATCTTTTTTTCCCCTTCTTTTCTATGTAATGGCTGTTAGCAAATTCCAGACTTCAAGGGTAAAATGCATTGAAATCTTTACATAAATTGGGACTATACCTCATTGCCCTCTCAAAATAAATGTTTGCAACATTCTTTGTGGATGGAGACAAACGCATATTTGAGGCATTGTTGGGCAGATAACCACATTATTCGGTGTACACACAAGGAGATATTTAGTCTTGAGAGATTAGGAATACATGAGACCTGGGAGATATATTCCCAACTCTGCCACTGATTTACCTATGGAATCTTGAGTAAGCCACTTAAACTCCTGTGCCTCAGTTTATAATATACATAAATTGAAACATACATAGTGCATTTTATTTACTGATCTCAAAACACTTTAAAAATATCCTCAATTTAATAGAGATGGTGAAGTGGAAATGCAGGGAGATGAAGTGACTTCACAAAATCAGTAACGCAGCTGGGAATACATCCCAGGTCTTCTGACTCCCTTTCCTGTTCTCTTTCCACTGGATCACACAAAATCTCAGTTTGTACAGATCTGGAATTCTCAAACACAGGTTGCTTCTATTGTTTCACAAGATCACAATTTTGAGCAATGTCCTACCAACAGAATTCTACATCAGGGAAAATCAGCATGTAAAGTATCCATTTTAAGAGGGCACAGTAGCGGTTTGCCTGCCGAATGGCTGACATCCTTCATTTTACAGCAATAGTCTGACAAAGAGGAAAAGCGATAGTGACCAAAGGCTAAGGCCTCCAGGTTGACTATTAGATTAAAATGCCTTAAGGATTATTTTTTTCTTTGGCATCCCGTTGCAATCTGAAGGACAGATGGAGCATACCAGAAGGAAGAGAATAGCTATAAACCAGTTTCAGTTGTTTTAAAAACTTGTTACATTAAGCCTAAAAAACTGCATCTCTTTATTTAGTACAATTTTAACGATCCTGTCAATCAATCCTTGGAGAAAAGAGCTATTGTGTAATGACAAAGGCATTATTTTTTAATGTAAAACAAATTTATTTTAATGCACTGTAATTTATATGAAACTGGTTTAAATAAACTGGATGATGATTCCAAAGATAACACATTATTCC
Organism: Emys orbicularis; assembly: GCF_028017835.1. NCBI lineage: Eukaryota > Metazoa > Chordata > Testudines > Emydidae > Emys > Emys orbicularis. The sequence goes on along the minus strand of NC_088683.1, from coordinate 23,670,237 downwards.
ACATTGACCGCACCGCACTTTTAAGCGGGGGGAGGAGGGGTATTTGGCTGGCTGGCCGAATGAAGGGAGCAATGCTTGGGGGGGGCAGGGGGAGATGAAAACTGCTGCAAAAGGGTCAGCGTGGTTGCTGACTCATCCCCTAGGAATGCAGGGATTAAAAGGGGCAGCTCTGCGCCTGAAGCCTCCTTTTTTACATGGAACAGGCTGAGGCAGGACCCACCCTCCCTCTCCTTTCGGTGGTAAAATACCAGGTTTGGTCAAGACCTGCTGTGTGCATTACGCTAGCTGCCCCTTTTTTAGGGGATCTGTGAAGGAATTTTTCCCTTACCAGCATATTGGCTTGGGTGCAGTTGGGTTTTTTTCACCTTCCCCATAGTGGGTTCAGAAAGGGCTTTGTTTATGCATGGGATGAAGGGCGGTAGGTTATATGTCGCAACTCATTATTTAAGTGTAGGGCGGATGTCCAGGGCAGGTACTCCATAGGAAAGGTATACAGTGACCGGATAAATGGCTTGGAATAGGACTTAACACTCCTATGAGGGGGGTGGATGGTAAGATCACGGCAATAGATATACTGGAGGGACCTCAATGGAAAAAGAGGGGGAGCTGGTGGAAGCCCCCCAGGTATAGTAAGGTCCCGGCAATGGATTTGCTAGAGGGACCTGTCAAGGCTGCTTCCCCACTTTGAACTTTAGAGTACAAATGTGGGGGCCTGCATGAAGACTTCTAAGCTTAACTACCAGCTTAGATCTGGTCCGCTGCCACCATTCCCAAAGCTAATTCCCTTCCCTGGGAAGCCTTGAGAAACCTTTCACCAATTCCCTGGTGAATACAGATCCAAACCCCTTGGATCTTAAAACAAGGAGAAATTAACCATCCCCCTCTTTTCCCCCACCAACTCCTGGTGAATACAGATCCAACCCCCTTGGATCTAAAACAAGGAAAATTCAATCAGGTTCTTAAAAAGAAGGCTTTTAATTAAAGAAAAAGGTAAAAATCATCTCTGTAAAATCAGTATGGAAAATAACTTTACAGGGTAATCAAACTTAAAGAGCTCAGAGGACCTTCCTCTAGCCTCAGGTTCAAAGTATAGCAAACAAAGATAAACACTCTAGTAAAAGGTACATTTACAAGTTGAGAAAACAAAGTAAAACTAAGACGCCTTGCCTGGCTTTTTACTTACAAGTTTGAAATATGAGAGACTTGTTTAGAAAGATGGGGAGAACCTGGATTGATGTCTGGTCCCTCTCAGTCCCAAGAGCGAACAACAACCAAAACAAAGAGCACAAACAAAAGCCTTCCCCCCCCCCCCAAGATTTGAAAGTATCTTGTCCCCTTATTGGTCCTTTGGGTCAGGTGTCAGCCAGGTTACCCGAGCTTCTTAACCCTTTACAGGTAAAAGGATTTTGGAGTCTCTGGCCAGGAGGGATTTTATAGTATAGTACTGTACACAGGAGAGCTGTTACCCTTCCCTTTATAGTTATGACAGGACCTGAATGGAAAAAGAGGGGGAGCTGGTAAAAGCCCCCTGGGTAATTACAGAATAAACATGGGGTTACCTGTGCTGTACACTTTTATCTGCCGGGTAGTCCCCGACATCTAATAATAAAATTACGGCCTGATTAAACCCATGTTAAATGTCTCCTGTGCTTCTTTTGGTACAGCCAGACAATCACTCTACACCTGTTATTACCTATCAGCATCTGATAAAAGGAAGAAATGGAAAGAAGAATTTGAAGGAAATTTGAGTAGCCAAATTCTGTCTTTGTGCACAGTAGTTGCATCTGTACTACCTCTTGCACCATGTTGAATTTGGCCAAGGTTATACCAGATGAATCAGAAGAGTTTTTGGATAAACTTGATTAGGATAATCTATCGAAGCAGCCTTGCAAAATACTATTTCCTTGAATGAGTATTTGGTTTTTGAGGAGTAGCGTTGCAAACCCTTGCAATTTCATCTCCAGTCTCTTGATACTAGATGTTTTTACTAAAGCCCCAGCTGATGGATTCTTGTGATTAAATGGGAATCTCAGCTTTCATTTAACAAAAAAAATAAAAAAAAAAATAAAAAAAATTCTAGCCCTCACAGATCCAGAGAAAAAGCTTAAACACGTGACACAAATGCACCAGAAAACCAATTAAATGAGCCCAATATTTATTAGTTTTTAAATCTCTCACGATTTTTAGGCCAATCTCATGACTTTTTAAAGTCTGGCTAATGCTTTTTGGATTTCTGGGGTTGGCAAGACTGTGGTAGAGACCAGTTTTCCAACCATCATCACCATGGAAAAGTAGCTTTTTGCCTATCCTGTTAAATGTTCAGGGATCTAAATAGGATAATATGGCCAGACTGTGTACAACCTAAAAAACAGCTTTGTCTCATAAGTAATGAGCACCTTTTTTGTGTGCCCTTTTTCTAATTAAATTTCCTTTGTGGTTAAAGCAATAGAAGAATGCATTTTAGCTTGACATCATGTAGCATTGTGGAGTCCAGCTTGTTCGCAACCTTCAGGCAAAACATACAGTTCCCCAGGCACTCTTTAAGGGAAATTTTAGTTTGCAGATATTGTGTGACTAGACATAGGGGATTATGCAAGTCTTGATCAATAATCTGAACTAATCTGTTATGAAAAAAAAGACAAATACAAACCAATCACCTGCACAATTCAATTTTACAAAATGTCACTGCTGAGTTACAGATAGGAAAACCAAAAAGCTATGTTTAAAATCAGTACTTTTTTTTAAAAAAGGTCAGAATAGCAAAAATGCTATACTGATTGGGGGTAGGGGAGAATCATTAGAACCATGATATTTGTGGATGTCAAATTTGAACCTGGAACAAGTTTTATGGTTAAATGCTAAAAACATATAAGTGGTTTGGGAAAAAAGATTGAAATGTGATGCACAGAAACATTAGTACATTTTGACAATAGCAGGGTAAACTGTACCTATAAAGTATTTTGGCATTAAAAATTGCTGTGCCAGTTTGGAGAGGCTACATGGAACTATCAGAATTTATTAATACTGCTCAGTCTATGATTGAGTATGGGCTGTCAGTCATCACTGTTAGTCCTTGCCAAAGGAATATTTAAAAGCAACTGTTTGATCTATTATGTACATATACAAAGAAATTTCAAATGCTTTCCCTCTGGTCCTTTTAGATATCTGCAGGAGATGGTGGGTCAGGGATTATAAAGCCTGCATGAAGTCACTGATGTCCCTATGACTGACACATTCTTACACTGACAAAAGTCACCAGTCTCATATCTCCAGAGGGACTGAAGAAGGCAGGAAGCATAGTGCAAGAAGTCTTCTTGTTGTAAAACCTGAGAGTTGGGGGGTAGGAAAGCTTTTACTTTTGTAAAGATCACTTTTCTCTTTAATAGAGCCCCTCTACACTTGTTCATAATTATGCCAACTGCAATCAGTACCACCCATACAAAACAACTTTCAACGTTCATAGTATAGCAATCTTGGGTTTATCTTTTCATAATGAAACAGAAAACCTTACTTTAAACTAATGTAACCTAAATGCCCCTTACTTTGCAATGTCTTTATATTACATTATGATCCAGAGAATATTTGCATTTTGCTCACAAATCCCACATTGTTTTCTCTATAACTAATCCATATAATTATATTAAACTTGCCTGGCCTAGAGAAATATTTCCAGCAGATTTCTCTGTGAGCTAAGACAAATAGTTAACTCTGGCCCGTATGATCCTCCACAGATCCACATGCATCCTCCACAGATCCACATCCTTTAAAAGGGCCAAATCCTACTTTCTGTAGGCAATTATTTCTACTGATGACAAATTTTATAGAGGATCCTCAGTGGAAGGTTACAGTCAAACAGTTTGTTGTGTGCTTAAAGTGGCGTTCATGCACCACAGCTCACAGACACTTTATCCTCCAAACCGCTACACTCTGGTTTATTATAAACTGCCAACATCTAATCCATATGGGATCAGGTCTCTTTCCTCCATTAGACGACCCCCTGACAAAAATCCAGAAATTACATATCTCACTTCTTAGGCTCCGATCCTGCAAAGACTTGCCCGTGCTTAACTTGACACACTGCAAGCAGTCTCATTAGAGCCAATGGAACTACTCAGTGCATAGTTAAGCATGTTCATAGAGTCACTGCAGGATCAAGGCCTTGGTCTCCATATACAGGCCAGAGACAAAATTGTTACCACAAACACCATCCTCATTAGAGGCCAGAGACCACAGTGTGGATCCTCCTGCTATATGGCAGAAGGCAAAGACACTACACAGCACCTCAGAACTCTTCCCAACACTGAGGAAATACCTTCCAGATCTAAGTGTATGCTATCTACCCTACACATGGATGTCTCATAATAATTATTGCCTATAATAGAATTTATAAGCATGCTCATAATGGTATTCAAGAAAAGGAAGATTTGCTTTCCTTTTTTCTTCTCAACTTGGGACGCATGAAATGACTAACTGGTATAATTTATGTACTCAACTGGGCAGATTAATTTCATGTGGCAAACAGTAATAATATTGGGGAATATATAGAAGGTGGATAGGGAAACAAATGAGTTACGTTTGGTAGAGTCGCCTTAGTACACAATTTTCTTATATCTGACTGTTAATACATCTTTAACTGTTACAAATTTTAAAGATATTCTGGGGCTGTCTTTTTGTGTGTGTGTGTATTGTACCTAGCACAAGGAGACCTTGATCTATTGTTAGATGGACCACACAAATTATTAATTATTAAAAGTATTATGCATACAATTAAATTATTAGCTTTATTGTCTATTGACAAAGTATTTTGTCTGGATTCTTTGGAACTGATTTTTTGTTGGGTAGCAATTATAGCATTATATTTGTTCTTTCAGAAAAAAAAAATCCACACTGGGGAAAATAAAACCATTTAAATAACCAAACATACAGACTATAGTTGATGAGCCAGTGGAGCGAGCATGCATGTCAAAACACAGTTTCTACTTTGCAAAGCAAGTGGGATTTTCATGGTTAGCAAATGTAAATTTCTCACGCTTGTGAGAGCTACAGGAAATGAAATTTAAAGATAATAAAGAAATAATTTAACAGCTACACTGTATACCTCTCAGCAGATCAACTCTAAATATAGAGCAGGTATCATGTAATGGAGTTTCTCATTTATTCACTGTCCAAGCTATTACACTCAAGTTGGAACTAATGGACTTTTCAGGACACAATTCCACCTCATTTGTAAGTTGTCAACAGGAAGTTATTTGGTTTCCCTATTACTTTGCTCGCATGCAAGAACCAATTGCAATATGGTGTTTTTAATATTACTGTAGGATTTTTCAATCCTTTCTAGTTATATTTCAGTATTTGAGCATCTCAGATATTTGACAGTCCTAAAGTGAGTTCTAGAAAATATGTTCATAAGAAAAGTAGGAAACATGTTTTAGGTTGAAAATGGCAATATCAATTTTTCTTGGAGTGAAATCCTGACCCCACTGAAGTCAATAGGAGTATTAACGCTGACTTCAATGCAGCCAAGATTTCACCTGGTGCTTTATTTAAAGGGTGATGAATACCTCACATACTCCTGTTGACTGCAATGGGAGTTCTGATGTGTGTAACTGAGGACAGAATTTGACTCACTGAATAATTCCATGCCTGCTCCTGGGCACCTAACTCCATTAGGCTCTTTTGTAAATCCAAGTTTAGATTTATAATTACCAAATTGGAGGACACAAGGCTGTCTACATTCTATACAAACTTAGACCACTATTCATTCTGCCTGCAATTTTTCTGGACACAACACTGCAAACATTAATTGGAGGCCACTTTTCAAAAACAGGCCCATTTATTCCCAACCTGCATGTGAAGGACTGCTTCTGCAACCTGAAGCATCCAACACAATTCTGTGTCAGTTTCTGTAGTCAGTTGTTCTAATGTTAAAACTGAACTAGAGTGCTATATAATTAACCAAAAGAAATCTATATTCGAATAATGCTGAAGAAAGTAACAAATTAAACAAAGGTTCAAGAATATTACAGTGATGGAAGCAAGACTGTGCCATTACACTGATGGAGGCAATACTTGGATTGTGCCATATAGGCATTTTGAAAGGAAGGTGAGGAGACACGTGACCTGAACAGGAACACTGGGAAGCATTCTGCAGAAGCACAGTGCCTTCCAGAGCTCCCAAGTAGCAGACAGGCTTGTTTCTCCCTTAAACTGAAAATACTTAAATAAAAATTACTGAGCAGGGTTAGTAGAATATTGACTATAGTAGTGAACCAGGGGATAGACCCTGCTTCAGATAAAAGTTTACAAATTTTAAAAATAATTAATCCATCCACATTTCCCATACCCTGATTTCAGGTACAGGGGTATATGTGAATTTTAGATCTGTATCTGAACTATATACAGGCTAACAGAAGTCACACAGAAGTCACACAGCTAGTGATTTTTTTTTTCAAATATGCAGATTCTTAGCCAAAACCGAAATTCTTCAAAATCCAAACTTGTTATTCATAATTTGGATCAGCTGTAATTATGGTACTTAAAATAAGTAATAATTCATTATTTTCTAATTATGGAGGCATAAAGTAATATATTTATATGCTTTGATACTTCTGGATCCACACCTTAAACATCACATCACATTTGCAGGTCAGCTGATTCGGGGTGCTATGTTTTACTCTTGAACCCTAAAGAAGCACAAAGATTCACAATGCCCTCTTATATTGATATAAAAAGATTCATAATGCCCTCCTGTCTACAACACTTTAGCAGCAGAGACAATGATAATTATTTCTATTTCACTGCATTTCTATTAAATAATGAAAAAAACAGGAGCTAGAAATAAACCCCTCAAAAACTTTGAATACAGAGTTGATACCAGGATTTTATACTACGCGGCTTGCATTTTTACAAACATTTTCTCTAAGAAACAATCGGTAGTGCAATTTAGGAAAGTTTGCTGGAATCTCATAGAGCACATTTCAATTTTGTTTTAAACTGGTAGTAGTTCCAACTGAGTGAATCTCAATTTCATTATTGTGGCTGCTCTTTATAATGGACTGCACTGGAACTCCTAAATCCATCATCCTCAAACTTTAAGTGAGATTTTCAAAATCTAGACCCACACCTGGATCTGAATTGTTTACCTCAAGTCCATGTCTAGTTAAAATACTTTGCATAGCTTCAGTTTTGGAACAATTCCAGAGGTGAAAGTAGGCCGGTATGGGATGGGACGGCGTACCAGTAAGAAGCCGGTACCAGCCTGTACTCAGCCGATGTTAAAGTGCTGCTGCACTTTAATATCACTGCTTCTTTTGCCTTCCCATCGGCCGCCCTGCCGGTAGGGGCAAAAGGGACAGCTACACTGGGGCTGGCGATTTAAAAGGGCCTGGGGCTCTCGGCCACTACCGCTGCTACCAGCAGCAGCCATAGCCCTGGGCTCTTTTAATTCACCTCCAGAGCCCCGGGCGGTGCGGGCCAGGCAGGGAGGCTGACCCCAGCCCCGCCCCTTCCACCTGAGGCACTGTCCCTTCCGCCCAAGGCCCCACCCCTTCCGGGGGCCTGGAGCTGGCCCCCAAGAGATTAATATTACTTTCACCCCTGAACAACTGTATCAATCTGCTCCAGTGGTAAGGTAGCATGAATGAATATTTCAGCATTAAACAGTTTTAGCTAAAACACAATCAGCGATTCATTCATAGAATTTGACCTCAAACCAATCTACAATGAAGACTGCAATCAAATGGTTTTATTGTTCTAAATCTGGAAGGGGGAAAAAAAATCAGTCAGTGGAATTATTCCAGAAAACTCCATCTACATCAGCAGAATTATTTTGGATAACACCAGCACAACTGAGATCAGAATCTGTCACCGAACACTACTATATATTAGAAACAGTTTCCCATACTTTTTTGTTGTTGTTGTTATTTACCAACTCACAACTTAATCATATATGAACTCCTTTCAGTACCTAATAACTCAATCACATATAATAATGTTGCTAGTCGGAGACAAAGTAGGAACCTTCACAACCAGATTTGCTGGGATCACATTGTACAGTCAACAATGGATAGACACATGAAATCATGAGCAAGAGTTGCAAAAGCTTTAACAAGATGGCCAGCTAAAGCCTATTTTCTAACTCAGTAGTGGAATTGCTATGTTGGATTTTGTTCAGTGGTTTACTGGTTATTCAGAGTTCTAACCTACCTTTACAGTAATTGTACTGAATCTGTTCACTCACTGAATCCCTACACCATGCCAGAACTCAGGTGTATACCTTGAGACTCTTCCATTCATATCAAAGTCATTAACCAGCCACAGACAAAGACAGGATTTGGCCCCACATTTTTTAAAGCTTTTTAGGGTGCTTTAAATTGAAAGGCACTATATACATGTAAAGTGGTATTAGTGCTAAATTCTATCAACAGGACAACTGCTAGCAGGGCCGATGCTACCATTAAGGCAAACTAGGCGGTTACCAAGGGCGCCAAGATTTGGGGGCGCCAAAAAGCGGTGCCCCCAATTTTTTTTTACAGCGTTCCTGGGCTGGGCTGCCAGCGGCGGGCTCAGACTCCCTCTCCCAGCACAGCGGCCGCTCCACTTCTCCCGCCTCCCAGGTTTGTGGCGCCAATCAGCTGTTTGGTGCCGCAAGCCTGGGAGGGGAGGAGAATTAGAGCGGGGGTGGCGTGCTCAGGGAGGTGGCGGAGCAGAGGTGAGCTGGGGTGGGGAGCTGCCGCACGGCTCCCCGGGGGGGGATGCTGCTGCGAGGGGGGCGCCTCAGGGCAGCGGGGGGGAGCTGCCACGGGGGGGGGGGGGGGGGGGGGCTCAGGGCAGGGAGCTGCCGCAGGGCTGGAGCGGGGGGCACAAGGTGGAAGTTTCGCCTAGGGCGCGAAACTGCCTTGCACCGGCCCTGACTGCTAGTTATTCTTCACTTACAAAACAAAAGCCCATCCGTTTTCTAATAAAATACTAATTTATTGAAAAAATCCTATATATTTTTACCAAACCCAATCCAGTTAAAATTACATATTTTAGACCAAGAATTATGTGAGAGGGATAGTGTGTTTGTTTTGTTGTTGTTGTTTTTTTAAAGATAGCAGAAGTAATCCATTCTTTCAAGGCACAGAAGCAGCTGGCTCCCTGTGCAGGAGTGTTAGATGTTCCTGGCCCTCAAAAATATGCCTAATTTGACCCTCAATAAACAAGGTATTACTCACCATAAGAAAGGGTGAGAGAGTCTGGCTTCATATAGTAGTAGTCAGCTCTAAAGACCTTGAGGTTGAAATCCTGGCTCCCTTTGACTTAAATAGAGCCAGGATTGCACATTGAGTGTTTGACAAAAGTTTAGGGGTTAAATTATGTTAACTAAGAAACAAAACAACTGAGTTCTGTGAAACAAAAATGGATTATCACATTCACGTTTTTGTTAGCAACTCAGTTAACTGCATTCCTAGTGTGATCTTTGTAAGTACCATTCCTGCCCCCGCCCCCGCATGCACACTTTGCATGTACAAACATGAGTGTTCAATACTCATACCCATGTGTGATGGACTCAAATTAAAAAAGAGAAAAGAGAAAAGAACACCAAAGCAAAACAACTAGTCCCTGAAGTGTGCATGTGGCCTCGAAAAAGAAAAGAAGGGGGGAAACTGCCACCACCTTTAAACTAGATGAGATCTGGATTTAATTTACCACATTCTACTTTTATTTTTAAATGAAAACCTGAACAATTAAAAACATTTATACTTAGTGAAAAATTATCTTTATTAAATCAAATTCAATAATATAAAAATAATATATTCCCACTGGAACCACAAAAAAGTTCTTAAAAGACTATAAAATGCCACATCCACCTAGAACAGAAGCATTTTGTGGGCTTGTAATGGTAATGGCTCACTCACACACACACACACACACACACACAAAGTCTAAATTTAGAACTAGGTTAAGTTTTTCAGATAGTTAATTTGTCGAAAATGCAGATTTAGGTTGTCCAAAAATATTCATGAATTCGTGTCAAGTTCGCCAAATAGTTTTGACTGAATCAAAAGTCAAAATATTGCGGTAACATCAAAATAAAATGCTTTGATTCTACCTGAAAAATTTTGTTTTGATTTCAGACGTTTTGACAAAAGTACGGGAAAGGGTTCACAGAGCAGGAGGAGATGGTGCCTCCTCTTCTATAAGCTTTAACCCAGTGGCTAGGGCTCTCATCTGGGAAGTGACTGTAAGAATGCAGGGATTAGGAGCCTGGGCCATAGCAGTGCAACTAGCAGGCTGTGCAAAGCCACAGCCAGACAGCACTGTGGAGAATAAGCACTACAGGAAGTACCACCCAAGGGAGCCAGATTGACAGTACCTTGCAGCACTCTGATTGGCTAACCACCCTAGTTAACTTTGGAGGTATCTCAGGGAGTTGTCTGTGCAACAAAACAGATGTTGGGCCTGCTGCGACTCCAGACCTCACCTCGCCTCCTGATCTCTGGCCTCTAATTCCAGACTGATTCTGACCCTGACTCCCAATTCCAGCCTGGTACTACCTTTGATCTCCTGTCTCTGAACCCGGCTTGACTTTGATCCCATCTCTTGGTTATTGAACCCAGCTCTAGTGATTCTTCCAACCCCTGCTCATGGACGACCACCCCGACATGTGGACTCCAGCCCAGCTGTGACTACTAGGCCAGACCGCTTATGCCCCAGCCCTTACAATAATGACAGTGGATAGTCATTGGGTTAGGGAAAGAGTGTGAGAATGACTCTACAGCCACGTAGTTAGGGCTCTCATCTAGGATATGGGAGACTCAAGTCCGTGCTCCAATGACTAACTATTTGTAAAAGTGGAAGAGGTTTAGGAAGAGAGACTGCGAAAATCCCATACCAGAATATTCCATAGCTCAGTAGTTAGGGCACTCTTGTAATATGAGAGGGGCCCACATTCAAATCTCTTCTTTACACCAGGCAGAGGGGAGAACTAAGCCCAGGTCTCCCACATCCCAGGTGAGCTTGCGAACGGTTATAAGGGCGGCAGCAGCACCACCATCTCCTCCTCCTGCCATTCTGCAAATCCTTTGCTGGTGTCAGAATGTCTAAAAATCTAAACAAAATGTTTCATCATTACCAAAACATTTTTGATTAGCTGAAAAATTCCAAAAAAAGTTTCATTTTCAGTTTGACACAACACATTTTGTTTGGTTTTTCAGAATTGACAGCAAACCAAAAAATCCATTATTCACCCAGCTCTATCTATGGTACAGTTTGGATAAGATCCAAATATTAGAGCAGTTTGGATAAGCATCAATCTTTGAATGCATAAACCTATATTGGAAACCTAACTGTAGCAGGTTCAGTTATCAGATTTCAGGTATTTCCTACTTCCAATAAAGCCAGAAGAAGAATAGGCAAAATAAATAAATAAATATATTAAAACTTCTTTTCATCTTCAGTTCCCCCCCCCCCCCAAAAGTAAAAATAAAATAATAATAAAAAAAAAGGTTAAAGTTCTGACAAAATATTTCTTCAAAACTCAGCTCCAAGTCTCCGAAAACATATTCGTGCAAAAATTTATCATGAAATAAATTGCCAGGCTTTAAAAATTCACTTGTCTTCTTACATTTCCAATCCTTATTCCCTCCCTCACAGCCCCGATTGCCAACCACTACATGACTTTTTTAAATTTGCTTTGAGCAGTTCTGTCAGCCTGTTTTGGAGGCTATTCTAATTTAAGATTTCATTATCTTTTTTCCTTGAGTCTCTGAATGGTCTGTCACTTGCTATAGCCATCACACTGAGTTACCCAAGCGCGCCTTTGATTTTGAACCACCAATGGAGAGGAACAAGGTCTCGGTTTTATATCTTCCTCCTTGTATGCTCTCTTCCTGTGGTCAGCCACTATTTATTCTTTTCCCATTATTAAAAGTGTACCAAAAAGTAAGGACCTGGCTCTATATGGTGCTGAGTGCCCTCAAATCCTACTGAATTAAACGGACATTCAGCACTTCACATGTCTGGGCCTTAAAGCCTCAAATTTAATTAACTTTATCAATAAATAAAAAAGTCCTATAGAATTTAATAGGAATAGAATCAAGAGAGTTGTATCAAAAGATAATGTTTTATAGACATTACTTTAAAATGCATAAAATACCCTTTAAATAAGTATTTTGAACCACTCTGTGTGTATATCTATATCACAATTCTAAAAGTTGACTTTCAGTGACATTTAGACTTCTAAGTGCTTAAGTCACTTTTGAATATGAGAATTAGATGCCTTTGAAAATTTTATCCCATAGAACTTTGGCATAAGGGTATTGTCACTACTCTTTTTTATACCAGCATCGTATTATTGACACCAGAGTCACCCTTGTGCCAAACGGCAGCAGGAATCTGGGGCCATGCGAGTCAGTGACACACAGTCTAGATATAATCTAAGTATAAATGGTTATATTTATACATATATTCCAGGCCTGGAACAGAGGTGGTCACAAATAGCATGCAGGCAATATCCTCTTTCAGAAATCTCAACTCATACACCAATGTCTGGTTCCCAGGAAGCTACTCTGCCCTGATAATTGGCTCTAATTAGAGAGATTAAGGCTGAGAGTGAACTCTGCTGCAGCTCACTCCAGCTTCTTTCAAAAGATCCTTCCATAACAAAAATCAATACAGCCTTTCTTCAAAGACTAAAAAAATGCTGGCTCGCTCAGAAAAAAAATGTGTAAGATTAGTGTAACAGTATCATCCAGTGACTCCTGCCATAACTATTATTTATTTATATTGCAGTCATTCCTAGGAACCCCAGTCATGGACCATGACCTCATTGTGCTAGGTGCTGTACAAATGTAGAACAAAAATATGGCTATTGTCCGAGGAGCTTACTATCGAATTATAAAACAGGAGACAACAGATGGATATAGACACACAGATGGGGAAGCGTAAGGAGACAATGAGACAATACTGGTTGGTATAATAGGCAGCAGTTACAGATTACCACAGGCTTAACCATTGTCAAGTTTGTTTAAGCTTAACTACAAAAGAACACTTTAAGGATAGATGAAAGGAAAATAAGGATGTAGATGCTTTACAGATGTTTACAGGAAGCTCCTCCCAAGCATGAGGGGCTGCAAGGGACAGAGCACAAAGGTGCTTGTTTGATAACACTGGTCTACAATTTTTGAGAAGTCATCTGCTTCAGAGATAAAATGTGCTATTTATTATGTATTTTGATGTGCTGAATTCAAATATGACAATTAAAACAACTGATTGGCTACTGTTTCTAAGATATTTAAGTTTTTACATTTTATGTCTATGTATATTGTGTAGATAGTAGAGTTTTAATCATAAATTGTAAACCTAGGTCTTTTCATGTGTTTATGGTTGCTTTACATGACAATATTTCACCTGTCCTGTTTATGTAACACTTTAAAAATCAGCAAAAGGGTTATATAAATAAAATGTATTATGAAACAAAAGGCAAAAAACTATTCTGTACATAGTTTAGTCCTATTCAGTGTTTACTCGACGCTTCTTGGCTTGTCTCTTGTATTCATTAAATGGAGCATCTCTTGTCACTGTCCAGCAATAGTTTGCAAATGGAGCCCATCAATGCTTGCCCTGATAGCGTTTCTCCATTGTTGCAATGTCCTGGTGAAATCGCTCGCCGTGCTCGTCGCTCACTGCTCCGCAGTTGGGTGGAAAAAAATCTAGATGAGAGTGCAAAAAATGTATCTTTAGTGACATGTTGCAACCAAGGCTTTTGTATGCCTTGAGGAGGTTTTCCACCAACAACCTGTAGTTGTCTGCCTTGTTGTTGCCGAGAAAATTTATTGCCACTAACTGGAAGGCTTTCCATGCCGTCTTTTCCTTGCCACGCAGTGCATGGTCAAATGCATCATCTCGAAGAAGTTCACGAATCTGAGGACCAACAAAGACACCTTTCTTTATCTTAGCTTCACTTAACCTTGGAAATTTTCCACGGAGGTACTTGAAAGCTGCTTGTGTTTTGTCAATGGCCTTGACAAAGTTCTTCATCAGACCCAGCTTGATGTGTAAGGGTGGTAACAAAATCTTCCTTGATTCAACAAGTGGTGGATGCTGAACACTTTTCCTCCCAGGCTCCAATGACTGTCGGAGTGGCCAATCTTTCTTGATGTAGTGGGAATCTCTTGCACGACTATCCCATTCGCAGAGAAAACAGCAGTACTTTGTGTAGCCAGTCTGCAGACCAAGCAAGAGAGCAACAACCTTCAAATTGCCACAAAGCTGCCACTGATGTTGGTCATAGTTTATGCACCTCAAAAGTTGTTTCATGTTGTCATAGGTTTCCTTCATATGGACTGCATGACCAACTGGAATTGATGGCAAAACATTGCCATTATGCAGTAAAACAGCTTTAAGACTCGTCTTCGATGAATCAATGAACAGTCTCCACTCATCTGGATCGTGAATGATGTTGAGGGCTGCCATCACACCATCGATGTTGTTGCAGGCTACAAGATCACCTTCCATGAAGAAGAATGGGACAAGATCCTTTTGACGGTCACGGAACATGGAAACCCTAACATCACCTGCCAGGAGATTCCACTGCTGTAGTCTGGAGCCCAACAGCTCAGCCTTACTCTTGGGTAGTTCCAAATCCCTGACAAGGTCATTCAGTTCACCTTGTGTTATGAGGTGTGGTTCAGAGGAGGAGGATGGGAGAAAATGTGGGTCCTGTGACATTGATGGTTCAGGACCAGAAGTTTCATCCTCTTCCTCTTCCTCGTCTGACTCAAGTGAGAATGATTCTGGTGCATCAGGAACTGGCAGTCCTTCTCCGTGGGGTACTGGGCGTATAGCTGATGGAATGTTTGGATAATGCACAGTCCACTTTTTCTTCTTTGACACACCTTTCCCAACTGGAGGCACCATGCAGAAGTAACAATTGCTGGTATGATCTGTTGGCTCTCTCCAAATCATTGGCACTGCAAAAGGCATAGATTTCCTTTTCCTGTTCAACCACTGGCGAAGATTTGTTGCACAAGTGTTGCAGCATATGTGTGGGGCCCACCTCTTGTCCTGATCTCCAATTTTGCAGCCAAAATAAAGGTGATAGGCTTTCTTAACCATAGTGGTTATACTGCGCTTTTGTGATGCAAAAGTCACTTCACCACAAACATAGCAGAAGTTATCTGCACTGTTTACATAAGTACGAGGCATATCTGCTCACTTTGGCTAAACAGAAATGTGTCCCTTTGCAAAATCAAACACTGACAAATAAGAGAGCACGACACTATATGATTTCTAGAGCTGATATAGGGCAATTTGTTCAGCAGAGTGATGTAAGCTTCGTTATGATTGCATCATCCATGACTTCTAGGAATAACATGATGCAATTCATATCATGTATGACGCAATACCAGCTTCAGATTGCATCATTCATTGTTTTGCCTAAAAAGCAAGTACTGTCCAAACCCAGTCATAGATTTATTCATAGATCCAGTCAAAGATGTATTTTAGTCATTTCTGGTTTAAATTGAGATCCCTTCCCTTTATAACTCACTTATCCTCTGCCATTCCCAAGTCAAGGGTCGTATATACTGACCCAACAGCATATCTTGAAAACTAGAGCCAATCAACAATTTTAAGCATCATTTTCGTTCTCAGTGACCCAGAATTAGTAAAGTTTGACTACATTTATTTCAGGAGCATTTTGGCTGTAGAGCAGTGTAATTTAACAAGTGGCTGATGAAGGCTAGCATCATTGGCTGATCAGCGGCAGAGTCAACATATTTATAGCGTGGCAAATAGGATTAGGACACGAAGATAATAATATTATCCTTGTATTACAGATAGGAAAACAAAGGCAAAAAGATTAAGGGTGGAATTTTCAAAGCATTCAGTGCTGGTCTAACTTTGCTCCCACTAAGGTCAATGAGAGTTTTGCCATCAACTTCAGTAGGATCAAAATTAGATCAACAGAGTGATTTTGAAAATCCCATTCCAAGTGGCTTGCTATGAGCCACGGAGCAAATCAGTGTCAGATCCAGGATTAGAACTTTAGTTCTGGCTTTGTTCAGACAATACCTGTGTATACAGGTATTAATATAGTTATATATTAATATAATGATTATACACGTGTTCAATATTATTCCCAGAACATTTTAGATGAAAAATATTAATGAAAAAAACAAGAACAGAAACAAAATATTTTCACAACAAAAATTAATTTTGATCTAAATTTTCCAGTTTTTCAACAACAACAAAAAAACTGAAAAATAATGGGACAAAGAGACCTGTGGCACCTTATAGACTAACAGATGTATTGGAGCATAAGCTTTCATGGGTATTCACCCACGAAAGCTTATGCTCCAATATATCTGTTAGTCTATAAGGTGCCACAGGACTCTCTGTCACTTTTTACAGATCCAGACTAACACTGCTACCCCTCTGATACTTGAAAAATAATGGTTTCTATTCTCCACTCCCTATTCCCTTCTCTTCTGAAATGGGAAAAAAGGGGTGAGAAGGAGAGGAGCAAATCCTCCACATCCCAATTTTTTAAATTTAATTCAAAAAAGGTTTTGAAAATATATCACATATTTCATCTAGAGAAGGCTGAGTGGGGACATGATAACAGTCTTTAAATATATAAATGGTTGTTATACAGAGGACAGTGATCAAGTGTCCAATGAGGGCCAGAAGAGAAGTAATTGGCTTAGTTTGCAGCAAAGGAGATTTAGGTTGGATATTAGAAAAAAAAAACTTTCTAACTATAAGGAGAGTTAGGCAGTGGATAGGTCACCTTGGGAGACTGTGGAAATCCCATCATTGGAGGGGTTTACGGGCAGGTTAGACAAATGTCTTTCAGTGATGATTTAGGTATTCTTAGTCCTGCCTATAGATGGATTAGATGACCTTTTGCTGTCTCTTCCAGCCCTACATTTCTAGGATTCTACAACTAGCTATAGTAATTATTTTTTCATATATTTGCGTAGCTGTTACAACCTTGCATGGGAGAAAGAGTCATATGAGTTGAGGGACTTAAAAGAAGAAAAATAAATTTTGGCTTTTTTGCGGGGTGGTTGATTTTAGGAAATATGCTGAATGTCCTTAGCCATGTAAATGGTGGCATACAACATATAGGGAGAAGGTTTTTGATGTTCACATTCAGTACTCCTTTAAAAAAGAAAAAGAAAAAAGATACTCTAGAACAGCAGTTCTCAAAATTTATCAACCCGAGAACCCCCCTTTTGCTTTAAAATTTTTAGCGGACCCTCATGCCCCCTGCTCAGCCCCAGGTCCCACCCCTTCCCACCCCCGCTCCTCCTCTTCCCTGCTTCTTTCCGCCCCTATCTCAAGCACGCCCTGTCCCTAGTCCTCCCACTCCCTCCCTCCCAGTGCCTCCTGAACACCACTGAACAGCTGTTCCCCGGCACGCAGGAGGGAAAGGAGTTGTGGGAAGGTGGGGGAGGAGTTGATCAGCAGGACCCGCGGACCCCCCAGGGGTCCGTGGATCCCAGTTTGAGAAATGTTGCTCTAGAATATTATAGAAAATGAAAACATTCCCATGTCTTCCTATAAAATGTGACAGAAAACTATATACCCATTATATTAGATTATGTAAAATGGTTCAAAAACCTATAGAGGATATCAATCTGCATTATAGTATATAGGATTTTTTAAGAGTAATTTCTTTTGAATCCTACTGGTTTTATCCCTACTAATTAAATTCTATAAGAGTTGTCCAGGCAGGTTCATTTTGGAATTTCATGGTTAGGCCTAAATCACTAATCATTTTGGGTTCCTCAATTTATTGAGTACCTAACTTGAGACATTTTAAAGGAGATAAATTTTCAACAGGGTCTCAATGCTTTCTGAAAATGCTTTTGTCTCAGTGGACCCCCAAAACTGAGGCACCCAATAGTCACTTATAGAAATTTAGTCCTTTACTATTGCAGTTCAACTTTTTGTTTTAGCAATATGCATTTTTTTTTTTAAATGGAGATATACCTATCTCATAGAACTGGAAGGGACCTTGAAAGGTCATCAAGTCCAGCCCTCTGCCTTCACTAGCAGGACCAAGTACTGATTTTGCCCCAGATCCCTAAGTGACCCCCTCAAGGATTGAACTCACAACCCTGGGTTTAGCAGGCCAATGCTCAAACCACTGAGCTATCCCTCCCCCCATTTGCAGACTGGCTATTGTATATTGCATTGGGTTTGTTGCAGTTTTCGTTTTAGGGTTAACAGAAAATTATATACATACACACACACACATATATATACACCCACATTCAAAATAGCCTAAATTTCATTACGATGGGCACACAGCCCTCCATAAGCTGCTAGGTTACTGACTTACTTGGATAAGTATCTGGAGAAACAAAAGTTCATCCGTTGACAACTATGTGAAT
The DNA here is from genome assembly GCF_028017835.1 of Emys orbicularis. Taxonomy (NCBI): domain Eukaryota; kingdom Metazoa; phylum Chordata; order Testudines; family Emydidae; genus Emys; species Emys orbicularis. The sequence continues at coordinate 23,651,851 of NC_088683.1, read as the reverse complement.
GGCAATTAGTTCAATTATTCTCATACAGAGAAAGTAAGTGTCACAAGAGCCCTCTCCCGCACCACACTATACATTTATCTACATATATCAGACTGGTTCAATGTCATCTAAAGATATATATACACATAAAAGGCAGCAAATTAGATTGTAACTTGTGACATACACAAATGGTTAATACTTTTGAGTGTATCTAGCTGCCTGGAGCTTGTCTACACTTACAGTGCTGTAACACTTACTGAAGACGCTAACTACAGCAATAGGAGAGCTTCTTCCATCAACGTAGCGCTGTCTACACTGGGAGTTAGGTCAGTATAACTGCGTCTCTCAGGGGTGTGGATTTTCCACACCCTGAGTGATGTAATTATACCAACATAAGTTTGTAGTATAGACCAGGGCTTAGCATGGGAAAAATTCAGCTACCTTTGCTCATGCTGAATATTATCTTATACAGCAGCTTCCAAGGAACTACTCACAGAGTAAGTTATTACTCAGTGTGAGTAAGAATGGCAAAAGCAGGCTCGCCATATAGCTGTTGAATTCAGGACTAATTGATGCATTGTATCTACAGGATATGCAAAAGAGTACAATACATAACAAATATAGTTTATTTTCATGAATATTTTTAATACTGTGGTCGTTATAAAATAAATACTGAATAAAATGATTTTACATCTTTTGTTTAAAAAAAATCAAAAAACTAAATTTCAAATTACTTTGTTCAGTGGATCCCTAGTTCACATAGTGTATTGAACAGCCAAATACATTAGGCAGAAGAAATCTGGGTTTAATGGTTTGTCATGGCAGCACCCTGCTATTAAATTAGAAATTAGTGCCTTCTAATAGTCAGGAAATGACCACATATGACATGCAGAGTGAACTAGAGCCAGCTGATCAATTAAACTGGTAATAATAAATTAAGAATAACATTGTTAAAATAGTCTACATGGGGTTAAGAGCTCCAGTAACTGTGAATCTGAGGGACACACACAGTATTCATACAGAAAGCACAAACTTACAAACACACAGTTCCTCTTGTTGATCTCTCCCCTTTTCCATCTACTTTCTTCCCCCTCTGCATGTTAAATCTTCCATATCATCACTTGCAAAGATGAATCAGGATTTAAAAACTACTATACAAATATTGTGTGCTGGATTCTACAATAAGATAGATGCTATAATTATAGTAGATACGATTTATTCTAGCCAATTTTATACAGCCTTGACGATCCAGGCACCTTCTTAGTAAACATCCCAAAAGCACATACCAGATGACTATCTCAATAGGGAAATTTTAAACACCATACCTATGGGGACTGTTTCCTTTTTAATATTTTATCCTACATATGTTTAGTCTTTTTCAGCATTAAGAGCTCTGAATCCTAATTTTTATCTTCTGCACATCTATAATTTAACAAGTTTCATTCAGTTCACTCTGAAAATCCAAATGAATGAAATGTCCTTAGAGGGCAGGATTATTAGGACATGTTGTAAATCTTTTAAATCCAATAACCCAAAGATATAATTTCTAGTTAAGTATTGTGGGGAGGAGAGGGAGTCATGACTGATGGCCATGTTGGTATCATGCACTACAATTTCTTAGCTACGAGATCATAGCCTTGAAATAAGAGACTTTTGAAGCATGAGGACAAGTATTAATAATAGATTTTCCTGGTTTCAAGTCCCTCCCTCCCCTGGTATTTCAATAGCTCGAAAGCAGCTTTCCTTTTCAAAAGAAAACCTTGCAGGCATTTTGTTCACAATTTATGTACTTATTCCTTTTGATATTAAAAATAAATAAATCGCCTAGACACTTTTGAAAACGCATCACTGTGCAGAGAGTAAATTTATAAGAGGTATTTCACATTCCTAGGATGTAAAAGTAACGAATATGATTTTATTGACTGTTTAAAGACAACGTGTGCTTTGCTTATAGTCTCTATGTTCCAAATAAGAGGTAGGAGTATGTTCCTTCCCCTCCTCACCTCCCTGTATCTTAGCAATATATGGCAGTTATAAATAACTACTACATATTGCAATGCTGCAAAAATGGAGAAAATGTCTTTTCCTCACCTTCTTAAAGGCCCTGCACAACTCGATACCTTGGCCTGCTCTGCATCTAGGATCTCATTTCTGAGTGGGTCCACATTTGCCTGCAGAAGGCAAATACTCCATACCCTCTTCGTGTTCTGCACTCAATCCCACCTGTAGGCTATGTTGGACTATGAGGGGGCAGGGACCTGTACAGCCATGTTAGTTCTTCCAGGACCATGGCTTTGGACAAGAGGAGGGGAGGGGTGTGGGAAGACAGTGGCTCTTTGTAGTTCCTCCTGACTGTTAGGAGTGAGTTAACAGCACAGAGAGGGATGGTGCCATGGCTATGCCCTCTGTCTCAACACAGTAGCCAACAGAGCTAGCTAGGTGGAAGACAGAGTATACTGCACCCTGAAAAGAGCAATAGCAAAGTACTTCATGCCCCAGAGCAAAAAGGGAGTGGGGAAAGAATAGTACCTCTCTGGGAGAAGTTTAATGGTACCATCAAGAAGTGCATATGGTGAACCTAATTAAATAATATTATCTCACGTCTGAAGTTAGATAAGCTCCTTGCGACAGAAAGTGTCTTATTTCTTCTGTAAAGCGCTTTGTACAAATTTGTTATTATATAAAACACACAATGGAAATGTTGATACATCATTTCCTCTAGTGACTCATTTGTACCATCATATCTGCTTTTGAAGTAGAGAATAAAGTACATGCAAACAGTGGTCTAAGTTCCAATCTTGCAAAACAGACAAACAATCCCTCATTCCACTCCCTAATATCCCTTCCCTACACCTCTCTGGACATTGTTAAGACTGAATGGTTATAAAACCAGAGATGCCCATTCATCCTATATACTGGATCCAATTTTGATCCCATTTACACTTGAGGAAATCTGGAGTAACTTCATTTAATTCAGTAGAGATAGGATTTTCACTGGTGCAACAGCAGATTTTGCACCACCACCATCACATACTATGCCTACAGAAGCCCAGCTGACTTGAAGCATCCAAATGATGCTACTGACTTAAAGGTAGAATAGGTGATATTGCCCCTGTGCAGAGGACCGGCCCAAGGCTTATGAATCACCTAAATCCTACTTAAACTGATCTTAAAGGTTTAAGTGGGATTTAAGTGTGAATAGTCCGTCTGTTGGCTTCTGCACAGAACTTTCACACAATAAGAGCAGACAATATAAACTCCAGAAATCATTAGCTATCTGGAATCTTATTAGAAATCAGTCACTTTCTCTTCAGGATTTTTGTTTAAACTGGTATGTCATTTCTCTCAGCTCCTCCTGATTAAAGATGCATTAATGGTCATTGATATATTTTGCTGGTTTAAAATATAAATAGCACTGTTAGATGATGTTATCAGATGAGTCTGGCCTAACCGTCTTGCAAAACTAAATTTCATCCACTGATACATGAGGATTCAATACCCTTTGATAGTTTAAAATCTGTCAATACAAGAGAAACTGATAATATGCAAGTGTTAGGGAATAGCAAGGCCTTAAGACTAAAACAGAACCTCAAAATGCAAAAGGCAAAATTACTGACAAACAGTGGTGGATTAGCCACTAGACCAATGGGGCCTCTGCCCAGGGGCCATGGCCAATTGGGGAGCCCCAGAAAAATGGACGCTCCTGTGCCCTGACCCGCTGTGCCTGCCCGGCGCTCCTGACGGGAAATGGGGTTGTGAAGTGGGGGCTTGCCCCAATCTGCCTGCTCGGCGCTCCATGACACAATCCCACTCCCCAGCAGGAGCGCTGGGCGCGGGAACCCCCATGCCTCGAACCCAATTCCCCAATAGGAGTGCTCGGGGTGTGTGTGACTGCAGGCAGAAGGGGAAAGGGAGGGGCCCCCCACTTGCTGTGGCCCAGGGCTCCACAAAACTGTAATTTGCCTCTGCCGACAAGGCTTTTTAATAATTTACAAGCATGATGCTAGAATTTTGAGCAAAAGTCTCCTGAAAACTCATGTTTGGAGAAGATAAGAAATGTTGACATTTAGGGTCATGGTGTTTCCCATAATTCTCCTACTCAAACAAAGATGAATGAATAATTGAAGATGGTATACATGTACTAAATTATGATACTGAAATATAAAGCTGAAGACTTGTTGAAGAGTAATAAGGGTTTTGTTAGTTTAATACAATAATTTATAATTAAGGATAGTGAATGAGTTTGGATAGTGTAATATTTAGCAAGGCCAAATTTGGCCTACCTCTTTCTTGGCATGAGTGTTGTCTTGCCAATCTCTTTCTTTCACATAGACTTGTTTAGATAATGCTTACAGCTTATAGGATAAAGGTGATTTTTTTTTGTATTGGAGGACTGAGATAAGAGGATGATAATTAGTATACTAAATACACAAAATGTCATTCTAAAAGTCCCTGTGTTGCAGACGCGTCAAGTTTCACTCATTTGGTGTGAGACTCACTCATTAGCCTGCTATCTCTTAGGGAAGAGTCTAATAGAGAATCTCCAGGTTATAGTCAGGAGCAGAGAATGGAAAAGGATAATGTAAGGGCCAGATCAGATGATAAACATTCACATAAAAAAGAATCTAACACGTCAGAAAAGGGCAGACAAATAAACAGTGACAAGTTTTTAAAGTGCTTGTACACAAATGCTAGAAGTCTAAATAATAAGATGGGTGAACTAGAGTGCCTTGTGATAAAGGAGAATATTGATATAATAAGCATCACAGAAACCTGGTGGACTGAGAGCAATCAATGGGACACAATCATTCCGGGGTACAAAATATATCGGAAGGACAGAACAGGTCATGCGGGGGGATGGGGGGAGTGGCACTATATGTGAAAGAAAATGTAGAATCAAATGAAGTAAAAATCTTAAGTGAATCCACATGTTCCATAGAATCTCTATGGATAGAAATTTCATGCTCTAATAAGAATATAACATTAGGGATCTATTATCAACCACTTGACCAAGACAGTGATAGTGATGATGAAATGCTAAGGGAAATTAGAGAGGCTATCAAAATTAAGAACTCAATAATAGTGGGGGATTTCAATTATCCCATATTGACTGGGAACATTTCACTTCAGGATGAAATGCAGAGATAAAATTTCTCGATACTTTAAATGAGTGCTTCTTGGAGCAGCTGGTACGGGAACCCACAAGGGGAGAGGCAACTCTAGATTTAGTCCTGAGTGGAGCGCAGGAGCTGGTCCAAGAGGTAACTATAACAGGACCGCTTGGAAATAGTGACCATAATACAATAGCATTCAACATCCCTGTGGTGGGAAGAACATCTCAACAGCCCAACACTGTGGCATTTAATTTCAAAAGGGGGAACTATGCAAAAATGAGGGGGTTAGTTAAACAGAAGAAGTTAAAAGGTACAGTGACTAAAGTGAAATCCCTGCAAGCTGCATGGGCACTTTTTAAAGACACCATAATAGAGGCCCAACTTCAATGTATACCCCAAATTAAGAAACACAGTAAAAGAACTAAAAAAGAGCCACCGTGGCTTAACAACCATGTAAAAGAAGCAGTGAGAGATAAAAAGACTTCCTTTAAAAAGTGGAGGTCAAATCCTAGTAAGGCAAATAGAAAGGAGCATAAACACTGCCAGATTTAGTGCAAGAATGTAATAAGAAAAGCCAAAGAGGAGTTTGAAGAACGGCTAGCCAAAAACTCCAAAGGTAATAACAAAATGTTTTTTAAGTACATCAGAAGCAGGAAGCCTGCTAAACAACCAGTGGGGCCCCTTGATGATCAAGATACAAAAGGAGCGCTTAAAGACGAAAAAGTCATTGCGGAGAAACTAAATGGATTCTTTGCTTCAGTCTTCACTGCTGAGGATGTTAGGGAGATTCCCAAACCTGAGCCGGCTTTTGTAGGTGACAAATCTGAGGAACTGTCACAGATTGAAGTGTCACTAGAGGAGGTTTGGAATTAATTGATAAACTTAACATTAACAAGTCACCGGGACCAGATGGCATTCACCCAAGAGTTCTGAAAGAACTCAAATGTGAAGTTGTGGAACTATTAACTAAGGTTTGTAACCTGTCCTTTAAATCGGCTTCTGTACCCAATGACTGGAAGTTAGCTAATGTAACACCAATATTTAAAAAGGGCTCTAGAGGTGATCCCGGCAATTACAGACCGGTAAGTCTAACGTCGGTACCGGGCAAATTAGTCGAAACAATAGTTAAGAATAAAATTGTCAGACACATAGAAAAACAAATTGTTGAGCAATAGTCAACATGGTTTCTGTAAAGGGAAATCGTGTCTTACTAATCTATTAGAGTTCTTTGAAGGGGTCAACAAACATGTGGACAAGGGGGATCCAGTGGACATAGTGTACTTAGATTTCCAGAAAGCCTTTGACAAGGTCCCTCACCAAAGGCTCTTACGTAAATTAAGCTGTCATGGGATAAAAGGGAAGGTCCTTTCATGGATTGAGAACTGGTTAAAAGACCGGGAACAAAGGGTAGGAATTAATGGTAAATTCTCAGAATGGAGAGGGGTAACTAGTGGTGTTCTCCAAGGGTCAGTCCTCGGACCAATCCTATTCAACTTATTTATAAATGATCTGGAGAACGGGGTAAACAGTGAGGTGGCAAAGTTTGCAGATGATACTAAACTGCTCAAGATAGTTAAGACCAAAGCAGACTGTGAAGAACTTCAAAAAGATCTCACAAAACTAAGTGATTGGGCAACAAAATGGCAAAGGAAATTTAATGTGGATAAATGTAAAGTAATGCACATTGGAAAAAATAACCCCAACTATACATACAATATGATGGGGGCTAATTAGCTACAACGAGTCAGGAAAAAGATCTTGGAGTCATCGTGGATAGTTCTCTGAAGATGTCCACGCAGTGTGCAGAGGCGGTCAAAAAAGCAAACAGGATGTTAGGAATCATTAGAAAGGGGTTAGAGAATACGACTGAGAATATATTATCGCCCTTATATAAATCAATGGTATGCCCACATCTCGAATACAGCGTACAGATGTAGTCTCCTCATCTCAAAAAAGATATACTGGCACTAGAAAAGGTTCAGAAAAGGGCAACTAAAATGATTAGGGGTTTGGAACGGGTCCCATATGAGGAGAAATTAAAGAGGCTAGGACTCTTCAGCTTGGAAAAGAGGAGACTAAGGGGGGATATGATAGAGGTATATAAAATTATGAGTGATGTGGAGAAAGTGGATAAGGAAAAGTTATTTACTTATTCCCATAATACAAGAACTAGGGGTCACCAAATGAAATTAATAGGCAGCAGGTTTAAAACAAATACAAGGAAGTTCTTCTTCATGCAGCACACAGTCAACTTGTGGAACTCCTTACCTGAGGAAGTTGTGAAGGCTAGGACTATAACATCGTTTAAAAGAGAACTGGATAAATTCATGGTGGTTAAGTCCATTAATGGCTATTAGCCAGGATGGGTAAGGAATGGTGTCCCTAGCCTCTGTTTTTCAGAGGATGGAGATGGATGGCAGGAGAGAGATCACTTGATCATTGCCTTTTATGTTCACTCCCTCTGGGGCACCTGGCATTGGCCACTGTCGGTAGACAAGATACTGGGCTAGATGGACCTTTGGTCTGACCCGATATGGCCATTCTTATGTTCTATCTCACTCTCACACACATTTCTAAGCTTATCTCACTTATTTTGAGTAAATATATAAAGATGTAAAATATTTTTACTCAGGCGCTGAAAGAGACAACAATACATCCGGGGCCTCAGGCATGCGGCTTAGAGCTTGGAATGACACTTTCCAAGCTTGTGTCCTATGGTAACCATGGAGACTACAGGCATGCATTCTATATGCATGCAAGAGGAGAGAGGAGGATATGTGGGGCCATGGGGGGTGAATACTTGACAGTCCAAAAAATGAGTTCGCCCCCAAAATGAGCAGGACTTGACCGAAAGTTTGCAGGTTCTTCAAAATACAGTTCAAAATTTAAACCATATTGGACAAATTCATGGCCCTCCATTGTCCTGGTAGCAGGCAAGACTTCTTTTTAAAATGTACTTATTTTTTTATATGTGGTCTTCTCAAGTTCCCATTACTGTCCAGAGTTCCCAGGCTTGACTAAGTTTTACCCCACTCAAATGCAGGAGAAGAGACAGTGTCCAGTCTTGTTCGAAAGAATAAGACACTATTCAGACCAAACCTTGCAGTAGATGGAACAATGTCCTCTATTATACAAGTGAAGCTAGCAAATCCTGAGCCATGTTTCAAATTTGAGCCACCAAAAGAAGTTATGAAAAAAGCAAAAGGGGGACACACAGCAATTCAACAAACCACATGAATAAAATATGAAACCAAATTAGATATTAAAAAGGAATGCAAACTCTGAATCCTTTATCTATGGTTTATTAGCTTCAAATTAATTAAATTTAATTTAATTACTTTATTTTACATTCATTTAATATATTATTTGGTTGTGTTTTATTTTAATTATTTAATTTCACTTTACTTTGCATTTATTTTGGAATCTGATTACATTTACTTTTAAATGTAAATGTAATGTGAGCAATAAGATACAAACCAAATAATATATGTACTATAAAGTGTTTTTCAAATGGATGATCACTATGACAAGGTGATATGCAAAATAAACATATTGTTGTATTGATAACACCATTTTCTTTTTTGTTAGGTTTATAGAAAAGTGTTTGTTTTTGAGCATTTTTCTTGTTCTGTCCACTGTGTGCCTAAACCAGAAGTTAAGAACTCTGGACCTCAGGGATCTCCAACCATACAGGTTTTTGTTCCTGCACATAATTGTTTTTATTAAAATCCACTGGTTTATACTGCATATAGAATTCTCACATACCCTAGATTTTAGTATGAAGTAGGACATATAAGTGTTTCATATGCAATATTAAGCAATGCACATTTTAAAACAAACTGTTAAGTGCTGATTGGATTAAAAACCTGGACTATTGGATGTCGCCAAATACCAAAGATGAGAGTCCCTGTTTTAAGCAATGATTTAATGCACCACCTGGAAAGTCTCACTCTTTGGCCTTGAATCTCACCCTTCAGGGTTGCAAATCTCACTTTTATGGACAGTCAACCCTTGGCATCTCTGGTGTTGGGAAAACAGTAGTAAAGTGACTTGAAGACATAACATATGCATATTTGTATGGGGGGTTACATAAAACACAATGCTTAACGTTGATTGCTGGAAAGCTAATGAATATGTAACATTAAAAAGTATAAGAAACAGAGTGAACAAGGGCCCAAGTCAGAAAACTACCAGACCAGAAACTGAAGGAATAATTCGGAAGAATCAGACCTGAGGCCAGAGAATGATGTGGCCATCATGAAGTGAAGGTGAACTTCCCAGTATCCTGGAACAAAGTGACTAGGGCCCCTACCTGTTCTGTCTTATCTATTTATTGCCTGTCTGTCATAAATATATGATCAGAAACCAAAAGTGACAATAATTCCATCTGAACATTTATAAAAAGATGAAAATTGATTAAGCCTATATTGGGTGGACTTGTGACTCAGTTTCCTGACCTGTCAGAAGCAATGGGTAAGAGATGTTTGAGGAGCTACTGTGAAAATTTGGTCTCCAAAATATATTTAGGCATTGTCTACAGATTAAACATTAATTACTCAATCAATCTGGATACAGTATAGTAACAACCTTAGAATCTCCAGGCTTACTAAAATTTGTAAGAACATTTGGGAAGCATGGCAGACCCAATGTGTCAATATGTACTCAATACAAAGAGGTCTCACTGGATCAAAATCTGCATTTAATTCACCAGAAGATTATTTTTCACTTACATTTTACTGCATTGTTGGTATCCCAACCAGACATTCAAGCTACAGAAAAGGAGTTGAAATGTGCAGATACCCCATTCCCATTATGCCTAATCTACTGAGCTAACCAAAAGGAGGAGCTTTTGCGAAGAATTACCTTACTATTAGGGACTTCTCTTTGGTTGCATTGAGAACTGTAATTTCTGTTCATTTATAGTGTGCTTCCCACCTGTCACTAGTATGTTTAAGTGATTAAATAGCAGACCATATCCTTGAATGATTATGGGAAAATATGTCAGATCAGTGATCCATACGTACTAATTCCCGGTTTTAAGAACAGGAGTGACAAAACGCAGAAAGCTCAGCAGCTGATAGTTCCCATAGAGTTCATTGCTACAACTGCATGCCAGTCTCTCATGGGAAATTAGACCCTAATTACTCATGGTACAGGCATGTTGTTGTAATGGGGGGGGGGGGGGGAACACTAAAGGTTTCAATCTGCCTTTTTCACAGCAACCTTATGAAAATAAAATCCAACTGATTCCTTGATTTAATGGAATGAAAGTTTCTCTCTCAATAGAATTTAAAAAAATCAGGGTGAACATACGTTAGACTTTATAATGACAAAATTATCAGAAATAAAGGTAGTTATTTGTTAGAACTTTTATTTTAAATTTAACCAAACCACAGATTCAGTGAAAGCCCCATTCTGTGAATGATGGGAGCAATCTCACCATTAGATTAAACAAAACAGGATATTTCTTGTACCAAGAACAGGGGAGGTAGTCTAGCCATATCATAAAGCAATGTAAAATATAGAGCATAAAGCATTATATATGAAAAAAAACTGTAATCAACTGAAGATCTCCAAGTACTTTAAAAGGAGAGATGGGGAAAACTGCAGAGTTGAATTAAAATGTCTGTGTTTAACTCATGTCACTAAAGGTTTTCTGTTTTGTTTGGGTTGCTCTTTTTTTTTTTTTTTTTTTTTTTAATTAAACTTTACACTGCTTTATGATATGGCTGGACTACAGCTAGCTAGTTAGCAAAAAATCAAAATAAATGGGAAAAATTAAAATCTATAAGATTAACAAATTCCCCCAGTTCTTCATTTTTCCTCCTTACAAAAAACAATGGATGCCAGTACATGAAGTTTAACAAAAGCTAAAGAGAAACATTGGTGGGAAGCCTTTATAAAAAGACTGGCAACATATTCCTGATTAAAGGAGATAGAGATCTATATTTAAAGTAATTAGAGATTTTCAGATGATTTCATACTTGATTTTTTCATATTCATATACATATATACACACACACAGTGTATACACCTCCCACCCCACGCACATACTATATATGAAAAAAATCAAATATGTAACCTGAACATCTCCAAATAAGGTAATTATAGACGTTTATCTCTTTGACCAGCGGTATATTGCCAATATTTTCACAAAGGGTTTGTTAAACCTAATGTACTGGCATCCATTGTCTTTGTGAGGACGACAAATGAGGAACTGGGGGACTCTGTTAATCTTTTATAGATTTTAAATCCAACAGGGACTATTGTGATCATACAATCTGACCAATTGCTTGAAACAGGCCACAGAATGTAACTTAGTATTTTCTGCATTAAATCCAATAATTTACGGTAGACCTAACAGCATATCTTTTAGAGACTTTCCAACTTGATTTCAAGTGACGGAGAATCCATATATCAAAGAAGTATGCTGTCAATCATAACCAAGAGAGAAGAAGCAAGAGCTCTGGGCACAACCAGCATATAACAAATGGTTTGCCACAACAAACTGCAAGTTATATCGATAGTATAGCATGGTGTTCAGTTTGTGTAAACTGAAGTGGGTGAACCTGAAGGCAATCGAGGAGCTTCCTTAGAATTTTTCTTTTTAATACCCGCCATTTGATGCAATCTATCCTTTCTATAAACAAAAATACATATTCATATTTTTCCAAATAGTTTTGCTGAATCACAGAGGTTAGCCATTTTTGGAAGGGATGAATTAGAAATATCCATAGACGGGGGTGAACTTCAGAGGCAAATAAAACATCAGAGCCTTCCCTTCGATTTGGTGAGTTTTGACAAGTGAATCCTGTGAGCTCTCTTCAGTACAGCCATGCTTTGGACTCTTTCTTAAGGTTTTAAATAATACCAAGCTTAACCACTTGGATTCAATTCTTACTTCTTTTTAAAAATTCTGCATAGTGCACAGTTAAGGCTTTCATATTAAAATATAAAAGTTCTATTGACTGTCAAAAATCTTGGTATCTCTTTTACTGCATAGCTTCCCCCACCCCCTTAACCTCCTTGCCTGATGCTGGATATCTTGTACAAATACATACACACTATGGTTATAATACTAAGTAACCAGACTTTTTGGGAGGTTCTTCAAAGTAAAACATGCAGATTATTTCATCCCTTTATACACACAAATGTACAAACTCATTATGATGCTGCCTGGGCCATCCATTTCATTCCTGGTGCTTCACCCAGTGCTTAATTTGTGCTAGGGCTGAGCCTCCGCACGTATATGCTTGCTGCATCAGTTATGAAAGTAAATCATTGCTTGAGTCCCAGCACTTCTTTATTACAAATTAAGCACTGGCTTCACCCCCAATACTATCAATAGCAGAGGATAGGGGTCAGGGAAGGAGAGAAGAGAAGGAGAGAGTGAACCTGACATACTCATTCCCAAAGTGCTTGTAGCCTGCCTTTCAAAATGATTTCCCGCCCCCCGCCCCCCACATGAGTGGCGAACACCAGCTGGGAGAATAACCAAGAGGTAGGGAATTTTTTTTGTCCTATGAACAGGAAGACCAAACTAGGATAAATTACTGTGCAATAACTATGACCTCTTCCACTGATGCAGCATAATTTCTTGATGCATCAGAAGTGACAGATATAAGAACACTTAAAACCTATTTCAGTCTGAAATTCATATTTGGCTGTTTAAACCGACATTTAGAAGGAATGTCTGCGGACAATTGTTGTGCTGGTCTGTCTACTGTAACCAGCTATTCTGTATTTCTGTAACCAGCTATTCCCATAATTTTTAAGGCTTCCCTCATTTTTAATGCCTGTCTGCTTTTGTGTATAACAAAAACTCAGTGACTACTGAACCATCCATTTAGTTTCTTGCAGATTTTCTGTACTACTGTACCTCCACTGACTCATCTGCCTCCCCTATTTCATCTGGTAGAATCATGATTCATTTCTTCATCTAACTGTACGGAAAAAAAAATCAACAAAAGACTTTTAATCACTCACATAGTAATTATTTTTGAAATGCCCTTACTCATTGAATTCAAATGATCAGATTACCATAAGGAAAAATACAACCAAGATTATCTACACTACTTAATTAACAACTACACTTCGGAAACCATGTCAGTAGTTTCTTAAAGGATACATTTGTGCCGCAGAAGTACTTGCAGCCTGAGCTAATGAATATAGGGTAATATATGATAGAAATGCAAAAATGCATGAGTTACTGCCTCCAACTTCAGGCAAATAACAAAAACTATTGGAAATAAAAGCTATCCAAGATGTTTCATGCACAAGCTAGTATTAAAAAATGTTATATGCCCTTCTAGCCTTCTCTGCATTACTGAACATGACCATTTTGTTTAAAGTAATGCAGTAAAAATAATGACTATTTGATGTTCCTTGAAAAATACTGGTGAGCTATGTTAAGGAATCTCAAAGGATTTTGCCTCACCAAAAAAACCTGCTTTCCCAAAAAATAATTAAAATTAGAAATGGGTGATCTTCAAAGGTTTAGTCTGGGTTCATTTCAAGTAAGTGTAACTCCGTTTTCTATTTTTCTTATTTTCTGGAGTTCAGCCTAAAACCTTATTGCAGTAATTACAGCTGCTGCTTCTACTTGCTCTTAGTTGATATGGAAAGATTCCCAGACAAGGAGGCAGTACAGAGGCTTGAGTGACTGCAAACAAGTAGCTGCTATTTCAGCACACTAGAGGGAGTGCAGAAAGCTGTTAACCATGCTAAGAAGCTGTTTTGCAGCCAGTGTGGAAAGTTTCATTCAAGGCAGATAGTCCTGAATGTGCACATACCCACCCACATACCCACCTTACTTTGAAGCTCCTGACCAGTCAGAAGTGAATTATGTCAGGGGTACAAACTGGCAGCCATTGGATCACCAGTCAGACCCAGTCCAGCCCCATAGGGAGAAGATAGCGCTGCCAGAGGTAACCTGGACTGAATCTGTGGGGTGGGGTCTCAGTGCAGTTTCCTGTAATTTTACAGGTTAGTTGGACTTTATTGGTCTGCAGCAGTTATATGTTAAGGTATCTATACAGTCCTTAATCCCAAGAAGGAAAATAAGTATTTGTTTATATAGCAATGGGTTGCAGTGACAGGCATATGGAAGTTTGCTACTTGCCTAAAAGGCTGCTGCTGCCTTACTCTTGTAAGCTTAGAATTAAATATGTAGGGCAGATGTATGTGTGTGACTATATATATTGTTGAGACACAAGGCATGGCTCTGTGCCCTGACTGACAGAGCACTAGTCAGATCCAGCCCAGCCCTGCAGGGGAGAAGATAGCGCTGCCATGGGTAACCAGTCTATGGGGTGGATCTCAATGCAGTTTCCTGTAATTTTACAGCACTCAGTGGGAATGAGACTGGGAAAACACCATAAAGGAGGAATCGTAGATTGGAGGCCAAATATCTTTGTGAGCTGTATAATATCACTGAACCAGAGATACCATGTGAGCCTAACAGCTACAGTAATTGTCAGTTTTACTTATTTTGTTGTGTTTATGCTCAATATTGTGGACACTGAAACAACTGTTTTTGTGTTACAACTAAATGTTTTATCAATTTGTCAATATAATACCAAGGGTGACCCTCTTTGAAAGCAGAAGATCTCAGATTGTCAGAAGTCCCAATCAATGTATTTATTTTGTGATATACATATATATATATATATAATTTTAGGCCCACTGTTACATTTTTTTATTTTAAAGGAAAATAAATCTCTAGTTAGTGATATCTTTGGGGTGTTATTCAGTAAAAAGAAATTTGAAACTGCTGAGAGAGAGAGAGAGAGAGAGAGAGAGAGAGAGAGAGAGAGAGAGAACGGTCTTATGGTAAAGATTGGTACTAGTTTCCTAAGAAGAGAAAAAGTGAATCTTATTATAATGTTCACTTTTGGTACTTAAAGGTTCCGACAGAAAATCCAGCTTTGTTGGGCTACGCAAGAAGGACAGGATACACTGGATGTGGTTTAATTAGGCCGCAGACTGCAACAACTATCGGGGGATATGTTTGCTCAGCATGGTGCTTGCAAGGGTCCTACTGAAAAAACTCAAAGTCCTCCAAGTGCTTGCTGAGAGAGGCTACCCTAAGACCAGTGTGGGTTCAGAGCTAGATGCTTCATGACTGACAGATCCTTCATACTGTGCTTGCAAGAGAAAAGCCATGAACAACAGGCACCTCTCTATGTAGCATTCATTGACCTACAAAAGGCATATGACACGGTAAGCAGGAATGGCATCTATTGAAAATTGGCTGTCCACAAAAGGTGCTCTCCCTATTCAAGGAGTTCCATGAGGGAATTAAGGCAACCATCCAGTCTGAAAATGAAACATCATCTGTGTTTAGTATTGATACTGGTATGAAGCAAGGCTGCATCTTAGCACCCACCAGCTTTGGCATCTTCTTCTCTATTCTTCTTTGTGGAAACGATCAATCTGGTATACTAACTGAACCGAGGATGGACAGCAGCTTGTTTAACATCAGACAATTCCAGAGCAGAATGCATGCCACCCAGCTTATTATTTGAGATGTGCTTTTCACAGATGACGCTGCATTCGTCTCTAATTCATATGATTCATTGCAGGTCATCATGAACAAGTTCTCTGATGCAAGCACCAAGTTTGTCATGGTAATCAGTATCAAGAAAACAGTTGTCATGTCACAAGGTACCAACATTCCACCTAAAATCTATGTCAATAATGAAGCTCTGGATAATGAGGAACACTTCTGCTATCTCAGTTCAATTCTTACCAGATCACTTAACCTTGACAGGGAACTTGATGCTAGAATTGTCAACGCTTCTGTCACTTTTGGCAAACTAATCTCACGTATTTGGAACAACAAGTTGCTAACCGGGAACGGAAAAAAGTGTCCGTCTATCAGGCTTGTATCATTAGTACCCTCTGTGACGGGTTCCCCCTAGGGTGCCACTTGGAAGTGGGTTACCACTGAGCCCTCTGAATCACAACCTGGGCTCCCTGTCACACTGTGCTGCTGTGACAAACTCTAGACCGCTCCCAATCCTACACTCCCACCAGCATTTGCACAGGCAGGGACACACCCTGTTGTAGTTACATGCAGGCTGACCAGCCACTACATGAATCAATAGAGAGGCTACAGCCAAAATAACTCCCAGCTTTCAACCTAGGACCCCCAGAGCTGTTATCATCCTTCCCTGGTCTAAACCCAACCAGTATGAATTCATTACCCGGTTT
This sequence comes from Emys orbicularis, assembly GCF_028017835.1. Taxonomy (NCBI): domain Eukaryota; kingdom Metazoa; phylum Chordata; order Testudines; family Emydidae; genus Emys; species Emys orbicularis. The sequence continues at coordinate 23,635,544 of NC_088683.1, read as the reverse complement.
GCTCCTCCCTCAATGTGGAGAGGAATATGCACAATTTGCTTGTGTTAACCAAGCTGAGATTTCCCCCAGACACTTCACTTAAAGGAACACTGGTTTAGATTAAAACATAAAACCAGTTTATTAACTACAAAAGGCTAGATTTTAAGTGATTATAAGTGATAGCAAACAGATCAAAGCAGATTACCCAGCAAATAAACAAAACCGCAAATGAAGCCTAAAATACTAGATTGCTAATTCATATCCAGTCTCTCACCCTAGCTGATGATACAAGCAGTTCACCACGTTTCCATACACAGGTTAAAAATCCTTTTAGCCTGGGACCAACACTTCCCTCAGTCCAGTCCTTGTTCCTCAGGTGTTTCTAGGAGTTCCCTTGTGTGTGGAGTGAGACCTCTTGATGATGTCACACCCCTCCTTATATAGCTTTAACATATGGCGGGAACCCTTTGTTCCAAAATCAGTTCCCAGCCCAGTTTGTGGAAAAATATAGGTACCCAAAATGGAGATACGTGTCACGTGGTCTGGTCACATGCTCTTCCATGCCCTGCTGCGTCATAGCAGCCATGACTTACAGGCTGTCTGGAGTGTTCTCAGGAAGGCTCACCAGGTGGGGGATAAGCTTCTCCTAAGGCCTATTGTTTTTCCTCATGGCCCATTACCATGAATGGGCCCTTCCCAACCAACTATCTAGACTGGAAGCATCTTACGTAGTGGGTGTCGCCCAGGTGTAACTACATTTGAAATACAGATACATAGTCAATATTCAGAAATTTAGATACAAAAATGATACACGCATACAAATACAATAATCATATTCAGCAAATCTTTTTTTTTCCAGAAAAGAACATTTCGTTCTTAAGATAGTAGCTTTAAAATAGTAATAATCATGGCAGCTCACTCACTTGAGTTATCTCTTCTGCTTTTTATGACACTTAAAAGCCATCTGACTCTCACTCTGGGAATTTCAGTAAGCTACCCACACAAAAATAATAATAAAACAAGATTTTCAGAACATTAAAAGCAATCCTGACCCTGAACTTCTGTGCCTGGGTTCATGCTTCAATAACTTCCTTCTAGGTTTAATATTGGTTCCTGCCAGGCAGGCTGGGAGTACATGAAGGCTTGGTGAAACTAACATTTGCTTTAACCTGACCTCAAGCCATAGGGTTTGGTATTTGGAATATGCTGACACAGTGAATTCATTTAAAGATCCACTTCACTGATTATATTTTTTCACAAATTGCTTGGTAATTAAATCATAGTAAACATGCAGAAAATTAGAACACTGTAATATGTTACATGGAGCTAAGTAATGATACACTGCTTTTAGTCAGTTCTTAATTTCAAAGACTTGGACATGAAGAAAAATTCAAGAGGTTTAAAATGTTCTTGTTTGTCAATTTCAGCTGTAGTAGAACAAGAAGCCCCTGTGTTTACTTTTCAGAATATAGGGAAGAGATCTCACTATTAATAAATTATTGTAATTTTTAGGTCATTAAAAACGTATCTCTGCTTTTACAGAAGCTTAGGGGATATTTATTTTTTGTTACATATGTATGGTTCTTGGGGGGAAAAGTACCTCATCTGCATATATTTTTGTTTATTTAATTACGGGAGGCTTCTGCTCTTAGTCACCCTGGACACAGGCAAATGTCAGGAAGACAAACATGGTTTTATGGCTAAGGAGGGGTTATCACTCTAAGAGTGTTTATGCCAATTCAGAAAAGCTACATTGTGACATTGATCTTGCTTTACTCTCTATGCCAATTTCTTTTATATTATGTTTTGAAAATTGGATGTAAACTTGGTAATTGCAATTGGTGCTTTGGATAGAACATTTGATAGGAGTTTTAACTGTAAAGACTGCAACTGGCAAACACAATTTGGTGAAAAGGATTTCAAAGAGAACACTGAAGATTCTTATCAAACCATAAAACACAGGGGTAAATGAACCCTGCCCTCCCGCTCTTGTATAAAATACCAGTTTGGTTCAAATATAAACCTTATCTTAAGAAAAAACAAGACATGTAAAACATTCATGTTTTAGGAAAAGACCTATGAAAATGAATGTAGGATTGTGTTATCAGAACAATAAATCTAGGTATAATGTGGGTTTTTTCACCCTTCCAAGGAAGAATTCTAAATAAAAACACACAAATAATTATATAAATATTCTTGTTAAAGTAACTTTTATAAATACTCTAAAAACTTTATTGAGAAAAGCCTTTAGGAAAAACATGTATAATAGGAAATGTTTTAAACCTTTGATTATTTCTTACATGTTGAAATGGAAAATTGTTTTGGATGGTTTACTTATAAGTATTTTAACAAAATGAGCATTTAATATAATTCCCTAATATCACTGCTATGTAAATGGTAAAATGCTTTATGCACCAAACTCAAATTTAATGACCTTGCTAAACTGATTAGTAATACAAGAAGCCATTTGAGTATAGAATAATTAAATGGGGAATTAATTAGTTACTGGCTGTGCTCAAGCAACTCCCTCACCCATCTCAGGAAGACAACAATATCCTCTTTCCAAAAAATTATCATGGAGAATTAACTTCTTTAATAACTATTTATGCTAAAATCTCTCTTTAATAGTAGATCCAACAGGTAGTTTAGCACAAGTAGTTAGAGCATATTTTAAGGAACCATTCAAGGTGAAGTGGCCAATTAACAGCCCTGTAGTCATAGGTCAAAAAGGGGGTTAGTGGGTTACAAATTGTTGCAATAAGGCATGAATCCTGTGCCTTTATTAAGACCACGATTTTTAGTTTCTAGCTAACTTATGAATTAAAGCTCCCAGGCTCGTCTTTTGAAAGTGTTGGGCAGTTTCCTTTGAAGATGAGGACTGAGAGGTCAGATATAGAGTGATCATTTTGTGAAAAATGTTCACCCACAAGTGATATGGTGTTTTTGTCTTTTATTATTTTTCTCTGTGAGTTCATTCAAGAGCATAGTGATTGTCTGGTTTCACCAACATAGTTGTTAATGGGGCATTTAGTGCACTGGATGAGGTACACCACAAGATGTGATGGGCATGTGTAGGACCCATGGATCTTGAAAGGTGCGTTGTAGGGGGCATTGATTATTGTAACTGTGGGGATAAGTCTGGAGGTTTTGCATCTGTTGTTCTGGCAGGGTCTGGTGCCGCTTTCAGTTGGTGTTTCCTGGTCCGGGGGGAGCTTACATCTGAGGATGAGCTTAGAGACTTACCAATTCAACCAGAAGTTGGTCCAATAAAAGATATTGCCTCAGACACCTTGTCTCTCTAATATCCTGGGACTCTCATGGCTACAACAACGGTGCATATTTTGATTTTGGTTTTCCCTGATTTGGCAGTAAAAGAAACAAGTAGTAAGAGCTGGCCTACCATTTCTTGTTTCTCTGGACAGTAATTTTTAAAATAAAATTACTTCGCGTCCAACAATTTTAAATTACCCTTTTCTACCCCACAAAAGGTGAACACTGGAATACTAATATCCCTATTATGTTATCACCACAATTTGAGTTTGATAGCATGAATCTTTATCACTTTCATAGACACAACAAAATAATTCTAAAAAGAAAATTGTCTCGCCTAGAAGAAAAAACACCTTATATTGTATGCATTTATTACCTCTTTAAAATATTTACAATGACGCACAGGAAATTTTTAATATACCTCTACCTCGATATAACGCGACCCGATATAACACGAATTCAGAAATAATGCGGTAAAGCAGTGCTCTGGGGGGGGGGGGGCTGCACACTCTGGTGGATCAAAGCAAGTTCAATATGACGTAGTTTCACCTATAATGCGGAAAGATTTTTTGGCTCCCGAGGACAGCGTTATATTGAGGTAGAGGTGTACTCCCTTGGTCTTCTTTAAAATCCATAAGATGTAGCATTCCAACCTATTTATAAAATCCTTTATTAATATAACAGACCCTTCCTGAAATAAACCTTACTTACTACCCACATATGGATATTATGAGAATAAAAACCAAATGGGTTTTTCCAGTCTTTTGGTATTCTTGTTGACAGGGGAATCTATCCTACATATGGACTATCTTACATATACATATAGGACCTGCCCTAATGGCCTTAACGTTTCTTTCTAAGGAATAATTTTCCTAACAAACTTGTAACTTGGCATATTCCAGGCATCTAACCACCTATGGATCATGTGCACATTCTATTTTTTTAAGGATATGGATGTCATAATTACCAAGGCCTCAAAATGATAGTTTTCAGATTGTTCTTAAAGACTTACTCTTTTCCAGGCCAAAAATGCACTAAATCTTACCAATATATTATTTTATAATGTCACATCAGTAGCTGATGTTTCATGACAGCAGCAAATACCATCGGAATTACTATCAGAAGATCTCCATCAGAAAATAATAAATAAATATTAATTAATTATTAATTATTATTATAACAACATGCTTGAGCTCATTGGCATATTCCATTATAGGTAAGAATTGAAATAAAAAAAACATGTTATATATATTTTCATTCTGTGGGGGAAATCTCTGGGTAAAGTTAATAGGAGTTTTCCCATTAATTTCAATGGGGCCAGGTCTTCACCTTCACTCTTTAAAAGAGACAGGAGAATTTAGATTGCTATACCAATAAAAAGAATGCACCTTAAAATACCAAATCCATTCAGGATAAAAAAAATGCATAGCAAATATTTCACCAAACTAATTCAATCATCTGAAAACTCATAACTATTTATCATTGCTCTCAAACATTTGGGAGGAGATTCTCTACTGGGTTACCAGAAGCTGCCTAGACTTATTTAAAGTGATGTCAGTATGTTGAAAAGCTCTTTGTTGCTTTTGTATGTAAGCAGTGTCGATTTGTCACTTTTATCAACTCTTTGGAACTAATTAGATAATGAAGTGATGGCAGTCTTGATTGCTGAAAATTTATAAACATTTAACTTAGGGTGAACATTTAATACAACTGAAGCAGGAATGATTATAAAAAGTATCTGCATTGGTACCTCATCTAGCACCTTTTCCAAAGTCTGCAACAACACCAGTACAGAGGTTTAACTGGACCTATGACTGACTCACACAATTTGCCATTTGCTGCAAACTGTGAGAGCAACTGAGGGTGGTATCCCTGAAGCAACTGACCTTACTTGCCTTATGCTGAAGTTTGGCTCGATTTTGGCTTGCAGTTCCACTCATATGCTTAGAGAGGAGAAGGGTAAAGTTCCAGTGCCTTGTATAGGAATTAGTCATGAAACGTATGTAATTGTTAACAGGAGACACATGTCTGTTTCCCAAAACATGTAGCAGAAAGTTGATTCCGGGGCCCTTTTTGTTTTGAACAGAATTTTGATTTTATCTTGAGACCTAAATGGAACCCTAAAAAATGCTGAAGATTATAGGCCTGGTTTGTGTCAGTTTTAGCCAGGCTGACCCAAGACCTCCCTTTTGGCAAGATTGCCAGTCCATACTCTGCCATGCAGGCAAGAAATTGAGATTAAGGCTCCCCTTATGTTCCTGCTTGACCCCATTCAGACTGCAGGTACAAGAGCACAGACCACTTCCCTGATATTCCCTTCTGCAAGCACGTGTGCAGGGAAGGGATGTAGAATGGCGAGCAGTGACCTGGATGTGCCCCTCATCACATAGCAAGGAGTAAGCTTTTCCACAAAAAGAGATGGCATAAAACTTACTCCCTATCCACACCAACAGGAGTGAATTGTAATTCTTGGCAGTTACAAATTTGTTCTCCCATCTGCTCCTGGTGAGATGCAGTTACGTATCACCCCTAAGCAAGGCTGATTGTAATACGAGGAAGCCAATACAATATCTGTGGTGAGGAATCAGTGATTTTAAAGCCCACACTTTAGGCATCAAGAAAGGAACTGAAGATAGGTGAAGCTATGGTCAAAAGACCTCAATGAATATTCAGACCCATAAGGAGAAACGTACCTGTCCCTCACTGCCATTGTTTCTAGCTCGTGATGCCAAGTGTATGGTATGTCAAGAGATGGGATCTGCACAGGCAAATCTCCACAGAGAGGAGAGGATTCAAGAGAACTATCCTTAAGATTGTTCTGTGAGATATAAACATCCAATTGTATATCCCACCCTCCCACCCCTCAGATATATAAGAAAAAAACATTAAAAAAGCCTAACCCTGTTTTCCAAGCTATAATTCAGTATTTGATCTCAGACTCTAAAACTTGTAAATTATGTTTCACCCACTGTTTTTCAGAGGTATTCACTGCAATTGCCCCTTATGACAGTTTGCAAGAAGTCTAGTATGGTCAAGGAGCTGCAAATCAAACTGTTCTCAAACTGTACAACCATTCGTTATGTAATGGGCACCAAAAGCTGAGGAAGAAAACAGCAGTTTGATTCATTTGAACAGCAAGATGATGAATTAACATCAGTTTGAAAAATATGTTATCACTCTCCCTTCGGTTATGAACAAAAAAGAAAATGTTCTTGTTGTTGAAGAAATTTGCTTTTGATAAAGAATTATATCCTAGTGTTAAAAACAGTATTTGTTGATACATGACTGTCCAAACTTGTCTGCTACATTCCAGATATTACAGTCTTTTGTCACCAAAAAATAAATCTGGTGCTGTTTTCCGTTCTCATTAATATGAAATCTGTAACTTGCAAGAGTTATAAAATTTATTACAAGTTGGGGCCCAAAAATAAAGTTAATTTGTAACTTTATAAGTCAAAGTTACATGTTATTACCCTGTAGTGAGTGTGTGTGTGGAGGGGTTGCTGACAGAGAATGAAATCTGACAGGTTTGAAGACTTTCCTCTTCTCTGAATCTAAATCAAAAGTCGTATCACCAGGCAGTTTATTCTGGCACTTAATGTGATGGCCAGTGTCAAAAAATCATGAATTTCTCATGAACCGCATCTACCACAAGTCATGAAACAGTCCTCTCTCATAAAGTATTTACATTTTAATCTTTTAGATCCATTTCATTAAATACGAAAGTCATACCTGCGCTATGGAAGTGACAGGTTTTTCCCTTTAGATTAAACAGACAATTTGCTAGTAAAATTACTTTAGAAATATTTCTATGGGATATACATGCCTTTTACAAATCCTGCCTAGAACCTTAACACAAGATCCAGATCCTTTAAATATTCCTGTGACCACAAATCACATCTCAATTCATAGAGCATTAAAAAAATTAGTCTCCCAGTGATGGGAACAATATGATTTCTCATAAAATTTTAGGCTAAACGTAAGAAGATCTAAAAATAAGGCAAGGAAATGGCTGTTGTCTTCACTTTAATCCTTCAATTAAAATGAACTTTAGCATTTATTAAAGTCAGAATCCCAGAATAATCCTCTAAATCTGTGTCATTCAGACACACCATATGAGGAATACCAGTCATTATGATTCTCCCCTCCCCAATCCTGTTGACATTTCCATTTTCACTCCTATGTCATTTACAGATGCAGATACACAATGATGGCTTTGAATTTTAAAGAAATACAGGTCAGATTAGAGTCTCATTCCTGTTGATGAGATTTTGGCAGACTAGAAAAGTCTGCAGAATAAAAATGAGTAGTGCTAACTACAGAACTAAAAGACAGACCCCTCCTTTTATAATTTTGCAGGCACTTCTATGTGTGTGTAGCATCTCTTTTGTGTCTTCCTACTCCATATCGTACCTTTTTATGAAGTTTCATGCAAGAAAATATTCTGAGAGACAATTTAATACTGAATTTTGGGTTGCTGTAATTACTTACTTGGAAACTTGAGGGCTATTGTTTCCTGTACTGGCTCAGTTTGAAGAGAACTCATTCAACACTCTCTGCTAAAGGTCTGGTCTACCAAAAAGTGCTTTAGATAAGCTACATGCAATACAAGTACTACCATCTTGAACAGCATGCTATTTCAATGAACTGTATATGCTTTTGGAATACTTCAGATGTTTTCAGTGCTCATCTCTGCCTGAGGCTGAAACCATCTAAGGAAGAGCTGTCGAGAATAGTTTAAATGAGAAAACAGCACAAAGAGTGAATGGATGAGAAAATTAGGACATTCACAAGAATTTACTTTCTCAGTTCCTGCTCCCTGATCCATTTCTCAAATTCAGATCTTCTCTCAGCAGATCTTTACCTCTCTCACATAGTTGATAGTCTAACTAAATAAGGCTTCTTCTAGCTCATAATAGGAATATCATGCCTAATGTACCATATGTGAAGCTCTTTAAAAGAAAAGCATTCAAAAAGATATGAACATAAATGAAAAATAGGCACACTTATCTATTTACTTTTATGAATGGGGTGCACATAATAAGTTTATTATAATTATAAAACCATGTGTTCACATGCTACTTACAGCCTTCATAAATATCTGTTGGTATGTGGACTGCTGCATGCTGGTAAGATATTTGTCGCCCAAAAACAGCATCTTCTTCAAACACTGGTCTGATTTTCTGGCTTCCAGTTTCAGTCTCGTTCTTTTCAGACTTTAAAGGAAAAACATTGAAAGGATAAAATATTAAATTTTATGTTAAGAACGATTTTATTCACATTTACCTCTTGGCACAGAATAGACTCATAATCTTTCTCTAATAGCTAGGTGTGTGTATATGTCTCTCTCTCTCTCTCTCTCTCTCTCACACACACACACACACACACACACACACACAATCCTCTCTTGCACTGGTTTTAACCAAGAGATCCCCCATTAAACTCAATGGTATTAAAACTGACATAAGAAAAAGGTGAAACCAGCACTATACACCAAGATTCATATTTAATATATATAAGGAAAACACATACACACACAATGCAATGCAAGAGCATTTAATTTTATTGCATGACACTTATTCATAATTAATTAGAGCTACAAGCTCATTCTAAAGCTGTAGGTGGAAAAGTGTAAATACGATTTATTTCCATATTCCTATTAGGAAATTATCTTGCAGATTGCAAATCCTAAATTGCTACAACATTGTACATTTCATAAGTAGATTTTACATAAACAGCTCGTTTGGCCTATAACAAGAGAAAAAAAGGAAATGAACATGATATAAGTAGTCACAGGATTTTTTTTTAAACTCACCATAACAGTTAACTACTTGGAACAGCAATAATAAATATAAAAATAAAGTATCACTATATTGTTATTTTTAGTATTATACACAAAGACACTGATTTTGTAAGATATATTATGTGTTTAAGAATAATACAGATTTTAACCAGTCAAACATAACTGTCTTTAGATTATTAGTGATGCGTTTCTATGCTGTCCATCACTGTAGTATTTAATCATACTCAACCAAATATCAAGGCAACCATAGGATGGCTTGATTGAAATATCATAGTCATTGAAATATCATAGAATCATAGAATATCAGGGTTGGAAGGGACCTCAGGAGGTCATCTAGTCCAACCCCCTGCTATCATCTCATTAGCTGCCCTACCACTTGTCCTAATGCAGTACTAGTTAAAGGTTTGAGCCTAATACAGGGTAGTGTGACGTTTCACTGCTCCAGCAGGAAAGCTGGGAGGTATTGCACTTTGGAAGACAGAATGTCTGCCAGAGCTCCTGGGGGAAGAGAGTCTGGGCAGCCCAATACTGGCTATTTTTATGGCATGCAACTGACAGCTCTCTGAAAAGCCAGAGCAGAGAAACAACCATGTTCTTGCCTCCTCCACTCACCCTCTTTGGGGGAGCAGTAGGGGCAGCAGTCCTATGATCGCCTAAGTGCAGAAAGAGTGATTCTGTCTGTCTCTCTTCAGGCAGTGCAAGGATGTCAGGAGGCTCCTAACACTCCTGTCTGACCTGGGTATCCACATAAGCCTGAGTCAGAATTTACATGAATAGGTAAAATGTGTAGAACACGTTATAATCCTTAGTCCCTATTCAGGGCCAGATGGTGACATATTCACATTGATCAGCATTTACCTTCACAAGTAGTCCAATGGACTTAAGGCCAATGGACTAACATATGTCAGCAACTGTAAATTGTTTACAGTCTAGCCCTTCTACATTGTACATAGAAGTTTCTCTTTTTTTGTGTGTGATGGAATTTAGCGTTAAAATCAGGAAAGTAGATAGAGTAGGATACATCTGCACAATGTTGCATAACACATTTCAGTTTAACACACTATCCACCCCCCCTTAAGAAAACAGGAGTCTCAGTAAGAAGTTCTTGGTGTTATATCTAGATTTTAAACAATCATACTAGATACAAAATCAGTGATTGTTTATAGATTACTGTATTTGTTTATGATTCAAAATGATGGAACATTAACATCGCTCTAGACACAATGTAATTTGGCCCAATTAATGTTTTACCATAATTCTTGCTTTTCAATTACAGGGCAGTGTAAGTGTTTCCAAGTCTGAAATGCCGCCTAACAGTTAGCAAATTTTGGTGTGGTGGTCATAAGTTATTTTCTGGCCTCATGCTGTCCAAACTAATGAGCTAGACTAACTCTGTAAATGAGATCCCAACAGGTTGTTGATGTGAGAAAATTTCTCTCATGCCTGCACACCATTTGATTAAACAAATCACCAAAAATACGTAGCACTGTCATTTATTTGGGAGATCAGCACTAACAATCTCAAACTCTATGTTGACATGCTCAGAAAAGAATTCTGGGGGCCGTCAAGCCACATTACCACTATAAAATGCCAGAACCATGTAGTGTTTCCCCTCTTTCTCGACAAAGATTATTTGTTTTGAGTTTGCGTAGTTTTTTTATTTCAAAGCTTCACTATAGTCTGTTTTCCATAAAAGTAGTGCTCCCAAGAGCGAGCTTTCATATTTGACTGGAAGGATTATAAAAACTCCGTATTCCGCTGAACATGAATCTCTGCAATCTCTTTTCTGTAAGGATTCAATTCAGTTCTGAGTAAGACATATTAGAATCGTTGATTGCAAATACAGGCTCAGATGATTGCATCTTGCCAAGGGGGGAAAGGCACACATCCCAGAGGGTTCTCTAGGCGAGGTAATCTCTCTTTGTTCCTCCCCTATTATTCTCTTGGGATAGAGGGGGAGTTAGCCTGCCCACTTCCCACCCACCTGGCATGGCACCTGCAGGTCCACTCCCACGTTGAGCTATCACACAGGGGCCTTATGCTTTCACACAAGCTCTAGCCCCAAAGACCCCCTGAAACTCCTACCAGCACTCCTCCCCCAGATGAGAACTCTTGCTGTAGAGATCATCAAGCCAGGGTACGTGATCTTTTCTGTCTATGCTCCATGGGCCCAAAGGGAGAACTACATAGATCTGATAGTTCATTCACTCACTTCCCTCAACTCATTTAGATTCCCTCCCCACATGCATGGCTATGATCATGGTCTCTGTGGCCCCCTGATGCAAGGGACTGGGCCCAAAGGATTCACATAGAATGCACCAGCAGCCTGCCTTCAAGAGCCTACTTTTGACCTTAACTGGGCTGGCATAGAGAGCCACTGTGATGACAATGGGTACAACCCAGACCCCATTGCCCAACAAATTTGCCTATCTCCCGTCCACAATCTACCGGCACCAAGTGGTTTAAATGGTGCCTGGGTCCTTCCAAACTGGGTGAATTTCACTCCTAGTCACTAATTGACAAAATCCAGTTGTCATAATGGTTTCTCAGTAATTAATAGGAATTTACCAGTTCCCCCTGAAAAATATATCTTAATTAGAATAATATAGACTCAGTGTAACACTGACCAAGACAGAAAAAAAAAACAGTGTATTTTCATTAACATATTAATCACACAACAACAATGAGAGAACTAAGAATTATGTTTCTATCAATAGACTAAAATGTATTGGCTAAATTTTTAATATCCAGACCAACTTTGTTTTCACAAACATACCACAAAGCACATATATTGTGAAGGAAAGTAATCTAATGTAGCCTGTGAATACAATTAAAATCTAACTCCAACCAATTTCTCTCTTGAGGCAGGAGCTTGAAATGCAATCAATAATGGCACAGAAAAATCCCACAGGAGACAGAAGCTGAAGATTAATTTTCCATCTATTCGAACTCGGCCTACACTTATTGAATTACATTCTTACTACCACTGACAGTCAGCAAAATCTCTCACTTATTTCTCTGAAATAAATCTCCAGACCAATTTCTCCCTGCCCTGTTTAGCAGATACCATCCGTTTCTCCTTTCAATTCACATTTGTACCAGTTTAGGACATTAACTTTAAGAAATATATTTTTCCCTCATGCATGCACAGTTCAGCACCAGAACAGAGGGCCGTGGATGTTGTGACTGAAGTATTTATTTAGGATTCAGGAAATGTGGATTCTGCCATAATCCTTCTTTGTGACCTTGACCAAGTTGCTTACTGCTTGATCTGAAGTAAACTGGAGACTCCACCCCTACATCCCCATTCCCCCCACCCAACAATCAGGCCCTTAAACTCTATGACCTGGAATAACAAAGACATGTATACGTTGGTTATAACACGGAGCGTTGCAACACCTAACTTTTAGGCACTGTGAAAAATCACTGGAATCCACAAACCCTGGGTTAGGAGCCTAACTCCCTATACAATGCCTGGGGAGAGATAGGTGCTTAAGAATGGTATCCACAAAAACCAGCATGTTAGGCAGGGAGACACCTAAGCTAACCAATGGGAGATACCAATGAGAATGGTGTATCCTAAACCCCACTCTTACCACAAAGTTAGGTCCCTAAGACTGTGCTGCAGGTAGGTGTCTATCTTTGCTTGCGATCTACAGCTGGGAATCCCTCTCGGAATCAGGCACACTTGGCTGTGTCAGCTGTTCTTGCAAGAAATGCTGGAGGAGGAAACAGTGGTGTCTCCCTTATCACTTTCAGCCCAGTGGTTAAAACACTCACCTGGAAGGTAGGAGACCTGAGTTAATTTCCCCTCTGCCTGATGAGAAGAAAGATTCCTGTTCAAATCCTATCACCTCTAAGGAAAGTGGCCCTAACCAGTGGGCTATGGGATATTCTGATATGGCTCTTCCTCAGTCTCTCTTGTTGAAGCTATTCCATTTGGGAAACACAATTAAATGGTCATAGGAGCAAGAGGACTGGCTCCTTGTCTCCCACCACCCAGGTGAATGCCCTGACCACCCAGCAACAGAGTCATTCTCACTCATCTTGGACCCAATGACTGTTGAATTATTTTTCCACAGTGGAACAGCTTCAACAGAAGAGAATGTGGGAGCCAGCATAAGAATCTCTCATAGCCCACTGGTTAGGGTGCTTACCTGAGAGACGGGAGACTGTACTGAAATCATCTCTCCTTATCAGGTCAAGGGGAACTAGAACCTGGTCTCCCACACCCTGAGTGAGTGCTCTAACCAGTGAGTAAAGGTTATAAGGGAGCCACCACAAACTCCTCCAGCTGGATTTTGAATGGACCACAATCTGCAGGTAGATAGTTGTTCTCCCACCTATCTCTCCCTGGTTTGAAGATTATGTTGGGTTTTAGGCATCTGGATGTCTAGAGTGAGAGATTGCATGCATGCCTGGAGACAGAAACGTAACCATATAGAGACTTTTACAGTGAAACTTTAGGTGCTTAGTGAGTTTAGGCAGGGTTACGCAGCATTCAAATGGGGGTTTTGTGGATTGCAGTGGCATCTAAATCTGAGGTTTAGGCGCCTAAGTCCCTGTGTGGATCAGGGCCTATGTGACTCAGTAACCCATATGTAAACTAGAGATACTATCTTCCCTACTTCACCCAGGTATCGTGAATGCAAATTCATTCAGGCACATAAGGTGCTCAGATATTATGGTAATGGGTGGCACTGAGACCGATCGAGAAAACAAACCTACAGAACTACAGATATAGACAAACACCTTTAGAAAACTTTTTCCCACTCACCTGTGGAGAGTGGGTTGAGGTTTTGACTACTTTTAAGTTTCATTTGTTTTAGATAGGGGAGTAAAATATAATTTCCTCTTTCATCATGATAGTAACAGGAAGGCGAGCAGATTTATTTTCCCCTCTGCTATTAAATTTTCTTATAATTTTAAGATCTGTGTATAAGAATTTATGCTGTATTCCAGCAAAAATCCAGTAGACTGCATTAAGAGGGTGATAAACCAAAAAATCCTTCCATAAACACATTAAAATATTTTTGATTCCTGCTTCCTGTAGCTGTTAGCAACAGATAGCCTGAAAAATAGAACTGCAGTTTGAAAAATACCATGTAACTGAAACAAAACAAAAATTACTCTTGAATTGTTTTCTTTTGGCAGATTACTTACAGATGCACACCAAGAAAGTTACTCTTGAAGATTTAACACAGGTGCCAAATGGCACAGGGTAGATTATGCTATGAAAGGTGGAAATAGCTTTACTAGCTGCTAAACAGATGCACATCCAAACCAAAGACAAATTATAATTCCAGACAATTGTTGTGCTTGTGTGGCATGGACAGGGATTGACATACCTAATAATTTCACATGATTTTGCTGTCTAGAGAATATGTTTTGTATGGCTGCAAAACTTCCTTATTTATGAGTAACATCACAGATTGGATTCAATCATAAGAATGGTGTTATGAATTTAGAGGAGTAAATGGTGCTATTCTGTGTCACTCTCTTCTTTCTCTCTTCCCGTAGAAGTCTTCATGCTTTGCACAAGTTTTCCATCTTCACTTTCAAGCTTCTGCTTCACTTAATTCTTACCAACATCTTTCTTTATTTCAGTGGCTTTCAACCTGTGGTCTGTCCACAGACTACGTCTAAGGGGTCCACGGAAGGTTGTCTTTACCACAGAACAGTGGTGTTCAACCTATGAGCCGTGGACCTCTGGAGGTCTGCAGACTAGGTCTAAGATTCCCAAGGGCGTCCGCACCTCGATGCAAAATTGTTTAGAGTCCACAAATGAAAGAGAGGATGAAATAAAGCAGTGGTTTTCAATCTATCTCACTGTTATGCTCCTTCCAACCGTCTCAGCCTCCTATATGCTCATTTTGCATTTCTGATCCACTCATCTTGATGGCTTCTACCATGCTAACAGATAACGCTTGGAATTCCTTGCTTCTCATTCTCCATCAGACCATTAATTCATACCCACTTTTTCTAGAAAGTTTTTCCAGTGATAATCCAGTAGATACACATGCACTCATACAGATGTGTAATGACACTGACTGCTCAACATTGGCCTGAATTATACGGTCTGTCTGAAACTGGGCCAGTTCTGCAAATCTTTTCCATGCACGTTTTGCTTACTCAAGAGAAATGTGCCATTGACTTCCTAGGCCCTGATCTTGCAATTTACCTCACCCTGTTTGATTTCAATGGGGCCCAGGCAGGTATGTCTGCGTCCCGATCAATTGTAGGATTAAGGCCTATAACTATAAATTATTTCAGGTCCTTTCTTCATAGGTGTTAGTACAAAGCCTAGTACAGTGGGACCAAAACCTGTCTTGGGCTTCTTGGCACAGTCACAGTATGAATAATATATGACAACAACAATAAATATCAGGAGCAAGAGTTTGCAAGATCCAGCCCTTAGGCCCTAATTAAGCAGACACTTCAGCATGTCCCTGACTTTAAGCACATGAGTAAATCACAGTG
The DNA here is from genome assembly GCF_028017835.1 of Emys orbicularis. Classification (NCBI taxonomy): domain Eukaryota; kingdom Metazoa; phylum Chordata; order Testudines; family Emydidae; genus Emys; species Emys orbicularis. The sequence goes on along the minus strand of NC_088683.1, from coordinate 23,620,012 downwards.
ACTTCTATGTAGTCTGACAAAGGCGAGCTATGTAGATATTTAATACAATCTGAGAGCTCGCATACCACAGAGATAGGCAACCAAGAGATAGGTAGAATCCGTATACTTTTACTACAAATCATGCAATATGCTGCATCATAAAAGGAAATTCTAAAGGCTGCCTTGTAATCATTTAAAATGCAGCTTAAATGTATATATTTATAGTCTGTTTTGGAAATAAAATGATTTTCAGAGGCTATTGATAGGTACACCTCCAATTGTTTAGTAGTTTGAGTAATCCAGATCATTTGTGGGGAAAAAAAAAGTTCTCTGAACTTCTTTGGTCAGAAGACAAAAACTGGAAATTTTGAAAGAAAAGAATTGAGAAATGTCCAGAGCTCCTGGCTCCATTTGGATGCCTCAAGAGTTGTTTTTATCCTCACATTCGTACGCTGCTAGAGCCAAGAAATGAAAAGCTTATGAGAATTGAAATGAATAAACAAATACACAAATACACTTTTTTCAATACAATTTCAGTTCAGATTGAATTTAGAGTTGAGAATTCTCAGTGGTTCTTGTTTTAGCCAAAATGGCTTACTCCTATAAGTCCACAAACATGGAGATAATAAATAGATAATAAATAGCACTATTTTAGAATTCCTAATGCACTTATTCATATAATATATTGATGTGTCTATTACTTAGTTTTTAAATCTCAACAAATATGTTTTATTAATCAAATAAAGAGAAACATAAGATCATATCCAAATCTTTTGCAGGGAGTGGCATGTGTGGTAATTTTCACAGTATCCTTTAATTGACACATTTATGCATTAAAGAAAAATATTATTAGCATAAGCCATTATGTAATATGAACACCATTAAAATGTCTTCTCCTTTTAAATGAAATAAGTATCCAGTCAAATTTTAGGTGCCCAGAATTTTCAGAGTTACCTGCTGTTAAATCTCAGAGTTGGGGTTTTTTTTGTTTTGTTTTGTTTTGGCTTTTTAAAATAGATTTGTAACACAAATATTATTCTCAGATAGGGCTTCAAGTTTTATGATTATTACATGCAATCCTCCACCCCTCAAATCTGCCCCTGAAAACAATTAACACCCAATTATATGAGCTGGGTTTAGAGTGGGAACATTTTTCAAAATTTATGGAAATTCAAATAAGATTTAGGTTTGACCATGTGTGATGGGGTGTACTAGGCCCAGAGGCACCATGCTGAGGTGAGTCCTCCGGGTGGCCTACAGAAGAGCTGTAGGGGAGCAGCTAATCAGGGACCAGCAGGCTCATATAAAAGGGGCTGCAGGGCTAGAGAAGTTCGGTTACTGCTTGGAGCTGGAAGAGCAAGAATGGTGTTCCTGGCTGGCTGAAGGAGCTGCAGTACCAGGGACAGAGCAGTGCCTGGCAGGGACCGGGAGAGCAAGACGGAGCTCCTGGCTAGCTGCTGGGGACTCAAAAAAAAAGATTGCCCTGAGGTAAGGGTGAAGGTGAAGGGGCCACATGGGAAGTGGCCCAGGGAACAGTAGCAGCAGCAGACTTAAAGAAAAGCAGCAGGTGACTACTATTTATAGGATCCCTGTGTTGGGGCATGGAGTAGTGCATGGGCCTGGGTCCACCCACCAGGCACAGGCTCCCTGAGGAGGAAGTTGTACCAGGCCCAGAGAGGGGACTGAATGCCCTGATGGGGGTCAACAATTACTGAACTTTGAAATACCCCGGAGGGAGATCTAATGAACTAATATTGGGTGGTGGCTCAGCTGGAGGGCTGGGATCAAAGGAGATGGCTCCCTAAGAGAGGGGAGAAATGGCTTTGAAAGGCAGCTCAGAAGGGGCTGAGATTGAAGGGCTGACTGATCACTGAGCCCAGGGATAGGGCTACATACAAGGACAGGACAGAGACCATTGAGACAGGCCCTGTTACCCTGGAAGGGGTCTAATAGGTTTGGATACCTACGAACTGTGTGTCACTGGGCCGGAGGGCTGAGTCACAGAAACCCGCCTGAGAAACATCTGATGGGGTCACCATAAGCTGAGAGAATTGCAGACACACACCCAGCCAGGGGGCAAGCACATGAGGTGAGTGCACCCAGTTACACCACGATTGTAATCTCTTTTGGTCTGAGTTCTCATGAACACTCCTACAAGCAAAGTTTTGTTCTCATGTACGTTCTAGGAAAGTGAATTTCAAACCTGGAGCCATGATTCAGTCAATTAAAAAACAAAATTCATTTCATGATACAATATTACTAGATTCAGGTGGGTTCAAAAAATAAATAAAGGATAGTCCAGCCAATCAAGGACCTGTAAGAATACCATTTGACTTTAGATGAATAATGAATATCAAATAACGGGTGAAAATCAACAATCTGCAAATTATCCGTAGGGTGAAATTTGCTTGCATAGATCATTTACTGAACAACTCAGTATAATGAACAAATTTATTCAAATTGGGATCTTTTCAAGAACAATATACAAACAGAAATAAAGGACGAAAAGCCAAATAAGTAGTTTATAATAAATAATTTGACCAGCCCTAATAATTATTCAAATAAACATTATCCTATCCAGACTTTTTAAAAATTTGATAGCATACTGCAGTTTTATATTAAATCAAGATATTAAAAAACCCTCTGCAAAACAATTACCTAAATGTAAAAGCTTGATTCACTGTTTTTAATAATCTACTCTCTTTTTGGCATGCAGTAGTTAATTTAAACAAGTATTTAAGATGAATAGAGCAACATTAAAAGCACTGAAAATAATTCAATGTATATTTTAAATGAATTAAGAACTCATGGAATATGACAGATTGACCATTCTGCAGATGGAAAGACCATCTTCCCACCTCCTGAGTCATGCGGTCTGACTAACCATATTCTTAGGTTTAACTTTTTGTCACATTCTGGGCTGCAATGCAGCCCATACATGGGGTGCTTAGGGTCAGACTTGTCTACATTGTCTAACAAATTGTTTTAATAAGTATCAGTGATTAAATTCAGAGCAGAATGTGTTTTTTATTTTATGCAATCATTCTTTTTTGCCAGAGCTTTATCAAGAGCCTGCAGTAGACAGAAGTATGTGATTGTATTCAGAATTTTACTGTAGCTGAATAAAGGCATATAGTCCCCCACTCACACTCACACTCGCACCCACACATACACAAATAAAGATTAAAACCATTTACACTTTTGTCACAGCCTTCTACATGTATTTAGCAATTTTCTAGCAGCTGAAAAATTGCATTACATAAAATGTCAATGAAGAATTGTTAATATACAACACATATTTAACAGTTATGCAAGAACTAGGGCTGTTTAAAAGTATATTGCAGCTGCTGATTTACAATAGGTTAGATTATGGTTAGCCCTTAAATAGTCGTAGGAGGGAGCAATGATCTATTTCTACTTGCATGGCTCAAATAAGGCCTAGGGTAACCTTTACAGTAAGCACCGTAAGTCCCATTTCCAAAAAGGACTTAGGCACTCAGGTTCTAAGCCTTGGATGTATTTAGGTGCCTAAATCTCCTATTTAGGCACCAGTGACAGTCTCAAAATTGGTGCTCAGCTGCTGCCAAACCCTGTAGGTGCCTAAGTTTCTGCCAGTCATTATTCACAAAGCCACCTCAGCCCCAACACTGCCCCACAGCTAACAAGCACCTCGGCACCCTCACTCAAGCTGGCGACAGAGTGAGATGCAGAGACACAATTTCAGCTGCTAGAATATGGGCTACCTAAGCGGCTAGCTTGACTTGGATAAGTTCGCAAGCAGACAGAGGCGCCTATCTCCTGACAATCTACCAGACGCACCAAGTCAGCCGCTTAAGCCCCTCACATCTCCCCACTGAGCTCCTCAGCATTTCACTCCTGGCTAGCTTAGGTGGCATGCACGCAGCTACCTGGCTTTGAGGATCGCTTTCTTAGGCATCCTACTCTCTCCGTGAATATTATAGGGAGTCCGGGCACCTAATTTGGACCTGAAGATTCCACTAGGCTGGAAGGTTGAGTGGAGCAAGGCCTGCATACCTTTATGGATCTGGGCCTCAAAAGCCTAAGTCTCATGAGATGTATCATTCCCATAACTAATGGGTTGCATGGGAATTGGGCTCTGGAGTGTCTACGTCACTTTTGGGAATAAGCTGTGGCTCCTAAGTCATTTAAGTGGTTTTTGAACATTTTGCTCCTGATCACAGTTGCAGACTTAGTGCTAAAGTGACATACTAGCTCTTTTTTATATGTCCAAGATTATCACAACAACAGAAAAGAGAACTCAATGTTAAATAGGTCTGGGCAAGAAACAGTTTTCCCATCCCATGAGATTTTGACATTTTTTCCCATCCCAAATTGGGACAAAGTTGAAATCGGGGGGAAAACTTTGAAAAAAAAAAACAACAACAACCCCCAAAAATTGTTTCTAGTAAAACCTGAAATATTTTGTTGGATAATTTCTGTTTTTGTTTTGACCGCTTTCTTTTTAAAAAAAGCCTTTTTTTAGTATCAATTAATGTCTAAATTAAAGTCACTTCAAAATGAAAACCCACAATTTTTAGTTTAGAAAACATTGACATGTGATGTTTCAACCATTTTGATGATTTTTTTTTTAAATTTGCAGTTGAGAAACTCAAGATGACCCTTTCAATTTTTACAAAAAGGGCATTTTCCGTCTGAATGTTTTCTGATGGAAAATCCCCATGCAGGTCCAATTAAAGCTCCTTATGAGCTAGGCATCCTTACCAGTTGGACAATAGGTAAATTTAAGGCACAAAGCCATTTGGTGCAAGTACTTAAAACTTAATTGTTTAAAGCAGGGGTCGGCAACCTTTCAGAAGTGGTGTGCCAAGTCTTCATTTAATCACTCTAATTTAAGGTTTTGCGTGCCAGTAATACATTTTAACGTTTTTAGAAGGTCTCTTTCTATAAGTCTATAATATATAACTACACAATTGTTGTATGTAAAGTAAATAAGGTTTTTTAAATGTTTAAGAAGCTTCATTTAAAATTAAATTAAAATGCAGAGCCTCCCGGACCGGTGGCCAGGACCCGGGCAGTGTGAGTGCCACTGAAAATCAGCTTGTGTGCCACCTTCGGCACGCGTGCCATAGGTTGCCTACCCCTGGTTTAAAGTTTAATTTTAAGTTTGAGCACGTTACCCTAAGTAGCTTGCTTAAGTTCACAAAGTGAGTCACTGGCAAAACTCTGGCAGTACTCTGAATAGAACCCAATATTCCCATCTACCAGTCTATACCTAAACCTACGTGGCGCTTCATAATAACAGATGTATTACTTGTATCAAAAAAGAGAATATATCATTTCCATGACTAGTTTATTATTAGCCACAAAATATTTTATTTGGTAAAAATATTTTGAGGGCTAAGAAATCATTTAGCAATACATTATTGAAAAAATTACATAATTTTTCTTTTTTTGTTAAAAATAGAAGTTGATAGGGATACAGCAATTAGCAATAAATCAGAATAGCAACTAATTTTTTTAATGGAACAATTTCAGATATGTCAGCATTTTGTAATCTCTAGCTGTCAAGGAAACTTTGATGCTAAACTCACTGACAAATGGTTTATTTTTTTATAGACATTTCCATGGTATTCATAAGTGCAATATGTGGGCCTGCAAAACATTAATGAAGTAAAACTCACAACACTATTTTACAGATGGAAAATTTGAGGCAGAGAGGTTTAAGGACACAATTTTCAAAAGAATGGACAAAAATCAATGGTCACTTTAGAAAGTTTGTATGTAATTTGTTGAAGATTATATAGTAAATCTGTGGTAAAACACAGGTTAGTGAAGTCCCAGTTTAGTGTCTTGAAGATGAAACTATCCCAAACTGACTGATGGCCTATTAGAAAGGTCTGAAACCTGCAAATTCGTATGCACAGAGTCACTTTGCTGATGTGAATAGTCCCACTGAGTTTAGTGGGTCCACTCATCTGTTTAAAATTACTCACATACATATTTGTAGGTATGGCCCTGAAGTCAGTCATACAATATGGTCATTGCTATCACTAATGCTTAGGAACAGACTGTATTCCAATAATGTATATAAAATAGGGCTGTCAAGAGATTAAAAAATTAATCAAGATTAATCACACTGTTAAACAATAATAGAATACATTTTCAAATACACTGATTTCAATTACAACACAGAATACAAAGTGTACAGTGCTCACTTTATATTTATTTTTGATGACACATTTGCACTGTAAAATAACAAAAGAAATAGTATTTTTCTATTCACCTAACACAAGTACTGTAGTGCACTCTCTTTATCATGAAAGTTGAACTTAGAAATGTAGAATTATGTACAAAAAAACATGGATTCAAAAATAAAAACAATGTAAAATTTTAGAGCCTGCAAGTCCACTCAGTCCTACTTCTTGTTCAGCCAATCGCTCAGACAAACAAGTTTGTTTACATTGCAGGAGTTAATGCTGTCCGCTTCTTGTTTACATTGTCACCTGAAAGTGAGAATAGGCATTCTCATGGCACTGTTGTAGCCGGCGTAGTAAGATATTTACATGCCAGATGCACTAAAGATTCATATGTCACTTCATACTTCAACCACCATTCCAGGCAACGTGCATCCATGCTGATGACGGATTCTGCTCGATAACAATCCAAAGCGGAGCGGACCAATGCATGTTCACTTTCATTATCTGAATCAGATGCCACCAGCAGAAGGTTGATTTGCTTTTTTGGTGGTTCGGGTTCTGTAATTTTCGCATCAGAGTATTGCTCTTTTAAGACTTCTGAAAGCATGCTCCACACCTCATCCCTCTCAGATTTTGGAAGGCACTTCAGATTCTTAAACCTTGGGTCGAGTGCTGTAGCCGTCTTTAGAAATCTCACACTGGTACCTTCTTTGCGTTTTGTGAAATCTGCAGTGAAAGTGTTCTTAAAATGAACATGTGCTGGGTTATCATCCGAGACTGCTATAACATGAAATATATGGCAGAATGTGGGTAAAACAGAGCAGAGGACATACAATTCTCCTCCAAGGAGTTCAGTCACAAATTTAATTAACTTTTTTTTTTTTTAACAAGCATCATCAACATGTCCTCTGGAATGGTGGCTGAAGCATGAAGGGGCATATGAATGTTTAGCATATCTGGGCATGTAAATACCTTGCAATGCCGGCTACAACAGTGCCATGAGAATGTCTGTTCTCACTTTCAGGTGACATTGTAAAGCAGAAGCGGGCAGCATTATCTCCTGCAAATGTAAACACTCTTGTTCGTCTGAGCAATTGGTTGAACAAGAAGTAGGACTGAGTGGACTTGCAGGCTCTAAAATTTTACATTGTTTTGGTTTTAAGTGCAGTTATGTAACAAAAAAAATCTACATTTGTAAATTGCACTTTCACGACAGAGATTGCACTACAGTACTTCTATGAGGGGAATTGAAAAATACTATTTCTTTTGTTTATCATTTTTGCAGTGCAAATATTTGTGATAAAAATAATATACAATTTGATTTCAATTACAATACATATGAAAATGTAGAAAAACATCCTAAATATTTAATAAATTTCAATTGGTATTCTATTGTTTACAAGTGTGATTAAAACTGTGATTAATTGCAATTAATTATTTTTGACTTAATCGTGTGAGTTAACTGCAATTAATTGACAGCCCTAATATAAAAGCATAGAGAATTTAGGGCTTATCAGAAACAATTATTTTCAAGGTTTAAAATTGGATATTGAAGTCATCCAGGTAGAAATTCAGGATTTAATCTATTTATTTTTCAAGAGACACATGCAATGTGCTTATCTTTCCCAACAATCAAAGTGACGCTTTAGCTAGCTGAATTTACTGTATATGTTGAAAACTTTGATTTTTAAAAATAGAAACTAACTAAAAGATTTTTGCCATCTTCCAAAGCAAAACCATGTAAAAAGTATAATAAAAATGCGGATCTATTAGGTCAGATTTTTCCTCTCCCAACAGTATAGTAAATAATATGTTTGCAAGTAAGAACCTTTTTGTTTATTTTAAATGGTGCATCAAAAGCCTGGAGTGTGCTTACTTAATAACAAAAGATTAAGCACGGTTTTCCTAACAGCCAGTAGCAATTTAGTCTGAGATGCAGGAGACTAAAATTCATAGGCATGATTCCCACAGCTGAGAAACAGGACAACTGATGTTGAGCAATGATTTTGAGGAATAAGATCATTTCAACCAAATTAAAAGTGTATAGCAGCAATCAAAGGAGAGCTGATATGAAAGTACTAAATTGCAGCAGCAATTACACCTGACTAGACAGCAGCTTATCAGCAATTCAGACTACACTGGGAAAAGGTGCTAGAGCTAGACATTTACACAATAACTGTAGGCGTTCTAAGACAGGCAAGTGCCGACGGAGCACAAACTGCCCCTTTGAAAAGATGAATGTAGATGTACATAGAGGAATTTCAACAGCAGGTAAACAAGGATGTTATGTTCCTTTGATGTGTAAGATTATCCTGGTGTTTGGACAAAACAGACTTGAGAGAGACAGAAATGACAACTTTTGAAAGGTGTTAATTATTGGTGAAACTCTCCCAGGTGTGGAGAGCAAGATGCATAGCCCTTATTCTCAGAGATGTTGAAGCAGAGGCGCAGTAGTTGGCGCGTCTACATAACATTTACACCACTGAGAGGGGTTTCTATGCTGATCCCGTATAGGCCAATATGGAGGGGCTACTGATCCAAAACTTATATGGATCCAGTAGAAACGAGCCCATGCATAGTGGTGCACACCACCTGCAGTCCGTTTTTCAGTTTGTAGCCTGGAAAAGCAGCTACAGAAGTCTCAGTTGAAGCTTAGCAGCCCCCTGTGGATTGCTGGATCCCATTCTCCAAAACAAAAACAGCGTTCCCTGCACAAAGCCTAATTATGTACAAATTTGTGTGAGACAATTTCCCCTTTAAAGTCCACTGTTAAAAATTTTCTCAGGCAAAACTCAATAGCAAGTTTAGGTCCTGATTCTATAGTGTCATTCAAAGGCTCAACACTTTACATTATGGAGAGACTACAGACCCACTTTAACCCAGCCATACTCTATCGTCCCTTTATTCTAGTTAACTGTATAGCAGTTCATAAGAACATAAGAACAGCTGTACCGGGTCAGACCAAAGGTCCATCTAGCCCAGTATCCTGTCTACCGACAGTGGCCAATGCCAGGTGCCCCAGAGGGAGTGGACCAACAGGCAATGATCAAGTGATCTCTCTCCTGCCATCCATCTCCATCCTCTGACAAACAGAGGCTAGGGACACCATTCCTTACCCATCCTGGCTAATAGCCATTAATGGACTTAACCACCATGAATTTATCCAGTTCTCTTTTAAATGCTGTTATAGTCCTAGCCTTCACAACCTCCTCAGGTAAGGAGTTCCACAAGTTGACTGTACGCTGCGTGAAGAACTTCCTTGTATTTGTTTTAAACCTGCTGCCTATTAATTTCATTTGGTGACCCCTAGTTCTTGTATTATGGGAATAAGTAAATAACTTTTCCTTATCCACTTTCTCCACATCACTCATGATTTTATATACCTCTATCATATCCCCCCTTAGTCTCCTCTTTTCCAAGCTGAAGAGTCCTAGCCTCTTTAATCTCGCCTCATATGGGACCCGTTCCAAACCCCTAATCATTTTAGTTGCCCTTTTCTGAATCTTTTCTAGTGCCAGAATATCTTTTTTGAGATGAGGAGACCACATCTGTACGGAGTATTCGAGATGTGGGCATACCATCGATTTATATAAGGGCAATAATATATTCTCAGTCTTATTCTCTATCCCCTTTTTAATGATTCCTAACATCCTGTTTGCTTTTTTGACCGCCTCTGCACACTGCGCGGACCTCAGGATTAATACACCATAGCCATAGAAGAATCACCATCTCATCTCTGAGAGTCACAGTTTACTCCCGTAAAACACAACTTAACAAACCATAACCTTTAAATCACAACATGTCTTCCCAACCACACATGATAGTATATCCACTAAAGTGCAAGACAATTATCTGCAGATCTGAGTTGGGACAGTCACAACGCAACTAGCAAGACTGATGAAGTTCTCTTCATGATACATTTTATATAATTAAAACCAATTCCTACGCACTGGAGATAAAAGCATTGCCTGCTTCACTGGCAGTATCTTTTCTGCTGGCACTGCCTATCCTGGCAGCCAGCTATCTTCCTCCTGGCTCTCGTTCACAGGTCTACTCATTCCCTTTCTCGCCAAGTCCAGAGTGCTTTACATTTTCCAGGCCAAATTGTGTAAGCTGATTGGGCACACTGACAACAGCATGGTGCACAATGAGACTGAAAAGTAAGGGCTGTGGGTCACCATTCTGTATCCTTACTATATTCAGATCAAGATGCCCTGACATCATTATTTATCATATACTTCATAGTAGCAAGCAAGTCCCAATCAGGATTTGCTGAGCTAATTGGTTTGTTGGTGAGGCAGAGTCAAGGCTCCAGCCATTCCCGGCCTCTGCAGGCAAACTCATGGAGTTTGCTTTCCTCACCACAATATAACCCATAACATAGATGGCTTGCTGAGGGAAGGATGGGGGCTCATGGGATGGGGGTACATCATCTTGTCCTGTGTGGTTCTCGCTCCAAGATTCTGGGCAAAAAAAAAAGACCATAAAATAATACCACCAGTCATTTTTCTGCCTACCCCTGAGATATGACTTTTTGACGGTGACTACCTGTTTCAGCATTAGATACATCTTGTGTTCATCACATTTTAACTGTTTTTAATTCTGTGAAATTTTTATGTGAAGAGTCCCATTGTTCAACTCCTTCAACAATTTCAAACTAGACTTCAGCTGACTTCTCCAGAAAGTTCCTGTGTCTCTTTCTAACATTTGCATGAGCTTTGGCAACATTTTGTGGTTGATCCTTCTGTCTTTCTTTTTCTGCCTCTCTGCTCATGCCTAATATTTTGCTGAAGTGTCTTTGGCTTTGGTAGTGTGGTAATTGATAGTCTATACCAGGAGTGGATGACTTGATCTGAATAAAATAAATTGTTACTTCGTCTAAAACCAAATCTAAACCTTTTTGGAAGTTCAGAAAAGATCCATTTGATTATTTTTATTATAAAACAAAACAAAAGCACAATTCCCTTTGTATTTCCTATCTTCCTTGGAACTGGTTGTACTGAGATCCCATGAGGTATTCAACCAGATGTAATGCAATCTAAAAAAAAGTATGCCCAGTCTTGTTGAACGTCTGCTGAGAATGTGTGATCTTGTGAGGTTTCTAGCCCAAAGCATTTTGGATAAATTAGGATATGCAACAGATAGATGTCAAACCAAAGCTCCAATCTAGAGCCCAATCCTGCTTTTACTGAAAAAAAAATTGGCAGAACTCCCTTTTTTTCTATGATTCATTGACCAGATCCCCAGCAAATACAAACTGCTAAATTCTCAAAGTACTTCACTGGTATTTAGCTATAAAACTAACATTAAAACCAATTGAATTTGGATAGTTACGAGTTTGAGTTCTTTAACTGATCCTCATGTCTTTGTCCTGCACCATATACAGCCTTCACCTGAATCCTAATTCCATCTCATAATGCATTGCTGTCTTCAGCTATCCCTAGTCCAATTCTAGTACTGTTTGCAGCATGCTCTTGGCTGGTCCCATCTCCCCCTCCTCAATTTTACTAGCCTCCAGTGTTGTTAATAGAAATATTTAGTACCCTAAATGTTTAACTCTGTAGAAACTTTAACTCATCGGTTCATGCTGATGTTAATTGTTGCTATATGCTCTGGCTGTTTGCACTGTAATACCCAGACAAACAGAAAACCAGTAGATAATACCAACCCAAATACAAATCCCCACAAGTTACACATGGAGCATAGAATCATAGGATTGGAAGGGACCTTGAGAGGTCATCCAGTCAAGTTCCCTGCACTCATGAGAGGACTAAGTATTATCTAGACCATTCCTGACAGGCTGCTCTTAAAAATCTCCAATGATGGAGATTCCACAACCTCCCTAGGCAATTTATTCCAGTGCAAAACCACCCTAACAGATAGGAAGTTTTTCTTAATGTCCCACCTAAACCTCCCTTGCTGCAATTTAAGTCCATTGAGTCTTGTCCTATCCTCAGAGGTTAAGAAAAACAATTTTTCTCCCTCTTCCTTGTAAAAACATTTTATGTACTTGAAAATTGTTATGTCCCCTCTCAGTCTTCTCTTCTCCAGACTAAATGAACCCATTTTTTTCAATCTTCCCTCATAGGTCATGTTTTCTAGACCTTTAACCATTTTTGTTGCTCTTCTCTGGACTCTCTCCAGTTTGTACACATCCTTTCTGAAATGTGGCGCCCAGAACTGGACACAATGCTCCAGTTGAGGCCTAATCAGCGCAGAGTAGAGCAGAAGAATTACTTCTTGTGTCTTGCTTACAACACTCCTGTTAATACATCCCAGAACGTTCACTTTTTTTGAAACAGGCATACCACGGCCACTGGGAGCTACAGGGGGCCGTGCCTGTGGACAGTCAATGTCAGCAAAATGTCTTGCGGCCCACAATCATATTACCCCGATGGGCCACATGTGGCCCGCAGATTGCCCACCACTGTTCTATTCCATTATCTAAATCATTGATGAAGGTACTGAACAGGACCCAGAACTGATCCCTGTGTGACCCCACTCATTATGTCCTTCCAGCATGACTGTGAACCACTGATAATTACTCTCTGGGAACGGTTTTCCAACCAGTTTTGCACCCACCTTATAGTTACTCCATCTAGGTTGAATTTCCCTAGTTTGTTTATGAGAAGGTCATGCGAGACAGTATGAAAAGCTTTACTTAAGTCAAGATATACCACATCTACCACTTCTCCCCCCCATCCACAAAGCTTGTTACCCTGCCAAAGAAAGCTGTCAGGTTGGTTTGACATGATTTGTTCTTGACAAATCCATGCTGACTGTTACTTATCACCTTATTATCTTCTAGATGTTTGCAAATTGATTGCTTAATTATTTGCTCCATTATCTTTCTGGGTACAGAAGTTAAGCTGACTGGTCTGTAATTCCCCGGGTTGTCCATATTTCCCTTTTTATAGATTGGCACAGTATTTACCCTTTCCCAGTCTTCTGAAATCTCTCCCGTCTTCCATGACTTTTCAAAGCATGTATAGATTTCCCCCCTGCCTCCCCCGCAGGTAAAAATTTCCATATGGTAGATTCTGAATAAACTGACAGTTCACTATATGAGCAACTGAAGAGTTAAAGAAGTTTGGCATGAGGCAAGTCTAAGAAAGTAAAAGTTAGAAGAAAGTATCAGAGGGGTAGCCGTGTTAGTCTGGATCTGTAAAAAGCTACAAAGAGTCCTGTGGCACCTTATAGACTAACAGACATATTGGAGCATAAGCTTTCATGGGTGAATACACACTTCGTCGGATGCATGTAGTGGAAATTTCCAGAGGCAGGTATAAATATGCAGGCAAGAATCAGTCTAGAGATAATGAGGTTAGTTCAATCAGGGAGGATGAGGCCCTATTCTAGCAGTTGAGGTGTGCATTGGTGATCTTCGAGAAAACATCATCCTAGCCACCATGGATGTGGAGGCTCTCTACACAAACATCCCACACACAGATGGAATACAAGCTGTCAGGAACAGTATCCCTGATGATGCCACAGCACAACTGGTTGCTGAGCTCTGTGACAATTATTTCAAATTTGGTGACAATATATACCTCCAGACCAGTGGCACCACTATGGGCACCCGCATGGCCCCACAATATGCCAACCTTTTTATGGCTGACCTGGAACAACGCTTCCTCAGCTCTCGTCCACTCAGGCTCCTTCTCTACCTACTCTACATTGATGACATCTTCATCATCTGGACCCACGGGAAGGAGACTCTGGAAGAATTCCACCACGATTTCAACACCTTCCACCCCACCATCAACCTCAGCCTGGACCAATCTACACAGGAGGTCCACTTCCTAGACACCACAGTATAAATAAGTGACGGTCACGTTAACACCACCCTATACCGAAAACCCACCGACCGCTATGCCTACCTTCATGCCTCCAGCTTCCATCCCGGACACAACACACGATCCATCGTCTACAGCCAAGCACTGAGGTACAACCGCATTTGCTCCAATCCCTCAGACAGAGACCAACACCTACAAGATCTTCACCAAGCATTCTCAAAACTACGATACCCACACGAGGAAATAAGGAAACAAATCAACAGAGCCAGACGTGTACCCAGAAGCCTCCTGCTGCAAGACAAGCCCAAGAAAGAAACCAACAGAACTCCACTAGCCATCACCTACAGTCCTCAGATAAAACCTCTTCAACGCATCATCAGTGATCTACAACCCATCCTGGACAACGATCCCTCTCTTTCACAGGCCTTGGGAGGCAGGCCAGTCCTCGCCCACAGACAACCCGCCAATTTTAAGCATATTCTCACCAGCAACCACACACAGCACCATAGTAATTTTAACTCAGGAACCAATCCATGCAACAAACCTCGATGCCAACTCTGCCCCATATCTACACCAGTGACACCATCACAGGACCTAACCAGATCAGCCACAACATCACCAGTTCATTCACCTGCACGTCCACCAATGTAATATACGCCATCATGTGCCAGCAATGCCCCTCTGCTATGTACATGGGCCAAACTGGACAGTCACTACGTAGAAGGATAAATGGACACAAGTCAGATATTAGGAATGGCAATATACCTAAACCTGTAGGAGAACACTTCAATCTCCCTGGACACACAATAGCAGATTTAAAGGTAGCCATCCTGCAGCCAAAAAACTTCAGGACCAGACTCCAAAGAGAAACTACTGAGCTACAGTTCATTTGCAAATTTTACACCATCAGCTCAGGGTTAAACAAAGACTGTGAATGGCTAGCCAACTACAAAAGCAATTTCTCCTCCCTTGGTGTTCACATCTCAACTGCTAGAAGAGGGCCTCATCCTCCCTGATTGAGCTAACCTCATTATCTCTAGACTGATTCTTGCCTGCATATTTATACCTGCCTCTGGAAATTTCCACTACATGCATCCGACGAAGTGGGTATTCACCCATGATAGCTTATGCTCCAATACGTCTGTTAGTCTATAAGGTGCCACAGGACTCTTTGTCGCTTAGTTAGAAGAAAGACGTTCACTAAGACACTTTAGCAAAATATTAGACATGAGCAGAGAAGCACAAAAAAGACAGAAGGCTCTACCTCAAAACGTTGCCAAAGCTCATGCAAATGTCTGAAAGAGACACAGGACATAATTAAGGAACTTTCTGGAAAAGTCAGCTGAAGTCTAGTTTGAAATTATTGAAGGAGTTGAGCAATGGGTCTCTTCACATAAAAATTTCACAGAATTAAAAACAGTTAAAAAGTAATGAACAGAATAAAAGACAGAGCTGTAGGATTAACTAAGAGATACCTTTTCTTGGACCATCATTAAGGGAGCTGAAAGGCTAGGAACCTGCTGAGAGAACACAGGAACAGTTGAAGCAGCAGAAATGTAGTTGACCTTTCGCAGTCACACTGGGCAAGAATTATTTCTGCAGCTAAACCAGAGATTGCTTACTATTCAGCACATGTCTGGAAAGACATGACTTGGATGCAGAAGTACTGTCTGAAAGGCGTTATATAAAGGATTGTTTCAAGTCTGATGCCTTGTCTGTAGCTGACATCTTTATTTATGGAAAGTATAGGAAACAGTAGATTATAGTGTTAATGCTCACAGAAATGGAGAAGAGGACAGCACTGGAATGAATAAGATAGACATAATCATCTGCAAATAGACAAGGTCTGCATTGGACTCTGTCTTCTTAAGACTAGTTCCACTTACCTTCTGTTCTTAACTGGATTATAGAGAATAGGATTCTCTCAAACCACTATTGGGGGGCTACCTGGACGTTGGGGGGCTTCCAAGGGAGAAGAAGAGCCAATAGCCCCCCCTCCCTCCCTCCCTCTCACACACACACACAAACACACACACACACACACACACAAAGAAGGGGAGGAACTGTGACTCAGAAGAATGACTCTGCCAATCCTGGAGCAGTGCAATTTACACATCACTCCTGGCTCAAGACTGTACCCAAAGTCATAATGTAGACTTTAAAATATATCCAAGGTAACTTTAAGGTAGTGTGACATTATGCCTTGAATTAAGGTAATACTTCAAAACTCCAGTGGAAAACAAAATTACTTATTAACCCAACACTTCACTACAAGTTTTGGCACATTTTCCATGGCTAAGACATCATTTGGATTGTGGTCTCAGTTGTCTCATTTATAATTGGAATATTTTAACTGGTTTTGTAACATTGTCCTACATTAGTTACCAGTGTTAGTTTCTTATCAAAACCACAGTGCACTGTTGTAAGATTACATTTGGCAATTTCTTTCATTAGATTCTATAAGTAATATGAGTTTCAACACAAGTTTAGGGGGTTCTGAACATAACTGTCAGCACAAAGCAAAGTGATTTTTACTTTCTTACATCAAACTCACCAATATGGACACAGTTTGTTTAGATACTAATCTATGTGAGGTCTTCATTTCTGAACCTATTAATAAAAGAATCTTTAAAAGTCCTATTTGACGGGCTCATCCTGGGGTGCCACCTGGAACTGGGGTACCTCTGAGCCCTCTGACTCATCAGCCTGGGCCACCTCTCAGCACCGTGCTGCTATGACAGGCTATAGACCGCTCCTGGTCCTACACTCCCACCAGCATTCACACAGGCAGGGACAAACCCAGCCGCAGTTGCATGCAGGCTTTAGCGAACCACTGCATGAACCAACAATAGAGAGGCTACAGCCAAATTAATCCCCAGCTCAAGACCCTCCTGCTGTACCGTCCTCTCCTGGTCAAAACCCCAATCAGTATGAATTCATTTCTCAGTTAGCCTCTCCCTCAATGTGGAGAGGAATATCCACAATACAAGCTGAGATTTTCCCCAGTCACTATAGTCAAGGGCCATTGGTTTAGATTAAAACATAAAACAAGTTTATTAAGTACAAAAGATAGATTTTAAGTGATAGAAAACAGATAAAAGCAGATTACTTAGTAAATAAACAAAACCGCAAACTAAGCCTAAAATACTCGAAAGACTGGATATGAATTAACAATTTCTCACTCTGACTGATGATACAAGCAAGCTTGCAGATTCTCAAGGCACAAGCTGCATTTGCTTTGCAGCTTGGACTCCCCACCCCCATTTCAAATCCTTTTCTTTCGGAGCTTCTTCCAGGTGTTCAGTTGTGGGGGAGTGAAGAACAACCAATGATGTCACTCCCTGCCATATATAACTTTTCCATATGGCGGGAACCCGTTGTTTCAAACTTGGTTCCCAGACCAGTTTGTGGAAAAATATAGGTACCCAAAATGGAGATCAGTGTCATGTGCTCTGGACAAATGCCCTTGCATATCTTGCTGAGTCATAGCAGCCATTACTTACAGGCTGTCTCGAACGTTCCCAGGAAGGCTCACCAGGTGGGGGATAAGCTTCTCCTAAGGCCTATGGTTTTTCCTAATGGCCCATTACCTTGAATAGGCCCTTCCCAACCAGCTGTCTAGACTGGAAGCATCTAGCCTACAGATGATGTCACTCAGGTGTAACTACATTTGAAATACAGATACATAGTCAATATTCATAACTTTAGATACAAAAATGATACATGCACACAAATAAGAATCACATTCAGCAAATCAGAACTTTTCCAATGACACCTTACATGACTCATCTTGTACAAATTGCATCTTATTTCATAATCATATCATAATCATACAACCATGAAAAATATCAGGTGTAGTGTCACACCGTATTCAACCTTTCTTGGAAAAACCTGCAATTTTCAAATCCTGATTCACTCTCAGATCAACCACATATCTTTTTATGTCAGATTTAGTTATGTGGCTTAAAACTAAATGATTAACAAAACTCTGTGTGACTGATGCAATTCAAAGTGACATATCACAACATTCATACAAGTAACATTTTCATCTAGAATTGGGGAACACATAACTTTGTCTGAAAATACTATTTCATTGAGAGTCCTATCACTAAGTTCAATCAGGATTGACTATTTACCCCCAAAAAACCCCCAAAACAATTACATTTTTTTTTGTTATTATCACTCATGTTTCTGATAAACTAAGATCTCAAAGAAAGTAACATTCCATTAAAATGATGAAGCACTAGCTTTAGGGTTGAATTTTGATCTTTAGTGTGGCATAAACTTTAGCCTCCGTTGGGAGACTTGTTCTGATGCACGTCTGCCTTGAAGGTAGGATTCTTTGCATTATGAACACCCTTATGATATTGACTATAGCAGCACTCTTGCCATTATTATTTCAAAACACTGTTTCCCAGGTAGGAGATAGCTCTGGGCATAGTCATATCTCATTATCATGTATTTTTCATACAGCCCCAAATGCATATTCATACATTGGGTGTGGGGGAGAGGGGAGGGAAGAAAAAAAGACTTGCATAGTTTGGAGTAATGTGATATGAGCATGGTGTCTGATTTCTCCCCCAAATTCAAATAGAGTGTAAGAAGAACACCTTCTCCTTCAGGTGATAATTTATGATTCCAAAGACAGCATCAAAGGAGCCCAAGCACTGTTTAGAATCTGTTTAGAATCAAACTGTCCTGTAATAACCTTGACATGGAAAGACTTGACACGTCTCCCAGCGACGCATTCAGTAAGTGTGGAAGAAGCTCATTTTCAGGAAGCAACTTGACAAAGCCTGAGTACCTAACTAGCCAACGTCAGTCATCTACTCACTGTCAGTTCAAATGTTCATCTTCCCAAGGAATGGCATTAATTCACACTGGCATTCAAAGCATACTGTTATTGATATTAGATTTCAGACAAAGTGAAAGTGCACAGTGAAATCATGGAGTGTGTATTTTGCTAAAAGAGACTGAAGCAAAGTCAAGAGGGAACTACTGGAGACTGGAAGGATGGTAGGTGAGTGTGCTCTTACACGTAAAAAGGAGACGGGCATACAGTGGGGCAAAAGAACCAAGGAAAATTTTGATTCATTTGTTAATTTGTCTTCTATAAGACACTGGCCACATCTTGTGCTGTTTTAAGGCAAGGCACATTTTGCTTACCTGCACTCAGATGAGAATTATTATTATTTATTATTTGTATTACCTAGGAGCCCTAGTCATAGATCAGGACGTCATTGTGTTCCAGAAGGGATGACCTTTTAGCTGTAGAGTTCAACATCATACCTCTCAATCTATCTGCCAATAATCAAATCACAGTGTGCAACAAAGACCCAAAGTGAGGGACAAAAGGAAACTTCAAATGATGTTGGAATCATTCCTTTGGGGTACACAATGTTTCCTATAAGCTTGGTTTCATGCGTCTTTATTTATGAATCAAATAAGTTTCTCTGTGAGGCGATATCAAATAGGTGTAGAACATAAGTAACTTTGGGATTATACTGAGTGACACTCCTCAAAATTAGGTTCATTTGATGTGTATGCTCACCAGAGTTATCTCTGCTTCTACTTAAGAACATGGGGCTACATGCTCAACACGAGTTGGAAATGTAAGTTAGGGAACAATACAATTGTCCAGTTATTGAGTAGTGCATCACACAAGGAACATGTTGCATTGTGCTCCATAGCATGCACTCTTTCCATTTAGAAAGGCTAGAAAAGGGGTGGAAAAGAACTCAATGTATGATTGTGATCTATAAAAGCATATGGGATTTGGAACCTGGCTGACTGAGACACTGCTTCTATCACTGTGTGATCCCACCACAGTTGTGACTGGCAAGCTAACACCTCCTAGAGCACTCAACATAAACACAAGATTAAATGTAGCGTACCAGCATCACACGTTCTACTACAGAGCGTCAAAGTGAAATTGGCATGATACCTGAAGCATTGTCTGAATATCGTTTTCTTTGTGTTGCTTTTCACAAGCATGAAGCAGAGTGTAGCAACTGATGTAGAACAGCAGAGGAAATAAAATAAAGAACACAAGATTTGGAAGGAAACAAAGAGTTAAAAATTATGGTAATCAAAAAACAGATTTGGGGAAAGAGGGAAGCAAGCAGGGGACAATCATGTGACATGCCATATAATTTTATTTCAAAGCTTTTCTCCTCCTAACACCTTATAAAATTTTAAGTGTCAGAATCTAGCTATTTATTCAAGATATTTCTATAGTGTTGCCACCTTGGTACCCAAAATAGGGGTTTATAAGCAAAATATCTTCTCAAACAACATGGTAGTGTTGCTAGCACATCAATGGAGTCCTATTCTAGTGAAACCTGTCTTGGAAGGCAGTGGAGTGGAAGTCCCGGATTGCTTCAGTACTCATCATTCAACTTTCATGGCAAGGTTTCAATCTATTTACAGCAAAGTTTCACTCTGCCGTTGGCTGCACTGATCCCCTTGGAATCCCAGCATCACAGATAGGTGGGAAATTTTCATTTGCCATTCTACTCTGTTTACCCTGAGGAGAATTCTAAGCAGATGAGGTAGCAGAGGGGAGAGAAGTAGACAACATGCTTTTGAGATCCCCAGTTTCCTGTTCTGCTGCAGGCAGCCCAAGCAGATGGTGAAGAGAAGCCTGGCCAATTTTAAAATAGCTGCTCCATACTGAAGCTCAGAAACAAATAATCACTTTCTAGAGGCTCCTCCCACAGCAGCAGCTCCCTTGGTGAGAATGGGGTAACAAAAATAATTTTCTGACTTTACTATTGAATGACAAGATTACACCCAAGATTATATGTGATATCGTATTGCTCAGCCTAACAGAAACAAGCCTGCAAGGTCCAAAATATTGGCCAAGCACTTAGGTCAAAAGGGACAACAGTGAAAAGGATAGTGACTACTGTGAATGTCTGAAGAATTAAAATGGAAAAAAAATATAAAGAAATATGTAACTATTAAAGGTGGAAGGAAATACATGTTTATGAATGGAAAGGTAAGTGCAAGTTAACATATTGTCAGGATGCTGCAGTGATGTTTAGCCAGCACATTCCTGGTTTTTGTTTTTCTTTTCTGTTGATCTGCATTTTTCTGCTTTTATCCCAGAAAGAGCCAAGCACTGTAGAAGTGCAGTAAAGGAAAAAAAAAGTTCAAATTTTCATACCCCCTAAAAAGGATTAAAATTTGGGCTGGTTCTCATTTTGTTTCCATTGATTCAATCATCTCCACACTTGAAGTAAAAGTAACTGAAGAAAGAGTAACTGAAAACTATACTGAGCATTCCATATTTAAAGCTGTGTGAAATTTCCATTACAAAAACACCAGAACAAATATGGCTAACATGGTTTCAGCACAAAACATAAATTTATTCCAGGTCACAAATCTTAGGATCAGCCAGGTAATGGAGGTCAATTTGGAGCGAACCTGGGCTCAGTTTCCAGTAAACCTGGGCTAATTGATTTTCATGACTTATTTTTAATGAGTTAACCTGAAATGTAAATCAAACAAAATTCAGATGTATTAAATCTCACAAATTAACACCGAAGAAAAAACTGACACTAAGCTCTGCAAACCAAAACCAATGAGTTTCACACAGCGTTAACAACGTGTCTCTGAAAAACAGTGTAACAAGTACCTAGGAAAAGAGCCATTAAAGTGTCTGCTTCCCAGATAATAATTCTATTCTCAAAAGAGACACATTCTCATGGTTTAGATTCATTGTGAAATAAACACTCACAAAGTTCTGTCTTCTAACATAATTCATGTAAATAACAAACACAAAAGTACAGTGCATAATTATTCATTATTTAAAAGGAAGGATAGGAGAATTTAAGAAACACGTGTTATGTGTCTTATTTGGCAATTGCAATTACCTTGCTTCTCTGCTCTATATTTTAAGAGGAGAGGAGGGAGGCAGAGAGAGAGAGAAAGATGAATTGAGGGCTTATATTATATTATATATGCCAATATTTTAAAAAATACCTAAGGATATGAGGTGCCCAACTTGGCACACCAAAGGTATATACTTCCTGAAAATCAGTCCTTGTATGACATCTCAAGTTCGGCACCCAAATATTGTGGCATTCATAATCTACTAGTCAGTTTTGAAAGATCATACCCCTATCTACACCTATATCCACACATAACCCCTCCCCTCCTACCCTGCCTCCTCTTTCTTGGTTTATCTAATGATTTTAAGCTGAAAGTATGTACATTGGCCAAACCGGACAGTCTCTACTCAAAAGAATAAATGGACACAAATCTGACATCAGGAATCATAACATTCAAAAACTAGTGGGAGACCACTTCAACCTCTCTGGCCACTCAGTAACAGACTTAAAGGTGGCAATCTTGCAACAGAAAAGCTTCAAAAACAGACTCCAATGAGAAACTGCTGAGCTTGAATTAATATGCAAACTAGATACCATTAACTTGGGTTTGAATAGAGACTGGGAGTGGCTGGGTCATTACACATATTGAATCTATTTCCCCATGTTAAGCATCCTCACACCTTCTTGTCAACTGTCTAAAATGGGCCATCTTGATTATCACTACAAAAGTTTTTTTTTCTCCTGCTGCTAATAGCTCATCTTAATTAATTAGCCTCTAACAGTTGGTATGGCTACTTCCACTTTTTCATGTTCTCTGTATGTATATATATCTTCTTACTATATGTTCCATTCTATGCATCTGATGAAGTGGGCTGTAGCCCATGAAAGCTTATGCTCAAATAAATGTGTTAGGCTCTAAGGTGCCACAAGTACTCCTGTTATTTATGCTTCTCTGTTGCCTGCATTTGCAAAGAGGTATGGAGCTGCATTTATGCACCTGCTTTATATCTTTCACTGAGTCTGTATTTCAGGTATTATCCCCAGAGTAGTCACTAAGGGCCATGTATCTCCTGCAGTAGAGCTCACACACTTTCAAACAGATTACGCAAAACTTTATAAAAGTGGCAGTGTTTCATATTTAAAAAAATGATTAGCCATAGGCATGATCTTGTTTGATACAAAACTGGGGTGCTTCCCTGTAGGTAAAACTCACATTTTAGCCTTAGTCAAAGCATTAGTTCCTAGTTTGTTCAGTCTCTTGTGGAGTTTCCATTCTTAGACCTCCCCCTCTGAGTTTAGTAAGAAAATGAATAAAAAGTGCTGCTGTCGCTTTAACTATTAGTAAATGATTAGCATCTGCACAAGTGGTACTGCTCCATCAGTCATGGCTGCTTTCCAATATGGGGCTGATGAAGGAAATCCTCTTCTCTCATAAATCACTTGTGTCAATTAGGGATGCATCCCTTGCCGGGAGATGCAATTGACTGTTCCCAATTAAGGCCTAATGAATAAGAGTAAAAGGGGTGCTGGAAGCTTCCAGCCAGGCACGGCTGTTCTGGTTTGAGGTTAAGCTAAATGTTAAATAAAAAGAGCAACACAGGTAAAAAGAACAAGATTCACTCCTTTGAATTAATTAGCTAAGTCACTGCAATTCTGTACTCTCTTTTCCCTTAGGGTATTATGTTCTTTTTGTGGAAAGGATTATAAGAAGCATGATTAGAATAAAAGGGAAAGAAGTAGATTTGCCCAAGACACATGCTATTACCTGCATTATAAATTAAACAACATGGTACTGATAGTGCAGGTTACCACTGCCCTAACTTATCATTTGACTTGCAGCATAGCAACTGATAACTAACTTATATTAACACCATATAAAACAAGGCAGGGAGCAGTAGTCTGTGGGCAGTTCTTAATGGGCAGTTCTGGAATGATTCCACACATCAATATGATTTTCCTAGTTTATTCTGAAATCTCCAATTACAAATTAATAAACAGCTTTACCCTGTGGTATATTTATATCATTATAGTTTACAGTGGCAATTTGGTAAGTAAACCTGCTACATGTTTAGTGTTAAAAATGGAACATGAAAAAAATAATTTCAAGCACTGTCACACAGAAGACACCAGAAAACACTGAATTTTAAACTCTGAAAATTAATGTGTGTTTTATGTTCTGCTACTGCAGGAGCTGGTATAGCTAGTTAAAATATACCTCTACCTCGATATAACGCTGTCCTCGGGAGCCAAAAATCTTACCGCATTATAGGTGAAACCGCGTTATATCGAACTTGCTTTGATCCACCGGAGTGCGCAGCCCCGCCCCCCCAGAGCACTGCTTTACCGCGTTATATCCGAATTTGTGTTATATCGGGTTGCGTTATATCAGGGTAGAGGTGTACAAAGAAGGCTACTGCATAAACACATAATGGAAACACAAACTGTGCACTGCCTGTGTGGTATTAGAAGTGTCCTGCTTACTGCAGTTTGCCACAGACGAGAAGTGACCAATATTTAAAAAAAAAAAAAAAAGAAGTAAATAGGAAAAGAACCCAAAGAGTGAACACAGGGAGATGGAGCAATTAAGGACTTCCTAGAGAGATGGATTATATGAGCAAATACAGCGGAGAGAGAGATTAGATTTGGAAAAGATCTGTGAAGAAAAAAAGTGATGATTTGAAATAACGCCAGGGCAATGCAACACTACAAGAGAAGACTGAGCAGTGAGTCAGAAGAGACTATAAATAGAGAAGAGTGGAAAGAGCAAGGAGACAAAATGGAAAAAGCAGAGAAAGAATAATTAAAATGTGTGGAAAAGGACAGAATAACAGGGTTGTTCAGCAGTCATATAAAAGCATTGTATCTTTCATACACCTGTACTCTACACCTTCAAATAAAAATCAATTGCATAGACTACAACCTGCAAAAAAAGAAGGCTAGGAAATATTTTCTAGTGAATGGAAACCTACTGGTTTAGTCACAGTTATCTGCTGTGACCTTGGCAAATCACTTAATCTACTCTGTGCCTCATGTCCCTATTTGAAAAATAGGAAGGAAATACTTCCTTCCTTGTTGTGAATATAAAATACATTAATGATTATGAGGTGCTCACATACCATGGCACCGAGGGGCATATAAGCAATTAGATAAACTAGCAGCATCTGTTTGATGTTGCAGAACACCAGAGACTCGTTACTGATTGGAAAACTAAGGGTTACAACTTGATTGTTTTATTTGTTGTATTAGAGAATCAGAGGCCAAAGAATTACTAGTTTTCAAATGGTTTAAAAAAAAAATCCAAGTGAAGAAAACAATTAGCCCCCGGAAATATTCTAGATGGTGGAAAGAGTGAGAGAGGTGGATCTTCAGAGCATTGTGTAAATAGGAAGGAGGAAAGCAAACTGGACTGAAGAACAGAAAAAGACACCAGAAAAATAGAATGGAGTAAATTAACAGGAGGTATTTCAGGTTAAGAAGGAAAAGAGAGAAATCTTGAACTAGATTCCTAAATGGTTAGTTTAGCAGTAAAGATTTCGGAGGATGAGAGCTACACCTCTTCCAGGTATGGAAAAGGACATAAGCCCATATTCTTGACAAACTGAAGTCTCAAGAGTTGGGCCTTGGGACAGATAAAGCATGACTTTACCATAGACCAAATGAAAGAAATTGAAGAAGAATGGCTGAGAGATTGTCGCAGGGGGCAATGTTTCAGAGATGAAGCTAGGCAAATGTATATAGATGGGAGATATGACCCCCAGGTCACTTACTCATTCATACACAACCTCATCCTAAGCTTTTTAATACTAGAGTTGATGTGATATTTGAGTTGAGAAGAAACCTGGAGATGGTGGAGTTTTGTTTCAAGGTGCACTTATTACAAATTAGTAGAAGGCTGGGTTTTGATTGAATTAAAAGAAACCCTTGTAGAGCCAAGCAATCGTGAGGTGAAAGCAGCAGAAAATGAGTAAAGGCTGAAACGGGGTGGGGGGGAACAGAGTTGGGTATCAGCAGCATAAAATAGTTACACAAGAATAAAATCTGATAGGAAGTATGCCAAGGGGGTGCGATCAACGAAGAACTTTGGGACACCATGGCAGGGAGGTTCAGTGGGAAAGGGTTTTCCATGGCCAAGCACAGAGGAGGAGGAGTTGAATATGTAGAACCAAAACAACAGAAGCAAAGTGGCTGTAACTCCACCAGATGGTGCTTGATGATCTGGAAAATGTCACAGCCAATAGTTTTAAATGCAGCATTAAAAGGAAGAAAAATGAGGGCACAAATGGAGCCATAGACCGCTAAGAAAAGATCACTGTCCACACACAGAAGGGTAGTTTCAGTACTGTAAAAGGGTTAGCTGATAGAACACATATTTGTGAAGGTTGTTTTCGAAGATATTAGTTGAGTGTGAAGTGTCTAACATCAGGACCCTGTTATACTGCCCGTTGTACATACACATTAAGAAAGTGTCCCCATCCTGAGGAGTTTACAACCTAAATAGGCAAGACAGGCAAATGGTAAAAGAAAGCAATACACCGTATAAGCAGAACATTGGAATCAAAAGCACAGAGCTTATGCAGCTTGCTCACACACAAAGTCTGTGGCAGAATCTGCAATTATTATTAGTTACAGTAACTTCTCATTTAAAGTCGTCCCGGTTAACGTTGTTACGTTGCTGATCAATTAGAGAACATGCTCATATAAAGTTATGCAATGCTCCCTTCTAATTTCGTTTGGCAGCCACCTGCTTTGTCCACTGCTTGCAGGAAGAGCAGCGCATTGCAGGTAGCTGGTGGGAGCTTGGAACCAGGGTGAACTGGCAGCCCCCCATCAGCTCCCTGCTCCCCTAAGTTCCCTGTGCAGCAGCTGCCCAGCAGGCTAACAATTGCAGTTGTCCCTCCCCCCACTGCCATGTGCTGCTCCTGTCCTGTGTCTTGGAGCTGCTCCCCGAGACTCCTGCTTGCTGTGTGTGGGGGAGGGAAGGAAGAGGGGGGCTAATGTCAGGGTGTCCCCCTCCCTCTTGGTCCTGCATCCCGCTTACCTCATCTTCCATAGAGCAGGGGGGACACACAACAGGGCTCAGGACGGAGGGAGCTTGCTGGCAGCAGCTGAGGTCTCAGCTAGCTGATCTAATTAACAAGGCAGTGTACCTAAAGGGGAAATGAGCATCTCTCTCTCTCTCTCTCTCTCACACACACACACACACACACACACACATACACACACACGGTGTGTGTCTCTGTCTCCCTTCCCTCCATTCCAGCTGCCTTGTAGAGTGTGAGAGTTAACCCTTGAGAGCTCAGCCAATTGCTAGTTCATCATTTAGCAGTAAGGCATTCCCTGGGAAATATCCCACCCTCTGACTTCACCACCTCAACCAAGCCTCACAATCATCATCGCTGTGTACCAGTATTAAATTGTTTGTTTAAAACTTATATATTATGTGTGTGTGTGTGTGTGTGTGTGTGTGTCTATATATAATATAGTCTTTTGTCTGGTGAAAAAAAATTTCCTGGAACCTAATCCCCTCATTTACATTAATTCTTATGGGGAAATTGGATCCGCTTAACATTGTTTTGCTTAAAGTCGCATTTTTCAGGAACATAACTACAATGTTAAGTGAGGAGTTACTGTATTTGTATTACTGTATAGGCCTCAACCAAGATCAGGGCCCCATTATGCTAGGCATTGCAAACACATAGTAAAAGACAGTCCTCTTCCCATAGCCCTTACAATGTAAACAAATGAGGGAGACAAAGGGTGGTGAGAAGGATGTATTATTATCCACATTTTATAGATGGAGAAGTGAGATATTGAGATTAAATAATTTTCCTAGGTAAAATAAAGTCTGTAGCACACCGAGGACTAATCTGTTTGAATCTCTTACCAGTATCTTAACAACAAAGCCATTCTTCCTTCCCGATCATATCTCTTTTTCAATAAGGCATCAGAGAAGAGTTTGCTAGAGGAAACTTCTTCATATTCTTTAGGCTCGAGGAACATGGGCAGATGGATTGGCAGACATATAACTATGTTATTTTCAGGAGCATGTAATGTATAGATCTATAAAGAATTACATATGGCTCTAATACAAATCCACTGACCAAAATGAGTGCTGATTTTCAAAAAAATATATACAACAGTATCTAAATGTAGTATTTTCCAGCAATGTTTATGTACTGTCTCTACAACTATTGTGCTATAAAATAACACAAATGAAATAGCCATGGAACAGACACAACTTTCATTTATTGCATTTTTTATTCTTTTCCTGGCTGGCCCTAAATAATGACTGTAATTTGCACTGAAAAGCACTTGTAACTAGACTTAACTTCAACTTCAGATTGTCTGTAAAGCATCTAGCATGCTGTATATGCACACTATATATAACACATTATATAAACAAACAACAATTCATCATACTAAGTAAAGATTTTGGGGTTTTTTGGATTCTGGTGTGTGTATGTATAGATGGAATCTAATATGAACTAAAACTGAATATACTCCTGGACTAGATAACTTTGCACTATTTAAAGGACTTTGCAACGGTGCATAAATTTCAGACTTGGAGCTTGCAAAGGTTAGGATGAACCAATATTCAATAACCACTAGCATAGAACAAGATGATCACAAGCAAACAAGTAAAGAACAGAAAAGGCAAACAGGCTGTGGGAGTAAAATAATCAGGAATATGTGATAGAATACAGAGCTTTTCATGTCTAGGTCACTGGGTAAAGTCTGATCTAGGTTAGTAGCAAACAACTGATGGATATTAAGTGGCCTCTGTGAGTTGGGTCTTATTCCAGTTTTTAGTATACATGTGTTCACATGACAGACACAATCTGCCTATAATTGACATCCTTATTGACATCAGCAGATAGGCCAAAAAACTACATTCACAGAGAAACTGAGTAACCCTTTCAACCTTAGTGGTCCCAGTTCAGTGTAAAGACACATTGGTGGGATATTCTGGGAATGCTTTCATTGCTGTCATCTGAGCTGTGGCTGAACAACTGAGAATGACTGTTCAATCTTGCTAATTCTGTAACTTTCACAAATGTGATGTTGGGGGGGGATAGGCAGGTAGAGGCAAGAACCAAATTAGGTTAAAAGGGCTTACAAGAAAAGGTGATAGTATGAAGACTCATTTGTCGGAGATTGAAAAGTCAGGATATATAAACTTGAGCATCTGTATAACAGTGATAGTTTAGCTGAGAGCAAAGAAGAAAACAACATGCAAAAGGTGTATAGACATTGAATCTTGCAGCACATTATGTGGAACAAAAACTGTCCTGAATTAACATAATTTATGGAGACAAATACAAAATGATTTCTTTGGAAAAACCAACAGTCAACCAAATAAGTGAAGGGTCTGAGCAGGCTGATCAGAACATTCAAGACAGTTTGGTTGTACAAGATCAACAAAATCCTCTAATGGAGTGGGTAAGTCAGTTGAATTGAAGACCAGAGTAAACAAGTTTCCCCTTGCTTCAAGAATAGATGGGTCTAGGAATTAGGCAAGTCAAGTGAACTAAAGACCACAGGAGTTACCAGAGTAAGCAAGTTTCAGACAGGCTCCAAGCAGGGACATGCACTATAGATCTAAGAATTTAGTTAATCAAGGCTGGTAATGATGCACTTCTTCATTGTGACTCCTTTCTGCTTGCTCTGAGACAAAGTTTATCTAAGTATCAGAAAGTGCCAGTGCTTGATGAGATTTTTTCCTTTCTTTCAACAGATACACAGTCTTCACTCTAGGAGCACTGTCTTGCACTCCAGTTTAATTCCAAACTACTGGAAGGCTAACTCAGTGCACCCATCTAAATGTCAGGTACCCACAAAATGTGAAAAGGTAGGAAAAATGGAGCTGGGCTGGGGGTGGGTAGGGGGATACTATTCTACAGTAAGAGGTCTGGAGGAGAGGAGTCAGCTGAAGTGCAAACTCACTGAGGTGAGGTCCTACATTAGAATTTAACTAGAAATCAGTGAGACAGAAATTGAAGAAAGGTCTCCTGAGCTTCTTTTGAGTGTACATATTTCAGATGAAGACGACAGCACATCTGTTCAACTAGATATCTCGATGAACATAAGATTGACCAGAAATCTGGTTAATCTTATGTTCATCATTCACTCTTTTCAGGTAGTTTTTTGAGAATTTGTAATAGTATTATATATATATAAACTTTTCACATTCAAAGCACTCTGCAAAAAATGATTAATCCATCCATAGCACCCCGTGAGATAAATTTTATCCCCATTTTACAGATGGGGAAACCAAGGTAAAGTGGTTATGCAACTAGCTCAAGGCCACACAGTCAGAGCCAGTGCTGGGATTAACAACTCAGAAGATCTCTGGTCCCCAACCCCTGCACTCATTCAAGTAGATCACACCTCCCTAGATAAGGGAGAAGATCTAAATGTACTGCATTTAAAAAAAAAATATTTAGGCCAAGGTTTTCAAAAGTGACTAGTGATTGTGTGTGCCCAACTTGAGACTCCTTAAAGGGGCCAGATATTCAGAAGTGGGTGCTCAGCACTTTCTGAAAAATCAGGCCCTTTTAAGGTGTCAAGTCGGGCACACAAAATCATTAGTCACTCTCGAATACATTGGCCTTTTTTGTATTACGTTTGCTGCCTATGTTTTCTTTTCACATACTGTATGTGCTAATGGCAATAAGTCTTCTACTGTTTGTTTATAACCAGTGAGTGCACTGCTGCTTTAAAGGTGATAAAGGTTAGTGCTAACATGAAAGCTTCGCCTTTGATGAATGCTGAAGAAAGAAAGGCATTACAGGAATTTATCCAGGATGAGCATGTCCAGCACTTAGTAGATACACTGAATAGGCATCATTGGCAGTGAAATGTGAAGATGACCTAAATTGTCAAGGCCTAACCAGAACTCATGGGGACGTCATTAGTGGCATCTGCGGAGTCAGAACACTAGTTTCAAAGGCAGCCAAGTAGCTTCTGATCATGCCAGTTACAAAGACTGATCTGGCAGAGACAAAGCACATGTTTCTCAAAGCAACCAGAGACTTTAAAATCCAACGGCTTCTTGAAGTGTAATTCTTTGTTCATTCACATTGTTTTCTTAAATTTGAAGAAAAAGAAAAAAAAAACTAAAAGAGAAAACAAATCCCAGAGATAAAAAATCCCTGCTTTCCCTCACTTCTACCTTTAGAAATATGAATTATTATGAAAGGAGGAAGTGCAATGAACTGTGTCAGCACATGACTATGTAAATATACCCAACTCAATCAGAATGAGATGCTCTGTTTTACCTAGCTAGCTAGTATTTATATTGCATTCATCTCCAAAGCATCTGAGGACATTACAATATTATCAATGCAAAGCATACGGACCATTCGACGGTGTTGCCCGTTTAATTTCCTCCTTTCCAACCCATTATATACTTAATCTAATTAACCACTGCGTCTAGGGAACTTGATCTTAAACTAAACAAAAGTCCTAAGAATTGCATTGGACCTAAATTACTGCTCTTCACTTTTGCTAACTGCCTGAATTTCTCTCAGGGTACATGTGGTAAATGAAAACCACAAAATTTACAAGGACTGAGACCAGCCAACCAGGCTCAAATATTATGGACTTTTGCTTTGAAAAAAATTCCTCTAAAGCTATCACTCTGGGAAATGCTGGAGTACCTGACTGAAGCCCAAGGGTTTCAAATGTTTCATTTGTTCAGAAATAGAATAGTGTTCAAAACAGTAACTATTATTGGTGCTGGTTTTTGGAATTACATGCTGTGCTGTTGCTGTCACGTTAAGGTTTTTTCTTATTTATTGACAAATTCTCCGTAACTGACTGACAACTGCTATTAACTCAACAATCATGTTTCTTAGTATTGTCTTCTGCTGTCAATGGCTGTAGAGCTCCAGAAAGGAAAGGCGTCTAAAGCAATGCAAACAAGCTGGAAGGAGCAAGGAACCTAGAAGAATAAAATGACTTTTCTGGGAAAAATTTAAAAAGGAGAGAAAACCTACAGGAGCTCTGAACTGAGAAAGATATAAATTGCTGAGTGGTATTTGCATTGCAGCTGTGCCTAACCTATTTTGACCATTGCTATAAAAAAAAAAGATGCCTCAAAGAACCTCTCAATACTATTTTATGCCAAAACCGCTCAAATGTGGATGCACACATTTAGAATCCTAACTGCATAATTAGGCACTTTAAGAGAAGTGGCCTGTTTTCAGAAATGGAGAACGCCTGAAAACTGCATAGAATTCAACAGGATAGGTATTCAGCATCTTTCAAACTCACATCACTTTTACTTAGGTGCTGAAGTATAGATTTCATTCTGTGGGTTTTGGTTCCTTGTGAACAAACTTTCTGTACCTGCATCCCAGTTGAATACCCATATCTGACATAAGCAACTCAAATAGTTTTGTTTGACATGATCTATGTATCTTATTTATTTACCTTACAGCAACAGCATCAAGTTCAATAGTGATGCCATCAATCTTTTAGCAATACTTGATTACAGAGTGCAAATGAAGCATGTTGATCCATCTGATTAATATATTCCAATACCTTTGCCATTCCTTTATAAATTAAATCTATAATAAAAAAGGCAGCTGTATTATCTCAAGTGAAGGAGAAGATAACGTCCCTTCCTCCCAAGAGACAGAAAGATGTTTAATATTTAAAGTCATGGTGGGAAACCTCATATAATTTACTCTTCTTGGGCCAGATTCTCCATTGCCCTGCACCTTTTAGTTATTTGCATCAATGCAAAATAGGTGCAAATTGCTACTGTTTTTAATGTATATCCATTTTCATCCATTTTCCACTCACTTTCCACTGCTGTAAATGACTACACAGGGTGCAATGATGCAAAGGACAATCTGACCACTTAAGTCTGCAAAACTGGGCTAGGGATCTCATAAGATCAGGCTTTTTCGTGGTCTTTTCCTGCTGTTCTTGAATTTTCCGTTCTTGATTCTATAGTATTGTAATTCAGATTTTACAGTTTGATTCCATACATAGGCAATGCTGTGGTGAGAGGGTTATCTTCTCAAGCACACTCCCTCATTAATAACTCAGAAGGCCTAATGAGGAAAAATGTAACCTTAATAAACAAACACAAAATGCAACCTAGCAGTCTATCAAACTTGGTGTGCATGTCCAGAAATCCAAAATATTTCCCAGAAGTAGTTGAAAATGTCCGTTTAACACCATAAGAATCTTTAATACCCCTTTCAATTTTCTGAGAATTTAAGCATCCTACAATTTGCAGGTAAAACAAGAAGATAACATATTACTTACATCGTTCTGATCATCTTTTGCATTGTAATAGATGATTTCATTTTTCTGTGGGGAAAAAAAGAAAAGAAAAATCATTCCATTACTTGAAAAATGATGATGAATAGAGGTCCACAACCTAAAGTAAACCTGAACAGGGGGAGTGATAGCTCAGTGGTTTGAGCATTGGCCTGCTAAACCCAGGGTTATGAGTTCAATCCTTGAGGGGGCCATTTAAGGATCTAGAGCAAAAAAAAAAAAAAAAAAAAAAAAAAAGTTGGGGATGGGTCCTGCTTTGAGCACGGGGTTGGACTAGATCCCTTCCAACCCTGATATTCTATGAATATATACATTTAAGGGTTGATCCTCAATTTCATGAACACCCCTGTTAATTTCCCAGCAAGATCAGGCCCTTCCTTAGTTCTGTCTTCTTTGTGAACCAACAGATACGACAGAGAAATGTCATTTATTTAGCACTTCTTTCCTGAAAATTTATAAAAGGTATATCAACAACAACTTGAAGAGTATACGCTATGGTGGGGGGGAAACCTGCTAATGGAAGACTTATGAGAGCTATTTGTTTTAAAGATATATGAAGAATTCACCACCTAAAGTGATAAATATATGCAACAAAACAACCTATCAAACAATAGACATGATAACTCACTAACTTTACAAATGTAAGTGGGTTATTAAGTCTTTCTTGCACAGATTTCATTCTTCATGTTGGGTAGTAAAAATAAGCCCTGGGACTATGCATCAGGAGGACAATCTAATTGCTGTGGCATACAACAGAATGTAATGCTCCAGTGGATGAATTGTAACATTCTAAATTTAACAGAGCCATGAACTAGTGTAACGTTAGCTACTGCTGCAATATCATTCTGAATCTTGATTTACTGATTTCTCGAGAGGGTTAAAAATTGGCAAATTTTCCCATAAAAAAAATCAGTCATTTCTGTTGTACATCTATCAATCCTGCAGAATTCTGTAATGTGGACACTGCTCACCAATACACTGAGTCTGCTTTCCAATAAATATCACTTTTGTAACATATAACCCTTTGCACTTATTTACACCCTTCTGCTCATGGATCTCAAGAGTGTTATGCTAAGACCCTAAGTCAGTAAAGCACTTAAGTATGTGCTTAAAGTTAAGCACATGCTTACGTATTTTGCTTGTATCAGAGCCTAAATCACAAGGCAATCATTATTGCCAGAGGTCAACCTCCAAAATCATTGTCATTTGTACTTTTAATCCTGTTTATATTAAATAACCAATTTTACAAGGATATATTTGAACTCTTACTCTTTCTCTACCTTTCTTTCATGCAATAATTGATAACTAAGTGAAACATTAGCCCAAAACAGGCTCACAAAACTGGGTGACTGGGCAACAAAATGGCAGATGACATTCCGTGTTGATAAATGCAAAATATTGCACATTGGAAAACATAATCCCAACTATACATATACAATGATGGGGTCTAAATTAGCCTATCACTTAAGAAAGAGATCTTGGAGTCACTGTGGATAGTTCTCTGCTAACATCCACGCAGTGGGGAGGTATAGCTCAGTGGTTTGAGCATTAGCCTACTTAACCCAGGGTTGTGAGTTCAATCCTTGAGGGGGGCCATTTAGGGATCTGAGGCAAAAATCTGTCAGGGACGGTATTTGGTCCTGCTGTGAAGGCAGGGGACTGGACTAGACTCAATAACTTTTCAAGGTCCCTGCCACTTCTATGAAATAGGTATATTTCAAAAAAAAAAAAAAAGAAAGAAAAGAGAGGGGGGGCAGTTAAAAAAGCTATCAATGTTGGGAATCATTAGGAAAGGGATCAATAATAAGACAGACAAGATCATATTGCCTCTATATAAATTCATGGTATGCCCACATCTTGAACACTGCATGCAGATGTGGTTTCCACATCTCTCATATATATATATATATATATATATAGGAATTGGAAAAGATTCAGAAAAGGGCAACAAAATGATTATGGAACAGCTTTCATATGAGGAGAGATTAAGAAGACAGGGACTTTTCAGCTTGAAAAAGAGACTACTAAAGGGGGCATGATAGAGGTCTATAAAATCATAATTGACGTGGAGAAAGTAAATAAGTGTTATTTACTCCTTCTCATAACACACTAGGGGGTCACCAAATGAAATTAATAGGCAGCAGGTTTAAAACAAACTCGGAAGTATTTCTTCACACAACGCACAGTGAACCTGTGGAACTCCTTGCCAGAGGATGTTGTGAAGGCAAAGACTACAACAGGGTTCAAACAAGAACTAGAACTAGATAAGTTCACAGAGGATAGGTCCATAAACGGCTATTAGCCAAATGCAAAACCATGCTCTGAAGTGTCCCCTACTCTCTGATTGCCAGAAGCTGGGAATGGGCGACACGAGATGGATCACTTGATGATTACCTGTTCTGTTCATTCACCCTGAAGCACCTGGCATTGGCCACTGTTAGAGGACAGGTGGACCAATTGGTCTGACCCACTATGGCCGTTATGTTCTTATGTAAACCAAGTATATTTCTACATCAATGGTTCTTTTATAGAAATGTATTCTATATATTAAAAGTGTATGAAAAGAACCAAAATACAAACCCTTATTCACATGCATACATCTTACTCATATGAGTAATCCAGGCTACTCACATGAGTGAAAATTTGCAGAACCTGGAATCTAAAAGGAAGATACACCTTTTCCCTCATATAAATATCAACATGCAAGATTAATTTGAAGAGGACTAACTATGAGTACAGCAATTCTGAAGTTCTAGGCTAAACACAATTAATTTTTGATGATAATAATAAAGCCACCATGCCTTGTGGCCTTGGATGAAGCCATTTCACTTCGCTTTTGCCATCTCTCAAATAGAGATAATGATACTAAACAGACTAGGAAAATGCAACATAGATGGAGCTACTATAAAGGGGTGCAAAACTCTCAGCTCATCACATGCACAGACACATGAGGAAATTCCTTTTACCACTAGAGATCAAAGCTAATTGTGAGTACATTGACCGTTTTCTGGCTATGCCAGAACAAGGACAGGAGACACTGGATGTGGTTTAATTAGGCCGCAACATTATTTCTAAATTGCATAATCATTTACATCATTGAAGACCTTAGTGGTTCAGGAGCCAAATTAGTGATCAACATTACCCAAAAGAGCCACCGTAGTGGGAATCCATTGTTTTATTTATTTATTTATACTCTCTCTCTCTCTCTCTATATATATATATATAAATAAAATTAATTATTCTCTCAGCAAAATGACTGACCAAGTATTATTATTTTATCAACTACAATTGTAAAAGCATCCTGATTAGTTAATAACTTAGACTGGTTAATAATTAAATCGGACAGTGTTTTAATTATGTGCTGCAAAGAGCCGCAAGAGACACATTAAAGAGCCACTTGTGGCTCGCGAGCCTCAGTCTGAGTGTCACTGCTTTTTTATATACCCCAGTTATAGGGTATAGGCTGTCAGCCCTCCCTCAGCCAACCCACTGCTGGGACCTTGCCACCTCCTCCAACCCTCAAATGAGGGCTAAGTGGGGGGGGGGCTATAAAGGAGCAGGGGGTTGACTTCCTGCCATACTAGTCATAGGAGCCCCATGACTAGTTCTGCTCCTTTAGATAACACATCCTTGAAATCCTTTACCAATCCATTTTATCTGATCACTGTATCCCTTCCCTATGGAGTACCTGTGCTGGACATCCACCCCACACTTATATAATGAGTTGGGACATCATAGCCTAACCCACATTTCACCATTCATCCCAACTAAGCCCCCAACCTGCTGTGGGGAAAGAGAACCCCCCCCCCTTTGCCTTGGCCAATCTGGCAGTGAGGGAAGTAATTTCTTCCCAGCCCACTGAGAAAGGAGTGATGACATGTAATGCTCACACTGGATCATGACCAACCTGGTATTTAACTACTCCCGTGGGCGGGGTGTGTGTGCTGCTCAGCCTGCTCCAGGGAAAAGAGCGCTTTTCCTGCACCAGTGTGGATTTCAATAGTCTGCCCTCTCTTCCAGTCACCTTGTGAGGGATGGGTCAGCATCCCCACACTGACCTGGGCTGAAGCTGCCACAACAAGTCGCTCTCTAGCCCTTTAAGGGGAACAGGTTTTCCAACAAGCTAGACAACAGCCTCCACCGCTTAATATGCTGTGAGGTCAGTCTCATAACCTGATGGTTCCAAAACAGGAGGTAGTTTAGCACATAGTTTGTGAAGAGAGTTAAAAGAAGCAAAAGTTTCTCTTTCCTTCCATCCTGTTATTTCATACACCATTGTATACAGACATACTTGGTGGTAATGATATTGTCTGTTTAACATTTGTTGAAGCTCTAATCCTGCAAGATGCTGACTGCATCATATACTGCTGTGAATTAGTCCATTGCTACTCCTGTTTGACCCAAATAATCAGGAACATTAAAAACGACCTTTAAGCAAATGAAGCTCTCAGAAACATGAGGACAAGTTTAACCAAGATAAGCGCAGAAGGAAAGAATTAAATCCTTGTTTGGTGATATATTACATTTTGTGCTCCTTGTAGATAGTACCTACGCAAAACATAAACCAATAAGGACATTTTGTCTGTTTCACTACACTTTATATAGAAAACATGACCTACACTGTATTATGATGCATTGAAGCCAGCACAAGCTCACAAATTAGATTTATGGATCAGTTAAAATTTGAGGCCTATTTTTCATACTTCACCACCACTAGATGACAAGAATAAATTGTTTTGATTCTGATTTTCAACCAACTAGCTATTTATTAACTCCCGGGCACAGGGAATTTGAATCCACCTCATGATATGCACCAGTACACTATCCTGCCATTAGGGAAGTTACAAATGGTTTCCAGCAGGTCTAAGATGGAGGGTTTCCCCTACCCCACCACCACTACCACCTTCTTCTTCTTCCGATAATAACACTGCTCTACAGCCAAAATGCTTCTGAAATAAATGTAGTCAAACTTTACTAATTCTGGGTCACTGAGAACGAAAATGATGCTTACAATTGTTGATTGGCTCTAGTTTTCAAGATATGCTATTGGGTCAGTATATACGACCTTTGACTTGGGAATGGCGGAGGATAAGTGAGTTATAAAGGGAAGGGATCTCAATTTAAACCAGAAATGACTAAAATACATCTTTGACTGGATCTATGAATAAATTTATGACTGGGTTTGGACAGTACTTGCTTTTTAGGCAAAACAATGAATGATGCAATCTGAAGCTGGTATTGCATCATACATTATATGAATTGCATCATGTTATTCCTAGAAGTCATGGATGATACAATCATAACGAAGCTTACATCACTCTGCTGAACAAATTGCCCTATATCAACTCTAGAAATCATATAGTGTCGTGCTCTCTTATTTGTCAGTGTTTGATTTTGCAAAGGGACACATTTCTGTTTAGCCAAAGTGAGCAGAGACGCCTCGTACTTGTGTGAACAGTGCAGATAACTTCTGCTATCTTTGTGGTGAAGTAACTTTTGCATCACAAAAGCGCAGTATAACCACTATAGTTAAGAAAGCCTATCACGTTTATTTTGGCTGCAAAATTGGAGATCAGGACAAGAGGTGGGACCCACACATATGCTGCAACACTTGTGCAACAAATCTTCGCCAGTGGTTGAACAGGAAAAGGAAATCTATGCCTTTTGCAGTGCCAATGATTTGGAGAGAGCCAACAGATCATACCAGCAATTGTTACTTCTGCATGGCGCCTCCAGTTGGGAAAGGTGTGTCAAAGAAGAAAAAGTGGACTGTGCATTATCCAAACATTCCATCAGCTATACGCCCAGTACCCCATGGAGAAGGACTGCCGGTTCCTGATGCACCAGAATCATTCTCACTTGAGTCAGACGAGGAAGAGGAAGAGGATGAAACTTCTGGTCCTGAACCATCAATGTCACAGGACCCACATTTTCTCCCATCCTCCTCCTCTGAACCACACCTCATAACACAAGGTGAACTGAATGACCTTGTCAGGGATTTGGAACTACCCAAGAGTAAGGCAGAGCTGTTGGGCTCCAGACTACAGCAGTGGAATCTCCTGGCAGGTGATGTTAGGGTTTCCATGTTCCGTGACCGTCAAAAGGATCTTGTCCCATTCTTCTTCATGGAAGGTGATCTTGTAGCCTGCAACAACATCGATGGTGTGATGGCAGCCCTCAACATCGTTCACGATCCAGATGAGTGGAGACTGTTCATTGATTCATCGAAGACGAGTCTTAAAGCTGTTTTACTGCATAATGGCAATGTTTTGCC
This sequence comes from Emys orbicularis, assembly GCF_028017835.1. NCBI lineage: Eukaryota > Metazoa > Chordata > Testudines > Emydidae > Emys > Emys orbicularis. The sequence goes on along the minus strand of NC_088683.1, from coordinate 23,580,654 downwards.
ATCAATTCCAGTTGGTCATGCAGTCCATATGAAGGAAACCTATGACAACATGAAACAACTTTTGAGGTGCATAAACTATGACCGACATCAGTGGCAGCTTTGTGGCGATTTGAAGGTTGTTGCTCTCTTGCTTGGTCTGCAGACTGGCTACACAAAGTACTGCTGTTTTCTCTGCGAATGGGATAGTCGTGCAAGAGATTCCCACTACATCAAGAAAGATTGGCCACTCCGACAGTCATTGGAGCCTGGGAGGAAAAGTGTTCAGCATCCACCACTTGTTGAATCAAGGAAGATTTTGTTACCACCCTTACACATCAAGCTGGGTCTGATGAAGAACTTTGTCAAGGCCATTGACAAAACACAAGCAGCTTTCAAGTACCTCCGTGGAAAATTTCCAAGGTTAAGTGAAGCTAAGATAAAGAAAGGTGTCTTTGTTGGTCCTCAGATTCGTGAACTTCTTTGAGATGATGCATTTGACCATGCACTGCGTGGCAAGGAAAAGACGGCCTGGAAAGCCTTCCAGTTAGTGGCAATAAATTTTCTCGGAAACAACAAGGCAGACAACTACAGGTTGTTGGTGGAAAACCTCCTCAAGGCATACAAAAGCCTTGGTTGCAACATGTCACTAAAGATACATTTTTTGCACTCTCATCTAGATTTTTTTCCACCGAACTGCGGAGCAGTGAGCGACGAGCATGGCGAGCGATTTCACCAGGACATTGCAACAATGGAGAAACGCTATCAGGGCAAATGGAGCCCATCAATGCTTGCAGACTATTGCTGGACAGTGACAAGAGATGCTCCATTTAATGAATACAAGAGACAAGCCAAGAAGCGCCGAGTAAACACTGAATAGGACTAAACTATGTACAGAATAGTTTTTTGCCTTTTGTTTCATAATAAATTTTATTTATATAACGCTTTTGCTGATTTTTAAAGTGTTACATAAACAGGACAGGTGAAATATTATCATGTAAAGCAACCATAAACACATGAAAAGACCTAGGTTTACAATTTATGATTAAAACTCTACTATCTACACAATATACATAGACATAAAATGTAAAAACTTAAATATCTTAGAAACAGTAGCCAATCAGTTGTTTTAATTGTCATATTTGAATTCAGCACATCAAAATACATAATAAATAGCACATTTTATCTCTGAAGCAGACGACTTCTCAAAAATTGTAGACCAGTGTAATTTGGAGACTAAAATTAAACAAAGGAGGAAGTCATCATTCCCACTTGTGAGCATAGGGTTCATTTGCAAACACAGGTCTTGTGGTACAGTCCTGAATCATGTTTATGGGAGAAATGACTGCAGGTTATTCTACATTTAAATGAGAAATTTGTACATGACCACAATGGTTTTACATATTAGTGAGACTTTCCCAGGGGTGATAATTCACAGCCGTGAATTGCTATTGCATAGTAAGCAATTTAAGTATCAGACAATATCAAAAACAAATGATGCTTAGATTTAGGACCAATTTAGTAATGTCACTTTTCTGGCTGTCCAGATTATCCTACCATGCTTTCATTGATCCTATTGTCTGCTAAAGTCACATTGATTTTGTGTTATCATTTCTGTCATTTCATTGAAAGTTTTGGATATGAAGTAATTCCTATGGGCATTAAGAGTTGTATACATTACAAATTGAGTTATGTTAGTAACTCCCCAAGTTACAGCTATTCAACATACAGAATCCAATGCCTCTGATTTCCAGGTCTGTGCAGAGATTTGGGCAAACACACAGATAAATAAACAAGAATATAAGCATGAGAAAACATCCAGTTTCAAAATATTTGCAAATGGAATCTGGACACACACCACAGTCACTAACTTAAAGGAGGCTCACCATTTTCTCTCTTACAGAACAATTTGAGAGAGGCAATGCATTGACTCCATTGGTTGCAATCTCAATTCACAACTAAGTGGAATTTAAGCTGAAGGCACTTACCTCCTCTCACGAAGCACTTAACACATTGTAGGATCAAGCTCCTTCAGTAAGGGGATAAAGGGAGTAAATTTCAGAGAGAATCCTGTCTTACAGCACATTCATTATTATTTTGTGTTAAACGATGCCAACTTGCTTCTGGAAACCACTAGTTTCAGAGTAGCAGCCGTGTTAGTCTGTATCCGTAAAAAGAACAGGAGTACTTGTGGCACCTTAGAGATGAACAAATTTATTTGAGCATAAGCTTTCGTGGGCTACAGCCCACTTCATCAGGTGCATAGATTGGAACATATAATAATAAGAAAAATATACATACAGAGAACATGAAAAAGTGGAAGTAGCCATACCAACTGTAAGAGGCTAATTAATTAAGATGAACTATTATCAGCAGGAGAAAAAAATGTTTGTAGTGATAATCAAGATGGCCCATTTTAGACAGTTGAGAAGAAGGTGTGAGGATACTTAACATGGGGAAATAGATTCAACATGTGTAATGACCCAGCCACTCCCAGTCTCTATTCAAACCCAAGTTAATGGTATCTAGTTTGCATATTAATTCAAGCTCAGCAGTTTCTCGTTGGAATCTGTTTTTGAAGCTTTTCTGTTGCAAAATTGCCACCTTTAAGTCTGATACTGAGTGACCAAAAAGAATAAATGGACACAAATGTGACAAAAAAAAAAAAAAAGAATAAATGGACACAAATCTGACATCAGGAATCATAACATTCTAAAACCAGTAGAATACTTCAACCTCTCTGGTATATATATCTTCTTACTATATGTTCCATTCTATGCATCTGATGAAGTGGGCTGTAGCCCACGAAAGCTTATGCTCCAATAAATTTGTTAGTCTCTAAGGTGCCACAAGTACTCCTGTTCTTTTTGTAAACCACTAGTACAGTATATTATGCATCCATCTTTAATAGACAGCCTGAAAAGAACAGCAGCCACAGATTACAACATTTTACTATTACTGCCAGTTAATGAAATTACTCCTTTGGATTACATGGTAGAGGTGTATGATATGAAGATCCTGGTTCAAATCCCAGCAATGACCCATGAAGAGTATAGTCCTTACTAGTCCTGATCAAAACTGTTTATTGGTGGAAAAATAGTTTCTTGACAAAGAGCTTCTCCGCCACCACTGAAACAAATATTGCTTTCCACAGAAAACTTTTGACTTTTTTTTTTTTTTTTTTTTTTTTTTTTTACAAATGTACACCCCAAAACCTAAAATTTTCAGCTTAAAAAAATTTAAAATTTTGATTTGGAAATGACCCAGAATGTTCAAGGGATTTGTAGTTATGTGCCTTGTACTCCCCCCCCTCCCCCCACCGACTCTTTTTCACTCTGGTGGTCTCCCAAGCCAGACTACACAGTCCAGCAAGAGGGGAGACTGCAGTGTTTCACATAGGAGACTGGAGATATGAGGAACCCAAACTATAACAGCACCATGGCAGCATTTCCAAATAAAAAATTTTCAAGTTTAGGCCCAAAAATACACATTTTCTTTTCAGAACTTCATATACGGTAACATAGGAAAACAAAGTGTTATCAGTATGGTTTAAAAAAAAAAAACCAATCACCAGGCACAACAGAAAGAGTCCTAAAGTAGCAGTTCTCAAATCCATACAGAGCTAAAATTGTGTTGGCTCTCCTCATCACTGTATTTACCACAGAGATGTTATGAAATTATGAATTGGAAAGGAGACATCCATAGCAAAAATCACCATTAAGCAGTGTCCCATACTATGAAAATATTGAGAACCCTTGCTTTATAGAGTCACCCTATACAGCACTGTAATCAATTACTGCATAAGTTATACTGTAGTAGGATACAGTATGAATAAATTAATATAGAAAATAAATTGAAGTGTTTTAAAATTTTACATTAAATTCATATTTCTCTGTTTATGTATTCAACATCTCTGCCTTCACATCATATTTTTCTACATCTTCTGTCCTATTTTACATAAAATTCTGCCAAAGCAAGCTAGAAGAGGTGAAGTATAATGTCATTGTTGAACGCAGTAATCCTCACAGTAATGAAAAACCACCAGGAAATATGTGGTTATGTAGGAAACGGGGGAAACACACACACACACACACACACACACACACACACACACACACACCAAACAAATTTCTGGTTTCCTTCGTGTTTCTGTTATATATCACATCAACCTTATTTTGAACACAAGGATTAGAGATGGGCACAGTTTTTCAGACACAATTTTTTTTCCAGTGAAAAATGTAGATTCTGCACCAGCAAAACATTTAATTAATTCTTGTCCATTCTGCCAAATTGTTTTGGTTGAAAAAGCTACTTTAAAAAAAGTTTCATTTTGACATTTTCAGAACAAATTGGTTCCATTTTTCAGTTCAAAAGGATTTTTTTCTTTCGAAGTTTCCTTTAGTTTTAGAAACATTTTAAAACCGTCAAAATCTAAATGTTTACTTTAACACCCAATGTTATTTTTACACTTTTTGACTTGCAAAAAAAAGATAGATATATATATATAATAATTTTCTGTTAGAAATTGAACATTTTTTTAATTTTTCAGAATCGCCACCAAACCAACAATAGCCATTATTCACACAGCTTTACCAAGGGTTCATAAATGCAGGTACAATTCTCAACTCTGATCCCGCAACGTACAATGCAGGGTAAGACCCTCATGCCTGCACTGGGCCCCATGGACTTCTCTCAACAGGAAGCAAGGAGAACACAACTGTTTCTTAATACCTTTAGTCAGGCTCCACAGTATTGGCTTGTCTCCTTTAAGGAAAGTGATGTACAGTCATCTTTTTTCTTGACTGCACAGTTTAATCATTCAACTGTTTTAATACCATGTCCACATACAGATTTTGAGATCATTTTATGTCACAAATCAGTCCCAAATACTTAGCAAATAAACAGAACATGCATGCAAGTTTTGGGAACCATATACTAGAGTACCAAGTAAAATTGTTACTGAATTATACTGTTTTGGCTCTCTTCACGTGGACATATCAAAATGGTTGAGCAAGAAAAGCTGAAATGGTCTGTTAAGTGTTTAGGAAATGCCAGTCAATACGTCTTTTATTAAGTGTTGGTAAAACACATCTGGTTTATTTTCTGCAGACATTTTTCTGCCATCCTGTGCAGATAAAGAACTATTCTTTCTGTTTCCTTTAGGATCATTATGATTCTAACGGGCCCTAAGAGAAATAAGCTATCTAGCCTCAGTTCAATACCTCTCTTTGTCTGACATATACTTGTCAGGCACAGTTAGACTTGGCACAAAAGAAAGCTAGATGTGACCTGCAATAAAGACTAAATTATTCCATCTCGAGGTGTCTCTAAACAAACCATTGCTGGGTAAAAATTTTGTCTATTTCATAAATTTAAAAAAGCCAACTATTACAATTAATTAGTTTGCTAATAATGCTTTAAAAGTCTTGTTTAGGTTAAATTTCAGACAGGCAAAATGAATAAGAAAAAAAAAAAAGAATATCAGCTAATAACATTTTCCCCTTAGTCTTTGAGTTAAAACACTGATTTGCCTCCTGTCTCTACAGCCAACTTGCAAAAGCACAATAATTTAATAAAATAAAATGGCTAAATATACAGGAAATAACGTGAAAATTATTCAGTTTCTAAGAAACAGGAGAAAAATCAGGTTAATCTTGTTATAAAAACAGGAATCTTAAGAAAAAAACAGCTATTTTTAATGTGATTATTAGGCAAATCATAGAATCATAGAACTGGAAGGGACCTCGAGAGATCATCTAGTCCAGTCCCCTGCACTCAAGGCAGGACTAAGTATTATCTAGACCATCCCTGACAGGTGTTTGGGGATTTTTAAGAGCAGGTTGGATAATGATGGAGATTACACAACCTCCTTACGCAATTTATTCCAGTGCTTAACCACTCTGACAGTTAGGAAGTTTTTCCTAATGTCCCACCTAACTGCCCTTGCTGCAATTTAAGCCCATTGCTTCTTGTCCTATCCTCAGAGGTTAACGAGAACAATTTTTCTCCCTCCTCCTCGTAACAATCTTTTGAGTACTTGAAAACTGTTATCAAGTCCCCTCTCAGTCTTTTCTTCTCCAGAGTAAACAAACCAATTTTTTTTCAATCTTTTCTCATAGGTCATGTTTTCTAGACCTTTAATTATTTTTGTTGCTCTCCTCTGGACTTTCTCCAATTTGTCCACATCTTTTCTGAAATGTGGAGCCCAGAACTGGACACAGTACTCCAGTTGAGGCCTAATCAGCACGGAGTAGATCAGAAGAATTACTTCTAGTGTCTTGCTTACAACACTTCTGCTAATACATCCCAGAATGATGTTTGCTTTTTTTGCAACAGCATTACACTGTTGACTCATATTTAGCTTGTGTCAAAACAGTGCAATAAGTTTCCTGTCAAGAGATGATCTCCAGGGGTTGTGTGGGATGTAGTCACTATGGGGTTTACCCAAAGGATATGACATACTCCGGAGGAAGGATCAGTATTTCTAATGTTACATTTCATACAATAATTTACAAAATATTCAATTGTTCCAGTTCTGATCCAAAGCTTGTGTGAGGACCATTCTGACTATTTTGTGCACCAGGATTGTCTTTAGATCTTATTGAGACCAATACAGGGAATGAACAATGCTCCTGTTATAATGCAGACACTGGAAAATATAATGATGGAGGATTAAAGATGCTGCATATTTCTCGTTACATTCATCTTAATTATCACTGCTTTTAAAACAGGAGAATTGGCCCTGTTTATTTCCTGTAGAATGTATCTTCAAATTGTTCCTCTGCTCAGATTAACAATGAGGTTACCAATTTCTAGCAAGTGCGGTGGTGGTTTTTGTGATGGGAACACCTGCCTACTGTGAAATGAACTGAGATCATCGACTAATGGTACCAGATACAGGGTGACGGGTTCACTAGAAAGCTTTATGTCAGATAGTCATCATTCCCAAGACCTGTAGGCATGATCTTTCATACAAATCAAACTGTTTATCAGGTGTTAGTTGTCATTGTGTCACTCAGAAACCTTGGTAATGAGTACATATAAATACCTAGACAAGATAGATATGGGCACCACAAAAATCTTATTTTGAAAACCTTGAACCCAATGCTTATGATAAAATAAGGAACCTGGGGAATTAAGGTTTTGGTTACCAAATCAGACAATACTGGGAAGGCAGCTTCCTGTCAGATGATGGTGCATCCTCCATTTCAGTTTACGATGATCAATGACAGGCTCAGAATTTTGTATTACATACAAGGCATAAATAAAATCATAGTAAATCAGACATCAGGAAATTAACACACTGTGTTGATAAGTTGTTGCGGACACCTCCTCTACTACATGCCATAAGAATGGCCATTGGTACAGGGTTCCTAGACTAAAATGTTTCCTACTTAAAAAACTCTTTCCAGTGCATACACATACACTTTTTAAAATGTAGTTTATTTTAATTTGTATTGCGCTGCTGCCAAAGTAGAGGTAAATTTAAAAAAAAAGTCTGCTTTTGTCAGCTGTTATATCACAAAAGTATCTTAATTCCTAAAGTCAGAGGAAAACTGAATATGTTCATCAGCAGCACTGATTTAGGAACCGTAATGTCTGTACATTCTGATTTTGCATTAAACTGAGCAACAGTTAGTTCATGTTAGAATCAGTTTTTGCTATAATTTAAGTCAAGCCGGATGGATAAAATATTTTTAAGAAAAATTGAAAAATCCAGATTTAAAAATAAATAAATTAATACACGTTTTTTTTTTAATAAACATATATAAAATTAAATTTATAATCGATGTTAAGGCCTAAACTTACTATAATCTATTACAATTATTTAAATTAAACACAAGAAATAATATTAAGTACATATTTGCTGCCAGTTAAAGAAAGTCAAAGCACTGAACTGCTGGAGGTCACTCAGCATCTGGAACCAGAGTTGGTCGAACTGCTAAACCAGCATTTAACAGCATTAGCAGATGCAGAGAGAATATTCTCTTCATGTCCATTGATTCAAACCGTTCAGTTCAATGTCTCGTTCATTCAAAGTTTAGAAACCAATTGGGAGCTGAAAAAGTAGGAAAGCTTGTTTTTCTCGTTCAGTCTATGAATTAAAACTAGGTAAGAGGGTGCAATTTACTAGTTCTAAAATCTTGCATGACATGGTGACCAAAAAAAAAATTCTGTTAAATTCATTAAGTACATATAACACTTCCTTTGTTTAATAAATCAGTTAGTTTTAAATGCAAACCATATTTTGATACACTTTTTTTCTTATATTTGGCACTTTTAAGGTAATTTTATTAAATAGCAAAACCTGAAGATGCTGTTTGTACATTTTAACAATCTGAATTTCTATCCAAACAGAGTTTGACACAAATCACACAAAAAATTAATATCGTAAATATGAAATGTATCATTCATCATTTTCTAATACAAAATGGGTAAAACTTAAGAATCTGAATAAATGTAAGTTAACCTAAGCTATTGTATGTAAATCTTAAATGTGTATAGATATAGTGTATCTTCCAGGTTAGCAACAACAAACACCAAATTTAGTGTAAAAGCTACATTTAATTGCAACATGTTTTCATGGTTACCAACCAATGAGAATCAACCTTTCTTTAGAAAGGTAACTTAAAAAGTACAAATGCAAAACACAATTAAAGTCAATTATTTAAATCGAGGTTTCCTGCTTGCTGACTTAAATCACGAATAAAATCAGTTATTTAAATCACTTTGATTTATATCAATCCACCCTAGTCACAAACGCAGCCCTCTAAAGAACTGTAAAATACACTAACACGATTGTTATTCTGTTCCAACTTTCTCTCTGGAAATGATGATGGAAAGTGGAAATGCATTAGAAAAGAGTCAGGAAAACCCTTCGGTGTCACCAAACTATGAAGTTAAGTCTTCAGATAATTTCCCTCATTAGAACGGTTATAAGAAATAGTCTTTTGACAACCCTGTCAGGATGATTCTTAATTTCCTACTGTTTAAGCTTCCACTGAAAAAATGAAGCATCTACTTTAGATATTACTTACAATTAGGCTATAGGATAAAACACAAAAGCAAATTAATGTGGTAAAATAAAAGTACTAACTGCCGTCCCCAAGCCCACAAGGAACAGCTGCCACAACTGAACCATCCCTTCATAATGTCAAAATGTACACTTCAATCAGATTCTTCAGTGAAGCTTCCCCACATAATTGTTGTCTATTCTGACATACTATAATACTTTTTAACAGCCTGGGCATCTTCACACCAAGATTTCTTATTGTCCAATGTCCTATGATCAAAAGCTAATCTATGTTGAACATAAAAACAATTGACATTACAATGAGGAAAGCTTGTTAACATTTTAGATTTTTTTTTCCTTATTGCAACTGAAAAATTACACCCAGAACTCATTGCTACCAAGTGAAGTAATTTTAATGTAAAATCCCAAAGTCCAAATATAACAATCATGTAGGAACGAAGACTCTGCTACTTCAAAATCATTGCTGCTAATAACCTCTGCCACATCTGATTATGGCATCAGGATGGTCACTGTAGCAGTTATCTGAAGTGAAAATTTGTCTTCAAGTGTAAGACTCTGATTTGTAACAAGCGACAAGTGCTACAGTTAGGGCTCTAGGTCTGTCACAGAGGTTGCGGAAGTCACAGATTCTGTGACTTTCCGTGACCTCCGTGACTTCTGCAAGGGCCAGTGTGGCTGACCCCAGGGCCACCCAAGCAGCCACACCACCTGCTGCTCTAGTAGCCCCCGGCAGCAGTCCCAGGGCAGCCAGAGCCATCGTGGTCCATGGCCCCAGGCAGGGCCCCAGTCCACGGCCCCAGGTCAGCCAGAGCAGCCGTGAATTTTTGTTTATTGCCCGTGACCTGTCCATGACTTTTACTAAAAATACCCATGACTAAATCGTAGCCTTAGCTATAGAGTATAGCTGTATGTATACTTTAATTGTATACTATGGTATGTTTACAATACAATGCTCCTGCCAGGGTATAGGAGGATAAATGCCAAAAACATAATTTTACATTTTAAACCTTTTAAAATTCTGCTGACACAACTAGGATACAATGTTTTGCTCTTGCTATATTCATTAATCAATTTAATATTGATACTACACCACCTGGTAAGTGGGGAACTCCTGTGTTTCTGACTGCAAAATGAAAAGATATGTACTACCAAACTGACAACCATTATCTGTGCACACCTTTTGTCTACATGTCTCGCAGCGTTCATCCAAATGGCAGCTTTTCTTTCTTCCTGAAGATGAGATTCAACTGAGTGCATTAAGAGTGATGTCTGTTTTTACTTGTAAGCAGTAGTCCTGTTCACATGAGACAATATATTAATCTATTTGACAAAACAAGATTGTGCAACAAGGTCCCACAGGAACAAAGGACCATCACAAACCTCACTAATTTCTGCAAGGTACTGTTATTTTATCTTGCCTTCTCTAACAAATATACAGCAACAGGTGTGGTTGGATGGATGAACAGATGTTGCTATATGTTTATAGATTTTAAAAAATCCAATCCAAAACACTACTGCACACACTTTTCCCCCTTGGGAGACCATGAGAGAACAAACACGTGACAGATGTTAGTTCACATTGCTTAATACGCTTAAAGGTGCTCCGATACTACAGAGATGAGCATGTTATAAGAATCGGCATATAGATTGTGGTATATAGAAGAGAATAACTGGTAGAATGCTATGTATTCAGCAACCACTTATATGTATATGGAATTAATACTTCAAGGACACTGCAATGTTTAAACAGCAAAGATTCTTATCTCAGCTACACTAGTGTAAATGCAGAATTCTCCCCAAAAAGTTACTCCAGAACAGGAATTAAGATCAGAACATGAATCATTTTAAAGGAACAGCATCATCTTGATTTTAAAACTGATTCATATCAAATACTTAAATTTTCTAAAGCTTCACCCTTTCAATAAGAAACCAAGGTTTAAAAATTCTATATTAAAATATTTTACATAGATTTTTCTACCTCCTCCCTCCCCCGCTTTTTTAAAACAAGGTCCTTTCAGCAGAGAAGCGAGAGCAAACCTCAGCATTACTACAATCAATGTGCTCAGCCCTTGAATCCTCTCATCTGTCCACACACTGCCCTTCAGATCTCTTTTGTTTCAGTGGCTTCACCATATCATGTAACTTTTAATGGGTCTGATACCAAACTCACTGAAGTTATTGGAATGGCTTCAAAGGGCTCTGGAACAGGCCCTGTGTGTACATACAGTAAGTATTTGTTATGAGTTGGAGGTCACAAGTTACATTATTGTAATGCCCAATATGTTTAAGCTCCAACCTTCTACACCCAGCCCCTCCTAGAATAAATAGGCAGCCAGGAAACCCTAGCACCTCTCAACCTGCTGTCCAAGCCCTGATCCCCCTCCAAGCGGGCACCTTGCAACCTCTCCCACACCCCAACCCCTCCCCCAGTCCTAAGCCTCTCTCCTGCACTAAACGCCCTCCCAGAGCCCACACCCTGAACCCCCTCCTGCACACCAATCCCCTGCCCAGGCTCATCCCGGAGCCCCTCCCACTCTGAACCCCTCAGCCCCAGCCCGGTGAAAGTGAGTGAGGGTAGAGGACAGTGAGCGATGGAGGGAGGGGGGATGGAGTGAGCAGGGCAAGGCCTCAGAGAAGGGTCGGGGCACGGGCATGGCCTCGGGGAAGGGGCGAGGCAGGGGCAGGGCAAGGGTGTTTGGGTTTGTGTGATTACTGTTATTTCAACATTTTCTTTGAGGTAGAACCTGGGTTGCACTTGAATTCAAACAGTAATCAAGTTCTAAAAAGGTTGGAGACCACTGGGCTAGCATGTCACAACTCATTATGTAAGCTTGTGGTGGATGTCCAGTACAAATACTCCATAGGGAATGGAAACAGTAATCAGATAAAATGGATTAGCAAAGGATTTAAATGAGGTATTTTTTTAAGGAGCAGAGAAAGTGGGTTTGGGGCTCTTACAACTGATACAGCAGGGAGTCAAACCCCCAATCGTTTATAGCCCCCCCTTATCCCTCATATTGGGTTGGCAGGCCCCAGCAGTGGGTTGGCTGGGACCAGGATGAATAAGGGAAGGGCTGAGGGCAGCCCCCCAAGGATATGGAAAGGATTATGGAATTACCTGCACTGTACAATTTTATATGATGGGTACTCCCAGATATTTAAAGAATAAAATTGCAGCCTAATTAAAACCATATCTAGTGCCTCCTGTCCTCCTTCGGCATTGCCGGAAAGTAACATTTACAGGTGGTTATTGATCATCAGATTTATTCCTACCCTTCTTTTTCCTAAGATCAACAGTAATAGTACACCAAATGTGCCAAATTTAGTGGCAACAGTTGATTACAAAGGATTGCCAGGTATCCGGTTTTTCACCGGAACACCTAGTCGAAAAGGGACCCTGGCGGCTCTGGTCAGCACCTCTGACTGGGCCATTAATGTCCGGTTGGTGCAGGGCTGGCAGGCTCCTTATCTGGCTCCATTGTGGCTCCCATGGTCAGGGAGGCTCTGTGCGCTGCCTCTGCCCCAAGCGCCGGCTCCACAGCTGTCATTGGCCAGAAACCATGGCAAATTGGGAGCTGCGGTGGGCAGCACCTGCGGGCAGAGGCAGCATGCAGAGCCACCTGGCCGCTCTGCCTAGGAGATGAGGGACATGTTGCCGCTTGCAGAGAGCCGCCCAAGGTGAGCGCTGTCCAGAGCCCGCACCCCTCACCTCCTTCCGCACTCCAACCCCCCGCCCCAGCACTGAGCCCCTTCTCACATCCAAACTCCCTCCTGGAGCCTGCACCCCTCCCGCACCCTGAACGCCTCATTTCTGGCCCCACACCTCCAGCCCAGAGCCCATACCTCCTTCCACACCCCAACCCATTGCCTCAACTCGGAACCACCTCCCACACTCCGAACCCCTCGGCTCCACCCCCCCAGGTCAGAGCCCCCTCCTGCACCCTGAACCCCTCATTTCTGGCCCCACTCCAGAGCCCGCACCCCAGAGCTCTCACCCCTTCCTGCACCCCAACCCCCTGCGCCCAGGGCCGGCGCTTCCATTTAGGCGACCTAGCCGGTCACCTAGGGCACCAGGATTTGGGGGGGCGGCAATTCAGCGGCAGGGGGTCCTTCCGTGCTCCGGGTCTTCAGTGGCAATTCTGCGGCGGGTCCTTCACTCGCTCTGGGACCCGCCGCCGAAGTGCCCCGAAGACCGGGAGCGCAGAAGGACCCCCCCCCCCCCCCCCCGCCGCAGAATTGCTGACGACGACCGGGAGCGCGGAAGGACCCCCGCCTAGGGTGCTAAAAACCCTGGCGCCGCTCCTGCCTGCACCATCCTGGTGAAAATGAGCAAGGGAATGATGGTGGGAGAGAGCATCAGAGGGAGGGATGATGGAGTGAGAGGGAGCAGGTCTCGGAGAAGGGGCAGGGGTGGGGCCTAGGGAAGGGGCAGGGTAAGGGTGTTTGGTTTTGTGCAGTTAGAAAGTTGGCAATCCTATTCAACTCCCATTGCAGTCAATGGAAGTCTCTTGGATCAGACCCAAAATGAGTGCATGACGGCCTTCTCCCAAGCAGATCTCTGGCCTTGAACGTATTCATCTTTCTGTCACATTTCATCTAATTTTTTCACAGGACTGTGTCAATTTCAGCAACATTTTTGATGGTTAAAAGTTGAAAATAATCGTTTTGGCTTTCTCATTTCAATAAGGTAAAACATTTTTTTTTGATAAGGTAAATGTTTCCATTCAACTTCAATGTTATGATTCCTTTAGTTTCAATTTTTCATATTCTATTAAATTATTAATATATATTGGCTGTCAATTCATCACAATTAACTCAAGTAATTAACTCAAAACAAATTAACTTGATTAAAAAAATCAATCATGATTAATCAGTTTTAATAATACAGTTAAATGAATAGCATACCAATTTAAATTTATCATAAATATTTTTGATGTTTTTCTACATTTCCAAATATATTGATTTCAATTACAACACAGAATATAAAGTGTACAGTGCTCTCTCTCTATAATTTTATTACAAATATTTGTAATATTAAATATTAATTAATATTAAAAAAGATAAAGGAAATAGTATTTTCCAATTCACCACATACAAGTACAACTTACAAATGTGCACTTGTAGGCTCTAAAATTTTACATTGTTGTATTTTCGAGTGCAGTTATGTAAAAAAAAATTCTACATTTGTAAGATGCACTCTCTTTTTAAGGTGCAAATATTTGTAATCATAATAACATAAAGTGGACACTGTACACTTTGTATTCTGTGTTGTAACTCAAATCAATATATTTCAAAATGTAGAAAAACATCCAAAAATATTTAAATAAATGATATTCTATTATTAAGAGTGTGATTAAAACAGTGATTAATCATTTTTTTGTAATCTCACATTTAATCATGATTAATTTTCTAATTGTTTGATTACCCTAATATAAAGCTAAATATGATACATTTAAATACACTAAAATTAATAGTTAATAGAATATCAAAATTAAAATTAATCAGCACACTAAAGTTAAAATTAAATGCTTTATCTTAACTAATGACAAATTTATCTAAATTAGATGATTCAGCATTATTGAAACTATTATAGTTCCAATTTTTCAGAATATGTGTTTCACAGGAAATTTCAAAATTGTGGCTTTTTGTTCTGATTCACTTTAAAAAAAAAAAAATCAGAATTTTCCACAGAACGCAGTTCCCGACCAGCTCTACTAATCTTTTTTTTGTAAAATGGTAGCTGAAAACAAAAAGCACTACAAAAGTCCTGAGAGAGAGAGAGAATATTATACTCAACAGTTTAAATGAAACATCTTGGAGACAATACCCTAATACAAAACAAAGGATGGGAGCGATGAAGATAGAGTAAATTTTTTCTCAGTTATTTACACCTGTACACAGTACAAAAGCCTCTAGCAAGGAATCTGTTACATGATGACAATGTAAGACCAAAAAAAGATGCAAAAATTACACCATTCACATCTCACACTTCTACTAAAGTTTTCTTGTATTTCTTTCCATTTTAGTTCACTTGCAGGAACAAGTGGAGAATCTGTCTGCACATCTCTTTCTGTCTGTCTGTCTGTGTGTACTAACTCTCTCACACAAAGAGAGAAAGAACATGCTGTATTTCTGCTGGTACATGAAACTCACAGGGCCCCACTCTCCTCCGAGTTATAATATTTCAACCATGTGTAACAGAACTGAATTTGGTCTTCATATACCAATTATGGGCCTGGTGCAAAGGCCATTTAAATCAGTGGAAGGTCTCCCTATGACTTCAGTGCCTAACATTCATTTTAAAAATAATTTTCTTTTTTCTGGAAAGATTTAAAATTTTATTCTGGTTTATACCACCACTTAAAGTCTATTCACAAAAACCCATTGAGTTATTTACAAATGTAAAAATGTTATACTGCAGCTGATGTATTGTTAGCACTGTAGCTAGCTAAATTTGAAAGATTAGCGAGAAGCTATCAAATCTCTCCATTGCCTCTAAACAATTCCAAAAAAGGTAATGAAATTCAGGCCATTTCAGACCACATATTCTTTTCCAACGGTTTGTCTCACCCACATACAAACGTAACTGGCATGATGGCAATTATTGTAATGGGGCTCTCATTGAGATAAATCTTACCCTCTTTTTAAGACTGATTTAAATTATTTTTCTAAATCTCTAAGATGTGTCAGGTGGGCAGATGCCAGGTTTAAGGAATATCCAAAACTCACCCAGTTAATAAGGAACAAAAACAAACATACTTTAATTATTCAGCTTTGACATCTATTATGTACATACCCTGCCTACAATCACTGGAATAAAACAACATTTAATGGAATATACAGTATTTCAGCACCACAAGGTAACTACTGAGTATGTATAAGTACAATTGATTTTATTACCTATTTAATACAAAAATGAAGGTTTTTTTTTCTTCTTCTGGTTAGTCTAATGAATTAAGCCAGGGAAACTAAGATATGTTAAGTAACAAAGGTCTGTATCACTAATCATATATTAATGATAGTTATATTTTTTGTCCAGATTATTAACTTAATTGGACTAGTACAAAATTGGGACCAATCACTTATTACATTTGTAGGTCTGTTTTTAGGTTTCCAAAATAGTTATATTTTATATGTAAACTTAAATTTAATATTTGTATTCTTACAACTTTCCTTTCTTTAGACCTAATAGAAGTTCTTCCCTGCAACTCTGTTTCTTTTTTAAAAAATGAGTGGAAAGATATTAAAAACCACAGATTCTCCAATACTAAGATGTAATAAAACTAATGGCTGCAGAGATTTTCTTTTAATTTTCGCTGTTCTGCAAAGAACAAAAACCCACAAACAAAACTACTGAACACTTTATCTTTGGGAAGTGGAAAAGAGTAAGAAAGAATCACACGACAGTTGCAAGTCACATAATTCGATGCACTTCTGGAAGGTGCTCAGATACTAAAATGATGAGGACCAAATAACAAAACTGAATAGAATAGAACCACTCATTTCCAACTCACCAGGCGAGAAGAACTTTATGTCTCTTCTCTCAGCCCCTCAACAGCTAGAAATGTCTACTTTAACCCAATTTGTAATTTCAGTCAGTGGAGATATGACATCGTATTTTTTAATAAAATATGCTGCAAAAAATGAACTTGAAAATAAATAACCCACTTACTTAAGCTTATTGCAAAAGGCAGAATGCCTGAACACAAGGTAGAGATACAAAGAGAGTCTATCAAGTTTAAGAGTTCATTCTCTTGGTTTAAGGACTTTAAGAGTTGTAGTGATCTTGTCTACACTTGCAGTGGTGTGGAGGGTATATATAGCTACACTGCAGTGAAAGGCAGGTTGCATCCACTCTGCGGTGGGAAGCAACAGTCCACAGCAAAAGGCTCTGGCGGGGGAAGACGGAGGGGAAAGACTCTGGCAGCGGGGAGGCAGCAGAATAGTACTGATATCATGGGAAGAACTGCTTGGATAGGGTACATACCTGAGCTGTGTAGGGTATATATAGGGCCCTTTATTTTTATTTGAGAAGTGTCTGCGCAGGGACATATAATAGTATAACTATACTAGGAAGTTTCTCTGTGTAGACAAGCAGTTCATTTTTTGTATGTTTTTTCCCTTGTCTTGCTGTTTCTAACTATTGTCAGTTTTCCTTCTGTCTCTTCTTTGACCATATAACTCGCACATTTTTATTATTTTTTAAGCAAGTAATGTTATCACATACAAATTGTTGTTCTGTGCCCTCCTATCATTTTATCTAAAGGACAACATGCTCTAACACTATATTCCCTTGCACTGCCCTGCATGAATGCCAAGTACTACGGGTACTTCTCATACAGAAGACAAGAAAGTCTTCCTAAAAGCAAAGCACTTGCCTTAAAATAGAACTTTTCTCCCCCTTAAAGAAACATTAGAGTTCATAAGAGAAAAATGTGGCATCAAGCAGCTTAATACGTATTCCTTTTCTCTTTATTTTTGTTCTTTATTATAGAATGGACTCCTGTATTTGGTTAGCTCAGATCAGCTTTGATTGCTTTTAATCAGTCCATTGTGTTCATGACAGCCTTGGGTCGACTCCAGCTGCACCCTCCTTTTCATTCAGATGACATTTTGTAATATTTGTGCCAATACCATTTTCAGATTGAAGTCATCACTTAAAAGGAAGGTCACCTTCATTATACAATCCCAATAATAATGACACAGTCATTTTTGCAAAATGTCACCTATTCATTAGTATTAGTATTTACAGTTATTTAAATATTGGTTTAGTATGTGTCTAAAGGTCAAGTGTTCCCCAACTGCAGGAAAAAGAAGAAAAGGAGAAAAATTCCAATAAAACCCCAAACAAGGTTCTTCCTTTGAGTTTCCTCTGCATCCTCCCCTCTAAGAGGATGCATCTGTAGCATTGTGCAGTGGAAGATACCTGGAAAAACAGGAGGCAAACATGCAGATTCAGGTCCTTCTGTGACAGTTTTAGGAGTACCATGCCTCTGTGCGCCTCCTAAAGACTGCAGAGGGATGAGCTCAATTTAGATTAATTATTTGGATTATTTGAGTTCTAAATGTGAAGATGGTCCATTTTGGTTAACATATGAAAGACTTTTTTAAAATAATTTCATATTTACCATTGAAAATTAAATATGATTTATGAACATGTCATCAAATGGAAAATGCATAACAATTTGAATTTATTACACATACACACCACAACTAGAGCTAGTTCCTCAACTAGATGGTACAGATCTAAATACAATATTATATGTAGCTGTGATACTATGAGTACCTTTCCCAGATCTGAAGAAGACCTCTGTGTAGTTCAAAAGTCTCTCTCTCTCTCTCTCCCCAACAGAAGTTGGTCCAATAAAAGAGATTTCCTCAACCACCTTGTCTCAGAGAAAAGTGTCTCATTCCTTCAGTGGCACAATATCACTTTCATAAAAATCACAGAAAAGAGTCCCAATCTCACCTCACTTGTTTAACTTTTATGAAAGTCAGAGGCACAGCACAAAATGGATGGAAGGATACGAACCAAACCTCCAATGTAAAATGTTTTTAACAGTGGGTATCCAGCAGATCTTCTCTTTATAGTTTTAAGTGCATTTTAAAGTCAAGCCTGACTGAGTGGGAATATCATTAACTTTTGGATTGTGTATCTATTTGAGATTACTGGAGAGACATCAAATACTTGCCATCTTTAGCTGTGGTATGAGCTGGTAGCCTTGGAACGTCAGCTCTTAACATTAATTACGTAAACATACTGTGGTAAAAATGCCATTTTTCATTTCTTGGGTCATTAGATTTTCAGATTATTGCCATATTTTGCATTATAGTATCTCCATTGAGGGCTTCAAACATTAAAATATTAAACCTCACAACTACCCTACTATACAGATTCCATCAATATTACAATCTTCTTTTTTCTTTCTACACACAGGAAAGTGAGGCACAGACAGATTAAATATTTGTCTTAAGCCACACAAAAAGTCTGTGACATATGAAGAAAAATGTGAGCCTCTAGAATGTAGGCTGGGACTGATCTCAAGAAGTCATCAAATCCAGCTCCCTGTGCTGAGGCAGGACCAAGTATGGGAGCTTTTAAGTTGCAGCCAACCAGGGCCGGCTCCAGCTTTTTTGCTGCCCCAAGCGGCGAGGGGGGGTGGGGAATTAAAAAAAAAAAAAGCCACGATCAGCGGCACTTCGGCAGCAGCCCTACCGCGCCGCTTCATTCTTCGGTGGCAATTCGGCGGCTGGTCCTTCCCTCCGAGAGGGACTGAGGGACCCGCCGCCGAATTGCCGCTGAAAACGCGGATGTGCCACCCCTTTCCATTGGCCGCCTCAAGCAGCTGCTTCCTGTGCTGGTGCCTGGAGCCGGCCCTGCAGCCAACATTAGGCCTGCACTGCCCTGACATCTAGAGAGAGAAGATGAAAACAAACGTTTGAATGGGGAAAAAACCTCATCTATTCTACTCCCCTCAAAATCTCAAAGCAAATCTAGTTCCAGTTTCAAATAAATTTGGTTATTTCCCTCTTCCACTTCTGGGCACCTCGGCATATTCAGATTCCAGCCTTCTTGAAACAGAATTGCCAAATTGAAAAATAAAAAAAATTATGGGGGAGGAGATTGCTGGGTTTTTCTTTTTTGGGAGGTGGTTTCTTGTTTGCTTGCTTGTTTTCAAAATATCGCATGAGTTGAGGAAGAGAAAATATTGAAATTCTCACAAAAAATCATATCCTTTAAAGATTTTTCAACTCAATTTGCAGATCCAGGAGGTAATTCATAGTTTGGATACTTCTCAAATATCCAAGCTATTCAAATTGAACTGAATCTCCAAACCTTTTAAAGTGTGCTTCCATTCTGAAAAGTATCTATGTCAAAATGTCACCTTGTTACTTAACTGACTGGTTCCTTGTGTATATTCAGAGATATATCTGTTTATTCTAGTGAAGACATAAGCATGTTTTTACTGCTTTTCTCCTATTAGCAGTGCAAAACCACTGCAGCTGAGTGAACTTAATTTTCTTCCTTCTCACACACCAACAGATTTGCTAACTAAATTCCAAATGAAGATAATGGGGTTGAACAGATGAAATTGGTGGTCTCATTTAACCTGCAGCACCTTCTTTAGTGATGATGATGCACAAGAAGAAAAAGAAATCCATCTTGAGCTGGGTCAGGCTGGCCCGGCTTGCATTTATGGGAAAAATAATTTATTTTTTAAACTAACATTTGATTTGGAAATTGAGAAACAATACAAATGGAATCCCACAATGCCATTTTTAGAGTCACTTAGGATAGTAAAACTGCACTTTAAGTTTGTGATAAGTGATTTTTAAAGTAGCTACTAAATCTGCCATTGGAATGTAGTATGGACAAAAATAAATAATTAGTCCTATAATGGTGCTACCAAGTCATTTAAGACTCTTGGAAAAATAGGTACTAAGAAGACAGCAGCCTGCCAGAAGCATCTCTTAACAGTACAGTAGGTTCTTTAAACTAAGCTAGAGAACCTGCAGGGTGCTAATAAATTGGGTACAATAGTACATTTTGCTTTTAATTAGATGTTTGTTCAGAAACCACATTAAACAATCATATGCAAAGAAGGTGATAATGCACATGTGTTTTCTCCAGTAGTGTCTAAAAGATGAGAAGATTTAAATTACACTGAGCCCAGCCACCTCCCACCCCTATCAGAAACAGCACACATTTTAATTAGCTGGATGGTCAATATGTAGAGATGGTACGTGATGTCTGTTCACACTTTAAATTTTTGAGATAAAGTGGTGTGTTTGAAAGATAAAATGACTGACTGACTGTTTATCTCCTCACCCTAAAAGCTTTCCTGGCAACATCCTTACCAGTGAATTTTCTCTTTTGGATGGATGTAATTTTTAAAATGACTTATATTAAAATGTTAAACTTCTGCAATGAAGTTAAGCATGTAAAGAGGCACCAAAATACAAAGACCAAAAGAGGCATATTAGAAAACGGGATATGTCAGATTCAGCACTTTTCAAAAGGTGTTTTTAGGGTCCATAAACTCTTCTTTTCCCACCTGAAGCGATGCAGAGTTTGTTGAGGAGCTTCCTACAGTACTAGCAAGTCTAAAAGAGTATACCTGAAGATCAAGGAGTTCAAAATTATAAGACTAAATCCTCAGCTATCATAGTCTCATTGAGTCACTAGTGCAAGAACTTCTGAGAACACTGAACAAAGCACCGGAGGATAAACCATAAGGAGTAGTTGCCATTCTCAGGAAGATAGAAATTAAAGAGAAAAAAGGCCATAAGTGATCTAGTCTAGAATTCTAGTATTTACTTTCCCAGGGATTTAATCAGGCTTTATTCTCTTCATACTTACACCAGTCAAGGGCAATTCCACTGGAGTGCAGAGTTATTCTGGACTGACACCCTTCCAACAGTTCAAAATCTGGCCAAAGGGATCAGGGCCGGCTCCAGGCACCAGGCAACCAAGCTGGTGCTTGGGGCGGCACCTGGAGGGGGGCGGCGCGGCGCTCGGGCCGCCGGGGAGAGCGGGGCCACAGCGGGGCTCGCCGCCCTCCCCCCGGCGCTCTGGCCGCCCTCCCCCCCGCGCTCTCCCCCCGGCGGCCGGGGGGAGAGCGGAGCCCCCGCCGGGGCTCACCACCCTCGCCCCGGGGCTCCGGCCGCCCTCCCTAGGGCGGCAAAAAAGCCAGAGCCGGCCCTGAAAGGGATTCATATATTTCTAAGTGAAAAAAATAGTGTAAGGAGAACCAAGCCCTTAGTATTTATCTCTAATGGCACATTTGTCTAGGCCAAATTTCAATCCTGTCACATTTTCATAAAACTTCTAAATTAAGAGCTCTATCTCCTTGCCAGTTGTTGCCATCCTACATAAAGGATGGTGAAAAAGGTTCAAATACACTAGGAACTGAATTAAAACGGATTTAAAAAAAAATTGGAAGACATTTCAGTTAACTTAAGGGAAAAGAATCACAACTTGAGTTCAGTCCAGGTACTGATAGAAAGACTGTAATTGAGATATTTCCTACCCAATTTAAAACAGGCAGTACTGGAAATCTTTTTCCTGCAACACTTTGAGCCCATTTGCACAGACCGAAAGGTTAGGATGATTTGGATAAGCATCAGAGAAACATCAGAACAATCTATATGACTGCTCATTTCAGCATGTTATGCTCCATTTTTATTTCTTCTCACCATCTTCATTATATGAGGCACAATTCCATGAGTGGGAAGACCACAAAGTGCACACACAGCTGACAGCAGAATTCCATTTTCACATTATCGCAGCGAGATATATGGCATGTCTCATTTAAATTATGCACAAATCAAAGATATGTGTCACATAAGTGAAGGTAGCACAGGGCCCTTCAGAGGAAAACAAATTCTTCTCCCTAAGACCATTACCATCTGTCTGTCAATTTAGATTAATCACACTGAGTTATCATCTCAATCACATATATCTCAGAAGCACAGTGCCTGATCCAAAAACCACTGAAATCAAAGGAAGTCTTCCCATTTATTTCAATAGGCTTTGGATCAGGCCCTGTTGTGAAGACATAGAAAAGATTGATACATATCAGCATGGGCCTGATTCTCCATTGCCTTGAGCCATTTATGTTTTTAATCATATTTCTCAACTCCACCTACTTTCCACCTGCAGTCACTGGGCTTAGTTCTCTGTTCCCCTGCAGCTTGTGTAGACATTTATACCAGTGAAAGTGGGCAGGAAATGGTACCAAATCGGAATGGTAGCTTTTCCCACCTACTTTGCACTGGTGCAATTGACTATAAAAGATACTGAGTAACAGAGAAGCTGGACTACTTTGTATAAACACGAATGGCTATATGAGGTACAAATCAGTGAAGAACTGAACCCCAACTCTGCCTCTGATGTCTGATTTATTTCCACCATCTCAGAAGTTGAAAGATCAGGTTTGGCAACCTGCCTCTTTTAAGCCAGGCAATTAACAATACAATTGGCAAGATTTTCAGCTGGTGTTTTTAAGATACAACTTTTTTGGTGCTGACTCAGTGTTCATGAAAGATAACAGACTGCCCTGGAGACTGAAGTCTTCAATCCATAGGAGAGGTCAAGCAAAGCAAGCTCCCGCTATTGCTCCCCCCAATACGTGTCTACACTGACCGAAAAGGATCACCTCTCATGGTAGGAGAATAGATTAATCTCAATTATAATTTCTATCCTTTGCCTCTCTGCTGAGCAACTTTTCATTACAGTTTTATGAAGCCAACCTTCTCTCTTCAAGAAAACTAGAAAGGTATGAAAATACATGATCCACAATAACATTGTTGTGACCTTTTCTCTGTGCCTCAAATTTAAGCTCAACTGATACTCAAACTCTGGCCTATTTTTAAATCAAACCAAATATTATATCTGAAATACTAAGATACAAGGAATTAAGATGGTCCCTAAAGAGTCCAGAACAATACCATTGTTTAAAAGATAACACACTGAAAGGAATTTTTAAGAGACTCTTTTTACATGATAATTAATTCCTAGAAGTCTTCATTGCAGTCTTCTTATACATAAGTGGATGCTAATAAGCCACGCAGAAAGACTCTGCTTGTTAAAATACAAATGAGATATTCCTTACGTTTATACATGTGTAAGTACAATTAATATTATGGACCCAACTGGAAACAAAATTGCTTTAGCTAACAAACCATTGCAATGCAATCAAATGTGATACCAAATGTAATTGTAAGAGATCCGTTTGGGGAATCAAGCAATTATTTCAATACAGAACATGTCCCCTCTACACACGCTATTCCTTCTCTTTTAAAAAGCCCCTGAAATCCAAAAGAATAATCGAACTATCACAAGTGACAAAAAATATCTTCCTTTTAGTCTTCAAAATCTCAAGAAATTCAAAGTAGCAACTGATGAGGTTTGGTTGATTTGATGGCTGCATTAATACGAACTAATTTTAAGTACATTTTTTGTTTCTCCAGCTCTATATTCAACTAGGGAATTGTGTGCTGCCGGGAATAAAGGAAATGGAGAAGGGCAGTGAATTAAGTGGGCCTTTTTTCTTTTTCTCGTTATGTTCCTGCTGTTCAATATTTTGGATTCTTCTTCATAGTGTTCACATAATTCTCTGGAGACTTAACACTTTCATGAGGCACATTGTATTTTATGGCCTTAAAGGTAACTTCAAATCAGATATATATTAATTGGCATTGCATTTAATCAGAAAAACTATATTTTACAAACCAATATTTAATTAAAGCTGCCCTCCTTTACTCCAGAAAATATCCAGGATCTCTAATATTCCTTTGAAATGTTAAGGCACCTTTTCAGTAATTATTCCCACTACCCCAATGTTAAATTATTGATGAGAGACATTAAGAAGTTATTAGACTCTTTACAATAGTTAAAAACTCTAAAGCATTCATGTTAAAATGGATTTTTAAAAGAAATTCTGTAAAAAAAAAATAATTTGGTTTCTATTATATTTATGATTTCTAAACATTCCTGTGTAATAAAGGTTTATTGGCAATGTGCCTACATCTTAATAAAATTCTATTTACATAGAGTAAAATTCACTCCACATAAACCCAGAGTGTTTGGGCTCTATGGTTCTGATCCATTGCCCACTGAAGCCAATAGAAATATCCATTGGCTTCAGGCTTTATGAAGGTTGAATCCCGGATGGGGAGATCCACCCTCTGGGACAAGATGCTGGGCTTGTCACACAGCCCCTCCATCTGCCATTCGAGGCCATGGGTTGGAACACTGACAACAGCCCCTCTGTGCTGGTAATGCAGAGCATCGGGGGCAACTGGATCCATGTAAGAGCCCAGTCCATATTCACATTCTTAACTTTAATGACGTAAGAAGTCCACTGAATTCAACATGCCAGCCCTCTGCCACAGATGTGAAGTTCACCCATAATACATAGCCACAATTAGTTTATATTCAGTGCATTATGTTTAATTCATCATTTTCTAAATTTTAACTCTATTAGGCTGTGCTCACCTCGCAAAATCACTAGAAAATGTTGCAGATTTCAGTTTGTGTTTATGGTGCTATATAAAATACATTTATTACATAATAAATAGCTACACAGTGTATTTATTTAAGGAAAATTCCGAAGTGAAGAGAATACATTGTGTAGCGCTGACATAGATTCATTACAGCTTCCAGGAGATTACTGAACTTGAAATGCTTTGCAATCTGTATGTATTGTCTCATCCTTGCACACCAAAAACCCACAATCAATTCAGTGGAAGTGGGTCTTGCCCACATGCTCAAAGTCTAACTGATTGCCATAATTGAGGTCGGGAAGGAATTTTCCCTGGGGTCAGATTGGCAAAGATCCTTGGGGGTGGGGAGAAGGGTTTCGCCTTCCCCTGGATCATGGGGCATGGGTCACTTGCAGGTTTAAACTAGTGTAAATGGTGGATTCTCTGTAACTTGAAGTCTTTAAATCATGATTTCAGGACTTCAATAACTCAGTCAGAGCCATGGGGTCTATTACAGGAGTGGATGGGTGAGGTTCTGTGGCCTGCAATGTGCAGGAGGCAGACTAGATGATCATGATGGTCCCTTCTGGCCTTGAAGTCTATGAATCTGTGAGTTAGGTGAACACAGAATGCAGGTTTGGGCCTTTAGGGCCTGATTCAAAGACCACTGATATCAGTGGAAAGACCCATCCTGAATTCAGTGTGCAATGGATTAGGTCTTAATATTGTTCCCTCTAAAATACCAAACTTAACCCTCAGCGTCAAGTTGCTCTTTACTGACTCCACCTTGCTAACTCAGGGTTGAAAATGGAACCCTACCCCTTTGTTTACACAGTTCACTGAGAAAATGTTAGTTCTTTACCAGCTCTAGGCCACATCTCCCTCTACTTACTCCATAGTCTCCATCTTCTTAAACAGTGGGACAAATCCAGTGTACACCACCATGCAATCCCAGCAAAATAAGTCTCTTCTGTCAAAAGCTTCCCTTTCTGAAATAGGTTAGCTCTTATACTTGGCATAGCCCTAAATAGTCACTTTTGTGTTGTTTGTTTGGACACCAAACACCTGAATCATAACTTTCCAGATGCCAGCTAGGTTTGTTATTGATACATCCCCTGACTTTGGGGATGGGGGATGGGAGGAGAGGAATCTCTCTCGAAGCAGTCCAAGTAAAATAAATATTGATCTGACGCTCTACTAAAGTGTCCCAAATTCTGAGCTTTTGAGCATTGAAAAAAGTGAAGTTCATTTACTTTTTGCCTGCAGTTCTTGTGTAGTAACAGTTCTCACTTTCACCTGGAAAATAAAGCTAGAAACTAGAAATATTATAAGAAAGTCTTCTCTCATGGAACTAGAGATCATTAGTCTCAGGTCCGACAGTAACCCTCTTCATTCCAGCCTGGATCTACAACTCCGAGAATATAAGTGTAACACATCCCAGGTTAACATTATCTCTTGCAGCGATCCCTTCATCACCTGGCTCCATAAAGAGTGGGGGCACCTGCCTGCCCGTGCCCTACATGAGCTGTTGACTAACCGAGGGAGACGAACGTCAAGCGTGTCTAGGCAGCAGTGCACCCAAGCTGTCCAAGGGTGTCTAAGCTGCCAACGGGCACGAGTCACTAACAAGTCTGTCTATGCTCATGGTGCTTATAGCCCTGAGCACTTTAGCCCGGGTAAAACCTGGCAGATGAACCTCATTGGCCCCCTCCCGGGGGCAAAACGGTATCCAAAGGGGCTTGTAATAGTTGACCTAGGGTCTCGCCAGTTAATGTGTTCTTCCCTCAGGCGATCTACTGCACCAGCTGTTTCTGTAGCCCTTCTCCAGGTAATTGCTGCCTGGGGGGGCACCCGAAGAAGTCCAGACTGATGGAGGGCCACCGTTCACCAGTAAAGCTATAGACCAGATGGTGTCTCAGTGGGGGGTGCGTATTCACACCCACCTGCCATATCACCCCCAAAGCAACGGAGTCGTGGAGAGACGGATCGGAATGCTGAAGACCCAAATCCGGGCCATACTTGGCACCCCTGATTACAAGGGGTGGGACCGGGTCCTGCCTCAAGCCCTCATTTCCCTTAATGCAGCATACAGCCGATGGCCAGAGATCGCTCCTAAACCACGGGAACCTTGGAAACCTGCCTACAGTATTTCTCAGCCAGTGTGGGTCTCTATTCCCAATGCCCAGGGAACCTGCACTCCACTAGCAGCCACCATCATCACACCTGGCCGGTTCCCTAACACCTATCATATTCAAACAGATGGATGGGGCAAGCCTGACCTGGTCCACCACAACTGGCTTAGTGTTCGGTCACTACACTAGATGGGCCACTTTTCTTTTATGTCTTCACAGGAATCACCTGCCATGATTGCCACCCCGCCTCAAGAAAACCCCCTGGTTGCCTGGGTAAAAGCCTACGCCCTGCAGGAGGTCCTCATCGGGAACCTGTCAGATGTCCCCTCATCACATGATTGTGTCGCCTGCACCAGACGGGAGGCCTCAGACGGAGGATCCCCTTTCCTCTGGAAGTTCCTCCCTCTCACAAACCTAACTCCACAGTATCCAGCCTCAGTCTGCATCAACACAGACTGGGTCCATCGACCCCTGTTCACGTACAACACCAGCAGTGACGACCGGAAACCCAACTCATTCGCCCCTGTCGCGGTAACAGAACCACTGCCAGCGGCCCCCTGCATCGTGTTCTTCGGCTTCCCCAATCCTACCCCATGGACTTTTGTGTTGCCTTGGAGGACCCTGATCCTCGCTTTAAGGGACAATGTTGCCTGCGCCTTCAGCCCGGGTGGAACAACATCTCAGCCGTGGCTAACCAACTGTCCTCCTTCACTGTTCATATTCGTAAGGAGCGTAAGCAGTGGGATTGGTGGCAAGCCCAGTGGTCCAGCTGGGGACTGGGATCCTGGGCCCAGTCCATCAAGCAGTGGCTTATTACTGTGGCTATTATTCTTGTAGCCTCTCTGTTGGGGATAGCAGTGGTCAAGCAGCTAATTCACAGGGTTGTGTCTGCCCTGCCCTTGCAGGCGAGGTACTCCTCCATTTCCCTTAACAGCAGCGAACCATCACCCCTAGATTACTCAGATAGTGAGGATCTGTAACCCCTCTGGCCTTGGTCTTGGCACGGGGCAACCCCCTCACAGCCCGTGGGGTCGGCCAGGGGGGCATGTCTGTTACAGCTGTCCCCCTGCTGGATTCTGAGTGGCCGCCCCCCCAGCCATGGAACTGACCAAAGTCACAGCCTGGCCCTGCTCATGGAAATGGCTTGTGCAGACTGACTGGAGCCATTGCTCTGCTCAGAGAGGGGGGGGGCTTTTCGCTCCTTTGTCTAGCTTCTTTGTTCGGACCCGGCTCGGTGTAGGGTGCTCTGCCCAGGTATGCAAGACCTAAAGTGGCCACATAGCTAAGCATATGAGTCATACCTGTGACTCAGAACTTGCCCAGACATGTCCTGTGCCTACCTGCAGTTTTCCCCTGCCTTCTCTCCTCCCCTGGATTAAGGGGAACCAATCAGAGTTACTGGTGGGAAACTGCCTGAGTTTGCCCTTAAAACCAGACATTTTCTGATCAGACCCCCGGAGAAGGTCCTTGCTTTGCCACCTGGTCTGATCAGCTAGGGGTCTTTGGGGGGCCCTCTCCCCGCTCTCGTTTGTTTTTGAGCGTACCCCCGTTTTTAAACTCCCCTCCCACGAACAACGAATTTGTGCCTAGAGATCTCCTGATTATTGTAAGCGAATCGAGTGCTCTCTGCGTCCTCTGATGCTGAAACTGCTGTTCTTGCTGCTGCTTTGGGGATTGGTAAGGAAAAACCTCTTGCACACACCCCTTGTTCTAGCTGCTGGCTTCCTTTCCCAAGCAGGCAGACCCAAGATAACTCCTTGGTCTGTACCTGTAATCTGCTTCTAGAAATAAGCCTGCTTGCAGCCACCACTAGTTAAACACCCCCCCCCTTGAAGCTGTATCCTGGGCACACACCACTCTGCCCTCTGAAACTACCCCTAGTATAAGGTGCACCCATTAGGTTAGGTTTAGCCTTTAGTCTAGATAAGTTGTAATTTCATTTTGCATAGCTGTGGTTAAGTTAGGTTTAGAAAATTGCTTGCATTGTACTCTGTAAGTTAGGCTTAAAGAATTGTTGCATTGTGTTTTGTTACTTGCTAATTTGTGTAGTCTTGGTTAAGTTAAATCATAGATAAGATTTTGCTGTGTTCTGTATAATTGTCTCTCTGCTGTTTAAACTTGCAGCCTGCCTGCTCTCTCTCTCTCTCTCTCTCTCTTTCTCTCTGCTGTTTAAACTTGCAGCCTGTCTGCTCTCTCTCTCCCTCTCTCCCTCTCTCTGCTGTTTAAACTTGCAGCTTGCCTGCTCTCTCTCTCTCTCTCTCTCTCTCTCTGCTGTTTAAACTTGCAGCCTGTCTGCTCTCTGTGTCTCCCTGAGTTTAAATCTCCCTCTGCCTTTGGCCTCTGCTCCACCACGTGCTCCTCTTCCCCCATCCCCCAACCTCACTCCTCTACCACTTTCTTTCTGTCTCTCTCTCTCTCTCTTTTAATCCCTTCCCCCACGTGCTCACCCCATTCCCACTGCTGCCAAACCTGAATTGTATTACTGAAGTCTAGCATAAAACCCCATTGGTTACCCCTTTTTCTCTCTAACACCCCTCACATTTTACATTTACACCACTGTGACACATTTTTACCTAAAGTTGTTGGATATTTAACACATTTTACCCATACTGTTAGTTGGTTATATGCTGCTGTGACACACTCTTTACATAGAAATTGTTAGCTACCTGTTACATTTATACTTCAGTGTTAATTGGTTACCAGCTGTATTGTACCCCACTGTATTGTACCCCACTATTGAAACCCCCTATCCTATTTACTAAAAGAAACTCCTCCCCAATTGTCTACTTTAACAAACCCCATACCCCTCACTATTGAATTTTCCCTGTTTTTTGCATTTTCTTAATAAAGTTTATTTTGCACCCCACCAGTGCAGTAGTTGTCCCCCAAAATCCCCTACCTGCTGGCAGGGTCAATTAAAAAAAATGAGGCCTCTTTCCGCAAGAGAGTCTCTTTGTTTTCATCCAAATTTAAATTTCATCTACATTCTTCCTAACCATCCCCACCCCCCAAAAAAGTCAGAATTTTTACTAGCTCTACATTAAACTATCAGCAGAATTAACCAGAAAGAGCTTTGGGTAAGTTTGGATAAACTTTGGGTTTTCCGAGTCCTCTCTGAACTGAACCTTTGGAGATTTGCCCCACACCAATTATTTTAGCATCACCTAATTATCCAAGGATACTAGATCTCTGTCCCAGTACAACTCTAGCTCAGACACAAAACCTTGAAACCTTAGTATATTTTACACACTTTTGCTGTGTAATTGTGCACAAATATTTACATTCAGAACAAGTTGTTACAACAGATGCTCTGACACTTTTCCTGCTGGCACACTTCTTATACCTCTACACAGACCTCAGAACTTATGTCATGTCTTTTACCCTCGCTCCCCTTGGTTTCTTCCACTGAAATCAGCCCATGTAAGAGTGAGACTCCCATGTTATATATATATATATATATATATATATATATATATATATATATATATTTGCTTGTTTTGTTTTTTCTTTTACCCTCCAAAACCCCGCAGGCTATCATTGTGCTACAATATGGCTGTCAAGACCATTGCTGAGCATGAACTAATTAAAATCAGCAATAGACTGTGTCCAAAAAAGCTTGTTTCTCTTGTGATTCATATGCATGGTGCTGAAGGGGCTTTAATAACCCAAAAGCAAATCCTAGAAAAGAAACAACTCCATAAAAGACACTCTGGAACCACAAATACAATAAGAAGCAGAGTCCATTGAAAGCCGTCTACAGTACAGCTTCTGTTTCCAAAACAGTCATTAGGAGAATGAATCTTGCAGTGAAAAATAAGTTTATCAAAAAGATCTGTGTGCAAGCTAATTTGATCAGGCATTTTCTAAAAAGTAGGCCAGAAGAGAAGAAAGATTACTTCTGGCTAAAATGGAACAAATTAAATTATAAGACGCTTAATACATTTATTCTCAATTTAATTGCATAACCTAATGTCAAGGTTATTATATTCTGCACGGTGTTCTCATCCTAACTCAAAACAGTAAAGCACAAGCTTGGTTTGCAGCTAATTTATTACAAATCCAACTGCAAACTCTTTTGGCCTATGAGATATGCACAGATTGTGATTGCCTTAACTCTATAACTCCAGCCACTGCCTGAGCTGCGTGCATTGATATAAAATTACATTTCAAAAATTACTTTGAGATCTCTCCTTGGCAATGAATTCTGATGAGACCAGAAGCTTTCCTGAAGGAAGTATGACAATCTGCATCTTTCCCACTGAAGGTGAAAGGCAAAAGAAACAAAGCAAAGCCCAGAGACAGTGCTAGCCAGGGGGCACAAGTGCCTACTGTAGCAGTAAAAGAGTGCATGATCAAACATAGTATCTAAAACTATCCACAACCTTATGCACGGAGACCACCAAAACAGCAGACTGTTGCTCATTAGTGATCCAGGCTCTTCTGAGCTAGTTACAGGGTCTGAATTTGGCTAGGACCTAAGTCATTTTTTTAACTCTCTCTCTCTCTCTCTGTGGGCCCTACCAAATTCATGGCCATGAAAAACACGTCACAGACCGTGAAATCTGGTCCTCCCTGTGAAATTTGGTCTTTTGTGTGCCTTTACCCTATACTATATAGATTTAATGGGGGAGACCAGCGTTTATAAAACTGGGGGTCCTGATCCAAAAGTGGGTTGCAGGGGGATCGCAAGGTTATTTTAGGGGGGTTATGGTATTGCCACCCTTACTTATGAGCTGCCTTCAGAGCTGGGTGGCCAGAGTGCGGCAGCTGCTGACTGAGGGCCCAGCACTGAAGGCAGCAGCACAGAAGGGTGGCAATACCATACCATGCCCATGTGCATTGAGTTTGTGTTTGGGACAAAGGATGTTCAAGTCACATGGCAGAGGATATAAAAAGTCAACTGCATCATCTCCATTTTGTCTTCAGTCCTGCTTCTCACTGAAGTAACTTCTCTACAAACGGAAGCTTAGAATAAAGGACTGATAGACCCATCCACGCTTTGTATGTGTTCCAAAGGAACTTTACAAGCTAGCAAACTCACCAGTGCTGCTAAGAACCTGATGCATAGAACTTTGGAGTCCATATATGTATCTGATTGTTTTGACCATTTAACAACTCTCTTCTTGTTCTTTTCCTTTATAATAAACCTTTAGATTTAAATACCAAAGGATTGGCTGGCAACGTGGTATTTTGGGTAAGATCCAAACTAATATTTATCTGGTAATGTGGCTGGTCCTTTGAGAAGCAGAAGCACATTTAGTATAGTGAAGAGAGTTTTAAGTAACTTCTCACTTTACTAGACCTATTTGCTGATTGGGAGCCAGAGACTGGAATGCAATAAAGGGGGGCTGTGTGATTTCTTTTTTCTAGCTTCTTGATAACCAGCGTAGGGGATCAGGACCACAGTTTTGTGGCTGGTTGGTGAGTCTAACTACAATGTTAAACATCAGTTTTGGGAGAATCTGCTTTCCTTTTTGCAGCCTGCCCTGCCCTTGCATTTTCAATGTGGGTTACCCTAGGCACCTTGAGTCACACCACTGTCCTACAGAAACTGATTTAACTCAAATGTATTCATTGTTCATTGCAAAGCAAATTAGCACATGTATAGCACTGATTCTTTCAATCAGGCCACATCCATGTTTTCAGGGGAACAGATCCCTGCTGACACAGCTGTATTGACAAGTTAAATTTGCAAGAATAGAGTGACAGTTGTAAAGTGGGAAATTTTTGAAAAGGTAGAGGAGGGAAAAGTGAAAAAACTTACCCCAAACTCATCCCTCCACTGATGTGCTGCTTGAAATGTCTCTGCTTCTTTTGCAAGGTTCTGAGGAAAAAGAAAAATACATTTATTTTGGTGTTTTCAATACTTGTCTTAATATAATGATGCTTGTAAACAATGGTCATTATAGGAATACCTATTTTTCTAACCCTCATAACAGCTAGCTGCATAACGGTATTAACATGACAATGAGATATAACAGGTGCTAGGCCGATTTCAATGTATAGTTTCTTAAATTTCTTATTTATTTATTTTTTGTGGGGACACTAAATTTGATGAACAAATATGAGATCACTGTGAAGACTTTTAAAGATGCCCATCTACAAGTGGGACGTACTCAATATATTGGACCCTCTGCTGCACATCCAGTTGAGCCCACAGGGTGAAGACCAGGACACCTGTATAAAGCCCAAGAAATAATGCTTTACTCAGGTTGTTCACCCTGCAGTGGTGTGTGAGAAACAGATAATATGCAGTTTCTCCACCCTGCGGGAAGAACACTGGGCTTTGGAAAAGAGGCATTGCCATACTGGATATTAATGATCTTCCACCTCATCTCTTCTTGGCTGCTAGCTCAGCCTGTAGACTTGAACAGTAACTGCCATTTCAGTGAGGTTTCCACATTATTTTCATCTGCCTAATACCAATTACTATTACAAGCATTTATTTGTTACCCATCACTGTGGTGACATAGATATCACAAGATATTCTGAGCTATTAGATATCATGACATGATTAAGTTACCTCCTTCATAGGTCCCACTTTGTGTTTCATCTCCTTTCCTGTCTAGTCACTGTAAAGCTCGTCTCTCTCACCAACAGAAGTTGGTCCAATAAAAGATATTACCTCTCCCACCCTGTTTCTCTAATATCCTGGGACCAACATAGCCATAACAACACTGCATATTCACAGTAAAGCAATTTACATCTGAATTGCCCCTCTCTAAGTCAAAGAATTCTTTCACCCAAAATTTCAGAAATCCAACACTTGTGGTAAAGCTCTTATCAACCCCATCCCTCTATGGTGCTCAACTCACATACATTTACCTAAAGGGTAAAGCTGAATTCCTAATCAAATCCGTTAGGAAACACGGGCGTTCCAATACTAGAGCAAGCCTCTGACCCTATCTAGTTTGTTGTCCTCCCTCTGGCAGTAACCAGTTCCTGATACATCAACAGGCTGGGACAATAAACTATTTATGCAAACATCATGACCTTAGTCAATGTAATCAATGCATGACCACTGGAGCAGATCATTCTCTGTAGTATGACGATTGACATCCCTTGTTACTTTTTAACCTAGACACTGTAGTTGTAACTGTTTTTTCTCATACATGTAAATATATGAGATTTAAAAAAAAGTATTAAGTTATTTACTTCTTTCTTCTCCTTATTAAGTGATATTTCTATAGGTACACTCTCTTTATATATATTTAATGTATTTATTTAAATGTGTTGCCTTTCAATTTTATTATGCAATAAGGGTCATGGTGAAGGGAGAATGTCTATCCCCTCGGATTCTTCTTGTGTCAAAAGGTTATAATACTTTTTATTTATTTTTCATTTTAAAACCCTCCTCATACGTAATTCCCAAGACTTTTCTGGTTCCCTTCTCTAGACATTTCCCTTTTTCAGCTATATTCTGAGATGAGGTAATACAAAATTAATACTCAATTGAGTAAAAACATGCCATATATTCAAAAAATGCCATTATATTTTCTGTTACTCCTTTTGCTCACCCAAGCATTGTAATCACTATATAGACTGCGCTGAGCACATGCTGACCAGGACTACGCCAACTTTTCCTTGACAGGTTCTACCTAATTCATAATCAGTGTTTCTGAAAAGGTTTCCTTCCCTAACATGCATTCCCTTGCACTTATCACCATTAATTTAATCTGCCATTATGTTACCCAATCACTAAGATTTATTAGATACTGGAAATAATGTGTTTGCGAGAATATATTTCTGCATAAATTTTACCACCTAAATACTTACCTCACATTATAGGTGGGGTTAATAGCACCACCTATTAAGGTTGCCAGACACTTCCCACTATAAGACCACGGAAAAAAACAATGAGAAGTACTTGTGGCACCTTAGAGGCTAACAAATTTATTTAGGCATAAGCTTTCATGGGTTAAAACCCACTTCATCAGATTCATGGAGTGGAAAATACAATAGGAAGATATATATACAGTACATGAAAATATGGGAGTTGCCTTACCAAGTGGGGGGTCAGTTCTAACAAGACAATTCAATTAAAGTGGGCTATCAACAGATCAAAAATCACTTTTGTAGTGGTAATCAGGGTGGCTCATTTCAAACAGTTGACAAGAAGGTGTGAGTAACAGTAGGGGAAAATTAGCATGGGGAAATTAGTTTTTAGTTTTTGTAGTGACCCATCCACTCCCAGTCTTTATTCAGGCCTAATTTAATGGTGTCCAGTTTGCAAATTAATTCCAGTTCTGCAGTTTCTCGTTGGAGTCTGTTTTTGAAGTTTTTTGGTTGAAGAATTGCCACTTTTACGTCTGTTATTGAGTGTCCAGGGAGGTTGAAGTGTTCTCTGACTGGTTTTTGAATGTTATAATTCTTGACGTCTGATTTGTGTCCATTTATTCTTTTGCGTAGAGACTGTCCGGTTTGGACAATGTACATGGCAGAGGGACATTGCTGGCACATGATGGCATTGGTAGATGTGCAGGTGAACGAGCTCCTGATGCTGTGGCTGATGTGGTTAGGTCCTATGATGGACCATCAGCAGCTCGTTCCCATGCTCAGAAATTTGACAGAGGACTGGCCTTTTCCCAACCCTATGAAAATCTGCCCATATATGGCCAAGTTACAAGACTCTGGGAGAGAAGCGGGACAGTGTGGAAAAACAGTTCACACATGCGCAATAAAGACTGGCTAGAGCTTTGCAGCTAATAAATGCTGATGATTCCATCTGCACCAAGCATGCTCCAGGCCAGGGCTAAGCAGGAAATTATCTGCAATTACAGCTCTGGGCTGCTGCAAGCTGGGGCCAGGCTGGCACCAGAACTAAAAGCAGGGAAGTTCTTTTCTGTGCTCTCAATCTCCCCATGCTGGTGTCCAGGCAGCAGGGAGGAGGAAGCTTACTGCTTGGAATGCACAGGTACCTTCTGGCATTTTCTACATTTTGAGGACTTGACTTTGCAGCCTTAATAGTGTTCTTTTAATGTAGCTTTGATTTGGGGGTTGTGTGTGTGTGTTTGTTTGGGGTTGGGGTGAGGGTGAAACAGAAATATAGATATAGATGTCTCATGCAAGTCCTCACACAATCTGTGGAGAACTCCCACTACTAACTGCTTTAGCACCCTCTCTTTAAATTCATCTTCAGACTTTGTAATGAGAGTAGGACTTCTTTGAAACACCAAAGGAAGTGCACAAGGATATCAATAAATGAATTTCCATATGTTTATTGCACAAGAAAAACCTTTCTAACTGGCCTTTGTTACAAGGAAAAGGTAATTCAAAGACCAATCCTTCATTTTAATATCCAACTCAGGCAAAACAGTGTAAAGGAGGTATGTTATTAGAGATATGTTCTTAGAGGGAAGAAAGTGGACTAGATGGCTCAGGGCGATTGATAACAGGATTCTAAAACTCTCTGATCCTAGTAATCTATTTGAATCTAGTTCAGATCAATAGTGAATAAAATTCATTACCCTCTGATGACATCTTGGTCTCTATGGGACAGATCCAAAGTCAGTTGAAGTCAACGGAAAGATCCCCATTGACAACAATAGGTTTTGGATCAAATCTTACGTGAAATGAATTGGTAGTGTCAGTTTCATTTCCAGTTGACCGATAACAACAATAGTGGAAATTGTCACTTTTGTTTGCAGTCTCAGCAAAGAGGCCAAGACCTGAATGATCTTTAGAAAGGAGTTTGACCACAGTGGTTGGTGGGAGACTAATAAGACACTTCCATTGGTGCTGTCAGTGTTGGACCAGCACTATGGAGAGAGGAAGTCAAACTCCTGGACTGACAGGCTGGCACATTTCACAAGCATTGCATTCATTTTAACTCATTATTATTATTTACTTGCAATCATCCTATAAACAATGTCAGAGCCTAGCCTGTTCGACTGCCAAAGAAGAGCTGTGCCCACTCTACTGTGTTAGGCAATTCAAACTATTCATAGCTAATAGGAAATTACTGATGTCTTATCAGCATTTCCACCCACAATTACCTTCCAACTGGCCAACTTCCATATTTGCAAAACAAAAACAATTCCATTATAACATGATTCATTATGCTGGGACAAAGCATGGCTTGCCCCCATACAACTCATTAGATTAATTCATTACCTCAAATACCTCAATGTGATAATGCACTGGCATAATGCAATGGGATGGGGATTTATAAATCCCCATTTCTTTACTCGATACAGCCAGTTCTGCATCAAATTGTAGAGGATGTGCTCCGATGAGCTATAGCTGGTTAAGCCATGTTTCAGAATAATATAGCAAAGTGTGACCTCACCATACAAAACTATACAACACAGATATTTATTTGTATTGGGCTCCTTACACGTGCCTCAATATACCCTTGAAGGACAGCTCTGAACTGCTTCTGGTTTATAGAGAGACAAGAGGAACCCAAATGAGCCAAATTGGTAAATGGGTTACAATGGAGGAATATCTGTTTGCATTGTCCATACTAAGGATTTCAGAGAAAGTAAGGAGCAACCAGACATGAACCAGACATGAACCTCTCTTTGAAATCTGTAGAGACTCTTGTTTAACAAGTTGTTCGTTTTCCAAAAAAAAACCATCAACCCTAAATAATAAAGCTACTTACCACTTCTGTAGCATTTTTATAAATGTAGATCTCAAAACACCTTAAAAATGTCTACCCACCTTTACATCTACATTTTGAATTTAGAGAAACTGACACACAGAGAGGTAAAGCCCCACATTTACAAACGTGGCATTTAATTCCAGCTGCCTAATATTAGACAGCTGGGTCCCAATTTTCTAAGATGTTCCCTCATCTCCAACTGCAGATGTTCACCTCTGGAAATCAGGCCCTAGTTATGCAAAGCTGGGCATGCAAACTCACGGCCCCTTTAGAAAACTTAGGTCAAAGCTACTTGCCAAAAGTCACATGAAGTCATTGTCAAAAAAGTGAACAGAACCAAGGTCTCCCCATTGTAAGTCTATTGCTCTATTCACTAGACTACACTACTTTTCCCCCATCAACTGTTCTAGTCCCCCTGTCCTCTGGTGTCATGCCTTGTTGTGGCGGGACAGCTTGCATGCTCTAACGATCCCCAGAGTCTGTGTCAGTGGGGGCTTTTTGCTCCTGGCAGATTCAACCATGCCAGACTGGTCTGTGGGGGAGGGGGCAGACAAAACAGACACCCTGGTCCTCCAGGTTGGGGGTTAGGCACAGGGCTCACAACCCTATCCCGTAAAAAACAAAATATGTTACAGAAACAGCAGCAGAGAAATCGACCATTACAGTGTGTGATGGCCTTCAGGAGTCAATGACCCGTATGACTGCCAGTGGTGAAAGCCAAAAGGAAGCCACTGGCATGAAGATTGAAGTGCTCAACCCCAACACAAAAACCAAACTTGTTTTTGGAATGTACCAACAATGTACAAACAGGGAAGCTTGTTCAGGTCACAGCAGAGATGAGATGCTACAGCTAATACATCCTGGGTGTCAGCAAGAGCAGATGGACAGGATCAGGAAGATTAACAACAGCCTCGGGAGAAACTCGGCTGTATTCTGGATGGGATGATTGACAACACCATGAGGGTTTTGCCATCCTTTTGAAGAAGGGAATGGAGCGGTCTCTGCTTGAGTGGGAATCCATCAGCAGCAAACTTATGAGAGCCAGACCAAAAGGAAAACACAAAAATATCATCCTGATTCAGTGTCAAACAATGACAGAGCAATGGGAAGACATGGGTGTGGCACCATGAATGAAAACAGAGAGAGACTTGTTGATCTCTGCAATATGAATGACCTAGTCATCGGCGGAACCCTATGTGAACATTGTGAAATTCACAAGCTGACATGGTGTTCTCCAAATGGCAGAGACAAGAACCAGATTGACCAAATTATGATCAATGGCAAATGGCGATGCTCACTGACAGATGTGAAAGTGAAAAGAGGAGCAGATGTTGACAGCGACCACCATCTTGTGACAGCCTCCATGAAGCTAAAACTGAGAAGTGTGTGTCCACCAAACAAGGGACATAGATGTTATGACTTTGACAAACTAAAGCCCCCTGAAATACAGAAAGCCTCTGTTCTGCAGTTAAAGAACAGGTTTCGGGCATTTGCAGACCTTGACGAAGGGGGGGGGGGACGCAGATGAGGAGATCAACAAGATGTGGGACAAAGTAACAATAATCTATAAACAGAGCAGTGAAGCCGTCTAGGCTACAGGCAGAAGAGAAGAAAGGAATGGATTACATTCAGGACATGGAACGCCATAGAAACCAGACGAGCCCTGAAGAAAAAAGTTTTAGACACAAAATCCCAGAAGCTAAAGGACAAATACCACAAGCAGTAGAGCAAGGCAAACCGGAAGGTCAAACACCTTGTGAGAGTGGACAAACAACATTATATTGATAATCTGGCAACATAAGCAGAGGATGCAGCTGCTCGTGGTGAACAAGGAACTGTTTACAAAATGATGTGGCTTATCAGTGGTAAATGGCAGACACCAAGAAACACTCATCAGGGACAAACAAGGCCACGTACTGACAACAGAAAAAGAACATGAAATGCTCTGGACAGAGCATTTCAAAGAATTGCTGAACAGGGAGCCACCTAAAGAGGAAGCAAACATCCAGGAGTCAGAAGAAGATCTTGATATCAACACAGACACCCCAACTAAGGAAGAGATCATTCAAGCCATCAAATCCTTAAAAAATGGGAAAGCTCCTGGCAAGGATAACTTGAATGCAGAATTGTTCAAGGTAAATCCTGAGTTAGCAGCATTTATCCTGGCCCCTGTATTTACATCAGTCTGGGAAAGGGAAAAAGTGCCATATGAGTGGACTAACGGGATAATAGTGAAGATACCAAAGAAAGGAACTCTCAGTGATTGTAATAACTGGCATGGTATCACACTTATCTGTGCCAAGCAAAGAATTTTGTAAAATCATAGTCCAGCATATATCCGAGGCAGTTGATAGCATTCTCAGAAAAGAGCAAGCCCGTTTTCAGAAAGGGCATGGATGCATAGACCAGATCTTCATGCTATGAAACATAACAGAACAATGCTTAGAATGGCCATGGCAACTCTACATAAACTTCATAGAATTTGAGAAGGCTTTTGATAGCATTCAAAGGACCATCCTATGGTGCATTCTGCGGGCATATGGAATCCCTCTCTGTATAATCAATGACATCAAAAGCTTCTATTTCAACTTTACATGCAGTGTTAATCACAGTGAGCTCAGTTTTGAAGTCAAAACAGTAGTACATCAGGGGTGTGTCATGTCTGCAATCCTCTTAAACATTGCCATCGACTGGGTAATGTGGCTTACAACAGAAGACACGCCAAGAGGCATTAAATGCACAACCTTCTCATCCCTTGAAGACCTGGACTTTGCAGATGATCTCACTCTATCACATACCCAACACCATATACAGGAAAAAACAACTTGACTCAACACATTCGGCCAGCAAACTGGACAGAAAATCAACCGCAAGAAGACAGCTATCATGACCTTTAATATTGCCTCACCATCACCAGTACGGATAAAGGATCATGTTCTCACCAATGTAGAAACATTCACATACTTGGGCAGCACTATCAGCCAGGATGGTAAAACAAGCCAGCACATCCGGAACAGAATCAGTAAAGCCAGGAACAACTTCAGGAGCTTAAATATAGTCTAGAAATCATCAAAATACAACACCTAAACCAAACTCAAGATTTATCAGAGCTGCGTACTTTCAACTCTACTTTATAGTGTAAAATGCAGGGGGAATGAGAAAAGTATGACATGGCCAAACTGTCTTCATTCCATACAACCTGCCTCAGAAAAATCCTTCATATCTTTTTGGCTCAGACCAATCTCTAACCAAGACCTATTCACACAGTGCTGCCAAGAAGATATGAACACCATCATTACCAGGAGACATTGGAGATGGATTGGCCATGTGCTCCAGATGGAAACTGATCCCATCACCAGAATAGCAATAAGATGGACATCTGAAGGCAAGCGAAAACAAGGCCACCCAAAAATCAACCTGTCGAAGAACTGTGGAAGCTGAGCTGAAAAACCTGTGGCACAGATGTGGAACCACTGAAAACTTGCCAGAAACAGACAGGAGTGGAAGACCTTCACTCTTGCCCTAAATGCCAGAGGCGTAATGGGAACATGATGATGATGATAATGATTGTTCTAGTCCCAACTATTGTCATACAAGTTGCCATTTTTAATGGTTAGAGTAGGGATAGTGAATCAGAACTGCAAGGATCTAAGATTTTGCAACTAATTTACAGTGTGATCACGAACAAGTCAATTATCCAACTTTACAAAGAAGGGTATCTTTGGATGAAAGGCAATGGAAGAACATCAAGAGTTGTATTATTTTTAAAATGCAATTAATATTTGACTGCGTATTTTGTAAAGTTAAGACGTTCTCTCACACAGATGCTGTGCCTATTGTTCCGAGCAAGGAAGACACTCTACCACTATTGTTGTAGGAGCATGCAGTCTAGAGAGGGAATGCTCTGTTAAAAGTATAATTTAGAAGCCACGACTCCTGGATCATACACTGATGGACTGTGCAGCAAATTAGGAGTTGTTTGTGCCCTTTGTTGTTCCTTGGTGATGTACAAGGACAACCTCAACTTTTCTCACCCTCACCCCCAAAGAATTTCAGCTTGCTTTTTAATCACAGAAATCTCAGGTCTTGCCTTCTTTCTTTCCTGGGAAGACTCTCTGGAGACCATGAGTTGGACAGTGATGCAACAATAGGCTGAAACTTGAAAAAAGACTCAACACCGCCACCCCCATCAGAGGTGGGATGAGTAAGTTGAAGTTTAGCTTTGAACCTACTATGATGCTACTAACCTACTGCAGATCCTCACAGGATTCTCCAGCAAAAACTGGGACACCAAGAGCTGATATTTTAAAGTTTAAAAAGAAGAGAGAAAGGGTCCCAAACAAACTTTTCTTTTTGCAAATTCATTTTTGATCATTTACATCACTATGTGCCTCAGTTTACCCATCTATAAAGGTGTGGTGAAGAAGAAAGTTTATAAAGTGTTTGGAAAACCATGACTGAATGGCGCTACAGAAACACTAAGTAATATTGTTATTATCCTTTTGAGTAGATATACCATGATATAAAGAAAATTAATAAGGCCAGCATTTAGACATTTTAGGTCCCCATGGATGATGGGAAAAAATCTACTGTTACAAGGAGGAATATTTAAAAATATTGCATTGGGCTAATACTTGCCAGTGCTCTTACCTGCAATTATTTATATTTTTTATTTTTTAAAGAATCAGATCTGCTGTCCACGGTTTTCTTGATATGTGCCGTTCAACTATGCATTACCTTCAATAACCTTCAATTCAATCAGGCGACAATTATTAATATGAAAACAACTAGCCTTTGAAACACTGTCTCTGCTCAGAAGCAGATATTCGCATCCACACACTCAAAAAGAACATTGCTTGTTGTTACATTTCTTGTAATCTTTCCAACAGAGCTGCTACCCTAAAAGTAAAATATCCATTGTGGAAGACTAAGAAAATGCAAACAGATCCAAGGTTTATGTTTATTTCAACTTTTCTGTAACTTTTAAAGGGGTTACAAAAACCCACATAAATCCTACTAACTGTCAATCTTAGAACTGCCTGTTTTAAAGGTTTAGTCCCCAGATCCCAAAAAAGCCTTTGATGTACCACAGTCTGCAGGAACAAGACCTGAAGAAGCTTTATCTGATCCGTTGAAAGAGCAACTCCCTAAAAAGCCCATTCATCTTCTATCGTTCCCTTTTCTTGTCTGATATATCTTTATCTCCCCCTAGCCAGCACAGACCTCTGTCAGTTCATGGCTCTATTACAATTATATTCAGTACAATGAAATCAATCTTCTTATACTTTCCACCTCCTCCCCTCAAGTATTTCATCTTGAAATAATATTTGACTACCCCTTGGTACATTAAGCCATTATAAAATGTGTAATCCGAGAGTTATTAGACCTCAATAGTCTGACAAAAAGCTTTCTAAAATGCTGAATTCCAAGGAATTTTTTTTTAGGTCATTTAAAAAGAGATATGCCCAGGGAGAATGTAGCAGCATCACAGCTGGCTTCAAACAATTTAGAAATATAGAATGAACTTCAAATGCTGCTTTGGAGATATAATTCAAATACTCCATCCTGTTATGTATGAATAATACAGAAGACATCACTGTACAGTATGTGCAGATTATATATTATATATATAAAAGAACATATACTGTCACACAAATATTAGTTTCCTAATTTAGTTTAACTAATTATAAACACCACACCACACAGGGAAATAATGGAAAGAAATGGGTTGGGATGGGGGTGGGGTAAAGCAGTTCCTGGCA
Source organism: Emys orbicularis (assembly GCF_028017835.1). Classification (NCBI taxonomy): domain Eukaryota; kingdom Metazoa; phylum Chordata; order Testudines; family Emydidae; genus Emys; species Emys orbicularis. The sequence goes on along the minus strand of NC_088683.1, from coordinate 23,537,157 downwards.
AAAAGAAGCAATAATGAAAGAATATTATGAGAATACTATTTTTAAAATGTTTTAATAAAATCTGATAAAGCATTGCACGATAGAAGAATTATTTATTTGTTCATAATACTGCTACTTTCTCTCTATTAAGCTGAACTTAATTAAACCACTCACATAGGACTAGATTCTGCTACCCTTACTCATGTATGATACCTTACTCTGTAGTAATCCATTGCAGTAGATAGGACTATTTATAGAGCAGAGTACTGCTCATTGTGAGTAAATGTGGTTAAATGACCCCAAATCAGTGATACTCAGACTGAGGCTCGCGAGCCGCAAGTGGCTCTTTAATGTATCTCCTGTGGCTCTTTGCAGCCCACAATATTAAAACACTGTGATTTAATTATTAACCAATCAGGATGTTTTACTATGTTATTAACTAATTGTAGTTGATAAAATAATACTTGGTCAGTCATTCTGCTGTGAAAATAATTATATATAACTAAATATTTTCCCCATCATACTGTTTAAATATGAATACAGCACTACAGTAAATGAAACAATGAATTCACACTACTGTGGCTCTTTTGGGTAATGCTGATTGCTAATTTGGTTCCTGAACCACTGAGGTCTGAGTATCACTGCCCTAAGTGATCATTCTTGCCATATTACAAATTTGACATGTTTTTTTCTGTGGGTAACTGCTATGAAGATAATTCATAGATTCCAAGGCCAGAAGGGACCATTGTGATACAGGAGGTCAGACTAGATGATAACACAGGTCATAGAACTTCCCCAAATATCCCCTACAGCAGATGTTTCAGAAAAACATCCCATCTTGATTTAAAAATGGTCAATGATGGAGAATCCACAATGACCCTTAGTAAATTGTTCCCATGGTTAATTACTATCACAGTTAAAAATGTATGCCTTATTTCCAGTCTGAATTTTTCTACCTTCAGCTTCCACCATTGGGTCGTGTTATACCTTTCTCTGTTAAATTTAAGAGCCAATTATTAATTTCCCCCCCCCCATATAGGTACTTACAGACTGTAATTAAGTCACCCCTTAACCTTCTCTTTGTGAAGCAAAAAAATTGGAGCTCCTTATTTCTATCACTATAAGGCATGTTTTCTAATCCTTGAAACATTCACATGCTCTTCTCTGAACCATCTCTAATATGTCAACATCCTTCTTGAACTGTGGACAGCAGAACTGGACACAATATTCCAGCAGTGGTCGCACCAGCGCCAAATATAGAGGTAAATCAACCTCTCTACTGCTACTCGAGACTCCCCTATTTATGCATCCCAGGATCACATTAGCTCTTTTGGCCACAGCATCACACTGGAAGCTCATGTTCAGCTTCATGTTCACCATGACCCTAAAATCTTTTCCAGAGTCACTCCTTCCCAGGATACAGTTCCCCATCCCTGTAAGTATGGCCTACATTCTTTGTTCCTAGAGGTAAACGTTTACATTTAGTCGTATTAAAACACATATTGTTTGCTTGCTCCCAGTTTACCTGGTGATCCAGATTACTCTGAACCAGTGACCTGTCCTCTTCATTATTTACCACTCCCTGAATTGGTTTGTCATCTGCAAACCTTTATCAGTGATGATTGTGTGTGTTCTTCCAGGTCATTGATAAAAATGTTGAATAGTGTAGTAGGACACAGAAGTGATGCCTGCAGGACCCCACTGGAAACACTGGAATATTTGTTCCGTGGCCTTGCCGTCTACTCAGAACTTTGGTCTGTGTAGCTTTTCTGCACCACATCACAATTCAATTCAAAATTGATTTTAGCAAGTAGGGTCCCCATCTGAAAAGAGAGCTTTGAGGGATGACCCTTACACGCACTTTGAATCGCACTGACTTCAGCTGGACTCCATGAGGGCATAAGAGTTCTCTGTGCAGGATTCTGGACCTAGTTACTATATGCTGTTTAGATTCCAACAAATGACATAATGTTTATGTACAGTGGTTGACAACTAGGTTGCCAGGCGTCGGTTTTTGACTGCAATGCCCGGTTGAAAAGGGACCCTGGTGGCTCCGGTCAGCACCAGAGACCAGGCTGCTAAAAGTCTGGTCAGTGGTGCAGTGGAGCTAAGGCAGGCTCCCTGGCACAAGGGCGGCCATGGGGGCTCCGCATACTGCCCCCGCCCCAAGTGCCGGCTATGGAGCTCCTGTTGTCCAGGAACCACGGCCAATGGGAGCTGTGGGGGTCGCGCCTGTAGCTGCAGGCAGTGCGCAGAGCCCCCTTGCCCCTCCGCCTAGGAGCCGGACATGCCAGCCACTTCTGGGAGCCACATGAAGTCAGGGCAGGCAGGGAGCCTGCCTTAGCCCCACTGCGCCACGGACCTGGAGCCACCTGAGGTAAGCACCATCCGGCTGGAGCCCGCACCCCAACCCCCTGCCCAAGGTCAGAATCCCCTTCCGCACCCAAACTCCCTCCCAGAGTGCACACCCCACACCCCCTGTCCCAGCCCTGAGCCCCCTCCTGCACCCCAAACCCCTCAGCCCCAGCCCCCCCCCCGGAGCCTGCACCCCCAGCCGGAGCTCTCACCCCCTCAGTGTACACCTGAACCACAGAGAATATTAAGGCAGCCTAGGTTCTTTAGTTCAAGTTCAACTATCTCCAGCTTTTAGCTCTGCAGGTCCTCAGTATCAACCAAGATGGCAACTGTCACACTGAGGAACACTATGGCGTCGGTTAAGAAACAATAGGAGACAAAGTGCAACAGAAAGGCAATTGCGTTGACTACTTGAAATTTAGTACTGAGACCAAAGGTGAAAATTTCTGACCTGATGCCTTCTCCTGTATAACAGTCTGTGTGCGTAGCCTTCCCTCTGTGTACGGCAAATTTAGTTTGACCATGAATGATAACTGACCATCTGATTATATTTTTCATAGTATAGCCATAGAATTGCCTTATGTTTTCTTCCTAAGGTTCCTCGCCTAAACTATCATTAGGCATTTTATTTGTATTACAATAAAACCTAGGAGCCCCAGGCCTGGACCAGCACCCCCACTGTGCTCAGTTCTGTACAAAGAATAAAAAGATGGTCCCTGTTCCCGAACAGCTGACAATCTAACAATAAGACAAAAACCAATGTTCACAGACAGACAGATGGGTGAGCACAAGGAAACACCATTGATCAGCATGACAGGCAGAGCAGGAAGGTTATGAAATAAATTCACCTGCACTCCATAGGTGGTCAGATGGCAAAAAATTCCATTGACTTCAATAGCATCAGGATTTCACCCACTGCTAATGAGGACAATAAATAATCCAAGCCTAAATAGTTGCCATCAAAATTCACAATTAAAGACAAATGAACATGTATGCTGCCAAGCCCTCAACTGAGGCATACTGATTTAACACTATTGAAAAATCACTGGAGCTATGCTAATTTACACAAGCTGATGATGATGTGGCCCACAGAATGACTGAATCACTCAACTACAGTGTTTTACAAAACATCCCGTCACTTCTCTGATCAGCTCTGAATGATAATAGTAACACTGCTTCCTCATACTTTCTAGTGTTTTCCATCTTCCCCAAACTCTGTACAAATATTAACCAGCTAGTATTAAAATAGCTTAAGTATAATCCTTCATTGTCTTAAACACATAGCGCATAAATTTGATTAAGGGCTCTATAGCTGTATGCTGATCACCTTTGTATGTAGGAAGAAGACTTTAAGGCCAGAAATGTATGTAGGAGTAAAAATGGTAGGGGAGAAGAGAACTATTATTTCTATAATTACACAGTAGACTCACTGGTTTGGTACAGTATAGAGTACACAGATACTGTGAACAGTTCATCCTTAGGGCTGAATCCTGCCCCCTGACATCCCAGCAAGCAGAAATGGGTATTATGAGGGGAAAAGTCAGCTGATGCACTTGCCATGCAGAGTGACTGATTTTTAAGGACAGGCAGCTATGAAGGCATAATTAAAGGAGAGGATTGCACCCTTAAGCACCAGGGTGTTGCATGCACAAAGTCTCTTGAAAGGAGATTCAATTTGTTTTGATAGCATGGAAACCTTAAATTGAAGAAAATAAACTACAACATAAATGATCATAGAATCATAGAATATCAGGGTTGGAAGGGACCTCAGGAGGTCATGTAGTCCAACCCCCTGCTCAAAGGAGGACCAATTCCCAACTAAATCATCCCAGCCAGGGATGATGGGCAAGACCATGTTTTCTAGAATCTCATTTCATGGCGCATGGGGTTAAATAATAAAATGCTTTCAATCTATACAGCAGGTGACCCACCACATTAAGCCTGAAAGCCATTTGGCTGAAAAAAAAATTGCTAAAGTAATCTTGTTGCTAAAGTAATTGCTTGTTTGGCAAAGTAATTGTTGCTTGTTTGCCAAAGTAATCTTTTCTGATAAAGAAACTAGAAGTGAACAGGACTCATGCGGTGTGTGTTTGTGTGTGTATTACTAATTCATTTTTTACATTAATGTGTGGAAGACCAAAAATATGTATTTGGACCATGACCAATTTGCTTTTTTCCCCCTTCTTTTTTAATATCTTACCATAAAATAATTTTTAGTTTGATATGCTTCCATTTATGCAAGCAAAAGTACATAAATTACAGAGTTAAAATGTATATTTAAATCTAATGTAATCTAATAATAAACTCTTTAAAAATACTAAAATTCTGACATTAGTAATACTGTGGGCCAGCATCCAATTCTTGCTGGCATAACCACAATATAAGGATTCCCCAGTACAGTTTAGTCTATGAGTAGCACAGAACCTAGGCCACACCCTCCTAGGCACTTGGGTTTAGAGGACATGCTGGGCAAGAGTGAGTGATTGACGGTGAAGGGACCAAGTCTAGAGCACCATGTGCTTTACAAACCCTTAGTTGTACAACAGCCCCTTTGGGGCTGACAGAAGTTAGAGCAGATTTGAGGATGTTCTAACTTGCATCCCTATAATTGAGAAGAGAGGTATAAAGATAGCATAACACCGCCAGTGCTCATCATCCCCCCCCGTCCATTGTTTTTCGCTGATCACAGCTTGGCTGAGACAAATGATCAGGCCCCTTATATTGTCCCCCCTCACCCTTCTTTTATCTGTTGTAAGTGAACAGATTTCCCGGGAAAGGTGTCAGACTAAGAACCCTGGAGACCCAACACTGCTTAATCATCTCATGGACAGGTGCCACACAGATAGCAGCAATTCCAGATTCCACACATTGCCATGCCAACATGTCTCAATACGCTTCTAGATGGACCACCCCTGAGTATTACAGTATAATTCACATCCATCAGCCCTTATCTTTTTTCATGAGACTGTCAAAAGAGAGTAATTGCCAGTAGTAACAGTGGCTTCTGAAGTGGGGACACCTGTCTACTAAGAATGGGACTTCTATTATAAACTGATTTGAACCCATGACTCAAACTCTATCCCCATTTACCAACCCCCTAAATTATCCAGATCCCTCTCATATTACATGCTGGAAAATGTGTTCCTGGCCATAACACTGGAGACTAGAAAAGTTCAAACTCAACCTTAGTGTACCAATTAACTAAATACTATTTTACACATTTTATATCTTTGCCTAATGCTTTCCAAGCTCCTCATCTATTATCACATGAATAACAATTATATTTTCAGACCTTCTTAATCAGTTTTTCTAACAAGATGACCTCATATCCAACATGAGACAATCATATTAACTAATAAAATCTAATCGGAAAATCTGATTATCTTCCATACATTTAGAAGACTAGATTGAAAGTATTTCTGTTCAATGTCAGTTACACAAATGTAATGGGTATCTTCCTCCTTTATGATTCAAACCAACCTTTATTAATATGGATTAAAATGGACAAAGCGATAGATGGATTTCCACTGAAAACTCTTCTCCCCACTCCCAAGAGGATTTGCCATTCCAAACAAGTAGACCTGGAAACTTTTACTCTATGAATGTCCCATTGATTTGATAAGGCTACTTATGGAGTTACAGGACATCCGTGGTGACTTAAGAACATCTGAATCTCACCTCTGGCCCTCAGTGCTTGAGTTAAAGATGTGTCTGAGCATGTTTAATGCTCTACTCCATGTCACCAGTCAGAATTTGGCCCTCCATGAATTTCTCACACCCTAGTCCCAACTTGCTGTGCAGATTCAACTCCAAACATCGGATGAGCTAATGCACACACACTGCACATGCTCACTACATTCAGAGAATTATGCACTGACTTCGTAGCAAAACAGGCACAATTTGATATCACGGAGGCTGCGGAAGACTTCATCAGTTTGATGTTTCAAGTCAGGTTCAGGTATTCATTCATTTTACTGGGTATTTACCCAAACTAAACTAAATTCTCACATATTTAAAGGTTCAGCCGTCCCTAGCAAAAGCTTCCCTCTTGCTAAACTCTAAACTGCTCAGGTGAAGAGGGTGTTTAAGTTCTGAGCAATTTCTTTACATGGTCGAGAGAGAATTTCCTCTGAAACCCCTACACAAGCACACGATTGATCAAATGCTACCCAGACACTGGGTTTAAAGCATGTGAAATGTTCTCCCTTTTAAATCTGTAGGATTACTCATTGAAGGCTTTCCATAGACTTCGTTGGATTTTGGATCAGGCCCTTAGGCCACAGGAAATAAAAATCATCATGCTAGGGCATAGGTGAACCTACTTTAAAGTAGGGCCCTTATGCATGCAGTAGGAAATAGAATTGCTTGATGTTGTTACCCTTTCTCTTGATACATACATATTAGCATTTAGCTGTAAATATCTGAGTTATTTCAGAGAAGATGTATGCAAAAAAATGACAAAGTCTAGCATTCCTCATAAAAATAATGCTGAATTAAAATTTATATATTTCCTAGTAATATTTAATGTAATTCAGCACAACTCAGTTCTTTTTGACAGAATATCATAATAGCCTCACATTTGACTCCCTTCTCGGATGTACGGAATAGGCAATCTCTGAATACAAATAGTGCCTTTCCTAATGGAAACTTAAACAGCAAGTCTGCATCTCTAGTGCATAACAAAAGAGGCTGAAATCACACTAAATATCACATTCTCCTCTTTACTGGATGCAAGGCAAATAAGAAAAGTGAAGTAACATGGCTTCAGCATGGCGGTGATTGTAGGTTTGGGTCTGGATGAGCTGTGCAATGTAACTGAAGGAGAGGCCTGTGGAAATCAATAACTTCATCTGTAACTCCCCAAACAGATATAAATTAGCTTACCATTCAAACAGGCAAAGCTATGGACACAGTGGTCTGAATTCAATAAGGAATTTTTCACCTGATCAAAACAAAACAACAAAACAAAAACAGAACCAGACTATAACAGTGTCTCTGCTTCTAACTTCTCAATGCTGATCTGTTCCAAATGATTAACAATCAAAGCCTAGTCAGAGGGAAGCGTCTTGTAGTACAGCTGCAGGGCAAGAGGAAGGCTATTATTGCTGAATTTTGAAAATAAAATAAAATTTAAAGCAGGGTTATTTTATTTAGTCATCTGGTCCAAGCTCCTTTCCAATGCAAGGTTATTGTTCTTCATGGCCTCTCCTACAGTCCTTTTGACACAGAGTGCACAGAGCACATTGCAAACATTAATGAAGTCTCACATGTCTCTGTGAAGTAGGTATTATCATACCCATTTTACTAATGGGTAACCCGATAAGCACAGGCTTGCGGAAGGTCACAAAAGCAATAAGTGGCAAAGCTGGAAACAACAAGGAGTCCTTGTGGCACCTTAGAGACTAACAAATTTAATTGGGCATAAGCTTTCGTGGGCTAGAATCCACTTCATCAGATGCATGGAGTAGAAACTACAGGAGTATAAATACATGAAAGGATGGGAGTTGCCTCAAAGTTGCCTCCCATCTTTTAATGTATTTATACCTGCTCCTGTATTTTCCACTCCATGCATCTGATGAAGTGGATTCTAGCCCACGAAAGCTTATGCCCAATTAAATTTGTTAGTCTCTAAGGTGCCACAAGGACTCCTCATTGTTTTTACTGATACAGACTAACACGGCTACCACTCTGAAAGCTGGAAACAAAAGCCAAGAGTTTGGGGTCTTAGTCTCCTCTATTCCTGTGCAAGTTGGGCAATTTAAAAAAATCCCATTAGGTGCCTATCTGCACATTTAGATGCCTAAATATCTTTAAAAATCTGACCCTCCATCCACACTTTGGGCAAGACTGTGCCCAGCCCTTCACACTGTGGAAGTTGGGAAAAGCACAGACATCTTAGTCTTCCAGGAAGAGCAAGAGTCAGACTAACTCTTCTATTTAATAACGCGAGACTTTAATGCAGGGCTTGGGTGAGTGGGGAAAAAAACGGTGAGAGGTTATTTTGACCTTGTGTTAGATAAGAATGGAATGCAGACTGTAGCAAAAAATTGCTGAGAAAAGTAAGATATCAGGAAGGAATATGCATAAACAAAATGCAGCTGTTGATCATTACTGTATGCAACAAAAGGTATAAATGCTTGCCGTAATTGTTTATCTGGTGGATACCTGCCTCGGGAGGGGGAATCCCTGTCAGTGTGTACTCTCTCGACGAATTGCAATTGCTTGTAATAAAGCTGCCTCTGGCTTGTTGCTTTAAACTCAGAGTGAGGACTTTGTTTTCTTCCACAACACATACCCACAGAGGGTGGAAGAGGGGAAAGGAGGGCACAAGCAGATGCTGCATCCCCATGCAAGACCTGTACATGTGACCCTTTGAGGAAAGACTGTGTGGCTAGCAACACTGCCAGTACTAGCCTCTTCAGAGTGGGCAGGTGGAGCCATGGCCTTGCTAAGCGCAGAGGTGAGTAGATACCTTTAAAGACAGCAAAGCAGTTGCATCTCTCCTGTGTCCTAGGAGCTCCTTCATGGGCCTGATTCAGCACAACTGGGGTGAATCGTGTCCAATGAATCCCAAAGCTCACGTTGGGATGGCATGGCCCCAGCCCCATCCGAGTGCTGTGCCTTAAAGTCTCAAACTGGGCCCTTTAATAGGACAGATATTAAGGACACAGGACTAATTACATGCTTCTCAATAATTTTCTTGTTCAAATAGTGTTCTCCCTGAGTTTTCTGCAAACACATTTCTCTTTAAACAGCTAGAGAAATCCTATTGATTTTTTCCTTCCTCCCATTTAAAGCATCAACCATTTCCCCTTCATTTCCCACAAATCCAACCCAGAGGCAACCGAAAGAACAACTCTGGATATTGTCTCTCTGCTCAAAAGGCATTTATTTGTCTCAAGCAGCAGTCATTAGTAAAATGGCATGTGGGTAGTGGCAGTTTGATTCTTTCTGGGTGGGCACCTCAAGCTTGTTCAGATTTTAAACATAATTCAGCTGAGTTTAATTGTAGTGCGGATGCAAGACAGTGATGTTTGAGATAGTTTTAGGAGTTAAATGGAATGTATGTATATAACAGGAAAGGGTTGCATCAAATATATCGAAGATATCATGCTATTTATGCAGATCATTTTCAATCTGACATCATTTGTATTATATTGTTTCATTTTGGTTTACTTTTGTATTTTTGTTATTATAGTGAGTGGCATTCAATATATGTTAATAAAAATAAAGAATAAAATGTGAACTTGGCTGGCATTGGTCCATTTTAATTGGTCTATATTTGAAAAATATTAATAATTTAGAGAAACACGACAAAGTATGTCAAGTAAGTATTTTAAATTAGATCTCTTAATCACAAAGGAAATTGGGGGTACTGTAACGACCGGGGAATTTAGTTATCCTCAACAAGGATAGTCGTGAGAGCTCCAAGAAAGAGCTTTAGTTCTTCATGACCTAACACCATGTAGATGCATGGAGTTATGTGACTTTCAAATAATGGGTATACTGAAATATGGACTTGATGAGTTAGCCTTCTGACACATCCTCATCATGAATTGAAACCATGACATGTCATTAAGACAACTCTCCACTTGTCTGGACTATATTCTATCTGCATTCATAGAATCATAGAAGATTAGGGTTGGAAGAGTCCTCAGGAGGTCATCTAGTCCAATCCCCTGCTCAAAGCAGGACCAGCCCCAACTAAATCATCCAAGCCTGGGCTTTGTCAAGCCAGGCCTTAAAAACCTCCAAGGATAGAGCTTCCACCATCTCCCTAGGTAACCCATTCCAATGCTTCACCACCTTCCTAGTGAAATACTGTTTCCTAATATCCAAACTAGACCTCCCTCACTGCAACTTGAGACCATTGCTCCTTGTTCTGTCATCTGCCACCACTGAGAACAGCCTAGCTCCATCCTCTTTGGAACCCCCCTTCAGGTAGTTGAAGGCTGCTATCAAATCCCCATCGCTTCTCTTCTGCAGACTAAATAAGCACAGTTCGCTCAGCCTCTCCTCATAAGTCATGTGTCCCAGCCCCCTAATAATTTTCGTTGCCCTCCGCTGGATTCTCTCCAATTTGTCCACATATTTTCAGTAGCGGGGGGCCATTGAGGAAGTTCGGACCTCTGGCTTTCATTTTAGAAGCATCTATGGTCATGAGTATTGTACAGGGAAATTGGCAAAAGTAAGATGTTTCTAATGCTTTAATTTTAAAGCAGAAGTATTGAAATGCACAGTTAAGATTATTCAAACAAACAATCTTAATACCACCCTGAGAGCAGCCACAAATTCTCAGACAACTTTATCCATCCTATTAGTGACCAGAAAAGAAAACTTTAAGAGTGGGTCATTTATTTAAAATACAGGGGGAAAATAGTAGTTTTTGTGCAAGCTATAAAATCTGCATTTAGGGATGCGGGCAAGGGTGCTAGTTCCTAATTTAAAACTTTGTAGGTTCCTAGTCAGTTTAGCTTTTGGGTTTCACCTGTGTAAGAGCATCATATATGCAGATAGATGAATGAACTAAGAGAGTCATCTGAAGACCTGTAAGTGGATAAATGTCCTTTTGCCATCTGCATGAATGGGAAACGTTTGTAACAAGTCTGCTATTGTATGACCACTTCTTGCAAGACAAGAATCAAAACGAGGGGGCAGTGGATATCGCTGGAGATCCAGTAGAAGGAGGCAGCTAAATAAAATAAAAAAAAGTCACAAATGACACCTGTCCGATCATCAGGAAGAAGAACAAAACATACTCATCTGCATGGAAGATAGACCAGAAAAATGTCTTTTGCCAGTGACATTATGTATTAGTGCAATACACTATGGAGAAATATTAATAATAAACAAATATATAATAGCTCACGATATGATTCTGTCCATATTTTCTGTTAAAGTGTTAAATAGCAGCAACATGATTATGACATTGACACACTGGCAGAGCAGCTAATTCCATAGTTTACATACCCATGTGGTTCTTCTTTTTGGGAGTGAGGCAGTAGAAATGGGGGGCTTTGAAAACCTGTACAATACTCTAACAGCCTGATAGTGCCAGAAAATGTCTCTGTCAAGGAGATGATAAGATGCAGAGAGCAATAGATAATGGCATGAAGAAAAATGAGCAGAAAGGGAAAATAAGAAATAGTCTGTCAAATCTGTCTTGACATCTAGCAGTGAAATCTTGCTAGAATAGTTTATCCAATCAGTAAAAGGTCGTTTCTTTTACAATTCTTCATACAATTTATCCTTCTCATTTCCAGTGTTTTCAAACCCTTAGAGTGTTTCTTATTAGATTTGCACTCTCATAATTCATATGCTTTAAAAGCAGGCCACATTATTGTTATATGTTTAAAAAACATGCTTAAGGTGAGGGACAAATGCTGGAGTCATTAGTCTGAACTTGCCAAATGATCTGACAAATCACAAATTGCAGAACACCAGCAGCTACTATACACTGCCTACTTCAGTAACATGCCCTGCCCGCCCGCCAAAAAAAACAAAACAAAAAAAACAAAGCTCAGCAACTGAGCTAGTAACTTTGCAGCCATAACCAACAAGATGCACAGCATGACACGTACGCTAATTAAGCATGCCTTGTTACATTTCTTTTTCATTTACAGCATCTCTCCAGTGTTAAAAGCCATAAGAAAAACTAAGGAGAACACAAAATTCTTCTAAAAATCCAACTAGTACCACTCCTTTACACAGGTTTTCTAAGGGCACGTCTTCACTACCCGCCGGATCGGCGGGTAGCAATCGATCTCATTGGCGATCGACTTATCGCGTCTAGTGAAGACGCGATAAAATCGATCCCTGATCGCTCTGCCGTCGACTCCGGAAATCCACCGCGGCAAGAGGCGGAAGCTGAGTCGACAGCGGCGCGGCAGCGGTCGACTCGCCGCTGTCCTCACAGCCAGGTAAGTTGACCTAAAATACGCAACTTCAGCTACGCTATTCACGTAGCTGAAGTTGCGTATCTTAGGTCAACCCCGCCCCCTGTAGTGTAGACCTAGCCTAAGATTCCAAGGGCCTGATGTGCCTCTCTCTACACAGGTGTAACTCAATTATGCTCATTCAAATTACTCCCGATTAAGGCTCTGATCCAGCAAAGCAGTTAATCACATGCTTAGCTGTACGCATCCACTGAAGTTAGTGGATCTGGATCCAAACAAACACCCATTGAAGTCAATAGGAATCTTTCCCTGCTTTCAGTGGGCATTGATCAGGCCAAATGGGACTACTCGTGGGCTTAATGTTAAGCACCTGCTTAACTTCAGGACCTTATACAGGAGTAGGAAGAGAATACAGCAGATGTATCCCTCTGTGGAGGACAACCGATGCTCAAACTCCGATCTTAGTTGTACAATAAGAGCTTTATTCAAGTCATTGGGATTAAATGGTATTAAAAGTCAGTGGGAGTTCAATTAGGGTGACCAGATATCCGGTTTTTGACCGGAACACCCGGTCGAAAAGGGACCCTGGCGGTTCTGGTCAGTACTGCTGACCGGGCCGTTAAAAGTCTGGTCGGCGGTGCCGCCGGGCTAAGGCAGGCTAGTCCTTACCTGTTCTGGTACCACGCTGCACCCCAGAAGGGCCCCTGCCCTGAGCACTGGCTTCCCGGCCAATGGGAGCTGGGAAGGCGGTGCCTGCGGGTGAGAGCAGCCTTAGCCCCTCCCGCTGTGCCGCTGACCGGGAGCCTCCGGAGGTAAGCCCATGCCCCAACCCCAAGCCTCAAACCCCTGCCCCAGCCCTGAGTCCCCCCCCCAAAACCTGGAGCCCCCTCCTGCACTCCAAACCCCTCATCCTCGGCCCCATTCCAGAGCCCTCACCCCCCACATCCCAACCCCCTGCTCCAGCCCAGAGCCCCTCATCCCTGGCCCCACTCCAGAGCCAGCACCCCCAGCCCAGAGCCCTCACCCCCTCCCACACACCAACCCCGTACCTCAACCTGCAGCCCCCTCCTGCACTCTGAATCCCTTGGCCTCACCCCCCAGCCTGGAGCGCCCTCCTTCATCCCAAACCCCTCATCCCCAGCTCCATCCCAGAGCCTGCACCCCCATTTAGAGCCCTCACCCCCTTCCACACTCCAACCCCCTGCCCCAGCCCAGTGAAAGTAAGTGAGGGTGCGGGAGAACGAGCCACCGAGAGGGAATGTAGGCGGGGGGGGAGGGCGCGCTTGAGAAAGGGGGCGGGGCTAGGCTGTTTGGTTTTGTGCGATTAGAAAGTTGGCAACCCTAGTTCAGATTCAGCCCCATTGTCTTTTACTCTAATTAGCCTTAGCTGTTATCAAAATGCTATGTCATAACAAAAACCGTGTGCCGATATCATATTTAAAGAATATCTCCCCACTCAGGTAAGTGTCCTACCTATTAGGCCTTGGGGTATTCTGGAGCACATCTTTCTGTCTCTCCTGTTAGAGCTGTTCCACTGTGTATAAATATGCAATGAAGCAGGGGAACTGGAACCTTGGTCTCACATAGCCTAGGTCAGTGGCCTAACAACTTCACTATAGAGTCTATTGCTTACTCCCTATCCCCATGACTATTTAAATTATAAAACAGTTTAAACAGGAGAGATTGGGAGTGCCCTACCCCAGAATATACCACAGCCCAGTGGTAAGGGCCCTCTCTTGAGACATAGGGGACCACAGGTCAAATCTTTTCTCTCCATCAGGCAGAGGTGGGGGATTGAAACTGAGTCTCCTACATCCTGGGTGAATGCCCTAACCGCTTGGCTGAAAGTTACAAATGGGGGCGCTACCTCCTCCAGCTTTCCATGCAAAAAATGATTTCGGCATATAACTCCCTTTCACAGGCCTAGCTTAGGCCACACCTCTCTCTTCATCATTTCCTTCTGGCTAGTTGAGGCGGCTCCCCACTCAGTGTGCTTGCTGACTTTTGTGAATCCCATTCTTAGTTGCTTCATTCTGCCCATGCATTGCATAGGGAGTCTGGTCACCCAACTTGGGGCTCTGGATTCCACAGGGTGGGAAGGTGCCTAAAAAATTATGCTGAGCATTGCAGCACCTAAGTTCTTTTGTGGATCTAGACTTTTAGCTGTAGACCATTAGATTGATGCTCTGGTACATAGCTGCACACAGACTATTCAGCCGTCTCTTATACCTACAACTTCTTCCTTCCATCATCCCAAAATAGTTTTAACTTATTTTACAATTATAAACATTTAAAAAATTAAAAAACAAAATTCTGAAATTTCCCATATGACAAAAAAATCAATAAAATACAGGTGCAGTGCTCCAGCTAAAGGATACAAGTACAACCAATTGGTTTCATTAGCACATGCTCATATATCCTGTGAGACAATAGGGCCCAAAATAATTAAATGTTTATAATCAAACTGAGATGACATCATAGTATGCATTAAAGTTTCAAAAACAGGCCTACAGAACATATGCCTTTATTCTTAATAAAATCCAAAGGTCAAAGGAAAGCACAGTAATATGAGCTTCAAAAAACATTAAACCATTCTGTTTCAGATCCTCAGCTGGTGCAAATTGCATAGCTCTGTTGACTTCAATGGATTAATGCTGAATCACACTAGTAGAGGATCTGGCCTCCTATGTTTAAAAGTGAATTAACTCCTCCATAGAAAAAAAAAATATATAGCAGTAATCTCAGCCGCCTTCAAACAATGTGGATGTTGACTTTAACCAGACAGAATATTGACAGCATAAGTGATAACTGAGCCCATGCCCTCCATATAGCGTATTAACAGCTTTGCATGTCAAGGAAGAAAGAGAGCAGGTGGTAGGATGTAGCTGCTGAATAATCAATTTAACCTCTTCAGTAGTGAGAAAGAGTCAAAGAAACACGTTTCCAATGGCAACAGCAAAAACAAAAAGTACACTGAAACTGAATGCTACTGTCAGACAGCACTGCTGTGATGGAAGTAGCTTTTAGTCACCAGAAAGACAAAGAAGTTTAACTCATAATCATTCAGAAATATGTCGGCGGGGGTGAGGGGGCATTAAGGGAATGCATGTTCACCTTAAGAAGTAAATACATAATTTTTGAAGGGGCAATGTGCCATAATTATCAAACTGGAAAAAACCACAAAGGGCCTGAATCTCCTCTCATGCTGGTTTTGCATTGATGTAACTCCATTGACTTCAATGCAGTTACTCTTGGTTTACATTAGGGTACATGAGAGGAGAATCTGTGACTAAGGGAAGTTATCCAGACAAATCTAACAGTGCATTGACCATTCTGGTGTTGTCCAGCCATCTTTATCCCACAAAGGATAGCATCTGATTCAGAAAAGCATCCATATCCAGGAAAGCATTTAAACTCCTATATCATTGAGTACATGTTTCTATGGGACTTACTGATGTGCATAAAGTTAAAGCACATCCTTGTGAACTTTCCTGAATCAGGGCTATGTTTTGTTAATGACCAAACTGACCTTACTCATTTTCAGGAATGGGACATCTCAAACAAATCAAAACTCCGCCTCCTTCTTTGCTCCCTCCCCCATTTCTTGTCAGTGACACACAACGGGTTGATCTTTACATTTTGCCAAGATGCTGACTAGCAGGACCTGTCAGAGAAAGGTTTCTTTAATTCCAGCGAGGGCCCTTATTTACTTAAACAACTGTAACTATGTCAATCTGCTTGACTTTTAATATGATCTGACAATATTTGAACAATTCCAAAGCTCTTTTGCTTCACAGATGTGCCGACAGCTTTATTAGGAACTATATTGATCAGACATCACCTCAAGCACATTATGGGCACACAGTCAACTTTCCTGCTGCCTAAGTGGAGGTACTCAAGCCCTGTAAGTACCTGTCATTATGGTATATGGATGGTACAAGTATCATGCTTTTGCTTTTTTTTTTTAATGGAATGGTTACTTAACACACGCACAAATACATGGATGCATATTATCCATCCATCTGGTGCTGTCAATCATTTTATATCTGCCAACTATTGCACAAACTCCTATGCTCAAAAAGATCCCACTCCTTATGGGACGAGGAGCTGCAAGATCTATTTTTGTCCACCACACTTCACTCATCTTCCCGAACATTAAAGTCCATTTGAGGTTTAGTGTAATCAGAGTATTTCATCTATTTAGTCTCAAAGACTTTAAGGTCAGAAGGGACTATCATGATCATCTAGTCTGACCTCCTGCACATTCCAGGCCACAGAACCTCACCCACCCACTCCTGTAATAGACCCATAACGTCTGGCTGAGTTACTGAAATCCTCAAATAATGATTTAAAAACTTCAAGTTAAAGAAAATCCACCATTTACATTAGTTTAAACCTGCAATTAACGCATATCCCAGGCTGCAGAGTAAGGCAAAAAAACCCCAAACAATCCACAGTTTCTGCCAATCTGACCCAAGGGAAAATTACTTCCCGACCCCAAATATGGCAATCAGTTAGACCCTGAGCATATTGGTGAGACCCACCAGACAGACTCCTGGGAAAAAAATTCTCTGTAGTGACTCCAAGCCCTCTGTGACACTTTGTACCTCAAAGTAGCACTCTGGAACCACCATATTCACCACTCTGTTATGACTATTATATATTTTGTACAAAGTATGCCTTGTGAGGTATCATTTTAAAAGTCTTGATCTGCTGAACATTAATATCCTGTTGGACTGTATGTGCTATCGTTATATGTGAAGTTATGAAGCATTGTAGATCTGTTACTGAAATATGTTGGGAGATGCCCACAGCCAACCTTTCAATTGCAACAAAAGACCAGCCAGACATGTGCTGATGCCCCATTAAAGGGAATCCACTCTCCCAACGGCAATCCCAGAGACTTCTCAGATAGAGCATGTATGCAATGGAGACTGCTTGATCCTCATGTCACAGCAAAGATCCTTCCAGCAAACTGGAAGAAAATATAAAAGAAGGGAAGTGACATCATCACTTGGCCTTGCTCTCCTCCCCCTACAACTCAACACCTGAAGGAACGTCTGGAGGACAAAGACTGAACTGGGGCAGGGTGGTCCCAGGCTGGAAATGGAGTCCAGTCTGTGTATTGATATTCTGTAACCTGCTTGTACCATCTGTCAGGGTGAGACACTGCTTGATTCAAACACTGTTTAGTTTGTAGAATTTAAGAAATAAGAATAAATTTGCAGTCTAAGTAACCAACTTTGACCTCTACACTTGCTAATTCTAATCACTTAAAAGCTCTCTTTCTGTAGTTAATAAATCTGTTTTATATTTTACCTAAAACAGTGTCAAAGTGCTTGGGAAATCTCAGCTCAGTTTACAAAGGCTTATGTGTGTCCATTCCACATTAAGGGAGTAGCAAACTACATAATGAACTTACACTGGCCAGGTTGCTGACCAGTGCAATACAATATAGTTCTGGGGGTGCAAGGCTGGGGAGCTGGAGGGGATTGGCTAGAGCCTCCCTATTATTCATTCATGGCTGGGAGATCATTCATGTTGGATGCGTCCCTGCCTGTGGATGTCTGTGTGAGCGCAGTGCCTATCAGAGGTTTGTAGCTTGACATCAACATCCCAGTGTGAGAGGCAGCCCAGGTTGGTGAGTTTGAAGGACTCCAGTGGTCCCACAGTTCAGGTTACACACCGGGGTGCACCCCATCACATCCTCCCCATCTAGTATTCCATCACTAGCCATTGGAGATATCTGCTGCTAGCAGTCGCCGATTGGCTATATGCATGGTAGGCAGTCTCATCATACCATAAACTTATCAAACTCAGTCTTGGAGCCAGTTAGGCGTTTCGCCCCCACCACTGCCCTTGGGAGGCTGTTCCAGAACTTCACTCCACTGATGGTTAGAAACCTTCATCTAATTTCAAGCCTAAACATATGGATACAAACTGGCCATCAACAGGTTTAGTTAGGAGAGTGAGATTTATTTTTTCTGACAACTCTGGTATCTGGATGACACATGTGCTCTGCAGGATGCACAGCGACACTAAAATTCTAAACGAGGAAAGAAATTATGCTAAATCCAGGCAGACTAGTCTTGATTGAGTCCTACGGCAGCCTAGATTCATGGACTCATACGGCTGGATTTTAAAGGTATTTAGGTGCCTATTGGGCTTTTTAAAAGCATCTAGGCACACCGATGCTTTTAAAAATTCGATTAGGTGCCTAAATACCTTTAACAATTTGACTCACAGGTTCTAAAGCCAGAAGTGCGCACTGTGTTCATCTAGCCTGACCTCCAGCATAACATGGGCCATAAAAGACTTCCCTGGATTAATTCCTGTTTCAACTAGAGCAGTTTTAGAAAAACATGTAATCTTGATTTTAAAATTGCCAGTGATGGAAAATCTGCCACAACTTTTGGTAATTACTGTTAAAAATTTGCACCTTATTTCCAGTCTGAATTTATCAAGCTTCCCATTGTTAAAGTTGCTGAACTAATTACAGACATAGTGCTCAGAAGTGTCATGAACAATATTTGAACACAAAGGAAGTTGAAAGTTCCACAGCTGGCCAATTATAGTCCACTTTTCATATCCCGCTTAATTTACTTGATGAAAAGTAAACAATACCTTATGCCTCATCTCTGAAACAAAATTTTAATGCTTTCACTACATACAAATAAAACATCCGTTTACCAATTAGTTCTTCTGAATGTGGACCAATGTTTCATTGCACACCCTATGAATACATTGTTTCAGTACAAAACAGCTAGTCTGCGGCACAAAGGAGATTAATTACTAAAAGACAATAGTAATTTTTTGGCAATCAATCACATATGCAGAAAAGTGAGGCATTCGAAAGAGGATTAAACTTCATTAAGGGCTTTCCCTAAATCTCATTTGAAATACTGCATAAAACAGCAGTGAGTAGTTTTAAAACTTTTCAGCACCTCCAAAGATAAATGGAATGAATTTAGAATAAATTTAGAATATTTTTATTATTTTCCCCTGCCCATTTTTCCAAGTTCTTGTTATGCTGCATCTACAGGCACTGGAGACATTCAGCTAAAAGCCACTAGTTCAAAAGAAGAAAATTCAGGTGATGAGCTGTTTTCCATGAAGAATGTAGAATGTTCCACATGGGCAGAGATTCGCTGACTTTTAGAGTGCATTGCACACTCTAGCTTTTACCAGTGTAGGTTGAGGGATGTGAGATGGTGACACATGGGAAGTTATTATTTACTGTGCAAGTCCTATTTTATTTTCCTGTGTTGGCTTGCATGGACAGTTCATTGCCTATTTAAGGATTTTTATCTTGTTTTTTGTACATTTAAGGTTCTGTAAAAAGTGCCTATGGCTATTATGGCTAGATATTTAAGAGATCTTAATAAATCACTTTGTACTCATGTTAATTTGGGGCTGGATTTGCAAAAAACTCCACTTAAAATGCCGGAGACAGATTAATTAGATTCATGATAACTGCAAACAAGCCGGATTTGCGGCATGCCCAGTTGATCTCATTCTCTCTTGCTTCTAACTTCCCTCAACCTCTCATTCTCACTAGGCTCCTTCTCCTCTCTCTATAAAAATGTTTTGGTTTCCCCTATCCTAAAAAAACCCCACCTTTAGCCCTACATTCCTCTTAAATCATCATCCAATCTCCAAACACATTGAACACATTATCTGTAACCACGGTCTGGAGTTTCTTTCCTCCACTTCAATTCTTTACTCTCTCCAATCTGGTCTCCACCCTCTTCCTCGAGTGAAACTACTCTCATTACACACTCTAATAACCTCTTCTTGACCAGATTTCAAGCCCTGAACCCAATCTTATTCTCTTTGACCTCTAAGCATCTTTTGACATGGTTGACCATTCCCTATTGAAATGTTTGCCCTCCACTGATTTTTGTGGTTCTGTCTTCCCATGATTCTCTCTGAACTACCTCTCTAAACTCTCTTTCAATATCTCATTTGGTGGGTTATCCTCCTTCCCTCTCCCCCAGAGGTATGTATCTGTCAAAGCTCATCTTTGCATCCTCCTGCTCACCCTCTACATTCTGTCTCTAGGTGCTCTTATCCACAACTATAGCTTAAAACTATCATCTTTATGTTGATGACTCACAAATCTACTTTCATCCAATCTTGTTTCTTGGCTTGTGTTTCAGATACCTCTTCATGGATGTAGTTGTTCTCTTAAAATTAAGACAATCAAAACTGAGCTCAGATCTTTCCACTCAACCCTTCTCCTCTCCCCATTTCCTGTGTCATCATGACTACCATCCTCCCAGTCACTCAGGCCCATAACCTAGATATCATCTTTGACTCAGTCCTCTCTTTGGACATATTCAGAAAGACAAGGTGGGTGAGATAGTATCTTTTATTGGACCAACTTCTGTTGGTGAAAGACACAAACTTTTGAGCTACACAGAGCTCTTCTTCAGAAATACTCCAAATCATGTTTGTAGATGATGTGTTCAATGCTCTTCTCTCTCACCAACAGAAGTTGGTCCAATAAAAGATATTACCTCACCACCTTGTCTCACTAATATCTGGGACCAACATGTCTACAACACTACTGCAAACTACATAGTCAGGTCATTTTTAAAGTTTGCTACTTTTCTTACACAACAGGTCTAAAATCTGGCCTCTCCTCCACCCCCATAGCCAAAATGCTTGTTCAGTCCCTCATCATATCACCTTGACTACTGCAAACTCCTCTTTTCTGGGACTGAATATTGCTACCTTGCTTCCCTCAAGTCTATTCATAATGCTGCTGCTAAAATCACTTGCTTGGCTCACCACATCAACCCTCCACTAGCCTCCTGTTCACCTCAGCATCAAACACAAGCTTCCTCTTTATCTTTACGACCCTTCATAACAGAGTCCCACTCTACTTAGTTCATCTAGTAACCTATTAACATGTTGACCCCGCTCCACCTTTCTTCTGCCAGCTACCTGCCAATCAGTTAATCTCTTAAACATCCCCGTGCTTTCTCCCATGCTGTCTCTTAGCTATGGGGAAAACTCCCTGATAAAATCCTAACTAACACTACCTTAGCCTTCTCTGCCATGATGCTGCTTACAGAACCCAACCTACTGGTCTTGCCTAAGCAGATGACAATATGTGACTAATCCAGCTACCCCTTATTTCCTTTACCTACTCCCTACCACTACCTTAAATTAAAAACAAAACAAAAAAACCTACAATCCATGTAACTAATGAATCTGGGCCAAGCCTTCACCATTCTTATTTCCTTCTATGTTGTATCCCCATTCCATGCCTTTTTTTTTTCACATTTTGTATCTAGATTGTAAGCCCTTTAGGGCAAGGATCATCTGTTTTCTACATTTGTACAATGGGGCTCAAGTCTGATTGAGACCTTTGAGTGTTAATAAAATAAGTTCACTAACAACAATTATTCACAACTAAAGGTGTTTTCCTTTAGCTGATGTAGGAGGAGGGTGCTGTCCTGGGGTGAAATCCAGACCCTTTTGAAATCAATGGAAAATTTCTAAATGACTTCATCAAAGCAAGGATTTCACCCCTAGGCCTGGTCCACACTAACCCCTCACTTCGAACTAAGATACGCAACTTCAGCTACGTTATTCACGTAGCTGAAGTCGAACTATCTTAGTTCGAACTTACCGCGGGTCCAGACGCAGCAGGCAGGCTCCCCCGTCGACTCCGCGTACTCCTCTCGCGGAGCAGGAGTACCGGCGTCGACGGCGAGCACTTCCAGGATCGATCCCAGAAGATCGATTGCTTACCGCCGGACCCGGAGGTAAGTATAGACGTACCCTTACAATCTAAGGTGTTGTGTCTGATCCATACTTACAATGTGAGCACCTGTGTATGTATGCATATATAGTTTTTATGCATCGTTTTCTTCTAGTCAGATGTTTTATAAAGAAGAGACAATGCATGGACTGTATAGCATATTTTTAAGTGACCTAGAAAAACTCACTGGTTCCAGTATTTTTGTGTATTTACCTGAATATATACTTCAGCATCGGAAGTCTTCCCCTCCCCCCCAAGTTCAGTATCCTTGCTTTGCTTATGACCCAACACCACAGTTCTCAGCAACATCTCTTTGGGATCTACATATCCTGTCAGACCACATTCTAACTTTTTGTTCAGGGTTTTTATTCTGCTTTCTTTTGGGCAATGTTTAGACACCACAGTGATGGGTATGTTATAAAAAACAAAGCCTAGATCATTGTTTTTTTTTTCAGTCAGAAATCCAGCTGCAAGATTCCATGCCTGTGTATGTTAAGGAAGGGTCGCAGTCTACCATTCTAGTACAAAACATACAAGTCAGCTTTATGTAAAAAAAAAAAAAAAAAAAAGCTTAAAAGCATAGGGCACAATGTAGTAATGATACTGAAACCCCTGTATAAGAGTGCACATTTTCATAGCACTATGCAAACATTAAATAATCCTTACAAGAACCTTGTGAGAACTTTTATTAATCTTATTTTATATATGGGAAAAATGAGTCAGAGGGAGGTTAAATGACTTGCCCAAGGTTTCATAACAAATAAATGGCAGAGCTGGGATTAGAACTCAGTTTCATCTGGCATCCAGCCTCAAGCTTAGTTCACTGCACACACTACTGTTCAAGTGAATGTGTTCTTGGCTCTACCTTAATATTCCTCCCATGAACCATACCATTTTAGAAAATCAAAATGTACTGTACCCTAGCTCTAGTTTTGCTTAACACATAAATTATCTTTGTGAAAAATGGCACAAATTGTAACATACACACTTGATTCAACACTCAAATTACAATTTCCCTCCAATCTGGAAAAAAGACTTCTGAAAAGCTATTTCTGAAAGGCTTTTGTAGCATTAGCCTCCTGGGTAAAAGAGCTACCACAAGCAATCTGGATTTATCAATGATGATTTCCAGCAAAAGGTGTTTAATTAGGATGTCTCACACTTCTCTACATATGAGAATCTAATCACCACCTTCTACCTCAAAGAACACAATCAAGTAGCATTATCCCATCTCAAAAACGCCATTGCCCCCCCCCCCCACACACACACACACACTCATATTGCTTTCACATCTGGTATTACTTTGTTTTGTTAGCCTTTCATGCCTTTTATCTATAAAGGGAAAAAATGCATAATACACACAAGCATAGCATCATCTATGAACTTTCATTTATTTTTATTCCAAATGAAGCTACTTAATATGGGTTATCTTCAGAATCTGGTTGTGAACAGAAAAAAGCAATACAAAAAGAACAAAAAAGAAAAAATGAGATTATGCTAAAAGAAAAACCGTACAGAAGACAAATGAGTGTGTGATGAATGCCCTAGTACAAATATATCTTGTAGATAACACAGCAATCACTTTTTCACACCAATTCAGTGCACTGTTCCATCTAGCCCAGCATCCTGTCTCTGACAGTGGCCAATGCAGGCTCTTCAGAGAAGGGTGCAAGAAACCTCTCCTGGAAGGACTTAGGTCATAACCTACTGTGACGGTTCTCATGACTGAGAGTCACCTTACCACCTTCTTGCTGGAGACAGGGAGTGTCTTCCTTGTGTTAGCTACCTGTCACTGCAGTCCTTCAGCTATTCAAGCACTCTTCTCTGGGCTCATGCCAGCCCTTCCTACGCCTTGCAGGTTAACAACCGGTGCACCCCAGTCCTCAAATGCCTTTGAATCATTCCTCTGTGATATCCAGCCCAACACTGCATACTCACAGAAATTCCAGGTCCTCTGCGCCCAGTTGTACCTTAAACCACCGCTTCTGTAACTACACAGCACTTGTGAGCACTTATAATAAAACAAAATTAGGTTTACTTACGAATGAGTAGAGATAACTAGAAATGAGAGAGTGCTGAAAACAAATAGCTACAATACAAAACAAAACTATCAAAAACAAACCTGGATCTACACTTCTCAGTAGTTACAAGTAGATTTCCCCCCAACCACAAAGTCTAGTCTATTGCAGAGGTGGGTGGCTTTCTCAATAATCAGGACCCAAAACATTCATGAAAGCCGCCTCGTACCCCAAGGGGTTCCTCAGTGAATGGAAGCAGAGTGTTCCTACAGTCTGTTATACTGAAAACAATCAGTTTCTATTCACAGCCAAGGCAAAGCTCTGCCTGTCCTAATGATCCTTTTTCACCTCTAAAAGGCTTTGATTGTTTGGTGGTGTCTCTGATGGCTTTCCATTGATAGTCGTGGGAGGGAGCAAGATTGGTCAATGGAGTCTTGCATTACCTTGCTAACTGATTAGGGAGGAGTGACAACTCCCACTTGCTTGGATGGGCCATCCCCAAGGTCCATTACCTCTTGGTGACGAATTTCGACTTCAAGTCCATAAAGAGATTTTCAATATAAAAAAGATGGTTTCTTAACTATTACCCATATATGCATCTTGCAATGATCGAGTCTTGATAAGTTACGAGCTTTCTGTAGACATCTTACATCAGGGGTTCTCAACCTTTGTCTTTCTGAGCTCCCCAACCCCCCAACATGCTATCAAAACTCCAGTGGGCACAGGCATAGTTTGATGTCTATATCTGGGGGGGAGGGCAGGGCCCAGTGGGGCTTGGGTCAGCTCTGCACAGCGGGGCCTGGGGAGAGAGCGCCACCTCCACCCCATCACTCACCTCAGCAGGCCTCCCAGCCTGTCTGGGTTGGGGGAGGGGAGGGCCACAACCAAAAATTATACCTCAAAAGGCAGGGGCTCAGCTCAAAAAGTTTGAAAACTGCTCAGGGTGCAGGCAGGGGAGAGCTAGGGGTTGTGCGCAGTGAGGGGTGTAGCTCAGGGTGTAGGCAGGGAGGTGCTAGGGGCTGTGTGCACTGATCGGTGTAGCTCAGGGTGCGAGGAGGAAGTAGCTAGGTGCTGTGTGAAGTGACAGGTGTAACTCAGGGTGTAGGGAGAGGTGTAGCGAGGGGCTGTGTGCAGGCAGGGGTGTAGCTCAGGGTGCAGGGAGGGGGTAACTAAGAGTTGCAGGGAATAGGATAGCTAGGGGCTGTGTGCCAGGAGTGGGAGGGCGCACCACCCCGGGCACTGCTCCCCGAGGGCTCTATTGGCCCTGGAGCTGGGTCCACCTGTGCAGTCAAAGGGGACTGGGAGCTGAGGAGCATGATTTCTTCCTGTGTTAATTTGTTTGTTTTTTAATACACGTAGTTTATTGATCTAACGCTGTAAGCATCTACATTACAATGTTACTCCCACCAATGTAAGTTGCCCACTTCCCCAGACCTAATAATTCCACCTCCGCGAGAAGTGTAGTGCTTAGGCTGATGTAGTTAGGGCGACACAGTGTCCATGTAGACACTGTCACTTACATTGCCTGATGGCTGTTAGCCCAGCATGAGTCTCACAGCTGGAGCCCCTCCCCCCACACCCAGGGCTCACACCTGGAGCCTCCCTGGCTCTGAGCGCACAGCCTCCCACACTGCCCCACTTGAGTCAGTGCAAGCACTCATGGGGAGGATGTGCACCACCGGCAGAAGGAGGATAGTATGGACATGAAGAACTGCATTAATTACTGCGGTGGCTGCACGTCAACCTAACTTAGGTTGACTTAATTTGTACTGTAGACAAGGCCTAATATGCTGTGCTACCAAAGCACCATTTCAGCCAAGAATCTAAAGTTGCTTCAGATCTCCCTGTGACGGGTTGGATCACAGAACCCCCCTTGGGAGCTGCCACCTGATGTGCCAAGACTACTTCTGCCCCTGCTTTCCTGCCCTGTCAGCTTAGGACTTCCGTGCCCTGCCTGGTTTGAGCCAGACTCGCTAGCCTGCTGCAAACCCAGACCCAGGTCTGAA
Organism: Emys orbicularis; assembly: GCF_028017835.1. Classification (NCBI taxonomy): domain Eukaryota; kingdom Metazoa; phylum Chordata; order Testudines; family Emydidae; genus Emys; species Emys orbicularis. Next base: position 23,511,131 of record NC_088683.1, on the reverse strand, counting down.
TCACGTCCCCTAACAGCTGCAGGCTTACCTGAAAGCAGCTTAGAGAAGTGTTCTTGTCTTTAACACTCAGGGTATGTCTACACTACGAGAGTAGTTCAATTTTACTTAAATCGAATATGTGGAATCGATATCGCAAAGTCGAACATGTGTGTCCACACTAAGGACGGTAATTCGACTTTGTGAGTCCACACTAACGGGGCAAGCGTCGACATTGGAAGCGGTGCACTGTGGGCAGCTATCCCACAGTTCCCGCAGTCCCCGCTGCCCATTGGAATTCTGGGTCTAGCCCCCAATGCCTTCTGGGGAAAAAAATGTGTCGAGGGTGGTTTTGGGTAACTGTCGTCATCCAACCGTCACTCCCGCCCTCCCTCCCTGAAAGCGCCGGCGGGAAATCAGTTCGCGCACTTTTCTGGTCAGTGACAGCGCGGACGCCACAGCAGTGCGAGCATGGAGCCCGCTGCGACCACCGCTGCAGTTGTGGCCGTTGTCAACGCCTCGCAGCTTATCATCCACCTTTCCCAGAGGCAGATGCAGATAAATCAGGCGAGGAGGCTACGGCACCGCGGTGAGGGCCTGAAGTCTGAGAGTAGCACAGACCTGTCAGAAAGCACGGGACCCAGCGCCGAGAACATCACGGTGGCAATGGGTCATGTGGATGTTGTGGAACGGCGATTCTGGGCCCGGGAAACAAGCACGGACTTGTGGGACCGCATAGTGCTGCAGGTCTGGGATGAATCCCAGTGGCTGCGAAACTTTCGCATGCGGAAGGGGACTTTCCTTGAACTTTGTGAGTTGCTGTCCCTTGCCCTGAAGCGCAATGACACCCGGATGCGAGCAGCCCTGACTGTCCAGAAGCGAGTGGCCATAGCCCTCTGGAAGCTTGCAACGCCAGACAGCTACCGGTCAGTCGCGAACCACTTTGGCGTGGGCAAATCTACCATGGGGGTTGTTGTGATGCAAGTAGCCAACGCAATCATTGAGCTACTGCTCTCAAAGGTAGTGACCCTGGGAAACGCGCAGGCCATCATAGATGGCTTCGCCGCGATGGGATTCCCAAACTGCGGTGGGGCTATAGATGGAACTCACATCCCTATCCTGGGACCGGACCACCAGGCCAGCCAGTACATCAACCGAAAGGGCTACTTTTCAATGGTGCTGCAAGCACTGGTGGACCATAGGGGACGTTTTACAAACATCAACGTCGAATGGCCGGGCAAGGTTCATGACGCTCGTGTTTTCAGGAACTCAGGTCTGTTTAGACGGCTGCAGGAAGGTATTTACTTCCCGGACCACAAAATAGCTCTTGGGGATGTGGAGATGCCTATAGTCATCCTCGGGGACCCAGCCTACCCGCTAATGCCCTGGCTCATGAAGCCCTATACTGGCGCCCTGGACACTGAAAAAGAACTCTTCAACTACCGGCTGAGCAAGTGCAGAATGGTGGTGGAGTGTGCTTTTGGCCGTCTCAAGGGGAGATGGAGAAGCTTACTGACTTGCTGTGATCTCAGCGAAACCAATATCCCCATTGTTATTGCAGCTTGCTGTGTGCTCCACAATCTCTGTGAGAGCAAGGGGGAGACCTTTATGGCGGGGTGGGAGGTTGAGGCAAGTAGCCTGGCTTCTGATTACGCCCAGCCAGACAGCCGGGCGATTAGAAGAGCTCAGCGGGACGCGCTGTGCATCCGGGAGGCTTTGAAAACTAGGTTCCTGAGTGAGCAGGGTAACCTGTGACTTTTCAGTTTGTGTACAGAGAAGCTGAACCTGCCCCCGTTTCTTTACCCACTAAATGTTCAGTATCCTCTCCAGTTACATACCCCGTTCCCCCCCTTCCAACACACGTTTAAAAATAAAATCACTTGAATTTTGTTAATGAACACCGTTTTCTTTATTACTGTTTTCGTGGGAAAGTGTTGAATCTAGGACGCAGACTGTGGTGGGGAGCGGGTGTAGTGTAGTGATGCAAATGACGCTTCCAAACTCCAGGAATGACAGGCTCCGCAGTGGTGGACTGGTGGTTTCAACGGACCCTGCCACCCCTCCTGTTCGGGACTCTGTGTGTGGGGGGGCTATGTGACTTTGTGGCAGGGGGAGGACGGTTACAGATCCCCTGCTGCGTGGCTCTGTGATCCAGGATAAGGACCGCTGCATAAGATCTGTAACTGCCCTCCCCCGCCACAAAGTCACAGAGCACCCCCCACAGAACACTAAAACCACCTCCCAGACTGACCAGGGTAACTAGTGACTGCAATGTGTGTGTGTGCCCTGCTGCTGAACCTGCCCCCGCCTCTGTAAACTGGTAAAGGTGACTGTCCTGTCCAATTACCAACCCCCTTCCCCCCCTTCAGACAGACTCTCCTCTAAAGAACATGATGGAAACAGTAATTAACAGAAACGTATTTTTTATTAGCAACTACACATGAAACTGGGGGGTGAAACTTGGACGGGGGCTTGGGTGAGGCGGGAAGGAAAGGACTTGTCAAATTTTGGGGAATGAGAGCCTTCTAGTAGTAGAGCAGTCTGCAGGGGTGGAGTGAGAGTTTCCACGGACTCTGCCGCCCCTCCTTCTTTGGACTTTGGGTGAGGGGGGTATGGGACTTGGTGGCGGGGGAGGGCGGTTACAGATAGACTGCAGCGGGGCTCTGTCCTCCTGCCTCCGGTCCTGCAGAACATCCACAAGGCGCCGGAGCGTGTCCGTTTGCTCCCTCATAAGTCCAAGCAGCGTTTGAGTCGCCTGCTGGTCTTCCTGCCGCCACCTCTCCTCCCGTTCCATGTGTGAACGGTGCATTTGGGACAAGTTCTCCCTCCACTGGGTCTGCTGTGCTGCCTGGGCTCGGGAGCAGCCCATAAGTTCCGAGAACATGTCCTCCCATGTCCTCTTCTTCCTACGCCTAATCTGCGCTAGCCTCTGGGAGTGTGATGCCAGGCTACGTTGGGAGACAGTCGCAGCTGTGGGAATGGGAAAAAGGGAGTGAATTCCTCAGAAAGATAAATTTAGTTGTGAACAAAGAACATAGTCTTTCTCTGTGAACAAGACCATGCACAGCACCTATCACATGCGCACTCAGGACAAGGTCGAATTTTCGGCCTTCGCATTCAGTGCCTGGGGTCTTGCAGTGCAGATCTGACAAGCGGGGCAGGACAGCGGAATTTGGGTAGCAGGCTGACATGGTAAGCCGTAGACTTGTGGCTGCTTAAAACTTTAATAGTTGCACTGGCCTCCTTTCACATTGAAAGCAATGCCAGTCCCTGCTGCCAGCAATCCGGCAAGCATGAACTCTGCCCCTGTCCCACCCCCTCGCGGCTGTCCCAGGGAAAGATCCCTGTATGCTGCCCCTCTCCCGCCTCCACCGCGTGGCTGTAAACCGCCGGTTACAGTTCTGTAAAGGAACGTGCAAGCAGTCCCAATACTAACATTCCCCTACCTAATTCAAAGCAGGTCACCATGAGCGACATCACCCGATGAGGATCTCAGACACGGAAAAAGAAAGAATGCTTCGGGAAAGCCTGCAAAGACCAGGGCCGTATACCGCCATGCTCTGCAGGGCAATGATCCCGGAGTACTTGCTTGTCTCCTGGCGTGGAAATGTCTGCTATTACGGAGGACCCAATAAGGCCGCTCTCCCCAGGAACCTGATGCAAAGGCTTTCCAATTACCTCCAGGAGAGCTTCGTGGAGATGTCCATTGAGGATTTCAGCTCTATCCCCGGACATATAGACCGCATTTTACTGTAGCTGCACTGGCAGGGACTAAACAGTAGAGCGGCTTGGGCAGAACAATCATGCGAAACCGGACATTGTTCGATTTTTTTTCAATAGTTGCACTGCCCAGGACTGAAACGTTAAGCGCCTAGGGCAAACTAATCATGAGAAACCCATTGTTGTTATTGTTAATATTCCTGTTCTGTTAAAAATAAATGTTTAGATGTTTAAAACACTTACTGGATGATCCTTCCCCTGATTCTGTGTCCGGGTTAACGGCTGGGGACAGTTGGTAGGGGATCTCTGTAAGGGTGATGAAGAGATCCTGGCTGTCGGGGAAATCAGCGTTGTAAGCGCTGTCGACTGCCTCGTCCTCCTCATCTCCTTCCTCATCTTCCCCGTCCGCTAACATGTCCGAGGAACCGGCCGTTGACAATATCCCATCCTCAGAGTCCACGGTCAGTGGTGGGGTAGTGGTGGCGGCCGCACCTAGGATGGAATGCAGTGCCTCGTAGAAACGGGATGTCTGGGGCTGGGATCCGGAGCATCCGTTTGCCTCTTTGGTCTTCTGGTAGCCTTGTCTCAGCTCCTTGATTTTCACGCGGCACTGCGTTGCATCCCGGCTGTATCCTCTCTCTGCCATGGCTTTAGAGATCTTCTCGTAGATCTTTGCATTCCGTCTTTTGGAGCGCAGCTCGGAAAGCACGGACTCATCGCCCCACACAGCGATCAGATCCAAGACTTCCCGATCAGTCCATGCTGGAGCCCTCTTTCTATTCTGAGATTACACTGCCATCTCTGCTGGAGAGCTCTGCATTGTTGCCAGTGCTGCTGAGCTCGCCACGATGTCCAAACAGGAAATGAGATTCAAACTGCCCAGACAGGAAAAGGAATTCAAATTTTCCCGGGGCTTTTCCTGTGTGGCTGGTCAGAGCATCCGAGCTCAGACTGCTGTCCAGAGCGTCAACAGAGTGGTGCACTGTGGGATAGCTCCCGGAGCTATTAGCGTCGATTTCCATCCACACCTAGCCTAATTCGACATGGCCATGTCGAATTTAGCGCTAGTCCCCTCATTGGGGAGGAGTACAGAAGTCGAATTTAAGAGACCTCTATGTCGAACTAAATAGCTTCGTGGTGTGGACGGGTGCAGAGTTAATTCGATGTAACGGTGCTAAATTCGACATAAACTCCTAGTGTAGACCAGGCCTCAGATGCCCAACTCCCAATGGGGTCTAAACCCAAATAAATCTGTTTTACCCTGTATAAAGCTTATGCAGGGTAAACTCTTAACTTGTTCGCCCTCTATAAAACTGATAGAGAGATATGCTCAGCTGTTTGCCCACCCAGGTATTAACACATACTCTGGGTTAATTAATAAGTAAAAAGTGATTTTATTAAATACAGAAAGTCGGATTTAAGTGGTTCCAAATAGTAACAGACAGAACAAAGTAAGTCACCAAGCAAAATAAAATAAAACTCGCACATCTATGTCTAATCAAACTGAATACAGATAATCTCGCCCTTAGAGATGCTTCAGTATTTTTTTTCCCCTCAGACTGGACACCTTCTAGGCCTGGGCACAATTCTTTCCCCTGGTACAGCTCTTGTTCCAGCTCAGACAGTAGCTAGGGGATTCTTCATGATGGCTCTGCCTTTGTTTTGTTCCACCCATTTATCTTTTGCATAAGACGGGAATCCTTTGCCCTCTTGGTTCCAACCCACCCCTTCTCAATGGAACAGCACTAGGTTAAAGATGGATTTCAGTTCAGGTGACATGATCACATGTCAGTGTAAGACTTCATTACCCCTTGCCAGTATACAGGAAGACTTACAGGTAAAACAGAGCCATCTACAGTCAATTGTCCTGGTTAATGGGAGTCATCAAGATTCCAAACCACCATTAATGGCCCACACTTTGCATAATTGCAATAGGCCCTCAGAGTTATATTTCATATTTATAGGTTCAGATACAAGAGTGGTACATTTACACAAATAGGATGATCACACTCAGTAGATTATAAGCTTTGTAATGATACCTTACAAGAGACCTTTTGCATGAAGCATATTCCAGTTACATTAGCATATTTTCATAAAATCATATAGAGTGCAACATCACACTCCCCTCTTGGTTAGGTGTTATAACCACATTACAGATGGCATAGAGGAACAGTGTATGAACTAGACTTTGAATGCTAAATTACAGCCCCAACTAGAGAAGGGGCAGAAGAGCTTGGCAGTAGTTGGATTCTGCAGGAGGAAACTGTGACAATTCTTTCAGCGCACACACTGCTGAAATAGCCAATCTGCCATTCTTTTAGCAACAGCTTGTATTCCTTTATGGTGAGCTAGTTCAGCACCAGTCCAGCTGGCCCACAGCCTATGCAGGCTGTCCCCAGTTCTCCGCTCCTGTCCAGGTAACCCCCAGCACATGTAGACAGCCCCCAGTTCTCTGCCCCAGTCCTTGGAAGTTGTACCCAGCTCCCACACAGGAGGGCAACAAGATTCCTTTTAGCCACACTCTGAACAGTTTTCCTTCAGTGCAGTCAAGTGAACGAGCCAGTTAAATGCACCACTAATTTGAGCCCCAATCCTTTAAGCATTTGTGCAACTTTATTCATGTGTGCAGTCCCATGGAAGTCAATGAGGCTAGTTGCATGAATACACTTAAACAAGTACTGAAGTGTTTGCAAGATCACACTATTGGCTAGCCTAAACATGACCAGAAAATTTCACTTTTGCCCTGTGAAATACGCATATTGCTGTATAAAAGTGAGATATATCGTCCATTCTTCATACAGTAAAATTCTCATGGACTCGGTGTATGTTGGACCAAGTGTACTGCAGTCTGTAAGGTTGTAGAAAACAAAATGTGCAGTATCATGTTGTATTTAAATAGTTGTATAATCAGTAAGACTTCACAGAACATATGCCCAATTTATTTATAACATTTCAATTTTTATTTAAAGCACATATTTGTTGCTCTCATGCTTTCACAACCGTTAAGATATACAGTATCAGTAATAAGATCAGCATTTATTACATTTATTTAATTTAATTTTTATTTATATATATATATATATACACACACACACACTGATGTGTCTTGCCTTTTGAGCGTAATCATGCAATCCCAGTGTTCTATAGAGGTAGCTATTTTGTATACAATGGCTAAAAGGGGTTTTTTTGGTTTTAAGAAAAGAGATGGGAGAAGAACCAAAAAATAAACAAAAGAGATGCATTTTTCTGGACTGATTGTTTGGCACTAGCACAAGTAACTCTTCTGGATCTCAGACTGTCTGAGGAAAATTCCCTCCCCACATCCTCCCTAGAAAAGTAAAAGGTCCAGAAAGATAGGCAACCTTAAGTATAAGGGTAATAATCAGCACACCTTATAATAATCAAACAACTATTTTCAGCCTTATGTAATAATATCTGTCTATTGCATGTGTATGAAATTGCCTATGTAAGAAATCACAAGGGAAGAATGATTAATGATTCAGGAGATTAAAAGATACTGCTTTCTTAAGGGCAAAGCAGGGTCTTCTGCAAATATGAAGGGCTCTAAAGACAGCAGGATCAGTTTGAGCAGACTACAAAGTTCTTCACTTGGGAAAAAAGTTTTTGATTTAATTAGCTCAATAGCTGCTATAATCAATCCCCTGAAATAGTGAATATTTCCAGATATCCATTTTGCTTCTAAAGTATTTAAAGAGAACAAAAAGCTCTGTTACAGTGAATGAATCCCCAGGTTGGTAGAACAATCACTCAGCAGTTAAGATTAGTTCAGTGGAGGCATCTCTTTAAGCTAACCATCTCTGCCTCTCATTTATTACATATGCAAAGAGTGCAGAATTAACAACTTTATAGACATGTGTATGGTTTTAATATAAGGGCCCATTTCTGCTTTCCTTAAGCATTAAAGTTCACTGTTTTAACAAAGGAATTGAACCATGAATGTGTATGTGTTTGTTCAATATTAATATCCCTCATGTCTCAGACTAAACCTAGTCAAACAGCTCAGTAATAAAATGTCTTAAAACAGACTAGCAAGTGTGGCAAGGCACCTCCTTCATCTCACCCAACCAAATGCTTCCCTCTCTGGTGATGGCATGCCTGGGGTAAATCAGCCCCAGCCAACACTGGGCACAGCATTTGTCTTCCCCCCTTTTGTACTGCTTTAGTCATATTTCCTGGGTAGGCCTATGGCGTGATTCTCCACCAAACAAAAGGGGAATAGTCCCATGACACATAAACAAAGGGTGATACCTTCCCCTGCTTCCTCCCTGGGGCTGCGTGTCACCCTGTAGTGTCCCCCGGGGTGTCAGTCCTTCCCCTAGCAGGCACTCAGGCTTGTCTGCCTCCCCTCCTGAAGAAGCTCACTTCTCTGCTGCCACCAGCCTGGTAGCCACTTGTCTCTTTCTCCCTCCTGTTTTTAAAAGGTCTCAGGCAGCCCTTAACTGGATCCAGGTGTTCCTAATTTGACCTGAGGTAACCCCTTCTCAGTTTATAGGGAAGAGGGCCTTTAACATTCTAGGGCTAACATAGCTGCCTTCCTAGCAGAGCCCTAGTAGCTTGCCATGATTATATAGGAGTTAGTACTCTGCATTGTGGCTGCAAGCACCTTGGTTCAAATCCAAGTCATGGTATTGCTTTGACAGCAATATCACACCATCTTTGCCACACAAGCTACCTTTCGAACCCTTTTTACTTTGCCTAACCACATTAGAAATACACACTAGATAGAAGGAAAATTGCTCTCTCCAGACATAGTACATTTGCTGGTGTCATTATCACTATTAATAATTGTCACTCTGAACACAAGTTTCCATCCACAAACACTGGATCAAATTCTGCTGCTTCTTAGGCTGGCATAGATCCAGTGTAACTCTACTGACTTCACTAATCTATATCTGATCTACCCCAATAAAACAGAGTAGATTATGCCCCATTTTACTGGTTCCAAACATACCCCCTTCATAGGTTTTGGCTTCACTGGAACCTCAGATAACAACAAAAATGTGGATGCTCCAAGCCACAGAGAGAAGCACCAGTAATTCTACTAAGCCAGGAGGACTTTTATATGTAAGCTTATTCCTCAGCTGAAACCCAATAATTAAGACCCATTACACAAACAAATGCTAGTTATTAAAACAGAAACTTGACAACCAGATTTTGAGGGCTAAATTATGGCTCTGAGCGCTGGTGAAGCCGTGGGAGTAGGCATGGTAACAGGGAGAAAGCTGCTGACTACCCAGTTGCTGCTGGAGGGAGGCATTATGCCTACACAAGATATAACGGCTGCAAGAGTATGGAAAGGGGGAATGAGCTCAGCAGCAGCACCTACCTTATACACAAGCACTGTCGTTTGCCTATCTAGGTACAGCTGGCTTGCAGAGGGCAAGGCTTTGGTTCACTGGCTGCAAGGCAGTTGCTCTGGATTTAAACCAACTTAACTGACATCAGAATCTGGCACCAATATTGCTACCAATTTCACTTCGAAATGTTATATATCTATGGAACTCTTCAGTGAAGTAGCAGTGTGATGCAACATCTCTCTTCGGTACTTATATGGCCCCACTACTGTAGTATCAGAGCACCTCACAGTCTTTAATATATTTATCCTCCTATTACTTGTGTGAGGAAGGGAGGTGCTATTCTGATTGTAAGCCCGTCAGGACAGGGACTATCTTTTTGTTCTGTGCAGTGGAGCCCTGGTCCATCATTAAGGGTCCTAGCGGTATGGTAATACAAATAGCCTAATTTTACAGATGGGCAAGCGAGGCAGAGAGAGATAAAAGTACTTCTCAAGGTCACATAGGAGGTCTGGGGCAGGGTAGGGAACTGAAAATGTGCAGCATGTGAACCCCTAGACAACCCTTCCTCTTATTCCCCTATCATCATAATTATATTATGTGTTTATATTACTGTCCCTGAAATGATATTGGAACTCTAAGCATAGTGGAAATTTTGGCTGATGCAAAACAAGGAAAATTTCAGTTACATAGATAGGTCAGCTTCTTAGCTGGTATACGTGTCTATAATATCACTAATTTCAATGGAAATATACTGATTTTCACCACTTAAGGATGTGGCCTGATGCCTAGAAGCTTAACATATAAAGGCAAGAGGATAAGGAAGTCAGTGCAAACTCAGCCATTGTATTTGCTTTGTCCTGGTTACCCCCTTTGTCAGCCTTATTTCAAATTCTGCATTTACAGTCTTACCATCAGTAGTTACTTATGGACTTTCACAAATTTAGGTAAATAAACCCTATATTTGTGCCTATATAACAACATGTCTTTAACCAAGATGTGTCTGCTAAAGCATCAATTTATGACACTTAAGCCATATAGTATAATTTAAAATTTGGAATCTCAATATCTCCTACCGAAACTGAAATATAATTTCCCTTTTCTTTGTCTAGTTTTATGATTATACTGCAGGGATCTTTCCTTATCAATAAATAATTCATGACATAAACATTCTCTGCGACTGTATATTACTATGCTTCTTGGTAACGGCGTGGAATCAATTATTTGCTACTTCAGTAGATCTGCTTGCTCTCCACTCATATGAAACACAGGACCTGATCCTGTCTACATTACATACACAGAACTGCTAAGAGTTTTGTACGCACAGGGACTGCAGGACTGGGCTTTAAGACTACAAAGCAAAATCTGTCTACGCAAATGATGCCTCACACTAGCTAGAACGTAACTGCTGAAAATCTGTATAGAATCAAAATGCTCAAATTCAATGATGTAGCACGTCTTGAATTGTAGTTTACATAATAACACAAACTGAGCTGAATTGATTTTCTACAGCTATTTAAATCTAATTATATATGCCCTATTTAATTCTCTCTCCATTTAGATTGATATGAAACATTAAAAGTTCCTGTAAATAATTTAGTGTGAAAAAACATACAAGCTAATTAAAAGCTACAGGTCCAAACGCAAGCACATTATAAATGTACTTCTAAGAAACCAACTTTTCTATTAAGGTCTGAAGTACTGTTCTGTGTTAGGAAAGATGCTGTATCTTAATGGCATCTTTTAAAATAAATATGTGCTAGTGAAAGTGTTTAAGGCCAGGTCTACACTACCGCGGTAGTTCGACAGCTGGCAATCGAACTTCCGGGTTCGATTTATCGCGTCTGGTCTGGACGCGATAAATCGATCCCGGAAGCGCTCGCCGTCGACTGCGGTACTCCAGCTCGGCGAGAGGAGTACCGCAGAGTCGACGGGGAGCCTGCCTGCCTGCCGCGTGTGGACCGCGTCTGAACCGCGGTAAGTTCGAACTAAGGTACGTCGACTTCAGCTACGTTATTCACGTAGCTGAAGTTGCGTACCTTAGTTCGAATTTGGGGGTTAGTGTAGACCAGGCCTAAGTTTCAGTTACTCTGATTTTGTTCTACCATGAGGGCACATTTGTTTAATTACGGTTTTAATTACTATTAAGTGGCTAAGACCTAAATCTTGTATTCTTCACTGCACAATGCAATTTTTCACAATCAGGAATTAAAAGAAATTTGATCAGGGTTATTAATAACTCTAACTAATTCTAAAACTTAGCTCTTACATAGCACCTGACATCTTCAAAGCACTGTACCAACTAACGTCCTGATCCTGAAATCAGATTCTGTGCCCAATGGTGAAGCTCTATGCAGGTGCAAGAGTCCCCTCGTGTGAATATAAATATGAGAATGGGGCCCATGAGCTTGCTCAATATTGCTGTGCAGTATTAGTGATAAGAGTTCCATCTCCCCCAAATGTCTCAAAATTGTGACAGTGCTACTGTACCCTTTAGATTCACACATAACAAATCTCAAAACAGATACTTGTCTGCAGCAAGCCAAACACAATCATCAACATTAATTACTGCTAGGACTGGCTGAAGTAAAATCAAGCTTTCAGTTAAATAAACATTTTCATGGAAAGTGTGTGCTTTTCTTGACATTTTTTTTTAAATTTCTCATTGGAAAACCAAAAGCCTTCACACGAAATTGTGTGTTTTCACTCGAAAATGTTCTGGTATTTAGTAGCTTTCAGAAGGAAATTTCTCAGTTGGTAGTTTTCAATTTTTCAACCTCATTTTCTAACCAGCTCTAGTGTTAGGTCTAGAAAGTACCAAACTAGAACAAGGGAAATGATTGTATATTTCTCACCTCATCCACCAAAACATATCCTTTTCCTCTCCCCTCAAGTTAAATTTGTATCACTATTTCTGTGTGTCTTGAATAAAGTTTTTCCACAGCATCCTGATCATGAATACACATTAAGACAAATGTCTCCTCTTGCACACAAATGCTATGACATGCTCAGGAAATTATATTTTTTTCCCCCTGTTCTTTAATTTATACAGGTTTCCCCTTCCTCCCCATGTGTTAAAGAAAAAAAAAGGGAGTCACAGTTTCTGGAGGAGAAAATAAAACTAGGATTATTACTGCAAAGTGTACATAGGGTCTGGTCTACACTACAAAGTTAAGTCAACATAGGTCACCTTGCGTCAACTTAGTTGTGCACGTGGTAGGGTTGCCAACTTTCTACTCGCACAAAACCAAACACCGTTGCCCTGCCCCTGCTCCGCCCCTCCTCTGAGGCCCCACCCCTGCCCCGCCCCTTTTCTGAGGCCCTGCCCCGGCTCACTTCATCCTCCCCTCCCTCTGTCGCTCACTCTCCCTACCCTCACTCACTCTCTCATTTTCACTGGGCTGGCTCAGGAGGCTGGGGTGTGGGAGGGGGTGAAAGCTCCAGGGTGGGGACACAATTGAGGCGTTCAGAGTGTGGGAGGGCGATCAGGGCTGGGGCAGGGGGTTGGGTCACGGGGGGGGGGGGGCGTGAGTGCTCCGGCTGGGGGTGCAGGCTCTGGGGTGGGGCTAGAGATGAGGGGTTTGGGGTGCAGGAGGGTGCTCCATGCTGGGACTGAGGGGTTCAGCGGGAAGGAGGTGGATCAGGGCTGGGGCAGGGGTTTGGGGTGTGGAGGGAAGAGAGGGCTCCGGCTGGGGGTGCAGACTCTGGGGTGGGGCTTTGGTTGAGGGGTTTGGGGTGTAGGAGGGTGCTCAGGGCTGGGATAAAGGGGTTCAGAGGGTGGGAGGGGGATCAGGGCAGGGGCAGAGGATTGAGGTGTGGGGGGCAGTGAGCGCTCCAGCTCAGTGTGCAGGCTCTGGGTTGGGGCTGAGCAGTTTGGGATGTAGGAGGGTGCTCCTGGCTGGGATCTAGGGGTTCGGAGGGCAGGAGGGGGATCGGGGCTGGGGCAGCGGGTTGGAGGGCAGGAGGGGGTCAGGGGTGCAGGCTCTGGGCAGTGCTTACCTCAAGCAGCTCCTGGAAGCAGTGGCATGTCCCCTCTCTGGCTCCGTCCGCAGGCGCCACCTCCTGGCCAATGGGAGTTGCAAGGGTGGCCCTTAGGGCAGGGGCAGCGTGCAGAGCCCCATGGCTGCTCCTAAGCATAGGAGCCAGAGGGGGGACATGCTGTCTGCTTCCCGGGAGCCTGCCAGCCGTGCTGCGTGGTGCCGCCAACTAGACAGTCAAGGGCCCAGTCAGCCATGCTGACCGGAGCCGCCAGGATCTCTTTTCAATCGGGTGTTCTGGTCAAAAACCAGACACCTGGTCACCTTAGCACATGGCTAAGCTTAAAGTTGTCTCCCAACAATGTAAGTACTCCATTACAGCCACACAGAAACACCAGCTCCCCAAGTAGTGTCGAGCTATGGTTAATGAACTGAGGTTGATGCAGAGTTAGTGTAGACAATGCATTATTTATGTTGACCATGACACTGCTCCAGCAGCTCTCCCACTTTGCCTGACATGGAATGTTCTGGCCACAACTGTGAACTCCACTGCCTAGGGGTCACAGAGGGTGGAAGGCCCCGCTCCCCTTTAAAGCCGTGAATTTTTGAAATGCCTTTCCCTGATCGTCCAGCTTGGTGAGCACACCTAGCAGCTCTCCACTGTCGTGTGAAACTGCCCAGCTGACCATACCAGCTAAACACTCCAGATGTGCTCCGGCCTGGAGTAGACAGGACATATTGGATCTCCTGTGCCTGTGGGGAGAAGAGACTGTCCAAACTAAGCCAAGACCAGCCATAGAACGTGGACATCTATAAGCAGATTGCGCTGGGGATTCAGGAGAAGGGGTATGACACGGAACAGCAGCAGTGCCACATGGAAGTGAAGGGACTGTGTCAGGCATATGAGAAGGCTAGGGAGGCCAACAGTCAATCTGTGCCAAGCCACAGACTTGCCACTTTCACAAAGAGCTGCATGGCATCTTTGGCAGAGACCCCACCACCATGCCCCACAGCACTGTGGATACCTCCAAGGAGACTGAGTCACAGGCCCCTGGCATGAACAGCAAGGAAGAGGAAGAAGATGGGGGACATGCAAACAAGGGGTCCAGAAATGCCGTGAGTCAGGACCTGTTTGAGACTCCACCACAGTCCAGTCAGTCGAGCACGGGTAGCCTGATGCAGGAGAAGGAGCCTCCGGTAAGCGTATAATTGTATTTCCAGTTAATGATGTACTGATGGCGCCCCCAACTTAACAGGACACAGCTACTGACTTTTCACCAATATACTGGTACGAGAAGAGGGAGCAGTACAACAAAGAGAGGTAACCTTATTATCTGCTTTTCATTCCCCTGTAGAGTTAGGCAATGGGGGGGGCGTGGGGGGGGGGGGCATGTGAGGTAGTTTGTTTATGTACACAGGGATGTCCCCTGAACCCTCCTGAGAGGTCTTGATAAAATGTTCATGGAGGTACTCTGCAATCCTCAAAGTTTTCTAGGTATGACAGCCTTATTTCTTCCTCTGCAGTAGGAAATCAATAATAACTTCAGCAGACACCATTGCAGTACACAGGCCAGCAGCATAGGGTCCCAGGCAGCTTCAGGACACTAGCTGCAGCTGTGTTCTCTGTGCCTCTGTTACTCTCAGGAGTGAGATATCCACTAAAAACCACCACCACCTATGGAAAATAGTGCCAGTGCCCTAGACTCATAGCTTCATGCAACTGAGTATTTCCCTCTCCTCTGGCAAGTCATACTCAGTATGCACAAGCACTCCAAAGCAAAAGTGTCAATAAACATGTCTTGTTTAAAACTTTTAGGGGAGCAATGGAAGCGAGTTCTGAATCTTAACTTTCATTTTCCATTGTGATTATATTGACAACGGCACTTGTGTGTGTTTTATCTGCAGCAGGTGCTGTTGTTGCCTCAAGCGGTTCCCCCTCCATGCCCACAGAAGGCCTGAGCAAGATAAGGAGGAGAAAGAAGAGGACTTGGGATCATATGTTCAGTGAGATCCCGCAAAACATTGCTGCATCAGACTGCGAGCAAAGGGCCTGGAGGGTGAACATTACAGACAGCCTGGAGAAGGAAAGAGTGGACAGGAGACAGGCTCAGGTGTCCCAGGAGGAAAAGGAGAGGGAGATGCACCAGGACATAAATGGGGCTTCTCCAGCAGCAAACATAGATGCTGCTCACTCTTGTGTATCTACAGGTTCAGCAATCACAGGCTCACCTCTCTTTGTAGTCCATGGAGAACCCCATTATAGTACATCCCTATACCGCCCCCCTCAGCATTCCATGTGGTATCAGGGGGCACATCCCTGCCCCTACCACTTAAGACCAGGGGATATTAAGGACAACTACTGCTTCACATATACTGACCTGTGAAAGCCACTGTTGCTCTATGTCAGGGGTCAGCAACCTACGGCACGTGTGCCAAAGGCGGCAGGCAAGCCGATTTTTATTGGCATGATTCTGCCAGCCGGGGTCCCAACCGCTGGCCCCGCTCAGCCCGCTGCCGGCCTGGGTGAACAGAATCCTAGGCCGGCAGCAGGCTGAGCGGGGCCAACGGCCGGGACCCCGGCTGGCAGGGGCCGGCGGACAGAACCCCAGATCGGCAGCGCGGGTGGCAGACGGAACCCCAGACTGGCAGCAGGATGAGCTGCTCAGCCCACTGCGGGTCTGGGGTTCCGTCCGCCGGCCCCTGCCAGCCGGGGTTCCTGCCGCTGGCCCCGCTCAGCCCGCTGCCAGTCTGGGGTTCTGTCCAGGGGCCCCTGTAAATGTAAAATTTATTACTGGCAGGCGAAACCTTAAATTACTGAAGACTTGGCATGCCACTTCTCAGGTTGCCGACCCCTGCTCTATGTGTAGGTAAAATGGACAAGAATGTTCCTTTCCCGTGTTAAGTTCTGTTCCGTTACTTTATTAAGTTTTTAATGTATTTGCTTTTAAATTTCACATATTTTTCTTTGCACTGGTTTTGTTACTGAATAAAATTCTATTTGGAAAATAATTAATCTTTATTAGTTCACAACTTATGCTGCAGAGTGCCTAGCAGTTCTGAAAACACCCACTTACGTGTTACCGTACAGTGTGACAACTCATAGGATCAGTGACAAACACAGTGTAATAATCAAATGTACAGCAAGCAAAGTAAAAATAGGGGCATTGGCAGTGTTATATTCACAGATGTACACCAAGCAGCACACAATTCCTAATAGGCACCAAAACAGTAGGATCAGGTAGAGTACAGTACACCACAACGCGTTCATGGGGCTCATTGTTAAAGTGCTCTTTTAAAGACTCCCTGAGCCATATAGCTCCCCGTTGAGCTCTTCTAATAGCCCGTATGTCTGGCTGTTCGAACTCAGCAGATCGCCATTCCACCTCCGCCCTCCACCCCAGCAGCAACCTTTCCCCCCTTTGCTTCAGATATTATAGCAGAACACAGCAGGCAGCTATAACCACTGGGATTTGTTTTCACTGCGATCCAGTCTTGTGAGTAAACAATGCCAGCATCCCTTCAATCTATCTAAAGCACATTCAACTGTAATTTGGTACCTACTGAACCAGTAGCTGAATCTTCCCCTGGTGCTGTCAAAATGGCCGGTGTAAGGTTTCATGTGCCAGGGGAGCAAGGTGTAGGCTGGGTTCGCCAGGATCCCTATTGGCCAATGGTAATCTGCTGGTCGGAAAAGTAAGTCCTTGCTTATAGCTTTCTGAACAGGCTTGTGTTCTTAAAGATGTGAGTATCATACACCTTCCCTGACCAGCCAACACTGAGGTTGGTGAAACATCCCCAAGATCGGAGCTTAAATTCAGCCTGAGTCGTCTGGAGCAGAGCTCCAGGAAATATTTTCTAACCCACGGGAGACCTGGCACCTCCCATGGGGTGAAACCTCAGGATCCCGGGAAATACTCGGTGAGAATTTAAGCCCTGCCCATGATCCACAAGCACTTCCATAACCATAGAAAATTAGCCCTATCTGTTGATGTACTATGTAGCAAGGTGGTCTGGTGCCAAAATAAGGCTATGCATGCTGTCTTTTACTCCAACACAATTTGGGAACACCATTCCTGCAGATCCATCTACTATGTCCTGCACATTACCAAGAATCACAGTCCTGTGTAGCAAGAGATGATTAATGACCCTGTACACTTGCATGACAACAGCCCCTGAAGTGGATTTTCAACTCCAAAATGATTTCCCACTGACTGGTAGCAATCTAGCATTGCTACTTTCCACAGTGTGATTACCACTTGCTCTTCCACCGTCGGTGCAGCTCTCAATTTGGTGTCCCTCCTCTGTAGGGCTCCGATGAGCTCGGCACACAGATCCAGGAATGTAGTTTAGCGCATCTGAAAGTTCTGCAGCCATTGCTCGATGTGATCTCACCAGTCAGTGTTTGTCTCTTGGGCCCAGAAGCAGCGTTCCACCACCTACAGCTGCTCTGTGAACACCACCAACAACAACCTTGAACTGGGTCTCCCTATGTCCCACAGCATTCAGTCCTCCAAGAAATCATCATGTTCCCTACTGATTCAGTTCTTCTTATGGCTCTGCAAATACTGGAGGATCATGCACCCTGTGCTTGCAATGCTAATGCCAAGAGTGCAGAGCTGTGGAGGCTCTATGTTTCCATGTCCAGGCTCCAGAGATGGTGGACAGTGAGGAGGACCGCGCAGGGTGAGTGGGATTTTTAAAAAGTGTCTGAAGATTATGAGACATAGATGCCATTATGAGATGGGGACAGTTGCACACTGGGAAGTTGACCCCTTGCTTCTAGTCACCCCTGCTCAACTCATTTCTGCACTGCCATGCATTGCCAAAACTTCCCAAAGGTCAGCATACTGGACGATGGCAGTTTGCACACTGGGATACTACCCACAGTGCACTGCACTGTGCATCAACACAAACACTCGTGGTGAGTACACGCAACACTGGTGCAATGAGCCAGGTATGTACTTGCACAAGCGATACACTAATCACGGTGGCTTTATGCTGACATAACTTGTGTTGACCAAAGTTTGTTGTGTAGACATGGCCTAAGAATGATGCAGTTATTTAAACAGCAGTGCTGCCAATATAGCTATCCTTACTTAGCTTCCGAACAAGCAAGAGCACAACGGTGGAGACAAAGCTCTTTCCCTCCCCACCATTTCCAAAGCTGATTTATTATCCAGCCCACCTCCTCACACACATGAATATACCACCCTCAGAACACAACATCTCCTACAGCTGTCTAAGCTATAATGGCAAACAGTGTAGTGCTGGATGACATCTTGACTTTACATTGTCAACTTGAGCCTCAGATCTGAAATGTGAGAAGAGACACCTACCACTTTTTATTTGGAGAAAAATTGCTTTGTAACTTAATTAAGGTGGTTGCTGACAGTTCGGAAGAAGAGAACTTGCTTCTTCTGCAAGGTTTGACAGTATCCATGGCTTAAATGTGATAATGCAGCTTATGCAAGAAATACTGAAATGTGACATTAAACCCTAGGCCTTAACTTCACAGAATTCAGACTTGAACAGCCTGACAATTGTTTTTAAATCAGCCAATTTATTTAAAAGAAATATGTGCAAGTCTGGTTAATAAATGTATTTATCTAGGATCTGTTAATTGAAACTGAACTGAAACTGTAATATCTCTTTCGAATGATGTCTGTAATAAAGCTTTGAAACTGGTACTACACACCAAGAGACTGGCTATGATACTATAATGTGTAGCACTTCAGACTTATTTTAGGGCTGCTGTGAATATTTGGCATCAAATCTGACCATTGGTAAATGCAGTGTCACTAATGGAGAAATAAAATGAATGTTTTCTTGCTGACTAGCTACCAGATCTACTACCAAAAATAAATAAATAAATAAAGCACAGAATATTGTGAGGAAAACTGATCAAATGACATGACTGATGCCTTAGATAGGACTGGTAGAATTTTTTTTGTTTGTCAAAACCATTTTAAATGGAAAATTAGGGTTTTTTTTTAATAAATGGAATTCTTCCACAAGAAGCGTCTGCTTTCCATGGAAATTTTCACTATAGCATCAATAATCCAAACCTCAAAATATTTAATCCAAAACCCAAAAAATTTAGATTCAAACTGAGACCTCAGTGCCTCATGGGAGTCTTGTGTTCCCATCTCTCCTCTGGCTGAATTACTTCTCTTATGATGCACCACAGCCAGATACTCTTGTGATGTACTCTCTTGCCTCAGCAAGAGGGAAGAAAATGGTATATCATGGGAGATATAGTTTAGCCAGAGAGCCCCGCCCTCACTGGAAGATGGGAGAACAAGGCACTCAAACTACAATTCCCATGAGGCATTGCAGTGCCAGTTCGAATCTAGTTTTTGGGTGGGGGGGGTTGGCTGATTTTTTTCACTACAAAAAAAAAAAAATCTAGATTTTCCATGGGGAAAATATCCCGTATTTTTCAACCAGCTCTAGCCTTAGGCCACTGTCAAATTTCACACACTGAGGAAGAATTAGTGGCCCTGAATTTCTTACCTTTGCCTTGGAGTAGTTTTACAAGGTGCTTAGACATTTCTGAGACTTCAGCCTTTTTCAGATACATGGCTTGGTCCCACCTACACTGTTAGACAGAATTATGCAATGAACATAATGGTTATTTGGAGTGTAACAGGGCCCTCAGTATAGATGAATTAGTAGAATTGCAGGACCTAAAAGTTCTCTGGTACGTGACAACAGAAGGGGAAAGGAAAGGCATGCTGGGAAATGTAGTCCCAAACTGAAGCCTACAGGAAAGAGGAAGGGGGAATTCAGACAGAAAGACTGGGTGGGAATACTAGGAAATTGACCATCTATAAATGTGGCAGGTTCTTCGCAATCCGATTATCCTTTCCTGTCTGCTAAATGAAGCAGCTGTCTCCATGGTCAGAAGTAGTCCTATATAAATGTTGTATTTGCTTGTGTTAATTCTGATGTAATGTATTTTTGTAATAAAAAATTACTTTATTTACCGACCTTAATCCCTATGAAAAATGAACCTGCACAAAAATCCTTAGGCCACTGCAAATATAGCTAAGGGGTCCTACTGCTCTGGGGTATGTAGATTGGCATGTATCTACAACCTATCAAAAACAGTGATGTGGAGCCACATTACCGCTGAGGGAGCACAATTTGTGACCTCCTTAAAGGGGTGCAACAAACCCTTCTCATGTGGTCCACGGCCTCTCTGGGCTGCAGTTGTGGGGCGAATAGGGGTTGAGACGTGTCTCAGACGTGTCCATTCCCCTCCCCACTACCTTCAGGAAGTATCTTGGTGGCAGATCCTGTGCTGCAACTCCAGCCAGCCTTTGACAGGCAACACAAGATTCCTCACTCCCTCCTGCCCTAGCCCGGCATCGCTACATGAGGGCCACAGTCTAGCCTTATTGAAAGGGTTACTCCCCCCCCCCCTGTTCTCTCTCTCTCTCTCTCTCTCACACACACACACACACGATTTTATACTATTACCTTATGTTTGACTAGTGACTGCCAGCTGTATTAAATACACACACGGCTTTCAATGGAATATGAATTAAAATGCTACTGACTTTTCTTGCTATAAAGTTTTCTTCTCTGAGGATGGAGGAAGAACCTGGGGTGAGTCTAAATTACAAACGACAATTCTCTGTAACTGTTCTCCGAAACGTACATACTTTGCGTATAAAGCAAGAAAATGGGGATAAAATTATGACTTCCCCACCCCTGCTACCAACGACATCTCAGTGGAAAAGCATCCAGTGACAGTAAAATGGGAGATGGAACCTGCTCAAGGATGCTTAGGGCATTCCTTCTTGCTTCTTTTCTATCAGTCACAGCTGTCAAAAATCCACATTCTCTGATCTACTTAGATTTAGCATAGGATCTTGTTGATTATTTATTTCAGAGAGTTCTGTCCGACTGGGATTAAGATGTCCTAAAATTCCCAAGAGGGCAATTCATCATAACACAATAGAGAGTCTGAATAATGGATATCCACAATAGGCTCAGCTGACACAGTGGAAGTGAATGATAGGTGAATTGAGGTCATAGTCTTGATGTGAAGACATTGGACAATGTATACCAAGGCTGTCAATCAAGTCATTACAAGGAGAAACTACATGAATATGAAACAGGGAACAATCAGATTGGTTTTTGTTTCGCTGTTTATAACGGCTAAAAGAAAGTAGCTTCTAGAGCTAATGAGCACTGCTTGCTGTGCGTGCCAATGTAATTCTAACTGTAGTTGTTACTGCTTAGAGCAAAAGAAAAATATCCAGTAAGAGCTTCAGTTATGCACTAATGAGGCTCAGTGCATTTTCTACTATTGCTGGAGTGGCCTATTTCTCCTTTTTTCCCCTCCCCACACACTTACTGGAAGAGAATTTAAGATTTCAATAACAATGAAAGACTTTAACAATATTGATTGTATTGCTTTTGGTCTTATTATCTAAAAATAACTTCAACTATATTTAGACGGCATAAATCATACCTTTAAACAGGATTAAAAAATAAAATTGGAGGTGGTCAAAAAAATGTTGACATTTTCTGTCAGAGAATGCAGGTCGATCGAAGTCTAAGTGCTTTGTGAAATCGTGTAAATTTCACCTCAGAAAAATGGGGAAAAAAAGTTCTGAATGTCTGATTTTTTTGTTTTGAAATGATTTTTGGTATTTAATATAACCAACAAAAAAAAAAGTGACAATAAATTTCAATCAATCCAAAACTTTTTTCCCAGAATTTTCTTTCATAGAGAAATTAATACACTTCAGGGGTTTTGTTCCTAATCAAAACTACTCTTGTAAATCTCAAAATCCATTGCAAAACGGAATTTGTCCTCCGCACAGCTCTAATTTAAACCATACCAATGCATTAAACCAATGCCAATGCATTTAATACAATATTTACCAAAGGAATTTACAAATACACCTCTACCCCGATATAACGTGACCCGATATAACACGAATTCAGATGTAACATGGTAAAGCAGCGCTCGGGGGGGCGGGACTGCGTACTCCAGTGGATCAAAGCAAGTTCGCTATAACGCGGTTTCACCTATAACGCGGTAAGATTTTTTTGGCTCCCGAGGACAGCGTTATATCGATGTAGAGGTGTAGTTGCAAAGTTAGCACAGGATCAATCCTGAAAGGAGCTAAGCACTCTAGCTTTGATATAGTTTAAACATGTGCCTAACTTTCAGCATGTGAGTAGTCTCATCAAAACCAATGGGACTACATATGTGCTTAAAGTTAAGCATGAGTTTAAGTGCTTTAGTGAACTGGGGCCAGAGCTCCAGCAGCTTGCAGGATTGAGCAACCCAGGGAATAATTTTCTCAGCTACAACCACCTTTCATGATCTCCTGAGCCAAAGGAGAGTCCTCCCCCCAGCATTCACATTCAAGTACATTTCCCTATCTCAGCACCCTCAAATCATCATGTCAGTGTCATCGTATCCACATTTAGATACTAACGTTACCAGTCACTAGGGTGACCAGACAGCAAGTGTGAAAAACCGGGATGGGGGGTGGAGGGTAATAGGGGCCTATATAAGAAAAAGACCCAAAAATCGGGACTGTCCCTATAAAATCGGGACATCTGGTCACCCTACCAGTCAGTAAAATAGATTACTGTTAGAAGGGAGGGCGCTGAATGCTATGTATTCTCATGGGTGGGATCCAAGTCCAAACAAAGTCAATGAAAAGACTCCCATTGAGTTCAATATCCCCACTCTCTAGGTTAAATACCTGGGGAGACGTTATATGAAATTTTAACAATTCAAAATTTATTTTAAAATAAAGATGTCACTAAACAGGAAGCCAGAATTTAGGCACCAAAAGATGTAGATAGGTGCTTATGAATATTCCATTAGGGACCTAAGCAGGTCCGGCTCCTAACTTGATTTCACTGGAAACTGGGCACCTAAGCTGCTTTGCAAATCCCATCTGCATCTTTAGGTGCCTAAACACATTTGAAAATGTGGGCCACGATCTGGTATTAACACAGAGAGTGGATCTGCAGCTGTAAACTTTACCTTTGAGTTAGAGATGCTGTAAATATTTAGAACCAATCCAAACTTTAATGAGTGGAGCAATTGCACCAAGTGGAGAATTAACATTCATGTGCCAGGTCCTTCGCTGCTATAAATCAGTGTCGCTCCACTGGAGTCTATTTACACCAACTGAGGGTCCGGCCCTATGACTGCTTGCCTTGTGATTACAGAAATCTCAAATCACTGCACGCAGGCTGCAGTCTTCTTGTGGTTCAAGCAGCTCAGTTTACATCCTGGTTTGATGCCTGAGCTCCAATGACAAATGAGATTTCACAAGAATCATTTTAAGATCCTTAACACTCTGGATCCAGTTTTACTCTTACATGGTTGTCTTCATTAAATGTGTTTATCTATTCTTGTAGGAGCCTTGTCTTGAGCCCTTCCTCCTGAGACCTGTGCCTTACGGGGCTTCTGCTGCTGCCCACACAGCAAATAACCCCAGCCACGTAGCTGGTGGGGCAAGCTCCTGTCCAGGCCCTTCTCTTGACCCAGAGTCTCTGGAAGGAATCTCCCTATAGCTGCAGCTGAGTCCCAATTCCCATAAAGGACCAGCTCACCCTGAACTAGGCATACTTACCACACTTCACTAAAGGACCACTGGATCAAACAGAAATAAAAGAAATCTTAATGAAAAAGTCAAGTGTCTAAATAAGCCTGAGTAGTAGGGTGACAACTACAGTGCTTGAAAGTTTAGTTACGCATTCTACACCTTTAACATCCTTCTCTCTCATGATTTCATTTCAATTTTATGTCAGGGGAAAGATTTTGTTTTCAGTCTTTCATAGATCATGGAAATTAAAACAGATGCTTTACATAATAAAAATGTCCACTGTGTCATTTTATGCTGAATTCCTGCTTCATTGGAGTTCTAAAACTAACAACCGTAGTGAACAGTGTGCTTCTGAATCACTTGCATAGTTTAATCTCACCAGCAGCTCACAATGGGATTCTTAGAGTTATATCATTATTATTACATTAAAAATAAAACGCCATATGTTACAAGAACATTGTTCAGGTTGCAAAGTCAAGCATCCAAAAGTTAGGAAATGTCAGAATCAAGGCTGCCTGTGAAACTTTAATTCTGTCCTCTTGTATGTTGATCCAATGCACTGGATGACATCGTTTGCTGCTGCGACCGCTGCTTTCATGGCAGCATCAGCTTGGCCCTAGAATGTTTGTATTAGTTGTTATTGTCCTAGCTTTGCAGGAATAATGACTAGATACAATGGATGCAGTTTAATTAGGCCACAACTGTATTCATTTAACATATGTGGGAATAACCAGCAATAAATCATACATGTAGGTCATTATCTCCAAATTGTTCCCACCTATATGGGAAGGCTGGCTGTCAGCAGGACCAGCTCTAGGGTTTTTGCTGCCCCAAGCGGCAAAAAAAAAAAAAAAAAAAAAAAAAAGCTGCGATCGCAATTGCGATTGGTGGCACTCCGGCGGCAGCTCCACCAAACCGCTTTCTTCTTCGGCGGAAATTCAGCGGCAGGTGCTTCCCTCCGAGAGGGACCCGCCGCCAAACAGCCCAACGTGCTGCCCCTTACCCTTGGCCGCCCCAAGAACCTGCTTGCTGGGCTGGTGCCTGGAGCCGGCCCTGGCTGTCAGCCCTCCCCCTTCCCAACCTGGTCCCAGGCCATTGCTGCAACGCCCCCATATGAAGATCAAGGGGGGCTGGAAAAGAGGGGGATTGTCTTCATTGTGCTACTGGGCTAATCAGAAATTTGTAAAAATTCCTTGATGTGTACTATGATGACCATGAAGATGGCCATAAAGTGGCACAACCACTCTCAGCCCAATTCAGCTACCCTTATGTTGAGTAGTACCTTACTCCACAAGTACTCCTGCTGATTTTGATGGGACTACTTTCAGAGTAGGGCACTACTTTTAGAATAGGGCACTCTTCAGCATTAAGTATCAACCAGGGTAGCAGACCTGAGCCAAAGGGTTACACCATATTCTTTAAGTCCCATTTGAGCTCAGTTATTCTTTATGACTTAAGTAGTGGCCTCTGAAAAGCAATGAATTTCACTACATGCATTTAAGGCAGTCCAGGTTTTGTTGTCATTGGTAAGATGAATGTATTTATTATGCACTGATAAAATACTATGAAATTCTGACTTTCTCAAGGCATCACCATAGGTGCAGAGTTAAGGTAATTTGGATACCTTCCTTGTGAATTTCCACACTTTCACAGGTTTGGGTTCCTTGTCAGTTAACCTTAGCTCTGACTTTCCTGTTTCTAATTATTTGTTTGCTCTTAAACAAGAATGTACACACAAACCACTGATGCATGCCTTCAAACATTAACTTTTCTCTAACAAAGTTTTGGTATCTCATTAAACTAGATTGTATGTCACTTTCTTCCTCTAAAATGAGTCCTCCTACAAAAATTTCCTTTGCTGAAGGTCAGATTTAAGTTATTGACTTATTGAATACAGACAAACTCAGACAATGGTCATTCTTATTCCTTAGATGGCAACAAAAGAAGTTACGAGACCTATACTCAACTGTTCAAATAACGTATGAGATGGTACTTTGATGGGATAATCAGATGACTTGTGTTTTCCCCTCCATTTTCTTATCCTAATCCCTTTGTCCTCTCCTTCATTCCCCCAGGGGAAGGATGATGGAAGGATTTCTTCTGGAGCCATATTCAGGATTTTGATTACCTATAATAGGTGATCAGTAATAAGGACCCTTTAAGACTATCCCCACTGACCTTGAGTGAACAATATGATTCAACTGCATCAAACATATTCACAGCCAGAACAATTCCACCCACGTTAGGCAACATGTCATCAAACTCCACTTCCTCTATTACCTTTTGCTGGTGCAAGTTTCCTTGTTAAATTTCCCTTCAAAATTGGGGGCTTAGTGTTTCCTATTGGTTTATTACTGCTTCTTCACATGCTAGAGCTGTGCACTGACCTGATAATGCAAAGATATGGCAGGTTCTGGGAGATGTGGGGGGGAAAGGAAACAAATAGAAAGGGTCTCAAACCTAAATTCTGTATCTAAATACCCATGTGTTCTGGGGAATTTCTGATCTGTATATACAATTCCAGCTCAGGACTATCGCTAGATGCAAAATAGTGCCAAAAT
This sequence comes from Emys orbicularis, assembly GCF_028017835.1. Taxonomy (NCBI): domain Eukaryota; kingdom Metazoa; phylum Chordata; order Testudines; family Emydidae; genus Emys; species Emys orbicularis. Next base: position 23,484,993 of record NC_088683.1, on the reverse strand, counting down.
AGTGGAGTCTCTCTCTCTCTGTCACTATTGTCTAATAAGCAAATTTTGATTTGATTTTGATTTTGTTTTGACTAGAACCAAAAACAAATAAATAGTAAAATTACAATGAGTAAAGAAAATGGGCAATATTCTTAAACCGTTATTCTTCTCATCTGAGTTTTACTCCCTTAGAAAAGGATTTTATCTTAGGAAATCTTTTTCACAAATGCTACCTTATCATATCAGAACTATTTAATCTTGGAGTAAATTCAATAGATGGGCACATGGTCGAACACGCATCCCCCCTCCCCAAGACAAATGCACTGCACCAACTGACTTGGACCTTGGAAATGCCGAAGAGCAGATTCCATTAACTTCACCAGTAGTTGTGGTTGTGTACTAGAACATATTGTGGCCCTTAGGATGGGATTTTCAAAAGTGCTTGAGTGATTTAGCAGCAAAGGGCAAGGTCTTCAAAGGCACAAAGGACAGGCCCACTGTAAGTCAATGGGTATAATGCACCTAACTACCATTTATGCTATTGAAAATTTCCCCAACAAATCCTATCAACTTGCAATAGGATCTGTGCTCCTAAATCACTTAGGTGCTTTTGAAAATCCTACCCTTAGTGAATATATTATTATATTAATATTATTGACTTCAATGGGTTTTGGATCAGGCCCCTAGTGCAGTATCGGCTCTCTGTGAGCTGAGGGGTGAAAACATTATGTAGTGTGCAGGAGCCCTAGTCATAATGAAGACAATATTTTAATAATGTATGTGCAAAATGTGGCAAGCTGCGGTCAGCTCTATTGATCTTAGGCAAAATACTGAGTACCTCTGATTAGCCACAGACAGCTTTTTAAAGGGTCATTTCATGCAGCCAGAGAACCCAAATTAATTCTTCCACTGCCTATTCATCTCAGAGTCAAAATAGAAAATTTTACAAAAGGCACTTAATATAACATAGGGAGCTTTCAGCAGCAACTGTGTGCGAAGGCTTAGTGTCGTTTCATTTCAAAAGCATAATGAATGATACCCATATATTGTCTCATTAGCACTTCGGCTCCACAGTCCCACATCACAGGCAAAGAGACACTGTAGTTTTTTTAAAGAAATTAACACCCCTTTAAACAAAACATGTTAGGAGACATTTTGTTTCAAAACAAGGACTTTTTAAAAGGAAAATTTTTGGAAAATTATTTTCCACACCTGTAACTGTTTGTTTTAACACTATTGTTTCCTTTTGGGGGGGGTATTTCATTTTCATGGTGACAGTATCAATATTCTCACAGAGCCTTATTAAGGCATGGAAGGATTACATTTTTATCAGTAGGTGTCGGTAAACATCCATATAATGCAAAACACAAAAACTGACAAAAAATATTTCCACTGATAGTAATCAAAATGTGCACATAGGCAAAGAAAGAAAAATGTTGCTTGGGAACTTATTAGAGCTTGATTTAAGGATATTCACTTTGTATATCTTGACATGCGATATTGATAATTTTGTTTTAACAGTTATAAAGCTTTAACTTTGAATCTCAGCATCCACTGTCAATAATTATTGTCTGGAAACCCCCCCATAATTTCCCACAACTGTGAAAAATTAAATAAATACAAAATGCTTAAAACCCATAATTTTGAACAACTGAAAATTTAAATCAATAACTGAAAATAATTCTTAAAAATGAACAGATATCTGTCACAATTAGAAAAAGCAATCTAATTCTGCCAAACCTAGCCATATTGTACTGTAAACAAGAATAATTTTAGAAGATGCTGATATCTCCCTCCACTATATATATATATATTATGTTACATTATTTTTCACTTAATGTATGCAGACTCTTTTAATCAGTTTTTTTTTATAAAGATCACTTTTATTTGATTCATTCATGTGAGCAAGGTAAGTATTTTTCACATTTCGTAAGCTGGTACTGTATTCCAGAGGGTTCAAGTAACTCAATCAAGGTTGCACATTCAGCTCCTGATACAGTGTGTGCTTAACTTAAAGCACAGAAGAAGTCCCACTGGCTTCAATGGAACTACTTACATATTTTACTTAAGCACATGCCTACCTATAAATACCTTGCGGAACAGGGCCTAAGGCAGCAAGAGTCAGGAATAGGACTCATGACTGGAGCTGAGCAAATAAGTTATTTTTTGGTTTGTTGGCTGAAACAAAAACAATGGAGAAAATGTGGTTAGTTTTGAACAGAAATTGTATGTTTTTCATTTTTTTCCTCGCCAAAATAAACAAAACAAAACAAACCCTCCAAAATTTTGTTCTGGTCAAACAAAAGGTTTGAAAATGTCAATTTGAACAATATTTCATTTTTTAAAAGTTGATTTTTAAACACAATGTCAAAACTGTTATTTTTGCAATCTTGAAATGAAACATCAACATTCCAAAAATATTTTTCCCCAGCCAAAACTATTTACAAAATTCAGCCTGAATTTATGAACACTTTCAGTGCCTCGAGAAATGCATTTCTCAGCCAATATATTATCTGCCAAACAAATTTCATCCAGCTCTATTTTTGACTTAGGTCTGTTTGGTTAATGCTCATTACTGCTATAGACTGACCCTTCAAGAAGTGGAGACTCATTGTTCTCACATTTGTGCATGTAACACAGAAAAGTGAAAGCTCTCACAAATCGTATAATTCTGCACGCTAATTTTCATATGCATCTGAATTCCCTAGCTTTCTGCACATAGATGGAAGTAGTGAAATCAACCACATTATTCAGACACTATTGCAGACCCAGTGAAAACCCAAAGCACTGGAATTTGTATACAAAATCTGTTTGCACCAGATTCTCAGTCTCTTTTCCACCTCCCCAAGATCTTTGAATACATTTGGAAAAGCTTCAGAAAACTACCCAAATCAACCAATCTGCTAAATATTTTGAGAGAGAAAGAATGTTCTTGTTGTTAAGGCACATGTCAGGGAACCAGAAAACATGAGTTCCATGCTTGTCTTTCTCAGAGGCTTTATAAGAGAGGTATAAGTGTACAGGGAATAGAAAGAAATTTCCCCTATGGGCATAACGGTCCACTGTAGGGTTACCTTCCCCTGAATAACTTCATTAATTAACAATTTTAAAAATTCATATTACACACTCTAAAGATATGAACTCACAAAATATATATTTTATACACATAACAATAAAAGCACAGTTTCCATATTCATGACACACTGCTGAAAATATTCATAATATTCATCTTCAGAAAAATGTAAATTCTTCCTATCACATCGTGTAATGTTCTCTAAAGGAGGAAATGTAAAGGCTTTCCCCTAAGTGACACTTTGCTCATCTACCCTGTCTCATCTAGGCAATCAGAGCTTCTCTTTTCCATTTGCTGTTTCAGGCTCTTTCACCACTTACTTTTTGTTCTCACTCTTATGTATATAACTGTTGACTGGCAATAGTAGCTATTCAAGCATATCCTCAGTAAAGTTATTTGAAACAGTTAATGACAGTAAACTGCTCAGAAGTGAGTGTTACCTCATAACTGACCTCATGTGTTTGTTAAGCACTTTCTTCTTTGCCTTGGGACTACAAACTGCCCAGCACATTCAATTATCTCATCAAAATGATGCTTAACTATTAAAATGTTAAAGTTTCTGGCACTTTAAGAGGAAAGTGCTTAAACAAATTACTCCCTTTAATGTGGTAATTTTCACACTCACACAGGGCACCCACAAGCACATTCACTCTGAGTTTATTCTCAGAGCTAGAAACCTATCTATAGAATTCAGCATAGCTTGAAGAGACCTAACCCCGCCCTGACTTGCTACGTGACCTTGTGCACATGATGTAACATCAATTATGCTTCAGTTACCCCATCTGTAAAACAGAAATCATGTGGCCTTTTCTTTCCCAAAGGGGCTCAGTTTCAATAGGAACTAGATTTGATCATGGGAGCTGCAGGTGCAGCCTGATTGAAAATCAGGCCAATGATGCTTACCCACCTACATAAGGTGCTTTGGTGATCTATGGATTTAAAGTGTTGCTTATTATGAGACATCAGCCTTGCTATGAAGTAGCTTCCCATGTTTATATGGAAGACAATACTTTGGGACAAATTCCATTTTCAGATGCACATGTCAAATCCCACTGGCTTCAGTGACCGTTGCGGCAGATACTTCATGGCAGAATTTAGCCTTTGTCTGATCACAGTATAAGCTGTTCCTGGCCACTGACACTGTTTCTGACAGTGGCCAGCTAGTACTGGCCACTGTCAGAAACATGGTATTGGCAACTTCTATGTTCCACTCTAAACTTGTTTTCTTCCTGGCACATTTACGGTGCCCCACCTCCAGCTGTGAGGTCATTGAAAATGGCTCAATTTGACATAACAGATATAAGCTAATTTCTAGATGAGGTACTAAGTTCTGTGTATGGCAGAAATAACATCCTTCTTCCCTGATCTGCCACATATATTACCTATTTTCTTATCACCATCAGCCTGTTTTTTAGTTTTTGGGTTTTTTTAAGTTTCTCTTTCATTAGCCAGCACGGCTGCTGCAGCTGCAAGTTAGGGGCTTAATTAATTGTGTCTGTCTCTCTCTCTTGAGAGACAGCAATAACATGCAAAATGGAAATGTCAGTGCATCACCCAGAGCTCTTGAAACCCAATCACAAGCTTGTCAGACCTAGATGCAAGCTGCTCCTAATCACAGATTCCGCATCCAGAAGGGACCATTGTAATCCTCTAGTCTGACCTCCTATATAACACAGGCAAGAGAACTGCCCCAAAATAATTCCTAGAGAATATCTTTTAGAAAAACATCCAATCTTTATTTAGAAGTTGCCAGTGAGTGAGAATCCACCACCACCCTTGGAAATTGTTCCAATGGTTAATTACTCTCACAGTTAAAAAATGTACACCTTATTTCCAGCCTGAATTTGTCTGGCTTCAGTTTCCACCATTGGATCATGTTATACCTTTCTCTGCTAGACTAAAGAGCCCATTATTAAATATTTGTTCCCCATGTAGGTACAGTATTTAAAGATTGTAATCAAGTCACCCCTTAAACTTCCTTGTTAAACTAGTTAGATTGAGCTCTTTGAGTCTATCATTATAAGGCATGTTTTCTTGTCCCTTAATCATTCTCATTTTTCTCTGAATCCTCTCCCATTTATCAGCATCCTTCTTAAAATGTGGACACCAGAACTGGACAAATTCCAGCAGTGGTTGCATCAGTGCCATCAACAGTGGTAACATAACCTCTCCTCCTACTCGATACCTCTTTATGTATCCAAGGATTACATTCACCCTTTTGGCCCCAGCGTTGCACTGGGAGCTCATGTTCAGCTGATTATCCAACATGACCCCCAAATCTTTTTCAGAGTCAATGCTTCTCACTTTCAACCTTTCCAGTTCCAATGAGCCTCAGCAGCACAATCAGATGTTACACACACAAATTAGAGCCTTTAAATACAGAAAGGTCTTGGTTCCAAGGAAGACCAAAAGATTGTGAACTCTTCTGCATGTTGTTGCATTCGTTAACCTTTTCAAGCCTGGCATTCATGAATGCTAAAAATCAGCCAGTGCTGAGATGTATCCAGAAGCTATGGTTCCTCCTTTCTAAATCATAGCAAATATTTTGAAAAGAGGTATTCCAGCCCGGGAATATCTGTGCCACCAATTTTGTCCATATTCCTAGGATATCCCAATATGTGGCTCCTTCCACCCAGAATGAATGGTACCAAGTGAGTCCATTAACACAAGCCAAATGCCCATTTAATTACAATTCCTTCCCATTGGAAATCAAAAGAGAAGATGTGGGATAAAGCTGAACAATGTCATTGAAAAACAAACCCTTGTTTCTGTTCTTCAGTACGTTGGGATCGGAAATTTCTCAAATGGTTGTTTCCAGCCACCTTGCACCTGATTTTGGTGAGGATAAATTGTTTCTCTTTTTAAACAGAAACTATACCTAAGGCTAAGATTATGTCAAGGAGGTCACGGAATCCGTGACTTCCAGAAACCACCGTGATATTTTTCGCTTCAGCCCCAGGGCAGTGGGGGACCCTGCAGCTCTGAGCCACAGAGCCACAGCAGGGGTGGGTGCTGGGCCCCCCCTCCCTACCCATTTTGTCATGGTTATTTTTAGTAAAAGTTGGGGACGGGTCACAGGCTTCTGTGAATTTTTGTTTATTGCCCGTGACCTATCTATGACTTTTACTAAAAATAACCGTGACAAAATCTTTGCCTTAACTATAACTGAAAAGGAGATGAGAAGGATATTGACAGAGGTGGCAGGTCATGTACCAAAGCTTGGAACAAATGTTAAACAAGAGAGGGATGGTTTTCCCTTCATTTATAAAACAAAGGTTATTCATTTTCAGAACTATATATGCTCCCAAATGTATCATTCCAATGTCCAATACACAACATTCCTAGCATCATCCTTGACTTCTCACCCTTCAAGCCACTTATCAAAGAGTACCATTTTCAGACTTCATCTGGTATACCAAGGTTTGGGGTATATTAAACAATATTCAAAGGGAATTATGAAACAACATTGTCTTTGTATTTTCTTGCTAATCCTTTGTTTTAAGTCAAGTAGTCCAGCTCTCCATCTGGGTCTATTATTGTCAAATCAGACAATTGTAGTCATAAAGGTCTATTTTGGGTGCAAATACGTCAGACATTGCTTGAAAAATTAAGACAAAGTTAGCTAATTAAAAAAATAAAAGTAAGTGGCAACAACATGAATGTGTATTTCCGTGTGTATGGTGCATAGTTATTTTATTGGATGAGCAAGCGAGCTTTGCAAAGTGTCCTTATAAAATATTGTGAGGGAATAAGAAATTATGGATACTATACACCTGTCTAAGATGCTCATATGGCCTCCCTTATCACAATCTTTAATGTAGTTATCCTCACAAGACCCAGGTGAGGTAGGGAAGCACTATTATCCCTATTTTACAGATAGAAAACTGAGGCATAGACAGGTTAAGTGACTTGCCCATGGTTACATGAAAAGCATACAGCTTAAATTAACCAAGGTCAATGCAATGTGTTAGGAACAGGAATACAGCATACAAACCAAGTCATCACAGTGATGGCTGGCAAGTATCATGTTACTTCCATGATTTTTAATGCTATCTTGAATGGCATCAAACATTGTATTTAAAATAAAAATATTTGCTGATCAAGAGAATCACACTATAGAATGGTCAATGTAATACTTGGTAAACATTGCCCCCTAACACACACAACATTAATTCTTGATTCAGGGCCTGATCTTGAAACCCTGACCTATGCCAACTGCTCACTTGAGCCAACTAGCATTTTGCCTTGATGGCAGGACACAGAAATGCTCACAATCCTCATAATACTGTACAGTGTAACATGCACAGAGATCACATTGCTCCCACCAGTAGAACACAATCTCTGGAACTTTATGACCATTCTGCACCAACAACATGAAATACCTGAATTTTGAACTTGAACCAGCCTTGCTTAAATGATGAGATTACAGACTGCAGTGTTTTCCAAGACATAGGGCATTGGACTTGGGGTCAGGAGAAATAAAAATAATAATAATAATAATTTGGTTCAATTTAAACCAAAACCATTTTTTTCTTCAAATTTTGTTGTTGAATTAAAAAAAAAAAAAACTCTACAAAAATCACCCTGAACATTTTAATTAGCTTGAATTCACTCCCAAGTTTTTCATTTCCATTCACCCTTTTGGCATGTTTTTCATCCTTAGTGTGTGTGCGCAGAGGGTTAGCTTAGCCAAATTTGAATTTGAAACACTGTTTTGAAACAGGAAATATCTCAAAGTATTCAAAATGCAACATCGTGAAAGTTCTGCGTTTTGACTTTCAGTTTCCCTTTGCTTGTTTTTTTTCTCAGCTGAAATTATTCATTGGATTTGACCTAAATTTGTGAATAGTTTTGCAGCAGGGGATAAAGGCTTTATTTATTTATTTATTTATTGGGGGGGGGGGGGATCTATTCATTAAAAAAAAAGTCAGGAGATCATGAATCAGGAGACCAAAGGTTGTATTCCTGGGTCTGCTCCTGACCTGCTGTGTGATCTTGGGGAAGTCACTTCACCTCTCTGTCTCCCTTTCCCGTCCCAACCTTTATCTGTACTGTCTATTTCTATCATGAACTCTTCAGAGTATGCACTATTTTATTACACTGCTTTGCACAATGGAGCCTCAATCTCAGTGGATCTTCTACTGTAATACAAACAATAATCATCTATTAAATAAACCAGTTGAGCTGTACTAAGTTTCCAATATTTAAAAGTATCTTTTTTTTAACTGACTAGGCTTCTAAATCGAGTTCTAACCTGTTTATTCCGTCAGAGCATATTGAATCTACAACTTTTGGCAGTAACCTGGAAAAATAGCCATTAAAATTTATGGCACTTCAGCTAGGCTAGATAATGAATCAGTGTCTTGACAATGGCTTCGTACATATATCACAGCAAAAAGCAGCTGCAGATTACTGACAGAGACTGCCAGCATGTCCACCAGTTATTTTAGAACAGGCTGCTATGTTAACTCATTGGATTGAAGTGGGCTTAATCGCTGCCAATCTGAGGCCATTTCTCTTTGTGTTGAGAAAGCTTTGCTCAGAGGTGAGGAATGTAATTGGATTTAGTCACTCGTTGCTCTCTCTCTCTCTGAAAATAAAACAGAACAAAACCACACACCCCAACTGGTGAAATGTGTCCGAAAAGGAAGAAAACTAACCCAACTGTCCGTCCTTAGCCTTAGGGCTGGTTTACACTACAGACCTGTATCGATATAACGATGTCGCTCAGGGGTGTGAAAAATCCACCCTGAGTGACGCAGTTATACCGACCTAACCCCCAGGGGAGACAGTGCTACGGTGGCAGGAGAGTTTCTCCGGTTGACAAAGCCACCGCCTCTGGGAGGTGGATTAACTGTGCCAATGGGAGAACGTCAGCATAGAGGGTCTTCATTAAAGCGCTACAGTGGGGTAGCTTTGCCAATGCAATGTTTTAAGTGTACACCTGCCCTTAGAAACCAACTAAATTCCAGTATAAAGCAAGATGACTGAGCACCCTCGGCTCCCAATGGACTTTCAATGGGCATGTGGGATACTCAGCACCTCACAAGATTGTTCTCTGGTTTTATATTTCAATCTAGGAAATCCTTTACTAAGGTCCTGATTCAGCAAAGCTTTTAAGCCTGTATTTAAGTCCATCCTTATTCAGCAAAATATTTAAGCATGTGCTGAGATATCATGCAATCAATGGGATTTAAGCACACAATAACAACCATGTGCTTAAGTGCGTTGGTGAATGGGGCCCTTTGCTGAAGTAGAGCATATGACAGTAGGGGATAATAGTTTATCAAGGAATGGGCCATTTTTTGTTCTGTGTTTGTACTGCACCTAGCACAATGGGGTCCTGGTACATGACTAGGATTTCTAGGTGCTATGTTAATAATAATAATCCTCCTACATGTGTATATTGAGCCTAGGATAGGTCTTTATCCCATTGTATTGAATATAAATAACTTGTACAAATCCCATTATACCTGCTAGTGATCTAATCTATTATATCATTCACTTCTTATTTGGTCCTATCATATTCCTATTGGCATTATTGCTACTTTCTGTCCCTTTGGGTAAGGAAATGGTTTCCTTGTTTAGCTGCAAATTCATGTCAGAGTAATGTATCACTTGCATTACACTTGCTGAATAATATAATCCTGGTGAGAGATTGCTGCATCTCACGGATCTCAGAATTTTTTAAAAAAAAAGGTTAAAAACTACCACTGAAATAGGAAATTGTGATGTGATTTTCCCTATTACAAAATGGCAGAAAAATTAGCAAAGCTTCTTTTGTGAGTAAAGTATGGCCTATCAATCCTTAGTAATCTTTTATTCACAGCAGGTACTGAGTATAAAGCATCCAATTTGAAGCATCTGTCAATACCTCAGGCTGCAAGAAAGCTGTTTCTATTTACTGGCTAGGCCTGGCTCTAAGAGTTCCCTAGGGAAACTCAAATATTACAGGCTAGTGTTTAAAAAAGAAACTGCTACTGGAACAAATACATTTTTGCTTGGCTGCGATATTAAAAAGTGATGCCTGACCAATAATTAAATAAGCTGCCGGATAATATAAAATGTGTTGGTTTAGCTAATGTATGACGATGTCACTACAGAGAGTGATCTAGGAAACAAAGCACCAGCTCAACAAATTAACCTTTCTGGGTGAAGCAGATTGTGAGCTATGAACACTAATCAGGTTTTTAAAATTCAGTCACAGGAAGTTCTTACTACTTGCAACGTACAAATGGGCTGAACTTGGGTCTGGCAATGAGTTTTCTCACAGTTCCCTTGCCCCACAGACAAGGAGGGCCACCCTGTAGCTAGGTTGGCTGCCTCCCATGTGCCCCCTTGTGGTCTAAGGTCATGCTACAGGCAGCCTGCCTCAGTTTCAAATAAAACTTCACTTCAAGCCTTTTCTTGGTCAAAAAATACTCCTTCTAGGGGACTGGCTTTATCAATATAAAATAAACTGTAAATAAAACTCATAATCCCACCCCCCCACACACACACACAATAAAGTACATTCAAAAGTCCACACAACCCTGTTTTCTCTTTTTCTTCCTAGGCCTTCCTGCCTGGGGCCTTTGCAGTTCCTCCTCTGCTTGATCAGGGTCTCCGCCAGGCCTCCCTGCCTGGAGAGCTTTCTTCACTCCCTGAAGACTCTGCCACAGGTTCCTGAGCCTTTCCTGCTTCATTGCAACTTCCTGCTCCTTTTATAATCTGAATCACCTGATTCCTCTCAGGTGGGGCTCATCTTGTAACCAGGGCTGGCTCACCAGCCCACTGTCGGTGAAAAGTCCAGCTCCAGAAGACACGCCCACACTAGCTCTGCTCAAGCTAGCGTGCTAAAACGAGAAAAGTGTAGCTATGGTAACACAAGCAGTGGAAGGGGCAAGCCATCCTGAGTACGATCCCATTGAAATCATAAACTCAGGGTAGCTAGCCCCTCCCAGCACGAGGACTGCTGCAGCCACACTTCTATTAATCAGAGCTAGCATGGGTATCTCTCCTCAAGCTGGAATTTACACCCTCCAGTTCTAGTGTAGACATACCCCACTTTGACATCATTTTAAAATAACTGGACATCCTTTTTTTAAAACAGCATTTCCCAAATGTTTGAAAGCTGAGCTGTCTTTCAGGAAGATGAAACCAAACGTGTCTGCCTTTAACAACATATAGATGGCATTAATGGCCTACCCAAAATGAGCAGTCACTCATAGTACACAGGGTAGAGCTTCATAATATGAGAATTAATTTTCTTTCTTACCCTACATTGATGGGCAATGAAAGAGTGAATGTTGTCATTTTTTTTTAAGTGTCATCACTGGCAACTGAGTTATCACCCATGAAATGAACAGGGTAATCCACACCTCAGAGCTATTGTTGAAGGCTCTGCAAATTCAGGCAGCGATTGCATTGCTTTCAGTCAGGTCACATTTCCAAGGTTTCCTTTGCAATCATAACAGCTAGAAACTTACTTCTGTTTTTGTTTTTTTAATGAAAGTGAAGACAGTAGAGAACAATAAAGGGGCCTATCCCAGTTCCCCTGGCTAACGGTTCATGCCTCAAACTTTGGGAAACACTACTCTAAAGGTAAATGATGAAGGCTGGTAAGAAAGTTAGGGGTGAGGGAGAGAACAGCCGACACCCTCCATGTGTATCATCTATAGAGTGTCTTTGGCCTGGTCTACACTAACCCCCCAATTTGAACTAAGGTACGCAACTTCAGCTACGTGAATAACGTAGCTTAGTTCGAACTTACCGCGGTCCAGACACGGCAGGCAGGCTCCCCCGTCGACTCCGCGTACTCCTTGCGCCGAGCAGGATTACTGGAGTCGACGGCGAGCACTTCTGGGTTCGATTTATCGCGTCCATACAAGACGCGATAAATCGAACCCAGAAGTTCGATTGCCTGCCGCCGAACCAGCGCGTAAGTATAGACAAGCCCTTTGTAACAGATTGACAGTGCTCACTCTGGAGCCATGCCAATTTTGCCTTAGCTAAGCAGATATAGCTACTTTGCTATTTCCTACACTTCCATATACTTACTATTAGAGTAAAAGTACTTCGCTTTCGGAGGTAGGAACAGCACCTACCCGTATGTTTGGGAGTGGGATAGCTCAGTGGTTTGAGCATTGGCCTGCTAAATCCAGGATTGTGAGTTCAATCCTTGAGGGGGCCATTTAGGGAACTGGGGTAAAAATCTGTCTGGGGATTGGTCCTGCTTTGAGCAGGGGGTTGGACTAGATGACCTCCTGAGGTCCCTTCCAACCCTGATATTCTATGATTCTATGTTGGTGCAGTGCTTAGCACAACAGAGACTTGATCTTGATTAGATTACCACCACCATACATAGGGGGACTGCCATATCCACATAGATTAAAGGTCCATGTAGACAATTAGTCTATCTCCAACAGTAGCTGGATGCTTTACAGCAGGGGTTCTCAAACTGGGGGTCAGGAACACTCAGGGGGTCATGAGGTTATTACATGGGGGCGTTGCGAGCTGTCAGCTTACACCCCAAACCCCGCTTTGCCCCCAGCATTTATAATGGTGTTAAATATATGAAAAATGTTTTGAATTTATAAGGGGGGTCACACTCAGAGGCTTGCTGTGTGAAAGGGGTCATCAGTACAAAAGTTTGAGAACCACTGTTTTACAGGAAACTGCAGTATCTGCACCCATAGTGGACCTAGTAATTTTGCAGTAGGACACCATGGCATTTTTTATCCAGACACCAGCTGATGATCTTACATGCTAATACATGTGGACTGATAGCCCGTATAATTTTATAGTGAAAGCTTAACCCTTTTGCTATTATCTGTGCAAATGTTCTAATTTTTTAGCATGTAAATTTCACTAAGCTGTTTGCCTTAATATGATTCTGAAGCAGTGAATTCACAAGGTTAATTACACATTGTGTGCATAACAATAGTTTATAAAAATTAAGAGAGACATAAAACAGACTTAGGCACTTAAAAAAATAAGACAGGACTTTTGAACCAATATATCATTACAATCTGTCTTGTCAACCATTCTTAGTTCATGCATTATTTACCTGAAAAACTGTAGTGACAGCAATGGAGCAATAATGGTCTGCTCTGTACCTTCAGCTGCCATCCATGCAAATTAAGTTGCATGCTAAACAGATCATGAAACAACCATGGTTTTTTCCACTTCATATGTGCAATACCTAACTTTTAAGCCTCAATCTTTTGGTTATTTCTGGCACACACACACACACACACACACCCCAACACATACACACATTCAAACCACCAGAGACTCAATGGCAGAGCAGATGGTATTCTCTGCTGCTCTGTCTTGACTGGGGCCTTATACTTCATTGTGGATTTTCAGCATGAATCCAGATGTGGTGGATGGCTGCTGATTTGCCCAAGAAGATGAAATTATTGCTGGTGTGTCCTGATTGATGAAGGGAAATGCTGTGTGAATGAAGAATCCATGAAGAAATATAGACTTCCCAGCTTACATGGGGATTATCACAATTTAGTCCTGCCTTATCAGTCATCTCTTAAATGATACCAAGCCATCAGTATCCACCATCACTCAGCCTTATTATCCATCATTCCAATTTTCCCTCAAACACTTTCAGACATTCTTCCATGCCACACGGTTCTTTGTGGAACTTATCGCACCACACATAACTTCAGCAGAGTGGAACAACTTTGACATAGGTCTGTAAGGTTAGATGTGTCACTTTTCTAAAATGTCTGCCAAGCATGTTAAGGCATCAAAGGCATTGTTATTGTATATAGTTCACTCACTCTGAGATCTAAAATTTGCCCCCAACTTTAAAAAACAAGTTTTATTGCTGGCTTTGTTTTTCTAAATGAAAAACATCTCCTCAATCTGCGGTGGCAGTCAAAAAGCTAACAGAATGTTAGGATCCATTAGGGAAGGAATAGGTAATAAAACAGCAAATATCATAATGTCACTATATAAATCCATGGTACACCCACACCTTGAACACTGTGTACAGTTCTGGTTGCCCCATCTCAAAAAAAAAAAAAAATCAGAAATGGAAAAGATACAGAGAAGAGGAACAAAATGATTACGGTTATGGAACAGCTTCCATATGAGGAGATAATAAAAAGACTGGGACTGTTCTGTTTGGAAAAGAGGCGACTAATATAGTGATATGCTAGAAGTCTATAAAATCATGACCATGGGGTAGAGAAAGTGAATAAGGAAGTGTTATTTACCCTTTTGCATAATGCAAGAACCGGTCATGCAATGAGATTCATATGTGGCAGGTTTAAAACAAACAAAAGAAGTACTTCTTCACAGTCAACCTGTGGAACTCATTGCGAAGGGATGTTGTGAAGGCCAAAACTATAACTGGGTTCAAAAGAGAACTAGATAAGTTCATGGAGGATAAATCCATCAGTGGCTATTAGCCAAGATGGTCAGGGACTCAACCCCATGATCTGGGAGTCCCTGAGCCTCTGAGTCGCAGAAGCTAGGACTGAATGACAGGGGATGGGTCACTTGATAATTGCCCTGTTCTGTTCATTCCCTTTGAAGCACCTGGCATTGGCCACTATCAGAAGACAGGATACTGGGCTAGATGGACCATTGGTCTGACCCCGTATGGCCATTCTTATGTTCTTATGTTCAAATGAATGCAAAAATGTACATGCATCTTTTACCTGGGTAACCCTAATATACTTCTTACCTTAATCATCTTGACCATCATATATATAATTGTCTAAAGTAACTGCCTGTTTTCCCCCTTGTACTGAAGTTGAACACAGATTACATTTATACTTTATTATTTCTCATATGTTGGTCTCCTCGTCAATAATATTGTGCACCTAAAATGTTTCTCCATGCTTGAACTGAGTCAGGTTGTAAGATCTTTAAGGAAATAGCATGCCTTAGTCTGGGTTTTGTAAGTACTTCCGACATTTATGGTGCTCCAAGAATAAAAACAATAATTAGTTGATATTTAACCCGGTATGAAGAATGACCACAGATACCTGTTTTGTATAACTTAATGTAACAAAATCATATCTATCAGGTGAACATAATTTCTAGGTGAGCTAGTCCAGTGTTCATACCATATTCAGCATTAAGAAAGGTCTCCTCATAACAATGCCACAAACAGAAGAGGACCATATTATTCTGTTAGTATCTACCTGAATGTCAAAAGTGTCATAGAGATCCTCTGAAAACCAGAGGCGGATTAAGCTCTCCTGGGTCTTGGGCCAGAGCAAGTTGGGGGGCCTTGGCACTGGAACTGTGGCCCCACTCCACCCCTTCCACCTGCGACCACTCTAACCCCGTTCCACCTCTTCCCCTGCAGCCCTGCCCCCGTTCCACCCATAGCCCCCCCCCCCCCCATCTGCCCTTGTTCTGCCCCTTCCTCTGCCCCTTGCCCTGCGGCCTCGCTCCCCCCCATGCCTTTCCCCCCTCCCACACCGTAGCCCTGAGACAGGAGAAGCTCTGTGCCCCAGGGCCATACTGGGGGGAGATTTTTCCAGGGGCCCCAAATTGGCTGGGGCCCCGGGCACAGGCCCCGTCATCCCGTGCATTAATCTGCCACTGCTGAAAACATTCCGATTTCATTTTGTAAGGTCTGAGGGTTTTTCCCTGCAGGAAGCAGCAGCAGCCACATTGGGACAGCAGCAGCCATGAGCTAAGAAGCAGAGTCACAGCCTCACATTCCCTCTAAATTGCATTAAAACAAGGTACTATCGAGCTGTTAAGGCGGCACTCCTGTCCTAATAGTACCCACCATCACCGGATAAAGAAACAGACCTTAAGATGTTTAAAGAAAACTTTGTTTGATAACATTCTGCCTGGCAAGGAACAACTTATCAATAGCTGTGATTGAGAAATGTATACTTCTATTGTTTTGCATTTATGGTCCCTACTTCTCTATTTTTTTACCTGTATGGTCTCTGTCTGGTTCTTTAATTGTTTCTTTCTATTGCACAACTAATTTTGCAAGATTTAAATCATCTAAGGTGATGGGGTCTGATTGGTTAAAGAATTGTTTCGTAATGGGCTAGGATTGGTGAATGGGCTAGAATACTGTTTTGTAGGACTTTAGTTTAAAATGATTGGTTCAGGTACAGCTAAGCAGGACTATATAACCTATATAACCAAAAGGAAGTTCTTTGGAACCTAACTCCAGGACACAGCCCAAGATCAGAGCTGCCAGACCCCAACACCCTGCCAATCACACCGTGCAGAAACTGGAGCCCCGAATGGCCTAATTTTGACTGGCCACCAAGAAAAGTTCTTCTGCCTTATTGGGAGTGGGGAGCATTGCATGTTTTTCACAAGTGTATTCTGTTTTGGTAACTGTTAATAAATAGAGGTTAAGGATATTACTGTGCAAGGCTCTTCCACCAGTAAAAGGCCCCGCAAACCCCCCAGAAGATTATACCCTGAGCACTAGGAACTGGGTAAGGATAGGTACTTAAATTAACCAGGTTATGTCCAGAGCCCTAGGAACTGGATAAGAGTAGGTGTCCTTCACCCCACGCCCTAGGAACTGTGAAATGGTGGGGGTGCTTGAATTAAGCGGGTTACGCCTTGAGCCCATGGAAGGGTAATACTGCGGTGCCTTACAGTGTGTGGGTAACAATTTGGCCCTAAACATCCCATTTAACTGTCAGACAATTTCCAATGTTGCTTTCTAAGAAGTGCTGTTATAATATACCCTTAAATGAGCTATCATTGTCTAATAATGCCAAACACGTTATAAACGGAGTATGCAAGTGAATGCTCTCCTGGGGGAACGCCTTAGAAACTGAATTATCCTCAACTTCGCCAAGCCAAAGTCTTTGTTGGAAGGAATTCATTGATCAAGATACAAGTGCAGATGCTCTAGATTGTACAACCCTTAGTCACATTGATTAGCATCCTTTATTCTGTGAGTAGTCTCATTGGATTAGATGAAAGCTTATGATATGGCTCTCTGCAAGGAGCAGCATACAGGTGTGTCACCACAAAGAGGAACCCAGGGTAGGAATGGTGACTCACAGGCAGGATACCTTCCCTATTCCAGAAGAAAGTAACTTACTGAAACACGTTACCAGGTGCATGTTCAGTTCTGCAGGCTGTCATACAGGGAATGGGATGCTCCATCCACCTGATGGGTGGAGTAACTGGACATGCAGCTTCTGCTGTCCCCATCATGTTGAGAGGGGAACATTAATAGGGCTGTGCAGAGGGATGGAAAGGAGGTTTATTCTCCATTACTCCACCATATGGCCACATCAGAGTCAGTCACTATGCAGTCCATTTAAATTAGTGGGTCTACTGAGGGAATAAGGTTCTACTCAATGACAGTAAATGTGTCAGTCAGGCAGAAAGGTTTTCTGAAATCCCCAATTTCCATTTTGTAGAACTAATGAAATTCCACATACACACATCCCTTGGATAATTACATTTAGGTCACTTGTGTAAAGTGGTGCAAGATAGTGGCATTTTGTAGAGACAAAAGAATTTGTTTTAGACACTGGGGATGACACAACTATTTGTGTATCAGCTGTTTGCTAAGCACCCAGCATCAGAGTATCTAGAGGCCTAGGCTTATCAGAATTCAAGGTTTGTAATAATTTCAAGCATTTTTGCATTTTTTGTTGATCTAAATTTTTTCACAGTTATGGGAAATTGGGGGAGGAGGGGAGGTCAGACAAATATTTAATGGCCATAGATGTTGAGATTCAAAAAGTGAAAGCTTTATAACTGTTGCTGCTTGAGACGTTACTATTTTGCATATCCATGAATTTTGATTATTACCAATGGAAATATTTTTCCTTTCGTGTGTAATTGATGTTTACCTACACCTACTGATAAAAACTTAATCTTTCTAAGCCTAATTATAACAATCCGTTGTGCATGTAGCCCTATACATGTGTGACACTTTACAGAGCAAGTAAGGACAAGATCCCTGCCCTGAACAACTCACCTTGTAAGTGGATCACAAGAAAACAGGACTCTGGATGAAATAACAAGCTAGGTAAATGGGAAGGAGGCAGAAGACCACAGAATAAGGGTTTGGTGATACCTCATACTAAGCACTGGAAGGGGGGCGGGGGTTGGTTGTTCTTTACATATCCTGTAAAGAGACTAAGAGAATTAGTCTGGGGGAGGGTTGAGGGACCACAGGAAAAGTTGAGTTGATGAGGGAGATGAAGGATGAGAGAGAAGTTTAGTGGCATACAGGATCATTCCATGCACAGGGAGTATCTGTTGGGAGGGAGGGGGATTAGTGGGGGATCTAATCAAAAGAGCGGTGGAAGAACAGTGATGAGATGTAGCGAGGGCAGAGTTGTGCAGGGCCTTGAACGTGAGGATGAGGAACGTGAAAGTAATGCGAACCAGAGATGAGACTCTGATGTTACAAAGGGTGATGAGGTCAGAGCTATGGATAAAGATGTCAGTCTTGTCGTTTGCAATATTTTTATAGCCACAGTGGTCCCAAGATATGAAATAAACAAAATGAGTGAGGTAATATTTTTTTATTGGACCAACTTCTGTTGTCGGAAGAGACAAGCTTTCGAGCTTCACAGAGCTCTTCTTCAGGTCTGGGAAAGGTAACCAGAGTGTCACAGCTAAATACAAGGTGGGACAGATTGGTAAGCATAGGGGGTTAACACCTGTTGCAAGAAACCACTTGAAATGGGCAATTAACACCTCTGCAATCAGGACAAAAGAGGGTTAAGTAGGTTAAAAATTGTTGTAAAGAGCCATCAAACCAGTGTCTCTGAGGCCATGATTTTTAGCATCAAGCAGTTATAAATTTAAGCCCGTGGGCTTGTCTTTTCAAGGTGTAGTGAGATTTCCTTTGAGGAAGAGTGAGCGTGCGGCATTGTCTGAAGGCCAGAAAAGGAGGTTCAGGAGAGACTTCTTTCAGGTTGTGGTCCATCGCAAGTATGGATTGTAATTGTTTGAGGCTACCCTGTATGGGTACCAGTGTGGGATGACAGATATTAGCATTTTGGGTGCAGGGCATCAAAGTGGATGTTGGGAACAAAGTTCCATCAGTCCAAGCCGGGAACTACTGACAATGTTTTGACAGAAGCTATGGAAAGGAAGAGACTGATTTTGAATAGTTGTAAAGGAAGCAGCCGGATTTAACAGCCTGAATATGAGGGGAAAAGGGAAGGAGGAAAAATGCTATCAATATTGGCCTAGGAAACAGGAATGACTGAGGAACTGGCAGATATGAAGGAGACGAGAGGGACTGAGGGGAGATGAGGGTTTCAGTTTTTCCTACACTGAAGGGAGTCAGCACCTGGATTCTGCCAGAGTGGGAAGAATAAAGAGGTACAGCTGTGAGCAAAGGGTGGTTCAAATAGGACACCTTTCTGAGATTACCCCTGTTGGTACAAGGGATGGAGCATAGAAGGGTAGGGGACAGATGAAGATATAAGTTAAGGACAATGAAAGAAGGATGAACGGAGCCCCAAATTTATGAGATTTAAAAAATTCAGATCTTGAAAGAGAGAGAGAGAGAGAGAGAGAGAGAGAGAGAGAGAGAGAGAGAGAGAGGAACCGAGATGAACAAAGTTACTATACTCTCAAAGAGAACTAAAATTAATGGCAGATGATGGAAATATTTTTTCATCGGTGTGTAATTAACATTTACCTACATCTACTGATAAAAATCTAATCCTCCCAAGACTTTGTCTTATGTCAGTGTTATATTCCTTTATTTTAATGTGTTTACACTTGAATTATCAAAACAAGAAAATGTATCATCCACGTTGTGGTGTTGATCAGTTCTTTATTGACTGGCTGAAACAAAATTAACTCCCAATTGTTTCATGTAATTGCTGTTGGAAATGATAGATTTTTATTGGTACAAAGCTGCAAAGAGGCTTATGTTTTTGTTGGATTCATTCATCTGCACATTGTAGCAGAGAACCTGATCTTTATCTTCCAAAACTTATTCCCTGAATGTAGCTTTTTCACACCCTATGATTTTTCTTCAGACTGGGCCTTCTGTTGGAAAGTATTTTCACAGAGTACACCTCTACCTCGATACAACGCTGTCCTCGGGAGCCAAAAAATCTTACCGCGTTATAGGTGAAACCGAGTTATATCGAACTTGCTTTGATCCGCCGGTGTGCGGAGCCCCGCCCCCCCCAGAGCACTGCTTTACCGCATTATATCCGAATTCGTGTTATATCGGGTCACATTATATCGAGGTAGAGGTGTATCAAGTTTTTTTTCATCTCAAGAAAAGGAAAAGGTGTCATCATAACTTTTACCTGAAGCACAACGTATTGGAAAGATGATTAAAGCACAGACAAAATGACAGCATGCTAAACAGGGATCAATAGGACTGCAGTGTCACACAGAAAAAGGCCTGATAAGTTTCTCTTTCTTTCTTTAGTCAGCCCAATAAGAAATTCTCTCATCTTCCCATTAAAGCCAGTTTATATTATAACACCTTTCCTTTGAAACAATGTTTGATGTAATGACTGATATTACAGAGAGCTCAAATGGTTAGAATATATTTGACTTCTATTCTTCCTTTCCATCAAGAATCTCCACGCATGTTACACATAATGAGGACCCAGTTCTCATTTACATTAAGGTCCCATTACAAAATTCTGGTAGTATAAAGGGGCCTTAAGTGGGTGTGAAGGTTTACATCTACATTAATACCCCTTTACATTGTCAGAGTGGTGTAAGTGGATTTCAGTGTGAGAATCAGCCTCATTGCACCCATGGGAATTAGATATTTTTATATCAATTTCACATGAAATAAAAGGAGGCACTGAAAGGTTAGGTGATTTGCACAAGGTCACAAAATAGGTCTGTGACAGAGTGAGGAATAGAACCCACAACTCCAAAGCTCCTTACTTCATCCAGAACTCTGAAAGTCTTAGCCATTAATGAAAAAGGTCAGTTATTACTGGCAAGAGTGCTTTTGCCACGCTTGGTCGAGAAGGGTACTGTACTATCAACAGGTCCGGATTTACGGGCAGGAGATCCACGCGACCACCTGGGGTGCCGGGCTCGGGGTACTGTCTTTGTTGTTAGTGACAAAAGGGAAAATAGAATGTTTGAAGTAACATGTTTCAGATATTGCATATATGGATTCATTTTTCACTAACCTCCTAGAATGTTCTGGATCATTGTAGAATCTCTGGGAACCTTCCAGACTTTCTGAGAACTACATATTCCTCAATCCTCCTAGAATGCTGTCAGCCATGCCCTTGTGGGTATATAAAGGGTGGGGCATCACCAGTCATTCAGTGAGATATAAAAACGAACTAAAGTGACGTGAGAGCCCTTATTTTATTGTGTAATTGTGAAAGTGTACTTTTGTTTTAAGACTTGAAGAGCTTAAGTAGCGACTAATAAAGGACATATTTCATGAGACACCAGAGATATCTATTGAACCCCCATCTACACAACAATATAATAGAAATACTGTTACATTTTTTGCCATGCTTAACACGTAAGGTTTGATTAATTTCACAGTTGTGAGTGGTGAGTGCAGCTTTTCAAAGCTCAGCCTCATTAAAAGATATCTTCCATCGACGATGTCCGAAGAGAGACTGACATCGCTTGCTATTTTATCTCTTAAAAATGCCATTGGCCAGTCTTTGGATCTCTCTGATGCTGTGCTTCAGTTCGCAATGGCAAAGGTGAGACAAGCGACTTTTTGAACTAAAGTACTAGAGTTAACATTCTAAGGTTGTCACCTACTGTAGCACTACTTAATATTGGTCCAGCCAGTTTTGGTGCACAGTTCAATTTCTTGATGTTAGTACATTTCAATTATTCTTAAAATTAAAGTTTCTATACGTTTAAAGGAAACATTTTTATTTGCTTATATATGTCATGAATAAATACAGATTTACAGACCCAAATGTGGGAAATTTACCATCTTATATGACAGGGATAAATCATGCATGCAAATGATGCATCAAAGTCATGAAATGGGCTACAAATGCAATAAAAAATAAGGTATTCCAAAGTTTAACAAATGGAGATGGGGGAGGAGGAGGAGATGCTCCTTGCCTTGGGAGCCATTTGGTCTAGGGCTGGCCCTGACTATTAAACTTCAGTGTCTCCAGTAACTTTAATACCTGAGAAGAGATCCAAGCATTTGTTGTGTGATTGATTCTCCAAGAAAGATTGAAAGTAAATAAATGAGAGAACTTCATTATTCTAGTTCTGATTTAAATCAATAGGAGGGTTGTAGGTATAAAGAGGAATTGCCAGTCTGTAGCTCCTGTATTCAAATACCAATTAGCAGTGCATGTACAAAAATGAGCTGCCCATGCACTGCAGATCTTTTTTTGTGTTTTCTTTGAATCAATAAGCATCTTTAAACAAGACAAATAAGGCAGGGGTCTGATCTTCAACTGGTGTAAATCAGCATGTCTTCATTGACTTCACTTGGGAGACAGGGGTCTTGCATTCATTGAACTCAAGGGAGATGCACCAATTTGCATCAGCTGAGGATCTTATCCAATGTGTGTAATTACAAGAGCCTGATTTTGTTCTAACTTTGTGTTTACCCTGCTATAATTCCAGTGACTTACACTGATGTAGCTAAGAGCAGAATCAGACCCACATTGTTTTGCATAGACTATGCAAAAGCAAAAAATTTAGAGCTAAAGACAAGTATCAATGCCTGAAGCTTTTAATCCTCTTGCAGCCTCCCAAAAGGCTGCCCTCCTCAAACTGATAATTAATATATCCCCTCAATTGCCCACCCTAAACCTCTTCTCCCAGCTGCCCCGCTCCTCTGAAATCCTTAGAGTGTCTCCAAACAATTTATTTCCCTGTTGTTGCTCATTCCCACCCACTGCTTCCAATAGAAGTGCCTTTATCAAAAAATTCAGCCTGAGGCAGACACCTGGCATGGAAAGTTTCAGCCCAGTTGGTTACAGTTTGGCAAAGTTTCATCAAATGAAAACAGGTTCTTATAATAGGAAGTGTCAAGCAATGTTAATAATAGACATCACTACCCACCCTGCCTATAATATACAGATAGTTTTTTAATGCAACTGTCACAAACGGTCATACTGACAGGACTGCGACTGTATTCTGGAAGGCAGTGACTGAAAAGGAAATTGTAGGTACCCAACTCAACATGAGCTTCCAGTGCAATTATTATTATTAATTATTTGTATTATAGCACCTAGGAGTCCCGAAGAATTTATAAAATAAGTAATGCTGTGGCAAAATGGGCTAACACAATACTTGACTATATTAACAGAGGAATATTGAACAGGAGCACTGGTGGAATACTGCATGCACCATTTAGAAAGGATGCTGAAAAACTGGAGAAGATTCAGAGAAAAGCTAGAGGGTGTGTCTCACCTAGAAGAGCCTACAGGAGCACAATCTTTTAGCTTATGGAAGAGAATACTGTCACATTTTAATCAGTCACCTACACATGGCATTTGAGCCCTGTAAACAAAGGATTACCAATGAATCAAACATGTATTATGATCACCTGTGTAAAATGCTGTGTTCCTTTGCATAGTTCTTTTGCAAAAAGCAGTTTCATTCATTCTAACACTTGGGAGCAGTGCAGCAATGAAACAGAGCCTGCAGTTATACCATGTCCATACTTAGTAGTTCAAACAGGTCTGAATTTGTCCTCTCTATCCCAAGAGCAACCTGTGTGAACTGGTTATCCATCATGTTGTTGCTGTTTACTTATCTCAAGGCCATCTGCCTTGATCCTCTACACCTTGTCCTCAGTGTGACAGAACAAGCTAAGATGTGCAATGACAGATGAGACCCAATTTGAATCTGGTGGGGAGATTCAAATGAAAATTTTGATTTCCCAAAGGACACAGCAGGGATGAAGAACTTTCTGATTATATCAATGTGGCATCCAATCACAAAGGTTAGCAAAATGCAGATGGATAGCAAGGGATTAGCTATGAGACACTTTTACTGCAAAGCAACCATCACAGACTGTGCCCACTCCGGGCTCAATTCTGCAAGCTGCTGAGCACTCTGGCCCTGATCCAGCCAAGCATGGAAGCACATGTTAAAGCACAATCCCATTGAAGTCAATGGGGCTGCTCATATGCTTAAAGTTAAGAATGGGTTTAAGAGCTTTGCTTGATTAGGGCCAGGGTTCTCAGCACCTTGAAAAATTGAGTACTAAGTGAGCTTCTCAAATAACACAAACAGTCACCCACAATTATGTGCAGATTAAAGTGGCAAATGTGGTTTGTGGTTACTTGTGGTGTCACATTTGTAGTTTTGGGAAGACCCATAGATATCTGAAAATTTTAGCAATTTCCAAAATTCAGCAAAATCATTATTATTACCCTGAAAGTACATTCTCATCTGCTCTTCCTTTTTCTCCTCCTTATCCTCCATTTACAATCCAATTAGGAAGCACAGACAATACCATGTGACCTAGGTGACCAATCACAAACCACAATTAACGAACAAACATAATCATTTTGTGAATAACCCAGTCTGAAATTTGTTTGTCTGAAGTGTCTGGTGAATATTTATAGTGAACACATTCAAAGATATCAGCATTAGTCTGTGATAGATTTGTGAACAGAAATAAATGGTAAATATAGAACAAACATCCTCAATTAAAAGTTCAACCAACCCATACTAAAAAACTAAAGCTTTTTCTTCTATTAATATTCTGTGAATCATAGCTACAAGCCACACAGAGGACAAAGAATTACAAAGGATATGAAATTTTATTAATGATTTCTCTTAGGCAATTCTAAGAAGTCTGTGAGATGAGGGGGACAGCTGGAGATTTTAATATGGAAACCTGATTACTATGATACTGTAAATGGTGGGGAAATGATGGGTGCACTAAATACTGTAGGATTTTTCACTTAGCCATTACTATCGCACACAGTAGTAGGTCAATTACTGAGCAACACAAGGCCGTACCTTGCAGAGGGCCACTCAAATATGCAACCAAGGGTGTGTGTGTGTGTGGGGGGGGGTGACATGTGGCATACAGAAAACTGCATTAATAGATATTGAGATTGCGAAGTCGAGCACTCAAAAGTTAGGAAATTCCATTATTAAGGATGCCTGAACAATCTTAATTCAGTGCTCCTTGTGCATATGTATTAATGATAGTCTTTAATTGCATGCTCCTTTTTTTTTTTCCCATAGGACTCCCACTTAATTTAGAGCACAGGATGGACAGCTCTAAGTGAATGATCAGCTATTCAGTATTTCATTTTATCCTGCAGCGTTCAAATGTGTGACCCCATGCCTTGTCTACTGCACAGCATGCAAATGCCGTTCTGCATACAGAAGCTGTTTATGCTACTTATGTAACTCAGTACAAGTCTTTTAATCATTTCTCTGTTGGACATAGCACGGAAACCCTGACTAGCAGTTTGCGGACTATATCTTTAGCGTAAAGTGCCAGGCCTTTATGGCTGACACATACAGGACCAATAAATACAATAATATGCCAATTTTCCTGCATTCTCAAGAGCCCAGCCCCCCCCAAAAAATCAGTTGACAAGCATGTATTTATATATGTAAGCAATTCTTATCCTGCTGTATTCTCTTTCGCATTGTGTTCTGAAACAGTTGTTGAAAATTACAACTATTATGCAAAATTGATCTGCCACAGAAGACAAATTTCCTGTAGATAGCCAGGTACAGAAAGGAGATTAGTGTAATCTGTTCGTTGATTTCTACACCCATCAACCTCCAGGGAATTGCGCAAATCCACAGAACATCCTTAATGGCATTTTTTTTTTTAACATCTGGGGCTTTTATAAAGCTGAATGATGTGTAAAAAAATCAATTAGACCAAAAGCTCACTAATGGCAGCACAATAGAGGAGGCTTAAGGACTCTATAGACTCCAAGGAAGTTTTAAAATAAAAACTGTGCCTAATAAAATGATCCCTCCAGATTCACTTGTTTCAGAGAGTGCCATGCACAGATTGTGTGTTATTCTGCTAAAACGTCCTATTTTGGAGTCATGCTACTTTCCTTCGTGGCAATCCACTATCTGAAATATGGCAGCAATTTCTCTCTTGTACTCAGCTATACACATACCCTGAATTCTTCCTCTGCTTCACAAATATCTAACTGGATAAGACACGAAGGGGTAAGCATTCTCTGGGATGCTGTTGACAAAGTTCAGAAGGGGGATCAGGTGTGTTGCTCATTTGATAGGTAGATGAAGGTTGACCGAGGTGGCAATATGATAATGTCCAAGCACGTCTGTTTCACTCAAGCACTATCCAATACATGAACCCTATGGATTAAGCATGGTGAGCACAAAGGACCCATATAAATTTTAACCTCATTTTAAGCTGTTGCTTTCATTCTTTCAGTAGCTCTTATATTAATTTCTAGACTGGCCAAAGTTTCAAGGAATGTAAAGAAAAAGGAACTCTCACACGGGTGCACTCCTACAGTCTTCCATTTAGCAAACCTACAGTTCTGAACAATGTCAGCTGCAGGTCTTAACGTTCCAATGCTTTCCATCTGACTTCTTAATCATTGTCTAACATACGACGATAAAATGCTGGTGATCTAAAGAAAACAAAACTATTGCTAATGATGTAAACAGACCACTTATATGCAAAGACGTACTGAATGATCAGTAATGCAAACAATTTAAAATATGCATATCTACGTGTGGGTTGAAAAGGATTAACTGATAAATTATAGAAGATAATAAAACAACCTCTTTCCTATTATATTAGCTTCAAAATGTGTAGCTTCACAACGTTGCCCTTGGACTTAATTTTCTAATGCATTATTTAAGCAATGAGAGCTCTCTGGTAACTATAAAGCTATTAATATATTTGCTGCAAATGATTTGCATTAATCATTGCTTATTACAAAATACAATTATCCATAATATTCCTCATTACACCACAATCAGGAAAGCAACTCATAACAACAAAACAGTGGGGAAAATATTTTGAGATCATAGTTATTGTTGTCTTACTAAATTGCTACTAATTTTAAAACTATCTGTATAGTAATTTTCCAACAAAATGCACCACAGGGAATATTGAGTCAAAATGTTCACTCTCTTTTTAGAGGTTTATCCAAGATTTAAGAAAACCTGAAATTTACAAGGACAGAGTTGAGAGAAGCAATCATTAGAAGTACTTTGGCTGATTGTTGTAATTGCATTTTTATCAGAATATTACATGTTGTTATGTTAATTTGATAATTATGGTGATAAAGTCTTCAAAAATAGGTCGGGATGGAAAGACAGATAGCTTGAGCTCTCCCTTCCAAACTACTTCCCCTCTTTAAAATCTCTCCTCAAAACCTTCCCTTTCACTTTAGTTTACAAGTGACTCTCAGTGCAAAGCATTCTGGCGTACTTTGCATAACCTGCTATAAGGATGAGGAAAGAAATGAGCCATGACATACACAGAACTTTTATGAACCCCATTGCCTCAGCTTCCAACTCTTACTCTGGATCAAAAGGAACTATGCACAGAATATATATTATAGTGGAAATATCACCAAAAAAAGTGAAGTAACTTTCATCTCTAAAAGTCTTCCACCTTTTGAATCCCCGCACTTCTTCTTTTCCATCTTGAAACTCAAAGTCCAGCTACTCACCCTCACTTATGAGGGCTTACACAACCCCACTACTCCTACTTTGTGCTCTAAGCACTTCAAAAACACCAATGGATTTATTATTCTTTGAAATACTCTTTTTTTGAGGCAGGGATGTTGAGCATTATCATCCCCAACTTACAGGTGGGGAATGTGACTCACAAAGACCATACAATGAGTTAGTGTCATATCTGGGATTAGCAGGTCTCTCACCTCCCAGTCCTGTGTTCTAATCCTCCAACCAGACTCCCCTCCGCTAAATTAAGGCTAGGAGTACTTTGTTCTGCCATTTGAAACCTATCTTTAGCTCATCCATGTCTGTCAGCTGGTGTTGGAAGGCAGCTAACTGACATGAACAGTGATGTGGGACAAACTAATGCCAAATGCAAGTAGTGATGCCAAGCTTCACATTATGAGGACTGCCCAATGGCATAAGTGCCCACATATTTTCAATTAACTATCCAAATTCATAAATTAAAAAGTGAACCACAGAAGAAAGTAAACATCCCTCCCCTCTGTCAAAGGATGAGTACAAAAATAGGAAGAGTAGCTGCTGAGGAGGATGTGTAGGCAAATGTCATCAGGAAAACATCAACAGAAAAAAAAAGACACAGACATTGCAGATGTGGTGGTTATAGCCATATGATAAATTGTATCATACACTTTTGGTTGCCTCACTTACATTATTAGAGAGACAAGGCAGTTGGACCAAGAGGGCTAAAACATCATTTGCATTATGTCCGCTAAACTATTTCTAACATTCTAACATTCAAAGTCTTTGAGTAGCTTCAAACACATACCACTGGAAAAGAAACATCTGGCAGATAATTTTCTCCTTTGCCTCATCAGATATTGAATTTCTACCCCTTGTGACAAAGTCAGACAAGAGAGCTACCACAGCGTGGTGGAAAGTAGATATATCAGCTCTAGAATGGTAAAGGCTCTTTTCCCTATGAGCTGAAAAGAGGTTACTTCAGGTCAACTAGGAACACCCGAGTCACATTAAGGGCTCCCTGTGACCTTTAAAAAAAACCCCTTCTGGTGAGAGTGGGCAGGGAGAGGTTTCCCTTTCTGTGTTATGAACTTGTTACTTTTTGTGTGGCTGGAGAGTACTGCTTGGGCCTACCCTGAGGCCCCCCCTTATAAATATTCAAAAATAAAACCTGAGTGAGGAATAAAAACTCTCCTGAATGGGGCTGATTTACTCCAGGCCCCCACTGCCAGAGGGGGAAATGTGGAGCCTGGAAGGCGAAGGAGATGCCTTGCCACATGGTGTGAGGCCTATAATGGGCAATATTCCAACCTGCAAGTTTAAGGTTTGATTTTCTTCTATATGTTAGGGCTAGAAATGAATGATTTATAACAGAGAGCTCGCAATCCTTCCTCCTCCCATGTTTCTAGTGACTAGGGGCTTTTATTTCTACTCTGGTACATCATGAAGTATCAGAGTTTAAAACTGCAACATTATTATGGATGGAAAAGCTACTCCGGGTGATTTCTAAGTTTCTAATATTTATTGTTTTGAACATTTCTGTCCCTGAAAGGCATGATATGAAGGTGGGGTGGCTTTACAAACAGAGGAAGAATAAAATGGTGAAAGAAAACTAGAACAGTTAAACACATTTCTAAAGCGTATGTTTTAACCACACAGAATACATGATGGTTTGCAAAAAGGCTTACTGGAAATGTAAATGTATCTACAATACGGTCATCCTAAACTCATGTCATTCAAAACTTTATACAACCTAACACCCTAGATTTTAGCAACAGCTAATTCCATTTACCTGTGGGGATAAAAAAAAGTTAATACAACCTTAAAATCAATATGTCCTCGAAAGTAAATTCCATGCAGTGCCATTTATTTCTGGTAAAAAAGTCATTACTTTTCTGCAGGGTTCTAGATCAAATTCCACCCAAAGAAGCAACCTCTCTTCCAGCCTGCCACTAGTGAGTAATGCCAATCTCTCTATTAAACTGGGCTCTAACAAGTTCTATACCCAGTGCTGTGCATGAGCTCTTGCCAAGAACATAACGGCTGCTGTGTTTGCCTACATACACCCTACATTACCAGAATCTAACCTATTTCTAGATGTAGGGTGCTGTATGAAACCAAATTCTTTGCTTTTTCTTCTGTGTTCAGCACTCTTATTAGCATCTACAGTTATTCTGGATTTCTCATATAAATGTACACTGGGAAGGAAATATGGGGGCAGAAAACATACAGTGCGTTCATTATGAATGAATATGACTCTGACATTCAAAATATTTTAATTAGTCAGCTAGTCAAATCCAGACCTTGCCAATACAAGGGAGGATAATTATGGAAGTGAAATTAAACCAGGGAGTATGCAAGTACCAATTGAACGTATGGTGTAGTTTACGATGTACAAAAAAAACCCCAAATTGAGATACTAGGGAAGGACATAAGCCAAGATAATTGTTCCAAATCCCATGGAGCATGGAGACAAAAATGGCTTTCAGCATAAACCTTTTTTTTTCCATTATAAGGCTTTCAAATGCATTTCTTTCTGCTTTATATATGCCTAGGTTTGATGACAACTTGCCCAATTTTAAAACAGTAAAACGGTTGGTTTAACAAAAAGTTTAGCAATAACATTAATCTTTTGGATAATTGTTTTCCAATGACTGTGGATGTGGATTCCTTAGTCAGTTTTATAAGTGTGTAGATGGAACAAAATGTGAGGACTGTGTGATAGAAGAAATAGTAGTTTTGAGGCTGATATGTCAAACTTCCCCGCTTTACGCTCTTCTCTTCTTTTTAAGCTATAGTGTTTGTGCTGGATTCCTTGGAGACGGAAGTCTCCTACACATCTACAGAACAAATACAGCGTTGTCAGAAGCAGTGCAGATTTTCCTGCCTCAAGCTCTGCCCTGGAGAAGACTATTCAGGCCCCTTATAGTAAATAGGATGAAGTAAATAGGATGAAATTCAATAAGGACAAATGCAAAGTACTCCACTTAGGAGGGAACAATCAGTTGCACACATATAAAATGGGAAATGACTGCTAAGGAAGGAGTACTGTGGAAAGGGATCGGAGGTGATAGTGGATCACAAGCTAAATATGAGTCAACAGTGTAACACTGTTGCAAAAAAAGCAAACATCATTCTATTAGTTGGAGTGTTGTAAGCAAGACACAAGAAGTAATTCTTCCGCTCTACTCTGTACTGATTAGGCCTCAACTGGAGTACTGTGTCCAGTTCTGGGTGCCACATTTCAGGAAAGATGTGGACAAACTGGAGAAGGTTCAGAGAAGCAACAAAATAATTAATAAAGGTCTAGAAAACATGACTATGAGGGAAGTTGAAAAAATTGGGTTTGTTTAGTCTGGAGAAGAGAAGACTAAGGGGGGCATAGCAGTTTTCAAGTGAATAAAAGGTTGTTACAAGGAGGAGGGAGAAAAATATGTTTTCTTTAACCTCTAAGGATAGGACAAGAAGCAATGGGCTTAAATTGCACCAAGGGCAGTTAAGGTTGGACATTACGAAAAAATTCCTAATTGTCAGGGTGGTTAAGCACTGGAATAAATTGCCTAAAGAGGTTGTGGAATCTCCATCATTGGAGATTTTTAAGAGCAGGTTAGAGAAACACCTGTCAGGGATGGTCTAGATCAGGGGTCGGCAACCTTCAGCACGCGGCCCATCAGGGTAATCTGCTGGCGGGGCACAAGACATTTTATTTACATTGACCGTCCGCAGGCACGGCCCCCAGCAGCTCCCAGTGGCCATGGTTTGCTATTCCCAGCCAATGGGAGCTTCAGGAAGCGGCTGCCAGCACGTCCTCTCTAGGTCCCTTCCAGTCCTACAATTTAATGATTCGTCTCTTTCTCTCTGTTCAGACTGCCATCACAACGATGCCAATTAATAGCAACTGTGACGGAGAGTTTCTTTTGCTGTACTGGATTTGTTTTGTGTGCAGTGTGGATTCCTACCTACCCACAAGAAACTGGAGTCAGAGTACCAACTTATTTCATGGGTAAGAACCTCACTTCTTCAGATGCAAGTAATGGAAATCTCCAGAGGCAGGTTACCTGCCTCTGGAGATTTCCATTACTTGCATCTGAAGAAGTGAGGTTCTTACCCACGAAAGCTTATGCTCCCAATACTTCTGTTAGTCTTAAAGGTGCCACAGGACCCTCTGTTGCTTTTTACAGATTCAGACTAACACGGCTACCCCTCTGAAACTTATTTCATGTGAAATAAGCAGTCATTAGGTTGATCATTAACATCCTGGGGCTAAATTCAAACTGGGATTCATTGCCACCACATTTTCACTCACACACACCCCCCCCCCCAAATCCTCTAATCTCCTTCTTCTCCCCACAGCCTAACAATTATCACCTAACTCACTTTCCCAAGAGAGTTGAAATAAGTGAGAGAATCACTGAGAGAACTGTTTTGTGAGTGTTGGACAATGTAAGGAGGGCAAACTCTTTTCTTCTGTCCTACTAAGGAACGGTCTCTTCTCCTAGATCCATCTTGAACCCTTGGGATGTGAGGGAGGAGGGGAAGATGTCAAAGATTTCAAGTTTCATTTTTTCCCTTTGGGAGGAAGGACAGCCCTGAGGTCAGCCCAATAGACTGGTTCTCAGGAGATCTGATTTCAATTCCCAACTCTGATAAACACTTCCCATATGACCGTAGGCAAGTCACTTATCGTTCCAGGACTATAAAATGAGAACAACAGTACTTCCCCTACTTCACACTCAGTTACTATGGTAATCAGGGCTCGTAAAAGTCCCTAGGTATTTTTAATAATACTGGGGCTATCAAAACATTCTCCTAGTGCAGTTCCTGACAACAAAAATAAATCACACAAACTTGTATTAAATGGGGGCACAAAAACATCATGTTCTGCTTGTGACTCTCTAACATTGGGCAAGTCAATTAAGCGATCTGTGCCTCAATGTTCCCATCAGTAAAATAGTATAAAGCTTGGGCACTTTTATGAAATGCCTTTGATACATACAGATTAATAATAATAGTAGTGGCAATCGTTCATCTCGAAAGACAATGGTGTAAGCACCAAAGCAGTTCAGTTACTGTATGTTGTGCAGCAGTATCACCACACGCAGCTAAGTTCAATTCTCGAACAACCATTCTTCCCACAGATAATGCAGGTGTAACACACAAGGTCACAGGATGAAGCTAGCGCACTACTAATGCACACTAAGGGCATTCCAAAGTCATGTTCTCTCTGCGCTTCCCTCTTTGCTTTCCTCTCTTTCAACCACCCCTCTTCAACCCCCTCATGCAGCACAGCTCTCATTATGGCCTGTTGCTAGCTGCATCTTCCTACCTTGCAGTGTCAAAGTTAGTATGTCCCTCTTGCAAACATCTTTGAATCTGAGTCTAAGTTGGTCGGCCCAGTGGCCTTGGCGCATCTGCAAGTTCTCCATACAGTAGATCCTTTGGAATGTGCCCATTGTCCATCTGGTGATGATGACCAAGCCAATAGAGACAGAGAGTGTGATGCTGTATGATTAAAGATTTATATCACTGTTGTTACCATTGTTACACGGTTTCCATAAGTCTTGTACAATGTATGTCATGTAAGGTTTCAATGGAAAAGTTATGATTTCCTAAGTATGATTATCCTGATTAAATCCGTGTATCACATTTGTATCTAAAGTTATGAATATTGACTATATACTTGCATGTAAAACATGCATTGTATTCCTGGGTGACACCCACTCAGAACTTACAGTAGGGCTAGACAGCTATGTGTTGATGGTCTATCAAGGATATTCCACTCTCACAATGGGCCATTGAAGAAACTCAGCCCATCCAGATGGCTCTTCCTGAGGATGCTTCAGACAGCAAGAAGCCAATGGCCACCTATTGTGATTCAGAAAACCATGTAAGGACATGTGATATGCTCATATGAGCCTGGACTCCATCTTGGGGCAGTAACTTTCCATTCACCAGGGACAGTAAATTTCCATGCACATGGCAGAGGATATAAAAAGACACCTGAAACATCTCCATGTTGCCTCTTTCCTGCTCTAATTCTCTGGACTGTTGATTTACAACTAAAGAAGCATCTTGAACTATGGACTGAAGAGCTTCCAATCTTTTGGAAGGTATCAGAGGGGTAGCCGTGTTAGTCTGAATCTGTAAAAAGCAACAGAGGGTCCTGTGGCACCTTTAAGACTAACAGAAGTATTGGGAGCATAAGCTTTCGTGGGTAAGAACCTCACTTCTTCACTTCTTCTTGCATCTGAAGAAGTGAGGTTCTTACCCACGAAAGCTTATGCTCCCAATACTTCTGTTAGTCTTAAAGGTGCCACAGGACCCTCTGAATCTTTTGGAAGTTACCAGAGAGAGACTTTACAAGCCCACAGTCTATTCCATCACTGCTACAAACCTGATAAAGAACTTTAAAATCATTTTATGTATATGATCTATTAAACATTTATAATTTTTTAGTTAGTTACTAAGGATTGGGTGACAGTGTGATATTTGGTAAGATCTGATATTCATATCGACTTGGGGATGTGTGTCTGATTCTTTGGGATCAGAAAGAACCTCACATATGGTGAAATGGGTTTTCAATAACCTCTCACTATATTAGATTTGGTTGCCTGGATGGGAGCTAAGGGCTGGAATGCCTAAAGAGGATTGTGTTTGGCTTCTGGTTAACCAGTGTGGTACTGCAGAAGCTCTTTTGTTACTGGCTTGGTGATTCTAATTATGGAGTAAGCCACCAGTTTTAGGGATTGTCTGCCCTATTTCTTGCTCTAATAATAATATATTATGCCTTGAGTGTGGCATTGTCAGTATGGTCTATCCCAGGCATTCGGTCACAGACAGATCAACAGGGATGAATATATCAGGGGAAGGGCATTCCAAAGTCATGTTCTCTCAAGAGAACAAGCCCCTGCTTATTGTCCTCCCAAAGTTATGTTATAGAACTTCCAGTACTACCAAGATCATTGCCACAAAGAGAGATAAGATAATTATTTTCTGTGGAGTGGAGTTAATTTTTGTTAGCAGGAAATGGGCTAGTAACATATGACAGTTTGTCATAATATGAGCAAAGATCCTTTATGACAGCACATGTACTTTATTTGGTGAGGGCCTCATATCAACCTCTGAACCTTTATCTTGAATTTATTTTTATGCCATGCTCAGGTGCCTCTGGGATAATCTGCTTAAAAATTATTATTTTACCAACCCGACCTCATGTACAGCAAGGAGCCTCATGGTGAATGAGGGCCATTGTGACAATACCCTCAATTCAGGGGCAGAAGTGATACTGCAGATGTGTTAAGCAACCAAACCAAAGCCTTGTGCAACTTTATACACCCAGACACAAAACAATCTGGTACTGTGACCTAGGAACTAATTATATCACTGCAGGACTCATTCAGTCATCATGAAAACAGATATACAGTTTGCCTGTGTATACAGTCATTCATTCAGTCATCATGAAAACAGATATACAGTTTGCCTTTACTCCATAAACAAAAAGGAAGGTGCTTTGCTCCCTTTTTGAAAAAGTAACCTTCCCTGGTCTTAGGGTGACCAGACAGCAAGTGTGAAAAATCGGGACAGGGGGTGGGGAGGTAATAGGAGCCTATATAAGAAAAAGACCCAAAAATCGGGACTGTCCCTATAAAATCGGGACATCTGGTCACCCTACCTGGTCTACATTTTTTCTCCAGGCTATTATATTCCCTTTATTATCCTATTTTAAAAAAATCCCATGTCCTTCCTAGTCTGCTAAGTACCCTCCTCAGGCCCTGGATGCTCTTCCACACACAATCATCACATGATATATTGGTTATCAGCTTCCCTTCACAAATACAAAAGGCTTCCTATTTTCCGTTGTTATACCTCCTTGATGAAGAAGGTGTATGGATATAGGAAATAAATATACTACAGGATATCACTGGCTCCTACGAGTTGAAAGAAAACCTGGCTTCATATTCCATAAACGCAATTTTTATTTAAAATGGCATTAAGCTTGGCTCTCTACCCTTTGATCGTGTACAACTGCCCATGTAGCAAGTCAGGAAGGCAGGTCGGTGTTCTGGAGCTGCAAGTCCTCCATTCACATTTAGTTCCTCTCAATGACCTCAGGGTTTTTTGGCACTGATCAAATGTTAGTTCACTTGACCAATGCTCTTCAGAAACTCAACAATGCCAGAATCTAAATTAAGAATACTCATAGCAGAAAGCATTCACCCACTAAGTCTGAAAGTATGAGAGACATCTTTTATGATTAATTTAATACTTATATTTTGATACTGAAACAAAGCCTGAAAGGCAAGGAAATGCCAAGTCACGGGACACTTCTTAAATGAACCTGAATACCCACTCAAGACATTTCTCCAGATAGTGACAGACTCCACATCTTCACACCTAACTTCCTTCCACTTCCAACAGATAAGAAAACACACTATATAAGATACATTTTAACCTCTCACCATATAATGTAGAACCTAAATTACAACCTCATCAACAGCAACATTAGGGAGGCAGCCTGGTCTCACAGATGGGGGTTGGGAGTTCTCAGTTCTATTCCCGGTTCTGACATCGTCCATGGCACTTCTCTGTGCCTCTGTTTCTCCCTCTGCCCTGTGTCTGCTTTGTCAAGTTAAGTTGTAAACTGTTGGGGGCAGGGACTAGCTCTTGCTGGCTGTTTGTACAGTGCTTAGTAAAATGGGGGCCCAGTCTCAGCTTAGGCTTCTAGATGGACCTTATAACGAAGGCTACGAGTTTGCCACGGAGGTCATGGAAGTCACAGATTCCATGACTTCTGCAGTGGCCCCTCCAGGTAAGTGCCGCCCAGAGCCCACCTCACCCCATTCCGTTCCCCTGCCCGCTCCCCCACACAAACTCTTCTGCTGCTGGGAGGGGGAGACGCATAGCCAAGTAGGGAGCCTGCCGCCCACGCCCACCCCCCACAAGCAGCCGGGCTGCCCTCCCCCAGCACCCGCGGGGGCCCCAGGAAGCCTCCCCCAAGTTTTATTCACTGATATTTTTAGTAAAAGTCATGGACAGATCACAGGCCATGAATTTTTGTTTACTGCCCGTGACCTGTCCGTGACTTTTACTAAAAATACCCGTGACTAAAACATAGCCTTACTTATAACATAAATATGTAAATATTCAATGCTGTTGGCCTATGTACACAGGTTAATGTGCCATGTGTTTGCAGGGGAGGCATGAAGTCATAATTAAGGTTTTTAATTTAGAAGAATGAAGGCAATATGGTGCCACAATTAAAGGGCTTTAGCCAATTACAGACACCAGCTCAATCAGTGAGCTCTTGGTGGCTTACAATTGACTGTGCCGGAAAGGCACAAAATAGCCCCTGTTGAGGGTCAATCTTCACAATGTCATCATATGATCTGACAAATGCTTTGCATTAGCTGTTTTCAATGGACTGCCCCCAAAATACATTAGCCACCCCTGCCCCTTATTTTAGTCCCAGTTCCTTCCATCCAAATCCTGTACTGGTCTTATCTGCTCACCCAGAGGATTTTGAATGTATCCATTATTTGCTGTGTTACTCAGACAAATGCAAGTACATCAAACTACAGCAAATGAAGAATGCAGAGTCTTCAAATCCACTGTCAGTTAGTTGGTTATTAATATTATCCCTGTTTTACACACGAAAAAACTAAGACCTAAAGTAGCAAAGGGACTTGCCAAGATCCTAGAGTGAGTCCATAGTAGAACCAGAAATAGTTCACTATAAGTCATTGATTTCAGTGGGCCCATGTAACCTGTATCTATGAACTTGCTCAACAAAAGGGCTTAATGAATCTATACCATCACTTCAGATAGAATTTATCTGTAAAATAATGCTACACAATTATCTTTCCACAAAATAAATAAATCTTGGATGTCCCACATTACTTCCAGAAGTGTTACTTGGACAACTGGAAAAGACAGTCCTGACTTTTAGCAAGCAAACTACCATTGAGGTTAAAGCTTTCTGATGACCAGAGGAGGCAGTTTTGGCTACAATCAACATGTAATTAGCTTTGTTGCCAGACCACAAATAAAAATATAAACAATTCCTTCCCGGCAAGAATCAATGTATCTCTGTGGGCAATCAACCTAGACTAGTGCTATGAAAACAAGAAATAATTATATCAACTTCCAAATAAAATGTTTTTGTTTCCTTGCCACTATTTTAAAGAAATAATGAATGTATAACTTTGACATTACAAACATCTCAGCAGTCATAAATGATTGCTACATGCATGGTGACTTGTCTGAAAAAAAATCTGAGTATATGTATTCACAAAAACAAAAATCCTCCAGTTTAAATTATTTAAGGGTTGTAATGCAGATCAACAAAAGAAGAGAAATTCAAGGCTGATGAAAAGGAACAATGGGATGTTCTCAGGACTGGAGGATTCAGTCTGAATGCTGCAGTTTATCATTTGTCTCGGTTCATGTCCCAGCTTTCACTTTTTTGCCACACCCAAACATAGTTTTTGTACCTCATTTCCTTGTTCTTTTGGGGATTTTTAACAGCTGTTCCGAAAACAAAATAAATGAAAAATAAAGCCAGACTCTATTGTACAAGTGTAATAGCTGACATGATACACAGTGACGGTTATTTTGGGACCATCACAAGCCTGCATTTATATATCACCTTTCTTCCAAATGCATCCCTAAGCACTTTACAGACATAACTGGTCATTCTAACTGGAAGCACTTTGACCTCTACTAAAGTGCAACCACCTCTGGGGTAAAACACAGCAATTGTTTATCCTAAATGACAGTTTAGGACAGTGAAGTGAATTTAGGTGAGCAAGAGAACAGAAGACTTGCTACCTTCTGCTTTGGGAGCAAATACCAAAGCTCAGGTCTCCAAACTGATATTGCAGGGAGAGTAGTGGCTCTAGTGAATGCTTGTCTCTGGCCTCCCATATCCCACAGAACCCTTTCTACAGTGACTGGGCTCTCATGGATCTCAGTGAAGTTGGTCAGTCCTTAAATCAGAATACTAGCGTTAACATCCCCACTCTTCTAAGAAATGCCATACGATTTTGAATGATTATAATTGTCAAAGTTGCCCATGCATATTGAAGCCATTATCGTAATTCAATGAATAGGTATTTCAATATTGTAATAACACCTCCAGTGCCTTAGTGGCCATGGCATTGAGAAATACATAAAGGGAAATAATCTGCATGACAGAGCCCTGCACTCCACATGCTCAGTGTTCTGCGTTGTATCCTAGGTGGTCTAAGGAACCTGAGGGCTGGGGGAAAAAATTGTGTCTGTTAAATCCTTTGCTTGGATTCTTGTATTTTGCTGTGGTTTAAGGCTCTCTGCCAAGGGTTGTTGTGACCATACATTATTCCCCTCTAACAAAAAGGGTTGCTGTGATCTGTCAAATTCAGATGCTATACAGTATCACTGATGTTTTAAAAGTCTTCCTAAATAAAAATTTGCCTCAAACTTCAACAACTCTCTGGTAATTAAGAGGAATTTCATAAACTTCCATGGAAGGTTTCATTAGTTGTTTTTATAAAGAGTGGATTTATTTAAGGATGATGGATGTCCACTATATCTTTCAATTTCCTGTCATTTACAACCCTAAGTCATTTAATTAACCTGCTTCTTTGTGTGGTCTGGTCATTGATTCAGCTCAGATTACTAGAGGTCTGATTCTCTACTGCCTTGTACTATATGCCATCATTTACACTGGGGTAAAGTGGATGTGAAACGCTACCATATTAGAATGCCTTACATGCACAATGTCCAGGTGTAATTGGCTACACAAGGAGCTGGTAAACATTGAATCAGGCTCATAGTATTTTCCATACACTTGGTAGAGATGTCAATGACTAAGCAAGGTACAAGGCAACAGAGGTTCTGGCCCTATGACTCTCTTTACAAATGAATACAGGCATACCCAGTTCTCCTATCTCCTTATTAGCAATATTAGGGGAGGAGCCAGTGGTCATGGTACATGTAGGTACCAATGACATAGGGAAGGATAGGAGAGAGGTCCTGGAGGCCAAATTTAGGCTGGTAGGTAAGAGATTGAAGTCCAGGACCTCCATGGTAGCATTCTCTGAAATGCTTCCAGTTCCACACACAGGGCCAGTTAGACAGGAAGAACTGCAGGGTCTCAAGGCGTGGATGAGACGATGGTATAGGGAGGAGGGGTTTAGATTTATTAGGAATTGGGAAAACTTTTGGGAAAGGGGGAGCCTATACAGGAAGGATGGGCTCTACCTAAACTAAAATGGAACCAAATTGCTGGCACTTAAAATTAAAAAGGGCGTAGAGCAGTTTTTAAATTATGGGCTGGGGGAAAGCCGACAGGTGCAGAGGAGCACGTGGTTCGAACACAGACATCCCTTACAGGAGGATCTACTAATGGAGATTCTCTATGTCCTAATATGGAGGAGAGTATGGAAGATGACAAAATACAGGCCATGAGTTAAGAGATAGGACTTACACAATACATCTACATAGTCCTCAGCAGCCCGTAGCAGTGAGCCTCCCAGTCTGGGTCAACAGACTCGGGCTAGCACCACTGTGCTAAAAATAGCTGTGTAGACAGCTTTTAAGGTGCAGCTTGGACTGAAGTTCAGGGTGTGAAGGCCACCCCCTTCCCTAGGCTTCAGAACTTGAGTTCCAGCCTGACTCACAATATCAACACAACTATTTTTAGCATGGTGTTGTGAGCCTAGCTAGCCTGAGTTTGTCTAGTCAGACTGGGAAGCTTGCTGCTGCGGGCTGTATAGACATAACCACATAGTGCATTGCAGGCCAAACAACTCAGATTCTCTTGACCAAAGGGGAAAGTGAGTTCCAGGGTCAAGGACCTGCACTAAAGACACATCATTATAAAACAAAAGGAGAAGAAAGTTCAGAAGGGAAAAAAATATTCCATAGTTGTGTGTACAGGCTGATGCTTACTAAATGTTTATACAGTAGAACCTCAAAGATACAAACACCAGAGTTACGGACTGACCAGTCAACCAGACACCACGTGAAACTGAAAGTAACCAATCAGGCGGCAGCAGCAGCGACAAAAAAAATAGCAAATACTATACTGCACCTGTATTTCATCTTAAAGGTAGGCACATCTGGGCTGCCTGTCCCTACCCCACCCCTACCCCCACATGCGGGACAGCCACTTACAGATAGGAGGTGAAGGTGCTGGGGCTGTTAGCCCAAGGCAGCTGGAGCCAGCAAAGCAGGAGCAGTGCTGATATCTGCGCCACTGTTTTCACCCTCTTTCCCCCGGCCTGGAGGGGTCGCGCTGTTTTCACCCCATTCCCCACCCCCATCCAGGAGGGGGACGTGCTGTTTTCTCTCTCTCTCTCACACACACACACACACACACACACACACCTACCTGGGAGGGGGACAAACTTGCAAACTCAGCCCGACCCAGGAAAAGAAGCTGCCTGCAAGGAAGCTGCCCCAGATGAAGCCTGGCCTGGAGTGTCAGCTGCTGGATCTGCAGCCCAAACTGTGCTTTGTTTAGAGTTATGAACATTTCAAAGTTATGAACAACCTCCATTCCCTAGGTGTCCGTAACTCTGAGGTTCTACTGTAGTTAGTTTGGGATGTGCCCAGCACATGGTCAGTGCCCCTGTGATAAGGCAGGCTTTCTTGCCAGCCTGGGGAATTAGCAGCCACACCCAATTATTCCTTAGCCCTTGGGTCTAGGCTCTATTTATTGTCCAAATGACCACAAACTCACCACAAAAAAAAACAAAAAAACAAAAAATGGAAAACAAAACTTCCAGCTGGAACTTTCTACCTCCCAGGGCTTCCCAACTGGAGTCATCCTTCCTCAGGGTCCACTGCAGGAGCCTCTCCCTTCCTGCAGCTTCACTTACAATTCTCCCCACTTCACTGAGACACTTGCTGGGTGTTATAACCGCTTACTCCCATTCCAGCTGGGTGTTAGGAACCAGGATGTAGGAGGTCTGGCCTAGTGGTCCGAGCAGGTCTAGTGGGCGGAGCAGGTGTCCAAGTCAGCGAACAAAGTTGAGGTTCAGAACCAGGGCTGACTCCAGCGTTTTTGCCGCCCCAAGTGGCGGGGGGGGGGGGAAAAGCCACGATCGGCGGCACTTCGGCGGCAGCTCTACCACCGCCGCTGCATTCTTCGGCGGCAATTCGGCAGCAGGTCCTTCCCTCTGAGAGGGACTGAGGGACCTACCGCCGAATTGCCGCCAAAGAGCTGGACGCGCCGCCCCTTTCGGTTGGCCGCCCCAAGCACCTGCTTGCTGCGCTGGTGCCTGGAGCCGGCCCTGTTCAGAACCAATCAACTGCCGATTACCCAAGCCAGGAGTTGAGCCAGAGTCAAAGCCAAGAATTGAAGCTGAGGGTTGGAGCTGGGGTGAGACACCAAATGCCAGGGCCAGGGCCCAGAGCCAGGACTGGTTGGAAGTGAGGTGTAAGGGCAGGAACTGGAGAGAGGTAAGGATCAGGCATGAAGCAGGAGCATGGAACCAGGCAGGAGTGAGACTGGAGTCAGGAGCGGGAATCAGGAACAAGGTTGAGTGCAGGGTGAAGAACACAGGAAGCAGGCACAAGCAGGGTCCAAAGCACCAGCAACAGGGAATCACCTAATTGCTCAGACAACTTTCTGTGCCTCCTTCTGGCTTAAACAGCATGGCTGGACCAATCGGTGGAGACAGGTGATCATCCAATCAGGGCTCCCATGGGTGGTGCCTTGGCTGAGGCTGTAGTCCTACTAGCTCATTGGCCCACCAGGTTTCAGACAACAGTGGGCGAAGGCCAGGTTGCAACGGCTGTCTGGGAATTCAAAGGCCTGGGTTTGAGATTGGGGTCATTGCATCAGGTCGGATCATTGGCCATACCTGGCATTAAAGTGCCAGGCCACCCTATTACAGCACCTATTTTATCAGCCACTAGGATGCAAATGCACGGTATTGGTGCTGCCTGTATCAAGCTGCAAACAAATATAACAGCATAATTAGCCTAGCTTATGTGTACGCTGTACAGTTTCTGTATTGTATATTTGAGTAGCATAATTAGGGATAGGAGATTTGTGACTGATAACTGTTAACATAAAATCAATTCAATATCAAGTCAGGCCCGTAGTATTTCTGACTTAATTTCAACATTGGTCTGAGCAGAAGGGAACAAGCTGTAGCATCCTGTTTGTCAAAAGGTTCCCTTGAACACATGTTCCAACTAGACTCCTGTTGTAGTCACAGAGGCCTGCGTCTCTCCCTTCCTCCCACCAATACCACCACCACAAAAACAAAATATCCTGCAATCTTGTTTGGCGTGTCAGTCTGCTGGAATTATGTGAGTCACATACTCAGAGAATTACCTTTATGAATAATGAGGGCCCTGCGCTACTTTGTGCATTTTCATTACATCTATTTACTGCTTGTTTCGAGGCATATACAGGGATCTTGAATTCTTAAGCAGTTGGATGAATTCTGAACCTTAAACCTTAAAATTCTGAACCTTAAAATATAATGATATTTCAAACCCAAAAAAGTGTATGATTTCAATATTCATAGCTTCCCCTAACTTTCACCCTCTTCCA
The DNA here is from genome assembly GCF_028017835.1 of Emys orbicularis. NCBI lineage: Eukaryota > Metazoa > Chordata > Testudines > Emydidae > Emys > Emys orbicularis. The sequence goes on along the minus strand of NC_088683.1, from coordinate 23,441,845 downwards.
TCAAATTAATCTCTCCAGAGCTACTTTGTGTGACAGGTCCAACCTGCAAAATGTATAGCTGTACCTAGACTCAGGGAGGGGCTGGGTCCCACGGCAAAGATAGATAAAGTATAGCTGGACTGTCAGTCTTTGTAAGGCTTGGCTCTCAGAAACAGGGAAGAATGGCCGCATGACAGGACTCATTCCTAACGTGCCCATTTCCCAGCTGTCACAAAACCTCCAGAAAGCCCAAATCCTGGCAATAGACCAGTCACCAGGACCAGCCCCCTAGAAAACAGCCAATTTCCTACATCCCCTCTAACTTATTTTCAGCATTTATAATGGTGTTTCCTTTCAGCATCTTACAGGGGCATTGGCTTTGAGAGGATCCATTAGTAAGTGGCTATTAGTTGTGGTTTGAAGATGAAAAGCACTACAAGCTGTAGGTGCTAAGTATGATTGCTCCCTAAACATGGGTTGAATAGACCTTCCCCAAACCAGCTTCTGCCCCTTGCATTTGACTGAGAACTGCTCTCGCCAAGGTTTCTAATGACATCTTCCAAGCCAAAGCTCAGAACCAGAACCATCCTGATCCTCCTTGACCAAGGTGTCATCTCCCACCTCCAAGCAGCCAATGGTGTCAGACTGCATCGTTCACTTGTTAAATTTAAACAAGCACTTTAATGCTTTCTCCCATGAAGCCCCTCATGCTTGGGAGGTGCTCCCTGCAAATATCAACAAAACTAACTCACTGTCCTCTTTAAAAACCATCTTAAAATTCTCCTTTGCCATGATGCTTACAAAAAACCATGACTGTTACGCTTCTGGTGCACTGGCATTGGGGTGTTTGGGCTAGTTCACACAGTTTGCATGCACACCCGCACGTACAACACACAATTGTTTGTGAATGAGTTTTCAGAGCTAAGGTACAACTTAACAAAGTTTCACCCTTAACAGAGGCTTCACCCTTCTAAAAAATACTTAACTGTTATTTCTAAGCTTACATTCTGATGGCTGGTAGCAGCTATTTACATTAGGGATGGACAGTCCACTTCAGAAAAAATAAGAGATGGCCAGAAGCTGAGCATAAAGTTGGAAACTTTTTAGAAGTTGACAAATGAACTTCCAAAGCCTTTAGTTTGCTGACTTTGCAAAGTTTCACTAAGCTAGAAAGGCCAAGTAAGAGTCAAAAATAGCAACTAATTTTAAAGAGTGAGAACATTCTGAACTGAATGTTTCCGAACATTCAATCACTACATCACCTAAACAATGGTAATTTCATACACATAACCAAAGACCCACAATTCCTTTGTACAAAGTAGAGAAGCAATGAAGATTGTGGGCTCTACTGCTGCCTTTTGCTTCCATACTTTACAGAACCAATTGCTCTTCCAAAGAAGCTGAAAACAATTTTATGTTCAGAAAGGCTTAAAGGGAGCTCAGCACGACCTACAAGACTCATCCTCAAAGACTGTCATTTCAATGCTGTGCAAAAGTTGGGCTGAAATTGTTCAGTTTTAACCACTAGAGGGCCAAAAGTATCTTTTTTTTTTTTAGATGTGGGGTAGAAAAAGCAGTTGTGCAATTTACAACAAACGGAATAGAAAAAAACAAAAAGACAAGAAAAAGAAAATCAGTAATTCAATTTGCTTAAGTTAAACAATCATCTCCTAGGAAGAAAAATCTTGATAGCAATATCAATGAAGTATGTTGAGTCACATTGTAATCATTCAGATCTGGACTGCTAGATAAAAAATGAAAAAGAAAATTACACATATTGCCATGCTATAATTTAAAAAAAAGTTTATTAAAAACAGTTTACTTAGACTATATCACTTAGAATCATTCCACCAGATACAATGATGTGGATGTAATGCATAGCACCTTCAAAAGAAAAATGTTACAGTATCTAAATAATAAATTGAGGATATAATTCTAATTAACAATGGTAGAAAAGGTATCTTTATTCCATTAAATTTAAAATATAAAATCCTGAAATATGGAAATAGTGATGAGTGGGTAGAGAGGGAGACTGACACTGAATCTTTGTGTGTCTCCCCATCCCCACCCACCCCGACCATTTTTACTATTTGGGAATTTTTATGTTCTTCAGGAGGCTACATTATTACCGGAGTCTCATTACAGATTGTATTTGAAGCTAAAGTACTCAAACATTTATACCGGATTTCTCTATAGTTGGTGGGGAGGGGAGGAATCTCTGTTCTCTGGAGTATGAATAAGCAACACTATAAGTGTTCTGTTTTTATCTTCTTTAATCACAATCATACATTGGTGATAGCTGAAACACACTCCAACTTAACTAGTCAGCCCTTTCATTACCCAACAGTAATTGCGGCATTTATTTATAGCACTCACTTAAAATTCAACATCCACTACACCCTCCAAAAGTCAAGAAGACCCAATGGGAGTTAACAGCCTACTAAGAACACTGAGCATCATTAATGCATTATAATTCAAACAGCAAGTCAGTGTCAGTGCTTACATATACAGTGTTTTTAATCACTGCACATAGTACAGAATGAAGTGCTAGTTTTAAGCAGCAGCACAAGGAACTTCAAAAAGCTTAACATTATATTACTAGGTTCATGGATTTATAGATTCCAAGGCCAGAAGGGACCATTGTGATCATCTAGTCTGACTTCCTATATAACACAGGCCACAAAACTTCTCCCAAAATAGTTCTTAGGGCAGATCTTTTAGAAAAACATCTAATCTTGATTTTAAAATTGCCAGCAAAAGAGAATCCACCACAACTTAAATTGTTCTAATGGTTAATTACTTTTCCTTATTTCCAGTCAGAATTTGTCTAGCTTCAACTTCCAGAAATTGGATTGGGTTATAACTTTCTCTTCTAAACTGGAGATACCATTATTAAATATTAGGGTTGCCAGGCGTCCGGTTTTTGACCGGAATGCCTGGTTGAAAAGGGACCCTGGCAGCTTTGGTCAGCACTGCTGACTAGGCCACTAAAAGTCCGGTTGGAGGCACAGCGGGGTTAAGCCAGGCTCCCTGCCTGCCCTGGCTCCACACGGTTCCCAGAAGTGATGACATGTCTGGCTCCTTGGCAGAGGGACGGGGGGGGGGGAGGGAGGAGTGCTCTGAGACCCAAACCCCTCAGCCCCAGCCCGGAGCCCCCTCCCGCACACGGAACCCCACATTTGTGGCCCAACCACGGAGCATGCACCCCCAGCCAGAGTTCTCATCCCCGCCCTCATCCCAACCCCCTGTCCCAGCCCGGTGAAAGTGAGTGAAGGTGCGGGAGAGCGAGTGATGGAGGGAGGGGGGTGGAATGAGTGGGGGTGGGGCCTTTGAGAAGGGATGGGGGTGTTCGGTTTTGTGCAATTAGGAAGTTGGCAACCCTATTAAATATTTGTTCACCATGTAGATACTTATAGACTGTAATCAAATCACCCCTTAACCTTCTCTTTGTTCAGCTAAATAGCTGGAGTTCCTCGAGTTTATCATTATAAGGCATGTTTTCTAATCCTTTAGTCATTCTTGTGGCTCTTCTCTGAACCCTCTCCAATTTATCAACATAGTATTCCAGCAGCAGTCACACCAGTACCAACTACAGTGGTAAAATAACTTTTCTACTCCTACTCAAGACTCCCCTGTTTATGCATCATAGAATCACATTACCTCTTTTGGCCACAGAGTCACACTAGGAGCTCATGTTCAGCTCATTATCCACCACAATACCCACATCTTTTTCACAACCACTGTCTCTCAGGGCACAGTCCCCCTTCCTGTTCCTAGATGTATACATTTATGTTTAGCTGAATTACAATACATACTGTTCGCTTGTGCAATCGTTTTGAATCAGTGACCTGTCTTCTTCATTATTTATCACTCCCCCAATTTGCGTGTCAAATTTATTAGTGATGATTCTGTGTATTCTTCCAGATCATTGATAAAAATGTTAAATACTGCAGGGCCAAAAACTGATCAGCACCCTAATGGAAACACACCTGCTCAATAATGATTCTCCATTTACAACATTTTTCTTTGGTATTTAAATCACAGAGTCACATGGAATAATAACGACAATATTGCATTTATAAGGGGCTTTCCATCCGGGTGTCTCAACATGCTTCTTAAACAAATTAATTTGGACCCTGAAGCCCTCTGCAAGGTAGGTATTATTATCGACATTATACATATGAGGAAATTGAGTTACAAATAGATTAAGTGACTTGCCCAAGATCACACAGGAATACTGGCAAAAACAGAATTACATCCCCTGAGTCCTTTGTTTCAACTAAAAGACTACATATCCTAAATGTCAGGAAGGTTTCAGATGCTATTATTAATTATGACTATGTTTGTGCAAGCCCCCATAGGGTCCAGTCATGGAACCCCTTTTATTAGGCATTGTACAAAGTAACAGTTCAACCCAAAATATCTACCATAGAAAGAGCAAGAGGTGTGCTTCTCCTGGCATACACATCTTTTTTAATATAACAGAAGACTTAATTTAGACAGTGATTTATTAAATTTCCCATTTCCTCTCTGTCCCTCTTCATCTTGGATTCCCAAGTTCGTCCTACCACCTCTTGTACCATCTTTCCAGATTAATAAAGATGCAATATGACTCAACATTTTAAAAGATACAGAAGCTGTTATGGATTTCAGCAGGGGGAAAATCCTTTGTCTTTTAAATCAATGTTTGTCTCAAATTGTTAGATGTTTATTCATAGATTCATAGATTCTAGGACTGGAAGGGACCTCGAGAGGTCATCGAGTCCAGTCCCCTGCCCTCATGGCAGGACCAAATACTGTCTAGACCATCCCTGATAGACATTTATCTAACCTACTCTTAAATATCTCCAGAGATGGAGATTCCACAACCTCCTAGGCAATTTATTCCAGTGTTTAACCACCCTGACAGTTAGGAACTTTTTCCTAAAGTCCAACCTAAACCTCCCTTGCTGCAGTTTAAGCCCATTGCTTCTTGTCCTATCCTTAGAGGCTAAGGTGAACAAGTTTTCTCCCTCCTCCTTATGACATCCTTTTAGATACCTGAAAACTGCTACCATGTCCCCTCTCAGTCTTCTCTTTTCCAAACTAAACAAACCCAATTCTTTCAGCCTTCCTTCATAGGTCATGTTCTCAAGACCTTTAATCATTCTTGTTGCTCTTCTCTGGACCCTCTCCAATTTCTCCACATCTTTCTTGAAATGCGGTACCCAGAACTGGACACAATACTCCAGCTGAGGCCTAACCAGCGCAGAGTAGAACGGAAGAATGACTTCTCGTGTCTTGCTCACAAAACACCTGTTAATACATCCCAGAATCATGTTTCCTTTTTTTGCAACAGCATCACACTGTTGATTCATATTTAGCTTGTGGTCCATTATAACCCCTAGATCCCTTTCTGCCGTACTCCTTCCTAGACAGTCCCTTCCCATTCTGTATGTGTGAAACTGATTGTTCCTTCCTAAGTGGAGCACTTTGCATTTGTCTTTATTAAACTTCATCCTGTTTACCTCAGACCATTTCTCCAATTTGTCCAGGTCATTTTGAATTTTGACCCTATCCTCCAAAGCAGTTGCAATCCCTCCCAGTTTGGTATCATCTGCAAACTTAATAAGCGTACTTTCTATGCCAATATCTAAGTCGTTGATGAAGATATTGAACAGAGCCGGTCCCAAAACAGACCCCTGCGGAACCCCACTCGTTATACCTTTCCAGCAGGATTGGGAACCATTAATAACAACTCTCTGAGTACGGTTATCCAGCCAGTTATGCACCCACCTTATAGTAGACCCATCTAAATTGTATTTGCCTAGTTTATCGATAAGAATATCGTGCAAGACCGTATCAAATGCCTTACTAAAGTCTAGGTATACCACATCCACAGCTTCTCTGTTAAGCAATCTCTGTCATACACAAAGGGGCAAATTCGGCTTGCAGTCACACCAGAATAAATCTGAAAGCCTATGGAACTGCAACAGATTTATGAGGATAAAGAACAGAATTTGGCATAAAATATTCAGATGCCAAGCATTCTGCACCCCGTCACATTTGAAATCTTGAACTATTGCTTTCATTGTGTGAAAAACCTGGCATATTGCTATTGTTCTTGTTTTATAATGAACTCCAGAAATGAATGTGGATATTGTACTTCAGCTGAGAGCCTAAACTGCTGCCCATTTTTCCTTCCCTTCAGTTGCTTAGCTTTGGGTTCAGGCCCAAGCAAAAACTGTACCATATCTTTCATGCACGATATTTTATAGCACCTTTCATCCAGAAGGGATTCCTGAAGTGCATTACAAACTGTACAAATACGGGAACCCCTTTCACCTATCACTGAACATGACAGCTGTTTAACAGCTCACAGCAACACCACTCACCACTTTAGCACCTTGACTCATCTGGAGGAATGATAATTGTGTCCTTGGCATCTGGTGCATTGACACAGGATAGTAGGATCAGGAAGACTTCTCCCCTTGCCTCTCTGAGCTCTGCTCTTCCACTCTGTGAATCACCCTTTATATAGGCTATAAACCAGGGGTGAAAGTAACTCCAAAGACTTACCGGTACAGGGGCCGGCTCCAGCCCCCAGAAGGGGCGGGGTCTCGGGTGGAAGAGGAGGGGCTGGTGGGGGTCAGCATCCCCCACCCAGCCCTTCCATGCCACCTGGCCCGCACCGCCCAGGGCTTCCAGTAGCGGCAGCGGCAGCCAGAGCCCCGGGCCCTTTTAAATCGCCAGCCCTGGGGCAGCTGCTCCCCCCCGTCAGCAGGGTCCATACAGGCAGCGTCGCCGATGGGGAAGGGGCAGCGACGTTAAAGCACTGCTGCGGCAGTGCTTTAAGGATGGTCCTTTGCAGGGCCACTGACAGGGGAGGCAAAAGGGGCAGGGATGTTAAATGTGGGCTGCGTACAGGCCGGTACGGGCTTCTTACCGGTATGCTGTACAGGCTCACTTTCTCCCCTGCTATAAACTGCCCTTTCCTTCTTTATCCCCCCCACCCTCAAGACCCAATCCTACAAGAAATTGGCTAGCTAACAATGGATAGGTTGCAAGGCACCCAAGTAAAATTCCTATATATATATATATGCATATATTTCAATGTACATAGTCATATATACTATATAAAAGACTATGTACATTGAAATATATGCAGTAAATAGCAAAACAACACATTTTGATTGAGTCCCTTTCCCCCACCTTCTGCTAGTTACTTATCTTCTTAGGCTATAGCTACATTTACAACAGCATGTAGAGTTACAGGCACTACACATGTAGCTACACAAGGCAGTGAAAGACTCCAGCACCAGGAAGCCACAGGACACTACACAGCTAAAGATAATCGTGTAGACATAAGAACATAAGAATTAAGAACAGCCATACTGGGTCAGACCTTTGGTCCATCTAGCCTAGTATCCCATCTTCTGACAGTGGCCAATGCCAGGTGCCCCAGAGGGAATGAACAGAATAGGCTGAGTGCTTCATCCCCTGTCTTCCATTCCCAGCTTCTGGCAATCAGAGGCTAAAGACATTCAGAGCATGGGGTTGCATTGCTGACCATGTTGGCTAATAGCCATTGCTGGACCTATCCTCCAGGAACTTATCTGGTTCTTTTTTGAACCCTGTTATACTTTTGGCCTTCACAGCATCCTTTGGTAACGAGTTCCACAGGTTGACTGTGCACTGTGTGAAGAAATACTTCATTTTCTTTGTTTTAAATCTGCTGCCTATTAATTTCATTGGGTAACCCCTTGTTCTTGTGTTATATGAAGAAGTAAATAACACTTCCTTATTCACTTTCTCCACACCATTCATGATTTTATAGACCTCTATCATATCCCCTCTTAGATGTTTTTTTTTTCCAAACTGAAAAGTCCCAGTATTTTTAATCTTTCCTCATACAGAAGCTGTTCCATACCTTAATCATTTTTGTTGCCTTCTGTGTACCTTTTCCAATTCTAATATATCTTTTTTAAGAGGGGGCAACCAGAACTGTGCATAGTATTCAAGTTGTGGGCGTATCATGGATTTAGATAGAGACAATATGATATTTTCTGTCTTATTATCTATCCCTTTCCTAATGGTTCCCAACATTCTGTTAGCTTTTTTTGACTGTCACTGAACAGTAAGTGAATGTTTTCAGAGAACTATCAACAATGATTCCAAGATCTCTTGCTTGACTGCTAATTTAGTCCCCATCATTTCATATGTATAGTTGGGATATATTACTTTGCATTTATCAAGATGGAATTTCATCTGCCATTTTGTTGCCCAATCACCCAGTTTTGTGAGATCCCTTTGTAACTCTTTGCAGTCTGTCTTGGACTTAACTATCTTGAGTAGTTTTGCATCATCTGCAAATTTTGCCACTTCACTGTTTACCCCTTTTTCTAGATCATTTATGAACATGTAATACAGCACTGGTCCCAGTACAGATCCCTGAGGGACATCACTATTTACTTCTATCCTCTCTGCAGTCTGAAAATTGATCATTTATTCCTACCCTTTGTTTTCTATCTTTTAACCAGTTACTGATCCATCAGAGAACCTTCCCTCTTATCCCAGGACTGTTTACTTTGCTTAGGAGCCTTTGGTTAGGGACCTTGTCAAAGGCTTTCTGAAAGTCCAAGTATGCTATATCCACTGGATCACCCTTGTCCCATGTTTGTTGACCCCCTCAAAGAATTCTAATAGATTGGTGAGGTATGATCTCCCTTTACAAAAGCCATGTTGACTCTTCGCCAACAAATCGTTTTCATCTGTGTCTGATAATTCTGTTCTTTACTATAGTTTCAACAATCTGCCTGGTACTGAAGTTAGGCTTACTGACCTGTAATTGCTGGGATCGCCTCTGGAGCCTTTTTAAAAAATTGGCGTCACATTAGCTATCCTCCAGTCATCTGGTACAGAAACTGATTTAAATGATGTTTTACATATCATAATGGTTCTGCAATTTCATATTGGAGTTCCTTCAGAACTCTTGGGTGAATTCCACTTGGTTCTGGTGACTTATTGTTGTTTAATGTATCAATTTGTTCCAAAACCTCTTCTATTGACACCTCAATCTGAGACAGTTCCTCGGATGTGTCACCTAAGAAGAATGGCACAGGTCTGGGAACCTCCCTCATATCCCCTACAGTGAAGACTAATGCAAATAATTTGGTTAGCTTCTCCACCATGACCTTATCTTCTTTGAGTGCTCCTTTAGCCCCTCGATCATCCAGTGGCCCCACTGATTGTTTGGCAAGCTTCTTGTTTCTGATATACTTAATTTGTTTTTGCTGTTAGTTTTTAAGTCTTTGGCTAGTTGCTCTTCAGATTCTTTTTTGGCTGCCTAATTATACATTTGCACTTCACTTGCTCCTTTCTATTTTTATCAATTGGATTTAACTTCCAGTTTTTAAAGGATGCCTCTAACCCCTTCTTTGCTTTGTTGGTTAGCTCTGTGGCACTTTTTTGGTCAGCTTACAAAATAGGGTATACATTTAATTTGAGCCTCTATTATGGTGTTTTTAGAAAGTTCATGCAGCTTTCAGGCATTTCACTTTTGTGACTGTTCCTTTTCATTTCTGTTAAACTAGCTTCCTCATTTTTGTGTAGTTCCCCTTTGTGAAGTTAAATGCTACTGTGGTAGGCACCTTTGGTTTTTCCCTCCCAGAAGGATGTTAAATTTAATTATATTGTGGTCGCTATTACCCAGTGATTCAGCTATAGTCACCTCTTGGACCAGATCCTGTGCTTCACTTAGGACAAATCAAGAATTGCCTCTCCTCTTGTGCGTTCCAGGATCTAGCTGCTCCAAGAAGCAGTTGTTTATTGTGTCAAGAAACTTTACCTCTGCAGCCCGTCCTGAGGTGACATGTACCTAGTCAACATAAGGATAGTTGAAATCCCCCATTATTATTATTACTGAGCTTTCTATTTTTACAGCCTCTCTAATCTCCTGGAGCATTTCACAGTCACCATCACCATCCTGGTCAGGTGGTCAGTAATATAACCCTACTGCTATATTTTTATTATTCAAGCATGAAATTTCTATCCATAGAGCGTCTATGGTACAGACAGGGGAGACAATGCTTGGGTGTGCAGAGAGCCTGTGTTGGATATCTACCGTGTGGGTTCCGGTGTGCAGGGCACTCTATTCGCCTAAGCCACACCTCACCATCTACACTGCTATTTATACCTGTGCTAGCTAGGCTATAAGTAAGTGTAGACCTATCTTAGACTGCCAGCCCTTGGGGGGCAGGGACTATGACCTCCTGTATTCTAATGCCTAGACAATGCGGTGCTAGCATACACAAGTAAGTGAGGTAGGATGGAAGGATGGAAAGGAGCACAGAGGGCAGGGAGAGTGAAGCCATTCGTGGAAGGGCAGTGAGACAGAGGAACGGGGGGGTGGGGAGTAGGGCAAACAAACAACTGGCAGGCTGAAAATAATGTCTGCAGTTCAGAGTGGCAAAAGTAGCCTGCTGTCCAATGGCTGTGAAGGGGGGGAGGCAGCCCCTGCTTGGCTACTCCCAGCCCTGTTCCTAGATGTTGCTGTGAAGGTCGGTGTAGTTTTGGCTGCTCCTGGGTGCTGGCTATGCAAAGTGGGAGCTCCTGCTCTGCCTCCCTCACTCCATGTCGTTGGAAGAGGGGAGGCCAGGTCAGATTAGGTCCACTGGAGCCAGGGACCCCTAATGGAGAGGGTTCCCCTTGCCCCAGTTTCTAGCTGTTGCTGGGGAAGTCTCAGCTGTTCCCGGAAGCTCTCTCCAATTACAGGACTGCGGGGTTGGCAGGAATGGCACTGAGGCCTGGAGGAATGTGCCCACATAGGAAAAGTGCTCCTAATTCTATCAAGGTGCAGCCAAGTGGTGTCAGGTGGGCATCTCAGTGGCCTGCTGCCAGTGAAGTAAAAAATAATATCAACCCTAGCCATGTCTTAGCTATAATAGTTCATATCAAGAGCAGATTACTAACTACTAACGTATTTAGAGCCTTGGGTTAAAATATCTGAATATACTGGCACCGTGCGGCTAAAAATATAATAATATGTGTGAGATAGGTTAGTATATTGATAAATGCCCTTAATTCAGCAGTATGAGGTTTAAATTATAGATTCCTGCTGTGCTTATATGGCTATAATGTTCCTTTCTTATAGCTATACAAGTGATTGTTAGTGACAAAGATTAATCTGATGACTGGCTTCTTGAGTGTTAGGGTGGAGAAGCTATGGGAGATCTATGGAGTGTTTAATGATGCGTGTGTACGTGAGAGAGAATGTGTAATTTGCTGGGAGAGACGATAAAGGAAAGAAAGCCCTAATGATGCCTTTCTGTTCTTTTTTCAGGGACAGAAGGGGGAGTAAGATGCTCTTGATTCATTCCCCCTGCCCTTGTTCCTTTCCCTCCTTCCTACAAGCCATTTTCAAAATGATTTCTTAAGTAGAAATGCTATTGTAGCTATATTTGCATTTACTGGAACTTGTGCTTCAATGATGGGAGTCAAACACTTAAAAATCTGACTAAGCCTTTTTTAATATCTGGGCCCACCTGTCTAAGACTGAGGCATGGGTTACTGTGATCAGTATTCATGTATGGAACACTATTGGTGGTAATGTTTGCAAGCAATGCATGAGAGTTCAACTGCACCTATTTCAGTATCATCACAATGCAATTTATACTATCCATGCAAATTTGTTTTACATTTGTTGGGATACAGTTAGAGATGGACTTAGCACACTACAAATTATTCATGTACTTCTGAACACTCTGGATGAAATTCACAAGGGGCACTTTGGCAACCTGCCACCCAGTGGAATTCACAATGCTGCTAAGCACCCAAGCACCGTACACAATGCATGGGGACAGTGAGGCACCTAAGAAAGCGATTCACAAAAGCCTACAAGCTGAGTGGGGAGTTGCCTAAGCTAGCCAGTAGGAAGCGGGGTGCGACCTAAGCCCCACTCTTCAAAGGGAATTAAATGTAGGCTGGAAGGAGAAGCCTATCTTCACTCAGGATTCACAGCTGTGAACCTTCCTCTGGAATTAGACATCTGGGCCAGGTCAGTCCTTTTTCAAGAAAAACTGAGGAGAAAAGCTAACTTTTAGCACAGTAGTCAGGGCACTCACCCAGGATGCAAGAGGCCAGGGTTCAATTTCCTTCCCCCATCCAAGAGAAGGGGCCACGTCCCTGGATAATGCTCTAACCACTCAGCTATGGGGTAATTCCAGGGCAAGTCTCTCTCAATCTTTCCTGATGAAGCTGTTCAACTTTGTAAAAATAATTAAATATTCACTCGAGCAGAGGGACCAGAATGTGGGTCTCCCACATGAGTACCCTAACAACCACAGGAATATAGAGTCATTCTCACTTTCTCCTTGGCCCAAATACTATTTAATAATTTACATACAGATCCCTAGGGGCTTCAGGCACATTTTGTATCTCCCCCATGCCCAGATATTATCTTTTTGAGAAATGTCAGGTGAATATACATTTAAGAGAGACTAAAGAGAAATATTTAAAAATACTCAATTTAGAATGAAGACTGTGTCTGCCATTCCAGCAGTAGTAGGCGAAAAAGCCAATGAATTAATGATGTGGCATATTTAATTATGTTATGGACGTTCAACAGCTCTCTTTGTTTATAATACATTTTATTTCTCTTTTGATTCATAATTGATGCACAGACTTTCTTTTCTAATAGCCTTAATAAAGTTTTTGTGAATATTTTTCCTTCCATGTCCGTTCTCAACATTGCTATTGGTTCACCTGAGACATAGACTTATAGACTTTAAGGTCAGAAGGGACCATTATGATCATCTAGTCTGACCTCCCGCATGATGCAGGCCACAAAATCTGACCCACCCACTCCTCGAATAATTCTCTCCCATGACTCTGCTGTTGAAGTCCCCAAATCATGATTTCAAGACTTTAAGTCGCAGAGAATCCTCCAGCAAGCGACCCCTGCCCCATGCTGCGGAGGAAGGCGAAAAACCTCCAGGGCCTCTGCCAATCTACCCTGGAGGAAAATTCCTTCCTGACCCCAAATATGGCGATCAGCAGATCCCCGAGCATGCGGGCAAGATTCTCCAGCCAGACCCACATTGACCATTGATACTAATTACCAGCGATGGCACGTTATTGACTTATTGACTAAAATCACATTATCCCATCAAACCATCCCCTCCATAAACTTATCAAGCTTAATCTTAAAGCCAGAGAGGTCTTTCGCCCCCACCGTTTCCCCCGGAAGGCTATTCCAGAACTTCACCCCTCTGACGGTTAGAAACCGTCGTCTAATTTCAAGCCTAAACTTCCCGACGGCCAGTTTATATCCATTTGTTCTCGTGTCCACATTAGTACTAAGCTGAAATAATTCCTCTCCCTCCCTGGTATTTATCCCTCTGATATATTTAAAGAGAGCAATCATATCCCCCCTCAGCCTCCTTTTGGTTAGGGTAAACAAACCGAGCTCCTCGAGTCTCCTTTCATACGGCAGGTTTTCCATTCCTCGGATCATCCTAGTAGCCCTTCTCTGTACCCGTTCCAGTTTGAGTTCATCCTTCTTAAACATGGGAGACCAGAACTGCACACAGTACTCCAAATGAGGTCTCACCAGCGCCTTGTATAACGGAAGCAGCACCTCCTTATCCCTACTAGAAATACCTCGCCTAATGCATCCCAAGACCACATTAGCTTTTTTCACGGCCACGTCGCATTGCCGACTCATAGTCATCTTGCGATCAACCAGGACTCCGAGGTCCTTCTCCTCCTCCGTTACTTCCAACCGATGCGTCCCCAGCTTATAACTAAAATTCTTGTTAGTCATCCCTAAATGCATCACCTTACACTTCTCACTATTAAATTTCATCCTATTACTATTACTCCAGTTTACCAGGTCATCCAAGTCTCCCTGCAGGATATCCCGATCCTTCTCCGAATTGGCAATACCTCCCAACTTTGTGTCATCCGCAAACTTTATCAGCCCACTTCTACATTCGGTTCCGAGGTCAGTAATAAATATATTAAATAAAATCGGACCCAAAACCGAACCTTGAGGAACTCCACTGGTCACCTCCCTCCAACCTGACAGTTCACCTTTCAGTACGACCCGCTGCAGTCTCCCCTTTAACCAGTTCTTTATCCACCCCTGGATTTTCATATCGATCCCCATCTTTTCCAATTTAACCAATAATTCCTCATGCGGTACCGTATCAAACGCTTTACTGAAATCGAGGTATATTAGATCCACCGCATTTCCTTTATCTAAAAAATCTGTTACTTTCTCAAAGAAGGAGATCAGGTTGGTTTGGCACGATCTGCCTTTCATAAAACCATGTTGTAATTTGTCCCAATTGCCATTGACCTCAAGGTCCTTAACCACTTTCTCCTTCAAAATTTTTTCCAAGACCTTGCCTATTACAGATGTTAAACTAACAGGCCTGTAGTTACCCGGGTCACTTTTTTTCCCCTTCTTGAAAATAGGAACCACATTAGCTATTCTCCAGTCCAACGGTACCACCCCCGAGTTTACAGATTCATTAAAAATTATCGCTAACGGGCTTGCAATTTCTCTCGCCAGTTCCTTTAATATTCTCGGATGAAGATCATCCGGTCCGCCCGATTTAGTCCCGTTAAGCTGTTCGAGTTTGGCTTCTACCTCGGGTACTGTAATGTCAACCCCCCCTCCTTTATTCCCCTCTGTCACGCTGTCTCTATTCCTAAACCCTTCATTAGCCTCATTAAAGACCGATGCAAAATATTCGTTTAAACATTGTGCCATGCCTAGATTATCCTTAATCTCCACTCCATCTACAGTCTTCAGCGGTCCCACTTCTTCTTTCTTTGTTTTCTTCCTATTTATATGGCTATAAAACCTCTTACTATTGGTTTTAATTCCCCTCGCAAGGTCCAACTCTACACGGCTTTTGGCCTTTCTCACTCCATCTCTACATGCTCTGACCTCAATAAGGTAGGTTTCTTTGCTGATCCCTCCCCTCTTCCACTCTTTGTACGCTTTCTGCTTTTTCTTAATCACCCCTCTGAGACGCTCGTTCATCCAGCTCGGTCTAAATCTCCTGCCTACGATCCGTTTTCCCTTTCTCGGGATACAGGCTTCCGACAGCTCCTGCAACTTCAACTTGAAATAATCCCAGGCGCCTTCCGCCTTTAGATCCATAAATATGTTAGTCCAATCTACGTCCCTAACTAGTCACCTTAATTTATTAAAGTTAGCCCTTTTGAAATCATAAACCTTAGTCTCCGATTTAATTTTGTTAATCCTTCCATTTAGTTTAAACCGAATTAGCTCATGATCACTCGAGCCAAGGTTGTCCCCTACAACCATTTCCTCAACGAGGTCCTCACTACTCACCAAAACCAAATCTAAAATGGCATCCCCCCTCGTCGGTTCAGCAACTACTTGATGAAGGAATTCATCAGCTAGCACGTCTAGGAAAATCTGAGCCCTATTATTGTTACTAGCATTTGTTCCCCAATCTATATCCGGGAAGTTAAAGTCTCCCATGATTACACAGTTCCTATTAGTATTTACTTCCCTAAAAACATTAAAGAGTTCCCTGTCCATATCCAGGCTAGATCCCGGCGGTCTATAGCACACCCCAAGCACTATCCCAGGGGAGGCTCTAGTAGTTTTTTTACCCAATGTGAGTATTGCCCAGACAGACTCCGTTTTATCCATTCCATCACTTATTATTTCTTTACAGTTTACCTCATTATTGACATACAATGCTATTCCCCCACCTTTACCTTTGTTCCGGTCGTTCCTAAACAGCACATACCCTTCCATACCTGTACTCCAGTCATGACTACCTTTCCACCACGTTTCGGTTATTCCTACGATATCCGGTCTCATTTCTCGGACCAGGAGCTCCAATTCCTCCATTTTGTTACCTAGGCTTCTCGCATTGGTGTATAAACATCTTAATTTATGCTGTTTAGCCTCCCTCCCATTTGTTATCCGATTTGGTATGGACACCGTACAGCCAGTATGACCTATTAGTCTAGTATCCATCCCCCCCGTCTTCCTTATGTCCAATCTCTCCCCCCCGGCTATGTCTGTTCTTGTCTCGTCACCCTCCTTCTCAATGTTGTAATTTGGCGTGGAGATTAACTGGACATCTCCCAACCGTCTCCCCTGAATTCCTAGTTTAAAGCTCTCTTGATGAGATGAGCCAGCCTCCCTCCCAGAAGTCTATTTCCTACCCTACTTAGGTGAAGTCCATCCCGTGAGAACAGTTGCCTGTCCCCGAAAGCCTCCCAGTGGCCATACATCCCAAAGCCCTCCTTATAGCACCACTCCCTTAGCCAACTATTTATCATCACAATCCTGTCAGCCCTTTGCTGCCCTTCTCTAGGAACAGGCAGAATCCCACTGAAAATGATCTGAGCCTCGATTTCCTTAAGCATCTTCCCCAGCCTGGCATAATCTCCCTTGATTCTCTCTAGCGAGAACCTAGCCGTGTCATTCGTTCCTACATGAAGGATGATCAAGGGGTTCTTACCTGCTCCTTTTAGGATCCTTTTCAACCGCAGGTCCACATCCCGTATCTTAGCGCCCGGCAGACAGCACACCCTTCTGTTCTCTGGGTCCGCCCTGGTCACAGGCCTGTCTAACCTCCTCAGTAAGGAGTCCCCAATCACATAAACCTGCCTTTGCCTGGTGACAGTGCGATCTACTAATCTATCCCCTGTTCCCTCTAGTCGCAACCCCTGTCCGTTCCTATTTTCCCTTATAGTCTCTCTTATGCCACCCTGTACCGTCCCGGGGCCCAGATTTGGTGCTGTCTCCATCAACTCCGCCCCTCTTTCTATGGGACTAGCCGCTCTTCTCTTCTTCCTCACCCTTCCCCCTTCAGTGACCATCTGCTGCACCCCTTCCTCATTATCCAAACACCCAAACCTGTTTCTGAGCTCTATTTCTCCTTCACTCACTCCTTTTCCTTGGCCTGCTTCTCACGGTCACATGCTTCCACTGCGCTTGTTCTCCCCCCGACATTCCCCCCTCACAGACCCTGGCCCCTGCTTCCACCTGTACCCCTGAGCATTCCCCTTCAGCCACCCCTTGCCTTTGCTCCATTAGCTGCTCAAACCCCCTTCTGAACTCTACCTGAATCTCCAAACCTCGGATCTTTTCTTCCAGTAGCTCTATTAGGCGGCATTTCATGCAGACATACCTCTGTTCAGGCACCCCCGCTAGGACCATGTACATACCGCAGCTGCCACATGCAATCATCTGCATTGTGTCCCCCTCTGCTTGGCTCATGGCTGCTGTGGTCTCTGCCCACCGCACCTGGGGGAACACAGCACACGGGACACCGCGCCCTCCTGCCTCCCCATCCACCTCCCCCTGCAAATTCCCACTCAAACTCCCCTGTTAGCAGCCCTGGGTGCCGCTGCTCGCAGCTGTGCCGCTGCCTGGCTAGGCGGCCGCTTTTATAGGCCCCCTAATCAGCCAAGCTCCGCCCCCTACTCAGGGCTCGGGGCTCAGCTGCCCTCCCAGCACACTGCCCCTACAGGCCTCTACACACACAAGCACTACAAAGACAGATGCAAATACAGATACCTTCTCCTCCAATGAGACTCACTCCCACTCAAACTCCCCTGTTAGCAGCCCTGTTTGCCGGCTCCTGGGTGCCGCTGCTCACTGAGACATATGGACTAACTTTTTTAAAGAGTTCACTGTTGTGTGATAGCAAATGTCACTATGAACCTAAAGCTTAGATTGTGCTAAAATGCTTGTTATTACAGTTACCATAATAATAAAATGACTACTCATATGTATGAACAGTGAAACTTGTTGAACAAAGTAATAGTGCTAATAATAATCCATTCACCGAGAAGTCTGAAGGAATGCCTAACATAGTGAATGCTAATGGGAAGGGGGTAGGTTTAGAAGAGAAAATAAAAAAAAAGAACAAGTTAAAAATCTCTTAGAAAAGTTAGATGCCTGCAAATCACCAGGGCCTGATGAAATGCATCCCAGAATACTCAAGGAGCTAACAAAGGAGATATCTGAGCCTCTAGCTATTATCTTTGGAAAATCATGGAAGACCGGAGAGATTCCAGAAGACTGGAAAAGGGCAAACATAGTGCCCATCTACAAAAAGGGAAATAAAAACAACCCAGGAAACTACAGACCAGTTAGTTTAACTTCCGTGCCAGGGAAGATAATGGAGCAAGTAAATTATGGAAATCATCTGCAAACACTTGGAAGGTGGTAAGGTGATAGGGAATAGCCAGTATGGATTTGTAAAAAACAAATCATGTCAAACTAATCTGATAGCTTTCTTTGATAGGATAATGAATCTTGTGGATAAGGGAGAAGCGGTGGATGTGGTATACCTAGACTTTAGTAAGACATTTGATATGGTCTCGCATGATATTCTTATCGATAAACTAGGCAAATACAACTTAGATGGGGCTACTATAAGGTGGGTGCATAACTGGCTGGATAACCGTACTCAGATAGTAATTAATAATGGTTCCCAATCTACCTAGTTTGTTCATCCTTCCCAGTGGCGTGAACTAAGGTATCGAGTTAAAATAAGGACTGACAAATTCTCATTAATGAAAGCTGCTTGAAACGTCCTTTCCCGGATGCAAAAAAGGCCTGATTCTCCTCACACCCTTAACACTACTGAAGTCAATGAAGTTAAACCAGCGTAAAGGGTGAGGAGAATCGCATTCAGCATGTTTCATGTTTTGGTTTATATAGTTCTTGGTTTTCAGTCTTGTATTTCTTCTACCTTGTTAGTCTGAAGTTTTAGGTTATATGTCCAGGTTAAACTGTTTTTCTCCTTCCCTCCCCTTGCCCTGCGCCTACTGTTCATGATTCTAAGAAAAAGAAATTAAGTAGACTTAAGTAGTGTATTTTGTGGGCTGGACATAACAGCCATGAGGAATCAGTCAGATAATCCTGAATGTTATAATCACAATAGTAAGTTTAGTTTGGTGAGAAGCAGAATCTATTTTCTTAATTTAACCCTCATGCATAAGGGTCTGAAAGAGACAGAAATGGCAACACAATTTTTGCACAATGAACTATTTCTCATAACAGAAAAATATGTAGGGAAAAATATTTTTTAATAAAAGATAGTTTAAAAATTCTGATTTAAACAGAGAGACCTGATTCTTATAGCAATAAAAAAAAATCTCTAGGGTGTGTATTTTTTGTCCATTAATAGATGCTTTAATTGCTGAAGGCATTTATCCATGCACAATGCACCCAGATTGTGCATCAATGGACCAATAACATATTCCCCAGAGAGCTCCAATGCTATGTCTTCCAATGCAAACTCTTTAAATCTTCCCCTCTTCATTCACTCTGCAAGTCTCCCTTTAATGTGGCTATTTTATTTTAAACACTATTTAACTAATACTGGGATAAATCCTCAGCACGTCTAAAAATGTCAAAACAACCCCATTGTTTAGGAGAGGTGGACAATTAGAATTATAGTCATCTTCCCTTTTTTTTTCCATTTGTGCAGGTTATTTGCCATCTATCTTCAAATCCTATTTAAATATATTATACATGGTGAAGCGGGGAAGGGATCTTTGATCATAACTGCCTTTCAGAGGCAGGAAAAGGCATAATAAAATATGAAACAGCAACAATTTCAGAAGTGTTTTTTCACTGGATTATAAGCAGTCACCAGCATTCGCATTGGAAGGGCGGTATGATTAGGCACTGCTAGAACCAAATGCTATGAAGTAACATCACTAATCACAGCAAACTTCATATCATGTTCGTATCAGATGGTGACCATCTGCAACTTGAAAACTGACATTGCTTTGCTTATTTATTACCTTTATTTACTGTATTGTTGTCATCCGTTCTCACATATGCAATATTCCCCTGCAGGGAAGGCAACATTTTTGCATTCCCCTTGGGCTGCCAGCTTGTTCAGTTCTGCACAGAAGCATAATTTCTTTTCACCATGAAACAAAGTCCTTGACAATTCACCAATCTTACAGGAGACCCTGCTGTACAATTGAAATTCACCAATAATATCTTCCAGCAATAATAGTCCTCTACATTCTATTCCTCCGGGGATGGACAGAGAACTCTAGTACCTGAATAATAGAATGCAGCTCCCAGTAACAAAAAGTAAGTTAGAATGGACAGGAAAGTTGCTTTATTAAAGCACATAAAATATGTTTGCTCTGTCCATGAGGACAAAGATTTTATCCAAAGCTGCTAATATGTAGTATGAATTTGGGGTCACAAATGGCTCATCTTAATAGTTTTGGTTTGTTGCCCATATATAAACCCTGGTTTCATTCAAATAGCTTATAAAAGAAGCTGGGAATGGACAATATGGGATGGATCACTTGAAATTGCCCTATTCAGTTCATTCTCTCTAAAGCATCTGGCACTGGTCACTGTCAGAGACAGGATACTGGGCTAGATGGACCATTGGTCTGACCTAGTATGGCCATTCTTATGTTCTTATATATGCTGCAGGGAATCTTGGAAAATCAGAATTTGTTCATCTCCTAGGTAACAGCTCTATAAAGATGAAATGCTTAGTGAAAGGCAATAACATCTTACTTTTATATAGCACATCTCATCCTGAAGGATCATAAATGCTATATAAAATATTGAATGGGGGGAACAGATATTAATGCAACATTAAGGTTGCACAGTTAAGCACTCAAAAGTTATGAAATGTCAAAAGTTAAGTGTTAATGTGTTACTTTACTGCTGTTCCCACTGCCCCACTGCAGCACATCTGATATTGTAAAATAAATTATTTTGCACACAACAAACACTGAGCCTGTGTATCATTGAGGCTAAGAGCTCCACAGGATTCAAGAAAGAAATCGGACATTTCTATTTATTTAGGTATTTATAAGCTTCCCCCACATCAGCATAAGTGCTTCATAGTCATTAGCAGATTTCATTCTCAAAACAACCCTCTTATGTAGGGAAATATTAGGCCCATTTTATGCATGGAAAGTTTAGGCACCGAGAGATGAAGTGATTGCCCAAAGTTACACAGGAAATTTCAGGCAAAGTTGCGAATTACAGCCAGATCTCCTGAGTTCCAGTCGTGTGCCTTAAACACAAAATTATCCTTCTTCCATATGTTCACATGGATAATTAAAAAAAATATCCAGAGTAAAAAAATATTCAGTCATAACAGTAAATACTAAAACAAACAAACCAAACAAGAGTTTTGGAAGGACTATAAACTTTCATGCTGCAGGGCTTGAGCCAAACTCTAACTAATGGGAGAAACTTCCCCTAACTGCCTGCTGCCGTGTTTCTTGCACCAATATTTGAAGCGACTGGTATTGGCCAGACTGTCAGTGAAATGACAGTGGATTACTTAGAGCACTGGTCTGATCCAGTCTGGCAATTCCTATTAAACAGGCCCCAGACATATCAGTGTATTATGCAGGTGTTGCCCATGCAATCAGAAACATGTGAATGGTCCGTTGAGCCCCCATAAAGCAACACTGACTTTACAGGGATTCTAGCTTGTGGCCTTAGATCCTGAACCCACAATGGGTGGACTCTTGTATCTGAGATCAATGAGGGGTTCTGCCACACTCAGCTCATTAGGGCCTTAATTTGCACTCTGGCAAATTATACAGATTTTCATGACTATTACAATATCTAATCAGAAATGCTTGCTACATCAACCTTATCATGCCATGGTCTTTATGTTACCTCTGAGCTACTGTTTAAAACAGATCGTTAAGCAGTGTATATTACTTTTTACTGTTATACGTCTAAGAAGAAAATTCTTGATTTACAAGATGAGAAGATATTCATCATGTCAATGCTCATTAAACTTTTATTGTTATTCTCCAAATACAGATTTTGGTTGAGAGATGGGTAAAAAAAGATGATGGGTTGCATTTTACGTATTGATTTATTCAATAATTTATGTCACACTGGTCTTTACAATAACTGGGCATGTTTAAAGGTCTACTGTCAACAACTGTCCACAGAGCAGACCAATCCTTGCCAAGACCTAACTGCTGGGGGGGGGGGGGAAGGGAGACGAGACACTCTCCTGGTTACTGATAAAGCAAAATCAATGAGCCAGTGGGTAAGATAATTGTACTCACTACTGGCACTTCTCTGGTGCAGGTAACAGTTTGGGAAGAGTTTAAGATGCCACTTTAAATAGATTAGAGGTAACTGAAGATATTAAAAAATGGAAATGAATGGTCCAGAATGATGCAAAGTTCATGGTGCTCACAAATAAATGTGCATGCACCTGCAAGTCTCAGGACCTTGTTTGATAAAAGAAATAGGCAGTGGAACACTTTATGGAGCGCTCTGGAGAACAGTACATGGGCTTCACTAAAATAAAATGCTTTGGTTCATATTTGTGACTGTGGTCTCATCAGGCATGCATTTAAAATCATGTACTTTACTAAGGTCATTATTTACAGTGACAGTTAAGTTGCATAGCATTTCCTGGTAATAAATGATTGAGGAGGAGGAGAGGTGTTAACTCCAGCTGGTCATTAATACACTGGAAATACCCCCTTTGCTGTTTTCATTATTTTAAGGTGAAAATGGATTATGTGAGTGTATTCCATTTTAGAATACATAACACCCACAATGCAGGAGCTATGTCCCAGGTGTGACTATAGATGAAGGGATATTTTTTATCTGTGATCCAGCTTCTGTTGTTATACAGAGCATATTTATAAAGACTGAATGTCCCTGTCAGTTTGCTTGACTTATCTTTCAAAATTCTGTTAATTTTATCATCATTCGCCATATTCCTGCTCAAATGTGGAGTTTCTTCCTAGTCCAGATCTACTAGATACTCCCAGCTTGCTACCATTTAGCAGCACCCTAGTAGAACAGAACAGTAGTATTACATACACTTGATAACCCAATACTGCTCTCTATTTCCTCCCTCGGAGACTGTCCCCTTCCTATACCTCTGACAACAGTTGTTCTCACATGGAATGTCTTGGTCTGTCTGTCTCCATGGTTCATCTTCTGGAAGTGGACTATAAGGACACTCATTCTCAGAAGTTCCCTGCAGCTCAACTCATTCCTTCTTGCCAGATAGGAGTACGGTAAAAAGAAAAGTGCTGTGGCTGTCTACTTAGATTGCTACCAGAAAAAGCCTGCCATTCTGGGTGCAATGATTACCAGTGAAATCAAATTTGACCAGAGCTGGTCAAAACCTGAAAACCTATTTTTCATAGAAATTTTGAAGTGGGTTTTGTGTCAAAGTTGAACTAGAAAATGTCCTTTTTTCTACACTCTTCTGCACAGACCCAATCAGATGGTCCTGACAAGCACAGTCAGGACCCAGGGTCAGAGCAGCGGCAAATCTGAGGCTAGGAGTAGCAGAGGAGAACTTAGGTTCCAGGCCACGGTCGATACCAAGGGTCAAAATCAGAGTCAAGTTTCAGGGTCCAGCAATAAGGAGCACGAATTAATATGGCAGCTACGGAAGAGCCACACATTGCCGGAACACTTCCTGAACATCCCCTTAGGTTTATATAGGGCAGGGAGCCAATCAGGAGCCATGAGAACTACTGCCTGTCAGACCCCTTCAGAGGAGACAGCCTATGGTCTGTGCCCACAACAGGTCATAGAGTGCAAATTGGTGGCAGCATAGAACTGTCAGTGACCCAAGTTCTAGACCCATGGGGTCTTAGATGAGAGCTCTTGAAGTAGATGTCTGTATTACACATTGTCCTTGCCAAATAATGGCCACACCATGAGAGATGCTCAGCCTCTGAAACTTCCATTAATTTTAATTCCCATTAACTTTCATGTGAGTTGCAGGAACAAAGTTTCTCTAAAGAATTTGCCTGACCGTTTCAATTAGAAATGGAATCTTTACATTTTCCTTTTCATACATATACATAAAGGAACCACAGGAGGTATATTCCAATCTGAATCCAAAGAGCATTATGAAAATGGATTACTGTGTGTAAAGAAATGGGTGACCCTAGGTTTCTTTCTGTGTGTGCTGGCTCATAATGCCAAGCTATAATGAGAAAAGTTGATGAGAAATATCTAATAAAGACAGCAAACAACACCCATTCCAACCCACAATTTTTATTTTTATGTACTTACTGTTGCAGCCTATTATAATCTTCAGATTCTACAAAGCAAAAAAAAGTAGTGCAGTTGCAGAGACAGGAGGAGATAAGGCGCTTCAAAATCCAGATTTGCTATATCGTAAAACCTTTAGAAACTAAATACCATAATCCAATAAATGATATTGGATTTTTATGATTGGATTAATATTGGACTGCATATTATTCCAGTGAGCAGCTGCTCCTCGGGCCCCCACGCAAACACACTTCCTTTAAACAAGGGATTACAGAATCTGCGCTGTTGCTCACTGCTTATTTCCCTTCCCTTTCTGGTGGATTACATCGGATCACAGGGGGGTTCTTTGCCTTCTAATTTTTCATCCCAGAGTCAAATCCTAGACTAAGTAAATCAGTCAAAAAGAACCTATTGTTTTTAGATGAATGACAATTCTCACTCTAACTTTTTTTTTTTTGCTTCTGTGGCCATAACCTTCTACCATTCCTTAGCACTCTATATCAGCCTCCCACCTTACAGTATGAATATCATATGTAAAAATATAACAAAGCCCTTAGTTATATGTAACCATACAAGTACTTTGGCATTCTTATAGTCTGTGATCCATTAAGTTTATCATAGTTACCCAGAGTGAGAAACTGAGTTCCTCATGTCACAGAACAAGGAAAAATAGACCTGGAAAAGACCTGTTAGGCCAGAAAGTCCATTTCCTCTTAAAATACTGTTAACAATATAGTCTTCATTGCTTTGTTAACTCCTGTTTTCAAAGACTAAAATGATGCGACTACTGAAATTCCCCTTGGAAGATTATTTCATAATGGAATAACTATTTTTGCTGATAGTCAGCCTAATATTTTCCCTTTATCTCATCCCATTACTGCTATCTATAGCTCTTTGGAAAACTAATTCTCAAACCCAGTAGTACTTTAATACATTTGCAGCTGTATTGGTTGCAATGGAAAAAGTCATAGAGTAAGACACTTTTGAGCATAAGTGAGAGTATCATAATCCTCTTTACCTAGCTAGCCCTTCGTTTCCCCTTTGTTGTTGCTGCTGCTTTTTAACTTTTTATTTTAAAGTACTTGTAAAGTACCTTTCTTTTGTACTGAATATATCTCTAGTCTTTTGTACAATAGTGGCCTAAGCATTTTGGTGGGTGAACCACTATATTTGAATATTGTGAGTACCAAATGGCAAAAGGCACTATGGGAGAAACAAGGTGGGTGAGGTAATATCTTGTATTGGACCAACTTCTTTTGGTGAGAGAAAAAACAGAAGTGGGTTCAATAAAATATATTACC
Organism: Emys orbicularis; assembly: GCF_028017835.1. Taxonomy (NCBI): domain Eukaryota; kingdom Metazoa; phylum Chordata; order Testudines; family Emydidae; genus Emys; species Emys orbicularis. The sequence goes on along the minus strand of NC_088683.1, from coordinate 23,416,525 downwards.
TCACCCACCTTATCCCTCTAATATCCTGGGACAGACATGGCTATGATAACACTGCATACAAAAGGCACTATTGGAAACACAAGCTGTTATTACATACTGTGCTATTCTACATGTCAGGAGACCAAAGGCAAGGTTTTCTCTCTGCACCGTCTATTTCACAGTCTGTACATACTATCCCAATAGATCAGAAAGAGCTAGATCATAACTTTACAACCTGTCCTAAAAAAGGAGTGGCACTGCCCCAGGACCAGTCCAGAGAATGAATTGTTACTCAGAGTCACAGTTCATTCGCTGCGTCCCTTTTCCTCAGGGAAGTAGTGAAGTACTTCACCACTTTTCATGGAGCAACTTATTCCCCCGATGTGTTGGGCCACCCACTCTCTGAAGCAAGCAGTCCCTTCCCCTCTCCTCCCCTTCCCTGCATACTTGAGGGACTAGACCCCATAGCCAGATCCACGATCTGAGCAGGGCTGCACAGGGGACTACGGGTATGTCCACACAGGGATAAAAAACCTGCGACTGGCCTAAACCAGCTAGTTCAGGCTGCAAGGCTGAAAAATTGCTGTGTAGATATTCGGGCCGGAGTTGGAGCCCGAACATCTACACAGCAATTTTTAGCCACATAGCCTGAGCCCTGCGAGCCCAAGACAGCCGTAGCTGTGCCGCAGGGCTTTTATCCCTGTTTAAACATACCCTATGAGAGGTCTTACTCCCATAGCATGTCCAATTCATGACTGTGGCCATCTAGCCCAAAGGAAAGATGAAGATACAATAGCACCTCACCTGGCCTAGGTCGAGATCGATTTTCATGTCAAATTGAAATACAGTCAACATGGTTCAAAGGATATTTTGTGTCACCCCATTTGGTGTCTTCTCGCTGTAGTTTCAACTGTGGAAATTTGCAGCTGAACTAAAGAACATATTAAGTTCCCAGCAAGGTTTGGCACTGCGCATAAGACAGCATGCTGGCACGGAGCCGCAGCAGACTATGTTTTACAACTAATGATATATATTACCATAGCCTTGACACTAAAAACACATACCCAGTGCCAGTCATTCTGTTGCAGTCTAAATGCATATACATCTCAAGACAGTTTCCATTTATGCTGGCAACCAAAATGTAGCGAATAAGGATGCTCCACTCCGAAGATAAATAAAAGCAAAATGTGGGATGTACCTAAAAGGATTTGACAGACTGTGGCATATATTTTAAAATATAAGAGTACAACATAGAAATGTTGGCATTATTCAAAATGAGGACAAGATATTTACCAATGATATGCTATTTGATAGGCCAGACAAGCAGAAGATGGGGGGCACCAAAAACCTTCAGATCTCCTTAGTTTACACAAAAATAAAGTATTTATAATCTCATACTTTGCATTTATTCAGTGCTTTTTCATCTGAAGATCTAAAGCACTCTTTACAAATGAGGTATCCCTTTAGAGATGAATCACAGACAGGTGACGTGACTTGCCCGCCCTAAGTCACACAAACCAATAGCAGAACTAGGAACAGACACCAGGGGCCACATCCTCAGCCGGTGTAACTCTGTTAGACTTCAGTAGAGCTGTGACAGTTTACATCAGCTGAGGCTCTGGCCCAGGTCTTCTGGCTCCCAGTCTGGTGACCCGTCCACGGGAAGACACATCCATCCATTGACTTTGACGTTCCTTACCATGGTATCCGAGAACCTAGATTAATGTGAAAACAGGAAGGAAAACTACAAAACTCATTGTATCAGAGGGGTAGCCGTGTTAGTCTGGATCTGAAAAAAGCAACGAAGAGTTTTGTGGCACCTTATACACTAACAGATGTATTGGAGCATGAGCTTTCGTGGGTGAATACCCACTTCGTCAGACGCATATTAGAGGGATAAGGTGAGTGAGGTAATATCTTTTATTGAGCCAACTTCTGTTTTTTCTCTCACCAAGAGAAGTTGGTTGCTTTTTACAAAACTCATTGTTTATTTATATATTTTTGTTATATTGTTGAGAACAATATGGGGGAAAAAAACCAAAAAAACATTGGTTTGCCCAAGGTGTACCATTCCCACAGCTTAGAAACAGGTGTCAGGCCTAGAAACTGCACCTGTAGATAGAAAACTACAGAGGATGATATATCAGCAATGGAGAAAATATTAACCTTGAAGTTAAAAGGGAAAACCATAGAAACGTTCCCCTGATATAGCTTCTGCATTTTTATGACATCATGAGAAAGTGCTCAGGCAATCAGGCTGACCAATAATTGTCTCGTTGTTTCCTTGTGCTCCCCGTCTGTATCCATCTGTTGACTCTTGTCTTATACCTAGATTATAAGCTCTTTGGGGTAGGGGCCTTCTTTTTGTTCTGTGTCTGTAAAATGCCTAGTAAATGGGGTCCTCATCCGTGAAGGTGCTAGTGCTACTGCAATACAATAAATAAATACATAAATAAATTATTAAATAAATAATAGAAACAAGACTTGATAGCTACGATCTCAAAGGGTTGCATGGAGTTTATTACACAATAACTACAAAGCAAGGGGCGCCTCTTTAAATACTCAGGTAAACAAAAAAGCGGCAAGGGAAATTTATCAAGAAAGGAAAATAAAATGTTTCAGAGAACAAAGGATATAAAAATAGAAGACAAAGTTCTAAAGAATCACTGAAAAAGTAACTAGCAATGGTTACTGCACTTTGAGCCAAACACCTTCTTCAGCTTTTACACAAAACTCTCACTAACATGAAGGAAAGTCCCAGGCACAGACAGTGAGTACAATTCAGCTTTTTTCTTTCATTAGATTTTATTTATTTTCATTGCGTTCAGCTACGTTTTTCTTGAGAAAGTATCTTATAAGCCACTGTTTAAAGACTAGAACCAGAGGCTTAGGGGAAAAAATTATATACAAAGATCAAAGACAAACACACTCCCTGCTTCCAACGTGACAGAATAGACATGTTAAAAGAAAGAGTATAATTACTTTCACACACAGCAATAATGGGATGTTGTTTAGGAGGATTATACTGTTGATAATGGAAGATAATTCCTAGCTAATATTCTAGAAAAGGAGGATCATTTTATGTTACTGAAATGTTATCTATCCGCAGCAAGTGTCTGGGTGGCGGACACAGAACTGTCAGAACAAAACTAAGAATGTCCTAACCCAAAGGGGAAACTTTACCATCCTGATAAGAAAAGAGAATGGTACGTGATGGTCTCATACTTGGAAACTGTTATGATGGTTTGTGCTTTAAGAATGATCATTTCTGAATGAAGTATTATTAAGAGACTGATCTCTGAAGATAGCTGAAGGAGATTAAAAGCTTTACTTGGCCTTTCTCCACAACCCTATAAATCAGGGAGTAGGCAGAGAACCTAAGTACACTGTCTAAAATTTTCAAGCGTGATTGGTCATTTTGAGTGCCTCAATTTTTGAGTGTCCAACTTGAGACACCTTAAAGGGACCTGATTTTCAGAGAGTGGGTACTCAGCACTTTCTGAAAATTAAGCCCATTTAAGGTGTTGCACATTGGGCAGCTTGAAATTGATGGTATCATCGTTGAAAATCCTGGACAGTATATGCATATACAGTATCACACAACAGCAATGCAACTCTACATAATACACCTAGGTAGAAGTTGCTGGATGAAGCAAAGGGTGGCAGATTGTGATTAGCAAAATTAGGCAGGGGAACGCATACAGAATCTGCAGCCATGATCCTGGCTTCAGCTGGGGTTGTTGATCACCTATTTTCATAAGTCACATAAACTCCAAAATCAGTAACGAGTTAATCATTTAAAAAAATGGAGGGGGCTTTAAGAATTCACTGTGGCAATTACTCATTAATATTGAACAGAACTATAATTACCATGGGAACATCCTGCATAACTTATGGATGTGTAAGTGAAGGCAGCTTCGAGCAGTTTCAATTCTGCATACTAAGCTTCAGTTCCAGCCAATTCATATTAATTAATGTGTCTGTATTCTTATTTTGCAAAATAATGCCAACTCTCATCAGACGTGGGTTTTAAAGGTGCTATGTTTTTTCCTGGATGAATGAATACTCATTCAGCTTAGCCACTCAGAGCAACAAAAGGTCTGTGTTAGAAACTCATTTGAATCAGGTAACAGAATTATATTCCATCTGTCATGAACAAAGGAGGAACAAACAAAAAAGAAATGTAAGGGGGGGGGAGAATTATGATGGAACTCTGCACCTTCCCCCTGCCCGCATGAGCGCACACGTACACACGAAGAAAAAGAAGATATACTCTCTTATTGCATTATACACACTAAAAGCAACGTCTACATTGTATGAAATATGCATATTGAAGAGATGATGTGCATGTTTCATTTTCAAATTGGCTCTTCGTATACGGCCCGGAGGCATATTTCACTATAATTCTAATGTTATTCAAAAGGGACATGCTACACTAGAGATCTTATTTGCCAGGATTACCAAACTGGATAATACTTCATGCAAGCGCCACCTCACAATTAAAGCAGTCTTTATGATAAGACCACCTCACACATACCCAAACACACCACAATATTTATCATTAGATTAAATAGACCTTCGACAGGCCACATGTGTATAATTTAATAAGCCACATTCAAATACACAGAAAGATACTTCTTCTAGGGTGGGGGGAGAGGAATAGCCCCTCCCCCCCCACACACATACACACACAACCAACCAGAACCCTTACCACTGCACTCCCAATGCCACTAACAAGTTTATCGTTAAATCTAGGGACTGCTTGCTTCTGCAGTTCAGATGACCTGAAATGCCATGCTAGGTTATGGTGAGAAAAGTGATCTTTCAGATTGTCTGGGTCTAGCCATGGAGGGACCAAAGTCAGGACCTTGAATTGCACTTGAAAGTGAATGGGAAGCCAGCAGACCAGGCTGACTTTCACCGTACAATTACTGCCTATTTCTCATGTTGCCTTCCTATAAGGAAGTTTTGTCAAGGCAAAAGCAGTACTGCAGCTTAGGCTTCACTTGTCTTGGAGCTCATTTATTAGAGTTCCACTTATAGATGTGCCCTTATTACCAGAGAACAGCATATAAATAAAGGCTTTCCTTTCCTCTGTTATTTTTAGATAGGCTCCCTACCGTATTGGTAGAATGCTATATGTTTTAATGCTATTCAATGAGCTCCCACTGTTTTCAGAAACTTCATTAAGCTCATAAACTCCTCAAGTGGATGGAGAAATTAGTGCCTTACATTTTCTAATTTCCAAAGCTGTACAATGAGTCATGCTCCATGCCCTTCCCTTTGTCCTCTCAATATACCCCTTTGCCAGCAGATCTCCATCTGTAGTTTTATCTCCCCTATAGATCTCATCACACAACATTCTTTTTTTTTTTAATCCAAACCTCAAAACACATTAGCTTGGTTTCCAGGCAGTCAATTGAGACATCATTTACTGTGAGTGAGAGAGGCAGAGGAGAATGCAGCTTCGTGTCACACTTCTGCTGTCTTTGACTAATCTGCAAGCCGCCCACTTTAATGGCTCTTCATAAATAATTCAATTTTTAATTATGCTACAAGTCCCCTGACCTGAAGTGAGAGAGAGAGACAGGAGGGGGCCATAGAGGGAAAAGTGCATTAGTTGGATTTAACAGTGCCTGCAGCAGCTGAGTTGTTCTCACTAAGTGCCTTTCCCTATGCAAGATGCACCTGCTTCCTAAACTTGGAAGTGTTTTTCTAATAAATTTGACAGGATCACCTGTGGGCTTAGAGGTAGGGACATTAATTCTAAAGTCAATTTCCTTTCCATCTCTCCCTCTCCATAATAGAGGCCATGTTGTTATAGTTGGGGGTATCACATTTATCCACAGGTTTCAGAGTAGCAGCAGTATCCACCCCATCCATAGCTAAAGTGGTCACCCCATGTTCACTATCTACCTGACCACAATTAAAGCATAACCTAGTCATAGGAGATCCTGTGGGTACCACTTTCCTTCCCTCTTGGACTGCTGCTTTTCCACTTGGCACTTATCAAAAGAAGTTCAAAGTCTCCTTGAAGGTCATTGCCTGAAAGGGTGAGATATCCACAGGAAGGCAGGGAGTGGCAGTGGCTAACATTCATGCTGCTTCAGCAGCAAGCCATTAGCCCCATCCTGACACACCTGAGCTCTACCAGAGAAAAAGTTCTGAGCTTCCCTTTGAGCCCAGGTCTCATTTTCTGCTGCATGCAGTGCTGTTGCCAAATCAGCCACCAGCTATGGAGACCTTTTTTTTTTTTAATCTAACTGCATCTGTCACACAAAAAGCTGGTCAAGGTAGATCTGACAGCGCATACACAGCTGAATGATCTCCTCCCACCTACAACTATTTTTTAATTGCAATGAGGTCTCTCAATACACAGCAGAGCATCTGCTCATTAGCACTAAAGCACAATCTCTGCAACAGCCGCTTCCCCCACCCCATCCCCCATTCCAATCTCTTTACAATTACTCTTTAAGCACTGCAAATTAGAAATCCTGCCTGACCTTTGGGGTTAGATTTGTATTGTGAATATTAATTCCTTTTTTTTGTAAAGGCACAGCATAAAAAAAAAAAATAGCAAACACACCAAATTGATTATGGCTCTGATTCAGGAAACCACACAGACCCATTCTGAATGGCAGCTATTGGGTCTGTATTGATTCCTTGCTGAAATGATATTACTACTTATTGATTTTAGACACAAAGCTCATGTTTTCAATTTGCTTAGCTTAGAATTCAGGTTGTTTTATGTAGCCTATATTGTTATATAGGCCAAAGCTCATACCATTGTCTGAGATCATCTACAGATTATGCCAAAAATGGGACAAAGATATTTTATATACTATAATTAAAAGAATAAAATAATTCCAGCATATAATTAGCCATCAAAAAGGAGTAGGAGGATTTCTCTCTTCTTAAAGAAACACAAATAGTTTTAAGCCAAACAATTGGATTCTGTTGAGTTGTTTTATTTCATTGTGCATTTTATCTAGATATTCCTCTGCAGTGTTGTGAACCAAAACAACACTATTTTAGTAAATAAGAACCAGAAACATAATTGACACATGTAATTCAATCTGGATCAATCTAGTTATTTTAGGTGTTTATACACTCCCCAATACCATAGTATCTGAGCACCTTGCAATCTTGAATGTATTTATCCTCACAACACTCATGAAAGATAGGAAAGTGTTATTATACCCGTTTTATAGAGGGGAAAACTGAGGCAGAGAGCGTCTAAGGCTAAGTCTACACTAGGAGCGCTTTCCCAATTTAGCTATACACCACCATATTACACTGCCAAAGTGCTTCTAGCCTGGATGTAGCTTTTGCTGGTATATCTTATTCCAGCCCCACTGAGTAAAATAAGATATGCCAGCAAAAGTGCAATTTTGCTGGTATAACTGCATCTACATTAGAAGCTGTTGGCAGCACAGCTATGTCAATCAGGGATCACACTTCTGACCAACACAACTATGCCAGCAGAAATTTGTAAGGTAGATCTACTGTAAGTGACGTGTCCAAGATCATACAAAAAGTATGCGGCAGAACGGAGACTTGAACCCAGATCTCCCAAATCCTAGATTAGGAGCCTAACTACTGACCATTTTTCCTCTCTTTGAGTAGCCAATATCCCAATCCTATAAATCACTTTGCACACATGAGTAGCCTCATTGATTTCGCTGGAACTATTCACATACAGAAAGTTAGACCCACACTTGAGTCTCTGCAGAATCAGGACTCAAGTGAAAAGAAATGGGGGGAAAAAATGACACTCAGAATGAAAATTAAGTTAGATTTTTAAATCATCGTAATTTATTATTTGTTTTAGCGCCACCAAAAGTTTGCTAGCTGCTTTACAGAACAGATAGAAGACACAGTAATTGTTCCAAAGGCTGACAATCTAAGGCCTAGATACTGCAAAGAGAACCACAAAGGTAGATTCTAACACATGCACAGGGTTCCACTGAGTCATTTTGACACAACATTTGAGTTGTGCACAACCAAGGAATGGCTTTGATTCTGGCTTTGCACAATTTAAGTCAAGTCTTTGGATTTCGATGTCATTTTACCCAAAGATCTAAAGTTGTGGGAGTGTAAGAGAAACTGGTTCCGACTCTCGACTCCACATTTCAAACAGAAATGTACAAAGTTGGGGTGATGTGGGTTTTGTAAAGCCTTGATCAGGTTTATCAGGTGTAATTCTCCATAAAGTCAATACAGTAAATTTAGTACTAGGAGGATCCTTGATACAAAACACATTTTCAAAACATTCCATATTCCATGTGATAGGACGGCAATGCTTCTAATGGGGTCCCTCTCAACTGGCGATCTGAAAGCCCTGACTCCTAAACACCATTGGAAGCCTCAGGCCACATGATATTTCTGAGCGTGTGCAGTACAAATGTAGGGGAAAGGTTAGCAGATCATAAACAAAGGTAGTGAGCATGTGTGGAATGTTTGGAACGTTGGCATACATTCAAGAATGTTTGAATGTTGGTACTGAGCATGTGCAGTAAAGAACTGATGACATAGGTGCTGGAACTAAGGGTGTGGGGGTGCTGCAGCACCCCCTGGCTTGAAGTGGTTTCCATTATATAGAGGGTTTACAGTTTGGTTCAATGGCTCTCAGCACCCCCACTATAAAAATTGTTCCAGCGCCCCTGTCTGATGATGTGTCTAAAAATAGAATTGAGAAACAGTATAAAAGTCAGTGTGTCAGTGGGCAGTAGACAGTGTACTGACAGGATAGCTGAAGAAGGGAGTAGGAGCTGAAGAGTAGAATACAGCAGAGCAAGACAGAGCGGAATAGAGCAGAGCAGAAATGGTGGAGAAAGACGGAGCAGAGCGGAGAACAGTAGCAGTGGCAGAAGCAGCAGCAACAAAGCAATGCGAAAAAACAGCAGCAGCAGGAGTCCTGTGTCAGCAGACAGGGTAAGCCTGTCAGTTATAATTATAATTATAGCGTAGTACAGTACAGTGTTATAGTATGTGTCTGTGTATGTGTGGATTAATAAAGATGTAAGTTTTTGTGTTGATAGAAAAGGACGTGTATAAGATTCAAAGCATTTAAAAACTGCTGTCAGCAGCCTGTAACAGACTGGCCATCTATGACAGGGTGCAACCATTTAGAATAATTTCAACTGTATATTATTGCAGTTTGGAATGCTCTTTAATTTGTTGTAAGGGATTTGTGTTCTAAATTATTACTATGCTAGGAATTATTATTTGCACCAATAAAGAGCTGCCTTTTTTTGGAAAGAAAGCCATCTCTGTGTCAATCATTTATCAGAAGGCCGTATCCATGTCCTCCAGGTATTTCCTTAGCCACCCTGGAGACCCAGACCTCAGGAAAACAGACTGGTTGTAAAAAGTGTTGTACCAAACATTCCTTTGGTAAACCCAAGTGAGCTATTCTGGGAGTACCCTAATTCTGTTTTCAGGGTGACATTATAAGGGAGATTCTTTTAAAGGAGAATATCATTTGGCAGGCTTCATGTCTGATTTCCCCATGATATATGAACATTAGCAGTGGGCTTAGGAGATAGTATTTGGATTTGGTTAGTTTCAAGGGTTAGAGTCCAGGTTCAGCTGTGTGGAATTTCACCAGCTGTTCATGAGATTTCATCCCCAAAGGGCAGAATTCTTGTAAGATAAGATGATGTTTTTATGAAATTTCTGCCATCCAGGGCCACATCTGAATCGAACATGCAACCAAAACCATAAGGGCAGATTCAGTTCTAGAGATTTGAATGTTAACACTCTTCCTTCCCCAAAAATATGGAGAGGGTATCAGTTCAGAGGGTTGCTCTCCTTTCACCTTTAATTTTTAAAAGAAGTATTCATTCAGGGCAGGTCTACCCTAGAAGCGCTACACTGGCGCAGCTCCGTCTGGTGAAGACACTCTATGACGACAGGAGCGCGCTCTCCCCTCGGCATACTTACTCCATCTCCACAACAGGCAGAAGCTATGTCAGCAGGAGAGCACCTGCCACCGACACAGTGCTGGTGTGGACAGCACAAAGGTTTCTATAACTTGCATTGCTCAGCGGGTGTCTTTTTCACATCCCTGAGCAACACAAGTTAGATTGACTTAAGCAGTAGTATAGACCTGCCCTCAGTAACCCTAGCTTTATCAGCACTGTACAGATCAGATGAAGACACTGGGCCCTGTTATCCCATGAAGAATGCAAGTAAACTGCCTCTGAAGTTAAAGGGAATTATTGTATTGTATTATTTCCTTGCAAGGAAAAGAACCAGGGCAACTGTTCCTGCACAACAAGGAGTTTGAAATTTAGTACTCTGTATGCTGTTACTTTAATACAGAGTGTGTACATTATACCGACATACAAAAAGTAACTAGGGTCAAATCCTGAAGCGTCTTCCCAGGCCAATTTCTCCAACGGAGTCAATGTGAGTTTTGCCAGATTAAGGACTTCTACACTGGGTGCCACAAGTAGGAAGGCTTGTGTGAACATACTCTTTGCTCCTCCCACACATAATATTACACGTTTGAAACTTGGCCATAGAATTCCAGTCTGAGTTAAAATCTGTGATGGGAAACGAGCCTGGAATTTTATACAGTGCCTTGTATGTTTACGGTGCTGCTCTAGTTAAGATTAAAACCAGCTTTCTGTTTAAAGCTCGACTCTTCTAAATGCCCTAAAATCTATATTCTTGCTTGGATTGCTTTGAAATTTGGTGTGCCTCATTGGGGGGTGAGGTTCTGATAGTGAATCCAGATTTGGCACCATTTCAGCAGCTAGGAATACAGTAGCTAGGAAAAAACAAAAACAAAACACAGCTTTTCTTAAAGTTGCCAGATTTTGGCAACCTATTTTTGTGCACAGAGATAAAACCAGGGCTCATATCACACGATATGGGCCCACCCCCAGCCCATCTACAGGGGTGTGATACCCCCTTTCTCTACCCCAAGCCCACGTCAGCCAGGATCTGGGGAAGATTTGCCCCTCTGGGTGGAGAGCTTAAAATTGGCATGCTCAGCACATGTACCAAGAACACAGTGCTGAGACTGGGATGAGGAGCTGAGAACAGGTATGCCTCACACATAGAAACTCTCCACCTGCCATGCAGCGGTTCAGAATCTCAGAACTATTGTTCATGCTCCATTGGATATTCTCTTTCATGAAAACAGCTCATTGAGATGAAAGGGCCACTTCACCCCTCTGAACCTACAGCTTTGAAGTTTGAAACCCACCCTGTGCAGAAATCTGAAAATGAACTGAGAATAAAACATTTGCGAAAAATCTGTCTCTGTCCAGGGTTGAGTTTTTGTTTTGTTTTGTTTTGTTAATTTACTTTGGGGAAATGTAATCTGAGTACAGCAGAATATTGAGGAGGCGCTGAAACTGTTTTTGAAAAGAAGAATAAATTACACACATGAATGCTCACAGGGAGGGGAGGACGGATTAGGGGTGCAAGAGTAGGTGGTAATAGGGGAAGAGGAGTTTGGGTCTGAAGTAAGGGATGGTAGTATTTTGGGGGGGAATAAATGGGAATGGGTGATGGGGAAGGAAGAGGAGTTGGGTGCTCAGGCAAGGGGAGGGAGCTGGAGAATATGAGGGGGAGCAGAGGAAGTTGGGGGTTCAGGGGTGGGGTGGATTTATCAGCCCTGCTTCCTCCTATTCCATGTGTGGATCTAAGGGAGCTCTACCCCTCTCTCTCTACCCACTGTGGGTTCTGGGGGACCCTGCTCCTCTTGGGCTGTTTGAGCCCCTCGCCCTACCCCTCCATGTGAGCTGACATGTGTAGCAGCGGAACTGAAGGTAACGCAAATTTAAACATCTGAAATACCGAAAACAAATAGTTAAGATATACATCACTACATCACCCCTATGGTGGGAGGAGAGGAATGGCTGCGGGGGGGGGGGGGGAGGAGTCCAAGTTTGGAGGACAGTCAGACTGGATGTACCTGGGGCATGGTTGGGGAAGCCTGGGGTAGGAGTCCCAGCTTGAGGTTGGCAGTGAGAGTGAGGGGCCCAGCTCAGCATGTAGCTCGGGCCACAGAACAAAAGTAGTGTGAGGCCCTCCAGTAAGTTGCTGCCTGTGATATGCGTATGCAGCAGCATAGGGCAGGACACAGCAAGAAGCAACTTATTACATATTAATGACTTTCACAGAGCAAACTAATAGCTTAACGGGGTAGGGAGGGGCGGGGAGCTGGAAATGTTGGTGGATGGGGCTACATGTTGCAGGGAATGGTGAAGCACGGACTGGAGAGGAGAGAGACAAACCAGTCTTCCCTCACACACTTGAAGTTACTGTCACAACCATATAATAAAACTGTCAAGGTTTGGGGACACCCATAGACCACAAATGAGATTTTTCTTACTGGCCCTGTGAGCAACTACACATTAGAAAGCATGACCATTATCCACCATACAAAATATATAGGAGGGGGAGGAGCATTGAGGAAATAACAGCAACCATGTGGCCTAGTGGAAAGGCCACAGGACAAGGACTATTTATAGCTCCACCACCGGTCTGCTGGATGACCTTGGGCAAGGTCTTCACCACTCTGTGCCTCAGTTTTTCACCTGTAAAATGGGTTAATGATGTAAAGTTATATGAGATCCACTGATGAAAAGCACTATATAAAGGCTAGGTCCTTTGCTTATTACATAGCCATAGCAGGCAGTTGTAGTTCTCATCCACTAAGTGACCATTAACTTCTACCAAAGAAAAGTTCTCCGTTTAAAAAACTAAGAAATTAAATGGCAAAAAGCTTCATCAACACAGAGTTACGGTTACCTGGTGATAGCTCGCGCCCTACCAAAATGTCAAGTTCAGCAATAAAACTTCTGAAAACCAGGAAATCCAGAGTTAAGGTAAACATCCACACAACCCTATCTCTGACCACTTTGAGTGATGCCCCAATATGCCCATAACACACACAACTCTTGCCTTTTGTGTCTGTCTGCAATGGACAGACACAAACTGCATTTGCCCTACACTCAAAAAATGAACCTACTCCCCAACAGAACACCACACTTGTAAAATTTAACCACTTCATACCCATTTACAACCCCTTCAGACAGGATACCACCAAAACCTGTATTTCCCCTACATTAGTAAATCCAGACTGTTCTCATGTCCTACCTTACTACTGACAATACTCATGGCAAGAATATCTCAGTGCCCTGCCACCATCACAACCTACACAATTCTGTATTGAAATGATGCAGACTGGAATCTCCAGGTACATACACACTCTGGGTGGGAAAGGATTCAGACCCAGCTCGCCCCATATCACAATCACTGCTCCTCCAATATGCTCCAGCTTATTCCTCCACCATTCGATACAGCTCTTCCTAACAGAGAATGGACGTAGAGCGCATGCAGATAATTCCAAGGGGCTATTGCTATCTCAGGCGGCGTGGAGGGGGCAGAATTAAGGTATTGTGGACATTTACCTCAACTCAGTATTTCCTGATTTTCCAGAAATGAGTTTTGCTGAACTCAATGTTCTGGAAGAACACAATATAATATAAAATAAGGGCCAATTCATGGCCCAACATGTGTACCCATACAGGTGAGTAATAGGGCATGTAGTGCCCCAGATTCCCCTGTATCAGCTGGCTATACCTTTAGTAGTAGTCCAGAAGGAAACAGCCTCCAAGGGCTCACTATGTCTCCACCCATTGCACCTGTGGCCATAGAGTTGGTTGAGCCTTGGCTCCGCCCCTTCCCATGCACCAGGCAGTACAGCTGTGCAAGTGTGCTACACCAGGTATAAGGCTGGCAGAATATGTTCCACCCCCTGCCCAGGGTGGGGGAAACCAGGAGGCAAATTGTAACTTTATTACAATCTGGTGCCTGGTCTGTTCCTGGGGTAACAAAGCTATGTACTGCCTCAAGCAAAAGGTTTAAGGCAAAGCCACAATTGACCCCTTTATTTAGCCATCCTCAAAGGGACACTGAAATGGGAACCCAATGTTCAGGTTCTGTGCTTTTAGAATAAAATAACTAACTAAAAACAGCAGAAATCCAACTGTGATTGTGTTATTGGTTAGGGATTTAAACATTCTCCTGCAGGGTCTGCAATCCAAACATTGCAGCATGGTGCTTGCTAATAAATGCACAAGAAGCCAGTGAAATTGACCAGAACCAAAAGGACATATGTAAAACTGTATTTTTAATACATATATTTCCCTTATCTAAAATAAAGGAAGTGCCAAGTGTAAATAAACCAAATAAATGCAGAAAAGTCATGGATTTTGTTTGTTTGCTTTTAAATAAGCTTGAATAATATAGGCACAATAGGGTGGGAGGTTGATTTTTTACATGCATGATTTTTAACTTGAAAAGTGTCCTTTGAAGTTAAGTGTGCATAAGTAATTTTTAAATGAAAAGTTTTCTAATGAAATAAGTTTCTTTGCACTTATATAATTAAGTAAAGGCTTTGATTTAATAAGTGAAGTTTGACAAGAATTTAGCCCATTGGCCCATTTTAAAAACACAACATAGCAGCACCAAAACAGAGATTGAAAATATAGGATAAAGTTCATGTGCAATATTTTAATCATAAGTGCATATTTTGTCTGTACTTGCAGAAGAGTGTTTGTATGGCAGCTGGACTGACATAGTAGCACCTGTGAAAGCCAACTGGATTAATAACTAACTGAATTAAAATGAACTTCCTTAATGGATTTGAGCTATTAGCCACAAAATGGCTCCCTATCCCATAGCCCTTACTCCAGCAAAACTCCCTTTGATGTCAAAAGAGGCTTTTGCCTGAGTAAAGATGGTACGATCTGGCCCCCAACTTTTTAAAAAGTTTATCAGATAGATTAACAGAATAAGCTATGTTGACTCAGAGGGATCTGATAAAGCATATAGTAAATAACATATTTTCAAGTTAATATGCATACCAAAGTGTGTGTACCAAATGATGTGTACTCACTAAGAAGCTATTATAGTTCATTGGGAAAATATTAATTCACAAATGCATTCAGTGTGCCTAAGCCAGAAAATTCATTAGAGAGAGTAAACACCACACATTCTCTAAAACAAACAAATGAAATAATACAGCTGAAATCCATGACTGCATGCCTGGCCTGAGTAAAACTCTACACCTGTACACAACCTGCCTGTTGCAGGACTGCTGGAAGTCAAACTGTTGAAGCAAAATAGATTTCTAAAGGCACCCCTTTGCATGCCAATGACCAGAATTCTTCTTCACCAGACAGTCACTCACAACTATGCCAGGGTCCAAGCAGCTCTGGGAACACAGCATACGGTTAGGTCAGGCTTGTAGGAACAGTAAGTACATTACTGTATGAACTAGGATAGTGAAAGGCCTTCCCCACTTTTTGGCCTACATATGTTTAAGCACCAATCTTGTAAGTAGACCCCTGTGCTCATGTGAAGATCCATTTTAACTTCAATTGCAGGGGCCTTGGTGTGTTTTGGAAAAGTGTGTGTTTTTTCATTTTAAACTTTTATATATTATATATAAATTCTTGAAGGTGAAATTATAAATCTGTGTTGAATAAAGATGTGACAATGTGGAAAGGCAGGTTAATGGCGCTTATCTTTAAAACAGTTAGAAATAAACTCAAACTTTAACATGACAGGGATCCAGCTTCCTCATTTAATCTAAACTTACCCTCGAAAAAGTTTTGGCTTGATTCTTATCCTGTTTGAGCTGTGTGTTTAATCCTGCAAAACAGACAGCAATTGAGAAGAGGAACACGGTGCTGGTTATCTTTCTAAAAGATTTGTTCTAGCTCAACCAAAAGTTATGGGCTTGATTTGAAAATAATTGGGTGAAATTTCATATCCTCTGTTTTACAGGGGTCAGACTAGATGGCCACCATAGTCCCTTCTGGCCTTAAAAAAAAAAAAAAAACTCAAAAAAGCCCCCAAACCTATGAACCTATGATCTTTGTCCATCAGTGAAACTGAATGCAAGATCTATGAATCTCTGCTCTTAATTGCAGCCTGCAAGAGAACACAAATTCACCTCTGTAGCAGGAGTAAAACAGGAAGACTGGGCTGAGTTCACATATAAAGGTCTAGTAATTAAATACTGAATTCTTTTCAGCAATATATAATGTGGCTTTCAAAACAGACTCGATAGCTCTTATGCTCCAATGACAGAAAGGCTCTCCAGTCAGGTGTGAGAGAACTGCTTGCTTGTTAACTGGATATCCAGCACAGCCATCCATTAACAATCTTAGCAAACTGAAGTAAGTATACCGTATCTTTCATTTTAGGCTACAGGCAAGCATTTTCACACTGACAGCCTGGGAACAGTATATGGGAGTGTCTTACCTCTGTAGCTCAAAACTGCTTTTGCATTCTCACGTTGAACAAAATGCTTTATCAATAATTCAAATAACAGAGCCTACTGAGCATTAACTTACAACCTGAACACTGAACAAGCACTGGAGTTTGGCACAATAGATTGACACTATATTAGCAACAGGATCACGTTTTAGTGAATTACAATCACTTTACTTTAATCATATCTTCATAGTCTCTGATCAGGTGAACTCAAGGACCGAGGTAGGCAGCTATTCTAAAACGTAGCGCTGAACTGATATGAGAAGGGTTGTGAGAGCTGAGCAATATAGGGTGGTACTGTAACAAGCAGAATGGTGACACTTTTCCCATCCATCCTTCCTTAGAGCAAAATAAAATGTTTTTTTTAAAGTAAATACAAAATACAAAGAATTGTCATAAGTTACTCTCCAGCATGAGCAGTCGTGTACAGCAGCAATTTTCCTTAATGCTTGAGAAACCTGGCACATTGAATGGCTTTAGTTTATTAACGTAGCTAAAATGCATGACCTATTCAACACACGTCTCACAAATCAGAATCAAAGAGTGAAAGTATTGGTGATAGCATAAGGACATAGAGGAAAAAATGAAGAGAAATGTGTCCATCTGTGGTAAGCACAGAAAGAGAAATTCTGCAAGCTAAAGATCGGAACGGAGATCAAAAGTGAAGAATAATTCTGGTGTGGGCATAAGAAGGTTGTCACTATTCTAGCCACACACACTTTTATTATATATGTTTGGAATTCTTTTATCCTCCCTGCTTAGTTTATTAGCACAAACAAAAACTTTGTTTGATTGGGCACTTAATGTTAAATCACTCCACTCCACACATATAAAATCCTGAAAGCAAAACAAAAAAAAACACAAACAAAAAAAGTTACCTTTTCCATAACTAGTGTTCTTTGAGATGTGTTGCTCATGTGCATTCCATATTAGGTGTGTGTGTGCTCGCCACATGCACCAATGCTGGAAGTTTTTCCCTTAGCAGTATCCGTAGGGGACCATCTCTGGCGCCCTCTGGGGTGGCGCCCGGTTGGCGCGGAATAAGGGGCAACTCTGGCTCCCCCACCCTCAGTTCCTTCTTGCTGGAAACTCCGACAGTGGGGAAGGAGGATGGGTTATGGAATGGACATGAGCAACACATCTCGAAGAACACCAGTATGGAAAAGGTAACTGTCTTTCCTTCGAGTGCTTGCTCATGTCCACTCCATATTAGGTGACTCCCAAGCAGTACCCCTGGAGGCGGGTAGGAGTTCACGGACGTGTAGATTGCAACACAGCTCTGCCTAAACCAGCGTCATCTCTGGCCTGCTGAGTGATGGCATAATGTGCCGTGAATGTGTAGGTAGAGGACCGCAAACTGGTAGTGGTGGGGGCCCACTGTAACCTGGAGGAAGCATCTGTGACCTTGAAAGATTGCTATGTGGAAGTATACATGCTTTAAGTCGACGGCGGCATACCAGTCTCCCGGATCCAGGGAGGGGATGATAGAAGCCAGGGAGACCATGCGGAACTTTAACTTCTTTAGATATTTGTTGAGGTCCCTCAGCTCCAGGATGGGTCGCAGACCACCCTTAGCCTTTAGGATTAAGAAGTACTGGGAATAGAACCCCTTATTCTTGAACTCAAGAGGAACTTCTTCCACCGTGCCCAATGCAGTAACCCCTTTACCTCCTGTGTGAGGAGACTCTCGTAAGAAGGGTCCCTGAAGAGGGAGGGGGAAAGGAGGTATTGGGGGGGGTAGAAATAAACTGTAGGGTATAACCCTCCGCCATAGTATTGAGGACCCAGCAGTCTGAAGTTATAGCTGTCCATGCGGGGAGGAAAAAAGAAAGGCAAGTGGAGAACAGCGGGACAGATGGATCCGGGGTATAGTCTGGTAGGTTGCCCTCAAGCGCACCCTCAAAATGCTTGCTTGCCCCCCTGCTTATTGCAGGATGAGCCCGACTGGGCAGAGGGTGGAGGTGGGTGGCTCAGGTTGCACTTGAAGCCCTTACTCTTCTTATGTGGGGGCTCCTGGTGGGGTTCAGCGGATCTGCCTCCGTAGACTGGCGATTTAAGCCTTACACTGCTTGAGCTGTACTGGGATCTAGAGCGGGACCTGGAGTCGGAGTGGGCCAGTCATCGGTAGAATCTCCCCGATCAAGGGGATTTGCGTCTCGGCGACGGGTGCCAGCGGGTCGGTGACTGGTGACCCCGTTCTGCCGCAGGACCGGTGCCAAGGCATTGGAGACACGATGGATCAGTCTCGACGCTCATGCTGGGGGGTGCGTGCCTCCACAGGTCTGCGCCAGGTTACATGCGAGTGGCGCTTCGAATCCCGCTGTCGGTTCCCAGGGTTCGGAGACCAAAGAGGGCTTCTCTGAGCCTGCCTCCCAAAGCCTGAGGCGTGACGGCTCCATGCGGGTGAGCACTGACAGAATGTCCCTAGGCGGAGTCCCATCCGGGACCAACTAACTAGAACTAATACTAAGGGTAAATACTAAACTATATACAACTATTTTACAAAGAAACATTCATGAGACACACTGAACTAATGGAAAGCTAGCTGAACCAACAGCAGTTCCAGCACTATCACTGGTGGCAAGAAGGAACTGAGGGTGGGGGGAGCCAGCGGTACCCCTTATACCACGCCATGCGGGCACCACTCCAGAGGGCGCCAGAGCCAGTCCCCTATGGATACTGCTAAGGGAAAACTTCTAGCACCAGTGCATGTGGCGAGCACACACACCTAATATGGAATGGACATGAGCAAGCACTCGAAGATGAATATGAAGTTACTGGTAAAGCCTTCAGCATTCCTTGCCACCTTCCCATTGCCTACTATGCCGTCACTAACACATTCCACCACACCCATAAAGGATTCACTTCCACCTCCAAAAGATACTGAAAAGTAATATGCACTCCACCTTCACGGAACAACATTTTAATGCAAAACCTTAATAGCAACCCCATGTTCTTTTTTACCAGACACATCTGACTGTCACAGTGTCCATTTGTTTGCAAAGTTATTCTGCCTTAACAGTACTGTGATTGCCATTAAGAATTTGTGACTGAAAAAGCCCCACAAATGCACATGGAGAATTTCCACTCTCAAATTCAGATATTAAAAAAGGATTGTTTTGCTTAAATATCAGTTGTATACATCTCCAAACCCCTAATGTAGAATTAAAAGCTACTGTGGATTGCTAAATTACCTCTTTCTAAATTAATTGGTCAGAATCTTTGAGTAAATTTATCAGAAATATAGTTGATTTCTGCTATTAAAAGTCTTCTTTCAGGGAAGGCTGGAGGTCCAAATAGCTTTCCTACTGAGTGCTCTGCCAACATGATTACCCCACTACTGATTCAAATCTCTAATAAAATTTCAATAATAAGAATATACACCCCAATCGATTTATTAGGCTGTCATTGTTTCCTGTTCAAGAGAAGACTGACTTCTAGACCAGTTTAGCAATTATACAGAAGAATCTTTAGTAAATGTAGATTTTAAAAGGTGTCTACACTGGAGCTGGAGGTATAATTTCTAGCTTGGGTAGGCATACGCATCCTAGGTCTGAACAAATAGCAGTGTAGACACCGCAGAAGGAGGAGGGATGGGATAGCTGCTCTCGATTACACACGTAGGGTTTCAGATGGGATTGTACTTGGGGCAGCGAGGCCCTCCCTTCACCCGTGCAGTCATGGCTACACTACTATTTTTGAGCCAGTGCGGATACTTCTACCCAGGCTGAAATTATGCCTTCAGCGTAGACATACCCAGAACGTTGGATCTGAGATTAGGGGTAAAATTTTCAAAAAAAGTGCCTAAGTGATTTAGGATTGCAGCGCAAGTCCCATTTTTCAAACGTGATTTAAGAGCCTATGTCTCATAGGAAGTCAATGAGACTTAGGCTCTGAAGTCACTTTTGAAAAATAGGACTTAAGCACTATTGAAAATTCTACTCTAGGAAAAAATGTGTGTCTGCTCTCTTGAGTTGGGTGGCGGTGATGTACCAAATTCTCAGAAGAGGTGCCAGCATTGGACATTGTGGTGCCGGATTTCTGCTTTGTTCCTCCCCCTTCCTCCCCTCCCTTTGTTTCTCCCCCTCCCAACCTTTTGCTAACCTCATCCACTGATCAGGCCACAATCCATAATGCAATTTGGCATTTCCTCTTCTATCATTCACCTTGGTGCTTTTATCCACACACCACACTATTTTTGGGAGAGCATCATACTACCCTCTGTGACCACAAGCTCTGGTAGATGGTGGGGAAATACCACAGTTTGCCCAAAAGGAAGATGTCAGAGCCAGCAAACGTTGAAGTGAAGATTTAATAAGGGATGGCCTGAAAATTTACAGATAATTCACATTTACTTCTAATTGTTTTAAGTTTTTTCAAAGGTTGTTCAGTTATTCAAGCTGTTCCCTACTTGTATGGTGCTGCCTCACTGCCAACAATCACGGCCAACACACATTTCATTCAATAAGTAGCTAACGATTGCAGCTATGCAAGGCCAGATCCACATTCAGTCTGCTGGTTCAAAACCAAATCAGGGCTAAGGCTTGGGTTCTGATTCAAGATCAATGAAATCCTGCTGCACTCTCAAGATTCCAACCCCAAATGACAGAAACCGCACACGATCAGCTGTTCTCACAAAATCTCTGCTATCTTGGGCACTCCTCTTGCAAGAACAGCTGTTCTCATTAAATCTGGGCTGCATCCAAATGGAAAAACAAGCCCATAAACCCCTTGAAGTTTTGGATCCAATCCAAAGCTAGAGCTACAGGGACTGGTTCTCAGATCCAGGAATTCAAATACGAATTCCATAAATATTCTAAGGTTTTTAGATACTAGGCTCTGGTTTAGTCGATATTTAGTATGTATTAAACTGGAATCTACTCATGTTTTGAATATGAAGTTCCACTGCAGAAATAGTGCAATTAGTATTGTCTGGCTTAACGCACTGCCACTCTCCAGTCCTCCCTGGTTAAACACACATGCATACACTCATACAAACACACACAAACCCTGAAGTAGTGTTAACAACCTGTCTGTGACAAACAAAAAGTCAACTGGCAAAACTGGCAAAAAAACAACTGGGTTTTTTTGTGTGGACTTCTGCATGGAAATATTTTAAGAGTATTTTCTCCAAAATCAAGAAGAAAATCCATGCATTTAATCAATAAATAATGGTTAAAATATAAAAAAAAGCTATGTGCCTTCTTGTAAGATACAAAAACAACAAGGAGTCCGGTGGCACCTTAAAGACTAACAGATTTATTTGGGCATAAGCTTTTGTGGGCATAAGCTTTCCTGCATCTGAAGAAGTGGGTTTTTTACCCACGAAAACTTATGTCCAAATAAATCTGTTAGTCTTTAAGGTGCCACCGGACTGACTCCTTGTTGTTTTTGTGGATACAGACTAACACGGCTACCTCCTGATACTTGTAAGATACAGTATGTAGCACAAAGGCCTTTGCACCTTATGTTATTTTTAGATCCCATTTTCTTGGGCCCTCCAAAGTGTTGTACAGAAGAACCAGAGGTGCTGGCAGCAGCAGCAGCAGCATATTATGATCTCATTTTGTGTTTGTTCCAGTGCAGGTTGGCATATGACAGGGAACTTTTATTACCTCACTAAGGGAGTATAAAGGGAACATCTGTCTTCCATGCACAAAACTATCAATGCTCTCTGCCTGAACAGAGAGCCTGTGAAAATTGACAACTTGTCGAACTAATCAGATTGCCTGTGATTCTGCTGCCATCTGATGTATTCTCACAGAGGGGACTTCTTATCTGTTTCTATGGAAGTGAAAGTCCTTTTGCCAGCACTAATGCAAGTACTGTGCAACCATCTCTTCAGAAGAATGGCTGTTCGATTCAGTTTCTTAGCATAGTCTCTCCCTCCCCCCTTTAAATTTTAAGTAAATATATTGTTAAAAAAAGGTTTCTGGATTGTCAGCCCTGAAGTCCTCTGTTTGTGCACAGATATATTCTGATTATTAAGTTGGGTTTCCCAAATCATAATTATGACTGAAGGAAAACATTGCTCTGTTCATTTATGTTTTCTAAAAACAAGCAGTACCAGTAACTGGTTAATGTATCTGTACAACTGTCTTTGTCTGACACACAGCGGCCTTGATCTCCGTGGAATCTGCAGCAAGAAACCTGGGCACCTCCAAAATGAGATAGCTTCTCTAATGCCACAGATTGCTAGTTTCTTCAACAATAGCCTCTTAACACTACCACATGTCCCCCATGATTTACTTTACTAAATCCCCACAAATAACTAGCATATAAAACACAGCAGCCTGCTCGTCTCAAAAAGGGAACACGTACACAGGTCTTTGACTCAATAACCTAATTCCTAACCCCATGGAAGGAGGCAGCACTGAACACAAACCCACATCTATGCTGCATGCCGTTTTACAGACATAAGTCAGCCACTTATGACCTTTTATGAATACATTTTATAGGCCACATCATCAGCTTGTATAAATCAGCATAGTTGCATTGATTTAATTGGAGCTACACTGATTTACGTCAGTTGAAGATCAGTCACAGTTATATACCGGTAGAGCCTGATTGCATGCAGACAACAATTCAAGCTTTACTTAAGGCATATGGCTCAGAAACACAAGCTGTACATGCTGCTTCAGCCACCAAGCAGCCATCTCTCATTGGTGCTGCCAATTAGACTGCAGCATAAACCTTGTTACTTTAATTAAATACCAGAACTGACAAGACTTCCAGCAAGATAGCTGCTCTCACAGAGACAAGTTTTTGAAAAAGTACTGGAGAACACAATATCTTTGGAGACGTCCCAGAAGATCCGTATGCCAATAATTCCCCTTTTTACCAGAGTTATTTTGAATGCAAAGACCCTGCACTGAAGGAGGATTCAGCACAGTTTGTTTAACATTTCCTTCTTAACCTTGCTGCTTCTCTTGAATGGATATCACACAAGGTAAAGCAGCACTTCCCCCGTCAGGTTGCTACCCAATTCCCTGAGTCCCGCTAGGAGCTGTATCATTATCTCAGGAAGGGGCCCTTCGGCAGAGAACCCATGCCTTGTGTAGGCTGTTTGTACTCTCCCCAGTGTGACAAGTGCCATTCAGGAGACTAACTCTGCCATTTTCATTGAGAACCTGTAATTACCTTCTACAAGCAACACTTCAACCTGTTTAACTGATTAAAGGCCAAATACTCTAGATTGCACAGAGTGAGACAAATCACAGAGAGAGCTCAGGGAATATTTTGTCGGGGTCAATGCACACTGGGAGAGACACTAGGTTAAAGGCGTTTACATTGTCAGCGCAGCATAATGCGTTTCTGCAATTCAAACCAGATGACTCTGAACAGTGATTTCAATCATTTAATCAGTGCTATTCTATTCTATCCTACAAAGCACAGATTAATGTTCTACGCTGATTTAGATGGTTTCTTTTAAAACTTCAGGTCCACACACTGCCTTGGAACCATTATACAATTCTTACTAATACACCTCTACCTCAATATAACACTGTCCTCGGGAGCTAAAAAATCTTACCGCGTTATAGCTGAAACCGCGTTATATCGAACTTGCTTTGATCCGCCGGAGTGCGCAGCCCCCTCCCCCCGGAGCATTGCTTTACCACGTTATATCCGAATTCGTGTTATATTGGGTCGTGTTATATTGGGGTAGAGGTGTATCAGCGAGGTGTGTGTGAGAAGTGAAGACAGTATAGGAACCTTGGTATTTAAAAAGGCTGTCTTCATCATCCTATAAAATATCTGGCTGAAACTGAGGCACTGCAGTACTGATACTAAGAATCAACAACTATGTGGTTCCTTGTCTTATAATGGGATGTGAATGAATCCAGTATGTTTATACAGGATAGCCCTTTTCCTCTGAAACCAAGCATACAAGGAATCAATTGACCAGCTACTGATATGCAGCTATTTCTGCAGTTGAACAAAGCAAAATGTCTGAACAGTGCATCACAATGCTACAGAACTATTTAGGACAGGAAGAGAAGAAGAAAAAAAGGTTATTCATTCAAAACTGCAAGAAGCATTTACAGTAGGTAAGCAGAATTCAATTCCCTAAATTGGAATTTGACCATCTGAGTTGATTAATTCAGGTTACTAGAGTTAAATAAACTCAGGCTTGCGAAAGGTACCGTGGGATCTTTAATCAGAAGGAAAGACTGCACCTCCAATACAGTGCTCCCCTCCCTCTCTACAATGGTGCTGCAGAATTGGTTCAATAATGATGCAGAAGGACAAACATCATACCTGTACACTGCGATTTCCTTGGATGGCCCCCATTCAAATACAAGACCAAAAAACAGGCCCAACCACGTAGGCTTGTGGGACCTGACATGCGCACCTCCTACAGCGATGCACATGCAGGCAAGCAACCAGCACTCAATGTTTATCAGTGTTGTGCTGCCATTAAACGTTCAAGAGCCTTTCCTCTAGCTCTGCAGATATCAGAGCGCTAAGGAGATAGGATTGCACCATAAACTAGGCTAACTCCAGAAATTACAGCAACAGCCAGCAATGGTTGATATCCCCAGCAAATCTTTTTAACCAGCAGTCAAGACAACTTTTCATAAGCCAAAGCACCCTCGAAAGCTGAAGTTCAACCCAGTCTTAAAAGCCCAGGTAAAGTATGTGATCACTTTATACTCTCTCTGGTTCACCACAAGCCATTCTGATAGCCTTCCCGGGGCAGAGAGAAGGAAAACCAGAGTTAACTCCTTGCCTACTGGGGATATAGTATTGTGCTTCTATCCCATCACACCTCTCTAAAGTGGAATGTCTTCCTTCGCCACCTCTCCCTTCTCCTTGACGTACAGAGCCAGTTCATAAGTCTAGTTATGAAAAGGTTCAGTAGTATGGTGGTTCTCAAACATTGTACCATTAGTCCTCCACTTTATCAAGGCTTATGAGCTCAAGCTTCACACATGCTCGAGACACAAAGGTATCCACCAGGAATCAAGTATAAGATTCCATACACCATTGTAACAGCCTTTACCTTGATATGCTTCAGTGAGATGAATGGGAGCTTGTTTCTGTGCACAGAGCTTATCTAGTTGTGGAAATTCTGGTCCCAATCTGAAAGTGGAAAGCTCCCCAAAGAAAAAGAGGTTCATGGAGGACCAGGGTCCAACTTGTTCCCTGAGTGCTGTTCCCCCTTGAGCTCCTGTCCCCTTCATCTGCTCCCTCAACTCCCTTCAGGCAAGACCCTGAGGCACTCAGCTGCTAGCTTCTCCTCCCTCCGTGGTTCTACACTGACTGGGCACCAGCCAGAGAGCACTGAATGCAGCCGTTGAGAGACACAGTGTCTTTACTGTTGGTACCAGCACCACTGTGGCTTCCAGCAGCCAGAAGGAATCACTGCTAGTGAAACGCTGCTGGGTCCCTGCAGCCATGCTGGGCTGCATTGGAAAGACTTTAGCAGAAGCTGGAACAAGCACACAGGGAAACTAAGGCAAATGCCAAAAGCATCATTTTGTGTTTTCAAGGTTGTAAATAAGCAAGTAAGGCAAGAGTTTAAGGCCCCACAAAGACACTGCCCAAGTCCTGCAGTTTGGGAAAACAGTAGCCAGGTTAGGCACTGGACTGATGCACAACATAGTAGGGCTGGAGCTGCCTCTATAACACAGTATATGTCCCATGACCACTTGTGGGAGGAAGCAGTAGATAGATCCTCATTCTCAGTCATTCTTTGGCTTACTCCCACCCAACCCTTCATGCTGCCATGCGGAATCCCCAGAGGAGTCATGTTCAAAACCTGTGAGCCATGTTGAAAAACTATGTTCCGAGTTCTAACATGGTTTTGTCCCATCAGCATTTGCTGAAAAGGCCAGTGCAGTAAGGACCATGGTCTGCTCTCCAGTCTCTGGTAGGCCTCTTATAAATAACTGGATAATGGATCGATGCTAATGGAAAATTCCAAAGATCATTAGTAGCTCCTCCTTGTCTCCATGCATGTGATGAAGATGAGCTCCAGCTGTACAGAAGAGAAAAATGAAATGTGTGCTGTAGGTCCTCAACCCCAGTTATAGAATGGGTCACCCAGCTAGCCAGTTGTAAAGAACTCACAATCTATGTCTCCAGTCCTGGTGATAGAGTTGGTAGTAGGTCAGACTGCAGTGAAAAAAGCCTTATTTCACCTTTAGAGAGAGTTTGAATGTTGACAGCTGTCTTGTAAAACAAACATCTTCAATAAGCAAGCTAGTGTGGCATCTGAAGTGATTATTTCTTTCATTGAACTTCAGAAAACCAGAAAGCAAGTCATTATTTAAGCACTGAAAGTAAACCAGGCATCAGTTTCAAGTGGAGATGTGATTCCCATATTAGCAAGGTTTGTGTCTCCAGAACATTTCAAATATCTTTACATTTTCACAAGTATCTTAACTTAAGCTCTGAACCAAGCAAGATCTTTGGTTTCCTGCATTCAGTAAAAAAAAAAAAAAAAAAAAAAAAAAAAAACACATTACAGGAAGCAAGCCCCTGTAATTATGTTTTGTCCACATTACAGTTTCCCTTGAGGATACCAATATACCCAGCATTATGAAACATCAAGCCACAATAATATTTCACTAGAGGAATTGAAAGCTTACAATATCAGTCTTTATTTGTCTGCGCTCCAGTACTCAATATATTATTGCCTTTTCTGATTACTGATTTTCAAAGGCTTCTTTCCCAACTGTCGTACTACAATGAAAAGCAAGATGGAAGGGGTGTTGAGAAGGGACTTGAGAATTTCAACCTCAGGTGGTATTGTCAACACATTGTTGGGTCTGGGGGAGCAATTAGTTGAAGACAGATCTTGAAACGTACAGTTCTAACTGAAAAAAGAACGAGGAGTACTTGTGGCACCTTAGAGACTAACACATTTATTTGGGCATAAGCTTTGAGTTGGTATGGCAACACCCATTTTTTCATGTTCTTTGTGTATATATAACTTCCTACTGTATTTTCCACTGCATGCATCCGATGAAGTGGGTTTTAGCCCACTCTAAGGTGCCACAAGTACTCCTCGTTCTTTTTGCTGATACAGACTAACACGGCTACCACTCTGAGTAATAACTGAAAACATGGAGCAACAGATCAGACCCAATGGGCCCCCAAAGAAGGCAACTTACAAGATTGGGAGTTCTCTTGTAGTGCTTGACATTGCTCATATGGGAACAATTTATAACAAAAAACAACACATTTAAAAGTATTGCAGGGGGGCTGCTGTGGTACAGGATGGGAAAGACATAATATTAACCTTTTACATGAGGACAAGGTGCATGTTTCTGTAGTTCCTGGTGTAGAGTGGGGTTTTTTTCAAAAGCTCCTCTGTGACTTAGGAGCACAGGCCAAAATTTTCAAAATTGAGTTTGAGTGTCTCCATTTTTGATTGCCCAACATGAGATGCTTTAGAGGGACCTAATTTTCAGAAGCTGGGTGCTCAGCACTTTCTGAAAGCCCTACATCATTAGGTGTCAAGTTGGGTACCCAAAAATGGAGGCACCCAAAACCACTAATCACTTTTTGAAAATCTTGGCCACAAACCCCATTACAATAAGTCATCCAAGCACTTTTGAAAATCCCACATTTAATGTTTAATTTAGTTTAAAAACTGCTTTTTAAAAAAAATTAAAATATCTACATGAAAAAGTTCTCTCCATTCATAACTAGGCACTCTGACCACTAATGTAAAGAAATCCATATTCTTGATCAACGATAAAGTCAGTTATGCCAAACTCTACTCTAACCTCTCTCAATATCACAACTGAGGTTACCAAGGAACTGGAAACCCTTGATTTCCCCATGAGATACATTGTTTACTTATCTCCTCATAAGTACAAGGACAAGGCATATTTAGTGATTAGATTTTTTAATTTGTGTTTGACTGAGGGCAGCATCCATCTCCTATAGGGCAGGCATAAATTCAGCTTTTCTCCCCACCCCCTTGCTGAACAGCACTAGGACAAAGGGCCTCTCCGCCAAACACAAAGCAAAGAATTCCATGGCACACACATTCTCAGACTGGAGGACGTGCAAATGTAAAAAAACAATTACTAACCTTCCATAACTGTTGTTGTTCGAGACGTGTGGCTCATGTCCATTCCATGCTAGGTGTGTGCGTACCACGTGCACTGTTGCCGGAGATTTTTCCCTTAATGGTATCCGTTGGGCCAGCTCTACTGCCCTCTGGAGCCACGCATTTATGCACTGGTATAAGGAGCGCTGCCTGCCCCGCACCCTCTCAGTTCCTTCTTGCCAATATCTCTGACCGAGGGGTCAGGAGGGTGGGTCATGGAAGGGACATGAGCAATACACCTCAAAGAACAACAGTTGGGGAAGGTTAGTAACCATTTTTTCTTCTTCAAGTGCTTGCTCATGTCCATTCCATGCTAGGTGATTCACAAGCAGTACACTTGGAGGTGGCCTCAGAGTTCATGGATGTGCTGACTGCAACACTGCTCTCCTGAAACTAGCATCATCTTGGGCCTGTTGGGTGATGGTGTCATGGTATGAACCAATAACCAGGTTGCAGCTCTGCAGATGTCCTGGATTGGTACCTGTGCAAGGAATGCTGCTGATAAAGCCTGTGCTCTTCTGGAATGAGAGGTCATGATGGCTGGAGGTGGGATGTTCGCCTGTTTGTAACAAGCTAGAATACAGGCAGTTATCCAGGACAAGATGCTTTGGGTTGACACAAGTAGCCCTCTCATCCACTATTGCCTCAAAGAGTTGCAAGGATTTTCAGAAGGGCTTAGTTCTCTCAATATAAAAAGTGAGGGTCCACCTAGCGTCCAACGTATGAAGCAGCAGTCCTCGGAGCTTCTGTGAGGTTTTGGGAAGAAGACATGTAGAAAAAATGTACAGGTTGTTGTGGAATTGTGACATTGGACACTGGACATTGTGACATTGGACATTAAACTCCGGACACTGGAGCAGGTAGGTGCCCCAGAGGAGTTGGAGGGACCAGAAAAGAGAGAAAGTCCCTGGCTGCCTGAAATGCATCCAAGATCAATGGCACCATCCGTTCTCTGGTACCACGGTAGCTCCCACACCAGATGCAACACCATTGTCAGAGTCAACAGTGCAGATGTGGGACCAGGAGTAGAAGAGCGGCTAGGCCTGGGTTTCAATCCCTCACCCCGCTTGTCTCTCTTCTGCACTGGCGAGCACCCTCTCTTGGTTTGCTGCTTTTTGTACTTCTTCCTTGGCACTGGGGATGGAGAACGGTGCTGAGGGAGCACTTTGCACCGATGCCGAAGTACTCGGAGCCGAATTGGTGTACTCAGTACTCAGATCTGCAACAGGTGTCCCGGACCTTCTTAGTGTGGGGTCTGAAGTCCCAACAGATTTTGCACTTGTCATTTAGGTAAGTTTCCCCCAAGCCCTTTAAGCAACTCGAGTGCAGGTCACTCATAAGCATAGGTTTGCCACAAGAGGCACAAGGCTTGAAACCTGGGGACCAGGGCCTGGCCCTGAGGTGAAAAGTCCTTTGATGACAAGAACTATATACACTATCACAACTTGCAAAAACTATATGCACTAAACTATTAACACTATGAATGAAGCAAGAATCCAGAACCACTGGGAAGAAACCTTGCTAGAGCAAGAAAGGGTCGTTCCACCAGCTGTCACTGGCGGTAAGAAGGAACTGAGAGAGTGCGGGGCCAGCAGGGCCGGCAGCGCCCCTTATAACAATGCATACGTTCACGGCTCCAGAGAGTGCTACAGCCGGCCCAACAGGTACCACTAAGGGAAAAATCTCCAACAGTGCATGGGGTGCGCACATACCTAGCATGGAATGGACATAAGCAAGCACTTGAATAAGAACCCACTTATGAAGGTGCATTGTAGTCCCACTCTGAGTGCATTCTTCCAAGGATAAGAGTCTGTTAGCGTCCCAGTTGGAGTGCTGTCTCCTTAGCTCAAGCTGCAGCAATTCATGCTTTTTAGCTCTTGAGGTCACCAGTTCAATTCCCAGGGTATAGGACAAGATGGCAGCTGTCACACAAGCCATCAGCCCCTGTGCCAGGGCAGGGATGAATTATCCCTGAATGTCTCAGGGCCATCCTTACTCATTTGGTTCAAGAATTCTCTTGTATTTATGGACTCAAACCCTGATCCTGCTTTCACTGTAAAGCAAAAACTCCCAATTCAAGTCATGAAAGTTTTATACTTCTAATGAAATGTTAAGGAGTCAGTTTACTGACCAAATATAAGACAGAACTGGACGGGGCAAGAGAGGACATACCTTTGTGCACAGCTCTAGTAAGATACCAGATATTTTGAAAAATAATTAGATTTCTTCACATATACCATTAAACTAATTAGCAGGCACTATCTTTAAGGTCTGGTCTAGAAATACTGACGTTTGCAGGAAACAGTTGTGAAGGTAAACCTACCATCAAGCCATTTCATATCCTAAGTAGTACAAGGAAGGGTCCACCAAAATAATTATTTTCCTCTCTTTTCCTTCAGCTTTTTAGTTGGTCGATTTCAAATCCACTCCTGCATTCCTTGCCCATCCAAAGCTCCCATTGCTAATCACTAGCAGCGGTGGGTGTACAGCGACTACAGAATCAGCATCAGCCCCTCTTTTTCCCCCCCTTACCTTAAATCTGCATTTTTTGGCACTCTCTTTCACCCCCTCCCCATTTTACTGTGTCAGGTCCTGATGCAATAACCTGCCCATGTGAGAAAGTCACATTTACGCACATGGTTAAATCTCCATTGATCTCAATGGTAACTATCCTTTTCACTACAATTACTCCTGCACACAAGTGTTTACAAGATTTGGGGCTGTGTCATTTTGCCAGAACTTCCTTTGCTTATAGAGTTGCTATCACTTCAAGATATCCCTGAAAACTGTATATTAAATCCTCTCTCTCATTCACATATAAGCGCTTTGCACCAAAAAGTCATCTCTGGCGTTACTCTGACTTTAATGGAGTCATTCCAAGGATTAAGTTCCCCTTTGCCTGTACACTGGAAGGACATAGTACAATGATTTTTGTTCAGCTCCCTTAATCATTCATCTTACAGTAGTGTTAGCTGTCTGAACATATTGCATCATTTCTAATGACTATGCTGTTTACTGGATTCCAATGGACTGAAGGCAAATAAAATTACATCAAGGTCTCTGGTATCATTACAGAGGCCTTCCCTTTCCCAGCTCTGGCGATATTTCTGCACTTTCCTCCCACATGCTGCTTCAATAATGCAACAGTCAAAGTTCTACCTTCCATTCGAGACTGTTAAAAGTAAACAGGTTTTGTTGTAATGATTGGGGTTTAGGTTTTTAATCGGCTAGCAGCTTCCAGCCTTAGGAGCTTTCAGAAACCACAAAGAGCATCTGATGCCGTTTTCATAGGAGCTCAAGCAGCCTCTTCCCCATGCACACTGTGGCATTTGATAGAGCATACCAGGCACACACAGAAATAATAAACATCTGCATTTAGGGAAACGTGGCATTTCTCCCCTCTGTGCCCAACAATCAAGAAAATCATCCACATGATGATATTAACTTCCATCTCCTTTGGACCCATTTGGTACTGAGAGCACCCAGTTTTGAATATTCAGAAAAATGCAAATAGTGGAGGACAGCAAAACACTCCCCAGGCTGAAAAACATGTTGCATGTGGATGGTAGAGGAAGAAAACATGACAGAAATAAAAGGAATAGGAAAAATAGACTAGAAATATTTGCTTTTCATGTGCTTTAATTTTGTCCCTTTTTCTACCTTGAGCTTGATTCACATCCCTCCCCACCGCCAACTACCAAGATGAAATATCCCCCTTGGACTAGTCCAGACAAGCCTGACCTACCTAGAGGGGACAGAGCACAGCAGGACCGGGTCACAAGAAAGGACAGACAGGTGATGCATCCTCCCATGGCTAGAAGCAGACAGATGAAAAGATCATACTTACAGTTAATTTACAATTTATTAGGTCTGGCTTTTGAACACTCCTTTTTATTATCACCTTCAAGCCAGGGCAGTGACAATTAGCATGGTGATTTTTGTGTGTTTGTTTCCAGAATATTGCCTCAAGAGCAATTCCTGCCACGCAACTCCATTAGTGTACTGTGGTTCAGAGCCTTCCTTTCTGCCATAACTATATAACCCTTAGCATATTGAGAGAGCTTGATTTCCTATTAGCTACATTCCTTCCGTGCAGGCGGATTGCGAAACAACTTGCATTTCTTTGCCTAGATGTAGCTGCTGCTATGATTCCGTTTAGGATCAGGCCCCATGTCTTGTAATCTTTTTCTATTCCGATGACTCAACCCGTCAGGTTCCAGTGCGTGTGTCCGTTTGTGCATTTTGTTGTCTGTTTCCTTTCTCAGTCCACAACATCTGTCTAATATGCTTCACTGCACCGACTTTACAGTGAAGGAAACAAATGTCAAAGTTTGACTGAAAAAAAAATCAAATTCAGATCCATCCTCAGGAGCTGACCCAAACTCTCAAATAAAAACAAAAAAGTGCAGTATCTAGCACCAGCAGTTTAGAATGCATCCTGATGGCTCAGTAACCACTCAACTACATGCATTTTGCAAAGTGCCACAACATCATTAATACTTCTGATCTGGGAATGAATTTTGCCTGCTTTGGGGACAGTACTGCTAACCTCTTAGCAGTACTGTCTAGGACCACATTCACAAAGGTATTTAGGTGTCTTATCATAATTCTGGTCCCTAGCCTCATTGACTTCAGTGGGGCTGATTGTTCAAGGTCTAGTCATGGAAGTAAACATTTGCTGTGGAAATGGAACTAAAATAAATATTGGCTTCATAAAACAATTCCCCCATTCCTGGACATTGGTGCTTTGGAATCTCCATCCTTAGAGGTTTTTAAGGCCCGGATTGACAAAGCCCTGGGTGGGATGATTTAGTTGGTGTTGGTCCTGCTTTGAGCAGGGGGTTGGACTAGATAACTTCCTGAGGTCCCTTCCAACCCTGATATTCTATGATTCTATGATTCAGATAAAAGGGGAACAAGTCACAGCCACCTTCTATTTGCTTTTGCAAAAACAAAAAGCTAGTGTCCTAACTCTACCTATAATTCTTAATTGTACACAGAACATTTTTTTAAAAAGCATAAGACAGACAAGTAGAGGAGGTGGGGACTGAAAAGCTGATCAATCAAAAGTCACTGGGCCAAATCCTTAGGTGATGTAAAATGGCATAGCTCCATTGATTTCAAAGGAGCTGGATCAACTTCCCTTCTGAAAGCCTGGTCCAGCAGAGATTGCTGCATTACATTTTCAGTCCATGTGGCAGAGGGAAGGAAGGGAATGCAACACTGTATTGCTTTCCAGTGACCATCTCTGGAGGATGAATGGAGAGCATATGGAAGGAGATTAGTCTAGCTTTCCTCTGTCAGAAAAGGGTTGTTAAGATATGGACCCTTTGAAGAAAAAGGAGGACAAAGAAGAGGGAACTGGGGAAGGTTAGCGGTCCAGGGAATAAAAGTCTAAAACAACATTTAACATACTTTGGGTGAAATCTTGGCTGCACTGAATCAATGGCAAGACTCCCATTGACCTCAATGGGACCAAGATTTCACCCAGTGTCCTCGACTGATGTGGGAAAGTATAATTCTATAAAACATATTGAGCTTCATGGGGTTGCATGGGTGAAAATGAAGACAGGATGTGGCCTATTGGATGTAAAGATATCAATGAACTCCACTACAGTACTTTATGGCATGGTCAGACTGAAGTCTGTTCTCTCCTGCTCCAGGTTAGAGTGGCTGTCAGTCTTCGAAAATATTTAAGCATGTAAGTAAACTAATGTTTTTACATTTCTGAACTTGATGGAATTTTGAAACAAAATTGAGGATTCTTGGTTAAAAAAAAAAAAGCACAAGAGAAAGGGAGAATTTCAGGTTCAGAGAAAAAAAACCAGTTCTGATCCACATGCAAAACTTCATACCACACTCGGGCTGAAAAAGTACAAGATAGTTTCTGGGAGAAGCAGCCAAACAGGTGATGGAGGCAGTCATCACTGCTAGGAATGGGGGAGAAATGATGCAAGAAGATACATTTGCTTTTAAGTACAGAAGGACTAAGTTGCAAAGGGCTTTAAAAGGGGAAGGATCAGAAGCTTCTGTTTGTTGTGGTGGACAAGACAGTGGAAGGACCAAACAGGTGTGGTGCATGACATAACAAAGAAGCTGATCTTAGCAGCAGTGTTTTCAGTAGACCTCTGAGAAAGTAGGTGGGTGTCAGAAGGCTAAAGATGAGGAGATTGTAGTAGACAAAATGAGAGAGGAGGTGGGCCTGTCAGAGACAAAAGGCCAGATTTTAAGAAGTTATGGAAGAAGCAGTAGCAAGAATAACTTTGAGAATGAATCTTCAGCTCTGTTTAGATTGTAAACTCCTTAGGGTAGAGACCACTTCTTCTTCTGTTTCACAGTGTCATGCACATTGTCAACATTCAACAAACAACATAAAGTGTTTTACAGTACAGTTTGGATAAAGATGTATCACATGGTTTAAGGAATGGAACTTTGTTCCTAAAGCTGCAAAAGTCATTGTAGAGTCAATACATGGGTCACACAGTCTGTTTGGGCTCCAGAACAAATAACCAAGTTTTGGCATGAGTCCTGAGCAAGAATGTTGTGATCCAGCCAGCACATTGTTCAGTTTTTAAATTTCTGAAAACTTGAAAATGATCCTTAATCACTTCCCCCTGCCTGCTGTACGCCTCTCAATCGCCTACCATAATATGCTGTGGATTGCTGTGAAAATTCCTTTCCTCAAAATTACTAGAGAGATTGAAAGAAATTGTTGCAGATACTTTTTAAGTAGTAACCAAGCCACTACCTGTAGAGCTTATTTGCTGTTCACAAAGTTTCCCCTTGGATTTTTGGTATAAAGTGCTGCTGTTTTATTACAGCCATTACAATTGCATATAAAGAACTGTTTGCTTACAAAAATATCAGAACCTGGTGTGACGATGCGGTTCCGGCGGGACCCAACTGAGAGTGCCAACTCAGGACAAATTGCTTAAACAGGGCAGTTACAGCCCAAGCCTGGGGTTTTTCCACCTCTAAGGCAAACCAAACCAGCCAGACTAAGAGGACTTTGGTCTCACCCCACTGGCTAACCACAAGTCTCACAAGCAATTTCCTTAGACACTCCAGTTTCCCAGTATCACCACCAGTGCCACTCGTTATGGGGACAAATGGTTATGAAAACCAATACCCCCAATAAAAGAAAAAAGGTTCTCCCGATCCCAAAGGACCAAGCCCCAGACCCAGGTCAATATATAAATCAGATCTTACCCACAAATCACGCTGTTGCCAATCCCTTAGAATCTAAAATCTAAAGGTTTATTGATAAAAGAAAAAAGACAGAGATGAGAGTTAGAATTGGTTAAATGGAATCATTACATCCAGCAATGGCAAAGTTCTTGGTTCAGGCTTGCAGCAGCGATAGAATAAACTGCAGGTCCAAATTAAGTCTCTGGAATACATCCCCCGCTGGGATGGGTCCTCAGTCCTTTGTTCAAAGCTTCAGCTTGTAGCAAAGTCCTTCCAGAGGTATGAAGCAGGATTGAAGACAAAATGGAGATGAGGCATCAGCCTTATATAGTCTTTTCCAGGTGTAATAACACCTCTTTGTTCTTACTGTGGAAAATTACAGCAAAATGGAGTCTGGAGTCACATGGGCCAGTTCCTGCATACTTTGCTGAGTCTGAAGGCATATTTGCCTTCTCTCAATGGGTCCATTGTATAGCTGATGGTCCTTAATGGGCCATCAAGCAGGCCAGGCAGAGCTAATCCCAGCTTGTCTGGGATGTCACCCAGAAGCATAGCATAAGTTTGCCATACAGACAGTATAGAGCCAATATTCATAACTTCAACTACAAAACTGATACACACATATAGACAGCATAATCATAACCAGTAAACCATAACCTTGTCTTAGACATCCCATTTGACCCCCTTTATACAAGATTTGGGTGCCACTACAGGACCTTGGTTGCAACAATGATCTATATGGTCCCAGTTTATGTCAATAACTTCACACCTGGATACTTATTTCATGTTAATGTTTTAAGAGTTGGATTCTGCAAAAATGTACCTCGTGCTAGAAAAAGTCTAATTGAAATAGTTTTTTTTTTTTAAATTTAACTTTTATGTTTCTCTGTCTGTTACAACTTAGAGAGCACCATTATTTATTTTCTGTATTATGGGACTTCTGAGGTGGGCTGGATTACCGATAAACTCTTGATTCATAATTTGGGAGGGTCCCTTGCATTTTCAGAAGCAGTACTAGTGCACGCTGACAGAAACATCCCTCAGATTTCTCTGGCAGAGTGTTCCCACTTACAGAATCTAATGCAAAAATTGGCACCACCAACACTTCCAGCCTTTCCCATCCACCAATCGGCTTCTTCCTTAAACGCCTCTGGGCTTTCTCCCAAACTGTCCCAAGTGCATGGCAAAACTTCTATCATTCAATTCATACAAATACTACCTTATAATTTTTTCAAATCCCTCCTTAGGATTCTACCACGATGGCCAATAAACCCAGCCTACTGATTGTGCTTAGGTGAGCGACAAGCTGGGAATAATCCCTTTTCCTAAGCCCTTCTTCCACCCCCAACACCATCACCAATTTAAAAAGTTATGCTAATTCTTCAACATACTCATTTCCTTGAATGTTACAGCCTCATCCCCTACTCTTTTGACTGTGTGTGTCTTTCAACTAGGACCGCTGTGCTCTTCTGGGCCAATGTATATTGCAAAGCCCAAGTTAAAATACACCAGAGTTGGGGACAAAGCAGTCTCAGTTGAGAGGATTGGGCTATGGAACACATTTGCAGGATATTAGGTGAACCTGAAGTCTGATGGTCTTTAGGAAATGCAGCAAAAACTTCCTCTTTGGAAAGGTCTTCTCATCGTAGGAATTCACAACACTGGCACCGCCTTCTACCCAATGAACCCCAGCAAACAACAAAAAACAAAACAAAAGACTCTGAAACAAATCAGCCTAAATAAAAAGTAAGTTAACAAAATCTAAAATATCCAAACCAAGAACCCTGTCCCATCCAGAATTTTTACCCTGAAAAGGGAGACCTGCCAGAGACTCAATGAAGTACACTGGGGACTTCGCTATTGCTATCAATTTTACATGGAAGGCTCTCAGATATTAGGGTGATTGGTGTGAATATAAAACCCTAAAAGATTATTGTAAACCCTTTGCGGTAAACTCTCTTTTCTGTTTGCCCAATGAGGCCCCCAAACCCAATAGGTGTCTCTGAGCAAAGCTATAATATAGATACTATTTTTAAAATCTCTTTTCTTATTTTGAGACCACACCTACAGTATCATATCAAAATTCTGGACACCTCAGCACTATAAAGTTAGTGATGAACAGGACAGAGTGCAGAGGAAACCAACTGAAATGATTACAAGCGGAGGGAGGGATCTAGCATATGAGGAAAGATATAAAGGTCTGTATAGATATAGGGTGGCCAAGGGACAACTGGGGTGGTGCACAGAGGAATTATTTTTGGTGACACAATGGAGTGTATGTAGGAAATTTAAAACCTGGTAAAAAGGAGGCTGAACATGATAAGGAAAATGTCTTGACGGGGCATTTACTACATAGTGGAAAGTCTCCAAAGGTAAGTGTTGGAAGCCGAATCATTTAGAACATTGAAAAACGGACTAGACAAAAGACTAGAATGCACTCTAGGAAAAAAATCCTTCCTTGGCTGGGTGAAGAACTACATCGCCCAGTAGTTGAAGATAACCCCTGTTGAAAAGCCCTTCTAGAGAGCTACAATGCTTATGATTCTCTTTTTCATATCTGTTCCCCTGAAACTGTGTTTTTAACCTGTTTTCTTGAAACCTAAAATGAAAATTAATGTTTGTATCATTCCAAAATATCCTAATTGGCAAAGGAAACGGCTCTGTTTGGTGCAGACACAGGTAAGTCACAGCCTGAATGGTATGAAATGAGCATTTCAAAACATTGTGCTCCTTTCTCTTTGTTTTGTTATTAGATGCTGACTGCGTAAGGTACAGAAGACATCACAAATCTTTTAAAAATGTACACAATCTGAAAAGATGGTAATTTACCCATTGGTGACACCATACCTATTGGAAAGCTGCTAATTAAGTATGCCTTCTGCTGGTATTAGTTTTAATTCAGTGCCAAACTCTGAAGAAGTCTAATTTCCCAGCTGACAAATGGTAGTCAGTGCAATAGCAGCCTATGGTTGCATGCTTACATGAATGTGCTGAGAATTAAAGAGGAAATAAACCTAGTAAAAATGAGTTTTCTGTCAACACTGAAGAAGTTATGAGAATAAATTCTGTGGAGGGTGTGCAGAAAATGCAAGCAATCATGAATGATGTCCAAGCCACTGTATAATGGTAACTTGCCATACACAGATCTCAATGGAGCTGCAGGAAGAAAAGCTCCCCTGCTGAACTGAACACAGCACACAGCTAAATAATAAATCAGAGCCATGTAGCCAAGCATCTTGAAAAAGCAAAACCGCATTTCATTCACACATCTCTCCCACCACATGTTCCTAACACACACACACATACACACAAACAGAGCCAATATCTGACCTAACTACTGCTGCATTCTGAGACCGAAACTAAGAGAAGTCTCAGTAGAGCCATCTATCTGTTCGTCTATATTGAATCTAGCAAAAATGATATTATTAATTCATGGTGATATCCAGAGCACAATTTTCAGATTTGTACTGACCCACAAAAATGTCACTAGAATATAAAGAGATACACAAACATGGTGTCTTGTGGATATTGTTAAGGATAGGAGAAAAAGCAAAACATAACTGTTGGGAAATGATTTGATACTAAACATAACATGTTTTAACAGACTGCATATGGAGTATGTTGTGTATGCACTTTTGATTATGCAGTGCAATTCTGATACATCAGAAGAGTCAACCTGAAGCTGCTGGCATTTTCTAAAGGCTGGAGGCACTCTTCATAAATGACATTCATAGTTTATATGGGTATTTTCACACAAAAGTTTTCAAAAGACCTTCTGCCTTCCCACCTGCTCCCAAGACACAGATCACTGGGTCTGGAAAACTGGGGTTTCCCATATGGTGCTATGAGGAGCCAGTGGAGTAGCTCAAATACAGTTTAATAATCATAGCTTTAAAAAAAACAGGCTATTATAATTATATATCTATAGATATCGATATAAATATACACACACACACATACACACACAAGCACAACTGTACAGCAGAACATGCACTACAATATTAAGTGATTTCACCTGCTGTACACCTCCCTTTACCAGATTATTTTCCCCCTCCCCCCCAACACTAGTAGTTGTGGATGTTTGGTGTTGTAGTTGATTGTATTGGGAGAGGGTAGTTTGGGGATGTTTGCAGCAAAGTGGTTAAAGGGGGTTATGGAAGGCTGGCATTTTGGGAAGGTGGTAGAGCTGCAGTTGTGGTGTGAGGTCTACACAGAAACTACATAGAAAACTCAAAGGGTATATAAACTAGCCCATAGTGAAACTTTACACCAATTGGACCCCTACTTTTAGAGGCGAAAAACAGCCCAATTAAACCCATTTTGGGACACAACCCTAATTGTGGAGGCGCCAGGTGGTGACTCCATAATACACACGCATAACATTTTGGGAGTCTGAATATACATAAGAAAACAGGAATACACGTGGGTATGATCTCTTTGTGTATAAGGAGTTGAAGCTCATGCAACATGTCATTTGATTGGTAATGTTCCCTAGATTTGTGACAAGATCATCTTTGACCACCATCTCATGACAACACAAACATTTTTACTTTGCCTGTTGTTCCTCAGTTGGCTATTTCCACTAGCATATTTCCATATATGCCAGTAAAATATGCTTAAGGTGGAATAGTGCATGATGGTGTGGGTTTCTGCCACAAATGTATTACCCTAATAAAAATAATAGCTCGTAATAACTGAATGCAACTGAAGGAGAGAGCTCTCTGGAGAAACTGAATGGACACATGGTCTACACAAGTCAGTACAGCACATATGTTTCTAATGACTGATCCTCTTTGAAAATTGCCTGCAAATAATTAGCCCCTGAGATTTCCACCTGAGCTGCCTTTATCACCTTCCAGACAGGTAAACATGCTACTCATGCACTTTCAGTCCATTAACTTAAAAAAAAAAAAAAAAACAGAAATAGATCCTGACAAATCTACAACTAATGCAAATCCTTTAAAAAGCTAAAAGAAAACAAATGTCAAAGGATAAAGCTCACTGCATGCTCAGCAACCAGAGCCCTAGGGCCGCCCACTCCCGTGACATCATCCCCAATATATCCAGCAAGTGAAATCATTGATCTACAGTGGTCTGACTCAGACAGTCTACTTGGGGAATAGATACTGAATTTAGCAGCAGAGGCTGTCTGTTTAGTACTTTACACTGGACTGAGCATTAATGAGTCACTGCTGCTGTGACACAGAACAACTCTGTGACAGCATGAAGAGCTAGGGAAAAGGAGCCTGTCTATAGCTGGTGTGCAAGCAAAAATTGAAAGGGAAGGGTTATGTAAGGTTTCTTTGCAGAAGAGGGTAGGTCCTAAAGCACCATCGCTGCTATTCTTTAGGTCTGAGGTACTTGCTTGCTTTCTGAAAAATTCCTTCAGGTATGAAGCTGTTTCCAGAAGAGAGCTATAATGGGTCACACAGGCTCATCACAGAAGGGAAACAGGCGAGCATAAGGTTACAAAATGTTGCCATTAGTGCAAATCTGAAATGTTCTGGCCTGTGTAATTACAGTTAAAAGTAGAATTGTATGTGTTTCACTAGAAGCACTGTTTTTCTCCATTTTCCAATTTAATAGCATTTGGGGCTACAGCAATATCTCCGTGGCATTCTAAAGTTAATTTTTAAAATGTGGTTTAGTCATCAAGTTGGAGGGGGAAATAAAACTTTTTTTAAAAAGTGAGAAAGAAGTGGGAGGCAGAGGGGCGAATTTTCAAATTAATTACTTGTTCACTCACCTTCATACCCAACCTTATCACTGCATGAAAAATAGCAATACATGAACAATTAGGTTTGCCATAATTATGCCTGTCATATTTACATGGAACAAAATTTATTGCCTGGGGTGGTTTTAATTACAATCAAGTGGGTGACTGAAGTTTTAATAAGATATCCTGAATTTAAAATACATTAAAACCAAAAGGCATAATGGAAAAAAAAACCTCTCACTAATGAGCAATGACTGCTCAGGGTATTCTGCACCTGAAGATCAGCGGCAACTTTTATTATTGTTATAAAATAGGAGAATTATGTCACCACTAACTAAAATATGGTAAAATATCATTAAATGGGTGCTGGCTGGTGAGTCTTGCCCACATGCTCAGGGTTTAACTGATCGCCATATTTGGGGTCGGGAAGGAATTTTCCTCCAGGGCAGATTGGCAGAGGCCCTAGAGGTTTTTCGCGTTCCTCTGCAGCGTGGGGCACGGGTCACTTGCTGGAGGATTCTCTGCACCTTGAGGTCTTTAAACCACGATTTGAGGACTTCAATAACTCAGGCATAGGTTAGGGGTTTATTACAGGAGTGGGTGGGTGAGATTCTGTGGCCTGCGTTGTGCAGGAGGTCAGACCAGATGATCATAATGGTCACTTCTGACCTTAAAGTCTATGAATCTATGAAATGGTGCACGTAGTGACTCACCAGCTTTAGAGAGATGTCTTAGATCCCAGGGATGAAGGAATCAACAGGAGTTTGGGGTTTCACCAAATTTTTAAAAACTTTTGTCAGAAAAGTTCTTTTGTGTGCTAGGAAAACTAATCATAATAAACCAAAGCCATATTTTCCTAGACTTCACACCACCACCACTTCCTCCTCAAACTCCGCTCCACCCTACAACCTCTAAAAAAATCTCCTACCGGTGGTTATTTCTTATATGTCAGGTATCTTGTTCATTGCACTGGAGAGGAAACAGGTAGTCTTCTTATAATAGAGAGAGAGTTAGCACAGAGTTTTATGAAGGGGGGGGAGGGGGACATATCGGTTGTATGATTTCAGAAACCTCAATGGAGCTGTACTAGCTGATGATTTGGCCCATTATGGATAGACTGGAAGGATAGCCAACAGGACAAAGACAGGGATCACTGTATTCTATACCTGTGGTTCTCAACCAGGGGTCCACGAGCCCTTTCAGCAGGCCATGGGGCCAAAACCTTGAGCCCCGGCACCCCCCACGGGGCTGAAGCCAGGGGCGGCGCAGGGCTGAAACCCTGAGCTCCCATTCCCCCCAACCCCCTGAAGCTGGGAGCAGCATGGGGCTGAGCGCCATCCCTGGTACCCCACTGCAGGGCTGAAGCCGGGAGTGACGCGGGGCTGAAGTCTCTCCCCCGGGGCTTCTACCTTCCTACTTCATTCCTACTCCAGCTATCAGGAGGCAGCAGGGCCGAATGAACTGAGCAATGGACTGGGATTCAAAAGACATGGCTTTTATTCCCAGCTCTGCCAGTGGCCTGCTGAGTGATTTGGGCAACTCTCCACACTTCCCCGTGCCTCAGTTTCCCCATCTATACAATGGGGATAATGCTGTTGACCTCTTTGAGATCTACTGATGAAGAGTGCTACACAAAGAGCTAGGTATTATTACCAGTTTGATTTCTTTGAATTTTTAGAATGAGATTTTACTGTAGGGCTGGCATGTAGCTTTTAAATCAAACTTCTGAGTATGTGCCCTGCAGATCAGTACCACCCAAGAGGAGGAGCACCAGTCAGATTGTGTTTGACTTTGAAACGCATTGCCACAAAGAATCACGGCGGCCAATGCACAATTCAAAAAGTAATTAGACATTTATATGGCTCCTAAGAAAATCCAGAGTTATACTCGTAAATATTAAAAAACCAAGACTTTTGGAAAGGATATAAACCTTCATGATATAGGGTTTAAGCCAAGCTCTAACTAATGGAGATTAAGAGGAAGCTTTCCCTGGAGACATGTTGACCTATAACTATTTATTGCAGGGTTTCTTGTACTTTCCTCTGTAGCAGCTGGTAATAGTCACTGTCAGTGACAGAAATTAGACCAGATGGACCACTGGTCAGCTCCAGTGTGGCAATTCCTATCTCTTCACTGTTGCTATATGTGTACATGGCATGGGATGGGGACGGGGGGGGTTGAGCAATGTACTCCATTCTTGGCCCCACCTCCTCTCCTTTCCTCCCCGGTCCCTTTTCAGAGTCACTGGTGGGGAGCAGAAGTGAAAAGTTCCTGTGCTCCCTAGAACACAAACTGCTGTTGGGTACAGCCCATGAACAGTTGTGCAAGGGGCGGGGGAGGAGCATCTCATGTAACACTTCTTGCCTTGACCTCTGACACACCTACACCTCTACCCCGACATAATGTGACCCAATATAACACGAATTCGGATATATCGCAGTAAAGCAGTGCTCCAGGGCGGGGCGGGGCTGCGCGCTCCGGCGGATCAAAGCAAGTTTGATATAACGCGGTTTCACCTATAACGCGGTAAGATTTTTTGGCTCCAGAGGACAGCGTTATATCGGGGTAGAGGTGTATAATATTATCATGACAGTGGTACATCATCACTGACCCCTTGCGTGCAGATTTATCTGAAGCAACACCATCCATGAGAGACTCCACTTCATTTTATAAAAGGGGTTAACATTTAAGCAATTGAAAGTGGATCACTCACTTCCGACTAATGTAGGCTTTTACAGGTGAAGTTTCTATTTGTTTGTGGGCAAATTAACAGTTGGATCTGAGAGAGTTAGAATAAAATACAATCTGTACCTTCAGGAAATTGCACTAGGTGGTTTATTATATTGCCTTCCTACTGACATATTCTGCCTTCTGAACCTTTCCATAGACACTTCCTTATGGTGTGGAGAGAGGGCTGGGTTCCTAGGGAATTGTGCCTTCTGTACTAACAAGTACATCAAAGGTCACTGTTGCATAGAAAGCTGACAGAAGCTGCCCTTGAGGAATATTTTAACATGGAAATTCAACTAGAAAGCCCAAAAGGCACAATAAAGGTAGGAGGTGGGCACCTTAATACTGACAGGGAAGGGAAACCTATCAAAGAAAGATGCCAGATGAATCTGCTACTCGAATCTGCTTTGTACTTTCCTGAAGAGAGAGATCTGCTGTTGCTTCTTAACTAGCTGTGCAGCAAGCTGTTTCCTGAAGATTCAAACACTGATGATCCAATTTTCCTTCGAAGCTTACTCGGAAAAGCCCCAGATTTACCCATATTCTTCCCCGAGGCTGACACATACTGCCACAAATTGTGCCACCGAGATGCTGTAGAAAAATCTCAAATTGTTCCAAGAAAGTATTTTCTACACCACTGAACCACCATGGTATTATGCACTTCTATAATACCTTTCATCTGCGGATAC
Organism: Emys orbicularis; assembly: GCF_028017835.1. Lineage (NCBI taxonomy): Eukaryota > Metazoa > Chordata > Testudines > Emydidae > Emys > Emys orbicularis. Next base: position 23,371,848 of record NC_088683.1, on the reverse strand, counting down.
TAAGGCTCTCTATAAGGATTATAGCCATTTTACAACTGGCTAAAGTAACATTCAGAACAACACTTCCTAGACTGAATGACAAAGAGAGGGGTGGTTGAGTCAATGGAAAGACTATGCAGCAATATCCCATTTATTACTATCAATTATCATCTAGATTGCAGTGGGACTCCGAATGTTCTAGGATTTCTCCAAAAATATAAGACAAGTCAGTCCCTGCTCCAAAGCGCTTACAATCTCAAGGTCAAATTCAGATACATTTACTCCAATTTTATAGCATCTTTTTGCAAGAGTAGTTACACTGAAGTTAAGGCCACTACTCATGCAGTAAGGTGCTATTTCATGTTGAGAAAGGATATCCTAATTTGGCATTAAAATAATTAATTCATATGAGGGGGTGAGGAAAAGTATACACATATAAGTAAATGGCTTGATTCTGCCCCCCTCTGACAAAGAAATGTGAGTATCTTTCTCTGTGAATAGTCCCCATTGAATAAAAGGGCGCATAACAGGGGCCACTAATCTCTTGGGCACATCTTGCTGTTGCATGTGGTTTGCAGGCCTTTTCCTGCTTCTGGTACCCCCTGTAGGCTGTCAACCTTGCTTTGCGGGTCTTCAGAGGCTTAGCCCTCCGGCTGGGTCACACAGTCAAAAATTAATCCCTTCCAGGGTAGCAGAGAGTCCATCAAAAACTGTCTGTCTGCCTTCACCAGGGTCTTCAGCGCTGGCTCTGGGCCCTTTAAACTCAGCCCTTTGCTCAGGCTTCAGGCCACTTTGCCAGCGGAGGAACCCCAAGTTCCAATGCAGAGACCCTATAAACAGCAGCCATGTTCAGCTCCCTTCAATTCACTGCTGCTGCGTCCCTGGGACTCTTCACACCTGGCCTCTTTATCTTCACCCCTTACCTCAGGGTTAAAGTTCTCAGTTCCTCTCTCTCCCAGCTTAAGCAAATGCCACCAGTTGCACTCCCATGGCCAAAGCAGAGCACCTTCCCTTGCCCCTCTGGTCCCACCCAGGACTGATTTACTAAACCCCTGCAGCTCCTTATAGCTGAGCCTGCTGGACTCCGATTGGCTGCTTCCATGCAGCCTCTCTCTAGGCAGGCCTGGAGGACCTCCTTCGCTGCTCCTTTCCTGGGGCCGGGTTTGGTAGGACCACAGGACCTCCAGCAGGGGGCCACAAAGGCCTGGTATACCCTTTCACAGGGGGTACTCAACCAGCAAGGTACTAATCAGTGTAAGGCAGGCAGGCAGATTAAAAATAAACAATCCCCAACTGTTCATAAACTTCACAAAACTCAAATCCCACTAATGTAATTTGAATGGCCTCGAGATCATAATACAGGCATTGGAGAAAAGGGATCTAGGTTCTATTGCTGGCTTTGCCACAGGCTTCTACTGACTTCTCAGAGAAGTCACTTAAAATCTTATTGTTACAGATAAGTCCCAAGAATGCCCGTTTGAGGATCTGCAGCTATGCATACAATTATTGCCTTTGGGTGTGGAGTGTAGAGTCATCTAATTGCACACTAGTATGTGCAGCATTTCATTGATATGAACCTGAAAACAATTATATGAACATGGAAACACTATAAAATGGCTAAAAGCAGAGGCCACAACTTACTTTATAAGTATCACCTAACAGTGGTAATAAGCTCAAGCTACCCAGCAGGGAGGTTGCAGTGTAGATTTCAGCTGGCACCAGTGGCCCCTGGTGTCCTATAAACATGAGAGTGAGGACAATGTCCTCTCAACATCCTCAAGCCTGCCAAAGGACCCGCACTGAAAGCCAGAGTCGAAACCTGCTCCTCTCCTCCACGCTGGAGGTAGGAGAGATAACATGAGTGAAGCCGCAAGCTGCACGTGAGCCAGAGGCATGCTCCTTCACCATGCGTTGCCATGCCCAGGACCAAAGCCCAGGCAGACCACTGAGTTACAGGGACTTCAAATAGACCCCCTTCCCACCTGCGACTGCACCCGAACCCAACATAGTTGCAGCAGTCGCAATCTGACCCCAGACCTCCTACATGCTGCATCCCAGTTATCAAGGTGAATATTTGCATGCAAATACAGGAACTGCATGCATCAATCGCAGGACCCAAAGACACTGAGAATTTTTCATACAGACATCAGGCCTCTACCTTTAACCTGTACTGGCTTTTGATTTCTCTGCACCTCAGTTTATCTATCTGGACGCATGGCGCATGCATACAACCTTCAATGGAATACAACAGGGACCATCACTCGAAGAACTTTCCGAGGTTCTTGTATAGAAAAGGCTGCCACTATTGTAACGAGTTTCCATATAGGGAACATTTTGTTTGAAGATCTGCAATAAGTCTGCAGACTACAGTTCTTGTCATGTAGACAGTCAATTCCATTTAAAAATGTGCTTAGTGTATTTACACTTTCTATCCATTATAATAAACATTTGACATTTTGGCCAGTAGCCTTGTCACAAAGTTGACCTTTAAGATTGTTGGTAGTATACAAAGAAAAATTCTCTAGGAGCTAGCAGTCTCTACCTAAGGAAATCTACAGAAAGACTGTGAGCCAGTGGGACTGCAGTATGAGAAATTCTTTGTAGCACCTCTTTGTATTTTATTCTTATTATAGCTGTGGCCTACAATAACTCTAAATTTACTGCATTTGTACCTAAACCAAGGTAAACATTTACAGCTGTCCATGTCTAAATAATGTTTAATCTTTTACAAAAGGTGGCACATTAGCACAAGTTGACAATACCACTTGTTTGCCAATTACCTGCCTTAACAAATAAGTGTCGCTTTCCTGAACAGGTGTAAATGAGATGTCAATTAGGAACCTAGTAGGTAACCAGACTGGGTTACATTTCCCGAAGTGATTAGTGATTTTTGTGTGCTTTAGTTTTTGGATGCTCAATCTGAGACCTCTGACTGACAGATTATATTAAACACCCAGCCCCTGAAAATCAACCTGGAACAAATTATGCTTTCATTGACACTACTTTAAAATTCAGAGTATTTCCCATAAATCACTGTAAAACAAAATCAGAATCTAGCCTGGAGCATTTATTTGTTTATTAGTTCAATGAGTACTAATATAGAGGGCTACTGATCTTATGGAAAGTAGTACCTATTTGTTACATTACCACATTATAAAGAGAGAAAGAAGGCTAAGATCTTGCCTAGGAGTGCTAGAAATAGCAAATTATGTTTACTGCTCCAAACAACCACTATCCCAAATTCACTCGGAAAGCTGAACTGAAAAGCTATGCTGCTGCGAAGCCAAAAATTCAAGGTTTTCTACATCACTTGGCAAGATGGACAGTCAAACAAAATGTGAAGTGGTTCTTTAATCTAGTGGAGATAGCTGTGACAATCCAGACAAAATTCAAACAGAAATCAGGCACAGATTTTTAAAATAAGGGTTGGTTAACCACTAACATAAGAGAAGGGAAGTGGTGGATTCTCCATCTCTTGAGGTCCTCAAATCAAGACTGGATGCCTTTCTGGAAGGTGTGCTTTAGCCAAACTTAAGTTACTGGACTTAATGCAGGAGTAACTGGGTGAAAGTTAATGGTCTGGGATGTACAGGAGGTCAGACTAGATCCGTAGTTCTCAACCTTTTTTCATTTCTGGACCTCTAAAAATTTCAAAATGGAGATGTGGATCCCTTTAGAAATCTTAGTCTACAGACGCGTAGGGGACCACAGGTTGAAAACCGCTGTTCTATGGAAACGAACAGGTCTCTCTGTCTCTTCCCTGCTTAATCAGGGTCTCTCCCAGGCCCCCCGGCCTGAAGAGCTTTTCCCAGTCTCTTCCCTGTTTTTGTCAGGGTATCTCCCAGGCTTCCCTGTCTGGAGAGCTTTCCTAGCTCTCCCTAATTTATTTCAGCCACCTTCTGTTCTTTACAGGGAATTGCCTCCTTCCTCTCAGGCAGGGCTCAGTCTGTAATCAAGTTGGCTTAACCCCAGACTCTCCAGCCCACATGGCATGCAACCCTGTTACAGGAGCCTAAGTTTCATTTTCAAACGTGCCTTGGGAGCTTAGCTCAGCTATGTGTTGCAATGCTAAGCAGAGAAATCCAGGCGTAAATTAATAAAGAAAAGCCTTGAGCATATGGGACTGGACCAGTGTGGTTGTTTGGAGCTGTACTTCGCCTTCCCCAGCTGGTCAGCCCCCTAACCTACAGTGAATACACCAATTTGCCTCAAGCCGGTCTTGGCCTATGTCATCTCAGTCAGATATGTAAGCAGTCCATATATAGTACTTTTGCTGCAATAGCCTGTGCCAAGAGGCCAGAGCTTCAGCAGAGGTACTAAATACCATCTCAGCACCTCTGTGGACTTATGCTACATGCTATTAAGATGATGAGTCATGATTGTCAGTGTAGACCCCTTTTCACCTGTCAGTAGGGATATAAAATCCACAGCAAACATGGGGAAAACAACAGGGAAAACTACAATCATGCAGTCTCCATTTGGATTTTCACTGCAAGCCCTTGTGGTTTACTTTCCCGAACCTCTAATGCTTTGCAAGGTGTGTGAATTATTTGAGTCATCGCTTTCAGGCACACTGTGCTACTTTACACTCGGCTGCATCCGTACAACCTGCATCCTACTTAATAAAATAAGACTCAAGACAAGGCAAGTGAAAACAAATTCAAACCACTGATATGTGGACAAGTTGACAAATGCTTGACTACATAAGTGTCACATCTCACTATCTGTCATTCCAAAACACATCTGCTTCAGCCACTGCTAGTGACTTTCAAGAATAGGCTACATTTGCATCTGAAGGTTTAAGCGTAGTTCATACATGCTAACTGACATAGTATTACCGTTTAAAGAGCAAAAATGTGCTTGTCTCACCACCCAGGATCTTCTTCCTAGTTTTATAATCTGTCAATGCAAGCCATTATTTTAAGAGAAGTGCAACATTGCTCTCTGACATATGGGCTATGCTTTATTTAGTATCCGAGCCAGTTATTATTACTATTTGTTATTTGTATTACCGTGGTTCCTAGCAGCCCGTGTCAGGGACCACGCCCCCATTGTGCTAGGTGCTGCACAAACAGTTGGCAAGTCTCTTGTCAAGAATGACAACATTAAGCACCCAATGATAAAGTCTGCAAATTTTGCACCCCAGTGAATTGCTCATTAAAGGATTTTAGTGCACTGCTGGAGAAAGGCAATTAATACATAGAAATTAGAACACTAAAAGTCCAAACACCATAGCACATGGTGGAAAAATTGGTTGAAGAATCAAGACGCATATTGTTGCATAAAGATATACACAAGGCATGATCTTGCAGTACTCACGCAGATAAAATCACCCTTTAACTTTATGTTAGTAAAATACATTTTAAACATTTAATGCGGGATTTTGGAAGGGTTAACGCTGCTTGCTCTGAGATGTTCATGTATGCTTTGTGTACTAAATTTGTCTAGGTCTGGGAATTTCCAGCTATCTTTTCATAACCCAAGATTTAAGAGCAACATTTAAAACTTATTTTTTTTTAAAAGTTCAGTCTAGAATAAAAATAAAAAGGAGTTTCTAGCCCTCCTGTTTCAGAAAGAAGCTTGATATGTTAGAAAGGAGGATATATAACAGATAATATTTGTAGATGTGTGTGTGCGTGTATATACAAACGCAACGAAACATATTTGCCTTGGGTACCAATAATTTATTCCATGTATCTGCCACTTCTTCCTCCTTTTAACAACATTTTCCCCTCTTAACTGTGTCTCTGAACTGAGAAGCATCAAATTGCTGTTGTCTTACAATCCAGCAGATAAAGTCCACTGCTAGCTACCCTTAGGATGGGCAATCTACTTAAGTGACAATAAAACACTAGCAAAGTATGGGGATGGTTCCCTTGTGAGCTGCTTTCTGAAAGGAAAAGTACATCCTGCCTTGACTGCTGTCAGCCCTTCAAGCTGTCCTCCCTACCAACATTTCTCCAGTGTACAGTCTTCCAGTGCTGCTGGGCAATGTGTCCACACAAAAAAAAAAAAAAAAAAAAAGTGGGAAACAGATGAAATTCTTAGAGCTAAACTTAAAACAGAGACTTCATCCAGACAATCATACTGCTGCTGCTTTCCCTACTGATACAGCTTCTGAAACTGACAGGGCTGAATGGTGCGTAGTATCAGCAAAGGACAAGAGAAAGAGAGACTACAATTCACTGAAAAGAAACATGATCTTGATGAATGCCATGGAATCACAGCAATTCTTAACAAGCCCTACTTTAACTGGCTTGGAAAATCACTAACTTAAAGGCCAGGCATGGGATCAATGAAATGACTGCCAAGCTGATAAATACCTCCGCTTCCTTCCGTAAAACTGACTTGCTTGCATTCAGCAAAGATTACCCAAACTGGTACAGGCAGGTGCACCAGCTGACCCCTTGAGCCTCAGCAAAGATTCAGCACAAGGGAATGGAGAAGATAGTACTGTTGCCTGCCCTTCTTTGTGAGATACTACTGGAGTTTTAGGGCTTGTCTACACAGAAAGTTATTGTGCGGCAAGCCAGGGATGAGTCTTACTTGCCATGCACTAGCTGGCCATGTGGACCCTGCTACTGTGCACTAAAAGTTCTGTGTGCACTTTTGATGTACAACAGCAGCATGTCAAAATACACTATGGAATTTTAGTGCATAGTAGCAGGGTCCACATATTGGGTATATGGGCTTGCAGCTTTTGTGCCTACTGCTGTTTCCCACAACTCCAGCTCAAGGTGGGAGGGAAGGATTGTAATTACCTTCTGTCCCCCTTCTCTCAGAAACCCCTTCATCTGCTCCTCTCTTCAAGGGAGTGAAACTACCAAACTCTGCCTCTTCTGCATCCGTCTCATCACCGGTTTGATTTTGGGAATAAACATGTTGGACAACTCTACCTGGGTTGAAGTTTCTCTCTCTAGATCAGGCCTGAGCTCAGGGTCTCCTTTATCACTGCTAGCACCATTACACAATTGGGTTGGCATCTATTTAATGACATTTTAAAAATAAAATAAAGAATACTTTTACTGGAATTGAAATAGGAAGTTTATCAATGAGATTACACAGTGTGGTATATTAGAACTGTTGAAATTAAGTTTTATGTTAGTTTGAAATAGGCTATGCAAAGCTTACACACACACACACACACACACTCAAAGTGGAGGCTTACATGGCCCGTATTCTGTACCAGTACATAAAGGCAGGCATTGTGAAACTTCTCTGAGCACATGCTAGGGTTAAGCAACCTAGTAGTGCTAAAACTGGAAGTATTTCATTGGAGAGCTGAAATACCTGGGATGTTACAGCTCAGAACTAAGGCGCATTAGCATAGCTGCTTGGGGCACGTGCCCAGTACTTGCCTAAACCATTCCAGTGCTTGGCAAGTACAAGAGACAGAAAGAGAGATCATCAGTGTAAGCCAGACAAAAAACTATTTCCCGACACTACCTCTTCCTTTTTTCTTAACATTACAATGGACATTTGATCCCTTTGACTGTATGTTCAAAGGCTGAAATTTGCTCAGTTTTGGATCAGTCCATTCACCTTTCATAAACAGTGCTCCTCCTGTGATTTACATTGTCCACATATCATTTACGCCATTCCCCTGCCTGAGTTTAGTTAATCACACATCACTACATTGCTGCTCACAAATATCACTTCATGAAACACCAGGTCCACAAGGACCCTCTCTCCCAGAAAGCCCCTTGTTCTTTGCTTAGGAGGTAGTTGAGAAATTATATGGCAACTGAATGAACAGATCAGAAAGTCAGTTTCCTGAACGCTCTCAGTTCTCATTCAAAACATTGAAAGAGCCCACAATTTCTGCTGAAAGCAGTGGTTGGCCTTAATGAGTTAATTAATCGGGGGGAGGGGCCAGTTATGCCAACTGCAGTTATCCTGGTGATAAGGCTGCAAGGAACCGATGTAAAACACCACCTGGCTTTCCTACCTAACTGGGTCTTGCTGAGCTGACATCAGCTACCATTACAAGAGCTACCATCAGCACGGGCACCCGGTGACAGTGCAGCATTTCAGCACTTTGCCAGTCGCTGTGAGCATCACTGGCTGATCTGACAGACGTTCTGGCATCTGTGACACAGGCTGATAATCTTTTCTTGTCTTTGGGAGGCATCTGTTAGCACCACCCAGCCTGTTATTGCGCTACCCATTATTTCTGCACAGACTACACTGAACGCTGGACTGGTAAGAGCCTAGAGAGCAGCTGGTCATTTTTTTGTTTTTGTTTCACTTAATACGGTAGGTTATGGCACATTAAGGTGATATTCTGCAGTCCTTTCTCATGCAGAATTCCAATCGACTTCAATGCCCAAATAGCCAACAACCCTTCATTTTATCTATACTGGGCAAGATGATTGACCCTGTTTATTTTGGATACCAACCGCCCCACAGTCCTTCTTGCCTTTGCCATATCAGCACTAGACTACTGTAACATGCTACGTGGCGCTAGATCATGAGACTATCTAGAAACTGAAGCTAGTGCAGAAACCACGTATTAAGCAGAGTGTTACACCAGGAATGCATTGCAATAGTGATTGGTTGATTGCAGGGTGGAGTTCAAGGTGCTGGCTTTAATCTAAGAAGCAAAAACACATTGGGACTTGATTACCTGATAAATCACCACCTTCCCCATTCAATCATACAGTAGTTGCAATCAGCAGAGGCATTAGAAATGGGATGTGATGGCTGGCTGGACATGCTCCATGAAGAGACTCTGGAATTCGCTTGTATCCTTGGTTCACCAGAGCTTGGATTTGTTAACTTTCCAAACACAGTGTAAAGCTCATGTATTATTATTATTATTATGATGATTAGGCATGGAGGGTTATAGAGTTTCGGATAGTAAGATGTCAGGACAAAAGATTAATCTGATTGTCACATGTAAGCAACAGTCATCATCATCATCATCATTCCGATAACTACATTGGTTGTTGGGCACCATCACTGATGAGCAATCAATCAATTGTCTCCACCCCTGATGATTGTGTGTCAGTGCTTAAGTCACCATGAAGTCCATTCCTGTCCACTCTTTTATGTTGTCAATCCATCTCTTCTTCTGTCTACCTCTTCTTCTCTTCCCCTGTACTGTCCCTTGGAGGATGATCTTGGATAGGCCAGATGATTTTGTTACATGTGCATACCACTTCAGCTTGTGCTTCTTCACGGTTGTCAGGAGGTCTTCGTATGACCCAGTGGGTTGGGTGATGATGTTGCGGATCTCTTCATTAGTGACATGGTCGAAGTAGAAGATGCCCATGATTTTACAAAAGTATCTTATCTCTACTACCTGTATTTTCCATTCAAGTTCTGCTGTAAGGGTCCATGTCTCGCACGCATACAGAAAAATTGAGATGACCAGTACATGCAGCAGTTTCAGTTTGGATTCCAGGGAGATGTTCTTGTTCCTCCAAATTGGCTTTAGCTTTGCCACTGTTGCTGTTTGTGCAGTTCTTGCCAGAATTTCTGCCTTTGATCCTTCATCAGTGATGATTGCCCCCAAATACTTGAACTGTTTCACTGTCTCCAGCTCTTGTGGGCACCTTTAAGAAAGTTCATTCTGGTTTGAGAGATATACCAGGTTACAGCTGCAAAATCTAAGCGATCTTTTCAAGTACTCCAAGTATATACGGTATGAAGTTGTGGATAGTCCAGGATACATAACATTGTGGTTTATTTTATTTGTGATTCTTGTGCAGCAAAAGCACCCAGAGCAATATCTGTCAATATAAACTCACTTTCACACAATAGAATAAGAGAGAGGAAAGGTGGCTGGACAATTAAGGCAGACGGCTAGAAATGGAGGTTATTTACCTGTAACTGGAAGTTCTTTGAGATGTGTGACCAGCAGAGTCCATTGGCCCACACAAGCTCAGTAGTTCTTTTCGTGCTCCAGACCAATGTCATAACAAGGCAGTGCAGGCTGATGCCTCTCCAGTTCCTCTTCTTACTATAAATCCAGTAGGATCCAAAGCAGAGGGATGGAGGATGGGTAGAGGACTACAGATAGGGATCACATATCTCAAAGAACTTCCAGGTACAGATAAGTAAACTCCATTTTGTCTTCAAATGCTGGTGCCTATGTGTATTCCACATGTGGGTGATTGACAAGCAAGATTTAGACTGGAGGTGGGAGTGAGGACGCCAGCAGGAAAGATGCTTGAAGTACTTCAGTTCCCACTGCTGTATCCATGGCGGAGGCCTGAACTAGCGCGTAATGTTTTGTGAATGTGTCAATGGAATTCCAGGTAGCCACTCTGCATATGTCCAGTATCGGTACTTCCTGCATTGATGCGGAAGAAGCCACTTGTGCTTCCATGGAGTGTGCCCTTACCCCATCAGGCGAAGGGATATGTGCAAACTGGTAACATGTGATGATGCACCAAGAAATCCATTTAGAGATTCTTTGAGAGGAAATAGCCTGTCTTTGCAACCCTTCCGCTATGGCGAGAAATAGCCTAGGTGATTTTTCTGGTAGGTTTGGTCCTCTGCAGGTAGAATGCTAAGGCACATCTTACACCGAGGGAATGAACTCTCCTCTCCTTAGCAAAGGTGTGAGGTTTTGGGAATAAAAACAGGTAAGTGGATCATTTAGTTGACATGAGATTCAGAAATAACCTTGGAGTGGAATTTTGGATGTAGGCAAAGGGAGACCTTTTCTTCGTAAAAAACAATATTTGGTGGGTCTGCCATGAGGGCTCCTATCTTGCTCCCAACCCTTCTGGTTAAGTAACAGCAACTAAAATGTGACTTTCATGGACAGAAGGGACATGAAACATGTTGCCAAGAATTGAAATGGCAGACTGGTGAGTGTTAATGGGAAGAGATTGAGGTCCCATTGAGGTGTTGATTTGATGACTGATGGAAAGGTCCTGACTAGGCCTTTTATGAATCTCACCATCGTAGGCTGAGTAAAGATGGAACATCTGTTTACTGAAAGAAGGAAGGTCTGGATGACTGCAAGAAGGACCTGCAGTGAGATAATGGAAAGACCTGAGTTCTGTAAAAACAGGAGACATCCCAGTCATTTTAGATTATCTGCAGAACTTGGAGAAGGCGGTTATACTGAGCCCAGGTAGAAAAGCTTCTCCATTTTGATAGGTGGCAGGTTCTAGTTGAGTCTTTCCTATTTTGAGTAAGATTAGTTTGGATGGATGCTGAGCAAGAGCGTTTTACTTCTGATGCCTATCCAAACACCAGGCCATGAGATATAGTGGGTCTAGATTGGGGTGTCTGAGTCTGTCCCTTTCCTAAGTAAGGAGATCCCAGAAGGAGCAGATCCTGATAGGAGGACAGACTGAAATTCTCATGAGCTCCGACAACCAGTTGGATGTCAGGAGAATGACTCTGGCTCTGTCCTGACAGATCTTTCTCAAGACCTGTAGTAATAGGGGAACAGGAGGAAAGGCATATTGGATTGTTTGTCCATGACAGTAGGAGAGCATCACCCTTGGAGCCATCACCAATAGCTCCTCTGTAGCAGAACAAGGGAAGCTTCCTGTTTGTTTGGGATGTGAAGAGATCCTATTGAGGATTTCCCCACTGAGTGAAAATCTTACTCAGGATAGAGCTGTGTATCTCCCACTCATGGTCTGCAGAAAAGTGTCTGCTCAGGTTGTCTGCTAAACAGTTTTGATCACCTGGAAGGCATGTGCCTTGGATAGTGATGTGGTTTGGATGCACAGTTCCAAAACCTGACTACTTCTATGCAAAGGGGAAGAGATCTTGCTCCACCCTCTTGGTTTGTGTGAAAGACCATGGTGAGGTTGTCTGACATTACATGGACATGGAGAGAATGAATGAGCAGGAGAAAAGCCCTGCATGCCAGGTGGATTGCTCCCGGTTCTACTATATTGATGTTCAGGCTCCTGTGGGGTCTAGGTAAAGTAGAACCTCAGCGTTACGAACACCTCGGGAATGGAGGTTGTTCGGAACTCTGAAATGTTCGTAACTCTGAACAAAACGTTATGGTTGTTCTTTCAAAAGTTTACAACTGAACATTGACTTAATACAGCTTTGAAACTTTATTAAGGGCAGGAAACACAATTCTTGAACCCCGAGACTCTGGGAATAGTCCCTGACCGCAGGGAGGGAGCCTCCCAATATGGGGAAAAGCACTATCTATACTATACTATAAAACTCTAACTATACTAATATAAAAACTGTAGAACTATTTACACAATTTATTACAGACTATCAAGGATAAATGCTGGATAAATCTGTGGGCACAGGGATTCCGACTCAGGACATGTGGCAGCAACAAGGAACTGGAGAGGCGTCAGCCTGTACTGCCTCTTTTGCCCTCGGTCTGGAGCACAAAGAGATCTACATGTGCTGGCCAATAGACACTGCTTATTAGAATTTCCAGATTCGGGCACATGGAATACACATAGGGACCAGCACTTGGAGGAGCAGTCAGGGTGTATGAGCTAGAAATGCGAGACAGATTGGGGTAGTATTCCTGGCTTTGTCACAAAGTCTGTGACCATAAGCAAGTAACAACCTCAATCTGCCTCCATTTGTTACCTGTAAATGGAATTAATAACAGTAACACTAACCTACCGCCCCCTTCCCTCCCCCCCGTGTATTTTGAAGCTATGTTAATTGCAAAGCACTTTGAGATCCTTAGCTTGAAGGAGATCTTGAAGGAGATACCATAGCAATTACATGCGTCTGACGAAATGGGTATTCACCCATGAAAGCTTATGCACCAATACATCTGTTAGTCTATAAGGTGCTACAGGACTCTTTGTTGCTGTTCATAGCAATTACAGGCCACCTTCTTCATAATTCAGCTATTACCAACCTAGAGAAAGGCAAACGGCTACAATATACTTTGTTTGTTAAACATGTTTTGCAAAAATTCCTTCTGTAAGTCACAGCAATAAAACACTACTATCTACAGGACAGGGCTCCAAGAATAAATCTAACAGTAGCCCCAGTCTCAGAGGATTACGCTAGGTCAGGCATTGCTTTCATTTTATGTTAACACTCAAAAACAGAAAATTGCCACTGCGGGGGCATGACATGCTGGGGGGCTCGTAGAGTATGTATAGAGTCTCCAGTAGTGGGACAGCTGGATTACAGTTCCAGAGCTACCAATTTGTAAAGGAGGCGACTGTAGCTGTGGTCCCAGGGGGTTTCCTCTGCATTGTCAGGAGTTTGAAAATGTTCTGATAATATGATGCACAAACCTCAAGAAAGATACTATAGTATTTTACAGCAAACCCCACAGTTATAGCCACTGTAAGGGATAGTGTTTAGAGCTACTACTGTAGAGTGGAGCAGTGCCTTTTTAAAAAAAAATATATAAGCTTGCATTATCAATAGTTAACATTTTCAAAAGCCCTTAAGTGGCTTAGGCACCTTTTTTCCACTATTAATTATTTAATAAAGGCCTCATTGTGCTAGGTACTGAACAGATATAGTCCCTGACCGGAAGAGTTTACAATCTAAGCTCACAAGAAAGACAAAGGGTGAGAGAACTGGAGGATTATCATCCCTATTTTACAACAGGGAACTAAAACAGAGATACTAAGGGCCACACAGAAAGTCTCTGGCAGGGCCAGGAATTGAACCCTTATCTTCTGGATATTGTCTATCCAGTGCCTTAATCTTCCTCTAACACCAGAAGTGTTGTGTCTGAAGGTGACAATACCTCTTGCAGTGGTCATCAGCATGGCAAGCATGTAGTGTGGTTTAGCAAATGGGAAAAGAGACCAGAAAAATACATGTTTAGCTACCAAAAATAATATTTTGGACACTTGAACAGTTCTTGTAAAAAATGAACAGTCCTAGCTAAACTGAGACACAGAATTATTTTTGATTGAGGCAAAGCTGTTGTAGGCAGTACAGAATACAGAAGAGAAAATGGAGAGAAAAATAAAAGACATTCAGATAGCTGTACTTATATTTTTTCTCTTCTTGATATACATATTTAACTCTCACTGATGACAATGGAATAGTTCTTAGCAACTAAATTCAGATTTTCAACAGTACGGATGCTTTATGCAAAGAGGAAATGAAAGGAGAAGCTGTGAAAGTACAAACATTCCCATTTTTTTGTCCACCCAAAACAGCAATAAATAAGTAAGCTGCCATACCAAATCTTCAGCCAAAGCAAAGATTCCAGTACCACTATACATTTATGTAATGTCTCTGACCCATGGATCTCAAAGTACTTTGCCACAATTTCTTACTTAAACTTCACAACATACTAATCAGGTATTGTTAGAACCCATTTTACAAATGGGCAAAGAGAGGTTATACAATCTGCCCAAAGTTGCATTGTCATCTAGTAACTAAGAACCCAGGTGTTTTGGCTTCCATTGCAAAAGTGAACATTCCCTGAAATCATTCTAAGCCACCTGTGGGCAGGGCTTAAAAAACTGATAGAAAAAAGAGAAAAAGTAAGCAAAAAACTGATAGTAACAAGTGAAACTGTAGCAGAAATATAAAGCCCTCTTATGGAATTTGTGTGTATTTTTATCTGGGAACATAAACGATCAAGATACTCCCATGGAGTGTGGGCGGCAAATGGAACAAGAGGTTATTAATCAATGTATACCCTGTCACAGATGGTTTTTAAAGGGTCAGCTCCACTTTTTAGAAGAGGATAGAAGGAAGTTTCATCTTGTATGTAATCTGAGCTATTAAGCCAAAAGTAAGAAATACCCTAAGCATCCAGTCAAGTGCAGACACTTAACTTCCCTGCCAAGAGCAACCCGTTTGTGAAAATGAAACTGCATTAAAAATACAGGTAGAGATAGAGGTACATGGTTATTACAGGCCATACTTTCAAAGAAGCATCAATCCAACCTCCATTTGCACACATAACTGTGTGCAATCTAGGGTTGCCAACTGTCTGATTGCAGAAAACCGAACACCCTTGCCCTGCGCTTTGCCCCAACCCTGCCCTGAGGCCCCATCCCCCGCTCACTCCATCCCCCCCTCCCCGCCTCGCTCACTCTCCCCCACTTGCTCATTTTCACCAGGCTGGGTCCGGGGGTTCTGGTGCAGGAGGGGGTGATGGCCCCAGCTGCGGGTGCATGCTCCAGAGTGGGTCCAGCAATGAAGGGTCCGGAGTTTTGGAGGAGGCTCCGGGCTGGGGTAGGGGATTGGGATGTGGGAGGAGTGAGGGCTCTGGCTGGGGTGCGGGCTCTGGTGTAGGGCCGAGGATGAGGGAATTGGGGGGAGGCTCCGGGCTGGAGCCAAGGGGTTTGGCGTACGGGAGGGGGCTCAGGGCTGGGGCAGGCAGTTGGGGTGTGGAAGGGGATGCGGGGTGCAGGCTCCAGGAGGAGTTTGGGTGTGGAAGGAGGTGAGGGGCATGGGCTCCGGGCGGCATTTACATCAGGTGGCTCCCAGAAGCGGCCGGCATGTCCAGCTCCTAGGTGTAGGCACAGCCAGGCGGCTCTTCATGCTGCCCCCATCCGCACACACGGCCCCCCAGCTCCCATTGGCCGTGGTTTCCGGCCAATGGAAGCTGCGGAGCTGGTGCTCAGGGCAGCTCTGTGCCTAGGAGCCGAACATGGCGGCCACTTCCGGGAGCCGCACGGAGCCAGGGCAGACAGGGAGCCTGCCTTAGCCCCACCGTGCCACCGGATTTTTAACAGCCCGGTCAGCAGTGCTGACTGTAACTGCCAGGGTCCCTTTTCGACCGGGCATTCTGGTCGAAAACCAGACACCTGGCAACTCTAGTGCAATCATTGGTGCATGCAGTTTTTGTATACTATCATGTGAGGCCATACACCTGCAGAACTCATTTTTGTTTGCGTTGATTAAATTTTCAGATGTAACTTTCTCATGTATGCACATTAGGCCAGATCCAACTTCTGCTGAAGTCACTTGCATTGAGTGATGGGTTAGGCCAACAAGCAATATTACACAAAAATTATGTGTGCAAGAGCTCATATGCACAGAGACTACGTTTTGATCAGCTGAACAATGTAGATTACACTTCAAAATCGCTGGGTAAAAGCCCATAGCCTGCTTATATCATACTACCGCCTACACTAAATATACCCTTGTCCTTTGCAGCACATTCCTGAAAAATTCATTAGTGTTGTTGCCAACATATCTTTTCTTTTAACTGTTAGTATTACTGGCAATTTTAAAATCAAGATTGGATTATTTTCAAAAAGATACCCAAAATAATTCCTGTTTGACGTTGAGTGTTTGTTCTATGGCCTTTGTTACACAGAAGGTCAGATGAGATGATCACAATGGTCTCTTCTGGCCTTGCAATTATTGGCAAAAGATAATATTGCTGCACTCAGAACATGGAGGGAAGCCTTCAATCACACAAATATTAAGGACACTATAATGCCCCCTTTTACACATTTTATTCTGTTACCACAAGAAAAGGCTTTTAACTGGCTGCATGGTTGAGCAGGTATCCATTCAGAGGTAGTATTAATATAGCTATGCTTAATCTCAGAGGCCCTATCTTCACTGGCAAAAAGGTGCATTTTTCAGCTGAGTTCAGCTAACTCAATTGAATGACTCCCCCTCCCTTAACATCTGAGTATAAAGCTTAATACTAGAGCTAAGCAATGAATGGAATTTGTCCCATGGGAAATTGATACTTCAACATTCCCAAATCACAACAAAAAAGTTGAAATATCAAAAATATTTTGTAGAATGAAAAAATTTTGATTTGGAAATGTCAAAGCATTTCGTTTTGAGTCAGTTCAACATTAAACTACATCTGCTTACGATGTTATTGTGCCTCATGGTTGTTGTTGAGGCAATTCATGCCCTCATTCTCCCCTATGGCTCAGCTCCCTGGCTGGAAGACACCTCCCATGATGCACCCACAGTCAGAGGGGACACCATATTGCATCATAGGAGAAGTCATCCAGCCAGGGAGCCCAGCCAATGGAGGAGAATGTGGGCATCGGGCCTCCGAAATACTACTCCAAATCAGGTAACACAGAACTATAGTTTAATGTTGTGTTGCCTCAAAATAAAGTAGAAAATAAAAAATATTCTGTAAAATTGAAGTTTTCCTATGAAAAATTGCAATTTTGCTGAAACTGAATTTTTCATTCAAAATTGTTTTGACAGAAAATTCCAGACATGCTCTATTTAACATCTATTCATGATGTAGCCACCTATCTTAAACGTGTTAAACAGGGCCTATATAGGCATCAAAGGGAGTTTTTAACTGAGTTAGCTTAACTCATTTGAAGAACACAACTTTTTGCCTACACGGACATGACCAGATGGACTCATACATCTCAAATATCTCTCATTTTGAGGGACATCATTCGTTTCAGTTCCGAGAATACTTAAATTCTATACAAAGATGGTACCCCAAACTTTTATTGCAGAAAAATTATTTCCAACAGAAATAAAAAATCATGGTGTGATGGTTACAAAAACAGTTACCTAACACTACAAGAAAAAACTCCATGGCATTTCCTGCACAACTCTAATATTTGTATGACTCTCATTTGGAATTTTGTGACACTTTGTGCCCCATATTTGGACCTTGGCAGATTATAGTGGGGTGGACAGGCTTACTTTCTGGGAATAGTAAATATATGAACTTAACTAAGAGGAAAGATGATGATTAATCAAACGTAATTTCTCTCCTTGCTAGAAAAGCACTTGCTATCTTCATCCATTTTTTCACAATAATCTCTCCATATAAATGTCATACTATTTTCTTAATATATGCAGACCAGAAATAGAATAATGAATCCCATCTGAGATATCCGCAATGCTTGATGGAGTGACACTTTCATATATCACGTACGAAACCATCAGATAATGTTGTCCAAAAATCTTCATCATAGAGGTTTAGCACAGGGGTGTAGTACAGCACTGCAGATTTTGTTACAGAAGGATTAATTTTAATTTATAGTCATCCTGGCAACCTGAGGGAAACCAGTATATTATTGGGAAAGTCACCGCCAATATTTGCTTATTATAACCTTGCCCCAACTTTGTTTCTGCTACATGCCTAGGGAACATCATTTACCCAGTGGAGTCCCTTGGCTATGCCAATGTACGAACAATGAGACTGCTGATGTCATTCACTGGTATCTCCCTCAGGGCATCGCTAGAAGCTGTATTGTCCTCTTGCATCATACTTGCCCTTAATTTAACACTTTGACACACTTTAGTCCCAATGGTAAAAACCCGCTGTGGTGATTAGTAACAGCTATGCCTGACTCCATTCCTGCTCTCAGTCAAAGTTGAAGCTGTAGGTATAAACGTATCTACTTTTCCGATTAACTTTTTGCAGCACAGATGATCTGTTTACAAAATCAGTAAGGCATATGGGGAAGCTACTGCATGACACAGAAATGTGCCTGGGAGGTGAAGAAGAACTGCTAGTAGAAGGCAACAGGTTAACATTCAGAAGCTAACAAGGGAGTATCCCAAGTGTGTAAAAATGATCTGGAGGAGGGAATAAACTCAGAAGTCACAGTGTGCACTGATGACAAAAGCAGGAAGCTGTGAACAGAAAAATCAATGCAAAGTATCTCAACCATCAACGTTTATGGCAAGATGAACGAAACAGGTAATTTTTAACGTAAGGTAATGCCATGGAAGACTCTAAATCACAGGGACTAATCACAGACTGATAATTAATAGAGAACAGAAGCCAGCAACAAAACTGAAGTTGGTAACAGTATTACCAAATCTCATGATTCTATTGGGAGTCTTGTACTATTTGGCATATTTCTGAAAGACCCAGCTCCTGGAGTCTTGTGAATACATGAGAATCTCAGCTTTCATTTTAAAAACATTTCTAGCCCAAGTGGCTGTGGAGAAAAGCTTTAAAATGTGAGTTGAATGTACCTTAATGGATCAGAACTAGAAAGTAAAAAAAACCACCCCATTTTTTTTTTAAATCTCACAATTATTAAGCCAGTCGCATGATTTGGGAATACGTGACTCATGATTTTTGACTACCTGAGGTTGGCAATAGTGTGGTAATTATGACTTTTGAAGGGTATGTAGGTATTTTATATAACGGCAGACAATATTCTGAAAGGAAGTGATTAGGATTTAAATATCCAGTTTTCAGCATGCACAAAAGTGTATACTTACATATATGTATATATACACACACTTTTATGCCTATATACATATAAAGGCATAAAAAAGTGT
Organism: Emys orbicularis; assembly: GCF_028017835.1. NCBI lineage: Eukaryota > Metazoa > Chordata > Testudines > Emydidae > Emys > Emys orbicularis. The sequence continues at coordinate 23,352,732 of NC_088683.1, read as the reverse complement.
GTGTATATACACACATGGCATTAAAAAGCTAAACAAAGACTGGGAGAACATTTCATAGGAATAAAGGTAAACACTTAAATACTGGGAGTCTGCAGAAGTCCAACGCCATGCCTTGCCAACTGGAGCAGATGACTATGCAATTGTGGTAGGCTGGATGAGGGTTATATATATCCAAAGTATGCTCATCCAAGGAGGGGCTGATGCATCTGTTGTATTAATTAATGTTCGTAAATCACAGAGATCCTCGGATGATTAAAAACACCTCATAAAGGCCAGCTAAAAATGGTAACTTCTGAGCTGTTTCAGCACCAAAGAGGGAGCATTAGGATCTAAGAGACTGTGAGCAAAATTCACATATGTGCAGAGGGTTTCAGTGATGCGTAGGACCAATTCTGGCCCTCTGCACAGGGTGAATTTCACTTTTGATGGATAAAGTGGCAAGGTAAGTACAGATGCCAGGAGTCTGATCCTCCCATGTTTCAACAGGAGTTCCTCATATGCATCAGGAGTCTACAGCCACACTGGTATAAATAACGAGCGCTGTAATAGGTGCCTATTGTTAGTGGCATTACCAACCCTAAGCATTGAAAAATCATCAATCGGGCCCCCAAAGTGGCTAAAAAATGAAGAGGTTTTTTAAAGAATAATTTGGGGGTTCTTTTTATTTGCCTTCTTGTTTTTGAGCCTTTAGTGTGCGTTCACTTGACTTTTCAAGATTTTCTCAGCAATCATGAGGGCTAGAAACTTACTTTTTAAAGATGAAAACTGAGATTCTCACATATTCTCTTGATTTCAGCAGCTGAGATTTTAAGAAAAAAACAATGAAACTTGTGGGATTAACAATAAAATTGCAAAAACTGGCAACACTGTCTTAGGTGTACAATAGTTTGAATTATTGGACTGGGAAAGTAGTAGGGAAACAGACATGTTTTCAAATGTCTAAACAGTGGTTATCAATATAACACCTTACACCATAATTCACGACAATAATTCTTCCATGCAAAGTTCATATGTTATGTGAACACTAAGCCAGCCTCAGAACACCCAGTGACATACTGTAGGTGAGCAGCATGACATCCATTTTACACTTGGGTAAGCTGAATCACAGAAGTTAAAAGATCATGTATTAAAGATATAGCCCTTCATTAAGGATGGGAAGGGCTAAGGGATCTGGAAGAGTAATCAGGAATTCCTCTTGGCGAAGCACGAAAAGCAATGGCAGATCCACACTCCTTTAAATGGGTACTGCACATGGTGACCCCCTAGTCCAGACTACTATACTGGCAGATGCAAGTGCATGGCTCTCTTCACCACCTGTAAGGAGGCTAGTACTGAAGGCTAATACAGAGCAGTGGTTTCACTCCCCAGCCAGCTGCTGGCACTCAGGTACAACTGGAGTGGGATGAAGGCTGTTTGTGCTCTCTCACAATCTGGCTTTAAGTGACTTGTTCCAGGCTACACTAAGAGTCAGTGTGTGAAGATGCTAGAACCGAAGTGACCCATCTCCCAGTCCACTGTTCCATCCATTAGACCCCACTTCAAGATATGCCTGTGTGACGGGTTGGATCACAGACTACTGCCAAGACTACTTCTGCCCCTGCTTTCCTGCCCTGTCAGTTTAGGATTTCAGTGCCCTGCCTGGTTTGAGCCAGACTTGCTAGTCTGCTGCAAACCCAGACCCAGGTCTGAATCACGTCCCCTAACAGCTGTAGACTTACCTGAAAGCAGCTAACAGAGGTGTTCTGGTCTTTAACACTCAGATGCCCAACTCCCAATGGGGTCCAAACCCTAAATAAATCAGTTTTACCCTGTATAAAGGTTATACAGAGTAAACTCATAAATTGTTCGCCCTCTATAACACTGATAGAGATATATGCACAGCTGTTTGCCCACCCAGGTATTAACACATATTCTGAGTTAATTAATAAGTAAAAAGTGATTTTATTAAATACAGAAAGTAGGATTTAAGTGGTTCCAAGTAGTAACAGACAGAACAAAGTAAGTAACCAAGCAAAATAAAATAAAACATGCAAATCTATATCTAATCAAACTGAATGCAGATAATCTCACCCTTAGAGATACTTCAGTAAGTTTTTTCCTCAGACTGGACACCTTCCAGGCCTGGGCACAATTCTTTCCCTTGGTACAGCTCTTGTTCCAGCTCAGGTGGTAGCTAGGGGATTCTTCATGATGGCTCTCCCCTTTGTTTAGTTCCACCCATTTATATATCTTTTGCATAAGGCGGGAATCCTTTGTCCCTCTAGGTTCCCACCCCCCACTTCTCAATGAAAAAGCACTAGGTTAAAGATGGATTCCAGTTCAGGTGACATGATCACATGTCACTGTAAGACCCCAAGCCTTCATTTGTCCCAGCCTGAGTCACAGGAAGGCTTGCCTGCAAACAGAGCCATCTACAGTCAATTGTCCTGGTTGATGGGAGCCATCAAGATTCCAAACAACCATTAATGGCCTACACTTTGCATAATTATAATAGGCCCTCAGAGTTATATTTCATATTTCTAGTTTCAGATACAAGAGTGATACATTTATACAAATAGGATGACCACACACAGTAGATTATAAGCTTTGTAATGATACCTTACAAGAGACCTTTTGCATGAAGCATATTCCAGTTACATTATATTCACTCATTAGCATATTTTTATAAAATCATATAGAGTGCAACGTCACAGCCTGTTTCTAGATTTAACACTAGGAAAGGCAAGGGAGTGAACACACTTGGGGCTTGTCTTCACTACTGGGGTACGTCGACCTAAGTTCCGCTACTCCAGCTACGTGAATAACATAGCTGGAGTCGCGATAGCTTAGGTCGACTTACCCCAAAGTCTTCAGTGCACTGCACTGATGAGAGATGTTCTCGGAGAGCTGGAGTACCAGGGTCAACAGGAGAGTGCTCTGCCATTGATTTACCAGATCTTTACTAGACTCGGGGGGGAGGGATAGCTCAGTCCTTTGAGCATTGGCCTGCTAAACCCAGGGTTGTGAGTTCAATCTGTCAGGAGGCCACTTAGGGATCTGGGGCAAAATCAGTACTTGGTCCTGCTAGTGAAGGCAGGGGGCTGGACTTGATGACCTTTCAAGGTCCCTTCCAGTTCTAGGAGATAGGATATCTCCATTAATTTAGGTATTTAAATTGACACTCACTGCATCAATTGCAGCAGCGTACATCTCCCCGGTAGTGAAGACAAGCCCTTGGAGTGCTCCATGAAAATCTGGTCAGGGTCTCTTAGGAAGGGCATTGTTGAGATTGAAAATGGCAGCAGAAGGCTACTCTGAAATGAATCAGGGTTTTGTGGGTATGAGTTACAAGAAGCAATTAGCCAGACTTGGCCTATTTAGAGGAAAGGAAAGGAAAGGATCACTGCCAATGAGCAGTTTGAAATAGCAACTACTTGTAATTCAAAAAAAGGGATCATGGGATTAGAACTGAGCAGACTTCTTATAAGAAGTTCAAGGTGAATTTCATTTACACTGTAGGTGGTTGGAATATGGAGTAAAATGGCCAGTCAGCAGTAGAATAAACACACTGTGAAGCTTCAGCAGACACATGAACACATTGTTAGAAGAGGAAAATCAGATGCTACCATCATGAAAGACATGAGGGTTAAAAAGATGAGGCGATAAAGGCTAAGTGATTTACTTAGAGATACATCTTATATTACCCAACTTTCACTGGGTGTCTGTCTCAAAGCACATCTATCCAATGGATGATGTACAAATATTTTAAAAAATAAGTTACCTTAGAGGATCCAGTATTCATTCAATGTTTCAAGTTTACCAATGACTGTAGAGTACTATCATCTTCATGTCATGAACATTCATGTGTACTTAGAGGAATATTTTTCAACCTATTTATCTTTTGATTTGCCATTTGGCCCCAGTCCCTAATGTGTCAATCAATAATATAAACGTCTGTCCTATGCCAACTAACTAATGAGTTGATTTTCTATCATGAACTCACAAGTCATCATTCTGCATATGTCACATCCTGTACATATCAGACTGACACTGCCCCTACATTTATAAGCAGCAAAAACAACAACAGTAAAAACATGCATCAGTAAAACATGAAGACTCAAAAAGAATGAGAAATAAGTGGAAGAGAGAGATCCAATTAGTACTCACCACCAGGGCTTTTGATCTGTTACTCAGTAGTTTTTCAATATTGCTGGCTGCAATTTCCACCAAGTCACGTGCATTGTTGGCTTCCACTGTATACAGATCACTGTATTTCGTATAAATCTGCATGAGAAAAGGAAATCATTCAGAACTACCACATGGGCTTGTTAGTTTACATTGTAATAACAGGACAGTGGCCCAGTGGATTGAATACAGGACTATGAGCCAGTAACTCTTCAGTTATTATCCACTTCCCAAATAAACTAGCCACAAGCCTCAGCAAGCCACAGCCTTTCTGCTGAAAATTGTGTCCCCATTGATTCGGGGATTATGTGGGCATAATGAAGGGCTAAATTTATTATCATTATTGTTAATATTAATACTCAGCACTCATGAGGCTATTATGATAATTATTACTAATTATTTGCATCGCAATAAAGCCTAAAGGATCAAAGATCAGAGCCACACTGTGCTAGTCACTGTGCACACATATAATGAACAGACGGTCCCTACCCCAGGGAGCTTTGGATTTCTGAGTTTCAGTTTCCCCGTCTCTAGAAAGGATATTGTATTTACCTCACTACTACCCATCTCACAATGATGGCTTAAGGATTAGTGCCTCTATTAGACTTCGGCGATCTAGAGCACTATGGGATCAATTCTGCAAGGAGATGAGCAGATCAAAATCAGTGGGATTTATTTAACAGTCCTCAGCATCCCCAAGCAATGCTCTGCTGCTTTCAGGACTGAGCCTTAAAAATAATGGCTCATTTTCAAAAATGGTTAATGATTCTGGGTGCCTCCAGGTTTTTTTGGCGGGGGGGGGGCCCCGCGGGGGTAGATACTTCACCTGAGACCTTAAAGGGCCCTGACTTCCACAAAGTGCTGAGTATCCCCTATCTGAAAATCAAATGCCTATAAAGGTGCCTGAAGTTGAGCCCTGAAATCACTGATGTGTTTTATTCTTCCTAAAAGATTAAGAGCCAGATACTCGAGGTGAATCAATGTGGCACCACAGAAGTAAACATAGTTATGCTGATTTACACCTCCTGATGATCTAGACACTTATTTACCTTTATTTTAGTAAGGTATATCGTTCACCTAAGGGTTTGTTTGTTGTTTTCATATTGTCCTTACTTCCATGATTTAAAATTCACTGTGGTGAGGGAGCACCTCATTCTGTTATTCTGTGGTGTTTCGAAGGGGGATAACTACCAAAAAATGGAGAGGTGTGGGGTTTGTTTCTGTTTTTTAAAGGACACCCCTTCTTCCTACACAACCTCCTTAAAAGGGGAGAAAAACTAACAACAATCTGGAAAAAGAAAGAGAGTGTGTACCTTATGGCTAGATGGTGAATGGGGAAAATTAATTTATGCAACCAACAGATGGTCTGAGGTTACACAAGTGCTTTGCCTCTCTGAAACACTGCCTGATGGGGAGTTATACTGTCTTGTGGGAAGTAATTCTAGGCACACACACAGGAACAGGTCCAACACTAATTCACTGGTCGAGCTCCAGCAGAAAGAGCTCAGAAACTATCCAGCAGACTAATTCTACCAGCTGTGCCAGGCTTCTCAGGGTATAATTGTATGGTGGCTTTAAAGGGACACACCAATATCGGGATCTGCCGCTTGCGGCTGGTGGATTTTGAACATTGCCAGGTCTGATGCCATTCTGATGAATGAAATCAGTCATGTCTGATAAGTCTTGTCAGTTCTGTCATTCACATGAATTACCATTAGTTGCAATCAGTTTTGATTTCCAGAACACTGGATTATATAAAAAAAATTCAAAAAAATCAAAACCTTTTTCTCCCTCAAAACTGATTTAAATAGAAAAAAGGGTTTTAATTCTTGCTTTTGGGAAGATATCCCCCAAACACCTGTAGAAAATCCACCACTCAAGCCTATGATTACATAAGATCTCACAAGTAAATATAAGTCCACTGTGCTGCAAAAAGCGGTGATTCAGTCACAGATGCTTCTTGCTCAGTTGATAGGCAGCCAATGACCCAGTGATGTGCAAGGGGAGGACGCTAAAGATCTCATGACTCATTTTGCAAGTCTCAGTATCTTGTCAAATTCCAGCATGGCTAATTATCTCATGCCTTCCTAAAGCTCCCACTGCAGGTCCAAAACCAAATTAGACATAATGGAAAAGCATCTACAATTAGGGTATGTCTACATTACGGGATTAATCCGAATTTATATAATTCAAATTTGGGAAACAGATTGTATAAAGTCGAATGTATGCGGCCACACTAAGCACATTAATTCGGCGGTGTGCGTCCATGTACCGGGGCTAGCGTTGATTTCTGGAGCGTTGCACTGTGGGTAGCTATCCCATAGCTATCCCACAGTTCCCGCAGTCTCCCCCGCCCATTGGAATTCTGGGTTGAGATCCCAGTGCCTGATGGGGCAAAAAACATTGTCGCAGGTGGTTCTGGGTACAGCCTCACCCCTCCCTCCCTCCATGAAAGCAACGGACAGCAGACAACCATTTCGCGCCTTTTTTCCTGGGTGAACACTGCAGACTCCATACCACGGCAAGCATGGAGCTCGCTCAGCTCAAGACAGCAGTCATGAACATTGTAAACACCTCGCGCATTCTCGTGCAGTTTATGCTGAGCCAGGACCAGAAAAACGAGGCGAGGAGGCGGCGGCGACGGCAGCGCAGCGACAAGCGTGATGAGGACATGGACATGGACACAGAATTCTCTCAAACTGCGGGCCCCGGTGCTTTGGAGATCATGTTGTTAATGGGGCAGGTTCTATCCATGGAACGCCGATTCTGGGCATGGGAAACAAGCACAGACTGGTGGGACCGCATAGTGTTGCAGGTGTGGGACGATTCCCAGTGGCTGTGAAACTTTCGCATGCGTAAGGGCACTTTCATGGAACTTTGTGACTTGCTGTCCCCTGCCCTGAAGCGCCAGAATACCAAGATGAGAGCAGCCCTCACAGTTGAGAAGCGAGTGGCGATAGCCCTGTGGAAGCTTGCAACGCCAGACAGCTACCGGTCAGTCGGGAATCAATTTGGAGAGGGCAAATCTACTGTGGGGGCTGCTGTGATGCAAGTAGCCAAAGCAATCACTCATGTGCTGCTACGAAAGGTAGTGACTCTGGGAAATGTGCAGGTCATAGTGGATGGCTTTGCTGCAATGGGATTCCCTAACTGTGGTGGGGCAACAGATGGAACCCATATCCCTATCTTGGCACTGGAGCACCAGTGTACCCAGTACATAAACCGCAAGGGGTACTTTTCAATGGTGCTGCAAGCACTTGTGGATCACAAGGGACGTTTCACCAACATCAACGTGGGCTGGCCGGGAAGGGTTCATGACGCTCGCGTCTTCAGGAACACTACTCTGTTTAAACGGCTGCAGCAAGGGACTTACTTCCCGGACCAGAAAATAACCGTTGGGGATGTTGAAATGCCAATAGTTATTCTTGGGGACCCAGCCTACCCCTTAATGCCATGGCTCATGAAGCCATACACAGGCAGCCTGGACAGGAGTCAGGAGCTGTTCAACTACAGGCTGAGCAAGTGCAGAATGGTGGTAGAATGTGCATTTGGCCGTTTAAAAGGTCGCTGGCGATCGTTACTGACTCGCTCAGACCTCAGCCAAACCAATCTCCCCATTGTTATTTCTGCTTGCTGTGTGCTCCACAATCTCTGTGAAAGTAAGGGGGAGACCTTTATGGCGGGGTGGGAGGCTGAGGCAAATCGCCTGGCTGCTGATTACGCGCAGCCAGACACCAGGGCTATTAGAAGAGCACACCAGGAAGAGCTGTGCATCAGAGAAGCTTTGAAAACCAGTTTCATGACTGGCCAGGCTACAGTGTGAAATTTCTGTTTGTTTCTCCTTCATGAAAACCCGCCCCCTTTATTGACTCATTCTCTGTAAGGAACCCACCCTCCCCCTTCCCCCAGCTTGCTTTCAAACCAAATAAAGTCACTATCATTTAAAAATCATTTATTCTTTATTAATAGATTATAAAAAGAGGGAGGGAACCCGGGTGGGGTTTGGGAGGAGGATCGGCGGGAAGGAAAAGGCCACTAAAAAAAGGTTAAAAAAAATGACAGCCTTTTGCTTGGGCTGTCCACTGGGGTGGAATGGGAAGGTGTACGGAGCCTTCCCCTCCCCCCCCCGCCCGTTCTTACACGTCTGGGTGAGGAGGCTATGGAACATGGTGAGGGGGGAGGGTGGTTATACAGGGGCTGTAGCGGCACTCTGTTATCCTGCTGCCGTTCCTGAAGCTCCACCAGACGCCGGAGCATGTCTGTTTGCCCACGCAGCAGCCCCAGCGTTGCATCCTGCCTCCTCTGATCTTCCTGCCGCCACCTCTCATCTCAAGCGTCTCTCCTCTCCTCACGTTGGTCCCTCCTCTCCTCACGTTCACTAGCTTCTTTCCTATACTTTGAAACCGTGTCCTTCCACTCATTCAGATGAGCTCTTTCACTGCGGGTGGATTCCATGATTTCTGCGAACATATCGTCTCGCGTCTTCTTTTTCCGACGCCTTATCTGTGATAGCCTTTGGGACAGAGGAGGGAGGCTTGAAGAATTTGCAGCTGCTGGAGGGAGGGAAAAAAGGAGAGAATTTTTTAAAAAGATACATTTTGCAGAACAATGCTTATACTCTTTCATGGTGACCAACACTATTCACATTACATAGCACATGTGATTTCTGTGCAAGGTCGCATTTTGCCTCTTAATATTGAGTGCCTGTGGCTTTGCTGCTAGAGATCACAGACGCAGGTCCAGGCAACAGAATTCGGCTTGCATGCGGCCATGGTAAGCCATTGTCTTTCGGCTTCTGCGCCCTCCTTTCCCACATACCAAGCAAAGCCCGTTGAGTGCTGCTGTTTTCCTGTTAACCTTCAGCAGCAGAAAACAAACTACGCCCCCCCCCCATCCAATTCTCTGGATGATCGCTTTATCCCTCTCCCCACCGCGTGGCTGGTATCAGGGAAGATCCCTGCAGGAACCAAACTAACACCCCCCACCCCGCCATGAATTCTCTGGGATGATCGCTTTACCCCACCCCCCACCGCGTGGCTGGTATCAGGGAAGATCCCTGCTAGCCAAACGTGAAAAGCTCTGGGCCAATTCCCCCCCCCCCCCCCCCCCCCGCCCCGTGCTTGGCTAACTGCAGGGAAGGATTTCTTTTCAGCCACAGGCAAACAGCCCAGTAGGAACGGCCACCTCTGTCCCCTTAATTAAATTCCCGTATTTCAACCAGGTTACCATGAGCGATATCACTCTCCTGAGGATTACACAGCGAGATAAAGAACGGATGTTGCTTGAATGCCAGCAAACACCGGGACCATACGCTGCCAGGCTTTGTCATGCAATGATACCAGATTACTTGCTGCAAGCATGGCGCGGTCAAGTGTCCTACCATGGAGGACGGAATAAGGCTGCACTGCCCAGAAACCTTGTGGCAAGGCTTTTGGAGTACCTCCAGGAGAGCTTCATGGAGATGTCCCTGGAGGATTTCCGCTCCATCCCCAGACACGTTAACAGACTTTTCCAGTAGCTGTACTGGCTGCGAATGCATCCCAAGTCCTCAGGGCAAAGTAATCATTAAAAAATGCTTGCTTTTAAAACAAGTTTTATATTTTAAAAGGTAAACTCACCTGAGGTCCCTTCCATGGGGTCGTGGTCTTGCATACTGGGTTGGGAGGGTACTTCAGTCAGGCTGAGAAAAAGATCCTGGCTGTTGGGGAGAACGGAGTGCTGGGTGCTCTCCGCAAGCTCGTCCTCCTCCTCCTCTTCCCCGTCCGCAGAATCCTCAGGTGTAGCTGATGAGATTATCCCCGCCTCGGAATCCACGGTCAGAGGTGGGGTAGTGGTGGCAGCCCCCCCTAGAACTGCATGCAGCTCGGCGTAGAAGCGGCATGTCCGCGGCTCTGACCCGGAGCGACCGTTTGCCTCCTTTGTTTTTTGATAGGCTTGTCTGAGCTCCTTGACTTTCACGCGGCACTGATCTGAGTCCCTATTGTGGCCTCTCTCCATCATGCCCTTGGAGATTTTTTCAAAAGTTTTGGCATTTCGTCTTTTCGAACGAAGTTCTGCTAGCACTGAATCCTCTCCCCATATAGCGATCAGATCCAGTACCTCCCGTACGGTCCATGCTGGTGCTCTTTTTCGATTATCAGCCTGCATGGTTACCTGTGCTGATGAGCTGTCTGTGGTCACCTGTGCTCTCCACGCTGGGCAAACAGGAAATGAAATTCAAATGTTCGCGGGGCTTTTCCTGTCTACCTGGCCAGTGCATCCGAGTGCAGATTGCTGTCCAGAGCGGTCACAATGGTGCACTGTGGGATAGCTCCCAGAGGCCAATACCATCGAATTGCGGCCACACTAACCCTAATTCGAAATGACAATCGATTTTGGCGCTACTCCGCTCGTCGGGGTGGAGTACAGAAATCGATTTTAAGAGCCCTTTATTTCGAAATAAATGGTTTCGTTGTGTGGACGGGTGCAGGGTTAATTCGATTTAATGCTGCTAAATCCAAATTAAAGTCATAGTGTAGACCAGGCCTTAGAGACAGATTTTATAAGTAGGACCTGAGCTCCTTAGGCATCTAAATATGGGACGGATTTTCAAAGCTACTCATCATCCAGCAGTGATAGTTATGGCCAATGTGCCGATGTCTTCTGAAAATCTGGTCCTGTTTTTGTAATGACAACATGCATATTTAGTTACATTAGATAGGATAACAAAACCATAGAAGGGATATAAACCTTTTGCTTCAGGGCATAAACCAACTATTAATTGATAGGGGTTAGATAGAACATGTTTAAAAATATAGTATTTAGATAAGTTAGAAGCATTCAAGTTGGCAGGGACTGATGAAATTCACACTAGGGTACTTAGGGAACTAGCTGAAGCAATCTCAGAACCATCAGCAATTATCTTTGAAAGGGTTACTTGCCTAGTGGATAGGAGAAAGCCGTAGATCTGATATACCTAGATTTTTTTGGTAAGGCTTTTGACAGAGTCCTCCATAACATTTTCATAAGCAAACTCAGGAAACGTGGTCTCGATGAAATTACTATAAGGTCCGTGCACAACTGGTTGAAAGACCATACTCAAAGAGTAGTTAACAATGCTTCACTGGGGTGGGGGAGATGTATCTAGTGGGGTCCTGCAGTGGTCTGTCCTGAGGTCCAGTACTATTAAATATTTTCATTAATGATTTGGATAATGTAGTAGAGAGTTTGTTTATAAAATTTGTGGATGATACCGAACTGGAAGGAGTTGCAAGCACTTTAGAGGACGGGATTAGAATTCAAAAGGACCGTGATAAATTGGACAATTGGACAATCAACAAGATGAAACTCAGTAAAGACAAGTACAAAGTATTGCACGTAGGAAGGAAACAATCAAATACAAAATGTGGAATAACTGGCTAGGCAGTCATACTGCAGAAAAAGCTCTAAGGGTCATAATGGATCACAAATTGAGTGAGAGCCAATAACATGATGTAGTTGCAAAAAAAAAAAAAAAAAAAAAAAAGGTAGTATCATTCTGGGGTGTATTAGCGGGAGTGTCATATGTAAGATATGGAGGTAATTGCTCCACTCTATTCGGCACTAGTAAGATCTCAGCAGGTGTGCAGTGTCCAGTTTTAGGAACCACACTTTAAGAAAGATGTGAACAAATGGAAGAGTCCGGAGGAGAGCAACAAAAATGATACAAGGTTTAGAAAATGTGACCTATGGGAGAAGTTTAAAAAAAACCTCTAGGCATGTTTATTCTTGAGAAAAGAAGATGGTCTTCAAATATGTTAACGGCTGTGATAAAGAGGAGGGTGATCAATTGTTCTCTGTGTCCACTGAATGTAAGATACTGTAATAAGTAACAGGCTTAATCTGCAACAACGGAGATTTAGCTTAGATATTAGGGAAAACTAGAAGGATAGTTAAGCACTGGAATAAGGTTACCAAGGAAGTTTGTGGTATACCCATCATTGGAGGTTTTTAAGTACAGGTTGGACAAACACCTGTCAGGGATGGTCTAGGTTTATTTGATCCAGCCTCTCAGCAAGGGGGGGTGGAGTAGATGACCTGTAGAGGTCCCTTCCAGCCCTATATGTCTATGATTCTGTGTACGATTTATCCCATAATTGACCACTACAGAGTTTCTTGTACCTTGCTCTGAGGCGTCTAGTGCTGGCCATTGTCAGAGACAGGATACTAAATTAGATACTGGTCTGATCCAGTCTGGTAATACGTATATTTACATTTCTAGCCAGGTAATCATCATGGCCAAGAGCCAGGTACATTGGGGAAAAGGGACACAAAAATTGTTTCACAGGACTGCCAAAAAGACCAAATCTGAGCTCAGTTTTGTAATCTCAAGAGGTCTAGATTTAAACAAACTGTACCAAACCCACCAGGATCTCCTATCAATAGTTAATACCCACCCTAACCACTTAAGAGACAACCACTGTAATCTTAGTGATCCTCATATATACAAAGCCTCTGTTTTGAAGCCAAATTCAGTACCATCGGCACTAATGAGGGGCAGAGCCATTATGGATTATGGATTTTTATGGTTTGATAACTGTGCAACAAATATGATTAAAAGGTTAATGAGATTTTGCAAAGAAATTAGATCAATTTGAAATACATTTTACTCTTCCGGGGTGTCAAAAGAACCATTTTTCATTTATTTTAAATTTTTCATTAAAATTTTTGCTTTTGAAAATTTCCAATTTTTCATTTTACCCCTGCCTTTCCCTCACTTTTGTTCTTTTTCTTTCCATTATGCCACTGAAAAGAGGGAGGCAAAGAAAAAAAAACGCAAACAGAAAAAAACTTTTTTTTTCATTTTTGGGTTTCACTGGCGGGGAGGGGAAGAAAGGAGGGGGAAATGTTTTGCAAAAATTTCCATTCGCTAAAAAAAAAAAAAAAAAAAAAGGCTATTTTTGATTACAGGAAATATTTAATTCCAAAAAATTGAATCAGCTGTGCTCTATTAAAATAAAACACCACCCAAGAATACTGCAAACATATAAATATATGCAAACCCTCAATCTGCACATAGGGGGTTGAGGGTGGTGTATGCAGGTAGTGAGCTTTTGATGCAATAAGTGCTAGGGGTGATAAGGGAAATTAAAATGTTTTCCCAACTCACCAGTTAAAAGTGTCTTAGCACTGAGTGTTCAATCGCAGAGTCCTAAGAGAAGGACCATGTATGTTGCTATCACATGTGCCTGCAAAAAGCAGGATGTCGCCCACAGAACAAAGCACAGCAGTAGAACCTCACCAAGTCTTCTAGCCTTTCAATACACTGCAACATTTAAACGCCCTTTATTGGTGGGGATTTGTGGGAAGTTGCAGGTAATTGAATAGCAGTTTAGCCAAAATGCTGGGTACTACTTTCAGGAACAAGGAAACATTTTCATCTCCCTTCCCAAGCTCTTACTCCAGGAATAATCCACATGATTATAGGGGAGATCCAACAACGCCAAATTGGAATCCTTTACCCCATTCGGTGAAAAGCCTTCACTGCAGGTCCTGCGGATGAGAGGGGCTCACTCTACTGAGGTTCACATTATTTCCAGAGACGCTGCCTCTTTGTCAGGGATTTAAAGACGCGCTGTTGCCAGATGACCTAACTTGGAAACTGGTGCAGCAGGAATAAACATTTGTAGGATGTCAAGTATCAGGGGGTAGCCGTGTTAGTCTGTATCCACAAAAACAACAAGGAGCCCAGTGGCACCTTAAAGACTAACAGATTTATTTGGGCATAAGCTTTCGTGGGTAAAAAAACCTCACTTCTTCAGATGCCTGGAGTGAAAGTTACAGATGCAGGCATTATATAATGACATGTGAAGAGAAGGACCTTACCTCACAAGAGGAGAAGGAGTGTTGACAGGGCCAATTCACTCCCAATTCCACTCCCAATAATAGATGAGGAGGTGTCAATTCCAGGAGAGGCAAAGCTGCTTTTGTAATGAGCCAGCCACTTCCAGTTCCTATCCAAGCCAAATTAATGGTGTTAAATTTGCAAATTTGTAGGATGCTGTGCTCCTTCTCCCCCTTCTCCTCACTTAATCCTATCCCCAGGGCTCAAAGTATCAAAATTACTCCTCCCTTACCCGCCACTAATTCCAGCGGGTAATATACCCCGCTATTTATTGAACACAAACCTGTTTCAATTTTTCAGAGTGCTTGTAAATGTTAACACACTTCCCGATCTTTCCTCAAATGTGAGGCTTGTCTAATCTACCAAGGCAGGAATAAAGGAGGAAAGAGTCACTAATTACTTGAATTGCTTACATAATTTATTTGTTTGCTCCCCTTTTCCTTGAATTCAGCTTTGATGCTGCAGAAAATTAGAGCAGCAAGGGGAGGTTTCAATATCTGCATGCAGCAACAAACTTTTCATTCTCAAAGCCTTCCACCTAGCAGTCAAACACAATTAGCAAAAGCTCATCTCTAATAGTCATAAAGGTCCTTATCAGCTAAGGTGTGTTTATTCACCTTTCAAAATGCAATTTGGTTATCTATGGGGCTTGTTCTAAAGAGCTGATTTGAATACATTTTATTATATTGCTTTGACCAAGTGAATGCAAGTTTTTGTTAGATTTTGCATCCAACTTCATTTTCAGTACTTTAATTACTAGTGTTTTACTAAAAGCTCTTCAAATTGACAGTAAAATATGCCATTTATAATGGAACAAAACCTCATTGCATGGATAAGTGAAATCTGTAAGGTCATAGCAAGAAAAATACACTCATTTCTCTCTCAAGTCAACAGTCATGTACTTTTCCCTTCAAGAGAGAATGTATTAAAATTGTTTTCTAAATAATGGATATTTATTCAAAGATAATGAACCGTAGTTTATAAAAAAAAAACTTCAGCGTGAAACCACACAACAAGAACAAGAACAATAGTCTAATGTGCTGAAGATTAGAAGAGCTGCCAATTCCCCTACAGAAAGTACCCCTCTCCACTCTGTCTTCAAGGCCATATTTACAAATCCCTTACAAAAAAGACATTCTCTCTGCTTGCTGCAGGGTAGATAAGGAAAGTCAAATGTTTTTATATGAATCAAGAGTGAATTAAAGATGCACACTCATTGAGGGCCCTTATTATATTGTGTCTTACATATGGGGCATGCTATAACTGAAATTCCATTGAAATGGCTTTAATATATTATACCACTCAGAAAAGTTGGTTCCTCCCACAAGTTTTCAAGAGCACTGAATGTGCTCCCCTTTCAATGGCCAGCATCCTCTGCATTGTTTGCACAGATTGCCCAGAAACAGATAATAAAGGAGCACTGAATCATTCCAAACTATAGTTTAATTACTCTGAATGTTTTCATGCGAAGGCTGAATTGTTTATTCTGTTTTGCAGCTACTTCTACTTGTCTCTGTGTACCTTGTGTAACGCAAGTTTTCCAAATTTAAGAAACAAAGGGTCCTTTTCTTAGGAAGGAGGGCACTGAACAGAGATTTGGGAGATGTAGGTTCTATTTGCAGATGTGCCACTGGATTTTCTGCATGAATTTGGGCAAGGTACATAGAGCCAGATTTTCAAAAGAGCTCAAGTGTTAAGCAACCACAACTGAGCTCTGCATACCTCTGATACCTTCCTGTGAAATAGGGAGTATAGTACTTGTCTACATCAACACGATGTTGTGACAATAAATCTATGGATGTTTTTGAGACATTCAAATACTGCAGCAATGGAGGCCACACAAGTACCCAGATACTTGTCTCACTCCAGTCTTGCACTGCTGCAACAGTACTGGCAAGAATTATTGGACTACTACTGATTTTTATCTGTGATGCATTATATTGTTCAAAATTACCATCCACTACCTATCATGCTGATCAACAACGTCTCAGTGTTTAGATGTACTGCCCTGTCTGTGGGTATCCATTTGTTCTTACCATCAGGGACTGGGAGTTTTGAACCGTCATCTACAGGATTCTTAAGAGTCAGGCAGTCCCAACCTGCCACCCAGGAACCTGTAAACAAGGGTTAGAACAGCAACTGACTAACAGAGAAGTCCAGTCCTGGAATATGATTGGGGGGGAACCTTGAAGGGGCCTCAGCCCCTATTTAATCCAAGCACAAGAACAGGAAACTGTCCTTGCAACAGGGTTCTTCCTGCTCAAGACTGCTTTCCCTGCAATACCTGCTCCTACAGCCTGCTGCTTATCTCCAATAATCTGATGCTGCCTCTTTCCTGACACCTGACCCCCAGTTTGCCTTCTAGCCTGTCTTGGACTCTGATTTCCTTGTAACCTGCTTCTATCTGACTCCTGCTCTGACCACTAGGTCAGATTGCCCATTCATGACAGCTACTTAGAGTGTAAGCTCCTTGTGACGGGGAGTGTTTGTACAGCACCCAGCACTATGTGGTCTAGGGCAATGACTAGGGCTCCTTGGAGCTATAGTAATACAAAGAATAAGAATCATAAGAGTACAACACAATTCCTGCTATTGACATGAAGACCAAGAAAAGGATAATTCCTAGCTTTAATGGAATATTGTAAATATAAAAGTCACACAAATAAAATTCCTTACCTGGGTTCCTAGCACTAGTTTAGAATGTTAAAATGAAAATTTATCTAAATGGCTAGTCACCATTTATGTGACTTCTTTAAATTATAAGTTTATCTCATCATGTACCAAATTGTACAGGATTTGTGTGGTTTCATGAAATAGTACAATGCTTTTGTGCACATGTGAGGACGGGATATGGGAGACCTGGGTTTGAGTCCCTGCTCTACCACAAGCTTCCTGTATGACCTTGGGCAAATCATTTAGTCTCTCAGTGCCTCAGTTCCCCATCTGTAAAATGGGAACAAACAATACTTTCCTAATTTGCCGGGAGGATTAATATATTAAAGACTGTGAATGTCAGGGTCTGTAGCAGAGCCAGTCTCCAAGCAACCTAATGAGCAGAGCGGTCATGTAATAGGCCATCTGAGCAGCTACTGGTAGGAATCAGCAGACCAGCTCTTAAATCAGCCGCAGTAGCAGTTCATCAATTGCTCACAGCACTCGCCCACTACTGTGATAGCACCTGCCCCTGCCTTGAACCCAGCTGTATCCTTGCCTTCCTCACACCCAGTAGCCTCTAATCCTCAGCTTCAATTTCTGACTTTGGCTTTAACCCTTGTTTCTGGCCTCTGACCCTGGCTCCTATTCCTGGCTACTGACTCCTGCTCCAACTACTAGGCACAACTGCCCACATCCCAGTCACTGACAGTGAGTTGCTCAGGTACTATGAAATTGGGCGGGGGCGCGTATACGTTTCCAGCACGGCAGAATATTTTGTTTAATTCATAACATTGTTTCTGTACATATTGGGTTTGTTAAGCCTCTCAAAATAAAGGGCTCCATCCTGCTGCCAATGAAGGTAATAAAGAATGTTGTCATTGATTTCGGTAGAAATAGGAAAACTCCAAGAATAGACATATTCACCCAAACCTAGTCTAGAGTGTCCCCTTATTATTATTTCTGATTTGCCATTATACTGCACACTTTCTTTGAATCTAGTTTGTAGGTAGCTCCAAGCACTAAAGTAAATAATTCCTGTCCTCTTACTGCCCTTAACAAATTCCTGAAGCAATACGAATACTTTCTCTATTTAAGTCCAGGGCCTGAGGCTTTTACTTATGACTCCGTAACTTGTTTGCAACTAACTGATTCATTATAGAGCATAAACTGCAAACTGTAGCCACAAATCCTCACCGTTTTTTAAAAAAATGTTCATGCCAGGAAAATCAGAGAGATCATGTTGAACACGGCTTACTTTTTTTGGTCAGATACAAAGTCTAAATAAAATTACAGTAGTTTCCTAGCAACCCACAGATGTCTTTGTTCTTGAAATTCTTATCACCACCGCAAAGGAAGAAAATGCCCAATATTTTACATTATCCATTGCTTTTTCACAATTATTAGTCATAAAGTGCTGTGGTGATCCGAGCAGAAATTACAGGGCAGACAATTTCTATATCCGCGACATCTCATTAGTAGTGATGGATGCACTAGGAAGTTCTAGAACAGGGGTTTCGCCGTCCCAGGCCAATAGGGGCAGCGGGAAGCGGCGCGGGCGAGGGATGTGCTGGCTGCGGCTTCCCGCTGCCCCTATTGGCCTGGGACAGCGAACCACAGCCAGTGGGGGCCACGATCGGCCGAACCTGCCGCGTCAGCAGGTAAATAAATTGGCCCGGCCTGCCAAGGTGCTTACCGTGGCGAGCCGCATGCCAGAGGTTGCCAACCCCTGTTCTAGAACTATTACAAGAGAGAGCCCACTCATAACTGATACATTCACCAATGCTCAGGCAGATAGTGGGAGCTTGATCCTGCAAGTGCTGAGCAATCTGGCCTGATCCAGCAAAGCACTTAAGCATCTGTGTCTCTCTAAGCACATGAGTAGTCCCAAAGTCACGAGACTATTCATAGGCTTACAGTTAAGCAGGGGCTCAAGGGCCACTTTGCAGGATTGAGACCTTGCCCAGCTTTATCCTTGTCTACCCAGGTACTCAGCCTGGAAGTGTGTAAGGGCAAGAAATTATTTCCATGATCTCGATTTCATATGTATCTAATATCTCAAAATAGACATTCAATTCTTCACCTACCACACAACAAAAATAAGAGGGGGGGAGGGGATGTTCCTTTCAATAAAAAAAATGATCTTTCAAAATATCTCATTGGATGTCATCCCGATAACAATAAACAATACTGTAATAGTCAACATGTACATAGCACTTTTCATCTTCTAGTCAACTTCGCACTTGTATGAATACACCTCTACCCCGATATAACGCTGCCCTCGGAAGCCAAAAAAAAAATCTTACTGCGTTATAGGTGAAACCGCGTTATATCGAACTTGCTTTGGTCCGCCAGAGTGCGCAGCCCCGCCCCCCCGGAGCGCTGCTTTACCGCGTTATATCCGAATTCATGTTATATTGGGTCATGTTATATTGGGGTAGATGTACCTTGCGAGCAAGGATCTTACAAAATTAAGCCATATAGTCTCCCTGAGAGTTATGTATTGTCCCTGTTTCACAAATGTAAAAACTGAAGTCCAGAAAGGTTCAGTGGCTTCTCCAGCATAAAACAGTAAATTTGGTGGCAGAGTCAAGAAGAGAACCCAGGAGTCCATACTCCTCAACCCATGCTGATAATAGATGCTCACAACTATATGTGGGAGTATATCAGGATCAGGACAATAGAAAACTTGAGCACCCCTAGAAAAGTACTTCAATAATCCTTCACTACTGACATATTTTGGCCAAAGAACATTTATTTATTTCATTTAAACACAGTGATACACAGGGCAATACCTATCACCAAGCTGAAGCCCCATGCCTACCCTCTACATGGGGGCGAATTTGACTCACAGAAAACTAGATTCCCTTTCTGGCATCTGACTGACCACTACATTCAGAAAGGTTTCAGAGTAGCAGCCGTGTTAGTCTGTATCAGCAAAAAGAACAAGGAGTACTTGTGGCACCTTAAAGACTAACAAATTTATTTGAACATTGGAACAAGGAAATCCATCCCCTGCTGCCATGAGAGCAAGCTGAAAGCAAGTGTCATAGGAAGCTGGAATAGGATGGTTTGCCACTTATACTTGCAGGCATGACTAAAAACAACAAAAAAACCTCCATATGCCAGGAATAGTAATATGCTCAATAATTTCCCAGCTCATCATGTAGAAATAATTGAAAGTATGGTAATGCTGAGTCGCCCCTTCCCCTTGAGTCTGAATGAACTTTGTTAATGCAGCCACCTATGCTTAGACTCTTATAACCGACTTCACATGCTTGAAGAAGGAGCACTTCAAAAAGCCGTTTATTGCTAAGGGAGCTGAGGGAGAGTAGCATGTGCAAGTTATAAAAGAGGCATCCAGTGTTTTGACAATCCCTTAATTTCCATTCGGATCATAAGGATAACATGCAGATGTGTCTTCAAATTTCCCAGCCTGCATTTCTAAAAGTGATTTCATTTCACTGACATCAGTTAGCAACATGTAATCTCGACAGAACTTAATTTGGAGGATGCTCTTCATAATTCTCACTCCTTTGGTATTTGGTTTCACATAAAAAACTATATAGCAGTGGCAGGGATGTCTCTTTGGAGCACAATATTGTTAAAACACTGCTTTCATGTTTTGGAGACCACTATTTACCCTATCCCATCTTGTCTATTGTCTCAAACGCTACCCATTGGGCTCTGTAATTCACCTCAGTGAATGCGTGAAATGCCTATTTTTGGTGCCTGTGTTCATTGCCCAACTGCAAAAATCCCTTAATAATCATGCTCATCAATGATAAGGCTTTACATGTTTAAAAGAGCCATGCAAACCTCATCCACTTAACCTCCACAACAGCCTTGGGGTAGCTAAGTATTATCCCCTTTTTTACAGATGAATTAAGAGACACAGACTGTGAGTGGCATAAGTCCACAAAACAGGTTGGTGATACATCCAGGATTAGGACTCAAGAGATCTTGAGTGCCAGCCCTAAATTATATCGGCTCAACCACACTGACTCTCCAGTAATGAGCCCTGCTGTATTATTACTCCTGAGGGAATTCTGTGTCACTGCACATGCACAGAATTCATGTCTCCCACAGATTTCTTTGCTTCCTCACAGAAAAATGACTTCTGATGGGGAAGCAAAGGGAAGTGCGGGCGCCTTGTTTTGGGTACCCGGAGCAGCTGGCAGAGAGGTAAATCACTGCAGGCGGGGGGACGGGGAAGAGGTGCTGGGGACGCCCTGGCTGGTGGCTCCTACCCTGCGCCAGGTTCTGCTGCTAGTCCCAGCTGGGCTGCGGGGTGGGAGAGAACAGAATTTCCTCTTTCCCTGCAAGGAGCAGCCCGGGCCAGGTCAGAAACCTCCCCCGGCTGCAGGAAGCTCCGCACCCCCACACACTTCCTGCCCCTGTCTCTCCTCAGCAATGGGGGGAGGGGTCACTGTACGGGCAGCTGCTCCTCCATTCACCCAACCCCCATGCATCCAGACCCCCCCCATATACATACCCTCCTGTCAAGCCACACCGCCCATACCCAGAACCCCCCCGCCGAGCCCTCCTCCCCCCGCATCCAGACCCCCATCCCTCCACCTAGACAATCCCCCACACTTGAACCCCCAGCCTTATGAGCCCCACCCCCCAGCACCCGGACCACTCCGACGACTCCCTGTACCTGGCCCCCCACCCCACTGAGCCCCAACCAGTTGCACCCACACCCCCACACCAGCACCTCCACTCCCGCTGCTGAGTCCCCCACACCCAGCCCCATTCCCCCCCACACCCAGACCCCCGCCGCTGAGCTGCAACTCTCTTCATCTCGACCCCCCTGCAAAGTTCCATTCCCCCTGCACCCGGAACCCCACAATGAGCCCATGTGCATCCAGATCCCCTCACATATCCCACTAAGCCACCCACACCCAGACTGCCCAACACTGAACCCTGTTACCCCACACCTGGATGCCCCAACACTAAGCCCCTCCACACTTGGATCCTGCTGGGCTGAGCCTGACTGCCCCACACCTGGATCGGGGGCCAGGGCTGGGAATGCGTGTGAGACTCTGCCCCTTCTCACTTGCTATCTTGGTGTGCCTGGTGCGGAGGGGCAGGGGTGTGTTTCTGGGGCAGGCCTAGCCCTTATACTATGTCAGGGTCGGGTACAGTCTCACCGAGTCTGTGTCTGCGAGTGTGGGTGGGGAGGGGGTTCAGAGTAATCTCTCTCCTCCGTGAAGCCAGTGGCCTGTGCTCCCCCCTGCCATGCGGAAGCCTACATATTTATTTATTGACAAATAAAATATGCAAATAAAATATATCCTTCCCATAATTTCTCCAAATCAATCATTTCCATCCCTAATATTATTTTCCCCCTATGAGCAAATGATTTTTACTTAAAAAATATCTGAACCAAAATAAAATGCAAAGGCAGAAAACATCAACTGGTAATGTTCACAATAATACATATGGGTAAGGATAAAGAACAGAACTGGTTGAAAATAAATGGAAATTTCAAATAATTTTTGAGGTTGAAATTTGGAATTTTGGTCTTTTTTAAAAAAAAGACAAAATTTTAAAGAAAAACATCCTCGCATTTTTGACCAGCTCTAATAAAGAACAAGTTTATCTTTCTCTGCGACTCCTGGGACTGTAATAACAGCATGTCTCATGAATATCATGCATGACTCACTATTGCTACTATTCATCAAAAGGGAAACATTCAGAAACTAGTTCTCCTTGGAACAGTATCTCTAAACTGAGGTTACATGGTGTAAAATGTTATTTGTTGCCACTGCAGTTTAGGGTACAGCTCCTGTGTATTCCTCATGTCAAAACTTCTAACACACAACCACATTTTTACTTTGATATTTATGTAACATATGCTCCTTGTCAATCAGTTTGAAATGGACAAGCTAGTGCATTGCTCCGGGTCAACTTGCCCACTCTGAGAACTTGATTTCTGAGTTTTGCAAGGGTCCCTCCTTTTCTTTCTATCTCCTTCTGCTAGAGGTATATTAGCAACTAATGTGGGTAATTAGAAGCAGACTTGTCACAGTTTATTAAATTATAAAAAGTGTCAATTAGCTTAGTCATGGGCCTTTGCTGTGAAAGGTCTATTTAAAATGGAAGCTATACACACATTTAAAAAACAGTAACTATTTGTGTACTTAGCTCTACAATTCAAACCATTCTCCACTCACTCCTGAGCAATGTGGCACTGGTTCTCCAGGACTAACACACGTGGGTTTGCACCTTTCTGAATAAACTCTTTTTTGCTCCCATTGAAGAAAATGACCGAAGACAATGTGATCACCTGAGAAACAGGCCCCTTATTTTGGTACTTTATTATGGATTTAGGAGCCTATCTATAGACACTCAATTTTTAATATATATTTCTCAGGAAGCTTAAAAATACACTTGCTCACTAGGGCCTGCATATCATTTACACTAGGGTTGATTTACACTGAGTTCTTAAAGTGAACAGCAATTACCCTTATACCATGTTAACACCACCTGTACGCTGCCAGAGCAGTTTAAAGACGCCTTGGTGTAAATAAGAATCTTTTTTCTTTTTTTAAGGCCAACAACTAGGGTTACCACCTTTGAAATGCCCGGCAAAACCCCGGCACCACTCCCACAAGGCAAGACTGCCTTAACCCCAACCACAAGGCAATTCCGCAACCGCGCCTTCAGCAGCCACTCTAACTAGAGAGGTAACATACATATAAGATTGATAACATCGCACCTCTCCTCACTCTCACGTGACTCAAACCCTCTCTCACACATTCGTGCGGTGCACTTACATGTTGGTGGGAAGACAGCTGCTGTATTTTCAACAGTTTTGATCTATCACTTAAACTGCGGAATTGGGAACACTGCAGCATCTTTAGCTGGACACAGAAACTTTTAACATTTGATATCACAGTGTATTGTGATGATAATGCAAATCTTTAGACCCACATAAAAAAAAAACCAGCAGATTAAATTATTTTTCTGGCAACTGGCAAATCCATTTTAAAAAAAAAGCCACAGCGGTCAAATACCGGTCAGGGGTAACCCTACCTACAACAATTGCACTGTTTAATGTAACACAACGGTAGAGGACATGATGTT
Source organism: Emys orbicularis (assembly GCF_028017835.1). NCBI lineage: Eukaryota > Metazoa > Chordata > Testudines > Emydidae > Emys > Emys orbicularis. The sequence goes on along the minus strand of NC_088683.1, from coordinate 23,328,962 downwards.
TCTAAAACTGGACTGGCCCTTTATTAAGAGAACTATTTACAGAGGTGCTGTAACTGCAGCAAACATTCAAGCCATATGCACACAGACTGACTTACTGATGCCTCCTCCAAACTCTCCCCTCCTGCAACCTGTGGTCCTCCCCTCCAAGTGCCAACGAGGTTGCTACATGTGCAACATCTTGTAACTCTAGATCATCCTGCATGTTGTGCTTCACTATGAGTTCTTTCCCATTGTTCTTTTAGTAAGAAACATGTACTGAATCAGAAACTGGACAGTATCAGGATGTGACATTGGTAATACAACCCACAGTGCTCTTTTCAAATGGGAAACTGAACAGGCAAAAAGTGATCATGTTTGTGTCCTTTATTTCTTGTGTATGATGTATAAAAATGGCTCAATGTTTTTTTTTTTCCAAATAAGGTTTCCTTGCTTGTTTTTTAAATTAGAGATATCAGACCAGAACCTCAGCTGGTATAAATCGATGTTACTCTGATTGACTTCAGTGCAGCTACTCTGAACAGCAGTTGAGAATTTGGCCTATCAACTCAAGACTTCCCCTCCTTGCTGAGGCAACCTTTGGAGGACTGGAACTGAGATGAGGACACCACAGTTGGTAGAAAATCTGTGTTGGCACTTTCCCAGTTCTCATGCTAAGCCCCCTAATTAATGTCTGGGAAAACTGCACTGAAAAATGCAGATTAAAAACTATTTTTGGAAAACCACTTTGAAGCCATTCCCATACAGCATACATAAGCAGCAAAGGGCACAATGATGAAGTACAAAAGGAAGCATACATACTAAGCACAGTCCATCTTAAGGGTAATAATAACTGTAGTTAATTGCTAGTCGTGTTATTGCTTATTCCTACAGCTAATCAATAATTCATAACAAACTGTTTAGAGGGAGGATGATTTGTGGTTAAAGCACTGGACTGGGACTCAGGAGATCCAGGATCTATTCTTGGCTCTGTCACAGACTTCCTACGTGACCTTGGGCAAGTCAATCTCTTTGTGCTCAAGTTCCCCATCCATAAAATAAGGATAATAGTGGTTCCTTTCCCTACACACACACACACACATTATGGCTGTCTTGTCTATTTAGATTGTACTCTCTTCTGAGCAGGGTTTTCACTATCTGTATGCACAGCACCTAGCATAACGGGGACTCAACCTTGTCTGGCAGCTATAGGTGCTATTGCGATACAAATTAATAATAATATTCAATCCATTTCTGTTGGCCAATTGTCCACAAGCAGCAACAATTTTCTCAAATGTATTCACTATTCAAAGTTATTCACCAAATCATTTCTATGCATTATTCTGGGTCTTTTATAAGTCTTAGAATGTTCATAAGCAGTTTATTGCAAGTATTTAATATTAAGCTGCAGCACAAAGAATCATGGGAAATGCCCCCAGAAGTCCTAGTGACACAAATGGGTGAGTGTAGCACTGGGAAGGACGCAGTAACTGCCACTGAACTCAGCGGGTGTCCTTCCACTGACTTTAGTGGGAGGTGGATCAGGCCCTAAAATTATTAAAAATCTATTATATGTGCTAGCGGTGATTTTCAAACTCTTATCGCTTGACCAAATCAGAATGGATTTTTCTCTAGAACACAGAGACACTTATCCTTCCTAAAGCCTATTTCCTGGCCAATTTACAGCTATCAACCCCCGTCCTCCGCGCACGCACTCCGGCACTACAGCTGCTCACAAAATGTCATGACTATTATTTTATAATAGAAACTGTGTATTCTTTTTTAAATCTCATCATTCTCACCTCCAAAAAAAGAAAAGAAAAAAAAAAAAAAAGAAGACAACTATTTTCCTCTCAAAGTTTAACTAAAGTGTGGAGCAGGGGTCGGCAACGTTGGCACACGGCTCGCCAGGGTAAGCACCCTGGCGGGCCGGGCCAGTTTTATTTACCTGCTGACACGGCAGGTTCGGCCGATCGCGGCCCCCACTGGCCGCGGTTCGCCGTCCCGGGCCAATGGGGGCGGCGAGAAGCGGCGTGGGCGAGCGATGTGCTGGCCGCGGCTTCTCGCCGCCCCCATTGGCCCGGGACGGCGAACCGCGGCCAGTGGGGGCCGTGATCGGCCGAACCTGCCGCGTCAGCAGGTAAATAAAACTGGCCCGGCCCACCAGGGTGCTTACCCTGGCGAGCCGCGTGCCAACGTTGCCAACCCCTGGTATGGAGACTAGAGGGCTGACTTAAAGCCCTTTGAAGTCAACAGAAGTTTTTCCATTGACTTAAGCAGGCTTTGGGTCAGACAATAGCCCTGGAAATTTAGCCTAAAAGCTGCATGTTTCAAAAAGCTATGAGCAATGGAAAGCAGGTTCTTTGAATAAAAGTGCTAGTCGACCCTAACTGCAGAATTCACAAGCGCTTTATCTTTAATATATGTTAATCTCTCATACAGCAAGACTGGGGTTGTGATACATGAAGGGAGGGGGAGTAGCTCCCTTTAATGGACACCCAGCCAGCCAGTTAGCTGTAAAATCCCTCTTGGTTCTCTGCTTGCTTTACCTGTAAAGGGGTAACAAGCCCACAGGTAAAAGAAAAGGAGTGGGCACCTGACCAAAAGAGCCAATGGGAAGGTAGAACTTTTTAAAATTGGTAAAGAAACTTTCCTTTTGTCTGTTGTTCTCTGGGCTGCCAGGACGGAGCAGGAATGCTGTATAAGGCTTGAACCAGGTATGAAAATTCATTTTCTATACCTAGAAGAAATTATTTGGATAGGGATTGTTTAGTTAGACACAATCAGGTTTATTTTTTATTTTGGCTTGTGGGTCTCCTTTGTGCTAACCCCTGATGCTTTTGTTTGCTTGTAACCTTTAAGCCGAACACCCCAAAAAGCTAGTTTGGGTGCTTAATTTTTGGAATGGTTTCTTTTAAGATCTAGCAAAAAACCTAAGTTCCAGATGTAATTTTTTCCTTTTCGTTTTTAATAAAATTTACCTTTTTTAAGAACAGGATTGGATTTTTGGTGTCCTAAGAGGTTTGTGCTTGTTGTTTGATTAGCTGGTAGCCACAGCTAATTTCCTTTCTCAGCTCTTCCCTGGAGGGGGGGGCGTGAAAGGGCTTGAGGGTACTCCACAGGGAGGAATTCCCAAGTGCTCCTTCCTGGGTTCAAAGGGTTGAGGTTTTTTTGCATTTGGGTGGTGGCAGCATTTACCAAGCCAAGGCCAGAGAAAAGCTGTAACCTTGGGAGTGTAATACAAGCCTGGGGTGGCCAGTATTAATTTTTAAAATCCTTGTGGGCCCCCACCTTCTGCACTTGGAGTGACAGAGTGGGGATTCAGCCTCGACAGGGGTTCATTTCAGAAGAGATGCAATTAAGCACTAATGGAGTCTCATTTTAAAAATCAGAAAGTGACAAGGATACTTGTAAATAAGAGAAAAGAGAGAGATTCCATAGGTCACTCCTTACAGGGTCTTACATTCCCACTTATAAAGAAAGGCAATTAAAATCTGTGGATACAGAAAAAAAAACATACAGCAGTATAGATCTGTCATGAATGATATTAATATGAAGTGGTATTTTACATGGAAACATACTGCATTAATGCTTCTTATTCTGGAATCATACACACGCACACAAGGCAGTCGGCATACCCACTGAAACAGCACTTTGATTTCTATTAAGTGTGCTATACATTTTGGCTTTCAAAAGGGATTAGATACTACGTTCAGAGTTTAACATTTCCTTCAGTTTTCATGTAATTGTGGTATATTCTAGGCAGGACTGATAGCACTGTATCAACAGTAAGATTGCCCAACATTTCCCATTATAAGAACCTGTTTTCAACTGGTTCAAGTGTGGCCAAGTTATATGCATTTGGGCTGAAATTTTCCATTCCTGGTGTCTGCCTCAGGCTGATTTTTTTTTTCTTTTTTAAATTTCAGGCAAAAGGGTTCAGTAATTTCCAAGAAAAATATAGATAAATATGTTGTTTGCCCATGTTAAAATATTCTAGACACTTTTTCTTTTAAAAGCTCTAGCACCTCCATGCTTTGGAGCAGGGACTTGAAATTTGGCAGGGGGCAACCTTTGTTTCACAGATGTGCCTTTTATTGTCCCTTGGAAACTCCATCCTAATTTGTCCAAACTCTAATCCTTGAAGAACTGCAGATCAAACATGCTCAGTAGAGGGTTCTTAGATTTTAGCAGTTCTGTCAAAGATTCTCTGTGCACTGGGCATGTTCCAAGCCACAGCTGAACAGGGTTTTGTCTGCAATTGCAGTTCAGGGCTGCTATGGGCTGTTCTTAGTCCAGGCATCTAAGCAGAGAGACTGTCTCTCCTACGCTCCCCATGATCCCCCATCTGCCAGTAGGCCCAGGCTGCATGGAGAAGGAATCCATCTGAGTCTCATGCAGAGGGGATAAAATCCAGACCAGAGGGGAGGGAAAGGAACACATTGGGACAAGAAGCTTGGGGGTGGGGAACTAGGACTGTGAATTAAGGGGAGAGGGGAGACTGTGGTGGGTTGGGAAAAGACACTGGGAGAAGGATGGGAAATGCCGCAGACTGAAATCAGATGAGGAGTCAGGCAGCAGACTCAGAACGGCTGGCTACGGAGACTAGGACCAATACGTAAGGGGGAGGAGGTGATGAAGGAGAGGAGAGAGATCTGGCTGGAAGCCAGGATGAGGGGAGAGAACTGAGAGGGGACACTGAGATTGGACAAAAAGCCTGGAAGGAAGATTGGGACTGGGAACATGGGAGCAAGGAGGGGCATGACTGGAGGCCAGGGTGAGGGAGAGAGAGATTGGAAGAGAAGCAGGAGAGGACAACTTGGACTGGCTGGGTAAGGAGATGGGGGTTTGGAGGAGGGATGAACTAGGAATGGCTACACAAGAAAACTGGGAGTTGGGGGCAGACTAATAAGGGGATCAGAAGTCCACAGTGATGAAACTGGAACTACCTGAGCAAGAAAACCAGGATTGGGATGAGTAGCCTGAGGAGTGGAGACTGGGACTGGGTAGGTGAGAAGTATGGAACTGGGACAAGGAGGCCGGGATGGGTAAGAGACAGGACTGGGACAAGTCTGAGGGGATGGGGCAGAATGTGTCACACTTGGGGCACATGCACAGAAGAGTCTATACCTGCTAGAGCACACTCCCTCCAACAGAATGGAACCTATAATTTCTGAGTCTCACCATGCTCTGCTGTGAAAATCTCTGAAACCACTGGCAAAGGATCTCATCCCCCCTTGGAGTTGGTTTACATAGAGGATAACAATCCACTGTTGCTAATCAGTTACTCCATTAGCTCATGTGTAGGAGGTGTATGCAGTGGGTCTAAGGGTTACTTTCCTGTTGATGAACCATGTAAGAGTGTCAATATGATCCCACATAATGGTATTTCAGGGTGTGGTTTTTTCCAGTTTCCTTTTTAAAAAAACCTAGGAAATTACACATGAAAACAAGATTAAAATAATATTATTAAGGCTGCAAAGTTAAGCACTAAAAAATTAGGAATTCCAAATTAAGGATGCCTGTGCAACCTTAATTCGGCTGCTGGGGGCATTAGGATACAGCCTCTAACTCTCACACACTATTTTTCCATAGGACCCTTGCCTCAGTCAGTGCACAGAATGGACAGTGTTCACTTAATGAGGAGATTTTTTTCACCTCATTGTTCAGTGTGTGCCTTCTTTACTGCAAAACCATCTAAATCCTCCTCTGATAACTGAGTTATTAGTTTCCTTATGAATTTTCTATGGTGCTGGTCACTATAGCATCTGAGTGCTTCACAAATATTAATGAAATCATTTTCACACTACGCTTGTGAGATGAGTTGGGGGCATTATCCCTATTTTATAGATGGGGCAATGAGGCCCAGGAAGATTAAGGTCAAAAGTGTTCACTAATTTTAGGTTCCAAATTTCAGCGGCCTAAGAACTCCTTTTTTAGAGCTCTTACCATTATATGGCATTTTATATGATCAAAGCACATGTCCCATTGACTTCAGTCATAGCTGAGAGTGTTCAGCACTCCTGCAAATTAGATCCCAGAGTCTCAACTCAGGTACCCAGAAAATACAGAACACACTAAATTTGGTATAAGTGACTTGCCCAACGTCACATAAGAACTCTATGGCAAAGACAGGGACAGAATTTAATTCCCCGGGATAGTATTCAACTGCTTTAACCATGAGACCATCCTTTCTCTTCCTGCATTCTCCTGTCTCATGCACTATACACCTTCCAAATTCTGCTACAAATGATGCAGGGACCTTCAAACAACTGTCCCCTTCCCTGCATAACCTTGATTCATATTCAGAGCATGTCTATTCTGTGAACCAACTGGGGCAGAGGTCCAATGGAAAAAATAGTGTGTAACCAAGAAATTAAAGACTGTATCACAGTTCATATGCACAAGGGGGCTGAATTAAGGTTGCACAGGAAACCTTAATTCTGGCATTTCCTAATTTTTGAGTGCTTGACTTCGCAACCTTAATAATGTTATTTTAACTTATTTTTGTGTGTGCGATAGCATGTACAGTAACATGGATACCTCTTCTCCATAATAAAAATAAGAAGAACATCATAAGAACGGCTGTACCGGGTCAGACCAAAGGTCCATCTAGCCCAGTATCTTGTCTACCGACAGTGGCCAATGCCAGGTGCCCCAGAGGGAGTGGACCAACAGGCAATGATCAAGTGATCTCTCTCCTGCCATCCATCTCCATCCTCTGACAAACAGAGGCTAGGGACACCATTCCTTACCCATCCTGGCTAATAGCCATTAATGGACTTAACCATCATGAATTTATCCAGTTCTCTTTTAAATGCTGTTATAGTCCTAGCCTTCACAACCTCAACAGGTAAGGAGTTCCACAAGTTGACTGTGCGCTGCGTGAAGAAGAACTTCCTTGTATTTGTTTTAAATCTGCTGCCTATTAATTTCATTTGTGACCCCTAGTTCTTGTATTATGGGAGTAAGTAAATAACTTTTCCTTATCGACTTTCTCCACATCACTCATGATTTTATATACCTCTATCATATCCCCCCTTAGTCTCCTCTTTTCCAAGCTGAAAAGTCCTAGCCTCTTTAATCTCGCCTCATATGGGACCTGTTCCAAACCCCTAATCATTTTAGTTGCCCTTTTCTGAACCTTTTCTAGTGCCAGTATATCTTTTTTTAGATGAGGAGACCACATCTGTACGCAGTATTCGAGATGTGGGCGTACCATCGATTTATATAAGGGCAATAATATATTCTCAGTCTTATTCTCTATCCCCTTTTTAATGATCCCTAACATTCTGTTTGCTTTTTTGACCACCTCTGCACACTGCGCGGACATCTTCAGAGAACTATCCACAATGACTCCAAGATCTTTTTCCTGACTTGTTGTAGCTAAATTAGCCCCCATCATATTGTATGTATAGTTGGGGTTATTTTTTCCAATGTGCATTACTTTACATTTATCCACATTAAATTTCATTTGCCATTTTGTTGCCCAATCACTTAGTTTTGTGAGATCTTTTTGAAGTTCATCACAGTCTGCTTTGGTCTTAACTATCTTGAGCAGTTTAGTATCATCTGCAAACTTTGCCACCTCACTGTTTACCCCTTTCTCCAGATCATTTATAAATAAGTTGAATAGGATTGGTCCGAGGACTGACCCTTGGGGAACACCACTAGTTACCCCTCTCCATTCTGAGAATTTACCATTAATTCCTACCCTTTGTTCCCGGTCTTTTAACCAGTTCTCAATCCATGAAAGGACCTTCCCTTTTATCCCATGACAACTTACTTTACTTAAGAGCCTTTGGTGAGGGACCTTGTCAAAGGCTTTCTGGAAATCTAAGTACACTATGTCCACTGGATCCCCCTTGTCCACATGTTTGTTGACCCCTTCAAAGAACTCTAATAGATTAGTAAGACATGATTTCCCTTTACAGAAACCATGTTGACTATTGCTCAACAGTTTATGTTTTTCTATGTGTCTGACAATTTTATTCTTAACTATTGTTTCGACTAATTTGCCCGGTACCGACGTTAGATTTACCGGTCTGTAATTGCCGGGATCACCTCTAGAGCCCTTTTTAAATATTGGCGTTACATTAGCTAACTTCCAGTCATTGGGTACAGAAGCCGATTTAAAGGACAGGTTACAAACCTTAGTTAATAGTTCCACAACTTCACATTTGAGTTCTTTCATAATAATTTGTTCCTTCTGTAAAATATACTCTGGATTAAAGTAGTATAGCTAAAGAACATTAGATAATTATCATTCTCCTCCACAGAAATCTAGGCTACAAAGACTTCTTCAATTCAGAGAATTTATATGTCAGAAAACTGGTCTTCTCTTTCAAAAGAGAGCTTTCCATGAACTTTCCTTGAAGAGTTGCTTCCTGGATACCATATTGGACAAATATACAATGTAAAAGGAGCTGTGCTATTGTGTGTGGGTGTTGTAACAATCATAAACCTTATGCCTGGTACTGCAAAGCTGATTAAATATTAGCTTCAATATAAAGAGAGTGAATTAATGGATGTCTCCATTATTCATTTCCTTCTAAGTAAACAGTAGAGAAAAGGGATACTATAGGCTTTCATTCCAAAAGAAATCATTGTGAGGATGGGATGAATTCGTTGTTTCCCCTATATGACGAGCACCATCCATTTTTGACTGTTCTAGTTGTCACAGAGGCTCTACCCATTTAGACTCACCTTGGCAAGCTCGTCCACCCCACTTGCGCTTCTTGCCAACGTTACAAGATCGACTTGCATTTTATCCACCCATGACTTTATTCTACAGAAATAAAAAGAAGAGAGAAAGAGATGTCCCATCAGATCAATGGCAAATAGTTATGATGATCACAAACACAAATGCAGGCTGACAGATTATCCTCCAGGAGGCAGATTGATGCCGAAGTCCCCTCGATATTGCTGTGAATCTGCTTTAGACATTCATTCTCTCTCTCTCTCTCTTTCATAGAAGCTGTCTGCTTTGCAAAGGCCCAACATGGTGAGGAAGCTGTATACAATGACCTATCATCAAAAAAAGGGCAAAAAGTCAGGACACATGAAAATAGTTGTTTAAAGGGCACAAGAGTCTTGCCCTTGATTGTTGAAAAAGTAACCTGTGTGCCCTTTTGGAATATGCCACCAATACTGAGACATACGTTAATGTGAATCTCTTTTGTTAGCTCAAATCTAGCCTGGTCTTACACCAATCGATTTTGTTACTATCTGTAGACTGCATGGTGGTCCCCGCGTATCCTAGACAAGAGTTCCTGTCACAAAACCCATCACCACAATTAGCACTAGCTGACAGCTGCAGCAGAGAGGTTAGAGACTAAATGGTATAGAGACTGACTAGCCTCCCACTTGTATTTTGATTCTAAGTCTTCAAGTGTCAGGTGAACTTTTCTGCAGTTGTATCTCTCATAAGGTTGTCTATAGTGATCAGACCACCTGTTGGCTGAACAATCAAGCATACTGTCAGCACTTATTATTACTATCTATGGTACGGTCCCCATTACCCTAGTATATGAGCACATTCTAATCTTTAAATGTATTTATCCTCACAAAACCCCTGTGACTTCAGAAAAGCAGACTTTGACTCCCTCAGGGAACTGATGGGCAAAACCACCTGGGAGGCTAATATGAGGGGGAAAGGAGTCCAGAAGACTGGCTGTATTTTAAAGAAGCCTTATTGAGGTCACAGGAACAAACCATCCCGATGTGCAGAAAGAATAGCAAATATGGCAGACGACCAGCTTGGCTTAACAGAGAAATCTTCGGGGAGCTTAAACACAAAAAGGAAGCTTACAAGAAGTGGAAACTTGGACAAATGACTAGTGAGGAGTATAAAAATATTGCTTGAGCATGAAGGGGTGTAATCAGAAAGACCAAAGCACAATTGAAGTTACAGCTAGCAAGGGATGTGAAGGGTAACAAGAAGGGTTTCTACAGGTATGTTAGCAACAAGAAGATCAGGGAAAGTGTGGGACCCTTACTGAATGGGGAGGCAACTTAGTGACACATGATGTGGAAAAAGCTGAAGTACTCAATGCTTTTTTTGCCTCGGTCTTCACAGATAAGGTCAGCTCCCAGACTGCTGCACTGGACAGCACAGTATGGGGAGGAGGTGAGCAGCCCTCTGTGGCAAAAGAACAGTTTAAGGACTATTTAGAAAAGCTGGACATACACAAGTCCATGGGGCCGGATGCAGTGCATCCGAGGGTGCTTAGGGAGTTGGCTGATGTGATTGGAAAAAGGCAAATATAGTGCCCATATTTTAAAAAGGGAAGAAGGAGAATCCAGGGAACTACAGACCGGTCAGCCTCACCTCAGTCCCTGGAAAAATCATGGAGCAAATCCTAAAGGAATCAATTTTGAAGCACTTGGAAGAGAGGAAGGTGATCAGGAACAGTCAACATGGATTCACCAAGGGCAAGTCATGCCTGACCAACCTGATTGCCTTCTATGATGACATAACTGGCTCTGTGGATATGGGGAAAGCGGAGGACGTGATATACCTTGACTTTAGGAAAGCTTTTGATACCATCTCCCACAGTATTCTTGCCAGCAAATTAAATAAATATGGATTAAATGAATGGACTATAAGGTGGATAGAAAGCTGGCTAGATTGTCAGGCTCAACGGGTAGTGATCAATGGGTCAATGTCTAGTTGGCAGCTGGCATCAAGTGGAGTTCCCGAGGGGTCAGTCCTGCGGCTGGTTTTGTTCAATATCTTCATTAAGTTTGCGGATGACACTAAGCTGGGGGGTGAGGTAGATATGCTGGAGGGTAGGGATAGGGTCCAGAGTGACCTAGACAAATTGGAGGATTGGGTCAAAAGAAATCTGATGAGGTTCAACAAGGACAACTGCAGAGTCCTGCACTTAGGATGGAAGAATCCCATGCACTGCTACAGGTTGGGGACCGACTGGCTAAGCAGCAGTTCTGCAGAAAAGGACCTGGGGATTACAGTGGATGAGAAGCTGGATATGAGTCAGCAGTGTGCCCTTGGGCTATTAGTAGGATCATTGCCAGCAGATCGAGGGAAGTGATTATTCCCTTCTATTCGGCACTGGTGAGGCCATATCTGGAGTATTGTGTCCAGTTTTGGGCCCCCCACTACAGAAAGGATGTGAACAAATTGGAGAGAGTCCAGCGGAGGTCAACGAAAATGATTAGTGGGCTGGAAGCACATGACTTATGAGGAGAGGCTGAGGGAACTGGGCTTATTTAGTCTGCAGAAAAGAGTAGTAATTGGGGATTTGACAGCAGCCTTCAACTACCTGAAGGGGGTTCCAAAGAGGATGGAACTAGGCTGTTCTCAGTGGTGGCAGATAACAGAACAAGAAGTAATGGTCTCAAGTTGCAGTGGGGGGCGGGAGGAGGAGTGTAGGTTGGATATTAGGAAACACTATTTCACTAGGAGGGTGGTGAAGCACTGGAATGGGTTACCTAAGGAGGTGGTGGCATCTCCATCCTTAGAAGTTTTTAAGGCCCGGCTTGACAAAGCCCTGGCTGGGATGATTTAGTTGGGGTTCGTCCTGCTTTGAGCAGGGGGTTGGACTAGATGACCTCCTGAGGTCTCTTCCAACCCTAATCTTCTATGATTCAATGATTCAAAGTTTGAGTGTCACCGTTCCCCACTTTTAGGTGCCTAGAAAGTCACAGGAACAACACTGTGATCCACAAAGCTGAGTTATGTGTGCTGGCTCCCTATCCAATGAATGGGGACAGAGTCACCTTAGAATGTGATCCAGGATGGAGTAGCAGGGACCACAAAACAGCCCTTCACTCTCCTGCCTGGTTGTCAGAATGGATTTCACCTCCCCAGTTGCTATGCAGAACCCAAACACAGGCACGAGGCAGCTAGTGGGGATTTGACCTAGAGAGATTCTCTCAGCCTTGGTCACAACAGCAGATGCAGAGTAACAACACTGTTGGATGGCTTTGATTCAGCTGAAGCTTCAGCTCTGATCACTAAACAGGAGCTAAGCCAGAAGAGAGGTAAATCACTCTGCACAGCAGCTGCACACAGTGCATATGCTTTGGATTTCACTTCAATGCCGTGTGAACAAGGTTGAGCTCCTAAGAATATAGATTGCAGTCCTTTATCGAACTGGCGCAAGGTCATTTGCTCTCCATGTAAGCCAGGGCATTTGTCCCTGTAAGGAGAGCTTTTTGTTTCAAATAGGTAGCACCGACAGGTAGGAGAATGCAGCAGTTAAAGTTCCAGAATCGTTGGGGATTATTGTCATTGTACTATTATGAACCGCAATTCAATTGAGGTGCATGAATAGGCTGTCTCATTTAGATTATATTTTATTTTATTATAAACCCTCTCTGTCCATAAGCCATCACCCACACCTGTAACACTACTATCACATCCTGGGGTGCAATCTGGGATGAGGAGCTGTATCACCTCTTACCCTGTAAACCTTATGTGCATTAAAAGCTTTGTTACTGTAACTCCCTGCCTGGGATGTTCACAGTCAGCGACTAGCATGCCCTGAGTGGTTGTGTATAACTGCAGCCTTAGTCCAGCAACTCTGAACTCAGCAGCCTGCCAGCAATACACCAGTCACATTCACTGTTTTCTACCAACTTTGGTTAGCACTTTGAGGGTGACCTCAACACAACCCTAACCCTGAATTTTCCCAAAGCCACATGCTCTGCAAAGTCCAGCCACCTCCTGGACCATTTAGAGAGATATTAAGGTTCATTTGCTCCTTTAAAGAGCCAAAAGCATATTACAGCTTATTAAGGGCTTGTCTACACTTACTAGAGGATTGACAGTGTGGTAATTGATGCATCAGCAGTCGATTTAATAGGTCTAATGAAGACCCACTAAATCGACCGCCGATCGCTGTCCCGTTAACTCCTGTACTCCACCTGATCAAGAAGAGCAAGGGGAGTCGACAGGAAAGCATCTCCCATCGACGTCACGTAGTGTAGACCCTGCAGTAAGTAGATCTAAGCTATGTCGATTTGAGTTACGCTATTCACGTAACTCAAATTGCATAGCTTAGATCCACTTTCCCCTTTAATGTAGACAAGGCTAACTTAACTGGGGTAAATACACTCTTCCTTTCAAGCAGAGCACTGAGTTGGGTTATAGTAAAAATAAAACAAGTTTATTAACAAAAGGACAGAGTTAAGTGACACCAAGCAGGAGGAATAAAGTTAGAAAGGGCTACAAACACACAAAAAAGCAAAAATGCGCTTTCTAATGGCTAAGACCTTACTCAATCAGCTACAATCTTTGTTCAAGGTCATTTCCTTATCAATCTTCCATTCCCAGAGACTTCAACCCCCCTGATTGATGGACCCATCTTTCTCGGCTTGCAAGAGCTGACCCCTTGCTTGTGTGTCTCACGATGAATGCCAAAGATGGCTTCTGTCCTTGCTTATTTCTTCCAAAGTTCAATGACCTTGTTCCAAGACGCAGAATGACCTCATGCTGTTCTTCTCTTCCTGAGGGCTTCCCATCCCCCTCCTTAGTTCCATGTAAATAGGGCTTCCATTGTTTTTGGTCAAACCTTGTTTAATTTAGTTGGAAACAGGTAGATAGGTTCCCTCCCAGACAGTAGGGAATGCAACTGTTTCTCCCGGTGTTTGGTCACAGACTTTAAAGTATAGTATCATTAAGCACCCATATTTCCTCATATAGTGTTAACTGCAACATTTCACTAGGATATTAATCACCACTATATCATTGGCAGAAAAGACCTGACTAGATACACTTTTATAATACAGTAATATTGTATACACACAGTTGATTCAATTGCTTATCACTGGTCTATAATGACAAGGAGGTTCAGCCAGTAAACCTTTGCAATCTATTCTTATTCATAGATTCATAGATTCTAGGACTGGAAGGGACCTCGAGAGGTCATCGAGTCCAGTCCCCTGCCCGCATGGCAGGACCAAATACTGTCTAGACCATCCCTGATAGACATTTATCTAACCTACTCTTAAATATCTCCAGAGATGGAGATTCCACAACCTCCCTAGGCAATTTATTCCAGTGTTTAACCACCCTGACAGTTAGGAACTTTTTCCTCATGTCCAACCTAAACCTCCCTTGCTGCAGTTTAAGCCCATTGCTTCTTGTTCTATCCTCAGAGGCTAAGGTGAACAAGTTTTCTCCCTCCTCCTTATGACACCCTTTTAGAAACCTGAAAACTGCTACCATGTCCCCTCTCAGTCTTCTCTTTTCCAAACTAAACAAACCCAATTCTTTCAGCCTTCCTTCATAGGTCATGTTCTCAAGACCTTTAATCATTCTTGTTGCTCTTCTCTGGACCCTTTCCAATTTCTCCACATCTTTCTTGAAATGCAGTGCCCAGAACTGGACACAATACTCCAGCTGAGGCCTAACCAGAGCAGAGTAGAGCGGAAGAATGACTTCTCGTGTCTTGCTCACAACACACCTGTTAATACATCCCAGAATCACGTTTGCTTTTTTTGCAACAGCATCACACTGTTGACTCATATTTAGCTTGTGGTCCACTATAACTCCTAGATCCCTTTCTGCCGTACTCCTTCCTAGACAGTCTCTTCCCATTCTGTATGTGTGAAACTGATTTTTTCTTCCTAATTGGAGCACTTTGCATTTGTCTTTGTTAAACTTCATCCTGTTTAACTCAGACCATTTCTCCAATTTGTCCAGATCATTTTGAATTATGACCCTATCCTCCAAAGCAGTTGCAATCCCTCCCAGTTTGGTATCATCCGCAAACTTAATAAGCGTACTTTCTATGCCAATATCTAAGTCGTTAATGAAGATATTGAACAGAGCCGGTCCCAAAACAGACCCCTGCGGAACCCCACTCGTTATGCCTTTCCAGCAGGATTGGGAACCATTAATAACAACTCTCTGAGTATGGTTATCCAGCCAGTTATGCACCCACCTTATAGTAGCCCCATCTAAATTGTATTTGCCTAGTTTGTCGATAAGAATATCATGCGAGACCGTATCAAATGCCTTACTAAAGTCTAGGTATACCACATCCACAGCTTCTCCCTTATCCACAAGACTCGTTATCCTATCGAAGAAAGCTATCAGATTGGTTTGACATGATTTGTTCTTTACAAATCCATGCTGGCTGTTCCCTATCACCTTACCACCTTCCAAGTGTTTGCAGATGATTTCCTTAATTACTTGCTCCATTATCTTCCCTGGCACAGAAGTTAAACTAACTGATCTGTAGTTTCCTGGGTTGTTTTTATTTCCCTTTTTATAGATGGGCACTATATTTGCCCTTTTCCAGTCTTCTGGAATCTCTCCCGTCTCCCATGATTTTCCAAAGATAATAGCTAGAGGCTCAGATACCTCTTCTATTAGCTCCTTGAGTATTCTAGGATGCATTTCATCAGGCCCTGGTGACTTGCAGGCATCTAACTTTTCTAAGTGATTTTTAACTTGTTCTTTTTTTATTTTATCTGCTAAACCTACCCCCTTCCCATTAGCATTCACTATGTTAGGCATTCCTTCAGACTTCTCGGTGAAGACCGAAACAAAGAAGTCATTAAGCATCTCTGCCATTTCCAAGTTTCCTGTTACTGTTTCTCCCTCTTCACTAAGCAGTGGGCCTACTCTGTCTTTGGTCTTCCTCTTGCTTCTAATGTATTGATAAAAAGTCTTCTTGTTTCCCTTTATTCCCGTAGCTAGTTTGAGCTCATTTTGTGCCTTTGCCTTTCTAATCTTGCCCCTGCATTCCTGTGTTGTTTGCCTATATTCATCCTTTGTAATCTGTCCTAGTTTCCATTTTTTATATGACTCCTTTTTATTTTTTAGATCATGCAAGATCTCGTGGTTAAGCCAAGGTGGTCTTTTGCCACATTTTCTATCTTTCCTAACCAGCGTAATAGCTTGCTTTTGGGCCCTTAATAGTGTCCCTTTGAAAAACTGCCAACTCTCCTCAGTTGTTTTTCCCCTCAGTCTTGATTCCCATGGGACCTTACCTATCAGCTCTCTGAGCTTACCAAAATCCACCTTCCTGAAATCCATTGTCTCTATTTTGCTGTTCTCCCTTCTACCCTTCCTTAGAATTGCAAACTCTATGATTTCATGATCACTTTCACCCAAGCGGCCTTCTACTTTCAAATTCTCAACGAGTTCCTCCCTATTTGTTAAAATCAAGTCTAGAACAGCTTCCCCCCTAGTAGCTTTTTCAACCTTCTGAAATAAGAAGTTGTCTGCAATGCAGTCCAAGAATTTGTTGGATAGTCTGTGCCCCGCTGTGTTATTTTCCCAACATATATCCGGATAGTTGAAGTCCCCCATCACCACCAAATCTTGGGCTTTGGATGATTTTGTTAGTTGTTTAAAAAAAGCCTCATCCACCTCTTCCACCTGGTTAGGTGGCCTGTAGTAGACTCCTAGCATGACATCACCCTTGTTTTTTACCCCTTTTAGCCTAACCCAGAGACTCTCAACCCTTCCATCTCCTATGTCCATCTCTACCTCAGTCCAAGTGTGTACATTTTTAATATATAAGGTAACACCTCCTCCCTTTTTCCCCTGTCTATCCTTCCTGAGCAAGCTGTATCCATCCACATCAACATTCCAATCATGTGTATTATCCCACCAAGTTTCAGTGATGCCAACAATGTCATAGTTGTATTTATTTATTAGCACTTCCAGTTCTTCCTGCTTATTACCCATACTTCTCGCATTTGTATATAGGCATCTAAGATACTGGTTTGATCTTTCCTCCCAGTTTTGTCCTGACCCTCCTTAGAAAAGTAAAACCCAGACCAAGCGTCTCTCCTGCTGGGCTGTAGACACCATGTTGTCTCCACCCCTCCTTGTTAGCTTGATAGTTTTGTTTAACTTATATGCAAATGGACCTTCACTGTCTGCCTGACAACTAGGCTGGTCAGAAAAGCAAATGCACATACCTTTATCTAAGGCAGACTGTGCTTACACATTGCTTGCCAAACACATTTTAAGTATATTATTCTAGGCTATGTCCAGAACTCAGGGAGCTACATATCCATATCCATATCCCATACATCCATCATGCAAGAATATTAATAATCCTACATGCCACCTTATAAATTGAGATTATGACCACAGTGTGTTAGGTGTGGTGAGTATGTCAGGCCTGACAAGAGCTGCCGACACAGCACTGAACCACAAATGGGCCTCTGTGTCACAACTCCACTACAATAGTCTGGGCTGTCTGTATTCAACAGCGACACAAAACAGTGTGAATTAGTGAAATACAAAATCTGGCCTTGGTTTGTATCGCATTCTGGCCTCTTTGCACCACTCTGCTGGTGCAAAGGGGCCAGCTTTGCCCAGATCAGAATTCCCCTGGCATGGACCTGGCCCATACACCACCACTCCACCTGGCATCAGTGCAGTGGGATGTGCAACGGTGTCCAATGGGCACCAAGCATCCCCACAGCCAGCAGATGGTCCCTTTGGGAACAATATCAGCGGATGTAATTGCTGCAGCCCCCAGGCAACTCTAATCTACGCCGTGGCCAGCGGCATGGCCAGCACAGATAATTAAGAAATGTTAACAGCCTCCCTGATGGGTTTTCCTCTGCTGCATGAAGCAGAAACTCTATGCAGCAAAGAATCTGGGCTGAGATCTTTAAATCAGGAACCCTCCCCCTTGCAGTGGTGATGGGAAAGGCAATTTCCTATGTTCAGTTAAGAACACAGGCCATCTTTAATTTCTATCGGGTCACCTAACCGATCTCCCTGACAGTGCAGGCTTGGCTCCTCCTACTCCATTTTCTAGAGCTTTGGTTAGTCTACTTTTCAATGGATTTGCCTAAATTTTCCTTGGAAGACTATGCCACCACCTAATCCCACTGGAAATTCTCTTTCTAAATTTCATCCTGTTAATCCTATTTCCCATCCTAATTCCTGTCCCGCTTTTATTTCTAGTCTTCATCATTCATCTAGCTATATATGTGTACCTATGTTTTCCCCTCCCATAGAAAAACCAACAGAAGGGGAAAAAAGTCATCTGAACACACAAAGAACTTCAGTGTATAGCAAACTCATCAGATTCTTCCCTCTAGAGGAAGAGGAGAGAGCATGGATCGCTAACACTGAAGAGCCTAGAGATCCACAGGGAAATCTGGTCCTAACTCCACTGATCTCAGATCACCCGCAAGAAATGCCTGTCCCTAAGAGCATTCATCCCTTGATGGCCACGTCTGCATATTCCTGCAATTAGGAGCCATTGTTGCCTTTGGCTCCCCTTTTATGCCTTTGCGCTTTCATTCTGCTCTCTGTGGTACCTCTCAGGAGGATAGAAATTGTGCTCTCAGCAGTTAAGATCTGCTATTCTGGAAATATTAATGTTGTAAAATGGTTCAATATTAAAAAGAAATTGGCCATTTCTCATATTTGATACGGTCTCTTCCAGATTTGCAGTTATTTTAGATTCAGTTCCAAAACAGATGTGCTGTATCTAATCCAAGAAAGAAATGCCTTTGTTAAAGGGGAAAAAAATAACCCAAGAATGGGTTGCATCTCATTACAGCGCATCCCATCGTGATCCATCAGTTTGGAATGTGACACAAATTATACAGCACAATGCGATGGGAATGTAACAAAGCTTACATTTACAATGCAGCACAATCTAGTGCCGCCAAAATTTGAAGGGGACAGTGTCCACATTTGGATTGGATAGCTGCACTCACTTTCAAAAACAAAAGGTTTGCTTTGAATTTTTGGCAGTAACTATAATACCCAGAGGTTCCCAGTGTGTGCCAAAAGAGGCTTCACTGATAATTCCAGTTTACTAATAATACCTGACATACTCAGGCCTGACATACTCACTTGTTAGGTGTCTCAGTAATAACAGGTCATATTGTGGGGAAAGCCACAGGAGTGTGTGCTGGCGGGAGAAGGGTAGGAATGTTGCATGGAAATCTTAATGAAATTTCTGGAGATTCCCCGACAGCATCTGTCCAGGAAGATGGGGTTTGCTTCCCCTTAGAGCCTGCTACCTACCCAGGTCCCCATGGACCCTGAGGGACTCATAGGAGGCTAGGCAATCCATGGAGAGGCCACGTACCCCTACAGTAGCTCTAGTCCCTAGTACCCCACCCCTCAACTCCATTTGACCCATCTGATAGCCCTGCTATAGAACTCTATAATGCTCCACTATATTCTGTAAAGGGTGGGCAATTTTAAAACAAATGCTAGCATAGAGACAGCAGGTGAAATCTTGGCTCCATTGAAGTCAATGTTCTTGTTCTCTTTCCCCCACATCTCTCCCTTTTTTACACCATTAATTCCTACTCCCCTCACGGGAACACTGCTTTTTCCACTTGCTGTCCCACTTGCGACAATTTGGTACCAGCCTCCCAGCCAACAAATAAGCAGCTGCCTTCAGGGGTAATATTAATGCTCTTCCGTGGATCAGATTCTGAGGGATGGTTTGCTCCCCAGAGATACAGTGTGTGCTTTGCTTTTCCTCTTCGACATCATATCAACAACAGTTCACCCCCATCAGCTCCCTCCTTTGTTCATTCTCATTTTGAGACTCTCACATGGCAAGACAACATGCTGATGATGTGTCTCTGGGCTTATTGATTAATTACATTCTCATTGACTACTGTAATTAATTCAAATATTATTCCAAAGCTTTTCCATATTATTTTCCACGTTTCATTTTTCAGAAGCATCACATATAAATTATTTTAAAGGTCCTGGTTCAAATCTTCTCTGCATTTTACATCAAGTAAACATTTAATCTAGTATTTTCTATTCTAGAAAATTGCTTGTAAATGTGGATTCTTTATGGTGCATTTTGTGTGCCCTGCAGCTGTGATCTACTAAGCCTACCATCTGCTTTAGTGAAAGGGACACCAATTTGAAATCTAGTCACTTAAACACAACAAGAGAGAGTTAGTAGGTAGTAGTATCAGGAACTACAGTTGCCCCTGATATCATCTGCCAATTTCTGTGTGTTTTACCATCACATTTTCCTATTTTTTTTTAAATGTCTCTTCTCCCTTACTGTTGTGTGAAACACCCACACAAACAAAAAAGCTGAAATAGTGACATCCATTATTCAAAGTGTTTTCCAGTGCACAAAATAAAGGAAACTAAAGCAAAAAAAAAAAAACAGAGAATTTTTTTCTCTGATCTATTCTAGTTATAAAAAGATTTTAGGTCTTATTTGTAACAATAATTGATCAAATCAGACAGGATTGATTTTTAAATTGACAATTTCCATTTACCACAGTTGTGCTCTCTGCAGTTAATATTTTTTTAATGGTAATTGTCAGCTACTCAATTAGATCTGAGATGGTACAAAAACCTAGTTTAGTTAAAATTACTTTAACGTGCTTAAACTTTTTTAATTTTGAAGCAAATTACTCCTAAAAAATGAGCATCAATCTCTTTCACGATGGGAAACTGCTGAAATGCAAACTAATGCCCTCCTTAATGTAGAAAAATATGCTCAGTTTTTCTATTAATATTAAATTGTATATTAAATAAAAAGATCCCAGGCCTGCTTCTGATCTCACTTAGGCCCAATCTTGCAACTGGCTCCACACAGTTAGATGGGATAACAATGAAACTAATAAGCTAAAATTAACAAATGACGATCTCCCTCTCCACTCTAGCTTTGTTTAAAATAATTTTGTACCTTCAAATATTGATTTACAGTTTATATCCAGGACAGAATATTGTCTAGACTAGTCACCCTAGATTGTGTGGTTTCTGTGACATGGACTCTCTTGGTATTATTTGTTTCTATAGTGGCTAATACAATAGGAATAATAATTCAGATCCTTCCCCCCACACTAATATTAGAAGTACCACATTGTAAATTACTGTTCTAAAATTCCTACAAAGATTAATGCAATTCTCTCTCATTCCCACAAGCATCTAAGTAACGCCAGCAGTATTTACTTAAATTGTAAAATGTTTATAATTGTGAAAGGTAATCCTCCACCTCACTACCAGCTATAAGTGGCTTGGTTGCATATGGTTTAGATATTCCAAGCTTCTATTAGATGTGGTTTCTGAACTGGACACATTCTCAGTACTAAATCTGCAAGGGAAATTCTGCACAACACTTGTAGACTGTAATCCCAGTCCAAAACGGCAATTTCTATTAAACATATCCAAATGTATCATTATCACATTGTATTTTTCGGGGGAGGGGTAAAAAAGTAATGCGTCAAATTAAAAAGAAAAGAAATGAGAGCTTCTGGGCACTGAAATGCTTGTCTGCTGCTTCTTTTCACTGAAGCCTACGGTGTAATATCTGTCTGATGGTTGCTCATGGTCAGAGTTTATTTAACAATTGGAAAGTTGTCACAGCAAACATGAGGTCTTGTGACTTAAAGAGGCAGCAATCTTTTTTCCTGATAAGGCCAGCAACAGAACCTTGATGCTGAAGAGAGGTTTATTTTTGTTTAGTAGAGCATTAAAGTTGCAATGAGAATTTTTAAAGAGAAAAATCAGAATATATTTAAGCTCAAAAGAGACAGTAATACAGTTGCTCTGAACCCTTGTTTTTGTCATCTCAGGCACTGAGAATTATTGCAGAGTAAAAAATTACTGAGGTTAGATTTCCTTTGAGATGGATTGCAATATGCTATACATTCCACATAGCAAAGATTTCCTCACTTGCATATATGTTGTTCTCAAAGATAAAGACAATAACCAAGAAGAAATGCAGTTTTGCCTAGTGGATTGGGACTCGTGAGTCCTGGGTTCTGTTCTTTGCTCCATCACTGGTTTGCTGGCTGATCGTGGGCAAGTCATTTCCCTGTGCCTCAGTTTCCTCACCTACAAAATGGGAATAATGAGACTTGCCTTCTTTGTTAAAGGGCTTTGAGATCTATGGATGAAAAGATCTACATAAAAAGATTACATATCTATGTTCCACACATATGCAGCTTCTACTGACTTCAATGGGAACCTCATTTGAGTGTTCAAAAGCAGAATGTGGCCTGAAATTTCAAACACGGGGCCACAGCATGCCATGTGTTTAAGCAGACTACCTCAGTAAGTTCAGCGGGATACTCGGCTCAAGGGCTGATGGTAAGATGTGGTCCATAAAGACCAATTTGACAGTCAATACAACAAACACTCTTTCACTATAGCAATTTACAATCCCCAGAGTTACAGGTTTAACCAGGGCCATTTAAACATACGCCTGGTTGAAAATCAGCATCAAAGGTATCTGCCTTGGAGACCCTTCTTTACACAACCCAAATCCATTGTGGGTTTTGGGTTTTTTTTATGTTCAACGTGTGTTTAAAATAAGCTTCACACAGTATTGTGCACCACTAGTTCAGTATGTAAAAAAAAGTAGAGCCCTCGTGGATTTCAAAAATTAAAGAAACGGGGGCAGTTAATTCAGACAGTGTTACATCTGTTTTGTCACTGACGTCAATGGGAGCAGAATCAGGCCCTATCATGGCTTTGAGACTATATGCACTGAGGTAAGGCCCAATCCTCCTGTGTTTCGCTCTGATGTTATGAGCAGACAGCTATGCTCACCCTCATGGAGCCCCAGTGATTTCAATGTAATTCTAGAAGTATGTTTACACAGCCAACAGCAATGAGACTCTGAGCCCAGGTTGACAGACACAGGCTTGCGGGGCTCACGCTAACACATTAAAAACAGCTGTGTGGACAGCACTTTTAAGATGCAGGTCGGGTTTCAGAGCCTGAGTTCCAGTCCAAGCCGCAACATCTACACAGCTGTTTTTAAGCTCAGTAGCATGATCCCCGCGAGCCAAGGTCTGTCAACCGAAGCCGCGGGCTGTGTAGACATACCCTAGTTGCCCACTGCAGTCAGTCAGTCAACGCAGATCACAATGATGTTTGGGACCTTAGCTGTAAATTCCTCAGGACCAGGGCACATCTTGTCTGTGATTCTGAATGTGTTCAGCACACCTTTGAATATCTAACAAACAGTTAAAATAATGAAAATTGTGGATTACAAGAAAGTGAATTGCTTACAAAATAGTTCAATATTTCTCAGTGTATCAACCCCTACCCCCCAAAAATGCAGACCACATGCTCTTAATTCAATAGAAAAGCAATGTTTGAAAAATGAAGATAAAGGAGGTTTGACTCAGAAATAATGAAAGAGCAAGCACTGCTATATTTATCCAATCTACCCTTAGGCCTGGTCTACACTAGGAGTTTGTCGAATTTAGCGCCGTTACATCGAATTAACTCTGCACCCGTCCACACCACGAAGCTATTTAGTTCGACATAGAGGTCTCTTAAATTCGACTTCTGTACTCCTCCCCAACGAGGGGAGTAGCACTAAATTCGACATGGCCATGTCGAATTAGGCTAGGTGTGGATGGAAATCGACGCTAATAGCTCCGGGAGCTATCCCACAGTGCACCACTCTGTTGACGCTCTGGACAGCAGTCCGAGCTCGGATGCTCTGACCAGCCACACAGGAAAAGCCCCGGGAAAATTTGAATTCCTTTTCTTGTCTGGGCAGTTTGAATCTCATTTCCTGTTTGGACATCGTGGCGAGCTCAGCAGCACTGGCAACGATGCAGAGCTCTCCAGCAGAGATGGCCGTGCAATCTCAGAATAGAAAGAGGGCCCCAGCATGGACTGATCGGGAAGTCTTGGATCTGATCGCTGTGTGGGGCGATGAGTCCGTGCTTTCCGAGCTGCGCTCCAAAAGACGGAATGCAAAGATCTATGAGAAGATCTCTAAAGCCATGGCAGAGAGAGGATACAGCCGGGATGCAACGCAGTGCCGCGTGAAAATCAAGGAGCTGAGACAAGGCTACCAGAAGACCAAAGAGGCAAACGGACGCTCCGGATCCCAGCCCCAGACATACTGTTTCTACGAGGCACTGCATTCCATCCTAGGTGCGGCCGCCACCACCCCACCACTGACCGTGGACTCTGAGGATGGGATATTGTCGACGGCTGCTTCCTCGGACATGTTAGCGGACGGGGAAGATGAGGAAGAAGATGAGGAGGACGAGGCAGTCGACAGCGCTTACAACGCTGATTTCCCCGACAGCCAGGATCTCTTCATCACCCTTACAGAGATCCCCTACCAACCGTCCCCAGCCGTTAACCCGGACACAGAATCAGGGGAAGGATCACTCAGTAAGTGTTTAAAACACCTAAACATTTATTTTTAACAGAACAGGAATATTAACAATATTAACAATGGGTTTTGCATGATTACTTTGCCCTAGGCGCTTAATGGTTCAGTCCCTGGCAGTGCAACTACTGAAAAAAAATCTAACAATGTCCGGTTTAGCATGATTGTTCTGCCCAAGCCGCTCTACTGTTTAGTCCCTGCCAGTGCAGCTACAGTAAAATCCGGTCTATATGTCCGGGGATAGAGCAGAAATCCTCCATGGACATCTCCACGAAGCTCTCCTGGAGATAATTGGAAAGCCTTTGCATCAGGTTCCTGGGGAGAGCGGCCTTATTGGGTCCTCCGTAGTAGCAAACATTTCCGCGCCAGGAGACAAGCAAGTACTCCGGGATCATTGCCCTGCAGAGCATGGCGGCATACGGCCCTGGTCTTTGCAGGCTTTCCCGAAGCATCCTTTCTTTTTCCGTCTCTGAAATCCTCATCAGAGTGATGTCGCTCATGGTGACCTGCTTTGAATTAGGTAGGGGAATGTTAGTATTGGGACTGCTTGCCTGTTCCTTTACAGAACTGTAACCGGCGGTTTACAGCCACGCGGTGGAGGCGGGAGAGGGGCAGCATACAGGGATCTTTCCCTGGGACAGCCGCGAGGGGGTGGGACAGGGGCAGAGTTCATGCTTGCCGGATTGCTGGCAGCAGGGACTGGCATTGCTTTCAATGTGAAAGGAGGCCAGTGCTACTATTAAAGTTTTAAGCAGCCACAAGTCTACGGCTTACCATGTCGGCCTGCTACACAAATTCCGGTGTCCTGCCCCGCTTCTCTGATCTGCACTGCAAGACCCCAGGCACTGAATGCGAAGGCCGAAAATTCGACCTTGTCCTGAGTGCGCATGTGATAGATGCTGTGCATGGTCTTGTTCACAGAGAAAGACTATGTTCTTTGTTCACAACTAAATTTATCTTTCTGAGGAATTCACTCCCTTTTTCCCATTCCCACAGCTGCGACTGTCTCCCGACCTAGCCTGGCATCACACTCCCAGAGGCTAGCGCAGATTAGGCGTAGGAAGAAGAGGACACGGGAGGACATGTTCACGGAATTTATGGGCTGCTCCCGAGCCCAGGCAGCCCAGCAGACCCAGTGGAGGGATAACTTGTCCCAAATGCACCGATCACACATGGAACGGGAGGAGAGGTGGCGGCAGGAAGACCAGCAGGCGACTCAAACGCTGCTTGGACTAATGAGGGAGCAAACGGACACGCTCCGGCGCCTTGTGGATGTTCTGCAGGACCGGAGGCAGGAGGACAGAGCCCCGCTGCAGTCTCTCTCTAACCGCCCTCCCCCGCCACCAAGTCCCATACCCCCCTCACCCAAAGTCCAAAGAAGGAGGGGCGGCAGAGTCCGTGAAAACTCTCACTCCACCCCTGCAGACTGCTCTAGTACTAGAAGGCTCTCATTCCCCAAAATTTGACAAGTCCTTTCCTTCCCGCCTCACCCAAGCCCCCGTCCAAATTTCACCCCCCAGTTTCATGTGTAGTTGCTAATAAAAAATACGTTTCTGTTAATTACTGTTTCCATCATGTTCTTTTAGAGGAGAGTCTGTCTGAAGGGGGGGAAGGGGGTTGGTAATTGGACAGGACAGTCACCTTTACGAGGGTACAGAGGTGGGGGCAGGTTCAGCAGCAGGGCACACACACAGTGCAGTCACTAGTTACCCTGGTCAGTCTGGGAGGTGGTTTTCATGTTCTGTGGTGGGGGGGTGGGGGTTGCTCTGTGACTTTGTGGCGGGGGAGGGCAGTTAGAGATCTTATGCAGCGGTCCTTATCCTGGATCACAGAGCCACGCAGCAGGGGATCTGTAACCGTCCTCCCCCTGCCACAAAGTCACATAGCCCCCCCACACACAGTCCCGAACAGGAGGGGTGGCAGGCTCCGTTGAAACAACCAGTCCACCACTGCGGAGCCTGTCATTCCTGGAGTTTAGAAGCGTCATTTGCATCACTACACTACACCCGCTCTCCACCACAGTCTGCGTCCCAGGGTCAACACTTTCCCGCGAAAACAGTAATAAAGAAAACGGTGTTCATTAACAAAATTCAAGTGATTTTATTTTTAAACGTGTGTTGGAAGGGGGGGAACGGGGTATGTAACTGGAGAGGATACTGAACATTTAGTGGGTAAAGAAATGGGGGCAGGTTCAGCTTCTCTGTACACAAACTGAAAAGTCACAGGTTACCCTGCTCACTCAGGAACCTAGCTTTCAACGCCTCCCGGATGCACAGCGCGTCCCGCTGGGCTCTTCTAATCGCCCGGCTGTCTGGCTGGGCGTAATCAGCAGCCAGGCTATTTGCCTCAACCTCCCACCCCGCCATAAAGGTCTCCCCCTTGCTCTCACAGAGATTGTGGAGCACACAGCAAGCTGCAATAACAATGGGGATATTGGTTTCGCTGAGATCACAGCAAGTCAGTAAGCTTCTCCATCTCCCCTTGAGACGGCCAAAAGCACACTCCACCACCATTCTGCACTTGCTCAGCCGGTAGTTGAAGAGTTCTTTTTCAGTGTCCAGGGCGCCAGTATAGGGCTTCATGAGCCAGGGCATTAGCGGGTAGGCTGGGTCCCCGAGGATGACTATAGGCATCTCCACATCCCCAAGAGTTACTTTGTGGTCCGGGAAGTAAATACCTTCCTGCAGCCGTCTAAACAGACCTGAGTTCCTGAAAACACGAGCGTCATGAACCTTGCCCGGCCATCCGACGTTGATGTTTGTAAAACGTCCCCGATGGTCCACCAGTGCTTGCAGCACCATTGAAAAGTAGCCCTTTCGGTTGATTTACTGGCTGCCCTGATGGTCCGGTCCCAGGATAGGGATGTGAGTTCCATCTATAGCCCCACCGCAGTTTGGGAATCCCATCGCGGCGAAGCCATCTATGATGACCTGCGCGTTTCCCAGGGTCACTACCTTTGAGAGCAGTACCTCAACGATTGCGTTGGCTACTTGCATGACAACAACCCCCACGGTAGATTTGCCCACGCCAAAGTGGTTCGCGACTGACCGGTAGCTGTCTGGCGTTGCAAGCTTCCAGAGGGCTATGGCCACTCGCTTCTGGACAGTCAGGGCTGCTCGCATCCGGGTGTCATTGCGCTTCAGGGCAGGGGACAGCAACTCACAAAGTTCAAGGAAAGTCCCCTTCCGCATGCGAAAGTTTCGCAGCCACTGGGATTCATCCCAGACCTGCAGCACTATGCGGTCCCACCAGTCCGTGCTTGTTTCCTGGGCCCAAAATCGCCGTTCCACAACATCAACATGACCCATTGCCACCGTGATGTCCTTGGCGCGGGGTCCCGTGCTTTCTGACAGGTCTGTGCCACTCTCAGACTTCAGGCCCTCACCGCGCTGCCGTAGCCTCCTCGCCTGATTTCTCTGCATCTGCCTCTGGGAAAGGTGGATGATAAGCTGCGAGGTGTTGACAACGGCCATAACTGCAGCGATGGTCGCAGCGGGCTCCATGCTCGCAGTGCTGTGGCGTCCGCGCTGTCACTGACCGGAAAAGTGCGCGAACTGATTTCCCGCCGGCGCTTTCAGGGAGGGAGGGCGGTAGTGACGGACGGATGACGACAGTTACCCAAAAGCACCCTCGACACATTTTTTTACCCAGAAGGCATTGGCGGCTCGACCCAGAATTCCAATGGGCAGCGGGGACTGCGGGAACTGTGGGATAGCTGCCCACAGTGCACCGCTTCCAATGTCGACGCTTTCCCTGTTAGTGTGGACTCACAAAGTCGAATTACTGTCCTTAGTGTGGACACACACGTTCAATTTTGTAATATCGATTCCACATATTCGATTTAAGTAAAATCGAACTACTCTCATAGTGTAGACATACTCTTTGTTTTCCCACTCAGAATAACCTTCACTTTCAGGATCAGATGCTTCTGGAAGAAGATTTACTATCCATGAAAGGAGGGGTAAAGGGAGCACAAAGAAAAAATCCTGCTACAAAATTATCATAAATACAGAATTGTCAGCCAGGATTTTTCATTTCAGACAAAACTGAAGGGCAAGTAGAAACTGCTTATTATTACAATTTCTAGATGACATGTGAAAGGAGAACATGCATTACAATGGAATTATTAACTTTCTATAAGGAAATCACTAGTTTTGCTAGTGTGTATGACTCCTAGGGAGAATTTTAATACTACTATATATTCTAATGACCTATCAAGCGGACAGTACTTGTATTTCACATGTGCTGGTGGATGGATGGGTGGGCTTTGAAAAAAGCAACGAGAGGCAGTTCCTGTGAGATACTGACCAAATTGCCTTGCAATGCGCTGATTGCCCTCAGCTCCCATTTATTCCAAGTCAAAGGCAGAGGAGGGTGCTCAGCATTTCAGAAGACTGAACACACAAGACCTGATCCAATGACCATTGAAGTGAATGCAAAGACTCCCACAGACTTCAATAATGGGCATGAGATCAATCCCTTAGAAAAGTGGCATTACCTTGAATCACACCAACAGTATCTAAAGATGGGTAAAACGGTCACCTCAGTTTTAAAGCCCAGGTGTAACATGGAAGCCACATAAAAGAAAAGCAGTCAGTATCCCAGGAAGTGAATGTCACATCTCTGATTGACTTATACGTTAGTACAGGAGACTTAACGATTCATTCAGATGCCACACCATGAAGGATCTTTACAACCACAATAAGAGACATGCTGAACTAATTATATAACCTTTGGGCACGTCTGAACCTGGGCCATCGGATACTTTGGCATAATCTATTTGCTGCTGGTGGATTGAAGGCATGTAAAATTCCATTAGTACTGAACAAAGGTGTATACAAAGGATTTTGTCCTTTAGCTCAAGTGGTAGGGGCTCGTGCTGTGAGTGCTGAAGATCCCAGTTCTATCCCAATGTCAGTGGGGTCTGTGTGCACTACCAGAGATTCATTGCAAAACTGGTTATCACATGGGACTAATTCTTGGAGATGACTGGAACAAGCCTTTGTCTAAATAAGAGTCAGACTATAGCCTCTAGCTATTGCACTGAGTGAGAAGTGGCTGGGAGCCATGCTGCCCATGAAGGAACTCTAGTGTGCGGAGGGAGTGTACACATTGCAGCATCCATTATACTGCAAGAATGGGGATACTACTTTCTTTCTTCCCCACTCCCCTTTACCCATCTTGTTGATCTTTCTAAGGGTAACACACTGCTGTCTATACAGTACAGGAGTGCCTTTCACATAAATTAGAGTGCCAATAGCCAAGCCCCTAGGGTACTCCAGGGAGTCTCTGGGTCTTCTCTCTTTGCACGGTATAAACACTTTGCTTGAAGTAGGGTTATTTATTTGGTTGGTTGATTTGTTTGTCAGTATGGCGGAAGGTGTGGGCCTCTGTACAGTGACGGTCATTCTTGTTCTGGTGGAAAGGTTTTCTTTAGTGTCTATCCAGACTGCAAACTCATCATGGTAGGGATTATTTACTCTATGTTTGTCTAGTGTCTAGCTCAGTGATTAGTTGCAGCCTCTTGGCACTGATGGAATACTAATAAATGCCACCTTATTTCCCCCCACCCCTTTAAATTAATAAACATCTACATCAATCTTTCGTGCCGTGCTCATGAAACTTGCTGCCTGCAATAAATTTTATTAATAAAATAATATTAAACAACAGCAGCACACACGTAGTGCTTTTCATCCTCCCAGCATCATTGGTATAAGTCTGGAGTAACTGCATTCAAATGAATGGGTTCAATTTTGATCTCATTTATACAAGTGTAAATCCACTGAAGTCAATGGAGTTATTCCTAATTCTCACTGTTGTAATTGAGGTCAGGATTTGGCCCAGTGGAATTATTCCCGATTGACAGCAGTTCAAATGAAAATACTGTTAATTATCTAATCTGTTTATTTAGGTCCCCATCATCCTACTGTCTGAACATCCTGAATTTCAAAGCACTTTACATAGGTTAGTATCATTAACCCAATTTCAGAGAAGTGGAAACAGAGTCTGAGTCTATGTGAATTGCCAGTGTCTCACTGCACTGCAGTTGGCCTTTTAGTTTCATGTATTGTGTGTTAACAATCGTGATGATAACTTCTCATGTACAGACTGCACAATGGATGTTTGCATGACACAGCAAGCAACAGTCTAAATTACACTAGAAGTTGCAGTTGTGTGTCAATATAGATTAAAACAGAATTACATACATGCAGAAATATTCCAGATAAAGAGCCAGGAAGGAAACCTGGGTCTTCTGTCCCTGTGCTCTATTAACTGGTGTGGATTTCCTCATTATTTTAAAAAAGATATATATTAAGCTCCATCTGCTGTAGATTTAAAAACAAGCTCATTATCATGCATGATGCAATTCTAGTTTTTGGGCTATAGCAGTGTTAAGTAGATTTTGAGTATTTGATTAATTTTCTTCTTATAAGCAATAAACGTACTTGATAGATATCCAATTGTAAGAGCCTGTAATGAAACACATCTAGGAAACAATAGCAATCAATGAGCTGTAACTTCATTAAGTCTTATCTCTTTATATGAGATACTTCTCATTTAACTGGAGGTGGTTAAACTTTAATAATTTTTTAAAGGGCTTCTATTTAGGATATATGTTAATTCTGGATCTGAATCAGTTTGTGTCAGGCATAAATATCTTGGGTTAAACATTAAGAAAAAGGAAGTGTGTTGTGTTTAAAATAATAAATGATTCTCCGTATAATAGTAATTTCCATTAGGGAACATTTTTTGTGTTTACTGGAATGCTGCAGATTGTAAAAGGAGACTCTTTTGGCAAAAAAGAGAAATATTTGTGGAGCAGCAGCTGTAATTATGGGCTTGCTCTGCTAAACACCTGTCTGTCACTTGCTTTATACAGAGTTTGCTTATAAAAAGTAGCAACACAATTGAGGACTGATCCTGCTGTCTTAATGCAGGCAGCAGAACTTCTGTTGAAGTCCGGAATCTATCCTAGGTAGATGTGGCCACCATTACTGCAGATTCTCAGCACCTTTTGGTCTTAAATCCGTTTATCTTTACAACACTCCTGTGAGGTAGGGAGGTAATGTTGTCCCTGTCCAGTGGCACTGGAGGGACCTAAAGAGCTGTATTTTTGTAGATCCAATGACCCGGATGCCCTAGTCAAGGATGTGGAGGGGCTGCAGCTGCTATTTCAGCTTTGGACCTGGTTTTGGAGGTGGATTTTGCCTCCCTAACCCACTTTAAGAAGCCTAGATGTGGATTTCACTCATGATGAGCAAATTCTGGGTATTTGCCTTCTAAAGCCTTTCTGCTTAGCATGGAAATGCTAAAGCTTCCTCCAGGAACAGAAGGGGGTTAGATGTGAGGGAGGGCTAACCTTCTCTCTCCTCCTGCCCTCACCAGAAAACCCAGATCTCTAAGGTGACATGGCATTCTAGAGTATAGATATTCATATATCTAGCTCACTGGATCAAATCTGGTGCAGATAGGGAGTGGCTCCAAATCATCATCATCTGTGGCAATCACAGGAACTCTGTGCCTCAGTTTCTATTTCTGTAACAGTGGGATAGTAATTCTAACCCATATACAGATGAGATGAGAATTGAACCCACCCATCAGAATGCAGTTACTCCAGATTTACACCAATCGAACTGGGATTAGAATCTGATCCCCATGGATGAAAAGCACTATGTAAGTGCTTCTGAGTATTATTTTATTATGTAGTAGCTCTGTCCTTGGGCATCGCATTGCTCGCTGGAAAAAAAAACCCATCATCAAAACCATGATTGAAAAATAAATTTCACTGTAATGGGATTTTATAAAGTGCTTAAAATGCACAGTTTTGCTAAGGCATTTTATGCATGAAACAGTTTTATCAATTGCATTTAACGTATCAGGTTATCATGTTAGCTGTCATTTATATTGAAATGAATTTTTTTCTCCAAAAATAATAAGCATTGCATTTTAATCTTAATAAAAGCATAATGAAATTAAAATATAGCAGATTGAATACTAGTAAAGAAGTGATTATTAAGGTTAACAAGGAAAGAGGCTTATACCAATGAGGATCAAAATACGTAGTTTGACAAATATATATGTTCCCAGGGCAATTCTGAGAATTCCATCTGGGCCACATACGTTGTGTCTTTACATTGTAGCACGGGCTTGCCTTCATGCAGCTAGAATGCAGCAGTTAGGCACTGTCCTTTTTGGCTGAATTAGCTACACAAGCCTTTGTACAGTAATACAAATAAAGTTGTCATCATTAGAGTCAACAATTACCGCACACCAGTATCTGAGGCACTGCAGTTAATTTCCTATTATAGAGTGCACAGAAAAGTCGTGGTATCTCACATGTGTCTGTGTGGTAAAAGTGTGTAAATGTAGCAGCAAGAAAGCACTTGGTTGGTGCTAGAAAGTTGGTAAGATCACCCTGTCAATTCAGGGCCTGCTCCTGCACTCAAAGCCCTGCAGTAGAGGTTTTGCCTGAGAGGACTATAGGATCAGATCCCAACTCAGAAAAGCACCCAAAGAGATCATTTTAAAAGTATATTGTGACATTCGACGTTGTATGTATTGTTCTGTAGATATTTCTAAGACCATTCGTCATTGAAGACGCGTGTTTGCCAGAACTGCATGTATACATCTGCTCAGAATATATTAATCACACCCACATTCTCTCTTGATTTAGGCCCCCAGTTCTGCTCCCACTGAAGTCAATAGCAAAGTTTCCATTGACTGCAGCAGTAAGCCCTTCCAACTGTGCAGCCTGACCAATGTTAGTGGCATTCCGTGAGATGTAAATCAGGGCACCATGCAGCCCATGGTAAGCAGAGTCTTTGGATGTCCTCATTCTATTTATGCTCCATGTATACAAAGAAAAATAAATTAAAATACACCAATCTTATATTGGCTAGCTTGTAGGGTGACCAGAGGTCCTAATTTTATAGGGACAGTCCTGATATTCGGGGCTGAGGAGGGGGGACACCTGGGTTCCAGTCCTTGCACCAATTAATATTTAATCTCCAGATGAAAAACACCAAATATTATTAAAATAGACTTGTTTTTATACCATGCATTTCATAGTCTAGGTCAGTGCTTCTCAAAGCCGGTCCGCCGCTTGTGCAGGGAAAGCCCCCGGCGGTCCGGGCCCATTTGTTTACCTGCCATGTCCGCAGTTTCGGCCAATCGTGGCTCCCACTGGCCGCGGTTCGCTGCTCCAGGCCAATGGGGGCTGCGGGAAGGGCGGCCAGTACGTCCCTCGGCCCACGCCGCTTCCAGCAGCCCCCATTGGCCTGGAGCGGCGAACCACGGCCAGTGGGAGCCGCGATCGGCCGGACCTGCGGACACGGCAGGTAAACAAACCAGCCCGGAGCGCCAGGGGCTTTCCCTGCACAAGTGGCGGACCGGCTTTGAGAAGCACTGGTCTAGGTAACTTCCATAATGATTTAAATACTGTTAATACAGCAAATGTGTAAGCGAACATGGTGGCTACTCTGCAACCAAGAACAGTTCACCACCGAGACTTGATCCTTAGAGACTGTTTGGAAAGACAATGTTCTGTGCAGTTGATTCCTCCTGTTTAATCATCACAAGGAGTCAAATAAAACATCTATTATCAGAAGGTAACATGCTGGTATATGATAAGGCCACATAGTCAAAGAAACACAAATCTTTGACTCCAACTTACCTTACCTCATCATCCTACAGTTACCGCTGCTCTCATCTACAAAAGTAGTTTACCGAAGTGTTATATACAGTGGCATCTCTTTGTTGCAGAATATCCTCCAGACTAAATCTATTTCATTTGCAAATATCTTCAAGCCTTCAAAGGCTGACTTCCAATGTGTAAATGCTGTCACCTCTGTAACATACCACACCTGTCACAGCACAAGTAGACTTTGCACTGCAGAGATGTAAATAGACTCCATCTTCTAAAGGTAGAATTTATCTGCATTCAATGCTGGCATTTAAAAAAAACAAAACAAAAGAAAGGAAAGGAAATTGGAAAATAAAAACAATTGTCAAATCAAAAGGGTATTGAACTGAATGTTAAGCACCCACAACAGTAGCAAGAGTGTATAAAATCCTGGTGTCTTCAAATTGCTCATGTCCTGTAAGGTCAATTCCACTGAAATTGCAGTAAGTGCCTGTTTAAAAACAAAAAAAATTGGGGGAGCCAGTGGAATGTTATAGTATAGCTCCTGAACTGCAGATGCATATTAATGGCTGTCATGATCCTTGTCGGGAAAACTTCTGGAAGGAAATAACCAATATTCTGTACTCCTTGAGTAAAGGGTTAATCTAGTCCACAGTGCAGTTTGCTGTACTGAGAAACAATCTTAAATAGAGGGTTGAAAACTGTTTATGCAAAAGATCAGGCCCAGATCAGCAAACCCTAGCTCATCCGAGTAGCCTCTTGACTTCAATGGGACTACCCACATGAGTGACCACCACTTGTTTGTGTAATGGTCACAGGATCATGGTCATGGCTGTGCCAGCCACTGTGGATAGGCCACATCTGTGTTAAAGCCATGTGTGACTAACCTTCTCCAGCGCTTTGTATCACAAATCTCTAACACAGTTACCACCAGGCCTCACAGGCCAGCTCAGCCACGTGCAGCACTGCCAGCTCTGCGATTTTATTGCGAGTCTTTCAATACAGAAATTTCTCATTTTTCTTAAAGCCTTGGCTTCTGGAGTCATGTGATTACACAAGAATCTCAGCTTTATTTTATTTATTTAAAAATAGATAAGTTTCTAGCTCGCATGGTTGCAGGTGGAAAAAACAGCATGAACATGTGACAATTAATACTCAAAAGCCAGCAGGCAAATAAAAACAACCCTTTAAAAAAAAATCTCATGATTTTAAGCTAACATTCATGATTTTAGGAGGGGTCTGACCCATGATTTTTGAATGCCCGGGGTTGGCAATAAAACCTGTGCTCTGAAACAGGGTTTAAAGCCAAGGCTTAGGAATGATTTCTGAGCATGTAGATGGGGCCAAAGGTCAGCAAGGGTCACTTCACAGTAAAGCTGGATAAAGATGCCATTAAGTGTAATTCAGCTTTAGAACAACTCCTTCTCAAAGAGGCTTTGCTCTCCTTTCTCAGGCTGGGGTACATGCCCTATGGTCAGAAGGCTACAATGCCTGTCAGTGCATTCAATGCATGTTACAAAGACAGACTATTGAGGAAGAGTGTCTGACATTTACAGGGGAGCCATCCCTCCCCCTTTCTTCTCCTCCCCTGCCCCATCTAGACACATTCCCTAATTAACCATCAATACAAAGCATTGTAATTGAACAGATGTAGTAGTCATTAACAGGAATTACCCATTCTCCTATCAAATCAGAG
Source organism: Emys orbicularis (assembly GCF_028017835.1). NCBI lineage: Eukaryota > Metazoa > Chordata > Testudines > Emydidae > Emys > Emys orbicularis. The sequence continues at coordinate 23,293,555 of NC_088683.1, read as the reverse complement.
TGTACAGAGAGGGCTCTGTTTGTAATGGGTGAACTTAATTGCCCGATGGTCCCCAAGAGGGATGTACAAACAGATCAAGACATCACACACGCATAAATGATCTCAGCTCTGACACAAGCTTTTTGTCACTCACTCATCCATCTTCGCTTACCAGGGTTAATAGTGGCTGGAATCGGAACTGGACGATTTAATAAATAAAAGCACTGGATGTGTTTCAAATGAAGCATACCAGAACGCAGGCTTTAGTGACATGTTGATTAAAGGTCCATACATAGCACAGGCTTTTTTATGAGGCAGCTGCTTAAAAGACAATCTATTTGAGTAAAAAGAGAGCAGAGTAGCTGGTCTCCTTTGGCAATTTACTGTGAAACATTTGTTTGCTTCACAAGGATCTGATTCACAATCACTGCACTTGCATGGTTTGTTGATTAAATCAGTTTATCCAGCAATCATTAGGGTGAGCAAAGGGAGGGGGAAGCCAATTGCTAAAGCAATTCTTCTCTCTGAGTTATGCAAAACAGATACATCACAACAGTAACCTGATAAAGCATCCCTCTTCCCTTCTAGGCACCCTCCCCTCTATTTCCATTGCCTCAACATCAAGACATTTCTGTATGCAAGTTTGAGTAACAGAAGTATTTCATCAAAAATTATGCTAAGCCTCGGCCAGTGAGGGTGGTCGCTCTGAGCAGACTGTGCTACCAAAAGGTAACCTAAGTTTGGAAATCAGACAGCTTTTCACTCATTCATGTTGGACTGGGAAAGGTTTGATTCCCCTGAAAAGAGTGCAAATGCAAACCAAGGGCTCTGAATGAAACCACAATAGTGCCCTGAGTCCAAGCACGGACAGAATGCACATAGCACCAGCCCTCAGTCCTGGGGGATCAGGGAATCCACAGCAGGGCACTGACAGGGTATGGATGTGAAGTGTCTGGAAATCCATGGAGAGGGAACGGAGAAAAAAGCCATTTGGCGAGGGAAGACACATTTTTCTGGCGTGAGAGGCGGAAGGCCTTATTTAGCCTTGATCCACCCCTGAGCGAGTGGCAGTGAATAAGAAAATAGAGTAGGGCTACAGATGGCTGGAACTGTGCAAGTGGGGGAGGCACCTACATTGCAACAGGGAGGGAGACAAACTGAGTAAATAATGAATGGAGTTTTCTACTTTGTACCAGAGCCAATGGCTGACAGCTGTTTTTCTTTTTTTAAAAGTGTTTTTAGACTGGCAGGATCAGGCAGTCCGTGAGTAGCTCAGTAAAATGGCTGCCATTCTCGCTAGAGAAATAAAGAGAGGTTTTGTAGACTGAATTTCACTTCATTGTCAAATCCATAATCAAACAGCTGGGCACCTTGCCATGACAGCGCACAGCGTTCAGAGGACATGTTAATCACCGCGACATCTCTGAATGTCTAACACTCTCCCCGTGAAAGGGAAGTCTAACTGTGAAACACCTTGGCACAGCTGGATTGTCTTTTTCACCGAAGGGATAGTATTGAAGCAGCAGGTCCATTCCCTTATCAGGCATCCACTCACTAAAGGTCAATAATCTGTCCACTTATCTTCTGTGCAAGGAACATGATTTACTTCAGAGGTAAATATCTCTGTGCCCAGTCATGTTGCAACCTCTCAGAAAAGGCATAGTGCTAAGCCCATAAATGTGTCTGATATTTACACTTTGGATTCAATGCCCCACTGTTAGAGCACACTTTGCTCCTAGCCTCCTCAGTGATAGAAACATCCAATACCTGGCTTTCAATGGTGCTGCTGGGTGCAGTAAGTCTGCTGATGACTAAGGGCATGTGGTCTATAACTACATGCACTACAGCAGCAGCTACACTGATGTAGCATAGTCACTATAGTTATAGAAGGTTTTTTTTCCCCAAGTCACTATAGTAAATCCACACCCTTGAGAAGCGGTAGAAGAATTTTTCCGTCAACCTTGCTGCATCTACAGTGGGGGTTGGTCAACCTAACTACCTCATGCAGGGCATGACATTTGTCACAGCCCTGAGCCATGTGGTTATGTTGACCTAAATTTTAGGCATGGACCAGGTCTGAGCTCACTCTCAGGTCTTCCTACTTGTAAAGATGACTTTCCAGGCTACACAGCACCAAAAGCCAATGCTGCTTTAGACTCAAATGGCAAACTCAAATGGGAAAAGTAGTGAGTTAGTAATGCGCTTCTATGTTAAGATTTCGCCCCTTCCCCTGGCAGGCATGCTGAGATAATTGTATACAAACAGCACTGTACAGAACATGCTGTTTGCTTACTTCAAACCATCCTCTAATATTGGGGCATCTCTATTTAAGTACTATTGACTGAACCATCTTATGCAGCGTGTTAAAGTCACATAAAATTACTTAATTTCGATCAGCACTAATCCATTATCCAAATTTTGTCAAATTGATTCTCGACGGATCATGCAGGACAAGTGCCAGATTCTTCTACTCATAAAAATAGATTCCCTACACGAGGGTCACGCAGCCTGCTTTAAACCCCATGTCTGTCCCACTGCCAAGCTCTTACATTCCAGTTATTGATTAAAGTTTCAGATGTGCTTTGGAAGGTACTAGATTTGCTTTTCTCTTTAGATTAGGGATGTTATATTACATCAGCACAGTGGAAGGGATGCATATTGGGCCAGGCTCTCCATTGCGATGTAAATGGCTGCACCTCTACTGAAGTCAGTAGAGTCACTTCCATTTGCACCATCTGAGAATAAGGCCCACTTAGGTCTATGTTGCATGGAGGGGGAAAAAAGTTGTCTCCCCTGCCTTTGTCTCTCTACTAATTTCTCGTGGACAGTGGAGGTGCCCAACTCCATTAATGTCAATCCATTCAAAAAATCATAGGTCCCACAAAGTCATGAAATTGGCTTAAATATCATGAGATTTTAAACAATTATTTGTGGGTTTAACTTGCCATCTGCCTTTTGAGATGTTAGGGTTCACATTTCCAAGATTTCCTCGGCAAATCTGAGGGCTAAAAAACTTACTTACAAAAATGAAATCTGATATTCTCATGGGATCACGTGACTCCAGGAGCTGGGGTTTTAAGACCACCGCCAAAAATGGTGAAATCTGACAGCACTGCAGCACCCACTTATTCGAACCAAGGCTTCAGGCTGTATTAAAAGTAGCAGGCTCATTCACGGACTGTATTTGCACGTAAGTCAAACAGCGCTTGACTTAGGCAAGTGGCACTACACTGTGTGCATAGCTAGTCCGTGTTTATTGGAAAACATGTTTGTGGTCTTATAAACTCACCCTTATCACCACCAGCTTGATTTATCCATCTCTTGCATCTCATTATAAACCTACAATGTCAACTCTTTAGGCAGGGACTGTCTCTTTACTATGTCTTTGTACAGCACTTAGCTCAATGGGATCCCTGACTGGAGCCTCTAATTGCCTCTCAAATGATAATAAGGCTGAGTTTTTTAAAGCTGCCAAAAGTATTTGCATGCCCAATTCCCATTATATTAATGGCTACAGGGTGTTAAAATCCCCTAGTTGGTTGTGTTATACAGATCTATCTACCTATCTTTGCTTGAAAATTTAGAGCACCTCTATTAACAAAACTTCTGTTTATAGGCACCTCTGGTACACACACACACACACACACACACACACACACACGCATTCGAGTGCAAGCCAATCAGGTTATTTTAAACCCACACGACTGGGTAGGTTCACACAAGATTCTGTACAAGAAGATGGAGCTGCTTAACCTCTCTTTACCCACCTGCGGAAGGAATATGCTGCTTCCCTATCTCTCACAGATGCTATGAGTCTTAGTTACCATTTGCAAAGCAGTCTGAGATCCTCCCATTAAAAAAGGTCCTAACAGCACAAAGTATTATTAAAACCTGATTTATCTATTTGTACCCTCTTTCTAAGGCTGTCCTTGAAACGTAATCTCTTTTCCATCCACAGTATAAGCGTGCTCTGCTACGTGAGATCTGTGCATGCGCTGCAACAGATTACACTGTGATAAGAACGAAGATGAGATGGCTTTATGTCTTGTACAGGTAACAGACCAGATTAATTAATGAAGGTCTAGAGTCTATGTTTAATATTTAATCATCTTAATACTTTGACTTACACAGGCTACTAAATACCCTCAGAGGGAGAAATGGAGAGCACTTTCAAGGAAAGGTATTGGTGAAAAAGGGTATGTTGACGTTTCTACTCAAGTTAAACTCCCAGTTGTACATAAATCTGATATACTTCTATTCTCCTGCGCAGATTACTTTCACTTTACAAAGACCAAATGAGAGATTCCCAAACTGTGGTCTGTGATGAATGCTCTGGTCACACAGTGCTTGTTTCTATTAATCTCCAGCTACTAACCTACATTAAAAGCCAACTAAAAATATCAGATGCTTGCCTACTGTTCGGCACAAGCAATTGTAACAGTAACCAAAGGGATCATCAATGGGAGGGGAATTGTCCCAAGACAATCCCTGTATTAAGACCTGACCTATAAAAAATTTGAAAATCCCTGGACTAAAACGATTCCTCTATCGGGGTGAATTCTACCCTGGATGCAGATTGGAGGAAAGTGCATGATTTATGGTTATTCTGGAGCAGACCGACCACTCTGATTCCATCAATGTATGAGACGCTTTCCTCCCACACTGTGCAGAATTCACGTTGCAAGGTGATGAAAGATAGCCCACAGGGCAACACTTGGAGAGTAAAGAATGCATTTATACCAAATTCATTACTTAAAGAGATACCAACTTAAATGTAAACCGGTGACCACTTTTTGCTGCCCAAGTTATAGCTGGCATTGCAAGGAGTAAGCTCACGATTTCTCCAATAATGTTGAGAGATGGTTGGTAGTCTATGAAAAGAAAGACAGGACCACACATATCTTATACAAATAGGAAACTAGTAAACATCCCTATTCTTGCTAAGGAGTCATGAATGGGTCTTATGTCATGAGGTGTATGAGCATTTCCTTGATCCTCACTGGCTGCCTCTGTCTTTATGCAAAACCTTAGGTTATTGGATATTTAAAGAGGGGGTTGCAGCATTCAGTGGTATGTGGCATGCATACTACTGAAATAAAGTGTCACGGGTTTGCTTATTGACTAGAGGGTGCCATTCCATAATATAGCACAATCTAGGCAGCATGTACAAACAAAAGGCAGATGTGGGACAAGCCTTTCACTAACATGCATGTGACAACAAATAGAAATTCTGATTTTCTAAACTTAAATAATCTTTCTGTGAGGTAAATAAGTACAGCTCTCATTACGGTAGGAGAAACTGAGGCAAAACGGTGATATGGTATGCCAAAGGCGAGAGAGGTAGTTAGTGACATAGCTGGGATGAGATCACAGGAATTCCTAAATCGACAATCCTTAAATCTACCTTGTTTTGGCTTTGTTTACAAATACAGCCTATTTCTGCCAGGATTTGTGACGCAAGAGAATATGAATTGCTTTGTTTTCCTGGACAAAAATGAATGACCTTCAGATTCAGATAGTCCCAATTAGACTATTCCAGACAACAATTGGTTTCAGAGTAATTAAGAAGCTTGTTTCAAGTTTGGTGACTAGAGAGTAGTATCCTGAACTTATCAAGCATTGAACAATGTGCCTCTAGTAGCTTTCCCACAATCCTTGCCCAGTGGCAGATGTGAATGGATGTTTCAGAAGAGGTATACATGTCACAGTAATTTGACACTGAGAAATTTGCTCCTGTGCAGCTTTCATGCATTAGAAATGAGCCCGGTGGTAGTAGATTAAGCATATATGCTCCCAAATGGCTTTCTGGAATTAAAACTCCTTCTCTTGGGGGGCGTGGCTGCTGCTATATTTTTTCAACTTTGGGTTCTAACTTTCAAGAATCACAGAGCAGATAATTCCTTCCTCTCCATGTGTGACTGGAAACTTCCAGATTAGTCCTGGCTCTCTCTAAAATGGTCTTTCCATCAGCAAATCTCCATCACATCTACTTCTGACCTTTACTATTTCTTTTTAAGTGCTACATCTATTATGGATCAAGTCCCCCTGCTAAACAGAAGCCATGCTGGCCCATTCACAGAATCCATTCATACCAGTCTTGGGGAGGGGCAGTAGGCAAAACATTAGTGCTCCTAGGACAAAGAGGCAAGTGACCTACTTAATACAAATCTAACCTTTTTTGTGATCGGCCATCTAGACCAGTGTAAGGGACTACCCCCCTTTACAATGCCCTTTGTGAGTCTGTCAGTGTTACATCCTCCAAAATGGTAAATAACTTGCCAGAAGACACAAAGGGAGCTAATGTCAATGCCAGGAAAAGAACCCTCACTTTTGCCATTTACCCACAAGAACCTTAGGACAAGGAAGGACAAGCAAAATTCAGCCGACCTACAGCTGCAATTCGCAACAGGATTCCTCAAATTCACAAAGAACAGATGACTAAACAATTATCATTTAAAGATGTTTAAAACTCCACACTTCCAACCAAACTCTCAGCAGACCCCTTGCTGCAGTAAACGTAGGAACCTGAATCTCCATGACTTTACACCAACTACATGCTGCTGTAACTTCAGTTTTAGTGGAGTCATACGCACATAAAACACAATGGAAAAAATCAAGCCCAAGAATGCTACACATTTTTGAGGAGAGACATATTTTCCAACACAATGTGTTAAAGACAGGCTGAGTTGCTTGGCATATACTGGTAATTAAACAAGAAAGGCTCTAGAAAATACACTGCAGGGAACAACTCCGTCTGATAAAGGGGTGACTAGATGAGATAATATGGCTTGTCTAACTAATTTCTAATGGCCAAATCCTGCAGTCCTTACTCAAGCAAAACACTCATTGTAGACAAGTTAATTGTTTAAAGACCATTGTATGCAGTGACTTCAATGGAGCCCATTTAAACAAGTAGAAATGAGTCACTGGTGGATCTTTGAAAAAAATTATCTAATTTCACTTTGCAAATTTTCACTTGTGAAAAACAATTTTCAGAAGCAAATTAATGCACATGTGCCAGGCAAAAATCAACAATTCACATACGTAAAACTCTCTCTTTTGAGGAAGTGGAAGGGAGAAAGAAATAAGAACAAATTTGGAAGGAAGGAAGAAGTCACAAATATTTTGCTGTTTGCAAATTCGAGGAAGGTGTGAAGTTTTGCACCCAGTGTGAAATTTTACCCCACAGAGATCTGAAAACGAAGGGCCTGATCCTGAACTAAAAGTCAGACACGCTTCCCTAAAGAGATAAAACAAGTAAAAAACATTCTACGCTGACAACAAGGGCACTTACGAATTTTAACAATACTACCTTGATTTTAATTTAATCTATTTGTTCCACTGCCTTTTGCTAAAAAGGCTATTGAATGTATGTTTCAGGCTTGTGCTAGCATTCATCTAGTCTTGAGTAGAAACAAGACATTTTTGAAAGTGAGAATAATTAACCATTGGAACAATTTACTAAGGGTCGTGATGGATTCTCCATCAATGACAATTTTAAAATCAAGAATGGATGTTTTTCCCCCTAAAAGATCTGCTCTAGGAATTATTTATGAGGAAATTCTCTGGCTTGAATTGCACAGGAAGTCAGACTAGATCAGCAGATCTCAAACTGTGGGTAGGGACCTCAAAGTGGGTCGCAACTCCGTTTTAATGGGGTTGCCAGGGTTGGTGTTAGACTTGCTGGGGCCTGGGGCCAAAGCCAAAGCCCGAGCCCCACCACCTGGGGCTGAAGCCCAAGTCAGCCCCAGGCAGTGGGGCTCAGGTTACAGGCCCCCCACCCAGGGCTGAATTCCTTGGGCTTCTGCTTTGGCCTTCCACCTGGGGCAGTGGGGCTCGGGTGGGCTCAGGCTTCAGTTTCCCACCTCGGGGTCACGTAGTAATTTTTGTTGTTAGAAAGGGGCAATGAAGTTTTAGATGATCACAATAGTCCCTTCAGGCCTTGGAATCTATGAATGATCATTACGCCTCCAACTCAGCAAAGCATTTAAGCACATGCTGAATAGGGATGGATTGCTAATTAAGCCCCCATTCAACGGCGCTTATACCCTGATTTACTAAAGCATTTAACCATGTGTTTAAAGTTTAAGTGCATGCTCAAATCCAAGCATTTAAGCATGTGCTCAACTTTAAGCTACATTCTTAAGTCTCATTGAAGTCCATAGGACTTAATCCTGTTTTTATCTTTAAGCACATCCTTATGTAGTTTGGTGAAATGGGGCCTAAAACTGGCTAAACAGTGAGTAGAAATCAGCATGGTTAGCTAGCATTAGTGGATACAAAATAATTGTACTCACTCAGCTTTAGTGATCTTTCACAGTCTTCATAATCAAGATTATGTCCATGGCTTTCTGTGGTCAACTAATTCTTGATAAGAAAGCAACTTACATCATAATAAGAACAGATTAAAGTCATGCCACTTAAGAAAACAGCTGAGGAAAATCAATGGATACTTAAAAGGTTCAAAGTGTTCTTATGAATGTCAGCATTAAACAGTCAAAGTTTCTAGAGACAGAATACAAACTATGCAACACAAGAGCAATGCCATACGTAAATAAGGAGCATGGCCATTTGGAAGTATTTGAACAGCAATAATTACAATTTCTGCTTGAGATTCTTTGGGGCAAGAATTTGATAAGCTCTTATTTCACTCTGGTGATGAAAAATGGCTACTTAAAGAATGGACAGGGGCAATAAAAATGCAATAGCAGAACAGATTAACATTAAGGAAACAAAGGATGGGGAGTTGCTTTGTTAAATATGGCTTTATTTTGCTTACAATGGATTTGATCCCAATAGGCACTGAGCATCTCCTAGGAAATGCTGAGTGCTCTCAAATCCCAGTGGCACTCTACACCTTGCACAGTTGAATCAAGCTTATAAAACATAGGGGGTGAAATCCTGCCACCATTGAAGTCAATGACAAGACTCCTATTGTCTTCATTGTGGTTGGACAATCAACCAACAGACCAGATCCTGCTCCTGGTGAAGTTAATGGTAATCTTGTCAATTACTTCATTGGGAACAGACAAAATCCAGACTCACTTAACTTGTAAAATTATCACTACGTTCTCTTCCCCCCCCTCCATGCTAGAATAGTTTTTTTGTGGTGGCTGAGGAAGGAGAGTTTCATACACTAAATCTTATTAAGGAAGAGAGGTTTACTGTGTCATATTTCACCCATTTTATTAGTTTAAGTGCAATACTTTTAACAGCTGCAATTACTGATAGGCATGTAAAATGGTTCACAGCATAGAGAACCTATTCTTACAGGCATTTTATTCCTTTACCATTCATTCTTCTAACTATGGCCTTCACCGTAATTATTCCAGAAAATCAGAACACTAACAATATAAATCAAACTGTGTTCCATTATTGTAAAGAAAGCGAGCATACTATAAGAGCCCTTTATCAAAAGCACCGGCAATTTCCATACAGAGTTGTGGTATACTTGTGGTCAAGGATGCCTTGTTGTTACAAAGCTTTGTTTCAGATGCTTCTAGCTTTATAAAAATTAACCTCCAGCCTGAAATTTCTCTTGCTTTTTATCAGGACAAGGGGAATGTGTGTGTATGTGTATGTGTGTGTGTGTGTCTCTCTCTCTATAGGTCCAATTACATTCAGATATTTTTATTAGGATAATCGTGGCGGGGGGAGGGGGTTATTTTAAAATCAGGTTGAATTTTTTGGACTCTGGTAAGTGTTGTACATTAATTTGTAAATGTCAATTTTGTTATTATGGAATAAAACCCTGGTACTGTAACATGGAGCATTCAGGTAGCCCACTGTGCCTCCAGAAAGCCTGAGTCGCCACAGAAATGCAACAGCAGTCCAGCTCTGTGCTACATATTACAGGATTAGGGCCAGAGTCCTCATTCTAGACATGTCCAAAGAAATTTCATTTAGAAATAAAGTTACAGATGTTTAAAACTCATAGGCTGCACAATTCTTTGCAAGACCACCTAAAAACAGAGGTGCACACAGCTCAGTACGATCACTCACTCAAAAATCATGAGACCCTCCCAAAAATTATGAGGCGATCTTAAAAAAAAAAAAAATCAAGAGGTGGGTTTGTTTGTTTTTTTAAATGAATCAATTTGGGGTTCTTTTTATTTCTCTTTTGGCTTTCAAGCCTTTAGGTTTCACATTTTCAAGCGCCACCTCGCTGCCATAGTCATGGGCTGGAAACTCACTTTTTAAAAAAAATGAAAGCTGCAATTCTCATGAAATCACTTGACTCCAGCAGTTGGAAATTCAAGAACACTTCATGATAAAAATCACAAAAGTTGACAATGGACAGCTGCAATCCAATGTATGCATAAACATGACATCATTCCACTTTATATCTGAGATGCACACTTTGGAGCACAGTGTAAACTGATTGGACTCTGTACCCATCTCAGACCTGGCCAGCCATCCCCTCCTCTTAGTCCCCTATGTTATTAATGTTTGAACAATGAATCAGCCCTTTAATTCAGATTTTCATATTCTGAAATTATACAGCCACAGATGCAGTACTACAGCCTTGTGGCTGTACAAAACACAAAAGTTGGAAATGGAGGCTGGGGATGGTATGGGTAGTGTCAGTGGACTTGCAGTACCCTCTGATGCCCCCTTACGAAGCCAGGGACCAATCATTCTAGAACACAAATTCCTTCCAACATGTACCCATGGGTGTTTTTCAATATGTGATTTTTTTTTTTAAATTACATGCAGTAAGAAATTAAATGCAAAAAAATACCCTACATTCATAGAAAGTTTAAATCCTCAATCATTAAAACAAAAAAATGAAGTTATGATTCCTACAGCAAGCATATCTAGGTCAACACTGCACATAACTGCTTATATGAATAAAATTCATTATACATACATATAGTTATACAATATAAATTCCTTCAGTGAAGTTAGAGATCATCTTTTAAAAAAACAGAACAGGAGATTTACATTTGTTGTGATTTATGGTGCCCTTTTGTTTATTTATTTAAAATTATGCATTGTTTACACACACACACATATATATGTGTGTGTGTGTATATATACACACACACTGCAAAATCTTCCCAAGCAAATTAAAGCCTGCATTATTTTTAAAACTGTGGACATAATTTTACTCTCACAAAATGCCCCATCAGAATGTGCAAGTGGGAAATTTCTCAGACATATCTTTGTGCAATGCTGACAGCTGGTGGGCAGGATCAAACCTGGGGTCTCTGGAGCTTAGTGCATGAACCTCTACTGCATGAGCTAAAAGCCACGTTGCTGTCCACTGAGGCTGTAGCAGACTCATTAATCTTTAAGTGGTCTTGGTGCCACTGCATGGGACAGCGCACCATACCCAGGAGTTGTGTGGGTTACATTTGCACGAACACAACCTTAAAAGATTTTATCAGAATTTGCAGAGTTTACTGAATCTAATTTTTTTTTTTTTTTTTTTTTACAGAGATCAAATCCCATTCTGATATGTTGCCTGGTGTTAATTCAGGCCTGGAACCTGAAAGCTGTTCTGCAAGGAACCACACTGATGTAAATAAATTCACTTACACATACCCATGTAGAGCTGCTTGCAACATTGCTGATTTACTCTGCAACTCTACAAACAACAGAGTAACAAGGGCAGCATTAGACTTTCTGCACACACCACCAACCATGGCCAAAATTCTTCCCTCCCACCTGCAAGGCGTATCTCCCACACACAGTTCAGTTCACCAATGAATATTCTTCACTAGTCTCACACACACAGCTTACACTCATGTTAATGGGATTCTAGCACATGGAAACATAGCATAGATTAGGGATACACAATGCATATTGGATAACAGTTTTGCCCTTGTTTTAGGCTGCATTTTCTTACACTAATCAGAATAATTTGAATTCAGGATAGTGTCATCTTGGAACATAGGCTGAGCTGTGATATACAAGCTTAGCAGGAAATAAAGGGAAGATTTTATAGTACACATTAATGGACTAGATGTACAAAGGTGTTGAAACACACAGTGAATAGCTTGAGCTATAAAAAAGTGCTAATGCAGGCTTTCACACCAGCATAACATTTATATCTATGTAGGAAATTAGACCGGTGCCACCAAATGGGTTCAGCTGATTTCTGCTTTAATTTATAACTAATAATGCTATGCCAAATTAATGATGGCTTTAGCCACTAATGGTGAAGATCCCAAGGAACATTATAATAATTTTGCTTTATTTGTTTCCTGAAAGGAAATAAATGAGTCCTCAAAGACAGATGGGTCCTTCAGCTCACTATAGAACTGTATGTCCTATCTGCACCTCCTCTCCTTACAATAATGTTACGGAGGAGGGAAAGGCTGGGCAGATTTTCCTTCATGCTGAGAGACCAGGATAGCCAAAAGCCTGGTAGTAAGGACACTCAGCTGGGATGGAGGAGAACAGGTCTTCTGCATCCAAGGTGAAAGGAAGAAACTGACCCTATAGCCCAGTGGTTAGGGCACTCAGGTGGGATGGGGGACCCAGACTCACATACATGATTCAAAGAACTTCCTTTATATGAAGTGGAACAGCTTCAAACAGGAGCAATTGAGAGCAACCCATCCCAGAACAGTTGATAGCCTGTTGGCTAGGACACCCACCTGGATGTGAAAGGATGCAAGACCAAGGCCATGAACCAGAGTTGCCACATCCCAGCGTGAGTGCCCTAATCACCAGGCTACCCTTCTTCCTCTATCATTGATGGCAAAAGTCTTCCCATGATCTTAGGAGATGAGAATGAAAAAAAATGAGCTTTTTTTTTAAATCTCAAACACTTTCATTGGACGGGAAAACCACTTACCACCCAGTTCTATGGACAGTGACCCACTTATAGATGGTAAATGGCCATTCCTATGGGTTAGGAAAAGATTGCCTTGGGATCCTGTAGCCTGCCACAGGGCTAGGAGCTGGATTTTGAAGTCCACGCATTACTATTAATTACATGTATTGCACTGAACCTAGAAGTCCAAACACAGAACAAAAAAGACAGCCCTTGCCCCAAAAAGCCAGCAATCTAAATAATACAGCTCTCTCCTGCTTGCATAAAAATCGCAAGTCACCTTTGGAAAACAGTATTGCTATGTGCACACATGCAATATTGATGGGTAGTCCTCTCAGAGGTGACCATATTGTTGCTCTGTTGCTACATAATTGCTCGACATAGCTTCTCCATGAGAGCAGAACAATACTACTCTTGCCTTCTAAAATGAAAGGAAAAATATGTCCAAACGCTCACAATTCTCATTGCTTTTGAAAATAAGGTGGATGTGAATACTTAGAATAAAAATGAATACCAGGGACTAAACTCTGATTAAAGTCAACAGGGTTGCATGGGTGTAGCTGGGAGCAGAATTTGGCCTTCAATTTTGAATCTTTCAAGCACTATCAACATTAAGAAGTGATGGTTGGATTTGCTGAGGTTATATTAGCCAGTGGTGTGTTCTGAGGACTAGGCAGAGACTCAGATTTTTCGTTAGCATTAAGCCATAGCACGTATAGAAAAAAGTCTATGCATCATACCAGAAACCTATATCTCCAAGCAAGATAACAGTGCCATTAACAAATGACTCCATCGGAATCTTACCATATGTTGTTTGCTCTGTACTTGTCAATACTGGGCATCACTTAGACTTCAGGCAGCCACAGAGTTGACTTGCAGGATCCAAAACACTGCATAGAAGGTGCAAAGCTTTTCTACAAATATTGTCTCAGACCCTGAACCTGCAAACAGATAAGCTAGCACATCCTCACATGCAAATGGGAACACTGACTTATACTTGCATCACTGGGGCCTAAGATTGCAATAGGAACAGGATATGAATTATAAAACTTAACATAAATGAACTCTTCCTTCACTACAGTACTTGAAAAACAACCCATGAGTCCAATGTTCAGTGTGTTACCTGCAACAGTAAGCACCAAAACCACCTCTCTACACTCCTGTAGTTCTGTCTGTATGAATTTAGCACTATGGAAGGTGGTGGATTGGCAGACCCGGAGAATGAAGACATCCATTTATCTATAGCCGAAGCCTCGCATGGAAGGCAATATTGCAACTCTCCCACACAATGAACCACTAATATGTCAGAAGAAACATGAGATAGCAGGACAATTTCTGCTGGCGAGAGGACATTTCAGTCACAATGGGCATTACTTCTTGGCCTCTACTGAGAAAGCTGACAACTGGCACCAATTTAACTGGTGGCTACTCTAGTGCGGACTCTCTGATCTGGACAGAGTCCATTAATTTCACACAGACTAATGAATAACCAGCAGATGGCAATGCTTTTCAGTAACCACTGAGCTGGGCTAGATTACTCTGCTCTCTATTGTACACATTGGAATGTTCACCCCACTAGAGTTGGGAGTAGTGGGGACATGAGAGTTGCACAATGAGCAAACCTTTAAGGGGCTGTGGAGAACAAATGAGAGAGTAAAGCACAATCATTTACTGAGAGAGAGATTTAGATTTCTCCGTGCATGACAATTCAATCTACTTTCAGAAAAATGACACCAAAATAGACTGCTGCCTCAGAGGAACCACAGAGTCTGGAAATTGCCTTGAATTTTAAGAAAATGGATTTCCTGAGTCATTGCAGCCAGGTCCGGCTCCAGCTTTTTTGCCACCCCAAGCGGCGAAGAAAAAAAGAAAGACAAACCCAATTGAGCTGACGCGGCCATGCCGCTGAAGAGGAACAGAGGGACTGAAGGACCCGCCGCCTAATTGCCGCCGAAGACCCAGACGTGCTGCCCCAGCAACGGACGGACTGCTGCCCCTTTCTATTGGCCGCCCCAGGCACTTGCTTTCTTCGCTGGTGCCTGGAGCCGGCCCTGATTGCAGCAAGAAATGTCTGCCAATACTACTTAGGTTTGTACATCTTCAACACCTTTTATAAACATGTACTAATTAATCTTCAATATACAATCGGGAGGTATACAAGTACGATCCCGTGTTACAGATAGGAATTCTGAGGCTGGGAGATTAAATGGTTTGCTCCAGGCCACAGAGAGAAAATACCAGAGCCCAGTTCAGAACTCAGGAGCATCTGCTATTTAGACCTATGCTCAGACTTCTCTGAGTTACCAGCATTTCCAAATTTTCCATCATTACATGAATGTTGGTCCTCGGGGAAAAAAGTTACTGGGTTTATGACAAAAAAAGTGAAATCTCACTGAGAAAAAACTCCTTCCCTGAAACCCTGTATTTGTGAAGCTAACAAAAATTCTCAAAAATGATGACTATGTTCCGTGTAACACAAAAGCAACCCATTATTATGTGCCAAATCGTTGAGCATCTTGATATAATCTTTCTGTATGTATTTTTACAGAATGATTGCTTTTTAATCTATAATTTCCACTAGGACTGTTGATTAATTGCAGTTAACTCATGCGATTAATTTTTTTGAGTTAATCACAATTTAAAAAATTGTTAAAAAACTGTTAAACAATAGAACACCTATTGAAATTTATTACACATTTTTGGATGTTTTTCTACATGTTCAAATATATTGATTTCTATTCCAACACAGAATACAAAGTGTACAGTGCTTACTTTATATTATTACTTTTGATTACAAATATTTGCACTATAAAATGATAAACAAAAGAAATAGTATTTTTCAATTCACCTCATACAAGTACCATGGTGCAATCTCTTTATTGTGAACGTGTAACTTACAAATGTAGATTTTTTTTCGTTACATAACTGCACTCAAAAACAAAACAATGTAAAACTTAAGCACCTACAAGTCCACTCAGTCCTACTTCTTGTTCAGCCAGTCGCTAAGACAAACAAGTTTGTTTACATTTACGGGAGATAATGCTGCCCACTTCTTAATTACAGTCACCTGAAAGTGAGAACAGGCGTTCTCATGGCACTTTTGTAGCCGGCATTGCCAGGTATTTACGTGCCAGATATGCTAAACATTCGTATGCCCTTTCATGGTTCCGCTATTCCAGAGGACATGCTTCCATGTTGATGATGCTCATTAAAAATAATGTGTTAATTAAATTTGCGACTGAACTCCTTGGGGGAGAATTGTATGTCTCCTGTTCTGTTTTACTTGCATTCTGCCATATATTTCATGTTATAGCAGTCTCAGATGATGCTCCGGCACATGTTGTTCATTTTAAGAACACATTCACTGTAGCTTTAACAAAACGCAAAGAAGGTACCAATGTGCGATTTCTAAAGATAGCTACAGCACTAAACCCAAGGTTTAAGAATCTGAGGTGCCTTCCAAAATCTGAAAGGGATAAGGTGTGGAGCATGCTCTCAGAAGTCTTAGAAGAGTAACATTCCAATGCAGAAACTTCAGAACCCGAACCACCAAAAGAGAAAATCAACCTTCTGCTGGTGGCATCTGACTTAGATGATAAAAATGAACATGCATCAGTCCACACTGCTTTGGATCATTATCGAGCAGAACCCATCATTAGCATGGACGCATGTTGTCTGGAATGGTGGCTGAAGCATGAAGGAACATATGCAAAGTAATGCACATTGGAAAATATAATCCCAACTATACATATAAAATGATGGGGTCTAAATTGCCTGTTACCACTCAAGATGGAGATCTTGGAGTCATTAGGGATAGTTCTCTGAAAACGTTCACTCAATATGCAGCGGCAGTCAAAAAAAGCAAACAGAAGGTTGGGAATCATTAAGAAAGGGATAGATAATAAGACAGAAAATATTATATTGCCTCTATATAAATCAGTGATGGGCAATGTGCAGCCCGCGGGCCGCACACAGCCCATCAGGGTAATTGGCTGGCAGGCCATGAGACAGTTTGTTTACATTGACCATTCACAGGCACAGCTGTCCGCAGCTCCCAGTGACCGCGGTTCACCGTTCCCAGCCAATTTTTTTAATCGCTGGACAGCCCTAATTTCCACTGATAGTCTATATTATAAAATACAAGCATAAAATATCATAGTTATTAGATATGGTCAAAATTGTTCATTTGGAAAGTATTTGATGAAAAATGGCTTTTTTGTATTTTGAGGAGGGGGAGATGTTTGTTTCCCTTGAAATTTTTTGGTCTTGTTTTTTGGGGGGAGTCTTGGGGAGGGGATTGTAAAAGAGAAACCATGAAAAATGGAACTTTTTTGTTTCTTCATTTTGTTTTCACCACCAAAAATAAATTGAAAACATTTGAAATTTTGCAAGACAAAAACTGGCTTTTTGACTGGCTCTCAGTTATACAATCATGCCAGTTCTTACACCAGCCACTGTTGGCAGACAAGATGCCGGGCTAGATGGACAGTTGATCTGACACAGTATGGCCATTCTTATGTTCATCATGCGAGTCACAATATTTGGTGCTTTCCTTGAACCCCACCTCCTGAAATCAGGTTATTCCATGAGAATTTCAGCTTTCATTTTAAAAATGTTTCTAGTCCTCATGGCTGCGAAGAAAAGCTTAAAAGTGTCCTAAAGGCTATGACACCAGAGAACAGAGGACAATACACAAATAACCCCAAGAGCTATTCAGAATCACAAATTTTAAATGCTGGGGTTGGCAATATCGCATCCCTTTGGGAAGTCGAGCACCTTTGCTATGATTAACCACTGTTCAAGGAGAGTGAAGGAAAGCTTCATATACACTCTCACCCACCAACACAAGACCAGCCACCAACTAGCCCTTAGCATTTTGCATACTTGGTATTTCTGAAATACAATTGATTATAACCCACTATCTGGAAGGCCATTCTTCAGAACAGTCACCTGGTGAAAAGCACACCGAAATGATGCGACACAATCAAAGATTTTTTTAATCCAAGGACACTGCAGGTTGCATGTGATTTTGTAGGAGCAGGATTTTATAATTGTGCTATGAGAATTAATGTATGATTTGATTTTATCCTGTCAGCCACCCTTTTTGAATAGCAGAAAGGAATGACAGACCAGAACAATCCTTATGACTGATTATGGTCACCCTTTTGTTTTAGGATAAGTTATAATGTCTACTATGGTTTCCTATATGTATTACAAATTAGACACTCTAGTTAAATATACATTTCTTGTTTTAAGGTTTTAGTAAGTAAGAGACAGGATCTTGTATTGTATCTATGTTAAGGAGATTAGAGGAATGTTGAGGGCCTGAAGCCCCAATGTGAATTGTTTTAGTTATAAGATTTAGCAAGGCTTGATTTACAATGTATTCTGCTGAATATAAAATACTGCTGTCTGTACACCTTTGAAGGTTTCTGTAAGAGATTGTTTGTGTGAATGAGGAATGCATGCATCAGGAAAAGATAAGGTGTGAAAGCCATCACAAATGTCCAGATGGTCAAGAAAAAGTGAGAGACTTGGAAAGAGCAGGAGACAATCAGAAAACATCCATTGTATCTGATGCTAAACATGTTAGCAGCATTGACGACCTCAGAGGTGAGGCAGGCACGCCCGAAGGCGAGACAACAAATAGACGATAACGATAGGAAGCCCGACAATAACTATCAAAAAACAACAGCAGAAAACCCCAAGATTAACACCACTTAAGGACTAATGATTACAGGATGACATTGCAAAATGCATGGACTCAAATGGGAATTTACAACTATAAAGCTGGGGTGTTTTGCCATGGAACTCTGGGTTCAGTCCTGCAAAGCCTCGGAGCATCAGATCGCGACCGACAGAGCCCAGCTCCACACTCGTGCTCAATCTAACTGGCCATTAGATTGGTGCCAGCAATGCCCCTCTGCTATGTACATTGGCCAAACTGGACAGTCACTACGCAAGAGGATAAATGGACACAAGTCAGATCTCAGGAATGGCAATATACAAAAACCTGTAGGAGAACACTTCAACCTCCCTGGCCACACAATAGCAGATGTAAAGGTAGCCATCTTACAGCAAAAAAACTTCAGGACCAGACTCCAAAGAGAAACTGCTGAGCTCCAGTTCATTTGCAAATTTGACACCATCAGATCAGGATTAAACAAAGACTGTGAATGGCTATCCAACTACAGAAGCAGTTTCTCCTCCCTTGGTGTTCACACCTCAACTGCTAGCAGAGCACCTCACCCTCCCTGATTGAACTAACCTCGTTATCTCCATACTGATTTATACCTGCCTCTGGAGATTTCCATTACTTGCATCTGAAGAAGTGAGGTTCTTACCCACGAAAGCTTATGCTCCCAATACTTCGGTTAGTCTTAAAGGTGCCACAGGACCCTCTGTTGCTTCAAGCTACAGCAGACTGGTAACTATAAACATCAAGTGGCAGGAGTGTGTGTGTGTGTGTGTGTGTGTGTGTGTGTGTGTGTGTGTGTGTGTGTGTGTGTGTGTGTGTGTGTGTGTGTGTGAGAGAGAGAGAGACTGAAAAGCATATGCTAACTGTTGTAATTTCAATAAATGTGGCGTATTTGCCTCCGCCCAAAAAGCATAACATTTTGTCCCATCTTTAGGAAAGGGCCATCCGCAGCAGGCTTCAGTGGAGATGGGAACTGAGGAACAGCCTCATAAAAACAGAAGTTAATAAAATATAGCTAGAATTAGAGAAGGAGATTAGAAGTGGCATTTTAGCATTTAGGCTCCAAGCATACCAAAGAACAAACAGGAAAGATTACTTGGCTATTTCTCTTTCAGCCCCTTCAACCCAAGAATGGCTTTGCAACAGGAACATTGGTCTGATTTAAAGATGAATGGAAATGAAATGCTTAAGGCACCTAAGCATCTCTCTTTTCCACTGACTCTGAGTGAGTCATCAAATTCTCTGTCCTTCTCTGCAACTGGACACCTCAGGGAGGAGAAGTAAACCAGGACAGGACATTCTATAATAATATCTAATGCTATCGCTCAAAACAGAAGCAATGGGCTGGATGCAGAAAATACTGGGTGAGGTTCTTATGGCCTGGGTTATGCTGGGCATAGTAGGTGACAATAATGGTCCCTTCTGGCCTACAAATCTGTGAATCCAGAGCCCTTGTTGCAAGTCTCAATTCCTAGGCTACACAACAGCTCCTAGTTTTAATCTTTTAACCTTTATTAAGGAGAGAAGTAGAGACCTATTACCACCAGCTCTCTCAGTTCCGTGTCTTATGAAACAGGCCATTACATCAGTCAGAACAAAACCCTGGACTGTCAGCTCCAAAGCACACTTGAGCTAAAGTAGCAATTACATGAGCTGAGAGCAATCGTAGGCTCTTATCCTTTATGTGGATCAGCCACTGCAGAGGGACATGGCACACTTAGCAAACGTTTACCCCTGCTCTGACAGTGTACAGTTTGGCCTGAGCATGAATGATCTAAAACAGGTTCCAGAATTTCAAACCAAGGGTAACTGTAGAGTTCCTCCTTCCTCATGCCAGTATTCCACTGAAGTAGAGCTTTGCCTGAGAAAGGTCTGAGTAAAAGAAAAACAAGGATTTTGAGATCTGGCTCACAGCAAATAACCTCAGACGCAGCGAAGTTTAAAAACAAAACAAAACAAAACAAAAAAACCACCCACACCCTCCTCATCTTTGGGAGATTTTTCCTGATACCTCTGGAAGTAGTTTCCTCCTGCAACATGCATGGTCACCTACAGCTCCATCAAGATCAATGTTTTGTAACTTGTTGTTAATGTAGGAGGACCCGAGCAGGTCCTGGTAGCAAACACCATCCCATACATTTGGTTGAATCCCAAAATATCCCCGCCCTCCATTAACTGTCAGTAGTCATATCACCAGCCAATTAAGTCCTCATTCTCTAACTCTGGGTTGTAAAGCACTTGTAGAAAAGCTAACACTCACGTGTTGATATAGGGGAGACTACCTTACATAGGGTAAACAGCATGGCATTATTACAAACAGCAGATCCACTCCTAACAGGTTAGACCCCAGGTACTACGCTTCACTATCTTCTTCTAAGGAGTAGAGCTGAAACTAAGTTTTCCCTTCGGACATGGGTCCGAAGAGATTATTATATGGATAATTGTCTAGTCTTTTTCTAAAGGACTGCTTGTTAAGTTGTTGGCTTGAATGATATCCTGTGACCATGAGTTCCACAGGCTAATGGCAAGCTGTGTGAAAGTAATATTTTTCCATCAGTTTGGAATTTGCCCCCTTTCATTATGGAAGGCTCCCCCCTGTTTAAAAATCTACAGTTCATGACGGTCATATGGATTCATTTTAATCATCTCAGTTACAGTGAGTTTAAACTAAATTCTAGAGAGAGATTGCTTAAGGTAAAGCATTAAAATGTCACTAAATATTTATAAAATGCAGTCAGCTATGTCCAGCCAGTCCAATTGCAGTCCTTGCAATATCTCTCCTGGGTTTTCTTAAGGGTGTGTGTCACTTCCAATATGCACTGCATTGGTGAAACTTCATTCTTTGGACCACTTCACTAGAGACCTCATGAATCCATCTACATCCCCAAACCTACTGTTTGATTCTTAAAACATTTCATTCTGTGGATTATCAGGAAGGGTCCATGGGGCTGGGGTCCATTCATTTCTTTTTCCTATTGCCCATGCTGCTCTTTAGTAATTAAATACCTTCCCAATTTGCCAAATCCACACCCTCTCCTCATTTAGAACCCTCCTACAACTCCTTCGATAAAGCCCACATTAATAAGAGATGTGGGGGAGGAAAGTTATTCCCTCCTCTGGTTTGACCAGGGCTTCTGACTGTCTTCCCTGTGTCTGCTTTAGAGACTGGAAACACCCTGGCTTGCATCTGAAGAAGTGAGGTTCTTACCCACGAAAGCTTATGCTCCCAATACTTCTGTTAGTCTTAAAGGTGCCACAGGACCCTCTGTTGCTTTTTACAGATTCAGACTAACACAGCTACCCCTCTGATACTTGACCCTGGACAAAGACTGTTCTTGGTTTTTTTCCTTATGATAATGAGTTCTACAGAGCACTAGGTGCTCTCTTGACCACAGTCCAAGAAACATTATGTAACAAAACTGAACAATGCTGTGTACAAAAGCCCTACCCTCCATGTTAAGAACCTCCCCTCACCCCTCCAGTAAGGTGTAACATGCAATATAACACATAAGACCAGAAGGTTTGTTTGCCCTGGGGAAAAATCCTATTTATATGCACAGTGTCAGAGAGGACAGATGGGCACCCCTTGTGAATGGAGGACCAAATGACTTGAGGTGCAAGGCATCACCACACTGCTTGGGAAAGAGTCAAAGAGAGGATACTGTAATATAGCCTTAGGAGCAAACAATGGTGCTTTGTGGCTGTACTGAAGGAGCAGGTGATGTCTTTGGCTCAGGTGATGGCATTTCTGCTATATGCACTACCGGAAGCAGACAATTTTGCAAGGAGGCTTTGTGAGGTTCTAATAAGCCCTGCAGAATATACAAGATGACTGCAAATTCATAGCTAGTGTGTGATTTTTCTCTGCTCTTTGTTAACTTTCACCTATAGTGATAAATAAAATAGAGATAGTAGGGGCAGGAATGATCACTAGGAACTAGAGCTGAAACCCCAACACTGCCCTCTAGTCTTCTATTTTGCAAGACTAATGTCTTACCTATTTCTTGCACACGTATAATGAGGGTGCTCTGGCCATTGGCAGTCTGTTCTGTTGGCTATTTGCTCTTGCTATTCAAGAGGGTTTTTTTCAAATACCTAGCAAACTTTTTCTCTTAGCCTCAAGCGATTGCTCTCTGTCTACCTACTTCCAATACCGGATAATTCCATTATTTCATTTATACCATTTCCTTGAAGGTATTTATAGACCATGACCATGTCCCCAGTCATCTTTTCTGAGCTATTTAGTTTAGCTACTTTAATCTCCTCAAATGACTTATCCTCCAGTTTCTGCATCTTTTTTTAAACTCCTGGGTATTTTCTCTAGTTTTGCTCTCAATCACTCATTGTTTTCCAGATAGCTGTCCCCTAATTTATTTCAATACAATTTAATCTCATCTTTCTTGTGATTTTTTTTTTTTAAATCCATCACAGTGAATCTCAGCTCACAGCATTCAACTGTTCCAGGTCTCCAGGTCACTTAGCAGTTGGGTTAGATATTTGTGCTTGCCACTTCTCTGAATGTTGGTGCCATCAATGTATTCGATCAGAATTAAAGTTACACCTCCCTATAGGTCATTAATTAAAACAAGACCTTGCTGGGAAATCAACTATTAACCTTTGCTCCTGTTGACCAACCAATTTTGAACCCATGCTATGATGTTTTTATCTAATTAGTATTTATCCATTTTCTTTATCAATTTATGACACACCATTATATCACACTCTATGACGTGCCTGTATTTCCTTTGTCTACTTGTTCAGTAGTTATGATGATGAATATGTCTTTTGTTAATGCTTTTTTGTCAGTTGGACGCTTCTATCCAAAATATTTTATGACGACTCCCAGCTATGTTTGAATACTTCACGCAGAACAGAGACTAATTGGCTGATAGCTTCCTAAGTTATCTTTCCTTCTTGCTAAATGCCTTTTCCTGTCCTCAAGTACCTCCCTTGACACACATGATTTATAGCAGATCATTTTCAGAAGTTCTGAGGCTCCTTTAGAGCTCTCAGAGGCATTTTGTCCAGTCCCGCCTGCACATTTATAAAGAGTACCCTGGTTAACTGAAGCTTGGTTATGCCTCCCTAGGGGTGAGGGGTTTGATAGCTACATGGCCAGCACAGGGATCTTTAACATATCCTTGGCTGGGGTACAGGGCTCTTGGCCCATGAAAGCTGGCTCCATTCAGCTTTCCCATTCATCCACCGCCTCACAGAGGAAACTTGAAACATTAGGATATATGATACTGAACTATGTATTTAATTTTCTGAGAGTCTTTCACCATCTCTTTGTTCATCTCTTGTTTCAGGAGTCAGACTATTGCTGCTAATATTGTCCTTGCTCTTTGATTTGTTTGTTTTTATCCTTCTTACTGAAAGATGAACAAAGACGGTTAAAAGTTTTGCCATTGTACAGTCACGACTTGCCAGTTCCTCTTGCTCCTTTATTAGCAGCCCTGTTTTACCCCTAACTTGAATTTTTCTGAGTGAATTTAGAGAATATTTTTATATACCGTACTCCTTTTCTATGATATCGTTTTGCTGCCATATCTTCCTTAATTTAGATTGGGGTGGGCAAACTTTTTAGCCTGAGGGCCACATCTGGGTATGGAAATTGTACGTCGGGCCATGAATGCTCACAAGATTGGGGGTTAGAGTGTGGGGCGGGTGGAGTGAGGGCTCCGGCTGGGGATGAGGGGTTAGGGGTGCACGAGGTGCTCCAGGCTGGGACCGAGGGGTTTGGAGGAAGGAAGGGTCAGGGGGTTGGGGTGCAGGAGGGGTTCAGGCTCCGGGCGGCGCTTACCTCAAGCAGCTTCCAGAAGAAGCGGCATGTCCCCCCTCCGGCTTCTACATGGAGGCGCAGCCAGGCGGCTCTGCGCACCGCCCGGCGGCTCTGCGCACCGCCCTGTCCGTAAGCGCCGCCCCTGCAACTCCCATGGGCTACAGTTCCCGACCAATGGGAGCTGCAGGGGCAGCCTGTGGAGCCCCTTGGCTTCCCCTACGCGTAGGAGCCGGGGGGGGGGGGGGACATGTCACTGCTTCTGGGAGCCATGCGGAACGGGGCGACCCCACTCCCTGGCTGGAGCGGGGCAAGCCCGGATCCCACTCCCTGGCGAGAGCTTGAGGGTCGAATTAAAACGTCTGGAGGGCCGGATGTGGCCCCCGGGTCGTAGTTTTCCCACCTGATTTAGATCTATTTTCCTTCCATTCTCACTTCTTTTCCATTCTTTTGTACAATCTGTTCATCCTCCCGCCCTTCAGCCTTTCACATGGATCTATTTCAAAATATGACTCGCATTTTATCCCTTGGGCTACTTGTACTGTGTTCAAGCTGTCCCATCCAAAAAGAAGTAAATTAAAAAAGCAGATCACATCACAGCTTGTTCAGCCAGAGAACGATATTTTTGGAATGTATGGGTATAACACTTAGCACTATGCAGGGCTCCTTGTATTCTGGGTAGAGAAGTTTGCTGTAGAATTCACACTCTATTGTAGAAGTATGCTCCAGCATCTAAGCTGCAGCCTATGAAAGAAGGAATCCTGCCTCCCACATTGGAATCTTCAAGCACCTTACTAAGGTACTCAGAGGATTTTACCCTGACAGGGGCACTATTATATTTCACATATTAGATTCTGTTTCTGAAGATGAGTTTGATGATCCATAAAATAAATTATAGCCAGGCACAGAGTACACACATAATCTGTTCCACAGTGTTGCCAACACTCAATTTTTTAATCACAAATCTCACAATATTTGGTAGAGTTTGTTAAAGCCCAGCTCCTGGACTCTAATTTGGAGTTTGTTGACATGCAACCCCTGTGAACCACCAGGAGTGGCCATGAATTCAGCAACTACAGCGTAGTCTGGAAAGAACCGCTTAGACCACCGCGCTCCCAGAGGCAGATGCTGAGATCTGAGTGAATGAAATCAGAGGCAGGTACCAGCACACTAGTTTTATAGGCAACTGTCCTATGACCTCATTGGTCCAGAATGTTTTTCACTTTCTTATCTAGCTGACTAAATCAGGTGCTAAATCTTTCAGATGATCTCTATGAGAGGCCTTAAACTCTGTGAGGTGCCAAGAGATATGAATGGGTTCCAGAGTGAATGTGGCAGCTTAGATATGAATTCCTTCACATTTTGCACCTGCAGAATTAGTTGGTTATTGGGAAAGCAATTAACTTCCCCATCTGAGTCTCCAGGCACAGATTGCTGCAGTCACATCACAATACTCTGTGGAGAATCCTTTGCTTTTTCTGTTTAGATTATAACAGAGTCTTTTTTTTTTAAATGTTGTTGTGATGTTACAGCCTATAGTACTTACATGTCCTCTAACCCCACAGTATCTGAGCACCTCACAATCTTTAATGTATTTATCCTTCCTATGAGGGCTATGGAAGCTCTATTATTCCCCCATTTTACAGATGGGGAACTAAGGCACAGACAGCATGAGTGACTTTTCCAAAAAGTCGCACAGGAAGCCTTTGGCAGAGTCCCAGGCTTCTGCCCTTACCTCTGGACCATCCATCCTTACAGCCGTAGAAGAGGATTTTGAATGGAGCCTGCTAACACAATGGGATGAACTGGCACCTTGCAATCCACTCTGAGTGAGGGGTGGCTTGCTGTCAAACTGTCCCAGGAGCAGAGCAGGAACGGAGCTGTGACGCAGAAACACAGTGTGGTCTCCGCTTTTCCATTTTTCCTTGGGGAACTGCACCAAACCCCTGTCCTGGCACCACCTACTTCCTCTTACGCATTGGCTCAGTTGTGCTGGATACTGCATTGGAAGCAGAGCCAAAACTCTCCCTACTCCCCACTGCTGCCCACCCACTCTCCATAGACCATTTGTGCCTGCTCCCTCTCCAACCACACAATACTAGTAGTCTTCACAGGCAGGGTCACAGTCTGGTTCAATGTGGTTAGATCACATCAACAGGAAGTTACAGAAGAAGCAGTCAGTCACCTCCTCCAGTGGAATGTCCCTGGATAGCATTCAAACACACCCACGTTCACATTAAACAAAAACTATAGCTCCAGGACCAAGGTCAAGTTGGGTTTCCTCTCAGACATCACTAAAAAAGTGTACACAAGACCCTGATGGTGGAAGAATCAGCAGAGGTACCAAGGATTAAATGGGGCTGGAGACACAATGTCTCATCCCTAGAGGTTGCATGTTGGTGGGATGGACTGAGGAAATTTGCACAATTGTTGCCTATGCTCTTGTTCTTTGGTGTAGATGCCAATCATTATGGTGGTGAGGCTGGCAGTCAGACAAGCACGAAATTCATCCTGATGAAAAAACATTGGGTTATGGTTTGTAAAGTGCTAGATTTTGGCATTTAGCTCTGAACCACAGTGTGGATCTGCACTGCTCCAGGAAACATCTCCCTGGGGCTCCTTATTAGTGCTGAGGGGGAAAAAAAAAAAAGAAAAAAAAAAAAACTATCTGTGATACTCCTTTAAGACATTGAATGTACAGTGCCCCGGCCAGCATGCAGGAGGGTGATAGACTCATGGCTCTCCCTACTCCCTGTCCCCCGTTTTCAGCCATGTTGCACTCAACAGGAAGACGCCTCTTGCTAGCAGCCCCTGCACTGCTTGCAAATGCAGAGGCTGCAATTCTAGCTGGTCCCCATGCAGCCCACTAAAGCAGGGGGAAAAGCCTTCCTCTGTCCTGCTGCATCCTGTAGCCATGTAAGGGATGGCAACAATCTAGCCCAAATAAGATATGAAAAAATGAGCTGTGTGCGCGCTAGGCAATTGTGTGATTATTATTAAAGGAAGAGCATAGCAAATATCATAGGAGATATATGCAAGTTATTTACATTTTTATCTTATTTAGAATCCTGGCAATTCTAAGAAATGTAGATTCTGTTCCTTAATTAAAGAGAAAGACCCATTAGTTTGAGCTAAACTGTTTGAAAAGAGCTTACAAAACTCTAATTGCAAAAACTAATTGCAAAATTAGAACCATCAAGCTGTAAAACAATGCCAGGTGGCAACATTCCTCTAATCAAGAAATTTAATTCTCCCCACACCCCAGTTCCTTAGGAAATTTAATCCCCACTAAGAAGTATAAGACTGAACCATATTTATTTGGACAGACAAACTGCAGGTAGACCCTGCTGGCAATCTCTCAATAAGAGTCCCTCTAGGCATTTAGACTAGTGCCATAAATCTGACATACCGACTTTTCCCTTAAGAGGGGTGTGCTAGTTGAGGATTTGCAACCCTTCTTATTCTGTAGCCACCAGAAGATTAATTGTTGAACCAGAATTTGATTGGCTGCAGTCAAGAAGGTTTACATGGCATTTACACAGAGGGGTGGTTTACATGACATGGCATTTACACAAATGGTGTGGTTTGAGATGCACAGAAATTCGGCGGTGTCATTTACTATGTTGGGTCTCCTTTCCACTTGTAGAAACAGAGTCCATAAAATGGGTAGTATACACATACACACTGCAATTTGTACTGTGCTTCCATCCATATACTGCTGTTAAGGTTAATTCACAACTGCTCTGGTTCGTGTCCTGTCAGGTTTGTTATACCTTAGACAACTGAAATTGTAACACAAACTACATGCTAGATTCAACCAAGCAAAAACAGAGAAGCATCAATTACATCCTTACGCTGGGATCTTTAACAAGCTTTTAACCCAGAAGATGGTAAGCAGAATGGCCTTTCCTGTAAGGTTACCATTTGGGATTTCACAAGAGACATAGTAGTGGAAGCTGCTGACAGGATACTGTGAATCAACACAATCATAAGATAAGAATGGCTGTACTGGGACAGACCAAAGGTCCATCCAGCCCAGTATCCTGTCAGTTGACAGTGGCCAATGCCAGGTGCCCCAAAGGGAGTGAACCTAACAGGTAATGATCTAGTGATCTCTCTCCTGCCGTCCATCACCACCCTCTGACAAACAGAGGCTAGGGACACCATTCCTTACCCATCCTGGCTAATAGCCAGGACTTAAAAGAGAACTGGATAAATTCATAGAGGTTAAGCCCTGTTATAGTCCTAGCCTTCACAACCTCCTCAGGCAAGGAGTTCCACAGGTTGACTGTGTGCTGTGTGAAGAAGAACTTCCTTTTATTTGTTTTAAACCTGCTGCCCATTAATTTCATTTGGTGGCCCCTAGTTCATATATTATGGGAACAAGTAAATAACTTTTCCTTATTCACTTTCTTCACATCACTCATGATTTTATATACCTCTATCATATCCCCCCTTAGTCTCCTCTTTTCCAAGCTGAAAAGTCCTAGCCTCTTTACTCTCTCCTCATATGGGACCCGTTCCAAACCCCTAATCGTTTTAGTTGCCCTTCTCTGAACCTTTTCTAATGCCAGTATAGCTTTTTTGAGATGAGGAGACCACATCTGTAGGCAGTATTCAAAATGTGGGCGTACCATGGATTTATATAAGGGCAATAATCCCCTAGCTAGGGTGGTCATGCCTTCTCCCTAGCCAACATCACCGATGTTGAGACGGTGCTGGCAATGCCAGCATAAATGCTTGGTTAGTTCTTGGCCCATGACCAGAAGTTCACATTGTCACGCCGTCTGTAATGACTCTCAACTCCGAATGAGAATCTAAGGGCAGACTGACAAAAAACAGAACAGAAATGCCAAACATATTGTATATTCTATAATTAGACTTCACCAACCCACTAACAAGGATGAACTCCTAAAGCACTACATCAGTTTTACCACAAAGTCACAGACAGTCCCTTTGGGCATTCCAATCTGTCTTGCCAGCCAGGCAAGCTGGACTATGTGATAGATGGTCACTTTACACCAAAAACCACCACAACATTCAGGTTACTCTCAGTCTCGAAGAACCAGTCACTGCTGCAGCTCAATTGTCCGCAGATCTCAAACCAAACCAGTTAGCAATAAACTAACTAAAGATTTATTAACTAAGAAAAGAAATGAAAGTTATTTACAAGGTTAAAACAGGAAACAAACACACACACAAGTAACAGTCTTAGATTTAAAAAGGTAATAGAAGCTTCTGTAATAAGCAGCTCTGTGTGTTCTTTAGGGCTGGCCCATGACAACCAGCATGGCAATCTCTTATTAATGTTTAGCAAATTTTGCCCTTATAACACTAATATCTATTTTAACTATTCTAACCCACAGGTAAGCCAGAGTGGTTACAAGTTGTGCATTTGTCAGTGAGGCCCTGGGCCTTGCATGAGCTAGCACCTGGTCTGACAGGGTCTCACATATGACGAAAGGTGCACATGCAGACAGATATGTGCACACTTTGTGATCTGTGCTGGCTATTAGTTTTGACCCATATAGCCCTATATGATTTGCCTACCTGAGAAACCATCCTCTCTATCTGTGCCATAGTCCCACAACTGTGCTCAGCAGTGGCACTTATGTTTCAGCCTGGAACAGGCCCTATTTTTATGTATTTGTATTCTATTTTGAAATAACAGAAAGAAAGAGAACTGCATTTTTAACTATAGGACAGGAATTAATGTTTCAAATCTAGAAATGAAACGCAATTTTATTTCATTAGTTATTTTTAACTTTCAAACATCAAGAAACATTTTCAAGCTTATAACTTAAAAAATGTTCCAATTCTGATGAAGGAAAGAAGAATAGAAGCCACCGGGCTGACCCACAGGTTCTGGGAGCTTGTAAACCCTGCATCAGGAATGGCAGAAGAGATGTTACAGTGTAATTGTCATAGCCTAGGCATTCATTCAAACACGAAGATTGCAGTTTTTCCTTGCTTCTTAAAACTGACATCCAGCCCATCTGTTTTCTGAGCGTTTTACTTTGACAAAACTGAGTCTGGCGTCTTGTGTGTGACTAACTGTGAGGAATCCTCTCATATAGGATATGGAACCAAAATGTCAATTCATTTTAAAACAGAGGGTGAGAACTCCTCATACATAAAAGGATTCTGTTTACTGCTCCCTCTAAAAGCCTTAGACAGGAACCCAACAACAAGGACACACATTTCACTCTCCTTCTGACTGGAGAAATGCTCTAGCCAAGTGTTCTATCATGAGGTCTCAAATCCACCAACATGCAAAACCTAGGAATGGAAGCACCATGCATGGAGAGTAAGTTTTTGCAACTTATACAGCTGCTTGAAAAACATATCTTCTATTTGATCAAGTGACTGCCAGTGCATCCCGAGTGAACTTCTTTGTAACATGTAACTACTAAAAGATGCTATCTGTTCTAGTGGTGGCAGGCCATGCCTTTGCTTTATACAGCATAGGCTACATTGTGGCATTTAGCCATAGGCCGGCACTGCCCTATAGGAAAGTGAGGAGGGACTGTACAGTATGAAGGAGGATTGTGCAGGTTTAGGATGATCCTGCCTGCCTCTCCATTCATGCCCAGCAAGCTCCAAAGACCAGCATGAGGGAGGGAGATAGGGCCATGACCCCACTCCCTTTCTTGCCCTAGAGCAGGAGATACCATAGGGAGGGAGCAGTCCTTGTGCTGCACAAGATACCTTGTAGCTTCCCCTTCACACATGCATGGAGGGTTATGGATAAGCTGGTCTTATAGTTGCCAGGATAAGAAATGGTAAGTGTCCACAGTCTCAAGACCACTGATACCAGTGCCAGCAATTTTCATGCTCAAACAGCCGCAGAATCATATACGCAGCAAATCCCCAACATTTCTTTTAGGTCAACATTGTCCAGATACACACCAAAGACATAATATCTCCAGGAGGTCTATTTTTATGAAGGCAGTCTTTGGTCTTTATGCTCATGTACACAGTTAGTGTGTATCCTCTTATTAACCTTCTTACTTCCTTAATCTTACATCCTTATCCTTTAACCCTTTTATCTTTTTTACATGGATGAACTGGGGAGGTTGTTTCCTGTTTAACACAATCTAATGCCCAAGTGTAGCCGTTAGTCCCAATACATTATTTTCCAAATTCACCTTTTACTGGGACCTGTTCTAGAATTCATTTTCCTACCTGAATGATATCTCTGCTTCATACAATTTTTTCCTGGTGTAAAACGCACTGACAGAATTACTTCCAAATAACACAGACTAGGGGCCTGATCCAAAGCCCATTGAACTTGATGAAATGATTCCCATTCAGTAGACTTTGGGTCTGGCTCTGGATGTTTATTCTATTTAGCGAAATGTATCTTCTATCCAGACAAATGGTAAGAATGGGGGAAGGGTGGATAGATTCTGACCAGGAAGAGTTATATAGATGATGGTGAAGCAGATGGGCTCTCTCCCCAGTGCACTCTGCAAAGGGGAGAGTGGGAAAAGAAAGAAACCATCCAAAGCCCAGGCCAAGCAGAGAGGAGGGTGTTGGAAGACAAGGAACCATCCATTGCAGGAGTAAGACTGGCAGAGATGATGGTGGGAGGAAGGAATGAACCCAACATTGTCAGTCGTTAGTACATGCATTTAAAAAAAAATGCTCTGATTTTTCCAGCATGGAAGTTCTTGGCTACGTAGAGACAGACGATAGCTTTAGGTGAGAGGTCAGTGTTCTCAGCTGTCATTACAGACTGAGACCATCTGTGCACAAGCAGCTACAGCTGTGCAAAAAAGGCAGCAGTTTCAGGTCACACAAGTTTTATTTTGCTCCTTTGGAAATCAGGTTCAGTTTTCTTGGGTTTGTGCCCCTTGGAGTTTCAGATTCATTTGAGCCTAGACACTCAAATGGACACTCAGCCAAAACTGCCAGTTTTCAGCAGGCTTTGCCTCTAAACTGCAAAGAGCCAGTGAGTTTACACCTGACAGTTTCATGGTCCACACCTGAGAACATAAATCCCAGCCTGGTACCCTGTTCAACTGGCTGCAGCAGGGGGAGGGAGAATTATCTCAGCACCTCTCAAGCACAAGGGAACAGGGACAGAGACCACTTCTCCTCCTCAAAGCATCTTCTCAAGTGAGAGTCCTGCTGCTCTTGGCACATTGCCCTTTTACCTCACTCCAGGGCTTAAATCAACGGAGTGAACCATGCTAGCAGATAATCCCAGACCTGGCAAGCAGCCAGTAGCAGAAGGAGGAGGAGGAGGAGTATTTCCTGTTTCCCTGAAGAGGTTTCCAGGTGAACTGGGATACTGGGGGACACAGCCCAGCTGGTTGCCCCATGAAGACATAATAAATAAGGATGATGGTGGGCTACCAACCTGTTTCACCCTAACGTGATGACAAAAGGAGTGGGGAAAACAGGCTTCTATAGAATGAGGATGCAGGATAGGGGAGCTTTGCCATTAACAAAAGGAACTGAACCATGGCAAACCGGGAGAGAATTCTTGCAGCTAGAGAGGCCACCTGTAACAGAGTTAATGAGGAAAATCATTACTGCGGTCTTGATCCATTTAAAGGAGCTATCCTCAAGGTGGTCTGTGGTGTTACTGATTTGACATATACATTCCATAGACATGCGCAGTCATAAGGGACGCAGAACATGAAGAATTACATCCTCCAGGCTAACAATTCAACACCCCTCTCTATGTGCTGTGCAAAACTCCCATTGAAATTAATGGTGTACAGATATGTGAGAGACAGATGAGATCCCTTTGTTTCGATTGCCATCAGGAATTAGAGAAGCTACCCACTCCCTTAAATTTAAAATCGCAGGTCTTTGGCAAATAACAAATTAAGATTAATTGGCCAATGTTAAATATCAATAATGCACTGACCTCAGCTAAGTCATTAATGACTGCACTTTATGAAATAAAGTTCACATTTTATTTTATTTTTCTTTAAAATGTTTTCATGAAAGCAACATAAAACATTCCGAGTTGAGATAACTGTATTTCCCACCATGCACTGGAATTTCATTCTTGTCTCAGGATGCAACTGATTAACACCCCCACACACCCATCACACTGACTGTTACTCTATTTTCCTTGGGAAATCCATGAAGAATACAAGTGCTAAAAATGCATTCGACACCCGATCCGTGAAGAGTATGCTTATTTATGTTTCCTGAATCTCTTCCTAATCAATGATCTAACATCTCATTAAGTGGCTAAGATACAGGAGCTGTTTAAAATGCATTTTCTGCCCCTTCCTGATATATTCCATCACTGCAGCTTAAGCAAACCATTCCTGACAACCTTCTATTGTCTCACGGACGCCCGCTTATGGCATAGCTCATACATACTACAACATATCCCAATTTGCGGATAGTCTTAAGAATACCTTGTAGTTTAACGTGTTTGTAGATTAAAAAAATAACCCTATCATTTGGAATTTAGTAGGTTAAGAGAAATGCTAAATCAGTGCCTGCTGATTGCTGAAGCCAACTGACGGGTGGATTCTATATTTAGGATCCTCCTTACACCTGTCAAGAGACAGAGAGAGACAGCCAAAGAGAGAGAGCGCACAACAGAGCAAGCAATCCACAGCCCTGTCTCTTGTAGCAGAGAGCTAGAAATAAAAGCAACAAGAGCAATGAAGAAAACAGAGCAAATCCTTATTAGTTATATTACCCTGTTGTTGTGTGACATGCTCCCAGTGAGTGCACTCTAAGCACAGCGTGGACTTCATCAGATATCAGTGATCCCAAAGGAAGGAGAGACACTCAAGGCTGAATTCGGTCCCACTCTACCATACCTGGTCTCTTCAGGTGGAGTCAGTTCCCTGCTGTTCTTTAGCAGAACACACTATGCCCCTGCTGCAGGGTTTAAAATTCCAAACTGAACTTCAGTTACTATTCAACCTTGCACTTAACAACCGCACTGCAGACTGGCATATTCCAATTTGATTGTCATCTGTCTGAATCCAAGCTGCTCTCAAAATGCAAATCAGACAGCACTTCTTTTTATACTGAAGAATCTGAGATACATATGCAAATGCCACAAGACGAAAATCACACAACCATCCTCTACAACAACATACAATCAACTAATAAAACAACCCCACTACGGATTCCTCACTTCCTTTATCATCTTTAAATAAAACAAAATAATAAAGTTAAAATGTAACAATATCCAGCTATAGCAGCAGCTTTTATTCAAATGGACATTTTTTTCTTACCATCCATTTTGTACCACTTCTTTAAGATTTCTAGTTTGCTTCTAAGAGGCAGCAGAATCACATTATTTATCATTAATACTGTATAAAACCAAAAATACTGAGATTGAATTGGGAAACAGCTACAATATTTAGATTTGCATGCACATCCCTTCCTTTAGACAATCCCTGACAATTCCTAGATAAAGAACCCTGAAACTGACCGTTCCTGTATCCCCTATTTCCACAACAACCAACAATAACCCAGCAGCATACATTCATACATATAAGATATCTGCCACAAGAACTCTCCCACTCTTTCAGCAAGGGAAACCCAATTGCCTTTCAGTGATCTCTAGAGGTCAATATATTGGCTATTACAGACCAAAAGGTGGGAGTGATTCCAATGATAAGAGGCCCTCAGAAAAACATTCTGCCCTCTCTCTCATATCTGGGGAGCCCCAGCTTAGATGCCAGTGATGACTACAACTGTGGCAGCATGTAATGAGGAGAGCAGTGGCCACTGATAAATAGGTCTTAGTCCATTTCTATAACTAGCCTACAACAAACAAAAGAGGAAATTTATTTTTTCTATCCTAGGAGTAACGTATACCTACCTATAGTTTCATTTGGTAAAGATACGTTCTCCCTGTCAGGATGTGTGAGTGGGTCTGAGAGAAACTTTTTAATACTCGTGAAAGACAACTGCCATCCCTAGAAATGGGAGCGCTCGTCTTGTCCACAGAAGAAGTATAGCAATAGTGCAAGGGTCCCCATGCTGCCCACTCTACCCTGGACAAAGAAACCCCTGTTTTTTATTTTGGCTAGTCAATGGCAGAGCTCTCAAAAAAAAAGTGAATTAATGCTCTCTCAAGCAACACACACCTATCTAGATACAAACTTGTTACCAGCTGCAACTGATAAAGATTTGAGAAGCAACTGGATATAAAGATAGACACTAACAAGAATATACGCTGCTTGGCAAAAAGAAGGCAGGTAGATGCAGGAAATCTACATACTATCAATATACATGTGCAGTAGTTCTATCTGCATCAGCATTACAGCAGCTATTTCAAAACTCATAGGGCGAAATCCTGACCCCATGCAAGTTTTGCCATAGACTTTAGTGGAGCCAGGATTTCATCCACAGTCTCATACAGGAGGCAAGTGGTTCAATACTTGTTGGAAATGAGATAGGAAATGATCAGTCATTAAGCCTGGCCTGATGTAGAATGATGACATGCTGTTTGTAACCAATATTACAGATAGGGTAATTGAGGCAAAAACTGACCAAATGACATGCCCAAGGTCACCTAGTTAAAAGCCAAAAACTCAATACAGTAATGGAGCATATTTAATTATATTTTAATATCTACATATTCTGATCCCTAATCATGTGATATTAATGAGATGAACAATTTATATACTATCTCTGCATTTAAACAATCCATTAATAATAGTCACCATCTGCAGTATAGCAAAGAGTTAGTGTACTGCTGTTCTGTAACATGAATAAAGGAGATAGCAGATAAATGGAAGTAAGGCAAAGGCACACATTTCAACCTCTGATGCACACGTGCATGTGAAAAGGAAGTATTTGGCTACCATGAAGATCAGTGACTCATCTGAAGTGAGGTGGTGGTCTTAGATCACTTCATAGTGGATAGATGTCATGGCACAAGACAGCCAAACACCATCATTGGGCATTATTTGATATCTTTATCAACAGTCATAGGAAAGACACCAAGGTTTGAATGGGCATGAGGTGAACTCCTCTCTTCCTTCTAGGTGTGGTCTCTCCAAACCGCAATTTCTGTCTGTATTCACCTGTTGTCTCTTATCTTATACTTGGACTGTCAGCAGCTTGGGGGACAGGGACCATCTTTTTGTTCTGTGTTTGTTAAGTGCTTAAAACAAGAGGGTCCTGATCCATTACTGGAGCTCCCAGGTGCAATGGCAATATAAATAACTGCAACAACAGAGGCGCTATGTAGGCTGATGAGAGGATACATCCTACTCAGTGTGAGAGGAACTCATTCCCGAGGTCTGCCTATTTGGCACAATACACACTCACTATATTAAACTGTAATGTCACTGACATCCAAGAATGCAACTGGCAGAGGAATGGCCTAAATGACCTACTTGATCCCCTTCTATCTTTAATTTCTATGACTGTGAACTTGTTTGTCACCAGAATATTCAGGGGAGAATGATTGCATATCTGTAGTGTTTAACAATATCTTGCCACAAAGCGTGAATAATTGAACAAGCTACATTTTATTTCATTAAAAGATAATGTGGACTGAGACCAGACAGAATATCAACGACTGTCATGGCATTCCTCTAGTGAATGTTGGCAATAAAGATGTTATATGCAGAGCCACAGTGAAGTGGGAAATCTCCTTAAAAGAAGATCCCACAGATGTTTAATTCAGAGAAGCCTTAGAAAATCAGCTGAGGAAAGCATGTTGAACCATGGATTTGTATATACTCATTAATGCTAGTTCCTCTGGATGACTGGTAGTTGAGACAACACACAATTCAAAAATACATTTGATTGCATTACCAGACCCTGAATCCATCGCATACCCCAATCTTCCAGCTGGGTATGTAAAGTAAAATGTATTTTGCTAGTATAAAAACAGGTTGCACAGAAGATAAGTGAGCAACGGAAACTAGTGAAGGATTGGGCTTTACATTATATTTTCATATTGTCTGCAGTAATATTTTAAAAGTCTCATAGATTGGAAACATCCGCAAAACACCTTAAGGGATGATTCCGTACTCTAAGGGTCAAGGGTTGTCCTGGAGTATCCAGGAATTAAAGATAATATCATGTGAGGAAACCTCCAGGAATTCATCCACCCAAAGTTGGCAACCCTAAGTCTGTCAGGACATTTCCCCCCCCCCCCCTCGATATTTAACCTAAATCTTCCTGATCTTAATTTGAAGCCCATAAATGAATGAAATGGTTGAAAACAGGTATAGTTGTATGCAGTGTAGCCGTAGCTGTCGGTCCCAGGATATTAGAGAGACAAGGCGGGTGAGGCAATATCTTGTCTCTCCCACCAACAGAAGTTGGTCCTATAAAAGGTATTGCTTCACCCACCTTGTCTCTCTAACAGGAATACTTTTTAATCTCTGAAGTCATTCTAGTAAGTTTTTGTACACAGTCTTTTCTTACCTTCTCAAATGTAACAGGCATTAACATTTTACGTTTTAAATTATGATCACTAAACCTCTGTGATGGGCAAGTATTATCCCATTGTCACAGTGGAGAAAAATGAAGCAAAAACAATTAGCAATAACCAGACTCCAAGACTCCACGCCCCGCTCCATAGGGCCTCCGTACTGGCATCCTAGACACTAAGCACAATCCCGTCCTGTGATTCACACCAAGTGGACACATTCAGTCATATCTAGCTTTAGGCTGGAAAGTTTTAGGTGTTTTCTAAATCTACATTTTCCAGCAACTGATGGGCTGTTTAACTTGCCTGGTGGTATATGAATGTCAGCAAAGCATAACCAAACCATGGGGTGCTCTCCAATACTACGCCACAGCATTTGCCTCTTAAATGTCTCTCCTGGAAGTACTGCCCTCTGAGCCACCCTCCTACAATTCAGATTCTGACACAACGGAAGGTGACAACAGCTTTCAACTGAAAGCAAAATCAGATGGTAAAAAAAATCCCTGATGTACTACCAGGCTTCTGAATAACCCTGTGTCCTAATGCACGGGCATCACTTCATTCCAGCCTATGTGACAGAGATTATATAAAATGTACATCCATCCATGCATCCATCCCCCTCATTCCCCTACACACACACCAAAATAATATGCTTCTGTAAATAAAGCCTATTTGTCTGATGATTTCCTGTTTAGATACAAAGGCTGCATAACAGTTGCAATTGCTCCCCTCTGAAAATACACAGTATTTTCAGCCAAGAAAACCTTCATTAGTTTATTATCCAATTTTCCCAGGTGAAACAAATGTCACACGCAGGGGTGTGTGTCCATGTTAATTATAGAGTGCTAACAGGCCAACTTGGCAATGAACCAAATTACTGTTGAACCAGAAATCTCATATACAAAAACAAAGTGTATTATATATATATATATACACACACACACACACACAGTATACAGTCTATGCTTGCATACATACATTGTGTATACACACAGGATATACACCTCTATCCCGATATAACGCTGTCCTTGGGAGCCAAAAAATCTTACCGTGTTATAGGTGAAACCGCATTATATCAAACTTGCTTTGATCCGCCGGAGTGCACAGCCCCTCCCTCCCTCCCCCCCACCCCCACCCCCTGGAGCACTGCTTTACTGCGTTATATCCGAATTCGTGTTATATCCGGTCGTGTTATATCGGGGTAGAGGTGTATATATTTGATGGTGTAGAGGAGTGGACTCACCCCTGCGGCGCCTCCTGCTGGTGACTCTGGGAATTAGCTCAATCCAGCCGTCAGAGCGCCCTCTGCAGGTTGGTGATCTGCCTGTCCTCTGGCCCCCTGTCCCTCCTGGACCCCGGTGCCCTTGTATCTGGGGTGCGGCCCCCTGGCCGTACACCCCTCAGTACTAGGGTCTCCCGTCCCTGGGGAACCCCCACCCACTATCCCTACCTCGCCTCAGAATAAGGCCACTGCCAGTCATCAACTAGCCCCCGTTCCTTGGGGCAGACTGCAGTATAGGCCACTCATCACAGGCAAGGTTGGGTTTGGACCTGCTGCCTTGGCCTAGCCCTGGGCTGCCCTCTGCAACCCCCAGTACCCCTTGGCCTCCTACTAGGCCGCAGCCTGAGGCTATCCAGGCTGGAGCTCCCCAGCTCCTCAGCCTATCCCCAGCCCTGCTCCACTCAGGTACTCTGTCTCTAGCTCACTGCAGCCAGGTCCTTCTCCCTCTGAAGGCAGAGAGAGACTCCTGAGTTCTTGGCTCCCAGCCTTCTTATACAAGCCAGCTGGGGCCTGATTGGGGTGTGGCCCAGCTGTGGCTACTTCCCCAATCAGCCCAGTAGCTTTTCCCTTTGCCCCAGCCCTCTGCCAGGGCTGTTTTAAACCGCTCAGGCAGGAGCGGGGTAACCACCCCGCTACAGATGTCCTGGGCACTCTGCGAGCGTTAGGCTTCGGACCCCAGTTTGTGGGTTTTCTCCAGGTGCTGTACGCTTCCGCGGAGTGTCTGGTCAGGCTCAACTGGACCCTGACCGAGCCGGTCAGCTTCGGGCGGGGAGTGCGGCAGGGGTGCCCCCTCTCAGGCCAGCTGAACGCTCTGGCGATCGAGCCCTTCCTCTGTCTCCTCCGCAGGAGGTTGACGGGGTTGGTGCTTCAGGAGCCGGAGCTGCAGCTGGTCCTGTCAGCGTACGCCGACGATGTGCTCCTCGTGGTCCAGGACCCGGGCGACTTGGTGCGGGTGGAGGCTTGCCAGACCATGTACTCGGCGGCCTCCTCCACCCGGGTCAACTGGGTCAAGAGCTCTGGCCTGGTGGTAGGGACCGGGTGGCAGGCGAGCTCCCTCCCACCCGCACTTCAGGCCATCCGGTGGAGCGCGGGTCCGCTGCTTTATCTCGGCGTTTACCTTTCTGCCACGCATCCGTCTCCGCCGGAGAACTGGCACGGTTTACAAGGCAGAGTGACGGAGCGGCTCCGGAAATGGACAGGACTACTCCGGTGCCTCTCCCTTCACGGGAGGGCACTGGTACTCAATCAACTAGTCCTGTCCATGCTCTGGTACCGTCTCAACACCCTGGTCCCGGCCCTGGGCTTCCTGGCCGACATCCGGAGGGCGATTCTGGAGTTCTTTTGGCCAGGACTGCACTGGGTCTCTCCTCCATCTGCCCCTGGAGGAGGGAGGGCAGGGCCTGAAGTGCCTCCGCACTCAGGTCCATGTTTTCCGCCTCCAGGCCCTG
Organism: Emys orbicularis; assembly: GCF_028017835.1. Classification (NCBI taxonomy): domain Eukaryota; kingdom Metazoa; phylum Chordata; order Testudines; family Emydidae; genus Emys; species Emys orbicularis. Next base: position 23,253,198 of record NC_088683.1, on the reverse strand, counting down.
CAGAGGTTCCTTTATGGTGCAGGTAGTCCGGCGTGGAGAGTACTGGCGCACGCCTTCCTGCGCTGCTTCCGAGGGCTCCGATACGACCGGCAACTCTTTTATCTCGATCCGAGAGGTCTTCCGCGAGACCTCTCCGGGCTGCCGGTCTTCTACCAGGACCTCCTCCGGACCTGGAAACTGTTCTCAGCGACCTGGTCCGTGGCGGCCACCGGGGGGGGCAGATCTCCTCGCGGAGCCCCTGCTACACAACCCCCAGCTTTGTGTGCAGGTGGCGGAGTCCCCCGCGGTGCGCCAGAGGTTGGTCCTGGCAGACGTCACTAGAGTCGGAGACCTCCTGGACTACAACTGGGGAGTCTGGCTGGATCCCCTGACGCTTGCTCGGCGCATGGGGCTCTCCAGGCCTTGTATTCCCCGGCGCGTACTTCAGGAGGTGAGGGCCACTTTGCCGCCCGCTGCTCGGGTCTACCTCGACCAGGTCCTGCGCGAGGGCACGCCCCGCCCACCCTCCACCCCTGGCCCTCCGGACCTTTTCATCGGGCCCCTGCCCCGTGGACCCAACCGGCCCTCCCACCCCTTCTCCGTGAGCCGGCTGCACAATTTGCAGCCGGTTCGTTTCCTGACCGCGCCAAGGAAACATCTATACACGCTCGTGCTCCACACTCTTCACTTCCTCACCCTCATGTCCCGCCCCGATACGAAGTGGCGGGACCTCCTGCCACCTGTTGAGGGTGAGAAGCCCCGGTGGGCCAGCCTCTATTCCACCCTGGTCCCGAGGCCCGCCAGGGATATCAGCTGGCGGCTCCTTCATGGGGCCGTGAGCACGGGCATGTACTTGGCGCGGTTTACCCCTGTCCCAGACACCTGTCCTTTCTGCGGCATGAGGGAGACCCTGGCTCACGTTTACTTAGAGTGTGCCAGGTTGCAGCCCCTACACCGGCTCCTCACCGACATTATGTTGCGTTTTTGGTTGCACTTTTCCCCTCACCTTCTCATTTATGCACTCCCTATCCGTGGCCCCACAAAGTCACGGGACCTCCTGGTCAACTTCCTCTTGGCCCTGGCTAAACAGGCCATCTATGAAACCAGGGAGAGGAGGTTGGCCGATGGAGGTTCCTGTGACTGTGGGGCCTGTTTCCGATCCTCTGTCCGTTCACGTATCCGGGCAGAGTTCCTCTGGGCGGCGTCCACTGGCTCCCTTGACACCTTTGAGGAGCAGTGGGCGCTGTCTGGGGTTCTCTGCTCGGTGTCCCCGTCAGGTTCCCTTCTTTTGACCCTTTGACCGCACTCCTGTCCCTGTTTTTACATTAGTTGTCCCCCGTAATCATTTGGGTTTTAGGCCCTGTGGGTCCTCCCCTTAGGCTGGGGGGGGATCCTTTAGCAGTGGGCGGGCTTCTCCCGCCCACTTCCCAGAACCCAATATGTATAGATGGGCATGGACCAAAATCTACTTATGAGCCTGCATGGAAAAATAAACAGGCCTATTTCAGTTACTGTATAGTTGTTTCACTATAATAGTTATAGAATCCCCAGTTATTAGTTTATCAAAGCAGCGTACCGTGACTTTTTAGAGGTATCTGATGGTAACTCAGTTTCATACTTTCTCCGTAATCAGTTTCTCTGTTTCTGTTTTAACCAGGCTTGGGATTAATTATTTTTCAGTTGATCTCCAATTTGTGGCTCACCTGACATTTAAATAAGTATATGCTAGACTGGATTCCTATAAGTGGAGCACGTTTGGATTGGGACTCTTACAGACTGTAACACTTAGTTATCTCTGAGAGGGAAAGCTATTGACAAATTCCTGGGTAACTCTGTAAAAGCAGATGCTACTTAAAACACGTTTTGAAGTTTAGGTACAAGGCTTTACCCAGAATGCACCTGCGCCTACTAACTCCCGATAAACAGTATAATTAGCCACTTCCTGAAAGAGGCATGGATTTTTGTGGAAATATCCATATGTGATAATTTAATTAAAGATAGTATCATAATGCATATGCACAAGCGGGGCTGAATCAAGATTGCATAGGCAACCTAAAAGCTGACATTTCCTAACTTTGGAGTATTTGACTTTGCAATCTAAATAATGTTCTATAACTTAGCATTTTTGCATGTCATTTTCTTGTTTGTTTTGTTCAAAAAAAAGGAAAAAGCAAAATTTTTTATACACAGCTGTGACAACCCTTCTCCCCATTATTCATCATCTTTACGCAGACTTTTACCACTTGGGCTACAGGACTAACTACATTAGGTAGTGCCCTGTAGTGGAAATCAGGGGTCCAGGGTTATGTTATGCCAATTATCTTCTGTGCAGCTTTGGGCAAGTCCCTGCACCTCTATGTGCTTGTTTCCCCTCCCACTCTGTCTTGTTTATGTAGACTGTAAGCCTTTCAGAGCTCTTCTTTAACTACACACAGCACAATCGGGACCAGATCTCAACTGGGGCCTCTAGGCATTACAACTAATATATAATGATGATGATGATACCCATCTGTGAAACGCAATCCAGTAGGTCAGTGCTAGAGCCAGGAACAGAATCCAGCTTCCTGACTCACATATTTTTATTTTTATTTTATAATTTAAGGGGAATTATTATGTTCTTTTCATAAAGTGTTATGCCCTTCTTCTGCATGGCGCTATACAAGGATTGCCAACCAGGGAGTGACTTTTCAATATAAATGATCTGGGTTAGGAGAGTTCTGTGATGCTTCCAAAAATAAATAAATAAATAAATAAAATTGGATGGATTTACCAAAACAAATGCATTGCTACAGTTTTTCATTGCATCACTTCTCTACTGAGAGTGTGACCCAGAAATATCCCCATCAGGGCCAGTGATCCTACAGGGCCATGTTCTAATACCCTTTCTCAAGGTGCATATTATCCTACTCCCCAAATAGAGTCATTGAGTTCAGTGGGACTATTCAAGAAATAAGATAGTACATGAGTAAGGGTATCAGAATGTGACTCATGGTAATCTAAGCTGGTTTATTAAATAAATGCACCAGCCATTCTTTAATGGGGGTCTGCCCAAATAACAGCTTAGAAGATCATCGGTGAAAATAAGTTTGCTGTTTTCATGTTGGTCACTGGTGGAAATTTGTCCATAGCTAAAAAGAAAAGAATCCACAGCCACATAGATTAGCATAATGATTACTCACAGCAAAGGAAATTCTCACACCTGGAATAAAAGTGAAGTGATTGGTCATTCACTGGCAGAGATGTCTAGGGAAGTTTGTACAGTACGAGCCTGTGAATCAAGAATGTGAAAGACTAGTAGCACTGGCTAGAAGCAGCGTTTTTCAAATGTGGCCATCGTGGCTCTTCTTGCAGCCAGAGCCTCCTGGGCTGTGAGGGGAGTGGGGAGCAGTGGCCCCTCTCCCAGGGCCACCAGCAGAGGTCGGGCCCTGCCCCCCTCCAGAGACACAAATGCTGGAGGTGCAGGCAGTTGGTGAATTCCCCACTTTCCCAGGGGTGGGGGAGGGGGCAGACTTCGGCCACAGGGTTTCAGGCTCCATCCACACAGTAGCTGGCTCTGGTTCCAGGCTCTGGTCCCAGGTTCACCATCGTCCGTGGGTCCTGCAGCCTCCCTACCCACCTCCCCATCCAGGGCTTAATTTCTCCCAGGGCTTGGCGGGGCTGAGTAGGTCTGCTGTGAAAAGTGATATTAACAAACATACAAATATCACAGCAGCAGACTTACTATTTAGCAAGTTTTTTTTAAAAAGCAAAAGAAACAACAACAAAAAGACAAGAACATGCAAAGAACCTTATTTGTGTTTCTATTCTGTTTAGGTCCAGTAAAGAATAGAGGCCACTGTACAATATTTTTATTACTGAGTCTGAAAAATAAATTACAATGATTTGGACATGTATATATGCATATTTATTTGTTTTTCCTAAAGTTAATTAAGTATTTTAGGAAAAATTGTCAGCACGGCCACCAGCAAGAGTTGGTGGCCGCACTCCGAGGTCACCAAACATTTTGTTTTCAGAATCCCTGGGCTAGAGAACTAAATTTGCATGCACAAGACTACAAAACTGAAATGAAAGCACTGATCAGCAGAAAATTCACAGAGCTTAGTTAAAACCCCAAAACAAACAAAAATCCCTCTCTGTGACTTCCACTATCTTGGAGCATAATCTTTGTAGAAGTGACTATTCCATATGGATTCACCTTTGTTATCTAGTATTTATCACTGTTCTACCTCTTTTGTTTCCACTTTGATATTCTGCACCTCTATTCATTTTTCAATCATGCCCAATTATGTTACTATCTTTTCACTTGATAAAGTATCACCCTAACTTTTCTCTCCACCTACTGTAATGTCAACATGCCTTTTCTTTTTCTGCCAATAGTCTCTCCCTAACTCCCTCCCTTCTGTATTGCTCTTCCTACCTGCTTATCATGCTACCATTGCAATTTCACTCAGATGATTAACAGTGAGTAACTTTCTGAATTTTAGTGTGGTTTCTAATCTTTGTGTAATGTAGCATCTCGTCTGACTAGTTAGTAACTGCAAGCTTCAAATCAAATATTTACCCTTACCACTGGGTACAAAAACACTTAATATCTCTGTTTATAGGATATATAAGTACAAAAATGTCTTTATTTTAAACAATCATTTCAATTAAAACCTCAAGATTTTAATGTGTGTGTCACAGCTGCTACATCTGTTTTTTTTATTATGTTAATTATACCTAATCTAGGGGCAGTTCTACACCCCATTTAGAACCATAATTGTTTTATTTAACTCTTTTTAAAGGAGCTCAAACACAAAGCTGACTTATGCCTAGGCAACTGTCTGATGTATAGAGAGGATCCAGGCAAATATTTGATTTAGATTGGGTTGAAGTAACTTTATAACAAAATTGTGTCACAAGTAAATTGTGAGCCCAGTTCCTTACTGTTGTAATACTTCATTAATAGATTGTTCCACTGTCCTCAATGGACTACTTGTGGAGTAAGATACTACACTCAGTGTATAGGTGGCAGAACTGGGCTCCGGATGAATAAAAACATGGAACCAAAGTTTCAGTCGCTGGTGCTTAATCTTAAGCACCAAGTATCCATTATGCGTCACAAATAGAGATTTTTTCCATCTGCCGTTTCCCCCTTGCAGAAACGGCAGGGGGGGAAAATCTCTATTTGTGACGCATAATGGATACTTGTGTGTAAAAATGCCAATTTGTGTGCACAGTGACCCTGTTTGCACATGCAAGTACCTACTTCCATGAGCAAATTCACCAATTATGTCTTCCAACATCCCAGTGAGGGAGTGATGAGTATTGTTAGGCCCCATTTTGCGGACTGGGAAACTAAGGCACTGAGAAACTTAAGGGGTTGATTCTATAAGGTGCTGAGAGCAGCCACCTCCCAATGTCGTTATGATTAATGGAAACGGAGAGTGCTCTACAGGTTCAAGACCTAAATCACTTGCTGAAGATCATACAGTGAGTCAATAGTATAAGAGTTCTTCTAACTCCCAGCCCCCTGACCTTATGCAGGAGACAGGGCTGGATTAACCTTTTGTGGGCCCCGTGTCAAACATATTTGTGGGCCCCCATTGGGGCAATGCAGGGCTGGCGTTTCCATTTAGGTGACCTAGGCGGTTGCCTAGGGCGGCAGGATTTGGGGGGCGGCATTTTGCCGCCCTTGGTGGCAATTCTACGGCGGGGGGTCCTTCCGCACTCCAGGTCTTCGGCAGAAATTCTGCAGCGGGGGGTCCTTCCACGCTCCGGGACCCGCCGCCAAAGTGCCCCTAAGACCGGGAGTGCGGAAGGACCCCCCGCTGCAGACTTGCCGCCGAAGACCCGGAGCGCGGAAGGACCCCCCACCTAGGGCGGCAAAAACCCTGGCGCCGCTCCTGGGGCAATGGAGCATGGCGTGGGGGGGGTCAGTCTCTGGAGCAAGAGGCCAGCCAGAGGCAATGGGGCATGCCATAGCAGGGCGGCTCTGCTCCATCCAGACCAGTGCGAGGGCACTATTTACAAACTGGCAGTTGCCAGATGCCCAGTGGCCCACCCGGCCCTGTGCTGCCAGCATGCCCCTCCCCCTCGGAAGCAGGCCCATGCCACGCCACAGCACACAGCCCCTCTGCCCAACACCCCCCTGACTCCCTATGGCCAGTGCCCCCCCGGACCCACTATGCCCAGCACATCCCCCAGAGTCCCTTCCCCCACAAATGCACAGCTCCTTGCACAACACCACCCTTGTCCAGCGCCCCCCTGCCCACAGCCCCACCACAATGGCCCAGCACCCCCCAGAGACCTCCCACTCCTTAATGCTCCAACACACAGAGATCTTCCCCGCCCCCTCACAGCCCAGCACCCCCACCCAAACCCCTCCAGAGACCCACTCCCCGACGTCCTGCCTCCCGGCCACACTCACCAGCCCTGCTGGGAGGCAACGATGTCTGCCGGGCTCAGCCAGCAGGGCAGCCAGGTCTGGTCCCAGGGTGGGGAATCGCTCCAGCCCCTCGGAAGTGCCGCGATCAGCCAGGTTCCCTCAGGACCCACTTGCCTGGAAGAGCCCAGCCAAACTCCCCACACTTTCCCCCCACCACCACCTGGCTGAGACTGGCCAGGTTTCTGTACCAGTCCCAGGCGGCTCAGCTCCGGGGAGACAGGCGAGCCCCCACAGGTGGTGGGAAGCAGAGACTGCCCAGAGCCGGAGGCGCACTGTGGTCCGGTCAGGAGGCAGAGAGGAGCCCTCGGCCAGAGGCAGGGCAAGAGGACCAAGTGGTGGGCGGGGGGCGGGGCGGAGAGGAGACCTCGGCCAGAAGGCAGGCGGAGAGGAGCAAGTCGTGGGCGGGGGGCGGAGAGGAGACCTCGGCCGGAAGGCAGGCCGAGAGGACCAAGTGGTGGGTTGGGGGAGCCAGCGGGCTGGCGGTGTCTAAGGGAGCAGTGCAAGCGGAGCAGGCCGGGGCCACATCTGAACATGGGCCCAGCTCCATGGAGACACTGGCGCCATTGTAAACCCGGCATTGGCAGGAGAATATAACCCAGGCATTCCTACACCCCATTCTCAACCCTAGACCAGTCTCCTCTTTAAACCCCGTTGTATATTTCAACTCCTGGTGGAGAAGAGAGAAGGTAAATATTTTCCAATATATCTCTTGCGACAAAGATCAAGATTTTACTTTGCAGAACTCTGATGCTTTAGATTTTGTGAAGATTTTAAATATAAATACCTGAAAAAAAATCAAGCTTTTGCACCAGATGGTGGACTAGGTAATCAGCTCTGCATAATGAGGGGTTAAAATAAATGACTTTGATCATTCCTACCCAAGCTGAAATGAAATGCTGAGCTCTACAACTAATTGCTTCTTTAAAAAAAAAAAAAGGCAAAACGTGTGAAAGCCATTTACATTTTAGACTTCACAGTATTAGACAATATACAGTGTTTTAAACAGGAAAAATACGTCCTTTGCAATCACATATGTATACAAAATAGCATTTGCTGCTAATCTGAAGGAACAATTTGCCATGCCTTATAGCATGTTAAAAAGTCCTCTTTTACATGGACACTTGCTCAGCAATGCATAGACAATGAAGTGATGTCAGAGCTGATAATTTAAGGGGAAGACAAATGACCACATCTGATATCATGCCTGGTTTCCTTTGTGATATGTTACTATTTCCCTTTGCGTAGCCTAATATGATCATGTAATACATTATATTTTATACAATCTACACAATCAGGCCTTGACAGTGATGACTCATTCCCCGAGGATTAAAACCTGCATATGCACAATAAGAAATTATTTTATGCAGATTCATCCTGAACCTTGGTTGTATATGGTACAGGCCTGATTCTCTTCTTGCATTCACCAATATAACTTCTATTCACTTCAGCAGAATTACTTCTGACTTATGCTGATGTAAAGGAGATTAGACTCAGGTCCCAAATTATATCTGTTGACGTTTATGCATGCACATTTACACCAAATTCATCCTTGGTGTAATGCCACTGAAGTCACACACGGATTAATTTAGCCAGATTCTGCCTTCAGATATAGAACAGAATTTCGTCCCACCTATTTAGTTTAATGTAATCTCCTTACCACTTCATGCAGATCACCCACTCACTTGCAAATCTAGCATTTCTGCAAAAGCCAAATGCAACAAGATGCCACACAAGAAAGTGACTTTGAATGTAACAAATTAACATTGTAAGGATTATACAAATTTCCTTCTGTTGTGCATGTCAAAAATGATTACCATGGAGAGGCCTGTTACTCGCATTTGAAAAACTTGCTACTTCAGTGGTTATCATTAGTTATAGCATTAATTCATAGTCTGTAATAAATCCACCCCCAACTACACTGCCCCCCATGCAACATGTGTGCGTATTCCTTGGAAGTAATTTCATTAAGTAGCTCTATTTATCTTAAGTACTTACGTGGCCCCCATTCTCCCCTCTGTCTGTAATGTATTTATTCACACACCACTCCTGCAAGGTAGGATGGGTCCTAGGCTAGCATCCTAACCTCTCTGTTTTCTTTAGAGAACACTTAAGATGTTTATGGCCCATTTTCAAATGAGCTGAGCACCCCCAGTTCCGACTGTCTTCAGTGGGAACTCCAGGAGCTCATTAATTCCAGAAATAAGCCCCTCAGGTGTTCTCATTTGGGGGAAATGATGGGGGTATATCAAAATGAGTGTAACTAACTGCTGGCATGAATCAGATATGCTGGTCTTTTTCACAGTGCTGTCTGTACATTTTTGCTGACTCCTGTGTTAGTTTCTAAAAATGCTACTGAGCTTTATGTTTTACAATCTGTGTACATCCCAGGAGTAAAGATTTGGGGGATTAACTCTCCTAACGCCCCAGGCCTTCAGTCACCAAAAAAGGGGGGGAGGGTTAGGTGTGACAGCAACTTTTCATTTGTTCTATAAAAAGCATCTGCCGTGGGAAGCAGATAAATCAGAATTACTATCCTGTCAGGAAAGATCACGTGTATGCAGCTTTCTGAGGCAAAATGAGAGTATAAAAATAAAACCACTTTTCATTCATTCATACAAACCTTAAGTAACAAATTAATCTAGACAGTCCCCTTCCCCCCATTTGGCTAGGTACTAGGCCCCTCATCTGTAAAACTGGACACCTGTGAAGTAGGTAAGTATTACCCCCATTTAATAAATGAGGAAAACTGAGGAACAGATTTTAAGTGACTAGAACAAGCCCACAGAGAGACTCAATATGAAAAGACTGAACCAGTTTAACTATAATGTAATATATTTGCCCACGGGGATTTAAAGCAGAAAAACAATAACCCTCCCTTTAGTCTCCTTTCTCGTTATTCTTCTGCAGAAAAAATACCATTGAAACTGCATCATCCACTCATGGGGATGGTTTTAGCCCCGAGGAAGGGGGCACAGTTGGCAACACCAACAGATTGACTAGTTAATGCATGTGGACCTGTGCATACCTCCTACCACTGTAGAAGGCCAACCCTCTTTATGCAGTACTTCAATGTTCTATCCCACCCAATCTCAGATACAGCTCCCTTTAGAACTCTAGAACTAATAAATTTGTTAGTCTCTAAGGTGCCACAAGTACTCCTGTTATTTCTTTAGAACTCTGGCCCCCACACCTCCACCTTAACCCCTCTTGAAGAGCGGTTATAGATATAGAATGGAATTACTGCTCCCGGCTATAGAAGTGCTACAGAATGTAATAAGGGTGAAACCAACAGGGTTCTGTAGACATTTAACAAGGTTCTGTAGAAAGTCTTTTAAATACCTTAGGAATTTAATAATTCATAGAGGCATAGATTCCAAGGCCAGAAGGTACCATTGTGATCATCTAGTCTGACCTCCTATAACCCACAGGCTATAGAACTTCTCCAAAAATAATTCCTAGAGAATATAGTTTAGAAAAACATCCAATCTTGATTTTAACAATTGCCAGTGATGAAGAGCCCACCACAACCCTTGGTAAATTGTTCCAACAGTTAATTACTCTCACAGTTAAAGATTTATGCCTTATTTCCAGTCTGAATTTGTCTAGCTTCTACATCCAGTCATTGGATCTTGTTCTACCTTTCTCTACTAGACTGAAGAGCCCATTATTAAATATTTGTTTCTCACGTCAGTACTTACAGACAGTGATTAAGTCATCCCTATACCTTCTCCTTGTTAGGCTAAATAGATTGAGCTCCTCAAGTCTATCACTTTAAGGCATGTTGTCTAATCCTTTAATCATTCTTGTGACTCTTCTGTGAACCCTCTCCAATTTATGAACATATTTCTTGAATTGCGGACATCAGAAATGGACACAGTATTGCAGCAGCAGTTGCACTAGTGCTGAATACAGAGGTAAAATTAGCCTCTCTACTCCTAATTGAGATTCCCCTGTTCATGCATCCAAGGGAGGCATTTGCCCTTTTGGCCACAGCATAACACTTGTATCATATGTTCAGCTGATTATCCACCATGACTCCAAAATCTTCTTCTGAATCACGGCTTCCCAGGATAGAGTCCCCCATCCTGTAAGTATGGCCTACATTCTTTGTTCCTATATGTATACATTTAACCATATTAAATGCATAGTGTTTGCTTGTGCTCAACTTACACAGTGATTCAGATCACGCTGCATCAGTGACTTGTCCTCTTCATTATTTACCATTCCCCCAATTTTTCCGTCATCTGCAAACTTCATCAGTGCTGATTTTATGTTTCCTTCCAGGTCACTGAAAAGTATGTTAACTAGCACAGGGTCAAGAACTGATCCCTGATGGACCCCATTAGAAACACATCCATTCAATGATGATTCCCCATTTACAATTGTATTTTGAGACCTATCAGTTAGCCAGCTTTTAATCCATGTAAAGTGTGCCGTGTTTTACATCATTCTAGTTTTTAATCAAAATATCATCCAGTACCAAGTCAAACACCATACAGAAGTTTAAGTATATTACAGCAACATTATTATCTTTATCAACCACACTTGATATCTTTTTTTGATGAGATTACAAATTAGTTTGATAGAATCTATTTTCCATAAACCCATATTGATTGGCATTAATTATATTACCCTCCTTTAATTCTTTATTAATCAAGTCCTGTATCAGATGCTTCATTATCTTACCAGAGACCCACATCAAACTCACAGGCTTATAACTACCTGTGGGTCATCCTGTTTATGCTTTTTTAAATATTGTCACAAAATTAGCTTTCTTCCAGTGTTCTGAAACTTCCCGAGTTTTCCAAGACTTATTGTAAACAACAACAAATATTAATGGTCCAGCAAGCTCCTCAGCCAGGTCTTTTAAAACTCTTGGATGCAAGTTATCCAGACCTGCTGATTTAAAAATGTTTAACTGTAGTAGCTGCTGTTGATTCTAATAGCATTCTGAGATGCTAATATAATGGAAAGTGTGTTATCATATAACATCGTTATCTGTTTTTTCCCCAAATACAGAACATAAATATTTATTGAACTATTCTGGCTTTTCTGCATTTTCATTAGTAATTCCACCAGTTCCATCTATTAATGGACCAATACCATTGTTAGGATTCTTTTTGTTCCTAACATACTTGAACTTCTTATTATCCTATACTGCTGGCCACAAATTTCTCCTTGTGTTCCTTTACTTCCCAAAGGATTTTTTTTTTTTTTTTTTTTTTTTTTACAATTCCTTACTCTCATTCCTCCATTTGTTATATATTATTATTTTTTATAGCTGCCTTCACTTCCCTTATAAACCAGGTTGTTTTTTTAACCATGACATCCTTCTTCCTTGGTTGTAGGATTGCGGCTTTTTGGCATCTAGTAAAGTGTTCTTAAACAATTCCTAATTATTATGCACATTTTTCTGATTAAATTTTTTCCTCTGAGCTGATCTAACTTGTAATTGTTTTCAGCTTTGTAAAACAGACCCTTTTAAAGCATCAAGTATATTTATTACTGGTCTGGACTTTATTCCGTTTGCACATTAGAAATGTGATCAAGTCATGATCACTTGTACCTAAGCTACCATTAATATTTAGTTCTGTGACCAGTTTCTCTTTATCTGTCAAGATGTGGTCTAATATGAAATTCCCCTGGGTTGGATGCAACACGTTGAGTTTGAACTGAATTCTATAATATTTAGAAATTCCAAGGATGTTTTAGTACTGGCAGCATGATACTTCCAGCGTATGTCGCTCATATTGAAGTCCCCCACGATCACACGGTTGTTTTTTTTCCTGCACACTCCAAATAGGTGAGTAAGGAGCTCATCATTCTGTTCCATAGTGTGATCTGGTGGTCTGTCGCAGACACCAACTAATACCCCATATTGTGCTTTGTCTACTAGGACACTGATTCATAAGATTATTTAATTCCAAGTTACCAGTGACTCAGGAACAGGTAATGTCATTTTTGACAGAGTGACATAGACCCTAGTACAGAATGTTATTCTTTCTATAGAATTTGTAATAATGATGATGATAATAATAAAATACATTATATATTGTATAAGGTGTTTTTACCCATATCACTTCCTGCATTGATAGCTTCTGGGAAACTGGCAAAGTGCAGAGGGGAACATGACGCATGCAATAGCTGCACTTCCAGAATAAACTCACAGAGCCCAACCCCCAATGATGTCATATGGAGGAGCTATCCTAAGGTAAAAATTGTTACCTCAGAACATATGGCTGCACTAAGACATCCAAAACAAAATGCACTTTCGATAGCATGCCAAGGAAAACGATGACTGCAATCTTTATTTTACTCTATCTAGTCACATCGGAGCTTTTGCTAAACATGAGCCAAATTTTGCTTGACGTATTCACACATGTAGCCCAGCTGAAGTTATGTGAGTCAGGTGAGTAAGGGCGGCAGGACTGGGCTCTGAACACACCGACCCAATTTCAGGTTCCAGGGTCCAAATCATTATTTGCAAAATCTGTATCTATCACAGCTGATCTGCATTTTTTCTCCTATTGAACTCTTAAAAAGCAGGGAAGGGGAGAGAAGCAGAGAAGGTAATTAAAGAGGGTAAAAAAATCCCATAGAAGCAAGGTTTATTATAACCATAAATATTATAACCCCACATTCATATGCTATGAGTATTTCAGGCACTGCCTCAAATAAAGACAGTCTGATTTTGAATTACTGTAATTAACTGCAAAAGCTTGCTGATTTGTTGATGCAATATAATGTCAATCTTTTTCATAAACTTGTTAGAATCTTTGTAAATAAATAGCAAAAATCATATGAGGAACAAAAATCCAGCTTCCTGCCTCTCTATTCCACCACTGGCACATATGGGGGAGGGATAGCTCAGTGGTTTGAGCATTGGCCTACTAAACCCAGGATTGTGAGCTCAATCCTTGAGGGGGCCATTTGGGGATTTAGTTGGGGATTGGTCCTGCTTTGAGCAGGGGATTGGACTAGATGACCTCCAGAGGTCCCATCCAATCCTGATATTCTAAGGGGGGGAATTTTGTGTCTGATCTTGCTCCCATTGAAGTAAATGAAAAACTCCTATTGAACTGAATGGGAGCAAGATAGGACCCATTATTTAAAAATAAAAACAAAAGAGAGCTATGGGCCTAATCTGCAAATCCTTACTCATATGATGAGTTCTTGCCCATGCAAATAACCCCACTGATATGAATGGGGCTTCTCAAAAAAGGTTCATTGATTAGGGTCAGATTCTGACCCCAAATCAAGAATATAAAACATGGGGTTTGATTCGGCAAAACTTGACTCAAATAAGAAGTCATTGCTCATGGAAGATATCTCATTGATGTAAGTGAGGTTACTGTATGGTAACAAATGTTCACACCTTTTAAGGAATACAGATCAGACACATTTAGTACTGATTTTTGTCACAGTGGAAATGTACTCAGGAGTGAAACTGTATGGAACATAGGGATATTATCTTTCAAATATCAATCCCATCATTACATAATTCATTAATTTACTGTTAATTCCCATTAAAGACAGTCGTTTGTAAACAAATGAAGCAATCATGTACAAAGCCATAGTTGACATTTTTCCCTTTGTAAATCATGTGCGTTCTCTACGCTCTGGCACAACACTATATATTTAATGATGTCTCAACAAAAGCCCAGAAAAATAAAACAGCAGGGGAAACATCAAGGCTTTTGCAAGTTTGTTATATCAGCATAGTTGCTTTTATTTTTTCAAACAACATCAGGGCCAGGACTGGCCTCCATGTGGAATGAGCATTGGCACTTATTATACAGATAGGATCTGTGCCCCCTGTAGCCGATAACCCTGCTTCATAGGACAGCTGCTTTGGGGTCACCCTTTGGACAACAATTCCACCCTCATCAAACGTTAGCTCCACCAACCAAGTTCCATTCTGTGTCACTTTTACTAGGGGGATCTTCATGAGAGGGAGCGATGTGTATCCCCCATGTTGCCTCAGTCCATTGTGGGATCAGCCTCTTCCTGTGTCAGGCCTGCTGAGACCCAGCCCCCTCACTGCATAAATCCAAGCTCTCAGGGCATGGGAAGATGGAGATGCTGCTGAGGACTCTGCTGATGGGGGCACAATCTGAACTAATCTCAGTTTCAAAAAGGTGTAGTACTACACACCTGGGAAACAACCAAGGCCCCAACCAGCAGCCCCTATGCAGGCAAAGTTGCCATGGGCTTTAGCTTGAGTAAGGTTTATGCAATAAGGCCCCTAGATATACTCCTCTGATACAAACTGGGATTTTTAAAGGTGCTGATGTGATTTAGGAGCACAAGTCCAATTGATTTTCAATAAGGTATGTACAGGCTCTTAAGTCACTCAGGCTCTTTTGAAAATCCCACCCATGTTCTACTGCAATATACGTAATTAGCAGGCTAGATTTGACTGAATGTCCTAGAAAATTAGACTTATTGGGCCCGACTTTGTCCTCAGTTAAACTCAAACCAGCACATTAATGTCATCAAGGTGTTACAAGTTCAGCTGAGGGCAGCATTCGGCTATTAATATTATATATTTGCAGTTTGTATTTAAACCATTTCTACAATCAGTAGAGTATTATATGGAAATAATTATGCTGTTGGAGCCAAAAAGCATATTCAAAATAAGATACTGGACAAATTCTCTCCTCATTTATGGGGTATCGATCAGAAGTGATGAGAATCAAGCCCATAATATGTAATTGCATCGTTCAGTTCATTATTATTTGCAATACCATTTATTACAACAAAATCCGAGCTTTGGGCCCAATCCTGCAAATCATAGGAGTAGTTCAAGGGGACAGTGGGATCACTGATGTGAGAGAACTATATGAATGAGAAAGGTGTTGTAGGATCGGGTCCTTTAGTAAGTACAAAAAGAAAAATTGGGGCTGCATTCTCGTTCACATATAATTTAAATATTGATTGATACTCATCATTTAATGACAGTAGACAGAATGACGTGCTCATACTGGAGAGCTTTGACAGTAATCAGAGCACTGAGAATAGGGATTACCCAAGGGAGAAAAATGAGGAATATGTTTTTAGGGTTTTTTTGTTTTTTTGGTACACCTCTACCTCGATATAACACTGTCCTCTTGAACCAAAAAATCTTACCGTGTTACAGGTGAAACTGCGTTATATTGAACTTGCTTTGATCCACTGGAGTGCGCAGCCCCGACCCCCCCGGAGCACTGCTTTACCGCATTATATCCAAATTCGTGTTATATCGGGTCGCGTTATATTGGGGTAGAGGTGTAATTAGAAACCTTTGCATTTTTTCAAGGTGTTAGAGTCACTAATTGCTTAAATCCAGAAAATAAGTTTGTATCATTTCTGTAAATAAGCCTGATTCAGTATTTACTAGAGACAAAAAATAAAGCACAGCATTTGACTTTAGCAAAATTACAGTTGGGGTCCAAGTAACAATTTGATTCCCAGCATTATAGATTGGTGAAGTTTCTTCTTCCTAAGCAGAGGAGAGGGTTTTTATCCCAAGTCCACAATTTTGGCATTAGTCACGAATATCTTTATAAACTCGCTAAACAAAATATATATATAGGCATACAGGGATGAGAAACTCTAGTTCATCTATAAAAATACAAGGGAGTTTCGGGCCCAATCCTGCTTCCATTAAAACAAGTTCGAGTAGGACTGGTCTAATTTCTTCTCTCTGTTATACTACCCAGTACTGCAACCCTCAAATCTTATTATAGTTCATTGGTTTAAATGAGATTACTTGCTTTGGTAAGAGCTGCTCACATGAGTAAGGGACGGAGGATCAAGGCATTAAAAGGTCTAACCTCAGTTATCAGTGGATTTGTGTAACCCAGTTTACTGTTTATCGTTTGCAAAAGGTTAAACTAAAATTTGACCATTTCCCTCCCCCAAATTAAAGTGGTCAGCTAAATTAATATTGTTTTAAAAAAAATCTACACCAAAGGCCTTCTATTTAAGTGAACACATATAAAACTAACATACTGCCAGGCTCCCTCCCTCTCTTTCTAGCAGCTGAGTTCTTGGATAAAATCATTTTGTAGGGTATGAGCAATGCAGTTCTGAAAATAGCATCATTGTAAGATTAAAGATGGCAAGAACCCTAAACCACTGATTTATTTCAATGAAAATCTCTTTCTGATCAGTGACTATGCTGCAAGTTTTCAGCTTAGATTTTCATACCTAATAAAATGTAACAGCTGTAGGTTTTAAAACCTTAGAAGAAATAACCATGGGAATGGAGAGGAGAGGGGACATCAAAACACTAACAAGAGGGAAAGAAATAAAACCAAAATACCAAGAAACTCCCATTCACTGATAATAAATATAATAAATGGAATCATGTTCTGCGAATCCAAATAACTTTCATTTATCACCATCATGCACACCGATATACATACACACACAAAAGGAAAACAACACTGGTCACCAAGCTGTTTTGCACTCTGCTTTAAATTTATTTCTACTAGACATACATTCATAAGACTGTGTTTTAAGCACCTGTGGTTTTACACATCTTGTGTAGTGTTTGGCACTCAGACACATGATGCTGAGAACACACCAAGAGGTGATACTTCACTTCTCTGTTTCTAAGTGCATTACATC
The DNA here is from genome assembly GCF_028017835.1 of Emys orbicularis. Classification (NCBI taxonomy): domain Eukaryota; kingdom Metazoa; phylum Chordata; order Testudines; family Emydidae; genus Emys; species Emys orbicularis. The sequence goes on along the minus strand of NC_088683.1, from coordinate 23,236,178 downwards.
TTTTGGCTCCCTCTCTCTGTTCCATTTACACGAAGGCTCACGTCAGTGGGGTATTTTTTATAGCAGAGAGTATTTCTGAATATACCAAAACAATGCTATTTTCAAAAGTGCTAGTACTTGATATATTACAACTAGTTTCAAAGCTAAATAGGATATTTTGCTATCAAAGATTTTTTTTTAATAAAAGGATCAAATAATCATTATACTGGAAGTATCAAAATGAAGTATGTACGTTTATCAGCACATTTAAAATACACACTGTGAATGTCTTCTGTCCACCCTTTGTCACTAATCATTTAATACAGAAAGTGATACAGAATATCAAGTCTAGCCTGTATAGTTATTAATGGTAGAATTACACTTGGTAGGACCATGCACAAAAACCAAAAGATAAAGATCCCAGTCCTTTCATGTGTGTCATCCTTACTTCAATGAGTAATCCTAATGACATAAAAGAGAGAAAGGGTGATTCACATGAGTAAGTGTTTGCAGGATTAGACCTTTATTTACTAAATGTTTGCTTGTCTATAAGTATATGCACAATTTCCTTGTTATTCTTGCATATTTTACATATTCTGAATAATATTAATAAATCTTATAACTCATTCCAAGTGACAAAGTCTGTCTCGGTTATGTCATGAACTTATACTTCTTATTTTAAAATCCAAACATTAGGAGAGAGTCATTTTAAAAAAAAGAGAGAACTAAAGACAGAAAATGTTTTAAAGGATTTGATAGAACCAAACTATGAGCCCAATCCTGCAAATACATACACAAAAGCAGTCCTATTGAATTTAATAGGATCCAATCCTAAATTTGTCAAACACTTAACTGTTAAGTTTTAAATTGTGTAACAAAATATCCAAGTTAGTCCTCTCAAAGCATGGAGTACATATTTACATTTTATGTTAATCAGTGTTATAGTAAATATCAGCACTACTGTAATTACTGCTTTTTAGTTGATATCAAAAGTACAACTGTTTTAAAAAAAATCTGAAATTAAAATGGCTTATTTTGTTTCTATTACTGTTATTTTATTCTATAGCAGCAATAGTGTGCTAGGCTGTCCTTATAAATAAAATTAAAAAATACATCTAACATTAAAATATCGTATCTAGATATATATATATAGACATTAAATGTACATATAAGACTAGAAAGAAAGAAATGCATTGTGTACTTTTACCAGCAGTTCAGTTACAAGTATGATAGGTCTGCCATATAACAAAAATATTCTCATACAAGTGCAAAATGTATGCAATGTTGCACATATGACTGAATTACTGGAAGTCAAAACATAAGAGACCACTGTATATTTTAGTGCACTGTATAATTTAGTGCATTGTATAATTCCTTAATATTTTGACACAGTGAAAATGATATATTTAACTAAATGTGCAATATATATTGATCAGTTGTCAAACCTTATATCAAAAGATCAAGTTATATCCATCAATATGCCTGCATATCCCAACACAGAAAATCTTCAATCTGATTAAAATATTCTAACGTTGACTGCTTGCAGCACTATGTGACTATAACATATTTTTTGCTTTTGAATGAACAGCTCAGGTTTCTATTTCATTCAGTATAGATGTTTCTAATAAGCTGACTCCCCCTATTTTGCTGGGTAAACATATCAAAGCCAAAGTAGTGAAATTGATCAAATGCCTGAGATTCTATCTAAGAGACACTAGTGAAAGCTTTTGAGTTTTTCTTTACCAAAAAAGATACATTTTTATATCACTGTATTGATTACATGAGTTTCTTGAGTTGTGCAGGAAAGATACATCTCATAAGAATGACATTAACTGATGCAAAATTCACAGGATAATGGGGTGGGAAACAATTGTTGATAAAATCAACAACTATGTAGCCTTGTATATGCTAATTTTTAATTTACAATACACCCACCCAAGCAATATTCAAATGCCGCCTAACACCAACTTTTCAAATAAATGATAAAAGAGAGGGGTGCATATTAAAAATATTGGGAAAATATTTTTAGATGAATGTGACATATCAGGCATTAAACAGCCTTTGGTTTTCAACTATTAGTATCCCTTTCATTTCTTCCCACCCCCTCAGTCTTTTTTCTATTTGTTACTACTGGTATTTACATCTAAAATGATTTACACTCACAGACATTTTCACTTGTGTCATTTTCACTTTGTTCTTCCTCATTTACACTATACACTGGTGAGCAAAACATCATTAAACTCGCAGTTGTTAAAAGCAGTATCCTAGCATTGTTTTCGGCTTCACCTGTTACATCATTACTCTTTGCAAAACAAGTCCTCCTACCAGCCTGCTGAACTGTCTCCTAAATGAAATGAGACTTATTTGCTCTTTGATTTCATTTAAGAGAGGAAATACATTATTATGAAGGATAGGCAGACACTGTGGATTCTTTCTACAATATTTCAATGGCTTGATTTAAAAAAAACAGACAGTAAGTAGATTGTGGAGAACATATAAATGCTGTTAACCAAGAGAAAAGATATTTTTATTGTGCATTCCTTATCATTAAAGTTCTTTGATTAACTAATACCTTATTCTGCTGATGTTTGCTCTTATCATCATGAATAGTAAGAGTAACTGTGACTGTAAGAAGCAAATATGAACTGAGTGGACTACTAAGATTTTTTTAAAAGTATCTCAAAGTAAAAAGAGACCCATAATTCTACTTGGAAATTATAGTATCTGCTTTCCGTCATGTTGGTTTCCATTTCTTTATCTGTTACAAATTAAATAAATTTAAGGAGAAGATCAATTGTGAATAATTGTATATAACATGATGTATCAATTCACTAAGAGATAGTCTTTTGATCTAGGATGGTGAAGTCTAAGAGTAACAAGGATTTAAAAGACGGGTATCCTAGCATTTTTTAGTTAACTCTTCTTGTTTTACACAGCACATCTTTGTAACTCTTTCAGTCCAAGAAAATAAAAGTAAATGAAAATGAAAAGGCAAGGCTTCATTTATGCAATCTAAAAGATATTAAGTGGTTACGCAGTTATCTTTCTTAATCCCTTTCTTTCTTGTACCAGTGTGTGCATCCTTTTAGTCTTGCTCCAATACATAATAGAACCAACACAGAGAACTGAAACCAGTTCTAACACACCAGCAGCACTAATTGGAGAAAAAGCACTACTGGTAATCACAGAAATCTCCTGTACAGAATGAGCCAGGACAGTAAATTCTGCCCAGCATCAAACAACACAGAAGACTACCCTTAGCTTTGTTTTTCTTATGTAAAATGCATTAAAGTGAGCCATCCACATAAAGTTATCTAATGACAGGTTTTAACCCAGGAACTAAAGTAAGTGCTTCTAAAAAGAAAATGTGGTCATTAGTCCACATTGTTTCTTATCCTATAAGTGTCTGACTGAAACTAAAATATAACATATTGGGCTATTCCCCCCCCCCCTTCTTGTTTTGCATGCTTTTCATTATGTGATCCTAGCTTTGTTCAGGGATACACTTTCATGTTAATAACTGCGCAACACTTTAAAATTTTCTATTACATCCATGCAAAACAGCAACATAAAACAGCTATTACTAAGAATATTTCTCTTGAAGGTGCAAAGGTGAATCCCCTTAAGTAATTATTGTGATGGCTAATGTTTGAGAGTCTGCATGAAAACACGGCTACTTTACTTATGTTGCTTTAAACATGCAAAAAAGTCTGCTTTTGCACATGCATGCGCACACACAAAACCACACGAACAAAACAAACCCTGGAACTGTCAAAATATTAATGTTGTGAACTGGAGGAAATCCAAGTAGAAATGAGCGCATACATACATTTAAAAACTTCATCCAAAAATTACAACAACAACTGTCTTGGAAACATGCATGGAAAAGGCAAGGACATGTATTTCATGCATCTTTTATTTAAAAAAGAAAAAAAGAAATTGCTACAGTATTTTTAAAAATAGAAAGTGTTAAAATTCCAGTCACACAGAAATAACCTTTGAAGCTGGTGGGGGCGGGGAGAGGGGAATGTGTGCAACTAGAAACTTTCCTCTTAGCACAGCTAAACTGCTGGGGGTATATTTAGAGACTGGGATCTGCTCTGGAGTGTTGCTCTCATGTAAATCCCTTGACTCAAAAGTATAGTACTTGGCTTTCCCTGGTCTTGCTCTCGCTCTTCTCAGTGACCATATATTGGAGAGCCTGGATCGCTAAAACAAAAGCAGCCCAAATACTGCAGTGTACCCCAGTTACCACTTTATGATCAGGGCTCCCCCACTCCCCAGGAAGGAGAACTCTCCTGCAAATTACAATCGCCACCCTCTCCCAAACACACACCCACTTTCCCAGTGAAACGCTTTCCTTCCCCACCACCCAATTTAAAACCAAAAACCAGTCCAGATCCAAACTCAGGTGGGACTTACGTTGTGGCAGAAGGGAAGGGTCCTTCGGAGGACAGGTTCATCACCAGGGACTGGAAAAGTGTCAGACTAAAGACTAGCAGCCAGCCAGCAGCCATCTTCCTGATCGAAGATCGATCCCCCAGTCACGGAGACGGAACAAATAATAAAATTAAATGAGTAGGGGATTGTTTTGCTTTTTAAAGTGCCCCCCTTCTCCGAGGAGCCGCCCAGCGATGGGCACAGCAGCAGGGAGCGGAGCTGGGGGTGGGGAGGAGATCGATTGAGATCTGTGGGTGGAGCGGGGGATCCAGGGAGATACTCTGACTCGCCGCTACTCCAGCGGCAGCTCCGGCTCCATCCGATCCGCCGCCATCAGGGCTACTTTTGGAACAGATCTCTGCTCGCTCTGGCGTGCCCGGCTCGCTCCTTCCCTGATTTATTCCCGATTGCGGAGGAGGGGAGGGGAGGGGAGAGGCAGAGGAGGCGGCGGCGGGCGTGGGGGTGTTGGAGGGGGTGAGTTGTGGGAAGCAGCAGAGGCTGGGAGATTTCTCCTTTGCTTCCCTGCTACGAGCAAGAAGAAAAGGGAGCTGGGGAAAGTCACAGCGGGGGAGGGTGTTAGATGAGCCTCGGCGAGCCGCTTTCCATACAAGGAATAGGAGGAACTCCCAAAGTCAGCATCTGATCTCCCGAGCTTGGGGGCGGGGGGTAGAGGGGAGATGGTGCCCGCAGCCAGCCACATGCTAGAAAGCCCTGCACAAGGCAGCCTCGCAGGCCAGGCTCCGAACCGGCCCGGATTGGCTCCGCAACGCACTTTGTGTTTTGTTGTATGGACTGGCCCTGTGCTGGAGCTGAGGCAGCCTGGGAACTGGAGCGCAGAATCAAGCGAGACTCCGGCTCGCCGCCTGGTTCGAAAGCCTCTCCGGGCTTGTCGCTAGCGGCCCCCTGGGCATGTACGGCTGGGTCTCTGCACCTCCCGGGCGGCCCCCTGGGCATGAGCGGCTGGGTCTCTGCACCTCCCGGGCGGCCCCCTGGGCATGAGCGGCTGGGTCTCTGCACCTCCCGGGCGGCCCCCTGGATCTGATTCTCCCAGGCAGCCCTTGTGAAGGTGTTTTTCCCCCCTCAAGCTTGCCTTCAGAGACCCATGCAAGTTAGGCTAGTACTAGGCAAGCCGCCCCCTTACTTAACAGCTTCCATTTAGGCTCCCCGTGGAAGTTGGCCTGGTTTTTAAAAGTGCTCTGCTCAGCATTCACCAGCTCCCCTGGGGGGCTCTTTGAAAACCGGTTTCCAATTATGGGTGCTAAGCGCGGCACTTTTGACAACCTGGCCCCTTCCACCTATTTCCTTCCCAGGACAAGACCAGATTTTATCAGTGTGTTCGCCACATTTTAAGCATGCAGTGTTGTAAGCTTGTGGGTCCCGGGATATTAGAGACACAAGGTGAGCGAGGTAATATATTTTATTGGACCAACTTCTGTTAGTGAGAGAGCCAAGCTTGCCAGCTACACAGAACCCAGACCTGAAGAAGAGCTCAATGTAAGCTCAAAAGCTTGTCTCTCTTACCAGCAGAAGTTGATCCAATAAAAGATAATACCCCATCCACCTTGCCTCACCACATTTTAACTCAGAGATCATCTTAGGGCCCAGGGTGTAGGCAACTGGGAGCTAGGAAGGGGCTTTATCCCTACTAAAAAATTAGGGATTTAGTTATTAAATGAAGAAAACACAGTTTGGAATAGAAGCTTGTTTATTCCACTGTATTACAAGCAGACAAATTTAGTCATAATAAAATATTACTCATTAAAGTGAGATTCAACAGTTATTTCTCTACCCCCCATTCAAAAAAGTTGTCTATGCCCCTGTAGTAGCCACCACCTCTTCCACTCACAATCATGCAGACCAGCCCCTCCCACAGTCCCCACTACCCCATTCATCATCAATCACATCCCCATGGAAACTACAATTGGTTTACAAGGTAAAGGAAGAGTGGGGAAATATTTAATGGATATTTAATAGAGCAGGTAGAAGAACAATGAGAATTATTTTTAATTTCATCAAATTAAAAAAAAAACAATCCAACACATAGACCTGAGGAGGCAGAGCTAGCAACATCTATCTTCAGTATTTATATGGCTCCCATTACCTGAGCAACTTAGAATCTATTTATCTCACTATACCCCTATGAAGTTGGGCAGTACTGTTATCTCCATTTTACAGCTGGGAAACTGAGGCACAGAGAGACTAAGCAGCATACCCAAGATCACACAGGAAGTCTGTGGCAAATCACAGAATTAAACCCAGCTGTCCCAGATCACAGCCCTGTGCCCTAACCACCAGACCATCCTTCTACTCATGCAATCAGCCTGCTCTCTACACGACTCGCAGCAAATACTCCACAGACCACACTTTGAGAATCTCTGCTGTACAGTGCATTTGTAGTGCTATTTACCTTGTCTATATGTATCATGCATCCGTATGGTACCTGAGAGTTTTATCCAGTCTCATTTTAATTATTCTAATCTAATGGAGCTTAGTTCCACCTATTCCTTGCTTCTGTTGAACATAGTCACTATTAACTCATTGGATTTGCTAAACTGGCACATCCCCACCTCTGAGACTTCCCTCCTGTCTAGCCAGGACTCCATTCCATTTAGCATTATGGGAAGAGCAGGGTGGTCATAACCCCTTGGTCACAAAGAAAGACTGTTTCAGAGCCACCTTAGCATTGACGTAAAACTCTCAGCCATCTTCAGTTTTGTTGAGTGTCATGATATTTGGTGTTTTTCTCAAGAACCCAACTCCTGGAATCATGTGACTATGTGAGCATCTCACCTTCCACTTGAGAAAAGCTTGAAAATGTGACCCCCAGCAGGCACAAACACTAGAAGAAGAAAAAAAACCCATCAAAATTACATTTATAATAAGGTGATTTTTAAGCCAATCTCCTGATTTTTGGTGCCCTGACTCATAATTTTTGAACACTTGGGGTTAGCAATGCTGACGTGAGAGAGACAAATGAGCAACTAAGGCAAAAGGAGGAATGATAGCGCAAACAAACCCAGAAGCATAAAGTGACATGGGATTAATTTCTTCCACATTAACATCATATTCTTAAGCTTTCTAATGCTGCATTTGTCCTCTGTGCAGCAACTGTAAAAATTATTAATTATAGTAATGGTAATACAAATAGCTTCCAGGATCAGACCCTGACCCCACTATAATAGTGTAATTTGTTCTGTGCTTGTACAGGGCCCAGCACACTGGTCCATGACCAGAGCTCCTAGGTGCTATTGCAATATAAATAAATAATAATCAAAGTAGTAAACAACTGGAAAGAATACAAGTAGAATTATTATTGCTCTCTCTAATACAGTAATACCCCAAAGGCTCCAATCAGCATCCAGATCCATTCTAAGCCCTGTACAAACACCTAGCAAGACACTCACTCTGAAGAGATTACAAGCTAAGGCCCCCTTCTGCAATGAATTCCATACAGGCGGAAAGGTCTGCATAAAGCTCATTGCAGGATAGAGGCCAAAGATAGACTAAGGCCCCGATCCTATATCTGACTGCACATAAGGGTCAGGACATAAGAGTTGTTGAAATGGACACAACACAGAAGCATGGCAGTCAGGGTGATGACCGGAATATGCCCTATTAGCTCCCTGATTATACACATATATCAAATTGGGGTGGGGGAAGGTATTTCTTTCCTTTTATTTATAGAAGATTCTTTTATTTTCTTTTTGGCTTGCCAAGGTATGGGAAGAGATGGGAATGGCAGGGATGGGATGAGTTAGCAGGGGTGAATAGAAAAGAAGGGAGGTGAAGGGAAGAGAAGCATGGTGTCCATCGCCATCCGGTAGCAGAGGGAGGCTTTGGAATCCCTGCACAGTCAGGAGCTGAACAGATGCCATTAGGCTGAAATGGAGGCACATAGCGATTTAGTATTTACCTCACTGTTTCAATGGAAGAGGGAAGAGAGGGGGGTGCCACTTCTGGATCAGAAAGTGGGTGCTGCTCCCAGACTGTATGGGTCCCTCCAAGAGATGCAGGAGTCTATATGGAGAAGCAGCGCATCTGTGTCAGCTCTGGGGGTCTCTGCTCCCCCACTCCTGCTCCCGGGAACTTTGGCTCCATTAACACTCTGAGGCTGGATATTTTGTCATGCTCCTCCATGTTAGAGAAAACAAGTAGGCAGCAGCTGGGGGCAGCTCCGGAAGAGTAGAATTACGCAAGTGAACTCTTAGCTGTGTTGATCAGTGGAACCAAGGCTGTGCCTATTTTCCACTCTCCTGCTCCAGCAGGAGTAAACATGAATGTAGCACCATCTTACTTCTCTGCCCCCAGACCTAAAGCCTGGCTAGTCCATGCAGGGGTCCAGGCATGGGGCTAATGGTTTAAATCACAATCTAGCTTCAAAGCTGATTAAGTCTGAGGCCTCCCAACTTTGGCTGTGTCACTATAAGGGCAGGTTTCTATTATAACCGGATTATAAATATGTACTCTGTGGTGAAATTCATTGAAGGTTAGAACTAGGCAGAGCTGTGTAGGGTGCTCCCAAAACAGGAACAGCTTGGTGGGCTTGAGGTTTCATTACAAACTTGAACCCCATAATTGCAACAAGCTCCATACAGGCAGACCTCTCTGCCTGGGCATAGCCCCATTGGGGGTGTGTGTGCAGGGGTCCACCCACATGGAGCTCACCATAAGGATCAGAGCCATGGCATTCCACCCAGATTCAGCCTGAAAACCTTGCAACATTTACAACCATACTTGGCACTGAGCCCAGTGTTGGAGAAACCTGAAGTTGAGTCATGGTTTTGCTTCAAAACCAAGTGAAGCTTGGTGGTATATTTTGAATTATTGTATTTTTTCTGAATCTGAAAATCAGGAGGCAAGATCCACCCTGACTCAGAGTGAATGATGCGTTTGCACAAACTCCAGGAGTGACTGATATTTAAAACCTTCCAACTATTTATTTCACTTGTTTTATTAAATAAATAACTGTTTGTGCTACAAATTATGGGGATGCAAAATACTTACCAATTTAGGACTTGATCTTGAAACACTTATGCACATGAGTAATTCTGCTCAGGCGAGTTCCCACTGAGTTTGATGGGAAGGCTTGGGGGGACTTAAGCAGGAGCGCCACCAGCTTTTTTGCCGCCCTAGGCGGCGGAAGGTCCCGTCCCCGAAATGCTGCCCCCGACAGAGACGGTGGAAGATCTGGCCGCCGCGGTCGCCACCCCCCAAATGATAGCTCCCTAGGCGACCGCCTAGGTCGCCTAATGGGTTGCGCCAGCCCTGGACTTAAGTTGCTTGCACACATAAGTTTTTGCAGGATTGAAGTCTTAGATATTTCTTCATGCTCTTGCAGTCTAAAAACAAGCTTTTGTTTTTAGCATGAACTTTTCAAAAGTCAGATGCTTTCTGTATGCATTCCTGTGTCAAGTCATGTTTTATTGTTTCAAAGATCCTAAAAAAATCTTACTTTATGTAAGTCTTCACACCACAAGCCAGACAAATTGGAGAAAGCATAACCAAGGATCATATTAAAAACAATAATTGACCTGTGTCAGTTGACCCATTTAAATCTTTTGTTTGGGTTTTGGGGGGTTGAGCTAGTAGCAGTAGCTGGGAATGGGGTAGGAGGGTCAACAAGGAGGGAGGACTGAATTGGAGAATTTATAGCAAGGAGATGGGATTCTGAACTGGGAGCTGTTGTACTGTAGAGTGGTCACTGAGCAGGAGGGAAATGAGGTGGAAGTATTTATGTATTACAGAAAGTGGAACTCAAACTGAGGTGGAGATAGGTTGAGATGAGAGCACTTTGACACAGTGAAGGTCTTGATAAGTGAGCTTGATAAATTTATGGAGGGGATGGTGTAATGGGACTGCCTACAATGGCCTGTGGCCCATCGGTGACTTTTAGTAGCAAAAACACCAAACGGCCTTGAAAAGGACACTAGATGGAGAGGGCTCTGAATTACTACAGAGAATTCTTTCCAAGGTATCTGCCTGGTGGGTCTTGCCCACATGCTCAGGGTCTAACTGATCACTATATTTGGGGTTGGGAAGGATTTTTCCCTCCAGTCAGATTGGCAGAGAGCTTGTGGGTTTTTCGCCCTCCTCTGCTGCACGGGGTGAAGGTAACTTGCAGGTTTAAACTAGTGTAAATGGTGGATTCTCTGTAACTGGAAGTCTTAACCATGATTTGAGGACTTCAGTAACTCAGCCAGAGGTTAGGGGTCTATTCCAGGAATGTGTAGGTGAGGCTCTGTGGCCTGCAATATGCAGGAGGCCAGACTAGATGATCACGAGGGTTCTTCTGACCTTAAAGTCTATAAGTTCTAGAAGACAAGAGGATTGGGCCAGGGGAGTTATATGTGTACACGCAGGAGAAATCTAAAGAACTGAGAAAGATAGGGACCAAGGAGAAGGGTAATGAATATTAAGGCACTCTGATCTATCAGTATACTCACTATAATGCATATGGTAGGGAGGGGAGATTAGCTACTCCTGATTTACACCAGTGGAAGCAAGAGGAGAATCAGGCCCTATATATATTTTAGGCAATGCACCATATTCTGTCTATCTTATCTATCCTTGATAATTACATGGCCTCCATTACCATATTATTTGAGTGCCTCACAATCTTTAATGTATACCTCTACCCTGATATAACGCTGTCCTCGGGATCCAAAAAATCTTACCGCGTTATAGGTGAAACCACGTTATATCGAACTTGCTTTGATCCGCCGGAGTGCACAGCCCCGCCCCACCGGAGCGCAGCTTTACCGCGTTATATCCGAATTCGTGTTATATCGGGTCATGTTATATTGGGGTAGAGATGTATATATTCTTGCACTACCCACAGATTACCACCATTACAGATGGGGAACAGAGACACAGGAGGGGCCCAAGGTCATTCAGGAAATCTGTGGCAGAAAACGGATTTACAGAAATTCTACTCTTAGTTACACTTGTGTAAGGGAGTTGGTGAGTTTACACCTGTGTAAATGGGAGCATAGTTTGGCCCGATGGGATCTTAGTTCATTTAAGTCAACAGAAGTTTTGTCATTGACTTTTGTGAGAGCAGGATCAGGTCTAATACATGCTAACTTCATAACCCCAATTAGAGATGGGAAGGTGGACCATTGCATTTTATTACTACTATTATTATTACTGCCTTCATACACTTTCCAGATGCATACATCAGGAGTAACTCCCCTGAAGTCAAGGGAGTCACATGGGTGTCAAGCCTGTGGGAGTGGAGAATCAGGGCCTTAGAATGCTTTTTAAGCAGAGAAATCCTAGTTTAGGACTTAAGACAGAGAACACAACATCAAGAGAGAAGTCAGAGTACTGGACTGAAGCATAATTTTAAATAATATGTAGAGCAGCTTTGGTTTTAAAGTCAAGAGCAATCCCATGTAAGTACATAGAATATAGTGCAGCCCCTTGATACATCTTATTAATGTCAGATGTATGCTCAAAATGGCAGAGCCACCTTTACTCATGCTCTATGGCCATTTCTTTTTGAAAGGAAGTAATAAGATTCGGGGTAGTCTTGCTCCTTGTTTCCAGTGTAAGATATAGTAAAACATACTTTGACACCGAACGGCTGTTTTGTTTGCAAATAATTATGAATAGAGATGGTTTCTTAGAGCTGGACTGTCTGCAAAAAGAGTGGACTGTACGCTCCACTCTGGAGAAATGTGCCATCCCTGGCTCTTCCACACTGCTGCAACGGGCTCTCTCAAACTGCAGGTTTTGAGAGAGTATCCTAGGTCAATAGACATGGGGCCAGAGCCTCAGCTGGTGTAGATTGGAGAAGCTCCATAGCTTATTTTTGAAAAAGTCTGGCAGCTATTTTCTGGAATATGCAGACAAAACACGTAGAGCAACAGCAAGTCATCAGGGATAAAGTACCAGCACATTTCTCAATTCTGCCTTGCCCTGTAGGAGTGCTTAGGTGGTAGGGTACAAAGATCCTTCCATCTGTTTCCATTAAGCCTCTGTGCAGGGACCAGAACTGTGCCTAGTCTTTGTGCTCCTACAGCCTAATACAAAGCCCATTGAAATTAATGGGTGAATCCCATTGTGTTCATTGGGCTTTGGAGCAGGCTCCTGGTGCATAAGGACTTCAGAAGACTGGCAGTGACAGCTGTACTAGACGCCCACTTCATTCACACTTGCACTCACAACCATATACACAATGACACAAAAACAGGGGAAGTTGCAGAGCTAGGCCTGAGCCATGACCCTGCTGCCCTCCACCATCACACCTGGGCCACCGAGTGGAGAGTGCAACACTCGGTAAAAGCTATTGCATGCATTTTCCCAGTACTCCCAGAGGGTCTGTGCCTAGATCATGCACAATGCCAGTCAGAAGCTGGCAATGCACAGGTGTTCTCAAGCCCACCATCCCCACCCAACCCAACCCAAATTAAATCCACAGCCTTGCCCTTATGTTTTATGGGTGGGATTTTGAAAAGGAGCACAAAGTCACTTAAGTGCTTATGAAACTCCTAGACAAAGTTCATTTAATCAGAAAACTAACTATTATTATTAATTGGTTAAAAAAAAAGAAAAGAAAAGAAAAGAAAAGAAAACCTCTTCACTCAAAGAAGCTCCTAGCAGATGCAGTGATCTGCAGAGCCAAAATACTGCAAATTTATCCCAGAAAAGGAGAGACCTGGATGCAGCTCTTCCCACTGTACTGTGATTCACTGTGCAGCCCTTTAAAAAAGCAGCTTATGGATACCGCTCTGCATTTGGAGACTCTCTGAGAATGCATCAGCTAAGACATGTTTGATCCCACTGTTGTGGGTTAGGAGAAATGGTGGAGAATTTTGAAATAGTTTCTGCGGTTTTGCACAATTTCTATAGAACCCACATAAAATACAGAGAAATTGGGATCATTTGGGACATTTGGCAAGCCAAAGAAAAAGATGAGTTTAATATAGCAAAATACAAAAAGGACAGTGCAATGGTTAAGGTGCTACCCCTAGGACCCAGGGTTCAGTTCACTGCTCTATGGTAGACTCCCTGTATGAGCTTGGGCAAATCAGTGTCTTTCTGAGCCTTACCTCTGCATCTGTAAAATGCATGTCAGAGCATTTCCCTATCTCACAGGGGTGTTGTGAGGACAAGTACATTGATAGTACAGTAATACGGGACATTTAAGTACCTGAGATAAAAGATAACATTCCTGAGAAAAAACCAAGCCCCGTCTACATGTCAAGTAGGGATCTATTATTTAGAAAGCTCTTATGATGAGATAAATCAACATCATCATTCCCAAAATCTAACATGGTGTAGTGCCTAGAAGTCTTTACCAGGTCAGGGCTCCATTCCATTAGGCACATCAGAGAAAGACAGAAAAGGAGTACACAGTACAATGCCATTGTGAAGAAGGCCAATACTATTTTAAAATGAGAATGCAGCATGCGATATAGAAGGGTCTCTTTAAGGGGTGGAATAAATTCCAGGTGAGATGGACTACCAGGACTACCAAACCGTCCAAGGTGCATGATAACATCATGTTACACATTTTATGTCCTAGACATCATTTCCACTTACAAAGTGTGTGTATGTGTTATGACACTGGGAAGCTCGTGCCTAGGCCCTTAGGCCTCACTGGCCACTGACAAACACATAGCTGGAAACCAGTCTGGCTCACCTGTGGGTTAGTATTAATAAAATGGGTATTAGATTTATTAAAATGTATTTAGAGTTTTGACTCTATGAAATGCTTGTGAGTTGTTTCATGCATGAATCTCACTTACAATATCTATATCCCATGTTATAAGGTAATATTTAAGGGTTTGCCCTATAACTATAAACATTAGGAGAAAACAGCTTCCTGCAGCTTCCATTGGCCGGGAATGGCAAACCACGGCCACTAGGAGCTACGGGGGGCCGTGCCTGCGGATGGTCAACATAAACAAATTGTCTCACGGCCTGCCACCGGATTACCCTGATGGGCTATGTGCCGAAGGTTGCCAACCCCTGATCTAGTCTGACCATCTGAATATCACAGCTCATAGAACTTCCCCAAAATAATTCCTAGAGCTTATTTTTGAGAAAAACATCCGATCTTGATTTAAAAATGGTCAGTGCTGGAGAATCCACCATGCCATTTGTAAATTGTGCCAATGGTTAATTACCCTATTCAAAATTTTATGTCTTATTTCCAGATCAGGCCTTTACTCTCCCCACCACTGGACTGCTGAACAAATTGAAAATTTGATGTGCTTAGCCTCTCAAGCCTCATATTATGGAAATGCATAAGGAAGATATTGCATGCCAGGAGTAATATGGTATTTTTGTCATCAGTGCATCATTTGATGAGGAACTTGGCTGTAGTTTTTAATATATAATATTGCACCAGACAGCCTCTTGCTGTAATTAATAGGAGTCTTTAGGACAGCTCTGCCAGGGTTGGTCACCTTGCCAGAGTGGAAGTTCAGGGTGCTCAGCACCTCGGGATCAGGGTCCTGTAAGAATAATGGAGAACTCCGGCTGCTGTTGCTGTATCACATCACACAAAGTAAGAGCGAGACTGGTCCATGGATGAGCCTCATACAAGTTTTAAAATCATTTACATTAATTTTTAATGGCCTGATGCACCACTGCTTTTCCTGTAGCCTTATGCAAGTGGCAGTCAGTTGAAATCAATGGTGTTACACCGGCATAACATAAGAGTAACATAGCGGTGAATCTGGCCTAAAATGAGCTCTAAAATAATTCTGAAGCTGTGACAAGTTAAGAATAGAAGGATCCTGATTCTCTTCTCTTTTACTCTGGTTTTGTGCCATTGTAACTCCTTTGGCAACAGCTTAAAAGAGTAAAGAACTGGGCCCAAGAAATTCAGGGTTAAGAACTCAGAGCCTGAGCCTGCATTCATACTGATTATTGACATACTGAAGTCAGTGAGAAGAAATGCTGGATCACTTCACTAGTAGCTTTCTTTGGGCCTGATTCAAAGATCACTGAAATCAGTGAAAGACTCCTAGTGAGTTCAATGAGCATTGAGAAGGTTAATCCCCATCATTGTCGGGAGGTGCTGCAGTACTTCTACTTCTCAAGAATGGGAATGATATATGTGAGCTACAGTCAATGAAGCATGAGGTGGACCCCACCCCTGGCCCCAGACCTGCCCCCAGCTGCGGGCCCAGCCTCAGCCCCCTTGCCCCGTTCCCCCCACCCCCGGGAGCCATGGCCCCACTCCCAGCTCCAGCTCCAAGGGAGCGGGGAAGCACAGACAGGGTTAAGGAGGGGTGCAACCCTCAAAAGTTTGGAACAAAAGTGGTGGCTTACGGCCATAGAGTTCAAGGCTGAACGCTGATATTGCTCAGCTGCTTCTTTTCCGCTTTCTTCCTCCTTCTTCACTCCACCTCACCCCTTGCCTTTGATCCTGTTTTCAGGACATTGAAGTATGTTAATGAGCATTCACCAAAGGGGAAAAGGTGATGTGGAAGAGAGAGATGAAAACAAGTGGATGGAGAGTGGGATGGTCGAGAGGATGAATAGAAGTGAGACAAGAAGAAAAGTAAGAGTTATAGGGGAAGCAAGAATGTAGGAAGAAAAAGAGAGTGAAGAATCATGGGAGAAGGAAAGAGAAAATGAGAAGGAAGGGAAAGAAAGAACTGGATGAAGACAATGAAGGCAGGAAAATTAGAAAGCAGAGTAGAGAAGAAAAGGAGTAATGTGAGAGAGGCCTGATGCACCACTGCTTTTCCTGTAGCCTTATGCAAGTGGCAGTCAGTTGAAATCAATGGTGTTACAGCGGAAGAGTAAGAGAAGGAGTAAAGTGAAGGAGAAGAGGGGGAAGTGAGAACAAAGGGGGGAAGGTATAAACAGGAGAGGAAGAAGAAGAAAGAAGAGTGACTAGGAAGATGAGGAGGGGAATAAAGGGAGGAAATGGTGGAAGTAAATAGAAGTTCAGAGTAGATAGCAAAGGGGAGGGAGAGGAAGGTGGAGATGGGTGCGTGCCTGGTCTACACATGCTAGCACTGCTTTAACTAAAAAGTGTTTTTTAAACTGGTGTTAAGTTTGTGCATATGTAACCTACATGGTTTATACTACAACATTTATTTATTTTTAGTCCAAAGAAAGGGGGAGAAGCAATGGGGAAGAGAGAAGGATCATAGTTGAAATATTGTGTCTCTGCAAAGATGAAGAGAGAGTAGGGCTGGCCAACTCAGCGAGAACAGTCCTGGAACATCCAGAACTCGGGTCTGGTTGTTACTACCATGCTAAGTAGCATTTCCAAATGTGTGTAAGAAGCCTTCATTGTGAGCAAGGAATGTTGCAGGTCCCACACATTCACCATTTGAGAACTGAGCCAAACAAACAGCTTGTGGGCAGGGGGAGAATGGTTATAAACGTAGGAGCTAAAGACAACCCTGCAGATGCAGCAGCTGATGGATCAGGACTAAGATGTGTCTGCTGTGTGGGACCCATCTACCGCTTTGGATACAGGCTCCAGATTTCCATTTCATCAGCAAAATGAAGACTAGTCACCTACTATCCCAAGGGCTGGAATGCTTAACTGTGGAGATCCCCAAACTCTTTGTGTGCTGACAGGATTCTGAAGCGTTTGAAAGGACTGAGATGCTGCCATTCTTCTCAAACTCTGAAGAGTTCAGCTGATACACTCTACACATTCTGGTCACACTATAAAGACTGAGAAGCCATCTTTGGAATAAGGTCAGAGGGGAGTGTGTTTTGTTGTGTGTGCTAAATTATAGAAGTCTAAACGTTATGTTGGAACCTTATATTTAAATATATGCAACAGCAACAAAGGGGAAGTCTGTAGAAGGAACACATTTACCATCTAATAGCTTTTGTGTACATTTGTAGTATTCCAAACCCTATTTATAATACTTTATTCTGTTCACAATGCAGGTTTACTAATAAACTGTAGGGTACTCTCTCTTTGAAGTAGACTGGGAACTATTAATACCTACTGGTCAGTATTGTCCATACAATAGTCCTGAGGTTTAACTCTGTAATACTTTCTGAAAAGACAGAAAACTGACCTGTGCTTCACCAAAGAGGTAAACGGGAAGAAGTGGAATGTGATAGATTTATACATAATATTGCCTCAACCTCCCTCAACCCCATTACAAAGAGACACACTTATTTTGGATTAAGAATGGCATATTTCAGTTTAGCCTAACCTGGTAAAAATGGATTAAGCTAAACCAAAATAAGACATCCCTAATCTGAAATAAGAGTGCCCACACTGGATTTTGCACTAATTTGAATACTAATTTAAGTTAAAGGGGTATAACTTCTGTGCATAGACAAGGCCTGATAGGAGAGCAAAGGGACCTATAAGACAAACAAACAAAATGCCTTTAAGAAATAATAAACCTTCCTTCTCTGAGGAAGCCCATGGCAAGCAGGCTCTCTAAGCCTTTTTGAGTTTTATTTAAAATCTTTATTTTAAAAGCTTCTTGGTAATCTTAAAAATTGCCAATTAAAGAATCAAAGATAAAAGCAGCTGCGGATAAATGTGTGTCTCTGACCAGCCCCAGTATCTATCATTAAAATGAAGGAAGGAATTTAAAAGTCACATTTCAAGTTGACAGTTCAGTAGAAAGACAATTTTTTTATGCTTGCTGCGAGTGTGCAGCACACCCTTAATGTGCACCCATAATACATATCAAGTCAACCCCCTGGCCTGATTCACACCCCACTCAACCCTCTAACAATGTCATTCATTTACATTAATTAATCCCCATCACAACTATTTCACAAATCATGATATAGAATGCTAAGGCCCCCATCTTGGAATGAACTGTGCCCAGCCAGACCCTGGGACTCCAGCTACACACAGCCCACTGTGGCTTCGGGGCCTAATTATATACATTGACTTTACCCTGCACTTGCAGACGTCACTAATTATTGCCACTCCCAACTCCAGTGTTGTTTCCATAGTAACTAACATACTTAAAAGAAAGTGGGGAAGCAACTGAAATATGTGTAAAGGGGAATGATGATGTGCACACCAAAAAATAACAGACAAAAAATAATTTAACATGCAAGATAATCAAAATGCAGCATGTGATGATGTAGAGGGCTATGAAATTTTTGATTGGGATTTTCAGAAGAGCCCAAGGGAGTTATGCACCCAACTAATTCAGTGGGAGTTGGGCTTTAGATTCCTTTCATTTAGCCGTTATTTCAATTTGTTCCACACAATGTGCCTAACTCCTTAATGAGAAACAGTCACCTTGAACTTATGTCCATAAAAAGCTATCACTCTGTACTCCCACGGGTTCTCTCAACATACACACTGAAACCACTGTACAGACACACAGGACTTTGTGACAGGTTTCAGAGTGGTAGCCGTGTTAGTCTGTATCAGCAAAAAGAATGAGGAGTCCTTGTGGCACCTTAGAGACTAACAAATTTATTTGGGCATAAGCTTTCGTGGGCTAAAACCCACTTCATCAGATGCATGCAGTGGAAAATACAGTAGGAAGATATCTATATATATAAACAGAGAACATGAAAAAATGGGGGTTGCCATACCAACTCTAACAAGACTAATCAATTAAGGTGGACTTTGTGGTTCCAGCAAGGCTACAAACCCAAGAACTTAAGTTCGACAAACACAGGCTTGTATCAATTATGAAGAATCTGTTAATTGTAGAAGTATTAGGAACTATACTCTGTGTGAGCTGGCCACCAAAAGTTACCAGATGGTTGTGTGTCCCAAAATCCAAATACATTTTTTAACATCAGCTACGCTGACTTTAAGTGCGAAAGATAAACAGCAAAATGAATCAAGCTAACACAGTAAACCCTTGTATAATCTGCAACCATTTCACTCCATCTCTATTCTCCGACCAAACTCCAGATGCTGCTAACTGAGAAGCTTTCCGAACTCTGACAGGTAGAATATTTCAGACCAGAGCTGTCTGGCACTTCCATCCCACAAGAAATATTCATGTTTTGACATTTGTTTTCATCCTGAATCAGTACAAAAAGTGAAAATGCGGAGAGTTTTTGCAGAACAAAAAGCTCCATAAAATACTAATTGGAGAACACTGAAATGAAAAATTTCAACATTTCCAATCAAAATATAACCTTTTGACATTTTGAAATGAAATGTCAATTTGAAACAAGACATTTACTTTCAAATTGACATTTCTAAATGTTGCTTCTGAAAAAGAAATTAAAAAAAAATTCATCAAAGTTGACATTTGCCTGTGGAACATTTTGATTTCAAGGAGACCAACTTGTTGTTGAAAAACTTCTGACCAGCACTATTTCAGACCTGGTAGGTGCAGTAACTACACATAGCCAGCACAATTCTTGATTTATACACACTTGTTTTATATATATATACACACACACACACACACACACTTGAGTAGGCCTCTCACGCTGTCCAGAGAGCTATGGTACACATACACCAAAAAGAAATTATGGGAATATGAGATGTATAGGTTCCCTCACCAGAATTGATAGGAAATCTGCCTTAGACTTTCCATTCTCCTTCCACACAGTTCTATATGCCTCTTTCCCCAGGCTCCAAAGGCAGGGTAGTTTCAGGTATTAAAGTTTCCTTCTTCTCCATGTTTTCCTCCAGAACAAGCTCCATTGGTCCTACAGCACAGCCTGGGCCATTCCCCTGGATCATGCTCCATGAGTGAACTTCACCCTGGTACAGAGGACCCATGCTTGGCCTATACATTGCTTAATGTGATTTTTTCATAGAGTATCAGAGTTGGAAGGGACCTCAGGAGGTCATCTAGTCCAACCCCCTGCTCAAAGCAAGACCAATCCCCAAATGGTCCCCTCAAGGATTGAGCTCACAACCCTGAGTTTTTAGTAGGCCAATGCTCAAACCCCTGAGCTATCCCTCCCCCCATGTATAGTCATTGTGCTGGTGTCTGGCAGAGGGGTGAATTTCACCTCAAATACATATGCACGTCCCCAGGCTGGTGTTTAAAAGTGTCATCAAAACCTTAGGTTAAGACTCTTAGCCAAAAATATAATTAAAAGTTCAAAGCATAACAATTAAATGTAGAAAAATAAAGAGATTCTTAATACATCTTTTTAAATGGAGTAAATTTGATCTGGCATTTTCACCTAAAGAGTCATTTGTTTGCATTCTTTCCCAGGGAAGTGGTTTGCACTGATGTATCAATCAGCATCTGCTTGATGGGCTGGTATGCTTCACAGAACCCAAGATCTTCAGAGGTATTTAGGCACCTAGCTCTCATTGAGTTGAATGGGAGATAAGTACCTCAATATCTTTCAGGATCTGGGCGTAAGAGCCACAGAGCCTGTTGTTGCAGGCAGTTCAGAGGATACCTCTGCTAGCTGCTGCTCCCTCTTGGAGCAACCTGGGTTCATCTCTTTAGCCCAGATGAAGTCTCCTGGGAACTGCCAGTGTATCACCACCTTGTAGCCTCCCCCGTGGTTAAAGTAGACTGAAACAGGACAGGGAGCTGTTATTGCACCAGTCCAAGGAAGAGGGAGAACTGTGAGGCACCTAATCAAACTTTGTGAATCCCAGTGATTTTTTTCCCCCTAGGCACTTAGAAGTTAGGTGTGGCAACACTCACCAAGTCAGAGTTCCTTGGTGAATCTAGTCTTGTGTCCCTTTAAAAACCAAGCACCTGTGTTTTTCTGCAAATGAGAAAATGGGAGATGGGAAGCAGAGCTGTGGAAATTGGATAGGGGGAAGCTGGTGAAAAGAACTCTGTCTCCCATGGGTAGAAATTCTCTTGTTGCCCGGTTGAGGATGCAGCTTGACTTCAGCAGTGTCACCATCAGCAAAATATGTTAATTGGGAGGGGTCAGATTTCCAAAGCTATTTAAACACCTATAGATGCAGGTAGGCACCTAAGGGGATTTTCAGAAGTGCCTAAGCAGGTTAGGTGCCGAACTCCTATGGAAGTCAATAGGAGTCAGGCGCCTGACTCCTAAGACATCTCAATCTTTAGGCACTCAGTACCTCTGAAAATCTGGCCCAACGATTCCCCTTGGGCAAGACGTATGGCCCCAATCCTGAACTGCAATGTGTGAGTGGAGTGCTGACCTGGCACAGAATCTCGCTGAAATAATTGGGGCTCTGTGGAGATCTGCCTGTATGCTACATAATATAGGATGAGAGCCTATACCAGGAGTAGGCAACCTATGGCACGGGTGCCGAAGGCGGCAAGCGAGCTGATTTTCAGTGGCACTCATACTGCCCGGGTCCTGGCCACCAGTCCAGGGGGCTCTGCATTTTAATTTAATTTTAAATGAAGCTTCTTAAACATTCTGAAACCTTATTTACTTTACATACAACAATAGTTTAGTTATATATTATAGACTTATAGAAAGAGTCCTTCTAAAAAGGTTAAAATGTATTATTGGCACGCGAAACCTTAAATTAGAGTGAATAAATGAAGACTCGGCACACCACTTCTGAAAGGTTGCTGACCCCTGGCTTATACATTCATGTTTATGAGACAAACTAATGTATTTGTTCCACATTAAAAAGATAACTCAGGTATGCATTTTTGCAGCATCTTGTTATCAACATTCATTAAAGCTGCTAATTGCTTAACAAAAAATAGCAATACAGCTGCTGTGTCAGCAACTGCCAGATTTCTTCACTAGAAAGTTGTGGTTATCTGCTCTACCCACCTTTTTCAAAACTTTGCACACCAACAGTAATTTCAGCTTCTTGTTAATTTCTTCTGAACTCCTCTTGGAGTGAATACAAATGATCCACAGCAGACTCTGAAATCTACTTATCAAATCACCCTCTATAAACAGAAATAGCAAGTAATAGCATAAGCTCATGATTTTTTTTCTCTCTCGCACACAGCCCTTTACAGCAACTCATTTAACAGCATGGAAGCCTGTGCACATGAAAAATAGAACAATTTTTTTTCTAAAAATATTCCCGGTTAAGTATCTCTTGCACAGAATGAAATCACAATGGAAAACTAGATCACACATAAAGTGTACAGGTGATAGTCTAGTAGCACAGGGTAGTGCTGCAATAGTTTAGAGGCTTTCACTGTTTTTCATTATAACCTCAGTTTTCAGGGGTCATATGTGAGCCACTGTAGGTTGTATTGGGATGAAACTATAATTTACAAGTTTTCAGGCCATTTATGGTTTTGCAAAGCAATTTTTAAAGTACTGATGAAAAGAAATAGATTTTTTTTTAACAAAAACTGGTTGCAGATATTTGTTCTTTTTTCTAGGTACCACCTAAAAACAGATTTTTAAAAATTCTAGACAATGAGTTCTTTGTGAAGACCAGTACATTTCTGTTTTTTTTTTTTTCTATTTTTTTCCTTTGAAACACTGGAGAATATTTCCAGTTGGAAGAAAAAAATAGTTACCAAGCAGATGCACTAGCTATTTTCAGAATGCCATTTCCCCACCACCACCCTCTCCCCCATCAGCTGTACTGTTGATTATCGCTGCTTAATAATTTCACCCACACATTTAGAAAGCCATAATTTTTAGAGTACAATATTCAGGATAGTTGACATCCCACTGTAGTGAGGCTCAGCATTCCGATTACCAGCCTGGTTGCAATTGCCCCTTGAGTTAGAGATTGTAAATCACACATCAAAACATGTGAACACCTCAGTTAACATTCTATTGGAAGGAAATCAAGGACAAACATACACTGTGGCATTTTTAGTTTTTATTTTAAATAGATATGGAGATTAAAAACCAGCAATATTTGGCCTAGCCTTTATTTGCCCAATCTCTCTCTACTATAGCACCATGCTACTGCAATATTGATATGCAAATTCCCATTCAAATAAGCCATGCGTCCCCCATTGGTTTTTTTTCCAATGGAGCTTTATTAGAAAGGGCAATACTTGGTACTTACAGCCCCTTTTCATCTTCAGAACTCTGTGAACATGAATTGGTTAATCCTCACAGCCTCCCCTTTATTTTTCTGCCCCAGCTTCGTGTACTCTCCCTCCTGCCCCATGTACTCTCTCAAAGTTACCCTCTTCCTAGCTTACCCTTTTCCTCAGGCTTTCTCCCACCCTCCTTCCAAAAAATCTCCCTCGATCCTCTTCCCTTCCTAACCTTAAAGAGGGGACCATGGGCGCTTTGTAGGCAGATGCAGGGCAAGATTCAGGTTGAAGTAAGGAAAGCATGGCTAAAAGCAGAGGAATGGCTCCCCCTCTTCTCCCTGACTAGCGTCTCTCTGGCCCAATGACTCTTTCAATATTTATCCACAGTGGAACAGTTTCAAAAGGAGAGACTGAGGGACCCCACATGAGAATATTCTGTAACCTAGTGATGGGGTACTCATCTGAGAGGTGGTGGATCCCTGTTCAAGTCCTCTCTCAGGCAGAATGGGGGATTTAGCACCAGGGGTCTTATATATCCCAGCTGAGTACTCTAACTCTTAGGCTAAAGAGTTATAAGATTCCTGGCTGAACGTATGAGGGCCTGATCTAGTAGGTGAGTTCTGAGCATGCTTGCCAGATTGGGCCCTGCAGGAGAGTTAGGTGGAGGAACATCTATCTTCCCCCAGTTTGTGAATTGCCTGGGTTTGTGTGTCCAGACTCCTGGCATGGGGCTGCAGTGTGTATGTGCACAGGCAGACTCATAGAGAAGAATGAGGGGGGATTTGATAGCTGCTTTCAACTACCTGAAAGGGGGTTCCAAAGAGGATGGATCTAGACAGTTATCAGTGGTAGCAGATGACAGAACAAGGAGTAATGGTCTCAAGTTGCAGTGGGGGAGGTTTAGGATGGATATTAGGAAAAACTTTTTCACTAGGAGGGTGGTGAAACACTGGAATGAGTTACCTAGGGAGGTGGTGGAATCTCCTTCCTTAGAAGTTTTTAAAGTCAGGCTTGACAAAGCCCTGTCTGGGATGATTTAGTTGGGGATTGGTCCTGCTTTGAGCAGGGGGTTGACTAGATGACCTCCTGAGGTCCCTTCCAACCCTGATATTCTATGATAGGCTTCTAGGGAATTTTTACTGCAAAAAAATTTTACTGAGTGAGTTTAGGCACCTACAGCGTTACTGACTAGGGATTTTGTGAATCCCATTGGGGCCTAATTATCGGACTTAGGTGCCTCAAGTGGCAGTTAGGCACCTAAGACCTTTTGTGAATCTAGCCCACAGTCCCTTAAAAAACAGAACAAACACTTCTTTCTGAAAATGTATTACCTACTGTTGTTGAAAGTGACATTAAGATTATTACCAAAGCAACAGAGAAAAATATTTCTTTTTTCCAGTTTACATTGTTCATTTGATAGCACTTTATATATAGTCAAGTTCTCCATTTCCCCTTATGGTCAGTCACTTTCCTTCATTATTTGTTTAAATCTTTTATACAGCAACAAAGGGGAAAAATAACATTTTCCAAGGTATTATAAAACCAGAAAAATAGGCCGGGATCAGGGGCTGGTGTGACTTGAAACCCAGATCTATGTTTAACTCCTAAACTGAGAATTCTAACTTCACAGTATCCCTTAAAGAGCTTAGTGAAAAATCTCTAGGGAGAGGGGTATAATGGCTTTATTAACACAATATTGCACATATTTGCCCTCTGCTATTTTTCTTTCCTTCATTTCTCTTTTTATGCTCCTTTACTCTGCCACCTTATATTTCTCCCTTGCTTCCTTCAATACCATTTTGTTCATTTTTTACATTTCTTCAGCTCATCCCCTTCTCTTTGTACCGACCTCTCTTCTCTTTATAGAAGCAATAAAAACACATGCACAGCAAACTGATACATCATACTTGAAAGACCCCAGAACTTTAATGAAGAAACACCATGCTGACTATTCAGCTCCCCCTTTGCATTCCCCATTATTGGTAACAGGTCTGTGAGGATCTGTACATGTGTACTGTTTCTTAAAATGTTTGGTGGAAGTCAGGTAGGATAGCCCTAGGGGAAGGTTCTGGGCAGACGTTCTCCACCATGGCAGAGTATTTTTAAGGATAACTGTTTTCTGTTCTTCTAATAAAGTTCCTTCTTTGGTCTTTTTGTGATTCTCTACCACAGTCACATGACAGGCAGCCTTGAAATTTACAGACATAAGACATGAAATATGAGAAATAAAAGATGTTACATCTTGTGTAAGTGTGAGAGTAAATTACTCAGGCTTCATTCTGCCCAGTATACAATTAGCATCAATGTTTAACCCTCCCCCCACCTGACCCGCAAAAAAGAAGTTCAACACTGGGAGCCTTTCGCTTACACACACAAACAGCACCTTGTGAAAGGGTCAGCTTGCTCAGAGTCAGCCAATCAGAGGGTAGCTCCCTCCTTAGATCTGCTACAGGGACAACCAGCTCCTGGTTTGTTTCAACAATCCTCTCCCAGCTGCTTTCTCTCTCTATTCTCTCCCTGTAGAGATAAGTTCATCTTCAGCAGGATACAAATTGCAGAGCCACAACACCAGTGATCACCTTGTTCCTCCTTTCCTCTGTTTAATGATAGGGCTTGTGCTACCACAGTAGACAGCTATTTTTTTTCTGTCCTGCCTTCTTCCAATAAACCTTTTAACCATGCTGATTTTAAATCCAAAACTAAATCAGGAAAGAATTTTGGGCAATAGACAGACATTTGATTAAAAAACAAACCAACATTAACTTGGCTCCTGGGCTGTGGGAGGAAGGCAAATAAAAGCGATACTCCCAGCATGAAGTCAGACTATTGAATTCACTGCCATCAGATAGGAAGAGTATTGACTAGTTTTAGGACCAGTGATATCTATAGTTATACAAGCAGACATAACAGTGATCAGATCTCCAATCTTCTGGGTGGGGAGGGGGTAAGCTGATCAGGGAAGAATTGACTGCATATTACATTGTATTCCACAATTGACTAGGTGCACCAGGAGTTGTCAGAGGTGTTATCAACTGAACCCTGCCAGAGGCAGGCTACTGCTCTCAATTAGAGCCACATGGAAGCAGAAATTCCTGTTCACTAAGGATTTTGAGATTTCATCATTTATCTTTGTTCCAACCGGAAACAAAACCCATTTTTTCTGTGAAATGAAATTTCAGTGAGATCAATATGATTTTACAAAGTGTTTCAACTTCCATGGACCTGCATTCTCCGACAAAAAGTGGTTCTGTCAACATTTTTCTAGCCATTTCTACTCTCAATTTACTGCTCATCTGATCCAATAAAGCAAATCCAATGATCTTCAGAGTGGCAGGGAGCCCTTCATCTCTTAATGCTCATCTGGACAGAGAAATGTTTTTTTTTTTTAAATGTGTGGCTGTATCAATAGGTAAGAGCTTTGCTTTTATAATTACTATTAATGATGACAGAGGAATGTCAGCCAGCCTTTAGGAACTTGATAGCTGAGAGTTAACTCCCAGACTTCGGTCCAAAACTCGTTAACTGTGGAACATTCATAGAGAGGGGAGGGAGGGACCTTTATCTTTTTGACATAAAGACAGATGTTTGATTGCAATAACCCAAACCAATGCAGTCTGGCTGGAATTTGCACAACATATTACGGGGCATATTCTGTGGTGGTG
The DNA here is from genome assembly GCF_028017835.1 of Emys orbicularis. NCBI lineage: Eukaryota > Metazoa > Chordata > Testudines > Emydidae > Emys > Emys orbicularis. The sequence goes on along the minus strand of NC_088683.1, from coordinate 23,209,285 downwards.
TAGGCAGAAGCAGGGAGCATAGTTGCAACCAGTGACTTTGTAAGGGACAGAATGTCACCCTGGCTATGCTATTTCACAGGAGAGCTAGGGGGCCCAAGAAATCCCATTACTCTCCTGTGTGGACTACCTGCATTGCCGGTGCAGAGTTGCCTCTATGCGGCTGCTCCCGCCACTGCTGGGTAGTGGGAAATGGGTGGAGCTTGTGCAGTGAGCAAGGAATCTATGTCCAGTATATGGTGATCACCTTTTCAATAGGCAAAAGCAGGATACATGCAAGAGCCCTGCCTCTCTGTGGCCCTGCCCCTCCTCTTCCCCCTGAGGCCCTGGCCCCTGGCTAGTCCAGAAGCTGGAGCAGAGCTGTGGTAAGAGCTGCCCAGGGAGCCTGGGCCACTGTGGGGAGCCCTGGCCCCTCCAGCTGCCCTGGGTGCCCAAGAGCAGCCCCCGGCCTATGCCCCTGCCCACCTCAGCCCCCCCCCCCCCAGCGGGAAGTGGCTGGCACCAGAGTGGTGCTGCAGGGAATCCAGGACAAATGTTGTCCCAGAGTCATTCAGTCTGGGACTGGGACTTGAACTCTGCATTTTAGGCTTGTCACACCCAATTTGGGATGGGTGGTCACTCGAGTCCAGTACAGAGCTGGAGCAGATTATCTCCTCATGCAGGACTGGAGGGAAGCAGGGTCTACAGTGTGTCTGAGTCAACATCTCGTCACTAGTCTGCTCCTAGGAAAGCACAACCACAGGCTGTTCCTCACTCGGGGGCTTGCAGCAAAGCCACAGTTGAGCCCTGAGTAATAATTGAAAGTGACGCAGGTAGCCCATACTACTTCAGAATGCAGTAAGACCTGCAGTATTAACTCTTTAGGTGCTTTCCAGCACATCTTCCCATCGTTGATACTGGACAGCTAACAAACTTTAGTGGAGGGCAGGCTAGGCTTCCTGAACCTTGGAACCTATTGGGTGGATTCTTCTGCCCCAGTCAGACAGCTCTGTACTAGGACTCCCTTCTTTGACTTCAGGCTTAGGCCTTCTCTTTGACCTTCAGTTAAGTCCCCTTTCTCCTCCTCGACTTTAGGCCTTAACCTTTTCCCTCTGTCTTTGACTTTCTTTTCCTGACTTTCCAAATTCTCTAGCTCAGTGCTAATGTATAAGGAAATGTTCCATGACTGTGCACTTACGTAGCACTTTACATTTGCAAATATTAGCTATGTAAGCCTCAGGACGGTAGTGTGAGATAGGTTAAGACTGCTCTTATGTGATGGGTGACATGTGGCAAAGTTCTGCAAGAGGTCACACTTCCAGTCTGCCTGAGCCTGAAAGATGAATCATGTTAATAGACAGGCCTTGAGAGAGATGGAAATTAGTTATCCCCCACTGTGCCAAAAGAAACCAAAACACACTTAAAAATTCTCCCTCTGGTCAAATGCATTTACTATATTATTTTATATGGTTTGCATTATTGTTCTGGCTGTAATCTCCTTTATGCTATGAGATCTTCAGGGCAGGGTAGGTGTGTGTGTGTGTGTGTGTGAAAGCTGTGCTGGAGTTGCTGCAGGCCCAGTGTGAAGGCAGGCTGGAAACAATGCAGATGGGAATGCAACGCATGCCCTCAAGAGGGCCCAGAGGGCCAGGCTGTTGAAGGTCTCTCCTGATGTGTTACTCTCTCTCTCCCCGTTGAGGGGCACTGCAGTTCTAGAAGTGACTTTAGTTCTTTGCCTTCTTTCTGCTAATCACTTATGTATTCCTCTGTCCCAGGGCAGGGCTTCTCTACAGCTTCCAAGCAGTCACTGCCATGCCTTGTCTCCTTTAAGAAGCTTCATTCTCTTAATATAGGTGAGTAAAGCAACAGAAACCGTCTTAACTCACTCCTTTCTTTTAGGCTTCATGGTCACCCCTCCCAGCAGTGTCTGGGACTCTCAAAGAAGCTTCTGGAAGCTACCTAGTTCTAGTCAGCTTTGCTCCTTCCAAGAGCAGTAGACCCAGAGCTGTATCCCTAAGCACCTGGTCCCTTGCTCCAGGGACCCACCACAGGAGTTATTAGCACCCTGGCTTCCCTTCTCCAGGCACTGCCTTTCCCAATCACTTCTTTCCAGCACTTATTTCCTGGCAGCCCTTTATAGGCCCAGGTGTAGCTCAGTCCCCTTTAATTGGCTGCATTGAGCTCACCTGCTCAGACACAGGGAAGCTGGGCTCAGTTCTACTCATGGGGATTGGCTACCTTGTGACATACCCATTCCGTTTATTTTGAGGGGGAAAAAGAGGAAGGCTGCAAAAGAGGGGTTGTCTCTACAAATGCAACTCCACAAGGGAGTATTATCAGCCTTATTTTGTTTTCCATTATGATAAATGATCTCCCACATAGTGTGCAGATGACAATAGGTGTTGTTGTGTTTTTTTTTTGGGGGGGGGGGAGATGACTGTACTATGTGGACTAAATATGAAAGACAGTGTAGCCAGGGAAAAGAAATGAGGCACTTTATAGAATTTCCAAGTAAGAAAGTTAGCCAAGAATAGGCCATTTCTTTATGGTGAAAATGTTAGTAGAAGTAGTGTTTTACATTAAATTAGCTTGGAACGGTCGCAGTTTACAAAAGTAGGATGAACTTACTTAAAAGTATAGCTGGAAACAAAGGGGTTACAGACAAGAAAGTGCTGATGATTATGTAGAGAGTATTGAGAAGACCAGTTTTAGACTATGGATGCCAAGCTTTTGGTTAACCCTCAAAAACATGTCTTAGAAACCTGAAATTGCTCCAGGCCCAAGCTCTGCAACGGGCATGTGGCGCTATGATAAAAGTACCAATGTGTGTGTTGCAAATAGCCACTGGAGAAGCACCTATGAATAAGAATGAAAGTGTTAGATATAAGCTTTTGGGCAGAGGTAAAAGAGAAATAATGAAAATAGAAGTATGTAGATCTATGAGGATTGCTGGGAGTTTAGTAGAAAAAATTATATGATTGTCACAGACTTCCTCATACTATCAGGGTCAGAATGATGTCAGAGAAAAACTGAAAGAATTTTTAGTAATAGAAAGCAAAGAGAAGGACAATAATTCCCCCTCTCTTTCCTTTAAAAAAATACAATTCCAAATCTACAAGGGAAGCAAACTACACATTATGACCAAAGCAATTTCTGAATTTATATATGAAAAAATGGGGCCAGCTTTGCCTAATCTACACAGATGGATCAAAAGATGACAACATGGGTAGAGTGTGAACAGCCTTCTGTGTTCCTAGTCTTGGAATCCAGAACTCTAAAAGGCTATTGAGTTACGGGACCATTCTGACAGCTGAACTAACGGGGATAATGTTGGCACTAACCTGGATAAGAGATGCGTGACCAGCTGCAGCTGTAATTTTATCTGATTACTTGTCAGGCATAATGACAATCAGAGCAGGGACTTTGGAAAGCAGAAGTGACAGAATAAGTGAAATAATGTTCCTAACTATGGAAATAATGCAAGCAGATCTCTGTAACAATAGCATGGATTCCAGCACATATTGGAATACCTGGAGGTGAGATGGCTGACAAAGCAGCAAAACATGCTCTAAAAATGAGGAGATTGATATTAAGATACCCTTAATTAGACAAGAATTTGAAGTGTGGTCATGAAGAAACTTGCGAAGGAATGGTTAAGAACCTTGGAGTAAGGAAACAAAAAGGATGAAAATGCTATGATGTATGCTAAATAAATCAAAGATAATACTTTATAGTCATGCTAGACAAAGTGAAGTAGTCACTTATAGAGTGTTAACTGGTCAGTGTGCCTTAAATGGTATGTTAAGCTTATTAAAAAGACAAAGATGGGCTGCATAATATGTGCAAAACCAAAGAAACTGTTGATCATTTTATATGGAATTGTGGGCAATATGCTATGGAAAGAGGGTTTTTTAAAATAAAAAATTGAGTCAGCTTGGAATCAAAAGGACTACTGAGAATATCAGGGATATTCAATAGTATATAAAAAAAGCTTTGTTGCATTTCCTTAATGATACTAGACTGAGTGAAAGGATATTAAAAAACGTGTCTGAAAATGAATGAGAAAAGTGGCTCTCATAGACTCGTATGAGAAGATTGCTGCACCAAAAACAAAGACAGAGGTGTGGTTCTCCACATTGAATTGCTAGGCTGAGGAGAAAAAGAGCATTGGGGAAGGTGGGCAAATGTAATCCTTAGCTCTACACTGAGAAGTGGGCTGATTACTACCAGTTTGCCTGTGCCTTCTACTTCATGTAGAGTGGAGTAATACAATTTCTCACTCATGTGAGCAATGTTCTTTTCATAAGTTGACTACAGTGTGCCCTTCCTGGCACTCATAACACTGCCTCCTGTTGGTGGGAAAAGAGACTGAAATGGAGGGATAGCTCAGTGGTTTGAGCTTTAGCCTGCTAAACCCAGGGTTGTGAGTTCAGTCCTTAAAAGGGCCATTTAGGGATCTGGGGCAAAAATCTGTCTGGGGATTAGTCCTGTTTTGAGCAGGGGGTTGGACTAGATGACCTTCTGAGGTTCCTTCTAATCCTGATATTCTATGATTAACATTGGGTTACATTTGTCAAAGGGTAAACATTGATATTGTATTTATTATTATATACACACACACGGCATTCCCATTTTTTGAAATTATAAAAAAGCCTTGTTTAGAGTGGGGGGGTTATTTTATCTATTGGTATCTGTTCATTTTATGCTGGGAAAGGGAATTGTATTTGAAATTTTGCTCAGATAATTTAGTTTCACAATTAAACTGTGAAAGAGAGTCAGAGAAATGTAGGCCCTCCAGAGGTCATCCAGTCCATGTTTCCATGCGGAAACACTATTATGTATATATCCACCATCCCCAACAGGTGTTTGTCTAACCTGTTCTGATGGGGATTCCCCAAACTCTTGGTAATCTATTTCAGTACTTGACTATCCTTAGAATTAGAAAGTTTTTCCTAATTCTAACCTAAATCATCCTTGCTGCAAACTAAGCCCATTACTTCTTGTCCTACCTTCAGTGGGCGATGAGAACAATTGATTACTGTCCTCTTTATAACAACCCTTAATACATTTGAAGACTTATCATATGCCCCCCTCAGCCTTCTCTTCTCTAGACTAAACATGGCCAACTCTTTCAACCTTTCTAAACCTCTTAGCATTTTTATTGCTCTCCTCTGGACTCTCTCCATCACCTTAAAGTGAGGTGCCAAAAACTGGACACTATACTCCAGCTGAGGCCTCAGTAGTGCTGAGCAGAGAGGAACAATTGTCTCCCATGTCCTACATTCACCTTTCCTGTTAATATATCCCAGAATGACATTGACTAGGCCATTGATTGAAGACACTGTTGATTTCTATTAATTTTGTGGTCCATTATAACCCCCCGGATATATTTGGCAGTACTGCTGCCTGGCCAGTTATTCCCCCTTCTGTATTTGTGCATTTGATTTTTCCTTCCTAAGTGTAGTACTTTGACCTTGTCTTTATTGACTTTAATCTTTGGGGCTATTTATGCTTTGAATTCTAGCACTACTTTACTTAGAACTAGATAAGTTCATGGAGGATAGGTCCATCGATGGCTATTAGCCAGGATGGGCAGGGATGGTGTCCGTAGACACTGTTTTCCAGAAGTTGGGAATGGGCGACAGGGGATGGATCACTTGATGAATACCTGTTCTGTTCATTCCCTCTGGGGCACCTGGCATTGGCCACTGTTGGAAAATAGGATACTGGGCTAGATGGACCTTTGGTCTGACCAAGTATGGCCGTTCTTATGTTCTTATTTTAAGCTCTTTGAGGCAGAGACAATGTTTTTGTTCTGTGTTTGTACAGCACCTAGCACAATGCGATCCTGGTTCCTGACGGGGGCTGCTAGGCACTACCACTGTACAAAATAACAGCAGGAACTACCAGATGTTAGTAGGTACTGAAAAACAGAAACAAATGTTATAAAAAAACCCAGCACATATGGAGATAACAGCACAAGTCTATTTACAGAAGGACAGTTTTCTATAAATAGTGAAGTTTGTTCGTAGTGCTAACAGTATTTGTTACCTGATTTCACTTTTACAAAGGTTAGGGCTTAATTCCTGACATCTTTAATGATGCAAAACTCCCACTGAAGTCAAGGGCAAGGCATCTCACACAGTTGCCTAAGTAACCGCTGAGGCCCTGATTCTGGCCTCCAGCCTGCCGGCTTTGTGCTGCTCTGGTGGCACAAAGCAGGAAAACAGCCAATGTAACCAGCTATCCCAGAGTATGCCTGCGTAGCAAGTACATTGGAACCTTTGTAGCAGTGGGACAGGGGAAAAGGCCAAAGCGGCCCCTTCCTCTCTGGGCCTGGCTGCTCTGGCAGTGAGCCATCTGCCCTCTCTTCTGGTGCCACAGCAGCACCTGGTGGATGAAAAGTGTAGTGGCAGCACCTCCCCAGCAGAATCTATTATTCTGCGGGGTGAAAAAAATCTACAGGTGACATGAATTCTACATTTGTTTCTTTTGGGAGGGCAGGGGGCATGGTTCAGGCGCCAGTGCTTGAGGGGCAGTTCCCAGGGGATGCAGACCAGGCATGTTGCATCTATAGCATCCCCCCTCTTGGCTATCAACCCAGGGAATGGGTGGTTTTTCCTCACAGGGAGTGGTGCTTGTTTTGCAGGGGTGGGAAGCTTTGACCAGTATTCCTGTGTGATAGGAGGAAAGTCACTTAAACCAAAACTTTTCAGAGATGGTCATTAATTTTGTGTTCCTCCTATTTTTGGTGCCTGACTTGAGACTCTGGGGTCTGATTTGCAGAAGGGCTGAGTACTCACGCTTTGACCATAAAGTGCTATGTAACGTGAAGTACGCCAAAAAGTCAGGTTGTAAGCAACTTAGATTGGGCACCCAACATTAATGGACATCATTTCTCTGTGCCTCCGTTCCCAATCTGCAAAACAGGGTTAATACCTCTTCCTCACTTCTTAGGAGTGTCATGAAGATAAATTAATACCTGTGAAGGACTCATAAAATTTATAATTCTGTCCTGAGAGCAAGATTCGAACAGAGTGCAATTGATAAGACGTGGTGCCACATATTGAACAAGGAGGATAAGACAATATTGAAGAGATGCTCATTAAGCGAGCACTGTCCATTCTGTGCACTGAATGAAGCAAATTCTGTAGAAAAAGTTATATGGGATCATGTAATTAAAGACTCCCCAATGCATACACACAAGGAAGCTGAACTAAGGTTACACTGACAGCTTTAAGTCTGGCATTTCTTAACTTCCAAGTGCTTGATTCTGCAACCTTAATAATGTTCTTTTAATATAGTTTGTGTATGAAGAATACATTTAGTTTCCCAGAATAGCTGTATTTGGCATGAACTCCATCACCTGTGTTCAAGGAAGCAGTTCAATAGGTCCCTGACCTAGACCTGGCTTGTGTTGCTGTGTCTCTTTAAGGTGACCTGCACTACTCTCAGTCCTCACAGTTGATGACAAGATGCAGAAAGAGCTTGTTCTCTTACTTCTTGTCAGCTTAATTGCTCACTTTGTCATGTTGATCTTGTAAGATGTCCCCTGCCCTGTCTGACTATTTCCCAGTAATTTTGTTTGTAGACTGTCACCATTAACTTTGTGGCATAGAAAAAGTTCCGTATTGTCTGTTGCTGCTGGATTTGCCTAGGCTAGGTCATTCCCCCTACAGCTGACTCTATTGCGGGAGATAGAAATAGCATAAGACTGAGACAACTGTGAACCGTTCCCTTTCACCTGAGGCCACTCCTTTTCTCTTCCCACTCCTAGAACTTGCAGCCACATTTGGTATGTGCCAAACCAAAATTCATAGAGAACTAATCTCTGAAGCATTAGATACATGCTAATGCATTAGGATCCTTTAACTGTAAAGTCAGACAATACATTGCTTAAGTAGAGAATATCTACTAAAGTCCCCTGCAAGGTCCTTCATCAGTGCATCCAAAATCCTGAAGCAATGCATTTGTGTCAAAGCTTCCCCATCAATTATAATATCAGCCCAGAACATGGTGTTGTGACTTTACTGGCTTACGTGTCCTGAGAGTGCAGCAGTGGTTTAAACAAACATGACTCTTTCTACACAGTCTTGTGGGCCATTTTTTGACAGTAGATTAAAAAAAAAAAAAAAAACCCACACCTTCACATTATTATTCTCCACATCTCTGATAATCCTTAAAACTCTCTAAACTCTGTTCACATAGCCATAGAATGCTATCTTAATTCTGAAGTGCATTGTTACACCTGTTGAAATAAGTACTCTGCTGCTTATCTGACATAACCTTGTTACAAGTCTTTAAAGTGATCTAAGCAGCACCCACCTCCCCCTTGTGCTCATCACTCTGCTGGCATCCGCTGGTCAGGTGGCATCCCTCAAAGATCCAGTGCTGTGGCACTTTAGCTCTCCAGCTACGGCACACTTGAGTCCTGCCTCTTCTGGGGTGATAGAGTCCAAAACAAAAGGAAACTGGTGAACTGAAAACAGGGTCACCCCCATATTAATTGGTGGGATCCCATCTTTCTGCTCCAGGCTGGTCATCACACAGCTAGTCCCTTTACGTCAGTCTTTCGGTGCCCAGTCACAACAACCACAAAATGGCTCATTTCCGCAGCAAGCTTCTTCAGGTTCTTGACTGGAACCAGGCTTCCCTCCTCAAGGGCATAATAGAGCTCTGCTTTCCTTACTTGGTCAGCCCCAAATTGGGTTAGGTCTCCTTTGAACTGTCCTCTCCATGCCTGACATTGGCTGCAGATGTAGCAGGGCAAGGTCAGGTGGGCCCATAGGCTCTCCTTAACACTCTTCTTGCCACTGGATAGCCTACCTGCCTCATTAATCTCCATCTCGCCAGTGGGTGGCCTATCTATCCCATATCAAGGCTACGTGACTTAATTAGAAAAATGCATCCAAACTTTATCTAGATCTCTGGCATCAGGTGTTACACTAAGTTGCTCAATGCAGAATGGGAAACATCATGAAACATAAACCCTCTTCAAAAATCAGAGGGGTAGCTGTGTTAGTCTGAATCTGTAAAAAGCAACAGAGGGTCCTGTGGCACCTTTAAGACTAACCGAAGTATTGGGAGCATAAGCTTTCGTGGGTAAGAACCTCACTTCTTCAGATGCAAGTAATGGAAATCTCCAGAGGCAGGTATAAATCAGTATGGAGATAACGAGGTTAGTTCAGTCAGGGAGGGTGAGGTGCTCTGCTAGCAGTTGAGGTGTGAACACCAAGGGAGGAGAAACTGCTTCTGTAGTTGGATAGCCATTCACAGTCTATTTAATTTATCCTCACGCACAATTATTTCAAATTTGGTGACAATATATACCTCCAGACCAGTGGCACCGCTATGGGCACCCGCATGGCCCCACAATATGCCAACATTTTTATGGCTGACCTGGAACAACGCTTCCTCAGCTCTCGTCCACTCACGCCCCTTCTCTACCTACGCTACATTGATGACATCTTCATCATCTGGACCCATGGGAAGGAGACCCTGGAAGAATTCCACCATGATTTCAACAGCTTCCACCCCACCATCAACCTCAGCCTGGACCAATCTACATGGGAGGTCCACTTCCTAGACACCACCGTACAAATAAGCGATGGCCACATTAACACCACCCTATACCGAAAACCCACCGACCGCTACGCCTACCTTCATGCCTCCAGCTTCCACCCCGGACACACCACACGATCCATCGTCTACAGCCAAGCACTGAGGTACAATCGCATCTGCTCCAACCCCTCAGACAGAGGCCAACGCCTACAAGATCTTCACCAAGCATTCTCAAAACTACGATACCCACACAAGGAAATAAAGAAACAAATCAACAGAGCCAGACGTGTACCCAGAAGCCTCCTGCTACAAGACAGGCCCAAAAAAGAAACCAACAGAACTCCACTGGCCATCACCTACAGTCCTCAGCTTAAACCTCTCCAACGCATCATCAGTGATCTACAACCCATCCTGGACAATGATCCCTCACTTTCACAGACCTTGGGAGGCAGGCCAGTCCTCGCCCACAGACAACCCGCCAACCTTAAGCATATTCTCACCAGCAACCACGCACCGCACCATAACAACTCTAACTCAGGAACCAACCCATGCAACAAACCTCGATGCCAACTCTGCCCACATATCTACACCAGCAACACCATCACAGGACCTAACCAGATCAGCTACAACATCACCGGCTCATTCACCTGCACGTCCACCAATGTTATATATGCCATCATGTGCCAGCAATGCCCCTCTGCTATGTACATTGGCCAAACTGGACAGTCACTACGCAAGAGGATAAATGGACACAAGTCAGATATCAGGAATGGCAATATACAAAAACCTGTAGGAGAACACTTCAACCTCCCTGGACACACAATAGCAGATGTAAAGGTAGCCATCTTACAGCAAAAAAACTTCAGGACCAGACTCCAAAGAGAAACTGCTGAGCTCCAGTTCATTTGCAAATTTGACACCATCAGATCAGGATTAAACAAAGACTGTGAATGGCTATCCAACTACAGAAGCAGTTTCTCCTCCCTTGGTGTTCACACCTCAACTGCTAGCAGAGCACCTCACCCTCCCTGACTGAACTAACCTCGTTATCTCCATACTGATTTATACCTGCCTCTGGAGATTTCCATTACTTGCATCTGAAGAAGTGAGGTTCTTACCCACGAAAGCTTATGCTCCCAATACTTCGGTTAGTCTTAAAGGTGCCACAGGACCCTCTGTTCCTCTTCAAAAATGTTATCCTGTCATCAATGATTTCATGCAATATCACCTTTCTTTCCTTTTTATTTCTATATATCTACTGATTGGGCATTGTTGTTTATACTACTTCTGTGTTGACTTATTTCTCCACCATATGTTTCTTTGATAGTTCTAGATTTGAAACATTATCTACTATCTTTTGTACCTACACTTTTCATTCTTCCTGAGATTCACACAAATCAGACGTCAAGAATTATAACATTCAAAAACCAGTCGGAGAACACTTCAACCTCCCTGGTCACTCAATTACAGACCTCAAAGTCACAATACTCAAACAAAAAAACTTCAAAAACAGACTCCAACAAGAAACTGCAGAATTGGAATTAATTTGCAAACTGGACACCATTAAATTAGGCTTGAATAAAGACTAGAAGTGGATGGGTCATTACACAAAGTAAAGATTATTTCCCCATGCTAATTTCCCCCCTACTGTTACTCACACCTTCATGTCAACTGTTGGAAATGAGCCATCCTGATTATCACTACAAAGTTTTTTTTCTCCTGCTGATAATAGCCCACCTTAATTGATTACTCTTGTTATAGTTGGTATGGCAACACCCATTTTTTCATGTTCTCTCTGTGTGTATATATATATCTTCCTACTGTATTTTCCACTGCATGCATGCAATAAAGTGGGTTTTAGCTCACGAAAGCTTATGCTCAAATAAATTTGTTAGTCTCTAAGGTGCCACAAGTACTCCTCGTTCTTTTTTCAGGATTTACCTGTGTCTCTGTTTGTTTGTATTTCTTTACATAAAAGCTACAGACTTTTATGTAAAAGGAGAAAAAAATGGACTTATCTAATAAAAGTTTTATTAAAACAGTATTAAGGTATACAAAAAGAAGTGGGTGGGGGGGAGAGGGAGGAGAGAGAAATGTCTGTCAAACACCCTTCTCAATCTCCAAAGAATCTGAGATTCCTTTTGAAGCTCTGCCTGCCAACTGCCAGTTGTTATACATTTTCGGAAGACATTCAAATAAATGAACTGCAGATGTCCATAGCAGGAGGGGGAAAAATTGCCTGGCAGATCTGCACATATTTATTTCTGAAAAGATGCTTTTCTCTGAAAAGTAACATCACTCTTGCAGTGATTGTAGATGCTGCCATAATTTCTGGGCGATGGTGGTTTCTTTGAAACCATGGAGTGTTCCCAAGTACTAGCACTTCAAGTGTGATGGGCCAGCTAGCTACTGCAATGGCAGAAGGGTCTTTTGTGCCCTGAAAATGTGTAACTGACAATCACTGGTGTTTTTCCATCATCCATGTCCACATGTCTGCTGCATTTTGCACGGTGAAGCGCCAGAAAGGGACTTGGTTCGGGACAAACGTGTGCTCTTAGCCTTATTCATCTTCTGTCATATGAAAGTCTTTTCACTGACATCTGTTTCAGGAGCACATAAATCCTGCCCCTTGGCAGATTAATGCACTGGGCAAATTGTACTTAACCCTTGCTGGGGTCCATGGGAGGAAGGAAGGTGCAAGTAGGGAAAAGGGAGGGCTCTTTTCTCCCTGCACTGTTGCAGAGCAGCTCAGGCATTACAAGGGGAAGGCCCCACTGTCTTAAAGAATGGTGCAAGCTGCACATCTTCTTGTGCAGGAGGGAGCTTGGAGAGAATTATTGCAATGTTCCACGAGACACAATCCCCCACGGAGTCTGTCCCCCCCACATCAGTGCGGCACAATCTAGTCCACTCTGTACAGCTTTCTCTAATGTGGAATTTATGGGGAACTGGTTGTCAGGAAAGGGATTTACATAGATCTGCTCTTGGGGGGTGGAAACACTTATGGTTTTTATAGCTTCTGGCACAGATTATGTAGCTCTCTTATGTTTTAAGCAATAGAAAGAACCCATTGTCTTGATTCTTAGTCCCTTGTTCTAGCCACTGAACAGTCTGAGTAATGCATGTTAGGAGTACAGAAGAATCTGTCTATAGGGAACCTGGATAGAGTGAAACTCCATCTGTGGTCAAGAAGGGTGCAGTTTAATGAACTTTCACTTCTCTTATCATGAAGCTAAGCTCCATGTAAGCAGGGTCCTCTTGGATAATCCCCATGATTTTTTCACTTCTTTGGTAGGTGAGAAGTGCTGCATGCCAAGTGGATTATCTTCTCCCCGCCCTCTTTTATTTGACCATATCAGAGGAAGAGGAACAGCAGGTTCTGTTGTATTTATGCACATAGGCCTGGTGGGAATCCACATAATGAAGTCAATGGAGCCAGTGACAGAGGAGGCAATAGGGGGCCAAAGAGGGCAGTTGTCCCCCATGTTGGTGCCCTTTAGGTTTATGTATGGTGCCTTTTCAAGCATATTTTTCAACCCTCAACCCCCTATCACTTCACTGGTGCTCCTCGCAAAGTGACTGCAGAAGCCAGGCATTCTAAACTCCTGGTCCCCACTTGATATGTTTGTATAACTCACCTCAACACGATGGTGGCTCTTTGTCTCCCTCTAGGTGGCTAGGCCACATATAAAGGTGTATGACTGTGCTGCTGCCTCTGAGCTCAGTAGCGGTAGTCCTTTACCTCAGGCAGTAGATGCTCATATTTTTATATCCAGAGATCCTAAATTCAGTCCCCACAGATAACCCAACCAGAACCACCACTGCCTATACATATTTTACCTATCATGGTTGCTTGTGATCCACAAGCTGGGGGACCATAGAAAGGGTCAGCATCCTGAGTTAGCAAAGGAGGAAGTGGGAGGTAGGTGCATCTGGATATAGGAAGACTGCATTTATAATGTCTCAGTATAGGTGGTTTCCACCGTATACGTGTAATATTAACAAAGAGGCTGAAAACCTCATAGCCCTGATGATGGGTGGGAAACCAATAGAAATTAAGTGTCAGGACCTCAAGGACATAATTAAACTACAGGAGGATGTGTTCAACCCTGACTGAGTTACCTCATGACCATTTTACCTCTCTTCTGTTCTGTCTCTTCCCCCCTTCTGTCTGCCTGACCCTCACTAATTGCATGTTGTTGAATTTAAATTAATTACTTAGGGGCAGGGCACATGGGTCAAATTAATTAGCGGATGCACTCTGCTAGTGTAAAGGGACCATGAAGGCCATCCGTGAATTCCTTCAACACAGGTGGGAATTCTTGCCTGGCACTAAGTCCACACCGCCAGCCCTACACAATCCCCTGATGAGAGTAGAGGTATGCACCAATGATGTTGCTGGGGAGGGGGACATGTTTTGTTCAAAAGTGTAATGGAAGGAGGGAGTGTGGAGACTTGACAGCTGGGGATGGTTTGATCCAGGCTTGCTGAAGATGCCCAGAAAGGTCTTGCTGGACTCCAGGGACCAGATAGGGTAGAGGCCTGGGCTGCCAGAGTGGCACTGAGAACAGACAGGGAGAACTTCAGTCTCCATGGCTTATGAAAAGGAAGCCTGCACTGGGGTGGGAAATAAGACTTTACGGGGCTTGAAAAGGACAGTAGGCCCTTCCAGCTGATCAGTAGCAGAATCCATTCAGAGGTTTTAACTGTAAATAATAAATTACAAGTTCATTAGTTCAGTCTGAAGTGGCGCTGTGGGTTTCTGCAGCAGAATTTGAAGAACACCTACCATGCCTACTGGGTGACTCTCTCTCATGGGGACAGGATCCTTTTTAGAAGGGAGCAGAGGGAGGAGAGGCCTGGCTTAAATGTTCAGAGTGAGAACTGGGTTGTAGGTAAAGTGGGGTCATGACAGAGGGGAATGCCCTTTGAGAAGGGATGGTGCAGGCTGCATGCGCTACTGCAGGAACACACCAGCCCAAGAGTCTGAGCTTAGGGCTGACAGACAGGCCCATTTGAGGGGCCACGATGGACATGTCTACACTGCAATTAAAACACCTGCAGCTGGTCCCTGTCAGCTGACTTGGACTCACAGGAATCAGGCTGTGGGGCTGTTTAATTGCAGTGTAGATGTTTGGGTTCAGGTTGGAGCCTGGCCTCGTGGACCTGCCCTCCTCACAGAGTCCTAGAACCCAGGGTCCAGCCCGAGGCGGAATGTCGGCACTGAAAGTAAATAGCCCTGCAGCCCAAGCCAAACTTAGCTGACATGGACCAGCCCTGGGTATTTAATTACAGTGTAAACATACCCTATGAGCCTACACCCCCCGGCACAGGAGAATCAGCCAGAGCCCAAAGGGAAGGAGGCCCCCTGATCAGTGACTGAGGGGCAGGGGCTGTTTGTTTCTGATAAAGGTGTTGGAATGATTTCTGGGGGAATTCCTCCTTCCCCAAAGGCAACAGGAGGGTTCTTCATCCCAAAGGAAGGGAGGGTAGTTTGGAGCCAGCTACCAGAGAGAAGAGACCCGTCCCCTCCTCCCCCAAATACATGGATTCTGCTGAAGTGTTCCTAAAACAATCCACACACTATGAATTAATACTTGAAATGCTCCACTTTTGTTTTGTCACCATCACTTTCATGTTTTTTTTTTCTTTTCTTCATTGACATTGTCTAAGCTCATTGCAGTAGGTTTTGGCAGCGTTTGTAAAAAAATAATATATCACTTCACTTGGATGATAATTTAGCCATCATTTTTTTTTCTTCCTGGAAGTAATATAACAAACACTGCTACAGGTCTGTTTGTCCCCTGAACAGATAACAAGCTTGCCCTTCAGTAATTCAGAGCAGCCATCACGGCTTTTGCCTATTTGAAACACATATTGCCAAATGCAAGGCACCTCCGAGTAATTGCAAAGAGCAAAGCACCTGATTAAAGAAGTGGGTGGTGATGCATTACAGACACATAATCAATAGAGCATGGAGGAGGGAGGTCATTTTTATTTCCTAAAATTATCCTGTTCATTTATAAGTGAATCAGACAGTCATTAGCATTTAAATGTTTCCTGACATTTAAAAACACTGTTGATGCTCCCCTATTTCCATGAGACTTTGACTTAGAGCATCCATTGAATGTAATATACTAAGGTGAATGTGGTTGATTATTTTAACCAATTCACTGCGGTAGTGAAAAAGTGTTATTTCTTTTGGTGAGAACTGATTATGTGGCACTTAAGGCAAAATTTGAGCCTCAAACAGAATTTCAGCCGTACTCTCTTGGAAGTTCATACGCTGTTATTTGTGTTATGGTAGTATCTAGGGGCCTGTTCTGCTAGTGATATACACACACATGGTAAGCAAGAGTACCTGCTGCAACTAACTTACAAATTAAATAGCTAAGACACACAAAGAGTGGGAGAAATGTCCATTTTAAAGGTGGGAAACTGAGGCACGGGGAGATTGTGACTTGCCCAAGATCACGTAGCAAGTCTGATCTCCGAATCACAGCCCACGGCTTTGATTGTTAGACCAGGGGTAGGCAAATTATGGCACGCGTGCTGAAGGTGGCACGCAAGCTGATTTTCAGTGGCACTTACACTGCCTGGATCCTGGCCACCAGTCCGGGGGCCTCTGCATTTTAATTTAATTTTAAATGAATCTTAAACATTTTAAAAACCTTATTTACTTTACATACAACAATAGTTTAGTTATATATTATAGACTTATAGAACGAGACCTTCTAAAAACGTTAAAGTGTATTACTGGCACGCGAAACCTTAAATTAGAGTGAATAAATGAAGACTCGGCACACCGCTTCTGACCATCCTTTCTGCTGATCTGAATTTTGCTGCTGGGCTCAATCTCTAGCATAAGTGGAAGCAGAGTCATGGATAGGAAGACCTCCCCCCCCAAAAAAACGTTGGATTTGGATTCATTCTTTGTTGTTTGAGCCCTATCTCTAACTGATCCTTGTGAGTCAGCAAAGCTGGGCTGGCTCCCACACCAGAAACAGAATAGAGATGCCATTGTGATGGGTACATTAGGATGGAATGCACAAGATTCTCATGAAGTGAGAAACTTCTAGCCATTCTAGTGGCCAGTCTCTGCTGTTACATCAGAATTTTGGGTTCAGGTGCTCACTAGAAGTGGGAATTTCAACTGTAGCTGAACACTCCCAAAGCTTGGGTCAAACTCAGTGAGTGAGAAATGACTATTGGCTCTGCCAGGTAGGGCATTTATTTGATCTGACATCACTGGCCCATCATTAGGATCAGATTGTGTGTAGCCTTTTAGTGGAGGTGCAGAAGAGGAGGGCAGGGCACAAGAAGCTCCCTCAACTTAGCACCAAATGTGCAAGGGCTATAGATAATAGCAATAGTATAACACCTCCTGGAGCTCCCTGATTCACAGGGGAGTACACACACTGCACCATCTCTTGCGAAGGTGCAGCATGTACTCTTCTCACCAGCTGGCCAGTCCCATAGGCCAATAAGGGGAGTTGTGCAATGTCATTGTCTCCTCTCACCTATTCTTGACCCCTCTTCAGTGACTTATGCTCCCAGGGGCACTGTCTCTGCTCTAAATGTGGGCACTGTGGTTATACTTGGCAGAGGTGTACTCCTTAGGCGCTCCCTTTCCTGCGCCCTGCACAAAGCCCAGAAACAAGCTGGCCTTAAGAAATAAAGATGGGATTTTCAAAGGGGCCCATAGGAGTTGGGCACATAACTCCTGTAGTCCCCATTGAAATTACCAGCTTAAAAATAAATACTATATAGAGATAAAAAAACAGCACTAGAAGATTTTAAAATAAACCCCATAAAATGGATGGAGAAATCAGTAATTCCTGACTCCAATAAGCGAATGCCATCTTGTATTTATTCCACCTACACTAGCCGGATTTAGTTGTTTCCTAAGGCACAGATGTTGTCTGCCTTGACTTGTTTCTTCAGGTATTGAGCTCCCTATGCCAATATAGGCCTTTCCATCATCCTTCTTAGTCTTATATGAAATAGCTATTTCCTTTTTCTCACTAGCAAGCAGGTTGCCAGACAGCCTGAGGGGCTAACCATCTGACATCCATATTTTATTCTCAATAGGTCTGGGACTCATGCTTTCAGGGGAATAGTGGTGGGTTGGTTCCACTTCCTCTTGTGCTGCTGATGGATGTTGTTTCATTTTATACCTCAGCTGGACAGCCAGCACGGTTGTTTCTTTTTAAAGACATCCCAAACAAACCCATTTAGTTACACCATTTACTTTATTGATAATACATGGTCATGACATGCTGCACAAATAATATCTCCTTAGTGTTTTAAAATGAGATCAGCTACTTATAACCAGTTTAATTCAGAGATAAGAAAAAATTATGCAAGGGGACTTCTGTGTAATCACACTTTTGAATGGTGTGACATAACACCTTTGGGGTGAAACACCCAGCCAGAGAGCCAGACAAATTGTTTGTACTGCAGTAGTGCCCAGAAGCCCCAGCAAAGACTGGGACCCCTTTGTGCTAGGTGCTGTACAAACACACTGAAAAAGACCATCCCTTCCATGGCGAGTTTACAGTCCTCAATTAACAAGACAGGCAAGCAATGGGAAGCAGAGGCACACAGAGGTGAAATGACATGCCTACAGTCAACCAGACAGTCAGTAGCAGAGCCAGGGTTAGAATGTAAGTCTCCTCACTTCCAGTCTAGTGCCTCAGCCACTCACCCATAGTAATGCCCAAGAAAATTATTCTAAAAAAAATAAAGTCCATAGAAAAAGTACCAGACACAAATAATTAAGCCTCATTTCTTTCACACCACCTCCTAAAAGGGAGGAAAAGCCCCTCCTACTTCTTCTTTAAGTGATCCCCTCTTTCTGCTCCATAGTCTTTCTTGAAACTCACCTTGGCCATTAAACCATCCAGTGTCAGGCTCCTCCTCACCCACGATGTCTCTGTATTCCTGCCTTTCTCCATTCTTGCCCTATGTTTCATCTGGACTCCAATGAACCGTATAACTCCTCAGGGCAGGGATCATTATTCATTGCTCTGAAATGCAACAGGTACACATAAGGCCAAACCCTGCATTAGTATATGCTCCATGTAGTCCCAACGGGCAGGGCTAAATTGAACCCTTTAATATACCTTGCACAATCTTACTAAGCTTCCTAGAGTACTATATAAATTAGAGATGAGAGTCGATTAACCTAGAATCTTTTGTCTCGCTTCCCACTGTGCCAAACTCCAGATACTCAAGTTGAATGAACCCAGATCTAAGTCTTCCCCAGTTTGGGGGTTGCAAATGAAAGCTGAATGATAAGGTGTAGCAAATCCAACACCAAAGCAGACTCTCAGGCTCATCTCTGATCTAAGTACGTGCATAATTAAGTCATCATTAAAATTGCTGTTAAAAATGTGATACGTCAAAGCATTGTCAAGTCCATTAGCTTTTTGTTGTTGTTTTAAATCTTTGCTAATTAGCAAACAGAAGTAAAGCTTAATGATGGCTGCTATTTTATTCTCTATGGGCCCTATTCTCACGTCCACCCTACTTCTCAGACTCTCCCATTGTGTCGGAAGCAGGAGTGCACATACGTCAAAGTGGCATATCTAGAAAAATATCCATTTCCCTTCTCCCCTCCACATCCTAGCTGCACATTCCCACTCGGAGTGATCTTTCTGAGCTTCAATAAAGCATATACTTAGAAAACAAGTACTTCACTCTCTCTGCTACCTCCTTCCAGGTGCAAACCCTCATTCTCAAGCCCCTGTTTTGAGTCATGATTAATACACATTTAAAAATATTGTGTGCCTCTCTCTTCATGTAATGTAATTCCCCCAGCTGTAATTCCCCACCTCTCTCCTTTGCTTTGAACTCTGCTTCTAGATGGAGTGGACACAGCATTTCAGGAAGCTCTGGAATCTAAACCTGAAAGCAAGTGCAGCACTTCCTTTTACTGCTGAATAAAAGTCTGGTGTTCAAGAAAACAGCCCCATTTTAAAATGCAACCTCAGGTTTCTTTACAAAAAAGGGAAACATGCCAGTGACAAGGTATGAGAGCACAACAATCTACTTTTTAAAGTTAATTGAGCATTAAATAACTCTTATATAGAGTATTTCCTAGCTATTAATGGATGGCTAGGACTGTTGATGACCCTGAGGCAAAGCTACAGGCTATTAACCTGTTTACTTTTGGCTGTCCACAGGGCAGCTCTCGAAGGGCCTGATTCAAAGCCCATTGAAGTCAATGGAAACATCCACTGACTTCAGTGTGCTTTGGCTGAAAGCCAAGGTGAACTGGGTCTCCCAGAAGAAGAGGCCCAGCACATTCCGGTAAGTAATAGCAAAACAAGCTCTTTAAAAGGCAGAAAATAATGCAGTGATTGAAAGAAAGAAACAGAAAAGGAAAGTAAAATGTAGATAGACAGAATGAGATAGCAATCTATTCATGGATCTGGTCCCACATTCTGCAGTTCTTTCCTCTAATTTACCATAATCCCTCTATTCATAGTTTCATAGATTCCAAGGCCAGAAGAGACCATTGTGATCATCTAGTCTGACCTCCTGTATAGCACAGGCCAGAGAACTTCCCCAAATAATTCCTAGAGCAGATCTTTCAGAAAAACATCCAATCTGGATTTAAAAATTGTCAGTGAGGGAGACTCCACCACAACCCTTGGTAAATTGTACCAATGGTTAATTATTCTCATGGTTAAAAAATTATACCTTCTTTCTAGTCGGAATGTGTCCAAATTCAACTTCCAACCATTGGATCATATTATACCTCTCTCTGCTAGACTGAAGAGCTCATCATCAAATATTGGTTTCCTCATGTTGGTACTTACAGGCTAATCAAATCACCGCTTAACCTTCTCCTTGTTAAGCTAAATAGACCGAGCTCCTTGAGTCTTATCTGGCCTTATCTATGCCAGTGGACTTTACAGCCACAATTCACCAAAGGTGACACTCCCTCGGTGGTATCCACAGTGCAAGCAGCAGCATAGATGGGGCTGAAATCTAGGCTTGACTGAATGGTAAGAATGTTGGAGGCTTGTCTAAACTACATCTTCCTATTGGTGGTGAAATATGTAATGTCACTGCAGCCTTCACTTACCTCTTACTTCAGTGTATTCAACAGGCTGCCTACATAAGAGACCAAATCCTGGAGATCCTTACTGAGTTTTTTCCCTTGCTCAGGAAACCCCTTCTCCATGATTGTAGTTAATGGGAACTTGCTGGATTGACGGCACAAGACCTCAGGATTTAGCTCTATGTGACATATTTTGGATTTTTTCCTTGCTGTTAAATTATTTTGAGGGATCTGTTCATTCTCCTATTATGGTACAGCATTAAAGGGAGGGACCAATGAATTTTGACTATGTCTTTTATCTCTTTGAACACTTCATCTATGATGTAGATACTAAATGCTGCCAACATATAAGGTACTTGACCTGGCTGCGTTTGGATTTTTTTGATGAAAGTTTTTTATTTTCCCAGCAGCTCTTATTATTATACTCTTTATATCATGTAAAGTAGCTCAGCTGTTGAAGGGAATAGATGAGTCTCAGATAGCCCCGGAAATAAATAAAAATGAAAACAAAAGCAGACAAAAGCAGCAGCTGTAAGCTCTGGTCTCTCGGTTCCTGGGAACTACAAGTGCCAAAAAATAAGTAAATTTAAAAACCACACAAAAGACCAAAACCCTCTTGGTCAGTTTGCTAGCTAATGTGTACGCTGCATGTCTAGGAGGGATTCAGGGAATTGAGTTGGAGCTGGGACTTGTTACCATGGTAGGCATCCAACTGATCCAATTTATGGATATCATCTCACTGAACAATAGGGTTTAGTTTAGACACTCTGTAGTAGTGAGGAAGAATTGGATGCTCATTCTAGATACCATCTTTTGTACTGGTTCCTTCCTCAAACCTCCATGGCAACTGGAAGAAAGGAATCCAGGGTGTACAGAAGGAGCCAGACTGGCTTCCAGCATAGATAAGGGAACTAAGGGTCCTACACTGAGTGGGGTCCTATGGGAAGTGTGGGATCCCATAATTTTGATTGCTAAATGCAATACACTGGTGTAGTCTGCTGAGTGGCTAGCCCCAAAGGTCATGAAAGCCTGCTACTTATTCACAGTTAAAAGAACTGTTTCAGGTAAAGCAATAGTAACTATGTTTTTGGGCTGAGGTTCCTAGGCTGGCCTAACTGACAGTCATGGTGTCATCTGTATGTGGTTCATTATTGTGATGACAACCCTAGTTGAGGTGTCTAAAGGGACTGAATCCTGCATAGGAGCTCTGAGGGTATGTCTACACCGCAAACAAACAACAAAAAACCCAAACCAAAACAAAATACCCCAAAACCCACCATGGCAGCATGTCTACAGACTCAGGTTCGCACTATGGTGCTAAAAATAGGATAGATGTTCCTGCTTGGGCTTTGAAACCCAACCCCCTAGCTTTCAGACATTCCTGCTTGGACTCTTCACGGCTATTTTTCGCACCACAGCATGAGCCTGAGTCTGCAGACCCAGGGTCACTGCCCGGGGTGGTTTTTTTGCAGTGTAGTCATCGACTTACATTCAGGCTATGTGCCTCTACTGATGAAACGAATAGACCAAGTCTATTATTACAGAGACAAGTAAAGACTACATGTGGTGCAGTCACTAGAAGGGGACAAAGAACCACACTGTACTAGCATGGGTTAAATTACATAACCACAATCTAGTTTACTGAGACAGGATAATGTGACATTCATTTCAGGACAGATTCATCAGGCAAGTATTACAAACATTCAGAGGAAATGCCAACAGTGCAGATACAAATGTACTCTGGTGTTCAAATATATGATTTAGGAAGCTAGACATCTCCTGCCACAGCTTATCCAGTTCACACTTGTGGGACCCATACTGAAATTAATTCTTCCAGTAGTCGTGCACAGAAGAACACATTTTCTGTTTCTTGGCCAAGCAGATAATGGTTCTTTTACCTCCTTTGTTCCTTGATAGGATGTTTTACACTCATGTTAGTGTTGACTGATTGGTGGATTCATAGGTTACCACCATCCCAGCCCCAGATAAATACTCTTGATTGTCAACAACAAAGCACTTCCAATTTTCTGTATAAATGCATATACCAAAGCAACAGTGATAAGGCTCTCCACAAACTACCATTCATCTTTCCAGTAAAGACCAGAAATGTGCCTTTTTTACTTAGGTTCCAAGTGAAAACTTTCAGCTGTCTCCTACTGGTTTCTATTTGGCCAACTGGGTTGTGGAACAGAGAAACAGATGTATTCATCTAGTCTTTCCTAGGATTACTCTTTCTCCAACTGAAAATAACAAAAACCAGTGCAAGGCAACAGTGACCAACAGAGAGCAATTGAGAACAGGTGAATGCTTGTAGTGATGTCTTCTGGAATTCCCACAAGGGTAAACAGTGTTATAAATCATACAGGGGACTTTAGATTTTGGGGCAGGGCCAAGCAGGCAGACCACACCTAATGGGTGCTGGTGTGGTGCCCAACTGTCACTTGAGGCCTTCTTAATAGGCATGTCAGAGTTGGCCAATTCTAGCTCCCAAGTGGATTTCTTTCTGCTCCACCCCCAATGTCTTGTACATCCTGCCCGGTTTCTATTTATTGGTTGCATGGAGGTGTCAATTTCCTTGTTGTTATGTTTGTACTGTGTTGGGTTCTGTAAGTGTGCGGGACTCACCGCTGCGGCACCTCCTGCTGGTCATCTCGGGAATTAGCTCGTTTCCAGCCTTAGATCGCCCTCTGCAGGCCGGTGTCCCTCCCGGACCCGGTGCCCCTTTCTCTGGGTGCTGCCCCCTGGCAGTACCCCTTTCTCTTTAGGTCTCCCCTCCCCGGGGAACCCCCACCCACTATCCCCACCTCGCCTCAGAATAAGGCCACTGCCAGTCACCAACTAGCCCCCGCTCCCTGGGCAGACTGCAGTATAAGCCACTCATCATCGGCAAGGTTGGGTTTGGACCTGCTGCCTTTGCCTACCCCTGGGCTGTCCTCTGCAGCCCCCAGTACCTATTGGCCTTATGCTAGGCTGCAGCCTGGGGCTTTCCAGGCTGGAGCTCCCAAGCTCCTCTGCCTTTCCCTAGCCCTGCTCCACTCAGGTACCATGTCTCCAGCACCCTGCAGCCAGGCCCTTCTCTCTCTGAATGCAGAGGGAGAGTGCCCTGGGCCTCTGGCTCACAGCCTTTTATAGGGACTGACTGGGTCTGATTGAGGCATGGCCCAGCTGCAGCCGCTTCCCCAATCAGTCCAGCTTTTCCCTGCCACAGCCCTCTCCCTGGCTGTTTTAAGCTCTTCAGGGCAGGAGTGGGGTAACCACCCCGCTACAGATTCTCATGGGGTTTCCCTAATAGGTCATCTATTTGTGGGGGTACATGTGACTTTGAAGCAATTGCACAGTTTCACATTCAGTAAGCATGATTTACTTGTTGAATAAGCTCGTGATTCATAGTTCACTGAATTTATTGTTTCATAGGATTGCAACTTTGGAATTATGTCAGACTTTGATTTCTTTTCCTATTTACAAGAGTATTCATTGTCATGTAATACAAAGTCTACTGGGTATGTCTGACCATCAGGTGTCAGGCATTTTTCCTTCAACATACCCTGAGAGAAATGTTTACTAACCTTGCAAATGTAACCACTGTTGACCTTGTTTCCAGGCTAACTGTCATACACAAACACACAGAAAAAGTAGTATTGCTCCCACTCCCAGATTTATATAGCAAGTACAATTCATATCACACTAACAGGGCACAAAATGTCTCATTTCTAGTCTCCTCAGCTGTCAAATCCCCTTGACAGACAACATCACTCACTTGTACAGCCACCATTGTTACTATTGCAGTTGTTCTAAATCACGAACATGAATGCACTTCCATCACTTAAATAAATGAATTCCCACATTATACACAGTAATTTTAAAACTCGTCACTTTTAGACAAAGTTACCTCAGTATCTGCCCCATCATTTTCTATACTTACTACAGGGGATAGTGATGTAAAGTTATTCACTTAAGACAAGTTTTTTTTTTTTTTTTTTAAGTGTGCCTATGGTCAGTGCTTAATTTGTAATGAAAGAGGTGCCAGGGCTCAAGCATTTTTTAATTTTCATAACAGACGCGGTAAGCCCAGAGGTGCCAGGGCTATGAACTGCCAACCCTTGGGGTGCTGGGGCTCAGTGCTGGCAAGCCCCAGCACAAATTAAGCACTGCCTCCGGTATGAGATTTGATTAATAATTAGATTCCAGGGGGAAGACATACTGAGGGAGGAATTGACGGTATTTACACTACCAACGGTTTACTACATAACCATCCTAAGCAGTATTGTTACCTGTCTTGGAATTACTTGTTGCTATTAAGTAATACAATCTATTAAAACAAAGCATATTAGCAAATATTAGTTTCCTAAGGGCTGGATTGTAAAGCTACAATTCAGTCCAAATAAGAGCAAAGACTCTGGCTGTGACTCTGAAGGTATGTCTACACTGCAATAAAAAAACCCACAGCACCGAGTATACGTATCAGAGCCTGGGTCAGCTACCTAGGGCTCAGGCTATGGGATATAAAATTGCAGTGAACATGTTCAGGTTTGGGCTGGATCCTGGACTCTGAAATCCCGCAACCGGGGAGGGTCTCAGAGCTTGCGCATCTACACTGCAATTTTATAGCCCCACAGCCCGACCCCTGAGAACCCTAATTAGATACAGCTGTTGTATATTTGAGGCTATGTCTACACCCCAATAATACTCACAATCTGGTTTCTGCTCAAACCTTGCTACAGGGAAAACAATCTCTTCCCGCCACAGATTACTAACTCCTGCTGTCTGTCCACTCCTTGCCCACCTGTGTGGGAGGGGAAGTAGCAGCCTGGTGGCATCTGCTCTCTCCCTGTGCAGACTCTCATGATGTGGGTAGCCTGGGGGATACAGAGGAAGGCTATGAGAGGGCTTCTTATATCTGTGGAGGAATGCAACGAGGCATACAGCAGGGTCAAAGTGCCCTAAATTTGTTATAATATTAGCTAATGAAGTCATAAGGAATGACTATCACCAATTATCTATAAATTGGAAGTCCAGATAAATAATAGGAATTTAAATACCTATGACTGGTTCAGTAATGCCAACAATGAGCTAGGCACCATGCAAATATGAAGGGACAGATTCTGATATCCTCAGTCCCACTGAGTAGGTAGCACCTTTCTCCACAAATAGTCCTAGAGACTTCATTGGGACTGTCCTTGGCATAGGTATTATTTAGCATGTGTAGGAGTATTGGAATCTGGTCCAAAGGAGGGCATGCTTCCTGACCTGAAGAGCTCACTCTGACTGCAAAAGCAAAATAGACAGACAGGGGGGAAAAAAAAAAAAAACCTGGGAAGGGGTACAGAGGACAAGTGAAGTGTCCAGGTACTGATTAGCCACATCCCGATAAAGCAATATTTTAATAAGCTGGAGGTTGTTTTTTTTTTTATAATATTAAAGTCTAGTCCAAGTACCCCACAAACTTGCAACAGTCTGGCAGTTAATTTCTTGTAGGCATCACTGTTGAAGTAGGTTTTCAGGATGGGATTTGACTGGAGAGATTATATGGGTATATGGTCACATTCCACTTGGGTCTGGTGTACCTGCCTAGCCCTGCGTGATGGTGTTTAGTGACACATTTCTTTTGATGATTCTTAAGGTATAGGAAACAAAGTACAAAAGAAAAAGATGCAAGATTCTTGGTGGTCCTTCATTGTCCAGGAGTAATTTCCTCTTTCAGCTCAATACAGCTGTATTCCCATAGCCAAAAGTCATTAGTGGAGGTATTATCTCATTAGTATGACCATACTTTGATTTCCTGCTTCCTCCCCTCCAAAGGAAATCATAGGGTAGAGGGAAATGCCTTGGTATTTTGAAACTGCAGTGCAGTTGTATTCTCCTGCCTGACTTTCTGCAAGCATCAAACTCCTGACATAAAGGTAAGAGTGAGAGAGACTGCAGATTTTACAAGACCCTTATGTCTTAAGTCTTAATGAACTATTTCTTAAAGTGGCTATTCAATAAAATAACTTAGGATTTTCTTATGTTGAGAAATCATTGGACATAGCAGCAAATACTTGATTTGGACAATTGTTTGTTTTGACATCAAAATTTGTGAAGATGACAACTCAAATGCATGCATGCTTACACCCACATTTAACACATATGCTGTTACTGTGTGTCATGTTCACACAGACTTCCATTCCTTTTTAAATTATAAAATTTATTTTACATTGTAGATCATACTGAAAAGAGACTATTTACAAAGTCTTGTATTAATTCTTAAGCTAGGGGAGATATGGGGGAGAGGGGAGCTAAAAGCACTTTGTCTCCTCTGTAAAGCTGATATTACTTGAGATAATGCCAAAACACTTCTAACCAATTCAGGTAGAAGCTGCCAGTTTGCACCTCTTGATTGTGTCTACAGGGAAATTGTATCTTCACATTGTAAGAAAATATGGCTCTAATTTATTCCTGTAGAAACTTCAGAAAAAGTGGATTCAGAATCTTTCTATCTGCAAAAGATTTTCATTTTACGAGGATCAGAAATTGGGATGAGGGCAAGCACACCTAGTGGTTGGAGACAGATGCCAAATGCCAGAGACAAGGGTCAGAGTCAGAGGTCAGGAATCAGAACCTAGGGTCAGAGCTGTGTTACCTGGGTGGGGCAGTTATTGCAGCCATGGGTGAATGCTTTGAACAGCCAGCAAACTTCTTCATGTGGTTTGTGGTGAAGTAGACTCACTTGCTGAGTTTATGCTCATCACTGGGCACCATTGATAATTCAAGAATTAAAGCCCTTCACCTTTCCCTGAATTGGTAAAGAAATGCAACATTCCTTTTTTTAAAATAGGCCACATTTTCCTGATACTCTTACTAGGTGTTACAATACTATTAGTGATGCTTTGAGGCCTCTAAGTTTTTCATATAATCATCCCCCTTTCCAGAGTACACACTTTGCACTCCCAAGGGAACAGGAGTACTTGTGGCACCTTAGAGACTAACAAATTTATTAGAGCATAAGCTTTCGTGGGCTACAGCCCACTTCCTCGGATGCATAGCTGTAGCCCACGAAAGCTTATGCTCTAATAAATTTTTTAGTCTCTAAGGTGCCACAAGTACTCCTGTTCTTTTTGCGGATACAGACTAACACGGCTGCTACTCTGAAACTCCCAAGGGAGGCAATCAGCCACCTCGTCCCACCAATGAGGCAGCTTATTACAGGTCAGCTGCACTCATTATGTTGCCTGGAGACTGGTTCTGCTGCAGGCCCTGCTTCCTGACAACTAGTATTTGAAGATGGGGGGGGGAAAAGTACAGTGGTTCAGAAAAAGAAGTGTTTGATTCATTGGCTAACTTTACTGTTCAACATAATTTATGTGCACATTCATTGCAGATCAATACGTGATTAACTTACAAGTCTTGATCACTTTCCTCCTGGCTTAGAGTAATAAGGTATCTTTCCGTCCAAAGGGGTTTGAATACAAGGATGTCTGCGCAGGAAGGGTTGAGAGGGAATGGGGTTAGAGATAAGAACTGTGGTGCACAGCAGTTGAGGGAGAAACAAACCTAGGACCAGTGTGCATGTCTGCAGGTTTGGGGGATGAACAGACTACTGCCAAAAAGTTATGGGCCAGAGTCATTGTAAAACATTTTTAGAAAGGCGAAAGAGGTGCTAAAGGGAGAAACAAAATGCCATGCCTCCTCGTGAAGGCTCTCAAACTGTCATGACTGAGAATAAGGACCTGGGATCTGGCCCTGGGCTCCTAAGAGGAGGTGGTGACTCTCAATAATCTGAGTTAGAGGCTGGGAGTGGGTGGCAGGGGATGGATCACTTGATGATTACCTGTTCTGTTCATTCCCCCTGGGGCACCTGGCATTGGCCGCTGTCAGAAGACAGGATACTGGGCTAGATGGACCTTTGGTCTGACCCAGTATGGCAGTTCTTATGTTCTTAAGGGTTTTGATAGATATATGCATGGATATAGATACAGTGATCACTATTTTAAAAAGTCAAAATTCACCACACTGTGGCATATGAGATATTGCAGTTATTCTGTATTCTAATGCCAGGAAACACTGCAGTAATTTTGATGCCATTGTATGGTAGCAACTGGTGAATGCTGCCATTTTAAATGGTGACAACTTAGGGGGAGGGATAGCTCAGTGGTTTGAGCATTGGCCTGCTAAACCCAGGGTTGTGAGTTTAATCCTTGAGGGGGCCACTTAGGGATCTGGGGCAAAATCAGTACTTGGTCCTGCTAGTGAAGGCAGGGGGCTGGACTCGATGACCTTTCAAGGTCCCTTCCAGTTCTAGGAAATGGGATATCTCCATTAATAAAAAAAAAAAAAAAATAGTGTTTGCAGAGGTAAAGCACATATAGAAATATGACTTGGTCAGCTGTCTCATGGGGAAATTATAGGAGGGGCCTGTGGGTTCATTTCTGTCATCTGTTATTCTGTCAAGGTAGGGTGGTTATAGTTTTTAAAGCCAGAAGGGAACATTAGATTTAGTCTGACCTCCTATATATCACAGGCCATTAAATTTCACCTGGCTACAGCTGCATTGTGTCCAATGACATGTGTTTAATTTGTGTTGTGCTAAAGAATATCTTCCAGAAAAGTGTTGTTGATCTCTCCCCATCCATGGGATAGGTTGTAGGGCCAGCCCTGTAATCCTGTGGATCAGAAGAAGACCAGGGTTGTTGCCTTGGATACCATGTGCCTCAACGGCCTTCAGCTCTCACTCCCTCTAGCAATACAGCTCTGTCAGACACATCGTCAGGGCTTCTGTATCTAGAGATTGCCCAGTGGAAAGATGACATTTGGAAATACGTTATATTTCAACTCTAATAGCTACAGGGCTGCTGTGCTATAGTGATATCATAAGTACAAGGAAGTTTGTCAGCCTATGATTATTTTGGGTCAGCGACAACAATAGCGTAATGCTTGCCTAGGCAAATAACTAGAATTTAATCTGTTTACTGCTTTTAGTGTATGTATAAAATATACTCATACCCAGGCAGGAGTCCCCAGAATTATTTCAGCTTGTTTTTCATGCTGAATAAATAGTCCTGGAAATAGAGGTCTTAATACTGAGACTGGAAAAATAGAAAATCTAGGGAATAAGAAAAAAGAAGGACCTATAGCACTAGGCATAGTTATAAGACTTATTCCTATCACCCAGGGTGAAAAATCTGGCATTCAGCCTTTTTCATATTCACCCGACATAGGACAAATAGCTAACAAAGTGGGAACAAATAGGAACAAAAAATAACTGCAGCAAAAAAGGGATTTTTGTGGTCAATGCGGCAAGCTGTTTGCCTGCCTGTTAGAGGCTACCTCCTCCAGCCAGCAAGCCATTCTTTCATCACACCCTGGTGCAGTATAGAAAACACCTGAAGAAATGCTGCCAGTCTTCTAATGCAACATTTTCCAAACGGTGAGTCATGACTCCACTTGGGGGTCCTAAAAGGGCACTAGGGGGATTGTGAGACATTGAAAAGAGGGGGAAAAGAAAATGCAAGAAAGCCAGAATAAGTCCTGGTTGAAGTGGCTCCTGTCCTGCTGGGCTGGTTGGGCTCGGCTCGCAGCTCCGGCTGCTGTGACTTGGCCCAGCCAAGCCTGAGCAGCACTATAATGTGACCCCATATGCCAGGGGCCAGGCTGCAATGCCCAGAGTGGGAATTGAGCCCAGCCAGGCCACAGCACAGGAGCTGCAGGAGCCATGGTTTTGGGGTGAATGCAGAGCAGATTCGCTCTGTACCTCACTCCTCCACCCCCTGGAGGCAGGACCCATTTGTTATTTATTTTAAGTTTCCATCCATCACCAGTCAGATCCCTGGGCGTCATGGTAAGAGCGGTAAGCCCAAAGTGTGTGCGTGTGGGGGTCACAACATGAAAAATCTGGGAACTACCATTCTAAAGGGAACTAGTGGCAACAGCGACAAGCACAGCTCTAGTCTGTGTCTGTCCCCCACCATGCTTAGTGCCCATTGCCTTCCTAGAGCAGACAATGAAGGGCAAAAACAATAAAAAATGAGTCCGATTCTTCCAGCCTTACTTCCATTGGGGTTAATCCCACTCTACTCAAGTGAATGAAAGCTTTGGCATTGACTTCAATGGGTGCAGGGGGAGGCAGATTAAGTAGTACCTTACAGTGTACAACGGTCTCATTGATTTTCCTGGGGCTACTTACAAAGCAAAGTGCTACTCTTTGTGAGTAACTACGTCAGAATCCACTCTAAATAAAATAAAAAAGCAATATTACTAACCGTCATGACCTGCAAAATGAAAACTTCCGTAGTGTTTCTATGCAGTGTTGTTGTAGCTGTGTTGGACCCAGGATATTAGACAGACTAGGTAGGTGAGGTAATCTCTTTTATTGACCCAACTTCTGTTTGTGACAGAGATAAGTTTTCAAGCTTACATAGAGCTCTTCTTCAGGTCTGTATAAATTCGAAAGCTTGGCTCTGTCACAAACAGAATTTGGGTCAATAAAAATAAATTTTACTTCACCCACCTTGTCTCTATAGTGCTTTTATGATTTTTGAATGGAGAAAAAGAAAACTCCAGCAAATATAGGAAATTGGATTTGCACTTGATCTCAGAATTTAGGAAATTAGCAACTCTGGCAGCATTTTGCCAGCACACAGCACCCTAATTGAAATTCCAGTAGATTACATTAAAATGTTCCTATTTGCCTCTGTTTTCCATTAGAGGACCAGTGCCTCCAAAAATCACTAGTACTAGGGCCCAACAGTACACTAGACCTGTTGCTGTAGTCTAAAACATAGGACCATATCAGCTCTTCAGCTGGTATAAATCTGCATAGATCCAGTGAAGTCAAAGAACACCAGTTGACAGTTTGAGCTCAAAGTTTCCTTCCTCCTCTTTTAGCTTAGCTCAGCTCAGGTACTTGTTCAAGTTGTCCAACAGCAGTTTAGGACTCAAAAGAAAAAAAAAGTTGTCTCTAATGTCCCTGAGAAATGACCTCCGAAATGTCTTTGTATGGCTAAGCCAGATATTACTTCATTAACATTCAGCACTACTGCAATAGCACAAGAGAGAAAAACTGCAGAAGAAATAGAGAGATTGAAAGTAGAACATTAGGGGAAAAATAATTTCTTAAGTGATCTAAAGAGAAGGAATAGGTGAAGGGAGGCCACTCTGTGTAGGAACATCTTTTCATCAATCTCTGTCTGAGGTAAGAGTGAAGCTTCCAGTAAAATACTTTCATTCCAGCTTGAATGCAGGAAGTCATTGATAAGCAATTTTAAATAGGGTTCAAAATATGCACAGTAAGTGGGCATAGCTGCTCCCACCATATACACTGTAAGTTGGCAACATTGGCTCTAGCATAACGTTTCCTAACTGTGCTATGAGCAGTTCTCTCTTTTTTTTTTTTTAAGAGAGGCTTTCTGCCAGATTAATTTAATTTAACAACCTGGGAACACTCAACCTGAATGAATCATTATTAGACTCGCACTCCATTGTAATTGGGTAGAAGGGATTGGCAACTAATTAAATAAACACCAGTTCCCTACATGTGAAGTTTTAAAGATTTTCTAGGCAATACAAGAAGTGTTGATCTTTTGCCCAGGGGTATAGGGTGGGGGTGGACGAGAAGGTAAAAAAGTGAATCCGCACAATAGACATCTGATAGTTTGGGACCGGCATGACCAATGTCCATAAGAGTGCATGGCACAAATACAGCGGGCATGTGAGGTGAGCTACTATCGATGCTTCCTTCATAGGTTTCATTCATTTTGAAAGTAGAGAATAGACTTGGAAATATCTTTTGAGTTTAAAAATAAATAAGAGTCTACGCATGTGAGGAGGAGGATTAGACAAAGGTGAAACTATCAAATCCTACTGCACAAATTGTTCATCATTACTCAAACAAAAAGCACACTGAAGTCAGTAGAGCTGTTTGGAAAATGGAGTTTCCATCCAATGGAACATTATGACATGTCTACATTTGTTCTCATCCTGATTTAGAATGAAAAAAGTCAAAATATTGAAAATTTTTACAGATCAAACACACTGAGAAAAAAGTTGACGTGCAACCGCTGAAGTGAAAAATGTTGATATTTTCAATGGAAACAAAATATTTCGTCATATTAAAATGGAATCAAAAAATCATTTTGAAATGTTAATTTGAATAAAATTTGTTTCAAATCAACATTTTAACTCACAATGACATTTTTAATTTTAGATGTCAACTTGAAATAAAAACTTGTTTGCAATCAACATTTTGAAATGAAAAAGATTGTCCAGTTTAAAATTGTTAATTCAGTGAAAATTTTTGTTTCAATTTCTTGACAGAAAATTTAAACATTTAGTTGAAATCAACCTATCCTGGGACAAATTTCAGTTTTAACTAAATCACATTTTCCAATGGGAAAAGTTTCCCACCAGTTTAGAAGCCAGTAAGGACTGCAAAATTGGGTTCCTAAATGTGTTAGAAAACATTAGTGTTGGACTCCTAGGGATTTGAGAGACAAGACTAGAGGGTGCTTTCAGTTATGTTTGTGCAACCTGTATGCACCATTGGTTACTATGAGTTTCAAATTAATTTCGCTGTGATTCCATGTTTTCCAATTTAATTTCCCAGTGGCCTACTCTGTGTACTGAACAATAGGAGGAAACTGAGCTCTTATGAATTCCCTTCCACAATTTCTCACAGTACATTGGTTGGCACCCAGAAACGGGACAGGGAAATATGGAGCAACATGAGAATGTGTGAGAAATATTATCCTACGAAAGTCTGTGCTATTGCCATCTCTTCTTAGAGTGACTATAGCTGTTCTGCATCCTGTGGAAAATAAGACTAGCATTTGGAAGAGAGCTGGCAATTATTTTTCGGCATATTATCTATATCACAGGAGGATATTCTTTTAAAAACATTGTTAGATGCATATATTAGCCTTTGAAAACACAAGGAAGCCACCATGATCACTAACTAAAAAAGTTAGTAAAGAGATACTGATTAAAACTTCTCAATTGGTCTTCTGTGCTGCAAATGGTGACACTTTCTCCTAAGGGGGTAAGCTTTTCATTAGCTGATCTCTACATTGTGTGATGTAGCTGGTGAGTAGAACACAAATGCACTGTGCCCAGCTAATAGTTGCTCAAGTGATACTTATTTATCCAATGAGGAAATGGCTGGAAGTTGAAGCTAAACAAATTCAAACTGGAATTAAGGCACAATTTTCTTTTAACAGTGATGGAAGTTAGCCATTAGAACAGCTTACCAATCGGTTTGATAGATTCTTCATCACCTGATATCTTTAAGAGTGAGTATTTATCTAAAAGATACTCTAGTTTAACCACAAGTTGTTGGACTTGATTTCACTTGGTGAAGTTCTATAGCCTGTGTTATGCAGGAAGTCAGACCACTGGATTCATAACAGTCCCTTCTGCCCTTAAAATCTGTGAAAGCACAGAAGAATGTAGGCTTATGTAACAGGATGAGTGATACTATGAAGGTACTTAGAGTACAGCATGAAGCATACAACTGAAGGTAAAAAGTTTGCTTGCTATGTAAAAGCTAAGGCCATATCCTCAGGTAGCATAAATGAGCACAGTTGCATCAAAGTCAGTGGAATTAAATTGATTCACCCTAGCTGAGAATCTGGTCCTTTTTTTGCTTCAGCAGCAGCAGCAGCTGCTGCTGCTATGTAATGCATATACTTAAGTTACTCTGCAATATAAGTACAGGTAAATTAAATCTAATCTTTATATTCAGATTTCTGATTAATACTGTGCATATATAAACATATAATCCTTCATACTAGTTGTGATGAAGTGGGAATGATTTCTGTGTCTTTTTTTTTTTTTTTTCCAAATAAGGTGCATGTTTCCGTGTCTGATTATGATTGGTTACTTGTTACGGAGTTAGATCAAAAGAGGCTGTTAGGGGAACCAAGCAGGAAAGACCATACAATGGCCAAGGTAAGGAGCATCCCAGCAAACACTCAAACACAATAGCCAGGTTTATAGTGGTGAAGAGGCAACTCTTGGCCCCAACCCTGGTGACCTAGTTGTTTTGTCTAGGCCGAGAAGAGAGATCAAAAGGAACATTCAGCCATTACAGGACCCTGGGCCTTTGAAATGGGAAGGGAGTTGGATGAGCTAAGGGAGGGTGCCTAGGGCATCACAGACTTGACATGCTGGCAAGGAAACAAAAAGAGGAGAGAGTTTGCTGTGAGCTAGGCAGTCCGCTTCTCCCAGCCAGAGGGTGGTTATTTGGGCTGAGGGGACTTATAGATGCTTGCAGTAGAGACACCCGTCTTGTTTTTAACCCTTCACTCTACATGCTTTGTACCTTTGGATGAATGAATAAACAATGCTTTGTTTTAAAGAAGCTGTTTGAGTTGCTTTAATCCCCTCACTGGTGACAGGTCCCCTGAGTGAAAGGGCTCAGTTGTCAAATTGAGTCGGGACTGTCACATTAGCATGTTTGGGAATCAGGGGGGCCAACTCTCTAAGACCCATCCCTGAGTGGTTGAACTGTGTGGCTCTGGTCAGGGGAGGAGTAAGAAGTCAGGCCTCTCACGTAAGGGCTGCACTGGAGAGGGATTAAAGGGGTCCAAAGCAGTTTCCTTGTAACCATGATATTAGTATACCAAACAGCAATTTAAACATTAATTAAGCTACATAACCCTGAGAAGAAAGTTTTTTTATTTCAATGGGCTTTAAGCACGTAAGTCCTTTTTAAAAAGGGCCACTAGGCACCCAGTTGCACCTTTAGGCATCTCAATACCTTTGCAAAAGTAGCCCTTAGTGGCTTGCCCAAGCCAGGAAAGCAGTGTTAAGAACTTGGAACCAAACTCAAACACCTTGGCTCCTGCTATAGCCATTTCTTTGGGTGGAATCCTGTCCCCACTGAAGTCAGTGGGAGCGTTGCCATAGAATGTAATAGGGCCAGGATTTCACCCCTTCCTTTTAAACAGAATTGTGGACCAGGTTTTGAGCTAGGGTAAGTGAGTGGGGCTCCTTTTACTTCATAAAGTTGCAAAGCCTTAAGCATATATGTAAGAGTGGGGTCTGTGTTTGTATCTTGAAAGAACAAGTCTCAATATATTAGGTTTAAGTTAGTGGTCCCCCTACTTATTTCAGGGGACAGGGAGAAAGGGCATTTCAGTGGGGAGGGGACCCTCTGAAATTGGATGAAGGGTAAAATTTTCAAGGGTGCATAACTCTCATGACTTTAGAGTCTAAGTTCAATTTTCAAAAGTGATTTGGTCATTCAGAGCTGCATCCAGAAACGGAACTGACACAGCAGTGTAATGCCTACCTTTTAGGCACCTTGCCGCCTAATGGAATGAGCAGCTGTGAGTTAGGCACCCTGGCTCCCTCTACAATACATGCAGAGTGTCAGGTGGCTAAGAATGGGATTCATACACACTAACATGCTCAACTGGGAGCTGCCTATGCTAGCCAAAGTAAATACCAATGAAAGAGGCAGAGACTAAACCCTGCCCCTTAAAAGGAGTTGTGCCTAATGGGAAGCCATGGAGTTAGGTGCCTGAGCTAGTTAAGTCCTCTCTCTCTCTCTCTCTCTCTCTCTCTCAAAAAAAGGGGAAGTGTCCCTAATAGCCCAGTGGATAGAGCATTCACCCAGGATGTAGACTATAGAGAGGATTTGTCTCTAACCCTAATCTGAGACACTTTTAAAGAGGCCTGATTTTCAGAAGGTGGGTTTGCAGCACTTTCTGAAAACTCAGGCATCCTAAAGGGGTCTCAGAGTAGGCACCCAAAATCACCACTCACTTTGGAAATTCTTGTCTAAATATCTTTACCCATCACTTCCCAATAAAACTATTTCTAAATCAGCTAGTACATCTATATTCTGTTAAAATGATAAATGTAGTAAAGAAAATAGTGAGGATTTTCCTTATTTTACTTTCTCTTTGAGCATTTTGGTGTGGAGGTAAATGGAATATAACTAGCAAGTTGGGACCCCATGCATCTGTAGTGAGATGTGCACCATTTGCTGTCTTTATCAGATGATCTGATCTCACTCCTAATCCAAGCCAAAGGCCATTTTGTACTATTGATCATTAAGCAGAACTCCTCATTGATTTTTACTAGGGAGTTCTTCTGGAAAAATCAATTGCACAATGTGCTCCAAGTTTGGCTTAAAAGCCCTCCTAGAGTACATCTACATTAAAAACAAACCAAAAAACCTACAACCCATTGCAGCAAGTCTCAGAGCCTATATGAGCTGACTTGGGCTCACATTACAGGGCTAAAAATATCTGTGTAGACT
This sequence comes from Emys orbicularis, assembly GCF_028017835.1. Taxonomy (NCBI): domain Eukaryota; kingdom Metazoa; phylum Chordata; order Testudines; family Emydidae; genus Emys; species Emys orbicularis. The sequence continues at coordinate 23,172,440 of NC_088683.1, read as the reverse complement.
CTGCTCATGGGCACTGAGACTTCCCTCTTGCCAGATTTCAGATCCAAGCCTCCAGTCTGAGCAGGAACATGTACTTGGCTATTTTTAGCAGCTTAGCAGGAGACTGAGTCAGTTGACCCTGGCTCTGAGACTTGCTGCTGCAGGTGGTTGTTTTTAGTGTAGACATACCCTTACAGACCAGTTTATTTAAAATGCAAAAAGCTACGAAGGGCAAACTCAACAGTGTTCTGTGTCTAAGCGTACTTCCAGTGCTTGCTTATTGTGAATTTACATAATGTGAAATTCATTAGCATTCGAGTATAGAAAATAGTGTAACACACAGGGGGGTCCAGTTCCCTTTTCTCTGCCCCTTATATAGTCACTTACACTTACACACAGTGGGTGTGAAATGCTACCATTCCAACGGTACCCACTTTCAGTGATGTAACTGACTACACAATGGCAAGGCAACAGTGAATCAGGCCAGTGTGTTTAAAGTCTTATATTAATGTTGTGTTTTCAAAGATGACATTTCCTATATATCACACCCCTGCTGTATCATAATTTCAGACTCTGCTTGCCAGTTATTAGAACAAGAGATTGCTACCAAACATTCCGCCTCTTATGTGACCCTTTCATCAGCTGTAGTTTAAAGAGAAAGCACGGTCCAATAGTTAGGGTGCAAGTTGAGAGATGTGGGTTCAAGTCCCTGCTTGGCCCCAGACTTCCTGCGTGAGCTTGGATAAGTCACTCAGGCTCTTAGTTCCATTTCTGTAAAATGGCAATAAAGGAACTGACCTCTCTCTCTTCATGGGGTTACAAGGATAACTACGTTAAAGATAGTGAGGTGATTGGGTACTATGGTAATGGGTGGTGATACGACTGCCTAGGATAGTTATAGTAACAGCTATTTCTGTTTAATTCTAAATATGACTGTCACAGTGTACTCTATTCACCACTAGATGATGCCTCCTCCTGGCCTCTCTGGGGACTAGCTCTGCAAGGCCAAAGCCCCTTCCTGCAGTTGCACCTCATCTCTCTATCACTCTGTAGCACCTCTCTTGCTCCAGGAGCTGCTGTTGCCTCTTCATGAGTTGGCCTTCTAGCCAGGTCACCATGCTGTTTCCACTTCTGGGATATCAAAGTCCCTTCTTAGGAACCGGCTCAGGCAGCCTTTCCATTTCCTGCCCAGCAGTGACACTTTCCCAGTGACTGGTAGGGGGAACGTAGGACCACCCTGTAGTCCAGGCTCCAGCTCAGGGACCCTCTAATTAACAGCCAAGGTCTATTCCCTCCTGGATCTTGTTGCCACTTTACCTGAGCCTTTCCTACCTGTCTGGCTGGCTCCCCTCCCAGGGTTTGCCAGCCTCCTAACTCCCTCCTCCCAGGGAGTAGCTGTAGGCTACCTGCCTCTGTGACACACACACACACACACACACACACACACACACACACACACACACACACACACACACACACACACACACACACACACACACACACACACATGTCCTGTCCTGTCCTGTCCTGTCCCATCCCCTCCCCTCCAGAAGTGACTGCATCCTACTTCCTGACAGCCCCTTTTTACTCTAAGCTCCTGGGCTTTATACAGGCTCCTCCTCTTCTTTCACAGGTGAAATTCCTCACAATTAGCTTCATCCACACAGCTTATATATCATTTGCTGATTAATTGGCTGATTGGACCCACCTGGCCTAATTCAGCCCTCTCAGAACCAGCCTGGAGAACACACCCCATCACAGTGACACAGTACGTCTATCTCACTGTTCATAATTAAATGCATGATGTATGTATACATTACCCTTGTCCATATGCAGTTTGTTTTCATAGAACTATAGGGCTGAAAGAAACCTCGAGAGGTCATCAAGTATAGCTCCCTGAGCTGAGGTAGGACCAAGGAAATCTCTGGACCATCCTTGACAGGTGTTCTTCCAACCTGTTTTCAAAACCCTGTAATGATGGGGATTCCATAACCTCCCTTGGAAGCCTATTCTAGATCTTAATTACCTGCGTCATTAGAAAGTTTATCCTAATATCTAACTTAAATCTCCTTTGCTGCATATTAACCCCATTACTTCTCCAAGCCAATGAAGGTAGGTCAACAATTGATTACCATCCTCTTTATAACAATCTTTAACAAATTTGAAGACTGTTAACAGGTTCCCCCACCCCCCAGTCATCTTTTCTCAAGACTACATATGCCCAGTTTTTTTAACCTTTCCTCATAGGTCAAGTTTTCTAAACCTTTTATCATTTTTTTTGCTTTCTCCAGCACTCTCTCCAATTTATCCACATCTTTCTTAAAGTGTGGGTACCTACAACTAGACACAGTATTCCAGCTGGTGCCTCACCAGTGCTGAGTAGAGTGGGACAGTTACCGCCCATATCTTATATACAACACTGCTTTTAATATACCCCAGAATATTAGTCTTTTTCACAGCTGCATCACATTGTTTACTCATATTCAATTTGTAATCCACTATAACCCCCAGATCCTTTTCAGTAGCACTACCTCCTAGCCAGTTATTCCCCATTTTGTAGCTGCATTTTGTATTCCCCATGTTGGACTTGTAAGTATGGAATTTCATCTTGTTGAATTCAGACCAATTCTCCTGTTTGTCAAGGTTATTTTGAATACAGATCCTGTCCTCCAAAGTGCTAGCAACCCCTTCCAGTTTGGTGTCATCTGAAAATTTTATAAGCATACTCTTTAGTCCATTATCCAAGTCATTAATGAAACTATTGAATAGCACTGGTCCCAGGACCTACCCCTATGGGACTGTACTAGATCTGCCCTCCCAGTTTGACAGTGAACCACTGATAACTACTCTTTGAGTATGGTTTCAGAGTAGTAGCCGTGTTAGTCTGTATCAGCAAAAAGAACGAGGAGTACTTGTGGCACCTTAGAGACTAACAAATTTATTTGAACATAAGCTTTTATGGGCTAAAACCCACTTCATCGGATGCATGCAGTGGAAAATACAGTAGGAAGATATATATATATATATATATAGAGAGAGAGAGAGAGAACATGAAAAAATGGGTGTTGCCATACCAACTATAATGAGACTAATCAATTAAGGTGGACTATTATCAGCAGGAGAAAAAAAAACTTTTGTAGTGATAATCAGGATGGCCCATTTCCAACAGTTGGCAAGAAGGTGAGTAACAGTAGGGGGGAAAATAGCATGGGGAAATAGTTTTTACTCTGTGTAATGACCCATCCACTCCCAGTCTTTATTCAAGCCTAATTTAATAGTGTACATGGCAGAGGGGCATTGCTGGCACATGATGGCATATATCACATTGGTAGATGTGCAGGTGAATGAGCCTCTGATGGTGTGGCTGATGTGATTAGGTTCTATGATGGTGTCCCTTGAATAGATATGTGGACAGAATTGGCAACGGGCTTTGTTGCAAGGATAGGTTCCTGGGTTAGTGTTTTTGTTGTGTGGTGTGTATAGGTCCTTGTTCTTTGACTATGGTCTCTCAACAGGTTGTGCACCTACCATAAAGTAATTTCATCTACACCACATTTCCCTAGTTTGCTTATGAAAATGTCATGTGGGATTGTGTCAAAAGCCTTACTAAAATCAAGATATCATTTTTACTGCCCCCCTGTCCAGTAGGTCAGGAACCCTGTCATAAAAGAGAATTAGATTGGTTTGGCATAATTTGTTCTTGACAAATCTAAGCTGTCTATTCCTTATGATCCGATTATCCTCTAGGTGCATACAAACTGATTATTTAATAATTTCTTCCAGTATCTTTCCAGGTATGGAGTTAGGCTGACTGCTCTGTTCTTCCCTGGGTCCTCTTTGTCTCCCTTTTTAAGGACAGGTACTATGTCTTTCCTTCTCCAGCCTTCTGGGACCTCACCAGTCTTTCATGAGTTCTCCAAGATAATTGCTAATCTTGTTCCAAAATTGCTTCAGCTAGTTCTTTAAGTACCCTAGGATGACTTTCACCAGGCCTTGCTGGTTTGAATACATTTAACTTATCTGTTCTGTTCCTATTTTGGCTGGTGGACCTTTCCCTTTGTAGTTAGTATTCATTATGTTGAGTATCTGTTCACCATTAATGTTTTAGTGAAAGCTGAAGCAAAATAAGCAAAATTAAAAACCTTAGACTTCTTGCTGCCATCAGTTATTAGCTTTACTTTGCTGCTAAGTAGAAGACCTACTCTTTTCTTCATTTTTCTCTTGCTCCTAAGGTATTTAAAAGAACCTCTTCTTATTTCCTCTTATGTCCTTTGGTAGGTGTAACTCATTTTGTGCCTTAGCCTTTCTGATTTTGTCCCTACATGCTTGTGCCTATTCTTTTGTACTCATCCTTAGCAATTAATCCATGTTTCCACTTTCTGTAGGATTCCTTAAATTAAAGAGCTCCTGGTGGAGCCATAATGCCCTCTTACTATGCTTCCTGTCTTTCCTTTACAGTGTGGTAGTTTGCAGTTCCTTTTAATATTGTCTCCTTGAGAAACTGCCAAGTCTCTTGAACTCCTTTGGTCCATGATGTAATACAAATTTAGTTATGTACTTTTATTGTACATCTCTGATGAATAAATGACTGTGTGATGTTACCAATGGCTCAGCCACTCACAACTGCCAAGAGTTCCATTTTTGCCAGACTGTCCTGGTTTTATAGTCCAGCCCTGGGCACTGTCCCAAGCACTGCTGTCTGACACTGGTGCTTACATTTTATTAAAAGAATGCCAGCCTCTTGCAACTAAATTGGAGAGGATACAAAGAAGAGCTACGAGAATGATTAAAGGATTAGAAAACACGCCTTGCAGTGATAGATTCAAGGAGCTCAATCTATTTAGCTTAATGAAGAAAAGGTTAAGAGGTGGCTTGATTACAGTGTATAAGTATCTACTGGGTGAACAAATATTTAACAATGGGCTCTTCAGTCTAACAGAGAAAGGTATAACACCATCCAATAGTGGAAGCTGAATCTAGACTAGGGTGACCAGACGTCCCGATAAAATCAGGACTGTCCCGATATCGAGCAGTTTGTCCCACGTCCCAACCGAAGTACGGTCGGGATGCCATTTGTCCTGATATTTTGTTTCAGGCGTTGTTTTTCCCCCCTTGTTTCTTAGGCGACGGTGACCAGCGGTGGAGCGCCTTTTCAATTGTTACACTCACCCATCTGGATCTTCGGCGGCATTTCGGCGGCGGGTACTTCCTTCTTTGGCGGCAAGGTCTATTACCCGCTGCCAAAATGCCGTCGAAGAACGTCAGCGACTGACGGACCCTCCGCTGAAGTGCCGCCAAAGACTTGGACGGGTGAGTGTAACAATTGAAAAGGCGCTCCCCCTGTGGCGGTCCCGATATTTTGGAATTCTCATCTGGTCACCCTAATCTAGACAAATTCAGACCAGGTGTAATTTTTTATCAGTGAGAGGAATTAACCACTAGAATAACTTAACAAGGGGTCTTATGGATTTTTCCATCACCAACAATTTTTAAATCAAAATAGGATGTTCTTCCGAAAGACATGGTTTAGGAATGACTTTAGGGAAGTTTTATAGCCGGTGTTATATAGGAGGTCAGACTAGACGATCACAATGAACCATTCTGGCCTTATTTATTAGCATATTTATACCTGCCTCTGGAAATTTCCACTACATGCATCCGAAGAAGTGGGTATTCACCCACGAAAGCTCATGCTCCTATACGTCTGTTAGTCTATAAGGTGCCACAGGACTCTGCTGCTTTTACAGATCCAGACTAACACGGCTACCCCTTTGATACTTGACACCATGCAAGGCACTGCATTTAGCCGTATGGAGTGGAAATCCATAACCTCATGAAGCATATTTATACCTGCCTCTGGAAATTTCCATTACATGCATCCGAAGAAGTGGGTATTCACCCACGAAAGCTCATGCTCCTATACGTCTGCTAGTCTATAAGGTGCCACAGGACTCTTTGCTGCTTTTACAGATCCAGACTAACACGGCTACCCCTTTGATACCATTCTGGCCTTGGAATCTACGAACTAGGAGGCACAGTACTGTGGAGGTGGAAAGGAGACAGGCAACAGAATACCTGTCTTTTCCCTGTATCCTGGTGGTGTCTGAGGGCAGAGTGGAATGGAGAGGGCTCAGAGGCATAGCAGGGGCAGTTATGCTTCATACCTGAAGGCATTGGTTGATCTATCTCTTCCCACCCCACTCTTCCCAATAACCTCTAAATCCAGGATGGAGATATCCAATAAATTATATGGGACAGAACAGTAAGAGACTCAGTGGTACTTTATGACCTGCATTACCCTAGTATCTGAGCACCTCACAATCTTTAATGTATTTATCCTGATATGACCCCTGGGAGGTAGGGCAGTGCTAGTATTCCATTCTACAGGTGGGAAACTGAGGTACAGAGAGGCTAAGTGACTTGCCTAATGTCACACAGGAAGCCAGTGGAAAAGCAGATGCTTGAACCCAGGTCTCCTGTAAGAGAAACAACTGAGGTCAAAAATGAAGTTGAGATGAAAAGAAATATGGGGACAAAAACAATGAAAGCTCAGAGGAATGTAAGAGAGAAATGGGGCCATTTCAGAAAAAAAAAAGAAAATGAAACTTGGAGGAAAGATTATAGGTGTTCATATTATAGCTGTTACATGCCAGTCAGGCAGAGGAGGGGGTGGGAGAGCTCCCATGTTTTCCATAGGTTGTGGAAGACAGGGAAGCAGTCTCCTATCAGCTCCAGAAGAGGAAGGGGGGAGATATCTGATGTAAACCTTGTGGAGAGATGTGCACCTGCTATCTGCCTACTGAAAACATCAGGAGTATCAGGCCATTTTGAGAATTTGCTCTGTACATTCACCTTCATCCCCAAAAGTCAGCAACTGCGAACCAATCCTGTGGATACCATCAAAGCCTGAAATGATTAGATTTACTCATTGTAGTAGGTAAATAAGGTGATGCACAGTTCAGCTCTTTGATGCTACTAATTAATCAGTCAGTTATTTAAAAATTAGCCTCCAGCAAACAATATTTAAAATGTCTATCTTGATGCTGAAGGGTTCTTTAGATTCAGTCTCAGACAATGAATAAGTAAGCCTAGCCTTAGGCTCTAAAAAGACAACAGATTTTCCTTATATTGTAGTCATCATATCCTGGTAATCTCATCTTGTGATCCTGAATGAGTAGAAAATGCGGGTGGGCATAAACTCTGCTTCTTCTTTCTGGGCCAATGTTTTTTTTACCATTTTGTTACCCTCCCACTGTGTAAAACAGAGATGTCCATAAATGAAGGCTGACAGCCTAATTGTCCTCTCCCACTGGCATAACTCCATTAACTTTCGTGGAGCTACTCCTGATTTACACTGGCAAGACAGGAATATTAGGCCCTGAGTCTGCAATGGCATTCAAAATGGCCACCTTGTGGTGTTGAAGAGCACTGCTTTCTTTGGCCTGAAGCCCTAGAGCAGTGGTTTTCAACATTTTTTCATTTCCGAACCCTTAAAAAATGTCAAATGGAGGTGCAGACTTCTTTGGACATCTTAGACATAGTCTGCGGAACCTCGGGGCTCCATGGCCCACAGGTTGAAAACCACTGCCCTACAGCATAGAGAGCCTGCTATTGACACCTGTTAGTGAGCCGGGAGAGGACTGGACCAGAACTGCTTAAGAATTCCAGATGAACAGGGGAGGGAGATCTCTGCCGGCTTCTGTTGGTGAGAAAGGGGAAACGACTGAATAGGCCAAACCGCATTTGCATTTCTGTTATGTAACAGTCTGTAACATTTTGATCAAAATTCAGTTACATTTTAAGTTTGGTGGTAATAAAATGTTATTATTCCTGTTGGGTAACAAATGCACAAGAGAACTGAACGAAATGTGCATGGGGTCAGGGCTCTCCCTAACCAAACCAGTCTGCACAGTTAGGTAGTGGTTTCTAATGAGGCATCTTAACTATAGCTAGTATGTGTATTTTCCCCTGTGGGTATTTTTGACAAAACCAAAAAAAGATTAATTTTCACCCATATGTTTTCCCTTGAAATGTTTGTGTATTTGGCAAAAGCTCAAAAACCAAAAGAATTTGATTGAAAAAAATGAAAATTTCCACAAAAAACAGGCAATTTTTGGGAAAAATTCATTTAGTCAAAAGCACAATTTCCCCCCTGAAAAAACAGTTATGATGGAAAATTTTTGACCGCCCTATTCCATCCTGTTTCCTGAATCGCAGAGCCAGCTCATTTATTTCACATTGAATTTTTCAGTAAATTGCATGAAAATCCTGCCAGGGGGCAGCTGGGCTCCCGGTGTGGAGCTATGTGTAACTGAGAGCCCTGGCTCTCAGTCCCACACAGTGCCCCTTTTCTGTAGGTGGAAGCACTCCTGGTGAGGACATGAACCACCGACAGAAGCAGGGTAGTGTGGACATTAGCCACCGCAGTAATTAATGTGGTGGCTGTAAGTCAACCTAACATAGGTCAACTTATCTTTGTAGTTTAGACATAGCCAAGATGAAAGGAGACCTCCCCCTAGTTCTGACAGCAAAATCCCAACACTGACAACATCAGTGCCAATCAGTAGCTTTCTGTGGACCCAGATGTCAGCTATGTCCTGTGTTGACACGTTCTCTCACCTTTCTCCCAACTGGTGAAGTCTGCTGCAACCTACACAGATGTTTCTCCGTTTTATTTTCAAATGTGTTCTTAGATCACTTGCTCCCTAGGGACTCTCCTTCCCTCTGCTAACACAAAGCTGATTGCTTTGCTGCTGTCCTTTTGATTTAGAGGGAAAAAATCCCATGTCTGATGTAGAACTTTGATTTGCTAGTAATTATATTTGCCATGTGAGAACTCAGCACTCCAACCTGCTAGGGTTGAAGGCTAGCTTTGGATCTCTTCCCCCTCTCCCCCATGTAAGGATTGAAGAGAAGCCTTTATTGCTTATTTATATAATGTCCCAAAATTTGCTGGATGCTTTGCATTCCTACTGTCAGGAGAGCAGCTCTGGGGACATGAACCATGTATAAAAAGCACCTAGCAAACATTTGGATGCTATTTGGATAATGGGTTTTTCTAGGCGCTCTTACAACATGTTAGTATCTTTAAAGTCTATTTTTCTATCTTTAAAAAGGATGTTGTCATGGTACTTCTCAGCACCAAAAAGATCAATAATAAACTTCCACTGCTGTTAGTTTTGGAGAAGGAAATCACATGGGCTAGATTCTCTCCTGCTCAGATGACAATCTGTCTGGCAGTGAATCCTCCTGTGGAAGGGGATCTCTCTTAGGATAAGTGTGCAGGAGCCAGGTCTGGTGCCTGTGGGGTTCCCCCCACCTGGGGTGGCAGTGCAGAGCTACACCAGTGCCACACCTCAGAGCATCCTAGCCTTTGTTTGAAATCATATCAGGGCTGTGGCCAAGAATCAGGAAATTTGGCACAGGAGAGATGCTAGTCCAGAAGCTGTCCTTATAAGTTCAGAGGTATCGCAGCTCTTGAACCTGGATCCATAGCACTACAGGTAGTCCTCAGACCTCAGTCACCACCCAGCAGTTTGTTACTCCCAGCATGAAGTATGAGCTGGTGGACCCTAAGTCACCAGAGGCACCACCCACAAAGCTCCTGATTGAAGGAGATGGCCTCTCTAATTGGCTCAAACTAGCTATTTAAATCAGAAGGAGGCACAGTAAGTTGTTTGAGCAATTAGGTGAATTTTTGGTTGATTGCTACATTGGACCTTTCTTTCTAACCTGGACCCTGATTCCTGCCTCGTTCCAGATCCCTGCGTGCACATCCCACATCTGGCCACTGACTCCACTCTGACCCTTGGCTTGATTCCTGATTCTGACTCCATTTCCAACCGTTGGCTTGACTAGTTTCCTCATTCTGACTCTGGCTCAGACCACTAGGCCTGACCACCTATGTTCCAATCCATGACATAAGTATGTTGTGTATACAAAGTATTCAATATTACGTAGAGGACTGGAGGTGTACCTGGCTGGAACCCAGCATAGCCCTCATTTAAGAGATTTGAATGCAGGGTGTGTATTATGCACACACTGCTTCTTAGCATACAGCAACCAGATCACAATACCATAAGAAAGCAAAGAAAAGCACTGAAGGTTATTAATCACTCAGTTTCCACAATGGCTCAGCACAAAGTTACTGAGCAGAGCCACTTCTATTGTTTTGACACATTGGGGAAAATTCACAGTGTCTAATTGGCTTTCAAACTCCCACTTCCACCTATGTGGTTTGTTAATCTATCATTAGTACGCATGGGATGTAATAGCAAACATGTAGCATAGCCATATTGAGTGGCTCAAGAGCTGCTAAGCTGTTTTTATTTTGCACTATCTAAATGCCTTTCTCCATCTCATTCTTTTCTTCTGTATTTATGAAATAGAAAATAGATCTTTCAGGCTAGCTTGGGTACTACAGATCTTATCCCATCCTGCAATATAAAGGATTGCCAGCATGCTCTGGTTATATCATGCTAGCTGAAAGCCCATGCTATTGCACTGGTTTAATTTCTAAAGTCATATGAAACGACAGTAACTGCTGGACGAAAATATTAGGCAAGAAAGAAAGAATATGAATGCAAAACATTCACTCTGTCAAATTGCAATGCACGCTCATGTGACAACTTTGACTCCTATCACCTAAATCAAACATGCCCACCTCCGTCCCAGTTGTTTGTTAAATTACTTAGGACATTTGTCCATGTTTTCACAAAGTTTTGAACCACATCTTTCATTAATGTTGAAAGCATGAAGCCATTTTTATTTTGTGGCAGACAAATACTCGACAACTTGAAAGCCTAACATCTTTGTTTGCTTTGAATATGAAACTTTATTACCAAGGTACATTTCACCAATCTCAGGATACCCCAGGACTGATAGTGTACTTATTGCTAAAATATGTGTTTGCCATAGTGTCTCTTTTTAACGGCCCTCTATTCCTCTGTGAGTGAGTGTGCGTGAGCTTCTCCGTGGCTGCTCAGATGGAGACTTCACTTAGCCTCTCCTCACCCCTAAGACAGGGGATCTGCCATTAATTTCCTATGACTGTCTTGACCCTGCAGCAACACTTCTCTGCTTCCTGCTGCCCCGGGACTTCTCTACCTGGGACCCAGCAGCACCACTTCCCCAGCTGCTTGCTGCCCCAGGACCCGCTCTCTGCTCTAGGGTCATGTATGAAGGCAGGGCTCAGTGGCAGGGCAGATCGGTGTCCTCAGTCCTGAGACTCTCGCACAGCACTTTGTCTGCATGCCCACCCTGAAATTTGCAGGCTTGAAGGAGCCTCTCATGCCATCTGCTTTCACTAACTCTCACCTTTCCCAGTGTCTCTGTTGCTCCACACAGTTCCTGTGTCCTGCCCTGCGTCCTGAATCATATTGTAGCAACCATTTTGCCTGGGAGTGAGGTTTAAATCTCATTGGAAAAAACAACATGTGGCAACATATTTCTTAAGGGCAGCATCCCTTCCACATGCAGATAGACAGTAGGGAAATGGTGGACATCTTGCTGGCCTCAGTCCCATTGACAGTAATAGGAGTTGGTGGCCATTTTGAAGAAGGAAAAACTTGCAAATTGGAAATGGCTGAGAACTCAAAAACTGGGTGGTAAGACTGCAAATCCCAGTGATGACTAACTGACTAGTGATTTTCTGAACAACCATGCTTGTAGCTATTGGCAGCACTTCACACTGACTCACCAGGCATTCTAGGTTTCAGTGTGATACAAAAAGTGACAATCCTGGAATGTAGTTATGTAGTTTAGATGACTAATTGGCACATACACTAACCAAGGGTTTAATGATGATTGCGTGTCCATAATATGTGCATCCCAAGATGACCTTATGTATCCATTACAGACAGTATTTGTTTATACAGTAGTGGGCACTCTGGAAAGGCCAACATTTTTGGAGTGGGTTCAGGGATGCAAAGAGAATGTAGTTTTTTGCATTGATGTTTTTATTGTTTAAATTTAAATAAATAAAAAGTAAATAGCGTTAGAGAGAAATGAGATAATATGTCCCAAACAAGTCTCCTTTGTGTCTGAATGCAGCAGGTGTATTTTTTCCTGTCATTGATCTGAATGGGTGACACACTGGGGTGTATTCAGGTTTAGCCCAGTGTACTTCTAGATCAATTCCATGCAAAACAACTTGGGTTAGTGGGGTAGAAATTAAGTACTTCAAATTAGTGTGAGAAATCAAGCGCTCCAAAGGCCGGAAATGCAAAGTTCTGGCTAAAAGCTCTTTGGATGAGGATTTATATCCATTGAAGACCTTGTCGGATCCCCAGTTCTACATCTGGTGTCTAGATACCTGACGATTATCTCAATAAAAATGCTTAGGTGGATAAAACTCTACCAGAACTTATGTCTTAAAATATGGTCTCCCTTTATTATTTATAACCAGTCAACTAATGAAGTATTACATCGACATACTTTTTTTTATATAATGTGAGAACCAAAGACTAAGGTCTGATGCTGGTAATGCTTTTAGTTTGACAGGCTTGTATCTATCTATAGGCTTGGCTTGACATGACTAATTGCTAATTGAACATGGGGGGAGGTTTTATTTTTTGGAAGCCAGGATTAGGGAGGTAAATAGATCAGCAGGCTGAAAACAGAATTTTTGTGCTAACTAAAATAAGTAAATGGGTCAGCAAACTAAGAAACAGAATGTCTAAGCTAGCTAAGATAAAAAGGGGAACACCCAGGAAACCATTTTACAAAACCCAAAATAACAATAAATAAAATAAGTCCGGATTGTAAAAATGAGGTAAAAAATAAGTCCATCACGGACAGCGTGTGAACAAAGCATGCTATACAACAATTGATTCCTGCAAAGTAACCAAGCCAGCCCTAAAAGATGTGATGCAATGTGTAATGAATATAATACAATATGTAAATGTATATTTAAAAAAGGGTTTTGGTGTAACTTTGGATTTGTGATGTACCCTACTTCCACATCATGCATTTAAGTCGAATCAACTCAGTGTAGCGTTGCTGTATGCCAAATAAAAATACCTGAGTGACAAAGTCTGTAGTCAAACTAAGTACTTAAAAAGTCAAAGAAAAACAAGTCTAAAAAAAAAGAAATCCCTGCAGTATCCACCCAGGTTCTGGACCCAGGTTGCTTATTGAAAGAAATGTGATGCAGTATCAGTTTTATAAAATTTGTTCAAACTCTTAAAGAAAAAGAAAATCTAGAAAACATATAATCAAAACTGTTTATGAATATTATAATAATAATTAATAATTATAATTATAATTATTAATAATAAATGGAGATATCCCATCTCCTAGAACTGGAAGCGACCTTGAAAGGTCATCGAGTCCAGCCCCCTGCCTTCACTAGCAGGACCAAGTACTGATTTTGCCCCAGATCCCCAAGTGGCCCCCTCAAGGATTGAACTCACAACCCTGGGTTTAGCAGGCCAATGCTCAAACCACTGAGCTATCCCTCCCCCAATATTAAAATAACCTGAAAATAAAGCAATACAACTATCCAATCATAATCAAATCAACAAGCTAGTTTCAATATTGGATTGGAGTTAAATCATCACATTAATACCAAAACAAATCAATCTTTAATTCTGAGAAAGAGGCTATCCATTTTGTGATAAATCCCAACTATGGAATTTTGTCAAAGTCAATTAAATCTATAACGGAAAAAAAAACAAATTACGTAATGTCCAAACCCGAATCTCAGAGCCAATTGTAAAGCTTCCTCCTGAGATTTCAGTTCTATATGGTGGCTAACATTTCCTCCCCACAACAGAGATATTATAATGGAGACTTCACCAAACACTCTTGATAAGCACAAGTTTAACTATTCTTATTTACCAGAAATTACAGATGACAATCTCAAGTCTCCCAGGACTTTTAGACACAGACCATGCATTAATGAGTATCTTTATGAGACAATATTTAGGGCTGTTTAAAGCTGGGGATCTTTTCTTTCAGTTGCATTCCCTGTGTGGATTTTGTAGGTGTGTTCACACGCGTGGACACAGTCACACTTTTTCATTTTCACACTCTAAACATAAAAAGGCTGGGACATCTCCCCATTAATATAAACAAAAGACAGAAAATGGAAAACACATAACATAACATGTGGCTTGCAAAGTCTTCAGCTTTTGCAATCTTCTGGACTCTTGTAGAGTAGGAGCTGGAACTGTAGACAAGGAGTCAGATGGCAATATTTTGTAGGGAAAGTGCTTCTTGCTAGCAGGCCTCCTTTCTAACACGTAGAGACTAGTTCAAGGCTAGTGGCCTGTTTGTCGATCACATGACTTCTTCTGCCCAGTCTTGAATATTATGGAATGTGTGGCTGATTGACTCAAAAGGCAAAGCTCCTCTGGCTTAACCATGATTCTTATGGTTTAAGGACTTTGCTTCCTCAGCCTTGCTGTGCCTCCCTCTGAGGTCTTCAGCCAAATCAGGTGTGAGGCCTACCTTGGAGCCTTGCAGTTTGGTCCAATCATGTTTGAATTAGGTCATCCTTAGTGAGCATCAATTTGGAAAAGCCCTGCTTAAATCAGCAATTTAAAAAATATTCACTATATTGCATACCACAGCAACTGTAAGTCTGTGACGCAAAAAATATCAAGAATCCAGATATATGAGGCCAGTTTTGAGGAAGCTGGCATGGTCTTATCTGGATGAAAAGTCATAAAATAACATTGTCACCAGTTTAGGAAAAATGCGATATAAAAATCCTATAAAAGGAGCTAATTGGAAAATCTCTTAGCAAAAACTAGTCACTCAACATTCATTCAAGAGCAGAATTAAAAATAAGTTCAAATTGTGATCAGTTTCATCCATTCCAATTTCTTTTTATTCTTGAAAACAAGCCATTTACAGTAATCTTCCTATTTTGGAGCTGGGTCATTGGTCAAGCAACTGGTCTTAAAATGCTTTATCTTGATAAGGAAAAATTACTTTACAACTTATCAAGATTAAATCTATTTGAAATATAAAATTTAAAATTCTGTATAAGCTATTCTCATCACAAACGGTATGTACAGTAAGTTACATATGGCTTTCACAGTTATCCTTATATGCCCTGAGGCCTGAAGTTATACAGGGTCAGGAGCTCTCTGCTACCAACTCTTGTGACCAGGAGGAAGAATGGCCACAGAACTTCTTCATCTGCATAATTCCAGTGGGTGGGTGGAGCTATTGAGAGAGCTTCATTTGCATAAGCTTTCTACCCAGAATTTCTCCAGTGACACTTTGAGTGAGCCACCTTAACTGTGCACAAACTAAGGACTGGTTGGTGGTGGAACTGTACTGAGAAAGAGAAAAAGGGTTCTTCCTTCATGGCAAAGAGTGCATCCCCAGTGGCAAGGATTCTCCTCAAGGATCCTATATGCTACTGATTTCCCTCCACTGACAATACTTCAGTGTTGGGGGGCACACCTGGATGGTGAGGATGAGTGTTGGATCCTTGATGGGTGCAATGCAGAGAAGGCTCTTTGCTGAAGCCACAGAGGAGAGCAGAAGAGCTAAGTGACCTCCAGTGAGGCCCTTCTTATCCAGCCACTAAATAAAGTCCAAATCACTATAGCTGGGTTAGCTAGTGGAGCATTAGGACAAAAACAGGCAGAACTTCTCAAGGAACCTGAGACAGCCCTAAGTGCACTTCATGACTCTGGGACTGTACTACCCTCTGACACCAAATAGCGAGTGAGGTCAGAAGATGGGGAAGAAGCAAGTGATGTGGTAAAGGGACATTTGCCTATTGGACATACACATTGCTGAGTGGGGGACCAAGTTAATAGACTACTGCCGAAGTTACCATGTTTTTGTTTAAGAAGTCGGTTCTTTTGTTCTGATGAAAGATGGTATAATTCCAGCACTTTGGTGGGAAAATACTGCAGTTTTCACTTATTGTTTTCAAAAGATTTGAATATATGAAGACCTACAGGTGGTGTGTGTATTTTATTTATATAATATCTATATTTTACCCTGTTGCAAGGGAAGTTACTGCTACTTCTAAAACACAGCATATATGTTACTGGAGCCTCACTGCATTGTTGCATTACAAAGTCTTAGAAAAATTATGGTTAAAAAAGACTGATTGATTAAGTCAGATGATCAAAATGAAGACTGTCACACATTGCCAGTGGGCAAATTACTGCGACACGCAAGCTGGCAGAAGTCATATATTACTTATGCTGACTCATGGATGTGAAATAAGAAAAGATCATTTATTAGCTAAGATTCAGCTGGCTGAGAAAGACAAAAATGACAGCTTGTCATATTGACACAAACTAATGAATTTATAGTTGAATGGGTAAAGATTATAATGAGAGGAGGACTCAAAGTACGAAAAGCTACGGTGTAAAAGGGAGGGTAATGAGTGCTAAACCAGCATGTGGGTTTAGAACTGATGTCCTCCATCTCCCATTTTACAATATTCTCACTCCTGACAAAGTTAATTTACTTTTTACTGAATTAATCTGTGTTACTTTTTAATGTATTAAAAATGGATCAGTAACAATTATGAACTATTCTCTGTATAAGGGACAAAATCTTTGTTTCCCATATCAGTGTTGCTAACTCTTGTGATTTTTATCACAAGTCTCTATTGGTTTTTCTTAAAAAAAAAAGAAAAGAAAATCCCAATAAATGAAACTAAAATATTGTTGTTACTGGCTGTTTCCATTCGATAAAAATTTATAAGGAGTTGTTTAATGGCTTTGCTTTGTTAAAGTCATTTTGTACTCATGCTTAATTAAATGTACAAGGACTTCCACTGAGAATCAAGAGGTTCTAAATAATGCAATAATAATTTGTGTAACCAATTACTGTAAAATAAAAGTGAATTATCCAATATGACCTGTCAGGCTTTGGTATTCATAATTTAAAATCCCATTTAATTAATTCCTCATGGTGCCATATTCAACAACAACAAAAACCCATGACCTTCTATATAACATAAATATGTAGAGGCTATGGTGGACCATTCATGGAGTTTGGTTCCACACCTGGGCAACCTATTCATCAGAAAATCTGCAGGGCCATCATGATATATATACACGATTATTGTGGGCCATATCCTTAGCTACTGTAAATAGGCATCGCTTCAATGACGCTATATCAATTTATACTAACTGAGGATCTTGCCCTGTTTGATTCACTGATGAAGAGCAAATTTTTCCGGGGGGTGGAAAAATCTCCTAACTGCACTGGTTCTGCTGTATTGAGGGCTTTTTCCAAAGCTCACTGAAGTCAGTGGGATCTTTCAGTTCATAGAATCATAGAATCATAGAATATCAGGGTTGGAAGGGACCTCAGGAGGTCATCTAGTCCAACCCCCTGTTCAAAGCAGGACCAATTCCCAACTAAATCATCCCAGCCAGGGCTTTGTCAAGCCGGGCCTTAAAAACTTCCAAGGAAGGAGACTCCACCACCTCCCTAGGTAACGCATTCCAGTGCTTCACCACCCTCCTAGTGAAATAGTGTTTCCTAATATCCAACCTAGACCTCCCCCACTGCAACTTGAGACCATTGCTCCTTGTTCTGTCATCTGTCACCACTGAGAACAGCCGAGCTCCATCCTCTTTGGAACCCCCCTTCAGGTAGTTGAAAGCAGCTATCAAATCCCCCCTCATTCTTCTCTTCTGGAGACTAAACAATCCCAGTTCCCTCAGCCTCTCCTCATAAGTCATGTGCTCCAGACCCCTAATCATTTTTGTTGCCCTCCGCTGGACTCTTTCCAATTTTTCCACATCCTTCTTGTAGTGTGGGGCCCAAAACTGGACACAGTACTCCAGATGAGGCCTCACCAATGTCGAATAAAGGGGAACGATCACGTTCCTCGATCTGCTGGCAATGCCCCTACTTATACAGCCCAAAATGCCGTTAGCCTTCTTGGCAACAAGAGCACACAGTTGACTTCAATGAGTTTTGGATCAGCACAGTTTATTCCAGAAGGACATTAAGGGAAGCTGAGAACTTGTCATCTAAAGAGCATAATAACAAGCAATTCAAATCCAGGTTGAATTCTCTAAAACATTAGCAGTGTCTAGGCACACATGCATACAGACACACCCACACATAGTGAGAGAGGCCTTTCCCAAAGTAAAGATTAATTTCTTTCTGGTTTCTCCATCAATTGTAAAGTCATTTAATTGAAATGTTCTTGTTGGGAAGTGAATTATATGTTGTCTTGTTGGGTTTTTTTACTGTATTTGTGTGTTATGTGTATCCACTGTGCCTATCAACATACACAGCATTTTTAAAATGCCAGTAAGCGTAACAGATACTCGTGTGTATAAACCCGATAGCCAATGACACAACATCTGCTTCAGGTATCCAAGGCCCCAACACTGCATCACTGAAGTCACAAGTTTTGCAAATAACTTCAACGAGAATAGGATTGGCCCACTTGTGGGCAACTTCAGCAATTGTACTGATTGTCTATTGTTGCCTGATGCAAAGTGCACTGAAGTTAATAGGAGTCTTTCCATTGACTTCAGTAGGCTGTGGATAAGGTCCTGGATGTGTTGCAATGGACATAGAGGGAATAAGATGTTTTTCAGCACTTGAACAGCTAGGAGAAGGCTTTCTGGTGTGAGCTTCATCTGCTTTATACCAGTTTGGAGAGGGAATGAGAACTATGTAGTTCCTATACCTATTTAAGAGAGCCAGCATGAAGGAGGTAGTCTGTGGATAAGACTTACCAATTTTTTTACTTCTGGCTACATCCCTTTTGAGAGTATAGAAAAGGTACAATTGCCAAACTGAAATTTTTAAAGGTTAGCAGAATTTGGGTGAAATATGTCAGCTTTATTCATTTGTTACTTTATTTGTATTGCAGTAATGCCTAAGGGCACTGCTGGGGACCAGGGCCCCCACTGTGCTAGGCACTATACAGATACACAGAATGGCTTTTGATAACTTTATACACAAGTGAAATTGAGTCAGAATTTGCGCCCCCCCCTTTGTAGACTGCCCCTTCAATATGCTTTTAGCAGACCAAATTCAAATATCAACATTTAGACATGATTTGAGGCAATTTAATTTACACAAGACTACATCTTTTACTACACTCTGCCACTTAAGCAATCTGACTAGCTAAACATTCCCGCAACAATTCTCACTCTTGATTGGACCAAGCTCATTTGGGACTGGAATGATGGAACCAATGAAAATTTCACTGCACTATAATCTGTTTCTATGGACTGAACACCAGTACGTGATCTCACTATGAGATTTCAAATACAAGGCAGACATTCATAAGGAGGAAATGTCAGATGAAGGAAGTCAAGTTTCAGTAACAGATGTGTGTTTTATTGTTTACATATTCAGCCACCTATGATAATAAAAGAATCAGCACTCTGCGTGCAAAACATGTAATCAGCTCATGGGGCGAGAAGTTTGTTCCATTACATTAGACCCTATTTTCATGCTCAGCACAGTGCTGAGGCAATGAACAAAGCTGATTTCTAATTTCTGATTTCAAAAAGGGAGTTGTCCAAACTACTAAATCAAGAACCAATGAATTATCCTTCTGGTGTTTAATACAGAATTTGTTTCCCCTAAGTTCTTCCTTCTCTATGGGCAGCTTTTGATTGATTGCTGTTGAGATTTTATACAAGTACTTACTTATATTTTAATAAAATGTGCTTATCTTACCTATATGCACATTACCAAATGATGAAGTATGACTGACCCCAAGCACAAAAACATTTATAGGACTTAAAAAAGAGGAGACCTCACCTCCCTTTCTCTTTTCCCCCATTGTATCTTCCTCTGCCTGCATCAACTACATGCCCTTCACCTCCTTCATTAATCTCTTCCCAGGTAAGGCCAGGGAAAACAGGTGAATCATAGAATCACAGAATATCAGGGTTGGAAGGGACCTCAGGAGTCATCTAGTCCAACCCCCTGCTCAAAGCAGGACCAATTCCCAACTAAATCATCCCAGCCAGGGCTCTGTCAAGCCTGACCTTAAAAACCTCTAAGGAAGGAGATTCCACCACCTCCCTAGGTAACCCATTCCAGTGCTTCACCACCCTCCTAGTGAAAAAGTTTTTCCTAATATCCAACCTAAACCTCCCCCACTGCAACTTGAGACCATTACTCCTTGTTCTGTCGTCTGCTACCACTGAGAACAGTCTAGATCCATCCTCTTTGGAACCTCCTTTCAGGTAGTTGAAAGCAGCTATCAAATCTCCCCTCATTCTTCTCTTCTGCAGACTAAACAATGCAGTTCCCTCAACCTTTCCTCATAAGTCATGTGCTCCAGCCCCCTAATCATTTTTGTTGCCCTCCGCTGGACTCTTTCCAATTTTTCAACATCCTTCTTGTAGTGTGGGGCCCAAAACTGGACACAGTACTCTAGATGAGGCCTCACCAATGTCAAATAGGGGGGAATGATCACGTCCCTCGATCTGCTGGCAATGCCCCTACTTATACAGCCCAAAATGCCGTTAGCCTTCTTGGCAACAAGGGCACACTGTTGACTCATATACAGCTTCTCGTCCACTGTAACCCCTACGTCCTTTTCTGCAGAACTGCTTCCTAGCCATTCGGTCCCTAGTCTGTAACAGTGAATGGGATTCTTCCGTCCTAAGTGCAGGACTCTGCACTTGTCCTTGTTGAACCTCATCAGATTTCTTTTGGCCCAATCCTCTAATTTGTCTAGGTCCCTCTGTATCCTATCCCTACCCTCCAGCATATCTACCACTCCTCCCAGTTTAGTGTTATCTGCAAACTTGCTGAGAGTGCAGTCCACGCCATTCTCCAGATCATTAATGAAGATATTGAACAATACCGGCCCCAGGACCGACCCTTGGGGCACTCCGCTTGAAACCGGCTGCCAACTAGACATGGAGCCATTGATCACTACCCGTTGAGCCTGACAATCTAGCCAGCTTTCTATCCACCTTATAGTCCATTCATCCAGCCCATACTTCTTTAACTTGCTGGCAAGAATACCGTGGGAGACTGTATCAAAAGCTTTGCTAAAGTCAAGGAATAACATATCCACTGCTTTCCCCTCATCCACAGTGCCAGTTATCTCCTCATAGAAGGCAATTAGGTTAGTCAGGCATGACTTGCCCTTGGTGAATCCATGCTGACTGTTCCTGATCACTTTCTTCTCCTCTAAGTGCTTCAGAATTGATTCCTTGAGGACCTGCTCTATGATTTTTCCAGGGACTGAGGTGAGGCTGACTGGCCTGTAGTTCCCTGGATCCTCCTTCTTCCCTTTTTTAAAGATGGGCACTACATTAGCCTTTTCCCAGTCATCCAGGACCTCCCACGATCGCCATGAGTTTTCAAAGATAATGGCCAATGGCTCTGCAATCACATCCGCCAACTCCTTTAGCACCCTCGGATGCAGCGCATCCGGCCCCATGGACTTGTGCTCGTCCAATTTTTCTAAATAGTCCCAAAACACCAGGGCCGCCCAGAGGATTCAGGGGGCCTGGGGCAAAGCAATTTCAGGGGACCCTTCCATAAAAAAAAAGTTGCAATACTATAGAATACTATATTCTTGGGGGGGGGGGCCTGCGGGGCCTGGGGCAAATTGCCCCACTTGCCCCCCCTGGGCGGCCCTGCGAAACACTTCTTTCTCCACAGAGGGCTGGTCACCTCCTCCCTATACTGTGCTGCCCAGTGCAGCAGTCTGGGAGCTGACCTTGTTCGTGAAGACAGAGGCAAAAAAAGCATTGAGTACGTTAGCTTTTTCCACATCCTCTGTCACTAGGTTGCCTCCCTCATTCAGTAAGGGGCCCACACTTTTCTTGACTTTCTTCTTGTTGCTAACATACCTAAGAAACTCTTCTTGTTACTCTTAACATCCCTTGCTAGCTGCAACTCCAAGTGTGATTTGGCCTTCCTGATTTCACTCCTGCATGCCTGAGTAATATTTTTATACTCCTCCCTGGTCATTTGTCCAATCTTCCACTTCTTGTAAGCTTCCTTTTTGAGTTTAAGATCAGCAAGGATTTCACTGTTAAGCCAAGCTGGTCGCCTGCCATATTTACTATTCTTTCTACACATCAGGATGGTTTGTTCCTGCAACCTCAATAAGGATTCTTTAAAATACAGCCAGCTATCCTGGACTCCTTTCCCCCTCATGTTATTCTCCCAGGGGATCCTGCCCATCAGTTCCCTGAGGGAGTCAAAGTCTGCTTTTCTGAAGTCCAGGGTCCGTATTCTGCTGCTCTCCTTTCTTCCTTGTGTCAGGATCCTGAACTCGACCATCTCATGGTCACTGCCTCCCAGGTTCCCATCCACTTTTGCTTCCCCTAATTCTTCCCGGTTTGTGAGCAGGTGGTCTTATAATATGTCCTATAAAGTAACAAATACTTTAAACGTTCTGGAATGCGCCAACATCTAAGTTGTTATTACAAAGGTGACTTGTGTGACCTCTTCTTTTGCTTATCTGAATTGTATCTGAATTGTTGAGTGTCTTTAAATAAAATTAGAATAGAAAAGACCATTAGTCACTTTGATTTTGCCACAATACACTGTGAGTACTAGTTGGCCAACTCTCCTCAACCATAGATGATCTATAATTGAGTCTTCTTCATGGACAATCATACATGCCAAGAGAAAACTCATGTAAACTGCATTCTCACTTGACAGGGTTCTTTCCATGGTCATTCTTCAACATCCATTTGTCATATGGAGCTAGATCATGAGACTCCTGCTCTTGTTGAGTAGTTTGTTACTCTTCAAATTGCCCCATTGGTGTAAAGTATTATTTACACTTGATATCACAATCTACCCCACAGTGGATGTGTTCACTTTTGGGGGAGGCTAGCTTCCTATATAAGAATTTTCCGGGAAGGATGTTTGAAGACATTTGTCACAGCTGACCATGTCACCAATCTCTAGTAAATGTAGTCATTTTTGGGGGGTGGGGGAGTAAGTGTGGAAATATGCAGGCTAAGCTTGTATATTATGGGGAAATGTGCACTATGCATCATAAAATATGCTGCTTTTCAACAGTAAGTAAAATATATTTTGCAGTTCTATCCTTCCATCCAGGGATTTCCAACCACCAGTGTGATGGGGTGTCCACCCCACACTGGCCTGTAAGAAGTTAATGGAGCCCTAGGGAGGCTGCACAAAAAGCAGCCAATAGGAGAGGGGCTGTGAGGACTAGCCAATCAGGGCCCAGTAGGCCCATATAAGAAAAGCTGCAGGGCAGAACAGGGTCAGTAGCTGCCTGGAGCTTAAGGAGGGAAAATTAGGCTCCTACCAAAAGGAAGGAGAGCCAGCACTCTGCACAGAGCAGTGCTACTATCAGGGACTGGGGAAGCTAGGGAGAGCTCCTGGCTGTCTGCTAAGACTGCCATGCTGAGGCCCTGAGATAAAGGTGAAGAAGGTGCTGGGGTTTTGGGGAAGTGGACCAGGGAAATGTACTGAGAGATTGGAGGGGATGCAGCACATGGCTGCCATCTACAGGGTTTCTGGGCTGAGACTCGGAGTAGTGGGTGGGCCCAGGTACCCCCTGCTGAAGCAGTGGCTGGACAGGTGGACTGTGGTACTAGCTCCTGGAAGGAGGGAGTGCAGAGTGTGGCACAGCTGGAGGGCTGTGTCATGAAGAGGATGCTGTGGTCCTTGGAGTGATGTGGGTCCAGGAGCAGGAGTGATGGGGCGTGAGACATCACCGGGAGTAGGTGTACTGACTTGTGGAGCTGATCCCCAAGACAACCATCACGAGGTGCTAGCTTGGTGAGTGGAGCCCTCTCACAATTAGTTAACTAAGAGTTGTTCTGTTCTTGTGAGGTAGGTAAATCTTATTGTCCTCATTGTATGGATGGGGAGACTGAGGCACAGAGCGTGTAAAGTTCAAGGATGGCAGTAGGAAAGCCTGAAGTAGAATCCTGATTAACTGCCTCCCAGTCTTCGTTATTGGACTACAAGACTTTTCTTCCTGTCTTTCATAATTTTTGTTGCAACAATCCACCAGGTTAAGTTTGCATCGCAGTTCTTGTCACAAGATGTCTTTACACATTTAACACACACGCATTCCAGGAAAAACTAAGAGAATTTCAGTGCTAATCAGAGAGCCTAATAATACTAATTTGAATCAGGCATGCTGTGTAGCATAGAAGGTACTATTCAAAATCCTCCACATGGGTTAGTTGATATACCTCAATCCGAAGCTACAACAGTCCAGCTGTTCCAGTCTTTGGCCAGTTGTGAACAGAGGCTGCCAGTTGTGCTGATTTGCCAAAATTATGAAATAACTCTCTTATGATCCAACAAATGAAAAGTAGGGAACACAATAAGACCATCAAACTCTTTCTCGCTTGTAAGGTAAGAACAGCCTTTGAATGTACAGAGCTCCTTTGGGGAAAGCAGTGTAGAAAAGGGGAGTGTGGGGGGGAAAAAAATTAAGAAAGCAGAGTGGAGAAGGTCGTGCTGCAATGGATGCTCACATTAACGTTATCTGAGGGTCATATCCAGTTATGGTTATCACAAACCTTAGTGGGCTTCAGAGTCTATGGGTACAGGGATTGCAGGGAGCCACAAAGGGAGGCAGAGACAGGGATAGTTCACAATCTTATCCCTGCTGCCTTCTGCTCTCTGTTCAGCCTTCCCCCACCTCGGAGCCTTTCCTTTACCCTGCACTCATCATCCTTGTATTAGCGTACAACATACATTTTTAATTATAAACATGGATGGGATGAAATACATAGGAGAGAGTCCTACTTAAAGGGCGCTGAATCTATTCTAATCAGCCTAGATGGGCATAGCTATAAGTATCAATGTTCAGAACCAGAAGCACATAGATTTATGGGAGACGTAACACAGCGCTGCAGTCCAGGACATCTGCCTGGTGTACAGAAGTACATAATCAAATCTGACCCCACTTGCTGTTCTCCATGAAGGACATTTACTCCACTGCTTGTTACCTGCCTGCTTCCATTTTTGATTTCTAGAGCACTATATGGTTTCAATTGAGGCTACCTTTAAAATAGCTGGGTACTTGAGTTAACAGCACCAGGTTTTAACACTGTGGGCTGGAGTTAGGGCTTCTTCAGCAAAAGAGCCCTTGAATTGGGAACTCCTTCCCTTTGCTGGTCCAACAGAAACCAAAGCTTCTTGGAATGTATTGGCTTTCTGCAAAATTGGCTGTCACACAGAAAGGACAAGGGCCCTGATGCTACCAGTTGCTGAAGGACTTCACTTTTTATTCTAGTGATAGACAGTTTGTTCAAAGGTGAATGGTCAGGGTTCTAGTCCAGGCTCAATTGTATGTGGTTTTCTTTTTAATAGTAATTGTGTCTGCAGGGTATGAGTTATCGTTACATGTGGACCGTCAGGAATTCTGTAAGATTCATCTAGTCACAGATGCCTTTACTGAGTTCTCTTTTTTTCTGAGAGCATGAAGATAGGCACAAAGACCTAGGGGAGGTTTCTGCTTCCTGGTCCCTTTTTTGCTGCAAGTAGGGGTTTGGTTCTCTGTTATTTACTGACTGTTTTTTTTTCAATCATACAAGCAAAAGTTTTCTGCTCAGCATATTTTTTTATGTGAAAAAGATATAAAACAATTGAAATGAGTATATTATTTACTGGAGCACAGAGGTCACCAAACACAAATAATTGTTGCCTGAGCATCTGTAGTTGACAGTAATAATTTTAAGTAGGAAATCACAGTACTTTTAGAGAGAACCATACAGTAACTCCTCCCACATTTCACAGGTCAGACAGATGTGATCATGGTAACAAATCAGATTGATGATACTACATAGCCAATCTGCTCTTCACTAGAGCTTTGTGGGCATTTCAAAGCCTCCTGCTGCCATAGACACTAGGTATACGTTAAATAGTATCCAGAGGTGAATTAACCCACTGTGCCATAAATTCCCTGGTGCCTTCTTTTGAAGTTCTTTGTCATTAAATTAACTTAAGTGTATAATTGTTCTTTTTGGGCCAAATTCTGCTCATTCTAGCTACAAGACTGTTCCCGGTGTGACTAACTGTGAGTAGATTCTCATGTAATTACATGACTCCAGAAGCTGGGGCATTAAATGAAGAAATAAAGTTACTAATGATGCATTGTTTTAATTGATGCATTGACACGCATTTTTCACATTTGGATTTTGTTCTCGGGGGTTTCTTTTTAATAACATTCTTTTCACATCCTCCAACTGTTCCAATTCCTTGACCTTCCCTTTCCCAAATTTTTCAGAGCTTTGTGTGATTGACCTTCACTTTGCAAAAGTGTGAAGAAATTTGTTTCTAATCACAACTACTAGCTGCATCTTTGCTGAGGTCTACAGATTGTTTGATGGGTTTATAAAAAGAGGCAGAAAAATGTGGTGGTGGTAAATTTAAAAGGGCAGTGAGAGAATGAATTTTTATCTGCAGACCACAAGATCATCCTATTAGTGTGTGCCCCAATACTGTATTCACAGAGAATGAAGTTGAAGTGTAGCTTGTTGCTTCCCATCTTTTTTTTTTTTTTTTTTAAATGTGCAGCTGATTACAGGTTTCAGTGTTAGTATGGGGAGAACATAATATTTTTCAGATGGTAACATGGGAAAGTGAACTAAATTCAGAGACTTGGCCAAGATCACACTAAAAGTCAGTGGCAGATCTAGGGATAGAACCTATGTCTACTGCCCTATGCCATGGACCACATAGCTATAGATGGTGTGACATAATGAATGAAGACTATTTCTTTCACTGATTCTTCTCTAAAATTTCATTCCGTTTCAGCACATTTAGCTTTAAAAAGAACATATCCAGGTTACGACCCTGAATGGAAGTACGGTGTGACATGTCACGATATCTTGTAACATATCATGAGATTTATTCACATGTTCATTGAAATCACAGGGATGTGGGCACCATGATATAGGAGCATAACTAATGTTCCAATACAATTCAAAGAAGGAGCTCATCAAGGATCATAAAAGCCAGGCTGTTGCTAGTGCCAACTTTGCTAATTGTTCTGTATAGCTAAGAAACAGATAAGAATCTGCTATACTCTTTTTGTTAGTCATATATAATTTGACATAGTCACATGATATGCAGTGTTACTATGTCACTGGGACTAATAAAAGAAACAGGTTGCTTTTGAGCGAAGGACTTTGGTTTTCTTACTTACCTATCAGTAAAGATGAAAATCATCAGGAGAGGAGAAAACTGAATCATGGAGTGTTGAAATGAAGGCAAAGCTAACATAGATAATAACTATGGGAAATATGGTGCTAATAATAAAGAGGGTGAGAGCAGCACAGCAGAGGGAGTTCCAGGAGAATGAGTGATCACAAGCAGCACTCAATCATAATGCAACGGGAGGGGCTCATACGGAAGAGCAGTCCTTGATAACTGTAGAATTAGTGAATCCCAGCCTTGAACTAAGATTGGGACCGGGTAGTTTCCTCTTTCCTTCCCTATCACAGAGTAATAACTCTACACCTTTCCTTGTCATGTATTTCTGACAGGTTTCCACACTCCCTGCCATGATATTGTACCAGATAGAACCCTATCCTAGGCCGTGTGCCCCTTCTTTTGTCCTGTCCCTGTGCAAGGGTCTACTCGCTGCAGGCCTGCCCCCTGTATATCTGGGTGTGGTTTAGCAGCTCTCCTCCTTTGTTGTGCCCTTTCCAATTCCAGAGTATTTTTTTGAGATGGGGCGACCACATCTGCACACAGTATTCAAGATGGGGGCATACCATGGATTTATATAGAGGCAACATGATATTTTCTGTCCTATTTTCTATCCCCTTCTTAATTACCAGCATTCTGTTCGCTTTTTTGACTGCCACTGCACATTGAGTTTTCAGAGAACTATCCACAATGACTCCAAGATCTCTTTCTTGATTGGTAACAGCTAATTTAGACCCCATCATTTTATGTGTATAGTTGGGATTATGCTTTCCAATGTGCATTACTTTGCATTTATCAACATTAAATTTCATCTGCCATTTTGTTGCCCAGTCACCCAGTTTTGAGAGATCTGTTTGTAGCTCTTCGCAGTCTGGCTGGGTCTTCACTATCTTTAGTCATTTTGTATCCTCTGCAAATTTTGCCACCTCACTGTTTACCCCTTTTTCCAGATCATTTATGAATATGTTGAATCGGACTGATCCCAGAACAGACCCCTGGGGGACACTACTATTTACCTCTCTCCATTCTGAAAACTGACCATTTATACCTACCCTTTGTTTCCTATCTTTTAACCAGTTACCAATCTATGAGACCACCTTCCCTCTTATTCCATGGCAGCTTTCTTTGCATAAGAGTCTTTGGTGAGGGACCTTGTCAAAGGCTTTCTGAAAATCTAAGTACACTATATCCACTGGATCCCCTTGGTCCACATGCTTGTTGACCCCCCTCAAAGAATTCTAGTAGATTAGTGAGGCATGATTTTCCCCTTACTAAAACCATATTGACTCTTTCTCAACAAATTATGTTCATCTATATGCAGGGCCGATGGGGGGTACAAATTACCGGGGTCCGGAAGGGGGCACTGGGCCCAGCTTCCCCGGCTTCCCTCCCCTCTCATCGTCCCTGTTTAGCTGCTCCACCCTTGCTGGGGGGCCCAAAAATTTTTTTTCACCGGGGCCCGAACCCACTCTCGGCGGCCCTGTCTATATGTATGACAATATTGTTCTTTATTATAGTTTCAACCAGTTTGCCCGGTACTGAAGTCAGGCTTACAGGCCTGTAATTGCCGGGATCACCTCTGGAGCCCTTTTAAAAAATTTGGCGTCACATTAGTTATTCTCCAGTCATCTGGTACAGAAGCTGATTTAAGTGATAGGTTACATTTTTGCTCAGCTCTGTTGCTGAGTTGGGAAGAATGATCATGCAAACTGTAAAATGAGAATGATCACAGATAAAAATATATTGTCATAATTGCAAATGTTTTTGTTAACTTATGTTTATGCATTATGGCGCACTGTCCCCCTCTAGTGGTTGGAATGCATGTAAGTTTAAGAATCTGTTACAGCCTTTTAGCAAACTGAGCAGGGAGGGATTTGGGTTTTTTTTTTCTCTACCTGTAGAGGCTGATGGTTGTAGATGGAGAGCTCTGGAGTTCAATCCCCACCACTACCCATAGGCATCATATTGCATGTTATTTATATAGACTGGTTTAAATAAGATAAAATATATACTGTATATCTACACTGTAGTATATCCAGTAACAGACACAAGGAAACTATAACATTCATCATGGGTTTATGAATTGCAGCTAACACTTTCACAGTACATAGTCCAGTAAGCACTTTCACAATGCCAAGCCTGCCATTAGAAGACCTTCCAGTAGTGAAATTTTTGTCATGTCACTTTAATTCTGAAAAGCTGACATCGTTAAGAGCAGCCATCACAAAACACATTCTTAATCTTTTTTTTTTTTTTTTACCCACAGTTACAAGTACACATTCCTTAACCACCAAATTCAAAACTAAACTGAATTATTTCCAGGACATCAGGAATGGGAATAGAAAGTTTCTTTATTCAGAGCACAGAAAGGATCTCTTGTTCATGAGTTAAATTTTAAAACATTTCACTCTCTACACTTAAACTGAGAGAGCTTTCTACATTGTGAGGCTAATTCCTATCTCACTGTGGTTTTAAACTGAAATAACTTGGTTCACATCAGTGGTGTTCATACTGATTTACATTGGTGTGAGTGAGATCAGAGGCCCTTTGGCTTCAAAAGCAGCTCCTAAAATATCGTAACACAGTTTTCATTCCCATCTCACAGTTTCATCCTAGAATACTCAACCTTTACTCTGGCAGATTATACTATTCCAATGGAAAATCATTTATGTATATATGCGCATAATGACATGCTTTACTATTGGTGATTTCATGCATTCAGTCCTATTTAAGAGCCTCATTCACAATCATAATAGCACTTGAAGAAATTAGGAAAATGCGTGGTTACATGAAATTCCACTTAGAAAGCCATGCCTTACAGATATTAAAAATGAATCTGTCGTAGCATCATGAGTGGAGCTTTTTGCAAAGCATGTGTTTGATGTAGAGTTACTCCCAAGAGAGAAGAAAATCCAAGAATGAGCTCTCAGTGACCAAGCACTGCTGGCACATGCTAGAATAATGTCAAGGCTTTGCTGTCTCCAATTGGGAGTTTCAGTTTGCCAAGCTAGTGCCAATGCCTTCTGCTTGATACAATGGAGTCTTGGAGGAATTTGGAAATATATGAAAGGAATAAATCAGCACAATAGTAATAACAATGAACAGAAAACCATGTAGGGTAGAAAGTGTAAATGAGAGAGAATATGCCATCATCATTATTTTCTTATCAATAAACCAAAGCAAATTTTCTCTATATATTTTCAGTTGTTCTCTACCAATATAAAATGACACTTCAGTCCCTTTTTGGAGGAAATCGTGTTGTAATGGGTATTTGTCATGTGGCTGCAGGATGCTGTGTCGAGGGTGAATTCATAATGGGAAGAGACAGTTCTGACAGCTTGCTTTCAACTCCTGCAACGTTCAAGAGGATCAGTCCATATTTTGCTCTGAGACTCTTTCCGTGATGTCAATCAAAGTGAGTGCAGCATGGGAGATGTTTCCAGCGCATTGAAATATTAAATGAAAACATACTGTGGGCAGATTGGTTAATGCAGTTGTAATTGATTGGGGCTGTTGACTTTCTAGCCAGCTCGTTGTTAAGAGGCAGGAGTTTTAATTAAACAAACAGAGCTGGGGCTGCAGGCAGGTATGCCTGTGCAGGTGACCTGCTTGGGGATTTGGTTTTTCAGAAGTTGCCTAGCAACACAACACAGACACCATCTCTGCACAACTGTGGCATAATGAATCTGCACACACTTCAGAGAAGGGCATCAGGAATAATATACTCTGTGCACAGGAAGCACATGGGGATGAATGGAGAAGGGAAATTACAAATCGTACAGCGGGATTTGGCTATCGTAATCTTGGGTATAGTGAAACTCCATTTGTGTGGGTGTAGAATGGAAGTCCCTCCTGCTTTCACTGCTTTAAAAAAGTCCATTAATCCCTGTTATAAGGCCTGATCCAGAAAGCCGTCAACTCAACTGACATCTGTTACGTGGTGTATACCTCAATGGGAATGGATGGCCCTCAGTAGCTTGCAGAACAGAACGCACTGTGAGTGTCTGCTAGGCGTCCTGGGAAAGGACTTCACTATAAATCACCTCAGCTGGTGTAACAGGGCAAAGTTTAAATAAAGTCAATGGAACTATGTCAATTTCCACCGACTGAGGATCTGGTTCTATATGTGTATGTATTTAAGGGCTTATTAGTGCAACCATGACCTCAACATGTAGGCACCTTACTATACATCAATTAAAATCAAAGACTGAATTTGACTAGATATACTGTAGGTCTTTACAAGATGACTGCTTCCCTTCGTACCCGCTGCAATAGTGATCCATTGATCAATCACAGGTCCAGCTGAAGAGACGGGTGTTGTACTGCACCTGGAAGCTCATCAAATTTGGACTCTGGCCAAGGTTACAGAAACATGGACCCACCACAGAGCACCTAGGGAGGTCAAACATCAGAACTAAAAGCCAAGTTATACTTTGAATTAGAGACATGAGACAGGATGTGGGAAGAAAGGTGGAATTTAGATAGATCTCAGTGCTGTTCTAAACCCTGTGACCATGGACAATGCACTGTATACTTCAGTTTGGAAGTGTTCTCTTTCTGCCATTAAAAAGAGGACAAGAATTAAATTCAATAAAATACCTGAGCTGGAATTAGACTGATACCTTTCTTCCTGAATACTGTAAATTGTCCTGAAAGAGATTTCATGTGGAGGGAAATTTTCAAGAGTGTTTCTCACATCTGCACTTCCTACAAATTCTTCCCATGGAGACACACACATTTTTTTACGTGAGTGATTACCTATTTTATGTGCCTTGGTGTCTATTTGCTCATGCAAACATGATTTTGCACACTACTTTTCTGCAGCCCTGGCACTGTTACATTCAATATAACTATTTCTATGAAATTGCTCTGTGAAGAGAATATGCACGTTTTCACCCTGGAATTGCATATTTACTAAAGTGAATAGGACATTGGGAAAAAAAGAATTAAACCATAACATGAAACCAAAATGAACTTTTCTGAACTGTGCAAAACAAAATTGCTCATTTCCACAATGACATACTGTAGGCATTGCCTGTAGACTTCAAATGGATTAACTGTTGCTGAAGCATTACATGCTGTGGTGAAATATGTTGTCTTTCCTTGATTAACTCTCTTGGGGCTTCATCTAAAGCCCATTGAAGTCAAGAGAATTTTCTGATGACTTCAGTGGGCCTTGGATCGGGCCTGTTATCCTTTTGTCATTTTCATTTGTTCTTTAAAATTCTGAAAAGCAATAAGCATTAGCTAACCAGATCACCCAGACTGAACAGATGCTTAAATGTTATGCTTATGTTACCACTGTTGTTGTTTCTGTTAATTAGACCACCATGAAACCCACTGTCCTTTTAACACGAGCAGTATGCAGTGATGCATCTGCTCTCAAGGGAAACGTCCATTTTGTATGCATGAATGCACTAGCCAAAACATTGTCTAGCATGTGTCAGACACATTTGTCATGTCTATTAAAATAATTAAATTACAGGGCTTGCATTATAACAGTCAGAAAAAAAACAGTGTAGGTGAACTAACCTCTGTTTATAAAGGATCTGTTAAAAAGATGTATAGTATAAGATGTATCAAGTGTATAATAAAATTAATTATACATGTGAAGAGAAGGAAAATAGGACTTTGTGTAAAATGGAAAGATGAACGATCAGTCTGAATTTTATTTAGATGAGATACCTGGTTAATAATAAAGTCTTTGGATTTCATGCTCTCCCCAGTATAAGTTAAAATATTAATCAAATAGCTATTTCAATCTGCTTTCAACTTCAGTGCCCAATGCTGCAAAAATATATTAATGCAAGTAATTTAAAGTGACTCATATGTGTAAGTGTTTGCAGGATGAGGCCCTTAGATTGCAGCATCTCGTACTGTATTTTGGCTGATAATGGCTTGAAAATATAGATATAGTCACCAGTTCTCCCTACTCTTTAAAAAAAATCATTGTGCATTTAGCTAGATTGGAGTTTTTCATTTTCTTCAGTTGCAAGTTCCATTACCATCTTGTTATCCTATGGCATTTTCACTA
The DNA here is from genome assembly GCF_028017835.1 of Emys orbicularis. Lineage (NCBI taxonomy): Eukaryota > Metazoa > Chordata > Testudines > Emydidae > Emys > Emys orbicularis. The sequence goes on along the minus strand of NC_088683.1, from coordinate 23,139,337 downwards.
TATAACACTGTCCTTGCTGATGAATAAACCCAGACACTCCCAAACTTAACACATTTCACTGTCACTTTAGAGTCTTAAGAGCAGAGCCTTTTTGCCTTAACACTTGAACAGCATGCTGTTGTGCTGGATCGATTTGGATTAATGTCTGATGCTGTTTGGGAGAAAATAGATAAGTGTTCCCAGTACATTTAGATGGAGATAATAGTGCCATGGCACTACATTCCTGTTCTCTTACATGACTGAGATGTTAATGTAGAAGAGTATGTGATTCTCGACTAATTTAATTCTGCCACAGCATGAAAAAATATAGACACATGTAAGTTTGCAAATTTGCAGATACTACAGAGATTGTGCTTTAATGTGGCTTTGGGGAATAATTAAATATAAAAGACATGACACATCTTTGGATTTTCTACTGAAACCCTAATAGTTGACCTGGGTATTTGCTAAATATGAACCTGGACTAGTGGGAGGCTAGCCTAGCTGGAGTGCTCTAATGGAGGGGCGAAGGGAAGGAGTTAGCCAGAGACTCCCTCCCTCAGATTTGTCTATGTGGAAATGGTTGCAGGAGGGATCAGGTAGAAGATGGTCTCTGGAGTGGGGAGAAAGGAGGTGAGCAAGAAGAAAGAACTGGGGGAGGTAAGTCTTTCCACAGAGAGGGAAGCAGGTTAGTTGCAGTGACTAAGGACCAAACCTAATGATCACCAAAGTCACAGAAAACATCCATTGACTTCAATGAGTGTCAGATCAGGCCTAGGGAATCTAGGCTTTGCATTACGTAGTGGATAATGGGGGACAGCCAGGCCATTGGGAGAAGTGTGATAAATACTGGACTTGCATTGTTAGAATAGATGCCTATGTGGCACCCCGATGCACTTGTTTACCTCCTTTAATGCCAGTCTCCTTATGGGTTTTGATGGACAGGCCTGGGTTCATCAGGATTCCACCTCCAGCTCAGCAGGGTGTAATTTCCTTGTTTTCTTCCCCTATGAATTTATTTGTGAGTGCCTCCATCTCCCATTCCTCCTTCTTTGCACTTACTTTCCAGATAGTTGGAGACTAGGGTGACCAGGTAGCAAATGTGAAAAATTGGGACCGGGGTGGGGGATAATAGGAGCCCATATAAAAAAAAAGCCCAAAATATCGGGACTGTCCCTATAAAATCAGGACATCTGGTCACCCTATTGGACACTCCCAAAAAATAAGATAAACAAACACACACAATATATTCACCAGAGTAGTTATATTAAACAGGAAGTAAATATAACATAACAGGGTAAAACACTGCTCTCACGGTCACTGGTGCCCCCGCTGATAATACCCCCTCCTTTCTCTCAGAAACTGCCCCTCCCCTGAGCAGGCATGCTGGTGGCCAACCATGCACATCTGCTATTCTCCCACGAGCCAGCAGAGCCCCTATTACTTGAAACAGTGTCTCTCCTCACCCCTCTTGGTTGCCTAGCAGGCTCTGAGTCTGCCCTTGTCCCCCCTTCCTCCCAGGGACAGCATGTCTCCCCGAGTTACTGGCACACAGAGACTCAGGAACCCAGGTAAGCTCCTTGGGGGTTACATCTGTATAGCTAGTCTGTATCTGGGTGGGTGGGGAAGGGAGTTGCTTTTGTATTCAGAAGTAAATACATATCGGATGGTATTTACACATGAATGGAATATAAATCAAGGATTTGGCATTTCAAGACAGAACTTTTAATAAGTTCACACTAGATGAAGACTTCTAATTCAAACTCCTGCATTTCACTTATAATTTCCTAAAAAATATTCCTGTGTGGTGAAACTTTCCAGGCTTGGTCTCAACCCAAATGTGACTTTTCCTTGGAAATTCAGAGCATAATTTTTATGGGCTTCTGAGTATAAGGGAGGGATCGGCGCTAACCACTTTCCTACTAAAAGGATTTGATGTGTAACAGAGGCTCTCCAGTTGATCCACTGGATGCTGATAGCTCAACCTTATTTACCAGGCAGCTGGGTTCTTTTCTACAGGGAGAAGGAAAGGGAAGCTGGTAGAGATATTTATTATGGGAGCTGGGAGAGCTATCAAAAGCTTTCTCTATCTCCTAGGAAAGTACTGTTGCACAGAACTCCTTAGTTTTAAGCCCATTTGGGGGCAGGGGTACAACTAGATTTTTTTTTCTATCTCTGGGCAGCCTACAATCTGCCTACCCTATAGCAGGAGAAAGCCTGTTTTGGGTATTTCCATGCATGAGGCCTTGGAAGCTTACCAGAGAATGAGCTGACTGGGAGTCAGAGAGTTTTCCACATCTTGACCCATGGAAGATTTGATAACATGAATTGTGTGAGAGTAACACTTCACAAGGATTTAGAAGAGGTTCTTTCAGCCTACAGAAAATGCCTGAAAATATAACTTTATATAGACCTATGTAATAGTCATGTGAAAGGTTAAAGGAGACCCTAGTAGAGCTAGTTAAAAAATGGTGATGGGGGTTCCCCTCAGAAAATGTTCAGGGCTTTTGATAACTAAACTGAACCTTCAAACATTTGAAGTCCATCCTTATTTCCAGCAATCTCTTTATAGCTATCCTATTCATCCATTGTCTTCTTCTCGTACTGACATGCAAGTCAAGGCCATGAATGTTATGCATGCTGTAGCAGGCTGCAGCCCTCAGCCCCAGCAAGTATACAGAAGAAAAGTGGAGTGCAGTATCCCATAATTCATCAAAACCTGTTTATACAATGTCATACCCTTCCCATTACATAACTGAGTAATGGCAGTATCTCTGTTTTCAGCCTTAAACTTTGGACACTTACCAGTTATATGACTGACAAAATTGAATAGAAAGACTCAGATTACTAATGCATGTTCAATATTCACTTGTTTGGTAGATAGGCAAAGGTACAACACTTCACTGAAGTGGATTTTTTGTTGTTGTAGTATAGAATCTAGCCCACGTAAACTTAATGCAGGAAACAATAATATAATTGACAGCTACATAATCAGGCTAAAGTGCATTTGCTTGGATGGGTCAAATTCCTTTGGGATTCCAAATGAGATTCTTTTGGCTGCAACACTGAATGTTTTCCTACTTTGCATCACAGAGCCTTACATCAACTTTTTACATGAAGAGAAAAAATGACACTAGCTGGGGTCACCAAGGCCCATCTGTGAAGCATCATATAGATTTATATTTTTAATTAAATACATACCCACTGTGTTAATGCAGCACTGGAGTCCTGATCTTGCAAACACACATGTGCATGGTGTTGCTCACGTGAATAGTCTCAGTGATTTCAGTGGGACTTCATTCATGGATAAAGTTAATCAGGTGTGTAATTTTTTTTCTTTTTTTGCTGGGTCAGGATGTAAATTTGCAGAGTCAAAATCACAAAAGGTGCTCAGATGCTGATAGGAGCCATACAACATTAATAGTAATGGTGGGGGGAAAAAACAGTCCCTTTATCTGGAGTGTCTGATGGTAGATAACGTATACTACATGGGGAATATTCAGAGGCACCCTGCCAGCCAGAAATCACCATTTACTCTCTTTAATTTTGTTGTTAATTCACTGGCAGTTAAGTTTCAGCAGAAATATATTAAAACACTTCAGCTAAAGGGTGTGAGATGCTGGGAGAATGAACAATGAGCATTCACATCCCCAGACATATCTGGCATTCAGAAAAGCACTGCAAGATCTTTTTTCTTATATGTGTTCAGAATAGTAATAACCACAAAATACTGAGAGATCCTGCCCCAAACAGCTTACATTCTAAACAAGACAAATAGAGACTAGACAGGATGGACTGGCAAACTCTGAGCAGTTAGTTAATAGGATGTTTTAAATGAAAAATAATTGTTTATCACACTTCTTGAGGAAAGGAATATATATTCTATAGTAATGAGTACATGCTGGTACATTTAATGAGCCCCAAGAATTCATATGAATAAGAAGGAGGCTATGAATATATACTTATTAAGAAGTCACAATATCAGAATGTCATTGCCAAATTGTTACATTTCTAATCTGTATGAGTCTTTCAAAGTATATACAATAGCTTTATTCTACCAACCTTTGTCCCTTTCTTTCAGATTCTGCCTGCATAACCTGGCGTAAAAGTCAAAGAAAATGCATCAGTTCCATAGTTTTACTATATATTAGAGCATGAGTTATCAATGTGGTGGTCACGACCCACAGGGAGTCACAGATGGGTCCAGAGGGATCATGACCACCCTCTGTTTCTTTCTGTCTAGATGACAGGGGATCCCCAAAACTATCAAGGTCCTGCAACTTTTTTCTGTTGTAACATGGGATCATGGTACGGAAAGCACTGAGAACCATGTCTTTAGTACTTCATTGCCAGATCCTCAGCTGGTGTTGTTGATGGTTGGAGCATCACTGACTTTAGTGGAGCTTTGCCCATTAACACCAGCTGAGGATCTTGCCTCCAACAGAGGAACTGCTAGTGAGAGCTATGGGTGCTCATCCCATCCAAAAATCTGGCCACTTAGTTTAGCTGCCTAAAGTTAGTCAATTTTTGGGGGAGAGAGGGGCTGGTGATTTAAGGTTATTAAAAAGGAGATTCTATAAGATCACATTTTATTTAGTGTTGTGACCACATTGGGGAAAATATACAACACTAACCACCATTAGAGAGAATGCGCATTCCTCTATGAATTGTTCTGCTCTGTAGAATCCATTCAAAGTAACTCACTGCTGTGTCAGAGAGAGGCTTTTGGTGATGATGAGCTTGTCACATAATGTTAGCTCCATAACCAAATGGTAAGAGGATAAAAACTTCTGACATAAATCTATGAAGTGTGTTTCCTCTCTTCCTCTCCTAGATAGTCTCTCCTTTGGCAAACAGCTAATATGCTGCACCATTCATCTGCCTGAAAGGGCAGCTGATGTCCCTGGATGCCAGCTGGCCAAATGGTACTCATGCACATCTATGCCAACATGTTCCTCTGGGAGGGAATCAATCAGGCAACTAGCACCTGTGACACTGGTGTCTGCTTAAAGGTTTCTCAGTCGGTGGTATTTAAACTGCACAGAAGGGAATAGTCAGGGAATCTACTTTTCTTTGGTGTAACAAGCCAGTTGGAGATCTGCCTTCTACTGCTACAGAAAAAGAAAAGTCAGTGCTGGTATGAGAAGGCTGAGCGCATGTTGACTCCTTCACTCTGTTGATTAACTTGGAATGAGGAGGAAATAAGTGAGGGCTGAGCCAATCTGATCTCTTTTTCAAAACCAGAGACCCTCAGCTACTTGGAAACTAGCTTATAGAAGACATTATTGTCCATTATCACTCTATCCCCACAAAGTACAGTGTCTTCAGCAAAGATACATTAGAACTCAGCAAAATATGTACTGGCTGCATCAGTCTATTGATGCCCACTTACTTTTTTTTTTTTTTTTTTTTTTAAATGTAACACTGGTGTTAACAGGAAGGTTGGCAAATAAAGACTTCACCCAAGGCTTATGGTTGAAGAGTTTGGCCACAGCTTTTATTATGCATTTAAACATCAGAAATCCTAATGCCTGTTACCTACCAGTCCAAAGTGTTCCATGAAGTTAGCTCATCACAACACGATCACAACAAGCACAATAACCAACAAGGACCCTGTGGGGGTGTATGCACACGCCAGCCAGAAACAGGAGTCCCAGGGGATACACGGACACCGCTGTTAAGTCCACTTGTCCGTCTCTGACCTCGCCTCCCCAGGGTCTAAGGACCAGCGTAAAGTTAATAGCCCGGGTTCCCAGGGCAGAGTGGCCAGAGTTAATAGAGCCACCCTTTGATACAGGACAGTGTGGCCTAGCGGCCAGAGTCAATAGCACGGCCCTTTAGTGCAGGGCAGCAAGGCCTAACAGCCAGCACCCGAGGTGCCATCAGCAAGGATGGCAGGCAGCCCAGGTAGGGGGATCTGGACCCACCCGACTCCCCCGGGCTCTGACCCAGGGTCCTGGCAGTGGCAGAGCAGTCTGTCACTAGCTCAGCGGGGAATCCCACCAAAACATGCTGAGCTTACCTGAGTGGGAGATACCACTCTGTCACCATTACTGGGTCACTTGTCTCTGGTGTGGCAGTCCATGAGGTTTCGGGGTCTCCAGGCTCTGCTGCACCAGTCACTTCCTGGGGCTCCGTTGGTTGCAGGGGTCCAAGCTGAGCTTTGGGGCCTCCGATCTCCACATGCATGGTCCGTAGCCGGTCCTCAGTGGGAGCTTCCAGCACAGGTCCTTCCCCTCCAGTATCCAGCCACGAATGAGGAAGCTGGGCTTCCTCCCTTTATACTGCTGCAGCATCTGGAGCATGCCCAGTCTAGCCTAAGGGGCAGAACTTCCTCTGTCTATAACATGGGTTTAATCCCGTCTTGGCTAGTGTGGGGTATGCACACCCTGTCACACACCCTCCCCTTTAAGAGGGACCTCGGGGGCTGGTCCATCTCCTCCTCCTCCCCTCTCAGACTAGAAAAAAATTCCACATTAATGTGAATCTTATCTGGCCAATGAAACACGCGGAAGTTGTAGGGCTAGAGGGAGAGGTACCAGCACATAATCTGGGGGTTCATATCCTTCATGCTGTGTAACCACCTGAGGGTTGCATTATCAGTGATTAATTTGAAGGTGGTCCCCAGCAGGTAATAGCCCACTTTATGGCCAGGGCTTCCTTCTCAATTGTCGAATAGTGCTGTTCCTGGGAGAATAACTTGTGGCTCAGGTACAGCATGGGGTGTTCTTCCTCCTCCGCTTCTTGGGATAGCATGGCCCCTAAGTCCACCTCTGAGGCATCAGTCTGGAATATGAACTCTTTCATAAAGTCGGGATGTCTCAGGATGGGTTCCTGCATTAGCTGTTCTTTCAGGGTCCGGAAAGTCTCTTCACACTGATCCGACCATTGCACCTATCGGGGTTGAGAGTTCTTCGTCAGGTCGGAGAGAGGGGTGGTGATTGGCGCGAAATCCAGCATGAAGCGTCTATAGTATCCCGCTAATCCTAAAAATTGGTGTACCTGTTTCTTCGTCTTCGGCATGGGTGTGTCCGCCAGAGCTTGCACCTTATTGATTAGTGGCTGCAGTTTCCCTCCTCCCAATATATACCCAAGATATGTCACCTCATCCTGTCCAAGATGGCATTTTGCGGGGTTGGCCATGAGGCCGGCTTCTCGAAGAGCCTGGAACACACCAGTGAAGTGTCGCAGGTGGTCCTCCCAGTTACCGCTGTAGACCACAGTGTTGTCTTTATAGGCCATGGCATACTTGTCATGGCGTTGCAAGACCTTATTCATCAATTGCTGGAAGGTGGCGGTGGCCCCGTGTAGGCCGAACGGCATGGTAATGAAGTGGAAGAGGCCGAAGGGTGTGGGAAAGTCGGTTTTCTCTCAGGAGTTTGGAGTCAGGGGGATTTGCCAGTACCCTTTGGTTAAGTCTAGGGTTGACAGATACCTGGCTCCCCCTAATCGTTCTAGGAGTTCCTCGACACAAGGCATCGGTTATGCATCGAAACGGGACATGGCATTAACCTTACAGAAATCGATACAAAACTGAATGGCCCCATCGGTTTTCGGGAACAGAACTATTGGGCTTCCCCACTCACTTTTTGACTCCTGAACCACCCCTATCTCAAGAATTACATCCAGTTCCCGCCATACGGCAGCCCAGATCTTCCGGGGCAGTAGTCAGTGGTTGTCCCTCACCCTCTGTCCTGGTGGCGTTGCGATGTGGTGGCTCGTGAGATTGGTTCGTCCGGGGTGGATCGATAGAACATCTGGGAAGTCCCTTACGAGCCACTGTACTCGTTCCCACTGGGTAGAGCTATGGCCTTCCCCAAGCATAGCAGGTCTTGGATCCAGGGGCTCCCCTGGTAGGGGCCCTAGTTCTGGGTCGGAGGTGCTGGCGCAATAAACAAGGCCTCTCTGGTCTTCCAGGCTTTCAATAGTTTCACATGATATGTGTGAGTCTCCTTCCGTCGTCCCGGCAATCGGACCTTGTAGTCCACTGGACCTACATACCTGGACACCTTGAAAGGCCCTTGACACTTGGCCAGGAGTTTCAACTCTGTAGAGGGCAACAGGAGTAAAACCCGGTCCCCTGGCTCAAAACTACATACCTTGGTTCCACTGTTATATTGTTGTTCTTGGGTCTTTTGGGCTTGTATGAAGTTCTGTTGGGCAAAGGCACCCAAGGTCCGGAGTCACTCCCAAAGGTGTAACACATACTGGGCAGTTCTGAGGACTCGTGTCTCTTGCACCTCCCAGTCTTCCCTCAGGATGTCAAGGATCCCCATTGGTTGTTTGCCTTAAAGGAGCTCAAAGGGAGAGAACCCGGTCGAGGCTTGGGGCACCTCCCTTATGGCGAAGAGTAGAGCTTGCAATAGCATATCCCAACAATGGGGGTTGTCCTCCACGAATTTTTGTAACATGTACTTCAGGGTACCATTAAAGGCCATCCGTTTGGGGATGGTAGCATCCTGAGAGTCCGTAGGAGACGGCACAACTCCGCTATCATTTTAGAGGACACGTTAGTGCTCTGATCAGTCAGGATTTCCTTGGCTATCCTCACCCTAGCAAAGACCTTCTCCAGTTCGGTGGTGATAGTGGGTGCCGTGGCCAATTGGAGGGGGAGAGCTTTGGGGTATTGAGTCACATAATCAATGATTACTAGAATAAATTGATTTCCTGTCTTACTTCTTTCCAGGAACCCAACAAGGTCCATTCTGATACCTTCGAAGGGCGTGCCGACCACCAGAAGGAGTATAAGGTACCTCTTTTGGTCCAGCCCGCTGGCATTCTGGACAAGAAGCACAATTGTCCCGGACTTCTTGGTGGATGCTGGGTCAAAAGAAATGGCGGGCTACTCTCTGGAGAGTCTTTTCCCACTCCATATGGCCTGCCCAGGGTTTCACATGGGCTAAGAGCAGGACGCTCCAGCTAATGCCAGTGTGATCCAATATGGCACCTTTTACTCGGGGATAATCCAAGGCTTCGCGAGGATCGAGGTTGCGGTAAGCGATCTGCACCTGGCCAGTTAAATAGGGTGCCAATAAGGTGGCCCAGTGCTCTGGGGGCTAATAGGCAGCCGTAGCAACCCATTCAAAGGTGACTAGAAACATCTCGGGATCATCACCTGGGCCCATCTCGGTGAGACGTATAGGCAGTCCCGCCACAGCATCTCCCAGCCCTCCCCCTGTGGGGATGAGCCCTGATCGTCCAACTGGGTGTAATAGCATTGCTACCTGCTGGACCAGGTGCCCCTGTTGGGTCTGGTGCTGGGCAGCCAACTCACGAAGCAGCTGCTATTGTTGCTCCTGATGCTGGGTCATCTGGAGCTGGTGTTGACTGGCCATCTGCTATGTGATCTGGGACTGCTCTTGCTGCTGCTGGGCTGCCTGATGCTGCTGACTTTCCAGCATCCACTTCAGGAGCTTCTTGGTATCCATTTCTGACTGGTGTGGGGGTCTCACTGTCTACTTCCCTTCTTCTGGACCTCTCAGCAGTCCTGGTTGTTGCCCACATTCTCCACCACATGTGATGGTGTATGCACACCCTGGCCTGAAAGGGGGGTGTCAGGCGGTACGTGGACACTGCCGTTAAGTCCACTTGTCCGTCTCTGACCTCGCCACCCGGGGTCTAAGGACCAGCGTAAAGTTAATAGCCCTGGTGCCCAGGGCAGCATGGCCTGGCGGCTAGACTCAACAGTGCAGCCCTTTGGGGCAGGGTAGCATGGCCTAGTAGCCAGAGTCAATAGCACGGCCCTTTGGCGCAGAGCCAGGTAGCCTAGTAGCCAGCACCTGAGGGGCCACCAGCAAGGGTGGTGGCGGCCCAGGTAGCGGGGTCTGGGCCCACCCGACTCTACTGGGCCCCAACCCAGGGTCCTGGCAGTGGCAGAACGGTCCATCACTGGCTCAGTGGGGAATCCCACTGAAACACGCTGAGCTTACCTAGGTGGGAGCTACCATTCCTGGGTCACTTCCTACTGTTGTCTCTGGTGTGGCAGGCAATGAGGTTTCGGGGTCTCCAGGCTCTGCAGCACCTGTCATTTCCTGGGGTTCCGTTGGTTGCAAGGGTCCAAGCTGACCCTTGGTGCCACCAATCTCCGCAGGCAGGGGTGGTAGCTGGTCTTCAGTGGGAGCTTCCAGCACAGGTCCTTCCCCTTCAGCATCCAGCCACGAATGTTCTGGGCTTCCTCCCTTTGGACTGCTGCAGCATCTGAAGCATCCCCAGTCCGGTATAGGGGGCAGGACTTCTGCTGTCCATAATGTGGGTTTAACCCCATGTTGGCTAGTATGGACACCCTGTCACAGACCCCAATAGTCCCTCCAAAAAGGCAAACTTTTTGGCCCGAGGGCCACATTGGGGAATAGAAATTGTATGGCGGGCCATGAAAGTTCACAAAATTGGGGTTGGGGTGCGGAATGGGGTATGGGCTCTGGGGTGGGGCTGGGGATGAGGAGTTTGGGTGTGGGATGGTGCTCTGGGCTGGGACCAAGGGGTTCGGAAGGTGGGAGGGGAATCAGGGCTGGGGCAGGGGTGTGGGAAGGGGTTCGGGTTCTGGCTGGGGGTGCGGGCTCTGGGTTGGGGCTGGGGATGAGAGGTTTGGAGTGCCGGAGGATGCTCTGGGCTGGTACCAAGGGGTTCAGAGGGTGGGAGGGGGATCAGGGCTGGGGCAGGGGCTTGGGGAGAGGCTCAGGGTGTGGCCCCCGACCCAGCGCCCCGGCCAGAGCGCCGGAATGGGACCAATCCGTGTGGTGTGGGCCTGGCCCCTGACCCAGCGCCCCAGCCGGAGCACGAGAGCGGGGCCGAGCCGCGTTTGCGAGCCGGCTTAAAATGGCTCGCGTGTCGTAGTTTGCCCACCCCCGGTGTAGGTTGAAGCCAAAATCCACCACCCAGCCCTTTCCTCATTCAGTATGATGGGTTAAAGGGTTTTTCATGTAATAACCTCATACTGAATGGCTAGAACATTTAGCCTCCCCCAGCTTGCTAGGTAAATGTTGCTCCAGACAAATGAATTCCATTGCTCCTCCCTGTGCCTGATCACAGCACCACCAAGCCGACTTAGGAATTTGGTCATTCCACCATTCACTGTCTTTTTTTCTCTGGTGGAGTGCAGCCACTCTTGTTGAGATGCAGCACAGCCTTATCTCAGCAGTAAACTAGACTGTTACTCATAAGAAGCAGAGAAGATCCCACTAACTAGGAGACTCACTCCAGCATCTGAAATGAGCTCATTCTCTCTCAAATGCAGTAGTTGGCCCAGCGTGGACACTATGAGTGGAAAGTTGGCAACAACTGGTCCCCTAGTATCACCTTAATGCCATGCCAGTGCAGGCTCAAGAGGCCACAAGGCCAGAGGTTTGCTCTCAAATAATTTGCAAAAGGGGGCAGTGGAACCTGGACTGATTTCCCTGTTTCTAAGTCTACTTCAAAAGTGGCAGGTTTTCAAGGGGAGGAGGAATCTCTTTTCTCACCTCTCCATCCCTGTTATTGAGGAACATACATAAGTGCATGACAAAGGTACTGGATTAGTGGCATTGGAATACGTCCTGCATTTATTCCCAGGATGGGTTACAGCATGTTCAGTAGAATGCAAACTTTGTCATGGTCCATGCTTTCCTACGCTGCCCTACCGATGTTCCTGAACCCTTCCTTGAGCTAAACCTCTAGCCTTGCAAAGGAAGGATGATCTTGTGGTTGTGTGACTCAGAAAATCAGGGTTCCATTCTTGACCTTAGAATAAACTGCCTCTGAGACCTTAGACAAGTCACTTGCTCTCTTGCCACCAAGAATCTTTGAGCATGGTTCTGAACAGCGCCTATCCTCAGAGCACCAACAAGAATTACCTCTAGATTATCATATAGTGATGGCACAGTATGCAGTAATGCTATTATCTGCTCAGATATATGTTGGTTCCCCAAGAACTCTGTTAGACTTTACTTTGGTCACTCAGGTTTTTTGGCATACAGCAAAGCTATGCTGAGTTGATCAGACTCAAGTGTAGGGGGTGGGCATAGGGCATACAACACATCCAAAGTTATACAGCAAACCTTTTCCTTTATATATATTTACACATTACATTGCATTTACTATACATTGCATCACACAGTTTGGGATTGGCTTGGTCACTTTGTAGGAACCAATCTCTATACTGCATGCTCTGTCCATGCATTGTGCATGCAGAATTTACTCTGTATCTCATCTTATGTTCCAGGCTTATCTTATCCATTGTTATTTTGTTCATTGTAAATGGTTCCCTGGTAGTTCCCCCTTATCTTAGATATTACAGACATTCTGTTTCCAGCCTGGTGACCCATTTACCTCCCTAATCCTGTTTCCCAAGAAATGAGGCCTCACCCATGTTCAATTACTCATGTCAAGCCAGGCCTACATTCTGCTGCTTTTATTATTCTTTTTTATATTAGCATTTGTTTAATTTGCATTATATGTTTGGTTTTTTGTGTGCTTTTTAAAGTTTATTACCCAGCAACACATTCCCAAGATCACAGTAGTTGTAATTATTTGAACCGCCATTAATACTAGGCTTAGTATTACTACAAACCAGGCAGTGCAAGCTCACCTCCTCTGGTATAGTCCACTAGGATATAATCCTACATTATATGCTTGCTTTTTCTTTAGGGTTGCCAACTTTGGTTGGACAAATTCCTGGAGATTTCATCACATGACATTGTGACGGTTTGGATCACAGAAACCCCCTTGGGGCTGCCAACTGATGTGCCAAGACTACTTCTGCCCCTGCTTTCCCTGCCAGCTTGGGACTCCATCACCCTGTTTTGCTGAGCCACACACCAGTCTGCTCCAACACAGACCCAGGGTCTGAACCACGTGCCCCAAAGCTGCAGACTTAACTGAAAGCCACTTAAGAAGCATTCCTGTCTTTAACACTCAGATGCCCAACTCCCAATGGGGTCCAAACCCCAAATAAATCCGTTTTACCCTGTATAAAGCTTATACAGGGTAAACTCATAAATTGTTCACCCTCTATAACACTGATAGAGAGAGATGCACAGCTGTTTGACCCCCAGGTATTAATACATACTCTGGGTTAATTAATAAGTAAACTGATTTTATTAAATACAGAAAGTATTTAAGGATTTAAGTGGTTCCAAGTAATAGCAGACAGAATAAAGTGAATTACCAAGCAAAATAAAATAGAACACGCAAGTCTATATCTAAGAAAACTGAATACAGATAAAAACCTCACCCAGTAAGCTTCATTTTACAGACTAGTCTCCTTCTAGTCTGGGTCTAGCAATCACTCACACCCTCTGTAGTTACTGTTCTTTGTTCCAGTTTCTTTCATTTATCCTTGGGGTTGGAGAGGCTATCTCTTTAGCCAGCTGAAGACCAAATGGAGGGGTATCCCAGGGGTTTAAGTAGACTTTCTCTTGTGGGTGGAGACCCCCTCCTCTCTCCTATGCAAAGTCCAGCTCCAAGATGGAGTTTTGGAGTCACATGGGCAAGTCACATGTCCATGCATGACTCAGTTTTTACAGGTAGCAGTCATTGCTTACCTGCTCCCTTGAACGTCCTCATGTAAACTTCTTATGCGGATTGGAGCCTCCCAAGATCCATTGTCCCTTAAGTGCTTCTTGACTGGGCACTTAATTTGCACATTCCTTTCTCAAGAAGTTGACCAAATGCTTTACAAAGGCTACATAAAAATCAAGCCAGTGCCCAGCCAATATTCATAACTTTGAATACAAAAATGATACATGCATACAAATAGGATGAATAGATTCAGTAGATCATAACCTTTACAGAGATATGTCACATAGCATATGTAGCATAAAACATATTCCAGTTATGTCATATATATACATTCCTAAGCATATTTCCATAAAGCCTTATGGGGTGCACTGTCACAGACATAATCTTTACTTAAAGATTAATCTTTAATTCCTGGAGACTCAAGGACAATCCGGGAGGCTTGGCAAACGTATTTGTCTTTAAAACATTCTTCTGTAATTTTAACTTTGCTTTTATTACATTACAAAAAACCTGGTACAACATATATATTTTTCAATTTATTACCAAGGAAATTTGAAACAGAACATAGGCCAATTAAAATAACGTTTTCTGGGTCCATACCAGAAGTTGTCCTCTTCGGCCACCACATAATACTTGTCATTACCAACATAGGCGGTTTTTACTTTACCAACGTCCCACTGTCTCAACGCTACTGAGCAATTTGGAGACTACTCCCCCATAGTGAACGCACATGCCGGCAACTCTGTTTAAAACATTACATCTGCAAATGTAAGTGTCCCCTAGGTGCAAACAGCAGTACTAGCCTGGGGCTTTTCAGACCTTGAATTGTCTTGCAACAATATTTGAGGAGGGAAAACAAACTTCTTCCGCACCGTATGGGTTGCAGTGATTTCACATTTAACTTCCTGGTATTGGACCCTTGTTAATTTTCTTACCCTGCACCAAATGGTGTACCAAATTTTAAACTTTTCTGTTGTGATAAAAGAGGGCAAGTTTTCTTGCTACATATCACATAAGGCTGCATTTGGTTTGTATAGCATGTATCCCCCACATACCACACATTATTATTAGAACACATTGGCTTAATTAGGGTTACCATACGTCCGTTTTTTCCCGGACATGTCCGGCTTTTTGGTAATCAAACCCCCGTCCGGGGGGAATTTCCAAAAAGCCGAACATGTCCGGGAAAAATACTCCCTGGCTTACCTTAGAGCGGGCACCGGGGGCTGCTGTTCTCCCTGACTCCTGGGCTCTGTAAGAGCCGAGCTGCCCGAGCGCTACCGGCTTCGGGCACCCCCATGCCTCTGGACCCTGCGCCCCCCACCAGGCACTTCCCCTCCCGGGCTCCGGGGACGCAGGGTCCAGAGCATGGGGGCTGCCCGAAGCCGGTAGCGCTCGGGCAGCTCGGCACTTACAGAGCCCAGGAGTTCAGGGAGCACAGCAGCCGCCGGAGCCCGGGAGGGGAAGTGCCCGGCCGGGGGTGCAGGGTCCGGAGACATGGGGGCTGCCCGAAGCCCGAGTGCTACCGGCTTCATGGTTTGCCGGGCAGCCCCCAGACCCTGCGCCCCCGGCTGGGCGCTTCCCCTCCCGGGCTCCAACTGCGCTGGGGAAGCGCCGGCCAGGGGCGCAGGGTCGGGGGGCTGCCCGGCAAACCGTGAAGCCGGTAGCGCTCGGGCAGCCCTTTTCGCGTGGCTGGGAGGGAGGAGGGGGAATGCGGGGCACTCAGGGGAGGGGGCGGAGTTAGGGCGGGGACTTTAGGGAAGGGGCGGGGAAGGGGCGGAGTTGGGACAGGGAAGGGGCGGAGTTGGGGCAGGGCCGGGGGTGGGAAAGGGGCGGGGCCAGGGCCCCGTGGAGTGTCCTCTTTTTTTATTTTTTAAATATGGTAACCCTAGCTTAATGTTATGGGTTTTTTTTAAAAGCAGTTATAACCTGATGTACATCATATACAGTTAACAAAGCTTTATTAATTAGTCTTTGGTTTTGCTTATTTAATGGATGCAGAACTTTTGCTGCTATCTTCTTTTGAAATGCTTGGTCTTGTTTCCACAGCATCTCTATGTGGCTCTCCCTACCTATTTTAAATAGACTCTAGTCTTACCAACCCTATTAAGTTTCTTTTGGTGTAGTTGCCCCCTACCATAGCAGTTTTATGTGTTCTATAGTATACATTTTTATTCAGAAAGTCCTTTCAACAGTTGTAAACTATATTTTACTAAATTTTGGTGGGCACAATTATTTAGGTAACCTCAGATTGGTAAAAGGTAATAATTCTGACACATATATAAACTGAACATTTTTTGTACAATATTTTTAATAGGTCTTAACTAAACTATATGGATCTGCTTTCAGTCTAGGACATTATATTTGTTTTCATTTACAAAACGTCACCATATAGTTTTGATTTTTACTCCCTTAGTAAAACGTATTTTACACTTCAGTTAAAAAGAATTTTTGGGTGGGATTTTAATAGTTGGAGGTTTTGTCATATCTTTTGAATGGCAGTTGCACAATTATTTATCATTAATAATCTGTTAAAAGAAAACAATTTGTATGGTATTTTTTTAATAGGATTCTGGTGATTGGGCTTTACTTTACATTTACTGTTTTTCCCCCCCTTGTGCTGGGTACATACAGTCATATGAAAAAGAAAACACAACTTTTTGGATTTTAATTAAGTAGCATGTTCTGTTTACATTGTTTTGCTTCTTTTACTGTATATATTGCATGTTTTGTAACTTAACTTTTACTTTTTTATTTGCTGTATTAATTACATTATATATTATAATTATTATTATAATATTTATTTTATTTTTGCAGCTTTTTAGCTTTTTACACTTCTAAACTTGCTTGGCTTAACCTGCTAGTTAAATCTTTGAACCTTCTTTTCTAAAATGGTTTTACACTCCTGAAGTTTTCCCTTTGTAAATTGCAAGTGATGAACAGATGGCACACATTTCTACACTGCAATTTTAATTTTTATATTTAAGCTTTGAATACGTTTTTTTACACACAAGATAACTTTTTTGGCCTGGGCTTTGATAATTGCTGAATTTTAGCAACATCTGTTTTTCTGCCTTTTTTTACTTCTTTATTTTTCTTCTGCATTTTAGCTATCTCAGACTTTAGTAAGCACAGTGTTACATTTATCTTTTTTGACAGGCCGTTTTAGCTGCTGTTTTGTTTATTTTTCTTTAACTTAACACTACAATTTATTACTTTTTCTTTTTGTGCCCAGGTTACCTCCTTACTAGAACATTTGGAGGCAGTTAAGCCGTATAGATATTCCTGTTTCCTCTTGTGATTTCAAGTAAATCGTTTATAGTCACACAATTTAAATTAGATTGTCTTTATATTTGCAGCAGCCAGCACACTTGATTATTTACAGACACATTCATTGGGAAGAGCCCATTTTTTTCAGAATGGCTGTAAAGGCTCTTAGGGGGAAAAGCCTAGGGCTGTTAAGTTACCACCACCTGACCTCCCTGGTGCATAATTTGTTTGATTACTAAGGATTTCACCAGGCATGACTTCATGCATTATACTGCCATAACTGGGATTCATTCTTAAACCAAGAATTCTATTTTTAAACACTTTAACGTCCTTTTTAATACTTCGTGGCTGTCATTACCCCTGGCTATTTAGTCCCCTCTGAGTTCTGCAGTATTAATTGTGCAAAAACTCCTTTTTTGCATATACTTTTCCCTAAATTAGTTACTTTTGTTTTTTATTGTTTAATAAGACATTTTTAAGGCCTTGCCAGCTACTAAATTCTGGGACCATAACTCTTCTATCTTATTTCCTAGAGTAACACTTATTTTAGCTGACTTTTCCTTGGTGGTTCTAAGCTTGCTGTATTTTTTTAGGGTTTTTTTGCGCTTATTTCTTAACTTAGTGCCCTTTGCATGCAAAACTGTACTCACTAAATACAATCCTTGAAGAATGGTTGCTTTTTACTTTGGATTTATGCAAATAGGTGACAGACATCATTTTCTTCCTAACTTTTCAGGAATCTTTTTCATTTAGTTTTTCTTTCTGTACAACTTTGATTTGCTCTGTATGCTTTTTGCATTCATCCCTTGATGTGGCACATTTCATTTGTTAAGTTTTAGCCACCACAACTAATCCTTGTGAAACTGTTGCCTTGGTTTGGGCTTTTCCCCCCCTTTGGATTGAAACACCCCCCCCCCCACACACACACACACAACCAGCTATTGTTTTTTTCATGCTTGCCAATGGGCTTTATTTTTTTGAAAATTCTAGTGGTATTCAACAGACTTTTGTATCAGGGGGTAGCCATGTTAGTCTGTATCCACAAAAACAACAAGGAGTTTGGTGGCACCTTAAAGACTAACAGATTTATTTGGGCATAAGCTTTCGTGGGTAAAAAACCTCACTTTTTCGTGCATCTGAAGAAGTGAGGTTTTTTACCCATGAAAGCTTATGCCCAAATAAATCTGTCAGTCTTTAAGGTGCCACCGGACTCCGTGTTGTTTTAACAGACTTTTGGTGTGCTCTGCCAATAATTTATTTATTTATGGCACTTAGCAGACCTTTGCCATAAAGCTCTGGCAAGCATTCTCTCTCTCCCTCCCCCACCCCCACATTTAATACCACTCTCTGGAGTTTCTTTTTCACATAGTACCAATCTCCCCCTAATACTTCTCTGGAGAGTTCATAGGGTCTGCCCTAGATTTAACCCACTTCTCCAGCCTGGTGCTAACTTCCTCATATTTAAACATTGAAACCCTTCCAATGCCATTTCTCTTACTGTTAGGTACTGACCCTCACAATAAGAGGTGTATACTTGACCTACTCCAGATGAGTGAATTTTGGGTTAACTCCGGGCTCATCACTAAGGCTACCTTACCTGCTCCAGACAAGTGGCTCCAGGGCTTGGGCACCAATTATGTTAGGATTCCCTCTGAGACCTTTTCCACTCAGCTTATTTAGAATGCCTCATCCAGTTTGGGAGGACACTTTATTCAGTTCTTTGGAATCCAAGAAATCGGTTCAACTCCGGACTTGTCACTGAGGTTTCTTTTTCGGCACACAATCAAACTACACTTGAGTTGATCAGACTTAAGCCTGGTGTGGGTGGGAAGGGAGGAGTATAGGGCATACCACACATCCAAAGTTACATAGCAAGCCTCTTCCTCTCTCTATATATTTACACATTACATTACATCTACTACAATTGCATCACACATTTTAGGATTGGCTTGGTCACATTGTAGGAACCTGTACAGCATACTCAGTTCCCTGCACTGTGCATGCACAGTTTACTCTTTACCTCATCTTATGTTCCAGGCTTATCTTATCCATTGTCATCTTGTCCATTGTAAATGGTTCCCTGGTTCTTCTCCCTTATCGTAGCTAGAACAGACATTCTGTTTCCAGTCTGCTGATCCATTTACCTCCCTAATTCTGTCTCCCAAGAAATGAGGCCTCACCCATGTCCAATTACTCATATCAAGTCAGCAGCATAGTGCTCTATATAACATGTAAACCTATTGACCTTCTATGCAATATGAGATTATCTGATCATACATATTTCTATGGTCTTTCAGAAAATTGTAGCACTCCAGGAAACAGGAAAAACAAAAACAGACTAAACAAAACAAACCTTAGTCTCTGGCAATTGAAGAGTGTGTTGCTACGGTTTAGGATATATATAGTTCTGGGCTTAGTTTATCTAGGGAGGTGCATTTCTGAACAGACATAAGAGAAAATACACACAATCCAATAAACTCTTCATATTTTATTGGAATATATTCATCTGACTTTAAAACAGACTGGGCTTCCCATTGCTTATCATTCAATGAGAATGTTTTGATCTGTTTCCCACTGATTACTCTGCTGGACAATTGAGGATCAATGTTTGCTTTGGCTTAGGCCTGAATATCTATAGTTTATTGACTACCGCATATGATCTCAAATGGGCTCAAATATATATTATTGTCATCCTCTAGTTCTTGGGCTTACAAAAAGGGTGTAAGTTTAACCATTGCTAATTTCAGTAGTCCTTTAGTTCATATACTATGGTAATGTGTGGGGCATAACAATCTATATAGAATATATTGAACCTGAAGCTCCTGAATTCAATTCTCTATTCCCAAGAATTAAAAAATATACCAGATACCTACTAATCACAGGACTAAACCTATTAATCAGAGGTAAAAGGTAGGTGGCAGGGAACACTAATAAAGTCCATGGAAAATACCCTAATGAGAAATTCAACTCCTAGTTTCTGGGAAGGGAGAAAGAGCTGACCATGGACATTCCTCCATTTTCCATATAAACCTTTACCTAACAGATGTCTTATATATTTGAATCTTCATCCTTCTCTGAGTCCTGAGATTTCTGTCTTTCCTTCTCTACTACAGAATCTCCTGACTGCTGCAAATGGGAAGGTCTCCACTACTCTACCCCTTCTCTAGTCTTCTGGGTGCTGTAAAGAGCGGATTATTCTATAAAAGGTCTCTGAACTTTGATTTTTGGGCAGCCTTCCTTCCCGGGGTCATGAACCACTTCTGTGTCTGCCTCTGTTTTTCCTCAAAGATTTTTTTCCCAAGCAGCAGCAGCAGCAGCAATGATTCTGGACTGTTTCATTGTTGCCATCATGGTCTGAACAACAGCAGTGAAATTGAACATAGTCTTGTTAATTTCATTCTGCTGGTGCTTGGTAAAACCATGAGCAGCAGCAGAGGCACTGAGCTGTCTGCAGCCTCAGAAAAATGTTGTATTGGTTTATACTCAGTTCAAGTTTAGAACCATACATGTTAAAATCAGTCATAAGCAAATAAACAGCAAAAATTAAATTCTGCAAAGATGGATCCTGTTAGATCCATCACTTGCCAAGGCAGGCTTCCCACTCACCAGTGGGAGTGGGTGATGGTATTTCAAGCTTTGCCTTTGCTGTATGCATGCAGTTTAACTGATGTCTATAATGTCTTTATGTAAACTGCCACCGATCTATTACGAAGAGAAATATGGATTGATCCTCTCCATTATCACAGTTTTGCCATGGATTTTAGTGAAAGTAGGATTGGGTCAGGAGTGCCTAGGGATACTTCTTTGAAATACTAGCATATATTTTAAGGGGCGGCATTTATCTGCTTGGTACATTGAACCAATGTCTTAAGTTAGCAAATGCTTTTTTTATTGTAAATATCAAAAGATAATGAGACTGTGGGAGTTTATATTTTTTGCTAGATCTTCAAATGACTATTTCTAGCTGCCTAGTATGTGAAATACTGGCATATTTCACAAGGTCTCTGCATGATCCTTCATCTCTGATATCCCCTCCTCCCCCACCCTGATCTTCAAATGATTATTTCTAGCTGCCTATGCATAATCTACCAGGTTTACAAGACATCTATGTTAACCATTCAGTGATGATTTTTGGCATTCTGAATAGAAGCAGGCCAGAACCAAAATCTCAAATCCAAATATATTTAAACTTTGAGAAATTTTGGATCCACATTAGCATCTGAAATGTTGTGACAACTGCTATCTCTAATTGTGAACTAGAGGAAGACTGTATGGTTCTATAATTTTCAATCTGGTGAAAAGTCATTTCTTTCCATACCTGGAATATGTTGGTAGTGAGTGAATTATCCTTTGGGTCCTTCTGGCATGGATTTGAATAGAGCTGACAGAGGACCAGGTTAGTGTCTGATCACTTTCTTTTGGGCCAACTTGTCCTATATTTGGGGATCAACCAATTCAATTAGATCTCCAGTTGCTACCGTGGCACTGCAAACAGCTAACCTGGGTCAGTAACTTACTTTTTTAAATGGGTGAGTAGGTATTGTGTCTGGACTGGTAGATTTAACCATTGAAAAATGCCTGTACATCAGTGTCTCAATGTGCCAAGATTAGACACCACATATTATTCTGGTTTCAGAGTAGCAGCCGTGTTAGTCTGTATCCGCAAAAATAACAGGAGTACTTGTGGCACCTTAGAGACTAACAAATTTATTAGAGCATAAGCTTTCGTGGGCTACAACCCACTTCTTCTTATATGCATCCGAAGAAGTGGGTTGTAGGCCACGAAAGCTTATGCTCTAATAAATTTGTTAGTCTCTAAGGTGCCACAAGTACTCCTGTTATTTTTGCACATATTATTCAGGGACTTTAATTCTTTATTCCAGACTTTGTCTTAAGGACTCCAGTGACTTCATGCAATCGGTGCAGCAAGCCATAAATTAAATGAGAAATTCCTAACCAGTGCATAGACAGGAAGAACAAGCAGTACTTTGCCATTCCTGCTGCGCTTTCCTTTTGCTGTGATACAGAGCTTGAAAAAAGCTGCCTGGATTTTGTTACATCAGCTCTATTGGATCCCATTTGCACAAAGCATTAACTATCTGGATGGCCTTTAACATCTACTCCAGGCTCAGTCTTTGTGGTGAACTGGATGGATATATTTAGCCCTGAACAGTGGCTGTACAAGGTGAATAACGAGGCTCGCTGGCTTTGAGAGGGCAGGTTGCTGCAGCCTGACAGTGAACAGAGCATTAATCTAACTGCTACTGTATCCTGTGCAGCTGAGATGTAGTCAGAAAACTCCACCAAGTGAAGACAAAACACTTCTATAAAAATATGTAGTTTAAAAAAAATATGGGGGAAGGTTCTCCTTTGCAGCTGAGCTGTGCTTAGTACAGAACCAGAGACGGGGGGCGGAGACCATCTTTATGTTCCCTCCAATCCTGGGTCCACCTGGGAACTGACTAGTCCCTAACATATATTAGAGCAGCCATTGGACCAGCTTTAATTTACTCCCACAGACCTCCCCAAAACATGCCAGACCTCCCCAAAACATGCCAGACCCCTTTTGTCCTTGCCACACCCTCTGTGCTGGAGGTTGGTGTAGGAAATTATGGCAGTTCTACCCAGTTCTGCACCACCTGGGGATTGTCCCACACTGAGGGACTCCTCTAGGGGGAGGCTTTGTGATTTTATTGCTTACTTATTTTAATCTCAATTTACTCATTTTAATCTCAGGTATACATCTGTCTGTGAAGTGCCTTGTTCAGTTTGCTATCTAATGATCAAAGGTCATGCTTCTTTTAGAAGTGATCAGGACACTAGCCCGATTTCTGGTCCAAGGACTAAGGCAGCACTTTTAGGAGACTTTTTCATCACCAGTGTAAAACATAATGAACCAAATGAAATTAATAGGCAGCAGGTTTAAAACAAATAAAAGGAAGTTCTTCTTCACACAGCGCACAGTCAACTTGTGGAACTCCTTGCCTGAGGAGGTTGTGAAGGCTAGGACTATAACAGCGTTTAAAAGAGAACTGGATAAATTCATGGAGGTTAAGTCCATTAATGGCTATTAGCCACGATGGGTAAGGAATGATGTCCCTAGACTCTGTTTGTCAGAGGGTGGAGATGGATGGCAGGAGAGAGATCACTTGATCATTGCCTGTTAGGTTCACTCCCTCTGGGGCACCTGGTATTGGCCACTGTTGGTAGACAGGATACTGGGCTAGATGGACCTTTGGTCTGACCCAGTACGGCTGTTCTTATGTTCTTATGTGTTGCAGGATATGCTAGAACTTTAAGATACGCAGGTCTCAGCTCTGACTTGTACCTGGTTCCACTGCTTGCTCCAATCACATGACTAAGAGAGAAGAGGACATGTGGACAGGCCAACTGGGAAACATATGATCTTGTTCTCATTGGTAGGGGTTGCAGGGATATTCTCCAGGAACAGGGATCTAGAAAAGGGCCAGTGGTAGCTCCCTTTTGAGAAGGAGCTTGTGAAGGAGCCTGGGAAGGGCTGTGTGGAAGAAGCCGGGAAAGGAGCTGAGGAGAGGTCTTCGGCTGGACTACAGAAGGAACACTGGCACCCAGAGAAGAAGGACTGACCAGCAGCAGGCACCCTAAGAAATGGAGCAGGGCAGCCTTGGGCTTAGAGCTGAGCACTGATCAGAATTTAGCATCCCAAAGCTGGAACATGGAGTAGAGGGAAGACATGCTCTCCCCCGCCCCCCAGAGATGGGTGGAAACCCCTTCACCAGAGGGAAGAGGCCTATTTAGCCCGGGGTGGTGGATGAAGGGCCGTATTTTTGTTTTTCATTTGAACTTTCTGGTGCCCTAGAAGTGGATGACTTTTTGTGGCTTTCTGCTTTCAGAATCCCTTTAAATTCTACTTTGAGGCTTATATCTGATTATAGTTATTTATCAGCTTCCATCACAAACACCAGGAATGGAGGGTCTTGTTTCTCAAGATGCCCAGAAACAAAAGCCTCAGTCTCTAAATAGCCCTAATCTGTGGGGAAGTTCAGATTCTAACTGCTGAACTGTCTGGTTCTGGACCATCTCTACTTATTTCTTTGTCAAAAAAAGCTCTTGGCAATCTTCTAATACAGTGGTGCTATTAGGGTTAGTTGAAAGATTTCTATCAACATTTTTGGTGGCAAATCACATTTGATGAAGAAAAAAATTTCATTGAAAGTGGTTTCCTCAAAAATTTCAATTTTTGTCAGACAACCAAAATCTGAATTTTGTATGGTTTTTTTTCCATTTTGGGCTTAAAAGTTCAATGTTTCCACTGAAAATTTTGATGAAAAACCTTTTTTGTCTCACTGAAATTTTCCAGGTGGGGGACACATTTCCCAACCAGATCCAGTGGCCATTTTAGAAGGAAATTCTACTTTGTTCTTAGTATTAGTGTCCTCCATTGTTGAACAAACTTGCTGTTCTTTTCCGAGTCTAAACTATTTTTTGTATCGACATCCCTGAGCCTGTGCATCCCTTTTAAAATTACCATGTGAAGTGCCCTAGTTCACTATCTCTATGACTTCAACTTCTGCCTTGTCTCCTACAGACATCTGATATTAAATCTCTTTCTTAGCATTGTCTTAGTAACATCCAAATTGTGACATCTACCATTCCAGCATTTATCTTTCTGAAAGTACAATCTTTGTTGACTTTTTCTTTCCAGATCAAATATTTATTGCAGCGTTCTTGGTATATTTATGGCTAATCTTGTCAATCTTCCCAACTACAGCAACTAGATATTATTTTAAAAAAAGCCTGTTAACCTAACACAAACAAGGATCCAGTGACACCAATACTTGCTGCCACTGGTGCTAGCCCATCGGAGTCCAGGTCACTTTGATTAACGTCTCTTTATAAGAAATAAACAAGAAGCAGTTGTCCCTGACATCTCTAGGCAATCTGGCAAATTAGACCACCTAGCTAGCACTTGATAAAGCTGCAGGGATGACAGCTTTAGTTCATGGTCTCCAAATCAGTGTACCCAAATTTGCACTCCACTTCAATCCAAGCCTACTTTGCAACTGTCTGATTAAAGAAAACAATTGCATCCTTACATAAGACACATTCTTACGAGGCACTGGTGTCCTCAGACATCCTGGAAGTTTGAGCCAATATATGTGCACCATTAACTGTAAAGAAGTAACAATGTAAGCAAGTCTTGCTGATGTATGGAGAATTTTTTTAGCTGGAGTATTTTGAAGGATGGGACACATCAAAGTTTCGATGAAGTATTAATATTCTACCACGGACACAACAGAAGATGTTAAAGCAAGTTAAATGGAGCCATGAATGAATCAAAGTGAGGCAATGATCAGTTAAGGGAGAAAGAAGCTTTATGCTCTACAACACTTAGGGACAGACCTGGGCATCAACTGTTTGGTTCTGTGCAGGCACACGATCCCACATCATTTCATATCTGATAATATCAAATACCATATTAACGCACATGGGCATGACTGAACTGATAAACTGCAGCAATGGGAACCTGCATGGAACGATAGATGCAGGAATACACACTACTGGTGTCTTGATGCATGATAAGGGCTTTAATAGAGATGGGAACTGTGAACATGGAGGGTCAGCAGCACCTACATGCCAAGCTGGTATTATAGTCAGGTACTTAGGGCAGTACTGAAGTGTAAGATTATGTTGTTGTTATAGCAGCCAACTGTAACTGGCTCTGTACAGGCCAGTTTACAAGAAATTGCATCCTGGGCATAAAAGCATAGAATCATAGAAATGTAGGGCTGAAAGGAAGCTCAAAAGGCCCTCAAGTCCACTCAGATACCTTAACAGAGCAAGCTGGAAGATCATTAAAAATATCTCCCCCAAATACTATTTCTAGCAGCTATTGATCTACTTTCTAATTTTAACAAGGAGTGATTCTGGATATTTGTGTTTTTAAAAACTGTGGCCAGATCCTCAATGGTGTCAGTCAGGGTTGCTCCACTGCAGTTAATCAAGCGACACTGATTTATGTCAGCTGAGGATCTGGCCCACTAAATGTTGATCTTCATGAATATCTCAGTTTATTTTCTTTCCTTCTTAGAGATTGGAAGTCAGAAACTATCATACCAAACTTACGTGTTAACATTCAGGAGCAGAACAGAGGACTGCATGGCTCAGGGGTACAGAGCTTCTTCTCTATATGTCACCAATTAGACACTGACAGAGGATGAGGGTAGTTCCAAAAATCATAATCATCTGGGTGATGGCTCTTCCGTAACCTATGCATTCTCACTCATGTTCAAAGGGAAGGTTAAAAATATAATTACCACTATAACTGGCAGTAATTGGTATCCTTATTGGCAGCCTCAGAATAAAAGCCAAGAGTTGAGTAAACTGTCCTTTTTCCCCTAGAGAGAATTCCTCCAAGTGAAATGGGAGGTCCCCTGTAGGATGAGGAAGATTGTACTGCAACTGGTTGCAGTCCCCATTTGGTAGAAGAACAGATAATTGAATTCTGTGAAGTTGCTTAAAAAATTCCTAACAAAATTATAATACCTTTCATGCATACCTACCGCATGGCAGTACATATAAATGTATATATATGTTTATGTGTATACACACATATACGCACATGCACACACACACACACAATATTACTATTTATACATTATTACATTACACAAATAGTGATGGTGGACCTTTTCAACCCTCTGCATTCAAAAAGCTAAGATCCTGTAAATAAATGATGTCGGGCCTCATCTCAATCCCAGCACAATCAATGTAAAGACTTCAACGGACTTTGGTTCATGTCTGTATAAAGGAAGCCCTGACAAGTCTTTGCCCATGATCTTGCAATTGCATCCTCATGGGTGCATCCTTGTCACCCATACCAAGCCCCACAGAATCATAGGATCATAGAAATGTAGGGCTGGAAGGGACCTTGAGAGGTCATCCAGTACATCCCCCTTTGCTGAGGCAGGATTTAGAATAACTAGACCATCACAGGGACCTACTTTGAGCCAATCCAACATACCTTCAACTACCAAAGTTATGTCCCCCCATGGAACATATCCTGGAGTGTCTTACTAGAATATAGTTCTTTCTTTTGGAATGCATTAGTTTTAAGAGCATTCGTCTTTAAAAATATGTTTGTCTATTTTATTGTGGATATTCTTTCAGTCCCTCATGGAAAATACTTTTTAGAGAATGCAGGAAGAATATGGTAGAATAATAACACTTGGTAAACACATCATTTGGAAGTGTAATAATTTTCATTTACTTTGATTAGTAACTTTTTTCTGTAGCTCTCCCTTTGGAGCCCCTCTGCCCTCCCACACACAGTAGCTCATTATCTCCTTTCAGTAACTTTTCCTCTGACAGCAGAGCCACTTCCAAAGATTACTTTCCAGTAGAAGAGCTAGTTTGGGAGTTGCAAGGGACATGGTAGCCACAGGCATTTTCTGAAAGTATCAGTGACTAAAGATAAGTAGCCTTAAATGTAGTTTCTTCTTAGAGAAGAAGAATGTGGCTTCATTCTCTTGAAGACCCTTGGAGCCTTTTAAATTTTGATTTTTGTTGGAAACAGCTCTCACTCTCCTTTTTAAAGTCTGAAACATCGCCGTATTTCGAATGCCACTGAACAGTTGCTGAAGGTAGCTTGAAACTTGAGGGTTGTCAAGGAGAACTTATTGTAACAAAGCTCAACCAGAACTTCAGGCTTTACCTTGGGGGCTTCTTCTGAATTTTATAAATGTCTATTTCATTAAAATATTGATTTCATTGAACAACTTGCATGCACCCTTCTCTCTGGGAGCCCAGCCTTCCATCACTCCCTTTATTAACCTACCCCCTCCCAACACACCAGACTGCTACGTCAAATGTCCACAGATATTGGTGTTGGAAGTGGGCAAAGAGCCCGACGTGCCGCCCCTTCCCCTTGGCCGCCCCAAGCACCTGCTTGCTGGTCTGGTGCCTGGAGCTGGCCCTGTATCTATGGTACTTCTATGGCCCCCTTCACCACAGCATCTGAGTGCCTCAAAACTTTTAATGTATTTACCCTCACAGCATCCTTGTCCTATTATCCCCTTTTTACAGATGGGGAACTGAGGCACAGAGAGACTAAATGTCTTGCCTGAAAGCAAACAGGAAGTCTGTAGTGTAGCAGGGGATTGTCCCTGGGTCTCCTGAGACCCAGCCTAACTCTTGAACCATTGGCCATCTTTTCTGTCCATTACCTGTAATATGTAGGCACACCAGAGAGTGCACATAAGATGGGCAACGGTGCAGAAGAGACGGCCGAGATGTGTGCCTGGAAGCACTTTTTTTTCATTGAACTTATTTTTCATTAAATGAAGATGTATAATGTGGGAAACCTGGAAATCAACAATGCTGAAAGGGACCAATGGGTGTTAACTACCTGGCACTGAGTCTGCAAATGTGCCTCCACAACACATGATTTAGTTGGGGATTGGTCCTGAGGTCCCTTCCAACCCTGATATTCTATGATTCTATGATTCTGTGATCTTATATAACAGTAAAGGAAACTAATAGTTCCTCTCTGTTTGGCTCTGGTGGGCCCACTCCCGGAATATTGTGTAGCACTCTGAGCTCTATGTTATTTATCTATGCAGGGCCGGCTCCAGGGTTTTTGCCGCCCCAAGCGGCGGAAAAAAAATAAATAAAAAATAATAATAATAAAAAAAAGCTGCGATCGCGATCGGCGGCAGCTCCACCGCGCCGCTTTCTTCTTCGGCGGCAATTTGGCGGCAGGTCCTTCCCTCCGAGAGGTACCCACCCCCGAAGAGCCCGACGTGCCGCCCCTTCCCCTTGGCCGCCCCAAGCACCTGCTTGCTGGTCTGGTGCCTGGAGCTGGCCCTGTATCTATGGTACTTCTATGGCCCCCTTCACCACAGCATCTGAGTGCCTCAAAACTTTTAATGTATTTACCCTCACAGCATCCTTGTCCTATTATCCCCTTTTTACAGATGGGGAACTGAGGCACAGAGAGACTAAATGTCTTGCCTGAAAGCAAACAGGAAGTCTGTAGTGTAGCAGGGGATTGTCCCTGGGTCTCCTGAGACCCAGCCTAACTCTTGAACCATTGGCCATCTTTTCTGTCCATTACCTGTAATATGTAGGCACACCAGAGAGTGCACATAAGATCAACCAGACATTTAAAGTTACACTGTGAGGTCTCTTTGATAGGAAGGGATGCAGAGGGGCTATATGACCTGAAGTTTTCTTTCACTCTCTAATGTGTCTGAATTTCTGTAGTGCATATGAAAGATGCAGCAGTGATAAAAGTGGAGAGTTCCACTTCTCTGTTCACCAGATAGGTACAGCCAAACCATTGTAGCAGTGCAAGTTCTGTGCTACTGCCCTGCCAATCGGCCTCAACCTTGGGCTGGAGGGAGCGCCTCTAGAGGTGAGATTCTGCATGCTTCAAGCAGTCTTGTCTAGCCTGCCAAGAAAGCTGCCAGTTTTGTTGGATGGTTGTGTGATATGGGCACCTATCCACTAGAACCTGGCCACTGAAAAGCCATCAGATAATGGTATTGATGTCTAACCACTAGCAACCTGGGAGGAATCCAAATAATTGATTATTTAAATACTCCATATATCCCAATCCCAGAATCATCTAGTCTACTGGAAAAAATATTTAAAAATATAATTAAAACTAATACACAGGCATGGCACTAGCAACAAAAATCTCAATTATGTAATTAGAATTCTGTTTGGGACAATCATCGTCCATAGCCATAAAAATTAGACTTTCATCACACTACACACAGTTGATATGATTCATAATATATATATTTAAACATCAGGTTGTTTAAGTACTATTGGCCATAAGCCATGCCGCTAATGTGGAATTATTCACTTTATAAATCTTCAGTCAGGGTTTTGGAGGGGGGCAAAAGGGGCAGTTTGCACCCAGCCCTCCATTTGAGAGGGGCCTCATAATGATGGAGGGGCAGTTGGGCCAAATTTGAGTGAGAGGCGTTGGGACCTGATGCACAGAGTTACAGCACCACTCAGGTTTGGCGCCAACCATTGAAAGTGTAGGGAGTGATTCGCCCAGCCTGGTTGGGCCCAGATCTCATTGTTGCTGCTGCTGGCATCATCACAATGGGCCTTAGGCAACCCAGCAGGCTCATAGCTCAGAGTTAGAAGTGGGCAGAGATACTGCTCCTATTGACAGTGGGGCTGGAGCTCAGCGGAAGCCAGGACTGGGAGCGGACCCCTGGCCACATGCAGGGCAGAATCCCCAATCCGCACAGGGAGGGCAGGTACCCTACAGGTCTGAGCCCTTTCTGACCCTCCATCCCCTCCCCTCTTCTAAAATGTGTTCATTTCCATGGTAATTTTTTTGGAAGGGTGGGGAACCTCAGCTTCAGATTTTGCCCTGGGTACCCAAACACATCTGTGTGGCCCTGTCTTCAGTCATCATCTAGTTCTCAGATTTTTCAGTGTTAAAATATAACAAAAATTGAATAAGACCCCTTCGCCTAGTGCCAAATAATTTTAAGCTTTGACCACTGTGATCCAGTAAGTGTTGCAGTGAAAAGAAATGGAAGCTGTAATCATTGTAACAGTCATTATCAATTTCAAGCCCCTCATATTTCAGGTAAGCTTTAGTCTGTGACAACTCTCATTCTTCTTCTTATAAAGGTGGAGAATGATCAAGCACATGTACCAGTGTTGTCTTGTAGAGAATGTAGTGAAGGCAGGAATAGATTAGATTGCAACATACAATTAACCTAGAGTTTACTATGACAAGGGAAAATATAATGTAGTAAGGAACCCTTACTCCACATTAACAAAAACCCAGGCTGATGGAGTCACTGCTTTAAATCATATCTTAACCATCCTAGCCAATTATATCTCTGACTCTGATGTATAGTAAATGGATAGGACATATTAAATCTTTCCATTGTAGCAGCAAGATACAAATGTGCTTTACTGTGTAGTATTATCTTACAACTGTGTCTCATGACACTTCATATCTCACTGTGCAGCAAGATTTTAAGTAGGCATATGCTAAATGGTTTAACACAAATTCAGGTGCTGACAAATGGTCCTCCTCTGTTGAAGACACTTCCAGGCTTTGCAATGCTGCTGATCATATACAATGTGATTGCTTTTATTTCCTGTGTCTATAAAAGACAGAGGCAGTGACAAGATGAGAATACATTGTTTAAAATTCCTTGCCTATGTTGCTAAACCTGTCTAAAATTGGAAATGTATGACCTTTTTATCATGTATGTGGATTGCTTACTTTCCCATTTAACTTCATTTGAAAACAAAGAGGCTTCACTGAGCAGTTTCACTTCCTGCTGGTCAGGCACTGGCCCAATGCTGTTGTGTGTTTGTCTTTCCTTCACCAGATGGGAACAATTATAACCAAACAAGGCTGAAAACATTTTTAAATGTTGGTTCTTAAATAATAATAATTCCTGATATAATATACAGAGATATACCTATCTCATAGAACTGGAAGGGACCCCAAAAGGTCATAGAGTCCAGCCCCCTGCCTTCATTAGCAGGGCCAAGTACTGATTTTGCCCCAGATCCCTAGGTGACCCCCTCAAGGATTGAACTCACAACTCTGGGTTTAACAGGCCAATGCTCAAACCACAGTACTCTCTACTAACCGTTGCCATTCCCCAACCACTGCCTAGTGATTTCAAATGATCAGTGTCACAATGTATCAGAGATGTGTTTCAAATATGTTACAATATTTTAAAATAATTTTAAATGTCTTCAAACACTTGTTATTAAGTCACCATCAGTTTAGTGTAGACACAAAATGTAGATTTTTGTTAAGTACAGGGGAGAATGAAAGAGTTAAACTTAATGGGCCAAATTCCCAGCTGTATAAACTGGTGCAATACCATTGGCTTCATGACCACTGAACTGATCACTCCACACCCACTCTATTTAGTTTAAGTTGTTATTTTAACCAGCAGCAGTAAAAGATAGATTAACTTTAGATCAGCAGATATGCTTAAATGCCTCTTTAAAGTACATTATAATTAAGTAGAATTTTCTCAGCCAGTCAGAATACAGGGCTGCTGTAGGTTACTTACCGATAACTGTACATTTACTTCTCAGTTATGCAGTTCTCAGCATTCCAGCTGGTTGTGAATGAGTCTGATTTGCATGATGGATGTGTAAGTTATTTCCCGATAATATGTCAGGCAAATCTCTGCTTGCTCATTCACAGGGTCTGGCAATTCCACTGTAAAGATTTCTAAATAGCCATATAATTGTGGTGAGTATGATAGTGAATGACTGCTGAAAATCCCTCCATTCTGACTTCAGAATTTCCCATGGACATTCAACTGTCATGGTTGCCTTGACTTCAGCACCATCACAGGCACACTTATTTATGGTGGTAAGGATCTGAGGTTGTTTAATGTTAGTTTGGTAACAAATATATTCTGCCCTATGAAGCCCCTTGGCCTTTGTTCTCAAAGCTTATTCTTTGGCCTCAGTTTCTTTGCCTAGGATTTGGCTATTGCCTTGTAAAGAGGCCACATCCTTGAGTGATTTAAGTATTATATATGTTATTGTGATGAGCACTATGGTAAATGAGAGTGAATTAATTAAATATATATTGCATAGGCCTCTATTGACTGTAAGGGAGTTTTATAGGCCAGGATTTTATTGAATCTTGGGAGTGGTGCCTTAGGGAGAGGAACTTTTGTCTGGAAACTTCAGAAGTTTTAAAGTCTGAAAAGAACTCGGAGTACAGTTTTAAACATAGCACCTGGGTGCCCCTTAGTGGATGATCATATTATTACATCGGTAAACCCGCTGACAAGGTACCCACAGGATTTTATTACCTATGATTATTGGTATCTGTCTGATATTTATACACTTGACAAAAACATATCATTTCGAAATTATACTTTTGCTGTTTCAGTATCTGTGTTGTCGCGTTATGTGCTACAAACCATCCACCTAGTATTCCAGTGCAATGTAGCATTTTATTAAACTATAATGCAGTTTAATGTTATGAGTCATTTCTCTACTTCTGAGGCAAGGCACAATAGAAATATTACAATGAGGTGTCATAACATGTGGAGACAGGCACCTGGGTGACATAGGAAGAGCTAGTGGAAAGTGTAAGGGAAGAATATAGGAACATCTTCCAGATGCATTTCATCCATATAAAAAAAGAAGCAGGGCACATGAGGAATGGTAAAGCCCTTGAATCACTTACTCTATTATCTCCCTCATATTGTGTATCAAAGCAACAAATAATATCATTTCAAATATATATATATGGCTAAACATATAATAATCAATTATTAGTAGTATTTGAATTACAGTAGAAGCTAGAGTCCTGTTGTATTAATTTAGATGGGGTATATAGGCCTAAAGAGTCAAAGATATTAACATGACCCTGAAACTGCCCAACATTAAAGACTTTTAAGACTGCTTAGTACCATGGCAAACACATTATTAAAAATCCTTTTAAACCTTTTCTTAATGATACAGAAAAGAAGAAAGAACAGTTAAGCATTAGAAATGTAAAGTATTAAGTAAGGCTTTAATTTTAACAACACCCCTTGTTCCCTTTCCCTTTAGCTGTAGAAATTCTTTAGAAGAAAATAACCCCTTGTTTGACATGCTCTTAGATGGTGGCTATGACACCATATTCTTAATAGTTGTATGATTATGTTGTAATTATAACATAATTAAGATGGGTCATGTGAGGTGTCATTGGAAAAGTTATGATTTGCTGAATATGATTATCCTAGTTGTCTGTGTGTATCATTTTTGTATCTAAAGTTATGAATACTGACTATGTATCTGTGTTTCAAATGTAGTTACACCTGGGTGACACCCACTAGGCAAGATGCTTCCAGCCTAGACAGCTGGTTGGGAAGGGCCTATTCAGGTTAATGGGCCATCAGGGGAAACAAAAGGCCTTAGTAGAAGCTTATGCCCCACCTGGGGAGCCTTCCTGAGAACATTCCAGACAGCCTGTAAGTAATGTCTGCTATGACTCAGCAAGGGCATGTCACCAGATCACATGACACTGAACCATTGTGGTCTCTGCACCTCTCCATCCTCGTCACCTCAGATCTTTTGATCTCTCAGTACTGTACTTATCTTTTCTAATCTCTCCTTTACACACATCCCATCACAAAAGGGACTTGGAATTTTCACCAGACACCTGGTAACCAAAGATCAATACAAAAGATGGGCATTGGGGTGTACTGTCCAAGGGAAATAAGGTGAGGATTGAGGAGTAACCTCACCACTTTTCCCTAACCTTTTCTGGCTGCTGCAAAAGGATTCTCTCTCTTTCTGGTCCCTCTTTCCACCACAAAGCTTCCTCTCTACTGCCTGTGTGAGTCATGGATCTTCTTTACTTTCTCCCCTCCCAGACTTGCTGGATGCTTGTCAGAGGTACGTATCTGTCTCTGTTACTCCTCCACTTCCCCAACCTTGTTTTTTGAGTCCTCTTCACTATAGAGTAGCTCCAGTGCCCACTTCCGCTCCTCCTGCTAGCTTTCTTAAGCAACAGCAGCAGTAGTGTGAAACTGAATTGATTCTTGTCGGTTTGACTGCTACTCACAATAGTAGAAAGAGAGAACACACACTCAGACAACAACTGACTGCAGGTCCCAAATAGCAGTTTTCATCCTGCTGCAGCTTGGGCAAGCCTTGGGCAGCAGCAGAGACATTGACACTGTTGGCAGACTCAGGAAGCTAACACTGCACCACTATATACTTGGTTTCAATTTGAAATGTTATTGTCACAACCATAAGCTTGTGTTTTGGTTTTGTTTGGTTTTGCCAAATAGAAGCTTAGATTCTAAGGACACTAATGGCATTTGTGTGGGGAAGCTTCCTACAGGACATGGTTGAGAGGATGAGGGTATTTTTCAAGTTCCTCAAGGGGTTAAGTGACGCATAGAGCATTGATTACACCCTCTGAACACAGGTAAATTTAACTCAGAGAACAAGGCTTTCTCCTTAGAGTCAGTGAGTTCAAGGTCCATCATCTGCTTGTTAGATGCAAAGCTGGAAAAGTATATGCACTTCTATGGAGGGAATATTGACAATAAAGTTAGATAAAAAAGTCTGGCATAAACCATGTTTCCACTCAGCAAGAGACAGAACTGCTCCTAAGTAGGTGATGCAACACCTACTAGTGACAACATCACCCTTCTTAAAGGATATACAATGCTCTGATCATAGCCATTATAATGCTATATTCTACATAAAAAACAACACAACCACCAGACTATATGCTTCTTTCTAATTTTTAAGTCACCAGATGAGGACTTGGAAGACCTGTGTTCAGTTCTTTCCCTGACATTAGGCAAGTTATAAAATGGACTTTGTTCCTTGCTTCCACATCTTTAAAATAGGGATAACATTTCTGAACCTCACAGAAGTGTTGTAGAGAGAAAATCCATTAATAATCAGCTGCACTGATATTATAGTAATGCACCCCAGTATTCACACCTTACACACTACTGTAATAATCTTTGTACAAAATATGCCTTGTAAGGTATCATTTGAAAACTAATGCGCTTGTTCGTCAATAATATCATGGTGAAATGCATGAAGCAACATTATAAGCAAAATTATGAACATAACCTGAAATGATGACTGAAATGTGTTTATCTAACAAGTCTGGGAAGTGTGTAAACCTGTTTCTCAAAAACAAAGGACAAGCAGATGCCCCATGCCAGGTAT
The DNA here is from genome assembly GCF_028017835.1 of Emys orbicularis. Classification (NCBI taxonomy): domain Eukaryota; kingdom Metazoa; phylum Chordata; order Testudines; family Emydidae; genus Emys; species Emys orbicularis. Next base: position 23,103,901 of record NC_088683.1, on the reverse strand, counting down.
CATCAAAGCTGATGGGCCATCACTTATCAAGTGGCCAATCTTTGACACAGAATAGGGGGAAGGCAAGAGACACACAGCTCTGCATCTTAGCAAACAGATGTGGAAAGCAATAGCATAGCATCTCTTCCCCTCCAGATTCCATGTTTCCTTGCTCTCAGCTGGAAAGAACTTTAACTAGGGGCCACACTCAGGAAAATGCTTTTCAAAGGGTGACTGAACTATAAACGTGAGGGGCAAAATCACTCCAGGTTCTCTCTCCCTACCTATCTCTGTCTTTTCACCTAAGAATACAAAAGAAACAGCCATTGGACTTTTGGCTGAAAATTTGGTCAGTAATATACTGAAAACATGTGGGAAGGGACTTCACTTAAAACCAAGTCTAGTTTGTTAAGTTTAGAAAGTGTTTTATCTTTATTTTTCTTGTAACCATTTCTGACTTTAACACCTCATTACTTGTACTCACTGAAAATCTATCTCTGTATACTTAAATAAACTTTTTTTTGGTTCTTTAATTAACCCAGTGTTGTGACTGTGTGGGTAAATCCATTTAAGGTGGCAAGTTGTTGCATATTGTTCCCTCACAGGGACAATGGACTTAAAATATTTGAACTGTCCAGAAGAGGGCTAAACAGTACAGAACACACATTTTTTGGAGAAAATCTAGGTCTGGGAATGTGTTGGGGTCACCCTGCAAGTAATAACCAAGGCTGGTAGGCACCAGAGTGTAGCTGGTGTTTTCTGACAGGCTGCTAGGATCTGAGTTACTGAACCAGGACTATGGCCATACACAGACACTCAGGGTGTGACCTGCTTGCTGGCAGGCTGTTTGTGAGCGGCCCATGTAGGAGCTACCGCAGAAAGGCATTGTGAGGCACCTAAGAGTGCACAGCCCTTTACTGGTCTGGATTACACCTTGAAATACAATAGGGGCCACAGAGACAGAATGGCAAAGCAAGACACGTGCAAATTAAATTTACACTTGCAACCTTAACTCTTCCCCTTAATGCACCATGGTATAGTCTTTTATTACATGATCACATACTATTTCCTAAACAAATGATATAGACTATCATACAGTTTGATTCTCATGTAAAACATGAAACACAACCCAGAGTAGTTTGCCCACATATGGCTCTGTCACTGGATCCCTGTTTTCTTTGGGAAGATCACTTCACCCCACGTCTTCAATTTCCACATGAACTTAACTGGAGTTAAGCATTTAGCACACTACTTATTATCAAAGGCACTCATCCCCATAATAGCTGATCACTGATATAATAACCAGATTCATTACTCCCCTTTTTAGTCTATACAACAAATATAACCATTAATAGTTCAGCTTGTGATGAAATATTATTAGTTAGCATCTGCTGTGGAACTACCCCATTGGCTGTAGTTGAATTCATTGGGATTGCACTAGCCTAGCTGAGAGACGAATTAGGCTCTGCACATTTAAGTTACTGAGACCAATTCTAGTTGGGAAATCCGTAAAAAGTTTTTAACTGTGCCAATGCTTACAAATCCCCAAATGCATAAAACTTAATCATCATCAGTAGCCTAGCGGAAGATTGAAGGATGCTTGTAGCTGGGGTGTTTATCTGCCTGGATTGGATTAGTTTCCTCAGCCTTTATTTGACACAAACGTACCTCTGTCATTTCTCTGACCTCTATGGCAAGATGAAGAGCTAGGCTGATACATTTTATTGATCAGACAAAGAAACACTCCATGGGAAATAAGCAATAGATGCCTTGCTGTGAAATTGAGGATTTAACATCTGTCTCATCCAGATGGTAATTAATCTGGAATCTGCAATGCCCTCACATGGTTGGTTGACAACATTACCTTCTTAATCTGGGAGCACAAATAAACAAATATATTGGATTGCTCTGTGAGTAACATTTTATGATTGTGCTATAATTACATATGCAGCCCATAAATCAGAGAGATATATCATCTATGTTGTTAAATGAGTCTATTATTAAAAATGTTTCTCATTTTGCTATTAACTAAATGGTTGATTTCCTACCTCCACAGCCCCCCCCCCCCCTTCAGTTTAGGAATTAAAACTGAACACTTAAAGAACAATATTTTAGGGTCTAAAGTTTGTGCCACATTAAAAGTCCTCTGGATTCTAAATATCTGGTGGGTGAATGTGCATCCATATGTATGTAATACTTAAACTAAAAAAAATATTTTATAGGACCTACCAAAACTGAATGTTTTGTGCTTTCTGGCTTATATGTGACAGTTAAACTATTAATAACAATTTATGAAGCACCAGCAGTCCTGATACATCCCAAGGCTCTGTGCCTCTCTGTTCTCTTTCTGCATTTTCACTGGGGATCCCTTAACCACAGAACCCTCTTAACATATGTTCTTCCTCTAAGCCCTGGTCTACACTATGAGTTTAGGTCGAATTTAGCAGCGTTAGATCGATTTAACACTGCACCCATCCACACGATGAAGCCATTTTTGTCGACTTAAAGGGCTCTTAAAATTGATTTCTGTACTCCTCCCCGATGAGGGGATTAGCGCTGAAATCGACCCTGCTGGGTCGAATTTGGGGTAGTGTGGATGCAATTCGACGGTATTGGCCTCCGGGAGCTATCCCACAGTGCTCCATTGTGACCGCTCTGGACAGCACTCTCAACTCAGATGCACTGGCCAGGTAGACAGGAAAAGCCCCGTGAACTTTTGAATTTCATTTCCTGTTTGGCCACCATGGCAAGCTGGTTCTGGGTACATGTCATCAGCCCCCCCTCCCTCCGTGAAATCAATGGCAAAAAATTGTTTCTCGCCTTTTTTCCTGGGTTACCGTGCAGACAACATACCACGGCAAGCATGGAGCCCGCTCAGCTCACTGTCACCATACGTCTCCTGGGTGCTGTTGGCTGACGCGGTACTGCAGTGCTACACAGCAGCATCCCCTTGCCTTGCCCTGCGGACGGCAGACAGTACAATATGACTGCTAGCCGTCGTCGTCCCATGGGTGCTCCTGGCCGACCTCGGTTAGGTTGGTTGGGGGTGCCTGGGCAGACATGGATGCTCCTGACCGGCCTCCAGGTCATTCTCTTTTTTAAGTTTCGTCTCATGGAGATTCAGTCCTGCCTGGAATATCATGCCAGCTGGAGGCTTCTGCCTCAGGCTGCTCTCCCTGTCGGCAGCACCGCGCAGTCGCACCTACCCCAGCCTACCCCTTGCTCCTATGGCTCATGAAGCCTGGACAGTATTAAGGAACAGTTCAACTATAGGCTGAGCAAATGCAGAATGGTGGTTCACTCTACTTCCCTGTAAGCCAACTGCCCTCCCCTCCCCCCTTTGATCTCCGCTTGCAGAGGCAATAAAGTCATTGTTTCAAATTCATGCATTCTTTATTAATTCATCACACAAATGGGGGGATAACTGCCAAGGTAGCCCCGGAGGGGCGGGGGAGGAGGGAAGCACAGGGGTGGGGTAGTTGTAGGGGCACCCCCTAGAATGGCATGCAGCTCATCATAGAAGCGGGATGTCTGGGGCTCTGACCCGGAGCGGCCGTTTGCCTCTCTGGTTCTTTGGTAGGCTTGCCTGATGTTCCAGGCAGGACTGAATCTCCATTAGATGAAACTTAAAGAAGGGATTGACCTGGAGTCACTCCCATTTATGTCCAGGCACCCCCAACTGACCTCAACAAGGCCGGCCAGGAGCACCAATGTCTGCCAGGAGCCCCCGACCGACCTCACCGAGGCCGGCCAGGAGGAACCATGAGACAGCAGCAGATGGTACAATACGGCTGCTAACCGTTCTTCGCTAACTTGCAAAGGCAAGGAGCTGCTGCTGTGTAGCACTGCAGTACTGCATCTGTCAGCAGCACCCAGAAGACATACGGTGACAGTGAGCTGAGCGGGCTCCATGCTTGCCGTGGTATGTTGTCTGCACAGGTAACCCAGGAAAAAAGGCGAGAAACGATTTTTTGCCATTGCTTTCATGGGGGCGGGGGGAGGCTGATGACATGTACCCAGAACCACCCACGACAATGTTTTTGCCCCATCAGGCATTGGAAGCTCAACCCAGAATTCCAATGGGCTGCGGAGACTGCGGGAACTGTGGAATAGCTACCCACAGTGCAACGCTCTGAAAGTCAACGCTAGCCTCGGTACTGTGGATGCACTCCACCGACTTAATGGTCTTAATGGTCTTAAGTGGACACACACACAATCGACTGTATCAAATCGATTTCTAAAAAATCGACTTATATGAAATCGGCCTAATTTCGTAGTGTAGACATACCCTTAGGACTCTATGCATTGGAACCTATAGATCTAGCTGCTTTTCTGGTTAGATCAGTACAGAGTGCAGCTACTTACGCAAAATTTAGAAGATGTCAGGCTGAGACTTGTTGGGCTACAGCAAATGGGATGTTTGCAGAAGGGATGTCAAGACAAGGGATGTTTGCAGAAAGGAAAGGCATAGCTTAGAAGTCTGCAGGCTCAGAGTGGGGTTCCGTCTCTGGACATGCTTGGGGAGGCTTAGCCTCAGAGGTTCAGGAAATATTTGTTCAAAATAAATCACTCTATAGATTAAGCTTGTAATAATTCACTGTCCATTGGGAATCCAAATTGTCTATCTGCATCTTATCTAGCGCTGATAGAAAAAGTGATTTTCCAAAACATTTCAAAGTTTCAATATTGTTTCTGTTTTACAGGGTCTGAAATGGTCCCATTTTCTGGGGGGTTTTGCCAAATTTTATGCAATAATTTTACTAAAAAAATTTTAGAATTTATTTTTTAAAACTCTGGGTTACAATAAGAAAAAAACTGTGTTTGATACATGAAAGATGCTGACTTAAAATATGGCGAAAAATACCAAGGCAAGGGATGTTTTGCAAAAAATGTAAAATTTTGATAAATGGTTCCATCCAATCCTCCCAGACAAGCACATAATGTAGATATTCTGGTGAGGTGATGCACAGCGGCTTGGTTAATGTTGTAGCCCAATTCTTTAGTGGTTATTGATTATTATTGATTTCCAATTAATTTTGATTTAAAGAGCTGGGGGATTGATTTCCAATTAATTTTGATTTAAAGGAGCTGGTCCAAGAGGTAACTATAACAGGACCGCTTGGAAATACTGACCATAATACAATAGCATTCAACATCCCTGTGGTGGGAAGAACATCTCAACAGCCCAACACTGTGGCATTTAATTTCAAAAGGGGGAACTATGCAAAAATGAGGGGGTTAGTTAAACAGAAGTTAAAAAGTACAGTGACTAAAGTGAAATCCCTGCAAGCTGCATGGGCGCTTTTTAAAGACACCATAATTGAGGCTCAACTTCAATGTATACCCCAAATTAAGAAACACAGTAAAAGAACTAAAAAAGAGCCACCGTGGCTTAACAACCATGTAAAAGAAGCAGTGAGAGATAAAAAGACTTCCTTTAAAAAGTGGAAGTCAAATCCTAGTGAGACAAATAGAAAGGAGCATAAACGCTGCCAAATTAAGTGCAAGAATGTAGTAAGAAAAGCCAAAGAGGAGTTTGAAGAACGGCTAGCCAAAAACTCCAAAGGTAATAACAAAATGTTTTTTAAGTACATCAGAAGCAGGAAGCCTGCTAAACAACCAGTGGGGCCCCTTGATGATTGAGATACAAAAGGAGCACTTAAAGACGATAAAGTCATTGCGGAGAAACTAAATGGATTCTTTGCTTCAGTCTTCACGGCTGAGGATGTTAGGGAGATTCCCAAACCTGAGCTGGCTTTTGTAGGTGACAAATCTGAGGAACTGTCACAGATTGAAGTGTCACTAGAGGAGGTTTTGGAATTAATTGATAAACTTACCATTAACAAGTCACCGGGACCAGATGGCATTCACCCAAGAGTTCTGAAAGAACTCAAATGTGAAGTTGCAGAACTATTAACTAAGGTTTGTAACCTGTCCTTTAAATCGGCTTCTGTACCCAATGACTGGAAGTTAGCTAATGTAACGCCAATATTTAAAAAGGGCTCTAGAGGTGATCCCGGCAATTACAGACCGGTAAGTCTAACGTCGGTACCGAGCAAATTAGTTGAAACAATAGTTAAGAATAAAATTGTCAGACACATAGAAAAACATAAACTGTTGAGCAATAGTCAACATGGTTTCTATAAAGGGAAATTGTGTCTTACTAATCTATTAGAGTTCTTTGAAGGGGTCAACAAACATGTGGACAAGGGGGATCCAGTGGACATAGTGTATTTAGATTTCCAGAAAGCCTTTGACAAGGTCCCTCACCAAAGGCTCTTACGTAAATTAAGCTGTCATGGGATAAAAGGGAAGGTCCTTTTATGGATTGAGAACTGGTTAAAAGACCGGGAACAAAGGGTAGGAATTAATGGTAAATTCTCAGAATGGAGAGGGGTAACTAGTGGTGTTCCACAAGGATCAGTCCTCGGACCAATCCTATTCAACTTATTTATAAATGATCTGGAGAAAGGGGTAAACAGTGAGGTGGCAAAGTTTGCAGATGATACTAAACTGCTCAAGATCGTTAAGACCAAAGCAGACTATGACAAACTTCAAAAAGGTTTCACAAAACTAAGTGATTGGGCAACAAAATGGCAAATGAAATTTAATGTGGATAAATGTAAAGTAATGCACATTGGAAAAAATAACCCCAACTATACATACAATATGCTGGGGGCTAATTTAGCTACAACAAGTCAGGAAAAAGATCTTGGAGTCATCGTGGATAGTTCTCTGAAGATGTCCACGCAGTGTGCAGAGGCGGTCAAAAAAGCAAATAGGATGTTAGGGATCATTAAAAAGGGGATAGAGAATAAGACTGAGAATATATTATTGCCCTTATATAAATCGATGGTACGCCCACATCTCGAATACTGAGTACAGATGTGGTCTCCTCATCTCAAAGAAGATATACTGGCACTAGAAAAGGTTCAGAAAAGGGCAACTAAAATGATTAGGGGTTTGGAACGGGTCCCATATGAGGCGAGATTAAAGAGGCTAGGACTCTTCAGCTTGGAAAAGAGGAGACTAAGGGGGGATATGATAGAGGTATATAAAATCATGAGTGATGTGGAGAAAGTGGATAAGGAAAAGTTATTTACTTATTCCCATAATACAAGAACTAGGGGTCACCAAATGAAATTAATAGGCAGCAGGTTTAAAACAAATACAAGGAAGTTCTTCTTCACGCAGCGCACAGTCAACTTGTGGAACTCCTTACCTGAGGAGGTTGTGAAGGCTAGGACTATAGCAGCGTTTAAAAGAGAACTGGATAAATTCATGGTGGTTAAGTCCATTAATGGCTATTAGCCAGGATGGGTAAGGAATGGTGTCCTTAGCCTCTGTTTGTCAGAGAATGGAGATGGATGGCAGGAGAGAGATCACTTGATCATTACCTGTTAGGTCCACTCCCTCTAGGGCACCTGGCATTGGCCACTGTCGGTAGACAGGATACTGGGCTAGATGGACCTTTGGTCTGACCCGGTACGGCCGTTCTTATGTTCTTATTGTAGGTTTCTAGTCCCAGAATCAGGCACAACAGAATCAACGTTATTAAATTCAATAACTGGTTGGGAAACCTAGTGTGCACAACAGAGACACTCACACTGAGGGCAAAGGAAAGCTTTCACCACTTTTATTAGCACAACTAGTAAAGATAGGAAAGCTCCAAAACACATAAAAAGATAGCAAAAATATAGAGTTAAGGTGATATCTTGTACAATTACTCACACTTATGCTCATATACTCACACCCTTCCTTGGGGATCTAGTGGTAAGAGACAAAGGTCCAGCCCTGTCCCTGGCAAGCCAAATGAGTCCAATGGTCCAGACCTCTTTTTTACATGGTGGTCTGGCCTATTATAGGACTTAGGTTCTGTCATGAATATTCATTCAAATGCCTAGCCTCTCTTGTCCATATCTAACTTCCTCACCGTACTAATGTTGGCATATCTATATCTTGTAGGTTAGTATATTAATAATTTCAACTAATTATCATATACCTCAATTTGTTGCCAAGTCAAGTTCATAGTTTGGAAAAGAGAAGCCTGAGAGGGGACATGATAGCAGTTTTCAGGTATCTAAAAGGGTGTCATAAGGAGGGGGGAGAAAACTTGTTCATCTTAGCCTCTAAGGATAGAACAAGAAGCAATGGGCTTAAACTGCAGCAAGGGACGTTTAGTTTGGACATTAGGAAAAAGTTCCTAACTGTCAGGGTGGTTAAACACTGGAATAAATTGCCTAGGGAAATTGTGGAATCTCCATCTCTGGAGATATTTAAGAGTAGGTTAGATAAATATCTATCAGGGATGGTCTAGACAGTATTTGGTCCTGCCATGAGGGAAGGGGACTGGACTCGATGACCTCTCAAGGTCCCTTCCAGTCCTAGAATCTATGGCTAGGTCTACACTACCCGCCTGAATCAGCGGGTAGAAATCGATCTCTCGGGGATCGAATTATCGCGTCTCGTTGGGACGCGACAATCGATCCCCGAATCAACGCTCTTACTCCACCAGCGGAGGTGGGAGTAAGCGCCGTCGACTAGGAGCCACGGAGGTCGATTTTGCCGCCGAACTCACAGCGGGGTAAGTCGGCTCCGATACGTCGAATTCAGCTACGCTATTCGCGTAGCTGAATTTGCGTATCTTAAATCGACCCCCCCCCCCGTAGTGAAGCCCTGCCCTATGAATAGTTAAGCCTTTGCCAACATTTTATACTAAAATATCCAAGCCCAGTATCAGCTCATTTTTTTGTGCTTACCTGGTATTGTTACACACAAAATCCTCCCTTAAGCATGCTATTCCCAGTTTCCCAAAGCTCAGGGTAACTGTTGGGCCATTTATCTATGCCAAAGGTCATAGGCCTCAAAGCCTTATGCTAACTTATGGCATCTGCTAACGGCTTAAGCTAATATCTTACACCATACAGGCATATAGGTTCCTTGCGTTACTGCTAAGTAAAATAAAATGCTGAAGCTAGCTCTATGGGCTGCAATGTAGAGCTGGTGGAAAAAAATAGTTTTGACAAATTTTGAAAAAAATTTCCCCACAATTTTTCATCTAGCTCTAGGTAATGTCATATAACTGGTTAGAGATAAACTTTAATATTATCACCCATTAAAGTATATGGGGGAAGTATACACTTCCTTGATGCTATGATTTCCATATGTGTTAGCAAGACAGAGAACATAAGAACATAGAAACAACCATACTGTGTCACACCAGAAGTCCATCTAGCCCAGTATCCTGTCTTCCGACAGTGGCCAATGCCAGATGCTTCAGAGGGAATGAACAGAACAGGTAATCATCAAGCGATCCATCCCCTGTCTCCCATTCCCAGCTTCTGGCAAACAGAGGCTATGGACATCATCCCTGCTCATCCTGGCTAATAGCCATTGATGGACCTATCCTCCATGAACTTACCTAGTTCTTTTTTTAACCCTGTTATAGTCTTGGCCTTCACATCCTCTGGCAAAGCGTTCCACAGGTTGACTGTGTGTTACTTCCTTTTGTTTGTTTTAAACCTGCTGTCTATTAATTTCATTAGTGATTCCTAGTTCTTGTGTTATGAGAAAGAGTAAATAGCACTTCCTTATTTACTTTCTCCACATCACTCATGATTTTATAGACCTCTATCAGATCCACCTTAGTCATCTCTTTTCCAAGATGAAATATGTATATGATAATTAGTTGAAATTATTAATATATTATTAATAATCTCTCCTCATATGGAACCTGTTCCATATCCCTAATCATTTTTTCCCCCTTTTCTGTACCTTTTTCAATTCCAATATATCTTTTTTGAGATGGGGGTGACCACATATCCATGCACTATTCAATATGTGGGCATACCATGGATTTATATAGAGGCATTATGATATTTTCTGTTTTATTATCTATCCCTTTCCTAATTATTCCCAACATTCTGTTAGCTTTTTTTGACTGCCGCTGCACATTGCGTGGATGTATCCACAATGACTCCAAGATCTCTTTCTTGAGTGGTAACAGCTAATTTAGACCCCATATTTTTATATGTATAGTCGGGATTATGTTTTCCAATGTGCATTACTTTGCATTTTTCAACACTGAATTTCATCTGCCATTTTGTTGCCCAGTCACTCAGTTTTGTGAGATCCCTTTATAACTCTTCACAGTCAGAGGTGCTTTTTTCTGCAGCATGAATACTACATGAATACTAAAAGTGCCATTCAGTTCCAGATGTTGTGATGAAGACAAATGGGGTGACACGCAGGCTCCATTGAAGTCAATGGCAAGATTCCCATAGATTTCAATGGGGTCCGGATTTAACTCCTGGTCTCTTCACTGGTGCTAAAGCAAGAATAAATAGAGGAGTGCAGCTTTCCATGGCTTGGATAAGCAGAGGTTCCTCCCTCATTACATCTTTCTCCTGGGCTGGCACAAGGAGCTCTCTCCCTACCATTTCAATCTGTTGTAACCACTGCCCCTAGGAACTACATGGAGCCTGAGACCAGCAGTCCTTCCATGTCGGCCTTTAAACAGATGCCAGATATTTATGATTTCAAAGCCTGATCCAAAACCCTTTGAAATCAATGGAAAGCCTCCCATTGAATTTAATGGGCTTTGGATCCAGATCTCAGTCACTACCAACAAGGGATTGATTTAAACTAGCTACATGTTAATGACTTGGATAATAGAGTAGAGAGTATGCTTATAAAATTTGCAAATGATAGCAAGCTGGGAGGGGTGCAAGAACTTTGGAGAACAGGTTTAAACTTCAAAATGACCTTGACAAATTGGATAATTGTTCTGAATTCAACAAGGTGAACTTCAGCAAAGACAAGTGCAAAGTATTTCACTTAGGAAGGAAAAATCAAATGTACAACTACAAAATGGGGAATAACTGTCTAGGTGGTAGTACTGCTGAAAAGGATCTGGGGGGTTATAGTGGACCACAAATTGAATATGAGCCATCAATGTGAATCAGCTACAAAAATGATTCTGGGGTGTATTAACAGGAGTGTTGTATGTAAGAAACGGGGTAATTGTCCTGCTGTACTTGGCACTGGTAAGGCTCCAGCTGGAGTACTGAGTCCAATTCTGGGCACCACAGTTTACAAAAGATGTGGATAAATTGGACAGAGTCCAGAGGAAAGCAACAAAAATTATGAAAGATTTAGAAAACCTGACCTATGGGGAAAGGTTAAAAAATCTGAGCACGTTTAGTCTTGAGAAAAGAATACTGAGGGGGGACCTGATAACCATCTTCCAATATGTTAAGGGCTGTTATAAAGAGAATATGATCAATTGTTTTCCATGTCCACTGAAATAGAAGAAGTAGTAAGAGGCTTAATCTGCAGCAAGGGAGATTTAGGTTGGATATTAGGGAAAACTTTCTAACTATAAGGGTAGTTAAACTCTGGAATAGGCTTCCAGGGGAGGTCTTGGAATCACCATCATTGGAAGATTTTAAAAACAAGTTGGACAAACACCTGTCAGGGATGGTTAGGCTTACTTGGTCCTGCCACACCTCAGGGGCTGGACTTGATGAGTTCTCAAGGTCCTTTCCAGCCCTACATTTCTACGAGTACATGGAAGACCCTTTATATTGTTACCAATACTCTGAGCCAAACCATTCCCTCAAATGTTTGTTCTTCGGGTTTTTCTTTTAAATGAAGATGTAGATCCTAGAGAAGAACGTTAAATCTGGAGGATGACACTAAAGGTTATATCCTTGGGACAACAAGATTCTAGTACCACGACAACCAAATACACAACACTAAACCCTATGAATTTACACATCCTCTGTGCCCTCACTTTTGTATTCTCTCTACTTTAAAGGCTGAGTTATTGATAGACCTTAGGAGCTGTAGAATTTTGTTGTGAGAGTTTGGAGCCATAAAGACTATGGCTATATCCATCTGAACTTTTCTGAATTGATTCATCAATCTTTTGAGTGAATCTTGCTGTGAAGTCTGTGCTGGATTCTAATAGTGTAGGGCTTTAGAAATCTATATAGCTGCTATACCAGTCATTCATTAAAGCTCAGCTGTAAGTCTTTCTAAACTATGCAATTGTTTTTCTTTTCTGGGAGCAGACAAAGCATCAGGGTGAATTTGGAAATTATGTAGGCCTTGATGTACAAGTCTCATTTTGACCTATGACACAGGATTTCTGCAATGTTCATAGAGAGAGGTCATATTACTAGGGGGGAAATCCAAAACCACTGTAACTGGCAAGCCACTTTTAGTACATTACACAAATATTATCAGGCTTGCATAAATATATTTGTTCTTCTGTCATTGGTACTAATCAATAGGGTCTCCAGTCCCATCATCGTGGAATCTACATTAGACAGTGAGTGGCTTTGCATGAATTTGGAAGATAAGAGACCAGCTATGTCTGTGAAATGTGGGTTTTTTAGTCTGGATCTTGGGTTTATCAAGAACAACAACTCTGTGCCTTTCCTCAGCTGCCTCTCCCTGTGGTTGAAACAACTTCCCTTCCTTGAGTGCCATACAGCCTTTCTGTCCTGTTCCAAATTCATAACTCACTCGTTTTTGCTAGCCTTCTATTGCTGATCTCTACCTTTGCCCACACTCCTCACTCTGAACCCAAATTTTGATACATTAACTTTTTGTTTAAAAAGAAGCAATAGTGCTGCTGAGGGAAAGGAATGTTTTTTTCAAGCTATGTTGCCTCTGCCCTGGTCTACACTACAGGGTTAGGTCAAATTTAGCCGTGTTAGGTCGATTTTATAATGAATGCGTCTACACAAGCAACCCCGTTCCGTCGACCTAAAGGGCTCTTAAAATCAACTTCTGTACTCCTTCCCGGCGAGGGGAGTAGCACTAAAATCGACCTTGCTGGGTTGAATTTGGGATAGTGCAGATGCAAATCTATGTTATTGGCCTCCGGGAGCTAACCCAGAGTGCTCCACTGTGACCGCTCTGGACAGCACTTTCAACTCCAATGCACTAGCCAGGTACACAGGAAAAGCCCTGGGAATTTTTGAATTTCATTTCCTGTTTGGTCAGTGTGGCGAGCTCAGCAGCACAGGTGACCATGCAGTCCCCCCAGAATCGCAAACGAGTTCCAGCATGGAGCGAACGGGAGACAAAGGATCTGATTGCTGTATGGGGAGAAGAATCTGTGCAGGCAGAACTCCGATCAAAAAGAAGAAATGCTAATATATATGCCAAAATCGCACAGGGCATGATGGACAGAGGCTACAACAGGGACACACAGCAGTGCCGCGTGAAAGTCAAGGAGCTCAGGCAAGCCTACCAAAAGACAAAGGAGGCAAATGGTCGCTCTGGGTCAGAGCCCCATACATGCCGCTTCTATGATCAGTTGCATGGCATTCTAGGGGGGGACCCTACCACTACCACACCACTGTCCGTAGACACCTGCAAGGGGGGAGACTCATGCAACACGGAGGAGGATTTTGTGGATGAGGAAGAGGAGGAGGAGAATGCGCAGCAGGCGAGCAGTGAATCCATTCTCCCCGGCAGCCAGGACCTTTTCATCACCCTGGAGCCAACACCCTCCTAAGGCGGGATCCCTGACCCTGAAGGCGGAGAAGGCACCTCTGGTGAGTGCACATTTGTAACTACAGTACAGGGTTTAAAAGCAATAGTGTTTAATGTTTGATTTGCCATGAAGTCTTGGGATGCATTTGCAGCCAGTACAGCTACTGGAAAAGTCTGTTAATGTGTCTGGGGATGGAGCGGGAATCCTCCAGGGACATCTCCATGAAGCTCTCCTGGAGGTACTCTGAAAACCTTTGGAGAAGGTTTCTGGGGAGGGCTGCCTTATTTCGTCCCCCACGGTAGGACACTTTACCACGCCAAGCCAGTAACAAGTAGTCTGGAATCATTGCAGCACAAAGCATGGCAGCAAATGGTCCTGGATTTTGGTCGCATTCAAGCAACATTCGGTCGATATCTTTCTGCGTTAGCCTCAGGAGAGTGACATCATTCATGGTCACCTGGTTGAAATAGGGGAATTTTTGTAAGGGAACAGTAAAAGGACCCTGTTCATGCTGGGCTGTTTGTGCTTGGCTAAAATTGTGCCAATTTTAGCCAATCCCTGACAATAGTCACATAGCGGTGGAAGGGGTGAAGGGATCATCCCAAATAGTCACGCGGAGGGGTGGAGGAGGTGTGTGCTGCACATCCACCTGAAAACCGCAGCACCTCCTTTTAAATGGCAAATCCAACCAGCATTCCTTGCTATGGGAAAGGCGGGCACTGCAGTTTGAAAACATTCCCACATGTTATGAAGACCATAGAAGCCAAATCCGCTTACCATGGCTGCCTGGACACCGAATTCTGTTGCCCAGCTGTGTGTGATGTGTCACCATACCGGCAGGTGCTCAATATAAAAGGCAAAATGCGACCTTGTACATAAAGCACATGTGCTGTCTGCTGTGAATTGCTTGATTCACTGTGAAAGAGACTCCCTTTTGTTCTCAGAAATGTATCATCTTAAATTTTACTCTCCCTTTTTATCCCACCGCAGGTGCAAATGTTTCTATGCTCCCCCATCATCTCTGTCCCTGAGGTTATCGCAGATTAGAAGGCGAAAAAAAACGTACTCGCGATGACATGTTTTCCAAGCTCATGCAGTCCTCCTGCACTGATAGGGCACAGCTGAATGCATGGAGGCATTCAGTGGCAGAGTCCAGGAAAGTATTAAGTGAGCGCGATGAGAAGAGGCAGGATGCAATGCTGAGGCTAATGGGGGAGCAAACGGATATGCTCAGGCATCTGGTGGAGCTGCAGGAAAGCCAACAAGAGCATAGACCGCCACTGCATCCACTGTACAACCGCTGCCCTCCTCTCCAAGTTCCATATCCTCCTCACCCAGATGCCCAAGAACGCAGGGGGGAGGCGCCGGGCACCCACCCTCTTCACTCCAGAGGATGGCCCAAGCAACAGAAAGCTGTCATTCAAACAGTTTTGATTTGTAGTGTGGCTACAATAAGCAATGTGGCCTTATCCTTCCCTCCTCCCCTCCTTCCCCACCCCACCCTACCCCACCCGGGCTACCTTATCAGTTATCTCCCTTTTTTTTAATTAATAAAGAAAGAATGCTTGGTTTCAAAACAATAGTGACTTTATTTCCTTTGCCAGCTGTGATCGAAGAGGGGAGAGTGGTTGGCTTACAGGGAATTAAAAACAACAAAGGGGGCGGGTTTGCATCAAGGAGAAACACACACAACTGTCACACCGTAGCCTGGCCAGTCATGAAACTGGTTTTCAAAGCCTCTCTGATGCGCAGTGCGCCTACCTGTGCTCTTCTAATCGCCCTGGTGTCTGGCTGTTCAAAATTGGCAGCCAGGCGATTTGCCTCAACCTCCCACCCCGCCATAAACATCTCCCCCTTACTCTCACAGCTATTATGGAGCACACAGCAAGCAGTAATAACAATGGGAATATTGGTTGCGCTGAGATCTAACCTAGTCTGCAAACAGAGCCAGCAAGCTTTTAAACGTCCAAAGGCACATTCTACCACCATTCTGCACTTGCTCAGCCTATAGTTGAACTGCTCCTTACTACTGTCCAGGCTGCCTGTGTATGGCTTCATGAGCCATTGGAGCAAGGGGTAGGCTGGGTCTCCAAGGATAACTATTGGCATTTCAACATCCCTAAAAGTAATTTTCTGGTCTGGGAAGTAAGTCCCTTCTTGCAGCTGCTCAAACAGCCCGGAGTTCCTAAAGATGCGAGCTTCATGCACCTGTCCCGGCCATCCCACGTTTATGTCGGTGAAACGTCCCTTGTGATCCACCAGTGCTTGCAGCACCATTGAGAAGTACCCCTTGCGGTTTACGTACTGGTTGGCAAGGTGGTCTGGTGCCAAGATAGGGATATGTGTTCCGTCTATCGCCCCACCACAGTTAGGGAACCCCATTGCAACAAAGCCATCCACTATGACCTGCACATTTCCCAGAGTCACTACCCTTGATAGCAGAACGTCAGTGATTGCATTGGCTACTTGAATCACAGCAGTCCCCACAGTAGATTTGCCCACTCCAAATTGATTCCCGACCGGTAGCAGTCAGGCATTGCAAGCATCCACAGGGCTGTCGCCACTCGATTCTTAACAGTCAGGACAGCTCTCATCTTGGTATTCCTGCGCTTCAGGCCGGGGGAAAGCAACTCACAGAGTTCCAGGAAAGTGGCCTTATGCATGTGAAAGTTTCGCAGCCACTGGGAATCATCCCATACCTGCAACACTATACGGTCCCACCAGTCTGTGCTTGTTTGCTGGGTCCAGAATCGGCATTTCACTGTATCAACCAGTCCCACTGCCACCATGATGTCCCAATTGCCACATCCCGTGCTTTCAGGAACATCTGTGTCCATGTCCTCCTCACAATCGTCCTCGTGCTGCAGTCTCTTAGCCAGGTTCTGCACATACTGCAGTATAATGTGCGAGGTGTTTACAATGCTCGCAACAGCAGCGGTGAGCTGAGCGGGCTCCATGCTTGCCATGCTATGGCGTCTGCATGAGTAATCCAGGAAAAAAGGCACAAAATGATTGTCTGCAGTTGCTTTCATGGAGGGAGGAAGGGAGGGAGAGAGGGAAGGGAGACTGACGACATGTACCCAAAACCACCCGCCACAATGTTTTTGCCCCATCAGGCACTGGGAGCTTAACCCAGAATTCCAATGGGCAGCGGAGACTGTGGGAACTGTGGGATAGCTTCCCACAGTGCACCGCTCCGTGAGTCGATGCTAGCCACGGTAGTGAGGACGCTCTCCGCCGACTTAATGCGCTTAGTGGGGACATACACAATCGACTGTATAAAATGATTTCTAAAAATCGACTTCTATAAAATCGACCTAATTTGGTAGTGTAGACATACTCTTAGTCACTTGGGTAACATGGCTCTTTTGACTCTTTTTCACTAATTGGATGAATGGTTCTGGTGATTATACACATGAATTAAAACAATTATTTCTGTGTTTATTGAGCATGCAAGCTTCAAATTTGTACCCAATAATACACATAATAAAAATTGACTTTCTGTGAGTTGTTCTGCCAGTAAAACTTCTCTGCACAAAAGCCTGCAGACGGCAAGCATGGAAAGGGGTGCGATTATGTCTAAAGTTAATTTGGTTCAATATTTGAATGAATATTTGGAGGAAACATACTACAGTATTCACACAGCTCCAAGAAATAAAATGCCTGACTCTGCTCCCTTACACTCATCTTACAGCTCTGTAGATGCATGGGTTTCAGTGGAGGTATTTCAGAGAGGAGAACAGTAATGTCAATGTCGCATTTAGCATATCTCACTCACTGGGCTTTCACTGTTCCAACCTTCCTCTTGCCATCCTCCTATTCACTCTTTCTTTATTGACATCCCTGGCTTTTCCCCCTGGCTAATTGGAAGCAAGCTCCACAGGGCAGAGACCTGCCTATTTTTGTTTGTCTGTAAAAATCATGGAAACACTAAGTGTGCCTCTGACAGTGGCCAAAACTTGATATGTCAGATGAACGTTTGATAGAAAATTGTGTAAGGAATTATTAGTAAACCATATATACTGAATAATGTCAGAGAAATGAATATTGCACATAGTATTGGAAGAAAATATAAAGGCATTTTTGCTTTCTGTTTGTGTCTCTGATGCAGCATTTCAGAAACAGCTTCAGGATTGTGTAAACCATGAACCCTGGTTTGTGAGTCTTAATTGTAAAAAACTTAATCTGTGTAAATAGCAGAATGAAACAGAGTGTCAAGTTCCAGGTAGACTCCCTCGCCCCTCCCAACAAGACAAGCTAACAAGTAAAAACCCAACCCCACAAAAACAGACCAGTAAGGAGAATAACAACTATTGTAAGATAAAAGCTCGATAGAGCCAGTGGGGTTGCCAGCAGAGAATAAATGACAAAACTACACAGAAAAAAGTAAGTTTTAGCAGGATAAGCAAAAACATATTTGTTTAGATTAGTTATTGTGATTTATGCATTAGAATGTTTTAATTTGGGGTTAGAATAGGTAGGTAGATACACAGATGAGATAACTTGGTAAACTGAGTTTGTGCAAAGTTATGGAACAAGGGATAAAAAGTAGGTGACTGATAACAAGAGTGTGGATAAAACACAGAGGAAGAACATAGCAGAGATCAGCGATACAAAAAAGAGTTGTTCTGTTCCCAGAAGAGGTGACTTGATCAAGTATCTTTCTTTCCTTATTTGTTTTTGCGTGTATATATAATTCATAGGTGACAATAGCATTGTCTTAAAACATATAAAATAAAGGCTACAAGAAACTGTTGAAGCTAAATTTAAGTGCATCACAATTTTCACCCAACAAATGAAAGTCCTACGTAATGTACCTATTACTGAGATCCTAACCCTGCCATTTACTGCTGTAGAATCTATTGCTCTGCTACAGCACAATGAATTCATACAAAAAGGAACAGATAAATAATTGGACAAAGCTGCACTTAGACTTTACCTTTCCGCCCCCTCATGCAAAGCTCCAAAGTGACAGCCCTGCAGACTGAAGTCCTATCTTTATCTGCAGAACAAATACAGCACAAACAGGACTAGGATAGCCTTCCCAATACCTCCTAATGATGCGCCTGAATCTCAGATCTTGGGCTAGGAGCATTTAGTCTCCTTGGCTTTGCTTGGAGTCTGTGAATGAGGTTGGTGCCAGCGATGACAGGTCCTGAATAGAGTTGAGGAAATAATTGATATTTCTGTTTGGTGACCAAATGAAAAAATCTGGGGGGGAAAAATTGATTCATTTCAAACCAGAACTTTTTGTTTGTTTTTTCTCATCAAAATGACCCCCCCCCCGCCCCCATGCATTTGGGTCAAACAAAATGTTTTCATGCCCTGAAAAAATATATTTTTCTGTGAATTTACTATTTGCTGAAAAAGTTTTGCCCAGCTCTCATTCTGATCCAAATCTCTGGATCCAAAGAGAGAAGGCCTAGGCAAGTAAGTACATTTCCTTTTCCTTGTCTAGAGAGCCATACAATGTAAACTACCGCAAAACGATCCATAGGTTTTAAAGCTTGTCACTGATCTTTCCTGATGATCATGGTTATTCACAGCCACCTAGGGTAGGCTTTGGGGGCTCAGGGAAACCATAGCCATGGGTCCTTTTATGTTTGGGAAGAATGCAGACCAGTTAATAGTTGTAGGGGGGCAGTGCTGCCTAGCCAATAGGGCTACTACAAACTCCCTAGCTAGCCACAGCTGAGCCATCACCTCAGCATAGTAGCCAGCATGGCTTCTAGCCACAAGGAGGGATGTTCAGTAGTGTGAAAAGCAGAATAGTCTGATGGATGAAACAAGAGACTGAGCAAAGGACTTATCCCAGCTCTGACATTACCTTGCTGTGTCCCATAGTCCGAACATTTCAAACTTGGGGCCTGAAGTCCAAAAGTGCTGAGACCCAACAGGTCCTATTACATCCAGCGTGAGCTGTGGGTCCTCAACATCTAATCCATTTTAGCTAGCTGCTAGGCACTCACAAGCTGGGTCATAGCATAGGTCCCATTCCTGAACATTTGCCCAAAATAAATATGTGTAGAGGGATTCATCATCTCTCCTGACTGGACATTTCTGAGGTATTAAGAAAGTGACAGTCAGATAGGAGCACGTGCTCTGCTTCTACCTGCGGTTATAGTTAAAAAACATACATCATCTAAAATGTAAATCTTATGGGCCAGAGCCTCAGCTGGTGTAAACTGGTGTCAAGCTTTGAGATCAGTGTTTTATTCAATTGATACTAACTGAGGATCTGGCCCAGTATGTACAAAATCATTAAAAACTTTTTTTCTATTTAATATTATAAGAAAATATGGATACATGACATAAGAACTGACTTCTAGTTTGCCTCAGGGGTGCTTGGAACCCCATCCTCCCCTCCCCCCGAGGCCTGGCCCCCGCTCTTCCCCCTCCCCAATAGGCCCTGCTCTCACCCCGCCTCTTCCCACTCCTGCTCCACTCCCTCCCCAAGGCCCCTGCCCGCCTGCTGCTCTGCCTTCCTCCAAACCCCTCCCTGAGCCGCCAAACAGCAGCTTGGTGGTGGTGCTGCTGAACAACTGTGGCTGGTGGATGCTCACCTGAGCACCCACTATTTTTTTTCCATGGATGCTTCAGCCCTGGAGTACCCACGTAGTCGGCACCTATGGTACATGATGAATAATGTATCTAAATAATACCTATATAACAACATCAAATGGATGTGAACCCATATGCTGGGGTTAAGTCAGTGTTATTTATTCTGAAATAATTGACTGTTTCTCATTTCCTTTCAAGCTAATTTGAGGTCTGTGGTGGTAGTGTTGAGGCTTGCTCCATTATAAGGTTTACTCTGAGAGGTTGAGTCACTTGGAGATCCTGCTGGGTTTGTCCGTGCCACAAGAATGACTTTTATTTGGCCAGTATTAACCATGGTGGCAGAGTGCTTAATACACTGCGTGGAGCCTTAACATTTCCCAGTTATTGTATTTTAGGAACAACCTCCTCCCCCCAAAAATCCCTAGCTATTATTTAGCACTTTTCCTTGGTAGAGCTCAAGCCGCTTTACAAAGGAGATCAGTGTCATTATCCCCATTTTACTGATGGGGAGACTGAGTCACAGGAGGTAAAGTAACTTGCCCAAGGTCACCCAGTGTCAGACCCAGGAATAGAATCCAGGTCTCATGAGTCCCAGTCCAGTATTCTATCCACAACAATCTCCTGTGATGTCCTTTATTATATATGTTACTTCTGCCCCAAAAGTGTGAGTTAGCTGACATGAC
The DNA here is from genome assembly GCF_028017835.1 of Emys orbicularis. Lineage (NCBI taxonomy): Eukaryota > Metazoa > Chordata > Testudines > Emydidae > Emys > Emys orbicularis. Next base: position 23,083,168 of record NC_088683.1, on the reverse strand, counting down.
CATATTATATAAAAATAGGAAGCTGCTTGTAATTTACATTTATTTTCAAATTTCTTTTCTATATATTCTGTTATATAACTCTGGAGAAATAAAATTCCTAGGGATTATAAAGATCTGGGCTTGTATTACTGTATTATTACTGGAACATATTGTTTCACGTCAGTCAGTTAAAATGAACCATATATTTTATTTAACAAAATCAAGGCTTTGTTTGATTGTATTTCACATGCAATTGGGTGTTTAGAAGCTGATAAAAAATAAACCTTTTAACTCTCTTGTATGTATCAGCAGTTTATGCAATTTTTCTTTGGGCTCTTCTTGTTTATGTTCTAGCAATAACCCTTCATACTGTCGCTCTTCTTAAGCACTCATATATAAAAGGGTCACTAGATTACGGTGAGTAATGTAACAATGTCACTAAAGTCTTACAAATGAATTTCCTTTACACAACAATATGTGCATTTCTACATGATGTCTCAAGCCTACAGGACTGTTTCAGAATGAATCCCCCTGAAGAAAGATCTCTAACCCCCACCATTGAAGGATTCTTGCTGACCTTGATGTGCAGAACAAGGTCGCTCATATTCCTGAAGTGAAAGGAAACATAACACTTCCCTGTCGATAGATATGAGGCAACTGGGATGAGATGGCTGTTCCACTCAGAAGGAAAGCTGATATGCTGTAATGAGCACTATTCCAGGGCATCTTTCCATGCACTCACAATACTTTAAAATGCAGACTTTCAAATGAAGCACCGAAGGTGGCATGAGCTGAAATAAATTAGCGTGTGACATTTTGCATATTGAAATTGTTTGTTATTGGAAGATCAGATGAGAATCAGCTCTGTGTTACCAACTGCTTGGAATAGTAATATAATACAATATGATCTAATAATAGAACACTAATAAGTCTGAAGCATGTTTACAAGGGTTGGATAACCATGCACACAATTGTGGCACTTCCAGCGTGGTCACTACAAAGTGACCAAAATGAGATCTGAAGCTGGCCAGTGCACAGGCTATATTTCAAGAAACAAATGTGCAGGCAGCATGAAGCTCTTCGTGGCAGAGTACTGACCAGAAGCAATACAAATGCGTGCTGGAACTGATTCTGTAGGGGAAGCGGTTCCATGACATGACAGCCTGACATTACCAATACATCAGAAGCTCTGCAGAAATACAGGGCCTTGCCTTGGCAGATATACTAGGTTGTCTAGTTGAGAAGTGCTTCTGTGTACCGCGGAGTGTAAATTAAACAACAACGCTTGTTCCATTGCATTAATAAGCAACTGACTGCCAATGTCTAAGAATTACATGTTGCTCTTGCAATGTGCATTTAAGCTGCTTCATAGGATCTTTTTTATCACCTAGCAAAAGAGTGTCTATAAACATCCGTCAAACTATAACCACTTTAAATCCGCCATCTGCATATAGTAAGTCCCCAAGGATGCAGAGATGGTTGGGGTTTTTGGTCCACATTTTTAAGACAACAGTATTCTTTTGGTAAAAGTTACTGGTCATGAAAGCGGCTGGGTTCATAAGCAATGGGTACTGAATCTTGCTGCTTATCCACAGAAGACGTGCAGCTGGGGGACTAGATGGCTCCAGAAATGGAATGTAGAACCCTTCACAGCTGCTTTGACTTCATCCTACATCAGTGGTGATCAAAACTGATTATTTTATAGCTGTTCAGAGGCCTACGGAGAAAGATAATAGTGTAAATCCTGTTCTTAACCTCTGCATACGGCATCGGTGAGACTGGTATTGGAATTCTGCATCCGATTCTGGAGTCCACATTCTAAAAAGGATTATAAAAAATTGGAGGGGGTGCAGAAAAGAGCCACAAAATTATTTGAGGGATGGAGGAAAAAGCCTTACAATGAGAGACTTAAAAAGCTTAATCTGTTTATCAAAAAGTAAATTGAGAGGTGACTTGATTACAGTGTATAAGTACCTTCATGGGGAGAAAATACTGGGTACCTAAGAGCTCTTTAATCTAGTGAAAGATATGCTTTAGTCTAACTCAATTTATTGGTCTTAATACAGGGGTAATTGGGTGAAATTTAATAGCTGGTGATATACAGGATGTCAGACTAAATGATTTAGTGGTCCCTTCTGGCCTTAAGCTCTATAAATCTGTGGACAGGTGATAAATAACAATTGTCACTCTATACATAATTAGACGTTGGGATGGATTGTGATTTGGACTACATGGCTGCAGATGTAGTGAGTAAGGAGGGGAAGTAAGAATTCCCCATGCCCTCCTGGGTGGACTACTCCAGTCTAGAATCTGGGTATGTAGTATTAAGTAGGTACATTAGAATCATAGGACTGGAAGGAACCTCGAGAGGTCTTGTAGTCCAGTTCCCTGCACTCCTGGCAAGACTCAGTATTATATAGACCATCCCTGACAAGTGTTTGTCTAACCTGCTCTTTAAAATCTCCAATGCTGGAGATTCCACAACCGTCCTAGGCAATTTATTTCAGTGCTTAATTCCCCGGGTTGTCCTTATTTCCTTTTTTATAGATGGGCACTATATTTGCCCTTTTCCAGTCTTCTGATATCTCTCCCGTCTTCCATGACTTTTCAAAGATAATCGCTAGTGGCTCAGATATCTCCTCAGTCAGCTCTTTGAGTATTCTAGGATGCATTTCATCAGGCCCTGGTCACTTGAAGACATCTAATTTGTCTAAGTAAATTTTAACTTCTTCTTGCCCTATTTTAACCTCTTCTGATCCTACCTCATTTTCACTGGTATTCACTATGTTAGACATCCAATCACCGCCAACCAGCTTTGTGAAAACCAAAACAAAGAAGTCATTAAGCACCTCTGCCATTTCCACATTTTCTGTTATTGTTTTCCCCCCTTCATTGAGTAACGCTCCTACCCTGACCTTGGTCTTCCTCTTGCTTCTAATGTACTTGTAGAATGTTTTTTTTTGTTACTCTTTATGTCTCTAGCTAGTTTGATCTTGTTTTGTGCCTTGGCCTTTCTAATTTTGTCCCTACATACTTGTGTTATTTTTTATATTCATCCTTTGTAATCTGACCTCGTTTCCACTTTTTGTAGCACTCTTTTTTGATTTTTAGATCATTGAAGATGTCCTGGTTAAGCGAGGGTGGTCTCTTGCCATAATTCCTATCTTTCCTATGTGTGCTTGCTTACATATAACCCCAGAGCAGGGATGAGGGGAGTAAGTGGAGCCTTGGCTCCTTCCTCTTTATACTCACTGATCAGCATAGCTGAGCTGCCACAGGGGAGGGTTACTTACTAGATACCTGCTTCCCTCCCTGGACCAAGGAAAAAGGAGAGTTATCTCTGAGTCTCTGTATCCCCTGGAGCGGTGCATCTCACACCTCAGCCCTTGCTCCAGCCTGCGTCAAAAGGCACAGCCTAGACTCTAGTGAACTAAAGACCAGACCTGAGAGCTGGTATGTGTTACCACCGCCATTTTACCAATGGGGCCCAGAGAGGTTAAGTAACTTGCTCAAGGTCACACAGGGAAGCAGTTAAACTAGAACGCAAAACCCTGACTCTCAGTCTCATGCTGTAATCACCATACCCATTTCTCCTATGGTATTTACGCCCATTGATTAGCATAAATGTGATCTAGTTGGTATTACTGAAACCTGGGGGGGATGATTCCCATGACTGGAATGTTAAAATCAATGGTTATAATCTATTTAGGAAGCACTGAGTGGGCAAAAGGGGAGGGGGAGTGGCGCTCTGTCAAAAATAGCATTACCTGTTTCTGAGTCACTGATCATTCAGAAAAAAATGATCTTGAATACTTATGGATAAACGTCCTAACAGATAAAGCACAAGACGGGGTACTAGTTGGTGCCTGTTACAGACCACCAAATCACCTTAGAGAATAGGATGAGCAGTTTTTGAAGCACCTATCTATAATGTGTAGGGGAAAAAAAGCTGCATGATCATGGGGGGACTTCAATTTCAGTGACATATAATGGGAGTTTCATGCTGCCAGTACTAAAACTTCCTTAGAATTTCTAAACATTATAGATGATAATTTCCTAACTCAAAAAGTGTTGCAGCCAACACGAAGGGATTCCATACTAGACCACATCTTGACAGATAAAGAGGAACCAATCACAGAACTGAAAGTTAATAGTAGCTTAGGTAAAGTGATCATGACTTGATATCATTTATAACATGCAAACAGAATAAATCCCAGCCCAGTGATATATATTTCAGTTTTGTGAAACTGGCCCTTTTCAAGCATCAAGTATATATATTTGAAAAGGGCCAGTTTCACAAAGCTGAAAATACTATTAGCCAAATCACTTGGGAAGAAGAATTAAATCAGAAAAATGTGACCGATAATTGGGAATTGTTTAAGAATACCTTACTAGATGCAAAAATCACAATCCCACAACTGAAGAAGAAGGCCATATTGGTTAAAAAACTGACTTGGTTTAGTGTGGAAGTAAAGGCAGCTATAAGAAATACTGTATAACAAATGGAAGAAAGGGAAAGTTGATAGTAATTAATATAAATAAGAAGCTAGGAACTTTAGAAAATTGATAAAGGAAGAAAAAGGACAAAAGGAAAAACCTATGGTCAGCACAGTTTAGGATGATAAGAAGTTTTAAAAAGATATTAGGAAAAAAGAATCCTAACAATGGTATTGGTCCATTATTAGATGGAAATGGTAGAATTATCAGTAATAATGCCAAAAAGGCAAAAATGATCAATAAATATTTCTGCTGTGTATTTGGGAAAAAACAGATGATGTAGTAATGTCATATGCTAACACTCTTTCTATTCTGTAAGCATCTCAGGAGTGTGTTATTCAGCAGCTACTAAAGTCAGACATTTTTAAAGCAGTAGGTGTAAATAACTTGCATACACAAATTTTAAAAGAGCTGGCTGAGGAGCTCACTAACGTTGATTTTCAAAAGTCTTGGAAAGTTTCCTGGAACACCAGGAAAGTTCCAGAAGAGTTGAAGAAAGCTAATGTTGTGCCAGTATTTTAAAAGAGTAAGTGGGAAGACCCAAGTAATTATAGGCCTGTGAATCTGACTTTGATTCCAGGCAAGAAAATGAATTGGTTCTTGGCCCTATGCTATTTAACAGGGATCTGCAACCTTTGGCATCAGGGAAATCTGCTGGCGGGCCGGGATGGTTTGTTTACCTGCAGCGTCCACAGGTTCGGCCGATCTCAGCTCGCACTGGTCGCTGTTCCAGGTCAATGGGGGCTGCGGGAGGCTGGGACACTGTGGGAGGCTGCTCGGGCCCCCAGCCCAGAGCAGGTGGAGGGTCCACCGCAGCTCCCCACAGCTGTCAGTACGGCTCTCCCTGACCCGGCTCCAGCAGGGGGCGTGGCTCGGAGCTGCAGCCCGGCGACGTTTTAAGAGTCGGGTGGACAGCTGTGTGGAGCTGCGGCGGACCCTCCACCTGCCCTGGGTGGGGGCCCGAGCAGCCCCCAGGCAGCTCCACAGGTCTCCTCCCTCCCCCCAGTCAGGCCAGCGTGGAGCCCAGTCGGGGAGCTGTGGCGGACCCTCCAACTGCCCACAGTGCGGGGGAAGGGAGGCTGAGAGCAATCCCCACCCCCCAGACTCCCTGCCCGGCCGAGGGCAGGAGGAGGGTCCGTGATTTCTCCCTGTGGAGGGACAGGCTTCTCACAGCTGCTCATGCAGCTCTCCCCTACCGGGCTCTGGCGGGGGGATGCCTTGGAGCCTCAGCTCGGCCCCCCGTGTAGAACCCTGCAAATCTGCGGATATCCACAGATCATTTTTGGGATAGCAGATCGGATGTGGATACATATTTCTGTATCCACGCAGGGCTCTCATCATAGCTGAACATGAGCTCCCAGTGCTACACATTGTGGCCAAAAGAATAGTGAAATCCTTGGATGCATAAATAGGAGAATCTTGAGTAGCAGTAGAGAGATTTTTTTACCTCTATATGTGGCATTGGTATGACCACTGCTGCAATACTGTGTCCAGTTCTGGTGCCCCCAATTCAAGCAGGATGTTGATTGTGACAGGGTATATCAGACCCTCTAAGGCCCCATGCTGGAGGCTTCATGGCCCTGCCACACCCCGCCCTAGAAAAGGGGATGGTCCACCAAGCTGCCTAGAGTGGCTGTGTGGGACACAGCCAATCAGGGCCCTGCAGGTTAGTATAAGAAGAGCTGCAGGGCCAGAGTAAGATCCAGTTCCCTGCTACAGCTGGAGGATCATGGATGGTGTGTGGTTGGCTGAGGGAGCTGAAGGACCTTGGATGAGGTAGTGCTGCCAGAAGCTAGGGAGAGTGAGAAGGAGCCCTGTGCCGGTTGTGGGACTCCATCAGGACAAGGCCCTGAGGCAAGGGTGAAGACGGCATAGGGACGTGGCCCAAGGAATTAGAGCAGCAGTGTGACTTAAAGGGACACAACAGACAGCTGCTATCTACAGGATCCCTGTGCTGGGACCTGGAGTAGTGGGTAGGCCGGATCTTCCTTAGCCCCCAGTGGGGGAAGTGGCTTGGACATTGAGGCACCCCCAGAGGGGGGAACTGAACTTCAGCGGCCCAGCTGGAGAGTTGTGGCCGGAAAGGCCCTAAGAACGAAGACTTTGTCACCAGGGAGGGAGTCCTAGGGCACTGCTCTATTGTGGAGCAGGGACAACTTGTGGGAGACATTACAGGGGGCACTGAGAGAAACCCCTGTTGGACATGTACCCTGGAAGGGCTTTTGCTTTGCTTTCATCCCACGGACAGACTGTGTGTGACTCGGTCGGAGGGCTGAGTCACCAAAGACACACCAGAGAGAGAGAGAGAGAGTGCAGGCACATGCACTTGGCCAAGTGGGGGGGGGGGAGGGGGCGTTCGTGAGAGGTGAGTGTGCCCTATTACATTGATAAATTGGAGAGGGTTCAGAGAAGAACCAGGTGAATGATTAGAGCAGAGGTTCTCAAACTTCATTGCACTGTGACCCCCTTCTGATAATAAAAATTACTACATGACCCCAGGAAAGCCCGAGCTCCACTGCCCCGGGTGGAGGGGCCAAAGCCCGAGGGCTTCAGCCCCAGGCAGGGGCCTGTAACTTGAGCCCTGCCACCGAGGGCTTCAGCCCTCAGGCTTGGGCTTCACCCCTGGGCCCCAGCAAGTTTAAGCCAGCCCTGCTGACCCCATTAAAATGGGGTTGTAACCCACTTTGGGGTCTCACCCGCCGTTTGAGAACTGCTGGATTAGAGGATTAGAAAACATGTCTTATAGTGATAGATTCAAGGAGCTCAATCTATTTTTCTACACAAAGAGGAGGTTAAGGAGTGACTTGATTACAATCTATAAGTAGCTACATGGGGTGCAAATATTTACTAATAGGCTTTTTGGTCTGTTAGAGAAAGGCATAACATAACAAGTTCAGCCTGGAAATTTTAACAGTGAGAGTAATTAACCATCGCAACAACTTACCAAAGGTTGTGGTGGATTTTCCATCACTGACAAATTTGAAATCAAGATTGCATGTTTTTCTAAAGGATTTGCTCTAGGAATTATTTTGGGAAGTTCTATGGCCTGTGTTATATAAGAATTCAAAGTGGATGATCACAATGGTCCCTTTTGGCTTTGGAATCTATGTCCACGTTTTAGACTAACTTTATCTGCATTTAAAATGACTGTACAAGCAGAGGAAAAAAGAAAAAGTCTTTAAAACTCAAGGATCTGGCTGCAGGGCAGGGCTGAGGCATATTTGGAGCAGGCAAGGGTGCCTGATGGGCTGAGATCACATTTTCTGATGTGAAGGAGTTTGGAGATAGCAAGCTCGGGTATCTCAGATCCATTTAAAAACAATCAGAGGATGCTCATAGATTCTCAGCTGGCTAGTGGATCATGACATCAGGTCTATGACACCGCAGAGCTGAGGACTGAGGCTGCCTCTGCAGCAGAAATATTGGCCATACAAGGGGTAATTAAATTTTACATTCCATACACTTTGTACATTTCCAATAACATTAATTTAAAGCAGAGCTATCACCAGAGAAGGAACTTGCTTACAGTACTTTCAGAAGCTGATCTTTAAAGTATGACAAACGTTCCCTTCCCTCCAGACTCTCCCTCACAGCTTGGACACTAAAAAGCTTAACTCAGCACTGTTTGGTGTAATGTACAAGTCTAGCAAGTTAAACACTGAAGGCCTGATCCACAGCTAATTGAAGTCAGTGGAAAGATTCCCAGTGACTGCAGTAGGCCTGCAGGGTCTGAATCTCATCTGCTATTTGTTGATGAATTGGGGTAAAAGATCTCAGGAGCAGACCGTATTTGCGTAGACACATTTATTTTGTCTAGGTGATCAGCAGACAAGCTGCTTTGCCAAAGAGATCAATTTTGGCTGTTTTGGTTTAAAATTCACTTTGTCTTGGATGCAGGAGTAATTAAATGTTATCCTTATTGTATGACATAAGTACAGTTCAGCTTCCCTTTATATGCCCTAATTGAGGTGGATCACCCTAACATCAACCTCGCCTGCTCAGCAGGGGCAGTGACCCCAAATCCAAGTGAAAGTCAGAGTGGGTGGGGAAGATTTTTTTAAAGGGTCCTAAACGCCATTTGACCCTCTTCCTCCACTGTTTAAAGACAGAACTGACTAGACTCAATTGATAGCCATGGTTTCTTCTCAGTGATCACTAGAGCTGAAAACATCAGTACACTGCGAGGGGCTGAGCCTTACACCTGCTGGTGTGGACAGTGCTATGGCAAAAGACAATGCAGAGAGGGCAGCAGAAGTGAGGTTCCTCACTATCCGCTGATATAACTAGGAGCTGAAATCCCTGAAGGCTAGGTTAGGTGGAGGAGCCTCAGAACATGGCACTGTGGCTGAAGACTGAGGAACAGCAGCAGGTGGCAGCGACAATATCGAAAGGAGGTGGAGGCATCAGTGACTTCCCCCCCCATTTTTTACCCATGGTGGGAGGTGAACACACCTGAACGCACCCCTGGTCTCTGGGCTTTGCTGACCTTGAACAACAAACCATGAGCGGAGGAGTAGTGCAGGGAAAAGGGGAGTGGCATGTTAAAGAGACCTTCATCTGTTGGATTTTCACACCACAAGGTGGGCAACTGAGGCAAAGGACTGCTGCCCGAGATGGGGGAGGAGGGGGAACAGGTGCTTTACTTACTGTTTACATACTTTTGAGTCATTGCCGTGTTTTCCCAAATTAATGCTGTTTCCTTCTCCTCTTAATAAAAAGTTTTCTTTTGTCATACACAGACTCAGTGCTTGTGAGTGAGGAAGCATTGTCTCTTAGTGGTGCCCTAGGGTGGTGGTCAGTTTTTCCAGATTTCTGGTGGGGCTTGAGCCAGTTCTGTTTTGTAATGCTAAGAGGTACCCCTAGCTAGTGAACCTGGCCCTTGTTGCTGCCAAAATCACCTACACTACACTACAATGGGCTTTGAGTCAGGCCCTAAAGCTTTTGAGGAACCCATAGCCACAGGAAAGAGGTCTCCTCCTACACCAGGAAGGCATACCTGGGAGCTGGCCACCCTGCCTACTACCTTCCTTATATCTTCTGTGAGCACTAGAAAAGGAACCCCCTTAAGTAGGAAAAGGTCCTTGTAGTTCCACTTCTACCATACCTTGCATGGGGCCATGCCAGTTGTTTCCTACCCTCAGGCTGTCTTCCTGATCCATGTCATTTTCCTGAGTTTGGGAAGGAAGTGATGGGCCATGAGCATTGGGGTAGCTCCTGTCAGAAGGCAGGCTAGGGCAGGGGCTCCTGCCAGGGGATCAAGTGGGGATTTACAGCAGGTCCAAATGACACTTTTCCTCCAAATATTAAAATCCTTTACATCTCTCCCATTGCAGCACCCCAGTGGCTCCCTTTGGGAAATTTGCCAAGTTCCGGACTGATAGCCACCTGGGGATCAACTAGTTTCCAAATGATTAAGAAAATAGAATTTTACTTGGGGGGAAAAGGCGGGATTCAAATTGTGTGTTAATTCCACTTCAAAGAAGCATTACCAAAGAACATGGCACAAAGTGGCTGGTAATCCAGTGGAGATAGCCAGCTGGGAACTACCCCTTGAAAAGGAGGATTTTAGCTGGCATTGTGGCTCTACACCACACCTCTGGCCCTGGTCTAGTACATGGGAAGCATATCTGGGGAAAAGGAGGCATGGCTTGAAGGATCTCTACACAGCAGTGATTACGAGCTGCCAGAACAGTTCCTTGGGAATATAAACAGCATACCTGAGGCTGGTCTAACTTACTTTGGTGGCTGGACTGGTCCCAAGCTGGATCCAGAACCAGGAAGCAGCAAAGGTGGAGGAAAGTCACTTTTGGATCCTGAGCACAACACAGTATAGCCAAATCTAACAGCTGGGGCAGAGGTACCTTACGCTTGAATAGTCAAATTCCATTTTTTATTTTAATTTAAGTTTGAAACTAAAAGTTTTCCCAACTTTGTGTTTTTGCCAAGTACACACTGTACAGATTGTTACAATGCACTCCATACTGGATGGAGTACTTTTAGAATCAAATAATTTCATTTTGATTTTACTTCGGAAGGCAATTAAAATGAATACTTCCTGGTCTCCTGCCAATGTATTATACCTAATGAATTAAAAGATTAGCATTCCTGCGTCTAAACCAAGAATTTCATTCTCATCTTCATGTGTGCCTGATCAAGGAAAAAGGAGACAGGGACATCTTAAAGGTACCCCACTGTGTGGTGTTTAGGCCAAAAAAAAAAAAAAGAAATAGGATTAGCGAACAAATGTTCTCTCAAAACTAAATAATTTCATTATTATTTTAAAAAATTAAGTGGAAAACATTCCATCTGATTCTAGGAAGTTATAATATTCCCCAGCTGTGACCTAGCAGCATGACTACAGGCCCAGTCCTGTAGTCATGTTGCTGGGCCATTGTACCTACGTTGAGCTCACCATAGCATGTGGTATAATTCTGTGGTGACTGGCTACTTGACTTTCGCTTCTACTTTCTGAGTTAAAGGAAACTTGCTGTAATCATGCAAGGAGGAGGAGATAGGAGGATAAAGTTTGGTCCCATGCTCCCAGGGTCATCTGACTGCCTTTTGCCAGCAAGCGGTGATGAGGCTACTAGTACTTTGTCCTAATTCTATATATTGGACCACATTCGAATGGGGAGAAAAAGCCCAGGAGAGTGAAATAAAAAGAAAAGGAGATCAAAATGAATTCCTCTGCCTCCCTGTCTGTTTTTGGCCCACACCAGGGAGCCCAAGCATGCCATAGCAAGAGGTATGCCAAATGTAAGCTCCAATGCTACAAATACTTACACACATGCCTCATTTTATGCATGTGAATGTTCTCACTAAAATTGATAGGACTATTGATGTGCATAAAATTAAGAATAGGCATCTGGTCCAAATTGTGACCTAACCTACATATCCATGTAACCAACTGATCAGTGTGTATTATTTGTTCCTCTCTGTGCCCAATCCACAGGGGACACAAGTCTGTTACAGGCCTCAGCTTAAGAGCCTGGCTCTTTAGTTTAAACTGTAGAGACTCATGCTTTTAGCCCTGGAGGTCTCCAGTTCAACCTATGTCATCCAAGATGGCAACCATCACACCCCCACATGAGAATGAGGGGCATCACAAATGCCACAGCTCCAAGTGCCAGGGCCATGAATATGTCGCTTATCCAAATGGAGGAGGGATAAGGGATTGGTCCTCTCCAGGCAGGTTCTGAAGTAGACCGCGCTGGATTTCCTGAGTTCCTCAGTCATTCCAAGTCACCACTGTGCAAAAGTCCAGCAGAAGGCTGCTGCACCACTTTGGTTCTTAAAATAAAACTCAGGTGGTGCATAGGTCATACGCTGGCCCTCAGTAGGAGAGTGAATGTAACTGTTAAAGTAAAGGCTATATTACTGAAATGATTTAAAACACCTAGTCTTCCCATGGGTCTCAGAAACACTCTTACCAGAGTGCATTTCTCAATGCTTTCACTTGTGCATTTAATATATGCTATTTAGATTTGTATTGTGCCCATCACCATGGCACCTGAGAGCCTGCAATCTTTGCTTGGAACCATCTCCCTTTTCCTGTGTGCCAGTCAGACTCCCTGTACTCCTTCAAATCTCTTCAAAACACCCTCTTTTGGGAAGCTGGGGCATTATCTATACCTTGGTCTGAGCTCTTTCAACTGTGCTGTTTCCTGAAGAATGAAACACAGTTTCTAGAACTTAAATGCTGCTCCCTTCCCCTGCTCCACTTTAAAATTAACTCTCAAAAACTGCTGGCCAAGAAGATATTGGCAGGACTTTGGAATATTTTAGTTCTATATGCATCCAGTAATATATTGTTTTTAATAAATTTTGTATTTACGGGTGGAGGTCTCTGTAAAAAAATAAAGTGCAGACTTGCCTGCATTCTACAGAATACATTAATGTCTATCACTTTGTGTGTGTCCATTAACATTTTATAGAATGGCTGGTGCAAAGAGTGCTGTTAAATCATTGCAAGCTGTCGCCTGGTTTATTGTATGTCAATATTTTAAATATAATTGTAGTGAAGGGACTGTGCAACTTATGCTTGAATATTTAAAACAAAGTAGGAGACATAAAACAACCTTCTTTGACTGGGACAGTAGTGACCAAACTATTGAAGTCTTGTCCAGTCCTAATGTTTAAATACAAATAATTATGCACTGATGTATTTATGTAGGAGCTGGATGGACTGGGCTGTCAACAGTGACAGTAAACAGGAGACAGTATACAGTGGCCAAAAAAGACAGGAGGAAGGTACACAGGTGATTTTTGGTTAGTTTGCAGAGGCCTATGTTATGTCATAGTCTGCTTGTTGGCTCTCCAACCAAGGGGACCTATTTCTCTGTCTGTTTCTTCTAAGGTGTATCTCATGGATCTGATCCAAAGCCCAGTAAAGACAATGGAAAGCCTTCCCTGGGCTTTGTACCAGGCCCAGTATTCTCAGGGTCTCTCTCATTCCCAGTGTACAAATTGTTTTGCTTGCACTTTTTGCCACTTGCTTTCTACTCTCTCCTCTCCAGTCTGCTGGCTGGTCCTGGGAAGACGTCATTGCTGGGAAAAGGCCTGAAAGGAGGTGGAAAAGCCTCTCAGCTCTTGACTTCCTCTCATCACAAAGCTTCCCTATGTCTTCACCCCCTGCCATGCTGGATGTGTTGCTCCATGCCTTATTTGTGCTTCCTTACAGAGGGAACCTTTTCTTCTGTGGTGTTGTTTTGTCCTCGGGGCCTGTGCAGAGAGATCCCCCTCCTGACTTCGAAGGGGCGAGTCAGCCACTTCCGTGGCATCCTCTCCCCAACCTTTGTTCAGATGCTGCCACAGGCATTTGTTAATGGGCTGGGGTGCTCTGGGAACAGGAAAAAGTCAGAAGAGGCAGGCGTGGCTCTGATCAATCCATTGTTCCCCCCTCATCACCCAGGAGTAATGCCTTTCCTGCAGAGCCCTGCCCCTCCCCCCACTGGTAAACACTCTCATAGGGGTGTCTTGGTGTACGCATTGGTGGAGGAGTCACTGGTGGCATAGCTCTAGTGGAATAGAGGTAGGCAAAGCTAAAGGGGACACAGAGAAGATGTGGAAGAACATGGTTTCCTGATGTCAGGAAGGGTTTTTCAGGGGCTAGTGAGCCAGACCCCAACTTTCTTCTATATGGGAGCAAACGCTTTTCCCCCAGTGGAGAAATCCAGAAGAAATTCTATGAAGGGAAAGAAACTTGCAGTGTTTCCTGGCTCATACATGGTGCTGGTAGGAAAGGGCATGATTTTACTGAGTGTTATTTGAAAGTTGAAAGGTCAAGCAAAGTTCTCCTATCAAGCCCCAGAGGACATAAATCAGTAATTCCTAATCAACAAGTTAATCACGTGTAGCCCTTGTATAATGACTGGGGAAAATCTCCTCATGAGAGTCCTTGACCCGTGCTTTTCACTTTTGTTAGGAATGTGGATTGCAATTTTTCTAAACCCTTTTTAATGGGAGATGCTGTTAATTCTCACATTACAAATTTTCTCCTTCGCTCAAGCCTTGCATGCTGCTTTAATCTGGGAACATAAACTCAAATATCTCATCTACAAGTCTAATATTTTGTTGCTTCCAAAAAGGGCTTGCTATTTATGTTCCTTTTTCAGCACAGACAGAACACCCCTTGAGACTAGAGAATTCTGCAAGCAGACAGGGTTATTTCCACCACCACCACCACCTCCTTGTAATATTTCTTTAGCAGCATTAGCTATGCTCCCTGGTTGGCATGATGGACTTGGCCACAGAGTAATCAGTTTCCTGCAAAGTCCTCATTTCCATGCCTTCACTAATTGGCATTTGAGGGCAGCTCAAACAACAATGCAGTTGTTTCCCTCTCTCATAGACTCAATGTGTCACCTCTGTTCTGCACCTGAGGCCAGGAACTGAGAATCCTGTCTTTGTGCCTGCACCCAGATCCTCTCTTGGCATCTTGTTGCGGCAACATCAGGGTAATGTTTCTCATGTAAACAGTCTCCAAGAAAATTAGAGAGTGTGTGTGAATCCCTGGTCTCATTTAGATCAAAGGCAACCTTCCCCACGCCCCATCGATTTCAGTGAGGCAGAAGTTTATCCCATGATTGCAAAAACAGTTCACCGCCTTTATTCTAATCAGTCCCTTCAAGATTTCTCTTCTAAGAAACATAGTTATCTCTCATTTGCCTGCTGCAGGGTTTCTTATACCTTCCTCTAAAGCAGCTGGTTCTGGCTACTGTCAGATAGGGCTAGATGGATCTGTCCAGGTCCGGTCCAGTATGGCAATTCCTGTATTTTAGTTCCTGTAAAATGAGCATGTGGATATATTTCCTATTGTTCCCATTCAACCATATCTGATTAATTATACAGTAGAGATGAGAGTGAACAGCACAATTCAGCTCCAGATCCAAACTGCCCCACAGTTCCATGGATGTTTGACTTCAGGTTTTTGGTTCAGCATGATAAAGCAAAAAGTCAGTTACAACATTTAGAACAGGCGCCAAACTTCACCAAAGTTCTTTGCTGTTCAGATCCAAATGATTACTTTGGAGCCATCTTTAATGTGAAGTAAAATCTGAGCTGCACAATCAAGGACAGGACTAGATCAGCAATACGAGTGAAGAACTTCTTCCTGTTTATTTGCATTATAATAGGAAACTGTGTCTTTCCATCATGAAAATTAATTCCATCAAAAAAGAATATGCTGAGAAATACGTATGCAGTGCATTTCCTATGTGAATTCTTTAGGAAAATGAAAAATAACTGCCAAAAAACGCTCTTGAAAACTGTAATTTCCTTTCCTAAACAAACAAAACCTCAGCATGGTTCATTTTCTTTGCATTTCCCAATGGTATTTTGTTCTGTTGTTGGGTGCAGAGTCCTCTCTTTTTTTCACCCCACTGTTTGATTGCAGGATTTTTAGAAAATATCATAACTTAGTTTAGCTCTTGTCAGGGCTGAATCTCCACTCTGGCACTTTGAGTGCAGAAGGTGGGGGCCTGCAAGGATTCTAAAAATTAATACTTGCCACTCCAGGCTTGTATTAAACTCCCAAGGTTACAGTTTTTCTCTGACCTTGGCTTGATAAACGCTGCCACCACCCAAATGCAAAAAAAACCTCCTCGGACCCAGGAAGGCGCACTTGGGAATTCCTCCCTGTGGGGTCCCTCAAGCCCTTTCAACCCCCCCTTCCGGGGAAGAGCTGAGAAAGAAAACAAATGAAATCAGCTGTCACCACCAGCTAATTAAACAACATATGCACAAACCTCTTAGGATACCAAAAATCCAATCCTGTTCTTAAAAAAGGTAAATTTTATTAAAAACAAAAAGGAAGAAAATACATCTGGAACTTAGGCTTTTGCTAGATTTTAAAAGAGCAATTCCAAAAAATTAAGCACCCAAAATAGCTTTCTTGGGGGTTCAGCTTAAAGGTTACAAGCAAACAAATGCATCTGGGATTAGCACCGAGGAGGAAACAGAAATAAACCTATCTGCATCTTTCTAAACATTCCTAATTTACTTACATATTTGGGTTGTTTAAAGTATTTCTAGATATGATCTGATGATTTTCATATCTGGTTCAAACTTTACACAGCATTCCTGCTGCCCCATCTCTTCAGCCCAGAGAGAACAACAGACAAAGGGAAAGTTTCTTTTCCAATTTTAAAAAGTTCTAGCCTTCCCATTGGCTCTTTTGGTCAGTTGCCCACTTTTTTTTTCTTTACCTTGGAGACTTTTTAACTCTTTACAGGAAAAGCAAGTAGAGAACAGCTACCAAGAGGGATTTTACAGCTAACTGTCTGGCTGGGTGTTCATCAAAGGGAGCTGCTCCCACCCTTCATTTATCACAGCCCTCAAAAGAAAGAGTGGTGCTGCTGGGGGCCTATAACAAGGGTCTCAAAAGGGATATAATGACCAACTCCTTGTTACTGACATATCACAGTGAATGACACACATACTGAAAATACAAGAGAATAACCAGCGGTCAAAAGGATCCAGAAAAGAAGGATTTCCCTTGCCTCTGATGGAGTCATTTCCTCTCTGGATGTTGCTAACTGTGTATGTTAGAGATGGACCTGAACTAAAATTCCAGATCCAAACATACTCAAATATTGGGGAACTTTAGATCTGAACTCCTCAACTGGCCCCTGGCCCCTTGGATGTTGAGGAAGATCAGAAGTGGATCCTTACTAGGATCCAGACCCAATCTTTGAAGCTCAGGTCCATCTTTATAGTATATGTTCATTATTCTGTAAGATACTTAAGCATGTGCCTAACTTTAAGCTTGTGTATAGTCCCATGGTTAAGAGTATGTCAGTTAAGTCGTTGCATTGGAGCCTGTATAACTGCACGGTCAGATCCTGATCTCACACTACTGCGAATCAGAAGCAACTTCCCATAAATCAGTGGAAATAGTGGTGTCAATTGATCCCACATGTCTAAAGGTTCAAAATGCCTCTTTGGTTTGCCAGGGCTAAGGGGGGTAATTCCCTGCCTCCTAAATAAAACTGCCACAGACACGTTCTCCCACATTTAAGGGTCACTAATTAGCTGGATGGAAATGAAAGATAGGAAAACCCCCACTCCACATTCATTGCCAAATCCAAATTAGTGTTACAGGTATCAGAAAGAACTAGCACAGAATCTAGAGATAAAAAATCTTTCTTTTGTCTCTTACTGTGATTAATAAGTGTCTCTAAGGCCAGAGCTAAGAGAATACAGCCAACAAAAAAAAAGTGTTTTCTTGCCTCAGTAATTGAGCAAGGAATTCAGGATTTGGCCTAATGTGAGAGAAACACATTTTCAAACGTAGGTGCCTTCACAGAATGTCTCTCCAATCTGGGTTTAGGTCTATGAAAAAAGACAGCAATATCTCTAAATGCCAATCTGAGTATCCAAATGCAGGGTTTTGAAATCTCATTAAGGCACACACTCTTGTAAATTAGGATCTGAATCTTATGTACCTAAACACTGATGGGGGGAGGGAGGGTTTCAAAGTGGTCCCTGGGGAGTAGGGAGTTTGTACAATCTAATAAACTATTCCAAGAATGCTAGAGTGCAGTGTTAGGAATAATGAAAATCAAAACAATTCCATTCTGATTAATTCCATTCTGTTTATTAGTTATACAGCACTTGAATAGAGACCACTATTTGAAATGGGCCATCATTTAAGTACCATCATTTTATCCAGCTGCTTTGTGAAAAGAAATGGTATCACGGCATTATCTGAGCAACCGTTTGAATCTGACCGACTAGTTTTTCATTCCATTCCCCATCAAAATACGTGATCCTGTTTGACCTAAAAACATCCTCTTCACCCTGCTGTCTGCTCTTGAGCTGTTGGGGCTTTTTGGGGTCGATATTGTGTGCAGTCACTTTTACCAGTTTGACAAACCCTTCACAGTGTTATGTGGATTTTCACATGCAGGTTGCACCATTTCATAAAAGTGACTGTTCATCCCTGACATACTGAAACCCACCTGGGAAATACAGGAAAGAATAACCTCGCCTTCACAATGACAGCCTTGATGTGTCTTAAGGCTGTAGCTTAATAACGTCTCCTTTCATTTAAAACAGAAAAGAAAAGGGGAAAAATGGGGTGGGGTATAAAAACTTCTAAGACAGCTGCTGAGACCGTTCACTTGATAAAAAGATGTAGCTAGAAAAGCAGATGTGATCTGTTATGATAAAAACAACAGTTAAGAGAAGGTTTTGCACTAGTTATGCAATCATCATATGTTTTGCAATGGACTAACAGCTACATGAAGATAAAGACATTAGCAACCTTCTTGTAATCCTGGTAGGTGTACCAAATACAGTGTGAATTCTTCAAGTAAGCATGGTAAATGAAAGAGTTCTTTGTAATTCTAGGTGATATAATATAGTTGTTTCTCTTTCAGTTGTAATTGTTAAATTAACGAATATTAGAAGTCTCTGCTACCTTGGTAGGTGGTCACTAGGGACTCCTATTATTTATCCCTTACAATGTAAAAAAACAACAGAAACATCATCTAGCTATACACATAGCTGCCCTGTGTTGACACAAGCTTTCATTGCTGTTCCCATCACAGAGTTGCCAAGCATAAAGCATCTAGTGCATTTGGCACCTCCGTTGTGACTCCTTACCTCCCAGCGGATTCTCACGCTTCAGGCTAGGCTGCAGGGATTGCCCATTGGTAGCTGGCTGGCTAGCAGGAAAGCAAAACGTGTAGGGCTGAGAACTGTTGAGTAAGGGGGTGACTGGCACTGGCTCTACTGTATCTGTCATGGCAGGCAAGTTGCAGGTGGAGAATGGAGGAGCATAATTGAGACTACTTAGTTGGGGGAGGAGGAATTGGAGCACAATAAGAGAGAACGGTAGGTAGTGGAGCAACCAACTTGCTGGTGTCCGCCTGGGTGGCTGTTGGGGCAAACACAGTGTAGGAGAGGGGAATTGGGGACTGCATAATTTTCCCCCGGGGAAGCATTCCCTTCCCCTTTTCTAGCCTCCTAACTTCTTAAATGCCACAAATGTCATTTGAGGAGTTCCTCAAAACTTGATATCTATGCCCAGTCCTCCCTTTGCTGCTTCTTCCTACTGTGTGCTATGCCCCCTACTGCATCTTGCCTAAGGGCTTGTCTTCACTACCCACCTGGATCAGCGGGTAGAAATCGATCTCTCGGGGATCGAATTATCGCGTCTCGTTGGGCCGCGACAATCGATCCCCGAATCAACGCGCGTACCCCACCAGCGCAGGTAGGAGTAATCGCCGTCGATGGGGGAGCCGCGGCGGTCGATTTGCCGCCGTCCTCACAGCGGGGTAAGTCGGCTCAGATACGTCGAATTCAGCTACGCGAATGTAGCTGAATTTGCGTATCTTAAATCGATCCCCTCCCTAGTGTAGACCTAGCCGGAGACTGCACACTCTTTGGGATAGGGACTGCGCTGCTACCCTGTGTTTATACAGTACCTAGCACCTGAGCCTATTCCATTTTATTCAGGTACCGTCCTCATCACTGGAGTATCTGAACAACTTCTAACATAATTCATGTGTGGTTCTCTCTTTTATTTCCCATGGGTGAAATTATGTGAGTTTATCTATACAATATATATTTAATGTCTGTTGTGCTACAGAATGTCTAGGAGCTACTGTAATAAAATAATAAATAAATAATACTCATAAGTGATAATCATCATAATTGATTTACCTGAGTTTGACAAATCCACCAAAACAGTATCTGCCTGAGTTTGTGTTTCAATGATGGTTTGGGATTCAGGGGCTCTTTTTAAAAAATAATTTCTCCTATATGCTTATGTCTCTTAACTAACGTTACCGCTCTGCAATCCTCTTTAAGCTTCTGTGGGTGGCAAAATTTTAATGTCGGTAATTAATTAGTTAATTAATTAACATATTTATTGGAATCGCAGCAGCTGCTGCTGAGTAATTTCTGCAGCACTTTTCAGCAGCAGTTGAATGGAGGAGTAAGGAAAACCTCCTAGCTCCTGTCAACCTGCATATGCTGGAAGGAAAGATCCTGCTCAGTCTTGGGTAATGCAGAGGAGGGAGGTGAGCATAAGCAGACTGCTTTAAAAAGAGAACTTTTCCTTCTATTGCGTATTTACACTAAAAATTTGAGATGTGCATTGACGTGTGATGTCAAACAGTAATCCTGCTCTTGTTCCATTTTAGCTCTGGTTGAATGCAGTTTGTCTATTCTGTGGGTAGGGCCAAATGATGTTTGGCAGCCAGGACCTACTACAGAAAGTTTGGTTGATCTTGTTAGGACAAGGAGCTGATCATGTTTTTTTTTCTGTTGAACATGGTTTGACTACAAGGCCAGTTGAGTTACTGAACAGGCTGTGTTTGCCACCAGGTGTCAAACAGAGGATAGCTCCTTAGATGGCCTTGCTTAACCATGATAGATAATATTTATATAGCCTGAAGAAGCTTGGCTTTCCAGTTTAGCAACTCATTAGCTGGATGGCATGAGTGGTGAATTTCAGTACACGCTTTGCTACTGTTATCGTGTTCACTAGCAGAAAACAAATGTTTGAGCACATTGGGTGAACAGAACATATATAATCTATTTCTATATGGAACAGTGCACCAGCATGTCCAAGTATTCCTGCTCCCCCTAACTTTTTGAATATTGAGGAACTGAAGTAAAACACTCACAACAGAGTTGATTTACCAACTAATTCCAGTGCTTTCCTCCACTGCATTCCCAAATCCTGTGAGCCTGGGGGGGTTAACTCCCATTTTCTTACAGTAATTTAAGTGCTTAATTCCCACTGAAATCAATGACTTTGGGAAGGTCACCTCATCTTTCTCTACTTAAATGGACCACACCACTGTAGCACCTGAGACTAATCTGTGTCTTGGTTTATCCATCTATGTAATAAGTATAAAAATGCCTACCTAGTAGGCATATAGTGGATGTAAATGACTTTGAGCCTGTCTGATGAAAGGCACTATGTATATATCAGGTATCCTAATAATTTTCTAATTGTCTGCACTTGCATTCATTGTTACATAAAAGTCTGAAGTTATATTCCAAGTGGAGAATAACTTTTCAGGGGAATAGTATTTCCTTTCTTCTTCATCCAACACAATGTAAAAAATAGAAAATTTTATTCCAATATTTATCCAAATCTAGGACCTCTACTGATCTATAAGCAGATTCTGTTATGATGTGATACTGAAAGATGTATCATTCCATACACCCTTCCCAGTTCATTCCTTCAGCACCACATCAGCAGTCATTTGAACATATTGAGCCTGTTTCTCTCAGTTACATGATGATATAAATTAAGAATAATAACCAGGGCTGTCAAACAATTAAAAAATAATCACAATTAATCGCCAGATTAAAAAATAAAGTGACGATTAATCACAGTTTAATCACACACTGTTAAACAATAATAGAATACCAGTTTAAACTTATAAGTATTTTTGAATGGTTTTCTAAATTTTCAAATATATTGATTTCAATTACAACACAGAATACAAAGTGTACAGTGCTCACTTTATATTTTTGATTACAAATATTTGCACTGTAATAAAGATAAACAAAAGAAATAGTATTTTCCAGTTCACCTTATAAAAGTACTGTAGTGCAATCTCTTTTTCATGAAAGTGCAACTTACAAAAGTACAATTATTACTATATTTTGTTACATAACTGCACTGAAAAACAAAGCAATAACTATGATTAATTCACAGCCCTAATAATAACCCAGTTGTATTCAATGGAGTTAGTCAATGGTGAAGTTGGTGTGAGAGGGGAATACAGTCCTAAAGCCAAATGTGTCCCTGATGTAACTCCAGTAACATCAAGACAATCACATCAAGGATGTTCTTTGCTCAATGGAGTAAATTCTGCCATGACTTATAGCCCTTTTGACTTCAAGAGTCTTGTGACGTTGCAGTCTATATGATTTTATAAAAATGAGTGAATATAATGTAACTGGAATATGCTTCATGCAAAAGGTCTCTTGTAAGGTATCATTACAAAGCTTATAATCTACTGAGTGTGATCATCCTATTTGAATAAATGTATCACTCTTGTATCTGAAACTAGAAATATGAAATATAACTCTGAGGGCCTATTGTAATTATGCAAATTGTGGGCCATTAATGGTGGTTTGGAATTTTGATGACGCCCATTAACCAGGACAATTGACTGCAGATGGCTCTGTTTTACCTGTAAGTCTTCCTGTATACCTGTCTGCTGGCAAGTGGGTAATGAAGTCTTGCAGTGACATGTGATCATATCACCTCATAGACTCATAGACTTGAAGGTCAGAAGGGACCATTATGATCATCTAGTCTGACCTCCTGCACAATGCAGGCCACAGAATCTCACCCACCCACTCCTGTAACAAATCCCTAACCTATGCCTGAGTTATTGAAGTCCCCAAATTGTGGTTTAAAGACCTCAAGGTGCAGAGAATCCTCCAGCAAGTGACCCGTGCCCCACGCTGCAGAGGAAGGCGAAAAACCTCCAGGGCCTCTGCCAATCTGCCCTGGGGGAAAATTCCTTCCCGACATCAGTTAAACCCTGAGCATGTGGGCAAGACTCACCAGCCAGCACCCAGGAAAGAATTCTCTGTAGTAACTCAGATCCCACCCCATCTAACATCCCATCACAGACCATTGGGCATATTTACCTGCTAATAATCAAAGATCAATTAATTGCCAAAATTAGGCTATCCCATCATACCATCCCCTCCATAAACGTATGCCCCTCCCCACCTCCATTGCACCCTGCTTTTCTCTGGCCCAGGGGTGTCCAAATCTTGGGTAAAAATCAGAACCTGCCGTGACTGCTCTAGTAGGGGGGTTGCCATGGGAGGGTCCAGTCCCGCGGGGTAGCATAAAGGTCTGAACCACTCACGAGGCCGGGGGGCAGCAGGCAGCTCTGGCCCATGGATGCAGCCTGCAAGTGGATGGGCAACATCTTCTAACTGGCGACAGGGCAAAGGGGAAAGTCACGGGGGGTCCCTCTTGTAGCCACTTGCAGCACATCTGGCCACTCCAGAGAGTCCAAGTGCAGAAGGGACCCCGGTGGTCATCTAGTCCAACCTCCTGCCAGGCCAGAAACTGCCCCACAACAATTCAGATCTTTTAGAAAAACAACCCCTCTTGATTTAAAAGTTGCCAGCAATGAAGAATCCACCACGACCCCTAGTCAACCGCTCCAGTGGTTAATTACTCTCACCACTAAAAATTTACGCCTTATTTCCAGTCTCAGTTTGTGCAGCTTCAACTCCAGTCATTGGCTCGTGTTAGACCTTCCTCTGCTAGACTGACGAGCCCATTATGAAATATTTGTTCCCCATGGAGGTACCGATAGCCTGGGATCAAGTCACCCCTTCACCTTCTCTTTGTTAAGCAAAATATATTGAGCTCCTTGAGTCTGTCACTACAAGTCAGGTTTTCTAACCCTCTGATCCTTCTTGTGGCTCTTCTCTGACCCCTCTCCGATTTATCAACAGCCTCCTGGGCACCAGAACTGGACACAATATACCACCAGCGGTCGCACCAGAGGGGAAATAACCTCTCTGCTCCCACTCGAGATTCCAATTTATACCTCCCAGGATCGCAACAGCTCTTTTGGCCCCAGCGTCGCACGGGGAGCTCATATTCCACTGATTATCCTCCACGACCCCCAGATCTTTTTCAGAGTCGGTGCTTCCCAGGAGAGAGCCCCCCAGCCTGTCAGTATGTCCCACATTCTTTGTTCCTAGATGTATCCATTGCCAGTTAGCTGTATTAAAAGTCCCCACCTTACCAAGTGATTCAGATCGCTCTGTATCAGTGACGTGTCCTCCTCCTTATTAACCATCCTGCCAAACGTTATCAGGGAGGATTTTATGTTTTCTCCCAGGTCACTGATAAACATTTTAAATAGTGCAGGGCCAAGAACTGATCCTAGCAGGACCCCACTGGGAACACCCCCACTCCGTGACAATCCCTCATTTAGCGTTATAGCTGCGTTGGTCCCACAGAAAAATGATAAAGAAAGACAAAACCAGTCTATCACCCGCGGGCGAACACTTTTCCCAAAGGGATCTCTCCATACGTGATCTTTCAATACTTGTCCCCGACGCCTTCCAGAGACAAGCCTGGGAACTTGCATTTGTAACTGCCAGACACCAAAAGCCATGGGCTTAAAACAAGGACATTGGGTTTATAGCTCACGACCACAATCTGTTTCACACCCTGTTGCCTGCTACCCTTAACTGCCCACTTCAAACCCTTTACGCAGAACAAGCTAGCCTCCAATGACCCACTTCATTCCTCCAACATGGGTCACCACTTCTGCTCAACTTGTACTGAGCTCAGACACTGGGCTTCCTCCCTCAGAGCTGAAGAGGAGCTCTGTGTAGCTTGGAAGCTTGTGCCTTCTACCAATGATACTAGCAAACGATACAACCTCCCCCACCTTGTCTCTCTCATTCTGAGATCTATCAGTCAGCCAGTTTTGAATCCATTTAACATCTGCACCCTCTGAAGCTACTGAGCTCTGCCCACAGATCCTGTGTGGAAGGTAAAACCAGGGGGCTAGACAATCGGATCTGTCATGACAGAGGCATTGGTGGTGTTTGAATCATGTGCTTGACCCCAAGTATGCCACCTGGCGGGGATATCGGGGTGCCTTAGGGGAATTGTTCAGATGAGGTGCCTAGAGATAAGATGGTAGATGGGTGGAACAGACACATCTTTAAACGGGGACAGACGTCGCCCGTCTTGCACCTTTGGTAGCAGATTCTGCAAGGCGACTTGTTGCCTGAAGCAGCCCAGAACAGGACCGTCACCCAGGTCACGTTGTTATTATATGCAGAGTTTCATTCAGCTGAGTGTCAAAGAGTTTAAAGCCACCGGATCGCCTGGTCTGAGCTGTATGTCACAGGCCACTGACCCCACCCAGAACCTGCACACTGCCCCCAACAACCGAAATGAGACCAAAGCAGACTAGACTCTTGATGTGCCACAGAGAACAGCAGAGACCGAGGGGCACCAGTGCCCGAGGCCCCCGCAGCGAAAGGATTAAGTGAGATACACCCAGATCATCCTGGTAAGTGACCCGCTCCCCCACGCTGCATAGGAAGGTGAAAGTCCCCCAAGGTCCCTGCCAATCTGACCAGGGGCAAGGAGTATTCCTTCCCGAGCCTACATATGACGATCAGTTCGACCGTGAGCAAGAGCCAGCGAGCCAAACCTTGAGAGAGAGAACGCTCAATGCCACCTCGGGCCCTGACCCTCCCACTCCATGTCCCATCTCCAGCCACAGCCAGTTCTGAGGTTTCAGGAGGAGGGGAAAAGACTGTCCCATAACACATTGTGGGGGAGGAGGAGGGATCCCTTCCTGACCCCTGCTGGTGGCCAGCTGAGGCCCTGAAGCCTGAGCGTTAGGAACATAAGACATAAACCGTACGCGAGCCCCGGGGCTCTGAGCCCTGCCCCGCATCGTCACAAGCAGCCCCTGCCATACAATCCCACTCGTGAATTTGTCCGGCTCTCTTACAACTAAGTTATTTGCCCCACCCCAACTCCTATTGGGAGGCTAATCCCTAAAGTCACCCCTCTGATGGTTAGAAAGCGTCTTCTAATCTCCAGCCAGAGTTGGTGCCAGGCCACTTTGTTCTTGTGCCAACATTGTCCTTTAGTTTAGCTAGCTCTTCACCCTCCGTGATATTCCCCTAGCAGATTTATAGGCAGCAATCAGATCCCCTCTCAGCCTCCTTTTCGCTAGCACAAGCCACTAGTGCTCTGTGAGGGGAGCTGGGTCCGCCTGAGGTTGCCACGACTCAAAGGGGCAGAGGGGGATTAAGGCGACCGGAGCAGGATCTAACGTGGGACTGGCTTCGACATTAATCTCCATGTATTTGAGCCCGCCACCCCCTTTCCAATGCACCAGGCTCTTGTGCATCATAACTACATTGTAGGAGTTGCTGGGTAAGAGGGTGTGTGTGTCACTTTTGCCACCAGGGGGCATATGGGAGTCAGTCTGGGCAGGCAAGAAGAAGATGATCCTTGTTCGCCACGCCAGCTCCCCTCCAAGCCCAAGGTGTCCCCAAGAACACTTTGCATGATGTTGGCACTGAAACGATCAACTGCTACCGAATTCCTGGTGCTACTTACCTCTGATCATCAGTAGGGTTCAGAGTTAACGCCCCGCCCCATTGAGCCAAACAGGGAAGGGCAGATAGTGCTTGTTAGGGAAGCTTGCGGCAGACTCAAGCAGTCATCACTGCACGTGGGTCACTGCGGGAAGGATTCTCCCTGCAGGGGTGAAAGCTTAGACCCTGCCGCACGGTTCTGCAGCAAGGCAGGATGGATCCACAAAAGGGAGCGATCCCTGGCCGCAGCCCATCCGGGGGCAAACAGCCACAGCCAAGCAAGGTGGGACACGATCACAAATCGCGTCAAGAGGGTGACCTTAGCAGCGATCATTGCGGGGCTGGGAATGAGCAGCGAAAGCAGATCTGGACGTGCGGATCATGCAGGAGACAGGATTTCAGAGCATTCTGTGATCACAGGACACATGCTGAAAGTTAAGGGGCAGGTGGCAGGAGCTGTCGTTCGTTCAATAATCTGTACACAGCTGGACCCTCCTTCCCGGGCCAACGCTGCTGGGGTAAGCCTCCGCTGAATTCAGTGCTGATTTACATCAACTGAGGATCTAGCCCAGGGTTTTCACCCACCTTCATCCCAGAGGGAACCAGTCCAGCAGGAAGTCGGTAAGTAGGATTCCAACCATGGCTAGCCAGGTGGGTCCAGGGTTAGAGCATCCAGTGGGCAAAAGAAGGCAGAAGATGGAGCTCAAGCAAGAGATGGGGGCATCTGGGCCATAGACGCCAATCGAGGTTCGGAGCCGAGGCTCTGACAAGTCCCCCTAGCCCAGCTCAGGGCATGAACCCCGCAGGGCCACACCCCATGCAGGGATCTGTGGAAAACGGAATCCATCTTTAACCTGGTGTCTTTCCATTGAGAAGGAAGGGGGTGGGAACCCAGAGAGGGACAAAGGATTCCCGCCTTAAGCAAAAGATATATAAATGGGTGGAACAGAACAAAGGGGGAGAGCCATCACGAAGAATCCCCTAGCTACCACCTGAGCTGGAACAAGAGCTGTACCAGGGAAAAGAATTGTGCCCAGGCCTGGAAGGTGTCCAGTCTGAGGAAAAAAATTACTGAAGCATCTCTAAGGGTGAGATTTTCTGTATTCAGTTTGATTAGACATAGATTTGCGTGTTTTATTTTATTTTGCTTGGTGACTTACTTTGTTATGTCTGTTACTACTTGGAACCACTTAAATCCGACTTTCTGTATTTAATAAAATCACTTTTTACTTATTTACCAGAATATATATTAATGCCTGGGGGAGGCAAACAGCTGTGCATATCTCTGTATCAGTGTTATAGACGGCGAACAATTTATGAGTTTACCCTGTATAAGCTTTATACAGGTTAAAACGGATTTATTTGGGTTTAGACCCCACTGGGAGTTGGGCATCTGAGTGTTAAAGACAAGAACACTTCTGTTAGCTGCTTTCAGTGAAGCCTGCAGCTCTGGGGCAAGTAATTCAGACCCTGGGTCTTTGTTGGAGCAGACTGGCTCAGCAAGACAGGGTGCTGGGGTCCCGAGCTGGCAGGGAAAGCAGGGGTAGAAGTAGTCTTGGCACATCAGGTGGCAGCTCCCAAGAGGGTTTCTGTGATCCAATCCATCACAAGTCTGACCCATTTTGTCAGAATGATCTGCTACTCCATCTTTTTGCCAAAAATTTTATATTAGATACTTTATTCTGCATATAGAAGAAGCCTTCTTGAAACCCATTCTTCCTCCTTCTCCTCCTCTTCCTCCTCTGATTTCTCATTTTCCTTTGCCTTCCTTGATGGTTCTTTGGTCTATGTCAAACTACTAATTCATGAGCAGACTCTGAATCATCTCTGGTCTGTTGATTTATTATTGATCAGTTCTGAAATAAGCCTCTCTATTTTGCATTTTCATCTTTGTGAATGACAAGTAACTGTCTACTCTAATATAGAGTTTCTCATTTTACTGGAAGTCTACAGGCCACAATTATTCTAACATTCTTAGCAAAACTTGCATAAATGTATGCAAGTTATCACATATTGTTCTCAAAAATAATAAACCAAATCTCATTGTTACATTTTCTTAACAACAACAAACCAACTGAGAGATGAGAGGTACATTTAGGCCCACACTACTTGTGATCATTAAAAGATCCCATCACACTTTTGCAAAAGTAATGGTTTTAGTACTAGTGTCCTAGCTAAAGTACAACTTGGGTAATTTCATTCTGCCTATATAAAATTATTTTGACAGATGTACTATAGATATAATGTATTTCAGACCTTCCCACTCACCTTCATTCAGCAAAGCACTGAAGCACATACTTAACTTAAAGCATGTGCTTAAATCTCATTAAAGTCAATGGGACTTAATTTAAGCACATGCTTTAAATTAGTCATATGTGTCACAATCTCTGGAGTGGCTCACAACTGTGCATGCCTATCTCAGAGGAGACTGTCAGAAAACAAGGGCAGGCACCCCAAACTGGTGGTGTGTTCTATAATTAGATTTCACCAAGCCAGTAACAAATGTGAACTCCTGGATCACTATACCAGTCTGATCATGGAGTCACAGACAGTCCCCTTAGACTCTCCAGTCTTTCTTGCCCCCCAGTCAAACTGAACTTTGTGATAATGGTCACTTAAACCAAAAATCACACCACATCAGGTTTCTCCCCATCCCAAGAGATCAGTCACTTATCCCAGACCAATTAGTACTCCAGATCTTGTGCCAAAGACAATGCTGGCAGCCAATTCTATAGTAAACTAGAAAAGATTTATTAGCTAAGAAAAAAGCACGAGAGTTATTGAGAGGTTAAAGCAGATAAAATATATCTACAGGTGAATCGCAGTTTGTAACTCCAAATGGTGGCAGTGATATAATAAACTGCAAGTTCCCAAAAGTCTTTCAAGTTACCCATATTATTTCTGGGGATCTCTGTTTTGCATCTGGTAAACTTCCCTGTAAGAGTCATCATAGAATCATAGAATATCAGGGTTGGAAGGGACCTCAGGAGGTCATCTAGTCCAACCCCCTGCTCAAAGCAGGACCAATTCCCAACTAAATCATCCCAGCCAGGGCTTTGTCAAGCCGGGCCTTAAAAACCTCCAAGGAAGGAGACTCCACCACCTCCCTAGGTAACGCATTCCAGTGCTTCACCACCCTCCTAGTGAAATAGTGTTTCCTAATATCCAACCTAGACCTCCCCCACTGCAACTTGAGACCATTGCTCCTTGTTCTGTCATCTGCCACCATTGAGAACAGCCGAGTTCCATCCTCTTTGGAACCCCCCTTCAGGTAGTTGAAGGCTGCTATCAAATCCCCCCTCATTCTTCTCTTCTGGAGACTAAACAATCCCAGTTCCCTCAGCCTCTCCTCATAAGTCATGCGCTCCAGACCCCTAATCATTTTTGTTGCCCTCCGCTGGACTCTTTCCAATTTTTCCACATCCTTCTTGTAGTGTGGGGCCCAAAACTGGACACAGTACTCCAGATGAGGCCTCACCAATGTCGAATAAAGGGGAACGATCACGTCCCTCGATCTGCTGGCAATGCCCCTACTTATACAGCCCAAAATGCCGTTAGCCTTCTTGGCAACAAGAGCACACTGTTGACTCATATCCAGCTTCTCGTCCACTGTGACCCCTAGGTCCTTTTCTGCAGAACTGCTACCTAGCCATTCAGTCCCTAGTCTGTAGCTGTGCATGGGATTCTTCCGTCCTAAGTGCAGGACTCTGCACTTGTCCTTGTTGAACCTCATCAGGTTTCTTTTGGCCCAATCCTCTAATTTGTCTAGGTCCCTCTGTATCCGATCCCTACCCTCTAGTGTATCTACCACGCCTCCTAGTTTAGTGTCATCGGCAAACTTGCTGAGAGTGCAGTCCACACCATCCTCTAGATCATTAATAAAGATATTAAACAAAACCGGCCCCAGGACCGACCCTTGGGGCAGTCCGCTTGAAACTGGCTGCCAACTAGACATGGAGCCATTGATCACTACCCATTGAACCCGACGATCTAGCCAGCTTTCTATCCACCTTACAGTCCATTCATCCAGCCCATACTTCTTTAACTTGGCAGCAAGAATACTGTGGGAGACAGTATCAAAAGCTTTGCTAAAGTCAAGGAATAACACATCCACTGCTTTCCCCTCATCCACAGAGCCAGTTATCTCATCATAGAAGGTAATTAGTTTAGTCAGGCACGACTTCCCCTTGGTGAATCCATGCTGACTGTTCCTGATCACTTTCCTCTCCTCTAAAAAAAGCAACAGAGGGTCCTGTGGCACCTTTAAGACTAACAGAAGTATTGGGAGCATAAGCTTTCGTGGGTAAGAACCTCACTTCTTCAGATGCAAGACACTTGCATCTGAAGAAGTGAGGTTCTTACCCACGAAAGCTTATGCTCCCAATACTTCTGTTAGTCTTAAAGGTGCCACAGGACCCTCTGTTGCTTTTTACAGATTCAGACTAACACGGCTACCCCTCTGATACTCTCCTCTAAGTGTTTCATAATTGATTCCTTGAGGACCTGCTCCATGATTTTTCCAGGGACTGAGGTGAGGCTGACTGGCCTGTAGTTCCCCGGATCCTCCTTCTTCCCTTTTTTAAAGATGGGCACTACATTAGCCTTTTTCCAGTCATCCGGGACCTCCCCCGATCGCCATGAGTTTTCAAAAATAATGGCTAATGGCTCTGCAGTCTCATCCGCCAACTCCTTTAGCACCCTCGGGTGCAACGCATCCGGCCCCATGGACTTGTCCACGTCCAGTTTTTCTAAATAGTCCCGAACCACTTCTTTCTCCACAGAGGGCTGGTCACCTTCTCCCCATATTGTGCTGCCCAGTGCAGCAGTCTGGGAGCTGACCTTGTTTGTGAAGACAGAGGCAAAAAAATCATTGAGTACATTAGCTTTTTCCACATCCTCGGTCACTAGGTTGCCTCCCTCATTCAGTAAGGGGCCCACACTTTCCTTGACTTTCTTCTTGTTGCTAACATACCTGAAGAAACCCTTCTTGTTACTCTTAACATCTCTTGCTAGCTGCAACTCCAAGTGTGATTTGGCCTTCCTGATTTCACTCCTGCATGCCTGAGCAATATTTTTATACTCCTCCCTGGTCATTTGTCCAATCTTCCACTTCTTGTAAGCTTCTTTTTTGCGTTTAAGATCAGCAAGGATTTCACTGTTTAGCCAAGCTGGTCGCCTGCCATATTTACTATTCTTTCTACACATCGGGATGGTTTGTTCCTGCAACCGCAATAAGGATTCTTTAAAATACAGCCAGCTCTCCTGGACCCCTTTGCCCTTCATGTTATTCTCCCAGGGGATCCTGCCCATCTGTTCCCTGAGGGAGTCAAAGTCTGCTTTTCTGAAGTCCAGGGTCCGTATTCTGCTCCTCTTCTGTCTTCCTTGTGTCAGGATCCTGAACTCGACCATCTCATGGTCATTGCCTCCCAGGTTCCCATCCACTTTTGTTTCTCCTACTAATTCTTCCCTGTTTGTGAGCAGCAGGTCAAGAAAAGCTCTGCCCCTAGTTGGTTCCTCCAGCACTTGCACCAGGAAATTGTCCCCTACAGTCCAGATATAGAAGATCTTTCTTTGAATCCATAGTTATAGTATCTTCACAAAGAAAGAAAGCTGTACCCACGTGGGCTTTTCCTTTGATGATGATGAGTGCGGAATGTACTTAGCCGTTTGACCTCTGACCATCACATAAAGGACACTTGCTTTGAAATTAGCATTTTCTGTTAAAGTCTTTAAGTCCTTCATTAGCATTTCACAACATTTCTTTGATGGATTATTTAGTTACATGGGTATACACAATGTAAATGTTTGCTATTACATTATAACAGGAACAGATAAGTGAAAACAAGAAAAGTCACATTCCAGTAGTTTTCAGGAAGTTTAAACATCCGAATACACACTTATACATTGTTCACTTTGATCTACTAATACACAAGCGAATTGACATGTGGCCCTCATCTGACCTGGTCTGCCAGTGTCACAATATTTTTGGATGTTTTCTACATTTTCAAATATATTCATTTCAATTACAACACAGAATACAAAGTATACAGTGCTCACTTTATATTTATTTTTATTACAAATATTTGCACTATAATAAACAAAAGAAATAGTATTTTTCAATTCACCTAATACAAGTACTGTAGTGCAATCTCTTTATCATGAAAGTTGAACTTACAAATGTAGAATTATGTACAAAAAAACCCTGCATTCACAAACAAAACAATGTAAAACTTCAGCACCTACAAGTCCACTCAGTCCTACTTCTTGTTTAGCCAATCACTCGGACAAACACGTTTGTTTACATTTGCAGAAGATAATGCTGCCCACTTCTTAATTACAATGGCACCTGACGTGAGAACAGGTGTTCACATGGCACTGTTGTAGCTGGTGTGGCAAGATATTTATGTGCCAGATGCGCTTAAGATTCATATACCTCTTCATGCTTCGGCCATCATTCCAGAGGACATACTCCCATGCTGATGATGCTCATTTAAAAAAAATGTGTTAATTAAATTTGTGACACAATTCTCCCCCAAGGAGTTCAATGTCTCCTGCTCTATTTTACCCGCATTCTGCCATATATTTCATGTTATAGCAGTCTTGGATGATGACCCAGCACATGTTCATTTTAAGAACACTTTCACTGTAAATTTGACAAAATGCAGAGAAGATACTGATGTGAAAATTCTAAAGACAGCTACAGCACTCAATGCAAGATTTAAGAATCTGAAGTGCCTTCCAAAATCTGAGAGGGATGAGGTGTGGAGCATGATTTCAGAGGTCTCAAAAGAGCAACACTCTGATGCGGAAACTACAGAACCCAAACCACCAAAAAAGAAAATCAACCTTCTGGTGGTGACATCTGACTCAGAGGATGAAAATGAACATGCAACAGTCCGCACTGCTTTGGATCGTTATTGAGCAGAACCCGTCATCAGCATGGACGCATGTCCTCTGGAATGGTGGTTGAAGCATGAAGGGACATATGAATATTTAGCGCATCTGGCGTGTAAATATCTTGCGACGGGAAGAAATTTCCAGCAAAGGAAAGGTCCTTCGTTTAGATTCTAAACTAGCAAGCTGGGAGTTTACTTTTGTTTAGTATCCCTTCTCTAGCTGTCACCTAACACTCTGTTCCTCACCAGCAGAGACAATTCCCTTCTATGTTTCCTTTTTCCTTGTAGCTATTTGATACTTTTATTTCTTGCTATTTTCCTCTAATTAACTCTTAAAATCTCTGACCCCTTGTCTCCTCAGTTTTTAGGGTTCTGTATGTTGGTCTTCTCAGTGGTTTCTTTAACGCAATGCTACTTATGTTACTGCAATACCTTTGAACTACAGAATTAACAGAGAATCTTTCCCCTTTATGTAGTTTCTTGCTAGAAATAAGATCAAATTCAGATTACTTGACTAATGCCAAATACCATATCAACTCTACTGTCCATATGTCTAATTTCATACATTAGGAACACTTTCTGTTTTTATGCCTAAGTTTTAACTGCAAATTGCTAAAGAAATGGGTCCACAAAGAAGTATGCTACTCTATCAGTGTACGTGTCATTCCCGTTGGCTTTAAGGATTTACATATATTCAGAGAAGAGAGAGTAATTTCCCAATCTCTTTGTCTGTTTTTCGCAGAAGTTACAGTTCCCCATTCTGGAAGTGATGCTAGTTATTGCGCTATAATGAGTGGCTTGGACTACAATGGGCCTGATTCTGATATCATGCTGGTTTTAAACTGGTGTAACTGTAACTTCAGTCGGGTTATTTCCAATTAATACTAGTGTGAGATCAGAACTGAGCCCACTGCCAATATTGTTATGCAGATCTACAAACATATGTAATAAGACAAGACAGGAACACATGATCCCTGCAACAAAGAGTTTACAAGTAAACACAGACAATGGAAAACACCAGGATAAGCAAAGAAAAACACAGGCCAACAATTTCTGTCTTTTCTTTGAATTAGGAAGTGCTAGATCCAGCATGAGTCACTATAACCCTTTGCTACAGTCATTTTTGGATAGTCTGCAAGATGTGTGCATTGACAAGTCGGGAGGCCAGAGAGAGACGAATGTTAGAACCATCAAGATGAAAGATGAGCAAGGCATGGACAATGGGTTCAGCTGTATCCATGGAGAGAAAAGATTAATTTTTTCACAGCTTGTATAGGGAATAAAAACAGGCTTTAGGGAGAGCCTGGAAGGGATAAGTTGGGGAATAGAAGCAGGGTGAAGAATGGATATGGCACAGCCTCTGAATTGGTATGGATAATGGAGTTCTCAACAGAGACAAAAAAAGAGAGGAAGGGGAGAAAGATTGGAAGGAACAAGAGAAGTTCAGTTTTGAAAAGATTGAGTTTGAGCTGGTGGTGAGATGCGTAGAGAGGGGAGGCCAGGGGTCAGAGTAGAGGTGGGTTTGACTCACACGTAGGTATAATCTGCATACTTTGAGGTGGTGAAAGTCCTTGTGGGATTCAATTTATTTACACCATACATAATAATCCTGTGGAGCTCATTGCCACAAGATTGAGTCCAAGATTTTGGTAGGATTGAAAATGAATTAGAGAGTTATATGGATAATGAAAACTTCCACAGTGTCATTAGATAGGGTTAAGTAGATATATATTAGAAATCATATAAAATTTCATCATTCGGAGTATACATCAATCTCAGATGGAATTAACAACTGGACTAAATGGAAATATTTGCAATGATTTCAGCAGGCTTTGGATTGGTCCCGTAGGGCATTCATTGTCTTGAAGAATCAAACCCAATCTCCAGTGAATTCACAGAACCGTCTTCTGAGTTACAATTGAACAAGAGCAGAACGTATGTGGATTTAGTAAGGAGTAACCTGTTATGTTTCTGAGAAGTTATTGAAATGCTTTTCTACATTAAGCCTTCTCAGTCTGAATTCAATTGCTGTGTTAGTTCCCCTTTCCTTTTTGTGTCCTCTGCCCCCCAGTACCATCTCTATTGCTGCAGGCAAAAAAAAAAATGAAAATAGAGATTAAAACACTGTTCCCTTTGGAAAGCCTTCAGTTTTGTCAGCAGAACTCCTAACAAGAATATAATTGCTGTTTAATCTGCTAGTGGATTTATACCCTGATTTGATGTAATTGTAAGAAGTTTATAAATACGATAAATAATAAGCAACAGTAAAAACAGCTGCTTGTGGTTATTTCAAGCAGTACTTCTGATCGTACGGGTCAGCGGGACAGAACGAGACAGCTGGCTCAGAATGCATCTGCCAGTGTAGCTGTTTACAGATCATTAATATATTTTTGAAACTGCACTAGCAACTTGATCAACATAAATTTTCCTCAGCAAACACATACTTTTTAAACTAATTAGGTTTTTATGAAAGAAATAGTCATTTTCCACAGGAAGTCGGGAACCGTAAATCAGTGGAGCTGCATATTAAGCATCAATTCTTCCCACTTGCTCAGTCACCATATGGCACTGCACACTGTGCAGAAAGATAATCACTTTATTGTTGGCTGGGTTTTTAATCAGATACATCTCGTGGTGTTTTGTTAAACATTGCCCTGAAGGGAAAAAAACAACGCTTTGGAAATCTGGAAGGCATTTTCCTTTTGGAAAATAACTAAATAAAAGCTTTGCAAAACACAGGAGCTCTTAGTCAAAGCTGAATCCCTGGAATTAGTAAGGTGGTCAGTGTGAAAGAAGGTAAAGAGTTGTTTAGGGGATTCAAAGACACAGCTCAAGTAAATGGGATGGGCTGTGGATGTCACTGAGCCAGATACCTATTTTCCAGCCCCAGACTGCAAGCTGCAGTACACTTGACATCTGTTGTGTTCTGTGTCTTCCAGACTGTGTTCTGTAGTATCCCTAGCAGCTAGTGTGGTGCTGTGATTCCCCTACCCTGGAAGGGAGCATGGCCTCTGGGTCTGTGTAATCAGGGATCCTGCAACTCTCTCCTGCCTTGTCCCTAAAAACTCTTAAGGAAGGAAACCCTTATGGAGCTGTGTGCCGTGGCACTCAGGGGGTGCCTCAAGTGTGTGCCTCATCCTAGTCCCAGTCTCCTCTCCCTGGCTCCTCATCCCAGTCGCTTGCTCTCCCACCCCAGTCTGGGTTTTCATGCCAGCCCCATCCCTTCTAGACAATTTGTCTTCCTCCTCACCCCTCCCTCCCACCATTGTTCATACCTGAGACAGACTACTGGCATGGAAAATATCTGCCCAAATGGTTAACACTTAGCAAAGTTATAAGCAACTGAAAACAGCCTCTTATAATTGGAAGTGTCAGGCAAGCTTAACTAGGTTGCTACCTGTGCCACTTATATTAAGGGTAGTCAGAACTTGTAGGAACTATACCAGGGAAAGCTCAAGGGACTAGAGAATGACTACAGTGGGAATGGAGAATGTTCACTTGAATGCCCTAGATTCCTGTTCCTTTCCTCTATGTCCCAGCCTCGTATATAGGGCTGGATCCATTGAAAGTTTGGGAAACCCCCCATTGGCTTTGGATCTGGCCTATCCTGTCCAGTGGTGTGGACACTGTAGATAGTTATGCTAGTGATGAGCAACAATAACGCCAGGGTTAGAAGGCATAAAGGAATGGCGCTCTCTGCTCCTTCCATTGGAGAAAAGGCAGTTTCGACCAGCTTCCTTTACATTAATTATAATGTTGTTTATGTATAATTCCACCTACTCAGTGTTGCATGGACCAGCAGTAAAGAGGTGATTCCACAGTGAGATCCGCCTGGACCAGCAGCAGAGCAGAGTTGACTCCAAGCTGGACTGGACCAGACTGACTTGGCGGCAACAGCAGCAGTAGTGCTGTATTGATGTCACAGTGCCCTGGCCAGTAGAAACAGATCTGTAGTCCTAGGATTGGACTGGGTAGCAGCACATTGGAGTGCGACATGGCAGAGCAGTTCTCTCTGGACTGGAGCAGACCAATGAAGAGAGCCACCCCCAGATGTTCCTTTGCTATTTCTGGGACTAACTCAACCATGAGTGGGGTTTTAGGTGGGTGGGGTTTGTGATGAGATGGCATCTAGATCCCATGAGCTGGATATTTATCATTTGGGACTGGGGTAGGGTTGCCCAAACTCCTGGTTAGAGCTGGGCAGTACCCAGAATTCCCGGTCGATGGGACATTCTGAAATTTCAAATTGTGTTTATTTTGAATCAGAAGGAAAAATCGAAATTTCTTGCAGAAATTTCCTGCAGGAAAAATCAATATATTTCATTTTGACCTTATCAAAATGTTTTTGCCCCCAGTTAGGGTTTATGGAAATGAAATAAAAATTTTGATAATAGAAAAACATTCATTAGAAAAATGTTGACCATATGTATTCTTGATATAGTCTCTCTATATTTTGTATATATACTGGGCTATCATGTTGCTATTGACTGTTTTCTCCTTTTCCCCACAAATAAAACAGACACATGGGGTTCTGTGTTCCCAAGGACTATGAGTGCCTGTGAGTAGGAAAAACTGCTCCCAATGTTCACCAAGGTGTTTTTATTTTAATTTCCCAAAGCCAGAAATAGGAAAGTAGTCATAAGTCTGTGGGTGGGGGTTTGAGCCATAGTTATATATATATTTTTAGAAAAGGACCCCTAGACAGATTGAACCCTGTGTTACTGCCGTTGGCCCCTAGCAGAGGGGTTATGAAGGTTTCACTGGTCCATTCAAAAACTGCTAAAGATAATCCTATCAGTGGTAGAGGCATATGTTTTTGGAACAGAAGGCCCTGAGTTCCATTCATTCCACATGCTGTGCATGTGTGTGTTTATGTGTGTGGTACAGCTGAAGAGTGTGATGTTTGTTTTTATGTAGCCAGTGATGCATTACAAGC
Organism: Emys orbicularis; assembly: GCF_028017835.1. Taxonomy (NCBI): domain Eukaryota; kingdom Metazoa; phylum Chordata; order Testudines; family Emydidae; genus Emys; species Emys orbicularis. Next base: position 23,045,275 of record NC_088683.1, on the reverse strand, counting down.
TTTAATTAAAATGATCAGAGCAATGTGATTTCTTCATGCAAATTTGTTGCTTCTCAGGGAGTCCAGCAAACAAAGGAGGCATAAAAGAGTCTCTCTTTCTTTGAGGTAAACTGTCAAAAGAGGCACGTGTCTCCACATGTTAATGCTGCCGTGCTTCCAGTCGACTCTTCCACCAAATACACCACCAAAAATAAGATCCTTATCCTATCTCTCTTCTACTGACCCTAAAAACAGCCTGACAATTCTGGAAGCTTTAATTCACCAAACGGTGTCCTCATTTGCACTCTTCAACCCTGCTACACCCAGAAGTGAAGTAATTGCAGAACTTTTCCCTTTATAGCCACACATAATGTAACTAGGAGGCTATTTTACTGTTGGCAGTTGTTAGCACTGTCTTGATGTACTGATTTAAATTATGGGTCTCATTTTCATTGACACCCAAGGTCCTTTTACACCACTCTGGCAATGTAAAGGGGCCGTAAAGTTGATGGATACATTAACACCCATTCCAAAGCCCCTTTATGTGTAGTGTACTGGGCTTCAGACGAAATGAGCATCATGTCTTTCCCTTTGTTTTTAACTATTGCAATTTCACCCAGAGTCTTATAGGTGAAGTAAATACCTAAAGGAAACAAAGACGTGTGCACAGACAAAGAATCTTAAATCCTCTGGAAAACAAACATATAAAAGTCTCAGATTTGCAAGTGTTTGCATAGGCTTTCAAAAGCGACTAGTGATTTTTGCAGTGCCTCAGTTTTTGGTTGCTTAAATTTAGGCACCACTAAAGGGCCCCATTTTCACAGGAGTAGATTCACTTCCTTTCAGATGTCACAAATTGGACATCCCAAAATTGAACCACCAAAAACCACTAGTCACTTTTGAAAATGTTGACCTGTGTAAGGTCTGATTTTTTTCTTAGAGAGGGTTAGAGGCATGAACCTGCCCCAGGCTTTGAGGGAGACAGAACTGAATTGGCCAACTTTCAGCTCGTATTCCTATAGCTGGGTGCAGGTGCCCTCTGGAATGGAGACTGGCCTTTGGCCATTTGAGGTGTGGACCACAAATAGCAATATGCCGTCGTTCCACCATGTGTGGGCCAGAGAGATAGCCTAACCTAGGTAGGGCAGTCCCTCACTGCACATGTAGTGCCATTGGCTCCAGAAGGACTATTCATGGAGTAAAGTACTATTCAGCATGAGTAAAGCAATCTCACTCTGCCCCTGTGTGTTTTCTGACATTATGAATAGCTGATCATAACTCCCACAGCTGCCCCGCATATTCAGCCTGCACAGTTTTAAATATTGATTCGCTGGAGTCATCCCACCTGACCTGACATACTTGTGTAATTTTAAAGTGAAAATCTGAGCCTTCCATTAGGCATGTAATTTAAATGCTGCTGCAGGCAAAGAAGGCATCTTTCATCCCTCAGCATTTACTGTGCGATGGAAGTTAGTCCCAGTCATCACATTCTGTGCATAAGCAGTTAATAAATACACGTTCATCAATAATGCTCCACCAGGAATTTGAAGGGGTTTAAATAACTTCCACTCAACAACAGGACAGGAACTGGTGTAACTGAGATCTACATATACAGCAACAAGATGAGTGCGCCATTCTTTATAATATCTGGGGATAATTACCAACAACAACAACAAAAATTAGTTAGCTAAGGATTGTCTTTGCTATTGTAGGATTGTTTGGTTTGGAAGGGATTTCTACTGGGTTACCCATCCACTGAATCGTTTACCGTTGTAGAATAATGTCAGCTCCAGTTGGAAATAACCCCAGGAAAAGTGAATGGACAACTTCCCCTTATCAGCTTGTTCCATTGCCTTAACTGTTCTTAGAATGTCAACTACTACAACTGCAATAGTTTCCCATACATAGTTTCCTCCAGATCCCCTTTCAGGGTTTACTTTCTGCAGAAGAAACAGGATTCAAAGAGTTGCAGTGACTTGTTCAAATATACACAGCAACTCAGTAGCACAGCCAGGATAGAAACTAAGGGCTGGTTTGCCAATTCCTTCAGTCCTGCATAGTCATTTACATCCATGCGCAATGAGTGCAAAGCGGAGGTAAAGTACAGGACTAGTGTTCAGATTTGGTTTGCACAGGTGGAAATAACTACACAAATGGCAAGGCAGTGGAGAATTAATCTCTAGGTATCCTGATTCTCAGTCCGGAATCCTAGCCATTGGATCACACTGCCGCTCACTAAGGGAATGAATGCCTAAACATTGTTCCAGAAGCAAGGAGGAGCAAGGGGGGAAGGTTGGGGTTAGAGGGGTAACAGAGTGGAGAGATGGTGTGATGGACATTGCTTGATGTGAACAAATGGATGGGAAGGCCTGAGGGTAGTAGCTAGCCAGAGCGGGGGGTGGGGGGGGTAGGATATAGTAGCCAGTGAGAGCACAGCAGTCAGAGGATGGAAGGCATATGTCAGTAGAGTGATAACCTGAGAGTATTCCCTTTTATCTCAGTATTAACCATAGAAACTCTTTAACCTTCAGCCTTTGAGGTCCTTTAGCAAAGGACACAGTTATCATCTTGCAAACAAGAAGAATGCCCCAGTTACTGTTTAAAGGAACCAAAAAATACACATGAATATTTATAACCAATTAATACAGAGGCCTGATGATGGTAATTAGTGCTCAAAGACATGAAAAGTCCTGCTTGAGATCCCTGTTGGACTGCAGTCAAAGAAGTTGGGTTCCAAACTGACAAATATAATGTCCTTGAGATGTCATGCTGTTTAATATAATGTCATGCTGGATCCTTACATGCATGCAATACACCCTATTAGTCTTTGGAAGGTGTTTTCAAAATTCCTGATCTTTTTCACAAATTATAGTAGGCCAGATTCTCAGCTACTGTAATTGGTGTCACTGCATTGAAATCAATGGAGCTACACTAATTTACACTAACTGTGGGTCAATAATGTGATGCAGGATTTAAAAGTTTAATCTTTGTCCCCCATAAGGACTGTGATTTGAAGAGATTTATATACATCCTATTTCACCCTACTGTGGAGTCAGTCTGTGGATACCAATATTCAGCCTAGATGAACATGTTTTTTAATAAATGGTGTTAATTCTGGAATCATTTTACAGAGCCTTGCAAATGTTGGGTGTTTAGATAAAATGTGGCCAGATCTGAATCACACAAACTTGCAAAACCATAACCCTGTCAATGAAGCTTTAGAAAACCATCCCTGGCAGGGCCGTCCCTAGAGGGGTGCGGGACCTGGGGTGGAAGTAACAGATTTGTCTCTTCCAGGACCAACCGTGCTGGTCAACTGCACCAGCCCGGGGGGAAGAAGGGGGCCTAAAGTGCGGGGCCCAGAGCAGTTGCCCTGATTCACCCTACCCATGGGACGGCTCTGACCCCTGGTTTGGTCTATTTTTAGAAATACTTTTTATGAGATAGACCAGTTTGGGTAATTCATTAACCCTTTTTTAAAAAGAGAAGACCAAATCAGAGGTGAAGCATAAGGTGGTGTAAATTACACTCAGTGGGACTTTCATAAACCTAATTACACCTGCTCTGCAGATGCATAAGTGAGTCAAATTGTGACCAATTTGCACAATGTGGAGCAAAGAGACACTGTAAGATGGTTTGAGTTAAAGAAGCCCCCCATCACACTTTAATTTGCACATCCTCATATTTTTTTTCCTGGTTCTTTGAATGTCAAGTTAGATTTCCTCATATACCAGTAGAACATGTGTAAGTAGATCTTAGGTGCTGGCGGGAAATATGTTTTTAAAAATTCTGTAAAGTACTTTCATTGGATAACGTCTCCAATGTCTCTGATAAAGTCTTAAAGATTCAGCTCTCTATAAAAATGGGGATCCTGACAAACCACATGCCTTTGTATTTTATTCCGCATGTAGACAAATTCTCTTTTCAAATATGAACAATTTTTAATAAGACATCTCCATTCTAGATTTGGATGTTCAAACTGATACATGGTAAGTAAATATCCAATGTAAGTGTCTATATTTTGATCCAGGCCTTCAAGTATGAGACAAAAGTCATCCTATGACAGTGCCCATGTCTGAAACTTCTGACTCTAGAATGCTTATTTGAACTGGTTCCTTCTAAAGTCCTTAAGCTTCCCAATAAGAGGCAGTGTGGTCTAATGGACAGGACAATGGAGTGGGCATTAGGAGACCTCTGTTCTTTTCCTGCTCTGCCACTAATATGCTGTGTCATCTTAGGCTAGTCCCTGCACTGCTCTGTCCCTCTGGTTCCCTTCCCATTCTTTGTCTGTATTGTCTGTTCAGACTAGAAGCTTTGTGTCTCTTACCATGTGTATGGACAACACGTAGCACAACAGTGCCCCAGTCTGGCACTACCATAATAGTATAATAATAGATCGCTTTAATGCTTTTGAAATTGTGGAGCTCTATTGACTTACATACATCTGTTGTGTGTGTTATTTATTATGATTGTTTTTCCCACAATTCGTCTCAAATTCAGGATGAATTATTGTGGGGAGTTTGTTAAACTGACAGGAACATGCATTTCTTTAAATATGGCTTTATATACCTTCCATCCCCCAAACTATTGCCTCAAGATGCTGACAAGCATGCTCAGAAATATCACGTCCCCACGAGCACCAGGTCCGGAAGTATCATCTTAGAGAAGCACTTCCTTTGGGCATAACATGAAAGCCTGGCAGCTGCAGAAGCAATAGGAGGTCCTTGGATGTAGTGGTAAGCAGCAAGCGCTCCCTTGTGCCCTGCCTGTGCTGTTGGATAAGAAGGGGAGAGGATGATCCCCATGGGCATCTGTGCTGGAGGTAGAACTCAGTGGGACTTTTGTCACTTATAGTAGAACCTCAAAGATACGAACACCAGAGTTTTGGACTGACCAATCAACCGGACACCATGTGAATGAACCAGAAGTAACCAATCAGGCAGCAGCAGAGACAAAAAAAAAAAAAAGGAAGCAAATACTGTATTGTGCCTCTATTGCATCTTAAAGGTAGGCACATCTGGGCAGCCTGTCCCCACTCCACCCCCCATCCCCACCCCTACACACAGGGCAGCCACTTACAGCAAGACACTGGGCAGCTAGAGCCAGCAGAGGAGGAGCAGTGATGGGGTCTGCAGTGCTTTCACCCCTCCCCACCTGCCACCAGGAGGGGGACGTGCTGTTTTTACCCTCCTTCCCCGGTTGGGAGGGGGATGCACTGTTTTTTTAACCCCACTGCCCTGGGAGGGGGACAAGCTTGCAAACTCATGCCAGTGCTGAGTAGGGAGCTCAGCTGCTGCTGAAACCTGGTCTGGAGTTTTAGCTAGTGGATCTGGAGCCTGAACTGCACTTTGTTCAGGGTTACGAACATTTCAGAGTTATGGACAACCTCCATTCCCGAGGTGTTGGTAACTCTGAGGTTCTACTGTACTTCAACAGAAGCAGGATCAGATGCCATGCCACTTACATGGCTAGGTGAGGCTCCCCAAAGGGGCAGGACCATGGCCTTAAATGGGATGGCAGAGAGCCCTCTCTATCCTTTAACAGGGTGCAGCAATCATAGGTGCTGGAACTAAGGGTGTTGGGTGTGTTGCTGCACCCCCTGGCTTGAAGTAGTAAACCCTCTGTATGATGGAAACAGTTTGGTTCAGTGGCTCTCAGTGCCCCTACTATACAAATTGTTCAGCACCCCTGGCAGCAATGGTTGTGCTCTTCCTGTAGTATCAGAGGCTACATACCTGTGTGAGACACAGTAACTCCAGGTGCTTCTGCCTCTGCACTGCCCACATCACAAGCCTCAGCTTATAGGCACAATTCATTTTCAAGCACTATTTTTTCACATCTTTGCTCTTGCTCCTTAAATAGTGAGTGCTTGTAAAAATCCGTGCAACTGTTATGGTGAGCCATCAAGAGTTACTAGAGAGAGAAGATACTTTCAAGTAATTTATTTCACAACTCGGCCAATGCAGTGCTGATCCATAGGGTAGGGTTACCATATTCAAACATTTAAAAAAGAGGACACTCCACGTGGCCCTGGTCCCACCCCCGGCCCCGCCCCAACTCTGCCCCTTCCCCGCCCCGCCCCGCCCCCGCCCCAACCCCACCCCTTCCCCGCCCCCATTCCAACCCCTTCCCCAAAGTCCCTGCTCCAACTCTGCCCCCTCCTCTGAGCACCCCGCATTCCCCCTCCTCCCTCCCGCTCTGATCTTGGTTGGGGGTTGCTAAGTGCTTCCCTGCTCCCCACTTGCCCTGCAGCCCCTGCGCCCCCCCCGCCCCTGCAGCCTCTGTGCCCCCTGCTCCCCACTCGCCCTGCAGCCCCTGCACCCCCCTTGCCCCTGCAGCCTCTGTGCCCCCCGCCTGCCCTGCCCCTGCGCCCCCTGCCCCTGCCTGCCCTGCTCCTCCTCGCCCTGCAGCCCCTGCACCCCCCCGCCCCTGCAGCCTCTGTGCCCCCCGCCTGCCCTGCCCCTGCAGCCTCTATGCCCCTGCCTGCCCTGCTCCTCCTCGCCCTGCAGCCTCTTCACCCCCCTGACTGCCCTGCCCCTGCGCCCCCTGCCCCTGCCTGCCCTGCTCCTCCTCGCCCTGCAGCCCCTGCACCCCCCACCCCTGCAGCCTCTGTGCCCCCTGCTCCCCACTCGCCCTGCAGCCCCTGCACCCCCCTGCCCCTGCAGCCTCTATGCCCCTGCCTGCCCTGCTCCTCCTCGCCCTGCAGCCTCTGCACACACACACCCCCCGCCTGCCCTGCTCCCCCGCTCACGCGGCAGCCTCTGCCTGGCGGGGGCTTCAGACGCTCAGCGGCGACCAGGGCAGCGCAGGTCCCTGCAGCCCCGGCACATGCCGCACTCCCCGCCCTGCGCCGCAGCCTCCTTCCTGCCGCGCGGGGTGATGGGGCCGCAGGAAGGGTCCCCCAGTGGCCAGGGAGTCCCCGCCCGTGAGGGAAGCCCGAGCCGCTGGCTGGGCCCGGCCTCCCCGTCGTCCTGCGGGCTCGGCTGGGGCGCGCGGTCCGCCCGGCCTCCGGGGGCAACAGCAGCTCCTTCGCCGCCTTCTGCAGGTGCGCCCCCCCTTCCCCCGCCCGAGCTCTCTACAATGTAGCCAGGCGGCTGGGCTGGGCTGCGCTGTGGACCCTGCAGGTCGTGCTGGGGCCGGGCGGACCCTGGCTTATGCTGCCTCCCTATTTCCCCGGACATGTTTGGCTTTTTGGCAATTCCCCCCGGATGAGGATTTGAGTACCAAAAAGCCGGACATGTCCGGGGAAATCCGGACGTATGGTAACCCTACCATAGGGAAGCATGTGTTCCACAGGTCTGGTATGGGTCCTTCCATTATTTCCTACTGGAGACTATACCACAGTCTATTAGCTCTCCCAGCTTCTCCATTCTGCACACACATTGTTCTGTTATTTTTTCTTGGCTCATGAATGCTGAGCACTTGGCGGCATGGTTTTTGTTATGTGCTCAAGCAAGCATTTGTTTGGGGGAAAGAACATATTAATAACGATGTGGACTTTGCTTGTATAGCAGATAGAAGAGAAAAGGTTAGGTCAGATTTAGGGCCTTGTTCCGAGCCTAATGAAGTCAATGGAAAGACTCCTATTGATTTCAGTAGCCTTGTGTCAGACCCTGAGGCGTCTTAGGGTATGGCTAGACAGCAAAAAAAGACAGACAGTGAGTGTTAGAACTGGGTCAACTGAATCGGGCTTGCAGAGCTCATGCTGTGGGGCTAAAAATAGCTGTGTAGACGCTCCCCATTCTCCAGGTCGCAGGGCCCAGGCTCCAACCTGAGCCTGAACGTCTATGCTGCTATATTTAGCCCTGCAGCACAAGTCTGAGTCAGTGGACCCAGGCTTTAAGACTTGCTGCTGTGGGTTTGTTTGTTTTTTGACATTCTCTTAATCCTATTAACTTCAATGGGCTTTATGCACATGCTTAAATTTAAACAAACTCAGTGTCTACCAGCTGAGACAGTGTTTGTAGGGGAAAGGTTGCGGAAGGTTGGTGAGGAGCTAAGTGGCGGACCGAGTATGTGACTGAATGCAAGCGGAAGATGCAGGCTGCGCAGTTGAAGGCCATGCAATGAACCTTGTCTGGCAGATCCTGCCAAAATGTAGTTTAGTATAGTTCAGCATGTTTTTGTTTGTAAACAAGTTAGCTTATATAATGAGTACGATTTATGAATGCAATGAATGTAGCCAGCTGTTGACCCCATGTAACATTGAGATAAGCGCGGGGGGATATAGCATTGCAGCGGACTCCCTTCAGTGGAGTTGTCAAGGCTGCTTCCCCACTTTGAACTTTAGGGTACAAATGTGGGGGCCTGCATGAAAACTTCTAAGCTTAACTACCAGCTTAGATCTGGTACCACTCTCGATGCTAATTCCCTTCCCTGGGTAGCCTTGAGAGACTCTTCACCAATTCCCTGGTGAATACAGATCCAAACCCCTTGGATCTTAAAACAAGGAGAAATTAACCATCCCCCCTCCTTCCTCCCACCAACTCCTGGTGGATCAAGATCCAACCCCCTTGGATCTAAAAACAAGGAAAAATCAATCAGGTTCTTAAAAAGAAGGCTTTTAATTAAAGAAAAAGGTAAAAATCATCTCTGTAAAATCAGGATGGAAAATAACTTTACAGGGTAATCAAACTTAAAGAGCTCAGAGGACCCCCCTCTAGCCTTAGGTTCAAAGTACAGCAAACAGAGAATCATAGAATCATAGAATCTCAGGGTTGGAAGGGACCTCAGGAGGTCATCTAGTCCAACCCCCTGCTCAAAGCAGGACCAATTCCCAACTAAATCATCCCAGCCAGGGCTTTGTCAAGCCGGGTCTTAAAAACCTCCAAGGAAGGAGACTCCACCACCTCCCTAGGTAACGCATTCCAGTGCTTCACCACCCTCCTAGTGAAATAGTGTTTCCTAATATCCAACCTAGACCTCCCCCACTGCAACTTGAGACCATTGCTCCTTGTTCTGTCATCTGCCACCACTGAGAACAGCCAAGCTCCATCCTCTTTGGAACCCCCCCTCAGGTAGTTGAAAGCAGCTATCAAATCCCCCCTCATTCTTCTCTTCTGGAGACTAAACAATCCCAGTTCCCTCAGCCTCTCCTCATAAGTCATGCGCTCCAGACCCCTAATCATTTTTGTTGCCCTCCGCTGGACTCTTTCCAGTGTTTAGAGATAAACACTCTAGCAAAAGGTACATTTACAAGTTGAGAAAACAAAGGTAAACTAACACGCCTTGCCTGGCTGTTTACTTACAAGTTTGAAATATGAGAGACTTGTTCAGAAAGATGTGGAGAGCCTGGATTGATGTCTGGTCCCTCTTAGTCCCAAGAGCGAACAACCCCCAAAACAAAAAGCACAAACAAAAGCCTCCCCCCCCCCCAAGATTTGAAAGTATCTTGTCCCCTTATTGGTCCTTTGGGTCAGGTGTCAGCCAGGTTACCTGAGCTTCTTAACCCTTTACAGGTAAAAGGATTTTGGAGTCTCTGGCCAGGAGGGATTTTATAGTACTGTACACAGGAGAGCTGTTACCCTTCCCTTTATAGTTATGACAGGAGTCCTGCCTGGCCAGCTGTCCCGGACGGCCAGAGATCCCCCGCAGCCCCTCCGCGCGCCTCAGGGGCTCCCCGCGCAGCTTGGAGTGTAAGTTCTTCCCTCAGTAAAGCCTTGCTTTTTACTGTCAGGCACTGAGTGTCATTCTTTCTCCGGTATCACGGCCCCCCTTGCGGGCACAGTGTTCCTTGGACAATTAATACAAACTTACTTCTGGCCCTTCTGTCTATGAGATAAAACTTATCATTTAAGTGTTAATCTCAGACTTTTCCCTTTCTGAAATATTACACTTGCCACTGGATATTTATAACTGTCAAGGATATTGAGTGCTTTTCATGAACAAAGAACATTTTAATGAGTTCTGAACTGTTGTGTTAGTGCTGTTATTTCTTTTCTACTTTTTAATATCATGAGAAAAACCTCAGTCACTAACTATCACTAGCAACCTAGCATCACCCTCCCAGGGGGATATTTTGCTTGTAGCTTTGGGTAACATATACAGCATTAAAAGCATTTAAAAATCCATCATTTGCCATCATTTTAATTTAAAAAAACCCACATCTGCTATTTTAGATTTAATGACGAGAAAATTTCATTTGTGATGTGTGTGAATGGAAATTAAGAATTAACTTTTTTGGTACATCCGTTATCAAGGGGGATTAAGTCAATGATTTATTCATTGTTTTTTCAAAGTATTTCATTAGAATTCATATTCTTCCTAGAGAGGACTGAAAGTTATTATGAGAAGGAGGCAAAGCTTTAAGTTTCAGGGCACAGATATAATGGAGGAACATGTGGATTCATGGTGTAATGGCATAGTAATTATTACACTACATTTTTCAGTACTGTATATTACTCAGGGGCCCTTCTGTTCCTTTTATTTCCTATATCAGACTCAGGCTACTTCTGTTGTCAAGGGACTAGAGGGATTGATTTATGAGTAAAAAGAGAAAAATCTATGGCACTGATCCTGCAAAAATCCATCTATCAATCTATCTTTTATGATCTATCCCTCTGCTCTGTCCCTCTATCTATCATTATTGTGGTACCTGAGGCTCTGATGCTGCAAAGACTTAAGTATAAAGTTAGGCACAGGATCAGCACCTATGTATGAATACCTTGGCCAAACAGTTATTAAGGAGGAGATGTTATGCATGTACAAATATTTGAAGAGCGTAAACACAAAGGTACATGCAACATGCTGGATGAAATTAAGCAAAGGAAAATATGGATTGAATACCTGAATAAAAAGCTGCAGATATTTAATCCTTGACTACCAAAACCTGTGCAAGAAATCACACAAATACAGAAGTAATTTATCCAGGTTTTTAATTTAGAATTATTTTAGTTCCTCTTTCCTACAGGAGCTCTACCTACAGAATCTGGCTCACCCTTTTCTTTAGCTCCACTAACTAGGCCTTACTCACTATAAAAGCTTATTTGTTCTCTGTGTGTATAAACACTTACAAAGACACAGAACAAATAACCTGATGATACCAGCTTACTTATAACTCTTTTCTTTTGTGGTTTGGATGATAATGTGGTTTGCTCTGTAAATAATAACAAAACATGGCTCTTAAACAGCTATTGTCACTGATAGATCAAAAAGCGCTTTGCAAAGCAAGTCAGTATCATTATGCTAGATATATATATAAACTGTTTCCTATATGAAGCTGGTCAGATGATATCAACATGTTTGTAACAGGCACATTAACTATGTACGCCAATTACAATTCAGTAGTTTTAGCCTTCATAAGCTGAAACAAACAGAGGCATATATAAATTGCCCAACCACATCCATACCTAAAGGGGCAATCTTGGTTTATGTTTATGACAAGCGACGGATTCTGTACGTAGGCATCGATTCAGGTATTAGGGTTCTTATACAGGGAAGCATTAAACTGATTAAACTGAAAGGGTTATGGCATCCAGAAGAGAATTCTGTGATAGCTTCTTTACACCCATTTTCATTTCATACATCTGTGTTGTATTTTCTATACATTAATGCTTAAGTTATTTGCTCTGTTTCTTTGTAAACACAGAGATACAGAAAAAAAAAAGCAGAAACTGGATACATCCAACTTTAATTACATATTTATTTAGGTGGCTTTGAAAATATGTCTAAAATAGTATAATCTTTAAAGCTCAATCATATAATACCATGGAATTATAGGTATGTAATACACAAATATTCAGTTACCTATTCCTTGCATATTCTGCAGCAGACATGGGCTTTTCATTTATATGTTGTGCCCCAAATCAAACATATGCCTCTTTAAATCCATATAAGACTCAATTCATGAAACCCTCTTTCAGATGCACAGTTACATTGAACTTAATGAAACTTATTATTATTATTTTAATTTATATTCTAGTAGCATCTAGAGGCCATGTCTGAGATCAAGCCCCATTGTTCTAGGGCATTGTGATTAGGGGGAGATTAAGTGATTGACCAAAGGCAACACAGGCACGCTATGGCATAGGCAGTGATTTGGATCTAGGTTTTCTGAGTTCCATCCAGGGCTTTAACCACAAGACCTCTTTTGTGTCAGTAGAGGTAGTGGGATTAGACTGACAGGCTGGACATTGGCTGTAAACTAGATACTATGTTGTTGATGGGAAAGGTTTGTTGCTGTTATTGGGAATGGCACACTGAAAAAATTATAGTAACTTATGATGATTCATCTCAAGGCATCTTCAACTGCATACCTGCACCTTACAATTTGTGCAGTAAGCCAAGCTTGTCAGTTGATTATTTTTTTCTTTCCTTTGTTGTTGGATTTTCTCGTCTTACTCTTGAAAACTTTTGTTTTTCTCCAGGACAGAACTTAAACTCTCTGTGGAATAGGAGATCTAGACAAACTTAAAAGCAGTTGTTTTAAATATGCTTGTAAGATTCGCCGGTTCCTTTGTGATTTCTCTGTTTGGTCTTTTGCATAATGTTTTTGTTTTCTGTTTGCCAGTGTAGTTGGGAAGGAAATGCCTGAGTTAAATTTGAGATAGATTAGCTGCTCATAGCAACTGTTAAAAGCAGATTTTTGACTGCCACCAGTAGGGCTTATTGGTGGGTAGCTGTTATCCCAGTAAGTCCCTCAAGAACACCAGCCTGAGAGCAGAAATGTGAGATGTATATGAATGTGGCAGAACATCTTGCAGCTCAGATGCTCATAATCACTGAAGCCTAAAATATTTCACATTCACTATGGAAAGAGAGAATTATTACCTAACTTTCTTATAAACTTGGCAGAAGTCTCTGTAACAACAGAAGATTAATATATATGTTAATTTTATAATCTTTCATGGTATGGCTCTTTCCTTGTCTTTTTTCCAAGAAAAATAAATAAATAAGTCATGAACACCTTTCAGATTTGAACAAAAACCATGCACCCGTAATAAGCCCTTGAGGAAAAAATCCAATAAAAGGATACGCATGCATCAGAAAGTCATTGAATATTCTTGATTTCCCTCGATTCCTTTAGCTTTTTCTTCAAGCTTTAAACACATAGGGCCAAATTCATCCCCAGTATAAACTGACTTTCTGCTGCAATGAAGTTATGCTGCAGGTGTGTTTGGCCCATAGTTATTCAGAGGGAGCTGTGAACATCTGCAGTGGTATTCTGCATATAACCATCGCACTATAGTTTATCCTAAGCTGCTAAAGGAAGTCTGCCCCTTAGGTCCCTAAAGTACAGCATTGTAATTCAGGCTTAAAGGAAAATACAATAAAGTGAAAAATGATGAATACACCTGAATGGATATTCAATGTCATGGGCAAATGGGAGAGTTAGATATATTTTCTGTTTATAGATGGCTGGGATTTTAATAAGCAACCAACCTTTGTATTGTGGGTCTCCAAAGTATCCAAGGATAATTAATTAATATTGCTGAGCAAAACACAGTGGTTACAGTTCTGGTGTTTGTGCAAAACTTTTCTTTGCCTTCACTTCTTGGGGCGGGGGGGAGGGAGGTTTGCAATGCCGAAGTTTGTAGTTCAAGTGCATCTAACAGCTCAAAGCATGAGCTCAAAGAAGTGATGAATTTAGTCCCCTGAGGTTTTTTACCTTGATCACCCTACTCTTTATAACAACTTTTACATATCTGAAGACTTCTATTATGTCCCCACCTCAGTCTTCTCTTCTGTAGACTCAACATGCCCAGTTCTTTCAACCTTTCCTCATAGATCATGTTTTCTAAACCTCTTATCACTTTTGTTGCTCTCCTCTGGACTCTCTCCACTTTGTCCACATCTTTCTTAAAGTGTGGTGCCCACAGCTGAACAGAGTACTCCAGATAAGGTCTCACCAGTGCCAAATAGAGCAGAACAATTACCCCCTGGGTCTTACATAAGACATTTCTGTTAATATATCCCAGAATGATATTTGAATTTTTTGCAGCAGCATCACATTATTGGCTGATATTGAGTTTGTGATCCACTTTAACCCCCTGTTCCTGTTCTGCAGTACTACTGCTTAGCCAGTTTATTCCCCATTTTGTAGTTGTGCATTTGATTTTGCCTTCCTAAGTTTAGACCATTGAACTTGTCTTTATTGACTTTCATTGTAATGATTTCAGAAGAATTCTCCAATTCCTCAAGGTTATTTTTAATTCTAATCTTATCCCCCAAAGTGCTTGCAATCCCTCCTACTTTGATGTCATCTGCAAATTTTATAAATGTACTCTCTATTCCATCATCTAGGTCATTAATGAAAATATTGAACAGTACTAGATCCAGGGCAGAGCCTTGCAAGACCCCACTAGATACACCCTCCCAGTTTGACAATGAACCATTGATAACTACATTCTGAGTATCGTTTTTTCACCCAGTTGTGCACCCACCTTTTATTAAGTTTATCAAGACCACGTTTCTTGTCTTGCCCACGGTCACACAGGAAGACTGTGGCAGAGCAAGAAATTGAACCTAGTTCTGCTGAGTCCTAGTCCAGTACACTATCAGCTAGATAAGGGTTTCTCAGCCTCTGGGTTATGACCCAAAACAGATTCACCAGAATGCATCAAAGGGTCACAGAGCTGGCTGCGCTCAGCTCCCCGCTCTGGGCATTGCGACTTGGTGCGCTTGATTTCAGCGCCACTCAGGTTTGGCCCAGTCAAATTTGAGTGACTGCGACCTCATGCACCAGGTAGGAACGCCACTCCCACAAATCTGGCCCAGCTTCCCCATCTCAGAGAGGCCAGGGCAAACCTAAGCACTGTGACACCAGGGGTCATAACGCTCGCTGCGGGGAGCTGAGCCCAGCCAGCCCCATGGGCCAGGAGCCAGGAAGAAGTGGTTGATGTCATATTCTCTGGTAAGTACTGGCCCCCGATGTCCCTCCCAACCCCCAGCTGAGTGACAGCCTTTCTTCATTTTCACCTATACTGCCCCCTAGCCCAGGTCCCCCAATGTACCTTTCTTCCACGGCGAGGTGACTCAACGGCCTCTCTGTTGTACCATCCATCTTTGCCCCCAGTGCCCCAGATCTTCCCCCACTGCACTCCAGCCCCTTCTGCACCCCCAATTCCTTCCTCCAGCCTCGCCTTTTATCCCCAGAACCCCAAATCCTCCCACCCCTTTACCCTCTACCCTGCATGGGCCATGTGTGGGTACAGAATGTATTTTGGGGAGCTATTGGCTCACTGCACCTCACCTAGACTTTGATTTTTGAACATCTAGGGTTGGCAATACTGTAATAGTAATAATAAAAATAACTTGGAAAAAGGCTTTATGCTGTATTGGCTGATAGTTGAATTCTGTTAGCTAATGACACTGCATTTCTGAAATTTTTTCAGAAAAGGTACTGTTATAAAATGATACCACCCCATAGAAATTTGCTCTGCTGTGCTCTTTTGTCTCAAAATAACTTAAGCTTATTATATTTCTTATTGCAATTGTAATATTGGTGTATTGCAGTAATAAAATTGTCATGCTAAGTATGTAATGCTTTGTTGTTAACTGCCTGCTTGTTTGCATTGTACTTTATAACTTTGTCATGTCTTCATAAACATGATTTAATACAATAATAAGCATTTAAGACAACTGCAGCATCTCAGTGCTTTATTCCTTACCATGTTCTCACGTTTCAGTGGTTTGCCATTAGTGTTGGACGTAGGCTGAATGTAGAAATTTGTTCAATTAAAGATTGTTCTTTTTTTGTTTTTTTATTCCTGTAAGAATTTAATCTGAAATATGGGGCATTTAATGGACTAGATGCTCGGGTACTGTGGTAATGGGCAGCAATATAAAACCCTAATTACAAAAATCGAATTTAACTTTAAAATATAATTGTAAACATATAGGCCAAGTTTTTTTTAAAAAAAAATAGATGTATAAATTTAGGCAGATGTGCACCTGATTTTCAAATGTGCTAAGCGCTAGCACTGGCCAGAAAACAACAAAAATTCCACATTGTGAAAAAAAATTGATTTTTTGACATTTCTTTTTGTTCCAATGAGGAGTGGAAACAAGACTCTGGGAATTTTTCTTACAACAAAACAAAAACAAAGATTCAACAGTGAGTTCGGGCATTTATGTGAGGTACAGAAGACCCTTGTTCTTAATAAATCATTGCAGGGAGTTGAACCAGGTTCTCCCACATGCATTCCCTAACCACAGTGATATTGGCTACTCTAGAGTGCTGCTTCCTCTTTTTCTGTCAAAACAGATATTTTCCGTGAAAAGATTTGGTTTTGTTGAAAAATTCCCAACAAGTTATACTAAACATCCGGCAGTAGAGCTGACCAAATAACAGGGTTTTTTTCAGTTCATTGGCAATTTCCAAATATTGGGATTTGTGTTGGACCAAATCAAAAATTGTTGGAAAATGTTGGTGAATTGAAAGACACACACACACACACACAGTTTCAGGTCAAATGAACTGTTTTGTTTCAACAAAACTGAAATGTGCCACTTCAATGTTGACCATTTTCAAATGTTTTTGAATATTCAAAATCCAATTAAAATACATTTTGAAGCAAAAATTCATTTCAAACTGAAAAATTGAAATATTTCATTTAAAAAATATCAAAACAAAACAGTTTGATTTTTTCCCCACCGTTGTCTTGGTTTTTGTATTTGTCCAAATGAACAATTCAGCAAAATCAATGGGAATTTGCAAATGTTTCAGTGTTGCCGAATGTGTGCTTTTAACTGAAAATTTTCAGCCAAAAAATTGTGCCCAGCTCTGCCCAGCAGCTGTCATTTACTTCGGGTCCTCAGAACTCTTGAAAATCAGGCAGGTGTCTAAGAGCTTGTATACGCATAACATTTTTACCAATTGCACTGGGATCGTTAACAATGGTATCACATTGTTAAAACTCTAGTGTGGACAAAGTAATACTCGTCTAAGGTGTTTATACCAGTATAACATATTCCCACAAAGGAACAGGAGTGATAAGGATAAGGAACCTTGTGACATTCCTGTTGCGTTTGGAATTTGTTTTTGTAATGTTTCTGAATAAAACAATCTCTCTCTCTCTTTCTCTCTCACGCACACACACACATCCATTTATGCATATATGCACATACACCTTATTTCTGTGTCAAGTCTGAAGGAGGAAAATTCCTTTCATGGTGCTAATAAAAATTAGCCCTCACTTTGTTCCAAGCTACAGACTTCAATGGTTATGGTGCATTGGAAGTTCACATACATAAACCCCTTCATCTCTGTGACCACCATAAAGCATCCATTCAGCCTCCTTCTCCCCTTCCTTGGGCACCCTACTATACACAATATTATTGCTAAAGGTGATTGGTAAATTAAAGGGGTAAGGGAAGGGGAATCTGCAGAAAAATCTGACAAAAACAAAATTATTTTCTTTTGAAACTTTCATTGGAAAACATATCTTTTGGTGAAAAAACAAATGCAGAAAAACTGAAAAATTTTGGCTCAAAACTGCAGAAAACAAACAAAAATTGAGACATTTTCTGCACCATTTTTCATTTAATGAAAAAACTATTTTTCCATTGAAAATATATAGAGGGAATATTTTCAACCATCTCTATCCATTGAAGAGCCCAGAAGGTTTGCAGCCTTCTACCTGGCCTGTGGGTCAGATTTTCACAGTCACGTTGTGGGATGGAGAGATTCTGTCTCGGATGCTATTTCATTTTGCTTGTTCTAATAGTACCCCAGCTATTTTCTGATGATAAACTTTGCAGTTGCTCCACCTGAACATTTATAAAGACTTAAGTAAAAGTGCTCACTCATCTAGTGTAATCGGTTGTATCTCATTTATTATGCTTATTGTGTCTGTCTGAGTTCCAGCCAGATATTCAGTTTAGCAAAACATTCTTCTTCCCTTATAAATTAATCGTACTGTAGTTCCTCCCCTTTTTCATGCTTAGTGTAGATTCTTTCCCCAACCCCTGAATCTACTGGATCAATAATTTAAATGGGTTCATTTGTTATTTATAAATGTTTTTGATGTTAAGTAAGTATTAAGTAAGGCATAAAGGTGATCCAATGACTAGAAGCTGAAGCAAGACAAATTCAGACTAGAAATAAGGGGCAACTTTTTAACAGGGAAGGTAACTAGCCAGTGCAATAACCTGCTTCAAGATGTGGTGGATTCTCTATAACTTGTAGTCTTTAAATCAAGACTGGATTATGTCTAAAATATGATATAGCTCAAACAGAAGTGATAAGCTTGATGCAGGAATTATTGGGCTAGGTTTTATGGCCTGGGTTATACTGGAAGGCAGACTAGATAATCATATTGATCATTGTAGCCTTAAAATCTATGAATTTTCCTCCTGCTCGGTTAGGGAAATGGGGTGTTATGTTGTATCTTCAGGAACTGTAAGTATAATATATTTAATTGTGGTCATCATAGTGTTACAGATGTTAATTAATAACGTCTTTAACTATTTTAGCTAAGAGATTAATAGTGTGCCTTTAAGAAAACACTGCCTAATGGAACTGACAAAAAAGTATAGCTTTGGGTTGTCTAAACCCCCCTGAAGATGATCTCTAGTAACTGGAGTGGATGTTCTTAGACTCCACAGTAAGAGCAAGTATTAAATAATGGTTTCTTTGTTGCAATAGAAGCGGTGTGAAATCTCGATCACTTTTTATAATATGCTAAAGCTCAAATATGCAATCACTGAAATGCATTTCTACAAACATGCCTTACAGTGATAGACTCAAGGAGCTCAATCTATTTAGCTTAATAAAGAGAAGGCTAAGTGGTGACTTGATTACAGTTTATAAGTACCTAGATGGGGAACAAAGATTTAATAATGGACTCTTCAGTCTACAAGAGAAAGGTATAACTCAATCCAATGGCTGGAAGTTGAAGCTACACAAATTCAGACTGGAAATAAGGTGTAAATTTTTAACACTGAAAGTAATTAACCAGTGGAACAATTTACCAATGGTTGTGTTGCATTCTCCATCACTGACTAATTTTAAATAAAGAATGATGTTTTCCTAAAAGCTATGCTTTAGGAATTATTTTGGGGAAGTTCTATGGCCTGTGATATACAGCAGGTCAGACTAAATGATCACATTGGTTCCTTATGGTCTTAGAATCCATGACTTTATGAATACCATATGTCTGTGGGTGGAGACTGGAGTGATGTTTTTATACAGTATTTAGTGAAAGAATTCTTGTGAGATTATGAAAGGTTTATGGCAATGGACTGCAATAGTGTCGTTTCATTTGGTGGAACAAAATCAGTTTGTTACCATTACTGTGCATATGTATACACATTGTATGTTCCCACTGCGATATGTCACTGTTCTATATAGCTGATATATTGTTCCCATATTTATGTAGTTATATGTTAACAAAGCAATAAAAAATTAAACTGCCAGCAACCTAGCAAACAAACTGTAATAACAGAGGAAGGGATATTGTCAACCCATAAGATGGAGTGAACAAAATTGGTTTAAGGCCCCAATAGTAATAAAATATTATGAGGCCAGAACTAATATTAATACCGCTGCCCAAACGCATTCCACACATGGACAGAAAACATTGCACTTAGACCTATTACTTAACAATGAAACCACACAGGATATGCTTGTAAAAAAACACATTGATTTGCTCTCTTCCTGGAATAAGTGTGTCATGGGATGGAAACTGTATCTATTGCTCCTCTTGCTGAGAGGCCTGTTCAGTTTCTCTGGCTAAGACATGAGAATATGATGTTGTTATGACTATCACAGGGACTTGCTGCTAGCAATTGCATCAGGTCATCATTATAAACAGTATTCTGTTTGTATGAAGGTCTCTTCAGTGTCAGCTTCATCCTGATGTCCCCCTGCATCTTGTTCTTATGTCACCAGGTGATGCAACTTCTCTTTAGACTTTGCAGAAGTGTGCCACTTGGTCCCTAGCCTGCACTTGTACCCTCCAGTACGAAGGACACCAAACAGGAGTGGATATTCGTTCTCCATCCCAACACAAAGTCTTCCACAAAAAGTTGTAATGCAGCGTATGGACTGTAAGAGAGCTCTTGGTACATAATCAGTTCTGGAGGTGTTGAGGAGAAGTATTACAAAAAGGATGTTAGCACTAAGCACAGATCCTCTTCCTAGAGTTCAGCCCAAGAAATAGGCCTGGCCCTAGGAATCTCCACTGGGATGGGGGGAGGAAAAATGCCCCAGCAGTCCTAGAACATCAACAGATATATTCCTCAGCCACTATACCAGCTTCAGGGCCAGAGTAGCATCTTCATGACTTCCAACCCTGCTTCACAAGGGTCAATAGCTAAAGGAGCTGTGCAGTGGCAAATTTACCATCTCCACCTCCAGGGAGCCTCCAGGGAGTTCGGTTCCATGGCATATACAAGGAGCACATATTTGCCTAGTCTCACAAAACCCTGCATCCCACCCATATCATCTATATAATGGAATGGTAACCCACACCATTAGTAATACGGCACAACTTGTCCAGTAAGCTCTTGGAATGTGCTGGGGACAATTTTGTCTTTTAGAAATTGGAGGATGCAACAAAGGAGACAACTATTTTAGACTTGATTCTGACTAACGGGAGGGGGTGGACTTGGCTAAGAATTTGAAGGTGGAAGGCAATTTCAGTAAAAGTGATCATGAAAAGATAGATTTCATGATTCTAAGGAAGGAAGGAGTGAGAGCAGCAGAATAAGGACACTGCACTTTAAAAAAGCAGATTTAACAAACTCAGAGAATGGGTAGGAAAGGTCGCATTGGAAGAAAATCCGAGGGGAAAAAGGAGTTCAGGAGTGCTGACAGATTCTCAAAGAGACAATATTCAAAGGAACAACTGTAAACTATCCCACTGCAAAGGAAAGATAGGAAGAGGCCAATATGGCTCTGTCAGAAGCTATTTAATAAGCTGAAAATAAAAAAGGAATCCTACAAAAAGTGGGGAAATGGATGAATTGCTATGGATGACTACAAAAGAATAGCGTAGGCATGTAGGGACAAAATCAGAAAGGCTAAGGCACAAAAATGTGTTATATCTAGCAAGAGACATAAAAGGCAATAAGAAGAGGTTCTATAAATACTTAAGGAGCAAGAGAAAGATGAAGGAAAGTGTAGGCCCTCTATTTAGGGGAGGAAGGAGAACAAATAAAATGACAGCAAGAAAGCTGAGGTGTTTAATGCATATTTTGCTTCATTCTTCACTAAAAAAGTAAATTGTGACCATACACTTAAAATGAATGTTAACAACAAGGGGCAAAGATTGCAAGCCAAAATGGGGAAAGATCAAGTTAAAGACTATTTAGATAACTTAGAGGTATTCAAGATGGCAGAGCACAATGAAATTCGCCCTAACGTACTTAAGAAACTAGCTGATGCAATCCCAGAATTTTTAGTGATTATCTTTGAGAACACTTCGAAGACGGTCGGGTCCCAGAGGACTGAAGAAAGGCAAATATAGTACCTGTGTTTAAAAAGGGAAATGAAGAGGACCCAGGGAATTATAGACCAGTCAACCTAACCTTAATAACTCGAAAGATACTGAAACAAATGATTAAACAATCAATTTGTAAGCAACTTGTGGATAACAAAGGTACAAGTAATAGCCAACATGGATTTATCAAGAACAGATCATGCCAAACTAACCTAATTTCCTTTTGGATGGGGGGAAACTGTAGACATGATATATCTTAATTTTGATAAGGCTTTTGACACAGTTCCACATGATATTCTCATAAGTAAATGAGGGACATGTGGTCTAGATGAAATTACTATAAGATGGCTGCACAACTGGTTGGAAGAGTGTATTCAAAGAGTAGTTATCAATCATTAGCTCTCAAACTGGGATCATGTATCTAGTGATGCCCCCACAGGCGTCAGTCCTGGGTCTGGAACCTCACTCATTACATGATAATTGAGTAGACAATGTGCTTATAAAAAGTGTCAAGCACTTTGGAGGACAGAATTACAATTCAAAATGACCTTGACGAATTGGAGAATTGGTCTGAAATCAACAATATGAAATTGAATAAAGACAAGTGGAAAGTACTACACGTAGGAAGGAAAAATCAAATGCACAAATACAAAAAAGGGCTAATATAATTTGGGGGTGTATTAACAACAGTGTCATATGCAAAACACATAAGGTAATTATTCCACTCTGCCTGGCACTGGTGAAGCCTCAGCTGGAGTACTGTCTCCAGTTCTAGGCACCACACTCTAAGAATGTTGTGGACAAATTGGAGAGTCCAGAGGAGAGCAACAAAAATAATAGGTTTAGACTCATCTGTCCTATGAAGAAAGATTAAAAAACCTGGGCTTGTTTAGTCTGGAGAAAAGAAGACTGAGAGGGGACCTAATAACAGTCTTCAAATATATTAAGGGCTGTTATAAAGAGGGTGGTAATCGATTGTCCTCCATATAAACTAAATGTAGGATAAGATGTAATGAGCTTAATCTGCAGCAGGGCAGATTTTTACTTAGGAAAAATTTCTAACTATAAGGATGGTAAAGCACAGGAAGGCTTCCCAGGAAGGTTGTGCAATCACTGTCATTGGCAGTTGTTAAGAACAGATTAGACAAAAACCTGCCTGGGATTGTCTAGGTGTACATGGTTCGCCTTAGTGCGGGGGGCTTGACTAGATGACTTCACAAGGTCCCATTTCTCTGTTTCAGTGACTTGCCAGCTGTGGCGACGAGGGAAGAAAGGAAACAGAACGCCTGGTCTGTGGTAGCCAGAAAGCCAAAAAGCCCCCCAGGGACTTTTCCCTGAGGTTTTTATTCTTTCCATTTCCCTGCTTACAACACTTCTAACTGGTTAAATTCTTGCGCATAGAAGAAGCATACAGTGTACAACAACATAAGATAACAAACCCATATCTTGTGCACGTGAAAGCCAGCTGCGAGGGTGATGATCAAGTCAGCCAGTAAGTTTCCTAATCACAGACGCTGGGGTGAAGGCCACTCCTGCCTCGTAGCCACAGACACAGTGTGCCGCACCTGTGAGCTGACGATTCGGGAGCTATGCGTCCCTACAGCCAGCTGTGACTAAGAGAACAGGACCTTTTTAACTCAGGCTTTTTAGCTCCCATTTTAAGAGTCAGAGGTCACAGGTTCAGTCCCCACTGCCGCTGACTAGGGGCATGGCTAAAAGGGGAGAAGGCAGGAAATACTCTTGAGTGCTGTGTATGCAATCACCCAGTCATATTTAAAGTTTAATTTTAGTTAGCAGGAAGTATCTGGAACAAACAAAGTGATAAACTTTCCACAATTCAAAGCAGTTCTTACCTACCTATCTATCTAATTTTCAGAATGCTCATTACTTTAGTATTGTTGCTACTTGGCCCGAGCAGTTAGTCAATATCCAGGGCCTTGCCAGGTTGTTTCCATTAGGAGAAATTGATGAGATGAGTTGGTATTTGTTTATTGCAATCCTGTATATTTGCAAAGGATTCACACAAAGTCCTGTTTTCCTGGATACAGTTGGAACAAGGCAATTTCTTTGTTCAGAGATCCAAGTCTGCCTTCTCAGTGAGTTCTTTGCCTCAAATAAATATCTCTCGGCTTCCCCCCATGGCTACACTCACACTACGTCTCTATTGGCTTTCTATGCTCACACACACAGATGGATACACACAGCTGCCATCAAGCAATGCCCCAGCCCTTGCATGTGCAATCAGTCTCCAAGGAAACACATTGGGCTACATGACTCAGCATCTACTCAGGCTTTGCCAGGCTGGCTCATGTCTTGGGCAGTGGCTTCTATTGTTTGAACTATCACTGAACAAAGATGCATTTAATTGCTCCTTCAGTTTAGCCTGAATGGGAGGTAGCTAGCACACTCATCTACTTTAAATAGAGCTGTGATTACACATATATCAAAAGACAACTTGGTTGCAGCCACCAGTGCCCTCCAGCATAACCATATCCCTGGCCTCAGTCCTGCAAACACTTATCCACATGCTTACCTTTATACACAAGTAGTCCCATTGATTGAAATCAATGGAACTACTCACATGTATAAAGTTAAGCATGCATAAATGTCAGTAGGATCTTGTCTTACTGTAGGACCCTTGTCTCTGCTAATGGTCCCCACTCCAAGGTTGCCCTCCAACAGGAACTTTTATTTCCCCCAACCTGCTTTCCTGACCCTCTCCCTTAAATTTGATAGAGCCAAGTAGGCACAACTGTAAAATGGCCATTTGGCAATGGTATATGTCCCTCTCTTCCAGCTGGTAGATATTCTTACTCCTATGTTTCCCTTTCACTGAGGAGGAGTTCCTGAGGGGAATGGTTTATAGAGTTTAGCTTAGCTCAATCCTGCTGTCTGTATGTCAAAAGGGGACCCTGACCGCATTGGCTATTCACTCCCTGTCTGGATGTTTAGCTGTAGAAAAGCTATTGCTTGTTAACTGGATATGAACAAGGTCTTTTCTCCAATTCATTCTGTTCCAGGCACAATTCCAGAGTTATCTGTTTCCATAATGCTTTTAGCAAGTCCTACAATTGAAGCCCTCAAGGTAATGAGAAGCCAGGATATGAAATTATTTCATGGACTACTGTCATTCTCTTTTGGTGAGGCAAATTAGGTTTAGTAAGCAGTAGTCATACAGTGCCATCTAATGGTGAAAGTTGGCAGTGCATAAGCAAAGATAGCAACAAAAGTCTCTCTGAGGAAAGCCCTAATGATTATGATTCCTAGCAAATAAATCACAAGAAAAGGCTACTATGATTCTGAAGTGGAAGTAATGAAATTACATTGACTCACTAATAAATTAAATAAGAGCAGATTGCAGGCAAGAGGGGGATGTTTATGCACACAGTGGGTATGTCTACACAACAAAATCTGTGTGTAGGCTAGCCTTTGAGCTAGTGTGAATCCAGCTAGCACAGGTAACGGTAGCAGAGAAGACTGCAGCGCAGGCTTCAGCGCAAACTGGCAAGCCAGGAAAGTACCCAAAGTCTGTGCCAGGCTTGGTCTACCCCCGCTGAAGCCCGCACTGAGCTGTTAGTGCAGGTAACAATAGCAGCAATCTGGATTCAAGTTAGTTCTGGTAGGCTAGCCATGCACAGCTTTTGCTGTGTAGCCATACCCCAACATACTAGAAGGTTGCACACTTCATTGCTTCTGTAGGCTGAGCTTTTTGCACATACCAGGGGCTCCTTGGATTCCTCCATTCTCCCCCACAAACTCCCTGTGGGCTCCCTCTCTTATTCCTCACTATTTCAGGCACACATATAAATAGATAAGCTTTTATAATTTATAATTTAAATTATTTCTTTTCTTTCTGCCCAGGAGAGAAGTCATTCAGGGTGTCAGCATTTTAAAATCCATCTGGCTGATGGGCAGAACTCAATGGTGGTCACTGTTATGCTGGACTGATTCTTTGATCTACAGACAATTACAGATCTGGTTGCAGCTGATGGATATGCTTTACCAGATGCCAGGGGCTCTATGTGTCCCCCATTTCCTCCTTCTATTTTCCTGATTTTCACCAAAATCAAGCACGTAGGATCTGTATTAAAAAAACAAAGAGCTAATTTGTTCGCAGTTACAATACATAATCACTGACGTAGCTGTAATATTGATTGCCATAAGTTTATCCACATGAGAGCATAACTTCTGGTGCTTCCCTTGGATTTTAAAACATTAATAAATTTTACATTGGAACCTTGCTAATTTGCATACCCCAATATTTGCATGCCATAAAGGGTTGTCTCACGCCACTTCTCAGTAAAGCTTTAATAGCAGAAGGCTGTAGTGGGTCTCATACTGCTAAAGATTTGTTACTTTCAAATATATGCTATAGAGTATTCATTAATATACTATGAAGTATCATCAAATAAGTGAAGTGCATTTTGTGATGCATTATCCTCCTTATAGCGAAATAGTAAATAATGAAAAAGACAGTTCACTGATGCAGTGTGATCTGGATCTTTTGGTAAGCTAGGTGCACGAAAAGAAGATTCATAGAGCCAAATGGAAGGTCATACATATAGGAACAAAGAATGTAGGCCAAACTTACAGGATGGGGGACTCTATCTTGGGAACCAGTGACTGTTTAAAAGGACTAGAGGGTTATGGTGGGTAATCTGCTGAACATGAGCTTCCAATGAGATGCTACAGCCAAAAGGCTAATGATATCCTTGGATGTAAAAACAGGGGAACATTGAATAAGAATAAAAAGGTTATATTACCTCTGTATTTGGCACTGGTATGACCGCTGCTGGAATAATGTGTCCAGTTCTGGTGTCTACAATTCAAATTGGAGAGGGTTCAGAGGAGAGCCACAAGAATGATTAAATGATTAGAAAACAGGCCTTACAGTGATTGAACTCCTTGAGTCTATCTATTTAGCTGAACAAAGAGAAAGTTAAGGGGTGATTTGATCACAGTCTATAAGTGCCCTTCAATTTAGCAGACAAAGGTATAACAAGAGGCAGCAGGTTTAAAACAAACAAAAGGAAGTATTTTTTCCACACAGCGCACAGTTGACAAGTGGAACTCCTTGCCAGGGGATGTTGTGAAGGCCAAGACTATATCAGGGTTCAAAAATGAACTAGAGAAGTTCATGGAGGATAGGTCCATCAATGGCTATTAGCCAGGATGAGCAGGGATGGTATCCCTAGCCTCTGTTTGCCAGAAGCTGGGAATGGGCGACATGGGATGGATCACTTGATGATTACCTGTTCTGTTCATTCCCTCTGGGGCACCTGGCATTGGGCACTGTCAGAAGACAGGACACTGGGCTAGATGGTCCTTTGGTCTGACCTAGTATGGCCATTCTTATGTTCTTATGAGCAAATGGCTGGAAATTGAAGCTAGCCAAATTCAGAGGAAAAATAAGGTGCAAACTTTTAACAGGGTGGGTAATTAATGATTGGAAACATTTACCTACAGGGTGGCCAGAGCGGTGAACCAAAAAGAAAAAAAAACTGCGGTGCGTCCGGAGTGCCAAAACGCAAAAAAAACAAAACCAAAAACAAAAAACCTGCGGGGCGGCCGGAGCGGCGAAGCAAAAAATAAAAGGATGGGAAGGAAGCCGCCCCTTAGAATCTGCCGCCCCAAGCATGAGCTTGCTCGGCTGGTACCTGGAGCCGGCCCTGGAGGGGGCTACACATGCAACATAGTGTACGCCGCCGAGAGAACCGGGCAGTGTATGCTCTCGTTCAAACAGGAATTAATTCAGAGACGTCCTATGGCCTATGTTATACAAGAGGTTAGAATAGATTATAACAGTAGTCCATTCTAGCTTAATAATCAATAAATCTTACTATGTGTGCCCATTTGTGAATTAGTGCAGTTCAGTAGTTTGCAGTGGGGTTGCTAGACCGTTATAAGTGTAATCTAGCAAGATTTTATTGTAAATGTCTTTTCTGCCTTTCAGAAAACTGCCTTTCTGGGCTGCGTACTATGTATAAATGCATTCTCTTTGGATCTGATCTAGCGAAGCATTTAAGCACATGGCTAAGTCTGCCTGACTCAGTCAAACACGTGGTTAACTTTAAAGTTGGACTTAAATATGCACTTGAGTGCTTTGCTTAATTTATCCAATCCAATCTTATCCAATTTACTTCCCTAACATTTGCACCATAAAACAAGAGTAGTTCACATTCTGCATTATTTTCTGTGCAGGTTTATGTTGAATGTAGCAAAGAGTCCTGTGGCACCTTATAGACTAACAGACGTATAGGAGCATGAGCTTTCGTGGGTGAATACCCACTTCTTCGGATGCATGCATGTGGGTATTCACCCACGAAAGCTCATGCTCCTATACGTCTGTTAGTCTATAAGGTGCCACAGGACTCTGCTGCTTTTACAGATCCAGACTAACACGGCTACCCCTTTGATAGTTGAATGTGTTGTTCATAAAACAGTCACTAGTTTTCATGTTAACTGAACTGTTTACTCTGAATCAGGTGTCTCTGAAAGGGAATCCTGAGTTGGATCTAGGAACTGGGCAGCTGTAACACCTGTTTAATTGGGAGGCACACAGGGAAGACCCACAAAGGGGCTTAGGCATCACTCAGTGCTACAGTGCCTAACTTTGAAGGGTATGTCTACAGAGCAATTAGACCCCCGTGACTGGCCCATGCCAGCTGACTAGGGCTCACGGGGCATCCAGGCGTGGCTGGAGCTTGGGCTCTAGGACCCTGCCCGAGCCTGGAAGTCTACACAGCAATGAAACAGCCCCGCAGCCTGTGTCAGCTGGCATGGGCCAGCTGTGGGCTTTTTTTTGTCCTGCTGCCAAACAGCATACGATGCCATGAGTTAGGCTCCCTATGTAATGCATGGGGAGAATTGGGCACCTAAAAAGGATCCTCAAAAAGAATCCAGTAAGATGAACAAGCTAGCCAGTAGGAAATGCCAAAGAGCTTAGACCCCACCCCTTTCAGGGAGTTAGGCAACTAACTCTGGGCTGGAGGGAGGCACCTCCCTCCCCTCAGGATTCACAGCCATGGACCCTCTTCTTGGAGTTAGATGCCTAAGCCAGGTCAGCCCATTCTCATGGGGGGGAAAAATTTAGGTGGTTGGTCCCCTTATGCCCAATAACCTCATGGTTAGAACACTTACGTGGGAGGTGTGAAAGCCAGGTTCAAATCCCCACTCTGCTTGTTTCAGAGCAGCGATTTGATCCCAGACCTCTCATCATCAGTTGACTAGCCTAATCACCAGGCTAGAGAGAATTCTGGGTTGGGACTCTCTCAATCTCTGCTTCTGAAGCCATTCCACCTTGTATAAAATACATAAATATTTATTGTGCCAGAGACAGAGAATGACTCTATAGCCCCAGGGTTAGAGCACTTGTCTGGGACATGGGAGACCTCCTCCAAATCAGGAAGTGAGGCCTGGAACTTGGTTTTCCTGTATTGCAGGTGAGCACTTGAACCAGTGTGCTATTGAATATGGGGGTACCCATTCTCCTCCCAGCTGTTCTTTGTACGGATAAGACATATTCTTATGATAAGGCTCAGCAGGAGAAAGGGGCAGGGAATCACCTTGTCTGTGAAGCCTGCTGGGACTTGCCTGTGAATGAAATGGTGTCTTTATTGGGGGAAACCTGGGGCCTTCAGGCAGCTCCAGAGTTATGTGGTGGCTGAGTGGGGGTTGTGAGGATCTCAGTAGTAAATGTTGGGCCTGAAGTGGCAATTAGGTGCTGGAGTCCCTTTGTGGATCTAGCCCTCAGATACTGTAGTGAGGAAGATTGTATAATTACTTAAATAGTCATTAATTTGCTATGGCTAAATAATTTAATTAAACGTGAGATAGTCTTATAACAGAAAAGCTTATGTATGATCTGAGACAGAGGGAGAGTAGTTTCCTATCAGGCTACCATGTCTAGCCTATGGAAAAGATAAGACAAAAGCACCAGAGGCCTTGGAAATACAGAGATTTTATTTGACTGTAAAACACTGTTCTGCTAATATATGGAACTGATAGCTATTCAACTTTTGCTCCTGTGTCAGCTTCTAATCCCCTTGTATCTGTTCAAGGTCTGCAAAATATAATCAAGCTGTTAAAAAAAAAACACTTTAAAATGTTCACATTAGCATAAAATTGGCTTCATATTGAAACACCCACAATTCCCACTCAGATAAAATGAGACATACGGGTGCCCAGTGCCTCTAGATATCTGGTTACTTATTCTGGTGCATAAATATGCATTTAGGTACCTATATTTAGACACCCATGTTTAAAATTTTTTGGCTTGTGTATTTTATGAACACATTAATCTAAAGTAGTGGGGGCCATTGGTTGTTTGGATTAACTTTCTGGACAGATAAGACCTTTAAAACTTAAAACCAATACATAAATATGAAAGAACTCAAAGTCCATCACAGTATCCTCAGATCAAGATGCTACTTCAAACACCTGGATTAGATTATGAAATTGAACTGTGATCACTTTTGTGAAACTCTTTATAGACTTCTAAAAAGAGAAAAACATCCTTTGTTTGTATCTGCTTTTCCATTTTTTCAACAGCTAGTAACTAAAGTATAATCTCTTTTCCTGGCGCTCTTTCACCATCTGCTGGTAGCATGTAGCATTTCCTCATTAAAACTACAAAGTTAGGGATGAATTTGCTATCATCAACAGATTCCCCAAGTGGTGAGTGATTAAAAATAGATGCATATCTAGGAAATGTCAAACACTGTACATATACAGTAGTTAAATAAAATAAATACATAAAAATAAAGTTGTGAAGGAGCCAGAATTTATACAGCAAAGACACATGTAGTTTTCAAAAGTGATCTGTGTCTACAAGTACCTCAAAGAAGGTTATAATAACTTGAACACTTATTGCATCACATGGGGAATGGGTGGTCATGGCTAATGGTCAGAGCAGGAGTCAGACCTAATGGTCTGAACAGAGGGTCAAAACCAAAGACATATCAGGTACCAAGCTGAAGGTCAGCGCTGGAGATGGAGTCAGATGCCAGGCCAGGGATCAGAGCCAGAGACAGCATTAGGGGTACGGCTGAGGCGCAGGGGCCTGGAAGTAGACAGAGGTCTGGGATGTGAGGACAGGAATCAGCAGCAGGAAGGAATGCAGGGCTCAGGTAAGCAGACAAGATCCAGAATCGCAGACAACCAAGGCTTCCTCTAGTTGCTCAGACAACTTCCTGGCTTATACAACACTACTTAGTCAATTGTGGGGGGGGGGGTTCCCCCAATTGGGATCTTGGGGGTGCAGGAG
The DNA here is from genome assembly GCF_028017835.1 of Emys orbicularis. Classification (NCBI taxonomy): domain Eukaryota; kingdom Metazoa; phylum Chordata; order Testudines; family Emydidae; genus Emys; species Emys orbicularis. The sequence continues at coordinate 23,014,648 of NC_088683.1, read as the reverse complement.
CCCCTTAGCAAGCTAGCCCTTTCCTAATTATTCGGGGGTGATGGCAGTTGTGGCCTGAGTGCTGCCTGAGGAACTGTATGTGTGGGTTTGAAACCTCTGCTCCCTCACACTTAACTTCAAAAGGCTTTATAAATAATAACTAGTTAGGACTGGTCTTGCAGTCCCTTACTTCTGTGGGACTAATTGCAGTTCTAAATTAATTCATAGCAGTGGGGGAGCAGGTAAATATTATTGACCTTTAATGAACGGGAAACTGAGACAGCAATGTTAATCGGGTGATGTTTTTTAATCATAAAGCAGGTGCCCATTCATAGACATGCAGTTGCAATTCCAATGTGTATGCAAACTTCCATATATGCTTGCACAAATTGGGGATTTATGTGCACCTCTGACTGTAAAGTTTTCCAGCTATGTGAATGCACAAATCCCATTTAGATGCAGTGCAAGTGATAAGTAGGTGTGCAAAATTATGCTGTGGAAATTCATTGTGACCAATGCAAATAAAGAGTACTGGCTTCTCATAGAATCATAAAATATCAGGGTTGGAAGGGACCTCTAGTCCAACCCCCTGCTCAAAGCAGGACCAATTCCCAACTTAATCATCCCAGCCAGGGCTTTGTCAAGCCTGACCTTAAAAACCTCTAAGGAAGGAGATTCCACCACCTCCCTAGGTAACCCATTCCAGTGCTTCAGCACCCTCCTAGTGAAAAAGTTTTTCCTAATATCCAACCTAAACCTCCCCCACTGCAATTTGAGACCATTGCTCCTTGTTCTGTCATCTGCTACCACTGAGAACAGCCTAGATCCATCCTCTTTGGAACCCCCTTTCAGGTAGTTGAAAGCAGCTATCAAATCCCCCCTCATTCTTCTCTTCTGCAGACTAAACAATCCCAGTTCCCTCAGTCTCTCCTCATAAGTCATGTGCTCCAGCCCCTAATCATTTTTGTTGCCCTCCGCTGGACTCTTTCCAATTTTTCCACATCCTTCTTGTAGTGTGAGGCCCAAAACTGGACACAGTACTACAGATGAGGCCTCACCAATGTCGAATAGAGGGGAATGATCACGTCTCTCGATCTATCGTCTGCTGGCAATGCCCCTACTTATACAAACCAAAATGCCGTTAGCCTTCTTGGCAACAAGAGCACACTGTTGACTTATATCCAGCTTCTTGTCATATCCAGCTTCCCTGGGCCCTTTTCTGCAGAACTGCTGCCTAGCCATTCGGTCCCTAGTCTGTAGCAGTGCATGGGATTCTTCCATCCTAAGTGCAGGACTCTGCATTTGTCCTTGTTGAACCTCATCAGGTTTCTTTTGGCCCAATCCTCTAATTGTCTAGGTCCCTCTGTACCCTATCCCTACCCTTCAGCATATCTACCACTCCTCCCAGTTTACTGTCATCTTCAAACTTGCTGAGAGTGCAGTCCACACCATCCTCCAGATCATTAATGAAGGTATTGAACAAAACCGGCCCCAGGGCCGACCCTTGGGGCACTCCGCTTGATACCGGCTGCCAACTAGACATGGAGTCATTGATCACTACCCGTTGAGCCTGACGATCTAGCCAGCTTTCTATCTTGCTTCCTCTTTCTTCCCCAGGCTTCCACAGTTTTCTTACCCTTCACCTTACTATATGTATAAACCCAGAGATATCAGACCCTGGAAATTAGAATCACAGTGTTGTTGTAACAAAGTGGGGATTTTCCCTTGTTATGTTGTATGTAGGTCTTACTGTTGAGCCTGTGTGAGTTTTATTGTTTTGCAGTAATCTTGTGTGTGCCCCAGTTTCCCTGTGTGCTGCACCAATACCTCGGTGGTGAGAATAGGAGTGTATGACTTTGCCTGAGACCTCTGGGACAGGTGAAGCTGCTCCAGCTGCCTGCACATATGCTATGACCGGTGCCCTTCATAACTTGAGACCCAAGAGAGGGATGCAATCAGGTGACAACTAGGTGACTCTTTGTCCCAGATGCGAGACAAAGAGAAGGAGGAGGAGCAATGAGGGTGTCTGAGGTCAGGTCGCTGGAAGCTGGCAGTCTGCTTGGGGGGAGTGGAAGAGGGGGAGTCCAGGCTGCCCGGCCCAGGATGCCCCAAAACGGACTTGGCTGAAGGTCACTGATTTCTGTGCTAACAAGTTCTGTTCTACATTGTGTTCCTGTTGACTAATAAACCTTCCATTTTACACTGGCTGAGAGTCATGTCTGACTGCAAAGTTGGGGTGCAGGGCCCTCTGGCTTCCCCAGGAGCCCTGCCCGGGTGGACTCGCTGTGGGAAGTGCACGGTATGGAAGGGGATGGTGAATGCTCCAAGGTCAGACCCAGGAAGGTCGAAGCTATGTAAGCTTCTTGCCCTGGAGATAATATGCTCAGAGAGACGAGGCATGCTCCCCCAGAGTCCTCACTGGCTTTATACGGAGTAGTTCCAGAGCATCGCCCCGGTGACTCTGTGACAGTTGTCAACTCTAAGAATTTTATCAGAAGTCTTACAATATTTGGAGCTTTTGTTTAAGCTCCAGCTCTTGGAGTCATGTGATTACATGAGAATCCTAGTGTTCATTAAAAATTTTAAAAGTTAAGTTTTTCTCTCTTGGTTCCAGAGAAAAGCTTGGGGATTGGAGTGGGGCAGGAGTTGCCCTAGTCACTTTGCTTGGCAGGACAGAAAGTGTTTTCGTTGCCCCCCATCCCTTGCCCCTGAGTGACAAAGAAAAATACACACAAACAAAGGCAAAAAAATCAAACTAACTACAGCTGATCTGTCACTGGAGCAAAAATGGTCAGCCAATCAGAGTATGGAGGAGGGGGGAAAAGGCAGACCAATCAACACAGTAAAACTGGCCAGCCAATCAAAGAATGAAGAAGAAAGGAACAAAAACAAAGCCCTGGAAAGTTGGCACCCAAGGTGACTGCCTCTAGAATTGGTCGGGGGAGAGGGGGGAAGAGGAAGGGCTCATGTCTGGGGGAGAGGAGAGAAAAGAAGGCAAATAACCCCACACCTGAATTCATTAATTTTGAAAATCTAATGATTTGGGGGAAAGTGCAGAGAAAGATGCGGGGGGCGGGCAGACACATGATTTTTGAAAGCTTGGGTTTTGGCAATACTGCCAGTAAGTCAGTTGGCAAGGGCCTTTAAATTTATCTTCAGGACTGGTAAAGTAGATTATGAAATCCTTTGCCCAAGGCATCTTGGATGGAGTTGGCTGAGAGGAACTGGCGTCAATAAGCTTGGTCCCAGCCATGTGCAGACTATTCTGAGTATTGAGGGTTGGCTGTAATCAGGGATGTCAGTCAAGCTCCTGGCTTAGTCTTCCCTCTACTATCTAGCCCCTCTGGCAGCCTGCCTCTCAAGTGGATGAATTAGGCAGTCAAGTTCAGTTTAATTTTTCCAACTGCTGCTGGGAGCTGCTTTTCAAAACCACCAACTGGCAAGAAGTAGATATGTGTATATTAAACGTACATATTTGATTGTATCACTCTCCTTTGACCCTGCATATTTTATTTGTCTTATATTGTAAACTCTTCACAGAAAAAACAACAAGGAGTCCTTGTGGCAGCTTAGAGACTAACAAATTTATTTGGGCATAAGCTTTCGTGGGCATCAGATGTATGAAGTGAAAAATACAGGAGCAGGTATAAATACATGCAAGAATGGGGGTTGAGTTACCAAGTGTGAGGTCAGTCTAATGAGATAAATCAATTAACAGCAGGATACCAAGGGAGGAAAAATAACTTTTGAAGTGGTAAGAGCGTGGCCTATTACAGACAGTTGACAAGAAGGTGTGAGTAACAGTAGGGAGAAATTAGTATTGGGGAAATTAAGTTTAGGTTTTGTAATGACCCAACCACTCCCAGTCTTTATTCAGGCATGGCTACCACTCTGAAACCTCTTCACAGAAAGGATCTTGTCTTCATACAGGATTTTACAGCACCTAGCAAAAAGGGGCCACAGCCTTCACTATGGCCCCTGAATACTGCCTGTGTATATGTGTATATTATAGGCGGTGGAGGCAGCAACACCTGTTGTTAAAGTTACCCAACACTTTCCATTATAAAACATTGTTTTCAGTTGCTTATAATGTTGCAAAACTATGGAAAATACTGTGTAATCATGTAATTAAACACTGTATCAAAATGCACAAGGGGATCAAATTAAGGTTGCACAGGCAAGCATTTCCCAGGTTTTGAGTGCTTGGCTTTGCGACCGTAATGTTCTTTTTTTTTATATTAGCTATATGAGAAAATTAAGCAAATTAAAATAACTGAATGTCAGACTAAATGGCCAGATGGTGAAACCTATTAAATTGTATTCTCCCAAGGTAAGTGGTCATTTAGAACTGTACATGACAAGATTCTGTTGTGAATAACCCTTCAATGGCCCAGGGAAAAACTAGGTGACCGAGTTGTATTAGGTCCATTGCAGCTCTCATTTCTGGGATTCTGTAATATATCCTAGTCGTACTAATAAATACGGCTGTGTGTGAAGTCAAATGGGAGCAGAGGTAATGGCGTGAACTCTATATTAAAACACAATTCCTGGAAGAGGTAGTTATTTATGGCTAGAGACAGGATTGGTATTGCGTCTAAATGCAAATGTGGTATCGTTAACTTGAGATGCGTGAGTCTGCTGATAAAGTAGTGTAGTTTACTAGTCCTGTATTTGCTGTCCTCCTACTTCATGGTATTGTTTGTTACATGATGTAATGGGAAAATTCTCTTCTTTTCAAAATGCTAAAAGCCTCTTCCTGAATTAGGCCTTCATGAATATTTTAGTATATTAATACTGCCGCTGTACAGAAGATTCTAGGATGTTACTAGTATGTTTATAAGTGAGTAGATGATTTCGATCAGTCCCCCGATTGGGGCATCCAAAACAAAGGCATATTCAGCAGCCTGGCCATCTAATTGGTTTCCAAAAGTTCTCAGCACCCAAGAGCTGCACTGAGGTCAGTGCTGACAGAAAGCATGATTGACATTCAAGCTGCTGTTTCAGTCAGCAGTTGATGTGCCAAAAGAAGTAAAATTCACAAAGTACCTCTAGAGACTAAAATATTATGCTAAAAAATGTGTTGAAGAAGTGGGAGCGAGGGGAGTGGCTCTCCCCCTTCCTACTGGCTTTTAGCAGTCATTTCTCCTGGCACTTGGTTTCTCAAGTCTTTTGTTTCTGAGCTGCATTCCCTTCAGCATCCAGTAGATGGTGTGGATGCATTCCAATCATTTTATATTTACTCAGGAGGGGAGGTGAAATTGCAGCTCTGGTGAAAAATACATCTTTGAGCTATATTATCCGCATTCAGTGAAAGGATTTTTAACCAGTTCTCTCTTTGAATTTGCTACGGCCCAAGTGGTTGTGTGTAGGTAACGTGATCTTTTACAGTGTCTTAGCACATTCTTTTTTAATACAGTCCATGTTTGCTTAAAAATACGGAACTGGATCCTCAGCTGTGCTGTGATTACACTTGGTGCAGCTGAGTGGGGAAGGGTGAGAAATGGGGCTCTAAAACAGCTTTTTGCTCCCCTAATCCTGGTCCAGACAGGGGAGGACACATTTAGATGTAGGCTCTGCACCTCCCTCCCCATCTGGCCAGACATCCCCTATATGAAGAGAGATGGGACTACTGAATAAGCGCCTCTGGCAGGAGTGTCCTTGACTAGCCCCTGTATGGCAGCGTGGCTGCATGAGCCAGGACTGAGAATTTCAAAAGTGCATTTAGCATGCCCTGCAGAAGGCAAAAGACACTGAGAACATTAATAGGAAATTAATGTCCTCATGACAGTAATTTTTCTTCTGAATTTTCCAGAGTCTCTTGCTTGCAAACATTGAATTCAGGAGTTTGCCAGTGACAGCTCAGCAAGCTTCTTGGTTACTTTTAGTTTATTATTTTTGCCTGAGGCAAGGAGGGAGCTCTTGTGCATTTCTCACATGCTCCCAGGGACTGGGACACCAGCATGGGAAGCTGTAGTGAACAGCTTGCTGCAGCTCTATAGAACACCTTGAGACTATTGCTTTGATTATTAAACACCAATACAGGACAAAGAAGAGAGAGTAAGACATGACTTCTTTGTTTAGGGAATGCATTTTATTTATGCTAAATTCTTGTCTCAAAATGCCTGATCTCAAGAGCTGTCTGCTAATGATCAGTAGAAAAGTAATAATTGAGACCCCCGTTTTGTCTGAAAACTGATAATTATTGACAAACCAATTTATAGCCATAGAAAAAAGTGAATAGATTGAAATATAGCTTGAGAGCTCTTGGGACAAGGATTTTTTTTTCTCTGTGTGTCATGTCTGTACAGTAGTTTGTGTAACATGTGCTGGGTAATAACATAGAGGCCTCCATTCTTATTAAGCTACACTGGCTCTTTCATAGATTGATAGGTTCACAACACTAAACTAAACTGTTTTTTATTAAAGTAACTATTTACAGAGATGCTGCCACTGCAGCTTAGCCTTGTAGAATGTGCCTGCAGACTAACTGCTTAGTGCCTTCTCCAAACGCTTTCTTTTGGCAACCCATGCTCCTCCTGTAGGGTTGCCAACTCTGACTGAAGCTATTCCAGGAGATTTTCCCCCCAACATGACGTAATATCATTTTCTTAAAATATCCTATTAAAATCTCCTGGATTGCTTTCAATGGCCACCAGGAGATCAATGCCAATTCTGGGAAACTCCAGGCCAATCCTGGAGGGTTGGCAACCCTATCCTCCTGCCAAGTCCCTATTGCAAGAGAAAATTCTCCAGTCTCTACTTTGTATTTCTGATCTCTATCCTGAATAAGCAAAAACCACTCCACTCTGAGATGGATGCTGCAGACCCTGAGCATGTTTAGTAAGAACCTAGGATTTCTTGACAATTAAATTTTTTTTTAAAAGGTGCCCTGGCAGAAAGCCCAGAATTTCCAAGATGGTGCCTTGGCAAAAGGTGTGTGTAGGGTTCACCAGAGTCCTAACTTGAGGTAAACAATAACAGTGAGCATGTGCAAGAAAGGGAAGGGTGACAGAGAGGTCAGTTAGCTAAGCCTCTAGCTGGCCAGAACCCCCTCATACTGGTTACAACTTGTTTTAAAGGTCAGACCTGTCAATCAGAAGTCTGAAGTAATGGTCAAGACTGAGCATGTGTGAGTGAGGTAACTAGCCAAGAATAGGAAGCTATATAAGGACAGGGATACTATGTAGCATCAAAGGCCAGCTGCCAGCAGCGTTTTGGAGAGTCTGAAGGCTGCGTCTGAGAAGGCAAGACCAGTGCAGGAGAAGCTGAAGTGCCAGAAAGAAAAGACAAACTGCAGCGGGAGAGACAAGAAAGCTGGAGCAGAACAGAACTGACCAGGAGTTGAACAACAGCAGTAGTGATTTGATTTTTAAAGAGAAAGCAGCAACGGATTTATAGAGTAAGCTTAATATTCTTTAACTAGAGTTTTAGAATTAGTTTAGGATAGTTTTTGTAGTACTTGAGATGTGTAGGCTAGAGATGTGTGTGTTTTAATTGTATTTTATCTATGTGAACTTTAAAGCAATTTAAGATCTGCTGTCAGCAATTTGGTGCAAAATGGCCACTTGCAACAAATTGCTTCACTCAGGGCCAGCACAACCCATTAGGTGACCTAGGCGGTCGCCTAGGGCGCTAACATTTGGGGGGGCGGTGACCGCAGCGGCCGATCTTCGGCCGCCCCAGTCATAGTCGGTATTTCGGGGGCGGGACCTTCCGCCGCCTCTGTCGGGGGCGGCATTTCGGGGGCGGGACCTTCCGCCACCTAGGGCAGCAAAAAAGCTGGCGGCACTCCTGACTTCCCTTAGTATCATTTGAACTATATGCTATTGTAGTTCAAGTGCTGTTTAACATGCAATAAGGGATTTGTGTCTCAGCGATTTTTTAGTGCTTTATTTAGGATTTTTAGAATACACTGTATTAGGGTCTATTAGTTATTTTAATAAAAGGATACTTTGTTTTGGAAAGATTACTGCCTGTGTCAATTACTTTATTGGAAGGTTATATCCCTGTCCTTTGAGTGTTTCCTTAGCAACCCTGAGAACTTTTACCTCGGGAAGAGCATATTAAGGGGGCAATAGGAAGGTTAGTGTAGCAGCACCCCAAAACTCATTTTTCGGGGTAACATCTCAGGAAGGTTGCTATTGTGACCAACCATAATGGGATCGTGATTACTGAGTAGGGCCGCTAAACACTACTTCTGTCTAAATAATAATAGTAGCTGTTCTACAAGAACAATGGTTGTCATTATGAAGTCTCTTAGTGGTATCTGAGATACCTGGTAATACCGTAATGGCTCAGATATCACTCCGTAGTAATTATGAGTAAATTACAACTTTTGGGTTGACTGTTCGTGATTGCCTATTTAAAGCAGGAGTTCCAAGTGATTTCAGCTAGGTTACAGTGCTGTTCTTGTTGTTGTTTTCATTAGAACTGGTTGGGAAAATAATTATTGGTCAGTATTTCCTCCAAAAATTTCAAAAGAAACGATAAGATTTTATGTGTTTTAGGAAAATTTTCACAGAACTCTTCAATTTTTTTTAACATGACACCAAAAATTAAAAGTTTTTGTGTTTAGTTTTCAGAAACTGAATTTTTCATTTGAAAAATTGCCCCATATTTTTCAATTGAAAAAAAAATGAAAATATTGAGGGCAATTTTTTGTAACTGTAAAACTGAAAATTTTTGAAAAAAACATTTTCATATAACAATTTTCTTTATAGAAAAGGGCCATTTTTCATCTCAATTTTTTTAAACAGAAAAATTTCAAGCAGCTCTAGTATTCATTTTAGATTTACTTAAAATATTCTAATATTTTATTATTCTTTGATTTAAAAACTAAATTCCTAGAGAGTGGAAATTAATGCTATAGAGAATAATCCTGTATATGGTGGGAACAGATACCATAACTTTGGGAAACGTAATCTTTTGGGTTGAGCAGCTGGGTTCCAAGAATCTTAATCAAGTATGTCATGATTCCAGTTTACGGAAGATGTTCATTTTAAGTGACAAACATAAACAATGTTGTGGGTTTTTTCAGGTAATTACAGTATTATTTCAGCTTTAACTGCGCTCTCTAAATAAACAATAGGTAACAATAGTGTTTGTGCAAAATGGCATTTCCATATAATGCACATTAATGCTTTCTTTTACTATGTTAATTTTGCAAAAGCTTCAAATTTATTTTTCTGGTATTTCCCATCCTAGTTGTAACCATATAATTTATTCTTATTGTCTTCATCTGCAACAGTTCTCTTCTAAATGCTCTAGATTTATACAGGCTCTGTGTTTGTTTTTCCTCAGGGAGGTTACACACTTTTTTCCCCCATTCCTTGTTGTCATATCTGTAGACCATTGCCTAGTCAGCTTCTCTTTATATTCTTTTGAAGTTTGAATGAAGGAGGGCTTCCAAGTTTTATTGAACATGTACTGTCGATCCAACATGATCATTAAAATGTAATATTAAAAATTCAGAACCCCAGGGTCTCTTTGTAATAATTCATGACTTTTCTACAAATAAAATTTCCCTTTTAAAGGTTATTAATATTGGCTTTCTGCTTAGCACAGAGTGAAATCAGCAACTTCTGCATTTTCACTAAGTTCATGACAACTGAAAAACTCAACTTCTCATTTTCTGTTAACTCAATTTCAACATCAACAAAAACATGACTTAGAGAAGGATTTTCAAAAGCTTGTGCTTCTGAGTCACTTAGGCACCTTTGCAAATCCCATCCTTGGAATGAAAGTGATTTTTGTGCCTGGTAAGGCTATCTGAATACCATGGGATATCTGTGCAAATATAATTAAAAAAGGACCAAGTGAGAGTGAGTATGCTAATACATGTGTTAAAAACTCTTAGCATGTGTCCTGGGCACTAGAAGCTCCAGATGCCTGAGCAGACTTGATTTGAGGTGAATGCTTGTGCCTTTAATAAAGTATTTTATCTTCTCTCTTCACAAACCTAATTCCTAATGGAATATTTATTAAGCATTATTGACCAAATTCCTGTGCTGGAATAACTCTGTTAAAGTCGGTGGTGTTATGGCAGGAGTACATTTTTGGTCCTATATGCCTCAAATGAATAATGGAAGATGCAGAACCATCCTATTAAGATGATTGTTCCTAATGACTTTGTACTGTTTGCCACAATGTTATCAAATGGCATAGCAAATTTACCACATGGAGTGGTGTAAACAATTGATGTAACTAATGTATCTAGCTCTGTGTGGATGGCCATGGGGGCAAGGAGCCTTCCTCCTAACCTGAGATCCCGCTCCAGGACCTTGTAGGACTGTGTGATTCTAGGGTGAATAGTGGTACTAGACTTCCCAAAGCAGGTGGGCATGAGAGGTAACTAGGCTGATGTGGGTATGGGGACTGTATGTCACACTCCAGAAAAGTGTAATAGGAACTACTCAGATCTGCATCTTATGTGAACATCTGGAGACCATCACCTAGATTCACAGTTTCACCCAGTTCCTGTTGGGTGCAGTTGAGGTGGAAGCCATAAAGTTGCATTTCCCTGACATTAAGCCCAATTCTAAGCTGGTCTGACCCTGGCATGAAATAGAGCAGCCTCAAAGCCGTTCTAATCAGTTGACCTACAACAAGCATCACACGAGCTGAAGACTGCAGGAAGGCAGTAATGCTCCAGTCATACCACCTGTGGCAGACCACTCTGGCTCTGTGCCAGCTGGTGATTACACACCAGGAGAATCCTTACCTAGGGAGATCTGATGGCTTTCCAGCCCCTTTGCATTGCCAGAGTGGCACAAAGGGGCCAGAAATAGCCAGGGAATCTAGCCCGTTGTGTTTGTCTTAGGCACAATGCCTCATTGACATGCTCAACATGAGCACTAGCTTAAACTCCCACCCTTGCCCTGAAAATTTAGAGAAGCAGAATGAAACAGTCGGTCTTCAGTTGCGCTATTGAAACACAATCAAAGAGGTAACTGAGGACACAATTTGTCCCTAGTTCTGTTATGCTGTCCAGTAGCTCCACTGCCCACTTGTTTGTATTATTGCTGTTGAGGTACACTGATCAAACTTCAGTGTGGTCAGTAAGGCGATCCATGACATAATATAGAACACTGCAAGTCACATACATATGCATTAGTCATAAATGTATGTGGTTAGGGTGACCAGATGTCCTGATTTTATAGGGACAGTCCTGATATTTGGGGCTTTTTCTTATATAGGCTCCTATTACCCCCCACCCCCGTCCCGATTTTTAACACTTGCTGTCTGGTCACCCTATATGTGATACAGAACTCTTTTTTCCCCCTATTTTTTCTAGAATGAGTATAGCCATGATAAACTGGGTAGTATTGACTATGTTGCTATAATCTCCTGTACTATGGATAACCCCCTCCCCTCCAGTTTTTAAATAATGTGGGCTAGGCTGGGCATTTGATTTCCCCCCCTTGTTTCTCCTCCATTTGAAAATATACCAACCTTTATAAATTGTTTTTTTAAAAAGTGCATCAGGTTATTTTTGTGCTATATTAAGATTTATGTAAGAACCATTGCAAAGAAAAATAACACATTTTTAAATATGCAACTTATTTTTACAGTAACTAAGCAGGTTTTATTTGGTAATACTATGTTTAGTTCTATTTAGTGCCAGATTTGTCTCTAGGATGCTATATTTATATTTATAGGCATACATCATATAACAACCAATAAAATAACAATTAGAATATTTTATAATTGAAAAGATGTTTAAAATCACTTGGGGATTTGTAATTACTGATTAGATTGAATTTTGATGCTAACGTTGTCTTTTCTCTACTGAAAATGAGGTCAAGAGCCACTGGAAAAAATGATGCTGCTTAATGTTGCTGAAATGTGTAAATTCATGACTGCAGGAGCATTTTTAAAAATTCCACACCAACAAGAAGTACTGACACATTGTTTTCACACTTAGCGCTGGCATCCTGGAGGTGATATTTAATGCTTCTAATTGAAAGTATCAATTAACCTTTTTCACCCCTTGATGTTTTTTCTTGTTTTTAATTCCCAAGTGCTGATTACATTTTTCCAGCAAGATGGAAAGATCCTCCTGTGTGCCTCTTCCTTCTGCATATTCTGGACGCATGAGAGCAGGCTTGCCCTTTAAAATTGTTCAAGGTAACTCAATGCCAAGAACTCTCTTTTCAGATGCATTTTATTTTCTCCAGTGCCAAACTTCAGAACATCATCAGAGTTCTCCCTCATTAACACTTCTGATGGGATTTTTTTTACATTTCTCTCAGCTCTGTTGTCAAGTCACCTACTGACAGCTGCTTTGCAAGTCAACTGAAGAGATTGTAGTGATTAAACCTTCTCTGGGAAGGCTTTATTTTATTACTTTATGAGTTTATGGATTTATTTAAATAAACAGTACCTCCCTGGAGCATTTCTGTCTAGACAGACCCTTACTATATGAGAGTATCCAAACCTTACTGAAGTTAATGGGAGTCTTTCCATTGACTTAATAGACTTTGGATCAGGTCCAGTTCTGTTCCAGCAGAGGTCAATGTTGAATGGGCATATGTTATTGTTATAGTCAGAGCCAGCAGATGGCAGTGTGGCATAGTTTTAAGTTCCTGTATTTTTCTTGGCATGCTAGCACTATTCAGTCTTTGAAGAAGTATTGCATTGTTATTAGTTTTGGCATGAAGCTTCTTTTTGGGGGAGCTGTTGTAGTCAGCAGGAGAATTTGCTCCTTAATCTTTCTATCTAGAGTTTATTCCAATATTGTCAACCCCAACTGTTTAAAAATCATGAGTCAAGCCCCACAAAATCAGGGGATTTAAAAAATAAAATATTTGGGGTTCTTTTTATTTGTCATCTAGCTTTGGAGCCTTTAGGGTACAGTCAGTTCAGGTTTTCAGGTTCTTCTCCATACCAAGAAGGCTAGAAGTTTACTTTAAAAAAGTGAAAGCTGAAATTCTTACATAATCACTTGCCTCTAGGAACTTTAATGAAATCACCAAATATCATTAGACTCACCATAAAAATCACAGGAGCTGACAACACTGCAATTCTTGAGGCGGTATTGCTGTCTGGGAGATTCCTGAATTAGGGGAATACCCATGTGCTATTTGACCACCTCTGTTCAAAGACCAGCACATATGATGTAAATAAAACAAGCTGCAATAAGAATAAGACTCTGGGCTAGATTCACAAAGGGACTTAAGTGCCTAACTGCCCTTTGGCTCTTACATTTCTACCTTTGGGCACACGTACTGCTGCCTCATACTAGCCCTCTGAACATCTATCTCCCTTCTAAACCCCAGAGCAAGCCACAAAGCAGGGTAAAACAGATGGAGAAGCATCTATCTTGCCTGTGAGGCCCAACCTGGTAAATGTGCTCAGAGAATGTCTAACACCCAATAAAGGTCCTTCCCCACTGTGGGAGGGCTGGATGCAGGCCACAGTTGGGTAGAGGGGCATTTGAGTAACCTCAAGAAAAGGCAGCCAGGGCCACAGGGCAGCATAAGAAGAGCATGTGAGAGAGAGAGAAAGAGAGAGAGAGAGAGAGAGAAAACTGTTGGGAACCAGGATTCGGTGTGGAGAAAGACAGAACTAGTTGCAGGAGCTGAGGAGCCAGGAAATGAAGCCAGGGGTCAGAGCCATTGTCAGGATCAAGAGCCAAAAGAGTCAAGCTGAGGGTCAAGCCGGGCTCAGAATCAGGAGTCAAGATGAGGGTTAGAGAGAGACAGAGTCAGGAATCAGGCCGAAGGTTAATACCAGATATCAGGGTCCGTGTGGCAGTTCTGGGGGCCGATTGGCAGAAAGAATCCAAGACATAACCAAGATCAATACCAAGAGTTCAGAAGCAGGACAGTCCTGGCAGCTAGCCAGGAATCCACATTGTTGCCTGGACACTTCTAGGTATGCCCCATGGGCTTATATAGGATCAAGGAGCCAATCAGGGATAACTAAGACCACTGTCAGTCAGATCACTCAAGGTGGAACTTTCTGTGGTGTTCAGGCTCTGCAGATTGGGTCACAGGGAGCAGCCAGGATATAGCTGCTGCCGGGTGGCAGCGTGGGGATGTTGGTTGCCTGGGAGCCCTCCAGGCCTGGGTTGAATTCCCATCAATCCTTACAGGTAGCTGATCAGGGATGAGGTCTGGGATAGCCATGCAGGGGATTAGGTAGTAGGTCAAATTCAGGGGTGAAGGTGAGGAATATCTGGGGTAGCCAGATGGGGCAGGGAATGGGAACCACAGTGGGGGAGGTCTTCCTGGAGAGAGAGAGCTGGGACAGGGCTAGGGAGTGGGCTGGGATGCCTGGGGGCGGGGGGGGGGGAGGGATCATGTTCTGGGAAGTCTGGAGAGTTGGATTTACTAATAACGATCAACAGCATTGTAGTGGCTCCTGTGGCAGCAGAGGCCAAATCTCACCATCTGCAAGGAAATACCTGCATCCTCTGACCTCACTGAAGTTTTATAGGGGTCTCAGACTGGGCCTGCATATGGCACTACAGGTTCAACGCAGACACTACGTACCACCTGTGTAACATCCTTCAGGAGGACCTAGCCACTGCTACCCACAGGTGTCATGCAGTCCCAGTCCCATACATGTAAGCAAGCATTGCTGTGGCCTTATTGGGGATCAGGGCACTGCCCAGACCACCGGCATCAGTGACTCAAGCACTTCAAGGATACTGGATCACTTTCTGGTCACTACAGTCAACCATGCAGGTTAATATAATACACTCAGTTCCCGTTAGAGCCACCTGCCTGGAGGAGAACCATGACAGAATTCTACCGAAACACATACTTCCCTTCAGTTCAGAGCTGTCGATGACACATACGTGAACCTCAGAAAGCCACAACAGGGTGCCCATGTGTGTATGAACAGACACAGGAATTATGCAATGAACATGATCGCAGCATGCAATGCCAGAATGGAGTTTCTAGACCTCATAGCCAAATACCTTGCATCCTGTCCATTTGGTCTCAGGCGCCAAGGCGAGTTTCCCTATGGGTGTCTATTAGGTCAATGACACCGTCGCTCTTTACAGAGCGTGGTGTATATGCCTTTGAGTTATTTGATGGCTGCGGAGTCTGATGTACAAATGACAGTCACATCCACAGGTAGGGCACACCCAGGCACTAGCAATGCTCTGAATCCGAGCCGCAGATTCTTTCCTCCTCTGATGCCAGTAATCGCAAAGCTTGAGCCAGTCCGCCTCACAATGCCTCACTCCATCTACAAGCTAACACCGCCAACCAGAGCGGCAGGGCCAGCCCACAACATTTTGGCACCTGAGGCGGGGAGCTCAAATGATGCCCCATGCCCCCTCGCTTGGGCCAAAACTTTGAAAGGTTTCAATTCTGCCTTCTTCCTGTTCTACTCCTCTCATGGTACTGCTCTGCTACCTATCCCAATAAAGGAGAACTAACAACTTAAAATGCCTTGTTCAAAATTTTAAGTAACACTTAATTTTCAAATGCCTGAATAGCAAATGTAACTTTTCTTGTCTGCATAGTAAACACTGGCATTTTTATCTGTTTGAATAATCAAAGTGGTGCTTTCCGTGTCTTCTTGGTTGCAAAGATTTGAACTGCGTCCTGAAGGTCCACAGTCTGGGCCAGCTCAAGCTCTATTGAAATGGTTGCAAGGCCGACCAGCCTCTCCTGTGTCATTGTGGAGCGTAGATGTGTTTTTATTAACTTCAGCTTGGAGAAGCTGAGTTCTCCACTGGCAACTGTTACAGGAAGTGTTAGAAGTATGCGTGGAGCAACAAAAGCATTTGGAAAGAGGGTGGTCATCTTCTTTGTGCACATATATTCCAGAACAGCCTTTGGAGTTGATCCTGCTGAAATGTATCTTGAAAGGGCTTTCAGTTCATCACCTAAATCACTCACATTAATATTGCGCATGTCATCATGTGACACTGTCTCTAGTGCCCTGCATTGCTGGTGTAGGTCTTCTTCAGGTATAGTGAGGAGTTTTGGAACATCATACAACATCCCAAATATACTGCTGTGTTCCTTGTGCTGCATGAAAAGTTCTTCAACTGACTGTATTGCACAATCTAGCACCTGGTTAAAGAATTCAACTTTGAATTGTTGTTTGGGGTTTCTTATGGGATTATCCCATGCCTCGTAATCAAAATGTCTTCTTCTTCAGTGACTCTTGTATTCTTGAATGGGTGGGAAAATAGCTTCAGTGTGAAGTTCCTCTGCCAACTTCTGTGCACTCTTCAGAACGTTTTGAAATCCCTCATCTGACCGATAAGACTGTAGGTATGACTTTGCTTTGTCCAGTTGTTCCATTGCTCCAGATATATCAAGGTCAACACCTTGGAGTCTCTTGCTTACAACATTTATTTCAAACAGTATGTCATGCCACAACACTAAGCCACACAGAAATTTGAAGTTATGTATGTTTCTGGTGATTCCATTTCCCTCTGCCACTGTTCTCCCACGAACAGTTCCTGTCATAGCAACTATGGCATCATCTATCTTCCCAATTTGGTGTTTGATAGGCTTTATCGCCTCCACTCGACTTTCCCATCATGTGGCACTCAGTGGTTTCAGTGTCAGAGAGGATGTTCCCAGATGTTGCTTCAAAATTTACCATTGATGAGTTGATGCAGAGAAAAATACCTAGATGCTTTGAATTACATTAAAAAATTCAGCAGCCTCACTAGAAGCTGATGCTGCATCACTGACCACCAAGTTCAATGAATGAGAACTGCATGGGACAAAAAAAAGCTCAAGGGTTTAACTCTCGGATCCGTGTCTGCACTCCTCTGTTCTTTCCTCTCATGTTGGCACCATTATCGTAGCCCTGACCTCTCATGTCAGCTATCACAATTCCCCTATCTTCCAGCTTTTTAAGAAGCACATTTGTCATACCAGCACCTGTGGTATCATCAATGTCAATAAATTCTAGAAAATGCTCGCTGACAGTCACCATTGCAGGGACATTTTCACTAAGTTCTGTTGTTACAAAATGCACCATTAAAGTCACTTGTTCCGTATGGCTGATGTCAGGTGTGCAGTCCAGAATAATATCTTGCTGACTTCAGATCTGCCACAATCTTCTGTTTGACTTTTGTTGCCAGTAACTGTATGATCTCATTTTGAATTGTTTTTCCAAGGTAGTGGTGTGTGTAGATTTCTTGGGTGGTGACTCTTCTTAGATGCTCCTGGAGTACAGCATCAAATTCAGCCATCAGCTCCACAATTTTAAGGAAGTTTCCATTGTTTGGCACATACAACTGATCTGAAGTGCCATGCAGTGCTAGGCTTTGGGTAGCAAGCATTCTCACAATGGCAATGAGCCTTTTCAGAACATTTTGCCAGTAAGGAGAGACTGATGCAATCTTCTCTTGATACTGATCATCTATGGTGGCCTTTAACCTTAGTCTTATCTCAAGCTCTTTCCACCTATGGAATGCTCTCTGGTGATTTGCTGCCTTCTCATGGCATGCCAACTAACTTGGTAATAAGATGGTGTAGGGCATTAACACTGTGAGCCACAAGGGCTGCATCATCTGCAAACAACAGATCCCATATGATGATCTCCTTCACCTTCATCTTAGCTCTGAACTTTTCAATATTAAACAAACCTCCATCATGTCTAGTGCTAAGATACATCCTCTCGAACATCATGGAACACATGTTGAAGCAGGAATGAGAAGTAAATATTAAACAATGTAGGAGAACCGTGCTTCACTCCATGGTTGATGTTAAATGAGTCAGACCCTTGGTTTTACTATATTACAGTTGCCTTTATGCCATTGTGTAAGGATTTCACAAGGTTTAGCAACATAGGTGGACAACCAAGCTTCTTCAAAACAATGTAAAGCCCTGATGCACTAACTGTATCAAAGGCTTTTGTTAAATCTATAAAAGCCATGTACAATGGAATATGCTTCTCTCTGCACTTTTCCTGCAATTGTCTTACAGAGAAGACCCTGTCTATGGTAGACCTTCCCTAGAGGAAGCCACACTGGTAAGGTAAGACATGGGGAACTCACCTCCCCCACCCATCACCAATCACACCACATGTATCAACCACACAAGTCCAATCCACAGCATGTTCTGGCTGCGTCAGCTCTGGACGCTGCCACCCTACCATGGGGACAGATGTCTTAATCCTAATGTATGTGTGCCCCTGTTAGGAGGGCAGTGTGGCCCAATGGCCAGAGTCAATAGATTAGCTCCAATTAGCAGGGCAGTAAGGCCTAACAGCAAAAGTCACTAGATTTACATGATTCAGCAGGGCAGTAAGGCCCAGCGGCCAGAGCCAATAGGTTCACCCCTCCTAGCAGGGCAGTTAGGGCTAGAGGCCAAAGGCCATAGATTCACCTCTGTTAGTGGGGCAGTAAGGCCTAGTGGCCAAAGTCTATACATCCGCATCTGTTAGCAAGGCAGTAAGGCATAGTGGCCCCAGTCAGGGAAGGGGGCCTACATGCACAAAAGAGGGGTGGTGGCATCCCGGGTAGGAGGGCCCAGGCCATCCTTCTCCATCGGGCCCCAGCCCAAGACCCTGATAGTGGCAAGAACGCATGCCACTGAGTCAGTGGGGTGGGGGGTCCGACCTAAACACGCTGACTCAAAGTTCCAGTTCACTAACTAATTTCCTTGGGCTGCTTCCTACCATGGTTCCCGCTGCTGCAGTCTGGGCATCTTCTCTGTCTCCAGGTTCCCTGGTCTGCACTGGCCCCAGTGACTCTGGACTCTGCAGGGCCTCTGTGGGTAACCTGGCATCTGCCTGGGTTGCAGCGTCTCTGGCTCCCACAGCCTCGGGCTTCGACTGATCCTTGGCTGGAGCCTGTGGCATGCATCCTTCCTCTCCAATGGTCAGCCCCCACTAAGCTGAGCTGCTCCCTTTTATACTAGTGCATTTGGAGCATTCCCAGTAGAGTTGAGGGGTCATGGCTTCCTCAGCCCACAATGCCTTCCAATGGGGAAGGGTTAACCCTTCCCCATCCAATGCAGGGTGAGTGGGCCCTGTCACAGACCCTTATAGCTGATAGAGGATACCCCTTCCAGCCCTGGCTCCTCACCCATAGGAAACCCAGCTGAGGCAGAAGAGTGATACAATTGTGCCCACAAACACACTCAGTTAGTGACAGAGAGAGCCTTTGGCATCTTGAAGATGCAGTGGAGGGATTTCCCTCTGTCCGGTGTGGGAACACTATAGTACAGCCCCATGACGGTCATTAGAATACTCCTAGTACGCTGTAGCCTGCATGAAATAACCACTTTACCTGAGGGGCTAGACATAGCTGGAAGGGGCAAGGAGGAGGAGAAGGTTGAAGAGAAGGAAGCGGAGGAGGAGGCATAGAGATAGGAACTTCCAGGCGTCCATCCACTGTTGCATGGGGAAGGAGAATCCACAAATGACTTCTTCACAAGGCATTCTAAAGCATAGCAGGTACTTGCTTACTTCAAGGGTGGTTAACGATGAAGGAAAACAGATTCCAAAGTGTGAGCATATTACGATGCGCCAGGGGGTGTGTAGACTACAGACTAAAAACAGAATGCACAGAAAATAAAAGGTGCTCAAAATCAGTGCTGTCATAATGTAACGGTTGGGCAAAAATAGAAAGTTGATGCATCAGTTCGGAACTATTCTGCACCTTCTATGGGATTCCTGGCCCTGCTGCAGTTACACTGGGGAATTAGGTGGCTAATTGCCACTTTCGGTGCCTAAATTCAAAATAGAGATTCTCAAAGCCCCCATTCAGCTGCCACTTACTCCTGTGGGCACCTACATTTCCTAGGCACCTAAGTGTGTTTTGGTAAAGTGACCTACATGCCTACATTTCTTCTGCTTGGCATGGTCTGATTGATTGGGTATGGACTGGAAAGCAGGAGACCCGAGCTCTGCCTTTGGCTCTGTTTAACACACGATGACACTGGGGGAAGTCACCTGATCTGTTTACCCATCTTGTTCCGACATGCACGTCTATGGATGAAAAATGCTTGCTAACTATTATGATAAGCTTTCTTTTGCTTTGGTAGCTCTTGAAAATTTAACAGGCTGAACTGTCAGTAATTCTTTTGGAATATTGCTAGGATGCAGACAGTTCTATTCCTTACCAGGCCTCCAAATTATCTGCTTTATTATCTCCTCCTCAGTCTCTTCCACCAACAGAATTTGGTCCAATAAAAGATAGTACCTCTCATATCAGGTCTCCTACATATCCTGGGGCTAGTATGGCTACTACAACACAGCACCTTATAAACATAACAGATTAAAGCCATAAGGTTTTCAGTTTCCTTATATTTTGAAATTCCTGGATGCATTTATCTCAAAGCAGGTCTGGAAACAGCAGTTTGCAAAAATTTTATGTAAAAAACATCTGAACAATTCATGTGGCTTGGAAAAGGAATTCTGTATTCCACACACTTCTTGCTGATTTATTCTTTTTATATTTCATAATTCATATCATCTTGATTCTCCTTTGTAGCAAATAATTTGTGTTCAATTATCATTTCGAGCAGGACTTAAAATCTTCATGTGTTAACAGTGTACTTTGTCACTTTCTGATGCGGAGTGGGAATTGTGGGTGTTATTACAGATTTTACTTGTAGGATTAGCAGCCAATGTTTTTTGAAAATCCTCTGTGAATCCAGGAAATCCTCAGTTTAATGAATTTTTTCATGTTCTCATAATGAATTTGATCATGGGAATTATTAAAGCGTGCTGCCACTACTTCTTTATTTCCAAACAGACTCGAGAGCTGAAAAATAAGAAATAGTTTTAATAATTTATTATAATAGTTTTATAAATTTTAAGAATTAAGTTATTAGAGGCTTGCTATGGGGGTGGCAGAATGGTCCAGTGAACAGGGTACCAGAAGGGGAGTCCATTCTCCCCTTTCTAAGGGAGCTGGCCAGAATCCCATTGGAAGGTGGGGTGGGAATATTGTTTCTGTGTGTTCCTAGTGCTGTCATGGGTGATAGGTTCCTAAGAGTGGACAGTACAGCGTTGGGACATGTCTCCGTCTCATCTTTATACCAGAGTTGGCCAGGTGTGGAGGAGGCGATATGCTGCACATGGTTCCATGGTGCTGCTGCAATCACACTGATGTGTGCTGTCTGGGAGATGCCAGGAGGAACGCTGGTCAAGGCATGGACATTCCTCTTGGGAAATGCAGGTGCTAATCTGCCTGAGGGACCCTAGGGCAAAGCAAGCTCTATTTAAAACTGAAAATGTGGGATAATGGCGGAATTGCAAACACCTTGGGAGGTAGTACCCATGTAGGGTTCGGAATGGCAGCTTGACTAGATAGGTGTTGGGTACAGCATCACAGGTGGGCTAAATACAACCCTACTGTAAGCCCACTGAAATCAATGAGGGGGATGAATTTGGATCAGCAAAATTCTTTTCTGTACAGATTTATGCATTCAATGGGGAAAAGAGACCAACGTGGATATTTTAAATATTTATTAGTCAGACTGGGGTAACAGCCTTTATACAGCACAATTTGCATAAGTTCTCAAGATACATCCTGTATACAACCACAAAACCATAACATGGATTTATACATAAAGTGGAAACCGAGACAGATTTACAAGCATTTTCTTTATACAGTTCTCATACTGCTTTTGTCTCCGTTTATACAACTTTTTAGAACAAGTTTGTTTTGTTTTGCTGAGAGAATGCGGAAGCAAAATAAATAAAACAAAACAAAAAAAATTAACAAACCACCATCAATGCATGCAACATTCATTGCAGAAACATTACATTTCTCCAAGGACTACTCTTCTTGTTGTTGTTTGTTTTTTTAAGGTATTTTTGTAGATTTATTTTAAACATTGGGTATGCTGTACACATAGTCGGCTAGCATGACAGCACACACGCTAGTCAGCTACGGCTGAGCACCTGAGCACGTCACTGAACATCTATACAAGATACAGTCAAATAATGCTCACATTCACATGCTTGGACGCCAGATGGAATTCATAATTCAAACTTGATTTGTTATACAAAAATGTATACTTATTTACAGGGTAACAAATTAAGAAAACTGCTTTCTCTCAAATCACCTACTCTGAGTTATGGATAAATATATATAATATAATATAATTTTTGAGCTCATCAGTATATTTATTTATTAATCTTCTTTTAAAAAAGAATAAACCAGAACATACAGAAAACATCAAAATGCATCTTATGATTTAAAGAGAGAGTATCCGGATTTTGCTTATTCTTTCTACTTTCTTACTAAAGGCAACTAGTAATTCAAAAAGAAGGCCCAAGCCTTCAGCCCTGGTGCAACCAGGAATGCAGGATTGGGCCCCGAATGTGATGTAGGTGGATACTGACAATGAACTACCTCTCTGTTCTATTACTACTTCAAGTTTCAGTCACACAGATGCAATTTTTCTCTTATACATATACGTATGTACACATCTAGATAGATACTTAGTGGAATCTGGGATACAGACACTGTAGCAATGAAAATAAAGTACTTAAAAATATTGTCAGTTATGATTCAAATAATAAGATTAAAAAAATACTATTAACATCTTTATGATATTTCCATGAAACTAAATGCTAATTAAATCATCTCTATTGGGCACACTAGCTTCTTCTTCTCCAGCAGTCCTCCTCCTCCTCATTCCTAGAGTCAGAATCAATATCAGCTGGTTACCAGCTACAATATCCCCCACAATCTAACCATTGGAACACCTATGTATCCAGAAAATTAACTCTACCAATTCCTAGGTCTTGATCCAAAACCACTCTGAAATGAATGGAAAGATTACCATTGACTTTGATAGGCATTGGATCAGGCCCTTGTTACTTCCACTGAGATATGATGTAAAAAACGTGGGTAATAATAAAGAAGCAGCATTCATATTTCCCCTGGATACTATCCCTTTAAAGTGTAATGATAAAGTACTAGCTCAACATTCATCATAGAAACTCTCATGTCTAGTGTGAACTATGAAAAAAAAATGGTTTGCTGCTCATTGTATGCATAATAGTAATGACCACATTAGAAATCCCTGTTATTTGTAAACACATACACTGTGCTTTTTCTCATAATTCAGCTTGTTTCCACTGTACAAGGCCTTGAACAAAGAAGCAACTTCAATCTCTGTTGACCCAGCAGACGTATGAATAAAACAAATTAAACTGCCTCTGCCATTGCCTACCCACAATATGCATCTTCAAAGAAATGTATGAATTCACTAATAATCAATTATTCAGAGATGATAAGATCTGCTGCCACATATAAGCACTTTCAGCCACTAGAAGAAACATAAAATGGGGGGGGAGGGGTGAAAGAATATGTTGCAATATATACAAAACAAGGAAAAAATACTAATAGTCCTTGTTTGGTGTTTTGTTTTGTTTTTTTAATGTCACAAGAAGGGTTTTTTCTGACTTCATTCACCCAAAAAAGAAAAATGCATTCAAACACGAAACAGTGTTGCATAGAATGATTCCAGTACAACCTAGAAATCTGATCAAAAAAGGAACTTGGCACACTTTGGAAGCATCTTGCAAACTCTGAATTGATGGTATCTCACAAAAGGGAAAGTGCGTGGACCCTGCTCTGTCACTAGCTCTTTGCAACGGATAACAACCATGAAATCAAAAGAGTCCTGTCTCTGCTGCTGTTGGTCAAGCCATTGCTAATAGCGACCAGTTTTCCTGACAGCCACTACCCTTTGTATTTCAGGGTGGGATTCCAGCAGACAAGTTACACTTGAATTTCAATATATAAAGATGCATGAATTAAACCCATTTCAGAGGCTAATTCCAAAGTAACTGTGGCTTTCCTGGACAACCCCAGCCACACCAGACAAACAATCCTGTTTCATAAAAATACCAGAAACATTTGTGAATGCATGTAAGAGCAAAGTATGCCAGCCCACTTTCGTCAATTAAGAATAATGATTATAGGCTTCCTAGTAAGCCATCCAGTTAGTGCTAGTGCCTGTTGGAAATCTCCATAGCAACCATCAGCATGACTCGCTGTCTTCATAATAAATCTGAGCAAGAACAAAATTACCAGCAGTTTGCACAAAATTGCACATCTCACTGCTTTTACTTCACGCCGTAATTGAAATTGGACATTTTAGAAAAGAAAGGACTCACTGTAGACATCAGGCATTTAAAATAACCCAACAAAAGAGCAATACTTACATGAAAGATTTAAAAAAAAAAAATCCCACTTAGGGATTTTTGGTTTGGTTGGGGATTTTGGTTTTGAAGAATCTTATTCTCCATATAAATCACAATATTTAGGATATTTTATATTATCACCAACAGGCTGTGATTACATAAGATCAGACTTGGGTTATACACTGACGAAAGCACAACATTAAAAGTCAAAGCACACACCATGCTCCCATTGACAGTGCTGTTGTGTCTTTATGATAATTTATGGCATTATGGTAGGAATGCATTGTGTTGCAAGTAAAATGTAGAACACCAAAGTCTTAACGTGGACTTACTTGTCTTTCTTTGGTTTGTGCATCCCTAACATTTTCCAGTTGCTCTATATTTCACTCATTTCCCATGGTGTTATTTTTAATTTTGAATAAATAAATGGAAAACAAATATGTAGAAAAGTGTCATCAAGTTAAACAACTACAATAGCTCTTTCAGAGTCAATGTGGTTTCTCATCTATCCCAATTTTATTTAAAGCATATAATTCTTATCCCAAGGAATAATTTGAATTTACCATGTAAGTCATCTTGAGGTGTGCTATCCCTAGTAAAAAAACAACGTGGGTACTTAAAATGGTGTATGAAAAGTTCCTGTTGGGCAAACACAGTAAATACTTGCCAGCGTTTTAAATTTGGTCACTTTCTTTTTAAATACAAAAAAGCAATGATATTTCAGGGTAATCCCCTGCCAAATCACTTAAAAATATGAAGGTATAAAATATGAAGCCATTTTTGAACGGTAAGGGAATTAATCCCATGTCAATTTATTTTAAATATTTCTACAATTTTAAGAATGATGAAAGCGCTTTCCTTTTTCTTTTAATCTAAGAAGAAAAATATCACACCCAGTTTAAGATCTCCTAGGCAAAGTTTCAGTCCAAAGGAAACTGTTACTGCTGAGTTATAAATGCCTGAAAATAGAACTTTTATTTTGGAAGCTCTGACACAACCTTAAGTTATAGTTGCCAGTGACATTCATTTAATTACATACTTCATAACTGACGAGCCACTTTTGAATGGACTATATTCAGTCATTCACCTGAGTTTCTCAAAGGAAATCCTCGACACGCATTAATGTTTCAGTCCCCAGATGGTAAACATTTTGTTATTCCTTCTTGTTAGCTGTCAAGAAGGAGCGTGTGTCGCTGATGTTGTTGATCCAGAACCCCACAAACAGCAGGGTAGCATTAGCACAATGGGTCTAATGTTTCAGAGTACATACAATATATTTTAAACTTTTACTGCCTTTAAACAGTCTAAGGGTAAAGCTGATGGTTGGAGACAAAAAAGGAATAGTTGAAATGATAGTATCGATCTCAGTGCTTAAACTGTAAAGAGACAAACCCATTTTTGTAAACCGCTGACCCAAAGGGAAGGATGAATTGCAGTTTCATTGGCACAGAAAACTTTCTCTCCCACCCCCATCCTTATTTAGTGCAATTTCCATTTGATCCTTTCTCTTTCCAACCACCCTCCAAAAACAAAAAATAGCCATGGATGTGCTTTTATTCTTTACATTCCAGGACAGAGACCTACACCCATTGTTAACGCATGGAAACAAAATGGAATCGGTTTGATCTGATTCTCTATAGTGTATCTTCTTTACATAAAGAAAAAAATCGTGTAAAATAATGTTCCCACCACTACAAACAGCCTGCAGTTTGTGTCCTGTGGCATAATCTCACAACAACAAATTATCAGAGATTCTAAGGTGCAGAGGAACAAGTTTTACACTTCTGATAAGTGAGATTTGAAAAACCAGTCAGCCTAGGTGCTTTTGCATAAAATGATCTCCTTCTGCTTGCAGAGAAACCCAGATTGTTCTCTCAGACACACTACTTCCAGCCGCAGCCAAACTCTGCATTAACAGCTGCCTTCAAGCCTTCATTATTTCTTTCCGAGTTACTCTCCTGACAGCCACAAAGAGTCCAACGTCAAGGAGCCCTCATATCAATCTTCTTTTCAAACTTCCTCGCTTTTGATTCTGGGCTCAGTTTTTTTTCTTTGCTGTCTTTTACAGCAAAACAAGTTGACTAGCCCTCATTTAAGTGTGCTATGTAGCCCAGAGCCCACTCTTCCCTACTTTGTATTCTGAAAGCCTAGCTAAACACAATATCAAACTATAGTCTTGGAGTAATACCATTTACAGCAGACGCTGCAAGGTTTAGTGCCCTAAGCAGACATGTCTGCTCAATGTGTTTGTGTGGAGCTGACCATCAGTTTGTGCCAGTTTACTATTCTTTTCCTTAGATCCACTTTGTCAAGCCAGATATAAGCTTCACCAATCAGTGTCTTTTTCATAAACTTCCCTCCATTGGAGACAAGCAGAATCTGGGAAGAAAAAGAAATATGGTTAAAACTGTTTTATTAACTTAATTAAACATGCCACTTGCTGGTGTACAATAAAGATTCAGAAACGTTGACCTCTACGTTTGCACCTGCAGAACAGTAAGGAAACATCAACCCACAGCTTACTACACAAGGATCTTTTCCCATTTGAGAGGAAATGCAGTGAATGCAGAGCTTCTCCCCTATTCCACTTCCTTGTTCTGTGATCTACTGGCTAGAACAGATTAATGTAATTCAGCAGTCCTGGATTCTATCCTCAGCTCAAACACAAAATGTAGCTTTGGTGAAGTCACAAAGGCCCAAATTTTTGACAATGGCCTATAATTTTGGAGCCCAGTTTTAGACATCTAGGTGTGCCAGTCATGCATTTTTAAAGTCTCAGATGAAAGGCACTATATAAATATTATACACAGGAAAACTATGTCAAAACAACATGATAGAAGTTGCAAATTCAAGCACTCAAAAGTTAAGAAATGCCATAATTAAGGTTGCCTGTCCCAGTCACCTCCCCACCTCAACTCCCAGGCTCCTTCTCCCCACCTCCTAGCCTCTGGTCCCAGTCTATCCCTGCAAGCTCCTTGTCGCCGTCTACTGCCCCATCCCTGAAGATTCAAATCAGGCAGCTTCTGCCTCCACATTGCCTGGGTCCAACAGGAGGGGCACTTAGAGCACAGGAATGACAGTCCCTCTGTTCTCATTTCCAGTGTGCTCGGTCTCAAACCCAGTCCCAGACCCCAGCCCTGAGCTGCAATTGCAAGGGAAGTGCTGCTCAGCCTTTAGTTGGAGCATGCCCAGAGTAGACAGAATATTTGGAGATTTTAGCTGCTCAAAATTGAAAAAAAAAAAAAACCTTCTGAGCATGTGTGAGCTGCAATTTTTCAAAGGCAAGATTTGAACAGATTTTCATAGGTGTGATAGCCTGTCCCTTTAAATGTTTGAGCACTCCCGCCCTCCCTAGTGCAAAGCCTCACTTTCATGTTGGTTTCTGATTTGCAGCCAGGGCAAAAAAGCCACCACGCAGCCGGGAGATGTGTTTCTAATAGCTCCCTCTGTGTCTATTTACTTCTCTGCTGGGTCCAAACAGAACAATGGGGGTGGCAAAAGATACATCCTGAAACAAAAGCCACCCCCCTGCCAAATTTCAAGTCCCTGCTGCAAAGCAAAGGAAAGATCATCGTAATTTTTTAACATGGGCAAAACAATATATTTTATGTAGCCTCTTTCTTGGAAAGAGCTCAGCTGTGTGGGCTGACATTTTTCAAGTAACTACATGTTGGGCAACCATAATAATAGTAGGTGGTGCCATCAGTCCTGCCTATATTAAAGAGACATTATTTTTAGACGAGGCGTTTCCAGAAGAACATTAGGGTTAACAGGTAATGAAAATTAAGAAGAGACATTCCGTATGCTGTTGCCTACTTTGCACCAACCCAAGGAGCTAGCTGGACACACCGAGGAAAGCAGAGTGCACAGTCCCACTGACATGCTGAGCAGCAGGGAGAGGGACTGTGCCTCCTGGCGCAGCTCCACACAAGCCTTGGTATGTGCCAGATTGTAAATTAAACAAGCCGACTCCAGTGCGTTATGCTTCACATCTATCTCTTTGAGCTTCGGTAGATTATTTCTAATAAATGCTAACAACACCTGGCTGTTAAGTAGCATTTTGCCTCTGAAGATCTCAAAGTTCTCTGCAGAGCTGAGTAAATATCATTATCCCCTTTTAGCGATGGGGAAATAGAGACTATGCAACTTGCAGAATCTCTGTCCATGAGTCAGAGGCATAGCTGTGAATAGTACCCAAATCTTCTGACTCTCAGTCTTGTGATTCATTCACCTACAGGACCATCCTTCCCCTAAAGACATGACATTAGGTACACTGAACTCACCCTACTAAAAGACAGCAAGAGAGTGGAGATAACTGTGCTATTTCCTTTGCAATCTTATTTTCTCAGTAACCTGTTAGGCAAGTCACTGGGAATGAGAGCTTGATCTCTAATTCCCACAGCACAGCCTGGAAGACATATAAAATTATGTTGTAATAAGATGCAGAATTACCTGAAGAGAATGCCCAGCAGGACTCAAACTACATCTAAACGTCTCATTAAATGAAGGCTCTCGGTCATGCCTGCACACTCTGGTTTTCTTCTTAATTACTCTCTTTTGGGTAGCGATATTGACAACATACAGCTTCACATACAGATCTGTGGAAGAATGATTCAACCTATGATACAGGCGCTCTTAAGGAGTCATTGTCACTAATGATTTCAATGGATGAGATGTACGGAGACAAAATACACCTCTGTTTACCATGGAGACATATCCTGCTGTCATTTACACCAGAGTGAAACTGGAGTCACTCCACTGAAGCCAAGGGAGTTACTCTGGATTTACACTGGTATCACTGACCGCAAAGCCAGTCTTGATGTCTTTATGGCTCTGTCAAAATATTATTGCTGGTAGGAATTTTTCATCTGAAATATTTTTTCAATGAAAAGTACCTTTTTTTGTCAAAACAGAAATGACAAACAGAAATGTCTGTTTTTGGTGAAAACACAAAACTGAAAAATGAACATTTTTCATGCAACAATAAATGGAAACATTTTGAATTCAACATAAATGCAAAAAACATTTGAAGAAAAATTTCAACAAACACATTTTCATTTTCATCAAAAATGTTCACAGGACCAAAAAACATTTCCCTGCCAGTGCTACAGAATACGTCATTTTGCTTAACAAACAAAATGATTTCCCTATGGTAATAATATCATTAAATGTCTGAGTCAATGTCCTGCTTGATGCTCATTACTGTATCATAATGCTGTTTCTGACTGGTACCTGGTAAGTGATCTGGAGATTTAAACTTGTAGGTGATATTTCTGCATTGAAGGATTTCAACTATTAGCTGTTCTCCATCAGTCTTCATTTCCTTCTTCAATGCAATCTTGATTTCACCCATCACCTGGGTTTTACCTGGAAAGCAGAAAAACAAAACCCATTATAGTGAAAGGAAACTGAGGGGGGCATTTGGTACCATACTTAGGAAGGAGATTGTTTTTATACAGCACCTCTCATTGTTAACAAATGAGAAAAGTATAACCCGACTATATGAGCAAACGGGGCAGACATATGCAGTCAACAATAGCACATACATAGACATCAGAACTTATTTGATTTAAGAAGCAAAGAAGGGAATATTTTCTAAAGTGAATTAGGACACTAAATCCCATTTTCAAAAGCGACAGTCATTTTGGGCCAGATTTTCAAAGGTGTTGAGGTAACTAATAGGTGCCTAATGGGACTTCCAAAAGCACATAGGTACCTAACTCACATGGGAGTTACGCTCCTCGGAGTTTTAAAAATTATGCTGGGTGCCTATCTGCATTTTAGAGACCTAAATACTTTTGAAAATCCAGCCCGATCTGGCTAAGTATCATTGAAAGAAAATGGGTTTAAGTTCCTAAATCACCGAAGTGCTATTGAAAGTTTTAGGTCAGGACTCTGAAATTACCCATTCGAAAAGAATAAGGGATATTATTCAATTTACAATAAAGATGTATAAAAATCAAATTAATCCAATAAGCATGTATGTGCAATTATTTTGAACGGTCATAAATTCCCTAATAGCTCTCTGGACAGGACTACTCTATGTCAAACCATTATGTATGTATGTGGAGCAATGCAATTATATTCCCTTTAGACGATACGCGATATGGGCCATATTTTCCCCAGACATTATGTGCGTGTACAGTGGGGGGAGGGGCAGAAGAAAAGAGCCTTCCTCCACCTTTGTGCAGCCTGCACATGGACTAGGCAGAATGGCAGGTCCACAGCACAGGCATTTCTCCTGGCTAGATGCCCAGAGTGGAGGGGGATATGCTGCATCGCTTAAATGGGCAGAGATGTATGAGTGCTCCCCTGTGCTCCTGGCAGAACATGTCCTGGCTCTGCAACAACCCAAAGTGGGGTTGGGCCTAGATTACCTCTATCTGCCACTTTGCTGGTGTAATGTAATGTTTCACCTTCCTCTTCACTTGGGGCCTGATCCAAAGCCCAGTGAAGTCCATGAGAGTCTTTCATGTCTAACTCTTTGGTGCCAGCTGTCTGGGGTTTAATGCATTACCAGGAAATCCTAGCAGGTCGTGCCAAGGAGTTATCGTAAAAAGTGATCTTGATGAATGGAAACAATTAAACATGTGCCTTTCAAATTGCTACAAAATCTTGCTTTTCTTAAAGCATCAAAATTCCCAAAGTGACTTTTAGATGCTATTCCATGTCCCATGAATATATAACAGCACTTGAATAATTCCCATTACACAGCACCAGTTGCTGGAGCACAGATTTCCATGAGAAAATCCTCACATACTGTATTGTTTCCCCCATTTAAATAAATTTGTATTGAGGTCATGGAAAGCAGCCAGCTAATTACAGAATGCCATGACCACAAACTGGCACCTGGTTGCATCAGAGGATGAAATCCTCACTCAGCTGAAGGCTTCCCATTGACTTCAGTGGAGTCAGGATTTCACCCCTAGAGAGACAGAAGGGACTCTTATGTGGGCAGGTGAAATTACTATCAAGCCTGGCAATCAGAAAACCTTCCACTGAGGGTCTGTTCCTGCTCTTAATCCACTAATGAGAGTTTTGCTTTGATTTACATTCCATCAATCAGAGCACCCATTTTTTTGCCAGACCCACTAACACAACATATAGAGCTTGACTCTCTTCTCACTCAAAACTGGTCTAACTCTCTCAGTGTAATTACACCAACGTAAAGCACATGTGTGTGAAAGATCAATGATGCCCATGGTGTTAGGATCTGTGACTGTGGCAGAAATGGTTTACCAAGAGCCAAGACAGGTGAAGAGGATGGTCAGATACGTTATTACCATTACCCATAAGTCCGTTCCATCTGATGTGCCACTCAACCTCAGCGAGGTTGTTAAGATGGCAAGGGTATTATCCTGCGAAGTGCTGAGCAACCAATAGGAACTGACAGTATTCAGCACATTGCAAGCTTGGATCCCGAGTACTGAAAGGCTCGGAAATAGAGATGGGGGTAGAGCTGTGTCTTGTTCTGTAGATAGACTAGCAAAGGTGTTTATGAAGGCAGCACACATTTCAAAGCTACAGTGGCAAATCTACCACATGCTTTGCCAGTGCTTTGGTCAATGTTGTTTTTGCATTGAATCCCATAATAATTAACTACGTGAAGCCAGTATAAACAGTTGTAGCAGAAACCTATGATTAGTTTCAGGCAATCTTTACTTAACCACCAGCCTTTCCTAGAACATCTGCCAAGTTTTTTATTTTATTGCCCCCTCCATCCCCGTCCCTTTTACATTCATTTGCAACATTTGTTGAGGCAACATCTTTCCTGGCTGAGTCTGCTTCCTTGTTTTTTTCACTTACATGTCTTTTCAATATAACACAAAATCAGCCAGCATGGAGAAATGTTACATGGGATTCAGTGCACTATAGAGAGAGTGTGTGAGAGAGAGAGAGAGAGAGAGAGAGAGATGCTTACAATATCTTACAGTGTGTCTGAAAATGCCAGTCCCGTTTTATGATGCAGCACTTCAGTGTCTCAATATCTAGCATTTTACTGTAGATCAGTGTGTATCCCCACTGATACTTTTCTGCTATAACAGCTACTCGGGGAAAACATATTTCCTTGGGGAGGATACTTGAAACCTGATAGCCCTCCTGTATCTCCAAACTCATTTTCACTTCTCCCACTGTACGAGATTGAAGATGTTTAACCTGACTCTTTGAGGGACTCTTTGGGCCCTTGCACCAGCCTCATGAAACACGGGACTGAAACACATTTTGTTGCTTTAAAGAACCAAAACTGTTTTAAAGACTCAGAATTTATCTCACTTCCTTCCACCTCTTTGGCTTCCTCTCTCCATTCTCTCCCTTCACCCAGCCTGGCATAATCACTCTGAATGGGATACAGACGTATCCCACCTCCTCATTGGTTTGGGGTTTTGGTTCTCAAAATACAAACACATTTAAAGCAGGCCTATACTGAGGGGGTAGTCACTATATAACTGCCTAGAACTGTTCAGGAGAGTTCATAGTTGGTGAAGACTGAGCACTTCTTTAAAAATGGGCTTGGCTTTACCTATTTTGAGATGGTTTAAAATTTATTCTCCTGCGTCTTTATGGCTGATCTTGGAGTTCAAGGTGCTCAATACCTTATAGGATTGGACTGTCATTGCACAGTTAATCATACATTGATGGTTTATCCAGAATAAATCCAAATCTTGTGCACCCATCATCTCCTGAAATAAGACTGCTTTTGTACTTATTTAAATCTTACCTAGTTGTTGAAAACATATTTACTCAGGTGCAAGAATTGGGTAACAAGCATGTCTAGCTGATTAAAACCACCTTAGAACTGTGTTAGCAAGAACAATGTAATTAGATTCTTTAAAAAATATAGCTATGATTAAGTATTTAATGAGTTTCTACAAGACAGGATAATTATTGCTTATTATTAGGCCATCAGACTTATTAAGCATCCGTTAGCAATTAAGAACCAATTGATTTAATAATTTGCTGAAAACTATTTTGTTAAATGGTAACCTTAAGAAGTTGAGGTGTGTTATAAACTTAATTTGCTCTAGTGGCAGTGATATAAACCCTTATTCATATATAACTATGAGCCTCCATATTGCTGGGAAATTGGATGGCTAGAGAGTTTATTTATTAATTCATTTATCTGCAGTTATTGTACCAATTTACTGCATTTATAAATCATGGGGCTTTGTCTCAGCTCTGCGAAGTTGGAAGTATTTGTAATGTCATTTTCCAGTGTTTTTTAAGTTAATTATTAATAGCACCATAACCCTCAGCTACCCTCTTTCGAGGGTTATGTCTGTATTCATAAGGCATGGATTTCACCCTTTATCTTTACTTATTTTTAATCAGATACCTGCTATCAGCCGGAGCTTGTCCTAGGAAGGAGTGAACAGTGACGTTACCCTTTGGTTGAAGCACCATTTGAGTAGTGAAACCACTGACTGTGGGATCAGTGACATTGACTGTGGAATAGTTTATTCGCTGAAAATGCTGTTTCAGTCGACCCACAAATATTTGTGAATTTGACATGAATGTTTTTGGCCATCCACAGAATGCCCAGCGGAGGAGGAGATGGTGGGGGGGATGCTGCTGGCCCCACCCCCTGACCTATATCCCAATAGTTAGGGCACTCCTCTGGGATGTGGGAGACCCAGGTCTGAATTTCCACTCTGGAACAGACCTGAAATGGACTTTTTTTCAATTCACAGAAAATACTAACAACTTTTAGTTAGTTTTGACCAGAATAATTTTTTAATATTTTTTTGAAACTACCACTGAACCAAACAATCAGTTATTAGCTCAGCTCTTGTCATTCTTCTTCTTCTTCTTTTTTTTTTTACAGCCCAGTTCAGCAAAACTGGTGAGAATGCACAGAATTTGCAATCTCGTTGGGGCAGAGACCACTTTTTGTTCTGTGTTTGTACAGCACCTAGCACAATGGTCCACGACTGGGGCTCCTAGGTGCTACCACAATGCAAATAATTAATACATAAAAATAAAATAACAGACAGAAGACTCCTGCTGGAAAAGAAGCAAAATGACAACCCCTCCCCACTGTTTCTCAGTGTTCCTATATTAGCTTGTAAGGCAGACACCGCTTCCAACATACACAGGAAATACACACTCACAGGGGCTATGTTCCTCAACATGAGAGAATCAGAACCACAGAATACCTCCAGCTGCCAGGACTGGCCTCTTGAATTGGTGCTTTCTGCCACATTACACTTTATTCTGTACAGCCGAAATCCCCTCCCTAGCATCCAAACCAAGTATCTCATCTGGGTGCTGGAAAATTAGGCAGGAGGAACAAGCGGCCCCCGCCAGGCACATGGTTGCAACAGAGTTTCTGTGTGACTGCAGCCTGTCTGACTGCAGTGCTCCCTGCCCCACTGTATGTGTTGGTGGGGAGCAGCCATGTAACAGTGGATTATTTAAACCCCACCCCCTGTTACTCCCACTGAGCATGTTCAGGGAGGTGACGCCTGCACTGCACAAAGAATACATACCCCTTGAATCCTGCCAACAAATTGCATTGTTGCAATATAATGAAGCCTTCCAAACTCACGGAGGAATGGGCAGGATTCATCTCCCTAATGAACATTCAGAATGCCAAACTCAACACCAGATTATCCTACATGGAAGTATATATACATAAGGGAAGAGACAGCTGGGTAAATAATGAGGAAAACCTTATAGATTTTAATTTAGATGGTGTGCCAGGCTTCTGGTATACATGTTCTCTTTTGGATGAATGTTCTGCATTAAGGTTAATCAAGTTAATTCCTTGTCTTCTAATTGGTCCTAAAACTATTTTTAAGTATGCTCTGAAGACTTGCTATTTTTGACTGTAAATGTTACATCGCTCATCCTGAAATAATAAATGACACTCCGTACAATTTCCATAATCTTGCAATGTACAGCATAAGATGAAGAGATGTGTGGTAATTATCATAGTGTCATTACAGGCATAAGAACTGAAATAAAGACTTCCTTTGTTACCATTAAGACTAGCAGAAGTATTGGGAGCATAAGCTTTCGTGGGTAAGAACCTCACTTCTTCAGATGCAAGACATCTGAAGAAGTGAGGTTCTTACCCATGAACGCTTATGCTCCCAATACTTCTGTTAGTCTTAAAGGTGCCACAGGACCCTCTGTTGCTTTTTACAGATTCATACTAACACGGCTACCCCTCTGATACTTCCTTTGTTGGCATCTAATTCCATTTCTTTAGTTCTTTATCTGTTTTGATACCCTAAGGGATTGAATTAATGAGCTGTGGGAACTGCACAATATTCATTGATGGAATATTGGCATTTCTTTTCTGATATTTCCTTTACTTTTGTGACACAGATACCTAGTGATGTGGACATGGAACAGTTATAATGATTTCTAGCGTAGTATAATGAGACAGGATGTATTCTGGGACTAAGCATCGTGCGTGCAGTTAGGCATTTGTATCGCTTAACCGAGCATGCTCTTTGGTTCAGCTAAATTAGAATAAGACAATCCAACTGTCTCCCTCCATAGTACTTAGAAAAATGCTAGAATTGGTAGCATTATGGTATTACAGCATTAACATTGCAAAAGTCTGGATGCATGAATGAGTACCCGGATCTCCTGCGGTCTGTCCCCAGGTCCCGGCCTAAAATTGAATCTCTGTGGCTTTGGAAAAGCCAGTTTAGCGCTCTACCTCACCTCTAATATGGGGATAATACTTACCTATCTAACCATGAATCCTACCTGTTTGGATTCATTATATAGCACCAGATACACAGCAAAGAAAGGTGCTTCTCTCCCCCTTGTGTATTCCATGTGAGGAGCAGCAGAATTACAGCCTTTGTGCCCTCTTGGGAATGCATAATAACCCAAAGAGGGTGGAGAGAGGAGCTAGTGCCATGCCTGCTTCCTCCTCCACCATGCACTGACCAGTGGAGCTAGCTGGTCACACATGGGGCTATAAGCTTCTTTCCGCCAAAGGATGCAGCAGCAGTTGTGTAGCCTCTGCTGAAGCTGAATGTCTTCTGTGTCCCTGGAGCACTGTGGCTTCATCCCTCCTTCTTGCCCCAAAAGACAGCTGTATCACAATGGCCCATCATGATAAATCAGCCTGAAGGTGAATAGTGCTGTAAATGCTAACTATTTATTATTTAAATTTCAGCTGACTGATATTAACTGGCATTTTGAAAATCATATGAGCCTATAATTTAAATCATATAAGAAAAACTCCGCAGCCCTTACTCAGGCAAAACTACCAGTCAATGGGAAGTGTTCCCTGTATACAGACGGCAGAAGTTGGCTCAACAATTTACTCTTTTTATTAAAAAAAAAATCATTCCAGTTATTTGCAATGGTCTCAGTTCATCTTCATAATGCATTTCATCCTGTCATGGTGACATGAGGCAGTTGCAGAGCTATTATGAAGTAATGATGGATGAACATTATAAGGAATGTCTCAAACCAGAGGTTTTCTATTCTCTTCTCACTTCTTTGAGATCTTTCCCTTCCCCTCTGTTCTTTGGGTCCTATCCATCTCCCAAATGAGTCACATCTTTCTCCTTTAGCCTCATAAGTACCTTCCCTAAAAACTCCTACAATCAGTTTGCAGCCTGGTTCCATCCCTTCCCTCTTCCTTTGTGAAAGTAACCAGTAGTTTGATTGACCCACCTACTACATCCTTGATGTCACTAACATTTTCCACCACCACTCTCCAAATCCAAATTAGTGCAAGGCCTATGTTTTCTGGTCCTTTTTCATGGCTCTGCTCTGAATTTGCTCCAATTTATCAACATCCTTCTTGAATTACGGACACCGGAATTGGACACAGTATTCCAGTAGCGGTCGCACCAGTGCCAAATACAGACATAATGTAACCTTTTCTGCTCCTACTTGAGAATCCCCTGCTTATGCAGCTGAGATCGCATTAGCCCTTTTGGCCATAGCATCACACTGGGAGTTCGTGTTCAACTGATTATCCACCATGATACACAACTCCTTTTCAAGTAACAGAGGGGTAGCCATGTTAGTCTGAATCTGTAAAAAGCAACAGAGGGTCCTGTGGCACCTTTAAGACTAACAGAAGTATTGGAGCATAAGCTTTCGTGGGTGAATGTCCACTTCATCAGACTTGCGTCTGATGAAGTGGGCATTGACCCACAAAAGCTTATGCTCCAATACTTCTGTAACTCCTTTTCAGAGTCATTGCTTCCCAAGATAGAATCCCCCATCGTGTACATATGGCCTACATTCTTTTTTTCCTAGATGTATACATTTACATCTAGCTATAGGAAAATGCATTTTGTTTGTTTGTTTGTACCCAGTTTACCAAGCGATCCTTGCTTTATGCGTTACCTGCCCTCTTTGTTATTTACCACTCCCCCAATTTTTGTGCAAACATTATCAGTGATGATTTTATGTTTTCTTCCAGATCATTGATAAAAATGTTAAATTAGGGCCAAGAACCAATCCCTGCAGGACCCTACTAGAAACATGCCTGCTCAATTAGGATTCCCCATTTACAATTACATTTTGAGATGATCAGTTATGCAGTTTTTAACACATTTAACGTGTACCGTGTTAATTTTATATCTTTCTAGCTTTTTAATCAACATATCTTGTGGTACCAAGTCAAGTGCCTTACAGAAGCCTAAGTATATTATATCAACACTGTCACCTTTATCAGTTGGGATACATAGTAGTATATGTTGTAAAACGCTATAGGCCATTTAGGCCCAGTGTACATGCTGTGCGTGTGACATGAGTACGTGAGTTGCGTGTTGGTAACTGAAGTGAGGATTTAAGGTTATGAGCGGTCAAGGACTGTCTGTGCAAAACAAGTTTGTCATGTTCATAAGAGGAAATGGAATGTCTTGAATAATGGTGGCCTGCCTGGAGATCTTTTCCTGGAGTTATGGGTGAAAGACTTAGTAAACAGACAAAGAGCTGATGACACGACAGACTGGTCTATAAACAGTTGCCTGACATATCTGAAATTTGAAGTCAGACATCAATCCAGAGCCCTGATAAAGAAGAGGTGTGCAGCGCGGGGCTCCCCGTGCCTTATGATTGGATCAGACCTTGACTGGCCACCGGGACTTCGTTCTAATCTTCGTATTCTGGTGTAGTATGAAAGGGGTATGAATGTGGAGTGAGTGGGGTTTATATTGTAATCAATACAAATATTTAGAGCATTATATACCAACGCTATGTCCAGTGTCTGCCTGCTCCCCCATCCCATAGGGAGGTCTCTATCAGAGCCTAATTTATCAACTGAATTTGTAATCGCATAAAAAAATCAAGTTAGTTTGACAGGATCTATTTTCCATAAACCCATGTTGATTGGCTTTAATTATACTACCTTCCTTTAATTCTTTATTGATCGAGTCCTGTATCAGCCACTCCATTATTTTGCCTAGGATCAATAACAGACTGACTGCCTATGATTACCCAGGTCATCCCATTTACCCTTATTAAAAATATTTGCACAACATTAGCTTTTTTCCAGTCTTCTGGAACTTTCCCTGTGTTCCAAGATTTATTGAAAATCAACATTAACAGTCCAGCAAACTTCTCAGCCAGCTCTTTTAAAACTCTTGGATGCAAGTCTTTCCCTGCTAAGCAGAGGACTTACATTTTCCTTCATCTTTGTCTTGCTCCTAATGTATTTAAAGAACCTTTAAATTGCCTTTTATGTCACTTGCTAAGTGTAACTCATTGGTGCCTTAGCCTTTCTGATTTTATCCCTACATGCTTGTACTATTCTTTTGTAGTCTTCCTCAGCAGTTTGTCCATGTACCCACTTTTAGTAAGATGTACCTACTTTCAAATATGAGCTAAACTCAGAATGACAACATTTCTGTCTGAACTCTGCAGGCCAACTTCACTGCCCCACAGTCTAGTCCAGGGGTGGGCCACATCTGGTGGGGAAATTGTATGGAGGGCCGGGGCAGGGGGTTGGGGTGCGGGAGGGAGTGCGGGGTGTGGGAGGGGGGTGCAGTGTGCAGGAAGGGGCTCAGGGCAAGGGATTGGGGCAGAAGAGGGGCACGGAGTGTATGAGGGGGCTCAGGGAAGGGGGTTGGGGTGCAGAGTGCAGGAGGGGGCTCAGGACAGGGATGCAGGAGGGGTGCAGACTGCAGGAGGGGACTCAGGGCAGGGGGTTGAGGTGCGGCCGGGGGCTCAGGGCAGGGGATTGGAGTGCAGGAGGGGTGCGGGGTGTACGAGAGGGCTCAGGAGGGGTGCAGACTGTGGGAGGGGACTCAGGGCAGGGGGTTGGGGTGCGGGGTGCAGCAGGGGGCTCAAGGCAGGCAGGGAGTTGGGGTGCAGGAGGAGTGTGAGGTGCAGGCAGGGGGCTTAGGGCAGGGAGTTGGGGGGTGGGGTTCAGGCTCTAGCCCGGCGCCGCTTAGCTAAAGCGACTCCGGGGTGGCAGCGGCACGCACCGGGGCCAGGGCAGGCTCCCTGCATGTCTGCCCTGACCCTACGCCGTGCCGCTCCAGGAAGCTCCAGGTACCTCCCCCGAAGCTCCCATTGGCCACGGTTCCCCATTCCCGGCCAATGGGAGCTGCGGGGGGCAGTGCCTGGAGGCATGGGCAATGCACGGAGCCCTTTGCCCCCCCGCCTGGGGGCCACAGGGAAGTGGTGCCGGCTGCTTCTGAGAGCAGCGTGGCGCCTGCGGCACCATGGGGGGCAATCCCGTGGGCCGGATCCAGAGCCCCGAGGGGCCGTATCTGGCCCGCGGGCCGGAGTTTGCCCACCCCGGTCTAGTCAATGCAGATTCATCCAATACTTCATTCCTGACATCTGTATTCTGACAACTCTAGCCCCTTTGGAATTCTACCACCATACTTTGGTTTGCAACTTTGCCCTGCTGGCCGCTCTAGTGTGACATTTGTTGCCTTTTTTACATCCATCTCAATTCATCCTTTGCCACTTTTAAGCAATACTTAAAAACATTCTGCTTTAAAATTTTATAGGAGATCAAAACTCCTGCTCTCTCATATGCAGACACTTTGGCTCCCCCCCGCCCCGCCAGACATGTAATATCTTATTGTTTTATAAAAAACGCTTACTGATATTGCATCTTCATTCATATTGTTATTATTTATTTGTACTTTGGTAGTGCCTAGGAGCCCCTGTCATGGACCATGGTGCTAGGTGCTGTACAACACCCCATGGTGTTGTACAGCACCCCATGGTGCTAGGTGCTGTACAACACAGAACATAATGACAGTACCAAAAAGTTCACAATATAAGTATAAGAAAAGAGACATCAGGTAGATACAGACACAGAGAGGGAGCACAAGGACATAGTGAGATAATACTGGTCAGCACGGTAGGCTTATATTTATCAGTAGGGCCCTACCAAATTCATGGTCCATTTTGGTAAACTTCATGGTCATAGGATTTTAAAAAATCTTAAATTTCACAGTTTCAAATATTTAAATCTAAACTTTCACAGTGTTCTAACCATGGGGATCCCGACCCAAAAGGAGGTTCTAGGGGATTGGGGGGGGGGGGTCGCAAGGCTATTGTAAGTGTTGGCAATACCGTGACCTCCCTACTTCTGTGCTTCACTGCCTTCAGAGCTGGGATCCCGGCCAGCAACTGCACAGAAGTAAGGGTGACAATACCATATGATGCCACCCTTCTGCCCAGCTGCTGGTGGCAGTGCTGCCTTCAGAGCTGGGCTCCCAGCCAGCAGCCATAGAGCTTCCTGCAGCCAGGGGAGGTTCCCAGAGGTGGGTCTGACCTGACCCCAGGAGTGGTCCGTGCAGGGGAAGAGGAAGTCCCGTTCCTCCACCAGCCCAATCAGGACTAGCAGCTGGAGCCCAGTGGATGGTAGGAGCCCCTGACTGGGGCGCTCCCAGCCCTGCCCCATCCCAGCTCCAGGCCCAGAGCTTAAAGGGGCCTTGGTACTGTGTGTTTGTGTGTGACCACAGCACCCCCCTGACCACGGCACACTGGGCAGTCACCCACGTAAACACCCATAAGGCCAGCCATGCCCCCCCCCCAGGTGACCATTGCTGCTGGTGGTGGCACTACCTTCAGAACTGGTGCCAGCAGCTGCCATTCTTCAGCCACCCAGCTCTGAATGCACGGCAACCCCCCTACAATAGCCAGGTTTCACAGGGGAGACCAGATTTCACAGTTCGTGATGCGTTTTTCATGGCTATGAATTTGGTAGGGCCCTATTTATCAGGAGTCACGGAGCTGTGTCCAAAGTGCTGGGGAAGGTGGTTTAGAAATACAATTATTAGCTTTAGTATTAGTACCAAAAATCATACTCTGTAGAGCTACTGGGAAATAACAATTCATCCGTGACATATCTCCATGAAATATACTTTATGTTCTTATTCTGCAGCAATTTAGAAACACCTTCCCCAAAGCCATCAACATAGGTCCATCCTTGTACTAATAGCCATTCCATTAGTTGCTCTTTCTTCCCCAGAGCACTGAGCTGAAGAATTTGCAGCAGGATTATCACAGGAATATTAATACTAGCAGTAGATTAGTAGAAAATTCCTGCATGAGATAGTAGTAAACTTTCTGAAAACAAAAAATCATGTAAACAATATGAACTTGCGAAATGTTAAATCGTTGACATTAAGGCATGACAACTGCCATCTCGTCCAGCATGGAGAATCTCCAGAGCTAAAAGCCTCAGGGTACGTCTTCACTACCCGCCGTATCGGCGGGTAGCAATCGATTTATCCGGGATCGATATATCGCATCTCGTTAAGACGCGATATATCGATCCCCGAACGCGCTCACCTTCGACTCCAGAACTCCACCAGAGCGAGCAGTGGTAGCGCAGTCGATGGGGGAGCCGCGACCGTCGATCCCGCGCCGTCTGGACCCCAGGTAATTCGATCCAAGATACTTCGACTTCAGCTACGCTATTCGCGTAGCTGATGTTGTGTATCTTGGATCGATCCACACCCCCCAGTCTAGACCAGCCCTGAGTCTCTCTAACTAAACTAAAGGAACTAACTTGAACTAAAGGATCTGTGGTCAGAGTTACAAAGGGTTTTAGGTACTTAGAAATGAAAATTGGTGCCTGGTGGGGTTTACAAAAGATCCTAAGCAGGTTAGCCATCTGAAAGTGAAGAGACTGGTCAGAGCAAGAGCAGGAACACTGAGGTGGGTGACTCAGGGAGACCAGATTTGCTTAGACCACATCTGGTGATAAAATAAGAGCTGCTTTTAATGTGTATTCTGTTTGGAAATGTATTTGTAAATCTTAAGAATATAGTCTTGCTTCTATTGAAGAGACTAGTGAAACTTTCATTGACTTAACCCAGGGAGTACCATCAGACGCTAAGTCTAAAGCAGAATGATTAAAAACCTTAAACAGGTTCACACCATGATTTTTTTAAAGTCATTCTCCTTCAACTTCAGATATAAGAAGGCATGTTTGTTTGATTTTTGCCATCATAGAATGGTAGAGATTGGCTTTGATGTTGGCTAAATCAGTGTTGCAATTTCTGTATGGAGAGCAAATAGATTTCTGTGCCAGACATGGTCCCA
The DNA here is from genome assembly GCF_028017835.1 of Emys orbicularis. Classification (NCBI taxonomy): domain Eukaryota; kingdom Metazoa; phylum Chordata; order Testudines; family Emydidae; genus Emys; species Emys orbicularis. The sequence goes on along the minus strand of NC_088683.1, from coordinate 22,972,069 downwards.
ATAAAAACGGAAAGTATTCTGACCCTGCAGATTGCATGGACGTGTTAAACCAGTTAAAATAAAGGGTAGTAAGGGAATAAAGCCAGAAGAACTAATTTGATGGGAGATTGGCAACTGTATAGATTTTGTAGGAATGCATTTGATAAGTAGGAAAGTTAATGAGACTATTAAACAGAAAGGGGGCAACCCCATACCTGTGACAACAGTATAAAACACTGCAGAGCACACAGTGCTGGCTGCCAATGTATCCCAGCATGTAGGCAAATGTCCATCTTTTGGCCCACAGCCAGAGCAGCTCCCAAGTGGTCACCGCTGATGGTGGCTGGGATATCTGGGAAATGCAAATCCTGGATGACCTTTCCATTTGGCAAGCCCCAGGATGAGGTTGGGGATGGAAAATCTATTTGTCTTCCTCTGGCTTTGAATTCTCCCATCGTCCTCTCAGAGTAGAGCTGCTCGCCCTGATGGGGAAAAATAACATTTCCATCCCCCTGCACCAGTGAATCAGCCCCAGTGTGTATGTATGATAAATGTATTTCCTATGACTCGATCTCAATTCTGGCATCTGATTGACCTGTGTAATTGATTCAGAGCGGCCATGTGTACTCCACAATAAGAAAACCTGCTCTGAAACAAAAAGTACTGGGTAAGTCTCCTGCTACAATGCCAGGCACGCAGAATTTCAGCCAACTACATTATCTAAAGGAAGGTGAATCTCAGACTCCATTTATCACAAAGAGCTACAATGATAATCTCATTTTATACCTTGGCTGGAGTCAAATCCAAGCTTCTCTGCAGTCTCAGAATATTTTAAATAGTTGTTGCCGGTTTTGTTTGGCATTGAAATGTCTCACTAAGAGATATTTAACAGCTCTACAGAACATAGCTAAGATATGTGGGTTTATGGATTTGTTGTCTACCATACAGCTAGGCTGTAGACTAACAAGCTTCCCTGAGTTCAGGGCAACACATAACTGCACCACCTTAGCAGCTAACCAGAGAACAAATTGTAACACACAGTCACAATCCTTTCCCAGTTTCCCCTTTGTTCTGAAGAGGGAGTAAGGCCCATATTCCAAATGTATTTAGGCATCTGAAGATGGAGATAAGCACCATGTGGGATTTTCAAAAGCACCAAAATGAGTCAACCTATGGGAGTTAGGTGCCTAATTCACTTTGGTGCTTTTGAAAATCCCATTTAGGGTTTATCTTTTCTTTAGGCACCTAAATACTTTGAGGATCTTTCCCCTCATGCTCTAATATGAACTATTCTGGTAACATCTACTGTACACTTCATTCAAATTTCAAGACACACAAGCTTAGATTTAGAGTCTCAATGAATTTCTTAAAATAGCTTTATAACTTTCCATACCTTTAATCACAGCAATAACTTTCCATACCTTTAATCACACAATAAATGTTGATGAATATTGCACTGTGATATTCTGATTAAGCTTGGTTCAATCTTCTCATTACTTTCACATCACCTTATATAAAGGGATATATCAGATACAGCCCCATAAACGATTGTCTGCATCAGCACAGCTAAAATGAATTTTGATGATGGAAGGCACACATTGCCCTGGCTTTTCTATGGGCAGTAGCTCAAATAATAAGAAGGAAACCATTTAATGTCATATATACACTGCCATCCAAACCCTGATTAATATAATGCACATTAAGCCTTAGGATGGTCCCATTCTATTAGTTTTACTAAAGCTATGTACACACTACAGCTTACGTCAGTATAAGTTATGTCGCTCGGGGGTGTGACTAAGGCTATGGCTACAATTCAGAGCTTATAGCTGCTAGTGCAGACACTCTAAGCTGATGGGAGAGAGCTCTCCCCTCGGCTTAAATACTCCAGCCCCGATGAGCGGTGGTAGCTCTGTCAGTGGGAGAAACTCTGCTGCCGACATAGCGCTGTCTATACTGGCACCCAGGTTGCTGTAACTTATGTCGCTCAGGGGTGTGGCTTATTCAGCATCAGTGTAGCTGCACTGCTGTAAGCTCTGTAGTGTAGCTGTAGCCTACGAAAACATTGTTTTGCTAGAGAAAGAGCAAATCTGCAAGCTCCCATTAAAAACCTGCATTTGCTATAACTTCACAACAAGAAGACAATAGCATCAGCCTTCTGTGAAAGTAGGACAAGTGAGTCTGCAAGCTCTTTTTCCATTCTGTTATATAAAGGAGAGTACACAAAGTGTTTCTTACTTATACAATAGAAAGACGACAGCTATAGAGAAACTGCTTAGGTTCTTGCTCAGTTTATGACCATTTGAAAATCTGTTTTCCTCCCTTCTCCAACCAAGCAAATTTCTCATTCCTTTTCACCTTGATTGCAAGTTTATCCATAAGTGTTACTGCAGTTCTGACTGTCAAACCCCTTCCTGAGTCAGATTTTGCTGTCTTGGCCAAAATAATGCAGGATCCTTATATACTCTGATCTCAGTGGCCAAGGAAAGGCATGAACAAAGATTTGCATTTCTTGAGCAGCCTATAGCGAATTTGGTTACCCTCTTTGCCAGGGCCGGCTCCAGGCACCAGCTGAGCAAGCTGGTGCTTGGGGCGGCAGATTCTTGGAGGAGGCATTCCGCCCAATCCTAGGGCGGCATGGCTGCTTTTTTTTTTCCCCCCGCTCCGGCCGCCCTGTAGGGGGCAGCGGCGCGGAGAGCCAGAGCGCCCTGCAGGGCACTCCTCTTCCTTCCCGCCGACCGGAGCGGAGCCCTCGCGGCAGGCGGCAGGAGGCGGCACAGTGGGAGGGGCCGCGTGGCAGCGCCCCTGCTGTAGCCCTGTCCGCCCCTTCTCTCTCTCTCCCGCCCGCTCCCTCTCCCTCCCCCCCCCCCAGCCGGTCCCTCTGCACCCGCGCCGCAGGTTTTTTTTGTTTTTGTTTTTGCTTTGCCGTTCTGGCCACCCCGTTTATTGTTGTTGTTGTTGGTGGTGGTTTTTTTTACTTGGGGCGGCCAAAAAGCCAGAGCCGGCCCTGCTCTTTGCTCATAGCAACTACTGAACAACCAGGAATTTACACATTCTGGTTTAACTACTGGAAACCTGAACAAATGAGTTAATATCAATCTGGATTATATTATAGTACAATGAGAGCACAATGGACCTGAACCTAAGATGACTGAAGTCAATGCAAAGACTTTTATTAAATTCAGTGAGCTTTCGATCAGGTGCAATATTACCACTTTAGTCTAAGGTAGAAAATAGATAGTAGACATTGGGATAGTTTGCCAAGGAAATTGGTAGAAAGCCCATTGCTTCAGACACTTAAAACTAGAGTAGAAAAAGCACTAGATAATAAATTGTAGGAAAGAGATCTGGCAATTTGGGTTTATCCATCCCCCAACTCTGTGAAGCCAAATAGAAGAGAATAGAATTAATTGGATAGAATAGTCTGTAGGTGGAAATATAAAAAACAAAAAACAAAAAACACACAGCTGGAAGCCTGGAAACCTACATTAATGTAATGTGGAATGCACTGTTATATGATGAGAGCAACATAAGTGCTATAGTGTAAAACACAAAGGGGGGGATGAAAGATACCAAGCAAATTGCCTTAACATTAGATTGAAAACCCAATCCCTGTGATCACTACTGCCATTAGAGAGAAATTCCAGTTTAGGAAATTTCATACTTTATCCACTTGGGGGATCAAAGTGAGAAAAAGACAAAATGTATTTACATAACCACAGCCAGCCCTGCCTGTCCACAAAAACAAAATGAGGTGTATCATACTGACATTCGCAAAGAGCTCTGTGCTACACAACACTGAAATCCTCCCCCCTCCCCACCCTCTTGCTTCATCATAGAGATGATTTTAAAGTGACATCAGCATTGTGTGGTCAAATTTCATTTGTCTCCAGTCATGTTTAGGTATGAACTGAAGAAAATACTGAGGCCAAGATCTTAAAAAGTGAATATTTAAAGTGAGACAGCTAAATCCTTATTTAGGTAATTAGATAGATGGCCTGATTTTCAAAAATGGTGACTTCAGTAGGAGCTGCTGGGAGCGCAACACTTTTGATAGTCAGGTCACTTATTAAGACTCCTAAATATGGACTTAAGTGTCCAACTTTAAGCATCCACTTTTGAAAATCTTCACAAATAAAACTGTGTTAGAACACCGCTGAGGTTTTCTGACTTAGCCGTTTAAAGGCAAAGGAAGTCAGTATTTTTGATGCTCGCCCTCTGTCCTAAAACTCCTCATACTGTGCCTGTGCATTTCAGGGATTTGCCTAAAGTGTATGCATATTTGTATCTGTACTATCTGTGATATGCTTTCATTTCAGTTAAACTGAACAATGCCTGACTGTGCATGTGCTACACAGAGAACACAGCATTGCTTATATTTTGTGTGCAGTGGAACAGGTTGTTTCATTTCACACATTATTCACAGCTCGAATTGCTACAGTCATTTAAAAAACCCATACAAATGCACCTTACACACATTTAGATATGTAGCTATTTACAGCTTTTTGTTGTGGGAGGGTAAGGGGAAGAGAAAAGGACGCATGAATGTATCTATAGGCATACACAAGCTAATGCAGTACTTTAGTATTGTTAAATGACACGCACTAGGTGCAGTTTCATTTCTTGTTAGCCACTGGGGGCCATAAGTTAAAGTTTTAAGAAGGAGACCGTAACTTCCCACCTGACTCTCAACTACAAGAGGCTCAACATCTAAGGGCATAAAGTGGCCCTCAGATCTCTATAGTAGTTGCCAGCCTATTCAATAAAATGGAGGTGCTCTCTTGAAGTTGTGTTGACGCACCTCTGGAGCTCTCGTTTGGGATATGTACGACATAGTGTAGCGCACCGGAGCAGTTGCTGCTGCATGGTTCCTTCAAGTGAAAAACAGATGATGCTGTTAGAGTAACAGCCGTGTATAGCACTTTATGAGTAGTCCCACTGACTTCAGTGTGACCTTCTGTGTTTGTACAGTACCTAGCACAAGGATCCTAGACTAGGGCTTCTGGGCACTACTGTAACATAAACAAGTAAATAAATAATAGTCTGTGTAAGTAAGATCATGAGAATCTGGTCCACAGAATAGAGAGTTTAATGTATTGATAAGAGCAGTAATAGCTATGGATGAGTCTAGCAAAACTCTTTGTATTAGAAAAACATAATAGACTTCAAGAAATCTAAGTCTACCTTCCAGTGTTGCCGGTATCATATTGTGGCTGGCTGTGGGACTTGTGGCAAAATTCTGCCCTCAGATGGACACATGCAATTACTAATGAGGTGCACCTACATGAGAGCATAATTTGGCCTGTAGTACAGGGAAGGAGGAGCATGTTCCATTCATCACAATGAATGTGGAACCAACTCATCCCAAACTGTAAATCTATTACTTCAAATTTTTCTTGGAAGGGATAAGACTGAACAGAGAGTCAGTGGAGAATAGTCAATTTCTAGCAGAATACAGTAATGTCCACATTTTGTGATGATACACAGGAGAGGTTATTCACAGTTGTTGTGGATGTGCTTTCTAAAGTTGTTTCCATCTCTGCCTCATTAATTCTTCATTTTCTGTATAGCTCTTTGTAAAAACTACTTTAAGGTAGTTACCCTTCTGTCTGAAGTCTTCATGTTTTTAAACCTGTGCTTTTGATTAACACATAATTTACATTTTGGCTCTCATTTGGCACTTACTAGCACCGTTATTTTTCATCTATGCACCACTGGTGCCATGTAGCTGCTATAATAGGTGCATTCTAAATCTCAGATTTCATTGCACTTTTGAATTCATTTATATGCATAAAGTCTACAGGGATATACTTGAACAAAAACATCTTGCATAAAAATTTAGAGCATCAGGAAATAATAAGGGGTTAGGGGAATAAAAAACAACAACCCAACAACAACGCTAGATCGTACCTGTGCTGAAGACCTATGTATGAAAGAAAAATCTGAAGGGAAAAATAACAGTGGGTCTACATCTGATCTCACTTACACTGGTATAAATCTGGAGTGACTCCATTGAAGTGAATAGAGTTATATCAGTGGACACGTGCGATATCAGAATCAGGCCTAATATTGCAGATTGTAACATTTTGGTAGGTAGATAAAAGGACCATACACCTCATTTCTACATCTCTAAAGTTACTATAAGCAAGATCACGTGATGCTAGAGAGAAACTGTAGGAGGGGAGCACAGAGGCAGAAACATTCCTCAAGGATGATAGATTTGGAAATCATGGATTTTAGCGGGGCAGAGGACTCCCGATTATTTGCATCCAGATCCAATAGGCTGGGACCTCCCAGAGCCATGGTGGCAAAGACCTTCTGCAAGGACAGCGCTAGCTTCTGCAAATGATCTAAAAGTCCCTCACTGCCCCCTGGCAGAACAGGCCTAGTAGAAGCCATGATATTAGCGACTGTGTTGGGAGGAAAGTCATATTTAGGCCTGCAGAAGCTTGCTGTGGATGTCAAGCGTCTGTTCTGACACCATTTCACAGAGTAAGCATAAGTAGAACTGCATATATATAAGAAACTGCAAAGTAATCATGTCTGTGAGAACAAGAAAAGATAAAGTAACTAAAAAACTACAAAAGACCAATTTGAACTAAACTAAGCCTGAACTGATGGGGGAGAAGAGTTAATATTAGTATATATGGGTAAGAAAAGATAACAAAAAGTTATAAATAAGTTTGTGTAACAAAGGGAGGCTGAAGCTGTATTAATAGGTGCTAGAGGCAACTGTGATGAGATCATCCTGATGGGCTTCCTGCTCATGAGTGCTTCACTCCTCTGAGTGTTTTGCTTTAGTAAATATTTGTTAGACCCATCTGCTGAGTAAGTGAACCTCAATCCAACAGACTAGGTCACCATGCAACTGCTCAGTAGTAATCATAAAATGACTTAGGCTATGTCTACACTACCACGGTAAGTCGACCTAAGCTAAGCAACTCCAGCTACGTACCTTAGGTTGAGTTATCGCGGTGTCTACACTGCGGGGGGTCAACGGGAGAGTTTCTCCCGTCGACTTACCTTACTCTTCTCGTCTGGAGAGTGATCTGCTGTCGATTTGGCGGGTCTTCACTAGACCCGCTAAATTGCTTGCTGGTGGATCAATCCCGGCTGTAGTGTAGACATAGCCTTAGAAAGAGCTAGGCTGTATCAATCCCGGCAAGTCTATCTGCAGGGAATAGTGCTGTGCAGAGCAGCGAAACCATTGTCACAACATCACAAGACTTCTCCAAAGCCTTGGAATCCAAATCTCAGTGTTGCCAACTTTTGTGATTTATTCATGAGTCTGTGATATTTGCTGTTTTACTTAAAGCCTCAGTCCTGGAGGTATGAGAATCTCAACTTTCAATTGAAAAAGTAAGTTTTTAGTTGTGAAAAGCATGAAAATGTGAACTAAGTGTACCCTAAAATCCTCAGAAAAAAGACAAAAATAAAAGTTTTATCTCATGATTTTTAAGCCAGTCTCATGATTCTTGAACATTTGGGGCTGGAATATTGCTTTCTTTCTTTCTTCTGTTTAATGAAAGTTATTAATAAGCTACCTTACTTTACATCACAAAAAATCCCAAAGTATTGATGAAATGTAACAAACTGTTGTAGGGATCACTATCATTCCCCAGTATGGTTCAGCCATAGCTGTAGTTGATGTAGCCGTTGTTTAACAGGGCAGGAAGTGAGAGAGAAGACTGTTTACAACTAAAAATGCAAAGGAAATTTCGGAAGGCCGAATTAATTGCCTGATTTGGAATTTGGCCAGGACAGAGATTATGCCTTATGAAATGGGGGCATGGAACCTCTAATGACCACAAGCATCATGACCTCGGTTCTATATTTCCATCTTCACCAGAACAACCACAGAGCCTCTTAAAGGGCCTATAATGGGGTTCTCTGCTTACCACTGAAAAACCTCCTTGGAGTTGCTTCTGGGGAATAGCTCCTCCCAGTCTCATGCCTGCTTCTTCTCTTACTCATGCTGTGTCCCCTTTCACACTCCAGGAGTTGCAGTGCTCCCTCTTCGTGGCTTGGTTCTCTGGCCAGAACACTATAGTTTTCCCCTTCCGGGGTATCAAAGTCTCACTGGACGATCTGTCTCGGGCAGTCTTTTGTTCTACTGATGAGACTGTGCCACTTCCTCAGTGGCTGGTAGGGGGATGTGGGCCCAGGAACCCTACAATCAGCAGCCAACATCTGCTCCATCCCAAAACTTGATACTATTTCCCTGGTCAGCTTTCTACCCTGTGTATATCAGGCTTCCTTATCCACCACTTTTCTGGGTAAACCCTTCCCTCAGAACCAGGATCCCAGGGCTTCTGCTTTCCTCCTTTCCCTCTCTAAACCCAAAGAGTGACTGCAGACTTCCACACTGCAGCCTCCTTCTGCCCTCACTGACTATTACGCCCCATTTTCAGAAGGTGCTGAGAGCCTGTTTTCTGTGCCCTTTAATGTTGGTGTTCAAAATCATTGAAACTTCTAAACGATACTCTCAGGGGTGACACACACACACCAGCCTAAGGCTCTGGGAGGGAGTTTGGGTGCGGGAGGGGTGCAGGCTCTGGGAGGGAGTTTGGGGTGCAGGCTGGGGCAGGAGGTTGGGGTGCAAGAGAGGGTGTGGGGGGCAGGCTCTGGGAGGGAGTTTGGGTGCGGGGTGCAGGCTCTGGGCTGGGGGTTGGGGTGCAGAAGAGGGTGAGGGGTGTGGTGCTTACCTCAGGCAGCTCCCAAAAGAAACCTGCACATCCCTCTGGCAGCAGCTCCTAGGTAGGGGGGCCAGGGGGTCTCCGCGCGCCGCCACCCGCAAGCACTGTCTCCGCAGCTCCCATTGGCTGCAGCTCCCGGCCAATGGGAGCTGCGAAGTTGGTGTTTGGGGCAGGGGCAGCATGCAGAGACACCCCCCCACCCAGGGCCACAGGGACGTGCTGGTCACTTCTGGGAGCGGTGCGGAGCGAGAGTGGGCAGGAAGCCACCCTAGCCCCACTGTGCTGCAGGTGGTGGCTGCAGCAGCCAGGGGCCCTTTTAAATTGCCCGGGACAGCAGGCGAGGACGGGAGATACTCCGGGGGAGGCACGTAGGGGTGGCAGGCAGGGCTGGGGGAGAGACCAGGACCGAACATTGGTGGAGCAGAACCCCCGGACCCTGAATATTCCTGGAGCACGGGCACCACGGGCCCATGTAACTCGCCACCCCTGGATACTCTGTAATATAAGTAATTTACGGTTAGTCGGGGCAAGCTAGACGCTAATTCTAAAGAAACGCAAGATTTGTGCTAGATGCTCCTGCTGAACTTAGAACCATAGAATCATAGAAGATTAGGGTTGGAAGAGACCTCAGTAGATCGTCCAGTCCAACCCCCTGCTCAAAGCAAGACCAACCCCAACTAAATCATCCCAGCCACGGCTTTGTCAAGCTGGGCCTTAAAAACCTCTAAGGATGGAGATTCCACCACCTCCCTAGGTAACCCATTCCAGTGCTTCACCACCTTCATAGTGAAACAGGTTTTCCTAATATCCAACCTAGACCTCCCCCACTGCAACTTGAAACCATTGCTCATTGTTCTGTCATCTGCCACCACTGAGAACAGCCTAGTTCCATCCTCTTTGGAACCCCCCTTCAGGTAGTTGAAGGCTGCTATCAAATCCCCCCTCACTCTTCTCTTCTGCAGACTAAATAAGCCCAGTTCCCTCAGCCTCTCCTCATAAGTCACGTGCCCCTAATCATTTTCGTTGCCCTCCGCTGGACTCTCTCCAATTTGTCCACTTCCTTTCTGTAGTGCGGGGCCCAAAACTGGATGCAATACTCCAGATGTGGCCTCACCAGTGCCGAACAGAGGGGAATAATCACTTCCCTCGAACTGCTGGCAATGCTCCTACTAATGCAGCCCAATATGCCGTTAGACTTCTTGGCAACAAGGGAACACTGCTGACTCATATCTGGCTTCTCGTCCAATGCAATCCCCAGGTCCTTTTCTGCAGAAGTGCCGCTTAGCCAGTCAGTCCCCAGCCTGTAGCAGTGCATGGGATTCTTCCGTCCTAAGTGCAGGACTCAGCACTTGTCCTTGTTGAACCTCATCGATTTCTTTTGGCCCAATCCTCCAATTTGTCTAGGTCACTCCAGCGTATCTACCTCTCCCCCCAGTTTAGTGTCATCCGTGAACTTGCTGAGGGTGCAATCCATCCCATCATCCAGATTATTAATGAAGATGTTGAACAAAACCGGCCCCAGGACCGACCCATGGGGCACTCCGCTTGACACTGACTTCCAACTAGACATGGAGCCGTTGATCACTACCTGTTGAGCCCGATGATCTAGCCAGCTTTCTATCCACCTTATAGTCCATTCATCCGATCCATACTTCTTTAACTTGCTGGCAAGAATACTGTGGGAGACCATATCAAAAGCTTTGCTAAAGTCAAGGTATATCATGTCCACCACTTTCCCCATATCCACAGAGCCAGTTATGTCATCATAAAAGGCAATCAGGTTGGTCAGGCATGACTTGCCCTTGGTGAATCCATGTTCACTGTTCCTGATCACCTTCCTCTCCTCCAAGTGCTTCAAAATGGATTCCTTGAGGACCTGCTCCATGATTTTTCCAGGGGACTGAGGTGAGGTTTACCAGTAAGCACTATATTTGCCTTTTTCCAATCATCCGGGACCCCCCCGTCCCGATCACCATGAGTTTTCAAAAATAATGGCCAATGGCTCTGCAATCACATCAGCCAACTCCCTCAGCACCCTCAGATGCATTGCATCTGGCTCCATGGACTTGTGTATGTCCAGCTTTTCTAAATAGTCCTTAATCTGTTCTTTCACCACTGAGAGCTGCTCACCTCCTCCCCATACTGTGCTGACCAGTACAGCAGTCTGGGAGCTGACCTTGTCTGTGAAGACCGAGGCAAAAAAAGCATTGAGTACATTATCTTTTTCCACAACATCTGTCACTAGGCTTCCCCATTCAGTAAGGGTCCCACACTTTCCCTGACCTTCTTCTTGTTGCTAACATACCTGTAGAAACCCTTCTTGTTACCCTTCACATCCCTTGCTATCTGCAACTCCAATTGTGCTTTGGCCTTCCTGATTACACCCTTGCATGCTCGAGCAATATTTGTATACTCCTCCCTAGTCATCTGTTCAAGTTTCCACTTCTTGTAAGCTTCCTTTTTGTGTTTAAGCTCACCGAAGATTTCACTGTTAAGCCAAGCTGGTCGCCTGCCATATTTGCTATTCTTTTTGCACATCAGGATGGTTTGTTCCTGCGCCCTCAATAAGGCTTCTTTAAAATACAGCCAGCTCTCCTGGACTCCTTTCCCCCTCATATTAGCCTCCCAGGGGATCCTGCCCATCAGTTCCTTACTTCACAGGCCCACATAGGTGCCGTAGAAAGCCAGAAAATAGGTTGTTTAACTTGTGTGCAATCCAAGAGTCCACGCAGAAATGCCACTTCAAGCCTGGCTCAGTTTATGAGACTCATCACTGCTAGAAGTAGACATGAACCATCTGGGCAATCATTTATGTTGCTGCAGCAGCTCAGCAAATGCTTTAAACCTGTGACCTTCAGCTACAGCCTATGGGCCCAATCCTGAGAGCTGGTGTCTGCCTGCTGCAAGATGCTGAACATTTAACTTGTCCTTTTTAGTCACTAATAGTGAAATACATACCGCATCTTGTACAGGAGATGCTTAGCAGCATGCCGAAGTAAAGGCATAGTACTTGAACCGCATGACCTATCAGAGCATTTCTCAGCTTAAATCAAAGAGCAGATTGAAACAAGAGTGCCTGAGAGGACCAAAGTCTTTGAATTAGTCCTCTTAATTTTCATCATGGCCACACATAGCCAGCAATCACAATTTTCAGTTAATATTGAATGAAAGTGTCAGTGACACTTTTGATCGTTATAAAATTGGTTTCTGACTGGCAAACACACACTTGACCTTAGAAAGTAGTGCTGGCATTTATCCTTCATATAAATTATAGTAGAGGCATCAGTATGCATTTCAGCGCCTTCTCCAGCATCCTTGGTTAATTCTTCATTTCATATACTGCCCTTTGTAAAAATTATTCAAAAGTTGTTAACCTTCTGTCTGAAGCCTTCACTTTTTAATCTGTGCTTTTGACTGAGAATGCATCATTTACACTCTGTCACCCATTTGCCACTTAGCCAGGTCATTATTTTTCATCTGTGGAATACAGTGCCCCATTAATGCTCTAATAGCTACACTGAACATTTCATTCATGTCACAGTGGACTTCGAGAAATTGTTTCTAGCTTAGTCAGCAGTTGACTTGAAAGTCTTTGTAATAGTACTGGGATCCTTGAAAGGTTTACATCCAACCTGCTGGCACCCAGGTTATCTAGGAATGGCTATATCTTGCTTTAAACGTAAGGATGAGCAAAGAGGTTTGGGAAAAGGTGGACGCTCCCCCAAGTCCACTCCCATCTTTATCTAGAAAAAAAACTGAAACTGAATTTTTTTTTGTTAACATTCTACAACAAAAGCTGTTTTAAAGCTATTTCCAGTGTTGGGCATGTCTGAAATCCTCCAAGAAATCCATTCTTGTGAGATTTCCAGCGCAGTTTTGCAGACTCGAAATTATTTGGATAAGCTACCAATAAACTTCTGTGCCCGAATTTTCATGTACATCACACCTTTGCCCCACACTGACAAGTAAAAGTTTCCCTTTAAGGGTCCTTAAGGAGGAGCATAGTACAAATGAGAATCTGCCCCCTGATCATTTTGCTTTTTATGCAAACTTGCATGGAGATGGAGAGCTAAGAAGGGTAGATGAATAAAGAGACCATTTGGGTTTTTGTATTTACATCATTAAATTTTTACAAGCTAAGGGCTCCGACCTGTTCCAAGATGCAGCACATGAGCTGTAATTTCCCAGGCTGGCTGCAACAGATAAACAATGTTACAGCTAGAGATGGATGAAACTATTTTGTGAATTCAGGTTAAACTCGTGAATGGTTTCTGATTGACAAAATTGCATTTTTTTTTTTTGGCAAATAAACTATTCGTCCCAATATTTTTGCCCATCTCTAGCTGTAACATTGTGTATCTTCATTGTGTGAAGCCAGTAGGATGTTCTGTAGCTAGATAATCTTTTACACATCTTTCAGGTAAGGAAGAATCCAAATACAGAAGGTGGCAGTCAAGGACATCACTTAGATCTGCGAGACTATGGCCTTGATCTTGAAACTGCTTGCAGAGTTGCAGTGAAATATTGTGCAACTTATTTGCCACTTTAAATCTTGGGGGAAGTAAGATTAAGCGAAGGTGCAATCCTCTGCATTGAGCAGCGATAAGTCTCAAGTGCCCTGCATGCTGATGCCCTCCTAACCCTCAAGAGGACAGGCAGGTCCGCCGAGAGGGGGGGGGGATGCCGATACAAATTACCGAGGCCCAGCAGTCTGGAAGGGGGCCCAGGGCCCAGCTTCCCCGGCTTCCCCCCCCCCCCCACGTCGGCCCTGTTTAGCCGGTCCGCCCTTGCTAGGGGGCCCAAAATTTTTTTTCACCGGGGCCCAAACCCGCTCTCGGCGGCCCTGACGGACAGGATCAAATAGAAGTGGGATGTGGAATAAAAATTCTGTAGCTAATGATCAGCATCACATCCCCTTAGGCTTAATTCCACCTAGTGAGCAGGAGCAACTGGGTAAATCTCCAACAGCCCTCATTACTGGCTGGATCCTGCAAGGTGCTGAGTGTTCTGGGCCTGATCTAGTAAAGGCACTTAACTGTAAGGATGTGAAATCAATGGGATGACTCATGCTTAGAGTTAGTCACATGCTCAAGTGCTTTGCTGGACTGGGGTCAGAGTGCTCAGTGCCTTGCAGGATCAAGATTTAATGCAGGATCATGTACACCTGTACTCCCAATACTGCCCAACACACCTGATCTAGGAATCTAGAAGTCAGTTGAAGGATTTCACTGGTAATCCATAACTTGAGTTCTTCTGTGATAATTAATATTAATTATGCTAAAAAACCCTCTGTCCTAAATTAGGAAATGCCAAAATTAAGATTGCCTGTGCAACCTTAATTCGCCTCCCTTGGGGATATTCATTATAATTAATTACATGATCACATCCTATTTTTTCCACACAGCTATAAGCAGCTGAAAACGGGGTCTTATAAAAGAAAGTGTCAGGCAACCTAAACGATAGACAGGGCTACCAGCTCCATCTATGGCAACAGATTCCATTTTTCTTAACTATTTCAGAGCACCAGACAGACAGAACACACTATGGGTAGGTCTAATCTGCAATTAAAAACCTGTGGCTGGCCCTTGCCAGCTGACTTGGGCTTGTGGGTTGACTTGGGCTTAATTGCAGTGTAGACATTCTGGCTTGGGCTGGAGCCTGGGCTCTAGCACCCTGTGAAGTGGGAGGGTCCAAGCTCTGCAACTCAAGCCTGAATGTCTACACTGCAATTAAGGGTATGTCTACACGGTAATTAGACACTGACTAGGGCTTGCGGGGTGTGGGCTAATGGGCTGTTCAACTGCAGTGTAGGTGTTCTGGCTCAGGCTGCAGCCTGAGCTCTGGGAACTTCCCACCAGGTAGGGTCCTAGAATCAGGGCTCCAGTCTAGAGCCCGGACGTCTACATAGCAATTAAACAGCCTCGCAGCCCAAGTCCTGACAGCCCGAGTCATCTGGCATGGGCCAACTGCAGGTTTTTAATTGCAGTGCAGACATACCATATGAGGCTTCTCAGCTGGGTGTGAAATACCTTTCATTTCACTAAAGGACAGTTCACATGCTGCAAAATTCTGTATTTCTTCTGGATAATGCTGCAAGACATATTAAGCAAGTATATTGAATTGCTGGGCATGTGTGTACTATTAGATGCAAATGCCATGTATTGGGATACAAGAGCTGGGAATATTAACAGTAGAGCTTACTGAATACTCCCCTACAGTCACGGAGAAAACTAGCAGCAGAGTTGGAATTGAACCCACCTCTCCTGAGCCTCTGGTCACTGTTTTGCCCACAAGACCATCCTCCTATTCTAGTGAAGAGCAGGATCTAGTAGATTGTCTCTGCTTTTATAGCACACGGACATTTTCTACAATACCTTATTTATAAAGCCTGTGATGAGACTGGCCATATCTGTATAAATGTTGTGTGCTGTAGATAGACACAGCAAAAAGACAAGAAAAAATACTGTATCTATTTGAAACTGCTGTGGGGAATTTTAAGTAGCAGTAATTACTTGAGTGGGAATCTGGCCAAGACACAATAATTATGAAAAGTTCTATGAGATGTTTAATAACCAACAGTGGGCAGGACCTTGGTTTAAATCTTACCTTCAAGATGGCACCTCCAGCAAAACAACGTGCCTCCCCTAACACCATCCTGGGTATCAGTCTGACTATGAGGGATATCTATGACCTATTAAATCACCACCTTCACCATCTCTTGGTGTGTGTTGGTGCTTGTGATGCTCCTAGGTCTGACCTTGCTTAACTAGTGATATCCCCCAAGATCATAGTCCAAGATGATGCTGTCTAAAGACACTGTATTGATGTCATTACAGAGGTGTCCATCTGGGAGAAAGCAGAGTGGGGAAGTGGGAGGGGGGACACAAAATAGGCCTTACTGGTTAGTTCTAAAGTCCTAAACAAACTCTGTTTAGAATGATTGAATAAGTACCACATAGTCTGAGATGAACTCCTATAAAATGTGATTACGTGGCGGGGAAAGTGCATTGTTTCCAACTGACAGAACCACCACTTTCAGAATATTTTTCTGTTATTGCTTTAGGCTTTGATTGTACATTTTTAGCTCCAATCTTCTAGAAAGGTTGAAAGGATATTAAATCTCCTTTGCAGTCCTTGCATTATCCCCCAATTGTTTGCAGCCAAACAGTGGCACAAAAGGCTCCTTTCAGAGACCATCCATTTTATTGTCAACAATAGAGAAAGGCTGCCTTAAGGAAAGATCTTTAAACACAACAGTGGTGCAATCAACAAGTTGGCACTACTGCAGGAAAGCAAGCCCTGTTTGTTCACTGGTGAGTTTTGCTGCAGGGGGCAGAGAAAAGCAGATGAATATATCTTTATAGAAAATGGTTAGTCATGTTTGTTTATTTCTTAGATAACCACTAGCTTTGGTCGTGATTCCCAGAGGGCTTCTAATATTGTGTGTGTGTGTTAGGGTGAATAGGATGGGATGAGATGTTAACCCTGATGAGCTTATGCAAAAATGATAATGGCAATGCTGTGCCACACAGCTATGACAAGCACATGTTCTGCTTCACTGTTTTTAGCCTTGTAACAGAAAAACAACATAAGCTTCTTCTTCTCTTGCCCCTTCTCATGGACTATGGGCCATGGCAACTAATGACTAGAAGTCAGCCTGTGCCATAGACTTTGGGCACAAATTCAGAGGTATTTGTATTCAGTGTTCCACTTTGGGTCTATCCTATAGTAAGGCAGCGGTTCCCAGGTTGGGGAAGGAGTCCCAAGGCTATCCGACAGATATGATTAAGTAGGGAAGTTTAGATTTTCCTCAAAATTAAAGAAGGGATCAAATCTGGTATTCATTCATACTACTGACACTAGCAAATCTACACTCCTTTTCAGCAAGCCATTACACTATGGCAGACTACCAGAGAATGAAAGATGGTCCTGGGGTCAGGCCACTAGTCTAGGATTTGGGTTCTCCACAGATGTCTTGTGTGACTTTGGCCAAGCACCTTTATGTATCAGTTCCCCATCTGTAAAATTGGGTTAACAGCACTTCCCTATCTCACAGAGGTGTTGTGAGGATAAATACATTGAAGACTGAGATACAACAGTAATGGGAACCATATAAGTACCATAGACAGATAATGCCTTTTGATGTCATACTGTATATACTGTAATAACACAAGCTGCCTTTTCCACAGTAAACATGCACTGTAATGGAGATTTCACTCCACTGTGCCATGATCACTATAGCAGAGCATCTCATTTGATCAGCCTTAATGAAAAAAGTGGCCAATAACAGAAACAAATCTTGTACAGATGCTGCATATGGAGGTTCAAGAAGCCCTTTATTGGGCAACTACAGAATAACTTCTTGTTGTGGGTGTTTAGTGTTTGGTTTATGCCCTTCTCCAAGGGGAGCTGCATTGGTGCTAAGCAGCTCTGAACATGACACCATAAATGGTTAAGTTAAGCAAGACACAATTAGGGCTAATTTAGCCCATCTCCTTGAGTTCATAAATCTGTACATAAGTGTTCTGACCAATCCTAACTGACAGAGGCGACACATGAGAGGCATGCAGGGTCAAGTGCCCCACCCAATTTCTGCTTGGCCTGTCGCACTCTCCCCACTCCATCAGAGTTACCTGCGGAGGGGAGGGGGCTCTGTCTTTCTCCCACTACGCTTGCCCCCCAGCACGCTCGGCCCTTGTGCCTGGCAGCTGGGCCCAGACGGGGAGCGGAAGGGGCCAGACCAGCCACTTCTCATGCTGGCTACTCCGGGTTGCTGTTCTGTGCAGCGCAGCAGCTGCTTGAGAGAGAGCCCGGCTGTCCCCTCTCCCCCCAGCATGTTTCTGGCTCACTCAGCGCCTGTCCCTGGCACTGGCATCCAGGCTTGGGTGGTGTGAGAAGTGGCTCCCTCCCACTCCCCACCCGGGCCTGCCTGCCAGTCCGGCCCAGCAACAGCAGGAAAGTCACTGGTAGCAAATCAGAACAACTGTCCCATGTCAGACCTATCTTCCCCGAGGGAGGCTCTGGCAGGCAACAGTCACTAGTCAATTTCTGGCCCAGCCAGGATTGTCTCACAGCATGAGAGCTGGAAGTCTGCACTCCCTCCCTGAGCTGGGCTCTCCTTTCCCCTTTTAACTCCTTTCTCTAAGCCTGACACCTACTGCACATGTGATCATAGGCGCAGAGTCGCGGGAGACCAGCAGCCCCCCATCAGCTCCCCCATTGCCCCCCCAGTGTTTGCCACATGCCGGCGGCCTCACTGATCAGTGCCTCCCCCTCCCTCCCCACGCCTCCTGCCTGCCCCGATGAGCTGTTTTGTGGCGTGAAGGAGGCTATGGGAGGGAGGGGGAGGAGCGAGGGCACGGCGCGCTGGGGGGAGGGGGCAGAATGAGGCTGGAAGAGGCAGGATGAGGGTGGAGTTGGGGCGGGGCCTGGGGCAGAGCTGGGGGCACATTGGAAAGTTGGCACCCGTGCATGTGATAGAGCCCACAGCAGTTCATTGACTCTCTCCTGGCCAGTTTGGGGTTTCTATGCTCCACCACATCCATAGTCAAGCACGTTCCCCTCAAAAACTTTGGAGGTTTAGACAAAACTCCTGCTGGATTTGCCATTACACCACCGTAACTGTCATTTAAACTTCAACTATTGGAAATTAAAGGCAAGATCTTGAGTTATATCATGTAAGGCAATCGGGCTGATACAAATGTAATGAAAGCAGAATTTGGACTAGTATTGGTACCGTATTCTCAAGCTCCTAATATGAAATTGATCCTTAAATTGAGTTTTGATCGTTAAACTGGGTTTGTGACCAACTATAATTGTCATCACTGATAAGATAAAACCTGCTCTCTGCTACACAGTTGCATCCATATTGACTTCAATAGAGTTGTACTGTATGTAACGGAGAGTAAAGTGTTGACCCCAAATTCCTCCCAAAGTACATTTTTCACAAAACATTTGTTTTGGGCTGTCCAATTCGAGCTTTTCCTAACAAAAATAGATTGACACTATCTTGTGGTTCTTATTAGTACAAAATAATTACAGAACTTAACACCTCAAATGGTAATTACACTTGCTGTTGAGCACAGCAGTTGTTTTAGAACTGCACACTGAATCAGATTAGCATTTTTTGTCAACTAAAGGAAATGTGCTTAAAAGTTACTTTCTGCCAAATTTATATTAACCCTTTTTGAGACAGAAACTGTCTTTATTTAAGTATCTTGTGCAGCACTGCGTATATTGTCACAGCTAACCAAATAACACATACAAATATTAATTAATAATATAGTGAGGTTGAGACAGAGCATGAAACAGCTGTTGGATTGCTAAATGCTTTCCCATGTGACTCTGTGAATACATAAGGCCTGATTCTGATCTCAGACTGTGGTTTATCAGGATTAGCTCCAAAGAAATTCACATAATTCAGCAATGGAGCTCATTGCCACAGTGTCCAAGAACTTTGAAGAATTCAAAGGGCTAGTTGAAAATTATATACATAATAAGAATTATAACTAGAAATACTCAAAAAAAGTTGTTTTTGGAGGAAATATAAATGCTCATGCTTCAGAATTTAAACTGATCTCTAATTATTGTGTCCAGTTCTTGGCACCACACTTCAGGAAAGATGTGGACAAAGTGGAGAAAATCCAGAGGAGAGGAACAAAAATGATGAAAGGTCTAGAAAACATTACCTATGAAGAAAGATTGAAAAAAACCTGGTATGTTTAGTCTGGATAAGAGAGGACTGAAGGGGGACATGATAACAGTCTTCTAATATGTAAAAGGCTGTTATAGAGAAGGGTTATACATCGTTCTCCTTAACCACTGAGGACAGGATAAGAAGTAATAGGCTTAAATTGCAGTAAGAGAGATTTAGGTTAGACATTAAGAAAAACTTCCTAACTGTATGGGTAGTTAAGCACTATAACAAATTACCCAGGGAGGTTGTGGATTCTCTGTCATGGAGGCTTTTAAGAACAGGTTAGACAAACACCTGTCAGGGACATTCAAGATAATACAATGCATGGAACTGGACTAGGTGACCTACTGAGGTCCCTTCCTACATTTCAATGATTCTATCATTCTACTATGGGGTAGAAGGAGACTTTCCAGTGGTAGATTATCCCATAACTGACTACTAAGTTTTTCTTGCTGCTTCTTCTTGTACAGGCTACCATTGGAGACAGGATACTGGACTAGATGGACCATGTGTTTGATCTGGTATAGCATTCTCTATGCTTTAAAATTAATGGATTGACACTGGCATAAAACCAGTGTAAAATCCAAATCAGGCCCTCTTTATGCAGAGGGATTATTAAAGTGTCTGAGCAAATTAGATATACAAACTCTGAAAGAATGAATGGCCAAATCCTTCACTTCCTACACAAGCAAAACTCCCAGTGAAATCACTAACCACTACAACCTACCCCCTTACAACTCTTTCTCATCGTACATATACAGATATTCTGGAGCAGCTATGTGGATTAGCACAAATGAAAAGTCACTGGGAGTTTTGTCGGAGAACAAGTGAGACCAGCAGTGACACACAAATTCCAGGGGTGGAACCTAATTTGGCTGAAGAGCTCTGGAATCCACTGCCCAGCAGTCACAAGACTGAAATTTACTCTGCAGACTACAAAAGATCATGGAACTAAAATGTGCTCTTGATGAATGGAGAATCCCACACTCACAGCTTGGGCTAGTTCATCTTAACCCTGCTCTTCTTGTTTAAAACAAGGTGTTTTTTTTTTAACTGTAACCCACGACACCAGGGAACTGTTTATAGCACAGGGAACACCAGATATAAATAGATTTCTTGGAGCCAATCTAATTCCAGGAGCCTGAACATTCCGAACATGACATAACTCAGCCCAAAGGATTGGCCTGTGAAGTTAGTTAATCAAGGTTGAGTCCGTAACTCAAATCTAAGTTTATGAGGTTACAGCTACCTAAATTAAATTTGAATTGTTGGCTTTGCTTCTGCTGCTAACACGCTGCACTATACAAACGGTCAGTTCAAATTGTTAATAAATCTTGCCCTTTATTTCGCTCTCACTCGAATTCTAAGAGAACTAGTGATGACAGAACTGAAATCAGCCCAGGGGCGAGAAATTACACAGTACATGGTATATCTCAGAGAACTCTGTCGGACAAGATGGGTGATCAGAATTCCAATGGGAATGTGCTGCAGAGGATTTCTTGCATTTGTATAAACAACTGTTAGGAGCTAAAGGAACCTTGCTTATTTAAGTGCAGTACACTGAAGCTCTGAAACCCACAAATCAATGAGAATGTGGGGAGTGAGAGATCACAGAGAGGGCAAGACAAAAATGCTGGTCATGAAATAAAACAGTTACTGTAAATGCTATGGAGTCTGACCTCCTGGTTGTTCAATAACCCAGATCTCCCCCCTTGCAGCATTATTTGTAGCCACTTAGTTGCTCAATTGACCAACTGTTTTTAACTTAATTTTCCTGGTTTCTCCAATGTTACTTTATGTGTATAGTTCTGTGTTGGTCACAATATCTGAGAGCATCGCTTTGGTAATCATTCCAGGCCTGATTTTCCTCTCATGCCAGTTTTAGGCAGATGCAACTCCACTGCCTGAGGCCGCGGGTAGTAATTGATCTATCGGGGATCGATTTATCGCATCTCCTCTAGACGTGATAAATCAATCCTCGAATCGACGCCCGTACTCCACCTTGGCAGGAGGAGTATGCAGAGTCGACGGGGGAGCCACGGCGGTCAACTTGCTGCCGTGAGGACGGCCAGGTAAGTCGAACTAAGGTACTTCGACTTCAGCTACGCTAATAGCAGTGTAGACCAGCAGTGTAGACCAGCCCTCAGGTGGAGTTAATTCTGGTTTACACTGGCATGAGGAGAGAAGCTAGCCCACAATCCATTTCTCTTTTACTGCCCATATTGTGGAAAGGTGGTACTGCCCCAACAAAATGCAAATAAACACATGATAATACATAACATAATAATGGGTTATTGAGAATACTCAAAGCCCTTTGGGTGAAATTTGTGACCCTACTGAAACTGTGAAAAATCCCCTTGATTTCAGTGAGGTCAGGATTTCACCCTTCAGAAACACTAGTTATGTTTAGACAACTGTTTGAAGTAGTAGGTTTAATTTCAGTTACATAAAGGGGTAAACTGACACACTGACATACCACAGCATCTACTGATATCGAAGTTGGGCCTAAAGTTATTTAAATTTGTTAATTAAAAATGTATATATTTGATCAACATAGAAGAAAGAAAGCAAGAAAGCAAGCAAGAAAGAAAGAACTATCTGGTATTGCAAATGAAAGGGAAAAAGGTCTTGCAAAAAGTAGTTTATCGGTAACTTTAAAAATATACTTACTGATATCTTATCTTTAAAAGAGGAAAAAGGAATACTGGTTCTCTTTATACAGATACTCTTTCCATTTTCTGCTAGAGACAGCAGTTTCCCAAATAAAAAGACCTAGATTTGATTTAAAGAGCTGTATTTTATTTAATTAATCATTTAGCATAACTCACCAAATGTAATAAAACTTTAACCAAAGAAAAGATAGCACAAGCTGCTGTAATATAATCATACCTCCATTGAGTTGAATTTACACCAGCTGGCCCCATATAGACAAAGGATCTGGCCCATTACAATTGTTTCATATTTTGGGCTTTTTCGGTCCACACATGGAATGCATGTTTTTGCATGGAAATCATGCAACCTCAGCATATGATTTTACTTTATAGTTTAATCTTAACTGAATTTCTTTTGGAATAATGGGCAAACATTAACTGGCAACACTTCATATTAACCTTGCCATTTCTAACTATTTTATTGCTTATTAAACTTTATGATACTCTACAACACATTTGATAATCTAAATTAATGCCTTGTCATGACACTAAGCAGTTAACCTACTCTGATCATGGTAATTTTTTATAGGAAAGAAAGTGAGCTATTAGAATATATAGGATTAGTAATGTAACCCTTCTGGCCAGGTGCTATTGGCAATAACAAGGGCTGGGTTCAAACAGCTAGGGTGCCAAAACTAACGAACACCCCCAGTTCGAGCCCCTCCCAGAATTTCTGGGATCACTAAATACCTTCCATGGGCACCCTTAATAGGCACTATTTCCCCACTTGCACATATTCAGTTTCTGTATGAAATAAGGAAAACTTTATTAGGGGAAAAGGGAACACATGATCAATTTGGGAAAACACAACAACAATATATTTATATGAATGATAAATAAAACACTCCCTCACAGTAGCTTTGGCAATAGTCTGTAAACTCAGATCCACATTCACCAGTGTGAATGTTCAATAGGCAAATTTCTCTTTAGCATGTCATTTCCTGCTTCCCCATCCTTTAAACTACACTCGGTTTGGTGTCAGTGAGGAGCATAATCCCAGAGTTAAACTAATATACCTTTACTCAAAATGTGTAATTCCTTCAACTTGACTTTGAGCAAAATGGGCTTTAGGGATGAGTTGAGCATTTTATTCTCCAGGTCGCACTGGGTAACATTTAGTCATGTTGATGAGCACTTACTAACACAAGTAGCTCAGTTGACTTACTGTGAGTAAGTACCAACCATTATGAAGAAGGGTTGCACAATTGGGGCCCACAGAAAGTAGCTACAAGGACTTCTTTCTCCAGGTACTTTGGATCCACTATATCTCTTTCCAACATAGTTCAGATTCCTCTCTCCTTATAGTCTCAGCCCTCTAGTCCAAATTCACCCTTAGTATAAATTCCATTTGTTACGATAAATAGCTTCCCAATAGACGGAAATGTAGTATGATGAAGTCTAGACTCTTAGAGAACTCTACATTCAGGAAGTTCTTGATGAGGGAGCAGAGTGTATATGGAGGATGGAATAAAGGTTGAATGTTACACTGTCTTGTCTCTCTCCCTTTTAATGCTTGACTATTAAACATGGTGTCAGAAGTGAGGCGGCGGCTGCAGGTACATGAAATCAGAAACTAAAATTACTGCATAAGAAAGAAAAAAACAACAAACTATACAGGACAAGATTTACAAGTGCTCGCATCTGTCATTCTGTCAGGATGGCCAGACACCAAGGGAGAAGCCCCACCTGCCTCCCAGGAATACTGAAACTATCAAGATGAGCTGAGAGTCCAATATAGCATCCTATATAAAGGCAGTAGAATCATAATAACTGGATCATTGAGAATAGAAACTCAGGAATACACCAGAGTGATCCTGTAAACAACAAACACTGTATACTGGCCAAAAATGACCAAGGGTATCAGAGACCTGATGAGCATGTGGGGCAATGCAGGTCAAGCAGCAAAAAGACAATTAAAATAGACAGTGTTCTTAAGAGACCTTAAAGCAAAGTAGGAATGGATTTTTTTCATTGCAAACCACACAAACTAACTCATTGTGGTAGACTAGTATTCAGACTTCTAGAAACTACACGAACTGTCAGACACTACTTCAGTGATCAGCACAAAGAAAGCTATTAAACATTTCAGCATGAATGGTATCCCAGAATCTGTAGTTTCAGACAATGAACTCCAGTTTACTTGCTGTGAGTTTAGGAATTTATCTCAGAATTTGAATATTACATCTGTACCATTGCCAATCAAATTAGTCATACCACATCATGCCATAGCCAATCAAATGGCAAAGCCAAATCACCAGTTAAAATTGCTAACTCTATTAAAATGGCTGCAGAAAACAAAGAAGAAATATATAGCAAGCCATTCGTGAATGGAGAAAGACATCCATAGAATGCATTAGTAGTAGCCCAGTACAACTTTTTCTCCCACAATTCATCATAGTCTCCTCTCATGGAGTCATGCATCATGGATATCCCATGCCATGGTGCATCATGGGAGATGTAGTCCAGGTGGGGAGCCAGGCCAATGGAGCAGAATGGGAACATGAGGCAACTGAACTACAACTCCCAGGAGGCACTCTGGCAGCATATCCAAATCAAAGTATTTTGGTTTTTGACTGAATATTTGAGGCATTCTTTTTAGATTAAAAAAAAATTTCCCACAGAAAGCAGAAATGAAATTTTTCATTTAGTTGAAAACTGGAGTTTTCACTGACAAACAATTTTTATTGAAAAAATTTGGTCAAACTTAGTGGATAAGGAACTGGCTCAAGTCCACATAGCCATAAAATGACATTCAGCAGTGCATCTTAGACTTCCTAGAACCTAGTCCTGTACTCTAATAACATTTCCTCTAAATCATCCATTATTTAAAAATATATCTGATACCTTTAACTTGTGTAATGAAAAGCAGAATTTCAGAAAGCAAAGGAGGAGCGCTACATCAGTCAACACAAACTGCAGCACTTTCCCTGCTTATTTTCTATTCCTCTATGCCACCTTCTTCCAGCACTAAAGCAATTTTTCAGTGCCAGAGATCATCCTTGCTGATATTTTCTCTTTTAAATATTTCTGGCATTGATTAATCTTATGCTGTTGGGAGCCCTAGATGGTAGATGTGAGTTAGGACTTGATGACACAAAGCATGATAGGGATTTTATATCAAAAGGCAGTTTTAAAAAAAAACACGGAAGGCTGAAAAATTCTAGGCATAGCAGCTTTTTTTAAAAATAAAAAAAATAAAAAAGCCTTTACTGCAGAAAACAGGCAGTGCCTCATTTCATATATAGATCTCTTGCTGATTAAGCACCAAATTCTGCCATCTTTACTCACTTGGAGTAGTGTTTTATTCCACAAATAGTCCCATTGACTCAGTGTAAGTAAGTCCACAATAAGCCCATAAGCACATAGCCTGCTACTATTAAAATGAACACTGTCTCTTGACTCATAGGGCTCTTGAAGCAAGATCTCAAGAGGGTTTGGCAATTTTCTCTTGCACTGCATTCCTGGAGATGAATTTAAAAACTAAAAATATCCATTCAATCACACCTAGATAGCGTTGGTAACACTTCTGGTTGGCTCGTTTTCTCTTTAAAGTCTTGGATCAATATCCATTATGGTCAAATCAATTGTTATATGGAAGTAACTATAAGCTTCTATTGATTAAAGAAAAATACTTGCAAGACCAGACCATAATTTAAAGAAAAAAAAACTGCATTAGTAATGGTTTGACATACCTGTCTGTGATGCTTGAGACATTTTGGAAGGCAGCAAATAGTGCAAGTATATCACTGTCAGAGAAGCTCATAATAGCTGTTGCTAATAGCCTAGATAGTTGTGAATACTAGTCTAAAACTGCCGTGGAGAAGTTAGACAGAACTCCAGCTGTAGCTTAAGCTCTCTGCCGCTGGACCTTCTTCTGAAAGTGCTTTATATATTGAACTCACATTACCATCAAAAGGAGTTCCATACAGACTGGGCTTTACAGAGTCAATTTATAAGAGGTAAATTTTTGAAACTGCTGGAATCAGCTGTCACAGCATAGACTCATAGATTCATAATTGGCCAGTGAGCTTTCTGATGAACGGGTTTGGTGTTTCACTGGCTGAGTGTGTTGTCAGTCAATGTGCTACTAGAGAGATATGGAGCCGAGCTGGGATTCGGTTGTAGCAAACAATATATAAAGTTCTGTTAAACTAAAATAAACACAACCTTAATTCAGGACACATGGGATAATTGGGAATTATTCTTGTTAGTAAGAAGGGTTATGCATTCTCCCTCTCCCTCTCTCATCTCCTTACATATACCGAACAATTCAGTATTTACACAATGAATCTGGCTATTTCCAAACTCCCAGGGGAGATAACACTTTTCAGAATCACAATAACCCATTGGCATCGAGATGAAACTCTTGTGTTGCCTCTATAGATGAACACCAAGCAAGAGAAAAGCTGAAAGGAGAGTGGAATTTTCCAGCCTCAGACATAATAAATAGGTTTGCTCAAGACAAAAAAATGAGGTGGAGCAAGACGGTATGCATGGCTAATGCTGAAGAAAAGTATAAGACCCTGAAGAAAATGTGGGCCAAAAATATGTTTGTGAAATATTACCACTTAAAGGGCTACCAAGATCTTTGCCTGCATGGACCATTACATGACAGTTTAATCATTATCAAATCTTTGATTCATGGTAACAAAACACCGTTAGCTCTAACGTAAGTTCCCTCCTTTTCACACTATCAGTTGATGTCCGAAGTCTGCTTCCTCAACTCCTCTCCAATGAATTAGTGGGCTCTTCTGAGGAGAGAATGTACACATTCGTTTCAATTTACCCCGACAAATAAAAGCAGCTGCTTAGTTCATTATGAGTGGCAAAGAGCCAACAGAGAATGCTCCCAGTGCAGGATCGGCTTAGTGCCAACTTAAACACCTCTATACTGCCTCTTCTCACAAGTCCGGCCATAAGGGGTGTGGTCATAGTACTCAGTGCTACAAGGATTCTGAAATGCCACAGACCCCATAGACAACTCAGGACAGACTGTCATGAGTTACAGCAGCTCCCAGGCCTGCCCTGACTTATGCCGGTGACTGTTTTGTTCTCTATGGCAGCCTGGAAATCAAGTGGTGCAAAGGTGGCTAAAGCTATCTTTGGCTCCTCCTCTTATCTTCGGGTTGTGTCTCTCAGGAGGTGTAGCACAGAATCTAGTCCCCTGAGACTGCTACAGTGCCATAAGTGTATTCTTGCTGCCTATTTACTTTAGGGGAATTCACAAATGTGTCGGAGAAAAAACCTATTCAATGTGTTGCTCCACCAGCTTTTTTATATCCTGCTCCCTAAGCTACAGTTGTTCCTCTTTAAAGTCTAGATCTCCTGTACCAAATATCAAACTGTATTCTATGCAGACACTAGTAAAAATTTAAGCAAGTCCACTATCATCTAGTACTGATTATTTTTATATGCACATGTATTAAAATACACATCACCCATTATGTAAGATATCCATAGATAATTTTCTATTAAAGTCCTGTGTTTCCTTCCTAATATTTTTATTGGATGAAATTTAAATAGAGAGAGAGCGAGCAAGATGAACATAGACATTTATGAATGACAACTTAGTCTATTTTAAATGGTTGTTTCCTTCTGAGCCGTGCTTAATTTGTAATGAAAGAGGTGCCAGGGCTCAAGCAGTTATTTTTACTTTCTTAACTGACATGGCAAGCCCAGAGTTGCTGGGGCTATGAATAGCCAAGCCTAGAGGTAATGTGGCTCAGCCCAGGCACTAATTAAGCACTGCTTCAGAGAATTGGTATTATTGGATATTAGAAACAGATCTAAGTCACAAAATTTGGATCAAAATCTGGATCTAGATTTCAAACATTCTAAAGGTAAAGGATGTAAAGACCTGAGGGTTTGTTTCAAGGCATCTGTTACTGTATATAAACATAGAATGTGAATTCAATGTGAAGGAGGGACTATCTCAGGTGAGCCCAAATGTACATAGCTTTACTATTTATCTGATTCCTGTCCTATATTGTACTTTGGTTCACTGAGCTCACACAAAGGCATCATTAATTCCGTGAAGGTAAAATAAATCAAACTCACCTTAAGTATAATTTAGGGAATCATATTTATTAGAATTATACTTATAACCCTTCTACTGCTATGGATGTTAAGGATAACATTTTAATCTTAATGTTTCTTCTCTTCTTTTTCTCTTTGTCTGCAAAATTAGAGGTGTGGATAACTGCCCACATTTTCCTGTAAAGCGATATACACACCTTTAATTTTGGTCATTTAGGCATCTAAGTACAGATTTGTAAATAATCACATACTTGCACATCTTAATTACCTACAAAGATTGTGCAAAATTGGAGAGGAGCCTTGCAACCTATTCCTCCCATCTCTGTATTTTTTTTAATACTCTGCATCCCATCTGTGACTTGAACCTTATAGAGGGTGGGGGGGGGGGGGTAGGAGGAGGGGTTTCCTGTCTGTCTTGTCCAAACATGAGACCACTTTTCTCAGTCTAAGGCTATGTATATGCTGCCGCGGTAAGTCGACCTACGCTACCTACGCATGAATAACGTAGCAAGAGTTGACATACCTTAGGTTGAGTTACCGCAGGGGGTTGACGGGAGAAAATCTCCTGTCGACTTACCTTACTCTTCTCATCGGGGGTAGAGTACTGGGGTTGACTGGAGAGCGATCTGCAGTTGATTTGGTGGGTCTTTACTAGACCCGCTAAATCGACCGCAGGTGGATCAATCTCAGAGCATCGATTCCCGCTGTAGTGTAGACCCAGGGCCGACGAGAGGGGGGGGAAGCCGGTACAAATTACTGGGGCCCGGTGGTCCGGAAGGGGGCCTGGTTTCCCCGGCTATTTAGCCGGTCCGCCCTTGCCAGGGGGCCCGAAAAAATTTTTTCACCGGGGCCCGAACCTGCTCTCGGCGGCCCTGTGTAGACCTGCCCTGAATCCCTACATTTGTTTAAAGACATTTGTGACATGTGACATGCCGATTTTGATACAGCTGCCTTTGGAGCTGTTGAACCAGACTGCTGAACTACTCTGAGTACTAGTAACGAGAACTCATCAGATTGGTTCCAGCGCCATCTAAGGACCTGATTCTTCTCTCACACCTAGTGTAACTCTATTGGCTATACTGAGGCTTTATCTACACTAGCACTTTTGTCAGCAAAACTTTTGTTGGTCAAGGATGACATAAATTTCACAAACAAAAGTGCCAGTGTGGACAGCGCTATGTTGGCGGGAGCTTTTGCCACTCACTGGGGGTAGTTTTATTATGCCAGAGGGAGAGCTCTCTTCCATCGGCATAGAATGGCTACATAGGAAACCTTATGACGGTGCAGCTGCAGCGATACAGCTGTGTCGCTGTAAGGTCCATAATGTAGACACAGCCTTAGTCTAGTGTAAGTGAGAGGAGAGTCAGATTCTGAGTTTTAGTCACCACATAGAGTGGAAACAGTGCACAGGATGACTAAAAACCAACAATGCAAGAATTAAAAAATGGAAAGCTTCAATGTCTTAAGGGCAAACATCTTTTGCGTGGGAATCTCTTGACAGAATAGCCTACCAGGCTGTGCAGCACCAGTTACAATCATATTAATATAATCACTTCTAAAAATATTGTTTAGAAAATAAAAAATGTGCATAACACACTGAAACACAAGCTGTTTCCGTGAACATTCCTGATTTTGGTGTTTATCTTAGGTGGCACCTGGGATCAGGGTACTAATCTTTCAGGCCCAGATTCAAGTAGGGACTTAATACTCACAAGTGAAAATGAGTTTCATGGACTCACTCTAGTTAGGGCTGGTCAAAAATTTTCCATTGAAACTGTCTTACAATGAAAAATTGGGGCTTTGACTTAAATTTTTTTCCACAGAAACTTTCTGCTCCCATTCTCCTACAGAGGACAAGCTCCCCAACTAGACGTCATGTCCCATGATGCACTATGACTGCCATGATGGTTGCAACTTCTCTTTTCACCCAGAAGGGAGATGTTGATGTATCATGTAGTCTGACCAAGGAGCCTGGCCTAGAGAGGAGAATGGGAACATGATACATCCAAACTACAATTCCTATAAAGCACTGCAGCAGCATTTCAAAACTGCAATATATGTTTTTGGACGAAATATTTGGGATTTTGATTTTTCACCAAAAATATGATTTCTCCATAGAAAAACACCATTTTCCAACCAGCTCTAATTCTAATTTCCCCCCGCCCCATTTTATGGACATTGTCTATATCATGCCAATTCCCACCAACACTGTTCTTTGATAGTTCATTCTATTGGTGTACATCACAAAAGCATGACCCATTTTAGAGATTACTGTCGGTATTTGGGGAAGAGATGCCCATGCAGGAATAGTGGGGGTGTTATATTTGTGGCCTGAGCAACTTTGGGACAGCTGTGTGGGGAACCTCACAGGCACTGATAGGCATATGGTCCTCATTGTCATGGACATTAACTTTCCTCATAGATTTAAATAAAAAAATCCAAGATCTTCCCCATCAAACCAATATTCTCAAGGAGCTTCATCTGGGTACAAGACCAGCAGTCAGCCTGGAGGTTAAGATAGTCCCTTTATTTTAACTTAATGTTGGATGGAGCCATCTCATATTATGTTTCCTATATTTAGTAGCATGAAATGTACTAAGAAGAGCCTGATCCAGTGCCCAGTGAAGTCTTTCTATTGAATTCAGTGGGGGCATGGAATCAGTTCCATAGACTACATTAAGCATTTATTTTTACTCCAGTAGCATGAAAAGCAATGAGAACTGCTGTGTGAGAATTGTTATTCATTGCAAGATGGCTATTTAATGACCTTAAATAAACAGCTAAGATCTGATTCTCATTTACACTAAAGCCCTTTGACATTGCTAGGGTGTAGCAAGGACCCTCAGAGTCAGGCCTTAAGACTGTAATACAAACACAGATTCAGCTAATACTTCATAACGTGAAAAGTTGAAAGAATAATTATTCTTTTGTATAAACTGTCAGGCACCTCTTTGTAATGTTGTTTGTATTTCATTTTACCTTCTGCATCGGTTAATCCCACTCCTGACTGCTTTACTGATTCTTGTCCATTCTGGCTCATCTTCCCTCTGTTGAAAAAAGCAGTTTTGTAACGGTCAATGAAGCCTTGAACAGAAGATACCAAAGCACAAAAGAAATCCTCAAACAGAAAGGGCATTGGTACAGTCCAAAAAGAAAAGAAACAATCACTTCCTGACATCCCTCAAGGTGCCAAATATTTTTCATAAATAACAGGAAAAGCAATAACTTTGCAGAGAATGTGATTGGACATGCAGAATTTCTTGTTTCTGTAAACAGCAAGTCTCCCTTTGTCAACTGGAAGAGACTTCAGAGATGCTAAATTCTTTTTTGCAGAAGCTTGTAATCACATCTTTGGAAAGCTTGTTACTTGATCAAATTCTACTCTCCCAATCGGTCTCTTATGGTTAAGGGGAAAGGTGAAATAAATAACACAGGTCCAGAAACTGATCTTAGTTACACAAGCATTATCCCATGTAATATATCACAGCTCTTGACCGGATGCAGTGTTGTTGCAGCCACGTTACTAGCAGGATATTAGGGAGACAAGGTGGGTGAGGTAATATCTTTTATTGGACCAACTTCTGTTGGAGAGCGAAAGAAGCTTTCAAGTTTACACAGAGCTCTTCTTCGGGTCTGGGAAATGTACTGAGTGCCACAGCTAAATACAGGGTGGAACAGATTGTTTAGCATAAGTAGTTAACATATATTTCAAGGGACCATTAAAGGTGAAGTAGCCCATTAACAGCTCTCCAGTCATAGGGAAGAAAGGAGGGAAAAAATGCCCAATAACAACTATGTAGGTGAAACCAGACTATCACTACATTCTCCAATGAACTCACACAGAGAAATATAAAAGAAAAAAACACAGTATCACCCATGAGTGCACACTTTTCACAAAATGATCACTTCATATCGACCTCTCAGTCCTCATCCTGAAAGGAAACCTGCACAACACCTTCAAAAGATGAGCCTGGGAGCTTAAATTCATAATGTTGTTAGACACAAAAAATCATGGACTTAATAAAAATACTGGATTTATGGTCTATTACAATAATCTATAACACACAACCCCCCTCTTCCCCAGCTTCCCTCTCCTCTTTCCCCCACTATGACTGGCGAAGCGTTAATGGGCCTCTTCACCTTGCATGGGCCTTTACGATATATATTAACTACTTATGCTGAACAATCTGGTTCGCTTTGTATTTAGCTATATTTCCCAGACCTGCAGAAGAGCTCTGTGTAAGCTCAAAAACTCGTCTCACTAACAGAAGTGGGTCCAGTAAAAAATATTATCTCACCCACTTTGTCTCTTTATGTTTTTGGTCACATCATTCATGAGTCAGTGCTCTTATACCATAAGAGGCATCCTCAGCAAGATATTTGAATTAGATTACTATGATTTGTACAGTAAGACAAGTTTTTGCTCAATCACAGTATTTCTTTAATAACTGTTGTGATACTACAATTCAGGTTGGGATGGGAAGGCTCTTTCATACTCATTGAGCATGATAAACAACTCATCATTGAGACACTATAACTCTGATCTCATCTATTATGTCTGATCTTGACAGCTACCCAGTGTGATAAAATTCCTTTGATTTAGAAGAAGAGTTATTTTTTCTATTCATTTGGTTAATATGGGCAGGTTTTTATCTATGTTACAGAGATCAGTGTAACAGAGATCAGTATCTGGTCCTGTGTTGTTTATTTCAGCTTACTCTTTAACTATTCTAGCAAGTCACAACATGCTTTGAGGCATAATTACAATCCTCCAGAAAATAAACTTTGCAATTTTGAATTGACTCTTCCAATTTACAATGGATGACCTTACAATATACCGTGATAGAGATGTAGTGCCAGATCCTCAACTGGTGTAAATCGGAATTGTTCCATTGTAGTCAAATGGAGCAGTGTTGAGCTACACCAGCTGAGGATCAGGCTCTTAAGTTTCACATTGCAGAAGGAAGTGGTCCTTCTCTGTGATAAAATAAAAAAAATCTGATGGGGAAAAAGTAAATACTAAACAGAATTTTGAATTCAGTTTAATTGCCTAGCAAAGTATTTCTTTTTTCGGGATGAACTTTATTACGAAGTATGGCAAATATGCTGTAGAGAATTATTAGTACCCAGGGTCAGATTCCCTGCAAATTGTGTAGTCATTTACCATTCTAGTTTAGTAGCATTTCACACCCGCCTCTTTGCACTGGGGTAAAAGTCTACACAATGGATTGGGCAATGAAGAATCTGGCCCCTATTCTCCAGCAGGGTTTGGTCTGAGTGACATTGGTAATTTTCAGAAGTTTCATACAAGCGCTGGCATTTTAATAATGAGAGATGCAAAAAAATGACCCACCAAATGCAGTGATTTTATAAAATGCTTTCTTCTATTGTTATATAATCATTAATTTCCCTTGAGATTTTTAACAATGTCTAACATCTGCAATGACATGCTTCTAATTAGCTACCTCATCAAATAATCCCCATAGTATCACTTTTTAATTTTTTTTTTTCTTAGCTAGATATTCAAATGGCCAGCAGCACTAGGCCCAAAATAAGAGTGGTTTAAAACTCAGGCTTCCCTAACATGCCATGGACTTGTATTTTATCTTTAGGAATCATTATAAACTAATTATGCATCTGGGTTGTAAAATACAATTAAAAATAATTTTTGTTCCCCTGAAGTACAATTTGTTTTAATCTACAGCAAGGTTGAGTGAAAGATTCAATAAAAAATTAATCAGATGGAACTTAACTGCCTGAGCTCATTTCCCCCTTCCCCTAAGCTGCTGAAGGGGAAACTTAAAAGTAAGATTGAGAGCTCTTTTCCTTGTTAGCATCTAATAAGTTACAGTCATTTGCCATTCCACTACATTTCAATAAGGGATGAGCACTTTGGAATGTCACAAACCCTAGAGAACAAATTGGTTTTGTTTATAAAGTCAAGAACCTTTAAAAAAAGTTGCTTTCATCTCTTGTGCATCAGATTTCAGGATTGCAGAGCAAGAACTGACCAGAGTGTGCTGGGAAAAGGCCAAGGAAAGGAAGATTTCCTTGAAAAGGTTCATTAGACATTAGTGTGGTTCCAGCCCAGTGTTGGGCTGATAGCACTGGCGCTGGCCAAAGGGTGGGTCTGATTTAGAAACATGGGGTCAGAGTCAGAGCTGGAGGAAATCAGAATTTCTCTACTGAAGTGAGGTGCTCAGCATCTACACACCTCTCTAGCAATGGGAGTCATGTTGCTGTTAGGTCTCAGACAGCCCCATGTTTTGTACTCCCCTCTGAAGAGGGCCAAACGGTGCCAAGCCATAGCCAGCACTCTTCCTAGCAGCATTAACCGACTCTTAGTACCACACAGTGGTGGGATTAGGTGCTGCAGCGAATAGGGTCAATATGCATAGCCAGCCTGGTGTGACCAGCTAGCTCTTCAAAGACCATCAGCAAATGTTTCATGGACCAGACAGACTTTGAAAACAATTGATCTATTTCCGCCTGAAGAGTGTTAACATCAGAAGGGGAGAGAAATTATCTAGCATGATACAAGGGGTATAACTAGAAGTAATGGATAAGGTTAATAATAATAAAGCTTAGTCTTGTAAAATAAGGATAAACTTCCTGATGGTGAAACTTGTCAGACTGTGGAGAATACCCCTATATTGGCAAAAGAAGGGATTTGATGAAGAAGTCTTCCTCAAACTGCTATGATAATGCAGACATGGGCCGAACCAAAAATACAAATTCAAATTCCTAAATTTTGGGGAGGTTTGGATCTGAATTTTGCTGTTAGTACCTGTGTCGAGAATGGGGCCAAATTAAAGACGCAAATTGAACATCCCCAAATTTGGCAGAAGTTCTGCTCTCCATCAGCACTTTGTGTCTCAAGCCCATCTCTACAAATGTGCACAAAAAGGAACGAGGATGAGGTTGCTCCTGGATTGCAGAGATTAGTTTGTTCTGTAGAATCATGGGTATAGTGGGCTTGAACATTTATAATTGTGCAACAGTGGAAAATGCAATTACGGACTCTGACAAGAGTCCTATCTGGTTAAATGCTATTAGCTGTTATACTGTGTAACACAAGTCTTGGGAAGAAATGACATATGAGGAAGCCTGAGGCCTCAAAGTGCTGTACATAGTATTGTCAGGACAATACAGTGTATTAAAGAAAAAGCCTTACATTCTTGGAATAGGAAACAGATTGTTCTCCCCTGTGGTGCTGCTGCTTCCTTCGCTATCCATGCTATATCCGCTGCCAAAACTACTGGCTGACGAGCCAGTGGAGACAGAGCTTTCTGTAGGTCGGTGGTTGGTAGGCCTTGCTGTACAGAGCAGGAATAATGGGTTACAAAAAAGCTTGTAAGATATAAATGTAATCAATGTTAAGAAAGTGCTATTCATCACAATTACATGCTGCAAACAACTTTATGCTCTACTTTACTTCATATTCATTTGACAAAGTGAGTAGGATAGTCCTACAATGAGAATCCCAATGGACCTTCCTGTTACTCTTTATGAAACATTCCTTCATTGCATTTGATGACTTTTGATACAGTACAGGGAATCCAAAGGAAGTATCATCGATACACCATCTAGTCCCACACAAATTGTGTATGGAAACATCCTCCTCTTCAGACATCGTACCATTACATTTCTCAACTGCTCATTAATATCTTTGGTAATCTTACTGTATGCCTTGAGTTTTTAAGCACAGCCCTTAGCAATTTAGTAAACTGGTGCTAAACCTCTATTTATTAGGTTAATTTCATGTGGTGACTGTATGTCAACTCTAAAGAAATTATTTTTGCTTTAGATGGTTTATTTTGGTTTACTATTTTTGATACTCAAAATTAATTAATTCTCCTGCATTTGGCCCTTGGCAAGTTGAGAAATATATACAGATAACACACTGTGACATTACACTTAATAAAGAACAATGAACAATATCTGTTCACATGTTGAATAACACAATTTCCCAGGAAAAATAAATATAGGTTTTTTTTCTTGAAAAGATTGCTATGGATGGCACTTTTCACTTATTTTAATAGAATGGATATAATGCTGAGGATAGAAACGTTTGTGCTAAAAGCTCTCACTTAGTAAAGTTTTCCTGTCATCTTGGTCAGCTTTAAAGCTTGAAGACAAAGAATACAAAGGGATTGTATTTATACATGAAATGTGCCAAAAATCTAAAAACAAATAATTTCAAATACAGCCCAGAACCCAGATAATATCCCATCCAAGTTAATGATATTTCAGTTTGACTTGGTGTGTGTTATTTCCGGTGCAGGCTTCTGCAAACTGCCTTGCAATGTGACCCGAAGTTAAATAAGACACCCTAAATATACTTTGAAAATGGATTAATAATTGACACTGGAAAATAGGGATAAAAGGAAACAGTGCATCATGAATCATTGGTCTGTCCTAACCATCAGTTCATATTCCCACAATGATTCTTCCCTTGTAAATTCAGCCATCAAGTAACTCTTTAAAACTCTATTACCATTGGCTGCTTTCAGTCACTCAGTCCAGCTATTTGAACACTACCTAGGTTCCTTTAAGACCCCGTTGGTTTTGAGATGTATTTCATGACACTTTGCACTTAAATTATAGTCACTCTTAAGAGACGATTAGCAGGTAACTTTCCAAACCATGCCTGCCTCAGTGAGATACCCACCAAAGCCTCTGTTTTTCCAGAGAAGACAGACACAGCACTATAACATACTCTGCCAAAGAAGAGCCCATCAGATAGGTGAAATTACACTAAGAACTCTGCCACTTGTGGTACTCCTGACAATTCATGTGAGCAGGGAAATGGATTGTGTAGGGAGTAGAAGGCCTGCCAAAAGCATATATTTCCAGAGATCCGTGGGGCAATTGAAGAAATCTCAGGACAAGACCCGCACTGTGCACCATGGCCTCCTACTTCTGGCAATCTGGATTCCTCCTTGCTCATGCGTGAACCAGAGCCACCCTTAATCTAATTTCTGAGACTGTTTGCAGGATCAGCACTAATCCCAGTGATTGTTTCCAGATAAGTATGTCATAGGATGATGTCACATAGAATCATAGAATATTAGGGTTGGAAGAGACCTCAGGAGGTCATCGAGTCCAATCCCCTGCTCAAAGCAGGACCAACCCCAACTAAATCATCCCAGCCAGGGTTTTGTCAAGCCAGGCCTTAAAAACCTCTAAGGATGGAGATTCCATCACCTCCCTAGGTAACCCATTCCAGTGCTTCACCACCCTCCTAGTGAAATAGTGTTTCCTAATATCCAACCTAGACCTCCCCCACTGCAACTTGAGACCATTGCTTCTTGTTCTGTCATCTGCAACCACTGAGAACAGCCTAGCTTCATCCTTTTTGGAACCCCCTTTCAGGTAGTTGAAGGCTGCTATCAAATCCCCCCTCACTCTTCTCTTCTGCAGACTAAATAAGCCCAGTTCCCTCAGCCTCTCCTCGTAGGTCATGTGCCCCAGGTGCCTGATCATTTTCGTTGCCCTCGGCTGGACTCTCTCCAATTTGTCCACATCCTTTCTGTGGGCGGGGGGAGGGGGGACCAAAACTTGATGCAATACTACAGGTGTGGCCTCACCAGTGCCGAATAGAGGGGAATAATCACTTGCCTCGATCTGCTGGCAATGCTCCTACTAATACAGCCCAATATGCTGTTGGCCTTCTTGGCAACAAGGGCACACTGCTGATTCATATCCAGCTTCTTGTCCATTGTAATCCCCAGGTCCTTTTCTGCATGGTCCCTAGTTGTTTCCTCCAGCACTTGTACCAGGAAGTTGTCCCCAACACTCTCCAAAAACTTCCGGGGTTATCTGTGTATTGCTGTATTGCTCTCCCAGCAGATGTCAGGGTGATTGAAGTCCCCCATTAGAACCAGGGCCTGTGATCTGGCAACTTCACTTAGTTGTCCATAGAAAGCCTTGTCTACCTCATCCTTCTGATCCGGTGATCTATAGCACACGCCCACCACAACATCACCCTTGTTGCTCTCTCCTCTAAATTTAACCCAAAGACTCTCAACAGGCTTTTTTCGAGTTTCATACTGGAGCTCTGAGCAATCATACCGCTCTCTTACATACAATGCAACTCCTCCACCTTTCCTCCCGTACCTGTCCTTCCATGTTTATATCCATCCATGACAATGCTTCAGTCATGTGAATTGCCCCACCAAGTTTCTGTTATTCCAATCACATCATAGTTCCTTGATTGTGCCAGGACTTCCAATTCTTCCTGCTTGTTTCCCAGACTGGCTCCCTCCTCATGCCATCACATCTGAGCAGCCATGCCCCCACAAAACCCATAAAAACCCAAAGTGGTGACTGCGCAGAGGGACGGTGTTGCTGCTCCTTCATTATGAAGTTACCTGCCAGTTAGGGTCATTAGTGCACATCTCAGCTTGTCCAGGGTTAAAACAGAGGGGAATGATATGTCTCCCAGTTTCCTTGTTTATTCTGTAAAGACTAGTTCCTGGAGTCCCGAAGTCACTAAATTTGTCCTCCAGTGGACCTCTTCTTCCTCTATATCCTTATGGGTAGTAGTAGGAATACAGAATTCAGCACAGCATTCCAAACAAGACCTCACCTAACCTTAGAATCATAGAAATGTAGGGCTGGAAAAGACTTTAAGAGGTCATCTAGTCCACCCCCTTGTGCTGAGGCAGGACCAATAACACATAGACCATTCTGATAGGTGTTTGACTAATCAGTTCTTCTTCCAGTGATGGGGATTCCACAACCTCCCTTGGAAGCCTATTCCAGTGCTTAACTATCCTTATAGTTAGAAAGTTTTTCCTTATGTCTAGCCTAAATCTCCCTTGCTGAAGATTATCCCCATTACTTTTCATCCTACCTTCAGTGGGCATGAAGAACAATTGCTCACCATCCTCTTTAAAACAGTCTTAATGTACATGAATACTATCAGTTCCCTCCCTCCTCAGTCTTCTTTTCTCAAGTCTGAATATGCCAGGTTTTTTTAACCTTTCTTCATAGGTCAGGTTTTCTTTTGTAATTTTTGTAGCTCTCTTCTAAACTCTCTCCAACTTGTTCACATCTTTCCTAAAGGCTGGCACCCAAAACTGGACATAATACTCCAGCTGAGGCCTTGTTAATGCCAAGTAGAGTGGGCCAATTAACTCCTCTGTCTTATATACAACATTCCTGCTAATACATCCCAGAATGATATTAGACTTTTTTGCAACTGCATCACATGGTTGGCTCACATTCAATTTATAATCCATTATAACCCTCCAGAACCTTTTCAGCCATATTACCACCTAGCCAGTTATTCCCCGTTTTGGAGTTATGCTTTGATTTTTCCTTTATGAAGTACTTAAATGCTGTCATAAGACTACTTGTACTCAATAGCTGAATTTATCTCCTGGATTTTACTTACATTTTGAAGGTGTCAGAGTTCTATTCTCTGTGAACACCAAACTTCTTTCCTGGTGCTCATTTGGAATAAAATGTCCTTTTAGGGTGTATTTTGCATTCAGTATTTTTCGTTTCTATTCTTTACTCTACCCTACTTTACATTTTTCCACACTGATTTCCTTTCCCATCAACTCTGTTACTGGAATTGAATATTAGACATGGTGAGCCCAAGTTTAGGTTTATATCTGGATTTTGAAGACCCCAAAGTTCAATGTGTGTTATTCATTTGTGTCTGATCCACAAAGGGAATGAGTCTGCCACTACTCTACCTATTTCTGTAGAGTAGATCTGTTTGAACTTCTTTTTTCCCCACAAAAAGTTTTGACCTTTAATTGAAAAAACAAAATCCACAAAGTTTGTAGCCATAATGTTTTCAGTTTTTGGCCGAAAACATTTAGTTATTCAACAAAATGTTGAATCTTTCCACAGAAAGCAGACACTTTTTGTGAACATTTTCCTTTCATCAAAAACCCAATTGTCCATGGAAAAACAGTTTTGATGGAAAACTTTCAACCTGCTCTACGGGCTATGCTCATGTGTTAGCTCTAGAGATCTTGGGTTCAACTCCTGGTGATAACAATGTCATGATTATATGATAGGGTTACCAGCAATAGGAGGATAGTGGACCTGATGACCCAAAAGATCCCTTCCAGTTCTGTGTCCTATGACATTCTAAACTCCTGTAAGGAAACGGGCGAGAAAATGGTTCTTAGGCTGGAGCGCTGGGTAGAAACAGTAGTCTAAGAAATAGTCTAAGTAGTCCAAGACACTGCCAACAGCCTTAAGGGGCCCTGGAAAAATCATCGGACTGCATGGAGTGATCAAAGTAGGGGCTGAGGGTTAAAGGATGTACTATTAGTCTCCTCCTTGGTAGTGGTTTGGATATCTGCTATTGGCCATTCGTTTTGGTGTCCATTCCGATCAGGTGGTTGATAACAAACTCCTACTGTTAACTTATCATCTTATTCTCTATCTAATTTTGAGCTGCAGTGGTTGATATGGCATCTCAGTATATATTTAATTGCCAGCAATAAAATGATTTGTTAACACTCACATCATGGGTCTAATGGCACCAGCGACTGACATTGGTCATGAGATTAATGGCACCAGAACTGCTATCAGTTTGCTCTTTTTCAGTTGAGTTTGTATAAGGAAAATGTCCAGATTTTATTTTAACAGAAAGGCTTCTAATGATTTGTGCATGAATGGGATTGGAAGAGCTATTGATTGCCTTCTAGGCTGAAAAGTTTTTCTTTCCTCTGAATCTGCTGCTGTCCATGCTGTACCCAAAAACCCCTAAGATTAAGAAAGTGGAAAATAATAGATGAAAAAAGAAGCCCGTGAGGGAGGCGAAGGTTCACATGCCTAAATAATCTTCCTAGTCCTCCATGAAAAAGGATTAGACATATACAGGTGCCACCAATATGTCTTCTGCATTCAGTGCCATTAATGGATCCCAGTGAAGACTTTCCCACCAACAGCAAGCTATTCATGCAGCTATCTCTATATACCTACCTTAGAAAACAATTGCAGGATAAAGAAAATTGAAGATTCCTCACTTCTCCAAATTAAAAAAAAATAATCTTAACACAATACTAGTTGTCTCCACATAGGGGTGATTGGGGGGGGGGGGTGTGATGTTATGAGTGTGATATAATATCTCATTGAAAGATGACAGGGCCAGAAAGAGTTAATTAACTCACAGACTGACCTGACCCATGGCCAAACTTTACAGACTGGTTAGGAAGATATGTAAATGAATTGAGCTTTGAAATGCAAGTCTGCATTGTTAGAGGTAGAAGGGTAGGTGTTTGCTCAGGTCTTGTGATGTAAGCAAACAAGTCTTGTTTGATTCAAAGATCAAAAAAGGAATATTAACATTTAGGAAAATACTTGAGTGAAATAGTATTATTATCTATATGTCTCTTTGAAGGTTGTGGTAACCTGTGTCTGAACTGTTTAATGGATAAATTACCCTGTGCTAATTGCCAGGATGTTTGGAAGCAGGAGAGTTAAGCCTATTGTTTTCTCAGGCCAAAAGGTTGTTGGAAATGTATAAGAACCCTGGGACACGATCCTGCTTCATCTCAGATCTGCTTTGGCTTTCAAG
This sequence comes from Emys orbicularis, assembly GCF_028017835.1. Lineage (NCBI taxonomy): Eukaryota > Metazoa > Chordata > Testudines > Emydidae > Emys > Emys orbicularis. Next base: position 22,930,405 of record NC_088683.1, on the reverse strand, counting down.
AGGGGTAAACCTTAAGCCACGAAGATTGAGATCCCCAGCCATTGACTGGAGCCACCCTGAATATGGACATTGGACTATAACCTATGGACTATTTCTAAAAGGACTTTTGGCAACTACAAGCTCATCTCTGCTATTTATCTGAACCTCAAGAATTGAATTCAAGTCTGTATGTATATTGATCTTTTAACCAACACTCTCTTTTCTTTTTAAAATTTTTTAGTTTAGTTAATAAGAATTGACTATAAGCATGAATTTTGGGTAAGATCTAAGTTATAATTGGACCTGGGTATGTGGCTGACCCTTTGGGGTTGGAAGAACCTTTTCTTTTATATGATGAGATAAGATTTTCAGTAATCGTCATCATATCTGACGTGTGTGTCTGGACGGAGGCCTGAGGCTGGGTACTTTAAGGGAACTGCGTTGTTTGGACTTCTGAGTAACCAGTGAGGTACTATAGAAGCTGTTTTGTGCTGGCCTGGTAAATCTAAGTATTGGAATATCCACCAGCGTTTGGGGTTTGTCTGCCCCGTTTTGTTTGCAGTTCACACTAATTGAGTGACCTCAGCTGGCTCCCACGGGCAGCCCCGTCACAGGGGGGTGGGGTTAAACTTGTGTATTTATGGAGCCAGTTAGAGAATCAGATTCCATAACTGGAGAAACATGAGTTCCAGGTCTCAAACGTACTAAAGGATAATGTCATTTTAAAATCAATGGGAAGGGGAAAAAAGAATCCAAATTTTACTACTAAATCTCCCAGTGAAGGGGGCTTGAGACTACAGAAAAGAAATGTGCATGTGGTTTTTTTTTAAAGCTAAGCATAAGGGAGATAATTCACACAGCACCTACAGCCATGTGCTGTCAAATCAATCAATAGTGAAATGGAAACTATTAAGCACCGCCAGACTTCCCAGCCATTCATCTAGACTGAATGAGCAGTTTGTTTAAAGAGGGGAACTTGAGATTAAATGTGGGGCCAACTGATTTAGATAAAATAATAACTATATCAAAGAGAACCTTCTTCTGAGTTCTAAATTGCAGAGAGTATCTTTTCCTCCATCCCAACTGTTATTCCTTTTTACATGACTGGCCAGGACCACAAGCTGAAGTGCCAAAATGCCACCAGAAAGCCTGTACTAGTTGCAACCCAAGCAGTAAGCACCAGAAATCTCATAAGAGAACCGTTCTTGCTAGATTTTCAGCCCAGTTTGGCAGAATAAAGACAGAAGTATGGGCAGCTTGTATAATTATTTAGACTTTTCAGGATGTGTGTGCATGGGGGGACGGGACACCAAAGAAGCCACCACAGTAGCATTTAACTTCAGAGATGGGAACTACACAAAAATGAGAAAGCTAGTTAAACAGAAATTAAAAGATATAGTCACAAAAGTGAAATGCCTGCAAGCTGCATGGAAACATTTTAAAAACACCACAACAGAGGCTCCAATTAAATGAATACCCCAAATAAAATAAAAAAAAGTAAGAGGACCAAAAAAGTGCCACCATGGCTAAACAAGAAAGTAAAAGAAGTAATTAGAGGCAAAAAGGGATCCTTTAAAAATTGGAAGCTAAATCCTACTGAGGAAAATAGAAAGAAGCATAAACTCTGGCATGTCAAGTATAAAAGTATAATTAGGCAGGCCAAAAAAGAATTGGAAAAGTAACTAGCCAAAAACTCAAAAACGAACAACTTTTTTTTTAAAGTACATCAGAAGCAGGAAGCCTGCCAAACAACCAGTGGGGCCACTGGACGATCGAAGTGCTAAAGGAACACTCAAGGAAGATGAGACCATTGCGGAGAAGCTACATGAATTCTTTGCATGGTCTTCACTGTAGAGGTTGTGAGGGAAGTCCCCACACCTGAGCCATTCTTTTTAGGTGACCAATCTGAGGAACTGTCACAGATTGAGGTGTGTGCATACAACCTTTATGTATGCAGTAACATCAAATCCCTCCTGGCCAGAGGTACAGAATCATTTACCTGTAAGGGGTTAATCAGTTCCATTAACCTGACCTGACCTGGCACCTGACCAGAAGGACCAATGGGGAAAGAGGATACTTTCAAATCGGGGGTGGGGGGTGGGGGGAGGTTTGGTTTGTGCTCTCGGTGTGTTCCCTCTTGAGACAAAGAGAGAGACCAAGCAGGTAATCCAGTTCCTACTGAAATGATACATCTAAAATTACAGATATTGTAAGTAATAGCAAGGAAATGCGTTAGATTATCTTTTGTTTTAGCTTGTGAATTTTCCCTATGCCAAGAGGGAGGTTTATTCCTGTTTTGTAACTTTGAAGTTGAGCCTAGAGGGGAATCCTCTGTGTTTTAAATCTTTTTATCACCCTGTAAAATTACCTTCCATCATGATTTTAAGGAGGTGCTTCTTTTACTTTTTTTTTTTTATTATAAAGTTCTTTTAAGAACCTGATTGGTTTTTAGTGTCCTAAAAACCCAAGGGTCTGCTCTGTGCTCACCTTGTTAACCTATTTGGTTGGTATATTATTCTCAAGCCTCCCCAGGAAAGGGGGTGAAGGAGCTTGGGGGGGTATTTTGGTGGGGATAGGGCTCCAAGTGGTCCCTCCCTGAATATTTGTTTAAATCGCTTGGTGGTGGCAGCAATACCGTCCAAGGACAAGGAAAGGAATTTGTGCCTTGGGGAAGTTTTTAACCTAAGCTGGTGGAATATAAGCTTAGGGGGTCTTTCATGCGGGTCCCCACATCTGTACCCCAGAGTTCAGAGTGGGGAGGGAACCCTGACAACTCTCTAAACCTTTAAGGTTTGCTCATGACAGTTTGAAATAAGATTAAAAACCACTGCTCCCTTAAAGTTGCTCAGCGAAACCAGTGTCTGTGTTATGATCCAGAGAGCACAGCGGTCCTAGTATTTCATTTCTCACTCGAGGGGTAGGCCCATTTACAGTGGCTCCTGGTCTTGTTTAGAACTTCTGGAAAATTGCAATATATAACCCTCAGAAAGACGTCAGGCACATAAATAATTGATTCCATACTCCAGCTCAGCTCCCCTCTCCGCCAAGTTTGAATTCAACCAATTGCCTTTGACAAGAGACCATCCAACTGAATGGTAAAGACACATTCCACAGAATTCCGGTAATAAAACCTAGCCTCTTAAAAAGGAGTACAATGTGTCCAAATCCGGAGTGCATCACAAGATTTGGGGCTTTGGAGGACCTGGTGGTCCTATCAACTTGCTCTTTCAGCAAGCAACCAAAGAAAGAGCAGGTGGGAATTAAGTGGAGCCACAGTTCTGCCTCCCATCCTAAATGTGCCAACCATGTGATCAAGCTGGTGGAATGTGTTACTTCCTCCATTGTAACCATAGAGCCTTAGGAGAAAGAATGCCAGCTGGTTGTCCTTCTGCAGCAATGCATCACCAAGTATCCTCAACCCAGAACTGTGGCAAAATGACATCATCTTGGCCAACACCAAAGACAGAACCAGAGCCTGCCAGAGCTAAAAGCATGAATTACTACCAGCTCTGTATCTGTAGTACTCACATTCTTCATGAACTGAGTATGGGGGGGTGAGGGCACACAACAAACACTGATCGGTGGGATATACCACAATTTAGCCCTAAGAGTCCCATTCTGCCATCCTTCCTCACTCTGGATAGTACTTTACTCCATGAGTACTCCCACATATCTGCCATTTTATATTGATTTTTACATTATGCGTTGATTTGACCATATGTTTTATATTTATAATTTTGTGAAATTTCAGTGGGACTTCCCACAACGTGCAGTATCACACAATGTGAGTAATGGTGGCAGGATAGTGTCCTACTAAAAGTGCTGCAATGTTGTTTCTTTACTCAACAAAGCAATCTTAACAATCTAGTTCTAGCACATATGCTCCCTGGGGCTCAGGCCACTGGCTAACAGACTTTTGAAATAGGAATTATCGGACAAAGACTCTGAACAATTTCCTGAAATTACATGTCATTTTAAAATGGTGGAAGAAAAAATAGTAAGACTAGCAACAGCAAAAGGTGCCAGTACTCAGGCTGGAACCAAAGATAGCATAAGATTATTACTGTCTGCACAAAACGGGGACAAACTGTTCTTGTTTTGATAATGACAAAAGGATTCTGGAAAACTGGTTGTTTGTCGCAATAAGAAAGCTTATTTAATTTACCCCGAAATTAGGAGCCCAGAGAAGCTTGGAATAAAGCAGCTTTATTGGGCAGTAAATTATTTACAGTGTGAAGGAGTCATCCCAAACTATGGCAAGAAATGAAAACCTGGTATTGCCTGTTAGAAGCATTCAATGCTTCTGTACATGAAGGGAGCTTAAGCTGGTATTTAAATCTCTACACAATCCTATCCAGTCCAAGCAATATGAAGTACCCAGGAAATCAGTTGCATTTTCCATTCCAAATTGGCCAAAGCCAGTAAAATAAAAGCTACCGAGAGGAACTGCACAATATTGCATTTTTTCTGGTAAATGGCTCACAATTACACGGTGCTCACTAACTTATATCTAACCAAGTTTACAATGCAGTCGCATATATATCTGCTTAGTACACAACACTTCTACCTTGTTTTATATCCCTAAACTACTTATGTTTTACATCCCTACTTATGTTTTATATCCCTAAACTACTTGTTTTTTTCTGCAGCAGTTTCTTATTGTGTCAAGTAAAAGAAATTGAGCATAAGCAAGAAGGCAAACTCAATTAAAACCAGTCTTATCTCACTTCATGTCCATATTGCCCTTTTGACACTAAACTCCACTAGCATGCCTTTCTCTCATAAGAACAAGTACACTAATGTACCATTCTCCCATGGGATATACAGTAGTGTCTGCTTGGAAGCACATAGACAATACGCAGCTGGCTATTATGAAGTTCATGGTTCGAATCCTCTACTCAGCTTCTGCAAATTTTACTTTCATGCAATGCAGGCACCTTTGAAAGATATAAAACAGTCTTCCTGAGCCTACAAAACTTCCTCCTCTGCTTCTTTATCAGTCGACTAACTGTACAACATTTTTATGCAATGACAGAATCAAGATGAAGCCTGTTGCATTTCAGGGCAAAGCCAATCACCTCCTTTGTAGTTGCACAAGACCACTGGCAGCAGAACTGTTGTGTAAAGAAGTGAGCCAAAGAGAGGCCATTGCAGGGCACTGCACAGCACTTTGTTCTGCTTGAGTTCCCTGTACAACAGGATGTGCACTGAGAAGTGACCAACTATCTTGTATCACCTATGAAGTCAGGTAACCACTATGAGTTTATTTTCTGGGTTCTGTACTTCTAACTTCTTAAGAGTCTGCTGTCTGTATGAGCTGCTGCCATTTTTGTGTGGCAGAACTGATACAGCATCTCACATGTAAAGCTCATACTGCGTTCTTCTGTCTTGTCATGCAGACTTTGCTATTGTTCTTCCTTACTTTGTTGTTTCCGTTAATCTAAAGTAAAAGTCATTGAGACTGAAAGTGCATGGGTTGCTCTTTGGACCAAGAAAAAAATATTCTGTACTTTGAAAAGGTATTTATATAAAGTCAACAAAGTAATTTATTTTGTGCATATCTCTATACTTCATTTTGGTTTTGTTATATAAATCATTCACATTCCAGAGCCTGGTGAAAGGTCAGTCAAAACAGCTTGAAAATCAAATATTCAAAATTATCTGCCATGAATGAGTTACAGAACAGTAACTGGCAAATAACTTTGATCAAACAAATTTGAGGATGAGAAATGATCTGCAGAACAGGAAAATGATGCAAAATTTGTTGAATAAATTATACAGTTAATGCTAATTCTGAATAAAAAACAGTTAGAACTCATGAGTTCCTGCATCCTAGCTCAATTCTCGGTTCACACATCTCTTAGAAAGTGCTAGACCTATCAAGAGAGAATATATTCTGATGAGATTTCCAGATCAAAAAAGGCTGGCTAAATACTGGAGCTGTTCAGAAAATCTTCAATGGGACCATTTTCCATCAGAAATTGTAGTTTTCATATCAAAATGACTTTTCATTTCAATTTCTTTCAGTAGAATATATAATATAATATAAAAATTTAAAAAGCTCAAACAACCCCAAACAAAATGCTTTTGGGACTTTTCCAGAGAATTTTGAAATTTTCAGGTTTTATTCCAAATTGGAATGAAAACAAATTTCTAAATCCCAAAAGCCTCCAGAAAATGGAATCTCCATTCTCTGCATAGTGCTACTAAATATGTTCTTATGCCCCGTATAAACATTCCGTTTGTTGGAAGAACCTTCATATGTTTTGGGTTTTGCTCACTATTAGTATTAATAACAATAATTGTTCAATAGTCTCCTTCCATTCTAGGGAGACATGGAAAATTTGAGATAAAAACAGAAGGGTAATAAATGGGGGACTAGAAACAAAATAAGAGTTTTTCTTTTTATCTTCTTGACGGGGAGTAAAATAATAAAGCTGTCCTACCTATCTACTTTAGTTCAGACACCACGTGGTTTAGGACACAAGCAGAATAATCTGGGCCAATTCCACAGCAGATGTAAATCAGTGAAGTGCTCCAAAAGACAATGAACCTAGCTGATTTACATCAGATGAAGTTCTGGTTGGGAGGCAATGATAGGTAGGTGGATGATGGCATACCTAACATTTAGGTTTGATAGCACAATTGGCCACAACAGAGAGGAACATATTTCTACTTTAGATATTGCTAGGATACTATTCCTTTATTCCTTTCCTTTTCACTGGTATTTGCAAAACTCTGCATTGAAAAAACAACGAGGAGTCCTTCTGGCACCTTGGAGACTAACACATTTATTTGGGCATAAGCATTCGTGGGCTAGAACGCACTTCATCAGATGACCCAACCACTCCCAGTCTTTATTCATGCCTAATCTGATGGTATCCAGTTTGCAAATTAATTCCAGTTCTGCAGCTTCACGTTGGAGTCTGTTTTTGAAGTTTTGTTGTTGAAGAATTGCCATTTTTAGGTCTGTTATTGAGTGAGAAGAGAGAGTGAAGTGTTCTCCTACTGGTTTTTGAATGTTATGATTCCTCATGTCAGCTTTGTGTCCGTTTATTCTTTTGCGTAGAGACTGTCTGGTTTGGCCAATGTACATGGCAGAGGGGCATTGCTGGCACATGATGGCATATATCACATTGGTAGATGTGCAGGTGAATGAGCCCCGGATGGTGAGGCTGATGTGGTTAGGTCCTATGATGGTGTCCCTTGAATAGATATGTGGACAGAGTTGGCACCGGGATTTGTAGCAGGGTTTGGTTCCTGGGTTGGTGTTTTGAGAACACTTCAATCTCTCTGGCCACTCTTTGGGTCATTAAAAAACCTAAACTTAATTTCCCCAATATTAATTTCTCCCTACTGTTACTCACACCTTCTTGTCAACTGTCTGTAATGGGCCACTCTCTTACCACTTCAAAAGTTATTTTTTCCTCCCTTGGTATCTTGCTCTTAATTGATTTATCTCGTTAGACTGACCTCACACTTGGTGAAGCAACCCCCATCCTTTCATGTATTTATACCTGTTCCTGTATTTTTCACTTCATGCATCTGATGAAGTGCCCATGAAAGCTTATGCCCAAATAAATTTGTTAGTCTCTAAGGTGCCACAAGGACTCCTCATTGTTTTTGTTGATACAGACTAACACAGCTACCACACTGAAATCTGCATTGAAAGTAATACATTGGCAGTTACAACAACATGGGGTGGAGGGAAGAGAATGGCTCTATGTCCTAGCTGGAATTCCAGCAGCAGAAGTGTGCAATTAGTATTTTGTTATAACACAAGAACTGTTAAAGCATGCTTAAGCAGACCTGGTTAAAGGCATGCATTTTATTAGGCAATGTGAACACAGTTAATCCATTTTTCAACAGAAGAGCAGGTCCCCCAGCAGAATGGAAGTGCACAAATCACTGTTCTATCATATTATTTAGCACATTGTTTTGTTAGGGACTTACACAATTATGGTAAGATCAAGTAAAGGTCTTGATTCGCATTGACATTTACAGCACTTTACAGAGGGTAAATAAATAATTAAACTCTGCAATGAATCAGTAGACATGGCAAGAAGGATTCTGGCTTTGGTTGGTTTCTCGGCCATGTCTTTCTGCTCACCTCCTTCGGGCTTGACTGGTCCATCAGACATCACTTTTCTGAGGGCTAGTTGGCTTTGGTCTTTGTTGTCATTGGCTGGTGGAGGCAGATTGTCAGACTGAGTTCTTTGAATTGGGAGGACTCCTGCTATGCTGTGTCTGTGCTGCTTCCTGGCATGATTAGACTGACCGCTTTTATGTGCTGCTGTGGCAGTGTAGGTGAAATGGAAACCCAGAGTATGTATCCTCAGATGGAACCAGCTTAAATGTTATTCATGCAAACAGAAGTGTTTTGTTCTGCACTTAAATAAGTAGGGTTTTCAAACACCAAAGAGACACCACATGCACAGCATTAAAGGGTGTGAAAACTGGCTGTTTCTTTATTAATGACGGTGGGACAAGGAAAATAGTTTCCCCCCTCTTTGTGTTTTATACCACGATGAGTTTATGGCACACCAACAAACCCTGAAGACAAACACAGTGTGTCCACAGTTGGAAGGTTTTAATTTGCAGAAACTAAATCCTCAACCAGTAATAAGATACAGGTCTGAATTGTACTCTGTAGTGCTAGAATTCTGAATGGAAGGTTTGTCATTTGTGAATCTATTTCCAGCGGCCAGACAAATCCTATTCTAGCCCTAAATCAATCTGTGGTATAAAGCATCTAATGAAATGGAATCCACTACTACAGCAATTGGCTTAGAAAAGCCCAAGGAGAGTGGAATGATAAGATTATTAATACTATTCCGTACCTGAGTTCCTTGTTAATAGTCTGGTATATTTATTGTCAGCCTACTGTTCACTAATACGAATTTATCTGAAATGTTGTACAGAGTAGGTTGCCTTTAATAAGCCTTTCAAAAGAGTGGAATGTTAGAGACTTATAAGCAACCATGCTTCAAATATAGGAAATTGAGTCATGCTGTTAAGTAACGACTGTTTTTTCAACCTGAAATCCTCCCCACCATTATCCTCCAGTGTAGATGTCCTGCTTGTTTTCTGATGTTAATATCATGCTGTTAATGTGCTCTCAATGCATGTTGGATGTGATTCTTTGAAAGCTGGCAGCCACCTATCTGGGGTTTGATTATTTCTGTGGTTGAGATATTTAGCAACACCAAAACAATAACACACAGTGGAAGATTCCATGAGTCATGCACAGTTCTGGAATGTCATGGGCCACGAATGGTGGGAGTGATGGAGAAACAGCCAGTTTTACCGCAGTCTATATAAATAAAAAAAAAAGACTTCTAAATAGGAGGAGTATATTGTACTTATATGTGTTAACACACACACACACACACACACACACACACAAAGAAAGACATTGAACAGAGTGAGCACAATGTGCCAAGAACAGAAACAAACAAAAAGCAAACCGGGAAGGACAGCAGGGGAAAAAGGCAACAGATGAACATTAAGCTGCCATGCTGAGGAATTTATTTGCGTCTTTTACTTGGTTGAAGGCGAAGCTGTTGGACAGCTGCTTCAGCAGCAGCGATGGCTGCCCCAGCGTCTTCAAGGTGGGTTTGAGTGACGCTGGTTTTGCTTTGGCTGCGGGATGGTCCATGAGAGCGCAGATGTCCTTCGGAAGAAGATTTAGAGCTCCCGGGACTGCTGTGAGATTTCTCAATGGTGGGCATCTGCATGTCTGATGGGGAAAAGGATAAACATGAGTGTTATTTCTATTAAATAAATAATCTCTCTCACAGAAAATTGTGTTTCCAGGCACAGTCCTGAAATGCCTCACTCCACCAGTAGCCCCAGCAGGCACTGTGTCTGGCACAATGAGTCACAATTCCCTCCCTGCTTTCCTGTTGCTCTGTGGTCCAAGGTATAGTTTGCTGCTGGCCTATACCAGCAGCAAATTCTGACACCTCCCATGCTGACCCAGCTTTGCTTGCTGGTGAACTGGTGGGTGGAGCCAAGGCTTAGCACATTTCCTGTTCCTCCTTACCCACCTGTGCTGCAAGAAGGAAGCAGGCAAGCAGCACCATTTACCCCTGAGTGTCCAGACTCAAGTCCAAGCTAGGCCGAGCAAGTTTAGGATCCCCCTGTAGTGGTGTGTAGTTCAAGTCACAATCTAGCCCTTATATAATTATATCCACAGCCCTCTCTGATTTAGACAAGATTTATTGTCCTTGCAAGTACACAGTGCTTTACAGAATTGTCATCATAGCAAAATTACACCAAAAAGAAATAGGACAGATTGTGTGTTATTACCAGAACACTATCCTGTTACTTTGCTGCTGTCATCTGGCCTCCATCTGTACTGCATTATCACATGGACATTGCTCTGGTACTACATGTGCTGCATATATACAATGTTTGCCAGCTGAGATATTGGGAAACTGCTATATTTAGTTTGGAAAAAAATATATTCTGAAGAATGATACACGTTGACTGTCGGTTTTGGAGACACTGAGGCTGATTCTTCACTCACTCACGTTAGTGTAACTCCACTGAACTCCACTACCGCCACTGATTTCAATGGAGTTACTCCTGATTGACACCAGTGTAAGCCACATTCTACTCAGGCCCGTAATGAAGGTGAAATGAACTTACACTCATTATGATTTTTTAAAAAGATGTCAGTTTGACAATGTCAGAGGACAACAGTTTAAATATTAGCATACATGCTCAAAACACAGTGCCATAAAATACTAAATGAAATAAAAAAGAAAGCCTAATCCAAAGTGGTATATGTGTTGAATTTTGGCCAAAGACATAGGCAAATGAAAAGTACCATGAGATCTCTAATACCTGTGCACAACACATAGGATCTCACTTTATAATATACTGTTTGAAAGACACAATTACTTAGTAAACTGCATGGTACTGAAAAGGCCAAATTCAGCTTTGGTGTAAGCAGTCGTAACTCCACTGAAATCACTGTGAGGCTCAATTTAGCCTTTAATAAAAGTACATATGTAGAAAATATATGCAAGTCACTCTGTTTTTCCATGGGACCCTGAAAATCACAAAAGGTTCTGTTACATCATATATTTCTGAGGACTTGTTAGGGAAATTTCCCATAGCTCTTACCCTTGGATGGGTCAGGGAAGATTCCGTGACTTCTGCTCTTGATGACAGATGGCTTTGGTGATTGCTGGCTGCTCTGCCCAGAATGAGATTTCCCATGGTCAATACTTTCAGTCTGCTCCTTCAGAGGATACCACCTTGGGGTGTTGTCAAGCTGAGAGGTGCTGGATAGCTCAATCAATATCTGCACAATGACATATGATATATCTGATTAAGATATAACATGAGACACAAAGAGGACTGAATCTGATCTCACTGATGCTGGTGTAAGTCAAAAGTATCACACACAAAAATTAATAGAATCATACCAATGTAAAACTTATAAGGGGAAGATGAGATGTTAATGAATATTTGTTACTAAAGAGATCTTGTATAATATAAGAATGATTCTGAAAGGTTCTTTAAGTATTTATATGTGCTTGATGATTATATTCAAATGTTAATATCTATTATTTTTTACCCCACAAAGGAAAGAGATAGCTATAACTTTAAGTATTAAGGGAACAATTATTTTCCATTGCTTAAAAAAAACAGTACTCAGTAATGCCTTTTAGGAATCAGAGCTGCATTGGGGAGGGGAAGAAGATGCCTTGAGTGCATTGCCATGAGAGGAACAACTGTGCAGACCTTTAAATGATGTAGCCTGTGCTCCTCTGAATTTACTCTGCTGAGATCCACTACTCTTGGCAACTAGCGCTGCTGGCAGGAGTCTTGGAAGCCTTTAGAAAGATCTGCCCAGAAAGGGGAGGTTCTCTTTAGGACTCAGCCAGTGCAAAGGAGGTAGACTAGGCAGTTGATTACAAAAATCTTCTCTCCTTAGGAAGCAGAGCTCTTTGGGGAGAGACTGAGTTCATGAAGGGGAGCAGGGAGCACAGAATAAGTTGGAGACAACTTCCTGCGACCTATGAGCTGCCAAGCAAGAGTTGCCCAGGGGGATGAACAATCCTCTAGACCCTCTCTTTAAGGCATTAAAGAACTGCGGAATGCTCCACCATAAAAAAACAAACAAACAAAAAACCACGTTAAATATTTGGGAACAGAAAAGAGGTTGTGCGGGTAAAATTTTGGGCCATATTGTAGTCAGCCATCTTAAAGGAGCAGCTACTTCAGGATTCAGAGATTCCAAGGCCAGATGGGACCATTGTGATCATCAAGTCTGACTTTCTGTGTAGCACAGGCCAGAGAACTCCCCCAAAATAATTCCTAGAGCATTACATTTGAAAAACATTCAAGCTTGATTTAAAAATTGTCAGTGATGGAGAATATTTGTTCCCCATGTAGGTACTTATAGAATTTTATGTTTTCTTTCATGTCACTGATAAAAATATTAAATAGATAGGGCCAAGAACGGATCCCTGCAGGATCTCACTGGAAACATGCCTGCTCAATTATGATCCCCCATTTACAGTTACATTTTGAGACCTATCAGTTAGCCAGTTTTAAATTTATTTAATGTGTGCCATGTTAATTTTATATCATTCTAGTTTTTTAATCAAAATGTTGTGTGGTATCAAGTCAAAGACCTTATAGAAGTCTAAGTATATTACCTGAACACTATTACCTTTATCAACCAAACTAGTAATGTCACCAAACAAAAAAAAAGTTACCAAGTTAGTTTGACAGATCTAGTTTCAATAAAACCCATGTTGATTGGCATTGATCACACTACCCTCTTTTAATTCTCTATTAATTGAGTCTCTTATAAGCTGCTTCACGATCTTTCCCAGGATCAGTGTCAGGCTGACAGGCCTATAATGACCTGCGGTCATCCTGTTTACCCTTTTTAAAAATTGGCACATTAGCTTTCTTCCAGTTTTCTAGAACTTCCCCAGTGCTCTAGGAGGCCTCTAATTATTGCAGAGACTAAAGGAGAACAATTCCCAGCCTAAACAGCAAACAAGTATACATCAGGCCCACTGCCTGAAGCTACCAAAGGTTAAGTAAAGACTAGAGGAACTCTATCCAAGGGACACTGAATGTGGTGCATGTAGAACACAGCTTGGGGAACTGTCATTGAGCACTGTCCCATTAGCAGGGTACCACAGACTCACCAAAGAGGCTGGTCAGCCTGAGACAAATGCAAAGAGACCACTCACAGATGGAGCAGCAGTAAGTAGAGATGAATAGTTTAGGGTGGTTAAAAAGGAACTTAGCAAAGAGGAGTGTCATGGAAATTAGGCTGAATAATGGTAGGAAATAGTTCTGATGGTGAGTTCTTGGCTAGTTCTCCTTCGGAAGTGGTGGGAACACCAAAGCACAAAATTGTTAGAATTAGACTGATCTACATACAGACCAATATTCTGTGTGGAACAGCTCTTGGTATCTGACCCCAGGATGAGGTCACTGTGTGACTGTCCTGTAGATCAAACACTTGGATACTTAGCAGCAAGCCAGCTGGATAACAGCCAGAAGCTGTAGGTAACTCAAACAGAAGCCCCTGCAGGTTGTAACCCTTGCAGGCTCCCAATAAACTCATACATGTAATAGTAAGGGAATCTTCTCTCGTGCTGGCAGAAGGAAAGGGTGCAAATACTTTAGGAACTAAGCCTTTGTCATCTGATTAGAGAAAAAAATACAGACTGATTCAGCAGGCCAATGAATTGGTGAAAGACTCCTCAGTATTATTATTTATTTATAATTTATTTATTTTTATTAGCTCTACCTGGGAAGTCTCCTCAAGTTTGTCTCTCACTAGGAGGGCAGAAAAAACATTTGTCCTTAGCTCTCATATGCCAGGGCATGACCCAAGCTCTGGCTTGGTCTCTTTGGGGGCCTTTTAGTTGCTTCATCAGTGGTGCCCTTAGGGCCATCAGTCATTGACAAGTTATATTTTTGGATGCACCCCACATCCACTGTCACTGGTTAGGCTTCCTTCTGATTTAACCCTTGACAGCCCCCAAATAATGGGCCTGAAATATAGTTGTTTACGCTCTCTCTCGCTCTCTCACTTTCCCCACTAGGAATTGCATTCAAATTTAAATAGAAATGAAGTTATAAATTAAATTAAATACTTGCAGATGGTGCTCATATTTCAAGTCAAAAGTTTTAATCATGCCAGAGAAGCAGTCATTAGAACACCAATTTAATCTTAAGGTCATAAATAATAATATGTAGATACTCTCTAAAGTCATTCATTTTGGGGTATGATAAATATGCTGAAGACAGCAACAGTGTGATGTGGTAGGTAGGATGTAAGTAATCATTTTTTAAACTCATCCATACATTTGTTCTAGAGATTTTTTAAGTGGTGACATAGCTTGCCTGGTACTATGGTCACAATAAAGCATATCTGGTGCTAAACTGAATAACATTTAATTGCATATGCTGTATAATACACCTTAAATGCAGGGTAAGCAATTTTTTTCACATTCGTATCACTTTATCTGAATGGTAATTTTAGTAATTGATTTTTCTGGGTAATTGTTTCTAATTGTTATCTTCTATGGTAATAATTTTAATTACTGATTTGATATGGTTATTGCTGGTAATTCCATATTACATATGCTTTAAAACAAAAAGGGAAAGTAGGTTGTCTCCAAGCTTTTCATCATGGCTGACCTGGTGCAGTATTAGTTATTGAAACATTATGAATAAACTATACAAGATTGTGCTTTCAGTTACACCTGTGCAACGCTACTGACTTCGTTGCAATTCAATGTGCTTTAGTGCCTTGCGAAATCATGGCCTTCAGGCAGAAATTGGTCCTTGATTCATTGGCACTGCCACTCTTCTCCCCACACTATAGAAAACTCCTCAGTCCTCACTTCCCATGCTGAGATAAAGACACACTCTATTTGTCAGAGTTGAGATCTCTCATCAAGTTACTTTTGAAACATTAAGCTAAATTAGTGCAACTATTCACCATAATCACTTAAACGTAAGTGCACAAAATTAGCCCTACTATGATATACCAAAAGACGGAAAAGTTCAGTGCCCTTTTTAGGTGAAAGAAGTAAATCTCACACATTTATTATGAAGTTGGGCAGCAGTATAGTTATGGCCCAGAAGCTAAGCCTAAAGAAAAATGTTTCTGTGAGTCCCACACCCACCAAACAAACAATCTCTGATTATCAATGTGCATTTAATCAGGTGTCTCCCAAGAGGCGGGGAGGGAGGTTGCTGGAAGAGAGGAAGTTAGATACTCACTTCACCCAGAAAGTCATTGGAGGAGAATCTATCATAATCCCAGACAGTCACTTCCAGTGTTTTCTTCTTCAGCTACAGTTTAAATCAAAAGATGATTAATCCCAATTGCCATCATAAACCTCATGCCGCATCCATACAATAGCTTCTATTTGTTATTACTTGCCGGCATTCTTTTTCAATGCGACAGCCAGGCAATTTTTTATCCCCACATCAACCTTGATCTCAGAAAATTAATTTTGGGCAAAGCTGGAGTTTGCTGTCAAGACGGATGGGCTTGTAGAAGGCGCTGCTGGGACTCTCAGAAGTTGTTTTTGAAAGCCCGACAGTGCGTCCACCACAAGGCCCCTACTGCGACTTTTTAAATGTTGATAGTGACTACAGATCTCTACTCCTCCAGCTCTTCTGTTCCTCAGGTTGGGTGAATTGACTTGCCAGGAGCTGACGTGAGTTGGAATGTGGATTTTAAATATTACTTTACAATGCCTCCCTCCTACAATCTGATCTGTGAAGCCAGGACCTCAGGGCTAGTCTACACTAGAAGCGCTACATCGGTGAAGCGCTACATCTGGTGAAGATGCTCTATGCTGATGGGAAAGAGCTCTCTTGTCGCCATAATAAATCCATGTCCTCAAGGGGCGGCAGCCATGCTGACAGGAGAAGCTCCCCTGCTGACATAGCGCTGTTCACATCAGCACTTAGGTCGGTGTAACTTATGTTGCTCAGGTGGGTGGTTTATTCAGACCCCTGAACGACGTAAGTTATACCAAAGTAAGTGGTAGTGTAAACCTGGCCTCAGTGAAGTCAATTGGGTAGGTCCACCCATGCAGAACCAATTCCACTGTTATTATGTAAGAAGATATTAATGGCTGCTAGCAAACAGGTCTTTGACAGACTGTCACAGAGCCCTTTAAAGCTAATAGTTGTGCTAACCACCCTTCTTTCAGGCTAAATGGCTAGAACAAATAAGCTTCATTCATGAAGTGAGATAGCTGGAGACAATAGAAACTACTTCCCAAGGCAATAGGCCACATGGCCTGTTTAATCTGCGTGGTCTGAGAAGTTTCCCAGGACTGGTTGGAAACACACGGGCAAGGGGATTGATTGGCTGATTGCAGCAGCTGTGTGTGTTAGAGGGCGGAAGCTGCAGACAGTGAGAGAAACAGTCCTGAGGGTGGCCTTGAGGGGGACAGGGCTCCTTGGAGCACAGGACACACAGGAAAGTCAAGCATGCAAATTGGGAGCAAGGAACTGACTCCTGTTTGTTTCTACTGTGTTCAAGGAAACAGGACTTTGTGAACATACTTTGTCAACAAACAGGATTGCACCAAAGAAATACCTGACACATATTATCAATTTCTCCTCCTAACAGAAGCAACCCAGCAAGGTCTCAAATACTGGATAACCTTGGGCCAAAGGAGTAATAATAGGATGGAAGTCTTAATCAGCAGCACAAGCCATACCACTTCATGTACATGTTACACAGTATCCTCTCAAACGAGGCAGCATCCACCTCGTCAAAATTCCCCAGTGCTGCTCAGTTTGATGCAGATATTCTTAATGATGTAGAAGACCTTCACATTAAACAGTGGATTTATTATTGTTGTTGTTACAAAATATCTTCTGGTCTCACTTAGTCTTAGTAAAATGAACAATTATGCAGTGCCGGTTTCTTTGAAAATTATGTTAAAATCAACTTATCCTAACCCCCCACCCCCCGTAAAAGGAGATTTTAAAATATTTTTTGGGGGAATATATAATGCACTTGCTAAATAGGGCAACAATAAAAATATGATTTGAAAGCAAAGATTTAAAAAGTGTTCTTAACTAAGTGAAATTCTGTTATCTCTCTTTTTTTATATCCTATCCACTCGGGCAATATAGAACACATTTTTATTGGAAATATCCTGTGAAAAATTAAACAGAAGTTTGAACAAGAGACTGTATAAAGTGGCAAGATAGCACGGAAAGCTTAGCACATCATTTGTGAATGCCCTTTACAAAATATAGGCAAAGATATTTAAACATTTAGAGAGAGGTTCTAAAGAGTGCCTCTTCATTACAGGTTATGAATGTGCTGTACTGGGACACAAGGAAGGATAGATGGATCTAGGAGGGGAGAAAGTATGGATCTGATTGAATTTTTGTGTGGAACTGATACATATTTTATTGTGTGGGAAGAGTATTTGACATGGAGAGCACTGCTGAGTGAGGCAAAATGTTTTTGAGGGAGCCCTTTATTAAAATGTTGGCAGCACATTAGTCTCTCTTCCTCCCTCTCTTATCATTTCTCTTAAGTCTAAATCTGAAAAAAAAAGTTTCATTGTGTATTTAACCTGCATAATTTATGTTTGTGCCACTGAACAAGAATCACACCCCCCTTCAGATGGAGCTAGCTTATCCAGCGCAGACCAGGATTTCAAGCAACTGGTCCTATGCTGGAACCGCATTTTTCTATTAGCAAGATAATAAAACAGAGCTGGAAATGTATAGTACTCCACATTTCTTTGTAGTGTCTATTTTAATCCTCTTAATAAAGCTTTTATAACATACCAGGATAATGGAAAACCATCGGAGGAACTCTGCTAAGCAGGGTGCATGAGATAAGTTTCAAATATGAGTTGAGGGGAAGTATTTGTCTGAAGACGTGTGTACCACAATTAAAGAGTCAAGAGCATTTTGTGGTTAGAGATTTTACAAGTAGCCCTTGTGTGTGACACTATCTGAGCAATGTGAGGTGCTGTTTTACATAATCCAATTCTAGCTGCTGAAGCCAGTGATTCAAGGTCCCCTCAGGAAGTTAACGGATGATGTGATTGCAAGTAATTTTTCTAAACCTGAGTTGGTGTGTTTGTGTAGGTGGGGAGTGCACTCCTCAGGAAAAGAACAAGTGTTCCCAGGCGAAGGGACAGCTAGATGGCATGAACACGGTTTGATCAGGAAGCAACTTTGGCTAGGTGCCAGTCATGGTGAGACAAAGTCATTGCTGAGCCTGAATCAATTAGTGGGTGTTTCTTGTGTGGGAAGTTGCTAGATAGAAGTGAGCATTATGACAGATCATGTGACAATTTGGATGAAATCCTGGGCCCACTCAAGCTACTAATGGCAGTTTTACCATTGACTTAAGTGTGAACAGGATTTCATCCTTACTGTCCTTAGAAACAACAGTCTCTGCATAAACAGCTAATGTCTGCCATTTCCCCATATACTGCCTAGAATGTCAGACCCTCCCCCCTGTGTATGTGATTAATGTCTCCTCTAGTAACTGGCTCAGACTCAACTAACAGCTAACTACTATATTAATAGTTCACATGGCAGAGATCTCCGTTTGAAGGTCCGGAGATCACTGCCTGTGTGATATTGCTGATGACTGTGATATTTGTGTATGTGTAGCTATGGAACATACCACTGGAAATATTTTCTATATTCTCCCCTGGGAAAATTCACACAACTCGCTGAATGGAGCAAGCAGAACATTTTTAAGCAGTCCCTGAGTCCTACCCCAGATGTAGAGCCTTCTCTTATTACATTTCTTCAAATCAGTTTTGGAAGAGCATAGTATTAATTTATGCCAGGATGCCTGGTGCAGAATAATTAATACTGAATAATAATTTTATAATTTTTTGGAGTTATTTAGTTTTATATTAATATTTTATGAGGTTTTTAAATGCAGTGCCTTTTACATTGTTATAAAGGACTTGGTACACAGGGGCAGGAAAGGAATGTGGATAAAATTTTCAAAAGAGCCTAAATGATTTAGGAACCTACACTGCATTTTCAAAAGTGACTAAGGCATTCAGGAACCTAAGTGGCTTTCAATGAGACTGAGGCTCAAAAGTGCCTACGTCACCTTTGAAAATTATCTTAGGTTCCTAAGTCACTTACATGTCTTTGAAAACTATATCCTTTCTAAATAAATCTGTTATATATTAATTTCATTCAAGGAAGTGTAAGTGCTTTACAAACATTAAAGAACTGAGCCTCACAATACTCCCGTAATGTAAGAAAATATTGCTACCCACTTTATACTGATCAGAAAACTGTGGCAGCCATTGTTTTTTTGATTTGTCCAATGCCATGTAATGTGTCAGTGGCAAAGACAGGAATAAAACTCAGAACTTTTCCTGCCAAATCCTCTGCTCTCATCACTCCATCTTCCACCTATCCAAAGAAAGGTGGCTTGCACTGAAAATACATAGCAGTGTTTGTAATATATGTCTAGTACCCCTCCCTAAATTGAAAATATCTCCACCATTCTCCCCTTCCAAAAATAAATACTCAGTTTTACTTATTTTTTCCATTTAACTGTCTAATTGGAACTTGCAACATTGCAAAATTAATCATCACAGTCTTGAAAAAGTCTGTTTCATTCAAAAGTCTTTCTCATAATTATTTTCAGTTTAATTTCTGCTATGTTATGAAAGAGAAAATGAAAATGAAAAATTGTATAACCAGCCAATGTCTAGACGTTAAAAGGTCTGTATTAGCAAACATTTAATAATACTTATTTGCTGTCAGCAGGCAAGCATGCCTTTGATCGTAGAATCAAACGGCCTTGAGAGGTCATCAAGTCCAATGCCCTGTGCTGAGGAAGGACCAAGTAAACTTAGACCATCCATCACAGGTGTTTGTACAACCTGTTCTTAAAACCCTCCAGTGATGGGAATTCGACTATCTCCCAAGAAAGCCTATTCCAGAATCTAACTACCCTTATAGTTAGAAAGCTTTTCCTAATATTTAAGTCTCCTTTGCCACAGATTAAGCCCATGACTTTTTGTCCTACCTTCAGTGGATATGGAGAACAATTGATTACTGTCCTTTTTATAACAGCCCTCAAAATATTTGAAGACTGTTATCAGCTCCCCCCTCAGTCTTTTTTTCTCAAGACTAAATCTGCCCAGTTTTTTTTTAATCTTGCGTCAGAGTTCAGGTTTCTAAACTTTTATCATTTTTGTTGCTCTTCTCTGGACTCTCTCCAATTTATCTTTCCTAATGTGTGGTGCCCAGAACTGGACACATTACTCCAGCTGAGGCCCCATCAGTGCCGGGTAGATCAGGACAATTACCTCCTGTTAATATACCCCAGAATGATATTAGCCTTGTCTGCAATTGCATCACATTATTGACTCAATTCAATTTGTGATCCAGTATGACCCTCTGAAACTTTTCAGCAGTAACCTCGCCAATTATTCCCCATTTTGTAAGTTGTGCATTTGATTTTTCCTTCCTAAGTGCAGTACTTTGATCTTGCCTTTAATTAATTTCATCTTATGGATTTCAGACCAACTCTCCAAACTGATGGAGGAGAGGAAAATGCTTCTCTGAACGAATAATCCTTATCAAGCTTCTGAACCAACACTAGCAAGGAAACGATTGCTGACAGTATATGGCTTATTCAGAGGCTGATGTAGCTTGAGTCGTCTGCTGATCAGAACATCTGTTCTGCAACCAGCATAGCTATTCTCCTAAACTCCTATTTATCGTCATTATCAAACTGTTGTGAAATATCAATCCATGCTGGCTATGCGTCCAGACACTATGAACAGCGTGGCATGGGGACAATTCTCCAAGCTATAGTATATGTGTATTTATATGTGCATTTGCAGCCATCATAAACTCTAGGAACAACTGGAATCACAAAAATCAGGAAAGATCCAATGCTGGGAGAGAGTATGGTGCTATTTGCTATCTTGGCAAGCTATTTAATCTTGCTGCTCTGTGGAACTCTTGCTAATTCATGGAATGGCACCGAATTTTCCTAAGAGAAGAATCATCCACCTACACAACCATCTTATTCTCTCTAGCCAACAGATATATGCCAGGAGAGGTGTGAAAAGAAAAGTCCCTACCAAAAAAAGACACTCTATGGCACACATTTCTCCCCTGGCAGAGTCGATGAAAGAACAAACAACATGTGACAGATGTTAGTCACATAATGTACTTCTCTTAATGTATTACTGGAAGGCACTCAGATACCAAGGTGATGAGTGTTGTATTAAAATAGAGCTGGGTGAATAACTGATTTTTTGGTTGGGTGGTATTTCTGAAAAATAAAAAAACAAAATGCAGTTTGGATCAAACAGAATCTGAATTTTTTGGTATTTTTGTTGAATCAAAAAAGTCCATTTCAGGTCTGTTCTAGACTGAGGATTTAAACCTGGGTCACTCATATTCCAGGTGAGTGCCCGAATCACTGGGCTAATGGTTGTAAATGGGAAGGATAACAGCACCAACACCATTTCTTCCTCCAACCATTTTGTGAATGGCCGAAACTATTTGTCAAATTTGCTAAAAGTTTGACTCAAACTGCATTTTTCCTTGAATAAACTATTCAGTCTGAAAATTTTGCCCAGAACCTCCATGGAACAGAACAGAATAGGATTAGTAGTGACAGTAGAAGCAAAGGTTCAAAAAATTTTAAATCCTTTTTTGTCACATTTTAAATTCTTTTATCTTAGCCCAGTGGGCAGGTGTCTGTATTTCAGCCACTCTTAGCACAGGCCCTAGCTAACATCCTGAATGGCAAACTTTTGACTGTTACTTTGCCAATTAGGGCCTGTGGTAAGAGTGGCCGAGATACAGACAACTGCCTACTAGGCTCTGGCTGAGATCATCAGCTCATTTAAGATCACCAAATAAATGTTTGCTGTTCAGTCACTGCTAACTAGACCTGTGATATGTTCACAGCAGAACCGGAAACCAAACCATTTTAAACTTGAAAATCAGCCTGGATTATTTGGAAAGTTTGCTAAGATTTACAAACCTCTTTAGTGAACCTAGGAGGTTTAGGGGCTGTGTTGCAGGCATACCTTCACGGTGGAAACAGGCATTGGATTTGGCTGAATTTCACTTTGAACTTTTGGATTAGTTTGAAATGCTCTGTGTGCAAACCCTCAAGATGTGACACCAAAACACGGCATTTACACAAACCCTGGAAGCCATATCTGAGCTGGATTTGAGCCCATGACTTTAGCAGTAAAAGACTCCATACCCCATTATTAATACTACCATTTGGTCGGTGGTATTTTTAGTAAAAGTCCTAGACAGGTCCCAAAAATTCACGGCCTTGATCTGTCCATGACTTATACCAGGGATCGGCAACCTTTGGCACGCGGTCCATCAGGGAAATCCGCTGGCGGGCCGGGCCGATTTGTTTACCTTCAGCGTCTGCAGGTTTGGCCGATCACAGCTCACACTGGCCGCGGTTTGCCGTTCCAGGCCAATGGGGGCTGCGGGAAGCGGTGTGGGCTGAGGGATGTGCTGGCCACTGCTTCCCACAGCCCCCATTGGCCTGGAACGGTGAACCGTGGCCAATTGGTGCTGCGATCGGCCGAATCTGCGGACGCTGCAGGTAAACAAACTGTCCCGGCCCGCCAGCGGATTACCCTGATGGGCCGCGCGCCAAAGGTTGCCAATCCTTGACTTATACTAAAAATATCTGTGACTAAAACTTGTGGGGGAGTGTGGGGAGGGATGTTTGGGGGGGGCGCTGCTGGGGAAGGGGGTGGCGCCTGGGGCCGGAGGCACCCGAGGCCAGCGGCACCTGCTGCAGGGGGCCGCAGACTGGGGCTGCTCCAGCCGGCCACCCGGGGACCGCTGCCTGGGGCTGGAGACGGCGATTGCTCCGGCCGGCCACCCAGGGAGACTGCTGCCTCAGGCCACAGACTGTGGCTGCGCCGGTCGCCCTGGGACTGCTGCCGGGGGCTGCCTGAGCAGTGGCAGGTGTGGCTGTCCCCAGGACCACCTGAGCAGCTGTCCCTGAGCCAGCTGCTCGGGCAGCGCTGGGGTCAGCCACACTGGCACCTGCAGAAGTCACGGAGGTTGCGGAAAGTCACGGAATCTGTGACTTCTGTGACCTCCATGACAGACATGGAGCCCTACCCATTTTTAATCCTGTGAGCCATGTTAGTCCCTTCTCCAGCCTTCTCAGTTTTGCTTCATTCAAAAACTAATCCACTAATCCACACTATCATCACTGAAAGAGAAGTATGAATAATTAAGTTTGAAATTGGAAGGCTAATTTTAAGGGCTGTGTGTCAGAATGAAGGACCACATCAAGGCAGCTGAAAAAATCTGGACATTCTGATGTAGCAAGCTTGGCATGCTGAAGGCATTTATAAAGTACTGAAAGATTGGATGGCTGTGAAAAATTAAATCTGAAAGTGTCGAGAACTAAATGCTAAGAAATATAGGAACATTAGGGAAGTGCAACTAGATCCAGGTGCTGGAAACAAATAATCTGTCTAGGTCCATTATTCCATAATTCTTGGATTTAAACCAGGAGGGAGATCCTCGTTTTGTCAGAATTTTTTGAAAAGGACAAAACATCTCTTTCTCACACTCAGAGCACTGGCATGCTAAAGGCTGCTACAACTGATTTCGGAACTCAAGATTAAATTTAGAAAACTAACAATAGTAAGCAGAAGAAAGCTTTTGAGAACATGAGCTACTCCCCTCCCACAGCTGTGACTGAAGCCTGTCTACCCTTGGAAAATAAAAACCCTAACATGTTCCTCTCAGCTGACTAAGCCCATCCTTAATCCCCTCACTATTATGTTTGAAAACAGCAACATTCCATTTGTATTTTATTTGAATATGGAAAACGATAGAACCCCTAGTATAAGCGAATCTGGACGACTGTAGGGAGCAAGACTTCTCGTTTCTACATCTTAGACATGCCCTATGTCTTGACTCACCCCCTCTAGTTAATTCAACATCACTTTCAGAGTTGCCATGCCTGCAGCTGTGGCATTGCTGAAAGTGCTGGGATCTTGGAGGCAGCCTCACAGGCCTGGAAGCACCCCTAAAGCCTGAGTCTCAAGTTACAATCCTGAGACTGAGCAGGTGCATCTTAGACCTGCTAGACGCCATGCAGTCAGGAAGGAAGATACTCTGATGGTCATCAACTAACTAGTCTCAAAAGAAGACTGTGATGCCACCGGACCAGGTGCCAACTAATGCCAAAGCCCTTAAGCCTCACTGAACACTGAGAAATGCATAACGGTAAACCAGTCAGTCTTACCTGTGTAGTATTGTCAAGATAGGTACTGGATTTATACCTATGTGTCTAGTGTTTAGATTTTATGAAATGCCTGTAAATTGCTCCATGCATAATCTCACTTAAAACCATGCTATAAGGTAGTACTGAAGTGTTTGTTCTATAACTGTAAAATGTTTGTTTTGAAACTATGAAGCTCACCAAACAATAAAAAAGACTTAACCTAATGCAAAAAGCTGGATTCCTACGGAAGGCGTTATCTCCTGCCCATAAGTAAAGACTTTTGAATCCAAATGGGCCATTGTGGAACAAGGACTTTGTTGATTGCTTCTCCCACAGCCCTGAAGAGATTACGTGCCCAACCCCTCATTTTATCACTGGGATGCTGGGGAAAGGGAATAAAAATGCCTGTTAAGGAGAACTTCTTATTCTTTTGCTGCTTGAACTCTGAGGGGTGAGGCTTTCTAAGCATGTTTTGCCTGGGTTAGCCCTAAAGGATATACAGAGTCTGCTTACTACAGAAGTTTCTATTACCTTTTGAAAGCTGACTGTAACTCATTTGTGTGTGTATGTTTACCTGCTTTACTTTTGTAAAGAACTCTCATTTCTTTTTCCTAGTTCCTAAACCTTTGGCTGGTTTGTTACAGGATTGGCTACAAGCACTGTCTTTGGTTTGAGATCTGAGTACAACTGGCCGGAGGTAAGTGACTGGTCCTTTGGGACGGGGACTAACCTGATTATTGTTGTGATTTTTGGTGTAAAGCAACCATCTATTATAAAGTCCAGCTTGCTCGGGTGGCAATTGGACTCTCTGTGACTCCATGGTAAGAGTGGTATAGTGCTTTAGGAGATCACACTTGTTAGTAGACTGGTGAAATCTAAGAACATACAACCAGGTTGGAGTTTTTCCCCTGCTTCTTGACAGTCTGCCCTGAGGTTGGCACTCAGGGTCATGAGCCACTCCAGACAGCGAGACAAAGACAACACCACTTGGTAAACAACTTGTGCTTGCTGAACTTACTTATACTTTATCCCTGGAAAATATGCTAAGTATATTGATTCTGCAGCATAGTAGTGTTGACCTGGTGTGATTTTAAATGGTGTGTGCGTGCGTATAGAACTAATAGAGGGATCAATGGTATTTGCCTCCAAACCCCTTTTTAAATAGCTGGTAGTAGGTGCAATATGGTGAATTCCAAAGTTAAAAAAAAATACTATTGGGAAGTATTTTTATGAGTTGAAGGGACAACTAAATCTCTGGCAGGGATGTTCAAACTGTATCTGTAGAAGGTGTGAACTCTATCAAAGGCAAAGAAATCATTCAAACTTCCCTTCAATTTGGTAGCAGGATTTCTCAGGGGGATGAACTCCCTCCAACATCACCCCTGATTCCACAATGACAGTCACTGGCCATACAAATAATAGACAGAACAGAAAATCACAGTGGATAGTGCTAATAGTCACGCACCTGCTCCATGGAGATATTTTTATAAATGACCGTCTGATTCCACTCGGGATTCAAGCTTTTCTGCACGTATTTAGTCCTCCGCTTGTACTCAGCACTGAATTTGAACAAAGGAAGGGAACATTACATTAGTCCTCTTTTGTTTCCTTCCATTCTTGTGCAGAATATATTTCATGGAAATTGAAAAAAACGCAACAACTCAGGGCTATAAGAATACAATGAGAGCCTACCTTCTTTAACAGCATTGCCCAAGTTGCTGTACCATGCTTTCATGATGCTGTCTTTAAAAACCTGACCTTCTGAGCCTTCTGAAAGCTCAGCCTGCCTACAAGAAAACTGTTCAACCTCCAGCATCAGGAAACACAAGCTTTTTTTTTTAAACTGTAGTTATAAATACCTCCTGCCTCTTTAGAGCAGGGCTTTAATTACAACTGTAAATGATAATGTGTTTCTTTCCCAAAGAACATCTTTCTGTTAGCGCATTTAGGTAGGCTTAATCCATTTTATTTTTATTTTGTATTCTTTAATCACAGGAGTCTCATCTTATAGGAACATTAAATGAAAGCCATGGTACACTGATATACTGTTAATGATAGAAACACTAATTTCATATTGATCCTGTTCTCTGGCTTCGCCTCTAACTGTAGTGAGACCAAGCATATAAGTGCATCAAGCTTGTTTTTATCAATAGGCAAGTATAAGAGGTTTGGCTGAATTAGCTGCATTAAAAAGGAGCTGAAATATACTCAATTATACTCTGCATTTCCTGGATGCAGAGCAAGTAATGCACTCCCTTTCATACATTATGGATTCCTTGGGCACTACAAGCTCTGATGCTAGATCCACTTGCATACCAATTTTAATTTAATATAAAATTTTAATGGAAAAGATGTCAGAGGGTTACCTAAGAAAATACCAAGAACTTCTAAGATTCTGAGAACCCAAAAAGATTTAAAGTGCAGAACCTTTTTGATAAAATGAAAGTTAACTGTTCTTTTATCTACATTTAAACATGGCCCTAATGTAAAGGAACAATCAAAGACTTGAAGATTGGTTTATTTTGATGATTCTTCTTTGTTTGTAAGACCAATCTGAAAGTATAAATAATATTTCCCAGTTGATTTGTCCCTGTTCTTTTGGCAAATACGATTTCCCCCCTCTGATATGGTTCTAATGGAGAAAAAACCAGTACAGACTGCCCCTTTTTGAGTACTTGCATAATTACAGCTTTGGACACAGTGGTCGTAGTCTGATACTCTTACTCATGTCAAACAGTACATTATACTATACAAGTGGCCCCACTGAAATCAATTGTGCAAAAAGTTTTGGAAAAGTTCTTTCTAAATTTTTCCACAGAAAATACTTACCATTTTCTGACAGGCTCTACTCTGTTTTCTCATATCTTTTTCTATATACGTATTTTTCAGAAAGGCCCAAAGGCCCACATTCTCCTCTCTCACACACCATATTATATACAGTCATTGAGGAACATACAGCATATCTGAGGTCTGCTCCATAATAATGAGGCATTTGTGATCACAGTGACAGGGATATGAAATCCCTCTCCTGCCTCTTTTCCTCATACATTCAGTTCTGAGGGACACTTTATAAAGACAGTGACTTGCAGCTCTTCTGCATCCCACACCTAGCCCATTCCACACAGCCCCATTCATTTTCTTTCAAAACATGATGTTCTGCTGTCCTTCAATTTACTAAAAAATGTGTAGGGCATTCTGGTTTGTAAAGCAGAGTATCTTCCCACTTCCACTTAAGAGAGGAAAGCAGAACGTGTCCATAATGCGATTGGGTCTGACAACCTCAGAGTGTAATGATATCTGTTAAAAAAGGAGCTCTTTCTCTTTTTATTTTTTTCATGTATCAGTAAGAAAGATATGGATGGGATTTCAGGGGGAATGAGTGCATGTTAACAAGTAATTCACCCGACAGTCTTATTACTCTGCATTCTTTACAAAGAAGGCAAAAACAACCACCACCACAACCACCACCAAACCGTAAGCCTCTCTGGGAAGCAGAAGGGCTATGATGACTGATCCTATTTCATGGTCCACTTAAATATTTATGCCTGTTCAGAAAACCAGACAAGCTCAGTGGCATGTTCCCCCCATTCCCTTGCTCCCAAGCCCCTCCCTTGGCCTTTCTGAAGCTGTCTCTGCACATCTGGAGATGGGGTAAGCTGAGAAGGGGCAGGACTGGGGTGAGCGTCTCTCTGTCCTCACACTACTCCTCAACTGAGTATCTTTTGCTGGTCAGCTAATGCCAACTTGTAAAAATTAACTTGCCCAGACTCCCCTTTCACTAGCCTCTGTTTGCCAGAAGCTGGGAATGAGCGACAGGGGATGGATCACGTGGTGATTACCTGTTCTGTTCATTCCCTCTGGGGCATCTGGCACTGGCCACTGTTGGAAGACAGGACACTGCACTAGATGGACCTTTGTTCTGACCCAGTAGGGCCATTCTTATGTTCTTATGGAATCCATTTCCCTCCTATCTGGTGGGGGGAGGGAAGGGGGTGGCAGGGACAGTGGGGAACATAGGAGCTTGAAGACAGTTCAGAGGCACTGGAACTTGGTCTGGATGACTCTAGTACTCAGGGGATCTACTGGTTTCAGGGGAAGGATTTCTTGGTTTTTGAAAGTGGGTAGGGGATTGGACTCCCTGCCCCTCACTGGTCTCCTTGATACCACTGTAAATCAGGAGTAATTCCCGTGAAGTCCATGCAGTTACTCCAGTGTGAGCCTTAGGGGTGGGCAACATGGGTGACTGCCCAGGCCGCCGTGGTCGGGGGTGGGGGGGAGCACTATCTGAGTGCTGCAAGCTGGTGGGCCTGGACTGTGGAGCGGGTGGGGTGGCGGGGCAAGCCTGGGGCTGGAGCCACTGGAAAGCCAGCCAGGGGGGCAGGTGATGCCACCTGGAGCTACCAGCCTGACGGGGAGGCACAGGCAACAGGGCTTGCCCCTGCACAGCCAGTGGGGCAGCCCCTGGTCTCCCCTTCCCGTGGGCTCAGTGGTCAGGACGTGTATGGCTGGGGAAGGCTCCAGGCTCAGAAGTTCCCTCTCTGTGCAGCCCGGCCTGGACATCCAGAGAGCAGTGGCTGTTGGCCAGGCACCCATGGCAGCGGCTCTGCCTTCAGAGCTGGGCACCTGGCCACCAGCTGCTGCTCTCCGGCCATCCAGGCCAGGCTGCCCAGAGAGGGAATTTCTGAGCTGCCCAACCAGTGCTTAATTTGTGCCCAGGCTTACTGGGGCTGAGCCCAGGTACCTCTCTCACTATAAATTAAGCACTGGGGGGGAGGCAGTGGGGCCTGGGCGCAATGAGGGTGGGGAGCCTGGAGACCCCGTGGGGGGGGGGGGGGGGCAGGGGTAATAGGGGGAGCCGGTGGGGGCCGGGGGTCATGGGCGGGTGCCTGTGCCAGGGGCGCCAAAATATAAGTTCATCCAGGGCATCATTTTCCCTAAGGCTGATCCTGAGTTACTCCAATTTTATATGTGTGAAAGCAAAATCTGGCCTGAAGTGTTATTGCAAAAGGGACTGAGTCTGTTGCACAGAAATAGATTAAAAAAAAAAACACTGACTAAATCTAGAAAAGCCACACAAAGCAGAATGCTACTTGAAGGACTGTACAATTTTAAAAAGAAAGACCTGGCAAATACGTTGGATCTGTCCCACTAGATTACCACTTTTCCCTTTGCCTGTGATTAACAGATGGTGATGCTTTGATACAACACCTTCATTAAAACTAGTCTACTCCCAACGGAGTTTATACTTCAGACTCATAGGACATGCCATATGTGGAAAGAACACAAACAGAGGCTCTTCCTTTTCTTTATCATTTCTCTGGATTTCCCCTTTTATACCTTGCTGCTATATGCAGTAACACAATACATTACGTATAGAATAAAGAAAGTATTATACAACTCTTACATGTAAAAATTAACATTTGAATACATGAATTATATAATTATATTAATTATGAAATTACAGTGATTTTAGGCAGAGCAGAATTTATTCATTAAAAAGCCATCTATTGGCCTGCTTAAATTTTCCTCTTTAAGTAAATGTGAGGCTAGAGGGCTGAATTGTATCTGGTGTTACTCTGGGTTGGAGCTGGTCAGAAACTTTTAGTCAAAACAAGGTTTTTTTTGGACAAATATGCCATTTTCCTCTGAACTGACAGGTCACTTCCAAATAATGTCAGCATCTCTGATTGTTTCTCAGCAGTAACCTCTGCTGAAAATTATGTGACAAGTTCACAGTTAATCACAAGCATCAAGAGTAAGGACCAATTTACGCAGTACTTGATTGAACAAAATTCCCATTCACTTCATTGGAAGTTTTACATAATTAAGGACTATGGAGTTTGATCCTAAAACGTTACTGCATCAGGAACCACAACAATTCCGCCCCCCCCCACTTCCCCGCAATTTCTTTCCCTCCTGGAAATCAGCTACATTAGACAGTGAACAGCAAAGCTAGTCTTGGTTCCTGGATTTATAGGTCATCAGAACTCAAGGAAAATCTACAGGTACATGCATAAGATAATCACAGCTTGATGCACACATGCTTCAAAGAATAAAATTGAAAGATAAGTCACTCTACCTTGCATTCTGGACAACCATGACTTGTCTGCATGGACCCAGTGAGGAGACAGTGTAATAAAAAGAGATGGGAAAGTAGAGGAAGCAGCATGAGAGAAAATGGGAATAGACAGATACGAAAAAGAGAACATGTAAATAATAAATGAGCAATTTCTAGTTTCAGAATCACAGGAAACAGACATTAACAAGAATACAAATTTTGATGTGGATTGAACTAGATCAAAGGAAAGACACGTATCAGCAATCAGTGAATGCATTTGTAATCAGATAAAAGTAATAAACTTACTGAGCATCTCTCCACTTTAATTGTCAGTGGTATGTACAAAGAATCCCCAAAGCAATGTGTCCCATTGTGAATGATAACATTAATCATAGTTTGAACTAGAAATAGGCCCAAACCAGAACAGAAATTTAAATGCCCCAGAACTTTGTCACCATTTGGATCTGGATTTGAATTCAGGTCAGAACTTTGTAGCTTGGACCTATGTCTAACTTAAAGTCTTATTTCTACAAAATCAGGGCCATAACACCCCTCCACCCCCACCCACACACAACATCTCATATGACAATAGGTACAAGTAATTAAAACTCAGTTTTTACATAAAATGGAACTGCAGATGTCACAATACGTAAGGACTTACTATGTATCCATCATAAATTGTCTTTTTTAGCCATTTTGGACCTACTGATTTCAATGGGAGTTTCATGACCAATTTCTCTGGGAGCAAGATTGAGCCCTTTATAGCCTGAATCAGCCATGATTTCAATGGCACAATTCATGTGCTTTTAGCTATACATGTGGTTAAGTACCTGGCTGAATTGGGACCATAGTTCAGAAATTCATCCTAAGCTGAACATTTGGGTAATAAGTGTGAAATTTTCAAAACAGCCTCATTAGCTACACTGACCAAAATTGCTGGCAAATCCATTTGTAGGTGCAAAACAAATATTTGTCTGCACAATTCAGCATATCTGCACATATTTACATAGTTTGCTTACATGATGCCACTCTGGAGTTTAGTGGATGTGTCCATAAATTATATGGTTGCAATTAGGGAGGCAATTTGAAAACTTGACCACAAAGGTCTCATTCCATGATCACATTTTATATATATAAAAATTATAGGAGGCCAAAACCAAAGGGAAAGTACTCATTTCAGAGGCGTCATGCTACTATGGCATAGCTCAAAAATAGGTTCACTTTTAAAGTGCAGGCCAATATTCCATCATATGGACTAATACCGATGGGTATTGTGCAAAGAAAATATATATTTTTAAAATATATATAAATAAATGTAATGGTTATATGAGTTACTTGTTCATCTGTATAAATGTTTGCAAGTTTGAGTCATTGAAATGAATGGGACTGCTCACGGGAATAGCTTACATGTGTGACGCTAACTCTGTCCATATGTGCTTGCAGAGCTGGGGCCTATTAAAGTCCATCTGTCCATTAAAGTCTATATGGATTATTTTAACATAGGCAAGTAAGAGTTTGCAGAATTGGGCCATCAATCCGTACCTACGGATTGCTTGAGACAGCAGATTGATAGCCTGAATGACTGTCACAGATCCTCTGGAGCGATTGCCATCAATTATGTCCAAGAGAATTTAAGTTCTTAAAGTAATGTACTATGTGGTTGCCAAATCTGTGCAGTACGTCACATTCTAAGACTCTTAAGGAACTACTGGTTTAAAATACTAGTGCACACACTCAAGAGCTGACTGTGGTGCTGCTTTGCTGGAAAAAGTCATTTATATAAAATAGTTAATTTTAAAATTTAATTTACAAGCAGCGGGAAGGCATGAACCCACTTGATGGGACAATGGCCGATCAAGGTTTGATTTAAAAAATAAACCTAGCTATACCAGAGGAGCATAACGCCTCTGAAACAAATATTCTCCAACAGCTTTTGCCTCTTCTAAGTACAAAGGTCAGACATATGTTTTTAACTAATGTGGTCAAGGCCTAAGACTCTGTTAGGGCCAACGGGATTATTCACATGCATGACAGTTTACAGGATTGTATGAAAGATTACAGGCCTCAAACCCGGGCCTGTGAGTTGTAAGACATTGGCAGCTCACCTGAACCAGTTGAGAAGAGGGTTAGTGAAGATATAGCTCACCTAGGACCCCACCCACAAAACTCCTGATTGGGGGAGATGTCTAGCCTTACTGATTGGCTGGGATGCACTACATAAACTAGAAAGAGGCACAGGAAGGTGTCTGAGCAGCTAGGTGAATCCTTGATTGACTGTTACTACATACCCTGCCTGCTTGCGTGACTCCTGAGCTCTCCCTTCTCATTCATTCATGCTCTCCTTAACTCAGACCCCCATCTGTTCCCAGTTCCTGTTTTCCTGCCTCGCTCCAGGTCTGTGATCCTACGCCCTAATGCTGACTACAGCTTGGATTCCTGCCTTGACTCCTGTCTCTGACCCTTGGCTTGGCACCAGACTCTGGCACTGACCTTTGGCTTGGAACCAAACTCTGGCTCTGATCTTTGGCTCAGAACCTCATTCTGACTCTGGCTTTGGTTCCAGGCTCCTGACTTTAATCATTAGATTGATTGCCCACACCCAGGTCCCTGCAGATTGTGCCACTGCAAAATAAGGCCCTGCTCCTGCAAGTTCTTATGCATGTGTTTAAATTTATGCAGTTCCACTATTTAAGTCAGTGGGACTGCTTGTTATGCACATGTGTAACTACTTGCAAGATCAGGACCTAAAACCAAAGTTATTATAGTCTATCAGGCAGCAGTATGCATTTGAAAGGAGCCTGATTATAGATTTGCCATTATACTAATGGTTCAAAGGAGTCCTTCTGATCTGTGAAAAAAATTATAAAACACTACACAAGCACTTCAGTGGCGAACCACACATACCAACCTATCAAATATTTTAACTCTCATATGCTCCCTGAAAGGGATGTTTTCTGTCTAATAGCTCTCCTTTTTAAATTTACACTGTACCTTTAAAACCAATCATAGAGAGATTATTGTATGTGGAATTAACATGGCAAATCTTGGTTTAAATTCACAAAAACTAGAAAAAAAAAAAGTGCGCTATAGATGAAATTCCACCCTAGTCTCACCTTGCAGTGTTCTTCATTACAGTCTCCGAAACACAGAAAAACCAGAAAAAACAGGCAGAGCTACTGAGTTAAAGACAGATTCCTAAGGAGAACTCTGAACTCCATGGATCTGGCAGGTTTCACCAGACCACAATGTTATTTTAACATAATTTGTGCATGTGTGTGACTTCTATTCTATAAAAATTCAAAATAAAGATTAAATCTACAGGCCTGCTTCGGATCACACTGAAATCAATGACAAAACTCACATGGATTTCACAGGAAATAGAATTGGGCCCTTTATTTGCAGTGTCTTGTTAAAAAAAATAAAGAGATGTTCAGTGCTGCTTGATACTAAACAGATTTTCTGAAGCTTTAATCTAAGTTCTGTTATTCAGGACTGGCATCAAAGACAAATGAAAAGCAACAGAGTTCAAGCTGAAATTTCCCCTCCACTTACCCTCTCCCTGGAAGTAGATAGACTTTAACGAAAGGGTCAGAATAGCCATTGTTGTCTCGTGGAGCAAGGTTTCTTGCTTGAAGAATGTGGATGATAAGATTGCCAAGATGCTTGTCATAGTTGATTTGAAGCTAGAGAGGGCATTAAAATACTTGAGGATTATTTTTTCCTTTGCTTACTAAAGAATTCAATTTTCCCCTGAACTCCTTTGCATAAATGTCTATTAAATGCAGCAACACCTATTCACATCTACCTGACAAGTGGTTCATTTCAACAGATGATTTAATCTTTCAGTGAACTGGGAGCACAGAAACAGTTTCTGCTTCCTGCTAAAATGACTGTTCGCGTCTCCACAAAAAAGGAGAATGACCTGGCCAACAGCTTTAGCTCTTACACTAGAGATCTCAGGTACAGAGTCTAAAACCAGCATGGTGGTGTGGGCTCCATCAGTCAGTCTTATGCACTCACAACCATAAGCCATCTCAGTCTATCCCGTTGACAGTACAGGATTGTTCCCAGTCAGTCAGGGGAGTAGCCAATATTCACTCACACAGGTTCAAAGTGCACCTTCCCCATAATTTGAAATGGGCTTTTCCCCACACACCCTAAATGTCCATCCTAACTTGTGTCATCTTCTCTTGACTCTACAAGACTCTCTTGGCTCCATTCTTCATTCCCCCATGTCTCTGGTGGTGCTGTCATTTTCTTCACTCTGCACCTATGGTAGAGCTGGCCTGTATCCACAAACTATCAGTGTCTCTGCTCCTTATACCATATCTGCTAACAGTTAACAAAAGAGGCTGCCAGAGCCAGCTATTCCCCTAGGATGTCCTGCTTTAAACCACAGACACCTGGCTCTCCGAGCCACTGTAGGAAGTGGACTAAGGGGACAGATGTAGACAGAGAAGGAAAGGTGCTACCAGCTGCTTTCCCCAGCTCCCTAGCAGCAGCAGAAAGGGCTTCCAGTCATGAGGTTGGGAGCTTACCCACTCCGTGGGGGCCCACCTGCACTTTGAAGTCAGTGGGACTCGCATTTGAGTAAGGTGACCCTGAAATAAGAGCTCACATGGAACTGGGAGGCAATCCCATCAGCAGCATTTTCTATGCCCCCCAAACTTTCATTTCCAGAGTTTAGTGAACTTTTTATTCTTAAACCACCACTGAGGTCAATTCAAATCAGATATATTCAGCTACTCGGCACTGCATGGAAAAAATTGAACTGCATCTTGGAAAATCCATAACTTTGCTTCTATATATATTCAGTGTCAGATCTTCTGAAGTGAATCACAGCGAGTGTCCAAGGATTACAGATTGGAATCACGTTCCATTTATTTTGTAGCCCTTTTGAGAGCAGTAGGAATTCCCATGCCACTGTTGATTGATTTTGTATTGCACACACTGATAATAACGTCAGAAGTCCAAATCTGGCACTGATTAAACCCCACGTCATCCCATTGGCTTTAGTGACATTTCAAGGGGTCCAAATTACCTCAGAATCAGCCCAAATCACACAGCACAGGTTCCCTTCTGAAAACTCATTCTAAACCTAAACACATTTAGCTGCAATAAATTTTGTATGTATTTACCTGAATTTCTCCAGTGATGGGATGGGATGTGGACTTTGTGGCTTCAGTGGGCTGCCAGATGAAAAAATATAGAGAGACACATAGATTAAACATAATAGTCTTTCAGTGGTAACATTTTTACAAAGCTCTGTTCACACTGCTCTATCTACCATTTACCTTAGAAAGCCACTTTTCTTCTGACTCCAGCTATTAATTTATTATTTATTATTATTATTTATTATTATTGGCACCTAGTGACCTCACCTGAGATCTTTATGCTAGGTATCGTACAAACACTGAGCAAGAAACAGTCTCAGCCCCAAATTGTTTACAGTCTAAACAGATAAGACAGACAACATTCAGGAGGGAAAGAATGTAGCATCATTCTCATTTTACAGAGAGGGAACTGGAGCACAGAGATTAAGGGTAAATCTACACTACAGCAGCAGAGCTATGGCGCTGCCAGCTGTGCCGCTGTACTGTAGATGCTTCTGACATGAAAAGAAGAGGCAAAGGTAGTTAATCCATCTCTCCAAAAGGTGGTAGCTAGATCGATGGAAAAATTCTTCCATCAACCTAGCTGTGTCTACAGTAGGGGATAGGTTGACCTAACTATGTCACACAGGGTGTGAAATTTTTCACAGCTCTGAGTGAGGTAGCTGTGTCAATCTAATTTTTAGGTGTAGACCAGGCCTAATTGACTTTGCAGAGATGACATAGCTGTATTTCTGTAGAAATGCATGGATTAACCTACTTTAGGTCAAGGCCAATTATTTTCTCATAATTTCTTGGATGATCACGGAGGAGAGGATGAAAGTGAGTGAATTTTCAAGTGGATGTTACACTTCCAAATCAGTTTCTGTTTATAGTTCATTCATTGATTCTTAAGTATCATCATCCTTGCCCATCAACTTGTTCATGTCACTCCCCTCTTTGAATCCTTTCACTGGCTCCCCATCTACTATCACATCAAATTTATGCTTATGGTCCCCTTCTTCAAATCATAGAATCATAGAATATCAGGGTTGGAAGGGACCTCAGGAGGTCATCTAGTCCAACCCCCTGCTCAAAGCAGGACCAATTCCCAACTAAATCATCCCAGCCAGGGCTTTGTCAAGCCGGGCCTTAAAAACCTCCAAGGAAGGAGACTCCACCACCTCCCTAGGTAACGCATTCCAGTGCTTCACCACCCTCCTAGTGAAATAGTGTTTCCTAATATCCAACCTAGACCTCCCCCACTGCAACTTGAGACCATTGCTCCTTGTTCTGTCATCTGCCACCATTGAGAACAGCCGAGTTCCATCCTCTTTGGAACCTCCCTTCAGGTAGTTGAAGGCTGCTATCAAATCCCCCCTCATTCTTCTCTTCTGGAGACTAAACAATCCCAGTTCCCTCAGCCTCTCCTCATAAGTCATGCGCTCCAGACCCCTAATCATTTTTGTTGCCCTCCGCTGGACTCTTTCCAATTTTTCCACATCCTCCTTGTAGTGTGGGGCCCAAAACTGGACACAGTACTCCAGATGAGGCCTCACCAATGTCGAATAAAGGGGAACGATCACGTCCCTCGATCTGCTGGCAATGCCCCTACTTATACAGCCCAAAATGCCGTTAGCCTTCTTGGCAACAAGAGCACACTGTTGACTCATATCCAGCTTCTCGTCCACTGTGACCCCTAGGTCCTTTTCTGCAGAACTGCTACCTAGCCATTCGGTCCCTAGTCTGTAGCTGTGCATGGGATTCTTCCATCCTAAGTGCAGGACTCTGCACTTGTCCTTGTTGAACCTCATCAGGTTTCTTTTGGCCCAATCCTCCAATTTGTCTAGGTCCCTCTGTATCCGATCCCTACCCTCTAGTGTATCTACCACGCCTCCTAGTTTAGTGTCATCGGCAAACTTGCTGAGAGTGCAGTCCACACCATCCTCCAGATCATTAATAAAGATATTAAACAAAACCGGCCCCAGGACCGACCCTTGGGGCACTCCGCTTGAAACTGGCTGCCAACTAGACATGGAGCCATTGATCACTACCCGTTGAGCCCGACAATCTAGCCAGCTTTCTTTCCACCTTACAGTCCATTCATCCAGCCCATACTTCTTTAACTTGGCAGCAAGAATACTGTGGGAGACCGTATCAAAAGCTTTGCTAAAGTCAAGGAATAACACATCCACTGCTTTCCCCTCATCCACAGAGCCAGTTATCTCATCATAGAAGGCAATTAGGTTAGTCAGGCACGACTTCCCCTTGGTGAATCCATGCTGACTGTTCCTGATCACTTTCCTCTCCTCTAAGTGTTTCATAATTGATTCCTTGAGGACCTGCTCCATGATTTTTCCAGGGACTGAGGTGAGGCTGACTGGCCTGTAGTTCCCCGGATCCTCCTTCTTCCCTTTTTTAAAGATGGACACTACATTAGCCTTTTTCCAGTCATCCGGGACCTCCCCCGATCGCCATGAGTTTTCAAAAATAATGGCTAATGGCTCTGCAATCTCATCCGCCAACTCCTTTAGCACCCTCGGATGCAGTGCATCCGGCCCCATGGACTTGTGCACGTCCAGTTTTTCTAAATAGTCCCGAACCACTTCTTTCTCCACAGAGGGCTGGTCACCTTCTCCCCATATTGTGCTGCCCAGTGCAGCAGTCTGGGAGCTGACCTTGTTTGTGAAGACAGAGGCAAAAAAATCATTGAGTACATTAGCTTTTTCCACATCCTCGGTCACTAGGTTGCCTCCCTCATTCAGTAAGGGGCCCACACTTTCCTTGACTTTCTTCTTGTTGCTAACATACCTGAAGAAACCCTTCTTGTTACTCTTAACATCTCTTGCTAGCTGCAACTCCAAGTGTGATTTGGCCTTCCTGATTTCACTCCTGCATGCCTGAGCAATATTTTTATACTCCTCCCTGGTCATTTGTCCAATCTTCCACTTCTTGTAAGCTTCTTTTTTGCGTTTAAGATCAGCAAGGATTTCACTGTTTAGCCAAGCTGGTCGCCTGCCATATTTACTATTCTTTCTACACATCGGGATGGTTTGTTCCTGCAACCGCAATAAGGATTCTTTAAATCTCTGTATATCCCTGCCTCTTCCTATTTATTCTCCTTTTTTGAGGTCCATGAATTGCTGACAAGGACAAAAGAGTCCTTAGATAATTATGTTTCTTCAGTTTAAGATCAATTTCACCATTTGTTTGATATCCTGTTTCATTATATGATGGTGTCCTTGAGCCAACCTGGAGCTGCGTCCGTTCTTCCAATGGCTGGTCCTGCAACCCGGGTCTATCAGGTTCTACAGCAAAGTTTTCAATACTTTTATATTCTCTCCATACCTGATTCTTTGGTTGATGCAGCAGACAATGAAAGTTCCAAACAAAGACAAACTCACTATTCTTACAGCCAGTAAACAAATGCTCAGAAGATTGACCTCCTTCTAACTTGCAGATGTGAACTGCAACCTGCCAGGCATTCTAGGTCAATACGACACCTCTTGCTATGCTAAGGTCGTGCTGTAAAATATGTCTCGCAGCTACTGCAGTCCTCAAAGGATCAAAGAGAATTTGTCAATGCATTGAAAAGCAACAGTTCAAGATGAGACCTAGAGCAGGGGCTGGAGCTCTGGGTTGTGCGTATGTTGAACCACGCCTAAGGGTAGTGCGGTGTCCTTTCCTCCCTGGGTGCACTAAACGGGAGCAGTTCCCTAGTCTCCTTATGTGTAGGAATTAGCGCTGGTTGGGAAAATGCAGATGCAATACTGTTTTGCTGGAATTTGCAATTTGTCAAAATCAAAAGGTTCTGCAGAAACGGTTCAATTTCAGTGGGAACTCCACTGGAAACCAGACAGGATTCTGATTAAACCCTGCCTTGTTTCCTGCCAGCTCTCACGAGTCACACCCAGATCCTCAGCAGCACATCTGGCAGGGAGCCAAGTTCCTGGAAGCCCCAGCTCCCAAGCTCATGGCTCCTTGGTAACCTGAGCTCCTAAGATCCCTGGTACCCAGTCAGCCCACCATGCAGACTGCCCTGGAGCCAGGGCTTTGCTCCCTTTTGCAGAAAATCTTGAATCGGAATTAAACCAAATTTTGAAATATCAAAATCCTCCAAAAAAACAGAACTACATTTCCCCACCCAGCTCTAGTAAGGACTGTAATTGCTGCTGGACGTCGCTCAGGGTGACTCACCTAGGGAGGGGGTGAAGGAAAAACCTCTTTGTGCTCTTCCGCCACCTCTGCACAAGGGATAGGCACAAACTGGCCCAATGTATTCAACCAATAAATATCGTAAAATTCTGCAGGAATTGGAGATGAACCTAACCCCTATATCCAAATGTTGTAGTTAAGGGCAATCTCTAATAGGAACATAGGAATTCTTTTTTGACACTGGCTTGTACACAGTGTTTGGAGGAATACCCCACCCTCTCCTGCCACATTAATGTCACATGAATAAGTGCCATGGAGAAACACACCTTCCTGCCCCCAGATAGTTGTGTGTTAGGAGAGTATTGAGAATTGGTGACCCTGGTAATTTTTCTCCTATGGCTAGTGCATCAGCAGAGACTACTGCCACGCATCTGGTCTGTGTCTAATCCTTTCTAGAATCTTACAAAGCGATTGGACTCATTGCCCTGGGGGACAATTATAAAATTAATTCTACGTTACATAAAACATTCTTTAACAGGAATTTGTAAGTTTATTGTCTACGCATTTCATCGTTTTTCCTTGTTATTTTATTAGGAGACTAGTTAAATCAGACTGTTAAATATGACTCTGGAGACCTGAGTTCTAGCCTCAGCTCTCTCACTGGATTACTGGATGACCACAGGCAACTTACTTCGCCTGCCCGTGCCTCAGTTTCCCCATATGTAAAATGTGGGTAATGATGCCTCCTTTGTAAAGGGTTCTGAGATCTGGCTAGGTATTTTTTATGATAATAAATGGGCTTCTCAACTATTTTTTAATGTTATACTCCTATGCTATCTCCTAATATGTCTCCTCTTACTCATCTTCTTTACACGCTAAACAGTCTGAGGCCAAATTTGCTGATGACATAAGTGGGTCTAACTCCACTGACTTCTGTAGGGTTACACATGCTTACACGGACAGTGAAATGAATCCTAATCTTTTTTGAAGAATCTCCTTGTCTCTAGTTGCTTTCAGTGCCCTGTTTGGCCTTTTTTATTTCTGCAGTGCTCTTTTTCAAATGAGGTTACCAAAAGTAAATGAAATATTCAGGCTAGGGACAAACCATCAATTTATATAAAGACATAATCATATTTTCTATATTGTTTTCTGCATTCTTAATGCAGCCTAATCTCTTACTTGATCTTTGGACTGCCAGTGCATACACTGTCTATCTTGACTCCTAGGTAATGTTGCAGCTATTTCAGAATCCATGAGTGAGTACAAACTATTATGAAGTTTTCCTTGCAGTGTGCATCGGCCTTGAATTTGCTTACATTGAATTTAATCCACGGCCATAGTGCCTCGTTATGTAGAACTCTGCTTCCCTGTGCGGCACGGTGAAGATGGGAACAAAGGGGCTGGAAAACGGGTAGGAAGCAAACATGACATGAAGAAGTGGGAGAGTAATGCACACGTGTCAAAATCCATATGGATGGCAGAGAATGGGGAGCTTATTCTCTTTGAGGCATGGTCCCCACACAAAAAAACAGTAGATTCCTAGCAGAAATGTGCATGGGAGTTACTGATGCTCCTTGTTGCACTAACTTCCTTCTCTCAGAGAAGTGATTAAAGGGCAATGGAAGAGCTAAAGGCATCACAGCTTCTGAGTAAGATCTAATACCTGGTAGAGGTTGACCCACTAAGCAGACTTGGAGGACTAGCTCGCCATGTGGATACACCCGAGATACGTAGGGATGAATCTATTTTTAAATGGACCATGTCACATCTATGGCAATGTGCTCTGTCCCCTCCACAAGGCCACAAAACCCTCCTCCCCAACCAGGAGAATTTGTAAGTTCCCATTCTCCTACCTATCTGTACTCCCCAACAGAGATATGTGCAGGCTTTCCTTACCAGAGTCCTGGCCCAACTGTCAAAAATCTGCTTTTCTTACCAGACGCCTCCTAACATCCCCCCTGTGCCCACTACAGCTCCCATGATGCACTGCACTGATGGGACTCCCACAATGCCCCACACAGCTCAGTCAGAGGGAGGGAGGAGTGCATCAAGGGAAATGTAGTCCAGCCAAGGAGCCTAGCCCATAGGAGAGAACAGGACATGAAGCACCTGCACTACAATTCCCAGGAGGCACCACGGCACCATCGGCAGATGCGGTTTAATGTTGAACTGACTGAAAACAAAATGTTTCACGTCAGCTCAACAAACGGAAGTATTTTGATTCAGGTCAAACTTACCTGAAATATTTCATTTAGATTTTTCCCAATGGAAAATAAAGAAAAAAATCCAGGGAAAAAATTCCATGGAAAAACTTTGATTTTTTTCAAAATTGCACTTTCTGACAAAAAATCATTTCAGTAAAAAATTTCTGACCATTGCTACTCAAGACCTTACAAACTCATTTAATCTGAGCAATTCAGCTGACAGCTGCTAAACTATACTAGACATGTGAGTTTGTAAACTGTTCCAAGTCCCAACTGAATTGTCCAAGTTGCAAATATTGATAGCAAACAACTCCTAAAATTAGCCATTCAACCTTTGAAAAAAATACTCAAAGACACTATTGACTAAAATTCACTTCTTAATTCATGGCCTATGCATCATTTAAATCCCATTTAAGCCCTCACAACAGGGCTTAAATGGTTCATAAGAACATAAGAACAGCCATACTGGGCAGACCAATGGTCCATCTAGCCCAGTATCCTGTCTTCAACAGTGTCCAGTGCTAGATGCTCCAGAGGGAATGAGCAGAAAGAGGCAATTATTGAGAGATCCATCCCCTGTCATTCAATCCCAGCTTCTGTCAGTTCACAGGCTTGCAGGGGCGGCTCCAGGC
Organism: Emys orbicularis; assembly: GCF_028017835.1. Lineage (NCBI taxonomy): Eukaryota > Metazoa > Chordata > Testudines > Emydidae > Emys > Emys orbicularis. The sequence goes on along the minus strand of NC_088683.1, from coordinate 22,888,013 downwards.
ACCAGTGCACCAAGCGCGTGCCTGGGGCGGAAAGCCGCGGGGGGCGGCCTGCCAGTCGCCGTGAGGGCAGCAGTCAGGCTGCCTTCGGCGGCATGCCTGCGGGAGGTCCGCCGATCCGGCGGCTTCAGCGGCGGGTACGCCGAAGACGCAGGACCAGCGGACCTCCCGCAGGCATGCCGCCGAATCCGCGTTACCAGCGGACCTGCCACAGACATGCCACCGAAGGCTGCCTGACTGCCGTGCTTGGGGCGGCAAAATACATAGAGCCGCCCCTGCAGGCTTGTCCTGGCCCTTAGCAAAGGGATGAATGTTACTTGTTGATAGCTCAGGGCAGGTTTTCATGAGATGGTGGTTAAAAAGGCTGAAGTCTGTCTATACTAGAGCTGACAAGACTGGTATCATTGGTTAACTGGACTACACTGCTGCTGGAAAACAGATACAAGATATTCTAGGGTGGATGCAGCCTTATTTTTCAAAACTTAGAAACTCAAAAATGCCACAGCTGATTTATCACAAATATTGGGTAAAAAGAAAATGTATTTTCTGCCAGGAAACACCATCTGATAAACGTTAGGCTGAAAGCAGGGGCTGTGCGGTTTTCCAAACTGAACTTATAATGCAAAGCTATTTACACCTTTTAACTAAGAAGTCACTGGGGCTCCATAATGTGTATCTGCAAAAATACACATACACTATATGGAAAATTGTAAATTCCTCTGTTAAGCTTTAACAATTGTACAGCCTTTTAAAATGATCCTTATTTATTCTTTATGCTCCAATTCAGCAAAACACTTAAGCACACATTTCAATTTAAATATTGAAGTAGGGTTTTGTTAAGTCAGTTGATTGAAATGTCACTCGGTGGGACTGACTGCATGCTTAAAGTGAGGCACATGATTAAGTATCTTGCTGAATCAGGGCATTATTAAAGATTAATTTGGCAGAAGGAAAAGCAACTCTCTGCTGCTTCAGAGGGAGTTAGGAACCCTAAGGACTTAGAAAGGCAGCCTATTCTTCTTTAAGAGGCAAAGAAAATTGTTCCTGAAGGACATTTTGTAGCCAGATGCCTAGTATCCAGCATGTAATCTGAACTGCAACATGATCGTGCATCATGTTTAGAAAAGAAATAGACTTGTACAGGACATAACCCATTCATGGCTCAAAATGCTAACTCCCTTCTCCGCATCATCATTCAAATTCTTTTGTTACATTTCTTTTTCCATAGAAGAACTGGTGCTTTGTAATGCTGTCACACTTCCTACGGAAGGTTGTCATTATTGTGATGAGGAGCTCTTGTAATGCCAGGCTCTGATGTTATGCTCTATCACTCTCTATGGTAATGGGACAAAGTATTAAATGTGAGGGAATCTGCATTACAGGATATCAAAGAGACTCCTACATCATTTTTGAAGTACATCAAATGTGCTATACAAAAAACCTTTAAGCAGAAGATTTTATCTACTACCAAAAGGAAGACCTAGGCACTTTGAAACATTTAGGCCATCATGAAACTTTTGCAAATGTGATGGATCAAGATTGTAGTCTGACTGCCAATGTCGTAAATCAAAAGTAGAAGGGAGCTCCAAATTGAATAAGTTATAATACTGTGATCTAACAGATCTCAGTACAGTTATGAACATGTTCTGTAGATCAAGAAACAGAAGTCATGATATGTCAGTGATAGGAATGATTATTATATAGGGAATATATACTTTTGATATGATTTACAGAAAAAGAGAGGTTTTTAATTACTTAATCTTCTTAATTTGAATGCCAAGATCCATTTTACTTAATTTTTAAGTACATTTATAAAACAATAATGCATTTTGGATTGCTTTTCCTCTGTGAAACATTATGTGTTTAATATGTATCTTATTGGCATGAACTAGCTTATGTTTAACCCATCTATGGGATTTCTGGCCAGGCCCCCTCAGTAAAAGTTTGTCCTCCTACTATATTTATTCCTCTTCCCTTAAGGACAATAATTTACACCCGAACTAAAGTGGCTAACAAATAGAGGAAGGCTCTTATCTAAAAGACACACAATTTTCTCAGGATCTGGACCAAGACTGTGGAACTCACATAAAACATAAAGGAGCATCATTAAAAGCATAACCTATTTCACTTTCCCACAGCAACTCTCTAAAAAAATCCTGATTATAAGTCTGAGATTCTTGTGTTTACCTCTCACGGATTTACTTAGATTGTAAGCTCTTTGGGGAAGGGACCATCTTTTTTCTGTGTTTGTACAGCACCTACCACAATGGGGTCCTGGCTCATGCCTGGTGTTCCTAGGTGCTACCACAGTACAAATAAATAAATAAATAAATAACAATAAAAATAATGGGAGACCTTATAAAATCCTATACAGAGCTCTAAATATAGATAATTAAGTAGATAGGAAGTGCATTACTTTCACATTTGGAACCAGGGCCGGCTCTGGCTTTTTTGCCGCCCCAGGCAAAAAAGCCTCCGCTGCCCCCCCCCCCCCCCCCCGCGGGGGGGGCGGAGCCCGGGGGGGGGCGGCGAGCCCCGGCGGGGGCTCTGCTCTCCCGCCGGGGGGAGGGCGGCCGGAGCCCCGGGGCGAGGGTGGCGAGCCCCGGCGGGGGCTCGGCTCTCTCCCCCCCCCCCCCGGCGGCCAGAGCGCCGGGGGCAGGGCGGCGAGCCCCGGCGGGGGCAGGGCGGCGAGCCCCGGCGGGGGCTCGGCTCTCTCCCCGGCGGCCAGAGCGCTGGGGGCAGGGCGGCGAGAGGGCGGCGAGCCCCGGCTGGGGCTCGGCTCTCCCCCCGGCAGCCGGGGGGAGGGCGCGGGGGGGAGGGCGGCCAGAGCGCCGGGGGGAGGGCGGCGAGCCCGGCTGTGGCCCCGCTCTCCCCGGCGGCCCGGCTGTGGCCCCGCTCTCCCCAGCGGCCCGAGCGCCGCGCCGCCCCCCTCCAGGGGCCGCCCCAAGCACCAGCTTGGTTGCCTGGTGCCTGGAGCCGGCCCTGTTTGGAACTCTCCTTAATGTTCAGCTTTTCACTATCCTAATAGCTTCCTTTAGAAAAGATTTGAGCGCTCTTCCTTACAAATTGCACAAGGAGTGCGATCTTTGCAACACTGATTTCTATTGCAGGCAACAAATCTTTTGATGAAAATGTAGAGAAGTGATGCATAACTTTATAGCCCTTTTTTCCCAACTTCCCACTGAAAAATATTGCTAATGCCTTTTGAATATGTGTTTGGTACCCCAGTCATAAAGCAGTTCAGCTGAGAAATGGACAATATTTGACAAAGAAGATCTGAGGGTACAGTTAATAACTAACTCATACTGTTGTTTAGTGAGAAAGGCAGAGCTTGATGTTAAGGTCGTTGTTTACTCTCTTCCTGGCACTCAAAGCAATTCTTATCAGTACTGCCACTATGATTATTTATTCTTTATAATATCAGTATCTGCCTCAGCACTGTGCACGGCATAGATAGTCTCCCCCTGCGTTTTTCTGGGTGAAGTCCTGGCCCCAATGGGTACATCTACACTGCAGTTAGATACCTGTAGCTGGCCCCTGCAAGATGACTCAGGTTTGCAGGGCTTGGGCCAAGGGGAAGTTCAACTGCAGTGTAGACATTCAGGCTCGGGCTGCACCTCACCCATCTTGCAGGGTCTTCAAGCCCAGGTCCCAGCCCAAGCCTGAACATCTACACTGAAGTTAAACAGCCTTTAGCCCAACCCCCGTGAGCCCAAGTCAGCTGGCATAGGCCGACCACGGGTTTTTAATTGCAGTGTAGACATACCAAATGAGTCAATGGGAGTTCTGGCTTCACTAAAGCCGGTATTTCACCACAGAGTAGACAGGATGCACATGAAAGACCAGAGGAAGGATAAGCAGGACAATCTTTTTGCTAAAGCACTCAAATTGGACTAAAGATATCTTAGTTCAATTCCTGGCTCTGTCACAGACTTCCTGTGTGATCTTGGGTAAGTCACATCATCTTTGTACCTCAGTTCCCCACCTATAAAATAGGAACAATAATATTCTTCTCTGTCATGAGGGTGTGGTGAGGGTAAATTCATTTACATGTGTGAGTCTCTCTGTTGCTACAGTGAAGAGATCATGTAGGTAGATAATTACTCACTTCTTGTGTCCACGTTTTACTCACTGGACAACTGAGAAGCGTATCACAAGTGAAAGCATCTTACCTTGCTGCTGTGTCGTTTTTTGCTCACTGAGGGTGAACCAGGCTGGCCGGGACTGGGAACAGCACTGGAGCTGGCAGAGGGAGTGCCAGAATGGACATGAGATCCCTTCTCCACTGCTGAGGAAGCAACCAAAGGGGACTGCTGTAGGGAAACCTTTTGGAGCTCCGCAGCCAGCTGCTTAGGATCGACCCCTGGGGACTTCGCCTTGTCTACTGGATTAAAGTAAAAGAGCTTTACATTGATAATTGCTAAACCATTCAGTCCTCTGGCTATTCCAGCTGTGGGTCGACACACTAAATAAACAAACAAAGTTGTCAGATTGCCTGCTTTTATTTCCACTAATTGAAGATCTGACTCCAAATTTCAGTGCAAAAAGAACTTGAAAACAGTAGGTCCCCTTCTCCACCCACTCAACACCAAGTCATCAAACCCCAGCTACCGCATAAACCCTTTAGGAGGAATCTTCTTTAGCCAGCAAGGGAAGTTCGCTTTTGTTACAGTAAGGTTAGAGATGATTGGCCAGATCCTCGGCTGATAATTAGCCAGAGCCTCAGCTGCTGATTTACACCAGCTGAGGACCTGGCCCCAGGTCTATAGTTTCTAGAACTCTTCCAGTTTTGTTAAGAACCCGTACTTTGGTATGACAACAGTTCATCCAAAATCTTTTGTTTCAATAACTGAGTAATAAATTCAAGTCACCGCTGAGCAAATTCATGCAAAAAGAAAAAGGACTAAGAAAGGATATGAGCACGAAAGAGACTCCAAAGTCTGGAATGGAAGACTTCATAAGCTAATCAGAGCAGAGAACATTTCTTTTTAAGCAATTTAGGAAATAAAGTCACATACCAGACATTTCATGAGTTTCTGCTATGTGCTTATAAGCTTTGCCTATATCATTCATAATTTTCAGCTGTGGTGCTTATGGCCATCCAGTCCATACATTTGAAAGCAATCTGCTTTCACCTACCAGCCTTTACTGGGTCATGCAGTTCCAAATGCTGGGGATTCTCAGAATCTGAGAGCATGTTGAGGTCCCTAAAGAAAGCAATGAGAAGCCTGAGACAAAAGAAACTCTTTCCTTATACCCTCGTTATTTTATTAAGTCGATAAATGAGACGTGATTAATGACAGAAAGCAGCTCCCAAGCATGGCCCCTTCTTAGCTGATACAAATTTGCAATGCCGTTAAAGTCAAATGTGCTGAGAAAAATGATTCTTTTAAGGTGAAATCTTTAATGGATCGAATGTAAGATTATATTGAAATACATACATTTCTCATGGTGTTTAGATGAGTTACAGCTTCTATCCTAATATAACATGTTTCAACAGAAGTCATGGGAAGACTAAATTCTTATCTCCTTACACTGGCCAACCCCACTGAATTCAATGGAATTGTACCTGTGTAATGAGAGGAGAATTTGTCCTAGAAAGGGAGACATCATTATGGATAAAAACATAATTAGCTAAAAATCTCTTTTAACTCATCCCTTTGTTGTATTTTTAATGATTTAGTATGGAACAAATAAACCTCCAAAAGTAACACTGAACCCTTTTTCTAGTTATTTATACAGGTACAAATCCTCAAGGCTAGCAAAGGTTCCACCTTAACAATTGTAAATCAAAAAAAGCCATGAAAAGCCAAAAAAAATGGAAACAGAAAGATGGGGAAAAACTCACAGTCTTACACATATTTCTGCTTCCCCACTCTGTTGACTAATGATACTCTGGACTTCTTCATAAGTTCTTGCAGTCAAGGGGATGCCATTCCATTCCAATACCTGCATTCCTAGGATAGCAAAACAGCATAGGGTGAAATACTGTTGCTATGTGACCCAGCCTTTAATTTAAAGTGCATGATTTGATGTGACATTCAGAAAATCTGTTTTACATGGTCTTTGGTACATTACATTACCAAACACCTTTCACTGCACACTGATAAGATTAATGAATGTTATGATGCCATCAGCTTACCTATATGACTACGTTGGCAGCTGAATGCCCTTCTGGCTGCTCATGCACACTGCATAAAATGCTTTGTCTGGGTTGCATGACAGTGAAAGATTTTTAGAACATCAAAATACATGCACACTGGCCAATGTATTAAAGAAATCACCATTCTATGTATCAGACATTTCCTGGCGAACTAACATCTGTGAATTAGGCTAAGCTGACATTCCCAGCTTGCTGGCAAACAGCTACTGAGTGTCTGTGGTAAGAAATGGCCTAACTTTGTGGGAGAGATGTGTAAATGCTGGGCCATGGTTTGTATTCTGTCATTACAAAAATAAAAAAAGAGAGGACCATATCAATGAAGTTAGGCCAATTTACACCAAGTGAAGGTCTAACTCAAAATGTCTGAAATTAGCCTTGATAAATTATCTTGGACATTTACAAGTTCAGGCATGAATTCTGCTTACCCACCTTTCACCAGAAGGAGGGTGATGATGTGTGTGCATGGGGGGAAGATAAGTAACTCACTATCGGGGGTGGAGGAAATCTGAGTCTGTGGTGAACAGAATTCTGTCCTAAATGTATGCATTATTATATGTGTCTGTTCTAATTGTCCTAAGGCCTGATCCTGCAAAGACTTACTATGGAGCGTAATGCCATGAGCTGGCCCATTCAATTTCCAGTAGTAAGCACTATGCAGGATCAAGCCCCCCAATTAATTATTTGGAGACCATAACCTAATCAAATGAGAAATCTTATTTGGTTACAATAAGCTCTTTTAGGTCAGAATGTTTACACTGAACATACCATTGAGTTAAACAGGGGAGCTCAGAGCATAGAGCAGTAGCCAGCTCTCCAATTAGGGCCAGATTGTGAACTCCGCATTCACACTGGTGAGTAGTCACTCACATGAGTAACCCCAATTAGGTCAACTTCTCACCAGTGTATGGGTTTCAAAATCCAGCCCTTGAACTATGGAAGGAAAAGGTTCTTAACAGATCAAGTTCCAGAATACTTAATGTCACACTAAAATCAATGAGTAAAAATCTTAAAACCACATCATTTTCACAGCAAGAAAACCACAATCATTTGGCTTGTTGCCACTTACACAGATAAAATTGAGTCATCACATGGGTCTTATGGTTATTTTGAGAATCCTGTGCTGTTGTATACAACAAATGGGGAAAAATAATAAAGTAAAACACAGTGACAAACTCATAACCAAAGGAAAAGATTAAGTAAAATATAATGTTAATTGCTTTTGGAGGAGAAGGAATTAATTTATACAGTGCTAAAAGAGTGAGAAAAGATATAGGCTATCATACTCCATTGTGCCACATTTCCCCAGGATACCGCTAGAATATGAAATACCATATTTCCCCATGCATTTGTCAGCAAGAATTTTTAGTGTCATTTAGTGTCAAAGCAATGAAAATACAAACAATGTGAGGAATGAATATGAAGTGATGCTCAGAAGGCAGTGAAGCACATTTTTAATAGATTTACCAAAATAGATTCACCTTTCTTTAAAATTAAACAACTTTTCATTGACAAATCCTTGTTCAAGAGGACGATCTGGCTTTCGAAGAATCACAAATAATTGTTTTGCTGTTTAGGATGTAGATTTATAGAGTCTGATTCTAATCTCACTTACCCTGAAGTATATCAGGAGTAATCCTGATAGGAGTGATTGTAGCAACTCCTGATTTACTGCGGTGTAAGTGCACAGTAGCATACACACTGGTTTATTGGGGTTTCTGGAGGGGAGGGGACTAGAGTTATTTCCATTTACAAGCCAACCTCTGGCTATACGATATTTTTGAAAGGAAGAACACAGAGGAAAATTGGGTGCCTTGCTGTGATAGTACATTGATTAATTAAATACAGTGCAAAGAGCTAAAACCAGCACTTCCATTTAGCAGCAAAGAGATAAAAGGGAAAAGGAAGGTGCTGGATGTTTGGGAAGATGGGTGGCATCCTGTTATGATGCATGACATTTACTAACAAATGACATCCGCCTAGCATGCTGGAGAAAACACCATGTATGTGATTCGGCACCAAGTGCTACTCACCAGAAAATGAGACAGCAAGTTGCTCCAGCTTAGAGGATCAGCAAGAGGAGCCCTGCAGCCCACCACGATCAATTCTACCTTATTATGGCAGATGTATCGTGTGCTTGGCACGTGTCTGTCAGTATATCAGTATCCCAACTGGGCCACCTACTGCCTTTAGGTGTGGCAAACCCAGTCTAATTTTAGTCAATGAGAATTCTGCCATTGATTTTAATGAGACCAAGATATGGCACAGTGACTTAGAAGAATGTTTTTAGCTAGGAAAATGTTTATCTGACCGGTTTCTACTCTCTTAATTATTTTCTAACTATTACCCCTTCCCCTTGAGAAACTGGTACTATCGAATATCCTTCGAGCTAATGTAGCTTCCAAAATGCAAAAAAAAAAAAAAAAAAAAAAAAAAGGAATGAGATTGATGAGGATTAAATGACTCCTCAGCCATAATTGGTATCCAGCCGCAGTTTCTGCCCATGTCAACTTTGTTTCCCAAAGCCCCTAAAAAGTGTGAACATCAAACACGGTTCACAGGCTCTGGATACAAGAAAATACATCATGAAGGCAGCTTGCATTGCCAGTGTCCCCCACATTATGGCCTCGATCCAAAGCCTGCTAAAATCTGTTAGGGTTTTCAGATCAAGACATATATCTATTTTCTTAATAACCATAGGCTTCTCTCTTCAGGGCTATGACTCCAGTACTAAATTCATGCCAACAAAGACCTGGCTTTGACCACTTATTTTTTTAAAAATATCACACCTCAGCAGACCACTTCAAACAGCTTTGATCTAGATCTAAGCTAAACAACTACTGCTCCTTTTATCTACAAAGGTGTTTGAAACATTAACTGCTGCCAGATTTATCTTTTTTTTATTTAAATGAGGTTTTGATATCAAATGTCTAATCTGCTTCAGGTACAATCATTATGCAACAAACTTAATTATATTTTAAAATGCACAGAGAGTAGATGTGAAAATATCATTTAATGCTGTGCATTTCAAACCCTCAGAAGCAAGCTCAGCAAGGACTTTCCTCTCAGCAGTTCATATTTTCAGTACTATGTGAGCACAAGGTGCAACCTTTTCTGCCTTTCAAAGGACAGCAGAATAGTTAAAATCTTTGGGCCCCAGGGTGAACATTATGAAGCCAACCCTCTCCAGAGTGTGTCTCAGATGGGCACTGGTATATATATACCTAGCTCTTATATAGCACTTTTCATCCATAGATCTCAAAGCACTTTTCAAAGGAGGTCAGCACTATCATCCCCATTACATAGATGGGAAAACTGAGGCACAGCAAGGTGAAGTGACTTGCCCAAGTTCACCCAGAAATCCAGCAAAAGAGATTTCATAGATTCATAAATTCTAAGATCAGAAGGAACCATTATGATCATCTAATCTGACCTCCTGTATAGCACAGGCCATACAGCATCCCCAAAATAATTTCTAGAGCAGATATTTTAGAAAAACATCCAATCTTGATTTAAAAATTGTCAGTGACAGAGAATCTACCACAATCCTTGGTAAATTGTTCCAATGGTTAATTGCTCTCACTGTTAAAAATTTACATTTTATTTCCAGTCTGAATTTGTCCAGCTTCAACTTCCAGCCATGTTACATGTTTCTGTGCTAGACTGAAGTGTCCATTATTAAATATTTGTATCCCACACAGGTACTTATAAACGGTCATCAAGTCACCCTTTAACCTTCTCTTTGTTAAGATAAATACGTTGAGTTCCATGAGTCTATCACAGTAAGGCATATTCTCTAATCCTTTACTTATTCTCGTGGCTCTTCTCTGAACCCTCCCCAATTTATCAACATCCTTCTTGAATTGTGGGCACCAGAACTGGGCACAGTATTCCAGCAGGGTCACATCAGTGAAAAAAATACAGAGGTAAAATAACCTCTCTACTCTTATGCAAGATTCCCCTGTTTATGTAAACCAGGCTCACATTAGCTCTTTTGGCCAGAGAGTCACACTGAGAGCTCATGTTTAGCTCATTATCCAACATGACACTCAACTCTTTTTCGGAGCCACTGCTTCCAAGGATAGAGTCCCTATCCTGTAAGTATGGCCCACATTATTTGTTCCCAGATGTATGCATTTACTTTTAGCCATATTAGAACACATATTGTTTGCTTGTGCCCAGTTTACCAACCGATCCAGATTGCTCTGAATCAGTGACCTTTCCTCTTCATTATTTACCACTCCTTCAATTTTTGTATCCTTTACAAACCTTTATCTGTGAAGATCTAATGTTTTTCTACATTGATAAAAATGTTAAATAACATTGGGTCAAAAACAGAACTCTATGGTACCCCAAAAAAATGGACTTGCCCAATAATGATACCCTATTTACAGTTACACTTTGAGACCTATCCGTTATCCAGTTGTTAATCCATTTAATGTGTGCTATATTAATTTAATATTGTTCTAGTTTTTTAAACAAAATGTTGTGCAGTACCAAGTCAAATACCTTACAAAAGTCTAAGTATAATGGTCCCAGTGGGTCTATCCATTAGGCTGTGCTACCTCCATACCCCTTCCCTCCATCACTAAATTGTGACTTTGCCACAAACCCTAAGCAAGGGGCAATGTATAGTGGTGCTGCCCAAAGAGTAGACCAGGAACCAGATTGTGATACTCAGTGCCATAATGTGTGTCCTGATTTCTTCATCCTTCGGGGGGAGGTAACCTGTGCCAGCCCGATATCTAGTGAAGATACCCCTGCCATGCTGACTCAGCTGTGCTGGCCAGTGCATTGGCCTAAATCACCTCTGCCACCATAAACCTCTGGTATGCTGATGCATAAGAAACCCCTATGGGACTACACTCCACATCACATTGGGGTGCATATTCCCTACACAGCTCCCCAGATCTTGGCTCCAGCCTGGTATCCTGGAAATACAATGATTCCAATGCTGGGGTTCCCTCCAGACCAGTAGAATTTAGAGCAAGATTTGCCCTTATGTTCATCACCATGAGGAGGCCAGTTATTCAGAGGGGTAAATTATACCTCCATATATCTTCCTTGACTGCTGCACCCCAGGTGAAATCTAATTTGATAGAAGGCAGGAGGTGATACGTCTGCATCCCCCCTTGAGATTTACTACAAAGAGTGAGCAGCTTTAAGTTATGGCCAGGGTTTAAGAGTAGCTCTACTGATGGAGGCTGAACTGGCAAATACCCTGGTCATCCAGGCCATACCTCCTTCCCTGCTAGCATCACTCACTTTTTGGTTGGTGTTGGTGGATCCTCCACTGCTGAGGAGGTTACGCTTTCTTTTCCATCACTACAACTTCCCCATCTGGTAAAGGCTCCACTACAGTGCCTGTGCAGACACTAGACTGAATCCTAGTTCCAAATATGGGGCAATGGTGTAACCAATTCTGCTTGGACCCTGGCATCTTCAATGCTAAGAACATGATCTGCTACTTCCTGAGCAAAAGGACTAAGCCCAATAATCATTAGCTATTGAAAACTCATAAGCCTTGTATGCAGACCAGACATCAGGGGAAAGGACCCATGTTGTAACGGCATGGAGTACACTGGCACTGCCAGCCCATTCAATTGTGTGCCATCTCCTACAAGCCAATATTTTCTCTGCTTCAACACTGCCAAAAAAGTCAAAGCATGGCTCACCACTGATGTTCAATGCGTATACGTGAACAGACACTAATCGGAAATGGTTCCATTTGTTATATCTTTTTTTTTAATTAATCCACAAAAATGCTGTAAAACTGGGTGTACTGTAACATATGAAATTTCCTATTCTGGGTTCCCCGTAGCTCTAGCTCTCAAAGAGCCTGGAGCAAGGCTATCGTAAAAGTATCTGAATAGTATTGCAATATTCTTGAAGAGCTTGGAGGTGCAACTCTATGAATCATTTAAATTGGTCTATTTTGACATGAATATGTACTTGTGACTGATTCATTTGAGCTCATGTGTGTGTATGCCCTCAACTTGCTTTTGTGTTTCTAGAAGTAAGAGGAGAAATATTTGCACTGATTAAAAAAAAAATTAAATTTTCTAGGGGTTGAGTTTTCCAAAGCTATCTAAAATTAGCCAATACTGTTTTTAATGGAACTTGAGTGTCTAAATCCCTTAGCCAGCTTTGAAAATTTCTGTCTAGCTTTTTGTCTTCCACCCACCTTAAAAACATAGTGTTAACCGAACATTTGTTGTGTCCTGAATCAGGACACACACAATGGACTAAAATTTAACAGAAAATTTCTACTCAGCCCAACAGGCTTAAAATGGCTAACTACAACTTCAGACTCATACTCTTCGATAAAGGAATCATCTGTAACTGTGGCTATAGCTAACTGTGAGTAAACATCCCAATGAATAACCCTTAGCATGTCAACAGCTAACAAAATGTGTAAAATAAAATTGCAATGCTGGTCTGAATGTCATTATGAAAGCCTACATAATGAGCAACAGTACCATATGCAGACTGGAGTTACAGGAAAGAATGATTGCACATAAAGCCCCTGAGCCCATTTTTAAACAGTGATTTTAGGGCTTGATCCTGCAGAATGCTGAACATTTTGGCCTTGATACAGCAAAGCACTTAAACACATGCTTAAATGTTTTGCTGGGCGGCGTCAAAGTGCTTGACAACATGCACAATGAAAGAATTATTGAGCTGTGGGGTATAACTGGACCACCTACCTAGTCTGGCTTTGGGCTGCCTCAGTTTCTCAGTCAATTGCCTGCCCACATTCACAATCAACTGTGAGCTGCCGTCCTGTTTGCCCAGCCCAGGAAGGACTCACTGCCACGCTCAAGCCTCTTTCTGGGCACTTTTATTCTTCAAATCAAAACAAAAAGTAGTTCCTCTTCCCACCATCAGCTACATTTCCAGGCTTTTCCCCCTTGCCTCTCTAAGTGCTGAAAGGAGGATAGACCCTGCCCTTCAGTCCCCCTGCTTCACGGTCTACTGCAGGAGTCTATTTTCATCCTGCAATTCCATCTCAACCTAGCCACTTGTCGGCTTTTATAATCACTTTTTCCCTTTCCAGCTGACTGTGAACTGGGCTGGATATCTGAGAGGTATAACTATTACACCTCCTTCACACTGGTCAGTACAGTTGGCTACAAGGATTACAGCAACAGACCGCACCATCCCATTAGTGGTAGGGAGGAAATGTCCCTCAGGGGGCACTGCAGCTATGCACTACCCCCAACATGGGCCAGTGGGTAAATGCTACAAACCACCCTATAGATCCAAGTTTTACACTGGTGTAACTCCATGGACTTCAGTGGAGTTACTCTTGATTTATCCCAGCATCAAGAGAACAGAATGTGGACCACAATGTTGTTAAAACTTATTTATCTGATGACTGTATAATGGCTCTAGTGCCTGTTGTAGGAAATGGGCTTTGAGAAACACAGTCATTAGTCTTATTCTTACTGGAATTGCCTGAAAACTTTTTTATTAAAAAAAACCTCCCTTGATATTTATGGTAGAATTGTAATTAATTTCTTTCAGGAGTGAGGCTTTAACTAAAATCTGTCACTTTTTAAAAGAGCTCCCGAATAAGATTAGAAGCAAAGAGTTTTAGATCTGATTTAATTAGTAAGTAAGATCAGTTTCTAGATGTAAAGATCTCCCACAAGGTTTGCTACTCTTAGCCTGATTATATTATTCATGTGTGGGTATTTTCCTGCCTACACACGTAGTTCTATTTACTTAGGGGGGCATGTTCTTTGCTATCATTCTCAGAAAATTTTCAGGGAAGACACCCTGCGATGGATCATCAAACACATGACCACTTTTTTTCTTTGAAGTGAACTTAGTGCCAGTGAGATTGCTGGACTTCAGCTCCTGAAAACTGATGTAGTCTGTTTATCTACAGAACCATTACAGCAAAATCTTCACTAGCACCTACATCCTTGCACTGACCCTTTAGTATGCCACACCCTAGACATACAAGAGCCTCCTCTTCTAGGGCTAACACAGTTTGGCAGGGGTGCTGGAACAATTTGTATAGCGGGGTTGCTGAGAGCCATTGAACCAAACTGTAAACCCTGTATATGCTGGCAACCACTTCAAGCCAGGGGGTGCAGCAGCACTCCCAGCACACCTAGTTCCAGCACCTGTGCAGTTTGATCTCCATGACTGGTCAGTTCTTGGCCAGTCCTGTGCTGAGGCAGTAAATACTGGTAGAACATGGTTATTCTGTTCCCCATGCACAGATGTGGATGTCAGTTATTTCGATCCCTTTGCTTCATACAGAAGCGCTTAGAAGAGGGCTAAGTTTGCTATTTCCCCCAAGAATCTTCTTATAGGTGGCTGAATATGGTAGGTAAGGAGTGAAAGGAAGAGAAGGAGCAAAACAACAAACCATAATGTTGGTGAGGCTCAATAGAAACAGGGGGAAAAAACACCTTGGAACAATACCAGACAGTCATCAAGAAGAAGGCTGGCCTTGTTGGTCAGATACTAGACTGGGATTCTACGTTTCCTACCTGGCTCTACCACAGTAATTTCTATGGGATCTCTCTTTGTAGTTCTATTTTCTTATCTGCAAATGGGGAATAAGGGTTCCCTGCCTCACAAAGATAAATCCGTTCATGTTTGTGAGGCACTCAGATACTACTTCTGCATAGGTACTGCCCTATTCATAAACAGGCAGGTCAGGTTTGATAAGATATGAAAGAACACCTTCTAATCCAGAGTGCATTAGAACAGCTCCTACTGTGACGCTGGGCTGACGTTAGACTCGCTGGGGCCCAGGGCAGAAACTAAGGAATGGGCCCAACCCCACTGAAGCCCGAACTCTACTGCCTGGGGCTGAAGCCTGAGTCCCCACCACCTGGGGCTGCAGCTGAAGACCAAGCCCCACCATCTTTAACTTAGCTTCATGGGGCCCCCTGTAGCATGAGGTCCTGGGAAATTGCCCTGCTTGCTAGTCCCTAATGCCAAGTTCCATTTGGGTTCAAAGACAACAGGACCCTAGTTTGAGTCTCTGGCCAGCAATTGGAAGATACAACATGTATAATAATATCCCTCCATCTTTAGTTATTTTTCTCATTCTGTGCCCCCTTTATATTGCTTTTTAAGACATGAGCTTCCTGCATCATTATATGTGAAAATTGATCAGGGGCTATAATTTGTGTGTCATGAAAGTATTTTATTTTCCTGAGTATCAGTCATAAACAAAATTGCATTAACTACAGAAAAAGCAAGCTGAAAAGACAAGTTTGATGGTAGCTGATCGCCCCTTGGATTTAACACCTATATACAACACAGTGGGCACTATTATTAAGTCAACCACTGCCACTCTTCACCCATTACGATACTGTGGACTCTCCTACTCAAAGTGCTAGAATTATCATATGTGTCCAAGTAGGAAAATGTTGAGTTTTTGGTGTCCGTCGTGTCACTGAGAGTTAGAAATATTTTTTTTTAATTAGAATATACAGAGTTATGAATTTCCTTTTAAAATAATGAGCTGTTACTGTTTTGATTAATTGCTTTCATAAGGAAAGAAGAGGAAAGATGGGCTGGAGGCTGAGACACAAGACTGGGACTTCTAGTCCTGGTCCTGCTATAGGCTGCTACTGGCCCCTGATCCAAGCTCCATCAACCTTCTGGGCCTTATTTATCCACTGCCCTACACCTTGTGCCATCATTGACACCTGCATGTGTATTAGCATTGTGATCTGGCCTCTTTTGCACAGCTGTCAATCACTGCATAAGTCAGTGGATAATCAGACTCTCTGTGACAGAGGTTGCTGGTGAATAAAATGGGGACAGTAATATTTACCTACCTCATGGGGATGCTATAAGGATTAACCTTTGTAAAAGGTACTTTGAGAAGCTCAGAAAGTGCTCTATAAGTTAAAGGTAATCTTATATCATGGCATGCACTCTGAATGATGAAAAATGGCATTAGCTGCCAGAGTTTGACATTCACCACTAGATTATTTTATGGTCTATTTTTTCTAGTTATTTTTCTTTAATTCTAAAAGTTCCTGGTGGAAAAGTTCCATGGTTAAAAATAGGCTGACGAAAGTCAATGTGTTAATGCGCTTCTCTCTACTACTGGGCATGAATCACACAAAAACTCATTATTTGCAGTAGACACCTTCACTTCCTCACCCATTCATCACTCGTGCCTAGGTTGAATGTTTTCCATTATTATAATAATTAATATAATGACAGCGCTCACGGTTGTTAAAAATGGACAATCTGTTCTGCATGGTAGAATGACTGCACTAGATCCAGCCCTGCAAAATGACCACTTTGCACTGCCTCCCAATGTGAAGCAACCCTAGAGATGGCGTAAGTTAGTCAAGGGAGGGTCAACCTAATGTAAGGGGAATCCTCTGATGGTTCAGAATTGTAGCAGCTCTTGCAGCACTAGTAGTTACCAGCATAGTGAGCACACCTGAAGAAAGGGGGTATGTCTGGGACTTCCTTAAGCGATGGTCACTTGGGGCTTTTGGCAGCCGCTGTGACTCAGACCAGACTTAGGACCGTTAGGCTTTTCTAAATTAGGCCATGGGTGTGGTGTGGTATAAAGCTGGCCCAGGATTGGTGGATTGTAAAGGCCAACCTTACACCCTCCCTCCTGAGCCACGCTGTGGGTTGACTGGCCACAGCTGAGGGTAGGCTGGGCCTATGCTTCTTTCTGACTATTCTGCAGTGTAATAGAAGCTGATTTTAAATTTTGGGGTCATCTTAGTTATCTGGATGACGATTAAAATTTCTCCTTGTGAAAATGATCATATCAAGATAAGTGGTTTGTATTTCTTTCCTCACCACCCCTCCTCAACAAATAATATATTGGATAAGAAAATACTGCAAAAAGAATGATCATTTATGCCATGTTGACCAAATGGCTGTGAAACACTGTAATTAACGCCATTCAGAGTCTCAGTGCTCCCATTTTGGTGCGTTAAAAACAAAAAAAAATAGCATACTGTTCACACAAAGAGAAGTTCGGAGAGTTTTTGTTCGGTTTCTTGGAATACCTTTTGAAAAATCGGATATACGTTTCACAGACCTCTGGAGGAATAAGCTCCCTATTGAGTACTCTAATTTAATTGAAAATCCAAACATTATAAAATTAGGATGTGCTCATAGACAAAATCCGCATTGGAAACTAGTACATCATCTTTGTGGCAGCAGTAAAAGATTTCTCATTTACTAGTATGTGCGTGGTGGACTGGCAGAATCTTCTGAGCTCAAGGTCACCATCTCCAAAGATGTGCAAAAAAAAATCAAGAGTGGCAATTTGTCTCTTTTATACTGTGTCCCCATAATGAGATACAGACACATAATACTCAACTTATCTCTGGCATAGCACCATTGGCTTCTGGGGCAGATGGTACTGCAAAGATGAATCTGAGTTGGTTATATCAATTTTTACACTCTGTGGCTATCAATATCAATGCTTTCAGTGTTCAAGTTTTAATTTTGTTTTCCATTTCCATTCTTAAGGCCAAAATCTGGTTTCATTTACATAGATGCAATTCTCATTGATTTCAACTTCCATTAATTGCAACTGAGAGCAGAATTTGCTCCCATGACATCTGTAAAAGGTTTTTTAAGCACCAGAGGGCATACAGCTTTTGAGAAAGTTTATGTATGTTTCTGATAGAAGAATCTGGCGCTCAGTTATATAGCTGGTATCCTACCTGAGAATATAAATTATTAAATAAAATATGCTATACAAGGCCTGTGTAAAACATCATGTTACTGTTAATATAAATAGGACAATAAGCAGATCTCTCTGCATTCAAATTAAAATGCACTGGCTTAAAGAGAAAGCTATGAACAAAATGTCTCTGTTATGATATACATACAAGTCACGGATTTACTAGTCTGCTACCACTTCTATACAAAAACCATTAGAATTACATACAGATCATTTGCAGGCAGGCCCAGAGGCCTACTGGTCATACTTGACTAGTCTGGTGGTTGAGACACTGAAGGACTCATTCTCTCTTGTGCCAAGATTCACTCACTGCAGGAGACAGACAGCTCCAACACAAAGCTCCCTGATTCTCAAGCCACAGCAGCTCTGCTCCCTGGTTTAAGGCCCCAACAGACCACATTCCAGCTGAAAATTTGTATTTACTGCATCTCATAGATGCCAAGGCCAGAAGGGACTGTTGTGATCATTGAGTCTGACCTTGTGTATAATACAAGCCATAGCATTTCCCTAAAATAATTCTTAGAGCATATCTTTTAGAAAAACATCCAATCTTGATTTTAAAATTGCCAGAGAGGAAGAAACCACCACGGTCTCGGTAAATGGTTCCCATAGTTAATTACCCTCACAACTACAAATATACACCCTCTCCAGTCTGAATTTGTCTAGCTTCAGCTTCTAGCCATTGGATCATGTTCTGCTTTTCTGTGCTAGATCGAAGAGCCCAATATCAAATATTTGTTCCCAATGTAGGTACTTGTAGACTGTAACCAAGTCACCGCTTACCCTTCTCTTTATAAAACTAAACAGTGAGCTTGTTTTCTACTCCTGATTCTTCTCTGAATCCCTTCCAATTTATCAACCTCCTTCTTGAATTGTGGGCACCAGAACTGGACACAGCACTCCAGCCACAGTCACACCAATGCCAAATACAGAGGGAAAATAATCTCGCTGCTCCTACTTGAAATTCCCCGGTTTATGCATCCAAGGATTGCATCCACAGTGTCCTTCTGTCCACAGCGTTGCCCTGGGAGATTATCAGCCTTTTATTCAGCAAACTCAGAGACAACTGGGTTTTTTAGTATTGCTTCTAACAAACGTGCAATGACTAACAATTGGTAAGGATACAATTTAGTCACAGAGGTCACTTTACTGTTTACCATGCCTTTACTGGACCTCCGTGACTTCTTTGGCTTCAGCAGTCAGTGGCTGCGACCGGGGCTGGAGCTCGGGCTGTGCAACCCTGCCCTGTGGCTGTGCTCCCCCTCAGGGCTGCAGCCGAGGCTGGAGTTTGGGCTGTGCCTCCTCCCCGTCCCCATGGTGGTGCCCCCCTCGTGGCGGTGGGGCTCGGGCTGTCAGTCCCCCCCATGGAGCTCCAGCTATCATTCCTCCCTCCTCTGAGCTCCAACCCCCCCCCCCCCGGTTATTTTTAGTAAAAGTCACAGATAGGTCACAGGCTTCCCTGAATTTTTGTTTATTGCCTGCAACCTGTCCATGACTTTTACTAAAAATAACCATGACAAAATATCTAACCTTAACGCTTGGGAATAATGTTACTTGTGGAGAGATGCACACGTTCCCATGGATTTCCAATATTTGAGAACCCAAGAGATGTTGGTAACAGCAGCCTCTTAGAGTTATTTGATTTCAACCAACATTTTCTCACATAGCTCTAATGGGTTCGGCTGTAGAGGTTGAACCTGCTGAGTTTACACCGTGCTGATGCACAAAATGCCCTGAATTAGTGTGGCGGTGGCTAGGGCAGATCAATTTGATTAACAGCCTAGTCCCCCTGATAAAAAATATTAACCTACATCCCAGGTTTGTTGACATTTTGAAGATTTTTCTCACCAAAATTTGAAATTTTGACCCCAGAAAAAAGAGAGGGATGTATTGGGTGCGGGGGGGGGGGGGGAAAGAGGGGGAGGAACTTACGTGAAAAAATTGCTCCCATTTTTCAACCAGCTCTAATGGCTCAAGTTAAAAGAGAGTGAATCCCATGAGATTTTTGCCCCCATTTTAGTGTCTATGAATGGGAGAGCAGAAATTTCCTGTAACTGGTAATGCACTAACAACAGTGCCTTGTCTACAATGGAGATAGGGGACTAAGAACACTTCCCTAACTTCAGTGAGGAGAGGTGCATTGGTCAGGGTTGTAA
Source organism: Emys orbicularis (assembly GCF_028017835.1). Classification (NCBI taxonomy): domain Eukaryota; kingdom Metazoa; phylum Chordata; order Testudines; family Emydidae; genus Emys; species Emys orbicularis. The sequence goes on along the minus strand of NC_088683.1, from coordinate 22,867,996 downwards.
AGTATCTCACGTGGCGGCTGAGTGTTAGCATTTCAGCCCCATGGCCCTCTGTGAGTTAGAGAGAGAGGCACTCCATCACTAAAGGCTGTAAGTGATAGAGGCTCAAGTTACTAAGGCCTGGCCTACACTACAGAGTTAGGTCGCTGCAAGGCAGCTTACATCTACTGTCTTACATCACTGTCTACACTAGAATGTTGCTTCTGCTAAAATAAGTCCCCCACTACACCAACATAATAACTCCACCTCCACGAGAGGCATAGTGCTTATGTCAATGTAGTTAGGACGACGCAGTGTCCGTGTAGACTCTGCATTACCTACATCATCTGTTGGCCGTCAGCCTCGTGCAGGGCTGGCAACTGGAGCTCTCCCCCACATCCCAGTATTGACAGCCCAAGTGGTCAGCTGGGTGCGGGCTCACAGTTGGGGTCCCCCTCCACCACTGCACTGACAACTCGGGCTGTCAGCACCAGGATGGGAAGGGCACCCAGCTCCGAGCCCAAGCCCAGCTGACTGATTGGGCTGTCAGTGCCGGGGTGGCTGTCAGTGGCGAGGAGGGAAGGGCAAGCTGTGAGCCCCACATGGGGTTGACAGCTGAGGCTATCAGCCCCAGGGCTCCTGGGCTTCAGCCGTTGGTGTCCCACAATGCCCCACTTCAATGGGTGGAAATGCTCCTGGTGAGGACGTGCACCGCCAAGAGAAGGAGCAAGTGTGGACGTGAACCACCGTTTTAAGTACTGTGGTGGCTGTATATTGACTTAACTTAAGATGACTTAATTTTGTAATGTAGACAAGCGCTAAACCTACAGAGGTGCCTGGTGCTGGTTAAACGTCTTCTGGAGGGATGTGTGGGTCTAAGATTCTAGGAGCCTAGTGTGGAATTGAGCAGGATCAGTGAACAAAACTGTTAAGAATGCCCCATTCTAGAACCAAACCCTTGTGTGTGGGGCACAGGAAGTACCTCCCCATAGTAATTGTACTTCATGAACTAATGCCCAAGTGAATCTGGTAGCTCTCTACTAACGATATGTTGAGTTTAATTTGAGGGCTCACAGGTGCTGGGGATCATTAGTTGTCATGCATATTGCAGAGTATATTTCAACATGAGTAAAAACAAAAAGAAGAGGGCATCAGGTCTGAGTGATAGTCTGTAATGCATATGGCTAATTGATCTAACCGTCTAACAGATTTTACCATCTGGATTTTTTTGTGATATTCAGCCTAAGTTTTCTTTTTCAAAATTTCATGCCTTTACTTGGTGTTCTGCTTGTATGTACCACCTTAAAAATGTAACCCCCCTGCTCTGATATTTACCCTTCTCATATATACTTTTGTACACATCACATGCTACTTTAGTCAAAATTTTATCAAGCAAGATATATATGAATCTGATGCTGCAATCCTTGCTCAAGCAAGGAGTACATTTTCTTGCAAACAGTTCAATTTAACACTATGTAGCTATCTGCATGGGTAAGAAATAATCACATGAGTAAATACTGCAGGATTAGGTCCAGGGTTTGTTCATTCTCTACCAAAATCATAGAATATCAGGGTTGGAAGGGACCTCAGGGGGTCATCTAGTCCCACCAGCTGCTCAAAGCACGACCAATCCTGAGACAGAGTTTTGCCCCAGATCCCTAAATGACCCTCTTAAGGATTGAACTCACAACCCTGGGTTTAGCAGGCCAATGTTCAAACCACTGAGCTATCCCTCCCTATCCTACTTTGGATGTGCAATTACTGCAGCTGTATCTACAAATCAGGCACATACAAGTAACTGTAACTATCCAGAGTGTGTGCACCTCCCTGATTTGCATGTGTACTCTCAATAACTGCAATTTAAAAATCATGCTCTATTTTTATTTATATTATGTTAGCACCTAGGATTCAGGGCCCCATTGTGCTAGGCACTGTACAGACAACTAACCAACAAGACTAGCCTTGCCTCAGAGAGTTTATGATCTTCATGTCAGACACAATGTGACGGGTGGACAAAACAGACAAATGGGGTGGGGATGGGTGAAAGGTTCAACTACCAAAATGGTAACTTCAGTGTTTTCACTCTGACTATCCTACGCTGGTCACCCTTTTTTATCTCTTTGTATCAAATTTCAATTCAAATGTTTGCCTCCCAATATTCCCAAGAGACCAGAGAGTCACCTTTTTGGCATAAGCATGAATGTCCTCAGGGCAGCACTATAATAATCATTTTAACAGCAAATCACTTGAAGCTGCTGGTACTCAGGGGATATTTACAAGATAAATGTAATGTTATTTTGCTGTTTTTTTAAATAGAATAAGAAACATTAGACAGAACATTGGAACTGCGGATAAACATGCCAGAATGATCAATCACACTTAATTTATTCTGTTTACTTACTGTCTTTGGCAAGCCATGTTATTTTATTTTTTCTTAATGCATAAAGATAAGGGTGAATTCATGTTAGCGTTGGCATGCATATTAATTAGCAGCAACTTCTATTTCTTCTTATCGTCACCAAAACAAATCATCTCTTATCAGCAAGTTCCCGTGTTTCTATATGCTGCCTTACAACAACATATTGTATTGACTGTATGTACACCAGGAAGGAGGCAAACATAAAACAAGTGTCTAGTGGCATCTGCACACTGTCTATCTGATATTTGTAGCTCGGGAAGTATAATTCATAGCAGCCTAAGCTCTAGAGTAGAAGGTTCCCTAGCAAACGCCTGCAGTTACACTGAGATCGAGAAGACCCTACAAGAGTGCCCCAGTTCTTTTGTAAATGCGGCCCTGGAAAAGGAGGAACAAGCCTGATTTAATGGCCTGCTCCAGTGCCTACTGAATTCAACTGAAGCCTTGCCATTGACATAATGGACAACAGATCAGGTCCAAAGACAACTCCTACATTTTCAAACGTGGGTGCTTATCATTAGACACTAAATCCAGATAGTCACCTAAACTGTGGCCTGAGTTTCAGAGGATCTGCCGCTCCCATTGATTTCACTGGGTGTTACACATACTTAGCACCTCTGAAAATCAGTCCATTTGCTTATGTGCCTCAGGATTTTGGTGGTTAATGTTTAAGCTCCCAAATTTGAAAGCATTGGACCAATATTTCAGCTTTGTAGATTCAAGCTCAAACGTGAATTTTGGGTCACAAGGGGAAACAAGACTGATTCTCTCTCAAACGAATCGCCAGGGGCATTGGACCACATCTCTCAGCTACTGCATGATTTAGCACAGTTCAGAGTCTCTACTCAGGAGAGATGAAAGTCAGGGTCTGTAAGAAAGTGAAATAATCAGGCCTAAATCGCTCCTTACATAAAACCACTAACCTAATCCTTTTTCATTCAAAAGCAGCTGAGGTATCAAATTGTATTTAACTAAAATGAAAATTTTACATTGTCTATCCTCTAGAGAAAATTTAAGCAACAAAAACATTAATAACACAGGATGGAACAGAATTTCAACAGTGCTGTGAATCATTAATAAAATAACGACAGAAGATGTACATGGCAAGGGTGGGGTGTAGGATATAGAACAGCAGAAAAAAATGCCAACAGAGACTATAAACTTCCAAAAATATACTGAAGATAATGAAAGAATAATATTGTAAATGACATTACACTCTCTAAAGAGAAAATGAGTTTTGGTAATTCCTAGAAATTGTTAAATTATCTATCATCTATCACCCAAATAATTATCTCTAAAAATAAAGTGCCAGATTTATTTGGATTTATTTGGATTTTTACTAACTATAATAATAGTTGGGTGCCCTTGACAATGTTTTTAAAAACACACTAATTGAACAGACCAGTCAATTCTCCCAGTTAATTCAAATAACTCAGCGACAACATAAAAAGAACAGAAATTAACCAACCCCGCCACACACAATCTCCAGAGTTCTAGAGCACCACTACCAAGTTCTACCCAAAACTCATCTCCTCATGGGCAAAGGAAGAAAGCTGGGTCTACAGTGCATCCTGAAAAATTATAAACTCAGGTTGTAATGGATTCTGTCTTCATTTACACTCATACCATTTCACAAAAGCCAGTAGTTTGCACATGTTTCTTTACAGACTAACAGTCATCATCAAGCTCACATTGAATTCAGTGCCAGTTTTACAAATAGGGAGTACATGCTTACCCTATTTTAGCAGGCGGCTTGAGTACCTGGCCTGCTGAGTGCAGTATCCAGTGCTTTGTGTATGGCCAGTTCTAGGAACTTTTACCACTATAATAATTAAGGTTAGGGGTGTAATTCTTTACAACATTTTAATAGCAGCAAAAAAATCTAGTGTAGATGCAGTTATACTAGCAAAAAGGTCCTTTTGCTGGTATTGCTAATGTCATTCAGGGGACTGGTACAAGTCATGCTGGCAAAAGCACTCTTTCGCTGATAAAAGCTGTGTCTCCACTAGGAATCGGTACAGTTATACCAGGATCGCTTCAACACTAAGCCCTTTCTTGAGTAGACTGGATTTGTCTCACTTTGAAACAGTGTCTGGTTAAGCTAGGGTGACCAGATGAGAGGAAGAAAATATCGGGACACCGGGGGGGAAGGAGCAAAAAAAAAAAAAGCCGAGTGCTGCCGGCGGAGCAAAACATCGGGACAAATTGCGTCCCGACCAGAGATCAGTCAGGATGTGGGACAAACAGCTAAAAATCGGGACGGTCCCGATTTTATCGGGACGTCTGGTCACCCTAGGTTAAGCATGATTTACAAACGCTTCAGAGCAGTGGGGCCCAATTATTCTGTCAGTTACATATGATTGGAACTGTTGAATTTAAACCAGCATGTTCAGAGACGATTCTATCCTCTCCCAGTTTTGCTAACATGTGACCTCCATTCTTTCTTAATGCTGGAGGGGACTACTTTAGTCAGTAGTAAATATTCCTGAAATATAACTAATAATTATTATTCTTTACCATATAATTAAGCATAACCATTTAGAAAATGCTTAATTAAATTACTTGAAACAAACATGGATAACACGCCGTTAGCTTTTTTAAACAAGTAGAGTAAAACCCCGTTTATTCGATCCTCTATTATCCAGCTCCAGCGTACACAGATTCAGAAGCGGACAATCTCTTCTGTGGCCGCTAGATGGTGCTAGAGCCTCACACTTTCCCATTCTCCAGATTATCCGAATTTTCAATTATCCGATCTGGCCCCAGTCCAATTAGATCAGATAAACGGGATTCTGCTGTATATACATATCAAATTTAATATGCATTTTTGTCTATTATTTTTCTCCACTAGGTGGCACCAAAATTTTCTACATGTGCTAAAATACAAACAGCTGAGAGAATTGTATATCTTGATCTGCTAGTGCTGTAAGGTTCTTTCTCAAATTATCTCCATTCAGAGACAGCACTTCTAGAAATGGTATTGAATGGCACCAGATCAAGAGACATCATTGCCATGCATTCATGTAGATATGGGTAGATATATTTCAGTGCCTGAATATCTGTTTTTCTGTCTGTTTGTTGTAACCATTTTTCTTTCCATCATATCTGTCCATCTATTATATCTGTTCATTTGTCTGCATTTTTACACAGCACCCATTGATGTGGTATCTGAGTGTTTCCATGGTTCTTCCTTTAGAGCCTTGTCTCCCCCTAAGATTATTGTGAAGTATTTTCTTTGCTTTCCTATTCTATTCTATATAGGCATTTATACCACGTTCATCATCATAGTATTTGAGCACCTTCTAATAGTGCATTAAGGAACATAATTACACATCCGTAATGTGTTGTTTGTTCTCTCATCCTCTCAGACAGAGAGAAAAGTACATGGAGTGGAGGGTTTTGTTTTAGTAGGGTGGTGTTGGGTTATTTTTGGTTTTGTTTGTTATTGTTGTTGTTAAATATACCTGTTGCTGCATGTTTATATTAGAGAAGGAAAGGTAAAAGAAATGTGCCTTGCACTTGGAGCAGGAAGTAGTGAGGTTTGTTATAGTCCTTGACCACCCCAGAGAAGGTTCTGTCTCCTGAGCTTTTACTCTTACTGTTCAGAGTTTGAATGTGCCAAAGGAGCAACGTTGTTGACCACAGTCTTCATCCTGGAGCTTTAAATAGTGTTTTAGGTATCCTGGGCCCAGGCCATGGAGTGCTTTGAAGATAAGGACCAAAATCATAAACTGGATTAGAAATTCAGGCGGAAGCCAGTGTAGAGAGCAGAGGACACCTGTGCTGTGCTCATGGTAGTCTGTATTGCTGAGGAGACACGGTGCCCTGTTTTGTACTAGTTGGAGTTTCCTAGGTGCTGAAGGTTTCATCCCCAGGTATAGCTCATTGCTGTAGACCAGCCGAGAGGTGAAGCAGGCATGAATAACTGAGGCTAGGTCTTCGTCCAACAGGATGGGATGGAGTCTCCTAGCCAGCTGGAGATGGTAGAAAGCATTACGTGCGGCCACTGACAGGAGAACTCAGCATCAGTGAGGAATTCAAGAACACTCCAAGACTACAGACAGAATTGACCAATTGTGCCTTCAGTTAAAGGAGACAGCACTGTGGCTACAAACTCCTCAACGTTCTTCCCTCTGCCCACCAGCATCACCTCTGTGATGCTCTGCTGCAGCTTCAGAGAAGCTGTTCTTCATCCATGAGCTAATCTCACCCAAGCTCAGGGCCATCTTGGTGGTACTGGTGTGGTTGTATGTGGTGAAGGACAAGTAGAGCTGTGTCTCATCTGCATATCATTGGCACTTGAGTTCATGTCATCTGATCAGTTCACCTACTGGTTGCAGGTAGATGTGGAAAAGGATCAGAGAGACAATTGAGCCTTGGGGATCCCCACAAGCAAGGGGTCTAATGGTGGAGGAGTAATCTTAGGCATGATTTTAATACTTGTAATATTACAAAAGAGATGCCGTTTCTCATCACTATGCTTTTCGTGTGTCCCTTCAGAAGGGCTCAAACCATTTTAGTGCATTACCCTGGACTCCTGCTACTTCTCTCGGGTGAGAGAGCCGTATCTCATGGTCAACAGTGTCAAACGCTAAGGAGAGGTCCCAGAGGATGAGAATGAATGTCTGTCCTCTACCCACTGACAGGTGGAGATCATCCATCAGTGCCACCAAAGCTGTTTCCATTCCATGACCTGTTCGAAATCCAGATTGTGCTGGTTCTAGAATGTTGGCTTCAGTTAGATGAGCTTGTGGTTGGCCTTTGCCTAGCTTCTCTATGAGCTTGCTTAGGACTGACAGGTTTGACATCTGGTGAAGTTGACTAAGGCTGAAGTATCCAGGGGTTTTTCTTCAGTGTAGATCAGACTATTGCGTGTTTGAAGGAAGAAAGGAAGAGTCTCTCTGAATGAGATGCTGGTTATTTTGGTCAGGAATGGCACCAGTTGGTCATGATTCTCTTTCATAAGCCAGGAAAGGCACGTGTCAATTCACAAGTATTGGGTCAAAGTGTCCAGAACTACTTACTAAGTATTGACTTCTGGGAATGCAGGTGGGCTGTTGATTGGTCGGTTGCTGGGTGCAGGCGGAGCAGAGATGATCCATGCTGTTTGAGAAGGTTTCCCGAACGTGCATGATCTTTTCGGTGAAGTAGGATAATAGTTCTTCACATCACTTGGTGTTCAGCTCTGAGGCAGGTTGTAAGCACTCAGGATTAGAGAAGCAATTTACCTCCTTGGATAGCTCATTGGGGTGGGATTTGGCAGCCCCAAAGAAGCTAAGTCTTTGCAGCTATTTCTATTATAATTAGAGGGGTCCCCTGCTTTGTATCTGATCACACAGCCTCTACAATATCAAAGCTAGAGCCACCACTTCAGTAGAGCTAGCAGGCTGCTTGCAAGAATCGGAGATTAAATGAAACAGGAGAAAAATCCTCTTTTTTTCCTTTTATATTGTCTAAGAACAAAATGGATCCACCTGAACAACTGTCCTATTAGCATCAATCATGAAAGTGCCTCCCTGAGAGGTTTTCTGAGTCCATGGAGCCTTTTCATTCTTGCAATCTGTCTTTTCACAGCCATCCCAGTCTAGCTACTAGTCCCAATCAGTCCCTATAGCCCCACATTCAGGCAATATCACCAGTAAGCATGACGTGGACTTTTCCTATAGTTAGACCCAAAACAATCCTTATTTCCATTTAACAATATGATCAGCAAATATATGAAGGATATTAAGCCATTGGACTGACTCATTTCACCCTCTCTATGACATGACTAATTTAGCAAGCTAGATGCTGATGTACTGATTAATATCGCCTTCAATGACTCATTTCCTTTTACTGTATCATTTTAAAGGTTAATTTCATGCTTTTCTGTTCAGCATATTATGTAGTAATGAAGAAATAAACAAACTTGCTACACACTTAGATGATTGGTCAATGCTGCTAAATATAACTGTCACTGCACTTGGGATGATAAATACTACAAATCTAATTCTCCAGTGCAAGTAGATTCCAACAAGCAGCAGAGACACTCTCTATATGTGGCTATTATTGCTTTCCACCACCTTTCTGGGGCCAATTTGTTCACACCACTAGTCTCCCATCAGTGTCCCAGCTGTTCCAATTTTTGCCTGCTGTGGACAATTCCACCAGCCCAAGTTCAGGAGAGTGGAGCGTGTTCCAGTCACACTCCTTCCTGCCCCGATATGCACTAGGAATACCCGGGAGAGCAAGAACAGAATAAGTAAGATAAATCTGGCACACAAAGCAGCGAGGTCAAGGATCTCACCCTTTGGTTTTTATCATCAAGCCAGTCTTTATTATGCAGGTATCTCACCCCACACACTACTCTTGCTGACCTTTTGAAGTTAGATAAGACTTTTTTGTTAGCGAAATGTATGAAAAGCGGCTTTAAGTTTTGGTAAATTATATATACAGGATTCTTCCATCCAATCTTTATATCATTTCTTCAATAAAGCATTGTTAGACATGGCCAGCCTTTGGTGAATCTACAGTATCTTTAAATAAACTCTCTGCCGCTTTCAGTACTCTTGTGTCCTTTTAATGAGGAGGATTCCCAGAATGTTTCCCAAGCAATGGTGTTACATTCATACTTACTGCCATTTTATATCACAATGTTACAGGAATTTGGAATAGATTCAAGAGATTACAACCCTCGGGCTATCCATGTACAAAGGGACTATTGTTTTCTATGCCTCCTAAAACACTCACTACTTTATTTCTTGCTGAACATGCCTTTTTCATGTCCCCTTACACTCCTTTGAAAATAAAAATAACAAATATAATGAGAGAGACAAGGTACATACCGTAATATCTTTTATTGGACCAACTTATTGGTCCCTAGACCTGAAGAAGAACTCTGAGAAGTTTTAAAGTTTGTACCTTCCACCAACGGAAGCTGGTTCAATAAAAGATATTACCGCACCTACCTTGTTTTTCTGATGTCCTGGGATCAACAGAGCTACAACACTGCAAACAAAAATAAATATAATGCTCATGAAAGCTCCCAGATTGACTCCCCTAGAGAGGAAGGTCCTTTGTGTATTCACACACTAGAGAGTAGTAGTTCTGGAAGATCACCCAACTCTCCCTTCTATTGTTCATCCAGCTCTGGCAGAATCACCTTGAAGACTACGTAAGAACAGCCATACTGGGTCAGACCAAAGATCCATCTAGCCCAGTATCCTGTCTTTCAACAGTGGCCAATGTCAGGGGCCCCAGAGGGAATGAACAGAACAGGTAATCATCAAATGATCCATCCCCTGTTGCCCATTCCCAGCTTCTGGAAAACAGAGGTTAGGGACACAGAGGCAATAAATACGTGCTATTTTAAGACTCCATACTTAGTCAGGTATTGGTATCTCCATTCGTATTGCAAACAAGAATGCTCTCTATTGCAAACTGCAAGGGTGGTTTCCGTAAGATGGATGCATGTCCACCAGGGTGGTTTCTGTGAGATGGATACCAGTCCACCAGGAACTGGACGATAGATAGATAGATAGATAGATAGATAGATAGATAGATAGATAAGATTTGTATCTGGAATGAGATATATTATTAATAATTAATAATTAATAATATATATTTCAATAGGATTTTTCTTGGTATTAGATACAAACTATATATTAGATTACCGAATTGCAGATTCACAGCACAACAATGATATGTGTGTTTGATTAGCACACTATGTTACCAAGAAAAAGGAAGGATTTTGTTTTTGTTTTTGTTTGGTGTGTAAGGTTAGAAACTTGTTTTTTCTTCACACCCACTCATCTCTTATGTTACTGTTATTTAAACTAGAATAGTCAGACATCAAATGTTACACTCATTTTGCATTCTTGGGTCTATGCTGATATCACCCCCACCTATAGCTGATCCCCACTGATTAAAATATATTATAATCAAATGTGAATAGTCAAACTCCTTATATTTCAAATATCTGCCATACAGCAGCAATTTAAGAATTGACACTAGCGTGAAATACACAACATGGTCAATATAGATTAATATGCTGTATTAATCAACATAGAAAATGTGCAATTGAAGTTAGGTGGTCCAAATTGAAAAGATCTAAGGACAACTGTTCAAAATTGGGTTCCTAAAGTTAGCCACCTAATTCCATTTTTAGACACTTAAATAAATAGCCATATATTTTGGCCAAAATGCACATCTAAAAACTCTTGCACCTCACTTAGCACAACAACTGACTACGTTGGATGATTTTTTCCAGATTCTAAGATTGCTCAATCTTTAGTGCAGCCTCACAGATTACAGGAGGTTTGTTCACATTACATCTTCAGTAGCATTTAAATGGCCACATTGTAATTTATCCAGTGCTATATTTGTCACACCACTTTTATTTAAAGAAAACAAACTGCATTAGCATTGTCCAGTGTGGCTAATGTCTTCCAGTTTAACTGGAAACAACTTTTTAAATTACAGCTTCATAATCAGCATTTGTGGCAATAATGGATGAAGTTGGTGGATTTACATCAGTATAAGCAAGGGCAGAACTTGGCCTTTAGATAAAAAGAAACCAATACACATGGAGGGGCCCAAACATGAAAAGTGCTGAGAATCCTCAATTGCCACTCACTTCTATTTGAATTGAAAATGCTCAGTGTGGCATTACGCCCCATATTCTTCATAGAGATATTGTTATGATATGATTATGCCATAACTATAATGTATTTTATGCAAGATGGTTCATGTGAGATATAGTTGGAAAGGTTATGATTTACTGAATATGAATATCCTAGTTGTATGCATGTTTCATTTTTGTATCTAAAGTTAGGAATATTGGCTATGCATTAATTACACGTGTGTTTACACCTGGGGAATGCCCACTAGGCAGAACACAGTCTAGATGTCTTGCTGGGAAGAGCCATTAGGGAAAACAATAGGTCGTTGAAGATGCTAATCACCCACTGAGAAATCTTCCTGGGGACACTACAACCTCTGAGTTATGGCTTCAGGTCATGTGACCAAGTCACCTTGTACTGGATGATAATACTAGTATTTTTCCACTGACCTGGGGTGGGAATCACACTGGGAGACAAAGGATTCCCACCATATGCAAAAACTATTTAAGGCAGGGGAGTGACATCATTGCGGTTCGTTCTTCACTAACTCTCCACCCAAAAAAGAAGGCTGCTGAAGACACATGAGAAACAAAGAGATTGAGCTGGAGGGGAAGGGCTGAGCCCTTGGCTAGAGGGTGTCTGGCCTGTGAAAGGAATATCTGGAGTTTTAAGCTGCAAGCAAGTCTCTGTAATCTGCCTAAAACCTCATGTAGGGTGAGAATTTGCTACTTGTAACCAATTTTTAGTATACAAATCTTAGATTGTGTTTTGTTTTATTTGCTGGGTAATTTGCTTTGGTCTGTTTGCTATCACTTATAATCACTTGAAATCTATCTTTTGTAGTTAATAAACTTGTTTTTGTTTTGTCTAAAACCCAGTGTGTGAAACTCATAACCGGGGGGCAAAAAGCTGTTGCATAGCTCTCTCCACATTGAGGGAAGGGGTGAATTTCATAAGTTTACCTTGTACAATTTTCTGTGCAGTGCAAGATGGTACAATTTGGGTCTACCCTCTAGAAGGGGTGCGTGCACTTGAGTACTGGGCAATTCCTTAGCTGAGCCTTCCCATGCAGAGCTGATCTCAGCATCTGTGTGTAAAGTTGCAGCTGGGTGTGTCCCTACCTGTATGTGTGCTGGTGAAGTGCAGTCTGAAGCCTGAAGGAGGGCTTGGCTGGCTTGTCTCCGCAATACCATGTAAAGGGAGCCCAGGCTGGTGGGTTAGGCGGGCTCAGTGGTACCCCAGTCCCAGGTGGCACCCCGAAGAAGGGGGGAAATCCATCACAATGGTGCAGCGAGCAGGGTTATGTGCGCAGCTTGTTGCTCTGAGACACTGGTGGTGATTTTAAGTGGGTTTTAAGTGTGGTGGCTGGAGAACAGTCGAAGTGGTTACCAGTTTGTTATTTTCTGTTTGCTTATTTTGGGCAAGGGAAGTAGGGACAGAACCCGTCACACTCAGCACCTTCAGGTGTTACGCAGCTTATTGCAGGATCAACCCCTAAGAGGTCATCAGTGAAGTGCTTCCTGGGACAACTGTGTTTTAAGAACAGTCTGGGCTTCAGTTACTGCCCAGCAAGAGGGACACTGTGCAAAGCATAAAGGGATGCACAGAAGAAGGTGGATGGAAGAATGCATAGATGATCTAGATTCTGTATCCCTGTGGCAGGATCTAATACAAAAACAGAGATGGAATAAGTCATAATGATCATCTCTGGCCTTTCTCAAAGTTCTCTTTAATGTTGGTTTGGCCTGTTACAGAGATAGGGACCAGAGGCCAAATTCCAATATGGCTCAGAATTTCCGTAAAGTTCAGATGTAGGGTTCCTAGTTCAAGCTGTGATGGGACGTTGGCCACTCACTGACCTCTAAGGGGTTAATAGAGCCCTAGGAAGGCTGTGCAAGAGGCGGCCAATAGGACAGGGGCTCTGAGGAACAACCAATCAGGACCCGGCAGGCCCATATAAGAAGAGCTGCAGGGCAGAGTAGGGTCAGTTACTCCCTGGAGCTGAAGGAGAGAGGACTGGGTGCCTGGCAGGAAGAACAAAGCTAGCACCCTGGACAGAGCAGTGATGCAAGCAGTGGGAGCTACAGAGAGTATCCAGCCAGCTGCTGGGATTTGCAGGCTGAGGCCCTGAAGCAAGGGTGAAGATGGTGCTGGAGAAGTGGCTGGACCATTGGCTGCAGTCGTCACTGGGGAAGTGGTGGGACAGCTGGACTGCAGCACTTGCCCCCAGGAAGGGGGAGCACAGATCATGACACGGCCAGAGGGCTGTGTCCTGAAAAGGATGCCGTGGTCCTTGGAGTGACATGGCTCCAGGAGCAGAAGTGACAGCAGAGGTGAAGCACCATCGGGAGTGGGCGTACCGACCTGTGGAGCTAATCCCCAGGACAGCCGGCAGGATGCCCCTTTCCAAAGCCTAACTCTATACCAAGCAACGTATAATGGAGTTATCTTTGTAGTAAAATGCTCTATGTTTTTCAGTTGTAGTTGTGCATTTCTTCAACATGTTGCTAACAAACAGGCCTACAGAGGCAGAAGCAGCATTATTTTAGTTTCATGCTTGTACTGCTATCGTTCAGGTATGACAGCTCAGCCAAGGATAAAGATTTTGAAATGACAGCTTTCAGTCTTGCTTTTGTCGGGGCACATATTTACTGACTCTGTGTTGCTCTAGAGGCAATTGGTAAACAGAGCAATGCCATTCAGGCACCAGTCCTTTCTAGGGAAATAATATACAATATCATGAAAAGCAAGGAATGTTTCTCCGAGCTAAAAACAGGATCATCTACACACTGTCCTCCAAATGCCAACTCCCTTTTGCCCAGCACTCTTGGCTCTTGTAAACCTCGAGCAGATCTTGTTGTCTGGTCAAAAGGAATTTGCTTTCCTAACACTTTTATGTGACCTCACAGTTAGGGATTTTGGCCATCGCTTGTCTTGGCAGTTGGAAGCCTTGTCCCAAACTATTCCCACTGTATCTGCCAGACCAATAGACCAGGATTACCAAATGATTTGGAAATTTAATAACATAAAATATTTTTTCAACACAATGACCAATTAGCCTATGGAACATACTCCCACAAGAAGTCATGGAGGCCAAGAATGTAGCAGGATTCAAAAGGGGGTTAGGCAGGGATAACAAGAATAGCAGAGTTATAATAATAATTATAAATAATTAAAGAAGAATTTTGGAAGGGATACAAACCCGCAAGCTTTGGGGGTTAAGCCAACCTCTAAATGAGGAGTGGACAAACTACGGCCTGCGGGCCGCATCCGGCCCTCCAGCCGATTTAATCCGGCCCTCGAGCTCCTGCTGGGGAGCGGGGTCTGGGACTTGCCCCGCTCCAGCCAGGGAGCGGGGTCGGGGTCTGCTCCGCACATGTGTGCCAGAGCTCCCGGAAGCAGCGGAATGCCCCACCGCCAGTTCCTATGTTTAGGGGCATCCAGGGGGCGCCACGTGCTGCTCCGGCCCCAAGCGCCACTCCAGCAACTCCTGTTGGCCGGGAACTGCGCCCATTGCAAGTTTTCTTGCAGCTGCTTTGAAGCCACTGGTACTTCTCACTAGGGTGACCAGATAACAAGTATGAAAAATTGGGATGCGGTGGAGGGTAATAGGCGCCTATATAACAAAGCCCTGAATATTGGGTCTGTCCCTATAAAACCAGGACATCTGGTCACCTTACCTATCACTGCCAGAGACAGGATACTATACTAGATGGACCTCTGGTCTGACCTAGTCTGGAAATATTATGTTTCAAAATTCATAATCATAATCATTATATTAAAAGGTGAGGGGCAATTTAGGTGTTGGTAAAAAAAAAATCTGCTCGTAAGCAATGGTACTTTTAGAACCCAAGAAATACTTTTCACACTCCTCTTTGATATTTACTAGGACAAGTTCTGCTATCAATTACACCCATGCAACTTTACAGTGAAGCATAAATTACATCAGAATTTTGCCCTTTGCCTTTATTGTTATTAACATGTTGAAAATAAGAACATAAGAATGGCCACACATCTCATTTGGAACTGGAAGTATGCAATCAGGCAGCTGCAGACACACACACAGAGCAAATACAGTACAGTACTGTGTTAAATGTAAACTACTAAAAAAACAAAGGTTTTTTTTTTAAATGACAAGGTAAAAAAATGGTTTCTGTGCTTGTTTCATTAAGATGGTTAAAAGTAGCATTTTTCTTCTGCATAGTAAAATTTCAAAGCTGTATTAAGTCAATGTTGAGTTGTAAACTTTTGCAAGAACAACCATGATGTTTTGTTCAGAATTACGAACATTTCAGAGTTATGAACAAACTCCATTCCTGAGGTGTTCATAACTCTGAGGTTCTACTGTATCCTGTTTGTCCACAGTGGCCAGTGCCAGATGTTTCAGAGGGAATGAACGGAACAGGGCAATTATCGAGTGATCCATCCCTTCTCGCCCAGTCCCAGCTTCTGGTACTCAGAGCATGGTGTTGCGTCCCTGACCATCTTGACTAATAGCCCTTGATGGACCTATCCTCTATGAACTTATCTAATTCTTTTTTAACCCTATTATACTTTTGGCCTTCACAGTATTCCCTAGCAATGAATTCCAAACCATTCATGATTTTATAGACATCTATCTAACCCCTCTTATTCATCTGTTTTCTAAGCTGAACCATCCCAGTCTTTGATTTTTGCGTCCTTTGATTTTTGTTAAACCGGTAAAAGAAAAACCAAAAATATTTCAACTACTAGGGCTTCTTTTTCATAAACAATTTTTTTTTAAAAATTGGTTTAATAAAAAAGATGGTGTCAACCATGGAAAGAGGTCTTCTAATATACAAACACTGGGGGATGGGGGCTTAGCTATATTTTTTATTAGTCAATGACAAATTATTATTAAAAACAAAATTAGGATAATAAAACAAATTGTCAGAGTACATATGAGCCAAGTTCTTTATTTATCTTGAGCAAATTAAATACTCCAGATTTAATGTCCTCCTTATTGCGCTTTAGGAATAGAAATTTTTAAATTTCACACCATATTATGCATTTGGCAAATTGTTTCTCCAGATAAATAAATGCTGCATTCCAGGTAGCAAGTTGCCTTTGCCCATCATGGGCAAGATTCTGATCTCAGTTAGACTGCTGTAAATCCAGGGTGACTCCATTTAGTTTCGTGGAATTACTCTGGATTTACACGCATATAACTGACATCAAAATCTGGCCATTATACAAACAATGGAGTTTTTATAGTACAGGGATCGGCAACTTTTGGCACGCGGCCCATCAGGGAAATCCGCTGGCAGGCCAGGATGGTTTGTTTACCTGGAGCGTCCGCAGGTTCGGCCAATTGCAGCTCCCACTGGCCACGGTTCTAGGCCAATGGGGGCTGCGGGAAGCGGCGCGGACCAAAGGATGTGCTGGCCGCTGCTTCCCGCAGCCCCCATTGGCCTGGAACAGCAAACCACGGCCAGTGGGAACTGCAATCGGCCAAACCTGCAGACACTGCAGGTAAACAAACCGTCCTGGTCCACCAGCGGATTTCCCTGACGGGCCATGTGCCAAAGGTTGCCGATCCCTGTTATAGTAGGTGGAGTACATGTCTTGCAGCAATTTGCTGCATCAATAACTCTCATAAGAGGAGTAAGCATAAGAAACCTACATCCTAGTAACTGGTGGTGTGAAACATGTTGGCAAAAAAGAAAACTATAGGAATGACAAAATAATAAATATCTCCATAGGAAACAGATGTGATATTTTACACTGGAGCACCATAACTCCAGACTTTTCTGTGGTTCTTTCAAGAACTATTGAATAAAGTGGCTACCTGCTGTTTGTTGGGCAGAAAACCATAAAATTTTCTACAGATATAAATCTGAGGGATACTGCGCCTCTGAGAAGTCTAGAGTAATAACTAAAATGAAATGAACAACTATTCACTCTAGGCCACCCTTTCAATCAGCACTTTAATGCATTATCCTCCCCCACCCCCACCCATTTTTAAAGTTTAAATGTCTTTTACCATGTATGATATGCTATCTCAGATCAATTATTAATCTCACCCAGAAACTGCCTGGGGTTTCATACATATTACAATTAGTTTGAGATAAAATATAATAATCCAGCTATGAGGTGGCATTTGGCATTCTTATCCTGGAATTTTTTTTAATCCAAAGCAGTTGTTTGTTTAGTAATGGTAAAGATGTTGTGGGCATTCCTTGGCACACACATTGCTGCTCTGGTCTTTAAACCCTAGTTGATCACTTCAATTGTTTTCTATCTTCCCTTGTTATGTCTCATGATAATTGAAAGGGATGTACTTAATTGTTGTAGCTGTACATATGTTCATGTAAACTTTCTGGGCAAGAATTTGTGTATGAACAACATTTCTAGTTTTTTATCTGAATCATTTCCTGGGATGATCAATTTTTTAATAAACTTTGAAGCA
Organism: Emys orbicularis; assembly: GCF_028017835.1. Lineage (NCBI taxonomy): Eukaryota > Metazoa > Chordata > Testudines > Emydidae > Emys > Emys orbicularis. Next base: position 22,850,574 of record NC_088683.1, on the reverse strand, counting down.
GTAAAATTGCTTCTAACATTTCAAATTATACTGGCTGCGCCATTAGGCTAGAAATTATTAAAGAAAGTGTTTGGGTGTTAGGAAATGTTGAAGCTAATATTGTATCAGGATTTAATATAGTTGGATGCTAAATTCTGCTTTTGCATATATACATGTGGCTCCCATGGACTATGATGGGATCTACCCAAGAGCCTATGGGGTCAGAATTTGGCATCGTATCCATACATCACTCAATGTAGTATAACAGAGAGCTTTTTACTAAAACTGGAATATATTGTCTGATTGCACGATGACAGCTCAGATAGTAAAAGTTCACCATACATTACTTTTGTGTTAATCAGAACAGAGTGAGTACTGGAGCTCTCTTTTTCATATTATTATAAAGTGTTCATGAAGAGCATCAGTCTAAAGGCTTCTCTGCATGGAGAGTTGGTGCTTGACAGGTTGGGTTGTAAAATCGACAGCGCTCTTGCCTGCTACGCACCAACTGATTTGTGGACCCTGCGACCGCTCACTAAAAGTTATGTAGTGCGCTTTGATCTACTGCTGTTTCTACAAGCTGTTTCAAGCAGCAGTAGATCAAAGCACACTTTGAAACTTTTAGTGAGCAGCAGTCAGTTAGTGTGAGGCAGGTTAGCACGCTATAGGTTTACATCCCACCTTGCTGCGCACTAGCTCTCTATGTAGATAAGCGCTAACACAGCTTGATGTCTCAATACATCAATTTATAGCACTTTTGAGATCTTTATTTTCTCCCTACTTTATTTAACATTCACTATGCATGGTGCTTCATAAACAAAAGATGGAGCTCCTGCCCAGAAGAGCCAGATCCTGCAACCGATTATGCATGGATGGATGTACCATCCATCCAGAGTCATATTAAAGTCACCTGTGTACATACAAGTGAATGGGCCTCTGTAGGGATATACACATGGAGTCAATTGCAGGATTGGGGCCTAAAGTAAGATATGCCTAGTGATTATTGCAAACTCTAGTTTAATAAGTCTCTGAAATGCAATGAAAATAAGAACTGGGCTCAAAGGGAAATGGAAGTTCTCAGAACCTACCAGGATTTAGCCCTTATACTTTTTCATACTATGTATTCTTTTCTTTTGATTTAAATACAATTACACTAACCTATACCAGTGGTCTATAGAGTTCCTGTCTCTTCCCTTCCAACCACACCCCATGTAGACTTTATAAAGGATATATCACATGCAGACTTAAAGCATGCATCACATCATATATCCATTATAAATTGTGCACCCCAATACCAATTGATAAGGCCAATTCTTTCAAATGAGTTTGTTAATGTATCTTATACTCTAGTCTTTATTTATCTGTCAGTAAAGAATTACATTTTACAATCACACCGTTTTTAGCCTCCCACCGAAAATCAGGCAATGAGTACAATTTCAAAAAAGTATCAGTTATAAGCATTGATAATTTGAAGCAGTTCGACAAGTTACCTACAAAGTTTTCACATATCCTGAAAGTAATCTAATTTGTTTATAGCTGAGTCATGAAAAATGGGCCTCCTAATGGAATTCTGATCACAACTATAGTTACAGAGCTGCAAGACAGCGCTATAATCATTTAGGACCTGATCCAATAGCCCATGGAAATCAGTGGAAAAACTCTCATCGATTTTGGCTCAAACCCTTTATGACGTGTAACTCAAAACCAGTATGACCAATACTCTTCCTAGTTTTCAAGCAAACACATTTGGGCACCATTTTGCCACAAAATATTTTGCTATTAAAGAACTGCAGCTGATCCAGAGCAGATGTGGAAAGGCTGACACCGATTATAGGTCCCCCTGTGGAAAGGGGAAGCAGGGTGTGAAATGGAACTCAAAGAATCACAGTTTGGGCTCTGCTCTGCACCTGGGGCAGAGAAGCTATTTCAGGGCAGGTTAAAAGGTGTTCATCTGGACTGAGGCTGTAATCAGCCTGTAGAGGACAAAATGTTCACACACATAATAATGACTTTTGCTGGTTGGGAATTTTTTGACATACGCCTCTACCCCGATATAATGCGACCCGATATAACACGAATTCGGATATAACGCGGTAAAGCAGTGCTCCGGGGGGGCAGGGCTGCGCACTCCGGTGGATCAAAGCAAGTTCGATATAACGCGGTTTCACCTTTAACGCGGTACGATTTTTTGGCTCCTGAGGACAGCGTTATATCGAGGTAGAGGTGTAACTTTTTTCATCAGAAAATGCTGGTTCATCAAAATCAAAATGTTTTGAGGCGATGTATCAGCGTGAAAGGAATTTCTATTGAAAGCCAGAGAGAGACAGAGACCCCAGAATAGTCAGGTAGGGAAGGCACTGAACTGGGATGGGTTCAACTCCCTGCTCAGAATCAAGCAGAGCAGGGATTTGAATCTGAGTGTCCCACATCCTAGCTGAGTGCCCTAACCTCCAAGCTATAAAATCGGTCTCTCTCTGACCTGATGAATATTAAATTATGTATAAATTCTCAAAGTGGAACAGCTCAGACTGATTTTATAGCCTGGTGGCTACGGCTGACTCTATAGCCCAATTTTGAGCAGAGACTTGAACCTGTCTCTCCCCCAGGTCAGGTGAGTGTCCTCCCCATCAGACTATTGGGTGCTCTGTGGGCTCGCTCACTCTAGAATTTTTTGTGAAAAATTCTAAATGTCTCATTTTCGTCCTGATGCAGAAAGAAAACAATAATAAAAACCTTGAATTTTGTTCATGAAATGGAATTCTTGTTTTCTGGCCAGCCCTAATAATGACCAATTATAAGTGAGATGCAACCATCTCGAACACATTAGTAATTGACAACATATCTTCTCTAAGTATAGCCAATACACTACACCAATAGTCAAAATGAACTAACTATGCAGAAAGTTTGAAGTGACAATATCTATCCAGTTTTGAGATAACAGGCCTTAAAGTTAGACACTAATCAGAATGACGAGTTAGGGTAATGTGGTGACTTAACTCAAAAACAGTTTGCACATTTTTTCATCTAACTGTGTAGAAATATTCTCTTTTGCCTTCAAATAAACCGGGTGATTTTCAAGCCAAAACCAACCTTCTTAGCCAAAATTGCAAGGGTGATAAATTTAGGGCTTATCATAGAAGTAATTTAAAGGAAATTCCCAATGCAGTTTTCTGAAAGTACTTATATGACTTTTCCCCTTTAATCTGTCTTTTAAAACATTCATTTTATATATTAATTTACATAATCTTCTCATTTTATAATATACTGTAACAACTGATAATGGAACTGGAAATATGAAAAAGTAATTTTATAATTACAATTTATACAATAAATTAAAGGAAAGAGGAATTGTCACGCCAGATCAGACCACTGGTTCATCTAGTTCAGCATCTTCTCTCGGAGAGGGTCCTGCAGCAGAAGTTTCAGAAGGTGCAAGAAACCCTGAAATGGGCAATTATGGAATAACTAGCTCATGAAAGAAGTTTCTTCCTAAGTCCTCTCAGTTAGTGATTGCCTTAACTTGAGCCATTTTAGAAATGTCTCTGTTTTTCTCCATTTCCTATCTCTCTGATCTTGACACACATAGGAAACATATTTGACCTGGACTCCAAATTAGTCTTTGGGAAAGATGGATCTCAGCAAAATTGTTCTATAAATCACACAAATATGTGGCTTGCTGCTTCTCAGCCTATTAATATGAGCAGTTTGTATTACATTCGATAACAGGGAGTGCTACAGAAAGCAAAATCATGGTACTTCAGTTTCATAGTTAAATTAATTCTATAAAACTTTTTGGAAAAAATGACTGTGCCCATAACCCAGAAGTTATTTAAAAAGATGCTTTTTTGCCCTGCATTTTATAATTAAAAATACACCAAGGTGATTTTAATGTAGATTTTCCTCTTTTTTTAAAAAAAAATCTTTGTTGTACAGTGACTCTAGAATTATCCTGCTCTCTTTTTCTTACATGTGCATATCAATATGGAAACTACTATCATCAAGCAACATGAAACAGATAGATACTGTAGGGTAAATTTGCTGTGTGGAGGTATTTGAATGAATAATTGCCATTAAAGTCAATGAAATCTGTGAGGCTGAATTCCTGTTCTTCAGGCTTAATTTTGCCAGGTCTTGCCTGAGTGTATCTTGCTTTTATCATGCTGCCACACAGCACTCAAGGCCAGTGCCGGCTCTAGGATTTTTGCCGCCCCAAGCAAAAAAAATCCAAACCCTCCAAGAGCGCAACTGCCGAAGCAAAAAAAACCCACCGGGAGTGCCGCCCCTAGAATTGTGCCACTTGCATAGTGCTTTTCTATCCTTGGATCTCAAAGTGCTTCATAATAGTGGGTAAGAATTATGAAGTATATGCCTCATACAGTTTTACTGCAAACTACTTACAATAACATGAAATTTGGCAACAATACACCTTGCCCCCTCCCCTCACCCTGCAAAGTGTTATATGATCCATCTGGTGATCACCTTAAGCCTGGAAGCATGAGAATCAATAGTCTTTGTTATTTTCGCCATCATTATTATAACTGCAAATTCTATTCATATATTTGCACTGGTGTTTAATCCCTTTCTGAAGCTTGCTAACAATATGGTCTGTGCCAATAAGATTTTTTTTAGAGAGCATTACTGATTGTAGACAAAATTTAAATATAAATAGGCAAATAAGTAAAAATCTTGCCAAAATTATTCACTTGCTAAAAAGAGCCAAAATTTCCCCAAGTACATAAGAACATAAGACCTGCCATAGTGGGTCAGACCATGATCCATTTTGCCCAGTGTCCTGTCTCAGACAGTGGCCAGTACCAGAGCTTCAGGAGGACTGTACAGAACAGGGCAATTATGGAATGATCCACTCCTGTCTTGGACCTATCCTCCATGAACTTATCCAGTTCTGTTTTGAACCCAGTTATACTTTTGGCAACAGCGATGAGTTCCACAGGTTAGTTGTGCATTGGAATAATAACACCTCGTGTTTGTATTCCACCTGCTGCCTATTAATTTTATTGGGTGACCCCTCGCTTTTGTATTGTGTGAAAGGGTAAATGACACTTCTTTATTAGTTTTTTTCCACAACATTCATAGTTTGGTTGACATGGCTTTCCCAATGACAACTGTATGGGGAAAGGGAATTTATCTGTACAAGACTCTTTGAGAGTTACTGATCTCAATGAAGATATGATTTAAATTATTTTTATATGATGACTTAAAAATATGCTCCAGTTCAATCACAAATTATTGGGTTATATGCAGGAAGACATGCTGAGTGAAATTCTCTCTTGTGTTATGCAGGAGGTCAGATTACAAGGTCTTAATGGTCCATTCTTGCCCTAAAATCTATGAATCTTTATTATACTGCACTCCTCAGTCCATTTGTCTCCCCCTTCTTCATTCTCACAGTTATAAAACACTTTGGGATTAAATGTGAGAAAAATCCTCAAGGGGGCCAGGAAACGCCACAAGTCTCTACTCAAGGAGTATCATCTGAATTCATTATTTAGGTTTCACAGAAGAAGTAAGAGAAGGTTCAGCTCCTCTTGCCTCCGTGAACCAGCAGATCCATGTTATTCCACACTGCCTCCTAGCTCCTGATTATTCTCCCACAGCTATGGCTGTTTCACAGTGTTGGGGAACTGCACTTAGGAGCTAATGCTGCCCGAGACAGACAGATCACTAATAAATATATTTTAAGAACATAGTTTTCTAATGAAGTGCTCCTTAAAAAGCCCAGATAGATCAATTTGTCATGTGTTCAAACTACGTCTACATAAACTCTATGCCCTTTTTTGTGAATCAGGGAAAGAATTTTTAACTATCCTAAACAGAGACTATAAAAAGGATTGTGGATGCTCATACGGGTATTGCTTCTCAATGATTTCCACATCAAAGGTGTGCAGTTTGTAAATCAAAAGATTTTTTTTTCTAACTACTCTCTCTGTAAGCTCAGCATGGGATCTGAAAGTCAAGCTGAGTTCTTTCCTTCTCATGCACCATCCTGAATAACAAAGGTTCTGCAGGCCAAATTAGACCCTTATGTACAGGTGTACTGACCCCAGGCCTTCAGATAGGTTGGACAGGTTTGTTTGATTGAAACTGTGCAAACAATTCATGCACAAGAAAGAACAGAATCCAGCTCACTCACAGCTAGTTATGTTGGCTGTGAACTGGTAACAGGTGTGAAGCAGTAAACATATATTATCTTCTGAAGTCAGCAGGTAAGACTCATTCACATGCAGAAAAGACTTGCCGAGTAAGGAAGTGCCCTTTTTTACCAAGTCACTTTTTAGGGTACAACTTCACTTTCAGAAGTTCACTGAAGCAATTAATTAAAAAAAACAATTATCTTATTTGTCTAATATCAACAGCCACACTTAAGAAAAGCAGCATGCCACATTTGCCACTAATAATCATTCTTCATTTGAAAGAGGAACAAGTCAGAGTAATAGTTTGAGAGGAGAATCCAATATGTAAGACAGTAGCACAACTGCCTAAGTGACAATTTATAGCTGACATGTGGGGGCTGCTTTTGGCACTCTTGGATTAAGTTCTTTCTGAAGGGCTTTAGAGCAAAGCTTTCAGCACAACTATAGAACTGTCTGCTAGTTGGTATGAACTTCCTTTAATAAAATCAGTTTCTCCTGGGACCGATAAACCTGAGCCTACAGCCCAGGGACATTTTGAGAGCCAGTCCCCTCTGTTTACACAACCAGAGAATGAGCACAGACAGCATTTTAAATCACTAGGACTAATGCTCAGAGACCAGGGTAAAGTTAATTATTTTCCTCTTGTGCTGCCATATATTAAACCACTCAAACAACAAAATGGGAGAACTGGTTCAGATCAACTTTTGCCTAGAACCTGAATTCAAACTTGTCTGCGGAAGCATGCTTCTCTTTTGTTGCTGTGATATTCATCTTAGAGCTCACTTATACCTCCGGGTTTCTGCCAGGAGTGTAATAATCGAAGTGGCATGAGAGACCTGTTTATTCAGGATTCTGGCTTGATGGAAACCAGGAAATCTCTTCTCATTTTATTGTGATGTAGCCACCTGTGTCCTTCATCTGCAGTTTTCTAGAGCTTTTCAAATATACTGCAGGATCTTCTCTACAGTGTGTTCCACACCAGTGCTCATGAAACATTGGACCAGATTAATTAATTGAGCTTATCACATGATTCAGGGATGGGGGGAGGGGAGGAAAAGAAGAGTGGCTTTATGCTCTGGTTCTGGGGTGCCTCACTGCCTATATTTATACCCCATTTCACCAGGAACACCCCTAACCGTCCCTCTATGACAAGAGCTGCTACTGGTGAGATGAAAAGCCAGAGTACTGGCTGTACACTACCTGGGAATCCCCTTTAAGTGAGTGTGGTCTTTTACACTACTTTATTCCAGTAGAACGAACACACAGCAGCTACAGAACAGTACAGAATTGGATCCATTTTGTCTTCTGGGGGCATAACAGCTCCTAACACTGATTCCATTGCCTGCTCTCCTTCCTAAGTCACCTCAGACTCATGGGAGGCCCATAGCTAATGAAGAGTAGATGAAAACTGATTCTCACCAATGGTATGCTATAAACCTTCAATGCAATTAAGCAGAGATGGTGCAAGGCAAGGTACAAATATATTTAGTTTGTTGGGAGAATAAAACTCTGTCTTCCTTTCTGCTACTTCCATGGGCTATGTAGGAAGATGTAAATAATATTACTTCATTGTTCTGAATTTGGTCAGCAAATTGGACCCTCAATTCCTAAATCTCACCATTCCTCTGTGCTCAGCAACTATCTGTGAAAACCACTGGCAAAATGTCCCAGTCCCAGTGCTGGTCCACATAGAGGAGGACTACCTGCTACAGCTGTCAGTTACTTAGTTAGCTTAAGTGGTAGGGATCTGTGCAGTGGATCTAAAGGTTGGAACCTGGCTCATGACCCATGTGGGGTCAATATAATACTATATGATGGAGTTTTTTTAGTTTGCTCTTTCAAAACCCTAGGAAATTCAACACCGCAGTAAAACTGCATTAAAAAAACATTATTAAGATCTCAATAGCTAGGAAATGCCAGAATTAAAGTTACTTGTGCAACCTTTTGCTTATGCATTATGCTACAGTCCTTAATTACATGACCATATATTATTTTTTCTGCAGGTCCCCTGCCTCACTGAGTGCACAGAATGGACCGGCTCTGGGGATGAATCAAGGTTGTGAAGTGAAGGGGGCTGTTGCCCATAGGACTCCTACCTCATCAGATGCAGAAGTGGGAAGGGGTGCAGTGAATGAGACAGAGGTTGCAGGATGAAAAAGGACGGTCTCATGGTTAAGGCAGTTGAATGCTGCCCTGAAGAATTAGATTCTATCCCCGGACTATGACTCTTCCTCAGACTATGATGTCTGATGCTCGGAAATTCACTTAAATAAGGCTTTTCAGAGGTAGTAACTAATTGTGTGTTCCTCATTTTCTGGGTGCCTGACCTGAGACCATGGGGTGTGATTTGCAGAAATGTTGAGCACTCACAGCTGCCACTGAAGTCAATGGAAACTATTCTTTGAAAACATGAAGTGCTATAAAATGCTAAGGACTCTGAAAAATTCCTAAGTGTCTCAAATTGGACACCCCAAATTAGTAAACACCATTGATGTAAATCTGTGTGCCTCAATTCCCCGTCTGTAAAATGGGGACAATACCACCCTATCACGAACAGGGTGTTCTCAATATAAATTAATTAATGTTTGTGAAGCACTCAGACACTAGAGTGAGAAGCACCACAGAAAAGACCAGGAAGACATTAACAATTCTATCTCCATAGCAGGGTTTGAATAGTTCATTGTAAACAAAGCCTAACGTCACACCTTGCACAATAAGGATAAAACAAAATATTGAATTCATTAACTGAGCATTGTCTATTATGTGCACAGAGTGAAATTGGGATCCTGTGGAAAAAATAGTATAGATCATGTAATTAAAGACTGTATCAAAATACATATGCATGAGAGCTGCACAGGCAATCTTTGTTCTGGCATTTCCTAATTTTTGAATGCTTGACTTTGCAATTTTAATAATGTTGTGTGTGTAATATATATACATATACATACATATACACATACACACAAATTGTAATTCTTTTTGTAAATCTTGTGACTGATCACTTTTCTCTCTCTCTTTTTATAATTAAAACATTCAATAAATATTATATGCACCCCTCAAAACAATAACAGGTGGAAGATTACTGAACTGTCTCTATCAACATGAAAGTGAATTCAGACACACATCTATCAAACTGTGACAGTATCTGCACTCGATGGCTCAGTGGAATCAGCTTTCCACTTCCAGTTTCTGTGATACCAATGAATGATGAATCAGAGCTACTTTTGAACTCCTAGAGCAATTCAAGATGAGAGAACCCAAAAAGACTGGCGTTTCCTAATCACTACTGCAGATACACCTAATAACATTAACTGATCCAAAAAGAACATACAAGCAAGATGCATTGTAATATACTGACTTGTGCATATATTCATCACTTTCTTCCACTGGAAGGAGTTTCAGACCTGTTCCAGTGCTTTCAGTTTCCTGCACCACAAGAGCTAATGGAAATATTGCTCTTTTGTAATGAGTGGAGGCCACGTTCGTGGAAAGGCTGGTGAGTCATAATTTCTGTTCCTGATGACATATGTATATGCTTAATTGATGACTATGGAGTATGTACAATAATAGTCAGCCACGAATCATTACAGCACCAAAGTGAATCATGATTGCTATACAAATAGATTGCTGATCAAAGAGCATTAACATTTGCAAATAACCATATGCGTAAGATATAAACCTGCCTTCTCATATGTGATGAGACAGAAAGACTGAAAAACATACAAGGCTAAGTTCTACTCTCAGGCACCAGTACTAGTAACTTTGTTGGACTAACTCTAGATCCACACTGTTCTACCAGAAAGCAGACGGTGACCCACAGACCTTACTACAAATCAAATACATTTTAGCAGATTTATAAGTTCAGAAAACAAAATCAGCGTTAGCCACATGTCCACCTGATCAAGAAATGCAGTCGTAGCAGAGACAAATATTCTCTGCAGATGAACAATAACCTTTTAAAACAACATAAAAAGTCACTTGGCAGTAATGGTAAGATTGAGCAAGATATATTTTCAGCAAGTTATGATTAATGGGAAGTGTATCGAGTGGGTGGGCATACCCTACTAGAATGCTAATTTTGACCCTGATAGGGAATAGATTACACAGCAGCAATGAGACTATATTTCAGTGCTATTCCAAGGGCTGCGTTCTGTTCTCAGTAATAGTGACACAACTGCAGTGTAACTCCATTGATTCTGAGGGAGTTACTTCCGAGTAATGCTGATATAACTGAGTCCAGAACTGAGCTATTAAGGTCAATTTAAAATATGGCTGTTCAGATGATGCAGAGGGAAAGGGAAAAGAGGAGATAAATATTTCATTAGCCTGTTCATCTAACCATGGCAATGACACACAATGGTAATGACAGGAGAATTCAGATGACCAGTCACTTGGTTTGACACTGTCTGCTGGACATAGTCCATTCAAACTTCTCCCTAACACAGCTGAAAACATCAATGAATGGTATGTCGGGAGCTATTTTAGAACTTTATTCCAAAAGCTGTTCACAGCAAAAGAGCCAGAAGGCTAGTTTTTTGCTCAGCACAGTCAGTGGATTTTCAGTCGTTAAGTGCCTCTACTAATTCCCAAAACATTCCATATTGCGGGCAATATTGCATTGTTGCTTCCTAATCATCCTCTGGATTTCCATATAAGCCATTTAGTTAAGGAAATGGACACTCCAGTCATATCTATGAAAGACCAATTTTTATGAGTGGAAGGTGTAAATATTTGTGGGGAAACATGAACAGAGGTAGGGTCAGATACTTTAACATTTATTCAGACTCAGGGCTTGTCTACACAGCTGCACAGTTTGGACTACAGGGGTCTGAATAGCAGCACACACCGAAGTGTTGCACTGTAACTCCCCTGTGTGGATGCTGCAGACATGAACTAACAGGTTCCTAGTTCGTATTAATGTAATCCTCTTTAACCAGTAGTCCGATCTGTAGACATGCACCTTATTCTATGACTAAGCCGTTGAATGCAATGGAACCACATGCAGAATCAGGCACCAATTCAATATATCTGTGGCAGAATCAGGCCCTTAGCAAAAACAAAGAGAACTTTTTTGTCACTGAGCAATTCCCTCATTAATCTTTAAATGTACTTTGAAAATAGAACCTTTTCCTTATTTACGGCCTAAAAAATATTATTGACAAAGAAAATAACAAGCATTTTAAAACCAAAAGGTACAACAACAAATTTGGGTTAAATTCTATTCCTGGTTATTCCTAGAGTGTATTGAGATGATTCTTTTTGTAAAGACATTCTCTGCTCAGTTTATCATGTTTGCAAAATGGTTGTGAATCAGTCCTGATTCCTGCAAATATATTTGTTGTTCATGCACCAAAAAGTTTATGTGAACAAATTTCAACCTATTGGGAAAGGAGGGTATTGAGAAGGGCTCACTTTGACTATTCAATCTTCTTTATTTCTGGTCCTGTTTCTGCTCTGGATGATTGATTTTATTTTAAACAGAGGAACAACAAATGATGATGAATTAAGAGAAGGGAACTCTTTTCCACACATGAACATTGTTTGCAGATGAATTCAGGTACTCATATGAAGAACAGCTATTCCTCAATTGTTTGTAAGAAGAAAAGCCCAGTTATGGGAATGTTCATAGAGAGTGTAATAAGGGATATAAGAACATTGTCAAACTAAACACAGAATTCAAACAAATATTTGCAAGTACTGTTTTGAACTCCTGAAACTATACTAATATATTGTGTACAGAGTGTACTGGGACTGGCAGGGGTGTGTCACAGCGCCATTCTGTCATATACATTCTCCATTGGTGTAGGAGCCATTAAAGGACCTTTCACCAGGATCTGATATTTGAACAGTCAAAATGCTGCTTTAAGTCTCATTGGAGAGGGGTCTGGGCTTAGAATTGGGGAACTGTAACTGACTCCCTGATGCCTTCCGCCCCACCTTTGCACTGAGTGCTGCCCTGGAGAAAGAATGAATGTAGCCCACAAACCATGCAATAGAACGTTCCTTGGTTGCCAGTTTTTGATGACGCCTTTATCTTACCTTCCATCAGCTTCCCTGTCTGTTCTGCACTGCCCCCGGGGAGGATCTTGGCAATGTAGGCTCCAATTTCTCCATTGTTCCCTGGAATTTCTTTCCCACCTACAACTCGGATTCCCAGTCCATTGCCTGCAATGAAAAGAAAGAAACAACAGGTATGGGCAGGCTACATTATGTAGCACATCACAGGCTACATAAAGGAAAACAAACACCTATAGCAGCTTCTGAACTTGAGCATGGAGATTAATTTTACTATCAAAACCACACTGCCTTTGCCAATAGAGAATTCCTGTAGTGGAAAGGGAACATGGACCTGCTGAATTCACAAAAGGAGAGGCCTCCCAACTCCCTGGGTGTTGGAGATACACAGAGAAGGGCATCTCTAGTTCTGCAGAAATGGAAGCCATCTGCATGGATGTCTCTTGCCTCACTGGTGCCCTACTATTATGGATACCCTCCCCATAATAGTATGGTTCAGTCACCTTGTAATTTAGGAAAAATGTTAGAGCATTATGGAAAAGTTCCCCAGATGTAATTGCTGTATCACTGAAGCCACTCATCAAACCTCTCCCATAACACTAAAAATATACCCTAAAACCTACCCTGTGTACTTCTAATAACCACAACGTACTGCAAAATTGTTAATTGGGATAGCAGATATATGTACAACAATCCTTAATTTGATACAACAAATGCAGGTGTAATCTGGCTGCACTTAGTTTTATTACATATCTAAAAAAATACATATAATTTAGATGAACACATGATAGTGGAGAACCATGAACTGCAAATATACAGTCTTTGGAAGGTACTCTTACTTTTCTTACACATTTGCTTTTACATCAAAGGATATTATCAGAATATAAGAAATCTACAATCATATGGGGTTGACTTTGATGGTGGTGTTAAGTAGAGTTGGGTGGGAAGTGGTTTTCCTGTCAAGTGACAGTTTTTAAGATTTCAAATATTTTTCTAGTTCTGAATCAGGATGGAAAGTCAAATTCTCAAAATTTTTGGATAACTGATTGCCTGAAAGAAAAAATAATCAGATTGGGTCAATCAAAACATTCTGATTATTTCAAAATGTTTCATTTCAATTTTGACCTTTTAAAAAAAAATTAAATTCATTTGAATTTTGAAAAAAAAAAAGGCATTTCAACCTGGAACATGAAACTTTTTGTTTCAAAAATATCGAAACCTGATATTTTGACTATTTTTTTCTTCTTCATCTTTTTTTTTTCCAAATCAGGATGTTCTGACCTTTTCCCACAAACAGTTTCAGTTTTGATTAATCTACATTTTCTGACTAAACAAGCATTTCAATCCTTGGTAATTAATTCAGATAAAAATAGATATTGTCAAGTAGATTGATGAATCTCTGCATCTAATGTTAAAATAATACTTGCTCAATTCTTAAAAGTTATTAAGTTGAACATAGTGGAATAGAATTTGATTATTTTCAGTAAGCAAGAAACAAATCACCAAATCATCATTTTCAGAAAGTTAATAATACTCTGTAAATTTTTTTTTTTAAATTTAAGCCATAAAATTAAATCATGCATACCTAACTCTTCCCGCATTCTTTATATTTAAAAAATATTTAGAGTATAATAAACATAAAATTTGCCTTTGAAGAAAAAAAATCATAAATGAGATGTTTCAGACTTTTATCTAGAAGCATCAAGACTAATTTTTCCATCCTTGTTATAACTGCTAAAGTCATTAGCTTTCAATTTATGAATTAATAACTCAGCCCCTACTGGGCGATTAGAGCCATCAGCTATGTAAAATCCATTGCTCAAAATCATTGCCACGCCGTATCCTTTCATATTCATGTGTTCCCTGAGACTGCTACTAGAGCTCCAAGCAGTCAGGTTTTGTCATAAAGGATGCTAAGTTGCCAGAGAGGCAATTGGAGCTACTGGCTCCAACCCTCTTGACAGTGGGTCTGTCCTGAAGCATCCATGTTCCTCCCCACAATCCTACCCATGTGGTATATCCTATAACCAACTACCTTCAAGGTGTATTCATGTATAGGCTGTGTCATGCCTGGCATGAAGATGCTTTTCCACTTCTTGCTATCTCATTGCTTATTCTGGATTGGTCTCCTGGTCTGACTGCCTTTAGGGCCAGGAAAGAGATTCCTACTAGGTTTTTCCATCCCAATTTGGCTATCTATTGGTTGGGTCTATGCCTTCGTCTGAGATCCTGTAGACCATGTATTAGTCAGGCATCTTGGGTGTTTCAGTTTTTAGCTGGTTGTACCCAGATAGGTTGTCCTTGCCAATAAACCATGATTCAGCAAAGCAGCTCATTCAAGTGACCCGCACACTCAGTGTGCACATGCAGTATGTGTCTGTGAAGTGAGAGTAGATCTACTGGCATCAGAAGCACAAGACCCTTCCATTCACACTAGTTATGGGGAAAGCATGCCCCTACATGAATCCTCAAAACATACAACTGAGCCTTGGGCCCTCAAGAGCAGTTGCCAACATCAGCAGGTCAGTGCATATGGGTCCTGCATGATGTGGGTTACAAATGAACATTGGTCTGGGTTTGGTTTGGCAAGGATCGCCTCCCAAGTTGAGTTGATTTGGTTGAAATGTGGCTCAGCTGTGCCTGCTGCTGAGCACTCCTGCAAAGTGCTAAGCATTTTCAGCTTCTGAATATCTTCAGTGGGAGTTGAGAGGGCTCAGAGTGTGTGGATCCAATACTTGTATCTTTAATAAAAATAGTGACCAATTTGACCCCATACCATGTGTTTGCCTTTATTATTTGGCTTCACACTCAGCTAAAACTTTACTGAATACGTTCTGTACATACAAAGTTTTTCTGTTCAGCCACTTCATTTTTCCTGACACTCACTGAGAGAAAACAAAATTTTTCTCTTTCTCTTGTGTGTATAAATAACATTAATTTAAGAACTGGGGGGAAATAGGCTGACTTGAAGGGGACCCTCCAAAATAAATACAAAAAGGATCCATGAAAATCAATGTCATAGAACTCACTCACCTAGACATTCAGTGTAATTACAAGCATAGGGGATTGTAATCAGCTTCCTACCACAAAGCATAACAATTATGGGAGTGGATATTTCTTTAAGTATAAATTTCACATGGATAATCATATTGCTGCAGGGCTGCTAATGCTCTAAAGGTGATGATTTGGCATATAGCGACTTGTCTCATGCTGTGCATAAAACAATGGTTGGGTGTGGCTCTCTGATTGTGCTATTATCAACTCTTGGATTATTCTAAGGTTTTACATTCAGGGGAAATCGTTATTCATTGTAATGTAAATAAACAACTTGATTATTTCACTATTATTTGTTGTTATTTCAATGGGAGTTGGGGGAATTTAGCACCATTCTGGATTAGGTACTATATTATTATTTTCTTTCTTTATATTAGTTTATAGTAAAATAAAATGCATCAATCCTGTGCTCCTCTGTGATTTTTATAGAAATTAAAGATTCAATCCTTAAAACAGATGAGTACTTCACATCATGCAGGTTATGGGAACCATCTGTAACTTAATCAAGTGAAAATACACCACCCTTAAAGTCCACGGAAACAAACAGATGAGCTTTGCAATGTGCCCTGAAGGGTCAACAGAGATGATCTCTTTTAGACTGTGTTGGGGAGTAACTTCCAAAGCTGAGGGCCCTTACAGAGAGCATCATGCCGGCAGCTCCCTCTCTTAAATCAAAGCTGTGGCAGCATAGCACAGGAAGAGAGGTACTATCTCATATAAACAGGCCTCAAGCCATTTAAGGATCTTATTTATTGCCCAATGAATTCACGAGGGGTCATTCCATTGACGTCTATCAGCACTGGATCAGGACCATAGAGCTTTATGCATCAAAATCAACACCTAACATTTCACCCAGAAACACGCAGCCAGTGAAGATCCCCAAGTGCTGTTGTAAGGTGCTAGGGGTGGGACACCCGCACTTAACCAGAGCTGTGAGGAAACCGGAATTTCCTTGCTGTGGAAAATTTTGGAATTCTGAAAATATTTTCATTCCGAATTGGAACAAAAATTGGAAATGTGACATTTTCTGCGGGAAGGAAATTTTTGAAAAATTCTTGGCTGGCCATGTAGCCAGCCAGTCTAGGTAGCCTGGGAGCTGGGCACCCTGACAGGCAATTCAAAAAACTGGACAACTGGAAAATTTTTGACCAGCTCTACTCTTTAAACAGGCTGCCCCGTACCATACCAGATGCATTTTCTGAACAGATTTAAGGTGGGATTTTCAAGAACACCCACCACTGGCCTAACATTGTTCCCACTAAAGTCTGTGATAAAATTGCATTGCTGAGCACTTTTGAAAACCTCCCCCTGTAAATCCCAAGTAGAGTTAACTGCAGTGGTCTAGTCTAAAGGTGACAGAGGTTTGGATCATGATAACAAAGTCCACTACCAAGAGAAACTGTTGTAAACTTAAAAGCTAGATGTAGCTAGCAATAGTCATCGTGGTCAAAGCAGCTACCCAAGCAGACTCCCAGATTGCACAGTCAAAAGATTTATTATTAACCAGTATGATATCCAATGGTTGTATATAATTGAGTTCAGTGCGAGCAGTGTGGCGAAATCCCCCAGCCACCTTTGAAAATCAGCACCTATACATACAGGGTAGAATTTTGCTTTCATACTCTAATTTCCTGGAGTCAGAACTATGAGTCATATTATATAATAAGTAGAAATACACTGAGGGTCACCCATACGAATTTACAATTAAATTCCCGTTTCAATCAAAGACATGTTTATTGCCCCCTCCCGAAGTAAGCATCTTACTGCGCTTTGTTTGAGAAAAGTGCATTTTATCTTTTATAATTATACTGTGAAAATTTTTCTAAAAGAAATGTTTGAGAACAGATCAGCATGTGGTTTAAACTAATTGAACTAACTTGGAAATTTTTGATTTGTTGGGTTTAATTAAATCGTCATAACCAGAGTTAAATTTTCACTCTTTGGGTTTTGTGAAAACAGACTTTCAAACCTGTTTTGTATACTGTGCCTATTGAAGATACTGACCTCATTACATCTGTCTGTAATGACATTGCCCAAGTTATCACTCTGAATGTGGGTAGCTTAAAAAATATCATCCATAATATAGATTCTCAGATCTCTTTTTTTCCCTTGGTCTTTTATTTCTTCTTTGAAATCTTTAAGTCTTAATTTCCATCTTTCAAACAATTTTGATATTCATCTTTCAATTTCTGGTTTTCTGATTTATGAACTCCGTGTTTCTTTTTTCTAAAACAGAGGTCCAGTTACCCATCAAAACTTGAATCACTGTGCTATGAATGAGAGAGGGCACCTTGTTTACCTTTGGCTATGGATTTTCAACTGTCAACTGTCTTTGAGAAAACATCTCTTCAAAGGGAATGTTATACATTTAGATGCAATCCTTTTAAGATGCTTCAAAGCTGGAAGCACTGCTAATTAATTGCAACTGTTTTTTACTGATCTCCCAAGGCTGTGAAACTCTCTTGCTATCTAATCTTAACTCAAGCTTTAAGATTTATCACCCTCAGCAAAACATTCACAGAAGGACAGAAATTGATGCTCAACTCTAAAGAAATGTATCACGGGAAAATGAATTTGTAGCATGGTTCAATACACAGACAGCTACCGGTTTGACTTATAAGCAGCTACTTATTTCTGAAAACAGATACTCACAAAAGTCTGAGAAAAGATGACAAAAGTCTAATAAATGAAAGGACTTTTATTTTAGCATGAATTCAAAGCTATGGAAAAAATACAAAAAATGTTGGATTGAGTCACTGGTAGTTAGGATCTATGCTTTTTTTTCCACATGCATGTTTGAAGTTGAGAATAGACTGCTTAAAGTATACTGTTATGGATGTCTATACGCTCTGCCATTGTATCTCTGTTGTGACTCATAAAATGTTATACTAGCCCTGATCACGTATATTCCCAATCGCACCAAACCAGGTCAAACTGCATAATTGGTTCTGTAAAGTAAACAGATGCGCACAATTTAGGTATGACACCAATGTCACTGGTGTCCTAATGAGCACCAGCACCCCACTGTGAAAATAAATTGCCGCTCTCTTTTTTCCTCATTTACACCATTGGTGAAACAGACTACGGATCATATCGTCAAATGTATTTAGGCTCCTAACCGCCACTGATTTCAAAGCTTTCACTGGAAGTTAGGAGCCTAAATACTTTTTTGAGGATCTGGGCCTATCTGTCAAATGCTGCTCTGAGTTACACTATACTCCTGGAGTAATTCCATTTTCAGTCAACAGATTTACAACAGTGTAAATGAGACCAGAATTTGGCTCACTCTCCATTTTGAAGATTGCCTGTAGTTGGCGATATGTAGCAAATTTCAAGAATTCTTGCCTCAAAGGGTGTAGTAATTGACTGTCCACTTCTTTGAAGACTCCACAGAATCTCTGAATTCAATGAGAAGAGCCAACCTCTCTCTTGAAACAGGGTTTGATACACTAGACTGCAGCAGCATTGACAGTCCCAAAACAAGAACAGTAAAAAGACTGCAAAATGGTAAAATCAATGGCATTTTCATGCTGCTGATATTTTCCTATTTTCCAGTGCTTGGAGTCTTGTATTACTTTCTAAAACATACACTTTAGTTCAACCACAAATTATTGGGCTAGATGCAGGATCATTGGGTGACATTGTATAAAGTGTGTTATGTAGGTCAGATTAGATGGTCATAATGGCCCCTTCTGGCTTAAAATGTATGGATTTATCCTCATCAAGGGCCAGATTCTGCGACATTCAGACACACTGAGAAGACACAACTCAAGGAGTTGTTTTCATGTTGGCCATATGCTCTGAGTTGTTGAAGCTCTCTCTTACTTTCTCATTGACTTCATGGCATGATCAGAACCTTACACCTTGCCACAGGGTGGCTGGACCTTTAAGAGAGGTCCAGGCCCAGCTCTCACCTGTGTCTGGTTTCTTCCCAGATCATGAGACTGTAGGCTACAGCAAGGCCAGCTGGGGAAGGAGAAGCAGGATATAAAAGGCAGGTCCAGTCACCCAGTGTGAAGTGAGAGAGCAAGGAGTGTCTCTACTGGGAGACTTGAAGGGAAAGAGTAGAGGATGTTAGGTCTCTCCAGGCAAGGACTCAAAGGTAAAGACTACATGGAATACCAAGAAGTGAACCCCTGTAATCTAGGAAAAAGACTTGTGAATGATGATACAAGGGGAGAAGTTTGCCACAGTCCTAGTGAGAGGGCTGTGGAGGCCTACGGAGCTGCTTTATAGAATTTGGAAAAGATGGATGAATCAAGCCTGGGTGGAAGTAGTTTCCTGCATGCTTATAATGTCTGTGTTAATGCGATTTTATCAAACCAGACCCCAAGAGCGGAGATTTTCTTCTAGAGCTTTAATCACTTGTGTGTGATTACATCAAACCTAGAAGAAAAATTGGAGTCTGCCATGACTGGTAACCCGTGTACACACATTTTATTAAATCTGCTATATTTTACAATAAGGATCCAAAGCAGCAGGGTGTGCAGCAATAGTTCAATGTTTGTAGCAATTACTGAAGAATCTTGCAATGGTTTATTCTTGCTCTATACCACTGATATTTGCAGTCCAGGCCCAGTACTGATCAGCAGAAGCTGAAGCCATTGTACTGCTGCTAAAATCAACCAAGAGATTACTTTTCTTTTTTCCTTTAACAAAATCCTGTGCAATGGACAATTTATAGATTTATAGATGGTTTTTCTCTCTCTTCAGCAACCTAACATCAGCTTTGTTTGACTCTAGAAGTCTCATTTCAAGGAACAGAAAAAGCGTACAATATCATTTTATGGGTCTCCTTGTGCCTATCAGAAATAAAAATAAGATCTTTGCCAATCAACGTTGTACTGTCTGTAGGGAGGTTCATGAAATCTCTTTAGCACTTAGTAGAAAAACACACAGCTCCAGTATATCCATTAGAAAATAAGCAATCCAGAGTTACGGGAAGTATTTCAATGACTAAATGGTGATGATACTTGCTCTTCCAAATAAATATCAATAACCCATTACATAAATTAAAGCTGGATGCATTACAGCAGAGAAATACTTAGTGTGTGTATGTGTGTGTGTGAGAGAGAGAGAGAAAGAGAGAGAGTTTTCCTACATCTAGACATGGCTGAGGATAAAGTTTGCAGGGATTTTTCTCTTAGAAGCAGCAAACAACATTACAGGGCTGCAGACATCCTTGTGTGACTGATGTGAACACTATCTGATGGGTGGGTGGGGAAAAGGAAAGCTCTATATTTTAGCTACGACTTGTTTACTAATTCATGAATGGCAGGTTCTTGATGCAGAAGCTGTGTGCAAATATTGGTCAACTGCTAAACCAAGCAAATCTTTTCTCTGGGCTAAATTTTACAAAAATAAAATCATTTGTCTGTCTAATTAGGTTTGCAAAATCAGGCAAGAAGCAATTAATATGGACAATAGATTTTCAGAGAACACACAGTGGGTGTAGGCAAAACATTGGAGGAAAGGGGTATATATGTGGAGAACAGTAATCTACACTGTGTCAGTAGTAGATAGGTATCTATATGGGATCAATCTTCCCTCACTTCAGGATTTTTGAACCTTAGGTCAAGATTTTCAAATTCAATTAGTTATCTTGGGCAAACAGCTTGAGAAAGGACTTGATTTTCGTAAGGTGGGTGCACTGCTCAGCAGGTTAGGCAGGATCCTGGTAACCCTTTACATCATGACACAGGGCACATTTCTGAATTAAAGTGATCAGCCACAGAAAACATTAAAACTTCTCTGCTACGAAGTGTTCAGACTAGTTTTCCTTGCAAAGAATCTTTTGAGCTTTCTGCATTTGATATCATAAACAGCGATAAAACAACATGGTAGTGACATGATGAGTCTCTTTGGATAACAGGTCAGGATAAAGTGCAGACAGATCGCACAAGGGAAAAAAAATCAGTTCTGGTGCTATAAATGTAATAAAAACAAGCGATGTGTAATTTTTAATTTTTTTTTTAACTTACAGTCTGTGGTATTCTCTAGCTAATGTGACTTTTAAAACCAACACTGGATTGCCAGGATTGGTACAAATGTTTTCAAGCTTGTGCTCTGGAGAATTAGTTTGAAGCTTTTTATAAACTAAATGAGCTACATGAAGATGTTTCCTCGAAACCAGATTAAATCTGTTCAGTTCTCCCATTTTTCTGGCCACAGACGATTAAACCATAAGATATACATAGGGTCAGATCCTCAGCTGGTGTATATCATAATAAGGTCCATTGACTTCAATGGAGCAACACTCATTTACACCAGCTGCAGCTATGGCCCATGCTGATTTGACAAGTACTTGGAAGGATCACAGAGTACTTCTACATGGGGCTACACATTAGAAACTATTAAAAAACTGTCACAGTTCAGAATTCAGCAGCCTGCTTATTAAGCAGTGTTTCTTTCAGGAAGCACATTACACCTGGCTTAAAGAATTTCATTGACTGATCACCAATTTTTAAGTAAAGTTTAATGGTTTGGCTTTGACCTGTGAATCCCTAAAAGGTTTGGATTCTATCTATTTAAAATACATTGATATAGCCCATGTGACTTTTAAAACCCCCACACATTGGGGGTTATATTATTCCCTTGTTTAACACAGCCATACTGAGGAGAAGGGAGTTAGAAACATGCCTCTCTTCATTTCATACAGGATCCTGAGTCACAACCATGATGTTTGGGGGAGTGCAAGGGCAGTGCCGAAGATGCTTCCCCCTTGGTGAAACTGGACAGAGCATGGTAGGGGAGAGCTAGAGGGTAGATGGAGCCATGGCTCAGTCCAACCACATGCCAGTGCTCGCTGGCTGTATAGAATAGGGTGTGGCTGCACTGGAAGAAAACATGCCATGAATTACTCTACTATCTCAGTGCAAGCAGGGAGCCCTGGACACACAGTGCCTCCTATGTTTCCATTTTGGCAGTGCACCTTTGCTCCACCCCTCACTATTGTCTGCATGATACAACCCAAACTAGCCTTTTGTTAGCACCTAGAGATTGTTAATAGATTCAGTAAATATCTATAGACAACATTTTCAAGCCTTGATGCCTAAAGGTAGGCTCTTAAATTCATATCTATGTAAAGCCCTCTTAGCCCCTGCTCCAAGCAACAGCAATCAAGAATATTTGGTCCGCTGTGTTGCCATTAGTGCAACCTGCAACAACTAATCTTTATCCTTCTCCATTCATTTTCACTTTTCTCTGCTTGTTCTGTTCTCTCCTCTTCCCCTTCACTTTCTTTGTTAAGGGGAATATCTAACCCTAATATCTTACAGCCCAATATCCAACCACATTTAAAATATACTCTGTCTCCAGCTTCTAAAGCAGTTTAGTCAGAAGTCACAAAAATAGCTTTAGATTTACACTTTTCAACAAAGTGGAGTTTAGGTTCCATCAAATGAGGTAATAAAATCACATCTCCACTTGTTCACCGCCCTCTGTCTATTTTGCAAAACTACTTTCCAACCTAATATGGGAAAGTACCAGAGACCATCTCAACTCACTCCAAGACCAAAATAGTAATCAAGCACCATAGATCTTTTAGGATTTTTAAGTAAGACACATCTACTATTAGAGACAGACATTAGTCTGCTCAGCGAACATGTCAGCCAATCATTCATGGCTTCACTATAAAATTCATTCTTTATTACACATTTAATGTTACAGCAGTTACCTTAAGTCAAGCTTTTTTACAAATGTCCTTCCCATAGAGGGGAAAACGTAGAATATTTTTGTATTGGTGTTTTCTGTGAGTTATGCATGAAAAACATGATTACAAGAAAGATTTATATAACTGACAGCCTTTTTGTATATCAAGGCATGTCCAGTGTATTCTGTCAATACTATCAGGCATATTTTGTGATGTTCCAGTACAGTGCATCTTACTCCAAGCTCTGCTGAATGGTAAAGAACCGCCATGTAATTTACAAAATCTTGCTGCATATTGGGCAAATCCTGAGATTTTCCCTTGGTTTTTATTCAGTTATTTCTTAGGCAGAACGTTGACTTGTGAACTCAGTGGGATTTTGCCTGAGAAAGTACTAAGTACGGACTTGAAATTTTGGCCCTTAGTGCAATATAGCTCTCTTAACTAAGGCCATGTCTACACTAGCACTTTTATTGGCAAATCATTTGTCGCTCAGGGATATAAACATCCCACCCCCCTGAGCAGCGTACGTTTTGCTGGCATAAGTGTTCGCGTGCACAGACTCTCTCCCACCGACATAGCTACTGCCACTCGTTGAGCTGGTTTTATTATGTCAACGGGAGAGCTCTCTCCCATCGGCATAACACAGCTCCACGAGCAATCTTACAGCCGCACAGCTGGATCGATACAGCTGTGCCGCTGTAAGCTTGCTAGTGTAGATATGGCCCAAGACTCTATGCACCCAGACTTAGTAGCATATCATGTCCTTGTGTCACAAATTCATACAACTGTGGTTGATGTTCTGTAGACGAAGGTCATTCATAACTATGATTCAATTTTTTCTGTTCAGCTAATCAACTTTGTCTAATCAACTGAACCAGAGCACACGCTTCTGATCCGCATGCAGAGGGTGGCTTTTGTGAATGGACCACCCTGCCACCTTGGATCATGCAGAATGTATGTCACCTGCCAGCCACCTTTATGGGACCAGGGGATCCACTCATGGGGGATGTGCATCGTTCCAAACCAACATTGCGAAAAATGTGCAGGAAAGCTGATCCTGCCTGAGGCTGTACTAACTGCTGTGGATCCCCTACACGCAGTGCAGTGTAGAGGCATAAAGATTTGGCATGGATGCCCCTGCGCCACTGGGGAATTTCTCAAGATCCAGGAAAATCTTGGGACTCTATAAGGCTTGGAAGTTAAAACCCCTGCTTCTTCCATAGCGGGAAGCATTCCTCTCCATGGAGGAATCTATAGGAAATTCCATGTGCTTCCTTTCCTTCCCATAGGCTGTTCAATGGGAGTGGTTAATATTCTGAGGAACTACATTATGACTCATAGTTCTGTGAAAAGCATTAGAAAATTAACCTGAATTTTAGACAGGAGCTAGGGTGGAGGAACCCTATAATTCTAGCTATTTATCTTTTAATAAAGTATTAGTAATTGCTTGGGGAAGTTGCTGAACTGACAGCCCCAGAGACAGAAGTGTGTTGTTCACTTGCAGAACAGTGGGCAGCAGTACTTCAAGCTAACCTCAGGCCATCCCACTGGAAGGATTACGTGGTGATTTGACAGTTTGTTTCCCATACATATTCAATTCTGGGATGCTGGTTAGGTTTGTGGTGGTGCAACGAACCTGTGAAATGGAAATCTGTCCACAGAACTGGACTGAGACCTTCCATTTGTTTCACAGATGCCAGCATACAGCCATTATTGATCGAGCTTGGTAAACCCTTTCAGTCATTATTAACCTAAGCTGGTTTTGAACTGGTGACTGTAAGTTACCAGTTCCCTTCCTCCTGAGCTGTCTGTTCCACCCACACTAGGTCTGGCATAAAAGAAAAGGTTTTAAGATTATTAAGAATTTTTCCATATTGTAAAGAGAGTGTTGACAAAGGCTTTTTTTTAACTGAGTCAGAACAACATCTCGTGGGACTGGATATTCATTTGTAATGTATTCACTTGATTTCTCTCGTGCACAAAATGAACAGCTATTGTAAAAACCTGACTCCTGCAGAAGACAAACATAATATGAGTTACATGCATGCTAATTTGCTATTCAGTTTGCTGTTTGGCAAAATGAGCCCCTAATGTACAATTTTTTCTGACAAGGAAGAAAGTCAATTATTTTCCCCAGGTTCATTTAAACACTGTACCCTTTGCTAGCCAAATAACTGTGTCATAGTATTGTTTTTTTTACACAGAGAAAAAAAGAAATTGACCAAAATGCCAGTCCTTTCTGGAAAGATGACCTATATTAAACCCACTTGTAATTGCCTCCCCAGCCATCACCCAGCAAAATAAGAACTTTTAGGAAGAGCAAAAGAGCCCAACATGCCAGCCATTGTTCTGTTTTACTTATCTTAACCTCCTGGCTTTTTCATTAGACTTCTCAGTCCATACCACCTCTAGAAAAACTATTTATAATAATAGTTCCAAACTTTGTATAATAATAATACCTAGCTATTGTACGTGGCTTTTCAACAGTACATTTCAAAGCACCTTACAAAGGCAATCAGTATCATTATCCCAATTTTACAGATGGTGAAACTGAGGCACAGAGTGGGATTAAAATGATTTGCCAAAGGTCACACAACTGGCCATCAGCAGAGCTATGAACAGAGCCCAGTTCCAGTCCAGGCTCTATCTACTAGACCACATGTTACCCTATGCAGCTTTAGAGAAGAACTAGACAAATTGTTTGGAACAGGGACAGTCCTTTTGTTCTGTGCTTGTACAGCCCCAGCACAGGGATTGGCAACCTTTGGCATGCAGCCTGTCAGGTAAATCCACTGGCGGGCTGGGCCGGTTTGTTTACCTACAGTGTCCGCAGGTTCGGCCGATTGCAGCGTGGGCTGAGGGATGTGCTGGCCGCCGCTTCCAGCAGCCCCCATTGGCCTGGAACAGTGAACTGCGGCCAGTGGGAGCCGCGATCGGCCGAACCTACGGACGCTGCAGGTAAACAAACCGGCCCGGCCCACTAGCGGTTTTCCCTGTCGGGCCACGTGCCAAAGTTCGCTGATCCCTGCCCTAGCACAATGGGGTCCTGATTTATGAATGGGGCTGCTAGGTGCCACTACAATACAAATAATCAATAACTGTTCTTTTCAGAAGCAGCCATTGATTTCGGGCATCTCAGTTTTTGCATGTCCACCTTGAGCCCTCAGGCTTGATTTTCCCCACCTTGAACTTCATTTGAAGCAGTTCAGTGGGTGATCCATGTTCCAGGGATGGTTGATGGTAGAAGAACGTGAGGCAAAAAAAGAAAATCTTGGATGGATGATGTGGTATCCTGAGTGGATGAAGAAGACTACTCCTTCACAATGAGATTAGCAGAGGATCATACAGAATGGGCTACCATGGCTGCAAATCTCCAGTAATGGAGATGCCACATAAAAAGAAAAACTTCCTTAGGTCAGCTTGACCTCCCTTCTTGTGGATCTCTTAAAGTTTGCTGTAAAACAAATTTTCTCCAGCAGATCATACAATTGTATTTTTTGAAGGCTAAGGAAATTTCCACAGAAAAACCTTAGCTGAAGTGCCACTAAGGTGGCAAGAGTGCATAGGTGAGTTGAGTGCATATTCCCTGTCAAGAATATTAGAGGTTAAAAACATAGAAGCTCAGGAAAGGCAGAATTAGCATTGCACTTGTCAAATAAGGCACCCAGGCTACTACTACTACCTTATCCATCCATAGACAAACACTGAAGGCAATTGTTCTCAAATCATTATAAAGGGCTCAATCCTGGAAGGTGCACCCAGTTGTAATAGGTGTTCAGCACCTCAAAGTAAAGAGCTCTGTGATCTCATGTGACAGCCAGTTCTTTAAATATCATTTGACTGTGCTAGCATGTCTGCCTATATAAATTTCATACCCCCAGAACATGCTCTTAGAGCACTTCCATGAATCATACTTAGTTACTGGAGACATGAATGGATGAGACAAATTATTAAACCAAAGCTGCACACTATACATTTTTGATAGTCTCCGTATAAGGAAGGGAAGATGGCATGCTGCCTTCTCTTGTGGTAGTTATGATAGTTTAAGAGCTTATCTGAGAAGTGCAACCTTACCTCAGCTTTTCCTGGGTTTCTAATTTTCCCTAATGTTCTTGACAAGCTTTGTGTACTCATATCACTCATATGTGCCTAAAATTTTAACCTCACTTTCTTCTCTGTGGGAATCTGCCTTCCACCCTCCTGCTTTATTTTTCCAATGTCTTCTCTAGTCCAGTCTGTAAGATACCAGGCATGAAGCTTCAAGGGTAAAGGGTATATTCTCTTCTCAAAAAATCCCCACACACTATGACACACACTCAAGAGATGATCATGTTCTAAAAGAGGAAAGTACACAGGCTATTAAGCTGCTGAATGATGTCAGTGGAACTTACTTTTTAAAACACTTTTTAGGGCATTCAGAATAAAGAGCTATTTAGCGAGGCAATCACAGACATGGAATAAAAGCCTATAAAATATTTCTAGGTAAACACATACATGCATAAACATGTTGCTTGTTTACCCAGAAAGGTGACATCTAATTAATTTACACTGTATAATGACTATTAAGATATATAGATATATCATCTCCCTGCCTCTCCAATTCAGCCCTCAGTTACTCCTATGCAACTTAATTGAACTCATTGAGGTTCATGGGCATAAATGAGGGCTGTCTTTGTCCTAGTGTCCTTAACAATTCAGGACTAGATTTAGGACTGGGAATCTATTTTTCATTTACTTCTGCCTAAGGATTTCACAGTAAGTATTGATCTGTGAGCTGTGGCACAAGAACCCCACTCAGTGGCCATTCCTAACTGCTATTAATCTGTGCTAAAAATACAGTGACATGCTAACGCAGTGTTAGAGGTTAGGGGTTCTCCCCACTAGCCATTAGGGAATTTTGAAAAACAGCAACACACCACTTATTCCAGATTGGCCTGATTTTCATAAGTGCCAAGCAGTGAGCACAACTCAGACTGACTGCCACAGGAATTGTGGACCCTCAGCTTATTTAATCAAATAAGCTTCATGCTCATTCATTTACAAATAAATTTAGAAGCCCATTAAACAGCTAGATACATTTCAAATGCTCTAGTTCAAACAGGAATCAACTCAGAAAAGATCAATGGCCTGTATTATACAGGTGATCAGACTAAATGGTCCCAATCGTCCCTTATAGCTTGGAATCTATGATGCAGGACAGTCATATCTTCTTGATGGACAACACAATTTGAAGACTTAGCTGCATAGATGCATAACCAGATTTGTTTTCTATTCTATTCTATATAGTTCTTATGCTGCCCTATCACTGTAGTATCTAAGCACTTTCTAGCAGTGCATTAAGTAACATAACAAACATCTTCATCCTCTACCTAGGTTCATTAAGTGACCCAGCCCCACCTTCCCTCACTGCTTGCAATGGCGAATCCCACAGGATGATCCTGGCCACGTAAATCTGTATTCCCTTCCGTTCCCCTCATGTTTACTTGCTTTTCATCTCCCTTAGAAGGGGAAGAGGTCCATGAGTTGGGATCATCAGTGTTTAGGGATAAACCACTCCCCGCACCTGTATGTGTCTGTGTGCGTGATCAGGGAGAGCTTGTGTGCTGGTCTCTGGGGAAGGGCAGGGCAATTCTTGTAGGAAGGATCATCTCCAGTCTCCAGGTTATTGGGCCCATGGAAGCAGGGGCACCCCACATACACTCCAGGATGGAGGCAACTGCCCCGACGTGAAGGGTGAACTCAAAGCCAGCACTAGGCATAAGCAGACTAAGCAATTGCTTAGGGCTTCGAGCAGCTCAAGGGGGCCCCCTATTCGCTTTTTTAGTATGGGGGGGGCAAAAATATTCCTGCTTAGGGCCCCCAGTGGGCTAGCACCAGCTCTGGGTGAAGCATCGGGAACAAGTTATATCCCATTCCCTTATCTTCATGGCCGCCACCCCAGGCTAAACCTGGATGGTACCTGTGTTTCATGCACTTGTTATCGGACTGGTAATAGTTCCTTATGTTCACTACATGTCTGCATTTTAATCTATGGTTTTGTTGTCAGAACTGACTTGAAGCTGAAATAACCCAAAATATATGCACTAGGAAGAAAGTCTAGCAATGTAGGCTTGATACCTGAAAATTGTGTTAAATTCACCCCCACCTCCCTGAACAAATGCCCAGTAAATTTGCTCGGCCTGGGTATTATGTCTGATTTTGATGGCGGGGGTGGGGGAGAAGAGAGAAACTAACCCGTCAAACTATGGGTAGGGTTTCGAAGCATCTCTGAAGCCTCTTTGCAGACATGTCAGCCCAGTCCCTCCTGTGTGTGGTTTCTTGAACACTAGATCTGCAGAAGTGACGATCCAGAGGCCTAGCCTCTGCCCAGAACCTAACTAGCATATTCAGTGCAGACTCTTCCCTGTACCGCTGCTCTGCCTGCACAAAAGGGGCAGCAGGGAGGGTGTTCTGCAGCACAGACAGCCTTGCAGCTAACAGGTGCTTTTTGCCCAGCAGGCACAGAACTGGAAAGATGACATCTTGACACCGTACATTTGGGAAAGGAGCATTGCCTGTAGCACCGTAATTCAGTCCCACATGATGATACGCTGCAGCCATGGGCTACCCCATACTTGGATGTAGCCGGACATGCAGAGTTATTGAGATTTCCTGCCATGCTGAGCCTTCATCTTGCCTGAGAAAGGGTCTTGTGATCATGAGGAGGAACATAATGTGTATGTGTCCCTCTTGCAACATTTGCAGCAGCTACTGCCAGCGCCCTTATTATCTCAGGCAGCCACCCCTGCCCTCTTTTATTCCAGCTGTAACCACTCCATTTTAAACACCAGAAGGGAAGATGCTGGCATGCTAAAAAGAACTCTCTTGCTGGCTGTGGCCAAGGACCCATAAGAGACAAGTAAACTTTGAGTGAAAACAAGCAGTGTGTTTCTGGATCATTAAATGCTGCTACATTATCATTCTCTGATCACTGCCATCATTGCTTTGGCATCTGAGCTGCACAACGATGCCAATTCCTTCCAAATGTATTGAAAACTATTAATGAATCTTTAGAGACAAAACCTTTCAGCAATTTATTCAGGCCTAGCAGTAAAGGCCACTTGCTGGGCTTTGGCAAATGTATTGAGGACATTTTGTATTATAAATCTTCCTGCACTACAGAGAAGAGCTGAGCGCTCTAGGGGATGGTGCATGATACAGAAAAAGAGGGGCAGTTTGGAAAGATCCATTCAGTTTTCCCACAGATCAGTCACACTCCGATCTTAGTAGCCTCTCACAGGACTGAAAACTAATTGATCGTTAGGGGTCCAGTCCTTCATTCCATCAGCCAATGGCATGCTGTGCCAGTTTTAGTAAGGCATGCAACAACTCCCTTGTAGGCCTTAGGCAGTCCAAAATGGCATCCTCTGTGCAGGAGTAGCTTGCACGTATGGTGTGTACAAGGTCACGCTCTGTGGAGGCCAGACGGAACCATCCTGGGAGCTGGATCCAGTCCACAGCCCTCCAGTTGGACAACATATAACCGGTCAGGCATAGAGGCCATGGAGTGCATGCTTTGCATACAGAGATGGCATGCCCCTGCCTTCAGCACCTCACTCTCCTGGCAAAATCTGAGGGAAACTTTTGGGTGTGCACCGAGACAGCCTAAGGCATAGGCTCAGCAGGCCCTCAACTCTGGAAGTAATGTGACTGTTGTATTGTCTGCTTTCACTTTAAAAAAGACTGTGTACTAGGTATGCAGGGTCACTCCAGACTGTTTGAAAAGGATTTAAACAGATCTGAGACTGTTAATATTTAAAATTTATAGCCTCTATTACCTTCAACTGAGTCACGACTCTGTTGTGCTAGGCACTGTACAAACGTATAATAACTGAACATCTTTGCCCCAAATAGCTTACAAATTTAGCTGATCACATCATCTGACTGGCTGAATATTCTGACACCTCTGCTTTGTTTTTGTTTTTTTTTAAATGAGGAGATGCATGTTATATAGGGGATCATCCAATTATCTTGCTGCTGTGCCACCTCTGCTGTGGTGGGGCTGGTGTGATTTCTAAGATATGTATTAGTTAATTATTACAATTTTAAATGATCTGGCACTGTATAAAAGCTTTCTAAGATCTCCTCTGCCTCTGGTATTATATAAACAGCTTCATTCACTGTTTTGATGATAACTAGAACTAGTCACCTGCAGTTCGTTGGTATTGGTTGGTCAAACAATTCATTTTTATAATAGCAAATAGGAGCTGGGGAGTGTGGCTCCTGGGAGAGACCACCCAAGATCATAAAAACCCAGCAGAAAACACTGCATGTTTACATTTGCAGCATTTCTACCAGTTTTCCTCTTCAGACGAGCAGGGCGAGGGAAGGCTGGCATGCAAAGGGGGCCCAAAATTCCATTTACCTCAAAGATATGTGAGGAATGAAATATGCAAATCTCAAGCCTTCAAATGTTTTCCTGCCTACCTCCTCCCTGACAGCAGCTGTCCTGCCTTTGGCTAACTACCATCCTCCTGCATTTGCAACCTACCTGATGTGCAAGGGAGACAGAAGTCATGGGGGTGGGGGGGGGGGGAGAGAGAGAGAGAGAGAGAAAAGAGAATATCTTCTGCTCCAAGCAGCAATAAGTAAATTTCCACTTGAAACCCACCATTTAACAAATCAGCAGGCTCCATGCCATCCTATCCTAAACACTGTGCAGTGGCAGTGCCCCAGACATCCCTGGGGATAGGAGGGAATATATATAAGGCTAAGTCCTCACTACGGGGGGGGGGGTTTCGATTTAACATACGCAAATTCAGCTACGCGAATAGCGTAGCTGAATTTGACGTATCGGAGCCAACTTACCCCGCTGTGAGGACGGCGGCAAATCGACCTCCGCGGCTCCCCCGTCGACGGCGCTTACTCCTACCTCCGCTGGTGGAGTAGAAGCGTCGATTTGGGGATCGATTGTCGCGTCCCGACGAGACGCGATAATTCGATCCCCGAGAGATCGATTTCTACCCGCCGATTCAGGCGGGTAGTGTAGACCTGCCCTAAGAGTCACTGCTCTCCTCTTTTCTCTGTTTGGGATCTTAGCCTTTCTACCACATTATGCTCCATTTCCCAGTAACTCAGGGACGGCAATCCTTCATTGGGCTGGATTCTCAAGGAGTCTCAGGAGCCAGCCGCTCCCAGCGTGACACCGATGAACAGATGTTCAAAGGGCATGAAGCGTTCACCTAACATGCTGAACTGTTCTGAAAATCTGGCCCCAGTTTTGGTGGTTAGGTCTCTGTGTGCCACATCTACAAACTATAGCTTCTCCCAGAGGGGAAAGGCCTCGTGTCAGGAAGTAACTGGGAGGAACTTTAGGGTGTGTTCTTCCAGCTCGAGTGAGAAAGTGAAGCTATCGTGTACCAGTAGGCACCGGTAGCACCAGGAGAGGTACCTCTGAATTCTCTTCCAGCAATACATTCATGTTGCTCTGTTGTTTACTGAGCTCATGCCTGTATCACCATTCCAGGAACTCCGCCTGCTTGTGCTAACCCACCAATAAGGAGCCCATGAGCCCATGTACAATACACACAAATATTTTTAGATTGGAGGCTACTGATTCCCATAGGCAAGTTGTACCATTCTCGATGGTGATTTTTCTTGTGAATGGCAAGTGCCCACTGTTTAGCACATTATCACAATGGCTGAAGGGGAAACTGAGAAAAATAACCCTTTACAGTGAGAGTATCAGAAGGTGAAGGGGAATTAAATATACAAGGCATGATTTTCCATCGCTTCTCATCCTGCATGGTGATTTACATTTGTGCACAGTGGGTGTGAAATGCTGCCATTGGTGTGAGCCAGTGGAGGATTCAGGTTAGGCAGCAGCAGTTTATACTCCGTGTGCAGAAGTGTAAATAACAGCACACAACAGTGGTGAGAGAATCAGGCCCACTGCAAAATAAAACCATGAGGTAACTAGTTTCATGCAGCTATAATTCCACCTGGTCTGCGGGAAGAGAACAGCTTGGATCTCAGCATTATTCATTTCCCTGCAGGGCAAGAAATCCCCAGGAGGATTACAAGTAACTCCAATTGACTTCAGGAGCCCAGGGCTGTACAAAGGGTATGAACTGTTTTTTTAAACTCTGTAGTCTGGCATAGTGGGAGAGCTACGTATTTTAAATTAATTAGTGGGTGCGATATCTGTTTTGTAGAATTAATGCCAAGGGAGTACATAGAGAGAAAACTGCTGTAACGCCTTGTGAAAGGGAGCAAAAGAGCTGCTTGCAGGAGACTTGAACCTTGGAGCAGACTTGCTAAATGAGCCAACCAGAAATACCTGGACCAGGGAGGGAACTTCGAGCAGCTGGTTCCTTATAAGAGCCCTGAAGCAGTTTTTGAAGCGGGAGCTGACTCTGGGACATCTGTAAGAGAGTCAGCTCTGAGCAACGCAGAGGCAAGCCAAACCCTAGAATGGGGCACCTCCTAATAGGATGACCAGATGTCCCGATTTTATAGGGACAGTCCTGATTTTTGGGTCTTTTTCTTATATAGGCTCCTATTACCCCCCACCCCGTCCTGATTTTTCACACTTGCTGTCTGGTCATCCTACCTCCTAAGAGCTGATAAAAGGACCCTGTAAACACCAGGCTCTGAGGTAAAAGCTGTGCCTTGGGATGGACTTTGGGGACTTTGAGTTTTGCTTTTTGAGTTCATTTGTCTGAATGAAGCCAGGCCCAATAAGGGTGGTGATTGGATGAGTAAATGTGTAGAGTCTGTTTAAAAGGGCCTGGAAGAGGGAGGATACAAATCAGAGCAGTACGGATGCACCCCAGACACAAGGGGGCGCATGGGAGTGCCCCACTTGTTTACATGCCTAAAAGACAGGGGGAGGATGTGAAAAAATACTTGAGATTTTCGGCCAAAAATGCTGGGAAAGCAATATATAGCAATGCAACGAAACATGATGCTACTTCCAATTAAATGCTGGAGGGAAACCAGTGGTTGGCAACAAGTAATTACTTCTAGACAGAAGTGGATTTTGACATATGCTATTAGAATTTTCAATAGTAGTTAAAAGAAAGTCTGATTGTTCTGCAACAAAACCACGAAAGCCTAAATTACATACCACTGGCAGAATATAAATAGCGTGTATCTCCACAGAAAAACACTTAATTCCTAATCAATACACTCTCTTATTAAAAAATGTACAATTCTGAAAAAAACAACAAACAGACCTAGCACCTATTAGATCTTGATATATAAGGTGTTTTACACTCTGACATAGAAGAATCGTACTGCAGCACTGGTCCTGATTTACCAGCTGTAGAGCGTGTAATAGGATACAAAATAACACATATCCGCTCTCAGCTGATCTCTTTCACTCTCTACACACACACACACACACACATCGTGAAGGGATGACGAGGGAGAAAAGTTTCTATAGAATATAACAGAAAGCAATAACTTTTCTATAGGCTTTTTAACTATCTGATATAATTTAATAAAGAATTATACTGCTTCTCTAGGGTAGTTCCAGAAACTCTATAGAAAGGGCAGAATTCTTCATAAAATTCTGAAAGTTTTCAATTTTTACACAAGTCTATTCAATTTCTTTAGATCCTTAATGGCTTCATCCCTATTAAATTCTATATGAGATTGTCATATGAAGAGGACAGACATATAGAGAGTGACAGATATACAGCCTCTGGATATGTCTCACTAATATAGCCAAGTTGCTTATGTGTTTTCAGAATCAAATTGTTTACAGTAATTTATCTATTTTAACAAAGTCCCGTGGCCCTTTTTGTAGGTCACTGTTTTCTGTTATCTCTAAAAACATGTAAGATGAGCAGTATATTTCCTGCCACACAGGACTGAGCAACCATCATTAGCATCGCAAATCAATGCATGCTACTTAATAAGCATTCTAATAAAACCAGGTGTAAATTTTGTTTGGGTTTTATTATTTTTTGTTTTTACCTGATACAGTGTGATCCTTTGGGTCTCTCAGTAGTTTGAGTCTTGCATGAGGGAAAATGTACTGAAGAGGCTTCCCATTTATCTGAGGAACATAAAACATGCATGTCATAAAAAAATGTAAAGCATGTCCATTTTAATAACAACTTAAAAAAGCCAATCATACAACCAACGCTCCTACGAAACATATATCTGATTGGGGGATATTTGACAATCATATCTCATCCTTGTTCAATCATTCCCCAGAGTTTTAACCCACAAATTAACAGGCACATGATTGTTTGGGCATTACTTCCATATTACTAAAATAATTTTAAGGCCGGCTTTAGTTTTGGTTTAATTTCCTAGGGACTTGAAATTGTCTGCTTCGTTCTATCACATCCCCTAATGGAACCCATAAAGCAGCATGACTGTTGATCCTTTGACCATGGGATTTGTGTAATGCATAAGGAGAATGTTGGAATGCAAACAGAGGCCTAAGATGAAAGTGTGGATATATGTATAAAGGTCCGTGAGATATTGCTTTGGTCTCACCAAAAATACACATTCTGAATGAATCTTTCCCCATCTTGGGCATTGCTAACATACCCCTCACCATAGTACAATAAACGAAGCACAAGTTATATAGTCAGATGGGGCTCTTACTCTTTTTCAGTCTCATCTATAAGCATGTATTTTATTTCCTCTCTCACCTGAACCTCAGACTCCTTCTTTAATTGCATTAGTTAATTCTTTAAGGCCGGTGTTTTCAAAGAATGATGCCTAACCCGCAATGACTGTCAAGATTTAAAGTTCCTTTGAAAATCCCAGCCTAAAACTTTTAGGAATATCATTTATATGAAGATGTGTGACAATCGCCATTTTGGCTGACAGCATGGATCTCCAGAGCTGACAGCATGAGTCTCTACAGCTTGTGCTACAGTGCTATGTTCTCAAGCTACCAGCTGTTACAGATCCATAGCCCCTGTGGACCGGGCACTGGGAGGGACATGAAACATACACTGACCAGAGGGTTACAGATGCTTTCTGTCTGTCCCTGCTGAAAGGGTCCATGTGGAAAGACTGATGCAAGACTATGCCTATGACACTTTCACCCCAACTTGTCCCCCATTTTCATCTTTCAGTGTTAGAGCAGAATCCACAATCTCCCTGCCTTTATTTTTCTATGGTCACCAATTGCACATGTGGAGTTTAAGCCACTTCCTTGTGAGCTGAAGTATAAAAGATAGAGTTAGGAAACTATTTTGCAGCTGTATCTCAAAATGACAAATCTGTTTGCAATGGATTTCCTGCCAGGCTCACATATTCTTCGGTTAGACAAGACTTTTAAAAACAGATGATCATATCACAATGGGTCAGCATACAAGCAGTAATGCAGTTTCAGTAGTTTATTTAATAACAATAAACTATTGGTACCTTCTCCCCTGGACCTCACTGCCTCTGATTTAATTTGCTGATTGAGTCACAACAACCCTTTTTTGTCTTGCTTCAGTAAGTGATTATGATCAAATTCAAATTATGTGAGGCGTGCAATGGGATTCCATCTTGATTTCTTTTGAAGATTTCTGAGATAAACTGCTATTCTATTTTCATATTTACTCACTTATTATATCCATCTACACTGGTCACCCTTCAGAAGTGTCTACTGCTTTAAGGCTATTATTAGTTCTATTAGTATTCCTCATATTAAGTATAAAGAATCTCTCTCAAATTAGTAGAATCATTTGAACTAGAAGACATTTTAAATGTCACCCTTGTTCGTACAAATCGAAAAGGGCAAGTTTGGTATAGCCTAGACAAATGAGTAATAGAAAGGTCCTTGATTAAAGTAGCATGTAGAGGCTTCAACAGCCATTGTACTAGATAATTTACCAACACAGTCCCTGCCCCAAAGAGTTTATAATCTAAATACACAACACACACAAGGTGGGAGGCAAAACAGAGAGGTGATGTGACGTGCCTAAATTCACACAGAAGGTCAGTAGCAGAGGTAAGAAGGAAAACTAGATCTTACCTCCTATCCTAGTGCTAGCTCTACAGAATTGAACTACTGTCCCCATTGAAGTCGGTAACCAAATTACCTTTGATTTCAGTGGGAACAGTCTTGCACAAGTTACTTTATCCTGTTTTGCCTCGTAACATGAGCTGTGAAATCGGATTTTTAAATACAAGCTAATTAAGGGGTAGCCCATGAGTTTAACAGTGCATATGAGCACTACAGAGCAAGTCAAAACTGACTGCTGGTACTGCATGCAGAATCGCCTTACTTAAATTAGAATTTTGCCAAGACACCGGGATCTACCATGTCTACTGTTGCTCAAAGTACTACGGGATTTTAATGAACACAAGCCATCAGAATCTTGGTTTTACTTATTATTAGCAAAATATAGCAAGTAAAATTATTATTAAAATAATCTATTTGAAATCTTACAGAAGTTGGTTAACTGCAGTTATATTGCCTGAAAGCTACACTGAATCATTTTTATAGGTACATATCTACTGGAGTATTAAAAAAAAATTAAGGTAAAGTAATAGTCAAAGAAGTGCTATAAGCACATTGGGGCAGATCTTTAGCTGGGATAAATCAACATAGTTCCATTTTTATCAACAGAGTTGTGTCAATTTATCACAGGTGAGGTTCTGGCCTATACATTGCAAATTCCAATATATTTTATTTTATCTTTATTTTTTGAATATATAATAATCCCCAAAATGTACACCACCGTATTGCATGTCTCACTGACAGGCATATCAGAGAAAATAGACCAGCACTCGCATTAGTCTGTTGCTCTCTCAATACTTCTACTTCCAGACTTTTATGATCAGTATAAATCTTGGTAATAAATACGCTTATGAATAAAAGTATCAGAGTTTATTGGCATCCAGGTCTTCATATTCTCCTTTATTGTT
Organism: Emys orbicularis; assembly: GCF_028017835.1. Classification (NCBI taxonomy): domain Eukaryota; kingdom Metazoa; phylum Chordata; order Testudines; family Emydidae; genus Emys; species Emys orbicularis. The sequence goes on along the minus strand of NC_088683.1, from coordinate 22,812,855 downwards.
GGTGGGAAAGAGTGCTTAAACTGAAGATCATATTAGGCTATTAGCTGCAGAATAGTATGTGTCAGAGCTGAGAGGAAAGAGGCAGAAAAATGAATGGCAAAAAAATGTTGCTGAAAATAGGTAATGCTAGTGGGAATGGTTATGTTATCTCTGATCATTAGGAGTGTTTTTACATCAACCAGTCGCTCATGTGCATTTATATAAAGTATAGTTATCTATTATAAACAATGTAGAACACAAGCATGGCAAGATTGTCATTTGTTCAGACATTCTGTTCCTGGTCATTCATTTAGGGTGAACTCTATTCCCCTCATAAAGCCTGAATGTTGGGGCTTCAGATCTGATTTGCCTCTCAGTTACTCTGGCATAAATGAGGCGTGACTCCACATGCCAGTGTAAATCTGGCCAATGTGAGAGGAAAAGCCGGTTGTTTATACGAACAGCGTGCATGCGTGGAGGAAATCTGCACCCTCCAAACCTAGAACTAGGTCACAGGGCTGAACCTGCAGTCCCCCCGTGCCAGTCAGATGGGGTGTTGGTGCCAATGAATCAACACAACAGCTACAAAGACCCTTTTCACAGCATTCAAGAAGGTGTAGACCACTCCACTCAAAATCCTCCCAGTTCACAGCTGACACTGCAGTGACCGTCACAGTTTAATTTCACCCTTACAGTGTGCACTCCAATGCACAACCCTCATATTTTAAGCAGACATTGGACTCAGGTCACATTTTTCAGCACATTACTCAGCAGGCCCCCGCGGTTTCTAACCCAGTGAGTTAAATGAAAAACTAAATGAGAATGAAGTGTTCCCTCCAGAACCCGTGGCACTGGTCACATGTTTCATGTTATTAGTCAGCTGAAGTCTCTCTGAAAAGTGAATCATCTTTATGCTGTTAAACAGCTGGGAATGGTGGGTAAATTTGCTGGTGCTCTTTCGAATTGTGACATGGGAAATCATTTTAGTTATGACATCTTTTTTTCCCCACAGTGACATATCATGCCCAGGCACTTCTCTGTATGAAAATTAGGTTTAGTGGGAGACACAAGAATCAGGAGATTCTATAGTGCAGAGGACAGGACAGCCAACAGGAGTTTCTCTCCTTGGTGCTGCATATCCAGTAATTCTGCTCTGGGGGCCTCATCTAAAGTCTTTGAGAGTCTTTCCATTGAAATCAATGGGCTTTGGATCAGTCCTGTAAAGCTTCGGTGATCTCACTTTTTAATGATGTCACACCTCTTCCCGACCTTGAAAGTTTGGGCCAGATCCTGCTGCCCTGATTCCCAAAGCCTGACTGTGACACATCCAATAATGGTCTTCTTTGATGCAGTGCAGAGGTAAGAGCTCACAGTGGGAATGCTGCCATTGCAACACTTTGAAAGGGCACATGTGCTGTTCTGTGCAGAGCCATCTCCAATGCAGAATGGGACCAGGATCATGGCCCCTATTTTGCTCCATTCACTTCAGGAGGGCCAGTGGCTCTAAGCTTGCATAATCTTTGTGCTCAACGAGTGTAAGGCTGGAATTGTGATTAGCTCTGGTGACCCCCTCTTCTATTAAGAACTATTGCCTTCAACAGAAGTTCTGTCTGAGTCCCATGCACATGATCATGCCATTGGCAAACTAAAGATCACATCAGCCCATTCATCTCACCGGTCAGATGTGGGAGAAGCAGCACAGGCGGCATGCCATTTCTATAACACCTCTTACTACTAAGTAAAATACTAGAACATTCGGGAATGGAGGTTGTTCATAACTCTGAAGTGTTTGTCTCTATGAACAAAACATTACGGTTGTTTTTTCAAAAGTTTACAACTGAACATTGACTTAATATAGCCTTTAAGCTTTTCTATGCAGAAGAAAAATGAGGCTTTTAACCATCTTAGTTTAAATGAAACAAGCACTGAAAGAGTTTCCTTACCTAGTCAAATATTTTTTTTAACTTTCTCTTTATTTTTTTTAGTTTACGTTTAACACGGTTCTGTATTGTATTTGGGTTTTTGTGTTTTTTTGGTCTCTGCTGCTGCCTGATTGCGTACTTCCGGTTCCAAATGAGGTGTGTGGTTGACCGCTCGTTTGTAATTCTGGTGTTGTAACCCTGAGGTTTTACTGTTCCTTAGGGTTTTGTCTAACCCTGCAAAAACATCTGTCTGGGACTTTAACAGGTAAGTTAACTCTGGCCCTATCTACATTACTTTAGTCTCTTTTCCCCTCTGTGATGTGAAACCTCTGAGTGGGGATTCAGGGGCTGTATATGGCAGAAGCCACGGTATCAAGAGACTACAGAAGACCAGCCATACATGCAAACAGCCATGTGCCTCCTTTGACTTCAATAGACCTTGGAAAAGGTCTTAACCTGCTATTGTCACTTTCAGAGGAGCTGCCTGATGTGAAAGTTTTACAAAGGCAGAATTGTAAAGAACTCCAAGAATACAAGCTCACAAAGTCTCCTGTCCCATTCATGAGAGCAACCCATAAGGGTAAAAAATATCACTAAGTAGTCATCAGAGAGGAAATGTCAACGCGTTATGTATTCTCTGTCTTTCAGCATGTACAATATAGCTGGGTGATGGAAAAGATCAGTAATTGTTTGCCAAATAACATAAAGGAAATATCTTGACCTATAATGCAGTGGTTGCTGATGATTCATCTTATGGTGGGTTGATGATGAGATTTTAAAATGAATCATGGCAAATTTGTCATCAGATTTCCAGGGAATTTTAAAAGAAAGAAATTCAAGGGCAATTTACAAAAAAAAAAAAAAAAAAAAAGTGAAATGTCTTGAGTCTAAGGCCTGGTCTACACTTACCCCCCAAGTCGAAGTAAGGTACGCAAATTCAGCTACGTAAATAACGTAGCTGAATTCGACATACCTTACTTCGAACTTACCGCGGTCCACACGCGGCAGGCAGGCTCCCCCGTCGACTTCGCGGTACTCCTCTCGCCGAGCTGGAGTACCGCAGTCGACGGGGATCTTCCTGGTTCGATTTATCGCGTCCACACCAGACGCGATAAATCGAACTCAGAACTTCGATCCGCAGCCGTCGAACTACCGGGTAAGTGTAGACTAGCCCTAAATTAAGCAGTAGCTATCACTATGGAACAAGCATTGGCTATTGTGTGTCTCATGGAGCCTGCTATCACCAATATCATAATCCCTTCCCCTTGAGGGCCCATGTCAGAGCCACCATTCTTTCAGGTGAAGAGGGCTGGACATTTGAGCCCAGCAATGCTGCTCCAAAAGCGTTTGATCCAACTGTCATTTAAATCAATATGTGTATTTCATTGTCTTCTAAGGGAGCTGGATTAGCCTATGGAGCAACATACAACAGATATTCCCCAGGGGACTGAACTAATGACCTTTGAAGTGCTGGTATCACATGGGAAGTGGGAGATCAACATGTGAAATGTCTCTTGCATGGTACTACAGAGCACTGGCTCTCTTCTTCTGTGACTTTGAGTGCTTAGATAACTGATTTCTCATTTCTTTCTCTGATGCATTTAACATATTTATCATCTTAAGGTGTTTCAGTAAATATATGTACTAGAAATGGGGGATCATCTCAGACAAAATAATTTACCTGAAACATCACTCTAACCATTAACTGAACTCCAACACCTCAGCCATTCTGCATTTTACATACAACTAAACATAAAATGATGGGGTCTAAATTAGCTGTTACCACTCAAAGAAATCTTGGAGTAATCATGGATGGCTCTCTGGAAACATCTGCTCAATGGGCACCACTATTAGGAACCATTAGAAAAGGGATAGACAAAAAATATCATAATGCCACTGTATAAATCCATGGCATGCCACACGTCGAATACTGCATGCAGTTCAGGTGGCCCCATCTCAAAAAACTATATTAGAATTGGAAAAGGTACAGAGAAGGGCAACAAAAATGATTAGGGATATGGAACAGCTTCCACATAAGTAGAGATTAAAAAGACTGGAACTGGTCAGTTTAGAAAAGAGATGACTAAGATATAGTGGAGGTCTATAAAATCATGAATGATGTGGAGTAAGTGAATGAGGAAATGTTATTTACCCTTTATCTAACACAAGAATTAGGGTTCACACAATGAAATTAAGAGGCAGCAGTTTAAAAATAAACATAAGGAAGCACTTCTTCACACAATGCACAATCAACCTGTGGAACTTGTTGCTGGGGATATTGTGAAGGCCCAAACTATAACTGTGTTAAAAAAAAAAAGAAGAGAAGTTCATGGAGGATAGGTCCAACAATGGCTATTAATCAAGACGGTCAGGGATGCAATCCTATGCTCTGTGTGTACTAAACTCCTGACTGCCAGAAGGTAGGACTGGATGAGAGGAGATGGATCACTTGATACTTGCTCTGTTCTGTTCCTTCCCTCTGAAGCATCTGGTACTGGCCACTGTTGGAAGACAGGATACTGGGCTAAAAGGACCATTGGTCTGATACAGTATGGCCATTCTTATGTTCTCATTCCAGCATGACTGAAATGCCAAAATGCAGCGAGGAAAACCATCTTCATCTTTCTGACCTGACCAGAAAGTATATGAGGAGAAAAGCCTATCCCCAAGTGGACTCTCTCCTCAGACCCTACGCTACCAGCACTCCTAGCTATCTTCGAGACACCACTGACTTCCTGAGGAAACTACAATCCATCGGTGATCTTCCAGAAAACACCATCCTGGCCACTATGGATGTAGAAGCCCTCTACACCAATATTCCACACAAAGATGGACTACAAGCTATCAGGAACAGTATCCCCGATAATGTCACAGCTAACCTGGTGGCTGAACTCTGTGACTTTGTCCTCACCCACAACTATTTCACATTTGGGGACAATATATACCTTCAAGTCAGCGGCACTGCTATGGGTACCCGCATGGCCCCACAGTATGCCAACATTTTTATTGCTGACTTAGAACAACGCTTCCTTAGCTCTCGTCCCCTAACGCCCCTACTCTACTTGCGCTACATTGATGACATCTTCATCATCTGGACCCATGGAAAAGAAGCCCTTGAGGAATTCCACCATGATTTCAATAATTTCCATCCCACCATCAACCTCAGCCTAGATCAATCCACACAAGCGGTCCATTTCCTGGACACTACTGTGCTAATAAGCGATGGTCACATAAATACCACCCTATACCGGAAACCTACTGACCGCTACACTTACCTACATGCCTCCAGCTTCCATCCAGGACACACCACACGATCCATTGTCTACAGCCAAGCTCTAAGATATAACCGCATTTGCTCCAATCCCTCAGATAGAGACAAGCACCTACAAGATCTCTATCAAGCATTCTTAAAACTACAATACCCACCTGCTGAAGTGAAAAAACAGATTGACAGAGCCAGACGAGTACACAGAAGTCACCTCCTACAAGACAGGGCCAACAAAGAAAATAACAGAACACCACTAGCTGTCACCTTCAGCCCCCAACTAAAACCTCTCCAGCGCATCATCAGAGATCTACAACCTATCCTGAAAGATGATCCTTTACTCTCACAGATCTTGGGAGACAGACCTGTCCTCGCTTACAGACAACCCCCCAACCTAAAGCAAATACTCACCAGCAACCACACATCACTGAACAAAAACACTGACCCAGGAACCTATCCTTGTAACAAAGCCCGATGCCAACTCTGTCCACATATCTATTCAAGTGACATCATCATAGGGCCTAATCACATCAGCCATACCATCAGGGGCTCGTTCACCTGCACATCTACCAATGTGATATATGCCATCATGTGCCAGCAATGCCCCTCTGCCATGTACATTGGCCAAACCGGACAGTCTCTACGCAAAAGAATTAATGGACACAAATCTGACATCAGGAATCATAATACTCAAAAACCAGTGGGAGAACACTTTAACCTGTCTGGCCATTCTATGACAGACCTGCGGGTGGCTATCTTAAAACAGAAAAACTTCAAAAACAGACTCCAACGAGAGACTGCTGAGCTAGAATTGATATGCAAACTAGACACAATCAACTCAGGATTAAATAAGGACTGGGAATGGCTGAGCCATTACAAACATTGAATCTATCTCCCCTTGTAAGTATTTTCACACTTGCTCCTTATCAAACTGTCTGTACTGAGCTATCTTGATTATCACTTCAAAAGTTTTTTTTCTCTTACTTAATTGGCCTCTCAGAGTTGGTAAGACAACTCCCACCTGTTCATGCTCTCTGTATGTGTGTATATATATCTCCTCAATATATGTTTCACTCTATATGCATCCGAAGAAGTGGGTTGTAGCCCACGAAAGCTTATGCTCTAATAAATTTGTTAGTCTCTAAGGTGCCACAAGTACTCCTGTTCTTTTATCCCCAAGTGTTTATCACTGCAATTTTGGAGACTCTAGAACTTTATATTACTGATAGACTATTACTGATATATTAGGGGTAAGGGTTGGGGGGAAATGTGTTTGCACATGTTTATGTTTGCATGTCTGTCCAAAATGAAAATCTGACTGCATCATTCTTTTCCTATATTAGCCTTCGTACTTGAGGAAAAACTTGGTGATAGAAACCATGATGGCACTAACTTTCGTTGTTGTTTTGGGCTTCATTTGGGTTTACAAAGGCCAGTTCTGGAATGGGAAAGTTCTATTCTCAAACACTCCACCCTTTACCTACTTTTCTCGCCTTAACCCATCCTTTTTCTCTTTCTCCGAGTCATTGTTCTGTGGCTTTTTACGTGCCTACTCCTTTATTCCCCTCTCTCTTCTCCCTGCCCCCACACTCTTTAGCTGGTCCTCCCTCTTCCAGAGTGCAAAGTAACCTCCCCCTTCAAATTGCTTCTCCAAACTCATTGCATTTGCCTTGCTATGCATCCATAAGCAACGCTGATGCTATGAGTGCCAGCTTCGGCAACCTAATAATTAAAATAGAGACAGAGAGAGAACTAACAACAAATACAGGAGTCAATAGGCCTTTCTCCAGGACAACAGTTCTTTCAATTGCTGTGGCTGTATTCCCTTCCCATATTTTCCTATTGTTTTTACTCCCTCCTTTTCCTCTTTTCAACCTTCATGATCTCTTCTCTTGCCTACGTGCTTTTCTAAATTACCTATGTACTAAAGTCCATGATGTATCCAAAGCCCATTGAAGTCAATGGGAGGATTTCTTTTGACTTCAACAGGCTTTGGATCAGGAATTAACCTGCTATCATCACTTAAAGAACAGCTGCCTGCTAGGGTCCTGTCTTCTTATACCTAGCACACTTTCTGGAGCTATATAAATAATGCATGATAAACAACAGTGATAGGAGCTTGGACCTGGTGTTTGGCTGAAGTTTCTAGTCCACTGGTAGAGACTCAGCAGGCTGCTGCTGCAGAGAGTGGGGCTGGGGGTGGGGGTGGGGGGTGGGGATCAATGACAGAAATCAAGGTGATGCTGCCGGTCAAATACTCAGTGGATTTAAGAAGTACTTTTGCCATCTTCGGGTAAGCAGCCCAGATTTCTGTACTGGGAAACACTAGCTGTTATGATCCTAAGTTGCACTGTGATTTCACTATATTTAAGAATGTTAAGTAACACCAGGAATGTTGCTGTGGAAACTGATGTACTGTAATATTACTAGAATAGTATCAGATTAATCCACTGTGTCATACCATAACAAATCCATGGCAACTGAGGACTTTTAGGTTGACATTAGGCTGCACAAATTTCCTGCTCCAAAAGCATCCGAGCTGTGCTAAAGGTCACTCAGACACGAAGCAGGACACTTACAGTATTTTAGTATGGTAGGTGGGATTGTAAAATATTTGCATTTTTTTATGACAGAAAGAAGAGAATGAGAATTTGTACTGGATGAGTGAAGCCAGACGTTTCTCGCTCATCAACTTGGGTACGAGCAGGCTACCACAGCTTCTGCAAACATCCATATTGCCAGTTTGAGATCAGCGAGAAATCTTTAAAGGGCCTGATTTTCAGAGGGTGGTTGCTCAGCTCTTTATGAAAATCAGACTTTTAAAAATGTCACAAGTTAGGAACCTGAAGTCACTAGCCATTTTTTGAAAATCTTGGCCCGAATTTAAATTGATAAAAGAGAGAAATTGCAACCAAATGTAACCAAAGCAAAGAAATAATCTACCTAGCACTTATTGTAAAAAAGAGAGTTCCACAAACATTCACCACCAATTTAAAACTGAATTCTCTTCAGCTGTGGTTGCACTTTTCTTCCTTTTTTCTTCCCATGAATATTTGTCCAATGAGATTTTGTGTGAATGCTTGCAGAAGGCATCTGGGATGGAAGACCTCTGAGAAACACTTCATGTGCTACAGGATGCAGAGTTGTAGAGGCAACAGGTGATCCCTTTCTGCATCAATATTGAAACAATGTCCCAGCAGGGGATAATGGGTAAAGGAGTTTGAAACAGAAGGAGGAGCTCTCTCCACACACCAGCCTAGACGGAGAGAGATCCAAGGGTGATGGAACCAGAGGCCGGGGTGGTGGTGGTGGGGGGGAAGACTAGTGTCCATGCAATACAACTATTGTGGGGGCTCTGCCCCCAAGTAAACTTGCACATGCCCAGGGTGGGCAGTGGGGTGGGCAGAGGAGTGGTGAGAGTGAGACCCAGAGGAGCTGGAGTGCACTGTGGAGGTAGGGATGTGGCTGGGGAGCAGGACCCCGAGTGGCTGGAATAGACTGGGGGGGGGAGGGGAATAGGAACCCCTGGCTCCTTTTTTCCCAGACTGGAGCCAGCGGCTTCCCCACCAGCCAAGTCTCAGTGCCTTCACTCACTCCCCAAATCCTATCCCTCTGCTCCCCACATTTGCAGGGAGCTTCCACTCCCTCTGTGGAGAGCTGTGGGAGAGCTTTCCTCCTCTAAATCAGTGAGAGGAAGGGGAACTCTCCTTGTGCTTTAGCTCCCTATTGTGTCATAGAGTCATAGAAGTGTAGCACTGGAAGGGACCTCAATTGGTCCCCTAGTCCAGTCCTGTGCATTTAAGGCAGGACGATGTAATAACTAGACCATTCATGACAGGTGTTTGTCTAATCTGTTCTTAAAAACCTCCAATGATGGAGATTCCACAACCTCCCTAGGCAATTTGTTACGTTCTTAACTAGCCTGACAGGAAGTGTTTCCTAATGTCCAACCTAAACCACCCTTTATTTAAGACCATTGCTTCTTGTCCTATCCTCAGAGATTAAGGAGGACAAAGGTTTCACCCTCCCTTTGTAACAACCTTTTATGTACTTGAAAACTGTTATCATGTTCCCACTCAGTCTTCACTTCTTCAGATTAAACAAACCCAATTTTTTCAATCTTCCCTCACAGATCATGTGTTCTAGACCTTTAATCATTTTTGTGGCTCTCCTCTGGACTGTCTCCACATTTATCCACATCTTTCCTAAAATGTGGCACCCAGAACTGGATCCAGTACTCAAGCTGAGGCCTTACCAGCACAGAGTAGACTGGAAGAATTACTTCTCATGTCTTGCTTACAACACTCCTGCTAATACATCCCAGAATGATGTTTGCTTTTTCTTGTGTGTGTGTGGCAACAGTGTCACACTGTTGACTCATATTTAGCTTGTGATCCACTATAACTCCAAGATCCCTTTCCGCAGTACTCCTTCCTAGGTAGTCATTTTCCTTTTTGTATGTATGAAAGTGATTGTTCCTTCCTAAGTGGGCTACTTTGCATTTGTCCTTATTGAATTTCATCCTATTTACTCCAGACCATTTCTCCAGGTTGTCCAGATCATTTTGAATTTTAATCCTATCCTCCAAAGCACTTGCAACCCCTCCCAGCGTGGTATCGCCTGCAAACTTTAAAAGTGTACTTTCTATGCCATTATCTAAATCACTGATGAAGATATTGAACATAACTGGATCCAGGACGATCCCTGCAGAATCTGACTTGATAATTATCCTTCCTTTAATCTCTGGTTAAGGGACAGCATGCTGATGAAGGTGCCTTGTAGAGCTGGTTGGAATTTTGTGGGGAAGAAGAGATACATAGCTCTACAAAATTTTTTGACAGAAACCAAAATCTCATTTTCATCTAAATTTTTAGCAGAAAATTTCAATTTTCCATTAAAAACTGAAAACACAAATATTTTTGGCCAATTCTTTTTTTCCTTTTCCTTTTTTTTTAAAGGCATTTTCCACCAAAAAATTCCAAAATAAAGTTTTGACAATTTTTGGACCAGCTCTAGTATCTTGTTTCTTATATGAGATGAAAAACCAAGGATAAGATTATGGAGGGGATGGTATGATAAGATTGTTTACAATGGGATATGGCCTATCCACAACTCCTATTAGCTAATATCTCCAATGACTGGAGGTGGGACAATAGATGGGAGGACTTGGAGTTATTTCAGATAATTCTTTCCCAGGTGTCTGGCTGGTGGTTCCCACCCACCTGCTCAGGGTCTAACTGATCAACATATTTAGGATTGGGACAGAATTTTCCCCCAGGGCAGATTGGCAGAGACCCTGGGTTTTTTTCATCTTCCTCAGCAGTGTAGGGAGTGGATCACTTGCTGGTTTGAACTAGAGTAAACAGTGGATTCTCTGTATTTAAAGTCTTTTAAATCAAGATTTGAAGACTTCAGTAACTCAGCCACAGGTTATGGGTCTATTACAGGAGTGGGTGGGTGAGATTCTGTGGCCTGTGATGTGCAGGAGGTCAGACTAGATGACCATGATGGTCCCTTCTGGCTCTAGTCTTTATGAGACCTGGCCATTGTTGTGATTAACAACCCTATGGGACTATTGAAAAATAGTAAAGCTATAGGATTTTAAACATTGGGCATATCTTCCACCTTTGCCTATGAAGGAGAGTCCAATATAATGTTAACTCTTGTCCTGGACAGAAACAATTCTACAAATGTGTGCGTGTGACAGAGGGAATCTAAGTTGACATTGGGATGCTGCAATGGTCAAACTCAGTCATATATATTCCAAAATAACCCATGTTTCTTATAGGAGGTAGGTATATATATTGGTCAATGCTATTTACAGATCTGGAACCTCTAAAATCCCAATTGTCCTGCAGCAGATCTGGCCTGCAGGGTGAATTCTACTAAATAACACTGATGTCCTATAAAAAAGACCCTTTCTTCCAGCAGGACAGGTGAAATTTTAAGGCTTCAGCAAAATGTAGTCTGGACTGGGCAAACTCTAGGCTGGAGAATAGGCAAAAGAGAAAAACATATATAGTGTCCTTTATTTATATGAAGTGATTGAATTAATACCTAAATTTACTCATGAAGAGCCATTCTGCCATCAAACTGCACCTAAAACTCTCACTGAGCTAGACAGAAGTTCTGTAGGTGGGAGGATAGCAGAATATGCCCTTTATCTAAGGAATTAACCGTGGCAAATTAACTAATGTGTTAGTTTGTATGTAGTTAGTTTGTTTGTAATTCTGCCTTCATTTGCACCCATGTCATACCACTGGAGCCAGGATAGAATCTGAATAAGTGTGTATGATAGTCAAAGTAGCAAGTGAAACATATAGGGATCTACTGATGACATGTTTAAACCTCAGTGATGCTAATGGGATATATGAAGGTGAACTAGACCCCAAAGTGAGCAAGTTTAAAACACTTTGATCAGTGTGTTTTTTTTATATCTCAGTATAATGAACAGCCCAAATTCTTACTTGTTACCTGAGTGCAATTCCATTGATTTGTTCAGTGTTTCATCATTGAGCTACAGGGATTACACCCATGTAACATAACAGAATTCAGTTCCATTCATAACAACACCTCAAAGTAAATCCAGCCCTGTTCCTAAGAACATTAAAAAGCAGAGTCTTAAATCAGGTTGGGTTAAAGTCAATAATGTAAAATTGGACTAGGCTGAATCATTCTGTGTGGGTGTATCCACTGCCTATGTAATTCCAGGTGAGCAGGTTAATTCTACCCAAAAACTGTTTAAGGACAAAACTAATCCTAAAGAATAGGGATCATAAATAATTCTGATGGTCTCCTAAGTTGCTTAAAATGTAGCTGGATTTTGATAAATCTGGTGGTCCACATGTTACAGGATAGTATGATTTAACAAGCTTTCTACAGAACATCCACAAAACTATAGACACATCTTACTTGATCTTGATGTTGACTTGGTGGTCTGGAGTGGGATAACTTCTCTTGCAGTTTTCTGTCAAAGCCATGTCCATTCTCCAGACGAGACTCCCTGGGCTTGTCAAACCAATCTGTCTCTTCACGGCGGAGGTGATAGGCTTTGAAAACCAAGGACATGTCAAATGTTCTGACTCAGAGCGGAGAGAAGGGCAACAGTTTGGCGCACACAGCAAACATGCACAGTGATTATTAATTGGCCATGCAGCTCAAGCAAACTTACAGGCAAAGCTGAAGACAGACTAACTCAAGTAAAATTAAGTAGTAAGTGGCAGAGGAGACAAGAATGAGATCCCATCTGTGTTAGAACTGACTATGGATATTTAATATCAAGAAAAAACCAAACAAGTATTGAGTGCCATAACCACTTTCCTCTGTCTGGGTGCTTAGAAATACACTGCAGATTTCACACATTTCTGAGGGTTTGTCGACACTTGAAATGCTACAGTGGCACAACTGCGCTGTTGCAGCTGCCCCACTGTAGTGCTTCAGTGTAGACACTACCTTCGCCGACAGGAGGGGTTCTCCCATTGGAGTAGATAATCCACCTCCCTGCGGTAGCTAGGTCGAAAGAAGAATTGTTCTGTCTATTTAGTGCTGTCTACACAGGGATTTTTCACACCCCTGACCAACATAGTTAAATCAATCTAATTTTCTAATGTATACCAGGCCTGAGATGTAGCTGAACTTTTATGAATCAATAGTTATAGCAGTGACTCCTTAAAAGCCTCTGCGTCAAAGGACATCTGTATGTTCAAGTTTCTTCGGAGAGCCACTGCAAACTGTTCTATGAAAATGGAGTCTGCTTAACTAAATCATTGTTCATCCCAAAACACAGACTGAAGAAGAAGAAAAGCTCACTTTATAACATGGTGCAGAAATGCTGCAGGAATTCTCATTTTAAATCCCATTCACTGGGTCTTGCTGTACATCTTCGTTTATGCATTATGAACGTTTCTTGTACAAAGAATGCCAATCAGGCTTTGTAGAGTGCAAGGAAAGCAGGATGGAACCCTGATTCTCCTCCCATTTAAACCAGTTTTACACTGGTGTAAACCCACTGGGCAAGAATCTCAGCCAGTGTAAATGAGCATTGCTTCACTGAAGTCAAATGAACTATGATGATTGATTTGGCCAGTTCCTTCTGATTTGCACCAGTGAGAGATCAGGAGCTATAAGTTAAATACTATTTTTATTATACAACATACAGATTTTCTTCTGCATGCACACATATCAATATAAAACAAGATAAACTGTAGCTAATTAGAATCCCATGGAACATCTGAATTTCATGTTAGAATAATCATTATAAATTTAGCATTGGAAAAAGACATTATTATTTTAGAAAAATCACCAGGAAATTACAAAACTAAAATAAGGTCAGCTGTTGCTATAGTAACAAGAGTAAATGCAGTTGTTCAATGCCACAAAAGGAAATTAAAAATGCAAAACATTCGTGTATTTTTTTCTATTTCTAATTCTTTAGTAAATATGACTTGAATGGCTTACAGAAGTTTGAAAAAAAATCATTGCAACATTTTACTATAACAGAAAGTTATAAATGTGTTTTATTTCCCAATCACAAAAGGGAAAGGCTAGCTATATATAAATGGATCTTTTAAAGCACATTATATATAAGGTTAAAAACAATATAAACACATGCTGAAATACTTTTGCCATTAAAAGTAGGACACATGTATTTTGGGACAAATATTAAGAGGTCAATTTTTATCCTGTATGTGCACAGATCCCTATTGTTAAACTGTTTGACAACATTATTTATCCAGTAGACTAGCATGGATACAATAAAATGAGATATCAAATGTTGATGTTTGTCCAGATAGTGATTAATTGATTCTAATGAGCCATTATCATCTATTATGTAAATATTCCATAGTTCGCAGATTTGCTGCAAATGCCTGATTGACTGCATTTATCAGGCTGCTCTATAACTCAGCTCATAATGAAACTCCTGATCAAATTTTCTGCTTAAAAACCAAAGGTCTTGTTCTGATCCAAGATACTAATTCTGAATACCACAATCTGTTTCATCATCTAATCAGGAGAAACCCTGAAACAGAGACTCTCTCACACAGTTAAAATAATCTTTGCTGGCCTTCTCCCTTCAGAAAGCTAGCGTGCTTGTGGAATCCCATATGAAGGCTTATGGATCAAGCTGTGTTTCAATCAAAGCTGTCATCAATTCTATGATTTTTTTCAAGTTTAAAGGAAACGATTGTGAACTTTTTGTTTGATTATTTGGGTATTTTGCATGCGGTTGCGTGGGTTGATTGGAGTTGGGAATTTCACTGAGAATCTTGAGAGCAGCCATTTTAAACCCTCGGCTGCATAAGAAGTTATGGCCCTGATCCTGCAACAGAGAGCACGCAGACTGACTACTGCACCTGTACAGAGTCCCATTGAAGTCAATGGGGCCCTATGCTGGTAAAGCAGTCCCCCTCTCACACTGTTAAGTGCATGATCAGGCCTTATGTAAGAGTGACCTCAATAAAACCAACATGGCATCAAAAAATATTAGATCACTTAATGATTAGTAACTGCTTTAATTTCTCCAGTTTCTTCCTCTCCCAGGATATTTATTATTAGTGGCTTGAAAAAATTAAAAAATTGAGATTCATGGTGGGCTTATAAAGAACAGCAATGGCAACATGGACGTGTCTACAGAGACAAGGCGTTTTATGGCCGGTGTGTAACAAAGCATGTCAGCATGTGTCCACCTATGCAAACCCAGAACCTTCAGGACCACAAGCCTCCTGTATTTGCAGCCACTAAGCAGAAGTCCTTTATCCTCAATGGGGAAAATCAGTAGGGGGAGACAAGACCATATGCTCTAAACCAGTGAGGCATGGTAAAGATCAGTGTTCATCTCAGACTTTTGGAATTTCCTCATATCTGAGTGGTACGTTTTCCAAATTTACCATAGGATTAATACTAATAGCCTCATATTTAAAGGGGGGAAAATCTCTCTGAGAAGGGAACCATTAGGATTTAAATTCTCAGAGGTAACCAATAGGAACTACTCATGTTAATCAAATTAAACAATGTTTGCAGGATTGGAGCCTTAATATTTTCATACATATTTAATGATCTATGGGATATAATCAATGTCTGGCAGCTTTGGGCCAAAGAAGATAAAATCTAAGGTTTTTATGGAGGTCAGGGCAATGGTTTTATGTTTTATGGAGGTCAGGACATAACATTTCTTGGCTACTCATTGTAAATTAACTTTACCTGATCAAAACATTTGCAATTGTACTACAAATTAGGAAACTTCCATGAGCTCTTTAGCAAGAACACAATTGCTCTATGACACAAGTATATATAGATGGTCTGTATAGATGTAACATAGTTCATGGCCGACAAAGCAGTGTAGGAATTATTCAAAATTTTAAAAAATGATAAAGAAGGGAGTTTTCAACATTATGGCATATGTGAGAGGAAATAATTTGATAATTTTAGCTAATTTAGGGCCAAGATTTGGAAAAAAAAGTTTAAAATTAGACTTCTAAATTCATAGCTAGGCACCTAAAGAAGTAACCTGATTTTTGAAAGTGCTAAGCACCCACTGATTTCAATGCCCGCTGTTGGGTGCTTTGCACTTTTGAAAACTATTATACTTATTTAGGTGTCTAAGTATGAAGTTTGGAGTCCCACTTTATGTACCCAATTTAAAAAATAATATTGACCTTGTGGTTTATGATTTGCTACAGTGTGTAAAAATAGCATGACTTTAAAATATATTTGCGTATATTACTCATACAAATGGTCTGGGCTCAGAAATTGCATTTCTACTTCTGTCTCCTATTTGCTATTGCATAGGCATTCCCTAAGACTAACAGAAACTCAAACAGACCTCTCTCTTTTTAGGGAGCAAAGATATTTTAAAATCAGTATTCCATATTACTTGTACTGAAAAATTGCCTCTAACAGAAGAAATGGCAGCTTTCTTTGGCTAAAAAAAGAAAAAAAAAGTCATTTTTGCAACTCTGATTAGGACTGACTGGACTAATTGAAATCACATCCATGCAAAGAGACAGATTTAAAAAAAATACAAAGTGAGCTCTTTTATATTGGAACTGGTTTCCCTCAGAAGATATGTTGCAATACTCCAAAGTAACTGTCCAAAACACCACACTCTGTTCTTGTTTAGATGAAGAGTTTGGTTATGTCTACACTACACAATCCTGAGCCAAATAGGTAGGTAGACCTTTATTTTAGGTGTAGACAAGGGTTAAGTGTGCAGCAACCTGGGTTTAAATCTACAGTGCATTAACTTGCTACACATTAGCTGGCAGTGTGGACTCTGCTACCGCACACTAAAAGTTCCCGCCTACACATTGACCTGCTTTCATTTCAAAGTGAAGTAGATCAAAGAGCACTAGCAAACTTTTAGTGAGTGACAGAAGGGTCCACATGGACAGTTAATGTGCAGCACTCTCGTTGCATTGTTAATTTACAGCAGAGCTTGCTACACAATAACTCTTCTCTGACAACCCTTCTGACTGCACCATAGAGTATGCTTGTATGAGGTTTTAGCCATTCCTATACAACATTGCATCACTGTTCAAAGGAAAGAGTCTCCTTTCCCTCTTTACTTTATGTCCAAGTTGTATGGATTTCCCCACGTCCACCAAGTTATTTGGTTCTGGTTGGTACCCCATACGTCCCATTCATATTTGCACCTAATATCACACACAGACTTACTCCTATATTTTCCACATCCAATCAGAGCATCTACCCATTGCTTCACTAGCTTCCTCTCAAGTCCCATATAAAGTTCATGCTTCACCACCATTGTGGCCCTCAAACAACTCTGTCATTACCAGCATCTTTGTCCTCACCTCCTCCTATTACTATTCATGGTGCCTAGGCCGTATCCATGCTGCCCTCCTCAATGCCCTCTGTGTCCTTCTCCCATTCTCTTCTTTATGCATTCTCTCCTCGGTGTCCCTTACACTCAGAACTCCCATCTCCTCCTCTCACACAAGCTTCAAACACATTTCTTCCACAGAGACGACAATCCACCAAAGAGAAGAGCTTTGCCACTGACTTTGAGGGGTGTGGGATTGGGTTGGTCCATTTGCTTTGGAACTCCTTCAAGCCAGGTGCAACACCAAGCACTCAAAAATAAAATAATCATTAATACTCCTGCCTGTGAATGTGCTCCCTTACTGTGCAGGAATAATACATAAGCTGCACAGGAAGTCTGATGGCTACGTATGATTCCAGAGGGCAACAGATCCAGGAGTGTCAAGCACCAGTAAGCTAGAAAGTGTCTTCAATAAAAGGAATGGTAGAGAGCCACCTGTTTAACAAGATTTATTTGTTGATTGCCTCCAGAGAGGGGGAACCAGATCTTGGATGTGAAAAGCCAGGGCAACTGTCAGGGGGGAGAATATGGTTGTACAGGGGTTGGGTTTGGTGAGCCATGGGAGGGTGAGAATTAAATAGAAGCCCACTACTTCCTTTCCTCTGCCAGGACATTGCTCCTGTTCCTTCCTAGCCACCTTAGGGTTTTGACTCTCTGGACCAAGAAGGCTGGGTCAAGGACTTGAGTGACAGGGCTCACTGGACAGCTTTAGGAACAGGAGAAGAGGAGAAGCTGGGTGTCATCATGTTGCAGGCTGGTTGAGGGGTGGTCCTGCTGGTGCACCTGCACTTGAGCCAGCAGGCTTTCTATTTAATAATAATTTCTCCAGTTCCATTGACTGACAGCTCCTAGTGCTGGCCAATCTGCAAGGCTTTATGAGAAATGGGACAAAGCAAAGTTATTTGTAAAAATGAAACGGCCATTGGGATAAGCTCAGAAAAAAGGGGTAGCAATTGTTCCCAGGGACATGTGGTCAGCCTAATAAGGAACAAGTTGTGAACTGAGTTAGAATAGCTCTAAAAAATATATCAGATTCAGAACCAGATCAAAACCAGCCCTTACATCCTAAGTATTTGTCACAAATAAATAATGTAACTGTAGAGCAGTATTATAAACAACTGTGGTTTTATCCATGATCTGTTTATGTACTACATAATAATAGAGGGAAGTGACAACGTTTTATATGGATTTGGGGCCCAATCCCACTCTCTTTAGCTCCAATGCAACTTCAATTAATTTCAATGGAAGGTGCTGACGTTCCATACAGCCCTTATGCAGAGCTCATCCTGTGATGGACTGAGTGCCTTCAGTTCCCATCTTCCTTCATTGGGAATTGAGGGCACTAAGCACAGTAGAGAGATACTCAGCACCGTGCAGAATCAGGCCCTTAATTAGGAAAAGCCTACTTGCCCTGAAATAAAAGCTTCAGGGTCAGACCGCAAAATGCACAGAAACTTATAGAAAAATGACTTGCGGCTTCTCAGTCTACAATAGTGTGAGATCAAATACAGGGAAAGCAAATGTTATTCATCTTCTAAACCAAGATTTCCCCTTTGAATTCAAAATGATACAGCTTATGAACTAAGGGAAGCAATGCTTTTTCAAAATCATAAATTTGGGTTATGTATAAGAACAGGAAGCAACCACCCCTACTTCACAATCATGCAAATTATTATTTTGCGGTAATTATTGTCACTTACAAACAATATAGTGCATGCAAAATTTTGGGTTTTTTTTATTGTGCAGTAAATATACACAAGAAAAGTTAACGGAGCACATACAATGAAAAGCAGATGATAACTTAAACATGTGCGTTTCATTCTCTTTCAGAGTGACTATGATTTTTAAACAGTTTTAAAATGTATTAAATTTGACTAGAGTCAAACCAAGTGGATGGATAATTTGCAGTTATTTAGTACTTAACACCAGCTTAACATTCTGCTGTATTTATTTAAATGAAACACTTTTTAATTACACCATTTATAATACATCAGAGGGGTTCCTTCTCATGAACCTAAGTGAGATAAGCTCTTGTGCTTATCTGGCAGAAGTACTGTATAGGGTCCACATAAAACCAGTTAAGCTGGTTAATCCACCAATGGAAGTGAAATATTTTAAGCAAGTTTATTGATGAATGAGGTTACCTTGTGCCATCTAAACAATAAATTTTCTTACATCATCACAATTCTGAATGCACAGAAGTCCACATGACAAAATATATTTTAACAGACCAGATTTAGAATGTTCATTTGCTATCACAGTAAACTCTCTACGGTTCTAATATACAGTACCGACTTTTAGCTCATAATACTATTGCTCATAAGGTGTAATTATAATTCTGTGTGCCTCAGGAAGTTGAGTTACTGATTCTTGAAACCCATAATGAAACTTTATGCATCCAGTTTTTCTTACAAGATTCAACTGTTTTTTAAACTTTGGGGGGCCAGGTCAGCAATTTTTCACGAGAAACTGTGTAAAAAAACCTCCAACGATCAAATTTCAAAGGATGAAGCCCCATGTAAGGACAGAAGAGAAGAGTAAATGGGGCACACTTTATATACATATTATTCTATTTATATAATGCAGTTAGAAAAATAGACACCGACAAATAAAAAGGAAAATGCACAAGCAAACCAAAAGGAAACCAAAACAACAACAAATGACTTGAGCGTACTATTGTATTGAAGCACCATCCAGAATCTGCTTTTAGAGTAAAACAAAAACAAAATTAGAAAAGAGAGATACACAAAAGATGCACAAAGGAACAAAAAGAAGAACAAGTCCTTGTAGGATGATAAAAATCAGACACATGCATAGAAATGAGGATTTGTGTTGTGAGAGTAACATAGCAGTCTGAGGCCTAGTTTACCTTCACTGTCTGACATGGCATGCTGGAAGTCATCCATGATGAAGGCTATATCCCGGTCATACCCGCGAGTCCGTGATTCTTCCCTCATATGTTGCTGGACCTCAGGTAGTGAATGGCTTGATCCAAACTGCTCCCGGGTATCTGCAGATATTGGTGGCAAGGGTCCAGCTGCAGCTCTTGCCATTCCCATTGGCTGACCAACAGGACTTAAAGGGCTCTCTTCCTCTGAGTTCTGTGCTACTATTGGGATTCTTCCCCTGCTTTGGCTAATAGGTAGACTTGTAGGTTTAGTTCTTCCAGAGGGAGCTGCATGACTAAAAGAAATATCTAATGGTTCAGACTCCTGGGCTTTCAGTCTTAAAGAAGAGCTAGAGGAATCTCTTTTTAATGATAAATCAAGTCCATAGACTGAAGAGGGTCTAGATGAGGGCCTGGATCTACTGCCACTACTATAGGACTTGTCAACTTCATCTTGTAATGTGGATCTCATTGTTGGACCTAGTGTGGTCCCAAGGCTGGCTCCAAGGGATGATGTCAGTGTTGGCCCCATAAATTTCTGTTGGTCCGTGATATTTTTTCGGAGGCCAAAAGTGATGTCATCCTGAAGAAGCCTTGCCCTGGAGGTGATGCCCCCAAGTGATGAAGTACTAGAAGTCATATAGCTTGAATAATCAGGCTCAAGGTCTCGACTTTCCTGGATAGGTGAAAACTTTGACAGTTTGGGGTCTATCAAAGCCTTCTTGTGCTTTGACTGCTTTTGGTAGAGGAGGGCTGCTGGGAGCTGCTTGGCCGCTTGTTTCTCAAGTGTGAGCCTGCTGATGCTGTATTTCTCAGATTTGGGGAAATGCCTGTAGCTGGTATCTGCATGGTAATACTGAGAAAGGCCAGCAAGGTGATCGAGACTTTCTGCACCTCTGCGGAACTCCTGCTTGATCTGATGTTTCAGAAGCTTTAGCTCATAAGGATCTTCCATTGGATCTTCATCTGCTTTCACGTAAGTATGCAATCTAGAAGAAGTTTGCAGTGGTGCTAGGAAGTCCGTCACTTCCTGTGCTCGCCGGGCTTCGGTGGTTCGAAGAAGCCGATCGGTTTTTGTCAGATCCTTCTCGTGGAGGCTAAAAGCAGAGCTCAGTGCTGCCGTTCCCTTTGTAAGCTCTCCTATATCATCCAGCAGCACATAGTTTCGTGGTGTGTGATGATGGTCTATGTCTGCATAGAATGAATCTGCAGATATGCTTGATATGGGGCTGCTCGCCATGCTGCTTCTCTCATCCAGCCCTATCCTTAAATCCAAGGTATTGTATTTGCTGCCAAGATGGGAAACCGCATAAGTAGTATCAGTGGAAACAGGTGCTATCATGAGAGGCTGATTACGAATCACATCATAGTTTGATGTTATCTTAGGCTCCAAATACAGTGTAGTTTGCCTTGGCTTTTGCTGTATCACCATCATTTGTGATGGGAGCTGATATGATGACTGTTGGGTTGGTGGAGGCTGAGCTTGGGGAGTAAAGGACATGGTTGCCACAGGCTGGAAGGCTGACTGGGTTTGATAGGGTGAAACCTGTTGATGATATAAAGTCTGCTGCTGTTGGTAATGTGACTGTGTGTACTGAGTTGGTGCTTGGGTAGGGAGAGCAGGAGAAGAATATTGATATTGTGTATAAGGGCTTGTAGGGGGAGCAAACTGAGTTTCTGGCTGGGTCTGCGGTGGCATGAATTGATCAAATTCTGTCTGTGGTGCAGTTCGTGGTCTTTCCAAGCCATGCTGGGCTTCCATTCTAGTAGGCCTGGTATTATTAACTTCACTGTCTGACATGTAATCACGTTCTTCTGCTACTCCTTGGAGATAGGCACGCTCTCTCTTTTCTCTTTCCTTTAATAAGGCTTCTTTCCGCCTATTGATGCCCATTTCCAAGTACCGCAGTTTGGCATCTATTTCTTTTTCTTCCTCATCTAGCTCTGCTTGCTTCTTCCTAAGCTTGGCTGACTCTCGTTCGACCAGATCCAATTCCCTGTCTATATCCTGGAGAATTTTAGCCCTGGCCATGGTGTTGGTTCTACAGATCCTTCTGCGTGAAACTGACCCCACAGTAGTGAATGCTGACTGGGTCCCTGTGGTAGCATCTTCTGGAGGTGGGTTGGGTAGAGTCCTCTTTACTTTCTTCTGGGTGCCCGATGTTATACCTGAAGAACCTTTAGCCTATAATAAAAGAAACAAAACTGAGTCACTATTCTGGAAACTTAAATTCTAATACACTGCAGGCTGGTAAGAACACTTTTCAGCATTGTTTCAGATCTTAAACATATGCTATACCTGCTGTAGAGGAGTTTGTGACATCTGAAAATAGGCAACAGAAAAAGACATACAAGGGTGCATTCAGAGCCTGTTTCGATAAGTCATCTAATTCAAAACAGGGCAGGCATCAAAGAATTGCCACTGATGCTTTACACGGCATACCGGCCTAGGACTTTTTCTTTATTAGTTTAAGGTCCAGAATTGTTCTGTCAGCTCTACTGCAGTCCCACTGAGTTTTTGATTTGCCATTTTATCCTTATACCCTGACACACAGTGAGTACCTGTATACACACATACATATAAACACACTCCCTCCATACAATATTCTCATGACAACTCTGGGCCAGCTCCTGAGCACATGCTAAGCATACACAACTCATACTGAAAGTCAGTGGCTGAAGCAGCTCGTTATGGTGTCAACACGCCCCACTGTCAGGTGGAGAACTGGAGAAGCTGTGACTGACCCTCTGGAGAGTGGTTGATACTCTGTCCCCATCACTACTAACAGGGCCGGCTCCAGGGTTTTGGCCGCCCCAAGCAGCCAAAAAACAACAACAAAAGCCGTGATCGCGATCTGCGGCGGCAATTCAGCGGGAGCTCCTTCGCTCCGAGCGGGAGTGAGGGACCATCCGCCGAATTGCTGCCGAATAGCTGGACGTGCCGCCCCACTCCGGAGTGGCCGCCCCAAGCACCTGCTTGCCAGGCTGGTGCCTGGAGCCGGCGCTGACTGCTGCCTTATCCCCACTGCCATGAGGGAGCCCCTGCAGGCCAGAGCTCTGTTCTGCACAAGAGGTGAGCAACCCCTGCTTGGCTCCCCTCAAATGTGACTGTCCTTGCAGAGGGATATTAGTTCCAAAACTAGGGAACTCTCCATGGCATTAGTGGCAGTGGCAGGACGTGATACCAAGAGAGGTCACAGAAGGACCTATATAAATACAAGTCGTGAACTTTAGGTAATTTTTTCAAAAGCTCCCAAGTCACATTCAAGGGAAACAGGCAGTTTTGCAAATAGGTCTACTAAATTACACAGATGCACTGGAAATTTTACTCTTTCTCCCTCTGCTCTGCGTAAGCTTTGCCTTAGTAAAGACCAGCGCTCGTGGCCTGAAGTATACATGTAGAACAATCACTTCAGTCCCCATAGAAATGGAGTCACTGTGATGGTAGAACATGGAAGCTATTTAACAGCCTATGTAAACACTAAAAAGCAGATTAAGACAAGAACTGAAGAATTTTATATGCCAACTAGATACCTGCTTCTACCTCTGTATGTGCAACAGAAGTGTAGCACTCTAGCAATTGTTGTCAATTTAAAATGCACTTTTTGCTGAAGTAAATGTTACTTCAATCAGATAAGATGTCAACAAGATTAATTTTAATTACCATAGGAGATATTATTTCCAAGCTACAATGTGTTGTCAACTAATAGTTGAAAAAATTTGAAAAAAAGAAGAAGTACTAACAGCCTTCTTTGCCGGCCCCCTGTTAACCTTAACCTTATCAAGTCAAAATAATCAACCCAATGTCATTTGTCATGGGTCTTTAAACAAACTTTCACCATGTTCTGAAGGGCCATTTAAAGCTCTTTTCTTCCTCATAATCTAAATTCCATCAACTTTTGCATGCTTTGCATTTCAATAAATGTAATTTAATTTTAGTTTCAACTTCCTGTGGCCATTTCCCAAACCCATATTGTGCCAACAAATCAAAGAAGCTAATTTTTTCTCACTCAGTGAGCAGTTATAATCAAAGACAAATTAATCATCTACCGTAGGTCTAGTTGGCTGTTAATTTATATTGTAAATTCAGCCTCTAGCCATGATTCTCCCACCCCCTCCCAATCTGAAATAGCAATCACAGAAGGTGACTGATATTGGGGAAGAGCCATTAACTGCAAACTCATTAAAGGTATGCAATACTTTGAAGAATGATTATGCTGTGATGATGGCAATGCTAGTGGGTAAACCTGTACATCAGTTTATACCACATTTTATTAACAAAATGTGTCTTGTTTTCATTTACAACACCAAAAAGTCAAAATGGATAGATTACTCATGAAGAAAAAGGACAAATTAAGGGCCTGATCCTATGAGGTACAGAGTACTTCTGTCAAGGCTGAATCCCAACTCTGTCACACCGAGTGCAGAAGTGGGGCCCACAAGGATTTTAAAAATTAATATTTGCCACTCCAGGCTTGTATTAAACTCCCAAGGTTACAGCTTTTCTCTGACCTTGGCTTGGTAAACGCTGCCACCACCCAAATGCAAAAAAATAAAAAAACCTTTGAACCCAGGAAGGAGCACTTGGGAATTCCTCCCTGTGGGGTACCCTCAAGCCCTTTCACCCTCCCTCCCCCAGGGAAGAGCTGAGAAAGAAAACAAAGGAGGAAATTAGCTGGGGCTACCAGCTAATCAAACAACATGCACAAACCCCTTAGGACACCAAAAATCCAATCCTGTTCTTAAAAAAGGTAAATTTTATTAAAAACAAAAAGAAGAAAATACATCTGTAACTTAGGCTTTTGCTAGATTTTAAAAGAGCAATTCCAAAAATCAAGCACCCAAAATAGCTTTCTTGGGGGTTCAGCTTAAAGGTTACAAGCAAACAAAAGCATCTGGGGTTAGCACAGAGGAGTCCACTAGCCAATAAGAAATAAAAGAAATAATCCTAATGGCATTTAGCTAAACATTCTGATGTACTTACACATTTGGAGTTCAGATAAGTAGTTCTAGGCATGATCTGATGATTTATGACCGTACCTGGCTTAAATTGCTTATAGCATGGCTGCTCTATCTCCAGCCCAGAGAACAGACAGAGGGAAAGTTTCTTTTCCAATTTTAAAAAGTTCTACCTTCCCATTGGCTCTTTTGGTCAGGTGCCCACTTTTTTTTTCTTTACCTGGGGCAGTGGTTCTCAAAGCCGGTCCGCCGCTTGTTCGGGGAAAGCCCCTGGCGGGCTGGGTCGGTTTGTTTACCTGCCGCATACGCAGGTTCGGCCGATCGCGGCTCCCATTGGCCGTGGTTCGCTGCTCCAAGCCAATGGGGGCTGAGGGAAGGATGGCCAGCACATCCCTCGGCCCGCGCCGCTTCCCGCAGCCCCCATTGGCCTGGAGCGGCAAACCGCAGCCAGTTCAACCCCACATCGGCTGAACCTGTGGACGCTGCAGGTAAACAAACTGGCCCGGCCCGCATGGGGCTTTCCCTGAACAAGGGGCGGACCGGCTTTGAGAACCACTGACCTGGGGGACTTTTTAACCCTTTACAGGTAAAGCAAGTAAAGAACAGCTACCGAGAGGGATTTTACAGCTAACTGGCTGGCTGGGTGTCCATCAAAGGGAGCTATCTCCCACTTTATTTACCACAACTTCTAAAGAAACATCTATACTGCACACATCTTATGAAAGTGTATAGCCCCAAAACCATGAGTCTAAATAACAGTATAGATGGTAAGGCATGGCTTAGATGAGTAAAGACATGCCTGAAACCTATAGCATGTACCCATGTATGTATCCACAATGTTCTCAACTTGCACTAGCAGTGTCTCCCTGTCAGTGTAATATCCTCCTGCCTCCCCACTGCTGAACCCTTTCCCCACTAAAAGAAAAGACTCTGGCAGTGGGGAGTCAGCAGGGAAAGGTTCTGTCAGCTCCCCACTATAGAGGCTTCTGCTGCCACAGAGAGAGACTCTGGAGGTGGGGAAAGACTATGGTGGGGAGAGGCAGAGGGGAAAGGCTTCAGCAGCTGGGAGATGCCTTTCCCTGTTGTCCCTCCCACCAGAGCTTTTCACTGACACATGTAGCTACACGCTGCAGTGTGACCACAGCTTCCTTTTCTCTGCAGCATGTAGCTACATGCCACTGTCACTAATGTTCAGTAAAGATGTATGCTTAGAAGAACTGAGCACCTTCAATTCCTATTTGTGTAGTACAGGCGTATAAAAATATTGCTCAGGCATTCAGGAGTGAAATCAGGAAGGCCAAATCACACTTGGAGTTGCAGCTAGCAAGAGATGTTAAGAGTAACAATAAGGGTTTCTTTAGGTATGTTAGCAACAAGAAGGCGGCCAAGGAAAGTGTGGGCCCCTTACTGAATAAGGGAGGCAACCTAGTGACAGAAGATGTGGAAAAAGCTAATGTACTCAATGCTTTTTTTGCCTCTGTTTTTGCCAAGGTCAGCTCCCTAACTACTGCACTGAGCAGCACAGCATGGGGAGGAGGCGACCAGCCCTCTGTGGAGAAAGAAGTGGTTCAGGACTATTTCAAAAAGCTGGATGAACACAAGTCCATAGGGAGTTGGCGGATGTGATTGCAGAGCCATTGGCCATTATCTTTGAAAACTCATGGTCATCGGGGGAGGTCCCAGATGACTGGAAAAAGGCTAATGTAGTGCCCATCTTTAAAAAAGGGAAGAAGGAGGATCCGGGGAACTACAGGCCAGTCAGCCTTACCTCAGTCCCTGGAATAATCATGGAGCAGGTCCTCAAGGAATCAATTCTGAAGCACTTAGAGGAGAGGAAAGTGACCAGGAACAGTCAGCAGTGGACGTGTTATTCCATGACTTTAGCAAAGCTTTTGATACGGTCTCCCACAGTATTCTTGCCAGCAAGTTAAAGAAGTATGAGCTGGATGAATGGACTATAAGGTGGATAGAAAGCTGGCTAGATCGTCGGGCTCAACGGGTAGTGATCAATGGCTCCATGTCTAGTTGGCAGCCGGTATCAAGCGGAGTGCTCCAAGGGTCGGTCCTGGGGACGGTTTTGTTCAATATCTTCATTAATGATCTGGAGGATGGCGTGGACTGCACCCTCAGCAAGTTTGCAGATGACACTAAACTGGGAGGAGTGGTAGATACGCTGGAGGGTAGGGATAGGATACAGAGGGACCTAGACAAATTAGAGGATTGGGCCAAAAGAAGTCTGATGAGGTTCAACAAGGACAAGTGCAGAGTCCTGCACTTAGGACGGAAGAATCCCATGCACTGCTACAGACTAGGGACCGAGTGGCTAGGCAGCAGTTCTGCAGAAAAGGACCTAGGGGTTACAAGTATCAGAGGGGTAGCCGTGTTAGTCTGGATCTGTAAAAAAACGACGAAGAGTCCTGTGGCACCTTATAGACTAACAGACGTATTGGAGCATAAGCTTTCATGGGTGAATACCCACTTCGTCAGACGCATGTAACTAGGGGTTACAGTGGACGAGAAGCTGGATATGAGTCAACAGTGTGCCCTTGTTGCCAAGAAGGCTAACGGCATTTTGGGCTGTATAAGTAGGACCATTGCCAGCAGATCGAGGGACGTGATCATTTCCCTCTATTCGGCACTGGTGAGGCCTCATCTGGAGTACTGTGTCCAGTTTTGGGCCCCACACTACAAGAAGGATGTGGAAAAATTGGAAAGAGTCCAGCGGAGGGCAACAAAAATGATTAGGAGGCTGGAGCACATGACTTATGAGAAGAGGCTGAGGGAACTGGGATTATTTAGTCTGCAGAAGAGAAGAATGAGGGGGGGATTTGATAGTTGCTTTCAGCTACCTGAAAGGGGATTCCAAAGAGAATGGATCTAGACTGTTCAGTGGTACCAGGTGACAGAACAAGAAGTAATGGTCTCAAGGTGCAGTGGGGGAGCTTTAGGTTGGATATTAGGAAAAAACGTTTTCACTAGGAGGGTGGTGAAGCACTGGAATGGGTTACTTAGGGAGGCGGTGGAATCTCCTTCCTTAGAGATTTTTAAGGTCAGGCTTGACAAAGCCCTGGCTGGGATGATTTAGTTGGGGTTTGGTCCTGCTTTGAGCAGGGGGTTGGACTAGATGACCTCCTGAGGTCCCTTCCAACCCTGATATTCTATGATTCTATTTGATGTTCTCAGCACCTCATGGGATGGGACCCCAACTACAAAGTACTATTCAGTCTCATGTCCCAGTATGTGTGAGTTAATCTTTTTTATTTTTAGATTTACATATTATTTCCTAGATGTACAGGGCAGGCACAGTGAGCTTGGTTATTTTCCTGTTCAGTTTACATTTGGATGGGGTGGGGGGGGGGAGGGAAGAGATATTTTGCTGCAGTGTAGTGCTGCAATATTCAAAACATCTGCTGGTTTTTCTACTTCTTTATTTTGGATAACATCATCATCAATGATGTTAGCAACATTATACGGAGTTCTGGTAATGGTGCTGGTAGTTTCTAGCTATGGTCAAGAGAAATTCAAGCACAGTGAGTGGTTGTATAACACAAAAAGGTGACAAATAATTTTTTGTATTTTTTTTTAAATTTGTGCACAACCAAGGAAACAGATATACACAACCCAGAAGCTGTTCCGACCCAAACTGCAATCTTGGTATCATAGAACCATAGAAATTAGAAACGGAAAGGACCTATTAGAGCATCTATAGTGCACCTCACTGCCAAGGCAGTATTGTTCCCTATAGTACCTGATCTAGAGCTGTGTCCAGTCTAGTTTTAATATGTCCCGGGGGAAGGGGCTTTCACTACCTTCCTTGGAAGTCTGTTCCACAGCCAGGAATCACTGGGGTGCAGGGATTTCTATGGCTAAAGGTTATGCTGGAGACAAGCTAGATGATCATAATGGTCCCTTCTGGCCTTAAAATGTATGAAGTTTCTTTATATTTCACCTAATTTTCCATGTTCTTAATTTCATCCTCTCACTCCTTTGTTCCACCCTAAATAATGCCTTTTGACCTAAGGTCCAAACTGTAGTATTTAAACACCAGTCCAAGTAGAGGATAGTTTAGACCTACATAAGACCCCAGGAAGGGACTGTCTCTCAAGGAGTAGTAATAGTTTGCTCTGTTTCTTGTTTCAGCATCATAACCTGAAGAATTCACCATTTTTGCTATAGTCCTTTGTGGACTGGAGTCAAGTTCAAGGTGTGCCTTGAAAATAATGATTAATTCAATGGCCTGGGCCCAGGATATCTAAAAGAACCTAAAGCTCAGGGATGAAGAACAAGATGGACAATTGTGGCACAATGGAACTTTCTACAATAAGGATAAAGCCTGTCTGTGTGGGAGAAACTAACCCCACTGCCTTCCATGCTAAATGCAGAGTGCGTTTCTTTGATTTCCCTTCTCTAATATAAATACTGAGCAATATGTACATAACCCCCCCAAAACAAACAAACAAACAAACAAAAACAAACCTACCAAAATCAAACACTGCACTGAACACACAATTCTCCCACTGGGGAGAGGATGAGAAAACAAACATGTGACAGATGTTAGTCATGTTGTTGCTTAGTATTCTACTGGAAAGTGCTCAGATACTACAGTGATGAGAGCAGTATAAGAACCTGAACAGAACAGAATAGAATAGAATAGATCATGTTGGTTAGCAAATAGAGTAATAGAATTTAAGGCCAGTAGGACCACCAAATCATCTAGTCTGATCTCTTGTATATCATGGGCCACTAACATCACCCAGCACCCGCAGACTAAAACCCAATAATCAATCTTAGACCAAAGTAAATGAGACCCACAGGAGACTAGACTATTATGTGTCATAGGCATAGAACAAGAGGGACCAATGTGCCTCTGTTTGAGGCCCCTGCAATAGAAGAGAAATGATTATGTGAGACATACCCAGATAATCCTCGCAAGTCATCGCACCCACACACTGCAGAGGAAGGCAAAAAAAAAATCCCCAAGGTCATTGCAAATCTGATCCAGGAAAAAATTCCTTCCCGACCCCACCGATTGCCATCAGTTAAACCCTGAGCATGTGAGCAAGAACCAGCCAGCCAAACACCCAAAAAAGAGAATGTTCAGCACCAACTCAGAGTCCTGGCCCACCCTGCCCAATGTCCCATCTCCAGCTGTGGCCATCCCTGATGCTTCAGAGGAAGAAGATGATTAAAGAAAAAACCCTTGCAGAATACATTGGGGGAAAATACCTTTCTGACCCCTGCAGGTTGCCAGATAAAATCCTGAAGCATCAGCTTTAGGACCATAAGACATAAACCAGAAATGAGCCCCATGGCTGTTGAGCCCTGCCCTCTGCCATCACAACCAACCCTGTCATACAAATAAATTATTGCCATTAGCATTTTTATTATTACTTTTATTGGTGTCATAATTAACAACAATTGTCCATTTATTCCCTATATATCACTGTATCACTATTACACTTATTGTCCTCCCTTTTTAGTGTATATACAACCCTGCATTTTTGCTCTCATTTCTTATTTTGTTGGTCCCTTCTGTTCTACCCTTGATGTTCTCTTCATCTCATTCTTCCACTCCCCTCCCCATGCCCAACCCCTTGCATGGAAAGCTCCCCACATCTTGATTTGCCAAATCACCAATCTTCTCTTTCAAGTTTCCACCAAAAGCTCATTTTTTTCAGTCCACAATAAGAGAAATTAATCAAGCAATTACACAAAAACAAAAAACCCAAACAAATCTTCAAGTTACTCTTTCCTTGAATTTCCCAAATAATAAACAAACAAATAATGATAAACAATCCTAGGAAGCAGTGACTCTGAAAAGAGACTTGGGGATTATGGTGGATAATTGGATGAACATGATCTGTGGCCAAATGCAATGCTGTGGCCAAAAGGGTGGATGCATAAACAGGGGAATCTCGAGTAGAAATAGGGAAGTCATATTACCTCTGTTTTTGGCACTGATGCAACCACTGCTGGAATACTGTGATCATTTCTGGTGTCCACAATTAAAGAAGGATTTTGCTCAATTGCAGATGGTTCAGAGAAGAGCCACAAGAATGATTAAAGGATAGGAAAACATGCCTTAAAGTGAAAGACTCAAGGTATTCAATTCATTTATCTTAACAAAGCGAAGATTAGCGGATGACTTGATCACAGTCTATAAGTGTCTATATGGGGAACAAATATTTGCTCTTCAGTCAAGTAGGGAATCTATTATTCACGGGCTGGAACTTGCAGCTAGACAAGTTCCAAATGGAAATGAGGCATACTTTTTGACAGTAAGGATGATTTGACCATTGGAACAATTTACTAGCAGTTTTTAAAACTTAGCCTGGACATTTTTCTGAAAGATCTGCTCTAATTCAAAGAAGAATTGTTTCAGGGAAGTTCTATGGCCTGTGTTATACAGGAGATGCTGAAGAGATGCTTACAAGTGGTCCCTTCTGACCTTGGCATCTATGAATCTATACAGCATTTACTCAAACAGCTAATTTATAAATATTAATTATGCCTCATAACAGCCCTGTGAGTTACTATAAGAGTGGATACTTTAAGACTGGAACTCTACCTGAAGGATATACTCTAGGTGCAAGAATCAGTGAATACAATTCTATGGTGTGACACAGGGACACCTTAATGCCAACTGGCGTACAGGTTACAAAGGGATCCCTTAGCTCTGGTACCTACATACTAGTTTGCCGAAGGGTATCATGTAAAGTCTTTACTGAAAGCTTGGGCTGGTCTACACTGGCGGGGGGGGGGATCGATCCAAGATACGCAACTTCAGCTATTCAAATAGCGTAGCTGAAGTCGAAGTATCTTGGATCGAATTACCTGGGGTCCAGACGGCGCGGGATCGACGGCCGCGGCTCCCCCGTCGACTGCGCTACCGCCGCTCGCTCTGGTGGAGTTCCGGAGTCGACGGTGAGCGCGTTCGGGGATCGATATATCGCGTCTTAACGAGACGCGATATATCGATCCCGGATAAATCGATTGCTACCCGCCGATACGGCGGGTAGTGAAGACGTACCCCTTGTGTCACACTGATCATCAATCATTGAAAAAGGTATGGATGGATAACATGTAAGGGGTTATGTACAGATAATATGAAAGGAGTTATGTATAGATACTGAAAATTATGCTCTTAAGGTCTGTGAGTTGGGGCTGGTCACCTGAAGATGAAAAACAGGTTTCTTCCAGGCAGGAGACACTTATCAACACCTGTCTGGTTATATGTAGATTGAGCACTGTATACTTCACAATGAACACCTATTTACAGTCTAAGCACAATACTAATCAAGTGATTGCAAAGCCTCCAGGGGAGATTCTAGAAAGGAAAAAACAAGCAGTGGGGGAGTTTCCCTGTTTATAAGTGAAGACAATGGGTCACTGGAATTATATGTGGGATACAGAGGTGTAACAGGGTCGGCACCCACCTCTTGCGAGCGCCCCCTCTGGTTGGGTATGTCTGTGGTCTTTAAACCAGTCCCAGGCCTGCCATCGGGTTGTACTACCAGGTCTTCCTCCCTGGAGGTAATGGTTTTGCCCTCTTAGTCTGTTTTGCCCCAGTATTCAGCTAAGCCTTCTGACAGTTCAGTCCCTTTCTGGGGGGTTTACTGATGTCCAATTGTAGGCCCTTCCCCTGTGGCCTATGAGGAGTGGAGAGGACCCGGGCCCACCCACTACTTTGGGCCCCAGCCTTCACCGATCCCTTACCCTTAGCTCAGGGCTCTTCTAAGCTCAGGCCCAGAAGCCGGCCAGGAGCTCTTCCTTGCTCCTCTGGTGCCTACTAGTACTGGGCTGTCCATTGTTCTGCCATACCCTCAACCAGCTTCAACATCCATGCTCCTCCAGCTTTAATAAGGAACTGCTCTGGCTCTGTAGCTCCTTTTTATAGGGCCCTCCTGGGCCCTGATAGCTGCTTCTCCTGCAACCACTCTAGCCTGCTTGGAAGACCTCTCCACTGCTCCTTACTTGGGACAAGTGTGGCAGGACTCTGAGGCCTCCAGCAGGGGGCCTCTCAGCTTAGTCCACCCCATCACAAGAAGTTCACCAAGTTATCCTTCACTGAGGGAACAAGCTGCCAGTTGGTTTGTTTTATGAATGGAGGATTACAGCCGGTCTGGCTGTTTGAAGCTGGGAAAGAACCATTGGCTGAGCTAACCTTTGTGAGGCAGGGGAATGTCTTGATAGTTTTTATCTTAGGCTCTAGAAAGTGTGTTATGATTTTACTTTATATGTAACCATTGTTCCGTTAATTCTATTAACTTTTTCTCCAATCTCTGTTCTTTGTTAAATAAATTTCTTGTTTTAGTAGGTTACAGACAACAATGGGTTATTAGAACAATCTGTAATCCACTAACCCCTGATTGCAGAGGTGTTAATGGGCCACTCTACCTTGAATAGTCTTTTAGAATATGTGCAAACTACTAATGCTAAACAATCTGTTCCACTTGCATTTAGCTGCCAGGCTCATAGTACCTTTCCCAGACCTGAAAATGAGCTCTATGTGGCTGGAAAGCTTCTCTCTCTCACCCACAGAAGTTGGGCCACCTTGTCTCTCTAATATTACCTCACCCACCTTGTCTCTCTAATATCTGGTGACTGACAAAGCTACAACTACACTGTTTACAACTGTGTAAAGGTTGTCAGTCCTATTAAATTTTGTGCTGGTTTTAGTATATGGATTTTCCCTTTGAGATCAGCATCTCTCTCTCTCTTTTTAAGAGAGAGAAAGTCTTAAAAAGTAGAATATTTTCTACTGATTTTTGTCTTCTCCAATTTGAAAGTATTGTTGATCAGGACAGCAGAAATCTGCCCCATTACAGGAACCACCCATGCACTAGGAAATGCTCACACTTGCATTGCTTCTCATTTGTGTAAAAGCAACACTTTATTTTGCGGGACTGACTGGTTTAGAGTAATTGCTAATGGGATTTAACCTCTACAGTTTTTGTTGGATTCTAGAACATTCTTTCACCATCTCTTCTTGATGCTCTATCTCCTTTTCCTTTCCCCCAAGGTTGTGGCTCTTGGGCCCCTCCTCTGCTCCCTATACTTTTCTCCATCATTGGGTGACCTCATTTGTTCACAAAAGCTCAGCCATCATCTTTATGTTTATGACTCTGAGATGTACATTTCATACTCTGACCTCTGTCTTTTAACTTCAGTTTCCAATCCCTCACTGTCTTTGACATCTCCCAGTTTTGAGAGCTCACTGTTATCTCAAGCTCAACAAAAGCCAGCTCAATCTTTCAACCCCAAATCCCCCCTCTTTTCTCCTTTACAGCTGACAAAGCCAACATCCTCCCTACTATAAGTTCACGCCAAGAACTTGACTATCATCTTTGCTTTAATCAGGGACAAATCTTGGAATTAGCATGTACAAGCCAGGATCTGTGCATGCATATCAAGCACAATTACAGTTTCACCTGCCTTATTTGTGCATGCAAATGTTGTACTGCATGTGTAATTGCAGAGCTTTGCCTATGTAATGGGTGCTGATGCAGCTGGTGATGGGCAGGGGAAGGGTGTAAAATAGGGCCAAGCCAGGGCCACCCCTCCTCCCAGCACCCCTGGACCCAGAACAGTGCATGAGAGACCCTCCCCCACACACACACACTGGGGCAACAGGACCCAGGTGGTGTCTCCTTACCCACCCACCATGTGGTCCTGGCGAAAAACTGCAGAGGGATACCAGCCAGAGCTTGCAGTGGGTAGGAGCAGCCAAAGTAGGGACTGCTACACTGGGGGGAAGGGAGTAAAATGGGGTACAGCCATGGTCACTTGTTCTTTCAGCAGTCCCTCCCTGGACTCAGAAGTGTGCAGGGGAGACCCCAGCTCTCTGGGAAAATTATGTATCAGATGGTGCCTCACCTTCCCTCCACTACATGCCTGGGGGAAAACTGCAGAAAGAAACCAGCCGGAGACTTGAGCCAGTAGGAACAGCTGCAGAAGCAGCCAAAGCAGGGAGATTCAGAGAACTTTCTGCAGGTTGGACTGGACTTTCTTTGCTCTGTGCTGATTGGCTGTTTGCTCCAATCCTCTCCTTCCCCCGCCCTCATAGTCTCTTCATCTGAGCTTCACCTCGCACCTGGCCTCTTACTCTCTTCTTCCCTGTCCCGTCTCACCCCCACTTTCCTGGTCTTGCCATTTAGCAGATCCTCTCCTAACTAAACCCACTCCCAAAAAATTGTGGAACATCATGTTTGCTGCCACCACATCGGTCACTCTGCTTGTGTGTTCTACCCCTTTCCCCCATCCTGTCTATCAATCTAGTTAGACTGATAAACCTTTGAGGCAGGAGCCATCTACCACTCTGTGTTATACAGCGCCTTGCACAACGGGGCCCCCATTCTTGGCTGGTCCTTGGGCATTACTGTAATAAACAGGGTTAATAATATTAATACAACTACCACAGAAGTTTGGGCTCCCTGCTCTGAAGCCAATAGAGGGAGGGGAAGAAGATGAAATGTATGAGGAACAGATATTAAAACTGGGATTTTGAAAAAAAAGCCAACCTTGCAGTCAGTACTGAGAGCAGAATACTAAACACTGTGCATACATGCTAACTATGGGCC
The DNA here is from genome assembly GCF_028017835.1 of Emys orbicularis. Lineage (NCBI taxonomy): Eukaryota > Metazoa > Chordata > Testudines > Emydidae > Emys > Emys orbicularis. The sequence goes on along the minus strand of NC_088683.1, from coordinate 22,777,424 downwards.
AAATTCTGCTCCCTTTACTCATGTTCCGCTGGCCTCAATGGGAATACCCACACAAGTCAGATGAGCTGAATTTGGCCTTTGATGTATAAGGAAACTCGCTATTTCACTAGTGACAGGTTTCAGTGGTAGCCGTGTTAGTCTGTATCAGCAAAAAGAACGAGGAGTCCTTGTGGCACCATAGAGACTAACAAATTTATTTGGGCATAAGCTTTCGTGGGCTAAAACCCACTTCATCGGATGCATGCAGTGGAAAATACACAGAGAACATGAAAAAATGTGTGTTTCTATTTCCCCGTGCTAATTTTTCCCCTTCTGTTACTCACACCTTCTTGTCAACTGTTTGAAATGGGCCATCCTGATTATCACTACAAAAGTTTTTTTCTCTCGCTGATAATAGCCCACCTTAATTGATTACTCTTGTTATAGTTGGTATGGCAACACCCATTTTTTCATGTTCTATATATATATACCTTCCTACTGTGTTTTCCACTGCATGCATCCGATGAAGTGGGTTTTAGCCCACAAAAGCTTATGCCCAAATAAATTTGTTAGGCTCTAAGGTGCCACAAGGACTCCTTGTTCTTTTTATTTCACTAGTGTTATCTCAGAGCTTTTCTTTAATGCATGTCTTGTCTGTTTCTTCTCTGCGAGTAGTTTGCTCTAGGGTCTGAGCAGTCAGGCAAAAAACTAGTTCCTACATCACTAGACAGCAGCATTGAAATGCCAGTCACTCTGATTACTCCCATAGTTCTTCATTCTCCGGGAAGCCCTGCAGAGATTAATTTCTCTTTGGTGCTTGAATCTGTGTGAAGTTTTTTGTTTGTTTTTATTAAATAGTCCCCCTAGAACCTGAAAAACAATAAGCATTTTCCACGGCTGTTTTTATTTTATTTTTTGCTTTCATTCATGTCAATCAGATGGTTAGTCGTTCTTCAATTGAACAGTTCTGTACTTTCCATTCCATTAATCTTTTCATTTCCTCTGTGAAATTGCTCAAAATTGCCAGTTTCACTTCAAATGCAAAGGGGACAGTACAGTGCACTTCCTAACTGTTGAAGTGACACAAGGTATTGACTTCCTTCTGAGTTAAATACCTTAAGGTCCACAGACTTCCTTTGATCTTTCGGGATGGGAGGAGGGGGAGAGGCAAATGCTGTAGACATTCAAAATGTGATCTAGAGAAGTATGTGGCTCTTATATGTGGCCTTTCAAAGGAGGCCTCCACCTGCCTTTCTTTTATGCATGCACAACTTTGTGTGTGTAATCATTTACAGGTAGTTTTTGTGCACTATCCTTTGTGCATGAAACCGGCAGATTTTCATGAGACGCAAACCCATTTGAGGGTCAATTGCAAATGGGCTTTGCAACGCAGTGCATGTGCACAAACAGAGGTCAGGGGCTTGATTTTCCTCTCCCTTACACCTGTGTAAATCAGGAGCAATTCAATTTAAGTTAGTAGTTACACTGGTGTAAAACCAGGATGAGAGAAGAACCAGGCCCAAAGTTCTGAAACTTTAACCCCTAATATTTTGCCTTGGAAAAAGCCCCAAGAGCATACATTTAACTGGAGTTAGACATCGATATAGGAAATATTTACAATGGAAAGTTTTTTACTAAAATATTCCTCAGTCCAAAGAACTATCAAGGTCTTTCTTCCCAGAGATCCATAATCTATATTTATTAATTTCCTCTGCTCCCTCTGTACATCCAGCATTAGCCTCCTCTCTATCCATTCCCACTATCTATGCACTGTTTTGTGAAAGCTTTCTCATCTGAAGCTTTAGTCTCGATTCCTACGTGGGCAGCTTTCCTTTCTTTCTCTCATCCACTGTCCAACTCTCTCCAGCTCTGATTTGAAAACATGTATTTTCTCCCTTATTCTTCATTTCTCTCTCCCTCTGCTATTATTTATTATTTAACGTGGCAATTACATTATTTAGCACTTTGACGTGATCTGAGATACAGTTTGAATGAGAGATGCTCTATTCCACCATGTTGTATTGTACTTGTACCGTGTTTACTGTACAATGGGGAAAGAATCCTCCTGCAGACTGATTCAGACAGCACAATAAACATCTGCCAAGCCAAAAGAAAGGGTCAGATAGTCAGAGGTGAGGACTGTGTCAGCATCAGAACCTCTGTACCAAAGGAGTAAGGTAATATTTTCATTACATTCAACCATTGCAAAAAAGCATAATCCAGCTGGAAAAATCTCAAGTCCTCAGAATAGAGTAAATCATGATCAGAATCTCTGCTCCTAATAGCTGAGTGACGGATATGAAAACTTGATGTAAAAGGGCTTTGACTTCTGTTATACTGTAATGCACGCCTGGCATGGCAAAGACACATCCCAAATTCTATTCAAATAGCCTCAATACTTTTCACTGCTCCTACAAAGCACAAACACACACAGAATATTAGATGTGGACAATGGGGTTCGGCATGCACTTAAATGCATTTTACGTTTTAAATTACTGGGAAGAAGACATTATTGTCTGATGAAAGACAGGAAAAGCTATGAGGATGTGAGCAAGCAAGCAAAAAACCCACTGAGCATATTATGTAAATAAACAAATGTCTATAACACATAAATAAGGCACGTGACTTTCCGGGACCTCCATGGCTTCTCCAGCAGCTGGTGTGATTGACCCCAGGGCCGCCTGAGTAACTGGGACGGCCCAGGGCCAGCCGCATCAGCCACTGCCCAGGTGGCCCTGGGGCCAGCGGCATGGGCCGCTGCTCGGGCGGCTCCGGGCAGCTGGCCCCAGGGGCTGTCGGAGCAGCAGCAGTCCTGGGCGCAGCTCCAGAGCAGCGGTCCCAGAGCAACAGCGGCACTTCGGGCTGCCCCCCGGAGCAGCCATGGCACCCTGGAAGGCTCTCCCCAGAGCAGCCGCGACACCTCAGAGGGGTCCCCCCAGAGTAGCAGCGGCCCCCTGGGACCCCCCAGGGCAGCAGCAGCAATGCCCCAGGGCTCCCCAGAGCAGCAGCAGCGTCCCAGGGCTCCCCAGAGCACCTAAGATTTAGTCATGAGTATTTTTAGTACAAGTCATGGACAGGTCACGGGCCACGATTTTTTGTTTATTGCCCGTGACCTGTGCATGACTTGTACTTAAAATACCCCTGACTAAATTGTAGCCTTACACATAAACTTCATAATAAAGACCTAGAAGAGGTCTGCAGGTAGCAGCAGAGCTGAAGGGGCTGACCATCTTTCATAAGGTGCTCAGCGTCTTACAGAACTGGCCTCCTGACCTTCTTCAGTGATTTTTTGAAGTTAAATATCCCAAAGCATTTTATTTTATTTATCAACAGCTAGATATTTATTAACTACCAAGAAACCTTCATGTAAGGCCACAGAAAGACTACTTTTCCATTGCTGGAGTATTCCCTCCAGATCATGAAGGTGGGAAAACAATTCACTAAATAAATATGTTTGTGTATGGACTTAGCTCCTTTTCCCATTTGCAAATTATTGATGAATGGGTTGTGAAATTTACAAAGGCTCTTTGTGACTAGTTGAATTTTTGTGTGGATAACGTTTGGCCAATGGATTGCTCACAAACAGTTTAGTGTGAGGATTCACGTGAATGGATTCGTGACACCAACGACCTTGTTCAAGAAGGTGGAGAAAGAATATTCTACCCAAGCAGCACAACAGATTCTGAGATACAAGAGGCCGTGGAGGACAGGTGGAATGCAGCGTGAACTCTGCGAACTAGCTACGAATGAATCAGAGACCAGAAATGATCTGGACAATCCAACCCCTAGAGAGAGACTAACGGCACAACTAGAGCTAGCCTGCCTTAGCTGCTTGACAATGCAGAGACATAGGCTCCAAAATTACATGGACTTTGTACTAGAAGATATTAATTTAATTAGTGTTCTTTAAATAGTTTACATTTTTTACTGTTTTTCATTCAAAGCCAAAGAGGCATTTAAGTGGGGAAGAGTCTACCTCGGAGGTGGTGCTAGGAAGTTTTGAGAAGCAGCTGGGTCAGTGGTGTCTGTGCTGGGTCAGGGTGTCTGTGCCCTGTGAGCTATGGCCATCTTTGTCTCCAGTATAGTATATCTTCTGTTTAATTAACAATGACTGTGACTCAGACTTCTGTAGCAGATTTCATATTAGGTAATGCTGATGCAGATTCTGTGTGGTGCTGACACTAGGAGGTTCAAAAGCAGACATTCCAGAAACACTAGCATTTCCCTCAGTTTCCCTCACATATTATGCAGCACTTAAAGAATTAACTGTTATGCTGGGGCTAAGGGGGGCATGTAGCTACTTGCAACAGTAGATAAGGACATCGGCCTCGTTCCGCACCATCAAACCTGGAGAACAGTCCTTCCTTTTGCAAATAACACAAGTTTTCAGGATGGATTCTTGTGCTGTTATAATAACTAGCACTTACACTGCACTTCTTATCGGCTATTCCAAACCTCATCATGTCACATTCCTCTGGATTAGAATAATGAACATTAATTACAATCGAGCTCTCATCAGTGGTACATTTTGCTAGATCTTAAATAGAAATTTTTAACAGGTGAGAGCACACTGAGTGCTCACTCTTTTGCAAGCAACTTCCAAAATCTGGACTAGCACCACTGAAGCCAGGTCAGAAAAGCCTCTATGTATAGGCGGAATGACCCAGAACTTACACAGTCCTGCTTACTGATGGATATCAAAGCACTGTGCAGACTAAATCGCAAAACAACTCTGTGTGGAAGATAAAGTAAGTTCTTAACTCTATTTTACAGAAGAAAAAACAGGTACAAAAATATCCTTATTGCCTTGGCTCCTCTTCCCCCCTCTCCTTGGCCACTTGCCACAAAATTGCTTAGCTCTGACTTCTTCCCCTGGCATCATGTGGTGCTCCAACAACAGCCTTGCTTTGTGTGCCAGTAACTGCAGCCATTTCTATTCTTGCTCCTAGCTCCTCATGCAGCCAGGGCCGGCTCTAGGATTTTTGCCGCCCAAAGCAAAAACAATTTTGGCCGCCCCCCCCCGTTTTTTAATTACCCCACCCCCGGCCCCGCCTCAACTCCGCCCCTTCCCCAAATCCCCAGCCCTGCCTCCTCCCCCCAGGCTCTCAAGCCTAGGAGGGAGGGAGGGGGAGAAGCGGCGCCCGCGCCGCGGCCACTCGGAGTCTCCCCCTCCCTCCCAGGCTCTCAAGCCTGGGAGGGAGGGGGAGCAGTGGCGCGCGAAACAGCTGTTTGAGAGCCTGGGAGGGAGGGGGAGACCCCGAGTGGCCGCGGCGCGCGAAACAGCTGATTCGCGCGCCGCTGCTCCCCCTCCCTCCCAGGCTTGAGAGCCTGGGAGGGAGGTCGAGTAGCGGCACGCGAATCAGCTGTTTTGCGCGCCGTGGCGCGCAAGCGGCAGCAGCAACGGAGGTGAGCTAGGGCGGCCGGGGCACATTTTTAGGGGCGGCATTCTGGCGCCGGCCATGCCCCCCCTAAAAATGTGCCGCCCCAAGCACCAGCTTGTTTTGCTGGTGCCTAGAGCCGGCCCTGCAAGCAGCAATTCTTCCAGGGCCCTTTCTGAGCTGATGGCAGCAGAGTATGTTTTTTTCCCCCCAGTTCCATGCAGGACCACGAATTCTCTCATCTCTCCATTCCCAGGATGCAGGGGGAACAGGGAGGGAACATCTGTCTCTTTCCCACAACTAAGGAGAGAATTTCTCTGGGGTCAGCTTAACCTGACAGCTCAGGCTGCTGGTGGTCATGACCAGGAGAGGTAACATCTGCAGCCTGCCTCCCTCATATAAGATTAAAGCAGGCAGGCAGAGTGAGCTGAGCACAGAGTAGACACTTTCCCTAGATCAGGGCTGGGGATCTAGAGGAGAGTGGCCAGCTGATCAGTAGAGCACAGATTGGACAATCTCACCAGGCAAATCCCTGGCTACAGTTCTGGGCTGCATGTAAGTGACACCTCTAACTGCTCCCACTGTTATCTTCGCTTGTCCCTAAATTCGTCCACATCACTCCAAACATGTGGAACAGCCTCCTAATTAGCCTGCATACAAGTTCACTCACTTTCCTTCCAAAAGCACCTTAAAAATTTGCCTGATGTGCAATACATTCCACTGAAAACAACCACCTCCTGCTCCATCTTTGTACCCTATTATACTGTCCTGTAGTGCTCTCCATCTGTATCTAAACCAAGAGCCCTTTGAGGCAGGGCCACAGTGGCAGGAAATCAGACCCGGATGTCTTAAGAGGGTATAATTCATTATCATGATATTATAGGCATCATTTGCCTCTCACTGACCCCACTTATTTGTCAGAATAACTCCAATGAAGTCACTGAAGTTAGTTGTGTTTTACCTCAGTGTAAGTGAAAACAGGAGCAGGTCCCATGATTCTAAGTTTAACTTACTTAATACGTAGTAAAATAAATGAATATAAATGATAGCTAGCTCAGAAAGAACAGTTTGATAAATTGACAGCATGTCTGAAGTCAATGGAGACAGGCCCACAGTGACGTATACTGAAAATTTAGTGTGTACATACTTTCCATTAAGCTTGTCTACATGGATAAGTGCACATGTTATATCAATATATAAGGGGACACTTATTCTGTAGAAAAGTGTAATTTTTCAGTTTAGCTTAAATGCCTTCCCAAGCTACACACACGAGGTACTCATACTGGAGTAAAAGTGTCTACACAAGGGATTATACCATTCTAATAACTGTACAGATTCAAACCTTCACTTCTACCAAAAACAGAAAGCAAAAAATTTTCTGATGCTGCCAAGGTCTCAGATGTGCAGCTAGCCTTTTCCTGTTTTGTTTCTGTGTGGACGGGTATGCTGTCACCAGCAGGTATCAGTATGGCGTTCCATTTTGAAGACGTTCAGCGAAGAGCAACACAGGTGGTTAGGAGACTTGGAGAAACTGACTTACCAGGAATGGTTAAAAGTGAAACATGTATAGCATGGCTAAGAGAGAACTGAGAGGACACATAATAGCAGTCCATATATATTTAAAGGATTATAAACACCAGGAAGGGAAAAGGAATTGGTTAACATATAAAAGAGGTAACAGCAAGGAGTAATGGAAGGGGTAAATTTGCTTTGTCAAAGCCACTAGCACATTTTTGGGTATTGTAAAAATAAATAACCATAATAACGGCTTCCTGGGTGATGCATTAGGCCAGGGATCGGCAACCTTTGGCACACGGCCCGCCAGGGTAAGCACCCTGGCGGGCCGGGCCGGTTTGTTTACCTGCCGTGTCTGCAGGTTCAGACGATCGCGGCTCCCACTGGCCGCGGTTCGCTGTTCCAGGCCAATGGGAGCGGTGGCCAGCACGTCCCTCGGCCTGCGCCGCTTCCCGCAGCCCCCATTGGCCTGGGACAGCGAACTGCGGCCAGTGGGAGCCACGATCGGCCAAACCTGCGGACGCGGCAGGTAAACAAACCGGCCCGGCCCGCCAGGGTGCTTACCCTGGTGGGCTGCGGGCCAAAGGTTGCTGATCCCTGCATTAGGCTGTGGAATAGTCTTCCAAGGGCAATGGTGGAAACTCCATCAACTGATTAGTTAAAGCTAGACTGGATGAAACACTAGTCAATGTACTCTTGCAGTTGCAGGAAAGCAGACTAGAGGGCATTTTTCATCATCATGATATTATGGGCACAGTTCTTCTCTCACTTACTCCACTTGTTCATCATAGTAACTACAATAGTCCTGATTTACACCAGTGTAAGTGAAATCAGGAGCAGGTCCCATGATTCTAAGTTTAACTTCCTTATTTTGTTTCAAAATAAAAGAATATAATTGTATACCTGATAATTTTCACCATTTTTGAATTAGTTCCCGAATTATATGACTGACAAAATCAAAATTAATTTTCATACGAGTAAGCATTATAACTATTCCCATATTCCATCCGATCATGCCCTTACTGTCAACGTAATATTTAGTCAACTGTGTAGGGTTGGAGAAGGAGAAATCAGTAACCTTTAACAGTAAGATCGTCTCAAATTTGAATACCAATTATACTATGTTAGAGCCAGGATTTTCTACTTCTGCTTACTGTGAGAAGCATAACATGAAGGTAGAAGTTCAGCAAACTCATTTTTAAACATCAGTGAAACAGAAAAGTACAGAAAAGGCAGTGGAAAAAGAGAGAGTAATGTGGAAGAAGTGCCATTTGCAATCTCCGTACCTACTTTTACAACAATGATAACTAGTTCCAGCACTTAAAAACAATTGTGGCTCATATGAGAGCAGCATCAAGAGAGTGCTGACCTTACATCCGGGTGCAGTTTCATTGGTGAGGGAGAAGGACAGGAACCTTCCATCTCACTGTTGTGGCCCTTTTCCTCCCCCTTTTAGCCACTCTCTTCACCCACAATCTCCAAGGTCCAGTCAAATGGCCACACCATCCTTTCACTCAAGGAGGACTGGACAAGACTGTCTTTGGAAATTGAGCCTGGCCATTCCACTTTGTGCACATTGTCACTCTGTGGAGAGATCAGGTTAGGCAACAGAAGACAGTATCAAGTAAGCTGCCCGCTATGTATTTAAAGAGATCTAAGTGAGAAATCTGTGTAATTGGCCAGATCTACGTAGACTGCCCCATTCAGCATAAAATATGTGGCACAAAATGGAGTTTATTCCATCACCATATGAAATTAACAGCAAAGCATGTCCTGACCTAATCCCCTTCTGTCATATAGTTACACTTCCTTTAACCTGAAAAAAAAAAAAAAAGACAGGAAGCTATTTAGTTTTACAGCTGGCTTTTTTTGGTTGTTAAATGTTTTAGATCAGCTATTCCGTAAGGTTGGTTTGTAGCACATATGTCTGTGTAACTCTCTGCTTTTTTTTTCTTTTATACTTATGCAGACAAGCCAACTCTTGTGAATTGATCATGAGAATCGTGATTTTTAGTAAAATTAAGCCTCACTCATGATCTTGACGGAAGTGTGCAGGGCCATTAATTGCATCCTGCTTCAAAAGACTGACTCTGGGCAACGTGCGTGACATTGTGGATGGCTTTGCACAAATGGGCTTCCCTAACTGCGGAGGGGCGATCGATGGCACGTATATTCCAATTCCGGCACAAGACCACTTAGCCACCGAGTACATTAATCAGAAGGGGTATTTCTCAATGGTTCTCCAGGTGCTTGTGGATCACCGTGGGCGTTTCATGGACATTAACGCAGGCTGGTCTGGAAAGGTGCATGATGCATGGATCTTTTGGAACACTGGCCTGTTCAGGAAGCTGCAAGCAGGGACTTTCTTCCCAGACCAGAAGATCACTGTAGGTGAAATCGAAATGCCCACTGTGATCCTGGGAGACCCCGCTTACCCCTTAATGCCGTGGCTTATGAAGTCATACACAGGGCACCTTGACAGCAGCAAAGAACAGTTCAACAACAGGGTGAGCAAGTGCAGAATGGATTTTGAGTGTGCTTTTGGCCATTTAAAGGCCCACTGGCACTGCCTATATGGGAGGCTGGACCTGGCCTGTGACAATATTCCTATGCTTATAGCCGCATGCTATAGACTCCAAAATATCTGCAAAGGACTGGACCGCTGAGGCTCAGTGCCTGGAGGCTGAATTTGAACAAGAGGACAAGATTAATTGCTGGGTAGGAGATGGGCAGATGTGGGTGTGAGAGCTCCTGCAGCAGGGGCCAAAAATCCTCTTATTCAGTGGAAGATTGGGCAGCACTAATTGTCACATGCACCTGGTGATGGAAGGGGGAGTTCAAAAATCAAGAAACTGACCTAAAAACATGATATATTTTTTTAAATGTTATGATTTTGGGGCTAATCTCATGACTTTGGGGGGTCCGACTCATGAGGGCATTACTGCTTAAGTTTCATGGCTTAAAGACAAGGGGAAGTCCTTACCCTGACAACACTTCCTCTGCAGCCAATGGGCCAGAATCTCTTTTAATTTACAACAGAGTAAATCCAGATTAATTGTTAAAAATACTAAACAAATCCCCGCTGCGTGGCTTAATGAGAATATTGCCAGAGTAAAGACTGCAGGGTTTACTCCAATTTGAAGAGAACTAATGAAAATATTGGAGTTACAGCTTCACAGACTGCAGTGATTTGCATTCATACTGGACAGAACTGCATATGTCCAGAAGCATTCATACAAATCCAAAAGATCAGTACAGAGCTTTAAATAGTTTCTAAACAGGATGTACCCCTTAGTAGCCCAATGTATGGTAGTATTGTACATTTCCTCGCACATAACTAAAACTGGCTAAGACTCAACTTTTTAAAGCAGCTAATTAGCATCAGCAAGATCTAAGTGATGATCTATATATTATTACTTTAACTATTGTAAAAGTGTTTTTAACAAAAAAAAGGGTTCTTTGTACTCATGCAAGGTTCTAGAATGACAGCTTTGCATGCATGCATAGTACACGATTCCCTAACATTGCCTTGCCAAAGTGGTTTGACCCTAACCTGGAGAGAAAGCTGCCAGGGGTTCAATCTCAATAATTGTTCATTACTTTGACTCAGCTGAAACTGCCAAATGATTGGCATTTAGTATCAATTATGATTGTGGTTTTAGAGATATGGACACAGAATTGACAAGGATCTTCCCTCTAATTTTTGCACTGTATCCCATGCTGCTTTCCCCATGCAGGGGAAAATCTCCCTGTCAAACTTCATAAAGCCTTATCCTCTATTAAATCCCTCCTTAAAACCTACCTCATGATACCTACAAATTGCTCCTAGCTAGCATGGGTTAGGCAAGTAGTGTGTTAAACTGCTTTACAACTATCACATCCTCCCAAGTTATCCCCACCCAGTCTGCTTGCACCTGTCACACCCTGTCTGATCACATTGGGGTAGGGACTGTCTTCTTTGTTACATGTCTGTGCAGGGCCTAGCACAATGGGGCCTTGATCGTTGATTGGGGTTCCTAGGTGCTACACTGTAATACAGAGAGGGGTTTTCTTGGTAGTGGTCATAATAAATTCAGTAATGTATGGAAAGGGAAAACATGCATGTGAGATGCAGAGGAAAAACATGCTTGCGCTGAATATATTAAATCATTTGTTCAAGTAGAGTTCATCCAAGTGAAAATATGACTTCTGCATTTGCTGACAAGGTCAGAGGGACCTTTGCTGTTCTGCTAAACAGTTGTTGGTCATGCAAGTTAAAACTGTCCTGGAGCCGCATTAACTTGTGGACCTAGTTTTTACAAGATTTAAAAGTATGTTGGAAGAGAATATGTTCAGTAATATGTTCAGTGTGAGGCAGTAGCGTAGCTAGCGGGGTGCAGAGGAAGCAGCTGCTTCCCCTCAGCACACATTGCAAAAGCGGCCGGAGGAGCGAGGGGGGGCATGGCCGGAGAAGGGGGGGGCGCAGGCTGCCTGTGGCCCTGCAGCTGCGGCCGGAGGAGTGGGAGGGGGTCGCAGGCTGGCTGTGGCCCGGCAGCCGGAGGAGTGGGAGGGGGGCGCAGGCTGGCTGTGGCCCGGCAGCCGCGGCCGGAGGAGCGAGGATGGGGGCGCAGGCTGGCGACGGGCCGGCAGCCGCGGCCGGAGGAGCAAGGGGGGGCACAGCCTGGCGGCCGGGCAGCCGCAGCCGGAGGAGCCATGGGGGGGAGGGGCGGTGTGGCCGGAGAAGCCACCCACGGGGGGGTGGGGCGTGGAGCGGCCGGAGGAGGAGCCGGGAGGCGTGGCCAGAGGAGGAGCCAAGGGGGGAGGGGCGGGGCGGCCGGAGGAGGAGCCGGGGGCGTGGCCAGAGGAGGAGCCAAGGGGGGCGCCTTTTTTAGGTTTGCTCCCCCTCCTCTTAAAAGCTGGCTACGCCACTGGTGTGAGGAGAGTGATCTTCTAGTGACAGGATTTATTTTCATGGGTCAGTAAATTGTTCTCTGTATTGTTTGCTCCCTCTAGAACTTGTACAGCTCTTCTGCCTCACATGGATACCTGGCCAGTGTCCTGAGAGAACGGTGCAAAACTGTTTCCTACTTTGACAGTACAGCTTTAAATTACTCAGGTGAAGGGGTTTTACTGCCTTCCAGGTGGCAGAGCAAAGGAGGTGAGGCAGCAGTGGGGCAGGAATGAGGCCATACAAGGGTCCCCCTGCCCTCCCATTCTTAGACCTGAAGAGCAGGCCTCTGAAGGCAAGCTACCTTCTACGGCACGAGGCCCTGAGAACCACCCTCTTTCCTCCTCCGCCCCCTTTCCCCGGCTGAAGCCATAAGGGCTCAGAGAAGTAAGAGCTGAAGCAGCTGGGGTGCAGCCAGCAGTTGGGAGCAGAGAGAGTTTCCTGGCAAAAGCTCAGGGCAACAGCAGTGGTGAGATAGGGAGAGGGAGAGAGAAATGGGCCAAGCCAGGTCCTGTCTGCTCCTCAAGCCCTAACCCGAACAGGGGACCCAATGAACCAACCAACCAAAAATGTGGAGCCAATATGGCAAAAATGACATCTTGTCTCGTAAACTCCTCAGGGCCGAGACTGTATTTTGCGTGTGTTAGTACAGCACCTGGCATAGCAGGGCCCAATCCTGGTTGGGGCCTTTGGGCTTTATAGCAATAATAAATAACAGGGATGATAATAATAACACTAATTAATGAAAAACAAGATTCAGTTAATCCCCAGTCATGAGACTCTATCTCTAATCCACGTAAATGTAATAATAGTAATTGGACAAGACTGTTTCACAATCTAACAGCTTTCAATTCCAAAAAAATGCTGACAAACTGAAGGGAATGGGGAAAAAAATCTGAGAACCGGAGGGATTGACTTAGGAGCATGATTTTATGAGTCCAAAATGTATTGTTTGACTTAATAACAACTAAGTACTGGACAGAACAACATCCTACAACTATTTAGGGCTATAAGCAACAAAGAGTGAAACAGCAAGTTTGGGCCTGGATCAAAACTTGCCTTCAATTTGGGGGAGTTTGGATTCAGGTTTTTGGTTTAAGCCTATGTCCTGAGAAAACACCATGGACACAGAGAGCAGAACTGTTCAGAAAAAGGGGGTATAATTAGAATAGTACAAATTAAGAAAGACAAAAATAAGGCTCAGTATTGGTAAAATTACCTGTTAGCAAGATCTATTAAGGCCGTACAATAGCCTCCTAGGAGAGAGAGGTGCATTTTTAAAACCAGACTAGACAAAACACTAATAAATGTAGAACAACAAATAATGTTGCTTTCACCAGGGGGATCAAATTGTTGACAAGGTCTTTTCCCTCTATAAAGGTATGTCTATACTGCAGCTGGGAGGTATGAGACCCAGCGTGCATTGTCAGACTTGTGCTAACACTGCTGCAGCTAGTGTGCTAAAGATAACAATGTGGACATTACGGCATGGGCGACAGCTTGGACTAGCCACTCGAGTCCAAGCCTGTGCGAATCCCTGGGTCTGAGCTTAGGTGGATAAACTGTGCCATGTCGCAGTCTCCATAGGGCTATTTTTAGCATGCTAGCTCCGAGCTAAGTTAGCAAGAGTCTGTTTACCTGGGTGGGGAATCACACCTCTCACCTGCTGTGTACACATACCCTAAGGTCAATGATTGAGGATGTTTCCTTGATATTGTGTTTTTCCTTTTATTTAAATTCCTCCTATTAATTCCTAGCTATACCCCCATGTCCTATCCTATACAAAAATGTCCTCCTTCCTTGACATTTACAAAACTCCAAGACTCTTCAAAGGTTCTCATAGCTTTCTCATTCACCATTTTTGATTGTTGACACTAGGCCAGGCTACAGATTATTATTAAAAAGTCTTTCTTCATTAAATTAATTAAAAACCAGGAGAACAATTATCTGTTTCACACATAGAGCTTCAAGAGGGAGCCAAGAAACACCTTTCACTCAAATCTAAAACACATGGCATACAGATAGGCAAAAGAAAGATTTTTACTTTAACTCACTGGGATACGGGAGTTAGGTTTTTTTGTTTTTTGTTTCCCTACAGATTAATCCAAAATATGTAGTTTCTGGTTTTTCTTCTTCAGTACTTTTTGCAACAGTTCTTCCAGGTTATCAGAAGGTTATGCAGCCTAGACTGTGCCTTTAAGATGACTCCTGCCATGTTTCTAATTTAATTCCCCCATCTCCAAGATAATTGCTACTGGTAACTTAATGAACTGGAACATTCATTGACAAGCAACAGGAGATACACTTTCTTGCAAATCATCATGCTTCAGCCACCAAATTCGGAGCTGGCATCAGCCCAAGCAGAGACACAGGGTATGAAAACCATGTTCCCTACAGTGCAGATACATGCAAAGCAGGACACTAAGTGATTGGGCCAGCCCATTAATCTTTCGACCACCAATTATTCAACAATTAATTAAATGCATTCGATAGGAAAGTTAAGAATAAAGTTAGTAATGTGCAGGTACATAAAAATCCTGCTTGAGTAAATTCATTAGGATTTATTAATAATGACATTTGGCTTCTCAAACCATGTATATATATATATATATTTTCAAACAAAATGGCATGGGACATGACACTGGCTTTCAGGTTTTCTTTAAGGAGATGGCCTTATACACACTAAAGTGCATTTTCAAACTACAGATGGAGAATGCTATTTAAAGTACATAGTACGGATCACAGCTCAGCTGTCATTGTCATTCTGCCAAGACCAAAATGCAGGGCACAGCATGAGATACAGACACAGAATGAGGGAGAAAAGATAAAATAGTAGGGTTACCTTTAAATGATGTATGATTGATCAATTGAACACATGTAACACTTTCCAGGGCTTTAATTGTGAAATAGGACATATTTTAGACTAAATTATACTCTGCAGCCACATTTGACTTGATGCTTGTTTGAGACAGAGGCAAGTTCACAGTCAATCTGCATCCTCCCTACCATCTCTCATTCGATATCGAGCTGTTGATGTTTGCCTCCTGTCAGCCTATGTTGCCAGCCTCCACTGCCCACTTGTTCAATTTTCAAACAAACAACTTTGTGCTTTCTCTCATGCTGCTCCCCGTAAAAAAAGAATCATAAAATGTATGGCTGGAAGGGACCTCAAGAAGTCATCAAGTCCATCCCCCTGCATAGAAGCAGGACCTAGTAAACCTCGATCCTCTCTGACAGGTGTTTGTCCAACCTGTTCTTAAAAACCTCAAATGATGGGGATTCCACAACCTGCTATCTGCAAAGCTACCTTATAATCCACCTTCAGATACCTCCTCAAAATGCTCTTTTGCCTTGATACCCACAAAAAACTTGACAATAGTTAGGCTGCTGATGTGTTGAGACCACAGCCCATCATGCTGAACAATATTATCTCATTGTCTAGGCGTATTCCTCCCTCTGTCTATTTCTCTTGACTACATCTGTCTCTTGTCTTGAATATCTATAGACAGAAATCCATGCTTGAATAAAAAGAGTATAGCAGTAGGAATATACTACCGACCATCTGAGCAGGATGGTGATGGTGACTGTGAAATGCTCAGGGAGATTAGAGAGGCTATAAAAATAGAAAACTCAATAATAATAATAATTTGAACTATCCCCATATTGACTGGGTACATGTCATCTCAGGATGGAATGCAGAGATAAAGTTTCTAGACACCATTAATGACTGCTTCTTGGAGCACCTAGTCCTGGAAACCACAAGGGAGGGTGGGCACACAGGATCTGATCCAAGAGGTGAGTATAGAGGAACTGCTCAGTAATAATGACCATAATATAATTAAATTTAACATACTTGGGAGGGGGAATTTCAAAGAAACCCACCACAGTAGTTCTTAACTTTAGGAAGGGGAACTATACAAAAATGAGGAAGCTAGGTAAATGGAAATTAAAGAAACAGTCACAAGAGTGAAATGCCTGCAAGCTGCATGGGGACTTTTTAAAAGCACTATAATAGAGACTCAAGTTAAATGTATATTCCAAATTAAAAAAAAAAACACAACAAAACAAAACTGTAAGAAGACCAAAAAATACCATCATGGTTAGCCAGCACAGTAAAAGAGATGGTTAGAGGTAAAAAAGCATCCTTTAAAATTGAAAATCAAATCCTACTGAGGAAATAGAAAGGAGCATACGCTCTGGCAAGTCAAGTATAATTAGGCAGGCCAAAAACATTTGAAGAGCAATTTAGCAAAAGACACAAAAATTAACACCAAATAAGTTCATCAGCAGCAGGAAGCCTGCCAAACAGGCAGTAGGGCGACTGGATGATTCAGGTGCTAAAGGGGCACTCAAGGAAGACAAGGCCATTGAGGAGAAGCCAAATGAATTCTTTGCATTGGTCTTCACTTGCAGAGGATGTGAGGGAGGATCCCACACTTAAGACCTTCTTTTTATGTGACAGATCTGAAGAACTGTCCCAGACTGAGGTGTCAGTGGAGGTGGTTTTGGAACAAATTGACAAATTAAACAGTAATAAGTCACCAGGACCAGATGGTATTCACCCAAGAGTTCGAAAGGAACTCAAATGTGAAACTTCAGAACTAGTCAACATTATTTTTGTACAGGGAAATCATGCCCCACCAATCTACTACAATTCTTTGAGGGGATCAACAAACGTATGGGCAAGGGTGTTACAGTGGATATAGCATACTTGGACTTTCAGAAAGCCTTTGACAAGGTCCCTCACCAAAGGCTCTTAAGCAAACTAAACAGTCATGGGATAAGAGGGAAGGTCTTCTCATGGATCAGTAACTGGTTAAAAAACAGGAACAAAGGGTAGGAATAAATGGTCAGTTTTCAAATGGTAAATAGGCTGACCCCCAGGGATCTGTTGGGAACAGGACTGTTCAATATATTTATAAATGATCTGGTAAAAGGGGTAAACAGTGAGATAGCAAAGTCTGCAGATGATAGAAAGGGTGTCTATACTAGAAACTTAAATCAACTTATATTAGGTTGACTTACAGCGATCGCAGTGCATGTCCATGCTACCCTTCTTGAGTCGGTGGTCTGCGGTGCCCTCACCAGGAGCGATCCCAACCTAAGAGTAGCAATGTGGGGAGCTGAGAGTCCAGTCTCTCAGCTCTGCTCGCAGCTTCCTGCTGGGATCCCCCCCTCTGCTCCCCATTCCCTGCAGGGAGAGGGGTCCAGCTGCCCCAGCTTCTCATACCCCCCCCCACCGCCCCAAGCTGTGAAGTTGAGAAGAGAGACAATGTTAGCAGCTGGGAGCAGGGGGGGAGGGAACCCACCCAGGCTTCTCACCCTGTCTCCCAGCTGGGAGTAGGGTCCAGCTGCCCAGCTCTCTCGGCTCTAGCTACCCAGCTTTCTTGTCACTTTCATGGCTCCTGCCGTGAAATTGAGAAGACAGCCAACAATAGTTGTAAGTAACGCAGTCAGAAGACAGGATACTGGGCTAGATGGACCATTGTTTCTGACAGAGTATGGCCATTCTTATGTTCTTATGTCATATGCTTAGATTGTAAGCCCACTGGGGAAGGGAGACTCTTTTTGTTCTGTGTTTATATAGAACCTAGTATAACAGGGTCCTGGTCCATGGCTAGGGATTTTAGGTGTTGCGGTAATACAAATAAATCATCATCAAATATAACAAGGAAGTCTCATGTAATGAGGGACAACTGAGAGTAGAGCTGGTTGAAAATTTGCTGAATTTGAAATTTTGATTAAATTTTTTAAAGATTTTGAATTTTGAGGGAAAAATTGGTATTTTAACCTGTTTTCCAACCACCTGTAGTTCAGAGGTGTGGAAATAATGCATAAGTATCAATTTCCAGTGGACTCCCCATTAGGAGTGAGTGAACTCACTCACTCACACTTTGAAACAAGAACCTGTTTCAAACCTTTGCCTAAAATGCAAACCGAAACCAGATCTTTGATGAGATTCAAACAAAAAAACAAACACCTTTTACATTTTTCATTTTTCGTGTGTCTCAAAAAGAAATTGGACATATATATGTATAACAAAAATATCCAGAGTTTGAGCAGTTAGTAACAAAAAGGTTGGAATGAACATTACACCAAAAACTTCAGGTCTTAAGCGAGTCTCTGCCTATTAATGACCAGGATGACACCTAATATGTATGTATGTGTGTGAGAAGTGTGATTATCTCAAATCTGCCTAGAGTGTGGTTCTTACACCTTCTTCTCAAGCCACTGTAGGAGACAGAATTCTGGACTAGATAGACCTTGGGTCTGTTCTAGTATCGCAATTCCTATATTCATGTAGCTGCACTTCAGGGCTTTCCTGACCAAGTCTGAAAATAAAAATGAATTGCTCTTCAGGCTACTCTTGCTGTATTTCATAATCAAGGTAAACTAGGAGGAACTGAAAATCTCCCAAGAAAGTCAGTTCTTGCTCAGTTCTCCACCTGATTTCCAAAGCAACCTCAACCCCTGAACATTTGAATGTCATACACAACCAGTTCCATTATATTCCCTTCAATATACTGTGTAGTATTTAGCAGTAATTATTTAAGTAGTTTGTCACTCCTGATATTGTACATTTCAGTAGAAACTTCCCAAGTGGTGCCTAAAGCTTTTGGGTGGAGAATCAGACATGCCCCTGTATTTTAAAGTGTCCAAACACATCCCCCCCCCCCCCGTTAAATAATTACCAGTTGTCAAGCATAGAGAATTCAGTGCATGCTTTATTTCAACATGCTATACTTTGTGAACAAGAGATCCTTTTTGTTCCATTCCGTGCCTAATAATTTATTGTTCTCTGAGTAACATTACACATCAGTATGGATAAGATAGTTGTTCAAAATAAGTCCCTGGAGACCAATAGAAACAGAATCATGAGGATAGGCCTAAAAGCAGAGGGAGCCTCATGCAGTCTGAACTGAAGCTATTCTATTACCATTGCTACACTTTGGTATGGAACATTCAGATGCATTTCACATACTGGGCCAAATTCCCTTCTGAGGTAAATGGGCTAAATGCCCATTGAAGTTAATGGCACTGACAATGACTGACTGTCAGTTGATCCATTATTTGTGTTACTGCTTTTACTGACATTATTTGTGTGCAAAAATTGTGTGCGAAAATTGTCCTTTTAAATAGACAAATCATATTCTGGCACATGCATTGTATTTTGTGTGTGTGTCAATTCTACTTATTGTTAAATGAATAACAATTAAAAAGCTCCATCATGAATGTTAACCAGATAGTCATTTGGAACTAAAGCTCTAATTGTTACCAAGGGATTATGATCTCTGAACCCTCTCCCTTTCAACAAAAATATTTCCCTTATTTTAAAAATGATTCAATAATGGAAACAGCTCTTATGGCTGAGCTCAGAACAAACTTTATTACACAAGAACTTCCCTACTGGACCAGACTGGCGGGCCATATAGTCTTTTATAGTGGTCAGAACACAATGCTTCAGAGAAAGGGCAAAAAACCTCTGTGGTGGACAATTGTGGAATAACCAGCTCAGAGGGGACATTTCTTTCTAACTTCCTCCGTTAGGGCCTAATCCAAAACCCATTGAAATCAATGGAAAGACATTAATGAGTTTTGGATGAGGTGCCTAGAGGTTAGCTTATGGTTTTAAGCATCATTCCCTACAGAGTATTTACTAGCTAGCTTGAAGTGCATCATGTTGATGGTTATTCCACCAGTTCCTTGGAATAAATTAGATAAGAAGTTTCACAGATCTATACATTTAAAAATACTTAGTAGCCAGTACTGGCAACCATCCTAACTCATGCAGACCATCCACAAGCAGCATGCCGCTTCTCTAGCTCTTGTTATGACAAATAAGGACACCAAAAGGTTCAAGGCTCATCTCTTTCAATATTAAGTTTTCAACAAGTTTAACATTATCTTTCTGGAGCTGCTGAGGTTAATTTAATACTCCCCCTGAACTGCTGACATGGCCCCCTCGCCTGTCTAGCCCCGACTGGAAAGGATGCAGCTTGGCACAGCTGGTGTAAGAGTCCTGAAGAACGCCAGCATGAGTGCTAATGAAATAACAGTGATTTAAAGCTAGTGAAAATATTTAAAAGCAATAAGGACAGGTGAGAAGAGGGAGGAAGAGAAGAGACTGGATGAGCACAGATAAAAGAAAATTGGGAGAGAAAAAGATAATGAGAAAATACATGGAAGAGAGAGGGAAAAAAGAGAGAGAGCACAAAGAAAAGAGGCAAAGGTGGGTGGGGAATGTTAAATAGGGAAAGGACGTGAAGGGCAGAACATCTAATAGGAATCTAATGAAAATGACTGTGGAGAGCTGTAATGAAATGGAAACAGAAGAGAAGTGTTAATTTTCTTCTTTTCTATTTACCTTGCAACCTATCATTTGTTCTCCTGTATTTGCTCCTTTTTCACCTCCATCACTTACCATCTGCTTCTAAGTCAACATCAGATCTTCTCAAATGGGACACCTTCCTACTACCATTTCAATAGATGTGTCAATCTCTTATTTTCACTATTTTACAAGGGGTCAGAGGAAGAAGACAATTTTTGCACTGCTTATTAATTACTCAAACAAGGTTACCCACAGTAATGGATCTACGTAAGTGTGGGGTTCATCTGCTCAGTTGGGGGATTAAATGATAACTGATCATGAAAACCATCTGAAAATTTACAACAGCATCTGTACCTCTAAAAATCAATTCACAATCCCATGCATGAAAATATTCAAATCAAAGATATGAATGTACAATCAGGTGATTAAATTAATCAGGACTGAAGCACATGCTTGAAGTCAATGAAATGTAAGCACATTTAAGTGCTTTGCTGAATTGGGATCTTAATGCTTTACCTATATATCCCTTCTTAGCTATACCTTTGCTCTCCATGGAGATGTAAGCTGTAATACTGTGTCACTGCACATGGTATTAAGTAAGCTCGTCAGCTGCTCTCACACTCGCTCGCTCGTCGGCCGCTCACTTGCTCGCTGGCCGCTCGCTCACTGGATGGAATTTCTGGTCAGAACCAGAGAGTGAGAGAGACCCACCCCAGAACAGCCCAGTGGGTAGGGTATTCACTTGGGATGTGAGATACCCCAAGTCCTTGTACTGCCTGATTCAGAGCAGGGATTTGAATGAAAACAAATTTCAAAACTGCAAAATAATTTGTAAAACAGAATTCTTGTTCTCTGGCCATTCCTAATTGGGATGAGTTTGGGATAGTAGGTAGATATTGCAAACACATGCAGTAACGTTGGGGACCTTATCGTATTTTACACTGAAAACATGAAAACCACAAAAAGCCATTACATTGAGATGGGCCAGATGTAGAATATTCATAGCCCTTCCTATCAATACAGATGATGTGCATTTGTGTATTCCTGACTCTCTGGGGACGGGGGGGGGGGGGGAGAGTGGGGAGGGGGAAGAGGGGGGTGTCTGACAATCTGGAATCACTAGGGAATGATTAGTGCAAAATCCCAAGGCTGGTTATGCAGATGTCCAGCCTTTGAAGCTTGCCCTTGTATGGCAGGGTTAAAACACTGATCAGAAGGGAGTGGGACACAGGTCCCTGCCCAGATACGGGTGATGGCTGGAGGCCTGAGACCTGATTGGGTACTCCTAGAGCAGGCAATGAATAGAGGATATAAAGTGCAGTTACCCTGAAACTGTGGCAGTAGTTCTAAAGTGGTAGATAGTGATTAATGTAGGTTATGCCAGTAAAATATTATTCTTACACCCATCATCATATTTGAATTGGAGTCCCTTTTTTTTACTTTTGTTATCAATCCAAGGGAATAACAATGCTATTTTAGAGATGTCCTAGAGAGTTTTCAAAAAATGTTATTGCAACTGTTTTTTGTATCCCTCTGCCAGTAAAGTCACGTATAACTATCCACATATTGGGAAGGACAGACATTTTCTCTCATGTATCAGTTATAATCTCTAGAGTGGATTTAAAATAGCTTTTCTGTCCATATTCACGTCACAATTTTAAGATTCAGTATTTCATGTTCTAAGCAGGCCTATAAAGAAGCACTGTGTCCCGTTGGAAAGATGGGTTCACAGCACTCCAGTGGTATAAACAGAGGCTGTCTATTTTGGAGATCTAGAATAGGAAGGAGAAGTTGTCATTAAACACGCAACTCCCCTTTTCCCAAACTAAACCAATATAAACTGTTCACTAGAACTGAGATTTTTATCATTTTTACTTCCTACATCTCACTCCTCATCTCCATCCACCCATGTGCAGAGAGCTCTTAATTTTAGGAATAACCCCGATCATTTCCTGAACTGTAGGAAGCAGTGCCACCAAAGCTGTCACGGTTGTTTCAAGGTTTCCCCCAGATGGCTGAGTCAGCTCCTCTGTACAACAGCCAACGAAGACTTCTGAATACAGGTAGCAGTTCTACAGCATAAAAAGTGGCGTGGTCTAGAGGACACAGCATGAGACCAAGAACAGACTATGTCCTAATCCGGTTTTGGCACTGTCGGTTTGGTCAAGTTACTGAACCTTTCTGTCTGAGTTTCCCCATTTGTAAAAGTGGCCATACTGCTCCTAATCAATCTCACTGCAGGCTGAGAAGATTAATTAATTAATGTTTGAAAACACAATGCAAGTGCTAACATTCACCAGATCATGCACAGCTCTCCCCCACCCCAGTGGCAGGTGTGCTGGAACTGGGATGTACAATACTGCAGGGAGGAATTACAGTGTTTATTTTCATATCATATAGGTTTCATCAAAGCAAGATTGAGGAGAGGAGGGGTAGCTCAGTGGTTTGAGCATTGGCCTGCTAAACCCAGGGTTGTGAGTTCAATCCTTGAGGGGACCACTTAAGGATCTGGGCAAAAATCTATCTGGGGATTGGTCCTGCTTTGAGCAAGGGGTTGGACTAGATG
The DNA here is from genome assembly GCF_028017835.1 of Emys orbicularis. Taxonomy (NCBI): domain Eukaryota; kingdom Metazoa; phylum Chordata; order Testudines; family Emydidae; genus Emys; species Emys orbicularis. The sequence continues at coordinate 22,754,730 of NC_088683.1, read as the reverse complement.
ACCTCCTGAAGTCCCTTCCAACCTTGATATTTTATGATTCTATAACAGTTTTATAGATGGTGCTATGCAGATAGGGGAGAAAATCACATCGGTCATGGCTCTGAAGGACACGCTGGGTTATTCGTTTGGGTTTTGTTTAGAACAGAAAAGAGGTGCAGCTATTGTGGCTACTGGGTGAGGATCTGGTAACACTTTTTTCTTCGGCAAGGTAGGCTACAGGTAGCAGTCTATTTCTTTGCACTAAGATCAGGGAGATGGAAATAACAGTGAGACTTCCACCTGGGCTACATTTCTCTCATCTAAACTATGTTCGAAGAGGCTGCAGGAACAGAAGGAATCGATGACACAGCACAACCTCTACAATCACTTACAAATCAAGTATTTTCACTGCCTAAACACATAGCTTCAGGCATTACTGACTCTTTCCCGCATCCAAAAACTTCTCTTTGCACAAATATACCACGAAACAAGCAACAAACACAGGCATCTCCCTTCCTAGAAATCCATGTTTTAACTCTGCTTGCAATAATATCAGAGGTATAACTGATAAACTCAGAAAATACCAGTATCTCTTATGAAGGGTGTCCCTCATCATTTCAGACCCAAATTTAACTCTGCCTATTACAAGACAATTTCCACTTCTTACACTGTTACTACTTCATTTAAATACGTCAGAAATGCTGAATTATAAAACCGGTGATAGAAAATGTGGTTAAGGAAGATAGTGAACCAAGTTTTATCTACCTCCATATCTTAAATTTTTCTAAGACATCTGCCACCATGGTACCTAAATGTCATACAATAACTTAAGATACCAGAGTGACTTTCATTCACACTTCAGTGCCTAAATCCCTTTTGAAAATGGGACGTAGGCTTCTAAGTCACTTAAGCATTTTTGAAAATGGTACATGTATTCGGTTCAAGTGACTTCCTGTGCCACCAAAATTGGCACTATTTGAAATGATTTTGACAACTTGTGCAGAGATGACAACGATTAAATGGGCTTGGACTTAATAGTGATCTCTCCACGTCAGGCTACATTGACAGGTCAGTCTGGGAAAGTTTGAATTAGTGTTACCTGTGCTTTTCTTGTTCTGTAAATAGAAGGTTTGTCTGCACTGTGCTATCCATCTACCAGCAGTCTATTCACTTTACAAAAAAAAAAAAAAAAAAAAAAAAAAACCTGGAGAAACTGGAATCCACATGTCTTTAAGCTTTTTGCACGATTTTTTTTCTTGTGTCCTTTCAATAAAATTTGTGAAAAATCAAACCACTTGCTTAGGCATCAACTTGGAACTTAAAGGCCTAATTTTTGACACCCACTTTTGTTGTGCTAAGTTTATTAAAGCATAAAAATGTGTCTGCAGTGAATCTGCTATACAGAATCAAATAGATGAAAAGAATGATTGTCCAGTCATTAAGGAATTAGTGACTGGACCATCAATTTCCTGCTCCATCACAAACTTCCTCTGTGACCTTGGGCAGGTCAGTTAGGGTATGTCTACACTGAAATTGGAGATATGCTGGAGGCTTTAATCTAGCGAGTGTGCATACCAGCCACCTATGTAAATACCCAGAGGTATGGGTGGGCTTGTCCAACCTGCATTCAAGCCCATAATGCCATGATTTTACTGCTACTGGTATTCTCCCTATCTGGATACAAAAACTAGCTCGGGTATGTCTACACATACTGCAATCACATCTCCAATTGCCACGTAGACATACCCTTAAATTTCTGTGTGCCTCAGTTCAAAATCTGTAAAATGGGGATGATAATAGTGAGGTCAAATTAGATGATCATAAAGGTCTGGCATGAAAATCTATGAATATTTGTGAACAAATTAGCAATCTTTCTGCTTTAAACAAACAAACAAACAAAAAGAATAAACAAACAAGCAAAACACAGCTTGAAGCATGAATGATATTTTTTCTTAATTGTAGACTTTTGACTTTCTAAGCAGAATCTATTACACATATGCAAAAGTTACACATATTTACTTTTGCTCTTTCCTATTGGGAGATGGAAGTCCTATTGATGTTTTAAAAAGAAAAAGATCAATGTCAAGTAAAACATAAAAAGATAACTAAGAAAAATATTGGCTTAGCAAAAAAAATGTACAATAGGCTTATGCAACACTTTTAAAGAGAAGAGCTGCACTATAACAGAATTTTTTGTCAATGTGTGTACAAAATATACAATGTGTGTATAAACATACACATGTATACTTCAAATCCCAGCTTGGTTCACAAATGAAAATGTGTGTTTGTCTCAACAAATTTAATTTAACACGCCAGACCAAATCATAAAAGCCAAGATACAGTTCAGCAAAAAGTGGCAGAGAATCCAAGGTCTAAATGGAGGACTGGTAGGAGTCCAGATTGTGGTAGGCTATTGGGCATTTCCATGCCTCATAAAAAGTAACTCTTATTTCAGAGGACACTATGAGGTACTGCTTGCCTACAGCATTAACTGAAACAGCTGTGCAAAGAGAGAATCTGGCACAAAGCGCACCCTTTGGACAGGAAGTAAAACTTTCAGAGCCCCAGAGGATGACTTACAAAGCTAATAACTGAATGAAGGTGTTTAATAACACAGATCCAGCCCAAGGATTCGAGATTAATTGTCCCCCTCACTTATTCTCTCTTTTTTTGGGGTGGTGATGGAGGGTTTCTCTGGTTTTTCAGATACCCTTGTTATGAGAAAAGCTACAGTAGATGAAAATTTCCATTCTCTCATACACTAAGCCTCTACTCAACTGGGCAACGCTGCTGAGAAATACAGTAGGAAGCAGGAAGATGGGAGTGTGTCACATGGGCACACTACCAAATGGACCTTGGTTATAAGTGTGCACATGTTGACTTCAATATAGTTGTAGACACTTCAGCCTATGGTAAATGTGGCCTGAAAATAAAGGTGTCATCAATAACACACTCCAAGCAATTTAAAAAAATGAAGACTGATCTGCTTTAAAGGCACCCTATGGGAATCTATCAGTCTTATTATGGGGAGGGAAGGTTTACACAGAAGATCTTGTCACTGTATTTCTTTCATATTTTAGTCATGTAGGAATATAAATTGTGGAAACACTTAAGGGGAGGGATAGCTCAGTGGTTTGAGCATTGGCCTGCTAAACCCAGGGTTGAGCTCAATCCTTGAGGGGGGCATTTAGGGATCTGGGGCAAAAATCTGTCTGGGGATTGGTTCTGCTTTGAGTAGGGGGTTGGACTAGATGACCTCCTGAGGTCCCTTCCAACCCTGATATTCTATGATCTTTCTTGTGACCTCCATACAGGATTAATAAAGCATCTGATTTTTTTCCCAATCTTAAATTATTTTCAAGTAATAGTTTATTACATTTTGATCATCAAGCAAATGTATGAGGAATGCTGTTAAATGTCTGAGTTTTCAATAGGGTGACCATGGGTCCCGTTTTGGCGGGACAGTCCCTTTTTTAAGCCCTGTCCCAGCTGTCACAACTTGTTTGGCAAAAGTGGGCATCTGTCCTGTTTGCTGTTGCCAACTGATCAAGTTAGAAAGAGCAAACGGGACAAATGCCCACCTTTGTCAAACAAGTGGGGTATGGAGAAATGTGCAGGGGGGCAAGCAGTGATGCCAACCCTGCACACGGGGGGAGGCAGAGCTCAGGGAGGGGGCTGGTAGGGCTTGAGTGAGCAGCAACGCCAGCCGTAGCCTCATACCAGGGGAAGGGAGGGTGGAGAGGCAGGGCTTGGGCAAGCAGCAACGCCAGCCCCGTGCGGGGAGGAGGGGGCTGGACTTGGGCCAGCCCCGTTCAGGGATGGGGGCTCGGGCAAGCAGTGACACCAGCCCCACACGGGGATTGGGCGAACGGCTCAGGCCAGCCCCATGTGGGAAGTGGGGGACGACTGGGTCTAGCCCCTTGTAGTGTCCCTTTTTCCCTTTGGGAAATATGGTCACCCTAGTTTTCAACCAACTGAAAGGAACCACTTAAGATTAAAGATAACACTTTGCTATAATATGAAGTGTGGAACTGGTGTTAGAAATACTTAGTCAAGAATAGAGCTGGATGGAACATTTTTGACAAAAATTGTCATCAAAATATGTTATTTTGTGAAGGTCGAAACATGTCACAGAGACTTTCTTTTCTATAAAGTTTTTGATAGAAAAGTCTTTGAGGTACAGTGTGGACTTTCTGACGAGAGAGACCTGAATCAAAAACATGACCTTTTTGAGTGGAAAACAGCTATTTGAACACAATTTGTTTTGTACCAATGCAGATTTTGAAACCTCGAAACTTTCTGCAAAATAGAATTTTCATTCTCTGGCCATCTCTAGTCAAGAATGGAGTTTGCATAAAGAGTTTGAGGGACAATAGCTGATCAAATGGTGGTGAAAATGGTTAATAATATGTTCACTAAATCCACCTTGTTACTCATTTTGACCAAAGGAATGAGCTTTTCTTCATATAGCTATTTGGGTGTCAAACAATGTATTGATGGTGGAAGTGCTTATTGAGTCACTGTATGGGTATGGGTATACCCAATTTTCCATGAAAAGCTAGTTTCAACTGAAAAATGTTGACCAGCTTTAATATTATATACATATAGCCTCTCTCTCCCTCTCTCCCCATGTGTGTCTATATAGATACACACACAAACCCATAATCATTGGTTGAAAAGCAGCTTAGTGTGTGTTGATATAAGGGTTCCTGTGCCAAACGTTAATTGTCTTTGATTTTTTCATGTTTTTTAGGAAGACCTGAAATGGCCTTGTTGGCTAGAATAGGTCAGAAAGGAATACTGGAGCTGGGAGCACAAAAAGGCCATAAGCGGTTTTGGTGGACTTAGTCTGGAATGTTTTATTTTGCATTCTGTATTGTGGGTTTGGACCCATGAAATTCCATGGAAAGTGCTTCTAGTAGCTGCAATGAGAATTTTAAGCTACAGGTGCCTGTATACAGGGACTGGAATTAAACAAATGAAACATGGAGCAAAGTGAGTAAGTCGCAAACTGGGTCATAGAAAAGGAAGGTTTGAGACATTATAATGGTTTTTGATTTTTGTCTCTCTCCTTTTTAGACTTCTCCATATTGGGGTGTGGGCACTGCCTCAATCCAACAGCACTGGTGCTTCATCTCCCTTCAGCCCAGCTGTCTCAGTGGGCAATCCATGCCCCGCTGTGTCCTCCAAATATCTGGTATATGATAAAATATGTCTTGATATACTTTTGAGGGCGCATGTATGGATGGAAATGTATGAATCTACAATGCAATGCATATAGATATTGTGGGTTTAGGAACATGGTTTAATGAATATGTTGGTCTTGTGAACAAAATGGTTCCAAAATGACTGTGTGGGAGGGAAGCATAAAGAGATGTCACTGAAACAAATGTATGTGTATGCAACGGATACAGAAGTGCGCTGACAAAAATACATCGATGTCTGTAATTTATATATAAATGCAATAGGTATGCAATGCCATGTCAGGATTGTGTCACTTTCTCTTTGCTATTTTTTTCAGTAATAATACACAGTCTGCCAAATCAGTGTTTCCCCCCAAGTCAGCTAAATAGATTTTACCCAAAGATAACAGTAAGGAGGATTTTGCAAGTGACAGCCTTCTGCTGCATTGTCCCGCTGCAAAACGTGCTAATGCAGTTTTGTTTTCCTACATTTTTTCCCCCACAGACGCTCATAAACTAGCTTAGCCAGTAGAGTGCAACGGGCCAAATTCACTATCAGTGTAACCAAAAGAATCTCTCTGGACTTCATTTGGCCCAGATACTATGGATGCTGAGGATTTACACAGTACCAGTAGTAAAGATGGTTTAAGGATCATCATTTTTTCTGACCCCCCTCTCCCAATTCCCTACACAAGAATGATTTAAAGGCTTCCAGTAAAGAAGCAAACATAACACAAGTGTTGAAGTAACAGATATTACTACTTGCTGGTTGGTGGGTACTCACTCCTTCCACCCTTCCCTACACACACATCAAGCTAAGTTTGATGCTTGAAGGTGCCACTTTAAGATATTGTGGTAGTTGCCACCATAGAATCTTGAAGGGGCTCTTCCACTAAAGAACGTTTTAGTGAGTGGAGTCAGGCTGTGCGGCAGTGCAAGTAGGATGGAGGTGGAACGATATGGGGGGCAGAGCAGAGGTGGATTAGCAGTAAAAAGGAGTGTGTGAAGGGTGAGCTTCTGTCATCATCTAGTCAATGTGTGTTATGTGTCCTCTTCTGTGCCTGATCTACACAGGATGTGAATCTGTCTCAGCTTGGAGCCTGGATCTTTAGGTCAAGTTTCTGGAGGTCCTGGTTTAAATCCATACTGTCAACCATAACACTCCTCTTATGCTCCCTGGCTTCTGCTTGGTTCTAGCATTTCTTTGTTTCTCAGTCCATGGATTAGCCAGTCCCCAAGTTAACTGTCCCCAAGCTTAGTGCTCAAATAACGGTTGGATGGAATTGTGTGTGTTGTTACGCATGTGTGTTGGATCTGAGCAGGGAGGGACTTCTTATACCTTCTTCCCTCTCTATCCCACATGTAGAACAGAGAGTGGAATTTTGGCCTGAATGTGAGAGGCCACTTGCAGAGAGGAAGATGCAGAACATGTGAGCAGGAAAGGAAACAGGAAAGGGGGAAAAAACAGGCCTTTTGTGACCATGCTTTTTGAAAGACTGTGAAGGACCCACTTTGAAAAGCAAACGACATCATTAGGCTAATTTCCCCTAATGGTGAAGTGTCTGTTCATGGAACAGGGAGTAGGTGGGAAATAAAGAAATGTAAAAGTAATAGGCACTGCACACTGACCCAGTTAAATACCTTTTATAAAATCCCATTTATGTGACATGCTTATCAAATGTTGGATACCCCCTTCTCTTTGGAAGATCTGGCAGATGGAAATAGGATGCCTCATTTGAGTCACAAAGAGATTATTCCAGGAGGTCGATAATGCAGGGTTTCAAATGCATCAGAGGAAGAAAGGGTTATAAATGTTAATGACTCTAAATGTTAACCAGTTTCCCCCTTTTATTTGAAAAATCTTTACACTCTCTAAAAATATATAATTTACAGATGAGATGGCTCTTTGTGTTGTTTTTATAACTTATTTACCTAGGAAAGCTCAGCTCAGAGCCGGTGTCTAGTTTTCAGTGGGTTTTCAAGCCAGTTTCATAGCTGGGTTTGACTGAAACAAAAACAGATCAAGGAATTTGCTCAAGGTCTCCCAAGAACTCAGTAATTTTTGGATCCTGATCCTTTGCTCTAAGGATAAGAGGGAAGGTCCTCTCATGGATCAGTAACTGGTTAAAAGACAGGACACAGAGCGTAGAAATAAATGGTCAGTTTTCAGAATGGAAGATAAATAGTGGTATCCCCCAGGGATCTGTACTAGGACCAGTACTGTTCAACATATTCAGAAATGAACTGGAAAAAAGAGGTGAACAGTGAGGTGGCAAAAATTGCAGACAATACAAAATTACTCAAGATAGTTAAGTCTAAAGCAGACTGTGAAGAGTTACAAAGCTGTCTGACAAAACTGGATGACTGGGCAACAAAATGGCAGATGAAATTCAATACTGATAAATGCAAAGTAATGCACATTGGAAAACATAATCCCAACTATACAAATAAAATGATGGGGTCTAAATTAGCTGTTACCACTCAAGAAAGAAATCTTGGAGTCATTGTGGATAGTTCTCTGAAAACATCCACTCAATGTGCAGCGACAGTCAAAAAAGAATATTGGGAATCATTAGGAAAGATAATAAGACAGAAAATATCATAATGTCTTTATATAAATCCATGGTATGCCCACATCTTGAATATTGCTTACAGATGTGGTCACCCCATCTCAAAAAAAGATATATTGGAATTGAAAAAGCTACAGAAAAGGCAACACAATGATTAGGGGGTATGGAACAGGTTCCATATGAGGAGAGATTAAAAAGACTGGGACTTTTCAGCCTGGAAAAGAGACGACTAAGGGGGAATATTATAGAGGTCTATAAAATCATGAATGGTGTGGAAAAATTGAATAAGGAAATGTTATTTACTCCTTCACATAACACAAGAACTACAGGTCACCCAATTAAATTAAGAGGCAGGAGATTTAAAACAAACAAAAGAAAGTATTTCTTCACAGTCAACCTGTGGAACTCTTTGCCGGGGATGTTGTGAAGGCCAAAACTATAACAGGGTTCCAGTAAGAACTAGATAAGTTCATGGAGGCTAGGTCCATCAATGGCTATTAGCTAGAGTCAGTAGGGATCCAACACCATGTTCTGCGTGTCCCTAGCCTCTGTTTGCCAGAAGCTGGGAGTGGGAGTGACAGGGGATGAATCACTTGATGATTGTCTGTTCTGTCCATTCCCTTTGAAGCACCTGGTATTGGCCACTGTTGGAAGACAGGCTACTGAGCTAGATGGACCATTGGTCTTACCCAGGATGGCCTTTCTGATGTTTATATAGAACCCAGATGTATTTCCCCCTACTGTAACCTAGTAGACTCCACTCCCCTGACAGATGGGGGTCTCTCTCTCCCCAGAGTTAGTAACAAAGTAAGAATATAAATTAAAATTTTGAACCTAACCAGTGGTCCTTAAGTGACCTGCCACAAGATGCATTTCTTAAATATCTAGGTGGTGGGATAAGGCTGTGTGATTGTTGCAGAGCCCTAGAGGACAGGTGTGATGCTGTCTGCACAGAGGATGCCTGACACACTGTCTCCTGGCAACTGATGGCATGGGCCCCTCCCCTGAAAGGTGCCAACTGAAGGTATTGGAGAACAAAGAGATCAGGTGCCCTCCTGGCCCGGGGAAAGAGACAAAGGACAGAGGAGGGGCTGGAGGGGGTTGCAGTTTGGAGCTGGCTGGGGCAGGGCCGGCTCCAGGCACCAGATTAGCAAGCAGGTGCTTGGGGCGGCCACTCCGGAGGGGGGCGGCACGTCCAGCTATTCGGCGGCAATTCAGCGGAGGGTCCCTCACTCTGGCTCAGAGTGAAGGACCTCCTGCCGAATTGCCGCCGAAGTGCCGCAGATCGCAATCGCGATTGCGGCTTTTTTTTTTCTGGGGGGGGGCTGCTTGGGGCGGCAAAAACCCTGGAGCCGGCCCTGGGCTGGGGAAACGGAGGGAGGCCCAGCACTGGTGTCTGGGCTCCCTACCCCACAAGACAGACCTGACTGAAGGGTCCTGTTTTCCATACCTACAAGCTCTGCTTTGACTGTGTTCCTGTAGTCTAATAAACCTTCTGTTTTACTGGCTGGCTGAGAGTCACGGTGAATTGCAGGAAGTGGGGGGTGCAGGACCCTGACTCCCCCACACTCCGTGACATCCAGCAGCAGCAGGGCAGGTTCTCTTCCAGCCCTCTGGGGTGGGTGTTGGGAGTGGGAGGAGCGGAGGGTAATGTGGTTACTCCTATAACTGGACATTTAGTTTCCAGTCAGCACTGCTAACCGGACACCCAGGTCCCACTTTCTACTGGAGTTTCCAGTCTAAAACTGGATACCTGGCAACAGGGCTGCCAGAAAAGCCTGAGGGCGGGAGGAGGGGCAAGCAATCATTTTTAAAAGTGAGAGGGCTAAGACTTAAGCGGTGGGAAGCAAGGGGTGGGTGGGCTAGTGAGTGGAGAGGAGCTAACAGGCAGGGCCATGTCTGCTGTACTGCCCAGGCAGGTTGGAGACTGTGGGGATCAGTCGACGCAGTATTCCTAGCCCAAGTGACATGACAGCCAGTGGTGGATTTAGAGTTAGTGGGCCCCCTGGCCCTGTGCTCAGCTTCATTTTTGGGGCCCCTCCTTGGGACCCAGCCAAGAAAAAGAACATTTTCTCTTATCTCCTCCCGCCCATTTTTCATTCTTTTTTTCTTCATCCTCCTCCTATAAGTAATAGCAAGTAAATGAAAATAAAGTGAGGTGCCTTGATTGTTCTTGTAGTCTAACTTATTTTTCCACAGACCACTTGAAAATCGCAGAGGGGCTCAACGGACCACTTAATGATCTTTCCAAATATTATAAAAAAACGTTGGGGTGCGGGGTCTGGCCAGGAGCTAGGGTGAGGGAGGAGGCTCAGGGTTGGGGCAGGAGGTTGGGGTGTGGAGCACTTACCTGGGACAGCTCCTGTTTGGTGCAAGGGGTGCAGGTGGGAATGGGGGGGAGTGCAGGAGCTCCCGTTTGGTGCTCAGGATGGGGGTGGGGATGTGGGAGGGTTCAGGAGTCAGGGCATGGGGTGTGGGGGGGCTGGGTGTGTGTGAGGGGGGTGCAGGAGTCAGGGCAGGGGGCTGGGTGTGTGAGGGGGGTGCAGGAGTCAGGGCAGGGGGGTGGGGAGGTGTGAGGGGATGTAGGGGTCAGGGCAGGGGGCTGGGTGTGTGTCTGGGGGGTGCAGGAGTCAGGGCAGGGGTTGGGTGTGTGTGTGGGGGGGTGCAGGGGTCAGGGTGGGCAGGGGGCTGGGGAGGTGTGAGGGGGGTACAGGGGTCAGGGCAGGGGGCTGGGTGTGTGTGAGGGGGGTGCAGGGGTCAGGGTGGGCAGGTGGCTGCGGGTGTGTGAGGGGGGTTCAGGGGTCAGGGTGGGCAGAGGGCTGTGGGTGTGGGCTGGGGTCGTGGGGGGGCTCACGGCAGGGGGCTGGATTCCAGCCCCTTCCCCAAGGCCCCGCCCCTGCCTCTTCACCGCCTCCTCCCCGGAGCAGCGAGCATGCTGAGGCTCCGCTCCTCCTCCTCCCTCCTACTGGCAAGCAGCTGATCCAGCTGATCGGCGGCAGGGAAGGGGGGGAGGGAACGTAGCACGCTGGGGAAGGAGGCGGGGGAGGAGCGTGGCTGCCGGCAGAGCCTGCCCTGCTGCAGCAGGAGCCGGCAGCACTAAGCTTCTGCCCCTGGGGGGGGCGGAGAAGAGCAGGCTGGGCCGGGGCCCCTTTGGACCGTGGGCCCGGCACCATGGTAAATCTGGTATAATTTTAACTTGTAAACTGAAGTTATCTTACCTAGAAACCATTGAGAAGCAATAAAAGAGTGAATCCCACAAATACACTTTCACAAAGTCACTTTTCTGAGCAGAACTCCTACCCAGTCTCCATTAAGCTTTAATCATGATTACAGAGTATCCAAACAAATTAAAAATTAAGTATAGAAAAGACCTGTGCAACCAGCTAACCTTTGCTCTACTAGTTTAGGAGTCTTTATTAACATTTCCTACTGCTAAAGAGGCTTCCACCATTTCCTTTGGGAGAATACTCCACAATCAGCTGGGTGTTGCAGTTTCTTTTACAACACTGCAGGAGAATGTGTCGGTCTTTGTTGTACTCTTGCCCTTTCATTAATTGGGAACCTCCTTATCGGAAAACACAGACTTGGAGTGATTTGTTATACTCCAATGATAGTAATGTAAATTATGACATTTAATATGTCAGGCAGTTACAGAAGACAATAAAATTTGATATTCAAAGAAAAGATAGTCATACAAACTGTTAATGGATTGAATTCATCAGTGTAATTGATAAACAAAAACTATACTTAATCTATGTAAAATGAGGTACTGTATACCATAAATATGTGGTGAAATGGAAACACACCATGAACTAAATCTATCCCTGGTATAATTCTATTGGAGTCAGCAGGTCAGATTATGATTATGTAAATAGGAGAAATTCCACTGAACTCAATGGATTTGTGCCTGTTACGTGTACAGAAATTTGGTCCAGATTCTGTCTACAGAAACCACACACACACACAAAGGGCATGCTCATATATAGGGAGTGGTCATCATATTTAGATATTATTGTCTAATACACCAGGAAAGCTATATTTCTGGGAACGTCATCGCAGCATCTGCTGTTAAGCCTTTATATATCCCTAAGAGTATAGACATTTATATAGCTGGGAATAACAACTAGAGTTTAGGTCTCAATTGAAACTGGTAAAAATGTATCTACAAAAATCCACAAAAAGGCCCCCATTTTCCCAGTAATTTAGCACAGGTTTTGAATATTCAAATTAGAAATATAAATAATATATACATATATGTAACATTGTAGGCGGTCACTTAATACTGATAATGCAGATTTTTAAATCATAAAAATCCTATGGATATTTTGGAGTTACTTAGGAAAGATGGTTGCCTCAAGGTTACACTAAATCTAAATTTTGGCTTCTATTGCATTCTTGTACTGTCTTTAATTACATGATCACATACTGTATTTTCCATAGCACCTCTACTTCATTCAGTACACAGGATGAATGGTGGTCAGAGAATGGTGGGCACAGCTATTCAATATTCAATCTTTTTATCCTCATCATTCAATGTGTGGTCCCATGCATTATTTATTCCACACCACCCAATCATTGTACTGCACAGAGAATTATTAATGTCCTCCTGGGTTTTTCTATTGCACTCACCTCAAACTAGCATAATTCTTTATGAACATTAATGTATTTATCTTCATAACACCCCTGAGAGGTGAGATGGTATTATTATTCATTTTACTCATGGGGAATGAAGGCACAGCATTTAAAGACAAAATTGTTTAAAAATGTCAACTGATTTTGGGTGTCCAATCTGAGAAACTGAGGCCCTGATTTCCCAGAGAGTCTAGCATTTGGTAGCACTTTATTTGTTCAATGACAGCTCCCATTGGCCTCATTTGCAGTTGTGAGGGCTCAGCACATTGGCAAATCAGACCCCAAATGTCTCAGGTTGGGTACCCAGAAAAAAGAGGTACATGCAATTAGTGGCCACCAGTGAAATTTTTAACTTATGTGACTTGCCCAGCATCACACAGGAACTCTGTGGCAGTGGAAGGGATAAAATCCAATTATCCAGGGCAGCCTTCAGCTTCCTCGAGTGTGAGACTATCCTGTTTCTTCCAGTAGTGCCCAGCCTCATTCAGCACATACCTTCCAACTTCTGCCACAGATGAAGCAAGGGTCCTGAAGATTCCAGCCTCATTCACTGCACAACCCTAATTCATCCCCAGAACACAGTCCATTCTGTCCACTGAGTGAGGCAGAAGTCCTATGTAAAAATAGTATGTGACCATTTAACACTGTATCCTAATGCATATGTGCAAGGTGTTGAATTAAGGCAGAGATTTTTAGTGCAATTTCCTATTTAAAAAAACAAAACAAACAAACAAAACTTTACATTTGAAAAACAAACAAACCCTCAAACATCTCAACAGGTGGAACCATACTGACCACCTACATGGGACATCAGCAGGATTGGGATCATCCACCATGCAGGCTCTCTTCCACTTGAACTAATAAGTAATTGAATGTGGATGTGGGGGATGGAGACACAAATTTTGCAAGTGGGTTTCTCAGCTATTTTCTAGAAAACAAAGACCCAGAAATAATGGGTTAAATTCCAAGTTCTCTAATGGTTATAGCATGTAAAACGGTGGCTTCCCTGTGGGCTGGACAGCCAGGGGCTAAGCCAACTCTGATTGCATGATGAGTCCCACCCGAGGTGATCTCAGAGTAAAAGGTAGCAGGCAACTGCAGGAAGCTGCAGAATATGCCAGGGGTGAGTGGGTGGTTGAGTGTAACTGAGACTGTCAGGCTTCCTGCCTCTAACAGGAAGCAGAAGAAAGCTCTCCACAGAGGGAGGCCTGGGAGAGACCCCTGCCCAAGACTGACAGACAGAGCCTCAGGGGGTCTACACAACAGTAGCTTTCAGTATCTCTTCTACGTCTTACTCTGCTAGGGAAAGCCTAGTCTTATAAGTGCCCATCAGTGCATCCTTTCCTGATCACAGTGTAGTTCTCTGATTCCCTCTGATCCTGCTCCCTCTCCCCTCAGGAGCCAGCTGATGACCCATCAAATTCAACACCCCCTACCCGCCAAATGAGTAGTCCAGGTGGAGATACCATCCAGCAGTCCAAGCCTCTGTGTCTCTGTGCACCCTGCAGCATGTGTTCTTTTGGGCTTCAGCCAACATTATACCCTATCATACAATTTCACTAAACACACTTATCCTATAGCACAGTGTTTCTCAAACTGGGGTCGCCGCTTGTGTAGGGAAAGCCCCTGGCAGGCCGGGCCGGTTTGTTTACCTGCTCCGTCCGCAGGTCCGGCCGATCGCGGCTCCCACTGGCCGCGGTTCGCTGCTGCAGGCCAATGGGAGCTGCTGGAAGCAGCGGCCAGTAAGTCCCTCGGCCAGCAGCTCTCATTGGCCTGGAGCAACGAACCGCGGCCAGTGGGAGCCGCGATCGGCCGGACCTGCGGACGTGGCAGGTAAAGAAACCGGCCCATCCAGCCAGGGGCTTTCCCTGCACAAGCAGCGACCCCAGTTTGAGAAACACTGCTATAGCAACTCATATCACAGCATTTCAAGGTAACATAGTCACTTCTCCATAGGGCCAAATGTCTTATTTCAAAGGAGTTAAGGGCCACAATCAATTCTTTGGGGGCAGATACTCTGTTCTATTCTGCATTGCAAAGGGGAACAGTTATGGAAATGATGCAGGAATCACTTGCTAATTTCTGTGGCTTCTGTTATGCAAGAGGTCAAATTAATGACAATAATGGTCCCTTCTGACCTTAAAATCTATAGTTAAGCAATGTAGACATGTAACAGGGTGCTGGCCAGGAGGTCCTGAGGCAGGCCCCTGTTAGCCCAGCTCCAATTAAGAAGTATTAATTGGGGCTGGCTGGGTATGCCACACCTAATTGGTGGAACAGAAGCACCTGCAGGCCTTATTAGCCAGGGGGCTACATAAAGCTGGCAGGCTGGAAGGAAGGGGGGACGGACGGACGAACGAACGAACGGAAGGAAGAGCAAGGAAAGGGAGGAGCCACAGCCTGTGCATCCCTGCTGGCTAGAGAAGCTAGCTGTCCCCCAGGTTGCTGGTTTACAACTGTCTGTAAATACAAGGTGGTGGGAGCTGACACTGTTAATAAAAAAGCACTGATGATTGCAGTTAGAGAAGGTCTCTGGCTGATTTGTGCGAGGGCGAGCGAAGGGCCTCGTTACAAGACATAAGAACAAATGGATATAAATTGGCCATCAACAAATTAGATGAAAGTTTCTAACCACCAGAGGAGTGAAGTTCTGGAACAGCCTTCCAAGCAGAGCAGTGGTGTCAAAAAACCTAACTGGTTTCAAGACTGAGCTTGATAAGTTTATCGAGTTATGATGAGACATGCAACTGCTAGCAGCAAATATCTCCAACAGCTGGTGATGGGACACTAGATGCAGAGGCCTGAGTTATTACTGAGAATTCTTTCCTGGGTGTCTGGCTGGTGGGTCTTGCCCCCAGGTCAGATTGGCAGAGACCTGGGGGGGAGGGGCGGGACACGTTTGCCTTTCTCTGCAGCATGGGGCCTGGGTCACTTGCAGGTTTAAATGAGTGTAAATGGTGGATTATCTGTAACTTTAAGTCTTTAAATCATGATTTGAGGACCTCAGTAACTCAGCCAGAGGTTATGGGTCTCTTACAGGAGTGGATGGGTGAGGTTCTGTAGCCTACAATGTGCAGAAGGTCAGACTAGATGATCATGATGGTCCCTTCTGGCCTTAAAGTCTATGCACCCATGAGAACTGGAAGTGTCTCACTCCCTATAGGGAGCATGTAAGGGTTGGAAAGTGGAAGTAGGCAGATTGCACTGTGCTCCAGATATTCTCAACTGATGTGTGATTCACGGGGAGGCTGGTTTAGCCTGTCCTGGGACCAGGGCCAGGGTGGGTGATAGGGCTGAGGTGAGATTCAGGGAGAGCTGTAACTGGTTGCTGGTTCTCAACTTCTTCTCTTTTTACCTGGCTATGCAGAGGAGTGGAGCCATTCTTAGCAAAATGCTCATTTAGGCTCTCACACCCAGCAGGAAAGCAAGCAGTGCAGCAGTCAAAGCTACTCTCCTCCCTCTCATGTGATGAGGGAGGTGGCCAGCGTGGGGGCTGCTGAGCCTATGCAGCAGGGAAAGGACAACAGATGCCCAGCGTGTCTTCATTTTACATCTGGGACTCCTGGGGAAACTAGGAGGCAGTCAGAGATGCTGTGTGATCTCTGTTGCTCAGGAATCACATTTTATTTATAATGAAATACAGATTTTCTTCTTCAGCCTTGAGGGCCAAATTTTAGAGCCTCAAGGGCCACACATGGCTCTTGGATTACAGGTTCGACAGCACTGCCTTAGTCATGTAGTTACTTTAACATATTTTCTTCCAGCAGGTGAAAAAGATATTTGCAAAATCAAGATAATGTTCTATTAGGAAACATGTGTTCTGCTAAAGCTAAATGTCAGGAAATAAACTGCTGCAAAACCTAAATGATGGAGAGACTCATTTTTGCTTGTTTCAGTTTGGGTGTAAAAGCCTTTTGCATAGGTATAGTCTGTTCCCACTACTGACGACATCTCAGTTTGAAACACACATCATGTGGCCTACAGAGAGACACCTCTGGCAAAACAGACTTTAAAGAGAGCACCCATATAAACCTGGTCAATGACTAGACACAGGGTATGTCTACACTACAAAAAAACCCTGTGGCAGTGAGTCTCTGACTCGGGTTCATGCTATGGGGCTAAAAATAGCAGTGTGAATGTTCCCGATCAGGCTGAAGCTGGAGCTCTGAGACCCATTCCCCTCACTAGGTCTCAGAACTTGAGCTCCAGTCCAAGCGGAATGTCTACACTGCTGTTTTGAGCCATGTAACTTAAGCCCGAGTCAGTCGACCCAGACTCTGAGACTCACTGCCATGGGTTTTTTTTGCACTGTAGACACACCCACAGACAGACACGCACATACACACATGTAGCTTGCAGAATGCAATGAAAGATCACTTCTAATTTACCATCTCCTGATTTTGCTTTTAGCTCTGCCGTTTTCCCTGCTGCACATCAGGACTCAGACCAAGTTTTGCTGTGCATATAAATTCTTTGAGCTAAGGTGTTTTGAGAGACGACTCTGACTCCCTTCTCCTGTACCCTTTAAATAAGGGCATTCTCTGAGTACCCCTCACGTAACACACTCCTGTGTGCATTTATTATTAACTATTATTATTATTTGCATTATTGCAGCACCTAAGAGCCCTTGTCATGGACAAGGACCCCACTGTGCTAGGTGCTGTACAAACACAGAACAAAAACATAGCCCAGGTCCCCAAAAAGCTTCTGTTACAAGCAAAATATGTCAGCTTGCATGTTTAAATTAGGATAAACTTGAAGTGGTACAGTACTTAAATCCAAGTGCAGCGGGCTTAACATAAAACAAACTGGCAGCTAAGGAATTGTGGCAATATGTGTATGCTAACTTGCAGGAGGGCCCTTGTAGTTATGAAAGATAACTACAGTTTTTACACCAATGAAAGAAGCATTGGGAAAACAATAATTCCTCCCTGTGCTTCTGAGATGTTAAAGCCCTAGGGCTAGATCCTCAGCTGGTATCAATCAGCTTAGCTCCACTGGAGTTTTTATTTGTCTAGGCCTTCTTGAACCAAACTCTGCCTAGTGTATCATTTATATCACAAACAGCCAGGGCCACTCCTCCTCCCCAGCACCTCCTGATCCAAAACTGTGCAAGGAAGATGCCCTCTCTGGGGGTATCAGCACCTAACCCCCTACTTCCAGCCACATGGGCTTGGGGAAACAAACCGCAGGGAGGAGCCAGCCAAAGACTGAAGCTGAAAGAGTAGCTGCAGGAGCTGCTTAAGCAGAGAGGTTCAGATGCTGATGATGTCATCAGGTCGCTTTCTGTAGTTTTCACGCTGGACATTCTCTCCCCTGTGCTGATTGGCTGCTGCTCCAATTCTGCTACCCCTTCCATTTTGCTAATCTCCACCTAACATAACCCCACCAAAGGGATTTAAGTAACAAAATAAAATAAAATAACATGGAACTAACATGATGTTTGGCATCATCACATTGTTCACTCTGCTGGTGTGTTCTACCCTTCTCCCACCCTGTGTATGCCGGGTCTATTTAGACTGTAAGCTCTTTGGGGCAGGGACTGTCTACTTCCATATGGCTGCTTATATATATTGCCTAGCACAATGGGGCCCCATTCTCAGTTGGCATCTAGGCACTAAAATAATAGACATGATAAATATTAATTAAAAATAACATACTCCATATCCATTAATTCACACTGTATATTTTCAAACTCTAATATTTAACACCCTTTTAGAGACAAACTTCATTATTCAGGTTACACACAACTTTTTACGAAGTGCATAAGACCCACATTCCTCTTTATACAAATTGATAAATCAATGCCAACTGTATCTATTTATAGAAATAAGTGTGCCTTGTTCTGCATACTCAATAATAGTTCTCTGTATTCCCTCTGAGCTTAATCTAATCATTCCTATTAAGGACACTATCCAAAGCCTGCTGTGATTAGAATATTCAACATTCTGCTGTGAAGCCTCTGTTAATAATACAATGTAATTTCTACAGCTTCCCACTCCGTGGAGGTGCTTGGAGAGGGGCACAACAGCAACATTCATGCAATAAAAACAAAATGCAATAAAACACCCTCATATAACTAGGGGCATCTAACAAGACAAAAAGGGAGATGGAAAGCATGTATATAAGGGGCCAACAGTGCTTATTCAAGATCATGTTGGAGGAGGGAGGAGCTTAAAGGTGATGTTTGAATGTGATACGAGACTGATTGAGGATAGATGTGAAGGGGAGGACAAGAGCCACTCTCCCCAGCACAGGACAGCAGGCAGCACAGCACCCATAATAGCGAAAGAATAATCCTCTGACAATTCAGAGCTAGATTATGGCTTAGTTAAACTGCAGCTGTGAGTTGGGGGGTGTCCTGTCCCATGAGCTCCAGTGATCCATTGTCCTTCCAGGACCTGCTCCAAGCCTACAGGGGAAGTGAAATCTGCTCCTTCCTTTGCTCCCCATAGTGTGCTGGTCCCACTTCAGGAGACAATGTGGGGGCAGGAGGGTTGGGTAGGTGGATAAAAGGGGAGGCAGTGCCATGAGCACACCACTTTTCTTCCCCCTTTTCAGAGTCCTTCCGGGAGTGCACAGGGAACACTTGTTATTCTGTTATTGTTACACCTACATGGAAACATGGTAAGTGACCACCCTGGCTTAACCAGGAGACCTTCAATGACCTGAAATTAAAAAAAAACCAGCCATACAAAAGTGGAAATTAGGTCAAATTATGAAGGATGAATATATAAAAACAACAACAACACAAGCATGCAGGGACAAAATTAGGAAGGCCAAGGCAAAAAAATGAGATTAAACTGGCTAGGGACATAAAGGGTAACATGAAAACATTTTACAAATACAGAAGCAAGAGAAGACCAAGGACATGGTAGGCCCATTACTCAATGAGGAGGGCAAGACAATAACAGAAAACGTAGCAATGGCCGAAGTGTTAAATGCCTTCTTTGTTTCCGTTTTCACCAAAAAAGTTAGTAGTGATTGGATTACTAACATAGTGAACATCAGTGTAAATGGGGTACGTTCTGAGGCTTAAATAGGAAAAGAACAAGTTAAGAATTACTTACACAAGTTACAGAGTAGCAGCCATATTAGTCTGTATCCGCAAAAAGAACAGGAGTACTTGTGGATGCTCTAATAAATTTGTTAGTCTCTAAGGTGCCACAAGTACTCCTGTTCTTTTTACACAAGTTAGATTCTTCAAGTGGGCAGGATGTGATGAAATTTATCCTAGAAGACTTAAAAAACTGGTTGAAGAGTTCTCTGAGACATTAGTGATTATCTCTGAGAAGTCATGGAGGACAAGAAAGATCCAAGAGGACTGGAAAAGTGATAATATAGTACCTAGCCATAAAAAAGGGAAATGAGGACAACACAGGGAATTATAGACCAGTCAGCTTAACCTTGGCACCCAGAAAGATAACAGAACAAATCACTGGACAATCAATTTGTAAGCATCTAGAAGAAAATAAGGTGGTAAATAAAAGTCAACATGGATGTGATTTAAGTAGATGTGATATATCTCAACTTCAGTAAGGCTTTTGATACTGTCTCACATGACCTTCTCATAAACAAACTAGAGAAATATAGCCTAGAGGAGCCTACTATAAGGTGGGTGCACAACTGGTTAGAAAAGCGAACTTAGACAGTTATCAATGATTCACAGTCAAGATGGAAAGGTATATTGAGCTGGATCCCATGGGATCTATCCTGGCTATGGTTCTATTCAATATCTTCATGAATGATTTGGATAATGGCATAGAGAGTACACTTATAAAGTTTGTGGACAATACCAAGCTGGGAGGGGTTGCAAGTGCTTTGTAGGATAGGATTAGAATTCAAAATGATCTGGACAAACTGGAGAAATGGTCTGCAATAAATAGAATGCAATTCAATCAGCATAAATGCAAAGTACTACACTTAGAAAGGAATAATCAACTGCACAAATACAAAATTGGAACTGACTGCCTAGGAAGCAGTACTGCAGAAGAGTTCTGGGGATTATCATGGATCACAAACTAAATATGAGTCAACAATGTAATACTGTTGCAAAAAAGGGCAAACTTCTTTCTGGGATGAATTAGCAGAAGTGTTGTAAGCAATACACAAGAAGTAATTCTTCCACTCTACTCAGCACTGATAAAGCCTCAACTGGAGTACGTTGTCCAGTTCTGGGTGCCACACTTCGGGAAAGATGCTGACAAATTGGAGATAGTCCAGAGGAGAGCAACAAAAATGTTTAAAGGTCTAGAAAATATGACCTATGAGGAAAGATTGAAAAACAAATGGATTTGTTTAGTCTGGAGAAGGTGGGACATAACAGTCTTCAAGTATGTAAAAGGGTGATAAATTGTCCTTCTTAATCACTGAGGGCAGGACAAGAAGTAATGGGCTTAAATTGCAGCAACGGAGAGTTAGGTTAGACATTAGGCAAAACTTCCTAACTGTAAGGGTAGTTAAGCACGGAACAAATTACTTAGGGAGGTTTGGATTTGCTGTCATTGGAGGTTTTTAAGAACAGGTTAGACGAACATCTGTCAGGGATGATCTAGATATACTCAGTCCTGCTTCAGTGCAGGGGACTGGACTAGATGCCCCATCAAAGTCCCTTCCAGTCCTACATTTCTATGATTCTGTTTTGGTGCAGGAGTCACACACAATCTGGACCCTGGAGGGTGGGAGTAGATAGCCTGAAATTGGAAAACATGACACACGTGCAAACATAGAGGCAGGAGAGAAACACTCATTATTCCACCCCATGCCATATCCTGGAACCACTCACACGTCCAAACATAGCTAAACACAGAAGAAAAACACAGAATATTAATAGAGAAACCAGAGTGAGGTCTCCCACTGGCCTTTTACGACTAAACAACAGCACATTCAAATGAACAAAGGGAACACCCACACACAAATGGAACAATTGGGAATATACTAAATGATGCAAAGAGTCCTGTGGCACCTTATAGACTAACAGACATATTGGAGCATGAGCTTTCGTGGGTGAATACCCACTTCGTGGCTACATGCATCCGACGAAGTGGGTATTCACCCACGAAAGCTCATGCTCCAATACGTCTGTTAGTCTATAAGGTGCCACAGGACTCTTTGCTGCTTTTACAGATCCAGACTAACACGGCTACCCCTTTGATACTTGATACTAAATGATGACTCTCTCCTCCTTCTCAAATAATAAAAAGAATACAGGCTTGATTCTCAGCCAGCGGCATGTTTCATTTCCCAGGGAATGCTCCACAAATTATACACTGATTTCCTGGGGTGGGAATGTCTCTTGTTATTTCAAATTGACCCCCATGGCCAATAAGAAGCAGCACTGAACATACAGGTGACTCCCACCTACTTCTCCTTATCCAGAAAGATGGTAGCTGTGATATGAGACTTCTAGGAATGGGGAGTGGTCAAACAAGTACAAATTGAGAGAACAAGGAGAATCCTTACTTAATTGAGAACTCCAGGGAGAAATTCTCCTTCCCTTTTCCAATGGGGACAAAAAGGATAGTTCAACCAGCCAGAAGTAAGTCTGGGGTTATTGGTACCTTGAAAGGCACATGCATTCAGCACCTTAGTGTATCTGCATTCCACACTATAGCATAGGAACTTGGTGGGGAAAAAAGGATCCTTGTTAGAATGCATGTGAATGTAGTTCACTGAAAAAAATGTTGGTAGTAATCTTAGCATCCAAAATTGTAAGTACCCGCTTAGTTTTAGGTGATACCATGGTGTGTCTTTTAATACCTCATTGAGAAAATAATGTGGGTCTCTCTTCATTTTCCAAAACAAGCAATGAAACAAATAATCACCACAACAAGCTTCTGACACATCATGGTACTTTTTCAGCATGGTGTATAAACAATTTTTGTGAACAGATCCTGTTAATGAGTGAAACATCCCTCATGTTGCATAAAAAGTGAACCTCACAGTTTTGATGTTAAAGAAAGAAAAAACAAACAATTCTTACCACAAATCCCTCAGTGTACTGAAACTGAGATCTGGAAGTGTCTTCTGCTGTTGGACTCAAGGGCTTAGGATCCGACATAGAGCGCTGCATCATCTTTGCAGATTTTGGGCTCAGTGGAGGACCCTTGGCAATATCAGCATGTAGCATTTTCTGAGGGCTGATGTCATCAGTGATGGATTTTTCATAGGGTACAAAGGCAGATTCTATAACTTTGCTCGGTGAAACAGGTGAAATGGGTGAATATAGAACTTTGGGAGATTTAGGAGGGGAAGGGACTACCTGTAGTGTGGAATCTGCACGAAGATGGGATGAATAGCCTATTTCTAATGGTGTTGGACGCTTTTTATCTTTCTGTGGAGACGTGGCTGTCAAGTACTGGGGACTCTGTGTATCTGAGTCTGTTTCTGTTTGACATCCCAAACTTTCTCCTTTGTATGTCTTCTCTGGAGCTGAAATATGTTTAATGATTTCAACTTTAGCATCCAGCCTGGCCCTTATTGAAGGTGTTCTTATCGTCCCTACAGGTTCTGTCTGTACAGAGATCTCTGCCACTGTCTGAACTGCAATGCTAGACACTTTGGAAAATGGCTTAGCCTTGTCTACCTCAGTGGTACCCTCGTTATATTTCCCAACACGAGACTTTCTTCTTGATCTGTTAGAAAGATCCCATTCATCTTGATCTTCATCATCTGTCTGAACACTTGTGTCAACGCTCTTCTTAGTTCTCCTTCTCCTGTTTGTGTAACTTCTGTCTGCACCATCTTCATCATCGGTTTGTACTCCACTGTCCACTATTTTTTTAAAACAACTGGGCTCTTTTTCCAGAGTCTCATCAAGCTTGTCATACTGACCACGCAATTTTGGCATGGAGCTCCTCTTTTTCAGTTGTTTCTCCTCTCTCATATCCATGTCCTTAAGAGACATTTCTGAAACAGAGCTTAGCATACCAGGCCTAGATATATATTGGGTAATACCATCTGACTGAACTGTGTACCATGTTTGGCTTTGTGGAATTTCAATGCCCAGCACAGTGGAAGCTGTGGTGGCTGGGTCATCGCTAGTCCAAAACTGGCCATTTTCTGTAGCAGCATAGTGCCCTTCCAGAAGGGCTTGGTCTGTGCTTGTTTGTGGAGAGACAGTTCCAGAAGGGTCATAATTATACTGATATATCTGGCGAATTTTTTGCTCTTCCAGCTGCTGATGAAGCTGCTGTTGAAGTTGTTGAAATTGTTCAAGCTGTAATTGCTGCTGGGCTAAGGTTTCCTGCCTCATCATGAATTGAGCTTGTC
This sequence comes from Emys orbicularis, assembly GCF_028017835.1. Lineage (NCBI taxonomy): Eukaryota > Metazoa > Chordata > Testudines > Emydidae > Emys > Emys orbicularis. The sequence goes on along the minus strand of NC_088683.1, from coordinate 22,731,095 downwards.
GCTCCTCTTCTTGCTGAAATAAGAGATGGTGTTTCATGGATTGCAACTCCTCAAGTTTTTTTTGGACCATTAACTTTTCTTGTTCTCTAAACCTTTGGATTTCCTGACGTTCCCACTCTAGTTCCTCTGCAAAGCGCTGCTGCTTAAGTTTCTCAAGCTCAAGCAGTTCACGCTGCAATTCAAGCTGCTGCTGTTTGTCTTCTTCAGGGGCAATGAGAAGTGCAACTTCATCTTCAAGTACATCTGTAAAAGCTTCAGAAGCTATAGTTAAAGCAGGCATCAGGTTAGTTGGCTCAGTGGTAATAGTTTCTATAGTGCCAGGTTGCAACCCTGTGTCAATATCAATGCCAGTAACTGCATTGTCTTTTTCAGCTGCCACTGTTGTCAAGAAACTGTATGATCTTGGAAGTGGCTGATTCTGTTGCAAGGTTGATAATGAGGACACTGAGTCAATTGTTTGGACAGCAGATAAATCTCTGACAGTTGTACTGAAAATAGAACCAGGCTGTGTAGTTATGGCAAATGTGGCTGGGATCGGAGTTGCAACCGAGGAATAAACGACACCATTAGAGGATCTTAACACACTTCCAACACCATACTGGGATCCCAGAGATGGTACTATTCTTGCTTGGGAATACTGTGGTGCACTAATTCCGATGCCTGAAATCACCTGCCGAGTCTCTGGATAAGGACCAGTGGTCTTGCTTGAGTAATCCATTACCTCACCTGAAATTATAGGGCAGAGTTATAGTCCAGTCCCCAAAAAGAATGCTGCTTTGTGGATTCTGAAAGCCATCCCATCTTGATGAATTAAACAGGGGTGGGGAACTGCATGCAAATCTTCAGGTTAATGATCTACTTTAGACGTGAAGAAAAAAGCATTGCTGAACATGCAGGCACATGCAGGACCTCTGTGCAAAACACATATGTAAAATGAAGAAATAAAATACATGTGTAATCCAGAATAATTTGTCACACTGTCCAACAGAAAACATAATAACAGGAGGAAAAATAAAAAAAAATTATCCTGATATGAGATGAGGAACACCACAATTATATTTCAAAGAAAGATCTGCTGCTGTTTCATACTGACCTGTAGTGACTCTTCCAGAAGTTAGATCTACTGCTGCATCTGTTGCCCCAACTCGATAATCAAAGCTATTCTTGCTTTTGTACACAAAAAGACCAGCTTCTGATAAATTAGTGTCAGACATGGATGGTTTCATACCTCCAAATCCTCTGTACCCATATGGCCCTGAGCGATCATACTGATAATGGTCATCTCTGTAACCAAACCGATCTTCAGGCAGTGTGGTTGGAGGCTGCTGTGCTGTACAGCTACTGCCAAATGGTAATTTATAAACCACATCACAACAAACAGCTCTTCCCCTTGAAGTCAGATCAACAGGCTTTTCATCTTCTTCTATTACACTGGTGACAACTCCTGAACTAACTTCATCCACTGTCACCACTGTTCTGTGGGATTTTGTGGTGCTAAGGTCAACTGCTCCACTCTCTATTAGCTCCTGGGATGTGGAGACATCAGTCCAACCATTTGTCATACCAACAGGAGGTACAGTAACAGGCATTGCAGTAGCCCATGACACTGCATGTGTTGAAGTACCCAGGGATAAGTTTATTGGCACTTCATCTCTACCTGCAGAGAATGCCTGGCTGCCTATTACTCTGTATGCAGGCTCAAAATGTTTTGATGTTGTCAGCTGCAGTGGTGTTGTCATTGCATGCCCCAGATCTACAAGGCTCTCTGTACTTGATGTGTAACTTACAGTAGCTGTGCAGGTCATTATTGTTACTGTTTCTGAGACTAGTGCTAGAGAGGGTTCTGCAGCTGACACAGTGCTAAGATTTATGATAGCTGGTTGGACTGCACTTACTGGCCGCCCACATATATCGCTTGCCATAGTTTGTCTTCTCACATCCATGGGAACAGCAGACAGATCCATACAGCTGTCTGTCATTTCAATATCCATTTTATCCATTTTAGTTAAAGTACGAAGGTCAATAACATCACCAAACAGATGGAATCTTCCCTTCTCTCTACACCGGGGTTGCTCACCTATTTGTGTTGGCTCTGGAGGTATAGTAATGGAGACATTACCTAAACCAACAGTGGGAACTGAGCTTTTAACCACAGACACTGTGGTCTTGGTCACCTCTGTTGTTATTAACTGTGTTACCGAACTAGGGACTGTTTCAAAAGTTGATTGTGCTGTGACAGGAACAGTGGCAAGCGTTTGCAAAGCACCTGAAACATACATGCTGTGATCTCCCATACTTTGAATCTCCATGGCTTTCATAGATGGAGTAAACAGAGGCTGCACATTTTGGGGAAGCTGTTCCTTAGAGGATGACCCGAAAGGCCAACTGGTAATAGCTTGACTAGTTATAGACTCTGTGGGAGTTCCAGGTTCAGATGGTAATGTGATAACAACATAGGTTTCCTGCGAGGGTTTGGTCAGCCTTGGTGAAGATTTATTAGAGTGTGGAGACAAAGGGGACGTAGGGGATGTCAACTTGCACTCTGCTGAAGAGACCAAATTCAAAGTCATACTTTTCAATGACAAACCTGTTGGTTTTGACTGACCTGTTGGTTTTGGCTGTTTCTCTGCTGGCTGATGAGCAGCTGTTGGGAGCTGAGGAACTGCTGGCTTAGGAGCAATTGGAGGCTTAGTTACCTCAACGGGCCTGTGACTGAACACAAGCCCCGCTGGAATTAAGGATGGCTTGGGTGGCACAGGAGGTGGTGTCGGGGTGTATATTTTTTGGGCAGATGCCATGTTGTTCTTTAACACCTCTGTGGCCTCTATGGCTACAACACTAGTAAATGAAGGTGCCACTGCAGGAGTTGTTGTCACTGGAGTCTTAACCTGTGGCTTCTTTTTGGGATAAATAGCTGGCTTTGGTGGAGTAGGTGGGGGTAATGGTAGGGGAGGTGGAGGTGGTGGAGGTGGAGGAGGAGGGGGTGGAGGTGGTGGAGATGGTTGGGTTGAAGAATCCAAAGGAGAGCTTCTAAAAAATGAGAATACTTTGGATGTTACAGTAGGAACTGAAGAAGCAATAGATGGTAATGCAGATACAGTGCTGGTCTTAGTTGTAACATGGGTAGTAGATACAGAGGATGTGACTGGGGCTGGCTCTGATGTTACACACTCAAGAGGTAGGTCAGATGCTGCCTCAGCCAAGTTAATCCTTGTCATGTCAAACTCAGCTCCTTTGTGTACATCCTCAGAAAGTACTTTAGCAATACCAGCATCAGCTGTACTTTTAATTTTTCTGGCTGTGTCTTTTTCTGGTTTGGGTGAATCAAAGGTAGTGGAGTCAGAAGTATATTGCTTGGGTTTTATAGCCATAGTTGTGACGACAGAAGGTGCATTTTCAGGCAAAGAAATTACACCACGATCCACACTTGCCATATCTGTGGATACAACTGTCTTTTTAGGGAGAACAGTAACAGGTTCATAAGGTGTGCTTATTTCAGAATATTCTTTTGTGAAACTTAAGGGAACTTGAACTATTGTGCCAATACCTTCAGGATGTACTAATTTACCTACAACATCTGCTATGTCTACATAACCTGCAGTTGTGCTATCTATTCCAGTAATAGGTGATGAGCTATCAGTGGTACAAATTGAAGATGTAGATGATGTAAGAGAAGGTGTATCGTAAGGTAAAACTGATGTCACACTTTCTGATGCCTCAGAGTAGGTCAACATTGACGTTTCGTGAGAAATGATTTCCTGAACTTCTCTGGCATAATCTGTTAGGTATTCATCTTCTATTTCTTCTGTAGTAAAGTGCTGAGTTATTTTAACATCTGGAATAGAAAGCACTGTGCTGCTGACTGAAGCTGTATCTGAAACTGTCAGAGGAGCACTTGAAGCTAAAGATTCACCATCCCCTATATCTCCAACTATAAATACGTTTGTATCTGGCGCAGGAATTAAATCAGATGTCGGCTGAGTTGGACTGGAGCCTGGCGTTAGCTGCATTCTTTGTCGTTTCATAAGCTCCTCATAAGCAGCATCTGCATCTAACAACTGCTTTTCCTCAGTGGTGGAAGTTACAACACTGTCAAGTACAACTATCTCATGACTTTCTGGTATAATGTAAGAACTAGACACAATGTCTTCTTGAGGCACAATTGAATGCAAAGGCTCTACACTGTAATAGTCTCTCTGTCGATCTACAATTTTGTGCATAGTTTCTTCATAAATCTGATCTGGAGGTTTTATTTTTTTCTCTCTCCCTCTCTGCTGAATAAATTCACTACTTTCATCTTGTCTCATTACAAGATTAGCATCAATAGTTCCATTATATGTGTCCTCTACTAAAGATTCATAAATATAATCCTCTATTAACATGCCACCATATAAAGAGTCTTTTTCAAACACTTCTTTTTCATTTGCACTTTGAAATAGTTTGGATTTATGGGATTTGTGCATCATTTCCTCATATACCTCTTCAGCACTTTTTAATGTTTTTTGACTACTTTCTTCTTTTAGGACCCCAACAGGTTGTTCATCTGTTGGAGAATATAAAGAGACAGCTGTAGGCAACTTATAAACCTTTTGCACTTCTATTATTTTTTCTGGACTGATTTCAAATCCTTCAGGATCTGACTCAATACTTGGTGAATATTCAGAACAGGAAGACCGGTGCAGCTCCTCCATTTCTGCTGCCTGTCGTAACTCTTCTGTTGGAGATGCATCTTCAATAGGAGAAAGATTACTTGGTGGGGTCTTTGGACGTTCCCGTCTTCTCTGTGCTCTTAGTTCATCTTTGTCTTTCTTAGATTTTTTGCTAGAACTCTTTCTTTGCTGCTGTTCTAATTCACGTTGTTTCTCTTGTTCCTTTAGCAGCTCTTCTTCCTCCCTTAGCTCCTCTTCTTCTGAAGAGTCTTCAATGGTGGGAAGAAGAGGACCGTGTGACCGGTGTCTGGCTTTGCGCTGCTGTTTGCCTTCTCCTCCCATTTTTTTGTGACTAGGACTGCTGTCACTATCTTCATCGAGAGATGACACAGATGTGGGAGATGTACCTGGAGTAAAACTGGAGGCATGCAAACTAGAAGACCCTTCTCCCCTGGATCTGTCTTCTGGTGAATCTGTAAGACTCTCCATCTCTAGCTCTGGCTCTTCATCAAAATATAAGCTACCCTTCTGTGGTTCAGATTCCTCAGAATATGTATTTGTTATTGTGCTGTTGAGTTCTATTGTTTTGAAACGTCTAAGGCCTCCACCTCCTCCAGTTACAGTGAGTTCTTCACTGTCTTGACTTTTGGTTTCCCTATATTTTGGTTCTGGGCTTTCATCAAAAGTTTCATCATCATCATCATCATCATCATCATCATCGTGCCATGAGTGACGTCTTCCAGCATCCTCATCATAGCTTGTGCTACTTTTCCGCATCATCCTTCTATGTTTTCCAGCTGTCCCTTTAGCTTTGATTTTCGCTTCTTCCTTCTTTTGGCTTTCAATTACACTGATTTCTTTAAGCTGGTTCCTAATGAATTCATCATCTTCAGAAGCTGAGGCATCTTCATCAGCACTCATTTCTATAATCTGTTTTCGAATGAAGTCTTCATCATCACCTGATCCTAGACTGTCTTCTCGTTTGTACTCATCGCTACTTGAAGAGCCAACACTAGTTCGTCTTTTTCTTCTTGGGACAGGAGAATTTTCACTCTCACTGCTGTCTTCTACAGAATCATAGCGTTGCCTTCTTGTTGATATATCATCTACTGCATCCGTCTTTTCCTTATAGTCTTTCTGAGTTGGAACACTTTGTTTTCCATCTTCTTCAAGACCTTCTTCATCTTCTTCTTGAATGTCTTCCAGATCCTCCTCATCTGAACTGTAAGGTTCTGGAGTCATTGGCAAAGGCTTTGTTCTATGTGGATCTTTTGTCTGTTCGCCATATATACCATAAAGATCTTTGGTCTTCCCAGACTCTTCCTCAGCAAGTGTACTTGCCTGAGCTTCCAAAATTGATAGAACGGTACTTTCCAACTTGGCAAGATCTGAGGGGCTTGAAGGACTGCCTTCTCGCGAAAAAGTGTCTTTTTTAGAAAGTTCCTTGAGTAAATCTTTTTCATCACTGGGGATAAGACTTGGAATTTCACCAAGTGAACTTGATATCCCATCAGAAGAATACCCAGTGTCACTCAGACCTTGTGGACTTCTCTGTTGCTGAGAGATTGATGTGTCTGATTTGTCAACCTCCTGCTCCTAGAAAATAAATATGTATATATATATCAATTCTTAATGTCGCCAGGCAATTACATACAAGGCTTTTTCTCAAAGAAGAGTTATGTCCCCAATGAAACATTATGATAAGAAGTATTTTAAACCAGAAGATCAAACCATAAATTAATGAAACACTAATTTTAGTAGGCAAAGCTCTTAAAACATCTAAAAAAAGATCCTCAAATTATGAGGTTTTTTCAATTTAATCTAATTATGCTTTGCATGACAGTTCACACAGGCAACTGATTTAATCATGTTAGGCGCTTAATGATCTTTTATTTTTAAACATAAATAAATACTGTAGTCTATCTTTCAGAACACTTTCTCATTATAGTCTGTTGCACAGTAGTAGATGATCAATGCAAGGTTTTGATGGGTTTAGTTTAAATGTGGTTTTTTAATCACCTAGGATACAAAGCTGACTAAGTAGTTGTAGATATAGTAGAACAGGGATTGCTATATTGCAGCCTGCAGCATTTCTGGCATCTACTGCCTCCTTTCCCAATGTAATCTCCCGTCCCCAAGAATAACCTCACCTGCCAGGATGATGGGCCTTTGGTTTCTGCCTCCCAGTGCTGAACTCTCTAGGATGAAGCAGAATGCATGAAATACTGAAGTGAGTGAATGGGATCTGGAACACCACAGAATCTACTGCATGGCAGAGTGCACAAAAATTCAACTGGGAGGAATTTTCCCAGTGCCTAGGTATAGAAGCAGATGGGCTCTAAGTTCCTTGGTAATGTAGGTAGTTGCTGCTGCTAGAAAAGTGGAGTCATAAGGAGAAAAACAGGAAGGTCAGCCAGTGATCTGAAGAGAAGAGAAAAAAGCCTACGAGGCAGACACACCTAACTGAAAACCAAAACCAACCCAATCTTCCCAGCTGTACTAGCCTTCCTTATCACTAGTTAAAAGTCCCTGACTACCCTCCTAACTTCCAGAACTTTCCATACATGACCAAGTGCTTCTAGCCTCCTTTCAAGGTGACAAAACCACCCATCCATCTCTTTTGGCAATACCTTCACCCCAAGGATACTCCTGTTTTTGAATGAGACTTATCCCTCAAACTGTCTCCCAGCTGCCAAACATTCCTACACCTCCTAGCGACAAGGGCCCCCCATCCAGCTAATAAAATATCTTATCCTCCCCTAAATGACAGGAACCCATACTGCCTCCTAGCTGACAACATATCCCACTTTCACTGACAAGTGTCCCTGCCTCCACTGGCATCTTGAAAGCCATTATCCAAAAGCCTCCTGCCCCCCATGCCATGACAAGTTCACTACGCAGGTTTATGCCTTCAGTAAATAACTAAGCAATATTCGGCACCTTTGCTGACCAATATTGGCCATCCCTGGACTGTAGCAAATGACTGATTTGAAGCTTTGTTTTGTCTACTTATTTTATCAGAAAAAAGTTGTTTTTAATGGAAACTTATTGTGAAGCAAATCTGTTATTGAAATGGGGTGAACAGTTACTTTTACTATTACACTTATATTTACCTTCAGGTCTTTTTAATTATAGAGAGTTTATTTGCAATTCCATTTAAAAAAACCCTTGTAGAAAAATATTTCTTATTGCCAATTATTAGAGTTTTGAAGATTAATCAGGGTGAGATTTTTAAAATAATTATGATTTATATTCAAAGCACCTTACCATTGTGCTGGATGTGTTGTGTGTGTATAGACACACTGTGCTAAAACAACTACCCTCTTCATACTGTATATTAATTAATGTTATATTAATACATTGGTATCAGTCTCAGCTACATTGGAATGCTTTACCGTACACTTTGCAAAGTTAGGTATTAACCTTTGAATAGACGAAATACCGTGTGCCCAAATATCTGATATCAGGACCAATGCCATTGTATTTTCTAAGGCATGCGCCACGAGAAGTACTCACTTCTTTTGACAATTCTGGTGGTAACCCTGACACTAAAATGCTATTGAGAGTTAATCTATTGGACTCCAAACATTTTTTGTTCAATAACAATTGGGAAATCAGTATGACCCAGGACACCATTTATCTCTCCTTACTCAGAGAAAACTACCCTGGAAATCAACAGCATCACATCTAATCTTCATATAAGGGCCACACTAAAATATAACCTTTAAAAAACAAAACAAAACAGGTTTGCCTGTTTTCTTTCCTTTTGCCAACAAAGCAAGCATTTAAAGGAAATTTTTCAGAGCATGTCTATGTCTTATTTTAGTCACTTGAACTTTTCCATGAGGTTTTCACATCTAAGGTACACCTCTACCCCGATATAATGCGACCCGATATAACACGAATTCGGATATAACACGGTAAACCAGCGCTCCGGGGGGGCGGGGCTGCGCGCTCTGGCAGATCAAAGCAAGTTCGATATAACACGGTTTCACCTATAACGCGGTAAGATTTTTTGGCTCCCGAGGACAGCGTTATATCGAGGTAGAGGTGTATATCTGGACTTGGAGCTGGGGGTGTGATTCCCATCTCAAGGAGACATACTCGCCAGGGCGCTGATTGAGCTACCATGCTAAAAATAGAGTGTAGCTGCAGCAGTATGAGCTGCAGGATGGGCCAGCCACCCTCAGTACGTGCTTAGGGTCTCTCATGGGCTTGTACTTGGGGCAGCTATGCTTCCTGCCACTCACACTACTGCGGTTAGATTCTGTTTTTAGTTCTCTAATGTGATGAGAACTAGCATGAGTATGTCTCCTAGACACCCCAGCTCAAAGTGTAGACGTAACCCTAAAACTTTATACTCATTCAAAATCTATCTGTAATTATTTATTTATTTTAGCTTTTATAACATGGAGCCTTTCATGGATAAATTTGATGAGCTACTAAATTAAAACATCGATCAAATTAAAATCATGATCAAACAGACTCCTAGGGCTTGACTGCCTCACTAGGTCCCATTGGTGAAAGCCAATGGAACCTGGGCTGTAGGTTCCTGGCTGTGGAAAATCCTCCCAGAAGAGACAGTCGCCTCTGTTTTGCTGTGGTCTGGAGCCAGCAGGCATAGACCAGACAGGATGAGTGGTCAGGGCAGGGCCATCCCTAGCCATTTTGGTGCCATACGCAGCCCCCCCCCCCCCCCCCGCGGCAGGCCTCTGTGTGTGTGTTGGGGGGTATCTGGGCCCAGGCCTCCGCGGGGGGCAGGGGCAGGCTTGGAGGGCAGGGGGGAACCGCCCCCCAGCACGAGCTGGCGGAGGGGAGCAGGTTGGGGCCAGGTCGCTCCACTTCCTGCCGACCGGTGAGTGCAGGGCAGGCCCGACCCCGCACTCACAGGGTAGAGCAACTGCTCCCCCGGCGCCCAGCCTTGTGACTTGTGGCGCAGGGAGGAACCACCCCCCAGCACTCACCGGCGGCACAGCTGGGAGCCAGCGGAGCAGAGTGGGCTGGGGCCGGGTCGGTGAGTGAAGGGTCAGGCCTGCCCTGCGGCAGTCCTCAGGGGAAGGGCTGAAGTGGGGGCGGGGATGGGGTGGAGCAGGGGTGGGAAGAGGCGGGGCTGGGGTGGGGGCCATAGGTAAGAGGCAGCGCAGGGGCTGGAGCAGCATGCAGCTGCGTAGGGCACCAGGAAATTTGGTGCTCCAAATTTCCTGGTGCCCTACGCAGCTGCGTTCTTTGCGTATGGGTAGGGACAGCCCTGGGTCAGGGCAGCCAGGAGATGAACCGATTCAGGCACATCCCCCTCTAGCTGCTGCTGACAGGGCTATCTATGGAGTCCAAACTGTAATTTATCCCCTGCTATCCCCTGACAGAACAGGCTAAAAGAGCTAGAGGTAGTTCTACTGCTTGTCGTCCCAGCGTTGAACACTGCCAGCCCAAGCTCTTCTGTGCCCTTTGGTCCCTTGCCTAGAAACAGCCTCTCTTGTAATCACTGAATAACAAATGAGATGACAGCTTATAAACATTTAGTCTCTAATCCGCAATGAGCGTTCTTACTGCATTCTCTGCATAGAGCTCCCCTTGCTACCAGAGGGAGCTCTACTCATGGAATTGTGTAGTCCGTAATAGGGGCCTGCATTGTGCAGAGAAGTTCCACATTGCACAACTGGGGAGCAGAATTTGCTCTAAAATATTAACGTGCTTCTATTAGCTATAACCGGGGTCAGCAACCTTTCAGAAGCGGTGTGCTGAGTCTTCATTTATTCACTCTAATTTAAGGTTTCGCGTGCCAGTAATACATTTTAAGGTTTTTAGAAGGTGTCTTTCTATAAGTCTATAATATATAACTAAACTATTGCTGTATGTAAAGTAAATAAGGTTTTAAAAATGTTTAAGAAGCTTCATTTAACATTAAATTGAAATGCAGAGCCCCCCGGACTGGTGGCCAGGACCCGGGCAGTGTGAGTGCCACTGAAAATCAGCTTGCGTGCCGCCTTTGGCACGTGTGCCATAGGTTGCCTACCCCTGAGCTATAAGAATATATGTAATGAGCTTTTTAAAAATCCACTATGGGAGGAGAACAATTTACAAGAATTTATTTTACGCCTTACGCCCATGTGTATAGTTGCGTGTCTGGTGATACACATCATGCAAATATAATAAGACACATCAGAGTGTTTTGAGGCAACATACATCTAATTTACCTGTGATGTATCATTGCATGCCTCATATCACTTCTTACATTCAAGGCAATTATAACTGTAGAACAACTTGTTTTGATGAATGATGATATTTGAAGGAAAATACAGTGCGCGTGAGGGCTATGTAGGTGGGATGGTGAAATTACTGTTACCACTGTCAGAGAACAACATTAGGGGCCTGAAGTTGATGGCAAACATATAACTGCTTCACTGTCAAAACTAGAAGGGACTCAGGTTCATACAGTCAAGTTCAGCAGGCTTTCCGGAATGGTGTACAAACCTACAGGGCCTTTTTTCCGTAAGCTTGCCAATTTAAACCCTGCTCCAATTCCCACCTAATTCAATGGTAATGTCTTTCTACTGGCAGAGGACAAGATTATTTTTCCATGGAGTTGGACTGGCCTGCTAGAGAGGCTACATTTGCAGTTTTCATTTTCATTCCTATGAAAATTAAAAATGTGTCGGAGGTACCTATATTACAGCAATTAAACCCTCTGTTTAAAGCTCTAAATCACTGCAGCCTTAGAGGCAGGTGTGGCCTAACAGCTGCAGCAGTTGACGGGGACTCAGGAGACCTGGGTTCTCTCCTTGGTTCTGCCACTCACCTGCTAGACAGTCTTGAGGAAGTCACTTTACCTCTCTGTTAACTAGCAGGGCCGGTGCTACCATTTAGGCAAACTAGGCGGTTGCCTAGGGCGCCAAGATTTGGGATCACCAAAAAGCGGTGCCCCCAATTTTTTTTTTACAGCGTTCTTACACCCCCTCCCCGAGCGCGCAGTCACCGCTCCACTTCTCCCGCCTCCCAGGCTTGCAGCGCCAATCAGCTGTTTGGCGCCGCAAGCCTGGGAGGGGAGGAGAATTAGAGCGGGGGTGGCGTGCTGGGGAGGAGGCGGAGCAGAGGTGAGCTGGGGTGGGGAGCTGCCGCACGGCTCCCCGGGCCGAGGGGGTTGGGAGCTGCCACGGGGGTGCCTCAGGGCGGGGGGGGGGGAGCTGCCGCAGGGCTCCCCACCCCAGCTCACCTCTGCTACGCCCCCTCCCCGAGCACACCATCGCTGCTCCACTTCTCCTGCCTCCCAGGCTTGTGGCGCCAATCAGCTGTTTGGCGCCGCAAGCCTGGGAGGGGAGGAGAATTAGAGCGGCGGCGGCGTGCTCGGGGAGGAGGCGGAGCAGAGGTGAGCTGGGGTGGGGAGCTGCTGCATGGCTCCCGGGGGGGGGGGGCAGGCGCCTCAGGGCGGTGGGGGGGCACAAGGTGGAAGTTTCGCCTTGGGCAGGAAACTTCCTTGTACCGGCCCTGTTAACTAGAGATGTGTGTCTGTTACCCAATCTATTAAAGGGGATGGTGATACTACCTTCCTTTGACAAGCACTGTATAAGAGCTAGGTATTATTAACTATTTCCTGTAAGAGTTTTTCATTTTCCAAATCCCCCTTATTCTTACATATTTATCCATCACTCAGATTCTGACAATGTTGTTCAAGGTATCTCTTTATAATATTCCCTGGCATGGTAGGAATGACATTACTAAGTAGAGACGGTAATATTTAAATGTTTTGTGGCTAAATTGCTTACAGATGTCAAATTATTTAGATTAAATTAGAATATTGTTCAAAAGAAAATGAATGTTTAAAAGGTATGCTATGTAAATTTTCTAAGACTGAGTCATTCTTACAAGGATTAAGAACAGACCTGTGCAGAGAATGGAAACTCTGTTTTGTTAAGGAGTTGGAGATTTAAAAATCGTTCTGATTAGGAATTAAACCCAATAATTTTGAAATTCTCGAAGAAAGAATTTTTTTAAAAGAAGTGGTTTGGGGTTGGTAAAAACCTTTTTTTTTAATTTTATTTTATTTTATAAAAGATAATATAGTACAAAATAAAAAAATCATAACAAAAAGACATTTTGAAAGGAAAAAATTGCAACATTTCATTATAACTTCAAAACAGGATGTTTCAATATTGTTGGAACTTTTATTCAATTAAATGAAATACTGGCAAAATTGATGCAATTTTTTAAATTGTTTAAATTTCAACAGAACTGAATTCTCCAATGGAAAATGTTCTGGTCAAAGTTTTTCTGAATCAGCTCTAATTAAGAAACAATGAATTACTAGAAAGACCAGTGGTTGTGTAAGATTTTAACCAATGAGAAGAACATACACATTTTGGCAACTGTATATTTGTTAAGACACATCAAATTTTACAAACCAGTAAATGATTCTTTGACATCAAAGTTGTCACTTATCACCCTTTAAAATGCTGGAGAAAAAGGGCTTTGTTTTGGTCCCTTTGAATTTGTCCAGTCTCCTCCCTTACTACAGCTGGTCAAAAATGCTGACTTCTTTATGGAGTATTTTCAAAAGATCTTGTGTAAATATTCTGGATAAAATAAATTAATCATAATACTGAAAAATTATGACCAGCTCTACTTTCTCACTATGTTCAGGCACTCAGAGAAAAGCCCCTTCTAAACTGGTCTTTCCTTCCTCCTCCAATTATTGATCTTGTAACTCTGAAACTTAGCAGGTGTTTTGACAGATAATACATAATGGAGCAAGATAATGCACGGACAAAACCTAAAACCAAATAATTGTAGCAGGGCAGTGTTGTCAAGTGGACCGAACACAGGAATAGGAGCCAGAAACTAATGAAGTCTAATCTTGGGTCTAATTACTGACTCAATGGCTTTGGGCAAGTCCTTCAGAATCTGAGCCAAAGCCCAGTGAAGCGTTTCCATTGATGTTACTGGGCTGTGGATGAGGACCTTAACCTCTGTATGAGTATGTATATGTTGCAATCAGAGGTGTGATGACAGCACGTGTAAACATACCCAATATAGCTTTAATTTAGCTCGTGCAAGTACCAACAGCAGTGAAGCTGTGGCTACACAGGTGTCAGCATGGGCTAGCCACCCATGTAAGTACTCAGGGTTCTAGATGGGCTTGTACAGACCATGCTGAAGCCTGCTGTTGTGACTTCACTAATGGTACTCACGCTAGCTAGATTAAAGCTATCTCGGATCACATGCTGAAACCACGCACCTCGGCTGCAATGTATGCTTTAATTTCGCTCTCTGTTAAATGGGAATACTAACATTGATCTATCCCATGGGAATACTGTGAGATGTAATTAATGTTTGCATAGAGATAGCAAACTGCATATAGCAACTGTAAGTGCTAAAATTTATTACCTTTTCACTCAAATCCCTACTTTAAAAATACTTCTTATAGAAATCCTTTAACTATTCCTCTCCAAAATTCATTTTAAAAAATATTCTGCACTGCCTGGAGATTGACCTGCACCAAATCAAGAGGTGTAAATGTGCAATCTACTCAAATTGTTATATTCTGTCTTACTTAGTTTACAAGAGCCCTGGGGCAAGATTGTATCTCCTGCCGTTTGTTGTACTTTAGAGAAAACATTAATGGTGTTCAATAAATAACAATAAATTTTCATAATTGCTTTTAGGAAACAAACTAACAGATGTACAACTTATTTTCACATTGGTAGAAACTAAGAAGGATTTCCCCAGTGACCAAAAAAAGAAGGAAAGGAAAAAAATAATGTAACCCTTGCATTTAAAAAATTAGTATCTTTATCAAAATGTGTGTTATGTTTCAAAGAGTTCTGGTTTTAATAATAATAATAATAAAAATTATATATATAAGTAGCTCCTTTCATGTGTAACTCCAATTGCTTTACAAATATTAACTAAGTAAATGCCAAAGCTTCACTCTGGTAATGTGGAGTATATGTTTATCATTATATTCATTTTATAGATCAGTAAAGTGAGGTACAGAAGGCTAAATCCCATTCACCTTATTCCAGCAGTCTCCTTGATTGTAATAAGTATTTAGTGGTACTAACACAAAAAGAAAGTGAGCAAGTTTTCTATACAGAAATCAGGTGAAATACCATGATTAGTGTATGAGTCTGAGAACTAGCAACAGAACCCTGGAATCTCAGACCTATGCCCTAAACACTAGGCAACATTTTTTAGTCTTTGCATAATACAAAATGAAATTATAGAAATTGAAGAATCGGGCTGGTTGAAAACTGTTCATCAAATATGTTGTTAGAAAGAAAATTGGTTTTTTCATAAAACAAAATATTCTGTGAAAAAGTATCTCTTGTCCATGCAAAATTCTGATTTTTTGTTGAAAAATCAAATGCCCCCAAAATGAAATCTTTCCGCCAAAAGTTAAAATATGTTGTTTTGGATATCCTGACACTGTGCCACATGAGAGTTGTAGTTCCATTTCCTTACAGCCCCATCCTTCTCTATAGACTGGGCTCCCATTTTTAAAATGCATCTTCTCATCTCCCATGATGCATCCTGGCTAGGACTCCCATGGTGCAATTACCTCCCCTCACCATAAGGAGAGACCATGGTGTATCATGTTAGATGTTGTCAGGGGTGAAAGTAACTTAAAGGACTTACCGTTAAGCCGGAGTCCTGAACGGGGGTGTGGCCTCAACCGGAAGAGGTGTGATCTCAACCAGAAGAGGCGGGACCTTTCAAGATTTAAAGGCCCTGGGGCTCCGGCTGTGGCTGGGAGCCCAAGGGCCTTTAAATCACCCTCGAACTACCAGCTGCAGAGGCGGCTGGGAGCCCCAGGGCTCAGGGGCAAATTAAAGGCTCCGGCCGCCAAGGAGCTCCAGGCCCTTTAAATCACTGTGGGAGCCCTGCCGCCGCTACCCCGGTGGGTTTTGTTGTTGAAAAATAGACCAGCTCTATTTGAAAGCTTTTATCACACCTGGCAGACATGAAAGAATTTCCCTTCACCCACCCCAATACTTTTCTAATGAATGATCAATCACTAGTTCAAAGTTAATTAGAAGGAGCACAATTTTTCATCTCCCACAAAATATGTATAAATCATTTTTTTAGCCACATTTAATTGACGAATGGCTTAACAATTACAGTAGGTACAGGAAATTCGTCTGTACAGTGCAGCCAGGTATATCAGTTAGTACATGCTAACATTCATTGATTTATGTGAATGGAAAGTCCATATATAATTGCAACTAGAAAACATGCAATTTTCCACAAGAGAAGGAAATAAGATATACAATGTGGATGAGTTATATATTATGTATGTAAGTTTACTACAAAACATAGCATTAATCCTATACTGGGATTTAGTATTGCAGACCCCTGTATCATGCAAATCCCATTTGCCTTCGGTGGGCCAATGCAACCCCACATGGACATAAAAATCTGTATTAGCAGATCCCAAAGAAGGATGAAGGCCCATGAAATCAGCACGTTTGCCCATCATTTCCGGACTAAGAAATATAGCTATTTTATAATTTATACTGGTCACTTCCTCCAAATCAAAATCTCTACAGCAAAAAATAATCAAGAGAGACCAGTGAAAACTGTCATTAACAGAGTGAAACATTGTTGCAGCTTGGTTCTCCCAAGGATTGAGATCTATGAAATATGTGTATCAGCTTCAACGATTAAAACTGAACAAAAGCCTAAAGGAATCTACAACAGCCATTAAAAAAAGAGAAAGATTTGAATCTGACTTCAAAAAAGCAATTTTGGTTCAGTCTCAGTTCTGAACTGTAGAGACTGAAAATTATGCAAACTCAAATGAAAACCCATACAAGGGCACTATGAGCTCTGTTGCGCAAAGCCTTACTGACAGTTATCACCCTTACCAGTGAAAGACATCCCATGTCATTGCAACAGCTCTGAGAGTAAGGACCACTCACATAAGTACGGGTTTGCAGAAGCAGGTCCTTTATTGCCTACAGTAGCAAAAGGAAAAGAAAAAAAATCTTACTGTTTTTTCTTTCACTGTTTCCACATGATCAGGTCTTGGCAAAGGTGCTACTTGAGCTAGGGTTTCTTCTTTCTGGATTTTTTCATGTTTGGATACCATTTGTGGAATCCCAGTGGCCAAATCTTCCTTCTTAATCTCCTCTTGTTTCTTAACCTGCAATTCCTCAGGAGGTACTTTGGCTTCTAACTTCTCCTTGATACCTTGTCCTTTAGTCTCAACTTTGACGTCCTCTTTTTTGCCCTCTGGGAGGAATGGTTTCTCTTCTGGGAGTACACATTTTTTGTCTTCTTCCAATTTGCTTATAAGTTGCTTTACATCTGAACTTATCTCCGGAGGAATTTTATCCACTGACGCCGTCTTTGCCAGTTTCCCCTGTTGATGTTTTGGATCGTCCTTCTGTATTCCTTGGTGAATTTTATCAGCTGAGGGTTTCCTTGCCAGTTTCCCCTGCTGAATTTTTGGAGCTTCCTTCTGAATTCCTTGCTGGATTTTATCAGCTGATGGTATCTTAACCAGTTTCCCCAGCTGGAATTTTGGATCTTCCTTCGGAATCCCCTGGTGGATTTTATCAGCTGAAAGCGTCTTTGCCAATTTCCCCTGTTGAAGTTTTGGATCTTCCTTCTGAATCCCCTGCTGAATTTTATCAGCTGAAAGAGTCTTTGCCAATTTCCCCTGCGGAAGCTTTGGAACTTTCTTCTGAATTCCTGGTTCTTCTTTTGATTTTTCCACTATTTGGGTAGGCAGTGCTGCAGTTTTCTGAGGGTGATCTGACTCGGTTGGCATAGGCTGGCTCTGAGGAACAACAGATGGTTTGGATACTGATTGTGAAGGGGCTGCCATTGGAGGTGGCATTTTGCCCATATCCCCAAGTTGTCCTGATATTGCTCTTTGTCTCTGGCAGTTTAAGCACAGCCATTCTTGTACCTATAACATAACAAACAACATTAAATAAAATAAATATTTTTGAAAGTAAAATCATATTGTGCTTTTGGCTGTTATTGTTGTCACTACAGTACTTGTAATCAAAATCCTATGCACATTGTACACAATTATTTTCCTGGTTCCCATAGATAGCTTTTGCTGGAAGACTCACACCATTCATCTAAACCACACAGAATGCAACATTTTAATGCAAAATTTAATGCATCGAAAGTAACAGGAGGGCATAAATACCCTTGAAAATTTTATCATTCACCCAAAATATTGCTGTTCTTTTCTAGAAAGCTTGCCCATATATGCCTAACATCTAAGCCTCTTATACACATTGAGACAATACCTTCCTGTATGTTTGTTCATCATTGTAATAGGATGGTCTTTCTGTTTAATGGACTGCTTTGGACTTTTGTTTATCTGTTTTTCCGATAGAGATTAGTTCTTTTTCCCTATTCTGGATTTTCTAGTTTTGTGTGATAAAAGTGTGTGTGAGAGACAATGGGATATGAATGAAAGATAGGTCATCCTTCTTTTGTTTTCTTCTTCCTTTGGTAAATCGTTGCTGCATTCTGTCTCTCTTTCTACCTTTCCCAGAAAACTAGGAAAAGGACAAATGGCAAATGGGCACCTGTGCATAAACTCATGTTGGTGGTTGCCTGGCTACAGAAGAGTCAGATTGCTTTCAGCAGAACTTGGCTATAGTTGCAGCAGGTTTCAAATGAGAACCTGAGACATAGTAAACAGTATAAAAAAAAAACCAGAAACCTCTGGAGAAGGAGTTAGCCTGGAAACTTTAATTCAGAGCCAGCTAATGAGCCCCATTATTGGACCAAGATCCTTATGCTGTAAATTACAGAAACCTTTGTTGTGTTTTTTTTTTGTTCTTTTCAACAAGATGGGGGAAGGCCTAATAGATTCAATTTCTTTTACAGCATTTGGACTGGAGCTCCTATTTTCTTCATAGTGCCAACCCAGTGGCTTAGTGTCTGTTGAAACACCTATCACTTGGAGGGTGTTATTTGGAAACATAGAATATAATAGAGAAATAACAGTGATAGTAATAATATGTTAGAAAACAGTGGCTGAAGAACAGAGACCCCTTTAATTTCTACATCAAAGACATGCTTCAGATAATTTTAGAATAGAAGTATTCTTGCAAAAAAAAAAAAAAGGTCTTTAAAGGCTAATCCTACAATCACAGAGGTAGAGCTGGAAGGGATTATGTTACTGACCTGGGAAGAAAAAAGAAGAATGTGCATCCAGTTCTGCAAAGTGTCCAGGGCCAGATTTACAAAGGTATTGAGGCACCCAAAGATAGAGATGGGTGCCAAATGGCTAGGCGTCTAACTGCCATTGAAAGTCAATGAAACATAGGTGCCTATTTCACTGTGGCACTTTTGTAAATACCACTAAGTGCCTATCTGCATGTTTTGGCACCTAAATGCCTTTGTAAATCTGGGCCTCAGCCACCAAGCACCTCACATGAGGTGCTCAGCCCTTGTATTCTTCTTTTCTTCCCACAGTGCAGTTTATATTTTGCTCTGTCATACTCAAGAATGGTCGCAACTGAACGTCAAACAGATTAAAACTAGCAATTGCCCTGTCATTTTGTTTCTGTCCTTACAGGCCGCTTATGAAGTCTTACAAGGCCAAGAATAATAACTGGAATTCTGTTAAGCATTCCACCAATATCTTGCTGGCTCTAGGCCAAAATAGATTTAGAAAATATAATAAATAAGAAGAATTGTAAATTATTTATTAGAATTGCATATGAAAAGAGTGTTATGTGTGAATCAAACACTTATAAAAACTAAAGTGCAAACACGACAAGGTATGAAGAAGGGATTGTTTAATATTTAAAATAGAAGTAGCCTTCTTTGTCAGCAAATAGATCATTATGTTGCTAGCATCCAAAATGAGGGATATCTGCACTTTAGCATGGTTCACATATTTTGTCTAAAATTGCACTTACCTACCTATTATTTTACTTTTCATTACAATGCCCCATACACATGAGTACTAGTAATTGTCACTGACACAGAAGCACATAAAGCATTTGAAATAATTGGTAATTTTCCCCCAATAAAGACTGCAAGATCTAACTCTTTACTGAGTCATCTGTAGCTTCTTATATTGATTTCTATAAGGAGCTAATCAGGACAGTCACATAAAAGCCTGATCCAACACCCACAGAAAGTAAAAGAAAGGATCCCATTGACTTCAGTGGACACTGAATTAAGGCCCTTAGCTCAAAATTAGAGAATGTGTGTACACGTGCCTGTGTGAGTTTATGGTCAGGTCAGGTCTCCAGTACAGACTTATATCCAGTACAGACATTGCTCTGGGGTGTGTATGGCCATTATACCAACCTAACTCCCTGTGTAGACAGCACTATGTTGGCAGGAGAGCTTCTCCCATCGACACAGCTATTGCCTCTCAGGGAGGTGGATTAACTATGCTCTTCTGTTAGCATCATAGGAGCATCTTCACTAAAGCGCTTCAGCAACATTTTAGATGTAGACCTGCCCTCACTATAAATACAAATTTGGCCCAGTGCCAATGCAGACTCCAACACTTTCTCCTTAAACAAAAAACAACCAAAGAATGCTCTCCATTAACCCCTCAGGCAACAAGCTGTATGAATAAAGAGGTTATTTTGCCTGAATGAACTTGGGTCAATGGCCCCCACCATTACAGTCTCCTCCATTTTAAATCAAGGAGATGCTAACCCAAGCCCAACAGCTGCCATGGATCTTACACAATAAGAAAGACCATCTCCAAAGTAATGTGGGCTACTAGAGTCATAAAGTCATAGAGTTTAAGGTAAGAAGGGACCACAAGATCATTTAGTCTGACCTCCTGTACATCACAGGTTACCAATGCCACCCAGCACCCACAACAAACCCAACAACTGAAATTAGTCTAAAGCAGTGGTTTCCAAACTTTTCTGATCGCGCTCCCCTACCAGTAAAAATTTTTTGAGCACGCACCCCCTGCCGCGCCGAAGCAAAAAACCCCAAACAAACAAACAAAAAAAGCGCTCCTCCTGACGCGCACCCCCAAGGATCCTCTTGCACACCCCACTTTGGAGACCACTGGTCTAAAGTACTAGAGCCCTCAGAAAACTAAACTATTCTACGTCACAGGCAGCGAATAGGAGGGACTGCGGTGCACCAATCCCCGAGGCCCCCAAACGGTTGGGGATTGATTAGATGAGATATACCGAGATGATCCTGGCAAATGATCTATCAGTTTAGTTGAACAAACCTTAGGCTCTGTTGCCATCTTTCAAGATTTTAATTCTGAGATTTGCAATAATTCATGTTTTTCTTAAAGACTCAGATTCTACAGTCATGTGAATATGTGAGAATCTCAGATGTATTTTTATTTTTAAGGTAAATTTTTAACCTGCATGGTTGGGGAGAAAAGCATGAAAATGTGACCCCAGTATAGTGTCACAGGGCTCAAAACCAGAATACAAATAAAAGGAACCAAAATGTATTTTTGTAATTGGTCTCATGATTCATAAGCCAATCTAATGATTTTGGGGGCCTGTAGTGAGGCCGGGTGACCTCCTTCTGAGCCAGAGGGGAAAGAACCACTCTCCCTGCCCACGTGGGTGGAGCCAGGACTGCCTCACCCCTCCCACCGGAAGTACGACACCAGAACAGGAAATATAAAGGCAGGGCCTCCCGCTCAGTTTGGGCTGAGACACAGAGGAAGACAGACATTCCCAGCTGCTGACCCTGCTGTTGAGCCCAGTGATGCCCTGCCATGGGACACCTACCCAGAAGAGGCAGATGACGCCCCGCTAATCCAGGTACACCCCAAGGGGAGGGGAGGAAGTGGCCCAGGGGCAGCCAACCTTAGTCTGGCTGCAGCTTTGCCTCAGGTACAGCCAGTGAGTTGCAGTTGGGAACCCTGCTGACCCAGTGGCAGACCACTCCGACACTGTTAGGGCCCTGGGTTGGGGGTCCGGTGGAATAGGCCCAGACCTCACCTGCCACCACCAGGGCCTGGGTTTGTTGGTTGTCTGCTGAAGCTAGGACGTCTGACCCCTGTGCTTGCCCTGTCTCTGAATCAAGAGACCGGGGCTAATTGACTACTGGGTTTTTCTCCGACTCTGCTGCAAGAGCCCAGAGCTGAGTGATTACTGGGTGTGCCCTTCTCTGCAGGAGGAGATTAGGGCCAGTTGGGACACTATCGCCAAACTGCTAGTTCCCCAATACTAGGCTGAGATCCCAATGATGTAGTGAGATGGGATGGCCTCCCTCCAACTCAGAGGGGGAGGACCGACCACCACACGACTACACTGCCAGACTCATGAGTTTGGAACGTTTGGGGTTGGCAGTCCTCCATGAGCTATATCCTCTGCTTGTATAAATTAGTGTTGTTCCACTGAAGTCAATAGACCTATGTGATTTATATCAGCTAAGGATTTGGCCTCACATTATGCTTGATGTGTACTAAATTTATTTTATACTCAGACTCCTTATGAATAAGTTTACTGTATTCCACCTCAAGGTAGCAAGCTGTTGTTGCAAATATCCCAAAGTACTAACATATGAGTTGTATTTATGTATGAAGTATAATCCAATATGTTGCTGATGTGGTACAAAAGTTCTTAATGATTATTGCTCTGTGGAGATAATTCCATTTGCTGAAATTTGCTTTCATTCCAATTTGGTTTTGAAACCTACCTGGTTTCCTGTCATCTCATCTGGAGCATGTACCCTGGAAGGCCTAAGGTCCTTGACTATGGGATAGTCTGCCTGGCAGGCTGCCCTAGAGACAGGCAGTCTAGCTGGCAAGAAACTATCAGACCCTTATGTGGTTTCTGGAGGAACTTTGTCAACATTTTGATTTCAGTCAATCGGCAAATTCTAAAGCTCTATTAATAATCCATTGGCACTTTTTGTTGCATATTCCTGAGCTTAGTACAGTCCTAGTTTCTACAGAATTTATATCTTCAGCATCTCCCACCATAATGTTAGGTATGATCCTGAATGATCTATGCTCGTTGAACACCTATTGACTTCAGGGGTTGTGCTATGTGCAGAGGGCCTTGCAGGACTGAGCCTTGGAACTGTCAAGTTTTTTCATTCTGTGTGGAGATGCAGAGCTATTCTACTGACTCACACAAGAAACCAGCTCAGTGGGCTTACTCTAGGTTAGCAATGGTGTAAGTGAGAGCAGACTCTGGTCCTGAGCATCTCTCTGAGGTAGGTCAAATAGTTAAAAGCCCTGGGAACAGCCAAGTCATGAGGAAGCTGGCTTATGATACTTGTAAGTACAGTCCTGATCAAAGATAATAAACAGCCTGATCCAAAGTCCATTCAAAACTATGGAAAGAATCTTACAGACTACAGTGGGCACTGAACCATGCTCATAAGCTTTTTTTTAATCAATTATTTTTCTGCTCCAAGGCCACTGCTGCTCAGCACTCAAAGCATATTAACTACCCTCCTTTCTCCCCTGATAAATTAGTTCTGAAAGAAATTTGATCTTTCAATAAATGGCCAAATTATATCACAATTTTCTTTTTATCTTGGATGCATGCTGGCAGTTTTAAACCTTAATCAATGATCCTAGATTTACAACTGGGAAAAAGTAGATTCCTAGATTCCCAGATCAGAAGGGACCTTTATGATCATATAGAAAGATCTCCTGTATAACACAGAACTTCCCCAAAAATAATTCCTAGAACATTGCTTTTAGAAAAAACATCCACTCTATATTGAAAAGTAGTCAGTGATGAAGAATACACTACAACCCTTGGTAAATTGTTCCAATAGTTAATAACTCTCGCTCTTAAAAGTTTACACCTTATTTCCAGTCTGAGTTTTCTAGCTTCAACTTCCAGCCATTGGATAATGTTATAGCTTTCCCTGCTAGATTGAATAGTCTGGTCCTGATTCTCTCTTTGGGAGGCATCAGTTACAAAGAATGAAGACGCTTCTTTATTCGTGAAGAACACAAATAAGATACAACCACATTTTCCTGAAAATATTTTCACTATTTGTTTCATAAAGTCTCTGTCCAGTCTAGTTATTTCATGTTGTAAAAATGATCTGAGCAATATTAGAAACACTAAAAACCGCGCATTGATTTTTATTATCCCAGATGAAAGTAGCACAGCCAGAAACAAATTTGGGCATAAAACCAATGCAAAAATAATCATTTGACCATTAATACCATTACAGTTTTACAAGTAACTAAATATAACATATACTGCTACAGTATGACTAATATATAGCAAATGGAGAACAGTCTCCCACAATATCATTGATGCTTGCTCTTTCTCATGAGTTTTGTAAAGTTTCTGTCTTCCAAAATAACTTGATCAAATGCCATAGATTTTAATTTAAAACTGCTAAATGGCAACACTGGAGAAATACAGGTCAGATTTTGATACCTTTAGTCACAATGAGTAGCACTTTATTCCACAAGTAATTCAATTGTTTCACTGGGACTGTTCATGATGTATGGTACGACTTAAACATGAATAAAGCTATCAGAATCTAAACTTAACTGTATTGATTTGGCATAAAACTCGTAAAAATGTTCATTAAAAACCCATGAAGTAAAAATATACCGTGATTCTGTGATATTTCATCCAAGAGTTCAGTGAGTTCTACGTACAGCTTAGACTGATATCCTTTACGAGCACATTGCCCAGTATATTAAATGGAAGCAATGTCTTTTACAGTAATGTTATTGAAGTGCAACTGAACACATTCATGAATTTTAATCAAAAGTAGCCTTTTTTTAATACTAAGAATCTACTTGGCCTATTTTTGCAGGGTGACCCAGTAGAAAATACTGGGAGTTGCAAATGTCTATCTGAAAACATGTACAATCATAGAATCATAGAATATTAGGGTTGGAAGAGTCCTCAGGAGGTCATCTAATCCAACCTCCTGCTCAAAGCAGGACCAACACCAACTAAATCATCCCACCCAGGGCTTTGTCAAGCCGGGCTTTAAAAACCTCTAAGGATGGAGATTCCTCTACCTCCCTAGGTAACCCATTCCAGTGCTTCACCACCCTCCTAGTGAAATAGTGTTTTCTAATATCCAACCTAGACCTCCCCCACTGCAACTTGAGACCATTGCTTCTTGTTCTGTCATCTGCCACCACTAAGAACAGCTGAGCTCCATCCTCTTTGGAACCCCCCTTCATGTAGTTGAAGGCTGCTATCAAATCCCCCCTCACTCTTCTCTTCTGCAGACTAAATAACCCCAGTTCCCTCAGCCTCTCCTCGTAAGTCAATGGTCACACACTTATATTTTGGATTAAACTGAAGAGACTCAATGTAAAAACAAAACACTTGACCAGTTGCTCTCCATACCCCCTAATTGCTTCTCATGTTTTCCCTCTTACTTACCAAAAATATCCCTATCGCCTGATCCCTGCATAATTCCAATCCAGTCTACATCTATGTGTTAATATCTTATCATGTCACTTCCACTCCTTGCTTTGCCAATTATGCCAGTCCCTCTTATCTGCTTCCCCTGCAACCATCAATATGCTGCCCCTACGTCTTCCCAATTCTGAGTCATCAACCCACTATCCGCTCTCCACTTCAATCCTTCATCAAGATTCACTTCTTGTGCCCTGCCCACATGAAATGAGTCAGGCATTTCAATAATGTTACTGATATATTCAAAATGAGAATACAAAACAACCCAGTCACTCTCTCCTCTGGTCTTCCCTGTGCATGCTGTCTATTCTGTGTCTGTTTTGCTTATATTATAATCTCTCCAAGGCAGGGACTGTCTGCATTTTGTGCCTCATTTTGTCAAGCTCATAAGAAGAAAAATAAATAAGCGGATGAGATAAACTGCTGATTATTTAACTGACTGTCTTCAGGACATAAAGGTAAAGGACCTAGACCTGAATTCGTTATACGTGTGAGTGATTACACTACAGCAAATTGAACTGCTCGTGTGAGTATGTGTTAAAGACTCCCCATCTTTCTCCTCGCACTCTCTGGTTATGTTTTCACCGAGTCATCAGTTCTCAGATCTTGGGATTCTCTAATGAACAAGCAGGGGTAACATTCCTTTTCTAAACTGCACAATTTTAAATCGCCTCTGAAATGCAAACTGCATTTTCAGAACCACGTGTGTATCTCATCACAATAAAGTTTAAAAATCCTTTTTATGTCAGATCTTGATTCCCTGTCAGAATCTGTAAAATCAGATTCTGTACCATAAAGTCATATGCCTGAGTTTTAGCCTTGTCTTTTCCTCAGTTAACCTCATGCCCTGAATACAAGCTTTTCCCCAGGGCTATATTTTCAGTTTGCCTGTCAACCCACATTTATTATGACTTGGTAAATGGACATCATCTTCCTTCAGCAGTCTTCACTGGATAATTCCTCTTGCTTCCTTTCGACTCCTTAAAGACTTTACACCCTTTTATCACTGAGTTGGGTGTAGTAGTTATCAGTATTATAAACAACACTAATGTGCCTCAGTGTTCCGGCTCCACAGCTCTTTCCTGTTTTATCGGGAATCCTGACAATCCCGTCCTGCTGGACATAGTAAAAGCAGCTGTTATACCAATTCAGCTTTCTTATATACAAATACCACCATGAAAAGGGCACACATCTAGCCATTCAATACTAATGTATTGTCTCTGTTTTTCAAGTCACGCAAGAGCTTAGGCACTGCAGTTCCTAGGCTCATGTATTCATATATCACAGTGTCAGAAAAGTTAAAGTTGAAAATGTTGATCAGGTCAACTAATCCATCTCCCTGCCCGTGTAGAATTTTTATTAGAGTCTATAGTGATCCTTTATCCAGTCTAGTTTTAAATGCCTAGGGTACGACTATACTCGAGTTTTTACATGGAGTTAACTGATTGTCAGTTTGTTCTGGACTACAAATGTCTGTAGTTTAACCTAGAGATCAGCCTAGCAAGTTTCCTTGGAATGTCTGGAACATATGTTTATTCTTCTGCCAGAAAAAAAAAGTATTACTATGAAGAGGAGCAACATAGAGTAATCATGGCAGCATCACTGAAAAATCACTGCTCCAAATCACTGACTTTAAAACATAAGATACAATGAACACGTTTGCAAAGACAAACTACTTCTTATATAATCAAGCAACACACATTCATTGCAAGAAGACAAAAATATCCATAATACATGAAAAGTGAGAAAAAAATTAGCCCTTTATTTTAGTTAAAAAAAAAGAATGAGCTCTCAAATGCTCTGTAAAATACTTTCATTGCTATCAAAATCTGCTTGCTTTTCTTTTGCCTTTGTAGTATACAGGTTCTGAAGATTGTTTTCTTAGAAAGTACAGGTAACAAGTCAATTGCATTTAAAAATATAACGTTGATATTAACATTAATATTGTGCAGTCATATGACTCAAAAGCAATTTTAACCAGTGTACTTTTTTGGAGGTAGTTTTTCCACTGTTTTAACATGATTAACAATATTCTCAAGCATGTTAATAACACTGAAGAAATTCACATCTTTTAACTGTACTGACTACCAAGCTCCCTTGTTTCAGCTTCCAAATAAACAGACTTACTGGTTTGACTACACTTGAAAGTTTGGATTAAAATAGGGTTGGAGGAGTTTGAAGTGCAAGGTACTTTCAAACAAGGTATTCTTATTCCAGAATAAGAGTGTTCACACATGGGGTTAATCAGGAACAACACCATGTGTAAATAAGCCTTTAGTTTTAAAATGAAACTTTTTTTTTCTATTTAAAGTTGCAGTTAAGCTGCAGTTTTACTCTGAAAAATGACTATGAAAAATTCCATCTTCTTCCTTTACAGATCTGTTCCCTATGAATATTGAGAGTCATATTTGCTGCCTTTAGTGATAAAAATATCTTTTCATATTTTTTACTCCTGTTACCATTGCAAACAGCTAAAATAGAGTGAGGTGGATTCTCTTTTTTCTTGGGTATCAGCAGAATTGTTTGCTATATCCTGATCAGATGCACACTCACTGAGGACAATGGGTTTGCATAGTTGTCATTAAGCCTCCAGTTCGGCTAAGGGCTTATCAATACGCTTAAGTCTCGCTGGCTTCAGTCAATGCAGTAAACATATCTGCTGAAGCCCAAGAAAAAACAGAATCCAGCTCACTCTCTTTTGGCTGTGTTGGCTCTACAGTGGTTTTAAACAGAAGTAAACAGCAATGAAAAGTTTCAGTGTTACCTGAGTAATACAAAACCTTTTGCCTAGATAAGTCTACTGTCACTGACAATGATGTTATTTGAACAGAAATGTGATGTTACCACAACATGCAGTCTGCTTGATTTTGCTATTCAGTGTATGAACTGTCTTTCTGCATGGTGCTGTAATGGGATTTACCTTTTTGATTCCTTGCCATCCAATAAGCAGCAATAAAAGTAGAAGCTATTGTACTATATGGCTAGAGTCCAGACTCCCCGTCTTAGATTATGGGAATGCTATTCAATTTGTGTTTCGCTGAAGGAAAGGCAGTCTTCCAAAAAAACAACAACAGATTTTCATTAATTTATTAAGGCTTTGTTTAGCTTGACATTTTTAGAGACACTTTTTCTTGATTTACTTTATTTGCCTTCAGTTCCCCTAGGTATTTTGGATTACTCTTTCTCTCATTAAAAAAAATAATTTTCATTAATAAAGTGTGTCTATAATCCTGTAGGTTAAATGCAGAGTAGGTAGAATTACTTTACTATTACTCGATAGGACCAAATTGAACAAATCTGTTTAGACGGCTTTGTATTATTTATAATTGGGTGTTGCACACAGGCCCAGTCAACACTCCATTGGGCAAGGCACTACACAAACAGGTAAAGGAAAATGATCTCTGTCCCCAAAGAATTTACTATCTAATTTGAATGAAGATGAAACAAGTGTGTAACAAACAGGAGGAAAGGCAATGAAAGTAATGACCATAAGATTGCAGTTACATAGGGCACACAACTTGATTGTTCCAGATCATTTAAGATAATTATTTTTAAAAAATATAAACACTATCAGCTAATTTGACTGCAGATCAATCTAGCCAACATTAGTTGATCAATATGTTGTAGGTGTGACAGGAGGAATGCATCTTGAGGAGGAATCTGAAGTGAAAATTAGCAGCCTTACAGATTAGTTCCAGGTATAAAGTTCAGCTTGGAATTTAGTGCAGAGATCTTCCCCCACACCCAATCTAATTACTATGTACAATTCTCCTGATCAGGGCCCACCTTTTTTTCTAAATTCTTAATGGTTATTATAAAGTTTTTATCCAAATTTGTACATAGCACACATTTTTCAGCTTTTTTACTTGCTTCTTGGATACCACAGTAATGGGCATAGTATGAGAACCTGGACAGATGAACAAGTAATACCATTATGTTTACAAAGAATATGAAATGGCCCAGTAAGACTTTGTTCTACTACTTTGTAGTGCCTTAAAAGGCCCTTGCTAAAGGGTAATGCCATGGCTCCATGAACAAATGCCTTTTATCCAGTGAGAACACTCCAAGGACTTACTATTAAGATTTAGAGGGGTAGCATGTTAGTCTGTATCAGCAAAAACAGCAAGGAGTCATTGTGGCACCTTAGAGACTAACAAATTTATTTGGGCATAAGCTTTCATGGGTTACTTCATCAGATGCATGGAGTGAAAAAAAACAGTAGTGCATCTGATGAAGTGGGTTGTAGCCCATGTAGTATCATTTAGATCACATAGGATAAGTATATTATAGGTTGTGTTCATTTTCTAGGTCATAATTGTATAGTGAATTATTTCCAACTGGAAAAACTACACTAAGTCCAAGAAAAAGTCAGTTGCCTTAATCTTTTTTCAACTAGTCACTTGCTATTTTGTAGATGTTTCATAGCCACACACCTTCCATGTTTACTCTTTATTACAACACAAAGATTTAAAAGAATAGTTGTTTTTGTGGCAGGGATAGTGAAAATCCCAGTACCCAGTAACAACTGGCCAGGGTAGTGCTTTGATAGTAACAGTCCTAGGCATCATTACTATTTATTATTTGTTCTGAGCTGACACAGTGTCCAGTGCCATACATGACACAAAAATACCAAAGACAGTTGCCCTCCTCTGAAGAGCTCACAATCTGCATAACGTTTTGGTTCAGTGCTTAACCACTTATGGGGAATCTAAAGGAACATTTCTTATTCACTCATCTCCTCTAACCTCTCCACTTGCCCCACTGACCCCATCCTATCCCATCTCCTGATCTCCCTTGAGACCATTCTCATCCTTTCCCTCACTCTTCTCCTTAACTTCTCACTGGTCGTTAGTTCTTTCCCCTCAAAATACAATCATGCTTTACTTGGACTATAAGGTGGTTAGAAATCTGGCTAGATCATCGGGCTCAACGGGTAGTGATCAATGGCCCCATGTCTAGTTGGCAGCCGGTATCAAGCGGAGTGCCCCAAAGGTCAGTCCTGGGGCCGGTTTTGTTCAATATCTTCATTAACAATCTGGAGAATGCCGTGGATTGCACCCTCAGCAAGTCTGCAGATGACACTAAACTGGGAGGCATGGTAGATACGCTGGAGGGTAGGGATAGGATACAGAGGGACCTAGACAAATTAGAGGATTGGGACAAAAGAAATCTGATGAGGTTCAACAAGGAAAAGTGCAGAGTCCTGCACTTAGGACGGAAGAATTCCATGCACTGCTAAAGACTAGGGACCAAGTGGCTAGGCAGCAGTTCTGCAAAAAAGGACCTAGGGGTTACAGTGGACGAGAAGCTGGATATGAGTCAACAGTGTGCCCTTGTTGCCAAGAAGGCTAATGGAATTTTGGGCTGTATAAGTAGGAGCATTGCCAGCAGATCGAGGGATGTGATCATTCCCCTCTATTCGACATTGGTGGGACCTCATCTGGAGTACTGTATCCAGTTTTGGGCCCCACACTACAAGAAGGATGTGGAAAAATTGGAAAGAGTCCAGCAGAGGGCAACAAAAATGATTAGGGGACTGGAGCACATGATTTATGAGGAGAGGCTAAGGGAACTGGGATTATTTAGTCTGCAGAAGAGAAGAATGAGGGGGGATTTGATAGCTGCTTTCAACTACCTGAAAGGGGGTTCCAAAGAGGATGGATTTAGACTGTTCTCAGTGGTACCAGATGACAGAACAAGGAGTAATGGTCTCAAGTTGCAGTGGGGGAGGTTTAGGTTGGATATTAGGAAAAACTTTTTCACTAGGAGGGTGGTGAAGCATTGGAATGGGTTACCTAGGGAGGTGGTGGAATCTCCTTCCTTAGAGGTTTTTAAGGTCAGAATTGACAAAGCCCTGGCTGGGATGATTTAGTTGGGGATTGGTCCTTCTTTGAGCAGGGGGTTAGACTAGATGACCTCCCGAGGTCCCTTCCCACCCTGATATTCTATGATTCTCTTCCATCTTAAAAAAATGCACCCTATTTGCCTCTTTTCATCTCTAAGCTCATTGAATGTGCTAGCTACAATTGGTATCTAGAGTTCCTCCCCTCCAATTCCATACTAGGTCCTCTGCAATCTGGCTTCCACCCCTTGCACTCTGCTGAAAGCACTCTCATCAAAGTCCTCTTCCTAGAAAAAACTTAGAACCAGGTCTCCATCCTTATCCTCCTCTTTGACCTGTCAGCCACCTTTGACACACTGACCATGCTTCTTTTCTTGAAATCTTGTCCTCTATTGGTTTCCGTGATTCTTTCCTCTCCTGGTTCTCTTCCTACCTCTCTAATCAGTCCTTCAGCATCTCCTCTGGAGGATCCTCCTCATTACATCCTCCAACTTTCTACAGGTCTTGGTCCTTGGTCCACCTTCTCGTCTATCTCTACATCTTATCTCTGATAATCTCATCTGCAAACACAAATTCATTTACCATATCTATGCTGATGACTCACAGAGATACCTCAAATTGACCTATAATTGACCTATATAGTGACCTATAATTGACCTATATAGTACATTTCAATCATATGTTTTGCATAAATTAGAACCAATGCTAAAATTGCTTAAGGGCCCATTTTTGTGGCACTTGCTCATGCTGAGTGGTACCTTACTGCATGAGTAATCCTTCTGCATTCACTGGGACTTACTTGGGCAGTAAGATACTACTTCATGTGAGTGAGGGTGCCAAACCCAGACCCAAAATGAGTTGCTATAGTGGAGGATTGAAATATCTATTAAATAATGTATTTGTTCTGCAGCACAAGCAACTTGTTTAAGGCCCGACTGAGTGTTTAAAGCACGACCCTGCATTGGGAATGGTGTGGAGTTCCACCTTACCGGAGGAGAACCAGAAGACATTTCACTCTCCCACCGCACTCTTTTCCCATTCACTTTGAGACTCTGTATCTGCTGTCGGCAGAAGAGAGGGAGCTCTTTTCACCCAAAAATAGTGCTAGATGAGAGTTGTGCATCTTGTTCACTGCGTCTATGGGTAGTATGGACTGAAGACCAAAGACAAGATTTTTTAAAATGAGGGTCTGAAGTTAAGTCTTAAGCCCATAGTTTGACACCTAAATAAGTGATCTAATTTTCAAAAGCACGGAGCTCATCCACTGACTTCAGTTTCCGAATTCAAGTCCTTTAATTTGGGACTCATGCTAACCAGGGTCACTGTAGATGATCTCGTTTTGTCACTTGGGTTACCAACTAAATGTCAGCCACTTAGTATTATTTTGTATTTCATTTTTGTTCTTTGTTTCATATGATTGGTATCCGAATCCTTTCCCAGGAGATACATTTTTATATGGAAAGAGATGGGAGCAGTGATTAGTAGTGTAAAGGATAGTTTTATCCCCAGCAGACATACCTCATTATCTAGTAACCAGGTGAAAATGGAGGAAAGTCACTTACGAGCTCTGGAAAATGTTACTCATTAACTAGAACTATAATAAGAGTTGCCATAGGTCACCACTTCCTGATGTGCTTGCAGCTGCCATGGCAATAGACAGGTTATAAAAGTAATAAAGTAAATAAATACAGTGCTGTTACTCCAGGTCGGAGTGAGCCAGACTTTGTACACAATACACTTTCCTGCCTCCCCTCCAGTACTTCTGGATGACGCCTTCCTTCCTTCAGATGCTGCAGTGAGAAAGAGGTGTGTTCACTTCTTTAGGCTAAAGCTTTTGGGCCTTGAAGGGGGTGAGGGAGGGAGGCAATGGTTGCAGTTGACAGGGATAGAATAATGGCTGCCACCCACTCTCTCAGCTCAGGACTAGCCTCACCCAAACAATGGCTGGTTTTGAGAAATGCGGGCTCAGAGTCAGAGCTAAGCACTAGGCACCTTGCTGCACATTGTGGGTCAACACATACGTGTTAGTAATTGTTGGACATACATTTACACCGAATACCTGGGCTTTATACAGGAATGTCCATCTTTTTCTCAAATTAAATCAATGGGAGCTGCTAATATGAATCCAGAAGCAGAATCTGGCCCTA
Organism: Emys orbicularis; assembly: GCF_028017835.1. NCBI lineage: Eukaryota > Metazoa > Chordata > Testudines > Emydidae > Emys > Emys orbicularis. The sequence goes on along the minus strand of NC_088683.1, from coordinate 22,698,118 downwards.
TGGCTGCATTTTTATCTCAGTGTTCCTGTGACAGGAACAAAATAAGTGACATTACTGGATGCTGCTATAATTTAGCAATTTATATGACTGAACCATTTACATGAATTGATTAAAATGAAACTTTTTCTTGTGAAAACTTCAAGCCAGCAATCATTGAAATTCCTTTCCAATTTCTCTTGTTGAAATGTGCTTGTAATCTGTTTAAAGGCAGACCATACTGTAATGCTACAGCTTGGCTAAAAGCAGATGTTTTCTTGATCTCTAATGTGAAAATAAATCTTATAGAGTCTGACAATCATATGCAATAAACTACGAGTTGATTTTCAGCAGGTATCATGAGTATAACCATGCACACAATGAAGTAATTGCCTAGACTCATGGAGATGCACAAGAAACAAATATACCTTCAACTAGGAATATTAAGGTCAAATCTATAAATGAAGGGCCTGATTCAGACCTAACTTATAGTAGTGTAAATTAGGACTAATTCTCTTGAAGTCAATGCACTTGAGCCTCCTCTCAGTATAAGTCAGCAGGAGCTCCACAGAAATCAGCAACATTACACCGGTGTGAAACAGTTGTAGTAAAGAAGAATCAGGTCCAAAAATATTAACTAGAACTTAGAACTATAATAAAAGGACCAAATATAACCATTTCCTGATGTTCTGGCTGCTGCTATATAAAATTAATAAAGTAAATAAGTAAAGTGTTTTTATTTTGCCTCAGTTTTTCATAAGGGTAATGAGGAGCTTGGGGGTAGTGACAGGGTGGCTAATGGAAATGAGGATACGGAAGTAGGAATTATCGCATCTGAGGTGGAAATCAAACTTAAACAGCTTAATGGCACTAAATCAGGGGTCCCAGATAATCTCCATCCAAGAATATTAAAGAAACTGGCATATGTAATTGTAAGCCCAGTAGCAAGGATTTTTAATGAATCTGTAAACTTTGGGGTCGTACCCTATGACTGAAGAATTGCTAATTTACTATCTATGTTTAAGAAAGGGAAAATGTGTGATATGGGAAACTACAGGCCCATTAATTTGATCTCAATTGTATGCAGCGTTTTAGAACAAATTTTGAAAGAAAAAGTAGTTAAGGATATAGAGGTAAATGGTAATTGGGGTAAAATACAACAAAAGCGAGATCGTGCCAGACTAATCTGATCTACTACTCTGAAGATAACTGATTTTTTAGACAAACGAAATGCAGTTGATCTAATACACCTGGATTTCAGTAAGGCATTTGATACAATTCCACATGGGAAGTTGTTAGTAAAATTGGAGAAGATGGGGATTAATATGAGAACTGAAAGGTGGATAAGGAACTGGTTAAAGGGGAGACTACAATGGGTCATACTGAAAGATGAACTGTCAGGGTGGAGGGAGGTTACAAATGGAGTTCCTCAGGGATCGGTCTTGGGACCAATCTTATTTAACATTTTTATTAATGACCTTGCCAAAAAAAGTGGGAGTGTGCTAATAAAATTTGTAGGTGACACAAAGTTGGGAGGTATTGTCAATACGGAGGAGGACTGGAATATCATACAAGATCTGGACAACCTTGAAAACTGAAGTAATGCAAATAGGATGAAATTTAATAGTGCAAAGTCATGCATTTAGGGACTAACAACAAGATTTTTTGCTATAAGCTGGGGACTTATCAGTTGGAAGTGACACAGGAAGAGAAAGACCCAGGTGTACTGGTTGATCACAGGATGACTATGAGACACAATGTGATGTGGCTGTGAAAGGCTAATGCAATCCTAGGATGCATCAGGTAAGATATCTTCAGTAGAGATAGGGAAGTGTTAATACCATTATACAAGTCACTGGTGAGACCTCATCTGGAATACTGTGTGCAATTCTGTTCTTCCACGTTTAAGAAAGATGAACTCAAACTGGAACAGTTGCAGAGAAGGGTTACAAGGATGATCAAAGGAATGGAAAGACTCAAAGAGCTTGGCTTGTTTAGCCTAATCAAATGAAGGCTGAGGGGAGATATGATTTCTCTCTATAAATGCATCAGAGGAATAAATAACTGGGAGGGATAGGATTTATTTAGGTTAAGTGCCAATGTTAACACAAGAACAAACGGATATAAAGTGACCATCAACAAGTGTAGGCTCGTAATTAGGTAAAGGTTTCTAACCATCAGAGGAATGAAGTTCTGGAACAGCCTTCCAATTGGATCAGTGGGGGCAAAAAACCTAACTGCCTTCAAGACGGCACTTGATAAGTGTATGGAGGGAATCATAGAATATCAGGGTTGGAAGGGACCTCAGGAGGTCATCTAGTCCAACCCCCTGCTCAAAGCAGGACCAATCCCCAACTAAATCATCCCAGCCAGGGCTTTGTCAAGCCTGACCTTAAAAACCTCTAAGGAAGGCGATTCCACCTTAGTACGATGGTACGAATGGTACAATGGGATTACATACAATGGTATGTGGCCCATCAGCGACTGCCTATAGCAAAAATCCCCAACAGCTGGAGATGGGACAATAGATCCGGGGCTCTAAGTTACTACACAGAATTCTTTCCTAGGTGTTTGTCTGCTGGGTCTTGCCACATGCTCAGGGTCTAACTGATCGCCATATTTTGTGTCGGGAAGGAATTTGCCCCAAGGTCAGATTGACAGAGACCCTGGGGTTTGTTTGTTTTTTGCCTTCCTCTGCAGCATGGGGCACGGGTCACTTGCAGGTTTAACTAATGTAAATAGTAGATTAACTGTAACTTGAAGTTTTTAAATCATGATTTGAGGATTTCAGTAGTTCAGCCAGAGGTTATGGGTCTATTACAGGAATGGGTGGGTGAGGTTCTGTGACCTGCAATGTGCAGGAGGTTAGACTAGATGGTGGTCCCTTCTAGCTTTAAAGTCTATGAGGTTACTCCATGCAGATATGTGTCAGACTTTGCATAGTCGGTAACAACCCATAAAATCCTACCACACAGAGAATCCAAGATGCTGATCACACTTCTTTTGAGTGCAGACATTCAAAAGAGTATTAATTAATACAAGCTGTGATCTATGCTCAAATATTTATTTCTGAGCATTCTGTATGACCTATGTTTCAGCTTTTAACAAAAAGCCCTTTTAAATACTTCCTTCTCAGCCAAACCACTCCCAACTTCTTGGAATTTCTGCATGTCTAATATGCTGGCCAAATCTTACTTTTCGATCATATTAATTTTTTAGAAGTATTTTTAGTTTTTATAAAATTCACCCTCCTACATGACTCAGAGCACCTGTACAATGTTGACTTTACCAAATATAATCTTCTTATTTTCAAAGGTAGAAAATAATAATCCCCCAGAAATAATCAGTCTCTTCTCATTTCCCTACAACACTTCTGTACCTCAAAGTAAGCAGCTCGGAATCCCTATATCAGGGATCAGCAACGTTTGGCATGCAGCCCTCCAGGGTAAGCCCCCGGCGGGCCGGGCCAGTTTGTTTACCTGCCTTGTCCGCAGGTTTGGCCGATCGCAGTTCCCACTGGCCGCGGTTCGCTGTCTGAGGCCAATGGGGGCGGCGGGAAGCGGCGCGGGCTGAGGGATGTGCTGGCTGCCACTTCCCGCAGCCCCCATTGGCCTGGAATGGCAAACCGCCACCAGTGGGAGCTGCGATCAGCCGAACCTGCGGACGCAGAAGGTAAATAAACTGGCCTGGCCCGCCAGGGGGCTTACCCTGGAGGGCCACGTGCCAAAGGTTGCCAATCCCTGCCCTATATTCACCACTGCAATATTATTATTATGTGTTTTGTACAAGCTATACCTTGTCAGGTATCATTTTAAAAGTCTTGATCTGCTGTACCATAACCTGTACAATAACCTGTTGGATTGTATGTATTGTCATTAGATGTGAAGCTATGAAGCATTGCTATCTATGTGTGTTATTGAAATATGTTGTGAGGTTGGGAGACGCCCACAGCCAACCTTTCAGTTACAATGAAGGACCAGCCAGACATGTACTGATGGTGCATTAAAGGGAATCCACTCTCCCAATGGCCATTCCAGAGACTTCTCAGAGAGAGCACATATGCAATGGAGACTGCTTGACCAATAGGGACTGCCTGATCCCCACAACACAGCAAGAATCTTTCTAGCAAGCTGGAAAACAGTATAAAAAGAAAGACAGTGACATCATCACTTAGCCTCTCTCTTTCCCTCTCCTCCATCTCAACACCTAGAGGAACGTCTGGCAGACAAAGACTTTGAACTGGGGAAGGGTGATCCCAGGCTGGAAGGTAGTCACAGCTTGTGTACTGAGAAACTGTAATCTGCTTGTACTATCTGTCAGGGTCAGAAAAGCTGTATGTTTTACCTCTTGCTTAGACCAAAAGTTTAGAATTTAGAAAGTGTGTTTACCTTTTATTTTCTTAAGGTAAATATCTCTGACTTTTATGCCTACCACTTATAATCACTTAACATCTATCTTTCTGTAGTTAATAAATCTGTTTTATATTTTATCTAAAACAGTGTGTTTTGGTTGATGTTTTTGGGACATCTCAGCTCAGTTTCCAAAGGCTAGTGTGTGTCCACTCCATGCTGAGGGAGTGGTGTACTACTTAATGAACCTGCATTGCCCAACGGAGCCTTGAGCAGTGTAAGATGGTACAGTCCTAGGGTGCAAGACTGGGCAGCTGGGGGGAACTGGCTGAAGCCTCTCTATTGTTGGTTCATGAGTGGCTGGGAGGTAATTCATGTAGCTGGGTGTGTCCCTGATTGTGGATGTCTGTGTAAGTAGTACTTGTCAGAGGTTTGTAGCTTGACACAGCATCACAGTGCAAGAGGCAACCCAGATTGGGACAGAGGGCTCAGTGGTCCCAGTGGTACAGGTTGCACTCTGGGGACTGCGTCACACCTTCCTACTCTTTCTAATCTCCCCTGACCTCAATCAACAGAAGAGCCTTACCAGTCAAATGTTACGTTAGCTCACCCTCATTGTTTATTACACAATTATTTAGAAATTTTCTTATGGTTCCAAATTTCTTGTTAATCATCACCAGACAGATTTACTCTCCCCACATCTTCAACCAATTATAATATATTTTTCAAGAAGAATTTAGCAGTAAATCAAAAACAAAAACCCTTCATGGATTAATAATGTTTAAGGCCAGAAAGGACAATTATGATCATTTAGTTTGACGTCCTGCATAACACAGGCCATAGAATTTCACCAACAGGTTCCTGCATCCAACCCATAACTTAGCTGAGTTAGCCCAGATTTTTTCAAGAGACATACAATTTTGATATAAACACCGCAAGTGAAGAAGAATCCACCACATCCTGAGGTCAGTTGCTCCAATTGTTAATTATTGCCACTGTAAAACTACTGCACCATATTTCTAGTCTGAATTTGTCTATCTTTAGTTCCAATCCATTGGATCTTGTTATGCCTTTCTCTGCTAGGTTAAAGAGCTGCCAACTATCAGAAATCTTCCTTCTATGTAGCTACTTACAGACTTTTATTAAGTTACCACTTAACTTTCTTTGCTAAACTATGTACATTGAACTTCTTTAGTCTCTGACTGTAAGACAAGTTCCAAATCACAAAACATTCTTGTAGCTCTTATCTGAATCTTTTCCAATTGCCACAGCCAACCTTTTTAATTGTGGGCACCAGACTGTACTTTTGGGGTAGATCATAAATCAGCTTAGCTCTAGTGAAGTCAATGGAGCTAAGCTGATTAACATTAGCTGAGGTTCTGCTCCCTTATCTCTTGCCACATCTATTGGACTATGCCCACACACCCCATCATCTTTCCAAAATGAAATCCTCTAACTTTATTTTTATGGCATGTCTTCTGATCTTCAATTTTAAAGGCCCACATCACCATTTTCTCAATTCAAGCTGGGTTAATTTCTTCTTAGGTTATTTACAATAGAACTGGACAGAACACTAGAAAATAATAAAAGGGTGAACTTTTCTACAAAGCTGCAGAATGGACTAGACAACCTAACAGGACTTCTCCACCTCTTCATGGAATCATAGAATATCAGGTTTGGAAGGGACCTCTGGAGATCATCTAGTCCAACCCCCTGCTCAAAGCAGGACCAATCCCCAGACAGATTTTTGCCCCAGATCCCTAAATGCCCCCCCTCAAGGACTGAAATCACAACCCTGGGTTTAGCAGGCCAATGCTCAAACCACTGAGCTATCTCCCCCTGAATTTTGTTAATCATTGAGAATCAAGGGGAAATGATAAAAAAGATAAACAGAAGAGTTTCTACAAGTAAATCAAAAGAAGCCTGGCTTTGTAGCTAAAGCACTGAATGAGACACCAGAAAATGGGTTTAATTCTGCCTCAGACTTCCTGTGTCACCTTGGGTATTCTCTTCTCAGATCCCCATCTGTGAAATAGGGATAAGAATACTTTATTTAGATTGGAAAATCTTAATGGTAGGTACATTCCTACCGGAATGATACCAGCTGGGGTCTCTAGGTGCTATCATAATACAAATAGTAAACATGTTCAAATTCACCTCCATAGGCAATTTAAAATAAAAATAAAATATTTTTGTCTTTATGATAATTATTTGATTCTGAAATAAGCATTGACTTGGGTAAGAATTCAATAAATATATCAACCAACAGCTGCTAAAAATGCTAAATCAATAACCACAGACTGCAGATGCCTTGGTAAATGACTTTTTTTTTTTTAGAGTAGCAGACATAGATACTTCAAAACAGAATATTATGAAGATCATAATTGCAGGTATGAGGAAGGGAGGATTAAAAATTAATTCCAAAACATAACAAGAATCATCATATCCACACTAAAGTCTGTATAATCAATTCCCAAACTTTCAACACTAAGATAATATACATATGCCTATAAATGAACCATTTATGTGGCTGTCTTGGAAAACACATCTCTAGGCAATGGAGTGGAAAGTTCACATCTGTGTTCAAGGGCAGAATTGGAAGCAGCTTCCATGGTAGGCAAGTAAATGTTTGTACATTAAAGCAGTTTGCATTATGCCCCAGAAGAATCTGGATTTGAAAGAATCTGGATGCACGACTGCTGTTACACTACCTTGTACTGAAGGACAGTGCTCTGCTGCAGTCATTCCCTAACAATATCTAAAATGACAACTGAAGAGGCACAGGCTGGATTTTTACTTTACTGTTTTCAGATTATTTGCAGGATGAATTTACCACCACTGCTTGAAATACCTCGGAAATAATCACTCAAGGGCTTGAGCCTACAATCCTCCATATAGGAAGTTTATCAGTGCTTCGTCCCCCCCAAATTGAGGTCTTAGAGCAGTATTTCCAGTACTCAGGTACCCAAATCATGCCTACATATAGAAACAGGTAATTCCATGCATCCCATTGCCCGTATGTGGGTGGGGTGCAGAGAAATAAGTGGGCCTACACACTCTCTTACTTTCTCCCAGGAGCCTGTGGGCAAGGAAGAGTGAGCATTTGGCAGGAAGAAGCATGGAATCACTGGATCTGCCTTCCCTATTCATTGGCCAGCACAGCTGAGCCAGTGCAGGGTGTGTCACAGTTTGGTGCTGTGATGGGCCGACAGCAAATTACTATGATCTTCCTCTCCCTTCAGAATAAAGGGGTGTTTCATATATTGCATGTTGGGTACTATCATGAGAAGACTCCATGCTTGTAAAACTGGCTCTTTATTAAGAGATCTATTTACAGAGGTGCTGCAACTGCACTTAGCATTCATGCCACATGCAGATAGACTAACCTCCTGGTAAAAAGCAACGGAGGGTCCTGTGACACCTTTAAGACTAACGGAAGTATTTGTTGCTTTTTACAGATTCAGACTAACACGGCTACCCCTCTGATACTTAACCTCCTGGTGCTTCCTCTAAACTCTTCCCTCCTTCAACCTGTGCTCCTCCTTCCAAGTACCATGCAGATTGCTACAGGTGGGAGCAGATAGGGAATTGTGATTCAGAGGGCTGTCTCTCTCATTCACAATGCTTTTCGGGATACCCTAGGATGGTGCAGTCTATGCACCACCCATTGTTCAAAGCTATACCTGAAGTCAAAATGTAGCCCAAAATAGTAATTGGATTCACAAAAGGCACTGTTACATTCACTAGTCTCTTTAGAAATGTGTAGAAATGTGTTGTTCGGGTGAGGAAACCTAAGTAAAATCAGAAGAATAAAAAATTGTAAACATGAAATAAAAATCATAGTAATTCCCTCTCTTGGTATTCCATGTGCATCCTGTCTACTTTACGTCTGTCTTGTTTAGATAGTACACTCTTCAGGGAACACACTGTTTGTACTGTGAGCCTTGTATATCCCTGACTAAAATGCTGTAGCTTAACAACGAATAAAGAGCTATAAACTCAAATAGAATTTTAAGAGAATGCACAATTGTAATTTAGACTAGACTACCTGCAACCCATTTTACCACATTTTTTCAGTGCCCATTTCAAGGCATGGAAAACAATAATAAATACGGAGCAAAAGAAGCTAATTAATAGCCAGGGTATTTAAATAAGTTAAATTATGTAAAAGAAGAGAGGGGGGGAAAGGAAAGTTTAGTCAAATCTTGTTAGACAACGCATTGCAGAAATACTGATCTGAAGTGAAATAGTGTTGCAGGAACAGTGGGTTCATCATCATTAAGACTTCATATTAAATGCACATGTACACCTAACATGATATGATCATATACCCTAAACTGTGCATGTTTGAGTGTGAGCATGAGTGAGAGAGAGTAACTGACTCCAGGTCTGAAATCTGCAGCCCAGAAAGTTTCAAACTTTATGTGGATTTAGGAACTCAGCATTTTGTTATTATAAATCTTTTAAAGTAAACCTGTAAAGGTTCCTTAATGAGATAAACTAGACAATGTAGAAGATATCCACTACTCCAGTATGTATCTCTTATTAACAATGTTTGAGTCATACTTAAAAAAAAAATGCACATCTGCAATACTCGGTATTACAGCTGGATGGCAAATAGCCCATAAACGGATGTATCTGTGACACGGAGTATTTTCCTGATCAAGCTGCATCATGCACTGCATCTTGTACTGGCAATGTACTTTTGTTTAGGTTTATAAATAAACGATTAAGTGTAATTTTAACAAATCATTGCTCAGCAGTTATCTTAACATTACACTATTGCTATCAGTTTTAATAACCGTTTAAAGATGACAATTTCATTAAAAGCACGGATTCACCCACGAAATCTCATGCTCCAATACGTCTGTTAGTCTATAAGGTGCCACAGGACTCTTTGCTGCTTTTACAGATTCAGACTAACACGGCTCCCCTCTGATACTTAATTTCATTAAAGACATTGACAATCAAGATAGCAAATCCAAACAAACTAAATATTTTGTGACATAAGTAATGGTGGCTAAAGCTTTACTAAATACATACATGAACTGTTGGCTGCTACTGGTTCTGAACTTCCCTTTTAGGTAACCAGATTTGCCAACTGAATCCAGTGAAATGCTCTAACAGACAAAGTATAGCAGGAATTGCTGATTCAGGGTACCAACATTCTTAGTAAAAAAATCAACATATCAAATTTACTACAACTTGGGGAGAAATGTCTTAGTGTGTAAGATCCAGGATGAGATAATTAATCTAAGACCTGCCAGAATGAGGGCAATCCTCCAGTGCGCAAGGACAAACACTAATGGGCATAATAGGAAATAGAATTGCCTAAAAATTGATCATGGCAAAACCACTAAAATACTCAACTGACAGATCTCCAGTCTAAAAAATGCAGCCTTTTAAAATCTCCCTACCAGTGGTGAGCATGCTGAGAGAAATGCAGAGATTTTTTTTTAACAATACTGCTGCTCTGCCAGGCCTTTATGCATCAATAAGCCATTTATTTTATATAACATGTCAGCAGTAACTATGGCAATAATACAGTTTAAGAAAAACACACATCTGTAGGACTAGCTAATCTGCTTTGAGAGCTTCCTCTTTGAAACCTGATGAAAGCCATAGGAAGTTGCATGTTTGCTTGACAGATTTGATAAGCATGCCATTGTGAATATATTACAAAACCTGAATGTCTGACAAAACAAGGGGCTGAGAATTGATGTTTTAAAATAAATATTTAAGATCTTCATCTGAAAGTGAAGCAGTATTAATCACTGTGTTAGAACAGTGAGTCCACTTCACCCAAAGTATGTGCATTTAGTACAGTTTTCTTTCTTCTAATCCATCAGAAAATAAACTCAAATTTATATTCAGAATTACTGGAAAATCCCAAAAAAACACTGATATCTTGGCCTAGTGTGGGGAAATAGAGGGGGGGGGGCTTCTTTTTGATAGCCAGAGCTTTAAATCTAAAGGCCCCAAAATAAACCCTCCAACAAAGATCTGTTATGCTAACTACCCTTACACAAAGCAGGGCCCAGGTCAGGGCCTAAACTAGACTAAACTGCACAGTTTTCTGCCAAACTCGGTCAAGGGTCATGTCCAGAGGAGGGAATGGAAGAATAAAAACCCCCCCGCAGCAGTACTAATGAAATATGTTCATAACTGATGAAATATAATAACCGCAAGGCTTTAGAAATATAATAACCGCAAGGCTTTCGAAATATAAACCGCAAGTTTATAAAGTTGCTTGACATTAAGAAATTGTTTTTGCAGAAAGTTAATCATCCTTGCTGCTATAACTATTTGCAACATTTTCCAATTCCAGCTATCTGCAAATTAACCAATGATAGCTCTCCTTTAAGCGTCCCCTGGAAACCCCCCTTAAACCCTTACCGAAATCCCCTGGAAAATGACATATACCAAGTCTTAAGAAATGTACCCAAGCTAGGGCCGAGCACCACCCCTGCAGAAACCACCACGCGCCCCTCTACCCAAATAAACACCCACTTTTCGGAAAAATTAAGAAAGAAGGAAAAAGGGGGGGGGAGGACTGACCCCCAACCCCAGCTTCTTAGCTCGTGATCAGCTCGTGATCAACCCATGCCCAGCTTGTGACTAACCCCCAATTTCTTAACTCATGACGTATTGTTTGTACCTTGCTTGTGGTTTAATGGAATAAAAGTAGCCTGCGAGCTGCTGCTCGGTGTGCCAGTTTAGAAACTGCACCCCAACGCGTTTGGTATGTATTGCAATAAAGGCCTCAGGCTCTGAGTCTGTGAACTAAAATCACTGTGTGGGTGATTCTTTCCACGACAATTTGGGGGCTCGTCCGGGATCACTCGACGTCCCACCGGACCGGAGGACCGTGGACCGCTCCCACACCGATCCCAGGCGCCAGGTAAGAGACCCTTGTCTCTATTTGGGATTCGGTAAGGAGCTGCCCATAGGCTCTAGGTTCAGGTGAGAACGCGCTGTGATCCGAACCTTTTAAGGTTAGACTCATTTGCCTGACGCCTGTTCGTTTTGTGTGTGTCCGTTCTGTAACTTGTCTGTTTAATGTCTTGCATCATGCTGCGCTATCTCTATCATTGTTTCTTTAGGCTATAAGCTAGGGGGGGCGTAGGGGACTGTCTGTTTTGTGGTGTGTACACGAGGTCTTAGACCCAACGGTTTCCTTGGAACAGCCTCGGTGAAATTACTTGGACATCCGTCTGGCAGTTAAACACTTTTAGAGTGCCAGCCCAGAATAAAAACAAGTTTCGGATGATAGGAGATTATTCAGGCAGGAACAGAGGCTGAATAGGCTGGGTGATCTCTCTGGGACATAAAGGAAACCACCACTGACTCAAGAACTGAGTGGCCCGAGGACTAGAGGTAAACAACTGAGAGGGAGGCATTTAATGCCTTCTCCCTATGTCCGGGCATAGCTCACTATCCTATTAAGGAAGAGGCTGTGCACGAACAGCGTGAGAGAGTGTAAATTAAGGTTTCTAATCTTGATAAGAAGTACGCCAAACTCCTATGCTTTGCCTTTTTTAAGCTTTTTACTTTGTCTTAGTCAGTTTTGTGGCGTTATCCCTCTGGGCAGTGGTGTCCTCAGAGGGAGACATAGGACAGGCTGCTGGAGCACCCCGGGAAAGTGGACCCCATAGTGAGTAGGGGCGTAATCCACCAGACCTATAGGACGCGGGTGGACCCCTTAAGTAAGGAGGGGCGTAATCCCCTGGACCCTACAGGAGGTAGGGCGGAATCCAGGTGGACTCCATAGTAGAAGGGGGGCGGAATCCACTGCCTGGACTTCAACAGGAGTTGGGGCATAATCCAGGAAGACCCGGGCAGCCGAAGGGGCCGGAGTAGCTCCCACTAGCAATAGGCTGGTGGATCCCACCAGCAATAGGCTGTGTGGACTGGTGAGACCTGCGGCCCGGGGATTGACAGGACTCCCACCAGTATTCAGCTGGTGGCTGGGTAGGACTGTTATAGCAAAGATCCCGGTTTAGGTGTGGTGTAATTGTAGGTCGTAAGGTGGTTCCGGGACCTGCTACGGGCGGGGTAAGGGACCGAGAATAGCGGAGACCCCCGCTTTGTGTAAGTAGTAAGTCCCCACCCTTTTCTACCCGTTAAGTGACAATTGTGTCCCTTCTCGCTCGGAGAGAGAGGAGGCCCCGGGAAACCGTCCACGTACTCCTAGGCAGTGGAGCAACCCATCCCGTTCTCCTGAAGGCGGGCCGGTGCTCCCTGCTGGGGGAGGGGTGTACGGGGACCACCTCCTTGCTCGGAGAGCAGGGAGGCCCCAAGGAATCCGTCCGCGTACTCCTAGGTAGTAGAGTATCCCATCCCGCTCTCTTGAAGGCGGGCCGGTGCTCTCTACTGGGGGAGAGGTGTACGGTGACCAAAGCTTTCCTAACTTTTTGTGTGATTGGCCTACGACCAAAACCCTTCCCCAAATCTTCCTCTGGAGCATGGACTCGCGTATGGAGTGAGCTCCCTCCCCTTGCTGTGTTTGAAGGGGAGCCCCTGGAAATCGTTTGCCAAAACCTGGGGCAATCGGGCATCCTACCCCGTTCCTCTCAAGGGCGGATTGGTAACTCGTTGCCGAACAGGGTGCATGCGAGGACCTCCCTTATCTATCCTCCCCATTGGTGTGCGACTGTTGGGGAATTGGCCTCGCCTGGAGAATGAGGAGGCCTGGGAAATTGGCCTCGCCTAAATGAGGAGGCCTGGGCTTATTGCAGTATTCTACTCTTGTTTAACTATTCTTCAAGCATGATAGCAAGTGTTTTAGTGTTGTTGTGTTGTTTAACCACTCTTTAAGTATAATAGTAATTGCTTTGTTAAATAATTAATCCTCTTCTACAAGGAGGGTTGGTAAAAACAGCCCACCCTCCTTGCTGAATTGATAGTAAAACAATGCCTGTGCCCATAAGAAAAAAGGATTGGGCCCAAACCTGCAGGCAACCGCAGTTTGAGGAAGTTAGGAGGGGGGGGGGGTTTGAGGGGTTAACTCTGTAGTTGCTGGTGGAAATTAAGTAATTGCAGGGTTGGCTTCTTGCTTTCTTTCTTTCATAATAGTAATTGCTTAAATAATGATGTGATGTTGTGCAGTCTATATGGTTTTATAAAAACTTAATAATAAGTCAATATAATGTAACTGGAATAGTTTTAGAAAAAATATGGTAATAAGTGAATATAACGTGACTGGGATATGCTTTATGCAAAAGGTCTCTTGTAAGGTATCATTACAGAGCTTATAATCTACTGAGTATAGTCATCTGATTTGTACCACTCTTGTATCTAAAACTAGAAATATAAAATGCATCTCTCTATCAGTGTTATAGAGGGCGAACAATTTATGAGTTTGCCCTGCATAAGCTTATGCAGAGTAAAACGGATTTATTTGGGTTTAGACCCCATTGGGATTTGGGCATCTGAGTGCTAGAGACAAGCACACTACTGTGAGCTGTTTTCAGGTAAACTTGCAGCTTTGGGACAAGTAATTCAGACCCTGGGTCTGTGTTAGAGCAGACTGGAGTGTCTGGCTCAGCAAGACAGGGTGCTGGAGTCCTGAGCTGGCAGGGAAAACAGGAGCAGAAGTAGTCTTGGTACATTGGGTGGCAGCTCCCAAGGGGGGTTTCTGTGATCCAACCCGTCACAAATGGCATAAGCAGTAAAACTATAAATAAATGTTAAAAAAAAAAAGAAATTCTTGGTTTCTTTGCAGCCATTCCTTTGGGAGTGTCTGTAAATAGTCCAGGCAAAAGGATATTAAGGTAAAATCATTTGACTATAAAAAAAGTTAGTTAAATTTGTTAAGAAACACTCCTGGTGTGTATAATTTTTTTTGTTTTATAAGTTTAAGATAAGTTAATGTTGTGTTGGGGTTATAGAACCAAGAAAAATACTTTTGTCAAACAAAGTAAACTAGTGTTGTTTAATTTTGGTATTTAGCATTTGATCCTTAAAGTAACTTAATGCTTTACAAAATTTAAAGTGTTTAAAATAAAGACCAAAGTTGTGGCTGCAGCAAAATAGTCAAAGCCAGAAGAATGGAAAATTTTAAATCTGTTTTGGTAACAAATAGCAAGTAAAAGCTAATATCAACTAAAAAGCCACAAATAGAAATCTTTAAGTGTTGCTGGGTACACCTTATACCCTGTACACCTTTGGTGCTCCCTGGACGGTTGCACCTCAGGTGCTCTGGCCCTATTTGCTCGCGTGCATCACCGGATGACCGTGCACCGTTGATTGCTGCAGTTAAGTAAAACTTTTCCTCTGTGGCCCAGCACTACTGCCAGTGACGTGATGATTGGGCAGACAGCACTTTTCCCTCTTTAAAAACTTTTTCTAGATATTTGAATTAATTTTATTCAAATGTTTAAATGTTATAATTGTAAGTATGTGGTAGTCCTTCTTTAAGAACTCTTTCTAAATATTTGAATTAATTTATTCAGGTGTTTGAGTGTTGCAGGCATTTGCTTTTTTACGGGAAAATACATTACTATGTGTTAGTTTTGGTGGTGTGTTTTCTTGTGGAAGAAGGGCAAATGCAGGATCTTGGACGGAGGTTTTGCAACAGTTTTGCATTGGTAAAATATGTCATGCGGGGGCTGTTGTGGGGCTTTTGCTTAAGGATTTTGTATCACAATCTGGCATATCTGAACTGATTATAAAAGAGCTATGTGCAGCTTCACAGATCCAGTATGTGTGCAGCTTCACAGATCCAGTATGTGTGCAGCTTCACAGATCCAGTATGGCCAAAGGCCCTTTAAAGGCCACTCCCAATCAAAGGACCAAATTCAGCCCTCATAAAAATTTTTACCAGGGCACCCAATGCAGCTACCAACAGTGCCCTGCTGGCCTAGCTCAAATAAACAGTCATTTAATAAATTACACAATAGTCAGGCACTAACGAAATGTGTTAGGTCTTTTTATATACAGCAGTCCTGCCACTCACTGAAACCAGAGACTGGGTCTGCATAAGGGTCCATCAGCAAAGAACTGCCCTGGCCCCATGCTAAGGGACTCTTGTCCGCTGACAAATCCATTAAGCCTTCGGACCTTGCTAGGAAAACAACTTCTCCACCTGAGGCCATAATAAAGCCTCCAACCAAGCAAGGTGATTGTGCTGGTAACCCCTCCCTTGCAGCCTCATTGCCGGACAGCTAAGTGAACTAAGACTACGAAATCTTGAAGAATAGCTTGTGGAAGCTAGCCAAAACTACCTGAAAATGAAACTTTTAATATTTCTCAGCCTCTCCTCCTTAACGAACTTGGGGTGGGGAGGGAAAAAGTAATCTTGGCCAATCAGTAGCCTCCGGTTTGGCCTGTGTCGTATTGCAGTGTATTCCGGCTCTATATGGTTGCCCATTGTTGTAGTCCCCGCTCTCCAGCTACTCCCCCTCGTATCTTCTCTAATTCCCATATAAATCTGTCTGGCCGTAGCCTCAGGAAAATTCAAGTCTCGGAACAACAAATGTGGTATAGCACATCCTACCGATGGAATTGTTGTTTACAGTGGTGAATTGTGCTAAATGCTACTATGAGAACCACCACTTTCTCATTTCCCTCTCTGC
This sequence comes from Emys orbicularis, assembly GCF_028017835.1. NCBI lineage: Eukaryota > Metazoa > Chordata > Testudines > Emydidae > Emys > Emys orbicularis. The sequence goes on along the minus strand of NC_088683.1, from coordinate 22,682,217 downwards.
TTTCCAAATAACTACCTAGTACCCTGATTGTTTTCAGAGAGCGGCCATTCAACTGGCCCAGCTTGTGCAGTGGGAAAGTTTTTATTGGGGAAAGGGAGGCGTAGTAGAAGGAATCTTACATGGCCTAACTAGAGTAGCCGCTATTTGAACAATAGACAAAGCCCAAGACCATAAAGAACGCCTAAAAAAAAAAAAAAAAATTTGGAAAAAGCATCAGGCCTCCTTACTGAGGCAGGGTTAACCAACCCCTATACCAAAATAAAAGCCCTCCATGCCTTGTCAGGACTGGGAACCACAACCCAAACCCTTCTATCAAAATTAATAAACACCCTTGCCTTAGCAGGAAAGGACACTGTCTGGGATTCAGCCTGTAGTCAAATGCAGGATTTCTTTAACGGTCCCTTAGAAAAAAAAAGCAAACCAATGTTTTAAATCAGCGGTGGCCTGAAACCCTTACCACTACTGTGGGAATGCCACCCAAGCTGTGGAAGTGGAGAAATACGTGAACATTGTCAAAATAAAGCTGTGACTCTGTTGCATGTACCTTCCAAGCTTCGGAACCGGTAAATGGCACCTGGGCTCCAGTGCACTTACTCGTGCCAAAACCCTGAGCGAATTGTCTATGGGACTGGGTTATCCACCGGCAGGTATGGGAAGTTAAACCACCCCATAAACCTAGCCATTTCATCACCACTCCCTATGATTTCGCTGTTCAACATATCTGGGTGGGTATCGGAACCTTGTGGTCATTATGGCCCTTGGAACCCCCACAGCTATTTTGCCTCCGCAAATTGCATCCTGGAGAAGTGGTTGACTTAATTTGGCATGTTGGGAAGGGGAAGCGATAGGTAAAAATCCAGAGGAAAAATTACTATTTAGTAAGAGCCATGGATGTGCCCTGCCATCGGACCCCCATATCCCTATCCCCTTTCACCTTAACTTAACCACTGCACAAGGAAGCCGCTTTATTGTATGGCCTGCTAATCCTCAGGTTTATGTAACCCTCCATCCAAGTGTTCCTTTTACATTTAATTGGACTTCCCCTATCCCTAACCGCTTCCTAAACCTCACTTCTCTACTCCCTCTGCTCTCCAACTTATCTCACCTGCAAAACCCAAATGCATGTAATAGAAATAGAATATAACAAAGAGGCCAAAGCCTTCCAAACTGCTTATTGAGTACATACCTTATGCTCCTCCCACGACATTGCGTGCTTTGCCTCTAAAGAAATTGCCCAAGTTACACCCAGTTGGCTAACCTCTTCTGCCCTTCACATTCTATTTGGATTGTTCTAGCAATTTGTTGCGGATTAATGTTGGCTGTTGCTTGTTGTCTATGTAAATTTTGCCATTTGCCCCGGCTCCCGGTTCAGCCCCGACCACCACCGGAAGCCCTTTTTTATTTTCACAGATGTTCCCCACCCCGCACTATATTGTCCCTCAGATCCGAAAATCGACCACCTTAGTGTCATTTCTAAATCCGAATACTGTCCTATGGCCTCTTTTCTAAATAAGGATAGTGATGCCTATATGGCATCAGAGGAGGGAAATTGTGGGGAAATAGGGGGGGGGGGGCTTCTTTTTGATAGCCAGAGCTTTAAATCTAAAGGCCCCAAAATAAACCCTCCAACAAAGATCTGTTATGCTAACTACCCTTACACAAAGCAGGGCCCAGGTCAGGGCCTAAACTAGACTAAACTGCACAGTTTTCTGCCAAACTCGGTCAAGGGTCATGTCCAGAGGAGGGAATGGAAGAATAAACCCCCCCCCCGCAGCAGTACTAATGAAATATGTTCATAACTGATGAAATATAATAACCGCAAGGCTTTAGAAATATAATAACTGCAAGGCTTTAGAAATATAAACCGCAAGTTTATAAAGTTGCTTGACATTAAGAAATTGTTTTTGCAGAAAGTTAATCATCCTTGCTGCTATAACTATTTGCAACATTTTCCAATTCCAGCTATCTGCAAATTAACCAATGATAGCTCTCCTTTAAGCGTCCCCTGGAAACCCCCCTTAAACCCTTACCGAAATCCCCCGGAAAATGACATATACCAAGTCTTAAGAAATGTACCCAAGCTAGGGCCGAGCACCACCCCTGCAGAAACCACCACGCGCCCCTCTACCCAAATAAACACCCACTTTTCGGAAAAATTAAGAAAGAAGGCAAAAGGGGGGAGGGGGGGAGGACTGACCCCAACCCCAGCTTCTTAGCTCGTGATCAGCTCGTGATCAACCCATGCCCAGCTTGTGACTAACCCCCAATTTCTTAACTCATGACGTATTGTTTGTACCTTGCTTGTGGTTTAATGGAATAAAAGCAGCCTGCGAGCTGCTGCTCGGTGTGCCAGTTTAGAAACTGCACCCCAACGCGTTTGGTATGTATTGCAATAAAGGCCTCAGGCTCTGAGTCTGTGAACTAAAATCACTGCGTGGGTGATTCTTTCCACGACACTAGGTACTTTAAAATTGTATCAGAGACTTGATGGATGGCCTTGAAAGTACTCCCAGCACTACTAAATATCAGACATTTATTATAGATCGAGACTTACTTTGTCGTCTTTAAATGTTACACAGAAGTGTGCAGATAGTTCAGTATGTCAGCTACAGTCATCCAGAACCCTGTCCCCAAGCTAATGCTGTATATTGCAGAGTGCTTCCATTTTCAGGGGTAGTCAATTATTTTTTGTCAAGGTCCAAATTTCTTGGTCAAGGTATAGTCAAGGTCAAGACTCCAGAGAAAATAATAAAAAAAAATTAATAACATGATCATAATAAGGAAATAGAAAGATTTCCAGTTATGTTCAAAAGCATCTGGTGGTCTGTATTTGGCCCGTGGTCTGCCTATCGACTACCCCCTGGTATATAGTCTCTATAATTACTTTGGGTGCCTTGTCATATTACACTGCATTTTTCTACAATGGATTGTATAAAATATTTTTCAAAAATATGCCTTCTTGTGAAAAAAAATCAAATTATATTATTAAAAAGTGGGCATATGTGTAATGAGGCACTAGGGGATGGGGTTGAGTGGAGTTGCAGGAAATTCACTGTACTGTGTTAAATGATGCCAATCTAGAGAACCTGGAAAACGGCATCTGAGGATAACAGCGAGATTGCATTTTAGAAAGCTCACAGAATTTATGCTGTCTTCTGTTCTCATTACGGTCTTACAATTGTCACTGTAGTGAATAAAATTTGTGCCATTTTCTATTCTCATTACAATCTGTGACAAGAATGCATTATAATTTTGCCATTTTCATTCCTATGACAATCATTGCCCTAAGAATGAGTTACCCCAGCATTTCTTACCTGATTGATTATCATTCCATGCATACCAGTTAGATAGATAGATAGATAGATAGATAGATAGATAGATAGATAGATAGATAGATAGATAGATAGATAGATAGATAGATATGCAGTATCTGATTTAGTAGCTGACTTTAATTTTGAATTTGCCTTTTTAACAGGCGACTAGTCAAGCTTTCAAGTGGCATAGATAGAAATAAGTCCTTTATGGGCAAAGGTCATAAGAACATAAAAATGGCCATACTGAGTCATACCAAACATTCATTGAGCCCAGTATCCTGTTTTCCAACAGCAGCCAATGTCAGGTGCCCCAGAGGAAATGAACAGAACAGGCAATCACCAAGTGATCCATCCCCTGCCTCCTACTCCCAGACGCTGGTAAACAGAGGCTTGGAACACCATCCTTGCCCATCTTGGCTAATAGCCATTGATGGCCTTATCCTCTATGAATCTATCTACTTCTTTTTTGAACCCTGTTATAGTCTTGGCCTTAACAACGTCCTCTGGCAAAGAGTTCCACAAGTTGACTATGTGTTGTGTGAAGTGAAGAAATACTTCCTTTTGTTTGTTTTAAACCTGCTGCTATTAATTTCATTTGGTGACCCCTAGTTCTTGTGTTATAAGAAAGAGTCAGTAAAACTTCCTTATTTACTTTCTCCACGCCAATCATGATTTTATTGACTTCTATCATATCCCACCTTGGGGTGAAAGAGATGGGGCAGGGGAGGCTCCGGCACTCCTGCTGGAATGTCTGGTTTTTAAAGTTTACAAAGTTGGCAACCCTATCCAGTTGCTTTTGGAAGAATAATTTAAGGCAACATTATGCTTGCAAACAAATCTCTAGATGTAAACAAATCTTGAATGAGGAACTTTTACGTAGGGAAAATCACCACCCTTTACCCTACTGAATACTTACACAGTTCATCTCAAACAGAGACAACACAGTGGTGGATGTAGTTGCTGGGTCAACTATTATTAATTTGTTTCCCTGCATATCAGCAATCACAGTGGAAAGAGTGCCAATTTGTAATGATGGGCATCATGAGATTGTCTGTGTCCCATAAAAAGAATCTGACTTGTTATTCAGTGAATCGTGATCTCAGATTTGTCTGTTCAAGACCATTCTTAACAGGCCACATACAATTAAGATTCACTGACGATACTATAAAGTAATTAAGCTGATCCCTATGCAGAATTTATGATCTCTTAGATTATTTAAATTGCAGGAAAGTCAATAACTGTGACTTGGTTAGAGGAGTTAACAGTGAAAATCAATTCGATTTGTTGAGTCCCCTAAGGGTGATACTCAATAACAGAACACTTGAAATGGTTGCTAGCTTGGTGTGAGAAATATTCAGACCTTCAAATATGAAGACTACGAACAATTTGGGGGAAAAAGCAACTCAAGAAAGTTTGGAAAAAAATAAAACCTCTCATATTTATTTCTCGCTTCTCCCCCATTAACTGGGACAATAGTTGTCTTACTTGAATTTTGAAAATTACTTGCACAAGGGCCAGATCCTGCAAAAGAGTGAGTGGAACTTACTAACTATAGCAAACACTATTTATATTAGCAAGTAGTTGCAGGGTTCAGCCAAATGAATGGCAACAAGAACAAAGTATAATACAAGATAAATACTTTATTTGTGTATTTTGAAAACTGTAGTTCAATTTTATGAGATATAGTGTAATTCAGGATGTACTATTTAATGCATGGCATTCTAGTCATTAAAAATAATGAAGCTTTAGTGCTATGAGACTTCACTAGACTAAATTACTATTAAATGTCTTTCACAGAGGTGGGGCAGGCAGGATAATTTTTCTGCAGATTACAAAACAAATAACACATAACAAATGTATATACACATTGTACGTGACGCATTGACTTCCACGTCCTACCTTTTTATATTTCTTATCTTCATAGACAATAGGCTCATTGGGGCAGCGTCGCTGTCTATTAAAACTAGGCAGGAAATGGTTTTCCGGTCCTGGGAAATTTTTCTCAAAACAGGACAAAAGTCAAAATCTCAAAAATAGTTGCGAACCAAAAGATTTTTGTTTTCATTTTAGGTCAATCAAAATGTTTCATTTCAATATTTCTAAGACGTTTCAATCTTTTTTTTCTGTCTAATTAGCTAAAAATTCAAAACAGAAAGTCAATTCAAACCAGAAACTGGACATTTTCTTTACAGAAATGTTTAAATTAAATATTTCAACCATTTCAGAACTGTTTTGTTAACTTTTTTTTTATTTTTATTTTTTTGAGTCAGGAAAATCAAACATGAACCTGTTTCTGGAACAGTTTCAGTTTTAACAGATCGGTTGTCTGTTAGACAGCTCCACTGTCTACATTTTTTATATAGTATGTAGCATGACAGGGCCATAATCCTGATTGGGGATGTTTGTGAACTGCTGTCATAAAAATATCAAATAATTAAATGTGTTTATTAGCAAAATGGACACTAGCCATATTCTGCTGTTCCTCATTGTCTTTGCTAGAAACTCTAGAAACTTGCTAGAAACCATGATCATTGGGATACTGCTTTATGCATCCCATAAACAAAAAATCCACATACACAGAGCCACATTCTGACCACAGTTACACCAGTGTAAATCCAGAGTATATCCATTAACTGTAGCTGAAGTTTGTCCAAATTACGATGAGAATATGCTCACAGATTATAATAAATCTATAGAATTTTCCCCTTTAGGCCATCATCAAATCAAAAGAGCCATAATCAAATTTAAAAAGTGTATGGATTTTAAAGGGTCTGTATAATTTCATAACCAATAAAACCTGTAAATACAAATGCTAAATTAAAGCTAATTATATTTCATGCTTCAGGGTATAAAATAACTGAAGGAGTCAATGATCCCAACCTTAATGTCTAATATACAGTTGTATCTAATATATAATTTGCTAACAGATTTACAGATTCTGTTATACTCTGGAGAAACCTCCTCACCTGTATGTTAGTTAATATTAGAGCTGGTTAGGAATTTTTTGTTTAAATGTTACTGATTTATTTTTATTTATTTATTTTTACATACAATGCAGTTTTGGCAAAATCAAAATTTCCCACTGCATAATTTTGATTTTGCTGAATTTTTCTTTCATTCTCTGTTGGGAAAATCAAAAATAAATATTTTGGTTTGGGTGGAGTCAACCCGAATCAAAATACATCAGTTTTTCAACTGAACTGAAATGTTTCATTTTGGGTCACTTACACATGAAATCTGTATCCCCCAAACCACCAGGGGTTGTAATTCAGGTGCCTCATGCTCCCATTTTCCTCTATAGCTGGACTTCCTAGATGTACTATATCTCCCATGATGCACCATGGTTTGCCTTCTGGTTGAACCATCACGGTGCATCCTGGTGTCAAATGATCACACTGCATCAAAGAAGATGCAGTCTGGCCAGGAAGCCCTGCCCATAGGATCAGATTCCTTTAGCAACCAGAGCAGCTCAGACAAGCATAGTTTTATGTCAAATGGACCCAAAACAAAAACGTTTCAATTCATTTTAATAACCAAAACAAAGAGTATTGATATTTCTGAATCTAAATTATTCTGTTTCAGGGAAAATCTCAGTATTTTGACTTTTTGTCCTGTATGAGGACAAAAGCAAATTTCAAAACATTTACATTTCAATTTACTGCTGCACCGCCGAACAATGCTTGGTAGAGAAAGAGTGAGATAAACAGCTGATTCAAGTTCTCAGACTAGTCTGGGATGCTCTGCACTACTGCATATGGAGTTTCTGGTGGCTGGTAAGCTAGAACTGTAGCTTGCTCATTAAACACAGTTTGCAAATTGCATAGAATAGAAATCTAATAATGGTGAAAAGTTACAGGGTCTATATAAGCATAGAAATAAAGAAGCTTTCCTCAACGCTCTACCTGGATTTGCTTTGAAAAAGCAGTTCCTAATTAATGACACAAAATCTTTTAACACTTTACTAAGTAAACTAACTAATGAGTCCCTGTGGAAAAGTTTATATATAGATATAAAATGGCATTCTTTGCTAATAGTCTCAACAGAGAGCCCAAGTGGACCCAAGGCCAGAGCCCCAGTTGGCATGAACAGATGTGACTCCTCTGAATTCGAGGGAGTTACACAGATTTACACCAGCAGAGAATCGGACCAGACAGTGAACTACCCTTTTATCTCTAAACACAGCTCCTCAAGAACAGTGTGGAGGGATATTGGGGAGGAAGAATAGTGAAGACTGCACTCTGGATGCCCAGGCTGTACCAATTTTCTGGCTATAAACAACACTTTTTTCCACGGGGGTTCAATTCAGCAAAGTTCAGGAACATTATAGTCCATTTCACAGAATTTTTAAAAAAGATATATGGATAAAAAGAAAAAAGAAAAGAAGCAAATGCTACAGGCTCACATCTACATTGGGAAGAATATGTGAATTGATTGATTGGTTGATTGGTTGACTGATTGATTTATAGCAGACATGTACTGTCTTTACCTTTTTTTTGTAATTGTTCCACCAATGGTCCCACAGTTATGGTACAAAGTAGCATGAGGAAGGCTTTTCTGTAAAAAGATATTTTATGCCATTTGAAAGGAGGACAGAAATAGTAATGAATTTCAACAGCTCTAGACAACTTCGGTGAACAAGTTTCAAAGTATCATTGTATGCGTTCTATGGAACTCAGTGTTTAAGCAGAAAGTTTTAATTCCTCTGTGGAAGACAATGTCTGCCTATTAGGATACCAAATAACCAACAGTATCCTTTCCCAAGTCTTGCATTTTCACATTACTAATTCATGCCAGCCAGTCTTTTACAGGCTCTTATTTCGTTATACCCAGGTTCCAGCTGCTATCAATATATTCTGGATTTGTGAAGAACGGTTTACGTCAAGACTCTGCAATGCTTTCAAAGAATAACTTCATCAACAGTCTGCAATTCCAAAAGTGAGCTACCTCACTTAAAATCATAAGTTTACTTTGTGCACCTACTTTTTTTTCCCCAAGTAAAAGTGATTCAGACTTTTAGGATACTGATTAGGATCTGATCCAGAGGCGTGCTGAGCTTCTTCAGAGGTGCCCTGACTAACATCCACTTCCTCTGAAAACAACTGATGAAAAGGCCACCCTCCAGATGTTCTCGGCATCGGACTGAATCAAGGCCTATTGTATACTGGAGCTGTATTCATGCATTGTTTTTTTCAATCTCTTGGCAAAAGCCATTGGACAAGCATCAAATAGAAATACACGTAAGAACTTCTGAAAACAGTAATGTGTTGGTGCACCTCTGCTCCCTTTGTGGTCTCTCAGAGTGCACCCCCTCAGGTGTCAGGCCTCATGCCTTTGCCTATTCTTGAATGGAATTCCACAATTCTCCCACTCTTATACAGGGGTCCTTTAGCTACAACACCATGTGTATCCACCGTTCTTACCCTGCGGGTCCAACTGAGTTTGTACCCCGGTGGTTCTTCCCTTCCAGAGTCTGTGATCAGTGGTGAATGTAGTGATCAGATAGTCTGTTTAAAATACTGTTTATTTTAGCAGTAGGAACAAAGCATTAAAGAAAAAAGGATTTTTAAACAATACTCTACACTCACGTCTATCTTACCTAAAGCGCTACTATCCTGTGATGTAACCTAACCAGGCCTAGCTTCTCCAGACATACATTCATACAGTAAATATCCCAATAACCAGGCCAACACAGAGTATCCGTAAGATATTACAGAGTAGCTCCATATCTACCACACCAAGCTGATCTGACAGTTAGAAAAAAACAACCTTTTACATGTGAACTGATACGCATTCATACAAAAGCCCATTTGATAAGGAAGTTATTGAGAAACAAATATGGAACTCACAAAGCCTTTTTTACAGTCACTTTTCACAGTGCTGTAGATCTGTCCTTTTTATTTGGTACCTTAGCAACAGATGTTAACAGAATAAGCACTCAGGTAATCAATACATAAACCAATTTGGCTAAAAGAAAAATCTCTTGCCCCTCCTTGAACTTTCCCCAAACTTTAAAGTGAGCCCAAGCATCTCAGAATACCTTAATTCTCTCCACAATTCTAAACAGTTTTTTAAATCCGATTACTATTGAATGGGAATTCTGCATGCACAGGCCAGGGCAGAAGTTGGCATTATTCCAGTGTTTTCAAATGCTTGTATAGCATTTAGAAACAGGGATTATCATATCATAGTCCAGTATCTTGTCTCCAACAGTAGCCAGCACCATAGGCTTCAGAGGAAGGTGCAATAAACCTCCTAATCCCTACTAGTTAGAGATTGGTTTAACCCCTAAGCATGAGGTTTAGTATCTCTTCCAATATTTTTATCATTAACTAAAACAACTCTGAATATTCTATTTATCCATATAAATGTCCAATTTTTTTTATTCTTGCTACAACTTTGGCCTCATCAACATCCTGTGGCAATGAGTTCCATGGTCTAATCATATGTTGTGTGAAAAAGCATTTCCTTTGATTGATTTTGAATTTTAACATATTGTAGTTTTTCAAAACTCTCTACATTTCTTGTTGCACCTGGAATGTTGATGTGGAAATCTTGATTAAGAGGTCCCATACTTTGAATAATTAACTGTACTGAACTAGATCCGAATTTTTTGCCTTATTTTTGTAACAGGCTGAAGCAAATCCTTGGATATAAGCACACCTCAACTTTTAAGTGTTTCACATCTGGATTTTGATTTTGTGGCTTTAATCCATCCTTAAAATTCACACTTCCTACTAAAAGTAGACCCTATTATATAGAAGAAGTATAACAAAATTTATATACCATATTCTGAGTTAGCTGTCTGAATGAAAAATGCAAGACATAAGGAATGCCGTCAGTGATGTCTACACAAACTGGAAATCCCAGATCAATTATCCCTACTAAAAAATTTAATAAACCAAGTGGCTAAACACTTTACAGTGACAAACACAGTCTATCAGATTTGAAAAAGTCCTAAACTGAAAAAGAATTAAGACCTGAACCAGTAGATACAAGAGAAAAATATCTGGATATTGTGCAATATCTTAAATCATGGATTCCTATTGAACAGATATTATGATCTCAAATTACTTTATAAAGATTAAGGGTAATTTTTTTTTAAGTGCCTATGTTCCATTTTCAAAAGAGACCTAGGCACTTAGCCCACAGCCCACATTACCACCTTGGTGCTAAAATCACAGGCGCTCCATCACCAGGGGTCAGGGCTAGGAAATACCTCTGTTGGTGATGACAGCAGAATATCTTTTCCCTGGATAATATGCCCAGTGACTTCTCTAATTTGCCTCTGTTGATAGGAGGGGTAAGGTCTCTGCATTGGACTCCTAATGGGACCCACCACCATCCACTTCTGTGGATGACCGTCTTTCCACTGAACTCCAATCCCAGTGCAAGTGTGATGGATCTGCTAAGCAAGGACTATGTTTCCCATCAGCCCTCCCCACTGGCCAGGTAAGGTGAAGGGTTCTGAACCAGGAAGTGCACAGGCTCCTTTAGGGAATCAGTGGCTGGCCTCAGCTAGCCAGGAGCTGCAGTGAAGCTGTATGCAGAGAGGAAAAATCCCAGGAAATGCTTGCAAAACCATGTGTGGAACAGGCTGTTACTGCTGGACGTTTCAGCTGAATGAGGGTCTGTATGGTAGAGCTGCAGCAGCTGGGCAGGGAGCCAGTACAGAGGAGCCCCAAGGAGACACACTAACTGAGCCTGGCCTGGAAACCTGCTCCTATTTTCTTGAATAGAGACTGAACTGAAGAAAGTAGGATGACTAGATGTCCCGATTTTATAGGGACAGTCCTGATATTCTGGGCTTTTTCTTATATAGGTGCCTATTACGCCCCACCCCGTCCTGATTTTTCACACTTGCTGTCTGGTCACCCTAGAAGAGAGCTACCCAGGCGCTAGGCCTGAGGACTCTGACTCTCAATTTGACTGCCCCAGGGGACCAAACAGGAAACGCTATTGCTCACTTTGAACGGTAACTGTTTAAGCCTCTGCCTCTAGGGTGTTTGGAACCTTTTCCTTTCCTGCCAGCCCTAGTAAAATTCCCTTTTCACTTAGCCCTATGTCTGAGTGGCTAATGGGGCCCACTAGGGCTAGCACCTACAAGGCCAAGCTGCTGAAGCACTTCAGTACTTGCCTCTGATTCATGGTACATCTGGCACACTACTGGCACCTCAGGTATACTCTAGCACTGAGCTGCCCCAATAATCACACAGGCAACAGCGGCTTACATTTAAAGAAATAATAGATTTCACACAAGTGAGGGCATAACTGTGGACCTTTTTCATATAAAACTTTGAATTACTAATACCAGCTGGAAGTTATATAGCACCTTTCACCCGAAGATTTGATTGGCTTTAGAAAGATGTGGGTATCATCATTTAACAAGTGGGGAAAATTGAGGCCCAGGTTTTAAGACTGGGATCTTCAAAGGAGACTAAGTGCCCAAATCCCACGAGTTTCAATAAGATTTGGGTGCCTAATGCCCCTAGACATATTTGAAGATCCTAGCCTACATGTTTTGCGCACGACCACACAGCAAATCAGTGGCACAGCCAGAGTCAGAACGATAGGTTTTTGCTCCCAGTTTTATGCTCAATTAGATCAAGAAGGTTTGTCAAATGAATGTAGGCTCACAGAAGTGTGATTATGTTCAGAACAACTTGATGAAAATCTTCCAGTATCAAAATTACCTCTGATTTAGGGTGAGAATCAAATCAGGATTTGTCTTAACAGCTGGCACTGCAGGTATAATCAAATATCTCAATATTCAATATTAAATTGCATTCTATCTGCTTACTACATGATCCGCAACCACAACCAAACGTAAACCTCCAGAACTTAGCTCAGAAATATGTTAACAAACTATGCAAAATAGAATCTACTTTTCTGTAGTAGCCAGCTCCCTTCTATTTATATCAAAATTTCAAATGTGGCAAATTTTTATTTTTTTCTATATTAAATAATGCACACAAAATCAATCGGACCCATAAATTTTTTTCACCATCTCTTGTGCATATGCAAATGATAATGTGCATATGCAAACCCCATTTGCAACCAGGTCTAAATTAGTCATGCACATGTATATTTTTATAACACAAAAACTGTACACACAGGTAACCTATATAAGCAAGCCTGCACAGGAACCAATTGAGACTGGTCTGAGGCACCTTTGAAAATATGGTTGTTGGTGTCCAAACTGTCTAGCATCTCTCTGATGGATTGCTCTATGCCAGTGGTTTTCACACTTTTTAAGCTGCCTAACCCTTTTCAAACACTCATAATATACCTATGAAAACAGGAAAAAAAGGTCTGTAAGGGATAACACGATGTGTTGTCTGCCATTAGAGGATTTTTCACGTGTACCCCTGATGAGAGCTCGAGTACCCTTAGGGGTACGCATACCCCAGTTTAAAAACCACGGTTTTCTGCAAAAAAAGGTTGCAAAACACATTTTACAAGTAATTAATGGGAACGGAACACTTAGCTTCAATAAGCAATGCTCCAAAGAATCAAATGAGTTCACTGGATATATTAATGCTTATCACCTCCCTTGTAATCTTTCAGACAAGTGCAAAGTCCTTGCCTTTTCTTAGCCTTATGGTGTTAGCCAAATGAGCTCGTTTCCCCCTGGAGCTGGCCAATTACCCCAAGGAGGCACGGGAGTCTAGAAGACGGCTTCAAGTCTTTTATTGATCGATCAGCTGAGTGGGTGCTCTTCTCGGCTAATGCCAGAGAGAGAGACACACCTTACAAGCACAAAGCAAGCCTTTTTATACACAGTAACAAACAACTTAGCGTGCATACATTTTGCTAACCTATGGAATTTTAAATTCCTTCCCAGGGGTAGGTGGGATACAGCTGTTGGGGCCCCCTTGATTGATTATTCTTCTGGGGGTCTGTTAGATTCCTTTCTAGGGGTAAATAGGATACATCTGTTTAACTTCCCATCCTTTACATTTCTTTCCCAGGGTCGGGGCGCATCCGCCCAACTCCCTTGCCTTCTTCATATATCCTCTATACATCCTGTATACGTGTAACTTTATGCATGGGAAACAACAGCGAGGACTGAGATAGGCATGTTTTTCGGTTTTGGGGCCTAACAAGATTCCCCCCTAAAAAGCATTTTGAGAGCCTTATGGCCCCCAATCCTCAGCCTTCACTGGCTGGTATAGGGCCATCATTCGTTGGTGTATAATTTGTTTAGCTATTCGCCGGACTAATGCAACTACACAGGGAGCAAAGCAAGCTAGGGTTAATAGGGTTGTAATAAAGAGTATAAAGAGAAAAAGGCCTTCTCGGAGCCATCCCAGTTGCGGTAACCAGGACGTGAACCAATTCATATTCCACCCACCCCATGTTTGGACCGGGACATGGGCTAGCTTCCTCATTTCTTTTGTTAGCTGTTTTACCGCTTCTCCATTATCATCTATTTGTAAACAGCAATTGGATTCATTTAATTTTGCACAGATTCCCCCTTCTTCTGCCAGCAAATAATCAAGAACTAGATGATGCTGGTAGAGCACATTCCTCATCTGAGTGGACTGATCGGCCAAAAGATCAAGAGCTGCAGCCGTTTGATTAGTTATTATTTCTAAGACGGCTTGCAGCCTAATTATTCGATTCAAATTATAAATGGGCTCCCTTGCCCCTGAGATCCACTCATTAGGATTCCATGTAGCTGGACCATAGTGTTGTATGATTCTTTCAGGGGGCCACTCCTGAGCTCCCCATGTTTGGGAACTTCCGGCGGCCAAGGTGGAGTCCACGAACCGCCTTTCTCTAATTAAATCATCATACACCTTAATCCCCAATTTGTTTCCCTGCATCTGGGGTAATAGAAAGAACAAGGGTCTAATATAGCCGATGTAACATATTCCTGACCAATTTGGAGGCAGTCTTCGGTAGGCATGGGATCCGCAGATCCAATAATGGCCTTTCAAGGCCCAAGTTCCATTTGCAAAGGGACCATCCCAGGCCCCATAGTCTTTTGGTTGTTCGAAATATAAATAATTACCCATCCCTAGAGGTCCCCCCACAACGGTCGTTTTACCGTTAGGATCGCAGTAATTACATTTCCATGCCCCAGCCCCCACCTTCCAGGCACAATCGCAGCCCCACTCTGGTTGATTGGAGCTAGACCAGAATTGCCTGAAATAGGTCCGAGTTCCGTTATGATGTTGCCATGCCCATCGATAGCCCCGTGCCACGTGGTCCTTACTAGTGGTATTGTCTTGCTGGCAACTTAAAATTAAGACATCGAAGAACCTATCTTGTCTTACTGCCTCGCAACCTTTGCCTGTATGTTCCTGGTAGGAGCATTTTACCCAACTATTATCGGTAAGCCTCACATGTGTATGGTTCCATTGCCCTTGGTATTTGGAACAGTCATATGGGCGACAGTCGGGGTCATAGCAATCAAAACCCGGGGATAGCGTCCAATCGCACTTGCTTTCCCCCACGTACACTCCCTCCCGCCTTGTCCGATTAAGGCACAGGATACCTACTCCAGAGGAATAGAGCCGCCAGGGACTACCACCCTCAGCCCAAACTCCTGTCCCATTGTGGACTATACTTAAATTACTGAGCCACCATTTGGGTTGTACCGGCTGGGCTACCCAAGGCCACTCATTTATTTCCCCTGGGCCTCCACACACCCAACAGTTACTGAGGTTAAAGGAGTTTGCTATTGTCTCCCCCAGCTGTACAAACCTATTCCCCCAACCATAACAGTGATGGAAGTACATAAACAGAGATATTACCAACAATTTCATTATCTTTTTCTAAACAGCCCCTTTAGTCCGTCCAAATGCTGATACTCCCAGGTGGAGTCTTCGCCTGTGCCACCCCGGGCGTCCGGAACCGGGGTGGGCAGAGGGCTGGTGTCCTCTTCCGCTGATTCAGTCTCCGGGCTTGGGTTCAGAAACCGCTTTACCCGGGTGTGATGTGTCCATTTGTCGCTCCCGAGAATTTTAACTGCGGCCTGGCTGATGAGCGAAACGGTATGTGGACCGTCCCACTTTGGCGTAAGGGGGTCGCGTTTCCACTTCTTGACAAGGACCTGGTCACCGATCCGGAATGGATGCACGGTCTGATCCAAGGGGAGGGCCTGGAATGGCGCCGCGTATCGATGAAGCTGCAATAAAACAGATTGCAACCCGGAAACCTGTTTCCATAGTAAGTCATTTCCCACTTCCCAGGTTACATCCTCCCGGAATCCCGGGATAAGTACTCGGGGTGGAAATCCAAAAACTAGTTCAAATGGCGAGAGTTTAAGACCCTTACGTGGGGCCCTTCGAACGCGGGTGAGGGCGAGTGGTAGGGCATCAAGCCACTTTAAACTAGATTCTGTGCATATTTTAGTCAGAGTATCTTTGAGAGTTCTATTCATTCTTTCTACTTGACCCGAGCTTTGCGGTCTCCAGGGTGTATGCAACTTCCATTGTATACCGAGTGCTTGGGACACCTGTTGGACCACTTGTGAGGTAAAGTGGCTTCCCTGATCAGATTCAATCGTTTCGGGGAGGTGGAATCGGGGAAGTATCTCATGCAACAGGGCCTTAGTAACAGCCCGGGCCTGGCAATGCCGGGTGGGGTAACACTCTACCCATCCCGTAAGTTGATCCACAAATACGAGTAAGTATTTATAGCCCCGGCAAGGGGGCATTTCTGCAAAGTCCACCTGCCATCTCTGAAAAGGGTACGTGGCCCACGGCCGGCCTCCCATTGGGGCGGGAGGGCCACACCCCTTTTGGTTAGTTCGTTGGCAGACAGGGCAATTACTAACTATTCTCTGGGCTTCCATGTGCATGCCCAGCCCCTTAAGGGATCGGGTGGCCAAATCGACCATTGCCCCCGACCCCATATGTCCCTCTTTATGCATGTGCCGAAGAATTTCCTGAAGCACTGGTCGGGGGACAAAAGTCTCCCCTCCTGGTAGTTTCCACCATCCCGAGGGAACCTGCCGGGCCCCCGCAGCCTGCGCGTGGCATACCTCCTCAGCTGTGTATTGGGGAGGGGGGTTTTTAGCTTCTGTATCTTGGACCAAGAGGAGCCATGAGGCCCCTTTCCGGCCGGCCTCCTTTGCGGCCTGATCAGCCAATTGATTGTATCTACGTTGCTCAGCCTCCGGGGCCCTTCCATGGGCACGCACATGTATCACGGCAACCCGGAGGGGAAGCATCAAAGCCTCAAGAAGTGCTTTGATGAGACTTCCATGTGCAATTCTTTGGCCTGACGCTGTGATAAATCCCCTTTCTTTCCACAGGGTCCCGTGAGCATGTACCACCATATAAGCATAGCGGCTGTCAGTATATAGGTTAATAGTTTTCCCAGCTCCTAACCGGAGAGCCTCGATAAGAGCCACTAGCTCCGCAGCCTGGGCGGACAAATTAGGGCTAAGTTTAAACTTGTATATCCCTTTGTCCTTAATTACTACCGCTGCGCCGGTGAACCGCTTGCCATCTATCACGTAGCTGGACCCATCAACGTACCCTTCAATTTCAGGGTTGGGCCATGGCAAGTCCGAAAGATCAGGGCGAGGTTTGGTTTCTTGTTGCAAGACTTCAATACAGTCATGAGTGGGCCCGGTCTCATGAGAAACCCGAGGGTCGGGCAATAGGGTAGCTGGGTTGAGGGAGCTAACTGTCCTAAAGGTCAGATTAGGAGCTAGCAAAAGCCCTACTTCGTATCTGGTATGTCGGCTGGGATTTAGATGCTTCTCCCCAGCACCTGTCCCTAATATTTGAGGCACCCCATGGGGTACCACAACCTCAGTGTCCCCTCCCAGGGTCAATTTTTCGGCCTCCTGTACAAGGAGAGCGGTTGCTGCAACGGCCCGTAAACAGGCAGGCCATCCCTTGGCGACAGGGTCCAACACCTTTGAGTAATATCCAATGGGTCGCCAGGTTGGTCCCGATCTCTGGCATAGAACTCCAGCAGCCACCCCTCCCCTTTCATGAACGTACAGGGTGAATGGCTTTCGAGGGTCAGGGAGGGCTAGAGCAGGAGGCTGAACCAAGGCCTCTTTTAGCTCTCGAAATGCTTTTTCCATTTCTTTGGTCCATGTCCAATGGAGCAGACCTTCTTTAGTCAAGGATTCATATAATGGTTTGGCTCTTCCCCCGTAGTCAGGGATCCAGAGCCGACAAAAGCCAGTTAATCCCAGAAAGGCCCTTAATTCTCGGGGGTTCCGGGGCTGAGGGTTGTTAAGTATAACCTGGATTCTTTCTTTACCCAGACTGCGACTTCCTTGGCACAAATGATACCCCAGAAAAGTGACCTGCTGTCTAACCAGTTGCGCTTTTTCCTTTGAGACCTTATACCCCTGTGCCCCAAGGTAATTAAGGAGCTCTATAGTCTGCTCTTTACAAGCCGTCTCTGTCTCAGTACTTAAGAGCAAATCATCGCAATACTGGACTATATTACATGAAGGGTGTTTAGCCAGGAATGGGGCGAGGTCCCTTCTTAACTGGCTACCAAAAATCTCGGGTGCACAGGTAAGTCCTTGTGGGACAACGGTCCAAAGGTATTGCGCTTTGTAGTGGGTATCTGGGTCCTCCCACTCGAAGGCAAACAGTCTCTGAGACTCCAAATCAAGGGGAATGGAAAAGAAGGCATCTTTTAAATCTATTACAGAGAACCAGCTGTGATTTTTGGGAACTTGGCCCAGAATAGTATGGGGATTCGGGACGACTGGATAGGGGGCTTCAATTAACTTGTTAATCTGTCTTAGGTCCTGGACCAACCGATACTGTCCATTAGGCTTAGGCACCCCCATTATCGGAGTGTTATAAGGAGACGTGCCTTCCCTGAGCCACCCACACTGCAGAAACTTTTGAATCAGAGGTTTTAACCCGACTCTAGTGGTCAGCTTAAGGGGGTATTGTCGAATTCGGACCGGGCTGCTTCCCCCCTTAAGGGAAATATGCACTGGTGAAGCATTCCGAGCCCGAGCAACGCCTCCCTCCTCTGCCCAAACCTCAAGGTTAACCCCTGACAGCTGGCTCGCTTCACTCTTCCCCTGACATTCCGGGGAGTGATTTCCAGCGCTTATCAAAGCCATCTGGTAGTTGGAGGATTGCTGCTTAGGGAGTCTAACTTCCATAGTCCCTTTATCGAACGAGATCTCTGCCTGCAGCTTAGTAAGAATATCTCGTCCGAGCAGCGCGATGGGGCAAGAGGGGCTGCAAACAAACTGGTGGGAGATTTGACGGTCCCCAATTTTTACTAGGAGTGGCAAGGTTTTTCCTAAAGCGGTAGTTTGTCCTTCTATTCCCTGGACCATGGCACGCTCCCGAGCTCTACCTCGGGGAGCCTTATTAAGGGGGAGCAAACTAAGGGTGGCCCCAGTATCAATAAGGGCTTCAATTGGGCGGCCCTCCACTTTAATTTTTACCGTGGGATCCAGGCTGGCAGCTTGCGCCGCCAGGAGGGGCCGCTGGGTCCCCCGGCCCCCCTATGGGGAAGATCCCTCCCCTGAACGTCCCGTGCTGTTGTAGAGGATGGGAAGGGACGGGGTTCTATCTTTACGTTCCTTTCCCATGGCCTGTCGCCGGGGACATTCATTCTTCCAGTGCCCTTCTTCCTTACAGATAGCGCACTGATTTCGACCCAGGCGAGGGCCCCTCCCCTTCCCAGGTGGCCCTTGCCGTCCCTTAACTTTGTCCCCCCTTTCCTCATTTCCTTCCCTTAGGGCCATGGCTAAAACGCGGGCCCCTTTCTTTCGCTCCTCATCATCCCTCCGATCATAAACTTTCATGGCAATTTCTAACAGTTCCTCTATATTCTTGCCCGACGCCCCCTCCAACTTTTGCAGCTTCTTTCTAATGTCCTCGTAGGACTGCCCAATGAAAAGGGGGATTAGTACCCGCTTCCCGTTGATATCCTCAGGATCCAGGTCTGTGTATCTTTTACAGGTATTACAAAGCCGCTCATAAAAAGCAGCTGGATTTTCACTCTTTTCCTGCCTTATATTATATAATTTGGCCCAATTTGGGGTTTTCCTAATGCAGTGCTTCATACCCTGGACTATAGCCGTGGCGTATCGGCTATGAGAAGCCCGGCCTGTGTCATCATGTTTCCATTCAGGAGGGCTTTCAGGCAGTCGCTCAGCTACCGTGGCTGAGTTTCCCTCTGTTTCAACTACCCACTCGCGGGCCTTTGAGAGGACTAAACGCCTTTCTTCCGCGGTTAATAGAGTGTTAAGAGCGACCCTCATGTCGCCCCAGGTAGGGTTGTGGGCCGTAATTAAGGTTTCAAATACTGTTGTTAGCGGGGCAGGGTCTTCCGAGAACGGGGGATTTTGTTGTTTCCAATTATATAGATCACTAGTAGTAAAGGGAACATATATCATAGTGAGCTCACCCCCGGGGAGTGCAGTTTCCCTCAGGGGGCACTCGAATACTGATTTATCCTTACCCTTGTCTGAGGAGCTAGTAAGGGTTAGTCGAGTGTCCCCGGGTGAATAATTAGGTGCCAATTTCCACATTTTCCTTCCTGGAGTTACTGCGGGGCTAAGGTGAATTATCGCCTGACTTTTCTTGCTCCTAGTGTAATCAGACACCCGGGAGCCTGAGGGGGTCGGAGGGGGCTCCTGTTCGGAGGAATCTGGTACGCTCGGCTCATCCCTTGTTTTTATAGCTGAGGCCTCACCCTCAGAGGGAGAGGGGCCATCAATCGAGGCTGCCAGGACCGGGAGGCCAGGATACAGAGGGGGAGGGGGCATAGGATCAGGAGCACAAGGAATCACAGCCGGTGGACAAGATTTCTTAACAGGGGGACAGGGCTTCCTAACAGGGGCGCGGGCCATTAAGGTTTTAACAGTTTGTGATCTACATTTCTGCAACCATGGGGGAGGATTGGCCACGAGGTCCTGCCAAATATCTATATAGGGATATTGATCCCAATGCCCATCCCGGGTCACAATGCTATGTACTGCTTGTACGATTTCTGATTTAAGTGTCCCTCCCCTGGGCCACTCCACCCCAAATGTCGTCCATTCAAGAGTACAGAATTTTACAAGATTGTCTTTACATAATACAACTCCATAATCAGCCTGGCGTCTAAACGCCTTCCAGTTATCCAGCATACATCCCAGGGGTGTCCCGGAGAAGGTGCTTTGTCCGGACCCCATTATGCTTTACCTAGTATTTCTCGAGACAGAGGTATCAAGAGGGGGGGGGAAAGGGGCAGGGATCTAGTACTATCTCAGATATCCGCTTGGTCACGAGGTTCGGCTGACCCCCCTTGCAATCAAGATATCCTGGTCACCGGGTTTCCCCTCGCAGGAGTCTTGGGGCGGCTGAAGTCAGCTTAAGCCTCAGACCTGGCAGCGGCACTCATTCATCTTTCACACAGATCTCTTAATCAGTTACAGTCTCGGTTTCCAACACACCATTAGGAGGAGAAACAAGATTACCCCTCCCACAAACAAGAGTACTCCCTGAGGCTGCTCCAGGTCCCAATAATTGTTAAGAATAGCCCAGGGACTTGTGGAGTTAGTGACGTTATTCATTAGCCGTTATTTGCTTACCCTTTAACCCAAAAACACAATGACAAAAACACCTATAATGCTACAACAATGTTAACATACATTCCCTTATACCGGCTGCCTAGGGGATTTCCACCGTCCAACCCACACCTCGGGGGCGTTATTCCTCTAACCCAGGAGGTAAACGCACTTACCGCCCGAAGTGGCCGCGTCCGGCAGTCAGACTTCCCCTCCTTCTGAAGCCGTCTCGCTGCCGTGTCCTTCGGAGTTCTCTTTAGAGAGGACACAGCCGCCCCGACCGATCGTGACGACCCGAGGCCCGAGCAAACCAACAGCTCGAGGTGGCCACTCCTCGGAATCGCCCTCGGCCGCCGGTCAGTGTCCTCTACAGGGAGAGAAGTCCCGGCGGAGTCGCCATTGTTAGCCAAATGAGCTCGTTTCCCCCTGGAGCTGGCCAATTACCCCAAGGAGGCACGGGAGTCTAGAAGACGGCTTCAAGTCTTTTATTGATCGATCAGCTGAGTGGGTGCTCTTCTCGGCTAATGCCAGAGAGAGAGACACACCTTACAAGCACAAAGCAAGCCTTTTTATACACAGTAACAAACAACTTAGCGTGCATACATTTTGCTAACCTATGGAATTTTAAATTCCTTCCCAGGGGTAGGTGGGATACAGCTGTTGGGGCCCCCTTGATTGATTATTCTTCTGGGGGTCTGTTAGATTCCTTTCTAGGGGTAAATAGGATACATCTGTTTAACTTCCCATCCTTTACATTTCTTTCCCAGGGTCGGGGCGCATCCGCCCAACTCCCTTGCCTTCTTCATATATCCTCTATACATCCTGTATACGTGTAACTTTATGCATGGGAAACAACAGCGAGGACTGAGATAGGCATGTTTTTCGGTTTTGGGGCCTAACAATGGGATGTAACTGACAAACTGTTTCAGTGTCTATTTCAGCCACATGCATTATGTTTTTAATCATGGACATAGTTTCTGTGTGGGCGGGTGGGAGGAGGCATTGCCCCCCATAAACTGCAAGCCTCAGGCAGATGTAGAATTTGCCCCCCCACCCCAAATGCAGCCCCATTGGCCTGACTAGAGCTGCCCCATCAAATATAGAAGTCAAATTACGCCTGTGTTTTTAATGAAGGCTGAAAGAGTAATTCACACTTTTTTCTTCCTGCTGAGCTAAGGTCAGAGAAGACAACTTTTGATTTAATGGAGAACATTTTCACTACTCAATCTCCCATGATCTGCACTGGACATTGCTAACTTTTCTTTATGATAGGTAAAAATCGGAACCACTGCCATTTCTAAATGTATGCTCACTGAGGGCTTGTCTACACAGGGACACTGAAGAAAGTTAAGACAAATCAAATACAGTTGTGAAGTTAAATCCATAAATTAAACAAGTTAAATCCCCCTGAGGAAACATTCATTCAGGACTAACATGGCCTTAGTTCACTGTAGTTTAATCCTACTTGGATTAGTTTACATTGGAGGAGGATTAAGCTACAGTGCACCAAGGACACTTTATTCCTTAATGAGAATATCCACACGGGAGCTTGATTTTCTTCAGTTTCTGCACATTAACTTCACACTTTGAGTTGATTCATCTTCACTTTTCAGACTGTCCTCATGTAGACAAGCCCTGAGTCATTTTATGGGTGCACTATCACTTGAGTTGTTTAAAAATGACATCATAAACCAACTGAGAATATACACTGAATGCTAACTGGGCAAAGCAGAGGGGCTGCATTGACCTAGCATATATTTATCCAGGCTTAATTTTTAGGGTTCAAAGGAGAGATACTCGAATGGGTAATACAATTTCCACCCACAAGTTCTAAATAGCAGTGTTCACTGCTACCTGGAGAGGGAAACTATGCATTGAAATCATGTCAGTGTGTTATGAAGATGTATTATGATTATTATTTCTCTGTATTGTGGTAGCACTTTGGGTTTTCAGTCATAGACGAGAACTCCATTCCGCTAGGTACTGTACAAACACTGGGGAAAAATGATTGTCCCGCCCCCCAAAGAGTTCACAATCCAGCTTCCAAGACAATATTTTGATGAATGATCCTCTCTGAAAAGTTAGGACCCCCCCATGTTCAAAGGTGATTGAGAAGAAGAGAAGATCTCACCAGCTGTGCCTTTCACATACACCTCTACCCCTCTATAATGCTGTCCTCGGGAGCCAAAAAATCTTACCGCATTATAGGTGAAACCACGTTATATCGAACTTGCTTTGATCTGCCAGAGCGCACAGCCCCGCCCCCCTGGAGCGCTGCTTTACCGCATTGTATCCGAATTTGTGTTATATCGGGTCACGTTATATCGGGGTAGAGGTGTATCTCGGTGTTGGGAGGTATCAGACTTTCTCTAAAATTTTTAGTCACCTCTTTAGTCAGGAATGATTTGTGTTCCTATGGAATAGTTATTATAAATATTACCAAGACAATCTCACTTTCCTGTTCAGCCAGTATTCAGAAAAAATTAACTCACTTCCACTAAGCGAACTTATTTGATGTTTATTTAAGCAGCTAATTTAATTCGGTAACATTTCCATTAAAGATAAAGTCCTGAGACAGTCCCTCACTCCCTCACTCACAGAAAGCGAAAGACGTGAGAGCAAGAGATAAGTATACTAGGAATTTCCAGTTCTAGATGATGGTTACGAAAGGACACAATTAATCTCACGTGTCTGCAGTGACAGTCAATGTGCAAAGGCATGACTGCATAACACTGACTGAAACTGTCACCCACCTGGATAGGCAGAGTAACCCATTTGTGACATTTGGAAAAATTAGCAGGCAAAATGCTGCAGCGTGGATAGAAAATTTGTCTGATCATATATAATAATTCAGCTCCATCTATGTATATCCTTCTGTCTGAGGGAAAATTCCTCTATAGTAAAAAATAATATTAATAATTTTTTGAGTGTCAAGACTGGGCATAACACCATGAGCCTAATATTTTAAATGATACTTTGCATTTCTAGCTTATTTCATCCAGCAACACCACAGCTTTTTAAAAACATTAAATACGCCAAACATTAGATAGGTATTAATCTACTCATTTTACAAAAGGGTAAACAGAAACATGGCGACTAGAATGGGCTTAAAAATGGTGAAACAAAAAATAAGTGGCAGATCTAAAAACACAGCAGGTCACATCCTAATCACATCCCACTCTCTGCTCTAACCATTAGATGCAATTCCTCTTTCATTTCTACTAGCTTAAGATGAGAAATATGAACAGTAGAAAAAATCTGTTAGAAATATCACAAATGATAGGAGGAAACAAACACTCCCACATACATAATTCTAAAATAAGTGAATCTTTTTCAAATTAATCATTTTAAAGAAAGAAGACTGATTTAGGTTTTTTTAAATAAAACACTAAGTGCACCAACAGATAAAATTATGTAAACCGCATTATTTTGTGATAAATTTATAAGGAAATGGTGGCACATCTGTCAAGATTTCTAATCAACAGAAGATTCCTTCACAGATTTAACTATAATGCCCCAAAGGCATCTGTAGCTCAACTGTAATGGAGTCAAAGTGATTGAGTAGCAAGAGATATTTTTGCATCAATGGAGTTTGAATTACAGATATTGGTAATATCTATTAGAACCAGTGTAGTGCCTGAAATCCTGTCACCATACCAGAGAAGGTTCCCTAATGATGAATGACAGCATTCCTGCAACGCATTTCCTGTTATAGGAATGCATACATGTATATTGCATATATACATACAAACATGCATGTACATGGAAGTTGCATTGTAGCAATCACTGCATGAACATTGCTTAAGACTAGTTGCTTTCCAAAATAAGTGTTTTTTAAAGCACAGAGTATATTCAAATACACATATTTACACTGTATTTTGCCAAGAGTTATATGCAGAGTGCTAAATTACTATGGTACATCAAGCTCTAATAGTTCTAGCCAAGTGCTGACAGTGATAAGGAGTGAGATTACCTATCTTTTGTGCTTTAATCCTCACTTATACCATGTAGATACTGGAATGATTCAGGAATGAAAAAAAAATGGATTTTAAAAAAATGTAAATAGGGTTTTTTATTTTGTTATTTAAATTATAAGAAGTTTCTCTTTTTAATAAATAAACCTGTTTAAAATGAAATCAGAATTGAATACAAAATATGTTAAGGCCTAATCTCTTAAAACATTGAAACAAAAAAATAAATATGCTGAATTCATGACTGAGCCTCTATCAAAAACTTGGACAAAAAGGCTGCTTTTCTATACCAAGAAAGAATCTTGAGGGAAACATTTAACTTTTTAGATCAAGCTTTAGAAATATGGCATAACAGGTCACGTACTATATTAAGGGCTTGATCTCCTGGGTACTAGAGACTGGCAAAGTCAACACAGGTTGGAACTAGGGTTGCCAATTCTGGTTGGATGTAGTCCTGGAGGTTTCATCACATGACATAATATTTAATTGAATACAGATGGCAACCCTAGTTGGAACTAGGCTCTGACTCCAGGAGACACCATCATGGAGATCATCAGGATCATCCACTGAGCCCACCTGGGTGGTCTCATATTGCTATTTTATAACTTTTCCCTGCCTGAGCTCTGATTAGCTCAGTTCTCAAATTATGAATATTTATGATTCCACCTACTGTGGAAACTTACTCTCCAGTTCATGGGAAACCACTAATCTGTTCAGTAACTACCAGCCCTTGCTTCTGGATGGTTCTGGACATGTCAATTAAATGGTCTTGCTCTGTCTCCTTGCATGTGTACATAGACAGAGAGATAAGCAGAAATCCATTAATTTCTCAACTGCCTCCCTCTCTCTCTAAAGAAATAAAATACTGCAGTGCAACAGGTATATGGGTTACATGGGCAGAAGTCTTGGATTGTTGTTAGCTCTTTTGTTTTTCTGTGGGAAGGGGTGGGCGGGGAGTTACATAATGAAGGAGAAGGAGCAGACTGTACAATCAGAAAGGAGCAACACTGGGAACAAAGCAGGACACTGTGGAAAGAGGGGACAACATTCTTCAGAGTACAGCCTCTAATGTTCATTTCAACACCTAGGAATGGGAGAAAATTAAAACTGCCATGTCTGCAGATCATAAAAAAGACTCTCTTTGGGAATATTTTCAAGACATTTCTCTAGCTCTGGGTAAAAAAGGAACACATGCCAAATGTAAAATAGTGCAACAAAGAGCTGAGACAACCAGAGGTGCAAGGCTGGTTGTCAGAATGAAGCATTATGAAAAATGCTCCTCAGAAGGCAATGGCTTTCAAGTTGATGTGGACATATCTGAACAAGCGGGATCAACTGGTTTGTAAACTTATTTTTGCACCATTCTTGTGCACTACCGAGTATGGCTTATTATGCTAGTAAATAACTTTTATTGTGATTATAAATTTGTGTTTTGAATGGGTTGCTTACTTATGAATTTCAAAATGGTTGAGATCACAATATAATTGGTATGTCAGTTTGTTGTGGGACTGTTTTATCAATTACTGTTCTATCTGGACATCCAAAATGATGTCTTTTGCTCAATATAACCAAAATTTCCTGTCCAATCAAGTTTTATTAGACATTTATGAGTTTTAACATCTAAAACTATTTTTCATGTTATTTGGTATGTTACTAGACATAAAAATGACAATAGATTTACATAATCTATACAATTTATTTATTATTTCCCCAATAAAACCGCAGTTAGAGTAAATTATATCATCTAACCAGTGGTATAAACATTAACAATCTCAGTTTTAAAAGCAGTGCACTGAGTAATACCCAGTGAATGAAAATGACTTTTTTTTTGGTCATTTTGTTTCATGATCCAGCTTAGACATGACAGGTTATGAACATCCAACATCTGCAATGGCTACCAGCAGCAGTGCTGCAACTAAACATATATAAGACAGTAAATTACCTTATATTATATATATGTATATATGACTTTTCTTCATCATCCAGTAAAATCAGGGATGAGTTTGTAGACAGGACAGCAGATTCCTGCAAGATTCCATAGATGGAAAGATTGTTTGGTTCATTTATGCAACATATTCTCCCTTCCGTCTCGTTCACAACAAATATTGTATTCACATGGTTCTATCGTTATGACCAGGCTACATGTCACCTGGCAGAGCAGAAGTTGCTGTAAGGTTGCTGGACACAGTTTATGAGAAAGAAATTGAATGGTGTGCAATAAACATTGATGGGAAATTCATTAATCTGAGTCTTGATGGGTGAAGCAATGGATACGCAGTGATCCAGTAATATGTGCTTGTGCGACAACTGAAGATGGGGTTGGTTGTCGCAGAAACACAGAACCATACCGCAGAATACTTTAAAAAAGTAGCAGGGAAAGCTATAACAAACTGAACAAAAATTCAAGAGTTAATGCGTATCTTGGTCACAGACAGTGCTGCAAATGTGGCAAAGATGAAAAGAAATCTAGAAGCAGGTATGGAAACTGTAATTTATAACGTATGGGTGCAATGCTCATTTGATGCATCTTTTCGCCAAAGACTTAAGTACAACCCCAGGAATAAAGGAAAACATTGCTGTAATTGCAAAATACTTCCAAAACAACCGCTTTGTTTCAGCTTCACCAAAGACAGCAGTAGGATCCAAACTAATTCTTCCCCAACATCTACGATGGAATTCAATCACTGACTGTTTTGAGCTATTTATTAAGAACTGGCCTATCCTGACAATTTGTGAAGCAAATCATGACAAAACATATGGAACTATCACAGGCAAAGTAGTCAACATGGGACTAAAGAGAAATGTAAAAGATATGCTGAATATGTTAAAATCTATTTCCATATCTTTGGACAAACTTCTGAAAGATTGCTGCTGTATTGCTGATGCTTTTGAAATTTGGAAAGAACTTCCAAAGAACTTGGACAAGAGGTTGAAGAAAGAAATATCTAACAACAAAGTTAAATTGCAGGCAGTAAAGAAACAGATGGATCAAATACTTACTCCATCTCATTTTCTTGCCAATATTCTCAATCCAAAGTGCCTGGGTAGATGCCTAACATCTTCCGTTATGACATGGGCTGCAGGCAAACCATTCAGGCAGGATGTTTTAAAGAAAGTCACACCACTGGACTGGTGGAAGTCCCTAGCTAAGCACCTGAAACCAGTGTTTGTTGAAGTGCTTGTTAAGTCCATTAATGGCTATTAGCCAGGATGGGTAAGGAATGGTGTCCCTAGCCTCTGTTTATTAGAGGGTGGAGATGGATGGCAGGAGAGAGATCACTTGATCATTAACTGTTAGGGTCACTCCTTCTGGGACACCTGGCATTGGTCACTGTCGGTAGACAGGATACTGGGCTGGATGGACCTTTGGTCTGACCCAGTATGGCCATTCCTATGTTCCTATGCTAAATCAGCTTTTGACAGCAGTAGCCTCTTCTGCAGGCACAGAAAGAATATTTTCTTCACTTGGACTAATTCCCATTCAAATTTCAGAAGTCAATTGGGAGTTGAAAAAGCACAAAAATGTTGTCTTTCTTTTTGTCTATGAATAAAAACAAGGAGCCCGGCGATGAGATCTACTAGATTTAAAAGTTTGAAAGAGAACCTAACTAACTAAGGAGAATGCTGTCTAATTTTCAAGAGACTTAGACAAGTAGGAATTTAAGTTCCAGTCACTTTCACTTAGGCATATTTGAAAATTTTCCAAGGCTGACCTGAAATAATCAGTTCAATTCACTGGCGATAGTTAATCCCTCTGCTCCTTTAATAAATCATTTAGTTGAAAATGTGAACCATGTTTTGCTAAGAGAATTTTATGTATCCAAAACATTAAGGTTGTTTTCTTTAATAAAAATATATTTTATATGCTGTTTTGTGTGTTTAATTAAATTCCAGTTTCCATCCTTATGCAGCTGGACACAAATCATGAGCAAAAAGTTAATTATCTAGTAAATAAGCAATCTATCATCACCATTGTCTAACATACTAAAATGTATAATTAATAACAATATTATAGTTTACCCTCCTATATAGTAAAAAACATGTACCAAATCTAATGTAAAGGCTGTATTTAGTTGTAAATCAACATTTTAATGGTTATATCAACCCATGAGAATGTGCCTTTCTATAGACAATAACTGAAGTACAAATGGAAAAGTTGATTAAAACCGATTTAAATTCAAGCCTTTCCATTTGGTGATTTATATCAATCCACTCAGGAATGATTCCACTCAGCCGTTACCCCATAATCTATGAAACTGCGTCATATTCTGTTCTTCACTTATCAAGAAATAGCAAAATTCACTGGAAGTAAGGACACAGCTTTTGAACTGGGCTGTGAGTGATTGGTTTGGCACTGATGATGTTCCCTGGTGCCATTCTCTGCAATAAAACTGGTTTAAAACAGTAACAAAAATAATGTGAAAATAATGTGTTCTTATGCAATTTCAGTGTAGAGATAAGACAGTGGTGCTTGTTTTGTCAGCATGCACAAGCAATAGCTGACTCCATTTTTAACATGCACAGGTACTTTTATTGGCACATTTGCATTAACAGATGTCATCAAGTAAGAAACATGTGGCACCAATGTGGGCCTGCTGTTTCAGAGCAGAGACTTCCTGCAGAAGAGATTGCATTTGGTTTTTGGAGCTGTCCATCTAAACCCACATTCACTTGGCACCAATATGTGAGATGGTCTGACCAACTTGTAAGTGGGAACAACGCCATTGGACCAGATGGGTAAAAGTGTAGACAATAAAGGGAGCATGTACTGACATCCAGTGTATTTGCTATGAATTGAGAAACCTCGCCAGGGACGATCCAGGTGGCTGCCTACCCTGAATGTACAAGCCCATGGCCAAAACAATATGCCAATGTTAATTCAGCTGTTGCCTCAATTAGCATTTGAAAGTACATATTAAAATATAGCTTCTGCTGCTACTAGGTAAGGAATGTATGGGCTGGAATCATGCTGTGTAAGAAGTGGAGGAAATCAATATGGAGTCTCTACTCACTTTAGATTCTCAGCTTACAAGTGCACAGACACTGCCAACTTTCTGCTGACTGGGCCAGCAGGATCTGGAACTATTTCTATGGATATATGCATATGAAACTGCAACAGGCTTGTGGGTCTTTGTTTTAAATACTCCTTCTGGGAAACTGTGTTGTTCAATCAGGACTCAGTTACCAGCACAATTGCAGACTGTGCAACCATAGGGCTACAGGATAGGAAGGCAGGTTACTATGTTCAGCATGCAGCCCAGTGTTGCTTTATGCTTTGTGTAAAGATTCTGCAGCCTAGCAGGATGTAGCCCAGGGATCGGCAACCTTTGGCACGCGGCTCGCCAGGCTAAGCACCCTGGCGGGCCGGGCTGGTTTGTTTACCTGCCGCGTCCGCAGGTTCGGCCGATTGCGGCCTCCACTGGCCGTGGTTCGCGCTCCAGACCAATGGGGGTGGCGGGAAGCGGCGGCCAGCACATCCTTCGGCCTGCGCCGCTTCCTGCAGCACCCATTGGCCTGGAGCGGCGAACCGCAGCCAGTGGGAGCCGCGATCAGCCGAACCTATGGACACGGCAGGTAAACAAACCGGCCCGGCCCACCAGGGTGCTTACCTTGGTGGGCCGCATGCCAAAGGTTGCCAATCCCTGATGTAGCCTGTGACAGCTCTGGTGAACCATGGCTGGATGGGGCATCAGTGTGCTAAAGGATTTTGAATTGGGCTTTCCATAACCTTCTGATATTAAAATGATAGAAAAGGTTCTTGCATCCAAGGTGTCAACCTTAAATCAGACAGAACAAAGTTCATTCAATTAATTTAAGAGGATTTTTTTCCAACACATTTTCCTCTTCTTCATGTGTGGTACAGTCTAGGCCAGACTGAGAGCACATTCCTCTTATAATCTGCTTTGGGATTCAGAAATTCACTGCAACTGCGCCCAACCATATTTTCCCTATGGCTGGGCTCCTCAGCAATGCCTGCACTGAGGGCAAGCAGCTGTGATGTTTGCTCTGCACAGGGAGTGCGTGCTAGCCTTCTCCCCACCAAATGCAGAAAGTGGGTTTATATATGGCACCTATAAAGGGAATCAGCAATTTAAACATGATTTAAATCACCAAGTGGAAAGCTGCAATTTGAATCACCAATTTCAAACAACTTTTCCATTTGCACTTCTGTTACCTTCTGCAAACTTGAATTTTTGTTCAGTTTGTTATAGCTTTTACAGCTACTTCTTTTTAGTGTTCTGCTGTGTGGGCATTTCCTGATGTATCACTTGTTTCTGTAAGATAGACAACCCCTTCTTCTGTTGTCACACAAGCACAATGGATCATTGAGTACATTGCTCCACCCATCATGAGTCAGATTAACAAATTTTCTGTCAATGTTTTTTGCCCACTGTTCAATATCCTTTTCATACACTGTATCCAGCAACCTTTCTGCAACTTCTGCTCTGCTGGGTGGAGTGTAGAGAAAGGGAGAATTTGTTGTATAAATGAACTGAGCAATCTTTTCATCTATGGAGTCATGCTGGAATTGGCTGGTCCTAATTACAAAATCATCCATGGTTTGACTGAATGATGAAGAAAGTGTTTTGTTGTTTTATACAGGTAAATTACTGTCTCTCATATATATATATATGTGGTTGCAGCACTACTGGTGGTACCAGCAGATGACCCTGAAGTTGTAGACATTGCAGAGGATGGATGTTCATATCACTTATGTGTTTACGTTGGAATATGAAACAAAACGATGAAAAAGTCACTCACACTCACTGAGTATTAATGCAGTGCTTTAAAAAATTGATATTGTTAATGAAAGATTCCTCCTACTGCAGCTGTTTGTACCACTGGTTAAATGATATTATTTACTCTAAATCCAGTTTTATAGGGGAAATAATAAAGAAATTGTAAGGATTATCTAAATCTCTTTAAGTGTTTATGTCTAGCAACATGCCAAATAACATGAAAAAATGTATTAAATGTTAAAATTCATAAATTCATAATAAAACTTGACTTGTAGACAGGAAATTTTCACCTAAGATGTTTGGTTATATTGAGCAAAAAACCCCATCGTTTTGGATGTCCAGCAGGAACGGTAAAAATATAATTGGATAAATGCACCGAAAACAAACTAACATACCGATTACATTTTGATCTCAAACATTTTGAAATTCATAAGTAAGTAACCCACCCAAAGCACAAATTTATGACAATAATCTAAATTATCACTTACTAGCATAGCAAAACATTGTAGGTAGTTCACAAGAATGGTGCAAAAAAATAAGTTTATGAACCCATTGATCCAGATTGTTCACACATGTCCACATCACCGTCTTCAAACTCACTGCCTTCCAAAGAGAATTTTTCATAATGTTTCATTCTGACAATGTTTCATTCTTGCAACTCTGTTGCAATGTTTACATGTGGCATGTGTTCCTTTTTTACCCAAAGCTACAGGAATTTCTTGAAAAAATTCCCAAATAGTCTTTTTTTATGATCTGCAGGGTTTTTTTCTCCCATTGCTACGTGTTGAAATCAACATTAGAGGCTGTACTCTGAAGAATGTTGTCCCGTCTTCCCACAGTGTCCTGCTTTGATCCCAGTGTTGCTCCTTTCTGGTTGCACACTCTGCTCTTTCTCTCTTGTTATGTAACTCCCCGCCCAACCCCTACCCCCAGAAAAACAAAAAGCTAACAACAATCTAAGACTTCTGCTCATACACATGCCTGTTCTACTGCAGTATTTTATTTGTTTAGAAACAGAGAGGGAGGCAGTTGAGAAATTAACAGATATATAGAAAAGTAGCCTTTAATTCAAAGTTTTTGATAAAGGCTCAGGCATGAACAAGCATATAGATTTTTTATTTCAATGTTTTTAGAGATTATAATAAATGTAGGCCTTAACATATTGTGTACTAAATGTAGATTTAATTTTAAACAGGTTTATTTTTAAAAAGAAAAAACATTATACGGTAATTTAAATAACAAAATCAAGAAAAATCCAATTTCAATTATCAACCCTGCTCTCAGCTGTCTGAGTAGAGGCAGGGATGAACTCTGCTCTGGAAGACTGGGCTTGCAGCAGGTAAACTCTACGTGTGACACTAATGGTACAAAGCAGTAGGAAATAAGGTGGCAGCCTACCAGAATCAGTGCACTGGAACGCAGTGCTGCAATGAATAAAACGTTAGAAGTGCTGTTAATGTGTCTCACAGGGTAGTGTTCCCAAGAAGCACACAGTGCCATTTACTAAACAAGCCGTCACTCTAGAGACACACTAATATGGAGCATAATAAGCCCCCCGTTTCTTGTTACAAGAAAGATATGACCGAATGCCAAATATTTTAGTTGTGTCACATCTTATAAATGCCCTGCTTGGAATTAGCAAAAAAGCTCCTCAGCTCTAGCACACAGAAATCTCTTTATAAAACCACCACTAGGGACCACTACCTAGATTGTTATAAAGAAATGCTTTACCTTTACTGAGCTGGTATGTATATTTTTACTCCTTTTGGCCCAAGTGGCTAGCCAGAAATTTGGGGTCTTGTAGGTTTTTCTAGTTAAAAGGAGACACTGATATTGAAGTCAGGCACCTTTGATGCAATCTTGTCTATTTATAAAGAATGTGTAAAGTTCTGCTTCCCTGAGCACAGCAGAAACCAAACCATAGGAGATAGTTTCCTTGCCTCAAACCTCTTTTAGCCATCATGTGACCCAAAAGCTCTCTCCTTCAGCTTTTTCAGGACCACGCACTCAGTGTTTGTTCAGGCTGTTAATGGTGCTTCCTTATTGCCTTTTCTCTCCGTTTCTCTGGTATTTCTGTATGTGCCTCTCTGCTCTTCCCTCCCCCCCCCAACACCCTTGCCCAAAACAATATCCAGCTACTCCACTTTGCCCCCATCTTTCTAATTCCTGAGTGGCCTTGGAATTTGATGTGCCTTTCTTTTGGGTGGTGACATGTATTTTTATTTTGGTTTGGCAACTGCTATTCTTTCATTTACGAGCTCAACCGTTTCTACTCTTAAATGAAGCGTGACAGTGATACCCATCAGCTTCAGTGAAGTTTAATCCAACCAATAATACTATAATAAATATAACATTTGCATACCTTTTATCAGTTGTACGGGCTGAGGAGAAAACAGTGCATGAATAACATCACTCTCATTCTTTGGGTGATGTACAAACTAATGGGCTGAATTTGGTGCAGTATTAATGAGGTGGAGTCAATGGTGATTATTTCCCATTTCAAATGATTTGCTCCATTATTCTTGGTAAAATGGTTCAATAAGATCCTAATGTTTTATTGAACAGTATTTAGACTGTAAAAGGTTAGAACAGGCTTGGCTGCCTTCTTATGAATGAGTATTGTGCACAAAAGCAAACAACCTAACCATGGTATACAGAAAAGTCAGCAGAGGAATAAGCACTAGCCCTTAAATTTGATGAGAAAAGTCTGGCTGTTCGGAACTTTTGAATCAGTGATAAAGGTTTAAATGTAAGTGATGAAGGTTATATTGGCTACCTTTTCATGTTTATCTCCACTCATTTGCAAACAAATTGGGAGTTTAGAGAATAATGTAAACCAGACCTTTCTTCTTGGTATTTAATGCTGACACTTTCATCAGTGTGTCCCAGATTATTTTGTGAGACAAGAAGGCTTATTTTGTGAGACCAGTTTTTCAGTTTTAACCTGCTAATCACTTCATGAACTGGACTGACTGAGCACGTTAAACAGAACTAATTTTGCTGCTAATAACCATCTGCTAATCAAATATGAGGTTGTTATTGGCTGCAACACGTTTCAAACTGTGGACTATGAACACTAACATTCTTCACTCCATGTTTTCTTGTAGCTTTCTGTCTCCCATCACTGAGAATATGACAAATCCTCAGTGTTCCCTCTCACCGTGTAAAGTTTTCTACTTGGCAAGCAATTGAGTGGATGTGTGAAGCCCTGATTTCAGCCATCCTTTAAAGATGCCTCTCTGTCCAGCTGGTGTTAACTGGTTTTGGCACTTTGATCTAAGTATAACAGCCAGACTACACGTGAACAAATACTATTAACATCTGAAGCTCAGTACTTTTCTATACAGTAATTGGGTAGATGTTAAATGTTCACTGTCTGCAGTATGGTTCAGGAAATGGACACATACCCAAAATACAATTTATGTAGTAGTTCTAAGGGGGAGAAAGAGTATTTAGTTTGGAGAGGAGAACAGTAGGAGGAAATAGGACAGAGGTAAATAAAACAGAAGGCATGAAGGTACTATGACGATGAGCATGGTGTAAGAACTTGAATAGACTAGACCAGACTAGACTAGAATGAATACAGACCAGTTGCGTCCCTCTTTGTTACTCTCAAGAGGGTACTAAATGAAAGTTAAAAAATTATAATTACAATAAAATTCACTGGTAGAGAGTCAGTTGAATAGCTAACAGATTCAAGGCAAGATTAGATCATCATATTAATAAAGAACAGTGTCTGCGGTTACATTAGCTATGATACCTCTCACTGGGGCTATTAATCCTCCTCAGGCATCAAGGCAAAAAATTACAGTGTTAATCAGTCAGGAAGAAATGTCCTCCAGTTATAGAACACAGCAGGTTGGTTTTGGTGCTCTCCTGCAAAGCAGGTAGATTGGGCCACTGGTATACCAGATGGGATACGACTGTTCAGTTGCTATGACATTGATTTGTTTTAAAATAGCAGTTTCTGTGTATATCAGAAGGGCATGCAGCGCTTTCCACAAGGCCAAATTAGTCTAAAATATATACTGCCCTGAATCTTCCCTGTGCTTACTTGCTTTTCTAGTAGACAAAACTATTACAACACATTCCCCAATAAGCAGATGTGTGCAAAACACTCTTTCCGGGGCAGCATAACATTTTCTTCTCTAGAGCTATTGCTTCAATTTAACTGGCCATAAATGTTGCAGGCATTATAGCACATGTATTAAGACTGAGCTAAATGCTATGCCCCCTCCATGGATCTCTAAACACAGAAGAAATTGGTCAGCATCATATGGGGGAGAAGGAAAATTCCTTGTGCCCTCCCCAGACACCTATTTAAGAGCCAGGCAATATGTCTACCTCTGGGCCCAGTTCTGTTCTCACACCAATTTTATACCAGTGTAACTCCATTTACTTTAATTAACTTACTCCTATTTACCAAAGTGCAAGGGAGAGCAGAATCAGGCTCTCTCTGATCACTCCTGTTTCTTATACTCAAGAATTAGAAGACGAAACCAAATTTCATATTTAGTCATTAAATTTAATGATTTTACCCTCTATGGCTAAAATGTAAGGGACTTCTAGAAGAATTACTGAAAGAAAGGGAGAAAGAAAAAAATAAAAGTGGTCCCCATGACTGTTTTTCTACATGTTCTAGCTCCTGATTGGGGATGTACTGGGGCTAAGACAATATACCGTGGTTATAAATACGAAGTAAAAACAGGATTCGTTGTAGATTCATTGGGTGAAATCCTGTTTTGCCATTGGCCTCAATGGGCCAAGATTTATCCATTGGCTTCAACGGTGCAAAGATTTCACCCATCGATTTTAAAGCCAGAAGCCTCCTACATAACACAGCATAGAATTTCACTGTAGTTCCATTCTACTTCCTTCAACAGGGGGAATAATTTTTCCCTATGATGTAACAGTCTCCAAATATGTTAAGGGCTATTATAAAGAGGACTGTGATCAATTGTTCCATGTCCACTGAAGGTAGGACAAGAAGTAATGGGCTTAATCTGCAGCAAGACAGATTTAGGTTAGATATCAGGAAAAACTTTCTAACTATCAGGGTCGTTAAGCTGTGGACTAGGCTTCCAAGGGAGGTTATGCAATTCCCATTATTGGAGGTTTTTAAGAATAGGTTGGACAAACACCTGTCAGGGATGGTCTAGGTTAACTTGGTCCTGCCTCGGCACGGCGATGGACTTGATGACTTCTCAAGGTTTCTTCCAGCCCTACATTTCCATTATTCTATGATTCTACAGATGAACACTATAAACCCCAACAAATGAGAAAATTCAGTGGTTATCAATCTTTTCCATACCAATGACCCCTCCCTGAGGACTTTCTTCCCAGCTAGCCAGGACCTCTATCCTAATTAGCAATATGATAAGGGCAGGCTGGTTGTGATTCCCTGAAGGTTCCATTTTAATGGAAAGAAGAAGAAAAATTCACTATAACTTATTAAAAATGAATATTATCACATGGTAGGTGACCAAAAATCCCACCGAAGGAGCGTTAGTATTTTTTTATCTCTTATGTGTTTTCTAAGATTAAATACTTCCTATGTCTTTAAAACAAGTTTATTTTTCTTTTTTAAACAAATAAAATAATTCCCAGCAACTCAGTAGTTCTTAGCAAGATGAAAATGAGAAAAATCCTGCAGTCCTTATTCTAGACCAAAATAAAAATTATAGCCACATCCTCTCAGAATCTGTAGAACTATCATCAAGTTAATCATTATAGATATTTACTTAGCAAGAAAAGCCAGCTCTAGTGCAACAACAAATAAATATATATTTTTGTTGGGTCAAGCCAGCTATATTATTACTGACTGTTTTACATAGAAACATGATGCTCTCAAGCACAGCTTGTGACTCCAGTAAAATACAGGTACTCAAGACACCCAATTCTCAGTCTCAAGCAGATCCACACACCAGTTCAGCTTTTTTAAACAACTGCATAAATCCATTCCAGTTTTCTTTTTATTTCTATAGTAACATAAGGCATCAAGGGAGCTATGAGCACACAAATCAGTTGGGTTTACATCACAGTTTAAATCAAAATAATTGCTTACTTGGCAAGATAATTGCTCCCACACTTTTGAACTGTGAGGGTTTGGGGGTGTTATTTTTGTTTCAAATAAACTGCGGTCAAATATATCAATGGGAATTAAGCATGTGACTTCAGTGCACTTATCATACACATTCATAGCTCTATCAGCTAAAAAATATTTGACCATCTGCTGTGTTGTTTGCAGCATTTTTTGGTTGTGATAGTGATGGCCTTCTAGAGAAAGAGACGCTTTGCTTAGAATTTGCAAATAGAATGCTATCCCCACAGACAGAATGATAAAATGTACTACTAGAGTGAGGTTAGAGTTTAAATATGGAAGTGCACCAATTACTGCCGCAAGTTACAGCGGGCACTACTGAAAAGCCAACACTTGACATTTTGCAGTGAGTGCATTACCCCAATATTACTTAAGTGCAAGTACAGGAAGATACTAAGTTTAGCACAGGTGCCTGCAACAGTAAATATTATTGTAATGGTACTCACTATATGGAGTGAATAGGTTCGATAAGTTAGAAAATCCAAGATAGATTTACCTTTGTTTAATTCTTGGAATGGGTCACTATTTTACTTTCCTTTACTGTGAACACTGTTAGCAAAATGACTTCTTCGCAACCTGATACGACAATTTGTTTTCATACTGGAGCAGCTTGAGAATGAATAATTTACATTATTTTATTTTATACTTTGTTTAAAATAAAACTGCTAAATATGGTGATCAATTGTTACTATTAAGAAAATGATAGCAATCTGAGACTCTGGGAAATGTGCCAACCAACGTGTGATTACGTATTTTGCACTTTTTTGTTATATCACTAAACAAGTGGAACACTAAGGGCCAAAATCAGAGGCAAATCTAACTAAATCTAAGGGAGTTTAAATTGTGGTAGCACACCTCCTTCCACTCTCCTCAGCTTGTACGTTACGTCGTTGACTTGGCACGCTAGCTTACTTCCCCGCTACTCACCTTGAGACATGTGCTTCAGGGGTTATAGGCTATGTCTACACTTACAGCATGTGTAGCGTACAGGCACTACACGCACAGTTACGTGCCACAGAGAAAGACAGACTCCATCCACACTTGCCACTGTAGTGAGTAGCTGCACACTGCAGTGAAAGGCTCCAACAGCAGGGAGGCAGTGGGGAAAGGCTCTGACCGTGGGAAGGCAGTGGGGAAAGGCTCTGTCAGGGGAAAGGCAGCTGGGATAGGCTCCAGCAGCTCCTCCTGCTGGAGCGTTTCCTTGTTGCCTCCCATTGCCAGAGCCTTTCCCAGCTGCTTCCTCCCTATCAGAGCCTTTCCCCTCTGCCTCTACCCTGGCCAGAGCCTTCTACCCACTGCTGGATAATTCTCAGCGGGGAATTTTCACTGTGGCAGAGAAAGGCTCCAGCAGCAGGGAGGCAGTGGGACACTGCTAAAAATAGAAGTGTAGATGTGGGAAGCAGTGCTTGGGCATGTAGGGAGCTGTGTAGGGTATATATACCTTGGGGGTTCAGGCACGTAGGGCACTCTACTCTACTAAGCCATGCCTCGTCATCTATACTGTTATTTATATCCGTGCTAGCTGGGTGTGCAGTGGATGTACTTACATGCCATTATACGTGGAGGAGTACCCTAAGTGTGGAGAATAGGGTGGGGTGGGGGGTTTATGTCACAAGCCCACAGCATGGACACATGTACAGTCACTAATGTAGACATATTTTAGACTAACTTAAAATCCCTTGCAAGCTCAACTACTTACAGATAGGCAATTTATATAGTTTATGCATCACTACAAAGTGTACCCTACTGACTCTACATGGGTGTCATTCACACACTAAGAACCTGGAAGAAAAGAGTGTAGCAAGCAAAGGAACTAATAAGAGTATAAGAAATTTTAAATTCAAGTAAGCCACTCCCCACATTAATTTACATCTTCATTCTCCTACTTCCTATTCCTCAGAGCGTGAGTTATACTAACATAGACTCCCTAATACTCAGATTCTGCCATATACCCTTACAATTATTTACCAATGTGCAATATACACCACTTTATGTATCAGCTCTGAATTTGGTCCTAAGTTTAAGAATTAGCAATGTCAACTAAAATGCATTGGCTGAAATCTGGAGAAATAAAACACCACATTTAACAGTAAACACAGCCCAACACCATGACAACTAAAGACTTTTTACAAAGAATTTTATATAGGTGGTGTTGGCTGGAGATCTTCTGTTATTAAGCACACCTTCAGGTGTATCACTGCCCAATGATTAGTAGGAATCAACAATGCCACTATTACACTGCAAATGGCAGGAGGAAGATATAAGCACAGAATTATTTGAACTCCTGTTTTAAATTTTAATGTATAGCACTATGAGAAGTTGCAGATTAATCTAAAACACTGTCATTCTGATAGCAATGCTAAAGTCATATTTCATTAATATGCACCAGAATGTCTTATGTTTTAAATGTTTATGGAGTTTCTTACATCTTGTACCACAACTTTGATTCTTTTCTTTTTTTCTTTTTGGCTGAAACTCAGAGTCTTCAAAGCTTCTCAAAAGAGACTTTTTCCCTCTTGAATTGTCAATGACTGATTAAATGACTTCATACAAACAAGCGACACAAACATTCTTGTCTTCTTTGAGATGGTCGTTTCACTTATTTTTGTCCGAATTCAGTTATTAACATTGTTTCAACTGAACAATTTTGTCATTTATATGATCAATTTGTGGCAAATTACTGCACATCAACATAAGACATTTAATATTGTTGCACTCTAAGCATTCAGTAAATTATACTATACCTCAATAGCCTTTCAAATAATGCAACTCAGAAACTTATGAGAATAAAAAACAAATTGCAAGTTAGTAAACTTTTATGGCAATGGTTTTCAAAGTTGTATGCACTGCTATATACCTATAGATCTTGCTTTGTCTACAGAACTCCCTTTATCTCTTCAGAACCATATTCAGGGGGGTGGGTGGGCTGAGAGAGATGAAAACAGGATTGTTGTTAATTCAGCCCTTTATTTTTTAGCACAGGGATAGGAGTAATCTTTGCAACAATCATTCCTATACAGCCTTTAAAAAGTCAAGCATAGTGACAAGTAGAGCTAGTTGTGAATTTTCCATCAACATGATTTTTGATGAGATTTCCTGAAATTTTAAATTTTATAGAGGAAATTGTTGATTATGCCAATTTCTGTTTATTTTTTTCACTGGGAAAATCCAAATTAAGTATTTTGCTTCAGTCTGGTCGACCCAAATCAAAATGCCTTGTTTTTAAGTCACTTTGATATTAATCTGTGACCATGTGAGTTATGCATGATGCCTCATGGAAGCTGTAGTTACAATTTCCAACCAGCTCTAATGGCAAGCTGTGTGTGAAATGAGACCAGAGAACAATTTCAGCCCCATTTTTGGAACATTTAAAATAAGACTGGTAAAGCACTAAGCATTTAGGGATATGGACTAGATGAGCCAACAGATTTTTTCCATCGCCTATTTCTTCAATTCTATTTTAGGTATGTGAGTTTCTCGTCTGTAATACACTTATTCTTTGCTCTAAATAACACTGGTATCAGTTTCACCCCTACTTAGGTGCACTTCATTATGGGAAGCCTGAGGTCCCCTGAGATTTCCAGTTTACAGGTAGCATAAATAGCTTTTTAGCACAACATGTTCTCAGAGTCATTCTTGTACCATATATTTGAATTATTTGCACCTAATATAAACACTTCGCTATGTTCAGTAATTCATGATTTTTATTACATTGCCCATCTGTTTAAGTATAATGCACAATATGAAGGAGCTTACTAAATGATACATGTATATGCAGGCTGATTTATGTCCAGTTTTACAACTGCCTGTTATTTTTCTATTAAATATTTAAAGTCCAAACAAACATTCAGTGAAAATAATTCTCATGGTTCCTCAGTAGCTTCTCAAGTGCTCACTGCAATAAAAAGAAGCTTCCAGAAATGATAAACAAAAAGGTTTGGTTGTGTCTGTTCTTTTTCATCTATCAGTCAATTTTTATGTAGCAAGCACCTTGGATACCAAGATGGAACAGTCATAACTGGATTTAAAAATGACATTTTAATGCGGTGTGACACTGTTAAGTAATTATCAGGCATCACTAACTATCTGGGGCAGGAGCAACCTAGACAACATTTGCTTCTTTCTACTGCCATCCTGGTATTCATCCTCAGTTTTTTAAAAAAAGGAAGTGCTGAATACGTCATTGCATAGACTGTATAGCAGTAACTCCCAACCATTTGCATGGGACAGCAGCCTGAGGCTACCCATAACTTATTTCAGGCTCAGTCATGCATTTACGCACAGCACCACATTAGGGTTGGTGCAGAGCTGCATCAGGCCAGGGAGAGATTTCCCATTGTGTAGTGAGCTACTGTACTGGCAAGTGCCTTGAGCGGTCAGGCTACGGCTCCACCTCCTCTTATCACCCACTTTGAGGTCCAGAAGGTGCATGAAGGTGCTTCAGGGAGAGCAGGGACTACAATGTGTCTCCTTGTGCCCCCCCCCACACACACACACACTTACGGAGCAGCCCGGAAAAAACACGTCCTTAACAACGAGTCCCTGTGAAACAATGACAACTCACATTCCGTTATGTTGTGTGCTCTCTAATCTACAGTAGAGTGAAGGCTACTCCCAAACCCTAGTAGTTAGGGTGACCAGATGTCCCGATTTTATAGGGACAGTCCTGATTTTTGGGTCTTTTTCTTATATAGGCTCCTATTACCCCCCCACCGCTCTCCCGATTTTTCACACTTGCTATCTGGTCACCCTACTAGTAGTGCAATTGAGAGAGTAGGTTTCAAGCACTAGATTAGTGGACAGATTTCATAGGAGGCAGTGGACACTGGTTGGTTCAGTTGAGAAAACAATCTGGTAAAAAGACACCGATGGCCAAAAAGGTTGGGAATCATTGTCATACTGCAACTAGACACATTCACTTGTGTCACTTTTTGGATACCACATATTTTTCGAAACTATGAAAGCCACTGGAATACCGGGCTGTTTAAATGCCAACACAATTTAATCATCTGCAACTTCAGCAACTGTTAACATGGTGCCATAACAAGGTGCAATTTTAAGCAGTGCCGTCTGCTTTCAAGCCAACAGAAGAGCTTAATGGTTTTCTAACTATGCTAAAATAGAAAAATCAGCTGTTGAAAGAATGAGTTCTTCCCCCTTTTAATTACAGGATAATGTTGATAATGTTTTTACATGTATCAAATTTAAATCTCTCTCCTCAAACAAATGAAGAGTACTGAGCCATGGAGGAGAGGCTTTACAAATGTCCAATATAAATATGGAACATTATTTTTTCCTCCAGTGCTATTAAACCAAGAAGAAAGCAGAAAAAGAAGGAAGCTTTGTAATTGTGGCATCAGACAGGAAACTGAATCACAGATTGAAGAAGTAGAAATACTGTGAAGTATTAAATGAATTGGCAACTGGATAATGTACAGCACTTACAAGCTGGAAAATAAAAACCCATTTTCATGGCAGATTGTTATTCAGTACTGTGAACAGCATACGAATTGCAAAACCAGATTCAATCTACATATTTAACCAAGTCAAAACCAGTGGTGCAAATGGGACAAAAACCCCAGAGATGCAGTTCCTGTAATTGAAACTGAATTGATACTAAGGATGCGCTCACTATTACTGTAATCCAATTGATCTCCTGCCTCTCTACATACTACATAGCCTACTGTTTTACACCTCGCAGCTTTTGACTTGTTGGCAGTAACAGCAGACTGCTCTCTGTAAATGTTAGGTGAGAAAATATGACAATGCATTGTATAAATGCAAGGAAAATGAGCATCATAACATAAACATTTCATTAACTATGATAAATAAATATCCTAACAAAAGACACATAGGTAATTTTGCAATTCCCTGGCAAGACATCATTGAGAATATTGGTTACTTTATCAAAAAAACAAATCTCTCCCTCTCATTCGAAATGATACAGTGAAAGTGAAGAGATTGATTGAAAGGCTCACAAGGCTAAGAGATGTGATCTGTGAGGACACACTAAAGAAGTAAATATTTATTAGCTAGAAAAAAAATCAGATAATGAATTACTCAAATGTCAATATGAAAATACCAAATGTTATAAACAAAGTCTAGCTGAGTTACTACTCTGTATCTGGCTCATGAGTCAAACATGAAGGCCAAGGATGAAACTTTCAAGAGCACCTAAGTGACTTAGGAGCCAATCCCATTTTCAAAGTCATTTAGGCAGTTTGGCCCAGATCCTCAAAAGTGTTTAGGCACCTAATTGCCATTGCCCTCAATGAGAATTAGGCACCTCAATACCTTTGAGATCTGGGCCTTAAGAACCTATGCCTCAATGAAACTTAAGCCTGGTCTACACTACGTGTTTAGGTCGACTTTAGCAGCGTTAAGTCGAATTAAGCCTGGACACGTTCACACGACGAAGCCCTTTCTTTCGACTTAAAGGGCCCTTTAAACCGGTTTCTTTACTCCACCTCCGACGAGGGGATTAGCGATAAAATCGGCCTTAGGGGGTCGGAATTGGGGTAGTGTGGACGGAATTCGACGTTATTGGCCTCCGGGAGCTATCCCACAGTGCTTCATTGTGACCGCTCTGGACAGCACTCTCAACTCAGATGCACTGGCCAGGTAGACAGGAAAAGCCCCGCGAACGTTTGAATTTCATTTCCTATTTGTTCAGCGTGGAGAGCACAGGTGACCACGCAGAGCTCATCAGCACAGGTAACCGTGATGGAGTCCCAGGATCGCAAAAGAGCTCCAGCATGGACAGAACGGGAGGTACGGGATCTGCTCGCCATATGGGGAGATGAATCAGTGCTAGCTGAACTCCGAAGCAGTAAACGAAATGGCAGAATATTAGAAAAGGTCTCCAAGGCCATGAAGGACAGAGGCCATAACAGGGACGCACAGCAGTGCCGCGTGAAAATTAAGGAGCTAAGGCAAGCCTACCACAAAGCCAGAGAAGCAAACGGAAGGTCCGGGGCAGAGCCGCAAACATGCCGCTTCTACGCGGAGCTGCATGCCATTCTAGGGGGTGCAGCCACCACTACCCCAACCGTGTGCTATGACTCCCTCACTGGAGAAACACACAGGGAAGCGGGTTCGGGGTACGAGGAAGATGAGGATGGAGATAATGTAGATAGCTCACAGCAGCAAGGAAGCGGAGAAACTGGTTTCCCCAACAGCCAGGATATGTTTATCACCCTGGACCTGGAGCCAGTAACCCCCGAACTCACCCAAGGCGTGCTCCCATCCCCT
Organism: Emys orbicularis; assembly: GCF_028017835.1. NCBI lineage: Eukaryota > Metazoa > Chordata > Testudines > Emydidae > Emys > Emys orbicularis. The sequence goes on along the minus strand of NC_088683.1, from coordinate 22,637,335 downwards.
GAGGGCACACAGGGGACCTCTGGTGAGTGTACCTTTGTAAATATTACACATGGTTTAAAAGCAAGCGTGTTTAATGATTAATGATGAATTTGCCCTGGCAATCGCAGCCAGTACAGCTACTGGAAAAGTCTGTTAACGTGTATGGGGATGGAGCGGAAATCCTCCAGGGACATCTCCAGAAAACTCTCCTGGATGTACTCCCAAAGCCTTTGCAAAAGGTTTCTGGGGAGGGCTGCCTTATCCCGTCCGCCATGGTAGGACACTTTACCACGCCAGGCCAGTAGCACGTAGTCTGGAATCATTGCATAACAAAGCATGGCAGTGTATGGTCCCGGTGTTTGCTGGCATGCAGACAACATCCATTCCTTATCGCTCTTTGTTATCCTCAGGAGAGTGATATCATTCATGGTCACCTGGTTGAAATGGGGCGATTTTATTAAGGGGATATTCAGAGGTGCCCGTTCCTGCTCTGCTGAACAGAAATATTCCCCGCTGTTAGCCATGCGGTGGGGGGGAGGGGTGAAGTGATCATCCCAGAGAATTGGGTGTGGGGGGGAGGGGAGTTAGTTGGGTTTGTGCTGCATGTTAACCCTGAAACCGCAGCCCCTCCTTTTACATTGCAAACCCATTTTAAATAGCCAACCCAACGGGTGCTTGGTATGGGAAATGAGAGCGCTACTGTTTGAAACCATTCCCACATGTTAAGAAGGTTAAAAAAGCCAAAAGACTGTGTCTTACCATGGCTGCCTGCAAGCCGAAATCTGTGGCCTGGCACTGCGTGAGTGATCTCTCACACCAAACCGGCAGGCCCTCAATATAAGAGGAAAAATGCAACCTTGTAACGAAAGCACATGTGCTGTGTAATGTGAACTGCAAAATTTAACGTGAAAGAGTGTACCCATTGTTCTCTAAAATGTGTCTTTTTTAACCACCTCTCCCTTCTCCTCCACCAGCTGCAAATGTTTCTCCTTCACAGAGGCTAGTGAAGATTAGAAAGAGAAAACGGAGGACGCGGGATGACATGTTCACAGAGCTCCAGATGTCCTCCCACGCTGACAGAGCACAGCAGAATGCGTGGAGGCAGTCAATGACTGATTACAGAAAAGCACAATATGAACGAGAGGAGAGGTGGCGTGCTGAATCGCGGGATGAACAGAGCAAGTTGCGGGCTGAAGATGATAGGTGGCGTCAGCTTGCAGACAGAAGGCAAGAGTCGATGCTCCGGCTGCTGGAGCATCAAACTGATATGCTCCAGTGTATGGTTGAGCTGCAGGAAAGGCAGCAGGAGCAGAGACCGCCGCTACAGCCCCTGTGTAACCAACAGCCCTCCTCCCCAAGTTCCATAGCCTCCTCACCCAGACGCCCAAGAACATGGTGGGGGGGCCTCCGGCCACCCAGTCACTCCACCCCAGATGATTGCCCTAGCATCAGAAGGCTTGCCTTCAATAAGAGTTAAAGTTTTAAACTGCAGTGTGTCCTTTTCCTCCCCTCCTCCCCCACCCATCCCGGGCTACCTTGGCAATTATCCCCCTAGTTGTGTGATGAATTAATAAAGAATGCATGATTGTGAAGTAACAATGACTTTATTGCCTCTGCAAGCGGTGCTTGAAGGGGGGAGGGGAGTGTGGGGTGGTTGGCTTACAGGGAAGTAGAGTGAACCGGGGGGGGGGGGCGGAGTGTTCATCAAGGAGAAACAAACAGAAGTTTCACACCGTAGCCTGGCCAGTCACAAAACTCGTTTTCAAAGCTTCTCTGATGCGCACCGCACCCTGCTGTGCTCCTCTAACCGCCCTGGTGTCTGGCTGCGCGTAATCAGCGGCCAGGCGATTTGCCTCAACCTCCCACCCCGCCATAAATGTCTCCCCCTTACTCTCACAGATATTGTGGAGCGCACAGCAAGCAGCAATAACAATGGGGATATTCTTTTCGCTAAGGTCTGAGCGAGTCAGTAAGCTGCGCCAGCGCGCTTTTAAACGTCCAAATGCACATTCCACCACCATTCGGCACTTGCTCAGCCTGTAGTTGAACAGGTCCTGACTCTTGTCCAGGCTGCCTGTGTACGGCTTCATGAGCCATGGCATTAAGGGGTAGGCTGGGTCCCCAAGGATCACGATAGGCATTTCAACATCCCCAACGGTTATTTTCTGGTCCGGGAAGAAAGTCCCTTCCTCCAGCTTTCGAAACAGAGCAGAGTGCCTGAAGACGCGAGCATCATGTACCTTTCCCGGCCATCCCACGTTGATGTTGGTGAAACATCCCTTGTGATCCACCAGGGCTTGCAGCAGCATTGAAAAGTACCCCTTGCGGTTTATGTACTCGGTGGCTTGGTGCTCCGGTGCCAAGATAGGGATATGGGTTCCGTCTATGGCCCCACCACAGTTTGGGAATCCCATTGCAGCAAAGCCATCCACTATGGCCTGCACGTTTCCCAGAGTCACTACCCTTGATATCACCAGGTCTTTCATTGCCCTGGCAACTTGGATCACAGCAGCCCCCACAGTAGATTTGCCCACTCCAAATTGATTCCCGACTGACCGGTAGCTGTCTGGCGTTGCAAGCTTCCACAGGGCTATCACCACTTGCTTCTCAACTGTGAGGGCTGCTCTCATCCTGGTATTCTGGCGCTTCAGGGCAGGGGAAAGCAAGTCACAAAGTTCCATGAAAGTGCCCTTACGCATGCGAAAGTTTCGCAGCCACTGGGAATCGTCCCACAGCTGCATCACGATGCGGTCCCACCAGTCTGTGCTTGTTTCCCGGGCCCAGAATCGGCGTTCCACGGCATGAACCTGCCCCAGGAACACCATGATTTCCACATTGCTGGGGCCTGTGCCTTGTGAGAGGTCTATGTCCATGTCAATTTCCTCATCACTCTCGTCCCCGCGCTGCAATCGCCTCCTCGGCTGGTCCTGGTTTTGCTTTGGCATGTCGTGGCTCTGCATATACTCCAGGACAATGCGCGTGGATTTCATGGTGCTCATAATTGCCGCGGTGATCTGAGCGGGCTCCATGATCCCAGTGCTAGCTATGGCGCCTGGTCTGAAAAAAGGCGCGAAACTAGTATCTGATGGACCAGGGGAAGGAGGGAGGGAGGGGCGAGTGACGACATGGCGTACAGGTACAGGGAATTAAAATCAACAAAGGTGGCTGTGCATCAGGGAGAAACACAAACAACTGTCACACATAATGGCCCCCGCCAAAGATTGAACTCAAAACCCTGGGTTTAGCAGGCCATTGATTTCACGGAGGGAGGGGGAAGCTAATGAATACAGAACAAATCTATTTTTTACATCTTAAGCTGGCAGCCGACGGTGCAGCATGACTGATAGCCACTGCAGTATGATGACGATGGATACCAGTCGTAATATACCATCTTCTACCAAAAGGCAAGGGGCTGCTGCTGGGTAGCAATGCAGCCCCACGTCTGCCAGCCCCATGTCTGCCAGCACCCAAATCGCCCTCGGCCTCTTCTGGGTGCTTAGCAGAAAATACTGGGCGCTTGGCAGAAAATAGCATACTACGACTGATAGCCATCATCGTCAAGACAGTTCAATAGGACTGAGCATGTCTGCCCAGGTGCCCATGATTGACAGCCACTGCAGTACGATGACGACGGATACCAATCGTAATATACCATCTTCTACCAAAAGGCAAGGGGCTGGTGCAATGTAGCCCTACGGCTGCCAGCCCCACGGCTACCAGTCATGCTGCACCGTCTACCGCCAAAAGGCAGTTAGCTGCTGCTGCTGTGTAGCAATGCAGTCCCACGTCTGCCAGCACCCAGATGACATATGGTGACGGTGAGCTGAGCTGAGCGGGCTCCATGCTTGCCGTGGTATGTTGTCTGCACAGGTAACCCAGGTAAAAAGGCGCGAATCTATTGTCTGCCGTTGCTCTGACGGAGGGGGAGGGGTCTGACGACATGTACCCAGAACCCCCCGCGACACTGTTTTGCATCATTCGGGCATTGGGATCTCAACCCAGAATTCCAATGGGCGGCGGAGACTGCGGGAACTGTGGGATAGCTACCCATAGTGCAATGCTCCGGAAGTCGACGCTAGCCTCGGTACTGTGGACGCGGTCCGCTGACTAGAGCACTTAGAGCATTTTATGTGGGGACACACACAATCGGCTGTATACAACCGATTTCTATAAAACTGGATTCTATAAATTCGACCTAATTTCGTAGTGTAGACATACCCTTAGACTCTGAAGGACCTGAGTAACTTTTGAAAATGAGTCTTAGGCGTCTTTGAAAATTTTACCCCAAATCTTGAGCTCATTGAGATCAATGGGAATTAGCTAATGACCTCAAGAGGTATCTAGATTTGGTCCTAAACACAGTCAAAACTGGGAACAGAAAACAGATATTTCATGGAAGAACCACTAGAAAAATGACAACAACAATGTGGACCAATCTATCCAACCATTTTTTTTTAAGTATGCACACTATGTGAGAACAATAACGTCACATGTCTTCACAAAGAAAATGATTGAGGAAACCAAGCCGGAATGGAAAAAATGCTTAATTAATCTATTTACAACTTTGTGTTTGCCTTTTTTATGAGAACAGCAACAACTGACAGGCAGTACATCACATTCAAAATACAGTGTAATCCTCTTTTGTAAACTGCAGTCGGTGCAAACAGCATTGGTACAGAAGCAAAGTTACTGCTACCCTCCTATCTTTAGGATTTACCCTAAGAGAAGATTTCCTGGTTGCTGACATTTGATGGAGCTCTTGGAGTGAGACACAAAGGTCTAGACTCCTATTCCCATGAATGAGCCAGCTGAGGAATTTGGCTTTTCAGAGATGGGGCATGAATTCCCCAAAACACAAGAATGGAGTAGATTTCTTATAAATATTTAAACACTCCCTAATGAAAAATAAGGAACACACTGCTGATAGCTGAGAAGACAGACAGCTGCATGCTCCGGTTGGTAGAAAAGGTGGCAAACCCCAGCCTTAGGAGAAAAGGGAACTAATTGCTTGAACAAGGTAATAGGCAAAACAGTAAATAATATGGGGTCTCTATGAAGAAGATAATATATAATTTCCCAAATATTTATTGTAGAAAAATGGTTATAAATGCATTAACAAACACTAATGCAAAGACAGAAGAAAAATCACTCTTACACGACTGAAAGGATATGAAAGTTCAAATTCATAAAGTCAACAAAAGTTTAAAACATCATTCGATAAACAGGACAGTGGCGGATTAATGATTTTGCCGCCCCTAGCCCCTGAAATAATTGCCGCCCCCATATGAACTTAATTTCTTCCACCGGCAGCTCCCCACCCCACCCCTCCGCCCCAGCTCACCTCCGCTCCGCCTCCTCCCCTGAGCGCGCTGCTGGGTCCTGCTTCTCCCCCCTCCCCCCCCAGCACTTGCGCCGCAAAACAGCTGATTTGTGTGGCAAGCCTGGGAGGGAGGAGGGGGAATGCGGCGCGCTTGGGGGAGGAGGCGGGACCAGGGCGGGGATTTGGGGAGGGATCCAATAGGGGCAGGGAGGGATGGAGTTGGGGCGGGGACTCTGGGGCAGGGGTGGAGTCGGGGTGGGGCCGGGGGGGCACAAGCACCCATTGGCGTGGACAAAAGTTGGCGCCTGTGTACAGGCATCCGACAGACAGTGGGCTTGTGCAAACATGCCGCGATTATAAAAATGCTGCTATTATAAATTTGCCACCCCTGCAAATTTGCCGCCCTAGGCCTAGGCTTTGTCAGCCTAGGCGATAATACACCACTGAAACAGGATGCTGTAAGACACAGTTGTCCCTGTGCCCTTATTAGCTACTATTCTGTGAGTTACTGAAATAGATACTTCAAGACAAATGTAAAAATTACAAGACAGAAGAAGGGGGAAAAAAAACAATTCCAGCTGTTTGATGTTTTGTTTTTATGTTGTGTGTTAACTGAAGTCACCAATGGGATTTAGTTTTTCTCTGAATCTGAGTAGTTGTTCACTCCCCACCAGCCTATTTTGATAGCTGATGCACAGAGTTAGCAAAGGCAGGTCCTAGCCTCCTGCCATCCCTCTTTGGAACATGCTCACTCTCAAGGATGAAGTCACCCTGCATTCTCCAGAGCACAGAGGAGCTGTGATTCTGCTTTGCCCCTCTGTGAGCCACAGGAGAGGTAGGGGGAAGGTATTTCCACCATGTTACCCCACTGCACAAACTCAATGTAAGGCCCAGGTGGAATCCTGAGAGTAGACCTTAGGATTTGGCCTATACAGTCTGCTTGTTCATTTTCCATACCCTAATAATTTTGCTTGCTGCCTTTTTGTAAAACAGACAGTGTTGATATCACAAATGACCTGTGTTATGAATCACAGATGTGTATATGAGTACTCTATTTTTCCCCTCTGTGCCTGCCTGTTCCATTTCGTGAGTAGAAAGAGTAATGAAATTTACAAGAATCCCATTCCTATATAGACTAAAAGGCATAATAGGGGAAAGAAATGTGTGCATGGGGTCATCCTATGAAGTTTATTATTACTGGGTTGCAGGTAGTTTGTTTATCAAACACTTGGCTTTACATCCCCTGATATATAAATATTATATATATAAACTAACAAAATACTAATCTTATCAGCAAGACACATGGAACGAGAACTACAGCTTTTAAGGTGTCACTTGTCTGACCTATTGACTTTATCATTGTTTCTTGAAAACCTCTATATGTATGGGGTGTATGTGTACACACGTGGAGACAGCGAAGTTTATTGCTTCGATTTTCCATGCAAAACTTTCAAATTTCTAATACATTATTGTGAAGGACCTGGAAGATTCTGCTAATATTTTATTAATATTCTATGTTCGGTCTCTCTGCCCGATTGTTATTTTGTTGTTTGCTACAGAATTTACAAGGGGTTAATTCCAATGGGAAAGAAGAGAAACATTTCCCGTAGTACTCCAATTAAAAGGATAATTCTCATGCTAATTCCTTTGAAGTTTACTCTTGACCCTGCAGAAGTTAATCTGTCCAGTTGGCCCTACTGGGGAAAGGTCCAGATTTGTATCAGATTGTGATGGGGTGTGTTCCCTACACTAGCCCTGCAAGAGCTGAATTAGGTCAGGTGGGCCCAATCAGCTAATTAGTCTGCAAACAGGGGAGCTTTAAGCAGCTAATTAGAGAGAAGCTCACCTGCGAGGGACAGGCAGGGCTCTACAAAAGACAGGAAATTGGAAGCAGGGAGGGCTGCAGGGAAGGAACCTGCAATCCCTCCCTGGGAAAAGGCAGGTGTGTCTAGGGGGCTGCAAAGATAATTTGGATAAAGTTACTGAAGAGACTGGCAAACCATGAAGAGTGGGGAAGGCCAGGAGGTATGAAAGCGGCTCAGGGAAAGGCAGCAAGGTGCAGGGAACAGACTTTGGCTGTTGTGTAGAAGGTCCCTGAGCTGGAACCCAGAGTAGAGGGTGGGCCCAGGTTCCCCTGCCAGCCACTGTGGGAGTGGGACTGTGAGGCAGTAAAGTGGAAGATTGCTTGATACACCTCTCTCCCTCCCCCTCGGAAGGGGAAACCACAATAGTGACCTGGCCAGAGGGCTGAGTCAAGAAGTGGATACTGCGGTTCCTGGAGCCAGAGAAGGGCTGCAGAGGAGAAACTGATGGGGTGTATCCATTGGAAGTGGTGTTGGCCTGACCAAGCTAATCCCCAGAGTTGCCAGGAGGTGGCGCCATCCAGCGGTGAGTAGAGCAACCCATCACAGGGATCTTCAAGTGAGAAAACTTAAAGAGCTTTGAAGCAGATTAAAAACCTGAGCCCTTGTGCTTGGGGAGGTACATGGAAACAGACTGATTCCCAGAGTTCTAGAAGTGAGGGTGTCTGGATAAGCTAAACCTACCTAAACTTTATTGTGGATAGACTGTTTGTCATGTTAAAAGGCCCTTTCTTGTTATTCTGCATTCCTTCTGATGAGGTTAAACAACTTTGTTCTATATGTCACTATGTTCATACTGGTCACAGCTCCCCAAGGGAAGTCTTGCAGGCCAGCTGAATTTAGTTGAGCAATCACAGGTGGTAAGCGGACTCCTCCACATCCAAGGACCCAATCTAAAGAGGAAGGGAATCACAGGATTCCACCCTAGAGAAGTAAAGGCTCAGGGCCTGTCACCTGGAGGAGTTGCCCTCAGAGGGGGCAAAGGAGCAGAGAGCCCTGCATTGTGACGATTACATCCCCACTCTAAGGTCTAGTTTACACTAGAATCGCTACAGTGGCACACCTATACCAATGGAGCTAGGCTGGTTTAGCGCTGCTAGTGCAGGCGCTGTATGCTGATGGGAGAGAGCTCTCCTGTCAGCATAATTACTCCACCTCTCCGAGCAGTGGTAGCTATGTTGGCGGGAGAGATTCTCCCAATGACATAGTGCTGTCCACACTGGCGCTTAGGTCGCTTTTTCACACCCCTGAGCGACTTAAGTGATGCCAATGTAAGCGCTAGTGTGTACAAAGCCCTAAGGCTTCCATTCTTGTGCAGTGATAAGCACTAACTCATACTTACACAGTTAAAGATCTCACCAGTCATCTCTGGGATAGATTTATGTCCCCTGGATAATTTCCTACCAGTCTCCCTTCTCTCCTACAGCATTAGTGGTTACTATTTGAAAACCACACTTTACAATGTACTCCTGTTTTATTATCCCAGAAAGGGTAACTAATCTGAACCATGCAATCTCCCCACAATGCCCTCACGCACTAGAAAAGATTTTGCGCTTCATCCTGACCTAAGGTCTGAGGACAGACTTTGGCATGTACAGTAGTTTGAAAAAATAGCTACTGTACTATGCTTGCATATACTAGAGTGGTAATTGATTTTACAAGACATGGAAAATGAATGCCAACATAGCTGAGGCCAGGATGGATTCCACTATTTGTTCATTTTAAGTCCCAAGGAAAGTGATTTACTTCCAGGGTTTGGAATTTGTCACATTTTACAGAAAGACAGGTAAATATTCAAAAGCGGCTACTCATTTGAAGTGCCCACCTTTAATCACTCAACTTGATGAGTAGGAGCCTAAATACCAATTTAGGAGCAAACCTTATGGACCCAGTTTGAAAAATGTTGGCCATTGTCTCTTAACCTTCATTAATATTAGTAGTCGCAGTGTGGCTGGAGAAAATAATAAAAAAATCCGAAAAAACTCTTGCTTATAATCATAAATACTAAGACCTTATAAAGCACTTTTAATCCATAGATCTCTAAACCATGTCATTATCCCCATTGCACAGATGGGGAAGCTGAGGCACAGAAAGGTAAAGTGACTTACCCAAGGCCATGCAGTAGGTCAGTGCTAGACCTGGGAACAGAACTCATGTAGCTCAACTCACCAGCCAGTTCCCTATCCAACAGACCATTCTCCTTCCTTGAACTAACCCCACTGACACTAAGACCCATTCAACCTGAAGGTAATGAATGTATAATTAACTTTTACAAAATTATTGAGCAAGAAGAATGGGCACTAGCTGAAGATGACCGATGCCACTTCTCAGCATTGCTGCTAAATGTATGTCTAGGAGCAGGAACAACTGCAATGGATCCTTGAAACTGAGAACCATCCTTGATGTTTTGGCTGGAAGATGCCCTCAGCAGAGGGAGAAGTCACTATTCCATCCAGCTTCTCAACAGATTTCCTTCTCCTGCCATCAACTCTGTCCGACTAAGGAATCCAAAATATGTTCAAAGCTATTAGGAAAGCTACAGAAGCCAGTAGAATTGACAATATTTTTACTTGAACCCAAATGACATTTCCATTTGTCCATAAAAATAGCATGTTACCAGTGCTAAAATTAGAAAGTGATCTATAATTGTAACAAAAAGTCCTCTAAAGTGGGAATAAAACAGTAAGATTTTGCACAATACATGTATAACAATTATACTCAGAAGCACTTAAACAGCACTGCTCTTCCTCAAAGGGCTTTACAAATAGTAACTAATTAATCAAAGACAGAGAACATAATTTTACTTGGCTGTCAGGAAATGAGATGAAAATAAGACAAAAGGAAATTAAACATCATCCTCGGCAGTCATAACATATAAACAGTGAATAGGTGATTTTACCTACCAATGCTGCCCTGTGGTTCTAAATCACAGTGTTCCACAGAGCAGGCATCTTTCTCAAGAGAAAAATGGAGTAATTTCAATTATTTGGGATGGGGCAGAGGGCCAGCTTTTCAGATACAGCACACCCTTTCCCTCTTACATTTTCATTTGTTCCTTTCCCACTTCTTTAGCAACAATTAGTCACAGTTTGGAATTATCATGTAATCAGGTTGTTATTGATTTTCAGCTTCTGGGAGGCAGCAGCTCTTTTGCAGATGCCTGTAGGGGCATTTCAAATTATATAAAATCAAAGGTATTTAGAGATAGCACAGATCAAACCTGGGAGCTTCCAAAAATGGTGAGGTGGAAACATATCTAAAGGAAGATTATCCTCCAGTGTATCTTGGCCTTAAGACATGCAGCATGTGTCCAACAAATGGAAAGCTATGGTTTATGGGTATATATCTTATATCTCTCCTCTCTGCCAGTGGGTAGCTAATGGAAACTGTTGTTCACAGATACAGTCCTGAATGATAGGTTGTGCTAAGGGAGAGACTAACACATATATTTGAAACTGATTTTTAAATGACATATCGTAGTAATCTTTTAAAAGGTTATTGTACCAATTTATTTTTCCTACCATGTCTCTGTCAAAACCCTGAGTGATCAACTTACTTTTCCTGGGTCAAACCTTTTTACCAAGCTCCAGATCCCACATTAGCCACCTTCAGTCACCATACTTCCTTGATTAGCTGAAAGGATAGTTACTGAGACACAACAAAGAATTTTCACAGTCTCTGTCAGCTCTGTGGGAAACCAGGACTGGTTATTGAAACCAAGTCCTCCATCTAGCATTGGCAAAGAACGCAAGGATATTGAACTGGTGCTGTCTAAATAATTTTGAAGTTGGTACTGCTGGCTTGAGTTTGGAAGCCCCGTCCTTCAAGGCATCCATAAAGGGTGTATTTCTACATCACCTTCTGCTCCACTTCATATAAGACACTTCTGAATTCCCTGCAGGCCTGCTGACTTCTGCCTGAGCATATTGTTCTCTCATTTTAGACACCAACTTTAGACCACAAACCAACATTACTTATAAGGGTGGTGGAACCCTTGACCCAGATTTGGGAGAGAGCTTCATGACTCAGGCCTATCTCCAGCTGTACTGTGCTGAGTCTAGATCCAAAAATGTTCATTTCCATTTCCCACAAGAAGAGCTGGGCAAAAAAAAATTGGACAATTTGTGTTGACTCAAAACTATTCATAAATTTGACACAAATTCACCAAATAGTTTTATCCAAAATTATTTTTTCGGGCTAGAGTCACAAAGGAACTTTGGTGCCATTCACAAAATGGCTGGAGGAGTTGTTCCCCCTTATAACCTTTAGCCCACTGTTGAGCATTCACCCATGACACAGGAAATCTGGGTTCAATTCCCCTCTCTGCTGATGTGAAGCAGTCATTTGAACATTCAGTCTCCTATCTCTCAAGAGAGTGCCCTAACCGTTGGCCTTTGGGGTATTCTGAGGCAGGTCTTTCTCAGTCTGTCCTGTTGAACCTGTTCCACTTTATGTAAAATACTTGAATAGTCACAGGCCAGAAAGAGAGAGTGAATAACCCTATATCTGGTGGTGAGTGCACTCACCCAGCAGGTGGGAGAGCCAAGTGCAAGTCCTGGATCCTGATTATGTATTTATACAATGTGGAAGAGCTTCAACAGCAGAGATTGAGAGAGTCATAGCCCAGTGGCTAGACCACTCCTCATGAGAGGCAGGAGATCCAAATTCTGATCCCTGTTCCACATGAAACGCAGGAAGAAACAGAACATGGGTCTCCCACATCCTGGGTAAGTGCCCTAACTTCTGGGCTAAAAGTTATTAGGGGGCTTACCCCCTCCCGGTTTTATGAATCTAACCCTTTAAAATGCCAAGAAACCAAATATTGTGGATTGAACAAACAGTTTTGTTAGACACAAAACAGACATTTTTGATTTGCTGAACATTCCAATAAATTTCAGATTCATTTCAGGTTGAACCAATTTTTTAAAAAAAATTCAGAGCTGCTAGAACCAAAAAATCAGTTATGCTCCACCTCTACTCACAAGTAAGATAATTTTCCTAGTTTGTCACTCTGGCTATGTCTCCCGCCATCTTTAAGTTCTTCCAATGGTTCCCCCTTTTCATCACAAACACAAACTTCTTGTCCTCACTTTCAAACTTTGTGACCTCAGTAAGTAAAATAAAATCTTAAATTCTAAAATGACACAAAATCTATCATAATTTTTCAATCAGTTTGGTAAAGGAAAAAAAATCGTACACTACAACTGATTTCCCTTCAGACAGCAGCCTGCAAGCTAGAATCCTCTGGAGGGGATGTAGGATAACAGAGATTATGAAATTTATGGCACTTAACTTCAGTACATTACTGTAGGGTCAAAAGAGGAAAGCAGCACACAGTTGATATATTATCAATTACTTTAGCACAGGTATAGCACAGCTACAACACACCTTGGTATAGTTTATGGTAGCTGTGCAGCATCTGAATGAGAAATTATAGCAGCTATATTTTAACAACTTGACTGATCCTGCTCCCATCAAAATCATGGCAAACCTTCCAGTGACTTCAGGATCATGCTCTACTGCATAGTTCCACATGGCCCAATCCCAGGCGGTTCTGCCCATTCTCAACTTCTAATGATTTATTTGTTACTCTTGTGGAATCAGACTCCGGGGTTGTACTAGATGCATGATTGTACCAAATTTGTAGTATCAGACACAATAATGAAAAACTTGGAAGTGTATTTTGTTCTTGTGAAGTCACATTAGAAGCCAAACAGTGATAAGATCAAGAAAACAATGGAATATATTACAGGTGATTACCGGTATTTGTTTCACCTCATAAGTTATAGGGGGGAAAAAGCAATGCCAATACTGAGTGAGTCTCAAAACACAGAATATATTAGTTTGATATTACTTGCTCCATATAATTCCCATTACATAACTGCTTGTCATTGTCATCAGCTGGCAGGATTGCCCCTTTAAAATACAAACTGCAAAATTAAAAGGAGCTGCCACAGAAACCTCAAACCCACAGTCTTCTAGTTTTCAAAAGGAAACCACAAAAATATTGGATTGAAGCCACAGAAGCCAGACTCAGCCCAGGATTCTGCTCAATACTTACTTAAAGCAGAATTTCTGCACAGCTCATGGAACAAGATTCTACACCAGCAAGTGGAAACAGGACACACGTGCATTTCACCAGTACTTTTATTAACAAAAGGGGGCCAGTGCCTTCATTTTATAATTTCCCTGCATTTTTAACAGCTCTAAAATAATCAATATGAAAGGCATACGATACGGCTAGCAGGACAATGCAGTGAAATTATTGTAGCATTAACATTATTAGAAGGAAAGAGGAGAGACCACAGTGTGGAAAAAAAATCCAGCCAATTTTCGTGCAGCTAGAGCACTCAGACAACACCACCTATCACCCCTAAAGCTGGCAACAGGCAGCTTCACCTCCTGAAAGAATGCTTTGTTATCTTGTTAAAATATGGTACTAGCTATTCTAGATATACATAAAATACAGTATTCTATACCTATTTCTGCTCCTCGTCCGTACATAATGTTATAGCCAAACATAATTAACTATATTACTGTCGTGCATGCATGATTCTGATCAAGAAGGAGATGCCAAATCTTGCTCATTTGGGCTTTTTTTCTGGACGATCTTACATTTATTATCTTAAATTTTAGTTAAATTTTAGTTAAAATAATAAATATATATATAATGATCCTTTAATATAGGGGGGGAAATCTGAAATTTTCTTTTTGTTCCCTAAGGCCTGGTCTACACTAGGAGTTTATGTCGAATTTAGCACCGTTACATCGAATTAACTCTGCACCCGTCCACACCACGAAGCTATTTAGTTCGACATAGAGGTCTCTTAAATTCGACTTCTGTACTCCTCCCCAACGAGGGGAGTAGCGCTAAATTCGACATGGCCATGTCGAATTAGGCTAGGTGTGGATGGAAATCGACGGCAATAGCTCCGGGAGCTATCCCACAGTGCACCACTCTGTTGACGCTCTGGACAGCAGTCCGAGCTCAGATGCTCTGACCAGCCACACAGGAAAAGCCCCGGGAAAATTTGAATTCCTTTTCCTGTCTGGGCAGTTTGAATCTCATTTCCTGTTTGGACATCGTGGCGAGCTCAGCAGCACTGGCAACGATGCAGAGCTCTCCAGCAGAGATGGCCATGCAATCTAATAGAAAGAGGGCCCCAGCATGGACTGATCGGGAAGTCTTGGATCTGATCGCTGTGTGGGGCGATGAGTCCGTGCTTTCGGAGCTGCGCTCGAAAAGACGGAACGCAAAGATCTACGAGAAGATCTCAAAAGCCATGACAGAGAGAGGATACAGCCGGGATGCAACGCAGTGCCGCGTGAAAATCAAGGAGCTGAGACAAGGTTACCAGAAGACCAAAGAGGCAAACGGACGCTCCGGATCCCAGCCCCAGACATCCCGTTTCTACGAGGCACTGCATTCCATCCTAGGTGCAGCCGCCACCACTACCCCACCACTGACCGTGGACTCTGAGGATGGGATATTGTCGACGGCCGGTTCCTCGGACATGTTAGCGGACGGGGAAGATGAGGAAGGAGATGAGGAGGACGAGGCAGTCGACAGCGCTTACAACGCTGATTTCCCCGACAGCCAGGATCTCTTCATCACCCTTACAGAGATCCCCTACCAACCGTCCCCAGGCGTTAACCCGGACACAGAATCAGGGGAAGGATCAGTCAGTAAGTGTTTTAAACATGTAAACATTTATTTTTAACAGAACAGGAATATTAACAATATTAACAATGGGTTTTTCATGATTACTTTGCCCTAGGTGCTTCACGTTTCAGTCCTTGGCAGTGCAACTACTGAAAAAAATCTAACAATGTCCGGATTAGCATGATTGTTTTGCCCTAGGCGCTCTACTGTTTAGTCCCTGCCAGTGCAGCTACAGTAAAATCCGGTCTATATGTCCGGGGATAGAGCAGAAATCCTCCTGGGACATCTCCACGAAGCTCTCCTGGAGGTAGTTGGAAAGCCTTTGCATCAGGTTCCTGGGGAGAGTGGCCTTATTGGGTCCTCCGTGGTAGGAAACGTTTCTGCGCCAGGAGACAAGCAAGTACTCGGGGATCATAGCCTTGCAGAGCATGGCGGCATACGGCCCTGGTCTTTGCAGGCTTTCCCGAAGCATCCGTTCTTTCTCCGTCTCTGAAATCCTCATCAGAGTGATGTCGCTCATGGTGACCTGCTTTGAATTAGGTAGGGGAATGTTAGTATTGGGACTGCTTGCCTGTTCCTTTACAGAACTGTAACCGGCGGTTTAGAGCCACGCGGTGGAGGCGGGAGAGGAGCAGCATACAGGGATCTTTCCCTGGGACAGCCGCGAGGGGGTGGGACAGGGGCAGAGTTCATGCTTGCCGGATTGCTGGCAGCAGGGACTGGCATTGCTTTGAACGTGAAAGGAGGCCAGTGCTATTATTAAAGTTTTAAGCAGCCACAAGTCTACGGCTTACCATGTCAGCCTGTTGCCCAAATTCTGCTGTCCTGTCCCACTTGTCTGATCTGCATTGCAAGACCCCAGGCACTGAATGCGAAGGCCGAAAATTCGACCTTGTCCTGAGTGCGCATGTGATAGGTGCTGTGCATGGTCTTGTTCACAGAGAAAGACTATGTTCTTTGTTCACCCAAAAATTTATCTTTCTGAGGAATTCACTCCCTTTTTCCCATCCCACAGCTGCGACTGTCTCCCGAAATACCCTGGCATCACAGTCCCAGAGGCTAGCGCAGATTAGGCGTAGGAAGAAGAGGACACGGGAGGACATGTTCTCGGAACTTATGGGCTGCTCCCAAGCCCAGGCAGCCCAGCAGACCCAGTGGAGGGAGAACTTGTCCCAAATGCACCGATCACACATGGAACGGGAGGAGAGGTGGTGGCAGAAAGACCAGTAGGCGACTCAAACGCTGCTTGGACTAATGAGGGAGCAAACGGACACGCTCCGGCGCCTTGTGGATATTCTGCAGGACCGGAGGCAGGAGGACAGAGCCCCGCTGCAGTCTATCTCTAACCGCCCTCCCCCGCCACAAAGTCCCATACCCCCCTCACCCAAAGTCCCAAGAAGGAGGGGCGGCAGAGTCCGTGAAAACTCTCACTCCACCCCTGCAGACTGCTCAAGTACCAGAAGGCTCTCATTCCCCAAAATTTGATAAGTCCTTTCCTTCCCGCCTCACCCAAGCGCCCGTCCCAGTTTCATCCCCCAGTTTCATGTGTAGTTGCTAATAAAAAATATGTTTCTGTTAATTACTGTTTCCATCATGTTCTTTTAGAGGAGAGTCTGTTTGAAGGGGGGGAAGGGGGTTGGTAATTGGACAGGACAGTCACCTTTACCAGGGTACAGACGCGGGGGCAGGTTCAGCAGCAGGGCACACATACATTGCATTCACTAGTTACCCTGGTCAGTCTGGGAGGTGGTTTTCATGTTCTGGGGCGGGGGGGAGGCGGCTATGTGACTTTGTGGCGGGGGAGGGCGGTTAGAGATCTTATGCAGCGGTCCTTATCCTGGATCACAGAGCCACGCAGCAGGGGATCTGTAACCGTCCTCCCCCTGCCACAAAGTCACAAAGCCCCCACACAGAGTCCCGAACAGGAGGGGTGGCAGGCTCCGTTGAAACAACCAGTCCACCAGTGCGGAGCCTGTCATTCCTGGAGTTTAGAAGCGTCCTTTGCATCACTACACTACACCCGCTCCCCACCACAGTCTGCGTCCCAGGTTCAACACTTTCCCGCGAAAACAGTAATAAAGAAAACGGTGTTCATTAACAAATTTCAAGTGATTTTATTTTTAAACGTGTGTTGGAAGGGGGGGAACAGGGTGAACGGGGTAGTGGAGAGGATAGTGAACATTTACTGGGTAAAGAAACGGGGGCAGGTTCAGCTTCTCTGTAAACAAACTTAATAGTCACAGGTTACCCTGCTCACTCAGGAACCTAGCTTTCAAAGCCTCCCGGATGCACAGTGCGTCCCGCTGGGGTCTTCTAATCGCCCGGCTGTCTGGCTAGGCGTAATCAGCAGCCAGGCTATTTGCCTCAACCTCCCACCCCGCCATAAAGGTCTCCCCATTGCTCTCACAGAGATTGTGGAGCACACAGCAAGCTGCAATAACAATGGGGATATTGGTTTCGCTGAGATCAGAGCGAGTCAGTAAGGTTCTCCATCTCCCCTTGAGACGTCCAAAAGCACACTCCACCACCATTCTGCACTTGCTCAGCCGGTAGTTGAAGAGTTCTTTTTCAGTGTCCAGGGCGCCTGTATAGGGCTTCATGAGCCAGGGCATTAGCGGGTAGGCTGGGTCCCCGAGGATGACTATAGGCATCTCCACATCCCCAAGAGTTATTTTGTGGTCCGGGAAGTAAATACCTTCCTGCAGCCGTCTAAACAGACCTGAGTTCCTGAAAACACGAGCGTCATGAACCTTGCCCGGCCATCCGACGTTGATGTTTGTAAAACGTCCCCTATGGTCCACCAGTGCTTGCAGCACCATTGAAAAGTAGCCCTTTCGGTTAATGTACTGGCTGGCCTGGTGGTCCGGTCCCAGGATAGGGATGTGAGTTCCATCTATAGCCCCACCGCAGTTTGGGAATCCCATCGCGGCGAAGCCATCTATGATGACCTCCACGTTTCCCAGGGTCACTACCTTTGAGAGCAGTAGCTCAACGATTGCGTTGGCTACTTGCATCACAACAACCCCCACGGTAGATTTGCCCACGCCAAAGTGGTTCGCGACTGACCGGTAGCTGTCCGGTGTTGCAAGCTTCCAGAGGGCTATGGCCACTCGCTTCTGGACAGTCAGGGCTGCTCGCATCCGGGTGTCCTTGCGCTTCAGGGCAGGGGACAGCAACTCACAAAGTTCAAGGGAAGTTCCCTTACGCATGCGAAAGTTTCGCAGCCACTGTGATTCATCCCAGACCTGCAGCACTATGCGGTCCCACCAGTCCGTGCTTGTTTCCCGGGCCCAGAATCGCCGTTCCACAACATCAACATGACCCATTGCCACCATGATGTCCTCGGCGCGGGGTCCCGTGCTTTGTGACAGGTCTGTGCCACTCTCAGACTTCAGGTCCTCACCGCGCTGCTGTAGCCTCTTCGCCCGATTTCTCAGCATCTGCCTCTGGGAAAGGTGGATGATAAGGTGCGAGGTGTTGACAACAGCCATAACTGCAGCGATGGTCGCAGCGGGCTCCATGCTCGCAGTGCTGTGGCGTTCGGGCTGTCACTGACCAGAAAAGTGCGCGAACTGATTTCCCGCCGGCGCTTTCAGGGAGGGAGGGCGGTGGTGACGGTTGGATAACGACAGTTACCCAAAACCACCCTCGACACATTTTTCCCCCCAGAAGGCATTGGGGGCTCGACCCAGAATTCCAATGGGCAGCGGGGACTGCGGGAACTGTGGGATAGCTGCCCACAGTGCACCGCTTCCAATGTCGACGCTTGCCCCGTTAGTGTGGACTCACAAAGTCGAATTACTGTCCTTAGTGTGGACACACACGTTCGACTTTGTAATATCGATTCCACATATTCGATTTAAGTAAAATCGAACTACTCTCGTAGTGTAGACATACCCTAAGGGGCACATAGACTGAAAATACAATTATTTGGATATTTCAATAAAACATTATTACAAATATATATTACAAATATAAACATGTGCTACCATTCATCTGATCTGCTAATTGTAAAGAACATTGAAGAATATTCTGCTATAAGGAAATACAGGAAAATACAGCAATTACTGGAAAACACCGGAAAGGCTATATAGTCCCTGTGGTTCTGATGATACCATTGTGGATGCGATCCTGGACCCATTTTAATCAGTGAGAGCTTTGACTTCAATGGGGCCAGGATTTCGCCCTGTGGTTTCTGATGATGCCATCAAACTCTTGAGCATATCTCTCATTGCTATCTTTGCCATTTCCTCTCTAAGTACTGCTGGGGAGGTAGGGCGGTCATGTGCTTTAAGAAAGGTTCTGGGAATCTGAATCCCTCACAGTGTTACCTTGAGCAAGTCACATAACCTTCTAGTGTCTTAGTTTCCCCATCTGTAAAATGGAGATAATAATACTGACATTTCTTACCCACAGATACTGGAACTGGGAGTGCTGCCATATCCCTGACTTGAAGCGGTTTCCATCATATATAGGGTTTACAGTTTGCTCTCAGCATCCCCACTATAGAAATTGTTCCAGCACCCATGCTCTTACCACAGCACAGGCCTAACTAATGTTTGTAAGCAATTGCAGGTACTCAAATGTAAAGTACTCTAGATATCTAAAGTATCATCATATATTAATTTTCCAGTTCAGAATGAGAGACAGGCAACAGATGCTATGAGAATATAGTAGTACTTTCATTAACACTGATTCTGTATTATACAATTTGGTGTTCTTAGGAGACAACATGCCTCTGTCGCACTTTAAGGAATCCTATTTTATATAATCTCTTCACTGTGAATTCTGTGTTGTGATTGTTCTAATCATCAGCACAGCAACTATATGCTCTAAGCGCCCATTGTTTCACTTTCTAAACTTCTCTGCTTCATGATCATTGATAACATGTTATATCAAACTGCAGTTATTAGATGATTTGATGTCATGGTAGAAATAATAGTCACCATATGTCTAGTGAAAGACACACCTGGTCACTGTACGGAAATAGTAAGACATTGTTCATACTTTATCTAACCGGTATCATCCAGTCAGTAACAATCTATGCTTTCTTGTAGGAAGTGAGGAGTTAGTGATGTTTCCGAAGTACAACACTTTCCTTTATTGTACAAGTGTAATATTCTACTTATATAGCTTTGCATAATACTATGTTGTACTATGGAGGCCCTCAATGTTGATTAACCATTAACATTGCAAATAATGTTGTTTTAGCCTTTAAAAATAAGAAGGCTCAATGAGAGCACATAACTGAGGCAGGGGTGATAACACTGGAGGAAACTGAAAAGTAGAAAAGATTTACACCTAAATTTACTTTACTACTAACTGTTGGGTTGTCCCACGCTCTTAGTTTCAATAAAAGCATTCTCCCTTCACTACCATGTGTCTCCATTTGCTTGATTCTACAGTAGAGTCAAATTAAATTGCAGTGAAAGTGTTGCAGCCATTTAGTGCATATGTACAATTACTAACTCAGAGCTGTCTGGATATTTGTAGAACGGATCCAACTATTTATTATGAATGGTAAATAGTTATTGAAAATGTAGACATTTTCTGTTAGTGGAACCTGGTCCACGACTAGGGTTCCTAGGCACTGCAGTAATAGAAATAAATAATAATAATTAAGGCTACGATTATGTCATGGAGGTCACGGAAGTCACAGAATCCATGACTTCCATTGACTTCCATTGACCTCTGTGACATTTTCTGCCCCAAGGCTGGAGCTCCCAGCCAGCCCCAGCCCCGCAACTTCCAACCCCCGCCCTCCCTGGTGGGGGGACCTCACAGCCCTCCCAGATGCAGCAGGGGGCTAGCGGACCCTGCAGCTGTCCAGCTGCTGCGGACGGAGGTGCGGGGGGGGACTCCCTGCAGCTACCCAGCCACGGCAGGGGGCAGGGGACTACATTCTTATGATTCACCACAGAATCTGCTCTTGGTTAGGGGAGATGGTGCATAAGGGGGGGTGAACTCCATTTTTTATTGAAATAAATCAAAATTTTCCATGGAAAGCAAACTTTTCACAAGAAAAAAAATGTTCAATTGTTTATTTATTGGGAGATAATGAGGTGGGGAGATCAGGCAAAACTGGAACTCCTAATCAAAAACTTCCTGCCACCGCCAATTTTGTTTGGGTGTGTTTGTGTGTGTGCATTTGAAGCCCAAATCCCAACTGGATTCTGTTGTTCTAGCTCCAGTTTTGTTTCCTAAACTTGTTTTCTGGTTTGGACATGGCTGAATTCCCTAGAGACAACAGCCATTCTTCAATGACCGTGGCTCACAACAGTGAAATTTCCTGAGAACTGTCACCCTGTGAAACTTCCACCAGCCAAAAGGGCGACAGTCCCACCAGATCAGCCACCTGAACCTGTGAGAACCACTTATGAGACTACAGGCTGATAGATTCAAACTTCCATCACAGAACCTAAACCTTAGCCCTAAACTATTCCAGATCCCAACACTGCCTCCTTGGCCCCTATCTCATTTAAATGTAAAGCTCTTGCTGTTTCCCTCTAATCACCCCCTTAAACCTTCAAAAACAATAATTTATTTTCAGCTGAAATATACAGCTCCAAGGCACTGCCAACTGGCTTAGAGAGGAAAAAGCGCCGTGCTTTTAACATTTCATCTGGAATGAGCCTCTGCGCAGTGCTCTTCACATGCACCCTGGCTCACCTCCCTCTTCTCTCTTTTCAGCAGAATTGTTAAATCATAGGTAATTTTAAATACAACTTTATGAAAAAGTTATGGCCTTGGGAGCTTTAAAATAATGTAATGTGGGGGAATCAAATTACTACCAAATAAATAACACCACCCTGTTGGCGGTTCCTGGTACGTCAGTAAAAGCAATCCTAGTTTAATAAACACCATGGTTCAGCCTCAGATTTTATATAGCCAGTATATGGTTATTACGTTGTAAACAAGAAGCACCTTCAAGTTATCTCCTATATAATCCAACATTTATGACTTCACAGACTTCTGTCAACAAAGGGATTGCACATCACAATTTCAGGATTAGTGACTCCACCAGAGAAGAGCTGATGGGCAGCAGGACAGAAAACTTGTTTATCCAACAAATGGCTTTAATAATGCATCAAAAGTGATGTTAGAATATTAAAAACAAAGGGAGTCCTCTCTTAACCAAGCAGCAGCCTATGTGAGAATGGTGTCCAGGCTACAAAATAAGGACTCATTCTGGCAAACTTTTACACACTTGGGTCATTTTTCATATGTGAGTAGCTGCACTGAGTTCAAAGAGAGCACTCATCATTGTAAACTTATTCATTAGTATTTGAGGCTCATGGCCTGCACCTAGCACTTGCAAGGATGCATGGGATAGCAAAAGTTTATTGACTACATCAATGAGGCTTAAAACCAAGAATTTATCTTAACATGACATTAAGGTTCCAAAAGTTGAACAAACTCATAAAATAACTATTACTACACATGATAGTCTCCTGTAGTTTGCAACAGTATTAATCGGGACTGACTCCACTAAAGTCAACAAGTTACACCACTGTAAAATCAGTTTACCTCTGAGTGTTTTTCTGCAATGAGAAAACTGACTACCTGTTTCCCAGTCTGATAAACAGTCTGATAAAGAGGTGCCAACTTCTCCCCTGAACCACCAACTGCTAGCTGATCCTGCTAACTCCTATCAACAGAAACTCTGGCAGAATGGTCACTCCGCTTATCTGTAACTCCCCTTTCTATTCTTTGTCCATCTTTATCAGTTTAGAGGGTATGATCTGCATGTACCTACATTTTAGTGTACATCAAGAGCACAGCACATTTTTGGGTGTTCAAATGTAATATATAATAATTCAACTTCTAGTGTTTATACCTGAGTCGTTGGGGTCGGAATGGAACATACTGTATACAGAAGTGATGCATTTTGAAGATGAAAGCTGATGCTAAATGTGTTAGGCCACTGAACACAGAGAAATACTACTAGTATAAGAGACCAGAACCCCTCTCTGATACGAAAAAGTCATGGGAAGGTCAAAAGTCCAAACATTAAAAGAAATGAGGATAATTTTAAGAAAATATGGGAAGAGAAAATGTTTCTTGTTCCTCTTTGACAATATCCCCTCCTCACATTGTGAGTTAGGAATATGACAGTGTGAAAACCTCTTTATTGTAATCTGTGATGCTCTGGCCCATGTCTTGAAAATCAGCAGCCTGGTAAGACCCAGGTAGATAAAATATCACCCTCCCCAAACAACCATGGTATGGCAAAACACACTAGCTGAAATTCTTATTGTAAACCTTGCAGATAAATGCACTGGATACAAAAACACCACTAACCTTCATTCATTCCCATTACCTAAGACCAACTCAAGGTTTCCATTGAGGCAATAGCATTAGAGTTGATTTCCTGGTGGGAAAAATAAAAATAAAAAAAGATTGTCCTCCTCTATCTATGATTAAGAGTTGAAAGGGCGCTTACTGTGTTTACAATCTCAAAACAAAAAATACAAAATCAATGCCATGAAGAAAATTTTTTACAAACACATTTCCTCCAATTATTTCTCTAATCCTGCAAGAAATTTGCACACATACAAGTTATTCATCTGTCTAATAGTGATTCAGACAGCCTCATGACATGAATAATAATGATGGACACTTTGTTCAATAAGGCCTCCACCAGTTTGCTAGGGGGGATGATTTGGCCAAGATTAAAGCAACAAAAATCAGATTTCGTAAAACACCTGACTGAGAAAAACAGATAATTTATCTGTAAAGCCTATATACAGGGCCGGCTCCAGGCACCAGCTGAGCAAGCAGGTGCTTGGGGTGGCCAAGTGGAAGGGGTGGCACGTCAGGCTCTTCGGCGGGTCCCTCGGTCCCTCTCGGCGGGAAGGACCTGCCCCCGAATTGCCGCCGAAGAAGAAAGCGACGCGGTGGAGCTGCCGCCGATCGCGATCGCGGCTTTTTTTTTTCCCCCCGCCGCTTGGGGTGGCAAAAACCCTGGAGCCGTCCCTGCCTATATAAGGTATTAACTGTTTCTGTACAGATTTCAGTTCAGTCCACAGTTGCTTTAACACAGAGAAGTCTAATATATAAGGGTTAGTGATGGCTTAGGGACAGTAGAAAGCTTGGAGCTATGTTGGATTAGAATTGGATATAACATAAGTCAGCAGTGCTTGCTGTCCCTATGGTATTTTTTTCTGTGTGGCTATCATTTGAGATCTCCAAACATCTGGATTCTCTATCAGCTCTAGGAAGTAAGAGAGATCTGAATTATACAGAGTGTACTTTTCTTGTGAATGAACCACAGAATCAGACTGTGGAACATTAGCAAGAGAATATCAAATTGGGTACCCATAAATGAGAGAATGCATGTACCAACAGGTAAATTGTCTCTTGTTCTCTCTTACAACAAACAAACCCAAACCTTCAAGAAGAACCTGTCACAAATCTGTGCCAATTCAGTTTCTGTTTTAGATTATGTGATTGACCCAAAGACATTCTATCAATTAGCTTTAGCAAATACAGCAATTTGGAACAACAAGCCCTATAGTTTCAAGGGTCTTGCTGACATCAGTGGATGCAGGATTGTACCCTAAGGTGTACAAGTCACATGTAAAACATCTTACTTGTTCCTAGCACTCTACATGCAGGTAAGGCACAGGTGCATGATGAACAGCCTTCTACTGCCAAAAAATAAAAATAAAAATCTCGAGGGAACTGACTGGTTCCATGCCAAGAATCTGTAATTTAATAAAATAACTTCCACTTCCCTGTAATTAATGCTCAAAGGAGAATACAGTACTGTAATCTAAACACATTTTTCAGATAACCAACAAATCTCTCTGCCAAGCACGTTTTTCTCTTCAACTCGACATTTTCTTTTTCTTGAGAACATCAAGAGGAGAGCACAAAGCATTTGCAGGCGTCTATCTAAATCACAACAGTAGTGAGTAAAGAAAAATCACTTTTGATTGAAGCAAATGGCCTAGTTTACAACAGTAACACCGACTCGTTAAGTTTGTGACATGCTCCAATTGAGATTCAAAATTTACATCAGTGGGATCCGCATGTACACTATGAACATCCATAAATTCAAGAGACAGTTCTTTCCTTTTTTTACTGTTGCAAATCTAAACAAAACTTCTTCACTCCAAATCTATCAGCAAGACTGACTACAAAAAAACTTTATGATTTGGATAATAAACTCTTTGGGGGTAGAGACTGTCTTTTTGTTCAATGTTTGTACAGCTCCTAGCACAGTGTCGTCATGGTTCATGACTGTGCTCCTAGGCATGACTGCAAATCAAATACATAATAATCAAATACAAATGTAATGTTATTAATGGAACAGTGAATTCATATATACAGATTCTTTTTAAATCAAACAAGAAATGTGATCTTGTGGTTAAGACACTGGACCTGAAACCAAGAGATCTGGATTCTACAGTTTTGGCACAGGTTTCCTGTGTAACCTCATGCAAGTGACCAAGGTCTCAATGGGCCTATTAGGATGAAATCCTGTCCCCATTGAAGTTAATGGGAGCTTGAGTCATTGACTTCAATAGGGCCAATGGTCTCGCCCCCTTTCCCCCCACTCAGCCACATTTAAGTCTGTGCAGTATCAGGATCTTAACTTCTCTGTACTCCAGTTTCCCAATCTATAAAAAAGATGATCATGCTTCTGAACTTCGTAGATGAACTGTGATGCTAAATTCAAAATATTTGCAAGACTCTCAGATACCATACCACAGAAAAGTCTAGCAGTAATAACAGTAATAAATAAACAGCTCTCTAATATGGTAGAATTCAGCTACTTAGGACTAAAATCTGTGAAACTGGTTATGAATGACTAAATTTTGCAAATTAGAGAGTAATAAACTCTCTAAAAAAGGACTATATCACAAAATGTATTTTATTCATTAATTTTGTAAGTAGTAGCTGCTTAATCTAGTAGACATGTTATAGCAGGGGTCGGCAACGTTTGGCACGCAGCTCGCCAGGGTAAGCACCCTAGCGGGCCGGGCCAGTTTATTTACCTGCTGACACGGCAGGTTCGGCCGATCGCGGCCCCCACTCGCCGCGGTTCACTGTCCCGGGCCAATGGGGGTGGCGGGAAGCGGCGCGGGCGAGGGATGTGCTGGCTGCGGCTTCCCGCCGCCCCCATTGGCCTGGGACAGCGAACCGCGGCCAGTGGGGACTGCGATTGGCCGAACCTGCCGCGTCAGCAGGTAAATAAATTGGCCCGGCCCGCTAGGGTGCTTACCCTGGCGAGCCGCGTGCCAAACGTTGCCGACCCCTGTGTTATAGTATCGTTTGTGAAAGAAATCAAGTCTTAATAATATGAAACTTCACTACAGCATCTGCTATTAAATTTCCACTGAAGTCTGTGGAGAGACAAATTTTGGTCCTCCCCTTTTTTTGTTGGCAGATTATAAAGTATGTGGTTTAATGAAGTGCAGATTATCATGGTTCTGCTGAACATGAGTGTGACACAATATTTACACATGATTAATTCATCTCTGAAGATCCTGGCTGAAAAGCAGCTCGGGAAAAAAAAAGAACTATAGTTACCAATGCCAGTTGGGAGCAGCCATGAAGCCAGGGCAGTTCCTGCCAGTAGTCAGAGGGGGAAGAACTGGGCAACAGATCAGTACAATTACACAAGAGGAAGAAATCAGCTAGTAAGGAAGCAACACAGACGCTAAGGATTCACACAGCCAGGCCTCTGCCTAGGACAACTGCCCCAGTTGTCAAGCTCCCCAGTTTTCCAAGGTGTTCAATGTAATGGAATGCTAAACTGTATTATCCTGTTCAGCCACTATGTGGCATCATGTGTAACGTATCTTACTTAAGCTCGCAACAGCCATTTCTGGCAGTCCATTAAAGGATCTTATAATGAACACATCTGGTGTATCTCCAGCCATGCCAACTCTTGCGAATTTATTGCAATATATGCGGTTTCTAAGTAAAATTAAACCTCACTCATGATCTTGTGAGAGAACTATCAATTTTCAGGATTTTTTTTTCAGCCCCAGGAGGTGGGGCTCCCACAGTCAGCCTGGGAAGTGGGAGATGGGACCCCACTGCAGTCACCCCCAGGCCTGGATAGGGTGAAGAACCCTAAGACGACAGAGGTGAGGCTGGGAGGGATAAACTATGGCCTGAAGGCTGCAGGGGGACTGAAGTGAGGGGGCGCTGTATTGATGGTGGGTTCTGAGCAGATCGGGTGAGTGCTGGGAGGGTGAACTGAGGGTGGCAGGGGTCGATGGAGTTGTGATAATGGGGACTGGGGAACTGAGCTGAGGGGGCACTAGAGGACAGGATTAATGCAGCAGGGGACAAAATCACCATATCCAGAACATGCGGAAGAGTGGGCAACACTAATTGCCACATGCCCACACCCAGGGAATGGGCAGGGGGAGTTCAAAAATCAAGAGACTGACCTAAAAACCACAATATAATCTTTTTTTAAAATGTCATGATTTTGGGGGGGTCCAACTCATGATTTTTGATCTAATGAGGTTGGAAATACTGTATCTCTTTGCAAAGGAAGCTCTATGGCCAGTCCATATCTGGTAAAGAACCCTGACCTGCTTATAGCAGCCCTGCCACCTACTGTAATAGGAAGAGGGAGTCTGAAGCATGGGCCTGGTGCAAGACCTGAGGCCTGAACCAAAGTCAGCAAAAGTTATCCTATGAGGGAAAGTCAGGCCCTGTCAAAAGGCTCTCTTTCTACTACACCTACTATGTATAAGGAGTACATGACATGGTCTCAGAAGCAAAGGCAGTAAACTTGTGCCAGAGGAGAACAAAAAGAAACGGAAAACAGCAACAAAGGTTACAGACAGAAAAAAAAGGTAACAAAGGTGGCACGATCTCATCAACATGACACTTTTCAATGCACCGGAGAATTTCAGTTTTGATAGGCCTTCAGTATGGACAGACTGGAAGCAGTATTTTGCAAGATTTCACATTGCTTCAAAACTCCATAATGAAACTGGAGATATTCAGGTATCATCTTTAATTTATATTATAGGAAAGCAGACAGAGGATTTATATCTTTCAGTCCTTTGACTTTACTAAAGACAGTCACAAATATGACTATGAAAGGGTTCTGGCTATGACTGATGCATACCTTTATACCTCAGAGAGATGTGGTTTATGAAAGAGCATATTTTCACATGAAAGTATCAGAGACATGCAGGTTATTGGGTTAACAGACAAAAGCTTGTCTTAGCAACTACAATTCAAAACAGATTTAAATCTATGCACAGCTATGCAGACAGCAAAGCAATATGAACTAGTCAAAGAACAGAACAAAAGGCAGTTGCAACTAGAAAAACCTGAAACTAGCTTAGAAGCTGTAAACAATGTTAAAAGTCATTACCATGAAAGACCTGAGGCTACGAGCGAGTCCCAGGTTAACTACAAAACCTTTCGGACTAAATGTATAAGATGTGGAAAATGTCATAGCTCAAGAGATGTGTGTCCAGCTAAAGGTGAAATATGTAATATGTAATAAATGCATAAAATATGGACATTTTGCAGTACTAAGGCAGTCAGGGTGCTGACTACAATTACAGACTATCAAGAATCATTGTTTCATCACATGTGATGACAGAGCCTACCTGGAAAGTGAAACTGAATATTCATGGAATGACTAGTAACTTTAAAATTGACTCAGGAGCTGAAATTACCTGACACAGCCTTGACTATCCCTGGAGGCATTCTGAACTGCATGGGCCAGTTTCCATGGAAACAACTAACAAAGACAAACACTATGCATTCAGAGTGCATGCAATCAAAGGATCAAAGACCAAAAACCTTCTCTGTTGCAGTGTGGTGCCATAATGGGCCTAGTGGGAAAGGTGCAAGAACTCAATTTAGGATTTGACGATATTGGAATTTTGAAAGGAGATCCAATACAAATCAACAGAAGAGACAATGATGACCAATACAGTGTGCAAACACCTCTACCAGAAGAGGTGGAAGAGACTAGTTGTAGATTTATGTGAATTCAGAGGACATCATTACCTAATCGTAGTGGACTATGTTTTCAGATATATAAAAATGTACTTAAAAGACATATGTCGCAGTGTTATCAAGAAACTGAAGTGTACTTTTCTCATTTCAGTTTTCCTGAATAACTAGTGACAGACCACAATTCACCACAGTGGAATTTAAGTCACTCCAAACTAAATATGATTTTGATTATATTATTAGCCACCCATATTACCCACCAGTGAATGGAGAGGCCATGAGAGCTATATAGACAGCCAAGAAAATCCTACAACAGGAACATCCATTCCTGGCTCTTCTGAGTTACAGATTGACACCAATATAAGCTACTGGATATAGTCCAGCACAACTCCTGATGGGAGGACAACTCAGAACTACTGTTCCAACTATGGAAAAGAACCTATGTTCAAAGAAGCCAGACTTGAAAAGAGTAACCTAATTGGATAAAAAGGCAAAGAGAGCTAACAAACACTTTTGCAACATATGTTACTCAGAGAACTGCCGGCTGACTATGTTTGTGTCAAACTGGTGGGAGAAAAAAGATGGGCAACTCCAGCTGTTGCAAAGAAAAAGAATTCATCGCCTTGATCATATGTGCTCAAGACCGACAGTGAAGATATTCAACAGAAACCATTGACATGTACAGTTTATTCCTCAGAAAGATCAATCAACAAAATAAATTCCACATATGGCAGATGCAAAACAAAAAGAAGACAACTCAAAGATTCCAAACCAACCACAGCCAGTCATTGCAACTAATGGACAGCCAGATGGCCAAGTTATTAAAAGTTCGGGCCTTGTAATTAGAAAACCAGTATGATTCAGCGACATTTAACAGACTGATCCTTCCTTAACTTTAAAGATAGCATGATCGTGTAAATTTTGTAAATAGTAGAAATGTAAAAATTAAAGGGAGAGGTAATGGAATGCTAAACTGTATTATACTTTTCAGCCACTAGGTGGCACCATGTGTAACATATCTATCTTACGCTCACAATAGCCATTCCTGGCAGTTCATTAAAGGATCTTATAGTGAACACGCCTGATGTATCTCTCTGGGAAGGAAGCTCTGTAGCCAGTAGGTATCTGGTACAGAAGCCTGACCTGCTAGTAGCAGCCCTGCAGCCGAACATGTAAAAGGGGTATATGACAGTCACTAATTAAAGTCTCATAAATAGAGATCGTATGACACCAGTGTCCCACATGAAGCAATTCTTCTGCAGAAGACCTCCATCAGCTGTTGAGGCGTGGCAAGTTTTGCATAGGCACCGAGAAACTATTTTCACATGTATTTCAGAGATTATGTATGTTCAGATGTAGTTCTCACCCGCCGCCTCCGACTCAAAGAATACTTTCAAGATAACACTGAACAGCGCACTGATACACAGATACCCTCCCACCAACAACACAGGAAGAAGAACTCCACATGGACTCCTCCTGAGGGTCGAAATGACAGTCTGGACCTATACATAGAATGCTTCCGCCGACGTGCACAGGCAGAAATTGTGGAAAAACAACATCGCTTGCCTCATAACCTAAGTCGTGCAGAACGCAATGCCATCCACAGCCTCAGAAACCACCCTGCCATTATCATCAAAGAGGCCGATAAAGGAGGTGCTGTTGTCATCATGAACAGGTCTGACTACCAGAAGGAGGCTGCCAGACAACTCTCCAATACCAAATTCTACAGGCCACTTTCCTCAGATCCCACTGAGGAATACACTAAGAAACTGCACCATCTACTCAGGACACTCCCTACACTAACACAGGAACAAATCAACATACCCTTAGAGCCCCGACCGGGGTTATTCTATCTACTACCCAAGATCCACAAACCTGGAAATCCTGGACGCCCCATCATCTCGGGCATTGGCATTCTCACTGAAGGACTGTCTGGATATGTGGACTCCCTACTCAGACCCTACTCCACCAGCACTCCCAGCTATCTCCGTGACACCACTGATTTCCTGAGAAAACTACAATGCATTGGTGACCTCCCAGAAAACACCATCCTAGCCACCCTGGATGTAGAGGCTCTCTACACAAACATCCCACACACAGATGGAATACAAGCTGTCAGGAACAGTATCCCTGATGATGACACTGCACAACTTATTGCTGAGCTCTGTGACTTTATCCTCACGCACAATTATTTCAAATTTGGTGACAATATATACCTCCAGACCAGTGGCACCGCTATGGGCACCCGCATGGCCCCACAATATGCCAACATTTTTATGGCTGACCTGGAACAACGCTTCCTCAGCTCTCGTCCACTCATGCCCCTTCTCTACCTACGCTACATTGATGACATCTTCATCATCTGGACCCATGGGAAGGAGACCCTGGAAGAATTCCACCATGATTTCAACAGCTTCCACCCCACCATCAACCTCAGCCTGGACCAGTCTACACGGGAGGTCCACTTCCTAGACACCACAGTACAAATAAGCGATGGCCACGTTAACATCACCCTATATCGAAAACCCACCGACCGCTATGCCTACCTTCATGCCTCCAGCTTCCACCCCGGACACACCACACGATCCATCGTCTACAGCCAAGCACTGAGGTACAACCGCATCTGCTCCAACCCCTCAGACAGAGACCAACACCTACAAGATCTTCACCAAGCATTCTCAAAACTACGATACCCACACAAGGAAATAAAGAAACAAATCAACAGAGCCAGACGTGTACCCAGAAGCCTCCTGCTACAAGACAGGCCCAAAAAAGAAACCAACAGAACTCCACTGGCCATCACCTACAGTCCTCAGCTTAAACCTCTCCAACGCATCATCAGTGATCTACAACCCATCCTGGACAATGATCCCTCACTTTCACAGACCTTGGGAGGCAGGCCAGTCCTCGCCCACAGACAACCCACCAACCTTAAGCATATTCTTACCAGCAACCACGCACCGCACCATAACAACTCTAACTCAGGAACCAACCCATGCAACAAACCTCGATGACAACTCTGCCCACATATCTACACCAGCAACACCATCACAGGACCTAACCAGATCGGCTACAACATCACCGGCTCATTCACCTGCATGTCCACCAATGTTATATATGCCATCATGTGCCAGCAATGCCCCTCTGCTATGTACATTGGCCAAACTGGACAGTCACTACGCAAGAGGATAAATGGACACAAGTCAGATATCAGGAATGGCAATATACAAAAACCTGTAGGAGAACACTTCAACCTCCCTGGCCACACAATAGCAGATGTAAAGGTAGCCATCTTACAGCAAAAAAACTTCAGGACCAGACTCCAAAGAGAAACTGCTGAGCTCCAGTTCATTTGCAAATTTGACACCATCAGATCAGGATTAAACAAAGACTGTGAATGGCTATCCAACTACAGAAGCAGTTTCTCCTCCCTTGGTGTTCACACCTCAACTGCTAGCAGAGCACCTCACCCTCCCTGACTGAACTAACCTCGTTATCTCCATACTGATTTATACCTGCCTCTGGAGATTTCCATTACTTGCATCTGAAGAAGTGAGGTTCTTACCCACGAAAGCTTATGCTCCCAATACTTCTGTTAGTCTTAAAGGTGCCACAGGACCCTCTGTTGCTTTTTACAGATTCAGACTAACACGGCTACCCCTCTGATAGATTGTTCTGCTGCTAATGAGTGGCAGAAGTTCTATTTCAAGCCACATAAAACAAAAGGTCAGCACATCCAGAATAAGCAGAATACTTCACAGAGACCATTGTAGAAAGGGAAGGTAGAGAGGGAAGGATGGGGAAAATGTTTGAACATGACTCTCCTCCCTTAATAATATCAATAAAATACTGTGAGCTATAAGCTGGAAAGCTTCGGAGCTCTATCTGTATCCCTGAATTTTGAAAGCATAAGCAGTTTAAAAAAAAAGTCAGCATTTTTATACATACAAACTAATTTTGTCATCATTTTTTCAGCTTTCAAAACCCTCTTTGTTCCATGTTGTTTCCTCGATTTATGCAGAAACCTAAATATAATAATATATGGATTCCCTTAATTGCAATTAAAAGGAGAGGTTAAGATTCATAAGGATATAATTACAGTATTCTTTCAGCAACACACACTCCAGGATAATTTAAAACAAAAATGAAAAAGAAGCAGAGAGCACTATAACAGACAAAACTAAATGGAAAGAGATACAGGATATTTTTTGTAAAGCTGAAAATGAGCATGCTAATTATAAATCAATCAGTTGCACAGGGAAGGCTCAGCGAAGTCCAGTTCAGGGTCAGATTAATTAAAGATGTTTTATGAACAGCACAAAAGTCAACTGAAATGAACTTTTCTTAAAGGATTAAAGCTGCTAAAACAATGAAAACACTTAGAGCATAACAGCAAACTGCCAAAGGCGCATGCTGTTCCAGATCAAGGCAGAAAATAGAGAAAAACGTCAAAGACACTTATTTTTGAATTCCTTGTAAACAAGCCAAACTGGAACGTACGATGCTTCCAGTAATCACAATGCATGCTGTCCATAAATCTTCTCTTCCTTCAATAAGCTAAACTCATTAGTGTAGCATTGGAGTGCATCAGATTAGTAAACTATAAAGCCGTAGCATTGGTGTTAAAATATCAAAGTGGCTAACACACACTATGGCCCTGAGTCAGTTGTAAATCAGGAATAAATCCAGTGAGGTCGGTGCAGTTACTCCTGTGGGTATTGATAGTGTGGATTGATAAAGAATCAGCCCCCAAGGGGAGAACTAAGTCTTGTGATGGTGCTGAGCCCAGTTCAGGGAATGAGAGGGGAGGCAATACACCTCTCTGTGGCTACTGGGCGTGAAAGTGGCCCCAGACACAGGTTAGACACACTTAACTTGTGTCCTGGCCACAAAGGCTCCTAAGGGCCATTCTGGCAGCTGGGATGTAATAATGAGTTGACCAGACTCGGGGGCAGAAGCTCCCTCCAAATGGGGGAGTAGAGAGATAAGAGGGGGAATGAGGGGAGATACTGGGACTTGGTGGGGGAGCAGGAAAAGGGGTGAGAACTTGGCTCCAGGCTATGAAGGAGGGGTTTGTACCTGCTCCTGGGCCCATTCCAGCCCCTCTAGGTCCCACTCCCTGCTCCCTGGCCCGATCCTGGGCACTGTGGTGGCTGCTCCAGGTCCCAATCTGTGCTCCCTGACCATATACACATTTATGCAGGGATGGAGCCCCCCTCCCCCCCATACACACACACAATATTTCCACTGTGTGTATGGCTAGTCCCCTCCATCATCCCCATTTTTGCTGCCCCTGGACCAGACCATACTCCTCTTTTACCTGGTCCATCCAGTGCATGTGCCCCGCACCAAGGGTGCCATTGAACCAGCTAGGCCTGCATTGTGTGTGTCAAGAAGGCCCTCTACATTGAGAGTAATCCCCAGAGAAAGCTTACAGCTGCTTTGAAGCTTCTTGGCTCCAGGGTAGCCACTACAGATCAACCACCATACAGAGGTGAATTCCCCAGGTGTTCAACTATTTTTAGAACAAGAAGGATTGAAACGGCAATTTTAATAGTTTTCTGAGTGATTTTTGTTTGTTTTTAGAATCATAATTCCCACACATAAACATAATTCACTCCCTTATAGTTAATTGGACCCATAATAAAGATGAAAATCCAAACACAGGAATTTCCCATAACTTGAGAGATCCTCATTTTTTTTATTTAATTTATTTACCTTCTGGCCTAAAAGCTGCTTGGAGCTGTGACACTATTGCTCTATGCTAATGATGGAGATCAGTCCTGTGCCAGACTGCAGCAAGCTTATCTCACCTGATGTTATTCTATTTTATTCTACATAGACGCTTATACTGCTCTCATCACCACAGTATCCGAGAGCTTCCCAATAGTGCATTAAGCATATCTGCATATCTGACACGTTTGGTCTCTCATCCTCTCCCTATTAGGAGAAGCGTGTGCAGCGAAGTGCTTTATTTTGGAATTCACACACAGATACTATGTTTATGTTAGAAAAGGCAAAGTCAGAGAAATGCATCTTGCACTTGGAGCAGGAAGTGGTGAGGTTTGCCATGGTCCTTAGTTCCTCTGGAAGTCTGTTCCCCAGTCTTGGGCTGCCCCTCAAGAAAGGTGTCTCCTGCACAGATGGGCTTTACCCTTTTTGTAGAAAGTCCTATTGTGCCAGAAGAGCAAAGTTGTCAACCTAAGGGTCTTTGGACAATTTCCAGACTCAAATGTGAAATAAGCTCTTTTTAAAAAACAAACACAAAATCTCTACTAGATATAGGACTGGTGACCCATTATGTTCTATGAAACCCCTAGGAGTCTGATTTCACATACTGCATTTCATCATATGCCAGCAATGCCCCTCTGCTATGTACATCGGCCAAACTGGACAGTCCCTAAGTAAAAGGATAAATGGACACAAATCAGATATTAGGAATGGCAATATACAAAAACCTGTAGGAGAACACTTCAATTTCCCTGGACACACAATAGGTAGCCATCCTGCAGCAAAAAAACTTCAGGACCAGACTTCAAAGAGAAACTGCTGAGCTTCATTTCATCTGCAAATTTGACACCATCAGCTCAGGATTAAACAAAGACTGTGAATGGCTAGCCAACTACAAAAGCAGTTTCTCCTCCCTTGGTGTTCACACCTCAACTGCTAGAAGAGGGCCTCATCCTCCCTGATTGAACTAACCTCGTTATCTCTAGCCTGACTCACTCTTGCTTGCATATTTATACCTGCCTCTGGATTTTCAACTGTTTGCAAAGTTGATGGCAAATGGGGGAGATGACAAATTCTCCCCACTGACAGCTAGGTAGGTGGCTGATTACTGCCATACTCCATCAACTGGCATTAACATACATCAGAGAGGCTAAGAAATCTCTCCTTGCTCAGCAGAGACATTTGGGAAAGGACTTTCAAAGGTTACAAGAAGAGAATCCCATGATCTCAGAGATCTCCAATAAATGGCTCATACTTTGTTAATATTCCAGCATATCAGTTAACTTCAGTGTTCAACAAAGTCAAAGCAACTAGCCCAGATGGATATGAGAAAATATTACACATATTGGATTTTATAATGAATTTACAATAGATTCATCCATAGAATCTTAGCATTTAACACAGGGGTAGGCAACCTATGGCATGCGTGCCAAAGGCGGCATGTGAGCTGATTTTCAGTGGCCCGGGTCCTGGCCACCAGTCCAGGGCGCTCCGCATTTTAATTTAATTTTAAATGAAGCTTCTTAAACATTTTAAAAACATTATTTACTTTACATACAACAATAGTTTAGTTATATATTATAGACTTATAGAAAGAGACCTTCTAAAAACGTAAAATGTATTACTGGCACGCGAAATCTTAAGTTAGAGTGAATAAATGAAGACTCGGCACACCACTTCTGAAAGGTTGCCGACCCCTGATTTAACACTACAGACATTGTTGGCTTTGTTAGCAGGAAAAGGGTAGACAAATACTGATATTCTAGTCTAATATTAATTAGAATGTTCCAAGGTAGGGACTCAAACCCATTGTGCTTACTTAAATGAGTAAGGGTTACAAGAATCAAGCACTAGAGCTGTACAACATTTTCACAACAAAATGGAAAACCCTAATAAACTGAGTCCTTTCACATTTTGTTGTGATTTCAAACACTGATATAGTTTTATTTAAAAAAACCCATGAACATTTAATTCAATTTTCACTCCAAAAAGGACTTTTTTGAGCAGAAAAATTGCGAAACTTTATTTAAAATGGACAGAACTTCTATTATGCCGATCTCTGCACGTTTTCACTGCAAAACAAATTTGCAAAACGTTGTGCAAAGGTGAAATACTCCAGGCATGAAACTCTTGGGAAAAACCCCTGCAAAACAATTTTCACAAAGCCTTAAAGAGGGGTGATGATCTTTTCATCTGCAGAAGAGAAAATACAGGTTCTGAATAGTGTTTAAAATCCTAATCCCACAATCTGATCCACATGGATACAGCCTTACTCCTGGATGGCTTGTCTTCACTAGAGCGCTACAGCAGTGCAGCTACATAGCTATAACGCTTCAGTGAAGACGCTACTATGTAAGAAGCTTAATGTAGTTAACCCAACTCCCTGAAGGGCAGTAGCTCTGTTGATGGGAGACGCTG
Source organism: Emys orbicularis (assembly GCF_028017835.1). Classification (NCBI taxonomy): domain Eukaryota; kingdom Metazoa; phylum Chordata; order Testudines; family Emydidae; genus Emys; species Emys orbicularis. The sequence continues at coordinate 22,600,416 of NC_088683.1, read as the reverse complement.
TCCCATCAACATAGCTCTGTCTATATGGGGGGTTAGGGCAGTATAACTACATCACTCACAGGTGTGGATTTTTCACACTCTTGAGTGACGTAGTTATACCAATATATGTCTGTAGTGTAGACCTGGTCTTAATGAAGTCAATGGGATTTTAACACAGGCACGGGGCAGATGTAACAAGGATTATATTCCAGGATTGAAATTCATTTGTTTTGTTTTGTTTTTTTGGAAGAAAAATAATGAAAGTCAACCTCTCCCTCAGTCTAGAAACAGGATAAATGCCCTGATCCTGCGAAGACTTATGCACATGTTTAACGTTATGTAGTTTTGTTACAATAAATGGGACTACTCACATTGCAAAGTTAAGAATGTGCATTAATCTATGAAAGATAAGGACCTAAATTAATTTATATTTAGAGGTGGCTTCATTACAAATTCAACTTTTCCCCTGTTTTTATAGAAGAATTCTCTCTCTAAGATCCATTATGTTTAAACAGCCAGGGGATCATCATTCAATAAAGAGAGCTTCTTAATCCTCAGAACGCAGCTCTAAAAAAAAAAAAAAGATGGTTACTCACCTTTGTAACTGTTGTTCTTCGAGATGTGTTGCTCATATCCATTCCAATTAGGTGTGTGCGCGCCGCGTGCACGATCGTCGGAGAAATTTTCCACTCTAGCAACACCCGGTGGGTCGGCTGTGGAGCCCCCTGGAGTGGGGCCTTCATGGTGCTGGATATATACCCCAGCCGACCCAGCGCCCCCTCGGTTCCTTCTTGCCGGCTATTCTGACAGTGGGGAAGGGGGGCGGGTTTGGAATGGATATGAGCAACACATCTCGAAGAACAACAGTTAGAAAGGTGAGTAACCGTCTTTTCTTCTTCGAGTGCTTGCTCATATCGATTCCAATTAGGTGACTACCAAGCCTTACCTAGGCGGTGGGGTCGGAGTAAGACATTGCTGTGTGCAAAACCGCTGATCCGAATGCAGCATCGTCTATGGAGTGCTGTACAAGCGCATAGTGAGCAGCGAAGGTGTGGACTGATGACCAAACTGCAGCTCTACAAATGTCCTGGATCGGCACTGGAGCCAGGAAGGCAGTCGAGGAGGCTTGTGCCCTCGTGGAGTGGGCAGTGAGGCGTGGCGTCGGGACACCAGCCAGGTCGTAGCAAGCACGAATGCAGGACATGATCCAAGAGGAGAGACGTTGGGAGGAGACCGGTAGGCCTTTCATCCGGTCGGCTACTGCAACGAAGAGTTGCGTCGTCTTTCTAAATGGTTTTGTACGCTCAATATAGAAAGCGAGGGCCCTGCGCACATCCAAGGAGTGCATACGCTGGTCTTGGCGCGTGGCGTGTGGCTTAGGATGGAAGACCGGGAGGAATATATCCTGGTTCACAAGGAAAGCTGATACTATCTTGGGAAGGAAGGCAGGGTGGGGGCGAAGCTGCACCTTGTCTTTATGGAAGACTGTGTATGGAGGCTCAGATGTGAGGGCCTTGAGTTCAGAAACACGCCTTGCTGAAGTGATGGCTACAAGGAAGGCTGTCTTCCAAGATAGGTAAAGGAGCGAGCAGGTAGCCAATGGCTCGAACGGGGGTCCTGCGACTTTGGAGAGAACCAGGTTAAGATCCCACGCCGGAACGGGTTGGCGTTGCTGTGGGTAAAGGCGGTCTAAGCCCTTGAGGAATCTGACAACCATCGGGTTAGAGAAGACCGAGGAAGCGTGTTCTCCTGGGTGGAACGCCGATATAGCGGCCAGGTGAACCCTGACTGAAGATATCGCCAAGCCCTGCTGTCTCAGGGACAGGAGATACTCAAGTATAAGAGGAATAGATGCCTGCAATGGGGGCGTGGCCCGCTGCTCGCACCAACATGAGAACCGCTTCCACTTGGCTAAGTAAGTGGCCCGTGTAGAGGGCTTTCTACTTCCCATCAGAATCTGTTGCACAGGATGAGAGCATTGCAGCTCTGTCCGATTCAGCCATGGAGCATCCACACTGTAAGGTGGAGCGATTGCAGATCGGGGTGACATAGTCGGCCGTGGTCCTGGGAGATCAAGTCCGGGCACAAGGGAAGCGTGATCGGAGTTTGAACCGAAAGCTCCAGAAGCGTGGTGTACCAGTGCTGTCTTGGCCAAGCTGGAGCGACTAGAATCATACGTGCCTTGTCTCTGAGAAGCTTGAGGAGTACCCTGTGGACCAGTGGGAATGGAGGAAAAGCGTAGAACAGCTGGTCTTTCCACGTCAGAAGGAAAGCGTCTGACAGGGAGCCCGGAGATCGCCCTTGTAGGGAGCAGAACACGTGGCACTTCCTGTTGGCTCGTGATGCGAACAGGTCTACCTGGGGAAATCCCCACCTCTGGAAGATGGAATGGATGATATCCGGGCGAATCGACCACTCGTGTGTCTGGAAGGATCTGCTGAGACGGTCCGCCAGAGTGTTCTGGACTCCAGGGAGGAACGATGCCATGAGATGTATCGAGTGGGCAATGCAGAACTCCCACAGGCGAATGGCCTCTTGGCATAGGGGAGACGACCGGGCTCCTCCTTGTTTGTTGATGTAGAACGTGGCCGTGGTGTTGTCTGTGAGGACTAACACGCAGCAGCCATGTAGGAGACCGAGAAATGCCTGACAGGCTAGGCGCACCGCCATCAGCTCCCGGACATTGATGTGCAGAGCTAGTTGGGATGCGGCCCACAGGCCTTGGGTGTGGTGCTCCCCGAGGTGAGCCCCCCAACCTAGAGATGAGGCGTCCGTGACCAGGTGCAGGGAGGGTTGTGGGGCGTGAAACGGCACTCCTGCACAAACCTCCTTGTGATCCAGCCACCAGGTGAGAGAGGTCAAGACCGAGTTCAGAATCGTGACCACCGTGTTCAGGCTGTCCCGAGAAGGGCAGTACACCGACGACACCCAGGCCTGAAGTTGACGAAGCCGAAGTCTGGCATGCCTGGTTACGTAAGTACAAGAGGCCATGTGACCCAACAGACCGAGGCACGTCCTTACCGTGGTAATCGGGAAGGCCTGGAGTCCATGGATGATGTTCGCGATGGTGCGAAACCGAGTGTCTGGCAGAAGAGCTCGGGCGAGTGTGGAGTCTAGGACTGCCCCGATAAACTCTATTCTCTGGGTTGGCTCCAGAGTGGACTTCTCTTTGTTGAGTAGAATGCCTACGTCGTGGAATGTTTGTAGTATTATGTGGACGTGCGCCCGAACTTGCTCCCTGGTACGGCCGCGGACCAGCCAGTCGTCTAGATACGGGAACACCTGTATCCTTTGTCGCCGAAGGCATGCTGCCACGACGGCCATACATTTGGTGAACACTCTCGGAGCCGCGGACAGTCCAAAGGGAAGGACGGCAAATTGGTAGTGTATCTTGTTTACTACAAAACGAAGGAAGCGCCTGTGAGGGGGGTAGATCGCTATATGAAAATATGCGTCCTTCATGTCGAGGGCGGCGTACCAGTCCCCAGGATCCAGGGAAGGGATGATGGTCCCCAAGGAGACCATGCGGAACTTCAACTTTACTATGAATTTGTTGAGTCCGCGTAAGTCTAAGATGGGTCGCAGACCTCCTTTTGCTTTGGGGATCAGGAAGTAGCGGGAGTAAAACCCCTTGCCCTTTAACTCTGGGGGAACCTCCTCTATGGCCCCCATAGAGAGGAGCCCAAAAACCTCCTGTATAAGGAGATGCTTGTGAGAAGGGTCCCTGAAGAGGGACGGGAAGGGGGGGTGAGAGGGGGGGAACGAAGAAAACTGGAGAGCGTATCCCCTCTCCACCGTGCGAAGGACCCAACAGTCCGAAGTTATAAGGGACCAAGCACGGTGGAAACGGGAGAGGCGATCCCGAAAGGAAGGAAATGGATCCTGGGTAGTTGCTGGTGCGCCGTCCTCGGGCGCAGCTTCAAAAGTTTTGCCTAGGGCCCGAAGGTGGCCTAGGCGGGCCCTGATTCTGACCCGGTTGAGGGCCGGTCGACCTCCGTCTACCACCTCGTCCCCGCCTTCTGGGGAAGCCCTGTCTCGGACGAGGGGGAGGAGGGTAGAACCTTTGTGGCTGGGGCCTAAAGGGCCTGCGTTGGAGTCCTGGGACATGCATCCCCAGGGAGCGCATAATGGTTCTCGAGTCTTTGAGGCTCTGCAACCTAGAGTCCGTCTTGTCCGAGAACAAGCCTTGGCCGTCGAACGGCAGATCCTGCAGGGTCTGCTGCAGTTCTGGTGGTAACCCTGAAACCTGGAGCCAGGAGACACGTCGCATGGCTATCCCAGACGCTAGTGTCCTGGCGGCCGAGTCCGCAATGTCGAGGGAGGCCTGTAAGGAGGTTCTAGCCACCTCCACCAGGGCCCCGAACTCCTCCCTCGAGTCCTGGGGAACCAACTCTTTAAATTTCCCCATGGAATTCCATGAGTTATAATTGTACCGGCTTAAGAGCGCCTGTTGGTTTGCGGCCCTGAGCTGCAGACCCCCCCGCTGAATAAACCTTGCGTCTGAACAAATCAAATCGCTTAGCGTCCTTTGATTTGGGCGCTGCCGCCTGCTGGCCATGGCGCTCTCTGGCGTTCACTGACGAGACTACCAGTGAACACGGTGGGTGATGTGTGTAGAGGTAGTCATAGTCTTTTGAGGGAACAAAGTACTTCCTCTCTACCCCTCTGGCCGTGGGAGGGATGGAGGCCGGGGTTTGCCATATGGTCGTGGCGTTAGCCTGAATTGTGCAGATAATGGGCAACGCCACCCGGGTTGGGGCATCAGATGAAAGGATGCTCACCACCGGGTCCGCCACCTCCACTATCTCCTCGGCCTGTAGGTCCATATTTCGTGCCACCCTGCGTAACAAGTCTTGGTGGGCACGAAGATCTATAGGAGGTGGACCTGAGGGTGTTGTACCCGCCACTGCCTCATCTGGGGAAGATGAGGAGGATGCCTCCGGGGGTAAAGGATCTGTGTGCGGGTCCGGCTCCAAGGGACTTGGAGGTGCAGGATCCCCTGCACCAGGGTCTGGTGCCTGCATGGGCGTCGGCACCGGAGCCTCCATGCCCCCTGGGGGAGGACGGGAGACGGTGGCCTCAGGAACCCTTGGCTCAGAGTGAGCCGAGCGAGAGGCCGCTGGTGGAGCCCCTTGAGCCTGGTGATACCCCCAAGGGGTCCAGAAAGACCAATGCGTAGGGTCTTGTCGAAGGTTTTCCGCCCCCTCCTGCCAATGACCCAAGTCGTCTGCAGGTTGACCCTGAGCAGGGTACGCTGAACGGGGGGCCCATTCAGACGAGTGAGATGCCGATCTCGAGGGCCAGGGCGGTGCCGAGCGTGGGTGTAGGGATTCGTCCTGGTACGGTGCCGAGCGGTGCTGATCCATCGGCGAACGGTCTCTCCGCGGTGCCGGTGAACGGTACCGGGATCGAGAACGGTGCCGATGTCCATGTCGGTACCGGGATCCGGATCTGGATCGGGACGACGAAGACCGTCTGTAAACCCGGTGCCGGGAGCGGCCTCGCGAATGGGAGCGGCGCTCGTACCGGTGCCGGGAACTGTGCCTGGACTCCGACCGGTACCGATGCTCGGGTCGATGCCGAGAAGAAGACCGGTGCCGGGAGGAAGATCTGTGCCGCGAGTATGACCGGCGCCGAGATGGAGATCGGTGCCGGGACTGCGAGCGGCGTCGAGACCTGCTCCGAGACCGGGAGCGGTGCCGCGAGTCCACGCCCGGAGATAGCGGGCGTATCAGGGTCGGCTTGCCCCTGGACCGTACCGTAAGAAGGGCATGCGGTGCCGCGGGCTGAGAAGGCGCCGGCTCTGTGAGGGCGATGAGGTCTCTCGCCGTGGCAAATGTCTCCGGTGTGGAAGGGAGACAGGGCTCCACCACCTGGTGGGGTGGTGAGCCAGTCCGCACCGGACTCAACGGCTCTACACCCGGTGCCGGAGTCAACGGTGCTGATGACACTTGCACCCTCTGGCGTTCGGAAGCCGGGCGCGGCTCTACCCCCGGTGCGGGGGGAGCCGGTGCCTGTTGGACGGCAGCGTCCTGAGTCTTGCGAGGCCTTTTATGTCCCAGAGAGAGGGACCGGCGCCGAGGGACTTGCGGCGGACGCGGTGCCGAGGGAGGACGGTGCCGTGGCCCCTTCTCCGCGTCTGCTCGCGGTGCAGTACCGGAAGGTGCCGCTGGGGCGCTACGCACCGAGGCGCTCGGTGCCGGAACCTGGCGCGCTGCAGGAGGATCCGGGCTAAGTGCCGCCTCCATGAGGAGCTGCTTAAGCCTGAAGTCCCGCTCCTTTTTCGTCCTTGGCCTGAAAGCCTTGCAAATCTTGCACTTGTCCGTCTGGTGAGACTCCCCTAAGCACTTCAAACAAGAGTCATGGGGGTCTCCCGTTGGCATAGGCCTAGCACATGTCGTGCACGGCTTAAAGCCGGGAGCCTTGGGCATGAGCCCGGCTGTCCGCCGGGGGGGAAAAAGAGGGGAATAAAAGCCCCCTTAACCCCCGCTAACTATTAAAAACTATTTATAACTACTCTTCAAACTATTAACAACTACTACTAATCTAAAGAACACAATTAACAACTATCTACAAGAAGTAACGGGTAAAGCTAGGGAGAGTGGAGAACAGCTATGCCGCGCTCCACAGTTCCAACGACCGTCACCGGCGGTAAGAAGGAACTGAGGGGGCTCTGGGTCGGCTGGGGTATATATCCAGCACCATGAAGATGCCACTCCAGGGGGCTCCACAGCCGACCCACCTAGGTGTTGCTAGGGTAGAAAATTTCTCCGACGATCGTGCACGCGGCGCGCACACACCTAATTGGAATCGATATGAGCAAGCACTCGAAGAATTATACCCTCTTTTGGAGACTGTGACTTGGCCATGCAAAAGTCAAGCCTCTCTCCCTTCAACTGAAGCCCCCCTCTCTTTAGGTATGAAGATTTTGCATTACAATTTTAGCGATGAAGTTACCCTTTTTATCAGCATATGGGCAACGAACAACTCTCATATTTAGCACCTGGAAATAAGAATATACCTGTTCTCTCACAGGCACAACAATCTTTGAATAATGAAACAACAATATTTCTAGGTGGCGGTATTTTTCTAACTTCTTCTTATGTGCTGCATAGCATTTCAGAGCAACCCCGTGAAGCTTTTAGTCTATGGCTTTATTACAATAAAATCAATCTGCATGTTCTCTTTGACGTTGGTTATATACTTTGCCTGAAGTTTCACCTAGAAGGCAACTAACTCTTTTCATTCACAATCTTGAAGTTACTATGGTCATCAATAATTCTAGTCTATACCAAATAGGGTTGCCAAGGATGGTAGCTAGTCCACGCTAGGGTGATGAACTATAAATAGCCAAGAAAAATCAAAAGGTACAACTTTCATTTTATGCTTAACCTCCAGCATCATGGATAGGAATTACAGGCACTAATTTTAATACAATTCCAAAAGCCAATATACATGGGGCCATTGGCTACAAAGAGCTGCACCCCATGCTGTAGTCTCAGAAATCCTACAATGGTTTGCAGATTTTCTGATGTGAAAAATCTATCCATTAGCATCTAGTATAATTGTTATTTATTAGCTAAAGGGACACTGTCAACTTGAAACCTAGTCATTTTCAGAATATGAGTTACAATTAATTTCTGGTATTTCACCTGAGTCCCCATCTCAATTTTTGTAGCTTTAAAATGACATTTTCCTATATTAAAAAAAGGGTTTTATCTTCCTGGTGGAAGTGTGGAAGACGCACACAAACAGGGGAAATGGTAAAAGTAATTTGACACAAAGTGCTATTGGAATGCACAGAGTAAACAAACTGAATAAAGATTATTTTCCCCTCTAAAATCTTTCAGTTACAGTAACATTAATGTCTCCAGTTAAACATACCCAACCAAAAGTGTTGATAGAAAGATGTGATTTCTAAGTCGGACGGTCTCCCTTTAAATGCCAAATGATGTACTCGGTATTGCACAAGACACAAAATTAAGACAACTCCTGCTCTGAAAAGATTACAGTCTAAGGCCTTGACTCTGCAAAGTCTTGTGCATGCTTAACTTTATGTACTATACATAATTTCCTTGATTTCAAAGTTAAGCACATGCATAAATCATTGCAGGCTCCAAGCCTAAGGTTACAATCCTGCTAACATTTACTATCAGGGAGTGTGTTTACTACCTGGACTAGTCTGGGAGAAGCAAGCAATAGCGCATCTGACACATTTCGTATTAGTATGAAGAGCTTTATGGGAAAATTTTAGGGAGTTTTGACACACATTTTTGCCGTTTGCTGCTTTAAATTTAACAATGACCTCTATCTTTCTGTCTTGTTTTTCTGTGGTCGTTGCTTGGGTATCTTTGAGAGGCACTGTCCACATCTGCTGCAAGACTGCCTTGGAGGGGAAAAAAACGACCAAGAGAGGACATGTTCTCTGAACTGCTTTGGAACTCCAAGTCTGGTTCCCGTGACTCTGGTGATTGGAGGGAACACATGCTTGAGGAGACGCAGAAGGACCTAGATGGGCATAAGGAAGTGCACCAAGACATGCTGCAGCTCCTCAGACAACAAACTCAGATGCTACAAAGGCCTATCTCCAAAGATCTACACCCCAGTAGCTCTTGTACTGCATGGACAATTCCTTCTTACCTACCTCCCTCACACACACATTCCCCCAAAGTGCCAACATATCCTGCCACTATATCCTTTCCACTCCACCCCCATAAGAAGAACTGCTACGATTACATCTACACTGATCTGTGAATCACCCAGGAGTGGTTGGCACCTTGCACTATGTATTTAGTAGTTTTGAAATTGTTTTTAGAAGACTATTTGTTGTTTATTGCACAATAACTAACAACAGCTTTGTGAAAACCATTATTTGTTTACTTTGTGTTGCCAACCAGATGTGAAACCCCCAGATCAATAGCCCCTTACCAGAGTAATAAAAATTGTCAACAACTCATGGTAAAATTCACATGCAGGCCAAGCACTGTTTATTTGTGACCCAGCACACAATTACACAAAGCAGCACACACTTGGGCCTGCACAATGTCAAAGTGTGCTTTTAAGGCCTCCCTCAGCCATACAGCACTTTGATATATCCTGGTAACTGCCCTGGTCTCAGGCTGTTCAATATCACCAGTCTTCCCACTGCCTCCTTGTCTTCGTAAGTATCATGTGGAACACAACATGCAACAATAACAATAGGAATATTTTTGTCTCACTGAGACCTAGCTTAGTCTTCTGACAACTCCAACGTGTCTTTAATCTGCCAAATGCACACACCATGGTCATCCTGCATAAGCTCAGACAACAGTTAAATGTTTCCCTGTTGCTGTCCAGGTGCTCTAGTTTATGGCAAAGGGAAGGCTAGATCCTCAGGAACACTGTTGGCACTGCCACCCCACCAGTGTGAACGGGCCAGTCCAGGAAAAATGTCCCTGACCACTCTTCCTATAACTCAGTCCTCTAGCCAGGTCAGGAGTCTTATTTGTCTAGCTTCAACTTCCAGCAATGGTATTGTGTTATACCTTTCTTGGTTAGAATAAAGAGCTCATTATTAAATATTTGTTCACTGTGTAGACATTTATAGACTGTAATTAAGCCACTCCTTAACCCGCTCTTTGTTAAGATAAATAAATTGATCTCTAAAAGGCACATTTCCTGATTCTTTAATCATTCTCATGGCTCTTCTCGGAACTCTCTCCAATTTATCAACATCATTCTTGAACGGTGGGCATCAGAACTGGACAGAGTATTCCTACAGCAATTTCACCAGTGCCAAATACAGAGGTAGAATAACCTCTCTACTCATACTCGAGATTCTCCTGTTTATGCATCCCAGGATTGCATTAGCTCAGTGGTTCTCAAACTATTGTAGTGGTGACCCCTTTCACATAGCAAGCCTCTGAGTGTGACCCCCCTTATAAATTAAAAACAGTTGTTTATATATTTAACACCATTATAAATGCTGGAGGCAAAGCGGATTTGGGGTGGAGGCTGATTTAGTCCCACTCCTTTTGACTAAACAAAAGCTCTTCCATCCTTCCCAGACTCAATCCTCTGAACACTTTTTGCCCTTCCAAGACTTTGCAGAGTTCCTCCTCGCTATCACAGAGCGTTGCCCCCCAGGGCCTTCTCCCTGGAGTCCCAGATCCTCCTGAGCCACTGACCTTCATGGATTCTTCCCTGGAGTCTCTCTTCTTCCAGACCTGCTTTAGGCGTCTCCTTCTCCCCAGCTGCCCTCTCCCTTCAGGGACAAATACAAGTTCCTTCCCGAAGACCCTTCTATGGTTCCTTTCCCCTTTGTCCATGCCTTCTTCCAAAGCCCAGCTTTCCTAGTCTTGCCCCTCCTTCAGAGTTAAACTCCCTTTTCAAAGCCCTCACTCAGTCCTGCCCATCTTTCAGGGGCCCACTGCCCAGGGCTATTCCCTTCCCCTGCAGCCCAGCTTTTCTTCCAAGCTTTCTCCTAGTCTTGTCCTTCTTTCAGGACCCAATGTCCAGGGATGTTCCCTTCCCAGACAGCCTAACTTTCCTGATGCTTTTCCACAGCTTCATCTCAGGAAAGGATCCCAAGGCTTACTTTCTTCCTGGGCCTCCTTTTCTCTAGCTGGAAGCCCTACTTTTATAGTAGCCACCCAGTTCCTGTCCAGCTGGGTTTCATCCCAAATTGGGCATGGTCCCTCCTCCAAGTGCAACTGGATTCACTTATTGAGCTCGCCAGCTCCTCTTAACTCCTTAAGTGCCAGTGTGAGGTTTACACCCCATCACAGTACCCTTTTCTGTTTACGTACTGAGAAGCAAGGGGTGTGAAGAGAGGCGGGAATCAGGCTATGCATCTCTATTATCACCACACCACTGTTTAGGAAACCTATTGTCCTGAATCCCTCTATTATTTCCTGCACATTCACCAAAGCACAATCCTGTGCATCAGGACACAATGTCCCTGCACACGTGGATGATGGCGGCCCCCACCATAGACTTTCCAATACCAAATTGATGTCCACCAAACAATAGCAATCAGGGGCTGTAAGTTTCCACAGCTCAATTGCCATATGTTTCTTCGCTGTCCAAACAGCTCTCATTTTGGTGTCTTTGAGCAGAAGGGCTGGGGCGGTTTTGAGACAAAACTCCAGGAATCTGACCTTCCACATCTGAAAGTTGTGCAGCCACTACTGATTGTCCCAGATTTCCATCAAGATCTAATCCCACCATTCTGTGCTTGTTTCATGGGCCCAGTGACTGTTTGCAGCACCCGCTGACTTTCATTCACTGTCTGCATCACTCTCTCCTCTCCAGTTTTCTCATTTTCGCTGCTATATGAGCGTCCGCCATCGTAATTGTTGAAAATTTGACAAACACAGAAGAATCAGTCACCCCGTCTCTAAACCAGGCACAAAACTCCATTGACCTGTTCAGCATCCATGGTTCTGTCAGCAAGAGGGCAGAGAGATTGAAAGCCAGAGTGAGGAAGGATTATGGGCTGTATTGGAAGAACTGTGGAAATTTAGAGAAACAGCACAAAACGAAAATTATGGGATGGGGCACAGAGAATTGTGTGGGAACTTGATCCAAAGCTCCCACAATTCCCTGAGAGGAGTGCTGGTATGTAGATCTATGGGAAACTTTTCCCACCCGGTAGCACACCAAACACTGGCACAAAGACACAGGGATACCTACCCACACTGCCGCACGTCTTTTGCCGATAACAACCTCCCTCTGCAAGAATGTGCTGCACCTTCAAAAACTTGCAACATGGGCAGATGTATGCTGGCACAAATACCACCTGGAAAACTTTCTAGTGTAGACGTGGCCAAACAAGTGAATCTTTAGGAGAGAACGGAATGGAGGAAGGATAATAACCTGGTCAGAGGGAAGATGGAGGGTGCCCTATGAATAAGGGAAGGCGATGAAAAAGTTATGCAGGCAGGAGTCGGAAAATGAACTGATCAGGCCCAGTATCTTGTACACTTCATCTTACTGTACTGTATCAGCATGTCCAAAAATGGCTAGAACACAGGAAAGAGGCCCTGACAATGATATTCATAGAATCATAGAATATCAGGGTTGGAAGGGACCTCAGGAGGTCATCTAGTCCAACCCCCTGGATAGTTAGGATTTAGTATAGTTTTCACAGAGCTGTTTTTTTGTTTGTTTTCTCTAATATTTTAATGCCTGCAATGGGGATGTGAATGGTCCAAATGGCACCTACAATATGGGTCTTCATAATTTCTTATGTGCTATGTGATTATATAACTGGTGCTGAAGAAGTCTGTGTAAGCATAACAACAGGGTCTCTGCTAATATAAACTGGCACAGCTCCATTAACACCAGCAGAGAAATTGGCTCACAATCTCCACAGAGCAATAAACACATCCTTATGCTGTAGTGTAAGGATTGAACTTGATGTTATTGTTAATTGAAGTTTTATTTCCATTGCTCTAAGTGGGAATAGATTTTCTTTTCAGCCCTGAAGTCAAAATAATAAACCCTTTTCAATTTAACATGGAAAATTACACAACTAAAGTCAAGCCATGAAATCAATTTTGGACCCCACCCCCATATTAGATTTTTTTAAAAATGGTTGCAAAATCCACTGGCAAGCACTTCATTTAATATAACACATCATATACTGAAAAATATCATTATCTTTTAAAATAATTACTATTGCTTTTCTTTGGACTCCCTTAAAGATGTCCATGCTTGGAGGTCTTTAGAAAATTTTTCCTGCTAATTATAATAATTGTAAGACCTGATAAACACACAAGTTAAATTCACTAAAAACCACCAAAAATTGACAGAGCATGCCATTTGATTACAGTAAACATACCTTGTAACCTGTTGTGACTTTCTTTCTCCTCCCTTTGTCTTTGTTTTGTCCCAATCTTGCAAACATGCACATGTGTACCTTAACCCAGTGGTTCTCAAACTTATCTCATTGTGTGCTCCTTCTTTGTGTCTGTAGTAGTTTACACCTCCTTGGCACACAAGTACATATACCAATAAAAATAATCAACATGCAACTCTCACTAAATATGAAAACAGTAAGGCATTGTTTCAAACAGAGCCAATGATCCATTGTAATCAGAGCAAAAGCAAAAATGCTTGATTGTGGTTGATGCTTACATTTAAATGTGCACACCGTGTGTTAGCAAAAAGATTAACATGCAGATGGCAACAACTTTGTAGAATGGCATGCAAGCTTAACAGAAAACCGTCAAAATCCACAGCGCCATCTAGAATCAAATGCACAGCGCCATCTGAGGACCTGATATGGCTGGAGGAATCGGCTTTGCTAGTTATTCATTGCTGCGGGTAAAACATGTGCAGTAAGTTTTTTTTTCCACTAAAGCATCTCACATTCCGAGAATACATTTCACATCCCTCCAGCAGAGGCACCCCCCCCCCCCCAGTTTGAGAACCTCTGCCTTTACCCACGTTAAGTAGTCCTATTTACTTCAATGAGACTAGTTATGTGAGTAAAGTTAATACACTGTATATAAATGTTTGCAGGATCAGATCTTATATTTTAATTTTTTTTTTTGTGAGGAGGATGCCTCATCGTGGTTTATGTCTGTAAAGTGCTTACAACACATTCTTGGTTGTTTGGGGCCCAGACCTATACACATTTAAGGCCTGATCCAAAGCACATTGAAGTTAATAGAAAGACTCTCACTGATTTTAACAGGCTATGGATCTGGCCTTAAATCAACGGTAAAACTCTCACTGACTTGAATGAGTGCATGACTGAGGCCTATATAAGTAATGAGTGAGAGTGTGCCTGATTTGGTGAGGCACTGAAGCTTTCTTCAACTCTTCTTTGGAAAGCGTTCAGCTCCTTTTGAAAGTTGTCATTATGTTTGCTACAAACTGCCTGTGAAACCCTACATCTGACCTGAGAAATGCGAACAAACACAACAAATTATCTATGACAACTGTCTGGATTTGACAGGTTTGCCTGGCAATTTCTTCCCAGGGATAAGTAGTTGTGGCAGAGAATTGTAAAACATCTCAAAAAGGAAAACTAGAATTTACCCACAAAATGATGTGTCAACTTGGCACATTCATTTTCTCAATGATTCAGCAGTGTAGACACTCGGAGGAGGCAAGACATCTAACAGGGCTCAATATGAACTTGCTGACCTGACCTGAAAAAGCAACCTAAATTCAAATATGAAACTTTACAAAATGACTTAGTGTCATGGAATGTGTGTTATGTATTGTGTGTATTTAGGCCATTTTCAGGTGGCTTTTCCCCCTCTCTCACCATTCCAGTTTGCTATTAAAAATATTAAGCTTTCATGGTGTGATTCTGAGAGGTGCTGAGAGCCTATAACTCCCACTGCCACCAAAGAGCTGCAGGTGCCCACTGCCTCAAAGTGCATGGACAGGAGAAAAAACAGAGCCATCCTTCTGTCTCTTTAAGCTTTCCAGCTAGGTATTCTCTCAGCTTCTTTTTTCACATACCTTTGATCTTTCTATTGTTGGTCCCCACATTGGTCTTCCCTTGTCATTCCCTGTGATCTCCATCTGCTACATTTCTCCCTCTGACTGTGATCTCGCTCATTTTTCTCATTCTCTTTCTCTATGGTAAGTCTCTTCCTGCACCCTTCCCCATTCTTATCAACCTTTTGGCACCTTTTTAAAATGACTGTGCATTTTCTCTTTGGCCTGCATAACATTTTTTCTATTCTATGGAGCCATTTCCTGTCTGTCTCCCTCCCTGCACAGCTATTTCTGTTGAATATAGGATGCTGAAGCCTGGTTCGCTTCCTTTTTACACCTTTTATACAGGTTTAATGCCTTTAACTTCAGTGGAGATACTCTTTATTCACAACAGCATTAGTGAGAGTAGAATCAGGCCCCAGATTGAGATGAAAACCTTTGAGGTGAAATGAAAATAATTTGTTAGCATAGCTCTCCTGCTTTACACACCGAGCAGTAAATACTTCCCTATTTCCATTCTACACTAAAGAGGAAAACAATAAATAAAATCTCATCCCGACAAACTTGCATAACTATATCCAGTACTACACAGGAAAGCACACTGGAAAGATTAGAAATAGCAGCAGTTAATTTCTCAGCTATCAGTCAGCAAATTGTCTCAGGCGATCAGTGAAATATATTTTATAACGGTTCTGCCATCTAAAACAAAATCAGGAAGAGCCTTCCAAAATGATCATGGGGCTTTTCCAGACCTAATCTTGCTCTCCTTCATCACATGAGGAGTCCCACTGAAGACAATGGTAGTCTTTAGGTAAAATGAGCAGGATTTGATTCTCCAAGGTAGGTGCTAATTTTGTGTTTGTATCAGAACTTGATCGCAAAAGTAACAATAAATAAATAAAAACAAAATAAAAGGCACATTGCTGGATAAAGCCCTAAATACTTAAGAAAAGTGGGACATTATACCCTTTCCTCCTCCCTCTAAAAAAACAATCACTAATCGCAGATAGGCAAATTCATCTAATTTTGATTGATTTTGAAAACAACCAAACTTGTTGAGTTTGGAAGTGCATCTTGAATACTAATATTATTGCTTTTATATTGCACTTAGGAAAAATGTGGGGGAGGGGGGAATCAAGCACGGGGGGGAAAAGAGGAGGAAATGGAACAGCTCAAAAACAACTAGAAAGAAAAAAGGAGCAGAAAGGGAAAGTGAGGAAAAATGCAATGGTAATACAGTACTGTACATCTACTGTATACAGGCCACCAATATGCACAACCTAAGGCCTCTTGCAGAAAGGGTCCACATGAGCAGAACTTTAAGTCTTAGCCTTGTCCCACTGAAGTACCTGGGTCTCCACTAGGGATCAGAATCCCTTTGCAGGATGAGGACTGCAGGGTAGTGGCTGGGTTGTTAAATTACTAAATTTATTCCATAGCACATATTTCCTTTAGAATGAATGTTTATTTTGTCTCAATTAACTAACCGTTGGTGGAAAGGAATTGCAAGAAAAAATGCCAGAACTCAAACCGGATGTTTAACTGCATGAACAGTTTGAGAGTTTTGCAAAACTTATGAGCGTCAACCCAATGCCCCATACCAAGTAAATGTTAACTTAATGCACGCACTGAGGGTGAAAAGAGCTCTCCATATATTCTCTATATAACTATAACTTGTCAAGTGACCTGGATCACATTTTTATTTTCACGTGCATTAAAACCTGATTTATATGAATAATATCCAGACAAACTGAAATGACAGGACATAGGGTTTGTTACACTATATTGCTCTCAAGTCCTTTTAAGCTGCTGTGGATAAGGTGCTAACCACAGGCCGTTCATTATTACTGGCACAAAGGAGCAGCTTTTGTCCTGTGCAGCATTAAGCAGCAGCAGCTTCCCCATTCTGACGTTAGGCTGTTATTGCTTCAATACTGATTTCTTTCTTACTAAGTGTTCTTTCTGGATTATAGCCATTTCATATGCTACAGGCAGGTGTCTGTTGCAACCAGCTTTTCGGAATGGCCAAGAGCCAAAGTGAAACACAACTATGACATAGATTTTGCTTCTTAGCAGTTTCAGTTCTTATTAAAACCATGTGTGATCTTGTATCTTATGTACAAGACATGTTTCCTGTAACTCAAAGCACTGGATGAGTACCTAACTCATGAACCATCAGATAACATGGTGGGGGAAGCTATTCTCCCCCTCTGTACAAGTGATAAGGCATTCCAAAAAGATAAACAAGAGTTATACACACCAAGGAGGAGGGGGGATTAGTTCCATTGTTTTGTTCTTGTTTGTTCTTGATCCTGACCCAAAAAGGAGTTGGGGGAGGGGGGATATCACAAGGTTATTTTAGGGGGATCAGGGTATTGCCACCCTTACCTCTACGCTGCCTTCAGAGTTGGGTGGCCGGAGAGTGGCGGGCTGTTGGCCGGGCACCCAGCTCTTAAGGCAGCGCCCCAGCAGCAGCAGCATAGACGTAAAGGTGGCAATATCATACCATGCCTCCTTTACTTCTGCACTGCTGCCTTCAGAGCTGGGCAGCCAGAGAATGGCAGCCGCTGATTGAGGGCCCAGCTCTGCAGGCAGCAGCGCAGAAGTAAGGGTGGCAATACCATACCCTGCCTGCCTTCCTTACTTCTGCGCTGCTGCTGGCGGCGGTGGCTCTGCCTTCAAATCTGGGCTCCCAGCCAGCAGCTGCCGCTCTCCAGCTGCCCAGCTCTGAAAGCAGCACCGCCACCAGCAGCAGTGCAGAAGTAAGGGTAGCAGTACCGCAACCCCCTCTGCAATAACCTTGACACACACACACACACACACCCAACTCCTTTTTGGGTCAGGACCTCTACAATTACAACACCATGAAATTTCAGATTTAAATAGCTGAAATCATGAAATTTATGACTTTTAAAATCCTATGGTCGTGAAATTGACCAAAATGGACCATGAATTTGGTAGGGCCCTACTAATGACCAACACAATACAGTAATCCTAGGGAGGCCTTGGCTTCGTAATGGATCGGGAAAAAATGTGAAAAATAAAGCTGATGATGACAAAAAATGAACCTACAAGACTTTCATGTAACAACATGAAAGAAATGTTGATAAAACTGAGCCAAATAGTAATACAATTAGCCACAATACAGTCCGGTACAGCTACACACTTTGTTTCAGAGTAAAAGCTAGTATAGATTCTAGGGAGTTTTTCATGAACCCTCAACATTTAAGACACTAAGAATAGGTAACACATCCAAGCAAGAAGTCCTGTTAGCAAGATAATGCCAGTTGCTTAGAGAATCTTGCAGTCCCTGCCATTCTCTAAAGACACTCACCATCTGCACATACACCACCATTAGATTCTGATCCTTATAACAAATGTTCAAAGGCAAACTCCTCAGAGTAAGTACTGTTGAAATAACTCAGCTACCAAAAGATTTAGCAACCTGATTCTTACTAGCATTAGGCCCGGCAGAGCTTTCAGATGCTTAATGTGGAATAGCAAAAGTAGTATATCACTTTGAAAGAGGAAAATAATCAATACTACTGCAATTTCCTTTTAAAATAGAATTTTCTGTGAAAAGCCAGCACAGCCTCATGGTACAGTATAACACCCCTGCCTATATAGTTGAGTATTTGCCAGATTTTCTGTTATAAATACATATTATCTGGAATTCACACATTCATTTCAGGGATTAAAATGTGCATAAGAAAAGTGTTTCAATGGGACAAGAAACACACCTAAAGATCTTCCCATGTGGATCTCTTAGCAAGATGGAGGTCACTGGTTGGTGTGGTATGTGTATAGAAGTGTACAGTTTTGCATCTAGTTTATCCTTACATTTTTCCGCACTTTCCCGATCTCCCTAATAAAATATCTTAAAATATGCTTGGCTGTTTCTCAACTATGAGAGGATAAGAAAATGCAATATTTAGATGTTGTTTTACCCTCCAACAAACTCAAAACACCTCAGTTAAAACAAACAGTCACAGCCTACTTTACCTCTTATATCGAGTTATTATTTTGGCAGGTAAAACAAAATGACCATGAGCCTGATCCTAAGAGGTACTTAGTCCTATAACTCTCACTACCTACAACTAGAGATAAACGTGTTCACCATCTCTTGGGATCAGACCCAGTGATATCTAACTTCAAGAATAAATTATTGTATATCACTTGCGTGCTTTATGATATTTTTTCCATGGAGTCTCAGCACAATAACTGCAAATATGATGATTCCTCACTTAACAAATGTATCATTCCAGGTTTGTTGTGACCACTGGGATCTGCAGAGCCAATGACGCACACACTTTAAAGTGTAAATAGAGTATATTATTAAATAAACTAGATATTGTTAGGAAAGCCCTTTATAGTGGGAGCAGTAGGGGCACCACATTGTCTCTTCCCTGCAAGTTTTGAGGCTCTCCATACTCTACAGGTAGGGTTGCCAGGTGTCCGGTTTTCAACACGAACATCCAGTCAAAAAGGGACCCTGGCGGCTCTGATCAGCACTGCTAACCGGGCCATGAAAAGTCCAGTTGGCATGGGGTTGGCACGCTCCGAACCCCTCTGCCTAGCCCAGAGCTGCCTCCTACACCCCAAATCCCTCATCCCTGGCCGCACCCCCGAGCTCGCACCCCCAGACAGAGTCCTCACCCCCACACACACTCCAAACCCCTCAGCCCCAGCCCAGAGCCCTCTCCCGCACCCAGAACCGCTCATTTCTGGCCTCACTCCAGAGCCCATGCCCCCAGCCCAGAGCCTGTACCCCCCTCCCATGCGCCAACACGCAGCCTCAGCCTGGAGCCCTCTCCCACATGCCAAAACCCTCGGCCCCAACCCCCAGCCCAGATCCCCCTCCTGCACCCCAAACCCTTCATCCCCAGCCCCACCTCAGAGCCTGCGCTCCCAGCTGCAGCCCTCACCCCCTTCTGCACCCCAACCCCCCAACCCAGCCCGGTAAAAATGAGTGAGTGAGTGAGGGTGTGGGAGAGTGAGCGACAGAGGGAGGAGGGATGGAGTGAGGAGGGGGTGGGGCCTCGGAGAAGGAGCGGGGCAAGTGGTGGGAAAAGGGTGTTCGGTTTTGTGCAATTAGAAAGGTGGCGACCCTATCTACAAGGCACATGGAAGAACTTTAACTCCACCCTCTATTGCGTGACACTGAGGAATATATACATGCTAGTGCTTGTGGTCCGAAGTCAGATCTAATCTAAACTGATTTTTTAAGACACATATAAAATCAGTTTAATCTACGATCACAAGTAATACCATGCATGGCATCACTACAGGGCAGAGTTACATTGTTTGGGTGCCTTAACGGAGTATTTCTGTACCTTAGGATGTTTGATTTTCTTTTAAGTTTAATGTTATCTCTGAATTTCCTGGCTTTTGGGGATAGTACAATGTACCTGTAATGTACTGTATTTAAATTACTGATATGTACTTTCACCCTTAATTCCATTTTAACTTAGTTTTTTTGCCTGGAAATGTAGAGAGCTCAAACTGTACATAGCACTTTATAAGCAGTAAAACAAACAGCTAAAAACGAAGTCCCTGCCCTGGAGAGCTTACAGTATAAAGCTGTAATGCTTTAGCTAGTAGCTGTAAAAGTTATATTATTTTTCTTTATGCCCTCTCCCGGAAGCATTTTTATTATTTTATATTTATGCTTTGAAATCAACCTGAAGACTTTGTGAGGAAAAGAAGAAAGAACTATTTCACTTTGTCCAGTGTTCTGGTCCCTATAGTCCTTCCTAGCTGGGTTTATTTTGGGTAGTTCAACAAAGCCTCCCACAGAGACATCAAAGACTTTCAGATAGAACAAAAGTCTCTAAGTTGGACTCTAGCTCTAGAAGTAGCAGGAGAAGTCAATGTATTTAGTTTTTTATTCTTACAGCTCATACAATAAAGTAAATGACCTAAACCCCTCTGTCAGGCATTCATTTTCTTTTATCAATATTGAAAAAATAGGAAGTTGCTACTTTTTTTTTCTTTTTAAGATTCTACTGCTTCACATGATCCATTATAGAGAAATCAGCCAATGTAAAATTAACTCAGGTTGTGCTTATCTTGATAAATATCATTTCACTAGCTGATGGAACAGCAATACAGGAGAAGCCAACATTTTCTTTTATGTGTACTGAATAGCAAACTCATAATTACCACTGGAAGGACACTATTATGAGGAAACAGAAGGAATTTTAATTAAATCATTCTATCATTTGGGTTTTATTGATACTGAAATATATTATCCTTTACTGCAGACAAATGTTAGTTATCAACACTAATCGATAATAGCTGTGATTTAAAAAGTCCATCAAAGCAGTAGTAACTCAAGATATAAGAAAGAAAACCCATTAGAGCGTTTGATATTTCAAGAAAAGACTTTACAAATGGCTAAGCTGAAATTAGTTGCATAATAAACATCTACTTATCTCATGGGCCTTTTTAATATTTCTGTATCATTGGGCATAATTCTGCACTCCATTGACCAAACATTCTATTAACTTCATTCATAAAGTAAAGTACTATAACTTTGCCACCTGTACTTATATGCTAATATTTTCCAAAGTGGCCATTGATTTTGGGTGTCTCCATTTTGAGTGCCAAACTTAAGATCCTTAGGAACACAAGAATTGCCACAGCAGATCAGATCAATGGTCACTCTGGTATCCTGTCTATGACAATGATCAGCATCAAATACTTTAGAGGAAAGTGCAAGAAAAGCAGTAGTGGAGATTATGGAACAACCACCCATATGAGAAGTTTCTTCCTTATGCTATCAGTACAGTACTAATTACACTGAACCATGTAGGTTTATAACCCTTCTTGTGTGTGTATGTATAAGCAAATTGTAGATGTTTTCATTATCAATAACAATATATAAATGTTCAATCACACTAAGATTTTGCCCTCAATGACATATTGTTGCAATGAGATTCACAGGCGAATATGTTCTGTAAAACATATTGCCTAGTACCAATTTTAATTTTTGTCTTTCAATTTCATTTCATTTCCCCTTATTCTTGTATGATGGGAAAGGATAAATATCGGTGCATCCAATTTTCTCTCTTCTCTAGGCTAAGCCATCCCAACTTTTCAATCTCTCTTCTAATGGAAGTCTTTTTATGCCTCTAATTATTTTCATCACCATCTCAGAAGAGCCTTCTATTTTATTAATAACTCTGTTGAGATAGGGCAACCGGAACCCACCACAGCCCTCCAGGTGATGGCATGTCATTGATTTATATAATGGCATTACAATAGTCATAGTATTCTTTTCAGTTCCATTCCTTATATATCCCTCCTGTTGTTTGCACAGTGAGCGGATGTTTTCATGAGCTTTCCACAATGACAGCTAGGTCTTTTGCTTGAGTTACAGTTAATTTAGAATCCAGCAATATATATGAGTATTTCTTCTTACGCCCACCAATGTGCATTACCCTCTCATTTGTCAACATTAAATTTGATATGCTATGTGTTTTTTCACAAACCTATCTCAGTCACTTAGCCCATGAAAATATCCAAATCAATTTCAATTGATGTTGAGAGTAAGAGTTGGTGAGATACTATCCAACTACTTTACAAAAATCCAAGTAGCTGGTGTCTACTGCGCTTCTTTCATCTACTATTTTAGATAGTCTATCCAAACTTTCTTTCCGTTAATGGATTCCACAGAAAAACTATATTAAATCCCAAAACTCATATGCAGTTTATTTAAGAAAAAATGTGGACAAGAGTAAATCAAAGGATCCGAGAAATTAGAGATGGAAAGAACCTAGCAGGTTACCTAATATATACCTCATCTCTCTTCTTATATTGCTATCTTGGTGCATGGTAAGCTACACATATAAATAAATCTCTTTGCACTGAGATGAGACTATCCCACTAAATTGCAAATCTGGGTTAATGAAATTTTACAGTTTGTGAACATCTACTCAGAACTGATGACTGAGGCAAAAAAGTAGGATTTGGTCCTGTCCCAAACTGTCTGAACATGTAATATTGATGAGCTCTTGGATGAATGCAAATCAGCTTCAACAAGCTGGTTAAATGCAGAAACACCACGTGCATGTAGTTTCATCCTGCATCTGTTTTATAAAAGTCAGCATTCATTATGCAGCAAATTATACACAATTGGTCTATGCCATTGCACAAGCCCAGACTACTGAGAAAAATCAGTATCTTCACAAGCAAATTCTTCATCCTTCATGTTATATAAAAAACCTCTGTGGACAGAAGTGAGTTATGGGTTTATCTCACATATTATAGAGCCCTCAAATGAGTCATTTATGCTGGAGGCACCTGGGAGCTATTGTATGACTCTTGTATAAGTAAGAGAAATGCTCCATAATTCTTTCCAGGGCATGTAATATTCCACAACTTGGCAACAAGGATCTGCAGCTAAAATGTTTTCTTGATCTACAAATCTAAGCAATAGGCAAAGATTCCTGTACAGTAGTGGAAAAGTAGCACAGTAGAGGCTTTTGTAAGAGAAGAGTGTCACATATAACACAAATCTCAAAAATGCAATCCCCACAATGCAATTTACAATCCTGAAATTTGAATATATGCAGCTACTCTCTCTACTGTATCATGGCGGGGTCCTACAGTTGAATAGCACAGGAAATTGAGAGTGTGGATTAAAGGGTTCTATTCCTGCAACTGATTCATTGTCTGACATCTTTGCAACTGAAGTTGAAAAAGTCATGTAATCTTGCTTTGCCTCAATTTATCCATCTGTAAACGGAGTAAAGTCTGCAAGATTATAAGTATACTATTGTGGGGTTGTTCCATACACAATTCATATATGAGGAACAACAAACCAAAAGAGAACAAAAGCCAAGTCACTACGAGGGAGCACAATATTTCTGCTTGCTACCCATCTGCACCACTCTACTTCATCGAACAGCACCTCTCTTCTGCAGACTCCTAGAAACTACACAGAATGCAATCAGAATGGTTACAGAGCTACATATAACACATGCCATCAAAAGGCTCGCAGCCCAGTATAAAATAAACAAAAGGGGATAGGGTGGGTGGGTGTTTGTTTTGAACTTCCAACACCATTAACCAAAAAATTAAACACCAAAATTATGTTACTACAATGTTTATGGTCAATGGGTCAAATTCTTTCTAGTGTAAATCCACCCATGTCAATTGAGTTACACTACAGCTGAATCTGAGCCAGTGCCAAATGCTGAATGCATGATAAACTCTGAGTTGAATCCCACTCCATACTTCCATTCATTCCTGCTGTGACATTTACTGCAGACTAAACATCACCCTTCTGAGAGACCCAGGCATTTACCCAGGTACAATGTGTTGGTAGGGTTACCATACGTCCGGATTTCCCCGGACATGTCCGGCTTTTTGGTGCTCAAATCCCCGTCCGGGGGGAATTTCCAAAGAGCCGGACATGTCCGGGGAAATAGGGAGGCATAAGCCAGGGTCCGCCCAGCCCCAGCACGATCCGCCGGGTCCGCAGCACAGCCCAGCCGCCCCGGCTACAATGCTCGGGTGGGGGACGGGAGGGGCTCGGGCTTCCCTCGCGGTCGGGGACCCCCCGGCCACTGGGGGACCCTTCCTGTGGCCCCGCTGCCCCATGCAGCTCGGAACCCGGCGCCGCAGGAGCTGTTTCCGGCGGGGACAGACAGGCCGGGGAACGTGCTCGGCAGCAGGAAGGAAGCTGCGGCCAGGGCTGCAGGGACCCATGCAGCCGAGCGTCTGAAGCCCCCACCAGGCAGAGGCTGCCGGGGGAGCGGGGGAGCTAGGCAGGCAGGGGCATAGAGGCTGCAGGGGCAGGGGGGTGCAGGGGCAGGGCAGGCGGGGGGTGCAGGGGCTGCAGGGCGAGGAGGAGCAGGGCAGGCAGGGGCATAGAGGCTGCAGGGGCAGGGGGGCGCAGGGGCTGCAGGGCGAGTGGGGAGCAGGGTCTCAGGCTGCAGGGGCAGGGGGGCGCAGGGGCTGCAGGGCGAGTGGGGAGCAGGGGTCACAGAGGCTGCAGGGGCAGGGCAGGCGGGGGGCACAGAGGCTGCAGGGGCAGGGGGTGCAGGGGCTGCAGGGCGAGTGGGGAGCAGGGGTCACAGAGGCTGCAGGGGCGGGGGGGTGCAGGGGCAGGGCAGGCGGGGGGCGCAGAGGCTGCAGGGGCAGGGGGCGCAGGGGCTGCAGGGCAAGTGGGGAGCAGGGGTCTCAGGCTGCAGGGGCAGGGGGGCACAGGGGCTGCAGGGCGAGTGCGGAGCAGGGGTCTCAGGCTGCAGGGGCAGGGGGGCGCAGGGGTTGCAGGGAGAGTGGGGAGCAGGGGTCACAGAGGCTGCAGGGGCGGGGGTGTGCAGGGGCTGCAGGGCGAGTGGGGAGCAGGGTCTCAGGCTGCAGGGGCAGGGGGGCGCAGGGGCTGCAGGGCGAGTGGGGAGCAGGGGTCACAGAGGCTGCAGGGGCAGGGGGTGCAGGGGCAGGGCAGGCGGGGGGCACAGAGGCTGCAGGGGCAGGGGGTGCAGGGCGAGTGGGGAGCAGGGGTCACAGAGGCTGCAGGGGCGGGGGGTTGCAGGGGCAGGGCAGGCGGGGGGCGCAGAGGCTGCAGGGGCAGGGGGGCGCAGGGGCTGCAGGGGCAGGGGGGCGCAGGGGCTGCAGGGCAAGTGGGGAGCAGGGGTCTCAGGCTGCAGGGGCAGGGGGGCACAGGGGCTGCAGGGCGAGTGCGGAGCAGGGGTCTCAGGCTGCAGGGGCAGGGGGGCGCAGGGGTTGCAGGGAGAGTGGGGAGCAGGGGTCACAGAGGCTGCAGGGGCGGGGGTGTGCAGGGGCAGGGCAGGCAGGGGGTGCAGAGGCTGCAGGGGCGGGAGGGTGCAGGGGCTGCAGGGCGAGTGGGGAGCAGGGGTCACAGAGGCTGCAGGGCAAGGGGCGGTGCAGAGGCTACAGGGCGAGTGGGGAGCAGGGAAGCACTTAGCAACCCCCAACCAAGATCAGAGCGGGAGGGAGGAGGGGGAATGCAGGGTGTTCAGAGGAGTGGGCAGAGTTGGGGCAGGGAAGGGGCGGGGTTGGGGCGGGGCCGGGATGGAGTTGGGGCGGGGCCGGGGAAGGGGTGGAGTTGGGGCAGGGCCAGGGCCCCCGTGGAGTGTCCTCTTTTTTCAGTGTTGAAATATGGTAACCCTAGTGTTGAGTTTTACCTTTGAATTGTCTGGCTTTTTCAGTTTAAGTCAGACCTTTATATCATTCTAGTGCAAGTTTTCCACTTCATACTATATAAGGCTCAGATCCTGGAAGAACTTCCTGAAGAAATGGGTTCTCAGACAACCAAGCTCCTCACACTGATAGTTTTCATACAGTTTCTCCTTGCGCACACTGGCAACTACCGTGTATTCACTTTTTCTCTAGCCTGGGGAACCCAAGATCCAGAGTTCTCTGAACCAGCAATCAGTGCAGCTCCGTTAATCATCTGGGAGAGGGTGTAAGGAACTATGTGATGGACACAAACATCAGTGTCTTGCTCCAAACTGTATCTACTTTTTTCTTGTTTCCTTAGACACTTACCACAGGAATTTCAGAATGTTCATTCGCTTACTTTTCCCATACAGTAGCAGGCATTAGTAATAATTAGTTAGTAGTAATGTCATTGTTACTTTTTGGGATAAGTTAATCACATCTGCAAATTAGACTGTATTTGCCTTGAATTATGTACCTGTATAGCAAATATGTAATTGCCTAGATTGGCAGACTGGGAGGAATGAATTGCAAATTATTTATATTGTACCTTAATTTAGCATCTAACCTAATTAAGAATAAAGTTTGCTTTCCAAGCAATCTAAATTCTGGGAATTGAGCAAGTGTATCAAGTTTTCATCATACAGGACTGGATATCTGAAAACTGTTCATTCACAGAAAGTCATGGTGGGATATCAAAGCCTGCAACCCGAACAGTGCATGGGGTATTCCAATTTGGACTACCAGGAGCATTTACATTTTCCAAATTTCCTCTCGATTCACCTGCCTATACCATTATTAAGTGAAGACCTAGAATACAAAGTACAACATTCCCATTCATCCACACATGGACACCTATCAGTAGCATATCAATCTGAGTGTTCAGCTGCTATACTAATAGCAACAGGAGTACAGTGCATGTAGCCACATAAAACAAGAGATGTTGAAATGAAACAAATGGTTTTAAACTTTTAAAATTATTTAATTAAAATCTTTGCTGAAAACACTAAAGACACTGTGGTAATATTAAAAGACAAACAGCTTTTTCTGTTCCATCTTTTCCCTGCACATTTCTCAAATCCATAACAACACCTTCATAAAGGGGAAGAGGCATAAAGCATATCAGAGCAAATTGTTCAGCTTGCGGATCTAACAACATATAGCGACCCACTGGGGAAAGACACTTTACCAACAAACATACTGTTAGTGTTCTCTCAGAAGGCCAACCTCCCAAGGTGTGATGGGGCCGATTCTGTTGGGCAGGCCAAGAAAAAGTGTTATCTAAATAACTGAATAACTACACATGCAGAAGTAAATAACTTTATATCTACACACGTGTAAAACCTTTATATTAATATTCTCATTAACACAGTGAGAAAAAAATCAGCTGCAGTTCAGTTGTAAAGTTAAACCAAAGTACTAAACTCAATGATTATGCACAAGACAGAACAGAAGCTTAGCAAGAGGCTTTCAATTTTCCCCTGGAGTGAGACTTCTCCAGCAGAGTCTATTTCCATATTCACTTGCAATTGCACCCCCTTGTGCTATAACAACAAAGACATATATAGCTCACCTTAACTGATTAGTCTCGTTATAGCTGGTACGGCAACACCCATTTTTTCAGGCTCTCTGTGTATATATTTTCCTACTGTATTTTCCACTGCATGCATCCGATGAAGTGGGTTTTAGCCCATGAAAGCTTATGCCCAAATAAATTTGTTAGTCTCTAAGGTGCCACAAGTACTCCTCGTTCTTTTAACAAAGATGTTGTATCCTTCTCTATCAAAGCTCCCTCTGCTGTCCTGCTTTGCAGGTTTTCTCTGCACTTCCTTAATTTAAAGTAGCTGCTTTATAGCATTTTAAGTCACCTACTCTAAGTCCAGTTTATTCCAGAGGAGTTCAGCCTGCTCACCCTTGTATGTGTTTGCTAAAATGTGCTGGCAAGCTGGAAGTTTCAGGTCTCTGTCTCAAGGAGTGAAATATTTCTTTCTTTGAAAGAGACCAGCTTTGAGGCATCTCTAACCTAAGGGACAAGGAAAGGAAAGGAACCCCGCCGCAGCTTCTAGTATTGCTAGGGTTGTTAACCCTCCAGGATTGGCCTGGAGTCTTTCGGAACTGGCATTGATCTCCCGGTGACTACTGAAAGCAATCCGGGAGATTTTAATAGGGCTATTTTAAGAAAATGAGATTACATCACATTGGGACAAAAAATCTCCCGGAATAGCTTCAGTCAGAGCTGGCAACCCTAAGTAGTGCTTACCATTTTATTAGTACGTTCTTTTTCAGCACTAGATATAAGGCAAGAATAACCAGTAGAGATGCTCAAAGTTTTCCTTATGCAAGCCAAGCCCACAGGAAACTCGCCTTGTTTTGGGTTTCACTGAAAACTTTAAACTCAGTTCCAGTTTCGACAAATGGTTTGTGAAAATTGCTAAGCTATCTTGGGCCCATTTTCGAGCAATCTCGGGTTGATTTATGGTTTCAAGTCAAAATCATGCACCACTGGAGGATTCAATGCAAAATACTGTGAAGCTGAACAGTTTGGCATTTAGAGTTCATTCAAACTCAAACGGGACTGATTCTGCAAGGTCTTTGCATGCAGAACTCCCATAAAATCAGTGAGAATTCTGCCTATAGAGGGTGGCTTGTGGGATCAGGCACAAGGCTCATGAACCTTCATGTTCAAACCTTAAGGGAAAAGGTCTGTATCAACCCTCTGAAGCAAAGTAACAGGATTTCACACAGCTCTATCTACTAGTGGGGAAAAAACCCTTTCTTCAGAGACTAATTAAGGAAAACCAGTCTTTTCCAGGAGCCAAAGAAACCCAATCTTAGACACTATTCAATGCACAAAAATGACTGTACAGATGCTGTGAGCCATTATTTAGTGGATTAGCTTCTTCCTTCCCTCAGCAATTGTACTTCTATGGAATAAATTTCACTAGGCTAATCTTATTGTGTGATCTTGAAAGTGCTTGCATCAGCACCAATACCTAGCCCAACACGGAACGTGTCTCGTGAGCAGTGGTGCAAGTAGGACAGTACGGTCCAGTATGCCGTACCAGAAAGCTATTTATAGCAGGTAGGGTGTACAGGAAAGACACAGGAGGAGCAGAATGCGGAGCCGCTGGGCGGCCCCACGCCAGCAGCACCTCCAGCGCAGCTGGTACCACCCCCAGCCCTTCCACACAGCTGCACGCCTGCGTCTCCTGTCTGGGGTCTGTACAGCTGCCCCATCAGAGGACAGGGCTGGGGGCAATACAGCTGCGCTGGAAGAGCTGCCGGCGTGGGGCTGCCCGGCGCTCTCACGTTCTGCTCCTTTCAGTAGGGCTCTCCTGGGAACCGCAGCGGTGAAAGAAGCAGAACCCCATGCCGGCAGCTCCACTGGCACGGCTGTACCTCCCCAGCCTCGCCCCCTCATCCCTGTCCTCCGGCGGGGCTGCTGTACAGACCCCGGACAGGACTCAAGAGACGCAGCTGTGTAGAGGGGCTGGGGGTGGGGCTAAGGGCAGTACAGCTGCGCCGGAGGAGCTGCCGGCGTGGGGCTCGGTTACCAGCATGTCTGAAAAAAATATTCTCTGTTGTCAGAGGGTTGAAGCTCTTCTGCTGGCAATTCCCAAAGCAGGTGCGACTCTGTGAGCCAGCTATTGTTCCAGAGAGCAAGCCCTCCTCTTCTCTTAACTGCCCACACAACAGCTGTTCTGTGTCCACACACTGGGAGTGCTCCCCCCCAGGTAATGTGGGATGGACCATGGGGATGAGGGGGGGGGAAGCGCCCCGGGCTGGGGTCACGTAAGGAGGTCACGTGCCCTCCCCCCCACCCTTTAGCTGGTGCAGTGTACCGGTAAGAAACGAATTCGACTTGCACCACTGCCCGTGAGCTGTAATTGAGGAACTCCTGCCACTGGTGTAAGTTGTGTTAACCCTGTAATTCTTCATATTGCAAGGATAAGGATACAGAGATCAGTGGTTCAGCCTGAGCAACAGGCTCACTAGTCCAAATGGACAGCAAGTCTCTCTGATGAAAGGAAAAGGGATTTGCAAAGTTTTAATATCACTTTGGGTACTTGAAGCTTGTTTCCCCATTTCTTCTAGAAGTCTAGTTCTCATGCTGAATTGTTCAACTTTGAACTCTTGTCACAACTTAGAGGTAAATTTGCTCTAACTTAGACCCCCACCAATAACCCTATTACACAGGATGTCAATACAGGCAGAATTTGATCTGTAATTGTAAAACAAAGCATTACAGGCATGACAGGTTATAGTGAAGAAGCAATGAGTGTGGCCCTCAGAGGAAACTGAGAAACAGATTATTTTGGTCACAGTACTTGTTGAAAGACAGACTTGGATTTCTGAGCAAGGAAATGGCCTGCTAATTATTTGCGGCTTCTGTATTCAGGGGAAAGGGACTTGCAGTACTTTCTTTCTGAATCCTATCCTGCAATTATAGCATCTTGAAAATGCCATCTAAGGAGAGAGGGGAAAAAAGATGTATAACTAAATAAATCTTCCAGCATCATGCTGAAAATTCTCCCAATGCTGTTAGAAGAAAACAGAAAAGAGTGGGGCAGAAATCAGAGAAAAAAATGTTAAGGTATATACATAATGTTGTCCCTTTGGTCTGAGTGGTTAGCCAATATTCAGGGCCTTGCCAGGTAATTTCCATTAGGAGGAGAAACTGATGATACAAGTCAGGGATTTCTTTGATGTAGTCCTGATTATTCAGAAAGAAAGTACTGCAAGTCCCGTTTCCTTGAATACAGAAGCCGCAAATAATTAGCAGGCCATTTCCTTGCTCAGAAATCCAAGTCTGCCTTTCAACAAGTACTGTGACCAAAATAATCTGTTTCTCAGTTTCCTCTGAGGGCCACACACATTGCTTCTTCTCTCATTTCCTGCTGCCTTTTTATTGCTTTCTGCCTCTCACACATATGGATAAACACTGCAGCAACCAATCAACATCAGAGACCTTGTGTTTACAATCAGTCCCAAGGAAACCCCTTCACCCACATAGTTTAGCTTCTTTTTGGCCTTGCCATATGTCCCACTGCCTTGGGCAGTGGCTTTTATTGCTCCCAACTATCATAACAAAAAGGCATTTAACTGCTTCTTCCATTTACCTCAAAAAGAGTGCTTAGCACACCCTTCAGCTTTAATCAGGTCTGTGATTGTCTATAGGCCAAAGACCCATTTGATGACCTTCATCAACAGCTTGCAGCAATATACTCTTCTTCACTGTGGGCTCTATTGTGCTGTTAAGGCACAGTCCCATACTGAGAGTTCTTCAGAGGCACACAACCTCAATAGGAGCTCATTGAGGCTTTTACCTGAGGCAAGCGCAATGTCACTTGGAGATCCAGGGAGTGCTGTTATTGTGCAACTCTTAAAGAGACTGCCACATCTCTCAGGAGTGCTAGGCAGAGACGGGCTCCACCTAACGAAGAGAGGGAAGAGCATCTTCGCCAGCAGGCTGGCTAACCTAGTGAGGAGGGCTTTAAACTAGGTTCACCGGGGGAAGGAGACCAAAGCCCTGAGGTAAGTGGGGAAATGGGATCCTGGGAGGAAGCACAAGCAGGAGAGCACAAGAGGGGAGGATTCCTGTCTCATGCTGAGAAAGAGGGACGATCGATGAGTTATCTTAAGTGCCTATACACAAATGCAAGAAGCCTGGGAAACAAGCAGGGAGAACTGGAAGTCCTGGCACAATCAGGGAACTATGATGCGATTGGAATAACAGAGACTTGGTGGGATAACTCACATGAGTGGAGTACTGTCATGGATGGATATAAACTGTTCAGGAAGGACAGGCAGGGCAGAAAAGGTGGGGGAGTTGCGTTGTATGTAAGAGAGGAGTATGACTGCTCAGAGCTCCGGTATGAAACTGCAGAAAAACCTGAGAGTCTCTGGATAAAGTTGAGAAGTGTGAGCAACAAGGGTGATGTCGTGGTTGGAGTCTGCTATAGACCACCAGACCAGGGGGATGAGGTGGATGAGGCTTTCTTCTGGCAACTAGCAGAAGTTGCTAGATCGCAGGCCCTGGTTCTCATGGGAGACTTTAATCACCCTGATATCTGCTGGGAGAGCAATACAGCGGTGCACAGACAATCCAGGAAGTTTTTGGAAAGTGTAGGGGACAATTTCCTGGTGCAAGTGCTGGAGGAACCAACTAGGGGCAGAGCTTTTCTTGACCTGCTGCTCACAAACAGGGAAGAATTAGTAGGGGAAGCAAAAGTGGATGGGAACCTGGGAGGCAGTGACCATGAGATGGTCGAGTTCAGGATCCTGACACAAGGAAGAAAGGAGAGCAGCAGAATACGGACCCTGGACTTCAGAAAAGCAGACTTTGACTCCCTCAGGGAACAGATGGGCAGGATCCCCTGGGAGAATAACATGAAGGGCAAAGGGGTCCAGGAGAGCTGGCTGTATTTTAAAGAATCCTTATTGCGGTTGCAGGAACAAACCATCCCGATGTGTAGAAAGAATAGTAAATATGGCAGGCGACCAGCTTGGCTAAACAGTGAAATCCTTGCTGAACTTAAACGCAAAAAAGAAGCTTACAAGAAGTGGAAGATTGGACAAATGACCAGGGAGGAGTATAAAACTATTGCTCAGGCATGCAGGAATGAAATCAGGAAGGCCAAATCACACTTGGAGTTGCAGCTAGCAAGAGATGTTAAGAGTAACAAGAAAGGTTTCTTCAGGTATGTTAGCAACAAGAAGAAAGTCAAGGAAAGTGTGGGCCCCTTACTGAATGTGGGAGGCAACCTAGTGACCGAGGATGTGGAAAAAGCTAATGTACTCAATGCTTTTTTTGCCTCTGTCTTCACGAACAAGGTCAGCTCCCAGACTGCTGCACTGGGCAGCACAATATGGGGAGAAGGTGACCAGCCCTATGTGGAGAAAGAAGTGGTTCGGGACTATTTAGAAAAACTGGATGTGCACAAGTCCATGGGGCCGGATGCGCTGCATCCGAGGGTGCTAAAGGAGTTGGCGGATGAGATTGCAGAGCCATTAGCCATTATTTTTGAAAACTCATGGCGATCGGGGGAGGTCCCGGATGACTGGAAAAAGGCTAATGTAGTGCCCATCTTTAAAAAAGGGAAGAAGGAGGATCCGGGGAACTACAGGCCAGTCAGCCTCACCTCAGTCCCTGGAAAAATCATGGAACAGGTCCTCAAGGAATCAATTATGAAACACTTAGAGGAGAGGAAAGTGATCAGGAACAGTCAGCATGGATTCACCAAAGGGAAGTCGTGCCTGACTAACCTAATTGCCTTCTATGATGAGATAACTGGCTCTGTGGATGAGGGGAAAGCAGTGGATGTGTTATTCCTTGACTTTAGCAAAGCTTTTGATACAGTCTCCCACAGTATTCTTGCCGCCAAGTTAAAGAAATATGGGCTGGATGAATGGACTGTAAGGTGGATAGAAAGCTGGCTAGATCGTCGGGCTCAACGGGTAGTGATCAATGGCTCCATGTCTAGTTGGCAGCCGGTTTCAAGCGGAGTGCCCCAAGGGTCGGTCCTGGGGCCAGTTTTGTTTAATATCTTTATTAATGATCTGGAGGATGGTGTGGACTGCACTCTCAGCAAGTTTGCAGATGACACTAAACTAGGAGGCGTGGTAGATACACTAGAGGGTAGGGATCGGATACAGAGGGACCTAGACAAATTAGAGGATTGGGCCAAAAAAAACCTGATGAGGTTCAACAAGGATAAGTGCAGAGTCCTGCACTTAGGACGGAAGAATCCCATGCACTGCTACAGACTAGGGACCGAATGGCTAGGTAGCAGTTCTGCAGAAAAGGACCTAGGGGTCACAGTGGACGAGAAGCTGGATACGAGTCAACAGTGTGCTCTTGTTGCCAAGAAGGCTAACGGCATTTTGGGCTGTATAAGTAGGGGCATTGCCAGCAGATCGAGGAACGTGATCGTTCCCCTTTATTCGACATTGGTGAGGCCTCATCTGGAATACTGTGTCCAATTTTGGGCCCCACACTACAAGAAGGATGTGGAAAAATTGGAAAGAGTCCAGCGGAGGGCAACAAAAATGATTAGGGGTCTGGAGCACATGACTTATGAGGAGAGGCTGAGGGAACTGGGATTGTTTAGTCTCCAGAAGAGAAGAATGAGGGGGGATTTGATAGCAGCCTTCAACTACCTGAAGGGGGGTTCCAAAGAGGATGGAGCTCGGCTGTTCTCAGTGGTGGCAGATGACAGAACAAGGAGCAATGGTCTCAAGTTGCAGTGGGGGAGGTCCAGGTTGGATATTAGGAAACACTATTTCACTAGGAGGGTGGTGAAGCACTGGAATGCGTTACCTAGGGAGGTGGTGGAGTCTCCTTCCTTGGAGGTTTTTAAGGCCCGGCTTGACAAAGCCCTGGCTGGGATGATTTAGTTGGGAATTGGTCCTGCTTTGAGCAGGGGGTTGGACTAGATGACCTCTTGAGGTCCCTTCCAACCCTGATATTCTATGATTCTATGATTCTATGATCTGCCAGTAGTACTGAAAGAGGCACTCCCCTATAGTCCTTGCATTCAGAGGAATGTACATACCACACAAAGCCTGGTACTTGTGCTAGGCACAGACAGGGAAAGGCCCTTTGACCACCAAGCAGGGTGGGACATAATCTTGTCCTTAATATTTGTTAAACAAATGTACTCACTGATCAGACTAAAACAGGTTGCTAGGCTGCCATACTCCTAATGGACAAATATTGACAGAGACTTGATTTTCAAATAGATATGACAGACAATTAGCCACTCTATACTGGGCCTGGCGCCCACTTGGCTGTTACTGTTCAAGAAGTTAGTATTTTAAAATCAAAGAGAGTGCCTAGATAATTTACTACTCTGGAAGACCTAACTGATGATTCTGAGCCAGAGGCCTTGTATTAAAGGGCCTGTAATCTAGATCTGAGCAAAATGTTAATTAAAAACAAACACAGTTTCACTTTTATGGTTTTGTTACCAAAGCAGCCAAAACCTCACCAATAGGCTTCAACTACTCTGTCATCTAGTGGTGTCTTCTAGGGGGAAAGGGTCTTCAGTCCCCCACATCTAGCCTGCACAAGGGAGCCAGCAGGCCATCTCCCAGATCTGCAGAAGGCAACCCATTTGCCTGCTCTCCTCATTCCTAGTCTTGAACTGGAGGACACCCACTTCCCCAAACCATTAGTTTCTTCTTAGGGTATGTCTACACTACCGCGGTAGTTCGACGGCTGGCAATCGAAGTTCCGGGTTCGATTTATCGCGTCTGGTGTGGACGCGATAAATCGAACCAGGAAGCGCTCGCCGTCGACTGCGGTACTCCAGCTAGACGAGAGGAGTACCGCGGAGTCGACGGGGGAGCCTGCCTGCCACGTGTGGACCGCGTCTGAACCGCGGTAAGTTCGAAGTAAGGTATGTCGAATTCAGCTACGTTATTCACGTAGCTGAATTTGCGTACCTTACTTCGACTTGGGGGGTAAGTGTAGACCAAGCCTTAGATGATACATGTATCATTAGCCTTTTCTGACAGGAAGGTACTGAAGCAGCACAACATGCATCTGTAGATTAAACCGCAATTTATTCTCTCTGTACATTTTTAGATTGGCTAAGACTTTGTAAATCACGAGTAATTCTATTAATTCTGGTGATGGAGGAGAATCTGGTCCTAAGTGCCTTAAAAGAATATTACCCCAAATAATACCCCCAATAAATCCTCCAATCCACATTAAAATAGAATTCTCCCTCTCAATCCATTCCACAAATCAGTCTAACCAATCAAACCAGGGAATATCTGGGACAGCAGAGAGGCTTTGCAACATGCCTGAAGAGCCAACGTACTGAAAAACATTGGAAGAAAAGTGGGATGTGAACTAGCATTGGACTGATTTTTTTTTTTAACAAAAATTCTTTCTCAGTGAAAAATTCAGATTTGTCAACACTGAAACCATTCCATAAATGCATGTTGATTCTGCTGAACTAGTTGGCAGCCGGTATCAAGCGGAGTACCCCAGGGGTCGGTCCTGGGGCTGGTTTTGTTCAACATCTTTATTGATGATCTGGATGATGAGATGAATTGCACCCTCAGCAAGTTCGCAGATGACTCTAAACTGGGGGGAGAGGTAGATATACTGGAGGGTAGGGATAGGGTCCAGAGTGACCTAGACAAACTGGAGGATTGGGCCAAAAGAAATCTGATGAGGTTCAACAAGGACAAGTGCAGAGTCCTGCACTTAGGACAGAAGAATCCCTTGCACCGCTACAGGCTGGGGACCGACTGGCTAAGCGGCAGTTCTGAAGAAAAGGACCTGGGGATTACAGTGGATGAGAAGCTGGATATGAGTTAGCAGTGTGCCCTTGTTGCCAAGAAGGCTAATGGCATATTGGGCTGCATTAGTAGGAGCACTGCCAGCAGATTGAGGGAAGTGATTATTCCCCTCTATTGGGCACTGGTGTGGCTACATCTGGAGTATTGCGTCCAGTTTGGGCCCCCCACTACAGAAATTATGTGGACAAATTGGAGAGAGTGCAGCGGAGGGCAACAAAAATGATCAGGGGGCTGGGGCACATGACTTATGAGTAGAGGCTGAGGGAACTGGGCTTGTTTAATCTGCAGAAGAGAAGAGTGAGGGGGATTTGAAAGAGGATGAAGCTAGGCTGTTCTCAGTGGTGGCAGATGACTGAACAAGGAGCAATGGTCTCAAGTTGCAGTGGGGGAGGTCTAGGTTGGATATTAGGAAACACTATTTCACTAGGAGGGTAGTGAAGCACTGGAATGGGTTACATAGTGAGATGGTGGAATCTCCTTCCTTAGAGGTTTTTAAGGACAAAGCCCTGGCTGGGATGATTTAGTTGGTGTTGGTCCTGCTTTGAGCAGGGGCTTGGACTAGATGACCTCCTGAGATCTCTTCCAACCCTAATTTTCTATAATTCTATGATCTGTTTTGGTCAAAAAAACCTTTTAAAGAATTCTAAAAAATATAGAATCACTTCATTTTTTTTTATTCAAAACAGCTTTTCTTTTAAAATGTCCTTTAATTTTGTTTTTAAAATTATAAAAAAAAAAAGCTAAAAATCTAAATGAAATGTTTATTTAGGGTTGAATGAAAACATTTTTTTAAACTTTTTGATTCATTGAAAATGTTGGAAAATTGCATTCTCAGTTTGACCCAAAATATTTTTTTTCCAATTTTTCAGAATTGATGGTGAATGGAAAACATTTGTTATTTGCCCAGCTCTAATGTGAAATTTAACATTTAGTTAAATCATATAATTGCAACGTCTGGGGTCTCAAGTGAGATGGGAGGAGATTTCTAAGGTAAACAGGATTTAACCCATTTAAAGCTTAAAAAGGTCAAAGTCAACACTTTACAGAGCACCTGGAAATAAGCTGGAAACCCACACAGACCAGACAGCACCAGCTGAAAGACACAGTACCTAACTGACAGGCTGCAAACCGGATGCAAGGTAAAGCCCCAAGTAGAGCACACTGCAGTAATCAGCTCTGAATTTATTAAGGCATGAATCACAGTGGCGAAGTCTACATTGTAAACATGGGTACAAATCAGCAAACTCCCTCAATTATGGTATATCACAGAATCATAGAAGATTAGGGTTGGAAGAGACCTCAGGAAGTCATCTAGTCCAAAAGGAGAGGGGAAAAGAGCAGGAGACAAGCATTTATTTCTTCATGAATGAACCTAGTACCCTTCCTATCCCCCACTGGACCTTGTCAGTCAAGAAGAACCTGGGTCCCTTTGACAGTTTGCTGCCTAAAGCTTGATGCACCATTCCCAGTGAATATATATTCTCTCGATCCAGACTCTGAGTTTGGCCATCAAGCAAGCAAGATGGATAGTGCCAAGAAATCTTACAGAAAAAGTAACAAACTATCCTCATGCCATGAAATACTCAGTTCTTTTGCCAAGTGGACAGAGATCATATTAAACAGGCTATTCTCTCAGAAGAGTTCTGTTGATCCAAACTACCTGAATGGGTGTGATGAAGTGTATGACAGATATTGCAAGCCCATGCAATATCTTTGGGAACCATATTTGTGTGAAATGTATGAATGATTTCTGTAACACTGTGGGCCAGGGAGTGTATATAACTCCAGGTACAAATTTTGCCACAGCTCTTCCAGGAACTAAAAACAGTGTGTGTGGGGGAGGGGGAGTGGTAATTAAGGTAAATCACTTAGGTTGTAAACAACTCCAGAGATGCACCACCCACATATACTAGTTCAAACTGGTTTCTCCAGAAACCATCAGACAAGATAGGGCTTTTGATATAAAAAGGATGGGTTTAAAATGACTCAAGGCCTTCTTTCTGATCCAACAAACGGACAGAATCTTCTGTCCAATGGGGGACCCAACCCTTGAAGAATGATTGGAAAGACTTTGGCCTACTAGGGCCCCATAAGACTGATGGGTATGTATGTTTAATGTGTGTTTAAATCTGTTTATTGTTTGTATATGTTTGCTCCATAATGCTTTTACCTTAAGACTAAATGTGCTTACTTAGAAAGGGCGGGGTGGTATCTTGTAACTGCTGGCAATACACTGTTCAGAGAAAGCAAAGCACAGGTGCTGGCCTTTAGGCAGACTGGCTTCCTGGCGATATTACAGTATAATCCAGGGAGTTGTGCCTCCTAAATCCTTACGGTCAGAAGGGAGTGAGACAAAGATCCCTGATCAGAGACAGGTGACAGATCTGAGACGTGACTGGTAATTCCTGAAGTGGACCCTAGAGGGGAATACAGGTGAAGTGCAACAATGGAGAACTCCCTTCTGCAGTCTCTGTATTCATAATGTAAGACTCCAAAAATTCCTTGTGACATAATTGGACAGACTCAGCACAGTGCTCTAGCTGTCTCTCATTGAATTAGCAATCACAGGTCATCTTTTTACCGGTGTTATGTGAGGATGAGAGCGCACTTACAGCCCCATGGCCACAACCTCATCTGATGTAAACTGGCAGATCTCCACGGAAATACATCCTGCCCATGGTATCGATCGTAGAGGATAGAAAATCATTGTTTTCTCCTACCAAGTCATGGACAGAACTGTGCATCAAGCAGCCTGATTATTCAGCACAACTGAAACCGGGTCCTATGGATTGAACATGCCTTCCATTTATACTTCTGATTGATATACTTCTGCAATGCTTCAATAACTATACAGTAATTGCCCACTAATAGCTGTAACAATAGAAAAGATTTATTTTTAAAGCTGAGTGAACTGTGCTTTATATAGTACAACCTACCATTCCTCACTGAAACTCATTTTAAAGCGCACCACTGAACTATTTATGTCCATATTAAAATGTCATTTAATTGAGGATGTTTTATGGCTAAAGAAAACACAATGATCGTTCTGAACTTAATGCTCGTCCCCAAATTTATGAAGACTGTTTGGCTGATGTTTCTGTTCTTTTTAAGCACACCCACCCCCCAAGAAAAACCAACACCATTTCTACTGCTTACACATATATTACAAGTGGCTTGCAGCTGTTGAATATAGCTTAAAACAGTGATGAAAAAGGAATGGTGTGTTCTTCATCAGTATGAAGTGACCTGCGCTATCATGAGGGCAAAATGAATTCTCTGTGAAAATGTATATTGAAGTCAGTAAAATTGAACAGAAGCTGAGTGAGTGCTTATCAAACACAGATTTGAAGATTTTGGGGGTCAAATTCACCCTGGGATAACTCCACTGTTTTCAGGGATGCATTTAAGCCTGCATATGGTCTAATCAACATGCATAGTAACTACTCTTTATAATGTGTTCCCATATCTAGTGTCTCTATTGAATCTAGAGGATCTAAATCAGAAATTAATACATTAATCAGATGGGGTAAACATTTCAAGAGTATTGAACTATGAGCATTTAACATGAGGTTTTTTTTCTAGTAACACTGAGTATTTTCCTCAAAGGAAATCTTTATTATTATGGAAATCTTTGTAAGATGGAATATATGCTACTATAGCCATTCCTGCCATGGGCACTGTAGAGATATACCCTTAACCTAAATAGGGTAAAGTCAAAGTTTCTTTTCAGGGCTTATTCAGGCAATGATGCCATAGGGGGCCCAGAAGTCATCTGCATTCCATCCATCCAGGAAAAAGTTAAAATGGTGCTGTGCTGTTTACTGCTTATGCTCAAGTACTCCAGAGCTCTTAATCATCATGGGGGGTGGGGAATGACAACCTGAGCCCCATGGAGGAATCAGATGTCACCCCCTTTATCACTGTTCTGGCAGGGACATAGTAAAGGTTCCCCTATTTACCTCCCATTTCTTATTTCAGAGGAAACCTCCATCTATTACTCTCTGAATTTCCTCCAAACACACACACATACTAGTTCATATAAGACCTGTTCCTACTGAATAGCTGAACCCCCTAAAGTTTGCAAGGCATAGGAATCTGGGGAAGGTGGTGGGGAGCAAGTCAAACACTGAAGCTTGGGTCTTCCAAATCCAGGGCCCAAACTGAATGATTGCACAAGAGAGACCCCGATTGGCTTGAACCAGACTTGGTTCTCTTCATTCATCTAAGGGCGCAGGGAGAGGGAAGCAGGGGAGAGAGATTAAACAGCCATTATGAATTATAAAATAACACAACCAGATTAATATAGCAGCTAGAGTGAAAATGTTATTGTGCTATTTGATACTTTGGGCTTGATACAGAAATTACCGGGTGAAGTTCCATGGCCAGTATTATGCAGGAAATCAGATTAGATTATCATAATATTCCCTTCTATTTTATGATGTGACACTGCAATATTTTTCCTGTTTAGAAACAATGATGAGGCAGAAGGCATAGCAAACCTACTGTATTACATAACATCTGCTTTTTAAGATGCATCACCAGACTTCTCCAGCTTTATGGGCATAAGACACGATTTATGCCTTCGAGCAGACTGTAACCACCGCATATAAACCTTTCTAATAATATTGTGGCAAAGTGCTGGATAACGTGAATGGAATAGGTTTTGGTATTCAGAATTAACACTGTGAACACTATTCCTTTGCCACTTGTATTCATTTTAAAGGACACATTTTGTTGGACTCTTTTGGACTTTAATATTATAAATATAGGCACACACCAACCACTAAAAATGTCTATAATTAATAGTTAATCATTAAAAGCAGTTCTGCCTGAAACAAAAACAAAAATGTTAAAATATGGATTCAGTGGTTCTGTTAATTCTACTGTTAATGAGAATATTTTATTACAAATAAGTTGTTTTTAAAACTTCAAATAAAATTAGTTTGTTCTAACGCTTCTTGTCATTTTTACATCAGGACTTGCAAAAACAAGAGTGCAGTGAAATACTAACAGCATTGTACAGTATGCAATACATTACAATCACAGTTCTAATAGGCTAATAAAATAATGATTCCCCATTGAAAGCAGAGTATCCTCTGTGGGAGTTTTCCATGGAACACACAAAACAGGTGAAAGAGACAACATTGCTAAAATTTCTTATATTCTTGCTCTGATTTTTTTTTTTTAAACAGAGATGCTTTTCAGAAACTATTTACAACCTGTGAAGAAAGACAAAATTCTTAAATTGAAGTCACCAGAGAAAATCTGCAAAATTCCGGTCTCCCTCGTTTTGAAGTTTGTCAGCTGTTACCACTCTTCTGTGCTTGAATTTAGTAAGAATTGTTATCACAGGGCCTCCTGATTGCTATAAAGTGGGCTGTTATTTAAATCACTATAGAGTTTGAATAAAATAGTCAAAATCTGGAGACAGCATATAAACAGGAACCCCATATGGTTCCACAGATGTTTGCAAATCAAAAAACAAGCAACACTGAGCATGCAGATACTGACACTGATTTATGAACACATCTGTGTGTTGCACATGAGTGATTAAGCCAAGAAGACACCCTGAAATCTGGATTGACAGCATTTGTGCCCCCATTTCTGTAAAAGTGCTCATAAGTGTTCAGGATAACAGATATCTTTATATTTATCACCCAAATGAATAAGGACAGCACTGCCCTAACCCCCGCCTCTGTTCCTTCGCATTGAACATCAAAAGTACAGATTCCAATGCAGAAGGGTTGTGGAATACTCACCTGCATCACATCTCAAAGAACAACAGTTACAGTACAGGCAAGTAACCATTTTTTCTTCTTTGAGCAGATGCAGCCGTGTATTCCATGTAGGTGACTCTCAAGTAGGAGGTGCAGGAAGTGGGGCTCTGAGTCCATTCAAACAAGGAGTGCAGGATCGCTTTCCCAAAGTTTACATCTGATCTGGATGCAGAAGTAATGAGACAGTGGTTTATAAACATACATACAGAGGACGTATTATGCAAATGTCCAATACACTAATGTCACCTAGAAATACCATTGACACTGCCTGGGCCCTCGTGGAATGATCTCACACCCTTTGAGAAGGTGCAGACTGAGCTAGTTCATATGCTGTCATGATACAGGAGATACCCACCTGGAGATTGTCTGGGAAAAGACTGCTTGCCCCTTCATTTGGTCTGCATTTGAAACAGACTAGATGAAGAACAAAGGTTTAGTCCTATCCAGGTAAAAATCTAAACATCTCCTGACATCCAACGTGTGAAGATGCTGCTCATCTGGAGTTGAATGTGGCTTAGGGAAAAACACAGGTAGATCTATAATTTGGTTCAAGGGAAACTGAGGAACCAATTTAAATTAAAAAAAACATAGGGTGTGGCCCAAGGTAACTTTGTCTCATGTAATAAGGCTCTGCTGCCTAAGGTTGCAAATCACACACTCTCTTTGCCACAAGGAAAGCAGTTTTCAGACACAGAGGGTAAAAAGATGTTGCCAGAGGTTCAAACAGAGGTCCTTTAAGAGCCGGTAAGACAATATTAAGGTCCCACAAGGAACCGGGTCTTTAGTTGGAGGGGGAGAAACGAGTGACTGCTTTCAAGAACCTCACTACCATGGAGTTCAAAAACATTGACTTCCCATAGATGAGGGGATGAAATGCTGAAATTGCACCAGGTGCAACCAACTAAGACCAGGACCAGAAGACTGAAGGTATAACAGGTAATCCAAGATGTACTGGATACAAGCCATCTTTAGTTGCACTCCCTGAGCGAATGACCACATTGAGAACCATTTCCACTTGGCCAAATAGACTGCTCTGGTGGAGGGATTTCCACTATTAAGCAAGATTTGCCAGACCAGCTCCAAACATCATTCCTCTTCCTCATATAACCATGCAGCATCCACGCCGTGAGATGCAGGGAGCTGCGGGCTGGATGCAAAATCTGACTGTGATGCTGAATCAGGAGGTTAGGGTGAAGAGGAAGAGATATGGGAGGCCAAACTGATAAGGTGAGGAGGTCAGAAAACCAACATTATCTTGGCCATGCTGGAGCAGTGAGAATGAG
Organism: Emys orbicularis; assembly: GCF_028017835.1. Lineage (NCBI taxonomy): Eukaryota > Metazoa > Chordata > Testudines > Emydidae > Emys > Emys orbicularis. Next base: position 22,557,434 of record NC_088683.1, on the reverse strand, counting down.
CTTGGCACAAATCCAGTTCCAGCTTGAGAATGACTTGCGGGATGATTGGAATTGGAGGGAAAGCACACAGGAGTGCTGATTCCCAACAAGCACCTAGTGTTGGGATCACTAATAGAGATGCCCCACTCACATGACAGACAATGCTTGAAGCTGGTGAGGGCATCACAAAGGGCAACCAACTACTCTAACACTATACTAAACCTAAGGTACTACCATCTAGAGAAAAAAATCAGAAAACAGAGACTGAAAATGTGAAGTAAAAACACCACACAGAGCTCTGACTCTAGCTGCTAGGCAGAGAAAAGGAACTGAGGAAGGTTGGGGCGGTGCCACACTTATATGGCTGGGGAGGAATAGGGTCACAGGGCGCAAGCATTGCCCTTATGGGTACTGCTATGCAAAGTTCTCTGGCTTCAGTGTGCTGGGCGCTCTCACATCTACATGGAATACGCAGCTGCATCTATTCAAAGAACTATGGGTAAATTAAACTAAACAGAATTAAGAATAACAGAGTTCACACAGGGATTTAATACAGTTTAACTGAATCCACTTCAATTTCACACCTTTTAAATAATTTGGATTAATGTTCGTGGAACTCCCCATGTAGACAAGAACAAGTAAAATGCTCCAGTCCAGGTAATTTCTCGCTTCCTACTCCCTCTTCCTCCTATTCCCTCTCCCTTTCCCATGGCCTGCAATGGTTGATCCAGCTTAAATATATCTTAAAGAAAACCATGTTTATTAGAAAATAAAGAGAAAAAGCAATGAAACTCACAGGCAAGCAGTATCAGATTATTTCTCTCAGGTCAGGGTATCAGGCAACCAAAAAAACAACAACTCTCAAATTATAAATTAATCAAACTCATTCTGCTACAGGGTGGGTGTAACACCCTTGCACCCCCATATTCACCATTGTCATATAATTAGGATATATTTTGTACAAAGTATGCCTTGTGAGGTAACATTCTAAAAGGCTTGATCTGCTAGATATTAATATCTCATTGGATTGTATAGGCTATCATTGTATGTGAAGTTTGGCTATGTATGTGCTACTGAAACATGTGAGGTTGAGAATACTCACAAGCAGCCTTTCAGATACAACAATAAAAAGGCCAAACAATGTTAATGGTTTATTGAGCACAAGCATAAGGACTACCCCAGGAACTGTGTACAACAGAAACCTCTCAGAGATAGCACAATAAAATGGGAACTGTTTGACCCAGGTCACAGCAAAAGATCTTTCCAGCAAGTTGGAAGAAGATATAAAAGGACGAAATGACATCAGGACAGTCACTCTCCCTACAACAACACACCTGAAAGTACCGGAGGAAAAAAGACTGAACTGGGGGGGAAGTGCAGTTCCCAGGCAGGAAAGAAGGAAGCCTGCCTGTGTATGTGTAAGGGGACTGTTGCCCCCTTACTAACATTCAGTGGGGGTGTTTTGATTGGCTTGCTCCCAGTACTAAAAGGGGAAGGGTCGATGGCAAATCAGGAGCCTGAGACTGACAGTCCCCAGGAACAATGGGGAGAGGCCAATGCTCCAGATCAGCCTGATTGACAGGGCGGGCAGGCTAATCAGAGAATCAGGAGGCGAGGGAGGTCCCATCCTCCGTGTGAGCTGGAATTGCCTGGGTCAGACTGAGTGGGGCCGAGCTAAGGAGAAAGCAGGGGCCCAAGCTGAGCTGGAGAGCAGAACCGTGCCAGATCCAGAGGGGCCAGAGCTGCAGCCCCAAAGCCAGAGCACAGCCAGGACAGAGAGGGGCCTGAGCTAAGTTGCTGGGAGCAGAGCTGCAGCCCCAAAGCCAGAGCACAGCCAGGAGAGAGCAGGGGCCTGAGCTAAGTTGCTGGGAGCACAGCTGCAGCCCCAAAGCAGAGTTACAGAAGCAGCCTGCAGAGCAGACCTGCCCTGGGAGGAGAGCTGCAGCAACCTGAGCCAGAGAGGCCAGAGAAGGAGCCCAGGGAGCTGGAGGCAGAGCAGCAGCAGCAGCCGTGCTGAGGCAGAGTGGAGCTGGAGCTGGGGCTGGAGCAGTCCGGAGCTGGGTGCGGTGAGCAGCTGGGGAGAGTGAGGGGGACCCTGGCAGTGGGCCCAGCGCAGGGAGATACCTCAGCCAAGAGGCCTTGCAGGCCAGACTTGGAGGGGGATCGTAACCCTGACAGGGCGGGGGCGACGCTGGGAAGAAGGGTCCTGCCACCTAGAGCCTGAGAGTGTGTGGCCACCGCCAGAGCAAGTGTCCAACCCACAGCGTCCCTGCAGCACAGCCAGGGCCTGAGAAGGAGGCCCGGGACCTACAAGGAACAGACTGTGAACTGCCCTGACGTTCCAGAGACACTGCTTGTGATATTCCCTGCCTCAGAGCAGGGTGATGTGTTTCCTTTAACCTTTTCCATTTTTCCTTATTCTTTTTTAAAAGTAATTGTTAATTAAATAACTTGTATTTGCTTTAAATTGTATAAAATGATCAGTGGGTCAGGGAGGTGCCCAGTGCAAAGAGAGTACCCCGGAGTGGGGACACCCTAGCCCCTGTCCTAGGTGACCACAGCAGGGTTGGGGGTCAAGCCCCCCAGGAATCCTGGGCCCAGCCTTGTCGGGGTTTACGAGGACTCTGCCAGACAGGAGAGTGGAAGGGGAGTCCTCAAGGGCAGGGAGGCCTCTGGGTAAAGGAAGTGGGAGCGAGGACTCGGATCCTTTCGTTAGCCCACTTCACCGGGGTAGTGCAGAAGCCAGGAAAGTTCCCCACAATAGCGGGACCATTCCCCCGCTTACATATGCAAAAGCTAACCTGCTTGTACTATCTAACTGCTTGATTCAAATACTAACTAGTACATTAGGCTTAGATTGTGGTTTTGTTTTATTTCTTATGATAATCTACTTTGATCTGTTTGCTATCCCTTATAACAGTGGTGGACAACCTGCGGCCCACAGGCCACATGAGGCCCATCAGGGTAAGCTGATTGCGGGCCAGGAGACATTTTGCGGATGTTGACCATCCGCAGGCACGGCCCCCTGCAGCTCCCAGTGGCCGCGGTTCACCCACCACTGCCCTATAATCACTTAAAAGCTATATTTCTGTAGTTAATAAATCTATTTTATATTTTACCTAAAACACTGTGTGTTGTTTGAAGTGCAAAGGGGATAAATCTCAGCTCATGAACAAGAGTTGGTGCACTTTCCTTTGTAGCAGTGACAGACTGGGTAATAAATTCATACTGGTTGTGTTTTGACCAGGTCAGGACGGTACAGCTCTGGGGTCTTAGGCTGGGGAGCTGGGAATATTTTGGCTGTAGCTTCTCTATTGTGGATTCATGATTGGCTGGCCTGTGGATGTTGGTGTGAGTGCAAGCTTGAAGGGCTTTGCAGCTTGTCACAGTACAAGAAGGAACCCAGACTGGTGAGTTGTACCTCAGTTCCAGGTGGCACCCCATGAGGGAGTCATCACAGTGGGAAGAGAGAGAGATGGTTATTGTTAGTTAGCTCTTTTTTAAAATAACTGGAATCTGCTTAGAAATTATGGTAGTCGGAGTCATACACAGAGATATATTAGAAAAAAAGTAAAATCTTGTAGTTATTTTAAAAGGGACAGCCCCTTTTTTGCTCTCCCACACCCCCACATCAGATCAATGTAAATTATACTTTATCCCATATCTCAACAATAATCATGTGAAGGATAATAAAATTTGCAACAAATATATGACTGTTTTCTATATATAATTTGGTACCACAAATAAAACCCCTTAACAAGATGTTTTCCTTGAAACGTAAGGGATCCCTAATATTATAAACTATTTGGGAAAACTAATGCAATTTTGATATTTTTCTCGCCTCCTCCTTTTAACAAGGCAAATCATGTAACACAATTCTGACGTGTTGTTCTCAGATTTAAGAAACATGCTGCAAAAGGTAATCCAGTACATTTCTGCTGTGATCTGTCCTTCCTATGATGAACAACAGTAACAGAAACTACCTGTTCACCAATCCCCAGTATTTTCTTTTGCTATCTTCTCCATCTACTTACAAGAGCAGCATGGAACATTTGACAGAACTTTTTCTTCAATCAGAAAAAAAAGCCAGTTGTTTCATTAAAGCCCAAAACATTTTGCAGAGACAAATCCATTTAGATGAAGTCTTCACTGGGAAGGTTTCTGAGGTTCCGGGTGGACACTGGTGAATTCCAGAGAGAAAGAAAAAGAGAAATTGAAAACTTGCTCTTTTTGAGTGGAAAACTGACATTTTGATGCTATTCTGTTTCATGAAAATATTCAAAATATGTTGTTTTCATTCCAATGAGGAACTAAAACATTTTTAAACCTCAAAAGTGGTCACAAAATGGAATTGTGGATCTCTGGCCAGCTCTACTAGTGACACCTGCCTATGTTGCAAGCGAGCTAAAACATGGCTTCCGGATGCAAACAACTGCCCTTTGGGGGTCTATACTTCGTTTCATAATTAAGAAGCAGCAGCCCTGCCTATTCTTTTCTCTTTCCCCCCATAATATAAAATTTTGTTTCCCAAGACACAAACTAGATCTTCTTCTTCTCTTCATACTAATAGCAGGATTTTTACTGCAATTGGAGAAATCTCATACAATATAGTTGCAATATAGAACAAAGGAGAATGCAGCTGGCAGGCCGACTGATTATTAAAAACCCCAGTGAGTATCATTTCCAGCTTTTGAACAGTGTTAACATGCACACTCTATAATTTCTGGCTCTGAACAGTCACCTTTTATAAAATTAACAGCTGGCTGGTAAATCACATGGTGTGGGCAGGTGGAGGTCATTCACCTATCCAAATTTCCTTCACCCTAGCAGCTCTCTAATTTAATTTCCTAAAATTAGGAGGATTGAAGAATAGCTTTCTTCAGCTATTCTTTCCTCTAAAATCAGCCCTGAAAATCGGCCTGCAAGAAAACTGCAAAGTGGATTGCTATACGTGTAGTGTGCCTTGGCAAAAGCTTGATGCTTTGTTCTGTATGTTCTTACACATACACACACACACGCACACGCACACACACACATTTAATCATTTATCTGGACCATTTACAGATTGGACTGAGTCAAATATCTGATTTCTTCCTCCATCCCCTATGATGAATTTGAAAACATGTGTTTGGGTTATACTTTTATGAAATGCACTTCCACCGACAAGTCAATTTTGCACAATTTGTAAAATGATAAACCTTTCTGCAGAAATACTTTGAACACATGGAATGGCCATGGTTGACTGTTCTTCCAAATGAAAATGATGTGGTTATTTGTATTTCTGTCAAGCAAATTTAGCTGGCTGCTGCCTAGTGCCCACTTTTCTAATTTCTTATGGAATAGTCAAGCCCATGTTCGAAGAAACAAAGAAAATGAGGAACTGACAAGATGCTTTATAACTATCTGCATTCTGCTGGAACAAAGAAGGAAAACAATGAGTGATGAAGGCATTAGTTTGTGAAGGGTAAATCAATTGATCACTTGGAACATGATTTAATAAGTTTTCAGAGTCTGATGATAATATAATGCAAAAGTGTCGCATTGAATTACCGGTGTAGAGCAAGATGAAGTTCACCGACATGTTGTTCAGACTACTATCTTTGGTTGAAAACATTTACTTTTCGAAGTGCATTGCCAGTCTCCTTTAAAAGAAAATAATTATTCCAAAGGAAAAAAATCTTCTGTGGAACCTCAAAAACTGAGATTTTTTTTTTTCTGGTTGCATGGAAATACCAGGAGGTAATTTGTAAAGGATGTGCATGAAAAGCATGCAATTAGGTACAACAGCAAAACCAAACAAATGGAAATATTTTCATAACTGTAATGTGAACAACAACTGAAAATGAGGCTGGGAAAAGCCTGCATGTCTAAATGAACTGACAAGTGCACATTGAGCCTTTCAAACTCAATTGGCACATGCAAACTATTAGCTCAGCCATGTGAAATTCTGTGACATGTGAATAAATATATTGGGGGAGGTCTGTAGGGGGTTCCATTGAGCAATATGATCATGGCAGTAATAGGAAGTAAATCTTTGTGACTAGGTTGGGAAATTTTCAGGACAATTTTTCAAGTTTGTACTAGATTTTAAAAAATACATGGGAAAAAAACTTGTATATATTTCAATCAACCACCACTTTTTGCTCAGTAACACAACTATTTACTCATTTGCTACATTTCATATATGCATGAATTCCAAGGGCAGAAGGGACCATTATGATTATCTAGTCTGACCTTCTATATAACACAGGCCATACAACTTCCCCCAAAATAATTCCCAGACCAGATTTTTTAGGAAAAAATCCAATTTTGAATTAAAAATTGTCAGTGATGAAGAATCCACCACACCCCTTGATAAATTGTTCCAATGGTTAATTATTCTTACTGTTAAATATTTCCAGGAGTCTTATTTGTCTAGCTTCAACTTCCAGCAGTGGTACTGTGTTATACCTTTCTTGGTTAGAATAAAGAGCTCATTATTAAATATTTGTTCACCATGTAGACATTTATAGACTGTAATTAAGCCACTCCTTAACCCGCTCTTTGTTAAGATAAATAAATTGATCTCTAAAAGGCACATTTCCTGATTCTTTAATCATTCTCATGGCTCTTCTCGGAACTCTCTCCAATTTATCAACATCTTTCTTGAACGGTGGGCATCAGAACTGGACAGAGTATTCCTACAGCAATTCCACCAGTGCCAAATACAGAGGTAGAATAACCTCTCTATTCATACTCGAGATTCTCCTGTTTATGCATCCCAGGATTGCATTAGCTCAGTGGTTCTCAAACTACTGTAGTGGTGACCCCTGTCACATAGCAAGCCCCTGAGTGTGACCCCCCCTTATAAATTAAAAACAGTTGTTTATATTGTGACAGACCCAGACCAGAGGGGTACAGGAGTCTGGTAGAGGGCAAATATACTGGTCACTGCAAATATTCTGTTCCCTGAGTGACCAGAGCAGGGGCTGCACTAGAGTAATCAGGAACCTGCTAGAACCAGTTAAGGCAGGCAGGCTAATTAGGACACCTGGAGCCAATTAAGAAGAAGCTGCTAGAATCAATTAAGGCAGGCTAATCAGGGCACCTGGGTTTTAAAAGGAGCTCACTTCAGTTTGTGGTGGGAGTGTGAGGAGCTGGGAGCAAGAGGCGCAAGGAGCTCCTTGCGAGTGAGAGGGTGTGCCGCTGGAGGACTGAGGAGCACAAGCATTATCAGACACCAGGAGGAAGGTCCTGTGGCGAGAATAAGGAAGGTGTTTGGAGGAGGCCATGGGGAAGTAGCCCAGGGAGTTGTAGCTGTCATGCAGCTGTTACAGGAGGCACTATAGACAGCTGCAGTCCACAGGGCCCTGGGCTGGAACCCGGAGTAGAGGGCGGGCCCGGGTTCCCCCCAAACCTCCCAATTGACCTGGACTGTGGGTTCTTCCAGAGGGGAAGGTCTCTGGGCTGTTCCCCAACCCACATGGTGAATCTCTGAGGCAAGAAAATCCGCCAATAAGCGCAGGACCCACCAAGATAGAGGAGGAACTTTGTCACAATATATTTAACACCATTATAAATGCTGGAGGCAAAGCGGATTTGGGGTGGAGGCTGACAGCTCGTGACCCCCCCATGTAATAACCTCGCCACACCCTGAACAGGGGCGGCTCCAGGCACCAGCACCCCAAGCGCGTGCCTGGGGTGGCAAGCCACAGGGGGCGGCCTGACGGTCGCCACGAGGGCGGCAGTCAGGCTGCCTTTGGCAGCTTGCCTGCGGGAGGTCTGCCAGTCCCACGGCTTCGGTGGCAATTCGGCGGCGGGTACGCCAAAGGTGCTGGACCAGAGGACCTCCCGCAGGCATGCCGCTGAAACCACAGCACCGATGGACCTCCCTCAGGCATGCCGCTGAAGGCAGCCTGCCTGCCATGCTTCGGGCGGCAAAATACATAGAGCCGCCCCTGCCCCTGAGGGGTCCCGACCCCTAGTTTGAGATCCCTCATTAGCTCTTTTGATCACAGTGTCACACTGGGAGCTCATGTTCATCTGATTATCCACCATGACCCGCACATCTTTTTTACAGCCACTTCTTCCCAAACTAGACTCCCCCATCCTGTATGTAGGGCCTACATTCTGTCATCCTAGATTAGGGTTACCATATTTTAATACAAAACAAGGAGGACACTCCACGGGGCCCCGCCCCTGCCCCAACTCTGCCCCCAGCCCCGCCCTGGACCCGCCCAACTCCACCCCTTCCCCAAAGTCCCCGCCCCAACTCCGCCCCCTCCCCTGAACGCTCCACCCCCTGCTCCTCCCCCTCCCCTGCTTCCCACGAATCAAATGTTCGCGGGAAGCCTGAAACAGGGAGGCAGCAGGTAAGCTGGGGCTGGGGCTGCGGCTGGGGTGGTGACGGGGGAGGCGCGTCCTAGTCCGCCCCCCCCGGCCGAGCGGCTACCTCCGGCGGCCGGCCAGCCCCAGCCAAGAGGCTCTGGCCCCGGCGTCTCCGGCCCGGCTCGGGCCCTGGTGCGCCGGCCCTAGTTCCGGCCGAGCGCGCTGTCCCCGGCCGAGCACCCCCGGCCCTAGCAACTCCAGCTCGGCTCGGGCCCCGGGGCACTGGCCCCGGCCGAGCACCCCGAGCACCCCGAGCCCCGGTCCCAGCAGCTCCGGCCCAGCTCGGCTTGGGCCCTGGTTCCGGCCGAGCGGCTTGGGCCCCGGTTCCGGCCAAGCGGCTCGGGCCTGGCCCTGGCCCGGCGCCGGCCCCAGCGGCTCCAGCCCGGACCCAAGCCCCCTCCCTATTTTCCCAGACATGTCCGGCTTTTTGGCAATTCCCCCCGGACGGGGATTTGAGGACCAAAAAGCCGGACATGTCCGGGAAAATCCGGACGTATGGTAACCCTATCCTAGATGTACACATTTATATTTAGCCATATTAAAACATATATTGTTTGCTTGTGCCAGGTTTACCAAACGATCCAAATCTCTTTGGTTTACAATGACAAGTTTCTAGGCTTAACCTGTTGATTTAAAAGATAAGGAAACAATTGTGGAGAAAAAAACAAAAACAAAACAGCCTAGAATCAGGTCTCTGACCCTTATGCAAAGCAAGACAAAAATGTCAAATATATTATGTAGAATTTGCAGAAGCATGCAGGCATAGTTTAAGAAAGTATTTAGGTATGTACAAAAATCCAGCAAAAATTACCCCATTTACCATAATGTGGCTTTTCAAAGTCAGAACTTACATAGCAACACATCTAGTACAAAAAATTCAGAAACCATTTGGCATCAAGCATTTAGTAAAATGCTATCACAAGTGTTCTAACATTTTGCATATGAAGAACATGAGTGCAAATGCCAGTGTCCTGTCAATAAAGGTGCAATTCCTTAACTTGAAATTTAATTTTCAAGACTTCAATTCACCAATGTGGACAGAAAGGTCATTTAACACTGCTGAATCAGTTATACAGAATGGTCCTCCAGGAGTTGAAAGCTTATGTAATAGTGCTGCTGCTAACCCATATATTTTAGCTGAGTCTTCCACTGGAGCAGAGTCTTTCACTCCCATGGGTGCAAGAGGCCCCATATTGAGTGGAACAGATCCTTTTCCTTGTGCAAAGATAGGGAAGGCCAAGGAGAGCTTTGAGCAGGTAATTCTCCTGCCAAAATCTCTGCAAAAGGGAGGTGGATCGTAGCAACCATAAAGGGCTACTGTAGCCCTGAACCTGTTGTGGAACCCCTTGTGCCAAGCTCATTCCCTTGGTCTTGGTGCAGAGGCCAGAGTTTAACCCAGAGACTGCAATCTTAAGAACAAGGCAGACTCTAAAACCCTGATCTTGCAAACACTTATGCACCTGCTTAACTTTAAACATGTGAGCACTTTGAAAATACTGCGATGATTAAATTATTGCTATGCTTAAGTGTTTGCAGGATTGGGGCCTGCCCCTCCTTTTTTTAAGCACATATGCAGTAAAGTAGGATTCCCACTAATAGGCAGCAAGAGCCAGTTTTCAAAGCAGCGCAGTATTTAAAATTCATCAGGTGGAAGAAAAAAGGGGATAAAATAAAAACAGTGAATAAAACTGAAACTATACTGAGCCTGCTTCTCTACTGCCTTGCACCTCTTATAATGGTCGACACCTGAGCAAAGGGAGAGTAAACCACTACAAAATTCTGATTTTGGTAGCAGTTTACACGTCCTTTACACTCACACTTTACAGGTGTAGTTGATTACAGACACACACATTGTAAGGGAGCAGAAAGCCAGGCCCACTGGTGTTTAATTTTTAATTCCAACAGGTGTTTATGAACACTGCAAGAGGCATCCAGCTTTCTGAAAACAAATGTTAGCTGTGAGACCAACAGCTCTGTGTAAAATTTCCAAATTGCTATAATAACGGTTTAATGGTCAAAGAACCATGTAACTGTTTGTACCACTTAAATAGTTTAAATATTTGAGTTCTGTTTAGATTCTTAAACAGGATGCAAACTTAGATGGCTGCTAGTATTGTTTGCTCTTTCATAGGGCTCTCAGACTGGTAGTATCACAAATGACATAATTTTCCAAAAATCTGCCCCCAGAGCTCCTGTGGACTCAAATGCACTAACTGCAGTTAAAACCATAAGCACATTTCACAGGTGAATCCCCGTGGAAAATGATTTTTTATTTTGGGCAAGACTGAAATTCTTACTTCCATTAGTGAGAAGTTATGCTCACAAGTAGTCTCACTGATTTCAATGGGACTACACTTGAGTAGAGCTGGGCAAAAATGTTTTTGCAAAAAAATGCAACTTTTGCAAATTTGCATCACATTCGGAAAATTGTTTCAGCCAAATAAAGAAAAGAATTAATGTTGGAAATGTCAAAGTGAACTGTTTTGATAGTAACAAAACTTCTCATTTAAATTTTAGGCTAGAATCCTCAGCAAAACCAGTGGACAACAGTTAAACCCAAACTTCTAAAACAGTAGTTAGGGCACTCACTGGCATGTTTTCCAACTAGTTTTGCACCCACCTTATAGTAGCTCCATCTAGGTTGCATTTCCCTAGTTTGTTTATGAGAAGGTCATGCGAGACAGTGTCAAAAGCTTTACTAAAGTCAAGATATACCACGTCTACCATTTCCTCCCCATCCACAAGGCTTGTTACCCTGTCAAAGAAAGCTATCAGGTTGGTTTGACAGGATTTGTTCTTGACAAATCCAGACTGACTGTTACTTATCACCTTATTATCTTCTAGATGTTTGCAAATTGATTGCTTAATTATTTGCTCCATTATCTTTCCGGGTACAGAAGTTAAGATGACTGGTCTGTAATTCCATGGGTTGTCCTTATTTCCCTTTTTTACAGATGGGCACTATATTTGCCCTTTTCCAGTCTTCTGAAATCTCTCCTGTCTTCCATGACTTTTGAAATATAATTGCTAATGGCTCAGATATCTCCTCAGTCAGCTCCTTGAGTATTCTTGGATGCATTTAATCAGGCCCTGGTCGCTTGAAGACATCTAATTTGTCTAAGTAATTTTTAACTTCTTCTTGCCCTATTTTAGCCTCTTCTGATCCTACCTCATTTTCACTGGTATTCACTATGTTAGACATTCAATCACCACCAACCGTCTTGGTGAAAACTGAAACAAAAGTCATTAAGCACCTCAGCCATTTCCACATTTTCTGTTATTGTTTTTCCTCCTTCATTGAGTAACGGTCCTACCCTATCCTTGGTCTTCCCCTTGCTTCTAATGTATTTGTAGAATGTTTTCTTGTTACCCTTTATGTCTCTAGCTAGTTTGATCTCGTTTTGTGCCTTGGTCTTTCTAATTTTGTCCCTATATACTTGTGTTATTTGTTTATATTCATCCTTTGTAATTTGACCTAGTTTCTATTTTTTGTAGGATTCTTTTTTGATTTTTAGATCATTGAAGATCTCCTGGTTAAGCCACGGTGGTCTTTTGCCATACTTCCTATCTTTCCTACACAGTGGGATAGTTTGCTTTTGTGCACTTAATAACGTCTCTTTGAAAAACTGCCAACTGTCTTCAATTGCTTTTCTCCTTAGACTTCTTCCCATGGGATCTTACCTCTCTATTCCCTGAGTTTGCTTAAGTCTGCCTTCCTGAAATCCATTATCTTTATTTTGCTGTTCTCCCTCCTACCATTCCTTAGAATCATGAACTCTATCATTTCATGATCACTTTCACCCAAGCTGCCTTCCACTTTCAAATTCTCAACCAGTTCTTCCCTATGTGTCAAAATCAAATCTAGAACAGCCTTTCCCCTAGTAGCTTTCTCCACCTTCTGAAATAAAAAATTATCTCCAATACATTCCAAGAACTTGTTGGATAATCTGTGCCCTGCTGTGTTGTTTTCCCAACAGATGTCTGCGTAGTTGAAGTCCCCCATCACCACCAATATAATAATGCCAACATGATAAGAGGAATCATTAATATAAGAAGGTTACTTGGCCTGTAATTTTATTCCTCATTCTTTTCACTGCAGATATTTTATTTGAGTAGCCTTCACCAAAGGGTCAATTCAGGGAAAGGTGGTGGTAATCGTAATTCAAGGGTCACAAAATGCAGTCTATTGCCATGAAAATTCCTGTGATATCAACTGTCTAAAATTGTGATTTTACTTCAGGAGCAATAAAAGGAGAATAATGGGGAAAGGGAAACACTGCTTGACAGTCAACCATCACCAGGAAAACTATATTAAAAATATCTTGCAGTAAAAAGAATTTAAAAGGTAAAAGTTTCAATATGTTGATTCTATCTAGCTTTTTACACCCTTCCATTTCCATGTTATGTGAGAAACTGGGCTCCATTTGCACAGAATATTTTTAAGGGCAGTTGGCCAAATTTATAAATCAGACTAAACTTGTACTCCATTTGCCGATGTGGCAATAACTTATAGGCATGTGAACAGCACAATCACTTGCAAACATAAACAGAATACAAATGGCTTTGACCCACATGGCAGCACACTATTTTGTGTGTGTGTAAGTGATTTAGGCATACATTGTCACATGAGCTCAAATGGAGGCCTTGCTGAGGCCTGTTTGGAAATCTGGCCCATGATGATACCAGGTTTTCTGCAGTGTGAAAGTCCAACTCCAAGCCAAACTTACAGGAAGATGCAGCATTTGCTTCTTTAGAACCAGACACAATGAAATAATTAAACATACAAGTTTACCCTATTGTTTTCCTTCAACCACATTTAACAGATTATGTTTACAACAGTGTGGCCTTGATCTAATTAGATCTGAACCTAGGATGCTACAAGTTACCTATGGTGCCAGCTGTTTTTAAATTGCTTAATTGCTCAGAGGAAAAAAAAGTGGTAAAATTACATGTTGAGAGATCTGCAGACAAATTCGGTTATAGTTAAGTGATCTGTGTAAAGGCAGATGCATTTTATTCAGGAAGTTGGCTAGATGCAGCTTTTGCCCAATACCAAGCTGACTGCTTACACGGGCAGTAGTGTAAAAGACAAGGATAGGGTGGGGGAAGGGGTGCTGGAGCAATTTGTATAGTGGGGGTGCAGAGAACCATTGAACTGAACCATAAATAAACTCTGTATATGATGGAAAGCGCTTCAAGCCAGGGGGTGCGGCACCGCCCCTAGCACCCCTAGTTCCAGCACCTATGGGTGAGAAGGTCTAATTTGGGTAAAAAGAGAAGCTAATTTACAAGACAGGCTAAATTTAAGATTTACGGATCATCGATTTTCCCCTCCTTCAAAAAGTCCCTGCCCTTCATCAGCCTTTTCTTTTCTGCTATCTGGCTTTTTGGACTGATGCATTCAAATTTCCATTGTCAAACATGCTTCTCTCCATCTCCTTAACATTGCGTTGTTCTTACCAGGGATGCCAGAGCACATTGTCTTGGTTAATTCAGCTGGTCCCTCACAACCACCCCCAAACAAAGATAGGAAGAAAGATGAACTAACAAATCAGGGATCTGATCTAGCAGAATATTTAAGCATATGCTTAACTTTAAGCATGTGATTAGCCCTTCTGAAGCCAATGGGATTATTCATGTGCTTAAAGGCAAGCACATGTTTAAGGGCCTTGCTGCATCAGGGCATAAGTCATTTCCTTCTTTAGGTTTATCTACACTTGAAATGCTACAGTGGCACAGCTATGGTGCTTCAGCGGAGACACTCACTGCACCAACGGGAAGGGTACTTTCATCAGCATAGATTATCAACCTCCCTGAGAAGCCGTAGCTAGGCTGCTGGAAGAATTCTTCCGTCAACGTAGCGCTGTCTATATTGGGAGTTAGGCTGCTTAACTACATCACTCAAGGAAGTGGATTATTCACACCCCTCAGTGATGTAGCTGGGCCAACTTAATAACTGTAGACCTGGCTTCTATCCCTCTAAGAAAAAGTAATGGGCTTGATTCTCCAGTGCCTTTCACATTGCATAGTCATTTACCTGGGCAAGTCAGAGGAGTGATGTTTATACCCACACACTTTGCACATGTGAATGACTACAAAAAGCACAAGTCAGTAGAGAATCAGGCCCAACATTTTGTCACATATTCTATTTTAATGACATACTTATATTTTTCTCTCCCAGCTTGATTATAATATTCAGTGCTTTTTTTATATTTTCTTACAATGTCCAAAGCAAATTTATAACGATAACATCTAGTTAGAGTTTATGAGCTGAGCAGTATTAGTGGCTTAATCAATCCCCAATCTACATGATGCCCAAAAGAGGTAATGTCAATGACCCTGTGAAGGCCAGTACAGCCCATCCACATTATTTAGAGACTACTGGAAAGTGCAGAGAATGCCCAAAGAATCTGTTTGCTGGTCCATCAAATGGTATGAAGAGTTATCAGCCAAGTGGCTCAAATTCTCAATGTCAGCTTAAGGCTGTCATCATCTGTGGAAGCTTTCATCCTCTGTGCCCTAGACTTTGTATGCTACAGTTTAAAAAGAGACAGCAAACCAAAAGGCCCAATGTTGCTTGAAGAGTTTAAAGCATTTATCTCCAATGCAATGCTTTGCTGCCAGACATCCAAAGCACCAGGATATGGCTATACTAAAAAAAAACAGTGAGATACAAGAAGCTGTTTGGTGACAGAAGGAGATTCAGGAGTCCCTGTAATGGGCCAGCACTTTTCCCTCAAGTCATTAATCAACTGGGCTAACCCCAGGTAATAAAAACTCTTACAGATAAACAGAGCTTATCAAATGCATGACCCTGACGTTCGCTTAAAAAAACAGTCTCTGATTGCCTATTGCCATTCAAGTTTTATGAGACAGGCTGTTTTTTCTAGGTAGTCACATTGATACCATCCTCCACAACCACATAACTGAACTACAGTGATTTTTTACCTTAATCACAGCAAAGAAATAAGCAGCTTCCTGCCTCCCCACAACAGACTAAACAAAGCTCAGTTGGGCAACCTGTATATTTTCAATGGTGATCAAAGATTGCACTTTCCTTCCACTCAACAGGGGGCAACTCTTCCTCTGCAAATAGGAATCTTAAATCCTTCCATATTACCCAGAAACTGAAAGCCAGCTTGTGGAGCTGGAATACACAGAAGTGATGTTGTGCAAGAGAAAAGGAAAACTAATCCATACCTTCCATTTTAGGGACTTGTATGGCTCCTATTATCATAATATCTGAGTGTGTCACAACCGTTAATATATTTACTCTCACAATACATTTATGAAGTAGGAAAGTACTATTATCCCCATTTCATTGATTGGGGAATAGGCGCACAGAAATTATAAGAGACTTGACCAACGTCATACAGGAAGTCAGTGGCAGAAGAGGGACTTGAACCCAGATCGCCCCAGTCTCAGGCTAAGGCTATAACCAATGGACCAGCCTTCCTCACTACTCAAAGGCAAAACAAGTGTTACTGGGATGGGTGGAGGGAAAAAAGGATGATGGATTTGAGTAATTTTATATGACCAAGTTTGGGGGGGTTTCAGTATTTTTTATACCATGACCCATTTTCAATACTGGGAGCACCCCAAGACTCCCCTCCCACCTAGCCGGGACCCTTCCCCCATTTAACACCCTGATACCCGTTCATGACCCCAAGATGAAAACCCTGATCTCTAGAAATCCTTTATTTTAAAACAATTTTCCCCCTATCATTAACTTACAAAAGCTGCAAATGAAAGACTTAAAGAGCCTGGTTCTGCTCTCGTGCTGGCTTTACAGTGATGTAATTCACTTCACTTCAGTGGAGTTACCCCGGCTGATGACACAATAGATGAGAAAAAACAGACGTAAGACCTAAGATACTGTAAGTTAGATCCCACCCCTTACACTAACCTAGGATCCTTCACTCTGCTTTAAGGGATAAGAAGATGACATAAGAAGGGAGAATTAATTTAGCCCAACTGTGATGTTCTGGGATCACCCAGACCAGTAAGGGGTTCTGCCTTGTAAGTGCCTTGTCACTGTGGAAGCCTTAATGCTCTGCTGCCATGGCTCAGAGCCCTGACACCAGTAACCAGCCCTCAAGGCCTAAAGGTCTGACCCTGGCTTCCAACTAGGCTTCCACCAGCCTAGTTACTCCTTGCACAGTGACCCCAACTACCCTTCCAATCCAGAGTCTCCCCAGATCAGTCTACCCAAGTTGTTAATTACCAGATGCTCCTTGTCTGTCCAGTGCCAGCATCTGGCAGTCAGTGGCTTAGGGAAACTCAGAGCATGGGGTTGCATCCCTGACCATCTTGTCTAATAGCCACTGATGGACCTATCCCCCAGGAACTTATCTAATTCTTTTTTTAACCCAGTTATACTTTTGGCCTTCACAATATCCCTTGGCAACGAGTTTCACGGGTTGACTGTGCAATGTGTGAAGAAATACTTCCTTCAGTTCATTTTAAACCTGCTGCCTATTAATTTCATTGGGTAACACCTGGTTCTCATGTTATGTGAAAGGGTAAATAACACTTCCTAATTTACTTTCTCCACACCATTCATGACTTTATAGACCTCTATCATACCTTCCTTAGTCATTTCTTTTTTAAAATGAACAATCCCAGTCTATTTAATCTCTCCTCATATGGAAGCTGTTCCATACCCCTAATCATTTTTGTTGTCCTCTGTACTTTTTCCAATTCTAATACATCTTTTTTTGAGAATTGAACACAATATTTAAAGTGTGGTGTACCACGACTTTTTACAGTGGTATAATGATATTATCTGACTTGTTATCTATCCCTTTTCCAATGGTTCCTAATATTCTGTTAGCTTTTTTTTCACTGCTGCTGCACACTGAGTAGGTGTTTTCAGAAAACTATCCACAGTGACTCCACGATCTCTTTCTTGAGTGGTAACAGCTAATTTACATAATTTTGTATATATAGTTAGGATTTTTTTTCCCAATGTACATTACTTTGCATTTAACAACACTGAATTTCATCTGCCATTTTGTTGCCCAGTCACCACAGTTTTGTGAGATCCCTTTGTAGCTCTGCTTTGGACTTAACTACCTTGAGTAATTTTGTATCATCCGCACACTTTGCCACCTCACTGTTTACCCCTTTTCAAGATCATTTATAAATATGTTGAACAGCACTGGTTCCAGTACAGATTCTTGGGGAATCCTGCTCTAACTCTCTCCACTGTGAAAACTGACCATTTATTCCTACCCTTTGTTTCCTGTCTTTTAACCAGTTACTGATCCACGAAAGGACCTACCCTCTTATCCCATGACTGCTTAGTTTGCTTAAGAGCCTTTGGTCAGGAACCTTGACAAAGGCTTTCTGAAAGTCCAAATACACTATATCCACTGGTTCACCCTTGTCCACATTTGTCGACCCCCTCAAAGAATTCTAATGGACTGTTGAGGTGTGATTTCCCTATACAAAAGCCATGTAGACTCTTCCCCCAACAAATCATGTTCATATTGTGACAGACCCAGACCAGTGGGGTATAGGAGTCTCGTAGAGGGCAAATATACTGGTCACTGGATGAGTAGTTTTCTGTTCCCTGAGTGACCAGAGAAGGGGCTGCACTAGAGTAATCAGGAACCTGCTAGAACCAGTTAAGGCAGCAGGCTAATTAGGACACCTAGAGCCAATTAAGAAGAAGCTGCTAGAATCAATTAAGGCAAGCTAATCAGGGCACCTGGGTTTTAAAAGGAGCTCACTTCAGTTTGTGGTGCGAGTGTGAGGAGCTGGGAGCAAGAGGCGCAAGGAGCTGAGAAGTATCAGAGGGGTAGCCGTGTTAGTCTGAATCTGTAAAAAGCAACAGAGGGTCCTGTGGCACCTTTAAGACTAACAGAAGTATTGGAGCATAAGCTTTCGTGGGTGAATGCCCACTTCATCAGATCAAATCTTGCATCTGATGAAGTGGGCATTCACCCACGAAAGCTTATGCTCCAATACTTCTGTTAGTCTTAAAGGTGCCACAGGACCCTCTGTTGCTTTTTAAGGAGCTGAGAGTGAGAGGGTGAGGGTGTGCTGCTGGAGGACTGAGGAGTACAAGCATTATCAGACACCAGAAGGAAGGTCCTGTGGCGAGAATAAGGAAGGTGTTTGGAGGAGGCCATGGGGAAGTAGCCCAGGGAGTTGTAGCTGTCATGAAGCTGTTACAGGAGGCACTATAGACAGCTGCAGTCCACAGGGCCCTGGACTGGAACCCGGAGTAGAGGGCGGGCCCGCGTTCCCCCCAAATCTCCCAATTGACCTGGACTGTGGGTTCTTCCAGAGGGGAAGGTCTCTGGGCTGTTCCCCAACCCACATGGTAAATCTCTGAGGCAAGAAAATCTGCCAATAAGTGCAGGACCCACCAAGATAGAGGAGGAACTTTGTCACAATATACATACATTAGCTATCCCCTAGTCATCTGGTACAGAGGCTGATTTAAGTGATAAATTACATATCACAGTAAAAAGCAACAGAGAGTCCTGTGGCACCTTTAAGACTATGGGCAGGTCTACACTTACTTCCTGGTCCGGCCGTAAGCGATCAATCTTCTGGGATCGATTTATCAAGTCTTGTCTAGACGCGATAAATCGATCCCGGAAGTGCTCGCCGTCAACGCTGGTACTCCAGCTCGGCGAGAGGAGTACGCGGCATCGACGGGGGAGCCTGCCTGCCGCATCTGGACCCACGGTAAGTTCGAACTAAGTTACTTCGAATTCAGCTACGTTATTAATGTAGCTGAATTTGCGTACCTTAGTTCGAAGTGGGGGGTTAGTGTGGACCAGGCCTAACAGATGTATTGGAGCATAAGCTTTCGTGGGTGAATGCCCACTTTGTCGGCAGGGCCGGCTCTGGCTTTTTGGCCCCCCAAGCAAAAAAAAAAAAAAAAAAAAACCACGGGGCGGCCAGAACGGCAAAGCAAAAAAAAAAAAAACCTGCGGCAACCGGACCAGCAACCAGGGGGACCGGCTGGGGGGGGGGGGAGGGAGGGAGCGGGCGGGAGAGAGAGAGAGAGAGAGAGAAGGGGGCGGCCAGGGCTACAGCAGGGGCGCTGCCACGCGGCCCCTCCCGCTGCGCCGCCTCCTGCCACCTGCCGCGAGGGGTCTGCTCCGGTCGGCGGGGAGGGAAGGAAGAGGACAGCCCTGCAGGGCGCTCTGGTTCTCCGCGTCGCCGCCCCCTACAGGGCGGCCAGAGCGGAACAAAAACAAACAAACAAAACAAAACAAAAAAAGCGGCCGTGCCGCCCTAGGATTGGGCAGAATGCTGCCTCCAACAATCTGCCGCCCCAAGCACCAGCTTGCTCAGCTGGTGCCTGGAGCCAGCCCTGTTTGTCGGATGCATGTCACCCACGAAAGCTTATGCTCCAATACATCTGTTAGTCTTAAAGGTGCCACAGGACTCTCTGTTGCTTTTTACAGATCCAGACTAACACGGCTACCCCTCTGATACATATCACAGTAAGTAGTTCTGTAATTTCATATTTGAGTACCTTCAGAACTCTTAGGTGAATACCATCTGGTCCTGGTGATTTATTACTGTTTACTTTATCAATTTCTTCCAAAATCTCCTCTGATGACACCTCAATCTGGGACAGTTCCTCAGATTTGTCACCTAAAAAGAATGGCTCAGGTTTGAGAATTTCCCTCACATCCTCGGCCATGAAAACCAATGCAAATAATTCATTTAGTTTCTCCTCAATGGCATTATCATCCTTCAGTGCTCCTTTAGCATCTTGATCGTCCTATGGCCCCACTGATTGGAAGCAGGGCGCCTGACAAACAATGTACTTACAAAAATTAACAGCAAAATGTTGCTAGTTGCTCTTCACATTCTGTTTTGGCCTGTCTAATTATACTTTTACATTTGACTTGCCAGAGTTTATGCTCCTTTCTGTTTTCCTCAGTAGGATTTCACTTCTATTTTTAAAGGATGCTTTTTTGCCTCTACTCCCCTCTTTTACTCTGTTTAAGTTCTTACTGTTTTATTATTTGGGGTATACATTCTATTACGGTGTTTTTAGAAAGTTTCCATGCAACTAACTGGCAGGCATTTCACTCTTTTGACTCTTCCTTTTAATATCCGTTTAACTAGCTTCCTTATTTTTGTGTAGTTCCCCTTTTTGAAGTTAAATGCTACTGTGGTGGGCTTCTTTGGTATTTCCCCGCCATCACAAGGATGTTAAATTTAATTATATTATGGTCACTATTGCCGAGCGGTTCAACTATATTCACCTCTTGGACCAGATCCTATGCTCTATTTAGGACCAAATCTAGAATTGCCTCTCCCCTTGTGGATTCCAGGATTAGCTGCCCCAAAAAGCAGTCATTAATGGTATCTAGAAATTTTATCTCTGCATCCCATCCTGAGGTGACATGTACCCAGTCAATATGGGGATATTTCAAATCCCCCATTTATTATTGAGTTTTCTATCTTTATAGTCTCTCTAATCTCCCTGAGCATTTCACAATCACCATCACCATCCTGGTCAGGTGGTCAGTAGTATATTCTTACTGCTATACTCTTTATTATTCAAGCATGGAATATCTATTCAAAGACATTCTATGGTAGTTTGATTTATTTAAGATTTTTACTATATTTCACTATATATTTTCTTTCAAATATAGTGCCAGTTCCCCATCAGCACAATCTACTCTATCATTCCTACATATTTTATACCGTGTCCCATTGATTATCATCATTCTAACAAGTTTCTGTGATGCCTATTATTTCAATATCCTAATTTAATACAAGGCACTCAAGTTCACTCACCTTAGTATTTAGACTTCTTGCATTTGTGTATAAGCATTTATAACATTTGTGAATATTTAACTGTCTGCCTTCATGTGATGTAACTGAATGGGACTCTTCCATTTGACTGTTTCTCTTCAGCTCCTACCTGTACTTTATCAAATTCTATCTTCCCCCCTTTACTAGCGTATAGAGACTCCCCATGAATAGATCCTCCTCTAAGAGATGGGTGCACCAAATTGTATGCTTTTCCGCACCTGTCAGCTTTCCTTCAGCCCATAGTTTAAAAACTCCTCTATGGCCACCTTAATTTTACATGCCAGCAATCTGGTTTCACTTTGGTTTAGGTGGAGCCCATCCTTCCTGTATAGGTTCCTCCTTTCCAACATGTTCCCCAGTTCCTAATAAACCTAAATATCTACTGTACACCCACCGTACAAGCCCAGGCAGAGACACATGCATCCTGGTGGTGGAATGCTTGACTTGATGGGATAATACACGACTAGAATATTGGTATAGAAGAGTACAGCTTGCTC
This sequence comes from Emys orbicularis, assembly GCF_028017835.1. Lineage (NCBI taxonomy): Eukaryota > Metazoa > Chordata > Testudines > Emydidae > Emys > Emys orbicularis. The sequence continues at coordinate 22,535,793 of NC_088683.1, read as the reverse complement.
AGGAAGGACAGACAGGGAAAAAAGGGATGAGGTATTGTCTTACATATTAAAGATGTATACACTTGGACTGATGTTGAGATGGAAATAGGAGTCAGACTTTTTGAAAGTCTCTGGGTAAGTATAAAAGGCGTAAAAAAACAAGGGTGATGTCATGGTGGGAGTATACTACAGACCACCTAAAAAGGAAGAAGAGGCGTCTGAGGCATTTTTTAAACAACTAACAAAAGCATCCAAAGCACAGGACTTGGTGGTGATAGGGGACTTCAACTACCCAGACATCTATTGGAAAAATAACACAGCATGGCAACGATCATCCAACAAATTGGAGACACATTTTTTTTAATGTCAAAAGGTGGAGAAAGCTACTAGGAGAGATCTGATTTTGACAAATATGGAGGAACTGGGTGAGAATTTGAAAGTGGAAGGCAGCTTGGGTGAAAGTGATCATGAAATGATGAGTACATGATTCTAAGAAATGGTTGGAGGGAAAATGACACAATAAAGACAATGGATTTAAAGAAGGTAGACTTTAGCAAACTCAGGGAGTTGGTAGATAAGATCCCATGGGAAGCAAGGGGAAAAAGAGTTCAAGAGAGTTGACAATTTCTCTAGGAGACATTAAGAACACAAGAGAAAATTATCCCACTGCATAGGAAAGATAGGCAAGACACCACCCTGGCTTAACCGGGAGAACTTCAGTGACCTGAAACTCAAAAAAGAGTCCTACAAAAAGTGAAAACTAGGTCAAATTACAAAGGATGAATACAAACAAACAACACAAGCATGTAGGAATAAAATTAGAAAGGCCAAGGCACAAAATGAGATTAAACTAGCTAGAGACATAAAGGATAACAAAAAAACATTCTACAAATACATCAGAAGAGGAAGAACAAGGAAAGGGGAGACTCATTACTCAGTGTGGGGGGAAGAGGGGAAATAACAGAAAATGTGAAAATGGCAAAGTACTAAACCAGTGGTTCTCAACATTTCCAGACTACTGTTCCCTCTTCAGGAGGCTGATTGGTCTTGTGTACCCCAAGTTTCACATCACTTAAAAACTACTTGCTTACAAAATCAGACATAAAAATACATGTGTCACAGCACACTATTACTGAAAAATTGCTTACTTTTTCATTTATACCATATAATTATAAAATAAATCACAACCTGCAGGTTGAGAAACACTGACATAGTATAGACATAAAAATACATGTGTCACAGCACACTATTACTGAAAAATTGCTTACTTTTTCATTTATACCATATAATTAGAAAATAAATCACGACCTGCAGGTTGAGAAACACTGATATATTATATAGAGCAGTATAAACAAGTCATTGTCTGTATAAAATTTTAGTTTGTACTGACTTCACTGTTGCTTTTTATGTAGCCTGTTTTAAAAGTAGGCAATAATCTAGATGAGTTGACATACCCCCTGGAAGCCCTCTGCATACTCCTGGTTGAGAACCACTGCACTAACCAACTTTTTTTGTTTCAGTTTTTACCAAAAAGTTTAACAGACACTGGACATCTAACATAGTGAACACCAGTGAAAATGAGGTAGGATCTGAGACTAAAATAGAGAAAAAACAAGTTAAAAATTACTTAGCCAATTTAGATGTCTTCAGGTCACCAGGGCCTGATGAAATATATCTTAGAATACTCAAGGAGGTGACTCAGGAGATATTTCAGCCATTAGCGATTATCTTTGAAAAGTCATGGAAGATGGGAGAGATTCCAGAGGATTGGAAAAGGGCAAATATAGTGTCAATCTATAAAAAGGGGAATAAAGACAACTGGGGAATTACATCTTAACTTCAGTACCCAGAAAGATAATGGAGCAAATAATCAAGCAATCAATTTTCAAACACCTAGAAGATAATAAGGTGATAAGTAACAGTCAGTATGGATTTGTCAAGAACAAATCATGTCAAATCAACCTGATAGCTTTCTTTGACAGGGTAACAAGCCTTGTGGATAGGGAGGAAACGGTAGACGTGGTATATCTTGACTTTAGTAAAGCTTTTGACACTGTCTCACATGACCTTCTCATAAACAAACTAGGGAAATGCAACCTAGATGGAGCTACTATAAGGTGGGTGCAAAACTGGTTGGAAAACCATTCCCAGAGAGAAGTTATCAGTGGTTCACAGTCATGCTGGAAGGACATAACGAGAGGGGTCCCACAGGGATCAGTTCTGGGTCTGGTTCTGTTCAATATCTTCAACAATGATTTAGATAATGGCATACAGAGTACATTTATAAAGTTTGCGGATGATACCAAGCTTGGAGGGGTTGCAAGTGCTTTGGAGGATAGGATTAAAATTCAAAATGAGCTGGACAAACTGGAGAAATGGTCTGAAGTAAATAGGATGAAATTAAATAAGGACAAATGCAAAGTATTCCACTTAGGAAGGAACAATCAGTTGCACACATACAAAATGGGAAATGACTGCCTACGAAGGAGTACTGCAGAAAGGGATCTGGGGGTATTAGTGGATCACAAGCTAAATATGAATAGGCAGTGTAACACTGTTGCAAAAAAAGCAGACATCATTCTGGGATGTATTAGCAGGAGTGTTATAAGAAAGACATGAGAAGAAATTCTTCCACTTTACTCTGCACTGATTAGGCCTGAACTGGAGTATTGTGTCCAGTTCTGGGCGCCACATTTCAGGAAAGACGTGGACAAATTGGAGAAAGTCCAGAGGAGAGCAACAAAAATAATTAAAGGTCTAGAAAACATGACCTATGAGAAAAGATTGAAAAAGAATTGGTTTGTTTACTCTGGAGAAGAAAAGACTGAGAGGGGACATGATAACAGTTCTCAAGTACTCAAAAGATTGTTACAAGGAGGAGGGAGAAAAATTGTTCTCGTTAACCTCTGAGGATAGTACAAGAAGCAATGGGCTTAAATTGCAGCAAGGGAGATTTAGGTTGGACATTAAGAAAAACTTCCTAATTATCAGGGTAGATTAAGCACCAGAATAAATTGCCTAGGGAGGTTGTGGAATCTCTGTCATTGGAGATTTTTAAGAGCATGTTAGACAAACACCTGTCAGGGATGGTCTAGATAATACTGAGTCCTGCCATGAGTGCAGGGGACTGGACTAGATGACCTCTTGAGGTCCCTTGCAGACCTATGATTCTATGATTCACTGCAGTTCTAATATGTCTGCTTTGGAAACGCTCTAAGAGGTTGTTTTTGTCTCTTTTAGAAAAATGTTGTGTTCATTCCTGCTGAGTAGGCCAGCGAGCTATTTACTGAAATTAATTTTACCATAAAAACAAAATTTTGATTGTTACCTCTGCCTTAAACATGACAATCTCTTTCAATTATGCTTGCCAGTACTTGCCACCTGGGTGAAAAATACAGCAGTATCAAAAAAACAAAATGAACCCTTTGTTCACTAAGGAAGACATTATGGAGACTCAAAAGCTTGTTATACTATGAAAAATATCCTTTGTGAAAACAGCATTGTGGGGTTCAGTGACTCCGGACGAACACTATTCAGTTTTCAAGCAAATGGGGTTTTCCCCCTAGTGGACAGCTCTGGAAATCACCAAGGATCTGAGGATCTGATTCTCCTCTCTCACTTAACTACACCAGTGTAACCCCATGGACAACAGTGAAATTACTCCAGGTTTACACCAATGTAATCAGAATCAGGATCTGAGAGTCAAGCTTTCCAGCTTGTGCAGTAAAGTAAAAGGTAGTGCAATCTTTCAATCTTTCTGCTGCCTGTTTGAAGAGGAAATTCATATCGTATTGGAACTCTGAAGACCTTAGACCTTTTCTGGGGTAGGAAGCAATAGGTGTATGCTGTATTCAATTTGTATCCAATCCAGGATGGCAAGTGACAGAGAGTGACGAGGCTGGAATCCCCTTAACTTCTCTACCTTGCCCATGAGCACTCTGGTGTTTCAGTCTTCCTCAGATTCTCTCTGCTTCAAGAAGGCTCTTTCCCCCATCTCTGCTAAGCTGTCTTTGGAGCAGAACTTCCTGGGCATAGGATCCATAGTGCATTTGCTGGGATTCTCACCACATAATACACTACTATGTCTGCACAGAACTCAACCTCAACTGAGCTCCAAAGAAGTGCAAAGGCTGACCACTTGCACAAATCAGGACCTAAGTCATTCCATTCTTTGCAGCCAATAAATATAATCCATTTCTTGCCTTAAGCTGGATTTTGGACATTCAGAAGCAGCAAACAAAGACAGCAAAAAAATAACCCCCTCTCTTCACTACTGTAAGGATCTGTTCTGAAAATATCTTGGAGGATGGATCGCTAATCCCCCCTCAATGGTTGCTGTAATATGGGTACTAATTTTTTCTAGTGTAGATATACCTTCAACGATTTTACAGAACAGCTGCTAATACAATACAATTATCTCCATAAAATATCAATACTGGCCAATGGTTACCACACAAGTATCTAGCTTATGTAAGGGGACCGTTGCCCCCTTACTAACATTCAGTGGGGGTGTTTTGGTTGGCTAGCTCCCAGCACTAAAAGGGGAAGGGTGATGGGAAAGCAGGACCCTGAGACTGACAGTCCTCAGGAACAATGGGGAGAGGCCAATGCTCCAAGTCAGCCTGAATGACAGGGCGGGCAGGCTAATCAGGGAGTCAGGAGGCCAGAGGGGTCCTGTCCTCCGTGTGAGCTGGAATTGCCTGGGTCAGACAGAGTGGGGCTGAGCTAAGAAGAAAGCAGGGGCCCAAGCTGAGCTGGGGAGCAGAGCCGTGCCAGATCCAGAGGGACCAGAAAGGCAACCACAGAGCCAGAGACACAGCCCAGGGAGAGAGCAGATCCTATGCTGGGAGCAGGGCCGCAGCCACAGGGCCAGGTGTGGTGAGCAACTGGGGCCAGCTAAGTGGGGACCTTGGGCAAAAGGGCCCAGCGCAGAAAGACACCCCCAGCCAAGGGTCCTTGCAGGCCAGACTGGGAGGGGTATCTTAACCCGATGGGGGGCTGATGCTGGGAAGAAGGGTCCCACCACCCAAAGCCCGGAGGTATGTGACCATCACCATTGCAAGTGTCCAAACTGCAGCATCCCTGCAGCACAGCCAGGGCCTAAGAAGGAGACCTGGGACCTACAAGGAACAGTCTGTGAAGTGCCCTGACGTCCAGAAACACTGTTTGTAATGTTTCCTGCCACAGAGCAGGGTGATGTGTTTTCCTTTAACCTTTCCCATTTTTCCTTATTCTTTTTTTAAATTAATTGTTAATTAAACAACTTGTATTTGCTTTAAATTGTATGAAATGATCAGTGGGTCAGGGAGGTGCCCAGTGCAGAGAGGGTACCCCAGAGTGGGGACACCCTAGCCCCTGTCCTAGGTGACCACAGCAGGGTTGGGGGTCAAGCCCCCCAGGAATCCTGGGCCCAGCTTTGTTGGGGTTACAAGGACTCTGCCAGACAGGAGAGTGGAAGGGGAGTCCTCAAGGGCAGGGAGGCCTCTGGGTAAAGGAAGTGGGAGCGAGGATTCAGATCCTTTCACTAGCCCACTTCACCGAGGTAGTGCAGAAGCCAGGAAAGTTCCCCATAATAGCAGGACCATTCCCCCGCTTACACTTAGCACAACTATTTCCTAGAGTAGAGGGAGAAGTTTTGGTATCCCAGGTAATTCTGTGCAGTATTTGTTGTCAAAAGTTGACTTTTTAATAGATACCATTGCACCCTGGCATAAAGTATTGAGTTAGAGAACTTCATTTTGATTCCTTGGTTATGTCTTTGTGTGTGTATTTGTTTTGGGGATTATCTTTTAAAATGGTCATGAAAGCAAAGGAAATGGAAGGTGAGCTAAGCACTCCCTATGTAGGATTCTTCAGGCAGGTCTGCCAACGAGTCTCTATCCACACACTTTACCTATAATTTTAGTACCTGGGGCTCTCTGGGCACATTAGAAGTCATGCCAGTATGAGTGATAGTTTTGTGAGGTGTGTCCATTAGCAGTTCCTTTGAGACTAATACACTAAATGTCACCTCTTGACCTAATCCATATTTGAAAGTGCTGTATCCTGACTCCCAGCTGCATCAGGAAAGAGTGAATTCCGTATACTTCTCTCCTTGTGAAGAGGAATTCACTGTTTTATATTTTATTTGAAATATAAAATGCAAAAATAGAAAAAAAAGCTCTCAAAAACCCTGGCCTTAAAATTTTCACGGGTGACTAGTAATAGTGGGTATTCAATATACAATGTGAAAAAAGCAGAGACTAATTCTAAAGCCCTAAGATGGGGATACCCCTAGCATGGGAGTGCTCCCAGCAGGCTTACAGCCAACACAGTGAGCTCCTATGCCTCCCACCTTGTAGCTTCCAACACAGAGGACACGTTGACGGGGTTGGAGTAGGGAGGAGGAGTGATTAAATCATGATCAACCCTGACAATCTCCAGCTGGCATGTGATCCCTTAGGAACCATAGCTAGCAGTCACAATTCAGAGCAACCCCTCGATGCTCTAACCTGTGCTGGAGACTCAGGGAGCCATAACCAGCTCCCTGAAAGCTGCCACTCCCTCTCACTGGGCAGAATCTGCCCCTCAGTGTCTGCCTCCCTTTTCCCAAATAGCAGTAATGACCTCTCTCCTTGGCAGCTGTGCTCCCCCCCAGTGTCATGCCCTTCTCTCCTCATCAGGAGTGTCCCCTATATTTCCCACCCCCCACTGCCTCAGCAATAGTGCCTTCCATATCTCCCTCCCATTCCCTTGGCAACAGTGACTCCCACACCTCAACTCATGTGCCTCTGGGGTTAGTACCTAGGGTTGCCAATTTTGGTTGGACATATTCCTGGAGGTTTCATCACATGACAATCTTTAATTGAAGATTAATGTTTAATTCCTGGAGACTCCTGGACAATCCTGGAGGGTTGGCAACTCAATTAGTACCGTATCTAAGCAAATTGTTTAATTTCTATAAACCAGTTCCTTTTTACTTTCCTTTAGGAAGCAGAAGAGGTTTGCCTTACCATTGATAAAGCATGTATTCAAGATATTTCATCCCCTCCTGCAGGAGTTGCACGTATCATGCCCTAGTCCAATTATACTTGCAAAGTATTTTTGGTCTTAGTGGTGAGAAGTACTTGGAGGAAAATAACTGAGCAGAGCAATATGAACTCCAAGGGCATGTGCAGTGCCTGATTTCACAAAATATGATGTGCTCAGCTGTGAGCCAGCCTGCCCAGCCACACAGAGGAGTAAGGAGCTGTACAGTGCTCCCCTGCATGAGCTACCCACATCACAGCTCACAATGCAAGGGTCAGACCATTCCCCAAGGCTGCTCCTCCTCCTGCCACTCCACACAAGGAGTGAGGCTCTGTCCCCTCAATGCACCAGGTAGCGGAACTAGGGTGTCCAGAGAGCAAGTGTGAAAAATTGGGACAGAGGGTGGAGGGTAATAGGCACCTATGTAAGAAAAAGCCCCAAATATGTGGACTGTCCCTATAAAATCGGGACATCTGGTCACCCTAAGCAGAGCTGAGTTAGCATGGAGAAGAAACTAATCTGTACCACGAAAAGGCGGGTGCGTTTTACTTCCCCCATTAAGCAAGAGGGAAGCAGCAACCAAAATGTCACTCCCAGCTGTGGTCCTGAGGTAGCACAGCCATGTACTACCCCTTACTGGGAAAGATTGCAAAGAGCCCAATCTATCCCTATGTAAGCAGGTGTATGAGATCAGAATTAGCCATGCCAGAAAAAGCTGGGAATGCTTCTGTCCTAAAAGGGTCCCTGACTTCTCTCTGGTTTTATTGGCTGCCTGTTATTATTCATGTATTGTATTTATTTTAAGGATCCCTTTTGTCCCCTTGTTTGACATGCTTCACTGTAAGTAAGGCGCATCCTCTTCTCATCTGTAGCTGTGCTCTGGGGCTATTCTGTTCAAGCAATCCGTCACAGGTCACTGTATTAGAGTCACAAGACACCTCCAGGGCAAAGAAAGGTCACACATCATCATGAAAAATTCATAAGAAACATACCTGGAATGCAACTCTAATAGGCATTCTAAAAATTGGATGTGGCTTTCTCTCACATGCTTCCAGTGTAGTTACTGTACTTTTCTCCATACAGGGTGCTTATTTAAGTGTTCATTTGCTGTTGTAACTGCTTTAAATGAATACTCTCATCACACAGGATGCCCCTCAACATCTAGGATTGAATAACTATCCATTTAGTGAGCTCCATTCATACTGTGCACTAAATATAGCAGGGAAAAACAGAACACAGTATGTAATTAAAAACTATTACAATGTATACACACAAGGGGGCCAAATTCGGCAACCTTAATTCGACATTTCCTAACTTTTTCAGTGCTCAACTTTGCAACTTTAACATTCTTTTAATGTAGTTTTGTTTGTTTTGTTTTTTAATGTAATGACAAAAAGGCTGCTGAAGAGGCAGGGATTCTAGATACTAATTATTTTCAAAAACAGTAATTTTGAGTGGACAAGTTTCTTTTAACTGGAAAAATACCCATCAAATAGACAAAGTAAGATTCTTGGTAGGTTTTGAATGTGGAAAGGATAGAGGGCTTAGCATATTGGGATTGAAAAGATGGTCCATGCAAAAGGAACAGCCTGGAAATAGGAACAGGAGAGGATAAAGGAAACAAATGCGGCATCAAGACTGGCATCATTGGCAGATAGCCAGGTGCAAAGTTCAATCTGACACTACGGTGAAAATGTTTACTGGGGGTGCAGGGCTTCAAAGATGCGGATGAGAACTTTAAACTCAGTACCATGGAAATGCAGGATCCAGTAAGTGGGGGAGGAATGCAGTCAGACTGAAAAAATAAAGATCATTCTGGTGGCAGCATTCTATATAGACGAATGGATGACGGAATGAGCTTATGTTTTGCCTCTGAAATTGTAATCTCTCCAATCTAAGGTTTCCCTTGCATGTTTTTCTATCTCAATTATTGTAGCTCTGTGAAATTTATCTAGATGATAAATATGCGGTATACAGACACACACTCACATAAACACATATTATATGAGTAGAAAGTGAGCTAAGTGTTTTCAAGTTGAGTTACCGTTTTGAATACAGATCTTCCTTAAAAGTATTAAATTATTTCTCATAGCACTGCACCTACCTTCTAAGAGTCCATTTAACATAACTCATTGGATTTTTTTTTCTTTAATTTTAAATAAATTTGATTCTTTTCAAAAGTTAGAAAAACAGCTTAAAACATACGTAGGTGGGGTTACATTTCTGTGTCAACTAGTGCTCGCTGTTGGTGGAATCAGACACTCCCAACAGCAGTAAAGTGGGTGTTGTTAAAGCTTGCTGGTTGACTGGTAGGTGGCACTTATGTGGTTTTAGCTGTTTGTATTAATTAGCGGGTGCAGGGTTACTATTCTAAATGACAGTTTATTCCGTTGTTCCACTACTCAATGATAAGTTGTTTAAAGGGCATTTTCCCCCCGTTCCTGTCCATTTCTTCCCAACAATAAATTATACCAGTTTGTAGGCACACTGCATAGCATTGTGGAGTTTTTTGTTTTGTTTGTTTAATTTGTTTTTAATCCAGATTTTTTTTAAAGGGCCTGTTCAGTGACGTTTTAGAACATCTTTAACAGTATTTTCTGTGCTGTCTTGATTAACTTTTGGGTTGGACTCCTCTGGTTTGAATTGTTGTCATGGGTTAGTGGGTGGGTTTAGGGCAGGGGTGGGCAAACTACTGCCTGGGGGCCGCATCTGGCCCTCCAGACATTTTAATCTGGCCCTCGAGCTCCTGCCGGGGGGCAGGGTCCGGGGCTTGCCCTGCTCCGCGCAGCTACCGGAAGCAGTGGCATGTTCCCACTCCGGCTTCTACACACGGGGCAGCCAGGGGGCTCTGCACGCTGCCCTCGCCCTGAGCGCTGCCCCCACAGCTCCCATTGGCTGGCAACCGCGGCCAATGGGAGCTGCAGGAGCGGCGCCTGCGGACAGGGCAGCATGCAAAGCCGCCTGGCCATGCCTCCGCATAGGAGTCACAGGGGGAACATGCTGCTGCTTGTGGGAGCTGCTTGAGGTAAGCACCGCCCAGACCCTGCACCTCTGACCCCCTCCCACACCCCACACCCCTTGATCCACCTCCCACCATCCTAACCCCTCCATCCCAGCCCAGATCAACCTCCTGCACCCCCAACCCCTCATCCCCAGCCCCACCCCAGAGCCCGCACCCCCAGCTGGAGCCCTCCCCCCCCACTCCAACCCCCTGCCCCAGCCTGGAGCCCCCTCCTGCACCCTGAACTCCTAATTTCTGGCCCCAACCCAGAGCCTGTACCCCCAGCCAGAGCCCTCACCTCCTCCCGCACCCCAACCCCCAAATTTGTGACCATTCATAGCCCGCCATACAATTTCCATACCCAGATGTGGCCCTCGGACCAAAAAGTTTGCTCACCCCTGGTCTAGGGTTCCATGAGGGGTAGAGTTGGGTTTCCGTGGCTTTCTCTTCAGTTGTGTGCTGCAGCTGCTCCTCGCTTATCCAGGTGAAAAGGTTCTGCTATTCTATTACCTTTTTGCACAAAAATGATTTCTATGTTTTGAGAATTTGTTGTTGTTGTTGATTACCTCCTTCTTGGCTTCTCTTTGTACATTATTGGACTTTACAGTGTTCACTTATACAGTGAGGGAGTATAATTCCATCCACAGGTTTTTGGCCTGTGTTATACCGGAGGCCTGACAAAGGGTTCATCTACACTGCAGGTGGGAGCATGCTTCCCAGCATGAGTAAACAGACACCGTGCAAATTCTGCTCAAGATAGCACACTAAAAATAGCCATGTAATCAGCTGTAGACCCAGAGGATCTGGGAGGATTTGCACTCAGGTGGTGAGCCTGAGCTGCCATTCATGCTCCCCGGGCTATATTTAGTTTTAGCTCGCTAGCTCAAGCAGAAGCTAATGGGTGTCTATTTACACACACTGGAAAGCAAGCTCCCAGCCGTTAGATGCACTTTTGCTGATCATAGTGGTTCATTCTGGCCTGAAAATAAATCTATAACCTGTAACACAGTAACTTAAAGATGAATGAGGGTGGAGGGAGCTCTGACTGAGTCAAGAGCTAATGCAGAGAATGCTTGATGAGGGGAGAGAAGGTTCTCTCAGGAAAGAATATTTTTTCAGCTACTCTTATTTCTAATACATCTACATAGTGCACAATATTTCTATAACAATCCACTGATACCAGAGAAATTCCCCAGACTCCATTTTGCATTCCTGACCCCCATTTTGAATAAGCGAGAATCACTCCACCATTGGAAGCTGCAGGTCACATATTACTGAGCCTCTGCAATACAAAAGTAGGCTAAAGGTCACATAGCCACTGAATGTATGTGCAAATTGACAGTGCAGGAGACTGAATTTAAGAGTCATAGAAATAGGTGTTGGAAAAGTCCAAATAAGTCATCTAGACAGTGTGGTCTTTTTTTCCCCTACAATGTTTTGTCAAGTCCAATCTTAAATATGTCCATCTATGTGATTTCTTTTGGGAGACTCTTCCAAAATCATATAGCTCTCATTCCTGATATTCACCATGAATTTTCCATGTCTTTACTCCATCCTCTTACTCCTGTTTATATCATCCTTAAATATTTTTTCTCCACTTCTGATGATGCTCACAACCCTACAATATATGTAAATAGAACATTGGTCCTTTTAGCTGCCTCAGTTTTTGTTAATTTGCAGAAAGTTTAGAGAACAGTATTTAAATTTTGGGGGCAATGAGATTTCTGTAACTGTTCTCAGTACTCCAGTTGTTGTCCCACCAGGATTGTATCTGAAGGGACTCACCTTCCTGCATCATGGTGTGTCTCTGTACATGTATTTCCCTTTTCCTGCTGCCATATAACAAAGAGGAGTCTGGTGGCACCTTAAAGACTAACAGATTTATTTGGGTATAAGCTTTCGTGGGTAAAAAACTCACTGCATCTGAAGAAGTGGGTTTTTTACCCACGAAAGCTTATGCCCAAATAAATCTGTTAGTCTTTAAGGTGCCACCGGACTCCTTGTTGTTTTTGTGGATACAGACTAACACAGCTACCCCTCTGATACATACAACAAATCAAACTCATTTGTGGTTTGCCATTCATCATCACCCCAGGTTTTGTTTGACTTTATGATAACAGTTTCTTCCCCTTCTCTTTTTTCCACCAGATGCATTCACTTCCATTTTTCCAGTCTCATTATGTTAATTTCTCAGGTCCGCTTCAATAAGTTCTCCTTCCTCAGTGGCTATACAATAGCTTCCAATTTGGTATCATCTGTGAATGTTTAGTGTACTATTTACTGTCTCTCTGGCTTACTAATGATGATATGAAGACCAGTCCTAATAACAAACTCATACAATACAGCTCCACTAGACACAACCCAAAACGGATTCCATTAACAAAAAAAATCAACATTTGTCAACAGTTGCCACACGACATGAGAGATAGCATAGTTTTATCATGAAAAGTAATTAAGGTTTCTGTTGATAAATGTTGACTTTTTAGGTGACATATGATGAAAGCAATTTAACGTTCCTTTCTTTGCGGTTTCAATCCATGTGCCAGACAGTGCTATACTCAAACCTATTTGAATGCCTTTGGTAACATTTTGTGAAATCATGTGCCTTTGTCTGTTAAAATCAATATACATGATACATGTATGCACAAATTTCTAGAGCTGTTCAAAAAATTCACATTTTGCATTTTTGATTAAATATTTAATCCAAAATTTAAATCAATGAAAAATCCCCCCCAAAAGATTGAACACATTGTTTTTGGTTTTTGACCAGTTGCAAAGGTGGTCAGGATTTTTCAATTAAAAAAGTAATAAAATAACAGTAAAAACGGAAAATTGTTCTATTAAAATTTTCAGTAGTGGGGTTTTTTTAATTTGGTTTTTAAACCATCTCCACTAATTTTGTATTTCTACTTAGTCCCCATCCACCCTCCTACTCCCACCCACCCACAGAGGTCTGGCAAGATCAGTTCTTTATAAACACACAACCAAGCCTCTAGATTTTTACATTTTGTTTTTCACTCTTAATTTTGGTTTCATTAGGATCTAAACTTATAAGGTATCTGTTGTCAGGATAACTCTGTTGTTTTGATTAAATCACTACCACATTTGCTCTTTCCAATTGTTTGGTATCTCAGTTTTTCATGACTTCAAAAACACTTGTGTGTTTCAGGAAAATAGTTTGCTAATTCTCTACATAACTGTATGTTATATATTCCTTACATAAACTATTTCAGTAGTCAATTGAAAAAGGTCGTGATTATTTCCAAGTGGTACACACTTTTTTCTTTATATCTTTTCTTCATTCTCTATAGGCCATGTATTTTATATAAAATCAGATTAATAATTCCAAGCCAACAGCCATGTGATAAGATTCATTTCTGCTAGAATGTAGTTTCTAGGAAACCCCCATACAGGCAACTTATTAGTCTCATCAAGGCACTTCAGTTAATATTATCACTCACACAGGATGATTTTCAGCCCTGTTCTGGGAGTTCACAAACGGTTCTCTGTACCACGTAAGCCACTTAATGCTTAGGGGAGCTTCAGTCATACATAGGGCCTTGTATGAATCTCATCTCTAGGAAGTGCAAGGTCATGCATTTAGGCATTAATAACAAGAATTATTGTTATAAGCTGGGGACGCATCAGTTGGAAGTAACAGAGGAGGAGAAGGACCTTGGAATATTGGTTGATCACAGGATGACTATGAGCCGCCAATTTGATATGGCCGTGAAAAAAGCTAATGCGGTCTTGGGATGCATCAGGCGAGGTATTTCCAGTAGAGATAAGGAGGTGTTAGTACCGTTATACAAGGCACTGGTGAGACCTCATCTGAAATACTGTGTGCAGTTCTGGTCTCCCATGATTAAGAAGGATGAATTCAAACTGGAACAGATACAGAGAAGGGCTACTAGGATGATCCGAGGAATGGAAAACCTGTCTTATGAAAGGAGACTCAAAGAGCTTGGCTTGTTTAGCCTAACCAAAAGAAGGCTGAGGGGAGATATGATTGCTCTCTATAAATATATCAGAGGGATAAATACCAGGGAGGGAGAGGAATTATTTAAGTTCAGTACCAATGTAGACACAAGAACAAATGGATATAAACTGGCCATCAGGAAGTTTAGACGTGAAATTAGACAAAGGTTTCTAACCAACAGAGGAGTGAAGTTCTGGAACAGCCTTCCAAGGGGAGCAGTGGGGGCAAAAGACATATCTGGCTTCTAGACTAAGCTTGATAAGTTTATGGAGGGGATGGCATAATGGGATAGCCTAATTTTGGCAATTAGTTGGTCTTTGACTACTAGTGGTAAATATGCCCAATGGCCTGTGATGGGATGTTAGATGGGATGGAATCTGAGTTACTACAGAGAATTCTTTCCTGGGTGTCTGGCTGGTGAGTCTTGCCCACATGCTCAGGGTTTAGCTCAGGGGTCGGCAACCTCTGGCACGTGGCTCGCCAGGGTAAGCACCCTGGAGGGCGGGCCAGTTGTTTACCTGCCGCATCTGCAGGTTTGGCCGATCGCGGCTCCCATTAGCCACGGTTCGCCGCTCCAGGCCAATGGGGGCTGCGGGCCGAGGGATGTGCTGGCCGAGGCTTCCCGCTGCCCCCATTGGCCTGGAGTGGCAAACCGCGGCCAGTGGGAGCCACAATCGGCTGAACCTGCGGATGCGGCAGGTAAACAAACAGGTGCTTACCCTGGCGAGCCACGTGCCAGAGGTTGCCAACCCCTGGTTTAGCTGATCGCCATATTCCTCCAGGGCAGATTGGCAGAGGCCCTGGGGGTTTTTTGCCTTCCTCTGCAGCGTGGGGCACAGGTCACTTGATAGAAGATTCTCTGCACCTTGAAGTCTTTAAACCATGATTTGAGGACTTCAATGGCTCAGACATAGGTTTGATACAGGAGTGGGTGGGTGAGATTCTGTGCGTTGTGCAGGAGGTCAGACTAGATGATCATAATGGTCCCTTCTGACCTTAAAGTCTATGATTCTAGGAAATGAAGGTGTTTAATCTCTGTTTGCTTGCTTGCTAAAAAAGCTAGATTTAAATATTTTATCAGAAAATCAGGCAGAATATGGCCATTTGGAAAGACAGAAATAATGAAAAGTAAAGTAATTTCTATTTTCTTTGTATTCCTAGGGCACAGTCCTGATTCTGCTTTCTTTGAAATAAATAGGAAAGTCACCATTTACCTCAGTGGTTGCAGGTTCAGATCCGTAGTCCATTTATTTCCAGTAAACAAGAAAATGTCAAGTAATTCTCCCTCATTATTTGTTGTGCCACCCTGTGACAGGATACACCTACCCCACACTGGTTCAGCAGTGGTTAATCACACCAGGCGGCCACACTCCCTCATATCTGCTGGGCATGCTCCAGCTGGAACCAGGATATAAAAGGGAGCAGCTCAGCTTAGTCTGGACTGACTGCTGAAGGGAGCAGAGGTGTGTTGCAGGCTCCTGGGGAGGGAATGCTGGAGCTCTAGGACACAGAGGCCAGCTGGGCTATGGCTCCAACTGACTCCCAGCCACAGGAGAGACCATGGATCCTCTGAGACTATCAGGCGCGGAAGAACAGGTAGGAAGTAGCCCAGGGGGATGAAGCATTGATCTTGTTGAGTTACTGGGGTTTGACTCAGCGTGTTTTGGAAGGATCTCCACTGAGTGGGTGGTGGATACTCACACCACAGACAGGGCCCTGGGCTGGGACCTGGTGGACTAGGGAGGGCCTAGGGACCCCCTACCCTTCCCGCTGCCCACCCCTGGGTGGCAGCTCACTCTAATTCAGTCACTAGGCAATTCTGCCTTCCCGCAAAGGGGGGGTTCCATCAACTCCAGCCATTAGGCCGTGCTGCTCTCCTGCAAAAAGGGGTGTGGGGTTCCATTGACTCAGGCCACTAGTCCATGCTGCTGTGCCAGAGTAGTCCTATTGGCTCCAGGCGTTAGGCTGCATTGCCCTACCTAGAAGGGTAGCCCTAGTGACTCAGGCCGTCAGGCTATGGCTCACCAAAGGGCTGCTGCACTGACCCCAACCATTAGGCCATGCTGCCCTGAAAGCCAGGGCTGCTGGGGAGATTAGGCCACTTGGGCTGTCCCAGTTCTACTTCAATTCCACCACAACAGGACACCCCTCTGATGGGGTGGACCTACCCTGTGACACACCCAATTTATCATCTTGTATATATTTGGCAATTGGTCTGTCAGCACCATCATCCACATGGATAAAGGGTGAGCTAAAGTTTGAATACTGTTATTTTTGCATTGTAATGCGGTGTGCACTGCACTCCAGCCCTGATAGAGTTAACAATGGTCTGAGAGGCCAGTTAGGTCACCTGGTGTCACCAAACAGAATGTGCGGTAGGATTAATTGACAGTGAATCCCAACTGGGGAAGGGCTAGGACAATACTATACTGCTAAGAAACTGAGAGCAAAAAGGGGAAGGAGTCTGCAGTCACTTCCTGAGAGGAGGGAGACTATCAGGGACATGGAGTAATGGGATTCTGCCCTGGAATAAGGAGTCTGGCAAGAGGTTAGGAGGGGTGAAGTAGCCATGGGGAGTAGATTAAGGTTCAGAGGTAAACCCAGAAACAGACAAGTAGATAGAGAGGCTGGGTAGGAAGGAGAAACAGCAACAGGGCCTTGGACTAAGCAGACCTACACCGCTGGTTGTAGGTCCCTGGCTGGAACCTGGTGTAGAGGATGGGCCTGGGTTCCCCGCCACCCACTGTCAGAGAGCCCAAGATGGGGTTGAGCACAGTCTGGAGACAACATTTGGACAGTGGAAGGGGGGGACTAAATGATGACCTGGCCAGAGGGCCAAGTTACCAGAAAAGAAACTATCACAGAGCAAGTAGCCCAGCAGCAGGGAGCACCTGATGCAGTGAGACCTACGATCCAAGAACTAGATGCAAGGAGGCACTTGCAAGTGGCAACCTTGTAATACAAGCAGCGTGCGAAAGGTCTCATTTTACACTTCCATTCTGATTACTGCCCTTCAGCCAATTTTCATTTCATGGTGAAAAGTATCTTCCTACTCTAACAATTCAGAGAGACAAGGTGAGAGGGGATATCTTTTATTGGACCAACTTCTTTCTGTTGGTGAGAGAGACACTCTGAGTATGTTTCCCAGTCCTGAAGAAGAGCTCTGTGTAAGCTCAAAAGCGTGTCTCTCTTGCCAACAGAAGCTGGTCCAATAAAAGATATTACCTCACCCACCTGGTCTCTCTAATATTGGCTACAACAACACTGCATATAACGATTCAGAGCAGACTATGCCATACTGAGACCTTTCTTCAGATGATGGAAAAGGACAAAGTATCATCTTGCAAAATCTCTTCAGCTTTAGGCAAATGGAAATATCTTGCATGAAAAGCAGAGAAAACGTCTCTAGAAAATATATTGTTCTATGTAGATATAAAGCTATTCACCTGATTCTCCCATCTATCTTAGTTATTTATCTGATGCCTATTATCACATTATCTACATGTGTCACAACCCCCTTTGTTAAATAAAGAGGGAAGCACAGTTTATTCCCAACTGTAAGATGCGGAACTGAGGCACAGGGAAGCTAAGTGACTCACTTAGAGTCACATAGGAAAGAGGTGGTGGAAAGGAGATGTGAATTAAGGTCTCCTTGTGTCCTAGGGTAGTGCCCTAACCACTAGACATCCTTCCTTTTCTTACACTGGTGTTAAAACTGTTGCATGCAACTCCTTTGATGTCAGTGGCAGTTACCACTAATTTATATTTGTGCAAACGAGAGGAAAATCAAGACCCATGCCTTGAATTTTTGAAAGGAGAAATTCAGACACAGCATTCTATATCATAGCATCATAAACGTCACCTATAGGATATTTAACTCATGATAGCCTTTTAAAATTCTCTTTTGATTATAATATCAACCGCAGATATGATTGCACAGGATTCACGAAACAATACTTTGTGCTTGTTCTTCTAATTCTGCAGCAACATTTCAGGAACAAATATTAATCCTCGAACTGTGATGACATTATTGATGAGGCTTGCAAACCAGCACATACATTTTAGCTTAATAGGTGCTCTGGAAACAGGTACTCTGTATTGCAGAAAAGGAACAAATGATAATAAAAAATAGATAGGGACTGCTACATGACCTGAGCTACTGGCTGAACACCTTACACTTTGGCGCAGCCCACCTCTCTCTGGCCCCAACACAAAGGGACCGAGTGGGTGGCATATGCCTCAATGCACTGGTTTCATGCCACCTGTAGATTCCTCTACGATGAGGAATCTTCAGCTGTTCCTTTAGGATAGCTTTCCAGCCACTTCCTGCTACCTATGCACTAAAGGGTCAACAATTGAGTCATATATATTCCTGAAATGTCTTGTCTATTATCTATTTGGCAAGTGACCTTTTCTGATGGCCAGTTAGCTAGGACCTAAATACCACTCAGTCACATTAGTAATATCCAATCCAATTTCTAACTCTGTCTCCTAGCAATCACACTAGCCTTCAGCAGGCAATCTTCATTTACCATAATGATTGGTAAGCTACTTTTAAACACATTCTATGATAAGTAGTGTCTCATGAACAAATGCAGAGGTGACTTCTAAGTCACAGATTGGTAAGTGGGTGTAATTAGGTCTAAGTGAGTCTAAATTGGTCTATTTTCAGTGCATGCCAAGCAGATGGAAAAAAAGTTGTAAAATAGTGCAGATTAGAATAAGGAGTGACGGATATTAATCCTTACATTTTGCTTTTTCTACTACACTTCTCTCTTCCAGATGTTTGATATGTGCATTTCACCAGCTTAGACCCAGTTAGCTTCAAGTGAGACAAAATCAGAGGTGATGAGTAAAGATGTGAGTTACTCTAAGTTTAAGTAATACAGTCCCCAAGGGAAATTATGGAAATGGGCATGATGAAGGGACAAGAACAGTGGTTCTCAAACTTCTGTACCGGTGACCCCATTCACATAGCAAGCCTCTGAGTGCGACCCTCCTTATCAACTAAAAACACTTTTTTATATATTTAACACCATTATAAATGCTGGAGGCAAAGTGGGGTTTGGGGTGTAAGCTGACCGCTCGCGACCCCCCATGTAATAACTCATGACCCCCTGAGGGGTCCCGATGCCCAGTTTGAGAACCCCTGGACAAGAAAGTACATCAACTAAAACTCCCTGTAGATTCACCACTGAATCTGACACTGAGTTTTTACATGCGGATAGCTGTTGGTGGCAAATAAGAAATAAGTTGCAATCCAGTTCTTTATGAACAAGTGTCCAAGCCTCAAAATCACCATTATAATAGTCACAAACTGGCAACCCAGATAGTAGCAGAGAGGCCAGGAATTAAATAGGCATGGAAAGTGAACATGCCCCTTATCCCTATAGTTTGAGGTTGAGGCATACTGTTAAAGGGTTGTAAGGATGCATGCACTTTTGTTGGTTATGCTATGCTTATTCTTTGGGTAATGAAAGACCTTTCATATCTAGGACAGTCAATAAGGAACTTTTTACAAGTGCTAAAAGTATTATACAAGTGAAAAGATGAAGGGGAAGGGCACTGAACACATTAAGATAGGATGCTAATATTTTAAACATGCATACCACAAAAATTGTATGAAATAGTACCAACAGATATGGTACAAATCAATTACTGTGGGCCTGGATTTTCCAGGGTCATGCACCATATGTTACACCTTCACACAGGGAGGGCTTCAGTCGGTAAAGCATCTGATTTTTAATGTGAGGGTCCAGGATTCAAGTTCCAGGTAAGGAAGTAGGTTTTATTTCAGACTATATGATTAGAGTAGCTATGAAAAGTGGGTATAAAATGCTACTGTTCCAATTTAGTAGCATTTTACACACTCTTCCCATGGGTGTAAATAACTACACAAAATGCAAGGCAGTGCAGTATCACTCATGAAACTGCTGTACTAATAGGGATATTTTGACCAACCATCCTAAAATACATTAATGGGTTTGGGGTTTCAAAAGCCAAGCCTAGCTCCAAATAGTCTGAATTTTGTTTTCTATAATGCATTTTATCATTATTTGTAATAAGGAATAGAAAGTGACTCTCCGAGCAGATCTTTTGCTTCAAATTTGTAAATTGTGTAAAAACAAATCTTTAGATAGAATTCTGGAGCATAATCTCTTTGTTAAAGCTTGGGCTTCTTATCCTCTGCTGATATGAATATCACACAAGCTATATGTCACACTGGACAAACACCCTAAAAGATTCAGAGGGTCCTGTGGAACCTTTAAGACTAACAGAAGTATTGGGAGCATAAGCTTTCGTGGGTAAGAACCTCACTTCTTCAGATGCAAGTAATGGAAATCTCCAGAGGCAGGTATAAATCAGTATGGAGATAACGAGGGTAGTTCAATCAGGGAGGGTGAGGTACTCTGCTAGCAGTTGAGGTGTGAACACCAAGGGAGGAGAAACTGCTTCTGTAGTTGGATAGCCATTCATAGTCTTTGTTTAATCCTGATCTGATGGTGTCAAATTTGCAAATGAACTGGAGCTCAGCAGTTTCTCTTTGGAGTCTGGTCCTGAAGTTTTTTTGCTGTAAGATGGCTACCTTTACATCTGCTATTGTGTGGCCAGGGAGGTTGAAGTGTTCTCCTACAAGTTTTTGTATATTGCCATTCCTGATATCTGACTTGTGTCCATTTATCCTCTTGCGTAGTGACTGTCCAGTTTGGCCAATGTACATAGCAGAGGGGCATTGCTGGCACATGATGGCATATATAACATTGGTGGACATGCAGGTGAATGAGCAGGTGATTATCACTTTTTATCTAACTGCCTACCTGCTCACTAGAGAGACAAGGTGGGTGAGGTAATATCTTTTATTGGACCAACTTTCGAGTTTACACAGAGATCTTCTTTAGGTCTGGGAAACTTACTCAGGGCATATCTACACTACAACCAAAAACCTGCAGCTGGCCCATGCCAGCTGACTCAGACCTATGGGGCTTGGGCAAAGGGACTATCCAACTGCAGTGCAGATATTCACAGTAAGTTTTCCAGACCTGAAGAAGAGTTCTGTTGTAAACTCATTCACCTTGTCTCTTTAATATCCTGAGACTGACACAGCTACAACTATGCAACGCAGTTCACTAGATATTCAACAAATAAGCCTTCACTTTTTTAAACCGCGTGCCTAGGACAACTTCAAGCTGACAATCTGCACTCTTGCTTTATATACTGTCATTGCTATTATTGAACCTAGGGGGATATGCAAAAAAAAAGTAAGTATCAGCAAGATACATATATTCATAAAACAAGCTAAACTTTAATGAGAGGAAAATGCCTTTGACAGTAACCTACTAAAGAAAGTATCCAAATACCTACATGAAAGTCTAGGACCAGACTTACTCTAGCCCAGAATTGTCAAGTAGTATAAAACAGTTACTGCTTTTTCCTTTTATATGGGCACCTAGTCTTCTAAATTAGCCTTCTAATAATCAGGATTCATTGTAGGTCAATAAAACATTGACTATCTTTGTTCTGAAATTCTCTCTAAGACACACTAGAAAATGAACAGAAAACAGATGGTCTCATTGTGTGTATCACCAATTTAAAATCCAGCTGGTGAAAAGTAGTTATTGAAACACAAAGAAGAAGAAATGCTTGTTCTGGAGAAGAAGCAAAAAGCAGCCTGAGGCATTCTCTTGCAGTACCTCAGCCAATTTCACCACTTAAACATATTGTTCAAGGGACTGTTTAGGGTAATTTAAAGCCTACATGGAATAACTTTGAACTAAGATAGGAAAGGGGCTACCACAAAATGTAGATAAAATACTTTTGATGTGACCAGCATCTGAAAAGTGTTCTTCTCAATTCTATTGAATGCACAAAATCCCTCAAAGTAGCCTTGCTAATAATCACTAGACATTTGGTACAGTAATGTTTTGTTTCTTATACCTGAATTTGGATATTGTAGATTTGAAATCAGTCTTGATCCTCTCGCACCTGATTTTTTGTCACTGCACTTGTACATAAAAGTTTATTATTCCCTATAATGCCTGATCTTGCATTTACATTGGGGGACAAGGGGTGCTGAAGATGGCTCTGCAACTCTCAGCAACTTGTATCATCCAACCTTTATTGAAGTGTTACATTACAGTATATGACAGTGGAGACTTGAGTATTTGAGCAATAAACTTGCTCACACCAGTGTTTTATTTTGACTCAAATAAGCAAAATTAAACTTGATTCTTTATTCAAACAAACTGACAGCAAGTAATAGCTCTTCCATCTCATACTTCTCCTTACACCTATTTACATATCTCCCAATCATGACCCTGGTAAATGAGTGCCTACCCTAAGATCCATTGATAGCACTCACAATTGCGTATTGTATTTGTACTCCTATTTCACTGCATTAGCATTATTATACAGTGGTTTCACTTAAAGTGTTTCTAACCAGTTTTAAAGTTTTTACCAGCTAAAAAATATTTCACAGTTGGAGAATACTAGTATCTTGTGGCCAGCTGAGTCAATATGTAATACTTAGTAAGAAAGTACTTTCCACAATACTTCTAGCCCAGTGGTCCCCAAACTTTTCCATCACGGCCCCCCTTACCTATAATGGAAACTGTCTGTGCCCGCACCCCACCCCAGGGCTGCAGTCAGGAGCCAGGCCCACAATCGGGAGCCGAAGCTGGGGCAGTGCCGAAACGGAACTGGGAGCAGAGCAGAGCTGAGTAGCGCTCCCTCCTCGCGCCCCCCCCCCATGGTGCTGGCTCAGGTCCTGCTGTGCCTCCCGAATGTTCCTCCATACCCACCTCCCCACCCCCAGTTTGGGGACCACTGTTCTAGCCAATGGTACAATGCTTTACATAGGAGAAAACTCCTTTCCTGAACTCAATCAAATTAAGCCCTGAAGCATGGAATTTGATTATCATAGAATCATAGAAGATTAGGGATGGAAGAGACATCAGGAGGTCATCTAGTCCAAGCCCCTGCTCAAAGCAGGAACAATCCCCAACTAAATCATCCCAGCCAGGGCTTTGTCAAGCCGGGCCTTACAAACCTCTACAGATGGAGATTCCACCACCTCCCTAGGTAACCCATTCCAGTGCTTCACCACCCTCCTAGTGAAATGGTGTTTCCTAATAGACAACCTAGACCTCCCCCACTGCAACTTGAGACCATTGCTCCTTGTTCTGTCATCTGCCACCACTGAGAACAGCCTAGCTCCATCCTCTTTGGAACCCCCCTTCAGGTAGTTGAAGGCTGCTATCAAATCCCCCCCTCACTCTTCTCTTCTTCAGACTAAATAACCCCAGTTCCCTCAGCCTCTCCTCATAGGTCATGTGCTGCAGCCCCCTAATCATTTTCGTTGCCCTCCGCTGGACTCTCTCCAATTTGTCCACATCCCTTCTGTAGTGGGGGGACCAAAACTGGACTCAGTACTCCAGGTGTGGCCTCACCAGTGCCGAATAGAGGGGAATAATCACTTCCCTCAATCTGCTGGCAATGCTCCTACTCATACAACCCAATATGCCGTTGGCCTTCTTGGCAATAAGGGCACACTGCTGACTCATATCCAGCTTCTCATCCACTGTAATCCCCAGGTCCTTTTCTGCAGAACTGCTGCTTCACCAGTCGGTCCCCAGCCTGTAGCGGTGCATGGGATTCTTCCTTCCTAAGTGCAGGACTCTGCACTTGTCCTTGTTGAACCTCATCAGATTTCTTTTGGCCCAATCCTCCAATTTGTCTAGGTCACTCTGGACCATATCCCTACCCTCCAGTGTATCTACCTCTCCCCCCAACTTAGAGTCATCTGCGAACTTGCTGAGGGTGCAATTCATCTCATCATCCAGATCATTAATAAAGATGTTGAACAAAACCGGCCCCAGGACCGATCCCTGGGGCACTCCGCTTGATACCGGCTGCCAACTAGACAGCCGTTGATCACTACCTGTTGAGCCCGACAGTCTATCCAGCTTTCTATCCACCTTATAGTCATTTCATTCAATCCATACTTCTTTAACTTGCTGGCAAGAATACTGTGGGAGATTGTATCAAAAGCTTTGCTAAAGTCAAGATATATCACATCCACCACTTTCCCCATATCCACAGAGCCAGTTATCTCATCGTAAGAGCCAGTTATCTCACCATATCATTATCCTTACAGTATACTGCATAACTATAAATTATTGATCATAAAACTATCCAGTTTTTCATAAATCTATCTATATCCATCCATTGGAAGCCAATGCCACTGTAGTAGAGCATCTAATACTTTACTGGCAGTGATTTTGTTTTCCAAATTAGCAACGTAGCCTTAAAGTGAGAGACTAAAGCAGCAAAATCTGTTTAGTATATCAAAAAGAAGACTGAAAGAGGGCTCATTATGGTGTATTAGCACCTTTCAAAAGGAGACTAAAGGAATCTTCACGGGTATTAACAGGCTTTTTAATCTATCCGAGAAAGGCAAAAAAGGACCAATGGCTAGAAGTTTAAGACAAACAAATTCCATTTAGGGCTTGTCTACATTGGCACTTTACAGCACTGCAACTTTCTCGTGTGTGAAAAAACACTCCCCTTAGCGCAGCAAGTTTCAGCACTGTAAAGTACCAGTGTAGACAGTGCACCAGCACGGCTCCTAGCGCTGGTAGCTACGCCTCTTGTGGAGGTGGGTTTTTTAGAGCACTGGGACTAGCCTTTAGAAATAAGGCCCAAATTTTTAACAGTGAGGGTGATTAATGACTGAAACAAACTACCAAGGAAAGTGGTATATTCTCTATCTCTTGAAGTCTTCAGAACAAAACTGGAAACTTTTCTGGAAGATGTGCTTTAGTCAAACACAAGTAATTGCTCTCAGTATAGAGGTAACCAGCTGAAATGGTGAGGTTAGATTTGAATGATCTAATAAGATCCTTCTTTCTTAAAATCACAAACCAACTAAACAGATTTCAGTCCATTCTATGAACTCACGTGAATACAAATGCTTTGGGGGAAATGAGTCTAGACTAGTAAACTGTCTGCAGTGACATATGACCAAAATAATATCCCTGGCTCCCGTGAAGAAAGCCAAGCACCCACCATGACAGCTTCATAGTACCAGACAAATGCCAGCTCAATTCAGGTTGTACCATTTGCAGGTATTCCTGTGCTGCTTCTTGGGTAAATCCGCAGCCAACTGAACAATTTTAAAAACTGCATAAACAAGAGAAGTACATGAACTCAGATGGAAAAACTGACTGGATCCTCATTTTTAAATTTGCAGAGGAATGTGCTTTCTTAATTAAAGCCCTAAAATGTTCTGAATTTTATCCGCCTCACTTTTAGATATGACATTGTAACTTCATTAGCACTGTGGACGTTGAAAGGGAGGGAAAAGATCCTGATCAGCATCGTTGCTCGATATTTTCTCCTCCCTCAAGACACATATTCCTAGGAGCCAGAGCCACTGTCACTGCAAAGCTGCTGCCTTTACAGGAGACTGGGCAGCACAACCCATTCAATTTGCAGCATTAGAACCACTGTCATTTGAGGTAAGAGAGACAGAGATTATACAACTGGAGGTACCACTGAAAGTGATGCCGAAGTCCAACTAATTCTCTAGTAGGCGCAAGTAAAAGCAGTAATATTCTCTGCTACAACCTTCCCTACCAGACCATGTTAACTCTCCTTAACCAAGCTGTGTGTTTCATTGAGTTTTCCCAATGTAATCTCACCCAACACATGGTCATTGCACACCGCTAATGACAAACTGAGCAAACTTTGCCGACATGACTTCTGATCTATTTTTTTCAGTCAACACAAAGTCTGTCAAGCTACTGAGGCAGGGGGCACTGTACTAAGTCAATTAGCACTGAATAAAATCTACTGACGGCCTATACAGTCTATGTAGTTTGCTAAATAGATTGCTGTAGCCAATCCCAGGACAGAAACTGTTCCCCTCATCACACTGCTACTAAGCTCACCACCAAGCAGGCATCAAGTGAGCCCCTGGGTCTCACAATCCTTTCCAACTTGTGCTCCACTGTATTGCTGCAGACGTTTAATTTTCTAGTTGCCTTCTCCATTTTCTGCTGAGATTTTTGCCCTATGGCTTCATTCCTGGCTCATGAAGTGAAAGTCTGGACTGGAAATTAGGGACCTGGTTCTACTCCTGCCTCTGCCACTGGCCTGCTCTGTGGCGTTGGGCAAGTCACTTCAACTCTGTCTCTTGCTGCTTCTGCCATCCTTTGTCTGTCTTTAGATGAAGATTCAGCAAAGTGTTTAGGCACAAGGATAAATCCAACTGAAATGTCTGGGGAAATAAGTAAGTACTAAAAGGTATGCAGCTTTGATGCACTGTAATCTTAGATAGTAAGATCTTCAAGGTAGAGAACAGCTATTATATGCTTGTACAGTGTCTAGTGCAGTGGTTCTCAACCTATTTACAACTGTGGGCTGCATATGCAGATCTCTGTGTTATGTGGGCTGCATCACATGATATATATACTACCTGTATGGCCCTGAGAATGTCACATGGGCCGCAGCTGTGTGCTGATTGGGCCGCAAGTGGCCCACAGGTTGAGAACTACTGCTGTAGTGCAACAGAGACCCAACCTTGTTTGGATAGGCTAGGTGCTAGTGTAATATAAACTGATAAAAATAACTAAGTACCAGTGTTTGTCTGAATGGACCACATGATGGCCTGCCCTGCAGAGCTGCTGATGGCAGTTTTAAGATTTGTGCTAAGCTGCTATCACCTGATGGGTGTCACAGCAAATTTTGCAAATTTCAATTAAGTAGTAAGTATTGTCACAAATCAAAGCGCCAGAGTAAGATATGGGGGTAGGGCAGCAAGGAGCAATTAACAGTTGCATCCTAATTTTGAGCGTCCTCAGTTCCTACTGAAGTCCATGTTGAAGGTACTCTGTGGGTATGTCTACACTTAGCCGCTGGTTCGGCAGCAAGCAATCGATCTTCTGGGATCGATTTATCGCGTCTTGTCTAGACGCGATAAATCGATCCCGGAAGTGCTCACCGTCGACGCCGGTACTCCAGCTCGGCGAGAGGAGTACGCGGCATCGACGGGGGAGCCTGCCTGCTGCGTCTGGACCGCGGTAAATTTGAACTAAGGTACGTCGACTTCATCTACGTTATTCACGTAGCTGGAGTTGCGTATCTTAGTTCGATTTGGGGGGTTAGTGTAGACCAGGCCTGTGCTTCAGTGCTTTGAGTGTCCTGTTAACCTGGTCAGTAATCTTCCAATGCTTTCTATTAGCTCTTCAACCTACATCCAACTATTTGTCCCCAAAAAAATGGGTGACTACGTTTTTTTCCAATGTGTGTGTATATGTATGTATATATATTTGGTAGGGAATGTAAATTTATTTTCATTGTTAAAATACTGCAGTGGCCATTAAAAAGTCATCAGACCCATCATTACCATGCAGCATAAGAAATAAGTTTAGAAAATTAACTGCAGTATCTGAGACAGCACTGTGTGGTAACTGTCACTAGAGCTTAATGGCAAGCAGTATAAGCCATTAAAATTCTGAAATTACAAATCCAAACATGTATAACATATTTCAGTTGGTCCTCAGTGGAACTGGAACTTGGACGGAGCTACATTCCATGCATCTGAAATCAGTTCACATCGACATGTTAAATGATCTCTACCACATTTCACATGTAAATATAACAGAATTGAATAACAGTTACACTAAGTAGGTTGAACAATAGAATCATAGAATAGTATCAATATACAGTGATAGCCAATAGAACCATGGTCTCCTCTGTCAACACCATATGGGAAAATGCCAGACTTTTAAAGTTTTGAAATGTTATACTGCTCTTAAATGGAATATCACTTGTTATCTAATACCACATATCTCAATAGACAATGATGAAAATAACTCTATTCAGTATCAAATGTAAAGCTTGTATCTCTAAAGTAAAATATTATAAAAAGATCAAAGATTAGGAAGAAGTTCCAATAGGAGATTTACACATTTAAAAAAAGCCAGTCATGGCATAATAAAGTACTGGAAAGTCAAAAAGCTTTTAAAAAGAGCCCTAATGGCATATTATATCCAAGTCTATGCTTACTATATAGTCATGATTTCTGTGCTTTACCGAACTATTACATTCCTTAAGTGTATAAAACTTTAGGCACTGCAACCTAAACATTGGCTCAGTATATGTAATTTCCCTTCCATAATATATTACGTTAGCACAACTACTGATAACTGAAGAATCCTTCAAATGAGTGGTTGTAAAATATGTTTCCATTTAGGTAGTTCATGGGAAAACCTCTACATTCCATTGTATGGTTCACAGACTCCTAGAAATCAGGAAAGGGAAAAAAATGCCATTATGACATCTTGGCTATCTTCCTGACAATAAAAATTGTTCCCTACAGTATATTCACAAGTACTCTGTCCTTCTTTTAACTGATAGATGTTACACTGCTCAATAATCAATCATCCACAGTTGATAGTTGAATATATCGCTCAATTTCGAAATGCCAAAATTATGTTACTAAATGTCAAGTCATAAATGTTAAACACAAGTAGCAGACAGGCCCAAAATTTATCTGTTTAAAATTGCTATAATCTGCCAGAGAATGTGTTTTCTGGATTGTAATTATTTTTTTAAAAAATGCATCGCTCCATTGCGAAGGAGTTTAATAGAAAACACCTGCTAGTTTTCAAAGACTAATATTCTGTGGTAATGTGTTTGCCCACTAATGCCTTCATTTTATTCAAGATCATCTACAGAGAATAGAAGTTCATAGGGGTTCAGGTGCTTGTGTATATGACACTAAAACACCTCTAACTTCTTCTTTTGAAGTCAAGTCAAGAAAAGGCTGCAAGGAACCTCAGAGGGCCTATCAAAAGTAAGTGACTGGAGAACACAAATAGATGAAAATCATAGCTAACAAGATAATACAGTGTAGAAGGACTACATACTGCTGGGTTCTAAAATAATTTTAGGCACTCAGGAAAGGGACCTCAGTGCAACTGTAACCCATTGAACCCCCTCTCATCCATGTGCTGAATGAATCAATTCAAACAAAAGCGTGTAGAAAAAATGGTCTAGAAAATGGTATAATGAAATTTGCAAAAAGGTTCAGAACCTGCATGGATATGAAAACATTTAAATTGGACTGGATGGAATGGAAGGAAGTAAAATAAAATATGGGGGTATAAATCCTTATGCATCAGGCACACACCCTCTACTAATTACAGGGATTAGGAAGAATCATCTCCCTTGTCCAGGTGATTCCATACTTGCCCGCTGCAGAATTTCTCAACCTTCCTCTGAAGCATCTGGGATTGGCCACTGTCAGAGAAGGAATATGGGACTAGATTCACCATTGGGCTGAGGCAGAATTTTAATTTCTATATTCCTCTGTTTTTCTCCAAACTCTCTCCTATTATGCCTACTGTGACCGGGGTCACAGGGGAGCCAGCTGACGTCACTCAATTAGGGTGAACTGCAAAGAATGACAGGTTTCAGAGTAGCAGCCGTGTTAGTCTGTATCCACAAAAAGAACAGGAGTACTTGTGGCACCTTAGAGACTAACAAATTTATTTGAGCATAAGCATATGCATCCGATGAAGTGGGCTGTAGCCCACAAAAGCTTATGTTCAAATACATTCGTTAGTCTCTAAGGTGCCACAAGTACTCCTGTTCTTTTTGCAAAGAATGAAGCAGGCAATCCCCAAAGCTAGTGGATATTCCAATACTTAGATTTACCAAGCCAGCACAAAAAAGCTTCTGTTAGACCTCACTGGTTACTCAGAAGTCAACAACACAGATCCCTTAGAGCAACCCAGCCGCAGGCCTTCACGTAGGCACCCAAGTCAGGTATGATGAGGATTTCTGAAAATCTTATTTCATCATATTAAAAAGGTTCTACCATCCAGAGGACTGGACACATTACCTCCCAGTTAATGAATATTCCAGATCTTACGCAAATACATGCTTACAGCCAATTCTTATTAACTAAATTAAAATTTGTTAAAAAAGGAAAGAGAGTGAGTATGGTTAAAAGTTTAATATGCATACAGACATGAGTTCAATTCTTGAGGCTCAGATTCATAGCAGAAACGGTGAGCTTTCTAGTTGCAAAGAGTTCTTTTAGAATTTAGTCCATAGGTTATAGTCCAATGTCCAATATCAAATTCAGGGTGTTATAGCTTAACTGGGATCTCAGTCTTGTGACTCAAACTTCCCCTGATGAAGCTTAAGCAGATCTGACCCAAGGTTCTTATATATAGTGTTCTAGCAGCCACTTGACCACACAGCCCTGGGTTAACAATAGGCTTTTGATGTAACCTTCTGCTTTCTAAGCAACATCGGTAATTAGTTACACAAATTAACATAGGGCAATTTATCCATTAGGCAGTCTATCACAAACTTCAAAGAGACATATAGATAATGACATTATTTCACCCAAGATTCATTTAAGTGTTCCTTTTTGTCTCTGAATTACTAGCTAGATTGCGGCAAAAGGAGAGAGCAGTATGAGTTGAAGTGGAAAAATGCAAGGTGATAACCCAGTTAGCTTTGCACACATGGTTAACCATCTTTGAAAAACAGCCCCATAATTCCCAGTTACTTTTTATTTTGTTGTATAATATACCTGTGTAAAGAAAACCTATGCTATTTCGGGGCCCGATCTGCCCGACTGCTGAAGCACAGAGTACCTTCAACATGGACTTCAGTGGGAGCTGAGGACACTCAGCACCTTGTAGGATCCAGCCCCTAGTTGGAGTGACTGACCTTGCATGTATGCATCTTAGTGCTCATCTTACTATGGGATTCAAGCCAAAGCAAGCAAGACAAGTGTATGGTAAATTTAATCTGTAAATGTATGTGCATACAGCCACTTTGGGTATAGGCCTGTATACCTCAATTTGTTAACAACTAAAATTGGGCAATACACTGAAGGGAAAAAAGCACAAACATGCTTGCAGATCCATAGACTCTTAAAGCAAAAATATGAGCTCAAATAATATTTCTGACATTCCTCTGAGAAAATGCACTGGAGGAAACCATTCTAATTAGAGTCCTCTAAACCAAGCAGAACAAGAGAGCCAAGGGACAGTCAAAGAAACAAGAAAACTAGAGTACAACCATCAAACATCATTGTTTTGAATTAATGGTTGACTGTCTAGTGCTGTCTCCCAGGGAGTAAGATAACATGCTACAGCAGACAGCTTTGAGCTGCTGGCATCTTAATTTCATTGCAATTACATTACAAAGATACAGTTTTTGGTTGTGGTGCAAAAAGTAGAGGCAGCTAGTTATTAAGTGCTATTAGAGCAAGGCCCCCACCAATAATGACCATAGTACTGTTATGAGCTGGGTGAAACCTTGTTATGTGATTGAGACTGACAGGTGTAACTCACGCTTCAATTAACATAACTAAGCATAAGTCCCACCTAAGACAAATGGAGTGTGTGAACCCACCCAGGCGCTTTTGCTGAGTATTGTTTTGGGTGTATGTGTGTGTTTGGGGGAGAACTGGGGGCGGAGGCAGAACTTAGAAACTGAGAAGAGACAAGAAAGACAGGGTTGGGGGTGAGGAAGAGAGAGAGAGAGAGTGAGTCAGAGAGGGAAGGACAACTGAAAACATGACCCTGGAAGAAAGTTGGAGAGTGGTTTTGGGGTCAGGAGTGTAGAGTGAAAAGAGTACTCTTGGTGCAGTGAGGTGATGGGCCCCCTAAACTCCAACTGCAGGTAAGATATTCAGTATTTTGCAGGAGATTCTCATCACATTACAGGAGCAAACCCTAACAGTTCTTTAACCCCACTTTTGAGATGCTGGACACTATGAATTCCCATTGACTTTGATAAAAATTGAAGTCACTTTGCCAGATCTGTCCCAATACTTTCAGATAACTAATTTACACTATATTGGAGATGTGCTCTTGTAAACCATGCACCTCCTGGGTGTGGTGTTCCATCTCATCTAGTGGCACCGAGACCACTCAGAGAGAGAGATAAAACAAGTCTGCTCTACAGCCTTAGCTAACAGCCAGGTGGGCTTTTAGCTCATGCACGAGGCCCCAGGTTCGATCCCGCCCGCCAACGACCAGGGTCTGTCAGCGTTACACTCTGACACCACAAAAAATCAATAAATAAAACCCCAGACAATATTGTCTGTGTTACTGAAACATGCTACCTGCAAACTTTTATATCTGTTTTCCTGTTTAGCTTGGTTAGCTCCCTATTTTGTCCCTATTGGTCTCATTTATATTAAATTGACAAGGTCTTTTCTTTGCATTTTATCAGCCACAGCCTTGTCCATCTCAAACACTCCATAGATGCAGCAGAATACGATGCCTCCAGACTTTCTTTCCACAGTCTTTTTAGCCCATTCTAAAAATATATCTTTTAACAATTTTAAATGGAGAACTTCTCCTCTCCACACCACCCAGATCCATGTGACAATTTCTATATCAACCTCAGAAATCAATCTGGATGGCATTACACATTTGCTGAAGTTAACTCAGGCAGAGGATGACTTCCTGAGAAATGCATATCTATGATCGCTGGGAAATGCATATCTATGATCGCTGTGACTCACACAATACCTGAATTTTGAACAGTTGCTGTAATAGAGATCTCTGTTTAATCAGGGATTACCATATCTAATAGAAAGCTTTCTCCTGCAATGCACTGCCTGAGGAAAAATAAGGCAGATTATTTTCTGTTATGATGGGATAAACCAGATGAAATACCTACAACCTGACTTTAGAGCCACACAAAAATAGAATACAAGAAAGCTGCAGTTAACTTGACACACCCTCTTGAGTTAATTGAAAAAATTAGTTTCACAAGACTAAAATACATTTCCATTACACTATACAGAGGGAAAGGATGTTTCTTCTCGCATTTCAGATGCTGAGTCAATTACTAACCACAATTTATGCATCTGTAAAATTATTAACATAATACTATATGCATGGTGTTTTACAGACAAGTAAGAGACATGTCCCTGGCATGAGATTATAATCATGAAGTATGAATATAAAATTGATATAATACCACTTCTCTACCTCACAAAGTGTTGTGAACTATAATTCATTAATGCATGTAAAGAACAAATCCTCATCCTAAAGTCAGCCTTTACCGAGAGTTACAGCACAATGGTATCTGAGACATTGAGATTATTTTCTAGTGTCATGTCATGGAATAAATTGGTGAATATGACATTTTAATAGTAGGGTGACCAGACAGCAAATATGAAAAATTGGGATGGGGTGGGGAGTAATAGGAGCCTATATAAGAAAAAGACCCCAAAATCGGGACTGTCTCTATAAAATCGGGACATCCGGTCACCCTATTTAAATAGGGACCACTTAAGCACATTTTATTAATTTGATTTGCAGAGCTGTTGAATACCCACAATTCCAATTAAGTCAATGGAAGCTGCAAGTGGCCAAAACATCTGAAAATGAGGCCCCATACACTTCAAAGAGTGCAATATATAAAACTTCAGCTATGTGAATATCTTCTTTTGGAAGATATGTTTAGCTTATATATTGCCTTCCAACTATGTATCTCCAAGCACAATATAGGTATCAATCTCGCAATAGTGAGATTATTATCCCAAATTTACAGATGGGAAAACTGAGACAGAGCATGTAGAAAGTTTGTCCAAGGTCACTCCGAAGTCTGTGGTAGAACCCAGATCTCTGAGTTTCAATTCCCATGCCATAACCACCTACACTGGAGTTTTGTCTACGTAAACTTGGTTGCATATACTGCAGAAGTTGAAGGCAGGATACACCATATTAAATCGATCCAACAAAACTACAACTGCTTTGTTCACCTTCTCAAAGACATCACAAAACACATTCTGCACTGCTACTGCAAGGTCTGTACTCCTTGCTGGCAGTCAGAGACAGAAGCACTCTTCAAATAGTATGACAGAGCAATGATCCAGACACAGAAAAAAAACTAGAGTCACTGAATAATTCCCGCCTAAGAGATGGAACTAGACAGTGGACTTGAGTTCACTCATTCCAGTCAGAAAGCCTGGCACTCCATAAGCTTGAAGCTGCTGACCTAGTAAAACACCACTAACCAAAAGTGATGGCCAGTGCTGTTGTCTCACACCTTCTCCATAATTTGAAGACGAAAATTGAAAAGCTGACTAGATAGAAGGTTCAGAAAGAGCTCTTTTTAAATGTCCCACCAAGCCCTGCCACCTCACTGCTATCATTCCCATATATTAAAGAAGAAATAAACAAGGCCCTCATGGCTATTAGACGTGGCAAGGATCACATTTACCCCAAATTCCTTAAGAATTTGGGACCAAACGGACAAGCATGGTTCACAGACCGATTCCCTGCCTTACATTCAAGGGAAAGATCCCAAAAAGCTGGTTTAAGGCTGTAGTCATTACCCTCCTCAAACATGGGAAACCAACAAATGATGCCACCAGCCATCACCCAATAGCACTCCTGTCCACAATTTGCAAGTTAATGGAGAGGGTCTTACTGGTCCATCTCATCCCATCTATGAGGCCATCCTGCCAAAGGAACAGTCTGGTTTCAGATCAGGATGGAGTTGCTACAACCAGGATCTTGCCATTACTAGTCACACTGAGGCTGGCTTCCAGTGGAATCTAAAAACTGGAACAGTGTTGATAGATTTATCCACCACCTACGGCATGCTATGGTGATATGGGCATCTGGGGTCATCAAATGCCGTTGCACTATGCAACTCCTGGCAACAATGTTGAGTAACTGTAGAGACCATTTCCTTTTGAATGGGCAGATCAGCAAAGCATGCATCCTCAAGGACTTGTGCTGGCTCTTTCACTATTTAACACTTACATTAGTTCATGTAAGTTCATTTGTGCTGACATCACTCGAGGTACCAGGCAAAGACCTCGCCACTATCAATGACAACCTCTCCACCTCAACCTCAAGATAATGGCAGAATACTTTCAATACTAGAAGCTCTGCTATAATGCCTCAAAACCCTTGGTAATAGCCTTTCAAGTAAACAACAAAGCCACCAAGAAACCACCCAATGTCACCTTCTGTAGGCAACAGGTCCAAAATAAGCCCTATCTGAAGTACTTGGGTGTAACCTTGGACAAAAGCTTGACTTTTAAGGCTCATCTGGAAAACACATGAAAAGATACAAGCAAAAACTAGTCCCATCGGAAAACTTGCAGGCACAACATGGGATGCCCATGCACATATGCTTCAAACACCAAGGCTAGTACTGGTATACTCAATGCTGAATATTGTGCACCAGTCTGAGTGGGAAGCTCACTTACCAAATATCTGGATGTTCAGCTTAATGCTGTCATGAGAATCATAACTGGAACATTAAAATTAACACCCCTTCAATGGTTGCCCACTCTGGCACATATACCTGGACCCAAAATTCAGAGAGAGAGAGAGAGAGACACACACACACACACACACATATTGCTAGTGAGTACAATCAAACCATGGGCAACCTGAATTTACCAATTTATGAGGACATCCAGAACCTTCCAAAGACACTCCTGAAATCTCGCAAGCCTTTTTGAGATCAGGCTAAAGCTCTTAAAGCATCCTCATTCAATCTTGAGGCATACAGGAAAGAATTCTGTGATAATACTAATGTTCCAAACACACACTTGCCTACTGACCCCACAAAAGAATATCCAGCCTTTACCCTACCCTGAAACAATGGTCTACATTGAACCATTTCAGAATATCAGATGGCAGATGCTGTCATCTCTTATATCCCTAGAAGATGAGAGACAATGCACAATATGACTGGACACCAGTTGCCAACTATGGACCACTTATTAAATCAGTGCCTGCTTTCATCCTTTGCTGATGGCATCTCAGACTTACATCAAGCCACTTCCCAAGCTACTCACTGGCTCATAAATCTGGACTTGATTATTTGAACACTGCTAATCACCTCTCTTGCCATTCAAAAGAAGACAACCACACAATCATTCTTCCTTTCACAATAATATACTGCAACAGGAAAACAAAGTGTTGATGAGGAATGTAAGAGCATTTTGGCTTTGTTTGATTGTTTCCTTGGTCCAAACTTTCTAATGAGACTTGAGGTGCCACAACAGGATTTGGCAGGGGAGCCACCTCAAGGGAGAGGTGGTACACGTCTCTGACTGGGGATTAGATATGATTCTGGTTGCTATTAGCAAAGGACTCAATCTGGGAATCAAACAGGAGTGGCGGGAGGCAGCCAAGCAAATTATGGGTGCCTCCTAGTGGCAGATGCCAAGTACAGGGGGGTCTGGTTCCCTGACATATGAGAATTTAGAAACAGATCATAAGAAAGCAACCCCTAAATAAGGTAGGAAATGAGATTGGGGTTCCCAATGACTGATATAGCAAGGAGAAAACCCCCTTTTCCTATTCTCTTAACCCTCAGATGAGGGAGGGTAGTGGGGTCTCAGCAGCAGAGCTGGGACCAGGTTAACGGTGAGAGAAGGATGGCAGCCCTCTATCAGGTGGAACAGATTACTCTAGGAAGGATGGCCTTCATTGGAGAAAGCCATTGCTAGATAGTTCCCAGATGTGTTACTTAATAAAGTTGCAGGCTAGCATAGTTAAACCACAATTCTGATGTCTTGTCTTCCTTCCTGGGATGACTGGGATAAACTTTTTGGTTTTGCTTGACTATTTCTTTGGTCCAAACCTTAATGGACTTTACACTTCTGAATCTGTCTGGGACTGTTCCCCTGTTGATAATTTATAATTATCATTTGAAACAGCTGGATGCTACAATGAACAGGTGGAGAATTAGCCCATCTGCTACTTATTAACAACCATACATCGGATGGTACAAGAGCAATTATGTTTCCTAAGTCTTTTGCTGCTTTTCAGTTCTAAGTACATTAAATGCTGTATGAAATAATAAAGCCCCCCAAAAGAAAAGCCCAACTTGGCATGGGTTCACAGGGATACAGAGATTGACAGCATGACAAATTCAGTGAGAATTTGATGTATTATCAAATTTTGAGGTGTGAAAGATGTGAGAGTATTCGACAAGAGACTAAAATAGCTGCAAAGAAACTAGGGGAAAATATGGGAAGCTCTATTTATAAGGTGTTAGTGTTAACAACTACACATGGTTTGAGAAGATGGCAAAAAATTGAAGTTTGCCAAAATAAAAGCTTAAGCACAATAATTCATTCAAGTTTTTATCATCATTTACTTACATGGAGCAATACAGGGCTCAAATTCCTTCAGATATTTAAACCATTAGGGAGCATATTACATACCAAAAAAATAATTGAAGCCTCTAACATCTGTGAAATTCCTCTGAACCCTTCTGTTTTCCTGAATGCAATTGTGATTTTACTAACAGTACACTAGAAGTTATGGTAAAAGAAGATAATATATATTGAAAATGGGGAATTGACAGCCTTTGAATGTGATCTCACACGGTGTAAGATCTATAATGAAGTTACCCTGGTGTAACACTGGGTTAAGTAAGGTGAGAATCAGACCTTTAGTCTATAACATGGAGTTCAGGGGAGTTTACACTTAGGATTTTTCCCTGATCAATGCTGCATTTGCACCACAGGTCTAGAAAGCTGGTCAATTTTGAAAGTTCAGCATCTGCAAGGTTGGGGCCAGGTTTTAAACCTCAGGATGAAATTTTAATTATTTTTTTTTAATCACAAAAGGTAAAAATCCTCAATGCTCCACCCAAGCACAAGCAATGTGCACTGCAAAGAGACAAGATGGATATTAGGAGGAAGGTCTCTTGTCTTCATCAACCAGTTCACAGTAATGTGCATGCCTCAGAATATTCTTTATGGGGGGTGGGCTGGTTTAGAGGGAAGGCAATGGGTAAAAAGCCTTTCTCCACTGCTGGTTCAAATCCAGCCCACATTGGTAGAGCTGAAAAGACATTACCAACTAGTGGCTCTTTGGGAGCTGTGTGAAATGTGTGTAGTGTTCTCAGTTACCTCACCCCCCAAAAAATCACAACTGACAGTAGTTTAGAGAGTGCAGAAAAGCCAAGGAATAAATAGGAATGTATATTGAAGTATGTGCTCATTCCTTGTGGTGTCCTCTACAAGGTAGAAGCCAAGGCGTACTAGCAGGGCAGTGCGTGGAGTGGAAATTACCATTGTACCTGTTCAATTTACAGTGTGCTTAATCTAGCATTCTTCATAAGTATTGAAAGTCCATGCAACTGTTATTTTTATGGAAGAATAGTCCTTGTAAAACACCATTTGAGAAAGCTGTGAAGGGGAAGAGTAAACTGATTGTTAATGGGAGAAAAAAATCTCTATGCCACATCCTCGGAACAATGCTCAAGTTATATTTACAGTAAATAGGATGTATAACATTTACAACATTCTACAAAGAGATTTGACACAAAGAACAAGCCAAAGTTGCACTACTTTCCTTGGTTATATTAAAAGATATTGTATAGATTTTACAAATATACAATATATTGTTTAGAAGAAGAGGTTATCATCAAAGCCTTCTTCTGACAGTGAAAAGTCTCTTCTTTGACTTCTGGTCCCAAAGCATAATCTCACTATTCAGAGAAGTAAATTGGCAACCAAAAGCAATTAGAACTTAGAGCGAGAAAGTTTAAAGTGGGTATGTAATTATCAAAAACCTCAATTCACCTCATTTATTAATATAAATGAAACTAGACAAGTGGAAAGGAGAAGGTGCCTACTTTTAGCTGATTATTGCTGGCTAATGCAATAAAAGCACAATAAAGATAAGTTCCTGGCATAGGCATATTTTCATTCAGTTATACTCCATTTATTGAACTAAAAGAAAAAGTGCTAAACCTAAATACAACCTCTTTCTATAGGATACACAATATGTAACAATTTATAAACCATCTCTGAAAACAGAAAGCTCTGTAACAAGATAATCATAGAAAAGAACACGTTTTTCAGTCTAATATCCTAAATACCCCCCACTAAAGAACAGAAATGATGCTAAGCCACAAAATTTAGATCCAGATCTATAGCTGAACTTTTCCAAGATTCTGAGGTGCTCAGGTCCAGCGACTTCAAGCCCACTTCTAGTAGTGACTCATCTGATCTGATCTTAAATATTGGCAGTTATAAGTACCACACTTCTTACTCAGTCCTGTGATATTGTGAGCAAGAGACACCCTCAAATCCCAGTGAAGTCTACAAAAGTAGTACGTGGAAAATAACAAGTTTTTTAAAAATTCTCTCCCTTGTCTGGTTGCAAAATACTCCAGTTCTGTTTCCTATGTTGTTTTACTGCTTTTTAGTTTACTGCTAGAACGGGTGGTGGACATGCTGTTGAAAATGTTCTTTGACTAATTGCAGAAATTCTGCTCTTTATTTTGCAGAGTTAATACTGTTTTATCTGCTTCTCAGCTCACCTTCAAGTGACTGAGAATCCACCCCAACCTTGGGTAAGTTGTTCCAATTGTTAATTATCCCCACTGTTAAAAATTTGCACCTTATTTCTTATTTGAATATGTCTAGCTTCATCTTCCAACCACTGGAATCATTATGGCCTTTCCTACTAGATTAAAGAGCTGTCTATAATCAGAAATCTCTTCCCCATGAAGGTACTTGTAAACCTTGATCAAGGAACCTCTTAATCTTCTCTTGACAAAACTAAATATATTGAACTTTCTAAGTCTCTCAATAAAAGGCATGTTTTCCAGATCTCGAATTATTATGGTTTTTCTGAACCCTTTCAAATATTTCAATATCTTTTTTGAACTATGGACACCAGAACAAGTGTATTCTAAATAAAATAATAATTGGCACTTGAGTAGCATCTTCCATTCGAGAAATGCAAAGTGTTTTACAGGCTTTAATTAAGTCCACAAAACCTCCCTGAGATAGTTAGCATAATTATCTTCATTTTAAAGAATGGGAAGCCGAGGCACAGAAAAGTTGCCCAATGTCACACAGAAAGCCTGTGATTGAGCCAGAAATAGAATCTAGGTCTCCTCTTTTTCAAGTGCCCACCAAGCAGCATCTGTCTCCATAGAATGTATTAATGAAACATCCTACAGTCAAACATACAGCTTTGTAGGTTCAATTTGGATAAGCACACAACAGTTGAAACACTTATCTGAACCCTATCCAAACTCTACAGATCTCTTTTGCCTGCAAAATTGGGCATAATCTCACAAGAACAGGCTTCCTTACAAGAGTTCTAGGGTTTTGTATTTTCAGTTGGGCCAGAGAGCAGAATCTCTTGAGGCATTAAAACTTCTTTGTATTTCCATATGCAGGACAATGCCAAAAGGGAGAGAAATGTTATGGTCAAGTAAAAGGAGAGGGACAAAAATTACTCCCCATTACGTAAAAAAGTATACCCATTACTTGAAAATAAACATTCATCATACCGATAGATTTTTTTTAAGAGAAAAAGAATTCCCATCTTAAGGTCTGTTGTCATTTATATTTCAATGATGCTGAGTCTATATCTACACAGCCAACCACAATGAGCCTCACAGTCCAAGTCAACAGAGCTTCAGAGCCCAAGGATCCAGCCCAAGCTACAGCTTCAAAGCACTGTATACACAGCTGTTTTAGAGCACTAATGCAAGCCCTGCTAGCGCATCTGGACTAGGGATGGGAGGCTTGCTGCTGTGGGCTGTGTAGATGTACCCCTTGAGGCCCCAGCTGAGATTGTGCGGGTGGCAGACCCCAAGGGACTTGAATCCAGGTCTGTGGAGCACCTGGGAGTCATCACGCTCCAATCCTCCACCCACTAGCTCACAGACAACAACAGGGGCTGGGGTCCATGAAGCCCCTTGGGGCATAAGCCCCTCCCCCGTGCTCCAAGGATTCTGATTGGGCCACAGCTCCTATTTAAGCCGGAGGAAGAAACAGGAAGTTGTCTGTACAACTGGGCTTCGCCCTTTCATGGACTGCTTGCCTGGTTTTACCTGTTCCTGCCTTCTGGTATCCTGACTCGGCCTGACTCTTACTAACTGCCTGCTGGTTTCTGCCCTCCGGTTTCTCTCTCTATTCTGATCTCCTGGCATTCCAACCCACCTTGATTCCTGGTAATTGGCTCCTGGGTCCCAGCCCCTCGGCCTGTGCCTGATGCTAACCCTTAGGCTGTATCGCCCATGACCTGGCCCTGACAGTTGGACACTGTCCAAACAGAAATAAGAGACAGCCCCCGCTTTGAAAAGCAAACAAGCAAGACAAAGGGTAGGAGGGCATACAAAGGAACAACAGATGAAGTGACTTGTTCAAGGTCACACAGTGGGTCAGGGACAGCGCTGGGGATAGGACCAAGATCTCCTAAGTCTCAGTCCATTGCCTTATGCTAAATGTTATGAATTATTATTAACTCTGAGGAAGCCATTTAGATAAGAATCAAATCAAATTCTATAAGGCTAAATTCTCAATGCCTGCATATAGCAGGTATCACTCCACTAAAGTCAGTGAAGCTACTCCAGATTTATACTGATTTAAATGAGAGCAGAATTTGGGACGTATTCTATTTTGTTCTATTAATGTTTCAGAGGATCGTAATGGGGAATATAGCTTTCCATCTCTACATCACCATCAGATAGCCAATTGGTTGCCTATGCAAAAAAATCAGCTGGTGTCTCGATCTAGTTGCTAGCTGATGTGTGTAAAGGACTATCACAATTTACACTAACTGGCAGTCTGGTTAATGGCAGTCTCAGCAGGCAGGTAAAATAATTGAGTGGACATGGATTCTGAGCTACCCTGTCATTCTTAATGGTGACCTCTCCAGAAGAGAAGTGGTCTCTCTGAATCCCTACAGTTGCTCTCTTTTAAGCACTAAGCAAAATATAGGTCTTTATAAGGAAGCTGCAATACCACTAGATGCAGCTGAAATCTCATGAGAATAGCTGATCTGTTTTAGACTTCCACCATCTGGAGTCAGCATTGAGAGTAGTATACAAGATGCAATGCCTCTAACCCTTATCTCCAATTCATATCTCAAATCTGATTTCTAACTCCCGATTCAAGTCTTGAAACTGAACCGTTGCCTAAACTTGATCCAGATGGGAACAGCATCTCCTCACCATAGCTGTAATTATATGTTATTAATAACTAGGTACATTAAATTAAATTATCCTTATTCTGTTAGTGGTGATTAAATCCCCACTGATTTCCTAAGTATTGGTTTTAGGTAAGAAATATTTAATTC
Source organism: Emys orbicularis (assembly GCF_028017835.1). Lineage (NCBI taxonomy): Eukaryota > Metazoa > Chordata > Testudines > Emydidae > Emys > Emys orbicularis. The sequence continues at coordinate 22,493,696 of NC_088683.1, read as the reverse complement.
ACAAATTTGTCATAGTTGACCAATAAAATCTATTCACAATTCAAAATCATGTCTCTCCTCTGCCTGCCTTAATTATTGGTATCATTTTGCATTTAGAGCACTAGAAGAGAATACATCTCAGTCTTTTTGCCAGACCAGTTAAACCTGAGATTTTCCCCATTATACAGTGTCAGCTTTGGTTAAAGATAATGAAAGAACAGATACAAATTGTCATTTGCGACTATAAGGCGTAGTAATACATTTCTCAGGCAACCCCAGAAAATTTGACGGAAATTTCAATCAGATATTATTAACACTATAATATGTATTGTCAGGAGTAATGATAAACACATTGACTAGATTTTTCCAGCTTGAAGGACAAACTCCTTGCATGGTAAACCAACATGGTCTCAAATAAACAATGATGCTACTAGATGTGAAGATATGCTAAATTTGACAATTTCTACACATCAATAAGGCTGAGGAGGCGTGTATTTTTATCGAATCTGACAGATATAATAGTGTCAAGTAGTTCCATGCAGAAAAACAAATCATCATCATAACGCTTACAGGGACAACTGCATTAATGTTCAAGGAAGTTTGACTCAGAGTGGTAATAGCTTGCTGAGCTCTGGGGAACTGAAATGGATTCTTATGGCTATCTAAAATATAAAGCGCCATCACCTGTACAACCAAGATTATCAAAAAAGGTTTAAATTAATAGGTACAGCTGTGAAAACCAAATGATATATAAGAAAAATCATATTTGTATATCTTTACACACTTATTAATGTACTTCCAAGAGGCTCCTATTATCTAATAGCAATCTAATTGGACAAGACAGACAAAGGATATGAGAAAAAAGTGTTATTACCCCCACTGTAAAGATGAGAAACTGAGGCAGAGAAATGAAGTGATTTGGGCTCAAAGTCACACAAAAAGTCAGGCAGAGCCACAATTTGAAACCAGATCTCCTGGTTCAGCCCATTACACTGAGCACAATACCCTCCTGCCCTTTTAATAATGGGCCCAGAAAGACTCACTGACAGAAAAACATGGAATTTGTGGAACTTTGTATTATCATTTAGTGCGTGGTTTTTAACATTTGTTTACATTAACAATATCACGTATTTCATATTGTGCTGTTATGAACCCATTCAGGATATAATACAAGCAAAAAAAAAAACAACAACAAAAAAACAACCCTTATTACCTTCAACACATCTGTTAGGGAAGGAAGCTAAATGAAATGTACTGAAATAGCCCCTGCTATGTTCTTCAATTAACACAATTGGTTTCTCTACTCCTTCACCATCTTGCGTTGTTTTTGTCTATGTTTTTACTGCTTCATTTATGCTAGATAGTGGAACAGAATGTGCTACAAATGTTCAAAGGACTTTTATAGATGAAATAAATGGAGATTTGCCAATCGCCAATTCAATAGACAACTGTGATTGCAAAGTATCAGGTAATTTCACTTTTCTTGATCTGGGACAGAGCAAGCAGCAACGAAACATCTTCATACACTTATCAATTCAATGACCTATCTGAGCAAAATCTCTTTGGGTATGTCTACACTACGAGAGTAGTTCGATTTTAGTTAAATCGAATATGTGGAATCGATATTACAAAGTCGAACGTGTGTGTCCACACTAAGGACAGTAATTCGACTTTGTCAGTCCACACTAACGGGGCAAGCGTCGACATTGGAAGCGGTGCACTGTGGGCAGCTATCCCACAGTTCCCGCAGTCCCCGCTGCCCATTGGAATTCTGGGTCGAGCCGCCATTGCCTTCTGGGTAAAAAAATGTGTCGAGGGTGCTTTTGGGTAACTGTCGTCATCCAACCGTCACTCCCGCCCTCCCTCCCTGAAAGCGCCGGCGGGAAATCAGTTCGCGCACTTTTCTGGTCAGTGACAGCGCGGACGCCACAGCACTGCGAGCATGGATCCCGCTGTGACCATCGCTGCAGTTGTGGCCGTTGTCAACGCATCGCAGCTCATCATCGACCTTTCACTGAGGCAGATAGAGAGAAAGCAGGCGAGGAGGCTACGGCACCGGGGTCAGGACCTGAACTCCGAGAGTAGCACACGCCTGTCTGAAACCACGACACCCAGTGCCGAGGACATCACGGTGGCAATGGGTCTTGTGGATACTGTGGAACGGCGATTCTGGGCCCGTGAAACAAGCACGGACTGGTGGGACCGCATAGTGCTTCAGGTCTGGGATGAATCCCAGTGGCTGCGAAACTTTCGCATGCGGAAGGGGACTTTCCTCGAACTTTGTGAGTTGCTGTCCCCTGCCCTGAAGCGCAAGGACACCCGGATGCGAGCAGCCCTGACTGTCCAGAAGCGAGTGGCCATAGCCCTCTGGAAGCTTGCAACGCCGGACAGCTACCGGTCAGTCGCGAACCAGTTTGGCGTGGGCAAGTCTACCGTGGGGGTTGTTGTCATGCAAGTAGCCAAGGCAATCGTGAAGGTACTGCTGTCAAAGGTAGTGACCCTGGGAAACGCGCAGGCCATCATAGATGGCTTCGCCGCGATGGGATTCCCAAACTGCGGTGGGGCTATAGATGGGACTCACATCCCTATCCTGGGACCGGACCACCAGGCCAGCCAGTACATCAACCGAAAGGGCTACTTTTCAATGGTGCTGCAAGCACTGGTGGACCATAAGGGACGTTTTACTAACATCAACGTTGGATGGCCGGGCAAGGTTCATGACGCTCGCGTGTTCAGGAACTCTGGTCTGTTTAGAAGGCTGCAGGAAGGTATTTACTTCCCGGACCACAAAATAACTCTTGGGGATGTGGAGATGCCTACAGTGATCCTCGGGGACCCAGCATACCCGCTAATGCCCTGGCTCATGAAGCCCTATACTGGCGCCCTGGACACAGAAAAAGAACTGTTCAACTACCGGCTCAGCAAGTGCAGAATGGTGGTGGAGTGTGCTTTTGGCCGTCTCAAGGGGAGATGGAGAAGCTTACTGACTCGCTGTGATCTCAGCGAAACCAATATCCCCATTGTTATTGCAGCTTGCTGTGTGCTCCACAATCTCTGTGAGAGCAAGGGGGAGACCTTTATGGTGGGGTGGGAGGTTGAGGCAAATCGCCTGGCTGCTGATTACTCCCAGCCAGACAGCCGGGAGATTAGAAGAGCCCAGCGGGACGCACTGTGCATCCGGGAGGCTTTGAAAGACAGTTTCCAGACTGAGCAGGGTCACCAGTGAATTTTAAGTTTGTGGACTCAGAACCTGAACTTGCCACCGTTTCTTTAACCAGTTACCGTTGACTATCCTCTCCAGTTACATACCCCCTTCACCCCCTTCCCAAAAAATAAAATCTGTTCTGTTTTGTTAATGAACACCGTTGTCTTTATTACTGTTTTCGCGGGAATGTTTTAAACCTGGGACGCAGACTGTGGCGGGGTGCGGGTTTACTGTTGTGATGCAAATGATGCTTCTAAACTCCAGGAATGACGGGTTCCGCAGTGGTGGACTGGTTGTTTCAACAGAGCCTGCCAGCCCTCCTGGGCGGGACAGCGTGTATGTGTCGGCTATGTGACTGTCTGGCAGGGGGAGGAGGGTTACAGCTCCCCTGCTGCGGGGCTCTGTGATGCATTAGATCTGTAACTGCCCTCCCCCGCCACAAAGTCACAGAGCAACCCCCCCCCCCCCCCCCCCCAGAACACGAAAACCACCTCCCAGATTGAACAGGGTCACTAGTCACTGCACTGGGTATGTGTCCTGATCCTGGACCTGACCCCGCCTCTGTACCCTGGTAAAGGTGACTGTCCTGTCCAATTACCATGCCCCTTCCCCTCGTTCAGACAGACTCTCCTCCAAAATAAAATCATGGAAACAGTAATTAACAGAAACGAATATTTTATTATGAACCAGACATGAAACGTGGGGGTTGAAACTTGCACGGGGGCTTCTGTGAGGTGTGTAGGAAAGGACTTTTAAAATTTTGGGGAATGAGAGCCTTCTAGTGCTAGAGCAGTCTGCAGGGGTTGACTGAAAGTTTCGGCCCTTGCCGCCCCTCCTTCTTTGTACTTTGGGTGAGGGGGGTGTGGGACTTGGTGGCGGGGGAGGGCGGTTAGAGATAGACCGCAGCGGGGCTCTGTCCTCCTGCCTCCGGTCTTGCAGAACATCCACAAGGCGCCGGAGCGTGTCCGTTTGCTCCCTCAGAAGTCCAAGCAGCTTTTCAGTAGCCTGCTGGTCCTCCTGACGCCACCTCTCCTCCCGTTCCATGACTGCTCGGTGCATTTGGGACAAGTTCTCCCTCCACTGTGTCTGCTGGGCTGCCTGGGCTCGGGAACAGCTCATTAGTTCTGAGAACATGTCCTCCCGCGTCTTCTTCTTCCTCCTCCTAATCTGCGCTAGCCTCTGGGAGTGTGCTGACAGGCTGGGTTGGGAGACAGTCGCAGATGTGTCTGTGTGAATGGGAAAAATGGAGTGAATTCCTGAGACAGATAAATGAAGTTGTGTACAAAGAACCTAGTCTTTCTCTGTGAACAAGACCATGCACTGCACCTCTCACATGCGCACTCAGGACAAGGTCGAATTTTCGGCCATCGCCTTCAGTGCCTGGGGTCCTGCAGTGGTCTTGCAGTTATCTGAGAAGCGTGACAGGACACCTGAACTTCTGTAGCGTGCAATCATGGTAAGCCGTAGACTTCTGGCTGCTTAAAACTGTACTAGTAGCACTGGCCTCCTTTCACATTGAAAGCAATGCCAGTCTCTGCTGCCAGCAATCAGGACAGCATGAACTATGCCCCTGTCCCACCCCCTCGCGGCTGTTCCAGGGAAAGATCCCTGTATGCTGCCCCTCTCCCTCCACCGCGTGGCTGTAAAGCAGTCCCAATACTAACATTCCCCTCCCTAATTCAAAGCAGGGCGTAATGAGCGACATCACCCTGCTGAGGATCTCGGAGTCCCAGAGGGAAAGGATGTTTCGAGAAAGCCTTCAGAAACCAGGGCCGTTTGCCGCTATGCTCTGCAGGGCGATGATACCAGTCTATCTGATGGTGTCGTGGCGCGGTAACGTGTCCTACCACGGAGGGCCCACTAAGATCGCCCTACCCAGGAACCTGATGAACAGGCTGGAAATGTACCTTCTGGAGACCTACGAGGAGTTCTCCTATGAGGATTTCGCCTCCATCCCCGGCCATATTGACCGGATTTTCGCGTAGGTGCACTGGGACTAAAGAGTGGAGCGTCTTGGGCAGCATAATCATGACTTACCGGACATTGTAAAAAAAAATTTAAATACTTGGGACTAAATTGTGAAGAGCCTAAGGCAGACAAATCATGAAAAACCCTTTGTTACGATTGTAAATATTCCAGTTTTTTTGCAGTTAATTGTTTACATGTTTAAGCACTTTAATAAACAGCCATTGTTAATATTATAAATATTCTAGTTCTTGTAAAAATAAATGTTTAGATATTTAAAGCACTCACTGCTTGATCCTTCCCCTGATTCTGTCTCCGGGGTAAGGGATGGGGACGGTTGGTAGGGGATCTCGGTAAGGGTGATGAAGAGCTCCTGGCTGTCGGGGAAATCAGCGGTGCCAGCGCTGTCGACTGCCTCGTCCTCCTCATCTCCTTCTTCATCTTCCCCGTCCGCTAACATGTCCGACGAGGAACCTGCCGCGGACAATATCCCATCCTCAGAGTCCACGGTCAGTGGTGGGGTAGTGGTGGCGGCCGCACCTAGGATGGAATGCAGTGCCTCGTAGAAACGGGATGTGTGGGGATGGGATCCGGAGCGTCCGTTTGCCTCTTTGGTTTTTTGGTAGCCTTGTCTCAGCTCCTTGATTTTCACGCGGCACTGCGTTGCATCCCGGCTGTATCCTCTCTCTGCCATGGCTTTAGAGATCTTCTCGTAGATCTTTGCATTCCGTCTTTTGGAGCGCAGCTCTGAAAGCACGGACTCATCGCCCCACACAGCGATGAGATCCAAGACTTCCCGATCAGTCCATGCTGGGGCCCTCCTTCTATTAGATTGCATGGCCATCTCTGCTGGAGAGCTCTGCATCGTTGCCAGTGCTGCTGAGCTCACCACGCTGTCCAAACAGGGAATGAGATTCAAACTGGCCAGACAGGAAAAGGAATTCAAATTTTCCCGGGGCTTTTCCTGTGTGGCTGATCAGAGCATCCGAGCTCGGACTGCTGTCCAGAGCGTCAACAGAGTGGTGCACTGTGGGATAGCTCCCGGAGCTATTACCGTCGATTTCCATCCACACCTAGCCTAATTCGATATGGCCATTTCGAATTTAGCGCTACTCCTCTCGTTTTGGAGGAGTACAGAAGTCGAATTTAAGAGAGCTCTATGTCGAACTAAATAGCTTCGTGGTGTGGACGGGTGCAGGGTTAATTCGATGTAACGGCGCTAAATTCGACATAAAAGCCTAGTGTAGACCAGGCCTTTGATTCACAAACAGAACACTGGCTTTTTTGCTATACATAGTTTGACACTGTAGATGGGACTCATTTGATAATCTATATTTTCTGCAACCAGTAAATGAACATGCATATTTCCACCACTAATGAGTCATTTTCATGATAGGCTAGACAGGCAAAAAAAGACCCCACCCCCCCTCTTATTTTAGAGCCACTGAATGAGATCAATGTAATCTCAAAAGTAAAGTTTGCTGTGATTATTAAAGCTAAACATTTAGTCAGTTGTAGACTTTTATGTATTAACAGGAGTGTAAAATTTATAAGACATGATCTATGAGGAAAGGTTGAAAGATCTAGAAATGTTTAGTCTAGAGAAGAGAAGGCTGAGGGGAGACATAACAGACTTCTCCACATCTACTGAAGGTAGGACAAGTAGTAATTGGCTTAGTTTGCATCAAGGGAGATTTAGGTTAGATATTAAGAAAAACTTTCTAACTATAAGAATAGTTAAGCACTGGAACAGGTTACCTAGGGAGATTGTGGAATCCCTGTTTCTGGAGGTTTTTAAGAACAGATTAGACAGAGACCTGTCAGGGATAGTCTAGGTATACTTTGCACAGTGAGATGGACTAGATATCAGCTTGAGATCATTTTGACCTACATTTCTATGATTCCATGTATTTCATTAAACACATTCAGAAAAGAACTGTTCTAGAATTTTCTGAATTTATTTTCATTTCTTCTCTAAATGAATTTTGTGCCATCTAATAAATGTCCAGTTGATTGTGCATTTAAAGAAAAATGAGAGCTTGAGAGAATTTTGAGTTAATATAATCTTCAAAACTCTTCGCTCTGCTTCAGCTGCATATCCACTTGTCTTATTTTGTCATTAACAAAAACTATTTATTGCAGGGGTGCTGGAACAATTTGTATAGTGGGGGTGCTGAGAGCCATTGAACCAAACTGTAAACCCTGTATATGATGGAAACCACTTCAAGCCAGAGGTCAGCACCCCTCATTCCAGCACCTGTGGTTTACTGTGAAGGTCTCATTTAAACTTGCCATATTAAAATGGATATTTGCCTCTTGACTGGGAAGATGAACTAAATGCCAAAGTCACCTAACAGCATCTTCATGTAACCTGATTTGCTTTAAGTTAGGAGAAAGGTATCAGAAAAGAGTTAGATTTCCAAGAATCCTAGAATTATAGAATATCAGAGTTAGAAGGGACCTCAGGAGGTCATCTAGTCCAGCCCCCTGCTCAAAGCAGGACCAATCCCCAACTAAGTCATCCCAGCCAGGGCTTCGTCAAGCCTGACCTTAAAAACCTCTGTGAAAGAAGATTCCACCCCCTCCCTAGGTAACCCATTCCAGTGCTTCACCACACTCCTAGTGAAAAAGTTTTTCCTAATAGCCAACCTAAACCTCCCCCACTTCAACTTGAGACCATCACTACTTGTTCTGTCATCTGGTACCACTGAGAACAGTCTAGCTCCATCCTCTTTGGAACCCCCTTTCAGGTAGTTGAAAGCAGCTATCAAATCCCCCCTCCTTCTTCTCTTCTGCAGACTAAACAATCCCAGTTCCCTCAGCCTCTCCTCATAAGTCATGTGCTCCAGACCCCTACTCATTTTTGTTGCCCTCCGCTGGACTCTTTCCAATTTTTCCACATCCTTCTTGTAGTGTGGGGCCCAAAACTGGACACAGTACTCCAGATGAGGCCTCACCAATTCCGAATAGAGGGGAATGGTCACATCCCTCGATCTGCTGGCAATGCCCCTACGTATACAGCCCAAAATGCTGTTAGCCTTCTTGGCCACAAGGGCACACTGTTGACTCATATCCAGGATGGCTAAGAAACTGCAATACTTCACTAAGCCCTGCGACTGAAAACTGCAGAAATTATCTGATCTTGAAAGATGATGCTTCTTACTTCGGAACCTCATTAATTGTGAAATCTTTGAATAAGATCTCAACCAGTTCTGTATTCACAGTTTATTGTTCTGTGTGGCCCTCAAGCAACATAGAGGTGAACTTGGATTTTGTTTTACTTTCATGATCTTGCATCACCAAACATAATACCTTTCTCTCAGCTTCCCACCCAGCCTTTATCTATAATTGTTCAAGTTGGCTTGGACTAAGTTACAGCCAAAAAGCTAAAGGATTCATAGTTGTATTTGACAGGATAAAATGTATAAATGATATAAACCATCCTGCTATAAGCCAACCAGAGTAAGAAACTTCTTCTGTGGAGACACTATTTCATAATTGTCTGTGATGAGTTATGAAGCACTTTCCTTGGAAGCATCTGGCACTGACCAGTGTTGGAGATGGGACACCAGACCACATGGACAACTGATCAGAGGAGACAATTCCTGTGTTTCTCCTCAGATATCTGGTTTTGCTCCTGTGACAGAATTGGAGTTGCTATGTAATAATTTATGAATACTGTATTTACTGGATTTATTGGGATGTTTATTGTATGACCATATTTTTATGTTAACAGAGGACCTTAAGGTAAAGCAAGCAGAAAGCAAAAGAATGGCTCAAGATAAGCTACCCCTCAGGAAACAATTGAGAATTGTTATGGGACAATGCCCAGACTATTAGCTTTGAAGATTTTTACCTCCTCCCCAGCCAACCTGCAAAACTAGTTCTGTCCAGAAGGTCCAAAACCTGGGAACAGAGAAGAAAAAAGTAACTCTGGCCGTTTAAAATGGGCTTTTCTCTCAAGAGATGGAGGTAATTGTTCAGAGGAGCTGTTTGGGGGAATATAGACTGAAACATGTACTTACTGGGGTGTCTGAAGAAATTAGGCCTGCCTAGGTCAACATTAGGGATAATAAGCTTTTAGGTCAGAGACACATACTTGTAAAACTGTTTGTTGTTTTAAACCCCCTTCTCTCGCTCTCTTATGCTTCATTCCTGCTGCAAACCAAATAATATTTTGGTCTTAAGAAGGATGTTTTGACACTGAGTGCTACTGGTCACAGACTCCAAAGAGAAGAACTGCAGGTGCCAGCCAAGTAATCATAGTTGTTACACTGGGTACTTGAGCCCTGGCCCAGTCTATAAGTATGTCTACAGTTGGAGCTGGGGTATGTGTGATTCCTAGCATGAGGAAACATACCTGCACAATCTCTAATTGAGCTAGCTTGCTAAAAATAGAGTGTAGAGAAAGCGGCGCAAGCCACCCCAAGTATGTGTCTATAGTCTTGCATGTAGCCTGTCACTCTATTTTTTATATTTATACACTCTATTTTTAACATGCTACCTTGATTAGAGCTAGTGTAGGTATGTCTCCTTGAACTGGGAATTACACCCCAGCTCCACGTGTAGACATACCCTAAGAGTTGGAGAATTGTGGAATTCTACTGCAGGAAAGGTAAAAACATGAGGTCTGGCACCTGAGGGGGTGCACTCAGACAGACCAGAAACAGAGGTGCTGCTAGCTCTGTAAACATGACAGCTTATTTTCAACAAAAGGGGAAATAAAAAGATTTCATCTTATTTACCCAACCTAGCATAAGACAGACAAGTGTTGCAATCAAAGTTTTTTACAGTGCTTTTTTTCCTTTTGGTCCTTATGCATCTGCATATAGATTCTTACTTCACATTCTTGACCCTGACCCAAAGGCATTACAGAAGTATTCACTAGTTGTGGTTCTAAGACAGTGGTGGGAAACCTGCGGCCCATGGGCCGCATGCAGCCCATCAGGGTAATCCGCTGGCAGGCCGCGAGACAGTTTGTTTACATGGGCACGACTGCCCACAGCTCCCAGTAACTGCGGTTCACCGTTCCCAGCCAACGGGAGCTGTAGGAAGCGGCGCAGGCCACAGGGACATGCTGGTTGCCACTTCCCGCAGCTCCCATTGGCTGGGAATGGCGAACCGCGGCCACCAGGAGCTGTGGACAGCCGTGTCAATGTAAACAAACTGTCTTGCGGCCCCGTCAGTGGATTACCCTGACGGGCTGCATGCGGCCCGCGGGCCACAGGTTGCCACCACTGTTCTAAGAGATGATTTCTCCATTCAATTTCTTTGGGACAAACTTCTTTCCCATTTACCTTGTTGACTCTTCCCATTCCTCATAGAGAACTACCCTAAGCATGCTCATAACCTCCAATTAGGATCAACGGCTACTAATCCTATTAACTATCCTCTTGGTTCTGTGCACCTTCAACTATCACTGAAGCCAATGGGAGGTAACAGTTCTCAACACCTTGCAGGAACATAAAAAAAAAAAAGAAAGAAAGAAAGAACAAACAGCCATCGCCTTTCCAACAAAATGCCTTGCAATCTGGGTGACCTCCTGAACTTGAACAGTTCTGGGCCTGCCTCCAATTTTGTATCCTCAGCACAGTATTCATTAGCACTGCACATTCCTGCTGCCAACCCTCCAAATCATTTCTTAAAAGTCTAAATTCTTCTCCTTGCCATAATACTGGCAGATAAATTTTTAATGTAACATTTTCTAATAATAAATGCATTTGCTTATATGAAACATGCTGTGACATCTTTCCAAAAAAGAGCCAAAAATACATTAAACTGCAGTTCAGGTTTGAGAGACAATCAAAACAATATTAAGCAGTCATCCAAAAGATCCTTTGGCATTGTATATTTTTCCTAATTATGCCTGTGTGAATAAAATATCTATATTTTAACTTGATATATTTTCAAGAGTTTGCTGTGTATGCACCAAATAGTTGTATGTAGAAATATAGAAATGCATTAAAAACATTATTTAGAGTAATTGTCTAGCATTACTCACCATCCTATGAACCCTTACTCATGCTGGTACTCTTTACTCATATAGGACCACATTTTGTCACACTTATAATGAATACCACCTTACTTAGTGATTGGCCCCATTCACACCCATTGGGCCACTTGCAGAAAAAGGTGCTACTCAGTGTGGCAGAATTTAGGATAGTGGAATCTAGCCCACAAGCAGCCCCATTGACTACTCACAGAGGTGAAGACTGCTCATATGAATGTTTGTAAGATGGAGCCGTGAGTTGTTAGCCCTCCAAATGCAATCTATTTGAAAATTCTCATATATTACAAGTTTTCCCGTAAGGATTCCAGCAATATATCTTTGTACACAGATATACAGCTAGAAATTTCAAGTGGGCAACTAATGTTAGTCAAGTTACTAACATATATAATCCTTTTGGAAGATCAGACCCTAAAGCTCAAAATCTTCAGTGTAAAAGTGTATCCTAGTAGGCAGATGGCAAATACTTTGATCTAAGTTACAAAGGGTTTCAAAGTTTTGACCACTTTTACTAACATTCAGATTCCATTAAAGTCAGTAGGAATCTTTTCATTGACCTGAATAGGAACTGTAAAGGAGAATGCAAGACCATCTTTATTTCCTGTTTACACAGATCATTACACCCTTGTTATATGCCCCCCTATTGGCCACTTTGAATAATGGCTCTAAACATTCACAGTTAACACCACAAAGCTAAACTAGGCTCCTTGAGAAGTACTTTTCTACACAAATAGTCTCACTGAAATCAATGGTCTTTCCAACAAGTCTTGGCAAGTTAATTGAGTAAATGGATTTATGCATCACTTGCTGAATTTTGTCTGAAAATCCTTCCTTCTGAGTGGAGACTTTAAAAGAATCATTTAAACTTCCTCCATAATGGAATCTGCTAAGAGAGAGAGAAGTTTTTAAAGTGTTCTGAGGAGTTTAAGGTGTCTGGCTGCTAGTTAGGATCTGATCCTTCAAACACATATGGACATGAATAACTTTATTGAGTGGCCCAGTTCAACTGACTTGAATGTTTTTGAATACCTCTTTTCTTAAAAACACATGCAATATTATTTATAGTTTTAATCACAAAAAGAATTAAAACGCCTAAAAGTCATCAGCAGAAGCTTATTACAAATCAAAACTAAAAGTAAGAACTAAATGGTAGCTGAAGTGATAGAAATGTGTTCCTATTTTTTTCTTTTGAAGCCATGTTTACTTTCATTAGTTACCTTACTATTCAGTTTCAGTAAGAGTGTTTGTTTACTAAGATACTACTCAACAAGTAAGCATGGGCGGAACCTCTGCAATCAAGAAAATTCTTCATATTTTCCATTTTTAGCTCCAAAATATTCACCCCACATTATTTTTGCCACTAAGAATTTTAACCCAGTTTGTCATATTTTTAAAAACCATCCCCCAATTGATATCCTGTCCTTACTCATAGTTTATACATTATATTCAGTAAAATATATACACAACTTGTTTTAAACAAACAAAATAAATTCTCCCCCACACACTTAAAAATTATATTAAATTACACTGTATCTCCAGATATAGGGCCTGATCCAAAGCCCAATGAAGTCAATGGAGATGCATCCACTGACTTTACTGGGCTATGGATCTATTTATCCAGGTAGATATATGGCCCTCAAGACTGCAGTATCTGAGTGCCTAAGTGATCAAGCCCATGGAGCTTTTGATTGAACAAATCAGGGAAGGACTGCAAAAGGAGAGAACAACTAAACAAAAAATAAAAAGAATCAACAATAAACAATCCAACAACTCATGGTCTGTAATGAAAATAAAATATTAGGATTACAAAATATACATAAAATTCTAAGTAGCAGCAGCAGCAGGCCTGATTCTGCAAGTCACTCATACCAAGTACAGATGCCTAAAATTTCATGCTGCCCAATCTGAACACTGATGAACTTTGGGAAAGTTCATATCTGTACAATGTAGCTTGGCACCGTGTCTAGCCATTCAAGATGCTGATGTAGGATGAAGACCTGCAAACTTGAAACCCAAGTGGTCTTTACTCTGATCCTGAAGGTACCTTTAATACTACAGTAATGGAAGCCACATAAATAGATGACTACATAGATAACATAGTCCTCAAACTCCAATTATTGTCTAGAAATTACTCCATGTACTGGGCTGGGCTGAAAGGCTGGCTTCAAGTTTGGTATATTCTCTTTTAGTTCAATATGTGAACAGAATATAATTGAATAGAAACACACTTATGTTAACAACTGGTCTTATTACTTTTTTATTTCAGTAACCTGAAAATAATCAGCTTCACATCAGCACCTTCTCTTTTCCACATGTCTAATTTCATTTCTAGTAATGTTTAAAAAATGGGTCTTAGTTTTCAGTAATTAAATAAAGTGAGATGTTCACACATTTAACTTTTCTATGAGGTGGAAAATAGGCAATAAGAATAACTGCTATGGTATGGCTGAAAATAAGAGAAGAGAAAATGATGCACAGTAGCAGGAAAGAGGCTTTTATGTCAGTTTTGCTTTTGTACAAAATGCAGAGTTACAACTCATTCCAGAGTGTCTTAGTGTGACAGACTTCATAAAAAGGTCAACAGAGAGAAACAAGCAACAAAGGCAACAGCAGAATAGATCTGTCAACAGCAGGTAAGAGTTTTTATCTGAATGTAAACAGTACATGAAAAATACATTTAAAGATGTGACAAAACTGGAAAAATGCACTAGTGGAAAGATTGTTTTTAGCTATCGGTATCCCTCTATGCTTAACCACCAGGAACATGATATATTTAAAATCCAAATTTCTGAAATTAGAGCAAATCTTCCTGTTCCGCTTCCTCTGTATACAGGGAATTTCCTAAATACCACAATTCTACTGCATGGAGAGAGGGGGCTAGATAGAGGAACTCTGCATGCCACATAAGTAGAAGCATTATACAGGTTGTATTCTCAGGTTCTGAAGGGAAATCACTCTGAATGCTCCTTCTTGAGACCAAAGTGGATACCAGAAGCAATTATTAAACTACAGATATGTAGGTATAAATGGAGGATAAGCAGCACAGAATTAAGGAGCAGGTGAAGAAATTAGGATACCACATTGGATAGCCAACTCTGTAAATAGTCACCGTCCGTGAGATAATGCTCTTGTAATAACTCACTTCGGCCCAGATGAAAAAAAAAGTGTGCCAGGAAGAACCCAAATGGGTCTGCATATCATACAGAAATAAACATTGTTCATTCAAAACACAACATATCTGCAAGACTTCACAAGGATAACAGTAGAGAACCAACCAGATCTTAATTAATAAATGACCATTTGAATATTAATGTATGTGCAAAGATATTATATTTTCATCATATGGATTACTGACAGGGTAGATTACATAGTGAGGCTACAGCAGAAGTCTAATGAAAATCTCTAGTAAATACAGCTCAACAATATTCCAGTCTCATTGCAAATGGCACTGTAGAGGGTTGCCAGGTGTCTGGTTTTCGACCAGAAAGCCCAGTAGATCCACAAGGGTCATTTAGGAATTGAGAAGTGCAAACAACGAGCAGTTTTTGGCCACAGATCAATCACGGCATTACTAATTGCTTTTCAAGCTTGAAATACAAGCCATGCAACAGGCAGAGCCACTGAGACCTCATGCAGTTCCACAAAAGCCTTATGAGAAGGTAGAAACTGACTTATTTACCTGGCAATCAAAGGATTATTTAATAGTCACAGATTATTATTCTCTGTATCCAGAAACTTGCAAACTGCACAATACTGATAGTAAGTCAGTAATAGCTGGCATGAAGGGAATCTTCTCCAGACATGGAATTCCAGATGAAGTCTTTAGCAAAAATGGGTTGCAATTCTCCAGTGCAGATTTTAGGCAATTTGCAATAGATTGGCATTTTCATCACAAAACATCAAATCCAAATTACCCCCAATCAAATGCACTTGTGGAAAGGGCTACACAGACAGTAAAGAAGCTTAGGAGAAAGACTTTTGACAGTGATTTGTATAAAGGGTTACTGGTTTACCAAAGTATACTCCAGAAGAATGGCTTTTCTCCACCTCAGCTGTTCATGGGAAGAAGGATCAGATCTAATTTACCAATTACTTGATTCTCATAACAGTGAAACCACATGGAAGATGAAAGAAAATCAGAAGTGGATGCAGAAATATTATTTTGACAAATGGGCCGGTGATCTCCCAGGTGATAGAGTGTGCCTGAGGAATCACACCTCTAAAGGGCTAAAGTGGTACCATTAAAGAACAGCCGCATCTAAAGTCTTATGTAGGCCAGACAGACCAGGGAGACACATTTCGACGTAACCGAAGGGATCTATAAGTAATCCCAGAAAGCTCCAACACACTGACAGTAGATGTGGACTCTGGCATTTCCCATCTGACTGATCCTTTATCATCAACACATAAAGGAGAAACTGTCAAGGAACAAGAGGATAACTCAGTCTCTAATTAAAGGCTGATACAGAGAAGATCAGAGCAGGAGATTAAACATCCTGAAAGTCTCATAGAGATTTGCTAATCTGTCTGGAGAAGGTGTATTTGAGGAAAGTGAGTGGTAAAGATTCACTTGAGAGTGATGTGCTGGTAACTTCTCCTCCCTAGGTTGTTTATACATTGGGTTTACGGAAATGTACTATATGGGTTGAGAATTTATTCCATGTTTTATTAGATAGTTGTTAGCTGCATACACACACACACACACACACACACACACACACACACAAATTTGTTTTTCTTTAAGAGGGAAGATGTAGAGATATATTTTGTAGAAGATTATAATTTAAAGGCACTCCCTCATAAGGGAAAGTATTATGAACACAGGAATTTGGAGAGGTGCCCTGAAAGTGTGGGGTGGGAACACCACATGGCTGCGAGCAGCAGTTCACAGAGCTGTTCTCCAGTTTGTTTTATTAAAGTTTTATTCCTTTCTCATTTCTCAATAGTGCTGTTAAACCCTTTCTGTAATGCACAAAAAGTCCCAAATTTTCAAAATGAGTAGTGATTTTGGATGCCCAGACTTGACAATCGTAAACAGGCTTATTAGAAAGACAAGATGGGTGAGATAATATCTTTTATTGGACCAACTTCGGTTGGTGGGAGAGACAAGCTCTCGAGCTTACACAAAGCTCTTCTTCAGGTATGGGGAAAAGACCAACAGAAGTTGGTCCAATAAAAGATATTACATCACCCACCTTGTTGGGACCAACACAGTTACAACAACGCCTTAAAAAGGATTGTCTGTCAGGGATGGGAGTTTAAAGTATGTCAAGTTGTACAGCTAAAAACTGATGCATCAAAAATTACCAGTCACTTTTTCCATGGAAATTTAGGCCAAAATCTTTAACTCCATTCAGTTACGTTCAAAACAAAACAAAAACTCCTGAAAAATCTTTTTTTTTTTTTTTTTTTTTTTTTTTTGGCAGAAGTGCCAGAAAATAATAGCTTAACTTAATCTACATTGTGTTCTTGCTTAGAGGACCAGTACCCAAATTACACACCCTGAAATTAATATACTGACAGATAAGTATAACAACAAAATCTTGTAATAGGAATAAAGTAATAACTTCGTACAGGTATCAAATCTACGAATATTATGATTATATCATTACAAATACTAACTTTTTGTATGTGTGTGTGTTCCTACCCACCCAATGTTCGTTAAAGAACCTGTTAATTTTTTACCCTCTATTTATACTTGCTAGATATATGGTATGTCCTTTAGACTCTATTTCTCTCTAACATTTCTTCCACTCTTAACCTGTTTCTTCCATAATATAAGGAAAAAACACTTGGATTCAACTGTAAGCTCTGAAATCCTGAACCAAAGCTCACTGAAGTCAACGGGGCCAACAGAAGTTGGGCAATAATAAAGAGAAGGACAGATCAAAATTTCCCCATCTAAACTGATTTTCAAATTTCAATGAGATTTTTGTCTACAAAAAAAAAATCTCAAAAAGTGTCTCATTTCTACAGAAATATTCTATTTATTAGGAAAAAAACTGAATACCTAAATATTGGGGGGGGAATGGTAGTTTTCTGAATACCAAAATATTTTGATTACGAAATGCCTCTGTAGTGCTTCAGGTGAATTGTTGTTTGGATGCATCATGCTCCTGTTTTCCTCCATTGAACAGCCTCCACAGCCAGATTTCATTTTCCATGATGCACCGCCTCCCACCACAAAGAGGAGAGACGGTGATGCTTCATGCAAAATGTTATCTTGACCATTTGGGGCTGAAATATTTCTGATTTTGATTTTTCACCAAAACCTCAAATTTTCCATGGAAAATTGACAAAATTTGTTCAGTTTTTGTTGAAATTTTCCATGGGTGGGGAGAGGGGAGAACAGACATTTTCTAATAACTCTACCTGGAAGCCTTTCAATTGATTCCAATGAGCTTTTGATTGTGCCCTAAATATGCTAAGTGATAATTCCCATCAAATAGACTGAAAATGCCAGTCACTGCAGAATATTTATTAGCATTTTAGAGAAGAATACACGCCCCAACATTGTAACTCATTTCATATAAACAAAAATATTGCACTGCATTAAAAAGATTAATCTCAAGTCTACCTACAAAAAGTAACATGCATTTTTCTTAACTTTTCAGAGTTTTGGAAAGGCTCAGACAGTTTAAGTTAAATCAGAAAGTTGACTATATGGCTTTGCCATTAACTTCGATGAAATTGTATTGGTGGAAATGTATACTGATTTCTACAATAAAAGATCAATTTGTTTAACTCAGTGACTTTATAGATAGGAGTGGAGTTCCAAAGCAGAAAATCAGCCTGAAAATATACTCAATTATTATTTTTTTAAATTAAGAACTGAAAAAAATATTTACAGTTTTCTGACTAGCTGGAATTGTTTAGTAACTCTGTCCGTCTGCTAGGACACAACTCTCCCAAAATCATTGCATTGGTTGAGGATATAAATTAGAAGACAAGTTTCTTATGCTCAGTTTAATATTTCCTTACATGACAACTGGACTATTTACAATAGTAAGTCAGTCTGATAAAAACGCAACAAGACGTTAACCTAGGAGAGCTCTAGAAACAGCAGACCACCATATGGTCTACTGAGCCCTGTCCTCAGAAGCCTAGGCTTCCTCACTGTCTCAGCATCTGGCTTAACCCCCAAAATGCAATTAGTGACTAGTATATTTTTATTGTTCCACCCAAAAACATGCCCTGGACCCTCAAAAATGGATACACACTACCTTATTTCCTTTCGTTGATGATTGTAACAAAATATGACAATTTCTTTCTACTCCAACCACCCTTTGTGTAAAGAAATTCTGCCTGAATGCCTAGATGTTGCTAATCCTTTCTTCGGCATCAGTCCATGACCTCTTGTTTTCAAATACTGTAAGACAGCAACTCAAACAGCTTACTGGCATGAATCTAATCCTCTCTTTTCCACTTCACTTTAATGACATAAGAATTCCCTGTCCCCAATTATATTGGCCAAATCAATCTTCTTCATAAGTAACATTCTCCCAAAATCCTGAATCATTTTGGTTTTGGTCCACAGAACGTTCTCAATCTCCACAAAATCCTTCCAAAAATAGTGGTCACAGTTACACAGGCAATTTCTAATAAGTTTCCTATTCTTTACATAATATAGTGTCAGAATATCTCCTCTGTATTCATGCGTGGGCCTCTCTCTTTACATCCTAAGATTCCCCTCATACTTTTACTGTTATTATTCATCATGCAGATGGTTATAATGTATTGAAATACTGCTCTTGATTACAAGCACACAACCTTACTGGGTGTAAAAGGGTGCAGTACTGGTTGCCAAGTGCTTTTCTGGATTTATATTGTACACAGCATTAAAATTTCTTTATTAATTTACTATAGTATTTTGATGAGCACTAGCCTCTTGGTTGGCACAGTGTAATATGAAATGTTAACTGCGTGTGCTAACTGGGACTTATTAACTACTTTGACAACACAGACTGTCTTGTGGGAAATAAGATATGACCCCAGTGAATGTACATACATGTTACAGTAGAACTTCTTGTCAGAGTTTTACTAGATCTACAAAGCCATCTTATCGGTCCCAGTAATTTGACTATAAAAGATGGATACCAGTCCTTTACAAGTTGGATAGAAAAGAGCATGTATGCTTACAATGCATAAAGAGGGGACTATGTGAGTCCATGAGAGCTACCAATTGTCAAGAAGTCTGGCTGTAGGTTTCAGACACATCAAAGTCTCACCACAGATATCATGCCCCAATCATGTCCTTTGTATTTCTTCCCAGGAAGAGTGCAGGCTGTTCATTTTGCCTATGGGGAGGTTACAACATCAATAAGACACTCCATGATGTGTCTATGGCAAGACCAGCAGTAACCAAATCTTCTCTCAGTCCAGTGATACTTAAAAAAGATTTTGTGCTATTTATTTTTCTGGTCATGTTAGAAAGATAACCTGGGACTGTGCATGTGTATATTATTAATGCAGTTGGATGTTTAAAGGTGCTCAGAACCTTTGAAAAATAAAACCTCTTAAAAGTATCTCAATTCAGACACCCAAAAATTGAGGCACCCAAAATCACAAGTCATTTTTGAAAAAATAGGTCATGGTATCTTGCAGAGTCTCCTCTGTTTTGATCATCAAAGTGCATGAAGCCTAGACCAGTTTTTAAAATGCCTAAAATCAGCATTTTTGTTTCTTTCTCAAGACAATATGAACTAAAATTATGCATTCACTTGAGGTGAAAGACAAGAAAGATCCTGTAACAAAAGAAACGCTGTAGGAAAAAAATACCTTAAAATGTTAATATAAATATAAAAAGTTCATTGGGTGATGTCAAGTTTAGATACAACCAAGCTAAACTAAGACTTTAGAAAATTTCTTTAATAATGGCTGCATGATGCAAATTCCTGATGAAATAAAATAGAAGAAAATCACCTAGCTTAAGGCCAAGTCAGTAATTCTTCAGATTATCTACTTTAGGTTTCAGACTTCATCTTGTCCCTCACTAATGCTCTAGTCTATAGTCTGTCTGATGTTCTAATAGCAGGGAAAAAAACAGACTGCAAGAGCAGCATTTAAAGCCTTATGCCAATCATGACGACCAAGTGTTTTTCATCCTGAAAGGTGCTAAGAAATAGACAAGATCTACAGGTGAAGAATTCAGTCTATATGAATTCCTTCTGGATATGGAGAATTGCCAGCTAGACAGGAGCAGTTCATATATGAAATGTATTGCTGCAGCAGTCATCTCTTTCGGAGTTCATACTAACAACAAACATTACAACACTAATAAAAGCCATCTGGCCTTGTGTAGATTTACATCTCCACGTCGCTGTCTGTATCTACAATGTTTAGTCACTCCTGCAGTTCTGGGTTCTGGAGGGCAAAATGGAAACTTTTAGAAGCAGAGGAAACAGAAGCAAAATAATTAAGAGGCTAACACTAGCAAAAGATCAAATACCTACTTCCAGAGGCACTGTCAGTCTTTTTTAGAGTCTAGATTTAGTGCCAGATTTCCTCCTTATCGGTAAAATCCAAAGGAGGTGCTAGGAAGAAGGAATTTTTTTTGCAAGAGGAGGGCAGATGTCCTTGTGGTGAAGGCACTGAACGAGAACTCAGAATATCTGGGTTCAATTCCAAACTGTGTCACAAGCCACAATCGGTCTCTGCTTCAGTTTACCTTCTGTTAAATGAGGATAATGTTTCCCTACTTCAAAGAGGTTTCTGAGGGTTGTCAAAGGTTGGTGACTGCATGGTGCTCAGATACTACAGGAGGCCATAAAAGTACTGAGATAGCAATCATTCTTAATTTTTTCCATTGAGGCTTGCTTTGTGTCCTCCCAGCACAGGGTTCCCCAAACCTACACTGATCTTAGTGGATTTTGGTGCCCTAGTGCCTCCACACTGACTCTTCCAGTGAGTGGCCCATGGGGCACTGCTTACAAGTACCCATAGGCAGTAGCCCTTAGAATCACCATTAAAAGAGAGGATTCTGTTCAGAAGTTTATCCACACTTAGGCTGCATTAATTTCTGAGTGGATTCCCAGTAGTGCTAGGAAGGAAATATACACAATCTCTGGGTCCCTTGCTCCAGCCTACCCCCACCACCACCCCAGCTACCCAAACCTTGCAGAAGACCCTTGGCAAAGTCTGTGGGGAAAGGAGGATGTTGTTCCTCCTTCACACCAAAGGGTGAAATCCAATCAAGTCCTCAATTGCTTTTTTTATTGTTTGTCCTGAAATATTTTTCAAATCTTTCATATTATTCACTGTTTTCTTGGTTTTTATTTTAAATTATGTCCTTTTTAAATTTTAATTTAGTTTCCCCTACCTATGATTCATCCCCCCTTGTCAATCCAACACACAATAATGATACAGGCAGAATCGCCATAATGGAGGTCAGGGGTGGTCCAGACACTTTTTTCCACCGTGACATTTCATTCCCAGTGGAAGGATTAGTCCAGTGTCAGCGACAGGAGGGCCTTGCTTTTAGCCTTTAGGCCAGCCATGTCCCCCAAATAAAAGAAAGGTTTTTTTAACTTTATGATCCATATTTTTTACCCTTCTCCATTTGTCTCCGTGCATCTGAAGAATGCTGAGGGTTTTCTTTTTTGACTGCCTATTACACCGGCTTGGCCTTTAAACTGAGTTTGCAGAAAGGTAGTGTGTTATCTTACTGGCCCAAGTTTTCAGTTTAAACTATTAAGGGTATGTCTACATTGTAGCTGTGAGGTGTGATTCCCAGCATAGGTAGACAGAGAGACAGAGCGCTGGCTCTGCTTGAGCTAATTTGCCAAAAATAGCAGTATAGATGTTTTGGCACAGCCAGCAGCTCAAGCTACTCACCTGAGTCCAAACCTGCCCAACCCCCTAGGTCCAAGATCGGGTGGCTAACCCAAGCCACCACCTGTGCTGCAACACCCACACTGCTATTTTAGCATACTAGCTGTCTACACACTGGGAATCACACCTCCCAGCTGCAGTGTGGACATACCATTAGACTTCCTGGAACCACTGTTAGTCTGTAGCAGCAGAAACAAGGAGGAATCCCTGTGGCACCTTAGAGACTAACAAATTTATTTGGGTATAAGCTTTCATGGGCTAGAACCCCAC
This sequence comes from Emys orbicularis, assembly GCF_028017835.1. Lineage (NCBI taxonomy): Eukaryota > Metazoa > Chordata > Testudines > Emydidae > Emys > Emys orbicularis. The sequence goes on along the minus strand of NC_088683.1, from coordinate 22,471,440 downwards.
TTCATCAGATGCATGGAGTGGAAAATACAGGAGTAGGTATAAATACATGAAAGGATGGGGGGTGCTTTACCAAGTGTGAGGTCAGTCTAACGAGATAAATCAATTATCGCTGGTATCCTGCTGTTAATTGATTTATCTCATTAGACTGTCCTCACACTTGGTAAAGCAACCCCCATCCTTTCATGTATTTATACCTGCTCCTGTATTTTCCACTCTATGCATCTGATGAAGTGGGGTTCTAGCCCATGAAAGCTTATGCCCAAATAAATTTGTTAGTCTCTAAGGTGCCACAGAACTCCTCGTTTTTTATGGGAATCAGTATCCTGTCAGAATTTTCGAGATTTCAAATTTTTTTCCTGTTATGAACTGGGACAAAAAGACTAAATCCTGGAAATTTTCACTATCCACCAAGCTGAAAATACCATTTGCTTTGAGTCAATCAATACATTTCATCTTGATAATTTCTACATGTTTCTTTTTAATTTTGACTTTTTAAACTTGTTTTAGTATACAGTGAGCTAAATTTGAAAACAGAAAGTTGTTCTGAAAAAATGAACCTTTTCATTTTGAAAGTGACGAAACAGGACAGACAATTTCAAAACTTTTTTCTCCAACATTTTTTCCGTTGGGAAATTCTTTGAAACTGACCCCGTCCCAAGACTGTTTTAGTTTTGATTAATCAACATTTTTTGTGGAAAATACATCATCAAAACATTCACATCCAGTTCTAGTGCCCAACTCCCACTGAAAGTCAAACTAACATTTGTGCCTTTAGTCTCCCCCTAGAGCAGTAAAGTCTTGCAGTAACCTAGACCAAAACCTGAGTAAGTGAAGTTTTAGGCCACAATCTGGAAAACTGAATCCATGGAAACAGTGTTTTCTGAGCCCCAATGATGGGGTTTTACCTGGACTCAGTGGTCTCTCCATGAAAGATCCAAATGCAAAAGCAGGGTCATCAATAATAAATTTAATTTTAAGAAAGACACAGTAACAATTTTTACGAGTGAAAATTTTCAAAAGCACAGAAATGACTTAGAAAACTCGCACCTGGTCTACACTTAAAAGTTTTGCCAGTATAGTAATGTCGGTTAGGGGTATGATTTTCTATGAATTTTTATATCAGCAAAAACCATAGAGTAGACTAAACTATTTTATTCAAACTAAGCTCTATCTGCAAAAGAATGGTTCTACACTACTTCTATTTGTATATATACTAGAAGGGTTTACTGGTGTAGGTATACCAGCAAACCTTTTCTAATGTAGACTAAGCCTAAATCCCATTTTCAAAAGAGACTTAAGCACCTGAGGCCAGGTTTACAAAGATATTTGGGCACTTAAAGATAGGTATCCAGTGGGATTCTCAAGATGCCTAAGCAGCTTAGGCATCTAACTCCCATTGATTTCAATAGGACCTAGGCACCTAACACTCTGAGGTGCTTTTGAAAATCCTACTAAGTGTCTATGAGCATCTTTAAGCTCCCAAATAGCTTTGCAAATCTAACCCTTAGGAGTCGAAGTCTCACTGAAAGGCAATGGAACAGACTTCTAAGGGCCAGATTCACAAAGGAACTTACATGCCTAACTCCTGCTGTAGGGACCCAATATTTAAGTGTCACTGGCATTCACAAAACCACTCACTGAGATGCCACCTAGCTCTAGAGGGGCCAAAGTTCCCATAGCACGTAAGATTCTGCCACTGAGCAGAAGCACTGATGTCTCAGGCAGGCGCCTGGAAGCCTCTCTCTTACCTAAGCCTCAGCAGGATTCTTAAACTAGGCACTGCTCTGTCCATCTTGCCTGCCTAACTCCATACAAAACTGGGGGAGGCCTCCCCTATATCATTGAGTTCACTCACCCAGGATATGGAAATACCCTGTTCAATTCCTCCCTCTGCCTGATGAGGAGAAAGCAGTTGAACATGGGTCTTCCACCTCTCATGTCAATGCCCTAACCACTGAGCTATGAGGTATTCTGGTGTGGGTTTCTCAGTCCCTCCTGTTGAAGCTGTTCCACGGTGTAGAAATAATTAAGTATGCATTGGGCCAGAGAAAGAGAGAATTACTTTAGAATCCAGTGGTTTGGGCACTCACCTGAGAGGAAGAGGGAGGAATTGAACCCACAGGGAAAAATTGCAGCCAAGCTCCCCACTCCTCGCCTTCTTCTCCCTCCCTCCCCGCCCCCCCAGCATGCCGCGTCCCTGCTCCTCCCCCCTCCAGCGCTTCCAACTGCCTAACAGCTTTTTGGCAGCGCTTAGTGCTTTCCAGGAGGGAGGGGAGAGGAGCAGGTACATGGCACGCTCAGGGGAGGAGGTGGAGAAGAGGAAGGGCAGGGGTGGGGACTTGGGGGAAGAGGGTGCAATGGGGGCTGAGCAAGGGCGGTGAAGGGGTGGGAAGAGGCGGGGGGTGGGTGAACACCTACCCAGCAGATGGGAAGTCGGCGCCGTAGGGGTGAGTGGTGGGAGGAGGGGGTGAAGAGGCAAGCGGCGGGCAGGCAAGCGAACGGGCGAGCGGTGGGGTGGGGGACTGAGGAGGGACGCAGCAAGCCAATGGCAGGCCAGGGGATGAAGAAGGGCGTGGTGGGGGGGCCGAGCGGAGAGGAGGCAGGACCTGGGGCAGAGTGGGGGCGGAGCCTGGGAGGAGCAGGAGTGGACTGTGGGCGGCGCTGATGGCACCCCAATGTGTCCCGATATTTTAGTGTGGTGATCTGGTCACCCTATCCATTAGCTGGAATCTGAAGCTAGACAAATTCAGACTGGAAATAAGATATACATTTTTAGCAATGAAAGTAATTAACCTTTGGAACAACTTAACATAGGACATGGTGGATTCTCCATCACTGGCAATTTTTAAATCAAGATTGGATATTTTGCCTAATAAATATGTTCCATGAATTATTTTAAGGAAGTTCTATGACCTGTGTTATACAGGAAGTCAGACAAGATGTTCACAATGGTCCTTTCTGACCTTGGAATCTATGAATTAGTTCTTTCAATTGTATATATGTTTTATAAAAATATGGACAAACATCAATTGCTCAGTTATCAAGGTTTTTTTAACACAAACTACACAATCAAAGTTTATTATGAAATGTGGAATACTTGAAATGGTGTAAAATTAATTTCATTTTGTGCTGATAATGAAGAAATGTTTTTTTTTATTAATTCTGCATATTATGTGATTGGTTATTTTTTGTCTGGTTCAAATGCAAGATAGTCTTTTGTAAAAGGAATTTTACAATTTTCTTGATTATAAGTGGTTGTTATCAATTAATGGATACAACTTCTATGAACCATGGTGAATTCCTATACATTGTATTTTCCTGTCCATTTTTGCATAATAAAGGCACTGTTATGAAACAAAGCATTCCTAGCATGCACCTTTTTATAATCAGAATTTAGAGAAAGGCTTTAAATGTCAGAAGTAAAAAATATTGCTGCTGAAAATAGATAAACCCCTTAGCTGTGAAGGATGGTACGGATTCCTTTTTATGTATTTCAACCAGCAGATTTTTCTGCTGTGTTCTAGGTTTTCTAGATACCCTCTATTCTATAAACAAATCCCCAACACAATACAACAAATAAATTTATAAAACTCTAATAGGAGATAAACTAGCAGCATGTCCAGGTTTTCTCTAAAGGGCAGATAGTGTAGTGCACAGTTGCTACTAAATTAAAAAGAGAAGTAATGGATATCGCAGATGATACAGTACATCTTTTGGGACATTTTCATTACAATCTTGGATGGCTCATTACTTTAAAGTGCTCCAAAGACTTGCTTTAAAGAGCCCCTGCCACATTTGGATATTTAATTACAGGATTCATTTCAACTGGGCTGGCTTTCCATTATTTTTAAAGGAAAGTATTTGGGCCTGAATAAACTCCTGAACCATTTAAACAAAATGGGTCAGCTGCTGATGTTGATGCTCCATTTTCCCCTCAAACTTCAATGGGAGTTTGGAAAATAGGAATCCACATCCTGGGTTAGATCAGGGGCCATCTACACCAGTATCCTTTCTCTGAGAGTGGCTAGTGCCAACTGCTTCAGAGAAAAGTACAAGAGACCCTGCAGTATGCGGTTATGGGATCGTGGAAAATGTCCTGCTAGCTCCAAAAGTTAGAAGTTTGTTTATGTCTTGAAGCATGAAGGCTTATATTCATTGCAAAACTTTATTTTTTTCATATTTTGTATTATAACTCTGGGTGCTCTCATTGCCCAAATAAATGGCTGAGCTTTGAATCCTGCTAAGCTCTTCGCTTTTATGATACCACCAAGTTTGCCTGGGGAAGGACTTCACAATGTAGCCACTTTCCCCACTCCCTTCACCATTGTTTTATTTTGGGGAAGATCATTATTTATGTATTAATGTTAATAAAGTCTAGTAAATACAAGTGGGGGCCCAAGATAGCAAAAACATTAACATTCCATTTATTAGTCAAATTGTAGAATTTTACACAGAAGACAACCCCATCAAATAAGCCTAATAATAAATATTCCTTTCCCCTATTTAAGATTGTCATATGCAAGCTATGTCTTCATGCGCATATCCCTTTCTTAGAATTATAGTTCCTTCACAGGTTTTAGAAATTACATCCATTTTCCCCAAAAATTCTCCCAAACTTATTTTCCATTCCAAAAATATTCTTCTTACCATTTCCATAATAAATTCTTTCACAGATGGAACGATTTTTTCCTTCCAATATCTATGGATAATTTTACAGCTATCAAAAGACTAAAGAACTCTAGGTCTGTTGTTCCCTTGGCATTTCTATTAGATTAGACATACTGCATATGCTAACATTATATACACACCACATATATCATTTTGCTTCCTTTTTTATTCATAGGCTATGTGATTATATTAAGATGTTATATTTATAGAGGATCTATCTTGATTCTATGATTTTAATGTCCTAGCTTTTCCCTCTGGATGTTTCTAACTCACCTTCCTTTTTTGAAAATCCTCCTTGTAGTTTATTGCCACACTATTTCATGGCACGATGCCTCCCTCCTGCCATCCCCCCTACCCACACCCCCGCAGCATGTCAAACAATTACATTAGCCACCCAGTTCTGATTCTGTTCAGTATTTTCTCAAAAGCTACACTGAGCTTTAAATGCACAAAATGGTCGTTGCCACTGTCTTCATTTCTGAGCTTTGACAGTTGCAATTTTCTTGTATTCTGTTACTAAAAATAGAACTGCTTCCAACTACCTGAGCTGGAAACCCACAGGAAAGCTAATTAAACAGTCGGTAAACAATGCTCCTCCCCATTGTGTAAATGGTAGGATAAGAACAGTGGCTCAGATCTGTGTTAATGCACCATATTTATGTGCCCCTGCAAGTCTTTGAAATCTATCAAGTGTAATTTATTTAATTATTCTTTGTTGTTTACTTCAGAGATAAATTATCATTTAGGTAAATAAATATTTGACTGCTAGATCAACAAATGAGAAAAAAAGCAATCACTTCTTTTTTTAAAAAAGACAATCTGGGCCATACCCTCAGTTTGTGAAAATCAGTGCAGCTACATTGATATCAATGGAACTTTGCTGATTTACACCCGCTGAACAGGGGTGGCTCTAGGCACCAGCAAAGCAAGCAGGTGCTTGGGGCGGCCCATTTGCAGGGGCGGCAGGGATCCAGCATGGGAGCTGAGAACCACCAGGGGGCCCTGGGAGCTGTAGTTCCTTGGTTAGCTCCCTGCCGATAGAACCAGCCCTGGAGCAGGGAAAGAACTACATTTCCCAGCATTCCCTTGGCTGCTATCAACAGGAAAGGGAGGGGGAGGGAGTGAGGTAGCTGAGACCTCATGCTGCAGCTTGCTGTGAATGGAGAGCTGCACTGTGAAGGGTAGGGATACCATATTTTAATATTCAAAAAAGAGGACACTCCACGGGGGGGGGAGGGTAGCCCCGCCCTCATCCACTCCCTCCCAATTCCCACCCCCTGACTGCCCCCCACAGAAACCCCAACCCATCCAACCCCCCCTTCTCCTTGTCCCCTGATCACCCCCTCCCGGGACCCCTGCCCCTAACCACCCCCCGGGACCCCACCCCCTATCTAAGCCTCCTTTCTCCTTGTCCCCGACTGCCCCCTCCTGAGACCCCCCCCACCCTAACTGCCCCCCTAGGATCCCACCCCCTACCTGTCCCCTGACTACCCTGGCCCCTATCCACACCCCCCGACAGACCCCCAGGACTCCCACGCCTATCCAACTGCTGCCTGTCCCCTGACTGCCCGCCCGAACCCCTGACCCATCTAACCCCCCCTTCTCCCTGCCCCTGACTGCCTCCCTGAACCTCCGCCCCATCCAACCCCCGTGCTTCCTGTCCCCTGACCCCTCTCCACACCCCCGCCCCCTGACAAGCCCCCCCGACCCATCCAAACCCCCCTGCCACCTGTCCCTTGACTGTCCCGACCCCTCTCCACATCCCTGCCCCGAGAGGCCCCCCTAGAATTCCCAACCCATCCAACCCCCCCGCTCTCTGTTCCTTGACTGCCCCAAGCCTGCTTCACAACCCCGACCCTTGACAGGCCCCCCCCAGAACTCCCGACCCATTCAACCCCCCCAGCTCCCTTGACTGCCCTGACCCCTCTCCACACTCCCACCCACTGACAGGCCCCCACGACCCATCCAACCCCCCCTGCCACCTGTCCCTTGACTGTCCCGACCCCTCTCCACACCCCTGTCAGGCCCCCCCAGAACCCCCGACCCATCTAACCCCCCCTGCTCCCTGTTCCTTGACTCCCCCCCGGGACCCCCTACCCCTTCTCCAACCCCCCTGCCCCCTTACCATGCTGCTCAGACCAGCGTGTCTGGCTCCGCACGGAGCCCGACATGCTGCCGCAGACACGCTGCTGCTGTCCCCTGCGGAGCGCACAGCCTCCCCCCCCCCCCCCGAGCGCTGCCGGCGTAGCGCGCTGAGGCTGCAGGGGAGGGGATCTGGCTGCTGGAGGCTCCATGCGAGCGGCTCAATCCAGTCGAGCCGCCCTGTCAGCCGCACCGCGCTCTGCATTGGGAGGGAAATCCTGGACCTTTTGAGAGTTTTACAAAATTCCTCCCGGATGGCCATTTAAAACCAAAAAAGCCGGACATGTTTGTGAAAATACAGACATATGATAACCCTAGTAGTATACCCAAGGAGTAGGCTTTGGCCCAGATATCCCCTTCAGAAGACTTCCCCAGACTGGATTAGGGATACTGGTGTGACCTCACCTTGCAGCCCCCAAAGAAGGAATTGGGTGGACTAAATGGACAGTGCCCCTCTCTATCTAAAGCCTAGCAAGGGAGGTACGTGGATCCCACTAGAATTTAAAATGAAAAGTAAGGGAGGGGAGGCTCTGCTAGAGGACCTGGGCAGCTTTAGATACAGTACCAGGCACATAGGAGGATTTCCACTTCTGAGCCATGGAAGCAGAAATTGACTTTTCCTTTCCAGATTTAGCTAATATTCAGAAAGGGAATCTAGCACCTGCCTTCCAGATTTGAACACCTCAAAATTCAGGAGTGCTCAAGCTCAATTTGGGCAGCTGTTACTTCATTTCTCCCAAATCAAATGTACTGATCCACTGTAACTTACTGTAGAAAAAGTAGGATAAAATTGAGCAAGAAATGCTTCCCAGTGGTTATTAGGACTGGAATTGCTATTTTCAACAGCCATTGCCTTTTTTTTTTTTTTTTTAGTTTTATTTGTGTAAAAGGAAGACAGTGATATTGCATTGGCAAATTCCCCATAGAAACAAAGAGTGGAACAAAAGAATAATAAAGGCACCTCAGCTTTTCCTCATTTATGTAGGACAGTCTTATAATATGCATCCAGATATCCTCCAGTCACACAAGCTGAAAATTGTTCCACTTTACTGCAGTTCTGTAACCATATGGGAACCAATCCTGTCTGTGTTCTGTGCACATCCAAAATTCCTGCTGCACGACCCACCCTAGGAGCAAGTTACCAGTGACCCAGGGCTGGGGCAGAAGGAGGGTGCAGGGGCGGGGGGAGGGAGAGAGCCCAGGGTTGGGGTGGGGGGCAGCCAAATTTTTTTTTGCTTGGGGCAGCAAAAAACCTAGAGTCGGCCCTGCCTTTGAGAGACTGGCCCTGTAGGTTTAACTGGAGCTCATCAGCACAGGGATTGTTTTCAATGGATTCAGAGAAGGAAATACTCTTTAAAAGGTGAGGTGCTGTCACATAACGACAGGAACAAATATCCTTTATTATAAACAGGCATCTCGTTCCCTCTTAAGTATCAGCCACCCTTGTCCACAGCATGATAGCAGGCTGCATGTTGGATATTCCATGTTAAAAGTACTCAAAGATTGACATACACTGGTCGGTTAGATTTTCCTGAGTATTTGTCAACTCAACATGTGTTTTCTTGCTCTTTGAGCCTCACTGTGCACTCCTTAAATGGGGCAGGATCAGAATCACTCAAACACGTTTGCGTTGATGCTGCCTTCATTCCTGTGTCACCCTCCAGGCCCTTCTCTATTACCCATACCCAAAGCTTTCCCTCTGGTTTCCCAAGTGATGAAAGGACACATCTCATGTTTTGACAGGTACCAGGTAACAATTCATAGACTGATGCACAACCACCAGTAAGAACTGCCCTGGTGCATTAGCAACTGCAAAATAAAGCTCATTTTAGGACTAATGTTGCATTGTTTTCTGATCCAAAACCCATCCTGACTTCAGTATAAAGAGGCAGAAGGATTTTTTTACAAAAAGGAAAGATACAGACTTTAAAACAGCAGAATTTGGTCTTTCTAGATTAGAACTCAGAGAGTAAGCAGGCTGGCCTTACCATGAGGCGAACTGAGGCAGTCACCTCAGGTGACAGACTGCGGGGGGTGGGGGGTGCCACTTAGACCCAGAGTGTAGAAAATTGTGTCTGCTGCTGGTGCATATGTATTCTCTCTGCTCTAGATGCACAGAGATGGTGGAGTGCTGTGCTGGAGGAAGGAGGAGACATAACAGACAGGCAGGAGAAAAGGTGAGAGGGAATAACAGAAAGCAGCAGGAGCTTCAGGGAGAGAGAGGAGGAGGAGCCTCTTATGTACCTCTCTAGCACCCCCAAGAGCCTGGACTGATTAACACCAACTTCTCAGGGAGCTTCCTGTTTCCTGCTGCTTCCCTGAACCCACTTGAGGAGAACAGGCAGTCAACTGAAGTAGTAGGAGCCAGTTACGCCCTTAAGATACTGATATCTTCCCTCACTCAGGCCCTGCTACTAGCCTGCTTATTTGTCCCCTTCAACTGAGTGTTGAGAGCCACTATAGCTGGCACAGAACAGCAGTCATGAGTGAAAGAAGAAAACGCCCCTATGGGGCAGCATTCAGAAAAAGAAAGAAAGCAAAGGAAGCTTTTCTATCTAAGCAGGAAGGCGCTTTCCTGAGATACATAGACACAAATGTTCACGGTGAGCCTTCCGGCCCCAGTGAGGATGTGAGTGGTGATCTTCCAGTTAGAGTGCAGGTGACCTGGCAGCTACTGTAGCATCCATATCTCCATCTCAAATGGATGTAACCATGCATATTCCGGAAGAAAAGTGATACTACTGGAGCTGGTATGACAAATGTGCTTCTTAAAAAGCTGGAAGATACGGGAATCGAGATAGCTGACATGAGAGGTCAGGGCTACGATAATGGTGCCAACATGAGAGGAAAGAACAGAGAAGTGCAGACAGGGATCCGAGAGTTAAACCCTGGAGCTTTTTTCGTCCCATGCAGTTCTCATTCATTGAACTTGGTGGTCAGTGATGCAGCTGAGTTGCATCAGTGAAGTTGCTGAGTTTTTTAATGTAATTCAAAGCATCTATGTATTTTTCTCTGCATCAACTCATCAATGGCAAATTTTGAAGCAACATCTGGGAACATCCTCTCTGACACTGAAACGATTGAGTACCACATGATGGGAAAGGCGAGTGGAGGATATAAAGCCTATCAAACACCAAATTGGGAAGATAGATGATGCCATAGTTGCCATTATGGAGGATAATGCTATGACAGGAACTGTTTGTGGGAGAACAGTGGCAAAGGGAAATGGAATCACCAGAAACATACATAACTTCAAATTTCTGTGTGGCTTAGTGTTGTGGCATGACATACTGTTTGAAATAAATGTTGTAAGCAAGAGACTCCAAGGTGTTGACCTTGCTATATCTGGAGCAATGGAACAACTGGACAAAGCAAAGTCATACCTACAGTCTTATCGGTCAGATGAGGGATTTCAAAACATTCTGAAGAGTGCACAGAAGTTGGCAGAGGAACTTCACACTGAAGCTATTTTCCCACCCATTCAAGAATACAAGAGTCACCGAAGAAGACATTTTGATTACGAGGAACGGAATAATCCCATAAGAGACCCCAAACAACAATTCAAAGTTGAATTCTTTAATCAGGTGCTAGATTGTGCAATACAGTCTCATAGACTCATAGACTTTAAGGTCAGAAGGGACCATTATGGTCATCTAGTCTGACCTCCCGCATGATGCAGGCCACAAAAGCTGACCCACCCACTTTCCCTTAACTCAGCTGTTGAAGTCTCCAGATCGTGATTTAAAGACTTCAAGTCGCAGAGAATCCTCCAGCTTGTGACCCCTGCCCCATGCTGCGGAGGAAGGCGAAAAACCTCCAGGGCCTCTGCCAATTTACCCTGGAGGAAAATTCCTTCCCGACCCCAAATATGGCAATCAGTAGAACCCCGAGCATACAGGCAAGATTCTCCAGCCGGACCCTCATTCAGTCAGTTGAAGAACTTTCCATGCAGCTCAAGGAACACAGCAGTATATTTGGGATGTTGTAGGATGTTCCAAAACTCCTCACTATACCTGAAGAAGACCTACACCAGCAATAGGGCACTAGACAGTGTTGACATGATGACATGCGCAATATTAATGTGAGCGATTTAGGTGATGAACTGAAAGCCCTTTCAAGATACATTTCAGCAGGACCAACTCCAAAGGCTGTTCTGGAATATATGTGCACAAATAAGATGACCATCCTCTTTCCAAATGCTCTGTGCATGCTCCTAACACTTCCTGTAACAGTTGTCAGTGGAGAACGCAGCTTCTCCAAGCTGAAGTTAATAAAAACACATCTACACTCCACAATGACACAGGAGAGGCTGGTCGACCTTGCAACCATCTCAATAGAGCATGAGCTGTCCCAGACTGTGGACCTTAAGGAAGCAGTTCAAATCTTTGCAACCAAGAAGGCACGGAAAGCACCACTTTGATTATGCAAACAGATTAAAATGCCAGTGTTTACTATGCAGACAAGAAAAGTTACATTTGCTGTTCAGGCATTTGAAAGTTGTGTTACTTAAAATTTTTGAACAAAGCATTTTAAGTTGTTAGTTCTCCTTTATTGGGGTAGGTAGCAGAGCAGTACCATGAGAGGAGTAGAACAGGAAGAAGGCAGAATTGAGACCTTTCAAAGTTTTGGCCCAAGCGAGGAGGCATGGGGATGTCATTTGAGCTCCCTGCCTCAGGTGCCAAAATGTTGTGGGCCAGCCCTGAGAGTAAGGATAAAAAGAGAGTGTGTGTGTTAAACAGAGGGAGTGAAATTTCCCTCATGATCTCATTCTAACAACTATGAGCATTCCTTCCTCTGATCCCCACATAAAGCACGCCCCACCCTCCCTTCCAAAATAGTTGCTGGAGAATGTGAAGTTTGGTAATAAACGCAATCTGACTAGCTGTTTGTCCCTTGACAGAACACATCACACTCCAGCTGTATTGAGCACCACAGAATGAATACAATGCTAACTCCCATTATATTACTTGCAATTTTCACAATTTCAGGTGGTTTTTATGTCTGGATTACTTGGGCTTCCTCATGATTTTTTGCCCATTGGAAAAGGATTACCACCTCCCATTCTTCTCAAGGGGACAGAACCCTGCATCCTCTTCAAAATGTGTGGCCAGGAGGAGACAAAGACATTTAGCTAGAGTGGCTTGCTAAATGAGGGAGGGAAGTAGAGGAAAGAAGCAAATAAGATGGAAACCATGGGGTATGAGTAACAGAAAAGGGCGTGCAGGGTAACATAGGAATGGGACAGCAGCTAAGGAAATTTGCAGTTCAGGAAGGAAAATAGACAAAGGAATGTGGGAAAGAGGAAGACAACTAGGTGGGAAGGAGAGACATGGGGGCAAACAGACTAAAGGGGAAGGAAATTAGAATGTGAGGTGCTGGATATTGTGAGAGGGAGTGAAAGAGATTATAACGGGCAGGAAACTGAGCAGAAATGGAAGGAGACTTTGAAGGGAAGAGAATGTGGGGGTGAATATTAAGGGGAGCAGAAAGGGAGATATGGGTGAGAGGAATACTAGGAGGCTGACAGGAGGAGTCCAGGCAGGAAGGTTGGACAGTGATAAGGGAGGAAAACAGGAAATAGCATGCCAGTTTCCCACCTGAGGTGTTAGGAGAAGGTACATGGAACCAGCAGGGAAGTCAGGGGGAAGCCTCACATTTTTGTGAATGCATTTATTTAACAGCCAAGTGTGGGGCTTTCAAAAGTGATGATGGGATTTAGGAGTATAAGCCGCATTAAAAGTAATGGGACTTTTGCACCTGAATCCCTTTGTCACTTTTGAAAAAATCTCTACCTGAATTTTAAACCCAAATTATCTCAAATTCTGGAAGTGCAGGATTTCTGCCCTAAAAACCGAAAAATTCAGAAGACAGACACAGAAGCGTGAGAGTTTGTTGTTTGGTTTAGTTTGGGGTTTTTTGAAGGGGAAGAAGCTCTGACTCAGGTTTTCCACACTCTCAAGGGTTGGCAATACTGTGGTGGAAGAGAATCCAGGAGATAAAGTCCACACACATTGAATGTTCTTTTCTTTTCAGTATTCTTCCTATGCTTCTACTCATGCTATGGCAGTGATGTCACAATGATCTAACCCAGATAGCCATTTCTAGTTTATTTACTTGGATACCAAACACCCTTAACTAATAGTTTCTTTTCTCAGGTACTAAGTAGATTGAGTTACACACTTGAATTACCTGCAAGTATTTTGCTGGTGGTCTATTTTTACCAAGTAAGGTCTTGCTAACTCAATAAGGAAAGTATGGCATTTTTCTGCCCTGCTTATAAGTTGACATGAAGTTCCTTACCCCTTCCCTCTTTTTCAAAAATCCCTTGCAAGAAAGAACAATAAATAAATGATCAAATGTTGCCTTTTTGGAAAGAATGGTGGTTACAAAAGTTAAACCTGATCCAATAATTGTCTTTTGTGGAAACATTTTGCTGCATAGCTACATGGAAAAGAAACTACCCATATTGTCGTATTTTAACAATGAACAATCCCATTCAAACTCCAGTCCTTTTATCAGTTAAATGGCTTTCTGATCGTTGCCTGTTTAAATCCTGCCCCACTTTGCACACACGTATCCCTCAATCTTCAGGGGTTTGGGCACATAAAAATGAGTCTGCCTCCCACATACAGTCAAGAGTCAGAATGTGATTAATGGAACCTGAAGGTATAGGTACAACTCTGCCTAACAGATTTAGGGAGAAGTTAAAAGACTGTGCTGGGGAAAAGTGACTAACAATTAATAAATCCTTTCATTCAATAGTGCTCACTGATCAAAGGAGGAGGAGAGGGGAATAAACCATGTTAATGTTGCTATACTGACAGACATGAAAGAGAACTTTTACCCCAGGGTGAGCTCCAAAGAATGAGTACAATAATCTGCCATGCTATAATACCTCTAATTTCAAAGGGTTCAGTAATCATCATTATTATTAGTCTGCCTTTGCCTCAAAACCTAGGAGATCTACTGCAGTAGCTGCCTTTAAAATACAGGAAATTCATCTAAAGTAGCTTTTGACTACCCTCCAAGTTTCAGAAAGATTTAATTAAAAAAATACAAGCTCTCAAATGAAGCATTAGAATTGTTCAGCACCACTTGTTAATTAAAAATATGCTTTGACATTCACAATCTAGAAAACCAGTTACTAACGTATATAGAGTAAATATAAATGCCACTGCCTACCTCAACTATGTGCGGCATCGGGTTAAATCCACAGAGATTGCACACAATAGTCTTGCATTCTGTACATGTATTAAAGTTGGGAGGATCCTTAGAACCAATGTTTAGTCCAGTTTTACAAAGAGTACAAGTTGATTTAGGTAGAGTAGTTTTTTCCAGTCCCGGTGGCCCAGCAGTTTTTTTAGATTCAGCAATTTGAGACTTGCTGTCTTTAGCAGCAATAGGTTTCTTTTCTAATTCAGATCCTTTAACGGTTACAATGTTATCTGACTTGGGTGGCTGTGATTTTTCTGCCACAGGAGGCTTGGCTTCTTTTTTCACAGGTGCTGCTTTTGGAGATGGCTGAGCCTGACTGGCCTCTTTGGGTGGTACCTGAGATGGCAGAGGGGGTTGCTTAGTAGCAGGCCCCAGTAGAGGGCCCGAGGATTGAGCTCCTTGTTGGCCTGATGTGGAGATTAAATTTGAAGCCTGGCTAAAGATTGAAGCGCCAAATCCAAAGAGTTTCCCAGTAACTGTTTCTTGTGGAGTTGTAGGCTGTGGTTTAGGGCCGTCAGTAATACCTCCCAGATTTAGACTGAAACGCCTTGGTTGCTCTTGAGCTCTCTGAGGCTGTTGAGGGTGAGGTGTTGGCTGCACTGGGGTAGGCTTTGGGCCTACAGCTGCTTGTTGTCCTTTTGGAACCTGCTTGGCATCAGGTTTTGGGGTTACTTTTATTTGTGTCTTCTTAGGGTCTTCTTTCATTTGTGTTGGCTCAACAGCTTTTTGACCTTTAGTGTCTGATCCAGGGTGAGAAACAAATTTAGGATCTGACTTTTGCCGTGACACCTGTGGTAAGGTTTTGGAATCTGGCAGGACAGCTTTATTCCCAGCCAGATGGGTGTCCTGAAATAGCTTGGCATGTTCTGATCTCTGAGGTTCCATTGCTTTCTGTTGAGTTGATGGAGCTTTGGGACCTTGTGAATCCTGTTTCAGACCGGATGCTGAAGAGGTAGGCACACCGTCAGTTGTGGGCTTCTTTTGCTTATCTTCAACCAAAGTTGGCTTGATCTGGCCAAATTTTGGAGTGGGTTCAATTTGCTGAGAGATGTGCGGGGTAACAGGCTCAGTGGGTGGCTGCTTTGATTTCACAGGGGGAGAGCCAGGCATGGATGGTTGCTTTGTCAGTGGTGGGGGCTTTTTAGGCTCTGGGTGTTGGGAAGGAGCAGGTGTTTGAGAAATATCTTTCTTTTGAGTAGGCTGCTGGGGCTGGGAGGGTGGTTTGGTTGTTAAAGGTGGAAAGGTTGTCTTCTGTTTGGGCGGAAGAGGCTGTGGCACAGGACCATGAACTGAAGCTAAATCACCACCTAGTGCTCTTTGCATCTGGCAGTTTAAACAGAGCCATTCTTTAACCTGCAGAAAAAGATTTACAATTAGGGTCATGCAATGCTAATATTAGTAAATCAACTTTTGGCTAGAATTAGTAAATCAGATAAAAGTTCAACAAAAGAGGGGGAAATATTACCACTAAATATTGCTTTATGGCTAAAAAATACAACTGAATTTTTCATTTCACTTCTGATTCCTGCAGTCCAGGCCATCAGAACAAGTCCACACTTCAGGCACTGTGGAAATTGATGGGGGCAGCATTGATTTGCCAGCTTTGATTCATCAGCAATACTGATTTGCCAAAAAAAAGTTAAAAAAGAAAACAGTAATAATTAATGAAATAATAATAATACTCAAAAAATAGTTTGGCAAATTAATGCTGCCAATTGAAAGCATAATTATAATGATTAGGACAAAAGTGAATGCATAATTACCTTTAACTGTGCAATTATTAAGTTCCTGGTCTAGTTTATAGTTTTGGTTATGTTTTATATAATAGCAGCAAAAAGTCATAGTGGTGCTCTATATGCACATATTGAACTAACAATAGAGGTGTGCTAATGAATTCCATATATTTATGTAGACCCATTTCATACCATCAACTTCTGAGCACAAGTCTTCATCTGAAATGAATGAGGAGCTCTGCTTAAAAAATGATGGCCCTACATGAACCATAATTATGTGTTCCTGCAATCATATCGTTATTAGGCTTACTAGATCTAAAAGTAATTACCATAAGCCCCATTGTACTCTTCGTTATTCAGCACAAAGGGAAGGAATAAGGTAAATAATTCATCTATTTTCTGTACCTCTAGGTCTCTATTACTGTAGTATCCAAGAACCTCACAATTTGTAATGTATTTCACCTCACAACAGCCCTGTGAGGGAAATAAATGCAGATGGGGAACAGACTACATGACTTGCCCAAAGGCTCACAGGAAGTATGGCAGGGCAAAGAATTGAACTGAGCTCTTCTGAGTCACAGGTTACGACCCTAATCTCTGGACCATTCTTGCTCTCTTCTTATGCCCCCATAACTGTTTTAAGAGAGAAGAGCAGAACAAATACAGCATTGTTTTCCCCTGAAGGCTATCTGCACAATTGCGGTTGGGGCACCATAGGATTTCAGAAAGGACATGTCAGGCCAGAGGAAGAGGGCGATGAAGCCAGGAAAACATCTGCTCCACATGGCATTCCCCATGCTTTTCACTGCTACTCAGTTTGGCATGGTATCCTGCATGGCGACAATTTCCAGCAGGAGAGTTAGTTCTGCTCATTACAGCATTATCTCCTACTCCTCCACACTCTCTATTCCCTTTGGAGGGGAAAGTAGGGCACAGGTTCAGCCACGAAGCCAGTGATATCACATCTCCTGCGTGAGCCACACTGCCAAGGGACAAAGGGAGCTGCACACAGGGGCAGATCACAAGAGTAGTACAGAATTCCTTATAGGATCTTGGCTGCCCCAGGTGAGGGGAGATTCATGCATCCTGCTCCCTCCCCAGACTTGCAAAACCTCCTCCCTACCACCGACCAAGATGAAAACTAGGACATTTTATGTGATGAAGGTTTTGGTATTCAAGGGGATGAGCCAAGCTTACAGGACAAAATAATTAAGAGACAACTTCAGCTTCCACTTCAAGTGTGTGCAACTCCCATTGAATTCAAGTTGCACCCATGGAAATGAAAACTGAATTGGCCCAGACTGCTTTTTAATTATTACATTTCCCTCTGTACTTACCCAGCAATACATTTTCAACAATGACCATAAAAGGGATTTTAACATTTAGACACAGAATCTTTAAACACCACCTAGATTGTCCCTAACTATTCAGATATGTACAATATACATATGTTATGGAAGACGATCTCAACAACAATAACTGCTTCCCTTATAGGAACACTGGTTAGGCCCCAGATGTAGGTTTAGCAATAACCAAAACTGTATTAGTATGAATGTTGTCATACTGACACTGTCTTTTGTCTTCCTAAGACTGTTTTTGGTTTGTGTTTAAACACTCCTCTGCAGTGTTCGCAACTCAAATATCTGATTAGTGCACGGCAGCCAAAAAGTGAAACTGACTAAAAACAAAACTGAAACAGGCCAGTTTAATTTCAGCTGACTGACTTAAAAAAGAATGAAATTTACTGCTGTACACAGGGCAGGCGCAAAGGCTCTGAAGTCGTATTTTGATGGCTTAAATGATGCATATCAAAGTAACCTCAATGAATAAAATATGTTGCTATTTTCCTCCTAACTTCTGATTTTACCAGCAATAGTACCACAGACCTGGGCACTAGGATGGCTCCCCAATACGCCAACCTCTTCATGGGCCACCTTGAAGAAGAATTTCTGGACAAATGCACTACAAAGCCAATGATATACCTGAGATACATCAATGATATTTTCATCCTCTGGACAGATGACTTAAACTCCCTCATAGATTTCCACCACAACTTCAACAACCATCACCCATCTATAAAACTCTCTATGGCACACTCCCACACCAGCATCAACTTCCTGGACACCAAGATCAGCTCCACAAAATGGAACCCTACAGATAACTATATACAAAAAAATCCACAGATCATTGCACCCATCTTCATAGATCCAGTAACCACCCCAAACACTCCAAGAAATCTGTTATCTACAGCCAGGCACTCAGATACCACAGAATATGCTCTGAGGAGAAAGTCCAGGATATACACCTTAAGATGCTCAAAAACACCTTCACCAAACTAGGACACTCCACCAGAGAAGTAGATTACCTCATGGAACAGGTCACCCAAATACCCCGAGAGAACCTGTTTCAATACAGAAATAAACCCCCCTTCGACTGCACACTCTTAGTTGTCACCTACCACCCCACACAGAACTCATATAGAGTAGCATCAAACAACTACAACCCATACTTGATGGGGACCCCATCCTGAAAGAAAGCTTTCCTGAACCCCCCCTTTTGGCCTTCAAACAACCCCCAATCCCTCCAAGCTCATCTTCAGCAGCTAGTTCCCAACAGACCAGGACACACCAACTCAAAGCGGCATCAGACCCTGACAGAACAACAGATAAAAAACCTGCAGACATATCTCCATTGCTACAATGATCAACACCCCACACAACATACCTTTCAGGATCCATACCAATCACAACATGGGGTGTACCTCATCCAGTGCACTAAATGCCTCAATAGCAAACTATATGGGTGAAACTAGACAATCACTACACTCTTGAATGAACTCTCAGAGGAAAATGATAAAAGACAAAAACACCCTAGCACCTGTGGGTGAACACTTTTCACAAAGTCATCACTCAATATCTGACCTATCAGTCCTCATCATCAAAGGAAACTTGCACAACACTTTCAAAAGACAAGCCTCGGAGCTTAAATTCATAACTTTGCTAGACACTAAAAATCAGGGACTAAACAGATGGATTTATGACTTATTACAGCAATCTGTAACCCACTAATAACTCCATCCAGCTGTTTCTTCCCCTGTCCCCTTCATTTCCTTCCTATGACTGGAGGGGTGTTAATGGGTCACTTCCCCTTATATGGTCCCTTGAAATATGTATTATGGTAATTACTTTTGGTAAACAATCTGTTCCACCTTGTATTTAGCAGTGACACTGAGTTCGTTTCCGAGACCTGAAGAAGAGTGCTGTGTAAGTTTGAAAGCCTGTCTCTCACCAACAGAAGTTGATCCAATAAAAGAAATTCCCTCACCCACCTTGTCTCTCTTACCACCAATAAAGTCATTAAAAAAAATAATGATGTCCTTTTAATTTTATCAAATGCTTTCTTCACCATGTGATACAATGAATGGTAAACACAGCACCTGGTTAAGTCCAGCCTGATTATAGTGTCCAATTAGAGTCTAAATAAATAAATATGAGTCCACTCTGTTCTGAAGTTTGCAATATATTATAACTTGAGCACCAACAATGTTAACTGCCTCTGTATTCTAGGTTTTCATTTTTTATTTTTTACTTTCTGAATCAAAATAAAGCTTTTAAAATAAAAGTTAATGAATAACTTCTACAACTGAAATTAAGAAGCTAAAACAGAGGGATTTCTCTGTTTTTCTCATAAATTCCTCCCAGGCATTTTAGTGGGAGGAATTAAGTGCCAAAACCCCAAAGCCATTATAACCAATACATTTCATCTTAAACTCAATGAACTGTAGTTTGCGCGTGTTTTAACTGAAGGAGTTGTAAAATAAATTATGTTAAGAGCTGTATTTTATCAACTAAAACATATTGAAATATGGGCCTGATCATGTGTCTACTGCCATCAAAGAGTTTGCTTTTGATTTCAACGGGAGTAGGCTTGGGCTATATCCAGGGCTGCTCTTCCATATTTTTACAGAGAATGTAAAATTTGCATTGTGGAAGGGTGAGCGCCTCACTCTCCATTTCCCCTCTATTCAATGACCATCATCATAAAAGGAGAAAGAGTCAGCAGTCAGAGCAATGTGTCATGGGCAGCAATGCCCTGGCCCAAATCCCAAACTCTAAGTTATATGTATTTCTTCCCAGAGCCAAAAATGGCCAAACCCTCTAGTGCAGTGTGGCCTCACCACTGATCTGAAGTAAATGGGAACTAAAGCTAGAGTAACTGGCCAAGGAACAATCACCCCAGTGGATTCTTTGGTGGAGTAGAGGCTCCTATGCTACACCTCTTCATCTCTTCTGCCAGTATAACAAGGAAAATGGGACATTGCCAGATCATCTCCATCCATATTGATCTCCCGGCTTAGTTTTTGGCCATTTGGGGCCATCTGCAACTCCCTGAGATGGCTCTAACCCGGAAGGCAGGACCAGCAATGCACGGAGTATGGAAAGACCAGAGGAGTGAAAGATAAGCTTTACACAGCCTTTCATACTCCCCCTAACCTGCATTCAGGGAGCATCAGCCAGTCTCCATGATACAGTCCAGAATGCTTCATAAATAAGGACTGTGTTTCATATACATGGTGATAGAAATGTGTTTGAGACGGGCATTTTATTTAAAGGACTGACAAAATATTGAGAATAAGCACCCAATAACTCGAGGAGAGATTTGCACAGAAATCCAAGATAGCTGCACACATCTGTGGAGGAACTGAACACTGCCCTAATAGTAACTACAGTCATCTGCGCCTCCTCCCCCCACCAAATTTTTTTAATCTTTTATCTCCTTCACAATCATTTCAAATTTAAAAACTTTCAGTCCAAAGCCTTTCACTCCAAAGAGAGTTTTTCTAAAATCAATGAAAATAGATTTTGATAAAGAAAGGAACATTGGCACAACCTGTACTGAAATCTCATGGACACAAGCATAGTAGAATAAGATTGTTCTTTTCCACTTCAACAATTCAGTATCCTTAAGGACTCACGTCAGATTAATGTGCTTCCAAACATACTTTCCTTAATAATTTCAATGAAACTTTTTGCCACAGATACAATGAAAAGTCTGTCATCTGCCACGGGTTTCTTCCTTTCTCTTGCCCCTCAGCCCTGTTAAAATTTAACAGATTTCCTGTTGCACATATCCCTAGTAACACTTTTGTTCAGACTTCAGCACTGTAATATGGAAACCACTATCCTCATCTCCTAGCTCTCTGATGTGAAATTACGTAATTTCAAAATAACAAGCAAACACTAAAATATATTTCACAAACAGACGAGCCATATGTTCAGAGAAATAATAACAGCTTTCTAATGACTGTACTAGTTAAAAATGGGAGCTCCAAAGTAAGTGTATTCTCTATTTTCTAGCAATACCATCTATGAAGAGTGACCATGAACGAAAAACCTGTACCATCTTATTCAACAGCTCTTCTTTCTCTGTCCTTTCAGAGTCAGAACTGCTGACTCCAGTGACAAAAATACATATTTATTGCTTTCATGTTTAACTTTCCTTAGCCCTACAGAGACAAGACAGCTCAGGATGAGCTGGATTCTACTCCTTCTTGTGCATTATCAATATAATTGTTACACCTGTGCAAACCCATTGAAGGCAATGGACTAGCACGGGTGTCACAGAATGCTTTAGCTGACCTGCAGGGTCCCCACATCTTCTTTAAATTTCAAATTGAGCACATTTGAAACAACATTCACTGAGACACAATAAAAATGGAGCTATTCTAACAGCCATTTCTCAGAGCAAAGCTACATTTTAAGTTAATGAAACTAATTATCATTTACACTAAGTCTCCTGGCAGCGTGAAGGAGCCTTAAAGGGTGTAGAAAACATAAGGACCCTGTATATTCCCAGCACAGTGTAAAGATTTATGAACCCTTTACACCGCAGGGGATTGTAAAGGAGCCTCAGTATAAATGAGAATCAGGTCCAATGTATTTAAAAGGCCCAACTCTGCACCAAAGCGTGACCTAGAAGTCAATTCCCAGCACAGGAACAAACATGTGTTTATGGCTCCCAAAGCCTCCAACAGGAGCCAGAGACAGGAATCTAAACTTGATTTATAGAACAAATTTTTACCTAGATAATATTAGGCCCTAAAAGTGCAAGTCAGCAATAATTCATGTACGCTGGTAAAACATCATAACAGATAAGAATCTAAGTCTCAGAATCCTGGAGTGGGCAAAGCAGGAGTAGGTTCAGCTCCAGCCCAAATACAACAGGGATGACATGGCCATTCTAAACTCATCCGAAGAAGTGGGTTGTAGCCCACGAAAGCTTATGCTCTAATAAATTTGTTAGTCTCTAAGGTGCCACAAGTACTCCTGTTATTCTAAACTCAGGTATGTAACGTATCAGTTAAATCAGCCTGTGCATCAGATGACTGGAGGGTAGCTAAATGTAATGCCATTTTTTGTAAATGTTCCAGAGGCAATCCTGGCAATTACAGGCCAGTAAGCCTAACTTCAGTACAGGCAAGTTGGCTTTAGTAAAACACAGAATTATCAGAAACCTAGTTAAACATGATACGTTGGAGTAGAGTCAGCACAGCTTTTGTAAAGGGAAATCATGCCTTTACAAATCTATTAGAATTCTTTGAGGGGGTCATTCAACAAGCACGTGGACGAGGGTAATCCAGTGGATATTGTGAACTTGGACTTTCAGAAAGCCCTTGACAAGATCCTTCACCATAGGCTCTTAATCAAACTAAGCAGTCATGAGAAAAGAGGGAACATCCTCTCATGGATCAGTAACTGGTTAAAAGATAGGAAACAAAAGGTAGGAATAAATGGTCAGCTTTCACAATGGAGAGAGGTAAATAGCCTGGGGGGGACCATGCTATGTACTGGGACAACATATTCATTAATTATCTGGAAACAAAGTGGTGAATAGTGAGGTGGCAAAATTGGCAGATGACACAAAATTACTCAAGACAGTTAAGTCCGAAGCTGACCACCAAAAGTTACAAAGGAATCTCACTAAACTGGGTGATTAGGCAAACAAAAAAGCAGATGAAATGTAATGTTGACAAATGCAAAATAATGCCAAATATACGTACAAAACAATAGGTTCCAAATTAGCTGTTACCACTAACAGTATAGAACACAAACGGTTAACAAATAAAAGTTCATCTGTTCTGCATAAAAAGCATACAACCAAGTGAATATCATTGGGATTTGACAACAGATTATCCTTTCTGTTCAAAGAAGGAATCATCCACACTTCCTGCCCAGTGATTACCCAGAAAACAGCATCCCAAATCACATGACCTGATGCAGTAGTAAATTACAGTTGCTGGGCAACAGTAATACCAGTGCAGATGGCTCACTGCAGTTGATATCTTTAGCTATGCAGATTAATTTATAATTTACTTGTGTTAAAAACTGGACGGAAGAGTTTCCTGGGCTAGTGGTAACTTGCTTAAAAGCCTTTTAGAGTATTTTCTATTTAAAATGATCAGCCTACATGTTGGAAGGTCAGACATTTCTTGCCGTACACTGAGGATCGTTCAGCTTCTCTTAGCTCTTTTTTTTTTTTTTTTTGCATTAAAGAAACTAGAAGCTACAGGACAACAATGCTTTTAATACGACTCTGCCCTGAATTAAAGAGTACTAATGTAGACATGCAATCTTCCTCTGATAAAGAATAATGGACAGTGTATTGGGTTCTTAAACAGGAATACTTCAGAATGGAATAATACTATTGTGTATGTACTTAGCACTTTTCATTTGAGGAGCTCATCAATTCTTCCAACAAATTCCACTTTGTGTAAAAATATACACTATATTCTACTTTAAGTGGATCTTTCTTATAGCAAAGTAGAATTAAAGGAGTTACACTAGAGATTAATCCAAAGTCCCAAATTATTTCAGTACACAGCAATGTTTAAACTGCAATTTAGTAACAGTGAATCTCCAATCATTCTGTGGAGGGAAAAAGGCATTTTATTATTGGAGGATTTTACTGCAGATATTTCATTTTAACACCAGGAGATAAGAAACTTTTTAGATAACTGACTGAATATTTTTTGGGTCAGATCCTGATCTCTACTACCCTGGTGTAACTCCACCCACTTTAATGGAGTAGCTCTGGCTTTACACCAGTGAATCTAAGAGTTGAATCTGATATGATATATTTAGATACTAATAAATAAAATAAATATAATCTTGATCTTTCATTTTGTCTTCATACTTACAATAGTTTATGGAAGGATTCAAACACTTACTACTTTTCTCTTTTGCACTGCCTTCTTCATGTTGCCATCAGTAATAAATACTCTTCAGGACTCAGAGTATTTTACAGAGGGCTTGCTGTGTCACAGCTATTTCTACTGCTATACTAAAGCCTAGACTTGGAGTCTAGGATTGTAGACTTATTTTTGTTTACAGTAAATTTCTAGTCCATGTCACTTTCTGGTTCTCATGCACTAGCACAATGCTGCAGTTTTTGAACTGTAAGCATTGCAGAGAATGTTTAGATCTAATAAAAGGCTGTCTTCATTAGCATATGTCAAAAAAGAAAATAATGAAAACACGTCTATCAATACTGTATTAGGTTTATACAAAATGGTGTGCCTTTAATGCAACATTATGTTTGTTAATTCAAATTCACAAAAGTCATAATGAGGGTTCCCCCAGGAATGGAATGTACTTCTCAGGGTGGGGCTTGATAAATTCATGAATGGGACTATATAATGAGGTTCCCTTGGATAGCAGGGGACTGGATTAGATGACCCAAGAGGTTCCTTCCAGTCCTATGTTCCTCTGAATAACAAGATACTCCCTTGTGTAAGAACAGTATTTTGAACTACTGTATGTACTTTTAAATGAGTTTCTTAATAATAGATGTGCAAAGCTGTTGAGTTATAATTGCAGTGGATACCATCAATGAGTTTCCTCAATTTCTCTGTTTAAATTCTTAATAATATGTATTTAACATGCACCTTACCAAATCATCCCCTCACCAAAGACATGGCATATATAGATATATCAAACATATAAATAATGACAAGTATTGGTAAATAACTATTATTTATCATGAAGAACATTCTAATTCAGTAACAAAATGGAAATAGAAGGTAACAGAAAAGTAGAAGGGAAGAGCATCCATATTACACCACTGAAAACATGTGGAATGGGTTATTGAAGGTCAGAAGAGATGGACTGAGATAGATTTAAAGGTGGAATGAATTGTAGGATCTCTAAAGGCATGTGGTATCAAAGAGAAGCCCATGGAGGAGATCTGAAATATATAACTAGGGTCTACAACATTAAGAGCTCTAGAACTTGAGTCAATCTGCCCCTTTATAGACATCCAGTGTAATATGCATACAGGTGCATTATCTCAGCACAATCCCTGGCTGAGTATGTGTTATGCATCATCTTTAGTGGCTGGTTCACAGAGGATGACCGACTGCTACAACTACCTGCCAAAGGAAACAAAGTATAGAAGTTCATGCGTTTTGCCCGTGGTTCTAGCAAAGCAAGTGTTTAAACATATTAGTAGTGCTTAAACGATCTGGAGGTGCTGGTTCAGTCCGCACTGAGGACCTGTGTTGTTGGTTTTTACAACAGGAAATGTAAGAATGAAAATAAAATGAAGGGGGGGAAATTCCAAATGATCACACAATAAAACACATAGTTAGGAGGCTGGTTATTTGAGAGACACTCTCATTCTCTTTCATGTGAGATTCGAAAGTGTATATGAGAAGTAGAATGGAGGAACAAACATCAACTGTGTTTAGATTTTTTTTTACCTTATGTAATTGTTTCTAGGCACGCATATAATACAGTGATTAATTGAATATAATACCTAGACACATTAGAGAGACATACGTTGCCAGAGACATGCTATTTATGGTGTGCTTTCAGTCTAGAATGTGCTGCATAAAACAGAAGACAGACAATACCTTGTCCAAAGACATTTGCAATGTAAGTTAGTTCAGTCACTTGGTGCAAATGATGATCTGATCTCCTAGCAGTACAGTATCACTTTGGGGTCTTGGTTACAAAGTTCTCTATATTGAATTGAGGTGGACAGGCTTCATATAGGATGTGAATTTTAAGAAGCAAGTTAAATGAAGAGAGGGTGAACCTCTGGTGTTATTTTGTACTTTCTTCCATGCTGTCCTGATTCACGCAATGCTCTTCTGGAGCTAGTCTGCACTACCCTGTCCTTATTCAACCCTCCGCTTCAAGAGCCACTTCTGTTGTGATGCCTACAAGAAATCTGCCAACTAGTAATATCGAAATTTACGGACTGCCATACTGGATCAGACTAGTGGTTCAATCTCCCATCACTGACAGTGCCCAGAACCTGATGCTCCAGAGGAAGGCGCAAGAACCCCTGCAGAAGGCAGTTATAGTAGTTTACAAAGGAATAGTCGTGGAACTAAACAATGAATATCCTCTGTTACATGCTGTAGCTCTTCCCCCTACCTTTTGTTCATCTGCCTCTTTTTCATTTAGAATTGTCATTTTTTGGGACAGGGACTGTGCCTGAATAAGAGAGAGTTCCAAATGAAAGAGGTATGAATGGAAGACACAAAGACATGAAGAGGTGCTACAAAATGCACAGTAGGGCAATGTAGTAGGAACATTGACTTGAAAGAGTGAGCAGGAGGAAATGAGAGTTTATGCAAGGAAAACTAAACAGTCTTGAAGGGGAACATGAGAAGCTTAACTGTTACGCAGCAAGTGAGAAGAAGTCAAAGAAAGGATTTCATTAGGTAAATGGTGTGATCTGAGTGGTGAGAGGGAAGATTATTTTAGCAGCATTCTGGATGGACTGGAGACGAATAAGGACAAACCAGGAAAAGAAAGTTTTCACAGTAGTCACAGCAACAGACAACCAAGGAACAAAGTATTGTTTTCAAGCAGTATGGTGAAAAGAATGTATGAGATGTGGTATAGGAAGAAGCAGCAAGATTTGGCAACAGCCTGGGCATTGGATGAAAAGGGGGATAAGAAGATGATTTTGAGCTATATAATGGAGGGGAGAAGGGCTCAGAGGGAAAAGATCAGGAGTTCAGGTTTTGTCATATTCCATTTCAGATGGTCACAGAACATCCAGAATGAAATTTCAGTAAGATTGGAGATGAGAGGCTGAGCAGAAGAGGAGAGTTAGATATGGGAGTCATCAGCATAGAGCTAGTAGCTGACTAGATTAGAAGCACTCCTCCTTAATTTATTGAAATGATTGCACTGTGAAATAAATGCCTTACCCATGTTTATTTCAAAGTATGATATGAAATTCAAATTTCCTTTTACATATGTATGCAATCAGATGGTCTTAAAGGCAGCTGTATGTATTGTCTCAATGTATTGAATTTCATACCCAGGCATAGTGCCTACTTTAAAAGTTAGTGGAAAATCGAAGATTTTTCAAATACTTACAGTTTTCTCTAAACCAGTTTGGTTCAAATACACTGAAGGCTCTTGACTATCTTCATGCAGGAGCGGCGCCAGGGTTTTTGGCGCCCTAGGCGGGGGTCCTTCCACGCTCCCAGTCGTCGGCGGCAATTCTGCGGCGGGGGGGTCCTTCCGCGCTCCCAGTCTTCCGGGCACTTCGGCGGCAGGTCCCGGAGCGAGTGAAGGACCCGCCGCAGAATTGCTGCCAAAGACCCGGAGCGCGGAAGGACCCCCGCCGCCGAATTGCCGCCCCCCCAAATCCTGGCACCCTAGGTGACCGCCTAGGTCGCCTAAATGTAAGCGCCGGCCCTGTCTTCATGGAAATCTGATATTTTAAACATAAGCCAACTTTTGAGCTATCAGAATCCCACTAAGGAACACACAAGAAAGAAAGAAAGAAAGAAAGAAAGAAAGAAAGAAAGAAAGAAAGAAAGAAAGAAAGAAAGAAAGAAAGAAAGAAAGAAAGAAAGAAAAGCCAATGCTCCAATAACTGAATACAAAATGGGCCACAGAAATGTTATCAATTGGGAGTGCCGAACAAGCAGTAGAAATTTCAACTAAACAACTAAAATGGTTTCTCTCTTTCCCCCCCGTACAAGAAAGCTGCAAAGGCTTGAAAACAAAGGTTTATAAGAATTTCATCTTTGAATACAGCTAACATCAATACTACAGAGACAAGGTGGGTGAGGTAAAATCTTTTATTGGACCAACTCCTGTTAGTGAGAGAGACGAACTTTTGACCTTACACAGAGCTCTTCTTCAGGTCTGAGAAACTTACTCAGAGTGTCACAGCCAAATACAAGATGGAACAGTTTGTTTAGCATAAGTAGTTAACACATACTTCAATGGACCATTCAAGGTGAAGTGGCCGATTAAAAAGTGAAGTTGGTCCAATAAAGATACTAACTCACCCACCTTATCTTTCTAATATCCTGGGACCAACAAGGCTACAACAACACTGCATATAACATCACGACTGTCATACTATAATATTTCCTGTGTATGCTTAATGATTTTTATTTCTAAACACTATTTCTGAGATCAATTCTCTTGAGATCAATTATTCCAAACCTAGACAAACATCCAATTATTTTCCTGTAATTTGATGCAGCACAAGGTCCCACCCAGCTAGCCAGACTCAGGAGGTGGGAGTGTGGCAGTAAAGTTTCAGGGTACCAGTGTTTCTCCTTTGACCCCCATTAAAGAACACTCCTGCCTAAAATGTCCCATATAACATTCTCCAGCAGCAGTATTCTCTGGTCACTCCCCTTGAACATGTCCTGCAACTGGCCCTAGAACCCACAGGCTGTAAAGCACAATTCACACCTCTGCTAATCTTAGAATTTGCATGCATCAACTCCAGTGCAACCTTTTGATATCCCAGGAATGGGCTCAAATGGGCTCTGAACTCAAGTTTGTATCCTCTGCATAGAGGTGCAGAGAGTTACCACTGCATAACTACAACAAACCTTTTTTATTTCATTTCTTTATTAAAAAGACTGCAAACTAATAAATAATCAAGGTTGACAGATGCAAACAACATGCCATTTGTCACCAGGTACCATCCAAAAATGCCGCTAATACAAGATGTGCATGTGAATGAGATGTATCAATTATCAATGTTCTTTCTTGTTGTTTATTGTAGTCTTTATATTCCATACCAAGCTAAGCACAACTGGTGACTTTTTCTCCAAATTCATGTTCAAGTTCTAGCTGTTACCCAGTTCAGGCTTCTTTCCATTAGCTTTCCTGCCCATCTAAACCAAAAACCACTGTCCTCTCTAACATCCTCTCTGGTTACTTCATGACTGGTTTGTTGGGTTCTTCTTTGGTACCAGTTCTACTGTGCTCAAATTTCTGGGTTATGCCAAGAATGCAGGCATTGAAAATAACAAACCCAAACTGCAAAGCAACTTTGGGAAATTAGAGTAATGGGGGTTTAAAAGTAACAAGAGGGGTCCAGATATTAATGTGAATTCCCATGGAAAGGATGCAAACAGCACAAATGTAGTATAGGAGTAGTTAATCAAGCCACCATACACATCAAATTCAAACAAGTTGATTTTAAAAAATACTGTCCTAATATTATTTTTATGTACCCAGTACTATAATTACAGGAGATCAGGGTTGGGAGTGGAGATAAGTCTGAGAGATCCTTCTGTGAACTAAAGAATGGTCCACCTTATTGGGAAAAAATTTTGAAAACCATCAAATTACAAATCATCGGCCAGATTCTTAACTGGTCTACACACCGGTGTAGCTCCAAAACTGTGCCAACCTAGACCACTTGAGGAGCTGACCCTGTATCCATTTCAAGCACAAATTTTCACTAATGTGTGACTAACTGCTCCAGATATTAAAACAGAAAGAATTTTTTAAAATTCTAATTTATTTTTTCACCATCTGGACTGCTTGTTTACTTTTGCACCTCCCTCAGCAAAGATACTAAATACAGGCTAGTCAGTGTCACTTTTATTGCTTAGTCATTTCCTATATCATTTATATTTCTAGTTCACAGACATCAGCACAAGACTATGGTATCTGGGCTACAAACACAGCAGGGGAGTGTGTAAATCCAAACAAAAGTAATTGTTTTAAAAACAATGTTCATATTAGATTTTGTCTTCTTATTTCTATTCCAGTCATGCTTAGGAGCCCCAGTCACAGACCAGGACCCCATTGTTGTGTTAGATACTGTGCAAACACAGAACTGTCATTTCCCTGCAAATGAAACGTGAATTGTTTGCCTAAACAACCTGACCTTCTCCTCTTAACTTGCTATAATGGGCCTACGTGATGTATTACAAACCATAATAGCTTCTGGACTTAGCCATAGTGAGTTTTAGCCCAATTTTGGGGCCTAGAATGAAAATCAATGTTAGACACTACTCACCTCTGTTATATGCGGATTGGGATTAAAGCCACACAGGCTGCAGACCACGGTTTGACACTGTGTGCATGTATTGTAATTGGCCTGTTCTGGAGTGTGCAGCAGCAGTTCAGTGCTAGTGCAAAGAGGACAGAAAGTTTTCTTTGGGGCTGATTCACCAGGTCTGGCTGCAGTTACTTGTTGCTGTGAAGGTTTACCAGGCCCTGGTTGCTGGCCTGATAGTTTTGTAGGTCCTGGTTGTTGTGACGGTAGCTTTGCAGGCCCTGCTGGCTGAGGAGATGGTTTTGCAGGCCCTGGCTGCTGAGATGGTTGTTTAGCAGGTCCTGCTTGCTGAGGGGATGGCTTTGCAGGACCTGCTTGCTGTCCTGGTTGCTGAGAAGGTTGTTTTGTAGGACCTGGCTGCTGTGCTGATGGCTTTGCGGGAGCTGGTGCGTGGGATGGTGCTCTAGCAGCATCTGGTAGCTGTGGTAATGTTTTGGTTGGGCCCGGTTGCTGTGGTGAAGGTTTTGCAGGACTCTGTTGTTGAGGTACCTGCTTTGTGGGTTCTGATTGCTGGGGCTGAGTTCTCTGTGGCCCTCGTTGTTGAGATGGTTGTTTTGCTTGTTCTGATGGAGGGCCTGTTGGCTGACCAGGCCCAGGTTTCGGAGCTTGCTTAGCTGCCCCTGGTTGCTGCTGTTGGGGTGGCAGTTTGGAAGGCCCTGCTTGCTGGGGTGCAGATTTGACAGGCTCTTTTTGCTGAACTGTTGGCTTTGGAGGTTGTTGCTGAGTTGGATGCTTTGCATGTCCCTTTTGCTCCTCAGGCTTTCTCTGGTCCTTCTGAACTGCTTTTTGTTTCCTGTTGGCTTCTTCCTGGGCTGCATCTGAGTCCGATATCAAATCAAAAGGATTGAACTTGTTTACGACTGAAGTGACTGCACTTAATGGATTGGCCTCAGAGAGGAAGCTAGGCATCATACTTGGCTTCTGATCTTCTTTAAAATCAGTCCTGGATTTAGATTCTCTCAGACTAGTGGAAGAAGGGCTCCTTCCAGGTGACCGTTGTTCTGTCTTCAACACATCTACTGTTCTGCTTTTGCTTAAACTGGATGGAGACTTACCTGGCTGTCTTGCATAGTGGTTTATATCAAGCTCAGGATGTCTGTGGGGAGAGAAATACAGTAAAATAAAAATAGTGAAAGACTAACTATAAATTAGTTGCAATTATTGAACTCTTTGGAAGAAAATGTAAAGACAAATAAGGTAGGAAAAGTTAAAGATTATGGCCCCTGAATCTTCAACTGCTTAACTTCAAGCATGTGAGTAGTCTTCAATGGGACTATTCATATGAGTAAAATTACTCATGTGCTTTAGTGTTTGCAGGATCAGGGCTTATTACTACAAGGATTATCATATTTTTTGTTCCAGAAACATTTATCTGAATATTTAGTAGATGTCTGGTTTAGTATTTAGAAACTAATCTAAAAAAACCCAGAATTATCTGACAACAAAAATATATCTGTCTTATTCTGCAGGGGTTTTTCCTTCACCAGGTCTCATTTTCCTTTGTTTTATAATAGAATATAGAAGGTTAAGCTAGGGAAAGAAGGGAGGCAAATCCAGAGAATATCTCTAGGTGTAGTATGATGTTTTAATTGTTGCTCTGTTGGTTTGTACCTGGAGGGGATGATATTCTATTCAGTGCTATTGTATTTTAGCTAAAGGGTGTGATGTGATGTTCTGTTTTGTGCTATCATTTAGTCTTTCCTGGAGGATACGATATTCTCTCCTGTGCCACCATTGTGATCAGTTTTCAGACATCTCAAGTTAAATATAGTCCCACATTTCCAAACATGTTATTTCCTAATGTACATTCATGAAAACCAGGCAGTCATTCATTACAGTTAGCCTATTAAAGAATCTGAGGTCCATGACTACAATAAAAACAAATTAGCAGTACGATAATTTTTAATTAAGGGTTACATCAGAACACTGCCATAGTTATAAATAGTAGTAACATGCTACACTGGATTTCAAACAGCTAATGTTACTATAAACACGCTACTTTAATTCGTGAATATTTTGAGCTTTCATTAAATCCCTGATGACAATGAACTACGCTAAGAAAATCTATATGGTAACCATTTTGGTTCTCAAGATTCTGGCAGTTCGCAATTTCACATCAATCCTGACATGCTTTTTAAAAAGTTAATTGCAATTATCCAAAACAAGGATGTAGGGAACAGGATTCCCATGGATGGCTAATTGGTTTTATTGTCATCACATTAACTAGGGTTGCCAATTTTGGTTGGATGTATTCCTGGAGATTTCATCACATGACATAATACTTAATTAAAGATTAATCTTTAATTCCTGGAGACTCCAGGCCTATCTTGGAAGGTTGGCAACCCTAACATTAACTCTGACTAGCAAGCTGCTTTCAGTGCTACACTTTTTGTTTTTTTCCCCCAGGATAGCCACATGGATTATTGGGAGCTTTATTACATTAATGCATGACCCACTGAAGTCAATGAGAGTTGTTTCATTGACTTCAATGAGTACTTGAGTGGGCCCTTACTTACCAGGAAGAAAGGTATATCCAGCATGGCCCAACCATAAACTGAGTCCATACAATGTTTGCAAATGTACTATAAAGCTTTTGCTAGCTGCCAGTCAGGCCTATTTGGTTTTAGTTCCATGCCACTTTGTGGTACAAATTGGATTCATCCAAAGATGTAGTGCTTGCTTAGTGAAAATGTATCAGCTTTTATACTAGAAAAGGCCGAGTATGGTTCTGGTATTAATGCTTGCAACCGTTCAAGAAGTTTGAAAGTTTAGGTTCAAAACAGCAAGACCCTAAGAGAAAAAATGGAGGTATGACCATTAACAATGCATGGATATAAATACTGCCTAATGGCTGAGAATATTGAATACCAATGCTTTGAGAAACAGAATTCAAAGTTCAGGTCAGGAAATATGAGGTTAATTACAATTCCTCATGCATGAAGTCAGAAGAAATTAAGATTTAAAAAAAATCAACTAATGATGATGTTTCCAGGGCTAACTAATTGTGAACTTTTTAAAGTGGTATACTCGTGAGAGAAGCAGTCAGACTCTGCCACTCTTATCTATGGAACATGGATCTCTTAGAACAAGGAATACTGTAACAAAATTGGCCCAGATTTCCAATGCCCTACCCAGTTTTCAGTGTACCAAAATCTTGTTACCCAGATTATTAGTGTTTTGCACAGTTAACTATTTTTAAAATAAGACAAAAAGCATGAATTGAACAATTACTGCTAGATGCTGCCAGACTGCATGTTTACTGTGCAAACCAGATTTGTTTTGCCATTCTCCATAAATGAATGTTTCTATATGAAGGAAACAGACTGTACCTAAAATGTGGAAGAAAATGACTTCAGAGGACAAATGTATTGAAGACTTTTACCTCTGTAATAATAAACCTGGATTTAGGCTATTTATTTTTGGGCAGATGAGTGTGGGAGCACAGTTTTTCTAATCTTTTCTACATCCATGTGACAACTGAGTTTTAAGAACAATCAGTTATTGTAGTCACATATTGCATTTATAGTTGTTGATACTTCTGTAAATCTCAGAACTTAATCTTCATTTTTGTCTGGCAGGGAATTTCCTGTTGCCAAACATTTTTAAATGGGGAGAGGAACTCCATAGTTTTTAAAGGGAGGCTGTTTTTGAGTTGTTAGGCCAAAAACAAACCTCCTTTCTACACTCCCCAATGCCCTGATTCTTTTGTTTCTCTTCCTCATTTAGGCCCTGATTCAACAAAGCACTCAATTTCAATTATGTAATTAATAGGGCCTGATCCAAAGCCCATGGAAACCAATTGGAATTTTACTATTGATATCAGCAGGCTTTGGATCAAGTCTTTATTAGCCTGAAAACCTTCATGATAAAATTAGTTAAACCAAACTGTTTATACCATCAATTACAATTAATTCTTTTAAAGCCAAAAATAAATTATTAACAATGAACACAAATTAAATGATCCTTCATATTTACAGAAAATACATGTATTCCAAAACAGATATTTCCTGCTGGTCATTGTTTACTTTCTTAGAGTCAGTATAATCATGGTACTGACAACAGACTGTATTTATTCTGGAAGAATAAATGCAATACTTAGGAAGCGTGGTTCTCAGGCTGGGCTACTTTCACAACATATACTCTCAAAATACAACAGCAATTTTTTTGCCAGTGAAAGGAGATTGCTAAACTATTTAATCACAAAATTAAGTTTACCTAAAAATGAAGTGGCTGTGCTAGAAAGAAGTTTGATCATCTAATCCTTTCTGATGATATGGAACAGATCCTCTGCTAGTGTAGACTGGCATAGTGCCACTAACATTCTATGGAGCTAAACTGATTTCCACTAGCTGAGGGTATGGCTCTTTGTGATTCAGTCACAGTTTGCAGACTACTAACTAAAAGTTGTCTGATTTTCTTCAGAGGTGCTGAGCACCCGAATCTCCCACTGAAACTAACTGGTGCTACAGTTGTTCAACACCTCTGAAAAATCAGGTCAATTTTATTCAGGTAGCTCATTTTAAGTACTCAGGTTTGGAAAAACATGGTCTTAGTGCTTATAATAAAATGGTTAAAGTGTCATAATATGCATTACTTGCTCTTATACCAGCGGCTGCATTTCCAATTACTTGAAAGCACAAAGCCTCTAAAAATAGATATAACTACAGCACTTATTTTATGCAGGTGAAGGGGCAACTCTGTATCCTACTACTTATATTGCTTGCTATTAATAAGTCAGTAGTTGCCAAGATGTGTCACACAATGGTATATGGAATATCAGTTTCTTGTTATATTTAGAACAGGAAATAACGGTGGTAACTCAGAATCTCAGATACACTGTATAACAGTTGGTATATGCTGTCCTTAATATGGCAACCACTGTACACTGAAAACAAAACTAATTTTTATAAAACAAAAATCTAAAAGCCAGTGCAATAAGGGCACCATAGCAATGTGATACTGTGCAGATACTGAGCCTGAACTTCGGCATCACCACCTGAACCATTTCAAAATGAAACTGGAATAAGCCGGCTATGAATGTATTGTTGGGAACAATCCTGCACTGGAAAATAGATGGACTAAATGACTTAAAAAGCTCTTTCCCATATCTAATTTCTTTTCTCACATAGTATTACTCTTCAAAGCAACAGCCTCTGGAAGAGCAAAAAAGTTTGAAGCTAAGGAATCTCAGCATCGCTAATCTAGTCAGTTGCTTAAGTCAAAGTCATTGTGTGCCTGATCCAAAGACCATGGTAATCAACTGAAGGACTCCCATTGAGATCAATGGACTTTGGATTAGGCCCTCAAAAATCAGGCTTCCCACCTTTGCCAGAGAATCCCAGCAGCAGCAAAGAGCAAGTAAAGCTACTGAGCAAGAATGGATACTTGATAATACCGATAGGCATGCAGATATTGTGGTGATGAGCACCAGTACAAAACTCTGAGATAGTGTAGATGATAACATAAGTCATCCTTTTACCCAGCATAGCAAAGCACACTGGATTATTAAAATGTCAATTTTACCAAATATAGACAGGCTGTATTTTAATGAAAAGTGAAGTTAAGTTATATAGCTATAACAATCATCTAATTATTCCAGTTATCCCAGAACATAATTTTAGGGTAACAACTGTCTGCAGATATAAAGATGTGGCCAAATAAAATCATTTTAGCCACCCCTAACAATGTACTGGGAATGTTTATCTTCCTCTGTACTGGCAGGTTAACTTGAAAACAATAAACTTTTAAAACCTGTGTGTCTTTGTGGTATCCCAAACTGCTACACAAAAGGGAATTTTGAGCTTGATTATGCACCGCTGGAGGAGTCCCCACTGGTTTCAGTGGGAGCCAGGGCAGGCCCTAAATTAGCTATAGAATTATATTCCACACAAACTTTCATTATTTGTCCATTCTTAACAAACACGCAAGAGATATAGGCTGAAACCTCAGTTTCAAGCAAAATGGAGGCAAATTCATCCCAGGTGTAATTCCACTGACCTCTGTGGAGTTCCTCTAAGGGTGGATTTGGTCCAATCCTCCTTTTTTTGTGTTCTCTTAGCATTCACTTATACAAGCCCTGACATTATATAAACTGAATTGGCATTTATCTGGGATGAGGTCAGTACACCACAAGAACCTGTGGAGCAGGCAGTCAAAGGAGGTTCCTTTTTGTAGCCTGCTTCAAGACAAACAACACACCCAGCCCCTGGAAATTGTAGGCTCCAAACTAGCCATACCTGGATTGTGGTCCTGAAAAACGGGCAACTTCAGGACCCTGGACAAGGGAAAGGGAAACCTCTATCTTCGCCGGACCATAATATGAGTTAACAGTACTACTGTATTACCAGCACACAAAGATAAATAGTATTCCTTTTTGGGGCAAGCAATGGATTGGGGGTAGGAGGGAGAATAAGGAAGTAAATTATCTTAATTTTTAGATATACATGAATAGGTGAAGTCAACCCCACACAAGATACAGAATCGCTATTTGCCAATACAGCCCATGCTCCCTATTTGTCTTCACCTTCCCTCCCTCCCCCCAAAATGAGAAAAGACATAAGGGGGGACTATATGAGTGAAAACACAGAGCCTTTGGTCTTTGACTATCTATATAAATCAATGGTTACTCGCAGAGGCAGATTAAGGACTTTCAGATAAAATAATGCCCTAGAGTTTGGGAAGATTCGGAGAGACTCCATCGCTCCAGTAGCAGCCGCTACAGAACTGCTCGGTGTGGGCAAAGCTCTCCTGGCTCCTATTCTAGCTGGGGGGAAGCATCCCAAGCCCCTTTATACAAAAAAAACCCCGATTGTTCTTATCTGCAAACCGCCCGCTCCCTTGCCACCGAAGCTAACCAGCCCCTGGGTCTGGTCCAGGAAAGGGGGTGGGGGAGAGGAAGCAGCCCACTGGAAGGGAGGCGGATTATTCGTGATGATTGGAAATCCTCGCCGTGGGGGGAGCAGACGCTCCATCCCAGGGTCCCTACTCACGCTACCTCCCCATCTACTCCCCGCCTGCACCATGCACCGCCTGCTCCTGATGCAATGCACCCGGCTCGCAGGGCTACGGCAGCAGCCCCCCACCCCGCCGGGAAGGGGGCCGGAAGAGAGAGGTTTCGTGGCGTGCCTTTGCATGGGAGGCGGCTCCGCGCTGGTCGTGCCGGGGAGGTTTCCTTTGGGCAGCCCCTGCGCCCTTGACATGACAGCGGCGATCTGTCTCCTCTCCTCCTCGCTGAGCTGGCTCAGATCCGCCTCCACGCCGGCTGCCAGCCCTTGCCCTCCGCCATCCCCGGCTGCGGCAGCCGCCACCCCTTCGGGCAGCCCGGCCAGCGCTTCTCCTCCCTCCAGGCTCGCTTCGTTGCCCATGGCTGGAGGGCTGGCTCCCTACAGGCGAGCTCCCGCCGCTCCTAGGCGCAGGCAAGGCGGGCTGGGCTGCTGGGTGGCTCCGGCCCCGGCTCGGCTCGCCTCTGCCCCGGTGGGCAGCGGGGCAGTTAGTCCTCGGCGGCGGGCGCCGCTGCCTGCATGGCTCCGGGGCGCTGGCTCCGGCCGCTGTGGCTGCTGCTGCTGCTGCCGCTGCCGGGGCGACAGAGAGAGCGGACACCCGGGCGCTGCCAGCCTCGCTCTGCCACCGCCTCCCGCCGAGCGCATGCTCCGTGCAGAGCGCAGGTGGCTTCCTCCCCTCCCCGCGCACACATCAGCGGCCCCCTCCTTACCCGGCCATTTAAAGGAGACGTGGAGTCCCGGAGTCCCAGTGCCCCCCCCACACACACACGCACACACACGAGACACCCCCCAACTCATAAGTGCCGCAAAAAAACTGCATCTGGCGCCCGGATCCAGCCAGTTTGGGGCTCCCCCCCCAAAAAAAAAACCCACACCCCGATTCATAGACAGACAAGTTAGAGGCTCCAACTACATCCCAAGCCACAGACCCGGAGAGATACCAGTGCTGGAGCTAGGGGTGCTGCCACACCCACTGGCTTGAAGAGGTTTCCATCCCATACAGAGTTTACTGTTTGGTTCAATGGCTCTAGCACCCCATTATAAAAAATTGTTCCAGCGCCGCTGAGTGCAGCAGCAGCTCAAAATCCCAAATTCACCCTTCTGGGTTCTGCCAAATTTTGGCCGCATCTTACAAATTCCACTGCTGAGAAAGGGTTCACATTTTGCAGCTCCTACTGTACCTTCAACACCTGGACCCTATAGCACCCCAGCTTTTTGTGCAGAGCTGTTGTGGTGGGTTATGTCAGGGTCTCGTTTTCATGGTGCTCTATGAATGGCTACTCTCCCCTCTAAATTCTTCAACATAAAGAAAGGAGGGGCCAAAACTTGGCTGGATCCAGCTGCTGGCTCCATATTGTGATGGCACTTTTGCATGATGAGTTACAGTCTGGGTTTATTTTACTTTGTTTTGATGTACTGGGGCAGCTAGACTTGCTCAACCTTATGGCATTTTAGGATCTGGACCCCAAAAAATGGCAGGATTTAGCTTTTACCTTTTCCCTCCAAACCAAAAGTTTGTGCACTGCACTTTAAAAATAGCTCAGTGCAAAACATCAGAAGAAGCAGAGTAGAAACCATCAAAGGGAAGAATAAAGGTGTGCCATAAGTGCCAGGGATACCTATCTGTCTGATGTGGTGGACTGGGGTGTGCATCTGTGTAAGGTGTGGTGGTTGCATACAGAAGCAAATATAACTGATAGGAAAGCAAAGGGTGAAATCCTTGTTGCCCCCTTGAATCCAATGGGAGTTTTGCTGCTGACTTCAATGGGGCCTTGATTTTACCCTAAGTATTCATGAATCTAAAAAATTACATGAATATTTGTGGAAACTGGCTTTCTTCAAAATGTTGTGACATTTACCTTCACTTATGAATGGCAACTGTCCATCTTAAAAGATGATGGTGTAAGTGCCAAAGCAGTTCAGTTACTATGTGTCATAATACAGCATCCCGAGTGGCTAAAACGTCTAATTCTCAAGCAATAGTCCTTGCCACGGATAATGCAGGAGTAAAGTTCAGGGCCAGAGGATGAAGCCACCACATTACTAGCGCCTGATGCCTGCTGTGCTTTTCTCTTCATACTCTTCACTTTCTTCTTTCTCAACCACCTCTCTTCAGGGTCTTTGACTCCTTTGTGCAGCACAGCCCTCCATTGCAACCTATTGCTATCCACATCTTTCCAGCTTGTTGATGTTGAAAGTTGTCAAGTCCTTTTTGCAAATGTCCTTAAACCTGAGCCTAGGTTCAATGTCAGTTTCCTGTTATCCCACACACACTTGGTCAATTGGTCAAATATGGTGACTGCCTTTCCAGTGCAAGAATTAAGTTCATCATATAGAGAGGTTATCTGATACAACTGATCCTAGATAACAGAACTTGTGCATAACTTTTAATGTAGTGCTAGCTATTAAACTTTGTGTGTAGCCAACACACCTGGCACCATAATCATTGTCTTCTTCAAAATTTCTTCTTCTTCCTTGGTCTTTTGTGTGGTTAATATTAATGTGTGGACAACAACTTTGTTTGGTACACTGGAATTTCCATAGTGAAAGTCTTATTTGACAGCATACAAGCACATGGTCTGTGTCACAGTCTACACTGTGAAAACTGCAAGTATGGAGACCATCTTGTAGGTGTTTTCTACAGGTTACAATTAAATCCAGTTGGTGCCCGGTCATGAGTGTCTCCACAAAACCTTTTGGCAGTGACTGCCTTGGAAGTAGGTGTCGGTAATGCACAGACCTTGGGTGCAGAACTTCAGTAATCTTTGCCCACTGTCATTCATTTTTCCTTCTCCATGGTGGCCAATGTATAGTGGCCAGGTCTTGTAATCTGAGCCAACTTTAGCTTGCAGTCTTCCAGTAGCAGTGGTAGCTTACTAATGACACAGCTGAGTTGCTGAAAAAGTCCTTCTCTTCAGAGATAGAACAAAGTGTTGGGGCACATAAAGTGATGATGTTAGCAAAGTCTCCTGTAGATATTCTTAGTAATATAATATGTTCTGATGTTGCAACGGGACATTTAACCATGTGTGCTAATGAGTTTTTGATTGGGAAACCCAGCTGATGTTCACGGTGGTCTTGTTTACTTTTTCCATTTCCAGAGAAAGGTGTAATGCACCTCATAGAAAGAGCCCACGCCAGTGAGACTGGTTTCAGAGACAGTGGCTACATCAATGTCAAGCTTCCTCAGCTCCCTTGTCAACAATGATGGTGGACTTTCTAGGGTCCTCTAGATCCTTTGACACACCAGTGCTCATTGTCCATCCTTTCCAACAAGCAAGTTTGAAGAGGGCAACCATTGTACCTGAATGTTCAGTGTGTACACCTAGTCAGGAAAAAGATAAGGAGGCTTGCCTCAGGACCAAAGCCCACCCTCTTGGCAGTACTGACTAAGCCCAAAGGCTTGGAGACCAACACATTCAGAAGCCAGAACAGCTGCAGGAGATAACGGAGGGCAAAGCCGAGTTGCTATGCCAACGACATAACATTTTATCCACCACAGGTTTAATTCAGTGTTTTCTCCCCTAGCCTTTGTTTACCCAAGAAGTAGCTGCAAGGCAGCAGTGCCAGATGGAGTTATTCCTTTATGGATATTATTTTTCCCATCCTATGGGTATCTGGCATATCCCCCTCATTCTAAGTGGTGGGGTTCCTGGTTTAGCTGCCGAGCACTCGGCCTGTGGCAGGATGTACTGCGTTACATGGTGGTATCAGTAGCAGGCCTTATGTGCCTTCCCTGACTTTCCTTTCCTTATGAACCATAAATCAACAGAAATCTGTCCCAGAAGTCCCATGGTATGTCTACTTTCTCCTACACTTTGCCCCATAATTTCCACAAATCTTTTTTTGCTCTAACAGCTTCTTATGCTATCTGAAAGTGACACTAACTCACTGGTTTTGCTCTTACTGACAATATCACAAGATAATGAGGCACAGCACTCTGTTGTTGCAAATACATAACAGCTATTAAATGAATCAGCTTTTTTATCAAAAGTTATCATTTCCATCATTGTTATTCAGTGGCTGGTATGAAACAAGTGGGCGGTCCTCGGCTAAATACCATTCTTGTCAAAGGCAAAAGGAGCCTTGTCACTGACATGAATGAGTGTTTGATTGAGCCCCTACTGGACACATAGCCACATCTTGAAAAACTCCATCTTGGTTGAATGCTAATTGGCACCTTTACCAGTCAACAGAAAAACTAGGCGTTAAATAGACTTTATTATTACTATTATTTATTTGTTGATATGGCTCTATAAGTAAGCATGGCAATTTACAGGCAGAAATATAACAACAAGTTGCCAGCTCCCAGGTGCTATCTAAAGAGTAGGTATGAATAAAGATTGTACCCCAAGTGCTAAAATTGACACTCAAAATTAATTCACATACTAGTAACATCGGGACATTCCAGAGGCCTTGTTAATATAAAAGTACCCTACTAATTTTAAGTAAAAACAATAGCATAAATGCTGGGTGGAGTGGGAAGGGGTAACATTAAGATTATCACAAAAAAGAGAGGAAGGAGCAGAAGGAGAGCACAGCAGAACTAGGGCATGTGGTGAAGAGAAAAACACTCCTGAGGCTTGGTAGTATGCCTGGCTATATGAATTAATAAAAAACAAAGGAGAAGAAAAGCCAATATATTAATCAGTTGGACTCCTGGGGGCTGTGCTGGGCAACAGAAGAGAAGGCTAAGTTAAAGAGTATGAAGTAGAAGAAATTTTCCCAAATTGGGAAAATAAGAAACAGGGACGTTAAGTCAATTGCCCAAGTATGTCAATGGCACACCAGGAAATAGGACTGCCTCCCTGCTTTATGAACAATTCACTGGACCACACAAAATAAAATGGAGCATGCTGTATCCGACATATTAGTTTTAATATAACTGGGAAAATGTCAAAACCTATTTAACCAAAGCATACTGAACAGAGTCCATCCAATATTATGAACTGATGTAATTTTTAATGGATGAAATAAAATAACGCTGATTCCATCATCTGGAAAAATGATATGTGACACCTTAGGAGGAGACATTTTCAAACCTGCCACATAAACAGTGGCTACAAAATATGTTGAAGCACTTCATGCACTTATAAACCAGAGGCTTGTGTGTGCATACACAGAGAGGTCACTTATATATCCAAGTCCTTGGCAAAGTTCTTGACAAATGCCCAAACCACAGGGACACACTTGCTTGGCAGTACAAATGAATATATCCATATATTTTGGACTAAATTATTGCTTGCTCTAAAACAGGCTCACAGGGGAGTTAGAATTCCTCCCATGAATACCAGTTCTGTGTTAAGGATACTCAGATCTCAGCTCCAGGTGTCAAGGGGAACATAGGAGCTAAACAAAGAGTGCCCTCCACAAACAGAGTGAGCTGTGGTTACCTCCTACACACTGGCTAGCCATGTGATGGGAGTAAGTTGCAACTTGTAGAGGGAACAAAGTAAATTACACATCCCCAGTATGAAATAACATCTCCCTGGGGCAAAACAGCTATACATCATCCTTTACTCAGGGCTGTGCAATGCATAATATACATGTTCTAGCTCTTTGTGAGCACAGGTTGAGAAACTGAAGGGATGCTAAGCCATTGCTCCTCTGTCTGGAGGTTCCTGCAAAGTTCTGTTCTACCTAAATTTAGGCAAAATGGCTTGAAAATTTAGCACAGTAAGAGTAAGACCCTTAGATATCTGTGCCAGTTTTAATATAAATTCAGACAGTGAGCACAGACAGTTTTCTTTGGCCAGATCTAGTTACATGAAGACCAGATAGAGATAATCAAGAGAGTAGAGAACCTACCACAACCCTATTCACATCACTGCACCCTATTTTTTTTAGCTAAATCATTGTTTTGCACAGCCACAGCAGCTAGATAAATCCAATTTCCAACAATCCAATCACAATGGCCTGTCAGCTGCCTACAGCATAGCAATAACATTGTACATGTCCACCTTATGGTCACCCTTAGTGGATGAGTCATATGCTTATTTGTGGTCAATGGATTTAATACACAAATAATGATCTTTTCCTATTCTTCCATTCTGGATGCAAAATCCCTCATCTTGCAACATCCATTCTGAGCCTCTGTCAATGGAAATACTGTACATAGTAATCTCCCTGCTTTTCTCCTATTGCTTGAGCTTATCCAATTGTCTCAACTGGGTACTATCCAGAGCCTGCTGCTGACATCATCACCGAGTGCTCTCTGCTGATTTGCTTCTCTGCTAAGCACTCACAGTTGAAATCACTGCAAAAAACAGCAGCAACTGCAATCAGTTAGGAAGTAGCTGGGGGAAGGTTGGAATGTCTGTGAA
This sequence comes from Emys orbicularis, assembly GCF_028017835.1. Taxonomy (NCBI): domain Eukaryota; kingdom Metazoa; phylum Chordata; order Testudines; family Emydidae; genus Emys; species Emys orbicularis. Next base: position 22,428,015 of record NC_088683.1, on the reverse strand, counting down.
TATTTCAGAGTGCCAAATCTGACAGATCACAACAAAACAAATAGGTCAAACCCTGATGCCCTTTGTTTCACCTAAATCAATAGGAGTTGATCTGCCTCAGTAGAAAAAAAAATGAGGACCTAAGGATGTCTCTCTAAAGATGATGATTATTCTTTACATGGTAGGATTTTCAACCATCCTATTTCCCCATTGGGTGTTTTTGAAAATCCATCTCAGTGTCCAGAATGTATTAGGGGCTTTACAGATAAATAAGAACATGAAATCTCCTTGATGAGAAGCGTATAATGTAAATAGAGGAAGTAGGAAGATGGGTCTTGTGGTTATGACACAGAACTGGCATTCAGGAGATCTGTGTGTTATAGCTGGATTTTCAAAAGAGCTCAGTCCCCTCTATCAGGGCCAGACGTTCAAGAGTGCCCAGGTCCCTTCAAATAAATGACAAGAGTTTAGGAAGTGTTCAGTACTTGGGGTGATGGGGAGCACTTTTAAAAATCAGGCCATAAGCAAGAAAAAGGGGGCTGCTGAGCAACCTTGAAAATCTGGTCATATATTTAGGTCACTAAATGTGAATGGCGATCTTGAAAAATCTTACCTCCATTGTGCATGCTAAGCTCTTCTGGGAAATGTGATCCTAGATGTGTCTGTGTTCCATTTTCCCATTTGAACAATGGGGATAATTTTTCTTCCTCCCACCCTTTGTGTCTTTTCTACTTAGGTTTGGCACAGATCAACTGTTACCATGTGTACAAAATGCACATAGCACAATGGGGTCCTACTCTTGGTTGGGACCTTAAGTGCTATTTTAGTAACAATTCTTATTTACATTACCTGTTATATTAATTATTCATTATTACAGAAAAAATTGGGTAGGACAACGTGACAGTATTTCTGCAGAAAAGCTGCCTTCAAGCTTATTTGGAGATCCTGGTAGGGAACATAACAGGACTGTACAAAATTGAGAGGTTTCTCTGCACTGGGTTTGGTGTAACCCATTATTGTAGTTGGGGTTATATAGGTTCACATCCCTCTGATCTTTTACTTTAAGTTTCAGAGTTTGAACACAAAAACTCAGCCAAGAGTTGCCTGTTTTTTAGTGGAAGCCATGTGAAACCAACAGTTTTCAGGTGGGGTCCCATCAAAACAATGTACTGAGCCAAATTCACTTGAAACATGGCCAATTCACCTGAAAAGAGCACCAACATCAGTCAGCCTTTAGGTACATCTACAGTGCATGCTCCTTTCAGTTGCGTGTAGCGCACGTACTTGCGTAGTCCCTCAGCACGGGTATAAATAGCAGGCTTAGATGAGTAAAGACACACCAGAAGGGTGTGGGTACGTACTCATGTACGTATCCTACACAGCTCTCTACTCACCCAAGCCATGTAGGTTGCTATTTATAATTCATATAACATCCCACTGTCTCACCACTGCTGGCGCCTTTCTCCCCCACAGTGGGGGACTCCAGCAACAGGGAATGGCTCCAGCTGCCTCCCCCCCTTCCAGAGCTTTCCTTATCCGAGTGAAAGGCTTCAGCACCAGGGAGCTGATGAAACCTTTCCCTGCTGCCACCCCTCTGCCAGAGCCTTTCACTTCTTCTTAGCATATGTGCAACGTGCCTCAGGTGGCACATGACCAGGATTCATCACCACATTTAGGCCGCTGGTTGGAGCATTAGCTTCCCCAGTTTGGGCTGGGTACTGACAGGGAGTGCGACGTGAAGGCTGATCCATGCTGCCCAGCCTTTCACTGACACACTCAGCTACACACCGCAGTGTGGATGCAACCTGCTTTTCACTGTGGCGTGTAGCTACATGTACCCTACATGCTGCCAGCAACTGTGTGTGTAGTATAGGTGTAGCCTTATTTAAACTTAGTCCAAATCATTCAGAAAGTTTTTAACAGAACAATTTTTTGCAAAGCTCTTAGCTAGTGACAGATCTGAACTTCCAAGTCTGGATGCAAACTTATGGGCTGTTTGGATACAAGATTTTGGTCAGGCCCCCATTTCTACAGTAAACACATTATATTCCCTTCTCCTCAATTGGCCAAACCACTGTTATGTGCAGTACACTCCACTTAAGTGGTGCATTGTGGAGACAGCACATTATACCTGTGCTACATTATCTGCACTGGCTGGAAGTTGATTTGCTAGTGAAATTTAAGACATTCATTTTGATCTATAAAACCCTAAATAATGTGGATCCTGGCTTCTTGCAAGTTACTTCTCTGCTTATGTAATACTGTAACAGGGACAAATGATGATCCTTATTCAGGAAAGCATCTCTATTTAGGAAGGGTCCTTAAGCACATGCTTGTACTTAATTACTTCCCCGAATCAGAGCCTACCATTATTATTGTCCAGGGCACAGAGCAACATAGTAACAGAACTAGAATCCAGGAGCTTTGACTCTCAATATCCTGTTCCAAATAATAGAAATGCATTTCTCGTTCTCTCTCTCTTTTATCATCATCATCATGTACAGTAACTAATAGTGGTATACTTGAAATATGGTCAGAGTCTAATAAACAATATTTCAGCACAAGGGCTGTATGCACAGTTATTTAGTCTCATCTAATTTATGCAGCAATGTATTTGTGTACGTTATGATCTCCTCTCCAGAAGGGGGATTTCTGATAAATAATATGCTCTTTTATTGTACACTAAATCATGCACTAAGTAAGTCCTCACTATAATGTAATGTATTACTATTAATTGGGAGCCACCCTCTGTATCCTGGTATTTTCTAGATTCAGTAAAACTCACATTGACTTAAACAAGGCAGGATTTAACCCAGAGACTTTACTATGCATGTGTAGCATTTTTGTGACTGCATATACACACATATCCAGATTGCGCTTCAACAAGTAGGACAGGAAAAGAATTGTGCTAAACTTGCTGATTTTGGTTCATGTAGACCACCAAGAGTTTCCACAATAAACACTATAAACTATTCCAGGTTCACTTAAAACTCACCTAGTTGGGATCCATCAAACTTTTTCATCCATTTTAGTTCATATCCATTACATTTAGTTTTAGGACATGGGTTCATTCCTAACATGGCAAAGACAGAACTCTCACCACAGTCCAGTCAGCCTTGTTAAGCTATAAGCAATTGCATATAGAATTACAGAATCATAGAATAATAGGATTTGAAGGGACCACAAGGGTCATCTAGTCTAATCCCCTGCCAAAATGCAGAATGTGTTGTGTCTAAACCATCCAAGACAGATGGCTATCCAGCCTCCTTTGAAAAACTTCAGTGAAGAAGCTTCTACAATCTCTCAAAGCAGCCAGTTCCATCGTCCTATTGTTCTTACAGTTAGGAAGTTTTTACTGAGATTTAATCTAAATCTGCTATGCTGCAGTTTGAACCCATTGCCTCTTGTCCTGCCCTCTATGGCAAAATGAGAACAACTTTTCTCCATCGTTCTTATAGCAGCCTTTTACATATCTGAAGACAACTATTATATCCCCCCTTAATCTCCTCTTTTCCAAGCTAAACATACCCAGTTCTTTCAGCCTTTGCACATATGGCTTGGATTCCATCCCTTTGATCATCTTTGTTGCTTGCCTCTAGATCCTTTCCAGTTCCTCTACATCCTTTCTATACATTGGTGACCAAAATGGGACACAGAGGCCTAAGCAGTGCCGAGTAGAGTGGTACTATCACTCCCGTGACTTGCGTGCTATGCCTCTGTTAACACAATCTAAAATTGCATTTACCTTTTTTTTTTTTTTTTTGCAACAGCACCACATTGCTGACTCATGTTGAGGTTGTGATCCACCACAACTCCCATATCCTTCTGCCAAGCCAGTTTTCCTCCATTCTGTATTTGTGCATTTGGTTTTTCTTTCCTAAGGGAAGTACCTGACATTTGTTCTTTGTTGAATTTCATTTTGTTGTCTATAGCCCAGTTTTCAATTTATCAAGATCCCACTGAATTTTAGCTCTATCCACCAAAGTATTGGAAACATCCCCTTGCTTTGTATTATCTACAGACTTGATCAGTATGCTCTCTATACCCACATCCAGATCATTAATAAAAATGTTAAACAACACCGGGGACTCAGAACAGATCCTTGTGGAACCCCACTTGAGACCTCCCTCCAGTCTGACATCTCTCCATTAACAGTTACTCATTGTTTGCGGTTGTTTAACCAATTATGTATCCACTTAATGGTAGGTCTGTTGAGCCCACATTTCTCCAGCTTATTTATCAGAATGTCATGTGGGACATATGTCATATGGGTTCTTAAAGATTTGGGAAGGTTCATTAAACTTCACACATATTATAAGTCAAAAACATTTGCTTAACCCAAATGATCTGCTGCTTGGCCAACTCATAAGTAGGTTACAATGCCAAAATTAATCTATAAATATCATTTGTGGAGAATAGGTACCTATCCCAATCCCAGGGTGTCAAATCCATTCAAAGAGTCACTTCTGCCATAAGGCTATCTATCAAGCATTAACCGTTATTACTCCAATGCCTACAATAACCCTGATATGGTTAGAAGAGATGGGCAAATATCAATCTCAACTGCATTAGTTTCTTCTAGGTCATTTCATAATTTCATAGATTTCAAGGTCAGAAGGGACCATTGTGACCATCTAGTCTGACCTCTTGCATAACACAAAGCATAGACCTTTCCCAAAATAATTCCTAGAGCATATCATTTAGAAAAACATCCAGTCTTGATTTAAATATTGTCAATGATGGAGAATCCACCACAAAACTTGGTAAATTGTTCCAATTGCTAATTACTCTTACTGTTCAAAATCTACACCTTATTTCCACTCTGATTTTTCTAGCTTCAACTTCCAGCCATTGGGTCCCAGGGATTGAAGACCCTGTTATTAAATATTTGTTCCCCATGTAGATATTTACAGACTGAAATCAAGCCACCACTTAACCGTCTCTTTGTTAAGATAAATAGATTGAGCTCCTTGAGTCTATCACTATAAGGCATGTTTTCAAATCCTTTAATGATTCTTGTGGTTCTTCTCTGAATCTTCTCCAATGTATCAACATTGTTTTTGAATAGTGGGCTCCAGAACTGGACAGAGTATTTCAGGAGTGTTCACACCGCTGCCAAATACAGAAGTAAAATAGCCTCTCTAGTCCTACTTGAGATTCCCCTGTTTATGCATCCAGAAATCACATTAGCTCTTTGGCCACAATATCACACTGGCAGTGCATATTCAGCTGACTATCCACCATGACACCCCAAATCTTTTTCAGAGTCACTGCTTCCCTGCACAGAGTCCCCCCTCATATAAGCATGGCCTACATTCATTGTTTCTGGATGTATACTTTTACATTTAGCCATATTAAAATGCATATTGATGGCTGGTGCCCAGTTTACCAAGCAATCTAGATTGCTCTGAATCAGTGACATGTCCTCTTCATTATTTACCTCTCCTCCCAGTTTTTGCATCATCTGAAAATTTGATCAGCAATGATTTTATGCTTTCTTCCATGTCATTAATAAAAATGTTAAATACCGTACGGCCAAAGACAAAATACCTCATTGGAAACACACCCGCTCAATGACAGTTCCCCATTTACAAATACACTTGAGACCTATCAGTTAGCCAGGTTTTAATCCATTTAATGTGTGCCATGTTAATTTTACATTGTTCTAGTTATTTTAATCAAAATATCATGCAGTATCAAGTCAAGCACCTTACAGAAGTCAAAGTATATTAACACTATTATAATTATCAACCAACCTTGGAATCTCATCAAAAAAAGAAATATAAAGCTAGTTTGACAAGATCTATTTTCTAGAAAACTATGTTGACTCATTAATTATATTTACCCTGTTTTAATTCTTTATTAATCAAGTCCCATACCAGCCACTCCATTATCTTGCCAGGGATCAATGTCAGACTGACAGGCCTACACTTATCCAGATAATTTTGTTTACCCTTTTTAAAAAAAGTGGCACAACATTAGCTTTCTTACAGTTCTTTGGAACTTTGCTAGCACCCCAAGATGCATTGAAAATTAACATTAAAAGTCCATTGAGCTCCTCAGCCAGTTTTTAAAAACTCTTGGATGCTAGTTATCCAGACATGCTGATTTAAAAATGTCTGACTTTAATAGCTTCCGTTTAGCATCCTCCAGAGATACTAGTGGGATGGAAAGTGAATGGGAGTTAGGTACCTAGCTCCATTTCTGCCTTAGAAAATCTTCCCCTGAGAAAATAATTAAATAAAATATTGTAAGTAGCTTAAGATTTGGAGCATGGGGGTGGGTTATGAACTCTGAACAATTTTTAGTTTGCAGAAGTACCTCATTACTTAATTGACACACCTGAGGCTAAATGAAGTGCTTATTTACTAGACATTTTTGAAGTCTCCAGCAATGTTTTTACTTCAGCTAAATAAATAACTTCTAGCAATGACACATGGTGTACTTCCCACACCTCACAGTGCTGTACACAACAGCTCACTTGGTTATTTTTTTATTAAGAGCATCTTTTAAAAAAGATTTTATGATCTTTCTCAACTGTGCCATATCGGCACTGTAAAATTGTGCTGTTTGCTGATCTGTCTACTGAGATGGTGTGCGTCACTGATCTACTTGCATAGTGCATCACACATCACTTACGAGCTCAACAGCACATTTGATTTGTTACTTCTCCTGACAATGGTGATGAGATTTTGAAAAGTATTTAGTAGTTTTGGGTGCTTTAAGGGGCCAGATTTTCAGAAAGTGGGTGCTCAGCACTGTCTCAAAATCAGGCCCATTTCAGGGGTCTCAGGTTGGGCACCCAAAATCACCCTTTCACTCTGGTTTCCCTTAACCAGAATGCATTGTTTCTACACATAGCAAAGATACCCTGAACTAATCTCTTCATAGTGCAAAACTGCATGTCATTACTGTGTACGTGTGGGTAGCCATGTAGGCCTCCTGCTCTCCAACTCGCCACAGAGCTGCTGACCTCTCTGGCAGGGCATGGATTCTGCAGGTGCATCCCTCAGGAGAGCAATATTGACTGCTGGAAGGACAGAACTTGACACGATCCCAGAAACCCATCATGCAGTTAAATTCCTCGAATACTAGCTACTCATTTACTTGTCTTTCGGTACCAGGCAGATGAGGTTATCCATTTATTCACTAGTGTTTTGGATATGCAACATTTTTCATTAGTGCCTAATGAAATGTTTAATTATGAATTACTATTACCTATTATTATTATTATTAACTTAGTTTATAAGTCACTATCTATAAAGAGAGAATATATAGTACATCCATTTATGCTTAGGTTTAGTGAATTACATATTGTTACGGAAAAGAAAAGGATCCAAAATACTTATAATCTTTATTGCCACATAGGAGTTGTCTGATACTATTCCTATCACAGTTTATGTTTTCAAGGAATAAGCTCTTGCTAATGGCACATTATTTTCAGTGCGTTATTTGGTAAAAACATTTGTAATAGTTCTTCTTAATATTGCTGGGAAATCTTACAGGATCAAAAATATTCCTATTGCAGAATTCTGTTAAAAATTCCTAGAATTAAGAAATATTTACTAACAAACTTTTGGGCTAGTAAGATTTAATATTTCTAATACATTATGCCTGCATTCATAATTTCAAATGGGAAAGGTCCAATTTAACATATAAAGTTGTAACTAATAAAACAGAAATGCATACCTTAGATTTCAGCTATCCTTGCAATCTTTATGTTTTTGTCAGGGTAGCTAGCTGCTCCCAGTAGCAGTAGAAAGAATAAGAAGTGCCTGTCTTGCTGTGAATGTCCAGTGCAGAGAGGTTAGTCTGAGATATATTGGGCTCTCTAATCTCTTCATATCCTCCTTGGAACAACTGAGTGCTTTGTGTAACCCTTAATACTGAACAGGGATTGCGACATCAGTGATCCCAATTCAAGGTAGCAAGAAAAAAATATTGAATCCACACAGTTCTTTATAATGTAACCCGCTTATGTAAGGTTCATGAAATTCAAGCTATATTTTACAAAAGCAAGCAATTATTTTTAGTGCAAGCATGCACTGTAGATGTATTCACTTTGATGGTGTCTTTGGTTGCTTTATTATCTAAAGCTTCCAAAAATCCATTTTAGTTTAATCTGGAAAAGCATCAGTAATACACTTAATGTACATATATGCACACAGGCATACACAGAGATTAAGACCATATTTGACCCAGATCCAAAAATCTTTGGCACATGACCTACCATCTCACACACAAGCACATCTCTGGATGGCTGCTAGCGCCTACCATTCTTACTGCCTGAGTGGGAGTCACACACTTTCCTCTCCCCGCTTACTGTCACACCACTCAAGTGAATTGAGGGGTACGGGGAGGAAGGCCTGCAAGCTTTATTTAAGCTAATGTTTTTCTAACAATTGGTTAAAAAAATTATTCACACCCAATTTTTGTCCCCCGTCTTGCCAGCTCCATACGTAGACAGTAACTCTTTATCAAGTGAGTTTGCAAATCTTATTTGGCAATGAGCAAAATAATTTGTTCATAATATTTCCTCCTCTTATGGTTGCTGATTTCTGCATGTTTTGAAGTTTTTTTGCACACCATGGAAAGCAAACAAAGGAATGAAGTCTAAGGGCAGATCCTCAACTGATGTAAATTGACATCACTCCATTAACTTCACCAGAGCCAGGCCTATTTACTTCCACTGAGGATTGTACCCTATGTATGTGTCTAGGCCTCATTGTGGTATCTAAAGCATCTTACAAATTTTGAAAGAATCAGTAAGGATCTCAGATTCTCTTTCTTCCTCTCCCCCCCCCCCCCCCACTCTTTTCCTCCTTCCCATTATCTGTAACACTTTTTAGAGGCTTACTAATAATTTGTTTCTATGTTTATTTTGCTCTGTCCATTTTTCAAGTATTGAAGTTATCCTGTGTTTTCAGCAGAGCAGAATTAAGTGTGTCCGTTTGTATTTTAATGACTCATATTGAACCTCCTCCTGCAAAGCCATAATGGGCATTTTTGAATGGGGCCCAAAGCAAAACCTTGGAGTGGGTTATACCGCCTACTACAAATCTTTGAAGTCCCCCTTCTGTGTGCCAAACCCATATCCAAAATAATATAAACAAAGAGGCAGATAAACAAAAAAAATTTGCCGTCATTGTGACATTGTAATCAAGTACCAGCTCTGGCCAAGGCCATCGGCGTTAGCTAAGAACTGACAAACTCATAGCTGGAAACCAAATCAGTTCATGTTAGTTTTGTTCAAAATAGGTATTATTCTTATAAGATTGTATTCAGTGTTCAGACCCTATGAAATGCTTGTAAGTTGCTGCCCACATTAATTTTACGTGTAATGTCTGTATTCAATGCAACAAGGTAAAATATAAGTTAGTTTTGTCATTGTAAAAATGCTTGTGAACTCAGACGGGAAGAGCGGCTCCCCTCCCCCAGCCCCAGCCCCAGCCCCAGCCCCAGCCCATCCAGGAGGACTATCAGAAAGTGGTTCATTGTGGGACAACAGCTTTGTTGATTGCCCCATCCACACATGGAGAAATACATGCAGAAGGCCTCATCCCATCCATTTGAATGCTGGAAAAGGAAAATAAAAATAGCTAGCATGAAGATTTTTCAGCTCTTTGCTGTTTGTACTCTCACAGGATTAGAGATTCTGAGCTAAAGAAGAGATCCCCAGGGTTATCCTGGGTCTGCTCGGAAAGATATTTTGAATTGACAGAATTCTACAGTCCTGTGCCTTTTAGGATATAGATTATAACTCATTTGTGTGTGTGTTTACTCCCTTTAACCTGTAAAAAACTCTTATTTATTTTTCTTGGTTAATAAAGCTTTGCTTTGTTTATTACAGGATTGGCTACACGTGTTGTCTTTTGTGTGAGATATAAGGTACAAATTGATCTGGGGTAAGTGACTGCTCTCCTCAGACTGGGAGCAACCTGAATGTTTTGTGAGATTTTTGGTGTAAGTGACCTTTAATCACCAAGTCCAGTTTGTCTGGGTGGCAAGATAGACTGGACAGCCTAAGAGGACTTTGGGGGGGAGGGATAGCTCAGTGGTTTGAGCATTGGCCTGCTAAACCCAGAGTTGGTTGTGAGTTCAATCCTTGAGAAGGCCACTTAGGGATCTGGGGCAAAAATCAGTACTTGGGCCCCTAGTGAAGGGAGGGGGCTGGACCCAATGACCTTTCAGGGTCCCTTCCAGTTCTATCTTCATATATTTTATTTTAAGAGGACTCTGACTCCATGGTAAGATTGTTATAGTGATCCAGGACTTCACATTTGTTACTGGGTTAGTGAAATTTAATTATAGAGCATACCCACCAGTTTGGGGTTTCTGCCCTTGTTTTCTGACAGTCTGCCCTGAGGTAGGCACTCCTGGTTGTGAGTCACTCCAGACAGCATGACAATCACCAAATCCAGAGAAGGGTGGTGTAGTTAAGGCCCTAGAGTAGGATTCAGATGAGGCAGTTTCTAATCTTGGCTCTGCCCCATATGACCTTAGGCCAGTCACTTAGCACCAGATTTTTAAACATATTTAGGCATCTATTAGGATTTTCAAAAGTGCCAAGGCACCTGTCTGCACCTCCAGGTAACTAAATGCTATTAAAAATCTAACCCTTAGTCTTTCTATGCCTCAGTTCTTTATCTGTAAAAATGAAAATAATAAGAATTTACACAGGTGTTGCAAAGATAATATTCACTAATGTAAATGAGTCACTTAGATACCATGATGATGAAGCCTATAAATAAATCTAGTAGGTTATGTTGTTTTCCATGCTCAGATGCATGTCTAGTCACTATGCTAGGTCCTTGGAGGCTATTTGGCCCATTGTGCCATAAAGATAGCATTTTATCATTTTAAATTTTGACAGTGATCTTTCAGCACTTGCTATGGTCACAGGGAGGGCCGGGAATATTAATACAGCTGTACACACATCTGAAACACTGGGAGTAATGGCATTGTTCTCTACAAGCTGCAGCCCTGCCAAATCCTTCACTCCAGGTTTCTTAGCAATACCATGTCTCAACACACTTCAGAAATGGAGCAATTGTTTGGGAAATGTTGTGGAAAGGTCATCATTATACTGGATAGGTGATTAATTAGCTACATGTATATGTCAGCATCAGTTGGTGTAATCAGCATAATCTGAGTTAGAAAGCTGGATCTTTGTACCACACTTTTCAGTCCCACCAATCAGTTTGTTACATGTAAGTTTACGTTGGAAATAGCAACTTGGAATTGTTTTTCCAGGAACTGTTCTGCAATTTTTACAGTGTGTTGAAGAGTCTTTGTCTATGTATTTTCCTGGCTTCAGGTTTTGGATCGATACCGTAGCTCAAGTGAAATGGCAGTCATCTTGGCATGTTCAAATTGGTTTTGGTAAGCTATCGTGTCTACTGTCACAATTTGCAGAGTATAGGCAGTTTCCCTTAGGTCTATATCTTCTGACTGCAACAGCGGTGACCGTACATTTACACGACTAAGGCTCTTGGACTGCAAGAACACCAAAAAAAAAAAAAAATACACACAAGCAGTTTCCATTTTCAGATCAAGAAGCTTCTTTACTAACTTCAGTATTTTTAGTTTCAAGAATGATCTGTGCTTTCAGCATGTTCACATAATAGAAGCAGCCGGCCATCAGATTGAGATAATAGGCATAGCAGACATCATTTTTTTCAAGCTGAGGTAGAATTCATAATAAATGTAGATGAAAGTCCCCACTCTGCGACTGTGTCCAAAAAAGCGTAGAGCTGTTTTTTAAAAAAATAATCTTGCATACTTAACAGTATCATTTCATGCTAGATATATATAGCACAGTATATAAATACAAAATGATTGGCACCTGTTCTATCAGCCTAATTTAGACACCTGAGTAAACAAACACCATCAGATGCCTGGCCTCAACATTTTAACTCTTTCAAACTCTAATAAATTAGCTTCAAAATTTCAGCCTCTCTCCCAGCAGCATTTTGGTCCTTAGTTTCATAGAAAGCTAAAATCCTTTCATTTATTCTCACTTTGGTAGGTCGTGCATTGGACCTCTCTGACATTACCCAGGATACAATCTGGATTGACGGACAGCTATCTGCCCTCAATTTACCAACTTGGGGTGCCTCTTACACTGCTTTGCTGTGACAGCAACCATGCCTGGTCTGCTCACATACAGCCTTGAGCATGTAAGTCACTCCCATCTACATTGTATGAGTGCTATAGCCAGCCACTCATGAATTACATTGCAGGGTAACACCAGTAAACTCCCAGTCCCAGACTTTCCCCAGAAATGTGTGTCTTGTACTGCCCAGCACCCTCCTGGACAATACAAGCTCATATAAAGTCCGTCATTTCATTAATAGAAAATGATATGCACAAAGCTTGTTATCTCAAATGGAGTTTCCCAAACACTTCAATCGAACCTCACACTGGTTTAGATAAAACAATAAAGCAAGTTTATGAACTACAGAAAGATAGATTTTAAGTGTTTACAAGTAACGAGGCATAAAAGTCACAATTGGTTGCAAAGTAAATACAAGGTAAAATGCATCCAATATCTAACTTAACAAGCTAAGTGAATTCAAAGGAAAGGTTTCTCTCACCACATGCTCTAGCAGTCTTACTGGCTGGAATCATTTCAGCCGGACCCCTTTCCCTGTTCAGCGTTAATTTTCTTGCCCTTCAGGTGTTGTTGATGCCGTGAGTAGAGATGAAGGGAGAGATGATTTGGGGTGTCCGTTCCCCATTTTTATATCTTTTCCTCACTTACACCTTTTTTCCTGCCAACGACTGGCTGCTTAACCAGGTGATATTCCATTTGATTTATTGACACCTGGTTGACATGTCAGTTTGCCTTTTGTCTTTGAAGAACCGGTTTGTACCCACTTTTCTAAACTTGGAATATATCTCAGTAATGTTATACAGTAGAATCCTGTAACTTTACATACAGTGTTGCCACACATATTTTACCAGGACAATAATGATCAGCACATTAGGAGTTTTCAAATGATACCTCACAAGACATACTTTGTACAAAATCCATTGTAGTTTTGTAAAATGGGTGAATATATAGATACTGACTGTCACAACCTCAATGCACTCAAACTGCTGCTTCCATATATGCACAGTGAATTTATACTAGTAGAAGGAAAATATTTTCACACAACTCACATCTGGCCTGTGGAACTCACTGCTTGTGGACATTTTATGGATAGTTTACCTATTTTTATACTATCAATGATAGAAACAATAAGCAAGCATTTTGGAAGGGGTACATACTTTACCACTGTCTGGGCATAAGCCACCCACTAATTGCGAGAGAGTAAGAAAAAACTACCCCATGTGTATGGTATCCCATAGCTGCCTATCAAAGGGTTTCTTGCGCCCTTCTTATGAAGCAGCTTTTACTGGCTACTGTCAGAGACAGAGTATTAGATTAGACACGCCACTGGCCTGATCCAGTATGATAATTCCTATATTCTTGCCTCTGAATTCTTCCTGCTTTCAGAACCCCCCCACTCAAAATAACTGTTGCTTCAGCTCCTCATGCACCAGTGGCTACCTAGACTCCCCTTTTAAACTGAGGATCTCTCAGCAGCTGCTCCCTCAGCTCCTCTTCCCTAGCCCCACCTCAGACTTCCTCAAACTTCCATTTCCTATTCTTGTGTATTACTAATACAATATCTATCCCAGTTGAAGCCTTCAGGGCTCTGTGAGGAGTAGTCTTCAAAGGAAAAGTGGGGGGAGGCTTCTGAGCAGGAATGTACCCATTGGTTTATGCTTCATCATTGCTTCTGGAAATACCATTAGTTCACTTCTGTGAACGTTCAAGAAGAGGGAACACAAGTCCTGTTTTGCAGGCCTCAATTATTTTGTTCTAGCTGCTCATTATTGATGGAATGAGAGGTTTTCTAACACCCAATATATTTCTTATCCGGGAGGTTTGCTCCATCAGATCATAAATATTTTATGACAGGTCAAAATTGATTGACAATCTCTCTTCAAAATGCCAGTCTTGCCAATAGCTTGGCCCTTCCATTTAAAAGTGTGTCCTCTCCCTGCCAAATTGTGTGTTAATAGAGAGGGCTGACATTTTCCAAATTTTGATTTTGCAAGCAAGTTACTCAACATTTCAATTTTCAAAAAAGTTTAGATGAAAATTTGTCAATTTAAACAATAAGGAATTTTTTTCCGTTTAAAAAAAATCTTTGTTCAACAAGATCTAATTATTAACATTAGTATGAATCAGCAAGAGAGCATGTGCACCACTCCATTCTACCAGATAGAGTCAGAAATACTCAGCTGTGTGTCACACATATTATGCTACTTCATAACTCATCAGCTATATGGTATCTAAAAGGGATAGGGGCTCTACATTCATAGTTGTTTTGTACAGTGTCTTTTAAAACTTATGACATTATATAGATTAGATAAAGGATGAGATCCTGGTCTTATTGACATTAAGTGTAATTTTGCCATTTACTTCCATGGGCCCAGAATTCAAACCAATAACTCTGTGCACTTAATGCAGCCCTTACTCTTGCTTCACTTTTTATGTCTTGAGAACATTTAAGGAATACATGTGCGTCATGCAAAAGTGAGACTGTCTTTCACAGCAGCATGCAGCTATATGTACCCTTCATGCCACAAGTGTAGACAAGGTCTCAAAGATTAATCTCTGATGGTAAACAAAGTGCTGTAGTCTCCACTATAGGAATCTGCTCTTCCTGTATCACAATTATCCATCTCAGTGTGTATATTTATTAGCAATTTTTTTTCCTGCTTTAAAGGCGAGTGATGGGGGGGGGAGGTGGCAGAGCGGAGTGAGCGGTGGGTGGAGCCTCAGGGGAAGATGTGGAGCAGGAAGAGGTGGAGCAAGGGCAGGTCTTGGGGGAAGAGGCAGAAGGTGGTGGGAAGAGGTGGAGTGAGGGCGGGGCCTCAGAGCGGAGCAGGGGTGGAGTCTGGGCAGAGCCTCAGAGAAGGGGAGAACTGGGGGTGAAGCCACGGTGCCCCCCCAAACTTCTAGGGTGCTTCCAGCACTCCTGAATGGGTAGAGTGTTTGTATGTATACACACACACACAGCACTCCCTACCTTTAAGAAGGTTCCCAATTAACTATGAAAAAGGAATACTTACCATGCTGATCTGTAGTAACATAACAAGTTTACTAAATATAGTCACACCCCCAGTAAAAGTGGTGAGCTTCTTACCTAACTGGATTGACATAGTTTTAAAAAGATACATTGGTAGGGAACATCTGACAGTCTATACATCTTGGGCCTGACCCAATGCCCATTGAAATCAATGGCAAGACTCCCAGGCCATATATTATCAAATTAATATCATAACGTTTAGTCAGCTATCTCATACAGCTACCTTGATTTCCATGGAGTTCCCAATGCAGCAACACAGTAAGTCATAGTAATAAATTATACAGTGTCACCGTCAAATCATTCCAGGTAAGAAAAAAAAATCAAAACTCTATCCCCTCAAACAGACACAAAGGCCCAGAGCCTGCTAGTTGCTCCATAGCCTCAGCTCCCGTGGGAATTCAGCAACTCGCAGGAGATACTCAGCACCTTGCAATATTGAGCTGTGGATCAACTTCTGCCTTCACTTACAGCCATGCAACCCCACTGAAGCCAATGGAGTTGCATAGGTGGAAATGAGTACCAATCCCATTACTATTTGCTCCCCTCAAGCTTGGACTTTACTTTTTACATCTACCGATTGATAAATCATGGAGCTTCCGCACTGCCTCATCACATGCCACCTATAAACTAGAGGTTTCCAGAAACATGAGCAGAGTCAGACCGAGAAGAGTGCTCGTGCAGTTAGTACAAATGTTGTTCCTTCTCTCCACCATGTGCTTACTGAGCTTCACAAAACGATTTCTCCCTTTCCCCTGCTTCCTAATTCCCTGGACATAAATACAACTTATTATGATACTGACATGAATAAAGACTTTCTCCAATGTTTAAATCTGTCCTGTAATGGCAAATAATGTATTTCCTCTCCCTACTTCGGGCAGATCCTTTTATCACTGGCTGCCACATTCAATAATCTTTCCTGAACATTTTAAGCAGATCAGTGGGAAATTATCACTCTAATATACAAATCAGGTTAAGATCTGTTAATTGCATGGTTTCCCCCATTTTACTATAAAATCAGGCTGCAAGGAGTCAAAGGGTTTGTTCACCCAAAATAGAGAAAGATTAACTTGTTATGAAAAAACGAATGAATGCCAGCACTGGATGGCAAGTGCTCCAGAAAATATATTACTCCCTCTGCATACAGAAACATGGCTATTTCCGAATGCAAAGCAATTAATTGGCTTATGGTTCCAAACGATAAGAAAAGCAATTCCATTTCTAGGGCAGTAGGGTCACTCTCTAGAACACTGCGTTCAGTTTCTTAGTACAAAGGAGAGGAACTTTCATTAAGGGAAAACCTAGAGAAACGGACATATCTATACTCTGAAGAAAACAGCAGTGTGGATCTGAGGCACTGTCTGGAGGTTTGTCTGTATTGCTAGAATTTTTTTTGTTCTCATTTCTCTGCGTGCACTTTATAGTAGGTTGTTACCTTTCATCAAATTAAACTGTAATCACTGGATGCAATATACTGGCAGTGAGATTCCTGATAGTTACGCAATGCTGTAGAAAGCCACCTAATGTGCTCTTACTTCTGCAAGAATCAAGGCACAATAGCATGAAAAATGTTATAGTGTTCTAGACAGAGAAAATGAAGTCCACTTGAAACACTGAAAAATGAAGGTTATTCTAAAAGGAGACGTAATCTTTCTATTCCAAGCATCATTTAAAGGTCATATCCATTTAGCTAAATTAATCTCTATGGTCTTAAAGGCACAAGTATGAAATGAACACAGAGAAAAAGCAGGAATTTAATAAATATGAACTACAGACATAACAGGAGTTTTTCATCTTTATAAAGGAGCAGGGCCAATCGGGGGGGGCGGGGAGGGGGCAAGTGGGCCATTTGGCCTGGGCCTCAAGCTCAAAGGGGGCCTCAAATTTAGACACTCGTTAATTTTTTGGCATTTGCTAAATTTCACAACTTGTTTTTATGCGCATCCCTATCGGGCCAAAATGTGACACACACTCTCAGCTTAGAGCTGCAAATGTAAGCAAATAAGAGATTTGGTAAAAGACAATTTTTTTTTTGTTAACCAATATAGATTTTCTCATATTAAAGAGTTAAAAATGTTCATAAATATTAATAAAATATATCGGTTCTGACGGCACAAGATTAGACCATGATGAACATGTCCTCGCAGATCAGCTGATTATATAAACAAACCACTACTGGTGGCTGGTGCTGGATCATCTGTGTGTTGAAAGGTAGGGAATTGTTACATTTTAGTGTCTTTATAGTTTTACGTCTAGTTGACTAAGGAATTATTTATGTGTGAGAATTCCTCATTATTATCTTCATATGGTAGCTAAAAGAGATGACTGGTTGGTGGGTTGACCCCTAGCTTGGTTGCTTGGCCATCATCATAGGCTTTTGTAGTCTATAGGCCCAGATTCAAAGTGAAAATTTGTGAGGACAATCTTGTACAGTGAGTTTTGTGAGGACACATGCTTGAAATTTTTGTACGTTATCCCTCTGTCTGTATCCGTGTCTGTGTTTACTATATATATGTCATCCCTTTGTCTTCAGCTCAGCCTGTTATTATACCTTGTGTGCTTGAGTTTTGATTCAGTGATAAGGATAATAACCTGTCTGACTGTTTCATTTTGTGTTCTTAATTAGTATTCCTTCGTTTTAAGTCTTTTCAGCATTTGTGTACATGTTTACAGTAGAAGATTTCAAGTGTAGATAACCTACTTATTTACTGCAGAATATTTCAAGTGTGGATAGGCTACATATTGACCAGATTGATCACTATGAAGAGGAGATTTGAAAATGGTGCAAGCAAGAGACGGCAAAAACAACTGAGCAAAGCAGCAGCTAAGAGCTCAAAGCCAATAACTTCATTTCTCAAACCACTGGAAAACACACCTTACCCAACAAACAATGCTACCGATAATAAAAACTCCGCAACTGCAACAGGTGATATTTCAATGCCAATACCTGAACATGAGGACAGTAGTCAAAAAGGAGATGTGCCAACAGTAACAGATGCGGCAGAAAATCCTGTGTACGATCAAGAAACTCAACAGCAACAGGAAGATGTAGATCTTACGCAGCAAGAGCAATTCATGAGTACTACAGGTTTGACTGTGACTGACATCGGAATTACTGACAAGAACAAGGCTGCCCAAATGCAATCTTTTCTTCAAATTAGTTGTTTTGAAATTCCAAGTAACATTCCATGAGATGGCGATAATCATGCTTTCCCTACTCGCCTGCTGACAAAAACTCTTCCAAATGGTGAAACCTGCACAAGAGACTGGTTATGCTGGAGTATGGAAATACAATATCTGTACTGTGCACCCTGCTTTATTTTGAACAAAAGTTCTGCAAATGCATCAGTTCTCTCTGATCAATCAGGATGGTGCATCAGCAGAGGTTGGAGGAAATTGAAACACAGAATACCATCACATGAGAGTTCAACGTCACACAAAGAAAACTATGTTGCATGGAAATTAACATTAAAAAGGTTGCAGAGCAGTTTTTAAGTGAAGAGATGGGGGAAAGCCGATTGCTGCAGAGGAGCATGTGGATTGGACAGAGACTTCTCTTAGAGGAGAGCATATTGATAGAGATTCTCTAGGTTTTAGTCAAGAGGAGAGAATAGAAGAGGATAATGTAAGGGCCAGACCAGATGAGAAACATTCACATAAAAAAGAATCTGACACATCAGAAAAGGGCAGACAAATAAACAGTGACAAGTTTTTAAAATGCTTGTACACAAATACTAGAAGTCTAAATAATAAGGTGGGTGAACTAGAGTGCCTCGTGTTAAAAGAGGATATTGATATAATAGGCATCACAGAAACCTGGTGGACTGAGGACAATCAATGAGACACAATCATTCCGGGTACAAAATATATCGGAAGGACAGAACAGGTCCTGCCGGGGGCGGGGGGAAGTGGCACTATATGTGAAAGAAAATTTAAAATCAAATTAAGTAAAAATCTTAAATGAATCCACATGTTCCATAGAATCTCTATGGATAGTAATTCCATGCTCTAATAAGAATATAACAGTAGGGATCTATTATCGACCACCTGACCAGGACAGTGATAGTGACTATGAAATGCTAAGGGAGATTAGAGAGGCTACCAAAATAAAGAACTGAGTAATAGTGGGGGATTTCAATTATCCCCATATTGACTGGGTACATGTCACCTCAGGACAAAATGCAGAGACAAAATTTCTTGATACTTTAAATGACTGCTTCTTGGAGCAGCTGGTACAGGAACCCACAAGGGGAGAGGCATTTCTCGATTTAATCCTGAGTGGAGGCAGGATCTGGTCCAAGAGGTAACTATAACAGGACCGCTTGGAAATAGTGACCATAATATAATAACATTTAACATTCCTGTGGTGGGAAGAACACCTCAGCAGCCCAACACTGTGGCATTTAATTTCAGAAAGAGGAACTATGCAAAAATGAGGGGGTTAGTTAAACAAATTAAAAGGTACAGTGACTAGAGTGAAATCCTTGCAAGCTGCGTGGACACTTTTCAAAGACCCCATAATAGAGGCCCAATTTAAATGTATACCCCAAATTAAAAAACACAGTAAAAACTAAAAAAGAGCCACTGTGGCTTAACATCCATGTAAAAGAAGCAGAGAGATAAAAAGGCATCTTTTAAAAAGTGGAAGTCAAATCCTAGTGAGGTAAATAGAAAGGAGCATAAACACTGCCAAATTAAGTGTAAAAATGTAATAAGAAAAGCCAAAAAGGAGTTTGAAGAGCAGCTAGCCAAAAACTCAAAAGGTAATAACAAAATGTTTTTTAAGTACATCAGAAGCTAAACAACCAGTGGGGCCCCTGGACAATCGAGATACAAAAGGAGCGCTTAAAGATGATAAAGTCATTGTGGAGAAACTAAATGAATTCTTTGCTTCAGTCTTCACAGCTGAGGATGTTAGGGAGATTCCCAAACCTGAGCCGTCCTTTGTAGGTGACAAATCTGAGGAATTGTCACAGATTGAAGTGTTGTTAGAGGAGGTTTTGGAATTAATTGATAAACTTAACAGTAACAAGTCACTGGGACCAGATGGCATTCACCCAAGAGTTCTGAAAGAACTCAAATGTGAAATTGCGGAACTATTAACTATGGTTTGTAACCTGTCCTTTAAATCAGCTTCTGTACCCAATGACTGGAAGATAGCTAATGTAATGCCAATATTTAAAAAGGGCTCTAGAGGAGATCCCGGAAATTACAGACCGGTAAGTCTAATGTCAGTACCGGGCAAATTAATTGAAACAATAGTAAAGAATAAAATTGTCAGACACATAGAAGAACATAAATTTTTGGGCAAAAGTCAACATGGTTTTTGTAAAGGGAAATCGTGTCTTACTAATCTATTAAAGTTCTTTGAAGGAGTCAACAAACGTGGACAAGGGGGATCCAGTGGACATAGTGTATTTAGATTTCCAGAAAGCCTTTGACAAAGTCCCTCACCAAAGGCTCTTACGTAAATTAAGTTGTCATGGGATAAGAGGGAAGATCCTTTCATAGATTGAGAACTGGTTAAAAGACCGGGAACAAAGGGTACGAATAAATGGTAAATTTTCAGAATGGAGAGGGGTAACTAGTGGTGTTCCCCCAGGGTCAGTTCTAGGACCAATCCCATTCAACTTTTTCATAAACGATCTGGAGAAAGGTATAAACAGTGAGGTGGCAAAGTTTGCAGACAATACTAAACTGCTCAAGATAGTTAAGACCAAAGCAGAATGTGAAGAACTTCAAAAAGATCTCACAAAACCTAAGTGATTGGGCAACAAAATGGCAAATGAAATTTAATGTGGATAAATGTAAAGTAATGCACATTGGAAAAAATAACCCCAACTATATATACAATATGATGGGGGCTAATTTAGCTACAACTAACCAGGAAAGAGAACTTGGAGTCATCGTGGATAGTTCTCTGAAGACGTCCATTCAGTGCGCAGCAGTAATCAAAAAAGCGAACAGGATGTTAGGAATCATTAAAAAAGGGGATAGAGAATAAGATGGGGAATATCTTATTGCCCTTATATAAATCCATGGTACGCCCACATCTTGAATACTGTGTACAGATGTGGTCTCCTCATCTCAAAAAAGCTATACTGGGATTAGAAAAGGTTCAGAGAAGGGCAACTAAAATGATTAGGTGTTTGGAATGGGTCCCATATGAGGAGAGATTAAAGAGGCTCGGACTTTTTAGCTTGGAAAAAGGGAGACTAAGGGGGGATATGATAGAGGTATATAAAATCATGAGAGGTGTGGAGAATGTGAATAAGGAAAAGTTATTTACTTGTTCCCATAATATAAGAACTAGGGGCCACCAAATGAAATTAAAGGGCAGCAGGTTTAGAACAAATAAAAGGAAGTTCTTCTTCACACAGCGCCCAATCAACCTGTGGAACTACTTGCCTGAGGAGGTAGTGAAGGCTAGGACTATAACTGGGTTTAAAAGAGAACTAGATAAATTCATGGAGGTTAAGTCCATTAATGGCTATTAGCCAGGATGGGTAAGAAATGGTGTCCCTAGCCTCTGTTTGTCAGAGGGTGGAGACGGATGGCAGGAGAGAGATCACTTGATCATTACCTGTTAGGTTCACTCCCTCTGGGGCACCTGGCATTGGCCACTGTCGGCAGACAGGATACTGGGCTGGATGGACCTTTGGTCTGACCCAGTATAGCCATTCTTATTTTCTTATGTAAATCAGCCAGTAGGGCAGCATCAGCTGAAAGTTCAGTTGAGAATTTACTCTTGACTGAACTCTCTACAGAAACTAATAACCGGAAAAAACTTCCTGAGCACATCCTGAATGTCATCTTTTTTCTTTCTGAGCGGGGATTGGCTTTCTTTGGTTCCAGCCAACGTATCAGTGATCGTGCTCCTCAGTAAATATGACCCACTTTTATGAAAGCATGTTAAACGTGTTCAAGAATCACAAGAGAGTCAAAAGCGCATGCAAGTTCATTATCTCTCCACACGCATACAAAACGAGTTTATTGAGCTAGGTGGGTCATTCGTACAAACAACAATTCTTGATGAGATTCGAAATGCCATGTATTTTTCAATCATTGTTGATGCCACTCCAGATTGTTCTCACAAGGAACTGACTACTATGATTATTCGATATGTTAAGATCATAGGCAGTTCAAAATTTTCAATTGAAGAAAGATTTTGTTTGATAATTTCACGAAAAAAAAACTGGAAAAGAAATTGCTGGTCAAGTACTAGCAATTCTAGAAGACTGAGGCTTTGTCTTCACTACCCGCCGATCCGGCGGGTAGCAATCGGTCTATCGGGGATCGACTTACCGCGTCTAGTGAAGACGCGATAAAATCGATCCCTGATCGCTCTGCCGTCGACTCCGGAAATCCACCAGGGGAAGAGGCGGCAGCGGAGTCGGCGGCAGCGTGGCAGCGGTCGACTTTCCCCCGTCCTCACAGCCAGGTAAGCCGACCTAAAATACGCAACTTCAGCTACGGTATTCACGTAGCTGAAGTTGCGTATCTTAGGTCGGACCCCCGCTGTAGTGTAGACCTAGCCTAAGTTAGATTTTCAAGTCTGCATTGGTCAAGCCTATAACAATGGATCTAATATGGCTGGGAAGTACAAAGGTGTACAAGCAGTTCTGCTTGAGCATAATTCAAAGTGTATTTTCTCCAGCTGTGGAAACCACACACTAAACTTTGTAGGTGTTGACTGTGCTGAATCATGCAAGGATGCAATTACTTACTTTGGAACCATTCAGCAAATGTACAATCTCTTCAGTAGCAGTCCACAAAGGTAGGAAATTCTGAAGTAATATCTTCCTGTTTCACTGCATGGGATGTCCAAAAACTAGATGGTCTGCACGGATTGATGGTGTTCAAGCAGTTGCGCAGCATTTTAATTCAGTGAGAGAGGCTTTAAATGAGCTTGAATCTCTCAATCTCACTGCAGAAACTCGAACTGAACTTCAGTCTATTCAGAAGCACATGTCCAAATTTGAATGCATTCTGATGTCTTCTTTGTGGATGAAGCTACTTACAATGATCCACCAAACTAATCTGGTAATTGAAGCACACAATGCTACACTAGATGTTGAGAGGGATAACATTGAAAGTCTTATCAATAACATTCAACAGATTTGTGAACAATGGGATGAGATCCTGACTGAGTCCAAATTAGTAGCACAGAATATTGGCATTTCATCTGAGTTCTCCACCAATCGCAACTTACCTACTGAATCCGATGCTGAGCAGCACTATATGATCAATGTCTTCCTTGTCATCATTGACTCTATTCAATCAGATCTTACACGTTGATTTGAGTCAATTTGAGTATACCCTTTTTCAGTTTCTTTGGAAATTCAACAGACTGAATAATGAAGATCTACTTTCTGCAGTTGAACAATTTCAGCAACAGTACAACAAAGAAATCTCAAAAGATCTCAGTGACGAGGTCATCTTCCTCAAACAAATATATTCCACGAACTTTAAAGTGGATTGCAAGCCAAAGGAATTGCTTCAAGAAATACTTGAACTTGGACTCTCTGGGGCGTTTCCTAATATCACAATTGCATTGCGTATTTTTGTCAGTTTGCCTGCATCAGTGGCTTCAGGTGAACGCACCTTCAATGTGTTGAAGCAGGTAAAGAACTATCACCGTTCAACTATGGGACAAGAGCGTTTAAATGTGCTTGACATGCTTAATATCAACTGTGACATTGCACAAAAGTAGATTTTTCCTCAATAATTAGTGCATTTTCACAGAAAAGGGCTAGAAAAGCATTTTTTAAATAAAAAAATATTCAAATTATGTCTCACTTTTTGGATGCCTTATTTTGTTTTCATGTGTCATCATTTTTTATTTTTATTATGGCTAGGGGCCTCAAAAGCTGGAAGTGGCCCGGGCTTCTCTGGACCTCTGAGAGGGCCTGTAAAGGAGATTTTTTGAAGCTACATTCCAGCCTTAGCAAACTATTTATCTGCTATTTCAGGGTTCAGAAAATACGTCTTTCAAGATTTTCATCATCCAGGGAAAGATTATTTCAATCATACATTTACTTTTTGCCTGGAGTATCTCTTCTTCTTCTAAGGAAGTCAATTCTGACACATTTGATGCACTTTTTCTACGAGTTTAGTGTACAAAAGAATATAGGAATATCATCCACTTTACAGTTATTGTGAAGTTGTTTGAGCAATAAGGCAGGATATAGATACTGAATGTGGCTAAATTAGGTACACATATACACACCTGCATACATCTATCCTTGAATCACTTGGCTATGTTATCTGTTTCTGCCTTGCTGTATTATTTCTCTCAGGCTGATTCCTCACAGCATCTTATCCTTGTAAAATGAAATATTTGCATGCTGCACTTCTCAACTTCTCATCCTGGAAGACTACTGACTCAACAAGGTCCAAATTTTGTTCTGACAGGGAAAAAAGAATACATAAATGTTTGGTTTATTTAAATGGATCTAAACTATCACACCATCCACTACTTCAAGGTATGTCAATGTGATGTCCTGTTCCTTTAAATGTTCAGGGGGCTCTGTATTCCCCCATGCTCAGTGCAAAGTCTCACTTTTCTGTTAGTTTCAGTTTTGGAGCCAGAACAATAAAATGAGCAAATCAGACAGCTGTGGCTCCATCAGCTCCCCCTGCGTATTTCTGTCTGTCTCCTTTTCTGCTAGCTCCAGAAATATAACATTTGATGATGAGGAATTTCCATCCCAAGGCTGTCCAGTGCTCTCATTGCCTGACCAAGAAGAAAAAAAGTAAGCAAATAATACTATAAAAAAGAGATTAAGCTTGCTTTGAGGCACTGGGTGACAGACTGCTGTTTTTGCTTCTGGGACAGCATGAACCAGCCAGCTAGAGAGGGTCAAGTAGACAAATAAAGATAGAACAAAGGAATAGGCTACAGCCCAGAGCTTCTGCAAACAAAGAAGCAGTGAGTGTAAGTAGGCAGCCATATTGACTGACCACATACAAACAGACGGAAACAGCCTTAGCCTGCACTGAGGGTCTGCAGCCAGGGCTGCCCGGGGGGGAGGGGGGGAGGCAAGTGGGGCAATTTGCCCCAGGTCCCCATGAGAATATAGTATTCTATAGTATTGCAACTTTTTTTTATGGAAGGGGCCCCCAAAATTGTTTTGCCTCAGGCCCCCTGAATCCTTTGGGCGGCCCTGTCTGCAGCCAGCAGAGATGAGCCCATGTACAGACAAAGGTGTACGTAAGCACACAGCCAGCAGAGGGTGATTGAGTGCAGATAGCACACAGTTTAAAAAAAAATAAAAAGGAAAAAAAATTCTGGGTGGAACAGGTGTCCAGGAGGCATGAAGTCCAAAAGGAAAAGAGAGAAATGACACCTTTACATTGGTGTGTTTGAAGAAAACCATAAATCATGAGTGGTGTACCTCAAACATTTTGAGTAATCTGTAACCTTTGTCATTTGTAACCATTCCAACCTTGCTGACAGTGATGGGTCCAAAGGTATGTGGACTGTTGTGTGACCTACTGTCTCCAAATGTGCCTGGAACTGCAATGTAAGCCACAAATACTGCAGGAGTGCAGGAACATTTTTCTCCTATCCCAGCAATCATAGCAAAATGATATCTGTTCCATCAGTGATATCAGGGAGGTAGAGAATCAGTAGCACAATTTGCTGCTGCTTTAAGGAAGCTGTGAGAGCACTGTCAGTTTGGACAACCATTAAGTGATGCCCGTGTAGTCTCTGGATTACACAATGTCCAGATCTGGAAGAAGTTATTGATTGTATCAGCACTTACATTCAAAAAGGCTGTTGAAGCAGGTGTTGTAATGGAGATTCTCTGGAATTTAGCGTGAGCTGAGTTTACCTCCTACATCAGCGAGACAGAGGACCACAGGAAGGTAAGGGATTTCCACATGGCTTTTGTGTGCAAACTATGCACTTTCAGTAGGACTGCTGGGCATGTCAGATTATTTGCAGAAAGTGCCAGAAAAAAGGACACATCGCCGTGAACTGTCACACAGTTCAATGACCAGCAACACAGAGTAACCATACATCCAAGAAGGCACCTATCCAGACTGAACTAAGAAAAGACAGAAGACAGGAATTCATAATATGGAAAAAAGACAAGAGCGCTAGTGAGATTGACCAAGATCTAGCACTACACATGTTATCAGAGAAGGCATCTGGGATACACCCTTTATTGAAATAGTTCCTACAAGAATGGAGCTTGATGCTGGAGCTGCCATTTCACTGATTTCTGTATCTACCTATCACCAGACTTTGTCACAAGGTCCCCTGGAAGAAACCTCCATAGTTTTAAAGACTTACATCACTGAAAAGTTAGTCCCAAAAGGGATACTCTAGGTGAAAGTTCAACTAGATGGGCAATCAATTCTTTTACCATTGTATGTGATTGAAGGGAAGTATCTACGGTTATTTGGCAGATCTTGGCTTGAGAAGCTCAAGGTGAATTGGACTGACATTAAGGCAATCACAAAAGCACCTTGAAATCTTCAACAAATACTGGACTGGCACTCCAAAGTTTCTGAACAAGAGGTTAGACAGATGAGCAACATGTCAGTGAAGCTCACTGTTAAGTGACAGTCTGGTAGCTGAAATATTGCAAGTCCAGAGTTGTACCTTATGCACAGAAGCCTCTGGCAGAAGTTGATTTGGATCGTTCAGTGAACATTGGAATCTTGTCATCAGTTTCACACACAGTGAGAGCATTATACCCATCATACCAGTGATCAAGAAGGATGGCTCAGTCTAAATTTGTGGATATTTCAAAGTGACACGAATCCAGTTTTATGTGCCTATCAGTATCCACTACCGCTTACTGAAAATTTGCTACTCTTAGTGGTGGATAGTGTTTCAGTAAATTGGATTTGCTCAATGCATACCTACAAATTGAGGTTGATCCGTCATCTTGTAAATATCTCAAACACCACAAAAGGCTCATTTTGTTACAACAGATTGCCTTTTGGTATCACATCAGTACCTGCACTGTTCCAAAAAGCCACGGGTGAGATTCTGAAGGGACTGATTGGAGTTCAAAGCTATTTGGATGGCATCTGTGTTACAGAAAAGGATCAAGAGGGTCATCTTTGAAATTTGGACACAGTCTTCCAAAGTTTGGAAGACCATGGTCTGAGATTACACGGAGACAAATGTGAATTTTTCAAACCTTCAACTGAATACCTCGTTCTTGTGTTATGAAAAGGAGTAAATAACATTTCCTTATTTACTTTCTCCATACCAGTCAGTCAACAGTGAGGTGATTTTATAGACCTCAATCATATCCCCCCTTAGTTGTCTCTTTTCCAAGTTGAAAAGTCCCAGTCTTATTAATCTCTCCTCATACAGAAGCCGTTCCATACCCCTGATCATTTCTGTTACCCTCTTCTGAACCTATTCCAATATATTTTTTTTAGATGGGGTGACTACATCTGCATGCAGTATTCAAGATGTGGGCATACCATGGATATATATAGAGGCAATATGATATTTTCTATCTTATCTTCTATCCCTTTCTTAATGATTCCCAACATTCTGTTTGCTTTTTTGACTGCCGCTGCACATTGAGTGGATGTTTTCAGGGAACTATCCACAATGACTCCAAGATCTCTTTCTTGAGTGGTAACAGCTAATTTACACCCATCATTTTATATGTATAGTTGGGATTATGTTTTCCAATGTGCATTACTTTGCATTTATCAACACTGAATTTCATCTGCCATTTTGTTGCCCAGTCACCAATTTGTAGACATCCTTTTGTAGCTCTTCGCAGTCTGCCTGAGATTTAACTACCTTGAGTAGTTTTGTATCATCTGCAAATTTTGCCACCTCGCTGTTTACCCCTTTTTTCCAGATCATTTATGAATATGTTTAATAGGACTGGTCCCAGTACAGACCCCTGGAGGACACCACTATTTACCTCTCCATTCTGAAAACTGACCATTTATTCCTACCTTTTGTTTCCTATCTTTTAACCAGTTAGCAATCCATAAGAGGATCTTCTCTGTTATCCCATGACAGCTTACTTTGCTTATAAGCCTCTGGTGAGGGACCTTATCAAAGGCTTTCTGAAAATCTACACTATATCCATTGGATCTCCCTTGTCCACATGCTTGTTGACCCCCTCAGACAATTCTAGTAGATTGGTGAGGCATGATTTCCCTTTACAAAAACCATGTTGACTCTTCCCCAACAAATTATGTTCTCCTAGGTGTCTGACAATTTTGTTCTTTACTATAATTTCAATCAGTTTGGCTGGTACTGAAGTCAAGCTTACTGGCCTGTAATTGCCAGGATCACCTCTGGAGTCCTTTTTAAAAATTGGCGTCACATTAGCTATCCTCCAGTCATTTCAGATTAGTAGAACACTTTGTACAAACAAACGCTTAAGCATCCCTTAAAAGATAACAGGTCTATTTGGAGTCATCAGCAGAAATAGGACAATTTCTTGCTTGTCTACAGACAAGCAATTGCCTGTTTGTCACACCACATGTTACTACACAGAGTCACCTGCAACTAATTTCTTGAAGTGATATTTGCGTTTCTGTTTGGGCCTGCTACGTCCTGATATTGCCTCACATGCAGCTAAATCACAAGCCTATGCAAACTGATCAACGACATTAGACTTGTCATCATACTTTTCAAGTCAGAGATGTAGTCTTTGGACTTGCAACTACAGTTCTGGAGTGAAATTGGTAGCTTCAGAACATATAAAATGCATGGGACTTGTTTTGTTTGCAATAAAATGATCCCATGATATTTTATGGAAACAATAGTTGAACCAGTTGCAGCCTCAACTAGTACCCGAGTTAGGGACATTTAAGTAGGTCTGTGTTCCTCCACTGTAACCTCCTTTTGTTAAAACTCCTAATTTTGATGATTTGGTGGAAGAATCTTTAGCACCAAATCCAACTGATTCCTTACCACTGACTGTTCCTGTTGTTCAAGACATTGCTGAACTACCACATTATCCCCAGAAAGTGCAAAAACCAGTTGTGCACCTGAATTTATAAATTGTTCAGTTAGGGAGCTGCTATTCCAGGGCAAAATAATCCATTGCAACTGAAAAGTCTGCGGTAGAACACCCAGAACTTTTAGTTAGGTTATATTAGTGTTTCATGTTAACGGTGTAAATGATAATGTATGTGTGTTTGGAAAGTTTTTTAAAGTAAGATAGAGGAATGTGAAGTCCTCTGCATTTAAATGTTCAGCAGGCTCTGTACTCTTTCCCCTTCCCATTGCGAAGCATCAGTTTTGTGTTAGTTTCAGTTTTGCAGCCAGAACAATAAAATAAGCACAGCAGACAGCTGTGTGTCCATTAGCTCTCTCTGCATCTCTGTTTGTCTGTCTCCTCTGCGGGCTCCAGAATATAATAGTCAAGATTTTCATTGTAAGGGGGTAAGAACTTCTCTATAAAATCCCCCATAATATACATTTTCATTTATGAAGTATCCATAAAACTAACCTGCAGCTATTTCACAAGACAGATATTCCTGCAACATCCAGTGGCTACTGAGGAGAATACCATATTTGTCTCAACACAACTTTTCCCAGTACAAATATGCCACATGAGAAAGGCATTCTATCTCTTGGTGTTCTTAAACTGTGCTCATCACAGCAGTTTCTGAATGCCTTAGAGAGGTATCAATCATCAAACCGTCTGATCTGTCTTCACTTCTCTCTTTCAAGCAGTTAGCTAAAAGGAAGATTTAATAACTGTGTCTCAACTTTCTACTGGCAAAATTAATATTTTGCTCATCATATATTTTGTAGGATAAATGAAGTATAGTACCCAACAGGGCTCTGTGAGGACTTTAATTTAGAAATTACTGCTACTGTTCGCTTGAATTGTGTTACATGTGCATATCTCCCTTAAGTCCTATTTCTATCACAGGAGGCATCTTAGCCATATAGGTACAACAAGACAATGTTCTCACTTTCTGCAGTAGCAAATGAGGTTTTGACAGGAGTCAGAGTGGTAAAAGCAACACCCAGCTAAATATCCAGCCAGTGCCCATCCCCAAAAGCAGCTGGCAATGAAGAACATGTGGAGTTGCACCCAATAGTGGGTTTGGTGAAAGAAGAAGATTTATTTTTACTAACACTATTCATACTGCCTAACCCTACTCCGCTTCAGTTTTCCCACCTTTGTCCACTCCTTTGTCAGTCTCTTGAACAACTCGCCTTTGCACCTTGTTCCATGAGGCCCTCTCTTCATGGACTGACCTTACTTAGTCCATCCAGAAGCTCATCCTTTTCCATTTCTAAGACTTGCCTTAAAAACCCACTTTTGCTGTGGTGCCCATAGTGACTCTTGTTGATTTGTCCAGAAAAATCTCTTTTGTGGATCCCCTATCCTGAATTCTATCTGCCCATCCTCAGAGCAGGGACTGTCCATTCTTGTATGCCTGGGAAGTGCTTAGCCCTTCCATCTTCAGTGTGAATCTTATCACGTTGAAGCATCAACCTGAACTGGTAATTTTCATTGTAAAGCTAAATTGCAGAGATGAGGAAACTGGAAGGTAGGAAAAACACATACCTAGTGCTGTCCTTAGATACATAAGCACATAGTATCAACCAGGTGCAGTTTTCATTATTAAAATGTCAGCATTTGCCAACATTTAGCACTTCTGAAAGGTATTATATTGATAGCAGTGGAGAACAAAGTTCTCTCTTTGGGATAGAAATGATCCAGTCTGGCCAGAGCCACTTCAGTTGTCTCTACACTGTCCCACCAATGTGGCTCAACATTGAACTGAAGGGATCACAAATAGCAGGGGAGTTGTCGCCACATTGGATGCAAACCTCTATCACCCAACTAAGACTATACTTGTCTACACTGGCATTTTACAGTGCTGAAACTTTCTCGCTCAGGGGTGTGAAAAAACACCCCCCCCGAGCGCTGCAAGTTTCAGCACTGTAACGTGCCAGTATAGACAGTGCACCAGCGCTGGGATCTGCGCTCCCAGCGCTGGTAGCTATGCCCCTCATGGAGGTGGGTTTTTTATGAGCTTTTCCATTGACTTCAGTGGCACCAGGATTTCACCCTATGTGATTTAGGTGACAAAGAACTCATAAAAATAATAACAAATAGCAGCCAACTAATGTAACTGAACTGTTCGCCAATGTAATTTAGTTTAATCTACAGATTAAACTAAGTTATCTACCAACAATTGCTAGTACTGTATTTGCAGAAATTGTGACTCCAGATCAGTTTGCAAACAGGGATTGGTTCACGATGATTCATGAACCAGAAAAAGAGCTAAATTCACAGTGAATGTTATTTGCAAGTTTTGACCAGCTCTAATTAGGGATAAGATCTGTTTTGCAAACTGCTTTTGGCTCACAGAATTTTAGCTCTAGGCACACAGCTTTGGAAAGTACTTTAGAAGCAATTCTTGTATCAGTACTTCATAACAATCAGTCTGGGTGCAGTTGCTCAGCACTTCTTCAAAACTATGCAATCTGACATTTTGCTTCAGAAGCTTTACACACTTTTGTGTTGAGGAAATAATTATACAGCTGCAATAGCTAACCTTTTATGTGCTACAGACATAAGTATTCACTAGGGGATGTCAGTTATTCATATAAGTAAATCCTTGATTTATTGGACTTGGTAAGAAACCTGAAAAGAGGATGGAATAATAGAATCTTCAGCTTGATATTGTATTTGTAATGGACTGGCTAGGTACTATGTCACTGACAAAGACATGGAATTTTTGTGTGTAAAGCAATCTTCTTCTTTTGCACCTAAGCTTTAATCCTAGATACTTTCTTGCTGAGAGTTTTCCATTAGGAAATATCAAACAACAGTGAGACATCAATTATCCCAATGGGCAGAACCTGAACACAGATGTCAGAATCTGCTGAGCCGGATCCCCCAATTACAGACAAATTAGAGGGGTGGGGAAGTTTACATTGTTATTTAAAAAACAGGTTTGGCTCCCATATAGAAACTGGAAAATGTGAGTGGCCAGACAGCTGCAGTTCAGAACAGAAAGACTTCTATACAGCAGTCTATGTACATGGAGTCTTTTTCGAAAGGAGAACCCTTCATTGTTAAGCAACGTGGGGGTGGGAGTTAGGACTTCAGTTTTAACCAAAGTTAATAGAAAGGCTTCAATTAATCAGAACACCATAAGGCAGTGGTCCCCAACCTTTTCGTGTGGCGGGCGCTGGACGACTAGCCGCTGAAATGCTGCTGAGAAGCGGCATAGCCAGGAAGCGTCGCTGCCGAAATGCCGCCGAAAATCAGTGGCATTTTGGCGGCGACGCTTCTTGATGACGCTGGTTCTCGGCGGCATTTCGGGGCTGCTTGTCTGGCGGCCAGTAGGCGGGCGCACATACATGCCCCGGCGGGCGCCATGGTGCCCGTGGGCACCGCGTTGGGGACCCCTGCCATAAGGTATCACAGGGAACCAGGAGGATGGGTGAGGGGAGGACCTAACATAACTTTCACAAACTTTTGATTCATTTTTTACAAACCTGGGGTGAAATCCTGGCCCAGCTGAAGTCAATGGCAAAATTCCTACTCCTTTAAGAGGGCCAGGATTTTACCTCTATGCTTTTTACTATGGCTGTGCCACTGGAATAAGCTATGAAACAAAAAGCAAATACGGCTTTTGTATAAGGCCTGTTCAGGGCAACAAAAATAAGTCTACTCACAGGATTGCAGGCTAGGAACTTGCTGCTTTATTTAACTGCATCACATCAGGGGAAACAAGGAAAAACTCCCACTCACTAAACAGGAAGTAAGGGAAGGATGGAGAGCATGGCTCCAACCCATAATACTCTGAATACCCGAGTTAACCCCTTGATAATCACTTAAGTGGAGGAAAGGAATAGCAAGAAAACATGTTGTGGAACAAAGTTTAAGATAAAGTTTGGAAGACACACCCATTGCAGCAAGATACTTAATCAGACAAGATGAACCATGACTACCTTGTAGATTGAAGAGTGCAACAAAAATTGCAGGCAAAATATGAAGCAGCCAATACAGACAGTTCACCCAATGTGTGAAATTTTCCAGGTGCATAGTAACCCTGCAGAATAGGAAACGAGGCCTGTTATAAAAACAGGTCTCCTAACTTCCAGTTTTCTGCATTATGTAAAAGTTAGAAGGAAATATTCGCAAACTAGCCATTGGAATAAGACTGCAGTATTTTCCTTGCATGAAAATAAAGTGTGTTATTGTTAATTGATTTTTAAATATATTTATGCAGTGCATGCTGGTTTACTGTATTTGGTTTCTATCTATAATATTTACAATATCTATGTTAGGTAGGGTTACCAGCTAGCTGTTTTTCTAACTGGCCTGGTCAGTTCTTCTACTGCCTTGCTGGTTGCCATGTGCCTTCTTCCCCATCCTCCCCGACACACTTGTAAGCTGCTCTCACACACAGGGTTGACACTGGTGGCTAGATAGCAATCTTGTAAGTATCACATGCAGGTCACAGGGCTGGGAGCTCTGCTTTTGTGACACCTGGGTCCTGCTCTGTGTGCTAGGCCCTCAATGTGCTGAAACTGTGGTGGCTAAGGTTCTTGCTTCCCTTGGCACCGGGGACCGGGCAATGGGATGGATGGACCCAAGGCTTAGCAGCAGGGAGGGGTAAGGATCAAGGATCAGGGTGGGGAAGGAGGGGCTCCTGGGGACCTGGGAGGGGACAGTAGTGGGACTCCCTTGAGGGCTAAAGCTCCTGGGAGGGGATGCATATAGGGGTTCATGGGCCAGACTAGTAAGAGTGGGGGCACCTGAGAGGGGAAGAGGAGGGTCAGACTGATGAAGGAGGGGGTGTTTGAAAGGAGACAAGGTGGGTCAGGCTGGTGCGGAGGTGCAGTGGCTAGTTTTTCTGAGTCTTGGAGATGGCAACCCTAAATTTAGATACAGACGTATCTAGGGTTAGGGCTAGGGTAGCAATAAAACAATTTTATCTATGACAAGGTATCTCAGAACTCTATGAAAGAGGAAAGTAATGAGTTCTGAACGACTGAAATTAAACTCTGACTGGTATTGGAATAATTTCAAAATGTATTTTTCTTCATTATCATTTTAAAGAAGGAATGGAAACAAAAAGCTTTTAAATTATTACTGCCTCAAGACTGAAAGGGATTCCAATTTCCATGGCTCCTGAGAAACTGATGCCAAAGTACTATGAATTACTTAAAGGACAATTTGGCAAGAATTTCAGACAGTATTAAAAAAATTAATGGGATGTAGATTTTTAGAGGCGCAAAAGTGGGAACATGGTTAAGCTCTGAATGAAATTTGTGGTTAAAATGACACTCAATTTTGATTTATCCATTGGATGTACATTTTAGCAGCACATCTTCCAAAGAATGGAACAGAAGTGCTTCCTATAAACACGATAGAAAAAGGAAAAAAAATAAACACTTCTTCACATACCATTCTGTCAGCTCTAGCAATTCCCTGACACAAATGTCAGAGAGTCAAATAGTATATTGGGCTTTTAAAAGGGCTGGATCATTACATGCAACATTTTATGCCTGGAAATCTAGACCTGGAAGGGACCTCTGGAGGTCATCAAGTCCAGGCCTCTGCACTGAGGTAGGACCCAGTAAACCTAGACCACCCAACAAGTGTTTGTCCAACCTATTCCAAAAAACCTCCACTGATGGGGATTCCACAACTTCCCTTGGAAGCCTATTGCAGAGTTTAATTATCCTTATAGTTAGAAAGATTTTCCTAGTATCTAATCTAGATCACCCTGATGGCAGATTATGTCCATTACTTCTGTCCTAACTTCAGTGCACCTTCACCATCCTCTTTGTAACAGTTCTTAACACACTTTAAGACTATCAGCCCACCCCACAGACTTCTTTTCTGAAGACTTAACACACCTGTGTTTTTTTTAACTTTTCCTCATAGGTCAGGTTTTCAAAACCTCTTATTTTTGTTCATCTCTTCAAAGTGTGGCACCCAGAACTGGATACAGTACTCCAGCTGAGCCCTCACCAGCTCCGAGTAGAGTGAGACAGTTACCTCCCTTGCATTACATATGATACTCCTGTTAATACATCCCAGAATATTAGCCCTTTTTTGCAACTGCATCACAAAGTTTATAAGCATACTCTCTACTCCCTTATCCAAGCCATTAATGAAAATATTGAATAGTACTGGACCCCAGCCAGACCCCTGTGGTACTCCATTAGATATGGAGTGACTGTGACGGACTGCCCCCTGCTCTGGGGTTCCACTGAGCCCGCCTGTTCCACCAGCCTGGGCTCCCTCACCCTGTCCTGATGCGTGTGCACATGCGTATGTACACACACACACACACACAGGGGCGCCCAGAGGATTCAGGGTCAACGCAATTTCAGGGGTCCCTTCCATAACAAAAAGTTTTATAGATTCATAGATTCATAGATTCTAGGACTGGAAGGGACCTCGAGAGGTCATCGAGTCCAGTCCCCTGCCCGCATGGCAGGACCAAATACTGTCTAGACCATCCCTGATAGACATTTATCTAACCTACTCTTAAATATCTCCAGAGATGGAGATTCCACAACCTCCCTAGGCAATTTATTCCAGTGTTTAACCACCCTGACAGTTAGGAACATTTTCCTAATGTCCAACCTAGACCTCCCTTGCTGCAGTTTAAGCCCATTGCTTCTTGTTCTATCCTCAGAGGCTAAGGTGAACAAGTTTTCTCCCTCCTCCTTATGACACCCTTTTAGATACCTGAAAACTGCTATCATGTCCCCTCTCAGTCTTCTCTTTTCCAAACTAAACAAACCCAATTCTTTCAGCCTTCCTTCATAGGTCATGTTCTCAAGACCTTTAATCATTCTTGTTGCTCTTCTCTGGACCCTTTCCAATTTCTCCACATCTTTCTTGAAATGCGGTGCCCAGAACTGGACACAATACTCCAGCTGAGGCCTAACCAGAGCAGAGTAGAGCGGAAGAATGACTTCTCGTGTCTTGCTCACAACACACCTGTTAATACATCCCAGAATCATGTTTGCTTTTTTTGCAACAGCATCACACTGTTGACTCATATTTAGCTTGTGGTCCACTATAACCCCTAGATCCCTTTCTGCCGTACTCCTTCCTAGACAGTCTCTTCCCATTCTGTATGTGTGAAACTGATTTTTTCTTCCTATGTGGAGCACTTTGCATTTGTCTTTGTTAAACTTCATCCTGTTTAACTCAGACCATTTCTCCAATTTGTCCAGATCATTTTGAATTATGACCCTGTCCTCCAATGCAGTTGCAATCCCTCCCAGTTTGGTATCATCCGCAAACGTAATAAGCGTACTTTCTATGCCAATATCTAAGTCGTTAATGAAGATATTGAACAGAGCCGGTCCCAAAACAGGCCCCTGCGGAACCCCACTCGTTATGCCTTTCCAGCAGGATTGGGAACCATTAATAACAACTCTCTGAGAACGGTTATCCAGCCAGTTATGCACCCACCTTATAGTAGCCCCATCTAAATTGTATTTGCCTAGTTTGTCGATAAGAATATCATGCGAGACCGTATCAAATGCCTTACTAAAGTCTAGGTATACCACATCCACAGCTTCTCCCTTATCCACAAGACTCGTTATCCTATCGAAGAAAGCTATCAGATTGGTTTGACATGATTTGTTCTTTACAAATCCATGCTGGCTGTTCCCTATCACCTTACCACCTTCCAAGTGTTTGCAGATGATTTCCTTAATTACTTGCTCCATTATCTTCCCTGGCACAGAAGTTAAACTAACTGGTCTGTAGTTTCCTGGGTTGTTTTTATTTCCCTTTTTATAGATGGGCACTATATTTGCCCTTTTCCAGTCTTCTGGAATCTCTCCCGTCTCCCATGATTTTCCAAAGATAATAGCTAGAGGCTCAGATACCTCCTCTATTAGCTCCTTGAGTATTCTAGGATGCATTTCATCAGGCCCTGGTGACTTGCAGGCATCTAACTTTTCTAAGTGATTTTTAACTTGTTCTTTTTTTATTTTATCTGCTAAACCTACCCCCTTCCCATTAGCATTCACTATGTTAGGCATTCCTTCAGACTTCTCGGTGAAGACCGAAACAAAGAAGTCATTAAGCATCTCTGCCATTTCCAAGTTTCCTGTTACTGTTTCTCCCTCTTCACTAAGCAGTGGGCCTACCCTGTCTTTGGTCTTCCTCTTGCTTCTAATGTATTGATAAAAAGTCTTCTTGTTCCCCTTTATTCCCGTAGCTAGTTTGAGCTCATTTTGTGCCTTTGCCTTTCTAATCTTGCCCCTGCATTCCTGTGTTGTTTGCCTATATTCATCCTTTGTAATCTGTCCTAGTTTCCATTTTTTATATGACTCCTTTTTATTTTTTAGATCATGCAAGATCTCGTGGTTAAGCCAAGGTGGTCTTTTGCCACATTTTCTATCTTTCCTAACCAGCGGAATAGCTTGCTTTTGGGCCCTTAATAGTGTCCCTTTGAAAAATGCCAACTCTCCTCAGTTGTTTTTCCCCTCAGTCTTGATTCCCATGGGACCTTACCTATCAGCTCTCTGAGCTTACCAAAATCCGCCTTCCTGAAATCCATTGTCTCTATTTTGCTGTTCTCCCTTCTACCCTTCCTTAGAATTGCAAACTCTATGATTTCATGATCACTTTCACCCAAGCTGCCTTCTACTTTCAAATTCTCAACGAGTTCCTCCCTATTTGTTAAAATCAAGTCTAGAACAGCTTCCCCCCTAGTAGCTTTTTCAACCTTCTGAAATAAAAAGTTGTCTGCAATGCAGTCCAAGATGAAATAAGTTGCAATACTATAGAATACTATATTCTCGTGGGGGCCCCTGCGGGGCCCGAGGCCTGGGGCAAATTGCCCGACTTGCCTCCCCCGGGCAGCCCTGCACACACAGAGGTAGGGACACACCCAGCTTTAGAAAGATACAAAGACACGGAGATGAGCTCTGTGTGGGGAGACTCAGCTCGGGGATTGCCCAGCACTCAAGTGCACACACCGTCTGGTGTGTAAACCCAGAATTATATTGTCTTGCGCAGTATAGAGATCTATACAGTGTAAACTCATGACATTCGCCCCCTCCCTCAATGTGGAGAAAGATATGCACAGTTCTTTGCCCGCCCCCCTCCCCAGTTGTGAATTACACAAACTGGTTTTAAAATAAACAAAAAGCAAGTTTATTAACTATGAAAGATAGATTTTAAGTGATTATAAGGGATAGTACACTGATCAAAGCAGATTACTGAGCAAATAAAACAACACACACAGGCTAAGCTTAATACACTAAATTACCAGGTTAATAGTTGCAAATTCTCACCCTAAATGTTGTTTTATGCAGGCTGCAGAGTTTCTTGAAGGTAAACTGCACTGCTTGCAGCTTAAATCTCCAGGTATTCCTTTCACAGGCTGACCCTTCTTGCCTGGGCTCAGCCCTGCCCCCCCTCCCCCATCTTAGATCCTTTGTTTCTTCAGGTGTTTTCAGCAGTCTTCCTCGCTGGGCAGTGAGGCAGTGGAGAAGAGCCTAAATTATCTCACTCCCCAGCCTTAAATAGAATTTGCATATGGCAGGAATCCTTTGTTTCCCAGTTTGACCCCCACCCCCTTTTAGTGAAAAAATACAAGCAGTCCAAGATGGTGTCCAGTACCAGGTGACATGATCACATGACCCTGCAGTGTCAAAGCAGCATCCCAGGAAACTTCCCAGGAAGGAGAGAGATTAGCATCTTCAAAGTCCTATTGTCCTTCTTAATGGCCCATCCAGGCGGATTGCCTACTGTCTGGTGGGTGTTCCCCAAGTGTAAACAGAGTTGTTATTGTTACATAGTCAATATTCCTAACTTCAGATACAGAAATAGGATAATCATATTCAGTAAATCATAACTTTTCCAATGATACCTCGCATAACCCATCTTACATAAAACATCTTAGTTATGCCATATTCATATCATAAGCATATGTCTATGAAGAATATGGGGCATAGGGTCCCAGTTGTCCTCCCAGTTTGACAGTGAACTATTGATAACTACTCTTTGAGTATGGTCTTTCAAACAGTTGTATACCTACCTTACAGTCATTTCATCTAGACCACATTTCCCTAGTTTACTTACGAGGATATTATATGAGAAGGTGTCAAAATGATTAATTTTTCTGACAGTAGCAGGTGATCAGCATGCTTGAAAATTGGGCCATTATTAGATAGGTGCCTAAATATGCATTTAGTTGGCTCGCTTCCGTTTGAAAATAATGGCCCTACTGTATTATTGTGGGATTTGCCTTCCTTTGAAACATTGGGTAAATGTGAATACCAAACAATGGGAAATACCAAACTACTTAATAGACCAATGGTCTAATCTGGCGTCAGAACCCCTATGTAACTCCTAATGTATTTGGGGAGGCAGTGGGGGAAGAAAGGGCATTTTTGGTAGATGAACACGCAATGTCAGATTACCATTCTTCATTATGTACATTACAGTAGAGGCCTCAAATGATATTAGACACCCATAGTGCCAGGCACTGTTCAAACAGAGAGAAAGACCTGGTCTTTGTCTCAAAGATGTCACAAATATAACTAGGTAAGACAGATAGAAGGGAAACAGAAAGGTGAAGTGACTTGCCACAGGAGCTCAGGGGCAGAGCAAGGAACAGAACCAACATCTTATAGCTCCCACAACAGCACCCTATCTATTGGGCCACTCCTGCTTCAGAGAATTCAAGATGAAGTAGAACTTCTCTCAGCGGTCTTATGGGTTCAGTTACTAACTAAGCCCGAGGCTACTATACATTTGTTATTTGATTGTAGGAATTCAGAAAACATTGAAAAAGGCAAAGGGGTACAGTATGGATATTAATAACCAGAACAGCAAATGGCTATTGTTTGCTTGTGAGTTTTTAGTGTTCCTCTTATGCGATTGGCTTTTGGTTTTTAAATGAAAAAAGCAATTATTTGTAAAAGGATAATAAATACGCTCATTTTAGCTGATATTCCTTTGTAATGTCTTACAAATATGGATAATTGATCTTGATGGCAATCATGATAAGAGAAGGCTATATTTCAAATGCATGGGAAGCTATAATATAGTAATTTTGAATTATTAGAACTGGTGATGAGATACTCAGCTTGTTACTATAGGAAGTCTCTCGTCTCCACTTTGTCTGCCTGATCTTTATTCTGAATAAGCAAAAGTCACTCCACCCTGAGATGAACCTGAGGACCCTGAGCGTACTCAGTTGAAAGCCCAGAATTTCTAAAATGGTGCCCTGGGAAAGAGCCAGGTATGTGCATGTGGGGATCAGCAGAATCACAGCTCTGAGGTAAATGACAACAGTGAGCGGTGACAGAGAGGTCAGTTAACTGAGCAGACAGCTGGTCAGCGCCTACTCAGACCAATAACAACTTGTTTTAAAGGTCAGAGCTGTCAATCATAACTCTGAAGTAATGGTTGATGATACTGGGCATGTGTTAATGAGGTAATTGCTTCTAAGAACAGCAAGGTATCTCAGGAAAGAGCCACAATGCAGCTTAAAAAGGCAACTGGCCGTGGGCTGTTTCAGAGTTGAAGTCTGAGTCACAAAAAGAGAGCAAGAGCGAGCGAGAGAGAGATTCAATCGGGAAGAGACTGATGAATTGAAAGCCAGTGAGGAAAGCCAAGGAAAAGCGACTTGAAAGAAATCAGAAAAGCTGCTGCAGAGAGAGAGAGAAAAACTGGAGTGGAGCAAAGCTGACTGACCAGGAGCTAAACAGCAACAGTGATTAAAGATTTACAAAGCCGCAACTGTGATTTTAAAGGGATACCAATGAATGTATAAAGCTTGCCAGTTTTTAATATAATTTTTAATCTAGTATAGTTTAGCATAAGTATTTAATATGTGCACGCTTGAAGTGTGCGTATGCATTTTAATTGTATCTTACTTATGTAAAACTTAAAAGCAAACTAAAGATCTGCTGTCAGCAATTTGTTGCAAACTGGCCCTTTTTCTTTTTCAAATTAGTGGCCAAATTCTGCACTCAGTGACCTACATGCATCCCACACCGCTGGCCCAGGAGAGCTGGCTAGCTGGATGACTATGAAGAGCATTTTATGTTGCACCTACTTAAGGCCTGAGGCAGTGGCTGACATCCCCAGGAGCTCTGGATGATGTTGTCTGAAGCACAATGCTTCTGAGAGCCAAAGGTGCGCCAGTGCAGCTTCATAGCACACTATGATAGGCCTGTGCCTAATATATAATCTGCCCCCCGATAAGCAGCTTTAAATTGTAGAAGAGAACAATGGATGCAACCCTGAGATAAGTACCCTTTTTTCCCCCCAAACTAAATGCTACAGAGGAGATGTTGACTGCAAGTGAGGAATTATCATTATGATGTTTGGGAATATTTTCAATATAGCTCCAAGATTAATGTGACATTCACGGGAGCAGAGTTCCTGAGGCTCTGACTAATGGCATGGCTGAGTTAGCAGATATAGAGAAGAACTGTTTGCGCAGAGTAAGAGGAGGAATAGAGCTAACAGAAATGAGCAGTATAGCTAAAGTGATGAACCCCTTTTAGCTGCTCAGAATGTTCCATACGAAACCAATCAGTGTAATTTATTGCTACATTCACCATTTGAGGATTTATCAGAAAATATCTTGCATTCACTTCACTATCAAATGTCAGCTTTCAGGGAAAGCCAGTTTTCTAGGGCAGCTGCTCAAATATCAAGGATTAGCCACTATTTTAATCACTCTTTTTTACAGAAACTATTATAGTACTGTGAAATTGCTTACAATGGAAAGAAACCATTAAAAGAATCAGATTATGCTACAGCAAATGAATGGTTTGTAGGAGAGAAACAGTCAAATAGTATTCTTGCTGCCAAGTTAAAGAAGTATGGGCTGGATGAATGGACTGTAAGGTGGATAGAAAGCTGGCTAGATCGTCGGGCTCAACGGGTAGTGATCAATGGCTCCATGTCTAGTTGGCAGCCAGTTTCAAGCGGAGTGCCCCAAGGGTCGGTCCTGGGGCCCGGTTTTGTTTAATATCTTTATTAATGATCTGGAGGATGGTGTGGACTGCACTCTCAGCAAGTTTGCCGATGACACTAAACTAGGAGGCGTGGTAGATACACTAGAGGGTAGGGATCAGATACAGAGGGACCTAGACAAATTAGAGGATTGGGCCAAAGGAAACCTGATGAGGTTCAACAAGGACAAGTGCAGAGTCCTGCACCTAGGACGGAAGAATCCCATGCACAGCTACAGACTAGGGACCGAATGGCTAGGTAGCAGTTCTGCAGAAAAGGACCTAGGGGTCACAGTGGACGAGAAGCTGGATATGAGTCAACAGTGTGCTCTTGTTGCCAAGAAGGCTAACGGCATTTTGGGCTGTATAAGTAGGGGCATTGCCAGCAGATCGAGGGACGTGATTGTTCCCCTTTATTCGACATTGGTGAGGCCTCATCTGGAGTACTGTGTCCAGTTTTGGGCCCCACACTACAAGAAGGATGTGGAAAAATTGGAAAGAGTCCAGCGGAGGGCAACAAAAATGATTAGGGGTCTGGAGCACATGACTTATGAGGAGAGGCTGAGGGAACTGGGATTGTTTAGTCTCCAGAAGAGAAGAATGAGGGGGGATTTGATAGCAGCCTTCAACTACCTGAAGGGGGGTTCCAAAGAGGATGGAACTCGGCTGTTCTCAATGGTGGCAGATGACAGAACAAGGAGCAATGGTCTCAAGTTGCAGTGGGGGAGGTCTAGGTTGGATATTAGGAAACACTATTTCACTAGGAGGGTGGTGAAGCACTGGAATGCGTTACCTAGGGAGGTGGTGGAGTCTCCTTCCTTGGAGGTTTTTAAGGCCCGGCTTGACAAAGCCCTGGCTGGGATGATTTAGTTGGGAATTGGTCCTGCTTTGAGGAGGGGGTTGGACTAGATGACCTCCTGAGGTCCCTTCCAACCCTGATATTCTATGATTCTATGAAATACTGTTTAATAATCAGTTAATACCTTATTATTTTCCAAAATGGCATATGTACATTGGTGTCTACGTAGAAGTGAGGCTGCGCCATTATTCAGTTGCTTTGATGCTTTCCCTTTTTTCTTCTTGTTGGTGTTGGCCTTTTCTAACAAATTGAAATGGGCCTGGAGAATTTGTACAGTAACTCCTAGCTTCACATTGTAGTTATGTTCCTGAAAAATGCGACTTTAAGCGAAACGATGTTAAGCGAATCCAATTTCCCCATAAGAATTAATGTAAATAGCGGGGGTTAGGTTCCAGGGAATTTTTTTTCACCACACAAAAGACTATCTTTTTATTATATCTATATATACACACACAGTATAAGTTTTAAACAAACAATTTAATACTGGTACACAGCGATGATGATTGTGAAGCTTGGTTGAGGTGGTGAAGTCAGCGGGTGGGATATTTCCCAGGGAATGCCTTACTGCTAAATGATGAACTAGCAATTGGCTGAACCCTCAAGGGTTAACTCGTTGTTAATAGCCTCACACTCTACAAGGCAGCACGGATGGAGGGAGGGGAGACAGCATGGCAGAGAGAGAGACACACACACACACCATGTGTGAGAGAGAGAGATGCGCATTGCTCCTTTAAGTACGCTGACCCCACTCTAAGTACATTGCCTTTTTCAATAGATCAGCAAGCTGAGACAGCAGCTGTTGCCAGGAAGCTCCCTCCGTCCTGAGCCCTGTCGTGTGTCCCCCCGCTCTATGGAAGACGGGGTAAGCGGGGGCAGGAGCAGCGGGGAGGGGGGACACCCTGACATTAGCCACCCTCTTTCCCCCCCCTCCCGCAGAGCAAGCAGGAGGCTCCAGGGAGCAGCTCCAAGGCAGAGGGCAGGAGCAGCACATGGCAGTGGGGGGAGGGACAGCTGAACTGCCGGCAATTGATAGCCTGCTGGGCGGCTGCTGCTCAGGAAACTTAGAGGAGCGGGGAGCTGATAGGGGGAGCTAATAGGGGGGCTGCTGGTCCAACCTGGTTCCAAGCCCCCACCAGCTAGGTGCAACGGGCTGCTCTTCCTGCAAGCAGTGGACAAGCAGGCGGCTGCCAAACGACGTTATAAGGGAACAT
Source organism: Emys orbicularis (assembly GCF_028017835.1). NCBI lineage: Eukaryota > Metazoa > Chordata > Testudines > Emydidae > Emys > Emys orbicularis. The sequence goes on along the minus strand of NC_088683.1, from coordinate 22,383,879 downwards.
TGCACAACTTTAAATGAGCATGTTCCCTAATTGATCAGCAACGTAAGAACGAAACAATGTTAACCAGGACGACTTTAAGTGAGGAGTTACTGTATAATAAGTTAGGCCCCAGGCCTGCAACAGGATCCATACAGGCAGACCCCTAGCTTCAGTGGGCTAGGAATTGTTGCTTTGTACGTATTTATACAGGACCTGACTTAATGTCAAACATTGGCTCATACGACAAATCTCTCCACTTAACTATTTTGGTAGCCAGCTTTAGATATTCAGGATGTGCGTCTAGCTCCCATAAAGACACCCTTCCAAAATTGAACTAAGTGTAAATGGATGCAGTGATGTCTTCCTGAATCTGCGGGGAGCTTAGAGACATGTTAATACCCCTCCAGAATTACTCTTATTGGAGTGTAACTCAAAAGCCTAACAACACTTTTATGCAAGTTATAGTTCATCACTGATCATTTCAGCAGATAGAATAGGGAAAGGGACGGCAGTGTAGCCCACCAATGGCTGGAAATTAGGAGTTGTTGCATGGGATGAAATGCAGAGGGAAGAACAGAAGAGAGACAGACAAGGAAGTTGCAGAGAAACAGAGAAAGAAAGATGTGCAAGAAAGAGAAACATAGGTGGTCCAAAAGCCACTGAGTGAATCTGAGTGTGATAAGGCACTGAACAAGTAATCAATAGTGATAACTAACAGTTTGGTTACAAACAAGTAAGTAAAGGTCCTACCCTTGGTCTTTGTGCAAACATACCTTTACTATTATCAATAAACCAATGATGGCTTGAAGGGAAGATGGAATCCTAAAATATATAAACACAGTCCATTGATCATAATTAGAAACTGAGTGACTTTGACACCCCTGTCCTGGCTCAATGAGGTCTGGATACTGATTCAGGCTTTGGGAGCTTCCAAAATACAAATATATAATAATAAAGTGAAAGCTGGGAACTTTACACTTATGATACTCCATATTTTCTAAAGGGAGAGTTCCAACCTGATAGTGTCTTTTTAAGTTCAATAATATTCAATAATATTTAACTCTTAAAAAAAAAAGTGTTCTCACCATTCACAGATGTTTATAACTACTGGCTTAAAGACTGGTGGTAAATGTAGACAAATAAGTAAACTAAATCCAGATATACTGAGCAAATTGCAATCAGAGCTTGTGATGCTTGATTACAGTCCAACCTCAATTATCCAAGAGTCTGGAGGGATGTTGAATAAGTTTAGATAATCAATGTTTTCGATAACAAGAGGGAATTATCAATGTGATTAATAAGATGTCTGGAGACATGACTTTGTTTTGGTTATAAGAGAATTTCAGATAACTGAGATTCAGACAATCAAGGCTTAGAAATGCATGCCAGTTAATATTAAAAATACACATTTCTTCCATAATTCTTTATTAAACTGCATTACCTTAGTGGAAATGAGTAAGATCCTTGTGGGAAAAGGATTTAAACCCCAAAATGAAAGTTGATGGGCTCTAGGTTGGTAAAATAGACTCCAAAAAATGCCAGCAACAGTGACACACTGAGCAGATCTACAAAACAAAGTAGACTGTACTGGAGGACCCAATTGTCTTTTTGTCCCGATTATGTATTATCCAATTTCTGTAACTATTCAAGTGGTAATTACTTTGCCTGTCGTCAAGCTTTTAGAAAACAGAGCTCCTAAACATCTCCTGGTTCCAAAATAATAGTCTTTTCAGCTAATAAAACATTAAGTCTTTTGCTCCAGAAAGTTTTTCTTAAAGGCATCCTTTTTAAAGTTCCCAAAGAAATCCGACTTTTCAAAATTACAGTATTGATGCAGACAGTAAAGGCAAATTGCCCCGATTTGTAAACTGCCTGTTCAGCTATTGTTGATTCTGTGTACTGTGGAACTGTGATCAGTGATGACTCTTAACTGAAAAATGCCTTTGTGTAAAGATGTTTCCAGCAAGAAGAAATAATATCTTGTTAAGCTCTCAAACATTTCACCAGCTTTGGTAATGACTCACTGATGCATCTGGCATGAATTTAAGCACCTTTGAACCTTTTATGCACTGAGAATGTTGACACAGACTTCATTCTTTCTGGAGATGAAGACTTGAATACCATTCATTAGGGATCATGATGAGGAAGAGGAGATGCAGCTACCAGAAAATGTAAACAACACATGAAATTCATCAGGCATAATGCATGCAAATGCAGCATTTGTCATTGAAAACATAACATCTGAACAAATTTGCCGACATGACACATTTTGTCAAAAAGGATGATGTTTGGAGGGACTGGATGGCCCAAGGAATTATATAGATGGTAGATATTATCACCTCTATGTCACCAATTCAAAACTATACCAAGTTGTGAGTAACTAAATTTATTGCCATCTTAGGGCTGTTTATTAGCCTACGTTAAGTGCAGCTCCTGCTGCAATGGTTTTCAAAGTATGGGTCATGACCTGGTACGGTATCACGGAATATTAGTCACTGTGACACTTGCAAATTTAAAATGTCATGATCTCTTGGAATGTCTTTCATTAGAGTTTTAAAACAACATATCATCATTTAAATATTTGATGATTTATTTATTTCTGGTAAGACTATTCGTTTACAGAGAGTTGGCACTACACACTATATGTGTACACAACATAGCTGTTTTGAATGTAATCATCGAATGGGACTGCTGTGAAGATTTGAGTTGCAAGGCTTGAGCAACAAACCTTTATCCTGAAAAAATGGATCGTTCCGTAATAAGAAAAGAAGTTCAGAAACAATCAAATCATCTACATCTAAAATGAAAATACAAGTGAAGGTACATCATCTGCAACAGAAAGTTATAATATTACAGACAGACTTCTGCCATATCAACCTCATCTCAACCAGCTACCAAAAAGAAAACCAAATTATTGACGAGGCAGTTTAGTGATGCTTTTTAAAAAAAATATGATTTCATCAATTGTGCTAACACAAGCCAATATCGAAATCCGCAGTGTGTTATTTGCAGTGAGGCGCTTGTAAACGAGAGTTTAAAACCGTCAAAGTTAAAAAAAAGACATCTAGAAACAAAACATGGGGATGCCGCTGATAAGCCTTTTGGAATATTTTCAAAGGAAGCAATGGAAATTAAAGTTATCAGCATGCTTTCTTAGTTGGCCAACTACTTTGAATGATAAGGCACAACAAGCAACATATTTTGTAGCATACCATGTAGCAAAATAGAAAATGGCCCATACAGTTGACGAAAAACGTATTCTTCCAGCATATCTGGATAGGGTGCGTACAATTTTCAATAAGGAATCTGCTGAAAAATTGAGAAGTATACCTCTCAGTGATAACACAATGTTTCGGTGAATATGTGATATTGCAGAGCATTTGGAAGCCCAGCTTATTACATAGTTACAGTCAGCCAGGGATTTTGCTATCCAACTTGATGAGAGTATTGATATTTCAGACTGTGCAACACTGTTACTTTATGTAAGGTATGTATGGCAAGATTTGCTGTGTTGTCTGACTTTATCTGTGCTCCTGTTGTATTTTGTTGGTAATCAAAGCATTGCATGACTGCGTAGTTGGAAAATACAAATTAGACTGGGCTAATTGCAAAGGAATTACATGTGATGGTGCAGCATATGTGATGTGTAGAAATAGCAAAGTTGTGAAAAAAAATATCTGAGGCAGTTGGCAATGATGTTGTTTGGAATCACTGTTTCATTTGCCGTGAAGCTTTGGCACCCAAGGGTATTTCCCCTGATCTTATGGCAATACTGAAGGAGTAATGAAAATTGTTAATTTCATTAAAGGAAGTTCACTGAACAGCAGGCTTTTTGAAGCGGAGCATATTCATTTCACAATGAAGTATAGTGGCTGTCAAGGGGCAGGGTGTTTACAAGGATGTACAAACTCCAGAATAAGTTGCACATTTTTCTGGTAGAGAAAGTCTAATTTGGCAAATTTGTTTGAAGATGATGGTTAATAAAGTTGTTGTATCTAGCTGACATTTTCTCAATTTTAAACAAAATGAATTTGAAATTACAAGGATGAAACACTGATTTGTTTCGACACTGTGAACAGATACAAGCATTGCAAAAGTCATTAGCACTGTGGCAAGCACAACTGAAAAGTAATCGTCCGAGCTACATGTTCCCAATACTGTTACAACACACTGAGGAGAACAGCATCAGTGAAGAAAAAAATGGATGAAATGGAAAGTGTCATGTAGTTACATCTCGCTGCTCTGTCTAACAATTTTAGTCACTACTTCCCTGCAGATGGGTTTTAAAATTTGAAGGAAAAGTGCTGGGTGAAAGATCCTTTAGCTTTTGAAAATCCTGAATCAATAATGGACTTAAACTTGATGCCTGAAGAAGAAAAAAATGGCTGCAACTCACCTGTGACAGCACACTCAAAGCACAGCGCAAGTCATTAAATTTGTCATCATGTTGGATAAGTGTTTTCAAAGAATATCCACTGTTAAGTAAGATTAGTGTTCTGTTGTTGCTATGGATTTACAACACCCTGCATGTCAAAAGTCGAAAATCCCAATTCGCACATGGTTAAAAACAGAAGAAAGAAAGCAACTCAAAAGTGCTGCTCTCTGATGGCCCAGCTCTGACGGCAGTGCTGCCGTCAAAAGCAGAGGAGAGCTGCTGCTGGTGACGGCACTGCCTTCAGGGCTGGGCACCCAGCCAGCAGCTGCTGTTCTCCGCTCAGCCTTCAGAGCCGGGCGGCCAGAGAGCGACAGCTGTTGGTCGGCTGCCTGGGGGCTGGGGAGGGCATAAACTACTGCAGACACAAAGAAGGGGGGTGCGAGCAAATAAGTTTGAGAACCACTGCTGGTGGATGAGTGCCCACATTAGAAACAATACCCTAGTTGACAGTGTCAGCAGAAAGACAAATGATTGAATGGACCTGGAAATGAAACACTTTGGCAAGGGTCTGTGTGACAAGACTGCACTTCCTATACTGTACATATACTATGGCTAAACAGTGAAATTAAGTTCCCAGCGTTATCAGTATGGAACTTCTCATGAGCATTCAGCTAAATTAGCACTCAGGAATAATGATAATCAAAAATATTGCTAGAGGTGACATTTTTCTTTCATCCCAAAACCCCTTAATCGCTGCAAAACCAAACATGACTAAGATTTGTTATAAATAATTCTGTATACATTGAAAGGATCTCTTCTCACAGACTAAAAATGCATTGGTCAATATGGAAAAGGTCTACGACAGGAAAAGAAGCTAAACGAACCCCAAAAGTCATAGAGATAGCTGATGCCTATTTTCCTCACATGTTGTTGTTATATTATTTGTTATGTGAAAATACCATGCTTTTATAGATTCCAAGGTCGGAAGGAACCACTGTGATCATCTAGTCTGACCTCCTGTATAATGCAGGCCATAAAACTCCCCCAAAACAATTCCTTTTGAACTACATCATATGTTAAGAAAAAAAGCCAATTCTGATTTAAATATTACCAATGATGGAGATTCCATCACCACCTTTGGTAAACTGTTCGAATGGTTATTTACCCTATTAAAAATTTACACCTTATTTCCAGTCTGAAATTGTCTAACTTCAACTTTTAGGCACTGGATCCTCTTATATCTTTCTCTACTAGATTGAAAAGCCCATTATTAAATATTTTTTCCAATGTAGGTACTGTAATCAAGTCACCCTTAAAGCTTCTCTTTTTTAAGCTAAATAGATTGAGCTGCTTGAGTCTATCCCTAATAAGGCATATTTTCTAATCCTTTAATCATTCTTATGGCTCTCCTCTGAACTCTCTCCAATCAATCAAAATCCTTCCTGAATTGTCAACACCAGAACTGGACATTATATTCCAACAGCAGTTGCACCAGTGCTAAATGCAGAAGTAAATAACTTTTCTACTCCTACTCAAGATTCCCGTTTATGCATCCCAGGGTCATATTAGCACCAGAGCTCATGTTCAGTTGATTATCCACCATGACCTCTGAATCTTTTTCAGAGTTACTGTTTCCCAGGGTAGAGCGCCCCCATATGGCCTACATTCTTTGTTCCCAGATGTATACATTTAGTGTATTAAAACACAAATTATTTGCTTGCTTGCAGTTTGCCAAGCAATCCAAATTGCTCTAAATAATTGACTTGTCCTCATCATATTTACCACTCCCCCAATTTTTGTGTCATCTGCCAACTTCATAATTGATTATTTTTATGTTTTCTTCCAGGTCGTTGATGAAAATATTAAATAGTGTATGGTCAAGAACCGATGACTTCAGGACTCCACTGGATGACAATTCCCTGTTTACAGTTACATTTTGATACCTTATCAATTCACCAGTTTTTAATTCATTTAATGTGTGCCATGCTAATTTTAAATTGTTCTAGTACTTTAATCAAAATATCATGCGACACCAAGACAATGCCTTCGAAAACTCTCTATATATTACATCAACATTATTATCTTTATCAACCAAACTTATATCATAAAAAGATATCAAGTTAGTTTGTGAGGATTCATTTTCCATAAACACATGTTGATTTTCATTAATTACACTGCCCTCCTTTAATTCTTTATTAATTTAGTCCCATATCAGCTACTTCATTATCTTATAATTACCTGGATCATCCCATTTACCCTTTTAAAAAAGGGCATATTAGCTTTCTTCCAGTCTTCTGGAACTTTCTTAGCACTCCAAAATTTATTGAAAATCAACATTAAGAGTCCATTGAGCTCCTCACCCAGCTTTTTAAAAAACTCTTGTATGTAAGTTATCTGGACCTGCTGACTTAAAAATATCTAACTTTAGTAGCTTCAACATCCATCAGAAAGATTCCATATGATGAGACTAAATCATCTGTTTTTTCCACAAATACAGAACAAAAATATTTATTGAATATTTCTGCCTTTTCTGCATTATTATTGATATTTCTGCCATTTCTGTCCAGTAATGGACCAATAGCATTGTCGGGATTCTTTCTGTTCCTAAGATGATTTTTTTTTAAAACTCCTTCTTATTGTGCTTAACTCTGCTGGCCATAGATTTCGCCTTGTGTCCCTTGGCTTCCCTTACGAATTTTCTACAATTCTTATTTCCTGATTTATGTTCATTGCTATCAACTTCCCCTTTCTTCCATTTTTATTTATTGTTATTTTTTACAGCTGCCCTTGCTCCCCCTCTAACCAGGGTCAGTATTTTAACCGGCATCGCCTTCTTTTTCAATTGTGGCTTTTGGGGTAGAAGATGTTCTTAAATGATTCCCAATTATCATTCACATTTTTTTGATTGAATTCTTCCTTCCAGCTGATTTGTCCCATACTTGTTTTCAGCTTTGTGGAGCTGGCCCCATTAAAGCACAAGCATATATATTATGGTCTGGACTTTATCTTGTTTGCACATTATAAATGTGATCGAGTCATGATCACTTGTACCTAAGCTACCATTAATGTTTAGTTCTGTGATCACTTCCTCTTTATAAGTTAGAATAATGTCCAACATAGAATTCCCCGTGTGTTGACTGTAACAAATGATTGTCTATTATGTTAAGAAATTCCAAAGTCAATGGGCCTGATTCTGATCTCATTTACATCAGGAGTAACTTCATCATGCCCATTACCTCCTCTCTTTAGTATCAATAGCTCTCTAAAGTCATCATTTTTACACTTCAGTACCTCAAGTTTGGTACCTACACCCATATTTAGGCACAATAATAAAGTGGCCTGAAGGCCAGAGAATCAATTATAATTAAAGTCAATGAAAGCTCTAGCTGCTCAGTACTTCTCAAAAAAATCAAACCACTTAGGGTATGTCTACACTACGAGGGTATTTCGATTTCACTTAAATCGAATATGTGGAATCGATATTGCAAAGTCGAACGTGTGTGTCCACACTAAGGACAGTAATTCGACTTTGTGAGTCCACACTAACGGGGAAAGCGTCGACATTGGAAGCGGTGCACTGTGGGCAGCTATCCCACAGTTCCCGCAGTCCCCGCTGCCCATTGGAATTCTGGGTCGAGCCGCCAATGCCTTCTGGGTAAAAAAAAGGGTCGAGGGTGCTTTTGGGTAATTGTCGTCATCCATCTGTCAATACCGCCCTCCCTCCCTCCCTGAAAGCGCCGGCGGGAAATCAGTTCGCGCGCTTTTCGGGTCAGTGACAGTGCGGACGCCACAGAACTGCGAGCATGGATCCCGCTGCGACCATCGCTGCAGTTGTGGCACTTGTGAACGCCTCGCAGGTTATCATCCACCTTTCCCAGAGGCAGATGCAGATGAACCAGGCGAGGAGGCTACGGCACCGCGGTGAGGGCCTGAACTCTGAGAGGGGCACAGACCTCTCACAAAGCACGGGACCCAGCTCCGAGGACATCACGGTGACAATGGGTCATCTGGATGTTGTGGAACGGCGATTCTGGGCACGGGAAACAAGCACTGACTGGTGGGACCGCATAGTGCTGCAGGTCTGGGACGAATCCCAGTGGCTGCGAAACTTTCGCATGCGGAAGGGGACTTTCATGGAACTTTGTGAGTTGCTGTCCCCTGCCCTGAAGCGCAATGACACCCGGATGCGAGCAGCCCTGACTGTCCAGAAGCGAGTGGCCATAGCCCTCTGGAAGCTTGCAACGCCGGACAGCTACCGGTCTGTCGCGAACCAGTTTGGCGTGGGCAAATCTACCGTGGGGGTTGTTGTGATGCAAGTAGCCAACGCAATCGTCAAGGTACTGCTCTCAAAGGTAGTGACCCTGGGAAACGTGGAGGTCATCATAGATGGCTTCGCCGCGATGGGATTCCCAAACTGCGGTGGGGCTATAGATGGAACTCACATCCCTATCCTGGGACCGGACCACCAGGCCAGCCAGTACATCAACCGAAAGGGCTACTTTTCAATGGTGCTGCAAGCACTGGTGGACCACAGGGGACGTTTTACCAACATCAACGTTGGATGGCCGGGCAAGGTTCATGACGCTCGCGTCTTCAGGAACTCTGGTCTGTTTAGACGGCTGCAGGAAGGTATTTACTTCCCGGACCACAAAATAACTCTTGGGGATGTGGAGATGCCTACAGTGATCCTTGGGGACCCAGCCTACCGGAAATGCCCTGGCTCATGAAGCCCTACACTGGCGCCCTGGACTCTGAAAAAGAACTCTTCAACTACCGGCTGAGCAAGTGCAGAATGGTGGTGGAGTGTGCTTTTGGACGTCTCAAGGGGAGATGGAGAAGCTTACTGACTCGCTGTGATCTCAGCGAAACCAATATCCCCATTGTTATAGCTGCTTGCTGTGTGCTCCACAATCTGTGTGAGAGCAAGGGGGAGACCTTTATGGCGGGGTGGGAGGTTGAGGCAAATTGCCTGGCATCTGATTACGCCCAGCCGGGCGATTAGAAGAGCACAGCGGGACGCGCTGTGCATCCGGGAGGCTTTGAAAGCCTGGTTCCACAGTGAGCAGGGTGACCAGTGACTTTTAAGTTTCTGTACAGAGAAGCTGAACCTGCCCCCGTTTCTTTACCAAGTTAAGGATGACTATCCTCTCCAGTTACAGACCCCCACCACCCCCTTCCAAAAAAATAAATTCAGTTTTATTTTGTTAATGAAACCGTTGTCTTTAGTACTGTTTTCGCGGGAATGTTTTAAACCTGGGACGCAGACTGTGGTGGGGAGCGGGTGTAGTGTACTGATGCAAATGATCCTTCTAAACTCCAGGAATGACAGGATTCGCAGTGGCGGACTGGTTGTTTCAACGGAGCCTGCCAGCCCTCCTGAGCGGGACTGCGTGTATGTGGGGGCTATGTGACTTTATGGCAGGGGGCGGAGAGTTACAGATCCCCTGCTGCGTGGCTCTGTGATCCAGGACAAGGACCGCTGCATAACATCTGTAACTGCCCTCCCCCGCCACAAAGTCACAGAGCAACCCCCCCCTGCCCCACGCACAGAACATGAAAACCACCTCCCAGACTGACCAGGGTAACTAGTCACTGCACTGTGTATGTGCCCTGCTGCTGGACCTGCCCCCGCCTCTGTAGCCTGCTAAAGGTGACTGTCCTGTCCAATTACCAAGCCCCTTCCCCCCCTGCAGACAGACTCTCCCTCAAAACAGCATGACTGAAACAGTAATGAACAAAAACGTATTTTTTATTAACAACCACACATGAAACTGGGGGGTGAAACTTGGACGGGGGCTTGCTTGAGGCGGCCAGGAAAGGACTTTTCAAATTTTGGGGAATGACAGCCTTCTGGTGCTTGAGCAGTCTGCAGGGGTGGAGTGAGAGTTTTCACGGACTCTTCCGCCCCTCCTTCTTTGGACTTTGGGCGAGAGGGGTATGGGACTTGGTGGCGGGGGAGTGCTGTTCCTGATAGACTGCAGCGGGGCTCTGTCCTCCTGCCTCCGTTCCTGCAGAACATTAACAAGGCGCCGGAGCGTGTCCATTTGCTCCCTCAGAAGTCCAAGCAGCGTTTGAGTCGCCTGCTGGTCTTCCTGCCGCCACCTCTCCTCACGTTCCATGTGTGTCCGGTGCATTTGGGACAAATTCTCCCTCCACTGGTTATGCTGTGCTGCCTGGGCTCGGGAGCAGCCCATAAGTTCAGAGAACATGTCCTCTCGCGTCTTCTTCTTCCTCCGCCTAATGTGCGCTAGCCTCTGGGAGTGTGATTCCAGGCTGGGTTGGGAGACAGTTGCAGATGTGGCTGTGGGAATGAGGAAAAGGCAGTGAATTCCTCCGAAAGATAAATGTAGTTGTGAATCAAGAACCTTGATTCACAAGAACCTAGTCTTTCTCTGTGAACAAGACCATGAACCACACCTATCACATGCGCACTGAGGACAAGGTCGAATTTTCGAACCTCGCCTTCAGTGCCTGGGCATTTGCACTGCCGATCTGGGAACCGGGGCAGGAGACGGTACTCTCTGTAGCAGGCAAAGATGGTAAGCCATAGACTTGTTGCAGATTAAAACTTTAGGAGTACCACTGGCCACCTTTCACATTGAAAGCAATGCCAGTCTGTGCTGCCAGCAATCGGCCAAGCAAGAACTGTGGCCCTGTCCCACCCCCTCGCGGATGTGCCAGGGAAAGATCCCTGGATGCTGACCCTCTCCTGCCCCCACCGCGTGGCTGTAAACCAGCGGTCACAGTTCTGTAAAGGAACTTGTTGCAAGCAGTCCCAATACTAACAGTCCCCTACCTAATTCAAAGCAGGTTGTCATGAGCGACATTACCCTCATGAGGATCCCGGACACCGAGATCCAGAGGATGCTTCGAGAAAGCCTGCAGAGACCGGGGCCCTATGCCGCCATGATCTGCAAGGCACTGATTCCAGAGTACCTGCTTGTCTCCTGGCGCGGGAACGTCTCGTACTTTGGAGGACCAAGTAAAGCCGCTCTCCCCAGGAACCTGATGAACAGGCTATCCCTTTACTTGCAGGAGAGCTTTGTGGAGATGTCCGTGGAGGACTACTGCTCTATCCCCGGACATATAGACCGGCTTTTCATATAGCTGCAGTAGCAGGGACAAAAGAGTGGAGCAGCTTGGGCAGCACAATCATGCACAACCGGACACTGTGATTTTTTTATAAATAGTTGTTACTGATTATTTAAGCGCCCAGGGGGAAGAAATCATGAATCAAAGATTGTTATTAGTATTAATATTCAAGTTTTGTAAAAAAATAAAGGTTTATATGTTTAAAGCACTTACCGCTTGATCCTTCCCCTGAATCTGTGTCCGGGTTACATGCTGGGGAGGGTTGGTAGGGGATCTCTGTAAGGGTGATGAAGAGCTCCTGGCTGTCGGGGAAATCAGCTTGGTAAGCGCTGTCGACTGCCTCGTCCTCCTCATCTCCTTCCTCATCTTCCCCGTCCGCTAACATGTCCGAGGAACCGGCCCTGGACAATATCCCATCCTCAGAGTCCACGGTCAGTGGTGGGGTAGTGGTGGCGGCCGCACCAAGGATGGAATGCAGTGCCTCGTAGAAACGGGATGTGTGGGGCTGGGATCCGGAGCGTCCGTTTGCCTCTTTGGTCTTCTGATAGCCTTGTCTCAGCTCCTTGATTTTCACGCGGCACTGCGTTGCATCCCGGCTGTATCCTCTCTCTGCCATGGCTTTCGAGATCTTCTCATAGATCTTTGCGTTCCGTCTTTTGGAGCGCAGCTCGGAAAGCACGGACTCATCGCCCCACACAGCGATGAGATCCAAGACTTCCCGATCAGTCCATGCTGGGGCCCTCTTTCTATTCTGGGATTGCACGGCCATCTCGGCTGGAGAGCTCTGCATCGTTGCCACTGCTGCTGAGCTTGCCACGCTGTCCAAACCGGAAATGAGATTCAAACTGCCCAGACAGGAAAAGGAATTCAAATGTTCCCGGGCCTTTTCCTGTGTGGCTGGTCAGAGCATCCGAGCTCGGACTGCTGTCCAGAGCGTCAACAGAGTGCTGCACTGTGGGATAGCTCCCAGAGCTATTACCGTCGATTTCCATCCACACCAAGCCTAATTCGATATGGCCATGTCGAATTTAGCGCTACTCTCCTCGTTGGGGAGGAGTACAGAAGTCGAATTTAAGAGCCCTCTATGTCGAACTAAATAGCCTCGTGGTGTGGACGGGTGCAGGGTTAATTCGATTTAACGGTGCTAAATTCGACATAAACGCCTAGTGTAGACCAGGCCTTATTTACATGCTTTAAATAGAGTTTTATCTGCTGAACCTTATCTGTCTATCTTAGCAATAATGAGGTCCCCAGTGCACTTCATGGAGTCTCTGCCTCTTTTCCAGTTTTGGATCATAGAATTTCTGTTTTGGATAGGATTTTAAGTGCTCTACAGACGCCCCCTGGGTTATGCAAACCCGACTTAGGCAAATCCGCACTTACGGAAAAAGTTCCGTGAGCTAGAAATAAGGGGTTTTTTGCGCGTAATGGTCAGGTATACGTTTCTGACTTGCACAAAAAGTGAGTTACACTTGCGTAAGTCGGGGAGCATCTGTATTTTTAAAATTTTGCCTAGATTTTCATTATAATCATTATATACATTATATTGAATGGCTAAAAATACCCAAGTTATCAGAGTGACACTGAATTACTAAAATCACAAAGCTTTCCTTCCTCATAGTATTGAAGCCGACAAAGAAAGCAGCAGCAAAAGTGACCAAGGAGGAAAATGCCAGTAACTGACACAGTACATTATTTTGTAAGGGGGAAAAAAAAGATTTATATTACTGAAAAGACATTCCACCAGTGAAAACAAAATCAAATACACCCACTAATCTTTAAAGGCCTGCAATTTTGTTCCTTTCTTTCTTTCCCTTTGGCAAAGCAGCATATCTCTGAAGGAGGGAAAATATAAAGTTCTAGTGACTCCAAAACAATTTTTTTAATTGAGTATGTTATGTCTCTCGCTCCAAGGGAATCTAGCAGTACTTAGGATATGAATTTTTTGAATAAAGACTCATCTATCACAGACCCTGGGCCATAGAAGTACAACAATGCCTTTCTCACTGATCATTGTTAGCATTCAAAAAGCCTTTACTATATAAAAAATGGCTAAAGCCATTAGCACTCTTCTGTTAGATACAGTCCCAAAGCAATGGTCTTCCAAGAATGGCAATACTCTGACTTCAGGAAAAATAATGCCAATGTCCCAAAGTACTTGGTACACTCTCTATTATTTATGAGATCACTCTTGCTGAGGAGAACGGTGGATAACTGAGTTGAAATTAAGAGAGCGCGCTAAACATCAAAGTTAGGGAAAAGAAGGATCAGAAGCCAGGAAGTTAGTAGGAATAGACTGAAAGGGAAAGAAAGAGCCAGATGTAGCAGACTTCAAAGTTAGAATCACTGGGAACGTTCAAGGGCCTGATTCTCACTGACAAGGCCACTTTATACACCTTTGATGGCATAAAGGGGCCTCCATGTAAATGAAAGTCAGAACCTAAGTTCTTAAGCAGACGTAGCAGGAGATAAAGAGGTTGTGGATCATGGTAAATTTCTTAGAGAGGGATTTTAGGATTAGGGATTTTAGTAAAAGGAGGGCAGGAGCAAAGCAGGCATATGGAGGACAGACCCAGTTTAAGAATTGCTGGGCAGGCCACAAAACAAGTATTTTCCTTCACCGCTACCGAAACATAACCTACGCATCCCACACACAACCCGTTAACATAATTTTAAAAGTGTTCAACTGGGCCTATATTAGGCACGAAGTGGTGTTTTAAACTAGGTTCCCAAACTCAGTTTAAAAAAGCATTATTCTTCCTAGTATAAACTGACCCAGAGAGTAGGATGACACCAGACCTAAATTGGGTGGGACAGTCCCGAAATGCAGAGTTCAAGTCCCGGTCCCGGAATGAATGACTCCAGGACAGCATTTGTCCCAGATTCCCTGCGGCTCCTCTCTGTGCCTGATCGAGGCTCAGGAGTGGTGCCAGCCTATTCCTGGGGGGGGCAAGATGGGCCTTAGCTCCCCTTCCCATGAGGTCCTGCCCCTGCTCCTTCTCTTCCCTCCCCAGAGCCCCCGGGACTCCCCACAGTGGTCCAGGCTCCCTGACTGGCTCTTACCATGGCCTGGCTCTGACTTCCAGCCTGGCCAGGGGATGGGGCCTCAGGGGAAAAGGAGGGGCAGGGCTCCTGCACGTGTCCCTCTTCTGCCTTTTGAAAAGATGGCCATCCTACCAGAGAGCTTAATCCATTTGCGCAAGATAAGAGAAAACCAGTCTCAGAAGCAAGATTAGAGCTCAATGGCTCCTGGTCCAATAATTAGTAGTCTCTACACCATGCACTCTCCTAATTATTTGAATATTTGGCATCACTGATTTTTGCTTTAATCAGACTCTAGTTACAAAACCAACCACCACAACCAGCTGCCAAATAAAATCTGAAAGATAAGACATTTAGATGCTGAATAAACAGAACAGTCTCTATGTAAACAGCCTTGTCATTCACCTAGGTAGAAATATAGACTGATACACTAGACATGGAGGTTTCAAAACAATGGAATATCATATAAACTAAATCCATCCCATTAATAGGACCTGTTGAGCTTGTAAATCTCATTCTTCTTGAACAGCAATAGCATAGTTTCTTCCAGGAAAGAAGATCAGTTTCAGTGCAATGAGCTGACATGCCTCTAGTCATCATTGGACCAAATCCTACAGTCATCATTCAGGAGCTAAGCATGCCTGGCCAGCAGTGCTGGGTTTGCCAACTTACACCCAAACACTTTGACACTCCTGCTATAGATCAGTATATAAAATATATTTCATTATAATGTGCAGTAACATTAAGTTGTAGTTAGGGAGGAAGGATGGTCTAGTGGTTAGGGTACTAGTTTGAGATTCTTAAGATCTAATTTCCTGCTCTGCTGTGATCTTGGACAAGTCACTTCACCATGCTGTTGTTCCCCATCTGTAAAATGGGGATAATAGCACTGCCCTACCTCACAGGGATATTGTGAAAATTGGTACATTAAAGATTTTGAGCACTGGCGCTGGCTTCCTCTTCTAGAGGAGCCCCTCCCTTACTCTCCTTGTGTATAAAAATAGCCATAATGGATTTTATTTCAGCTTGCACAGAATAGGATGCAGCAGGAGAAGATATTACTTTGTGTGTCTTAGAAAAAAATCTATCAAAAAGGTCTATCATATTGTTTGAGAAATAGTAAGTGGACATGTAACTAGACTGCATTACACTGCATAAGGACTGAGTGATGAGTGAACACTAACTTTCTCATCTCATGATTTAATTCTGTTAG
The DNA here is from genome assembly GCF_028017835.1 of Emys orbicularis. NCBI lineage: Eukaryota > Metazoa > Chordata > Testudines > Emydidae > Emys > Emys orbicularis. The sequence continues at coordinate 22,368,178 of NC_088683.1, read as the reverse complement.
GTGGCTTTTGTTTTTCTATTTAATAGAATTAAATAACTGTCCTGCTGAGTCTGTTTTCCAGAGTCTGCTCTAAACCAAGCTTAAGTGTCTGGCCTGTGTGCTGCTATCCACTCCCTCTGTCACACATGCTCAGAAGTTTTGAGAGAGTCTGGCAACACGTGAGAGCAGTATAAATTAATCCAAGATGTATTCAGTTCTTCCACTCAGATGGCAATATGAACCCTGGGCAAACAGATGGCTGAGGATTTCTCTGAGAGATTAAATGCTTCAAACTGAATGTTTCTAAAGCTGTAATTTAACATGCTACTTAGAGCCAGTTTTTGTAAACACTGAAGTGTAAGGGGACAGAAGCCAAATCATTGTGCTGTTGTATTAAAGCCCAATTCATTAATATTTAAAATGCAAACTATTTACCCTGAAAATGGTTTTAAATTTAGTTAGTTATTACACTGGCTAGTTACTAAGTTTCCTGAGAAGTGTACTGCCTGCTTCTTGGCAGCTATCAAATGGAAATGGCTCAATTTGGTGATGTAGTTTCTTTTAAAATTAGGTACGTACCAAACATACAAATGCAAATATAAATTATTTATTCTCCATAGCAGGTGAGTAGTGAGGTACCTAACTCCCATGAACAGTAACATGGGCATTTTCCACACATTATGGGACAATAGACCTAAATTGAGATGGCTACCTGAAACTGAATATATTTGTCTATCTCTGGATCTTGTCATCTCTCAGGGTTTCAGTTATTTAGTCAGGTGGGCTGTGGGACAAAAACGTGATTTACTGCCTTAGGTATTTATGACCTCCATTACTGAGTGTCTCATAATCATAGGCACCAACTCCGTGGGTGCTCCAGGGCTGAAGCACCAATGGAAAAAAATTAGTGGGTGCTTAGCGCCCATGGGCAGCCAGCTCCCTCCAATCCCCTCCAGCGCCTCCTATCCACCCGCTCAACTCCTTCCCCTGCCCCCAGCGCTTCTTGCATGTTGCAAAACAGCTGATGCAGGAGATGCTAGGGGGGAGGAAGAGGAGCAGGGAAGGAGTGCAAAGAGGTGGGGGCTTGGGAGAAGGGGTGGGGTGGAGGCAGGGCCTGGGACGGAACAGGGGTTTATAATCCTCTCATTCAAAAACAGCTAATCAAATTTGCCAAACAAACTGACCTTCAATTGTGGAAAAATTTTAGCCTTATAGGAAACATTTCAGAAAGTTATTATAGACTTTAACAGGTTTACCACACTGAGGCAACTGCCACTATAATAATATCACTACCACCCCAGCAATAATACATGCAACAAATAGGCTCAAATAGCATGGAAAAATAATGAACAAATGTGTCTTATTAAAATTAATGGGAGAACGAATGACGTTACCAACTTTAAATTATATTTAATACGTATATTGTGGCAGCACCTATAGGCCTACGGCATACTGACAAGGGTATTTAGGCACCTAAAGCTGCAGATAGGCACCTATTGGATTTACAAAAATAAATTGCTTACATGCCCAAATATCTTTGTAAATCTGACTCTTAAACCAGATCAGGACCCCACTGAACAGTGCCTAACACAAGTATATGGTAAATGGCAGTCTCTGCCCCAAGGAGCTTACAATTTCACAGGTGGATGAAACAACAAGAAGGCAGGAGGAAGAGGAAGTAGCAATAACAGGATGTTTATGTATAAACCAGCTCAGTGTGCAATTTGTCGACATAGTAAGTCAATAGGTAGCAGCAATCACGCGTCTCTACCTGTCTATCAGCTCTTATCAGATATCACTTTTCTGTAGTGATCACTGTAGAAGTAGGTTTTAAAGAGGGTTTTGAAGGTGGGTAATGTGATGGCTTTGCACATTTTGACAAGTAGGCTTTCCTACGGGCATGGGGTAGGATGGTAGAAGACATAACAATATGCATGGAAGAAACAGACGACTGAGCCTGGTTTCACTGACACAGTGAGGTCGGGAAGCTGACCTTGCAATAAGATAATATGATGGCTAGGCAGAATGAGCTAAATTGTGAAGGCCTTTGAAAGTGATTACAGTAAATTTCTGATTGCTGAGGTAGACAAGAGGGAGCCAAAAGTAGAACTCAAAGACGGGGGTGGTGGGCTAAAAAAAATATTTTAATTGATGTTTTAAACCTGTTTGCACAGTCCAAGTAATTCACTAATCTGCAAATTGATTTTGTTATTTGGTTTTCAAAATATTTCAGTACTGTTTTACTTAAGGAACATAAATCACTGCTGCCAGCATCCCACGTTTCATTAGCAACCCTATAACAACAAAGCACTGGTGCAGAGTGCTTCCACAATAACCTATTGGTTGTGTTATGTGTACTACCAGTTTTAAATCAGTACTCTCAGCAGCTGAGTTGGTGTGGATCCTCCTTTAGGTCCACAATTAGCCTAGGATAATGCTGCTGAAAGCGATGAGTTTCATTCCTTAGGGGTAGTTGATATTTTTGTATTGTGACAAAGTTCCTCCTCTATCTTGGTGGGTCCTGCGGATTTTCTTGCCTCAGAGATTCACCATGTGGGTTGGGGAACAGCCCAGAGACCTTCCCCTCTGGAAGAACCCACAGTCCAGGTCAATTGGGAGGTTTGGGGGGAACCCGGGCCCGCCCTCTACTCCGGGTTCCAGCCCAGGGCCCTGTGGACTGCAGCTGTCTATAGTGCCTCCTGTAACAGCTGCATGACAGCTACAACTCCCTGGGCTACTTCCCCATGGCCTCCTCCAAACACCTTCCTTATTCTCACCACAGGACCTTCCTCCTGGTGTCTGATAACGCTTGTGCTCCTCAGTCCTCCAGCAGCACACCCTCTCACCCTCAGCTCCTTGCACCTCTTGCTCCCAGCTCCTCACACTCACACCACAAACTGAAGTGAGCTCCTTTTAAAACCCAGGTGCCCTGATTAGCCTGCCTTAATTGATTCTAGCAGCTTCTTAATTGGCTCCAGGTGTCCTAATTAGCCTGCCTGCCTTAACTGGTTCTAGCAGGTTCCTGATTACTCTAGTGCAGCCCCTGCTCTGGTCATTCAGGGAACAGAAAACTACTCATCCAGTGACCAGTATATTTGCCCTCTACCAGACTCCTGTACCCCACTGGTCTGGGTCTGTCACAGTATGTATATGGCCACTTACTATTAACTGTCTTTTTTTATATATAGTAAGTGCATTTTCACTGATGAATGTACTAGTTACAACTGAGGGACATAATGGAATTAGATAGGAAAGGCTCAGGTGTTGCAACCCTCTCCTAGCTTTTCACTACAATCTTGGTGGGATTTTCAAAAGCATTGGCCTTACTCTCCCCCCATAAAAGTCAACAGGAGTTTTTCCATCTATTTTAATGAAATAAGAGATGGGTTAAGACTGAAAGCTTCTGAAAATCTCACCATTTATAAAGACCCTTCCTTGTAATATCTTATATTTTATTTTAAATATATCCTATTTCATTTTTAAATAAATGTATTTGTTTCCATGAGCACAAGTTGTGTTGTATATACTCACTATGTCATCCTGTTTATCTAATGTATGCATTTGGCCTGAAGCTTTGGAAGAGTTATAGATTTTTAAGGTCAGGAAGAACCATTGTAATAATCTAGTCCAGTGGTTTTCAAACTTTTTTTCTGGCGACCCAGTTGAAGAAAATTGTTGATGCCCGTGACCCAACGGAGCTGGGAATGAGGGGCTTGGAGTGTGGTAGGGGCTCAGGGCTGGGGCAGAGGGTTGAGGTACGGGAGTGAGGGCTGCAGGGTGGGGCCAGGAATGAGGGGTTCAGGATGTGGGAGGGGGCTCTGGGATGGGGCAGAGGGTTAGGGTGCAGGAGGCGGTCAGGGCTCTGGGCTGGGACCGGGGATGAGGGGTTTGGGGTGCAGGAAGGAGCTCTGGGTTTGAGGGAGGCTCAGGGCTGGGGCAGGGGATTGGGGTGCGGGGTTGGTGCGCAGGCTTCCCGCCTGTCCTGGCACCACGGACCGCGCTGCACCCCAGAAGCAGCCAGCAGCAGGTCCAGCTCCTAGGTGAAGGCATGCAAGCAGCTCTGCGTGGCTCTTGCCCAGAGGCACTGCCCAAATCTGGAGTGCGGAGCCTGTGCTTGGAGTGGGGGCAGTGCGCAGAGCCCTGTGGCATCCTCGCCTAGGAGCCAGACCTGCTGCTGGCCGCTTCCGGGGCACAGCAGATTGTCAGAACAGGTAGGGACTAGCCTGCCTTAGCCGGGCAGCACCGCCGACAGGACTTGTAACGGCCCAGTCGGCGGTGCTGACCAGAGCCGCCACGACCCAGTGCGTTACATGACCCAGTACTGGGTCGCGACTCACAGTTTGAAAACCACTGATCTAGTCTGAACTCCTGAATAACAGAGGCCACAGAATTTCACTCAGTGATTCCTGTATCTACCTCAACAAATGTCTGGCTGCACTAGAGCATATCTTTTAGAAAGATATCCAGCCTTGATTTAAAGACTACATAGAGTGGAGGGGAGTATTTGCCACATACCTAGGTAATCTGTTCCAATGGTTAATTACCCTTGCTCTGAAAAATTAAACAATGTTTAAAGGCAAACAGTAGAGGACTGGATGGCTCAGGGAATTGGAAATAGCCTTTCAGTGTTAGGCTGCTAGTTGAAATCTAGCTTAGGCTGGTGGTGACAGCAAGTGGTTCAACATCTAATTGCTGTACAAGGGCCTAAGTGAAATGAATGGGTGTTTTTAACCTATTACCTCACAGAGGGCTACATCATAAAAAAGCTGTCATGACTGGTACCCTTCTTGTTAGCCTCAGAAGAGAAGCTCAGAACTAAATGAGCGATGGAGAATGAACTACCTTCAAAATGGTATCTTCAGTTCAGGGATGATGTACATTGGGTGGGTGTGGTAGGGAAGGTTGCATTCCTATTGCCCAAAATACACCTGCTCTCCCCATAGATCAGTTTGAACTTCGTTTCCTTTTGAGCTGAATTTAACCAACTTCCCTATTCTTTAACACAGTTTTTCCCAAACTTGGGACACCGCTTGTTTAGGGAAAGCCCCTGGTGGGCCAGGCCAGTTTGTGTACCTGCCATGTCCGCAGGTCCGGCCGATCGCAGCTCCCCCTGGCCACGCTGTTCACTGCTCCAGTCCAATGGGAGCTGCTGGAAGCGGCGGCCAGTACTCCCCTCGGCCCGCACCACTTCCAGCAGCTCTCATTGGCCTGCAGCTGCAAACCGTGGCCAGTGGGAGCCGCGATCGGCCAGACCTGTAGACGGGGCAGGGCTTTCCCTACACAAGCAGCATCCCAAGTTTGGGAAACACTGCATTAACAGATTCATTTATGTCAAAACACAAATTGTTTTTGTAGTTAGATCTAAAAGGAAATCTCCAAAGGTTTATTAATTATAATTAGTATATTTCACTGATTTAATGCCCTTAAGAGCTTGTATAGAACTATATATCAATGTAGAAAAAAAAAGCCTGGGGATTATAATAGTTCATGAGCAGAAGAAGTCAAGTAATAAAACACTCTCGTTTCCATGAAAACCCCCCAGATATTCTGAACTATTCTGAGAGGGGACAGGGTAAATCAGAGCCACACAAATTAAAGTCTAAGGCTACAGCAATTGGCATGAGTGTGCATTACCGCAAAGCAGGCAAATAGACAAGGGCTGTGCACATCAACAAAGTGTCATGCACATCAACAGAGCTATATAAACATATTATATAAATATAATGAAGACAAAATGGAAATATTTTCCAAATTAAAAAATATACACGAGTATAAAACTCACATCATTATGGGTCAAATCCTGAACAGCCATCTGCTTCAATCCTTACTTTGGAATTACTCTAAATTTACACAAATTATAAGAGAACAGAAGTTGGCCCTTTTAGTGTAAATTACATCAATAACACATTTGGCTGGGAAAGTAAAATAGTAAAAAGAACATTAGTCCTTAGACACAAGCATTGTCAGTTACGCTTTATAATACAGTGTCTTTCATTGAATTGTGGTTACACTCCCATTATAATGTAACTGCATTGTGGTTATGCTTTTTAAACTAGTGATCACTTACTCATAGCTGGAAGGTTTGGAGAAGAAGCTTTGTTCATGTAGACACTTGTCTGGGAATCTGGAGATCTGAGTTCTGTTCTGAGCTTCCCATTTCTTTACATATTTCCCCTCCCTGCCACCTTTGTCTTGTCGATTTACACTATAAATAGGGGCAGGGAGTCACTGTATGTTTGTCTAGTATAATGGAGCTCCAATTTCTGTTGAGGGCTAAAAACCCAACCGTAATACAAATTGTAAATACTAACGCTAAGTTAAATGGCATCAGAGAACAACTTTTTGCCCTCCTTTAAGCTTCATACCCAACACAGAAATGTTTACAATTCAACTATTAGGCTAATTAGGAAAAGGCTAAGACACGACATGTGTTTCACCTAGCAAGGGACATAAAAGGTAGTAAGAACAGGTTCTTTAAACACACTGGGAGGAAGAGAAAGATAAAGGAAACGTTAGGTCCTCTATTTAGCAGGGAAGGAGTGCTAATAACTGACGACATCAAGAAGACTGAGGTGTTTAACACCTATTTTCTTCAGCCATCACTAAAAAAGTTAATGGTGACCAGGTACTCAAAACAATTAATATTAACAAGGTGGAGGGAATGCAAGCCAAAATAGGAAAGGAACCAGTTAAAGAATATTTAGTTATGTTGATGAAATTCATCCTAGGGTACTTAAGGAACTAGCTGAAGCAATCTCAGAACTGTTAGCAATTATCTTCCAGAACTCATGGAGTTGGGGATGGTGGGGAGGTCCCAGAGGAGCGGAGAAGGGCAAACCCAGTAGCTATCTTTAAAAAGGGAACAAAGAGGACCCAGGACCCAGACCAGTCAGCCTAGCTTCGATATCTGGAAAGTTACAAATTATTAAACAATCATTTTGTCAGTATCTACAGGATAATAGGGTTATAAGGAATAGACAATATGGATTTGTCAAAAAATGAGTCATGCCACACCAATCTAATTTTCTTCTTTGACAGGGTGACTGGCCTAATAGATGGGGGTAAAGCAGGAGACATGATATATCTTGATTTTTAGTAAGGCTTTTGATACAGTTCCACGATACTCTCATAAGCGAGGTAGGGAAATGTGGTCTAGATGAAATTACTGTAGGGTTGGTGCTAAACTGGTTGAAGGACCACACTCAAAGAGTAGCTATTAGTGGTTAACTGGCTCCCGCTTCCAGTAGCTCCCATTGGCCTGGAGCAGCGAACCGCGGCCACTGGGAGCCGCGATCGGCCGAACGTGCGGACGCGGCAGGTACACAAACCAGCCCAGCCCGCCAGGGGCTTTCCCTGCACAAGCGGCGGAACAAGTTTGGGAACCACTGTAATAGAGTCAACATGTTTTTTGTAAAGGAAAATTATGCCTCACCAATCTACTATAATTCTTTGAGAGGGGTCAAAAAGGATGTGGACAAGGGAGAATCCAGTGGATATAGTGTACTTAGATTTTCAGAAAGCCTTTGACAAGGTCCCTCACCAAAGGCTCTTAAGCAAAGTAAGCTGTCATGGGATAAGCGGGAAGGTTCTCTCATGGATTGGTAGCTGGTTAAAAGATAGGAAATAAAGGGTAGGAATAAATGGTCAGTTTTCAGAATGGAGAGAGGTAAATAGTGGTGTCCCCCAGGGGTCTGTACTGGGACCAGTCCTATTCAACGTATTCATAAATGATCTGGAAAAATTGCAAAAGATACAAAACTACTCGAGATACTTAAGTCCCAGGCAGACTTCGGAGCACTATAAAAGGATCTCTCAAAACTGGGTGACTGGGCAACAAAATGGCAGATGAAATTCAATGTTGATAAATGCAAAGTAATGCACATTGGAAAACGTAATCCCAACTATACATATAAAATGATGGGGTGTAAATTAGCTGTTACCACTCAAGAAAGAGATCTTGGAGTCATTGTGGATAGTTCTCTGAAAACATCCACACAGTGTGCAGCAGCAGTCAAAAAAGTGAATAGAATGTTGGGAATCATTAAGAAAGGGATAGATAATAAAATAGAAAATATCATATTGCCTCTATATAAATCCAGGGTACACTCACATCTTGAATACTGCGTGCAGATGTGGTTGCCCCATCTCAAAAAAGATATATTGGAATTGGAAAAGGTTCAGAAAAGGGCAATCAGCATGATGTTAGCTCCAAGATTATTCTTTAGTCAAGCTGGTTTGTATGGAAGGCTACTGTTGCTCTGTGTGTGCTATTAACAAGAATGGGGAAAGAAGTCAAAGCAAAATCAAGGTTATGATTGAGGAGGAACATGCCCTTAAGCAATGACATGAGTCTCCCCATTCTGGGTTGACATAGCCAAATGTGTCAAAGTGAGTTACATGGCCCCATTATCTGAGTATCTGAACACCTCAGTCTCACATTTCTCCTCACAACACTCTCATGAGTAGGGAAGTACTATTTATCCCCATTTTATAGATGGGAAACTGAGACAGAAAGACTAGGTGACTTGCTCAAGGCCCCCCAAGAAGTCTGTGGCAGAATAGGGAATTGAAACTGGGTGTTCAATTCCAAAGGTAGCACTCAAACCACTGGACCATCCTTGCTCATCTGCACATTACTGAAAACAAGAATCAATCTGGGAGCCTTGGGGTCTGTATGCAGCAAGAACACTAGTACTTAAGGCAGTGGTTCTCAACCTATTTACCACTGTAGGCTGCATATGCAGCTCTCTCTGTGTTATGTGGCCAACATCCACACAATATATTTACTACCTGTATGGCCCTGAGGATATCAGCAGCTGTGTGCTGATTGGGTCGCAAGCTGCCCCGCGGGCCATAGATTGAGAACCACTGACTTAAGGCAAAAAAGAACCATCCCCCAGACAGATAGGAGGAGCTGTTTGTGAGGGTTCTCAGAGTACCCAGCACTGAAAGTCACCTTGTTAACCCTCTGCCTCCAGCATGCGGGAGACTTCCTTGTCTTAACTGAGTGTCAGCTCCCTGACACCACCAGCCTGTTAGCCACCCCAGCACTCTCCCTTGGGCTATGCAAGCCCTCACTTTGACTCGCAGTTTAACAATTGGTGCATTCCAGTCCCCAAGACCCTTTGAAGAGTTCCCCTGTAGAACAGACCCTTATCCACTGAACACTCAGAGAAAACCTGGTCTGCTGTCCCCAAGGGAACTCAATACACACCAACTTGTATGATTCAGCTCAGGCTCCGCACTTTGTTTAATATCACAGCACTTAGATATATTTATAGTGAAAACATGGATAAATTTATTACCAAATATTCAAGTGATAGTGAGTAAGCATGTTGGAAACAAATGGTGACATATTAAACACATTCATAACATGTTGTCTAGAGACTAAAGTTAACTGACAGGTTAACCTCCTGTCTAAAGAAGTTTATATTACTCCCTAAATCCTCTGCAGCTTTTCAACCAAGGTTGGCTGAGGTCCTGTTTTCATGAATTTAAACACACTTTCCCATTTACATCCTGGGGAGCATGGGGGGCGGTGTCTCCTTTGCCTTCTACTTATGTCCTGAAAGTTCATTGTCTATACGCAGAGGCACAATAACCCCACGTGGATTGTTCCTATGTGCTGCTGACCTGTTGACTTTGCATTTCTTCACTGACTTTGTAGGCAAATGGGTATCCATTGTGTTAACTTACAGTGCTGAACTGACATCCCAACAGAGAGACAGGTCAATCAACATCTTTTGTGTGACAGAAAACCTGTTTCTTCACCTCTATTGGTGACTCATACTTTGATACAGAATTTAAGAACATAGTTTCAGTATATATACACACACAATTCCTTCCAGCGGTGGTTTTCAACCTGTAGTCTGCAGACCATATCTAAGAGGTCTGGGAAAGGTTGTCGTTACCATCAGGGCCGACGAGAGGGGGGGAAGCCAGTACAAATTACCGGGGCCCGGCTCCTCCCCCCGCTCGTCGGCCCTGTTTAGCCGGTCCACCCTTGCTGGGGGGCCCGAAAAAATTCCGGGCCCGACTTCCCCGGCTTCCCCCCCCGCTCGTCGGCCCTATTTAGCCAGTCCGCCCTTGCTGGGTGGCCTGAAAAAATTTTTTCACCGGGGCCCGAACCCGCTCTTGGCGGCCCTGGTTACCATAGAACAGTGGTTTTCAACCTGTGGTCCATTGACCCCTGGGGATACACAGACTATCTCTAAGATTTCCAAAGAGGTCCGCACCTCCATTCAAAAGTTTGTAGGGGTCCGCAAATGAAAAGTTGAAAACCACAGCCTTACAGATATGTTTTACAATGATATTTAGGACCAGTGTGACCCTGGCTTTCAGTTAAAACCTCAAATGACATTCTTTGGTGAACCAGAATGCACATATCAGAATCAGGATGTTCTTGTAACCCCGTTGCCAGTTGGCATAAGGGGTTTTTGGGTCACACTGCGCTCAGATTAAGTCTCCTTACATAGCTAGCCAAATCCTCCCAACTCAGAGCTGATTTTTATTATGTGTAGGGCTACATTTATGTCATGGAGGTCATGAAATCTGTGACTTCCAGAGACCTGCATGACATTCTCTGCTTCAGCCCCAGGGGCTGCAGGACTCTGGAGCTGACAGCCAGTGGGGCCCTGGCAGGGTTCCAGCGACAGACAACAGCAGCGACAAGTGACAGGGGGCCCCCTGCAAAGTTCCAGCCACAGGTGACAGACTCCTGAGGGGGCCCTTCTCAGGGTTCCAGTGACAGGCGACAGCCTCGCGCTGGGGGAGGGGGACACGTCGGGCAAGCGGCTGGGGTGTCCCATTTTCTCTTCAGGAAATATGGTCACCCTGCAGCTCCCACCATGGAGCCGCAGCAGCAAAAGTCCCAGATAGGTCACGGCTTCCGTGAATTTTTGTTTATTGCCCGTGACCTGTCCATGACTTTTACTAAAAATAACCATGACAAAATCTTAGCCTTAATTATGTGTAGCACACTGTGCTTGAAGTTGATAGATTGTATATAATTTACAGCTATTGAGTGCTGATTTTATGGCCCGGCACTCTAGGTACATTGGTTTCATTGTAAAACTGCTTTCTTGTGTTAATGTATGTTACATTCTGGATTGCACAACATGGAGAATTGATGGTAACCTGTTTCATCAATGGCTGCTGTGTCATTGCTATGTACATTCCCTACTTGTGATTAACTAGGGATTTAATCACTAAACAAAGTAGAGGATTCTGTAATGCCTTTGAATGGTAGCCATGCTTGGATATGTGGCTGACTGCAAAAATACCAGACTTTTGTAAGACATTGCTAAGAAGAAAATGCTGCTAATTTTTCATTCTGAAGTGTTTTTTTTTTAATTGAAGTTATCCAGGCAGTGGGCTTCAGGAGAAGGAATTGCAGGGACACCCCCCTGCAAGGGTTACACTGTGTGCCTATTGCATTCCTCATGCCTAACCAGCCCTGCAGTTTCAACAGGATACAGAATTCACTTTACATTCTAAACTGCTGCATGATATTAATAGATGCTGTTTTCCATTCCATGGAGTAAATGCATTTTAGTGGTAGATGAATTGATGTGTGTGTATGTGCAAAAGATAGAGAGAATATTATGATATGCTTTGTGAACCTCTGAGTTGCTTTGTCATGAAAATCACTATGCAATTACTTAGATTGTAAGCTCTTAAAGACAGTGACTGTCTTTTTATTGTGTGTCTACAGGATCTAGCAAAATGGGAAATGAGTGCCTGCTTGGATCGTCTAGAGGCTACCACAATTCAAATGCTAATAACTAAATAAATAATTATGCAAGCTATAATTATTACTAGGATGCAAGATCTAAAAAACCTATGGCTATGCTAAAAGGGCTACATTCTTCATTAAGTTACATGGTTGTAACTGAGGGCAGAATGTGACTTTAAGGTATAGGCAAAGGTCTCAGGAACAGTTATGAGTTAATGAGAGACACCAAAGCTCTTTAGCATCATGTAACTAGGCTCTGTATTGGGCTGACCTGCCCTGAGGCTTCTAAAGCCTGGTATAGAAAAATGTGAAGGATTCTGAGCAGATGCAGTGGGAACAGGTGTCCCATGTACATGATTTGCAATGCAATTCAATTTTGGGTTGCATTAACGGAGGCACAGCATGCGGGTCATAGGAGGTGATAGTACTGCTTTTCTCAGTTAATTACTCAACTAGAGTACTGTGTCCAATTTTGGTCACCAATATGTAGAAAGGATATAGAGAAACTGGAAAGGATCCAGAGGTGTCTGACAAAGATGACCAATGGGATGGAATGCCAGCCGTATGAGCAAAGGCTGAAGGAACTGGATATGTTTAGTTTGAAAAAGAGGAGATTAAGGGGGGACATGATAGCGGACTTCAAATACTTGAAAGGCTACCAGAAAAAAGATGGAGATAAGTTGTTCTCTCTTGCCACAGAAGGCAGGACAAGAGGCAATGTGTTCAAATTACAGCAGAGCAGATTTAGATTAAATCTCAGGAAAAACGTCCTAACTGTAAGAACAGTAGGACAATGGAATAGACTGCCTAGGGAGGTTGTGGAAACTCCTTCACTGGAGGTTTTCAAAAAGAGGCTGGGGATAGCTGTCTGTCTTGGATGGTTTAGATACAACAGATCCTGCATCTTGGCAAGGGGTCAGATTACATGACACTTGTGGTCCCTTCTAATCCTATAGTTCTATGATGCTATGAAATCTCTGTTCCCCAAGAAGCACTCCACAGATTCTGGCTCCCCTCTTTCCACATGCTTAGGACACAGAGGTAAACACAGCTTAGGGGCTGCAGTACCACTAAGACCCTACCAACCAAAAATAAATAAACAAACAAACAAATCCCAAGCAGTGTTTTGACCCTGAAAAGGTTGATGTGCCAGAGACTCCATGAAGTCCACTAAGGACTTCATTATTGCTATTTCATTTGTCTGCAAGGCACTTGGACACTATGGTGATGGACAGCAGTATAAAACACAAAGGCAGATACAACACAGAATAATTTCATTTGTAATGTATACAAATCCGACCTAGGTTTGGGTTTACATTCTCAGCAGAAAGCATATTGCTCAGTATTCATTTAAACATTATTCCCCTTCCCTTTTAAATTAGTTTCACAGTAGTTTTAAATATGACAGTATTGCAGGTTTTATGTTTCCACAGGGATTTTCCACCTCACCATATATTTAATTATCACCTTATTTAAGCAGTTTTATCATTTACAATTATGGATCCTGAGAAATAACACATTGTTTTCTAGGGTGTTTTTCTGTGCTATTTATAATCCTTTATTTTCATTTTGCCCCAAAACATAGTTTAGTTAATTTTTAATTAAAATATTTGGGGGAGGGGGAAAGGGAAGAAGAGCTAGTATGTTGCCAGAAGGTATAAAGCTAGAGAACTAAAACATAGTAGGAGAATACAGTGCACTACATAAGTCAAATAGTTATTATAATAATAATGATAAGGGGAATGATCCTCAGCGGTGTATATGTGCAAAGTTCCATCACAATCAATAGAGCTACACCAATTTACACCAGTTGAGGAAGGAGCCAGAAACATGCTATAGGTTTTTAGGTCTGCCCTTTACTCCATATTCATCAGTTTATCTATCCAATGTGAAGGAGACAGCAGTAATGGAAACAACGCCAGTGTGTACTGGAAGAAAGGGTGTTACCTTTGGTGCAGCCAGCATAAATATGAAGTGTATTATTACAGAATAGATGGCTATGGCTACATTTTAGTGGTGAATAAAGTGATATTTGTATGTGTCGCTGTATATATCTATAGAGACAATTCTGGGCTCATTGGCTCACACTGAAAATTCACCAGTGGAAGATGCTGCATAGTGATTACACATGAGGCAATCAGCATGCCTCCAAATCTGCCAGTTGAATGAACATTATGTATATATGTATGCGGGAGGATACAGAGTAAGAGAGAAGCTTGGGTTTGCAGGGTGGTTTACTAACAGGTGGTCAAAATGACTGCTACCAAACCCAGAGCACTGCTGTGGTTTGCTATCCCCAAAGTCAGATTGGACCATGGGCAGAAAATCAGGGTGCTGTGGTTGGCAGGTTGGCTATGTGCATGTGGTGTCAAACCTAAATTATCCAAACCCCAACAAATACAGCTTTCAGTTATCTGAAGGACAGATATATTTGAATGCAAATCTGGGGTGCTTTAAACTCTGTAGGAATAGAACTAGAGATGAAGAGACTTGTGAGCTGCTCATGCTGTTGCAGAAATGGAGTTTTTAAACTATGCAGGACAAAAGCTGTGCAGAGCTGGTCAGCCTTGCATCTCACCACTACCACAACCTATGGACCTGGCCAGCTGACACGGAAGTCTGTCACTAGACAAAGGGGATCTAGTGAGCGGGGACACCATGATGAAGACTTGATATTTAGTCATGTCCAAAGAAGGGAGCCTAACACCTTGAAATCAGTAGAGTTGGACCTTGAGCTGCAAAGCTCAGAGACTCAAAGCTGGATTTTACCAAAGTTTGCAGGAATTCAGATAGAGAGTTTTAGTTCATGCCAAATTCCAGAAAGAGGAGGCTGTTCTAGCAGAAAGCAAACAAATCAGATCACTAATGGAAACTGGCTGCCATGAAGAATCTCATACAGATTATAGTACAATCGGGCAAAATAAGATCATCTGGATTCACGTTAATGGCTATTTTTTCCTTTTTCCTTCCTTGTGTTCATAGTCTCTTCTGTCTTTATTTTTTCTCGTTTCTGTTTTCCTATCTTCTAACCCATTTTTATTTTATTAAAGTAGGCTAATATTCTAACCAGCAACATATATAAAGAAAACCATGTTATTAATAAGACAGGTGAGAGGGAAAACAACACTAGAGACTGTGATCCACTTCACCTTGTGCTGCGATGCTGTCAAATCACACAACCAAGCTGTGCGGGTATCTGGATAGCAGATCTCCCTGGGAAACTCAGAGTGCTTCAGGAAGGAATGCTGATGATTCGGCAAGTAGCACTTTGCCCTCCTTAGTCAGTGCTGGAGCTACCATCTGTCAGATGACTTGTCAAACCAACATACTGACCACCTGTGGTCACTACAGATCTCACAATAATTCTTGTCAGAATAGTTATATTAACCCCAGTACTCACAATTAATTCCAGCTCTGATGCTTGCATTCTGTCTACCCAAACAGCTTCTGCAGCTTCAGTTGGGTACTCTCTCCAGTTTTATTCCTACACTTTCGCATAATGTCACTATGTGCTGATAAAAAGTTGTTGTGTTTTGCAGGCAGCTAAAGAAAGAGATCTCCATCATCCCTTCTTTGCCTAACCCTAACAGAAGTGTTGCAAGACTGCGTTTTAGCTCTTTGTAAAGTGGTTTGAAAGCCCTGCATTTAAGGATCTGTACAAGTGCAGAGCATCATTATTATACGTTATTCTGTGAGGTTGTTTTATATGGTTATTTAGATGGAGAAATCTGTGTGTCTTTGAAGACCTATCCAATAGTGTGTGTCAAAA
Source organism: Emys orbicularis (assembly GCF_028017835.1). Lineage (NCBI taxonomy): Eukaryota > Metazoa > Chordata > Testudines > Emydidae > Emys > Emys orbicularis. The sequence continues at coordinate 22,352,696 of NC_088683.1, read as the reverse complement.
AGGGAATCTTTATCACTGTTTGCATAGACTGATGCATATACAGTGTATACTGTACACACTGCAAAGCATCAGAGCCAGCTTTAGGGGATCCACAGAGAGGTTAGTTTTAAGGGAATTATTATTTACATTTAGGAGTCCATGGTGCTAGGCACTGGTCAAACATGCAGTAAGAGATAGTTCCTGCCCCAAAGTTCTTACAGTGTAGGTTGACAAGACAGACTGGGAAGGGGAAATGGGGGGTGGGGAGTGACTTGCCCAGGTTAGGAAAGTCAAGAATAGAGCCCAAATCTGAGAGTTCCAATCCATTGTCCTATCCACCAGACCACACCACCTCTCAGTGCTCTCCTTCTCCTTGCTAATCAATACACTCGAGCAGCACCAGGCTGTCCAGTAATATAGTACATCTTTCTGTATGAACTGTCCCTGCCTCCTTCATAAGGGATTCTCCTGCAGACTGTGGTTTTGCAGGTTCCATGACTCAGTGATCCAAATGGATTGGCTGCAAGCAGGGACATGAGGAGAAATCCTGTCCTGACAGGAGAATCCATTTCTACAGACATGCAGAGATGATACTGGCAGCATCAGGCTCTTTGGAGGTGGGACATTGGTTTCCTTTTGCAAAAGGAAGGAGGGCATGCTGACAAGACTAAAGAGATAATTTATCCAAAGAATAGTTAGGAAATATAACAGAAATGATGGAAGTGAACAGGAATTATGGAGTGAGAAGAGACTAAAACAGCATGAGACAGAATATAAAAATAAGGCTGCAAAGGAAGAGACAGAATAATGAAATGGGTAGACGCCCAATTACTGGAGTCTAAAGCTTCTTAATTAATCAAAACTGTGATCAGTGAGGCACATGTTGACTATTTGTCCTGGAAGGGGCATAGAATTTATTAAATAGGACTGCTTAACCCATCCTTTCAACAGCTGAAACTGAAAAGGTACCTCTAGTGTTCTGCTGGAGATGCTTCTCTAAGGAAGGTTTCAGAGTGGCAGCCGTGTTAGTCTGTATCAGCAAAAAGAATGAGGAGTACTTGTGGCACTTTAGAGACTAACACATTTATTTGGACATAAGCTTTCGTGGGCTAAAACCCACTTCATCGGATGCATGCAGTGGAAAATACAGTAGGAAGATATATATACACACAGAGGACATGAAAAAATGGGTGTTGCCATACTAACTCTAACAAGACTAATCAGTTAATTAGCCCACCTTAATTGATTAGTCTCCTTAGAGTTGGTATGGCAACACCCATTTTTTCCATGTTCTCTGTGTACATATAAATTCCTACTGTATTTTCCACTGAATGCATCCGATGAAGTGGGTTTTAACCCACGAAAGCTTATGTGCAAATAAATTTGTTAGTCTCTAAGGTGCCACAAGTACTCCTTGTTCTTTTTTCTCTAAGAAAGACTGCCAATTATAGACCTGTACAGCACCATCTAGTGAGTATAGAAGGAACTGCTGTCAGTGTCCCCAGACATGGTATCTACACATTTAGATATGCTGTACTGAACCCACGCTTTTCTTCTTTCAGGAAGGAGAAGGTGAGTGAAAGATGAGTGAGCTAAAAATAACGTTTGCCATCTTCAACCCACAAGCACATTTTGGAGATCACCCAAGTCCTACTGAAGTATGAATTTAAGAGCATTTAAAAGATTGACTCTACTATGTGTAGTTCTCTTGTTCCAAGTCGCTTCTCTGAGGATGTGGGTCTTCCCTCCTGTCAGCCATATGTTCTTGTTTGGGATAATGAGCAAGACAACACATGTTCTGACAGCGATGTGGCCCTAAAGGTGTTTACAGGATATATCTAAGTATTCTATCTTGATCTAACATGGGCAAACTGCTACTTCTGACTGCCTGTGATTCTCTTTCATTATTGTTATGGCTTAATTGCACCTATAGGTATGGATGAGGCAATATAAATCCAGAAAATGGATGATAAGATTTTGCTGTTTAATGTAGTTGTATTTAAACCCTCCTTCAAACCCTGATCTTCCCACCATTCCTCTGACTTCCCTCCCAACACATGCTTCAAAAAAATTAGGGAACTAACCAGACCCTGTGCCTTACTTCGATGTTCAGGTATGTGGCTTTCTATTGCCTTCTTTCCATCTCCCCGTATTGGTATGTTGCCCACCTACTGCAAACTCTTTGGGCTTGGGGCAGGGACCAGGTCTTATTACCCTTCTAAAGAGCCTGGCATGTTGTTGATGCTGTACTGACAATTTTCATGTGCCTTAGCATCTGTGAGGGGAGGACTGCACGCGTGCAGAGGAAGGCTCAGGAGTTCCCTTTCTGCTGTACTAAGGGAGGTTTAGTCCTTTCATAACCATTTGTTTCAAAGGAATCTAATCTGTGGGAAACTCGGATTAGTGCCTTTGGCAGGTTTCTAAATACTTAGTGCTCCTAGAGTGGCTGGGGGGGGGGAGGGAGCAGAGAGAGGTTGGAAGCCTGGAGGGAGGAGCTGGAGAGGTGTGACATGAGCGGTGGGGAACCTGAGGGGCGGGGCAGAGTGGAGCGGACACTAGAAGAGGTAGAGGGATGGGGGAAGTGGAACCAGTAGCCCGGGGGGAGCTCAAGTCACCTCTTATCAAGCTCCTTGTTTTGGGGTGGCTTGGACTTGTTTTCGAAAGGCAGGGTCGCATATTTATCTCGTGACACTTGGCAACTTTTAGTGAAGACAAGCCCTCTGTGTGTGACTAGCTTACTACCTTTCTGAAAGATGCCATGTTCAACAGGAGGCAACAGAGCCGAGGAAGCTGGAATTTTTTGTGAATAATGTGTGCAGTCTAAAAAAGATAAATAATCAGCAGAGCCCCCCAGTTCCTAATTCCACACACATTCATGCCACTGTGATAATCCATAGATTTCTCAGCCCCCTTCAGAGCAGACAACAAGACTTCTTTAAGATGATTTATGTCAGGCCTCAGCTATTCAAGAGGAATTTCTAGATAGGATTGTCAGTTTAAGAAGAAAACAATCTGCCTGGATTTATGTACTACTTCAAAAAAAAAAAAAAAAAAAAGACCATAGGCTAAATACAGTCTTCATATTTTTCACATATTAGTGCTATTTAGTGGGAGCCAGGCTTTCATGAAAGAGAGAGTAAGCTGTGTCTAAGGCAAGTGCTGTAGAGGTTACGTTTAATCTCCAATCCTACTGTGTAATATTTATCCTATTTAAATAGTAACTTCATACATTTGCTTTAAAAAGAGAGTTTTCAACAGAGAGAAAAGCATAGTGGCAAAATAGTGACATATTAAAACATTAGTTCCAGGGCTGACTTAAAATTAGGTATTTGTAATACAAGAAAATAAAATAAAGATAGCTGGAGTATACACCTCTTCCCCGATATAACGCTGTCCTCGGGAGCCAAAAAATCTTACCGCATTATAGGTGAAACCACGTTATATTGAACTTGCTTTGATCTGCCGGAGTGCGCAGCCCCACGCCCCCCGGAGCACTGCTTTACCGCGTTATATCCAAATTCGTGTTATATCGGGTCGCGTTATATCAGGGTAGAGGTGTAGTTGTGTGTGCAGGGAAGGAAGGGTTTCAATTTAATTGAATGAATTTGGTACTTAAGAAATCAAAAGATTTGTAACATTAGCTAAGCCATCGTGCAAAAAGAGTCCTGCATCAGTTCTCTTACATAGTTCTGCTTACCAGTGGCCCGTTAATCGTGACTAGAGGTGGGTGAATGGTAGCGGTGTGGCGGAGGGAAGCATCTGCACTTGTCTTTGGGAATTCTGACTCACATTTATATTTGCCCATGTTCACAACTTTATGGGCTATCTTTTCATGAACATTCATACGAGCAATGCTGGTTCACAGCAATGTCAACTGAAAGCAAATTGAGAACATAGCAACCATCCATTTAACCAAGGAAAAGAAATTCATTTTGTGATGAAACATTAATTTCAGGTTAATGACATTCATTCTATTTAGGTTTAGTTCTGTGCTCATAACCATGGTATCTGACTGTTTTTAGCTTATGTCTTCTAATCAGAGAAGTAGAACAACATAATGTGACTGATGACCAATCACACAGCTCGAATAGCAAACATTTGCAGCAATGCTAACTACGAACAGCTCATGAACAATTCCAAGGCTGAAATTTACATACATAAATTATTCCAGTAATTGTGAATTAAGTTCAAGACCAGGGCTCCAATGCACTATGGTAACAGAAAAAATAAATAATAATTATGTAATTGTTATTTGTTCACAGAATTCGCTAACAGAAACTAACAACAAATTTTTCCCTCAGCAAATAATTCGATGAGTTCTAAAGAAGACTAAGGCTGTGTTGGGGGACCACTAGGCATAGCTACCAGGTAACTCGGGAGAGTGGAAGACCAAAGTGTCGATGAAGCTCTTTTGCTCTGGGCCTATCGGCACCCCCAAACACCATCTTGTGAACTCTCACCTACTTCTGTGCTCGCTGCTTACAGGCTTTGTAGCAAGCTGAAGCAGAAATGTAAGGGTCAGCTTTTCTAGCAGGCAGACTGCTGTAAACAGGCCTTGCAAGGCCACAAGATAAGCAGGCGTATGGGAACGTTCCTAATTGTAACTGCTAGAGAAGGGAGGGGTGGGAGGTGTAAGAGGGAGTAACAGGACAAAGGCTTACACAGAGACTGCTTGAAGTATAAAAGGTAAAAGTTATTTGTATTTGTTGCACTGGATTTGAGACATGCTGGTCTCCTAGTGCCATTTCAGAGCTCTGAAATAAACTTGGCTTGCTTTCTCCCCTCGGTGTCTTTATTGGTGCCAAGCACACCGGGCAACGGACCATTTGAAGTCCGCCTCGAGCACTTGGGCGGTAACAGTTTTGGCGTCCCTGGGTGGGCTCGAGGCTGAAATTTAGCCTTGCCCGGATCCCTCCTGGTGGCCGACGGATTACGACGACGACCGACGCCCAGAGCGCTCACCGGTGACTTCATCGGGGGGCCTCGGCAGAGACGTGGTTTGCTCGACCCCGGAGGGCACAACGGTGCAACGCACACAGACAGTGGAGAAGCAGCTGCAGGCGACGATGGGGAACCGGTCCCGTTGATAGGGCGACGGACCGTCGATAGGGCGACGGTGCAGAACCGGACCCATGGATAAGGTAGGAACAGTCCAGTGGGGACTTTATCTGTCTTGACCTGGGGACGCCCAGAGGTCTACCTGTTGTGACTTGGGGACGCCCAGAGTCTCCCTCAGTATGGGGCAGGGACAGAGTACAGCCGGCAGGGTACAGTGTACACCTTTAGAATGCATTCTGGTGAACTGGAAGGTGTTTGGATCTGATCAGTTGATTAAAAGTAAATTGAAAAGGTTCTGTACAGTTGATTGGCCTCAGTACCAGCTGGAGTGCCAAGAAAGGTGGCCACCGGAAGGATCACTTAATTACAACACGATCCTTCAGTTGCTTTTGTTTTGTCAGAAAACAGGTAAATGGAATGAACATCTCTATGCGTATACGTTTATGGTATTAAGAAATAGGACTGATATTTTGCTCAAGTGTCATTTGACTCCGACAGGCTCGGTAATATGTGCTGCTAAACCCCAGAACCCTCCCACTGTTGTAATGCCAGAATCGGTGTCCCCTTCGGCTCCTCCACCCCCACAGGCTTTAGAGAGTACCCCCCCCCCCCCCGTGGGATTGTATCCGTTGATTACTGAGAGTGTGGTAGCCCGGCCAGGAACACAGGAACGGCCAGCACAGATAGGGTCAGTCTAGCTAGCCATAAGTCTGACTGGGATGACTGTAATATACTTATGAGAACCCTGTTGTCTGAAGTGGAGCGGAATCAGGTTATAGCCAAGGCTAAGCGGAGGAAGACAGAGAAGGCATTTAAGGTTTAAAAGGGAAAGCTATTGGACACCAGAGGTTGTACAGAGTGGAATCCTCAGAAGTGAGTGTGCTCATCCTGGTTTGTTGTTTGAAAGCTCTGTACAGCAGTTATGTTATGGGAAAGGTGTATAATGGCAATAAGTATGTGTTAATGGTTGGAGAAAGGTGTATAAGTGAAGAGTGGAAGGTTCCTTTGGAAGTTAGAAGAAGCTGAGAAAGGGAGAAGAGGAAAAAGCACAGAATGAGTTAACTGAGAGGAAAATACAGCTAGCAGGCTCATCCAAGGACAGCTAAGACTTGGCTGACCCCCAAGAGAAAGGAGGGGGGCCTGAATGTGCCCAAGCAACTGAGATCAGCAAAATACTGCAAGGCATAATGAGGACAACAGAAGGGTTAAAAAGCAGCTTTGTTGGACTGTATTGGCTCAAGGATTTAAAAATTCCCCCACTCTGTTTGGACAGGCTTTGGCCAGAGACTTGGAGGAGTGGGATAATTCAGACAGAGCCCTCCTGCTGCAATATGTAGATGATTTGTTAATTGCTGCTGTGGGTCTAATCCCTTGTTTCAGAGCTACTGTGAGTCTCCTAAACTTTATTGGATTGCGAGGATACAGGGTATCTCAAAACAAAGCCCAAATTGCTCTTACAGAGGTTCAATATCTGGGATTTCACATCAGGCAGGGAGAGAGACAGCTCTCAAACGAAAGAAAGGAGGCTATCTGCCAAGTTCCCATCCCCAGCAACCGTAAACGGCTTAGAGCATTTCTGGGCATGGCAGACTTTTGCAGAATATGGATTCCAGAGTTTGGACTGTGGGCTAAACCTCTGTATGAATGTGTTAAGGGAGCGGATCAAGACCCCTTTCACTGGTCCCCAGAAGCGGACAGGGCATTTCAGTTACTAGGTGCCGGGAAGCGTCCTGTAGCATACTTTTCTAAACAACTGGATCAAGTTTCAAAGGGATGGCCAGCCTGTTTGAGGGCGGTCGCAGCTACTGCTCTAGTGCTTGGGGAAGCGGAGAAGCTGACACTGGGAGGAGCTGTGCAAGTGTATGTTCCTCATATGGTCCGAGCCTTGCTGGACACTAAGGGGGGGTCTTTGGCTCACACAGGCTCGGGTTGCTCGGTACCAGGCGAAGCTGTTAGAGAATCCTGAAGTCACCCTGCAGATCTGTCCCTCCCTTAATCCAGCTACACTGCTACCAGAGACAGAAAACCAGGAACATGACTGTTTAGAAATCATAGATGTTCAGTATTCTAGCTGCCCAGATCTAAAAGATCAGCCACTCCCAAATGCTGACTTGGAATGGTATACAGATGGAAGTAGTACTGTTGTGGATGGGCAAAGGAGGGCTGGTTATGCTATTGTGTCTCTTCATGATACCGTGGAAGCTGAGAGTTTACCGGCAGGAACGTCTGCCCAGCTTGCTGAACTAGTGGCCCTGACCCGTGCCCTCGAGCTGGCAAAAGACAAACGGGTTAATATCTTTACTGATTCAAAGTATGCTTTTGGGGTATTGCATGCCCACGCTGGTTTGTGGAAGCAAAGGGGAATGTTAACAGCTCAAGGCTCTCCGGTTAAGCATGGGTCTCAAATTCTCCGGCTTTTAGAAGCAGTACAACTCCCCTCAGCAGTAGCAGTGGTGCATTGCAAAGCCCATCAAAGGGAAGATCAAGATGTAACCAGGGGCAATGCCAAAGCAGACAGGGAAGCTAAGCGAGCTGCTACCCTGAAATCACCAACAGAGGAGAATGCCCAAATGCATGCCCTCATCCCATCAGTGGGTGAGCTTGCAGCCCCTCAGTACTCCCAAGAAGACAGAAACCTGGCTGACAGTCTCGGTCTCCAGGAAAAAGAGGGATGGTTTTATTCCACAGAGGGAAAAATCCTCCTGCCCAAGGGCCTGATTCGACCGGTGTTGCAGAAACTGCATCAAACCACACACGCAGGCAGAGAGGCTCTCACCCAGCTCATGACTAAATATTTTCTAACCTCTGGACTTAAACCCCTAGCATCACAGGTACAAGCTGAATGTTTAATTTGCCAAAAGAATAACCCACGACCAGGAGTAGCAGTGCCACCAGCCACCCTGGAACCTACCCCAGGCCCAGGATTGGTGTGGCAAATAGACTTTACTGAGTTTCCCAGGACTCAAGGGTACAGGTACCTTCTTGTTTTAGTGGATCGATTCAGCGGATGGCCTGAAGCCTTCCCATGTCGCAACAACACTGCCAAAACAGTGGCTCTTAAGTTTGTCAAGGAAATTATTCCTCGCTTCGGCCTCCCCCAATGGATGGAATCTGATAATGGAACACACTTCACATCTCAAGTGGTTCAAAAGATATCAAGTGCTCTGCAAATCCCCTGGAAACTCCACACACCCTGGCGACCACAAGCCAGTGGAGTAGTGGAACGCACAAATCAGACGCTCAAGAGACACCTTTCAAAGGTCTGTCAGGAGGCCTCTCTTAAGTGGCCTGATGCCTTACCCCTTGTGTTACTTCGCATTCGTGCTCTCCCTAAGGGTAGGATAGGGCTTAGTCCCTTCGAGATTATGTTTGGAAGAGCATGGCCTATGAATGGTACCCCAGTTCTGGCAGGGGAATGGGAAGTGGGGTGTGGTTTCTTGTCTCAGTATATGTGCTCTCTGTCTGCTGTTCTTTCTTCTCTTCACAGGTACACCAAAGATTCACAGCCTCTTCTGCTGGATACTCCGGTCCACTCCCTGCAGCCTGGTGACTCCGTTCTCGTGCGGACCTGGAAGGACGAGCCTCTCCAAGAGAAGTGGAAGGGACCCCACACCGTCCTGCTTGTCACCCATACAGCGGCAAAGGTCGAAGGACACAAGAACTGGATTCATCACTCTCGACTGAAAGCAGTGCCCATTCCTAAACAGTGGACTGTCCAGCCTGCGGAGAAGACTGCTAACGACGATTTAGGACTTAAGCTGTTATTCAAAAGACAGTAAGGATCGCTGGGAATGCGTTGTGATCTTTCTGAACAGTCACGGCATACTCCCCGCGAAAACCCTGAGCATTGGTTTTATTTTCTCACAGAAGGCGGACCTGGCCTCTGTATTTGGTCTTGTTATTTTTTGACTTGTTTAGTGTCAATAATTCTTTTTGTCTTTTGGGTATTTGGGTTTGTGGTACTAGTGCCTACAAATGGCTTCCTAATGGTTGGCATGGTAGCTGTTACAAAGGCTATCTTGCTCCTCCCCTCCGCATTCTACCCAAGGCTCCTTCAGGTCGTCCCAGGTACTATCGGTCCTTGAGAGCTACCTTAGAACCCATCAGTGAAGGAGACAGGTTTGGGATGATAGCCCTCCCTTCCTATGGGGTGGGACGACTAGCCCAACTTTACAGAAGACTATCTAAATTTCTCACCCAGTTTGCCAATGATACCCTAGCCATAGAGAAAAGCATAAGTTCTGAGCTGTACCAGCTTCGACTGCTGGCTTTGCAGAACCGACAGGCCCTAGATTATGTGTTAGCCTCACGAGGCGGGGTCTGTGCCCTTATTGGAGAAGAGTGTTGTACCTATGTCCCAGAGTTTTCACAGGACATTAACAAGCACATCTTGTCAGCAGAACGGGCCTTTAACCAGTGGAAGGCCCAGGAAGGGGAACCTACTATTTTGGATTCCCTTTGGGGTTGGATACCTGGTTTAGGGGAACTAGGGGATGTAGGGGGAAACATTGTTCGCATCTTGCTCACAGGTGTGGTAATATGTTTTATTCTTGTTCTTTTGCTCATTTGCTGTAAAGTGCTCATATGTAAGATTTGTACCTCTCCCTCCCCAGAGGTTCCTTTATACCCTCTCATTGATAATCCTAATTGTATGGAGCTTAATCGCATTTTGTCTTTAGAGTATGAGAAAACTCTGACAAAGGTTTGTTGAGTGTTCTCAAAGGAGGGATTGTTGGGGGACCACTAGGCATAGCTACCAGGTAACTCGGGAGAGTGGAAGACCAAAGTGTCGATGAAGCTCTTTTGCTCTGGGCCTATCGGCACCCCCAAACACCATCTTGTGAACTCTCACCTACTTCTGTGCTCGCTGCTTACAGGCTTTGTAGCAAGCTGAAGCAGAAATGTAAGGGTCAGCTTTTCTAGCAGGCAGACTGCTGTAAACAGGCCTTGCAAGGCCACAAGATAAGCAGGCGTATGGGAACGTTCCTAATTGTAACTGCTAGAGAAGGGAGGGGTGGGAGGTGTAAGAGGGAGTAACAGGACAAAGGCTTACACAGAGACTGCTTGAAGTATAAAAGGTAAAAGTTATTTGTATTTGTTGCACTGGATTTGAGACATGCTGGTCTCCTAGTGCCATTTCAGAGCTCTGAAATAAACTTGGCTTGCTTTCTCCCCTCGGTGTCTTTATTGGTGCCAAGCACACCGGGCAACGGACCATTTGAAGTCCGCCTCGAGCACTTGGGCGGTAACAGCTGGGTCTATACTACACTTTGGTATAACTACATCACTCCAGGGTGTGAAAAATGCACACCCCAAGCAATGTAGTTATACTAACCTTAACATCCCCCCCCCCCCCCCCCGTCCCATGTAGACAGCACTATTTCAGCGGGAAAGCTTCTGCCACCGACATAGCTACCACCTCTCACAGTTATTAAGAGGTGGAGTTATTAAGCCAACGGGAGAGCTCTCTCCTGTCGGCTTAGAGCACCTTCATCAGAAGCACTACAGCAGCACACCTACATCAGTGCAGCTGCGCCAAGGCAAGTTTGTAGTGTTGACCTACTGTAACATTATGACTGAACTTCTATTCAGTAGTAGGTCAGCAGGCTCTGAGCACACATTCATAACAATTAGTGTTCTTTTTAAAAGAGGTATTCTTACATTCTGACATAAGAAGGATTGCCGTATTTCAGGTTTCCAAAAGAACCTGGGACGAGAGAGCGTACAGTTGGGAGTGCTGGAGGGGGTACCTGCAGCAGGGGCACTTACTGGAAGTGAGGGAGCCTGTCACAGTGGCAGGGTGGCTGGCACAAGCCCAACACGCATTGACAGCCATCAATCAGCACCTCCCAGAAGGACCCTTTCCCCAGGGCTGAGAGCTGGGGCCTGGGTAGGTGGGAGCTGACAGCTGTGGCTTGCAAGGGAAAGATCAATCAAGAAGGGGACCAGTCAGGACTCTGACCTGCAGCTTGTCTGCTCTGCACACCCCCTGGACATGTCCTGTTATTTGAAAAATCTGCCCAGACAGAAAAAGGAAGCTCAGAAAAAGAGGCAATGGACATGGAAAACGGAGAATGGAAACCCCAGATGAATGGTAGCCCTGTACATAAGAATTCCTTATCTTGCAATTTCTTGCTAAGGCACTTGGTAACTTGAGGACTTGACCCCAGAAGGTGCTGAGCACTCAGGCCTTGGTACAGCAAAACGCATAAGCGCATGCATAACTTTAAGCATATGAGAGACGCAAGGTGGGTGAGGTAATAGCTTTCATTCGATCAACTCCTGTCGGTGAAAGAGAAAAGCTTTGGAGCTTCAAAGAGCTCTTCTTCAGGTTTGGGTAAGGTAATCAGTGTCACAGCTAAATACAAGAGGGAACAGATTGTTAAACATAAGGAGTTCCACACATTGCAAGAAACTATTCAAAATGAAGTGGGCAATTAACACTTCTGCAGTCATGGGACAAAGTTAGTGGGTTACAAATTGTTGTGACATAAAACCCATGTTTCTATTGAGTCCATGATTTTTGGTATTTAGCAGAGTTATGAATTTAAACTCCCAAACTCACCTTTTGAAGGTGTTGTGCAGATTTCCTTTGAGGACAAGGTCTGAGAGATATGGAGTGATTGTTTTGCAAAAAGGGTTCACCCATGGGTGTGATAGGGCGTTCTGTTTTTTTTTTTTTCCATTTTTCTTTGTGAGTTCATTCGAGAGTGTAGGGATTGTCTAGTTTCACCCACATAGTTGTTGTTGGGGCATTTGATGCATGGGATGTGCATGCTGTGATAGGATCCATGGATTCTGAAAGGTGTGTTGTGGGAAATACCGATCATCGTAGCAGTGGAGATATGGCTGCAGGTTTTATAATAATTAATGGAGATATCCTATCTCCTAGAACTGGAAGGGACCTTGAAAGGTCATCGAGTCCAGCCCCCTGCCTTCATTAGCAGGACCAAGTACTGATTTTGCCCCAGATCCCTAAGTGACTCCCTCAAGGATTGAACTCACAACCTGGGGTTTAGCAGGTTAATACTCAAACCACTGAGCTATCCCTTGTTCTAGCAAAGTGTTGTATTGCTTTGAGTTGGTGTCCTGGAGCTTGCTTCTGATGATGAGCTTGACAAGGTGAGGGGGTTGTTTGACAGACAGAAGAAGGGGCTCAGGAAAGATTTCTTTCAGAATGTGGCCCGCATCAGCGAAGACTATTTGATGATACCACATATGGGTTCCAGTGTGGGATGGTAGGTAACAACTAGGGGTGTGCAATCAGTGATTCCTCGCTCCCCCCACCCCCGCAACCTGAAGAAGAGCTTGAAATCTTGTCTTTTGCACCAACAGAAGTTGGTCCAATAAAATATATGAATTCACCCACTTTGTCTCTCTAATATCCTGGGCCCAACACTGCTACAACAACACTTAAAGCACATGAGCAGTCATTCTTTTAGGGCCAAAGCGCTCAGCCGCCATAACAACTAGTTGCTGCAAAGGTAAAGCCTGATTCTCCAAGAATGAAGTTAATGGAGATACTGCTTAGCATTTTGTAGGATGGGCAGGTGAATATCTAGCATCAGTGAACAGGGTAGAGAAGTCAAATTGCTATATTGCAATAAAAGCATTAAACTGCAAAGCCATCTGTCTATATTTTCTAACCCACTCAGACATCCCACCTTATCTTCCATTTTAGGTTTGACTAAAAGGGCAAACGCTCCAGATTCATTTCCTCACTCCTCTTTGTATTGAATTTAATCAGGACTATTTTACATATAGATGTAGGCACTGTCTACATATGTTAGGGGCAAGAAAATTGAGTAATAGGCCAATCCAACAGATATATGATAGCTATAAACATCTTCATGTGGAAATATATCATCACAGCTGAAGTTCACATATATACAAATAAAGCTATGCTCTACTGCCATATCTCAGGTCCAGGTTCTGGGGCTGGATGTTCAGGATACATTTGATATGTTCTCTCATGGTTTGAACAGCACGGAGATGAACAGCACAAACAATATAGGGGAATGTAACCAAGCAGCCTCTGCAATTGGAGTAAAGGAAGTTTATTTTCAGAACACTGTCCTAGTTTTCACATAACCAATAGTTACAGATGGGAAGATGGTCCAGCAAAATATCTTAATTTCAAGAAGTACTCAACCACATGGGAAAAGTTTGACCTAAATAAAATCTTAGTTGCAAGATACAGTGAGTTGAAATATTCCAAAAAAATGATCAAAATGTAATTGAATTTTAAATTTCAATGGACAAGCAACATTTTGCAATTCCCTCCCCCCGCTACCATGACCCCTTTTTTTCAGTGACCAGCTCTAATAATGCAAACTTTGTCTCAATCAATTTGGACCTCAAAGGCAAATTTCTTCAATCACACACCCCTACCCCACCCAGCCCCTTGGAACCCCTGCCATCCCTAGCACTGTCTCGGTTCACCTAAAAGGGTGAATTTTAAAAACTGTTCCAAACATGTCATGTACAATCTTTAAAAAGCAACAGCTCCTGTGCCAAAGCCACAACCTGTGCACTTAGAAATGGCATTTGAAAAGAGGCAACAGGGTCAAGTGAAATGCTGTTAAATTTGCATGAATAACCTACAATTTTTAAACTAAAAATATTTCCTAAGCTTTCCTTACGAAATGCATTTAGATGCTTTTAACTATCTAGTGCCAATCTTTTTCTTCACTCCCACTGGGGGTATAAAAGCATTTAGGTTGTTGGAGGAGTGGTACAGATAACGGTAAGAAGGCTATTTTAGTTTCTTTCAAAAATATAATCAAGTAATCCCATGCGTAAGACCGCTTTTGCACTGTTTACTTCTAACTGGATGAAATATCTGCTGGTGCTAGTATTATATTGTATGTTACTGCCTACAAGCCATGTAGGAAGCATAAAGTATTTCTTGCTCCCACTTACAGCCTACATGGAGTAAAAATGTGTGATCTTCATATACCAGCAGTAATATGGGGGAAGGAAGCCACCTTTAATAAAACAATGAGACATGAGCAACAGAGATGCACCCAAACCAAAACCTCAGATCAGAACACTCCTGAAATCTAGATGTGAACTTGCAGTGGATTCCCCTCTGCAAATTGGACTCATCCAACACCCTGGATGCAAACACCACCCAAACTTGGTAGAAGGTCAAGATCCAGCTCAAGATGCAAACTTTGAGCCTGACACTGCAAACGCACACGTGAGTAAGGTGCCCTGGGGGAAAAATGATATGTGATCATGGAGTTAAAAACTGAATCATAATGCGTATTCACAATGGGAAGAAAATAAATCAAGCATTTCCTAAATATTGTGTGCTTTGCAACCTAATTAACTCTTCTAATATAGGGTTTTATTTAACAAATATATAAAATTAATATGTTAGCAAATGCCTAATGCATTCCTGTTTTTTTTTTGTTAATATGCCATCCATAAATGCACACATATATAATGATAACAGATGGCAGTCATTTGCCTGGCGCATTATGACGTGCAAGTTTGCGTGGAATTAGGGCCTGATCCAGAGTCCTCTGAAGTCAAAGAAATGATGGATATCAACTTCACTGGGCTTTGGATTAGGCTCTCATTGGGTGTTGCAGTTGTTTACAGTACATAGCAATATTTCTTCATAGAACATCATCTCCACTGGCATTTAGGAACATAAGAATGGCCATACTGGGTCAGACCAAAGGTCCACTGATTTCATTTGGTGACCCCTAGTTCTTTTGTTATGAGGAGGAGTAAATAACACTTCCTTATTTACTTTCTCCACACCAGTCATGATTTTAATGACCTCAATCATATCCCCCCTTAGTTGGACTTTTCAGCTTGGAAAAGAGACGAGTCTTATTAATCTTTCCTCATATGGAAGCCATTCCATACCCCTAATCATTTTTGTTGAGAAGAACCAGAAGAACCAGAAGAACCAGAAAAAAGAACAATGGGAAAGATAATGTGACAGTGAATTATTTGAATGGAACCTATTTAATTATGTACAACAAGCTAAAATTGGGACACTTTCCCAAATTACATTCTCATAAACAAAGTGGTCTACATGAAATTACAATAAGGTGAGTGCAAAACTACTTGAAAGACCATATTTAAAGAGTAATTATCAATGGTTTACTGTCAAACTGGGAGGACATATCTAGTGGAGGGTTTTATAATTTTCATTAATGACTTGGATGATGGAGTGGAGAGTCTGCTTCTAAAATATGCAGAGAAAATAAAACAAGAGGGGTTGCAAGAACTGTGATGGATAGGATTAGAATTCAGAATGGTCTTGATAAATTGGAAAACTGGTCTGAAATCAACGAGATTAAATTGAATAAACACAAGTGCAAAGTACTACACTTAGAAAGGAAAATCAAATGCACAACTACAAAATGGGGAAAAACTGGCTGGGCAGTAGTACTGCTGAAAAAGATCCTGGGGTTACAGTGGATGGCAAATTGAATGAGTCAACAGTGTGACTTGCAGTGCAAAAGGCAAATAACAGACTAGATGACCATGATGGTCCCTTCTGGCCTTAAACTCTAGGAGTCATTCTGGGATGTATTAACAGAAGTGTTGTATGTAAGGCCTGGTCTACACTAGGAGTTTATCTCAAATTTAGCAGCGTTAAACCGAATTAACCCTGCACCCATCCACACAACGAAGCCCTTTACTTCGATATAAAGGGCTCTTAATATCGATATCTGTACTCCTCCCCGACGAGGGGAGTAGCGCTGAAATCGGTATTGCCATTTCGGATTAGGCTTAGTGTGGCCGCAATTCGACGGTATTGGCCTCCAGGAGTTATCCCACAGTGCACCATTGTGACCTCTCTGGACAGCAATCTGAACTCGGATGCACTGTCCAGGTAGACAGGAAAAGACCCGCGAACTTTTGAATTACATTTCCTGTTTGCCCAGCGTGCAGAACACAGGTGACCATGCAGAGCTCATCAGCACAGGTAACCATGCAGTCCGAGAATCGAAAAAAGAGCACCAGCATGGACCGTACGGGAGGTACTGGATCTGATCACTATATGGGGAGAGGATTCAGTGCTAGCAGAATTACGTTCCAAAAGATGAAATGCCACAATAGGGACTCACTACAGTGCCGCGTGAAAGTTAAGGAGCTCAGACAAGCCTATCAAAAAACAAAGGAGGCAAACGGTCGCTTCGGATCAGAGCCGCAGACATGCCACTTCTACGCTGAGCTGCATGCAATTCTAGGGGGGGTCACCACCACTACCCCACCTCTGACCGTGGATTCCGAGGCGGGGGTAATCTCAGCCACACCTGAGGATTCTGCGGACGGGGAAGAGGAGGAGGAGGAGGAGGAGGAGGAGGAGGAGAACGAGCTTGAGGAGAGCACACAGCACTCCGTTCTCCCCATCAGCCAGGATCTTTTTCTCAGCCTGAGTGAAGTACCCTCCCAACCCTCCCAAGGCAGTATCCAAGACCATGACCCCATGGAAGGGACCTCAGGTGAGTTTACCTTTTAAAATATAAAACATGGTTTAAAAGCAAGCGATTTTTAATGATTAATTTGCCCTGAGAACTTGGGATGCATTCGCGGCCAGTACAGCTACTGGAAAAGTCTGTTAACGTGTCTGGGGATGGAGCGGAAATCCTCCAGGGACTTCACCTGGAGGTACTACAAAAGCCTTTGCAGAAGGTTTCTGGGCAGTGCAGCCTTATTCCGTCTTCCATGGTAGGACACTTGACCATGCCATGCTAGTAGCAAGTAATCTGGTATCATTGCATGACAAAGCCTGGCAGCGTATGGTCTTTATCTCGCTGTGTTATCCTCAGGAGAGTGATATCGTTCATGGTAACCTGGTTGAAATACGGGAATTTAATTAAGGGGACAGAGGTGGCCGTTCCTACTGGGCTGTTTGCCTGTGGCTGAAAAGAAGACCTTCCCTGCAGTTAGCCAAGCAGGGCGGGGGGGGGGGATCTTCCCTGATACCAGCCACGCGGTAGGGAGAGGGATAAAAGCAATCATCCCAGAGAATTGGATTGGGGGGGCGTTAGTTTGGTTTCTGCAGGGATCTTCCCTGATACCAGCCATGCGGGGGGGGGGGGGGAATAAAGCGATCATCCCAGAGAATTGGATGGGGGGGGGGGGTTAGTTTGGTTTCTGCTGCTGCACGTTAACAGGAAAACCGCAGCACTCAAGGGGTTTTGCTTGGTATGTGGGAAAGGAGGGCGCTGCTTGTAGGAAAGCTGCAGAAGCCGAAAGACAATGGCCTACCATGGCCGCATGCAAGCCGAATTCTGTTGCCCGGATCTGCGTCTATGCTCTCTATCACCAAAGCCGCAGGCACTCAATATTAAAAGATGCAAAATGTGACCTTGTACCGAAATCACATGTGCTATGTAATGTGAATAGTGTTGTTTACTGTGAAAGAGTATAAGCATTGTTCTGTAACATGTATCTTTTTAAATACTTCTCTCCCTTTTTTCCCTCCCTCCCACAGCTGCAAATTTTTCAAGCCTCCCTCCTCCGTCCCAAAGGCTATCTCAGATAAGGCGTCGAAAAAAGAGGACGCGAGACAAAATGTTCTCGGAAATCATGGAATCAACCCGCAATGAAAGAGCTCATCTGAATGAGTGGAAGGACACGGTATCAAAGTACAGGAAAGATGCCAGTGAACGTGAGGACAGGACGGACTCTCGAGATGAGAGGTGGCAGGCTGCAACGCTGGGGCTGCTGCATGATCAAACGGACATGCTCCGGCATCTGGTGGAGCTTCAGGAACGGCAGCAGGAGCACAGAGTGCCACTGCAGCCGCTGTATAACCTCCCTCCCCCCTCACCATGCTTCATAGCCTCCTCACCCAGACGTGTAAGAACGTGGGGGGGGAGGGGAGGCTCTGTGCACCCTCCCAATCCATCCCAGTGGACAGTCCAACCAAAAGGCTGTCATTACTTTGAACTTTTTTAGTGGCCTTTTCCTTCCCTCCTATCCTCCTCCCAAACCCCAACCGGGCTACCTTCTCAGTTCTCTCCCTCTTTTTATAATCAATTAATAAAGAATGGATGATTTTTAAACGATAGTGACTTTATTTCCTTTGAAAGCAAGCTGGGATCGCAGAGGGAGGGTGGGTTGCTTACAGAGAACGAGTCAATCAAGGGGGTGGGTTTTCATCAAGGAGAAACAAACAGAACATTCACACGGTAGCCTGGCCAGTCATGAAACTGGTTTTCAAAGCTTCTCTGATGCACAGCGCTTCCTGGTGTACTCTTCTAATCGCCCTGGTGTCTGGCTGCACGTAATCAGCGGCCAGGCGATTTGCCTCAGCCTCCCACCCCGCCATAAAGGTCTCCCCTTACTCTCACAAAGATGGTGGAGGACACAGCAAGCAGCAATAACAATGGGAATATTGGTTTGGCTGAGGTCTGAGCGAGTCAGTAAAGATCTCCAGCGACCTTTTAAATGTCCAAATGCACATTCTACCACCATTCTGCACTTGCTCAGCCTGTAGTTGAACAGGTCCTGACTACTGTCCAGGCTGCCTGTGTATGGCTTCATGAGCCATGGCATTAAGGGGTAGGCTGGGTCCCTAAGGATAACTATAGGCATTTCAACATCCCCAACTGTTATTTTCTGGTCTGGGAAGTAAGTCCCTTGCTGCAGCCGTTTAAACAGAGTAGTGTTCCTGAAGACACGAGCGTCATGAACCCTTCCCGGCCATCCCATGTCGATGTTGATGAAACGTCCCTTGTGATCCACCAGTGCTTGCAGCACCATTGAAAAGTACCCCTTGCGGTTTCCGTACTGACTGCCTTGGTGCTCCGGTGCCAAGTTAGGGATATGGGTTCCATCTATCGCCCCACCACAGTTAGGGAATCCCATTGCAGCAAAGCCATCCACTATGACCTGCACGTTTCCCAGAGTCACTACCTTTGGTAGCAGCAGCTCAGTGATTGCTTTGGCTACTTGCATCACAGCAGGCCCCACAGTAGATTTGCCCACTCCAAATTGATTCCCGACTGACCGGTAGCTGTCTGGTGTTGCAAGCTTCCACAGGGCTATCACCACTCGCTTCTCAACTGTGAGGGCTGCTCTCATCTTGGTATTCTGGTGCTTCAGGGCAGGGGAAAGCAAGTCACAAAGTTCCATGAAAGTGCCCTTACGCATGCGAAAGTTTCGCAGCCACTGGGAATTGTCCCACACCTGCAACACTATGTGGTCCCACCAGTCTGTGCTTGTTTCCCGGGCCCAGAATCGGCATTCCATGGCATGAACCTGCCCCATTAACAGCATGATCTCCAAAGCGCCAGGGCCCATGGTTTGATAGAATTCCATGTCCATGTCCTCATCACTCTCGTCGCTGCGCTGCTGTAGCCTACTCCTTGTCGCCTGGTTTTGCAGGTTCTGGTTCAGCATAAACTGCACGATAACGCGTGAGGTGTTTACAATGTTCATGACTGCTGTCTTGAGCTGAGCGGGCTCCATGCTTGCTGCGGTATGGCGTCTGCACTGTTCACCCAGGAAAAAGGTGCGAAATGGTTGTCTGCCATTGCTTTCCAGGAGGGAGGGGAGGATGTACCCAGAACCACCCGCGACAATGTTTTTGGCCCCATCAGGCATTGGGATCTCAACCCAGAATTCCAATGGGCGGAGGAGACTGCAGGAACTATGGGATAGCTATGGGATAGCTACCCACAGTGCAACGCTCCAGAAACCGACACAAGCCCCGGTACATGGACGCACACCGCCGAATTAATGTGCTTAGTGTGGCCGCATACATTCGATTTTATACAATCTGTTTTCAAAAACCTATTTCTGTAAAATTGGAATAATCCTGTAGTGTAGACATAGCCTAAGACACTGGAAGTAACTGTTCCACTTTAGTTGACACTCGTAAGGCCTCACCTGCAGTATTATGTCCAGGTTTAGGCACTAGACTTCAAGAACCAGAACAAATTGGCGAGAGTTCAGAAGAGAGCAACAAAAATGTTCAAAGGTTTAGAAAACATGACCTATGAGGAAAGGCTGAAATAATTGTGCAAGTTTAGTCTAGAGAAGAGAAGGCTAAGGGGGGACATAAAATAATCTTCAAAAACGTAAATAGTTGTTATAAAGAGATCGGTGATCAATTGTTCTCCATGTCAACTGAGAGTAGGATAAGAAGTAATCAGCTTAGATTGAAGCAAGGGAGATTCAGGTTAGCTATTAGGAAAAGTATTCTGTCAGGATAGTTAAGCACTGGAACAGGTTACCTAGGGAGGTTGTGAAATCCCAGTCACTGGCAGTTTTTAAGAACAGGTTGGACAAACATACTTGGTCCTGCCTCAGCACAGGGGGATGGACTGGATGACCACTTGAGGTCTCTTCCAGACCTACATTTCCATGATTCTATGTTGGTATTGGATAAGTCTGCACAAGTCTGAGTCTTCTTGACCCCAGGCCCACTTGTTGAAATGCCTCCCCTCTCAGTCACATTTATGCAGACCTTCCCCGCTCCCATAACATCCCTGTGGCAATTACAGCAATTGCTTATGCTGAAAAGTAACATTACCAAGGCATTTAATGTGTTGTTAACTTCCTTAATTCAATGTAGCAGCTAGAAACCAGGAGGAGGAGCCATTCAGCAATGACCAACCAGCTCTGTGCAGAAAACCAGAAGGGCTGCACAGATTACAGCATGCTGAATGTTATGACTTTGATGCTGTCAGTTGTATGACTCACATCCTAGTTCTTGAACCGTAGGATACAATATTCATATTTGATTAGAAATTTCATTGAGAGTGCAATCTCCCTACTTAATAAAATTGGCCTGTGTTCTTGACATTGACCTCTTGATGGCCAAATTAGACTTGTTTCTTTGCCAGCTGCCAAGAAATAACATAGCTGCCATATCTTCCCCAGTTCCACAATCAAGGGATATTGTGTGCACTAAACTGCGTCTGCAAAGTAGTGGATACAAATATTCTGTGCCAGTATAGGATACTTAAATCCTAAATGCAAAAGTAAATTTTCATACAAGTGCACTTAACTGCTTTAAAATCTCCAGTGACATTTGAGCATGATTCATTAAAAAAAAAACAGTTTAATTTCTGCAAAATGAAAATGCTTATACAGATTTTATCTAGCACTTTGTGACCAGTTTACAATCAAAGACAGGGACGTGGAAGTACCCTTTAGTGCAGAGGTTCTCAAACTGTGGTCCACGAACTCCATTCAGGTGGTCCGCGGATAGTTCCTTCTAAGATGCGCGCCTGGGCAGCCGCACACAAGAGAATGAAGGACCACCCACCTAATTAGTGAAGCTGCATAGGCATGGCTACACTAATTAGGTGCCTGGACCCTGGAGAAGACGCACATGTAAGGTGAGGTGGTGGTCTTGGGGGGAATAGGGGGTAGGTGGGAGGGGGCAATGGGGTGAGAAGAGGGAGTGGGGGGAATTTGGGATGTGCAGGGCTGCGGCGGCCAGAGAAAGAGGTGACTTTCCCCAGCTCCAGGGCTGTGGCTTCCGGGGAGAGACAGCCCTCCTTCCCAGCCTCAGCTCTGTGGCTACTGTGGTGGGGGAGAGACCCCCCTCTCCTTCCCAGCCCTAGCTCAGGGGCTGCCACGGCGGGGGAGAGAGGGCACATCCATCGCATTAGAAAGGTAAGCACTTATATTAAAATATGAGTTGTGTGCTTTTATTTGTAGAACAAAAAAACTGTTAATCATTAAGTTGTTGAGTTTTTTTAAATAGCGCTTTTATCCAAAGCGCTTTACAATAGTTAGCTAATGGTACAAACAACATTTAGAAAGATCATTAAGTGGTCCACCGAGACCCTCAGCAATTTTCAAGTGGTCCATGAAAAAAAAAAGTTTGAGAACCACTGCTCTAGTGGATAAAATTCATATGAGCCCTGTTCCTTTGGAGAGAACTAATTTTTCATCACAATGCAGTAGTGCCTAGTGGTAACTCAAGTCTTCTTACAATTGATTCACTTTCTATTATAAAATGTCAAATGCTGGGTTATATGTTTTTAATTGTGCTTATTTTTTTTAGATGCTGCCTACCATAGTAGATAGCCAGATGTGTCAATATTTATTGATTCCCCATTCAGTGTATTCATACTACTATAATTAATATTTGATATTTGGAGAATTGGGAACAAATAGGCTGTGTATGTTATTTATACAAAAGTCATCCTTCCTACACCTTTTGGAAGTATGTTATTAAAATTAAAACATGTTTTCAGAACAATTTGTTTGTTTTAAACCTTTCACAAACTCATCTCATTTTCAAGAACAAACCAACTGGATTTTTGTTCAGCAAAATTGATCCAACCACAGTTGTTACACAGCTATACCTCAAGGAATATTGCAAACAAGTTTGGTGTTTTCTCTTGACTCAACAGAAAGATGAAATATTATGATGAAAAAATATTTCACCTTTTATGTCCAAGCTTCTAATAAAATTTTCAAAGTCTCTTCCCAGGGCTTTATGACCGTGACTGTGAGTTTAAGGAACATTACTATAAAACTCACATTATAAAGACAAGGGATGAAGGTCCAATGAGGCCATGTCCATCATGAGTTATCTTTCTGGATAATCGTTCATTTGCCTGAAAAATCATGGTGATGGTGGGGCTCATGGTCAGGACGAAGGCAAATCCCAGCTGTTTGAAAAACTGAAACATCTACTCGAGTCAAATGCAGCTTCTTGCTAGCTCTGTGCTCATTAGTAATAATTCAGTAGTCCAGGAGAGCTCCCCTAACAGAGTTCTGATAGAATAGTAGCTGGCTATCTTACATCACTGACATTTTACACACACATATATTATTCTAAGGCCCTGAAAATATCCCGTACATGCTTAACTTTAGGCATGAGAGTAATTCTACTGAAGTCATGCTCTTAAAGTTAAGCACACGCATTAGTGTTTGTAGGACAGCAGCCAAAACATGTCAATCATTCATTTCAAGATGTGGACAAAAAAAAGTCATAATTTTTTTTAATAAACAAAATTAGTGTCATCTTCTGCTTGTGGATTGTCTAATGATCATGGTTTTCTCAACGTTTATTCATCACTCAATTATTTGCCAAATACTTCTAAGAATAATTGTTGGCCTGTAGATGAAATACTCATAACTAACCACTTGTGAATAATCTATTTCAATTCTCAAGCTGTGTTGATTGCACACAGGCCACAAGGTACATCTTTCTCTAATTGGCTTATGACTAAGGCTACAATGATGTCACGGAGGTCACAGAATCCATTGACCTCTCTGACATTTTTGCCCTGCTGCTCCCAGCCCCCGCCCTGGTGGGGGGACCCCGTAGCTGCCCGTGGCAGGCAGCAGAGGGCTGGCGGACCCTGGAGCTGTCTAGCCACAGCGGGCGGTGGGGGGACCCCATGCAACTGTCCAGCCATGGCGGGGCGGGGCCTTCAACTGTCCAGCTGCGGCAGTGGGCCCCACAGCTGCCCAGCTACAGTGAGTCGTGGGGGACTGCCGCAGCTACCAGCTGCCTGTGGGAGAGGGGATGCACTGCAGCAGTGGGGGACCCGGGAGCCGCAGCAGCAGTGGGTGCTGAACCCTCCTACTCCTTTTGTCAGGGATATTTTTAGTGAAAGTCAGGGACAGGCCAGGGGCTTCCATGAATTTTTGTTTATTGCCCGTGACCTGTCCACGACTTTTACTAAAAATATCTGTGACAAAATCTTAGCCTTACTCATGACTATAGTATGATTACTTGCAACGGTGGAATTTGAAATTCACTTTACACAAACATTCTACAATAAAAACTGGATGGTTACACAAACATGCCTGTTAGTAAAATCAGAATATAAATACACAAAGGGTCATGAAATTAGCTGAAGCAAATAATTTCAAAATAACGGAGTGAATATTTGTAAAAATGATAGTCTTTTTTTCCTACCTACTTCTAGCAGCACATGAACAAATTCTCTTCTGTTTAGGATTGTATCCTAAGTCCATCAGTGTGGTATCAGAGCCCCTAACAAAACGAGCTAGGCAATTATTTGAGAAGAAGAAGGCCTAAGTAGTTCATTATCTAATTGTGCTCTAATAAACAGCCACTTCGGAGTACATAATTTAATTTTACATGTTTTTTGTGAAAGAAAAATAAATACTTTAAAAGTGAAGAAAATAAACAGTTTAGACCAAAAGTATAACACAAAATTCAAGGGACAGAAATTTGACACAAATGTATCTCCATGCTCCCTGACGAGGCAGAATGACTAACTTTCATACCAATCCACTTAGAATCAGTAAGGAAGTCCAACAATTGTATCAGAAGCAGGAGAAAATGACCTCAAGTGTGCAGCAGCTGGTGATTTAGAGGCAACATAAATCATACTTTGAGATAGCCAAAAACTGGAGATGACCCCAAACTGCAAAATTTAGTTCTAGATTTTGAAAAACCTCAGGGTCCACGGATGATCTACAGCTTTACTTTGGTCCCTTCTCTATCAGAAACCAAACAGTCAGATATTTGGTTATAAACTCAGGTCAGGAGGCTTTCCTGTAACAACACTGGAAAACCCATGGCAAATACAGAGAACAGCTGCTACTCCATCGTTTCCTGCCAATCCAATCGAACCCAGACGCAGCACAGAAGTTATCTTTAATGCAGGGATGAAGCCAATAAGAGAAACAACACAGAAAACTAAGTCCAATACACCAGGGAGAGAATACCATTCATTTATTTTGCTGTTATCTTAATTTCTCTTCTTCCTCTGATGTTGTTTCCTAATCTCCACATATAAATCGTCAGCACCTTCCTATGAGGCAAAACATTCCTAAATTGAGCACAGCCTTTCCCTTTGCACATTAGGAGAAGCTCCAGAAGTGAGTTAAAGGGGGAAATCTATTCATTCTTCAGTGTCTACCTGCCCTTTGGAATGCTACATACTTAGTGGTATATATTTCATTCTTCATGTATGACAGAAAGTAAACTGTGTTACAAATGATTATCCTGCTTCAGTTCACCCCTTAAGGGAAGGACAAATTCAGTGGTAAATTGGTGCAATTTATACTTTCTTCCAAACCTGTATGTTAGACTCTTTCTAGACTTACCCTCACTTAATACAATGTAATGCATCCGAAGAAGTGGGTTGTAGCCCACGAAAGCTTATGCTCTAATAAATTTGTTAGTCTCTAAGGTGCCACAAGTACTCCTGTTATTTTTAATGTAATGTAAAGTTCACTTTATACATGACTTCTGAATTTTATGCCATGAGCCCAATTCTCTTTTCAGTGAGCCCACCATATATCCTTTGATTTAACTGGAATTACCACAATTTGCATCAGTGTAACAGAGCAGAATCAAGTGCAACAAATCTGACTGCACAGGAGTCCAAGTTGGTATAACTGACATATCAAGAAGCCAAATTCAGAGATGAGTCTGGTTATATCTACTCTAGACTTTTGTACTGAGTTAATCAATTAACTGCAGGTACTTAACTAAATGCCAGTCTGGAACCCCTCGTAGATGTTTGATCCAGGCTACAAACATTTGTTCTTTACCTTGTTCTTTTACTCTAGGGTAAAAAAGTCTAGTAAAGGCAAGCCTTACAAGAGTCTAGAAGGAGTCTAAATTAGTGTAACATACCCCCCTTTTCCAGTTCCCTCAGCATGCCCATTACACCTTCCTTGACGCCCTCATTAGCCTTCTTTAGACTTACACCAACTCACCAACATGTAATAGGCCCCTCTTACACTTCACTTTCTGAATTTGTCCCACTAAGCCTAAGGAAGTCTAAAACTCCCTACAACGATGCCCACTTCTTCCACCTTGCCAACAAGCAAGGAGTTCACAATTAAGAACAACTCCAAAACAAAATCATTTAAGTCAGCCCTCCATCTGGTTGTGGATGTTTCTGTTTTGCCGATCACAAGCTCTCTGGGGCAAGGACTCGTTCTTTGGTATATTGAACAGCACCAAGCATACTGTTCATGTTAAAAAACTATAAAACTGTGATGTGTCTATGGGCTTGTCTACACTTACATTTTATAGCGCTCTAACTTGCTGGCTTAGGGGGGTGAAAAATCACCCCCCTGAGCGCAGCAAGTCTGAGCGCTTTAAAGCACTAGTGTAGACAGGCTCCGAGCACTGGGAACCACGCTCCCAGAGCTCGGAGCTAATCCCCTCATGGAGGTGGATAACCAGGTGCACTGAGAGAGCTCTCTCCCAGTGCTCACGCGTGACCACACTCGCACTTCAAAGCGCTGCGGGAGGGTTCCCACAGCAGCACTTTGAAGTTTCCAGTGTAGACATACCCTAAGCTCGTGTAACTCATATGCTGAGTGGCCAGAACAGAAAAGACTGACAAAAATCAATTAACTTGAGACCCTAACGACGGTCTACACAAGGGACTTACATCAGTATAGCTACATCTTTCAAGGGTGTGAAAAATCCATAGCTATACCGACCTAACTCCCAGTGTAGACACCACTAGGTCGACAGAAGAATTCTAGCTACTACCTCTCAGGGAGGTGGATTACTTATGCTGACAAGAGAACTCCTCCAGTTGTCGTAGGCAGTGTCTACACTGAAGCGCTACCTTGGCGCAGCTGCAGCCTTTTAAGTGTAGGTATATCCTAAAATTGTGTAAATAGACGCCCTGCTTTAACTGACATTCTTCTAAGTCCACAAGTGCCAGGAAAGTTAGTATTCAGTTGGAAATGCTGTCCTTAAGTCACCTGGCATTGCTTCTCAGTGATTTAAGAACAGATGGCAAGTGTCAACTCTGAATTTTTTCTTTGTGCTTGTGGGTTTGCATCAGACCCTGTAATATGCAAGTATTTTTTTATGACTAGTTTTAAACATTTTTCAATGCAAGAGTGAGCTTTGATCTGCTTTCAGGACATTTTCATCTTTTGTACAGTAGCACTTATACAAAATGTAAATTGATGTTACGTAAGATCAGATATGGTAACGGTGATTACTGTAGACAGTTATGAAATGTGAACAAAGGCAAGTGAAAGTGTGGATTAGAAAGTAGGGCTGGACGAGACACCTCAGGCTCTAACACTAGAGAATAGCAAATTTGTGTTTGGCTTGTACAAGCATCCAAAACTGCAGGCGCTTACCCAAGGCCTGTGAAAATGGAGAAGAGGAAAAGAAAGGCCTAACGTAAAGGCCTAACGTAAAGCCCTCACTGATTTTAGAAGCCTCAATTTTTGGATGACCAATTTGATATACCTTAAAAGGACCTGATTTGCAGAAAGTGGGTGCTCAGAGCTTTCTGAAAAATCAAGTCCTTTGAGGCATCTCAAGTTAGGCACCCAACAACGGAAGCGCCCAGACTCACTAGTCATTTTGGAACTGTAGGCCAACATATCCAAACACCTTCAGGCAGAGTCTGTGGTGATTAGCACCCTAGAAGTAAGCTAGAGAGATTTCAGAACCTTTAACAAAAACATTCGCACTTGGATCTCGGGGTGTCATAGGTTTCACCCCCACTCTGAATTTTAGGGTACCTGCATGTGAACCCCTGGGGACCTGCATGTGAACCCCTAAGCTCAATTAACAGCTTAGATCTGGTCTGGCTGCCACCACCCAAATAGTTTGAGTCATTTGGGAAACTGTCTTCAACCAAAAAACCTTTCCCTCCCTGGGTAGCCTTGAGAGACTCCTCCACCAATTCCCTGGTGAACACCGATCCAAACCCCTTGGATCTTAAAACAAGGAAGAATTACTCATTCCCTAATGCCCAAGACAAGTTACAAAGAAATAAACATAAACCTATTTATTTCCTTCACTAATACTCACTACTTGATAAGAGGCTGAATTCTGGAGCTTTCCCACTCCGGTCAAAACTTAAACTACTCTAAACAAAGGAAACTTCCTTCCTTCCTTTTGAACCATCTTATCCCCTCATTGGTTCCTCTGGTCAGGTGTCAGCTAGGCTAAGTGAACTTCTTAGCCCTTTACAGGTAAAAGAGGCATTAACCCTTAACTATCTGTTTATGACACAGGGTGATAGGTTCGTCAACTTTCTAATCGCAGAAAACCGAACACCCTTGTCCCACTCCCTGCCCCCACTTCCCTGAGGCTCCCCCTATGCTCTACGGATCTGCCCCCCTCCCTCCAAACCCCTCCTTCCATCACTTGCTCTGCCCCACCCTCGTACACTCGCTCATTTTCACTGGGCTGGGGCAGGGGTGCAGGAGAGGGTGAGGGCTCCAGCTGGAGGTGCAGGATCTGGAGTGGGACCTGGGGGCTCCGGGTTTGGGCTGAGGGGTTTGGAGTGCGGGATGGAGCTCCGGGCTGGGGAAGGAGATTGGGGTGCAGGCTCCGGGATGTAATTTGGGTGCACTAGGGGGCTCAGGGCTGAGGAAGGGGGTTGGTGTGTGAGAGGGGGTGAGGGCCAATGGGAGCTGCAGAGCTGTTGCTCAGGGTGGGGGTAGCACGTGGAGCGCCCATGGGTGCCCCTCCGCCTAGGAGCCGGACATGCTGGCTGCGTCCCAGGAGCTGAATGAAGCCGGGCAGGGAGCCTGCCAACCCCGCTGCGCCACCTACTGGACTTTTAATGGCAGTGCTGATGAGAGCTGCCAGTGTCCCTTTTTGACAAGGTGTTCCGGTCAAAAATCAGACACCTGGCAACCCTACAGGGTGGCCAAATATTCAGGGAAGACTCCCCCATATTTCCAAACACCTTTAATAGTTAGATTTTAAGGTCAGAAGGCACATGAGTGGTGCTGGGGGGGTGGGATGCAGAGGCTATAGTAACTCCAAAATTTTCCTTTGGCTTCTCCTCCCCATAGCCACCCCTCCCAGTGCTGGGTGTCCAGCAAGGCACCACCACTCTCCGGCCACCCAGCTGCCACCACCATGATAGTCTCCCCTTCTTTGGGAAGCCGATCCAGGCCTGGCAGTATGCTGCGGAAGCTTGCCCGATGCTAGAGGTGGCCATGCCCACGTGAGACTCCGCTGAGCTGGACTGGGGGGACATGGAGTCTATCTGTGCTGGTACCTCTGCTCAGAAGTGGGAGCTGCGGCTGCTGCTGTACTGAACAAGCGTTCAGGCTCCTGAATGCTTGGCTTAAAGAGACAGCGCACTGACACACGCAGTCACACACACACTCCCCCCTCTCTCTCACACACACACACACTTTTATTATTGTTGTTTTTATCTTGCTACTTCCTGTCCAAATACACAATGCACATATATTCTCTATACTTTCATTCTTTCAAAGTTCGATAAGGTATTGGTTTTTTGACTGGTCTGTGCATTTCATACTTCTATTTCTCTCTTATGCTTAAATTTAATTCTTTGAGTAGTGAGTTCTAAAATGCCTAAGCTGTCCTGCCTGGAGTAATTATCATTACTTTTATTACCATATTGTGCTTCGTCATTCATTATTTAAAGTGGTACAATCAAATAATAGTATCCTTCTAGAATGTAAATTCAGCTTGTACTCATTTTAGCAGTGCCAGTTTAAAAAAACCCCATTAGCTAAACACATAACTTTAGATACTTGTGTAGATGAAAGTTGTTTATTTTCAAATTGTATTTTAATTATACGTGTAAAATAACTTAAAATTCATACAAAAATAAATGTGCTTCCAAGTCTGATACTAATAGTAATGATGGAGTCAAATGTTAGTGAGTCACATACATGATTGCGATCAGTAACATAAATGCCAAAATAAGAAAAATAAATCATCATTCTTAATAAAAGAGAAAAACTTAATTATGTACTTTAAAATTAAGTAAATACAGTTTTAGTGGAGTGAAAAACAATTGACTAAAATAAAGTAGATAATGGAAGTAACACAGAGTATGTCTATTAGGGTAAGTAAGCAGATTTTATTTATCTCTTCTAAAGATAGTGTACAAGGTATCAAACTTGTGTTTCTGATATCTATGTTAAGGTTCCAAAACTGATACCTCAAGGTTTGGGACTGGGAATACCTTGCTGTATTATCTCCTGATTGTTCTAAATTTAAAATATGGCTTTAATTGGTGTTTGTATATTTTTCTCTTTCTTTATACAGGCAGTCCTCGACTTTACGATGAATGGCACTTACAATATTTCTGAATTGACCCCCTAATTCGACTTACGACAATTGGTTTCGACCTTACAATGCTTGGTCTCACAACGGAGTGTATTGCGGTTCTGAGTTACAATATTTCGACTTGCGGTGCAATTTTCAGGAACCAATTGTGTCATAAGTCCGAGGACTGCCTGTATAGGAATTAAATATAGTGCTCCTGTCAGCTAATTTATAAGTTGTCTGCAAAAAACCCTAGTTCTCAGGTGCCCAAGTAGCCCCTGGAATCAGGGTTAAAATTGCCCCCCTTACCAAAATCTGAAATGGCGCCCCTGCTTCCCCCCTGCCTGCTTCTAATCCCCAGCATGCGGCTCCCTGCCATGTGCCTGCTGCAGCTGTACATGTTCTAGCCCAGGCTTAGGTTTGCAAACTGACTGCTTAGGAGCAGCACAAACCCAGCATCCATCCCCCTTCCCACCCATTGTCTCCTCCAGCTGCTGCTAAGGATGGAGGACAGAGCGGAAGGTGTCCAGGTAACACCTGCTACAGCACTTGTGTTCAGTTAACCTTCTCCAGCACTGAGGCCCCCTGCTCCTGAATGACTGCATTGTGAGTTGTTGTATTATGGCCCTGAGTCTGCAAACCTTCCAAATATCCTACTTTGCCGTGTGTAAATGGTTAAGTTTAAAATGTGCATTCTCCGATTTAAAGTAATTAGCTATTAGTATTATTTAACCAGTAATTTTCTTCCAGAAGTTTGTATTTGTTTATTAGTATTATTGGTTTATTTATTTATTGGCTTAGTTTTTTCCCCCTATTGATTTTATGTGAATAAATGTTGCACCAGTGACCTGCCATAGATGACGTTTAAAATCGATCTGTCTGTATGTATTTTTATTCTCCTTTTGAGGATAACATAGATAAAACACACATTTAAATGTGTACTGTTAAAAATAAATAATTATGTGCGCCCACAAGATGTATAGCACAGCCCCTCCTTCCCCCATTTTCTATCTAACCTACCTCAACACCCCCACCAGAAATAGGCTGGATCCACCCCTGAACATACATTAGTTACAGATGATCTAATGGTCCGTTGTTTTATATTTCTTCAAATGTTTTGGCTCTGTTTACATGTTCATCATTTGGAGCATTGTTTCTATAAGTAGTTTTGATATAAAATTAGCATAATGACTCAGAATATGAATCTTTTTATTAGCCTATCTGGTTAAGCCTATTTTATACTTTACAATTCTTCCATGTACGTTAACCAACACGCATTATAAAAAAAAAACTAATGAATTACTTAACTATTATTTTTTATCTTGGCTCCTGGACCTTGGTCTTGGTCAGATCATGAATCTGCAGGAATTAGTAAAGTCGCATGCTCAACTCAAATCATAAATGCCATGAAAGTGATGGAAATCCTTCAAGTTTAGATTGAGCACTGTAATGCAGGAGATAGAGCAGAATAAATGTAAATCATAATCCCTGCCTATTTACAAATGTTTTCTGGGTTAGCCAGCCTTCATCATTAGGAAATAATTTCCTATCAAAAAGCTCAAGTGAACTTCCAATACTAGAAAGAGAAAGCAGTAAATTACATTAAATTAAATAAAAGGGTCCATGTTTAGACTTACATAGCAGGACAATGCAGAGTTAAGTCTGCCAAAGTCTCTCTAATTCATCTCCTGGGATCATCATGTCTACATACTACATAGATCACAGCGTAGTGTGCAATGTGGGATGTGTTAGTGATGCATATAGTGAACTTGCATGTATTGTGTGTGTGACGGGTTCGGTCATAGAAATCACTTTGGGACTGTCACCTGATGTGCTGAAATTACTTCTGAGCCCATTTTTCCTGCTAGCCTGGGACTCCAGAACCCTGCCTTGTTGAGCCAGACACGCTAGCCTGCTGCAACACAGACCCAGGGTCTGGTCCATGTCCCCAAAGCTGAAGACTTAATTGGAAACAGCTCAGTAGGTTGCCTGTCTCCAGCACCCAGACACCCGGTTCCCAATGGGATCCAAACCCCAAATAAATCCGTTTTACTCTGTATAAAGCTTATACATGGTAAATTCATAAATTGTCCACCCTCTATAACACTGATAGATATGCACAGCTGTTTGCTACCGCAGGTATTAATCACTTACTCTGGGTTTATTAATAAACAAAAGTGATTTTATTAAGTAAAAAAAAGTAGGATTTAAGTGGTTTCAAGTAATAACAGACAGAACAAAGTAAGTGACCAAGCAAAATAAAGCAAAAACACGCAAGTCTAAGCCTAATACATTAAGAAACAGATTTGAGATAATATCTCACCCTTAGAGATGTTCCAATAAGCTTCTTTCACAGACTAGACTCCTTACTAGTGTGGGACCAATCCTTTCCCCTGATACAGTCATTGTTAGTTCCAGCAGACATCTCAAGTGGTAAGCAGGGGTTTTCTCATAACTGGCAGCCCCTTTTGTCCTGCTCCACCCCCTTTTATAAGTTTGGAACAAGGCGGGAATCTTTTGTCTCTCTGGGTCCCCACCCCTCCTTCATTATCAGGTGACATGGTCAC
Organism: Emys orbicularis; assembly: GCF_028017835.1. NCBI lineage: Eukaryota > Metazoa > Chordata > Testudines > Emydidae > Emys > Emys orbicularis. Next base: position 22,320,131 of record NC_088683.1, on the reverse strand, counting down.
ATGTCACTATAAGACCCCTAGTCTCCATTCCCAATGGGCTGGCCCACACGTACACAGGAAGGCTTTCAAGTAACTAAGGCCATTTACAATTGATTGTTTCTGGAGCACCCTTAATGGCCTCCACTTAATATGTTTACATCAGTGATACAAGTTTATATCTTATTCTCCTAACTCCAGATATAAATAATACATGCAAATAAAAAGCATGAACACACTTAGTAGATTACAAGCTTTCCAATGACACCATCCAAGGGGTATTTAGCGTAAAGCATATTCCTGTTATGTCATATTCATAAACATATTTCCATAAAGCATATGGAGTGCAACGTCACAGTGTGTACCAATGGCTTCTACTGGGTGGAATCAGAACCACTTAACTCTGTGTCATAGATCCTATACTGCTAACAGAGATGTCTCCCTTAGCTCAGATGGTAGATGCTTGTGTTTTTGGAGCAGGGGGATCCAAGATCTATTGACACTGTCTCTGTGGCATCTCAGATAACTATGGTGTGGAAGATAGCAACCACCATGAAGTTCCTAGATGGCCTGAATTTGTTATAATATCATGCCCATATACTATGTTACCTTTAACATTTGGGTAATTTTGTATAACTCATGATAATTTTCCAGCAGGGACACAAAAAAATCTGCACACCCAACCTTTCCAGAATCATGATTATGATGGGAAGAAAATAAAGGTGTCTGCTAAAACTCACTGAAAAAAGCAAAAAATAGCTCATCTCAGATAAGCAAAAACATTACAAGGATAAATTAGGGAACATCATACATTGTTATGAGATTGTTACAGTCCCTAGACAGCTGAACTAGTTAAAGGTGGAGACCTCAGAATTTATTTTGCTTTTGTCATCTTAAATTAGGTTCTTATCCATGTTTTTCGTGTATTGCATAGGGATTTTGCTGTGCAACTCTCAATCAAGCCCAAATGATCATCTTACTCATGTGACTTCAACAGAGCTCCTTAGGCCATGAGTCAGGAAAGCACTTGAGCACATACTTAAGTGCCATTCACTTCTGTGGGCATATCTACACTTATCGGGGATCGATGCTGCAGCGATCGATGCACCGGGGGTCAATTTAGCAGGTCTAGTGAAGACCTGCTAAATCAACTGCAGATCACTCTCCCGTCGACTCCGGTATTCCACTGGAACAAGAAGCATAAGGTAAGTCTCCGTCAACTCAGCGCGGTGTAGACACTGCAGAAAGTCGACCTAAGCTACGTCGACTCCAGCTATGTTATTCACGTAGCTGGAGTTGCGTAACTTAGGTTGACTTACGCCTATAGTGTAGACAAGGTCTATGGGTCACAAGCCTGTGCTTAAATGCTTTTTTCCTGAAGCAGGACCTTCATGAGTAACATAGGTACTTTTTGGCCCTCTACCTTTAAGGGCAGCTGGTTGGGAAGGGCAAAAATCTCCCTGTGCTGCCTTAAAAACAGAGTCTGTTAGGGATGGACTCCGTCAAAAGTGTCTGACACAAACAGCAATCAATAATCTGCCAGAGTGCATTAGTAGGATTTTGAATTATGTTGTGATGTCTGCAGTACAGCCGAGGTTATAATCTAGTCCTTACTCTTAATTTAATGTAGTTTTTTAGAAACAAACTTCCTATTACAAGCAAGAAAACAAAACAAACAAGATAATTTTATAGTTGACCTGTATTTTTCATTCCCTCCCCCCCCCCCCCCCGAGGAGCCTCATTTCAATCCAAGATGTGGTGTTCTGAATTTAGATATTAAAACAATTGTAATTGTAGCGGTAATCTGTGCCAAAAATATTAGTGAGAGTGTAAGAAAGGTTCCAAAGACAGCCAAAATATGTTTACTCTTTTTTACTATTTTTTGCCATATTCAGTTCAAGGTTTTTGTTCCCTTGAGAGAGCCCTAAGAACATATTTGATTGGCAGGTAATTGTGAAACAATTTCATAAAGGTGGAGTTCATGGTAGGAATCTTAGCTGACCGATCATTAGATAGATTACCACAATTCTTTATATTAGAGTAGTGATTAGATGCTGCAACTGAAGTCAAGGCCCCATTTATAGCAGGTGCTGCACAAACACATAGTCAGAGTTAAAGGCCAGAAGGGATCCCTAAATCATCCAGTCTGACCCACTGTATATCACAGGACACCACCACCACCATCCAGTACCCACATACTAAATCCATCAACCAGGTGAGGGACAGTTCTTCCCCTGAAGAGCTAATAGACTAAAATGACAAGAGAGAAAGAATGGAGGAGGGGAATTGTCTTGCCCAAAATCACAGTAAAAGTGAGTGGGCAGAGCCTGGATTAGAACCCTTGGCTCTTGATTTTCAAGGTCACTGTCCTATGCATTAAACCTCATGAATAAACCCTCCCATTAACCAATAATAAATTGTTTTGACTCCTTGGCACAGGCACTTGGGTGCTTTCACTGCTGGGAATAGATGTCACCTGAAATAATCCATCTGTCCCTGTCAGATCACCAGTACCACACTCACACTCCTCCTGCTGCAGTCCCCATCTTACAGCCAGTGGCTAAATTCAAATGCAACAGTGAACAATTTATACAGAAACACTCCACTGTCAGTTGGAGTTCCAATTCCCTTAGCTCTGGTGACATGAACACCACACATCAGTTTTTGTTGTCGTTATCCCACACAGACGCCCATCTTTTGGAGATTTTAAAGAAGTCTCCATGCTGCTCCTGAGTCACTGTTAGTGTAACTCTTGCCTACGTACTTCATGAGTCACAGGGACACAGCAGGAAAGCAAGAGAGCAGAGTACTTTGGGGATAGTGGAGGTGTGTGAGAACGTGCAAGGGAAATGACTCTCCAAGCAGATTCTTGATGTGAAAATATCCCTGTACAGGTACCTACTTCAGGATAGTCTATCTGCACAGAGAAAAACCTCCATGCATTCATTTGGTGAGGGAGGGGAAATTCAGAAATGCATTAAAATTAAATTTGTTCCAGACTGATCAAAATCACCTGGCACAACTGCTCTCTGGAATGTACAACAGGAACATTGTGATCAGGAAAATAAACAAGTATGATGAAGTGATGCTACTGAACTAGACAGAATAGGAGAGTATACCACAGAAAATCTGTCATTGATGGGGATAGACCAAATGACCTAACAATTATTTTCTGTGTCTAATTTTTTTTAAACAAATATCATAGGATGAAGAGATATGATACAGAATTTTTTTGGGATGGGGGGGAAGTGAGATGGTGGGGTAATGCCCTTCAGAATGTGACCACCTATTTTATCATGTCATTTTAATTCATCATGGAGGATACTGTAATGAAGTGACTACTCATGATGGATGCAATCTGAACTGTTCAACTGTGTGTCATGCACCTTACAATGCAAAACAGCTAAATGAGACTCTCCATGAGCGTATTTGTTAGGCTTTTGGGGCAGGAGGATCTGAATTCTATCCTTCCTGCCACCACCCACACCGAGTTTCTAATGTGCTAGGGTGTGCTCCCGCTGGCTCTGTCCCAGGCCCCGCCTCCACCCCACCCCTGCTCCCAAGACCCCACCCCCACCCTGCCTCTTCCTGCCCCCCATTCCTTCCCCATCCCGCCTCTTCCGGACCCATTCTGCCCCCTCCCCTGAGTGCACTTGGCTCTTGCTCCTCCCCTCTCCCCTTCAGCACCTCCTGCATGCCACGGAACAGCTGATCCATGGGGGGTGGGAGGCACTGGGAGGGGTGGGGGAGTTGCTGACTGGTGGGCAGGAGGCGCTGGGGGGAGGTGAAGGACCTGATAGGGAGCCTGCCGGTGGGTGCTAAGCACCCACCATTTTTTCCCAGGGGTGCTCCAGCCCTGAAGCATCCGTAGAGTCGGCACCTATGGCTGCCACAATGATGTCCTAGGTAGTCATGGATTTACGACGATACATTTGGGTTGTACTGGTAAAATGTGGCAGTTTTTCTTGCAGCCTCAAAAGCTGCATGATTAACTTTGCAATGCAAATGAGATGGGAGAAATTGTCCTCACTGGCCAGTTTCTCACCGGAAAATATATTCACATTTTACTCATTCTGGATTTCTTCCCACCTCTGCCAACTTCACTATACAGACAGGGCAATGGAATATCTTAAAGTCACTTAATCAGTGTTGCCAACTCTTGCAGTTTTATCACAAGAGTTGTAATATTTCTTAAAGACCCAGCAACCGGAGTCGAGTGATTATGTGAGACTCTTAACTGTCCTTTAAAAAAATATTTCTAGCACTCATAATGAAGAAAAGCTTGCAAATTTGAAACTAATGGCTCAAAAACCACAAGGCCAATTAAAACCCCCCAATGGTTATTTTTTGTTTTTAAATCTCATGATTTTTTTGGGGGGGGGAGATAGATTAAAGGTTTTTGAAAACTTTGCATTGGCAATACTGTAAAAGATTAACTCTGCAAAACTCGGCTTAATCTCACCAGACTTTATTTCTGAGCATCCAGAACTGTCTACAACATTTCACTGCAGCACATAGGGCTAAATTATACAGACAAGAAAAAAGCACAACCAGTCTTCCCTCCAGGGACTGTCTCAAAGTATCAACAGCAGCAAAATCATCAACTAGTTAGGGAACATCTCACAATTATAGCGTGCAAACTACTTCATGGTAATACAAACACGAAGTTAAAATCAGAACCATCAGAAAAATTCCTACTTCAGCTTTAGCTTTACAATACTCAGACTTCTTTGAGCATCTTACCTATTGGATCTTTTCCAAGATGATCATGTAAACTTTGCGTGTCTGGGAGACATTAATCTGTAAAGTGGATTTTCTGTGACAGCACATAGTAAAATTCAAAAGATATCATTTTTCTTGAATCAAGCTGATCATATTTATTGAAAGTATAAATGGTGAAAACTAATATACTCTGTCTATATATTCCCCCCACCCACTAATAATTTTTCACTGGTGGAATGACAGGAACAAAAGAGACATAAATATTTCTGAATATAAACTTCATAGGCTTGATTATTTACAGTTTTGCTTTGATTACCAGAATAATGCCCAAGTAATAATGCAGCCCAGATTCTGCAGTTGGCATTGTTCAGACTACCGGGATTAAAGAAGTAGGCAGGCAGAATTTAAATGGACCAAACAAGTTGATGCAGTTTTTGTACAGTAGAATAAAATGAATGCTAAAGAGACGTATTTCCCACTTATAGGCTGCTTTTTCCTCAGTGTGTCTGTAATAACCGGTAGGCTATAACTGCTTTATTAGGCTCTAGAGACATTACTGGTCTTGCATAATTATATAAGAATAGTGAGAGAACTGCTTAGAGAGGTGCCTATTCCTTCAATCACTTCCCCCAAAAGCACAGCCAACCTTATCCATTCTCACTTCTTTTACCCTCATCTTTTTTATATTTAATAAAAGAAAAAGATATGCTTCATTGCTACTGCTCCCAGTCTCAGGACTGTGCATTATGAGACGGCACAATGTGCAAAGGCAAGACTTGCGTGTCCCAGGACCAGGTCTTTCTGGGGACGAGGTTTAACTTGGGAGGCCTAATTGCATTCACCTTTGAGACAAAGATGCCGAGAAGGCTAGTCTCAGAGTAGGTCACAGGAAGCGTTTGACAGGGCAGCCTGCACAAAGGCTGTAAAAACATCAAAAGCAGTTCGTACACTTATGAATTTGCATTAGTGATGGTTCCTGCTGTCAGTGTCACTCATGAATATCCCTTATCTACCTGAATAGAGTCTAAACTAGGCATTTGCTTTACAGCCCTTATCTACCTGAATAGAGTCTAAACTAGGCATTTGCTTTACAGCCTAAAACCCCCAAAAGGGTAGTTTGGTTTAACTGCGGTTCCATACCCATTAACTTTAGTTTGATGTGTGCTAATCAGGAAGCTATATATACACATGTAAGATTTTCTTGATGAACTGTGTTTGGCTCTCCTAGTTGGCAGCCCTCTCAAACACTTTACATGACTTACTCGGAGACTAAACTTCTCAGCAGCTTATGCCTCCTAATTCTGCAGTCTTAATTGCATATTCCATCAAGACTTTCAAGGTCATCTCTGTACCACAGCATTGGCCCTGGAGTGACTCAAGTCTTGCATTCACACTTTCCCTTGCCTTCTCACAATCCAAAGCCCGAGTCTGATGAGAGCAATAGCAACACAGTGCAGAATTTCTTAAAAAAAAAAAAAAAAAACACACAATAGAAAGCTGATGTTGAGAATATCTATTGATAAAAGGTAAAATCTCCAGTGGCATGCGTAATTACAGTATGTAACTTATTATTTTGTTTTGGGTTTACTGTGGACTTTTCTCTAGAAGCCTGCTGCCTGCAAAGCCAGCTGCCATTTTGCCAGGTAGAGTTGCTGAAGCATGTTATTAAGGAGACACACACTTTGCTTTCTCCTAGAGACTTTTTTTGTATTCCTTCTCGCTTTGTTGTTTTCCTTATTCTAGAATGAAGGTCACTGCTTGTCTGTATGGAAAAGAGTAACTGATTCTTGGATTTGCCAGGAACACACAGATTTGAGAGGGGAAACTGAGGGCCTGTACGAAGATGACATTTTACAACATTACTTGCTAGTGGCTGCCAATGAGGACTGCAGAAGGATTAGTAGCAGAAAAGGCTTCTAGCCTTTAAAATAAAACTGGCTTCCTGTCACAATGTATAGGAGCTGCTGGAGAGAGAGAGAGAAGCTGTGTAACTGTTGAAGAATATTTTGTGCAAATGCTACTGTATACTGATTCTAGGAAGATTCTGCCTCCATTCATTTGGAATGAGATTTGGAACTATTTCTGGAAATTCAACAGAGCCAAGGAGAATTCCTTCCTTTTTCCTCAACATTTATTTATAAGTATTGAGGACATTTTTAAATAAAATGGTTTCTGCTTAAATGGTTTTCATGAACAAATATATGCAGACACAGCTACCAACACAAAAATAAAAAACAAAACACAGACAAGTAGTAGTAAAGTAGGGTGAGTGCCTATATTTTAAAGAAATAAAGATTAGCTGATTGACAGCACAAAACTTACTTTTAAAGGGACACCACCCCATCATATTTTATTGTGGTGCAATGTTATACATTTGGTTTATAGTGTATAATACTTTGTACAGCTAGTACTGTACTGTAATGCTTGAAAACATTTTCTGCGTTCAAAGTGATTCTGAATAGTTCTGCATTGGAAAGGTATCACAGGACATTTAGGCACCACCTAATGGACAGTCATAGTGAGTCAGAAAAATAACCCAAGAAACCACAGAACAGCCAGAAACCTTGGCTGAACTAAAATAGAGAGAGTACTTTGTTCTCTGGTGTGCACTTAAGTTGTTTTTATTGAATGGGCTGCCAGCTTGATGCACAGTTGTCTGAAGGAGCTCCAGCCATTAGTGCCGCTCCATGTGCACTAGGTAAACAGCACACAGTAATGCCAACACCTCACCCGCATTAGGAAGGCTCAACCAGCAGTCCAGGGTTAGGTGCATTATAGCAAATTCATCTTGGGGACACATTGGTCAGATTCAAAGCCTGCTGAAATCAGTAGAAAGACTTCTACTGACTCCAATGAGGTGTGGATCAGACTTATTGTGATTCGAACGCTGGACTGGATTTGGTAAGTGAGGGAATGCAGCATCAGAACAGTACAATACAATTTGAGTAGGCAAGGCTAAACAATGTACATTTACCTAGTTATAGCTTTCACTTTAAAAAGGAGCATGCACAGTTTGTACCAAAATACCTGGTGAAAGGTGCATTAAGAACACTTAGAAATATTAAAACACAAACACCTAAGTTGGATAAAAGGATATTTAAATAGAATAGACAGCACTAACTTTAGCTAACTCCACTCATCTCAGTACAGAGGACTCCATTTGAAAACTGAAATATATTGTAACTCATCACCCAAGTTAAGTGCACCAGTCCCCATCAGACTGCTACTTGACTGCCTCTAGAAACAGAGGACAGAATCTGTGCATCATCCAAGTGTTCTAATAAATCAAGATTAGATCTGCATCTGGTCTTCATTTTGCAGGGTTTGCGGGTCTAGCATGGTCATTCCTGACGGTCATCTGCACTAATTGTTGCCCATCAATAGCTAATGTCCTGTCACTCATACCAATAATTAACTTCTTAACTCAAAGCCACGTTGATAACTGTAGCAACATAGATTATGATGATTTGAGAGAAATGCCAGGGAAAGAAACATTGACCTCAGAAAGTTATTTGTCCCTGATGGTTCTTTGTATTCAGTAATCATTAGCTGAGTGTTCAGGGTGATCGGTTGTCGTCTCCCGCACCTTATCTGTTCTCTTCAACCTTTTGGAAAACCTTTTATTACTTATATAAAATGTGGTTCCATTTCAACCTTCACTGCTTTCCCTCAACACAGAGGAAGGCGTGTCATTTTAAAATACAGCACTTCACTCCAGTAGCTGTGTCTGATAAGAACTGATAAGAGCTTTTTGTTTATTGCTTGTCCAGAGTGGCTCTAATCCAGTTGCTACTTCTGCAACCCTAGGAAAGACCCTGAATGTTTATTTGTAAGGATTTTGTCCTGCCACTATCTGCATGGAGAACAAATTCTTGCTGATAGATAGAATCCATGTGGGAAGATAACACAAAAGAGGTGCAAACACAGCCTACGTAAATTCGGTTTTCAGTTGGTCTGAATATTCATGCAGTTTTTTGGAGGTTTTTGATCAGCTCTAGTGATTAATATTTGAAATGAATCTTTGTCACATTAACACAGTAAATTTAAATTCTGATCTTATATAAGTACACACACGTTTATACGAGGGGAGAATTTTCCTAATTTCTGCTGTCCGGTAAATCAGTGTAAATGGACTAACTCCACTGACATTGATGAAATAACTCTGGAGAGTCTGAGAGCAAAATTTGCCCTTAGTTTTTGATTGTAAAGCACCACATAGCATTTGGATCAGTAATAGAGACCAGCATAATCTGAAAGCCTGAGCACAGGGACCAGAAATTCCTGAATTCCAATCTTGGTTCTGACTCCCAATGGGCAAATCATTTAGGTCCCAACTTTTAAAAATAGCCACTAATTAAAAAGTGCTGAACATTCATATCACCAGTTAAAGTAAATTGAGAACTGTGAAGATTAATTATTTAGTAATTAATCTGCAAAGGGCTTTGAACATGAAAAGTATTCTATAAATGCAGAGGTTATTTGATGTGTAGCGATTCACTAACAGATTTGGATAAAATGTAAACTAGCTTGAATATTCAGCTAAATGTTGCACTGAGCTTGATTTTCAAAAATGTAAAGTTTATTTAATTTTAAAAGAAAAAGTTATTTTGGTATCTCTACAATTCCAGCCCAGATAATGGGTGATGTGACGCTGGCTGACCAGATCATGCTAGAATGTATTTATGTCAGTCCAGAGCCACAAGCCAGTTTACTTGCTATTAGGTTAGATCAAAGTAGCCGTCAAATGTACAAGAGTATTGGGTGTTTAAACTTCATGAAAACTAAAGGATGGTTACTTGTATTGTTCTCACTTATCAGTATAATGCAATAGCAAACATTTACATTGTGTATTCTCCTGTAATCAAATTACCCATCAAAGAAATCTTATGAAATGCTAATGAAGGACTTAAGGACTTTAACAGAAAATGCTAATTTCAAAGCAAGTGATCATTATGTATATGGTCGGAGGTCAAAAGTCTAAGTGCCTTCCTCACCCATCATCATCAAAGTAAAAACCCACATGGATAAAGAGATTCTCAGCTTGTCTTCTGTGAGAAGATGTAAATATGAATTCAAAGAAAGGTCCCTCATCTCTGGACTGTTTGGATTCTAATAGGGCATAAAAACTGACAGAGTAGATTGAGATCCCCAGAGTTATTTTGGATAGCCCTCAAAGACTTTTGTGAAACTGACAGTTTATTATATCACTGCCAACACTTGGAGTTACAAACGGTGAATTATCTGTTAATATATTTTATCTTCCTTAATCTCTCAATAATTAATTTATTTTTCTTAGCTCATAAACCTATAGTTAACTACAGAATTGGCTTCCAGCATTGTCTTTGGTGTAAGATCTGAAGTACCAGTTGATCTGGGGTAAGTGGCTAGTCCTTTGGGACTGGGAGCAGCCTGATGTGGTGTGTTTTTTGGTTTATGTGACCATTATCACTAAGTCCAGTTTGTCTGGGTGGCAAGATAGGCTGGAGAACCTAAGGGTACACGGTAAGACTGGTATAGTGATCCAGGAGTTCAAATTTATTACTGGCTTGGTGAAATCTAATTATAGAGCAGGGGTTGGCAACCTTTCAGAAGTGGTGTGCTGAGTCTTCATTTATTCACTCCAATTTAAGGTTTCGTGTGTCAGTAATACATTGTAACGTTTTTAGAAGGTCTCTTTCTATAAGACTATAATATAAAACCAAACTATTGTTGTATGTAAAATAAATAAGGTTTTAAAAATGTTTAAGAAGCTTCATTTACGATTAAATTAAAATGCAGAGCCCTCCGGACCGGTGGCCAGGACCCGGGCAGTGTGAGTGCCACTGAAAATCAGCTTGCGTGCCACGTTTGGCACGCCTGCCATAGGTTGCCTACCCCTGTTATAGAGCATACCACCAGTTTGGAGTGTCAGCCCTTGTTTTCTGACAGTCTACCCTGAGGTAGGCACTCACAGTTGTGAGCCAATCCCGATAGCGTGACAGGTGGAAATACAGAAAAACTGAAAGAGTCTGTTTTTGCATTATTTTCAATCAAATAAAAATCAAGAAGTACTAGAAATAATGGAGTGTCTGCCTTAATGAGATTGCCTATCTGAATTCAAGGCCAAACTAGTGTGGATAAATCTGGAGATGCTGTGAAGTTTGGCTGATTATCCATAATGACATGAAAGAAATATGTAGTGGTTTCATCACCATTAAAAAATAATGAAGCTGTGAAGAGACTATCAGGTGTGGCTCTCTCCCCCCCACCATTAACTTTTTGATATGTACAATACTTTGTGTACATTACTGAAAACTCCTCAACATGTTAAAACAAAGGATTGGGGGGTTTTTGAGGGAGTGGGGATAGGGGCAAAGGCTGATTCTGCAACTAGATCCATGTTCTGGTGCAAAAATTCAATGAAGTCAATGGGACATTCAGGGGCACAAAGGTCTGTCCATATAGATAGGGCCCTGCATGAATACAAAATTTGTATCTGCATCCATCCACGATCTGCAAAAATAGTACGCGGATGCGGATATCTGTGGATATAAAGTGGATATCCACACATTTGCAGGGCTGTACATATAGAACCAATTGTAGGATTGGGGCTTTACTTTTCTATTTATGCTTTTTACTTTTTGCATTTCTCTCAGTTGAGAATAGTCTAGTCAGTTTCTAGTTAATTTCACTTTCCATTTCCCCTGCACTATTCAAATTGATGGAATGTGTGGGTTGCAAACACTGCAATGAAGTATTACATTTTAAGATATACTGCAGGATAGTCATAGAAAGCACATTTTGAATTAATAATTGTCAGTATTCAGACCAGAAACCTGATCCTCAAAGTTACTCTTCTTCAATCTAGGGCATGGCCAACCCCAAACATTGAAAAATCATTAGTCAAGTCCCCCACAAAAATCATGAAATTGTCTTAAAATCATGAGATGTTTAAAAATAGAGTTATTTTTATATGCCCTGTGTTTTTTGAGTCTTAAGGTTCACATTTCAAGTTTCTCCAAAACCATAAGGGTGAGAAACTTATAAAACAATGAAATTTGAGACTCTTACATAATCACACATCACCTCAGGAGCTGGGATTTTAAGAAAAAAAACAAATACTGTCAGAGTTGGCAACAATACATTGAATCTATGTATATAGTATGAATGTGAAATACTCATGATGAACTTCTCACAAATAAATTCTACACACAGGAATTAGTCACCAAATAGTTCAGAAAAAAGACTAAATTCAAAATAGTGATCTGTTCATGAACAGAAAATAGGTAAACTTCAAATACTTTCTTGCTACAAATTATTCACAGAGCTGTGAATAGATTCACAGTGCAAACTTGCCAAGAGTTTTCAGGTCTGTGCCTGTGTTTTAAAATGCGGTTGAGTTACTGGTAAAGAAATATATCTAATTCCCTGATAACTTGAGAATTATTGCAGACTCTCTCTCACCAGTGGGATCAGTATATCTTAATCTGAGCCATAATCTATCATCCAAATAAGTATATATTACATAATAGTTTATTTTAAATATGACACTTATTCCACACAGTGAAGTACGGCCTCCTAGCTCAGCCAGAACAAACGCTGGAGAAGGCAGCTGATTACAAAATACCCCCAACTCAGTATTCCAGATGAAATCTCATATTATCCTTGCCTCAATGCAACATTTTATCTCTAGTTACTTTTCAGCCAGTGTTGTCTGTATTTTGTGCTGGAAAAATAAGAACGCACGTATGACTGCCCAGAAAAGAGAGATCAAGAAAGAAATAAGGGCGGGGGCACAGAAACAAAAAAGGAGAATGAGGGACACAGAGTTAAGTGCCCTGGGCACCCACTTACCCTTCCTCCCTTTACCCGACACAGTAAGAACAAGAATGGGAAGCCTAGAGCCCCCATCTCCCCCCCCTTATATCCTGTTGGTGACACAACTATTATATTATTAAACCAAACATGTTCTCCAAATCTTGGCTCCACCTCCTCCCAAACGCCTGAGAAAAAGAAGGGGACTTACAATAAACCCAAAACGCTAAGTTTCAGAGGCAACAACCCTTCAGAGTGACCAAACCAAAACAAGAGGTTTCCATCTTGAGCATCCTCCTCTGATTGCAACTGTATCACTGTTGTCCAGGGAGTGAGATGACCCCTTATACAAATCAGTCCCAATTAAAACCTACTGATAGCCAATACAAATCACAGGGCAATGGTGTCATACACTCAGGATCTAATAAAACTTCCATATGGCAAACTCATGGCTATGTCACCTCAATTGTTCCTCAATCTAGTCCTTCCAATTTAGAGAGACTCTGAAATGCACCAGATACCTTTGGCTTGCAAATATCCTAGCACACAAGAGATTTGAAGATGGCAGCTGGCCCAAGAGACACTACTTCAGCAGCTGGGATTGTGCTCTGGGTTATGAGAGATCAAAGTCTGAAGCCTTTTGGAGGCAAAAAAACCTAGAATGCGTTGTGCCAGGACACAATACTTATCAATGCCTTTTAATCAGTCTGTGTTTGTACAATGGATCACTCCTGCACTCAGGGAAAGAAGGACCAAGCAGAGCCACTGAAATAAAGGGTTAGCGCAAAGGAGCCCCAGATTTATTATGCCAATTCTCTGCATTCTAATATGCTTAAAGACATAAAGTTCCACCCTGTATTAAATAAGGAGGGAAAATCCAAAACTCTCTCTTACCTGTGGGAAGTAGCTCCTCTATTAGGGAACTGCTTCCAATACGAAGGATCTTTATTCTCACTAGAGAGCAAGCCAAAGTCTAGTTAGAGCTAAGAGAAGCCATCTTGAATCATGTGAGTGCTCTGGGAGCACTCCTGATTTATAGCCTCACACAGTCCCACACAGTGGTAGAAATGCAATTCTGCAGTTTCATGTATGCAACTGCCTCAGCTAGGACAATCTTCCAGCTACAGCTATGCCACTGTAGTGCTTCTGGTGAAGATGTTCTAACCCAACAGGAGAGAGCTCTCACATCAGTTCAATTACTCCAGTGGTTCTCAAACTAGGGCCGCTGCTTGTTCAGGGAAAGCCCCTGGCGGGCCGGGCCGGTTTGTTTACCTGCCGCGTCCGCAGGTTCGGCTGATCGCGGCCCCCACTGGCCGCGGTTCGCCGCTCCAGGCCAATGGGGGCTGCAGGAAGCGGCGTGGGCTGAGGACGTGCTGGCCGCCCTTCATGCAGCCCCCATTGGCCTGGAGCGGCGAACCGCGGCCAGTGGGAGCCGCGATCGGCCAAACCCGCGGACGTGGCAGGTAAACAAAACTGGCCCGGCCCACCAGGGGCTTTCCCTGAACAAGCAGCGGCCCTAGTTTGAGAACCACTGAATTACTCCATCTCCCATGAGAGGTAGTAGCTATGTCAGCAGGAGAAGCTCTCCCACTGACATAGGGCTGTCTACACCAGCACTTAGGTCAGTATAATGTACGTTGTTCAGGGGTGTGGATTATTCACACCCCTGAACAACATAGATTATACCAAAGTAAGTTCTAGTGTAGACAAGGTCTCAGTAATTCTTTTGCCTTCCTCACAGCAATCTCTCCACACTCTTCCGTTCCTGATTAATTGCTCCAGGTTTTGTTTTGCTTTTGTCTGTTTGTCTTGTCTCTCTCAGATTATGACCTCTTCCAAAAAAGGAACTGTCTGTTTATGTTTGTAAAATGTGGTGTAAAGGATTTTGAATAATTATATCCTCGTAGTTCAGATACAATAACTAGAGCAGCCAGCTCTTATTCAGGCTGCTCAACCATCGTCAACGTTCCAGGAACCCTTATTTACTTACCCTGGCTCAGCCCTAGCCAGCCCTCATACAGTTCTAACATGCACCAGAGAACACAAATCAAATGTACATTTTTAATGCAGAGACACTATCTTCCCTTGGCTTATTGGTGTATTGGCTTCATTTGCAATCTCTCTCCTCTGGACTGGCACACAGAAGACATAGGGCTAGATTCATAAAGGGTTTCAGGCATCTAATCTAACTGCCACGTTAGGTGCCCAAGCCCAAAATTTAGACCCTTAAAAATGCACTCAGCTGCCACCTAATCCTGTAGGCACCAACATTTCTGGTAGCGGGAAAATGAAAAGCTGCCTAAATCCTGACACCACCAAGCTGCTCAGCACCTAGTCCCCAAACTAAGCATTCCCCACATCTACCTTGCCTGCGAGGTTCAATCCAGTAGGCGTGTTCTTAAATGGCCTCAGAGCACATTTACAGGATCCCCTCTCTCCCCCCACAAAAAAAACCAGCAGAGGAGGAGGTGGTGCCACCAATACTACTCCCTTATACCCCACAAGGGGGGAAACCCAGGTTCTAATCCCCACTCTGCCTGGTTCAGAGCAGGGACTTGAATCCAGGTCTCCCACCTCTGAGGTAACTGCCCTAACTTCTAAACTAGATGGCAATAGCCAGTCCCTCTCAAGCTCTCTTGTTGATGCTGTTCCACTTTGAATCAACAAATAATATTAATTGGGTCAGAGACAGTTAATGAGGGGTGTGTGACAGTCAGGTTCCAGTTGCTGCTCTGATGAATATATATTTATTTATCTATAAACACTGGAACAACTTCAACAGGAGAGAGTCTCACCCTAGAATACCCTACAACCCAGTGATTAGGGCACTGGCCTGAGGGGAGCAACCATGGAATATGAACCTAGGTCTTCCACAGCCTAAGTGGGTCATCTAACCACTGGTCTACTTGGGGTGGGGAAACCTCTTCCTTCTCCTTTTTTGCAGGGATCCCAAGCAGAGGGAGGTGCCTAACTCCCTACAGTTTGGGCCGCACCATCTCATCGTTTCCTATTGGCTGGCTTAGGCATCTCCTTGCTCAGCTTGGTGCCTTCTGTGAATTCCATTCTTAGGTGCCTTACTCTCCCCACGCATTGTACAGGGAGCCTGGGTGGCAGGAACCTAACTCAGGGCTGTGGATTCCACTGGGCAGCCCACCACCCAAAGTTAGGCATTGCAACATGAGACTAAGGGCTTGTGTACAAGAACAATTGGACCATGGCAAAGACCGTGTTGTCAGGAACCAAGACCTGCTGCTCAGCCTGGGACTAGCTAGCTCAAACTCCAGGCAGACTAATGGACATGGGTGAGCTACAGCAGAACCGGCTGACTGGCCCATCCACCTGACTGGCTGAGGGGAACCAGCCGACATGCTCTTAAGCATTGAATCTGCCGCTGGGCTTATGCCTGAATCTGCACTTGCTCCTGTGACTGCCTCGTTCCCAGTCTGCTCTAGCCCTGCTCCCTGGCCTGGTTCTTGACTCTGGCTCTGACTTTTGGTTCCTGAATGTGGCTCTAATCACTAGGCTCCAACTCCTGGTTCCTGACTGCCACAGTTCTGACCACTAGGCATACCCGTTCGTGGCAGATGTGAATCTAACCTGCAATAACCTACCATGGTCTAACTCTCTGTGTGCACCCTGCAGATGCATGTTAACAGTTTGTTAATGGGCTTTGAAGTAGTCATGTTTCAAAGATGACTCTAGAGCAGTGTTTCCCAAACTTGGGACGCCGCTTGTGTAGGGAAAGCCCCTGGTGGGCCGGGCCAGTTTGTTTACAGCCCCATCCACAGGTCTGGGCGATCGCGGCTCCCACTGGCCGCGGTTCGCTACTCCAGGCCAATGGGAGCTGCTGGAAGTGGCGCAGGCTGAGGGATGTACTGGCCGCCACTTCCAGCAGCTCCCATTGGCCTGGAGCAGTGAACCGCGGCCAGTGGGAGCCGCGATCGCCCAGACCTGTGGATGGGGCTGTAAACAAACCGGCCCAGCCAGCCAGGGGCGTTCCCTACACAAGCGGCATCCCAAGTTTGGGAAACACTGCTCTAGAGCAAAGTGTTCTACCAAATCATTAAGGCACGTCATCGGCGTGTACATAGAAAGTTAGACCATGGAAGGTTAGTGCAGGGAAGAGTCACTGCCCAGCTTGCTGTTGTCTAATTGGGTGTGTAGACAACCCCCAAGTCCCCTTTGTGGATCTAGCCCATACTCTATAATGTGAAAGTGCTCATACTTTTTCATACTCAGGCAAAAGCATGCACAGTACATTTTGTAGTGTGTGTATATGCAAGCAAAGCCAGACAGGACTCCCACCTCCAACAAACAGTGTAAAGAAACTCAAGCTCCTTTTTCCAAGCTGTCTGGCAGTGGAGAGAGAGGCTACCCTCCAGGATATTGTTATTGTATGTACAGTTAGAGGCATTAAATGCTGAAAGCAAATACTACCCATATAACTAATAGGTTTTACAGTATTCTCTGAACAAATCTCTTCTGTTACCAAATCTCCCTCTAATTACCAAACAATGCATAACCTTAATTACTTCTCTTTTGCTGCTGTTTTTATTTATAATTTAGAAAGAAATAGATAAAACTAAAATACATAGTCATGCAGCTGGAATGCAGTTTTCCTGTTACCATGGGCAACAAGACTCCATCTATCTAATGGGTTGTTTTGTTACAAAAAGAAAAAAAATCTCTTGTTGATCTGTACAGTATCTGCCCTCCCCCATCACTTATCTTCTGACCATGAAAGAAGAAGACTCTGAGAACGGGGAATCTCAGGGCTGTTACAAGAAAGGATTATTCAATATGTATTCCCTCCAATTCTTGGCATCATCCCTTTTCCCAAAAATGGACACCTGTATTCTTCTTCTTGTATTTTAGCACCTTTCCCCACTACAGTGAATTGTCACAGACTGTTTAAATGGCTGGTATATTTTCCCATTATACTGTTTCTCCAATAGAGTATGTAACGGGAGCAGAGGATGGCATAATATTAATCCCTTTGCATTACATGCATTTGAACAAGAACAGAAAAACATATAACACCTTCCAATTGTCTTGATAATGTGAAGGGTAGAATGAGGCTAAAAATAGCGTGAAATGTCTCATGACAGTTTGAGGAGTAGAATGGAAATGGAAAATTATACATTATACTTCATGCCCCTCTCCAAGGCCAACACACACATTTTTGTGAGGAGGAGATATAGACATGAAGGATCAATTGAAAACTCATTTGCACTTACTTTCTGTTCCTCTGATTGTGCACTAGTGTGGGCTACCAGTAAAATCCACATGTGACGTTACACTCCATATTCTTGATGGAAATATGTTTATGATATGGATATGACATAACTGAGATGTACTTTAGGCAAGATGGCTCATGTAAGGTATCACTGGAAAGTTATGATTTTCTGAATGTGTTTATCCAATTTGTATGCATGTATCATTTTGGTATCTGAAGCTAGGAATATTGACCAAGTCTCTGTATTTCAAATGTGCTACGTTGGATGAAGCCAAACAATGTTAGTGGATTATTGAAGAAATGCACACAAGCATAAGGATTACCCTGTGTGCAATAGAAACCTCTCAGAGATAGCTCTACACAATGGGAACTGTTTGACCCTGGTGACAGCAAAAAAGCTTTCCAGCAAGTGAGGGGAAGATATAAAAGAGGGACAATGACAACATGAGGGGACCTCACTCTCCCTACAACACCACACCTGAAATCACCTGAGGAACAAAGACTGAACTGTGGGAAGTGATGGTCCCCGGCTGGAAGGATTTTTAGCCTGTGTAAGAAAATCTGGGAAAACCAAGGCAACTTGTGCCTTAAGAATCTGCCAGAAGTGTAGCTGTGGCAGAATGAGTGGTGGGGAGGAGCTAGTTGCCCCAGATATGATCCCGTCCAAGACCCTAGGTACATACTTGCACAGGAATGTCTACTCAAGCTGGAAATTACATCTCCAGCTTTAGAGTAGACGTACCCAAAGAGAAAGTTTGTAGTGAACATATTTTTAATGATTTTGATGTGTTGAAGCTGAGACCAGTATTTGAGAATGGGCACTTACTCACGCAAGGTCTTGCAAGCTACACTAACTAATCATAAACTCAAGCCACAACATTCAAATTGATTTTATGAGGTAAACAGAGTTTAAAGTTTGCAGAGGTTTGAATTCAGGGTTGTGGTTCACCCCCGTTATAGAGGTTTGAAAAATTTGAATCTGGGTTTGGGTTCAGGCTTCTCACACCCCAAAAGTATGGAATATGTGGAACTTGTCTCTAATAGTGACTAGTGGGGAGTTTTGATTCTGTAATTTCTTACTTGTCTGATTCTTTTTGTTCATGACAGAGCAAGGAGTCATGGGGTTTCCCACCAGCACTTTTAGGCCCTGATTCAGGAAAGCACTGAGCAGTGCTTGAGTCCCATTGACTTCAAAGTTAAACATATGCTTAAGTGCTTTCCTGAAATATGACTCTAATAATCTCACATGCTACCTAGAAAAATGGAACATTAATAATTTTCTCTCTTCATTTTCTCAGTCCTACATTTATTGATAATATTATTTTGTAATACCTACTGCTTTATGTCCTTAAAGTGCTTTACAAATATTAATTAAGCCTGTGAAGAAGGAAGGTGTTACTAATTATTTGTATTGAAAAGCATGTAGGAGTCCCAATCATGAATCTGGGCCCTTGTGCTAGGCACTGTATAAACACATAAGAAAAAAAGAACCTGATTTCAATCTAAAATTAGGAAGATATACCTATTTTCAAATGCAAAACTGAAGCATAAAAAGTTAGGTGATTTGTTCATTTTCAGAAGATGAATCAGAAAGAGCTACCAATAGAACACAAGATATACTTAGGACAAACAGTTTTAAATCAGAAGAACCGGACAAATGGCACCCAAGAGTCCTAAAAGAGTTGGCTGAGGAAATCTCTGGCCTTTGAGGTGAATTTTTAATAAATCTTGCCATACCAGGAAAATTCCAGAAGATTAATGCTAATGTTGTGTGCCAATATTCAAAGGGCAATTAGTATGACCTGGGTAACTATATGCCAGTTAGCCTATAATCCTCAGCAAAATAACGGAAAAGCTGATATGGGATGCAACTAATAAAGAATTAAAGTATAGAAATATAATTAATGGCAGTCAACATGGTTTTGTGGAAAACAGATCTTTTCAAACAAATCTGATTTCATTCTTTGATGAGATTACAATTGTGGTTGATGATACATACATGTAGTACACTGAGGCTATGTCTGCACTGCACTTTTGTCATTAAAACTTTTGTCGGTAAGGAGTGTGAGGAAAAACACACCCCTGACTGACAAAAAACTTTTAACGACAAAAAGCACTAGTGTGGATAGTACTTTGCCAGTGGGAGATGCTCTCCCGCCAACAAAGCTACTGCCCCTCCCTATGCTTCTGAAAGGTATGCAGTGTAGACACAGCCTTAGATACCGGAATCTATCTGAAATCTAATACTTTTCCATTTAAAAGGAGGGGAGCGGTTCAAGCACAGACAAAAGATTCCCGGCTGGTGCCAAAGCTATAAAGGGGATGGAGCAGGACAAAGGAAGCTGCCAGTCATGAGAAAACCCCTGCTTTTCACCTGAGATATCTGCTGGAACTAACAAGCACAGTATCAGGGGAAAAGATTGGTCCCAGTCTAGGAAGGAGTCTAGTCTGTGAAAGAAGCTTATTGGAACATCTCTGAGGGTGAGAGATTACCTGTAATAAGTTTCTTAATGATTAGGCTTAGACTTGCGTGTTTTTGCTTTATTTTGCTTGGTCACTTACTTTGCTCTGTCTGTTATTACTTGAAACGACTTAAATCCCACTTTTTATACTTAATAAAATCACTTTTGTTTATTAATACACCCAGAGTAAGTGATTAATACCTGGGGGAGCAAACAGCTGTGCATAGCTCTCTACCAGTGTTATAGAGGGTGGACAATTTATGAATTTACCCTGTATAAGCTTTATACAGAGTAAAACGGATTTATTTGGGGTTTGGATCCCATTGGGAACTGGGTGTCTTGGTGCTGGAAACAGGCAACCTGCTGAGCTGTTTCAAGTTAAGTCTGCAGCTTTGGGGGCGTGGACCAGACCCTGGGTCTGTGTTGCAGCAGGCCAGCGTGTCTGGCTCAACAAGACAGGGTTCTGGAAGTCCCAAGCTGGCAGGGAAAACGGACTCAGAGGTAATTGCAGCACGTCAGGTGAAAGTCCCAAGGGGGTCTCTGTGACTGAACCCGTCACACACACCCATAGTGGACTGATGGAGGCGCCCCAGCTCGACCAGCAAGGCCCCACCCATCACAAGGTGTTTTTATTGTTTTGGTGAATATATTGTATCTGACAACCATTTAAAAAGAAGTAAAGGAGAAGATATATCAATATTTGTTTTGATTCTTCATTGGATTTTATTATTTGCATTCTTCTTCTGTATACAGGATAATTTCTTCTAGTGCTGATGTATTGCTGATATAGTTCACTTTTCTGAAAGGATGTCCATTTCCATTTCTTCTACCAACACGGCTCATTTGACAGGACTCCCTGATGTCTGTACGTGTTCTCATTCCTTATTGAAGGCATCCAGACATTCCATTTACTCCATCTTGTAGTCACGTGAATGACTTCCAGGTTATGCTTGGTGTATTCATAAATTGTTGCTGCTTCTCTAGGTAGAGTCAGTGATTGACTGGTTGCTACGGGAAATAGAGTGAAGGAAAGAATAGTAAATCAGAGAACTGTTAAGATAAACTGAAGAGACAAACAAAAACCCATAAAGGAAAGCAAAGAAATTTTAAATTAAAATTCCACCCTCAAATTAAATGAGAGTAAAACTCCTTTCTTCTTAAATTGAAATTCCCTTATTCACTCAGGCATCATGAAGATGACTGCTGTATAATAACAGAGAATGAAGGCAACAGACTGAAGCTTCTAGGATTTCTGTTTGTTTAACATTTGCAGCATAAAAAAGCTCAGGTTTTGCCTGCTGAAACCAAAAGATGCTGAGACTACAAAGGATGGTGTACCTAGTGTTACACTGACACCATTACATGACAGCAGGTAAACAGCTCAAAAACAACCAGCTTAGCTGACCCCATCAAAAACAAAAGGAAGATTTAAATACTTGTGGTCCTCGAATTCTGGAGCAGTCTGCGGACCAGCCTGGTTTCCAGCACAAGTTACAGCAGCCCAAACTCTGCTGTTATTTATGCCTGGCACTTGAGGAGCTACTCCAGAAATTGGGAAGATCTGAAGTGCAGATACACCATTGCCCACATCTCCGTTTTTTCCTAGCCACAAATCCTAAATCAGTTTCATTTCTAGACCCTATCAGCTTGCCACCCATGATCCTCCCTGTGCAATGGGAATTCACAGGCAACAGCTTTCCAGTTGCTTTTTAGAGAGCAGAGGCCGGAACAGGATTAATGATTAATTAAAAGATAGCACCATACTCATTTGCTAAATCTAAAAATGCAACAATTCACACACACAAATTAGCACCTGCCACTTATAAATATAAAAATACTTTGTGGTATTATAATTAGAACTATTTTTATATAATTAGCAAGGCTGAATGATCCGCAGTTTAGTGTGTGAAGTTACTATTTTTTGTCAACTTTTCAGTGCAGATGAAAGCAGCCAGGAAAGGACAAAAGTCTCCAGCAAAATCACTATGTGCAACCAAACCATTCCCACGGGAATATCACAAACTGTGACAAACTACTACTTTATGGCTTTCAAGTCACTTTCTCAGCACCTCAGTAATTTTTTTTTCTTTATAAAGCAGGGACAGGCACAGAGACCACAATTCTTTAGGCTTCAACATGTGCAGGGCACTGCTGTTTAAAATACAGGGCTGCAAACATGGGAGTTCCATTAACAATGATACTGAAAGCTGTCTGCTGCCATTTTACAGGGTTCACAAATTGTTTCCCAGTGGATTTCTCCCTTTAGAACAGGAGTCTCAAACTCAATTTACCATAGGGCCAGTGCCAGTCCTCAAATCCTCCCAGTGGGCCAATAATGTCACTCATGCTGCCCAGAACCCTCCCCCCAAAACTCCACCCCCCACCTGCCTAAGGCTCTGGGAGAGAGTTTGGGTGGGGGAGGAGCAGGGCCGGCTCCAGGGTTTTGGCCGCCCCAAGCAGCCAAAAAAAAAAAAAAAAAAGCCGCGATCGCGATCACGATCTGCGGCGGCAATTCGGCGGGAGGTCCTTTGCTCCCAGCGGGAGTGAGGGACCGTCCGCCGAATTGCCGCTGAATACCTGGACGTGCCGCCCCTCTCCGCAGCGGCCGCCCCAAGCACCTGCTTGCCAGGCTGGTGCCTGGAGCCGGCCCTGGGAAGGAGGTCTGGGGATAGAGGATTGGGGTGCAGGCTCTGGTATGGAGTTGGGGCGCAGGCTCTGGGCAGGGGCTGCAGGAGGAGGGGTGGGGTTGCAGGCTCTGGAAGGGAGTTTGGGGGTGGGAGAGGGTATGTGGGAAGGGGGTGGGGGTGCAGGCTCTGGGAGGGAAGGGCGGTGCTTACCTGGGGCTCCAAGGCAGGGCGGGCCGGGGGGCCTCCGCGCACTGCTGCCCCCATGCACCGCCCCTGCAGCTTCCCATTGGCCGCAGGGGCGCACGGGGGCAGCTTCCCTGGGGCCAAGGGGAGACCCGGCCCCAAAACTGCTGGAGCCCCCCGGGCCACATTGGGGAGGTTTGCAGGCCGCAGATGGTCCACGGGCCACGAATTTGAGACCCCTGCTTTAGAAGTTACACAAAGCAACACTCATTTATCTGCATTGACAGCATTAGCCTATGCTCATATATAAAATTTAAAGCTATCACCAACTACTTACATGTCACACTTTCTTCCAAGGACTAGAGATTCAGCCCTAGCTACCCATCTCCTATCAGTTCCAGCAAGATACTAATATCTATTTGGAACAGCTTTCCCCTCAGAATTGTGCTCATGGGGGAGAGAGCAGAAATTAAACCAATATTTGGCTGTCCATAAAACCTCCTCAAATTCTCCTGGATCAATTTTGGCATTTCTAAACACAATGTTTCAACTTTTCATTTTGGAAGATGTTTTGTTTTATAATTTCTCTCAATTTCATTTTTAAAAAATGAAAAATCTTGAAATCAAAATGAACTTTCTTCTTATTATTTTTCTTCTTCATTTCACCAAAGAATTCAAAAAACTGTCATTCTGGATCAATCCAAAATGAAGCATCATGCGGAGCCCCCTACCCCCTCAGGGGCTGGAGGGATGTGTTGGCCGCTTCTGGGAGCAGCGCAGGGCCAGAGCAGGCAGGCAGGGAGCCACCGACCAGGAGCCACCCATGGTAAGCTCCGCCCGGCCGGAGCCTGCACCCCTCACCCCCTCCCGCACCCTAACCCCCTGCCCCAGCCTTGAGCCCCCTTCCACACCCTTCACCCCAACCCCCTGCCCCAGGCTCAGCCCGGAGCCCCCTCCAACACTCCGAACCTCTCTGCCCCAGCCCAGAGCCCATACACACTCTTGCAACCGAACCCCCTGCCCCAGCCTGGTGAAAGTGAGTGAGGGTGGGGGAAAGCAAGTGACAGAGTGTGGGGGGATGGAGTAGAGGGGACTCAAAGGGACGGGGCAGGGATGGGGCCTTGCAGAAGCGGCAGGGCAGGGGGCGGGGCAAGGGTGTTTGGGTTTGTGTGATTAGACATTTGGCAACCCTACTGGACGGGAAGCTACAACAGCAGCCTGGGCCAAAACTGTGCACGAAGTGAGCTGGACTCCAATCCCTACCCTAAAAGGTGGGACACCTGTTTTGCGGCGGCTGGGAGGAGCAGCGGGGACGTGGTATGCTCAGGGGAGGGGAAGAGGCGGAAGTGAGTTGGGACGGGGAGCTTGGCTGCCGGTGGGTGCAGAGCACCCACCAATTTTTCCCTGTGGGTGCTCCAGCCCCGGAGCACCCACAGAGTTGGCACCTATGACTTCTGGAGTGAAACTGACTTTGCAATCTTAATAATGTTCTGTTAATGTAGTTTGCTGTGTTTAGTAATATATAGCTTGTTTTGTACTGTTACGGCATGGCAGTGGCTTTTCATATGTTGATTCACGGTGGCTTTAATAAGCTTTGTTTTTTGTTTCTGAAATGTGAGTTTTTCTTTGTGTTTTATAGACATTGGTGGCAAATTCATTGTTTTAATAGATGTCTAGGCTGTTGGGCAGATTTCACCAGCCAGGGAAGGGAAGCAAAACTCTAAGAATGAGCACTCTTAATTAAGGCCTTTTCCTCAGGGCTTGTTTTTTCATCCACAAAACAAAAGCAAATCACTCACAAAAAAAACCTAAGCAGTACTCACAAGAGGTACTACCTATTTCAGCCAGCCAGGAACTGATAGGACACACAGACACACCTTTTTCTTCAGCTCCCCTGCAACCCAGATTCCTTTTATATTCGCCCCAAGCTACCATATGACCAGCCTGGACTTGTTAACTCTTTACTGGCTGTAGCACCATTACCTTGTTACAAGTTGATATATAGAGAAACGGATATAAAGAACTTAAGGAGCAAAGGAAGCTCTCCACTCTAAAGGGAAGGAGGGACAGTGTAAGGAGCACTAACACAGGCAGGGCTACCAGTTGTCCCAACAGTTTATTTTGAATGTTGTGACAGAATTTGCGATATGATTAGAGCTGGTCAAATTACTTTCATCAAATATTTTTTCAACAAAGAATGGTTTTTTTGAATTTTCACAGATAATTTTTGATTCAATACTTAAAAAAAATTTTTTTTTAATGGAAAATTTTTTAAATGAAATTAAAACATTCATTTTGTTACAAACTGAAAACTTTCATTTTGGTTTCTGAAAACCAAAACAATTTTTTTTTTATTTGGGGATATTTCCTCCCCCACCCCAATTCTTTCTATTGTACAGTTTGCCCTTTTTTCAATCAGGAAAATGGGTAAAGAAGAGAGCCAGTGGGGAATTATTTTAAAAAACCACTAATATGTATTTATTTTACATTTTTCCTTTAGAAAAGGGGAAATAATTATAAAAAAGGAAAGCTAGTGGAGGGAAAATGGTAACCTCCCATCCCATTATTAAGATACCTATTTAAAAATCAAGAAAAATCTAAAACTTCAGTGAAAAATTTCAAACAAAATGCAAATTTCATTTCATTTACATTAATTTCTGTGAAAATGTTTGGATATTTTGATCAACGCTCATTTGGATCCAGCATTGCCATGTGCTGTCTTTCTCCATATGACGACATTAATATGGCATACATTGATGAGCTCAATGACATGAGTGTGCAAATACTCACCTCGCTAAATGGGGCATGTCATTGGCGGGTGGGAGAAGAGAGGACAGGTGCATCAACTCCTTTTCCTCCCACCACTCCTGATTGGAGGGGAGGGAAAGATGGGGAGGTAACTTAGGCTCTAGGGCAGGGGTCGGCAACCTCTGGCACGCGGCTCGCCAGGGTAAGCACCCCTAGGGCCAGTTTGTTTACCTGCCACATCCGCAGGTTCGGCCGATCGTGGCTCCCACTGGCCATGGTCTGCCGCTCCAGGCCAATGGGGGCTGCGGGAAGTGGCGCGGGCCAAGGGATGTGCTGGCCATGGCTTCCCGCCGCCCCCATTGGCCTGGAGCGGCAAACTGCAGCCCGTGGGAGCCGCGATCGGCCAAACCTCTTTTGTCTTCTTAGGTGAAAGAGAGAGAGAGATGGACAGGGCCATCCTTAGATTATCTTCAGTCTCCACCTCATTCTCAGTGTTTAGCGGTCCCACTTCTTCTTTCCTTGTTTTCTTTCTATTTCTCATGATCTACCTGCTTCTTGTCCTGAGGGAATAGTGTTTTGGGGAGTGGTGTGGGTATGCGGTATTTCCCTAAGTTGTTTACAGGAGGAAGGTCACATGCTATTCATCCTGGCCGAGAGACAACTTATTTGAGGAGGAGTCCTGGGACAATTAGCTTGATTGTGTGTGTGTGAAGTGACTTCTAGGTAACTCTGGGAGGCTGAAAGGATTTAAATTTAATGCCTGCTGGCTTCCCTGGCTACCCAGTATCCATTAGGAGAGACATAATTCCACTCAGGACTTTCCTCCGTGCAACATGGGATTTCTCCTACCCACCCAATGATGGTGCAGTTGTGGGGGTACGGAGTCTTTATGTGCCTCTGTTCCAGGCACAGCCTGCCTGAAGCAGTGGTGCAGAAACTAGGGATGCAGCAGCAGCCCCTGGTTTGCAGTACAGGGACGCTTTGCACTTGCCCGCCTCCCTGCTCCTGGAGCTATGACCTGGCGCACAGGGTCACAGTGATGCTCAGGTTTGGCCTATCCACGCATCTGTAGATTAAGACGGGACAAATTTGTTCAGCATTGTGACCGAACGCGCCTCCTTTCACCACTCCCACTATAAAAATTGTTCCAGTGCACCTGGCCCGAAATGCTCCTTACACTAACATGAGGCCAATGTAAATAGGGCTTAAATTGGGTATTCATAAAATGGCTTTCTGAATCTTCAGCATAACAGACAAGCTTCTTGACCCACCTTTTCCCAGATGCAAAACCTTGCTGCATTTCCCTAATGAGGCCTGGTCATGTACCAGTTAGACCTTCCAGTCCAGCCCAAACAATTGCTAGATATTTCCACTCCACTACATAAACTATCAATATTAATAGAGTGTGTCTGAGGTGTCATAGGGCCTACTTTGTACAGTGCCTCACACAACCCAATGCTGGTCCTGCATATAGGGACCAAATGGTATGGGTTTCCCACTGTCTTGCACCCCATGAAGTCATTTAGAGCGCTGCAAAATGGATATAACACATTGCCATTCTGTATTGGTAGCATATTACACCTATGCACAGAAACACATGATTGCAAAGCAGTGGAGAATCATGCCCAGATCATCTGGCGTCACAAAGTAGCTAGTGCATATGATGAGTGCAAAATGTTGATTGCTAAAAACCAATTCAGAGAGTTTGGGAAAGGAAAATGAAATGACGCAGAAAAGGAAAATCATTGCAATAGATGCATTTTCAAATATAATAAAGGGGGGAATTTAGTTCTAGGCTAACGCAGCACTTCGTAACTCATGCTCTGAGGCACCCATAAGAGCTGTGTGCACGCCTTGCTGTAGTAGGTGTTAAGAACCCTGGGCTCATTGTCTGCAATGTGTACCCAATACCACACATACAAAATTAGACATGTATTAGTTATGAGCAGGTAGGACATATGGTGCTCATCCACTGAGCAGCATGAATGCTTCTGCAGCTAGATCATAAATATCCAAAAGAATTAAACTGCATTTCAGAAATGAAACTCAAAAGAAGTTAGGCAGTAAATGAGTTCTTCCCATATGGGGATTTTTGCATTTTTTTCATCAGTATTTTCAAGAGATGCCTAAAAGACACCCATTCTATACCCAGAAATCCAATTAAATACAAAATGGTGTATTAATATATTCTGTTATCATGTGATGTATTTTAAAAAGGGACAAGGCTTAGATCTATGATTTAGCCTTGATAATCCCCAACATCAGCTTTTCCGGAACTGGTTCACAGTTTGAGTTTATGTAAAAGTACATTTTCAGCCACCTTGCTGCTTAAATCTATTCAAATGAAAATATGTCTCTTCTAAGAATATTAAGCTCTGTAGTGTATTAAAGGATTGTTTCAGGCTGCTAGTGCTTAACCCCTGATCTGAAGAAGAGTTAGTAGGCTGTGCTAAGCAAAGGCCCCAGTCTGTTTCAAGGTAGTGTGTGTGTGTGTGTGTGTGTGTGTGTTTTCCCCTTCATGTTATTTTTAAATACAATCCCTTCAAATAACCGACTTTATACTAGAAATGAAGGGAATCTACGAATTCTGCAATTGCTAGAAAAAACCCCTCATTAGACTAGTAAGACATTTTGGAGTGCTAAAATTCTAAAGGTGGAACTTGCAAAAAAAACCCAAACCAAAAAATATTAAAACACCTAGGGTGAAATCCTGGCCCTTTTGAAGCCAATGTGAGCTTTGTCATTGACTTCCATCGGGCCAGGATTTCATTCTTAGGGTCCAAAATAGAGATTTGTTTTGATGGTATAATTAAGAGCTACAACTCGTTAATATCGATAGAAATTGTAGAAGACTATGAGCCTAACGGTAGTACAGTAATGCAAATCCCAGAAGGCAGCCACTAGGGGGCATAGAGCCTAGTGTAAGTACTGCATGATGCTGTTCTCTGGGAGCACATAACTGGTCCATTCAAAAGTATATCCATAGAGACCGCCATTATGAGTTGTCACCAGAGATTGAACCCAGGACCTCTAGAACTAAAAGCATGACTCAGCACCATCTGAGTTTATAGCTGTAGCAGATTTATAAGGTCTGTGGATGAGACACTAGAAAAGAAGCATGTAATATACACTGGACAATGGGTTACATATATACAATGGCCAATCGGCCTCTAGTAATGGAAGGAAACTGAGGATAATATCATGGGCATAGAAAACTCAGACAGTTGTTAATTTACATGGCATAAAATGCGTTGGCTGAAAGGACTAACCATCTCAATGTTGGCACAAGAACCAAACACAAACAGAGCAGGGTTAAGTTTCCATCTCAGTTGTCTATTTAAGAAGAACTTTTAGTACTGGAGTGTGTGTTCCATTCCATGGGAGTTGGTGAGTCTGCAGGATATCACAGAGGGGTCAGCTAGTCTAGATCAAAGGGCCAACTGTTATTAATTAGTTCTTTTTAAGGTTGTAAATTCTGTCACGGAGGTCGCGGAAGTCATAGATTCTGTGACTTTCCGTGACCTCGGTGACTTTCGCAGCTGCAATGGCTGGTGCGGGTGATCCCGGGGCCAGCTGCTTGGGCACTCCCTGGACCAAACGCACAGGGCACTGCTGGAGTGGGCACTGGCTGCTGCTGAGGTGGTCCCAGGGCGGCTGGCTCTGAAGAGCACCTGAGCAGTGGTCCCGGGGGCAGCCCGAGGGAGTGCCCGAGCAGTGGTCCTGGGGGCTGCCCCGGGGCCAGCTACACCAGCCGCTGATTGGGCGGTAGGCCCTGGGGAAGCACCCGAGCAGTGGTCCTGGGACAGCTGGCCCTGGGACAGCTGGCCCTGGGGAGTGCCCAAGCAGCGGTCCCGGCGGCGGCCCTGGGGAGCACCTCAGCAGCGGTCCCTGGGGCCTCGGAGCAGGCGTGGCTGGGGACAGTCAGCCCCCGCAGCCAGTGCAGGGGCTAGCCGTCAGCCCCCGGGCCCCCACAGTAGCAGTGTCCCGGGGCCCCCCAGAGCAGCAGCGCCCAGGGTCCTAAGAGCTGCTAAGTTTTAGTCAGGGGTATATATATTAAAAGTCATGGACAGGTCACAGGCCATGAATTTTTGTTTATTGCCTGTGACCTAGCCATGACTGTTACTAAAAAATCCTGTGACTAAATCTGAGCCTTAGTTATTATCAAAACTAGTATCATTTTATTAGCAGTTTAAATTATACCCAATGCTTAGTGAATTTAAAATGAAATACATCGCATGTTAAACAACAGGTATTCCAGACCAGGAGTAACTGTTCCTCTAATTATTTGATCCTTACATGTGAGTGTTATTCTTGGGTAAAGCCACCAAGCATTAGATGCCCCAGAGGCTCTGATAATTGGAGTGTCAATAGTGCTTGCCCCAGAGGTTGATAGCGTGATCAGGGCTACCAGATTTCTAAGCAGCACTGCTCAGGCCTCAGATGGGGTTAGTTACAGTAACTTTTGGTGTTATAGGAATCCATGGTGAAGCTAACAACCCAGCATCAGTTCTCCAATTAGCCCCCATGAAAGGGCAAACAAGGCCATGTAGTTCGCGGCTCAGCCTTCACTGACTAATTGTGGTGGACTCCTCAGGGGCATTATTGTTTTCATTAACCTTTGTGTAATAATTTGTTTCTAGTTCCATTTATAAAAGCTTAGCACCATAATTCAAAGTCACCAAGCAAAATTTTATACCCTGTTTGTTTCCCCTACCACTTTAAATGAAAATGCCCAATTCCAATATTAAGTCACTGTGGAAATAAATGATCAAACAACGTCACACAATGGGGAAATATCACTTCAGTTCTTCTGCCAATGTATCTTAACTTGGATGGCACGGAGCACAGACTACCATAGAATCAGAAATGTAGCACCCAAGGAACCTCAAGTGATCATCTAACCCATCCCCCTGCGTTGAGACAGAATTACATATATCTTAGCTGTCCTTTTAACATACTACTTCTTATAGATGGAACAAAGGTATCAAGGTTTGTGGTTAAACTATATCTTTGGGGAACAGATGTCTGAAGGACTCAACAATGGGTAGGCTACATACCCTCTCTCTTTAGGTCATCAGTTCAAACCCAGCCCAGGTTAGAGGAGATCAATAAGTGGACATGCCAGTTGCCATCTATTTAGTAACTCATGTGTAATAAGTTTGGTATTTTCAGTAGACAGATGTCCACAGGATAAAAATCTGTAGCACATATTTGCACCCTTGTTTTCAGTCAGCGAGAAATGCCATGTATGGCATGAACAAATGTAAGGAGAGGAGGCTGTATCCATACTCTGTGTACCGCTTCACAAACTATACAGGAAACAATAACTTTGCTTGTAATATTAAGGTGTTCAAGATGGGTCAAATCCTGCCCCAGCCTTGACAGCCACACAAGGTCCCCTCGTATCGGTATGGTTCTTATGCCCAAAGGCCTGTGAGTCAAAATGTGGAGTAGAATTCAACTCTGTGATAGCTCCATCCAGCATGCATGCTCATAGGCAGGGGCTGGAAAATCCTCTGTTGCATGGGTCCTCCCCACTACAGAAGGTTGAGGAGCAGTTTTACAACCTTCCTCCTGGGCATCACCAGTTACCTGGGCTGGAAATGGAATTGCCCCCTCCTGCCCCTCTCTAAATGCTGACTGTTACAGGTACTGAGACCTTCACCTCCTATTATAAGAACATGAGCATAAAGAGGATTTGTTTCAGTTTTTACAGCACTCAGGCAACATACCAGAAAACAGAACAAAGAGCAAACGGCTCAGAAATAAGCCTCCCATTCTTCACAATGCTACGATCCACACCAGTGCCCGTTATTGTGTATCCTCAGCACATTCATGTAGGCAGACAGCCAACGCTCAGCTTGAAAGCATCAGAAGTTTGTGCCTCCAGTGAAAACAGAGACATAGGGCCTGACCCCGCTCCTTTTGAAGTCCATGGTGAAACTCTATTGATTTTAAATTGAGCAGGCCCTGGCTTACTTGCCACACTTTTTCTGATGAGGTGAAAGTCCCTCATGCACCAAAAGAAAACCCCGTGCACCCCAAACTTCACTGCCAGACATGAAGTCTGTCACTAATCAGACCTGAAGCCAGTTTACTGTCTGTGTAACCTGAGCAGACTTCACTGCCTGGATTATAAGAGAGTTCAGTTCTAGTTAGCACACAAAGTAACTGTTGTCTATGGGTATAGCATAGGGAAGGGTACACTCACACACTTTTTTTTTATGCTGGATAAATAAGGAAGCTCTTTGGGGGGCAGCATGTGGGGAGGGAGGGGTTGGTACAGAGGATGACCATCCTCTGTGATCCCAAAACAAGTTAAGCTTCTCTGAAATTGAAAGATCCCCTGGTGTATAAGACATCTACTGGCCAACTGGTGCAATCGGCTCCACTTTTATTTCCCTCTCTCTCTCAGCAGCATGCTCTCTAGTACAGTGGTTCTCAAAGCCAGTCCGCTGCTTGTTCAGGGAAAGCCCCTTGCGGGCCAGGCCGGTTTGTTTACCTGCCGCGTCCGCAGGTTCGGCCGATCGTGGCTCCCACTGGCCGTGGTTTGCTGCTCCAGGCCAATGGAGGCTGCGGGAAGGGCGGCCAGCACATCCCTCGGCCCACGCCGCTTCCCGCAGCCCCCATTGGCCTGGAGCGGCGAACCGTGGCCAGTGGGAGCCGCGATCGGCCGAACCTGTGGACGCGGCAGGTAAACAAACCAGCCCAGCCTGCCAGGAGCTTTCCCTGAACAAGCGGTGGACTGGCTTTGAGAACCACTGCTCTAGTAGATTTCTTTATTTGGAATACAGTAACTCCTCGCTTAATGTTGTAGTTATCTTCCTGAAAAATGCGACTTTAAGCGAAACGATGTTAAGCGAATCCAATTTCCCCATAAGAATGGGGGGGGGGGGGGTAGGGTCCAGGGAAATTTTTTTCACCAGACAAAAAACTATATATTATATAGATATTCACACAGTAAATGTTTTAAACAAACCATGTAATACTGTTCACAGCTATGATGATTGTGAAGCTTGATTGAGGTGGTGAAGTTAGAGGGTGGAAGAGGGAGGGATATTTCCCAGGGAATGCCTTGCTGCTAAATGATGAACTAGCACTCGGCTGAGCCTTCAAGGGTTAACACATTGTTGTTAATGTAGCCTCTCACACAAGGCAGCACAAACAAGAGGGAGGGGAGACAGCATAGCAGACAGAGACAGACACACACCTTGTGTGTGTGTGTGTGTGTGTGTGTGTGTGTGAGAGAGAGAGAGAGAGAGAGAGATGCACACTGCCCCTTTTAGTAAGCTGACCCACTCTTAAGTGCATTATTTTTTTAAGTGGATCAGGAAGTTGAGACAGCAGCTGCTGCCCCAGGCTCTCTCTTCCTCCATGTCCCCTCCCTGCTCTATATGGAGAAGGGGTAAGCGGGGTGCAGGAGCAGGGGGGAGGGGGACACCCTGACATTAGCCCCCCTTTCACTCCCCTGCACAGCAAGCAGGAGTCTCTGGGAGCAGCTCCAAGGTAGAGGGCAGGAGCAGCACATGGCAGTGGGGGGAGGGACAGCTGAACTGCCGGCAATTGATAGCCTGCTGGGCGGCTGCAGTACAGGGAACTTAGGGGAGTGGGGAGCTGATAGGGGGAAGCTGATAGGGGGGCTGCCAGTCCACCCTGGTTACAAGCCCCTAGCAGCTAGCTGCAACGGGCTGCTCTTCCTGCAAGCAGTGGACAAAGCAGGCGGCTGCCAAACAACATTAGAAGGGAGCATTGCACAACTTTAAACGAGCATGTTCCCTAATTGATCAGCAACGTAACAACATTAACCCGGACGACTTTAAGTGAGGAGTTACTGTATTCCACTTAATAAATGTTCTCTGTCTTTCTCTGCAACAGCCAGACCTGTGCATTATAGGAAGTTATTGTAAATGGTACTTTGCAGCCGACGTGTTACAATTATTTCAGGGGGGATTCTGTTTGTTTGCTTTTTAGATCTAGCAAGACAATGTAAGTCCCTGATCTTTTTCTGATTTAAAAAAAGAAGAAAGGAAGGAAAAAATAATTCCTTGGATAACTATGAAGATACAGTTTAGCTTTCTGAAAGTCATATGGGCTGGGATTTTCAAAGATGCTGAAGAGAGTCAGGTACCCAAATCAGCACCTAACTCCGTTAGCCACCATGAAAATCACCACCATAAAATTATTTTTATTAAAAATCCACCTCTGGCAAAGCCAAGCATTTCCTTAGAATGAGCCCAATGGGAGTAGCTTACCATTTGGCTGCTGCCCTCTTTTACAAGAGATGATCTTCCACAGTCATGTATTTCATGTAGAACGCTCTCTTTCTAACGCACACAATTTGCTCTCTCTTTAAGAAGTGACTGGTCACAGGATGTTCCCACTCTTTTTGCTTTATAGTACCTCTGATATCTCGGGGCTTCGTGGATTGTGGCTTCAAGTTCCACACCAGGACTTGGATTCGCAGCCAGAACTGCAGAGGTGA
This sequence comes from Emys orbicularis, assembly GCF_028017835.1. Taxonomy (NCBI): domain Eukaryota; kingdom Metazoa; phylum Chordata; order Testudines; family Emydidae; genus Emys; species Emys orbicularis. The sequence goes on along the minus strand of NC_088683.1, from coordinate 22,285,901 downwards.
GTAAAACAGTCAAGCAGTAGCCATGGAGGTTGTGGAAATCATGTGGATGCACCAAGAAAATGACCTGAAAGTTGTTATGATCTAATGATTGTTTAGGTGTATGGCAATTAGCACTTACACATCACAGTGTCAGGGCACTGTCCCTGGTGTTCCTCTGCCAGGATATCCCTAGGCCCTGGACTAGGCCCCAACACTCACATGGAGCCTCTGCTCTGGAAGGCGCTGGTGTCTCAGCAGTGCACATCAGTCCAGTCTTAAGAAGCTCAGCCCTCTGGCTGAGCCCCAGATAGTCTGCCCCACCCAAGGGTTTTCAATAAACAAACACAAATCATCCCAGGATTGTAATCAAACTGTCTTCCCTCAGAGCTTCTGTAAAAGTGTGGGTCCATCTATGCCCACTGGCAAAGGTACAGTCCCATCACAAGTGGATCTGCAGCCAGTTTTCCCTGCCGGAGTCACTGGGGAGCAAGCAGCTGAGTTCTTGCCTTTAGCCAGCCCTTACTCCAGGAGCTCAAGACAGCTCACCTTACTAGTCTGCCAGCAACTGAGCTGGGTTTCTCCATTTTAAGCTCCTCCCTCCACTTTTGACATCTCTCACTGGTGCTGAGAGGCAGGGCCCAAATTAGCTAGTTAACCCTGTTTTGTCCAGAGTGGGGTTGGTATAACCCATCCTAAGCACTCTATAAATATATGCATCAGCTTCATAGATTATTAAATACAGTCATGCAACAGTTGGAAGAGGTGATACTCTGGGGTTTGGAACCCTTCCCGAATTTATTCCAGTCAGCAGTTTCTACATTGAAGGTGGATTTGAGCTCTCTTTGTTAAATTGCGGGGGTGGAGGGGTTCTAGTACTGTCAGGTGTGAAGAAAGCCTTCAGAATATGAATCACTGGAGTGTTCTCTTAGTCTACAGCCAGAAGCAATAACGCGGAGATAGCCCATTTTGCTGGATGCATTATGTTTTAACATTTCTCAAAACTGATGGGAGGTCTTAGGAAAGATGGCTTTTAATGTATACGTAAACGGAAAGAAATTAAATAGAACAGTTAGCGAATATAGCCCTTTTTCAGCTGCAGTATTTAAAATAATGTGCAATAACACTATCAATAGTAGCAAAGTCTCCATTTGGAGCAGCCAGACTTCATAGTGAAAGGAACATTTTGTTTTGCCATAACTCGCTGAGCGCTGTAAATAAGAATATTTGCCTAAATAGCTCATTCATTATGGCCCTAATCCCAAAAGCTGCTCCAAACAGGCTACCTTTGCTACTATGCAAAGCTCCATTGAATTCAGTGGGGCTCGGTAGCAAGGAGGTCACATGTCTTCGCAACAAATCAGCCAGAGACCTCTTCTGAGTGCAATCACCAGTGCCTTTTATTTACAGTGTCAGCTCCCACCACTTCTATTTACAGACTGCTGCCAAGTAGCAACCTGGGGGACAGCTAGCTTCTCCAGCCAGCAGGGATGCACAGCCCTTGGCTCCGCCTGCCTGCCCTATATAGCCCGCTGGCTAATGAGGTCCACAGGTGCTTCCCTTCTATCCAATTAGGCGTGGCATACTCAGCCAGGTCCAATCAATGCTTCCTAATTGGGGCTGGGCTAACAGAGGGCTGGCTCAGGACCTCCTGGCCAGCACCCTGTTACATGCTCCCTGTAGGTAAAAGGGAGCCCTGCTTGCAATACTAGTGCGTATTGGGGCCTTAAAGCACCAGGCTTTAAAGTCCCAAACCTGCAGCTGGGTTCATGTTGGCTGACCCCTGCACCCATGAACAGCCCCATTGACTTTAGAGACTTATGAGCACAAGGAAACAGAGGGTTAATGTTCTGTACATCCTTATATTACAGAGTGTTTTGCAATCTCAGCTATAGTATTATACGCTGCATTGGTCTGGAGGGGCAATAATGTCTTTGCAGGCCACAGACTGCAACAGTGGTCCGTGTGGACACGAGGGTTTGTGTGTGTGGGTCTAGTTGAAGGATTGGATCTTGAGACACAATGAAACACTGATTAACTCCTTGTTTTAAATAATCATAGCTTGTAGTATTTGTACTTGATGCATCATGATCCTGTCAGCTGTTCCAGTTTTGCAAGATTACAGTATTATTCAGGCAAAGTATTTTATCAAAGAAAAAAAAATCACTTAAAAAACAAGACTTGCCAGTCACAGCTTCATTTGCACCAATTACCTGAGGTAAATGAACAGGAATCCTCCCTCTGGCTCTTTAAAATCTCAAACGAAAACAGCAGTTTGGTGAACGGAAATGGATTCACAGGGCTGATGGGAATAACAAACATCCTGCTAGGTCACAAATGTAAAAAAGCTCACTTCCAGTGCCTCTTATCTGGACAGTGCAGCTTTCAAGAGTATGTGTAACTTCTGGACCTAGAGACATGAGGTGGCATAAATAACTCCAACTTCGCTGCTCCTAGGTAGAATGAGGATATTCATGGATTCCCTCCCCCCGCCCAAAAAAAGAAATGGGTTCACTACTTTTTCAAGGACAGAAAATTGATTTTTTTTCTCCAAAATAATACTAATAAAAATGCAGCTCCACCAGTATATTAATTATGCTGGAAAATAATCTGTGAGTCATTTCAAAATATGGTTACCGACTCATCTGTTCAGCCAAATGAAGGTCCGCGCATTTGTGCGTATGTGCGTGTGTTGTTTCTTTCACAATTTTGAACTACACACAAGAGACGTTTCTTTGCTACAGAAAAGTTAGGCAGAGTCTTAAGACCTGTGTTGAGGTATACAAGACAAACGTCCCATAACAAAAAGTTTTAGAGCAATAATAATAATTATTTGTATTGGAGTGGTGCCTAGAAGCCCTAAGGTCAGGGCCACATCATGCTAGGAGCTGTACATAAACATAGTGGGAGACAGCTCCTGTCCCAAAGAGATTACTCTCTAAGTGCCTCTTGCAACAAATTGCAGGACCAGGGGCTCAGATAACAAGACAGTAAACCAGCAGGAGGGGAAACAGAGACACAGAGCTGTGAAGTGACCTGTCAAGGTAACACAGTAGGTCAGCGTCAGAGCCCAGGCCTAATGAGTCCTCAGGGCTTGAACATACTAGCACTTACTTCGGTATAACTTAATTTGGTCAGGGGTGTTGAAAAGTCACCCCCCTCCGAGCGACATAAGTTACACCGACCTAATCGCTGGTGTGGACAGCGCTATGTCAGCAGGAGACGCTCTCCCGCCAACATAGCTACCGCCGCTCGGGGAAGTGGAGTAATTATGCCAATGGGAGAGCACCGAGAGGCACTACAGCGGCCCAGCTGTAGCAATTCTAGTGTAGACTAGCCCTCTAGTTCCTTGTCCACTAACTCATGTTACCTCTCAGTGAACTGCTACAGATTATAATCCGCCAGTCTTTTGTCACGAAATCCTGCCCTCAGAAATGTGCAATCCACACTAGAAATTGATGGGAGATAATATATCCATTGGGTGATCAGTGAAAATAAATACTGCTCCACATGCTCCGAAATAAATAACAGGAAGCCATACAGATTATATCACCCAAATACTGTACTGTACTTCATTATATAATTAGGCCACTTCATGCACATACAAAATACATCAAATCCATAATGAAAAGAAACACACAACACCACCCCGTATATACACAAAGAAGCATTTTAAATAACGTTGCCTACTATAAAAGCACCTCTGTGCAGAAAAATGCATATCTGACTCAAATGCATTATTGTCACACTTGCTCTTCTTCCGCAGTCATAATAATTTTAAAGGAGATCTTGGTTTTAGGAATTGTTACGGTCACTATTAATGATGAAGGTTTAAAGATCCTCAAACTGGCCCTGCACAAGCTAAGAATTTAAGATGATTCTCCAAATTTAACTAACATTGGGAAAGGAAACTATCAAAAATATATTGTGTTGAAACAGAAATTCTGGTTTGTGGATCACCTGATTTCCACCTATAATCTCAGAGAATTCCATATACATATAATTGAGTTAGTTCCCTCAAGCTGACAGAGGATTTGTTATTTCTGTCACTGCGTGGTACTGCATCTGACATGAGCCTTTAGCACTGAGCTACTTGACAACAAATTAATGAAAATGCCAACATCACCCTTCAAGAGCTGTGGATTCTATGATACTCCAGTAGTGGAGCAAACACATTCTATGATGATTCAGTTCAGAACAAGATTTGGGGAGATGTGGCGTCGCTGGACTAGCTGTGTTTAGTTCTTCTGAGAGCTAGAGAGCTTGGGAGAACTCCGAAGGGTGTCCATGTCCAGTGGCCTGAATAAAGAATCCTCATTATATTCCTATAACACAAATTTATCTCTGCTGTGACAGACACCATGCATCTTCCCCAACCCCCAATCAATGAATTGCTTTAGAGATTATTTTTCACTTGGAAAATCTGAATGCCTTTATGTCCAGTAATGCCTGGAGGAGGAGAGAATTTATATTTCCTTTAGCCTACGGGACCTCTCCTATTAGTATTCTTCATTTCTTTACCCACTACTCTTAAATGTCAAGCAACCTATAGGGTGTCAGACAGCAAGTGTGAAAAATCGGGACAGGGGGTTGGGAGTAATAGGAGCCTATATAAGAAAAAGCCCCAAATATCGGGACTGTCCCTATAAAATTGGGACATCTGGTCACCCTAGCAACCTACTACCTGCCTGCTGCTGGAGAACTTCTGTGGGGTTGTAATAGTGTACCACTAGGGGGAGTCAGATGGTATGTGTATGCCAGTCAGATTTTGCTTAGCTAATTAAGAGGAGGTAAGTAATAGGTAGGGATGCCTATGGGTATATATGTTCTCCTCCCCTACTTCGTAGACTTCAGTGCTACAATTTTGTGTGAAGCTGTAGCAATATATATGATACTAACTGGAGTAAAGCCCCTCCAGCCCCAAACTGGCATTGCAGAATGAATTCATCTGATGCTTTCTGCACTGGGTGTTCACACCATACACAGCATCAGCAACAGGGTGTGGCTACAAGATGTTCCCTCTCCCAAAGCGGCTGTAGATGCTCTTTCCATAATGTTCTCTGCTTCTCCTGGTCAAGGGAGCAGAGAGCTCAGATCTCCTCCTGCCTTTGCCACTGGATCACTGAGCCAGCCCCTCTAGCTACGTGCCATGCAAACTCTTAGATAAATTGCAGCCTACTTAAAATAACTAGAAGCTAGAGAGGTTTATCTATCTGTGTGACTGATATAATATGAAATCCTGCTTCTCCTTTTGCTTCTGTTTACTGGCAAGTTGCACACAGCATCCCTCTGAGCACCAAGACACTCTCTGCTCCCAGCAAATGATGCTTTTGAAGAGATAAGATCCTAGTTAAGCTCACTCCGATGCTAGCTTTAGACTCTGATCCCAGCAACTGCCTTCTCTCAGACACAGTGTTTTGTTCGTTCCACATACAGAGTATCTTAGAGACACTGGAGTGCACAGCAATGACCTCCACTCCAGTGTTAGGTTAATAACAGGATTGTTAGGTTAATAACAAATCTGTGTGCCCCAGAACGTTAATCCCAGACACCGTTTCTTGATTAGAAGTTGAAGGTGGAATGAGTTGTATATGAACCTGTTAACTGGAACATCCCTGAAATAGATGTGTGGTTACCTAGGGGGAGGGATAGCTCAGTGGTTTGAGCATTGGCCTACTTAAACCCAAGGCTGTGAGTTCAATCCTTGAAGGGGCCACTTAGGGATGTGGGGCAAAATCAATATTTGGTCCTGCTGGTGAAGGCAGGGGGCTGGACTTGATGACCTTTCAGGGTCCCTTCTAGTTCTATGAGATAGGTATAAAATTGTGAGACAGACCAATTTTATAGACTTGGGGCTATTCATTATGGTTGGGGTCATGTTCTGACTGAAGCAGTTGATTTATCTAGTGGTGCAAAACAATTGGGATGTAATCATTCACACACTAAAACCCATCTCAGCAGATGGGAAAGGATCCTGCAGAACTCACACTCAGCTAGAGTTTTCCAACTGTGCTATTTGTGATTCATATTTTTATATCACAACTGTAGCTTATATTTGCAGGTTTTTTAGTTCCAATTCATATGTTCACATCCAATTTCTCATGTGACTCTTCGTGCTAAAATGTGTTACGCTTTTAAGAAAAATATGAAAATTAAACATAAAATTAAAGCTTTGTATTTTTTTTAGTGATACTCTGAAAATTCTAGGTGGTAAGTGATTTCTTATTCTTTTGATCCCACATCCCTAGTATTCACAATTTCAGCAAAATAGCTGTGCTAAGAAGAGATTCCATATCAGGTAAATCAGACCATGCAACTATACAAATACAAGTTGTTTTCACTACCTGTCTCTTTCACCAGTATTTGCTACAGCAAAAGCATATTACATTGAATGCCTTAATATGTTGCTTATTTCTTTAAGCTCTGTTCCCCAGTACAAGTGATTTCTAACCCTGTGTTTGAAATATTTGAGATTTCAGCACATGCAGCAGAAAGGCTGTAAAACTAACAGGCTGCAAATCAGGAGAATGTGGATAACACTCAAGTATATAAATTTCTGCAGAAAATGTAACACCAAGATAAGGAAATGCTCTCTTTTTCCACAAGAGGGCATTCTTATAAATCTTATATCTACTGAGCCAACTGTCCATTGCCATAATCATGATTTACACTCTGACTAAACTATTACTCCAATGTCTTACAGCAAGTTACACTGAAGAACTTCATTCTGCTTTTGTTCTCTGCATGCATTTGACTTACATCAAGTTACAAGGCAGTACTATTTAGTTGTGATAGTAGTACACTGTGCTTCATAAATTACTGGTAAAGACAAGCAATGATGGGAAGTAAATAAGATTCCCCTTCAACATCTTTAGAAATAAGAGTACACCACACTAACACAACTTGTGGCTCTTACGAATACAGACAAACATGCCACAAGTGAAAGCTAAGATCTTGCAATGTGCTGCTTTTAGAAGCAATAGGACATTTGTGAAACCAATGGAAATTATACATCACATTTTTCTTCTGCTTGTCAATGCTTAGCTATCTGAGTTTACTTTAATATTCCCTTAATATGCAAGAATATACAGCAGAAGCATGGTCCACATGGGAAATTGACTAAAGCACTCAAAGTACAATGATTGTCATGTTCTCCTTAAATGGAAAACACTGAATGCAATGACCTATTTAGAAACAGCTAGTATAAGCTATAATTTAACAGAACACTTTTCTGTTTTCAGTCCCATTATTTAATATATATATAAACCTGTTTCAGTTACCAAACCCAAGACTGATTTCTCCCTATTCCTTAGGTCCAAATAAAAATTCTCCCAGAAAGAATGGATGGATTTTGTCCATCAAGAGTCAACTACGTTCCTGGGGAGGCGGTAATGCTCTGGCCTGATGCGTGCCTTCTTCTCCTGTGGGTTGGCGTACTTCCACTTGGATGGGGACATTTTCAGCTTTTTCCTCCTCTTATCCGTGCACCACACCTTTTCGCAATACTCCTCGACCCTCTGGAAGTTGCTGTACCCTATTAGCTGCAGAAATTCCTTGTACCACGGCTTCGATCCCTGAGGAATGCTGCTCTGCGCTGGGCATGGCATTTTGTGAGGTATGTCCTCCTCATAGTCTTTGTTGAACATTTCATCCACGCGCCCTTCCTCCACCACCTCCAGGGTGATTTTTCTGACTATATGAACAATACTGTGTTCCACAGTCTGACAAAAGTAGGTCCCTGCATCCAGCCTGTGCAGCCTTAAGAATAAGAGGCCAAGGTCCATTTTGACGATTCTGTCATCTGTCTTCACCTGAGAAATGAACCAATGATACACGGCATTATCAATGCAGTCACAGTGAGTACAAGATTGTAGGACTACATTAGAAACATTGGTGCAATCATTTTTAAATGTACCGTAGGGACTTGGCTACAAATTCAGCAGTCAGTATTTAGACACAAATCTAAGATCCTGTAACATGCCTTTTTCAAGCACATACAGTGTTACATTTATGGCAGGAGGGAGGAGATTATGTGGTGAGAGTGCTAGCATAGGACATTGGAAACCTGGGTTCAATTTACTGACCTGCTATAGGCCTCCTGTGTGAGAACTGGCAAGTCACTTAGGCTAGGTCTACACTACAGCGGGGGGTCGACTTAAGATACGCAACTTCAGCTACGTGAATAGCGTAGCTGAAGTGGCGTATTTTAGGTCGACTTACCTGGCTGTGAGGACGGCGGCAAGTCGACCGCTGCCGCGCCGCCGTCGACTCCGCTACTGCCTCTTGCCGCGGTGGATTTCCGGAGTCGACGGTAGAGCCATCAGGGATCGATTTTATCGCGTCTTCACTAGACGCGGTAAGTCGATCCCCGATAGATCGATTGCTACCCGCCGATCCGGCGGGTAGTGAAGACGTGCCCTTAGTCTCTCTGTGCCTTGATTCCCTATGGGGAAAATGGCACTTCCCTACACTACAGAGGTATTGTGAGGATAAAAACATTGAAAATTGTCACAGGGGCCATATAAGTAACTAAGATAGATAGCACTGATCACATCCTGTAAGGCCGAAATCTGATGGTGGAATGCATTTTTAAACTAGTATACAAAAGAATAACAAGAACTAATAGTTGGAAGTTGAAGCTAGACAATTCAAACTGGAAATAAGGTGCAAATTGTTAAGTGATAAACATTCATCATTGGAATCATTTGCAAAACTTTGAAGTTTTAAAAGAAGATTGGATGCATTCATGGGTGGCATGTGTAAGAAGCTGGGGGAGGCTAAGCCTCTCCAAAAAACAGGGCCGCCCAGAGGATTCAGGGGGCCTGGGGCAAAGCAATTTTGGGGGCCCCTTCCATAAAAAAAAGTTGCAATACTATAGTAACATGTATTTGGAAATGTAAAAAATAACTAGTGAAATACACTCAAAAATTAATTTGTAAATACACTAAATACATTATTTAAAAACATTAAATGCTTTAATGGTATGTATACATTTGCAATTACATAATGGGCTGTTGCTGGGTGATGGTGATGGTTGGTGCCAATAGGCTGTCGCTGCCTGGGGGTGGTGCTGCTGTTGCCCAGGGCTGGGCTCTAGGTTGGGGGGTGCCCGGCTCACAAGGGCTGGACTCAGGGCTGTGGGGAGATGGGGTCAGGGGAGTGTCCGGCTCAGAGGGGCTGGGCTCGGAGCTGGGGGTCAGGACTTTGGAGGGATGGGGTCAGGGGGTGTCTGGCTCACAGGGGCTGGGCTCAGGGCTGTGGGGAGATGGGGTCGGGGGGTGCCCGGCTCAGAGGGGCTGGGCTCGGAGCTGGGGGTCAGGGCTGTGGGGGGGATGGGGTCGGGGGGGTGCCCATCTCAGAGGGGCTGGGGTCAGGGCTGTGGGGAGGATGGGGTCGGGGGGTGTCCGGCTCAGAGGGGCTGGGCTCGGAGCTGGGGGTCAGGGCTGTGGGGGAGATGGGGTCGGGGGTGTCCGGTTCAGAGGGGCTGGGCTCAGAGCTGGGGGTCAGGCCTGGGGGGGGATGGGGTCGGGGATGCCCAGCTCAGAGGGGCTGGGCTCAGAGCTGGGGGTCAGGGCTGTGGGGGGATGGGGTCGGGGGGGTGCCCGGCTCAGAGAGGCCGGGCTCAGAGCTGGGGTCAGGGCTGTGGGGAAGATGGGGTCGGGGGTGTCCGGTTCAGAGGGGCTGGACTTGGAGCTGGGGGTCAGGGCTGGGGGGGGATGGGGATGAGGTCGGGGGGGTGCCCGGCTCAGAGGGGCTGGGCTCAGAGCTGGGGGTCAGGGCTGTGGGGGATGGGGTCGAGGGGGTGCCCGGCCCCTTACCATGCCGCTTATCCCCTCTCCTGGAGCCTCAGTGCGTCGCGTCCAGCGCTGCAGCGGCGTGGTGTTTCCAGTGGGGCCTGAGTTCCCACCGCTCGGCCGCAGCTTGCAGCCCCGCCCCCTTACTGGCTGAGACGCCGGGGGATGGGGGAAGACGGAGGCGGGGGGAGTCTCCGACATACTCATGGGGGCCCCTGCGGGGTCCGGGGCCTGGGGCAAATTGCCCCACTTGCCCCCCCCCCCCGGGCGGCCCTGCCAAAAAAGGCTGGCCATGCTGGAGGGCAAATGCTGTGGATGTGGCGTGGGTCACCTCCCTTTGGAGGCACGCTGGCCCACCACCTTTGGAGTGCTGGAAGCGAAGCTCCCCAGAATTGAGGGGGGGTCACTGTTACCCCGACTCTTCTCTGCCCCAGTGCCCACTCAGTTTCTTCCCCGAAGCCTACCCCAACCCCTGCTTGCTCCTCTCTGCCACAGAGAGGAGCGAGTGGCCAGTGGGTGGGGGAGGGCCTTGGGGGGAGAGGAGCAAGCAGTGGGTGGGTGGGGGCAGACCTTGAGGGAAAAGGCGGAGAGGAGTGAGCGAGCGGGTGGGTGGGGGGGCTTCAGGGGAAGAGGCAAAGAGGAGAGGTGGGTGGGGGCCTTAGGGGAGGAGGTGAAGAGGAGTGGGGGGGGGCTCAAGGGAAGAGATGGGGCCTTGGGGGGTGGGGACACGGTCCAGGGGCTGGCGGTCCCCCCACTTCTAGGGAGCTTCTGGCATGTGCGTGTAAGCCTCCCCAAATGAAAGACTCAAGAGCCGCCAATGGATGCTCCTCTAAAACGTATGCTCTCATTCGACCATCAATTACTGGGATTGATGCAGGAATCACTGAGTAAAATGGCGTGGCCTGTTTATGGAGGAAGTCAGACTAGATAATCATAATGTTCCCAACTGCCCTTAAAAATCTATGAATCTATGTAAATTACACCAACTGGTACCAGCTGTTTCACTGAAGGCTCATTTACCTGTAAGATCCCTAATATGACAGACCCTTTTTATAAATATGGTATAACGAGAATTACATGGGAAATTACCTCCTCCTTCCTGGCTTCGTGGGCTCGCTGCACAAACCAGATCACTTTAGCTTGTAAAGTTCTAGGGGTACATTCCAGAAGAGTGCTGTTGTACTCTATTCCATATACTATCCGTTCTTCAGTCTTCTCCAGGGCTTCTCCTGTGAAGGAAAGTAAGATTCTTATTTATTTGCCAGTTGTGTAACTAAAATAAATGCTATCCTTTTCATTAAGCACGTTTCCTTTGGGCTTTTTAAGGACTCCTTTGAGGTTCACCTTTAGAATGGAATTTGATCCAGAGCCCTCCAGGTAGTGATTGAAATTTAGTACCTATTATTGGCCTTGTCCTGTGAACTGTGGAGCACCCTCTGCTCCCACTCTGTACAGGAGGAATGGAAGGCATGGATCACCTCAGGATCTCACAGGATCCAGCCCTAAGGTATAGTAGCCTGCCAAAGTACTGCATGACGGGTGATTGTGATTGTACATGTGTCTATAGGCTTGACCCTGCAAAGTGCTAAGCAAAGCACGTATGCATGTGTTTAATTTTAAGTCAGTGACACTGTAGCGGGGTGGTCACCCCACTCCGGTCCAGAAGGGTTAAAAACAGCCCTGGGAGGGGGCTGTGGTTGGGGCAAGCAGCTCCCTGGCTGAGTGGGAAGTCAGGCTCAGCTGGGTCCCCGCCCCAATTAAGGCTCAGCTGGTCCTATAAAGGACAGGGCAGCCAGAAGCCCAGACAGTTCTCTCTCTGCTTTAGAGAGAGAAGGGCCTGGCTGCCTGGAGCTGAGAGGTACCTGAGGGAAGCAGGGCTAGAGGAAGGCTAACGGAGCTGGGGAGCTCTGGCCTGGGAACTCTCCAGGCTGTGGGCCTAGAGTAAGGCCAGCGAGGTACTGGGGTTGCAAAGGGACATCCCTGGGTAGGCAGAGGCAGCAGGTCCAAACCCCCCTTTGCCAGTGATGAGTGGCTGATACTGCAGTCTGCCCCAGGGAGCGGGGGCTTGATGGTGACTGGCAATGGCCTGATACTGAGGTGAGGTGGGGATAGTGGGTGGGGGTTCCCCAGGGAGGGGAGACCCAGATCTGTGGGGGGTCCTGCCAGGGGGCAGCACCCCAGGTAAAAGGGCACCGGGGTCCAGGGAGGGACAATGGGGGGGCCAGGGGATAGGCGGACCACCGGCCTGCAGGGGGCGCTCCAATGCTGAATTGAGCTAATTCCCAGAAGAGACCAGCAGGAGGCGGGGCAGGGGTGAGTCCGAACCACTACAGACACCAATAAGACTACTTACATGCTTGACGGTAAGCATGGGATAAATTATTTTTCAGGATTGGGTCCAGATTTCTTAGCATGTTACATGATCAAACCCTCAAAACCCATGAACCTCTAAACTGTTTTGTACGGTGTGTCCAGAATTTGTACAGCTTAGAGCTGGTTGGGAATTTTTTGATGATGGGCTTTTTTTCTTTTTTAACTAAAAATGTTGATTCATCAAAACAAAACTGTTCACGAAACAAGGTTGGGTTTGATTAATTTTCTGTCAAGGAAAAAGATTCCAGTTGTCAAAATGTTTCATTTCAACATTTTCAAACAAAAAATTCTGGTTCAAAGCAACTTTGTGTTTCAAAATAAAGGCTAATTAGACTGAAAGAAGGTTTAAAGGGGGGGGGAATCAAAATCAAAACAAAACATTCCAAAATTATCAAAACAAACTGTTTCAATTGATCCAAAATGCAAAACAAAAACACAATTTTTCAGATTGCAAATATTTTTGAGATGTCATTTTCCCCCTTAATTCAAGACAGGAAAACATTTAGAACTCTCAAAAATATTCATGGGATGGAAAAACCATTCCCAGCCCAGCTCTACTGCAGATCTCTACAACACATGCACAGAAAGTCCAAGTGTCTAGCTTTGCCACCCAAATGTTAATAAAAATTTCATTTGAATGTGACTAACCAAGAGTCAGTTGCAGGCTCCTATATATACTGAAATACATGGCAGAACAGACAAAGGAGATGCTATAGTGGAACAAGGCAGCAGTCTTTCTAGTTCATTTTCTTATAGCACTATAAGAGGAGTGGAGTGTAGGGAGAATATTTTCCCGATACCAACTCATGATCAGTTTTTGTGAATTAATAACCATTACGATTTCTCTTTCTCTCTTTATTTTCATTTGCTATGCTCTATTGTGAGGTTCCTAGTGTAGTTCGCAATCAAATCTACAATCTTCATTGCATGCAGTTTTGCAGTTAAGTGTCACAGTGGGCCATAGATGCCCTCTATTTTTTTCTAGCAGAAATCCCCATGGAATATATTATGCTATCCTGCTGAAAATGGATGGTATGAAATGACCCAGGGCAAATTTAACAAATATTTCATCTTGAAATATTTCCCTTTCAAATTCTAATCCATCCTGCAGAAAAATACAATTTCAGCAAAAAAATTCTCTGGAGAAACATCTGTCACAGAGAAACCCCTGATCTTTGATTCTTTTTCTTTAGATTTATTGGGCCTGATCTGGCAAGGATCTCAGCACATCCTGGCAGCTGCTACCTATCTAAGTTTTTATACTGCACACAGTAGCAGTGGTTGAAATTAATGGGATGTGAGGGCATTGAGCACGTTGCAGGATTTGCGCTGTGGTTCAGGAGAACATTTAAGCATGAATGCAAGTCCATCCCTATTTAGGACAGCACTTAAGTATGCTCCTAAGTCTCACTGAATCCAATGGGACTTAAGCACAGTACATGGTTAAGCACTGCCTTGAAAAGGAAAGCTTTCCTGCATTGGGATGTTGGTCCTTACAGTGTGCTTCTAATGTCAAGGGTGTAAATCAGGAGTAATTCCACTGAAATCAAGGGTTACATCAGTATAAAAACTGTGTAGCTGAGGTCAGACTCAGCCCTTGATGTTTCCCCTGTGTCAAATCCATGCTGTTTGCTCTAGGCATTCACTAGCATTCTGCTGTACTGTGTGTGGATTACCAATGAGCTGCTGGCCAAAGCACTGCTGAGCTGCATTTCCATGTCGAACGTCTTGCCTGCGGAAACGTCTGGGGGAAAAAAATGGAATTGTTTTAAGAAATATGTTTAACTTTTGGACTGTTGACCTTTTACACTAAATTTGGACGCACTAGAAATTCAGGGAACTCGATCTTACTGCTGAAACATTGGCCAGCACTATCACTGCGTGGAATTAAGTTCATACATCAGTACTGTTTTCCTCCACTTAAACTGAAGGTGCGCAGATGCCTGAAGGAGGAGACTGTCTGTAGAAGTCTTATGTGTCTAAAGGAAAGTCTCAGATATGTACATTTGACTCAGTCTATAGATACTGAAACCAGATACTCTGGATCAATTCGGTGCTAGTTTAGGGGAAAGAAGACCGGAGGCAGCTGTAAGCTTTCTGAAGTGTTTACCATTCTGATCCCTGGCAAAATCTGGAGCAGCATGAAAGCTGCTGTATCTTGAAAACATTCTCTTCCTTTAACCATGCCCTGTATCCCAGAGCCCTAAAGGGTAGGGTGACCAGATGTCGCGATTTTATAGGGACAGTCCCGATTTCTGGGTCTTTTTCTTATATAGGCTCCTATTACCCCCCACCCCATCCTGATTTTTCACATTTCTAGTCTGGTCACCCTACTAGAAGGCCTGTGATAGAAGCTGTTATAGCAACTCAACAGTAACTGAGCATTCCCATAGGCAGGGGAATTCCTAAGCGGTTGAATTTACTGGCTGCAAGATTGCTTTGAACTTTTACACACGCACGCGCACACACACACGACACTATTTAGCAGAAAAGTTCTTTTGAGTCTTTCACAGTTTACAATCTGTCCGGAGGGTTATTTTAATTCTTAGCTCTTGTATAACTCCTCTCATCAGAGGAAGTTAAAACACTCTACAAACATTACTTTAGCCTCCCAATGCTCCTACATCATTGGTATTATCATTCCCATTTTACCAAAGGGGAAACTAGCCTATCTACTGCGTCACTGGCAGAGCTGAGGCAAGAACCCAGGAATCCTGGCTCCAACCACTAGACAATACTCTCTCGGTTTTTGAAAAGAAGGTATTTACAAAACTATGGAAAATAAATGCAAATACCTAACTCTCCGATGGATACCAACAAGCATGATGCTATTATTTTGAACATTTTGTTCTCTGACCATAACGATAAATAAGATTAAAGCTAGTTGCTAAGAAAGAAAGTATCCGGAAGCTGAGTTTACCACCTTGAAAGTTGCCGTATTTTGAGTCCTAAAATTTACAGTTAGAACTCAGGATAATTTTCCTGTGTTTGCATAAAGAACAATTATACAGAACTATCTGTCTTGCACATGCAAGGCTGAACAGCTGATTAAAAGGAACAGACAACATGGTGAACCTCCTAGAACACAATTATTTTTGTATTAATGTGTACCTACTATATACAATGTATAGCAGAAATAAGCCAAGCCTAATGACTTTGTTCTTATTTAAATAATATCAGTAATTAACACCGCTCTTCCTGCCACCAGGACACAGGGGACCAAATCCTCAGCGGGTGTAAATCAGCACAGGCGCAATGACTTCATTAGAGCTCTGCTGCTATACACCAGCTGAAGATCTGGCCAATGGAATACCACATGTGTTGAAATTTTAAGTGGGGATGAGGAGGTGTTAGGGAGGTTGCTTTATGATGATGGAATCTAGGTAGGAGTTCTCATCCTATCATCACACATGGAGGAACCTGCTGTTGGTAGGTCTCAGAATTAACATCGCATTAAGATATATGGGGCAGATCAACTATTGTTCCAGCCTCTCTGCAGATTCTTGGAAGACATCTCACCACTAATTATACTTGGTTTACATTTTCAAGTTTTTCTTCACAGTCATGAGGAATAGAAACATATGTTGTTTTTATTAAATGAAAGCTGCAATTTTGTCATAATCACGTGACTTTTTCATCTTGCCCTGGTGCTTCTTACTTGGACATAAAGATGGCAGCTGCGCCTCTCAATATCCACAGATAAGAGACTGAGACGGGTGAATAAAGCGTCCGCTAGCAAGGCATATTTAGGACCCCGGGCAGTGGGGGACATTTTTAAAGACTTGGATTCTCTAGTCCTAGGTGTGAATACACAAAGTGTTTCAGACATTGGCCTTGACTGCAAACTCGTCTTATGAGCCCCATCAGTCTTGTCTGAGGCCTCTTTTTGGGTGACTAGGATATCAGTCAGAATTGTGCTCTGGATCACGATAATCTGTGCATGGGGTAAAGGCTAATGAAAGTCATGATCCTGCAACACTTTCCTCTATTCGTTGCCTCATTCAAGAGGCAAATCCATCTGTTTGGTGACATTTTGCTATTATGAGTGACAGTTGTGGTAAGAGAAACCTGACTGAAATGCTAGGAAAATGGTTCAGAAAAAAAAAAATGAACATGTTAAAACAAGAATAAATTGAAATTGATGAAATAAAACACTGGTTTTAGTTCATCAGACCATTTGTTACAACATAAGAACGACCATACTGGGTCAGACCAATGGTCCATCTACCCAGTATCTTGTCTTCTGATGGTGACAAATGCAAGATGATTCAGAGGGAATTAACAGAATAGGACAATCATCAAGTAATCCATCCTGTCATCCAGTCACAGCATTTGACAGTCAGAGGCTAGGGACACTCGAAGCATGGGGTTGCATCCTGACCATCTTGGCTAACAGCCATCGATGGACCTATCCTCCATGAACTTATGCAATTCTTTTTTGAATCCAGCTATAGTTTTGGCCTTCACAACGTCCCCTGTCAATGAGTTCCACAGGTTGACTGTGCACTGTGTGAAGAAGTACTTCCTTTTGTTTGTTTTAACCTGCTGCCTATTCATTTCATTGGTTGACCCCGGTTCTTGTGTTATGTGAAGGACTAAATAACACTTCCTTATTCACTTTCTCCACACCATTCATGATTTTGTAGACTTCTGTCATATCCCTGCTTAGATGCCTTCTTTCCAAGCTGAATAGTCCCTGTATTTCTTCATGTGGAAGCTGTTCCACAGCCTTAATAATTTTAATTATCCTTCTCTGTACCTTTTCCAATTCTAATATATCTTTTTTTGAGATGGGGCAACCAGAACTGCACACAGGATTGAAGGTGTGGGTATACCATGGATTTATATAGGGTGGCCTTATGATATTTTCTGTCTTATTATCTATCCATTTCCTAATGGTTCCTAACAGTCTGTTAGCTTTTTTACTGCCATTGAATATTGAGCAGATGGTTTCAGAAAACTATCCATGATGACTTCAAGATCTCTTTCTTGAGTGGTAACAGCTACTTTAGACCCCATCATTCTGTATGTATAGCTGGGATTATGTTTCCCATGTGTATTAATCTGCACTTATCAACAATGAATTTTGTGGCCCAGTCTCCTAGTTTTGTGGTATCCCTATGTAACTCTTTGCAGTCTAGTTTGAACTTAACTATCTTGAGTAATTTTGTATCATCTGCAGACTTCGCCACCTCACTGCTTACCTCTATTTCCAGATCATTTATGAATGTTGAACAACAGTGGTCCCAGTATAAATCCCTGGGGAAATTGCTATTTACCTTTCCATTGTGAAAACTGACCATCTATTCCTACTCCTCGTTTGCTGTCTTTTTACCAATTACTGATCCATGATAAGACCTCCCCTCTTATCCCATAACTGCTTAGTTTGCTTAAGAGCCTTTGGTGATGGACCTTGTCAAAAGCTTTCTGAAAGTCCAAGTAGACTATCCATGGGATCACCCTTGTCTACATGCTTGTTGACCTCCTCAAACAATTCTAATAGATTGGTGAGGCATGATTTCCCTTTACAAAAGCTGTGTTGACTCCTTCCCAACAAATCGTGTTCTTCTATGTGTTTGATAATTCTGTTCTTTACTATAGTTTCAACCAATTTGTCTGGTACTGAAGTTAGGCTTACTAGTCTGTAATTGCCAGGATCACCTCTGGGGCCTTTTTTAAAAAAAGCATCATGGTAGCTATCCTGTAGGTTGTTGGCCTCATTAGGTGGGTCTTCAGTGGCTCAGCCCTCCAGCCAAGTCACGTTGTTGTAAAATGGATAAACCCCTTCTTGGGTATTCAAGTCCAAAACAAATATGAAGTAAAGTCATCCAATTCCCTGGCTCAAGATGGACTCAGCCTCTCCTTCCTGAGGATGCCTTCTCTCTTCTGACCCTCTTGGGCTCCTTTAAGTCCAGACCTCTGCTTGGGCTTCCATAGGAAACTTATCCCCTTCTTAGAGTCCCACCAGAACTGTAAGTCAATCCTCACCAGGGTGTTCAGCCATGTCTCTGGGCCCCTTTAAATCCCTTTTCTTGGTCTTTTATACTAGTCATATCTCCTTTTCGGGGCTTAGGCCACTCCAGCATTGGCTGGTGGGGGGACCTGGGCCTGTCCACTACTCTGGGTCCCAGACCAGGGACCTTAAACACAACAGCCACGTACTGCTTCCTTCACTTTGCTGCTGTTATTCCCTGGGCCTGTTCCCACATAGCCCCCTTTTCTTCACCCTGACCTCAGGGCTGAAGTTTTCAAATCCTCTTCTTTCTCACTGCATGCAAGTACCACTAGAGCCCTTCTTCTGGTTCTCTTCTTGATTGCCTGTGACCGATAACAAATACTCTTTCTTGCCCCTCTGGTCCCAGCCAGTAACTGACCTGTTCAGGCCCTGCAACTCCTTTTATATAAGCCTGCTGCACTCCAATTGGCTGCTTCCTTTATGTCTTTCTAGCCTATCCTGGAAGACCCACCTTCAATGCTCCTTTCCTGGGAGGGGATGTGGTAGGACCATAAGGCCTCCAGCAAGGGGCCTCAAAAGGCTTGGTATACACTGCCATAATTACATACCATGGTTAGTAGTTCTTCAATTTCATATCTGAATTCCTTCAGAACACTTGGGTGAATACCATCTAGCCCTCGTGACATACTACTGTTCAATTTATCAATTTGTTACAAAACCTCCTCTACAGACATCTCCCTCTGGGACAGTTCCTCAGATTTGTCACCTAAAAAGAATGGTTCAGGTGCAGGAATCTCCCTCGCATCCTTTGGGCCTGCCTAATTATACTCTTATACTTGACATCCCAAACTTTATGCTCCTTTCTATTTTCCTCAATAGGATTTTACTTCCAATTTTTAAAGGATGTCTTGGGTATACACTTAATTTGAGCCTCTATTATCATGTTTTTAAAAAGTGTCCATGCAGCTTGCAGGCATTTCACTCTTGTGACTGTTCCTTTTAATTTCCATTTAACTAGCTTCTTCATTTTTGTGTTGTTTCCCCCTTCTGAAGTTAAATACTACTGTGGTGGGCTTCTTTGGTGTCCTTCTGACCCACCACAACAAGGATGTTAAATTTAGTTATATTATGGTCACTATTACTGAGAAATTCAGCTATAATCACCTCTTGGACCAGAGCCGTTGCTCTATTTAGGGCTAAATCAAGAATCACCTTTTCCCTTAGTGGGTTCCAGGACTAGCTGCTCTAAGAAGCAGAAATTAATGGTGTCTAGAAATTTTATTTGTGCATCCTGTCTTGAAGTGACATGTACCCAGTGAATATGGGGATAGTTGAAATCCCCCATTATTACTGAGATTTTTTATTTTATAGCCTGTCTAATCTCCCCGAGCATTTCTCAATCACCATCACCATCCTGGTCATGGAATTTATATCTATAGAGATTCTATTGTACAGTTTGATTCATGTAAGATTGTTACAAATTGGATTCCATGTTTTCTTTCACATATAATGCCACTCCCCCATCAGCATGATCTATTCTGTCATTACTATATATTTTGTTCCCTTGAGTGTCATCATTCCACCAGGTTTCTGTGAAGCCTATTATATCAATATCCTTATTTAGTACCAGCCACTCATGTTCACTCATCTTAGTATTTAATACCATGTTGACTTTGGGGTTAGCACTTAAATCCTTATTCTACAAATCACTTAAACATCAATTTAACTTTAAACATACGCTTAATCCCATTTTAGGACTTAAACCCTTGCTTACAGTTAATCGCATGCTTAAGTGTTTTCCATAGGCATGAACTTAAAAACAACTCTGCACTCTAGTACAATGTTGAATTGGAGTTACCATGTAGTTATCATGGTTGTGGGATTAGAACCCAGGACATTTAGCTCTATAAACCTGGCTGAGTGCCTTTGTCACCAAACAATACCTGTGGTCTTTTTCCTTGATAACATTGAGGTCTGCTGAATTAGCAGGCTGCACTCTCTGCTAGTGCTGATAGCACCAGAGCTCCAAGAACAGAAGTACTGAGCAGCCAAAACAACCTGGCAGCAGTAACGACATTCTTTAGCAACATACTTAACAACATGTAGTAGCCTGCAGGTTTTCTATTTCATGTTTGTCTAAACACATTTCACGCCTTACACTCATTAAGTTTTAAAGGAGATAGTAGCTGATCTAAAGGAGGGGTGGCATTAACTACCCAGACGTGGTTCTGCTTGAGTTTGCACTATTAAGTATGACTGATTTTAAGATTTCAAACCCAACCCAAATATATTGTGTTCACTTCCATGCAATTAGGGCTAAATTCAAGCTGCTAGGCTAGTATTAGGACCAAATCAAGGCAGGGGAGTGCTGCATGAAAATGGTGGAGAGTGGCATGATGTCATTGGGGCTGCCAGAAAGAAACCAATCATTCCAGATGCGTTAGGGCATGAGTGTTTACAGGTAGTTTTTGCTGTGCCTTTAATTACTCCCTAAATTAGCCCGCCAGCCACAAGGCAGGGGGAAGTTGGAGAACAGAGACATGGCTAACCCTAAGTCAAACACACCTCTTCTGGGGTGTTGAGTGCTGGGCTGATCAACATATCTGCATGAGTCCAGAATGCAGGCAGCCACAACAGACCTGCATCTTACCCAGAAGCATTGAAAGGTGGTGTTGGTGCAGGGTGAGGGGCTCCATTCTCTCTATGGAGACCTACTTTTTCCAGCAGGCCCAGTCTCTCCACCCTGAACCAGGTGGATAGCAAAGCAAAGTTGTTACTATCTGTTCAGTGACCTCCCACATGTAAAGTAAGTTTGTGGTCTCAAGTCCAGTTAATAGTGGACATCACAAAGCCCCCATTACCATAGCTAGCTCTTAACAGCAGAGAAGCCAAGGAGTGAATGGAGAGATTGAACTACTCTCTTCTCTCCAGAGACAGACCCTCCAGAATCTTGTTGAGGTGCATTAGCAAGACAGCATGAGGCTATCTGCACCACACAGTTCCTAGTTAAAT
This sequence comes from Emys orbicularis, assembly GCF_028017835.1. Classification (NCBI taxonomy): domain Eukaryota; kingdom Metazoa; phylum Chordata; order Testudines; family Emydidae; genus Emys; species Emys orbicularis. The sequence goes on along the minus strand of NC_088683.1, from coordinate 22,264,790 downwards.
AGATTAATCAGGAATCTCCAGGGCATTTATTTACTTGATTAGACGAGTATCTAATTTGCAATATAATTATGATCATCCAATTTCTGCTTGTACTGTAGGGAACAATGCTTACTGGCCCAGAATATAATGGATGATGTATCTGTTCCATCAGCACTTTCCAGGACTGTATCAATCTGAGCCAGATTCTTCTCGTTTTAGGCAAGTGAGTGGTCTCCATTTACTTCATTGGGACTGCTTCCATGAGTTATGCAAGGAGGATCTGATACAATGTGTAGACATGTCATGGAATTCCTACTTAGCTTAACTTGGATCTTGCAAAAACAGAATGCTCTGATAGATTCTTTCTTTAGCTGAATCTTTGGCTGTCTTGCTCATGTATGGTTTCTATGAGGCATTCTATCCAAAAGACTGTGCTACCCAATTCTCTTCCCATCACCTTTTCAAAAATCACAAACATTCATTTTGCCTAGCTACAGTTAGCAACAGGTTTGAGACTACCAAGCTTCCAGAGTCATGGGAGGACAAGCATGAGGTATCGTGGATGAAGCAAAAAACCCCACAACCATAGACCTGTCTTGTTTTTTAAGAGAGCATTGGTGGATTTGGAGAGATTATGAACTGCCTCTGGAGTAATTGTCATCACTGTTTTTTCAGCAGCATCTCGGTACAAAAGGAACACATCTTTGCATTAGTTCAAAGTAACCCTGTTGAAAATGGCCAAGTTGTAGTTCTAATAAATATGAGCATGTTTTTGCAGAAGTAGCAATTAAAAGTAAATCATGGAAAGGACTGTATCATAAATAATATGCCCTTTTGCTGACTTATGTAATAATCATTACAATATATTGATAGAGAGCTAGGCACTGTTTGAATATGTCTTACAATGATATTTGGCTGTTAATATATTTGCTTTCTTTATTTTTATAGGCTGTTGCATTGTATAGTTCACCATATAATACAATCCAAATAAATTATTGCATATTGTAGAGAATGAAGTCGTGTCTTCAAGCTGTAGCCTCGGGAACATCAGACATTTGTTTAACACTCAGTGTGTCTAGCTCTTAAGAAGTGTGTGCACTTAACATCTGTGCATGTCAGCATGTTCATTTATATCCTTCAGTATTCCCTAAGGCTGGGTTAATAAATCCTTAGCTAAAGTACATCATTGTTCAGTTATTTATACGAGGGGGAGAAGGGAAACCATTTCTGTTGCAATAGGAACTCTTTAGATAATTATTATGCAAAGAGGATTTCGAAGCAAAATACAGTTCTCACCTCTTTGCCTGCATTCCTGTGGGATAGTATCTAGAACAGGATATCCCATCCCAAGCACAGTAAGGATCTCTTGCTAGGCAGCAGTCAGCGCAGGCTGTGCCATACATGTCACACTGATGGAACTTCACTTGTGCTACGGCAGACTCAGATCCAACATACAGTTGTTGCTGTAGAAAATGTAGCACACACTGTTAATGGGCAGAGCATCTACTAGGAAAAGACAAGGTCATTTGCCACTTGAACTTTAGAAAATGCCAGCTTTACAGTTGCCCATGCAAGCTTAATTCCCTTCTGCCCTCTTGGCGAGCTATCTTGTGCACTGTGTGAGGCAGGTCATATAATTGTATGTGGTCATATAATTAAAGGATGCACATAATGCATATGCAGAAAAGGGCAGAATTAAGATTGGACACGCAAGCTCAATTCTGGCATTTCCTAACTTGACTTTGGAACCTTAACATTATTTTAATGTTGTTTTTTCTGGGTGTAATTTTCTAAGTGTTTAAAAAAGCAAACTGAAAAACAGAAATTCCATCATGTGGAACCATAAAAATCCCCTGGTGGGTTATCAGCAGGATGTGGACCTATAAAGTCCCAGCACAGAGCTCTGGCGCTTGAGCCGATTGAAAAACTGGCAGCAGATTTACGCTGTCATTATCTCTGCGGGCCAGCACAAGATGGGGATGAAACAAACTTTGCCAGAGTGTTTCACAGCTGTTTGAGAGACAGCAAAGGAATGTTGAGACTCAGGACTCCTGGGTTCAGTTCTCGGCTTCATAGGGGAGTGTGTTCTAGTGCTATAAACCCTTCTGTCTCTCTCCTCACTATACCTGTCCAACTCTGTTTCTACCCACCCCCTCCCTCTTCAGTTCCTGCTCCTATCCCCCCACTCTACTCCATTCCCTCCACCTCTGTTCCTATATTTTCTCTTCCCCCTAGCCCTGGGTCCTGCCCCACTTCCTCTTGCCTCTCTCCCACGTCTGGTCCAAGCTCCTGCCTCAGTCCCACTCCTCTGCTCCTATCCCCTGGCCAGCTCTTAACCTTTTTGCCTCATGCGCCTATCCCCTCCTCCCTTCTGCTCCTGAACCTGTCCCCACATATGCTCCTATCTCCTCACCCTCCCGTTACTACCCATTCCTTTTTCCAGATCTCTGCTCCTGATGAGACCACAGCTACCTTCATCTCCTATCTCCCCTCCCCGCAACCCCTATTCCTTCTCTCCCCCTTGCACCTCATCTCTCTGCACTCAAGTCAGGCTGCTTCTTCCTTCTTCTCCTTGCTGAGGGGTGCCAGCAAGGTGTGTGTAGGGAGTGGCACGGTGAGCGCACACACTCACAAACTATCTTCCTGCTTGAAGTTCCGGTGCCCGGCATGACAGTGGACCATAGTCGCTGGGAGGAGCAATAGCAGGGAAAGACCTGCTCAGATCCTGCAGCTCTGGTGGAGCAGGTTCTCTTGCTCTGCAGGGTGGGATATTGTATGGGGCTGAAGCATGCTCAGTGCAGTGGAATTTTCAGAGAATTACCAGCCAAACTCTAACAAGTCGCTACTGAGCATGTGTGAACTGAGATTTTTTTCAAAGGCTCATAACTTGGCCATTTTGGGGTGTTTTTTCATGGGATCTGCAAAAGGCACATCCCTGATGCCAGGGTGACCTCTGTGCCCAATTTTATGTCCCTGCTCCAAAACATGAGATGTTAGAGCTTCTAAAAAAGAATTTCAAACCAATTTTGTTACCATAGGCGAAACAATGTATTTTTTCCTTATTTCACACTCAGAAATGGCTGAACCACTTTTGCTGAAACTCTAAAGCCCGAGGCAAACACCTTGGCATGGAACATTTCAGCCAAAGCAGTTAAAGTTTGGCAAAACTATAAGCAACTGAAAACAGGGTCTTATACTGGGAAGTACTGGGCAACCATAGGCATTGCTACCTGCATCACCTATAATATATACACACGTGAGTGTATGCAATGTGACAAAAATGTGAAATGCATATAAGTGCATATAAAAGCGAGATCATCTAATAGTGTGTGATATTTAAATGTGAACTCATCTTAATCACGCTCTGTTTCATTATGATCTGTGGGGTTCATATTATCAAAGCAAGTGGAAGATCAATCTGACTCATGAATTGCTGGCACAATAATCACAGCAGGGAATAACTTTAGGGAAACAGGGACTAAGGAAAAATCTGTTGCTGATCAATGTAAAGTTATTGGCCACAGGAGCATGCAGATTTCCAGGCAAGGAGAGGCTCCTTTGTGCTGCCCACATCCACATTCAGTAGCCCCATGAGAGGGAGGGTTGGTCCTGATCTGGTTCAAACCCTCCAGATTTCTGCTTATCAGTGAGAGAAGGGTCTCCCCCAACAGCCCTTTGTGGTGCTCGGCCCTTTCCGGCCCAGAAAGCCATGGACTCAGTTTCGAATTCCTGCCCTCAACCAGGCTGACACCAGTCATTTGAACTAATATTCAGCCATCCTCTGTTAAAATGAAGATCTGGGGCCAGCTTGGACTGATATGGAGATTCCCAGCTGGGTCTTTTGCTCCCTATGAGAGAAAGAGCTAGGAGCATCATGGAGACAGCTTGAATCATACCCTCTCTGGCGGACACTCAGAAACTGTGATTTAAATTGTGCCCAACACTCTCTGGGGCCAATGAATATGAAGGTGGGGAGTACAAAGGAGGCTCCCTTACACTGAAATCCCCATGCTCCCTTGCTCAATCACTTCAAATTTATCAGTTAAAAAGTCCCTGAATAGTCTCAAGCTATTCCCTGTGCGATTACTATGCCAGCAACTCATGAATTAGATTGATTTTCACTTGCTTTGAAATGGATGCTAATGTGAACCCTGCAGATTTATACAGCAATGAAAAACCTAAATGTTTCATAAAAAGCAGAGCATGATTAACTATGAGTTTATATTAAAACATTATCATATATTACTTGACCTGATCTCTTTATATATGGTACCCAGCTATATACAATTTAGATCTTTTCCACATTTCAGTTATAGTCATGTTATTTTAAACACAGAAAAATACTTGCCCTCTTTGAAGATATTTCCATAGAAATAATAGGAACTGGCACCTGAAAAAAATAAGAGATTGGTCCTTTGCTTTACATGGAAATCAAAAGAAATGCCTTGTTTATGACGACTGTACATTTAACAGAAAGAGTATTAGTATTTACTCAAGGTATGTGGCTCTCCTCTCTATACCATGTGAAATACCCTCATTTTCTCTAGGTCACTTTGTCAGAGTGAAGGAAATTGAGAACTATTATTTTTATAAAAAGTGATTTTTTTAAAACCATATATTTTTAATTCAGGGACCAATATCAAACCCAATGGGAACATGGCAGTTCCCATGCTGACCATAATGTCAAGTCCTGGTTTCACTGATCCCTTTTGTCCCACTTCAATATGATAAGCAGAGGGTTCTTTATAGATGGCAGGCTGACTATAGATAAGATTAAATTATCTGACATTCCATCTTGTGGCATTGTCCCCTTTGTCTTTTTCTCAGACTTCCTGTGACACTGGCAGAAGAGAGTTCTCATGGACTACACTGAGAACTAGTCCCACTTACTGGTCCAAGCCCTGTAGTCCTAGGACTGTAGTGACTCTGTGGATAGGATTTCATTACATCTAGTTTGCTACACACCAAAAAACTGTGATTTTTATTAAGGAAAAATTCTTATTGAGTGCAACAGGAAATTTTTCTAAGCAGGGACTCAAGATCTGGCCCACAGTATATACTGAATCTCTCTTTCTGGGCCCCAGTTTTTAGCTGGACCTTCACTAAATCTCCAGTAACCTGGGTGCAATGTTATGCTTGCAATTTAACCCATTTAGATGCGTAACTGACTATTTTTGGGGGAGGGATAAAATCACGTAGTTAGTCTTCTACCTATAAATTAGCCTAAAATCTTACAGGCTCTGTTTGAACATAAGACAGTCTCATAAGCAAATTAGAGAAATATGGTCTAGATTAAACTGCACAACTGGTTGGAAAATCATGCTCAAATAGTTTGCTGTCAAACTGGGAAGACTTATCTATTGGGGTCCCAGAGAGATCTGTCCTGGGTCCAGAACTATTCAACATTTTCATTAATGGTTTGGATAATGGAGTGGGGAGTATGCTTATAAAATTTTGGATGGCACCAAACTGGGAAGAGTTGCAAGCATTTTGGAAGGCTGGATTAGAATACTAAATGACCTTTACAATTTGGAGTTGATGAAATTCAATAAAGACAAGTTCAAGGTACTACAATTAGGAAGGAAAATTCAAAAGCACGAATACAAAATGAGTAATAACTGTCTAGGCAGTAGTACTGCAGAAAAAGATCTTGGGGTTATAGCAGATCACAAATTGAATATGACCCAACAATGTGATGCAGCTGTGAAAAAGGCTAATAGAATTCTACAGTGCATTAACAGTAGTATCATATGTAAGACCCAGGAGGTAATTGCCCTCTCTACTTTGCTTTGGTGATGCCTCAGCTGGAGTACTGAGTCCAGTTTCAGGCATCACATTTTTAAGAAAGATGTGGACAAATAGAAGAATCCAGAGAAGACCAACAAAAATGAAAAGTGGTTTAGAAAACCTGATCTCTGAGGAAAGATTTTTTTTAAAAATGAGTATGTTTAGCCTTGAGAAAAGAAGACTGAAGGCGGATCTGATAATCTTCACATATGTTAAGGGCTGTAATAAAGAGCCCTTAATCAATTGTTCTCCATGTCCACTGAAGATTGATTCTTGTCCTATCGGCTTAATCTGCAGCAAGGGAGATTTAGTTTAGATGTTAGGAAAAACTCTCTAACTATAAGGGCAGTTAGGTGCTGGAATAGGTACCAAGGTAGGCTGTGGAATCCAATCAATCAATAAAAAGCAACAGAGAGTCCTGTGGCACCTTTAGGACTAACAGATGTATTGGAGCATAAGCTTTCGTGGGTGAATACCCACTTCGTCAGACGCATGTGACACAGGTGTCTCTGTTGCTTTTTACAGATCCAGACTAACATAGCTACCCCTCTGATAATCAATCAATAGAGGTTTTTAAGAACAAGTTGGACAAACACCTCCTAGGGATGGTCTAGTTTTACTTGGGCCTGCCTTCGCATGAGACGATGGACTTGATGACTTCTTGAGAACATTGCAGCTCTACATTTCTGTGATTTAAACCATAGAGTGAAATTCCTGACTTATTTCAGCTCTTTCAGTATTCACTGTGCAACTCCGGTTCATTACACTTCTGTTTATAATGAAAATTTCCTATTGAAAAACTAGCGTCTCATCAGAGTTTCACTGCACAGAGATATTGTATTTTCACTCATATTGATACACTGTCGGCATTTTAATTTAGATTTGTGACAGTTGGATATATGTTTCTTACACAGGGCATCATACCTTGAATACTTGCATCTCTTCAAGAATCACTTCTTCCATTGATTCTGTATCCTGGTTGTAAATTGTAATGACTTTCAACACAATCCCATTATCTGGAAGAAAATAGAAAACACCATAGAAGTCATAACTGGTAGTAATATTTTGATCTTCGTCAACTGGCAAATTAATAACTTCTTTAAACTGATATTGAATAAAAACCAACAAACTTGCAAATGTATTGCATATTATTAGTTCTTTTATTATCCACTTTGGTTTTGAATCTTGAACACAAAAATACATGTGATATCAAATCAGGAAATGGAGGCCTAAATCTTCAAAGGTATACAGGTTCCTAACTCCCACTGACTTCAATGGGAGTTAGGTGCCTAAATATCTTTGAGGATTTGGGCCTGAGATCTTTAAGGGTTGAGTCACTTGATCAAGGCCACCCAGCAAGAAAGAGCAGAGTCAGGAACACAGTTGAGGTTGCTCTGTCTCTCGGTTCCGTGGTCAATCCACTAGACAATACTGCCTCTCACTGCAGTTGTGTTACAATAAATTAACACATTGGAATAACTGTTGGTCTCCCTCTGCTTCATTTTTGTATTGCTGCCTGTTATTAAAGATCCCTTATTTTCCCGAGGCTGTGAGTTTGTCATCATCAGCGGCAATTGCTGCTTCCTGTCTCCTGTTATTGTCACTCATCTCTGATTTACAGGAGAACAAAATTAACCAGAAAGGCACCAGGGGGAAAAAAAAGTTCAGGGAGAGATAAAAGAGATGTACATAAAAAGGAGCCATTCAAGTAGGCTCCAACACCTCTCCTCAAAGAAAAAAATGGATCAAAGAGGTCCATTTTTTTGAGGGAACAGTTAAAAGGAATTACTGTCCGGAGCTCAGATTTTCATAACTAAGTCCCTCTGTGAATCCTGCTGACAAGCATGTTGTGGAACGTTATCCTTGAAGTTTAGACTTCCTCTTTGATAAGCCATTCAAACTACTCCATTCATAGTTAGACCACATGAACACTACAGGTGTTGGATCCAGATAGAGGAAGATTGACCCTTTCCTGCAAAATAATACCAAGGGCACCCCTGAATTTTTTTGCCAGAGTAAAGACTGCATGATTGGGTTCAAAGTTGCTGAACCCAAGATTGCTAGGCTGGAAATTGTCGCCTAAGAACAAATTATGAAGAGAAGAATAAGCTGCAGTTAGGCACCAGTCCTGCAGAGCACTTAAGCACATACTTAACTATGGTGAGTGGCTCTGCTAGCTACATCTTTGCTTTCGCTTGATCAGGGACATTATTTGCTTTTCTGAACATGCAAGTTTTACTATATATACAAGTGTAAAGCATAAAATATACAGTCAACATTATGAAATCCAGCATAGAAGCATACATGACAAGGACCATGGCATATGATTAATCTCACCACATATTGGAATCAAAATTTTAAAGTTTAGAACACAGTATTAATTTAAAGCATGCCCTGCTATTCTACAAGTACACTTCTTTTGTATCCCTTGAACAGTGAAATGTGGTTTCCATCTAAATTTCATGAGTTAAAAGATAGCTTGCACTAAATGCTTTTTTTTTGGCAAACTGGCCATTAGTGCCTGTGTCAAGTAATCCCTGTTGCTATGATAAAATTTAGAGGTATGAATCTTTAAATCATTTCCAGACAAGTTCGATATTGCAAAGATTCAAGTCTATTTCCAGGTCTTATTGCCATTTTCTTAAGTTCCGAAGAACAGTTAGGCATTAAAGGATGTTACCATTCTGTGGGCCTGCCCAGACTTCGAAATATGAAAGCTTGTGACATATTTGACCTTTTCCAAAGTTGTTTTATGGGTGCTAAAAAAAGGTATTTTGAGAAATCAAAATGTATTAGGAATGTCTGAAAACTTAGCAAAACTCTCAAACTTTTGGCAGCTTATTTTTGAATTGCAGGATGGGGCAACCCCGTCTTCCAATGACAAGTTCCTGGTACTGCATCACAGTGTAGGTCTAAAAACGGACTGTTTCTGTTTAACACCAGCCACCCGACTTGTGGTCCCCAGCAATAAAGCCAGCAGCTTGCACTGACTTTTTTGAAAATCAGACCACTTATTTTAATTTCTCCTGAATCTGGGTCTCAGGCGTGGCACTGAACTGTGATCAGTGGGAGTTGCACTTTTGAAAATTCAGGTCCCTTTGCAGGAGCTGTATTTTAGGCTCCCATTCTTAAAAACCTAGGCCCCAGTTTTTAATCCTTCTATTCCAGCCCTTTTTATTTTTATTTCTGCCACTCGTCTGCTCAATGACCTTGGATAAATCGCTGCCTCAGATTCTCCAGTGGTGAAATAGGAGACTTGTAATCTCTCCTTGCATTTGGTGCTCTGCGGCTAAAACGTGCTATGGAAATGTCGAGTATGATTATTTATTAGGATTGTGGTTTCACCTTGATGCCTTTCAAACAGAAAGAGCTTAATCTTGGAGAGGTGTTATAGATTTGTTGAAATTGGGAGGAAAAAAGATAAGATGCCATCTTTTTTATTTACCTGTGCCAATAAACAAGACATCATATTGCCCATCTTCAGCTTCCACTCTATCCACCGCTATTTGTTTTAGGTTGTACTTGCCATCGGTTTTCACAAGTATTGGCCTCTTATGGACAGGTTTGATGGGCTGATACATCAGTGGATGGCTCCTTGCAAAACGGACAGCTTCGTCAGGATAGTCTTTGGTGGAACCATACAGACCGCCATTGACTTTGCTGGCACACTGCAAAAACATGTGATAGGTTGGTTATACGCATGGATTTTTTTTAATGCTGGCATAGATGATATATGATAAAGGCCTTATTCTCAAGGATGCTGACTCTCCACAGTTCCCAGGAGAAGAGAAGGCATGGATGTTTGAGGGATTAGGGAATAAAGGGGGCATATATATATGTGTGTATATATAAATATGTGTGCATGCACACATACACTTACATAAAGGGAGTTTTCTAACCAGTGTTAAGGCCTCTCATAACGTATTACAGAAATAAATTAGCTCCAGGTCTCTAATACATTAGCAGTAGAGCTGATCAGGTTTTTTTCAGACATAGGATATGTCTACACAGCAAAAGCTGGGCACAGGCTAGCCTACCTGGGCTAGCATGAATCCAGCTAACATGGGTAACAACAGCAGAAACAATGCAGCACAGGCTTCAGACTCTGCAGGCTAGTGAGCCGAATATATCCCCAGGATCCATGCTGGGTTTCTACTGACTGTGCTGAGCTGTCTTCAATGCAGTTGTTACCGAGTTAGCTGGATTCAAATAGCTCGGGTAGGCTAGCCCATGCTCAGGCATACCCAGAGACCTTTATTTTATTGGGAAAATGGCTTTTTTTTTTGTAAAAAGATTTTTTGATGAAAAATTGACATCATCAACATTTTTAGTTTTTCACAAAAAGTGTAGTGCCTCTTTTCCCCTCCATTTTCATTTAAAATGTTATCAGAATGGTTCTTGGCTTTTTTTCATTAATCATAAGACAGTAGGGAGAAAGACGTTTCCTACTCAGTACAGCCAGCCATGAAAAATGAGCAAAACTGCAACATTTGGTATCAATCTATAGTTTATTTTACTTTGATTGCAGAACGTACCATAATAGGAAATTAAGCACATTTAAAAAATGAATCCCACCGCACCAGCAGTAATTCTTGATCTCAAGACGCTTAGTGGTATTGCATTTAATTCTCATTTCTACCTCATAATGACAGTATTATATATCACAGGTTAGCCTGAAATACCAATGTTTGCCTTGATCAGTCTACCATTTTGCAAAGCAAATACACGGTAAATCAGTGATTGGAGCGAATTGACTGATTGGGTTAAATTTACTTATAGGGCTAAACTGTGGCATTATCCATAAAAGTTAATTTTTAAATATTATGTAAAGAATAGGATAATGTCCCCTAACTTAACATAGATTCTTCATTTCAAATTTGCCTCATGATCTCTAATTGAAAGCGTTTATGAGCAAGCTGGAAATATTTCAGTAACATTCACTTCCTCCCAATCTCCGCATGGCAGTGTGGTTTTCAGAAGCATTTCAAGCAAAGCCACAGTAGCAGGCTCTCCCTACTTAAATTGGATTTTCAATCAATAAAATGAAATAAAATCCTCTTAATGTTTACTGGAAATGGTCATTTTAAACTTGCAGCCAACTATAATTGACAATAACAAGCTCCTGCACTTGTCAAAGGGGGAGAAGTTTGTTTCCACTTTTGGGGGTTGGCTCCATGAATGCTCAGTGTTGACTTGGAAGTAATTGTCTAATCAGCCTAAGGATGGAGTTTCACCAGCTGTTTGTAATAAAGGGAAAGGGTTTGGGGTTTTCAGAGAAGCTGAACCTCCGCTTTCCCTGGACTGCACAGCATATCGAGTAGCACTGCCAAGTTCCATTGCAAAGTTCCAACTCAAGAGAGATTTAATAAATACGATCCTTTGCAGGCTTTTATTTTTGAATTAAAAGCAGTAAGGCACTCTAGAAAGGAACTGGTAGATGCAGCTGCCTCTAAAGTTTCCCTTCAACACCATTTCTGAGGAAGCTGGTGTTGTTTTCAGAAGCACCACAGTAAAAATACACTAGATGTGACAACGGAATAGTAGCCTGATTACACACATGACCAAAGTAATACTTCCAGCAGATACAGACTGTAGAGTCTGCCAGAACCAGTCAAGTTCTACCAAATATGTGAGCTCTGGGTTTGTGTGATTTAAAACTGCTCTTCTCCCCCAATTTATAGACTCCACCTAGTCTCATCCAACTGCCAACATCGATAGAAGTTGATTCATAGAGGTGAGCAAGGTTTGTTGCTTTCTTTTGTCACTGTTGCTCTCAGAATTAACTAAACATGGAGAAGGCACTGGGATCAATGCAACCAACATCTTTCCAAGAAGCGGCACCACCACCATGCCACTCCTGACAGTCTGGTCCCCACACACAAACTCAGAGAGCCAGTGCCTGGTCCACGCAAAGATCCCTTTGTGCTACTGAAGCAGCACTAAATGACCCTACCGCTGCCCTAAATCTCAGTCAAGAATGGCTGAATCTTCAGCTAGCATAAAGCTAGCATTGCCAGCTGATCCAGGTCCCATAACACTCTTGAGCACAGGAAGGCAACACGATTCAGTGAACTGGGACTCAGAGTTCAGGCTCTGCCACTCACATGCTGAGTGACTTTGACCTCTCTGTCCCTCTCTTTCTGCTCCCACCCTTTGTTAAGCTCTTAAGGTCCAGGGACTGACCCTTACTCTCTGTTTGCATAGTTTCTAGCGCAATGGAGCAACTCAGAGTCCCTGGGAAGAGACTGTCATTGATAGAAGAGCTCTAATGGAATTGAAATCTGTGCCTGAGTCAATGACAGATACATGGCATTGTTTCCTATCTCTATGGGAGTTCAGCAAGGCTGCATTATGTCACCATTGTTCAACATCAATATTGACTGGTTGATGGATAAGCTTCAGGAGGCAGCCATTCGTGGCATTCACCTGAAGATCATTCTATTTTGAGATCTCAAATACACCAATGACATTGTCTTGTTCACTCAGTTGGGGAATGGCTGCAGCTGATGTCCAATCTGGTAGAGCAAAAAGCAGTACACATTGGTCAAAATAGATAAAACTAAGTCCCTGGCATCCTCCAGCTCTAGATTATAGCCAGCTCAGTATTAACCTGTCCAGATGGGACACTGAACAGCTGGAAACTGTCAAGTACGTGGGCAGAGTCACAGACAGGGCTGGAGGATGCTCAAAAGATGTAGACAGGCATAGAACAGCAGCTCCTGCCTTGTTTCAGGGCCTTCAGCTTGCTTCGCTTGCTGCGAAGCTGAGGATATATGGAACCACAGTTACACCAACTTTATTGTATGGCAATGAAACATGCGCACTGAGGAAGGCTGAAGAACCCCAGATTGATATTTTTGATTCCCATCATCTTCGTCAGCTGCTCCATATCAAGTGGCAAGAGAAGATTAGAAATGAGGATATTCAAAGTCAAACCCCTCCATCAGCATTGATTTGGTTTAGATGACTTTCTTAATATAAACATATTATGAGAATGGAAGACCAACAAATTCCGAAGCATGCATACCAAGGAATGCTACTACATGTCCAACAATCATATGGTTGCCAAAAGCTTGGGTGGTGCGATAAGATTGCCAGGGATGGACATAAACTGAATATACAGCTAGACTACCATAAGCACCTTGCCAGAGATTGATCCAGGTGGCACTGAATCTGCAAATTGGCAATGTCCCTTTGGTGATGATGATGACAGCACAATGGTGCCCTGATCTTGGTTGGGGCCTCTAGGTGCTATGAAGAATAGGGGCATGATATGGGTGTCAAGCTGGAATGGCACACAGCTCCTTCGCCTGTCTCCCCATCAACTGGGCTGAATTTGGTTCCCGTGTAGCTGAGGATTTAGCACAGTATTTTGTCCTTCTTACCAGAAAGTTCCATTTAATGGCTCAGTGCTAGTGGCTTGCTCAGAAAGAAAGAAAACCCAGACATTCAGATTTGTTTAAAAAGATTTCCTAACAGAAATGTAGAGACTAATGTGGAAATCCTCATTCAGTTTTACTCAGTCCTTGCTCTGGGATATGAGGGTTTTGCTGCCTGAAAAAGGAATGAATACAGACTTTCGGAATAGTTGAGAAGAATCTAATCTTTGTAAAATAATCAACCATTCTGCAATCTGTTTACGGTGCAACCTCACTTCCTCTTATTTTGTCAGATACAATAACTGGCATAGCGGTCTCATGGAAAGTGTTAAATTTGGAGATGATTACTTCAGTTTCCTTCCACCACCTGGCTGAAAATTAGGCATTTTACTTCCCAGTCTTTTTATCCTGACTCAACACCAATAGCTAAAGTTTGTCCCCACATCAACAAAGGAACAAAAAGCCCTGTGACATCAAGATGGTATAAATCGCATTTACAGTGTTCAAATCCCAGATATTCTCTTTAGGGGAACATCTTCTATTGTACTTTGGCTTGTGACTCCTACCCCAAAAGAAGCAGCAGAAACCAACAGTAATTTTAAATGAGACCGGATGGTGAATTTGAGATTATACTATAGGGAACAAAGCTGCATTGGTATGGACTAGATAATGTAATCGGCCTTTCTACCTCTCATTTCTGTGATTCTATGATAAATGGATTGCACACAAAGTTTATTTTTGCATATGATTGCTTTTAGTATAAAGCTTAATACTGATTCAGATAGCAAAGCAAAAGCAATACCATGAGTAATGAACCAGCAAACTGTTTACTCTACTGGTAGACTCAGGAGAACAAACCCTTAGCCAATTAGAAGATAAAGGGGTGACATTTCAAAGCAGCATGTGTGTTTTAGCTAAACAGGTTACATATGTAAATGGGCCTCACACAGCCAAAAATCTGCATGAGGCTGACATTTTACAGGAAAGGCTTGTTGAGCCTAACAAAATTGCAGCTGGTAATAATACCTTGTACAGCTAATTAGTTACACAAGACAACTGTGGGGAAGGAGCCCTATGGGGAGAGGAAAAAATCTGGGGTCTGATTCTCCTCTCATTCACACCATGGTTCAATTCCATTGACTTCAACACAGTTACTCTTGATTTACATCAGAGGAAGTGAGAGGAGAATCAGGCCTTCTTGACCCTAGGCCCGATCCTGTGAGGTGCTGACAAACTCTTGGGAGGCACTGTGTACCCTCGGCTACCATTGATATCCATGGAATGTGAATGTGCTGAGAACCTATTTAAAAGCTCCGAAGCCCACCACCAAGAATAGTGGTGTTTAGATCCCATGGTGATGGGAGCCTTAGAGACATCGAAAATCAGAGACAGACAGACAGAGGGAGCCTGAGAGAGGGATGCTGGTCCATGCCTGTGAAGAAGCATCATCATAGACATTCTTCTCCTCTTTCTATGCAAGGAATGTGTGTGTAAGTCATCCCCATCAGAAATCTGGCAATACACCAAATAAAAACTTATATGCCACGCACAAACAACTGTGCAGATGCCAGCTCCTGTATACTGGCAAAATATGCCATGGGAAAAAGGCCAGCTCTATTGTATTTGCAGAGTATGCCCCAGGGTTTCCTTTTCACTTAGTGTGCATTGGGACTAAGATCCATTTCTGGGAAAAGTCATAACAAAGTCGAGAAAGAAGCACATTTATATTCTTCTTGCAGCTCTGTTCTTTGCAAATTTGTAAAAAAAATCTTTATTTCCTTTCACCATGTTTGTAAAATTGGCAAATGGAATGGAAAGCAGGATGCTCAGAAGAAGGGATAGAAAGTGGGAACTGGTTCAGATCAAATCTATCCATCCATCTGTAGGGTCCTGGCACCATGGTACATAGCCATACATATAGGCCAGAAGGGACCATTGTGCTAGTCTGGTTTGACCTTCTGCATAATAGAAGCTATGGGATTTCACCCCAGTAATCTCTGCATCAAAAATAAATTCTGGTTGAGCTACAGCGTATCTTTTGGAAATACACCCAATCCTGATTTTAAAACTTAAATTGATGGAGAATCCACCATATCCCTAAGTAAATGGTTCAAATGATTAATTACCCTTACTGTTAAAAATCTGCACCTTATTTCTAGTCTGAGCATTGGCCTATATTATTGGAATCAAGAACCATTTGATCCTTTGACAAAACCTGCATCAAATTGAACGAGAACTTTGAAGTAAGGTTCAAAACAGTGGATTAACTTTTCTTGATTTAACATTTTATATAGCCTAGATGATTCTACTATAAAGTGGGTGCACAACTGGTTGGAAAACTATACTTAGAGAGTTGTTATCAGTGGTTCACAGTCAAGATGGAAGGGCATATCGAGTGGGGTCACTCAGGGATCTGACCTGCCTCTGGTTCTATTCAATATCTTCATAAATGATTCGGACAATGGCATAGAGAGTATGTTTATAAAGTTTGCGGATGGTACCAAGGAGGGATTGCGAGTGGTTTGGAAAACAAGATTAGAATTCAAAATGATCTTGACAAAGTGGAGAAATGGTCTGAATTAAATAGGAGGAAATTCAATAAGGACAAATGCAAAGTACACTTAGGAAGGAATAATCAATTGTACAAATAAAAAATCGGAAATGACTGCCTAGGAAGGAGTATTGCAGAAAAGGATTTGAGGGTTATAGTGGATCACAAACTATATATAAGTAAACAATGTAAAACTGTTGCAAAAAAAGCAGACATAATTCTGGGATGTATTAGCAGGTGAGTTTTAAGCAAGAAACAAGAAATAATTATTTCATTCTACTCAGCAATGATAAGGCCTCAGCTGGAGTACTGTGTCCAGTTCTGAGCATCACACTTCAGGAAAGATGTGGACAAATTACAGAGAGTCCGGAGGAGAGCAACAAAAATGATTAAAGGTCTAGAAAACATGACCTGTGAGGAAAGATTGAAACAATTGGGTTTGTTTAATCTGGAAAAGTGAAGACTGAGGGGGACGTGATATTAATGGGCTTAAATTGCAAGAAAAGAGAGTTAGGTTCGACATTAGAAAACGTTTCTTAATTGTTAGGGTGGTTAAGCACTGGAACAAATTACTTGGGAGGCTGAGGAATATCCGTCATTGGAGGTTTTTAAGAACAGGTTAGACAAACACCTCTCAGGGATTGTCTAGATAATACTTAGTCCTGCCTCAGTACAGGGGACTGGACTAGATGACCTATCCAGGTCCCTTTCAGTTCTGCTTTGAGCAGGGGGTTGGACTAGATGACCTCCTGAGGTCCCTCCCAACCCTGACATTCTATGATTCAGTACTACATTTCTATGCTTTTTTTGCTCTAACATTTTCCTATTCCACTGCATATCCTGGTCCTGGCAGGGACCAGAAAAGAGGTAGTGAAATACCTTGAGAAAGCCTGGTTTTATGCTATTCCCAAACTACTAAAACCAGAAAAAATTGGAGATATTGCAAAAAAGTCAATTACCACTTCCATGTATTTTTTGCCCCCAAAACCACCAAAACATGTAATCTTTGTAGACAGAGTCATGAGGTGATAACTAGGGTCTAATCCAAAGCCCTCTGAGCCCCTAGGGATCTAACTGTCATTGTTTTACTTTGAGTAAAATATATTGTTGATAGTCTTAATAATGTATTGCTAGAGTCATTACATCCATTTTCAATAGCATCATATTGATATCAAATACTCATTATCACAATTCTGGACATTATGATATTTATCCATCATGACCTGTTTATTTTATTTGCTTCCCAACTTGAATTAGACTGACATCACAATAGAAAATAGGGTTTCTCTTGGACCTACCGAACCAGGCCTGGGGTAAGGTACTTTTCCTTCATACAGAGACCAATGGTATTCAGGTCCTTCTTTATGAGCATAAGGTCCATTGAAGGCTGCTCGGATGCTAGCTATATGATAGACACATATAGCATATCCTCTAAAAATATTGCTATAAAATAAAAATCAAAGATGTTAATGCAAAGATTGTAACTGTAGTGTACAGTTTAGTGGTTGAATTAATCATACTAATAGAACTTATTACATAAATGTAATACCCGGTGAATGCATTAATAATGAGTACTCATGAAATCTAGATTTAGCAAGATATTTTAAAAATATGTCTATGTTTAAATATGTGATTGGTTCCATAAATCAATGGGACTGATTACCTTATCTCAGGTACTAACATGGCCTCCATCATTACCATAGTATCTGAATGCTTCACAATTTTTAATGTATTTAGTCTCCCAACACCTCTTTGAGGCAGAGAAGTGCTATTATCTCTATTTTACAGATGCAAAATTAAGTCACAGAGATAAGTGACTTGCTCAAAGTCACACAAGAAGTCCATGGAAGAACAGGGAACTGAACCTCAGTTTCCCACCTTCTAGACTAGGGCCCCTAAACTCTAGACCATCCTTCTACTCATAGACTTTCTCTATTCATTTGCATAATTTCTTGCTGAATCAGGACCTATGGGAATGATACACCACCACCTAAAGTCAATCTGAGTCCTTCTATTGACTTCAGTGGACAATAGATTAGGCCAGGGGTTGGCAACCTTTGGCATGCGGCCAATCAGGGTAATCCACTGGCGGGCCGCGAGACATCTTGTTTACGTTGACTGTCCGCAGGCATGCCCTCCCGCAGCTCCCAGTGGCCGGGAACGACGAACTATGGCCACTGGGAGATGCAGGGGGCCATGCCTGAGGATGGTCAACATACACAAAATGTCTCATGGCCCACCAGCGGATTATCCTGACGAGCCACGTGCTGAAGGTTGCCAACCTCTGGATTAGGCTCTAAGTGAAGCGGAATTAAATTGATCAGTTATACAATGTGTATCAGCTATATGATATTTATCACATAACTGACATCTTCCTTAATTATAGACTGGACAAATATGCCTCTATTACTGTCATATTTCCTAGCTGGTTACCTTGTAGTGTTAAAGAGTCCAAATATCACTGGATTTTTGTTATCCCGAGTTTGTAGCAAAAACACATCCTCTGTAAAAATGAAAATACAATGTTATTTATAGCTCACCTACTTTTCTCAGTCCCAAAGGACATAGAGTTGACTGCTTGTTAACAGTGTAAAGTTATTTCTCAATAAACACGACTTAATTTCACACAGCTTTTAAAAACATGATATAAATAAATACAAGTGTAATGGAAGATAGCCTACTCTGCAAATCCATTTTATATATTATAATATATATTGAAATATAAGGAACATATGTATTGAAATATTTGTATTAGAAATATATGGTATATATATATTTGTTGTAATTCAAAGATTAGTAGTCACTTCCTGTTAATGATACATGTCCTATATTGAGGGTAAAAAGGGATTAGCAGGGAAGTTCACATTCTGTACAATGTGGTGTAACTTTATTTCTGTCCAAGATATTTACCTAATTCATCGAAATGTGTATCGATTCCATTCATTCCTGGCACAGAGCAGATCAGTCTGGTTTTGAGGAAAGTGCTCCATTTATTCACCAACATTCGCTGTCCTCCCATATCATTCTGTGTGGAGAGAGAAACAAATAATAAATGTAATTTAGAGGAATGCATCTAGAAGAACAATACTCTATGTTGAATTGCGCTTTCATCATGCCTTTCAATGTCTGAAGCATACAATTTCAAACCACATTTCTATTATTCCACTTGTGTTATTATTTTGGAGTCAGTCTCCAGTAAAACTGTAGAGATTTATTCAATTTCTCATTAAAAGCTGTGGGTTTGTAAGAATTTTTAATTAAATACCAGGGCTGCAACTAGTTTTACCTGTCCAGCTGTTGTAAACCCTTCACATTTATTTCTACAGTCTGTTAACGCAACAGTCCAAACATTTTAGCTGACTGTATATTTTTATATGAACTGAGTGCAGTGCTGCATCAACAGACTTGGAGACAGAAACCCCAAATCTGTCTATGGAACAGTTACAGACAGGGCTAATTCACTGCAACCTTCCACACAGTGTCCTGCAAATATGTCCCAAGACCTATATCGG
Source organism: Emys orbicularis (assembly GCF_028017835.1). Taxonomy (NCBI): domain Eukaryota; kingdom Metazoa; phylum Chordata; order Testudines; family Emydidae; genus Emys; species Emys orbicularis. Next base: position 22,245,582 of record NC_088683.1, on the reverse strand, counting down.
GGAGCCCCCAGAAATTTCTCATCAATCCCAGTCGAACTATCCTCACTACGGCTGCTGGCCCCAGTGCCTCACCTGCCAGACACTCAGTCCCCACCTTCCAACCCGGCCCGCCCAGGTGCAGTGTCATTTCTCAGCCTTGAGAGGGGACATGGGCTTCTGGATGCCAAGCATTGGTGATGTTGAGAATCTGGGTTTCAGTTTGATACCATCCCTATTTAGGATGTTTCATATACTTGACTCTCTTTTAACTAGGGGCTGCATAAGAAATTTTAACAAGCCGTTTGCTGGAGGCTAAGTGTAACATCCTGTGTCTCCTGCTAAGAAAGCAGTTTTGCATGTTGTTCCATTTGTACATCTCTGTACATCCATCAGTCTTCTTTTAGTTATGAAGAATGAATGTGGCTGCCTTCAAAGGCAGATTAGACACTGAGAAATCTGCAGTCTATTCCTGGCTCTGCTACTGACTTGCTGTGTGACCATGTCAAATCATTTCACCTATTTTCCTCATTGGTAAAATGGGGATTATGCTGCTTACTAGCTCACAGTGGTATTGCAAGGATTAATTAGTTCATATTTAAAAGGTGCTCTCCACATATAAGACTGGATCTATTGCGATCTGGCTCATTTTCGCTATTCATGCAAAGAGGCTAGAAACCGGCTGCAAATGAGCAGCAGAATATTCCAATCCAAGGAGAGCTCCTTGTTGGTATCCACAGGGAGCCCTGTGAATACTGTTCCTCCAATCCCTGATGTAGGTGGCACATTGGGGCCAGGAAGGTATGTGCTGGTAGCATGTGGCTGAGCTCCCATATTCTCCCATGTACGTAGGGACCATAAAGCATTGTGTTACTTAGAATGGCCTGGCAGCAGCTGTAAGTGGCTTTGGGGCTGGAGCCAACCCCTCACACAGCCTGTTATTCGTCATCCACCCCTTGTTCCGAGGAGAGCTCTGATGCAGGATAGAATCTGGCTGGGGAAATGCTGTGTGAGCATTGAGTGCTAAATATCATTATTATTACTACCAAACTGTGTCACTTAACTGCAAAAGAACTAAAGATGGGCTTAAACCACTAAACTTGGATCCATGTCTGGATTTTGAACATCCTCACTAAAGAGTTCAATAGTGTTTGGATGAGGAGGTTCAGCTTCCAGCCCAAATGTGGGTTAGGATTTTGAATTTCCCAAAAGTTGGAGGATGGTTAGATGCAGGATTTTTGTTCAGACCCATCTGACGCCCTTCCCCTCCACCCCCAATACTAACTGATGGTACATTTGAAGGTGGGAGAATGTATGAAAAAGTGAGCACACAGTAAGTTGTTCTACTAGAGGATCAGGACAAAAGAATCTCACCGCACACACTCGTCCAACTCTGGCATAAATGGCATGAGCGCCTATCTCTGCCTCTAACGCTTTTTCAGTAAAGAAGAAATAGACTTTGTTATCATCCCGGTCTTCATTGTCGGGAATCATGTATGAGCCAACAAACTTTGGTCCTTTAAAAAGGAAGAAAAAAAAAAGGAGTTGGCTCAAGTTTATTAAAACATCATAAATATTTTAAAAATCAATTAACCATTTTAATAGAGAACAGGAAAATGTAATGAAGAAAGCAGAGATTTTCCAGGGAAAGGTCTACCATTTTCGGGGCGGAAACAGAGTAGAAACCTATTTTATTTGGGTGGGTATCTACAGAACATGTGGAAAACATTAGCTTCAAAAATATTTTTATAGCTCCAGTTCGCATATCAATATGCTTTTGTATATGTTCAAGGAAAAGATCTCTTTCCCGCCCTGTTCTCTGGGGCTTTTACATTTTAGTTTAAATTAGGCTGAAACTTGGCACTGAGTTTATGTAGCAATCTCTGGCCACATACAAAACAAGCCCAGGAATACCAACTTTGGCTTCAGACAAAGTGCCGTTTACAAGTGAGATAAAGGACCAGCTCTGTTCAGCTAACAGAGGTGTGCCTGTAGCTAGAAGGAGCTGGGTGCACCTTTGTTAGGAAACAGTAACCACCTGAAACTTTTCTGGTTTGGGTTTTCATTACTAAGCTGAAATTTGGGTTTACCCATGTTGTGAACCTTTAACACAAACCTGGGCAGAGTTCTGAGTGATTCTTTTTCATCCCAAGTCATTCTGGGAAAGCATTTACAGCTTTCTTCAAAAGCTGGAACCGCATTCATTCCATTGACATGACCTCTTAAGAAGCTTAGGACCTGACATGATATCATTATAGGATGTTTTTTTAATGTAAATATTTCATACACTTCTGCTCTGATATTGGAGCCATAACGCTGTTTTAAGATGTTGCTGTCATTGAGGACTAAGCTGGGGATTTTATGTTGGTTGATTAAAATATAAATATAAATATATATTTTAAAATATTTCCCCTTTTCATAATCACAGTGTAAAAATAGAGGAAATTAAAAAACAAAACTGTAACCATACCACCATGAAACCTAATTTTAAACAGAAGATCTCTTAGAGATAAGATCAATTTTGCCTATGTATTGAGTACATCTATCTAACTTTTTAATTATCTCTGACATCATTTATATCAGGGGTTCTCAAACTGGGGGTCGGGAGCCCTCAAGGGGTAACGAGGCTATTACATGGGGGGTTGTGAGCTGTCAGTCTCCACCCCAAGCCCCGTTTTGCCTCCAGCATTTATAATGGTGTTAAATATATTAAAATGTGTTTTTAATTTATAAGGGGGGGGGGGGTCGCACTCAGAGGCTTGCTATGTGAAAGGGGTCACCAGTAAAAAAGTTTGAAAACCACTGATTTATACAGTACTTGCCATTGTAGTACCCAGGTCCGTGATTCAACAAACTACTCAAGCATGTATTTAGTCTCATTGGAGTCAAGAGATTGAAACACTTGCTCAAAGTTAAGTACATATTTCAGTGGTTTGGTGAAATGAGGCCTTGTATCTAGGTTGAAATTCCAACTCACTAAGTCAATGGCAAAACTCCCATTGATTTCAGTGGGACCAGGATTTCACCCCTAGCATCTGAAAAAATCACCACTTTTGAGATGCCTCCAATCTACAACCACATTGTAGAGCCAATGAGCCAAATTCACTTGCACTGGCGCAAATAGATCCAAACTGCACTTCCTTGCACCAGCCTTCCTCTTTGTTCCCCAGGTCTGAGGCCCACTGGAAAAGGCAGGCAACAGGGCTGTCACCTCTGTCCTCTCTTGGGCTTAAGGTGGAGGCTCCTTAGCTGATGCCCTGAATCAGCACATCTAGCCTCCCTAAGCATGCACTCTCCATAGGTGACCTGCCGGTTGTGGAATCACATTGTCCACTGCTGGCTGTAAGCCTGTGTTGGTGCACTCTTTCAACCCCTTGGGAGGATCTTATGCAGAGAGAAGCCCTCTCTAAAATTCTGTGCTGGATCCAGGGCCGGCTCCAGGCACCAGCCCACCAAACTTGTGCTTGGGGAGGCACCTGGAGGTGGGGCGGCGCGGCGCTCCGGCCGCCGGGGAGAGCGGGGCCACGGCCAGGCTCGCCGCCCTCCCCCCGGCGCTCTGGCCGCCCTCCCCCCCGGCGCCCTCCCCCCGGCTGCCGGGGGGAGAGCGGCGAGCCTCGCCGCCCTGCGCCCTGCGCTCTGGCCGCCGGGGGGAGAGCGGAGCCCCGGCCGGGGCTCGCCGCCCTGCCCCCTGCGCTCTGGCCGCCGGGGGGAGAGTGGAGCCCCGGCCGGGGCTCGCCGCCCTCTCGCTGCCCTGCCCCCTGCACTCTGGCCGCCGGGGGGAGAGCGGAGCCCCGGCCGGGGCTCGCCGCCCTGCCCCCTGCGCTCTGGCCGCCGGGGGGAGAGCGGAGCCCCGGCCGGGGCTCGCCGCCCTGCCCCCTGCGCTCTGGCCGCCGGGGGGAGAGCGGAGCCCCGGCCGGGGCTCGCCGCCCTCTCGCCGCCCTGCCCCCTGCACTCTGGCCGCCGGGGGGAGAGTGGAGCCCCGGCCGGGGCTCGCCGCCCTGCCCCCTGCGCTCTGGCCGCCGGGGGGAGAGCGGAGCCCCGGCTGGGGCTCGCCGCCCTCTCGCCGCCCTGCCCCCTGCGCTCTGGCCGCCGGGGGGAGAGCGGAGCCCCGGCTGGGGGGAGAGCGGAGCCCCGGCTGGGGGGAGAGCGGAGCCCCGGCTGGGGGGAGAGCGGAGCCCCGGCTGGGGCTCGCCGCCCTGCCCCCGGCGCTCTGGCCGCCGGGGGGAGAGCGGAGCCCCAGCCGGGGCTCGCCGCCCTCCTCCCAGGGCTCCGGCCGCCCTCCCCCCCGGCGCCCTCCCCCCGGGGCTCCGGCCGCCCCTCCCTCCCCCCCCGCTGGGGCGGCAAAAAAGCCAGAGCCGGCCCTGGCTGGATCCAAGGTGAATCTGGCTCATGACATTGTAGTTCTCATTTCTGATAAACAACAGATCTCCAAAGAAGATTTCCCTAACTTTATGAAGAGGAGGGGCCCTGTATCTTTCACTTCTTGTACCTTTCAATAAACGTTCATCATCAGGTTCAGTTCGAATATGTGGCATACGACCCATAGTACGCAAGACAGCAGCATCTCTCCCCCAGTAGTCATTGTAGAGCCCAGCAAACAGCTCACCCCCTGCAGACCAGACATATTAGTAAACAAGTTAGGGCAATACTGTACTTACTAGGTACTCTGGAAGTGGTGATGGAAAAAAAAACATGATAGACACAACTTGTTAATATTCTCTACAACTTTAGCCAAGAGATTGAGTCAGCCACTGAGTATGTGAGGTTGTATATGAACTGAGAACATTAGGAAAAAAGCCAACCCATGGGAATGTATAAGGGATGCTGGCCTGTGGCACAATTTTACCCCAAAGCCCATAATTGCAAGACATAGGAAAGTTGTAGTTAATACTTTGGACAGAACTGTGGTGTTAGAAGCCTGCTGGAAGCCAGCCTAGCTTTTGGAAGGTAGCGAGGAATTTTGTTTTCTCCAACATAGTGCAGGCTTCTCTTTTGTGAGAAAAACATTTTGTTAAAAACTGAAAAAACCTCAGGATTAAAAATACCGGATGGGTTTAAATTACCGGAGAAAAAGTTTCCACGCTGTCTATGTCTATACTGAGAGTCTAATATATTCATTAGTAAGATTAGCAAAACCAAAGGTTCCACCAGATTCACCCTTCCTCACGATACAGAACTCTTAAGCTACAATAAATAAGGAAGAGAAACTGGGTAAACTATTTTGGGTAGGGACTGTGGTTTTGCTCTTTGTTTGTACAGCACCTAGCACAATGGGGTCCTGGTCTGTGATCGGAGCTCTGAGGTAGTATTGTAATACAAATGATAAATAATAAGAGAGAATAGCATGCTATAGATAGTACTTCTTTACAAGGTGAAATTTCCTGTCTAAAAACAAATTGTGCTCCTCAAAAGGTGCCTACTCTTAACGGATCTAGGGCCTCATTCATGTCTTATTGAAGTTGATGAAAAGAGTCTTATTGACTTCAGGCCCTTAGAAAAGAAGGATGTTCTTGCGATTATGACACTAGACTAGGATCAGGAGATCTGGGTTTAATTCCTGGTTCTACTACAGCCTTCCTGTGTGACCTTTGGCATTCATTTAATCTGCCTCAGCGCCCCATCTGTACAATGGAGATAGTAATGCTTCTTTCCCCTACCCACTGTCTGTCTTGTCAATTTAGACCAATGGTGGGCATCCCTGCGGCCCACCGCTTGCCACAGCTCCCATTGGCTGGGAACGGCGAACCGCAGCCACTGGGAGCTGCGGGGGGCCATGCCTGCGGACGGTCAAAATCAGCAAAATGTCTCGCGACCCACAATCAGATTACCCTGATGGGCTGCATGCAGCCTGTGGGCCACAGGTTTCCCACCACTGATTTAGGCTGAAAGGTCTTCATGGCAGGGTCTGTCTTACTCTGCTTTGTATAGTACTTAGAAGAATGGGACTCTGATTTCAGATGGGGCCGCTAGGTATTACATAATACACAGATAATATATAATTAAAATAATAAATTAATAATAATAATAATAAATCTGATTCTGTGACATACTGTGACTTCACTGGGAGCTGAGGCTTCAGTATCAGAGACTAATAAAATGCTTTACCTTATTGTAATCCTATTTCTTGTTCATGGTTGTTTATACCAACTATATTTCCAAGGAAAATGGCATTAATCTTGTCATTTGCAAGCAGCATGCTATTTTAGAACAGTACTACCTAATGGAAAGATTGAGGTGGGGGAGTCTGGTGGTAGGATATTTGCTGAAAGACAGCTGTGAACAGAAATGGGGCCAGATTTTTCAGAAGAGCTCAGCTCCCATTCAGGTACCAAAATGAAGCGACCAGATTTTCAGAAGTGCCCAGCGTGGTGAGTGCTGATCACTTTTGAAAATCTGTCCATAAGAGACTTAAGGAGAACAGCTAGGTTCTGCTCACTTTGAAAAATCCAGCCCTTCTCTAGGTGCCTAAATGGAAGCTGAGCTGTTTTGAAAACTTTGCCCCTTATGTTTTTAGCCCATAGATTTCTACTTAATAACTACTGGTATATTAAATTGTAGCACATTGTGTTTTTCTAAAAGAAAACATATGCAAACATAAATTTGATTTCAAAGTTTTATAAGAGGACAATATCCACCTCTTAAAAAATAAATAATAGTCATAGTCGACATAAGAGAGTCAAGTTGTTTCCGTGTGTTTTCTTGGGCAAATGTAAATCAATGAGGGATCCGCAGATGCGTCCGCATGTCTGGCAGACATGGCCACATGTTTTTGCCACAGCCTGCTTTCTTCGCTCATGCTTCTCTTTGGCCTTTTCTGTTCAGCTGTTCTCAATGGCTTTAACTTCAGACCAACAGGTCTGCCACAATCCTGATCTACCAGCAGCAGCAGCAGCTTCCCATGTGTTCGGGTCGGCGTGGCCAGCTTTTAGGTGGGCTTTGAGAGTGTTCTTGTATTGTTTTCATTGGCCTCCTAGCATATGTACTCCCATTTTCAACTCTCCATAAAATATGGCTTTGGAGAGTCACATATCATCCATATGTACGAGGTGACCAGTCCAGTGAAGTTGCAGGGATTAGGGATTCAACACTAGTCAGGCAGCACTGGACCGGACTTCAGTGTTGATATCCTGTGTGACCACTTGCTGTTACAGATGAGATGCAGACAGCGCATATGAAAATGCTCAAGTTACATCAAGTGCCTGTTTTAGGGTGTTTTAATAATATACCATTTATGAATCTGAGATTATATTAGCATTTGGTTAGGTTTCACTAAAAAAGTAGCTTGTTATGACCACTAGATGGCACCCTTACATTAGAAAATAAAACAGCTGCCACAAACTATACAAACAGAGGGAAGTAAATTATTTCCAGTCCCAAGCTAATGTGTGTGGAGATTTCAGTAACACCATTTCTTGCTCCCTAATCAAAATAAACGTACTGATCAATAACATTTGCTAGTGATTATGGACTTTAATGAAAGCACAAATTTTGCTTGCACATCCCCCTTTAGGTGGGGATTTTGTTTCTGTTAAGAGTTATATGAGAACTTAATGGTACCATAAGTCGAAATAATGATTCTGGAAAGTTTACAGCAGCCTGGCAGCTGGGTCTGGTTCAGAGACCACAGCTGATTCAGAACTGAGGGAAGTTTTCCCCTAGGCTTCTCCTCATGAAGAATGGATATTACCTTATAACATAAACTGAGTCACCACCATGTAACATATCAGCAAATGAAATAAAAATAAAAATAAAAAAACAGCACCCCAGTGGTGCTAAGACAAGAGAGCTTGCCAGTGTCTGAATAATATTCAAAACATCCTTTGCAACATGTTAATGAACTACACAACCCATATATCGCCCTTTCAAAAATTTAATCTGACAAATCACAGGCTGCTTCATAGCAGTAAAACTGTGGAAATTTATAATTCAAAATATGATGCTTCTCTGCTTTGAACAAGTTGATTAGCAGGACAGTCAAAACATGGAAAATACCATCAGCTGGAAGATGGATGCAAATAATCATTTGCTGTACTTCTTTTTACCATTGTGTTATTTGGATTGCAATAGCACCTGGAAGCCCCATGGACCAAACCCCCATTATACTAGGCGCTAGACACACACAGAAATGATATGCAGTCCCTGGCCTAAAAAGCTAACAATCTAAGTATAAGACAGTAGCTAACGGGGGAAGTACAAGGAAACAATGAGATTAAGCTATGGTCAGCATGACAGGAAGTGGTTTCAGCACAAGAACTTTAACTTGATTCTGCAAACTTTTACCTTTTTGGTATTCAGAGATTTTCTATTTTCTCTCTTGTCCCACAGTAGACTTCGGATCAAGCCTTTAAAATCATCTTATGGCACCAAAATAAATGGCCAGGTTTTCATATGTACAAAGCACCCTCAGAACATAGATTTAGGTACTGACCTGAGGACTCCAAGTTTGAAAATTCTGGCACAAATTTCTACTTTTTTATCCCCCTGTTGTGAAGATTCCGCCATCACAGTGCATATTAATGTAGTGCGCTCCTATCTCTATCTCAGGGTTTTATACGTCCACCCAACTACATTGTATGTGAGCACCTTCCCTGTAAAATCAATAGCAAAGTCTCTACTGGACTTAGAATCATAGATTCCAAGGCCAGAAGGGATCATTATCATAATCTAGTCTGACCCTTGTTTAAAACAGGCCATAGGACTTCCCCAAAATAATTCCCAGATCATATCTTTTAGAAAAACATCCAATCAGTGACGGAAAATCTACCACTACTTTTGTTAAATTATTCCAATAGCTAATTACCCTCACTGTTAAAAATTTACTCCCTATTTCCCATCTGAATTTTTCTAGCTTCAACTTCCAGACACTGAATCATGTTATACCTTTCTCTGCTAGCCTGAAGAGCCCACTATGAAATATTTGTTCCTCATGCAGCTACTTATAGACTGTGATCAAGTCACCCCTTAACCTTCACTTTGTTATGCTAAATAGATTGAGCTCCTAGATTCTATCCCTGTAACACATGGGGCTCTTCTGTGAACCCTCTCCAATTTATCAACATCCTTCTTGAATTGTGGACACCAGAACTGGACACAGCAGTGATAGCACCAGTGTCAAATATGGAGGTAAAATAATCTCCCAGGATAGAGTCCCCCATTCTGCAAGTATGGCCTACATTCTTTGTTCCTACATGTATCCATTTACATTTAGCTGTATTAAAACACTTCTTGTTTTCTTGCACCCAGCTTACCAACTGATCCAGATCTCTCAGTACCAGTGACTTGTCCTCTTCATTACTTACCATTCCCCCAATTTTTATGTCATCAGAAAACTTTATCAGTGATGATTTTATTTTTTCTTCTAAGTCATAGATATAAATGTTAAATAGCATAGGGCCAAGAACCAATCCCTGCGGTCTCCCACTAGAAACACATCCGCTTGATGATGATACCACATTTACAATTACATTTTGAGGCCTATCAGTTGGTCAGCTTCTAATCGATTTAATTGTGCCATGTTAATTTTATATAGTTCTAGTTATTTAATCAAAACGTTGTGCAGTACCAAGTCAAACTATGCAGTGTCTGTCACTTTTCCTTTTTCGGGGTAAAATCTCTGTTTGGGGTAGGATTTGTGTTTTGAGAGAGAGAGAGAGAGAGAGAGAGGTTTTATTAATTAAAGAACTGTTGACACTGCCTGCCTTCTCCACACAAAAAATGGATCCAAACCTGAAGCCTTTACTTAGCTGAAGTCAATTTGGCAGATTTTGCTCAATAGCTTACAGCATTCCTCCCACATCCCATTAAGTTCAATGAAAGGTGACCATCAAAGTTTAAGTAGGAGCACAAAAGACAATTCCATGTTTCTCTTTTCTAGAAAAAAAGAATTCAAGAAAATGAAATGCACACTGCCCCTCCAAAAACGAACAAAAAACAAAAAAATCCCCCAAAACAAAACTTACCTGAATGCAACTTTAAGGTTATATAGAATGAATCACAAATGTCTGAAAATGCTGATAAATTTCCAAAGTTAATAATCCCTGCTGTCATTTTGCACTTATAATAAGTAGAAGTTTCCATTCTTATTTTTCAGTTAAGAATGTAAATTAATATATTCCCTGTTTATGCTATAGAATTTATATAACTGAAAAATACAGGACATGCAGTATGGTTGTTCCTTCTGTAACCTTAACTTAAAAGTTACTTATGGTTTTCTGATTTTGCTCTCCTCCTTCCTTAATAACAACATTCAGCTCTTTTAGGACCTGGTGCAAAGGCCACTGAAGTCAATGGCAGATTTTGCATTGTCTTTGGATAAGCCTATACAGAGTTTTTCTTCTGTAGATCTCAAAGTGTTTTACAAAGGAAGGTAAGTATCATCAGGCATCCCATTTCAAACTGGAGAACAAAGAGTTACTTTCTCGTAGTTGCCACTAAATCAGGGCAGAACCCAAAATAGAACTTCTGACTCCCCGGTTAGTGCCCCGTCCACTGTCTTTCCATAAATTTGCACAAACGTAGTGTTTTTGTAAGTACAGTGATTATATAAAGTAGGGAACAGATTAAACAAATAAATCTCTTCTCTCTTTTTTCTTGACTATTTGCTGGTCTAATAGCTCAAACCAGCCACATGCGGCTCTTCAGAAGTTAATATGCGGCTCCTTATATAGGCACCGACTCCGGGGCTGGAGCTGCAGGCGCCAACTTTCCAATGTTCCGGGGGGTGCTCACTACTTAACCCCTGGCTCTGCCACAGGCCCTGCACCCAGTCCACCCCTTCCTGCCCCCTTCCCTTAGCCTGCGATGCCCTCGCTCCCCCCACCCACCCCAGAGCCTCCTGCATGCCATGAAACAGCTCATCAGGAGGTGCGGTGAGGGATGGGAAGGCGCTGATTGGCGAGGCTGCCGGTGGGCAGGAAGTGCTGGGAGCGGGGGTGGGGGGGAAGCTGATGGGGGGCTGCTGACATATTACTGTGGCTCTTTGGCAATGTACATTGGTAAATTCTGGCTCCATCTCAGGCTCAGGTTGGCCACCCCTGGCTCAGACTATTGATTCCATAGCAAGAAGATTCATCAGGAAAATCAGGGGAAAGCAATAGGAGCTTGGATTAGTGGACTGTGATAGCTGATTTCACAAGGAAAACATTTCAAAATATTTTAACAATGATGCAACTCACAGATTCATAGATTATAATGCCAGAAGAACCACTGTGATCATCTAGTCCAGGGATCGGCAACCTTTGGCACGCTTAGCGGCGGCCAGCACATCCCTTGGCCCACGCCGCTTCCCGCAGCCCTCATTGTTCTGGAACGGCGAACAGCGGCCAGTGGGAGCTGCGATTGGCCGAACCTGCGGACACTGCAGGTAAACAAACTGTCTCGGCCCGCCAGCAGATTTCCCTGACGGGCTGCGTGCCAAAGGTTGCCGATCCCTGATCTAGTCTGACCTCCTGTATAACACTTCCCTGGACCCCCTGAATTAATTACTATTTGAACTAGAGAATATCTTTTAGGGGAAAAAAACAATGTTGATTTAAAAATTGCCTGTTATGGAGAATCCACAACCTTAGTAAGTTGCTCCAATGGTTAGGTACAATGATTTTTGATTAAGAGTTTCATACACCGAAAGGAAATTCTGCTATTTGAAACAACAGGGTTGAATTCTGCATTCCTAGTACTCTCAAAATTCCCTAGGAATTTTAGATGCAGACGGAATGCAGGGTAAAGCCAATATTGGCTGCTTTTCTAATGTACATTTTCTGAATGAGGAACAAATAGATACCGCATTAGGATTCTTTAAACTTCAATAATGAGATTCTCATTGCTTTAAGGTCACATATACATTACAGTCCATTACTGTAAACTTTTTAGGATGTGCCAGAGCAATTAATACACAAGATTAACATAACTACCTGTATAATGTTATAGTGTGTATAGGGAAATGATGCATTTTCTTGCTTGACTTTCTAAAATATTCACACTAATCTGTTTCTAATCAGCAGAGCAAGACTTTGACAGCATATACACTTTAGGTAGACTGTGTAACAAATATTTGAACCTGATTTTGGTGTGGTCCCAGTTGAGTGGGTGTAGTTTATCTCTCTGGAGAAGACACATGCATTGTACACTATCTAATGTGTCTAATGGCATCTTCTGTTTTTTATCTCATTGAAATGAAGTCAGGATTTGCTCTGGAGTGCTTTTAATTAGATATAACAAATTAAGGGACAATTTCTGCAATCCTGGAAAGCAACTGGAATTTTGTCTGACAACTCAGGACAATAGGATTTTGTGCTTCTAAGCAAAAAAGTGTAAAAGTTGCAAAAATGTGCAAAGAAGAGGAAAATGCAGAACTGATTTTGTTTCAAGTGACAATGGTAAAGAAGCACAAAATCCTTTTTTTCTAACACTGAACAAGAAATGTTATTAGATATCAGGAGTACTGTCTCCAAAGCTACTCTCTCTCTGATTCCTTATAGAGATTTTACCTGGAAACTTCCCCAATCTCCCTCTTGCCTGGCTTTGTGCTATATTTTAAAAGAAACAACACAGGTATCCTCACAGTTATCAAAAATGCAATATCCCAGCAAATTAATAGGGGGCAGTGTCGTGATGAAAATCTCATCTTTGATTTGACATAAAACACATGGCCGTATACCATGACAATTTTCCTAAGAATACAGGTATAACCCAAGGTTAAAAGGGTGCCAAATTCCAGCACAAGGTTGTAACATTCCTTTTAGTTGAATCCTTTGTGTAATATCAAATGAATATTATTTCCCACATCTCCTCTTAAAATTACTGCAAGTTTGGACTAGATAGGCTATTTCTACCTCAGAAATGGCTGTGCTTCAGTTGTTGGTGATGTTTTTGGTATGAGTAATTTGAAGTGAAAGTAGTAAAACAATGGAAATATTAAGAGTTACCATTAGTAGTACTCCTTTTTATGGAGCCGCCAAACTATAACTTTTGCAAAGCACCCCAATGGCAAGTATTCTATATTTTTAAACTATAATAATTAAGAGTACTAGTATGGGGCAGTTCTACACAGGTGTGGCTCAGGCCCAGGTCTTCAGTGATACTTACACACCGAACTCCCATTGATTTCAAGTATTTAGGTACCTAATTCCCATTGAAACTCCCATTGCAATCAATGGGAGTTAGGTGCCTAAATATATTTGAAGGTCTGGGGCTCAGTGACTTCAGTGGGGATATTCAGGCCCTAGCAATACAAGTTTAGAAATAGTTAAATCTGGAAGATCATTTGCAATATGTATGACTAAAATCAAATTTAAATAGGTTTACTTAGGTCAAAAGAAAAGTTTGTGTATTTCAGCACTTCAATTAAAAATCCTGGTTCAATAAAATGATAGTTCCCGACTTGGCTTTAAAACGGAATATCCCACATTTTAGTGAGTTTTATGACAGGTCATCTGACCTGATGGTAAAGTAGCTTGTGATGAAAATTCTATTATGAATGATTAAACTCGTCACAATTTATTGTCAGCATAAGGAAACAGAATAGATGTTTAACTGCAGAGATGTTGTATAAAATGTAAATTTTAGAAAAATTCTGTACAAAACTCTTGGACCTATTTTCTAAAAAACAAAACAAAAAATCCCCCTATCATCCCATATGCTTTCAATAGTCAAAGTGGCTCTGTAATAAATCACGCAGGCTGATTGACTAAGACCACAGTGGCTGATAAAACAGTTTAGGCCTATAACTTTTGATATATCTAATACTTTATGAGCAAGCTGTGATAAATTTACACTAGGTTTTAATGTCTATTTTCTATCTAGGAAAATCCATTCTGATAATGATCCTTCTGGTTTTTCATGCCTGTTCTTGGAATGGGAAAGAGAACAACTGAGTGAAAGAGAGAGCGATAGAAGGATAGAATAAAGAAATGAAGTGCTAAACAATTTAGCTCAATCTTAGACTATGGGAGAGAAAAGACAATTCAGGTCTTCCTTCAGAACAATAATATGGACTTAAATTTGTAAAGCATTCAGATACCACTGTGATGGGCACAAAAATAAATGGTCAGATATCATGGTGATGGGTTTGAATAGGACAGAACTGAAAACGCACACTTAGAGAGGTAGGTAGATAAAACTTTAAAGTCATTTTGTTCAGCCCATTAGGAAGGATGCTGGATTCCTGCTTAAAAACAAATTATAATTGGGAAGATGGTAATCAGTTAAACCAAAATGGGAGTAATATGAAATTTAGAGGGAGGTCTCAAAAGAATGGAGGGTTTGGTGGTGTCAGAAAGCCCTTCGGTTACAAAGATGGAAACAAATTTAAAATCCTTCAAGAGATTTAAAACAAAAAAAGGAGTTGGGTTAAACTTATGATTTGTTAAAGGCCTTTGGGTAAATGTTCAAAAGCACCTAAGTCCCACTTTAAAAAGTGACTTATGTCCATCTTCTCCATGGTATTAGATGCCTAACTCCCATTGAAATCAATAGGAGTTAGATTCCTAAATATCATTGAGGATCTGGGCCCTAGTCAAATAGGAGCCTAACTCCCACTGACTTTTAATGAGATGTAGGCACCTAAGTCATTTAGGTGCTTTTGAAAATTTTACTTATTTCCCTGTTTACAACTTCCTTTCCCTTGTTACAAAGCTATATGACAATATATTCGTTCTTCATCTGGGATGAATAAAAAAAACCCCTGGGTTTATACTCTTGCCAGCCAGTGTTGGTGTTGAGGACCAGCCCTTCTGCTGGGCAGATAGTTCTTCAAGCACACACTAGCTTGTCTAGTGAGGTGCCAAATCCAATATTAGATAAAGGGGCCAAGAAAGAAGGAATGGACAAGAAAGGCCCCTACTCTCACGTGGAATGAGCCAGAATCCCTTGGACACGGTGCTCAGGTACACAAGCCTCTCTGGCATATGTTTGGTCAAAGCTGGGTGCCAGCACACAAATATGTGTGGCTAGGCCCTCATTCATCCTCTTATTTTCTTAATCTCTTATCTCTTTTATGGCTGCATGCTCCATGTACAGCTAAATGGCTAAAGTCTTCTTAGGTTGAGTAAGTCTTAGCCTGTTTTTTCATACAATACTAATCTTCCTGTTGCCTTATCTCATCCAAAGATTAGCCTTCATTTGTTTTGCTTGGACCGAGCAAGTAGTTCAGCCTTTCACTCTTGCTGCTTTGGTGTCATCCACACAAAGGTTATTTATTAATGGCTACAATGCTTGTTTCTACACTCTCATTGTCCTCCAGACAAATCCACCCCAAACTGTCAACCGTCTGCCACAAACCCAAACAGCTACACTGCATGGTCTCATGAGATGCCCTAAGAATTAATTCTGTTCATTTGCCAAGTGTTATGTCTTCTGTGGTTGCTCCACTGTAGGCCTCAAAGGGGTAAAAAAAAATCACTCTAAAACATATTCTTCTAGTGTTTCCCTTCACTATGAATATGAGAGCCCCTTAAATAAAAATATATATAAAACTATTTATACCTTTAAGAACTTTATACCCTCAGATGAGTATTGTTTTTTAAATAACATCAAGAATAGGTTCCTTGAGCTACTGTATGACCCTTTAAGAATACAGCATTTCCTCACAACAGTTTGAATGTAGACAATCTGGCTATATTTCTATTTAAAGGATGACTTTTTCCTAGAAAAGTTAATCTGATTCTTAACATAAAACAAATTCCTGGTGAACCTAAAGTTTTTAGGAAACTTTCATACTGCTTAGTAGAAAACAGTGAGATCATTTGTCTATTGATACTAAAATATTGATACTAAAATGATAGGCTCTTAGGAGTCAGATCCTATAAACCATGTATTTGTGGAACATTAATTGACTTCAATGAAAATTCTGCACATGAAGAGCTTCTAGAATGGGACCTCTAAAAATACGTCCACAATGCATTTCAAAATCCACAGCAGCCAGACTCAGAGCCCAGGTCTACAGACTTGGGCTTATGGGACTTGTGCTACGGTGCTAAAAACAGCCGTGTAGATGCTGCCACTTGGGCTGGAGCTCAGGTTCTGAAACCCACCCCTCTCTCTAGGTTTCAGAGCCTAAACTCAAACCTGAGCCTAAACTCAAGCCTGTCTACACAGCTGTTTTTAGTGCCGTAGTGGGAGCCCTAGTCTGTAGACCCGAGCTCTGAGACTCATGGGTTTTAAAATGATGTGCAGATGTATCCAAAACTGCTTTTTCCAAGATCCAGGCATGAAGTGCAAGTACCTTATGCCCAGGCATGAAGTGCTCAATCAGGACACAATCTGACTCCCATTTCAGACAATAATAAAACTCACATTGACCTTGCAGTTAGAGCAGAATCAAATCTAATTTATTTTCTCAGTTTTGCCTGAGTAAAGACTGAGAACTGCAGGACCGTACTGCTAAGCTCCAGTCCTACAGTTAAGCTCTGTGCAGGTGGACCCCTGTACCTATGCAGAGCTCACTGTGTGATCACGGTCTTGGTTATTAAATGGTTGAAACACAGACAGATGAAGAGTGTGTGAAAGACCCATAATCAACTGTACTTCAGGGGCATGTGTAACACAGTGTAAGTCAGTCAAAATATTTTTTCTGGATCTTCCATGTCTATATAGCCACTAAATATGAAATTATTTGAGCTGTGATGAATGATACTGGGAAGGCACTACAATATGTTAGTTTTTGCTGAACAAAAGTAACTTCAAGGATTTTACATGAATTGGAGGGAAATCTCACCAAAATAATGTGTTGAAGTGAAAGGATACGTGAACATAGTATCTGAATATAATCCACTCATGGTACGTACCTTTGAAATACTAGGGATAGGCTTTCTGATTTTAGTTCAAGATGATACAGTCTATTAACACCCCTCCTGCTCTGGACAAATTGAGATTTGGTGTTTGAGATAAACAACAAAAAAGCATTAAAATCCACACATTTTGTGCCACTGCAATGTAAACTGCAAACATCAAGAAAAACAGGACAACACAAAACTATCTCCAGAATGTTTCTTTCCGGAAAGATATCAAACCAAATCACTTTCCTCATCTTCACGTCTCTTCATAATGACCCCCTGACACATATCTCCTCACCCTTCCTCTAGATTCAGATGTTCCCTCTACTCTCTCTATTCAAGCCTATTCTTACTCATAATATCAGCCCTTCTCCTCTACTGATAGTTGGTCCTTTCTTTGTGGTCCTTGTTAGCTTTGTGAATCAGCCAGCCCACCTCTCTATCTCACTGACTATCTCTTTCAAGAAAAGCTCAAAAATCATCTAATTTACCCTTCCCACAAACATTAGTTGTTGGCCTGTTTCTTGTACCTGTAATTCTTATCAACACCTCTCCTTATCTACTGTCCCCATCTAGTCTAACATCTTTGTACTGTAAGACTGGCAAGCTATGATATCCTACGCTATGCCCAAGAACACCACGTTATAAAATAAATACATGCTGGATTGCATTGTATTTTAGTTTCAAAGGTTTCGATCCTGCAACAAGAGCCTCATGGGCAGCAGTCAATGTTGTTCTGTGGTGGCCTGGTAATGTGCTCACATTAATTGTTTTGTAGGATTGGGGCCAAGTTCTGTTGCTGCAATGTTCAGTGTAAAACACGCTTTTCTACTCATAAGCACCTTGTTTGTTTGGTTTACAAGACGAGACAATTACAAACCCCCTACATTTGACATCTTAAGAAAACTTATAGGTTGCATACACAACAAAAGCCCTCAGTTATAAAACCATTCGGCCTAATAGCATTTCTCTAAGATTCCTGTTGTCAAAATTAAGTCTTTGAAGCTCACAGTGAAAACTGTCATTTTGGGATACACGGTTCATTTGTGTAAATATTTTGAGCTGAATACATAATTTTGCTTTGAAAGAAAAGAAAACGGACGTTACCATTAATATTAAGTGACAATCAATTATCTTTGTAGAACAGTGCATGTAATATAACATTTGCTCGCTTGTCTGAGATACACTTGCTCAAATTAACACTGTCTGGAATGTAATATTAATGTGGGCACCACTGATAGAAGTAAGTCTGACATGCCAAAGGCTGTAAAGAAATACTGACAACACCTAGGAGAGCTGACGAAAGAAACTCAGAAAGATAGTTTGACAGCACCTTGAAGATTGAGACATAAAGTTCATTACCAATTAAAGTTGAGATGAAGGAGGAGCTGGGATCAAAAGGGCACCTGCCTCGTCCTCTCTCAAATTTGTGCCAGTCCAGTTGAAATAGATAATCCTTTAAAGAAAGTCACAGAAAACAGCATAAATACTACATTAAAATAAAATAATAAAAGATTAGCTTTAATGTATTTGATATCTCTGAACCGAATTGACTTTTTCTGAGTGGAGAAAATAAGGTACCATTGTTCATTAATAAATTTGTTATAAAGAGTCTTTGATTTCCACAAAACACCTTTGCATGCAGACTACACTGCAACATTTATTGAATCAGTGATTCATTTCATTTTCATAGTGAGGGAAAATGTCCCTACCTCTTCTAAAATTATCTAAATATTCAATAACTATTTAGCAAAGAAATGTATTCATCCTCTCTAGATAGGATGGCATAATACATGTAGCATAGATTTGGGACTTGTGTGTGTCTTCTTTGTACTAGAAAGTTTTAGGAACGAATCTTTGATTAAAACGTTCAGAGCATGTGATGTGATTTATGTTGTAGATGTACTCCAAAATTCGTCTTGGAAGAAGATGGGCAATCTAATTTAACTTTCTCGGTTTAAGACTTAACCTGAACTCTTGCTCCTGCAATGTTGTCGCTTTTATCACCCGCATTTTTCTGGGTTCCCAAAAGAGCTTCAGAGAAATGCGATTATTTAACTAAAATGTCAGGTGAGAGCACAGAAGAAAATATTTTTAAAACTATTTATTTATGAATTTTAACAAATCTTTGCCATGTAAATATCAGAGCCAAAACAATGTTCATTACAACAGTGAGCTTTTGCTTAGAGAAACATTAAACAGTAATATAATCCCCAGCTCATTTAACAGGGTGTTACCTTTATTACAAAGTGAGCACCTTTACATTATCCAAGACATGCTGTTTCTGGTGATTTTATAAATTGAGTGAAATCTCTGATTACACATATTTAACAAACTAGGCATGTCTATCAAATGTTAATATTCAAAATTATTGGACAGGTGTGCTGGTTTTTGGTGGGTGAGTGTATTTTGTCTGAGTGTTGAATAAATGGTAGATAAATATCTAAGTATGTGATTAGTGCGTTAATTGGAAACCTTTTTTTTAAAATGTATATATTAAACTTTTCCCCTTCAAAAATAAGGAGGGAGAGGAGGAGAAAGTACAGTTATGATAATTAGATTGCCAAAATATACATAGTACAATAATCAAGAATTTGCATTATAAATATATAAGATACCATGTATTTCAGCAATGCCAGTTCGGTGTCACAGATTCACTCATCAAACAAGTATATGAAACCATATTATTTCTTTCAGCATACTGTATAAATTCAATCCTTCTGCTTGGTGAACTGATCTCAGTTTTAGGTTGGTGGTATACATGTATGTCAAATGTTTGGGTTGATGTAAAACCACACAAAAAAGGAAGCTAAAAAAGTAAAGGTTTTTAAAAGGGACAGCAAGATAAAAGAACAGGAGGGCAGAAAACAGAGCGGTGGGGTGGGGGGAGAGGGAAGAGAGGGTAATGAGAGTGACATTTCGGTTCTCATCCTCTAGAGATCAATCAAGGCCTGTACAAAGTTAGACTAAATCTTTTCAAATTTGTCTAAGGCCCATCTTCTCTGAAATGTTACTCACTCTGTAGTTGCCAGCCAGCCAGGTCTCTCTGCCAAGCTTCTATGCCTGGAAGCAATCTGCTCTTCCATCAAAGCAATATAAGCCATTTGGCTACAAGCACTGCACTATAGAAACAAGCTTTCCATGAGCGGAGAGTTTCCAAGATGTTGGGATATATCCCAAAACACAGTTTGGAAAGTAATTTCTAAGACTGTACCCATCATCGTATTAATCCTCCTATCTACTTCTAGCCTAAAAGACTGGATCTTGGCACTGTCCCAAGACACATGAGCCAGCATGGCTCCAGAAGACCCACATCTCCAGAAGCAGTCTGTGTTGGGAAAACCCAAGCTCTGTAACTTATGTGGAGACCAGTGTGAATGAAATATAATTTTCTGCTGGATCAGCCTTAATCACATATCAACAATAGAGGTTTTAATGTATTGTAAGGCATTTCCCCATTGGCTAGGGCTCAGGTTTATACACAAATTTTTGTTCCAGGCCCAGCACAGATAATCTAAATTAGGGACTGTCACTTGGGCCAGGAACTCTTAAGAGGCTACAGCTGGTCTGGTAAACCTATGGAGCTCTCTTCACAACAACAGAAACTCTGGATTTCTGGCAGTCCCACTGCCTCTGGATTGAATACGCCCTTCAAAAGATGTTTAAGCTGTAGGAAACACCATTTGCACCAGGTAGGTTATACGGTTGTTGAAGTGTTTGCAATGGAAGAAATAGATCCTCTGAGGTCAATTGAGACCCCTACAATTTCCCCTTATCCAGCTATTTTCTCCACATTAATAATTTATTGTCCATTTTCAACTAATTGCCCCAGAAGAAAATATTTTTTTACATTGAACATCATCCATCCAGCTAGATTTATTTTAGGGCTCTTGATTAATCACAGTTAACTCATGTGATTAACTCAAAAAATTAATCGTGATTAAAAAAATTAATCGTGATTAATCGCAGTTTTAAGCACACTGTTAAACAATAGAATACCAATTGAAATGTATTAAATATTTTTGGATGTTTTTCTACATTTTCAAATATATTGATTTCAATTACAACACAGAATATAAAGTATACTGTGCTCACTTTATATTATTATTTTTATTACAAATATTAGCACTGCAAAAAAGAAACAAAAGAAATAGCATTTTTCAATTCATCTCATAAAAGTTCTGTAGTGCAATCTCTTTATCATAAAATTGCAACTTATAAATGTAGAATTTTTTTCTTACATAACTGCCCTCAAAAACAAAACAACGTAAAACTTTAGAGCCAACAAGTCCTACTTCTTGTTCAGCCATCACTCAGACACAAACAAGTTTACATTTACGGGAGATAATGCTGCCTGCTCCGTATTATTTATTATTATTATTATTATTATTATTTACAATGTCACCTGAAAGTGAGAACAGGCATTTGCATGGCACTTTTGTAGCCAGCATTGCAAGGTATTTACGTGCCAGATATGCTAAACATTTATATGCCCCTTCATGCTTCAGCCACCATTCCAGAGGACATGCTTCCATGCTGTTAAAAAAATAATGTGTTAATTAAATTTGTGACTGAACAACTTGAGGGAGAATTGTATGTCTCCTGCTCTGTGTTTTTCCTGCATTCTGCCATATATTTCATGTTATAGCAGTCTCGGATGATGACCCAGCAAATGTTCTTCATTTTAAGAACAGTTTCATTGCAGATTTGACAAAATGCAAAGAAGGTAACAATGTGAGATTTCTAAAAATAGCTACAGCACTCGACGCAAGGTTTAAGAATCTGAAGTGCCATCCAAAATCTGAGAGGGACGAGGTGTGGAGCCTGCTTTCAGAAGTCTTAAAAGAGCAACACTCCGATGCGGAAACTACAGAACCCGAACCACCAAAAAAGAAAATCAACCTTCTGCTGATGGCATCTGACTCAGATGATGAAAATGAACATGTGTCGGTCCGCTCTGCTTTGGATCATTATCGAGCAGAACCCGTCATCAGCATGGACGCATGTCTTCTGGAATGGTGGTTGAAGCATGAAGGGACATATGAAGCTTCAGCACATCTGGCATGTAAATATCTTGTGACGCTGGCTACAACAGTGCCATGCGAACACCTGTTCTCACTTTCAGGTGACATTGTAAACAAGAAGTGGCAGCATTATCTCCTGGAAATGTAACCAAACTTGTTTGTCTGAGCGATTGGCTGCAGTAGGACCGAGTGGACTTGTAGGCGCTAAAGTTATACATAGTTTTATTTTTGAATGCAGTTATTTTTTGTACATAATTCTACATGTGTAAGTGCAACTTTCATGATAAAGAGATTGCACTACAGTACTTGTATTAGGTGAATTGAAAAATACTATTTCTTTTGTTTTTTACAGTGCAAATATTTGTAATAAAAATAAATATAAAGTGAGCACTGTACACTTTGTATTCTGTGTTTTAATTTAAATGAATATATTTGAAAATGTAGAAAACATCCAAAAATATGTAAATAAATGGTATCCTATTCTATTTAACAGCATGATTAATCACGGTTAATTTTTTTAATCGCTTGACAGTCCTAGTTCATTTAGATTCGGGGGGAAATAATTACAAACCTGCCCATCTAAGGATACTTTAAAGTTGAGATTCACCCAGTGACTAGTACACCAGTGTGACCTCTGCCGAGGACATCTACAATTGTGAATCACTGTTAACTACTCTGCCTCAACAAGTGAGTGTGCAGCTTGTAAACTGTGTGTCAGCTCCCTGACACACCATCTTGTCTGCTTTGTCAGCAAACTCTTCAGGAATCTGCCAGTCCAAACCTTACTGTGCAGGTAACAATCAGTGAACCCTAATTCCCAAGTTCCTCAAAGACATCTCTCTGCAGTGTCCAGCCCTCTAATTGAACTCAAATACATTAAGTTTGCTGCTCCTTTAAAGAGACAATACACAACAGCTTATTAACGTAACGGGTTGACAAACCCCCCACTTCAACCAAAGTGCTGAGATGGTTTGTGTTAAAAGCAAAACAAGTTTATTAACAAAAAAAACCTAGATTTAAGTGATAACAAGAATAAGGAATAAGGATAGAAATGGCTATAAATAAGCAGAAGTAAAAATATACTTCTAAGCCTAAAACTTAAAAACACAGAGTATTTTGTTCAGAAAAGTTTATTTATCATAGACTTTTTTTCAGCATGGCTGACTGGACATTTTGCCAGGACCCAACACACAAAGTTCAAAGCGTGGGGCTTCTTTGACTCCTCAGGAGAAATTAGAGATTTTCCCCCCTTTCTTTTTAGTCCAGTAAACCTTTGAAATGTATTCTTTGAAAAATAAGCTCAAAGTTTCTCCCTTCTTCTGGGGTGCAGACACCATGCTGTCTTCTCTCCCACTTGCTAGCTTGATAACTTTGTTTATCTTACATGTAAATGTTCCTTTATTGTCTTTGCCTGAGGACCAGCCTGGTCAGACAAGCAAATATACATTCCTTTCTCTAGGCAGATTGGGTTTGTGCATTGCTTGCCAAACACATTTAAAGAACATAATTCTAGCACATATTTATAATTCTTTGAACACAGCCGGTACTTCCACTACTCAATGATTTTCGGGACTAGGGTGTTATCAGTTTGTATATGATACAGATAAATACAGATTATGACAACAGTGTGTTAGGTGTGGTGAGTATGTCAGGCATGACAAAAGTTGCTGACACAGAGTAGTGAACCATCAATGGGCCTCCGTATCACACCTCTCTCCCTGACATTAATACAGTAGGATTAGCCTCTGGCTACCCTGCAGGCATCAGTTCAAAGACCCCCTGAACCCATAGACTTCCCCCTCTTTAACATCCATACTTCACTAAGTGGTTGCTTCACACCCATCTGGATCACCCTGGTCAGTAAAGGGATCTGTCGCCCCCCCCCCCCGAAGGTGTGAAACCAGATCTCTTACCCCCTGAGTCTCCTCTGCTCCCATATTTATAATGCAAATTCTTGATTATTGTACTATGTATATTTTGGCAATCTAATTGTGCTTCAATTTCCCTGATCTCAGTGGAGTGGTGGCCCACAACTTTCCTAGCTGTGCCAGAATCTAACCACTCCCAGCAGACCTTGGGTATGTTTTACCCCTGCCACAGACACACTCAGCACTGACTCAGTTTCTCCAGTGAGGGTTTACCCCCTTGACCACTGAGTCTAGCCATGGTGGGTCTCCCATCTAACTATGTTTATTTAGGTGTGGGTTAAAAAATTACAAAACTGCTCATTTACAGATACTTTAAAATTGAGATTCATCTAACGACTAGAAACCAGTGAAGCTGGAGTCCTTGAAACAAACAGCTTTGTTTCAATATAACTATTGATGAGTGCTTTCTTTCTTTACTGGTATGTTTTAGTTAGATAAGAGACTGAACAAAAACCTATGCACAATTTAATTATCCCACTCCACAGGCACACACCACTGATACTTGGAGGGAAGTTAAAGACTAGCCTTTCTGCTTTGAAACATGAGCTCTGATTGGTTCCTTCCTGGTGCTGTTTTGAAACATCCCCTTGCTGCTGGATGTGGTTTGAAGTTAATGGTAACTTGGCACCTCTTTAGTCCCCATCTCCTGCTGCCTGCTCTGTCACCAGTTTTGAAGAGTGTTGTTTTTTCCAAATCTTCAGTGACACTGGCTCTTTGAAGCTCTAATTATATTTTGCTGCTCTGTGCAAGTTCTTCCATTTTCTTGTGCATCTTGTTCCTTCCACACTTGTATATGAAAAGGTATTTGGGTTGACATGTGCATGCGGAAGGTGGGGAGTGAGAACTCTGTTAGCCTACAGTAATGCTGCCAATCAATTTAGAATACTGATAGTCCAATGTTAACATAGAAAAAGAGAGGGAAAGAGAGGAAGGAGATATGAGGAAAAGACAGAGGGAGACTTTATCACCTTATCCTGTGGCTTGGGTTATTCCATCCTGCTGCTGGTCAATTTTCAAGCCACAAGGGAATAAGATTCTTGTGGAATCCTGAATTTCATCCCAAATTTCTTAAACATCACACACCAGTTTGGGTTAAAAAAAAAATCAGGATGTTTTGGGTCAACAGTAAACAAGAACAATAAAGAGAACAAAACAAAGGGAAAATATACTACTGAAAACCATGAAGAATGCACTAGAGAGTCATTACTGTCCAAAAATGTGATGCAAAGGAAATTCTTCTTAAGAGAATGTGCCTACCTGCTGTTATCTCTGTCTTAACCAGCTACTAAAAATAAAGGTACTAATGAAAAATATTGCCCTCCCCCCACCTGAGTTTCCTCACTGAAGCATTTGTCAGTAAATCAGTTAAACAAAAACCAAAGAATGTGAACAATTTTCAAAGACAAAGGTGAAAAGTAATTAGAGAAATAACTTGTGAGTTCATAGATTTAACATGATCTCCCAATACTTGTGCTGTCCATTTACCCTCTCATGATAAAAGAACAATGAGATATTCAATGAAATCAATGACTGCAAATTTAAAATCGATAAAAGAAACCTTCTTCAGTAAATAAGGTGAACAGAAAACGGGTGGACACAGAGTTGAAGCAAATTAACATAAACATTTCACACCAATAGTTGCAGAAATGTTGTTTACGCTATTTATGCAGTAATACTGTTTTCTGCAATTGATATGGTAGGGTCCATATCTCCTGTTGTGCCATTATTTTGCACACAGAACTGCAACTTAAACAAACTGGAGGGGGTGAGGGATGTATTCATGACAAGACATGGCCCTATTTATGAACCATAAACTGTCATTCTTGCTCAACATTTTACTTAGGTAAATCCCATTAAAAGCAGTAGCTTTTGATCAACTTGGGACAGTGAAACCTGGCAGAGAAAAATCTTAAGTCATGCAAGGAAATAATGTAGGCCACTGCTCTATAGATATGGATATGTGAAATTTCATAAGTAAACCCAAACCAGGCTAGTCTTATGGGAACATCTTACAGACCGGGGCCACTCTTAACTATTGGTGAATTAGGCAGCTGACTAGGACAGTAGATTTTGGGGCAGCTGCCTAAAGTGGCAGCTTGACAGAAGGATGACTGGGCCAAATTTGAATGGTGTTATAAGCCAGCGGGCCAGAGCACAATGCCTCTCATTCAAATTTGGCCCGGCTGCCCCTCCATCAGGCCAAATCAGGGGCAACCGGGCCAAATCTTCCAGTCTAGACCTATGAGGTTGGGGAAGCATATTGAAGTTTTGTCTAAGGTGGCAATTTTAAGCACCCTCTGCCTATAGAATTCGATAAAGATAAACCCAATGGAGTCCCATAGAAATTGAAAAGGGTTCTCTTGAAATTATTCTTAAAATCTGTAGAAATTAATAGAAAATTATCTCCTTTTATATCATTTTTCAAGAAGCCAATAGAAATGAAGAAAGAACTATATATTTGCTATATAATTCCATTGGACGGTATAAATATTCTATTCAAACGTTCAGTTTCCGTCAGGGAAAATTCACCTGCTATTGCAAACCTTAAATTTGAGCAACATTCTTCAAAAAGTTGCCTTGGGTTTACGACCCTTCTGGGAATTGTGGAGGGATTCTGAGTGAACCTGAGACAAATTATTGTTTCACGGTGAAATGAGACAAAACTCAGTGGTTTCTTCTACATTTCATTGTGCTGGTTCCCTGGACTCATTTAAACCCGAAGCTCAATGTGAAACAAATGTGACCCAAACCAACAAAACAGGTTCATGCAAAACACTGTAAACTGAAACCATCCATTTCTCCTCAGCACTTTCTACAGTCATTTAGGCCTGGATCCTTCAATGAGACCTATGCAGACAGACCACAGTGCCTGCACAGATCTCTTTGCAGAAATAAGGCCATAATATGCATGGTGCACATTAGGCCGTTTAATTTAAAATCAATGAGTGGTTTTAAGGGAGTGCAGTGAAACCTGCATATGGTGAAGCTGTTTTTGCACACAAGACAACTTAACTCACTGGATTCTTATTATTATCACAGGCAACCAATAAAAAAAAACCAACACAAAGATAAACTGACCCATTGAGCCATGATGACAATCTGAAAACCGAAAATCATCTATTTTATGGTTCATGGAATGTGCAGTGTGCAGGTTAACTGTAGTGAGAATGGTAGGCAGTATTTATATTGTCCTGTCATTATCTATGTTTTAACAGCTGGAATTTTTGACTAAGCAATATGGTTTAAATTTACAAGCCATCACTATCAATCAAGGTAGGCAAAAATTTGGATTTCAGTGTAACATGGAGACGTTTTTCAGTTTTGATAGAAAGCAGGACACGTACCACATTAAATGCTAGCAGATGCATGAGCTCATCACAAAAAAGGTTTGCAAAATGCAGACAATAACTTTTTCCAAGGGAGATTTTCCATTTTAGCCTTCTGGGACAGCACAACAAATACAGCATTTCTAACCGTGGAGGTTAGTCATTGAAGATGACTATGTGTCTGTTTCCACATGATGCCAATTTAAATGAAATAAGTGTGACACATTAATAACGTCAAGGGCTGATATTATCACTCTAGCCCTTCTTGCTGTGTGTGTGTGTGTGTGACACTGGAATCCTTTGAGACTGTCAGACGAAAACTCACACCCTACAGGATAGTACATAGCAATTCAACTTTGTCATTTATTTTACAGGCATTTTCCAGTGGTTAGGGTAAAAGTCACACAACAACACAGATGGGTGGGTGGAGTTACTAAAATCTAAGCATAGCTTGAAAAAAACAGAGATCAAAGTTTTATGTATAATTTCCATGACTAAAGAAACCGAATGCACACTTGGCTATTACTAAAATAATCATCTTTTGCAAAAATATACTTAGTTCCAAGAACTGCAGCCATTTTATCTTTAACTAACTCAATGGGAATTAATAATGTTAGAGAATAAAAATATAATGTAAATTATAAATAATAATGTAAGAAAAGGAAAATCAGAACTATTAAAGTTGAAGGCTACATTAAATTGCAGAGTAGAGATTTGCTTTTTCACTTGCCTTTGGTTCTGATTCAACAAAGAATTTTAGGTTGTGCTTAATGTAAAGCATGTGCTTAAATCCATTCCCATTCAGCAAAGCACTTACGCACATGGTCAGCTTTAAACACTGGCTTAATAAAGAGGCTATGTATAGATGACCCTATGAAAGTATATTTATGAGGCAAAATAATTTGATTTTCCTTGTTTGTTTGTTTTTCAGTTTTAAGACTCCTCAAGTGTTTTCCATGTAAGGGGAAAAAATAGCAACGCCCCTAACCCCCGAGATATTGATATGTGTGTTCCTTGAAGATACAGTAAAATGACCCAAGCCATATCTCACAGAAGTCAATGGAGAGACTCTTACTGATTCCACTGGGAATGGGCCTAAAATGAGTAACTTGATCTATTAATGGTAATTATCAGCAAAGTTTGGGGTAGGGTATTCTTCCATATAATACAGGACCTTCAAAATGTTCATGAAAAGGAATGGGAAAGGGGTTGCCATTCCTCTGAAAAGAAGTTTGAGACATTAGACAGACTGGGAAAGATACCGATTTTAGCACTTTTAGTTAAAAAATATATGTATAAATATGTATCAAACAGTACAACTGAAGTCACTTAACTCTTTGCTGCTTTTAACAAGTTAGTAACTTGCAGGGGAATTATGCTTCAGTTTGACCAAGAACTCAAGGTAATTTGTATTGCAGACCAGTAATTCCTCCTTGGGGGAAATTACACTTTTAGGCCACCATGACTGTAGGTAGAAATCTGTAACTATGGTTCTTGGCACTTGCTGAATCATTTCACGTTCAATCTGACATACTGGGCAAAGTTCACTTCTAGCATGAGTGGTCACAACATTATATTGTCTTTAATTAGCAAATGAAATCATATACAAGAGATGATTTGGTCGATTGGCCTTCTTGTATCAGTGTTTACATATTGGGGGGATATTTAAATAGTAGTGTGAAAAACATTGAATCCTTTTCACCTGCAAAATCAGTCACAGGGCAAAAATGTAAACCAGGGATGCTGAGGTGATAAATATTCATATATTTGCTTGTGAAAAAGCATGCAGAAACTCTTTGAGGGAACAAGCAATGGATAGGATGCTGGTGAGATCTGACTCACGCTGCTCAAGCAGCCTTGATTTTTTTTCTGTTCACGTAACCTTGTAAAGCAGAGTAAATCACATTCTATGATGGCATGTAGAATGGAGCAAGTGTCTTCTGCTTAGCCCCTCAAATGACTCACATGATGCTTCTTCCTCTCATGGTGCACAGTCATTCATCCGCGGCCCGATCCAAAGGTCACTGAAGTCAATGGGAAGACCTTCATTAGTCTTCGGATCAAGATCACAACGTACAAGGTCTTTGGCCTTATCTCTATTAACCTCAGATATCTTCAGTATTGAGCTAGTGCACTTAAAATAATAATGTGGCCATGTCGGCACTGGCAGCAGTCCAGGCTAGCCACCTGAGTATGTATCTAGGGACTCAGGCAATTTTATATTTGGGAGACTAGCTCATGCCACTGCCTGTGCCGTTGTGGCCATACCACAGGCGCCGACTCCGTGGGTGCTCCGGGGCTCAAGCACCAGGCACACGTATGTTCAGCGGCGCCGCAGAACCAATCAGCTGTTTGGTGGCTGGCGGGAGGTGCTTGGGGGAGGGCGGAGAGCAGCAAGCAGCAGGCAGGCAGGAGCCTCGGGGAGAGGGTGGAGTGGGGGCAGGAAGACGTGGAGAGAGGGTGGAGCCTCAGGGGAAGGGGCGGAGTGGGGGGAGGGTCCTCAGGGTGGAGCGAGCGTGGATCACTCCTGGGGAAAAATAAAAGTCAGTACCTATGGGCCATACTGCTATTTTTAGCTTGCTAGTGCATTTCTGCCTGCACACGCTGGGAAGCAGGCTCCTAGCTGCAGCATAGACATACCCCTTATGTTCTTTTTGGCCTTATTTATCTTTAAGATTTCTATTAACTGAAGCAGGGTCTTGCAAAATCCCTTGATTCATGGTATAAGGTGTGCACCAATTCAACGTGCACTGAAGTCAATAGTAATCCTTCCAGTGCAATGGAAGTCCCACTATGCAGGACACAGCATTTTAGGGGGACTCAGCAAGTAGTTTCACATATTGAATTTCTTTTCCTCTAAAATTTATCTTTAAACAAAAACCAAGATAAGACAAGTGTGTTAAAAGAACACTAATAAGGTTACAAAGATAAGCACTCACAAGTCAGGAAATGCCAAATGCCCCCTTGTAAGTATGCACTACCATACTGTCCTAATAACATGATCACATGCTGTTATTTCCACAGGCCCTCTGCATTTCTCATTTAACACAAAGGTTGGAGATCGCACAGTGAATGACGGGTTCATTCACTGAACAGTGAGGATAAATATAATGGATGAATTTCTCTTTATATATAGTTACAATGTATATTATATTTAAATTAATATTTTAATGTATTAAAATGTAATTAACATATTTAAAACATTTTTAGAGCAATTTCCATGGAGACAATATAATTTTGTGTTGACGGAGAGCCATTATACTTTGCAATAGTTTATATAGAGAGCAGGTGTGTCTGTATCTGAGTGGATGCATATGTATATAATACTCAGATTTATATGAGATGACAGTAGCACCTTGAAGATGCTGGTGTGTTACCAAAACAATGTGACCTAAAGCACCAAGGAACTTCTGTTGACATATATTATTTATACTTCATCAAACATGGCAACTGGAAAGACCTTTTCCTTGTTGCAAATAGATATTTTTATGTGATACGAAAAGTTAAAAGCTGGAGGGCTCCAAAGAAAACTGGTGTCCACAACAGACAACTGGAGTGTTTTTGATGGAACCCATCTCCTCTGTGTTTTCTTTTTGTTTTCTCTCGGGGACTACAAAAGAGTTATTAGTGCAAATTGCCTGCGCCCACATGCCATGCTGATCCCTAAACCTTCCTTCTTGCAAATATGCATCCTTTATAAACCCTACACCATAATATATACAGATGTTAAATACACTATGCAGAGGCTTCTTTCAGGATAGGTGTATTGAACGAACTTTGACTCCCACATTTTCTAAAAAAAAAATTGAAAAATCACAGAGCATGTCTGTATATATCAGCACAGCACCTAGTCAGTGTTTTAATTCAAATACAAGGCTCTGAAATGAACCTGCAACTCTATGACCTTTCATAAGCTGTACATTCCACCTCATCAAGAAAGTATGTGGGGAAAGAGATATACTGTACTGGATGTAGGGAGAAAGGTTTATACTTTAGGTAGCATAACTGAAAGCTGACGATAGGATCAGGCCTGAAAAGACACTTCAAATCATTTAGCCTTCAGTAATGTGCAGAACAATTTAGATTAAACAGTTTCCATATATACAACTATTATATTATACCCAAGAGTATTAGATAAGTATCCTTTTTGTATAAACAAATGACTAAATCTGTACAGTGGGTTAGAATAGTAAAATAAGTTTTCGGACAATGTCAAAGCCTTTAATTAGGAAACCAAAGAACCAAACCATTTAAGATGCTGAAACCACTAGAGAATGAGCTGATGCTCAAAGAAAACCAGCCACACAGGAAGCTCATACAGAGGGCATTTAGGTCCTCATCCTGCATGCACTTAAGCATGTGCATAATTTCACTCACTCCCATTGAAGCCTACATAATTACTACTCACTTGAGCAAAAGTGTAGTAAGCAATGCAAGTGCTCAGACAGCATGGTGTTGAGCAACCTTATGTACACCTAGATACATGGAAAGCCACAACAGTTTTAGTTGCAGAACTATTCTAGTTTCAAAATGTATCATCCGCTTATTGAGGGGGAAAAATACCCGGCTGACCTCCTTGCCCAGGTGTCAATGGAATGGCAAGATCTGAAATTCAAAATTATTTTTACTGCCACCCAAGCAGATAACAATGTGAATTCACCATCTAACTTATGGCAAGAAATGTCCATAGAATCATAGGACTGAAAGGGACCTTGAGAGGTCATCCAGTCCTTTCCCCTGCACTCATGGCAGGACTAAGTATTATCTAGACCTTTCCTGACAGGTGTTTGTCTAACCTGCTCTTAAAAATCTCCAATGATAGAGATTCCACAACCTCCCTAGGCAATTTATTCCAGTGCTTAACCACTCTGACAGGAAGTTTTTCCTAATGTTCAACCTAAACCTCCCTTGCTGCAATTTAAGCCCGTTGCTTCTTGTCCTATCTTCAGAGGTTAAGAAGAACAATTTTTCTCCCTCCTCCTTGTAACAACCTTTTATGTACTTGAAAACTGTTATCATGTCCCCTCTCAGTCTTCTCTTTCCCAGACTAAACAAACCCATTTTTTCCATCGTCCCTCATAGATCATGTTTTATCATAGAATCATAGATTTTAAGGTCAGATGGGACCATTATGGTTGTAAAGGGAAGGGTAACAGCCCTCCTGTGTACAATACTATAAAATCCCTCCTGGCCAGAGACTCCAAAATCCTTTTACCTGTGAAGGGTTAAGAAGCTCAGGTAACCTGGCTGACACCTGACCCAAAGGACCAATAAGGGGACAAAATACTTTCAAATCTTGGTGGGGGGAAGGCTTTTGTTTGTGCTCTTTGTTTTGGTTGTTGTTCGCTCTTGGGACTAAGAGGGACCAGACATCAATCCATGCTCTCCAAATCTTCTGAACATGTCTCTCATATTTCAAACTTGTAAGTAACAGCCAGGCAAGGCGTGTTAGGTTTATCTTTGTTTTCTCAACTTGTAAATGTTCCTTTTGCTAGAGTGTTTATCTCTGTTTGCTGTAGCTTTGAACTTAAGGCTAGAGGGGGTTCCTCTGGGCTCTTTGAATCTGAATACCCTGTAAGGTTATTTTCCATCCTAATTTTACAGAGATGATTTTTACCTTTTTTTCTTTAATTAAAAGCCTTCTTTTTAAAAACTTGATTGCTTTTTCCTTGTTTTAAGATCCAAGGGGTTTTGGATCGGTGTTCACCAGGGAATTGGTGGAGGAGTCTCTCAAGGCTACCCAAGGAAGGGAGTTAGCACTTGGGAGTGGTGGCAGCAAAACCAGATCTAAGCTGGTAGTTAAGCTTAAAAAAGTTTACATGCAGATCCCTATATCTGTACTCTAAAGTTCAGAGTGGGGAAGGAACCTTAACAATGGTCATCAAGTCTGACCTCCTGCACAATGCAGGCCACAGAATCTCACCCACCCACTCCTGTATCAACCCCCTAACCTATGTCTGAGCTACTGAAGTCCTCAAATCATGGTTTAAAGACTTCAAGGTGCACAGAATCCTTCAGCAACTGACCTGTGCCCCACGCTGCAGAGGAAGGTGAATCTTCTGCCAATCTGCCCTGGAGGAAAATTCCTTCCTGACCCCAAATGTGGCGATCAGCTAAACCCTGAGCATGTGGGCAAGACTCACCAGCCAGATACCCAGGAAAGAATTCTCTGTAGTAACTCAGATCCATACCATCTGACATTTCCATCACAGGCCATTGGGCATATTTACCACTAATAGTCAAAGATCAATAAATTGCCAAAATTAGGCTATCCCATCATACCATCCCCTCAATAAACTTATCTAGCTTAGTCTTGAAGGTAGATATGTCTTTTGCTCCCACTGCTCCCCTTGGAAGGCTGTTCCAGAACTTCACTCCTCTGATGGTTAGAAACCTTCGTCTAATTTAAAGTTTAAACTTCCTGATGGCCAGTTTATATCCATTTGTTTTTGTGTCCACATTGGCACTGAGCTTAAATAATTCCTGTCCCTCCCTGGTATTTATTCCTCTGATATATTTATAGAGAGCAATCATATCTCTCATCAGCCTTCTTTTGGTTAGGCTAAACAAGCCAAGCTCTTTGAGTCTCCTTTCATAAGACAGGTTTTCCATTCCTCGGATCATCCTCCTAGCCCTTCTCAGTACCTGTTCCAGTTCGAATTTATCCTTCTTAAACATGGGAGACGAGAACTGGACACAGTATTCCAGATGAGGTCTCACCAGTGCCTTGTATAACGGTACTAACACCTCCATATCTCTACTGGAAATATCTCGCCTGATGCAGCCCAAGACCGCATTAGGCCATATCAAATTGGCGGCTCATAGTCATCCTGTGATCAACCAATACTCTGAGGTCCTTCTCCTCCTTTGTTACTTCCAACTGATGTGTCCCCAGCTTATAACAAAAATTCTTGTTATTAATCCCTAAATGCATGGCCTTGCACTTTTCACTATTAAATTTCATCCTATTACTATTACTCCAGTTTATAAGGTCATCCAGATCTTCCTGTATGATATCCTGGTCCTTCTCTGTATTGGCAATACATCCCAGCTTTGTGTCATCCGTAAACTTTATTAGCACTTTCCCACTTTAAATAAGAATGGTCCCAAAACCGATCCCTGACGAACTCTACTAGTAACCTCCCTGCAGCCTGACAGTTCACCTTCCTGTATGACCCATTGTAGTCTCCCCTTTAACCAGTTCCTTATCCACCTTTCAATTTTCATATTGATCCCCATTTTTTCCAATTTAGCTAATAATTCTCCATGTGGAATCGTATCAAATGCCTTACTGAAATTGAGGTAAATTAGATCCACTGAGTTTCCTTTGTCTAAAAAATCTGTTACCTTCTCAAAGAAGATCAGGTTGGTTTGGCACGATCTACCTTTTTTAAAACCATGTTGTATTTTGTCCCAGTTACCATTGACCTCAATGTCCTTAACTACTTTCTCCTTCAAAAATTTCCCCAAGACCTTGCATACTACAGATGTCAAACTAACAGGCCTGTAGTTACCCGGATCACTTTTTTTCCCTTTAATCATTTTTGTTGCTCTTATCTGGACTTTCTCCTATTTGTCCACATCTTTCCTGAAATGTGGCTACCAGAACAACTCAACTCCAGTTGAGGCCTAATCAGCACGGAATAAAGCAGAAGAATTACTTCTCGTCTCTTGCTTACAACACTCCTGCTAATACATCCCAAAACGATGTTCACTTTTTTTGCAACAGTGTTACACTGTTGACTCATATTTAGCTTATGGTCCACTATGACCCCCAGATACCTTTCCACAGTACTCCTTCCTAGGCAGTCATTTCCCATTTTGTATGTGTGCAACTGATAGTTCCTTCCTAAGTGGAATACTTTGCATTTGTCCTTATTTAATTTCATTTACTTCAGACCATTTCTCCGGTTTGTCCAGATCATTTTGAATTTTAATCCTATCCTCCAAAGCAGCTGAAACCCCTCCCAGTTAGGTATTTTCTGCAAAATTTATAAGTGTACTCTCTATACCATTATCTAAATCACTAATGAAGATATTGAATAGAACTGGACCCAGAACTATTCCCTGTGGGACCCCACTTGTTATGCCCTTCCAGCATGACTGTGAACCACAGATAACTACTCTCTGGGAACGGATTTCCAACCAGTTTTGCACCCATCTTATGGTAGCTCCATCTAGGTTGCATTTCCCTAGTTTGTTTGAGAAGTCATGCAAGACAGTATCAAAAGCTTTCCTAAAGTCAAGATATACCATGTCTAGCACTTCCCCTCTATCCACAAGGCTTGTTACCCTGTCAAAGAAAACTACTAGGTTGATTTGACACAATTTGTTCTTGACAATTCCATGCTGACTGTTACTTATCACCTTATTATCTTCTAGATGTTTGCAAATTGATTGCTTAATTATTTTCTGCATTATCTTTCCAGGTACAGAAGATAAGCTGACTGGTCTGTAATTCCCCAGGTTGTCCTTATTTCCCTTTTTATAGATTGGCACTATATTTGCCTTTTTTCAATCTTCTGGAATCTCTCCCGTCTTCCATGACTTTTCAAAGATAATCACTAATGGCTCAGATATCTGCTCAGTCAGCTCCTTGAATATTCTAGGATGCACTTCATCAGGCCCTGGTGACTTGAAGACATCTAACTCGTCTAAGTAATTTTTAACTTGTTCTGCAGTAATGCTCTCTGCAGAGCTCCAGTCAGCAAGAAAGAACCTCTGGAGTTGATGAGGTCACAGGCCACACAACTGCCCAAGCCCTGACTTATTTGTTCTACAGTAAATTTATTTCCCTTCTACAATAAAGGAAATCATTCTGTTAAGGCAGGTGTGGGTCCGAGAACTCTTCCTCTGCTACTAGCCTCATTGTGTTGCCAAGCTCTCGCTCTCGTTCTTGTTTAAGGTCTTGGGCCCCATTTTTCTGCTTTCCAGCATCCACTTTAATGCTTCTGATTTAAAGAAGACCTGAGGTAATAGGAAAACACTTCTGGTGAAGTTAATCCCTATGAAAAGGCCTGTGCACCAACTAAGTGCTAATTACGACTTGTACTGACTCTCTGAACTGCTGTTAATTACTTCTCGGTAACTTAATAAGAGCATTCCTTATAAATCACGGCTTTCTATAGAAAATGCCCAAAGAATATTAGCTCTAAACATATTATGTTTCAAAAAAGCTAAATGCTGGCTAAACTCTACTCCCACTGAAAGCAATGGGAGATTTACCATGAACTTCACTGGCTGCAAAGTTGGCCCAATGCTGAGCACTTTGGAAAATCCTACCTTTCATGTTCATCTAACTTTATTTTCTCAGAGCAGAGATAGATTTAGAATAAAAAGAAAAGTCCACATAAAGCCAGCTGAAATTTTCTGTTCCTCCTCTATCCAGCACGATAAAGATTATTTTGGGCGTAGTATTTGTTTCCGAGATCTGTTTTCAATCATCTTTGCTATTCAGTGACAGTGAAAAGATCAATGAGAGTGCATTAAATATTATAGACATTAAATCCTCCCTGAAAACTCAGGTGTAATTTTCAGGTCCATTCATTTTATTTTATATTTAAATTGTGCAGAATATTGGGCTCCAGTGTAAAAACATGTTTAAAATCTGGAACTGAGTCATGCTGCCGGCTGGCTTTGCTAAAGGATTAGAAATGTGTGACTTCTGCCAATATTTGTGCCCTAAAGCAGCCGGAAAAAGCGCTCTATGATTTAATACATGTGGAAAACTATGGCAATAGTAACAGTTACACACAGAGAGAGCACAGACATCATCTGAGGATTTCAAAGCCCCTCATTAGGCAATGGTGACTCCAGGCCAGACTTCTAGGAGGGACACAGGTGTGGCCAATAGCTGTACACATCCTCTATAGGGAGCAATGGTGTGGAGGGGCCCTGGTAATGGAAATTGTGCACTTAAAGGGCACAAATGTGAATGCTGCCATTTTGGCCAATACCAGAGACCTCCAGAGCTAAAAGGTCTTTACAGTTTGAGCTACAGAGCCAGGTTCTCTAGTGGTAACAGACTCATATCTTCTGTGGACCAGGCCTTGACGAGGGAAACTAAATACACAGTAATCAGTGGTTACACAAGGAGGCAGGGCTGGCCTTACCATGAGGCGAACTGAGGCGGCCACCTCAGGTGCCAGACTATGGGGGGGCGCCACTAGGACCCAAAGTGTAGAAAGTTGTGTCTGCTGCTGGTGCATATGTATTCTCTCTGCTCTAGATGCACAGAGATGGTGGAGTGCTGTGCTGGAGGAAGGAGGGCACAAGAGACATAACAGGCAGGCAGGAGAAAAGGTGAGAGGGAATAACAGAAAGCAGCAGGAGCTGCAGGGAGAGAGAGGAGAAGGAGTCTCTTAGGTACCTCTCTAGCACCCCCAGGAGCCTGGACTGATTAACACCAGCTTCTCAGGGCGCTTCCTGTTTCCTGCTGCTTCCCTGAACCCACTAGAGGAGAACAGGCAGTCAACTGAAGTAGTATGAGCCAGTTAGGCCCTTAAGATGCTGATATCTTCCCTCACTCAGGCCCTGCTACCAGCCTGCTTTGTCCCCTTCAATTGAGTGTTGAGAGCCACTATAGCGGGCACAGAACAGCAGTCATGAGTGAAAGAAGAAAATGCCCCTCTGGGGCAGCATTCAGAAAAAGAAAGAAAGCAAAGGAAGCTTTTCTATCTAAGCAGGAATGAGCTCTCCTGAGATACATAGACACAAATGTTCACGGTGAGCCTTCCGGCCCTAGTGAGGATGTGAGTGGTGAGGAGATACCTGATCTTCCAGTTAGTCAGAGTGCAGGTTACCTGGCAGCTACTGCAGCATCCATATCTCCATCTCAAATGGATGTAACCATGCACATTCCTGAAGAAAAGTGTAGATCAGAGAAGAGTGTGGTGGAGGCGCAAGAGACAGCTGCTGCTGAGTTTAGTTCCTTAAGTCTAGATGATCCAGGACTGTGGACCCACTTGAGCAGTAGCCTAAGGGACTTCCTTGTACTGCATGGGCCACAGCAAATGAAAAACTTCATGTCCCCCAAAGACAATTAAAATAGAAATTTCCATCCAACACATTACTGGCGTAAAATCCCCAATGGTGACAAAGTGGAGAGGCTATGGCTTATGTACTCAAAAACCCAGAATGCTGCATACTGGTTTTGTTGCAAACTCTTCCAGTCTAATGTTCCAGCCACACTGGGTTCTACAGGAACAAAGGACTGGAAAAATCTGGCTAGAAATCTGGCATGCCATGAGAAGGCAGCAAATCACCAGAGAGCATTCCATAGGTGGAAAGAGCATCAAGAGAAGATTGCATCAGAGTCTCTTTACTGGCAAAATGTTCTGAAAAGGCTCATTGCCATTGTGAGAATGCTTGCTACCCAAAGCCTAGCACTGCATGGCACTTCAGATCAGCTGTATGTGCCAAACAATGGAAACTTCCTTAAAATTGTGGAATTGATGGCTGAGTTTGATGCTGTACTCCAGGAGCATCTAAGAAGAGTCACCACCCAAGAAATGTACACACACCACTATGTGACAAAGTTCCTCCTCTGCCTTGGTGCGTCCTGCGCCTATTGGCGGATTTGCTCGCCTCAGAGATTCACGGCAGCCCTCAGTTTGGCCACTTTTGCTAGTGGCTCAGACCTGCTGTTCACTCAGCTAACCTCATCACTGGCCAGCATGGGGAAAAGGAAGGAGAACAATCCCCGCAGTCTCTGCTGATCCACCTAGTGGGTTGGGGGACAGGCCAGGGACCTTCCCCTCTGCTGGGACCCACAGTCCAGGTCAATTCCTCCTGTATCCAATAGGGAGATGGGAGGATGGGGGGAACCCAGGTCTGCCCTCTACTCCGGGTTCCAGCCCAGGGCCCTGTGGATCACAGCTGTCTACAGTGTTTCGTGTAACACCTGTGTGACAGCTACAACTCCCTGGGCTACTTCCCCATGGCTTCCTCCCAACATCTTCTGTATCCTCACCACAGGACCTTCCTCCTGATGCCAGATGGTGTTTGTACTCCTCAGTCCTCCAGCAGCACGCCCTCTCACTCTCAGCTCCTTGCGCGCCCCTCACTGACTGAAGTGAGGTCCTTTTTAAACCAGGTGCCCTGATTAGCCTGCCTGTCTTAATGGATTCTAGCAGCTTCTTAATTGGCTCCAGGTATCCTAATTAGCCTGCCTGCCTTAGTTGGTTCCAGCAAGTTCCTGATTGTTCTGGAACCGCCCCTGTTACCTTACCCAGGGAAAAGGGACCTGCTTAATCAGAGGCTAATATATCTGCCTTCTATCACTCTCCTGCTTCATGTCCTCACCCTCGCGTCCCGCCCCGATACGAAGTGGCGGGACCTTCTGCCACCTCTGGAGGGTGAGGAGCCCCGGTGGGCCAGCCTTTATTCTGCTCTGATCCCGAAGCCCACCGGGGACATCAGTTGGTGGCTCCTTCATGGAGCTGTGAGCACGGGCGTGTACTTGGCGCGGTTTACCCCTATCCCAGACACCTGCCCCTTTTGCAGCGTGAGGGAGACCCTGGCGCATGTTTACCTGGAGTGCGCCAGGCTGCAGCCCCTATTCCGGCTCCTCACGGATATTTTGTTAAGATTTTGGTTGCACTTTTCTCCTCACCTTTTTATTTATGCACTCCCTATCCGTCGCCCCACAAAGTCACGGGACCTCCTGGTCAACCTCCTCCTGGCCCTAGCGAAACTGGCCATCTATAAAACCAGAGTGAGGAGGTTGGCCGATGGAGTCTCCTGTGACTGTGGGGCCTATTTCAGGTCCTCCGTTCATTCACGTATCCGGGCAGAGTTCCTCTGGGCGGCGTCCGCTGGCTCCCTTGACGCCTTCGAGGAGCAGTGGGCGCTGTCTGAGGTTCTCTGCTCGGTGTCCCCGTCTGGTTCGCTTCATTTGACCCTTTGACCTCACTCCTGTCCCTGCTCTTTTATTAGTTGTCCCCCGTAATTTTTTGGTCTCCAGGTCCTGTGGACCCACCCACTTCCTGGATCCCAATAGGATCACTCTCCTGTACCCATCTGGCCCGACCCTGTCACATATCCCCCCCCCTCTGTTCCCACGGGGTTGGGCAACTTGGGATGTCAGGCAGTGTACCCGTGACAAGCCATCTGCATTACCACGGTGGCTTCCAGCCCAGTGTTGTATGGTGAATTGAAAAGGTTGTAGGGACAGGAACCATCTGGTCACCCTTGCGTTATTCTCTTTATTTCACTGCATCCACTGGAGGGGTACATGGTTGGTCACAAGGGTAAACCATCGTCCCAGCAGGTAATAGCGTAGTGTTTCCATGGCCCATTTCAAAGCAAGGCACTCTCTCTCTCAACCACTGCATACTTCTGATCTTTTGGGAGAAGTTTCCTGCTGAGGTAGAGGATCGGGTGTTCTTCGTCTCCGACCATCTGTGATAGGACAGCTCCCAATCCTACTTCAGATGCATCTGTTTGTAAAATGAACTCTTTGTTGAAGTCCGGGGCTATAAGAATGGGGTTACTGCAGAGGGCTGTCTGTAGATCTGTGAATGCTTTCTCTGTGGCATCTGTTCATTTCACCATGTCTGGACCCCGGGCTTTTATCAGGTCCGTCAGGGGACTTGCTCTTGTGGCAAAATGGGGAATAAATCGCCGGAAGTACCCCACCACACCCAGGAATGCCCGGACTTGCTTTTTCCGATTTGGCTGCAGTTCAAATCTTTGCAACCAAGAAGGCACGGAAAGCACCACTTTGATTATTCAAACAGAAAAAAATGCCAGTGTTTACTATGCAGACAAGAAAAGTTACATTTGATGTTCAGGCATTTGAAAGTTAAGTGTTACTTACAATTTTGGAACAAGGCATTTTAAGTTGTTAGTTCTCCTTTATTGGGGTAGGTAGCAGAGCAGTACCATGAGAGGAGTAGAACAGGAAGAAGGCAGAATTGAGACCTTTCAAAGTTTTGGCCCAAGTGAGGGGGCATGGGGGTGTCATTTGAGCTCCCCGCCTCAGGTGCCAAAATGTTGTGGGCTGGCCCTGCAAGGAGGGGAAGAATTTGAAGGGGAAGTGCTCTTCTGCTCCATGGAGCAGGACCCAGACACCTGAGGGCTCCCTTTGCAGTTGCAGCAGCACACAAGATGCACCTGGAACTGGGGGAGTCTGGAGAAAGGATGTGGAGTGGACCTAATGCCATGTGGATTACTCCAATAATTTCCCCTTTGTGAGGTGATATGTGAGGGCTGCAGAAACTACTTCAC
Organism: Emys orbicularis; assembly: GCF_028017835.1. NCBI lineage: Eukaryota > Metazoa > Chordata > Testudines > Emydidae > Emys > Emys orbicularis. The sequence continues at coordinate 22,204,330 of NC_088683.1, read as the reverse complement.
TCATTAAGCTGGAGTAGCCTTTTTGGAGGGCTCTGCTATCACACAGAAAATAACCAACAGCAAAAGAAATATAGGAAAACACAACCTGAGTCCATAGAAAGAGCAACGGCATCAGGTGAATCGGGAGAGGGCTGTCAAAGGAGATCAATAACTGGGACATCATTACCTTAGGTATTATTGGAAATAAGTTCTAAGGTTGAAATTTGCCAGGTGCAGAGGTCCAGCGCAAGGCCCTATTGCACCACTTTTAGAACCTGCTTTTAGAGCTTAAGTGGGACTTAAGGTATAGGCCTTGTGCGGGTCCTCTACATAAGAGAGAATGTCAATCTAAGTGACCAAGGTGTGATCCATTCCTGTTTCCACTGAAGTCAATGACAAAGCTCCCAAGATGAACCATTTCCACCAAACAAAATCCCATTTTAAGTGAGATGGATGCAGAGGATGACAATCTCAGAGCCCCATCTTGTTCTTGTTACTGAGGGCTGCATCTGAAGCAGGTGCTATATCTGGAGAAAGGTAACAAACCATGCGGGTAGGGTTGGGCGGGGGATGGGAAAGGTGCATGTGTGTGAAATGAAAAGTAATTTTCCAGGAGCATCCAGGATTAAAACAGGTCTAGTCGATCTTTCGAACCATTGGCTGCTGAATGAATATGAGCAGAATGAGGAGCTTATGCACTTGAAGATCGATAACTTCTGTGGGGAAAAAGAGGTCACTTTATAAAATTGCAAAAAGATCACCTAAAATCAATGATGCTTCCATATTTGCTGTTTTTAATTATTACAGCTGGGATTCTGCCACTCTTATGCCTGTTATGTAGCAACTTTACTCCACAACCAGTCCCATTGACTTCAATGGGAGACCTCTCAGGGAAAGTCACTATTCACCTTAAGTAATGGTGGCAGAATCCAGCCGTACATATGATGAATTCTGTACATTGCAGAGTGTTTTACTTATTTCTGTCAAATTACAACACAGGTGGAATCTTCCTTACTCTTTTTGATAGCAACATTGTTTCTCTGTTTTGATTTGTCCCCTTCTGACCACCTGTCTTTAATCATGCAAAGGGCTAAACCTAATGTGATAGAAAATTCAGTACATACGGCCGATCAATTCACACTCCTCACCTAAATAGCTTGGTTAACTTTAAACTTAGAACGTAGCCGCATTTAAGCAATGCACGATGATGATGCTTACCTGGCATCACTTTACATACATGAACTCATGACATCAGATTAAAACATCCATAAATATAATGACTAGGTTTACATGAACTATGGATGGGAAAGACTGGAGAAAATAAACAATTTCATAGTATTTAGTGCTGCAGATTTGAGTCCATAACTGAATTTTCTTGATAAACACTCAGAGCCTTAATTGATGGCTTTCCGACTGGGCTGGCTCCTTATCCAGGCAATGAGAGAGAGACGCTGTGTCTCTGAGCAAATATTTTCAGGGTAAGAATTTGTCACACATTCTATCTAGTGAAGGGCTGACCACCACCCACTTCTGTTTGATCAGTGAAACCAGATGTTCCAGCTCCTTAATCCCCTGCATGTTGAGAACCGAGATGAGGTAAGAGGAAAAAGGTATACAGAAGAAATAACTGAGCAGAGCTATGTTTGTTTAGATTGCAAAATGATATGTCAGAAATGCTATCTGAATAATAAAAATAAATACTGACACAATTTTATTTTTTTTAAACGAATAGATCAAGTTGAAAGGACGATGACAACAATGTGAATTACTGATCAGGAAGGCAAAGACAATCCATTTAACATTAAAACTGAGACATGTTTTAAACACACTTTCACGGCTCACACATCAGATCAATTCCATTCATTCAAGTGGGAAGAGGTGAACTCGTTTTGCCTAATTCTGAAACCATGCTAACAATGTTAGCTCAAAAGCACAGTAGACGGTTGAATGTTACTGTGTTCATGCTCCACTTACGAGAAAATGTGAACAAAGGAAAAAAAGAGGGCAGAGAAAGAAAACCAGTGAAAACATTAGGTGAAATATGGAGCAAAAAGTGGGCAAACACACAGAGAGACTCCCGCCTGGTTTCACTGACCCCCTTCCTCTCCTGAGCCCGCCCACATTTCTTGCTTATGTAATGCTTGTTCCTTTCCAACAGGCCCTAAAGATTCATAATTTGGAATGGTTCTTCCTCCCCTAGAACTCTGACATGCAGAGTCCCTCAAGGCTAATTGTAAAGGCAATAGCTTAGTAACCTATGCATCAGGTTTGAAGTACCTACTGTAGACTCCTTAGAATCACAGTTCATACTGTGGAAGGAAGGACTTAGCCTTTCAGTCCTCTGAGGCTGATACATGTAGTTCTGTGTAGTTTACTGAGTTGGGGCTCTTTTATGGGAGGCATTTAAAAATGAGGTTCTGTCTGCTCAGTGTAGACATTAAAGTTTTTTCTTACAGAAAGTGCCGCAAAGGATTTAACCCATTGTCCCTGACCACAGTTTCCGTTCTCCCTACATGCTATGACACCCAGTTGTTTGTCTGGCTGATGCTCTCTGCTCCAGATGATGGCTGCATCTCACTGTGGCTATATGTATATAATTTGTAAAGGGTCTGAGACTAAGATTATGGTCCAGATTGTTTTCCCTTCTGTATTTCTCCTCACGCTGGTGGTCAGATGTTGCCTTAGTAATTTACTACACCCCTATAGGGCAATGGACAGATTTAAAATAAAAATGAATACATATATTCTGACCAAGGACAACAGGTAGGGAGGCCAATCTGGGCAAATCTATACTACTTATTCAATAAACCAGTAGAGGTGCCATGGAACAATGCAAAACCTCTTCCGCCCTCCCCACCTTTGCTGGTCCTGTGAATAGACCACTTATGAGGACCAAAAATCATTATTTCACTTTCCCTTAACCAAATTATTAGGTTATCCCCTAATCAAATTATGAGCTCATCCCAATGAACCTAAAATATTCTGCATATATACCTGTGGGTGGTATGGTGTTTTTGTCTTTTATAATTTTTCTGTGCAAATTCATTCGAGAGTGTAGTGATTGTCTACTTTCACCCACAGAGTTGTTATTGGGGCATTTAGTGCACTGGGTGGGACATGCCATATGTTGTGAAAGGCATGTATAGGACATATGGATCATGAAAGGTGTATTATGGAGGGTGTTGATCATCCTAGCAGTGAAGATATGTCGGCAGGTTTTGCATCTGTTGTTTTGGCAGGTTCTGGTGCCACTTGAGTTGGTGGGTCCTGGTCTGTGGGGAGCTTGTTTCAGATGATGAGCTTGGAGGCATCCGAAAGCAGAAGGCTTGAATGCAGAAGAGAGTGTGTGGGAAAATTTTATTTAGAATGTGGTCCCCATCAAGTATGGATTGTAATTGTTTAATGATACCCTGTATGGGTTCCAGTGTGGGGTGGTAGGTGACAACTAAGGGTGTGCGGTTGGAGGTTTTTTAGTTCCACACTGAAGCATGGTCTCTCAGGGTACTTGGGTGCACTGTTTCACGATGCAATCTATTTCTCTGGTGGAATGCCCTTGTTTGATGAAGGTGGTTTAAAGTGTGTTACGGTATGTATCCTGGACTTTCTCCTCAGAGCATATTCTGTGGTAGCTGGGTGCCTGGATGTAGATAACAGATTTCTTGGTTACTAGATGTGAAGGTAAGTGTGGTGATCTGAGGGTTTCTTGTAGGTAGTACTCTGTAGAATTCCATTGCTGAAGTTGATCATGGTGTCCAGGAAGTTAATACTCCTACAGGAGAGTTCTAGGGAGAATTTGATGGATGGGCAGTGGTTGTTGGAGTTGTGGTGGAAATCTATGAAGCAGTTTAGGCCGTCTGTCCACAAAGATGAAAATATCATTGATGTATCTCAGGTATATCATTGGTTTTGTAGTGCATTTGTCCTGAAATTCTTCCTCAAGGTGGCCCATGAAGATGTTGGAATATTGGAGAGACATCCTAGTACCCAGGGTTTGGACAAAATGTTTGTTGTTGAATGTAAAATTGTTATGGGTGAGGATGAAATGGATGAGTTTGGCAATGCGCTTGGGTTGGAGATCTGAGTGTTGTCTGTTGTTTTGGAGATAATTGAGGCAGGCAGCTATGACATCATTATAAGGGATGCTGGTGTATAGGCAGATGACAGCCAAGGACATTTTCTTCTCCTTCCCTCACCTTTTGAACCTGGTATTGAGGGTGTCTCCCAGGCTAATTACTGGGGAGCGGTGTCTGGGAGGTATGCCTTTTAAACTTTTCATAGAACCCTAGGAGAGCAGGGGACTCCTCTGATTGCTCTTTCCTTGGAAGGAAAGAATTGATTTTAGGCACAATGGATTCCTGTTCTTTTCTCACCAGCAGCCAAGTACAAAACTTCTTTGACTTGTTTGGCCCTATTGACATTCAGAAGCATTTAACGAAGTCAGAAATAATTAGCTTTCTTATTATGTAACATATTTGTTGGAAGACAGCTAGTCGGATCTTCCTTTGCAGACATCATCTCATCCACTATATCTCTTGAAAGGGACAGCTAAATCAGTATTCCAGCTTTTCTTTTTCTAATCCAGTCATTTGTTTTTTAAAAAGCAGTTAATTTTAAGGCAATTTGTCTAAACGTTTACATTTGGGAAACCAACATGCATCAGAGCCAAAGTAATAAAGTTATTCTAAAGAGGAAAAAAGCTGTATGTTCCTATTAATGAATGTAATTCTATGTTTTTGGAAAGGTAATTGCTGGTCCCAGCTTTGCTAAGCAGCCTGGAATTATAAAGCACTGGCAATTAAACCATTATTATAATTAGATCACTACATTCATCTGTTATGTATTTCATCTTTGAATAGGGAATATCGCTTGTCCTTGAATTTATAATTAATTTGATTTAGAAATAAATGCAATTGGTTTGACTTTGATGGTATAACCCAAGCTAGAGGCAGAGTCTAATAAATGTTGCATATTACCTAATATGTTTCAGTGTATTTAAAGTTTATTATTTTATATTAAAACCAACAGAGCAGTGTCATGATATACTATTTTTATAAAATTCACAAAACTTTGATGAAAGAAACACTACAGCATATGTATTACATCACTGTAGATTTCCTCCTGAAGGATTCCAAAGCATCTCGCAATTATTACATAAGAAGTTATGACCAAGATTTTCTAAAGTGCATAAAGTTTTGAGTGTCCAGACTGAGCAACTTAAAGGGTCTCGATTATCAGAAAGTGCTGAAAAGCCATCCTCTGAAAAGCCATTTACAGTGTCTCAAGTTGGACAACTAAATCACTGATATTTTTGTAGATGGAAATTTGTTTCTGACTTCACTAGGCATTGGAGGAGCTCAGTGCTCCACCAGATGCAGCCAAAAGCTGTTTTTGAATGGCAAAATTATGAATTTATATCTGGGTAAACATTCAGGATTTTTCCCAGGAGGCAGAATTTTGCCATTTTTTATCAGTATAAGATGGAGTGGGGAAGACACAAATTTGCCCTGAATGAAATCAGGGAGTTTTGGTACAAATAATGTAATTTATTGGGTCAAGGTATATCACCCAACACAATAGGGATTGATCCTGAATGACTGACTGATCCTGAATTGACTACTGAAATACAAATTAATACTAATTAAATGGCAAAAAATCTTTGTTAACACAGAGTTAAGGTTGCCCACTGTTAGCTCATGCCCTTTCAGAATGTTGAGATCAGCAAAACTCAAACTTCTGAAAACCAGGAAATATAGATGTAACGTAAACGCCCACACAACTTTAATTCTGCCCTCTCATTGCTGGCAATAACCACTGGGAATTATCTGCATGCACTCCAGCTCCATTCACAGTGTTAGGTGGAGATGTATTGAATAGTGGATGAATGAATTGGAGAGCTTGGAATAACTGTGATTGTGATATGGGGAGATTTGTGTCTGAGTCCCCTCTCCCCTATGTATTATCAAGGAAGGAGGTGCATACGGAACTTGAGGTTCCATTCTGCATCATTTCAATACAGAATGGTGAAGGTTGTGTCAAATGTAGGATACTGGGGTCTTCTTCCCAAGGGTATTGTCAGTAGTAAGGTGGGATATCAGAGCAGTCTGTGTATTCAATGATGTGTAGGAGAAAGTATAGGCTTAGAGTGGTATCCTGTGTGCAAGGGTAAAGGGATTGTAAAAGTGTATGAAGTGGTTGTTAAATTTTACAAGGTATTCTGTCAGGAGAGTAGGCTCAGTGTTTGAGCATACAACAAGAGCAGTTCACACACAGTGAAAAGGCAGAGTGGGCATGTGTGTGTTATGGGCATTGTGGGGCACTATTCAAAGAGGGCAGAGTTAAAGTTGCATGCGTGTTTACCTTAACTCTGTATTTAAGTTTGAGTTTTGCTGAACTCAGCATTCTGGTAGGGCATGAGCTACTGTTGGGCACCCTTAACTCTGTGTTAACAACGTTTTTTCCATTTAATTTCCTAGTTTTTTAAACAGAAAAAGAAATGTATGTTGGTAGTAGTTAATGGTCATTTAGGCAGCTATAGTTCTCACCTAGGATTGCAGATAACATGTTACTCTGACTAAGTAATAATCGAAGGACCTAGCTTTTACACAGTGCTTTTCATCTGTAGATGAACAGCATTATTCACACTTTACAGATGGGAAACTGAAGCACAGAGAGGTTAAATGACTTGTACAAGGTCACCCAGCAGACCAGAGGAAGTGCTAAGAATGATCCCAGTCCAGTGGTCTTTCCACTAGACCACAAGGTTGCTTATGATTCCGCTCCCCTCCCCCCTTGTACACTTTTGTTATAGTAGAATGGGGGAAATGGTCATGCTTTGAAATGTTTGCAATGTGTAGCTGCTAACAGGTCTGGTGAGATAAATCTCAACCATGGTCTATGTCCCCAGACCTTGAGAGTTTTATTACATGGTTGTTACAGTAACTCCAAGCATGTGAGAGAACACTGGTGTGTCTCTCTCCTTCTCCTGCGGCATGTAGCCCCATCCACCAACATTTCCAGCTCCCCCTCCCCTTAAGACATTAGTTGACACTGTAGAAACATTAACATATAAAAAGTTGCTCATTGCTTGCCCTGAATATATCACAGGCAGCAGCTTACTGGAGGGCTGAATGCTACCTTGTAGTTATGTAGCCTGAGCTCCATGCTGAGCTGGGCTCCTCACTCCCACAAGCAACCTCCAGCTGGGACTCCTGCTTCAGCCAGGTTTCCTCAGCCATGCCCCAGGTCTACCCAATCTGCCTCTTCTCCAACCTGGCCCCTCCCCCACACACTCTGGCCAGTTCTCCACTCCACACAGGACTGATGTCTATCAACTATTCATTTTCCTGGATTTCAAATGTTTAAATGTGCGTTACCTTCTTTCCCCTCACCCAAGATCCCACAAAGGGGCAGGGAGTGGAGTTCAGATACCCCAAGAAGAACATGTTCCCCCAGATCCCAGAACACACAGCGGGCCAGGAGAGCAGCTTGGAGTCTGAAGAGGGGTAGGGTTCCTCTATATCGCAGCACACACATGGAATACAAAAATTCAGGGCTGACAGCCCCCTCCCTCCAAAAAACCCGATTTCTTCTGCTAACCTTCACATTGTCCAACCTCTCCCATCTTCTCCTCTCCCACCCCTCTTAATTTCAACCCCTCTGTCCTCCCCTACCATGCATTCCCATTTACCTCTCCTCATAATAACCCCATCCCTAAATACAGACTCGAACCGCTCCCCCACATTCTCACCAATTCTTGTACCCCTAGACACTCCACCCAGTGAGCAGTCATATGTGCAATTTATTTTCTTTTCAAAAATAGTTTCAGCACATTCTGAATATTCTCAGATTTCATTAAACAAACCAACCAAACAAAAAACATCCACAAACCTAGACAGAGGCAGATTTTCCCCAAATGTTTACAGTTCATTCTCAGATTTCTGCATGGGGTGGGTTTCAAACTTCAAAGTTGCTAGAATCTGTGAACTTAATGGCTCCCCCCTACTCAAGTGATCCCACATTTGAATCACTAACCCTATCCTAAACTCCCATGATGAGGCATAGCAAATTTCAAGACAAACGGCGTAAGACTGCAGATTTTAGAGCACTGAAAAGAGTCATCCTTTATACAGAAAGCAGCTTTTAACCTTAACCCTGGGGAGGTGCCCTACACACCCATCACCAGAATAGGTTGGTATCCTTTCGTCTGTGAGAGATGGTGGGAATTGCAACCTATGATGTAGATGGTTTGCAATGTCTCACATGCCTGAATAGTCCAATCTGAGATTTGCATGATCTTTGGCAGTTATTGCAAATGTATGTACCTTGGTTGGGAGCTGCTTGCTTTCTACGGGCTCTTTTCTCTTCAAGCTGGAGGAGCCAGCTCCTGTCATGGACTTTTATGCCCTGATGGAGACAATGGTGCCACTTGTTACGATCACTTGTCAAGATTTCAAATCCATCAGGATCAATTCCAAATTCCTTCATATCTTGCTTGCATGTGTCTTTATAGCGAAGCTTGGGATGTCCTATTTTTCTTGTTTCTTCTGATAGCTCCCCGTATAGCATGTCATTGGGTAAATGTCCATCTTCCAACCTACTCAGATGGCCCAGACAGCGCAGTCATCTTTGCTTGAGCAGGGCTGTCACACTTAGTAAATTTGCCCTTTGAAGAACCTCTGCGTTGGTGACTTTCTTGCCATTTTGTGTTGAGTATGCGGTGTAAACAGCGTAAGTGGAAACTGTTTAACCTTTTCTCCTGATGAGCATAAGTTGCCCGTGTTTCCCCACCATATATGAGAGTGCTGAGCATGCAAGCTTGGTACACTAGCATACACAGCCATCACCAGAATAGCAGGATCAGAAAAGTGAAAAGTGGCCCACTGATCATCAATGAGATGTTCTCAGCTATATGAAAGTGAATACTCAGTGGAGATGCATACAGCCTGAACAATAGCTCTGAGATGTATGAATGGCTCCATTCATGTCAGTGGGTGTTCCCCTCTCCCCGCCCAGTGTTGAAGTTTCTATGTGTCAGGCATATGCATTCTTAGCTCCTCAACCAAGTCTCAGCAGTGTATTCTTGGTGCATGTGCCGAGCATGCCAGTTCTAAACTTGCCACCCAGATGGGCAGGGCTTCTCCAGTTCCTGGCTCACATGGGGGAGGGAGAGGTAGAGAGATGGGCTTAGACCCCCTTAAAGGGACAGGGCACCCCAGAACCTCATGAGGGGGTATTGTGAGGAGCTCAGATACCCCCAGCAAAGTAAACCTCCCCAGAACCTGGCTCACATGAGAGGGGCAGGAATGGATGGGTCAGCCCCCCCATAGATGAGTAGGGACCCCCAGATCATGCACAAACCTGGAGGGGGCAGGGACCAAGTGGGGCTCAGACATCCCCATAAATGCAAGCCCCCTCCAGAACCTAGCTCACGTGAAGGGCAGGGTAGGGAAAGGGGACCACACCCCGACAGATGGTCAGGGACCCTACAGGGACTGCTACAGACACAGGTGTACAGGGAGTGGGGCTTGGACATCCCCAGAGGACGGGGACCCCTCAGATCCCAGCTCAAATGGGAGGGTAGATGGGCTCAGCAAGGAGGGCCATGAGGAGGAGGTCACAACCCTATCACTAATTCCCACATCCTCCTTCCCAGTATCCCATAGGTCCCCTCCCACTCCCCTTAGCCCCCATTCCCTGAACCTCCAACTTGTCACCCTGCTCACCAGAACAGCATCCCTTTGACCTCTTCAGTACAGCTATAAACCTTAAAGAAGCTTAACAAAGAGAAGGTTAAGGGATGACTTGATTACAATCTATAAGCATCTACATGGGGAACAAATATTTAATAAATGGCTCTTCAATCTAGCGGAGAAAGGTATAACATGATCTAATGGCTGCAAGTTGAAGCTAGACAAATTCAGGTTGGAAATAGGGTGTAAATTTTTAACGGTGAGAGTAATTAATCATTGGAACAATTTACTAAGGGTCATGCTGGATTTTCATCACTGACAATTTGAAAACCAAGATTGGATGTTTCTCTAAAAGATATGCTCTGGGAATTTTGGGGGGGAGGTTCTGTGGCCCGTATTATATAGAAGGTCACACTAGATGATTGCAATGGTTCCTTCTGACTGTGAAATCTATAATTCTTAAGGGGATGGGGTGTAGGAAAATGAGTTCAGATGGGCCCTAATCTCAGTTGTGGAGTTTCCTGTCAGATGCTGTGTTTCAAACCACAGCTACTATTTTTTATTGAAGTGTCAACATATTTAATCCAAAGTATCAGCAACTTCATAAAAATGCTCCTTGCACCTATAACTAGACATATGAACCTCTGCTCTTATTACATTTCCTGCTCTCTCTCAATAAAACTTTGATTTTTATGAGGCTCTTAAGAGACATGTTTTGTCTCCTATTTAAAAATTCAAGGACCAAAACACTTTTTGAAAAAAAAATCTGGCACCATATAAACATGGTCTAGTGACTTATTAACTCTGTCCGGGTTGTCATTTATTGCAAGTCACATCTCCTTTTCTTTTTCAGCTGTTGAGAGTGGCACAGTACATCATGGTATTGTTTATGAGGGCAATTAATAAAAGGCTTTACTTCAATTCCCCAGGAGCAAAGTTGGTTGGGTGCTAATTATAATATCCATCCCACAGGGGATAGCCTCTGCAACTCAATGGGGGAAATCAATGGGGGGGGGGGGTCTACACAGAATAAATAATAATAACCACTGATCCTAACTGTCTATTATAAAAGAAATTCTGAATCTTTTAGTGAATGAAACTTCCATGGATCTTTGAAAAATGACTGACTAACATTCTCTGTAATTGTTGAGTGCAAAGGTTTCAGCTAAATGTTACATTCCAAAGCGTATCCAACTGCCTTGTTGTTCTTGGACACTTCAGTTGCTTGTAATCATGGTGTTAAATTCTTTTATAGCTCAGAAATTCCTGTTGAATGTTCGTGTACATTTTGCCCTCAGAGAATATGCAAATATTCACAAATAAAAGGACAGTTCAAATCCCTACATGTAGCTTAAGGTTTATGCAAAGTTACATTGAGAAGTTTGGGGAGTTGAGAAGTTGAGTTTGGGGAGTCCAGTTGACTCTACGGCTCAGTCTCTCGTGGTGACGTGACGGGTGGTTTATGGTGTGTGTGTGTGTGTGTGTATGACACAACAGTAGGAAATAAGCAGAAAGAATAGATGAATTTTTTTAAGAAACAAAGATCCTGGATTCATACAAATGTCCCTAGTAATAACAACAAGAGAAGAAAAATACAGCGAACACAGTTCGGTCACTAGGCTTAATGGTGAGCCTGGGTCTGAGCCATCTGAAGGGTAAAAGAAGTCACCATGCTTCCCTGCTATTTTCATTGCCAGACCCTATGCAATGGGGAGAGCAGTTGCCAGTGGGCTGGTACTCTTTCTCCCACACAGGTAAGCAGAGATGGGGGATTGGAGGAGGAAAGAAAGCTATTCCAGGTACCAGGCTGGTGCAGTCCCAAAGAGGAAAGCAATACGCTGGGTCCAAATTGTGACTTTTAAGCCACAATTTGGTCCCCACACTGCTCCTTGGGCAGTGCAGCTACTCCTTACTCGAGCTGGACAGTAAGATAACAATCTAGCCTATTCAATAATGTATTATTTCTACCACACCACAGGTATGGCACTCAACACCTTTTGAGACTGAGGGCCACTGAGCTACGCAGTTTTACACTAGCTGGATCAGAATGTGGCCATGCATCCTTGGGACTTTATTCTGCCTCACTTGAGTTCATTGGGAAAATTCCTATGCCTTCAACCGGTGTAACTTTAGGACCAAAATTTGGCATATCACAGCAAGGGACAACAATAAACAAAGGAAGGAGAAGGAGGGATGGACAAATAAGGTGACAACAGTGCATCAGTGAAGGATCATGAGCTGTGCTTATTGTCATGAATACCTCTTTTCTTATTTTCTTGTTTATTTTGTTTTCTGTTTTTATCAGCTGATTGTTTATTTTTTCCTAAATAGGGCTCCGAGGAGATGGTCACTGATTTTTTGCATCTGTAGCAGGAAGTGCTAGGCAGGAGGGGCTGGGAAAGGTTTGCAAGAGAAGCAATGAGGAAATGAGAGGTATACAGAATGGTTTTAGAAACAACACAATTTTCCTCTTTCTAATGAAGTTCCTTGTTCAGTGTTAGAAGACAGTGACTCTGTGATTCACATGACCTTAACTTAGGGACTTAACTTCTTAGGTGCTCAGAACCCTGACTGTCATTGTCTTCAGGGTAGGAATGGGTCCTTGAAAATAGTTCCTTGTTGCGTGGTTCTAGTCAGAACATTGACTATGTCAAAGTAATGCCTCCTTTCTCAACGCAGGCCTGATTCCACAAAATCTCATGCAGGTGAGTAGTCCCATTAACTTCTGGGAGTAAACTTTGTAGAACTTGGCTCTAGGTCTGCTGTTTGTGTTTATGTGAGCCAATTGCTTAATTTAAAGATTAAACAAAAATACCCATCACTTTTGCTACTGTTCCCACCATGGAGTCAATGTGTGCGGAATTCTCATGGCCTCAGTCATCATGAACAAAACTGTCAGCTAAATTTTGACTGAAAAATCTTTAATCATTGGTGCTGATGTAAGACGCAGAAAGAAAACAGCTGGATGTTGCAGCTCCTAAATTGAGACTGTAATGTAAGGAGTTAGGGGAAAAAATCATCTTTTTCTGCCTGGTAAACTGAGAAAATGTGACATTGAGTAGTTGAGAGAGAATAAATATGGATGTTATTTTTGTAGTCACATTCCTAACTAGAACCAAACTTTCAAAACAAGAGTAATATATGCAATGTGAACAATGTTTCTTACACGAATGTAAATATCCTGCCCCAAATTTTGTTTCAAATAATTAGAAAGGCTAATTTCAATTTTGTAGTGTAACCCATGTACCTACTAGAGAGATATCTCTTTCAGAGATCTACAATAGAACCTAAGAGTTACAAACTGACCAGTCTACAACACACTCCATTTGGAACCAGAAGTACAAAATCAGAAAGCAATAGAAACAAACAAACAAAACCAAACAAGGGCAAATATAATACAGTACTGTGTCAAATGTAAACTACTAAAAAAATGAGGGGAAAGCAGCAATTTTCTTCTGCATAGTAAAGTTTGAAAACTGTGGTAAGACAATGTTACGTTGTAAACTTTTGAAGGAACCACGTTTTGTTCAGAGTTACGAGCAACCTTCATTCCTGAGGTGTTTGTAACTCTGAGGTTCTACTGTATAGAGAAGCAGAGGGGGAGGGAGGGAAGAGGAGTGAGTTGTGTCTGATTCATTGTTGCTAGACACACAGACGCACAATTAGCACTCCACACCCAGAAATTTCTCAAATTGGGTGTGGTAGTTTTGGGTATGCTCAATAGGTTCCCTGTAGCTGAACTTCATGAGGGCAGCTAGTCAGGGCAGCTGCTTTACAAAAGGCCATGTGGTTGTGTGCGTTGGGAGAAGCTGAGCCGTAGAAGCAGAAAGCAGGCTGTTTCCCCCTAACTCTGAAGCATTTTGCAACAGGACTTTTAAAATCTATATACTTAACTGAGTGGTGGTTATTTAAGTAGTTAGCTGAGTAGCTAACTGAGTGATTTCAGCACAGGAGTAGGAAGAGTCTGCATGGATTCCAGATGAAGATTTCTACAAGCAAGTGAAGGGAAGATGGTGTTGCAATGCTTTTGACTGAGCAGATTGATCACCAACATCTATACAAAGGCTGCAAATGAGACTCAACCTTAGCTTTTGAAACTCTTGAGTTTCTTCTCACTAAGGGTATGTCTACACTGCCGTGCTAGTTCGGCGGCTGTGGATCGAAGTTCCGGGTTCGATTTATCGCGTCTGGTCTGGACGCGATAAATCGAACCAGGAAGTGCTCGCCGTCGACTGCGGTACTCCAGCTCGGCGAGAGGAGTACCGCGGAGTCGACGGGGGAGCCTGCCTGCCGCGTGTGGACCGCGTCTGAACCGCGGTAAGTTCGAAGTAAGGTATGTCGAATTCAGCTACGTTATTCACGTAGCTGAATTTGCGTACCTTACTTCGACTTGGGGGGTAAGTGTAGACCAAGCCTAAGTTTCTGTGGAGGCTGGCCTGTTTAGATTTAATTTATTTTCTTTCTTTCTTTGTTTATAACTGTGAAGATGATGTATGTGGATTATAAAGTAACGATGTTATGTTACAGACAGTTGTTATTTATCATAAGATTTTATAAAACTGGAATTTAAGAATTAAGTTCATTCCTTTTGTTCTTTTTGGACTTGATTGTGGGGAGGCTGACCCTGTGCAATCCTTGCTGAAAATCCTCATTGACTGAATTCTGGGCAGGGCCATCCTTAGGCATATGCAGAATATGGGGCTGCGTAGGGCACCTTGAAATTTGGGGCACCACCGGGCTGCGGGGCCTGTTCAGCTTGTGCTGCACTCTGACTCTGCTGTCCCTACCTGTAGGCAGGCTGGCGGGGGTTGTGTGCAGTTTGCACCCGGCGTCTTCCTCGCTGCACATGTGCAGAGTGAATCAGGACAACCAATCTGCAGCGCGGGTGGGAAATTTTTTTAAAAAGGGGGGAAGTGGAAGAAGCCCCCTGGCCCCTCCCCGTCTGCTCACTCCCTTCAGCCCACCCAGTGGCCGGAGGGCTTCTCTCCGTCCCCTGGGAGATCAACAAGGTAGGATCTGGCGTGGGGCTGTGGGTGTTGGAGAGCGGAATCTCAGCTCAAAGCTGGGTGTGTGGGGGGGTCCCTGGCCAGAGCTTCCATCAACCCCACCCCATGTGTGCGGGCAGGCAGTGGAGGGAAGCCCTGAGCTGCGTCAGAAGCCGCGCCGGGCAGTTGGGCGGTGGAGGGAAACCCCAAGTCCCAGCAGAAGCTGTGCCAGGTGGGCAGCAGAGGGAAGGGCGGCACCGGGCGGGGGGCAGGTTCTGGGGGTCTGTGGGCAGGGGTGGAGGCTGGGCCCCCTCGACACACTGGTATCAGCGGCACCAGCTGGGGACCGCCTTCAATGGAGCCCCTGCCTCCCCCTCCCCATCCCTCAATATCCCCCCTCAGGAGCCCCCACCTCCCGCTCCCCATCCCTCGATATCCCCCCTCAGGTAACTTGCGTAGGGCCCCAGAAATCCTAAGGACAGCCCTGATTCTGGGTCTCCATGTGCTTTTATACGGGAGCTGTTCTTCGGCACTAGGAGAAAGGCGGTGAAGTAAACTCTAGCCCACCAACAGTTACACTAGGAAACAGCAGTGCTGTATCAGTTCCTTTGAGTCCAACCCCAGAAAACATTCAATAATGCTTTTTATTTTTTGCTTGGAATTATGGTTACAATCTTTAAATATATACACTGATTGATTGTTTATAGCAGAGCTTGAATCATTTTGGCAAACAGTCTGAAGTGTTTGGACAGCATTTGGAAATGAAAAGAAAAGCACTTGTAACTTCATTTCTAAGCCTTTTCTCCCCTATGGGTGAAAGGATGTTAATAGCTAAGCTTGCTCTCTATGGTTCAATGTATATGTAATAAAGATGCTAAATTAAATCTGCCCATTTCGAGTGTGGTGCGGGCTTCCTTTACTGATACTCAGTTCCAAACCCCCACTGCTTGCCTTGGGATTGAGACCCCTATAACAGCCTTTAGGAAGGAAAGAATTCACCCAGAAATCCCTCCAACACAAACACTCAACTTGATCAGCAGCAGTCACCTTGATCAGCAACAAACAGGTCCCAGTGTCCCCCGGCATCAGTCCCTCAGTCGCCAATAAGGGCCCTGCTTGCCTTTGGGCTCTGGCCAGTTCTCACGTGCAGGTGTAACACAGACAGACCCCAGTTGTCAGCGGGCAGGATCAAACCTGGGCCCTCTGGAGCTTAGTGCATGAGCCTCTACCGTATCAGCTAAAAGCCAACTGGCTTTTAGTTAAGGCTGTAGAGCAGAGTCATTTAACTCTCTCTAAGTGGTCTCGGTGCCACTAGATTGGACAGAACACCACACCCTGGAGGTGTGTGGGTTACACAGAGACAGCTCAACGGGGACGTGTTCAGATTGTTCCTGCCCTGAGCCTGGAGCTCAGACTCTCAGCCATCTGTGGTCTTAGCAGCGGTCACATGTAGTTCTCCAGCAGCCCATGCAGTTCTTGCCTACCAGCTCTCTAGCCAATCAGAGCTCTTCGGGTATGCACACTGCCCAGGCGCCTCTGCAGCCCTAGGGAGGGAAGGGGAGCCCAGGAGCAAGCGACAGAGAGCGGAGCAGTTGCCCTGCAGGGAGGGTGAGCGGCAGAGCTCCCGGTTCAGCACGGTTGGGAAAGGGATGATCCCCAACATCCTGACAGCTGGGAGTTGCCTCCCGCCTGTCAGCTTTGCTCCCTGCTCTGGGCAAGCTCTGCACCGCAGCAAGGAGTAGCTGGAGCCGCCGCTGTGGGAGGCTGCAGGGAAGTTTTGGGGCTGGTTCCCACTCACTGCCCTGACAGTGCACACTGCCCAGGTGTCCCTGCACACACAGCCCCAGGGACGGGGGGAGGAGGGGGAAAGGTGGGGGCCTGGGTTCAAGGGCCAGACAGCAGAGTGGGGACCAAGCAACTGCCCTACAGGGAGGGGAAGCAGCAGAGCTCCTGGCTGAGCACAGCCGGGGAAGGGATGACCCTCTACATCCTGGCCTCTCCCCCTCCCTGCAGGGCAGCCGCTTGGTCCCTGCTCTGCTCTCTGCCCTTCCCCCTCCCCGCCCTCCCTAGGGCAGTGTGTGCTGGGGCGCCTGGGTGGCATGCGCTGTCAGGGCCGCAAGTGGGAGCCAGCCATACAACTTCCCTGCAACAAGGAGGAGCCAGAGCCGCTGCCACAGGAGGGTGTGGGAAAGTTTTGGGGCTGGCTCCCACTTGCTGCCCTGATGGTGCAGGAAGCCTGGGTGCCCCTGCACACGCAGCCCCAAGGAGGGCAGGGGCAGCACAGGAGCAAGGGCAAGAGAGCGGCGTGTGACCAAGCGGCTGCCTTGCAGGAAGCAGGAGCAGCAGGGCTCCCGTCTCATCACGGCCGGGGAGGGATGACCCCCAACATCTCAGTGGCCGGAAGCCGCCTCCTGCTTGTCAGCTTTGCTCCCTGCTCCGGGCAAGCTCCATGCAGCAGTGAGGAGGAGCTGGATCTGCTGCTGCGGCGAGCGGAGCAGGAACAGGAAGCATGCTCGGCCAGGCAGTAATGGTGTTTCCGGCCTCGGCACTGGCTGACTGCAACACTGCTCCTCTGTAGCCAGGAACTCTGGGGTACATCTGGAGGATGGCTGGGACCCAAGTCAAGCTGGGGATGCGTGCACACAGGAAACCAATAGGGCTTGGACCCTAGGTCTCAGCTTAAGATGGGCTTGGACCTTCCAGCCCTGCAGGGTCTTGGGACCCTAGGTCCAAGCCCTAGTTAGCACAATTGGTGTGTGGACAGAAGTGTGGGGGGGTTACGCCTAGGGTTATATTGCTGTGTAGACATACCCTGAGAGGCTGGCTTTGACTGTTTGCTCATTCCCAGCCATCCCACTAACCAGGGCTCTAGGAGCAGGGCCTGCTTTCACAGCACTGCTGCTGATCTGTGGAGTGGTGGCTCCATGTGAGCTTTATAATGTGGGCCCTTCCCTTTCAGTTCTTCTCAACAGGTGAGGAACGATTAGATCTGTGCAGAACTTTCATGAAGAGTCTTAAAATAAAACTCAACTGGTTTTGTTTCTCATCACAGACTCAAAACTCCTCCCAGCTTTTCTGGAAAGTTTGAGATACGGCTCCTCCTCAGTGATTTATGGATTTACACAAAAAAACCATGGGTTCAAGTTTTCACATGAAAACCTAGACAATAGCCCACCTTAACTGATTACTCTCTTTACAGTTAGTGTGGCAACACCCATTTTTTCATGTCTTCTGTGTATATATATCTTCCTACTGTATTTTCCACCACATGCATCCGATAAAGTGGGTTTTAGCCCAAGAAAGCTTATGCTCAAATAAATCTGTTAGTCTCTAAGGTGCCACAAGGACTCCTCGTTCTTTTTAGAGGAACTTGGTGATTTTGACTGAGCTTGCTGGCCAAGAGCCTGATTCTGCAATATGCCGAACATTCTCAGCATCCAGTTAAAGGCATCGAGGTCCTCAAAGAGCCTCAGGTTTAGGTTTAGGGGATTTCAAAAACTGTTCAGTGGTTATTTTAGGTGGGCAATGGGTGCAAGATCAGTCCTCATCTGAGTAAATCAAGCCACCCAACTCATTGGGGCCACATGTAGCTGCAGGTACACATAGATAAGTTGCACATAGATACTCAGAACCAGATCCAAAACCCATTGTGCTCTTAATTCAGCCATTAAATACTACACTCTGAGCTAAAAAACTTGAAATTGCAGAGTTCTAGATTCCTGCAGACTGCAGGAAACCCTTTTTCTTGCATGAGAATGTTGACATTATAGACTTAGGACCAAACTCTGCATCGACTGACACCCTCTGCAATCCCATTAGCCCTGTCTATGCCCTCGCTCACACCAGCGTAAACCATGAGTAACTCCAATATACTCCTTGAAGATCTGCTGGTGTAAGAGCGATCAGAATCAGTGCTATTGCCTTCAATGTGGTAGCAAAGGCTGGAAGTCAGCAGAGAGTACAGCCATAGCATTCTGTGGAAAGATGAAATCTTACAAAAGGCATTAAGATATTTAAGTGCACCAGCTGTGTTTGATCAAAACTAAAACACTGAAAAAGAAACAAAAAATTATATCAATCCTGGGATGAGAGCTTGCATCTCCCGGCACATCAAAAGGCATATTATTATTCAGTTTATAAATGCCCGGGAGGGAAAGACTTAGGATGCAAACTTTGATACACCTTTATCTCAAAAAGTGCTATATAATTCATCTAAAACAAATTCCAAGACGACAGTAATGTGCAATTTTATGTGTAATTTTCCAAAATATGTTTTCAGTTAGATTAGCTATTTACATAATTACATAAGGCTGGAAATCACTCAGCAATTCATCACTCATTCGTGACATCAGGATGACACTTTGTCAGTGAGGCATTTGGCTGCAATTACTTAATTAAATGGTCATTTTGTAACAACTTAATAACGGTGATGTCTGGTGACAAAATCCTGCTCACTTTACTCACATGAGCAGTCCCACAGAAGTCAATGTGTGCTCCCCCTCTGTGGCCTGCTAGGTCTCATAGTTCCCCGACCAACTTGTATGTCAGGGTCCTATAGAATTTAACAGGGTTCTATAGAAATCAATATGATTCTATAATAACTGCTCTCAAGCCATATCAGATACAACAGAGAACTTTCTACAGGTTTTTTGAACTATCCTATAGAAAGAACATTGTCTAATTCAATAGGATGGTTTAAAAAAGAAACCTATAGCAAGGTTATTACTCTTATTACATTCTATAGGACTTCTTAGAATTCTGTAGGACTTCTTCCTTTAGGGGTGGCTGCCTATGGAGACATTATTAGGGACCAGTCCTTGCACTTACAAGAGTGCAAGGACTGCAATTGTGAGTGGTCGTTGCATGTGGGGTGGTATATAGGGAACGCTACTTCTCTTGCACAGACTGCAGTGCGACCTGGGATCCCTCCATTTCAACAGCCTCAATGTTCCACTGTGCTTAAATTTGTGTGCTTATATATAACTATGGGAGGGGTTTGCTACAGCGCAGAACAGTGTCCTGGCTCTAGAATATATCTCTTACCTCTGATGGATGTCCGACTCTGATAAAAGTGCAGAGGGGATCAAAAGCCCCCGTACCACAGGCCAGGAGGTGTGTTCTGTTGTATCGGTGAAGGACACGGATGTAATTTGCACATTCGTCCTATTTTTAAAAGAAAAGGAGAAACTTAGTATTCAGGATAATTTGAAAACAACCCCACTTCCTCTGAGCCATGGGAATCTCTCTGCTTCCCTTGTCTAAGTACTTATGTGGATGGTCTAGGTATACTTAATCCTTCCTATGCTCAGGGGGGATGGATTACAAGACCTTTTGAAGCCCTTCCAGCCCTACATTTCTATGATTCTATAGTTCTTATCACTGCAATACCGGAGTACAAATCACAACCATTAATGAATACCTGTGAGATAGGGTATCCCCTTCTTACAGACAGAGAAACAAGGAGATTAAGTGATTTGCCCAATGTTATACGATAAATCTGCAGTCTCCATGGAATAGAATCCAGCTCTGCTCATTCCCAGGGTCCTAACTACGAGCCCATCCTTCCTTCCTCTAATATATGTGGTCCAAATCTACACTTATTTACATCTGTGTAATTTCAGTCATTTTATTGACTTTGGTGGAGTTACTCTGTATTTATATTGGTGTAGCAGAGACCAGAATCTGGCTCAGGATAAATGGTAGATGGGCCGGGGGAAATGGCAGATCCAGCAAATTAGAAAAATAAACTTTGCTATATGTACTTCTAAGTAAACCTATTAAACCACATTTGTTATGTTCTTGTGAAACGGTGTATAGAGAACACACACACACACACACACACACACTATATATATATATAGTCTGTCTTCAGAGAAGGTTATCTTTAACATGTCCATTAGATCAATTATAGATCTGTAGATGTTTTACTCGTTGACACTCTACTGTGTTAAGGAGCTGGAGTCACTATTACAGAATATGTTTCTTACCTCTGACTGATGTCCGACTGACAAAAATGCAGAGGGGAACTAAACGCCCTCTATCACAGGGCAGCTGAGTCCACAATTGCCAACTTTCACACAGTAAATAAGCACCCTGACTTTCACAATACGCCAAAAATCAAGCTATTCCCTTTTCAAAACAAGGCAAAAACAAGCCAATCTCTAAGAACCACAACACTCTATCTGACTGCATCCCCCGGCGTACAGTCTGGGACTGTGGAGGGCCCGCTATTCCACCCTGACTCTCCCCCCCACACCCTCTTGCCCCCGCTTGCTGGGAGCCGATCAAAAAAAGAAGCAACAAGCTACCAGCCAAAAACTAGCCAACAAGCAACTCACAAGCCAATTAAGCCAAAACCAAGCCCCATTTCTATATTTGCATGTCTGCAGTCGACACACAGGATTTAAAGTAATAGAGTTTTATTTTGGCTTGAGCCAAATCAGTAAAGCATAGCCCAAGTTTAAGGTTGTGCACATGCTGTCAAGAACAAGGTTTCCCAATTCAATTGTCCTATTTAGTCTCTTACAAGCTTTCTGCAATGGTATTTATGACTACAATACTTAATGTTTTACTGCTACAAGATGAACTGATAACCTCTTAAGAGTCTGTAAGAGGTGGTGAAGAAAAGTGTAGAATACCTAAATACTAAGATGGTTATTAAAACTTTTTACACATCTTATCATGTATAATATGCTTCGTTCAGAGCAAAGTGGGAAAGGTGGCAGCAAAGACAAAAAGCAGAGGCAGTAAAAGGTAAGGGGCCTAAGAATTTATTTTTAAGGACATTTTATAAAAGGGTTTATCTTGCAGAAAGTGGTATTAGAAAACAAAAAAAGATGGCAAAGAAGGAGGACATAGGGAAGGTCTAAAATAAGCAATAGAGTAATGTGGTCACTTGAACCGGTTATGAAAACAATGAGAATAAAATGTAGAAAGTGTCTGGCATCTGTTCTGTCCCAGTTGAGGCTCTTGGACCACACCATCAGTTGATAGTAGAGCATCTTCAGCTGTTGAAGACTGAATAGACCAATATTTTAGAGTTCCCTGTAATTACTAGCATTATATATCCTCATGATCCAAGGCTCAATCTGATCTCCAGTTAGGATCAGGAATGATTTTTTGTGTTGTTAGTGTTCTCTGAGACAGTATTGCTAAATCTAACATCGTGACTCTCATGGTAGTTGATGTGTTTCTTAGGTTATGTCTACACTGCTCCGGAAGTGTGCTTCCCAGTCCAGGTAGACAGATACTCAAGCTAGCATGCTAAAAATAGGAATAAGGACATTGTGGCACAGACAGAGTGGCCTGGGCTAGCCACCTGAGTATGAACCCAAGAGGTCGGGTGGACTTGTACTCATGTGGCTAGCCCACGCTGCTGCCCATCCCAAAACGTACACTTAGCTCTTTTTTAGCATGCTAGCTCTTGTCTGTCTATCTGGGCTGGGAGGCATGCTTCAAGCTGCAGTGTGGTCAGACCCTTAAAGTTCTAGCTCCTTGAGTCATATGATTAGGTTAGAATCTTAAGCTTTCGTTTAAAAAAAATGTACATTTCTAGCCCTCATGGTTGCAGAGAAGAGCTGGAAAACAGAAACACTAAAGACTCAAACACCACAATCAAATAAAAAGACCCATAACTTACATAAAAAAAAAATCTTATGGAGTTTGAAGTCAATCCCATGATTTTGGAGGGGCCTGACTCATGATTTTTGACTGTTTGGGGTTGGCAATACTGATGATAGAGCATTTCATAATCAATCACGGATTCCTGTGAGAAAAAACATTGCAGTGTTCCATGGTAATGACCTCAGGGATTGTAGTAACATTATTATAAACTTCAGGGGGGTTGAGCTATTATAGAAGAAGAACAATGTATATTTTTATAAGAGAATGAATATTTAACTTCCCTAGAAACCTGTAAGACTGCTGCTGGGGACAAAACATCATAAACTATAATCTGTAAAAGCACTGTGAGCACAGGGAAATGGGGCTTTGATTGTGATACTGACCTCTCCTGAGAGGGAGTAATAGATAAACCTCAAGTGCTTCAAGAATCATACTAAGTTAGATAAATTCCAAAAGTTTGGGTAATATTGAGAACATCTGGATTCTGTCCAGTCAGGTTGGAAATCTGAAGACAGTGGGCCTTATCCTATGATTTCATGGTACTTCCTGCTTCTTATTGGGAAGAAATCACCACAAGGAAGGTTCTTCTCATGTTTTTCCCCTTCCCCTTCTGCTTCCAGACTGATTTTGAAAGCACAAAAACATGAACATGAGAACATCCACACTGGGTCATACCAAAGGTCCATCCAGACCAATATCCCATCCTCTGACAGTGGCCAATGCCAAGTGCCCCAGAGGGAATGAATAGAACAGGTCATCATCAAGTGATCCATCCCCTGTCGCCCATTCCCAGCTTCTGGCAAACAGAGGCTAGGAACACCATCCCTGCCCATCCTGGCTAATAGCCTTTGATGGACCTATCCTCCATGAACTTATCTAGTTCTTTTTTTAACCATGTTATAGTCTTGGCCTTCACAACATCCTCTGGCAAGGATTTCCACAGGTTGACTGTGTGTTATGTGAAAAAATACTTCCTTTTGTTTGTTTTAAACCTGCTGCCTATTAATTTCATTTGGTGACCCCTAGTTCTTGTGTTATGAGAAGGAGTAAATAACACCTCCTTATTTACTTTCTCCACACCAGTCATGATTTTATAGACCTCTATCATATCCCCCCTTAGTTGTCTTTTTTCCAAGCTGAAAAGTCCCAGTCTTATTAATCTCTCCTGATATATATATATACACACATAGGACTGGAGGAGGTATCCTGGGTCATCGAGTCCAGTCTCCTGCTAGTGCAGGTAATTCAGTGAAATGAGGGCTGAAAAAAGTCTATTGAACATTTAAGAAACTTCAGCAAGGTTCACTTCAGCTTCAGGTGTGTAAGGAGTGAGATAGCTTGGTTGTTCCTTTCTCAAAACTGGTGCTTCCATGCCCTCAAGGCAGATGAGAAGTATGTTTTTCATGCTAGTGTTGACCATTGATGTTTACAGCTTCCTAGGCGTCACTGACAATATTTGTTGTGGCTGTGTTTGCGCTTGACTGTTTGCTGTATTTTCACACATTTTCACCCTGGCCTTTTA
This sequence comes from Emys orbicularis, assembly GCF_028017835.1. NCBI lineage: Eukaryota > Metazoa > Chordata > Testudines > Emydidae > Emys > Emys orbicularis. Next base: position 22,180,532 of record NC_088683.1, on the reverse strand, counting down.
AAATCCTCTTGTCCAGTGTTAGCTAGCTCAGTGGCAAGTGCATTCATTAGGTGCTGACAATGAACTTGATGCTGTACAAAATAAATATCATTTGTGCCCCAAAGAATTTTCAGTCTATGGTGCCAAATGGGAACTCTGTACGGGTGTGAGTCCCGGCATCCTTGCACTGATACCTATTAAAGGCCCATAGGCCTGTGTGTGGGGATAGCAGACCACAGGGGTGGATGTAACTTACAGTGCATTTTATATATTACTATTAATTTAACTTGCTTCTTGTGGGTATGCTATAAGAAGTAGTCTAGTCTTTCGGAGAGATTAGAATCAAGAGAGGCTGCAGCTTGGTGAACCAGGGTAGGATGATATTCTATGCACATGGCGATACGGACAAAGGCAGGGAGATAGGCATGTAAGAAGAAAAATCAATAGGGTGTCTAGACTGACATTACTGGCAAACAACAGTGGGTGAAGAGGGAAGATGTGATAGGAGACAAGGCCATTATTCAAGCCAGTGCAGAACTTGAAGGGGAGGCTAGAGATGATATGTTCAGAATGACAGATGAGATGAGGGAGATAATTTTAGCAGTCACGTTGTGGAGGGGGTGGTGATGGCTAAGTTAGTATCATAGAGGCCTAAAATTAAGAGGTTGTAGTACTCAAAATAGATGTTAATATGGAACTGGATGAGAGTTTCAGCATGTGGGACAGAAAGTAAGGAATGGATTGTTGTGGTGGGAAAAATGGCAAGATTTGGTTGAAATGGATTTGTGAGGATAAGAAAGTTCTGATTTCCTCAATCTTCCTGAGTAAATGAGATCTTGCATGAGAAAAGGAAGAAACAGAACTATCAACATCCGTTAGCAAATGGCTTTCACTCTGATGCCAATCCTAGCACTTCTCATGAACTAAGCAGTGCCGGGCCTGGCCATTACTAGGTGTGAAACCTCCAAAGAAAACCCATGTATGGTAGTAGGAGCCAGTGTGTTCATTGCTCAGTTATTGCTTGGTCTTGAAAGCAGTTAAACCAGTGACTTAATGTGCTAACAATAGTCATGCTGTAGATCCACACTGCAACATTCAGAATTGGATCTGGATTTTGAACACTCAAAAATTAAAGGATGCTTTAATCCAAGTTTCTGGTTCAACCCCATCTCTAATTAAAAGGTAATTAATTTGCAATTAATGATACTTACAACATCTCTTCCTTTAATTGTGCATTCTTCTGCCTGCCGGGGTGTACTGGGCCAATGTATCTGAAATAACACAAGATCATTCATGTGGGGATATAAATGGGTATAATTCACAGCCAATCCAGCTTTTCCTCTTTGGATCGGGTTACAAGAGTCACCACTTTCAATGTACAGTTTTCATTGCTACAATCTATATAGTAATATTTTATAATGTTTTGTAATATTCCAGTTTTCAGAACAGTTATTAAGCTAAATATTCAAATTTTTGCCAAAAGGTTTCTGACTATACAAGTTAACTATACAAGTCTATAAGGAGGCATTTAATTTCTCCTGCATTACACCTGGCGGTCTTCTCCATCAGATAGTGGAGGAAACTCAATATTGGTTCTCTGAATTGAAGGGAAATCCATGCACCAAAGTATTTTGTACTAATTCAGTACAACTGTGCCCACTTAATATCCAAAGACTTTAAACACTTTCCCATTGAACACCAATTTGAAAATCACTTGTTTCCTGCTCTAAACATCACTTAGGATAGAATTCAGCTCCCACTGAAGTAAATGAGAATTTAGCTATTAACCTCACTGAAGGCAGGATCAGCCGCTTAGTGTCAATTATTGCAAGCAAGGCCAAATGTCACAAGTGGCTTTTCAAAATGCTATAGAATTTTGTTTCATTCTACTTTGTACGGATGAAAAATATGTGAAACAATGACCTGGGTGGACTAGCCTGATGATTTCACTTCTTAGCACTTTAAGAACTGAAAACAAAAATGTCTCCACTTTGGGTGATACCATTTTCAGCTCAACGAAAATAAGATTTCTGCTTGGAAATTCACAGATAAATAGTGGGAAGTGACTGCTGACATTAAGGTTTGTCCGTATTCCACTATAGGAAAAGGCTACTTTAAAAATATACTTTGCAAAGGAATAAGCATGTGGAATGGTAAGATTGCACTGATAGCTGGGCTAAACTCTCACCTGGTTTAACTCCACATAAAGCAACCACTCTGAGCAAATTCAGGCAGAGGAAATGTTTTAATCAGAGCTGGAACCATGCTTAGTGTCGCTGAACAACACCCTCACTTCTTCCAAAGTCTAGGTCAGTTTGGAGAAGTGTTATGAGCTACAGATTCATGCAGTTTAAGGTCAGAAGATCACATAGTTTGATCTCCTGTATATCACAAGCCAATTAAGTTTCATCCAATTACTTCTGTATTGAACCCAATAACTGGTGTTTGACTAAAACATACTGTCCAGAAAGGCAACCAGTCTTCAAACCTTGATTTGAAGACTTCAAGAGATGGAGACTCCACCACAATGATACGAATAATACATAACACCACACAGGCCTCCTCTCCTAAGATGTGTTAGATAATGATAGGTCTTGTGGGCTTTGTCTCAGGCCCCAAATGTGTGCAGAGCCAGATGCAAAAAGTGGTATCAAGGGGAATAAGAAATCCCAGGACAGTGAGGGTCATACGAGGGAGGCCTCACAAGGTATACAGAAGTATCTGAACATTTGTATGGTTTTGTGAACTAGTCCTGTGAACCTATTGACATGCACCTTCCACTTCTCAGATCACTGTTTCTCTTCCCACCTCCAATCACTCCCCACCCTCCACAGAATACCATAGCTTTCTCCAGACAAGGTCCAGAACAGTACAGTATCACCACTGGAAGCTGTAGTGTTCAGAATTATTTCTGTAGAATACACTAACAATTTTAACAATTTTATAAGTTATAAAACTGCTGTGTGTGATCTGTAGGTAAAACTCACTCCTGAAACCAGGGCCTCATTATGCTAGGTCTTGTACATACCCATAAGAAGAGAAACACCTTATCCAGTGAGTTTCCAATCCAAATAGGTAAGACAGTCACAGGTAAGAGAAAGGAAGTATCATTATCCCCATTTTATAGATGGGGAACTGAGGTACAGAGAGATTAAATGACTTGCCTAAGGTCACATGGGAAGTCTACAGCCTGCTGGGGTTGAATCAAGGTCCCCTAAATACCTAATCCAATGCTTTAGCCACAAGACTGCTTCCTGAGAGCTTGTTGTTGGTTTTAATTGTACTGATTCTTAAAATGATGTAAAAGGTGCCCAGGACAATAAATGAAGATGTTTTTAATGTTGTTAGAAAGAGAAATACATTCATACTTAGTCACCTACAGGTACAAATGTACTCTACATTCTAAATTTGGTGGTGTTAGGGAATCAAACTCTGGGGAAGAGAATAGATGTCTTTAAAATGTAGACTCCACAGAGTGCACACCTCAAATTCTCCACCAATTAAGTTATTTTAGATTTGCTGGATTATTTTGGCAGTCAATAAACACAAAAATCATTTTACATCTACCCAGTACTTTATTGCTTTTCTCAGAGGAGCTCCTAATGGACTCATCATAGCTGAATACTCTAAGGAATTCTTGGCTTGTTTTCTGACAGAGGGGATACATCTGTGATGAAAAGGGTTTTTGTTTTTCTAGATAATCCCCATGTCTCAGATTTAAGGCTAGAGGTAATAAAAACTCTCTTCATATTCCATGTGGAGACATGGGGAACACTGCAACAAAATTTTTCAGCATGTTTTAAGGATACCAAAGACAAAAGGAGATTTATGAAATATGATCCAGAGTCACTAGCTTTACAAAATTTCCCTGCTGCTTCTGGAAACTTGTCTCTGTTACCAGAGATAGGACTGAAATAGATAAATTTGCCTTTCCTCTTTTTCCCCCCTTCTTCACAGTATCAGTTTGGAATGGTAATTATACTCTCTTTGGTTTATAACTGTGTCTTAGATTAATTCAATGAGTGTTTGCAACGTGAAAGAAAAGTTCAAATGGCTAATTAATATACCATTAATTACAGCTTGATGAGGTCCTTAGGAAGAAATGCATGAACCGGATCACTCAAACTTCACTCTAAATTTCTAATGTGAAAAAGTCTGATGAAGTGCCTTCCGTCTACATCTTGCTGATAAAATTGTTGGCCCTAGCAGCAGTCAAAGTCTCTCTACTCTGCCCTCTCGACTTTGGAGTGGATATCTGCAATGCACTCTAGGATAACCAACAGGAAAAGCCAAAGAGCTTATGAAAGTTGATTCTGAGGAGCCGAGCCCAATGAGGTCATGTTTCCAAATATGTTCAGTCAGGCTGAACATTTATTCCAATTTCTGATCTTTTGCATATCATTAAAAAAAATGCCACTAATTTGATATACTCTGTGCACAGGCCTCCCGACAGAGGGTGGAGTTTCAGAGTAAATGGCTCATCTTTCTTTTAAAGTCACTGGAATGAGAGCCTGAATAGTGTGTCCAGATGGGACAAGATGGTTAAGATGGTTGGATAGAAGCATAAGATGTTCTATGCTGTCATCTCTTCTTATGCTGATTTATTCTTAATTGAAAGATTGGTTACTTTATAGAAACAGACACTTCTTAAATGTTTTTGTATCCCTGGATACTACTCTCATCACAGGACACGAGCAATTTCTACCAAATGCAAGGGCAGTGAACGTCCATCTTACAGTGGAAGGGTAAGGCCCTGTGTGTATCACTGTGCTTTGTGGAGTCCCAACATTTAATTTCCTACATAGCCACTTTAATACACTTGTCTCCTGAGTATTTGCGTCAGCTGCTCATTGTCTAAGGGTTGGTACACGGTGGAAATCAGTTAAAGATATTTTTCTAACTGCGTTTTATTTATTTATTTTGAAGTGAATTTGATGCTGTTGAAAAGGGCCAGATTTAAAAATCCTTTATCCACAGAGCAGGCGAGCACAGTGTGTACTGTGGACCTGTCCTTACACTGCTCTGTCAATGTGCTTCCAATCTCAGCCTCAGGGGTCAGAAAGCAGTTCAGTCTCCATCCCCATTCATTGGAGGTCTCTCCACTTAGGCTGCCACGTAGACTATAAGCAATGATTTTGTAACGTGCAAACCTCTCCAGTAGAAACCACCAAGTCTTCTCCCATAAACCATTGAACAGGCTACAAATGATACTAACTTTCAGCCACTGCTCACCTAGATTGGCTTTGAGCCAGTGACTTAAAGGGACACAGTCAACTTGAAATCTAGGCCCCTTCCAATTTGTGTACTTCTGTGGTTTTTTAAATGCTTTCCCTTCCCACCATTGCTGTGGGAAAGACTATATGAGGAAACAGTTCAATCAACTGTAAACAAAATGCTGTCAAATGCACAAAATAAACAAGCTGAAATAGTGTGAGAAATATTTATTTCCATCAATCTTTTGCAGGTCAAGTGATCGTGGGTATTAATTTAGTTAAAAAAAAAAGAAGAGAAATTTCCCTTTGGTGTCCCTTTAAACTTGAAAACATCAACTATCCCATTTCCAGTCACCTGAGCCATCCAAGTCCCCCAGCCCTAGGAAGTTATTCTCATGCAGAATCACATGCCATGCACTATTTTATGTTACCGCACCTCTCTGTAGTTCTCGCTGACTCGGTCCAAGCTGAGAGAATACACAAGATCCCTTCCTCCCACAAACAGTCGCTCTTGATATTCATCCAGCAGCATTGTGTGAAGACCAAGGTATCCAGATGGGCTATGAAAGACTGATGTCCTGTTTAAATCCCAGAGCTCTGAAATACAACCAGTGTGCATGATCAATACCCAACAACTTAGTTTCACGACTTCGTTTTCATGTTTTTTCTAGGGAATGAGGTAAAAGTTTTTTTGGGACATTAAGATATTCTTAATCTTACAAATGCCTAGTAAGAGAGAGACACAGAACACCTGGTAACAATTTTCAAAACTGTCCAAATGTCCTGGAGACCTGGAAGTGGATTTGTACATTGTAATCTTTATGCTCAATCTATCATGTGACAGAAAAACAAAATGCTTCCTCTTTAGTGTTTCAGAAAAGGGAAACAACTCTTTAGAACATTAACTGCAAATGAGAAAAGGAGGCTGAATCAATGGAAAGTCATTTGCCAAAAATTCAGACTCTGGTGGATAAATTCTCCCAGTCTTTGCTTCCCCCGCCAAGCTGCATGTCTGTTAAGCCCCCAATGATAAGTAAGTACATTCTCAGTCACTTCACAATAACATTGCTTCCTTTCATCCCTTTCATATGTTTTTTTTTCTATTAAAGGCCCAACTCAGCTCCCATTGAATTCAATGGAAATGTTGCCACTGAAATCAATGAGAGTAGTACACATCCTGTACCCTGTATACCCACATTTTCAAAGGCAACTAGGGATTTGGGGTAGCTGCCACATGGTGAGTTGACCTTTCAGGAGGGCTGGGGCTCACCTGCACCCTGTCCCAGGTTCATCCTCCCTCTCCCCTGCTGAAGGGAATAAGTCCCGGGGTCAGATGATAGAAGCTTGGTGACTCACGGCACATCTGCATTGCAAAAAACAAAAAAACCCACCTGTGGCCGTGAGTCCCAGAGCCCTGGTCAACTGACTCGAGGCACAAGGGTCTCACGTGATGAGGTTAAAAATAGCAATGTAGACATTCCCACTTGGGCCTGAAACCCAGTGAAGGGAGAGGGTTTCAGATCCCAGGTTCCAGCCCAAGCAGGAACATCTACACTGCTATGTTTAGCCCCATAGCATGAATCTGAGTCAGTTGACTCAGGCTCTGAGACCCTCTGCTGCAGGTTTTTTGTTTGCCTGTTTTTTTCCGTATCGAGTACCCTCGGTACCAGGTCTGCTGGGTTAAAGGGCAGCCTGAATTCAGGGAGAGAAGGGAGCAGAGAGGCCCTCCTTAGATCCCAGGCAGATGGCCTAGGGAGTGTAATCCTGCAAGGAGCAGGCCAGAAAGGCTGAAAGCAAAAGGGAGCAGAGAGACTTGTTTTAATGCCCAGAAAGAGCGCCTTGGAAATGACACCTTTAGAGAGCAGCTCAGGCTCTTTCTGGGGACCCAGCATTAGGGAAAGGGACCTGTTTATTGGTGAACATTGTGCTGAATTGGTTTATTTTGAAGAAGTAAAACTCAAGCCTGAAAAAAGGGACTAAAATCCTGATGCTGGACAATTAAGCTACAGCACACTAAAGCCACATTACTTGTGGGCATCCACATGGGGGTTAACACACATTAACTTATGTGCATTAACTTAACATCTTTAGTTAACTTTCCTGTGTAGAAGAGCCTTTTCATCACTGCTAGTATTATATTAAGATTAGAAGTGGGATATTTTGGTGGTGAAATGTCAGAAAAGCTATGCTGCATTGTACCTGTTCTGCATGGTCAGAAAATTTCTCTCTCCAAATGAAATCTTTCAGAAGCATTCAATATATATATATATTTGTATTTATATAAGAAACGGGATCAAACCAGAACTGCAAATACAATTTTTGTCTCAAACAACACTTCCTGCTTTTCCTTTTCAATGATAAAAACCCTATATATTCTATTTTTGACTCAGCCTTGGGGTGAGAAAAATGGAATTGTAAAGTTCTCAGGGCCGTAGCAACAAAGAACGTGGCCCCCTCCGAACGGTGGTCCCCTCCGAACATATGTCCGGCCGGGGCCCCTTACAATGCAGAAACTGGAATGCGGTATTTATTTTGCCACTTTTAGGGGCCCCCTTCCTTGCGGGGCCCCCTCCGGTCGGAGGGTATGGAGGACGCTCGCTACGCCTCTGAAAGTTCTGTTTATACACTGGTCAGAAGAAGATCCAGAGATATCTTTGTAACACTCCCCTGGTTTACCTGCACCTTGTCCTGGGAGCAAAATTCTCATAACAGAGACAATATTGCACTTGACATATATGCCTCTTGGTTAGGTCTGCACAAGAAATCAGAGTGGACTTGTTTTCAAATGTGAGTGCCGAAATAGGATGAGCAATCTACATTTGGGCATTTAAATCGACAGACTTGTACATAAAACTCAGTCATGCCAGGTGCATCCTCATCTCCCATTGAGATGTTGAGAGAGTTTAGCATCTTTTGAGATCAGGCTGGGGAGGAGGGAAATATATGCACCTCCTATAACACTAATCTGGATGTCTAACTATGAGAGGTTTGTCCTATATAGGCATCCATATTTAAAAATTAGTATCCCTGGGCCAAATTAATTCCTGGTGTAACATTATTGACTTTATTGAACAGTACTAGGAAAATTTGTTCCCGGTGTCTAAATGTGTTTATAGTGAACATCCAGAAGACACGTATGCTCCTCCAGGTCCCATTCTCACTGATTAAAACAGCCCAAAAGCAATAATGGAGAGTGCAAAAGGTGAGTTTGCAAAAACTTTGTGAAACAAGCTGGGGGAAACTGGTGTGAAGTCAATAGGGACTGTGTGAGTGTAAATGATAGCAAAAATTTCATCCATAACCTTGTATTGTAGATGGACTACAGACTGGTGGCTCAACACTAGGTAATACTTAGCCAATTAGCAGAACCTCCCATTTGGTGGCTGGACTTGCTCTATATGAGAATTCAATCAGGCTCCTTGTGTTGTATATGCAGAAGCTACTACATACCATGTGAGCTAAAGAGGAGCTTCCCCCCTTGATAAGCCAGTATAGATGCCAAAGCTAAAAGGCTTTTTTCCATAACCTACACCTCACATGGATCTATAGAAATTTAAAAGATACTCCATTTGGAGAGGAAGGACTGTTTCAGGAGGCCGTATTGTTTAGTGTTTAGCACAGAGGACTGGAAAGGCCAGTTTGCTTCCATTCCCATCCTTAGGCAAGTCACAACCTCAATGTATCTCAGTTTAACTATCTGTAAGATTAGTAGAATGCTACTTAGCTATTTCAGGCAGTGTAATTAGCTCCTTGAAATCTTTATCTTATAAATACAAAGCATCATTACTGCAGGGACAGTATTTCTCTGCTTCCTCTGGGCACACAAAGAAATGGTTGTTTCAATATTTACACATTCCTAAATTGACTCTGTCAGTTCACTTACCAATCAAAGGCTTAGAGCAACTATAGGCTCTTAGAATATATTTCATAAAAGAACTACAGTATCTGAAATTGAACAAAACTTCCCAGTTCCGTGCTCACTGATTTCCATGCCCTGTCCAATTCTGCAGGTCTGTCCTCTGCCTTCCAGACACACATTGGCAGATATTCAAGGCAATCTCACTTGCCAAGTTCTTTCTTATAACAAGCACACTTTTTATGAACTGATTCGGATTATTCTCCCTTCTATGTGAGGATAATGAAAAATGATGAGATGTGCTGGGCTTCCAGCAGCTCTCTTCTTTCTTGGACAGGACACTGTTGGCTATTTGCAGAGCCATACCAGGCTGTATTCACTATGGCTAATTTCTGCCCTGTTTTAATGCTCGTTTCCCAAATAATGTCTATCCTTCCAAACTTCCGAGGATTGTGCTAGAGCAAATATCTCTCCTCCTAGAAGAATGAACTTGGGAACTATTTGATTATGACATCTCCAGTTTTTAAATTAAAACCCTTTTTTTTTCTTTCAGCAAAATATGCTTGGTGTTCTAAATAAAGAAAACTTTTTAAAGGTGGTGATTTTTGAGTGCATAGCCAACAACATGCTGCTGCCTAGACTAATCATTTACCCTGATAACCCAACTCTCAAAAGCCAACACTTCCCTCCCTCCCCCCCCCAGTGCAGACCCTCTATATAGGCTTCTGTTGTTAACCATAAATACTGATTGTTCCATGTTCCGGTTTGTACTTTGTTAAGGAGGATGACAAAGCTACACAGGCGCATGGCTTTGTGTAGCATTATATCACAACCACACAAGTCTATCGCTCACCTCTTTTGCCTTCTCAAAAAAATCTTCGGTTCCCTCTTTAAATTTTTGCAGAAATACAATCTTACCTCCCACATTACTTAATTCTGCAGCGCATTCTTCCAGTGAAGATGCTTTCCAGATGTGGGACATTGACAAATGATTCTGACATGCTGAACAAGCAGAGTATGCAAGGTGACCCTCTCAGGCCTGCTTCATAACAAGAGGTAGCACTTAGGGTTGCCATGTGTCTCAAACAATAATGTAATCGATTCTCTAATGTAATCTGTGATGTCCATGTAATGTGAGCAGAAATCGGAATGACATTTTATTTCTTTAACTATCAGTTTAGCTGTGGACTACAAATATTATAGCTAGCCAGCTTTGGCAAGAACCTGGCAAAACACAAAGGAGTGTTAATTAATTCAGATTTTTGCTACCAGTGAATTCCAAAATCTGCTCACTCCTCTTGCCAAAAAGAGATGTATGAAAAGAAGAGAAACCAAGAGAGAGAGATATAGAAAGATCCTGAGAGACTTGTAACACAAATGATTACAGGATAAATCAAAAAGTCCTTCTGGATAAGACTCATTAGACAACCTTCAAATTTGAGGACAACCATCTACTAGTGGTTTTAAGAATAAAGTTCAGCCTGTCCTCAAGCCTATAAAAGTCAGTTTAGTTTCCCTGGACATGCCATTCTTCCTGATTGGATGGTAACAGTAAAACCAGCCTTCATCCTCAACCCATCAGTACTTTAGAGCAAATGATTATACACAGGAACCACAACTAGTAATCCATCACCAAAATAAAAATATCATCTTACAAGTGCTTGGATCAGTCTGACAAGGTTGGGACCCTTAACTGGCAATATTCCATATAAAATTGATAACAGGAGGCACAGTTCTTTCTCCCTGGGAAACAAGGAATCTTTGCCACTGAACATGAGCCAGTACACTAGCAATGTCATTCTGCCTCCCTGACCTACCCATAATCTTCAAAGCAATCCTGCTTTTAAACACTGCAGATGAACACTTGAAGCTGCATCTCAATGCTATTTATTGGGCTCAGAATAGCTATACTGTTGCCTAAATAGCATATCAAAGGGGGAAAAGATCCTTCATTTCTTCCCCAACCCCTACGCTTTCACCTCGACCCATTGTACTAAAAAGACAGAATGAATCACACTAAAAAAAGAGATAACTTATGAAGTCGCAGATAGTGGTAATGCTGAAAGTTACCACTCTGTTTTTCCGTACACAAAAAGAATCCATATACTTTTTAGTCTGCGATACTTAAATTTTCAGTTAATGTGAAAAATATAAGTAAAAGTCATTGTGAGAGAGTGCAGTGAGGAACTCTGCTATAATATGCAGCCACATAGCTCAGTGGTTTGAGCACTGGCCTGCTAAACCCAGGGTTGTGAGTTCAATCCTTGAGGGGGCCACTTAGGGATCTGGGGCAAAAAATCAGTACTTGGTCCTGCTAGTGAAGGCAGGGGGCTGGACTCGATGACCTTTCGGGGTCCCTTCCAGTTCTATGAGATAGGTATATCTCCATATATTATTATAATATGGCAGCCGGGCCAACTCCTCAGAAATTTGATAGAGCAATAAACAGAAAGCAATATCCTAATAGCTGCAAGAAACATCGTCTTCTGCTACATTCAGTAACTGGGATGATATAAGCTCACTTTCATAGCATCAAGGATTTAGCTCTTCCAATTTATGAATGCTAATCAGGAATTAATAGTCAGCTAATATGCAAAATGGGGAAGAAATTTCACCTTTCAACTACCTTTTATAAACACTGTGTGTGTGTGTGTGTGTGTGTGTGTGTGAAATCCTGGCCCCACTGAAGTCAGTGTGTGTTTTGCCTATGACTTCAATGGAGCTAGGATTTCCCCTAGATCTGTTCTGACCAATACAGCTAAAGACAGTAACAAACTAAAGGACTTGAGTCAACTGTGGACATTCACTCTTCCTGGTTATCACAGCACTACAACATTCAAATGTCCTAGTAGAAACAGTCACTACATTGGCTGTCACATCAGATACTTGTAAACCTACAGTCCTTGTAGACTAAAAGGAGGCACATGACACAATCTCTTCTTTTTAACAGCAGATGATCCTGGCTAAGAAGCTCCATTTGGAGAATGTATTTGTCCCAGTCAAAAGGGATAGATCATTGATGTCCATGGATGATTCTTCCCATGGAGGAATCAACTTTCTTCTAGACACTTCTTTGGAATTTGTGGATTTGAACATGAAGCCTGCAGTCAGAGTACAGCAAACATCAGAGGGAAAAATAAATCCCACAAACACAACTCTAAATACAGACCTTCCCGTATTTGTCTGCACAAACCACATTTCATAAAAATCTCTGAAATTAAATAAGGTGATTATTGTACTTTTGGATGGTCTAAGTGCCTTAGGAAGCACAGAACTTTCTCCTTATCTTTTTACAATATTGGACAAGATTATTACTGGTGGGATCCTATTCATGTAACAGATTGCTGGGTACATTTTGGGTTTTTCCCCCTCTAAATTTGGTTTAGTTGCAAATATTCAATAGAATTCAAACCTTTAAAAACATGAGATGCATTTACATAGTTAAGCTTGTTAGATTGTGCTCTGATCTCATTAAGTAGCTGTTTGTGCTTAACATTAATCTTTCACTTTTTTCTGTCTTCTAAGTATTTAGTTTATGTTTCTTAGTGATTGTAGATCATATTCAGCAGATGGCACTGTAACGGATCTATTTTTATGTCTTATGCAATGGAAACATAAAACATTACAAATCTGCCAAGATATATAGTATGGATACTACATCCACCCCTACAGAAACCAAAGCATATGCTCATGTAGAATTCTGGAGTAAAGTTCCCCTTCATAGCTTTCCACAGTGAAGCTGAAGCTCCCATTAAAAATAACAACATAAACATAGGCTGTAAACATAGAGATTTTAAAATTTAATCAAAGGAATATATGCCAGTCCAATAAATATTCTCTAGTCTTCAATTTTATTTCTTTCGTTTTTAAAGAGAAATTCAATGTTGATATTTTGCTACTTAACATCAACTCACTGTAATGATGGAAACTTAATTAAAAAAAGGGGGTGAGGGTGAGAGGCTCTTTTCAAACCAGTGGAAAGCATTTTCAGTATCTGTTTTTTCAATGGATTATAATGACACGGAAGTAATGCATGTTTTAAACAAGTGACAGTATAACACATTTGGGATAAATTTTTGACATGCACCCATGCTCCTCCTCACTTTATTTATTATTAAAGTTAGATTGTCTTGTGTGACCATACTGATGTTTTAGAATGATAAAACAGTATGCTGGGAAAAAGATCAAATATGCTCTCTTTCAATGCACTGAATGGAAGGCATTGGTCTGATTCTGATCGCCTTGGTTCTGGTGCAAATCAGGAGTAATTACACTGAAGTAAACTGAGTTACACTGGTGAAGAACTGGTGTAAGTGAGGCTAGAGCCACACCGTGATCGTAACAAAAAATAAGGAAAACCAGGAGCAAAGATATGTTTTGTCAAACTATTCGTACAACATGCAAATCACATGGTTCCAATTTGATACTGTCAGTGAAATGTTTGTGAAAGAGCAAAAACTTGGAAATTGGGTACCTAACTGAATAGGTGGATAGATACAGCAGGTGAAAAGATGTAATATAAAACAAAAATATAGTCATCCTGGGGGAAATCGTGGCCCACAGAATTGGGAGTTTTGCCAGTGATTTCAGTGGGGCTAGGATCTCCCATCCCTTACCGCCCAATCTTGGTAATTTAAAAGGAAGAAAAATGACAAGTGTGTATATTGTAACAAGATAAATCACCATTATATATGCAACTGGTTGGGCATAGGGCCAGATCCTTAACTGGTATAAATCAGTACAAGTCCATTGAGCTCACTAGCTTTTAAGCTTGCCCTATAGCTTTATATTTCATTGTCCAGAGCAGTGGTTCTCAACTAGGGTTGTCAACTTTCTACTTGCATAAAACTGAACACCCTCACCACGCTCCTGCCCGCCCCTGCCCCACCCCTCCTCCGAGGCCCCGCCAATGCCCTGCCCCTTCTCTGAGGACCCGCCCCCGCTCACTCCATCCCCCCTCCCTTTGTCGGTCGCTCTCCCCACCCTCACTCGCTCATTTTCACTGGGCTGGCTCAGGGGGCTGGGTGAGGGCTCCGGCTGGGGATGCGGGCTCCAGGGTGGGGCCTGAAATGAGGAGTTCAAAGTGCGGGAGGGGGCTCCAGGCTGAGGCAGTGGGTTGGGATGTGAGAGGGGGTGAGGGCTCTGGCTTCAGGTGCGGGCTCTGGGGTGGGGCCAGGGATGAGGGATTTGGGGTGCAGGACGGGGCTCCGGGTTGGGACTGAGGGGTTTGGAGGGTCGGAGGGGGATCAGGGCTGGAGCAGGGTGTTTGGGCGCGGGGGGTGGGGGGGTTCAAGGGTGCAGGCTCCACGAGGCACTTACTTCAAGCAGCTCCTGGAAGCAGCGGTATGTCCCCTGTCCAGCTCCTACGCGGAGGTGCAGCCAGGAGGCTCTGTGTGCTGCCCCGTCTGCAGGTGCTGCCCCTGCAGCTCCCATTGGCCAGTTGCTAATTGTGGAGTCCCCTTCTGCCCCTATGTATAGGAGCCAGAGGGGGGACATGCTGGCTGCTTCCTGGGAGCCACACGGTGTTGAGGCTAGCAGAGAGCCTGCCAGCCCTGCTGCGCACCGCCGCCAACGGCACAGTCAATGGCCTGGTCAGTGGTGCTGACCGGAGCCTCCAGGATCCCTTTTCAACCAGGTGTTCTGGTCGAAAACTGGACAACTGGCCACCCTATTCTGTACCGGGGTTGGAGGCCCTCTGGGGGGCCACAAGCAGGTTTCTGGGGGTCCGCCAAGCAGGGCCGGCATTAGATTTGCTGGGGCCCAGGGCAGAAAGCTGAAGCCCCACCAAATGGGGCTGAAACCCAGGGCCCTGAGACCCACCACCCAGGGCTGAAGCCGAAGCCTAAGCAACTTACCTGTTCCGAGCAACACCACCTGGTGTGTGGGGTCGCAGTGCCACTCAGGTTGGCCTGGTCACCCCTCTGTCATGGAGGAGAGGCCACTGGGCCAAACCTGAGTGGCACTGTGACCCCACATGCCAGGTTACAGCTTGATATGGGTGCCCTCTCAAAGAGTGGCCAAGGGCAAACTGTCCCCACTTCACCTAAGCTCTTCTTTCTCTCTCCTTACTCAGGAAAATTCCACACTGACTTCAATATTTAATGATACTTATCTCTTTTGTAAAACACTTTCAGATGTACGGATGACAAACATTATATGACATCTAGGTATTTATTTATTATTAGTATTATTATTATTATTAGTAGTAGGACTTTTCCCTGAGCAAAAAGTGCAAAATAGGGAGTTAAATACCATTAGTTCCTCCATGGTTATTCCGAAATAGAGTTTCAATACATATATAAAAGTGAAAATATTAGTATTTTATTGTTACACTCTGGTGGAGTACAACCTGAAATAGTCCTGAAGAACATTATCTAACTGTCCTATCAAGGGAAAGCCAATTTTGTTATTTATAAATATTATATGGCACTGTTTCTATTGAGTGAATCTACTAAAAATAAGTTAAAATGTCTTAAATTATATTTAATTTCTTAATAGTTTAACAGATGAAAGAGAAGATTTATAAATCTTTGTGTTTTAGAAGGTACATATGGTTCAAATAAGTACAGCACTTTTGTGATCAAACACAGATCGGCCTCTTGAGATCTTGATTTATTAAGGTGTACCACTCACTACATGCTTATTACCAATCAAGCAGTGGTAGAATTCTTCCTATGGAGAAATCCAGTGTTTTGACAGGAAGAGAATCCGGTGCTTTCATTTAAAATAAAGATGCCAAATAAGTTAGCGTTTTATGCTATTCAAAATGACTGTTAAATTGAATTTCCTTTGAAAGGATGGATAAAAATAATCTATCCCAAGTGATTTTCATGGGGCATACACTCTTCGACAGGATGGCATGTGATTGACAGCATAAGCAAGGATATCTGGAACCATCAACATGATAAAAAACAGAAGGAAAGAGAAAAGAGGCATTGTAGGGAAAGCAAAAAAAGAGGGAAAACTGAGAAGTAAAGAAATAAAAGATTAAAGGAAATTTTCAGCTTAGCTTTTCTGCCAAATCAATTACTCACAGCAGATGCAGCGTCTGATATAATATTCCATAGGTGAGTTAAAAACACCCTTCTACACCACAGACCCCAAGTAAAGCTAAGGGCTCATAAGGCTGAGCACAATATCTGTAAATATAAAGTAAACAAATGGCACCATGTGCAATCAATATTTTGTTGCCCCTGGAATCTGCTCTTCCTAATTCAACAAAAAAACTGTGTTCGAATGATCTGGTGTAGAGTAACATGAAATAGGCCAGAACCTCAGCTGCTGCAAATAATTGACTTCAATGGAGCTACACTGATTTTTACCAACTGTGGTTTGGCTCCATGTTTTCATCTCTTTGGCTACTCTTTCTGGCTTGATCCTGTTTTCCTGACACACCCAGAACTCCTATGCATTTTAATGGGAATCTGGGTGCCCAAGAAATCCATAAATCAAGGCTTGTTTCTTAGGTCCAATTAAATTAGATAGTTTTCCATGTTAAATAAAGCCAGATGAAGGTGCTTACATCATGCACTATTTTAAGGAAGAATCTATATCAAGGTACATTTAAATACAGACTAAAGGTATAGGCCGATATAGGATAAGTGTTTGGAATCATGAATCTCTTTTTAAAGCCAACATAAGAAAAGTATTATATAGCAAACACCTTCCTTAAGAAACCATTTCTTGTCTGATTTGTTTTCCCAGATTTTCCCCATATATACCTAATTTTCTGCAAAGCATTAGGAAAGTTAAATATCTTGGGAGAGAGAGAGAAAAAACCCTTTATGTAAATAACTAGGGACAACTTTGAAGCCTTTCAAAATGTCGATAATGCTATGCAAATATTAGCAGTCAAGAGAACTGAGACATTTAAAATACTTCTGCCATTTGACTTTGACACTGCAGATCTTGACAAAGTTAATGTTAGCTAAAGTAACTGGAGAAGGTATGTCAACATTAGGCAGCTATTACTGGTCATATAACAATTATGAATTATCTAAAGCACTGCACAGGTACCCTGAGCCTTCACAGATGATTACACACATTTTTATTCACACATTTTCTATTCCTCTGTTTCATGTGTGCACGGAAAAATAGGGAACAAAGGCTACAATTTGTTTAAAGTATGCCTAGCCATGCTTTAGTTGCTGAAGGGTCAAATACTGTTAAAAACAGTTTGGGCTCCCTTACACAATTTTTAAGGGTTCATCCCGAAGCTGGGCTTCCACTACTAGCCTTCAGTGTAATCATCATAATAAATTTGGGGTAAGATTTTTCTAAAACATCTAAGAGATTTAGGGAAACAAGTCCCATTGCATTTCAATAGAATTTGTGTTCCTAAATCCTTTAAATGCTTTTGAACTCACCCCTGCCCCAAAACCAATAAAATGAAAGGCCCTCTAGTCTACACAGAAACATGTAATCTAAATTACAAGTACATGTTTGTATACCCTCATCCCATCTGATAGTAACCATAGAGAAAGAAAGAGAAACACAGTTTCAGAATTACCCTGTCCTGTTTAATTTCACAGTCTGTGTATAAACTGCACTTTCAGTGTTCCTTCAATACTTCCCTCTTTATTGTGTCTGTATACAAAGGCATCTTTGTTTTAAAATATTTGTGTTTTATTTTAACAGCAGAGATGCAATGATTTTCTTAGGTCACTATGCCTTCTGTTGTTACAGATGTGTTGTATCCACCAAGCAAAGTATTAACAATTTCAACAGAACTTTATTTACAGTGGAAGTCTCTTTTCCAAGCTTCACATGCAGCATCTAAACACCACAAGCTGCCTTTCTGCTAGGTAGAGCATGAAATATTTACCTGGGTGGCCTTTAAAATAATAATTTCTCATAAGGACTCTTGTTTTACATCCCACAGTGGCAACAGAAACAGAGCAGCAGCATTGCAGCTTCATTATTATCATTTATATTGCAGTAGTGCCTAGAGGCCCGCAACTATTCAACATTGGTGAGGCCTCATCTGGAGTACCGTGTCCAGTTTTGGGCCCCACACTACAAGAAGGAAGTGGAAAAATTGGAAAGAGTCCAGCGGAGGGCAACAAAAATGAGTAGGGGGCTGGAGCACATGACTTATGAGGAGAGGCTGAGGGAACTGGGATTGTTTAGTCTGCAGAAGAGAGGAATGAGGGGGGATTTGATAGCTGCTTTTAACTACCTGAAAGGGGGTTCCAAAGAGGATGGATCTAGACTGTACTCAGCGGTACCAGATGACAGAACAAGGAGCAATGGTCTCAAGTTGCAGTGGGGGAGGTATAGGTTGGATATTAGGAAAAACTTTTTCACTAGGAGGGTGGTGAAGCACTGGAATGCGTTACCTAGGGAGGTGGTGGAATATCCTTCCTTAGAGGTTTTTAAGGTCAGGCTTGACAAAGCCCTGGCTGGGATGATTTAGTTGGGGATTGGTCCTGCTTTGAGCAGGGGGTTGGACTAGATGACCTCCTGAGGTCCTGTCCAACCCTGATATTCTATGATTCTATGAACTAAGGTCTGGTCAGATTCCACTGTGCTAGGTGCTGCACAAATATAGTAAGGGACAGTCCCTGCCTTGGAGCGTTTACAATCTGAATAGAGAAGATGGAAAGAAAGTGGGGGAAAAGAAGTGTTGTCTCCATTATCTAGATGGGGCAGTGACGCAGAGAGAGAAAAAGGGTCTGATGCAAAGCTCACTGAAGTCAATGGAGTCTTTCCATTATCTTCAATGGGCTATGGATCAGGTCAAATCTGTGGAAGAGTAGGGAATTGGAACCCACCCCAAGTTTCTGTTCAGTGTCTTAACAACAAGACCAACTACTTGCTATCAGAACTTGCTTTTAAGCAAACACTCACAGCTTGATATGCAGTCAGTACATTCAAAACATTCTTCAAAGTTCTAGGGATCTTACTGGTTGTAGTGCTATTCTCCCATGTTAAAAATAGGGAATATGTCTGAAAGCATAACTATCTCTAAAACCAGAATCAACTTTTGAAATGTGCCCACTGTACCACTACAGGTTTCTGAGCGGTAGCCGTGTAATTTTCCCTCTGTTGATATTCACCCCTTCCTGTCAACTGTTGGGAATGGGCCACATCCATCCTAATTGAATTGGCCTCGTTAGCACTGACCCACCCCCCCCACTTGGTAAGGGAACTCCCATCTTTTCATGTGCTGTATATTTATACCTGCCTACTTTTTTTCACTCCATGCATCTGATGAAGTGGGTTATAGCCCACAAAAGCTTATGTCCAAATAAATGTGTTAGTCTCTAAGGTGCCACAAGGACTCCTCATTGTTTTTGTACCACTACATTTAGCTAATATATATGTGTTTGATAAAAGTAGTAGTATGCTAAGATGGGGGTGGGGGTGGGGAATGGGACACCTATGAAAGAACAACTTGTACAAACAAGTGTTTTTTCTCATTATTATAAACTGGATAGACTACATGATGCCTTCCAAGCATGCTCACTGAAACTGACAAAGTGCCTGAGTCTGTCCCCACTAGCTTCAGGGTGAATAGGAAACAGTTCCACAGTGAAACATTTGACACAGGAGGTAAACTGAAACTCATATTTTGCACAGATTTATAACCACTGGATTATCTGAGGGTCTATTAAGTTTATAATTCATGATGCATATTGTTCCAGTATTTATACTGTGAGATGCAATTATTCATCCATTATGTTATGAAACAGATGCAAAATATACATCATGTATTGTATGAAATAACTTGACATTGAATAATATATTTATCCAAACTGTCACAAGTAAGAATCCTTAACTCGGGGATGAACAGTTCATATGCATGCATTATTTAACTGAAAGCTATTTAATTGTTTATATTGTACTCCATTAATATTTTAGAGGAAAATGTTAAATTCAAGTAGTTCTGCCATTTGTTAGGGGAGATTTCCCCCTTATTTAAGGAGTTAGGAATTGGGAACATTATTCTGTTTTGGGGTGTGAGGTTGCTGGTAATATTCTGCACACTGAAGTATGGTGTGAAGGGGGCTAGAAATAATTGCACTACAGTGGCGAATTAAAAAAAGCAATAAAAGCAGATGCTAAATGTCCATTTGTGTGAATTTAAATCATTTCCCCCAGTGCATTAGGTCCTATTTGTGAAACCCTGATCCACGCTGGTAAGTACGTACTCATGGAAACAGTTGCTGACTTCAATGAGATCATTTGTCTGAGTATTTTCTTCTGCAGGAGGCAGGCAGAATTTGGTTTTAACTGCTAAGAACTATAAGGGGGGGAATAGTTAATGCTGTTATCTGTGCTTCATCTCCCCTTGACAGGGTGAGTCCATGGCCTCCCACTTGATATGTTAGCGAGTGCTGGCAAGGTAGTGCCAGAGTGGGGGAAGTACATCATACCTTTCTAAAGCAAAATAGTTACCTTCTGTTCTGGTAAAATCAAGGTTTAGCAACCTAGGTGCAGTCATCAGCTATGTGACTGCTATTACTTGTCACATAAGGACTATAGGGTAAGGGTCTATATCATTTTAGCTAATGGGTGAGTTGAAATACTGTCTCTACAAAGTCAAAGTTCCCCTGAGCCAATGGCTCATCAGGCTGACACGCTTCAGTTTCAGAACCAACAGTACACAAGGGAGTGATGTGGCAAGAATCACATCTAACTGCCTTTGATGGCCCTAGCCTGTTAGTAGGGTACCTATTTTTCAGTTAGGTCAACTGGAGGGGGCTTTTCAGTGTGAGATTGAGCAAAATGCAAACCCACAACCTTCCCCGCACCACAGCCATCTCCACAACCTCACCGTTAGACACACAGACTCTGTGTGTCTTAAGAAAACTGCAGCCTGTTAGTGCTTCATGAATTTTTCCCTCTTTCCACTCCACTGGAGCCCTTTACCCATGGCAGCAAGCCCCTCCATCTATTAGATGGCCAGCTCTTGAGCAATCTGAAAGACAGATTCTGCAGCTGGACATTCAGTATAAATATAGTAGTTCATCCTTCATGTATAGCGTGAGCCTGGAGATCATTTTTGAGTAAGGGGAACCCACTTAGGGAAGAAAGTTTGGCCTGCTGTGATTTATAGCACCGTAAGAGTCTCTTTGCATTGCTTTGGTATAGCCAGCCTTTTCCACCAGTTCCTCTGCTCAGCTTTCATGCTCCACTTTAATTTAAATAACATCACTGAGGGTGGACTGATATAAGCTGATTATTCTAGGCTTCCCAATACAGTTTCCTGGGTGAACAGATGCCTATTTCCCCAAGAGAGAGGCACTGTGCATACTTAAGTCTGGCAATGGACTTATCCTTCTGGACAATCCCCACCCATTTTTTCCTGACTCATGTTGCTGCTTAAAACCTGCACGCTGCTGCTCAGAAGA
Source organism: Emys orbicularis (assembly GCF_028017835.1). Lineage (NCBI taxonomy): Eukaryota > Metazoa > Chordata > Testudines > Emydidae > Emys > Emys orbicularis. The sequence goes on along the minus strand of NC_088683.1, from coordinate 22,159,128 downwards.
TGGCATCCCTGCTCAGAGGCAAGAGGGTGCTGTTCCCATGAGGGAGCATTTACAGTTGTAGAAGAAATTTACTGTTCCACCGCAGTGCACAGTGGCTACAGTTCTGACTTGGCATGTTCTGCACCTACTTGGCACTGGTGAAGTCAATGGAGAATCAGGACTGAGGTAACATTAAGGGTGGCCATGATAGCCCTCTACAAGTATCTGCAGAAGGCAAATGATGCATCAAAGAATGAGAGGAACTGTTTAGGGTGGTCTAAGGCAGAATAATTAGTAATAAAGACTAGAAATAATCATCCTGGCAGTCAGACCTATTAGTTGTGATATAGTCTCCAAAGGCAAGTAGTAGATGCCTTATTAGGAGAGAGAATTAAAATTGGATGAGATGAAGCACAAGAACATATCATGTAGGTGACAGCCATGCAGGGAAAGGATCAGATGACCTAGCAGGCCATTTCCAGCATTAATTTCTGTGATATAATTTACTCTTTACACACTAATGCGGATATCTGAAAGTGGCGTTCAGGGTATTGATCTTGTATTACTGGCTGGATTTATCAGCTTTACGACAAACAGCGATGAGGCCAGAGTGACTTAAAAATTTTATTAAGATGATGTTAAAAAAAATAGTGAACAGAGTTTGAGCATAGAAGTTTCTGGTTATCAGGGAATAACATAAAGATTATCGAGGGTGCAAAGTTTGGTTTAAGATAAGGTGGCATGAGGAATACATAATCTGCAATATCCCCGATTGAGGGTAAAAGGTTGATGGGTCAAAGTATAGACATTGAGATATGAGGGTATGAAATTCATAAAGTGGCTATGTTCGGGTGTGGATTATAATGAGTGGATATGATGATGAGGATGGATTGACCCTCATTTGGTGAGATTTAATGTTCAGGGAGTTTATGGTTCCAGTTCATATGATCCAACGGAGAAGGTCAGTTGGTCCCTTTCTTGTAGTGGGAGAACGATGTCACTCTGGCTCACGCCTCCTGGTACTGTCGGTGGCCGGTGATGTGCTCGATGTACACACCGCCCACACTCCATTTCCCAAGGCAGTTCAAACAGAGATCTGAGGAAAACACCCTAGAGACCACAGGTTGGGTAGGTTTATAGTAAAATTTGTGTACGTATATTATAATAACTGATGTCAGCTATTGTAAAATAAGGCTCTGTTTTACAAACAAGGCTACTTGCCATCTCAAACAACACTATCAAAAACCAAAAACAAATTATCAATGAGAATATAAATATAGTCCCTGTAGTAAGGGTCTACTTTTTCAAAGGATCATGGGCCAAATTTCGATCTGGGGTAAGCGAGTGCTGCTCGCTTGACTCTAACCACACCACAGTGGAGTTTTGGCCCTGAAGCAGCCCCAGTGGCTCTATGTTGCAGAAAATAAAAGATCTTTTTAAAAAGTTGTCACATTTTCTGTGTGACTCCAGCCCCACAAATTGCAGGTGTTACCACAAATATGGCCACAATCAATTGTGCTATATAGTTACGACCACTTCTGTTCCTGACAGAATCACGTATTCACTCCACCCATGGCAACTACCAACTATCTAGGTTCTTACATGGACTTCAGTACTATCTGAACACCTCTCAAGAATTAAAAATAGTCAGTTATATCCATCTCTCTCTTTCTTACCTAGCAGCAGGTGGGGCTATGTTAAGTGATTTAATTACAGATAATAGTATCTTCTGCATCAATAATGCAGCTATCTTACAATATCTAACAGTTTGAAATGTACATCTCAATTGGTCTGAAATAGCCATAATCTGTCAATGTCCTGGACAAAATTAAATTGTTTCTATCCTTCACTTTTGGGGAGAGTGAAAAGATTGGGGGAGTGCAGGGAGAGATGTCCTTTGGGAGAATAGCGTAATTTTTCTTGGTATTTATTTTCTGGTGGGTTCATATTATTTTGGAGATGGATTTACAGCAGGACAGCAATGTTATGGATTGGTTTGTTGTTGTATTGTCTTGGATTATAGCACCTAGAGTTTTGGATAGTGCTTTGAAATAATCAATGCAGCTAAAGTGTCAAGTAATTCTACCTGCCACTGTGCCATTTCCCACCCCTCCTCCTCTTCTGTATCACATTCCAATGATAAGCATTTATACATCCACATACCACAATATAAGCAACAGCCCTTTAAAGCAAATTGTGCCTCTTGAAATACCCGTCCTCTATGTCAAGCGAGTTCCAGCAAAGACATGCAAGGAATCTCTTTTTGTTAAATATTTACTTTATCTCCCTTTTTACATTCTCATGTCAGAGGTTTTTTTTAAAACCTTAAGTAGCATTCAAAAAATAAGAGGATCCTATCTCCAGATTATTGCTGTAAAGAACTCAAAAGCTTTGCCACACGAGGGTTCCTGTGAATATTTTCTTTAAGGATGATACTTGTGGACTCATCCTTATCCATCTCCCACCACCACCCAATTTTGGCTTTGAGTTTGAATCCCAGAACTCCAAGTGAAACACAGTTGAAACCACTGAATTTCACCATCATGCCACACATTTTTTAAGATTTAATTTGTGATGCAAAACAATCCATTAATCCAGGTACACTTCAATCTTTACCTGCATTCTCTTGAACCTCAACGGGTCTTTACGGGAAGAAAAAAATGCATGATCAAGTTTTAATGTCTATACCAAATCCCAAAAACAAGTGAGCTTGGCAGGGTGGTGTCTATGGTGCATTGTGAACTTTTCATACAGTTCTACTCCCACCTCTGTAGGGAAGAGATTACAGTTGCTGAGGATGGTGGCAGGAAAATTGTATGGCTGCAATAAATAGCATAAATTGCATCTCACTGTAATCTGCTGAATTAAAAAAAAAAGGCCAGATCTTCAGCTGGAGTAAACTGGCACAGCTCTGTTGGCATAAATGCAGTTACACTGATTTCCACCAGCTGAGAATCTGACCCTGATGCACTGTCTATTTCTGTTCTGTTTTTATGATCTTCTCAGCACAAATTACATAAAGTGTTCTCCAGCATCAGGAACCGGAGGATGCAATGCCAACAGCCATTCCAGCTTCTTGTGCAGCCATTAGAGCTAATCAAACAATTTTGTAATGAACTAAAATATTGTTTATGCATAATCCAGTTTTACCCAGTTTGGCATGAGCAAAATGGGAATTACGAGTGTGCTAAAACCTTTTTTTTTTTTCAATCACAGAGCATGGTGAGCATGTTAAACCAAAGATCCTAGGTTCAAGCCCTACTGCATTACATACGTATTAAGGCCCCAAACCTACAAAAACATCAGACCCAGCAGACTTGGACTTGTGTTAAACACCACTGAAGTCAATGTGCTCCAGGCAAGCACAGGAGTTTGCCCACATGGATGCTGGAGCACAGTAAGAACTTTAAAGCAATAGCACTACCCAAATCACAGAACGATTAAAGAAAGGGAAAATAGTTGAGGAAATCAAGGTTGTTTTTTTCATGTCACATTAAAAAAAATCAAATATGCACAAGGCACATGGGCATTTGAAAGAATAAAGTCTTTTAAGAAAGCATGTTTTAAGGGGATTATTTCTGCAGGAATATTTCTGCTGGGACTACAGAAATCATCAAATGTGCCTCAGTTTTAAATCTTGCCCAGATGTAAACTGTGCTTGCTTCTAATGTCCATAATTTAATTTATTGCTTGGAATGCTGCAGTTGTGTAGAGTAACTGATATACCCTTTGACTGAGAAATAACCAGGCCAAGTGGCTTATAAAATTTTCTTTCCTTCATAGTCTTCTTATTGTAAAGAAAGGATCAGTCTCTTGCATGAGGCTTTATTACTGTATCTTTATAAGAAATGTTGTACAGAAAGAAAAGGTCTGCCTTTTGTCTGTCCTTGTTAAGTGGAAGTTCCGTTGCAGTAGACTTATAGACTTTATTTATTATAAATTATGAACAATACCTTGCAAATGTACATTAAATTTAAATGGGGGCTGAATGAAAAGCTTATGGCACTGTGGCAATTTTTTCCTTCTATTTTTATCACACAGTATTTAATTCTATTACTATTATTCTGAGTAGGATATTGATGTGAACTTTGAATAAATTGCACTTGAGATACTTTTTTGCTATAAATAATATTTATGCAGGAAATAAAGTAGTGCTTTGTTTAAAAATAGCACATACCATGCAATGCAATGGCAGCAAAGTTTTGCAGAATGTCTCATCCTTGTTCACATTAAGTAGCATTTTTCTCCTTGAGTAGTTCCATTGGCTCTAATTGGACTACTTGAAGAATAAGGCTGTTTTCGGTATAAGTAAGATGACATGAGCTAGCCTATTATCAGAGCTGGTTGACATTTTTTTGACTGAACAGTTTCCCATCTGAAAATGTAGCTTTTTCAAAATCTAAACGTTTTGTGGGAATGCATCAATTTTGATGACTGTTTTAACAGGAAAAAAGTCAAGCTGAATTGTTTTGACTTGCCTATGTTATTTTGATAATGTTGAAATATTTCATTTCAATAACGTCAAAATGTTTAGTTTCAATGAATAAGGTAAAACTTTTCATTTCGATTTTATTGTTTTGATTCATTTAAACGTGTATGTAATATTAATTTTAATATTATATACATGTAAAATGAAATGGTTCCTTAATTACATAATTTTTAATATTATATAGATTATAAGGGCAAAAATTAAACATTTGACACTGTCAAAATGAAACATTTTGATGGTTCTGAATCAAAATTTTTCAGAATTTTTGTTCCATGGAAAATTTCAGCTTCTCCTTCTCATTCAAAATAATTTTTTCCCCTGAGATGTTGGAATTTCCTGGGGAATAAAAATTTCTCGTTTCCAACCAGTTCTACCCATTACAATTAGCACTTTTCGGTGCAGTTCCTGGAGTTATGTGATTGTTAGACTCTGTACTTTAATTTAAAAAGTAACTTTCTATCCCTCATAACTGCAGACCAAAGCTTGAAACATTTTGGCCAAGTGAATCCTAAAAGCTTAAATGCCAGAAAACAAATAAAAAGACCCCCCATTTTTATTTATTTTTTAATCTCATTATTTTTAGAGTCTGATTCATGATTTCTTTTAATATGTGGAGTTGGCAAATTTTGAGGATGTAAGTTGTGCATTTGCCTTGTGCTGGTCCTCTTTCAATCAGAGGAGCTGTATTCATCAAAATAGGACTGTGAGGATATTTTTAGAGTCTTTTAAAAACTGTAGCTGGAAGGCAGGCTGGGAGGGGCTGGAAAAGGCTGCAGGCAGACACTTGGGTGAAGAGGGAGGTAAAGTAGCTCCAGAATAATATTGTTTTCCCCATTCTGCTAAAGTTCCTTGTTCAGTCTTAGAAGAAAATATCTCTTTCTATGGTTCTTCCTACTACTGTCATGTGACAGTTGCTAGTCAATATTGGGGCTTGTTTTTATGTATTTTAATTAATAAACAACATTCCTGTTCATTACATTCTGGGCTGTAGAGAACCTCAATATTCCCAGTGCTCAGTTTTTAAGCCAAACCAGCAAATATGAACTTCAGAGCAAAGTCCAACATATTTATACATCTCTGTTTAATGCTATTTGGTACAATATCAACAATTAATTCTGGTAGCACCAGAATGATTAGTTATTTATTGACTTAAAGCTTTAATCAATAGGAATGGAATGCTATTTATTCATTAACATTTGAATATACAGTAACTCCTCACTTAACGTTGTCCCAGTGAACGTAGTTTCGTTGTTATGTCACTCATCTATTAGGGAACATACTCCTTAAAAGTTGTGCAATGTTCACTTATAACGTTGTTTTGCAGGTGGGGGCTTGGAACTAGGGTGGGCCGGCAGCCCTCCTATTAGCTCCCCTCCACCCCACCCCCCCAGCGCCTCCCACCCGCAGGCCCCGCGGATCAGCGCCTCCCCCCTCCTGAACGCGGCGAAGGAGCCGTTTTGCCGCATTCAGGAGGTACAGAGAGGGCGGGGGAAGGCACTGATCCGCGATGCCCGCCGGCGGTTGGGAGGTGCTGGGGGGCTGCCGGCTCACCCTGGTTCCAAGCCCCCACCCTGTAGCTCCGACGGGCTGCTCTTCCAGAGAATCTTGCAAGTAGTGGGAAAAGTACTGTTCTAGCAGGCAGCGAAAAAAAATTCCCTGGAACCTAACCCCCTCCCCCGCCATTTACATTAATTCTTATGGGGAAATTGGATTCGCTTAACATCGTTTCGCTTAAAGTCGCATTTTTCAAGATTAAGTTAAGATTAAGTTAAGTGAAGAGCTACTGTAATCTGCCTCCTCCCTGTGAATAATTCGAGACGGATATATGTTGAAACACTTGTTCCTTGTGATACATTTTAAATATGTATGTTTGCCTTTCTGGGAGAAGATTGCTCTCCTCAGGAGCATGGGGTGACTTGACCTTAGGCCTCATGCATTGCCGTATACTTATGATGTGTAGTATCAGAGGGGTAGCCGTGTGAGTCTGAATCTGTAAAAAGCAACAGAGGGTCCTGTGGCACCTTTAAGACTAACAGAAGTATTGGAGCATAAGCTTTTGTGGGTGAATGCCCACTTCATCAGATGCAAGTAATGGAAATTTCCAGAGGCAGGTATAAATCAGTATGGAGATAACGAGGTTAGTTCAATCAGGGAGGGTGAGGTGCTCTGCTAGCAGTTGAGGTGTGAACACCAAGGGAGGAGAAACTGCTTCTGTAGTTGGATAGCCATTCACAGTCTTTGTTTAATCCTGATCTGATGGTGTCAAATTTGCAAATGAACAGTTTCTCTTTGGAGTCTGGTCCAGACTCCAAAGAGAAACTGCTGAGCTCCAGTTCATTTGCAAATTATGCAAGGCACTGCATTTAGCCGATTGGAGTGGAAATCCATCAACTTCATGAGTCATTATGCAACTACAGAGGCAGTTTCTCCTCCCTTGGTGTTCACACCTCAACTGCTAGCAGAGCACCTCACCCTCCCTGATTGAACTAACCTCGTTATCTCCATACTGATTTATACCTGCCTCTGGAAATTTCCATTACTTGTGTCTGATGAAGTGGGCATTCACCCACGAAAGCTTATGCTCCAATACTTCTGTTAGTCTTAAAGGTGCCACAGGACCCTCTGTTGCTTTTTATGATGTGTAGTTATCTCACAAAAGCCACATGCTCTGTAGTACTTATAAGTTATGTGTGTGTGAATGGTTGTGTAGGGATGAGTGTGACGGGAAGCCTAGTTTCACTAAGGAAATGTAATGTGATATTAAAAGAATGTACCACTGTAACTTCCGTAATGTTGCTTAAAAGTGTACTCCAAGCTCCCCTGAGTCTGATACCATCCTATACCTTAGGTATGTACTCAGGGCAGCTAGCCCACCCTGCTGCTTGCACAGCGGTGGCTACACTTCTATTTTCAGTAGGCTAGTTCAATCAGAGCTAGAGCAGGTATGTGTACTCAAGCTGGAAATTCTACCTTCTATCTCCATTGTAGACATACCCTGAATTAGCTCTACTTCATTACTTGTTAAATGTATAGACAATGGTTTAATTACTACCGTTGTTGGTAGTGGCCCTTGAACAACATGCTCTGATTAATTACGTAAAGTTCAACATCTTAGTGCTCCAGGCAATGAAGTTACAGTGTTCACATCTGGGCACTTCAACCCACAATTTGTACCTAATTAAATGCCTCATTTTTAGAGGGACTGAGAACCCACAATTCCCACTGGCTTCATTGAGGGGAGAGCAGAGATAGCAAGAAAACTAACTGAATGTTGTTTATTCTTAAAATAGTATTTAGATGAAATTGGCTGAAAAGTTGCCTGCAGCAGCATTGCAGAGAAGTTCATTGAATGATATGGCAATGGAGGATAGCTACAGTGAATGCACAGGGTAATGCAAAATTTATATATATCTGCTTTTTCCACCACTTATGTACATAGGGCCCATATCCGGTGTGTTGAAAAGTATAGCAATTTGCTGAAAATCTGCTGTGAAATCACAAGCACAAACCAAGAGCGATTTTTGGTAAATTGTCAGACTATTTTTCTCTCACCTAGAAGATCTTCAGAAGATAAGAACTTGATAATTTATATGCTCCAGGTGGGGGGTGGCCTATGGAAATCCAGGAGGAATAAGAGAAGAAGAACTGGACTAAAATGAATTAGACATGTGTCTGACTACAGCAGAAGCATAAATTATTACTAGTCTGAGCATCAATTACTTACTATTGGCAAATATCCACACTTCTGTAGAGGATGACATACGCTTCAAAGGATTCCTAAGCATACGGGGCCCATCTGCAAATGAGCTTCATCTCAGGCTGCAAGGGGCTTGAATGAACTCATTCCATACTTACAGACACCCTGTCATCCCCTAATACCATATATGCAGCAGTGTGGTGCTTGACATTTTCCTCCGGCAACATGTTCAAACATTTTAGTTCTCTTCAGTTTCTGCTTGCAGCCATGCCCTTTGCTATACATTTTGTTTCAGATCCCCTCTTCCCCTCAGGACTAGAGAATGAGCTATGTATTAATCTGTGGAGCGCAGTTCTGTAGTAGACTTCTAGGCATCTTAGCTCTGACTACTCATAGTACAACAAAGGAGAGCATATGGCTCTCTGCTAGGGCAGCCTGCTGTGCCATGCAGATCTTGATTGCTCACTGCTGGCCACACACGGCTATCCCTTCACGTTATGTCAAAGCCAGGAGAGTTACTGCAGTCAAGGACTGCATATGTGTAAAGCCATAATGCTCCCTCCCCTAAAAATCGTAGCTTTGAAGAGTCCTACAGATAGGTAACGGCTTTACTGATGACCATTGACACTCCTGTGTGATTGTATTGGATAGTCTAGTCCCCTCTGTAATAATTGTTCCTCCTGTGTATGCTAGCCACAAATCATTATGAAGGAATAAATTAACAGCCTTTTGGAGGACACCTTAATGGTTTCTCCATAATTATGTATGGCCTGATAGTGCTCCCCCTTCACCAGTGTAAGTCATTTGATTTTTTTCCTGACTTACTCCAGAAATATAATCAAGGCCACATATTCTGGTACTGAGCACAGAATGCATTTGCAAGCAAAACTGCAGGCTTCCAGCTACTGCCTCAACTTGTTTCTTTCTACAGAAGTCCCACTGGTACATGTGTGTCAACTCAAAGGCAATGAAGTTTTATTTTTGAGGTGGAAAATGTGTTATTAATGCCTTTTTATATTTGAATAATGTGCTAAACACTGCACCTCTTGAAGCTGTGGAATGTGAAATCATTTCCCCAACAGAGAAAGAGAGATATAAAGACTGATTGAATGTGTGGTGAGGTAATCAAGTGTTAAGGCTGGGATGCCAAATCCCTGTGGTGGGTCAGTGACAAAAAGATGACTAAGTTGAAGTATGATTAACTCCCTTTTGTACATAAGTGAAATAAAAAGAATGCTCATAAAAGAAGCAGCTCACTACAAATGTCAAGTAGGAGATATTAAGAATGTGCAAAGATTAATCAAGCTAAGTTGCATCCCATTCATCACCTATCTCAGAGTGGCATACAAATTTGGCTTTAATTTATACCTTCATCTACACTATTGATGGACTCTGTACATTTTTGTGTGGTAGCCAATATGTCAGCTTGATAAATGGGCTCACTTGGTCAAAAAACTCAACTAGTGTTCTTTTTTCTGTATGCTGACAAATGTAGGAAACAAAAGTTTAATCCATTACAAAGGCAGGAATCAAATATGACTTTGATCATCTTGGCAAAAGATTCTGTGATGTTTAGTAAGTATTCATGGACAAGAAAGTTACTTTGAATGATACCTCTTATCTCCAAGGTTCTGTGTTCTATTGTATTATGAAACTTTAAAGGAACAAACTTGTCTGCACACAAACTTTCACCAAAATAACAAAAATGTATGATTTCAATCACTTTAAGTTACTCTGGGGTAAGTTTCTGTGTGGACAATTATTTTGGAACAAAAGATGCAAAACTGATGTAAATTAAAAGTTAATAAACCAATTTGAGCTAAATCAATTTAAGCCACTTTTATTCCAAAATAAGATTATTCGCACAGAGATTTGCAGCCAAATAACTGAGTCTGTTTTAATTCATACCTTTTGTTATTTGGGTGCAACTCTGCATGTAGACCAGCCCTAAGACTCGGTATGAAGGTAACATTAGTATTTACCTTTTGAATTACAGCAGTACCTAGCGGCCCCAATCAAAATTAAGGCCCCACTGTGCTTGGCATTGGGCATATCTATAATTAGAGACAGTCCTTTCCCTGAGGAGCTTAAAGTACAAGTAGAAAAGACAGACAAAGAGTGGGAGAAAGTAAGTAAAGGATTATTTTCCACATTTTTCATGTGAGGTACGGACGCACAGTTGCTTCCCTAAGGCCACACAAGAAGACTATGGCATAGCTGAGAACTGAACAAAGAACTCTTAAGTCTCAGTCCAGTGCCTTAACCACAAAATCACCCCTTCCTCGAGGATATTTACCCTGATAGGAGGTCTTAGTCTGTTAATTAAAACCCAACTGGATGTAGGTTTTTTTAATGTGTCCAATGGGGAACTGATCTACATAGTACTAAGGCCTAGTTCCACAAGCACTGAAGTGCTGCAGAAACATGGGATGGATTCTTCAGAAGCTTTTTCTACTTTGACTGATCCAAAATCCTAGTCCAATTACAGGTCCAACTCCCAAGAGAGACTTTGCAACCCTCAGGACTTCATCCACAGTAATGTCCCTTCCAGGACGTTACACAGAGAGCCTCGGATTACTTTAAATATATTAGGTTAAGTTCTTCTTTCAATTGCTTCTGTACAACCCCATTGATCGGTGGCCTACCACTGATGAATTTGGTCTATGTCTCCTCTATAAAGGGATCAATGTGTTCTCCTCGGTACAAACACGTTTGTCCCACTTGTGGGAGCTAAATATGCACGAAGAGTCAAATTTTGCATAGACTCACACTCTATGGATCCCTACTAATTTAAGTGGAGTTTCAAGAGAAGTATATTAATTGTGTGCAGAATCTGGTCATTGTGACATGCCCAAGATCACAGAGAAAGACTGTGAATAGCCAGGAATGAAATCTAAGTTTGCTGTCTCACAGTTCTGGGCCTTAAACACGTCACTGTCTTCCTTTACACACTGCTATACAGCACTTAAATCCATAAGGGGTTATGGGTTTTTGAATACACAGGTTCAGGGTGGAATTAGGACCAATACTGATTGTCCAGCTGTTTTAAAAGGAAAACTTTTTCTGTTTGATGATTCAACGAATACACCCCAAATGACTCATAAGATCACAACAGACCTTATATGAATATGTATATAAATAATTATAATTTAAATATTTCCCTCATTTTTTCATCCCCTCCCCTTTTTTTTCAATGGAAAAAAAAAGAAGAGAAATGAAAACTGTGAGTAAAACTGTGTGGGGGAAATACTGTCTCCTCCCTTTTTTTTTCTAGTGGGAAAAAAAGTTTAAAGTTTTCCTTCTGTTTGAAATGATTTTTTTTTTTAAAGGAGGAGAAAAAAATCACAAAAGTTTCAAATGAAACAAAACTCTTTTTTTCACAAATAATTTTTGGGAAACCTCCGCTCCAAAACATTTTGACCCACCTTAATTTCCAATTAAATCAATGTATCAGCTTTTTCTATAAGATGCAAGTGACATATCAGTGGGAGTATCACTGTCTCTGATCTGTTATTGACTTGTCACATGAGAAGTTATTACTCACATACATAAGCAGTCATTCTGAAGTCAATGGGACTATTTATTCTGATGGATGAATCAGGATCTGGCCCTGGGGCCCAAAGTGCATCTTGCATAATCATATTACACATGAGAGATCCTATTTAAATGTATGTTATGCAGTAATTAAAACAGTATATATATAACATCATATAACATAATCTCTGCCAAGCTGTTATTCAACTGTAATATGAAGAAATTCAGTTTCCATGTGTTCCTGCTAAACTTTATCTACTTAATGCTAGATTATTGCAAAGTATTGTTAATACAACTGCCTGTTAAATCGGCATCTTGTGTGCAGGTCATTCAAAATCAAAGAGCCTTTTTAGTTTTCAAAATGAATAAACTTGACTGTACTACAGTATCAGCAATGGCATGCCAGCACAACCTCACCCCATGAAAATGTAGGTTAACTCACTGCTGCATTCACTCTGAAAATTTAGGCCACACTTCAAGCTGCATAATCCAAAATTAAATAAACGAAACCATAAAAACATGTCAAAATAATGCTAAGGGGCTAATTAGCTACTTACAAGAAAATCAGAGGTAAGGTTTACACTGCCTCAACATTGCTCAATTCATTGTTCCTAAGAGTTATGGTACAGTCTAAACAGAAACATAAGATTAGCCTTAACTACTCAGATCATTGGTTCTTCTGGTCTGGTATCTTTCCTCTGATGTTGGTCCATACTCCCCATACTTATGGGGAGTATGGACTCCCCATAAAACTCCCCATAAAACTGCAATGTGGTACGTGTGGTGAAAAATTGCGTTGTGAACCTTGTGGTGATCAGTACACACCCTGAAGCATGAGAATGGACTATTCTTATCTTACATAAATAAGTACAATGGTCCATAAAATTAATTATTCTTAGTCAATTCCATTAGTCAGTAAAATATCCCTTCCAGTGTGTCATAAAATCAACCAATCCCTTTTAATGTGCAGCCACATTATTTAACCTTATGAATGTAGGGCCAACCTGGTGTGTAGACACCACCATAATTTTAAGCACTTGTGAGTTAAGGAACTGAAGTTCGACTTCACTCTGATTGAATTTTCTTGCTGTTGTAATAATTTGCTGTCCAACAAATTTACATTAACATGGTAGTATATCTTACTGATATATATTATGTATCTCTATATATATCTATACATAAACTGCTCTATAATATTTCAGCTCATAGAAGTCTTTCCTAACTTTCTGCTAGGAATTGTCTTTAAGTGTTCTCTTTGCTCAGTATATCCAGTATAGGTAACTTTTTAATACAACAGTACCTTAAGGAATGTTAATCAGGACCCACACTTGATTATTACCCTATGGGTTACTGTGACGTTCCCCTCTGGTGTTATCTGGATCGGTGATCTGCTAGGTCACTCCAATCCTTGACTCTGGGAGCCAGCCTTACCCTGCTCTGCTGTGAGAACCCCCGCTCCTGGGCTGTTCATGCACAGCCTCTGGCATGTAAGCTGCTCCTTGGATTGTGCAACCGAATGACACTAGCCAATATCTCCAGTCCCAGACACAACCCTAGGAACCTCCGTCTTGCAGTGTCCAGTTATGACCTCTGGACACTGCAAGCTTATATGAGTTAAAGACAGTCAAATAACTGAACTGGTGGCAGTCATTGGCTAAGCACCTGGAACATTTTTGACAGTGGTAGCCACTTCTGCAGAAGCAAAGAGGATATTTTCTTCATTTTATTTTATTCAAGTAGTTCAGTTCAATGACTAGTTCCTTCAAACTTAGGAAACCAGTTGGAGATAACAAAACAAGAAATCTTGCTTTCTTTTTTCCAACCTATGTATGTAATCCAGCTGTGAGAGGAAGGACATCTACTACTTCTAAAACCCTGAAAGATCAGAAACAATTAACTCAGTTCTCTAACTATAGATAATACTGCTTGTTTAATAAATCAATTAATTTTGCAAAATGTTTTGATAAACTTTTTTTCTTGAGTATCCAGTACATTCAAGGAAGTTTTATTTAACTAATGAAATGTTCTGGGTTTTTTAAAATTCTATTTAAAATCATGATTAACGTTGGGGATTTAAATCAAAGAGATCCACTCTGTCCAAGTGCATGCACCCAAGAGCATCGTTTGCCACAATAAATGGAGAGGTCTCCTTTTCTGCCATCCTTTGCAGTAGCATTGCACTGGATCCCCATCCTTTGCATAGTCAAAATGCAGAATTTCTTGTGACTTTTAAAGATTTTAATGTCATTTATTGATGGGATTTTAAATAAATATTTTCAGAATTGCTCCTTTTTTGCTTTGTCCTCTCAGGCTGTGTCTACAGTACCCACTCCTTTTGGCAGTGTGTAGTGTACGGGTAGCTACAAACTGCCATTGCAGTTGTATCAAGCTGCATCCACACTGCGGTGTATAGCTACATATGTCAATGAACGGCTCTGGTGGTGGGAGGCAGCTGCTGCTGGAGCCCTTCCTTGCTGCCTCCTCCTTCCAGAGCCTTTCCCTGCTGTCGGAGTCTTTTCCTGTGGTCGGGAATGGCTCCAGCAGCTGGGAGGTAGCGGGACACAACGTGGCTAAAAATAGCAGTGTAGGCAGGAAGGCATGGGTTGGGTGAGCAGAGAGACATGTAGAGAACGTACTCAGGTAGGTACCCACATCTTTCAGACATGTCTGTACTCTAGTCACCTAAGCTGTGCTTCACTGTCTACACTGCTACTTAAACCCGTGCTTTTGGGGCTACCTGAGTACATACTTTACATGCTGCTGAAAGACGTGTGCAGTGTAGACGTAACCTATGTTGCTCTGGGTATTTGCTTTAGTACGGTATAAAATTAAATACATTTGTTGGTGGCTTATAATTTAAAATGTCTGCACATGTTTCAATAGTTCTATCTTGGCAATGAAGTTACTTTGCTTAGTAAAACTTAGCTTTACGTCTTAGTGAAATTTACAGATATTTTGGAAACATTGAACTGATATTATTCTCATTTATTTTAATGTCTTTGAATGCTATTTTCTCAGGAAATATTATAAGTGAAATTCAATACAATAATAGTACATTGCAAATGAAAATCACATGGCTCTGTTGCAGTCTACTGTCCACCATTTGTCTTCTTCTGAGACTTTTCTTTGTATTAATTTCCAAACCTGTTCCAAGTGCTACAGAATGAGGCAAAATGAAATACATCATGTCTAACAGTGTAACACATATTCTTCTATAGCATATTATTTCTTCCCCTACAGACCATATATATTTGATTCCATGAGTCAGAAGGGAAAAAAATGTAGTCATTTCAAAAAAGCACATCCTATGGAACCTGTTACATTTACCATCAGTCAGACACTAGGAAAATATCTCTAGGGGTTAAGGATACCAAATATGAAGATACAAAGAAAAATAAACATAGGATCTAACGCCTCTGCTCAATAGCATGTATTAAAACACAACTCACAGCCTAGACAAACATATAAATGGGCTCCCTACTGTTTAAGACTAACCATTATTTACATGAAAATGTGACATACCAGCATGAACACTGCTCTAGTTCATTTCGGTCACATCATAGTGGTATGCTCACTCTGTTACAGTTTCAAGACCTGCTGATCCTGAATGCGTGACTTTCAAAAATGGCCTATTTAAAGCAATCTCTGCTGCTATAGCACATAGGTCCTGTTTTATTTTTCTTCCGTTTTTATGACTGAAGACATTTGTATGAAAATAGGCTTTTTGTTTCCTTATAGTTCAGCCATTCCTGATGCTTATTCCTCAGCTGAAGTCATATTTCTTTGTTTATGACTAAGGTTAAGATTTTGTCAGGGTTATTTTTAGTAAAAGTCAGGGATAGGGCACGGGCAATAAACAAAAATTCACGGAAGCCCTGTCCCACATTCTGTCCCACACTGTCTGTGATTTTTAGTAAAAATAATGGCGAGGGGGAGCAGACTGTCAGGCGAGAGGCTGACGGGGGGATTGACTCACTGCTCCGGGGCATCCGGGGTAGCTCAGAGCTTCAAGATCCCAGTACGCAACGGCTCAGAGTTCCGGGGCTCCCGCTATCTGTGGTTGCTCAGCGCTCTGGGGCCAGCGCTGCGGTGGCTGAGAGCTGCAGAACCCACAATGCCAGTGGCGGCTGACAGCTCCGGCCCCACCGCCCTGGGGCATGAGGCTGAAGCTGAAGTTGAATCCGTGATCCCTTTGAACTCAATGACAAAATCTTATCTTATGACTTCACAGTTGGTTACTGCTGAGGTGATCATGCTGGCTTCCATACAACAGAGCTCAGGCTGTCATATCTCCACAATGTGGGCTGTGGCAGGGAGGGGACAATTTGTTTGGGAGGGAAGAGGAAGTATTGGGAGAACATTCTGTCCCACACTGGAACAAAAATCTACAGAGCCTTCGTTATTGCTAACCTAAGCTGCATTTCAGACCACATGGCTCCTTTTAATTTTTTTCTCCTGGCTGACACAGACATCAATAGAATAGCAGAATAGAACCTGCTCCCTATATTAGGATGCTGTCGGATAGGTGAGCATCCTTCCTATTCACAAAAATGCCAGAAATATGGGGGTCTGTGGATCCATCTTAGAGAAGGGAGAGGCTTTGGTCACTTTTCATTGCTGGTTTATGGATAAAGGACTAGATAAAGAGTCCACTGAGGTCAATGGAATACAATCATCAATTTCAACGGGCTGTGGATCAGGCCTTTACAAACCACCTTGGGGAGGGGGGATGAGGAGGGACAATGGAAGAGCAGCAGCTGTTGAGTTTAATTTGCAATGCTTAATGCCAAAAAATGAATCTATCCTCAACAAAGGAAATTCCCTTTGCACGATATACCCCATAATATAGAGCACAAATTCTGTAAGTATCCAGTCTGCCATTGGATACTTAAGGGCCTTCATAAAACTAACTAAAACTATTTGGCTATCACACTCATCTACGGGATACCAAAATAATTTGGGAAATGTTTCTTTAAAAAGATTCATTGGGCATGATCCAATGCCCATTAAAGTTGATGGAAAGACTCCCATTGACTTTAATGGACATTGGGATTATGCTGTTAGAGAATGAAGTCTTGATGCGGCCATTAGAATTATGGTCCCCTGGCATATCTGGGGGAAATCTCCTAATGCCTGATTCACAGTCCTCTCACATGGAAACCTCCCATTGGGCTCAGTGGAAGTGACTCATTCAGAGTGCTACAAGGATTGCAAAACTGACAGCTTTCTCATTTTGTAGGCCTGTGCGAGCGCACTTCAGCATGCCTACTTCTGGTATTTTTGTTCCATAAGCCAATGACGTGTGCCAGTCCAAAGGATGCTACTTTGAAAATAAAAGAAAAATCCGCTCCTATAAGGATAAACATAACTATATCCTTGTGTCAATGTTATTTTTGTGTGTGTGTGTGTGTGCTTTTCGATGTCAAATTGGAAAGCAGTGACATAAATCCCATGATATGAGATTAAATGAATTCCAGATGGGTAGCCACGGGTAGTTATTTCAGTAGTGTGCGGAATATGTTATTTTTATTAAAAATTGTGGTTTAGAAACAAGGCTTCAATGGTCCAACTCAATGGTGAAATAAATAAATGAAAAATACTCATCTTTTTAAAAGGGAAAGCTCTAAACTTTAATTTTCAAAGGTTTTAATAATGACAGACAATTTGATGTTCTACCACACACATGACATGGCAGCCTTAGTTGTGGCCTCCACCAGATTTTTATTTTAATTAAAAATTAAGATGAAGTATCGCACAGTAAATTCTAAAAATATAACCTACACTCACCCCCAGTTTTCCCTTATTCTGATAAGGCACTTTAACTAACCTTTAATTAGAAGAGTAAGAGATGAGGAGGAACAAGAACGACTGCCCTTAAAGGCCTGCTTTCTTCAAGGACCTACACTCAACACTATCCTCTACCGTCTTCCCCTCTGGCTTCAGTGTAACCTGCAGTCTATACTCACCTGTCTTCCTCCCTGTCTAGTGATGCTTCTATTTTCATTGATTAGCTGGATCCTTTTGTGATCAGAAAGAAGGGAAGGAAGGCAGGCAAAAGATGGGTCGGAAGTGGGATATTCCTAGGGATTAAAGCTGTGCTTTATTCCACATCTGGCCCCATAAAACAGAGGGCTGGCTGACAAATGAGGAAGCAACCATTGTATTCCACCACAAAGTTAATGGGACAACTCAAGCATTTAAAGTTAAGCATGGGTTTATGTAGTTTACTGGACTGGGGCTAGTTTTTTGAATTGCAAGATCTCATAACAATTTCAAATTTTTGAAAGGCAAGGAGGAGGGGGATGGGAATTGAAAGTCCCTTTTTCTGACCAGCTGTCTTCAGTAACTTGTATGTTCAAGCCCTAATTCAATCCGAAGCACCCTGATTATTTTTGTTGTTTTCCTTTGAAATCCCATCAATAATTTTCTGTTAATGTGGTACCCAAAATTTAATGCAACGATCCACATGTAGTTATGATCTTACATGATACCTTTTCATATGCAGCCCCAAAATTCCACTGGCCTTTTTTTTTCTTTTTTTTGAAACCACCTCACAATATTTGCGTGAAAGATGCTGGTACCAAAGCCTTGGAGACAGAAAACTTCTACTTAACCAGAAAACAGGCACAAATGTGGATAGCAGCAATGAACATTTCCCCTGCCATCCCCACCAGTTTGCCTCAAACCTGGCCTGGAGAAACCCCACATAGAGCTGCAAGAATAGCCAAGTC
The DNA here is from genome assembly GCF_028017835.1 of Emys orbicularis. Taxonomy (NCBI): domain Eukaryota; kingdom Metazoa; phylum Chordata; order Testudines; family Emydidae; genus Emys; species Emys orbicularis. Next base: position 22,140,698 of record NC_088683.1, on the reverse strand, counting down.
CCTGTGCCATCCAAGTGTCTCTGCAAACGCTGAAACCACCAAGAAGGATCCAAACATCTGAGCTGCTGATTGTTTATCTCCACTAATCTCCAAACCTAAGGTTTGCGAAATGCTAAATACAAGCTAACCAAATAATTGGATGCTCCATTGGTTGTGTTAATAGAGTCATGCAACCGTATTTGATTCAGTTACAAAAATTAAAGCTCTTGTACTTAACTTTCTAATTTATATGACAATCAATATATTTAAGACTGTTTGGTCATGGGCCAAAGGAGATTACAAGCACCCCCATTATTTCTACTAATTGCAGCAAAAGTTCTTTTCAAAACTTCACTGCGTGCCAAAGAAATCACAAGCAGAATTTGCTCTGTTAGACTGATACTTTGTTTACCTTTGAGCTTCTAGCAGGCACAGAAAGTCTCCGGCATCACTTGCATTAGAGGTGGGTGAAAAAGCAGCAATATTTTTTGCATACATACACATATTGCAACGTATTTCATCATTTTGTTTCCCATCAATTTGCAGCCCTGAAATTCCAATTATTCTCAACAAAGAAAAACTGATAAAGCCACTCTTGCAGAAAAATATGCTCCTGCAAACGAGATTGGTGGTGCAGTGGGCAGTTCAGTAGTGTTAGCAAAGCAAGAGGAACCTATGTGGTCTGAATTCTACTCCCATTTCAGCAACAGACCAGCCTCATAATATTTTTGCATGTGTAAGCAGAGTCAGGATGAGCTCTACCCTGACATCTGGTGGTGAATTATGGCGAGTGTGGAAAAGAACTCCAGGGGTTGATCTTGTTTGCATAGGCACACCCACCCGCCTGGCATGAGACAACAGCAACTGAAAGTGGTTACTTTGGCTGGTGTGGGATCCCCAGTTTCTCTGTTATTGGGGCAGGAAGAATAAAGTTTTGTTACCCTGATTCTGTGAATCAAGGCCAGTGGAACTGTTGTATGACAGAAAGACTCACCATTAACTAAGTAGCACTCGCTTGACAAGGGGCATGGGTTACAAAACCTAGTGAATTGAGAGAGGTTGGGGGCAGGCAGGCAGGTATTTGTACCTGGTGGGGTGGGTGCCTTTTGTGAGCCTGAAACACCAATTGCACCTTCTCCTCTCTCCACTGTTGAATGTCAGAGCTAACTTTGATTCCATTAGGAGTCTAGTTACAGGCTGCTGAGCTGAATTCACTTTGGGCCAATAGTGCACCAGCACTGGGGCTCCCTTACTATTAGCTGAAATCACTAATAGCTGAAATCACAAAACAGCTAAAGTTACTAAGAGCTGAGATCATTGAGTGCTGTGTTAACTAGTGGGGGAGCCTGAAGCTATGTTGCTAAGCGGCTGGCGGAGCAGTTTGCGGGGACGGCTGGAGGAGCAGCTAGCAGAGCGGAGCTTTGCGGGGACGGTTGGAGCGGCCCAAGGAACTGTGAGCGGAGCGGAGCCGTTTGTGGGGATGGCTGGAGCAGCTGGTACAGCAGAGCAGTTCGTGGGACGGCAGGAGCAGCTCACGGGACAGCTGGTGGAGTGGAGCGGCTTGTGGTGAAGGCTGCGGCGGAACCCCATGGAGAGGTGGCCGGTTGGCCTCGGATCACGTAAGGTGCCCCTTAACACCCTGCACGCCCCCCCCTTTTGAACTCTGGGGCTGTACTGACTGGGGACAGAGACTTTGGGGGTTGTTGGACTTTTGGGACTTTGGTGATTCTTGGGTTGCTGGTTTCAAGAACCAACGGCGCAATTTGCTGGGGTGGGTCTTCGCTCATGGTTTGGTCTATGAACTCTAGTTGTGGTGTTTTCCCAATTTAATGCTATGTCATTTACCTCATGTTATTAAACATTTTCTGCTACACCGAGACTCTGTGCTTGCAAGAGGGGAAGTATTGCCTCTTCGAGGCGCCCAGGGGTGAGTGTAAGATTTTCCCAGGTCACTGGGTGGGGGCTCGAGCTGGTTTTGTGTTACGCTGTTGGGAGGGGACCCCTATGTACTGAACCCGGCCCTTGCTGCTATCAACTCGGCCTGGCAGAAGGGTTACACAGGCATGTTGCACTTTCCAACCATTATTTAACTGGACCTCATAACCCTGTTAATGGGTATGTAAAGGTCATTGTCCCCACTTTAGAATTAGGGCAAATAAAGCTCAAGACAATAAGGGCCAGATTTTTAACGGTATTTATTTAGATGCCTTAACATGCAGAGGAATGCTCAGTGGGATTTTCAATAGAACCTAGGTGAATAACCTCCACTGAAATCAATGGCAATTAGGTGCTAGGTGATTTTGAACGTCCTATTAGGCACCTATGTACATCTTTAGGCTCTAAATGACTTGCCCAAGGTCACAAAGTAAGTCAGCATCAAAACCAGCTATTAGGATTCAGGTCTCACACCTAATAAGAACTTCTCTAATACACTAGTGCTCCCAAGCAAGCCACCTGACTTCTCTGTATTCCAGCTCCTAGCTAATTAAGGGTACCCTCTGGACCACTTATAGCTGCTAAGGGTGCCAGCCCATCAGCTTCTAACGTATTTGGATTTCAGAATCCTTTCACCACCCAATCATGGATCATTTATGACCTCTAAATGCAAGAGAACCAAATAGTCATCTAGTGATTTTGACTAGCTGTTAGAGCACTTCAGTTTCTCTTTGTCTGTGGGGAGTTGCCAGAGCCTTTCCCTGCCACAGTGAGAGACCCCCGCCAGAGCCTTTCCCCTCTACCTCTCCACTGCCAGAACCTTTCACTGCCACGTGAAACACCACCGTGTCGATGCACCCTTCTTATCACGGTGGCATGTAGCTACATGTACACAACATGCCATCACCAGGGCGGACATACTCTTCCTAGTCCTCTAACTGAATTTCCATTGTATTTCTTACATCCTCAAGGAACAGAAAAAGGCTTTCTGACTCACTTATACCTTAGAAACTTGAAAGAGATAAAGAGCTCAAAGCATTTCAGGTTAACAAAGCCACATAAAACTGTTACATCACATCTCACCTTCCAGTCTTAAGGTTCCATTTTCACTTAATCAAAGTATATGTGCTCTGCGGTGCTATCTATTGATGCTAAGGGGTGTGCACTGAGAACCAGGCTTCCAGACTCTTCTCAGTAAGACTGTTACAATACTTAGCACAGTCTCTGTATATAAGAATAATCTTTTGCTTTCATGCCATCACGGAGAGGTAGCTTAGGTCTGATGGGTTATCGGGTCATAGAAATTTAAAAGATCTGGAAGCACGGGAGAAATTAAAAGAAAGTATTACTCAACAAAGTGTTGGTGTAGGAAGCAGGCCTTTGGGGATGCAATTTTAGATTCTCTCTCTCTCTTTTGTCCTGTTTGATTCCCCACTCCCCGGGAGGGGAAAAGTTTCCTACGGTAAAGCTGGGACAGAAATTACTTGCTCAGTACTTTCTTAGCTCTTGGTCAGACTTCATGGTAGTCTAACAAGGAGAGTATTAAAAAAAGGATGATCCAAACGATTATAACTTTACAATCTGCCCTTAGTAAGGGATAGTGTATAGCTGCTCTGTCCTTGAATAGACTACAGAACAGCCCAGTGCAGCCATGTTAGACTCTGACAATCTGCCCCTAAGGATTGAAATGGCAGAAATGGCTGCTGCAAGGACATTCTTCCTGTACCAAAACCTATTTGCCCTGTTTTCAACTAGGAATCTGCGTGTTCTGAATATGAATTTTATAGATAGTGAATATTCACTAATTGGATTCTCACATCTGTCACTTCATACAGTCAAGGATTACTTACTGGCCATGCTGTTTGCAAACTGACTTCACGTTGGATCACTGGAAGACAGGTAACCATTTGGAAATGCACCATTACCAAATAAAACTTGACTTGGTCTCTGATGGGGACAGTCTTCATTAATACTGCAAATGTGCATACTTTAACGGTCTTAATTCTTTTCTCTTTCAACACTTCACTTTCTTAACTAAGTGCCCTGGAGATTAATAATTAAATTTTCTAAAACATCCTGGTACTGCTTTCAAATACTTCTAGCTCCTATTTCAACTGCAAACCATCCTCAGATGGGATTTTTGTTTTCCAGAGGGCAGCCTGGAAGGATGTATTTAACGCTTGTCAGAACTTTCGCTAGCCTGAAGTTAGGTAGCTTTCCATCAACACCAGGGGATTTGCGGGGAAGCCTTGTTATTCAGGTGCTGCCAAAAGAAGCAAGTGAGAGCAGGAAAGTTTTTGCATATTTTCCTGTGACCTTGCATTGTAATCTTAAATCTAAAATCTTTGCAGGCTCTTCAGCTTCACTTTAGCTTCTCAGATACAACCATAGTAAATAAGAAAAAATTCTGTTGGTTTAAAAAGTACCAGGAGAAATTTTGCCACAGAAAAGTTATGGCCATGCAGTTCCATCAGTCTGAAAGCTGTGATTCTGTTGATATCAATAGGAGTTCCACAGCTAACTGAAGAGCAGTACATCGTTTAGGGTGACCAGATGTCCCGATTTTATAGGGACAGTCCTGATTTTTGGTCTTTTTCTTATATAGGTTCCTATTACTCTCCGCCCCCTGTCCCGATTTTTCACATTTGCGGTCTGGTCACCCTATCATAGTTTGAATTTTGACCCTCGACTAACAGGACTGGGGTCCCCTGTGTGTGGATTGCATTATGACAGAGCACCTAAAAGGCTATAAAGGTCTGGAAGTTACTACCGTTGAAGTTATCCTGAAAAACATCCCATTTCAGCCAGCACACACTGCTGGCTTCACAAAGCACAAGCATCAAGTAGTATAAATAAACTCTCTATAAAACTGAGAAGGAAATGTATCCAGATTATTATCTTATGTTCCATACAGTTGGACTGTATGCACCTGTGTACATTTTAAAATAATGAGACCTGTATTGGATGAAGAAAATTAATGCATGTAGAATCTTAAAAAAAATTAATTGCAATCAACAATGCCATGACCTCTGTAATATCAGCTTCTTGAAAACCCACCTGAACTGTACACGGACCATGAAAACAGCAGCATGCAGCCATTCCTATTATCAAACAGGATCTCTTAGCAGTGTCCCAATAAAACAGATTTTATTGAAACCTGTATTCATAACAACCTGATACCCTACTGCAGCTTGCATTAGCAGCCAGAAAAATCTCATTCTGCAAACAGATTCCCTCTGTGCACTAGCACTGGCTCCTAATGCTCCCCACCCCACATCCACCCACATGCAATACCACTAGAGCTATGCTACTAGGGACTCCAGCTGTCTGCACCTGCCCTGGAACTATCAGGGCAAGTGGGGCATATTTGTGGTGGAAAAGTGGCATACGTTTCAAGGGGTTGGGGAAACAATGTACATCTCCTTGGCCTGCCAACTACTCTTGTGGTTGGTCCAGTCTCCCAGCCTCTCCCACCCTAAGTTCTGGAACTATGGAGTACTCTCCAGAGGATCTGTGGGAAGAATGGGTCTGGAGCCCACTGAACAGCAATCTTCTATGCATAAGGGTGGAGAAGATGTGGAAATGGAGGGTCCTCCTTGGGCAGATCGTGAAGAGCTGGTATAGACCCCAGTAGGTACATTCTGCCTCCCTAAATTTCCCCTCCCAATTTCAATTGGACACGTTAGTGTTCTTCCCATTTAAAAATGTTTGCATAGAATGCTACTGAAGCAAGGGCTGCATCCCACTCTTGAGAGGACTGCCTTAGGGCTGGTCTGCATACAGTTTTTATATCAACCATAGCTACATCCATTTAGACACCAATTTTGTTAAAGTGGTGTAATCCCCTAGTGTGGATGCAGTTATATGAGCATAAAAGTGCTTATATCAGTAAACCAATAGAATTATTGTAGTACAAATACTGTATGTAGACAAGATGTTACAGGCTATTTCTTCACTGCAAAAATTAGGTGTGTTCTTAAACTGAGATAGCTAACACAATGTAAAATCCTATTGGGCACAAGGCACACATGATTTTTAGCTCAATTTAGAGCATTTAGGTCAAAGCCAGGTGGGGATATAGTCCTGATCTCAACTAGCTAAATTGAGATAAAACCCATGCGTGCCTGGTCTCCACTTGGATTTTACATTAAGATAGTATCTTGAGTCAGTTATCTCAGTATAAAAATACGCCTGTTTTTGCAGTGAAGCCACAGTGACGTGGTGTTGAAGTTATCCCCACGTATCCCTTACCTAGCTCACATTAGCTATTGGGAGGCTTAATCAGTTAATGATTGCCAAGTGCTTTTGAGATCCTTGTATGAGAGGGAGGAAGACATGATAAGCAGTAGTGTACATTAAAATTATTTTTCCTTACTTTTATTTAAGGAAAGTGTCAAAAACATGGCATTTTACTGAAGTGCATCATCTCTGAGCAACACTGAATAAACTACATAATTCCCAGAGTTAAAAGGATATCTAAATATTATTAAATGAAGTGACTACAGTCTAGATGAGCAAGTTCTCTCCGTCTTTCTTGGAAGACTTTACAAATTGTGAATGCTTTTAACAGAAGCATCTAGCACTATCCCTCACTGGAGTAGCTGAACTGGTGGGAGAGATGTATTTCACTGAAATATTATAATACTTTCTTCTTTGCCCTGAGGCAATTTCTTCCCTTCCTGACATATATCTCAGATTTAAAATGCCTGCTTTGTGCTAAAACTGCCATGACATTAAATCAATCTTTTTCTTGACTGTTCAAGTTATTAAAAGATATAATCAACGTCTTTGATGGATTAAGTAACAGCTCAATAAAAATGTGCACTCAACCAGAAGACATATCAGTGGAATCATCGTTCCTAACATGAAGAGTAGCTTTTTGGTGAAATAAATAAATAAATAAATAGCCTCTCCCATTGGTTCCAATTATTCTGTATCTGTTCCAAAGTGCAGAGTGAAATAATTTCTCTTTATTAATAGATGATGCCTATTCAGCTTTGTAGGAAAATGTAGGTATCATAATAAAAAGCAGATGGCTATGGGGGGGGGGGGAAATCATATTCCCACATTTAATTAAATATAGACATAACAAAGGCGAGTTTATAAAAATATTTGCTTTCTTTGGATTCCAGATTTACAGCTACTAAAATTACAGGAGCAGTTACGTTGGATAGACAGTAATTCTTTGCTACTCTAAATTGAATTTGCGAGGAAAATTGTGAGTTATGCAACAAGTGCCATATTTAAAATCTCAGCACACCTACAGGACTGTGTGTGGCTAACTGAGCTATGATGATATACAAGAATTCTCTGAAATAAATCTATCAATTTCCCATCTTTTCTAATATAATTTAGCAAAACGTTATCTATTTTAAGTGTACTTATTCACACAGAAGCCACCACAATTAAGAAAAAATAGTTTATTTAGCATGCAGGAGTGCAAAGTCTAATTGTGACAGAACCTTATTGGAAATGTTCATGGAATAAAAAGAAGATTGTACTAAAGATTATTTAAATTGCATGTGAACATAGTCCTTTTGTTAGTTTCTACTAGCCACTGTTAAATTCTCTTTATTTGCTTGTATTTGAAAATAATGAAGGTTCTAGTAAAATAACCTTAGAAAAGCTTAATTTAGGAGTAGGCAGAGAATAGCCCTATATATTATACCTGATCTAATCACATACCAGCACAGAAGTTTGGGTGCAAATTCAGCTGGAATTACAGTATTTTGCTTGTTTATTGGTGAAAAACAAGCCTGACTTGGGAGTTTCTAATGTTTACCACCCAAGCCGCTCCATCTTCCAGAGCCCAAAAGATTCCCTACTCCCCCATCCTCACCACACATTAACTTTATCTGAAGTTCACAAGGGATGGTGACTTGCAACCTCATCTCTCACCTCCTACTTCTTTGGGGGTAGGCAGCTGCCCCCTCTTGTTCCTTAGGGAGTGATCAACTGATCTTCTCCCAGCCCAAGCGTTTCAGTGTAGGGGATACATGGGCCTATAAACTTATTTAAACAACCCATCCCAGGAGAGCTTATGCTGAATTCAGTCAAAGGGTATGTCCACCCTGTGCAAAAGCTAATCTACGCGAGCTAGCTTGCATCCAGCTGGTGTGGGTAACAATAGGAGTGAAGACGACAGTACAGTGTGGTAGTACACACTCATCATGGACCTTGGGTACATACTCTGTCTGCTAGCCCAGGTAAAATGGCTATATGCTGTGCTGTTGTAAAAAACCAGCCCAAAGTCTGGTGGGAACATCAGCCACTCATTCAAACACAACCATCTCCTTAGGTAAGAGAGCCTTTTATTGGCTTGCAAACTTGCAGGTGCCATAGGCTGGACATTTAGTGAGATGACAATGTATAATTAAAGAGAAGAGAATTAAAAGAAATCTCTTTGCTCACAGCCTTGACAGCAGCTTTAGGTGTATTCAGCCTGTGTAGTATCTTCAGACTCCTATTAGGCTTCATACTGATCTATAGCATTTTTTGGCCCTCTGTAAGTCTGGACACATCTCTAGCACCCACTCATCATCTCTGCATTATGGATTTCCAACAAGGGTTCATCTAGTTGTCTGAAAAAACCCTAACCAGGATTAATCATATGCATGCTGGACCAATAGCCGTGCTTCCCTGGATTCTGCCTCTCTCTCCTACAAGGTCTATACACTCATCATTATACTCTAATATCATCTCTTAGTCAGCTTTTAACTGAGATGTTTTTCTTAGGAGTCAAGTATCAGAGGGGTAGCCGTGTTAGTCTGAATCTGTAAAAAGCAACAGAGGGTCCTGTGGCACCTTTAAGACTTCTTAGGAGTGTTTCATAGCTGTCACCGACATGCTCTACTTTTCAAAGTCAAAGCCTTTCCTATTATGCTATTACAAAATTCGTACGATTTGCTTTAAATATGATTAATAAAACACATCCTGTGTTTTGTGGGTGGAAAATTATGGTATTCAATATCCAGGCAAAGATCCATTTTTCCAGTAAAATGTCACTCTTTTTCCTTATTTCTGAACTATTTTAAATGTGTAGGGCCAAGTTCTCTGACTACTGTGATGTTGTATAAGGATGTAAATAAAAAAAGAATTTGGTCGATCAGATTTAACGACTACTGTGGTTTAGGATGACAAATACTATAACTTCTGCTATCCATCACTAGAGCAGATTCTAACTGGTCTCTGCTTTGACTGAGATTATTATCTAACAAATTGGCCATTAATTGCTGTTGAAAATCAATTCACTGGAATAATGGTTTAAATGTTTTGCTGAATGGTTTGTCGCAAAGGATATGTAGCAAGTGATGATAAAATGCTTCAATTTTAGCTGCAGTTCAGCAGTTATGTCTGGGCTGCCAATCACACCTAATAATCAGGGCCCTTTTTGCAGTGGTAGGAAATCCTGTCAACGTTTTCACAAGTGGAAAGTAATTGAATTAACTGCAAAATGCTAACATTATCCCTTTTCATGTGCCTTGAAAAGAAACAGAATTACACATCTTAGAAGTACTGAAATGTTTTAAGACAGGAGCAATTAGGGGTCATAACAGCAGACCTTTCGTGTCTTAATCGCATAAGACTCGATACTTCATTATCGGAAGCAGCTGAAAAAGTAGACAATACTTGCATGCAAAATAAAGCAACAGGGACCAAACCTTGGTCCCACTGAAATCAATAGGAAGCTTGCCATTGATTTTAAGAGGATCAAGATCTGGTCCTCAATGTGTATCAATGTAGCTTGCACAGTAGCTATTATTGATAACAATGAGCATTGCAACCCCATATGACTCTCACTGGAGTCAATAGAGAGACTCAAATAGATTTCTTTGGGAGTAGGGTTGGGTCCTTGATGAGGCGTGAAAAGCACCAATAGGAAAAAGTTACATTTCCATGTGGATTAATGGGATATTTAGATTTCTGCTGTCTCTGTGACCTGAGTCATAGGGTATATCTATGCGGCAAAGAAAAAGAGGGCAGGTCTACACTACAAAATTAAATCGACCTAAGTTACGTCGACGTACAGCTACCAAAGTAATCAAATCACTTTCGCATGTCCACACTATGTTCTTTGTGTCAGCGGTGCACATCCTCACCAGGAGCGCTTGCACCGATTTAACTGTCAGTGTGGGGCATTGTGGGACGGCTTCTGAAAGGCAGCAACAGGCGATGTAAGTAACACAGTGTCTACACTGACACTGCATCGACCTAACTACATCAACCTAAGTGCTATGCCTCTCACGGAAGTGGAGTTATTAAATCAGTGTAGTGGGTGAGTTACATTGATGGGAACTACATTTTAGAGTAGATGCTTACCTTACATCGACCTAACTCTGTAGTATAGACCAGACCAGAAACACCACAGCAGCAAGTCTCAGAGCCTGGGGCTACAGACGTGGGCTCACAAGACTTGCTCTATGGCACTAAAAATAGCTGTGTAGAAGTTAAGGCTCGAGCTAGAGCTTGGATTTTGTAACTGATCCCCTTCCCTCGGCTTCAGAGCCTGCACCTGAACGTCTACATGACTATTTTTAGGGCCACAGAGTGATTACTAGTCTGTAGACTCGAGCTCTGAGACTTGCTAACACAAGGTTTTTTGTTCCCGTGTACACATACCCATTGAGGCTAGAGATGGAAAAGATTTTTTAGGTCATCCAGGCCTTCTCTCCAGAGTCCAGTGCAGGATTATTTCTGAAGATAGTTATAATACATATTTTGTCAAAGACCTGCTGTTACACAACGATCACATTCAGCATCAGTGAAATTAACAACTCAGCTTCAGATTACCCCTAAATATATTGTAATTATGGAACTTGTTTATGTACAGTCTTTAATTTTTCTAGACAAATCTTAGTCAGGATGGCTTACATTTTCAAAAATGTTTAGTAATTTTGAATGCACAACTTGAGAAGACTTGAAATTGTGAATATTGGCCCTCTAAAAATCAGGCTGCCCACGGGATGTCTCATGTTGGGCACCCAAAAACTGAGGCATCCAAAATTCAATAATTACCATTGCAAATTTAATTCAATAGTGCTTTAGGTAACTAGAAATAGAATACGTACTGGAAAACATGACAGCACAGCACTTTTATTATCTAGTTCACACAGAGGCTTAGAAGTTTAATACAGGCATTGGCATAGTAACTTCCATACTAATATTACATCATCTCGGTTGCATGACTGCTCTTATACTAGGAATTTAACACCTACTTTACAGGACTAAAAGATGAAAGTACAAGAAAGATGCTTGCAGATATTCCAGCTCTGTTGGGTTCTGGCTGAAGTATAATTTTTCCTTTAAACTGGAGAACACATTTTCCAATAGAAATTCAGCTACAGAACTGTTGCTAAAGGTAACAGAGCATCAGAAGGCACACTTTGAATATTACACGTAATGCTGGACTTTTCTGAGGTGTTTCATAGTTGTTGCTGACATGCTCCACTGTTTATACTGAAAGGTTCTCATACTATTGCCAAATTCTTATCATTCACTTTTAAAATAGTTAATAAAATACATCCTGTACTTTTATGGGTGGAAATTACTTTTTTCCAACATCCAGGCAATGATCCACTTTCCAATTATTCTTCACGCACAAGCCTACGCGTACAATAAAAACAGCAATGTACAAAACTAGTAGAAACAAAACAGCTTCACCCCAGGGGCAGCTTTATTTCAGTGGTAAATGAAATGATCCACTTTGATGATCAGTTTGTAAAGCTCTTTACAATCCCTTGGGATGAAGGGAGAAAAAAGGAAGGTAAGAAATTATTGCCACAGTACAAAAACAGCCGATACACTCTACACCAATATATTCAGTTCTTGTATTCATTTTGTAACAAATACTTACAAGAGACCTAAAATAAATGTACCTAAAGTGTTTTCCATTGTTTTCCTCTAACATGACTAGAAAATTTGTTCATAGACTTATAGAATGGAATCCTGTCCCTATTTAAATCAATGGGAGTTTTGCAACTGACTTAAAGTAGTCATGAATTAACCCATAGATATTAAGGCCAAAAGGGACCATTATGATCCTCTTGTCTGACCTGTTGCACATTACAGGCTGTAGAATTTTACCCAGTAAATCCTGTGTTAAGCTCATTCCTGTTGAGCTAGAGTATATATGACTTAGAAAGCTATCCAACCTTGATTTAAAGACTTATTGGAAATTCTTCCATTTCTCTTGGTTAGCTGTTCCAAAGATTAATTACCCTCATTGGTAAAAATCTGCACCCATTTCCAGTCTGAGTTTGTCTACCTTTCCCTTCCATCCATTCAATCTTACTATGCTTTAGTCTGCTGGATTATTGTTGGCTAAAAAATGAATTACTGAATGCTAATATTTTGGAAGAATAATATGAAGAATTCAAGAGAGGCAGCTTTGTTAGATTCTTTTTAAAATTTCTTTGCATGTTCACTCAAGCAAAATGATGGGCATAATGCCATTAGATATTTTACTGATTAACACAATTTATTCTCATTGACACACAGGTGTTCCATGAAGTGGAGATACTAGAAGTCTGGAGCAAATTAATTCTTTGTGTGCATGTAGAGTGTTCTCAGAGTGCTACGTTTCAAAGAAGAGGACCCTCAAATACATTTATTTGCCCATGCTGCAGCTACCAAGCGGAGTTTGGCTTAAATATATCATGGGTCGATATAAAAGTTGAGTTTGGAAATGTGTGTTCTTAAAAACAGGATTAATAAATTAATAATCAGAAACTTTAAACACTGAGTCAAAATATCATTTTAGGGATTATCTTCATAGGTGTCAGAATTCATCTCTAAATACAGTGGACCAAATTCTTCACTGATTTACATCCCCAAATGATGTTGCACACAGTGTAAATCAATGAAGCAAGAACCCACATGTGGTACCTTCAGCTCAAGTAAGCTCTGTAAAAAGAGGAGAAAAATCGTAAGAGAAGTTGAAGAGGGGACTTATCCTACTCCCAGTTCATTCAACTGGAGTAATGCCATTGACTTCCATGGCAGCATTATTGGGAAATAGTCTATACCTATACTCTGTATAGGCTAAAGATGTCAAACATTTCTAATGAATGTTACTAATAACATCTCACTGATATCTTCTTAAATTATAAAGTAGACTTTTAGAACTATGCTCACACATATTTCATGGCAATTTGTCCTTGTCATCTATTCTAATTTTGCTCAAAATAACTCTTTAGAAAGCTGTTTTAGAAAGAAGCAATTAGGGCTCTGTTTGCAGGCTTATAATCAGCAGCATATGAACTTTACAATGGGGATGAAGTTTCACATCGTAACCTCTTGCCTCATTCACTAAGATCTGAAGTTTATGCCCGTGATTTAAAACTCTCAATACGAATGACCCTGGCTGTCATAATTAAAATTCCTAGCAACAAAGGTTTTTGAAATCTTTAATAGCTTGCAGCATTGGAATAGGAAGTCTAGCACGTGCTGTTAGGTTGCAGTGCTGTTTAACAATGCAAATTTTCTCATAATAAGATGAGGATCAGATGAAGAGATTGTGCAGCAGTTTACTAGGGCCTTGTCTACTCTACAAATTGTGGTTGACACAAGTTATGTCAGCATACACACACTGAAGTTTGTATGTTGCTCAGATGAGTGCACAGTTGGCTGCTTGCATCAGTGCTGTGTGCATTTACTAGGAGTGCTTGTGTTGATGTAAAGTGTGGTGTACCATAGGTAGGTATACCAGTGTGCCACGTAACACCATCTGGTGAAATGCCTTTTCCCTAATTTTTCACAACGTGTTGTGGGATAGAAACGACTCACCCAGGGACCTCTAAGAGCTAGGGATCAAGTGCCCCGTATGCAACTTTTTCCATCGCATAATGCCACCTGTATCCAATAATTTTTGCCTCTTTTTTATTTGAACAAACAAACTTGCACAGCACTTTTCAGGGTCTGCCAGCTCTGACAGAAGCCTGGAGTCCGCAGAGTTCTGCACTGTTGTTAGGAAGGTTACAAATACATTATGCATGATTCTCCTGTATTTGCAGACCCTCAGGAAGTACCACAAGATCAGAGGACATGACAATTTCTTTGAGGACAGTTTGCTGAGCGACGTAATGAAAATAGGTTGTTGGTGGCATTCATGGAGCAGCTTCAGATGGTGGAGTCTGCTTCTGGGCCTGAGAAAACAAGCACCAGCTGGTGGGATCGCATCGTAATGCAGGTTTGGGATGGTGGGCCATGGCTGCAGAGCTGTCAGATGTGAAAGGCTACATTCTTGGATCTGCATGCCAGACTCGCCCCAGCTCTCCAGATCATGGACACCAGAGTTAGAGCTGCATCGACAGTGGAGAAGCAAGTGGCAACCACACTCTGGACGCTTGCAATGCTGGATTACTACAGGTCAGTGGGAAATCATTAAGGAGTTGGAAAATCCACAGTGGAAGCCGTTGTCATTCAAGTGCATAGGGCCATTAATCATCTCCTGCTACGCAGGACTGTGACTCTTGGTAACATGTAGGAAATAGCAGATAGATTTGCTCAAATGGGGCTGCACCAGCCCACATTGTCACAGAGTAAATCAACAGAAAGGGCTATTTTTCTGTGGTTGGTATGCTGGGAATATCAGTGTGGGTTGGTCAGGGAAGGTGCATGACGCTTGCATCTTTAAGAACACAGGATTGTTCAGAGAGCTGCAAGCAAGGGCATTCTTCCCTGCCCAGCAGATTACCATTGGCAATATTGAAATGTCAATAGGAATTCAGGGGGACCCAGCCTACCCCTTTGTCCCTTGGCTCATGAACCCATACACTGGCTACATGGACAACACCAAGGAAAGATTCACCTACTAGCTCAGCATGTGCAGAATGACTGTTGAATGTGCTTTAGGTAGGTTGAAGGGATGCTGGCAGTGCTTACTCACTAGACTAGATCCTTAGTGAGAAAAATATCCCAATGGTTATACCTATCTCTTGTGTTCTGAACAATAGCTGTGAGACAAAGGGAGAAAAGCTGATTCCAGGGTGGAGGACGGAGGTGGAGCTCTACTGACTTTGAGCATCCAAACACAAGGGCTGTTACAAGAGCCCAACACTGCAATTGCTGTTGTGAAATAAAAGATACAGTAATTTGCTTCTCCAAAACCAGAACTTGATTGAGTGGGAAAAAACAGTACAGAAAATCAATGTGCAAAAATACCCTCAGCCCGTGTTATACAAACCCACAGGCTATGTTATACAAATCTTTAACATAATGGAGTGATAATTTTAAATTAGGAAGTAAACATTTATGTCCATTTGAGTGCACAAAAATAGTCTGTTGTGGCTACACATACAGAAACCATGCTTCTCACAGATCTGTGTCTCTGAAGCTGGGGTATTCCTTGCTGTCTCCCAGCAAGGAATGGTAGGGGTCCTAATGAGCCCCAGGATGCCACGTGGTACGTTGGAGGGTGTATGAAGCAGCAACCATGGAGTTCTCCAAGAACTGCTAAGGATGGAAAATCCAGGATTTTGAGACCTGTAAGTCAACCAGAGCCTGCAGCATTTGGGTTTCTGGCCTAAGGAGAACCATTATGTCCTGGTATATCTCCCTATCCTTGTCCTGCTGGGATTCCTGGGCCTGTTTCCTGTCCTCTACCTTTCTCCATGCTGTCATTCATATTGCTCCCCAAGCACTTTGTCCATCATCTGATGCAGCACTGGGTTTCAGGATCTCACAGAACATATCCTCCCTAGTCTTCTTCTTTCTCATCCTTATCAGGGCCAGGCATGCTGTGGGTGTGGAGGGGGCATCTTTCAGGGCCACCACACCAGAAGCTGCTGAGAACAATGAAACAGATGTACCACTGGATTTACAGACACCTAATACAACATGCTTATTGACATGTCAGATTCGGAGTGCTTCTACATAGAACGGCTCTACAGCCCCAGCCATAGTGAGTATGGCCCGCCAGGGATGAGAGGAGGAGGGATATTATAATAATATATGGAGATATACCTATCTCATAGAACTGGAAGGGACCCCAAAGGGTCATTGAGTCCAGCCCCCTGCCTTCACTAGCAGGACCAATTTTGCCCCAGATCCCTAAGTGGCCCCCTCAAGGATTGAACTCACAACCCTGGGTTTAGCAGGCTAATGCTCAAACCACTGAGCTATCCCTCCCCCTATTCTGTGGTAGGAAGCTATAAATTTTCAGTCCCTATTCGATGGGTACGAGTATAGGGCAATAGCACTGAATAGTGGCACAATTTTCCACAGGTGATGGTGGTTTTAGCTGCAGGGTGCTGTTGGGGTCTGCACCATGTATGGCATGCATCAACTTGTAGAAGTGGCAGGTCTGTGGTGCAGCACTGGATCTATTGTTGTGCTCCCTGGCCTTGTGATATCCCTGCCTGCATTCCCGATGCAATCTCCTCATACATATGCACATTTCTATGGCTGGTTCATAAATGTGCTTATATAGCCTCTTCTCCCCACAGGCCCGGGAGATCCAATACTTCCAGTCTACTCTGGAAGAAGTGTGTCTACTGTGCGGAGCTGGCATGATCAGTCGGGCAGTTGCACACAAAGAAGGGTAAGCTGCCAAGTGTATTCACCAAAGTGGCCAATCAGGAAAAGGCATTTTAAAAAACACCTAGGCGGCGTGGGTCTAAAGGGAGGTGTGGCTTCCACTCTCTGTGACCCCTGGGCAACAGAGTTTAAAATAGTGACCAGAACGGTCACTGTCGTAGGGAATGGAACATTGTTGAATAGCTGCTAGAGGACTGTTAGGGCTGACACAGATCATGCAGTGTCTACACTCACACTGCGTTGACCTCAGTAGCTCCATCATGGCCTGGCCCACGCCGCTTCCCACAGCTCCCATTGGCAGGGAACGGTGAACTGCGGCCACTGGGAGCTGCAAGTGGCCATACCTGCGGACGCTCAGGTAAACAAAGCATCTCACGGCCCACCAGGGGCTTACCCTGAACAAGCAGCGAACCAAGTCTACAACATTCAGGGATGTGGTTTTACTGTGTCGCTGTAACGGGATGCTTAGGTCAGCCAGAAACAAATTTAAGTGTAGACATGTGAACACATCGGTCGATGCAAGGCAACTTACATCAACCTAACTTTGTAGTGTAGAACAGGCCTGAGAGACAAAAACCGTTGCCCTTACTTTTATGGCCCGTAATCCTCATTTAACATAAGGCCAACTTATACCAAGCAGTGCAAAGGGCAGTAAAGTGGGATGTAAATACAATTCCACTTTAAGACCCTTTACACCAACTAGGAAGATATACAGTCGCCGAAGTATAACTGAAAATTGGGCCCATGAAATTTTGCCTGAGTAAACAAGAAATGATGAGACTGCAGGAATTAATCCTAAAAGGTAGAGGCAATGCTTGAAACAATTTCAGGTAAGATGAAAAGCCCTGTTTGTCTGGAACTTTTTTGTATACTTAAACCACAGATTCAAAGGGACTTCTAGTGTTTTGGGAAAGCTGCATTTTGAACTTGACTGATAGCCCATGCACAAAACTCTGAAAAAAAGTAAAGGAAATGATCATCTGTATTCCAAGCTGCAATATTTCACACACACAATATCTATCTAGCTAAATAAAACTGTGTGTATGTGTGTGAGCGAGAGAGGTTAAGGTAGTGAGCTGGGATCCAGGAAATCTCATATTCCAGTCCCAGCTCTACCCCCAATTTAAAGTATGGGCTTGAGGAATTCATCCCATTTTTGTGCCTCTCTATGTAAGATAGGGATAATGATACTTCTTTTGTAAGTTTAAACTGCTTAATGATTCCATACATTTGGAAATAGTAAATGAAATTAGTTTATATACGGTTCTGTGGTTTTTTTATTGTTAGTAATATAGCTGATCAGGAACTGGAAAATATCTTTCGTGACTATATTTTTTCTGTTTTTTGTCAAAATGTGGTTTCAACAGAAATTTCCAACCAGCTCTAGTTAGCAACACACACATCTGACTATAGACTGACTTGTTCAAGCATTCTTATGTTATGAGAGTATTTAGAGAAGTGATACATATGAGGTAACATGCAATAGAGCTTTCCTTCCTGATTAGAGTTGGGCAAATTTTTTCAGAAAAATTGTTTATTTGAGGAAAAATGAAGTTTGGCTGACCTAAAACTATTTGCGAATTTGACATGAATAGTTTCGGCCCTTCACAAAAAGGCCAGAAGGTGGTGGTAGTGGTAGTGGTGGGATTCCTGGCTCCTTTTCTCCCCCAACCCTTTTGCTCAGCAGTGAGGGTGTGGGAAACCCAGGTTTGAATCCCTACTCTGAAATAGACCTCAAACAGACATTTTAAAGTCACCCAAAATTCTGCAAAATTTCAGATTTGGTTCGACCTGAACTGAATTTTGTATTTATTTTGCAGACCTGCCACTGAACCAAAAAAGAAAATCAATTATTTACCCAGCTCCATTTTTGACTCAGGACTCCTGAATCATTTTCTCTAGATGAAAACTTTGCTGCAATAATTACATATCTGTTTTGGTACAGACATGCCACCAATTAACTACCTTTAGTATTAAAAAAAGCAACCGCCCCCAAAAAACCACAAGAAGTCCGCTGAAAGTGTAATACTTGTTATGTACTGTTCCACTGGTGGAAAAATCCCTGAGGCTGCATGAATAAGAGTATGATGATGTGCTACATGCAGTACACAGTGGGCATTCTGCACATGAGTAACTTCTGCAAGTGATGCTATGGAAGGATGATGTTTAAAAGTTATTAGAGCTAAATATACTAAATCTAGGGCTTTGGGGGATGTGTTTCTGGTTTGTTTTATTTTTATTTACACACACACTTTTGATCTGCACAACAGTTTGTCATAAAAATATGAGATCAAAATTAAGCTAGATGTGTCTCCTTTATCTGACACTAAGTAGTGGCGCACACCTGGGGCCGACGGCTAGTCCAGTACTAGCAAAGCTCCATTTGACAGGCACAGGATTGTCACCTAATGCTGGACTGTAGCAATTAGTTGGTATTGTAAGGTTCACTCCTTAACACAGTCTCATTGTTTAGTGGAAAGACATAAGATAACTGAAGGTTGAGGAAACTTTGCACACGTTTATCCAATTTAGTGCTCAATGGCTAGAGAGTTACAGCCCTTACTCTGCCTGCTCAGATTGTGACTAGCCCTGGGGAAGAGAGCCAGGGCTATTTTCCCCACCATGCCTTTTCCCCATCATGTTGGCCAGAGTAGCTGACTAGGCATGCAGGGGCAGGGTGAAGCAACATACTCCCCTCCCAGAGCAAGGATGAAACGGGAGGAATTTTGACGTAACATCACAATTTGTTCTCTGCTGTGCTCCTGGAGTGGGGCTTCTCCACGCCATACTAAGGGCAGACTGTAAGGTTAGAATATCTTCCTTAAAAACATAGGCTTTGATTCATATGCCTCTCTATATAGGACAGTATTTGGGCACATGCTTAAGTGCTCTCCTGAGCAGCAATGGACTTTATGATGTGTTTAATTTTTTTTCCAATTCAGGGTCTATATAGAAAATTACAGTGCCTATCCGAGTATACTTCCAGAGCGAAATATTATCCAAATGTATTTGATTAGCTGAGAAAGGAAAAGAATACAATACATCTCGGTATATTTGATACACTGGTCTTCTTAAAAGGTTGATCTAATAAGGTACAATGAAACACTACAGAAAGGTATCCTCTTCATACCCCCCTCCCCTTCCCCAAAATACCATGTTACACTTTGTAGTAAATGTATGTTCCCAGTTTGCTTCAGCTCATTTTATACTGGTATATTGATATATCAATTAGATTGTAAACTCCTCAGAGAAAGGACCATGTCTCTTTATTTGTACTGTGAGGAAGTATTTTTTCACACAATGAACAGTCAACCTGTGGAACTCCTTGACGGAGGATGTTGTGAAGGCCAAGACTATAACAGGGTTCAAAAAAGAACTAGATAAGTTCATGGAGGATAGGTCCATCAATGGTTGTTAGCCAGGATGGACTGGGATGGTGTCCCTAGCCTCTGTTTGCCAGAAGCTAGGAATGGGCAACAGGGAATGGATCACTTGATGATTACCTGTTCTATTCATTCCCTCTGGGGCACCTGGCATTGGCCACTATCAGAAGACAGGATACTGGGCTAGATGGACCTTTGGTCTGACCCAGTATGGCTGTTCTTATGCACAGTATATTTTGTACTGTGAGACACGCAGCATTTTTAATTCTCACATCATAATAAATGCAATGGAAGAAGTGGACCAAATTCAGGGTCTCAGCTACACAGGTGACTTCCACAGAGTTACTCTTGATTTATGCCAGTGGACTGCAATTGAGAAAGAGAAAAAACCTGAGGACAAACTCCATTCTCAAGTCATTCTCTGCAAACATACATTTTTCAACAAAAAAAGTTTTCATTGTTTATTTTTGGCCAGAACAGATTGTGCCTTTGGATGCACCCTTCAGCAAGAACTGATGTGTAAACTGCACCACCCCAGGAACAGCCCACAGAAACACTGTGACTCAGAGCCATCTGAGTCACCATTCCTCCCTCCTTGCTCCCAGAGAGGAAATAATTTACCAAACAGCCTACACCAGAAAGAAATTACTTACCCACCTCCATGCCAGCTCAGCTACTCCGGCGAGCAAGTGGGAAAGTGGTGCCAAGGCTCTCATTCTGCTCATTTCATGCCCCTTCCTGGCCACCTGCTTTGGGCAGGCAAGTGACGCTGCAATGCTTATTCCTATGTGTGGACCCAAGATCTGAGTAACCCCAGCAAAGGACGGTATAAGCGTGGTGTTAGGGTTCTTACTTCCTTGTGTGGGCATGTAGCCCATGCCAGAACCTAGGTTTTTTTTTAGCTGAAACCCTGTCTAAAGAACCATGGCTAACCTCTACGTTTTCAATGAACATCGGTTTCAATGATTCAAGAAGAAAAATATTACGGCATTATATAAATAAATGAGAATAATTAGCTACTGGTAGTAGGTCTTCCAGGGTCTGTTATAAGCCAATGGAAATTTGGAGGAAAGAAAAACTTAAAAATAAAAACTCCAGACCTTTTGTTATGCTGCTATCTACACCGTGTTGAATTTTCCCTCTTGCCAGGAAAAGCAAACATTTCTTTTTCAGAAAGGCCTCTGAGAGTTGACATGTTTTCAAAGCAATTAAAACTGACCTTATGAAGTGTGAATCTGATTTGAATCAATTAGCAGGCAATTAATTACTTCCCCTGGATTTGTTATTTCCTCTTTTCATTATTAATGTAGATTTATTTATTTATTGAGGCCCATGGGAGTGACCTGCACCATTTGTAAATGTTCTTGTTTGTGTGACAGGTTCCTAATATACATTTAAGCGATGGGCTCTTGATCAGAATTTAAACAAAGGCTTATACAGAAAGCAAAGAATTAACACAGATGTCTTAAGGTAAGTTAAATTAAATGCTGCACCTTAGGCTATGTCTACACTGCAGAGTTTTGTCGCCAAAAGTTCTGCCGCTTTAATTAAGCGTTTTAATTAACCCGCTGTTGCATGTCCACACTATGCTCCTTGTGTCGGCAGAGTGCGTCCACACTAGCAGCTCTTGCATCAACACAGAGAACAATGCACTGTGGGTATCTATCCCACTGTGTAAGTGGCCGCAGGGTGCTTTGGTAACGGTTTGAAATGTCTCATGGGGCAGGTACAGCCTTACATGATGCAGGTTTCTCAATCCCATCATTCCATCGGCATCCTACTAGATTGCCAGATGCTTTTCAACTGAAGTGTGTGGCGGGAAAGGGGGAGAAGGGGTGACAGGGAGTGTCTGTGTAGGGGGGGAGAAACAAAGTCAGAGTGTTGTGGGGGAAACTGTATATTGGGGTGAGTGAGTGTGTTGGCTTGCTGTCTCTACATTCAGACAGCCACCAACAGCAACCAGTCCTCAGGCAGAGGAAGGGGGACACCCCGATATCAGCCCCACCTCCTTCCCTGGCTCTGCACAGCACAGCAGTGTTTGTAGTATGGGAGACAACAGCATTCCACCTTAATGTTTTGTTCTTTGTTCCCAGAGCAGAGCAGCAGGCTCAGCTGTCAGAACTTCAGGGAGCTTTGAAAGGGGAGGGGCGCATGCCTGCAGGGCAACCGAGTTCAAAACCGTGAGCAGAGCGGTCATAGCGGGCATTGTGGGATACTGGGGGAGGCCAGTTCTGTTGATATAACGAACGGCAGCATCTACACTGACAGGTTGTCATTTTAACTTTGCCGCAAAAAGCTCTATGTCTCTCAATGAGGTGGTTTTATTTTGTTGCCAAAACTGAAGTGTTTTGTCACTAAAAGTGGCATTGCAGTGTTTATATCTCCACTGTTTTGCCACCAAAAGCTGCCTTTTGCCAACAAAACTCTGTGGTGTAGACAAGGCCTTAGATTACTCTGTGCAGCTTTTGCTTGCTGTGCAATAACATTCAATAAAGGCAATACTACTCAAAACACTTCTTTACATTTGAACTGATTAATGTTGAGATTTTTCAAGAACGACTAGTGATTTTGAGGGGATCAGTTTCCGGGATACCATTGTTCGACAATTTAAAAGGGGCTTGATTTTCAGGAGGTGGGTGCTCAACAATTTCTTAAAATCAGGCTGTTTTAAGATGTCCCAGCAATAAATATCCAACATTTGAGGCACAAAAATCACTAGTCATCTCTGAAAACTTTGGCCCTACAGTTATTTGTTTGAAGTTAAGGGCCTTGGGCCAGACCTTTAAAGGTATTTAGGCACCTAAAGATGCAGAGAGCTGCCTACTGGGATTGTCAAAAGTGCCTAGGTGTCTATCTGCCATTGATTTCACATATGCACATTGACTGATTGATCTGAACGGGAGTTAGGCATCTAGATGCTTTTGAAAATCCCACTAAGTGGCTATGTGCATCTTTAGGCACCTAAATACCTTTAAGAATCTGACCACTAGTTACTGGAGGCAAGATAAAAGCCAGTATTGCTAATCTGTCTAGTCAACAGGCAGAGGAAAGATTTATAAAAGTGAAAATTTATCTGCTACTTATTATAGTGTGCACGTGTACTGCTTGCCCTCGTTAACTACCAGTCTAATCTCTTTGTAACAGTTGCTCAATAGCTTTGTCAGATTAGTTCCTTTGAATTACATTTTCTACATTCGGTCTCACCCCAACTGTGAATTGTTTTTGAAAGTTTGCACGAAATTGATGGGGTGGGAAGTGGGGGGTTGGGGAATACATTTTCTCCATCTGTTCCAGCCAGCAATTTCACACTAAAAAACGTCTGATGCGATACACTTCAAAAGAGATTTTTATTTGTTTTTTGTAAATTACATTGAGATTTAAGAAGCAAAATAAATCTGAGGAACATCAGTTGAGTAGTTTTAAAATTATGAGTGTTGGCACAGGGCACCGGCACATTAGACTGTTTCTATTCAATATTTTTAATGCGTTTGTTAAGGATGCATTCGTTGGCAGAATTTGTGAACTCTGCAAACTGAAAATAAACTATGGCTCAATGTATTTACAAGCTCTATTAGTGAATAATTCTATAACAAGAAACTTATGAGCATAGCTAAGGATGTTCCAGAGTCTCTGGAGCTTAGATAGCTCCATAGGGGATCAACTTCTAGCACAGGAGCTTTTAGCATAGGTCCACCGTTGGGCTTCTGCTAAAGTGCTTTGGCTAGTAAGGACTGGGAGGCAAGACTCCTGGGTTTCAGTCACAGGTCTACCCTGATTTAGGCAAGTCTTAATACTTGTTTTTCAAAAGTACCTTCTAATTTGGGGGTGCCAAACTTGAAACACGCCTGATTTTTCAGAGATGCTTTGCAGCGGTACCTCCCATTAACTCCAGATGGAGCAATGGGCAGTAAGCGCCTCTGAAAAAAATCAGGCCCTATGTTCCTGACTTGGGCACGCAAAAACTGAGGCTTTCAAAATTAGACAAAAATTTTGGGCTTTTACCTTATTGTGCCTCTTCTACTTTATCTTTAAAATGGTGTCATATCTCATGAATAGTAGTAGTCATGCAAAGTGCTCTGAGATCCTCAGAAGAAAAAAAAATGTCTAAGTGCAAAGAATTATCATTCAGAAGTTAAAGCCTAACATCAAACAATCGTCACTAGAAGATCAAATAATAAATTCTCCATCATGGTATTAGCAAAATGTTAGACTTCAGCTAAGCTAGTAGGAGAAACGGAGGTTTATGAATGTGCTACATCTTTGCTACCTGGAACCTTGTTCTTTAGTGCATGCAATAGAGGTCTCATGTTCAATCCCAATTGCTGCCAACCCACCCAGGAGCATTATGTTACTCTAAGATAAACAAGTTGATGTATCCTATATCTGTATATGTCGGTAACACATTCTGAAATCCAGTGTAACTATAAACCTAAAGCCATAAGCATCTTTGTCATCTTTGAGAACTTTAAAGTGGCTTCCCAAAATTTTCCTCCTGCTCAAAGACTGATTCATTGTTTATAATCTTATACTTCCCTTTTATATCTCCACTTGTCATACCAACTGCATTTCCATTATGAACAGCACCTTGTTACCTCAGCAAGCATTACCGCTTGCTACATCTCTTCAACCTTTAAATCTTTTACTCCCATTTTGCTTTTTTAATAAGCTCTTCTCCTTCCAGAGATGGGCTAAAAGGCTTGAAAACCTTCTCTGCTGGGACCTGAATTTTTACCTCCTTCAGCATTGTTTTATATTCTTAACTAAGTTCCAGCATAACCTCCTATGAAATAAATAAAAAGGATTGAAAAACAGAACCTGTTTTAAGCTTTAAAAAGTCATAATGCTAGAGACTGTGTGTTTGATGGCTATATTAGTTAACTTGGGCAGCATCTTTGACTCAGACCTCTTGTCTGTCTCTCTCTGTTGTCTCTGTCTGTAAACTCTTTGGGGTATACATCATCTTCTTCGTCTTTATTTGTACAGCGCCTAGCACAATGGAGTACTGGTTCATGACTGGGGCTCCCAGGCACCGAGATTATCCAATAATTAATACTACTGATCATAGGCGACAACTCCATGGGTGTTCCAGGGCTCAAGCACCCACAGAAAAAAAATAGTGGGTGCTCAGCAACCACCAGCCACAGCTGTTCTGCCATGCCACCGATCAGCTATTGGACAGCCAGCTGTTTGGTGGCTGGGGGAGGAATTTGGGGGAGGGTGGAAAGCAGCGAGGAACGGGCAGGCAGGGGCCACTGGGGAGGAGTTGGAGCAGGGGCAGGAAGAGCCAGAGCAAGGGCGGGGCCTCAGGAGAGGGGGCGGAGTGGGACAGAAAGAGGCAAAGTGAGGGCAGGGTGTCAGGGGAGGGTAATGGGGGTGGGAAGAGGTGGAGCGAGGGCAGGCCGTTGACGGATGGGGCAGAGTGGTGGCGGGGCCCCGGGGTGGAGCAGGGGTGGAGCAACCCCGGGGAAAACTAAAAGCACCTATGCTACTAATCCTGTATCAGGTGAGCTACCATATCTATTTCACTGGCGGCTCCGGTCAGGCCGTTAAATGTCTGGACAGCGGTGCAGTGGCTCCCTGCGGCTCCTTGAAGCAGCAGCATGTCCCCCCTCCAGCTCCTACGTGTAGGGGCAACCGGGGGCTCTGCACGCTGCCTCGCCCCAAGTGCCGGCTCTGCAGCTCCCATTGGCCACATTTCCCAGCCAATGAGAGCTCTGGGGGTGGCGCCTGTGGATGGGGCAGCACTCAGATCTGCCTGGCCGCACTTCTGCCTAGCAACTGGAGTGGAGACATGACGCTGCATCCGGGAACCGCCTGAGGTAAGCACCACCCAGAGCCTGCACTCCTCACCCACTCCCATGCCCCAACCCCCTGCCCCAGTCCTGATCCCTCTCCCGCCCTCTGAACCCCTCGGCACAACCCAGAACCCACTCTTGCACACCAAACTCCTCATCCCTGGCCCCACCCAATAGCCCGCACCCCCTGTCGGAGGCCTCACCACCCTCTTCCACACTCCAAACCCCTCGGCCCCAGTACGGAGCCCCCTCCTGCACCCCAAATCCCTCATTCCCAGCACCACACCAGAACCCGCATCCCCAGCCAGAGCCCTCATCCCCCCCCCCCACCAACCCCCAGCCCCAGCCCGTTGAAAATGAGCGAGTGAGCAAGGGTGGAGGAGAGCGAGTGACTGAGGGAGGGGGAATGGAGGGAGCGGGGGTGGTGCCTCGGAGAAGGGGCGGGGCACGGGTGGGGCATGGGTGTTTGGTTTTCTGCAATCAGAAAGTTGGCAACCCTATGCCAAAGCTAAGCAGAGCCATAAACTCTGATGTTCATTAACTGCCAGAAAACACCCAGCTCAGAGCTCATAACAATCCTAAATAGAGTATACAAATCTTCTAAGAAAAAAACCATAAATTACATGTTTCTGTATGGGAAGGTTACAGAAGGAGCTGCAGTTTGCCATGCATATGGTGTGCTGGTTATAAATTAATACTGGTCTTTCCTTAGCAAACACCACACAGTAATCAATACTTAAGAACTTCATCCTCAGCTAATCATTTAGGCTAAGATTTCCAAAAATTGGTATCCAAATCCATATTGAGGCAGATAAATAATTGGCCTGATTTTCACATGGTTGAGCACCCAGCTGACCCCAGGGGGAGTCACTGCAAGCAGCTGGGTGAATAAGGAGTTCTGGGTATGTCTGGAAAAGAGTGCTGACAAAAAGGGGAACCTAAAAGTCTGAGGTCTTGAGTAGCTTTACACTTGGCACGTGTCTTAAGGCTGGCCCTCGAGGTAAATGAATCTGAGATGTCGGTGTTAAGTGTTGTTGTTGAAAAAAAAGCAGCCAACTCAGGCCAATAGAAAGTGTAAAAAAAATAGAAATGTTCACATGAATTCCTTCATTTGTATGAACAACGCACCACGTCTATTAACATCTTGTTAAGGGCCCTAGATTGTTATCACAAAACCTCACTAACCCTAACCGTGTTTAGGCCTAGATTGTGTTCCTTAGTAGCCAAAGAAGTCTAAGGGGAAATTTGCCCTTGGTTGAGTATGGTGCTCTTAGTCAATTTATAGTCAAATAAAAAAGTTATTTTAATAAGAGCCTCACAGATTTTGGCCCCGAGACTGAAAACAACATGATCTAGCCTGTTTAAAAATAAATGGTTTGCCTGCCTAATGATGATGATGTCAACTGTTTGTCTGCCTTCAGTAACTCTAGCATGTCAATTATTGCACCTGATATTCTGTAATTTTAAAATAATGGAACAGGTTTTGAGCTCTGTAACACCTGTGTAAATTCAAAGTAACACTATTGACGCCACTATATATCCAGAGAAACTCCATGGTGGAGTGTCTGAATTTACACTGGTATAAATGAGATCAGAATTTGGTTTAAGAACATGTGTCAGAACATTTTTATATACCGGAATTACTCCTTATATGTTTGTTCAGCATCTAGGACAATGGGGCCACAATCTTGATGTGGGGCCTTTAGGTGCTACCATAATACACATAAATAATAATCATAATTTTTATTATCATTACAACACATGGAATTAAGCACATATGGGTTAATAAAAATCCTGTGCACAGTCTGTGAGCTTGTCATGCTGCAATATTTGAATGAAACATCTGATAACGACTTTTAACAATCCTAACTTTGAAAAGTGGTTTCAATACTGGATAATTTGCTGTCATTATGAAAACCTGCATGTGGCTATGATAACCACGTGGTGATAGGGGGCTCAGAGGGACAGGAGGCCCAGTGGTTAGCACAACCAACTCCAGCCCCTTGCCCCTCTGTCAGGGCGGTAGAGATATCTGTTCCTAACCTTAAGCCAGGAATCGTCACCTTTCCACCCACATCCGGGCCTTGGTCCTTAAGAGGGTGTGGGAGGTGGACCTGGGCCATCCCTCTCCACTGGGTTCCCACCTGCCCAGGCCCTATAGGAAGCAACACCAGCAAGGTGCTCCCTGCAGTAAGTCCAACATCATTTCCCTGGGCTACTTCCTACCAGTAGATCCCTTCAGTGGTCCCTATAGTCCAAACAGTGAGTCTTTCTAAGAAAAAGAAAAGAAAAGAAAAGTCCACGGGAGCAGGGTGCTGCAGGGCCTGCTGGCTCTCAAATGGGGGGAAGGGGAGGGGAGTTAGCGAAGCCTCTGCCTGTGGGCCTTACCAGCCTTATGGTCCCCTCTCAAGCTCAACCTTCCCTCTGGCTCCCTGGAGATTGGATTCCGCTTTCCTGCAGCCTGTCCACCACCCTTTGCCTGCACACCCTTTTAACCTGCTCCTACAGTCAGAGCACGCTCAGCAGATTCAGTGGGGCAGGCCAACCACAGCCCAGCAAAAACCGGGAGAAAAATAGGTGGATGTACACTGGTCTATGATATAGTGGAGTGAGAGTGACTGAAGTTTTTCGCCTGTATGTGAGGACAGACTCAGTAAAACCTTCTTGCAAGTAACCTAATCTGAATAGACACCATAATGCAAATTCTGTGCTTAGATATGCACATTTGGATGAATAGGGCTTTTGTAATAGACTCTTCTAATCATGTGTGCTTTGCCAACTTGTGATTATTTAAATATAATTTCTTTGTCCTCCTTCTTCATGGAGTATTTTTGCCTTGATCTTTCAAAGGGAGCTCTTAGTGTACTTGCTAAATGACTTTTTTTGCATGTGTGGATAATTTTGATTTTGCAGAACTGCATTTTCCATCAAAATATAATGTTGACATATAATTCCCAACCAGCTGTAATTAGTATACATTCAATTATTACAAAGCAATGTTTAAATAGGCACAAGTGTCCTAATGCATTAACCGTTTAGTTCTAGGCAGTGCAAATATATGTACTGACATGTCTGTGGGATTCCAGACACGTCACAACAGCATTTTGGCTATATTTTAAACACTCCAGCTGCACTTATGTTTCCATATATGTAGAGTGTAACTTAAGAGTATATTTTCAAAGGATGATAAAAAATGTTTAGTTGTTATATGCAATATCAAGCCATACTGGTATTTTTATGAAAGTTGAATGTTTGCAGAATCTTCATAGGCATCCAAAATATTAAATTAACAACTGTCCCTTTAAGTCAGAGAGTAATCACCCATTGCTGAAAATATGCAGTCATTGTGAATCTGTATTTATTCCATTTCTTACAAAGAATTTATCCTTTTAAATTAGCTTTTTTTAAACTGAAGATGTTGAAACTATTTGCCACTTTGATCACTGCTTCTCTTTTCTTAAGGGTTAAAGGTAGCATTTAATGAAAGCAACGTGATGTAATTTTAGTCTCTAGTGTTTAAAATTTTCCATTACCAGCCTTTAATATTTTAGAAAAATCCATTAAAATGAGAGAAAACTTTAGGTTACACATAACACAGTATCCCTTTCAACCAAAATTATGTATTCCCTAAAGGATGGGAAAATATGCTGTGGTTAAGCAGTATAAAACTTCCTATGAGATTTTTTTTTTCTGATTCAGGGAGGCAGTAGTGACCAAAAATACACTATAGTCGTGTATTTCATGAGTTTGCTCAAATTCAACCAAACCAAACTTTTTTGATATGTAACTTTAACTTTAATCATGAAAGGATTTCAGAATATCCTTTATAACTTAGGTGTCCTCTGACACTGAAATTGACACAATTCCATCGATTACTTAGTCAAGATTTGAAGAAGGTGTACACTGCTATCGGTTCACAGGCTTCAGTTGAACTTGTGGATTTACACCAGCTTTCAATAACTTTCACAATTACCTATAGCTAAACTATCAGCATGAAAATTAAAAGCAGCTCAATATCCTATTGACAGACCCTTGAGTAGGGTGACCAGACAGCAAGTGTGAAAAATCGGGACAGGGGTGGGAGGTAATAGGAGCCTATATAAGAAAAAGATCCAAAAATCGGGACTATCCAAATAAATATTAATATTTAATATATTGCCTAGCTGTCTGCATATAGGTACAATGAGGAGTCTGTTGATGAGGAGGTGTCAATACCAAGAGAGGAAAAATTGCTTTTGTTGTGAGCCAGCCACTCCCAGCCTCTATTCAAGCCCAAATTAATGGTGTTAAGTTTGCAAATGAATTGTAGCTCTGCAGTTTCTCTTTGAAGTCTGTTTTTGAAGGGTTTTTTGTTGAAGGATGGCTACTTTTAAATCTGTTATTGAATGTCCAGGGAGATTGAAGTGTTCTCCTACTGGCTTTTGTATGTTACCATTCCTGATGTCTGCTTTGTGTCCATTTATTCTTTTACATAGAGATTGTCTGGTTTGGCCAATATACATGGCAGAGGGGCATTGCTGGCACATGATGGCATATATCACATTAGTGGATGTGCAGGTGAATGAGCCCCTGATGGTGTGGCTGGTGTGGTTGGGTCCTATGATGGTGCCACTAGAATAGATATGGGGACAGAGTAGGCAACGTGGTTTGTTACAGGCATTGGTTCCTGGATTAGTGTTTCTGTGGTATGGTGTGTAGTTGCTGGTGAGTATTTGCTTCAGTTTAGGGGGCTGTCTGTAAGCGAGGCATGGCCTGCCTCCCAAGGTCTGTGAGAATGAGGGATCATTTTCCAGGATAGGTTGTAGATCGTTGATGATGTGCTGGAGAGATTTTAGCTGGGGGCTGTACGTGATGGCCAGTGGTGTTTTGTTATTTTCCTTGTTGGTCCTGTCCTATAGTAGGTGACTTCTGGGTACCCGTCTCCCTGTGTCAATCACTTCCTCACTTCTCCAGGTGGGTATTATAGTTTTAAGAATGCTTGATAAAGATCTTGTAGGTGTTTGTCTCTGTCTGAGGGAATGGAGCAAATGCGATTGTATCTTAGAGCTTGGCTGTGGATAATGGATCGTGTGATGTGTCCTGGATGGAAGCTGGAGGCATGTAGGTAAGTATAGCGGTCATTAGATTTCCGGTATAGTATTGACACCTTCTCATCATTTATTGGGAGTTGACCACATACACCCTGACTGAATTGGCCTTGTCAACACTGGTTATCCACTTATAAGATAACTCCCTTCTTTTCATGTGCCAATATATTTATGCCCATATCTGTAACTTTCACTCCATGCATCTGAAGAAGTGGGCTTTTTACTCACAAAAGCTTATGCCCAAATAAATCTATTAGTCTTTAAGGACTCCTCGTTGTTTTTGTGGATACAGACTAACACGACTACCTCCTGATACTCTGCATATAGGTAGACTCTCAAAGTCAGTCAATCGGTATGTTTTATAAGCAGACGCTTATTAGGCTGTTGCATTACTGTGGTAGAGAAGACAATTTCTATGCCACATAACACATTATTAGCCAGTCCCATAAGTCCCTAGGCCATCATTCTGTTCTATGTATCTGAGGGTCCCCATAGGGTACCTATTTCAATGGCATGCAGTGACCTAATTCATGTTAAAATTGTCTACATACATGAACATCTAAACATCCGTGTTTCTAGAGATACCTTTAGCATAGAATTTCCATTCAGCCTGTCTCTGACACAAATAAGGATCCTTTTGCATCTGTGACAGTATTGGCATATAGTATGCAACATTACGTTATCATAAAATCCCTTCTCTTTAAAATCTCTGGGCCAAGTTACCACCCTATGTAAAATAAGTTGGTAATATTACAGTAGTCCCACCTGCAGGCTTGTCTACACTTGAAATGCTACAGCAGAACAACTGCAGGACTGCAGCGGCGCTGCTGTAAAGCTTCAGCATAGACACTACCTAGGCTGACAGAGGAGTTCTTCACACAGCATAGGTAATCCACCTCCTCCAGAGGGGTAGCTAGGTTGATGGAAGTGCTGTCAACATGGGGACTTACGTCCGCTTAACTACATCACTCAGGGGTATGGATTTTTCACACCCCTGGGTGATGTAGCTGGGTTGATCCAATCATGTAGATCAGCCCTTAGACTGAAGGATCAGCATCTGCATCCCAAATGACACTATTCTGAATTGTGAGCTCTTTGGGACAAGAACTCTTTTGACTACAAGTGTGTACATCACCTTACACAATGGTGCCCCGATTGCTGCCCCAAACTGCTACTTCTATACAATTATAATGACAATTCCAGTTAGTACCTTGTCAACCTAATCAGACAGGGAAAAGATGGAATGCGGATGGAGATATAATTAATCTCTGCGGCAAGGTTTATGATGGACAGTGTCAAAATAGTGTGGGGAAACTTGATTTTCTACAGACCGGCCTTCTTATTCCCTCTCAGAGGTTAAACAGACTCTTCAATGATGTCAATCAGGCATTTTTCTTGAGCTCTACATTTTCTTTGGAAGAGATAAATACCTGGCATGTTAATTCAAAAATGGATATGGATTGAAGACTTTTTTTTTTATTAAACAATTTGGGACTTGTCTAGATTAGGGAAATTTGGAACAATCTAATTCATATTTTTGTAGCCATTCTTATGCAAATCACTAGAGTCCACAATTAATACCAGTTCAAAATGGGACTAGCCTGGTAGCTTACCTACACTGGTGCAAAGAAACTCTGCATAGAAAACACTATGGAAGCAGCAGCTCTAAAGATCCCAAGCCTCAGCTGGTGTAAATCAGGGTATCTCTGCACTGGAACTGGAATTTCCAGCTTGCGTAGAAATACCCATATTAGGTTTGCTTAAACTAGTATGCTAAAAATAACCGCATAGCCGCAGCTCCATTGGTGGCGGGAAGGGCTAGCCACTCTCAGTACATATCCTAGGGTCCCAGATGGTACTGTACTGGAGGAAGCTAGTCCCTCCCATCACCTGTGAAGCTGGAGCTACACTGCTATTTTTATCATGCTGGCTTTATCAAAGCTAGCATGGGTAACTGGAAATTACACCTCTACCTCTGGTGAAGACATACCCTCAGTGATGTCATTGGTGCTACACCAACTCACTCTGAGTGAAGATCTGTCCCTCACTCTGACCCTTAGTCTGTTTTACATCAATGCTGAGATCTGGGAAACCCCATGGCCTGGCATTGACAGGGGAGGTAGCAGTTCTTTTTGTGTTGTGCCCATGTAGCAGGAGTAGCAAGGGTTTAATCCAATAGATCACTTTGCATTGCAAATAGAGAGAGATTCCTTTAAAATCTGCTACGCTTTAAACGTTTGCTTTGCCAATAGGTAAGTTGGCACTCAACGTATAAAGCTGATGGAAGTTTGATCCAAACACCAAAGCCTGCACTGCTTCCTATTTTCATTGGTTTCTGCTAGAATGCTATAATCTCTACATTCTCCTACTTCATTGAGGCCCTCTGAGGTGTACATTGTCTACTCATATACACCAGTTCTTAAAACAAGTAGTTAAGCCAACTCACATAAATTGCCTCAGATTCCTCAGGTTTCTCTTGTGTAGGTAGGTTATAAAAGCAGCCAGGGGCAAGCAAAATTTGCTAAAGGCTTTATAAGGTTCATCTGCTCACCCCTCTCCTGATAGACAATCACTTCAAGATCTACAGGTTCAGAGCAGATATATTCCTATTGAAACAGCTCCCATAACAAAGCTAATTATGTAGCGTTCTGAGCAGACAGCTGAGAGGTGTTATTCAACTCCTCCCTAGACAGCGGCTAAACGAACTTTCACCCCACATCCACAAAGGGACTTAGGCACTGCAATGCTGAGCATCACAATGCCCAACTTTTAGGCACCTAGAAAACCACAGGGACAAAACTGTGATCCACAAAGCCTGAGTTAGGCACCTAGGCTCCCTGTGCAATGAACAGGGAGAGACAGACCCTTTGAGTGTGACCCACAAAAGCCTGCAGGTGAGGTGAGGGCCACCTAAACTGGTCAATGGCAGTTGCTGACGAGAGGGGTGTGTGCTACACCCAACTCCTCTCACAGAGATAGGCACCTAAGTCCAGGCTGCAGGGAGGCGCCTATTTCTGCTTAGTGATCCATGAATGGGGACAAGCCACCAGGAGTCAGGCAGCATAGGCACCTTAGGCATTTGTTGCAGGGATGAGGTAGGCACCTTTCTTGATCCA
The DNA here is from genome assembly GCF_028017835.1 of Emys orbicularis. Classification (NCBI taxonomy): domain Eukaryota; kingdom Metazoa; phylum Chordata; order Testudines; family Emydidae; genus Emys; species Emys orbicularis. Next base: position 22,106,868 of record NC_088683.1, on the reverse strand, counting down.
CACAAAACATTTGTAAAGGTGGCGGTAGTGCTGCCTACCTTATAGCTTTTAGCCCATCGGTTAAAGCACTCACCTGGGATGTGGGAGATCAGGTTCAATTCCCACCACACCACCAGAAGGAGAGAAAGGATTTAAACAGAGATCTCCCATCTCTCAGGAGAGTGCTCCAACTACTCAGTTATGGGGTATTCTGATGTGGTATCTCTCCTGTAAAGCTGTTTCACTGTCGATAAATAATGAAAGTGATTGGAGCAGGGGGATGGACCTTGGGTTTCCTACCTCTCAAATGGGTGCCCTAACCACTGGCCTACAGAGTCTCTCTCTCTCTCTCTTTCTCCTCCACACCCCCCTAAATACTTAGTCATTTAGAGAATATAATGAGTAGGAAAGAGGGAGAGCAGGTCTCCTCGTCTTCACTTATTTTCTACATGAGCATGTTTTCCCATTCAAACTGCCTATCATTGCAAATGAATTGGTCACAGACACACTTTGTTACATACAGGTTGATCTATTATTACACTTGTCCCAGAGATGCAGACAAATGATCTCTTGACATATGGAAGAAATGAGAATTCTCTAACTAGCCTATAATGAAATAAAGAGCACAATCCTTGACTTAATTAATAGGGCAGGAAACTGGTGTGTACTGCACAGTACTACTCCCTTGTAAGCTGAAACACTGGGAATCCCGGCTTCTCAATTACCCCACAGCAAACAGCAATTGTAACACGATGTGCAAGCCTTCAGTGTCCTGCAGGCAACTCAGAGATGAAGTCTTGATGAGAAAATTGAAAACATGAAACCTGCTGGTTGGGCTGCAGTGTAGGTTACACCATCTTTTGAAAGTCTAGATTTACTGAGGGGGGAGTACAAAGTAGTTAATGACTCTTCCTGTCATGGTAAACTACAAAGGCTATTCAAATGAAGATTTGTTAGCCTTAATATTATAGCAGTTCATCCATTTTCTGGGCAGTCCCCTAGGACTAAAGCAACAGGCTTTGAGAATGTCAAGTGCTATTAAAACGATTAAGAAGCCATCTTTAAATAACAAGGTCTGCTGTTGAAATATTGAATTTGGAGGGGTTTGGCCAAAGTAAGGATTACAGCACAAAAGAGGCAATATAACAACATTGAAGAAAAAATATGAGGGATACGTATCAGTTAACACACTCGTGAATTCAATATACTGTATCTACATTTGATGCATCTATTCTTTTGGTGGGGTTAGGAAAGCTATTAGTGTCCTTTCTGATCTTATACAAAACACTTGTAACATACACTCTATTCTCTTTGCTCCCCATCTTACTGCATGTTGTAGGTTAAATAATAATTAAATATTTAGTAATGATAAAATTAAATTGATTCAACTAATTAAACCAAAAATAATACATGACATTAATAAAATTAAAAATAAATAATTGAATTATAATAGTTAATAATTGCATAATTCTAGTTGGGACTTATATGATGGGTAAACTTTGGCTCTAGTCCTGCAGAAGTTCAAACACATAACTTGAAATATGCCAGTAGTCCCATTGAAAACATCATATTGTGCCTATATGCCCCATTATTACAATTTGCAAAGACTCCTGAGTTGTCTACATGAAAAAAACGGTTACCTACCTTTAATAATTGTTGTTCTTCGAGATGTGTTGCTCATGTCTATTCCGTTCTAGGTGTGTGCACGCCCACATGCGCAGTCGTCAGAGATTTTTGCCTTAGCGGTATCCGTAGGGACAGTTGTGGCGCCCCCTAGAGTGCTATGCTAATGCCGCGTATATCAGGCGCCGCCAGCCCTACGCCCTCTCAGTTCCTTCTTGCCGACAACCCTGACAGAAGGGTAGGAGGGTGGGTAATGGAATGGACGTGAGCAACACATCTTGAAGAACAACAGTTACAAAAGGTAGGTAACCGTTTTTTCTTCTTCTAGTGCTTGCTCAGGTCGATTCCATTCTAGGTGACTCACAAGCAGAATCCTCGGAGGTGAGCTCGGAGTTCACAGACTCGCAGGTTGGAGCACTGCTCTGCCAAAACCAGCATCATCTTAAGCTTGCTGGGTCAGCGCATAGTGTAAAGCGAATGTGTGGACGGACGAGTGAGCCATCACGATCGCCAGCAGGGGCACCTTCACTAGCTCATAACCGTAGCGGATGCAGGCCGCGATCCATGATGATATTCTCTGGGCAGACACTGGGCAACCCTTCATCCTGTCTGCGACTGCAACAAACAACTGTGTCGACTTACGGAACGGCCTTCTTCTATCTATGTAGAAGGCCAGGGCCCATCTGATGTCCAGGGGATTCAACGTGCATTCCTCATCTGTCGTGTGAGGCTTAGGACAAGGACCGGCAAGTATATGTCTTGACGAGTATGGAACTGGGAGATGACCTTGAGCAGAAAGGCCGGGTGCAGACGCAGCTGGACCTTGTCCTTATAGAAGACCATGTAAGGTGGTTCGGATGTTAGTGCTCTGATTTCGGACACTTGACGGGCCAAAGTTATAGCGACTAGGAAGGAGACCTTCCAGGAGAGAGCACAAGGCTAGGGGCTCGAAGGAGGGAACCATGAGCCTTGGGAGCACAAGATTAGGGTCCCAAGGGGGTACCGGGTCTCGAACATGCAGGTAAAGGTACTCCAGGTCTTTCAGAAACCACACCATCGTAGGGTGGGCGAAGATCGACCTGCCTTGAAATGGAGGATGGAACGCCAAAATGGCCGCCAGGTGCACCTTGACCGAGGACAGCGATAGGCCTGGAGCTTAAGGTGCAGCAAATAATCCAAGATGTGCTGCAGTGGGGCCTCTTCTGCACAGATGTGATGATCTGAGGCCCAACACATAAATCGCTTCCACTTAGCCACATAGGTAGCTCTGGTGGAGGGCTTCCTGCTGCCCAGCAGGACTTTCTGGATACTGGCGGAACACTGCCGTTCATCTCCACTTAGCCACGCAGCAGCCAGGCTGTCAAGTACAGTGCTGCCAGGTACAGGTGCAGCAGATTGCCGTGGTTCTGGGACAGGAGATCCAGGCGAAGAGGCAGCTGCAGGGAGGTGGCTGCCAACAGACTGAGGAGCCTGCCGAACCAGTGTTGACAGGGCCATGCTGGGCCCACAAGCCTTTGTCTTGCCTCACCTTCAGCAGTGACCTGTGGATCAAGGGCACTGGCGGGAAGGCGTACCTCAGTGCTCCCGACCATGAAATCAGGAAGGCATCCCACAGGGAGCTCTTGTCCCTGCCTTGCAGAGAGCAGAACACATGGCACTTCCTGTTCTGCCGAAACAGGTCCACCTGGGGAGTCCCCCACCTGCGGAAGATTAGGCTGACCACCTCTGGATGGAGTGACCATTTGTGGCAAGACGAGAAGGTCCTGCTGAGGCAATCCGCTAGGACATTCTTGGTTCCTGGAAGTTGGGCAGCCACCAGGTGAATGTCGTGCCGCACACAAAAGTCCCAGAGGCTAAGTGCTTCTTGACAAAGGGCCGAAGACCTGGCGCCGAAGACCCTGCCTGTTGATGTAATACATCGCGGCAGTATTGTCCATCAGGACCTGCACCACCTTGCCCTTCAGGTGGGGCAAGAAAGCCTGACAGGCCAAGCGAACCGCCCTGAGCTCCCTGACATTGATGTGAAGGGCCAGGTCGGGTTGTAGCCAATAGCCCCAGGTGTTGAGCTCACCAGGTGGGCTCCCCAGCCCAGATCCAAAGCGTCCGAGACCAGGGTGAGCGATGGGGTCGGGGACACAAAAGGAACTCCTTGGAGCACCTACTTGGGGTCCCACTACCAGTCGAACGACAGTAGGATATGGCTTAGTACCGTGACTGCTCAGTCTAGGGGGTGCCTGCTGGGAATGTAAACCGAGGCCATCCACGTTTGCAGAAGCCTCAGATGAAGTCAGGCATGCCTGACCACATACATGCACGCAGCCATGTGGCCCAACAGCTGCAGACACGTGTGGGCCGTGGTGAGCGGGTGGACTTTTATGTGGGAGATTAAGTCTGCCATGACCTGGAAACTCACTTCAGGAAGGAAGACCCTGGCCTGCATGGAGTCGAGAACCGCCTCGATAAACTCTATGCGTTGGACTGGCGTTAGCGTGGACTTTGCTGTGTTTATTAACAGGCCCAGGTCGCTGCAGGTGGAAAGCACTAGATCGAGGCTCCTTTGCACCTGTTCCAGAGACCTGCCCTTGATAAGCCAGTCATCAAGATACGACATCTGAGGCAAGCCGCCACTGGCACCACGCTTTTGGTGAACACCCTGGGGGCCGAAGACAGGCCAAAGGGTAGAGCCATGAACTGTAAGTGGCGCCCGGCCACTATGAAGTGCAGGAACCGTCTGTGTCCCGGGAATACGGTGACATGGAAGTAACTGTACTTTAAGTCAAGAGCGGTGTACCAGTCCACCGGATCCAGGGAAGGGGATGGAGATGGAGATGGAGGCCAGGGGGACCATGCGGAACTTCAACTTCTTGAGAGACTTGTTGAGGCCACGCAGGTCCAGAATTGGTCTGAGGCCCCCTTTTGCCTTCGGGATTAGGAAGTAGCAGGAATAGAATCCTCTTCTTTCCATATCCCGATGATCAGTGCTCAGAGGAGCCCGTTACCGGGGGTGCTCTACGCACCAAAGCCAAACCACTGGGTGCCGTTTCGAGCCCAGCTGGCTCCAAAGCTGGGTGCAGGGCAGCCTGCATCAGGAAGGCCCTGAGTCATATGTCATGTCCCCTCTGCGTCCGAGGACGAAAGTTCTGACCGATGCGACAACGCTCCATCACACGGGTTTCCCCGAGGCACTGCAGACAACTATCGTGCGGGTTGCTAACAGGTATAGGCCTGTAACACGTGGAGCAGGGCTTAAAACCCGGAGCCCAGGGTATGCCCCGCCTGGGGCAAAGTCCCCGCTGGGATCCTAACTAACTGAACCATTAACGGCTACTTAACTACTAACTAACAAACAATAGAACTATTTACAACTACAAGCACAAGGCTGAGAAAAGGAACCCCTGGCCCCTTGGGAAGCAAGGGACAGAGGCGCTCCAACTGACTACCACGAGGAGTAACAAGGAACTGAGCGGGCGTAGGGCCGGTGGCACATGATACACCGTGGCATGAGCGAGGCACTCTAGGGGACACCACAGCCGGCCCTACGGATACTGCTGAGGCAAAAATCTCCAACGACCATGCACGTGAGCGCGCACTCACCTAGAATGGAATCAACATGAGCAAGGACTTAAAGAAGAACAAGGCCTGGTCTACACTGGGGGGGGAGGGGTCGATGTAAGATATGCAACTTCAGCTACGGGAATAGCGTAGCTGAAGTCGACGTATCTTATTTCGACTTACCTCCTGTCCTCATGGCGCGGGATCGACAGCCGTGGCTCTCCCGTCGACTCCGCTACCGCTGCTCGCCCTGGTGGAGTTCCGGAGTCGACGGGAGCGTGTTTGGGGATCGATCACTACCCGCCGATCCGGCGGGTAATCTGGACGTACCCTAAATTCATGGCAAGCTGAGGTGTAAATCTACCCCGCACTGGCCTGCCATGCACTTAGTTTCTGTGTGGACCCTGATGCTGAGAATTAAAGTTCTGTACCACACTTTGATCTATTCTGCTTTGAAACAGGAGTAAGATTTGGTGTGTGGAAGCAGGGTCCACACGTATGTGGAGATATAACCCCTGCCCTACAGCATCAGCAGTTTCTGTTAATAGTCTATGACCTTTTTTTCCAAATGGCCAGAGGTTGCAGCTAGCATCTTAATAACAGTACAAGTAATCTATGATCAGCTGAAGGAGTGATTCTCTAGGTGGGGTTATCCCCACACAATAATTACTGATAATGGACTGCAGTTAGTTCCTACTTGTTTTACCCAATTCCTAGCAGATAAAGGGATCTGGCCTGTCTGTACTCTGAGATAACACCCTCAGGCTAACGGGAATGTAGAGAGATTTAATCTCACATTGAAGAACAGGCTCCAGGCTCACCTGTCCCAGGGGTTTGCCTGTTCTGTAAGCTCTTCACTCAGTACTACATCATTACTGGACTGTTCCCCAGAGAGGTACAGGTCACTCACCAGCTTTGCTGCTGCTGGGACAATAATTGTGCTTATCATTACACTTGTGGCACCCCTTTCTTAAAGATCCCAGGCATATAGATCTGCAAGAGGTTCACACCCATGTACAGAAGTATCAGGCATACTCCAAAGTTTACACCGATGACAAACAGAGGGCTAGGTGAAGACCCTGGTGTTGGAGCAATGGGTACATGTATGCATATCATGGAGGGGATCCAAGTTTGGGTCACAGCTTTCATTTCCAGGGTAGGTTATACAGCATCAAGGAGTGATAACATATGAATTGCACAATGGGTCTCACTGGCATATCAATAATTTAGTTCAGGTACGGGAGCCCGTCACATGTGAAGCAGGTCTGGAAATTTCCACTGCACCATCTGCAGCTGGAGGGGTAGTTCCTGCCCCAACAGAGATTTTGCTTGCTCTAGCAGTGGCTCTGATTTCACTTCTAATCCTGCCTCTGCTGGCTCTGTTGTCCTAAGGGTGACGCATAGACCTTTACGCTCCTGTGGGCCCCATCATTGGCTGAAGGACTTTGTGGTGTAACATCCAAAGGAATTACTGGAATTTTGAAGGTTTAAATTGTATAATTTGTTATACAAATGGGTCTCAGGCTGCCTATAAAACTGCAGAGTAGACATTCAGGCTGGGGCTGGAGCCCAGGCTCTGGGACCCCGTGAGGGAGGAGGGTCCCATAATGCAGGCTCCAGTCCAAATACGAACATCCGTACTGCAATTTTATAGCCCTGCAGCCCAAGTCTGTGATTGTCAGCTCATGCAGAGGTACCCACGCTAGCTCTGCTCAACCTAGCGCTTAAAAATAGCACTATGCCTGCAGCGGCATGGGCAGCAGCTTGCTCTAACCTCCCAAGTAAGTAGCCCGGAGTCAGGCAGAATTCTTCTTGGGACAGCTAGCCCAGGGGTTCTCAAACTGGGGATCATGACCCCTTAGGGGGTTACAAGGTTATTACTTGGGTGGGTCATGCGCTGTTGGCCTACACCCCAAATCCTGTTTCACCCCCAGCATTTATAGTATTAAATATAAAGTGTTTTTAATGTATAAGGGGGGGGTCGCACTCAGGGGCTTGCTGTTTGAAAGGGGTCACCAGTATAAAAGTTTGAGAACCACTGGGGTAGCCTGAGTGGTTACCTGTGGTGCTACAGACACACTGCTATTTTTAGGTGTTAGCTCGAACAGAGCTAGTGTGGGTACATCTATATGAGCTGGCAATCAGACCCCCCAGCTCAAAGTAGATGTATCCTTAGGCACTTAATTGGAAAATTTTGACCCTTGAGTTTATGTGCAAACTGCCTAATCCCAGTTTGCTTTCCTAAGCCCTTAACCTTCTCCTTGTTAAACTGAAAGAAAAATTAGAAATGTCAATTTGAATCCAAATTTTGTTTAAAAAATAGATTCAAATTGGCATTTTGTTTATAAAAAGTCAATTGGAGTTGGCATTTGAAATGTTGTGTTTGACTCATTAATTTTTTTTTTCCATTTTTTGCTTCAACATGAAACACCAGAAAAATTCAGTTTCATTTCAAAACTAACAAAAATTGTGGGGGGCAACTGTTTGATTCGGCCAGTTAACCATTAAAATAAATCATTAGTTCAGTTCTAATGAAATGTTTGGCTAACTTTTTTTTCCATTGCTGTCTTTTTCTGGGAGGTTCTACCCCTGTGGGTTCTGGAAAAAAAACAGAACTCCTTCAGCTGAAGTATATGAAGTACCAAAAAATTCATTAGAAATGCTGTTTTGATTAGATTTCCCTTTACAATTTTGCAGACTCGACAGTAGAGATGAGACCAAGCTGCAAAATTCTGATCTAGATTTAGATCTTGATTTGGATTTTTAAAAGCTCAAAGTTTGGAGATTTTCAGGTGCAAGGCTTGGCATATTATAGAGGTAAGAAACAATTGCAAAATTGTTATATATATGTAAGCAGAGTCAGGATGAGCTCTACCCTAACATCTGGTGGTGAATTGTGGCGAGTTGTGGAAAAGAACTTCAGGGGCTGATCTTGTTTGCATAGGAACACCCACCCCGTCTAGCAGCCCAAATGGTCACTTTGGCTGCTGTGGGATCCCCAGTTTCTCTGTTATTGGGGCAGGAGAATAAAGTGTTGTTACCCTGATTATGTGAATCAAGGACAATGAAACTGTTTTATGACAGAGGGACTCACCATCAACTAAGTAGCACTCGCTAGACAAGGGACATGGGATCCAAAACCCAGTGAACAGCGAGAGGTTGGGGACTGGCATTTGTACCTGATGGTATGGCCCCTTTTGAGGGTCTGAAATACTAATTGAACCTCCTTCTCTCTCTACTGTGGAATATCAGAGCTAATTTTAATTCCATTAGGAGTCTAGTTACAGGCTGCTGAGCTGAATTCACTTTGGGCCAATGGTGCACCAGAACTGAGGCTCCCCTACTACAAGCTGAAATCACTGAGTGCTGGGGGGGGGAGGGGGCTGAAGATATGTTGTTGAGCAGCTGGCGGAGCAGAGCCGTTTGCGGGATGACTGGAGTGGCTTGTGGGAGCGGAGCGGCTGTTGGAGCGGAGCCGTTCACGGAGTGGCTCATGGGATGGCTGGTGGAGCGGAACGGCTGGTGGAGCGGCTCGCAGTGAAGGCTGCAGCAGAACCCCATGGAGAGGCGGGGCAGTCGGCCTCGGACCACATAAGGTGCCCCTTAACACCGCTGCGTGCTGCCCCCTCTCCCAGGCTGGGAGGTAAAACTCTGCAGATAAACTTTTGAACTCTGGGGCTGCACTGACCAGGGACAGCAGCAAAGAGTCCTGTGGCATCTTATAGACAAAAAGACGTATTTGGAGCATGAGCTTTCGTGGGTGAATACCCACTTCTTCTACATGCATCCGAAGAAGTGGGTATTCACCCACGAAAGCTCATGCTCCAAATACGTCTGTTAGTCTATAAGCTGCCACAGGACTCTTTGCTGCTTTTACAGATCCAGACTAACACGGCTACCCCTTTGATACTTGACCAGGGACAGAGACTTTTGGGTTGTTGGACTTTTGGGTGATTTTGGGGTTGCTGGACTTAAGACCCTAAGGGGGAAAGGATACTGCCAAACTTACTTGGGGGGGGGGGGGGTCTTTTGCTCATGGTTTGTGTTATGAATCCTGTTTGTTGCTGCCAACTCAGATGGGCAGAAGGATTACATATATATATATATATATATATATATATATATAAGATATATAATCTTGGTAAGGATACCAACCCCAACAATGTCTGGACGCAAGACTGTTCAGATGCGGTTGTTATCAACTCCTATCTTCTCTAGAAGCATCTGAACTTTTGAGTGCTCATCCAAACCTAACTCAAAGCACTAAGGGCCAGATCCTCTATAAATCAGCATCACTTAACAGACTCCAATAAAACAATGCCTATTTATACTAATGACAGTCTGGCCCTGAACTGCTTTCCACTCATTCATAAAGATTTCCTTTTTTTTTTTCTTGTTGATAAATTCCACACACAAAATCTGATTGAGACACAGTTTATGCACAATATAAACCTGGCATCAAAGCTTATCTGAGTTTCAAAAGTCAATTAAAGTTAATTAAAAAACAACAACTAATGTATACTCTGTGAGGGTTTCCAGTATTGCCATCTAAATATTACCTAAATGACTCGAAGATTCCGAGGAAATCTGAATTTGTAATTAGTTTACCTTCTCTGTGACTGAGTTCATTTCTGGAAACATTTTATTTAAAAGGCAAAATATGCATCTTTGACCAACAGCCCTAAGTAAGGGCTTATGTCAGTTCTAGTTAAACTAAAGCTTTAATCAGAATGTGGCTGCAACATGTTAAAATGAAACAAGTGAAATGTTTGCCTCAATAGGCTTGACCTGACAGTATGAATATAAGCAGTAAAGGGAAAAGAATAGTCTAGTTCCAGAAAGTATTAGCTCTCAAGGAAAAAAACTGTTTCTGTGACAGCTGTCTACCCTTTGTAAGGGTGTTCAGAATACACACATGGATAAAGGACAGATATGTTTATAAGATGATATGAGCCTAAAGATTCCAGATATGTATATATGGAAAGTTGACATGCATACCCTCCGACCCCCCCCCTTCTTCAAGAGAGAGTTTTTGAATTAGACACAGTGATGGGGGAAGAAAAGAAAAAAAACCTGTCTCCAATGTACTAAAGCCAATAGGTCACACATGCATCCGAGCTGTATTTCATCATGTATGGGATTTGTAAACCCAAATGAGATAATGTTTTTATGCTTATATAGTGCCTTTCATCCAGATGACAACTGAACACTTGAGGAACTCATATAGAAACTATATACAGGGATCACCTCATCCACCCCTGTGACTGTTATGTTCATAGCATACACCCTGAGAAGTTAGATCCAAACATAAAATACTCTTGCTGAAAGGTAGAAAAATAACAGCACTTTATTTTGTAGAAGTCAGAATGATAACAGAGAAAAGCAAAGCAGGCTGCTCCCTAAAACAGAGAGACAACTCACACCACCTAACTGTAGGCTGGCTTAGTGCAAATTGACGGCTGCTAGATCATGAGATCATGAGCTTCCCTACAAAGTCCCATGGCTGCAAGCAGGACCAGGAAAACCCCAGAGAATTTTAAGGCTTTATTGGTAATAGGTGATTGCTATAGTTGTAATGTTTGGGGCCCCAGAGAGAGGATTGTGAAGATCTCTAAGTTTCACCTGGTGTTCCCGGGTGTCAAGTGCATATTTTTGGACTGTTTAAACAGATTCTTCTTATTGTTGTATGGTATCAATGTGTAGTTCTCTCTCTGCTATCTTTTCTGTTTTGTTTTTTTCATATATTTAATTCCTCTTTCTGTCTCCCTTCCAATACCATCCAACCCCAGGAATTTCCTTCCTACTCATGTAGAATATGTACCGGGAAGCAACAACCTACCCCTGGATTATATAACTTTTGCTGCTTAAATATGCAAGAACTGTATGCTGCTCAGGAAAAATTGCAATTTCCCATTTATTCACAAAGCAACTTTATATTTTATACAGTATATTTTAACAATGATGTCTGCAATAATTAAATGTCTCTCCTGGAATATAAAGGGTTTTTAAAACCCTATTAAAAGACACACACACACACACACACACTCACACTCACTCTCGATGCTTAAAAAAACAAAATGTTGACATTGCCATGCTCCAGGAGAAACACCTAACATAACTTGAAGCTCATAAACTGAATATAGATTGGGTAGGCCTCTGAGTTTCTTGCTGCTTTAATTCTCATGCAAGGGGCACTGCTATACTAACCCATAAGTTGAATGTAAATATTTTGAGCCCCGGCTCTGACAATGCAGGCAGATGTACTGTGCTCAGGGCTGAAATTGGCAATTCTATAGTACTCTTTGTTAAGCTCAAACATTTTTCATAAATTTTTCCCCCCATTTCTTTACCTAATATTTTTACAAGTATAAATAACATGGGCCACCATCCTGTTGTTATAGCTGGAGATTTTAATGCAACTCTAGACCCAGTCCTTGATAAATCTTTTCCATCTCTGTTTAAAAACACTAATACCCATACATACATGGCTGATTTAGTCCTACAAGATGTGCAGAAATTGGGAAATACTATCGCCAGAGACATTAGGTTTTTTTCTTACACTCATTCAATGTCATCAAGATTGGACTATTTCTTAGTGTCATACGATTTGATAAATTCTATCACTGATTGTGGCATTGGTTCTATTGTTATATCCACTATGCTCCTATACATATATCTTTTAGGCCCCCAGGCATGTCCCTCCCCCCTCAAATAAATGGTGGAGATTAAATACCTCTCTGCTGTTTGATACATGATTATTATTTTGTTTTAAAAAAAATGTCCCTGCTGCTTCATTACCTGCCACACATTGGAAAGCCTTTGAAGACGTCAACAAAGGTCTTATCTCTTATGCCTCCTTTAAAAAGAAGTAGAAAGAACATAGAATTGATACCCTTATGAAGGAAATTAAGACCTTGAATGTGGAGTATCCTTCTGCCTCCTCTCCAGAGAAACTCAGAACCCTCATCAATCTAAGATATGAAATCAAAAAACTTATGTCCCAAAAGGCAGAGTTTGCTTTATTCTGTTTGAAGGGAAATTATTGGGAATCTGGCGTGGAGAAAATAAATAAGGAAATGTTGTTTACTTCTTCTCATAAAGAACTAGGGGGTCACCAAATGAAATTAAGGGGCAGCAGGTTTAAAACAAACAAAAGGAAGTATTTACAGTCAACCTGTGGAACTCCTTGCCAGAGGCTGTTGTGAAGGCCAAGACCAGAACAGGGTTCAAAAAAGAACTAGATACATTTATGGAGGATAGGTCCATCAATGGCTATTAGCCAGAATGGGCAAGGATGGTGTCCCTAGCCTCTGTTTGCCAGAAGCAGGGAATGGGCAACAGGTGATGGATCACTTGATGATTGCCTGTTTTGTTAATTCCCTCTAGGACACCTGGCATTGGCCACTGTCGGAAGACAGGATACTGGACTAGATGGACCTTTGGTTTGACCCAGAATGGCTGCTCTTATGTTTTTATGACACATAGACTTAAGCAAAAAGGCTAACAGAAATAAGACTGCTGCTATTCACAATAGTAGCAATAAATTATATACAACACAGTAAGATATTACTAAACAATGCAACAGTTTTATTCTAAACTATATTTAGCTGAAGAAGGAATCAGTAAAAGATGCCCTATATAACTTTTTTTAGTGGATTATCTCTACTGCAGATCTCTGGCTTTCAGGAGGAACTTTTAGATGCCCCCTAGAAATCACAGAACTGACACAGGTTATAAAAGAAATAAATGTTGGAAAGACTCCAATGCAGATGGGTTCCCTATTGAATTTTACAAAAAGTTCTCTGAAACTTTAACACCTATATTATTGAACATGTTCAATGAGAGAGTAGCGGGGTGGTTACCCCACTCCTGCCCTGAAGGGCTTGAAAGCAGCTCTGAAGAGGACTGCAGCTCTGAGACCTGGGCTGATTGGGGAAGTAGCCACACCTGGGCCATGCCCCAATCAGGCCCCAGCTGGCCTGCATAAAAGGCTGTGAGCCAGAGGCCCAGAAGAAGTCTCTCTCTCTGCGTTCAGAGAGAGAAGGGCCTGGCTGCAGGGATCTAGAGACAGGGTACCTGAGTGGAGCAACGCTGGGGAAAGGCAGAGGAGCTGGGGAGCTCCAGCCTGGAAAGCCCCAGGCTGCAGCCTAGCATTGGGCTAAAAGGTACTGGGGGTTGCAGAGGGCAGCCCAGGGGTAGGCAAAGGTAGCAGGTCCAAACCCAGCCTTGCCAGTGATGAGTAGGCTGATAGTGCAGTCTGTCCCAGGGGGTGGGGGCTAGACAATGACTGGCAGTAGCCGTATACTGAGGCGAGGTGGGAATAGTGGGTGGGGGTTACCCGGGGAGGGGAGACCCTAAGACTGAGGGATTACTGCCAGGGGGCAGCATCCAGAGAAAAGGGGCACTGGGGTCCTGGGAGGGACACGGGGCCAGCGGCAAGGTGGATCACTGGCCTGCAGATGGTGCTCCAAGGCTGGGTGAGCTAATTCCCAAGGATGACCAGCATGAGGCGCCGCAGGGGTGAGTCCCGCCCCGTTACAGAGAGCAAGAATGAGCAAACTCTGCCACCTACTCTAAGAGAAGTTGTAATTTCAGTTATTTCTAAGCCTATGTAGGCCAATTTCTTTAATCAATTGTGAGGCTAAGATTTTAGCTAAAGCTCTTGCCATACAATTGGACACACGTTATACACACAAATCAGGTGGGTTTTCTTCATAACACACATGGATCAGATGATTTGTGTCAATTAACTGATATTATTGCTGCTTCAAGAGATTGTAAAGAACCCTCATCTGTCATTTCTTTAGATGCCAAAAAGTCCTTTGACCACATTGCCTGGGACTATCTTTTAGATGTGTTAGCAAAAAAAAATATTTATTGCTTGGACTAAGCTTTTATACTTCCAGGATAGTTACCAGTGCTATTATTTCTGCTCCATTTCCATTACAGAAAGGTACAAGGCAGGACTGCCCCCTTTCTCCTCTTTGCTTGTTTTAGCTCTAGAACCTGTAGCCATTACCATCTGAGCAAATCAACATATTCATGGTTTTGAGTGGGCCAAACAGAGCACAAAATTATGCTCTGTGCAGATGATTCTCTTTTATATGTATATAAGCCCAAGGTTACCAGTCCTAACCTTCTAATCACTGTTAATAAACGTGGACATTTCTCAGGACATAAAATTAATAGGGGTAAATCAGAAATCTTATGCATTCAAAATTATGCCCATAATTGCCTTTTCCCAAATTGGGCTTTTCCAATAGTAATTCTCTTACATTAAATATTTAGGAATACAGATTCTCAATAATATTCAAGACATCCCTAAGATAAATATAAAACCAATGGCTAACGATTTGGGGAGATGGAGTTAGTAAAATCTCAGTTTGTGGGTAAAATTAATATACTGAAAATGAATGTTCTTCCGAGAATTTTCTAAGTTCTGAGGGAGTCTCTCTAGTTCTATTCCACAAACTTATTTTAAGAAATTCAATAATATTTTCAGAATGTTCCTTTGGCGGTGCAAGTAAGAAAACTAGTCTGGCTCTGAACAAATTACAGGTCCCTTTGTCTCTGAAGGGATTTTGTTTTCCCAATTTGAAAAATTATCATATTTCCTTTTTGTTAAGCCATGCATCTTCGTGGCTGTTAGATATGACTATATTGATCCCACCTTGAGTTCAGACTGAACAACAATTAATATACCCTCTTCTCTTTTCACGCAGTGTAGGATCAAATTGTTATAGATTTGGTGGCTCCAGAGAGTCCACAATAACGGCTGGGAAGGCAAGCTTGGACAAATTTGGCTAGAAAATTCTGCTTCCATCCATTCTTCCATGTGGAGGCAGTCCTATGGAGGAATCCTATCCTTAAAATTGGTGGCAACACTTTGATGTGGAGAGATTAGATGGCGAGAGGAATTACGATTGTGTCACAACTAATTGACAATGATACATTTAAATCATTTGTAGATCTTCAGCAACAATTTGGTTTGCCCTGATCCGGAGCACGGAAATATCTCCAGTTAAAGCATTTACTTATGAATGTGCTAGATGCACTGAAAGCTCCAGAACTTTTATTATTTTGAGGAAACTTTCTGGATTTACTTGGCTAAGGGTATCCTTTTGAGATTTTTCTGATCCAAAAAACTCTGCCAAAGATTGATAATTTGAGAGGTGCTTGAAACAATGAGTTGGATACTCAACTATCTCCTACCCAAATGAATAATATTGTATCAAATGTTAAAAAACAACTATAGACCTGAGACTAAAGCTTATTCAACAAAAGACACTTTTTTGAATATAGTGGTCCCCATATATGTAAATAGCAATGGGCCTCTAATGTTGACCACTGTTGGAAATGTAACTCTTGGTGCTACATTAGCTCATATGTTTTCAGAGTGCCCCTGTATCAAGAATTTTTGAATGTGTCTAGCTTCAACTTCCAGCCACTGGATTTTATTATATCTTTCTCCGCTAGATTGAAGACCCATTATTAAATATTTGTTCCCCATGTGCATACTTATAGACTGTAACCTTCTCTTTGTTAAGTTAACTAGATCGAGTTCCTTGTGTCCATCATTATAAGGTCTGTTTTCCAATCCTTTAATCGTTCTTCTGGCTCTTCTATGTACCCCCACCAATTTATGTATATCCTTCTCCCTATTAGCTGTGACACAGTCATAATTCCTCTTCCAATCGAATCTCTCCATATCAAGGCAGCTTCAAAGCAAGAGAGGAATAAAGAAAATAATTTGGAAGCAAAAAGAACAAAATGATCAGAGAGAGGAGAGGAGAGAGAAAATGGATAAAATCCTGGCCCAGTGCCAGGCATGACAATGAGGACCTGGGGTGAAGACCTAAAATCAGCCTTTTCACATTCTGCAACACTTGGAATTTCCTCTCAAGGTCTCCCTTCCATGTACTCACCTAACCCTATTTAGCTTGTTCTTTTTGACAAAAATCAAAGCAAAGGATAAATTCATTAATAAAACACTTAACTATTATAATGTATTTGCTAGTAAGGAAATGGCTGTATTTTCAGTGTAATCTGTTCTTCTAAATTTATCTGGCCATAGTCTGCAGATTAACAATGAGTTAATCTTCTTGAAGCAACTCCTGAAAATATAAAAACAACAAGGAGTCTGGTGGCACCTTAAAGACTAACAGATTTATTTGGGCATAAGCTTTCGTGAGTAAAAACCTCACTTCTTCGGATGCATAGAGTGAAAGTTACAGAGTCACTCTATGCATCCGAAGAAGTGAGGTTTTTACTCACGAAAGCTTATGCCCAAATAAATCTTAGTCTTTAAGGTGCCACCAGACTCCTTGTTGTTTTTGTAGATACAGACTAACACGGCTACCCCCTGATTCCTGAAAATATAGAGAGCATTATGCATTATTCAGCAGATATTTACCAAATTCATTATGCACGTTATTTAAGAACTCAGAACATATTCCACATAATCATATGCCATCTATCATTTTTATTAACTCTTGAACCCAC
This sequence comes from Emys orbicularis, assembly GCF_028017835.1. Taxonomy (NCBI): domain Eukaryota; kingdom Metazoa; phylum Chordata; order Testudines; family Emydidae; genus Emys; species Emys orbicularis. Next base: position 22,090,212 of record NC_088683.1, on the reverse strand, counting down.
AGTAATGTGGCTAACATGGAGGACATTATTTTAAGTAGTGCTTTGCTCTGGAAAAAGAGAAACATAGCTCAGACATCACTTATCATTTTGTGGCCATGATTTTGTTATCATTCTATCTGCTATGATGTCATTCTAAGTTTTCATAGGGAAAAAGAAAGTTTTATCTGATGCAATATGCAGAATGGTATAGACAATAAATCAGAGACCACTGGCCTTTTATGGTGTCAGATTCACCCACATAAGTTCATCCACAGACCTTTTGCTGGTTGAAAGTCCCTAATTGTCTTACGTCATAAGTTTAGTGGAGTTAACCCAGGCTCCAGTAGACATTTATTGACATCACAGAATTACCACCCAACTTGCTGCAGCTGGAAGTTCTTTAACGTTAACTAAATTTTCTGGGAATGTAAAGGAGTTGAGAGAAAATAAAGCTGATTCTCAGTAAGACTGAAACCAGCTATAGGACCCGATTGAAAGATCAACTTTTCCTCTATTTCAGAGCAACGTTTCTTATTGGATTTGATGGTTCAGAGTGCCTTTTCCCATTTAGGTCATTTCTATTTTGAAGCTGGACCCATTAAGTATTGATCAGAAGTTGCTACCATCTGATGGCTGTTTGTTGGCTTCTGTCTAGATGCCTAAGGACAAACTTTTACAATTGACACTTCTTCAGTAGTCTTGATGGCACTTACTGCAGGTAGACAAAGAATTTAATAGATGGAGAGAATGATAAATCTTGTCAACACTAGAGGTCCTTCTAAGTCAGGGTTAAGGTATAGTGATGTAATACTTTCCACTACTCCATTACCCCTGTGCTGTAGATGAATAAACAACTTCAGTCTGCAGTGTGGTCAATATCCAACATCTTCCCTAAACACTAAGGTCAACATTTTTCCAAACTAGCTGCCTAAAACTAGACTTCTAATGTACTGAGCATCTAAAACATTGTCATGCAAAGCAATGATTATATTGACATTAAACCAATATAATAAGGTAAGGTGGAGAAGTAAGCCTAAAGCCAGGTCTACACTAAAAAGTTAGGTTGATCCAACTGCGTCGCTCAGAGGTGTAAAAAATCCACACTTGAGTGACTTAGCTGAACTGACTTAATTCCCAGTGTAGACAGCACTAGGGCAACAGAAGAATTCTTCTGTTGACCTAGCTACTGCCTCTTGGAAAGGTGGATTAACTACAGTGATGGGAGAACCCCTCCCATCACTGTAGTGAGTGTCTATACTGATGCAGGACAGAGTGTAGCCTGAATTTGGATATTCTCTAGTCCAAATTCAGATACAATGGAGGAGAGATCCAATTAAGACCATTAGAAATAAGAGGCCTTTAATGGAAAAGAGAGAGAGAGATGGAAGCTTATCTTCAACTAGACCAAAAAATAAAGGGATGAGATAGGTACAACAGATTGATGGGCTAAAAATCAACGCATCATGATCCCCCATGGATAACAATATGTGCTTAATAAATAGAATTCCCTGTACTTAAAATCAAAGATATTTTAAACCAATCAGGGATTTATTTATATTTTCAACTGTGGAGGTACCACAAACTCACAGCTGATAAGTTGTTCTTGTTCACTTTAATGGTCTCCAGTGATGTTTAAACAAGTGTCTTGTAGTATGTAGTGCTATAACTGTCACAATTCAGGGCAAATACACTTGTATTTCCCCACTGTGGTCCAACAAAGGAACTCACTCTCAGGTTTCTGGCTCCCCAGCCACCACCTCTCTTGGGCGGAGACCCACATCTCTCTTCTGACTGGGGCTTTTCCCAGGCTGCACAGTTCCCAAACTACACTGAGAATTCCCCACCAAGACAGACAGCCTCATCAGGCCTGCTTTGCCTTCTGCTCAGAGGCTATAAACAACGTAACTACTGTCAGTGAAGTTGCCATTCAGCTCTTTCTAAGCAAGCACCTTTATTTTTAAGATAAAAGCGTTATACAGAAAACATATTAAAACAATAAAAGAACCTACATATATGTTAATAAGCTTACTAGAGATCACCCCCTGACTCCAACCAGGGCTCTGGCAAGGGATCAGTCCTTCAAACCCCACAAACGAGGTTTTCTGTGGTCACAAGTTCCTAACAGATTAGCTCAGAACAAACATGCCCATGAATCTGTGAGTCCCTCTTTTGTCCAGTTGTGTGTCTGATCTGCAGAGACTGTGAATAGGTAATCAGCCAGGCAATGGGTTTCTCCTCAAAGCGCAGCTTCAGAAGTTCAAACTTGTCTGGCCCATTGTTTTAAAATAGTCCTTTGAAGCTCATTACACTCCTCTGGGTTTACATTCACCTTCTCTTCCCCTTAAAGAAGTTACATACAATTCCACAATAATACATAAATATTTGCATTTTTAAATACAATGAACTCCTAAGATACTTAAACTTAGTTCAATAAGGTTTATCCAGGATATTGCAGGAAGTAGTCATTGTGTCATAACAGCATTTTGTAATGACATGTAGCATGCATTCAAAATTGTCTGGATACAAATTCCAAGTAGGCTTTGTACCACTGCTACTGGAAAAGGATACTGAGTGCACAATGGTAAGAGATCAAAGAGGCACCAAATCTAAAAAACTGTAATAGGTAACTTTAACAACCCATACATAAACTGACCATATGTCATAATGGGGGCCGGTGTTGAGGGAAGCAATTTCTTGACACCTCAAGTGATTGCTTCTGGAACACACAAGAGGGAATATTACTCTTGACCCAGTCGTAAGTTACACACTGGAGTTGATTCAAGAAGTAGCTATACTTGAGCCACTAACTAATAGTGGCCACAATATAATTAAGTTTAACACTCTTGAGGGAGGAATCATACCAAAAATATAGTACTGTGATGTGAAACTTTAGAAAGAGGACTTTAAAAACAAAAACAAAATCAACCAAAAAGCTAGTAAAAAAAAGATCCTACAGCCAAAAGTGAGGAAATTAAAATCCTTAGACTCAGCATGGAGGCTACTTAAGAATAGCAGAACAGAGTCAGAAGAGGCCCAAATGAAAAGGAATATGGAAAGTAAGTAAAACAAAACAATATGGTTAAATAGCAAGCTTCAAGTTGCTACTTGAGCCAAACAGGTATCCTTCCAAAAATTGAAATCCAGCCCAATTAAACTCAACAGAAAGAAACAAAATATGACACAAATTGCAACTGGTGATTAGGAAAGCTAGGAAGGAATATGAAGTGCAAATAGACATAAAAGCAAATAGATTATTTATGGAGCCTACAAAAGAATTGGTGGATCCATGAGGCTCTAAGGGAGTAAATGATTTCTTTGAATTCTTCTTCCTCATAGACAAAATTGGGCAAACATCTATCCCAGACATATATTTTTCAAGTAATACACATGAGGCCCAGTCAGAGAATAGGATGACAAAAGTAGGAGTACTGGAACTAATTAATAAATTAAGGTCTCACTAGAACTTTTTGGCACTCATATAAGTCTTGCCGACCCCATGCATTTGGAAGTCATGGCTCAGAGTTCCATGTTTAAAGTATCTAATGCTGTTTTAAAAATCATGAGATGCAGGGTTTTTTTTTTATTTCCCTTCTGTTTTTTGACCCTTATTTATATCTTCAAGTTTTTCTCTGCAACTGTGAGGGCTACAAACTTTTTTTCTTTTTAAACTAAAACTGAGATTCTCTTTCGCTCTGAGAGTTAGGCCTTTAAGAAAAAACTCCAAATATCACTAGGTTCTAAATAAAAATACAAGTCAGTGGCATTTCAAGAGTTCTGAAGACACTTTAGAATTAAATGCCTAAGCTGTTGACAAAAATAAGCAATCTCTCATGAAAATCAGGATCGGAATAGCACAATATTGTACCATCTAAAAAGAGATGGTAAAGGTGATCCTGTGAATTACAGAACAATAAGCCTTATTTCAATATCGAGCTAGTGTTTCAGCTAATTTATCGAAGAGAGAATTATAAAATACCTAGATGACCATGACAGAAGAACAGAGATGTTGTGTTTCTCCAATCTATTAGAATTTTTTGAAAATATTAATGAATTCCAAGATCTATAGTCATCAGAGAAAAATCAACAGAAGGAAACAACTGACACTCATGGATCATACTGTGAATTACTCGCAAGTTCTAACTTTACATTCTCCAGTGAATCAGTTTCAGAAGAGAGTGAAAATTGCCACATATGAAAGCAATAATATAGTGGATATTAAAACTAATCCATTTGTCACCGATACTGTACTCTGGGCTCCAGCAACTGAGACACTGCAATCTTCCTGGATTATGAAAGGACCTCAATTGTGTCAAAATAAAAATTGAGATTTTTCAGCATTTAAAAAAAGTTACAAGAAATCAGAAGTAGTGCTTATCAAAAACGCCATTTGCATACTTTCTGAAAAATGGAGAATCTGTGGCTTCCTTATTCCCCATTGACAGGGTTAGTTTTTGTTTTGTATGCTGATTATTTAGGGATTCTTGTGTACCTGCACTTAGTACTTCTGGATTTAATGACTGGAAACATGCTGCAGTTCCCATTTTAGAGCATGAGAGCAGAGTTTATCATCAAAACACAATGCTTACTTGCATTTCCCAGACACAAGTAAAAGGCCAGGTACACAATGAGCTGAAAAAACAGCTTGAAAATAAGTGAACATATCGGAGAGATGTGCTTAGACATGGTTGTTGCAGACGTAAAGTTTCTTGTTGAGAGTGGTCTTCACTTTAGAGGAGATAATGAAAGTGTGGGATCCCCCAATAACAGTAAATATTTGGGAATCTTGGCATTGTTGAGTTGGTTCATTTCTTTCCTTTATGAACATATTAAAAATATGGAAATGCTGGTAAAGGAAAGCCTTCATCCCTATCACTGTCAAGGTCTGTAACAGGGGCTGTCTAACCTTGTGGTTGGAACCAGGAGTAGGGTCATGGTCATGGTCATGTCAAGGATGAAAGCCAGTAGGATCAAAGGATCACACCAAGAATCAAAGCCAGTATCAGCAACTGGGGTCAGGGTGAGGAAGCAGGAACAAGGTGTTGTAGCAGAAACAGGGATGATGCCTGTTAGGTAGCAGTAACAGGGACAATGCAAGGAAGCAGGATCCAGGCAAGGAAGCAGGGACTTGTTCTCATCAGTCTATGCAACAGCAGGCCTACAACAACAGTTGGCTGTTAGTCATCTGACCCTGCTGAGTCAGTGTAGCTTCTAGTGGTGGGGTATGAGCAGCAGCTCCCTCGTCAGCCCTTGCAGCTCAGTGGTGCAGCAGATAAGGCTCAACCTCCCAGGCCTGGGTTTGAGATCTGTGGCACCTAAGAATTATTGACTATTTCCAAAGAATTTATGTATTTAAAGGGGTAAAAAGTACTTTTTGAAATAATCCGTCAGTTGCAGATAGCAAAAGTACATTTCAATTATTAGACTCCACTCCAGACATATTCCATGTTGATCATCTTACATTCACTGTGCGCTATGTATCACAAGGCAGGCAGATTCAAGAGCATTTTCTGAAATTTCTGCCTATAATGAGTCGTCTTGGAGAACTGCTTTTCCATTCTGTTTGTCCGGTTTTCCAGGAGATGAACATTGGCACATCTAATTGCAGAGGTCAGTGTTATGATAATGCCAGGAACATGTCCGGAACATAGAAAGGTTTCCAAATATGAATTTAGGAGATTAATCCACTAGTAGTGGGTTCTGAGCGCAGCTCATTCCCTCAGTTTAGTTGCGGTTACTAGCATAAATTGGGGGAGGGATAGCTCAGTGGTTTGAGCATTGGCCTGCTAAACCCAGGGTTGTGAGTTCAATCCTTGAGGGGGCCACTTAGGGAACAGAGGTAAAAATCTGTCTGGGGATTGGCCCTGCTTTGAGCAGCGGGTTGGACTAGATGACCTCCTGAGGTCCCTTCCAACCCTGGTGTTCTATGATAAACTGCTGCTTGGAGGTAAATATTTCATTTTGTTTCTTCAGTCTCCTTTTAATTTCTGCTCCATTGGGACAACTTACCAAAAGTCACGGCTGGTTCTCCATCACTGACCATTTTTAAATCAAGATTGGATTTTTTTTTTTAAAGATATGTCCTAAGAATTATTTTGGGGAAGTTCTAAGGCCTGTGTTATATAGGAAGTCAGACTGGATGATCACTATGGTCACATCTGGCCCTGGAATCTATGAATCAACCCATTGCTGGCATGTTGTTATATCAGGATTAGATCCTAGCGACAATAAAAGAACTAAAACCCTGAAGGATTGGCTAGTACTAGATGATCTGCCCATGGCCAGGCTACAAAAGCACTTTGTCTTAATGATGGCAATAACCAGGATTCTCTGAAAAGTCTAGCTGATGATTTAAAACAGAAACCGAGCACGCACAGTGCCGCTCAATCTCTGCAAAGCAAAATGGACAAGCTGGAAGCTGCTTTTCTTTACAGCTCTTGAAACACAGTTCTACAGAGATTTCAGTCAATAGGTAATGCTCTTCAGGCTACTGAGCTAGACCTCATTACTGCTGTGAAATTGGTGGGCTTCCTGAAGGAATTTGTGGCAGACCTACAGGAATAATTTAACAGCTATGAAACAGCAGCTAAAATAATAAAAAATGGAGTTTCTCAATGTAAGAGTAAAAAGAGCTAAAGCGGAAAAAAACCTCAGTGAATCTGAGGAGCTGAACTACATGTTGGCAGGGCAAGATAAATTTTGAATTGAGGTTTTCAACATTATGACTGAAAAAACTGTCACAACGCTGCAACATAGGGCTGAGCTACACTACCACTTAGGTCCATGTAACTTATGTAGCTATGGGGTGTGAATAAGATACCTCCCGTGCAATGTAAGTTACCACAACTTAAACGTTGTTCACACACGTCGGTAGGTGATGCTCTCCTGCCGACATAGCTTCAGCATCTCAAGGAGGTGAAGTTATTATATCAATGGGAGAGTGCTCTCCTGTTGACCTAGCGTGTCTTCATCAGACGCACTACAGCGGTGCAGCTGCATTGGTGTAACTGCGTCGATGCGGTGTGGTAGTGTAGATTTGCCCATAGTTATGAAGCATATAATGAAGTGTGTGCCCACTTTGGATTTTTTACTAATTTTAGTGGGCTGTCTGCATGCAAAATGCGTGCTTCTGCTGCTAAACTACAAGAGAAATATCACATGAATTTATAGGAGGATTCTGTAGATGAATTGGTTCAATTTAGACTGTATGTAAGAGATAAGAACAACAAATCTCCGAATAACTTGCTTCACCTTTTGCATTTCCCAATGTAGATATTGCATTATGAATTTTTTGGACACTGCCAGTAACTAATGCTGGAGGCGAATGCTCATTTACAAAATTGGCCCTAATCAAAGATTGATTCAGGTCAAGTATGGATCAGCTAAGATTGAATAATTTGACATCAATGTCAACTGAGTGTAATTTGTTTCACCAGCTGGATTTCAGTGACCTCACTGAAGACTTTTCGGCCACAAAGAGTGGGAAGAAAATGAGCTATTCTAAGGTAATAATTAGGGCTGTCGATTAATCGCAGTTAACACGTGCGATTAACTCAAAAAATTAATCGTGATTAATCGCAGTTTTAATTGCACTGTTAAACGGTATCTCTGTGATCGGAATGGAAAGTGCCAAAATGATGTGGCAAAGGCAGGAGAGGTAATTCCACACCATCTAAAAACAGCAAGTGTCTGCTGGGGAAAATCTGTTTGCAGGAGAAAATCCCTCTCTTCAGGGTTTTATTCATTTACTATATTGTCCGTGACCATTGCATTATTGTAAAGATACACCTCTACCCCGATATAACGCGACCCGATATAACACGAATTCGGATATAACGTGGTAAAGCAGCGCTCTGGGGGGGCAGGGCTGAGCGCTCTGGCGGATCAAAGCAAATTCGATATAACGTGGTTTCACCTATAACGCGGTAAGATTTTTTGGCTCCCGAGGACAGCGTTATATCGGGGTAGAGGTGTACAACAAGAAATCCATAGATATTTATTTTTAGTTTTCACAAAAGAGGCATGATGCTTAAAACTAATATATAAGAAAATATCTTCAGCCTAATGTATATTAGTCAGTGATAAACTGGATTCTCTAAGTATGTCTGCTGCACTGTGCCCTACCTATGAAACAGATTATATAGTTTGTGATTTACATGGGAACTTGGGCAGAGGTGAAAGCACTGTTAGAGCACTGATGACAGATCATCTATCTGGCTCCTACTACAGCAGTTAAACCTTGGATGAAATTTATTCACCGGAGCAAGTTTCCCAGCAGTGCACAGGGAGAAGTGAGGACAGGAATGGAGAAGATGAATACCTGCCAAAGTAAAGGTGGCTTGGTTCTTTTGTGAGCCAAAGCAAGCTCTGCTCTTATTTATTTAATTTTTAATGACCGTCTCCTGTTGGTGCCTTGGTAATCTCTCTTGAAGCCTATTTGTTCCATTTGCTGTGCCTGAATGAATCAGGGTGACTTTTAGTAGCACCTTCTGTTTTAATTTGTAAATTGCTTTGACATCCTTGGATGAAAGAAGTGGTGAAAGAATGTTACAGGGTTTTCCCATGCCTTTCTGCAACTGCTATCATCCCAGATAAGAGGGTAGATGTGTAAATAACAACACTTTACACTTAACATGGCTCCTTTCATCCAAGGATGTCAAAGCAATTGACAAGTTTAAGCCTCAGGAGACCCATGTGAGGTATTACACCTATTTTACAAATGAATAAACTAAGCCATTCATGCTATGTTTCTACACTTAAACTTGGGCCCCGGGTGGGAGTTGAGGGGGAGAGTGTTCACCCATCACTAATTCACTTCCCCAAGAGGCAGTAGCTAGGTCAACTGAATAATTCTTCCACTGACCTAGCGCAGTCTGCATAGGAGATTTGATCGGTTTAACTACGTTGCTCAAGGGTGTGGGTCAACCTAACGTTTTAGTGTAGACTTGGCCTAAGGCAATAATTTTGAGTTGGTCTTAACAGCTACTTTGTAGCAGAGCTGAGAACGGAACACTAGGGAAGTCTCTGACAATCTATCTAAGGTACTTCAATTATCATAGTAGCTGAACACCTCACAATTTTAAAATGTATTTAACCTCACAACGCCCCCTGTGAAGTAGGGAAGTTCTGAGAGCTAGTCTACACTTGAAACACTACAGCTGCAGCACAGCAGCTTCGCTGCCATAGCACTTCAGTGTAGACATTCACTACAGTGATGGGAGGGGCAGTAGCTAGGTCCACAGAAGAATTCTTCAATCAACCTAGTGCTGCCTACACCAGGAGTTTGGTCAGGTTAACTGCCTTGCTCAGGGTGTGTGGATGTTTCACATGGCTGAGCAATGTAGCTGGGTTGACTTAACTTTTCAGTGTAAACCTGGCCTGAGTAACTTGCCTACTGTTACACACAGGAAGCCTGAGGCACAGCAAGGAAATGAACCCAGGTCTTGCAAGTCCCAGGCCAGCACCCTAACCACTGGACCATCCCAACTCCCAGGTCACTGCTCCAATCTCTAGACTACACTGCTTCATCTGTACAAGCAGGATGGGGTCAATCCAGCAGGATATTGAACAAGGTGCACAGTAATGTAGAGGTACTGAGTATATTTGGTCAAATTCCAGCAGTGGCTCAGCATGCTGTACATCCGGCTGTATGCTACTGAATGGGGCTTGCTGTTGCTTAGTATCCTACCTAAAGCCATAGGACGGATTAGCACCCAAATGGACATTCCTGTGGGTAGAGCTGGGAAGAGTGTTAGAAGTTGGATAAGCATGAAGTCATATTGGCCTAAAAAGAGCCCACTCTCGTTCCAACTGAGTTCAATGGAAGTTTTTGTCTCTGAAAGCAGTGGTGGTAGGGCTAAGGTTCAAAGGGTCCTCGTAAAATTTTCAGTGGTTGTAAAATGAAGACCAGAGATACTGCAAGTCCCGCATTCAGTGATTCCTTCAGTAAGCATGGTAAGCAGGAGGAAGATATAGCCATCCTGGAGCTGCAAATGTTTGATAATTCTTTATACTGCTATATATTCATAAATTTTACCAATAAATACACTGATATCTGATGTGCCACTTAACTACATAGTTTTGATAGTAAGTAATTAAGCAAGCTGTCCCTGTGAAAATCCCAACCCAAAGTCATACTGGAAGTTTATTGTAAAACCAGGAATCAAACCTAGATTAACCAAATTCCAGTCCAGTCTCTATATACAGGGAAAACTTCGTGGGTGAAATCCTGGCCCTGTTGAAATCAGTGGCAAAACTCTCACTGATTTCAAGAAGGCCAGGATTTCACTCCTTGCAAGTAATATCTTGATGTAAGTAATTTATTTATAATTGCACTCAGTAGTGTTACAGCGATATCCCAACTTCAGGGACTGTCAGTTCAGTTCTCTGGTGTTCATCTCCACCCCCAACATAGATATACATCACTACAAGGTGTTGCTCTTCAAAAGCAAAACAGAGAGGTGTTCAAATTAGGATTTAAACAGTCTTGTACAAGTGGTGTTCAATCAACAATGCTGAAGCAAAGCTCAGCGCTTGCCATGCCAGCTTCCCAACTCCCACTCTCCCCTTACCGCATTCCGTAGTTTTCTCTATTCATACAGATAAATCCGTATCAAATGAGTAGAACAAAGAGTTACAGGCCTGATTATATCTCCAGTGAAAGCAATTTCAAAACTCTGAGACACCAACAGAAACAGGTTGTTATTCCATGTTGTTGTAATACAGTTACGACAAGTATGGAACCTCCTCTGAATATTTTAACAACTAATCTCTGTCATCCAAATCACAATGCCTGGTGACACCAGACCTTATAGACTGAAGAGCAACATTCTAATAAAAACCAAACCTCTGGGACAAAGTGCATATGAGAATCTAAGCCCTGGTCTACACTACAGACTTAGGTCGAGATAAGGCAGCTTACATCGACCTAACTCTGTAAGTGTCTACACTAAAATGCAGCTCCGACCGATGTAACTCACCCACTACACTGACTTAACTCCACCTCTGTGAGAAGCGTAGCACTTAAGTCGATGTAGTTTGGTCGACGCAGTGTCAGTGTAGACACTGCATTGCTTACATCGACTATTACTGCCTTTCAGAAACCATCCCAAAATGCCCCACTGTGACAATTAATTTGGTGCAGACGCTCCTGGTGTGGATGAGCACCACCGACACAAGGAGTGTAGGGTGGACATGCAAAGGCAATTTAATCACTGCTGTGGTTGTAAGTAGACATAACTTAGGTCAACTTAATTTTGTAGTGTAGACTTGTCCTAAGTCTTCAGAAACCTCCCATCATTTTTCAAACTAAATACTCACACACCTCAGCAAAATACCTCGACCAAGCCGTAGGACTACAGTCATCAATATAATTTGTGACTAACTTGGAAAACAAACTCCAAACAAACTTTCATCATAGGCTTGATATCTACTTTCTCCGAGTTATAATATTATATTATTATAAAGTTATAAAATTACTTTATAAGTTGTGTTTATGCCACCCTAGACACAAGATATGCTGAGACATGATGTCTTCAAACAAACCCTTCGGCATTCCCTTTGGATCCTGCAACATACCCAGTCATCATTGTGGGGCACCAATGTATGCCAATTGGCTTGCTATCCCATAACAGTTCTAATTTACACAATATTTCCATATCATTACAAAATTCTTGGCACACTCTATGAGCAGTCTTGCAAGCATGTATACACCCTATCAGTTATTACTTTCAAATCCTCATTAGGCCTCAGACGTGCTTTCAGGTAAGTATTTGTCATTAACCAGGCATATGCTACACTTCTAAGAGCACAGAGGCTTGATCTGACAGCTTACATGTTGTCCCACAGTATGTACCCTCCAGCAGTGAGCTTCTTTTGTAAAGTTATTTGCTGCATTTTTGTAACATTGAAAAGAGCTATTCCAATGTAGTTGAAAGGGGCTCTTCCAGAGTTAGAAAAGTAAAGGGCACATGTTTAAACAGCACAATAATAAAATAATTCAAAATAATAAATCACAAGTATAGCTCCTTGCACTCATAGACCTTGGAACGCTCTATAAAGTAATCTGAGAAGCATGTCCAGTGAGGTCTGCCTTTCATATGATATAGAGGCATGGAGAAATGTTGCTCTTATGGCCTTGCAGGATCAGACTCTAAATGAGTAAGCCAGGTTTATATTCAGGGAAGGAGAGAAGCAAGGGAACCTGTTGGCTGTTCCTCCTTTCATGGAAACTCTCAGGAATTTTGCCATTGCCATTAATGACAGCAGAATGAGGCCTCAGCACAATTTCTAGATTAAATGTTTGACATATCACATGGCTAGACTGTAAAAAGGTAAGCTCTGTCCTCAAAGCCACTTTTAGAGAAACAATCACCCTTTTTGGCAATTATTTATTTGTTATTCTCAACAACATGAACCATTTTAAATCCCAAAAATGCAAGTAGTTAAGAAATGCAATACAAAGTTGTCAGGGTGTAGCATTCTTCAGTACAACTGCAAACATTCATTTACTGGGAACCACTTTTTTAAAAAACTGCACTTTGGAATTAGTAAAACACTCTCTGTATTGTAATGTGTCATTGTGCAAAACAATACACTAATCAACAGGTTGATGCAACCTATCACCCTGTGATGGGGTGTTCACCCCACACCTCCCCTACAGGGGTTGTGTAGGACAGGAGTAGGCAGGGCTGGTAGAAAGAGGTGGAGGTCTGCAGTCACTCTCTGGGCATAGTTAGGAGAGAAGGAAGAAACCTGGGGGGGAGGAGGGGAAAGGGGCAGAAGCCCTGGGATCCTGAGCCCAAGGAAGGGGTTTACATAGATAGGTGGTGGAGAAGAAAGCCTGCAGAGGGCAAATAGGAAAACACTCATGGAAATGGTAGACTTTGGCTGCTGATTTTAGGATTCCTGGGCTGGAACCTGGAGTAGCAAGTGGGTCTGAGGTCCCTACCGGACACTGGGGAAGTGCTATTGACTTGAATCAGAAGAATGCCAGAGACCACAGATAGACAGTTTGTCCAGTGGGACTTTGATGCCCCAGAAGGGAAGGACTATAGTGACCTGGCCAAAGGGGCCAAGCCAGGAAGAAGGAGCATCCTGAGTCCATAGAGACCAAGGGGGTGAGCAACCGAAGGAGGTGGTGCCAACTAATCCCTCCAAACATGAGTGAGCCTGTTACACACTGTGACAGACCCAGACCAGTGGGGTACAGGAGTCTGGTAGAGGGCAAATATACTGGTCACTGGATGAGTAGTTTTCTGTTCCCTGAGTGACCAGAGCAGGGGCTGCACTAGAGCAATCAGGAACCTGCTAGAACCAGTTAAGGCAGGCAAGCTAATTAGGACACCTGGAGGCAATTAAGAAGAAGCTTCTAGAAACAATTAAGGCAGGCTAATCAGGGCACCTGGGTTTTAAAAAGGAGCTCACTTCAGTTTGTGGGGGGAGTGTGAGGACTGAGGAGCACAAGCGTTATCAGACACCAGGAGGAAGGTCCTGTGGTGAGAATAAGGAAGGTGTTTGGAGGAGGCCATGGGGAAGTAGCCCAGGGAGTTGTAGCTGTCATGCAGCTGTTACAGGAGGCACTATAGACAGCTGCAGGGCCCTGGGCTGGAACCCGCAGTAGAGGGTGGGCCCGGGTTCCCCCCAAACCTCCCAATTGACCTGGACTGTGGGTTCTTCCAGAGGGGAAGGTCTCTGGGCTGTTCCCCAACCCACATGGTGAATCTCTGAGGCAAGAAAATCCACCAATAAGCGCAGGACCCACCAAAATAGAAGAGGAACTTTGTCACACTGGTGTCAGCGGTGGGATCTTGGGGTGCACAGCGCGGCGGAAGAAGGAGGGTGATTTAAACAAAAAACAAAACAAAAAAAGGGAGAGGGTTTATTTTTTTTCACCACAATGGATGACGTAGTGCGGGCACTGATACAAGCTACGGCGGCCCAGCAGGAGGCTACCCGTGTCCAGGCAGCCGCCCAACAGGAGGCAGTGCGGCTGCTGCAAGAGACTAATCGCCTGCTGATGGACCAGGCTGCTCAAGACCGAGCTATGTTGCGGGAACTGGTAAAAAAGGTAAAGTCCCTTACAGAGCTGAATCGAGCCATGATGGGACGCGGCTCATACGGGCCAGCCATTGGCTGCAGAAAATGACACGGGAGGATGATGTAGAGGCATACCTTCTGGCCTTTGAGAGGACAGCCCTACGGGAGGCCTGGCTTCGAGATCAGTGGTCTGGCATCCTTGCCCCATTCCTGTGTGGGGAGGCGCAGAAGGCCTACCATGATCTGCCTGAAGAGGCTGTGGCAGACTACCCCCAGCTGAAAGCAGAGATCCTGGCCAGATCTGGGGTAATGACAGCAGTGCGGGCCCAGCAGTATCACGGTTGGAGGTACCAGGAAGACAAAACCCCGCGGTCCCAATTGTATGACCTCATCCATCTCGCACGAAAGTGCTTGCAAACAGAGTCCCGGAGTCCGGAAGAGATACTAGCGGTTCTGGTCATCGACCGATACATGAGGGGACTACCACCAGACCTTCGTGCCTGGGTAAGCCAGAATGAACCCTCCACCTATGATGAGGTTGTCGCCCTGGTAGAGAGGCGAAGGACAGCGAGGGAGCTGACCCGACCAGTTAAGGAAGAGGCACCCCGGGTTAAACTAGCAGCACCAAGCCCTAAAGTTCAGGTGACTGGGCCACCAGGAGGGCCCAGGTGGAAAAAGAGAGAGGCTGAAGGCCCATTAGAGGCCACAAAGAGTCGGAGCACTGAGGGAGAAGAGGATCGTGATGTTAGACTGCCCAAACCAAGAGACCGGGGAACGCCTAGGGCTCCATACAGATGTTATGCCTGCGGGGAGTGGGGACACATAGCTGCACAGTGTCCCAATGCTGAGGAGCCTATGCAGTGTAACCTGGGGAACTGGGCAGATCCATGCTCCCTAATCCACCTTGTGGGGGTCTCACTAACCCCACATATGTATACCAGACCAGTGAAACTAAATGGGGTAGGGACCACGGCACTGGTTGATTCGGGGAGTGCTATCACACTTATCTCACGGAAGCTCGTGAAGCGTAGTCAGCTGCTGCAGGCTAAACGTACGGGGATAACATGTGTCCATGGGACAGTTAGGCTAGGTCTACACTACAGCGGGGGGTCGACCTAAGATACGCAACTTCAGCTACGTGAATAGCGTAGCTATTGCCGCGGTGGATTTCCGGAGTCGACGGTAGAGCCATCAGGGATCGATTTTATCGCGTCTTCACTAGACGCGGTAAGTCGATCCCCGATAGACCGATTGCTACCCCCCGGATCGGCGGGTAGTGAAGACGTGCCCTTAGTTACTACCCCACCATCCCAGTAAAAATCGAGATCCAAGGGAACACTACTGAGGTAGCAGCAGGTGTAGTCCCTAAACTCCCATACCCGGTGCTCATAGGGAGGGACTTCCCAGGGTTTGGAAACTTACTCCCAGTAGGGGGATTGGAGAAAATGGGGACCCTAAAATTGATGAGGCATCCACAGCAGACTGTCAACCCCCAATCTTCTCTGAAATATCCCCAGATTTGTTCTCCACTCCCAGACAGGGTAGAAAGACAAAAAGGGAAAGAAGGGCAGCTAAGGCCTTGGGAACCCGAATACTGACCCAAAGCCAGAGGGTCACTCTTGTAGGTAGGCGGACCCGCGCAGCTGAAAAGGAGGCCACGCAGAAGGGAGAAGCACCTGAGTCTGACCCCCACCCTAACGCTTCTGAACCAGTAGAGGCAACAGAGACTGGGCCCCTAGATCTTGGGCAGATTAGCCCCGGGAGAGGAAATTTTGGACGGGACCAGGCAGAAGACCCAAGGTATGACAACATTAGGAAGGAGGTGACTGAAATAGATGGGGTCCCCGTGGAAGGAAAAACCCAGGGACCAGGACCCTACTTCATAATGAAGAAGGATCTCTTATACCGGGTTGCACCAGTACAGGGGCAGAAGGTACAGCAGATCCTAGTACCTCAAAAACACCAGAACACTGTATTAAGGCTTGCTCATAGTCATCTTTTTGGGGGGCATTTGGGGGTAGAGAAGACTCTGGCACGAGTCCTACGATGGTTCTTCTGGCCTGGAGTACATGAAGAAGTGCGGAGGTACTGTGCCTCCTGCCCGGAGTGTCAGCTGCACAGTCCCCGTCCCCACTTGAGGGCACCTTTAGTACCCCTTCCCATCATAGAGGTCCCCTTCGAGCGAATAGCCATGAACCTAGTGGGACCCCTGGAGAAGACGGCTCGGGGCCACCAATATATACTTGTTGTTTTGGACTATGCTACTCGCTACCCAGAAGCCGTCCCCCTGCGGAACAGGGCCTCTAAAACTATAGCCAAAGAGCTGGTGGGGATCTTTGCCCGAATGGGGCTACCGAAGGAGATATTAACCGACCAAGGAACCCCATTTATGTCAAAGCTAATGAAGGACCTCTGTACGCTGCTCCATATACATACCCTGAGAACTTCGGTCTACCATCCGCAGACTGATGGGTTGGTAGAAAGGTTTAACCGAACCCTCAAGGCTATGATAAGGAAGGTGGTAAGTCGGGATGGGAAGGATTGGGACACCCTACTACCCTACCTTATGTTCGCTATCCGGGAGGTACCACAGGCCTCAACTGGGTTTTCCCCCTTCGAGTTATTATACGGGCGTCACCCCCATGGCATACTAGAGATCTGGGAAGAGGAACCCAATGAGGGGAGAAATATAATAGAGCATGTAATGCAGATGCGAGACCAGATAGCCCGGGTTACCCCTATTGTACAGGAACATTTGGAGAAGGCACAGGAGGCCCAGCGAACCCATTACAATCACCAGGCAAAAGTGCGACAGTTCCAACCAGGAAATCGGGTTATGGTGTTGGTACCCACGGCAGAAAGCAAGCTTCTGGCCCAATGGCAGGGGCCCTATGAGGTGGTCGAACCCGTGGGGGAAGTAACCTACAAGGTGTGGCAGCCAGGACGCAGAAAACAAGAACAGATTTATCACGTTAACCTTCTGAAACCCTGGCATGCACAAGAGGCATGCACAACAGTCCAAAAAGACCTAACCCAGGAAAACAAGCCTTCCAAACAGGTGAGAGTGTCTCCAGATTTAACACCAAACCAGAAGAATGAGGTGTCTGAGATGATCTTCCGGAACCAAGATGTGTTCTCGACAAAACTGGATCGAACAACCGAGACATATCACCACATCGTCACGAACCCTGGGGCCAGAGTAACAATGAGGCCCTATCGGGTGCCAGCGGCAAAAAGGGAGGAAATAAAAGCAGAAGTAAAAAAAATGCTGGAGTTGGGGATCATCGAAGAATCCCATAGTCACTGGTCCAGACCAATCGTGCTGGTGCCCAAACCTGATGGCACCACAAGATTTTGCAACGACTTCCGGCGACTAAACGAAGTATCCCAGTTCGACGCGTACCCCATACCTCGCATAGATGAGCTAGTGGACCGTCTGGGTAATGCCTGGTACTTGACTACCCTAGACTTGACAAAGGGTACTGGCAGATTCCCCTTGCAGAAGACGCAAAGGAAAAGACTGCGTTCTCTACACCAGAGGGTCTTTTTCAATATACTGTCCTCCCTTTTGGACTACATGGGGCCCCAGCTACCTTCCAGCGCCTCATGGACAAGCTATTACGCCCGCATAACAGTTATGCTGCTGCCTACTTGGACGATGTGGTCATTCATACCCCAGACTGGGAAACCCACCTGGAGAAGGTGGAGGCAGTCCTCGATACCTTCAGGCGAGCTGGCCTTACAGCAAACCCTGCCAAGTGCGCTGTAGGGTTTACAGAGGCCAAATATCTTGGCTACATTGTGGGAAAAGGTCTGGTAAAACCCCAAGTGAACAAGTTAGAGGCCATCCAAAATTGGCCCCGACCAAGTCGCAAGAAACAAGTCCGGGCGTTCCTAGGTGTGGTGGGGTATTACCGACGATTTATCCCCCACTTTGCCACAAGGGCAAGCCCCGACAGACCTAGTGACAGCCTGTGGACCTGATCTGGTGAGATGGTCTGACGCCGCAAAGGAAGCATTCACAGACCTATGGACTGCCCTCTGCAATAACCCCGTACTGATAAACTCCTTGGTGAAATCAAGGGCTATCCTGCAGACGGATGCATCGGAAGTAGGGTTTGGGGCCGTTCTATCACAGATGGTCGGGGAGGAGGAACACCCAATTCTATACCTCAGTCGGAAACTCCTTCCAAGGGAACAAAAATATGCAGTGATGGAGAGAGAATGCCTCACTGTAAAATGGGCCATGGAAACATTGCGCTACTACCTGCTCGGGCGCAGATTTGTCCTCGTGACCGACCATGCCCCTCTTCAATGGATGCAGCGGAACAAGGAGAAGAACACAAGGGTGACCAGATGGTTCTTATCCCTCCAACCTTTCCAGTTCCGTGTGCAACACAGAGCAGGGAGCCGTCATGGCAATGCCGATGGCTTGTCACGTGTGCACTGTCTGGCGTCCCAAGCTGCCCAACCCCTTGGCGTTGAGCAGGGGGGAGGGATATGTGACAGACCCAGACCAGTGGGGTACAGGAGTCTGGTAGAGGGCAAATATACTGGTCACTGGATGAGTAGTTTTCTGTTCCCTGAGTGACCAGAGCAGGGGCTGCACTAGAGTAATCAGGAACCTGCTAGAACCAGTTAAGGCAGGCAGGCTAATTAGGATACCTGGAGCCAATTAAGAAGAAGCTTCTAGAAACAATTAAGGCAGGCTAATCAGGGCACCTGGGTTTTAAAAAGGAGCTCACTTCAGTTTGTGGGGGGAGTGTGAGGAGCTGGGAGCAAGAGGCGCAAGGAGCTGAGAGTGAGAGTGTGTGCTGCTGGAGGACTGAGGAGCACAAGCGTTATCAGACACCAGGAGGAAGGTCCTGTGGTGAGAATAAGGAAGGTGTTTGGAGGAGGCCATGGGGAAGTAGCCCAGGGAGTTGTAGCTGTCATGCAGCTGTTACAGGAGGCACTATAGACAGCTGCAGGGCCCTGGGCTGGAACCCGCAGTAGAGGGCGGGCCCGGGTTCCCCCCAAACCTCCCAATTGACCTGGACTGTGGGTTCTTCCAGAAGGTAAGGTCTCTGGGCTGTTCCCCAACCCACATGGTGAATCTCTGAGGCAAGAAAATCCACCAATAAGCGCAGGACCCACCAAGATAGAGGAGGAACTTTGTCACAACACCCTCTTTACGTTTGTAGTGTTTCCTGAAAGTGGGTGCTCTTCCAGACTTCTGTATAACCTGAAAATATGCACAAGGACTTTGTAAGGCCTGAGATGAGGGAGCAGAGAAAGACACGACAGTGACAGATTGAACGACACACAAAGACACGCGACATCTCTGCAACAAAGACTTGTAACAGGCATGAGAGCCCTAAAAGGCAAGTATATTGCTTACCAGCTTACATCTTTCTGTGCTCAGCGAGAACAAGTATTTCCAAGCTTTGCATCACAACATTCTCAATCAGCTGAGCTGAATCATTTAATACACAAATGAGCAAGCTTATTTTCTTTTACTCTTGCTTATGCCACACACCCACCCACAGTAAAATACTTGGCTTAGTTGTAAATAAGAGTTGCAGGAGTTCTTGGCAACACTCACTAGCCTTTAGCTTTCCGGCTGCAACGTGACTTAAGTGATGATTTATCTTCAAGATAAGTACAGAATGGCCAGAAAGAGTACTGATATTAAATTTTGGTAACACTGTGTTGAGGACTAATAGCTAGGAAAAAACCTCAATGTATTGATACTGAAGTTTTGAGGATTACAATATTCTGCATTCATTTTAAATCATTCTCTTCAGCGAAGGTCAGCAAGATCAGCGTAAGAAATGGTCAGTCCTTCTGTGACATTTATTGTACGTCAACAAGTAAAATATGTTTACAGTTGCTCTCGCTTTTTTATTAAGCCTATTAAACAAATCTTTTGTATGTTACAAGTACAAGCTATACCCCTCCCCCCCTTATAAAACAAATTTAGCACCCGTAAGAAGCCCATTGTTCAACTTCCTAGGGAAGCTTAAATCCCTTCACAGTTTGAAGTCAACAGCCCTTTAGATAAAAATAAGCACAAAGGAGGTAAGTATAGAGTAGGTACATACAGAATCCTGAGTCTTCCTACACTTATATGACTTTCTTCCAAACATTAATTCTTTGGCTTAGAGAATTGTTTTATTAGCAGCTTGCCAAAAAAATCATTAGCATACCAGAGAGTTCCAATTAAGCCCCTCCTAAATCTGTTAGTAAATATTCTATTTGAGGATAAAGAAACAGAGACAAAGGATGAGACTCAGATGCTTCACGGAAGGAGTATACTGCCTGAAAACTGAAACATTTCAGTGCTGATGAAATTGAAATGTCAGCAACATAATTTCATAAGAATCATATACTCTATTCTTTTTTTCTTAACAGCTGCAGCCGGATCAGACTCCAAAGTGAACCATATATTGCCCTTCTCAGGATGCTGGCATATAATCAACATATTATTACAGTTGAGTGAATAAGTCCCATCAAATACTTTATTTCACTACATTTTCCCTGTTGTCTGCTGACAGATCAGGATTTTCTTGAATATATCAGTTTTCTAACCTTGCATTTACTCCATGGTTTGCTGTTAAATACTCAATCCAATAATTCAAACTATGCTGAGTTACAATTGGTCACATAAGTCATATGATATTGTTTCAAGTCCCCTGATTGAAAGTGTGTAACTCATAGTTAGGTTTCTGGTGTGAACGTTAACATAAAATAAACTTATAATGTGAGTTAAAACCTGTACTACCATAAGGTGCCTATGAAAAATAGGGTTTTTTGCACTTAGGAAACTCCAGAGTTTCCTCCAAGTTGAATGGTTAATAGGCTGATTCAGGCTTTATCTCATATGTCTTCTTACCTGTTCTCTTCCAGAAGCATTGAAAGTAGTTTCCCAACTAACATGTGCAGCCTGTGATAACTATCTTGAGTATTCTTCTTGATATTGGAGGTCCAAGTGTCACCATGCAATCTATCCATAACCAATGGTGGTCACATGTGTTAATCATGAAGTTCTTTGGAGATAAATAATACAGCAACTTTAGTATCTCAAAACAGGGTTTTTTGATAATATACCATGGTGTAAGGTTTTGTTTCACACTGACAGTCTTCCCCAATAGGTTTAAAACATGGAACACAAGCAGGTGATATTCCTACACACTGACTAACATTTCAGTTTGAAAAACAGCTCCACTGCACTCAAGGCCTAATCCAAAATCCATTAATGTCAACACAAAGACTCCTATTGACTTTAAATGGGCTTTAGATCAGAGTCCTAATTGACTTAATAAGTAGCAAAGGATGTTGCGTGTTGTATCTGTTCAGATAGGCAGCAAGGTGGATGAACTAGATCTCCAGCAAGTATCTGTTTTCACCTGAGCCTAATAAAAAGTAATTTAAGGATGAGTTAAAGTTTTCAGTCTATTTAGATTTCTCTTCTAGCTGTATGAGCTATGCAAACTTTACAGCTACTGCCTCCTATTCATAGTGAGTGCATCATACCAGCACCAGGAGAGGTTTGGCAGGAATTCGATGTTGTCATGTCTGAGGTTACAGACCACCTGCATATACTTGTACAGAAACTGTAAACAGATCTTTCACATCTAATCATATTTGTGAGGACCTACACATAGCCCATTAGTAAAAAAACCCACAAATCTCTGGTAGATTGTAAAAGAAACAACGGGATGGGCAAAGCATGTTGAGGTGATTTGCTCGCTCGGTGTAGTGAGGTTAAGCATTGAATCCAGATGCCCACTGATATGATGTAATTTAAATGACTTCTGAAAAGATCTAGTGGCAAAGGATCTTAGGGCAGAAGGATTCCTGAAGTGCACAAAGAGAGAACTTCCTCTCTCCTCTCTTAACCAACACCGTGACAAGAAATGATCAATTTCATCGCAAGTATTTTTGTTCAGATTTTTGATGATGGTAACGAAGATCAAAGATTTTCCTGAAAAGCAATCATCTGGTGGTATATTTCTGTGCTCCTTTTTTCTGTAAGGGCAAAATTCACTGTGAGTATTACAGAGCTGCTGGACAGAGAGATCCATCATGGTGAAATCTAATCACTTTATAGCTTCATTTTAACTACAGAAGTTCCTGAGGGGGGAAAAATTCAATTATGTAAGCCCACAACTGACTTGGTTAACAAGGTGAACTGCTCATAACTTTCCTCCTCCAGAGTGAGAATGTGTAACACAGAGGCAGATTGAAACAAGTGAGAGAGAGAGGGGAGAAAGGCATTTTCCAGAGTTAAATGCCAAAGGCATGGACACGATAGGCTGCTAACATTTTTCTTATTGAAACTCTGAATTAAGTGAATTATTAATTTTCAGAAAAGGGAATAATATTTTAATATGTCAGTGTATATAGAAGATCTGCTCAGTTCCCAAAACTCAATATTTATGCTGGTAACTTATTTCAATTTCTTTAAAACAAACACAGATCCATTTACTTCATTTTACAGAAACTTTTAACTGAAACTAAGCTCATAATGTAGTTAGTGTTTTTTTTGCAGCAGCATAAAATTTTCACCAGCTTTCTTCCTCAACTTTTTCTTTCATGTTGCCATCTTGGATCCTTAACTGGCTACTTAAGGGCAGAACAGATTATCTAATAAACACAACATTAAGAATAATGTATTCAAGTTAAATGGGTTTCAGCTGTAAAATAAAGATTTGCACCTTTTTACTTGCAGGGTCTGTTTTGTTTTGTTTTTTAAATGAATATTTTCTAATTAATGAGGGCTGCACTTTGTGGTTTCATGATCTTTGACTACTACAAGAAGAAAACCAGGACACCGGATTTAATAATATTTAGTATTCCCACCGCACAGTTTTACAATATTTATTGACCCAAAAGTTTCTCAAAAGTTTTGAAACAGATGCGTGGCCCTGCACAGCATACTGTAAATCACATAAATAATATTAATCCTGCATGTATTTAACTAAAATACAGCTTTCATTTCCAGAGGAATAATAACTCAGGCAATGTGTTTAAAAAAGTTTACAACAACAGATGGTGGTGGCTCTTTGAAAGCAGCGAGATAACTGATTAGAAACTTCAGATGACACCCAGTTCTCTAAAACAAAATCAACAAGCCAATTGAAGTTATACTGCAAGCTGTCTGCTTCAAGACAAACACCAATACAGTGTATCCCCTCAGAATTTTGCTGCAACAAAACCCACAAAAGCCTTTGTTAATAAGATGTAGTTATGAGAGGAGCTGGTGAGTTCTTTGCCACAAATTCCAGCTCTGGTGAACAAGCCCCTTTAGGCTCAGTTGGAAAAGCCTAAAAACCGCCATGGTTTCAGTGTAAGGAATCAGTTGTCTGATCAGTGGGAGACAGCAAAAAAGGAGAGAGAAAAAGAAACGAGCCTAAGACAAAAGAGCTCCTATCTGTATTTTTCCCCCCTAGGACATTTCTGTACTGACACTGAGTTCTATCTACCCTCAAGAATTTGGGTAAAGAGAAAGATAGAGAAAGACACAGACACAGATTGTTTCTAAACACTCATAATTCTGGTTATTAGTCTTTATTCGCAGCCACATTCCATAGAACTACAGCCATAATATAGTTCTTAATTTCCCAAACACTCAGAATTGCAGTGCTCTACATACATCATGTGTGGCGAAGAATCCAAGCGCAAAAAAGTAATGTATACCAATTCATGTCACGTACCTCTAAAGCACCAGATCCTCATCCAGTTGTAGCTCAGATCTGACCCAGAGCCTGAATAGGTAACTCTCTCATTGAGCCCTCTGAATAATTTCCATTTACTGTGATATTAATGAGAGAATAGGCCTCCATAGCAGATTGTAAGCAAACTGAGTTGGTTAGGATTAAGGCTACAATTTTTTCATGAAGGTCGCAGAAGTCATGGAATCCGTGACTTCCAGCGACCACCGTGAATTCAGCCCTGTTGGCTGGGAGCTACAGGGTCCCCGTGGCCAGAGATGCCAGGGGCCCCACGGAGTTCCCAGCTGCCATGGGCGGCAGGGCCGCAGCTCCTGGCCGCTCAGGCAGCAGGGTCCCCCTGCAGCTCCCAGCTGCCGCAGGGGGCAGGGGCCCCCTGAAGTTCCTGGCTGCCACGGGGGGGGCAGGGGACCTGGGAGCTCCAAGCTGTCACAGGCAGCAGGGGTACCCCAAAGCCCCCTGCTGCCACGGGCGGTGGGGGTTCCCCGGAGCTCTGAGCTGCCGAGGGCAGCAGGGCCCCAGAGTTCCAAGGTGCCACAGGCGTCCAGAGTCTTTCAAAGCTCCCAGCCGCTATGGGTGGTGGGATACCCCAGCGCTCTGAGCCAGGGGACCCTGGAGCTCCAAGTCCCCATAGGTGTGGCGGTGGGGGCCCCCAGAGCTCTGAGCAGCCCCTGCAGCTGCCCATCCTCCACAGGCAGCATGGGGACCCCGCAGCTGGGCTCCCCATTTTGTCAGGGATATTTTTAGTAAAAGTCAGGGACAGGTCACGGGCTTCCATGAATTTTTCTTTGTTGCCTGTGACCTGTCTGTGACTTTTACTAAAAATGTCTGTGACAAAATCTTAGCCTTAATTAGGATTCATGTGGCTCTACAATCATTTATTTGGAATATTGAGATGACCACTGTGCATTCATAAAGCAATTGGCATACTTACAATCATTAATGTTCATTTATCTAAAAACTGTCTCCCAGAATTTTGTTCTTCATTTTGCTGTATTCATTATTCTGCAGCTAAAAAGTTGCATCCATCCGGTCAGGAATCAGAAACAATACCATGTGATTCAGGTGTTCAGTCGCACACAGACAACATGAGTAGTCAACCGTGAACAGCAAAGTTTATGAGCAACCTATTCATCAAAATCGTTTGGTGAATGCTTGCAAATCCATTCTCAGAAATCAGGATTGTTTTTTCAAGTGAATCTCTGATAAAAGAAGGCAATGCATTCTGTGCGGCAGCAGCAGTCTTTGTGTCCGAGTCCATGACTGGGGCTCCTAGACAATTCCTAGACAATTCAAAGAAGAACCACAACAACAACTAACAAGATTTGAAATGAACAGTTTGAATGGTCCTAGCTTAGTGCAATGTTAAAGTTAATAGTTTGATCACACTTAGTAAAAAAAAATTTAAAAAAAAAATTCAAAGCTGAGGTCATCTAGGAAGTTATAATTGAAAATTGTTGCAGTGGCAATGCTGCCTCATTCGTAACTACAATGACAACAAACCAAATTTGTTAACAAATTACAACAGCCCTCAATGGTGATTAAACAGACCTAAAACCCAGAAATTAATCATATACATTAAAATTCACATATGGATGACATTCTTGTTTTCTGCCTCTCTTCAGTTCTTTCTCCTGTCCTTATTTGAAATTGTTTGTCCTTAGAGAAGAGCTTACTTCTTTTTTAGTCCAACTTTCTCCTTCTGCCTGCCTACAACTTCACTAAACTGCAGGAGGAATTAAGAACAGAAATAGGAAATAGAAATAGAAATTAGGAAGATGGGCTGAGGCGGAGGATGCCTTCAAATGCACATATACCCTCCACAGATCTGATTTATCAGAAGGGTAAAACCCACATATTGGATGAGTTCAGAGAAAAAGGAAGAAAAAGATCCGGGGATTGAGACGTGATTATCAGGAAAGATTAAAGGGGTAACTTTGTACAGCTTGGTTAAGGAGTGGCAAAGGAGCAAAATAAATACAAATATCTGAGAGGAGTTAGGTGATATGAGTAGGTGTAATAAGATGAAACTGAGAAGGAAATTTGGATGAAAAGCTGTCTGAATATCAGCAAAGTTTCCTGACAGAGATGCAGTAGGTTGTCAAACAGTTTCCCAAGGGAAGAGATGAAAGGTTCACCACTTGGCACATTTAATACCCAACCTGACAATCTGTTAATAATGTAAGGAGGAAACCTACATTTGCAGGGAAATGGACTAATGAGATAATATTTTTTCTCCACTCATCTCTAATTTCTGAGATTTCTTGAATTAGCTAGTGAAAATAAATGATGGGATGGATTCATGCACTGAACACAGTCAGATACAAAAACAATCTTTTTATTATTATTATACCAAAGCCTCCTTTGTTTACTCTGGCTAATTTTGGGTGGATTTCTCTACTTTTTTCTCTTTGCCAAACACAAAAATGCATTACCACAAAGCGTAGTTTAAAATGTATTGTAAATTGAATTTGTACACGGGTATCAAACATTTTCATGAAAGCTTTTGATCCAGATCCTGTTATCACGGCTGTGCAAGCTTTTAAATATAGACCCACCGTCCTCTGCAAAACCAGTCCTACTTCAACATGTAACGTAAATAGTTTCTGTTTAACATACAGTGTCTATTGATTCCACCTTAATTATGTCTTTCCCAGTGCTGAGAGTGCTAACTGTGGGATATTGGGAAAGAATTTTACCATCAGCCTATAAAGACTATTAGCTGAAACTTGGCTTCCATTAGCACCTCATTAGGCAGAGTCTGTATTATACATAAAATGAGCTAATGATTTTTATATCATTTTAAACGTAGCTGTCAACCTGTAACATACTAATGTAGAAACTTTATTTCTCTATAATAGTGAACACAGCAGTAATATATCTGTAACTCTACAAATCAGCATGAATCAATAGTTTGATGTAATAATGCACCCTAAGATGTTTATTGTTCATCATCAGATCCTGACCTTTAGGCAAAACTGTAGCACTGAAGAACATGAAACCAAGAACATTTTTCTAAATCCTGGTATAAATCTCCTGATAACTGAAAGGTGAATGGTTGGCTCAGGGAAATCATAATGGAAGAGGGAACATATTGTCACTGGTTCAAATTGGTTCAGACAATTAGTAACCAAAAGCTGCAAACATCCGATGGCTGTTGAGTTAACTATAACTCTGATTCTGTTCCCACTTAAGTCAGTGGTGAAACTCTCATTGACTTAAGTGGGAGCAAGAGCAGGTTCTGGGTAAACTGAACTGGTAGCCCCAGTTTCTTGCATACAGGTGCCCACCTTACTAAAAATCACCAATACAGTTTATATGAGGCTTGACAAATGTATTGGTAATTCAAGAATGTACTGCTACTGATGAACTGCCATGGAAGCTAATTAAGTGAGTAGGTGCTGATACACATGAGTAAGGGTTACACAATCTCTCCCTTAATTAGCATGGTGACTGTGCTATTCTCATCCACAAAGGTTACCCTAGTGCATCAGGAACTTGATATTGCTGCGCAGGGGTGTGAAAAGTTTGCACTGCCATTGGCCAGTCCTTGCCTGCTGTGTAGATAAAGGATCTCCTGCCTCACAGCTATTTCAAATGAGCCATTTTTGAAATTAAACTAAATATTAATAAGTTAAACTCCTTCCTTGATTTCTAGCTCATGGAAAATGTTTTAGATGTTTTGAAGTACAAATCTTTTTAAACAGATGAGTTAAAAATATGTTTGATTCTTGGGCATATACCTCATTGTACTACCTATCATACAGTTGTCCAAACTATCTATCATATAATCTTCCAAGTCCTGATTAGCCACAAACATACACAGTCACAAACAGGAGGAGTGTGAATAGCAAACGCAGTTCCATTAATCAGTGTCTGTTATAAATTTGTCTCTGCGCAGATTTTAAGGCTATTCCATACTATAACTATCCATATTGACTTTGTCACCTATCTCAAAATGGCGACTTACTCCAAAGCATAGGTTGGCTTTGTAAAGAGGACAAGTTATAATTTCATTATAATTACCCTATTGCCTGTTTGGTACACAGAGCAACAGCCCTCTGGAACTATAAAATTAGGATGGGAGACCCTCCTGCTATTCATATTTGGTTAGTGAATAGAGCAAGGACATTTAGTCATTGTCTTGCTCTTGAATGCTACATTCTTTTAGCTGGGAGAATTACAATAGCTGTTCCCAGGATGCAAACACGTATGACACTTCTAACCTTTGACTTTGAATATGCACACAGGAACCCAGCACAGTGTAACTTGTAAAATCAGTTGCAGTACATATATGTACCAAGTATAAGGTGGTGATAAGTGTGCTCATATCAGGGATCAGAGTCAATACAATAGGGCCAAATCTTTGTCACAGTAAAGTCATTGGAATCAGTGACAGCTGGCTTCAGTGGGGTCAAAATTTGGCCCTGAGTGAGAAACTGGTATTTTATAATCTATTTAAAAGCATCACAGAATTATGATGTGTTATGACCAAATTATTAGCTCTCTGAAAATGAAAGCAGCATGCAGTGAAATGCACATTGATTCTAACCAGTGGAAAAACAATTTACCCCACTAAGTGAGAGTAGAAACATTTAATACCTACAGAACCATCATGGGAAGCTTGCCAAAAGTGGCAGCTAATCCAGCGCCCTGTATTAACACAACAGTAGGACTATTTATCTCATTCACTGGGCCTTTTTCCTCTCCCCCACCCCATCACCACCAAGTAATATCTATGATACTTATAGTATTTCTAATTACACCTAACAAGAAATTGACACTCAAATATGTTGCTTCCAGAAGGGAGGGATTCCATAAAGCAGGATAAAGTCAACACTTATCAATAGTTGCTACTGTATTTTGAAAACCATATGTCAAAAAAAATAAGGTCTCCTGTATAAAACTAGGATCAATTCATTTCATTCATTGATGCTAATCACTGGTTCAATTACAAAACAGCTCCTTAAGACAAATCTTTCTTCCACTAAAAAGTGTTCCAAATGGTCTATAAAAGCAAAACCCACTTCTGTTAGCCCTCTAACAAGACATTCAGACCAATTATCCTATTCAGCTTTTCCTTTCTTTCTCCCATAACTGGTAATTCAGATTGCTATATAAAATACAATTAAATCCTGTTTAGTCTCATGCTAGTTTATACTCTGTACAAAGTGTACTTGTAGTCTGATGCTAATACATTTTTTAAAAATTACTATTATAACATATTTCATATTGATGAAGCTTAATTGTCTGTTTTAATAACTACAGTAATTTTTCTCAAGTATGTTTCCTTCTTCCTTCCCTCCTGCCTCCCCATCCTTGTTAGGTCAGCAAAGAAGAGAGTCACTTTCTTTTAATCTTTGTACAATAGGTAATATAAAAACATTTCTTATTGACAGATTATGGGCATATGATGCATACTCTGTCCTTTTAACTTCTTCTGCAACAACAATCTGGCTGCATATTTTCTAGTTATGTCATCTGTTAATGTGTGTGCTGCTGCAGAGAACTACAATTGCATGGAACTGCACAAGTATTTATGTAAAAAAGGCTCAAGCTGAAATAAAGAAACCTGTGAATGAATTTAAACCTATGCAACCCTACTACCCAGGTGCAAATGAGGGCATAATTTGGCTCATAGGATTTTATCTGGAATTAAGGAGGAGGGATTCAAACTTCAGGTGAACTGCAACTAAAATAAAGAGTCAAGAGTTTTATACCCACCCAGCTATTTCATGGCAAAATGACATTTATCTTTGGGCAATTCAGTCAATCTGAAAGCAGACTTATATTGGCAGTTAGTCATTTTAATTATAGTGTGATGACATTTGCTAGTTTAGAAGATGATTCATCAGGCTGCACAGGAATTCACCCACTATATACATAAGTTGGATCCACAGCAAAATGTATAAAACAGGCATTTAACTGCTTAGGACTTACCCGGTAGAAGACAGCATATCATAAACTATTCAGTGATCACATGTGTTATCTATTGCATTTCATCCTTGTTAGAGAACAATCTTCACAGAACATGGAGAATAATGACAGAGTGACTAGCTAGTTTAATGCACTCTAAGATGTAAAAGGCTATTGTAGTAGCCACTATGAATCAGTAGAAATGCTTTAAAATAAATATTGCTGTCTACAGCAAACTAAATTGCACCCTTTATTAAGCACAGGAAAAATCATTTATATTCATTTCTGAATAGGAATATTTCATTCTGTCAAGTGTTCAAATTCATCCGTGGTGTAGTAATTCCACTGAAGTGGTGGAGTTACAGCAAGGTTGAATTTGTCACAAAACCTAGCTGACATACTGACCTACCTTTATGTGACAGACGTAATCTTGGCAGCCTTGTATCTGTTGTATGACATCCGGTCGGTAACTCTAGTAACAAGCCATATAGTGCCAGGATTAAAAGGTCCTTAGTAGATGCCATGCTGCCCAAGATCAAATTCTTGTGCTTCTTCACTTAGTTGTTTTGTTTTTAAAAGCTTCAAGTTCCACTCTTGACTTTCCCAATGCAGCTAAGTCTTTTTCTGTTCAGTTTGTGAGGATCTCTATGGGAAATTCAGTTCTCATCAGAACAGCACACAGCTCCACATTGTCAGGCTGTGCAAATGTCATGTAAAAATATTCTCTCCCTGCGACAATTGTTTATAAACTGAGAGGACATTCCAAGGCGTTACTCTGCAGTGTTGTGTCTTGAGCTCTCTTCAGTAACTCTGCCAGTGGATTCAGGAAGAAGCTGTATTTTCAGTCCCTCCTGCTCAGCAATTCATTCGGGGGGGGGGAACCCTCCTCCTTGGTGCTCTTCAGAACTCAGTCCCTTGCTCCGACTTGCCAAACAGCTAGTTTTAATTCACCTTTCACCTTTGCTAATTAAAAACAAGAAGTGCCATTCCCTCCTGGAGTTGCAGGATCCACCCAGCAGGGATGCCAGGCTGTCAGCATGCTGTATTTACTGGGAAAGTTCAGGAAGGGTTGAGGCAATATACAATACTTGCTGCTTCTATGAATGTTTCTGATCCATGTGCTGTGCACTGATCCTTCCAGTTGCTTAACGATCTCTCATTCTCAGGCACCAGGATGGGGTCCAGGATTCCCTCTTCCCTTCCCTTTGGAAAAATATGTTTTAGAAAGTCATTTTAGTTGTTGTTCCCAGAACAATTAAAGAGCAGGATTCACCCTATCATTAACTGTTCAAATGTATCATAATTTAGACTAATTAAACAGCATGTTAATACACAGATCAGAATACAAATAAATATCCGTTTTGCATACTACCTTTTTATTTATTTATTGTTTTACCTCGCTTTTAAAGATACCTTGGTGAGTTCAGTTTCCCTTCAGATTATAATTTCTGTACCGTAAAATCCCACCATTATACTTACTTTACATATGATCTGTGATTCTGATCCCAAAGACATGTATATACATGAATAAAGCTGCTTATGCAAATAAGTGTTCGTAGGATCAGACACGTATATTACATGTATACACAAAGGGAATGTATTGTTTGGATGGTCTGATAAAGCAATATCAGGTCTTCAAATGCCCATCAGCCACCTCTTACACTGTAATCGAGAAAGCATAGAAAACTTTCACAATCTGTAATTAGAAAATATACCTGTGTCAAAAACAAAGCATTGATAACTAACGTGTGTCAGTTTACATCTGGAATACATTTATGAGGGAGTGTGCCTAGAGTGTGCCTTAGAGCAGAACACTGACCTCGATGTGCATGAGTTTACCATTTGCAAGATGGGTATTACAATACCTACCTCACAGAAGTATTAGCAAGCTCAGTCAATGGGCTGTGTACTTTAACTAACAAGGTGTTGTATATGGCGTGATCCAATGACCAAGATTAATGGAGAGACTCCAGTTAATTTCAACGGGCTTTGGCTGAGGTTCTGTACATTTGTATTAACTGTATTTGCATATTTCCTAATTAAAAGAATATCCGTAACAGAGTTTAAAATACTAGAGGACTCATTTTTCTCTCAAGTATAAAGTTAAGCCTAAAATTGCTGAAACATTGCAAATTTGGGATGATCAAAACAGCATTTTTACTCTAAGGCTTTTGAGGATCCCTGTATGGACAATGGAGCAGCCTTTAACTTAATGTATTATGATAAGTGCCCAAAGTTCTGGGTGCAGGTGTACAATATGAAAAACAAATCCATATGCTATGAGCCTCAAAACCTCAAAATTATCTTGCCATATTCTGTTCTGTTCTTCAGATTCTTATACCACACCCACTACTGTAAATGCTCAGTACCTCTGAAAAACTCAGGCCTCAGGACTCCCAGGTAGTACAGCCAAAAGTTAATGCACCAAATTAGATCCACTTTTGAAAATTTTATGGCTTCGCCCCTTTTTGCTTCCATTGCTTTAAACCTTAGTGGCTAGAAACTGTGGGCCAGATTCTGCATTAGCCCCAAATGGAGGGAGATGCACATTTGTGCAAAGAAAAGATGTGTACCTGAGCAAGTGGCAATTCCTCTGCCACCCAAAACTGTTTGTACTGTACACTGTAGATAGAGATGTACTATAGTAGTCGTTGTTTTTAAACATATAATGGCAATTATCAGAGTTTTAGCTCCAATAGAATCAGCAAGATCTGCCCAGCTAGCCTAATTTTTACCTTTTGGCCAGAGGATGAGGCTTTTTGATCTGAAATGAGACTCTCTAGCCTCTCAGAGTGGGCAGGGTCATTGCTTGAGGCCCTGCCCCCCTTCCCTTCCTGTCACTGCCCTCAGAGCCTCTCATGAGAAACTCTGAGGGAGCTTTGAGAAGATTGAGCCCCTAGCCAGGGAAGGAGACACAGCATTAGGCTCCTCACCACCAGAAGCTATGGCTGCTGCTGAGGAGAAAAGCTCAGCCTCTAGGTGAGGAACTGAGGCAGGAAAGGGGATAACTGAGGGCAGGGTGGATTTGATTTAAATCAAACTGATTTAAATCACTAGTCAGGAAGACTCGATTTAATCATGGATTTCTATATAAAAGTGCATTCTTGTTGGTTGTTATACCCTTAATACATATTCTTCACAACGCAGAGATTGATGTAGGTTTCATTTTTAGAAGGCACACACTATACATTTTTAAACAGTAATTTATTTTGAAAAAAATTCAGATTAGTTTTACAGCTATATCAGAAAAAGACTGATTGTTTAGTTATTTCATTTACCATAAGTAATTGAAGCAGATATTTATGAAGTCATTGGGAGGTGAACTATCTCCAATTCAACAGGTTAATCATTAATATTTGGAGGATTTTCGTGCCATGCTGTATTAGGAGGAGAACATCACCAGACAGATATTTAAATTGTTTTATTTAACTAAAACAATATTAAGTATTATGGATTTTTTTCTTCAACAGCAAACATATAATATTTTAACAAAACAAGCATATGTCCCTTGCTTCTCATATTTATCTCCAGACTTCTTCTCCATGTCCATATCTATTCCGCCCCCAACAATCTTCTTTTCATTGAACTTTTAAAAACTGCACTTTTAGAGAGAGGTAAGGGATTGACTCTGTGTACACAAATTTGCAGAAGGACAATAGGGTTGAGGTCTGTTATTTCTCACCTCTATATATTATTTATTTATTTAAAAACATTTTTGCTGTTAACAAGCATGTTAGCTCTGGATACACAAATCCTCAGTTTGAGAACTGCAAAACTAAGCATCTCTGATGGTATCCTCTAGACTGAGCACTGAGTCCCACTGGGTAGATAAAAAGATTAATTTAAATAATCTATACAGAATCCTATGGAACCCCATAAGATTGGGTCCCTAATCCATGAACTATTGGAACTCATTCACAAAACTTTTCTTAAATATTACATGACTATATTGTCTGATACTATAGAATTAGAATTTATAATCCCTATTCCATGACGAGATATCTAAAGATACATTATAGCTCAAAGATAGTTTTTTTCTTCAAAAAGCATTTTATAAAAAAAAAAATCCAAATTTAAAAAAATCTGATTTTTTTTTATTTCTTTTTAAAAAATCATTGATTATGATCCACCCTGACTGAGGGACTGGTGTAGGGGATGAATGGATTGGAAGGGGGACTAAGGGACCACGAGAAAAGGGACAATCACATATTTGTATGCGGCAATTGATTAATTTGTAGGGAGTCGGTGGGGAGGGGACTGAGGTGGCGGGGTTGTGGAGAGGAATTCCTATTCTGGACCTTTTCTCTGGCTTTTTTCTACACCAGTGTAGGAAGGTCATCTCTGTTACACTGGATCTGTTTTTCTCTTACATGCCACTGCCCAAACTTGAAGCGCAGAATGTGCAATGCGAGTCATGGGGGGACAGCTACAGATCTGCAAGTCTGGCCACCTGAGGCAAGACAGATAACCTTTCTGTGCCCCTGTGTCCCCTCAGTTAAATGGGCATACTAACATACCTACCCCACAGGGGTGTTGTAAGGCTTGTTTGTAAAGGGTTTTGAACTCTTTGGATAGAAGAAAAACTATATAAACGTTCAAATATTAGGATTTAATCTCAGATGAGTATGAGTACCTGTCTGGGATCCTGAGAGATTGCTATATATAACCAAGGCAAGTTTAACTCTAATATTTGAGTTAATAAACTAAATACAATGGTTTATCTCGGTCAACTTTGAATCAGTCTCAGAAACTTAATCCCAGTAGAGCAGAGGCTGGCAGGGGAATAAGTGATTTCATGTTTGGAAAGTTCAGAGTTTTTAAGAATATTGGGACATACACTGCATTCAGTGACACTAGTACAAATCCAATAACCACCTTGCTCTGGGTTTACACTAGTGGAATATATAAGGTATATACTCCAGATGGCAGAACAGTTCTATGATTACATCTTCCTAAAGAACAAGACTACACATTTTCTTTAGTAAGTCTGTAAGAAAAGGAAAGCACAACAATTTGTTACGTAAAGTCTGAGTAATATTTCTGTAGGTATAATTTAAAACTGCATATATTGGACTATGAATTATATTGTGCATTGCATACTTAAATACTGTAGCCAGGCTCTGTTCTCATTTGCACGATTGTAAATCCAGAGCAACTCCAATGAAATCACCAAGCCTGTAAATCTAAACATTCTTAACAAAACACTTCTAACATATTATGCAAACTGATTTAAGTGCAGTGTGTACAGTGACATGTAAACATGGCATGATATAAATAAGTAGACTCTCAGCTACTAGCAACAGTAACAAATTCTAAATGTTATAACAATAAAACAAAATGAAGTGTTTACAGCTTTTAAACGGGGGTGGTCCAAGTATAGCCTTAACGTATTTTAAAAGCCAGCCTGGAGTTCTGGCTCATAGTCCTATTTTGAACATGATACACTTTACTGTCCTGGAAATCTTCTCTCTTTATTATTTATGAGAATAAAAAGCACACAACTTTTATATTTACTGGATCAGATTCTCAGCTGGTGTACATCAGCAAGCTCATATCCATCAGGTGCTGATGTTATTTCTGCCATTTCAGCTTTTAGATACTACTATGAAGAAATATCTATAATAGGCAGATAAAATAAAGAGGAAATCTACCTAGTCTATGATCATTCTCTCTCTTATCTCAGTCAGTTAGACTCAATCCCATATCCTGTTAAGCACTGGTAAATGGCTCCACTTCATTGGTAGGGTCAGAAAAGGTAGCAATATAAATCTGTATTTCATTAATATACTGGAGGCACCATAACCCAAAATTCCTCACTGACCCTATAACACCCCCCTCATACACAATAAACCAGAGGGTTGACAAGATAGAACATGCAGATGACAGAGCCGTAGTAGCAGGTAAGCAATTGCCCAATACTACCCTCTGGGATGTCTCAGAAAGAAAGGCACAGATCCACTCAGATGACCCCATTGACCCCTGCTATGATGTGTTAACTGATGGTGAAACAGTATTCCCAGAGATTGTCAATACAGAGGAACAACAGCGTAATAATACCTAGCTCTTATATAATGCTTTTCATCCTGACATCAGGTAAAGGATGGTGCAGGAGGTCTTTGCTTTTGTCTGCTGAAGTCAGACCCTAATGTTATATGAATGTATTTAATGTGCTTAAGATTGTGGAGCATTACTTCTATATTGTGTTAGAGATGGTGCATTCTCGCTTTGATTCAGGATCTACTTTGGACAACAGGCAATAAACATAAGCGTTTGATTATCAGGAACCTATAGTTTAAGCTGACCACAACATTTTATTTAAAGTCAATGCTATGGAGAAAAAAGAATTCTCAACTAAATTACGCACCTTTTAGTTCCAAAAAGATTAGGTTCTGAGAAGTAACTATTGGAATTTATTGTCCTTTGAGCATTGCTGTTTGCAGTAATGCCATTTCTAAAATTAATGACAGGTGAATGCCAATAAGCTGCCTAATATTCTTGAGATAGATCACTTACTCTAGTTAACCTTTTGGGGGGGAGGGCAAGGTAAAATACATGAGCGTCCTTCAAATACTGTTGTTTTCACGGACATTTTACCAGTTTACAATAAAAGAAAGGCAAATCAGAATATCTTATTCCTGAAATCAGATGTATATGCCCGGTTCATGATTAGTACATGGGTCACAGAATTGTATGGTTAGTCTTGGATGAAAATCAAATTACTGATTTTTCTACTGGAATGTGGGGTTTGATGGTTTTTGTTGTTAACAAATTCTATGGTCTCTAAATGGGGGGAAAAACAACAACACTTATTTGTTGAAGATCAAGGAAAACTGAAATGTCATATTTTTCTTCTGATCACAGGGCAACAAATAATAGCAGGGTGGTTAAAAGTTCAGTACTAAGTGTTTATGTGTACCAGCTATTTCCTATTAACTCAGCAGGAAGAATATACA
Source organism: Emys orbicularis (assembly GCF_028017835.1). Classification (NCBI taxonomy): domain Eukaryota; kingdom Metazoa; phylum Chordata; order Testudines; family Emydidae; genus Emys; species Emys orbicularis. The sequence continues at coordinate 22,053,617 of NC_088683.1, read as the reverse complement.
TTAAAAAAACCCCAAACAAACCTAATGATGCCTTTTTTTGGCCTGAACGAGCAATCAAATTAATATGTGTTTGTCCCTTTAAGCTCTCTAATGATCTTACTGCCAATTGATTGTTCCTTGGTTCTTCAATGGCACTGTATTTAGGAAATAATTGGTTATATGTAGATAATATTATTTGCCTCAAAAGGTACTTTGTAGTCATCTGATTCCAGTTATTAGCCTCTCTCTGCACATGAATGCAATGGTTTGGGTGCCAACAGAGACACTTGTTAACAAAGTTAACATTGGTTGTTTAGACACAAAACAACCATAACACACAAATTTTCTGTCTGAAACTTTAGGCCATGTTTTATTTTGATAATCATATTACAGGTGAAACTAAAAAGCAGTTATAAATAATAAACTGATTTAACCACAAATCAGTTGCAGGCTTTAAAATTGCATATGCATTCTAATACAAAATATTTGAAAATCAATTCCAGTTTTATTGCCACGTAATGGATTCCACAATCCCATTGCAACAAACTGATGGCATCGCATCCCTGGCTACACTCTGGGTTTGTCCCATTTACAGTCATTGGCGGCCAGCTTCCAGTGCAACTGCACCAGCAGAAATCCCCACTGCAGACACAGTAAGCTGCTATATGCTGCGATTTGCACCAGTGCAACCAACCCTGACTTCAAGCATAGGTGAGGTTTGCCCGTTAGTACTAGAGGTTTTGCATTAGTGCAGCTAAACTGGTGGCTGGCCAGTGTTGGCTGCAATCACGGCAAATCCTCTGTGTAGCCAAGCCCGCAAACAATTTCAGGCAGTACCTGGAGATATAGAACTTTAGGGGAATTAGGCACCAAAATCCCATAAGCTCTTCTGAAATCCCAGCCTTAACCATGTCATCACTCTTTCAGGAAAAACCCAGAATATCCAATCTACATTTTTTCTGTATTAGAACAGGATTAAAAAACTATGTCAGCCACATCATAGGCAAAATTACAATTGTTTTAAAAAATAGAACATCTCATCACTGCTCTTTATCATGCGCAACTTGAAACAAAGAAAGTTCCAGATTTACACTCTGAATTTGGGTTTTTCTTACACCATGAATAGTGAATGATTATTTTTTTACCATCTGCCCTGTAATCACGATGAATGCACTTATTACCATTTGATTACATGTTGGACATCAGTCTAGACACATATTTATTTGGGCCATCAGCAATCAGACTGGACCACTTGAAAATTCTCTGTTTCTAGTGCACTCTCATTTTTGAAGATCCAGCAACTTCATATTTTAGCAAGATGGGTGACCAGGCATCAAAAAGCATTAAGGTAATCATTTAAATTATGACCCTGTGGAGATGCAATTGGAGTGTCAGTCCTGTTTTAGTGCTAGATATTTGACGGCTTTTATCCCAAAGAAATCTGTTGTCTCCCTGCTGAGATCACACATATCATTAGTAAGGATGGATGGGTATTGTGTTACCCCATACCTACACCTACTCAGGTACCCAAATCTCTCCAGTCATTTCACATCATTCCAGTAATAAAAATCAGTGATTGTGGTAATTAAACTTAAGGAATCCAATTTTACAGCTCTGCAATGCCAAAGTTCAGTAGCATTTTCAGGTATAATTTATTTGCAGATATTTAATCCTACTGTTTGGGCTGGTGCAGTTGTTCCATACATGCAGGTGCCCAGAGGTTTGTGGGAATAATTAAATGCTTAACTGACAGCAGTGTAAATGGGAGACAAGAGACTTAGGTTCTATTTCTCTCTACCACTGACTTGCCATGCCACTTACCACTTATCCCCAAAGTGTTGACTCATTTTGGGAGCCTTAATTTTTCAGTGGGCAGCTTGAGTCAACTGTAGTTAGAAGCCTGATTTTCAGTGGTACTGAGCACCTGTAGCTCAATTAAAGTCAATAAGAACATGAGGTTCTCAGCACCTCTGAAAAGTATGGGCTTAAGGGTCTTAAATTAGACACCCAAGAACTGAAGCATCACAAATCAGTGGCAGATTTTGAAAATTTTGCCCCAAACCTACGCATACCGCTGTTTCCCCATATCTACAACAGACATAATAAAGTTATATTCCTTTGTAAAGTCTTTTGGAATTTTTGGATGAAAAGAACCTTGTAAGTGGTAGGTATAATTGTTTTATTTAATTATAACAATACAATGATAAATTTCTGTCCTGTTAAGAATCAGAGGACTTTTTGTCACTGGTAACATCACATACTTTTAGTAGGACTGTATGGGAGTGAAAACGTCTGTTTGTGTGAAAAATAAGCCCAAATAGCATCAGTAAGACTGTTACCCTTCTATACTGATAGGTTTCTATTTGGTGAGAAATAAATTCCAAACACCCTGGATATAGTATTTGGAATACAGCCTTGAATCCAAATCTGATTTTTTCAGCTGGTCTTCCCAGTTATGAAAAAAATCAAATGCTTGATCGAAAACACCTTTGATTTTTGAAATCGGGATCCAAAATTATGTGCTAATAATATTATGGGCCAAATCCTGAAAGTTACTCCATGCCATTTGCACTCCTATGCCCACACAGAGTAGCTTGTGGAATCTGGGGCTAAGAGTGGATACTTTAACCACCTACACAAATCTGGAACTCACAAGGGAGTGGGCTTATTTCAGTGTAATACACAGACATAAAATCTAAAGTAACAGGATAAAACTAAGAAAGGGAATATTTAGGCTGAATGTTGGGAAAAAACCTCTTGGCAGTGAGATGCATTAGGATGTGGAATAGTCTCCCAAGGGATGTGGTGGAAGCCTCATCATTTATAAATAGACAACCATGCCCTGGAAGACACATATACTGGATGACATATTAGGTCTTTTCCTAACTTCTATGATCCTATAAAATTTGTGGTTCAGACTCATGTCTATTTTGAATTGAACAAAACCACTGTGTGTGCAATGGGGAAGCCAGCAATTAAAAGTTTGATTAATTAGACAAACACAACACTCTTTATACAGGAGCTTTGTGTACTTTGTGAGGAGTGAGTGAAAACCACACTTCTCTGCAGGGATTCTCTGAATCATGAATTGCTTTTGTATAAGTGGCCATCTTCCTCCAACACCAAAGGAGGGCATGACCCCCCAAAAAGCAGCCTAGTCTACAGTTTAGTCTGCTACGATTTCCCCACTCTAACAAAAAGCATACGTGTATTCACTAAAATAGAAACATTAAAGTACACAAAACCAGAGGGACGCGCAAATTATGGCTGCCTAAGGAAACCCCGATTTACACTACAATAAGTTATGTGGTTTTGCTTCAAACTACACTTTAATACTCAGTGTAATTACCAGAACAGTTGTTATGATAAAAGTTTAAAAGAGCAATAATTAAAATGTTCACTAGATGTTAACTCATTTTGGGATATCTATTGTGGCAGGTTGGAAAATATCCATACCCTCATGTTTTGGTAGCTGTATAGCACATTAGCAGTCTGTGCAACTCTCACTCCTTAGGTTTTGTTTTTCTAATATTTTAGACCCAAAACACTTAATTACTATTAGTGCAGAAGCAAAAGGCAAAGGGCCAGATTCTCTGGTGATGTAAACTGGCACAACTCCATTGAAGTTAGCAGAACTGTGCCAATTTATACCAGGAATGCAGTGTTGTTGTAGCTGTGTTGGTCCCGGGGCTGCAGCAGTGGGGCTCAGGCAGCGCTTTAAAGGGTCTGGGGCGCCGGCTGCTGCGGGGCGCCCCGGGCCCTTTAAATCACCGCCAGAGCCCTGCTGCTGCTACCCCGATATAACGGCGTTTCACCTATGACGTGGTAGGGATTTTTGGCTCCCCACGACCGAGTTATATCGGGGTAGAGGTGTATTTGGTGAGAACAAATTCTGGTTGATAGCTTATCTGGAAACTGTTTGCTGTGCTGCTAATGTATCAAGTATTCAATATTCAAAAGGTTTGATGAGTCATTTGTGTCACATCTTGGTACTGTTTCTGTTCCCTAACTGGACTTAATGAACCACTGGTCTGTTGCTGTATGAAAATTTCTATGTTTCAATGTTCATTAGAACTCAGGAGTTCCTGGCTCAATCCTGCACTCAGGCCATTTGACAAAAGCGCTCAGCAGAGCAGCTGGCCATTTATGAAAGATGAATATTTCTTATCACACTCACTGAAATTTTGGAATGTCCTTGCAAGACAAGGGATATAGTTTAAGGTGAACCTAATGCTCCCATAAGCATTTATATATATATATATATATGTACACACAAAACTTGATCAACAGTAGTTGATAACATCTATCTCTATGAGCTGAACAGCCAGCAGCCGACCAACAACCTTTACTGTATTAACAGTCTTTAGTGCTTAAATAGCTATAGGCTGGGAGCAATTATGTCTTACTGAAGATCATTTTTTTCCAGCTCAAGAGATTTTCCACAGTTAATATCTTGGTTGGTTTAAAACATTTCTTTAAAAGGTTTTCCTACAAATAAAATTAAATAGTCACACCTGTCTTTACTTCACATTTAGTTTTTGGAAAAACTGCTGATTACGTTAGCTTCACTGAACTTATTCCTTCCACAGATACTCTTAGAGGTTAGTCTTCTGATGAACATCTCTCTGTTCTATATATGTAGGCTTGGAAGGATACATTTTTTATTAGTAAACATCAGAGAACATCAATTTCACCGTACACACACAAACAGGTGAAAAAACTGTTTCCATTTATAATAATCATCGAAATGTACAGAGGAAAAGTAAAAAAAAATGCTGCTTGAGAACTTATTAGAGTTTGATTTAAGGATATTTCCTTTGTATATTTTGACATGAGATGCCGACAATTTGTATTTTAACTGTTATAAACCTTTAACTTTTTGAATCTCAATGTCTACTGTCTTTAAACAGTTATTGTCTGACCCCTCCATAAGTTCCTGCAACATTGAAAATTCAGATTGATAATTAAAAAATGCTTAAAAACAAACATCTGTCAACATTATAAAAAATAAAAATTGAATTCTGCCAAGCCTCTATATATATTTACACAAGATTTTTAATGCTATCAGGAGCTTATGATGATAAATATCAAATCAACATAGCAGATGTTCTACCACTTTGCGGGTGAATTCCTCTCACATGGGAGGTGAAGGAGTCAGAGAGGATGTTTTCATTCGCTAGTTTCAGAGTCTAAGTAGGAAATTAGAATTTTTTTTTCTTATTTGTGTGTGAAAGGTGCTAGCCTAGTTGAAATCCTGAAAATGTAGGCAGAGCCTACCAGAACTAAAAGCCCACTCCTTCAAACAAGGGAAGGGGCACAGAGATCACGAGTCAACAGATTGCTTGAGACAACAAACGGTAAAACAGGAATAGGAGTGAGAGTCAACAATGCAAAAGGAGGGAACACTGAGCAGAGAACACTGGATAGCTCCCACTACTTTGTGAAGAAGTCCAACGAGTCAGTAGACACTGCCCAGAGTAATTGCCCCCATATGTGATATAATCAGGGATTGGAAATAGGACCCACAGTGGCAGAGAAACTCTCTATCAAGCCTCCTTCTCCTAGACTGATAGATGGCCATTTTGGCTAGTGCTAGGATGAGGCTGACTTTGTGGGTCCATGGTAGGGTTGCCAATTTTCTAATCACGCAAAACAGAACACCCTGGCCTCACCCCCTTCCACACTCCTTCCCCTAAGCCCCACGCCTTCCCTGTCCCTTCTCTAAGGCTCTGCCCCGCTCACTCCACCCCCCTAGGGTGACCAGACGTCCCGATTTTATCGGGACTGTCCCGATATTTACTTGTTTGTCCCGTGTCCCGACCGATGTTCGGTCGGGACACGAATTGTCCCGATATTTTGCACTCCGGAGCACAGGCGGAGGGGGCTCGTGCCCCCTCCCGCCCCCAACTCAGCCCCTGCCCCGCCCCGACTCCGCCCCCTCCCTGCCCCATTGGATCCCTCCCCAAATCCCCACCCTGGCCCCGCCTCTTCCCCAAGCACGCCGCATTCCTCCTCTTCCCCACTCCCTCCTAGGATTGCGCGAATCAGCTGTATGGTGGCGCAAGGAGGGAGGGGGGAGAAGCTGGGAGGGAGGGGGGAGAAGCAGGACGCGGCAGCTGGCTCAGGGGAGGTGGAGGTGAGCTGGTGCGGTGGGGGGCGGGGAGGGGAGCTGCCGGTGGGTGCTCAGCCCCCACCAATTTTGCTCCAATTTTTTTTTTTTGCTCCGCTGCCGGCTCTTCTTTGTTTGTTTGTTTTTTTGCTCCGCCGGCGACCCCCCTCCTCGTGTCCCGATATTTAATGTCTCTCATCTGGTCACGCTAATCCCCCCCTCCCTCTGTCGCTCGCTTTCCCCCACCCTCATTCACTTTAACTGGGCTGGAGCAGGGGGTTGGGGTGCGGGAGGCAGAGAGGGCTCCGGCTGGGGGTGCGGGCTCTGGGGTGGGGCCTGGGATGAAGGGTTTGGGGTGCAAGAGGGGCCTTAGGACTGGGGCAGGGGAAGGGGGTGCAGACTCCGGGAAGGAGTTTGGGTGCGAGAGGGGGGTCACAGCTGGGGCAGGGAGTGTGGGGTGCAGGCTTCGGGAGGGAGTTTGGGTGCGTGAGGAGACTCAGGGCTGGGGCACAGGGTGGGGTGCAAGAGGGGATCAGGGGTGTGGGCACTGAGAGGGAATTAGGGTGTGGGAGGGGTTTCCAACCTGGGGCAGGGGGTTAGGATGTGAGAAGGTGTTCGGGGTGCAGGTTCTGGCCGGGCGGCCCTTACCTCCAGGGGGCTCTGCGCGCTGCCCGTGATCACAGGCACCACCTCCACAGCTCCCACTGGCCACGGTTCCCGGCTACGGAGCCAGCGCTCGGGCGGTGGGGGAGGGCAGTGCGCGGAGCCCCTGTGTCCTCCCTGCACCTAGGAGCCAGACATGCCAGTCGCTTCTGGGAGCTGTGCAGAACCAGGGCAGGCAAAGAGCCTGCCTTAGCCCTGCTATGCTGCCGACTGGACTTTTTCTGGCCCTGTCAGTGGTGCTGCCCGGAGCCACCAGGGTCCCTTTTCAACCAGGCATTCTGGTCGAAAACCGGATGCCTGGCAACCCTAGTCCATGGATTGGGGTGTGTTTAAAAGGCATATGTGGGGAAAAGTGCACCCAGAAAGTCAATAGGAGATTCTGGACAAGCCAGAAAAAGGGCTGCAGCCTTGTTCATGCCTATCTCCAGTGTGCCATGGTCTCCCTCTTGCTGCATGCAGAAATGACAGGTGTCAGAGAAGTCTGTAAATCATGCCAGTCACAACACCATGCTCAGGGCTCCAGGCAGGAGACATCAGCTTATGAAAGGTGCTGGAATGACACCTTGGGACCAAAGTTCTCTATTTATTCATAGAATAGCTACAGCACAAGCATGAACAGCACAGCCTTCCATCTTCAAGTATGCCTCAACCCTGTCCTAGAGATAACACCTCTAGTGGTGAGACAACAAGTTCACTCTACATGGCCTATTCTGTCCTTGGCCACTCTGCTGAGGCTATCAAGAAGTGTCAGTTGTGGTTATTAAATGACCTCTGCCTAGTGGCAAATAGACTGATATCACATAGTTTTCACAGGCCATTGAAAGGTCATCAGATGGTAACAACATTCAGTCACTAATGACCTCGACTGGATTTGAATTGGAACCAATCCATGAGCCACCCGGTAACCCAAAGTTGTAAATTTTATTCAAAGGTTTATTCTGTACACTATTAATTTTAGATCTGCATTCTCCATAAAATATTAATATCTATTGCTCAGGATATACAAAATATAAAGAATTTTAAAAAATCTGAAATCAGAAACAGATTTGAGTCCTAGTTTTAAATCTGGATCTGCACACTATCACATACTGCCCTCCATCATTTGCAAAGTTCACACAACTATGTCACACTGAATTGTGTGAGAAGACCCCTTGATGGCAGAGATCTCATCTGAGTCTCCTGGTCTCGATCCTATTGTACAGAAATGTTCAGAGTAATAAATGATTAATCACGAGACACCATTAGTCTTACTTTAAATGAAGTGTCTCTAGGATGCTAACCCTATCACATTTTAGGACTGAAACTCCACTGATCTCTCCCACCTTATAAAGAATGTGTAATGCCTGGTTCAAAACATCTTCAATTACTAATAATACTGCTTTTACCACCAGACACTGAAATATGATCCTATCTCTCCAGCACTTTGCTGGATATTGCAGATTACATTTCCTTATTTAAAAAAAAGATAGAAAAGCTAAAATGTGCAATGTAAGCTTAATTAATTATTCCTTCCCTTTTACAGCAAATCAACATTTTCTAAGTCTCCAGCCCTCTCTTATCCAGTCCTCCTCTCTTCATTCTCCTAATTCCGTACCCCATCTCTGTATAATTCCCCACATGGATTGTTACCTGCTCCACATCAATATATTTCAGTAGGGTTTACAAACCTTTTGTTCAATTTGTTAAGTTAGTTTCTGTTTTGAAATGCAGCACCTCAGACCTGCAGTGGCTATTAATGTTCTGGCATAAAGATGCTGAAATACTGGGTTGGGATGAAATCTAAATGTGTTATTCCAGATTGTTTACCCTACAACTTCTACAATCTGTCCATCGACAATTTTGAGCAGAAAAAGAGGCAACATTTGTCAAATGATTATTATTTGTATTACAGTAGTCAAGCTTGAGGCCCTTGTGTGCTCAGCTCTGTGCAAATACATAGTAATCTTACTCAGCTCTACAAAAGAATATAAACTTCCTTCACTAAAATATGGATAACAAATGGATAAAATATGGATAATTCTTTCTTTAAGAATTATCTTCTTGTGCCTCCTAAATACAAGTCTATTTGGCAGACACAGTGGCAAGTTATTCTACATCTGATGGAGGAGGAAATATATGGCAGAAATTTTAAGGGCATCTGAACATGCTTGGGATACCATCCTAAATCAAGCAACTCCCTTCTCTGGTCTCCACCACCTGTCTGTATAACTGAGGGCAAGTCTACACTACCACGCTCCATTGGCACAGCTGCACCAATGCAGCTGCATTGCTATGGCACGTCTGGTGAAGACACACCATTCCACTGGCATAATTACTCCATCTCAGCAAGATGTGGAAGCTATGTTGTCAGGAAAGCATCTCTCATCAACGTAGCATGGTGTGGACAGCGCTTAAGTGATGTAAGTTACATTGACTTAGCGGTAGTGTAGACCTGCCCTGAGTCTCAACCACCAGCAGGTGTAATTTGCTTTTATAATAGCTACTCCACCTGACTCTTTTCATAACAAGATCTCCTTGAGAAGAATATGCAGTCTTTTTCATGACCATATAAACCTCAAGAATGCTCCATGAAGAGCCACTAAAATGACAACAAAAATGTCAAATGAAATATGTGGATCAAAGATGCAGACATCTGGGGAAGGAAGGGTCTTAGAGGTGAAACCCTAGACTAAGATTCAGAAGATCTGGATTCAGTTCTGGCTTCTGCCACAGACTTCTGTGGTCTTGGATACGTTGCTGCATTATGTGCCTCAGATTCTCCATCTATAAAATGGGGATAATACTCTTCTAAGTCAGAGAGGCATACCAAGGATATGTTTCTGAGGTGCTCAGATATTGAGGTGTTGGGAGTGGCCCTTAAGTACCTATTAGATAGACAATCATCCTGCAAACACTTACAAGCATGCTTAACTTCAATCACCTGACTAATCCCATTGACAGTTTGAGGATCCCTTCTATTTTAATCAAACTAAATCTTCCTTTCCAAGTACTAACTGGTTAATGACATCAATGATGTCAGGATATGCTTCAACCAGACAACAGCATTGTAGATCCAACAGTCGCAAGGCAGTCTTAATCCCCAGATATTTGAACTCATTCATAGTGCTGCAAAAAACAAGGTATTCTTTAGCATTACCTTAACAGTCCCATATAAAAACTATGGAAATGGTCTACTTTTATGTAGAAGACATCACTTGCCATTTAAGGGACTCAGATGTTATGGATTAGGAAAATACATAGTTTGCTTATACCACATGAAAGCATAAAAAGAAGTTGAATAGTAGCATTTTTAAGTGAACCATAAAATTATAATGTGTTATTTTTGCAAGAGGTGGTAAAACTACAGTGATATTCTAGAAAGAGGAATGTTTCCATCTAATTTAAAACAGATGTTACAGGAAGAAATCTGCATATATTTCTACATCTATCTACATCTATCTATCTTTTGCATTGTTTTGTATTGCACTTTGCAAGGTACAAAGAGTGTGCAATCTATCCTAGAGCTAACTGGATAAATCGTAATTAACAGAGTGGTGCACTGATAGAGCACTGGACTGTAACTCAGGAAACCTGTTCCTTCCGCTTGGCCTGCTGTGTAACCCATGGCAACTGACTTTATAAATAGACAAGACAGAAGGACAGAGAGATAGTATAAGCTTGTCGGGGCAGGACTAGGTGACCAGATGTCCCGATTTTATATGGACAGTCCCGATATTTGGGGCTTTTTTTTAATATGGGCTCCTATTAACCCCCTTCCCTGTCCCAATTTTTCACACTTGCTATCTGGTCACTCTAGGCAGGACTCACTCTTACTATGTATTTGCACAGAGCTGAGCACACAAGGGCCTCAAACTTGACTACTGTAAGACAAATAATAATCATTTGACAAATGTTGCCTCTTTTTCTGCTCAAAATTGACCATGGACAGATTGTAGAAGTTGTAGGGTAAACAATCTGGAATAACACATTTATTTGAGAACTTCAGGCACCTGTGATAGCCTATGTGGCTCTGTAGTCAAAGGAATTGCACCCATTTGCATGAGTGGTGAATTAGAGCTGTCACTTTGCATAAGGTGAAATTCACACCTGTGCAGATGAGCGGCACAGTGCTTGCACACCATTTAAATCCTCAAATTACATAGGTGTGAAATTCATCTGTAAAGAGTAATAGTCATAGTATTACATTGTTATATAATTATTTATATTTCCAAACTTCAGTACAGAAAGGTATGGGCCTTTGCAAGTACAAAAGTACAGTGTGGAAACAGCAAAATATTAAAGAGTCGAGCTGGTGTTAACTTTTTGGCTACTTGACTTGCTTTTGAAGTGTCACCGAATGCACACCCCAGAACTGGAGACCGTGGTACTATAGCCAAAAGCTATTATTTTTATTTCGAGTATATTATATCACCATATGTTTTAATTATTCTTAATGCTTCTCCCATCATTGTATTGTACCAGAGCATTCAGTTTCTAAGTTGATCTTCATGATTTGATATTTCAGACTAAAGATGCAAACTTGCAGTCCCTTACTAACATGAGTAATTCACATGAATAGACTCACTTTATTAGGGTTATTCACCTGTATTAGCATTACTTATATAAGTGAAGGTATGCAGGTCTTCGTGTTGCATCCTTTGCTAAATGCTAATTCTGTTTAGTATTTTCAATTGTTTTATAAGTGGGTAAGAAACTAAAAATTTATGTAAATGAGCTATTTGTTGCATTCAAAAAGGAAGTATGAAAATTCCAACAACTCAATTACTTAACTCAAATTATACCACTGATAGTAGGTACAAGCAGCTTAAACCAGAGATGGCCAAAGGCAGCACCTTTTATCTATGTAATCCATCAGTCTTTGGTGGGTTCAGATGAAATGCCTCAGGTCTCAGTCAACCCTGGTTTGGTTTTACAAACCTAATACATGGTCTTTCCAATCTTCCTCTATTCCTGTACAGACTTAAGACCCACCCCTTACTGGTTACTCATAGCAACCAATCTGCTCAGATAAACGAATACAAGTGGCTAAACTAGACACAATTTCTAAATGTATCTTCAATGTTAGTTGAGATACTTTACAAAACCAACTCTAGAAATGCCCTACTCCGCATCCTTAAAAATCTCTATTTATAAAAATAAGTGGTAAGCTGCGAAGAAAGATATATCTTTCACTTGAACTGAACCATCAGTTCTCGTGTGGTCAGTTTCCTCAAATAATAAATCATCTTGGGGATCCCACTGTCTAGAAAGATCAGCATGGACCAGTCCACGCCTCTCAATAATACCCCTAATCCAGTGGTTCTCAAACTGTGAGTCGGGATCCCAAAGTGGGTCACGACCCTGTTTTAATGGAGTCACCAGGACTGGCGTTAGACTTGCTGGGGCCTGGGGCCAAAGCCCAAGCCTCACTGCCCGGGGCCAAAGTCGAAGCCCGAGGGCGTCAGCCCTGGGTGGCAGGGTTCAGGTTACAGGCCCCCCCGCCTGGGGCTGAAGCCCTTGGGCTTTCCCCCCCCCCTGCCCAGGGAGGCAGGGCTCGGGTGGGTTTGGGCTTCGGTCCCCCCTCCTGGGGTCATATAGTAATTTTTGTTCTCAGAAGGGGGTCACGGTGCAATGAAGTTTGAGAACCCCTGCCCTAATCCTTTAACAGTACCAGCCAGCGTGTTAAAGCTGTTAGTGGGGACATTGTTTAATTAGATCAGTGCCAATCCAGTATGTGTTTCAAAATACAAACTCTTCATTTTTTTATAAAGATACACTGTTCTAAAGGGGAGATTACCTTTACCCGGTACCTTTACCTGTGGGAGGCTACTTTACCATAGGGGCAGGTGTTTGGGGCCACCCACCCATACCGCCTCCTATTCAATAGGTGCGGTGAGTTTGCCCTCTGCACTATGGTGCTGGATACTGAATCTCACCAAGAGGGGGTGGCAGTAGGATTCCCCTGCAGAGGCTTTCCTCACAGAGAGGTTCCTACCAGTTATCAGACAAGTCATAATGAGAAAGCAGAGGAAGGTGCGGATCTTACGGAACTGTGTAGACTCCACTAGGTTTTTGCCTTGGCTCCATGCACCAATTACCCAGTACCTGCCCTCCTCCTGGGCATCTATATGGAAGCTGCAACTCACACAGTCATCCAGACTTGACAACTGAATAGGGTCCAGAGGCACATATGTGACCTTTTATGGCACTGCCCTATGTGGTGGCATGGAGGCTCAATGTCTGCTAGTGCTCCATGGAGCATGACTTTTATGCTACTCTTTGCAAAGGTGCTATCAAATTTCCTGCATGTGGGGCCAGCTCTACAGATTGGTAAAAAAGGGAGGTAGGACCAGAGCCCCTCTCCTTTTACTTTGGAAAAGCTAAGGGCATATTGGGTTGTATTAATAGGAGCATTGCCAGCAGATCCAGGGAAGTGATTATTCCCCTCTATTCGGCACTGGTGAGGCCTCATCTGGAGTACTGCATCCAGTTTTGGGCCCCCCACTACAGAAAGTATGTGAACAAATTGGAGAGAGTCCAGCGGAGGGCAACAAAAATGATTAGGGGGCTGGGGCACATGACTTATGAGGAGAGGCTGAGAGAACTGGGCTTATTTAGTCTGCAGAAGAGAAGAGTGAGGGGGGATTTGATAGCAGCCTTCAACTACCTGAAGGGGGTTCCAAAGAGGATGGAGCTAGGCTGTTCTCAGTGGTGGCAGATGACAGAACAAGGAACAATGGTCTCAAGTTGCAGTGGGGTGGTCTAGGTTGGATATTAGGAAAAACTATTTCACTAGGAGGGTGGTGAAGCACTGGAATGGGGTTACCTAGGGAGGTGGTGGAATCTCCATCCTTAGTGGTTTTTAAAGCCCGGCTTGACAAAGCCCTGGCTGGGATGATTTAATTGGGGTTGGTCCTGCTTTGAGCAGGGGGTTGAACTAGATGACCTCCTGAGGTCTCTTCGAACCCTGATCTTCTGTGATTCTATGATAATGCTACCCCAGGCCTTACTAGCCTTGCAGAATCCTACTGCTAAAAGAGCAGAACCAGCAATCCCTATTCAAGGGAGTGGAGATTCTTCTACTCTTTCTTCTCTTCCCCTAAATAGAGCTGGACATAGTCCAGCCTTCACTATCAGTCTATTTGCTTTGGTGAGTTTTAGACTGATGTTATGGTTTAAATTAACAGCATATTCAAAAACAAGGAATTAAAAGAAATATAATTTTAACAAAAAAAAAAAAAATTCCAGGCTACGATAATGTTTGGATTTTACTGATGTCATATTAAGCATTATTTGCTTGTATATTTCCCCACATTTAAAACTCTGTGTGAATCAGGATGAGAATAAATTATCTTGAATATACAGCAGGTGAAGTGTTGGAATTTTAACATTGGGGTTAGACAACTCTGTGCTAATTAGTCCCACTGAAATCAATGGCAAACCCACACAAGTGTATGATCACCACCATTAATAATCTATTGTTTTATAACCAAAACAAGGATTTCTTTAGAATATAAAATGATTACCTTTTGCCCTTACATCTTTAATAGTAGCCTAGTCTTTGAAATCAGAACTTTCAATAGAAAAGAAACACAGAGAGAAGATACATTAATAACTACAGTAGAAATGTGAAGTCGAATAGAAAAATCTAAGAACAAACACCCATGAAAGATGTTCCAAAACAGATTATTCTTATTTATGAACTAGTGGTAATTATGGTAGCGAACCAGTGAGTTGGTAGTAATTCTGGATAATTTCCACACTGAAGAAGTTGAAAAAACAGTTTCCAGGCAGCCAGTAAATTTCCACATAGTCAATCACATTTCTCATTCTTCTTCAGTGAACACCATAAAACCAGAATCTCCAGCTTCATTTCTAGTCTTGCTGCGCTGTCTCTTTGGAGTCCAGGTTTCTGTTCTACATATCTTTAAATTAATGTGAAAATGTAGCCTTACATTTTAGTATGTGATTGGAATATATTGTCAAATAATTATTTACAGCAATATGGAATATGGAATCATTTTTGCTATACATAACTGGCAATGGGTTACTTATTCAAAGATTATAAACTGTTCGCTATAGGTCAAATTTATAATTTAAAATATTGTGTATTCTCCTCTGGCCCAACATTGATGATTACTTAGTCCTGTTTGTTCAGTAGCATTTAATTTTACTGTAATTCATCTCTCATTTTATACATGGAAAACAAAGCACAACCAGTAATGCCCATTCCCTTACCCTCTCTCATCTTGGGGTGGAGATTTAATCAGACAGGAAAAGGGATACTCACCTCCTGGGATCTATTATGTCAGAGGGAAGGGGCTTCCTTCTGAGGTCTGGTTGCCCCCTAACTTCTCCCCCACCCTGTCTGGAATCCACATGGAGAAGCAGAAGAGGTCAGGCATAGGTTCCACTTCCTATGGCCACCTATTGGCCAATTCATGGGAGGCAGGAGAGCTGATTGTCTCCTGTGGGCCTTCCTTACCATCACTTAAGGCCCCCTGAGCCTGGAACATCATCTTAAATCTTTGGTCCAGGTTCTAATCTAGGATGCATGGTTTCTCAAAAATAGAGTAACTCTGCTTTGCACAAAGGAAGGCCTCAGTCTTACACATTAGCAGACCATGATGTAGGATCAGATCAGTTAAGGTCATGAACATGTACCAATATCCCCAAATCTACTGAGGAATAATAAATTTTTGCACTCATGCACAAACAAGTGTGGAGCTTCCCTAGAACTAGTTCATAGCCCAATCCAAATGAGTGGTATTCATTGCTCTTGCTTTTACCTGACTGAAGGCTGGCCGCTTCTACGACTCTTAACTTCTCTCCCATGTTTGAACAAGGTTGGCCTTTCCCTTGCAGAGAATACATTTGCATGAGTATCTTCAGCTTTTAGGGGCTTCCCAACTGAAGCAGGAGTTAAAAGTTTCACCATGTTATTATGGAAGGATTGTTAGTAACTGTACGAAGGGACCTCACACATGTTCTTCTCAAAGCATGGGCATCTTGGGCCTGATTCTCCACTCACATAATTCAGTTTAACACTGGTGAAACTGCACTGACTTCAGATGAGTTATACTGGAGTAAGTAAGAGGAGAATCCATCTGACACACCTTAAGTTCAACCTCTTATTCCTAAAACATATGCATTTAAAATAAACATATCAGGAGCTGCAGAGTTTCAGGTAAAGTGTGGGTGTGTCTACACTAATGGAGAGTGAGTTTTGGCCTCTGTAGCAAATGCTTGCATGCTTATCTGGTTCTACTCAGTGAACCATTTGACTGCAGACCAGCCCTGCCTGAGAAACCTCCAAATATGTCCAACGCACGATACTACTGTCTGAACAGTAAACTGTACTTGTATCCCTGGTGAGGTGCTTTAATGGTCATGTTATATTAAGCTAGAGCACAGAAGCTTGAGAGAGAGGTGAAGATGGAGATTATGGAGTAAATTGGTAAGTAACAGCATCAAATGACATTTGTTTGACTTTTTGACTGCGAATTGAAAAATTGGTGTTAGATATGATCAGGTTTATGATGAGCCAAAATATGGTGAATGCTCCATTTAAACTAGGCTATTGCTGAACAGCCTGTGCATACAAGACGACATAATCTTTTGCTTCAGAGAGAGAAGAAAGTGGAGAAACTCTTAAAGAAGAAATGGTTAGTCAGACACACCTGTGCCCCTTGCACACAGAGCCTCAATGTTGTGCTGTTGGTGCTTCAGGATGACAGAGGGTTCCTCATAACCCCGTGATAGAGGGAATAATCTCACCATTTTATCTGGGAATGAATAGAACTTGCAAAGGGAGAGTGCCCCCCTAGTATAAGCCGCTGTGTGGGGAAAAATTAATCCCCATTCTTCCACAAAGATTACCATGTTTCCAAACACAATAAAATATATATGGTATAGGAATGGCCATACTCAATTAAACCATCCAATCTACTTGCTATTCTCTAATAGTCATAATACCAAATGCATCAAAGGAAAGTGCTAGAAAACCCTTAGAGGACAATTATGGAATATCCTTCCCACAGGAAAAATGTCTTCCTGTGGGAAGGATTAGCATCAGATTCTGATCACAGTTACTTTAGAGAGGATAAAAACTTACAAGGGATATAAATCCTTTTGTGTAAGGGCAAAAGTCAACTCCACTAACTGATGGCCCTTTATATATACATATTTCATCATATTTAAAGATAAAAGCTGGTAAAATAGGAATGACATAATGTTAGGGGTCTACAATAGACCACCAAATCAGGAAGAGGAGGTGGATGAAGCATTTCTAAAAACAAATAACAGAAATATCCAAAACACAAGACCTAGTAGTAATGGGGGACTTTAACTACCCAGACTTCTGTAGTAAAAGTAATATGGCAAAACACTACATTTCCAATAAGCTCTTGAATGTACTGGGGACAACTTTTTGTTTCCGAAAGTGGAGGAAGTAACCAGGGAGACAGCTGTTTTAGAACTGATTCTGACTAACAGGGAGGAATTGGTTCTGAATCTGAAGGTAGAAGGCAATTTGAGTGAAAGTGATCATTAAATGACAGATTTCATTATTCTAAGGAAAAGAAGGAGTGAGAGCATTAGAATAATGACAGCAGACTTCAGAAAAACAGACTTTGACAAACTCAGAGAACTTGTAGGTAAGGTTCCAGGAAGAAAATCTAAGAGATAAAGGAGTTCAGAAGAGCTGGAAGTTTCTCGAGGAGACAATATTAAAGATACAACTGAAAACTATCCCAATGTGAAGAGAAGATAGGAAGAACAGAAAGAGGCCATTATGGCTCTATCAGGAGCTCTTTAATGACCTGAAAATCAAAAAGGAATCCTACAAAAAGATGAAACATGGATGAATTTCTAAAGAGTAATTCAAAAGAATAGCACAAGCACAGAAGGACAAAATCAGAAAGGCTAAGGCACAAAATGAGTTACACTGACAAGGGAACATAAAAGGCAATAGGAAGATACTCTTTAAATACATTAGGAACAAGAGAAAGATGAAGGGAAACGTGTAGGTCCTCTACTTAGTGGGGAAGGAGATCTAACAATTGATGACATCAAGACGACTGAGTTGTTTAATACCAATTTTGCTTCAGTCATCACTAAAAAGGTTAATGGTGACTGGACACCCCAGACAATTAATATTAACAACAAAGGAAAAGGAATGCAAGCCAAAATAGGGAACACACAGGTAAAGGGATATTTAGATACATTACGATGTATTCAAATCAGCAAAGCCTGTTGAAATTCATCCTATGATACTTAAGGAATTAGCTGAAGCAAACTTGGAACTACATCAGAACCCCGTTTATCCAATCTAATTGGGACCAGTACCAGATCGGATCATGAAAAATTTGGATAAGCTGGAGAATGGGAAAGTGCTAATCAGCAGTGCCATCTAACAGCCACAGGAAAGATGGCCGCTTCTGGACGTGTGTGCGCTGATTGTTTGGCTAATATGGAGAACCGGATAATGGAGGGTCAGATAAACAGGGTTCTCCTGTATTAGTAATTATCTTTGAGAACTCATAGGGGACGGTAAAGGGCAAACATTGTTCCTCTTTTTTAAAAATAGGTACTAAGAGGACCCAGGGAATTATAGACCAGTCAACTTAGCTTCGATACCTGGAAAGATACTGGAACAAATTATTAAATAATCAATTTGTAAGCACCTAGAAGATAATAGGGTTATAAGGTATAGCCAGCATGGATTTGTCAAGAATAAATCATGCCAAACCAACCTAATTTCCTTCTTTGATGTGGTAACTGGTCTAGTGGATGGGGGAAGCTGTAGATATTATATATCTTGATTTTAGAAAGGTTTTGACACAGTTCCACATGAAATTCTCATAAGCAAACTAGGGAAATATGGCCTAGATGGTGTTACTATAAGGTGAGTTCACTACTGGTTGAAAGAATATTCAAAGCATAGTTAACAATGGTTCACTGTCAAACTGGGGTATGTAGTAGGGTCCCAGAGCAGTCAGTCCTGGCTCTGGTGCTATTCAATACTTTCATTAATGACTTGGATAATGGAGTGAAGACTATGCTTATAACATTTGCAGACGACATCAAGCTGGGAGGGGTTGCAAGTACTTTGGAGTGCAGGATTAGAATTCAAAATGGCCTTGACAAATTGAAGAATTGGTCTGAAATCAACAAGATGAAATTCAATAAAGAGAAGTGTGAAGTACTTCACTTAGAAAGGAAAAATCAAATGCACAGCTGGCTAGTGCAGAAAAGGATCTGGAGGATTATAGTTAAGGCTGCGAGTCTGTCTTGGAGGTCACAGAAGTCACGGATTCCGTGATTTTCCGTGACCTCTGTGACGTCTGCAGTGGCTGGTGCTGGCCCAGGGGCTGCCTGAGCCGGGCAGCCCCTGGGCCAGCAGCAGCAGTTTGGGTGTGTTGGAGGGGGCTCAGGGCTAAGGACAGGTCTTTGGAGGGTGTGGGGGGCACTTACCTGGGGGGGGGGGCTCCCTGCAGCTCCTAGGCAGGGGAGGGTCTCTGCACTGCGCACCGCTGGCGCCCGCAGGCCCCGCCCCTGCAGCTCCCCTTGGCTGCAGTTCCCGGCCAATGGGAGCTGCGTCAGCCAGCACTTGTAGCAGGAGCAGCGGAGGAGCTCCTGCCCTTTCCTCTGCCTCTGCCACCTAGGAGCTGCAGGGACGCGGAGCCAGGTAGGAAGCCCCTGACAGCCCCGCCAACCCTCCTTCCCCAATACCAACGGGGTACCGGGTCACCTCCCCCACCACCCCCAGACCATCACCCCCAGAGCATCTGTTCCCCCCCTCCCCAAGTTTTAGTCAGGGTGGGTATATTTTTAGTAAAAGTCATGGACAGGTCATGGGCCTGTGAATTTTTGTTTACTGCCCGTGACCTGTCCATGACTTTTACTAAAAATACCCATGACTAAAATGTAGCCTTAGTTATAGTGAATCTCAAATTGAATATGAGTCGACAATGTGATGCAGTTGTAAAAAAGGCTAATCTTATTCTGGAATGTATGGACTGAAGTGTTGTATGTAAGATACAGGAGGTAAATTTTCCCTGCTCTACTCGGCACTGTTAAAGCCTCAGCTGTAATACTATGTCCAGTTCTGGATGCCACACTATAGGAAAAATGTGAACAAACTGGAGAGACTCCAGAGGAAAGCAACAAAAATGATTAAAGGTTTAGAAAACCTGACCTATGAGGAAAGATTAAAAAAAAAATTGGGCATGTTTAGTCTTGAAAAAGAGGACCAATGGGAGACCTGATAACAGTTTTCAAATATGTTAATGACTGTTATAAAGGGGACAGTGATCAGGGCCGGCTCCAGGCACCAGGCACCCAAGCACGTGCTTGGGGCGGCACCAGGTAAGGGGCGGCGGGAGGAGCGCGGCTCGGCATTCCACGGGGGGGGGGCGCTCCGGCGCCGCTCGGCGGGGGGGGGGCAGCGCTCGGCGGGGGCGGGCTCCGGGGGGGCGGTGCTCGGCGGGGGGGCGGGCTCCAGCGGCGCGGCGCTCGGCGGGGGGGGCAGCGCGGGGGGTTCCGGCGGCCTCGGCACGGGGGGGCGGGCTCCGGCGCGCGGCGCTCGACGGGGGGGGGCGGCGCGGGGCGCGGCGCTGGAATGGGGGTTCCGGCGGCGCTTGGCAGTGGGCGGGGGCGGCGGCGCGGGGCTCGCGCTGGGGGGGTTCCGGCGGCGCTCGGCACGGGGGGGGCGGGCTCCGGCGCGCGGCGCTCGGCGGGGGGGGCGGCGCTCGGGGGGGGGGTTCCGGCGGGGGGGGGGCGGCGCGGCGCGCGGCTTGGGGGTGGGGGCGGCGCCGTCGCTCGGCTGGGGGGGGCTCGGGGGCGGCGCTTTTTTTTGCTGCTTGGGGCAGCAAAAAAGCTAGAGCCGGCCCTGACAGTGATCAATTGTTCTCCATGTCCACTGAAGGTTGGACAAGTAGTAACAGGCTTAATCTAGAACTAGGGATATTTAGATTAGATACTAGGAAAAATTCTCACTATAAAGGTAGTTAAACTCTGGAATGGGCTTCCAAGGGAGGTTGTGGAATTGAGGTCTTTTAAGAACAGATTGGACAAACACCTGTCAGAATTGGTCTAGGTTGACTTGGTCCTGCCTCAGTGCAGGGGACTGGACTAGATGACCTCTCAAGATCACTTCCAGCCCTACACATCTAGGTTTCATAACTGAGATCAGAAGCCAAGGCTACTTCTTTAAGGTTTGGTATTGCTTTTGCTTTATAGTACTATTCAGCTGTTAGCCCAAACATACCAGATTTCCTTATTCTGTTATTAGTTGGCAAGAGATGTTAGAGAAAGTGGGAAGGAGGGAAAAGCCAAATTAATCACTTCCAAGAAATCATTTTCTTGTATATATCAGTGATTCCACCCCACCATGAGATCAGATTCCTTCTCAGAACTGTTGATCAGACTGTGCAGTTTTTAGAAAGCAGATAGAAATAGAAGCTTGTAAACCTTCCAAACAGTTCCAAGTATGCTATCTGCTACAAATGACAAAGTAAGGCTAAGATTCTGTCACCCACACTCACATAAAACCGTATCTTGCAAAACAAGCAGTCACACTGATTTCACTCTGACTATTCATGGAGCAAGGTGCTATCCAGTGAGAGTAAGGGTATCAGAATGTGGCCCTAGGAAAATAAAAAATTACTAACACATCAAAAACAAGAGCCTCAGAGAGGCATACAATGAGCAGCTACACCTTATTCCAGAGCAGATATATCTTATTAAGAAGATTCCTATTAGATGAAGACTCTTTTCAATTTAAATTATCAGCACCTGATAGAACACCTGATTTAAAGCCCATTGAAGTTAGTGGAAATACTTTGATTGGCTTCCATGATCTTTGGATCAGGCTCTTATAGCCTGTCCCAAATCATCATGTCACTCAAGTAGCATGTCAAAGGAGATAGGAAGTGCTATTGCCTCTTCTCTAACAAGGAATCTTGGTTGTTTCCAATGAAATGCCCAGCAGTGCTAGTAACCATTTGTAACAAGGGGAGAAAATACCAAGTACTAAAGGGCTCTTTCGTCTACCAGCAAAAGGCATAACAAGAACCAGTAGCTGTAAGCTGAAGCCAGACAAATTCAAATTAAAAACAAAGCTCAGATTTTTAACAGTGAGGGTGATTAACCATCAGACTAAAGTACCAAGGGATATTCAAATCCTTGAAATCTTCAAATGAAGACTGGATGCCGTTCTAGAAGATGTGCTTTAGTCAAACACATGTTATTGGGCTCAATACAATAGTACCTGGATGGAATTCTGTATTCTGTGTTACACAGGAAGTCAGAATAGATGATCTAATGGTCCCTTCTGGTCCTAAAATTTATGAACCACAGGCAAGTAAAAAAGGTATTTGGACAGCACAGTAAACAAATTTTGTTCCTTCTTTCAGCTACATCTCCATATTGCCCAAATTGGAAATAAAATATTACCCATATAAGTTGATCACACGCCCTCTATCCTTGGTCTTTTCCAGGATGCAAACTGTGTGTACTGAGTATAATAGATGGAGATGCAACCAGTTCATTCAGACTTGCTGCTATTTTTTCATAATTGTCACCAGATGAGGTCAAATTATATACAGCTTTTCCACAGATGCTGCACAGTATCCACAGCCTCTAAAGTTCCTGGTGTTTGTATGGATGGACATTGGCTTAGAATCATAGAATCATAGAATCTCAGGGTTGGAAGGGACCTCAGGAGGTCATCTAGTCCAACCCCCTGCTCAAAGCAGGACCAATTCCCAACTAAATCATCCCAGCCAGGGCTTTGTCAAGCCTGACCTTAAAAACCTCTAAGGAAGGAGATTCCACCACCTCCCTAGGTAACCCATTCCAGTGCTTCACCACCCTCCTAGTGAAAAGGTTTTTCCTAATATCCAACCTAAACCTCCCCAACTGCAACTTGAGACCATTACTCCTTGTTCTGTCATCAGGTACCACTGAGAACAGTCTAGATCCCTCCTCTTTGGAACCCCCTTTCAGGTAGTTGAAAGCAGCTATCAAATCCCCCCTCATTCTTCTCTTCTGCAGACTAAACAATCCCAGTTCCCTCAGCCTCTCCTCATAAGTCATGTGCTCCAGCCCCCTAATCATTTTTGTTGCCCTCTGCTGGACTCTTTCCAATTTTTCCACATCCTTCTTGTAGTGTGGGGCCCAAAACTGGACACAATACTCCAGATGAGGCCTCACCAATGTCGAATAGAGGGGAACGATCGCGTCCCTCGATCTGCTGGCAATGCCTCTACTTATACAGCCCAGAATGCCATTAGCCTGCTTGGCAACAAGGGCACACTGTTGACTCATATCCAGCTTTTCGTCCACTGTAACCCCTAGGTCCTTTTCTGCAGAACTGCTTCCTAGCCATTCGGTCCCTAGTCTGTAACAGTGCATGGGATTCTTCCGTCCTAAGTGCAGGACTCTGCACTTGTCCTTGTTGAACCTCATCAGACTTCTTTTGGCCCAATCCTCTAATTTGTCTAGGTCCCTCTGTATCCTGTCCCTATCCTCCAGCGTATCTACCACTCCTCCCAGTTTAGTGTCATCTGCAAACTTGCTGAGAGTGCAGTCCACGCCATCCTCCAGATCATTAATGAAGATATTGAACAAAACCAGCCCCAGGACCGACTCCTGGGGCACTCCACTTGAAACCGGCTGCCAACTAGACATGGAGCCATTGATCACTACCCATTGAGCCCGATGATCTAGCCAGCTTTCTATCCACCTTATAGTCCATTCATCCAGCCCATACTTCTTTAATTTGCTGGCAAGAATACTGTGGGAGACTGTATCAAAAGCTTTGCTAAAGTCAAGGAATAACACATCCACTGCTTTCCCCTCATCCACAGACCCAGTTATCTCCTCATAGAAGGCAATTAGGTTAGTCAGGCATGACTTGCCCTAGGTGAATCCATGCTGACTGTTCCTGATCACTTTCCTCTCCTCTAAGTGCTTCAGAATTGATTCCTTGAGGACCTGCTCCATGATTTTTCCAGGGACTGAGGTGAGGCTGACTGGCCTGTAGTTCCCCGGATCCTCCTCCTTCCCTTTTTTAAAGATGGGCACTACATTAGCCTTTTTCCAGTCATCCGGGACCTCCCCGATCGCCATGAGTTTTCAAAGACAATGGCCAATGGCTCTGCAATCACATCCACCAGCTCCTTTAGCACCCTCGGATGCAGCGCATCCGGCCCCATAGACTTGTGCTCGTCCAGTTTTTCTAAATAGTCCCGAACCACTTCTTTTTCCACAGAGGGCTGGTCACCTTCTCCCCATACTGTGCTGCTTAGTAGATGCCTGCCTTCATTGCTGTAGCTAATTCTCAAAAAATCTGGGTACACTTGGCAAGCATCCTACATTGAGTTATGTGACCCACCCACAGATAGTTGCCAAGGCACTAAAGAACACACCAACTCTTTCTTGTAGATGGTGAGCAGGAACAAAATGAGAATCTTTGGTAACAGCCATTTGTTGTCGACACCAGACCTCAAACAAAACTGGAATTATAACAGTTCCCTTCAATATGCTCATCACGTACTAACAAAATCTGACTTTCATAACAGCCACCCTTCTTAAAAGCTTAGCTCCAAAGGTATTGTGGGGCTCAACAAAGCCATTCCTTGGCTTCAAGGTTGCTACCAGCAACGTGAAATAGACTAAGTCCTAAAGAAAAATCAATGATTTGAGTACACACCCTAGGCACATGTCTGCTCTGGACCAATATACTAAGGCAAATCATTTCAGAACAAGGATCCTCAGTCAGCCCTAAATCTGCTGGCACTAAATCTGTTGACAATGTCCGTAATAATCCCCAAACTGTTAAAATAAAAAAATGAGACCACCCTTCGGGGCCTAAAAAATGAGCGTGGATGCACATTGGCACAGCGAATGTTTCAAGACTGATTTATTTTTAGGACTATGCAAATTGAGTGTTAAACAAATTCCAAAGTTACCAGTGCCGTTGCTGCTGAGAACCAGTGACATGTGACATTTCCGATTTTTCATAGCCGCTGCCACTCCCCCACATTTTAAAAACTCTTTAGCTGCTTGCTCCTTTAGTCAAAACAACAATCATGGGGGGAAAATATGTAGGAATATAAGATTCCTTGTGACACTCAACTTGCCACAATTCTCATCAACTTGATACATAACCAGATCTCTATAAAAAGGTCCCTGATGTCTCTGTTCAGCATTGTTAGATTACATTAGACATGAGCAGAGGTTCTAGCAGAACAGTGGTATAGCAGAGAAACAGTTCTATTTATTTTTTATTTAGGTGCCATGTTCCTCTCCTGAAATAATTTATATGATATATAGATAGATAAACTGTCTTTTCTTCACAGCTGTTGGTAAAATGCTGATGTGCGGCTCACAGACGAAGGCCAAACTACTGATTAAATGGCTGTAGATATTTCAAAATGATATTCATACCCAAAGCTACCTGTGCTAGAAGACAGCCAAGGACATCCAGCTCATCTGCAAGGACTGTGAGTCTTCAGGCCCTTAGATTCAGCTTAGTGCTTACAATGTATATTACTGATTGGGTCAGGTCCACTAGTTATCCTTGTCCAAGAGAATTCAGGTTTCACTAGTAGTAAGCCAAAGATCTTGGCGTGTGAAGATATTTACTGGGTCCAGAAAGAGAAAATCCTCTCAATGAATGAAGTCTGAAATGAGAGTAGATAGCCAAGACCTATAAAAAGTCCTGTTCATTTATGTTCTCTAAAACTATTACAAAAATTAAGCCTTGGATCTGGGGAGGAAATGCTGCATTACATCAGAGAGAAAAAACACGCCCCTTTGTTTCTAGATAATCTTGACTCCCTTCATGTTTTTAGGCAATAATTCTTGCTTGTCAGTGTTAATCCGTGATTGTTCCTACCTCAAAAGCCATTTGATTAAACTTCTTCCTCAGTCGCCATCAAACAATTGGATTGATTCAGTGTATTCATTCAAAGAAGATGAGAGGAGACATGCTTAGAGGAGGAATAACAGATGTTCTTTCTCATAAGCATTTCAGAGCGATGCAGCAAGTCATTTCAGAAATTAAATTTAAAGGGCTCTGTTCTGTCATCTTTGGCATGCCATGCAACACCAGTTTTCATACACTTTAATGAGAGGGTGTGCAAAGTGTCTCCTGTCTAAACGCAGCGTAATGGTTTCCATGCTCATATTTGTTACAGACCCAGCTATAGAGCCTGTATTTTCATAGCTTAAGCTTTAGCTGCTTATGCTTTTAGCTATAGAAATCCCTGTTTCAATTCCCAGTGTGTCAGCCAAGATGGTAACTGTCATATAAGCACTGTCATTCTGCCTGGCCTTATGCTGGGGCACAAGCAGGAAAGACCTTGTGCCTTTTCCACCTGGTGCAGTTGAACCCTTAGTTTTTCAAAAACAAGAAGGGAAGCTCTAACTAATGTTCCAAAAATGGGCCTCACAATTTTATTACAAATTCATGCCTCAGATTTTCAATGAATACTAGCAAGGTCTCTGTACAGGAAAATACATTTTCACTGTAAATTAAGTAAAATCATGGTAATTTTAGTGGCGAAAAGTGCAACTTTTTTGCAGAAACTCAACACAATTTGGCGGCGAACAGCGGAGGCTAACAGAGGGAGTTTGCCTGGGAGTTCGCCTGCGGAGAGCCCACTGAGCCTTACATCTCGCGGGCTTCTGTGAGTTGCTGCAACAGCTGAGGAAGCTCTTAGAAGGAAGGTGATATGGAAGGTGAGTGTTCAGCTGTTGTAACCTGCACAGGTTGTGCCATGTTTGTCTTTCTTCCACAGGACAGAAGCGACTTTGTCTGTACAAAGTGCAAGCTGGTCTCCATATTGGAAGAGAAGGTTCGAGGTCTGGAGAAACAAGTATTGACCCTGCGTTGCATACGAGAAAATGAAGATTTCCTGGACAGACGTCAGGATATGCTTCTACAGGCACAACGTTCTGAAGAATCGGAGCAGGTTGCGCAGAGCGGACTGAGGGACGGTGAAGAAAATTGGCAGCATGTGACCTCCGGAAGAAGAAAGAGGAGCGTCCATGTACCAGCAATGGAGATACAGGTGAGCAACCGTTTTCATGTTCTCTCCACAGGTACTAATGCGGAGAGTGGAGTAGATGATACATCTGAGGGAAGGGAGCAGAAGGAGACTCCACCGATTGGAAGGCATGAGATGCACTGTCCTAGGGACGGGGGTTCCACGACCACTGCTCCCAAGAGAAGGAGGAGGGTGCTGGTGGTCGGGGACTCCCTCCTCAGGGGGACTGAGTCATCTATCTGCCGCCCCGACTGAGAAAACTGAGAGGTCTGCTGCTTGCCAGGAGCTAGGATTCACGATGTGACGGAGAGACTGCCGAGACTCATCAAGCCCTCGGATCGCTACCCCTTCCTGCTTCTCCACGTGGGCACCAATGATACTGCCAAGAATGACCTTGAATGGATCACTGCAGACTACGTGGCTCTGGGAAGAAGGATAAAGGAGTTTGAGACGCAAGTGGTGTTCTCGTCCATCCTCCCTGTGCAGGGAAAAGGCCTGGGTAGAGACCGTCGAATTGTGGAAGTCAACGAATGGCTACGCAGGTGGTGTCGGAGAGAAGGCTTTGGATTCTTCGACCATGGGATGGTGTTCCAAGAAGGAGGAGTGCTAGGCAGAGACGGGCTCCACCTAATGAAGAGAGGAAAGAACATCTTCGCAAGCAGGCTGGCTAACCTAGTGAGGAGGGCTTTAAACTAGGTTCACCGGGGGGGAAGGAGTCCAAAGCCCTGAGGTAAGTGGGGAAATGGGATACCGGGAGGAAGCACGAGCAGGAGAGTGCAAGAGGGGAGGACTCCTGTCTCAGACTGAGAAAGCGGGACAATCAGCGAGTTATCTTAAGTGCCTATACACAAATGCAAGAAGCCTGGGAAACAAGCAGGGAGAACTGGAAGTCCTGGCACAGTCAAGGAACTATGATGTCATTGGAATAACAGAGACTTGGTGGGATAACTCACATGACTGGACTACTGTCATGGATGGATATAAACTGTTCAGGAAGGACAGGCAGGGCAGAAAAGGTGGGAGAGTTGCATTGTATGTAAGAGAGGAGTATGACTGCTCAGAGCTCCGGTATGAAACTGCGGAAAAACCTGAGAGTCTCTGGATTAAGTTTAGAAATGTGAGCAACACGGGTGATGTTGTGGTGGGAGTCTGCTATAGACCACCAGACCAGGGGGATGAGGTGGACGAGGCGTTCTTCCGGCAACTAGCAGAAGTTACTAGATCGCAGGCCCTGGTTCTCATGGGAGACTTTAATCACCCTGATATCTGCTGGGAGAGCAATACAGCGGTGCACAGACAATCCAGGAAGTTTTTGGAAAGTGTAGGGGACAATTTCCTGGTGCAAGTGCTGGAGGAACCAACTAGGGGCAGAACTCTTCTAGACCTGCTGCTCACAAACCGGGAAGAATTAGTAGGGGAAGCAAAAGTGGATGGGAATCTGGGAGGCAGTGACCATGAGATGGTCGAGTTCAGGATCCTGACACAAGGAAGAAAGGAGAGCAGCAAAATACGGACCCTGGACTTTAGAAAAGCAGACTTTGACTCCCTCAGGGAACTGATGGGCAGGATCCCCTGGGAGAATAACATGAGGGGGAAAGGAGTCCAGGAGAGCTGGCTGTATTTTAAAGAATCCTTATTGAGGTTGCAGGAAAAAACCATCCCAATGTGTAGAAAGAACAGTAAATATGGCAGGCAACCAGCTTGGCTTAACAGTGAAATCCTTGCTGACCTTAAACGCAAAAAAGAAGCTTACAAGAAGTGGAAGACTGGACAAATGACCAGGAAGGAGTATAAAAATATTGCTCAGGCATGCAGGAGTGAAATCAGGAAGGCCAAAATCACACTTGGAGTTGCAGCTAGCAAGAGATGTTAAGAGTAACAAGAAGGGTTTCTTCAGGTATGTTAGCAACAAGAAGAAAGTCAAGGAAAGTGTGGGCCCCTTACTGAATGAAGGAGGCAACCTAGTAACAGAGGATGTGGAAAAAGCTAATGTACTCAATGATTTTTTTGCCTCTGTCTTCACGAACAAGGTCAGCTCCCAGACTGCTGCACTGGGCAGCACAGTATGGGGAGAAGGTGACCAGCCCTCTGTGGAGAAAGAAGTGGTTCGGGACTATTTAGAAAAACTGGACGAGCACAAGTCCATGGGGCCGGATGCGCTGCATCCGAGGGTGCTAAAGGAGCTGGTGGATGTGATTGCAGAGCCATTGGCCATTATCTTTGAAAACTCATGGCGATCGGGGGAGGTCCCGGATGACTGGAAAAAGGCTAATGTAGTGCCCATCTTTAAAAAAGGGAAGGAGGAGGATCCGGGGAACTACAGGCCAGTCAGCCTCACCTCAGTCCCTGGAAAAATCATGGAGCAGGTCCTCAAGGAATCAATTCTGAAGCACTTAGAGGAGAAGAACGTGATCAGGAACAGTCAGCGTGGATTCACCAAGGGCAAGTCATGCCTGACTAACCTAATTGCCTTCTATGAGGAGATAACTGGGTCTGTGGATGAGGGGAAAGCAGTGGATGTGTTATTCCTTGACTTTAGCAAAGCTTTTGATACAGTTTCCCACAGTATTCTTGCCAGCAAGTTAAAGAAGTATGGGCTGGATGAATGGACTATAAGGTGGATAGAAAGCTGGCTAGATTGTTGGGCTCAACGGGTAGTGATCAATGGCTCCATGTCTAGTTGGCAGCCGGTTACAACTGGAGTGCCCCAGGGGTCAGTCCTGGGGCCGGTTTTGTTCAATATCTTCATTAATGATCTGGAGGATGGCGTGGACTGCACTCTCAGCAAGTTTGCAGATGACACTAAACTGGGAGGAGTGGTAGATATGCTGGAGGATAGGGACAGGATACAGAGGGACCTAGACAAATTAGAGGATTGGACCAAAAGAAACCTGATGAGGTTCAACAAGGACAAGTGCAGAGTCCTGCACTTAGGACGGAAGAATCCCATGCACTGTTACAGACTAGGGACCGAATGGCTAGGAAGCAGTTCTGCAGAAAAGGACCTAGGGGTTACAGTGGACGAGAAGCTGGATATGAGTCAACAGTGTGTCCTTGTTGCCAAGAAGGCTAACGGCATTCTGGGCTGTATAAGTAGGGGCATTGCCAGCAGATCGAGGGACGTGATCGTTCCCCTCTATTCGACATTGGTGAGGCCTCATCTGGAGTACTGTGTCCAGTTTTGGGCCCCGCACTACAAGAAGGATGTGGAAAAATTGGAAAGAGTCCAGCAGAGGGCAACAAAAATGATTAGGGGGCTGGAGCACATGACTTATGAGGAGAGGCTGAGGGAACTGGGATTGTTTAGTCTGCAGAAGAGAAGAATGAGGGGGGATTTGATAGCTGCTTTCAACTACCTGAAAGGGGGTTCCAAAGAGGATGGATCTAGACTGTTCTCAGTGGTACCTGATGACAGAACAAGGAGTAATGGTCTCAAGTTGCAGTTGGGGAGGTTTAGGTTGGATATTAGGGAAAACTTTTTCACTAGGAGGGTGGTGAAGCACTGGAATGGGTTACCTAGGGAGGTGGTGGAATCTCCTTCCTTAGAGGTTTTTAAGGTCAGGCTTGACAAAGCCCTGGCTGGGATGATTTAGTTGGGAATTGGTCCTGCTTTGAGCAGGGGGTTGGACTAGATGACCTCCTGAGGTCCCTTCCAACCCTGATATTCTATGATTCTATGATTCTATAACTGAAGGCAATTTCTTCTGCAGGCCAGTGACACCCCTCACATATGTAGTTGATCATGACTAAAGATAAGAACATTCAAAAGTGAACTAGAATTCTTTAGCTGACTATATTGTTGTTCATTTACAGTCAGTTTCCCTCCACAAATTTTTTTTCAGACTTTTAATGATTTACAACAACATTATCTAATATACATAGAATTTAACAGAGGCGAAATTCTCCAACCTCAGAAACGCAATGAGATTCTGAAGAAATTATTGTACACATGTATAAAAGTTTAGCGAATGGTTCAAAGAGACCCTAGAAAGGAAATCAACCCATAAAGTTCTATGGGCTACGGATGAGATCTATAATTCTATGTTATATAAGTTCTATATGCTATTATTATTATTGGGCCTAGAAGCCTCCAACCAAGATGTGGGACTCATTGTGCCTTGTGCTCTACAAATACTTATGGAAAGACAGTCCCTGCTGTGAAGAATTAACAATCTACGGCTGGAATTTTCTAAGGAACATCCAACCATTTGGAGTTAGGCCTCCAAATACCAATGAAATTCACATTCAATTCCCTTAGGCACCTTTGAAAATCCCACCCTACCAAGGCAAGGAAACACAAAGGTTGGGAACTGAGGATAGACACACAGAGACTTAGCGCATAGAAACACAGCTGGGAATAGATCCCAGGTCTCCAGGGTCCCAGTCCACTGCTCTAACCATTGGATCACATTGCTGAAGTTCAAAAAGGATAGCTAAACACTTATAAAATGATTATACTTTCCCACTAAGTTCTGAAGGACTTTTCCTGAAGAATCAATATTATTAGACCTGGAAAATTGTATTTGTATTATCTAGCAGTTTAAATACCAGTAAACCACAATTTTTATAGCATACTGCATGATCATTCTAAATCTGATATTGTAATTAAATACAGCTATGTGTGAGACACATTTTGAAAGATATTTCTTAGGACTAACTTTTGAAGGGGCCCAATTCAACTTTCAGATTGGGGACAAAAGCAATACCATTTATATATATGACTTGCAGGAACAATGAGATAGTTATGCTATCTAAATACTATGGTCATGCCCCCAATTAAGTGCAACTGAAAAATTAGAGGCTGTTTAAAAAAAACAAAATACAAAAAGCTTATCACCTTAATGTATTAACTTCTTAAAGAAGTTTACTATAGGCTGAAAGACATGTAGGCACGATTCTACCAATATTAAATTGAGTTGGACCTTACTCCATGATTAATCCTACAGCCCATAACAGGACTACATGCAGATTAGGGGTCAGTAAGGTCCTATTCAACATAGGTAAAGCCACCTGAATATGGCCGTTAACATACAAAAAAAATACATACACAACAACATTGTGATTTCAGCTTCATACTTTTAAATACTAAACTTTCTTAGTCAGATACTTTATGACATGAAAGAAACTCTCAGTGAAATTAGAGTTTTGTAATAATGTACACAGTACACTTTAGTCTCTATGTCCTAAATCAAAAACACTATTTCTACATCTTAGGGACCAAAGCAGTTCCCATGAAACAGTAAGTGTTAAAACAAAAGCTACATTAACAGCTTAAACTGTATCACTGATTAAATTCATTTCTTTCGCAATAAAAACTATCAGGAAACTAAGCCAGTACACTTTGTCACAACCACACAGCTACAAATATTGTCCTCTTAACACTGCTACAAAGCTAAGCATTTGTTGCCCTGAAAAGCTTGATTTGATGAACAGCCAGTAAAAGTTCAAAGAACTTTCTTTTTGCAGCTGAACAGGGCTGGCTATACTGAGCTATGTGTTTATTCCAGACTCCCTTCACTTTTGCCAATTAGCACCTGCCAGCCACACAGAGACAGATGGTGATTGCCAATGAAGGCTTTGTGTCAAGAATTTTCCCTAAGCACTCAAGGGAAAAAAAAAGTTGTATAAAACCCACTTTGTGTTTTATAGAAAATGACTCCACAAGAAACTTTATGATGTTATAACAGCTATTTCAGAATTAAGAATCCTGTTTAAACAGAATAAGAGTCTCATTCTCTTCTTTTTAAATACTGTATATTATAGGAGTCTAAATGGAATCACCGCAGGTACCTTAGAAAATGAAGCGATCTACCTCAATGCTTCTGAACACGTTACCAAAACAAAAATGAAAAACAAACAAACACAAATGAGAAAGTTGTCAACCTTGCAAAACAAACAAACAAACAAACAAAAAAACCCACTTCCCAAATCCATACAGGTGGAGTAAAATCCTGGTCAAGTCACTAGAGAGTAATGAGCGGGAATTCACCCCAGTGTTTCCTTCAAGGAAAGGTGCTATATGAATCATAAGCATTTTATAATAAAAACGTTAATTATAATGTATTATTATAGGAGCCAGCATACTCATAGGGGTTCTATCCTTCAAATGAGATATACAGCTGTGGTCCTGACCTAATGGCATTTCTTACAAGAACCTTATTCCCTGTATCCTGATTAAATTCCAATAGGCTTATTCCTTTCTGCTCCCCCTTCATTTCTCACGTAGTATCCATTGATTCAAATATTCCTCACTTTCTGTCCTGATTCCTTGCATAATCTTGATTTACACTCTTAAATCTGCCATTCTCCATCTCTAGAGGTGGCTATATTTCAGTGATCTCTTTAAAGCGCTTAATAGGCTGCTGCGCGGCCGAGTAGCTTGGCGGGAACTTATCTCTCTACCTTTGTCTTACCTGTGACACACAGTTAGTTTGCCAGGTAATATTTAGTGAGAATTAAAAGCTTGATTGAGGGTGCGCAATCACCATCTAGATAAGGTGGCAGAGATGTATAGGACAGGAAACAGGTCAGTGGCAGTGTGTCTGGGGGATGTATCAGGTTGAATGGGTGTGTATGGTTTTAGTCTCTCTCTTCTTTTGCTGATTAGAAAACTCCTTTTCTTTGAGGTGACCAGAATCACATGGGGGTTAAGCTGATGAGGAAGTATATTAGGGAAAAGAGGGATGTTTGCAAAGGGCTACACCAGGGATTGGCAACCTTTGGCAAGCGGCCCGCCAGGGAAATCTACTGGCGGGCCGGGACAGTTTGTTTACCTGCAGCGTCCGCAGGTTCAGCCAATCACAGCTCCCACTGGCCGCGGTTCACCGTTCCAGGCCAATGGGGGCTGTGGGAAGTGGCAGCCAACACATCCCTCGGCCCACACCGTGCTGCTTCCCGCAGCCCCTATTGGCCTGGAACAGCGAACCGTGGCCAGTGGGAGCGGTGATCGGCTGAACCTGCGGACGCGGCAGGTAAACAAACCGTCCCGGCCCGCCAGCGGATTTCCCTGACGGGCCGCGTGCTAAAGGTTGCCGATCCCTCGGCTACACTGTTAGGGTCATTGAAGTATTTTGGGGTTAGATAGAGGTATGTATGTCTCAGGCCATTCTCTGGTATTTTATACTCAACTGAAATGCAACTGACAGAAAACTCCTTATACTGGTTTGTGATTTTGTTTGTTTTTTTCCTTTTGTTGTCTTTACTCTTTGTTTTTTACTCATCCTACCCACTTATTTTTTTAGAAAGTTGACATGGTTCTTCACTGAAAAATTCCAACCTCGAAAATTTGATCTCTTATATGTGTATCTAAGAGGGGAAGTGGATTCATAGACTTCAAGCCCAAAAGGGTCCATTAGATCACCAAATATGACCTCCTGTAAAACTCAGGCCAAACAATTCCACCCCTGTATTGAGCCCAATAACTTATGTGTAAAACATTCAGTAAGACAATTCACTACGTTATATTTTATGATTATTTTAAAACTTCATAGACCACATTTTACTTTTTCACCGGTAGTTTTGGTTTATTAAAGGAAAACTAATAATTAAACACAAAGAATATCTGAGTGACTATTTCTAAGACTAGGAATATTTCTAGAATAGTGACAGCATACAACCATAAGACTTAGTTTAATTTAGAAGTCTTCCCATTACTGAAGCATCTGTTACTTTAAATTTCAGTGGTTAGAAACATGAGTCTTAAAGTCGTCTAGTTCATGAGTTGTAGAGTCATTAAACTAAATCATTTCATCCCGCTTACAGGCATCTACTTGTACCCACATGAATTATTAAGTCTAAATTCAAGGCTGATTTGTTAGTTGTGAACACTGCATACTTTCTGCCAGACTCCATGCTCGAAGTCCCACACATTTATGGAAAATGAAAGGGTAATATTGTATTGCCAAGTCACACATATTTACATCACATACAGTAACCTTCATCTCAGCCTGACTCAATTCTGACTTCTCAGACAGCAGGTTTACAGGCTGATGGAATGTAGAAACTGAGACACATGCTCAGGAAACATAAGTACAACAAAGATCAGGAAAAAGAACTGCGTTCATCTTGTAAAATACAAAACAATACACACAAATTGGTACATTGCATTACAACACAAACCGGCCTCCTGGGGAAGAGCAAGGTAAAATGTTCTCACTGAGTCCCTCAGCCTGACTCACTACCTCTCTAAACAAATCCCAGCCAGGGACGTGAAGGAAGTGTGGGCCTCCCCACACATGACCTCTATGAGGCAGATAGACTTTTCTGTTCCCAGACTTGCAGACTGATACCTACAATCATTGAGAGCATAGACTGAACTTTCAGAGCATAAGGGAAAAGGGACATAAAGCTCTATGTCACTAGCTTCCTAATGGTACTCCACCCTACATTTAGAAATGATCTCACCAAGTGACCTTGTATGTATGTTGAACAACATGGGAGACAGAAAAAAAGATACCAGAGGGATGCAATATCAACCCTGTCAGTGGTGACACACAATTAATCATCACCACTAACAGACTGCTGTCTTCTGAGTATGATTTGAATCAGGGCAGGTCAGTTCCAGACACACTTACAGCAACCCTTAGTCAGCAAAGAACAACTCACTATCATCTCAGAAGCTGCTGAGAGGCCCATTGTATTCATTAGAAGATAATAAGGTGATAAGTAACAGTCAGCATGGATTTGTCAAAAACAAATTTTGTCAAACCAACCTGATTGCTTTCTTTGACAGGGTAACAAACCTTGTGGATGGGGGGGAAATGGTAGACATGGTATATCTTGATTTTAGTAAAGCCTTTGATACTGTCTCACATGACTTGCTCATAAACAAACTAGGGAAATGCAACCTAGATGGAGCTACTATAAGGTGGGTGCAAAACTGGTTGGAAAACCATTCCCAGAGAGTAGTTATCAGTGGCTCACAGTCATGCTGGAAGGGCATAACGAGTGGGATCCCGCAGGTATCAGTTCTGGGTCCGGTTCTGCTCAATATCTTCATCAATGATTTAGATAATGGCATACAGAGTACACTCAAAGTTTGCGGACGATACCAAGCTGGGAGGGGTTGCAAGTGCTTTGGAGGATAGGATTAAAATTCAAAATGAGCTGGGCAAACTAGAGAAATGGGCTGAAGTAAATAGGATGAAATTAAATAAGGACAAATGCAAAGTACTCCATTTAGGAAGGAACAATCAGTTGCACACCTACAAAATGGGAAATGACTGCCTATGAAGGAATACTGCGGAAAAGGATCTGGGAGTCATAGTGGATCGCAAGCTAAATATGAGTCAACAGTGAAACGCTGTTGCAAAAAAAGCAAACATCATTCTGGGATGTATAAGCAAGACACGAGAAGTAATTCTTCTGCTCTACTCCATACTGATTAGGCCTCAACTGGAGTATTGTATCCAGTTCTGGGCGCCACATTTCAGGAAAGATGTGGACAAATTGGAGAAAGTCCAGGGAAGGGCGACAAAAATGATTAAAGGTGTAGAAAATATGACCTATGATGGAAGATTGAAAAAATTGGGTTTGTTTAGTCTGGAAAAGAGGAGACATGTTAACAGTTTACAAGAATGTAAAAGGTTGTAACAAGGAGGAGGAAGAAAAATTGTTTTTCTTAAACTCTGAGGATAGGACAAAAAGCAATGGGCTTAAATTGCAGCAAGGGAGGTTAGGTTGGACATCAAGAAAAA
The DNA here is from genome assembly GCF_028017835.1 of Emys orbicularis. Lineage (NCBI taxonomy): Eukaryota > Metazoa > Chordata > Testudines > Emydidae > Emys > Emys orbicularis. The sequence continues at coordinate 22,017,135 of NC_088683.1, read as the reverse complement.
CTTCCTAACTGTCAGGGGGTTAAGAACTGGAATAAATTGCCTAGGGAGGCTGTGGAATCTCCATTATTGGAGATTTTTAAGAACAGGTTAGACAAACACCTGTCAGGAATAGCTTTGGGGACCATACTGTATTGAAGTTATGAATGTTTTCTATATGACTGCATTCTACCCTACAGGGGAAGGTCTAAATAATACTTAGTCCTGCCACAAGTGCAGGGGACTGGACAAGATGACCTCTCAAGGTCCCTTCCAGTTCTATGATTTCTATGATTTTTTGCCAGAGACTGAGAAAATGACCAAAGCACCATGTGACTCCAAACTAAAATCTACAGGGTTTATTCATGTGCCCCTTAAAAGCATGATCTACATTTAGAGGAAGGCTGGAATCTTTCAGGATGTTACTGGTGTCCAAATATAAGTGTAACTGAAAAGCCACCATTTTCCTAACTATAATCTCGAAGAAGAAGTAGTTTCAGCCTTGCAAGATCACCAACATTAAGAGAAGATTTTCTGAGGATGGTAGGGATTTCTGCATGTTTAAGAGTGTTCATTATCTTACCTTTGTTAAGTGAGCAACTAGTAATGCCTGATTATGTCATCACAGCATCACTGTTAACTTAAAGCACTCAAGATGGACAAGGACCAGAACAGCAGGTAGCCAGGCACAAAGAACTCTGAAGGCCACAGAAATCCTTTCCAGAAGCCAAGTTGAATCCAATCAAGGAGCGAGACCCATCTGAAATCACACAGTCAAAAGGTCCAGGGAGACCAGCCAAGAGATGGTCTGCCTTCTCCACAAACAATATAAATGTCTGACATTGATCAAAATAGCCACTAATGGGGAAAAGGAGTCTGGATTAACCAGACTATGCCCTATCCAAAAGAGTGCAACTGAACAGATCCTCATGGTATCAATGTCCATTGACAAGTTGCATCTCTTGTCCTCAGTCACAGCTCTTCTGTATGCCAGCATAGAAACGTTGTACAAACACCAAGACTACCTGGCATCAAGATTTCTCCTATCCAGAGGTGGATGTTTCCTCCTAATTCAATGGGTGCACTATACTAAACTCTTGTGTAATTACAGTAAATCAGATAGTATCTTTGTGACAGACATTGCAATCCCATACAATATCTTTGGGGACCATACTGTACTGCAGTTATGAATGTTTTCTATTTGACTGCATTCTACTCTACGGGGAAGGTTACACAGCTCCTACAGGAACTAAAATACAGTGGGGGTGATTAAGGTGAAGTACCTAGGTTGTAAACGCTTCCAGAGAAGTACCACTCCCTGGGGAATCTAGCTGCTCATACAAGTTCAACATCTGTTTCTTCCATGGTTCCTAAATCCTACTCCTGTCTCCCTTTTTGCTATTCTTTCCCCCAAAAGAATGATACACTTTTCTCTGTGGGTTCCTTCTACAATATTTGATTTTCCTGTTGTTAGTAATTTATTGATAATTCCTAAGTGTCAGAGATCCCATCCACACAGCCACCATATTGTCCCCGTTTCAGGGTAACTGCACCTGTTCCCCTCTCCCTGGGCTCTCGAGGGCACCCACTTAAGTTTTCCAGCTCCCAGCTGTCACCTCTCTAGGGTTGTATATAGTAAGGAATAGAGCACCAATTAGAATAGATTGTTAAGAATACTGTGCAAAGGTCTAAAGGACCACTGTTGTAGTATTACAGTGCAATCATACGAATTCACACTAAATATTACTAAATTGCTGAAAATACAACAAAGAACTAGAATTGGTATAAAGGGGGAATCAATAACAGAAAGACAGAAAAAGCAACTTTATGTTTTCTAAGATTATAAACCCCTTCTTAGCTTGTAAAGTCTTTGGGGGCAGGAACTACCTATGTCTATGTAGAAACCAAATGTAGCACAACCCCTCTGGGTGTTAGCATAAATATAAATAGTAACAAGAAGAAGAAAGGGGAATTTAAAAGGGAACGGAGGTTACATAAAACTCGGAGGGGTATAGAAGACATGAAGAGAAATTAACAAGGTCAAAAAAGAAAATTCCAGGCTCTGTGGCAATCAGGAGAACAGGAGGGGATAATTAACATGTAGAATGGATCAACTGAGATGGCACCAGAAACCACAGCTGTGATCATTCAAAAGTGTTAGAGAAGCACTCTGAAGCAGAGAGAAAAAAAAAACATTTCAGGGTATAAGTACTACAGGGAAAGATTGCATGGAGCCACACGGCCTCTTTCTGTCCTGAAGCATTACTGTAAATCTGCTAGTATAATGGGGGGGAGGGGAGAACAAAGTTGGTGATGTTAGCACCACGGACTTTTAATCCTAGAGAAAATACACTAAATGGAAGAACAATTACACTCATGGGGACATACAATTCATATTTTTAATTAGTTAACTGAGTGTCCTGGGGAACTGAGCACAGGTCTGGAAGCCAGGAAATCCTCAGTGCTAATCCTGGCTTTGCCATGAATTTATTTGCTGTGTGGCCTTGGGAAAAATCACAACTTCTCTGACTCAGTTTTCTCCTTCTGTAAAATGCAGGAAATAATATTACCCACCTTGAAGCGTTGCTATGGGGATAAGATAGGTAACGCTTTGTGTTTTGAAAATGTGAGGTGCTCTATAAGTACTAGATATTATTATTGGACCAAATGCATAGGCAAAACTTCCATAGAATTCTGTATTGAAGTCTTGCACTGAATTGACTTAATTGAGCATGATCAAGGTTTATCATTATCATTTGCTCAGTTACTCCTACTGAGTCTCATATTGCTAACTTTTAGTATTAGTTACCATATTGGTAGTATGGTAGCATCTAGAGGCAATAACAACAAGGAGTCTGGTGGCACCTTAAAGACTAACAGATTTATTTGGGCATAAGCTTTCGTGGGTAAAAACCTCACTTCTTCTTGCATCCGAAGAAGTGAGGTTTTTACCCACGAAAGCTTATGCCCAAATAAATCTGTTAGTCTTTAAGGTGCCACCAGACTCCTTGTTGTTTTTGTAGATACAGACTAACACGGCTACCCCCTGATACTTGACATCTAGAGGCAATGTTACTGGTACTGTAGTATGGTAGTGCCAAGAGACACCATACTGGGATTGGGACTTCTTTGTGCTTCCCTAGCCTCTGTTTGCCAGAAGCTGGGAATGGGTTACAGGGGATGAATCATTTGATGACTACCTGTTCTGTTCATTCCCTCTGGGGCACCACTGTCGGAAGACAGGATACTGGGCTAGATGGACCTTTGGTCTGACCCAGTATGGCCGTTCTTATGTGCTAGTCACTTTAAAAAAAGATATAATAAAAGGCAGTCTCTGAACTTAAGATTTTACCATCTAGAGAAACAAACCAAGTATGTAATACTAATATCTCCTCTTCACAGATGGGAATCTGAGTCATAGAAAGATTAAGTGGCTTGCTCATGGTCAAACAGCAAGTTTGTTGTAGAACTGAAAGCAGGTCTTTTGACTCTCAGTCCAATTCTTAACCATAAGATCGATCTTTTCATCTACTAGGAAAATGAATAGGAAATGGAATAAGAAACTGGTATGAACATTATTCTCATATTAATAAAGAGGAATGAAAAGTCAGTTGGGAAATAATCCTGAAATAAATGCAATCCCCATGTATAAGGGTGATAAGAAATGAACTGGAGACCAACAAGTTCTTTTTATCATTTATATTTTGTATTACCATAAGCCCAGCACCTCAATATATTCAGGCTCCTAGTGACCACTGAAATCAAAGGGAGTTAGGTGCCTAAATACCTTTCAGGATCAGAGCTGTAGTTCCTAAGAACCCTAGTCATGGATCATGACCCCATTGTGCTAGGCACTGTACAAATAGTGAACAAAAAAACAGTCCCAGCCCAAAAAGCTTACAACCTAAGAGATAACAGATGGGGAAGTACAAGGAACCAACGTGACAATATTGGTCAGCATGATAGTCAATAATTTGAAAATTACATAGCTAAAATCAAAACATTAAAAGATTGAGCTAGTATGTGATCAAAAAAGAAAAGGTAGAACTATCAGGAGACGATTCTCCTGGTACTGCAGGAAAACAGGGCCTAATCTAACGTTCATTTAAATAGTGGAGAGACACACCATTGATTTTAATGGAAGCTGGACTGGGTTCATATTAAACAAATGGAGCACAAGTACACACCTAGTTTACAGCTACATTAGAAATGCCTTTAATAACATTTTTCAGAGTAGCAGCCGTGTTAGTCTGTATCCACAAAAAGAACAGGAGTACTTGTGGCACCTTAGGCCTGGTCTACACTAGGAGTTTATGTCGAATTTAGCACCGTTACATCGAATTAACTCTGCACCCGTCCACACCACGAAGCTATTTAGTTCAACATAGAGGTCTCTTAAATTCGACTTCTGTACTCCTCCCCAATGAGGGGAGTAGCGCTAAATTCGACATGGCCATGTCGAATTAGGCTAGGTGTGGATGGAAATCGACGCTAATAGCTCCGGGAGCTATCCCACAGTGCACCACTCTGTTGACGCTCTGGACAGCAGTCCGAGCTCGGATGCTCTGACCAGCCACACAGGAAAAGCCCCAGGAAAATTTGAATTCCTTTTCCTGTCTGGGCAGTTTGAATCTCATTTCCTGTTTGGACATCGTGGCGAGCTCAGCAGCACTGGCAACGATGCAGAGCTCTCCAGCAGAGATGGCCGTGCAATCTCAGAATAGAAAGAGGGCCCCAGCATGGACTGATCGGGAAGTCTTGGATCTGATCGCTGTGTGGGGCGATGAGTCCGTGCTTTCCGAGCTGCGCTCCAAAAGACGGAATGCAAAGATCTACGAGAAGATCTCTAAAGCCATGGCAGAGAGAGGATACAGCCGGGATGCAACGCAGTGCCGTGTGAAAATCAAGGAGCTGAGACAAGGCTACCAGAAGACCAAAGAGGCAAACGGACGCTCCGGATCCCAGCCCCAGACATCCCGTTTCTACGAGGCACTGCATTCCATCCTAGGTGCGGCCGCCTCCACTACCCCACCATTGACCGTGGACTCTGAGGATGGGATATTGTCAACGGCCGGTTCCTCGGACATGTTAGCGGACGGGGAAGATGAGGAAGGAGATGAGGAGGACGAGGCAGTCGACAGCGCTTACAACGCTGATTTCCCCTACAGCCAGGAGCTCTTCATCACCCTTACAGAGATCCCCTACCAACCGTCCCCAGCCGTTAACCCGGACACAGAATCAGGGGAAGGATCAGCCAGTAAGTGTTTTAAACATCTAAACATTTATTTTTAACAGAACAGGAATATTAACAATAACAACAATGGGTTTCTCATGATTAGTTTGCCCTAGGCGCTTAACGTTTCAGTCCTGGGCAGTGCAACTATTGAAAAAAAATCTAACAATGTCCGGTTTAGCATGATTGTTCTGCCCAAGCCGCTCTACTGTTTAGTCCCTGCCAGTGCAGCTACAGTAAAATGCGGTCTATATGTCCGGGGATAGAGCTGAAATCCTCAATGGACATCTCCACGAAGCTCTCCTGGAGGTAATTGGAAAGCCTTTGCATCAGGTTCCTGGGGAGAGCGGCCTTATTGGGTCCTCCGTAATAGCAGACATTTCCGCGCCAGGAGACAAGCAAGTACTCCGGGATCATTGCCCTGCAGAGCATGGCGGCATACGGCCCTGGTCTTTGCAGGCTTTCCTGAAGCATTCTTTCTTTTTCCGTGTCTGAGATCCTCATCAGGGTGATGTCGCTCATGGTGACCTGCTTTGAATTAGGTAGGGGAATGTTAGTATTGGGACTGCTTGCACGTTCCTTTACAGAACTGTAACCGGCGGTTTACAGCCACGCGGTGGAGGCGGGAGAGGGGCAGCATACAGGGATCTTTCCCTGGGACAGCCGCGAGGGGGTGGGACAGGGGCAGAGTTCATGCTTGCCGGATTGCTGGCAGCAGGGACTGGCATTGCTTTCAATGTGAAAGGAGGCCAGTGCAACTATTAAAGTTTTAAGCAGCCACAAGTCTACGGCTTACCATGTCAGCCTGCTACCCAAATTCCGCTGTCCTGCCCCGCTTGTCAGATCTGCACTGCAAGACCCCAGGCACTGAATGCGAAGGCCGAAAATTCAACCTTGTCCTGAGTGCGCATGTGATAGGTGCTGTGCATGGTCTTGTTCACAGAGAAAGACTATGTTCTTTGTTCACAACTAAATTTATCTTTCTGAGGAATTCACTCCCTTTTTCCCATTCCCACAGCTGCGACTGTCTCCCAATGTAGCCTGGCATCACACTCCCAGAGGCTAGCGCAGATTAGGCGTAGGAAGAAGAGGACACGGGAGGACATGTTCTCGGAACTTATGGGCTGCTCCCGAGCCCAGGCAGCACAGCAGACCCAGTGGAGGGAGAACTTGTCCCAAATGCACCGTTCACACATGGAACGGGAGGAAAGGTGGCGGCAGGAAGACCAGCAGGCGACTCAAACGCTGCTTGGACTTATGAGGGAGCAAACGGACACGCTCCGGCGCCTTGTGGATGTTCTGCAGGACCGGAGGCAGGAGGACAGAGCCCCGCTGCAGTCTATCTGTAACCGCCCTCCCCCGCCACCAAGTCCCATACCCCCCTCACCCAAAGTCCAAAGAAGGAGGGGCGGCAGAGTCTGTGAAAACTCTCACTCCACCCCTGCAGACTGCTCTACTACTAGAAGGCTCTCATTCCCCAAAATTTGACAAGTCCTTTCCTTCCCGCCTCACCCAAGCCCCCGTCCAAGTTTCACCCCCCAGTTTCATGTGTAGTTGCTAATAAAAAATACGTTTCTGTTAATTACTGTTTCCATCATGTTCTTTAGAGGAGAGTCTGTCTGAAGGGGGGGAAGGGGGTTGGTAATTGGACAGGACAGTCACCTTTACCAGGGTACAGAGGCGGGGGGCAGGTTCAGCAGCAGGGCACACACACATTGCAGTCACTAGTTACCCTGGTCAGTCTGGGAGGTGGTTTTAGTGTTCTGTGGGGGTGGGGGGTGCTCTGTGAGTTTGTGGCGGGGGAGGGCAGTTACAGATCTTATGCAGCGGTCCTTATCCTGGATCACAGAGCCACGCAGCAGGGGATCTGTAACCGTCCTCCCCCTGCCACAAAGTCACATAGCCCCCCCACACACAGAGTCCCGAACAGGAGGGGTGGCAGGGTCCTTTGAAACCACCAGTCCACCACTGTGGAGCCTGTCATTCCTGGAGTTTGGAAGCGTCATTTGCATCACTACACTACACCCGCTCCCCACCACAGTCTGCGTCCCAGGTTCAACACTTTCCCACGAAAACAGTAATAAAGAAAACGGTGTTCATTAACAAAATTCAAGTGATTTTATTTTTAAACGTGTGTTGGAAGGGGGGGAATGGGGTATGTAACTGGAGAGGATACTGAACATTTAGTGGGTAAAGAAACAGGGGCAGGTTCAGCTTCTCTGTACACAAACTGAAAAGTCACTGGTTACCCTGCTCACTCAGGAACCTAGCTTTCAACGCCTCCCGGATGCACAGCGCGTCCCGCTGGGCTCTTCTAATTGCCCGGCTGTCTGGCTGGGCGTAATCAGAAGCCAGGCTACTTGCCTCAACCTCCCACCCCGCCATAAAGGTCTCCCCCTTGCTCTCACAGAGATTGTGGAGCACACAGCAAGCTGCAATAACAATGGGGATATTGGTTTCGCTGAGATCACAGCGAGTCAGTAAGCTTCTCCATCTCCCCTTGAGACGGCCAAAAGCACACTCCACCACCATTCTGCACTTGCTCAGCCGGTAGTTGAAGAGTTCTTTTTCAGTGTCCAGGGCGCCAGTATAGGGCTTCATGAGCCAGGGCATTAGCGGGTAGGCTGGGTCCCCGAGGATGACTATAGGCATCTCCACATCCCCAAGAGTTATTTTGTGGTCCGGTAAGTAAATACCTTCCTGCAGCCGTCTAAACAGACCTGAGTTCCTGAAAACACGAGTGTCATGAACCTTGCCCGGCCATCCGACGTTGATGTTTGTAAAACGTCCCCTATGGTCCACCAGTGCTTGCAGCACCATTGAAAAGTAGCCCTTTCGGTTGATGTACTGGCTGGCCTGGTGGTCCGGTCCCAGGATAGGGATGTGAGTTCCATCTATAGCCCCACCGCAGTTTGGGAATCCCATCGCGGCGAAGCCATCTATGATGGCCTGCGCGTTTCCCAGGGTCACTACCTTTGAGAGCAGTAGCTCAACGATTGCGTTGGCTACTTGCATCACAACAACCCCCACGGTAGATTTGCCCACGCCAAAGTGGTTCGCGACTGACCGGTAGCTGTCTGGCGTTGCAAGCTTCCAGAGGGCTATGGCCACTCGCTTCTGGACAGTCAGGGCTGCTCGCATCCGGGTGTCATTGCGCTTCAGGGCAGGGGACAGCAACTCACAAAGTTCAAGGAAAGTCCCCTTCCGCATGCGAAAGTTTTGCAGCCACTGGGATTCATCCCAGACCTGCAGCACTATGCGGTCCCACCAGTCCGTGCTTGTTTCCCGGGCCCAGAATCGACGTTCCACATCCACATGACCCATTGCCACCGTGATGTCCTCGGCGCTGGGTCCCGTGCTTTCTGACAGGTCTGTGCTACTCTCAGACTTCAGGCCCTCACCGCGGTGCCGTAGCCTCCTCGCCTGATTTATCTGCATCTGCCTCTGGGAAAGGTGGATGATAAGCTGCGAGGCGTTGACAACGGCCACAACTGCAGCGATGGTCGCAGCGGGATACATGCTCGCAGTGCTGTGGCGTCCGCGCTGTCACTGACCAGAAAAGTGCGCGAACTGATTTCCCGCCGGCGCTTTCAGGAAGGGAGGGCGGGAGTGACGGTTGGATGACGACAGTTACCCAAAACCACCCTCGACACATTTTTTTCCCCAGAAGGCATTGGGGGCTCGACCCAGAATTCCAATGGGCAGCGGGGACTGCGGGAACTGTGGGATAGCTGCCCACAGTGCACCGCTTCCAATGTCGACGCTTGCCCCGTTAGTGTGGACTCACAAAGTCGAATTACTGTCCTTAGTGTGGACACACACGTTCGACTTTGCAATATCGATTCCACATATTCGATTTAAGTAAAATCGAACTACTCTCGTAGTGTAGACATACCCTTAGAGACTAACAAATTTATTAGAGCATAAGCTTTCGTGGGCTACAGCATCCGAAGAAGTGGGCTGTAGCCCACGAAAGCTTATGCTCTAATAAATTTGTTAGTCTCTAAGGTGCCACAAGTACTCCTGTTCTTTTTAATAACATTGTAGCCTATGATTCATACTCAAAATATTTATTTGTACAATTATATATAGAAATATGCACTGCAAAATATTAAATGTGTGGGGTTCCCTTTACAGAATACATCTTTGGGCTCAGCTTGGGGGAAAATGATGTATGGAATGTCATTTTAATCAACAGACGAGTAAGTTTAAGGTTTGTTACAAAGAGATGTATTCCCCCTAATTTGAATTTTTTGGCATTTATGAGTTTCAGTGTTCCACATTAGTCTGTTCTGTATTTGTACAGTATCTAGCACAATTGGATGCTGGTCATGACTGGGTCCTCTGGGCACTGCTGTGGTACAAATAATAATTTATAGTAGGCTATATGCCTTATTCACCTGGGAGATATTGTTTTGAGAGGCTGTAGGGCCTAGTGGATAGAACACTGAACTCAGGGGATCTGGGTTCTATTCCCAACTCTACTACTGGCCTGATGGGTGACCTTGGGCAGGTCACTTCACTGCTCTATGCCTCAGTTTCCCCATCTGTAAAATGGAGATAATACTGAACTCCTTTGTACAGCATTTTGACATCCACGGATGAAAAGTCCTATATTAGAGCTAGGTGTTATTTTTTATTATTATTATTACATCCAAATCTCTAGATATTTAGAGAGCTGATCTAATTATTGACTTCCAGTCATTTTAACTGCACAAGCATTGAATTGACCATTAATGTCAAAAGCCAGCTAGGTTTTAGAAGAGTTTAAATTCTGGTACTTTTGCTACATAAATACTCTATAACCCATCAAATAACAGACTTTGTGTGCAGAACAGCAATTGTGTGTCTAAAGTATTTTCCTCAATAACACACTTAAAGAAGATAGTCTGAAAGGTGGACAAACACAGTTTTCATATTATCAGTGACTACATAAAGAAAGTGGACTAATATATTTTCAGGGGAAATATTCAGTGCAAAAAATCACCCCAATGATTCATTTAAAAGAAAAATTTTGTAACTGTTCATTTGGAATTATATACTATATGAGAAAAGAATTGCAGATGTGCAAGCCTATATGTGATGAGGATTCAGTAGGTGGCACTCTTCCTTCTAGTATTATTATTATATTTTCCATATAGAACCAATAGTGTGCTTCAACCCTGTAATTAGAGTGTCCACACATTCCTGAAAAGGGAGATGAGCTTTTGCAGACATGAGGTGGAAAGGAATTATACTGTCATGGTAGGAACAAGATGTTGTTCTACAAGTGGTAGGTTTCTCAGGGATTCTCTCATCCCAACCCATAATAGTAGGCTTGAATTCACCCCATTGCCTCTCCCCCATTTTGTGTATCTATTTAAGAGCCAAATTCTATGAAATCATTGGGAGTCTACGTTTGTAAAGCACTTTGATCCTCGGAGATGGAGGATGCTACTTAAAAATGTAAGATGTTATTATACCTTTAATATGTTTTAAGATTTTGACCTGCTTAATAGTTTTTCCTTTGTAACTGCTCCAGCAAATATACTTTTTATAGCAGGGCACTGTAGAAAAATTGCAATAAAAGAAGACTCAATTGATGGAACTGGAAGGATTTTGCTGAATAAGGACAGCTAATAGGTGCCTGAGAGTCTGGAAGTCACTCATAAAGAGGATTTGAGGAACTCGGTTCCATCTGATGCTCTCATGCAAAGTAAATGTAACCGGCTATACAATTAACAGTGACTTGTTCCAAGCAACTCCTTTTAAAACAAACGAATTAGTAACAAGGCATCGGATAATGATATCTTGTCAACAGCACATTCTATTTTTACATATTGCTAAGCACAGTTCAATCTTTGGCTTTGTAATTAAAAGGAAGGGGTGATGTTTTAGAATTGGTTTGCCTGGAGTTTAGCTTTTGTGGAATCAGAAGGAGTTATATGCAGTCTCTGTAACGGAAAAGTTCTTTACCTTCTCTCACCAGCCTATAACCTCAGTCCTGGCGTTTGCGCTATGCGGGCCAGACTGTGCACTCACATAGAACCCCACTGAAGTAAATAAGGCTCCATACAAAGGCTACGTCCTCACTACGGGGGGGGGGGGGGGGGGTGTTTCGATTTAAGATACGCAAATTCAGCTACGCGAATAGTGTAGCTGAATTCGACGTATCGGAGCCGACTTACCCCGCTGTGAGGACGGCGGCAAATCGACTTCCGCGGCTCCCCTGTCGACGGCGCTTACTCCTACCTCCGCTGGTGGAGTAGAAGCGTCGATTCGGGGATCGATTGTCGCATCCCGACGAGACGCGATAATTCGATCCCCAAGAGATCGATTTCTACCCGCCGATTCAGGCGGGTAGTGTAGACCTGCCCAAAGTCATGCCAAGACTGGGGCCTGTATTTGTTAGTGTTCTCGCATACAAGTAACTCAAAGTACATGTGGCCGAATGTTATACCAGATGACTGGTTTCTCCTCTTCTGGAGCACCTGGCATAGGCAGGAGTGTATTCCAAGGCCTACATAATGCACCACTCTCCCCAAAATTAGGGATGGAAACTCCGCCCTGTTGTAGCTGCTACTGCAATAATGGGTGCAAATGCTGGACAGCAGCTACCTAATGGAGATCTAGCTAGTTCATTCCCAGCCTCTGGGAGGGCTACAAATGTTAACAAGCAGAGATGGGGATTTTTTTTTTCTCCTGCCTCATTCTTTCCTCCCAACTCAGTTTTTGTCCACTATGCTCACGCTCCTACACGTAGGCCAGCATATGGATCTGAGGGAAAGCACTAAGATTATTCTATGCGATAAACCCAAACATAACTGATTATTTTTACATAAAATATGAGTATGTCTCCTTATATCTCGACTGCCACATTTTCTGCTTCAGAAGGAGAGCCCGGCTGAATATTGCTTTTAACTGTAATGGTAGCTTACATTCATTTGTATCAATTTATATTTCCAAGGCATCTCTGCAAGGAAACAAGGTAAAAAACATACCTGCTATGTTGAGTTTCTTTTAACTGAAAGGTGCGATTCTCCCTTGCAAGCCCTAAAAGCCAGCCCCGCTATCCAGAGGCTCAGAAAGCATCCTTCCAACTCAACAGCGGCGCAGTGTGATCAGTGATGAGTCACTCAGCACAGATCAGGTATCTAATGAGCTCCACTGTAGGAGCATACGGGGGTTGGAGTCACTCTTTCACAGGCTGAGGGATCTAGAAGAAAAATAGGTAAGCCCTAGGAAAAGCTAACCCTGGGGAGAAAGCACAGGCTGAGTTATACAGACTGAGACTGTTATCTGAGTTACCCATAGAGCAAGGGGATATATTTGGATTTTACAAACCTGGTTCTTCACTGCCTTGCATCTTGTCCATTAATTTCTATCAGTGCAGAGTGGGAGTAAAATGCTACCAAGTCTGATAGAATAGTAGCATTTTACAGCCAGTTTGCACTAGTACAAGTTACTACACATGGTGCAAGGCAGTGAAGAATTAGACTTTAAGTACGGCTCAGTCCTACTCACAATGAAGTCAATTGCAAAACTCCCATTAACTTTAATGGAGAAGGATCAGACCCACAGGGCATGTATGCTCAGCTCAGAGCAAGGTAGAACTCCACCTGCTTATATATACTCTTCCATGCAAATCCATATATTCTACCATGTAAATCCAATGGATTTGCTCTAGATTTACACCATAGTAAGTGAGAGCAGAAGTTGGTCCCTTGTATTTATAGTTTGACGGTCATAATATTACTGGGTGCATAGCTCAGCACCTTAAGAACCTCCAGCTTTTGTTTGGCTTTTGCATAATTCTGAGCTGAAAGCTTAATTATCACAATTGGAAATTGGGACTATTCCTAAAATAGAGAATGAGTCACTGGGTCATGCAGATGTAATTGAAGGCATTTCAGTCTCTTCTTTTGCACAGTGAAATACATTGTATTTTTTGCTGACAGCAAAACATACAAACTGCAATCAAGACCCATATACTCTGTTACAGTGGGAAGAGCATATATGTGTACTGAAAACAAATGTGAACTGATTTTAGAGGGCTTTGCCACTGAATATAAAGTTTGCCCACTTGTGTAATTCTCATAGAATATAATCCATGTCTCATAAATACTGTATTTGCAGGATCTTATGTGCTTATGTATGGGTGCAAGGTGAGAAAACACAATGGGCCTGATTCTCCTTTCTCTTACACCAGCTCCACTCAAATGGAGTTATACCAGATTTACACCAGTGTTATGCAGCCCCTGCTTTGGTGTTGGCCATGGAATCAGCTACCCCCAGTGTCCCTGCCCCAAAGAGCTTACAATCGAAGTATAAGACAAGACACAACCGGTGGATGCTGACGCACAGATGGAAGGAGCACAGGGAAACAATGAGACTATATTCGTCAGCATGATCAGCAGTAGTATCAGCACACCAGCAGCCTAACCATTATCAAGTTTTTTGTAAGCACCCTGGCAAAGGAGTATTTCTAAGGAGGGTTTTGAAAGAGGATAATGAGATAGTTTTATGGGTATTTATGGGGAATGCCTCCCAAGCGTGAGAGGCTGGCTGGGAAAAAGAAGTAAGGTGTTGTTTGGAAATTTAACAAGTGGGAGATGAAGGCTGGTGTCATGGACTGATCAGAGGCAGGAGTCGACATTTTGATAGTCTATGAGACTTGATAGATAGGGTAAGGATAGGCTGTGAAGAGCCTTGAAAGTGAAGAGTGATATTCTTATTCATACTGGTCCAAATTCTGCTTTTGGACACAATGATATAAGCCAGTCAGAAGGGGACATGACGCTATCATAAGATAGAAGGCAGGGTGCGCAGGTAGCATGATGCACCTTTTGAAACCACCAGTATGTACTGCTTCTGAGTGGGCTCTTTCTACAACCCCCTGAGGCACTGTGCTGCTACAGCTTCATGCATCCCTAGTGCCATATCCAGTGGAAAATGGTCCAGAGATTTTACCAGTATGAAACGTAATGTTTTTTATTTTATTTTATTGTTACACAAGCAGGACCTGCCTGCAGTGTTTTTAGTGAGTGGCACTGAGACATTTGTCAGGAAAGAATGATAGCCACCGCAGTTATAAATGTGCTTTCATCAAAATTAGGCTGGTTATATTCTGATAATAAAAAAACTCACAAACATGCTTCTTACAGAAAATAACGACTATCAACAGTCACCGACCTGCCCTTTTAGAATCCACATAACTGGATTACAACATGTTTTAAGGAGGAGGAGATTTATAAATGATTATGCTGGTGTCATGACCCGACTCTAGTCATGGACTTTGAAACATCCCAGTTTCTGCTGCTCCTCTGCCTCGCTCCCTTCTGATGGGTGATTTAGAAAGCCTAGCTCCCCACAAATCAAAAAACACAAGACAGGTGGGAGTAGCAATTTAAAAACCACAGCAACCATATTAAAGGAGAGCAGCTGCTTTAATGAAAGATGCTGATGGATTGCTGACATTTTTTTTTCCTGTCCACAAGTTAGTTTATTAGGTGTAATTATACTCTCTTCAAAAAGCATTGCCCCAAATGTTGTTTGCAATAGCACCATGCTAACGATAATGAATAGTGATGGCTAATTGGCAGACCTCCAAAGGCTTGCACTTTACATTCAGAGTGGATACATTTCCCAGAACCTGGATGCTTATCTGAACTAGCCAAATACCTTGAGTCTGCAAAATTTGTCAGGAAATCAGGATCTTCCACAAGACTTTGGTTCCTGTTTGTTCCAACCAGAATGAAAATACTTTGGCTGCAGCCTTCAGTGTATTATTCTGGGTTTTTTTGGTTCCAAGCCCAGTTGGCAATCCGATGTGCAGATGTAACGTTGATATACTGTGGTTAAAGAACTAGACTAGGACTTTTTTGACTCTGCTGCATTCTTCCTGTGAGACCTCAAGCACGTCACTTAATCTATGTGTAAAATGGGGATGTAATACTTCTTTCCCACCATCCTTAGACTTATCTACTTATATTGTAAATTCTCTGGATAAAACAGGCCAGGGACGGTGTTCACTATGTGTTTTCACAACACCTAGCATTGCGTTTCTCAAACTCAAACTCGGGGTCCCAACCCAAAAGGGGGTCACAAGACAATTGGGGGGGGGGGGGCAGGTTGCAAAAGTGGTGGCTGGTTGCCCAGTTCTGAAGGTAGTGCTGCCATCACCAGTAGTGCAGAAGTAAGGGTGATATGGTATGGAGGGGCGTTGTCACAGCCTGACATTTTCAAAGAGGGTCCCAGCAAAAAAAAGATTGAGAACCCCTGACGTAGCACAATGGAGTCCTGATTTTGTTTGGGAGTCTCACTGTAATACAAATAAAAGAAAATTAATAATAAATAATACGTCTTCTTCTCTTGTGTCACTCACATGGATAAAAGCCTTGTATTGCTGCCAGCTAAAGGAATACCCATACTCAGATATTATGAAGTATGCACATGTTGTATCCAGTCAATAGATGTGGTAGAGGCCTGTGATTTTGATACTGATAGTCCGACGTTCCATTCCTGCAGACAGCTTGCAATATTAAAATGTGGTGATTCCTCTGTGGATCTAATGTATGCCATGGAATCATCAGCACTTGAAGCACAGGCCTCTACCACTGAGCTAAAGGAAAATATCCAGAGCATTTTCAAAGTTTTAAATTTTCACTTACAGCCCCAAAATCTCTCTAGGCTGATCCTTGTTACAATGTGGTAACTTGTTAATACTAATACCTAGCTCTTATAATAGTATTTTTCATATGTAGAATTTTAAGAGCTTTACAAAGCATCATAATAACCATTTTACAGCTGGGAAAACCGAGGCACAGGGCCGTGACAAGAATTTGAAAGGTCACCCAACAATCCAGCAGCAGAGCTGGGACTAGAACCTGTCTCTTGCATCCCACTCCAGTGCTCTATCCATTATGACACACTCTCTCACTACATGTGGTGACACATGAAAATGAACTCCTACAGCAGGGATCGGTAACCTTTGGCACGTGGCCCGTCAGGAAATCCTCTGGCGGGCTGGGATGGTTTGTTTACCTGCAGCGTCTGTACATTTGGCCGATCGCAGCTCCCACTGGCCGCGGTTCGCTGCTCCAGGCCAATGGGGTCTGCGAGAAGCGGCGGCCAGAACATCCCTTGGCCCGTGCCGCTTCCCGCAGCCCCCATTGGCCTGGAACAGCGAACCGCGGCCTGTGGGAGCTGCGATTGGCCAAACCTGTGGATGTTGCAGGTAAACAAACCATCCCAGCCCGCCAGCGGATTTCCCTGATGGGCCGTGTGCCAAAGGTTGCTGATCCCTGTCCTACAGTAACTTCTGGGGGGAGGAATCTGTTTTCCAGTAAAGTGGCTCATGGAGGTGCAGTGTAAAACGAGTAAGACTGCTTGGTATGTAAATGAAGCATGCATTACAATATGCACAGTTTCACAATCAGTGTATTTACTTACACAGTATATCACAAACCATTGACAGGATTGACAAACGGTATGTTTTCCTAGAGCAAAAAATAGCCTCTTTATAGTATTTTTGTAAGCCCACATTTCTAATACAGCATCCAGAATGGATCAAGTTTCTCAGCTTCAAAAGCAAGTAAAAGGAAAATGGCACCAGGAGAGAGGACAACTCATGAGCAAAGCCCTCCTACGGCAGCCTCTCATGCCATTCCAAGATGACCAAAGCAGTGAGACCAGAAAGGAAACCCGTCGCATACCAAGATGCTATTGCTTGTGGAAAAATACATTCCAGAATTTGGCATCAAATTCTTGCAGCTATAAATCTCAACTCTTTGTGTGTGGTCATAGGGTACTGGCAGTGATATTAGTATGCTTTGGGAAGGAAGATGAAAGAGAAGAATATACAGTAGAACTCTATCAAGAATAAGAAGGGGCAATGTCAGAACTGGACTGAGCTGAAATGAGCTGGATGGCAAAGTTAATTAGTGAAACGGCAATTCAAGGAGAGCACACCACCAGATTATGTACGCAGCACATGTATTTTCATCATAGATGGGGGCTGGTAACATTGCGTATCATTAAGGGTGCCCAACACTTCCCATTTTAAGACCCTGTTCTCAGTTGCTAATAACTTTGCCAAACTTTAACCATTTGGGCTGAAGTTTTCCACGCCAGGTGTCTGCCTCAGGCTGATTTTTTTGGATGACTTCAGCCATTTCCAAGAATGAGGCAGGAGAAAAATGTGGGGTTTTTTTGCCCATATTTTAACATAGTTAAAATAGTCCTGGTGACTTTTTTTTTTTTTTTTTGAAAAGCTTTAGACCCATGCTCTGGAGAAGGAATTAGAAATTTGGCAGGGGAGTGGCCTTTCTGTCAGGGATGTGCCTTTCACGGCCTCTGTGAAAATCCAGCCAAATTTGGTCAAGTTATAAGCCTCAGAAAAATCACAGTTTGCACATGCTCAGTAAAGTGCTGAATGAGGCAGGAGTCCTGTGGAAAAAAACAGTATGTGTTCACATAATTAAAAACTGTATCATAATGCATATGCATAAGGGGCCCCAATTAAGCTTGTTCAGGCAATCTTAGTTCTGGTATTTCCTAACTTTTGCAACCTTAATAAAGTTCTTTTAACACAATAATCATATGAGTTTTTTCATGTTTTTACTTTGTAATATAACCAGACATGGCTTCTTTGTGCATTGAAAGCAGACCCTCCAGCACAAGGTGGTACTGAGTCACACTCTACCTGTGAGAACTCCAGGAGGCCTCAGGCAGGCAAAATGCCTCCCAGAGCTTCCGGGGAGTGGCAGGGAAGCCGTGCCATCCTTTTGGAAGGTGCAAAAGCCTGGTAAACTTTGTGCCCTACTCAAGCTAGGGGTACGTCTTCACTTACATCCGGGTCCGGAGGTAAGCAATCGGTTTTCTGAGTTCGATTTATCGCGTCTGGTTAAGACGCGATAAATCGATCCCGGATCGATCCCGGAAGTGCTCGCCTTCGACGCTGGTACTCCAGCTCGGCGAGCGGAGTACGCAGCATCGACGGGGGAGCCTTCCTGCCGCGTCTGGACCGCGGTAACGTCGGACTAAGGTACTTCGAATTCAGCTACGTTATTAACGTAGCTGAATTGGCGTACCTTAGTCCGAAGTGGGGGGGTTAGTGTAGACCAGGCCTAAGAGCAGTTCGTACAATCAGGAAAGTGTAAAGCCCACAACTGTGAGAAACCTGTGTGTGGCGGTGAGCTTCCTTGCTCCTTCCCCAGCACCCCACATAAAGCATGGGATAAAAACAATTAAAAGTGCGTAAATGGCTTAGGAGCCTTAAGCGCTTACTTCTCTTTTGAAAATAGGACTTTGGGGCTTTTGAAAATGTTATCCTTGGGCACAATCTATCCAAAAGAAACAATTCTGATACCAAGCACTCAACCAAAACTTTGCTCAGTAGTACTCCTCCTCATAACCACATATTTTCTGCACATGCAGTTTGACCTCTAATATAGTAATTATGTCCTTTGTAAGAAGGGATAAATGAGAATGTGTCGGCTACTAGAAAAGGACTGTTCTTTGATCATCACATTATTCAAACATGTATGTCCTGTAGGATTCTTATTTTGGAAACCATCCATTATTACTAGGGATGGGAGAAACTGCTCAGCAAGATTAAGATCCCTTCCTCCTCAAACCTTTGCCCTTTCCTAGAACTGCATATGAAAGGAAACCTTTTGCATACTCCCTCTGCAATATGGATCCAGTCTAGACTCCCCAACAAACCTTGCAGAAGTCTGGATCTGGATCCAAACTTCATGACTCCAGTTCATAGCTAGTTTTGAACTCTTTGGGTAACTTTATTTTTAATATATTTAAATATATATTTTAATATATTTAATAAGTGGAAATCCATCAACTTTATTTTTAATATACTCTCTCGTTTTTTTGGGGGGTGTAGTCAGGCGCGGACTCACCCCTGCGGCGCCTCCTGCTGGTCGTCTTGGGAATTATCTCACCCAGCATCCGGAGCGCCCTCTGCAAGCCAGGTGTCCCGCCTTTCTTTGGCCCCCGTGTCCCTCCCGGACCCTGGTGCCCTTGGCTCAGGTGCTGCCCCCCTGGCAGTACCCCACTCTCTCTCTCTGGGTCTCCCCACCCAGGGGAACCCCCACCTCCTATCCCAATGTCACCTCAGTTATGGCTACTGCCAGTCCCCATCTAGCCCCCACGCCCTGGGGCAGACTGCAGTCTATCAGCCAATCATCACAGGCAACAAGGGGTTTGGACTGGCTGCCTTTACCCACCCCTCAGGCTGCCCCTCTGCAATACCTATTTGGGCCTAGGACCAGGACCAGGACCAGGCCCTGCAGCCTGGGGAGTTGCTGGCCTAGGGCTTCCCAGCCCCCAAGGCCTTTCCCCAACCCTGCCTCACTCTAGGTCCCCAGGTGAGCTCCCTGCAGCCAGGCCTGTCTCTCTCTCCTGTCAGAGGGAGACTCCTCTGCGCTGGCTATTCTGGCCTTCTTATAAGGCTGGGTGGCTCAGTTTGGGGCGTGGCCCCAGCTGCAGCCACTTCCCCAATCAGCCGGGGTTTTGCCCCTTTACACAGCCCCAGCCCTCTGCAGGGCTTTTCCAACCCCTTCAGGGCTGGAGCGGGCGTTCACCCCGCTACAGGGGGGGATGGGGATTTGCACACTTCTGTGCAATACCATGGCTAAGCCTGTGGCAGCATGTTTCCTTCTAAGTAATAAGGGCTACCAGTTCTTTCAGCAAAAAATAACCAAGAATATAATAATAAACATATTTTTCCTAAATAAAGATATTCTACAGAGGGGCACAAACTTTAAAGTTCAGATTTACATTCAAACATTTTCAGAGTTTGATGCATTTGGATCAGTCTCATGTGGCGGTAAGGGGGCTATTGCTAAGTTTAGACCTGGATCCTGATTTGAACTTTCCCAGATTTCATGAGTGTTCAAATTTCAGCTGCAGATCTTGGTTAAAGACCTTTCACATTTGTTGGTCTCTTTTGAGATACATGAAAACCATACACAGTACTGTATCAAACTTGGTTTAGCTGAACAGCTCCCAGGGGATTTTTGTTTCTTCACAATATACTTCGGTCTTTAATGTCTATTCCAGGGATTCTCCAATTCCCAAGACCAATTACTATCTTTTTCTTGGTCTCCCAAATTATTTGAGCTTCTAGGCCTTTACCACTTAGTGTTACTGCCTCACCCATTCTCCATCATATATTTCTCGACTCCAGTAAACACTTTTTTGTCCATGACATTCTAAGCATATCTGTCTCCTCTCCTCCCTTTGAGGCCTCTCCAGTCCTCTTCTTTGTCCACCCTTTGTCTTCTCCAAAATTATATAGTTCTCTGCACCAAGCCCATATTTCACAAGGTGCCTTACTTTATCTTATTCAAGCCCTATAGTTTATAGTTACAAACGGTCCCTAATCCTTTCTGTGCCGATGTTATCTGCCTCTCTTCTCCAAGACACAGGCCTTTTGCCTCCCTTTCAGCTTCTTCCTATACCACAAACCCATTCGTTTTTCCTTTGCATCAGGCTCCATATTTCTGTGTCCATCTCCAAAATAATTTCTCTGGCTTAGCCTTGCCTGTCTGAATGTGGAGGCCAGAACTATGAACTTACATTTTTCAACAATGGTTTCATAATTAGGGCCAAATCTTGCAATTGGCAGTACTTTCATAAGTAATGCAAGAAAGATTTGTCTCACAGGTACCTGCTACATAGATGATCCCTAGCCATCAGTATCATTGAGATATCTGTAATATGGATTTCATGTTATTATTATTAGCCAAAGGCCATCTGTGTTGTCAATGCTGTACATAACAGACTGGAAGTGGACAAGATGTCTACCCTAAAAAGCTTAGCAACTTAGGCCCTGATTGTGCAACACTTACTCACTTTTGGTGAATATTTACTCATGCAGCTAGTCTGATTGGCCTCAGCGGCATCGCTCACATTAATCCTACACAATGTAAAGGCTGCAGAATTGTGCTCCAAACTAGACAGAGTATAGTTCCAGCAATAACAGAACAATTATCAGTAAATGATGGTCAAGTCAGAGGTGCTGCCGTTTTCTTTTTTTTCTACCGTAGGTCAGCAGTGAAAGACTTCCTGGAAAGAGTGTTTCTTAAGAAAGAATTCCAATAAGAAGAAAATGGTTATTTGGCACACAAGAGATGGGATTGTAAAACTATGAATTCTGGCTTTAACATCAAAATTCTATACCATCTATGAAGACACTTATCTTCTATCACACAAAATAAGGATGTCTCAAGGAAGCCTGAGGACTCAGTACTTTTTCTAGGAAAATATCAAATAGTATATACTTGAAAATACTTCATCACTTCAACAGTCTATTTACACCCATCTCTGGATTTGCTCAAGATCAGATTGTAGGCCTCAAAGTCAAATTACATCAGTCAATGGCATTTTTAATAGAGATCAGTGTTCTTACGTATTTTCTTTGTTAGCGGCTTATGAATTTAAATCTAACAACCTTCAACCACTTTCTGCTGTTGTTCATATGTGAGAAGGTGCAGCGTATTGTTTCTAGCACTGAGATTTCTCCAGAGTTGCTACTACCCCTGCTCACTTGTGTAACCCACACACCTTCTGGGTGTGGTGTTCTGTCCGATCTAGTGGCACCGAGACCACTTAAAGAGAGAGATAAAATGAGTCTGCTCTACGGCCTTAGCTAAGAGCCACTTGGTTTTTAGCTCATGCTGTAGAGCAGAGGTTCCCAAAGTGGGCGATACCGCCCCCTGGGGGGCGCTGGAACGATCCAGGGGGGCAGTAGTAGCCTCGGGTGCAATTGGGGGGCGTTGAATAAAAATAAGGGGGCGGTGGAAGCATAAAGAAAGAAGAGAATATAAGAAAATTTTGAAAAACCATTCGTACATGTTTCATCTGTTGTGTAACAGAGTTAAAGTTGTAGTGATTACTTTATTTTCCAAATAAATTCACAAATTATAACCGATCAGGTGTCAAGTCCACCAACAGCTCTTAACAAGCAAGTGTTGGCAGGCGAGCATGTCGCGCATTGTCGGGAAGTCCAGCATGCATCGGCAGGAATATGTGCGTGTAATGACTTGTTTACAATACGATACTATAAATAGGTGACATGTATGAAATCTAATTTAGATTGTTTCTGAATTGTGTAAAAAGCAGTTAACAATGTGCAATAAGTATTTAAAATTTTTTATTCATATTCGATACCTTCGATCTTTACGGATTACAGATCACATACAAAGCAAACTGTATTATTGTTGTTTCAATAAAACAGCAATTTACACGTGAGTATTTTTATACATTTTCTTACATATCTACCGTACGTTTCTGTGTCTCTAGTGCTTACTAATAATAAAATCGTAGCAGGCTTGTGTCGGTACAGTACTATTTGAAGTGTACAGTCAATATATTTGTCATATTTTTATTACAATATTAACGAAAACAGGGGAATGAAATCGTAAAAAAACTGTTAACTATTAACATTTATTTATATCTATCGAATCATCTGTGTTAATTGGTAAATAAGGCATGTGTTAATAAGGAACAATTATTTAAATAAGGGCAAACTAAATTAAAACTATTAACTGATTTTTAATTGCATATTGATTATTTTTTAAATTAATTATTTCTTGATAAATTTAGTTTGATATTTGACAATTTAATATCAAATATATATATCTAATGCTGAGCAAAGAACAAAACCCAGTTTATTAGTTTCATTAGTAATTTAGTTTGGTTGTCTTTTGCCGTCTTACGCAAAAAACACTGTATACCTGATGTCGTGGGCGATATTCTAATAACACATCTTTCTTTACTATATTGTAGGACGTAGGTAGAAATATAGATACATAAAAGAACGCAAATTTGTCACTGCATCTTTCTGTTTGTTCGCTTAAAGAAGGTAGATTTCCAGGGGGGCGCTGAGTAATTTTTTTTCTGAAAAGTGGGCGGTAGGCCAAATAAGTTTGGGAACCTCTGCTGTAGAGGCTCATGCACTAAGCTCCAGAGGTCCCCGGTTCGATCCCGCCCACCAACAACAGGGGTCTGTCCGCATTACACTTGCACACTCATTCTCACTAATTCTTTAGTCGTTGAACACACATATTGGATCACATTCTCTCATAAACCAAGATAAACTCTGGGCAGGAAAAGGGCATTCAGGGAGCCAATTTTTGATTCACCGATTCTCAATCTGCACCAGCCCCACTTATCGCAGTCTATGGGATTTATATCAATAGAGAATTTTGTTAATGAAGTTCTTATATTCTCCGCAAAAGCATCTGGGTTGTGTAACAATTTCTGGTTCCCAAATTTATGAAGTGCTGTTAGGGATAAAATTCGTGTTTTGGCACACAAAGTACTGAAATCATATACATTTTAAATGAAACACATGCATTATATAATGTAATACATAGACTGTACATTGTATAGTGAAAATAGTCAATGCCCAAATCATGAATTCTTTACAGTATATTTAAAGATGTGCTATTTACTTCTATCTATACACTACTGTATACTAAAAATGCTAATATTCCACATTAGCCTCTGACATACATGAGAAACTATTCTCCACATAAATATGTAGTGGGCACAGAAATACATAAGACTATGTTGAAAAGTAAGTGGATACTGTCAAATCAATTTAGAACCATATTTCAGGTTTGGTGAAATGAGTTTTATAAGATATAAGCTCAAAAAAATGCTTATATGACTTTTTAAAGACTTTTGCAACTTAAGTTCCATAGAAAGTAGCAAAGGAAGAAGGAGATTAGTAGGGCTGGCCAGAAAACAGTAATTCTGTTTCATGAAAAAATTGGGAGGAGGTTGGAAAAAATTTAATGAAAACTAGAAAGAGACAGCCATCACTTTGGGAAAGCCACTAGCCTGCTAGTTAGGGCACTAGGGTGGGATTTGCAAACTCTGGCTTTAAGTCCCTGCTTTTCAGCCTAAACCTCCTGCATTATTAGCTATCCTGGGTTCTCTCTTTCTCATATACTCTATCCTGAAACTGACAAACCTTCCCAATGGAATTTTCATTAAAACTGACCATTTTTGCAAAAACAAAATTGCTTTAGTCAAAATGGCATTTTCCTACCGAAAAAGGTTTTGCTGAAAATTTTTTGCTAAGCTCTAAAGATTAGCTTTCATCCTCCCACTCCCACAAAGGAAACTCTTCTGAACAGTAGGCATGCTTGCACTAAAACAGTCTGCGAAGCCAACCTGTAACTATCAGAGGGAACTGAGAAGAAAATTTGTGTGTGGGAGGTAGCCCAAATATTTCTACCACAGGTTTTCTTCTGCTAAAGCACTTGGTAATGGTCCCTGATGAAGACAGGATACTGGTGTCAATGGAACACTGTTCTGATCCAATATGACAGTTACTGTGTTCCCATTTGATCTTGAATGAGATGGCAGTTTCCAAGTAGAATAATTCCCATTGTATTCAAATGGGTTATTAGAGATGGGCCCAAACCAAAACATCTGTTCTGAACCCCCAGACACAAAGCCACTCTGGATCTGCACTTTGTGACTGAAGTCCATCTCTGTTTATTATTCAAGGTGGATAGGGTGGAAATTAGGGAGGAACAAACCCAGGGATGTTCAGATTCTGATTCTAATCACAAATTTTGGTACCCCACAATTAAAATGAAAGACTCCTCTACTCTCTAGGGAAAGAACCCCCAGAGGACAAGGCATTTTTGATCAGATATCACATGATATTTGCATCACAATGGACATGATACAAATGTCAACTGGACATAAATCCCTCAGCAAATTTCAGATAGAATTCAATGTCACAGTGCATCTCCGTCAAACCAAAAAACATTTCTTCCCCAGGAAGAGGAGGAGAGAAAGAACAAACCACACATGATATCTTAATCATGTTGTTTAATGCACTACTGGAAGGTGCTCAGATACTACGGGGATGACTGCAGCATACAAACCTATGTAAAACTGAACAGAATTGATCAGTGTCGGTCAATTATATATATTTGCCAAAGTTTCACTGCCAAGCCAAAGTTACGGTTTAATACATCCGAACCATCTCAACCCCAACTGAAATGTCTATAACAAACAATTAGGATTAAATTCTGCCAATAAACACCCTGTGGGTTTTTGGAATTTCTATTAATTGTGATGCCAGGAACAGAAGACATTTTGTTTACACAGAACCTATATTTAAATCACAATAAAATATTTTCCAATAACGTTAGCATAAAGCAATGCATGTTTGCTGGTACTATATTTATGGTAAGTTCACATAAAGTATCATATACATTAGAGACTAAAAGAGCCCATTAAGTCACAAACCCCCTGCTCCCCTGACAGAGAAAGATTGATCCCAACAGAACAATTTTATTTTAAATGGCCCCTCTCCCACAAACACATGGGGACTCCTGTCTCTTCCTTCGGGAGACTGTTCCATAGCTAACATGGCAGATCTCCCTGTCAGGATGGGTGAGTTTGATTTTCCAGCATTGTACTAAAAGGGATAGTAGGGGAGAACTCTGGTCTGTTGGTGGTGGCAGTAGTTTGGAGTGGGTATTCCTACTGAGGCAAAGTCAAGGTTGTGGTGTAGGGTCTGTGGGACATGGTGGTTGTACTAGTGAGGAAGGGTGCCTTTCTGGGTGGAAGAGAGATGGTAAGTACTGTTAGACACCTTCGTTTTTCATTTCTTTGCTTTTGTGGTTTAGGGTAGGTGTATAATCTACAAACAAACAAACCTTGTAACACAGACACACAATATAGTGTGTTTTATATTAACATCATAGAAAGTATTCTTCAGCTTCTATTGATAAATGTGACTGTCCTGATATCAGATATTATCATAAAAATGTTCAATTTTTTGTTTGTTTGTTTTAAATTTCCTAAGACTTAAACCTAAAATGCCAAGTTTCAACTCCGGGTGATCACATATTTGCCAGCCGAATACTCCTTCAGTAGAGAAGTTAGCAAAACCCTTAACTATAGTCACTAGATGGCTCCACTATTGCTTGCAGAACTGTGACTAATGTTTTGAAAGAGGAGTAGATCAGAGCACACTAGGGAACTTTTAGTGAGCACTAGTAGAGTCCACATGAACAATTAGTGTGGAGCACACTTGTACGCTGTAGATTTACACCCCAGCTTGCCACAAACTGTTTGTCTAGATAAGCCCTTATCCTGGCTGGTAGGAGCTCCCCAAACATCTGGGAATTTCCAAAACTTAGCAGCGGTCAGCCCCATCCTACCAAGGAGGGTGATGAAATACAGTTGAGTCGAACAATTTTACTACACTCAGAGATTTCTCCATGCCAGGGGAATCCTCAGCTGCCAGGTAGGGTAGTTAAACAGCCATTTTGTGTTGCCAAAGACAGAAAAAGAGGCCATATTGAAGGCTAGGTTATACTTCTATGGCATGATAATCAATTAAAGATCAGCCTAACAAAACATTATCACCAGTGCCAAGAAGAGTGCAAATTAGTCTTAACCCACATGTTTCTAGGAACTATATCTTTAAAAAAATATTAAATAATCATAGAATCATAGATCTGGAAGGGACCTCGAGAGGTCATCTAGTCCAGTCCTCTGCACTCAAGGCAGGACTAAGTATTATCTAGACCATCCCTGACAGGTGTTTGTCCAACCTGCTCTTTAAAATCTCCAATGATGGAGATTCCACCAAATCCCTAGGCAATTTATTTCAGTGCTTAACCACTCTGACAGGAAGTTTTTCCTAATGTTCAACCTAAACCACTCTTACTGCAATTTAAGCCCATTGCTTCTTGTCCTATCCTCAGGGGTTAAGAAGAACATTTTTTCTCCCTCCTCCTTGTAACAACCTTTTATGTACTTGAAAACTGTTATCATGTCCCCTCTCAATCTTCCCTTCTCCAGACTAAACAAACCCATTTTTTTCAATCTTCCCTCATAGGTCATGTTTTCTAGACCTTTAATCATTTTTGTTGCTCTTCTCTGGACTTTCTCCAATTTGTCCACATCTTTCCTGAAATGTGGCGCCCAGAACTGGACACAATACTCCAGTTGAGGCCTAATCAGTATGGAGTAGAGCGGAAGAATTATTTCTCGTGCCTTGCTTACAATACTCCTGCTAATACATCCCAGAATGATGTTTGCTTTTTTTGCAACAGCGTTACACTGTTGACTCATATTTAGCTTATGGTCCACTATGACAGCCAGATCCCTTTCCGCAGTACTCCTTCCTAGGCAGTCATTTCCCATTTTGTATGTGTGCAACTGATGGTTCCTTCCTAAGTGGAGTACTTTGCATTTGTCCTTATTGAATTTCATCCTATTTCCTTCAGACCATTTCTCCAGGTTGTCCAGATCATTTTGAACTTTAATCCTATCCTCCAAAGCACTTGCAACCCCTCCCAGCTTGGTATTGTCTGCAAACTTTATAAGTATACTCTCTATGCGATTTTCTAAATCATTGATGAAGATATTGAACAGAACCGGACCCAGAACTGATCCCTGTGGAACCCCACTCATTATGCCCTTCCAGCATGATTGTGAACCACTGATAACTACTCTCTGGGAACGATTTTCAACCAGTTATGAACCCACCTTATAGTAGCTCCATCTAGGTTGTATTTCCCTACTTTGTTTATGAGAAGGTCATGCGAGACAGTATTAAAAGCCTTACTAAAGTCAAGATATACCACATCTACCGCTTCCCCTCCATCCACAAGGCTTGTTACCCTGTCAAAGAAAGCTATCAGGTTGGTTTGACACGATTTGTGCTTGACAAATCCATGCGGACTGTTATTTATCACCTTATTATCTTCTAGGTGTTTGCAAATTGATTGCTTAATTATTTGCTCCATTATATTTCCAGGTACAGAAGTTAAGCTGACTGATCTATAATTCCCCGGGTTGTCCTTATTTCTTGTCAGTAATGACTGACAAGTCTCAGAAACTCTTCTGGTTCCAAAATAGCCCCCACAAGTGGCCCTCTGAAATTCTTAGCAAAGCCTGCAGTAGTTACTACAACTCTTTAGTACTAGACTAACTGCACCTCTTCAGAGCCAGGAAGGGAAACATATAAGTACATATTCAAATGTGCATTTTAAAAATTCTCTCTCCTCTTGAAAGAAAAAACCTATTAATACAACATTCTGATTGAGATTACCAACACAACAGATATGAAATTCTAAGTTATATTTCCCACCTCCACATTGTACAAGTATACTAATGCTAATGTCACATTCAATAATATTCTAAAGTTCTAAATATGCATTCAAGGGCTAAGTTACAATTGCTATGGGAACCATCATTCTGAATATCTTAACTTTTATGCATATAAAATCCCAATCATAATGTGGCATTAGCATTTTTAAATGTAATATGTACAGTTGATTGAATTTTCATGTGTCTTTGTTTTAAGACTACTGTGCTATAATTTCACTATGAATGACACTCTAGAGCTGAAATATTACTGCTGCAGAATCCATTAGGGCTTGCACACTATGATAGGAAAGGCACATATCATGGAGTTAATGCAGGACAAACTGCAGATTAAAAATGTAGACAGCATGATGCTGTCTTATTTTTATTTTGTTGTGACTCGATAGTGAAAATTAAGATGAGTTTTGCACTTAATGCAGGGACTAAACAGTTTGCTATGTACTAATAACAGTGTATCCTCTCCAATTTAAAACACTTAATGTGAACTTACAAAAAATGTAAGAGACAAAAAACATTTTTTTTCAACAAACCACCTCTTAGTTGAAAACATCAACTCTCATGGAGTTCTAGACAAAGACTTGTGAATGCAACTTTAAGCAAAAAGTTTCTATTCATCAACAGAAACAACCAGACGATGATAAATACAGAATCCAAGTGATATTTCTTACTGAATTATTTTTCACCTTCTGCAAATAACACAATGTAAAGAAAGAGAAAAGAGACACTTTCTGTTGAGCCAAATCCAAATGCACAGATCTGAACACCACCAAATCTGAACACCTTCAAAAAAGTTTGGAAGGGGTTGGGGAGTCTGAAGGCAGAGTTATATCTGAACTTTGCAGGCCATGTCCATTTCTAATCATGTATTGAGGCTTATATAATACCCTGTCTCAAATTGCATGTAATCATGTCTCCTCACTAGCAGTTGCCCCCATAACTTACTCACATTACAGCTAGTAAAATTCTTTCTTTGGCTCAAATGGTAGGGCCTTGTGCTTTTTTTGGCCCTGAAGGTCCAAGGTTCAATGCCTGCTGACAACCATGGTTTCTTTATGCAGCCACAGTTCATTAAACTTTGTGAGAGAACTATGAAATCCATTAGGGATTTTGCTATTGTTACTGAGTTTATGTGGAAGGCACTTAGGTACTACACTAATGAGTGGAAACACGAAACCCTAAGATAGACAATGGTAGGTAGATATTGTAGAATATTTTAATACTTTATACTCGAGTCAGGTATAGAATAATTATTAACAGCAATTGGAAAAAGTCAGTGAAATATGATTAAATCCAGGTCCTCTTCTTAGCCCTTCTACATTTCAAAGCCGGAGTAGCCATTTCACTGTTTGAGTGAGTTATGTTAGCTGCCAAAAAGAAGATAAGTTCAACAAGCGATGGAATAGCATCAAAAGAAGAATCGTTGCCAGGGCAAATAATAAACTACTTGAAAACACATTACAGTAATGTTGGGTTGGCAAAGAATCATGAATAGTCTGTGTATAAAGAGATTTCTTTATTTTTATAATAACTCAGATATGATTGAAAGCAGAAACTTATTGAGCAGATATACACTGAAATAGGTACAGAACCTCCCACAGAAAGGTGTAGCAAAATGAGAAAGCTTTATTTCTCCTCTGCTCTTGATGAATTTTATTGTAACATTTATCCAAATCAGTTGCATTGTTCCAGGTCTATATCATAAACTATTTAACATATTGCTAGCATTAAAATATCAAGAAGTTTAAAGAAAAAAATATAATTCATTCAACTAAACTACTTTGGTGGGGAGGTTTAATAAATCAACAGCTCAGATTGTGGAACTGCAAAGCAGGAAAAAATTCGGAGAAGTGATTAAATAAAAAATTATTGGCTTCCAGAAACAGAAAACACGGGGGCTGAGACAGGTTATTCTATGCAGTGTAGTTATCGCCATGTCAGTCCCAGGATATTAGAGAGACAAGGTGAGTGGGGTATATCTTTTATTGGACCAACTTCTGTTGGTGAGAGAGACAAGTTTTAAAGCCACACAGAGCTCTTCTTCAGGTCCCAGAAAGCTTTTCTCTCACCAACAGAAGTTGGTCCAATAAAAGATATTACCTCATCTACCTTGTCTGTCCAATAGGTGATTCTAGTAATTATGGGAATTTAGCCTAAGGAAAACTGTGGGAATGGACCCATAATGTATCACGTTCCTAGATTCTTTAGCCCAGATCCTTGGCTGCAGCAAAGAAGCATACAGCTCAAAGGATGGGGAGCAAAGGTGATGTAAAGATTGAGGGGCCAGTGAAGCATAGGGGTTCATGTCAGTCTCACTCCTTTGTTCAGCAGCTACTGTGCAATAGGAGCCCAAACACCACCAGAGGATCCCCTTGAATTGGGTTGATTCTCCCAGAGCTGGTTCTGCTGGCTTTGTGACCAAAATCTGCAGGTGATGCAGCCACATGACTCTGAAGGATCTGGCCGTTTATCTTTCCAGCTTTTTGTCTGTGTAAACTATACTATCCTCTTTGTTTTACCCTTTTTTGATGTCTGTCATCATCTCAAGAGAGAACATTGCATTTTCAGGGTGAGAAAGTTTCCACTGTTTCAAAAATTCTAATCCAATATCCTTGCTATTAGAATTCGTAAGTCGCATCCAACCAACATATAGACATTTACTGTTTTGAGGGATAAATTCTTAGATCAAATATTCTGGTATAAATGTCCTAAAATTTGTGGCCACATCCTGCTTCAGAATTTTATATAATACGAGCAAATTTCAGCCCCATCATTTTGGTAAAAACTTGGAGTTATTCCAATGTTTAATTAGGACTGTGGTGGAGAGTAAAAATTTAAATAAAATGGAAGATGGCTACTGATCCATCCTTAGAAGTTTTTAAGGCCCGGCTTGACAAAGCCCTGGCTGGGATGATTTAGTTGGTGTTGGTCCTGCTTGGAGCAGGGGATTGGACTAGATGACCTCCTGAGGTCTCTTCCAACCCTAATATTCTATGATTCTATGAAACACATTGAGTGAAATCCTGACCCTAGTGAAGGCAATGGCAAATCTCCCATTAACGTCAATGGAGCCAGTAGTTCAGCTATTGGCAGTTGGAAGAAGTGTATTATGATCAAATATATTGGCCTCCATACCCACCAGGAATAAAGATTGTGTGTCCCCCTTAATGCTTTTGAGTAAGAGAATCTTCTATAAAGCACAACTCAAAGTTAATGAACTCATCCTCTCTCTTTTATATCATTTGTTACCATCAAGTGCTATTATTTGATACTTGATTTTACTTCCCTCCTCCACTCAGAAAAATTAACATAAATGTGTGATATGTACCTAGTTGGTACGATAATACAAATAAATACGTAATACCTTTCAA
Source organism: Emys orbicularis (assembly GCF_028017835.1). NCBI lineage: Eukaryota > Metazoa > Chordata > Testudines > Emydidae > Emys > Emys orbicularis. Next base: position 21,985,407 of record NC_088683.1, on the reverse strand, counting down.
TGTATAACCATGAGAAAAAGGAAAGATTTGGCACGTAGCATCTGTCAAGAACATTACTAGGAAGACCATTCCAATATTAACTTTGAAATATAATTGTGTTAAAAAAACCTATTGAATTAACACCATTGCTCAACACCGGGTATGTGTAATGCAGCCGAACCATTTTATTTCAAATTACTGCAATATGGGATATTATGCTCTTCATTTACCAGCAAACATTCCACAAAACAACTGATTTGTACCAGATTTCAGTTTTTATATGTAATAAAAACAAAGGAAACTGGGAAATTCCACTGCTAAATGGAACATGACTGAAATGAAGAGTCAAGCTGATTTTTATTTTTCTGGAAGATAGAAAAAAAAACCTAACACGTATTCAGCTGCAATAGCTAAGGGTTTGTACGGCACCTACCTCCATAATGATAACACTTTGTACTTAAATAGCAGCTTTTCACCTCAGGGTCAAAAACGGATTTAAAAAAAGAAAAAGAAAAAAAAACCCCACACACACACAGGCACAAACCTGAGAAGTACTGAAAACATCCAAAACATGCTGAGATCCCTGAACTCTCACTGAAGCCAATATCCTCCATGAAGTATCCCTCACACATTTCACAGTGCTATGAAATAAATAGGGTGAAATCCTGGCCTCATTGAAGCCAATGGGAGTTTTGCCACTGACTTCAGAGGATCCAGGATTTCCGTCATAAGAAGCACTACAACCCTTTATATGGTCAGGTAAGTTAAGTTAAATAACTTGACTAACATCACACAGTGAGTCAGTTCTAGAATGAGGAATAATAGCCAGATGGTCTGATTCATCAGTCCATTGCAGTATCAGGCACCAGGAGTCAACTCTCTGTCTCACCAGACCACACACTATAGACTACGCACCAAGGAAATTTAGTAAATCACAGCAGAAGCTTATCTCTGAAGGAATTAAGAGAAATCCAGGGCAGGGCCGGTGCAACGGCACTAGCATTTGGGGGGTGGCATTTCGGGTCTTTGGCGGCGACAGCGGCGGCCGGATCTTCGGCCGCCCCGGTCGTCGTCAGCATTTAGGCGGAGGGAGCTGGGGTAGGGGGGCGCGGGGAGGGCCGCCTGCAGCAAGTAAGGGGGGGGCGGCACGCAGGGGAACTCCTCGCCCCAGCTCACCTCTGCTCCGCCTCCTCCCCTGAGCATGCCGCCTCGCTCTGCTTCTCTCCCTCCCAGGCTTGCAGCGCCAAACAGCTGATCAGGGCTGCCCAGAGGATTCAGGGGGCCTGGTGCAAAGCAATTTCGGGGGCCCCTTCCATAAAAAAAGTTGCAATACTATAGACTACTATATTCTCGTGGGGGCCCCTGTGGGGCCCGGGGCTAGGGGCAAATTGCCCCACTTGCCCCCCCCCCCGGGCAGCCCTGCAGCTGATTGGCGTCACAAGCCTGGGAGGCGGGAGAAGTGGAGCGGCAACGGCGTGCTTGGGGAGGAGGCGGAGCAGAGGTGAGCTGGGGCGGGGAGCTGCCTCAGGGCGGGCGGGGGGTGGTGGAGAGCTGCCGCGGGGGTTGCGCCTTAGGGCGGAGGGGGGGTGGAGAGCTGCCACAGGGCTCGGGCAGGGGGGGGCGCAAGGTGGAAGTTTCGCCTAGGGCGCGAAACATCCTTGCACTCGCCCTGATCCAGGGGCAACTATTACCTGTAAAACTATGAAAATAAAACAAAAGGGGGTGCCATACTCTGTCAGAAGTTTGATATACCTAACGATCCTGTATTCACACTCTACACACCACTGGAATAATCTTTGTACAAAATAAGGTATCATTTGAAAACTAATAACTTGTTGGTCAATAATATAATGGTGAAATGTATGTAGCAACATTCTATTAAAGTTATGAATATAAGCTGAAATCATAACTGAAGTGTGCTTACCAGACAAGTAAGTCTGGTAAACCTGTTTCTCAAAGACAAGTTGACGCCACACCCAGGTGTCATCAAAGCAGACAGGCAATCAAGTGGCCATTCCTTGGCAAGGAAGCGTGACAGGATAGGAACAAACAGATCTGTGTCTTAGCAGAGGTGAGAAGATATAGCATGGAATTTCTTTCACCTCCAAACACCATGTTGCCTTCTTTACTGTTTGAATAAACTTTAACTAGTAGTAACCCTCAGGCAAATGCATTTCATAGGGTGAATGAACTATAATAGTGAGGGGCAAAAATACCCCAAGTTCTTTTTTTCCTTGTCCAAGTGTTTTTTTTTAAAATCCCTCTTTGCACCTAAAACGACAAAAGAAACAGCCATTGGATATTGGAGAAGGGGTCCTGTCCTGCAGATTTTGGTCAGTAATGCTGTTGGAAGAATGTGGTAAGAACTTTACCTTGAATCAAATATAGTTTATTAAGTTAGGCACTAGGAAGCGGTTTATCTTTATTTTTCTTGTAACTGTTTCTGATTTTTATGCCTCATTGCTTGTACTCATTTAAAATCCTACCTTCTTTTGTTAATAAAACTTGTTTTCTTGTATGTCTCAGTATCTTTAAGTTAAAATGTCCGGGTAACTTCATTTAAGGTGGCAAGTTATTATGCATTGTTTCTTTAGAGGGACAATAGATCAAATATTTCTGAACTGTCCACAAGAGGACTGGACAGTACAGAACATACATATTAGGGGGGTAGGAATCTGGGACTGGGAGTATATTGGGGTCAACCTTCAAATAGTAACCAAGGCTGGTGAAAGCCAGAGTGTGGCTGGTGTTTGCTGACAGGCTGCTGGGATCAGAATTGTTGGACCAGAACTGTAGTTTTACATAGACACTCAGGATGTGACCTGCATGCTGGCAGGCTGTTTGTGAGTGGCCCAGATGGGAGCTTCAGCAGCAAGTCACTGTGAGGTACCAAGGTTGCAGGGCAAACAGTGACCCCTCACTGGTCTGGATAACATCCCAGAACGTCACAGGCACCATACTATGTCAGAAGTCTGGTATAGATGACGCCAATTTCTCCTTTTAGCATATAAAGTGGTAAATAATACCGGATCCGTTTCACTGAGGGACTGACTGACTGTCATCACTTTTGGGCATCTCAGATCAGCAGGATTGGAACATGTGACTTTTTAGTGAAATAACTATTTATGTGTTAATCAATAAAATAATTATTATTCCCAATAGGCAGCATCTTTGCTGTTGTAGGTCTTTGTCTCTGGCAATCTCTTCTCCTGGATGTCTGCCACAGTGCAGCTATGGCACCTTCCATGCACGACTGAAGCCTTTTTGGTTTTGATCTTATTTTGGAGTTGTTTCATACACTGACAAATGTTTTAATGTTTTGGAGGGGGACGTAGTTAAAGAGTGGTGGTTGGGCAATTTTTTTGCTCTTTTCTGTTTCAGATTTATCAGTTATGTATGTGGGCATTTTGCCCTATTTAAACACTCTTTTTATTAGAGTTTTTGATGCTGCAGTGGACTTTGAATATATAATACCAAGATATATAGAGAGAGGAGGATGCAGGTGACAAACTGCAGGATTTTGTTAGGTTTAGGCCACCAGTTTTTCATTGTCTTTTTGAAAGGAGAAAATTCCCACAGCTGCTTTATCGGCTTTGTCATAATTTCAACATGCCCAATAACTGCAACTGCTCAAACAGGCATGCTGAAACTTGAACAAAGCATTTTTGCTGCCTGAGAAGCAGGACCAGGAACATTCCTCAGACAGAGAGAATCTTAGGTGACAGGCACAAGGCAAGGAACACAAGCGGGCCGTTGTAATATTCTGGCAATGTGAGATGGTAGTTCCCCATACTTTCAAGGTGGTAAATTGGGATCGGCAAACTATTTACAGCCAATAATTTATTAGAATAAGTTAACTGGTGAACAGAAAATGAGCTATCTGTGCACAGCATTAAATTTTTATGAAATTGTTCATTAATCACAGTGATTACACAAATGGTTTATCCAAGTGTATTTTAGCCTCCTGGTTGCTTGTGATCAATTTGTTGTGGATAGACTGTGTTGACTTAGGCCACCATTTTCCATAGAGAACTACCAGGGCAGCCTCTGGCATATGCATGAAACCCCAGCTTCAATGGGGCTCTATACATGTTCAGGGGTTAGGGTTGCCAACTTTCTGATGGCAGAAAACTGAACATCCTTGCCCCGCCCCTTCCTGAGTCCCCGCCCCCATTCACTCCATCCCCCCTTTCTCCATCGCTCGCTCTCCCCCGCCCTTGCTCATTTTCACCAGACTGGGGCAGGTGGTTGGAGTGCAGGGGGGGTGAGTGCTCCAGCTGGGGGGGTGCGGGCTCTGGGAGGGACTAGAAATAAGGGGTTACAGGTGTGAGAAGGGGTTCAGGGCTGGGGTGTGGGGGGTGAGGGCACTGGGGTGGGACTAGAAATAAGGGGTGCAGGGTGCAAGAGGGGACTCCAGGCTTGGGAAAAGGGTTGGTGTGCAGGAGGGGGTGTGGGGTGCGGCCTCTGGGAGGGAATTTGGGTGCGGGAGGGGGCTCAGGGCTGGGGCAAGGGGTTGGGGTTCGGGCTCTGGGAGGGAGTTAGGGTGCGGGAGGGGGCTCTAACCTGGGGCAAGTGGTTGGGGCATGGGAGGAGGTGTGGGATGCAGGAGGGGGTTCCAACCTGGGGCAGAGGATTGGGGAGCGGGAGGGAGTGAAGGACGAGGGCTCTGGCTGGGCAGCACTTACCTCAGGAAGTGGCTGGCATGTTTGGCTCCTAGGCAGAGGGGCCATGGGGCTCCATGCGTTGCCCTCACCTGCAGGCTCTGCCCCCGCAGCTCCCACTGGCTGCAGTTCCCGGCCAATAGGAGCTGCAGAGCTGGTGCTCAGGGCGGGGGCAGGGCTCGGAGCCTCCCTGGCTGCCCCGTGCCTAGGGGCTGCAGGGACATGCTGGTCCCTTCCGGGAGCCACGCCGAGCCAGGGCTTTTAACCAGACTTTGAACAGCCCGGTCAGCAGTGCTGAACAAAGCCACCAGGATCCCTTTTCGACTGGGCGTTCCGGTCGAAAACCGGACACCTGGCAACCCTAGGGTTGGGCACTGCAGCTCTCAGTGCAGGACCAGTCCTCCCCTTAGTGAAATCTCACTAATTTTACTGTGTGTTTCTAGTCAATTTCACTTCCAGGTTTCATGCAGCAGCATGCGGCTGTCCTGCCTCTGTTCACAATTCGGAAAGAAAATGTTGAATTTGGGGGGTTTTTTTGTTTGAAAACAAAGGCCAGGTCTACATTATAAACTTACATCAGTATAACTATGTTGCTCATGTGTGTGAAAAATCCACACCACTGAGCGACACAGTTATACCGAATTAGGCCCCACTGTAGACAGCGCCATGTCAGCAGGAGAGCTTCTTCCACTGACATAGCTACCACCTCTTGCAGAGGTGGATTGACTACACTGACGGGAGAATCTCTCCCATCGGCATAGGAGCGTCTTCACAGAAGACTTGCCTTAAGCATTCTTGGATTTTCAGGTCTTGTGTGGATGTTTTTGGTTATACTGGATAGCCCGAAGAGAGAGACCGTGAAAAAATGCCAAGCAATTTTATATAGAGAAAAATGATGAAAAGTTTATTTTTTGTCTGTTGAACCTTGTGTGCCCACTAACACAAGAGATATACAGTAATAGCACTCCCTGCATCGTAGTTAAAAGAAAACACCAAATCCGCTTTAAAACATTACTTGCTTTTTATTGTTCCTTATGACTAAGGCTAAGATTTTGTCATGGTAATTTTTAGTAAAAGTCACAGACAGGTCAAAGGCAATAAGCAAAAATTCACGGAAGCCCTTGACCTGTCCGTGACTTTTACTAAAAATAACCCTCACAAAATGGGGAATGGGGGTGGAGGGGTCCAGCACCCACCGCTGGTGCCATTCACAGTGGCTGGGAGCTCCGGGGTCCCTGCAGGGCCCCTGCAGTGGCTCAGAGCTCTGGGGCTTGCAGCTGGGACCCCAGCTGAGAGCTCCGGCGCCCCTGTTGGCTGACAGCTCCAGCCTCAAAGCCCCGGGGCTGAAGCAGAAAATGTCAGCGAGGTCTCTGGAAGTCACAGATTCTGTGACCTCCGGGACATAATCGTAGCCTTACTTATGACAATGAATTCATGAAGAGTGATGAATATTGTTCAGAGGAATTGGCTTGATTCATACAAAAAGGGCTTCAGGACTGGGCCTACAAAACCATAGGTTTATCTTGAACATCACTTTCAAGATATTATATTATTGCAACTCATCTGCTTTGTTACCTTCTAGGAAGCAGTTTATATCCTAATCCTGTCCAGTACCATATCTTTGCTTTTACTTGTTCTATTTGTTGTAAAGTAAAATATATCAGCTTGCTTCACCCTGTTGGATCCATTTCCAGGTGTCGCTGTTTCCTGTGGGGCAGAGTTTGCTTCAAGTGAAAAGGTAGCAAATTTGCACTCCTGATTTCTGTTGGCATTTCTGCCAGCTTTAAATTGCACTGTGGCTAGTAGACACTGCCAGGAACATCTTCCTGTGGTGTGAGCATGCCCTTTTTGCAAAGGCTATGCTGACCAGCTGTTCACCCTGTGGTGGAGAAGAAGTTGTGGATGTCTCATGCTGCCTCAACCCTCTAACAGACAGCTATTCTGTAGCCTGCCAATGTCATATTCAGCATTCTACCTCCACTTGGCAATATGGCTTCAGTTCAACAACACACTGAAGCATGGGCTGATCTTCAAGCATATATAAAGTCCCACTGACTTGTGCTTAAGTCTCAAGTTTGTGCTAAGATTAAACATGTGATTAAGTGGTTTGCTGGATCAGTCTAAACGAAGAATAAGGATAAACGATAAAGTGCAAAAGCTAAAACAATTCTCGTCAATTTAAAATATACAGGGAGATAAGAATGTCTCAAGATTTTATGATACCAGATTATACTGTAGAAAGTCAAAAGGTGAACTTTTCACATCATGTATCATCCTCACTTGGATTTTCATTAGCTCCTTAATGCTGAATTAGCCATTACCTACTGTGTCAACAGATGTTAAGAATCACCATTAAATGACTTTTTATTTATTTTACTACAGTTTTGAGAAGTCATGCTTTACTGAAGGTTTTCTTATTAAGAATGTTAGAGAGCATTTTAAAAATGTTACACCTGCTGCAGGGCAAAATATCTGGTCTGTGCCTGGTATACAAACCAAAATATTTTCCTCTAGTGAATTTATGCAAAATTCCAATGTATTTAGCCAATACAGATACTTAGCCATGTTCTATTTTATCTCAGTTTCTGCCCTCTACTCCACAATCCTAAGTAGAGTACTCTAAAATTGCTCATTTTTTTCTAAATTACTTTAAACAAGATAGGACCAAATCTTAAAGAATTTAAAACAATAAAACTATATAAAGAGAGAGAGAGAGAGAGATTAGACACAGCTACTAGGCTTTGTTTCAGCTGGAAACAGTATCATTTTGTGCACATGTTTCTTGAACTGAGTTCTAGTTCTAGCGTGCCACAAACTTTCTGGGTCACCCTGGGAAAATCACTTGATGCATAATTCTACTCTGACATCTATTGAATAAAAATACATCTTCTATGGCTATGTCAACACTTACGTGTAAAGTACAGGCACTACATGTGTAGCTGTACAGACAGCAATGACAAGCTCCAGCAACGACAAGTTCCAGCACCAGTGAGGAAAGGCTCCGGCAGAAGGGTGCCACTGGAGCCTTTCCTTGCTGCCCCTTTGCATCAGAGCCTTTCCCCACTGCTGGAGCCTTTCACTGTGGTGGGGAAAGGTTCTGGCAGCAGGGAGGCAGCGGGACACTGCATGCCAAAGCAGTGCCTCCCACATCTACAGACAGATCATGTAAGGCAGAGATCGGCAACCTTCGGCACGCGGCCCGCCAGGGTAAGCCCCCTGGCAGGCCGGGCTGGTTTGTTTACCTGCCGCGTCTGCAGGTTCGGCCAATCGTGGCTCCCACTGGCCGCGGTTCGCCATTCCAGGCCAATTGGGGGCTGTGAGAAGCCGCGGCCAGCACATCCTTCGGCCTGCACCGCTTCCCGCAGCCCCCATTGGCCTGGAACAGCGAACCGAGGCCAGTGGGAGCCGCGATCGGCCGAACCTGCGGACGCGGCAGGTAAACAAACCGGCCCAGCCCACCAGGGGGCTTACCCTGGCGGGCTGCGTGCCGAAGGTTGCTGATCCCTGATGTAGGGTATATACCATGGGAAGTTCAGGAGTTAGGGCACTCTACTCAACTTGCCTCAGACATGTCTCCCCATCTACACTGCTATTTATACCCAGGCTAGGTAAGCCTGCAGCGTCTGTACTCTACACACTGCCATGATTGTAGATGTAGCCTTATTCAACAGATCTACTCATTGGGATAGATCATGAGAACTGTTAAATAAACAAGCCGGAGTCGAAGGCATTGTGTTTTTTTTAATTACTAATAACGGTACATGCCTGAGAAATAACTTGTCCCAATTTTGATCTTAGGCTAAGTGTGCAGGGCTGGCAATGAGGCAGATGAGAAGGATGTGATCCTTTTTACTCTTAAAAAAACCTTTTTAATATGGAAGTCCTTAAGAGGTAATAGATGTAGAACACATTTTTAGAGTCACTTTTTAGGGAGAACCACTCACCTCTCTGATCCCTCTTTCACCTAACTATAAAATAGGAATATTACTTTCCTACTGCCAAGGATGTTGCATGAATTAATTCATTAATGGTGTACAGTACTGTAAGGTAATGGTGTGAAAGATGCTCTTTTGCAAATGAATAATTCAAAAACAGATATCAATGCAGTGCACTGAAACAAATCAGTACAGTGATTAATGCTACTTTACTAAAATATACACTTTACTCGGAGCTTAGTCTGAGCGCTCTTACCCCAGTCCTGCAAAGCTATTAAGCATGTGAAAAGTCCTTTGAAGTCAACAAGATGGCTCATTTGCTAATAGTTAAGCAGGTACTTAAGCACTTGCTATTCTGGGGCCAGACTGCTCAATACCTTTCAGGATCAAGCCATAACTCCTGAAGCAACCTCAGCAAAATTATGTCCTTCAGGTAGGCACCAGATCCTGCAGTCAGCCTGAATAATTTCACCTTGCAGGAGTTATCACCACCCAACACAATCCAACCTATAGCATGTTCAAATAAGGATTTCAAGAGGAGAGCTGACTGCACTGGGATTTGAAGCCACTGAGCACACTACTGGATAAACCTGGCACCTCTCAAGATCAGGCCGCAATTGGCACAACTCTGTCAGTGCTTACACAATACATGTATTATTTTAAAGATGGCTATCCACAGCCTTCTATAAACAGGGGGTCACACACTTCATTGCTTCTGTAGTCCAAGCTGTACACCCAATGAGAGAGCAGCACGTTAAGCTGCCGCTTGAGATATGTTCAGGCAGCAGCAGGGGTTCCAGCAAGATGCCTCTGCCAGCAGCAATTTTTGGGGGGAGGGAAAGGGGGATGTGTAGGAAGTGGGGGAGCACTGCAGGGGAAAGGTGTGGAGGATTACAGACATCACACAACCTGCCCGCAGAGCTGCTTTGTCTTTTACCTTCCAGTTATTCATCACAACCACTCCCCCACTCCTCCTCCAGATCCCTGCTTTCCCACCCCACACCGCTCCCCCACTCCTCTCTGGGTCTCTGCTTCCCCTTGACCTTTCTCCCCAGCCCCTTCCCCACCTCACACACTCCTGCAGGTCCCTGATGCTTCCCCTCCCCCCTCCATGCTTCCCTGTACTTCAGATTGCTGCTTCCCCCATCATGACCCTGCCCCCTACCGAGTGCTCTCCAGGTCCATTTCCCCCATTAGCAGTGCCCCATCCCTCCAATCCCTGCTGCTTCCCTCCCATCCCCATTCTTCCCCCTCCAGGTCCCCTCAATAGCCCTCCTTAAACAGCTCTCTTAGTTTTCTTAGACTCCAGGCTACAGAGAACCTTCCCACACAGTAAGTTAAGCTGCTGCCTCTGATGGCTGTAGGTGCCAGAGTGATTCCATAGCCTGCAGCATTAGGCAGGGCCTATTTTCCTCTAAATGAGGCTTTTCGATCAATAGGGTTCTGCCCACTGATGCCTAGAACCACCCCTGAAATTTTGGAATGGATGAGATGCAATGTTCAAAAGTTATCATGTTACAGACAAGGAGGGTGAAGTAATATCATTTAGTGGACCAACTTCTGTTGTTATGTCACAGAGGCCTGGTCTACACTACGACTTTAATTCGGATTTAGCTGCTTTAATTCGAATTAACGCTTGACCCGTCCACACAACGAAGCCATTTAATTCGAATTAAAGAGCCCTTTAATTCGATTTCTGTACTCCTCCTCAACGAGAGGAGTAGCGTCAAAATCGGTATTGTTAATCCGAATTAAGGTTAGTGTGGCCGCAATTCGAAGTTATTGGCAATTCAATGTTATTGGCTACCCACAATGCAACGCTCTGGAAATCGATGCTACTACGGTAGCTTGGACGCACACCACCGAATTAATGGTGCCTAGTGTGGCCGAATACATTCGAATTTATAAAATCGGTTTCCTAAATTCGAATTATATAAATTCGGATTAATCCTGTAGTGTAGACATACCCAGAGAGATAAATGCCATGAAGTTGACTGTAGGGCCTTGCTACTCTGAAACCAGTAGGGCCTTGCTTACTCAGTCAATAATTAGCACTGCATTCAGGCTCTATTTACAGCATAGGTCTTGATTCAGAAAGATGCTTTAGAATGTGCCAAACTTCAATAACATAAGTAGTTCCACTGATATCACAAGAAGTCCTATGGAAGTCACTGGGACTACACATGCTTAAAGTTAGGTATTTAAGCATGTGCCTTTCTGAATCACAGCCAAACTCTGGACAAAAGCTTCACTAGTCGAAAGGTTTTATGAACTATTATGAAGTGTTATAGCTACACCATGCATCTGCTCAAGGCTTCAGCTATTTGCTCCCTCTACATTTTTTCACCACCTAACTAAACTTTGGCATAACTCAACAAAAAAAAAAAGGAAAGTCTGCTTGTACTTGACAATACTCAAGGGAAACGTAATCTCTCTATCAACACTGGCATGTGCATTGGACTGAATGTTATCATGCCTGTTCTGAAGTAGCACTCTCATTCCATCAGGACAGTTTCTTTACGAGCATCTGAGTATTGAATGGAGCACCTATAACCTGACTGGCAGATGTTTTTAGTAAATCATTGAGATGTCAGCATTAAAAATTAGCCACCTGAGTATTTGTCTGTTCCTTTCTGAGTACCAATAAATTATTTAGAGCAGTGAAATGTCTGTTTTAATTGATCAGTTATTCTTGTTTGAAGCCATCTCTCCTCGACTTTCCCAGGAATCAAAAAATATGTGCGTCCTCCTAACCTGATTGCTAATTTAGAGAAGATAGTGTAATCTCTGGTGGCAAAACAGTAAATTAAATCTACATGTCCAGGATCTCATAAGATTATACTGGTGATCAGTGTCTTTGTTCAAAACAACAGATGCTATTTGTCAAACATAAAGTCCAAAGTACTAATCCTAATAACATTTCTTTTCTTTGGGGACAGGTAGCAGATAACATTACCTATGACTCCTCATAAATTCATTTATGCTTAAAAATAGGCAGAATATTGATAATATTGGGCCCATTCCTTATTTATACCAAACTTCAGTGGGAGCTTTACATGATCTAATACTGAAGAATTTCATCTATAGTTATTGTAGCTGAAATTCATTAGAGACCATATTCTACAATCCCTTCTTTGTAGTTCCAATTCTTGTATCACCCACCAGCAGAGTTCAGCTGCATTAGAGTGCATCTCTTATGTAACACAACTGAAAATGGTTTTCTGCTGTCAAAGAAACAGGGCATATATTGGACAGCTATCCAGTTAGATAAAGGAAAACATGCATGCACACATGCACCTGCAAGAGGCTGGGAAGTAGGTGGAAGTGGCAAAATAAGCAACTTTTGAATATATGGCTCATCTGAGAAGCAAACAAACTGCCACAATTCCAGCATTTTGGTCAAAGTTCACATTTAGTAGCGTTACAACATGGCTGGCCCTTTAAGAGGTGTTGGGCCTGCCCCACCTGTGATTAATCAGCTACCTCCCAGCTGAGGTTAAGGCCAAGGATCAGGTGATAGCTTGATGATCACCTGGTGTTCATAAAAGCCATCAAGCAGCAGAGCTGAGGGAGAAATGAAGGGAGTAGATAGGCTCTGGCAGAAACCCTAGGGTCTAGGGAAAAGGATGTGACTGATATGTTAAACAGTTTTATTATGAAGAATGAAAACTGAGTTCCTGAAGCAAAGGGACTGGAATCTTGTGGCTGGAGAGTGATCTCTGGTACACGGGCCAATGAGTTAGCCCACTGGCTTACAAAAAGGTTTAATCATCTTGTTGGATCTTGATTCCCTCATGCACTGATTCTCAGCTAAGTCACAATCTCCATGATCAATGCATGCACCTGGTTCTTTATGCTGTCAATAAGATTAAATATATATATATATATATATGACATTTCAATACATTTTGCATTTATTGGTATAGTGCCATAAATCTGCATGATGCTTAAAAGATAAGTGACAACGGTCGAAATGGCAATTACAGTAAAATCAATGGAGTTACTTTAGATTGACACGGGTGTAACCAAGATGGAATTTTTGTCTAAAGTGCCTGCTTTGAACAACTTGTCATCTAAATTAAGACATAAATGGATGAATGAAGAGTACAAACTGGGGGAATGGAAGGAACCAAGAAGATAGCAGCAGGAAGATCATGCATTAGCTTTAGTTTGGTGATTCATAAATTTTGTTTTATACTATTCCTTGTTATATGCTGTTCTGAGGATGGGATCTGATTTTTGGTAATTTTGCAGTTAGAGTGACATCATTTTTAGTAAAAGCATGTACAGTATATCGCATTACACAGTTATCTTAATATAAAATGTAACCACTGCCAACTCAACTCTACTACTAAGTTCTGCCAAGGACAACTTCAAGACCCAGAAAGAGTACCCAATCAGAGACGATACCATCCTGGATCTCTCTTGCCCATAGGGAGGAAATGACTGAGAATACAAAGATATTCAGACCCAGTCCCACGGGATTTCTTTGTTTTCAATAGATCTGCCAAATTGACGGTAGCAGGGAGAATTGCCCTCTAGGGACACAATAGGATGCTGGATGGGGGAAATCAAATACATCTTTATAAATTAGTTTAATCTAATCTGGACTCACAAATATTAAAATGTCTTAAATATGATTGTATAGTTATCAAACTATGTCACAAAGGCTGTTTGGGTGTCCTAACTGAGCACTTCCATACCTTAACATGTTTGAATTCCTTTCAGATTTAAGGTGAATTCTGAATTTCCTGGGTTTATAATGCTTTGTTTGGGGGATAGCTGCAACATCTCTAATGTAATTTATTCTAAATTGCCGATTATTTTTTATCTCAGCCTTAACTCCATGTTAACAGTTTTTGTCAGAGAATATTTCTAAAAAGGTAAGGCTAACTGGAGAAGACTGGGCAACAGTAAATAACTAGGATGGGTTTAGGGCAGAGGTCCTCTAGCTGCCACAACCGGCCCGCAGGACCCTCCTGCCAGCCCCTGAGCTCCTGGCCTGGGAGGCTAGCACCCGGCCCCTCCCCTGCTGTTCCCACTCCCCCGCAGCCTCAGCTCACTGCGCCGCCGGTGCAAAGCTCTGGGCAGCGGGGCTGCGAGCTCTTGGGCAGCGCAGCTGCAGAGCTGTGGCCTGACCCGGTGCGCTGTGCTGCGCGGTGGCGTGGCTGGCTCCGGCTGCCTGTCCTGGTGCTCTGGGTGGCGCAGCTGTAGCGCCGCCAGCCACTGTTGCTCCAGGCAGCGTAAGGGGGCAGGGAGCAGGGGGGGTTGGATAGAGGGCAAGGGAGTTCAGGGTGGTGGTCAAGGGGCGGGGGTGTGGCTAGCGGTTGGGGCGGTCAGAGGGAAGGGAACAGGGGGGTTGAATGGGGCAGGGATTCCAGGGGGCAATCAGGAAGGGAGGGGTTGGATGGGGTGGCAGGGGGCAGTCAGGGGCAGAGGGGGCTGGGGATGGTCAGAGGACAGGGAGGGGTGGATGGGGCAGGGGGCCTTGGGGGCCCATCAGGGGACAGGGAACAGGGGGGCCATCAGGGGGCGAGAAGCAGGGAGGCTCAGATAGGGGGCGGGAGCTGGGGGCCGGGCCACGCCTGGCTGTTTGAGGAGGCACAGCCTCCCCTAACCAGCCCTCCATACAATTTCGGAAACCAGATGTGGCCCTCAGGCCAAAAAGTCTGCCCGCCCCTGGTCTAGGGTCTAATGTGAAATAAGACAGTTATCTATATTGTGTGAACGCCAACTAGTTACTCTCTAGTGCCCTGGTCAGACCAGCACTAACAGTGTTTAAAGCAGAAAATCAATGAATACCAGATGTTATATCAGGTTTTACTACCTTGAGCATATTTGGAATCTACTAAAAATGCGTCGCTTAGCGTGGCATTGCATCCAATACAGAGCAGAAAATATTATTTGCATAGTGTAATTTTTAATTAGTCTAAAATGAGACAGCAACACTACTGAGTTTTCATAATTCAGCTGTTTCATATACAATGCTTAAATCCAGTTGTCAATAGCAGATCAATTACAAAGGGTCAGAGCTATATGACCAATAAATATGACCATTTATTGAAGAATTCAAAGTGTTATTGCCCAGAAAATCTGAGAGCTCATCTTCACTCCGTGCTGAATACAAGAAAAATGCCCGAAAGGAAACGTACAGCTGAATCCTCAGTCTTTAAAAAAAGCACACTCAATGAAGTAAGCAAATGATCGCAGTGTTACTTCCCCTTCTGATACTTTGTGTATGCACCTGCTCCATTACTATCAATGCAGCATTGCAGTTCTATGCTGCCTCCCACGCTAGAGCCCCCAAAGAATCCCAGGAGCTGCTATTAGCTGAGGAATCCTTGACATCATGGCTACAATGGAGCTGTGCAGTCAGGAATTTGGTCAGGGACGCCGGAACAGGGGGGGCTAGAGAGCCATGATCCCATCATTTTTTACCAGCCATCAGGGCAAGCGACGGGGGGGGTGGAGAGGAGCAAGCAGGGAATGGGGGGGAGGGGAAGAGGCGGTGCGGGAGCGGGGCCTCGGGGGGAATGGGTGGCACGAGGGCGGGACGTCAAGGAGAAGGGGCGATGCGAGGACGGGGCCCCGAGAAGGGGCAGCATGGGGGGGGCAGGGCTACGGTTCGAGCGCCGGTGGCGCCCCCCCCCTTTTATGGCGCTTCCCCCGCTCCTGAGTCAGGTGATGGGACTTAGGGGTGCTCTAGCTGACCCAGAGTTGGCAAAGAGGCACATATTCACCATGATGTTAGAGCTAAAGGCTCAGTGCAGCAATGGCAGTTTTAGAGCCTTATCTGGGCTAGAATGTGCCTCAAGGCAGAGAGTCCTGAGCAAGGGATGGTGGTGCAGAAGAAACAGCATGGCAGGAGTAGCACCAGAAAGCACTGTGGCTGAGATGCCTCTATTTGCTCCCTGCTCCTCTCCCTTGCTGGGGAGATAGAAGGTAGTGATTTGCTGCAGAGCATATACTGGCAACAAATCTGAAGGCCTCTGCCATGTGGCTCAGCCAAGATTACCTGCTCCCCTGCTCTCCTTTCCCATCTGCTCTGAGGTGCATCCACTTACTCCTGGGCACCGGGACCCAAGGTCCATGTCGCTGCTCTCCTTTTTACGTACATCTTGTAAGCGTGGGTGACCCTTAAACCTGACTGAAAGTTGGGAGGTTCAAGGCCAAAGCTAGAGGTCATCCACTAGTACCTCAATTGTGGTAGCATCCAAGAGCCTCAGTCAAAGACCAGGACGGTGCTTGGCGCTGTACAAACATGACAAAAAGACAGTCCCTGCCCCAAAAAAACTTTAGATTCTAAGTATGAGACATGTAGCAACAGAGAGAGGAGCACAAGGAGACAATCAGACAACACAGGTCAGCATGGAAGGCTGCAGGCTCAGCACACTGTATCAAGTTTGTTACATATTACAGTAGCATTTGAAAGCCCAAATCAGGGTCTGTGTCCTTATTATGCTAGACCTAAACACACATAACAAAAACAGGGTCGCTGTCCCAAAGAGTTCACAATCTATGAGACAGCATGAAGGTAGTAGATTGGTCTTTTCCTCTTAGGTGGGAACTGAATTCTGTTTAATTGCAATGAAACGTTTGTTAGGTGAAGAACAATTATACTCAATAACAATATTGCCAATCCCAAATGTGAATTAGGCCTACAAATGATGAGATTAGATTAAAAAATTAGATTTTTGAAAATCACAACAAATTTGGGGTACTTTTTAATGCGCCTTTTGTTTTTTGAGACTTTAGGATTCACTCAGGTCAAGTTTTCAAGGTTTTCAATGAGGGTTAGAAACTTTTTTTTAAAATGGAAGCTCATGTAATTACTGACACCAGGAGCTGATGTTTTAAGGAAAATAGCTAATCACAAGACTCATGATAAAGTCATGATAGTTGGTAAGGTGGCTCTCTAATAGTCTGGGGCCCACACGGCTACAGTACTGCTTCTGACAGTGTGCAAGATCGCTACAGCATCTAGCAAAATGCAGACAGTTTCTGAGAATTTTTTTCAGTACCAAAGAAGTGTGAGGGCCTGCCTTTCATGCAAAGTTATTGCATTGCTGAAAGGCAGCTGTAGTTCAGTAGGTTGCATTGTTTCAAGTAACCTATCAAATACTGGCCTCATTCAAACCTTTGTTCATTCCAAAACAAACAAAAACAAACACAACCCACAGAACGCACAGCTGCCATTGCACACACATTCCAATCAGTATCTTTCTCTTTCTGGCTCTTACCCTAAGAGCCTAATGGCAATAGCCATAACATGGTAAATCTCTCCTTTAATTACCACACAATCTGGGAACTCTGGAGACATTCCTGAAAACACATTCTTGGACCATCAGGCATCAACATCTATCTGTCGAGCTAATTAGTCTTAACATGAAACAATTAACTGGGAGTTCTGTACTTTGGGAGAGTTTAGATTAGATCCAACATTTCCCAGTGTTTTTAAAATTAAGTCTTTGTTATGCACAGAATGGTTACTAGGTCCACTCTTCTCCATAAAGTGCATATGAACGGGCTTTGCATAGGGGAGGTCTGCAGGGATCATGAGGAAAATGGAATCCTCTCAGACTCTAAGTGGGCTATTAAATGGCAGCTAGAACCCTCTGCCCCCACAACTGCCCAGGAGTACATTGGCGAGTGGGCTGACTTAATATATGTGATCACAAATCAACTAGCTATATTCTACACCTCTCCCAGTTCACCCCCAGAATGTAAACTTTTTCCATTTATGCATGTGTTAGAGACCTCATACATTAGTCCACTGCACCCTAACTTAATAGAGTATTATCTGCTGGTCATAATCTAGTTTGTATAACAACATTCTACCCGCTGAGACTTCAACATGAGCACTCACAAGTGAGGGCAGAACTTGGCCTTGAAATGGTTTGCTATGTTACCACTGCGTGTTACAGTATCTTAGCCACAAAAATAAATGCTGGATTTCTTTCAAACCAGTAGCAGCTGAATTTCATTACATTTTTGTCAACTGTTTATTTAGTTTGATCCTATGGCTGCTTCCATTAGAAATAAGCAACCTATAATTTTTAAGTATATTTTCCATTCTTATCATATTTTCCCCAGTATGGAAACATGCATAACATTATTAAAGAAATTCATGGTTGTAAGCAAAATAGCGTGGATTTCATACTTCCAGGAAGAGTTCATTCAATCAATTCCTGAAATTACCTTCTATACAATACACATTTTAATGTGGTCTCTTTTTATTTGGGGGGGGGGGGGGGGAACTGTTTGTAGAATGATTAAGTGAATTGAAAAATCGGTTGTTTCTTTGTGATTAATTAACTGCTTCCTAGCCAAGAAAAAAGAACTTTTTTTTGCTAAAATCCAATTTTTTTCTTAAAAACAAAAACAAACTAGCTTAAGTAGTTTTATTCTAGAGAAGGTTCTTTCAGCTTCTTAGGCACTAGCAAGATAATGGCGAACGTCTCCCTACAATGCGTAGCTGTCACGCATATCGGGATAGAGAGATTTTGTTGTGCGATGGAATGTAACTTTTTAAAAAGTGTCTGAAGCTATTTAAATATTATTCATGAATGACTTCTGAGTGGATTACCCCCTGACCTTTAACTTCTGTGACATTATTCACATCTAGTCTTGACATCTATAACTGAATATTGTCCTATTCAGATGGCCTTAAAATGTCCAATTGTCCTATTCAGTTGTCCACTTTGACTTCCTATTGACATCTGATGAGAACCGATTTATTGAAAAGGGATTCACCATTATAGATTGATGCTGCAGAAGGTTCCAAGGAGACTAATAGATGGAAGTAATTTTTATAAAAGAGAAAAAACACAACAGAAGATGTCTCCCAAAATGTGACAAATAATAAAAGACAAATGTGACAGAAATGCTTATTTTCCCTTGAAACCTATAAAAGTATTTCATCCCAAACCTCTAAAGGAAACCATTCACTACTAAAAAAAAAAAAAAAAAAAAAAAATTCTAAAAATGAAATTGTAACATCAAAGACCCGGGGATCAAAGTAGACTCGGACTGAACGTGAGAGTCAGGACTAAGATGATGCAGGGGTATTTTATTTCTCAGGGATGAACTATGAGAATTTGGTAAAATGCCCTTGCTATAGGACTGTCTGTGCAGTTTCTGTAAACAAAATAATGAGAATGATGGTTTTAGACATCTTAGACAAGGATATAATTAGCAAATGAAGGGTAGTATCCTTCAGTCTACTCAAGGCCCAAATGTAAGTTGGCTATTGACTTCTAAAGGATCAAGATTGTGCTCAAAATTCTCATTTAAGTTTATGTGCCAGATTCTCTTCTCAGTGAACTCTGTATTTCACTGAAATGAGATCAGAAACTGTAGCCGGAGGATTTTATTTTATTGAATACTGAGCAAGGAATAAAAGATCTGACACAAAATTACCACATAGTCTATACTTAGGGATATATATTTCTCCTACCCTCCTTCACAGAAAAGAATATATTATTAAATCTAGTGGCTTGCCTGTAGCATAGGTTTCATTTAGAATAAAAAGTTGCAGCATTACATTATTAGTTCTTGGTCTATCCTAAGCAAGGTCACAACCAACACCAAACACCTTTTTACTTCAATATTTTACAAAACTCTGCTAATGGATTATAGCAAAATACTACAAAGAGAACACATAGGTCAAATATGGAGTTTATCTGCAGAGGAGGGGGTAATGTAAGCCCACTATCACTGGGTTCTAAAGTCCAAAGGCGTCCTGAAAGCAAAACACAACCAGCCCATTCAACTTCTGAGGATTGAAAGCCAGGCCAGTTTGGTGGCTAGGGCATGGGATTCATTGAATTGGATAGAACTTGAGGCTTTGCTTCTGACTTTCTGTGTTAATTTCACCATGTTAGACCAAAATTTTTGAGAGCATTCACTGATTTTGAATGCCTGCATATTTTGTTGTACAACCTGACATTCTGTCAGGCTGGAAGTCAATAGCCATCTGCAAGTATTCAGCACTCTGAAAAAGCAGGCTCAAGATGTCTCTAATTGGGCACACAAAACACAGCCTAAATTAGAGGCCATCTTTGAAAAAATAGGTTTTAACCTCTTTGACCCCTCCACAATATCCTCATTGGTAGAGTGGGGATAACACCACATCCTCTATTTGTCTGGAGTTTGGTAGGCCCAACTAATTCAAATTTTTCAAGTGGGTTGAGTTTGCTGGATGAAAAACATTACTGAAGAGCGAATAATTATCATTCTCTTCCGGTGCGTAGAGAAAGAATTAAAACAGTAAGAGTATTCCTATTCCACCACATCATCAACTCTTTTATTTCATGGCACCCACACCACAGAAACAGACCAGGTGTTAAAACCCGGAGAGAAAGAATCTCAAGTGAATATATATATATATATATATATATATATATATATATATATGGGGGCCTGATTCTGATATCACTTACACTGGTGTAACTTCATTAGCCTCAGTGGAGTTACTCTGAGATTATACCAGAGGAGATCAGACTCATGGTATGTATTCTCTCTTGCCTGCTATTCAGTTCTCTTTCTCCATCTGTATAGGAACATCTCCCAGTCTGCTGTAAAACAAAGTCAAAACTCTTCCCCTACACAAATTAACAGTAACATACAGTCCAACTCATGCCTTTCTTCAGTTCTGACTGTTCCCAGGGTTCCTCAGCAACTGCTCAGCCCACACTCTAGAGCCTCTCTCTCGCTCTCCAGAAAACCACTTCCATCTCCCTTATAGCTGGGTGGGGTAATGCACCACCTACCTCAGTGAGTCATCAGAACTCATTTGCTAGCAAGGTCAGGATCAATACTTGCTAACAAGGTCCTCAGCTGGTTGTAAATCAGCAAAGTTCTACTGAATTCAATGAAGCTATGTCAATTTATACCAGCTGAGGATCTGGCCCAGGATGGAGTGTATCAGGTAAATGCTGCCAGACTACTACATTCCGTTAACAATTATTTAACTGCAAGCCCTGTGGCCATAAGCCTACAAGAAAAGATAGGAATCTGAGTGAGCTCTCTGCTGGAGAGCAAGGGGAGTTGATTGAGCAAGGCAGTGCTTCATTAATTATATATTAACTGTGGATAGTTTGGGGGCAATGGGGTATAAATTGGCTTAGTTTTGTACTTGGGGATGATATTTTGGTGATTACCCTGCTGGGACCATCTGAACAAAGCCTGGACAATGACTCAGTATGGGGTCACCCTAACAAAACTGATATTTTCTAAGGTTGGGTAAGAAGCCCTAGACAGAACCAACATTCAAGAGGAAGAAGACTACACATTCATGACTTATTCCTGGGAATACCTCTCTGAGTGGTAGGGACTGTGGTGGATCCCTCAGACCACCAATCCCCTGGTCCCTGAAAGAGCTGAGTTGAGAGCCATGGTGGCCTTGCGTGAACAGAGCTCTTTGAAGTGATTATAAGTCATCTGGTCAGTAGCAAACAAAGAACAGAGCCCTGCAGTAGGGGCAGAGGAGTATGCAGAATCCATCTACATCAGCTTAAAGACTTTGGTAAGTCTTCCCTGTCCTAGCTGCTAAAATCATCATAGCAGCACAGGAGGTAGAGTTACAGACCTGCCTAAGAAACAGAGACCCTGATTTTACCTGGGGCACCTGGACCTACTGTTTTGTTTGGAATTGTGACTCATGCACCCTGAGGTAGTTGGCTCTAGAAAGTGTTACCTAGAAAATGTTAAATTGCAATGTTTGTTCAAGTTCATCCTGTCCTTTCCCCTTCCTTCCCCCAATAAAATTATTTAACCCCCCAGATGAGTGTGCTTGCAAGTGGGTACAGATTTGCCTGCATAAAGGCATCTAGAATGGATACAGGTTCCCAGATTACGGGGTGGGGACTTGAGCCAAAATTAAGCAAATTGTAGAGATTTCCCTAAAAATATATGGACCTGACCCTTGTTGCTGTTGATGCTGTTTGCAGAAAGGTTACATGACTAATATGTATGAAAACTAAAGTATTTTATACAGTTTTTGTTATATATATTAAGGACCTGATTCTCTGCTGCCTTACGCTTGTGTAACATCTGTCAGTCTATGGTGGCCAGATGTCCCGCTATTATCAGGACCATCCCAATATTAGCGGCTTTGTCTTATAAACACAACTATGCTCCCTGCCCCAGAAAAAGGTGTCGTGTTTTTCACACTTGCTATATGGTCACCCTAAATGCCACCTGTGCAGAATTGTTGCAAAACACTATCATGCTGCTTTGGTATTGGGGCACTCTTGTCCATAACTATTCTAAGATGTAAAATTAACAATCAAGAGGAAAAAGAAAATCCACAGGATATGAAAGATTTTTCAAGATTGAACTTGTTGAATAAAAAAGGAGACACCATGGTTATAATCAGAACCAATTACTGTCCATCAATATCACTGTAAGGAAGTAAGTGACCCTGTAGTGTTGAAAATTTATTCCAGAAGCCTACAATGGTGGTGGATTTCATTACTAATGAAATGTGAAAACAATGGACAAGTAAAATATTTTCCAATCTGTATTATATTAGCAAGTCATATTTCTTCAGTACAATATTTTAAAATACTGAATACATATGGTATTTCACCAGTGCCATATCAACATTTTTAATATACACCAAGATGAAACTAATACTAACTCCTCATGCAAACCACTATACTTCATCTAGCATGAAAACTGACTTCAGCAATATGTTACAGTGTTTAGTTAATAGGACACAGAAACCCACCAATATGTTAAGAAATGAATGTCTGCATGAAATTGGGCCAATAAATACAGAACACGCCAAATCTGTTGAGTGTTATGTGCTAGGGTCTAAATTCTAACTAAATTCTAGACCTTTCATTGTTTATAAAAAGGTAAGTAAAAACCACAACAAAAAGAAGAGCATGGATGAGGGAATAAAAATTGAGATAAGGTTTAAGGTCTATCATCAGGACTCTCAGTACAGATGAATAGACAGAGACAGATTTACGACAGAGTTTTCAAAGCTACCTAAGGCACATTTTTAAAAGCATTGGGTGCTTCAGAATCGAAGTCAATGGTTCTTAGGCTCTTTAAATGCACATCTACATGGCAAAAAAAACCATGGCAGCGAGTCTCAGAGCCCAGGTCAGAAGACTTTGGGCTCATGCTATGGGGCTAAAAATAGCAGTGTACTCCTTTGGGCTGGAGCCCAGGTTATGCAACTTGACACAGTGGTTGAGTCTCGGAGCCAGGCTCCAGCCTAAGCAAGAATGTCTACCCTGATATTTTTAGCCCCATAGTGTGAAATGCAAGAGCTGAGTCAGTTGACTTGGACTCTGAGACTCACTGTTGCAAGGCTGTTTCTCCCCGTCTTCCTCCCCTCCCCCCGTGCAGATGTACCCTCAGTCATTTTAAGGATAACATTTTCAAAAGCACCCTGATTGGTTTAGGAGCATTATTTTCTATTGACTTAGATTCTTAAGTAACTTAGAGTCCTTGGAAAAAGAAGTCTTGGGAGTCTTTAGGCATTTTTTGAAAATGTTACTTTTAGTGTCAAATTCAGAGAAGTCATTGAGGAGTTTGCCTGAATAAGGCATGACTGAAAACTGAGGGCTAATGGGAGACTCTCCTCAGTCATTCTGCCAGGAAAGAAAGTGGAAGAAAAAAAGTGTGACCTGTCCAGGTATTCGCCGTAGGACATCTCCACATGCATGAAAGCTGTCTGCCTCTACAACACATATGTGCCCCCATTTTCCACTCTGCTTAGCAGCACTGCTCCTATGAAACCACTTAACCGGAGATTCCCACTGGCTGTGAGTGCCCTGGGGACTGCCTTTAAAAAAGTGTTTCCTACCATGGAAAGGCCTCTGCAGAACAAGGAAAATTGCCCCAAACAATTCCTTCTTGGGAAATCGCCAGACAAGGATGATGCATCATCCTGGCCCATCCAAAGCAGGGCCACCCACTCCCTGCCCCAGATCAGTCTGCAGTTGGATCCTGACTGGGATTCTAGGAAGGGTGATACTTCTGTAAAGGTGGTTGAGTTCCCTTTCCCCACCCTACACACATTTGCATGGAAAGGTTAATTACAAAAAAGATCCCTGCTGCATGCAGATATTTGGGGGTATGATCTAACCCTCAGTAAGTACCTTAGCATTTGGGTCCTACTAATTTACACATTTTAATCTGTATTTATTTACTGCAAGAGAATATAATTTCACCTGTGTGGGAGTTAGGTGGCTAGAGCTCTACCCCAAAACTTCTCTGACCCTGTCCTCTGCAAATTCCACTTCCATTCACAACTTTTTTTTTTATCCTTGTCCCACAAATACCTCCACTGTGGAGCCAATTGTGTTTGTGTGATCTGAGATGGGCAGATTGGGGAGGAGATAGGGGAGGAGGTATTATTATCTTATCTGTTTTCTTATTGGGGGTTAGGGGAGTCTGCTGTCACTGTTTTATTAAAGTATTCTTCTTTATTTGAATTATGGTACACCTCTACCCCGATATAATGCTGTCCTCGGGAGCCAAAAAATCTTACCGTGTTATAGGCGAAACCGCGTTATATCGAACTTGCTTTGATCCGCCGGAGTGCGCAGCCCCGCCCCCCCAGAGCACTGCTTTACCTCGTTATATCGGGTCATGTTATATCGGGGTAGAAGTGTAGTTCCTAAAAGATACAAGTTGCTTTTGTTTGTTTTAATTGATGGATTTTCATTATCCATCAAGGTTGTACATGTCATTGCATCTAGAACCTTTGGTTAGGCCTCTTCGCTTTTATGTTCAGATCAAATATAAATATGAATATGAGTAAAGAGAAATGCAAAGTACTTCACTTAGAGAGGGAAAATCAAATGCACAACGACAGAATGGGGAATAACTGTCTAGATGGTCATTCTGCTGACAAGGATTGGGGGTTATAGCCGATCATAAATTGAATATGTGTCAACAGTGTGATGCAGTAGCAAAAACGGCTAATATTCTGGAATGTATTAAAAGAAGTGTTGTATATAAGAGATGGGAGTTAATTGGCCCACTCTACTCAGCACTGGTGAGGTCTTAGCTGGAGTACTGTGTCCAGTTCTGGTGCCACACTTAAGGAAAAATGTGGACAAACTGGAGCATCCAGAGGAGAGCAACAAAAATGATAAAAGGTTTAGAAAACCTGAACTATGAGGAAAGGTTGAAAATACTGGGCATGTTTAGTCTTGAGAAAAGAAGACTAAATGGGGTCTTGAAAAATAGTCTTCAAATATACTAAGGGCTGTTATAAAGAGGACAGTTATCAATTGTTCTCCATGTCGACTGAAGGTGGGACAAGAAGTAATGGGCTTAATCTGCAGCAAGGGAAATTTACGTGAGATGTTAGGAAAATCTTTCTAACTATAAGGATAGTTAAACTTTGGAATAGGCTTTCAAGAGAAGTTGTGGAATCCCCATCAATGTCCAAGATGGTGTAGGTTTACTTGGTCCTGCCTCAGCTCAGGTGGCTAGACTTGATGGCTTCTCCAGGTCCCTTCCAGCCCTACATTTCTAGGATTCTCTGAGTCTATGAAATAGCATTTGCTTTCTAAAAGATGTCAGCAAAGAATGTCTCAGTCACTGCAACAGAAAAAAGAAAATATTTTAAAGTTCATTGCCATTTCCTGATGGAGAAGCTGTCTACAGCATCATAAAGCAGTGTTTAAGTACACTGCGCTGCTGAATACAATTGTCACTGATTTCTTGTGTTACCTTTGCAGAATTCAAATCCCCAAAACCACAACATGATCAATATGACAGGATGCTACACGCTGGAAATCTTGAATCTCATTAGCCTCTTACCTACAATGACAGTACTTGTCTTCAGGATCAATACACAGCTGCTTTCCCCTACTTAGTCGCTTACATGATTGTTAAGATAGAGCCTGCAGCACAGGTGCTCAACTGAGCTTCTTTTATTGACTGTAACTGCTAGTCCCCATCTTCTCAAAATCATTGTCTGACAATTGAAGACACACTAGAGCTACTATGCTTAATCCTCAATTGTACTGGAGCTGTGATTATCTAAGCTCAGTAGAGAGAGACGGAAAACAAATGTTTGACATATGACAACTTCCCACACCCCAATCCTGGGGAGTGCAAGGGACTGCTTTAGACAAATATCCTATAGTAACGTATCCACCCAGGACAAGAGCCTACTTCTGCAATACAGAAAGACAGGTAGCATGGTCCTGTGGACAGGGCACTGATTTGGGCCTCAGGAGAGCTGTGGGTCTATTCCCTGCTCTGCCAGTAGCTTCCTGTGTGAGCTATGGCAAGTCTATGCCTCAGTACTGTATTCCCCTTGTGTGAAATGAAGATAATAATACTTACGTCCTTTGCTCTGAGATTTACAGGTGAAAATCCCTATATAAAACTAAGTATTATTGAACTCCAGTAGAAGCGGCCCATGCTCTTGGATCAGAAAGTTCCAGATTCAGTCCTCACTGACAACAGGTCACACTACACACAGAGATGACCCGGGACTGCTGATAGTGGTGGGGCAGATGTTACTGGGCATGTTCAGTCTGTGTGACCATGCTCACTATAAGCCAAGCAGCAAATCGGGGGGGAAGTGTGGGGGGAAGGGCGGTGCATGACCCTCTGCCATGCATCACCTCTGACTGCACATGATATTATTTTCTGTTTCCCAACAAGAGAAGAATCATAGTATAATGCTTAAGTTACAAACAGAGAAAAAGAAGGACTTCCTGATGACATAGGTTGATCCAAAAGTTCCCTGTTATCTAAATTGTGTTTAGGCCCCCTGGCTGTGAGGTGTTGTGTACCACAGATATAAAATAAATCAGAAAGCAAATTCCGTTTGGTTGGAAAGAAGAAATAATGATGGAATGAAGTCGCCACAAAGAGAAAATGTAAAGAATGATTTAATGACAAAAATGAGAAATTAAGTTTTCTACATCTATGAATGCTAATATAAGAATTCAAATATTAGAAAGAGAAGACAAAACTCTTTGGAACTTAAATTGTTTTATGCACTCAAAATCTGGTGTCATATTTTATAGTTTTCATATGTATTCATTTCATTGAAATATTACAGATTAAATTATTTCATAAAAGCCCAAAGGCAAAACATTTTTCCTGCAAAGGAACCTGTAAAGTTACTCATTCTAAAAGGTGCTTTGATCTACTTAAGGATCTCTTGACCAGCTGTTCTAATCCCCTGTCAAGTCCTGGTATCACATTTTTGGTCATTTCATAAACTCGTTCACACCAACAAAATAAAATGGGCCTCTCAGCTCAGGTCCAAAGAAATATCAACTGAGATCTTGACAATGAATTGTGGACAAATTGAAATGAGGATTAGAGAAAGCAAAAGGTGTCACTGCAGTGGTAATTCATTGATGTGACCTCTGCACTTGTTTGTTTAACTCAAAACTTCAAAGCAAGGCATAGCATGGGAGGATACAGCACAAAAGACGTGAAATACCAAATACCACTATTCTACTATGAAAGACTGGACATATCTTGTTGCTAAAACAATCTCTCCATTATACTTCAGTTTTTAATCTCAGATTTTGTCACATTCTCAAGCGAGTTTGTAGCTTTTACAAGTTTAATTAAGTGGGGCAAGGAGTCAACTTGATATCAGCATCCCCTCCATGTAAACAAGCCTTTTTGGCATATTTTCATTTGCTGTCTGAATCAGGCTTTTTACTTGGTAGCTTTTAGGAAACAGTAATCACTAAAATACTGGAATAAATATTAGTGGAAAGAGGAACTTGTAAAAGTCTGACTGGGATATTTCCCAGTCATCGACACTTATTTTTAATGATCAAATTTAATATTTGTTTTGGGCTTTTTATATTCTCTTTTTAAAAGTTGACAGAACCTATTGCCTAGGCAGCTCTATTGCAAATTGGGCTTGTTACTCACAAATTAATATAATTTATAGCATTGCTAGTACCTTTTGTTCTAGCCCTATATTAGAATCTTTCCTTGCAATGACTTATGCACAGTGTTAGCACCAAGACATAATGCTGAGCACATGCTTAGTCTTTGAAAATACCGTTTCAGAATCAATAAATACAAGAGCTGTGCTAATAACTGATTTTTCAGTTTGATGGCTGTTCTCCCCTTCCAGCGGAGTGCCCTAACCACTAGGCTATCGTGACTCATTCTCTCTCTCTCTCTCTCTGGTCCAATGATTATTCAAGTATTCTATATAAAGTGGAATAGCGTCAACAGGAAAGAATGAAACAGCCACACCCCAGAATACCCCACTATCCCCATTGTTAGGGATCCCCTCCGGGAGGGAAAAGACCAGAATTCAAGTGCCAGCGCCAGGGTGGAGCTTTGAACCTGGTTCTCACATTCCAGGTGAGTGTCCTCCTAACCTCCTAGGGTTTGGGGTGTAAGGGAGGTGATAGTGGCCCCACCTTCTCATCAGTTTTGTGAATGGCATCTAAATTCCCTTGTGAATCTAGACTCCCCCACCCAATATCAAAGCATTTTATTTTGATAATGTTGAAATTATTTGTTTAGACACTTCCAAACATTTACTGTTCTCGCTTCAGCTGAAACAATTTGCCAAAATCAACACAAATTTGTGAAATATTTCATCAACCCGAATCTGCATATTTTTGACGAACAAAAAGTTTTGCCTCCCAAATTTCAGTTCTAATGATGACTAAGATTGGACTTGCCTTTCATCTTTACAAAGACAAAACTCCCATTGCACTGACAAGGGCTTTGCCTGAGTACAGATGGCAGGATTTGGCCCCTAAACACTTGAAGTATCCGAAATTCCTCAAGAAGCTATGAAAAGTGGATGTTCCATCTTGTGATGTAACCAAAACTGGATTTTTGTTGACAGAAAAATCTAGAGCCTAAATCCTGCCCTTTCCCACTGGAGTCTCAGAGGAGGAGAAGAATAGGGAGAAGGGAAGTGTAGCCATGCATCCAACAACAGAACTAGCCTCAAGTCCAAGCTATGTTGACTCCCATTACGGGAGGTGGGGAAGGATAAGTGATAAGATGCACATGGTTACTCCTGTTTTCCGGTGTTTAATACACAATAGATCAGAGGTTCTCAAACTGTGGTCCATGGACCACCAGTGATCCGCAAGCTCCATTCAGGTGGTCTGCGCATAGTTCCCTCTAAGGTGCGCACCTGGGCAGCCGCACATGAGAGAATGAAGGGCCACCCACCTAATTAGTGGAGCCGCGCAGGCATTGCTCCATTAATTAGGTGCCTGGATCCTGGAGAAGACACACATGTAAGGTGAAGTGGTGGCCTTGGGAGCAATAGGGGGTAGGTGGGAGGGGGCAGTGGGGTAAGAAGAGGGGGTGGGGGGAATTTGGGATGTGCAGGGCTGCGGCAGCCAGAGAAAGAGGCGACTTTCCCCAGCTCCAGGGCTGTGGCTGCCAGGGAGAGATGGCCCTCTTTCCCAGCCTCAGCTCTGTGGCTGCTGTGGCAGGGGAGAGACCCCCCTCTCTCCCAGTCCCAGCTTGGGGGCTGCTGCGGTGGAGGAGAGAGGGAGAGACCCTCCTCCTTCCCAGCCCTATCTCAGAGGCTGCCACAGTGGGGGAGAAAGGGCATATCCATCGCATTAGAAAGGTAAGACTACTGATATTAAAATATGAGTGGTGCGCTTTTATTTGTAGAACAAAAAACGTTAATTATTAATTTTTTTTTACATAGCGCTTTTATCCAAAGCGCTTTACAATAGTTAGCTAATGGTACAAACAACATTTGGAAAGATCATTAAGTGATCCGCTGAGACCCTCAGCAATTTTCAAGTGATCCGCAAAAAAAAAAAGTTTGAGAACCACTGCATTAGAGCATACGTGCCATCCAGCCGGAGGCCTGTCCACACAATGATAGCTGCAGTAGCTGGGTTGCCCTCAACCACCCAGTACGAGTACGAGTACTACATGAGTGCACTAATGAGGTGGGGAACAGAAACTCCATATACCCTCCCTGAAGTTCCCACCATTCAGAGTCAAATATGATCCAGAATGAGACCGGAAAAACAAAGCAAAACCACACATTAATTTTTGCAAATTAAGACAACCTTCCCAGCTGTTCCTCTCCCATATTTTTCTGGTCAAGGAATTTAAAAAAAAAAAAAAAAAAAAAAGCACATGAAAAGTGCTTTCCCTCTGGCTATAATTAAATTAGTTGTCACTTCAGTTTTTACACTCTGACGTTTCATGTGCAATATATTTCTAGTTTTAAAAGAGTTCATCTTATTTCTACTAAACACTGGCAACTTTAAAACAGCTTTAAAGGCAGGACAAGATGATTTATGGTCACAGCCACAAACCTATAATTTGGACTTAAATCCATTCATCTTTAAATGGCCAAGTCGGTATATGTCTGGCTTTAGTTTTATCCCTAATAAGTGAGGCTTAGAGGGCAAAAATAAAGACTAGCTTACAAAAATGTACATAACAAAGCTACTGTTTTATGGAATAATTTATTAGCAAGGGAGATAAGATTTCTTCATATTTAAATGCTTAAAAGGGATTATTCTATGTGCAGTTAGTGACATTATGGTTTAAATAACTTACCCAGCATTATTTTCAGTGGTAATGTAATTTCCCCCCAAGTCTTTTAGTTAATTACATTTTTAATAATCCCTTTGCTCTATTTTGTGCTTTCCTAGGCTTTTCCCCAATTCAGCATGTGCTGTCATTAACAGCTCACCATTATATCTGCAATAGAATTATTGCATTTGACGTTCCTGGGCTAAAGTCATTTGTTATGTAAAAATCCAGGGGCACAGAATTACTCACTTTGCATGTAACCTCTGGAAAAGGTAGTGGAATACTTTATGTCCAGGGCCTCATATATACACTGGAAGGACAGAAGTGAAACAGTTGTGCTTCTGCAGACCATGCTGAGCAAAACCTCAAGAGATTTGCTGAGCACCAGTTAGGGGGGAAAGACTGCATTTTAGAAGTAGCAATGGGAACAACATCTGAAAGAATCCATGAGACACTTCTTAAGTGAGAAAGCAGTTCAACACATGGAGTAGTCTGCAGAAACCAAGGAGATACAGATCCAAGACAGAACCCAGATCTACACATCCCCTAAGTTTGGGTAAATTCAGATAAGAGCCAAACTTTGTGGCTCAGGCCCCTCCCTACTATTAAGTCACAGGAACCTGATGCAAAGCCATTGAAGTCAATGACCTCAATGAGTTTTGCATCAGGCCAAATGACAGAGGATCACATCTACCAGCCTAATCCAGCTGTGTGGTAACACAAGAAAAGAATGTACAGAATGAATACCTTATTGCAGTTATCCAGTCTTATTCGCTTACACAGGAAATAATTTTTGCATGTTAGAGCATAAATTTAAAAGTCTAAGAATTCCAGCTATGCCATCCCCCTTAAATATTATCTTTATAAAAAATTACCTGTTCAAATATGTCAAACCACAACTGAATCAGAATCCCATTTCTAACATGCCTTGACATTGTCTCCCATGTCACTCTAATCATGCCATTCCTCTACTCCACTCCCTCCACTGGCCTTCTGTCTCTTTCCACATCAAGATACAAATTCTCATCCTTATCTTCAAGGCCACTGAGAGACTACTATATCAACCCAAATCAGTAAAGGGCATTCCATTTTATAAATTAATACAATTAATAGGCCTTGACTCAGGCAAAATTCCCAAGGAATTCTTTGGGACTTTTCCCTGAGTAAGGACTGCAGGATCATGCCCAATGAAATTCATAAGAGATGTCATTAATCATACATATACAGTTGCCTGCCAACTGAGAATTCCTGTCCCTTTACCTCACATTCATCCCCTCTCAATTGAGTTTCTTCTTCGTATTAGAAGATTGCTTGTAGGAATCATAAAAACAGGATGGATGGAGGGAGATGGAGAGGCTACACAGAGGCTTTTCTGCTAAACACAAAAGCATTGATATGGAAAAAATCCCCAAACAACGAGAAGTTTCTCAGTCCTTTGCTTAGGAAGGAAGGAGGGACAGATACAGTTTAAAAAAATCAGGCAGGATTGTCCACGTTAACATTTCTGAAATACTTCAAAAATGCCATATGTTGCATCCAACATATTCCAAATTTTTTAAGTAAAAGAGGTCAGATTAAATGCTTTCCTGAATAATGATATTTTCCTAAACTGGGACCACTTAGACATCAACTGCACACCTTACATATTTCTCTAACCTTCCCTACACTGATTTCTCTACATAGCTTCCCATCTTGAAGCTTTATGGAAGAAAAGTCATACAGAATTTAATGTTATTGAAGCCAATAAGCTTCTTTACTCATTTTTTTTAAAAAATACAGAATTTAATAGACAAGGAGATCAATTCATAAGTATTTTGTAACAATCCTGTAGAATTCTGTATCAGGGACAGAATTCTCTATAAAAGTCTATAGGATAGTTCAAAATTCTATAGAAAAATTAACAATTAGTTGTTGTTAGAATATTTTCTATTAAATGCTATGGAACTTTCCATAAGGAGTATATACTGAACCTAAACACTTCCCATAGTGAAGAAACAACTACTACCAATTTTGTTGTTTAAGAGTATGGGGAAACGAATATGCAGCTACATAGTGCTCACCATATGCCTGTACCCCTATATTTGACAGCGTACATCCAATGCCAAGTCTACAAGATTTGTAGCGGCCTCCAACAGGCAGCGTGTGCTACTGCTAACTCTAGACACTTCTTTGCCCAGCAGCACAGTGCTGTCATCTCTACTCCCTTTTCCCCTGATCATGGAAAAGACTCTAATGTCCAATCCTACCCTATGTATACATATTACATCGTGTGCCTGCTATTGCTTCAGCTGCAAGTCCACCTCAGGTTGTTAAGGTAGTGAACCAAAATTTACAGAGGATTCTAGACAGAATAATAAGATATTAAAGGGAATGTTTTCTCAAATGGCTTCTGCTTGCTCAGAGACTAGATGTTTATTTGTTGTACCAACTGTAAAAATGCTTCCTTGTAGGATTAAGTCCATGAATATTTGCTAACTAATAATTATGTGGTCATATGGTGCTTGTTCCATTCTATATAAAGACAGACAGAGGAAGTTCTTCAGTATGGTTTTGCAACCCACACCATTTGGTTTATACACGGAATAGTTAATACAGTTAAAAGAAAAAAAGCCACTTCAGTGAGTCGTCTTCATTTAGATGGTAAATTTAGTTGCAAGAACTACATGTCTCTCAACTTATTAGCGGCTAAGAGATTTAAAAATCACATTAATTGTACTATAAAACTCAAATTTATTATGGCTTGCATGATATCTCCATTTTCCCAAAAATGTGATTCTGAAATGAATGGTCACTTAATTGCAACACTGAATATGTGATTTTGATCAAACATCTTAGAATGGCAAACACAAGTTTTCCTTTACAATCAATCAAATCAAAGATTTTTAGTATGGTTCTAAACTCTCATGCTTCAGGCCATACGCCAACCTATTAACTGATGGGATAGTTTCCTAATGGGCAGTTTATTCCATAACTATCTACTGAAGAGTTTCTTGCAACTAGACACTGTCACAAAGAGGATACAGGACTAGAGGGACCATTGGTATCAATGGCACGACAACTTCTATGTTCCCTGTTTAGTTGGTCACAAAACCGAGTTCTCATGTAATAACATGCCATACAATATCATGCAATGTTGCATAGTATCTCCAATATGTAAAAATGTGTTGTTTGGGATCCCTTCCAATATACCAGAAGGGTAACCTTGATGTGACTCACATCACCATTAGAATCAATGACATTTTAATATTTTTCATTAAATTTTGTTATCACTTTTCTAACAGATATAGCCCTGAATGAAAAATTTTGATTAAAACAAAGTTGATGAAAATATAAAACATTATTATGTGGGGGAGAGGAGGGTTGGAAAATACCTCACTGAAGCTGGTGGGTGTAACAGCCACCTTTAAAGCTGACTAAATGAGGGAACAGTTAAATGCTCCTTTGTTTAGAGATAGCAAAAATGATAGGAGCCACCACCCAAAACACAGACTACATAGATGTAAGGCTGCTTAGGCATCTGAACTATGCAGGCTAAACATAAACCACTAGCTTCAACATTCAGCACTAGAGCTGTTATAATTTTTCTAACAAAATATGACAAAATGTTTAAAAAGTCATTGACTGCTCATGGTGACACGAGTCACTTTGAAGTTACTCTTCTGGTACACCTCTACCCCGATATAACGCGACCCGATATAACACAAATTCGGATATAACGCGGTAAAGCAGCGCTCCGGGGGGGCGGGGCTGCGCATTCCAGGGGATCAAAGCAAGTTCGATATAACGCGGTTTCACCTATAACATGGTAAGATTTTTTGGCTCCCGAGGACAGCGTTATATCGGGGTAGAGGTGTATATTAGAAAGCATCCCACACAGCACATTTTTACATATGGGAAATACTGTGCAACGTGCCATGTATATATATAGTGTGTGTGTGAATATATATATTTTTATAATATAAAAATAGAATGAGAATTACATCTCCCCAACTTCCAACCAGCTATATTAACCACAGGCCACAAGCAGCCCATATTCAAAGTCAACAGTTCACAAACATCTTGCAAGATGAAAATTGTTCATCCAAACTATTATACTATTGAAACATTCTCAGAACTCAGGATCACTTTGTGAACAATGCAAATGCAGACAGACAAATAGCTAAATTCACTCTAAATATTATTTGTAATGAACAACGAGACTGGTTCTAATCAGAAATTACTCCCCAGTTCTTAGAGATCTGATCTGACATACTTGCAACTAGGACATCTAAACACACATGCTTAAGTAAACTGGTATCCTGCCTGGCTCAGGTCAGAACAGTAGGATACATTTCTATGTTGCTTTCTTCCGGTGGAAGTTAACCTCTGGAGAACCACCACTATTAATGTTATTTATCATATCAATGACCCAGGAATTGATACCTGGTAAACTGTACACACCACCTTCTTTAACATGTCATTTATGTAAAGTAATGCAAAGACTAAAACCGTTAGTAATAAATTCTAGCAGCCACAGTTTATCTGCAATGACTCATTCTCTTGATCAATGCTTGTTGCATTAATTACCATTCATAGCTATTTCTTCTGACAGTTGCCAGCACTGAGGCACAAATCTCATGACCAGTGCCCAGCTGAATTAACTGGACTAAGCAATGGAGATCACTGCAGATAGAAGAATTCTCTCCCTGGGCACGGAGTAGAAGCAGACACGCTACGGAGTCTCTCCCAGTATATTCTCTGGAGTAGTCTCTGTGACCTTTGCACTCACAACTCTGCAGGAAGAGAGTGGAGGAATGGCCACAGATGCAAACAGTGTGGGATTCTCCAAGCCCATCAGTCCACGTGCCATACCTCCAGAACTTCAACACACATTCACATAGGGTACTGCACTGCCAAAATTTACAGTTCATTACATCCGGGCAATGACTATCACGATGTTGCATAGGTATTCCTCAGAGCACAATTTCAACCTTTGTGTTTTATTTATTATACTGATTATTCAATGCCTTTAAAATCATGCTTCACAACAACTGCACTTTTGTGGAGAAATGTACATTTTATCAACAATGGGCCTGATTCTCCACTCCATTACACCAGGTAACCATTCAAGCTGAGCCAAAGTAAATCCAGAATGGAGAATCAGGCTTAATAACTTCAAATGCAAGTATCAACGATCATTTCAAGAAACAGAAACATATGAGTAGTTGACAGCACATTTAAACTGGTTGTTTCATTTTGATACAGTACTGTTTTAGAGGCAAAAGTGTCATATTCTCTTAAAAATGCATAACAACAGAGTTAATTCCTCAGATGGTGTAAATCACTGTGCCTCTACTGATATCAATGAACCACACCTCTTCTGGATCTGGTACAGGTTCTTGTTGCTTACAACCGAAAACAGAGAAAACAAGCAGATCTGTGCATTTACTGAGAATAGAATGTGTTAAGCTGATTCATTCCTGCTAATATAATATATAGGGTATGGGGTTAGGGATAAGAGAATGTTGGTTCTGGATCTGGTTTGCCACGGACCTTCTGTGTTTCCTTGAGAAAGCCATTTCATTTCTCTGTTCCTCTGTTTCTCCTCTTGCCCTTTGTCTGACTGTCTATTTAGAAAGAAGGCTCTTTAGAGCAGAGACTGTCTTACTATGTGTCTGTACAGCACCCAACACAATGGTTGCCCAAATTTCAGCTGGAGGTTCTCAGTGATTTTGGAACACAAAATAATAATAATCAATCAAGTGCAAGTTAGAATTTTTTTTTTTATCCAGCAGCCATTTCATATTTTATCACTGGGAAAAGATTTAGATAAAGCCTATATGAGAAAATGCATTTCCTTGAGACTATGTCCATAATACATGATTAAAGGGTTGCCACAGAAATGATTTTATATTAATGTTTACTCTGATTCAGTAAATACTCATGTGTAAACACTAAATAGCAAATTCCAAATATGAATTAGTCCATACAGGTTTGGATTATTCATTAATGATTCAGAAAGAATGTATATTGATAAAGGTGCCAATTTTGCTCAGACTGAAGAGGTTATTATAATTAATGTTTAAAAGAGTTTTAATTACTCAGATGTTACACATTGCACACTTGTACTAAACAAACTCCATTGAAAGCCCTTGTGAAGTGTGGAATGCTTTTGTGAATGTAGCCTGCATGTATGTTAAGGACCCTTATCTAGTTTTGTCTTCTATGCTGTGGTTTGCTTTCCTAATTTCATTATGTAATGCTCCAATCTTGCAAATATTTATGTGAATGCGTAGTTTTATTCATATGAGTAGTCCCATTGATTTCAATGGGACTACTCATATGAGTAAAATTTAGCATGTGCCTAAGTGTTTGAAGGAAAGGGACCTGAATAGCTTACTGAAAAGCTTTTATTCTTCCGGTACCCCAAAACTTCTCTCACATTTTGTATTTCATCATTAGAAATTTATTAAAGTAATATTTCACCTAAATTCTACATACCTAGAGTACAAAAGTTGCCATTGCTGTAATTCATTATTACTTTGTATTGTTAATGGAAATGTACTTGCACCAAGTAAAAGCTATGATATTCAGATCCAAAGGTTCTCCAAATTTGGAGGTGTTCAGGTTTGGGCTATCAATTCAGGCCCATTTCTAAAACAATAAACAAATTAAACAGGTTTTGGCCTATGTTGGACTAAATGTCAATATCACAGGAAACTTGATACACGACTAAACAATATCTATTCATTGGCCACCGCAGGAGACAGGGTAAAAAGTCTATTGGAGGTATGGCATTTGCTAGCTAGGACACTTATATTATAATGCACAAAAGAAAGTATATAGTATTTAATGGTATGGTATAATCCATTTGTAGACACCATGCAAGAAATGTATGTGTATCAAAAAATTCTTTTTATCAAATAGACATTCACAAAAGAGCACAAATCAATAGAGGCCTCAACATTTTGTGCTGTAAAATATACTCCATGCAGAAACTATTATTTCTCCCATATTTCATTAAGCTCTTAGTCTTCAGAGTTATTCAACCAACTTGTCCTTAAATTACTATAGCATAAGCCACAGAAAGCTAAAAGTCTATTCTATATTTCCTGTCTCTTCAATGTAATTAACGACTGTTGGCCAAATTGTGGGAAATTGTTCCCATTTGTTCTCCTAACAGCAAATACAATTCTTTCTAATGGTTCGCAGGTTATTAGATCACATTACCAACTCCTTCAGAAAGCACTTTTTAATCTATTCCAACTCTCCACTCTTTGCTATTGCTTGGGCAACATTCAAGACTTCTGTTTTAATAACAGTTCTGTTATCTCCCTAACCTCTAAATTGTTCCGCAAGCTAATTAATGGGCCCTAAGGGATAGTATATATTCCACAATCATAACTATTGCTTGCGACGAACATCTGAGACTATATGGGTAAGAGCAATTCCAAACCAGATGGTAAAAGCATTATTCTTTTGTTTTACATTTTGACAGTGTGAGTCTCTCAGTTTATCACTATGACTAATCAAATCTCACCACAGCCAGGCTATTTGTATTATTCTTTACATTTTGAACGGAACAAATGTTTTTACAGTAATAACAATATCTGGTTATTAAACTTCTCTTTTGTTTCCTTTACAGACAAAAAGTTTCCATCTTTATAGAAGTTTGCAGTGTAATATATCCCCATTCTCTGTAGCAGATTCGTTATCTTTCAGCCAGCCTGGTGGGTTTGGATGTGTCTATAGAGACGATGCTGGTGGGAGAGACATTATTTCACACATGCTCTCTTCTGTAAAATCCTTAAACATTAAAACACTGTAGTTAGTTTGAGTGTGGAGCCTGTTTGGATACATACATACATTTAGTATGGTAAGTTACTTATTGGTATGAGAAGGTAATTCAGGAAGAAAAAGGAGACAGAGAGGGACTAATAACACTCCAGAAGACCAACAGCTTTCTCCCACTGCCAAAAGGCATCCCGATCTGTACAAGTCGGTTGTGCACCTATACAATATACGCAGTATTTACTGCATATATTTTTCTTTATATTGTTTTTCTTTCCCCTCCTTCTGCTTTGCTCCTCTCTCTCTCTCTCTCTCTCTCTCTCTCTCTGTTTGATTCTGTAACAGCTCTCTTCTTTTGTCCCAGTCTCTCCTTGAATATGAATCAAACTTTCCAACCCACAATGTAGGTTTACTCCTCCTTCATACTAAACAAATAATCACCAGTGCGGGGTGATCTGGCCATGATACATACATTTTTTCCACAGCTCCACCCTGGTCCATTTCCCACCCACAAAATCAAAACAAAACAAAAACCACTGTTTACGGGGGCAGCACGTTTTCATATATGGTCCCTCTGTTATGCATTCTCCCCCTTCCTCCCCAGGCTAATTTCATACCTTTTCCTGGACCATCACATACACACTATCCCCATCAGGCACTGTTTAAATTTCCCTTAAGTATATTGATTGATTATACTTTTAAAATGACTTAGAGTGGATATTGAGGCCATTTATTTCTCCAAATTTTGCCCAAGTCAGCCTTCCAGTACGTGAGGAAAGCGCCTTTAGCTGTGATACATTTGTCATTTGGAAGCTTTTTTAAATTAGATATGTATTGTGTTCTGTGAGATATTAAGGCAAATGCCTGCTTTTATTTCAACACTTGTTAGCCACCTAGTGGACCCAAAAGAGAATTCTCATGACATGAGTGAACAAAGCTATTGTAAGTAATTTCCATTACAATTCTGGAATATTGAGAAGTTGTTAGATACTATGTGGAGCGCTTTTGAAGATCTGAGTTTATGTGGCAAATTTAAAGAACTGTTACATTTAAGTTCATCAGCCCCATCTTATGTCCAGGAAGACACAATTCCCCAGAGAAGCTTGTTTAAGCATAGGGAGGTAAAGGAAAATCAGGATCCACCATATAGTTCAGGGGTGGGCAAACTACGTCCCGCGGGCCATTTTAAGGCGGCCTGCAAGCTCCTGCTGGGGAGTGGGGTCTGGGACTTGCCCCGCTCTGGCGCTCCAGCTGGGGCGCAGGGTCGGAGGCTGCAACACGCGGCTCCCGGAAGCCGCGGCATGGCCCCGCTCCAGCTCCTACGCGCTTCAATGGCCCAATGGGAGCTGCAGGGGCAGTGCCTGTGGATGAGGCAGTGTGCAGAGCCGTCTGGCTGCGCCTCCGCGTAGGAGCCAGAGAAGGGACATACCACTGCTTCCGGGAGCCACTTGAGGTAAGCGCCGCTCGGAGCCTGTACCCCGAGCCTCTCCCCACGCCCCAACCCCCTGCCCCAGCCCTGATCCCCCTCCTGCCTTCCGAACCCCTCGGTCCCAGCCCAGAGCACCCTCCTACACCCCAAACTCCTCATCCCCAGCCCCACCCTAGAGCCCACACCCCCAACCAGAGCCCTCACCCCCTCCCGCAATTTTGTGAGCATTCATGGCCTGCCATACAATTTCTATTCCCAGATGGGGCCCTCACGCCAAAAAGTTTGCCCAACCTTGTTATAGTTGTTAGAAACAGCAGGTGGTATTTCCTGTGCATATTCACATCATGACTATTTCTTATCAACAGCTGTCAGCAAATAAACCTTATTACCGATGGAAGCACAGTACGGAAAGACCAATCACAGAGTTTCATGAAGAACTGCAGTCAGGGAAAAGCTGAAAAACAAAAATAATTGGTTTACACATCCCCAAACGATTGAGCTTTTCCACGAAGAGCAAACATCTGTTCCTCTAATTTGATTTAATCATTTTGCCACTGCTTCACTTTTACAACAAAATCTGACATAGCATATTATTATACTCAGACAAGCACGATCAAGGAAGCCCTCCAGAGCAGAAAGCAACAAGCCAAACACACCACCACACACCCACATATGCACACACACACCTCTACTTTCTGATGGAACGCACTGGAGAAGTGCAAAGTGCTTTACAATCATTAATAAATTAGCCCTCACGGCATCCCAAAATAAATATTTTCCTGTTTTATAAATATGACTATGTGACACCCCAAGGTCACAAAGAAAATCTGTGGAAGAGCCACTAATAAAACCCACATCCCTTGTGTCCCAGACCAGTGTTTTAAGGACATTATTCTCCATCTTTTGCTCAAAGTTTTGATATCATGTGTGAACAACCAGCAGTGTCAATAACAGGGCCTTACTCTGGCTGTGAACAAGTGTCAGAGGGTCAGAACCACGTTGCCCATCCCACGTTGCTAAATGAGAGGTGGTGATTCCCAGTATAAAGTTGAGACCCACTGATTGATATGAAAATAAGAGAGTTTTTTTTGTTTTTTTTTTTTAAATAATGAGAACTAAAACCAGAAACTCAGAAATGGCCACCAAAACCCAACTGGCTTCATGCAGAAATCCAAAAGTCTCTGGCAAGGAAATGAACCTGGCACTACCAGACGTCCATATTTAAAACAATGCATGACCATCTTCAGTTATTAACCTCTAAGATTCACTGAGAAGCGGAGCTAATTTCTCAAAAATTGAGGATATTTTAATCTAGGGGTTTGGTTCCGCACTTTAGGGTGTATCTAAAGTGTAAAAAAAAGATTGGCAGCAGCGAATCTTGGAGCCCAAGTTTGTAGACTTGGGCTCGAGGGGCTGACATTATGGCGCTAAAAATATCTGTCGGGGTGGAACTTGGGCTGAAGTTCAGGCTGTGAAACCGGCAAGAGGGGGTGAGTCTCAGTGAGCAGGAACACCTACACAGCTATTTTTAGCGCTGTAGTGCAAGCCCCTGAAACCCCTGCATGTAGACTTGGGCTCTGAGACTCGCTGCCAACAAGGTTTTTTTGTTTGTTTGTTTTTCCAGTGTAGACATACCCTTACAGACATAAAGACAGGTAATAAAGTTCAATCTGGATCTGAATTCCCTCTAAGTTCAAAGGTATGCAGATCTGGTTGGGTTTATTTCTAACTAAAAGTATATGAATTTAGCTACTTAGTGACCTTGGGCAAGTCACTTGCCCCGCTCTGTACTTCAGTTTCCCAATCTGTAAAATGGGGATGATTGAGATCTGTGTATAAAAAGCATCATGTGGTGCTAAATATTATTATTAATCAACTGTAGTTCTTCTTTTTAATCATGGTAATACAGTACTACCTTAGTTTTCTGAGTCTTCATTTCCAGGAAATTACATTATCAGAAACGGTGTTATAATAATTGCAAATTCTCCTATTTATATAAAAAAACCCTATATGTTCTGTATTCTGTATGCATACATGAGATCCTGCTCTAATTATAGAATCCACCTCTTGCAGAATAATTGTGGTACAAATCTAAGCCTTCATTTTTTAAAATTTACATTTTGTAACACCTTTCAAAAACAAACAAAGCGTAAATAATGAAATGATGTAAGTATCTGAAACAATAGCTCTGAGAGACTTTTGAACTCCCCCCCATTGGTTGTTAAGCCTGATCATGTTAACTTTGAAGCTAATATTAACTATTTTGCTAATACGATAATGCCAGCTAATGTGTTTGCTCCTCCACCCCCAATCACCTCCAAAGTCTTCCCATGTGCCAAATTAAAAGCACCAATTATATCCCTATCCAGCTACCAAAAATGTCCCAGTCCCCCTGACTTGCCCAATGCATATTATATGCAGCTGTGTGGGGATATACACATTTTTGCACCTTGAAAATAAAAAAATTAAAGGACAAAATATAACATAGACTTTAATATAAAAACAAAGCCACAAGGTCTGTTGTACTGACTGATTGTTTATGATCCTATTTAATTAAATAAAAATCTAAAGCTGTCACGGAATATCCGATATGGTCAACAGAGCGCCTGAGAACCCTGGGGACCTTGCTGCAAAACCTACATAAAGCTTGCTGCAGAGTACATGTAACCTTGATTTAAGGTCCCAGATGCCAAACAGTAAAAAAAATTCTACCAGTGATGCAAAGTTTTTATCCTTCTTTGGCGCACACCATTGACTGCTTGGGAGTTATTGCCTCTGGGTCTTCTATGGGACATTTGACTAGTTATAATATCTCCTCTGGATGCTGTTTTCTTATATTAACCTTTGGTTCCCAAAAGATCATGTTGTTATTCATTTTCTGAAGCAACCCCCATTTCATTCTCTTAGGAAATCCCACCCAGCCCTTGGTATTAAACAAAGGAAATTGTTCACATGTCTTCTGCATGAGCTTTCCTTTCCAAATATATGAGCTGACCACATAGCACGATCTGGCCTGAACACAGTTTTCATTGAGAAGTACACATGAAAGGCAAGAGGTCCTCTTCAGTGGTAAATCAAAAAATTAAGAGCTTCATGAGCTCTCTTAGTCAGCAGGGCTGCATTTTCAGTTTATAACAGATATGGGTTTCAGTTATCGGACCACGTGTCTGGGATTTGCATGTTAGTGAACTGGCCATGCGGTAAACATCAAATGATTTCTATTTTATTTATTTTTTTATTCCCCAGAGAGGAATTCTTCCCAATCTGTCCAGAAGGTCCCAAACTAGAAATCCTCTTGCTATCCAGTCCAGAGTAAATGAATAGGAAGATAACAAGTATGGGTCACTAAGAGAGACTAGAGACTCTTTGCTCTTATACAGACGCCAGTCATTTCTCAGGAGGTTTGGATTTTAATGTTTCATGGAGAAATGCTCCCTCCTCTCTCTTTTCCTTAGAGGGAAGACCCTTTTGAAGGGAATTAGCTGCCTTGATTTACTCAGAAATCCAAGTTAAATCAATTTTAAACAAACAGAAACCTCAATGAGTTTTACTATTAAACCAAAAGGAAAGCAAAAAGGACCTGCTCATCATTCAATAAAAACCAGTCTTCTGATGTGAAAATCGGCCTTCTGGTTTAACCTGCTCAATTCTATTCTATCTTTTGCTACTGGGGTTGAACTGTTGTAATAAAGCTTTGGTGCTGATCCTGGTAGGTTCTCTGCACACAAATCTGCAGAAGTTGAAGAGGCAGTGTGGCCTAGGGTTGCCAACTTTCTAATTGCACAAAACCAAACACCCTAGCCCCGGCCCTTTCCTGAGGCCCCGCCCGCTGCTCACTACATTCCCCCTCCCTCAGTGGCTCACTCTCCCCCACTCTCACTCACTTTCACTGGGCTGGGGCAGGGGATTGGGGTGTGAGAGGGAGTGAGGGCTCTAACTGAGGGTGCGGGCTCAGGGATAGGGCCAGAAATGAGGGTTTCAGGGTGTGGGAGGGGGTTCTGGACTGGGAGTTGGGGTGCAGGAGGGGGTGAGGGCTCCGGCTGGGGGGTGAAGGCTCTGGGGTGGGCCCAGGGACAAGGGATTTGGGTGCAGCAGGGGGCTCTCGGTTTGGGGCGGTGCTCAGGACTGGGGCAGGAGGTTGGGGCTCGGGGTTGGGGAACGGGCTTACCTTGGGCAGCTCCTGGTCAGCAGTGCCTGTCCTGGCTCTGTGCTGTGCCCCGGAAGTGGCCAGCAGGTCCGGCTCCTAGGCGGGCCAGGAGGCTCCATGCACTGCTCTCACATGCAGGCACCGCCCCCGCCCCCAGCTCCCATTGGCTACAGTTCCTGTCCAATGGGAGTGCGGAGCCAGTGCTCAGGGAGGGGACAGCGCGCAGAGCCCCATGGCCCCCCTACCTAGGAGCCGGACATGCTGGCCACTTCCAGGGCGCAGCGTAGTGCCAGGACAGGTAGAGACTAGCCTGCCTTAGCTCCATAGCACCGCCGCCTGGACTTTTAACGGCCTGGTCGGCGGTGCTGACTGGAGTTGCCAGGGTCTTTTTTTGACCGGGTGTTCCGGTCGAAAATCGGACACCTGGCAACCCTAGTGTGGCCTAGACGATAAAATTCTGGACTGGGATTCAGAAGGCCTAGGATCTATTTCCAGTTTTGGCCCTGG
Source organism: Emys orbicularis (assembly GCF_028017835.1). Taxonomy (NCBI): domain Eukaryota; kingdom Metazoa; phylum Chordata; order Testudines; family Emydidae; genus Emys; species Emys orbicularis. Next base: position 21,941,475 of record NC_088683.1, on the reverse strand, counting down.
CCTCCTGTGTGACCTTGGGCAGTTCACCACAATTCTCCGTGCCTCAGTTTCCCCATCTGTAAAATGGCGATAATGATATTGACATACTTTGGTCAGCACTTTGTGATCTACCGTTGAAAAGCATATAAGACCTTGGGTATGTATTATTATTAGTTAGTTAAATGGTGCAAACCATGGTTTGGACATCCTTATTTTGATTTGAATGGCTATATTGGTTTAGCTCAGAGGTCCCCAAACTGTGGAAAGTGTCCCCTTAGGGGAGCGTGGAGGACTGTTCGGAGGGGTGGGGGCGCTGCTGGGGCCTGGGCCAACCCCCATGGGGAGCTGGGAGGAAGCACCACCCAGCTCCACTCCTGGCGCCGGATGCCAACCCCACACCCGGGACCCCGGCTGCTGGCCCTGTGCCCAGGGCTCCGCTCCCAGCCCTGCACCCAGGGCCCTGGCTCCCCTCCCCACATCTATGGCCCCAGTCTCAGCCCCCTTACCTCTGCCTGTGTTTCCCCCCGCCCCAGCTCGAGGGGGGAGGTGGACAGGAGTAAGGGGGGCACAACCCTGAAAAGTTTAGGGACCACTGGTTTAGCTTAAGCCTGTTCCTAACTGACTTAAGCTAAACGGAAACAAGCTTGGTTTAAACTGAAATAAGAGTGTCCACGCAGTCTTTTGCACCTGTTTAACTCAATTTGTTTGAAATCACAGTTACAGTTAAAGCAGTGCAACTCTGTAGGTATGTCTACACTTACCATTTAAAGCACACAAAGTCCCTTTTTTGCGCTAAAATCGTGGGAGTGTCTACACTTGTTAATGACTTTTTGCGGTGAAACTCAGAAGTTTCACCGCAAAAAGAAAACCACCTTCACAAGAGGCATACAGCTCTTACTGCTGTTCTTTTTGCGCTGCTGTGAAACTGAAGACACATTCTAGCAGTGTCAACACCTTTTGGCCTCTGGAGGATATCCCACAGTTCCAAAAGTGACCACTCTGGCCAGCATCTCCGCTGCTCTGACGCATGGACGTCTGCCCCTCCCCCTGTAAGCCCCGGGAAGTTTGAAGCTCCCTTTCCCTTTGTTTGTAGATGTGGCAGGGAAAGCAGCCAGATAGCAGGAGGTTTTTAAAAAAATGCCATGGAAGAAACAAGTGATGGGGCTCCTGAAGCAGGACAGCACGGGGCACTGAGCAGGGACCCAGAATGCCTTCCGCTAACCCCCCGTTCCCACAAGACCTATCGAGAGAGCTGCACTGTGGGATAGCTGCCCTACAGCACTGCTCTCATTGGCAATGGAAGTGCTGGTAGTGTAAACACTCTCTGACGCCTGAGGAATTGAGTGAGTACACAAACCAGCGCTTTACTTTCACCGGTTCCCTATCACCCGTGAAACTTACAGCGCAAAAACTCTGTAAGTGTAGATATACCCTGTGTGTAGACCAGCCCTGAGACCCCTAATGCCTTCATTCAGGAGCCTAGACTAATTAACTCCTCCTTCTTTCATCTTATGTGGATATGGGCTGCCAGAAATTGCTATAAGGGAGTTAACTCCCTGTATGTCAGATCGAGTGTAAAATCTCTGCACCATGTCATGGGAACATGCCAAAGCTGCAATGTATGTTTTTTTTAAAGAACAGTTTTGAGGGAAACAGAAAAACTGAGCTTGGCACAGAATAACCAGGAAGCTGTTCCAGACATGGGGGAATGGCATCATAAAAAGGTGCAAAATTTGCAGTGGATGAAGGAGACAAAGGGAGCAGTCAGAAGAGAAGCACTGACGCCTTCAGAGAGCATAAAGAGGTGACTGGGGCAGAAATGTAACCGGGATGGACTTGTGAAATTATTTGAAAGTGAGGAGGAGAAGCTTGAAGCTAATGTGCAAGGAGATAGGAACAAGCAAGACAGGAAGAAAATCTTTGCAGCTGCATTAGGGATGGATTGAAAGGAAGCAAGAACAGAGAACAGCTGAACACACTGGATAATGCTCAAGTGGATTGGGAATTTAATCTGAATTGTTCCCCAGTCATAGTCCAAGATCCTTTGATCTTTATCTTTTTAAAGTGTTCTCCTTTGGTCAAGCCTCCTAAAAACAGCACTGGTGTTGAAATGACATTCCATTCCATTCTGAAGTATTAAAAGTAACTTTCTTTCACTTGGTTTTGTCATATCCATGAAATATCAACACAAACTATTCTCCTTCAGCATATTCAATCGAGTAAATCTATTTTGAATCTTTATGCACTGCTGTGGTTTCTTTCACTATTAATGACACAGTGGAAAGTGATATAGTCATGGCACAGGGCTACACAATTTCTATACACTCTAAGTGAAGTCTATGGACATTCTCTTTGCCCCTTTCGGTGTTCTGTGCCCAATTAGTGAGACCCATCCCAACCCACTACACTGTTTTTCTATTTGGGAATTTCCTGCTGATGTGTACTGTGCAGATATCTCTCCACATATCCCCTGCTACACAGAATAACTAAGTGAAATATACATGACAGACAACCCAATCCTGCAATGCAGTAAGTGCTTTCTACAAGACATGAAAGAATTCCATTGAAGTCAATGACTTTCCTGGGACTTTGCCTGAGCTAGAACTAAGTAAAATATGAATAGAGGCTTCAGGATTTGACCCTGTATATATGTTAATATTTCTCCTTACCTGCATTACTAACAACCTAGGCCCTGATCCTGCAAACATATATGCATGGAATACTCAAATTGAAGTTAATAGGGCTACTCATGTATGTAAATTTAAGCACATGTAGAAACATTGCTTTGCAAGCTTAGACATTAGATTAATAAATGTGAACATTTTAAAAATGAAATTTAGTTTTCACCATTTATGTTGGTCATTCATTAAAAAAACTTTGAGTAAAAATTATTTACTATACAATCAAATCTATTGGTCTTTGAGACTCCGGTGGAAAGTGAAACACAGAGAAATGAATGCCTGAGGCTCAAAAGAAAACATTGTGCTGGCATGTACCAGTGGATTCCCCTCTCTATTAACTACATGCATTAAAACAATTTCTTTAAAAAAAAAAAAACTTTTAAGGTGAGTTTGTCTCTTCCAAATGCACTAGTAGAGGAAGGAAGTAGGATGAAATGAAGACAAGGACATAACTGCACCACTTGCACTGGCAAACACCAGCTCACAACTATTAACTCCTGTGAATGGGAACAGCTTTGCTCCCCAAGTGTAGGATTGAAACAGAACAGGGTGTCCATTATCACTGAAATGTATTGCACTGAATTTGTTCCCTGCAGTTCAGGGGAAGAGATTACTTGAAATCTGGGGGGAAAAGAGAGCATGCACTTCCATTTCCCCATAGTCCCCTACACACGTTCACTAATTATTTCATACTGCACCCAAAGGGCTGACATCAACTTCTCTTCACCTCAAATCCTAGCCTTACCTTAGGCCCCAGATGAGTTTCCTGCAGAGAAGCACATCAGTGGAGTCCCTCAGTAGGTCTGCTAAGATCATAGCAGTGAATCCTTTCCTGGCATGCCTTTCCCCACACAGTAGCAGTACAGCCTCTCCCTGGTGGTCCTCTTTTGTGCTACAATGACTGGGGTAATAGTGAGAAGGAGGAGGATGAGAGGCAACTGCTGAAACCAACACAAGAGTGACATCTAGTGGCTGGAGGGCAAAACAGCAACAAAAAATTCCCCCTTCCACTCCCCTACCCCCGCTTCCTCCAGGTCAAAGAGCAGAGAAACATATCAGGGGTTAATTTCTCTGTCCCCCTCTTTTCATACGCCCCCATTGCAGGGGACAAGGAATTCAATTGGAGAGAGAGTTCCAAGCACTAAGATCCCAGGAGAAAAAGGATAGCAAAGCATGGCTTTAGCACTCAAACATGTGATAGTCCACAGACTATGCCTAAGGGGTCCGTGAAAAGTTGTTGTTACCATAGAACAGTGGTCAGTAGAACCCTGGGGGTCCACAGACTATGTCTAAGATTTCCAAAGGAGTCTGCACCTCCATTCAAAATCTTTTAGGAGTCCGCAAATGAAAAAGGTTGAAAACCACTAACTTAGACAAATAAAATAGATTATTTTAACAGTATAAACACAGATAAAACAGACTACTTCTGCGGCTTAGATAGACAGACACATGTTGGATTGCACTGCAGGAGTTTGTTTTAAGGTTGATGTAGATTCCTAAATTGTTAAAGTATATTAAAATATAACAAGCTTAAAGAAGTTGATTTAGCTGGGGATTGGTCCTGCTTTGAGCAGGGGGTTGGACTAGAGCAGTGGTTCTCAAAGCCGGTCCACCGCTTGTTCAGGGAAAGCCCCTGGTGGGCCAGGCCAGTTTGTTTACCTGCCGCATCTGCAGGTTTGGCCGATTGCGGCTCCCACTGGCCGCGGTTCGCTGCTCCAGGCCAATGGGAGCTGCGGGAAGGGCGGCCAGCACATCCCTCGGCCCGTGCCGCTTCCCGCAGCGCCCATTGGCCTGGAGCGGTGAACCGCGGCCAGTGGGAGCCGCGATCAGCCGAACCTGTGGACATGGCAGGTAAACCGGCCCGGCCCGCCAGGGGCTTTCCCTGAACAAGCGGCGGACTGGCTTTGAGAACCACTGAACTAGATGACCTTCTGAGGCTCCTTCCAACCCTGATAGTCTATGATTCTAAGTTAAACTCCAGAATGCACTATATAAATATCTGAAAGTACTAAAGGGGCATTTGGAGTCTGGGCAAGAAGAATATCTTTGGATATGTCATCAATAAGTTGCCTCAGTGAAAATGAATTTCTAATGACAGCTATATCACACAACCCCTGTGAGCAAAATATTCTCCGAATTTCATTCTTCTTTCTTGATCAGTTCAAGACACAATATTTATCCCCTTAGCCTCCATCATAGACATATAGACACAGTAAATATATGGTGCACATCTGCTATTGCTTCACATTCCTCAAACAAATAGCAAAACATTGGCAATACCTACTCCATGCCAAAAGAAAACACATTACTCTTCAGTCAAAATTGGTAGCGCTTCCATAGATATTGAGGGGATTTTGCACAGAGATTGAGGGCAGTATGTGTTACATGTGTTGAGATATTGCCTTTTGGGGGGGCCTATAACTCGGCCCCTTGTAATTCTCTATGGACTGATATGGGGCAGACACAAGTTCTCTTCTTAAGAATGATCTTTTAAAAAATGTTTTCAAACTTTCCTTCAACTGATTCATCATCCTTTTACATTGAAATACAAAGTTCTTGAGCTGTTAAGTCCAAAACCTTGGAGTCCAGTAAATTCAGAATACTGGTGTAAGTTTTGATTCCTTTGCCGGGTACTCTTTTAAGTTTATTGCCACTATACACCACACAACTCACCTACGTTGGTGCATTTTAGATATGTTATTTGAATCGAATCATCCTATTCTTTTAACAAGAGCGATTATTCTTCTGTCTGTTTGTGAAAGAGCACAATTTGCACTTCTCTTGTTTACCTCTTCATTAAATATTCATTTTGTGAACTTCATTCTAGCTAAGTTCCTCTCTCTCTCTCTTTTCCTCTTTGAACAGTGCCAATTAAAACCAACAGTTGGCTCAGTGCATTATGTTGCTTTGTATCTATGCCTGAACATGTAATATCAGCTAAAAAAACAAACCAGAATGTAGCCTAAAGCATCAGATTCTGATTTATGGTATAACGGGTACTGATTGGAACAGTATTATAGTAACTCAAACCAACCATATTGTTGGGATCTGGTTGCTACAGTGGGTAATAAAACAGTTGGGCTATACATTTAATTTATAAAATAGCAAGTGAATTACTTGAAAACACATTCAGTACATGTTTTAAATAAATCATGCACATGAATATATTTTGATGTATGTATGAAAAGTTACAGTTACCATGTTAAGCCTCTGGTATATTGTCATTCCGATGTGCTAGGATGTGTGCACACAATTTACATTAGCATCTCAAGAAGTAATCATTTCCAGCCCACTGCGCAGAGGCAGGACCAGGAAAACCTTGACCATCCCTGACAGATCTTTGTCCAACCTCTTCTTAAAAACCTCCAGTGATAGTGATTCCACAAGCCTTTTGGCTCTGGAAGACTTTTCCAGAGATTAACTATTCTTATAGTTAGAAAGCTTTTCATCACACCTAACCTAAATCTCCATTACTGCAGAGTAAGCCAATTGCTTCTTATCCTAACTTCAGTGGACATGGAGCACAATTGATTACCATCCTCTTTATAACAGCCCTTAACATATTTGAAGACTGTTATCAGGTCCTCCCTCAGTTTTCCTTTCTCAGTACTAACACACCCAGCTTTTTTAACCTTTCCTTATACAGCAGGTTTTCTAAATTTGTTATTTTTGTTGCTGTCCTTTGGATTCTCCATCTTTCTCAAAGTGTGGCACCCAGAGCTGAACACAGTATTCCAGCTGATGCTTCACCAGTACTGAGTAAAGCGAGACAGTTACCTCACATGTTTGACATCCAGCACTCCTGTTAATACACCCCAGAATGATATTCGCATTTTTCGCAGCTGCATCACAGCTGCATTTTTCGCAGCTGTTGACTCACATTCAATTTGTGATCCACCCTAACCCCTAGATCCTTTTCAACAGTACTACCACCTAGCCAGCTATTCCCCTTTTTATAGTGGTGCATTTGGGGGGGTTTTCTTTGCATTATGTATAGTGTATTATTTTGCACTTATCTGTATTGAATTTCATCTTGTTGAATCAGTCCAGTCCAATTCTCCAGTTTGTTAAGGTTGTTTTGAATTCTAATTCCTGTCATTCAAAATTCTTGCAACCCCTCTCATCTTGGTGTAATCTGCAAATGTTACAAGCATATTCTCCACTCCATTATCCAAGTCATTAATAAAAATACTGAATAGTACCAGACTCAGGACTGACCCCTACAGATCCTCACTAGATGCACCCTACCAGTTTGACAGAGAACCATTGATAAGTACTCGTTGCATATGATCTTTCAAGCAGTTGTACTCCCACCTTATAGTAATTTCATGTAGAAGGCTAACAGGTGACTGATTGCAGTGTATCAGTACCTACATGGGAACAAATATCTAATAATGGGCTCTTCAGTCTAGCAGAGAAATATAATATGATCCAATGGCTGGAAGTTCAAGCTAGACAAATTCAGACTGGAAATAAGTGTAATTTTTTAACAATCAGAATAATTAACCATTATTTATTAATTTATTAAGGTCCATGGTGGATTCTCCATCACTGTCAATTTTTAAATCAAGATTGGATGTTTTTCTAAAGGATATGCTCTTGGAATTATTTTGGGGAAGTTCTATTGTCTGTATTATACTGGAGGTCAGACTAAATGATCACCATGGTCCTTTCTGGCCTTGTAATCTATGAATAATGGTGGATGTGGTCAAAAAGAACACCATGAGAATGATAAGAGTAGATGTCTTGATAGTCTGTTCCTTAAGCATTTGTCATGATCAGATCGCTTGTTTGAAAATATAACACATAACAAGATGGCTATTTTGTTGCTCTACACACACCCTTGAGGGGAAAGCATGGCTAGTTGGCTGTATTATTTCCCCTCACCTAACAACGTCACAGAAAATTTGCCCAATTCTTGTCTCTGGCCAAGCTATGCATGGCACAGGACCCAAAGCAATGGGAGGGAGAAATGTGATTTTACACCATGTTAGCATTCCCCTGATTCTGGGGCAAGTTCAACTGCCATCATAAGTTAGCACAGCCATAACGCGGCTCTATCCTATGCTGAGTTGTCTGTTGCCCCAGCCCTTCCTTGGGTAATGTGAATCAGGGTGACCGCTCCAGGTCCTGCACTTTGTGGGGGGGGGGGGGGGGGGCACGGGCTGATGCGATTGGCTGGCGTGATTGGTCTCGGAAGAGCCGAATCTGTCACTTCCGCCCCCGGCCCTGCACCCCCTTAGGGACAGCAATGGCCCCTGCCATTTGTCCTATGCCTGGTGTCACACTGCCATAGACAACTCATGCCTCCTGATGCTGGGGGGACACAATCTAAAGGGGAGGACACATGTCTCCTCTGCCTAGCAACCCCTGCGCCCAGACTGGGGCTGCTGCACTCTCCCTGCCCCACCAGAGTTACCTGGTGGGGGGCTCTGTCCTTCTCCTGCTGTGGCTCCTCCTCCCCCCGGCACATTCAGCTGTTCTCCCTGGCAGCCGGGCCCAGGTGGGTAGCGGGACAGAACCGCTTCTCACATGGCTGAAGCTGGCCGCTTCGGGTTGCTGCTCTATGCAACGCAGCAACTGCCTGAGAGAGAGCCTGGCTGGGGAGGTGGCGACAGCGGCCCACTCCCCACCCAGGCCCAGCTGCCGGGGACAGGGGCCAAGCGAGCCAGAAACATGGCAGCGGGGAGAGGGGACTCTGGTTCACTCAGCCCCTGTCCTTGGGCCCAGGCCCAGCTGGGCCCAGACAGGAGGGTGGCCCGCTGCCACCACCTCCCCAGCTGGGCTCTCTCTCAGGCAGCACAGAAAGTGACCTGGAGTGGCTGGCATGATAAGTGGCTGGTCCTGCCCCTTCTGCTCCCCTCCCGGGCCCTGCTGCCAGGGACAGGGGCCGAGCGTGCTGGGCAGGTGCAGCGGGAGAAGGACAGAGCCCCTCTCACTTCCCCCCGGCAGGTCAAGCAGAAATCTGAAGGGGCACTTGACCCCATATGTCCCCGCTACGCATTGCCTATGCACACTGCCTAGTATGGGTCACAACTGAGAATGCCAAATTCAGGACAAACTGCTAGGAACAGGGCAGACACACCCCAAACTGGTGATATATTCTATAACTAGATTTCCCCAAGCCAGTAACAAAAGTGAGCTCTTGTATCATCACACTGGTTAACAAGAAGCCAAAACACAGTCCCCCTAGGCATTCTAGTCCCTGGCTTACCACCTAGACAACTGGACTTCTCCAATAACTTATTATTAAAACCAGAAATCACATATAATAGGTTCCTGCAACTCCAAGGAGCTGGCCACTCACCCCAGGTCAATATATGCTTTAGATCTTACCCCAAAACCATGCTGCAGTCAATTCCTTTAGTAACTAAACTAAAGGTTTATTAACAAAAAGAGAAAAGAAAAGAAGAGAGTTATGAAATGGTTAAAGGAATCAGATACATTACATCAATTTTCAGAGTCAGTACGTCAGGATAATAGCAGTGATGGTAAGTCTGCTAGATTGTAATAAGTCTCTCTGGGTCACCCAAAATATTGGGGGTCATCAGTCCTTTGTTCAAAGTTTCCTTGTTGTTGGAAATCATAGTCCAGAGAAGTAGAGCAGGACTGAAGATAAAGAATGATGTCACAGTCTGCAATTTATACCTCTAAGTCCAGGTGCATGGGAAGTCACGAGCACTAACATGGAGTCCTGGGTCACATGTGCATTGCTGAGGCATTCATTGCCTACCTGGTACCTGAAGAGACCTTGGGAGAGGTCCCTGGAAGAGCTGATTGTCCTTAAGGGACCATCGAGCAGGCTGGCTAGCCTTGATGCAAATCTCTTTTTGGGGCATCACTGAAGAAAACAACATATTTAAGATACAAACACATAGCAAATATTCATAACTTCATATACAAAGATGATACATGGATTTAAACAGAATAATAATACTTAGCAGTCTATAACTTTTCCATTGATACCTTACAAGGCATACTTTATACAAGATTTATCACAGCTGTACAACAGTGGTGATACATGAGTGATGATATATTAGTGTAAACATGGTCACCTTTCTTTTATACAGAATCACACCAGGGACTGTGGGTTGGGGTACTATAGGGCTAAAATGATATCTCTAGACCACATAGTAATTCCCACTATGTAAGGGGAATTGCCAGCTGGCCAAATGTGCTAGCTTTACAGACCTTTTGCCTAGCAGAAGAGTGCAAGGAAGCTATATAGGAATAGATAATAGGGCCCACATAATTTTATAGTTAAAAGAGCAGGATGCAATCAACCTTATAGTATTCTTTCATGATATAGCCTAGATGGTGTCCAGACGGTATCTCAGATTTAAAAAATTAGTACCATTCAACTATGAAATGTATTTATCCAACAGTTTTTTCACACCACTTTCTATGGAGCTTAGCAGTCAACACTCAGATAAAAGCATTAGAGCAGGGGTGGGCAAACATTTTGGCCCGAGGGCCACATCTGGGTATAGAAATTGTATGGCGGGCCATGAATGCTCACAAAATTGGGGTTGAGGTGTGGGAGTAGGTGAGGGCTCTAGCTGGGGGTGTGGGCTCCAGGGTGGGGCCAGAAATGAAGAGTTCAGGGTGCATGAAGGGGCTCCGGGCTGGGGTGGAGGGGAGGTGCAGGAGGGGTGAGGGCTCCGGCTGGGGCTGCGGGGCTGAGGATGAGGGGTTTGGGGTGTAGGAGGGCGGGAGGGGGATCAGGGCTGGGGCAGAGGGATGGTGTGCTGGGGGGGGCGAGGGCTCTGGCTGGGGGTGCAGGCTCTGGGGTGGGGCTGAGGATGAGGGGTTTGGGGTGCAGGAGGGTGCTCCGGGTTGGGATCAAGGGGTTTGGAGGGTGGGAGGGGGATCAGGGCTGGGGAAGGGGGTTGGTGCGCAGGGGGGCGTGGCTCACGGATGCAGGCTCGGGGAGGTGCTTACCTCAAGCGGCTCCCTGAAGCAGCGGCATGTCCCTCCTTCCAGCTCCTATGCGGAGGTGTGGCCAGGCAGCTCTGCTGAGCACTGCCCTGTCCACAGGCACTGCCCCTGCAGCTCCCACTGGCCATGGTTCCTGGCCAATAGGAGCTGCGGGGGCAGCGCTTGGGGTGGGGGAAGCGTGTGAAATGGAGCCCCCTGGCTTCCCCTATGCATAGGAGCCGAAGCAGGGACATGCCTTGGCCCCGGCCCCTGCTCCCTGGCTGGAGCGGGGCAAGCCCCAGACCTTGTTCCCCAGCGGGAGCTCGAGGGCTGGATTAAAACAGTTTGCCCACCTCTGCATTAAAGTATCCAGAGATCAGCCATTATTTGGTCAGATATTAGGGGCCTATTTTTAAGAGTGTGAAAATGTGTTAAGCCCTGACATAGAACAGCCTTTGTGACTGTACTTTTGATGCTCCTGGACCGGGACAGAGAAAGAGCACTTAGTTCTTTTAGGGCCTGATTCAAAGCCCACTACTCCCATTGACTTCAATGTGTTTAGCACTAGACCCTTCATACTTTATGCCCTGCTTCCTGCCCTCCCCCCATTGTCATTCAAAGTGAGGTTACATCAAATATAGAAATGAAAAAAACCACATACAAATATAGTGTAATTAAATCCCATTAGTGTTTTGTCTATTAAAAATGTCCCCAAACCTATCTTGGGAAGACCATTTAAACTGCAAACCTCCTGGGTATGCAATATAAATCTTACATAATTTTGGACTTTACTGTGAATAATGTAAAAAACTACATTAAGCAGAATGCAAAGCTACAATGAAATCTTTCAAAACTTCAGTAGGAAAGACTCAGCTAAATCAATGGCATAACCACATTGAAGCCAGGAAAGATCATTCTTAATGTGGGATGCCAAAAAAAGGCTTCCCATCATCACAATCACAGCCTATGTGTTGCTTTTGATCTTGAAGTAATCTTTACTTTGCAGGGAAAAGGATGGAGGAAGAAAAGCCTAAAGCAACAAACTATGCCTTCAGCTAAAGCAACTTCTTCCACTTCTGGCACAGTAGCATTCTAAATGTCTAGAACTATTTTTTTAAAGCGTTAGTAAATGAGTTTTCTTTCTTTTCCCTACACCACTTTTGTAACTCATTCCTTTCCATGGATATACACAGCTTCTAGTGCTCTGAAGGGAGGGATGGGAAGAGCATGACGGAATGTTTTTTTAAGTGGATTTGTCATGAATGAGTGCTAGATGAAATAGCACTGAACAGTGTGAAACAAGTAAAACCTTGAACCAAACTCAACCCCTTTTTAAAGGGGTTCAGATTTGGAGCTGGAAATTGAATTGGCTAAGCAGAATTTGGGTGCTTATATGAACTGAACTGATGAAATATTTGAGGTCCCCATCACCAGCTGAGATCAGTTCATAAAATTACCTTTACCACAAACACATCTACAACCCTGACCAAATGATTAATCCCGACAGGCCACATACAGTACATTAGTTATTATCTCTCTTGGCATTTAAGCAGGTTTGGCATGGATGGTTATTATCTTAAGGCTTTATGAATCAGATCCTCACATAGTGTAAACTGGAGTGGCTCCTTTGAACTGAGTGGAGCTACACCAGTTTACGCCAGATGAGGCTCTGGCCCTCTGAGTTAGAAGGTGGATGTGGCTGGCTTATGCCTCCAGGGGCATGGATATTTGTATATCTGCGTATAGTACAGTAAATCGCTAACCATCAAACTGATTTTACATCAATGATAAAGACCAAGCTTAAGGGCGTTGCAATAGGCCTGCAGATTATTTCACGTTCCTTGAATTGGCTCTGACTGGCTAAAAAGCAGCAGAAAACTGAAGCCTAGGAAGTCCCCAGAAGTATTTAAATATAACTATATGAAAAAATGCTTCTCTTTAGTAGAGTGATAATTTGTTCATGGTATCCTGGTATGACTCCATTTCTGCTCAGTGCAGATTGTGATCTCTACCAGTTATGACCATGAAAGAAATATTATAGCCTAAGGTGACTGTGTCGGGGCAGCTCCGCCCCGCACTAGCCCCGGAAGTGACAGACAGGTAGCTCTGTCAGTGGAAGTCCCACCCCGCCCGTACTGGGCATGCTCCAAATGCTCCGTGAGTATAAAAGGAGGGAACTCAGCTCAGTCTGGGCTGGTGGGTGAAGGAGAAGGACCTAACCGGGCAGCTCCTGCAGAGGACCAGCCGATGCTCTCAGAGCTGCTCGGAGTGGTGGCTTCTTCTGACCGGCACGAACCCCTACCGGGGGAGGAACCAGAGGAGGCGACGGTCCCAGAGACCAGCGGAGGACCCTGGGATTCATGGGTGACCCTGACTCCCAGATCGGTAGGAACCGACCCGGGGGGGTGACAGATTGGTACCTTGCCCCCGGTAAGCCTCAGCGTGTTTCAGTAGGACCACCCCTGCTGAGCCAGCAGTAAGGTCCTGTAACCCAGGGCTTGTTCTATGGATTCTGGCCACTAGGCTGTGGTGCCCTGTAGCCAAGGGCTAATTCCCTGGACTCTGGCCATTAGGCCGTGCTACCCTGTGACAAGGGGCATATACCGTCACAGGCTCATTCTATGGACTCTGGCCACTAGGCTGTGTTGCCCTGTAGCCAAGGGCTAATTCCCTGGACTCTGGCCGTTAGGCTGTGTTGCCCTGCAACCAGTGGTGGTTATATGGACTCTGGCCGTTAGGCTGTGCTGCCCTGCAACCAGGGGTGGTTATATGGACTCTGGCCACTAGGCCGTGCTGCCCTGTGACAAGGGTTTATCCTATGTGCTCTGGCCACTAGGCCGTGCTGCCCTGTAACGAGGGGCGTAAACCCTCACAGTGAGCTTAAAAAGTTAAATACAGAGCTTGATGTTCCAAACTCTTTGAATGCTATGACAGAACAGGAATGTCATGTTGACAGTTGTGGCCAAGTGTGTTGTACTATATATTTTCTCTTCTGCTGTAGTCTATATTTGGTGCCTTAATTAGTAGAGAGATATCTATCAAATACAATGCAAGTTTAGTTATGTGATTTCTTTTTCTTACTACAGGACCCAGATCTTTCAGGTTCATACTGAGCAACCTGCCATGTATATTCTCTTAGTGCTATAACAGGAAGACACTAACATGCACAGTGAGCCTGGCGTATAACTGAATGTCAAGCTTTCTATTGATTTCAGTGGGCTTTGGATCAGGCCCAGCATACATAGATACAAGTACAGGGAGATGAATCCTTGTGTAGACTATAAAGCAATTGGACTCTGGGGAGAGAAAGTGACCAGGGTTACAGCAGTCTGCAGAAAAGATTTATATAACGCCTATCAAATGTGAATGGCTAAATTCCCATTTGTTGGAAGGCAAAAGCCCTTTGGTCAGACAGTGAATGCTCTGCCTCTCTCAGGATCAGGCTCTTTGTGAGCATTGCTGGTTTAAATCATTACTTTTTTTTTCTTTTCCTAACCTATCAGAAGGCATTAAAGTTAAGATTTATCACTCCAAAGAAATTTTTTTCTTCCCTTTCTCCATAGATATAAACATCAGCTCAAAAAAATATATTGATGTTTGCCATGGCTACATGGCAAACTGCACTTTAGAATCTTTCGGTCCCTCTCTAAAGCAATTTTCAGATGAAAATTTACAGGTGGCCTGTGAAAAATTCAATTGCTAAGGTTTTAGAATGTCTAATGTGAAGTTTTCAATACAGCACTAGTTGTTAGATTTCCTGTCTACATGTGACACATTCTTACTTTCCCAGTTCTATATTTCATTTCCCACAGAGTGGGAGAGATCCCTTTTTACTTTCTATCTTCCTAGCAGTGTGTATATCTCGATGGGGTAATTTTCTTTCCATAGCTCTGAAACAGACATTTGGAAGGAGCTCAGATTCAGATAATGAGGTGTAAGTGCTAAAAGATTATTGAAACCATTAGCACAGTAGCCAAAAGATTTTGATACAAATACTGTACTGTAATTAGAGCCAACATGGCACATTTTTGTATTGGGAGTTTTGTCTCAAGATTTTCACTGGAGCATAATTAATAGACATTCCAATGTAACATCTTGGCAACCATCATGTAAAGTAACAGAAGAATTGGAACCACTAGGTAGTGTGGTGCTCAGGAGGGCCTGATTAAACTCAGTGTGAGTAATTACAGGAGGCAGTTAATACAGGAAAACAGAAGTGTGCACTGGTTGGGACTGAAAACAAATGTCTGCTGCCCATTAAACATAACTGCTGTTCAGTCCATTATATTGACCAAGAGAGCATTGCTCTAGGTTAGGAGAACAGAGAAAGGAGTTTTCAGAGGACACCCTGCAGAAGGAAATCTGGCAGAAGGGCTTGAAAGAACTCCCTGTGAACTAACAGAACTACAGGAGAATAGAGCAGCAAGGGAGGAGTATGTTTCCTTCCCTCAGAAACGATTTTGAAGCCCTGCCATGAATTTATGTACAGAACAAATTAGTTTGGCTTTAATATGTTAGCCAAAGTGTGTTTTGAGACTGACATTGCCTGAAATAGTTAAAAATAACTTAGTTTCCAGGTTTTCCCCACAAAATGTGCAGCATTTTCCACAAAATGTTGAGACTAGTTTTGTAAATGAAATGTGAGCTGAGTTTGCTTTTTGTTAGCTTCCAGGACCCCCATAGCTTCTGAGCCATTATAACGCTGTAAGAACAGAATAAACTTTCAGCCTAATGAATGGTCACATTGTGGGGAACCAAATGTTTCTATGTTTCACATATGGGGGAAAAAAACTTCTATTGAAACATGGCATCTACATTTTCAACCACAACGAAGTGAGTCAGGACTGTGACTGGCAGTCTGAATACAGCCAATTTATAGGTGACTGGTCACTTCATAGGCTTTAGCCACAATGAAACAACATAAGCAACAACAGGCAATATTTCTCTCTCTCTGAAGATGATATTGAGTCACATACTGGATTTAGGCTTTGTGGAAAGCATTTTTCCCCCTAACATCAAGGAATGACAATATTTTGTTATAGCTAAATAAGTGCATGGAATTTATAACTAAGGTTTATTTTAGAGATGGGCATGAACAGGAAAACTCTGGTCCAACTCCCATTCTGAATGTCAGCGTCTCATCTGTTAGAAAGGCAGCATCATTTCAGCCTTGACAGTGTTCTGCATAGTGCATTTACAATAGCTAATCAATTCAAGGAAGAAGAAACTAGTATTATTGCTTATCAAACAATATATCTGTCTTTGTGCTACATTAAATGTTTTAGTCCAGGTAGAGCAGAAGCTGGAGCCAATCTTTTAAGATTAATGAAAGCTGATTTATTTCTGAGGACAGAAGAACACTGTTCCCTTGAACAACAAACACTAACAATTATAAGGATGATAAAGATTTTGTGGAAAATGTTACCGAGCCAAGGCACATTTTCACAGCAGATATTCTGAGACATTTACTTATAGCTTTTGTAAACTAGACGAGGCTCACACAGCTTTCTCATGGGAGGGGGATAAATAAATAAAAAATAAATTAATGGAGATATCCTATCTTCTAGAACTGGAAGGGACCTTGAAAGGTCATTGAGTCCAGCCCCCTGCCATCACTAGCAGAATCGAGTACGGATTTTGCCCCAGATTCCTAAGTGGCCCCCTCAAGCAGGGCCGGCTCTAGGCACCAGCAATACAAGCTGGTGCTTGGGGCGGCACATTTTTAGGGGCGGCATGGCCGGCGCCAGAATGCCGCCCCTAAAAATGTGTCCCGGCCGCCCTAGCTCACCTCCACTGCTGCTGCCACGGCGCGCGAAACAGCTGATTCGCGCGCCGCTACTCGCCCTCCCTCCCAGGCTCTCAAGCCTGGGAGGGAGGGGGAGCAGCGGTGTGTGAATCAGCTGTTTCGCACGCCGCGGCGGCTCGGGGTCTCCCCCTCCCTCCCAGGCTCTCAAACCTGGGAGGGAGGGGGAGATCCCGAGCGGCCGTTTCGCGCGCTGCTGCTCCCCCGCCCGCACCGCGGCCACTCGGAGTCTCCCCCTCCCTCACAGGCTCTCAAACCTGGGAGGGAGGGTGAGATCCCGAGCGGCCGCGGGGCGCGAAACAGCCGTTTCGTGCGCCGCTGCTCCCCCTCTCTCCCAGACTTGAGAGCCTGGGAGGGAGGGGGAGACTCCAAGTGGCCGCGGCGCGGGCGCTGCTTCTCCCCCTCCCTCCTAGGCTTGAGAGCCTGGGGGGAGGAGGCAGGGCTGGGGATTTGGGGAAGGGGCGGAGTTGAGGCGGGGCCGGGGGTGGGGTAATTAAAGAACGGGGGCGGCCAAAATTGTTTTTGCTTTGCGCGGCAAAAATCCTAGAGCCGGCCCTGCCCTCAAGGATTGAACTCACAACCCTGGGTTTAGCAGGCCAATGCTCAAAACACTGAGCTATCCCTCTCCCCAATTGTTATTCATTATTTATACTGTAGTAGCACCTAGAGGCTTCAGCAGTGGCGTGCTGGCACATACCCAACCACCTGTGCATTGTCCAACTCGTGGCCTGTGGGCTGGAACTGTTCCATGGGCCGAGTCCATCCAGCCCCTGTGGAGGTCACAGTATGACCCTGCATGCACTGTATGAGTAAGGTCACGCTGCATGGAGGATGCCATTTTTGGACCGCCTAAGGCATACAAGTGAGTTGTTGTATGCCTTACTAAAACTCTTACCATACACCACTGCACTTCAGAGAGGGATCAGGGTACTGTTTCACTGAACACACATAATAAATACACAGCCTCAGCCCCAAAGAACTTACAATCTAAACATCAGAAAGGACCGCGTTTTCTTTCACCTTGGAGAAACATCCAAAAGCTCAGATTCTTATCAGAAGCAAAATGGTCTTGAAATCTTTTGAGAATAGGCGCTTAGGACAGTTCTAGAATTCCTTGTGTTTGGACTGGTTTCGAGTATTAGAAGAATAATTTTTCTCATTGTGTTTCTGCTTCTTCTCAGACCCAGGGGAGGCAAAAGCAAATAGATGTTGAGAAATAATATTTTGTTTTTCCTCTGCCAAGTGGCAGTGTAATCCACATGCCTAATAGGGAGATATCTCTTTAAGAGGTCTATAGTGAAGCGGGGGGGGGGAGGAATGAGTTGTGTCTGGACCACTGTTGCTAGGCAGCAAATGCACAATTAGCATGCCATGCCCAGAAGTTTCTAGAATTGGGTGTGGTAGTTTTGGGCATGCTCAATAGGTTCCCTGTAGCTGGACTCGGACTCCATTGAGGGCAACTAGTCCGGGCAGATGCTTTACAAAATGACATGTGACCTGGGTGGGTTGGGAGAAGCTGAGCCACAGGAGCAGAAAACAGTATGCTGTTTTGCCCCTAATGGTAAAGCATTTTGCAGCAGGTTAGTGCTATTGTTAACCTTCCAATGGGGAAGCCCTTGTGGGGTTAATGATAGAAACCGTAAATTGGGAGGAGAAACTTTTTTCATTTTAATTGTATAGTCTGAATGTTATTTGATTTTAGCCAAACTGTTTTATTTGAATTGTCTCAACAAATCTGGTTCACCAGCTCTTTTCATATTTACATGTGATGATGGGGAAAGAGTCAGATATTTTGCTATTCTCGGTTTTGTATTTTTATTGCATCAGGGTTTTTTATTGGTTAGTTGACTAGCTGAGTGGTTTCAGCAGAGGATCCCAAAAAGAACCTTTATCACAGGAGGAAAAATACAGAGTGAATAGTGCTCCCACACTAAAAAATAATCATAATAAAAAATTGTAAGATAAGCAGAAAGTTAATTAAAACTTCAGTTATTTTTGAATATTAAACACAGAATACTCATTCAATGACGGTCACAAACTCTAATAGCAATTAGCTATCTTTACCTATTTTGCAGTCTCATTACATGAAGATGCAGCTCCTGTCTATAGCACTCAAACACTGACATGAAACTTGAAGGCTGGTGGGAGAACTTTCAATGTTCCCCTCTACTCTTGCCATAATCTGGTCAAGTTGCAGGCAGAAGTGTTTGGGGTTACGTGAAGAAGTGATGCCCCCAACTTCCTTCATGTAAGTAGATGGGAGCAAAAGAGGGTGTAACAAGGGAGGGAGTCATGGAAGGAGACAGCAGTAACTCTGTAGCATGCCGTTCTATTCTTTGGAGGCTACAGAAGACCTAGAGCAAATACTTACACTTGGGCAGGGGTTCTCAAACTGGGGGTCGGGACCCCTCAGGGGGTTGTGAGGTTATTACATGAGGAGTTGTGAGCTGTCAGCCTCCACCCCAAACCCGACTTTGCCTCTAGCATTCATAATGGTGTTAAATATGTAAAGAAGTGTTTTTAATTTAAAAGGGGGGGGTCGCACACAGAGGCTTGCTATGTAAAAGAGGTCACCAGTACAAAAGTTTGAGAACCACTGCACTTGGGTCTCTGTAGATCATAAAGGGTATGTTGGGATGGAAGCAAGTGCATAAAAATGCTATTCTCTGCATCCTGCTCTCCTCCTAACTTGGGCACTGATCCTGTTCTCCCTAAAGTCAAGTGGAGTTTATACATTGTGTCCAATGGGAACAGGATCAAGCCCTTGGAGAATTCTTACTGGAAGACCCATGTGGGAGTTAATGCTCCTAGAACAAGCACTTACTCCCTTCTATGGTTTCTACCATAGTGAACATGAGCAGTCTGGGTTGTAGCTGTGAAGGGTTCTTCTAATGATAGCATAGCTAATAAAGATGTTGGAGGACGTCCCTGCACCCTCTATGCAAATATTACAAATGTTCCAAGCCTGCACCAGTATGGTTCGCTTGCAGCCATTTCAGTGCTAGTGTTAACTAGAAATATAAGCAGTACAACTGCACTGGTTCAATTAGTCTTCACTGTGCAATCCCACTCTTCTGCAGCAATGCTGACAGGTCACAGAGACAATATTTTAAACCCAATGATACTCAGACCTCAGTGATTCAGGAGCCAAATTAGCAATCAGCATTACCCAAAAGAGCCACAGTAGCGTGAATTTGTTGTTTCATTTACTATGTGCTATATATTCATATTTAAACAATATGACAGGGGAAAAATATAATATTATTCTCACAGCAAAATGACTGACCAAGTACTATTTCATCAACTACAATTGGTTAATAACATACTAAAAACATCCTGATTGGTTAATAATTAAATCAAATAGTGTTTTAATTTCATGTGCTGCAAAGAGCTGCAGGACACACATTAAAGAGCCACTTGTGGCTCGTGAGCCTTAATCTGAGTATCACTGCTTTAACCTATCTACCACCCTCCCGCCCCCGCCCCTCATTCATTGTTGTTCCAGCAACAGTGTGTGTGGTGTTCAGATGCTCTTGACTCTCACAAGCATCTCTCCACCCCACCTTATTAAAGGTACAGTGCATCCTAATACTATTAGTTTTCTTCTGTGTTGCAGGATTGCTTAGAGGCACCAATAGGGGATTGGAGTGCCATGATGTGAGGCATTATACAGTCTTGTGAAAAGGCAGTTCTTGGCCCAAAGAGCTTCTTATCTTCATTGATGACAAGATGCAGTAGCTAGGTGAAACACATGGTTTTGGGGGAGGAGAACATCATCTATATTATGTACTTATGATGCTCATTAATACAGTATCTGAACACTTCAGTGTCTTTAATGTATTTATTTTTGACAGCACTGGAAGGTAGGAAAGCGCTATCTCTCTATAATACTTATATAGCCCTCATCACCATAGTATCTGATATGGTTAGATGTTCGGTTGCGTGTGTGTGTGTGTTCTTCCTGTGTACCGCCCCAGCACTGCAGACCTTGACCACCCAATGACCACAAGATCCATTTAGGTATGAAGGCACCTGGCCAGGTTTATTGTCAACAAAGTATGGTAATAGCACCTAGCAGACTCTACGAGGATACTAAGACATGTATGCCCGTGACAATGGACGCAGCTCAGTGAATGGCAGGACTTTCCATTTCCCCCCTCAGTTGGACCAATACACTCTCTCAGAGATACTTCTTTATACCCTGATACAAACAACTGACATAGTTAGTTACTGCCCCCTGACATGGCTAGTTATTACCCGTCTCCTTGTACATGTTGGTTTGATTAAAACATCTCTATTAATCACACTGTCATCCTGATTTTATCTTTTAGGAGGGGTCAGTGTATTCCTGTTATCCTTGGGGAATGTTTTTGTACCATCCTTGATATTGGGATGTTCTAGTACCACTTGATATTGGGATGTGTTTGTGTAAATACTCTGTGCCTAGCACTTCTTAGAATGTGTGTTTCTGCAGTATCAGTCCTGTTCTTGCCGGATTCCGTGAACTTGCAAGCAGGCAAAGCCTGACATTTGCTCACAGCCTGATGTTTGCTAACTTATATATCAGCAAAGCCTGCCCACTACTTTAGCTCAGGCCTCATACCAGGCCTCTAAAACAAGGGCTTATATCTCAAGCTCTCTTCCTAATACATCTGAGTGCCTCAGTCTTTAATGTACTTATTATGACAGCATTCTTTTAGGATAGGGAAGTGCTATTCTCCCCATTCAACAGGTGGGGAGCAGAGGCACAGAGAATCACTAATGGACTTGCTCACCATCAAACAGGAAGTCTCTGGCAGAGTGGGAAATTCAAGCTGGGTCTCCCAAATCCTAGGCTAGTGCCCCTAAACATTGGACCATCCTTTCTATTTAAGAACACAGTAAAAAGAACATGTTTTGGCACAGAGTAGCTGTTTTGAAACTATTAAAGCCATTATTCAAGTAAAACTGTATTAAGAATAATTTAGGTTTTTATATGTAATCTTAATGTTTTCTTTTGAAATGTAAAGTACTCTTTAAAAAAAAAGAGAATGCATATTTATAATATTGTTCTACAATAAGCCATAAAAAGTGTCATCTCCTGAAAAATGCAAGTACAATACAGAAAGTGAAGAACAGTGCCTGGAACTGGCATGTGTGGGTATGTATATTAACTAGCGTTGGTTAATGTGGATGGAACCGAACCATTTCAAGAACAGAGAGGTTCAATGACTATTCTGTTAAACTGTAGTGTAGGCCAGCCAACAGCTACATGCCCCCATCCCATGTTCTTGGCAGTCTAATTGAAGTGTTCCTGCATGTAAAATAATATAAATAGAACTCATTCACTAAAAATTAATTGAAGTTTCTTGAAAATTGAAAAATGGTTTGGATTTGGTTCTGGTGTAAAGGAAAGATTCAAGTCATATTTCCTGCTTTAGCCAAACCATTCTCCTGCCCTCCCACCCCACTTAAAAGAAAGATATTGATGCTAGTGATACTGACTCATGGGAAGCTATTTTTTATTTTTATCACAGTGGTGCCTAGAGTTCCCAACTGAGATCAGTGCCCCATTGTGTGAGGCACAGTACAATCACATAAGAGAGAGAGTCTCTGGTCTGGTAAGCCTAAAATCTAAATAGGCAAGTGTAGCAAGGAGGCATGGCCTCTCACAGAGACCACAACATGCCCCCTGGTGGGCCGAACCAGGAGAGCCACATCCACCTCGTCAGAAGCGGAAGGGCAGGACAGGAAGGGGACCTACAAAAAGCGGGCCCTGCAGCTCAGTTGGAGTGGAGCCACCACAGGAGACGGATCCATCCTGCCTGCTGCTGGAGCCTGCAGAGGAGCTGCCGGGGCTGCGTCCTGAGGATTGGCGAGAGCTCCCAGGACCGCTGGCCAACCAAGATGCTGAGGAGCTGCTGGGGCTGTCACCTGCGGACTGGCCAGAGCCCTCCCCGACAAGATGACAGATGCAGGTACACCCAAGGGGGAGAGTAGGAAGCAGCCCAGGGAAACCAGGCAACAGTCTGGTTGACAGCTGACCTGATCCAAGGTCAGAGTGTTGCAGGTGGATCCCTGCTGACCCAGTGGTGGACCATTCCGCCACTGCTGGGGCCCTGGACTGGGACACGGTGGAGTTGGGCGGCTCTCCCTGCAACCCCACTCCTGGGGTGACAGTACTCTAACTCCTCAGACAAGGAGGCCTGCGCTGCTTGGGCACCCCTACCTGAGCCCCATAGACAGTGCTTGGTGCTAACCCCTACCTGAGCCTCTAGACTTTATTGGTGCTCACAATTACCTGGGGCTCGTAGACTGCTCTGCCCTGATTGCAGGCCAGAGCCTACTGTTTGATGCCCTGCTCTGACAGAGGGCCCGGGGCTCAGACTGCCTTACTGTTCTGCCCAGCCGGAAGACCGGAGCACTAGGTATAGCTAATTCTCCCCTTTGAACTCACTGTTTCAGGGACGTGACAACGAGGAGATGTGGCTTCCCTCGGAGACTGGCAGGGAGGGACAGCCACGCAGCCTACAGGAAGACATACAACAAGTGAGAAAAAACAAAAGGAATGAAATGACTTGCCCAAGGTCATGTAGCAGGTCAGTGCCAGAGCTAGGAATAGAATATCCAGATCTCCTGACTCCCAGACCAGTGTCTTATTTACTAGACTTCTCCAACTTTGTAGGATGTAAGGAAAATATTAGGTTGGAATAGATTTGCAAGGCTCTTATTTTGTATATAAAGGCAGTAACTCTGGGACCAATAGAAAAAAAACTCAGTACCTCCCTCTTTGTTCAGCATAACTGTTGGTTAATCAAGTCAACCATCACCACATGAATCAGGCAGGCTTGTGAGCTAATTCTGATCCATCACTACTCTGTAGCTTTATTGGAAGAGTAAAATTATATTAGACCTGCATGATGACAGACTCTTTGACAGAGGTATTAAAATCTGAGGCAGTGAAGTGTTCGATTTTTTTTAAAAAGGAATAAACGGGACAGACATCAGGACTATTATAGCTCCTGGAGACTTTGTTCTGTCGAACTCCACATTGATTATGGTAAATTATACAACATCTGATATGCACACAAATTACATTTTATGGTGAGATTAAATCCATATGTAGTTCACCAGCACTCAAGCAATGCAGAGAGCTGCCTAAATTGGTCCATACCAATGAGAAGGCTTCCCTTCCCTTTGACTGCATTAAAGCTAATTATATCCACTCATAAGGGGTCGCCCCCACTAAAAGTAACTGATCTCTTGGGAGGTCAACTATGAACTACTCTCTGCCCTGCTCCTGCAAGAGCTACCACTGGATATTGTTTCATTTCTGGCCTTTGTGCTATTCTGATCTGACATGCAATTCCTTGTAATTTCCTTTATTTTAAAAATAAAGGATTTATATTTTCCAAAGTGACTAGCCATTTTGGGTCCCAATTTTTAGCTGCCCAACTTGAGACACCTTAATAGGGGGTCTGATTTTGAGAGGGTAGATATTCAGCCCTTTCTGAATATCAGGCCCATTTAAGGACTCTCAAGTTGGACACTTTAAAATGAAGGCAATAAAAACACATTAGTCACTCTGGCAAATTTAGGCCCAATCACAGGAGCAATAGGAGCCTAATCCCTGTTACAGAAATTAGCCAGGAAGGCAAGAAAGCTGATTTCTTCTTGGAGGATTTTGATTTTCACACTTACTTGAAACCCTTGAACATGCTGATAGGCTCTCAGGCCCAGATCTTCAAAGATATCTCGGTCTCACTGTTTACAAACTATTTACCAGTGTCATGGTTGCATTATGAAATATACAAATGAACAATAATGTGACCTGACTGCTTTCAATTTGTTTATAGCTGGAGTTCAGGACTTCAGTTTTCCAGAAAGAAATTTTTCTTTCCATATTTCTATCACTATTGTGGGCAGGCTGGCCCCAGGTGTTTTTTCCATCCAAGGCAGAATATGTTTTCAGTGCCCCCCCCCCATCAAGCAAAACTGTTGTGCAAACCCCTCCCCCGCAAAATGCCCCCCAGGGATTTGGCACTCCCAAATGGAAAGTTTTGGTGCCCCCAAATGTTGGCACCCAGGGTGGCTGCTCTGATTGTCTACCGTATGGCTGGCCCTGATTGTGCATAAATCCATCTTGTAGCTACTTCCCACAGGTCACTAAACTCCTGCAAGGCCCCAACTTACCCCACTATTAGGTGCCTCTTTAAACCCACTCTTGATGTGCTGCTTATCATCAATCTTGTGTTATTAGTATTAGAATGTTCCAGTACAAACAAGTAGTTACTCAGTACAAATTCACAACAACAGTACCACATCCAAGTCTGTTTCAGGCCCTTGTCTCAGGGGACAGTTTATTGTCCATGAGCAAAAGACCCACCCCCAAGTAAGTTTGGCAGTAAGTTTCCCCCTCAGGGTCTTAAGGCCAGCAACCCCAAAATCACCCAAAAGTCCAACAACCCAAAAGTCTGTGTCCCTGGTCAGTGCAGCCCCAGACTTCAAAAGTTTATCTGCAGAGTTTTACCTCCCAGCCTGGGTGGAAATGGGGGGGGGGGGGCCACAGGGATGTTAAGGGGCACCTTACATGGTCCGAGGCCAACTGCCCCAGTTCTCCGTAGGGTTCTGCTGCAGCTTTCACCATGAGCCGCTCTGCCAGCCGCTCCGCTCCACCAGCCGTCCCGTGAGCCGCTCCAGCCATTCCGCAAACTGCTCTGCTCCGCCAGCCGCTCTGCTCCACCAGCCATCCCACAAACTGCTCTGCTTTGCCAGCCACCCAGCAATATATCTTCACCCCCCCCCCCCAAAAAAAAAGCATTCAGCAATTTCAGCTCTTAGTAATTTCAGCTTGTAGTAGGGGAGCCTCAGTCCTGGTGCACCATTGGCCCAAAGTGAATTCAGCTCAGCAGTCTGTAACTAGATTCCTAATGGAATCAAAATTAGCTCTGATATTCCCCAGTGGAGAGAGGAGACAGTGTAATTGGTGTTTCAGGCCCTCAAAGGGGGACCCATACCATCAGGTGTACATGCCTATCCCCAACCTCTCTCAATTCACTGGGTTTTGGAACCCATGTCCCTTGTCTAGCGAGTGCTACTTAGTTGACGGCGAGTCCCTCTGTCATAAAACAGTTCCACTGTCCTTGATTCACATAATCAGGGTAACAACACTTTATTCTCCCTCTCCCAATAACAGAGAAACTGGGGATCCCACAGCAGCCAAAGTGACCATTTCGGCTGCTGTGGGCTCATGCTAGGCGGGGTGGGTGTGCCTATGCAAACAAGATCAGCCCCTGAAGTTCTTTTCCACAACTCGCCACAATTCACCACCAGATGTCAGGGTAGAGCTCATCCTGACTCTGCTTACAGCTGCAATTCTACCCTTGCACCGTTACCTTGAATAGGGCCTATACATTCTATGGACAATCAAACTGTGCCAGCAAGTCGGAAGCACAGCAGAAATCATGGACAGCAAAAATTGGCAAAGGTATCATGCCAACACCAAAGCCCATCTCCTTATCACCAACAACTGAGCCATCTTTTGAAAACATAAAATGAGCATATCTTCCAGTATGTGTGTAGAAAAGTGCTTTGGATCCAGATGCACCACCACTTGATCCACTGCAGTATTTGATTAAAATTATTATTTATTATTATTTTGTTGAATATGTATGTAATTTATTTATTTATAATTTGCTGAATATTTTTCACATTAGAAATAGTAGTCCCTGTATCAAATGAAATTGAGGTCTGTGCTATAAACTCCCCCAATATATTTATATTATTCAAATCTGTATTGTTAGATTGATATGGGATATATTAAATGCATGGATTTATTGTATTTGATCTCTTGATTATGTCTGACTCAAATCATGTAAACTCTTACTGATTATGGATGTGGGGGGGGTGTGAAATGTTGATACTTCAGAATGCTCAAAAGTGATAGTGTCATCAGGCAGCTTCTTAAAATATATGGTCTTCAGATATAGAATCTAAAAAAAGAGAACACCTGGTATATACCCTGTGACGCTTTCTCAGGGTGCCCAGGACTGTGAGTCACCTTGTTCCTGCCTCCTACCTCCACCGAAAAGAAGAATTACTTGTGTTTAACTGGGTGTTAGCTCTCTGACACCACCATTCTGTTAGCCACCCAAACAATATCCTCAGGGCAATACCAGCCCTCTCTGTGCTTTGCAGGTTAACAATCAGTGCACCTGAGTCCTAAACACACTTTGAAGCATTCAGCTGTGGTGTCCAGACCCTGTCACTGGCTACTCACAGAAATACCAGGTTTGCTATCCTGAAGGGAACAATAGCTTGTTTGAGTCAAATGGGGATCAGCTTCTCTATAACATCACAGCCCTGAGATATATTTATAGTGAAAACAATAATCAGTTTGTTATCAAAGGCTAAGATTTAAGAGCTACTGAGCAAGGACGATAATAGAAACAAAGGTTACATATAAAACAAAATCAATACCTGCCTTCTACAGACTAAACTTAACGTTAACAGGCTAACCATCTGTCTAAAAGCAGTCTTAGCTACCCAAAATGTCCTTCACAGCAATTCCAACCTGGGCAGGTTGGGGTCCTGTTTTCACTAATGTAATCACACTGCTTGATTACTTCCTGTGGTGCGGGAAAAGAAAGCTTTTGCCTTCTCCTTTATATCACTCAGTGTTCACTGCTGGTCTCCAGAGTCAGTATGACTCCTTGGGGTTTGTTTTCTGGTGTGCTTACTTCATGTTGTTTTCACATCCTTATGTTGACTTTGTATGCAAACAAAGCTTAGATTGTGTTGGCTTACAAAGCTTAAATTATATGTGAATTGACAACCTGATTGTCAACCCTGGCTTGATTCAGAAGTTTTTAGGGACATATTTTCAGTATAACTTCTTACTCTATTTATTCATACATTTCACTATGATATTAATGGACAGTATGACCCTGGCTTTTATTGAAGACCTCACATGACATTCTTTATGGATAAATACTATGAAAACAGTATGCTAAACGTAGTGAGTTTGTCAAGCCGGTCAGGAATTACTGTGACAGAACAATGTACAATCTGTCAATTGGCATTGAGAGGTTCTTAGGAGCACAGACCCTAAACCACTGTGGCTGCCGGATTATATTGAGTACAGGTAATTAAGGGGGGGGGGGAGGGGAGGGGAGGGGCTTAGAGCCCCTGGCTTTGCTTGAGTGCACAGCAAGGGTCACAATTTGACTCCACTTGAGTAAGGCTCCCACTGGAGGAAGGAGGGAGTTAATAACACACCAGAAGCTAAAGATTCCGAAGCAGGACCCATCATACTGTGTTGTACGTGAGCCCATCCTCATGCTGCGAATTTCTCATAAAGTTGTCTTTAATAATAATACAAAGCCCTTGTCCTTTTTAATATAGCAGAGCAATATGAATCTTCCAAAGAAAATAGAAAAAAAAACTTCTTCAAATATGAATGAAAAATGTTTTCTAATAAAAATAAGGCCTCCAGCTAGTGAACAGTACTTTCCAGATACCTCTACAGAAATCTGAGCATTTGCATTGTTTCACCTATGTTATGGCAGAAAATCCAACTCATAAAGTGAAACCATACCATGCAAGTAACTTCATGTTGTTAGCAAAGAGAATTTGGAAGTCACATGGAGGAAGGAGCTGGGTAATGAATTGGGTCACCTGGTTCTAAGTTCCACTAAAGGGCTATCAACCCTCATTCCTTTTTGAGTGTAAACAAATCTCTAATTGACAGGAATTAGAAAGAAGCTTGCACCTTCATCTGAAGTAACTGGTTGTGGTCACTGTCAAAGACAGGATACTGGATTAGGTGGACCATTGGTCTAACCCAGCATTACTATTATTGTTTATTAGTTGTATTGTGGTAGCCCCTAGGAGCCCTAGTTATGGACCAGAACCCTCACTGTGCTAGGTACAAACACAGAGCAATGGCAACAGATAATATAGAAACGTCTATGGTCCTTATTCATGAACCAGAAAACCCAATTCAGAACTCATATTGTGTGTGGACAGCTCTGCTTTTCAGTGCTGCCATTGTGATACCAACAACACAATACACAATATAATTCTGAACACAAACAAACGAAAAAAAGGGTTTTGCCCTCATAATTATACAAAGGGAAAAGTGCAGAAATAGCAGAAAATACTGATGAGAAAAAAAAGAGCAGTATGCCATAATATTTTTCAGAAGATATGCTGGGGATTATACAGAACTAATTACTTTACCACTAAGGCTGAGAACACTGCTAAATTATTTGTAGTCTTTAATGGAAGCATTGCTTTGTGATTTCCAGAAATGATATTATCAATTCATGGCCACCTGGCTAATGATATGACATCATTCCTGGACATTACATCTCGTGAGAATCTCATCAAAACATAATACCTTATTTTTTAAAAAGCACCCTGCAGGATCACAAAGCACTTTACCAATTATTTTATATATATTGAATGCATAATCTCTTCTCTGCCATCAATATCACACAACTATGTTTAGGAGATGAAACTAAAGGTACCTCTAAGCAGTGAGCAGCAGCCCGTGGCAGCGAGTTTCAGAGCCTAGGTCGACAGACTTGGGCTTGTGGAGCTCAGCTGCCACACTAATGTGACAGCTTGTACCCCTATATTCACCCCTTTTACAAGACTATAATAAATTGCATACAAAATATGCCTTGGGAAGCATCATTTGAAAACACATAATTTACTGATCATTATTGTCCATTTAAAATATGTGCAGCAACATGTGTGTCGAGTTATAAGATTCTACCATATTATTACTAAAAGCAGCAACAATCCAGTTCTCCAGAGACAAAAGGCTAGCCAATACCTCAGCCAGGTGTCAATAAAATCAAATGGACTATCACCTAGTTAAGTGGCCATTCTTTGGCAGGAAAAAGGATATTGGCGAAGATTTACATGTTGACAAAATACAGCTGGATGTTCCCACCCACATGGACTTTCTGTCTCTTGAAACTCAGCTGGAGATGGTTCTCAAAGAAGAGTGAAACCATATAAGAAGGGAGGGCAAATGCCCCAACAGATCTCTCCCTTCATCTCTGCTCATGGCATCAAAACATTTGAAGGGCAAAGGTAGCAGCATTGGACTGGGGAGGGATCCTGACTAAAAGGGTTTCAGCCAGTAAGACTGTTGGAACTTGTGGTAAAAGAAACTTTTGCTTTGAATTCACTTAGCTTGTTAATTTAGGTATTAGTTGCATTTACTTTTACTTTCTCGTAACCAATTCTGACTTTTATGCCTCATTACTTGTAGCCACTTAGCATCTATCTTTCTGTAGTTAATAGACTTGTTTTATTGTTTTATCTAGACCAGTGTTTTGGATTGAAGTGTTTGGGAAACTCTATTTGGGATAACAGGATTTTTGCATATCATTTTCTATTAATAAAATGACAGACTTTATATGAGCTTGTATTGTCCAGGAGAGAGCTGGGCAGTACAAGACACACATTTCTGGGGGAAAATCTGGGACTGGGAATTTGCTGGTGTTGCTCCGCAGTGTAATTCAAGGTTGGCTGGCTGTAGCATTCTTGCAGCATAACTGGGAGTAATTTACATGCTGGAGGCTGTGTGAGAGCAGACCAGGAGTGGAAGCTCTCACAGCAAAGCAGTGTAAAAGGCACCCCAGGTTAGAAAACTGAGGGGACACAGCTGTTACTCAGTCCAGACTGTACCCTGGGTAACGTCACAACTAAAAATAGCTGTGTAGCTGTTGCAGCTTGGTTTGGAGCTTAGGCTCTGAAGTCCAGAACGGGGTGTAGACCCCATGAGTTTGAGTCTGTCAATCTAGGCTCTGAAACTCACTGCCACTCTCTGTGTTGACATATCCCAAGATTAGTTTAAGCAGATGCAATTACAGGATAATTAAGAATGTAATTACCTAAAGGAAATTTAGCCAGCTCATCCAGGTAGAGATTCTTCCAAAAACTGCCATGGGATCTTTTATTATGGCATGTAGTCAAAACCTTGACTTATATGTATTCTGAGAGCTGACATCTCAGAAGCAGTGCCTCCTTCCATCGTGTTGTCGCATTGGCTCAGTGCTGACTCAAAAGGAAAAGTGTTACCTACCTACCTTGCATACCTGGGTTTTACATAGAGGTCTCTTATCAAAGTTTCGACCAGGCCATAACCCATGCTTCTTTTAACGTATCTGCCCTGATGACAACTCAAAGTGGCATGGCTGCAAAGTGTGCCTGTGCTTTGCTATACAGAGTCTCTAGCCATGTATTCAGGCTGCTCTGTGCTGTTCCAGAGGCACAATGGTTCCAATACCCCCTCACTGCTGGTACAGGGGACATGTCTGGGGAAAGGGAGATGGCTAAAGTGTTCATGTGCCCAGACAATCACTGTGTCTGAAAATGGCCCCTTTTGGGCTCTGGGTAACTGACATAAGCTAGAGGAGCCTTCAGGTTACTCTAATTTGCAATGGGAATCTGGCCCAAAGGTCTCTGTCACCTTTGCACCTTCGTCCCTGAACTGCCTTAGATGCATCACACATGGACCAGAGGATCTGGCTTTCTGTGCGTAGCCTTCTACAGCAGTCAGTCAACTTGGGCATTTCCATCTCAAGTAGGAACGCATTTAGACAATTAAGACACCATCATATAGCTTTAATGAGCTCTCCTACATCACATTACGATATAGCCTGTTTTCTAGCTCTCACATTAACTCTGCCTGATGTAATTAAGGTAGAAGATGAAATTTTAATCAAATCAGAACTAGATTTTATGCACTTTATAAACACTAGCCTGACCGCTGAAGAGCAGGCAGTGACAGAGAGCTATAATTATAGCTTAGAGTTGAGTTTGGAGATGACTAACTCATTAGTTACAGTGATGGTAATCATTTTTATTTTAAATTATTCATACAAAATTAAGTCTTTTCAGCTCTTAAATCTTTTGAAAATCTTGGCCAATGTTTTGATATACAACATGCTGAGTACATAGAATCATAGAAATGTAGAGCTGGAAGGCACCTTGAGAGGTCATTAAGACAAGACCAAGTATACATAGACCATCCCAAACAGGTGTTTGTCTAACTTATTCTCAAAAACCTCCAATGAAAAGGATTCCATAAACGCCTTTGGAATCCTTTTCCAGTGCATAACTACCCTTATAGTTACAAAGTTTTTCCTAATTCTAACCTAAATCTCCCTTGCTGCAGCCAATTACTTCGTGTCCTACCTTCAGTGAACCTGGAGAACAATTAGATAAGGAGAGCGAGGTAATAGCTTTTATTGGACCAACTTCTGTTGGTGAGAGAGACAAGGGACAAATATCCTGGGACCAACATGGCTACAACAACACTGCATACAATGGAGAACAAATGATCATTGTACTCGTTATAACAGCCATTAACATATCTGAAGACTGTTATCAGGAACCTCTCTATCCTCTTTTCTCAAGATTAAACATGCCCAGTATTTTTAACCTTTCCTCATAGGTCAGGTTTTCTAAACCTTTTATCATTTTTGTTGCTCTTCTCTTGACTCTCTCCAATTTGTCCACATCTTTCTTCAAGTGTGAGGCTCAGAACGGGACACACTACTCCAGATGTGGCTTAACCAGTTCCGAATAGATTGGGACAGTTACCTCCTGTGTTCGATATACAACCCTCCTGTGACTACATCCCTGAACGATGTTAGCCTTTTTTGCAACTACATCAAATTGTTGGTTCATATTTAGTGTGTAATCCACTATAACTCCCAGATTCTTTTCAGCAACACTATCGCCTAGCCAGTTATTCCCCATTTTGTAGATGTGCATTTGATTTTTCTTTCCTACGTGTATTATTTTGCACTTGTCTTTTCTGAATGTCATCTTGTTGAATTCAGACCAGTTCTTCAATTTGTCACAGTTGTTTTAAAATCCTGACTGGAAACCCATGATAACTACTCTTAGAATATGGTCTTTCAACAAGTTTCCCACCCAGGTTATAGCAATTTAATCTAGATCACATTTCCCTAAATTGCTTATGAGAATGGTATGTGGATCTGTGTCAAAAGCCATATAGAATCAAGATATAGCACATATATATGACATGACAATGACAATGTCCAATTCCCATGATTTAGACACATAGACTTTAAGATGAGAAAGATTTAATCATTATGATCATCCAGTCCAGAGGTCCCCAATCTGTGGGGTGTGCCCCCCTTGGGGGGTGGGGATGAACATTTTTGGGGGGGGGGTGTCTAGGGCATGGGCCAGCCCCCATGGAGGCGGGGAGGGAGAGCCACCTGCCTTTGCTCTTGGCCCCGTCCCTCACTGTCAGCCCCGTGCCCAGGGTCCCAGCTGCTGGCCCCACTCCCGGGGCTCCTCTCCTGGCTGTGGCTTCTGGCCTTGAGCCCAGGGATCTGGCTGACAGCCCTGTTCCCTGGGGCTCCACTTCTGGCCATGGCTGGCGGCCCTGCCCCCCAGCTATGGTCCCAACCTCAGCCCCCTTACATCTGTCCACCTCCCCCACTCTCAGAGCCATGGCCCCAGCTCCAGAGGCTGGGGGGGGGGGGCATGTACAGCGGTAAGGGGGGGGGGGGTCAGGTGCAAGGTAAAAAGATCTAGTCTGATCTGCACACTGCAGGCAGCAGAACCTGACCCACCCACTCCTGTAATATACTCATAACCTCTGGCTGAGTTACTGAAGTTCTCATATAATTTAAAGACTTCAAGTTACAGAGAATCCACCATCTACACTAGTTTAAATCTGCAAGTGACCCATGCCCCATGCTGCAGACTTAACTGGAAATGCCAGCTACATTCTGAATGCAGGTTTGGAGTCTATGGGCTGGAATCCCTGGTTGCCTAATGCCAATTTGTGCTGCATATTCTATTCTAGGTATTTGTATGCCCCCCACTACTATAGTATCTAAGCACTTTGCAATATTTAATGTATTTCTCCTCTCAACATCCCTGTGAGGTAAGGAAGTGCTACTGTCCCCATTTTACAGATGGGGAACAGACTTACAGAGAATATATCAAGGGGCCACAGATCTATCCCCCCTCATTAAGTGCTCCAAAGCACCTTTAAACCAGCTGGAGATAGACAGAAGAAAATTCCTCCTGCACAGGGGAACCCCTCCACCAGCATAAAGTTGGTGAATGTGGCTCTGTTCCTTCCTGTGCCAGCTGGCCTAAGGTGAAGGAGTGGGAGTGTTGCAAGTAGGTTGTCTGTGCAGTTTTAATTTTGCCAGGGCCATGTTGCCCTGAATTGGATCCCCAGTTTGTTTGAGTGGTACTGGCACAGAGTGGAAAATCAGGGCCTACATGTCTAGAAATATGAATGACTGTTCTAAAACCTGCACTAACTTTCACTGAGTTGCTTTCACAAGGTTTTATTTTTAAAATGTTTCAGACTGCCTGCTGAGCTAGCTATAAATCCTTGGTATAAAAAATGTTTATCTTTCTAAGCAGCATGCAGAAGTAATGATATATAGAATGCTATGGACATACAGCCTTTTGTGTTCACTAAGGTGAATGGAATGTAGCAGCTGAAAACCCCAGGTCAAACTGTACGTGAGCTGCTCAGGTACGCATGGGTCAATGACAAGAACAAAACTTCACATTGCATCAGTCTCCCTCCAATGTTTAAAGGAGAACCAAGGCTCCCTGGGTGCCTGGAAGTGTTTATATTCATTTCTGTTTCATCAGCTTTCATGTCACGTAGATAAATGTTTCAGCTTGCCTTATAAACTTTAACAAGCTGTGTTCTCCATTCTCAGTGGAAAATGACTGGCTTTCCATCACAGAATCTGAGACATTAAAAAGAGGAAGGCCCTAGGAAGTTATCCAGTCCATCTCCCAGGATTACTCCCTAGAGAGTATTTTCTAATGCTTATTTTAAAAGTGGTGGCGTTTCCACCACTTCTCTTGGGAGACTATCCTTCATGTTAATTCATCGTGCTGCTAGGAGGTTTTCCTGATATTCAGCCTACATTTTCCTTTTCTTAATTTAATCCCATTACTCATTTGATTCAACCTTGAGTTTTATTGGGGAGATAACAGTGTAAAAGGGAGCAGAAAGGAGACTGAGTAAAAATGTCCAGTGGAAAACAATAGATACAGTATAAGGACGCATGCAGCTAGAGATGGGCAGGAAACAGTTTTCCTGCCCTGAGAAACATTGAGATTTCAAAAAATGTCCTGTTCCACCTTGGGATGAAAGCGAGACCTTTCAGAGATTTTCATGGAAATGCAATGTCTTTGGAATAGCCAACAAAGTGGTAGGTAGGGCACTCGCCTGGGATATAGGGACCCATCTTCAAGTCCCTCCTTTGGAGGAGGAACTTGAACCTGGATCTTCTGCATCCTAGTTGAGGGCCCTAACCACCAGGCTTATACAGTCAGTCTTGCTGTGGTCCAGTGAATGTTTATTTGTACAAATCAGAACAGCTCCAACAGGAGAGATTGAGAGCCCCTCCAAATAACCTCTTGCCCACCAGTTTGGGCACTTACCTGGGACGTGGGAGATCTGGGTTCACATCCCTGCTCTGAATCAGCCAGTGCTTGCGCATGCTTTCATTTTGACCAGAAGTTTCATACTATTTGGAAATCTGTTTTAATAAAAGTTTCATTTAAAATGGTACATTTCCATAAAAAGATTTGAATTTGATTAATCATCATTTTCTGATGAAAAAAATGTGTGCAAAAAATTCGTGACCAGCTCTATGGCTGTCATCTGCATCGTAGCTACAAGCATGTTCCTGTTCAGGAGTAGCTGTATTTAGGAGATGGGGAGATTTCCAACCCTACCTCAAGGAATCTACCTCAAGATGTTTGGCTAGCTCGGATACCTCTCCAAACTTTTGGATTCATACCTAAATCAAATCCAACCTCCAGAACCTTTTGAGAATCATCCTTTCCTGGTGCAACTCCAGGATTGATGGGGACATCTCATGCTCTTTTTTAGTGAAAGCACAGACAGATTTTTCCAGTCTATAAAGCTCAGTTATCATTTGAATGTAGGATGTTGCAAGCAGATACATCACAGCCTGTGAAAGAAAGCATCATATAATGCAACATGAGAGGTAGAATGCAAAGTGACAGGTATGAAGAAAGGTCTCTGTGAAGCAGGAAGGCTGTTTATACACCATGAAGATTATATCCTCTGTATCACCAATAAAACAACTGGACAATAAATTGGAATTGATAGATGTCTTAGAAATACAATCTAAAAATGCTTTGGAAGTCAATGATATGCAGTGCACATTCCTTGCAGAATGACTTTAGCTGATGTATACCAAATGGTTGTCACCAGAAATGTACATCAGTGTCAGGCAATATGCAATAATGATTAGGAAAAGGGCCATTAAGCAGGACAACAAGCATTTCTAAATCCTTGTGATCACTGCCCTAGAGACTTTCACATCTCCCCAGACCACTGGGGTCTCATTGGGTGAAGTTTCCTCAACAAAACTGAAAAATGCCAAAGCATATACCATATACCCCTAAAAACAGTCCAGTACAACCCCAAATGCCAGTCAATAAGGGCTTGTCTACACTTACTGGGGATCAACATGTGGTGATTGATGCATCGATGGTCAATTTGTGAAGACCCGCTAAATTGACTGCAGATCACTCGCCTGTCGACTCCTGTACTCCACCGGAACAAGAAGAGTAAGGGGAGTCTACAGGAGAGAATCTTCCGTCGACATAGCATAGTGTGGACCCCCACGGTAAGTAGATCTAAGCTACGTCGACTTGAGTTACGCTACTAACATAACTCAAATTGCGTAGCTTAGATCAATTTACGCCTGTACTGTAGACAAGGCTTAAGTCAATTTTACTATACTTTAGTGAAAATTCCAAATATATATATTAGCATGGTTGGGAGAGCATGCTGAATGTTTCAGAGGTGTTACCCAAACTGGGCTCCCCTAAACCTCTGTGATAGCTTTGTGCCTCAGTTTCTCCATCTGTAAAATGGAAAGAGGAAAGCAGGGTGAGAACTGAAAGATGCTCACTGCATTGCAACTGTGACAGTGCTTTTAAGTGCCCCTACTTAGGCAGCCCCTTTGCTTGAATTTGGGAGGCATCTTAGCCTGCTGGCTCTTTCTTTCTTTCTTTCTAAAAGGACAAGCAAACTAGAATTCTCTCCCCAAACAAAACACAGAAATAGAATTTAAAGTCCTGCCCCTGCTTCTTAACAAAGGGCCCAAACTAAACAAATATTAGTATAACAGAGCTGGTTTCGCTTCCGCTGTGGCTTTAAGAGAAAGCTGGATTTTATTACAAGTTTTGGCTCAGAGAGGCAAATTCGTTTCTCCAGCTAGTTTAATACCCAGTGGCTGTGGCTGTGAGGAAACCTTGAGAGAAGGATTTGGCTTCTCCAGCTAGTTTAAACCCGAAGTAAAGAATTTCCATAGGATGGGGGAGAGAGGAAGAGGGCAGATGGGAGAGGGTTGGAATAAAGATATCAGATAATTAGAGTAAATTATTATTACCATAATTAATACAGCCCTGTGATTTGCTCTTAGCATGGACTTTGCAGGATACCATGTAAAATGTGACAACAGCAGCAGAACCTGGGCCTCTTTAGACCCGATCTGTACTAGGAAAATGATCCCTGCCTGATAATAATTGTCAGCCACGGGCCATTTTCCTAGTGGAGACAGGGGGCTGGATTCTCTAGTCCACAAAGTTTACTTTGTATTGTGTGATCCAGGTGGAAATTTCCCATGAAGAATTACAGCTATGTAGAAGGATTTCCCCAGCCAATGTAAAGCTGATGGAGGCAGCTCTGTCATCTCCTTCTGCTGCATCGGGATGGAGTGTAGAAAACACTGCCAGAAGGGATCAGAAGGAGCCTGAGACTGTCTGTTCTGGGATGCCTGTGCTAACCCCACTATTCCACAGAAACCCAGCTGTAATAAAGTGATCATCAAGGAGTTAACTGGGATAGTCAGAGTATTACAGATTGGAGCCATGATTAGGGTGACCATACATCCCATCTTGGCTGGGACAGTCCCTTTTTTAAGCCCTGTCCTGGCCGTCCCAACTTTTTTGGCAAAACTGAGCATTCGTCCTGTTTGCTCTTGCCAACTGATCATCAGCTGGCAAGAGCAAACTGGACAAATGCAGAGTTTTGCCAAAAAAGTGGGCTGTGACCCCTAGCAGGGTGCAGAGGAATGTGCAGGGAGGAGGGGGAGGCAATCTTCAAAGCCAGCCCTGTGTGGGAGGGAGGGCTCAGGAGAGTGGCTCAGGTTGGGTCAGCCCCACACGAGTGGGTGGCGGGGAGTCTTGGGCCGGCCCCACGTGCAGGGGGTAGACAAGGTCTTGGGCTGGCCCTGTGTGTGGCGGGTGGCAGGGGGGCTTGGGCTGGCCCCGCAGGCAGTGGGAGAGAGGGGGGGTTTGAGCCGGCCCTGTGGGTGGGCAGCAGGGGGACTCAAGCCAGCCCCTGTGCATGAGCAGGGGGATCAGGCCAGCCCCGTGCGGTGTCCCATTTTCCCTTTGGGAAAATATGCTCACGTTATGCTCCACCCCTTCCTTACTTCTGTTTATTTAGTGGGCATTTCCACCCACTTTGGAAGTGATTCTGTAATAAAGCAGCATGTTCCCAGCCAGCAGCCCTCTAAGTGGAGTGTGTTTCTTGTGCACTGAGTGGTCCCTTTATAAAACTAGCAATGAGGAGAAAATATAGGAATGGCCATTTGTGGGAAAACTGAGGCATTTGTTGCAGAAAATGAGTATTGGCAGCAATACATTGAAAGATTGGGTCACTATTTTCTGGTATTTGAGGTTATAGATATGATTTTGTTACATCCACAAAACCCAGCAGATAGAACTATCCACGGTAGACTGGCAGAGGACAGAAGTAAGGCACAGTAGGAAGGTAAAACACAATCTAGTTCAGTGGTCTGCATATGATGATATTTGTGCTAATTTCATTCCATATGTAGATGCCATAGTGATTGGTGCTTTATAGTTGTCTCTGAGCTTTATGTAGGTTCTTATATGGTCCCTATCATCTTAGTAACTGAGATCCTCAGAAACAATAATAAATGTATTTTCACAATACACCTGCAGGGTATAACCTGCCCCATTTTACAGATAGGTAATTTAGGCCCAGAGAGATTATGGGGGAGATTTTCAAAGATACAAAGAGCAGATAGGCGCCTGAGACCCATTGAAAGTCAATGGTTATTGTGCATCCAATTCTCATTTGTGCCTTTGAAAATATTCCCCCTAAGTGACTTGCCCAAGGTCACACAGGAAGTCTGTGGCAAAGCTAGATCTTTTGAGTCCCACTCCACAAGACCATTCCTGCCTAAAACAGATTAATAGATTCTAAGGCCAGAAGGGACTATTATGGTCATTTAGTCTGACCTCTTATATAACACAGATTATAGAACTTCCGCAAAATAATTCTTAGAGCAGACCTTTTAGAAAAACCATCCAATCTTGGTTTAAAATTTGTCAGTAATGGAGAATCTGGGTAAATTGTTCCAATAGTTAATTACTCTCACAGTTAAAAAATGACACCTTATTTCCAATTTGAATTTGTCTAGCTTCAACTTCCAGCCCTTGGACTGTGTTATATCTTTCCCTGCCAATACATAGGTAGATTCAATAGAAAGATAGGGAAGCACAAATCTAGGATTATACCTTTGCTCATAAAAAGGGTATTTTCTGGATACAATATACCAAGTATAACTGCCTTAGGGACTTCTGCATAATCAGTGAGGTAGAACACGAAAACTGATCTTTCCTAGCTACTTGTTTTTATTGAGCATTTGGTTATAAATTGCCCTTCATTCCACATGTGGTTTCTATTAGTCTCTGATTATTATTGTTTGGCGCAAGTAGACCTCAGAGCCTCCTGCAAGCAGGTAGATTCAAGTTTGCTAATGTTTCTCTTTTTCAGTAATAGATAAATACAACCTGCGAACAGCTATTTAGAGCCAAATTTCGAGATATAAGGTTTCTGAGGGGAAATGGCCCATCATTCTTTTGACTTGTGCCTTCTCAGTTTATGTTCCATTTCATTTAAAGCACTAATTGAACTGTAAAAGAATATGTCTCATAAAAAGCTTTCAGTGGATTAAGAAATAATACCCCCATGATGCCATATCCCCTGTGTTAGTAGTCTTACACTAGGAGTCAGTCAGTCAGCTATTTAGAGAGGAGGCCAGCCCAGCTGAAGAAAAAAAATGCACTTTTAATAGACAAGAAAACAGAAACGTAAGCTGTGAAAACTTCAGATAGCTAAACTTCTTCCTTGTATTGAATAGAACAGTCCAACAGATCAAAGTCTTTTTTTAATGTCATGAGAATGATGTCAAGGTGTGAGTCATTAAATGTCATGCTTTATTGTCTTTTGCCAAGTGGCTGAGTGATGCTTATCATGTAACATATAATGCGGAGTAGCCACGTAAGTGGGGGTAGGTGATTTTCTGAATGCCCCAGCATTGTTGAGCCAGGGCAGCCCACAATCTGGCTTTAAGTCTGTACCTGCAAACAACTGGAATTCCCCTGTATGTCTGCATCCCACTCTCGTCTCTTATACTTAGATTGAAAGCTCTTTGAGGGCAGGGACTTTTTGTTCTGTGTGTGTACAGCACCTAGCACCCTGGGGTCCTAGGCCATGACTAGAGCTCCCAGGCATGATGACAATGTGAAAACCAATAACAATTGTATATAAATGATGGCTGTCACTAGCCTTTCGAAGTGAAAAGCTGTCTCCATTTTACTAGCTGACTTTTACAAATGTAACTCTGAGATGACACAAAAAAATCTGCAAATTCAACAGCTGTAATACTGCTCTCAAAAGCTTTTGATATTAAAAAGAGCAACTGATATTCTGTCTGAACAATTGCAGCAGTGAATCTGAAAGGCTAACTTATCAATAAGGGGCACAGACACATTTAATAACTGCTAAATACAGCTGCTGATGGTCAGTTGAAGGGAACTCCATTTGTGCAATTTGTTTTTCTCACTCTTCTCAGTGACACTGGGATTTCATTTCTCAACTTTATAAGCTGTTAAGTCATAAAGATGTTATTGCCTTCCTGGTAAAATGAAACATATCCAAACCACTATAATGTCACTAAGTGCTCCACATAGATTCTATTTATTCACTCCTGTTGGATAAATCAGTCACTTATTTTTTTCCCTTCCATAAAAATTAGTGTAGGCAACCCCAATGTCTGACTATGAACCAATGGGAACATCTCTGATCCATGGAATGCTGTTAACTCCCATACCCAGACTGATTAGTGTCAGAATCTTAACAATGGAATACAGGGGTGCTGGAACATTTTTATAGTGGGGGTGCTGAGAGCCACTGAACCAAACTGTAAACCCTGTACATAATGGAAACCACTTCAAGTCAGGAGGTGCTGCAGCACCCGCAGCACCACTACTTCCAGCACCTATGATGGAATATGCATTTTGGATGTGCATTATTGGAAGGCTCTGTGAAATTTCATTTAAAAACAATATCATCTTTCAAGGTTTTTAAATACACTTTTCACTGAAGAATTTTTGAACACAGAGGACTGAATCATCACAGCCTGCAATTTTTGCAGTCATATGCACCTATGCAAAATGCTCCCAAATCAGCATTTTACCCCCTTATTGGACAAATGTTAACAATTACACAAGGTGCAAAGCAGTGGAGAGTGAGGACCATGGAACCGTACATTTTATATTGCCAGCGCCTTCGCTGGTGCAGTGCCATTGACTTCAATGGACTTGTGCTGATTTGCATAAGTTGACACTCTGACCTGTCATTCTAATTCAATATCATTTTACACTCACTTTGCATAAGTATAAATGACTACATCTGGTTCAGCATGGCAAATTGACCCCACTATTAATTATTATCAATAATCCATGCAAATACATTGTTTTAATTCAAGGGGACAAATTTAGTATTGGTGTAACTGAATATACTTTCCAATGACTTCAGTGGGAGTTGCTTATTCCAGGACTTCATTTTGTCAGATTTTTTAAACACAGACCATTTCCCCCCACATTTTTAACTTTCTGTTTTCCGCAAAATGTTCTTGAAATGTTATCCAAATAGCCATGGGAATTATTTGTTTACCAAAAAACCCCAATGTTTAGTAGGCAAATTCTGTAAGCAAAAACATTCTGATAACATTATTAAAAAATCTAAAAGTTGTTAATGAAAAACAAAATATTTTGGCAATTTGATGACTGTTCACAATTTTGTTTGAAATGGTCATTTTCCAGTGAATAGGCTTTTCAGTTGAAAAATGGTGACCAGTTCTAGAAATGCTTTCAAAGTTATAGGAAATACTCTAATTCAGGTATTAAAGCTTTCACATTCATATCTGAACTGATATAAGAATCTGCACTCTAAGGCAGTCACAATGTTAGCACCTTCTAAATCTCGTCTTCCAAAGCATTGCTGGCTTTCTTGACATTCAGTTGATAGAAGGGAAATAAGTAAAATAAACTTCCTCAAGTAGTGGTAGGTATTTATTTAAATTAAGATACCAAAGTAGCCAATGCAACTATTCAAGGAGGAAATTAAATATATTTCTGGGGATAGATTTATAATTTTTATAGTAGAGATTCATCTTTGGGTTTCTGAAGCATTCTCAGAAGCAGCATGTGAGGAGTTGATACAGAAATTAATTTGACCACCTACATATTCAACATTAATTTTAAACTGCCTGTGAACTTTCACTGATGAAAGCATGCACATCTTCCTTCTCCACATTAAATATGGAAAGTTTGTTTTCTAAACTGACTGGGTCTCCATCAAGGGATGATATCAGCTACTCTAGTCTACGGATATTGTAAGTTCTTTGAGGCAGGGACTCTCTCTCTGTGTTAGAACAATGGTGTCTTGATCCCTGACTGGAGCCTCCACAGGCTACAGAAACACAAATATTAAACAACAACAACCTGGGTTCTGTAAACTGCTTTGCTCTTGGCACATAAAATGAATGTAAAATGCAACCATTCCAATGCTCACTTTGAACTCACGTAAGTGACTATACAAGGTGCAGGACAATAATGAATAAGGTCCAATATGTCACTGCTATCTCTATTGTGTTGAATTAAAATAGCTAATCTACCCAGGGGCAGCTCCAGGCACCAGCGCAGCAAGCGCGTGCCTGGGGCGGCATGCCTGCAGCAGGTCCGCCGGTCCTGCAGCTTCGGCGGTAATTCGGCGGCAGGGACGCTGAAGGCACGGCACCGGCGGACCTCCCGCAGGCATGCCGCCGAATCTGCGTGACCAGTGGACCGCCCGCAGGCGTGCTGCCGAAAGCCACCTGACTGTCGTGCTTGAGGCGGCAAAAACCATAGACGCCCCTGAATCTACCTCCGTGAAAATCTAGTGATGCTGACTCCCTTCTCATGCCAGTTTTACACCAATATAACTCAGTTGATGTCAGTTATTTCTGCTTTATGGGAGTGGAAGGGCTTGTCTAGATAGAGACTTAATGAACAGCAAGATAGGATCTAAATCTCTAGTACACTAATTTGCCGCACACTACCTAGCTGTGTGGACTGTGCTACTTTGCACTAAAAGGAAGTTTCTTGCCCTATCTATTAATGTAAGCTGCTCTAGCTTTCAGGAACACTATGAAATATACAGCATGTTTACTGCAGATTAATGTTTGATGTTCAAACCAGGATTCTGCATAGCCATATTTAAAATTAATATTCCATCCTATCATTATCGCATGCATTCAGTATCTGGTTGTACTTTAATTTATGTAAAGACAAAAATGTTTCCAAAGTACAGTAATAAAATACCCCACAAATCTCTGTAGCACCAAAACTTTAAAGCTTGGTTCTACTTTGAAAAGTATGTCTGTAAAAATAGCATCATGGGATTCCATATATAATGTCTCCCAATGATTTCCACATTGAATGCAGACAGTTTACATTTTGAACAGTTATTTCCAAATGCTCGCCCTGTTTTCTCAATCTGGGATCTGAAAGTCAAGATGGCTCTTTCCTTCTCAGATGTGATCATCAGCTATAAAGGGTCTCTGGGGCCAGATTCTACCCTCAGGTACACCTCTGCCATCTCACTGTCTTTACATTCTGCCCTTAGTTCCAACCATGCGCTTTGAAGCATGCAGATGAGGAGACTGCCAATTGTCATGAAGTCTTTTATGATGTGGCCTCCTACCATGTAAGAAGTAAACTGAAACCACTGACTGTTGATTTTAAGAATCAGATGTTAAACAGTAATTGGTCAGCATACACATCCATTAGGTGGCATAAAGATACAGTTTTGTAATTATAAAAGAGAACCATAATGAAGCTATTTTTATCAGAACTCATTTATTTTGCTCACAGGAAGCTTAATAAGGTTACTTTTTTGCAACATTAATAAAGCTTAATAAGGTTATTATTTTTTGCAACATTAATAGTAACAGCGGTCTTTGTGCAATTATAAGGAAGAGCTTCTGCTTATTAAATGATTAGAAATTCTGGTTTTTAATTTAGTTGTCATTAGAAAATAATGTTTTTTCTCCTCTGAGAAATTGTTCCGAAGACATAGGTGAATTATCATTAGGTCAGCTGATCAATTTGGAGTGCATTATAACACCAAAAATGTACTTATAATTGATAGCTCTATCAAGTATAAGCCAAAAATCAACTGTGTATTTCTAACATTCTTCTAGTACTCATCCCTAACTTTAAAATGGCCCTTTTATTTCACCTGCATCTACTGCTCAAATCCATATGTCCTAAAACAATAGTGCTGCAACACAACTATATACATTCAAATATAATTTATTAGGCTAATCAATCAATGCACGTGGAATTGACCAGGATTCCATCTTCTCCAATCCCTGTGAGACCCCAGCACCTGCTTTCCAGGTTTGGTACAGGGAATGAATTTGCATAGTCTAGAATTCACTAGCCACAAAACTAACATATCTCTTCTTTTTATCATCCTTCAGACCCAAACTTGTGGCCCAAATAATTGGTTTCACTGGGCAGTGGTGCAAGATGCAAAGACTCTGTGCAGGAGGTTCATACCTCCTGAAAACCATATAGTTACACACTCCAATGTCTCAGTGCAAACACCCATGTAGAGTATATTTCCACAACTCACAGTAAGCAAATTAACCCCTGCATATTTTTGTGCGTCCTGCATCCTCATTCAGCAGAACTGCACCCACATACAATGTAAACCGTAAACACCCACAGGTCTGCCAGACTGTGTTGATTACAATATGACTCAAATTAGGAACAGTTTAGAACCACTGGGCAGACCTCTGGAAAGAGTTGTGCATCTTAAGGAAAAAATTCTCCCCCAGTTCTCTAGTGTTCAGGAGAAATGCA
The DNA here is from genome assembly GCF_028017835.1 of Emys orbicularis. Lineage (NCBI taxonomy): Eukaryota > Metazoa > Chordata > Testudines > Emydidae > Emys > Emys orbicularis. The sequence goes on along the minus strand of NC_088683.1, from coordinate 21,896,805 downwards.
TGTGCTGCATCTCATCTCAAATGGTGCATTCTTTCTTTTCTCAGTGGCCAGCCAGTTTCCTGGGCTGCTACTCAGGACATGAACCACTCTCTCCCCATTTCCTCCTGTAGGGGGTGCATGGAACGTTTGGTCCCTTCACTCCCATGAGTGCAGGGTCTGCCGGCAGTTCTCCTGGGCTATTTTCACCCTTCCCTTTGTGCACCCACACTAGCATGAGGGACAATTGGGCCCTAAAGGAACAATATCATATCCCTGGTTTCACTCTAATGTAGTTCTGGGGAGTCCAGCCTATGCAAGGTGATAAATCTGCAAATGCCACGTCAGCCTACAAAACAGCATTCATGGCTGCAGAAATAGCTTTCCTACAGCTACTGCTATCTGAGGGCAGTATTTTGGTGCATGATATGATCATGTGGTAGGTGAGCAGATATCCAGCTACTGCAGATGGTCATGGGAGAGTGTGCTCCTCAAACTAGAGCTGAAACAAAATAATACTGATAATGACTTAGAGTGCTTTGCATTTTCACTACTAATCAACTCACTAATCAAACCTCAACTTCTCTGTGTCGTATTATGATTATCCCTATTTTACAGGGAGTTTTTACAGAAGGAGACTAAGGCCAGATCCTCAAATGTAGCTTCCAGTGCCTTGAAATCAATGGGAGTTAGGTGCCTAAATACCTTTGAGGATCTGGACCTAAGTGTCTTGCCCAAGGCCATACAGCCAGTGAATGATAGATCAAAGATCAGAACTTAACAGCTCCTGGGTTTCACCCATGTGCTCAGTCCATTAGATCACTCTGCCTCTCATATTGTAAGATAGTCTGCTCTCTGTTGCCAGTGATTATGCACATCTTTGGGTAGTGGCTGCATCTGTATGAAGCCTCTATAATCTCCCTATCTGACAGTGTTGCTGGGATCCTTTGTTTTTTTCAACAGAAGTGTTACATATTTGGTCCCTACTAAAAAGGATGTACTCGTGTTTCCCTTTACAATCCAATCCCCACACCACCTGAGTTTACTTTACGAGCTGTGCTGGCCCTTTGTGTTGGCAGCAATGTTAAATACTGGTTACTTGTTTCCCCTCTGAGTGGGAATTTCCCCACTTCAGTTGGCTATTTTCCATTCTACATTGATAACATCCACATGTTGATTTTTTCCTACTTTATTTAATATTTTTTTTACTCTGGGATCTCTTCCAAACTTAGCTGTATGTAATATGGCCCTTCTTATTCAATTATGTGGCCCACACACAATCTAAAACTCAGCTAAGAAACATTTTCCATAGCAATATTTGAAAAGGTATAGTTTGGACCAGTGAATGAAGAAAAGAAATCTCAGGCTCTCATAGGAAATCTACCATGAAAAAACAACATCAAAGTGAACACATACAAAGACACAAGACAAATCACCAGAATAGAAAAATCATACAGTTCTGCAACAGCAGATTTAGAATAATCACACTCACTAGTTAATTTCTTTTGGGACTCTAGTTAGGTTACATTAACCTTTATTCACCCAGTATTCCAGAAGTGTCCACTGGCCCCACTTGAGACTGGGTCCATGTTTTGCTAAATACTGTACAAATCAAGAGAGAGTCCCTGTCCTGAAAAGCTTATCATTTAAAGAGATAAGACAAGCAAGTGGGGAGAGATAGCTCAGTGGTTTGAGCATTGACCTGCTAAACCCAAGGTTGTGAGTTTAATCCTTGAAGGGGCCACTTAGGGATCTGGGGCAAAAATCAGTACTTGGTCCTGCTAGTGAAGGCAGGGGGCTGGACTTGATGACCTTTCAGGGTCCCTTCCAGTTGTATGAGATAGGTATATCTCCATTTTTTTAAAGTGGTGGTTGAAAGATATTATCCCCATTTTACAAAATGGGAAACTGAGGCATGAGGAGATTGAGTGATCACTCCAAGTTCACACAGGGAGTCTGTTTATAGCTGGGAACTGATTCAGATCTTCTGAGTCTCAACGCCAATGCTTTAACTACAAGACAATCCTTCTTGTCTATGTCAGATTTACTTTTTTCTGCTACTCCTAAACATGTCTGCTTTAGTGATACATAGTGTGCTCTATGTTACAGGCCTCAGTAAACAGGGGAAGGAAGAAAAGAATTCTGACGGATTTTTGTTAAAGACGTCATTGGCTTTATATATTAATTAATATAACAACAAATATCTAAACGAGAAGAAACTCTGTTGACTAAAGGAGGCAAGATTCCTGTTAAAAGTTACATGCAACCATGTTGAGTAACCAAATAGCAGTCACTTTAGGTTGTGAGTGAACAATGACGGTTCTCTCCAGGTGCTTACCTGATTTCTTTAATAGAAGTTACAGAGCAATGGATTATAGACTCAATGCAATGCCTAAACAACACTATATGAGATAGTATAACCTCATAATCTCCTACACAATCCAGACTTCACATCCTTAATGAGAGAATCTCTTCCAGGGGAAATCAGAGGAGTTACCCTTAACATAGCAGTCCAGGGAGCTTGATAACCTCCTGCCTTCTCCATAAACCTGCTCTAAAGCCTAGTGAACTCAACAGGATCTTCTTTACATTCACTTCAATGGGCTTTGGAATCAGGGCCTATGCTTGGCTCCAGCCATGCTATTTATCATTCACTTTTATGAACAATAATTTCATTCTTCAGTACTGGGTACCCTTTCTACAATAACTGCTTGTTGTGACAGCCTCTTTCATTGCAGGGAAATAGAAAACAGGCACTATAACAACTGCAGAGACCCGAAACCATTTAACAACACTGTGTCCATGTGGTGGTTCTCGGGGCACCCAGGACTGTGAGTCCCCTCATTACCCTCCAGTGTGAGAGAGACTTGCATGTGCTTAAATGAGTGTCAACTCCCTGACACTACCAGCTTGTTAGCCACCCAAGCTCTATCAGCCCTTACTTTGCTTTGCAGGTGAACAACATGCACACCCCAGTCCTCAGCCTCTTTGAAGTCTTCATAAGAACATAAGAAAGGCCGTACTGGGTCAGACCAAAGGTCCATCTAGCCCAGTATCTGTCTACCGACAGTGGCCAATGCCAGGTGCCCCAGAGGGAGTGAACCTAACAGGCAATGATCAAGTGATCTCTCTCCTGCCATCCATCTCCATCCTCTGACAAACAGAGGCTAGGGACACCATTCTTACCCATCCTGGCTAATAGCCATTTATGGACTTAGCCACCATGAATTTATCCAGTCCCCTTTTAAACATTGTTATACTTGTTCCCTATAGTTATACACTTCCCTATAGTGTCCAGCCCCTTATTCATTGAACTCTCCCAGAAATATCAGGTTTGCTGTCTCCAAGGAAAGAGTGCACACACGAGCTTGTATGCTTCAACTCAGGATCAGCACTTTGCTTAATATCATAGTACTGAGATATATTTATAGTAAAAATAAGGATAAGTTTGTCACCAAAGATTTAAAAGATAGTGAGTAAGGGTAATAGAAACACAAAGTTACATATACAAAAAATCAAAACATGTTTTCTAGAGATTAAATATAACAGACTAAAGAAATTTACTTTGCCCCCAAAGTACTCTGCAGAGTTTCAACCAAAGTTGATTGTGATCCCATTTTCATGATTATAAATACACTGCCCATTTCCTAGGTGCAGGATAAAGGGACGTCTTCTTTGCCTTCTACTTATATCCCCAAAGTTCATTGTCTGTACTCAGAACAGGATAACCACCTGGCTTATTTTCCTGTGTGCTTGCTTCCCTGTTGATTTCACATTTTTCTGTTAACTCCCTATGTAAATGAGAATCCATTGTATTAGCTTACAATGCTTAATTTACATTCTGTCAGAGAGACTGGGGAACAAGCATTTCCTCACTGACAGAAAGCCTGTTTCTCCCCCTCTGCTGTGGTACAGAATCTAAGAACATATTTTCAGTATACATATACAACTCCTTACATAGTGTTGTGCATACATTTCACAATGATACCAATGACCGGTTTGATCCTTGGCTTTCATTTAAGACCTCCCATGACATTCTTTGATGAACCAGAATGAACATACCAGAATCAGGATATTCTTGTAACCCTCTTTCCAGTAGGCTTTAAGGGTCTGTTGGATCACAGTCCACTACTGGTAGCCAATCTAGTTAACCATCAGGCCTGAGATGTTCTGCATTATGTCTCTCCTTTCCAGTTGTTATACCTACATCCTCACTGTCCCTGACAGCCCAGGCATAGAAAATAAAAGTCTTATGCCTGGCCTAGGGCCCAAAATCATCCATTCCCCTCAAGTTAAAGTCCACCTGGGCTCAGTGCAGGCATATAGGGAGATGTAGTCCAGCCAGGGAGACTGGCTCATGGAGGAGACTGGGGCATGAAGCATCTGAACTTCAATTCACATGAGGCACCATGACAGCTCACACTAATGAAGATTAATTTTGAACTGATCCAAAATTAAATATTTTGATTTATGCTGATGAACTGAAATGTTGTCTTTCAGGTCAGTGCTATCTGAAACAAAATACTTTGTTTTGGTTTTCCTGAACACTCCCCCCCCCCCCCCCCCCCAAAAAAAATTATGGGGGAAAGGGCAGGAATCAAATATTTCCCATGGGAAATTTTTATTTTGCAGAAACAGTGTTTTCTGTCCAAAAACATTTTATTGGACATTTCCTGACCAGCTACAAGATACTCACCACCTCTAATAATAATTAGGGCCAAATTCTAGTGTCATTTACATAGGTGTAAATTGGTCTATGAAGTTATTGTTGGTTTATACCAGAGTACCAATAGCAAAATTTGTCCCAAAGTGTCTATATTCATAGAAAAACCAATCTGTAAATAATATCAAAATATTGATATCGTATCAGATACTGTTAATTTTTCAAAAATGCTGTAGTTTACTGCTAGAATTTTTAGTAGCAAAATAATTGGAAGGAAAACATGTCCAATGAAAGTGGATGTAATATAAAATAAACCAACATGCTCTTCTAATATTATTCTCTGTTAGACTATAGCAGGGGTTGGCAACCTTTCAGAAGTGGTGTGCCGAGTCTTCATTTATTCACTCTAATTTAAGGTTTCGCGTGCCGGTAATACATATTAATGTTTTTAGAAGGTCTCTTTCTATAAGTCTATAATATATAACTAAACTATTGTATGTAAAGTAAACAAGGTTTTCAAAATGTTTAAGAAGCGTCATTTAAAATTAAATTAAAATGCTGATCTTACGCCACCAGCCTGCTCAGCTCGCTGCCAGCTGGGGTTCTGTTCACCTAGGCCGGCAGTGGGCTGAGCAGGGCCTGCGGCCGGGACCCCAGACCTGGGGGGGGGGGTGTTTCAGGGGTCAGGGCAGAGGGCTGAGGGAGGGGGTTCAGGGCAGAAGGCTGGGGTGTGTGTGTGGGGGGTTCAGGGCAGAGGGCTGGGGTGTGTAGGGGGTGCAGGGCAGAAGGCTGGGTGTGTGATGGGGTGTGGGGGGTTCAGGGCAGAGGGCTGGGTGTGTGTGGGGGGGGGGTCAGGGATCAGGGCAGAGGGCTGGGGTGTGTAGGGGTGCAGGGTAGAAGGCTGGGTGTGTGATGGGGTGTGGGGGGTTCAGGGCAGAGGGCTGGGTGTGTGTGGGGGTGCAGGGCAGAAGGCTGGGTGTGTGGGGGGTTCAGGGCAGAGGGATGGGTGTGTGGGGGGGTGCAGGGCAGAGGGATGGGTGTGTGTGGGGGTGTGGGGGGTTCAGGGCAGAGGGCTGGGGGGTGTGGGGGTGCAGGGTAGAAGGCTGGGTGTGTGGTGGGGTGGTGGGGTTCAGGGCAGAGGGCTGGGGGGAGTGGGGGGTGCAGGCAGAGGGCTGAGTGTGTGTGTGTGGGGGGGGGGGTCAGGGCAGAGGGCTGGAAGGGATATGCCCTGTTCCACCCACTTCCCCCAGGCTCTGTCCCTACCTCTCTCTGCCTCCTCTACGGAGCTGTGTGCACGCTGCCGCTCTTCCCCCTCCCCCTCGCTAGGACCATCAGCTGATTGGCGCAGGGAAGGAGAGGAGGAGGGGCAGGAAAGCACCACGCTGGGGGAAGAAGCGGGGGGGGGGGGGAAGCTTGGCTGCCGCAGAACCAAGCTTCTGCCTCCTGCCCCCGCAGGGGAGAGCGGTGGGCGGGGGGGGGGCTGAGTGGGGCTGGGACCACGGCAGGTAGCTGCGTGCCACTCAAAATCGGCTTGCGTGCCGTGTTTGGCACACGTGCCGTAGGTTGCCGACCCCTGGACTATAGCACTGGGAGTTGTAGTCTGGTCTATAGATTATGAATAAAAATTCCCAGTTATCACTTTGAGGGTTGACAGATTCTTGTCCCAAGATCAGGCTCAGTATTATTAAAATTATTCTATAGTTGGGAACCCCAATGTGCACAGGTGCAACGCTCACACTATAGGAACTCTTTTATATTTACAAATAAATAATTTATTAATACATTTAGCAAAGTCACACACTAACTCAGTAAGGTAGATAGAGATAATACAGAAAGTACGTGTGTGGGGGAATAGGCCTGGCTGGCCTCCCTTGCACCGATCAGAACATCGGCGAAGACTCGTCATATAGGCCCGCCCTGCAGGCCACAAGCCTGAACTAGGCTAAGTGACACAGCCTCCTGCCAAACTCGGTCAAGGGTCATGACCAGAGGAGGGGGGGGGGGCCAAGGAGGGAAATAATAAAAAGCCACAGCAGCAGCACTAATGAAATATGTTCATGGCTGATAAAATATAATAACCGCTTGTGTGAAGCAATAGGTAACTTTAGCTGAATGTAAACTGACTAAATGCAGCTTCTCCTTTGGGTGATCTGTGACGACGCCCCCCCCCCCCCCATGATTCCAGCTAAATGCAAGGTAGCCAATCGTGGTTCTCTTCTGGGTGCTCTGTGACCTCCCCGAATTTCTAGCTAAATGCAAACTGACTAATCACGCTCCTTCTTTGGGCGTCCTGTCAACCCCTCCCCGATACACTGACCATAACGCCCCGGAAGGTACCATGCACTCTTCCGAGAACGTACCCTAGCTGGTGCCAAGTTTTAACCGCATCAGGCTTCTCGAGAAATCCCCCACCCAATATGCACCCAATTCTCGGAAAAATAATGAGGAAGGTACCGAGAAAGGGAACAGACCCCAACTCTTTTATTTTTGTAAATGACATACTATGTTTGCGGTTTGTAAGAATAAAGGCAGCCTCTGAGCTGTGATCGGGTGTGGTAGTTTTCGGACTGCTACCCCAACACGTTGGTATGTATTGCAATAAACTGGCCTCAGGCTTGAGTCTGTGAACTAAAATCAATGCGTGGGTGACTTTTTCCACGACAATTTGGGGGCTCGTCCGGGATCACTCGACGTCCCAGCGGACCGGAGGACCGTGGACCGCTTCCACACCGATCCCAGGCACCAGGTAAGAGACCGTTGTCTATATTTGGGCTTCGGTGGGGAGCTGCCCATCGGCTCTGGGTTCAGGTAAGGGCGCGCTGTGATCCGAACCTTTTGAGGCTAGACTCATTTGCCTGACGCCTGTTCGTTTTGTGTGTGTCTGTTCTGTAACTTGTCTGTGTTGGGTTTTGTTTGTTTTGTGTTAGTTAGCTTCATGTGGCTCGGCCTTCGGGGATTGGTCCCCTCGGAGGACGATTGACCGGCCGCTGGGTGACCCCGGGAGGAAGAGATCCCGGAGCAGCCGAGGGGGGTGGCAGAGCTCCCACCAGCAATAGGCTGGTAGTGGTGAGAGATGCCGTAACAGATATCCCGATTTAGGTGTGTTGTGAGATTGCGGGCCGTGAGGTGACCCTACCCCTGTTTACCTTGAAGTGCCGAGAAGCCCCTCCTTGCTCGGAGAGCAGGGAGGCCCCGGGAAACCGCCCACGAATTCCCAGGCAGTAGAGTAACCCATCCCATTCTCTTGAAGGCGGGCCGGTGCTCTCTGCCAGAGGAGGGGTGTGCGGGGACCACGCCTTTCCTGACCCTTCTGTTCGGTTGACCCGTGACCGAGTTCCTCCCTTGATTTCCCGCTTGGAGCAGGAGGCTCCCTCCCCTTGCTCAGAGAGAGGGGGAGTCCCAGGAAATCACCCGCCGTAGCTGAGGCAGTGGGGTCTCCTATCCCGTTCTTGTGAAGACGGGCCAGTGCCCTTTTGCCGAAAGGGGTGTGGGCGAGGACCACCCTTATAAAGCCCTTCCTATTGGTGTGACTGTTGAGGCGTTGACTGCGCCTGAAAAGGAGGTTTAGGATAGGAGGTCTCGCCGAAGAAAGAGGCCTGAGCTTATTGCAGTAATGTTTTAAGTAATTGTTTGGTAGGAGTAGTAGGTGTCATTATATATATAAAGCCTTAATTTAGCTAAAAAAGTATAAATAAATAAAAGTGGGGGTTAGCCAAAAAGCCCACACTCCTTGCTGAATTGGTAGTAAAACAATGCCTGTGTCCATGGAGAAAAAAAAAAAAGTGAACCAGCAAGAAAAAAAGGATCGGGCCCAAACAAGCAGGCAACCGCAGTTTAAGGAAGTTTAAAAAAAAAAAAAAGGAAAGTAAAAAAGTTAACTCTGTAGTTACTGAAAAAAATTAAGCAGTAACACTACGTAAATGTTAAAAGAAGGTATTATAAAAAAAATTCTTAGTTTCTTTGCAGCCATTCCTTTGGGAACGTCTGTAAGTAATCCAGGCAAAAGGTTCTTTAAGTAGAATCATTTAACTACAAACAAGTTATTCAAATTTGCTAAAACACACTCCTGGTGTGTACAATTTTTGTTTTATAAGTTTAAAATAAATTGGTGTTGCTTTGGGGTTGTAAAACCAAAAAATACTTTCGCCAAACAAAATAAACTAGTGTTATTTAATTTTGATATTTAGCATTTAATCCTTAAAGTAACTTAATGCTTTACAAAATTTAAATTGTTTTAAATAAAACCAAAAGTTGTGGCTGCAGCAGGGCAGCCAAAGCCAGGAAAATAGTAAGGGTTCTTGGACAGGTTGCTGCAACAGTTTAGGCAAAGGTGTTGGTTTGCCGGAGCTGTTGTGGATCTTGGTTTAGGAATTTTGTATCACAATTTGGCATACCTAAACAGACTGTAACCATTTATGTGCAGCTTTATCAATATGGCCAAATGCCTTTTAAAGACCACTCTAAATCAAAAGACTGAACTCAGCTCTCATAAATTTCTAACAGAATCGCCCGATGCGACTACCGGCAGTGCCCTGCTGGCCCTGGCTCAGATAAACAGTCGTTTAATAAATTACACAATAGTCAGGCACTAACGAAATGTGTTAGGTCTTTTTATATACATCAGTCCTGCCACTCACTGAAACCAGGAGACTGGGTCTACATGGAGGTCCATTAGCAAGAAAACGCCCTGGCCCCATGCTAAAAGACCCTTATTAAGTCCGGTTAATTATCAGCACCCCTGTGAAGTGCTGAGAATTGACTACCTTCCCATGGTTACCACTGTAATGACTCTCCGACTGATGATCAGTCTACCTTTCCTTTTGGCGTTGTTGCTCCTTCTGGACAGCAAAAGTGAAGGACAAGGTAAAGGGCTGGTAACCTCTCCTTTGTCCGCTGACAAACCCACTGAGCCTTTGGATCTTGCTAAGGAAACAACTTCTCCACCTGAGGAGCCTCCAACCAAGCAAGGTGATTGTGCTAGTAACCCCTCCCTTGCAGCCTCATTACCGGACAGCTAAGTGAACTAAGACTACGAAATCTCGAAGAATAGCTTGCGGAAGCTAGCCAAAACTACCTGAAGATGAAACTTTTAATATTCCTCAGCCTCTCCTCCTTAACGAACTTGGGGTGGGGAGGGGAAAAGTAATATTTTTCTAAATCTTAGCCAATTAGTAGCCTCCGATTTAGCCTGTATCATACCCCTACTTATACCATTAATATTAGTGCCTCTCTGCCCTTTGTAAAGGTGTTTAGCCAACAAATGTGGTATAATTCTTCACAGGGAAAAATGTGTTAGTGTGTTGGAACACTGATAAACTGTAATTAATGCCACATTAGGGACCATGAAGTTCACGCTGTCCTTATCCGGTTTTCAAATTACATATTATCTCCGCCCTTAGTGCAATAACCCAGAAAACTTGCTAACAAAAATGGTATTAAGTATCAGCAAGTCTAAAAAGGCATTGCAGTGGGATCTGACATGTTCAAAAGTTCAGGATTTTCTGAATGACTAGCTCACGGCCGTTCGGAGCAATCTTGAACATCAGGTGTGGCCTACTGCCCTTATAGACACCTCGAAAGTACCATCTAATCTGTTGCCATGAAGACATACTTAAAAATTGTCTGGGTAAAAGTGCAAACGTTCGCAGTGCTCCTTCCAAGCATACAGGCTGGTTAAAGGGATGTGGGCTCCCGCATACCAAATCCTATCAGGTCCGTAAAAAAAAGAATGCATGTAACCAATTTATAGTCAGTGCTACCACACCACTATACTTTGCACTAAACTAATGTCCTTTGTTTTCTGTCTAAAGACCCCCGCCCCTTCCTCAGACCCTGTTCTTCCCCATCACCCAGCCCGAGAAAAATGAAGCTGGTTTCAGGGAGGTACGGTATGCAATGGGGGATGGGGCAAAGGTTGTAGGCCCACTTAGTGTCAGTACCCCTAGCATTATCTCCCTTAAATAGGCCGGCACCAATCTTGGCACTCCCAAGCTGACCAGTTCACGATCCTCGGCCGTGTCCAGCAAAAACTAATCTTGGTGATGCCTACACGGCATCAGAGGAGGGAAATTGTGGGGGAATAGGCCTGGCTGGCCTCCCTTGCACCGATTAGAACATCGGCGAAGACACGTCATATAGGCCCGCCCTGCAGGCCACAAGCCTGAACTAGGCTAAGTGACACAGCCTCCTGCCAAACTCGGTCAAGGGTCATGACCAGAGGAGGGGGGGGGCGCCAAGGAGGGAAATAATAAAAAGCCACAGCAGCAGCACTACTGAAATATGTTCATGGCTGATAAAATATAACAACTTTAGCTGAATGTAAACTGACTAAATGCAGCTTCTCCTTTGGGTGATCTGTGACGACCCCCCCCCGTGATTCCAGCTAAATGCAAGGTAGCCAATCGTGGTTCTCTTCTGGGTGCTCTGTGACCTCCCTGAATTTCTAGCTAAATGCAAACTGACTAATCACGCTCCTTCTTTGGGCGTCCTGTCAACCCCTCCCCGATACACTGACCATAACGCCCCGGAAGGTACCATGCACTCTTCTGAGAACATACCCTAGCTGGTGCCAAGTTTTAACTGCATCAGGCTTCTCGAGAAATCCCCCACCCAATATGCACCCAATTCTCGGAAAAATAATGAGGAAGGTACCGAGAAAGGGAACAGACCCCAACTCTTTTATTTTTGTAAATGACATACTATGTTTGCAGTTTGTAAGAATAAAGGCAGCCTGTGAGCTGTGATCGGGTGTGGTAGTTTTCGGACTGCTACCCCAACGCGTTGGTATGTATTGCAATAAACTGGCCTCAGGCTTCAGTCTGAACTGAAATCAATGCGTGGGTGACTTTTTCCACGACACATCTGAACATCCATACTCACCCCATCCCTTGCAGAACAACTTGAAATGTTAGCCATTATCTTCTTCATCACCATCACCTTCCTCATTCATACCAGTGGCCATCATTCTGGCCCCTCCCAAGGGCTTCATCTCTCTCTCCTACTGCCACCAGTTGGGATGCCACTTTTATAATATGTTACGCTGACATTACCATGTCTAATGCATATTCAATAAGGGGTTCTCCCCTCTTCCTTATTTGTATTTCCTCCCCTTATCAATGTTAAGATTTCCTTCTTCCATAGGTTAGTGTATGTATGATTTCACCCCATTACCATATACATCAATTCGTTGCCATGGCATTCTTGCGGGCAGATGTTCCGCCCAGAAGCTGGTGTCTGTTTATATTCTGTGGTTGATTGATGTCATTATGGACAAAATCCCCCCCCCCCCCTCCCCCACTAATTTCCAGTTCCTCAAAACCGATGAATTACCTAAGTTTATCTATGCCAAAGTTCATAGGCCTCAAGCCTTATGTTAACTGCTGAAGCCAATGTCTTACAGGATAAGCCTGCAGGTTCCTTGCATTACTACTGAATTTAGAAAACAGAATACAATGCAAAGTAGTGAATATAATAGAGGTAAACTAGGCCACTGGGCTACAGAGTTTATGATCACATACTTTAATGTTTATTGCTTCCTGTATTTGATTTAAAATCTGCTGTTGAATTTGTGGGGTTTTTTTTAAATGAAAGTTAAAATAATTAGATTTACCATGAAACAGGATAAGCTAATTGAAGCAGCCACAAAAATTGTCAATGCAAATCGAACCATCTGGATGAACAGACAAAAGCTATGGAGAAATTCAGAAGACAGGTGGCATTCCAATGCTTTGCCATCATCACCTTACAAGATGGATGTAAAACTGGAACGGGGCACAGAAACAAAAATAAAACTCTCATGGACTCCAAGATAAAATCTAATGTCAAAAGGATATTTCTGAAAGTACCAGCTATGATTAGACATCAGTACTGGGAACCGTTTTATTTATTAGTACACCAAATTTAATTACTAATTAAAATTAGTACACCAATACCTAAATCAATGGAACAGTAACCCTGTACCATATCAAGAGGTGGTCCACAACAAAGCCAACCAGTGGGGTAAAACCACTATCATTTCAAAGGAACAATGGCCTTTTCATTAAGGTACCAGACTGGAACTCAGAAAATCAGACTTTAATTTCCAGCCCTGCCACATACTTTCTATGTGAACTTGGGCAAATCACTTAGAATCTGATTGCTGTGCACCCACTGCTCAAATAGATATCACTGAGATTTGTGGGTGCTCAAACTTCTAAAAAAAATCAGGCCTCATCCCTCTCTGAACCTCAGTTTCACACCTGTAAAATGGGAGCAATATTTATTTCCTTCCCCCACTTTGTCTGTCTTGTCATTTTAGACTCTAAGCTTTTTGAAGCAGGTACATTCACTTACTATATCTTTGAACTATGTATAGCTCAATGGGGTCCTGCTCTCAGTTGAGGCCACCAGCTGATACTCTGCTGGAAATAATTAAGGACGTTCAAATTCTTAAAACACTTTTCCCATCTAAAAAGAGTCTTTTTATTCAAAAATGAAAAATGTTGTCCCCACACTGATTTTCAAAATGTTTCTTTTTTTATTACATTTGTAACTTGCTTTGAATCTAAAATGGTTTTGAAACTTTTAATTTACCAAAAATGATTTTTGTTCAGTGAAAGAAAGAGTTCAATCATTTTTATAAAATTTCCAATAAAAATATTTTATAGATTTATTAAAATCTTCTTCAATGCCTTTGAAATGGAGAAAAAAATGTAATTTTGAAGGCTTGTTAAATAATTTTTTAAATAGAAGTTTCAACCATGTCTAGAAATAATAAATGACTATAGGAATGCATAACAGCAAAATATAGGCTGGGCAAATCTCTAAAAACAAATGACCAAATCTGACAGGCTGATGGATGCTATTTGAGCTCACCTGTAAGAAGCCCCTATGAGGTAAAGGTTGGTGTTTTTACAGCTGCTCTTTTTATCCAGAGATAAATAGTTCTTTTATTGTCACTTAAGTGTATTTGAATGGCTTTTCATGTCAAACACACATCTGGATTGTTTCATATATGCTACCCCAAAGTGGGTTTTCCCATGCACTGGTTCTTAATGGAACTTCCTCCTAGTTTGCCATGGAATCCAGACACTACAGTAACGAATTATGTATAGCAGAACTCCTTAATCTGATCTAACTGGGACCGGGGCCAGATCAGATAATCAAAAATTCGGATAATTCGGAAAGTGGGAACGTGCCAGGCTACATCGCCATCTAGTGGCCACAGGATGGATTGTCCACTTTGGACCTATGTGCTCTGGTTGTTCAGTTAATACAGAGAGCCCGATAATAGAGAATTGGATAAATGGAGTATTACTAAACCTAGACAGATGTAGCAGTTGGATTGGCAGGGAGGCAGTGTTTAACTGCTGTAGAAATGGCAGGGAAGTCACTTCCTAAATCCACAAAAATCCCATAGGGAAGGAGCATCTGCACAGGTTCCCTGGCTCCCTCTCCGAGGTGGTATGTCTTACAGGAACCCATGGGCAGCATGTGAGCCATGCGACCCCACCCTTTCCGCCCAAGGCCCTGCCCCTACTCCCAATCCGCTGGAGTCCTGAGTGCTCCCTCTCCCCCCCGTGGGCAGAGGAGCTGCAGCCGAACTGCCCCAGGCCCCCAGCCGGCACCACCACTGGGATGTCCCCAGAACTGGCCTCTGGCAGAGCTGAGCTCCCACCAGCTTGGGCACTGACTTGGGGGAGAGGGCAGAGCATGGGCGGGGCCAGGCTTGGTTTAGGGGAGGCTTAGTCTCCCCTGGCCTATTATACCCACTGCCCAGGCAGGAACCATATTACCTGACTGCTCTCTGCTGGGGCCGTAGCAGCCCCTAGACCTCACAAAGAAATGGCAGCCACGTAAAGGGATTTTTATTGCAGATCTGTGCAGCACTAATCTGCCTCTTGTAAAAGCCACCCACATCTAAAGCACGATGGCATGGTTACAGGGCTAGCTGCCCTTTGTCCCCTTCCTAACTTAACTGCATCTGGGCGCGAGCCTCCCAACCCAAGTGTACTGGCTTGTGTGAGCAAGCTAAAATAACTGCAGAGATGTTGCTTTGAGCCTGAGGCTTGGGCTAGAGCTTGGGGTCTCAAGCCTGGGGGTGGGCAAACGCGAGACCCCCAAGCTGCAACCTCAAAGTAACATCTACACAGCTATTTTTAGCATGCTAGCATGAGCTCATAAGCTGGACAGCTTGCTCCCAGTTGCAGTGCGGACATACCCTCTGAATGCACCCCCTCAAGCATCAGGTCTCATGCCATTACCTCTTCTGGGGTGAAATCACACAATTCTCCCACTCTTAGACTGGGCCCATGGCTACAGCATCCTCTGTGTCAACCGTGCTTACTGAGCAGATTCGAGTGGATTTGGCATCTATGGTTCTTCCCTTTGCAAGTCTGTGAACAGTGGTGAATATAGTGATCAGACAGTCTTCGGAGTGTTGTTTAATCTTAACAGTAGGAAGAAATGATAATACAAGAGAAAAAGAATGTCAAGACAACAATCTATACACACGTCTGTCTTATCTAACGGCTTCCCATTGCCCTGATGGAAGCCTAGGAAGGACTAACTTCTTCAGACTCGCTTTGTATTCCAGAATAGAAGTTATGGGACAATAGGCAAAGCTCAGGTACAGAAGGTTACTACGAGCATAAGAGTGTCTGAATTATTCTGCTCACTGGACAGATTTACAACCCTCAGCTTCCTTCCCCAGACCAGAAGAAAAGCTCTGTGTAGCTCAAAAGCTTGCACATTCTACCAACAGAACTTGGTCCAATAAAATATATTATCTCACCTACTTGTCTCTTTCATGTCCTGGGATCAAACATGCTACAACTAGACTGCAAATCTTTTGGAAGTGAGATAAACTAAAAGCCAATAAACACAGAGCATTCAATTAATCCAGAGGCTATTTGATGGTAGTTCTGTGTATTTAGATGCATACATTTAGGGCTAATAGTGTAATTTCATTTATTGCAATGGTGCTACCCTGATTTACACCAGCTGAAGATCGTGGCCCTTTGTTTTGCTTTTCTTTTCTATATAGCATGAATATTTATGGGGTTATTTGGAGAAACCAGATATTTTTCCTGATATTTTTAACAATGATACATTTAATTGTATTTCCTAATTTTAGGGTACTATATCCCTCAAAACACAATTATATGTAAGTAACACAACCAGTGTAAAAGCTGCATGACAATATTGCTGAGCTCTAGAACTGCAAGTGGCACAGCACTGATTTCCCATTGGACAACCAAAATACATACCCCATGTCTGTATTGCCACCGAGGAGCAAGAGTTTCTAATGGTGCATTGCTCAGATAAGGCTTTAATACACCACACCCAAGAATCTTTTCAGAGATCTTTTCATTTGGGGCCAGATTGTGATCCTTTTATTCAAACAATTGAATTTAATAAAAAAAAAATCTCAAGATTCAAAATGTTTCTCTTTCCTGAACTGCTGAGAGGTTGAGTAAAAAACAACAACAACGAACAACTAGGAATAGAAAAACTGTTTTGGATAAAAGAACAACAGCTTGGAAGCTGCACCTATCCATTCAAAATAGACCTGAATCTATTTGAGGTTGGGTAAATGTAAGAAAAATCAGTATCACACTTTTCTGTGGTTCCTAGCTGGTTCTAGCCTTCACTAGAGACCGAAGGATCTCAAAACTGCAAAAGAACCTGTTCTCACAAGATTTGCAGACTTATTTTGAATCCAAATGATTTGACCAGTTCAGATAAGGGTAACTCAGAAGTCAAGATGTTTATTGGAACGTCATACCATTTGGATTTTTGCTGTCACCTCTAGCAATAGAATGTAGTAGCTGAAATCTTTTGAGCCAGGAAAACTTAATGAAAAGGAAAGAAAAATGTTTCTAACAGTAGGAACAATTGAATGTTTTTAGGAAAGTCTTTGATTCATGGATCATAAGGTAAGAAGGGACCATTACCTAGTCTGACCTCCTGTCTAAACACAGGCTGTAGGATTTCCCTGAATTAATTCCTGTTTAAATGAGAGCATGTCTTTTAATAAAAACATCCAATCTCGATTTAAAAATGCCAGTGATTGAGAATCCACCACAATTCTTGGTAAGCTGTTCCGATAGTTAATTTCTACCACTCTTAAAACTCTGCATATTATTTCTAGTCTGAACAGCCATCCATTATAAAATTTCTGTTCCCCATTAGGTACTTGTAGTTTGTGATCAACCTTTACATTTCTCTTTGTTATGCTAAACAGATTGATGCACCATTATTGGAGCTATTTGAAATTAATGGTAATTAGACTTACATTGTCATTTATAAAACATTGCAAAGGCACTATATAGCATATCAAGTCACACAACGTGCCTGTAAACTAGGTAAGTATTATTATCCCTGTTTTAAACAGAGACATGGAGGCACAAGAAGGTTACATGATTTGTCCCAGGAACAGATTACCATTCTGATGCCTTAACCACAAGACAACGCCTTTAGGTAGTTGTGACACAGAAGCTCCTTAGCAAAGGAACAAAGAAAGGGCCCCTGTTCTTTGCAAACAACTCTCATCTCAGACCTGACAAACTCACTGTGCCAAACATACGTCTTACAGGATATTTATCCATAAAGAGTAACATGTGAGGTCTCTACTGAAATCTTGCAATTTGTCAAGATTCATAATCTTCACACATTGTGAAATGTATGTACAGATAATATTTAAGGAATAATATATTTATATTGAAAGTCTGCTTTATAGATTTGGAGTAGAATTTCGTCACCAGGGGATAACCTGTCTTGGTGATGGCTGATTTGGGCCAGGGGGAGTTGTCACCCTAACTTTAGCTACTGATGCAATGCAAGGCTCAGTTGTTTAGCCTTGCACAATACTAAAACTTTCAACTGAAAATCAGGACAGGCAACTGCAAACAATCAAAATCATGTAAAGGTAAAAAAGTAACATTACAACAAGATGGGTAAAAACAAAAGACTGTTTCAATATAACAGAGGTGGGAGAGCTCTTGAGAATCCATTCACTTGTGGAGCAGGGGTATTTTCATGAAAGTTTGGATCGTGGTTCTTATGAAACCAGCCAGCTTTGCAACAGACTGAACTTTGGGGGTGGGGGAAATCTACTTTTTTAGATGGAAAAGGTAACTATTAGTAAGTACAGGCCATAGCTTGCGTTTTATGATTTTTGTTTTGTGTTCTAAACAGTTGTTTCCATCACTTTCTCTCATTTCTAGTTCAATCTTTACCCTTTCTTAAATAAACCTATGTGTGTTTTATTTTAAGTGCTCACAAGTGCTGTGTGGTTTACAAGAGCAGTGGTTTAAGGTAAAACTAGCAAACTGGGGTACATGGCACCTTTGGGTGCAGAGGATCTGGAATTCCTGAGTAGCCAATGTTGGGGGCTGGCTATCACAGGGAATGATTAAAAGGGACTTGGGGACTGGGATGCACCTATTGTTAAGTTGCAAAGACAGGGCTGGCACAGTGCAGAGGAGAGCACGGGGTGTAACAAGGTGACTCACAGTCCTGGGTGCCCTGAGACCCATCACAGCAGTCAGAAACATTGATGGTTGTAGGGTGGCTCTGCAAGGGACATTTCCTACTAACGCTACTTATTGATCAGTTTGTCCCTGGGGGATTAATGGGATGCAATACACACAATTGTCATGTGCTGTGTAACTTCAAATGTCCTTCCTATTCATTTAGGACCTGATCTGAAACCCAATAAAGACAATGGAAAGATTCCCATTGACCAGGTGAATAGATGTCTACTCCTTTTTTTAATAAGGTATGTACCTTAACATAGCACTGTAGTTTCAGTTTTACTTTAAAGTAATCATTCATTCGGTTTTACTTTAAAAATAAGTTTACGCTTCATTACATGCATTGAGAATGAAATGCTTAACAGGAAATAACAGCTTCATTAGTTCATGCAAAAGCTGAAGCACTGAACAAAGTTTACGTTTTATGCATTTTTCTCAAATAAACTGTAAAAAATTGCTGATGCTAATCATTTTGCTGGACTTTTTTCCCTCCCAGATCTGTGTGCAGAACAATATGAAAGTTAAGAAAAACACCAACCTCCTCCCTCCCCCGAATCAACAATTAAAATGGAGAAATGCAAGTTTCCTATTGAACATTTTCTCTTCCATAGCATCCAAAGAAATGTTTTGTCCCCTCTACATTTGAGTCTAAGCACTAGGTGGCAGTCTTGCACCTCACAAGTTATAGGTTCTGTCATTGGTTAAACTACATGTGCTATAAAACAGTGTAGTCAAATATCTCCTTTGAATGTGCTCTAATAAAGAAGGTGCCTTTGCCTGCTTATCTGGGTGGTGGAGGATTCTTCATATGCAGGTGCACTTAATCTTTTCAAGATGTAATAAAGCCCAATAAAGCTGCACTCTGTTGTGTAAAATATAATAAGTCCATAGGTCTTTCATGTTTATTTACCTTTTTTGTGTCATGGAAAGAGGTAGGGTAAAAAATTTGAAGCTTGTATGTTTAAGCAATAATGAGATTGCTCCATTGTCTAGTGTAAACCCCGTTAGTGTGCAATTTCCTTTTTCCTGTTCTCCAAATTAGTTAGCAGGAGCAACTTCCCCCGAGTGAGAATAAGTTCTCCAGACTTCTTGGAAGGGACTGACCAAAAGGAAAACTTCCTCACACAATTTGACTTCCCTCTTAAATCAGTTGGGAAGACTTGCTAAAGGAGCCCATATTCTATTCAGGGCCTGATCCACAGCCCATTAAAGTCAGTGGGAATCCTTACAAAGACTTAGTGGGCTTTGGGTTTCAGTGGTAGCTGTGTTAGTCTGTATCAGCAAAAAAAAATAAATAAATAAAAATAATATGAGTCCTAGTGGTACCTTAGAGATGTAATATATGCAAACTAGATACCATGAGATTAGGCCTGAATAAAGACTGGGAGTGGTTGGGTCATTACAAAACCTAAACTTAATTTCCCCAATACTAATTTCTCCCTCCTGTTACTCATACCTTCTTGTCAACTGTCTGTAATGGGCCACTCTCTTACCACTCCAGAAGTTATTCTTCCTCCCTTGGTAGCCTGCTGTTAATTGATTTCTCTCATTAGACTGACCTAACTCTTGGTAAAGCAACCTCCATCTTTTCATGTATTTATACCTGCTCCTGTATTTTTTACTTCATGCATCTGATGAAGTGGGTTCTAGCCCACAAAAGCTTATGCCCAAATAAATTTGTTAGTCTCTAAGAAGCCACAAGGAGGACTTTTTTTTTTTAAAGCGGGCTTTGAATCAGATCCTTTGCCCTCAGACCCACCTAGCAGACCACGTTCATAGTTTTCTCTCTCATAGGCTTTCTTGATTCAGATTTTAAAAGTAATAGTAATACATTGATGTACATGCAGCACACAAAATGCTTTACGAACATTAATTAGTTAAGCTGGTCAGCAGTTCAATAAGGGAAGTATCTAAATGTTGTAAAGTGGGGCAGGAGGGTTAAATCAAAGATGGTTTTCTCAAGATCATATACAGCAACGCAATGCATTGTCAGAAACAGAACTCCACATCCATCCCACTGTCTGATTTATCCTCTTGGAGGCTAATATCTTCTTCACTAAAAATGCTAGGTGTTCTCCTTGACAGCACTAGTCATGTATGGCATGGTAGAGATCGGCATCATTAACATGCATGTGGAGTCATCAACGTTAATGTGTGAGACACATGTAGCTCTTCTGTGAGGTCTCCAGTGTGCCGTGGTACCAAACCTTGACCTGACACAGTCCCTTGTTAGTGTGCTACTTTTAACACAGCTGAGTCAAGTACTGTAGGCATTTCAGCTGCTAATACCTGTAACATTTAGTTGATTCCAATATCATTTCCCAACTGCCTTCAAATACTTTGTTCCTCCCAGGGCCCCAAACATCCTGCTTCTGTCACCTTCTCTTCCCAACTGCCCTGGAATCTTCCCTTCCTGGCCCTACAGCCCCTTGAGCAGCTGAAGCATCGCCATTAGCAGATGCATCACAGTGCCCTATGCTAATCCATTGCACTAGCTAAGTAAGCTGGACTACTAGATAAACTTTAACACCACTCAGCAATGCTACAGCAAGTCAATAGCCAATAAGGACTCTCAGTTGTCACTATACTGGCCGTCATAGCCCTTTGGACCTACACAGCAGCAGTGGAATACAACTAAGAGCCTCCTGCTCCAAAATCATAGTCCTCTACCATTTAAGCTAAAGAAGAATCTTCAGTAGCTATTAGCATTGTAGAGCTCCTGACACACAGTTAAACAGTTCTGACTCTAAATGACATACCAGCCAGTTCATTACAATACCATTGTACCATACCTCCATTATATATCACTAAAATGCACATCAGCCAGACATTTTCCCCTGTAGCTATCTATAGCAAAGAACGTCAAGCTTTGCCACTGGTAAATGGGAGGTATGTTTTGTCCTACATTTTATTTAAGAAAGCTGAGATTCTTGATTCTAAGACATATTTGAATATTTCTTGTTTTGCAACAACTAGCTCTCACTCAAACTGTGAGTGTCTTATCAAGAAATCAGCATCTGAACATTTCTATGCAAAATCATAATGCATATTACATCTCCACTTCATCGCTGTTGGGTGTTCATTTTGCATGTGCAAAGTTAGTGGAGTTTTCTGCAGATCTGACTCATTCAAAAATCTAGAATTACCTTGTGTCTGCCTCTTAAGAGGTTTAGACCTCATTGTAGAATACCCACATGCATTGAACTGTCACCACTGCTGCTCCAACTAGAGAATTGCTGGAAAACATGTTCAGATACAGATAAAATCCAACAGAAAGAATTCCCAACATCCAATGTCACGGATGAGCGTAAGTGTGACGCTTTCCAGGAGTACCCAGGGCTGTGAGGCACCTCGCTACCATACTTGCCCTTAGTGTGAGAAAGCCTTGTCTGTGCCTGCCGGGGGGTCAGCTCTCCGACTCCACCAGCCACAGGCAACAAGTTCTCCCCTCTAGGTCTACACAGGTCCTACTGTTACTCTACAGGTTGGCGACAGACAACCTCCAACCCCTCCAAGTGTCTTCCTGAAGTGTTCAGCCCCTGGTCCACTGGACACTCACTATTTACAGATTCACTGCTTCCAAAGAAACAGTACGTCCCAGCTTACCAGTTCCACCTGCGGTCACTGCTCTGCTTGACACACAGCACTTCGATATGTTTCTAGTGAAATCAAGCCTAAGTTTATTTAGCAAAGCATAGAGATTCAAGTAGTAGCAAGTAGAAGTATTGGAAAAAAATTGTTACATAGAAAATAAAACCATAACACCACATTCTAGAGCCCGTACTTAATTAACAAGACACTCAAGTCTTACAGAGTATTGCTCACCCCAAATCCTGGCAGCACTTTACAGCCAACCTTCGCGGTGACCCTCCTTTCAGGAAACAAACATGTTGTCCGCTTGCCTCTTTGGCGAAGGACCCCGTGTGTTTCCTTGTACCCCCAGATATACCAGCACAATCCTTTGTCTTTATTCATAGAAAGGACCCCCTGCCATTTGTTCATTTTGTAGATTTCCTTTCATGTAGTTTTTGCAATGTCTTCTTTTGTCTGTGGCTCAGTCTGCAAACAGGCATACAATACACAGATGACCAGACAGGGAGATAAGTGTCTGTTACCTCTGTAATGTTCCTTTCAGGCAGTAGGTATGTCACCTCCAAGTGACGGGCCACAACTCCAAGACCTTAAGAATATATTTTTTGTAGCCACACAAATCCCTAAATAATATCTGTTCCCACATTTTACAATGATTATGATAACCAGTTTTACAGGCTCTCAGTAGTGATCTCACATGTCATCCTTGGGTGACCTACTATGCATTTATCTGACCCAAAGGATCCTTGTAAAACCCTATGCACACCCCATACTATTGGCCAATTGGTGTCAGTAATTCTGCCCTGCAGAATTTAAACTACTTTGTCAATCCTAATTGCAATCCACCCTATAAATCAACTCAACTCAGCACTATATGAGGTATTGGTAATACACTTCTTTAAAAAAAGGTAGAAAAACATCTGAGACATCTCCAGACAGCAGCAACCCTACACCAAGCCCTAGGCAAAATACATACCAGATCACTTCACAGAATTTGGCACATTCACAGAGCAAGATGTTCTAGATGAAGCAAAGGAAATGTAAGTCACCACCAGTATTTCAGGCCCCTGCCTATCATGGCCAGTGAAAGATGCCCATGTTTTTTATTGACAGAGATGGTCAATGTCGAATTTGAAGAGGAAAAACCTACCATCCCATGTCACCGACTGACAATAGAGCAGTACGTGATTAGTGTCGTGGGGAAGGGAGGAATAACTTTATGTAGATTTGGGAATCTCTGAGATCTCACCACCACCAGTGACCTTTAAGACATTCCTATGTGACAATCCAGTTGAACACCTGCCTCTCCCACTCTGTGGCTTTCAGCTCTTTACCTACTATAATTAGCTTTGTGTATTATGTTCTCCATAGAAACATACAGCTCCCTTATGTCAAAACCAAGCCATATGGATAAGCCACATCTCCCCTATATTTCATCAAAGATATTTCATATGTACATAGAATACGTGTAGTACACCACTACCCTGATATAACGCTACCCTATATAACATGAATTCTGATATAATGCGGTAAAGCAGTACTCGGGGGGGGGGGGGCTGTGCACTCCGGCGGATCAAAGCAAGTTCTATATAACGCTGTTTCACCTATAAAGCGGTAAGATTTTTTGGCTCCCAAGGACAGCATTATATCGAGGTAGAGGTGTATATACAGACTTGACCTTGAGCATACAACACAAGTAATCCCTGGTATGGAACTAGCTATATTTTAGAGTAAATATATTAACGATTATAGTGCTATTTTACTTATATATTTAAAATTCATTTAGTTTCATGTCAGATGGCCTGTGAGATGAAACTAGGTTAGGTATCATATTTTGTATACAGTTTGTGTAATATGTGCAGAGAAATATATGGGGAAAGATATAGCAAGGTAGGAAGGATGGTCTGGTGGATATGGCAGTGGATGAGGCTTTAGGAAACCTGGGTTCAACTCGTGGCTCAGACAGAGATACCCTGTGTGGCATTGGCCAAAATCACTTAATTTACCCTTAGAAGTGCTGTGCATTCACAACTGAGGTCAATGGGAACTCAGCTCTGGGCATATAATGAGCTATACAATACTAAGTACTCTCAAAAATTGGGCTTAGGTATCTTGAATTGGACATCCAAAATTAATGGAAATGTCTGATCTTAATCTCTCTGTACTTCTGTAAACCCACTGATGAGCATGTTTTGCAGGTGCCCTTCTGTGCCAATCTACAGAGTATACAAGTTGTTACGTGCCCCATCTACTGACCCTCTCTTGTTAGCTCAAGCTGTAGCAGTTCATGCTTCTGGTTCTGAAGATCCCTGGTGTGCTGACCAAGTTGGCAGCTGCCACAGCTGTAAAATAGAATTAATACTTGTGTCACATGAGAGAAGAGAGGAAGAAATCCATTAATAGCAAGGTACTCAGATTCCACGATATATAAATTACCAGATAGTGTCCTATGGTCACTGAAAGCTTGCAGTGAATGTTTATTTGCTTTCATTCATAATACTTCAAACTGTGATGTCTTCCGACCCCATACTAACCATGGTCAAGCTAGGTTATGTTCACATGAGAGATTTCTAAGGAAAACCAAAGTGGTGTTTCTGTGCATGCACCTTTTCCCTATGAGTCATTACAGCCCTTCATGATGTTAAAGAGCACCACTCTGCAAATGGCCCTTTGAGGTGTGGGTTGGGATGTTCAAAAGAATCCTGCCGAATGAGAGTCCAGTTGTAGCCATGAAAAATGCTATAGTTAGAGCTGCTTGGGGGGGGGGGGGGAGAAAGGGGAACACATTTTTTTTCAGAATTCAAAATTTGAACATTTTTCAACAGCTCCGTAATATGTAGGAAAACTATTTTTTGTTAAAAATACTCCAAAAATTCCCAGGGTTTTTAAAAATTAAAAGAAAAATTGACACACAGCACTTTTCTCAAGACTACAGCTTTTAATCCCATTGTCATGGGAAATTTGGGTAATTATATACTTATAATCGCTGTAATTTCAAATGTATACAGTTTTGTCTTCCTGCATTAGACCTTCATGCATTTCACACCAGAGATTAACTTTATGGATAAAGATACGTAATATATACACAGAGAGTTATTTTTACAATCAGTTAGTGAAGTTTCTAAAGCCCTTTGGGGTCCACATGGATGGGAAAAAAATAAAATATAATCAGTCTGGTTCATTTCAGGATGTGAAATTTCAGTATTTTTATAAGTCAATTTGCCTCTTATCAATACATTTTTCATTTAATTATTTACAGAATTCAGTCATTTTCAAAGGGCCATCCAGACATTGGGACAAATTAGCAAGGCTATAAACTATACTGTGTAAGTGAGGTAAGTATTTTTTTTGTGAGGCGGGGGGTTCTTGATATGGATAATTTGAAATAAGTGATAATCAGTACAATTTTTAATGATGGCTTACCAGTTCTGTCATCATGTTTCCCATGATGCTTATGAGAATAAAATGGATAAGGATACAAAAATGCCATCTTATCTTTAAATATTTCAACTGAATTGACTGCAATCAATTTTCTCACCTAGCTTTGAGCTAAAACGTCTCTGGCTTTTCTTCCTCAATTTAGCATCTATAACTTTAAAACATAAGATCATCACTAATAAAATTTGCAAATGACAAAAATTGGGGCAGTGGTAAATGAAGCAAACAGGTCACTGATAGAGAGCAATCTGGATCTCTTGGTAAGATGGGTGCAAGCAGATGATATGTGTTTTAATAAAGCTAAAAGTGAATGTATACATCTAGGAACAAAGACTGTAGGCCATACTTACATGATGAGGGGCTCTATCCTGGGAAATTGTGATTGAAAGATTTTTGGGGGGGGGGGGGTTGGGGGTGGATAATCAGCTGAATATGAGCTCCTACTGCGATGCTGTGGCCAAAAGGACTACTGCAATTCTCAGATGCATAAACAGGGGAATCTGGAGTAGGAGGAAAGAGGTTATTTCACCTCTGTCTTTAGCACTGGGGCAATTGCTGCTTGAATACTGGTGCCCATAATTCAAGAAGGATGTTGATAAATTGTAACTAGTGGGGGGGTAAGAAGGAACTTATCCTGTGAACGGGTTCTCCCATCATTACCTAATGCAAGATTACTTGCACCTTCCTGTGAGGCAACTGGTACTGTCTATTAGCAGAGGCAGGATACCAGATTAGACCTGGTCAGATCTACATTCATCTGTTCCTATAAAATAAAATTTGAGGAAAGAAGTTAAAAAAAGAAAGGGTTGGCTTAAAATTCAGACTGAGCCCTTTTTATGATGTGAAAATATCCTTCTCGGTAATTCTAGAAGCTCATACTCCTGGAGGTGTTAATATGAAAAACTGATAGTTCCATTTAGGTTTCCACTGCAAGCCTATTTCAAACTGCAAGTTCTGCTGCAGAATTTCAGAATGATATACCCTTTTGAGTGACAACGGATTGTCACAATTCCAGGGATAGGGAAGAAACAGCAATATGCATGCATTTCAGCTGGTAAATCTGCATCAGAATTTATTATTGGAGCGCTAAAAAGGCAACTGCTAAATCTGGGCCAAAATATTCAGAGTGTAATTAGCCTCATGATATTGCCTTATGATTTCCCTTTTCTGAGTCTCCTACTCTTCACCCACACACACACTCATATTGAGCCCTCCTGCCCCACATCTCGATACAGTAATCAGGCCCAGTTGCAGTCCCTCACTTTCAGCGTGGCCTTGTACCATTAAACTTGATAGTAGTTTTTTCATGGACTTTAATGGGAGCAGGATTAAGCCCTTTTCGAGCACAGCTTCCTGGCGTACCCAGTCCCCTAAAACTGTAGTATCCAAATGAACTGAGTATGCTGCATGTATGTGTAATAAGTTTGCAGAAGGCAATATGCTAATATTGGATATAATATTTCTTTCTACTTTCTGTATCTCAGCTTACTTTTCTGCTGGGGACCAGACCAGAGTTTAGTCTTTTTAGGACTTTATATATCTATCTAAATAATATAGAGTTAAGCTTCCGATAGAAAGACAAAATCTCTAAAGGAAAATGTATACTAAATCTATCTGTATGAATACACAACAGTTTACTTATAACCTTGAAACAATTGTGAATATTGTCAATAGCAGCTATTTTAAAGACAACACTTTCGGGGAAGTGTGTGTGTCACCCAAGTTTTACTACTTGTCACCAGAGCCGTCCCTTGGATAGGCCATATCAAGACCACCATTCCAGGCCCTGTGCTTTGGGGGCCCCTGCGCTTCAATAAAATTGGGACTGTCCCGATATTTAGCCCTTTGTCCTGCATCCCGACCAATGTACGATTGGGATGCTATTTGCCCCGATATTCAGGTGAGGAGGTGGGCAGGGAGGTGAGTGGGGTGAGGAAGTGAACGGGGAGGTGAGCGGCAGGTTGGCGGGCGGGAGGGGAGTCAGGAGGCGGGCAGGCGGACAGTGAGGAGGAAGGCGGACGGGGAGGCACGCTGGATGGATGGCGAGGAGACTAGCAGGGAGGTGAGCGGCGGGCAAGCAGACGGTGAGGAGGAGAGCGGTGGGTGGGTGGGCGGGGTAGGGGTGAGGAAGCGAGTGGCAGACAGGCAGGCAAGTGTGCCTTGCGGATGGCGAGGAGACTAGGGGGAGGTTGATTTGTCCTGGGCCCTGCACCCTCCTAGGGACGGCCCTGCTTGTTACTATCAAAAATTCAAATGAAAAACATAATTATGCACATACATAGACATCCACCCCCTAGAGCTCTTCTCTGGGAGGCTTACCTTTCTCAGATGCTGTGAAATGGTGTCCAAGCCCTTGTAGGCACACCAGCTTCTTAAAGTCTGGGAAACAAGCAACAGGCCCACAGTCTCCTAACTTCCTTTGAGTCTCTGCAAAAGACTCAAATGGACACATGACCAGGGAGGAGTATAAAAATATTGCTCAGGCATGCAGGAGTGAAATCAGGAAGGCCAAATCACACTTGGAGTTGCAGCTAGCAAGAGATGTTAAGAGTAACAAGAAGGGTTTCTTCAGGTATGTTAGCAACAAGAAGAAAGTCAAGGGAAGTGTGGGACCCTTACTGAATGAGGGAGGTGTGACGGGTTGGATCACAGAAACCCTCTTGGGAGCTGCCACCCGATGTGCAAAGACTACCCCTGCTTCTGTTTTCCCTGCCAGCTCAGGACTCCAGCACCCTGTCTTGCTGAGCGAGACAGTCCAGTCCGGCTCCAACACAGACCCAGGGTCTGAATTACTTGTCCCAAAGCTGCAAGTTTACCTGAAAACAGCTCATAGAAGTGTGCTTGTCTTTAGCACTCAGATGCCCAACTCCCAATGGGGTCTAAACCCAGATAAATCCGTTTTACCCTGCATAAAGCTTATGCAGGGCAAACTCAAATTGTTCGCCCTCTATAACACTGATAGAGAGATATGCACAGTTGTTTGCTCCCCCAGGTATTAATACATACTCTGAGTAAATTACTAAATAAAAAGTGATTTTATTAAATACAGACAGTAGGATTTAAGTGGTTCCAAGTAGTAACAGACAGAACAAAGTAAGTCACCAAGCAAAATAAAATAAAATGCGCAAATCTATGTCTAATCAAACTGAGTAGAGATAATCTCACCCTCAGAGATGCTTCAGTAAGTTTCTCTCAGACTGGACACCTTCCAGGCCTGGGCACAATTCTTTCCCCTGGTACAGCTCTTGTTGCAGCTCAGGTCATAGCTAGGGGATTCTTCATGATGGCTCCTCTCTCCCTCTGTTCTCTTCCACCCCTTTATATATCTTTTGCATAAGGTGGGAACCCTTTGTCCCTCTGGGTTTCCACCCCCCCTCACTGGAAAAGCACCAGGTTAAAGATGGATTCCAGTTCAGGTGACATGATCACATGTCACTGCAAGACTTCATTACTCACTTGCCAGCACACACACATATACAGGAAGACTCACAGGTAAACACAGTCATCTGCAGACAATGGTCCTTGTTAATGGGAGTCATCAAGATTCCAAACCATCATTAATGGCCCACACTTTACATAATTACAATAGGCCCTCAGAGTTATGTTTTATATTTCTAGTTTTAGATACAAGCATGGTACATTTCTACAAATAGGATGATCACACTCAGTAGATTATGAGCTTTGTAATGATACCTTACAAGAGACCTTTTGCACAAAGCATACCCCAGTTGCATTATATTCACTTATTGTCAAATTTATATAAAATATCCCAGTTACATTATATTCACTTATTATCATGTTTTTATAAAACCATATAGACTGCACAACGTCGCAGGAGGCAACCTAGTGACTGAGGATGTGGAAAAAGCTAATGTACTCGATTTTTTTGCCTCTGTCTTCACAAACAAGGTCAGCTCCCAGACTGCTGCACTGGGCAGCACAATATGGGGAGAAGGTGACCAGCCCTCTGTGGAGAAAGAAGTGGTTTGGGACTATTTAGAAAAACTGGACGTGCACAAGTCCATGGGGCCAGATGCGCTGCATCCGAGGGTGCTAAAGGAGTTGGCGGATGAGATTGCAGAGCCATTAGCCATTATTTTTGAAAACTCATGGCGATCGGGGGAGGTCCCGGATGACTGGAAAAAGGCTAATGTAGTGCCCATCTTTAAAAAAGGGAAGAAGGAGGATCCGGGGAACTACAGGCCAGTCAGCCTCACCTCAGTCCCTGGAAAAATCATGGAGCAGGTCCTCAAGGAATCAATTATGAAACACTTAGAGGAGAGGAAAGTGATCAGGAACAGTCAGCATGGATTCACCAAGGAGAAGTCGTGCCTGACTAACCTAATTGCCTTCTATGATGAGATAACTGGCTCTGTGGATGAGGGGAAAGCAGTGAATGTGTTATTCCTTGACTTTAGCAAAGCTTTTGATACGGTCTCCCACAGTATTCTTGCCGCCAAGTTAAAGAAGTATGGGCTGGATGAATGGACTGTAAGGTGGATAGAAAGCTGGCTAGATCGTCGGGCTCAACGGGTAGTGATCAATGGCTCCATGTCTAGTTGGCAGCCAGTTTCAAGCGGAGTGCCCCAAGGGTCGGACCTGGGGCCGGTTTTGTTTAATATCTTTATTAATGATCTGAAGGATGGAGTGGACTGCACTCTCAGCAAGTTTGCCGATGACACTAAACTAGGAGGCGTGGTAGATACACTAGAGGGTAGGGATCGGATACAGAGGGACCTAGACAAATTAGAGGATTGGGCCAAAAGAAACCTGATGAGGTTCAACAAGGACAAGTGCAGAGTCCTGCACTTAGGACGGAAGAATCCCATGCACAGCTACAGACTAGGGACCGAATAGCTAGGTAGCAGTTCTGCAGAAAAGGACCTAGGGGTCACAGTGGACGAGAAGCTGGATATGAGTCAACAGTGTGCTCTTGTTGACAAGAAGGCTAACGGCATTTTGGGCTGTATAAGTAGGGGCATTGCCAGCAGATCGAGGGACGTGATCGTTCCCCTTTATTCGACATTGGTGAGGCCTCATCTGGAGTACTGTGTCCAGTTTTGGGCCCCGCACTACAAGAAGGATGTGGAAAAATTGGAAAGAGTCCAGCGGAGGGCAACAAAAATGATTAGGGGTCTGGAGTGCATGACTTATGAGGAGAGGCTGAGGGAACTGGGATTGTTTAGTCTCCAGAAGAGAAGAATGAGGGGGGATTTGATAGCAGCCTACAACTACCTGAAGGGGGGTTCCAAAGAGGATGGAACTCGGCTGTTCTCAATGGTGGCAGATGACAGAACAAGGAGCAATGGTCTCACGTTGCAGTGGGGGAGGTCTAGGTTGGATATTAGGAAACACTATTTCACTAGGAGGGTGGTGAAGCACTGGAATGCGTTACCTAGGGAGGTGGTGGAGTCTCCTTCCTTGGAGGTTTTTAAGGCCCGGCTTGACAAAGCCCTGGCTGGGATGATTTAGTTGGGAATTGGTCCTGCTTTGAGCAGGGGGTTGGACTAGATGACCTCCTGAGGTCCCTTCCAACCCTGATATTCCATGATTCTATGAAAAGACAGTGTACAATTTGCACAGCCTGCAGCAGTTCTAGTCCTTCTCTTCTCCACAGGGGGGGTGGGAGCCTGCAGTCTAAATGCAACAAAAGACTGCAGTCCCTGGGACACAACCCTTACAGATGACCCTTCTGGTCCTTATGTTGCTGCACCACTAAGTCTCACAGTCTGGCTCCCACTTCTAAAATCCTTACCCAAGCGTTCTCTTGGTTTCGCTGTCAGAAAGAGTGACTCTGGGTGTATACTGTCAAGCTGCTTGCCCACAATAGAAATCACCCAAGTACCTTCAAATAGCTAATGAGAACTTTATGCTTACCACATGCAATATCTGGATGATTCTAGCCTAGTGGTTCTCAACCCAGAGCCTTTGGGCCACTTGCAGCCCAATTAGCACACAGCTGCAACCTAGCTCCCTGGCTGCCCTATGCCTAGGGGGAACATGCCACTGCTTCCAGGAGCGGCGCAGAGCCAGGGCAGGCAGGGAGCCTGCCTTAGCCTCGCTGCATCACCAACCAAACTTTTAACGGCCCGGTCAGCAGTGCTGACCAGAGCCACCAGGGTCCCTTTTTGACCAGGCATTCCGGTCGAAAACCAGACACCTGACAACCCTAACCAGGTAAGAGGTGCCCAAGGAACAGAGCTACTGTGTGCACTACAGCACAGTAGCCTGGAAGAGGACACACTGCTGACAATGCAGCTGTTTTGTGGGCCCAGCTCAGGCAAGGCTTAAAGTGGGCAGAGTTGCAAGGGGTCACAGTCCTGGCAAAAAAACACTTAAAAATGGAGTTGGGTCACTGAGGGGTGCACTTTAAGACCTGCCCTACCAAGTGCATAAATATTTATTTCAGATGGGATTATCATCGATTCACAACCCCCCTCCCCCCCCATCTTTTTTCAGTCCACTTTAAGCACTGAGCTCAGGGATTCACAATTATCCGGCAGTGATCAACAATCCAGAACAATCCTGACTATTGTACAGAACCCGGTTGATTCACCTCCCCCCCCCAGTATTATTTATCATGGTCACTGGTATTATATATTGTGTGGGTGTGGCCCCATAACAGAGAGCTGTATACGTGGCCCACAATGGTAAATAGGTTGAGCACCACTGTAACCATGAGTCACCCCACCCGGCTCCAGCAGGTCTGCAGGCACAAAGACTCCCTGTCACCAGCTTGCCTGAACTAGTAGGCAAAGTGAGCACACTTAATTTTCAGGAGTCCAATTAATGTCTAATTCAGGATGGGCAACTTGGACCTTACACTCCCCAAAATAAATCAAAAGTTTCTCATTGATGTAAATACAAAGTGCAGTGAGAAATAGGCTCTGGCCCAGCCTGGGTTCTTGGGTTAAGGCAGAGAGAAAGATTTTTTTTCTTCCCTCTCCTAGCTTCACCCAGAACTGCCATTTGATATAAAAAGTGCTCACTGCTTCTCTGGCCAGCTGGGCCCCAATTGGCCTCTGCCTGCTCCCAGCCTTTCTAGCTGCTGGAGGTCCAAGTCTTGCTGGTTCCACCACAGCTGACCCAAGGAGGCCTTTCTAGGCAATGCCTAAAGGTCCAAACTCACTGCAATCTTCTTCTTAAAGGACCACTCTAGTATGGGGAGAATTATTAGGGACCAGTCAATGACAAAGGAATTGGCTGCTTCTGTGTAATGTATGTCATTGCTATAATGTAACCCCATTGGCCCCAGTCTAGTAACTGGGATATTTAAAGGTCAGAGAATAGAATTTATGGCCCTGATTCACCTCTCACTTTTCAGAGGTGTTCAGTATCTGTAGTTGTCATGGACTTCAGTAGCACTAGTAAGTGCTCTGGAAGTCTGAAAATCAGCTCACTTTCATTTAAGTGCTTACACACAGATTTAGGAGCCTAACTTTAGGAACCCAGGTTTGAAAAAAAAAATGCTGTAAGTCTGTATGCCTTAAATGAAGAATAAGGAACTAGCATACATTTTACGATGTAGACTCTTGAATGGTCTGACTGCCATTCCGAGATCTTTTTATATGCTCTTTAAAATGATTTTATGCTTGTTTTCTCAATAAAAACCAGCCAAATGCCATGTCCCAGTACTCCTCATTTCTGTCCTTTCCCCTCCCCTAACCTTTTAGTGGTCTGCATTGCATATTAGTGTATCAGTAGGAAGGTTTAAAATGATTTACACAGAGATTATGTGCAAACTGCAATTCAAAAACACCAGACCTGTGAATATCCCTAGAGTCTTACTTCAAGTTCCAGCTTCTTACAAACGCAATTGATACAAAAAGACTGCAGCATTAATTGTAGTTCTAAATATTTTCAAAAAGTGCTTTTCTATAGGTAACAATGCTTGCCATTGCCAATATATTGTAGTAAAACAATGAATGCTGAGCAGGAGAATTTCTAAGAGAGACAAAGAGCCTTTATTTGCTGAGCATGTATGTGTTTCACTCAGTGTTCAAACAAGATTTTCTCAGCTGCTTGAGACGCCTAGTATCTGCTATTTTGACATGTGACAGTGAACTTAACAATTAATAGCTTAATCCTTTTACATCCAGCCATTCTGCCGCTTCTGGCCAATAAAAAAAATACAGGCCTGTACAAGACAATGTGAAAGTATTTATTATAGTACCAAGCCATGTAATAGATGGTTGCTTTTCACTGGCATTGAACTTTTGATCTTTCATAAATATTGTTTTGCGTTTTAGTGAACCACCTGGGGTCCGCATTACGATATTTTTCAATAACCCTGAATTTTTGAATTAGTAGGTTATTGTCAACGAAAGTGGCAGTGGACCACACAGCAAGATTTATTTGGCCAAGGATAATGTTAACTTTACTTTCTTTAAAAACCAACCTGTTATTTTCAGCAAGGAAGTGACAAGTTTATAAGAGCTGGCTGCACACATTGGTGAATTAATAAAGAGGTGTGAGAACAAATTATGCAATGAGGTCCAGCTGAATTAGGTCAAATAGCATCCTTGAAATTTCAATTAATTTCAACAGAAAGGTCAATTTTGCTTAAACTACACAACATGAAAAACACTTACAATCCTGATTATTTTTCTTCCTTCTCAGCCTGTCCTGTTCTAAAAACCAGAAAATTAACTTAGGGCTAGAGTCATAAAAGGACTTAGGTGCCTGTCACTTTAGGCACCTAAATCCCAGAATCAGGCCCCTCTAGGATTCACAAAGCCCCCTCTCAGCTGTTCCTGAACACTGTAGGTGCCTAAAATCACTCAGCATCTACATTTTGCAATAAAAGTTGCTTAGGCACTGTAGAGGGGCAGACTCACCCCATGGCGCCTCCTGCTGGTCTCTTCTGGGAATTAGCTCTTCCAGCATCCTGGAGCACCCCCTGCAGGCCAGTGATCCACCTGTCCTCTGGCCCCTGTGTCCCTCCCAGACCCTGGTGCCCTTGTATCTGGGGTGCTGCCCCCTGGCAGTACACCCCTCAGTACTAGGGTCTCCCCTCCCCAGGGAGACCCCACCCACTATCCCTACCTCACCTCAGAATAAGGCCACTGCCAGTCACCAACTAGCCCCCGCTCCCTGGGGCAGACTGTAGCATAGGCCACTCATCACAGGCAAGGTTCAATTTGGACCTGCTGCCTTGGCCTACCCCTGGGCTGCCCTCTGCAACCCCCAGTATCCCTTGGCCTCCTACTAGGCCGCAGCCTGGGGCTATCCAGGATGGAGCTCCTCAGCCTTTCCCTAGCCCTGCTCCTCCCAGGTACTCGGTCTTAGTTCCCTGCAGCCAGGCCCTTCTCTCTCTGAGTGCAGAGAGAGGCTCTTGGCTCCCAGTCTTTTTATACAGGCCAGCTGTGGCCTGATTGGGGCATGGCCCAGCTGTGGCTTCTTCCCCAATCAGCCCAGCTTTTAGAGCTGCAGCCCTCTGCCAGGGCTGTTTTAAGCCCTTCCAGGCAGGAGTGGGGGACCACCCCGCTACAGGCACCTATATTTCCACCTCTGAGCATGTGCACTGCAGCCCCATGCCAGGCATCTGGACACCTAAACCTCAGAGCAATGCATGAACTGAAGGAAGATAAGCAATTATCTTCCTAACTCATCAGCAGGGCCTGATCTGGTAAATGTGCTCAGAGAGCTTGCCCACTGGATTGGGCCCCTATAGCAAAGTTTACACAAAACACTGGGGAGGGATGGGCAAAGGCCCTTCCTCATAATTTATAGTTTAGTGGTTAAGGTGTTCACCTGGGAAGTAGGAATCACCCCCCCATTCAAGTCTCCCCTCTTCCTGAGAGAGAACAGGGATTTGAACTAAGCTCTGCTACCTCTCAGCAGGCACTGGGCTAGGGAATATTCTGACAGTAGGCTTTCTCAAGCTCTCCTGTTAAAGCTGTTCCACTGTGGCTAAATAATGAAAAAAGGTACTGGAGCAGGGCGACTGGATCCTGTTTCTTCTACCTCCCAGACAACAGTTCCAACCACCAGGCTACAGAGTCATTCCCAGGCTTGTACTACTTTCTTAGCCCTTAGTGACCGATCCTGTGTTCACAGGGTTATACACTCTAATTGTATACACATATATTTTAAGCATGTGCCTACTTCATTGAATGCAATGGGCATGAGCGGTGGGTCACATAGGCTGGGGGAGGCTGTGCCTTTCCAAACAGCCAGGCGTGGCCCCGCCCCCTGCTTATCACTGCTCTCTGGCCTGCGTGAGGCTCCAGTCCCCAGTGCGGCCCCACTCCGGGGCTGGGTGGGCTGCATCCGCCCGCCCTCCTCGCGCTCGGAGTTGTAGGGGCTGTGGCCGCATGCCACCCGCCTTCCTGGCACTCCGGGCCTGGGGTGGCTGGGGCCACATGCCACCTGCCCTCCAGGTGCTCCTTTGGGGCTGGCGGGATAGCCTGGGGCGGGACAGGGCCGGTGGCCATGGTGGAGGGGGCTCGGGGCTCCAGCGGCAGGGGGCTTGGGCAGAGGCGGCAAGTTATATGGGCCCATGGTGCCCGTGGTCCAGCAATATTCAGGGCCCAGGGGCCCGGCACCACCAATGTTCGGGGCTGGGTCTCTCCCCTGGCCCCACCTGCCACCCTGCACGCCTCTCCCGGAGCATCCCTGCCTGCGCCCTGGATATTGGGTGGCTGCCCTGCCGCCCGTGCTGCGCTCCCTCTCCAGCCACCGTTGCTGCTGCTTACCAAAGGGAGCGGCACCAGCGGCAGGTTGAGGTGGCGGCACTGCAGAGGGAGGAGGCACACACGTGATGGCAGCCCTCACTCCCCCCAGCACCCACCAGAGGGGAGGCGAGGGGGCTTCCTGGACAAGAGAGGGGCCCTAGGAGCATGTGCAGTGACAGTGGTGCGGGCTGAGTGTGCTGCTCGGGAGGAAGGGGGGAGGCCCTCTCCCGGAGCTCGTTGCTGCCAGTGGGGACAGGGCTGGGGGGAGTCCTCCTCTCTGGCTCCAGCCCCAGGGCAGCCTGCCTGCACCCCAAACTCCTCATCTCTGGCCCCACCCCAGAACCCGTGCCCCCAGCCAGAGCCCTCACCCCCCCGCACCCCAACCCTCTTCCCTAGCCCTGATCCCCCTCCCACACCCCAAAGCCCTCATCCCCAGCCCCACTCCAGAGCCCTCCCCCTCCCACACCCCAACCCTCTTCCCTAGCCCTGAGCCCCTCCCACACCCCAAAGCCCTCATCCACAGCCCCACTCCAGAGCCCTCACCCCCCACACCCCAACCCTCTTCCCTAGCCCTGATCCCCCTCCCACACCCCAAAGCCCTCATCCACAGCCCCACTCCAGAACCTTCACCCTCCCACACCCCAACCCTCTTCCCTAGCCCTGAGCCCCTCCCACACCCCAAAGCCTTCATCCCCAGCCCCACTCCAGAGCCCTCACCCCCCCACACCCCAACCCTCTTCCCTAGCCCTTAGCTCCTTCCATACCCAGAATCTCTCATTCCCAGCCCCAACCAGACCCCTCATTCCCCCACACCCCAACCCTCTTCCCTAGCCCTGAGCCCCTCCCACACCCCAAAGCCCTCATCCCTGGCCCCACTCCAGAGCCCTCACCCACAGTCAGAGCCCCCACCCCCACCTTGTGCAATATAGGGAAACTGTTAAACGCTTACTGTTTCCAGTCTATTTTTACATTATTTTAAAAATATATATATTGGCTTACAAGGGGTGTGTGTGTGTGTGTGTGTGGCGGGGGGAGGGGGCACGTGGCACTTGGACCCATTCTGGTCACCACCAAAAATTATACAAACCTGCCACCCCTGGGCTCGGGTGGAAGTGGCAGGGCTGGGGGCTAGCCTCCCTCAGCTGGTGGTTCACACTCCCCCCCATGGCAATGGGATTTAAGCACCTACTTTTCTGAATTGGAGCCTATGGCCTACCTGGAAATTATTTTAATGTATGTTCTAAATCTGACTGAAGACTCATTATCTTCAATGATATTTGGATCAGGTCCTAACTGGTTTATAGTACAGTAGCAAAACAGAATAATCTGAACAGAAAAGCTGAGGTTTTTTTTTCTTTTTTTAATTGTAGAACCATTTGATTTTCGGTTAAAGGCTCAAAAACTTTAAGTTTAAGCCAGTAATGAATTACTTTAGTCAAAACTATAAATCCCTAAAAATGAGGCGTTATAATAGAAGTGCTGACAAAACCTTAACTAAAAGAGCACCAGTGGCCCTGCTAGGATAATAAAATAACAAACAGAGGAGGGAAGTTAAGCCTGTTGTGGAGGAACCTGCACAGTCTGGCTGTTTGTTCTGGTTTATTGAACTATTCACTGTGGTGTTTTTCAGTGAATACACAGTTTATAGGAATGCATTATTCTGTGTAGGTTTGTGAACCAAAAAAAAGTGATATGTGAGACTGGAGGGCATAAGGGACTGCTTTGTTGTAAAGAGTAGCTGAAGTGTCTGTATTTTGTTTCTTTATTCCCATTTCTATTGCTGCTATGGAAAGAGAATAGAAGTTAAAACCCGTACATGTTTGATAATTGCATACTGTACTGTAATACCTATAGGAATCACTTAAGCAACCATATCCTGTCTCCATGCAGGTTTGTGTCTGCTGAAGTAATCAACCTAACGCAGTATTCATAGTAACTCACTCCGTCAGAGAAAAGGAGGAGAATTAATGCATGGTGAAATTTACCAGAGACGGATGGCATGGGAAGGTCTGGGTGAAGTGGCCATGCAGAATGGCCACTGCACCCCTGAGTGCCAACATGCTGGCTCAGAATGTTGGCGTCAAGGGGAGTGTTGGGTATGGCTAGGGGCAGAACCAAAAGATCCACGCTTACTTGGATCTAGTAGGTGGAAAGTGCTTCAGGAGAGGCACGGAGTATCTGCACTTGGAGAAGGATTTCTCCTCCCCCCAACCCTGCTTAGTTCCCCCACGCAAAGCCCAGATTTCATTTGTGTGGGTGTGCGCATGTGGGAGTGTGGGAGTTGGGAACAGATTTAGACAGGGAGTAAAGTTTATCCATAATACCAGCTACACTGTGGTTTCTTTCATGGGTGCAGTTCTGCTCAAAGTTTCATGAAGCATGCACACTTTGAGCCTGTGTTCCTTTTTTATACTCGGCGTTCTTCTTTGCCTGGATGCACCCACTTCATGCTTTACAAGGCACCTAAACCTGCCCCCATCTTCTCTCACCATCTGTGACTGTCCACTTTGGGTTATGGTAGGATGTTGCAGGTTTTGCTAAGGCAGAGTTCAGGTTCTTCCTTGCCTATGTTAGGCAAATAATCCAGGATATATGACAACAAATCAATGTGACAATCTGCAAAAAAACCCACTGAATTTCAACCCCAAAACCATGAATCCCGTCTTTACAACTCCCTGCCACAGAAACATTGAGAAGTGTGGCAAAGAGGTTATGGTGGGACCCTCCTGCTTCCCTGAAAACTGTCTAGGTTTCCCACATACATGCTGCCATTGCCTTAGTGGTGGCCTGGTATCTCCTCATCCCTCGCAGAGGTATCTGTCTGTACACTCCTCCATTCCTTGGCTCTTCAGAGCATGTCTCCACTATTTCTGGGAGTGAGCCTCCCAGCCCCGCTCCACAGACGTGTACTAGCAGGGCTCATGCTTGCACCCTAAAAATAGCTCTGAAGACATTGTGGCTCTGGCTCTTAAGCCCTCTCCCCTGGCTTCAGAGCTCAAGATTCAGCCTACACAGCAATTTTTAGAATACTAGCATGAGCCCCACTAACACAAGTCTGTAATCCCAGGTTGGAAGGCTTGTTCCTTAGCAAGACAGCTGGGTGACCAACTGTGGCTGGAGCAGGGGCAGGGGCAGTGGCAGGCTGGAGCAGGGACAGGCTGGAGCAGGGGCAGTCTGTCAGAACTATCAGACAGCTAGGGGTATCCCCAACAAGGTAGTGATCAGGGCCGGATTTACACCTTACGTGCCCCTAGGCACAGCATCTTCAGTGTCCTCCCCCTCCTCATGTGGCCCTGCCTATAGCCCCCTCCCGTGTCCCCATGTGGCCCTGCCTGGAGCCCCCCACCAGCATCCTCATGTGGCCTTGCCTGGATCCCCCTCCCGTGTCCCCATGTGGCCCTGCCTGGATCCCCCTCCCACGTCCCCATGTGGCCCTGCCTGGAGCCCCCCTCCCACGTCCCCATGTGGCCCTGCCTGGAACCCCCTCCCACGTCCCCATGTGGCCCTGCCGGGAGCCCCCCTCCCGTGTCCCCATGTGGCCCTGCCTGGAGCCCCCTCAAAGACTCATAGACTCATAGACTTTAAGGTCAGAAGGGACCATTATGGTCATCTAGTCTGACCTCCCGCATGATGCAGGCCACAAAAGCTGACCCACCCACTTTCCCTTAACTCAGCTGTTGAAGTCTCCAGATCGTGATTTAAAGACTTCAAGTCGCAGAGAATCCTCCAGCTTGCGACCCCTGCCCCATGCTGCGGAGGAAGGCGAAAAACCTCCAGGGCCTCTGCCAATCTACCCTGGAGGAAAATTCCTTCCCGACCCCAAATATGGCGATCAGTAGAACCCCGAGCATACAGGCAAGATTCTCCAGCTGGACCCTCATTTTACCAGCGATGGCACGTTATTGCCTAATTGACTAAAATCACATTATCCCATCAAACCATTCCCTCCATAAACTTGTCTAGCCTAATCTTGAAGCCAGAGAGGTCTTTTGCCCCCACCGTTTCCCTCGGAAGGCTGTTCCAAAATTTCACCCCTCTGACGGTTAGAAACCTTCGTCTAATTTCAAGCCTAAACTTCCCCACGGCCAGTTTATATCCATTTGTTCTCGTGTCCACATTGGTACTGAGCTGAAATAATTCCTCTCCCTCCCTGGTATTTATCCCTCTGATATATTTAAAGAGAGCAATCATATCTCCCCTCAGCCTTCTTTTGGTTAGGCTAAACAAACCGAGCTCCTCGAGTCTCCTTTCATAGGAAAGGTTTTCCATTCCTCGTATCATCCTAGTGGCCCTTCTCTGTACCCGTTCCAGTTTGAGTTCATCCTTTTTAAACATAGGAGACCAGAACTGCACACAGTACTCCAAATGAGGTCTCACCAGCGCCTTGTATAACGGAAGCAGCACCTCCTTGTCCCTACTAGAAATACCTCGCCTAATGCATCCCAAGATCGCATTAGCTTTTTTCACAGCCACGTCACATTGCCGACTCATAGTCATCCTGCGGTCAACCAGGACTCCGAGGTCCTTCTCCTCCTCCGTTACTTCCAACCGATGCGTCCCCAGCTTATAACTAAAATTCTTGTTAGTCATCCCTAAATGCATCACCTTACACTTCTCACTATTAAATTTCATCCTATTACTATTACTCCAATTTACAAGGTCATCCAAGTCTCCCTGCAGGATATCCCGATCCTTCTCCGAATTGGCAATACCTCCCAACTTTGTGTCATCCGCAAATTTTATCAGCCCACTCCTACATTCGGTTCCGAGGTCAGTAATAAATAGATTAAATAAAATCGGACCCAAAACCGAACCTTGAGGAACCCCACTGGTGACCTCCCTCCAACCCGACAATTCACCTTTCAGTACTACCCGCTGCAGTCTCCCCTTTAACCAGTTCTTTATCCACCTCTGGATTTTCATATCGATCCCCATCTTTTCCAATTTAACCAATAATTCCTCATGCGGTACCGTATCAAACGCTTTACTAAAATCGAGGTATATTAGATCCACCGCATTTCCTTTATCTAGAAAGTCTGTTACTTTCTCAAAGAAGGAGATCAGATTGGTTTGGCACGATCTTCCTTTCGTAAACCCATGTTGTAATTTGTCCCAATTGCCATTCACCTCAAGGTCCTTAACTACTTTCTCCTTCAAAATTTTTTCCAAGACCTTGCATACTACAGATCTTAAACTAACAGGCCTGTAGTTACCCGGGTCACTTTTTTCCCCTTTCTTGAAAATAGGAACCACATTAGCTATCCTCCAGTCCAACGGTACCACCCCCGAGTTTACAGATTCATTAAAAATTATCGCTAAGGGGCTTGCAATTTCTGGCGCCAGTTCCTTCAATATTCTCGGATGAAGATCATCTGGTCCGCCCGATTTAGTCCCGTTTAGCTGTTCAAGTTTGGCTTCCATCTCCGATACGGTAATGTCAACCCCCCCTCTTTTATTCCCCTCTGTCCTGCTCCCTCTATTCCTAAGCCCTTCATTAGCCTTATTAAAGACCGATGAAAAATATTCATTTAGATATTGTGCCATGCCTAGATTATCCTTAATCTCCACTCCATCTACATTCTTCAGCGGTCCCACTTCCTCTTTCTTTGTTTTCTTCCTATTTATATGGCTATAAAACCTCTTACTATTGGTTTTAATTCCCCTCGCAAGGTCCAACTCTACACGGCTTTTGGCCTTTCTCACTGCATCTCTACATGCTCTGACCTCAATAAGGTAGGTTTCCTTGCTGATCCCTCCCCTCTTCCATTCTTTGTACGCTTTCTGTTTTTTCTTAATCGCCCCTTTGAGACGCTCGCTCATCCAGCTAGGTCTAAATTTCCTGCCTACTAACCGTTTTCCCTTTCTCGGGATACAGGCCTCGGACTGCTCGTGCAACTTCAACTTGAAATAATCCCAGGCGCCATCTGCCTTTAGATCCCTAAGTATGTTAGCCCAATCCACTTCCCTAAGTAGTTGCCTTAATTTATTAAAGTTGGCCTTTTTGAAATCGTAAACCTTAGTCACAGTTTTAATTCTGTTAATCCTTCCATTTAGTTTAAACTGAATTAGCTCATGGTCACTCGAGCCAAGGTTGTCCCCTACAACCATTTCCTCAACGAGGTCCTCACTACTCACCAGCACCAAATCTAAAATGGCATCCCCCCTCGTCGGTTCAGTTACTACTTGATGAAGGAATTCATCTGCTAGCACGTCTAGGAACATCTGAGCCCTATTATTGTTACTAGCATTTGTTCCCCAATCTATATCTGGGAAGTTAAAGTCCCCCATGATTAAACAGCTCTTATTAGTTTTTACTTCCCTAAAAACATTAAATAGTTCTCTGTCTGCATCCAGGCTAGATCCTGGCGGTCTATAGCACACCCCAAGCACTATCCCAGGGGAGGCTCTAGTAGTTCTTTTACCCAGTGTAATTATTGCCCAGACAGACTCTGTCTTATCCATTCCATCAGTTATTATTTCTTTACAGTTTACCTCATTGTTGACATACAATGCCACTCCCCCACCTTTACCTTTTTTCCGGTCATTCCTAAACAGCACATACCCTTCCATACCTGTACTCCAGTCATGACTACTGTTCCACCACGTTTCGGTTATTCCTACGATATCCAGTTTTATTTCTTGGACCAGGAGCTCCAATTCCTCCACATCCCCATGTGGCCTCCCACATCCCCATGTGGCCCTGCCTGGAACCCCCTCCCGTGTCCCCATGTGGCCCTGCCTGGAACCCCCTCCCACATCCCCATGTGGCCCTGCCGGGAGCCCCCCTCCCGTGTCCCCATGTGGCCCTGCCTGGAGCCCCCTCCCACATCCCCATGTGGCCCTGCCTGGAACCCCCTCCCGTGTCCCCATGTGGCCCTGCCTGGAACCCCCTCCTGTGTACCCATGTGGCCCTGCCTGGAACCCCCTCCCACATCCCTATGTGGCCCTGCCTGGAACCCCCTCCCATGTCCCCATGTGGCCCTGCCTGGAATCCCCCCCACACACGTTCCCATGTGGCCCTGCCTGGGGTCCCCTCCCACGTCCCCATGTGGCCCTGCCTGGAGGC
Organism: Emys orbicularis; assembly: GCF_028017835.1. Taxonomy (NCBI): domain Eukaryota; kingdom Metazoa; phylum Chordata; order Testudines; family Emydidae; genus Emys; species Emys orbicularis. The sequence continues at coordinate 21,853,881 of NC_088683.1, read as the reverse complement.
CCCTCCCCTGTCCCCATGTGGCCCTGCCTGGAGGCTGCTCCCACGTTCCCATGTGGCCCTGCCTGGAGCCTCCCTCCCATGTCCCCATGTGGCCCTGCCTGGAACCCCCTCCCACATCCCCATGTGGCCCTGCCTGGAACCCCCCTCCCGTGTCCCCATGTGGCCCTGCCTGGAACCCCCCCACACACGTCCCCATGTGGCCATGTAGCCCTTCCTGGAACCCCCCTCCCGTGTCCCCATATGGCCCTGCCTGGGGCCCGCTCCCACGTCCCCATGTGGCCCTGTGACCCCCCATCAGCCCTGTGTGGCCCACTCTGCCTCCTAACTTGGCTCCAAGAAGGCTGCTGTGACTTTTCACTTGAGGAAAAAATGGACCCACCGCCCGCCTGCTAGCTGTTTGCCGCCACCCACCAGACCAGTCAGTCTCAGCCAGCTCAGGCTCTTCTGGTGCCACAGCTGCCTCTGGTGGGAGAAATGTGGAACTACAGCACATTTTCTGCAGAAAAAAGAAATTATGCCTGGCTAGAAAGTCTCATATTTGGCAATACCCCTAGAACGCCGGGGCCCCCAGGCATGTGCCCACTGTGCCTAATTAGAAATCCAGCCTTGGTAGTGACCTTGAGCATACTGGAGTTTCTCCTTTAATTAGGAGCCTACATATCTGACTTGGGTCACCTGGTTAGACCCTTGCGTGTGGATTGTCTGGACCCTTAGGACTCTGACAGGTAGTGACAGGTCAGACTCAGGACAAGGATGACTCATCCGGCTCAGAACACTTATCACACTCCCAAACGCAGAGTAGACGTGCCCTCAGAGGGCAGTCAGGGTAGCCTATAAAGCAGGCCTATTCACTTTCCACCAGGGGCGGCTCTATGGTTTTTGCCGCCCCACGCACAGCAGTCAGGCGGTTTTCGGCGGCACGCCTGTGGGCGGTCCGCTGGTCACCCGGATTCGGTGGCATGTCCGCCGGTGCCACGCCTTCAGCGTCCCTGCCCCGAATTACTGCCGAAGCCGCGGGACCAGCGGACCTCCAGCAGGCATGCCCCTGAAGGCAGCCTGACTGCTGCCCTCCCAGCGACCGGCAGGCTGCTCCCTGCGGCTTGCCGCCCCAGGCACGAGCTTGCTGCGCTGGTGCCTGGAGCCACCCCCGCCTTCCACCTTGCTGAAGCATCTTCACTAGCTTGCTGGCTCCCATCAGCATGACCGAGAGTGAGATGGACTAGGATTTTAGCATGAGGAAGAACTTTAGTGTGGCTTGCTCTCACAGCACAGTTGGCTGTCCAGGAACAAGCACTGCCCCAATCATGGAGAACCTTCATTGCTTTGCCTCTCTGAATGAAGTCTTTCTGACAGCAATTAAAGGAGGAAAATAATCATGCACTTTCAAATACTGTGAAACCCCTACAATTCAAGTATAAAAGATACATCTGAAGCATACACACAACACACACACACACACACAATCATTCACATTACACATGCTGAAAAGTTATGAAAAAATTAAACATAGATTCAGAAAAGGTAGATTTGTTGCCTAACACAGAGAATATTGTTTGGCAAGTTCTACAATCTGCATTCAGTTTTGTGCTATCCTCTACTGCAGTAGGTTTTCATACAGAATGAACTTATATTAGATCAATAGCTAACCTCCTGTCGGGTTAGCTATTGATAGCTAGCACTGACATCTAATTCTTCAATGTAATTCTTCTTTAGATATTTAGAGGTGGCTAGGTACCATGTAGTCACTAGGTGGTGCTCCATAATTTGAATGGAGAGAAAATTATTAGCTCCACACCTGTTAGTTAAAAAGTGAGCTCTTCTTTTTTCAGAAGTACATGGTTTTATTTCATTTTATATTTAAATCTATCCTGTGGAAATTCAGGCTGAAAGATAATATTTCAAAGATTATATAATGAGTGCATAAAAATACACCAAATAACTTGGGAGGTTTTGGTCACCAGAAGATCAGAAGCTTAAAATATGTTTGAATGTGTTCAACCAACGCTGCTGGAGAATTTAGAAAGGCTGCCTGTTATGTATAGATATTCCAGCTGCAGCCCTTTGTATCTATGCAACCCTAGATAAGGGTGTTGACATTACTAACATAGAAGGCAGGTAGTGACATTTTCTAACTTCCACTTGAAGTCATCAGCTGTAGTCTCCTACTTTGCTTTAAAATGTATTTTTGTCGTTTTAATACTACTTGTTTTATATGTTGATTTAAAACTACACATAATATTTAGTACTGAATGGGCTTGATTCAGTCCTGCCTTGCATCTTCCAGACATCCAGGCCATGTCCCTTCACCAGCCTATGTGTTTTGGGGGCAGGGTTGGCTAGCTCCCTTGCAATGGTGGGACTCCACCAACTGGAATGTACAGCACTGGGGAGTCCGAGTAGATGATCGAGCCTGATATCTTTAGTAGGGATTTGCAAATATCAATGAATTTTATCTTCCCTTTGAGGTAGGGAGGTGTTTTAATTCCTGATGAGTTTGGGAAACTGAGGCACAGAGTTTCTGAAAGCCACCCAGGGAGTCAATGACAGAGGTGGGGTTAGAACTCCAGCATGCCTAATGCTCAGTCCAATACTCAGTTCACTAGACTTCCAACCTGCCTCCCTATGTGCACTGTATTCTGTCAGGAAAATATGCAACCCATGCACAGGGCTTTATGCAGCTCATGAGTCCCATGTTTAGGCCAAGTGGGATGTGAGTGTTGCAAAGGGCCTTGTTCAGGCACATCTCTCAACTGGGCTTCATTTTCAGGGATGCCACTCATTGCAATCCCAAATACTTAAATGCCACACAACTTTGGTGTCCCTTCACTGTTATGGTTGGAATTGATTTACAGCAGAAATGCAGAATCTTGGAGCTGAGGTGATCCAAAGAGTTATTTAAACTAAAATAAAGGATTCCACTGCAATTTAAATTTCTTGCGTGAGTAACATTTCTGTATCCCTGACTTTGGGTCACTGTCACACGACATGTCCCACATTTGGGCCTCAGCAGGTGCTTAATGCTTTGGGATCTTAAACAACTGTTTAGAGTCATTTTAAAGGCACTTCAATTCCGTTTTAAGTCTGATCACACCACACTGCATAGGTAGTCACTAAGACCCCCTATTCAGCAAAGGACCTTTGTGGTCCCTAAAGCTGTTTAAATAGATACGTTCTTACTGAAAAAGAAGGATGATCCAGTAGCTAAGCACTAGAGTGGGACTCAGTAGACCTTAGATCAACTCCTTGCTTCCCCCACAAATTTCTGTTGTGAGATTGGGCAAGTCTTGCTGTACTTCAGTTCCCCATATGTAAAATGGGGATAATAGCACTGTCTCACAGAGTATTCTGAGGTTAAGAAAAAACAGTTGTTTAAGATCCATTAAAAATTGTGAGTTGCACAGACACTATAGTGATAGAGGCCATACAAGTACCTAGGATGGATAGATGTATTTAGAAAGCAAATTCCTGGATACATTAAGCATGATCTCTGATGTCTAGTTTCTTTCTTTTTTTATCTTCTTTCTAACTGAAGTTTAGAGCATCACTTAGAAAAAGAATGGGAAGGGGAGTTAATACAAAGTCAGTTAGAAACAGAACCGTACTTAAATACTGAAACACAAGCACTGCTTTGTATACTACATACCTTTGTTTCAGACACAGGAACGGTCTGAAAGTTGTGGCATTACAAAGGAGAAGTGGACTGTGGAAGAGCTGCAGATTTTCAAGGTAAGCATTAACAGCCATTGGGTGTTTAAACAGCATCAGAGAATAGTTTAGGGGAGTTTTAAACCTTGTGGAGTTCAACCTCTGAAGCAATTCATTTCTCAGAACTAGTGCAAGTTCCCAAACTTATTTTATTTTTAACATTGAGATCCTTTGGTTTTCCAAAGGTGATTGAATCAAAAAGAACATGAATTTTCAAGCTCCTAGGAAACTGCTGCCAACTCTTGCAGTTTTATCATGTCTCACCAACACTGCTTGATTTTTAATGTTTTTCCTAAAGCCTCAGCTTCTGGAGTCCTGCGATCCCCGTTATCATTTGAAAAATGTTTTCAAGCATCATGGTTGTGGAGAAAACCTTGAAAACACAAACAATCAAATTTAAAACAAAGAAACAATAACCACGAGGTAAATAAAATGAACCTAATATCTATTATTTTTAAACACTAATTATTTTTAAATCAATCTCTTGATTTGCTTTGTTTTGGGGTGGGTTTTTTTGGAGCTTGATTCAAGGTTTAGTGTGCTTGGGGTTGGCCGGTAGAATGTCAGAGAGAGAAGAAATCCACTAAGTCATGCCAACACCAGTGAGTTGCCCATAAATGGTATCTATATTGGGCCAAATTCTGCTCTCTATTACACTGACATAAATCCTGATTAACTCTGTTGATGGAATGGAGTTGATTTTGATTTACACCAGTGTAATGGAGAATAGAATGTGTCTGCTGATTTATTTTTTCATTCAAGTGTTTCTCTCCTCCTTTTTGGCAGTCTCTTGCTGTTCCCCTTTCATTGTGTCCAGCTCTACTTCATTTTTCACGTTACTGTTTTGTTAGTGTTTTCCTTTCTCCCCACCATCTGCCCTTTTTTCATGGACTCTCTCCTAAGGGCAGTGCGAGCCCAAGAACAGTGGGGTCGTAGTCAAACTTTCCAACCCAAAATCAGGGTTTGAAATCAGACACAATGAGTTCACCCAGCATTAGTACGGACTCTGTAAAACTGATATTACTGAGTTAATCTCTCTATGTGCCTTTTGATACATCATCTATAGGATAAGAATCCTAAAGGCTCTCAATGTCCTCTTTCCAGTGCAATGAACACCAATTATAAATATTACTTTGAAAATACCAAGATTGCTCAACAGTCTGCCAAGTAATCAGGAGTTTCAGTATGTATACCAATTTGCTGCATTCTTATAACATAACGTCAAGGGCAAACATGGCATATCATATTTAACACTAAAAGGGTTGGGGTTTGCTCAGCAGACAGTCCTCTACTTTATAAATGTTACCTCTACATATTTTTAATACAGAAAATTGAAGAGGAGAGAGCAGCTGCAAACCATTTATTATTCTTAAAGTCACATCAACACTAAACAATAGGCTTAGATGTTGCATTATGTGATAGAGCATAAATAATATACCAGGACCATCCTGTTCTTACTACAGTTATTGGCACAACATCCACTCACTTCACTAGAGGTAATATTCACCTTTGGTGCAGAGGAGTAAAGTGCATCCCTTCCGTCCCATTTAAGCCTTCAGAATAGTTCTTAAATGGAGTTTTTAGACTTGGTGCTGGCACTCTGTGCAGGGTGAATTACAATCTTCCTGGATAAAAGTCATCTACTGGCAAGTAGCAGAGAATATTTGCTGGCAGTCATAATTTCTGATCTTTTTTTCACATCTGCATAAACCAATTAAATTGATCTGTAGTTTTATTTATTTTGTTGTTAGGCAGGTGTTAAGATATGTCATCTTTTCTATTAAAGACAGAAGCAAATGTCAATGAACAGGTACACTGACATTCACTCATTAATTTTTCAGCATCCATCATTTATCTCAACTATGGAGATGTCACTGAAGCAGGTAATTCACACACTTGTTTAATTCATATGAATAGTTTGGTATTTTGAGCATTTAGCTTGTTGCTTTGCTGGTGACATCTGTTGCTTATTGGCCAAACTTTCAAAGGCTGCCACTTAAGCTGCATCTGGAAAGTATAGTGTGAACTAGTTTGCCTGGAAAATTGACATTTGCTTGCAAATAGTAGTTTGTATGCACAAACTGGTAATTACTCATGGATACAAATCCTTAGTCATATGGATGTGGGATTTGTGAATTAAGTTAATACACACATATTTTCCAGACACAACAAAAATTGGACTCTGTATAATCTATCAATTCAACGAGATATTAGTATTATTTTACTATTGGTTATAGTAGCGGTATTACAAGCAGCACCATTAGGGATCCCAAATAGGGATCAGGGCCTCACAGTGCCAGGCATTGTGCGTACACATAGTAAGAGGCAGTCCCCAATCTATGAGCTTACTGTCTAACTACCCAAGTCACAAAAGGTGGGAGAAAGGAAGTATTATTATTCCCCATTTTACATACCGAACTGAGGCACAGAGTGGTATAGTTATTTGCCCAAGGTCATCCAGATATCATGAATTCCAGGTCAGTGTCATGATTAAAGTCAGAAGGGACCACCAAACCATCTAGTCTGACCTCCTGTGTGTTACAGGCCATCTACCAAACCGTCTAGTCTGACCTCCTGTATGTTACAGGCCACCAACACCACCCAGGACCTGCACACTAAACCCAACAACTGAAATTAGAACAAAGTATTATAGCCCACAAGAAACTGAATGTTATGTGCTACAGGCAGAGAGTAGGCGAGAGCCCGAGGTGCACAGTACCTGAGGTCCCTGCAATGGCAGGGAAATGATTAGGTGAGATATACCCAGGTAATCCTAGCAAGTGACCTGCACCTACATGCTGCAGAGAAAGACAAACAGCCCCAAGGTCACTGCCAATCTGATCTGGGGAAAAATTCCTTTGCAACCTCACATGTGACAGTCAGTTAGACCCTGTGAGCAAGAATCAGCCAGCCAAGCACCTGAGAGAGAGAATGCTCAATGTCACCTCAGAGCCCTGGATCACCTTATCCAATATCCCATCTCCAGCCACAGCCATCCCTGATGCTTCAGAGGAAGGTGATAAATATATTGGAGGGGAAAAAATCCCTTTCTGACCTGTGCAGGTGACCGTATGAAACTCTGAAGCATGAGCTTTTAGGAACATAAGACATAAACCAGAAATGAGCCCCACGGCTGTTGAACTTAACATCAAGATCTATCTTCCTCTATCAAATTATTAGTAAAGTTACTTTTGTTGTGGATTGCTGCTCATTTTTGATACTGTAAATTCATGCCAACATCCTACCAGTGTTTTAGATCCTTGTCCTTCCAGTTCCATAGCCCCTTTCCAACATCATGTCATCTGCAATGGATGGAGACTGGCCAGTGCACACAGTGCCCTGAGAAACATTTTATAATGAATGTGAAATTCTCTCCCATTCAATACACTCTGGGCCAACATTGTGAGGGTGGTAGCGAGAAAGAGAACATTTAAAATAATTGTTTGAAGAATGCTTCTAATTCATTTGCCTTGCCTGATTTGCAGCAACAATTGTACATTGGTTCCAAAGATGGATTGGTTCAGCTCTCCCTGCACAGATGTCACACGTATGGGAAGGCTTGTGCAGACTGCTGCCTTGCCAGAGACCCATACTGCGCTTGGGATGGAAACTCATGTTCCAGATATGCACCAACTTCTAAAAGGTAAGCAAGCATATGTATAGAGTTCATATGGAAAATCCACCCACTCATGTTCTCTACATTAAGGGCTTCAGAGATTCCCACTGAGTTTCTAGGCCAGCGAAAACAAGTTGCACTTTTTCAGCATGCTGTTTAGGGAAATTGTAGACATAACCGTGTCCATGTTTTGGTGGGAGTGCTATGAAAACAGTGCAGCACTTTAATATGAATAGCGATAACTGCGCTAGGGTGTCTAACATAACAAGATCACGATACTTATTGTTATGCTACATGTTTTAAGATACCAAGTTATGAGGCTAAGGGCTAGATTGTGTCTGGCTCTGCATGAGTGTGCAAAGGAGGGAAGTGATTCAAGGAGCCTCCCGTACTTGTGCCTCTGCATGGGAGCCAGGCACAATCACAATGGGGAGTGTGACTCTCACATGATACCCCTGGGTGGGTCATCGGCAGCAGGAACTGAAAGGATGAGCTGAGCTAAAAGACACAGGTCTCATGGCTCAAGTGCTTTAGAGTTTACAAACCTCTATCCATGGACTAGCGAAGAACAGAGAACCATAGTGTGTTGGTATAGGTTACACAAGTGCTTTGCTGGGCTAATACCAGCTGCAGCACCAGCCTCCCAAAAGAGAAAGGACCACGGGAGCCATATCTGAACTCTCCCTGAGCCAGATGGAGGGATTTCATGCGGTACTCTAGAAGGCTAATAGAGTTACTGAGTTGGCATTAGCTCCCCCTACTAGCATTCTGACTGGGTCAGCCAGAATTTCTCAGTTCATGCCACTATTCCAAGGCTTTTCCTCAGCCTCCTCTTCCACCCCTTCGATGAAACTGTCCTGTGGGCAGTCCTCATAATTCGTGCTCATGGGATTTAACTGATTGTCACATGCGAGGTTGCAAAGGCATTTTTTCCCAGGTCAGATTGCTGGCAGTTCCAAAAAATTGAAACAAAATTTAGTTTGAATCAGAATATTACAAAATATTCTCCCCCCCCCCCCCCCATGAAAGATTTTTTGGCTGCAACTGCATTTTTTGGCATATAAACAATTCACCTGAAAAATGTTGCCCAGCTCTGCTTACAATCAAGGCCCATGGTTGCTGTCTGTGATGAGAGTTTTGCTTCCTTAAGGACTGCAGTACTGGGCCTAAATGATGAACTGAGTTATTGTAGTTAATGAGTTGCAGGTTATTGTGTCATTCATTGTGCAACCATGTGCATTTTCCCCTAAGCCAAAGTGAACTAGAATAAATACAGAGAAATGTAAATGAGAAGAGAATTATAAAAGCTAAGATTCAATGAAGAAGTTATGCCCCATGAGGTTGCTGAAGGCTGCAGTGCTTTCTTTCCACTGCATGCGGAGACAGAGAACGAGGGCTCATTTATTTATAGAGCTCCCTGGCTTGGTGGATAGGTCAAAGCTTTGTGGGTGCAAGGCTCCAGAAGAAGGGATTGATGTTTTGCTTTGTGCACCTTCCATAGGTCAGTTACTTGCGTAGTTTCCTTTAGCTCGGTCTAGCTATCTGGCACACTGTGCTCCCAGCATATTTAAGTCTCTTCTCCAAATGGACACATCAGCATCAGGAGCCAGCTCTTCCACTTAGACATTGCTGCGCTTTGTAAGGGCCTATTGCCATCTCTGTCACTGGCTCGCAGTGTCTCCTCGAGGAAGTCACTTTGCCGCTCTGTGCCTCAGTTTCCCCATCTGAAGAATGAAAATAATCAGATTTATCCTCTTGAGATCTACGGATGAAAGTTCGTAAGAGTTAAGTATTATCAATATTATTGTAATGAAACCTAAAAACAGTCACAGAGAGGTTAAGTAATTCGCCCAAAGATCACTATGCAAGTTAAATAGCGGAACTGGGAAAAGAATCCAGGAATCTTGACTCCCAATCCCCTGCTCTGTTCATCTCTACAGAAAGTTCCCCAAACCGAACGCTGTAGCTGCTGTTCTCAAAACTGTTCCGTCTGAAGCAGCACCTACGCTTTGCCAGCATTGCTTGTTTTAGAAAATTCAGTAGTTGACATTACACTGTGTTGGCCTTGAATTGAGTCAGGAATGTGGTCTGTTGAAGCTCGTAGGTTTACGTGACGTAGGTGTTGAGGGTTCTGATGGTTTCCAGGATGATCTGGCCCACCAGATCACAACATCTGTTCTGCCTTTGGATCTGGCAGAGCTCCTATAGCTGATTTGGAAGCTGTCTCTGCCACTAGATTGCCCTCCTCACCCTCTTCTAGGCAGATCTGTCTCCCCACAGTGATTTTCTTAAATCACCGGCCTGTCTCTGTGCCATTTGTACAAATCTCTCTGGGCCACATGCCACTTGAGAGGGAGGCTGGATTTACTTAGGGCTGTAATTGCCAACGATAGGGCAGAAGTGCTGCGGTCCCACATCTGCCGAGCTCCTCTGCATTTTGTTACTGAATTCCAGCAATTATGCCTCAAGTGTTACACATTTTAATGCTCTTGTTATAGACGAGCCAGGAGGCAAGATGTCAGATATGGAGACCCAGTCACCCAGTGCTGGGATGTGGAAGAAAGTAAGTATTTGCGCCTCTTCCTCCAACAAAATGTGTACGGTCAGTGTGTCTGTCTGTTTACTACGCTCTTTGGAACTAGGCCTCTGGAGATATCTGGGCAGCTAATGCCGAGGCAGTTAGAATCCCCAAATACTCTCCATTCAGCCCTCATCCAGCAGTTAGACTCACTGAGCCATGGGAACTTAAAAGAAGTAAATGGCGAAAACAGCTCCCCCCCCCACACACTCCATGGGAGGGAGATACCACCAGAAACCCACATGAGGGGAGAAATAAGGCAATAGATATGAATACCCCATACCGCACCATGAGTGAGATGCCAGGACCTCCACTCCTTTGCAGAGTATCTGGAGAGAGATCCAAGTAAGAAAACCTCTGAGGAAGCAGGAAATGCTCCTTCTTCCTCCCCTAATACATACACACACTTGACAAAAGTCCCAACCCCTGTTCCAGCTGCCAAACCCTCCAGCTCCCCCTCCCTGCAGCTACTTAAACACTCCCCCTATTAACAAGAGCCTTCCCTCAACAAGAAATCCCCCTCTCCCAGCTGCCAAACAGTCTGGCTCACTCCCTTGGCAACTGCTGCAGTTCACTTACAAAGTGTACTGTCAATTCTAAATCCTGCGGTTACGCTGCAATTTCTGTGGCAGCGTAAAATAAATGAAAAGCTTTCAAAACTGAAGTTTGAGTTAGTCTGAGGTTTTTACATTCAATTATTAAAATGAACAGCCCAGTCACAACTAGAGATGTAAAAGGTTAAACGGTTAACCAGTTAGCATTAGGCTTACTGTTAACTGACCTTAACCGTTAATCTCGGCAGCCCTGCGCCAGCGGGAGGGACCCCAGGCCCGGCTACCCTGGTCAAGTCGGGCCGGCCTGCCAGAGGGACTACAGCCTCGGCTGCGCCGCACTGTCTGGGCTGGCGGAACCCCAGGTGGGCCGGAGTGACCCCAGCCCTGGCCACGCTGGACTGTGCTGCCAGCTGGAGTGACCCCAGCCCCCGCTATGCCAGGCCAGCCGGAGTGACCTCAGTTAACGGTTAACCAGTTAAATGATATCATTGTAATTGTTTAACCGGTTAACTTTATTAGCCAATATTTACATCCCTAATCACAACAGTATTGATAGTATTGCCAAGTTTAATTTTTGACCTAGTAGAAGCCATTCCCTTTGATCGATCTCTGATAATTTTCACGTCACTGTGGTGCTGGAAGCCTGCTGCAGAACTCAGCATATTTTGCGGCAAAAATTAGGGCTGTTTGCCATGAAATCAAAGACCAGTCTGTTGCATGGTATACGGGGCTCTCACTGTGCATATATACTGCAGGGATCATTAAAAAGTCAGGGTGAAATCTTGGTTCTATTGAAGTTAACGGCCAAACTCCCATTGATTTCAATGGGGCTGGGATTGCACTCTCATGATCCACCCCACAATTACTACATAGTGGTATCTGAGATATGCCACAGAGCATAGGGTTACTGTAGGGATGCCAGCCTGACTGCTGCTGTCAGGTAGCTCTTTGTAGAGAAATGGTTATTGAAGTTATTGTCTTTGATGAACAAATACAAAATTACTTAGATGTTGCACTAATATAAACTCAATCCTGAGCCCCAATATGGTGGCAAAAATGGAATGTATGGCTAGCTTTAGCAGCTAGGTGGGTATTTCCCCTGGTGCTGTAAAACAGGTTCAGATGGCCTTGTGCCACCCCACTTCCAGCCCCTGGCAGATTAATAATAATAAGTATTAATAATAGATAATAATTATATTATGATAGCACCTCCCAGCTCCAGTTGTGACTGGGGCCCTATTGTGCTAGACACCGTACCAACAGAGTGCAAGAGGCAATCCCTGCTCTGAAGATCTTGCAATCTAAATAAACAAGACAGACAAAGGCTGGGAGGGGAAACAACAGCACAGAGAGGTGGAGTGACTTTTTCAAGGTCATTGGCAGAGCCAAGAGAAGAAGCCAAGTCTCCTTACTTCTAGTTCAGTGCCCTATCTGGAACACACTGAGCTCCAGCAGTAACTGCCTAGTAGATGACCACTAAAAGGGAGTGATTTCAGATAGCCTTGAGGCTGCTCTAAAGTATGCAGGGTGCTAAAGCGGTCCCTGGTGGCTCTCAGAATTGATGGAACTACAACCAGCACTTATGGCTACCCCACCTCTACTCTGCTTAGTCTCCACTGGGTGCACAGAGGATGGAGCAGAGGAAAAATGCAGGTAAAATATTGAATTCACCAGCAGTGGCTGTATCTCTTTAAACTTAAGTAAGTCAGTGGTACAGATTGTATTAACTGCTCTAAAAAACAGTTGCATTGGAGGAAAGTTAGCAGCTGCCTCTAAGTCCTAGCTGTTAGATTTTAAGCTAAAAGTTAAGTTTCCTTTTGCTTATTTTATAATTCACTTGCTCCTATAGCATCTGTTCTGAATCAGTCTATTTTATCATTGCTTTAAAAATCAGGTCAGGGTTAATCTTCTGTACCATGTTTGCTTTCCAGGCATTAGTCATGAAACTGCTGATGAAAAGGTGATTTTTGGCATTGAATTTAATTCAACTTTTCTGGAATGCATTCCTAAGTCCCAGCAAGCCTCTATTAGGTGGTATATTCAATGCTTTGGAGAAGAACATCGAGAAGAGGTAAGTTATAGGTATCAAGGCAAGCTTCCTCGGTGGAAATTCAGCTGAGTATTCGAAGGCAGGAGTTATTGGGATTAGTAGATGTTTTCCTTTTCCTTGCTTCACCTTAGGGATCACGTAGCGTTCTGGTATCACTATTTAGGGCATAAAGAGGGTGGGAGAGAGGCCATTTGCACTGTACTACAGGCAGATTTATTTTATTTATTCTGATTTATAAACTCATTCAAAAAAAAAAAAAAAAAAGGGCGAGAGAGAGAGAGAGAGAACCTAACCTTTGCTCTAAGCACTCCTGGGTGCATTTTAAAAAGAAAGACTACTCCAGTAACACCTTTTCCCCCAATAATTAACACATGGAATAACTCAGCAGCCAAAAACATATTCAGAATTTTCTGTTCTCTATAAGTTTACATACCACCCTCATCACGCTAGTATCTGAGAACCTTAGTTCCTGGGGGAGTTAATTCCACAGTCTAGGACCAGCACCCGAGATGTTTCCTGCCTTACAATCTTTATAATTTCCCATGGAGTCCTCTCACACTAGTGAAAAACAAATGGGCACTAGAGCATGTCCTGAAGGTCAACACACTGGGACTGGTTTGGACTGACTTTCAAACCTAAGGACCCCTCACAGAGAATGCCTTTTGCCCTCATACAAGCTATTTTTCATTTCAGGCCACTCCCTACCACCTGCGTAGTCATCACAACTGTGGTGGTAGTGAAAAGGGGGAGGTAAGTTGGTCGAAGGCTTTAGATGAGCTTTATTGTTCAATGTTCATCCCAGATGCCTTTGGATCTGAACCAGATCGAATTGTTTTTTGTTTTTTTTTTCAAGTTCAAGCAGAGTTTAAATATCAGAGTCTTACAGGAACTATTAAATATACACCAGGGTTTATGGCTCAGCCTTCCATTGATTGTGGGCACTAGCAACTCTCCCATTGACTGTGATGGCAAGATTGATCTCTTCCTTTCTAAGGGCTGAGAAATTCCAGCTGTGGCTGATTTTTGTGAGGTTATAGCCCTGTATCAGGTTGCAGAGGACCCTGAGCACCATCTGGGCTCTTTGGGGAAAAGTGGCCATGTGGGAGGCCACATGAGAGGGCTATGACACCAGTAGTGGCCCATGGAGAGTAGTGACGGGTGCTAACCTTGGGAGTCAGATAATCTATTTTATGTGCAAGTAGCTCAGGCTGCAGCTGCTTTTCCACCACAGGAGCTGGAGGAACAGGACTGTCTGCAGGCCCTGGCTTTGGGGTACTTTTGTTGTATCAACCCCTACATACTCAAGCTTGGCAAAGTGAACTTCACCACTGAGCATGAGCACATAACAAATGTATTTATATATCTAGCATGTCTCATGTCCCAGGCTTAAAGCCTTAGGTAAAGGTTGTGATGAGTTCCCCGGGGAGCAACCTAGAACTGGGGTATCACTGAGCCTGTCTTACCAACCTGGGCTCCCTCTCACACTGTGATGCTGTGACAAGCTGCAAGGTCCTGCACTCACACAGCCACCCACAGGCAGGGACACACTCAGCTGAGTTACATGAATGCTTTTGCCATCCACTCATGAACCAACAATACAGAGGCTCCAGCCAATGCCCCCCAGCTCCCCAGCCTAAAACCTCAGAGCTGTACTGTCTTGCCCTGATCAGAAGCGTGACCAGTGTAATTTTATTATCCAGTCTGCCCCTCCCTCAATGTGGAGAGGACATGCACCAGCCCTTGTTCCTGAGTAGATTTCCCTTGCACTTCAAGCAACACACTGTTTTAGGTAAAAAATATAAAACAGATTTATTAACTACAGAAAGATTTTAAGTGAATATAAGTACAGATCAAAGTTGGTTACCTAAGAAATAACAAGTAGAAAAGCAATCTGAGTTCCATTAAACTAGCCAGGATTTAAATCAAGCAGTGTCTCACCATGATGGTATAGTTCCTTTATATACTAGCTGGGGTTCTCCTTTCCAGCCTGGGACCACCTCTGCAGTTCAGTCTTTGTTTTCTAGACATGTTTCCAGATGTTGTGTTGTGGGGGGAGTGAAGCCAAATAATGAGGTTACTTCCCCCTTTTATAGCTTCTTCCAGCTTGCTGGAATGATCCTTTGCTATGACGTGAGTCAAGCAGCCTCCATTGTGTACGTGCTATCTCTGGGAGGTTTACATTATATACAGTTCCTGGGGTAATCCTTGTGCGTGTGGGTATTCCCCTTAATGGGCCATCATCAGTTTCTGGCTGCCCCATTGTTGTACCTGAAAGGCCGGTTGTGGGTGTTTCCAACTTCACAACATATTTCAGTAACACACAGCAAAACTTCATAACTTCATAACTTCAATGACAGCACATGCAATCCAACAGGATATTAATGTTCAACAGATTAAGGCTTTTAGAATGATATCTCACAAGGCATACTTTGCACAAAACATAACATAATCGTATGGGAGTGCCAGAGTGTTGCTTTGGGGGGCAGAGTGTCACAAAGGTATAGTGATTTAAAATTCTGACTTTGACATCCATCAATACTTGAAAAATTATATTGTATTTTGATCAGCAGGCCTGCTGGTATGTCTTGAGAATGGCCAAAGAACACCAACAGACACAGGTGGCTAAACTGAGAACTGTGCCATGCATGGCTTGGAAGACCTATATTTATCACTCCAGAAATATTGTAATTCTTGCCCTAATCGTTCTATTTTTGACTCTCTTGTGCAGGAAGTTGTATTCCTTACCTCACTAGTGGCCCTCTTCAGAAAAGCGCTTAAGTATATGATTACATCCAACCCAATTTATGAAAACAACTGAGCAATTATTTAAGTCCCATTCTTTTCAAAGGGATTTATGCACATGCTTAACTGTGTTCCAGGGAACTGGAACTGGGGTTTAGATGAGCCACAGTCATTATAAAAACAACCTTTCACCTCTGTAATACCTAACCAAGGTTCTCAAAAGAATTTACAAACATTAATTAACCAAATATTACATCTGAAGAGGGTTTATTTCATAATGATAATGTTTAACACCTCTTAGATCTGAAAGTGCTTTGCAAAGTTGGTTAAGCACGATCACCTTCATTTTTCATGTTGGGAAACTTAGATACAACAGGGTTGGTGGGTTACTAATGTCCATTCCTGTAGCTAAATCAGGAATTGAAACTCCTGGCTCTCTGTTGATGCTTTAACAAGACTAGTTTTCCTCCCTGGATTTTGTTCAACCCAGTTTGGAAAAACACAGATTTTGTTAGAAATCGAAGACTCAATCGGTGCAACTGATGGTGGGCAAAACAAAGATGTCTTTAAAGGACCTTTCCATCTCACATGTTCTTGGAGCTGGCTTAAGGCCAAACTGGCCTTTGGTTACATGAGAACAGGCTAAGGGCTGGGCAAACTTTCACCAACTTGTAATAGCCCCAAATAGCCAATATGCCAGAATGCTCTGGCCCCACTCCCTAAGCCGGGCCATGAGAACAGGTAGTGTAGAGTGAGCCATATAGGTTTTATGCCACCCAGGGACTCCCCTACACCACAGGATTCCACAGCTGGTTCAAAAAATAGAACCAAGGATCTGGCATGAAAGGCATAAGGGGGGGTGTGCATAAGTTTTATGGCACTTGCATCTCTAATATGCACCCAGCACACATTTGCAGCCTTTCAAGGCAATGTTTACTAGGCTCGCACTATGTAAACAATCTGACATGTTTATATGAGAAAAGTCAAGTTTTGATAAAATGCTACATTAACCATTGGGCACATTTGAGAAGAAAACTCTCCACATTGTTTTTCTGTGTTATGGATGTTAACTACAAGCAAAGAGTTTCTTATCACAAGCTGCCAGTATATCCATGGGAGTATACACATGATGTTTTATCTTTATAAACTAGATGCTGGAGCTCATGTTCTGGATTTTTTTTTCTTATACTTTTTTTCCCCACCAAAGTCCCCAGCCAGAGTCCTTTTTTACTTACAAGATCGTAGCAATTAGAGATGGGATAGACCTATTAGCTCATCTCCATCCTTGCCGGTGAATGCTTGTTCCTATGTTCCATCTGCTAGTATTTTGACCCAGTCTAGTTTTTCTTATCGTAAGCAATGGGGCAACCATTTTTTCCCTTTTCAAAATCATCCTGATGGTGCATTTCAAAACAAAACAAAACAAAAAAATTTCTTTCTTTTAGAGAAACAAGGTGGATGAGGAAATAGCTTTTATTGAACCAACTTCTGTTGGCAAGAGCTCTGTATAAGCTTGAAAGCTTGTCTCGAACCAACCAAAGTTGGTCCAGAAAAAGATAATACCTCATCCACCTTGTCTCTCTAATATCCTGGGACCAATACAACTACAATGCTGTTCTTTCTTTTGTTATTTTTAAAGATAAAGAAAAAAATAATAAAGCTGCATTTTCAAATTGGGTACCTAAAGTAAGGTCTGTAAATTCATGTGTAGCCACCTAAATAAATCAGCCCGATGTTAAGAGATGCTGAGCACTCACTACTCCTGTTGGTGTTTGGCATCTCTGAACCACAGGCTCTTTTTATTGAGATGGTCTAGCTTTGGGCACCCATGTTTGAAATTTTCCCTCAGTGTTGGATACCACACAGATGGCCTCTATAGAAAATCCAAAGATAGAGAGATATTAAGTTGAGGGGTTTTTAATGCACTTTACTTTGACTAAAACACCATATGTAACAGAAATAAGGTAATTGTATTTAACATGTAGCCTGATCTTTGCTCAGTCAATACCTTACCATAACTTTTCCCATTACAGTTCTATATTCCGCTCTCTCTTCCTGCGTTATATTTCTCTAATAACACTGTATGTTATTGTAGTGCATGTCTTAAAGGTATAACTTATTGTGATGACGATACCATGCTTTGTGAATGACTCAGTGCACCTGGAAACTCAAGTTACAGACTTTTAGTTGAAGTGGTGTAGCTGGAATGTTTCAGCAGATCTTTAAATCTCACTTTACAAATAGATGGTTACGCTTTGTCCATGACATGCAATACAGCTTCCTGAGGGGAGAGAAAGGGCAAAATCCAGACTAGATTGGGAGCCTTTGGCCCAGCAGGATGTCTCCTGCATTTCACCTTTAAGGTCATGGTTCAGAATCCTACTTCCAGTCAGAATGGCCTATGGGAGGGGACAGGATCTCCTGTGGTACAGGAGCTGTCACCAGGTCATTCTGCTGCCAGGGGGAGTGCGTTTCCCTGCGGTTTGGTGGGTCATGAGTCAATTATCTGGTACTTTTGTATTTAGTGTTGCTCACGCAATTGATCATGTTTATTCCCATATTTGGAAGGTTAGTCACTGACTTGTCGGAGAACATTTTTGTGACTTGGATTAATAAAAAAGCCTGTACATCATTTGTTCGTAAGGCTTTAATGTGCTGAATTTCCTGCAGCTTAAACTCGGCTGTTTGTTTATTCCTTTTTAAATTCCTATGTGTTGTGTTATGTACATAATAGGTGTCTGGGCCAGAAAAAGCAAACCCAGTGTTCCCTGCAAAGCTATTAACATTGGCCTCCTATGGTTTTTAAAAATATTCGTCTGTCTCTGACCCAGAGTCTCCTGTGGCCACAGGTTTGCCAGGCTGTCATGTCCCTTTCCATGGGACATAGCAAGCCATATGTTTTGAAATGACAGCCTATTCATTGATATGGTTTAACTCCTTGCATGGTGTGGGCGATGGAAGTTAACCCACTGGGGAGCCTCAGCATATTTCAGCTTCTTCACCAGCAGCTCACTCTTTCCCACTGTCCCACCGCATGTTCGCTGGCTGATGTTAGCCATGGATTGGGCCATCCAGCCTGGTTGGTAATCCTCTTTGAAAGGTATGTGTTTGGTAGGACACTGAACTCTATTGCTGTGGTCACCATATTGGAGACAGGGATGCATTTTTTCCCTAGGTGCATTTTGCCCTGGTTGGAGGGATTGCGCTTCAGTTGCATCTGGCAGTTATCTCTGTTTTGTGGTGTTGATATTTTTGGTGGTGAATTGGTGAGTGAGGCGTTGGTCTTTGTTGGTTTAGTCAGTGGCTGATGATTTTTGTGTGATTGCAGCCTATTTTCTTTGGCCACAACGTCATGGGCATGAGTTTCTGGTGGTGATTGTAGATAGATTCTGTGACTATTCAACCCCAAACCCAAGAGTCAGATGAAAGCAGAATGGAGAAGAGGGCTAAGTTTGGCAGAGAATAGCAGTTATGGGCATAGACCTTATTATCGAGTAAAGATTTAAGAATACACCATCCTGTATCAAGCCCAATTATTTGAGAAGCGAATTTTGTCTTGGGGGCCCAGTGAATGGTGATTAGTGACAACTCTGGGCCAGATTGAAATACACACTGCCCGGCAGGGATGGAATGTCATAGTAGGTAGTTATTGACTAATTTGCTGTTGAATTTAATTAAAGGTGCAGCCAATTTGCTTTTTACCATAAGTTAGTGGTGTGATGTGCTTTCTTGGGGAAATCTCCTGGTGTTGACAGCAGGGTCAACTTACTCTTTAAAGGTTTGAACTGTTTCATTGACCAATGATTCTTTCACACTTCTATTTTACTTTAACCAATTAGGTGGTGGTGGTGGGTTGTTGTTGTTGTTTGTTTGTTTTTTAATTCCTTGAAGTCCATAAATCAGACCATTATTTTTTCCACAATTTCCAAGAAAAAATTATATCCTGAGCTGAGATATGCCATGTGGAAATTCAGGGAGATTGATTTGATTTGGGTAAACGTAGGGTGGGAGTTTAAAAATTACCCTTCCAATGGGAAGTTAGCTTCAACCTTGCCTATAGTGGAACTGATGTCTCTCCATACATAATGACATTATGTCCCAAAAACCGAAGAAGAGCTCTGTGTAAGCTCAAAAGCTTGTTTCTCTCACTAACAGAAGTTGGTCCAATAAAAGATATTATCTCACCCACCTTGTCTCTCTATTATGTCCCCAACACATTTTTCATTTTTCCTTTAGATTTTTAAGTTCAAATAGATGTTGTAAAAAAGTGTTTGAATTTAATTATTATTTTTCTCAATATAATAGTATCAACATGGCACATAATAAAAAGATCCACGTTCTCAATGGAATGATGATATAGGCCACTGATAATGAAGACCAAGGAGAATTCTCAGTAAACGCTCCCTATTTTTGTTTCTTCCACCCTTTCTTTGTTCAGTGGTAACATTTAACCCATGGTTAGCTCAGCTTTACCTCTAGTGCTTTTTCACATGTTGATTGATGAGGGAAGGCAGGCTTTGAAGCTCTATCTTCTCACAGACAGGTGCAATGTTTTAACTGTGAAAGAGTTGACATGTGAATTATTTGTAATAAGGGAGCCATCTAAACACACCATTTATAAAGGACAAAAGATGGTGACCTAACGTGATGCCATGCCACTTTTGAATCCTTAGTTGTTTTCCATCTGACTGTTTCAAGATTTGCCATCCTTATGGCAATGCATGTTTCCCCCCATTGCTAAATTCATGCTGTAAAAATCAAGCAATTAATATAAATGAACCTCTTATTCATTTGCCAGGCATTTTCTGTATCTGTGCTCTGCACGTTTTATTTAATATTTTATATCAAGGATCAAAAACTATTTAAAAGTTGCTGAAAGAATATACAGAATGCTGTCCAACTCTGCTACCTTGTCATTGAGAAGATATAGCATGCACACTGCAACCTATTTGCAGGCTGAATCAAAGCAACTACATGACGCCAGAAAAGTTACGTGGATAAATGTTGATTACTGCTTAATTTCTGTGGCTCACAATATTGGCTCTGATTCAACAAAACACTTAATCATATGTTTGGCTTAAAATACCTGCTTAAAGTTAATCACATTATTGAATTGGAATCTCTGGTCTTCTGAATTGCTAAAAAAAACTTGTTATAGCTCCAGCAGAATGATTGGTTATGATATGCTGAAAAATAATGAAACCACATATGACAGAAATAAAACGATATCTCCTACGTAACCAGGCTTTTCACTATACTCAAAATTTAATAAAACATGTTTTACGTCTGCAGGTCAGGAACTAAAGAACAAATTAAGTATTCAAGTGAAAGGTTAAAGATCTACTACCAAGTAATGAAATGCCAGGTGTTTATGAAACTCCAGAGTCCTGTGGGGGAAAAAGTAGAGAGTAAAGTCAGGAAGAGTTCTGAACCTATGGGTAAAACAACATAAACAGGATACCAAAAAAGAGAAGTGGGAGGGAAAACAATAATGAAGTGTGGCTCAGTATGTGTGAAATCAAAGCCATAATTTCATCCTGTCAGAGAATAAGAAAGGAATGAACAATGAAGACACAGAAAAGGAGGGGGTGACAGTCACCATAATTCAATAATCAACATGTAAATGGGACGTTGAATAAGAACCTTATTAATTAAAAGTAGAAGTAGAGATGGATTAGGATTAAGAGACACAACCACTTTAGTGGTGTTAGCCTGTGGTGTGGGCTCCCAAGGAGAGTGATGGGAACCTCAGTGTTTAGCACATTTATAACTATACTGTGTCAAACTGCATATGAAGGCTACTGTATTACAAATAACACATGGTAATAATTAGTACAGAGATGGACTAAGTGACCAAACAGCTACTTTCCAATTCTAGATTCTTCAAGATCCTCCATAGCTCTGTCCTTCCTTTTACCTGACAACAGGCTGAGCCCCACTGTGGTTTCTTTGAACCAGTGTACAGCCAGCTTAGCCAGCCAGCTGGAGATTCCCTTACTGTAGGAGGTCTGACGTATAGCCAATATACGGCGACCAGATAGCAAGTGTGAAAAATTGGGACACTTTTTTGCGGGGAGCTATAGTTGCATATATAAGACAAAGCCCCTAATATTGGGATGGTCCCAATAATATCAGGATGTCTGGTTACCCAAAGCCAATGTAACTGGCGCTCTGCCACCCGAATCAGAGATGTGGCCAGCGCAAGCTGTACTCTGGTGATCCCCAGCTGGCAAACAGCTCTTCAGAGGACATTGCAGCTGGGACATAGTGTAGAACAGCCCTCAATCTGCTCAAAACTATGGTGCCAGGGAGCCACAGGATGCCTCTTTGAAACTCCCTTACCTGGGCTCAGCAGTGGTTTGAGCCTCTTGTCTCTTATTGTGTCATCTCTTCTGCTCCACCAGCGACACCAGACTTTTCGCCCTGGTCATCAACTTTACTCACAGCCCTCTTTGCACTTTCTTGCACACTAGTCCCTACTCCTGGCATGAGCTGCTTGCGCTTCTATGAAAAGACGCCACCTTCAACTCATTCAAGCCCCTTTTTAAGATCTATCTTTGCCATTATGCCTACATGAAATTAACCAGGTTAAGGCATGTTTTCCCAGAATTATTTAAAAACCTTTCCTCATACTGCCATACCCATGCTGATTAAATGCATAATCTTGGCCTTCTAAGCACCTTGGAGAAGGCATTCTGTTTTCTTTCTGTTTTGGAAGGCACTTAAGAATACATCTTTGGGTGGCCTTAGAAATAATCATAGGAAAAAATGAGGGAACCCTTACCCTTAAAATAGGCCTTTTCAAAAACTTAAAAGATCTCCTTCACATTCTATCTTTACAGGATACCAAATGTTGTGGTATCACTTGACACAATATAATGCCATGTCTAGGTGAAATTTTCAAGAAAGCTCACTCGGTCTAACTCTACTCCTGTTGAAATCCATATGGGTTCTAATGGCACCAGAGTAAAGGCCAATGCTGAGCAGTTTTGAAAATCCCACCCTATATTTCTCTGTCTTCCTCAGCTATCCAGCAGATATCCATGTCAATGTTTCTTAATTAGTGGGTCACAATCGTTATGGGGGGAACAAAGGGGGGATCATGAAAGGCAATTGGGGAGATGGGGGAGGTTTGTGAGGTATTGAAAATTTTATTATAATCTAAACCAAAGAAAATCTCTCTCCACCATTGCCCACACAGCCTTACTTTTCAGAGTCAAGTATTGTCTCTCAGCAGCGTGAAACACACACACAAATAAATTATATAGGCTTATCTTTGTTATCATTGATACATTTTTATTACCTTACAGTAAGCGCAAGGGGTTTGCAAATTTTTTTTACTTCAAATAAGGGGATGCCATCCTGAAAAGGTTGGTAAAACTGCCCTATGTGATAGAATCTAGCGAAGGAAAAGACTTATTGAATTACCTAGTCCATCTCCCCGCTATTGCAGGACTGTTAGCTGCTGTAAATGTACTTGTATTTTGACCATGACTAATTTAGTTTAACTCAGACAAACTTTGGGGTTGTATAGTGCCTGGTATCAAAAGATCACAAAGCACTTGCCAGACACTTATTAAATAAGCCTGACTTCCCCCTTGTGATGCAGTCAGTATTATTGTCGCCAATTTATGAATGAGGAAACTGAAATCCGGAGCTGCCTTGCCTCAGGCCATATTGTGTGTCCATGACAGAACCAAACAGAACCCACCAGTAAGCCCCAGCTGAGCCGAGTTCCGTTCAGTAGACCACCCTGCCTTTCTAGTAGCTGATGTGTGCTCTCTGAGTGGGTCATCAATGGCACACAGGCAGCTGCACATATCTGGCTGAAGAGTGCTTCAGCTAGTATGGTAGCAAGCCAGGCAAGCAGGACTTATATATATTATTTAGGGATGAAGAATTGCTTACAGATTTTTCACATAAAAACAGTGTGTAGTCTACCCACTGTGAATACAGTTAATTTACTCATCTTTATGCTTCCCTGATCTTCATCCTCTGAAATATGCTGGAAGGGCAGATGTATAGTCTGGGACGTTTTCCAGATTTCTTTCTTTTTTCCCAGTGAGGCGCTCAGCACAATAGTGAATTAAACAGGATCCTTGTGTATTATAACAATGCCACCAGTGGTGCTGAAGATGTGCTTAATGTGCATGCTGCATTGTGAGCTAATCAAACTGAACCACAATCCCTTCGCTGTTATTCTCCCCTGCAGCTTCTGTGTGGCAGCAGAACACTACTGCACACTCTGTGAAGTGCCAGCTTCCTTTTCGAACATCAGCGCTTCATAGGGAATGTACCCTGGGGTATGGAATTAGAGCAAGGGATTGGGAGTCAGAGCTTTACTCACAGCTCTGCCACTGAGTCTTTGTGTGACCTTGGGCAAATCACTTAGCATCCATGTTTCTCCATCTGCAAGGATCCTAACATATCAGTGCCTCAGAGAGGGATTGTGAGGCTTAATTAATTTTGTAAATCACTTGTAGGTTACCAGATTTGCAAAGTAGCAGGTACCAATTGCATTGAGCCACCAGCACCCCAGTGGCTAACATGTCATATTGTGCTAGATATAGCAAGTATTTCCACAGCCTTCACAATCTCAAGTACAATTCCACAAATGCTGCAGTGAATAGGGTACATAATGCACAGAAATTCAGCCTTAGCTTTAAGTCTCAGTTTTTTTCTAGGTTTTCTCATTCACAGATCCTGAACCCTACATGATAAAAAAATTGCACTGGGTTTTAGCTCCCTGAATCTTATTCACGTTTTTCTGCTCTCACTTACAATGGTATAAATGAAGCATAACTACATTGAAGTTAAGAGAGTTTACACTGTTGTAAACCCAGTGTCAGATCAGAATAAGACTTATTGACTTAATTGTTATTACTATTGATTTATTATTTGTATTGTGGTAGTGGCTAGGCACCCCAGCCGTGGACCAGGACCCCATTGTGCTATGTGTTGTAGAAACAGAATAAAATGATAGCCCCTGCCCCAAACAGCTTGCAATCTAATGGGATTTGTCCAGCTAACTATCCAGCTCTTGCTTCGAGAAAGTAGGCTACCTTACCCTTGTTTTGGTCTGTTTAATTGTATTATTTCTTGGTGACTCTATCTTCTCAGACTATATGTACCTTTAACTAAGGCATGCTGATGAGACTATAATTATTAATTGAATAGTAGAACTCTGAAATTCAAATGGTTCCATATGCATCTGTCTATCTAAGGTACTTATATGCCAGTGACCTAGAGGTAAAAGGCTGCATAGTCAGTCCCTGAGCCAACCGTCCCCTCTGTCTCCTCTACTCCCCACCTAACACATACTCAAATTTTATTTTTCCTGTGCTTTTAATGCATTGTTTTCTGCTTTGTCCAATCTCACAGCTGAAGGCTGACGAGAGAATCATCAAAACGGAATACGGGCTGCTGATCCGCAGCCTGCAGAGAAAGGACACAGGGGCGTATTACTGCAAAGCACAGGAGCACACGTTCATTCACACCATCGTGAAGTTAAATTTGAACGTCATAGAGAACGGGCACATGGAAAGCACTCAGAAAACGGAGGACAAAGACAGATGGATGAGAGATTTGCTTACTGAGTCGTGGCTGAGGTACAAGGATTACATCCAACTCGTCAGCAGCCCCAGCTTCAGCCTGGATGAGTATTGTGAACAGATGTGGCACCGGGAGAAGCGGCGGCAGCGGAACAAAGGTGGGGCAAAATGGAAGCACATGCAGGAGATGAAGAAAAAGCGAAATCGAAGGCACCATGAACCTGTCAGCAGCCCACATGCCAGGCCTACATCTACGTAGTTTTATATTCTATTTAAAGAAAGGACGTTTAACATGCAAAAATACTGTGTTCTGTTTTGTGCATCCTTCCTATTAATTAATATTGCTTCACACTGAGATTAGATAACGCACAGTCATTATTAGTCTGTATATGACTGCACTGTAATACTGGAATACTTTAGCAAATGGCAAGTTCCTTATTTGAGCATCGCACTCAAGGCAATAATTCCAAATCTGGGTTTTTTCCCCAGAAATTCAGATTTTTTAGCTAACACTTAGATCACAAGAAGCTGATTCATGAACATGTGGGTGTTTCACAGCTTCCCTAGCATAATTTTTATATGTGATTTAAAGTCTGTGTTATAGTGCATTATTAATCATTCCACCCCAGAGATGGCTGCAGTTCAGGGGTATGTGGATGTATTTGTAAAAGTGCTTTGATCTTGTAAGGATGGGAGGTGCCATATAGATACAGGCCATTTTGTGACAGATCTGCAAAACTATACTAAATTACCCATTGGGCATATATTTAGGTACATGGGTGGCATTTGCTGGCACATAGAAGCAAAGCAAAAAAATCAAATTAAATATCAGTTTAAGAGTAACGCTCGTTTTCCCCATAAAAAATGTAATCACATTTTAAGAGGAGGAAATATAGAGCTTTATTCATTAGGGCATAAGCAGCCTCTAGTTTGCAGTCCATCTGCTGAAATGAAATGTTGACTCAAATTGAAACTGCCAGCAAGATACTCAAGAGTAAATGTCCTAAGCAGCGCGTGGGAGGTATGTGCACAAACCCTATTAACAAATAATGGGATTTCTGCCTTCACCTCTATTGTCTCGCTGAAGATTTTACCCTGAATGTCTCCACTCACCTCTACAACTCTAACCCCCGGCTGGCTTCATTTTCTGGAGTATGGTTAGTTTGTTGTGGAAAAAAAGAGGAGCGGAGAACACACACGCACAAAAACCCTCCCAAACTTGATGACAAAAGACAATGAGGGAAACATATTTGGTGACAGAAAGAAACTGACAGTGCTCTTACGCCAGGTATAACAATGGGGAGAGAGCAGACATTCCTCAGACTTGTGTATTTGTTTTATAAAAGCTCTTGTGTATTTCAAACAAGGCATTGTGTTGTTGGAATTAATACTATTTTATTAGAATTAAATAAAAACAAAAAGAGCCCACATGTAAATAAACAGAAGTAGAAGTTAGAGATGAGCAGCTTTGCGATTTACAATAACATCATTTGTAAAGTGTTCCTAGTTTTACTTTCTCTCATTAATAAGATAAATCTTCTTGTATGAGCAAGAGACACTGTGCTTCCTTCAGATCTGATTTACACCAGTGTAACTCCATTGGCTTCATTGGACTTTCTCCCAATTTACACTAGTGTAAGCAAGATCAAAATCAGGGCTATTGCCTCTTCTCATGCTTTGCAGCCCCTCTCCCCCACTCTACCAAACCTCCCCCTTTCTGCCTTTCACGCCTCTTTGAGTGTGAAATGACAAATTAGCCACTTCCTCACATGGAAGAAAGCTTTGATGGATACTAAACCGACAGACTTTACTTGTTTCTCATGCATTCTACATGTCTTGAGAGCAAAGTCTGTGGGAACGCCATGTAATTGGTGTGCAATTCATTAAGGAACCAAGAACTTTGGCTCTGCATGCTGGAGATTATCCCTATCCGCTACCCAATGTGTGTGTGCATTCAGTTCCTGATCAATAATTGTGTCCATACAATCTGTGCCATTGTACATTTCCTTTCTGATAAATGATACAAATATGGTGATGTGTTTTTCAGATTGTAGAAAGGAACCTCAGCTGACTCAAGTTCTTGTAGAAAAAAAACAAAAAACTAAAACAGAATGTGCATGTATTGTATAAAGCCAGGGATATTGTGTCATTAATTTTAGATTTTTTGTTTTTTCTTTAAGAGATACATTAGTTAATTAGAAGGTATTAGGTAGTTTGTGTACAGTACTTTGATAGTGTACTCTGCAAATGTTAAATATTATAAAAGATGAGAGGGGAGTTTCATTATACAGGACATTTAATCAAAGAGACTGATGTTCTAGGCTTTTATTAGTAAGCTTAGTCCTTACTACTCTGAGTAGCCTATTAATGTCTGTAGAACTTTTCACAGTAGTAAGCATTATGCTCAGAAATCAGCTTGTACAGCAATAGCACCTTAGGCCAAGATTTTCAAAAGTGACTAGTGATTTTGACTGCCCTGATATTTGATGCCCAATTTGAGACTCCAGAAGGGGTGTTGTCCTGTAAATATGAGGTCCCTTTAAGAAATCTCAAGTTAGACACCCAAAAAATGAGACACTTAAAATCTTGAATCACGTTCGAAAATTTTTGCCTAAGGATGACTGCAGTCACCATACAGAACCCACCGATGTATTCCTTGTTGTATTTTATCAGTCCAGAGAGTACCATCTCCCAGACTTGGTCCTCCAGGAAATGAATGGTGCCATGCCATGACTAAGCTAAGGTGCTAGCATCAACTAATCCATTTTAGGCCGATGCTCACATATACTGACAACGGGCCTGCTCCTGTTACCACTGAAGTCAATGGGAGCAAGACTGGACCCAGAATTGTAATTATTGATTACAGCACAAACCCTACTTACCTTCTTCATGAAAGTAGAACCACTGGACTTTTTTAGGGTTGCCAACCCTCCCTGATTGTCTTGGAGTCTCCAGAAATTAAAGATTAATCTTTAATTAAAGATTATGTCATGTGATGAAATCTCCAGGAATTCGTCCAACCAAAGTTGGCAACCCTCGACTTCAGTGCCCCTACTCAATGAGATAAGGTGCGCAGGATTTGGCCCTAAATAAGCTGTTTGTGTTTGTTCAGTACTTTTTCCCATCTTCCTTGAGAGCTGAACAGAACTGGTTTCCTTTAGGTTTAAATAGCTTTGCAGAGCCTAGTGCTACAATCCTCGCACAAAACTCCCCGTCAACTTCAACAGGAGTCCTGAGGGCCTAAGGGGTGCACCACTGGGACTGTGAGCATTAAAAGATTGAATTAAATGTTACTACTCTTAAATTCAAGGGGTTTTATTTTCTTTTAAGTGTTCTTGCAATAGGATTCCTCTCAGAGGACTGACCTCATCACTCCTGGGTGGAGTAGCAGAGTGAAGTCCCAAGCAAGGAATGAGGCCACTTCTATCCTGGGGAAATAAATTCAATTTCCTCTAAGTCGTTATGTATATTGGATACATACCACCCCGGGGAGGGGTATTTAATAATATTGTGCAGATAAAAATCTGTGGTTCAATACATTTTATAAGCGATGTATGTTGAACTAGCACACTGCTTCTCATACACAGCAGTAGATGATACAAGGGGCACTGGAGACCAGTAAATTAGCTAGATAGTCCATGGAACACTGAGGGAGGGTAAGAAGGGATTTCTTTAGACAGTTGTTTGTTATTCAGTCAATAACCAAGGTCAGGAGTAAGAGTGGTGGATCCTTCTGTAATGTATAATCCCAAAGACAGGCTCAAAGGAGAACAGAACGAGCTAACTCAGGGAATTGTAGCGACAAGAGCCAGACAAGAAAGGATTCCCTTCCATATATAATTTAAAGGCACAAACCTGGGTCTACTTAACTTTCAAAATGAGGACTTGATGGTCCATTGTGCTGCTGAACTGTACAATGAGCCACAACATACTCGTAGTTAAAATGAAACTGAACCCAGCCTCCTTAAAGGACTCAATAAACAGTAATGCTACCCAAAGTTTGGGTTAAGCATGGAAAAAGTTACCTCCACATTAATAACTGAAGGTTTTAAACAGATCCCCTAGTGCAGACTTTAAAAAAATACTTTGTTCCAATGAGTAATAAGTACTCTTCTCCCACCCCAACACCCCTCCTAAAAGTCACCCCCCTGAAAAAAAACTCCAAAAAAACCCCAAACTTCCCTCTCACCCCACTTCAGAACATAACTGGTGTTTGCCTGAGTTTCATGAGTTTGAAACAGGCTGTCAGAACATCCAGTGCAGCTTGGATAGTAATTAGAATGCTGAAAATTGATACAAGCTTTAAGATTCAACAAGTTGCTAAATATAGTAGTAGTCCAGAAGTCAGTTAAAATAAATCTGACAGTGGGATTAGCAGACAAAGGAATAAAGCTTTTTAACACTTACTCTGATAAACTGGTTCCTTTGCTGGAAAACATTCTAGGGACATGTGTGAATACGTATTCATACCATAGGCAAACAGTTTTCTGAACAAACAATTAAATTTACACACATACTGAGGAGCCAAGATCCTTGATTTTGCCAGTCCTCAACTAGACATTGGACCCTGATCCTTATCACAATTATACTGATGTATGCAATTAAACTTAATGGAATTACTCTTGGTTTACATTCATGTGAGATCAGAATTGGGCCCATAGTCTAAAACGCTCTGAAATTTTAATGAAATCTATGTAAGTCTTGATATGCATCTACCATTTACAAATTCCTTATAAAAAATTAATAAACGATTAGTGGACATTCATTTTCCTACTAAACTGCTGTGATGTGTATGACGGTTCTGTAGGGACCTACATAAATAATTGGATGTATTTTATTTTATGTGAAACACAAGGTTATTGCAACTGATTAATATGAGTTAAAAATACTTGCAGAGCCAGTTCAGCCATTGATGTCAGTGACCAAAGCCCCATTGTTTTCAGTAGAATATAGATCTGAACCTAATCAAAGTAATTATAGCAAGTTATTCCAAGACGCAGCCTAGAGTGTAGATAACTATGTAGAGATTCATTATACAGAGGAGAATCAGGAGTTAACTGCATGGAAGGCAATGGAATTACACCTGCGTGACAGAAAAATCAAATCCACATGTCTCTCCTATATATTCTGTTACAATTTATGAAAATGTAAGTGGTCCCTTATTATATTTTACCTTAGTGTCACAAATATTACTCAGAATTAGGCTTCTGTGATTAGCTAATCTGTGAAATCCTTTGTAATTGTAATCCAAATTTTGAAGTTTATAAAACAAGTTTTTTACAGAAAGAAAAAAGGAAGGATAAAAGAACAGCTAGTGAGAGAATTTTAAGGCTGTGAAAAATGATCTTGTTATTTACTTCCATATAGTATTTTAATTATGATAATCCTAAAAGTGTCCTAGCCAGGCACACATTTTCACAGTGCTGAATATTTAAATAAATTATAATACTGGGATAACAGATCATCACCAATGTTCAGCTAAAGGGCCTGAACCTGGCCCCATTGAAATTAATGGGAGTTTTGCCACAGACTTCAACAGATGCAGGATTGGGCTCTTAATTGTTCAGGTTTGTTTTTATAACCTACAATCCAAGTCTGTTGTCTCAAGCTATTGGGACAAATCCTTCCTTGGTTTTCACTCTGTCCTCACTCAGGCAAACTCTTGCTCACATTAAGAAAAAGACTAGGAAAAACAGTGAAGATTTCAGGATTTGACTCATTGCTTGGTGTATAAAGTTAAACACACTAGAAGGCCCCTTAACATATTCTCATCTCAGACAATGTTTTTTCTTAGGCACTTGTGTTCGTATAGATTAGTGTCTACCACAAACTTTCCTAATGTTTTGACACAAAACAATTCAGTGACTGACAGATGTAAACCAGATCTGGAAAGACAAATCACAGATCAGAAGGTGAAATTTGCCTCAATAATGAGATTTTGAAACTCTTGTTTAAAGTTGGTCTTTTTCCTCTTTATTGTATTGTTATTGTGTAATGTTCCCCAGTTTAAAATCAATGTCTGTTGTGCTTTAAAACAAAAAACTTTCTGGGTGATGTAAGAACCAGAAAAATGTTTCCAGGTGACTTTTAGTATTGCTATGGACCGCTAGTTAATGGTTTCAAATAGTCCGTGCCAAGAAAGTCATCTGTCCACTCATAGGCAGTCATGATATTTTTAATGGACCCAGACATGTCTCGATTTTGGTGGTGTTTCATATTCTGCTCTATTACTCTTATTATATAGAAGTGCCTTTGGCTGCTTTTTGTGTTCTATCATTTTGTTCTTGCTACTCCTGCTGTTAAATGGAATCATGTCCAAGACCAGCCATTTTCTGAATATTCAACATATGTGGTAACAGTGACTGGAACAGAAGGCTTAGGCAGATAACTTGTCTGCAAAGGTATATCATGGCTGCCCTGGGCAGAGCCTTGTGGGCTTCACAACTTTAATGAGTTTTGAAAGCACTTAGCACTTCATAGGACAGTACCATATATCTGCCTATAGGCTGAAAGCCAGGATCAGTTTACAAAACTCACATTTACTATACTTCAAAGCATCACCTAAAGTTATATAATTTGTTATCCAAAGTTGTAAAAATCTGATAGCTACAAATGGTCAAATTTTAAAAGGAAAAAAATACTTTATTAAAGTGTGGCCATTTTTCAAAAATGAAATTTTGTTTGGAAAAACGTTTTCATATTTTTGAAGTTTTTTTCATTTTTTCCCAAAAAACTTCAATGGAAATGTGTGAAGAAAAGATTTGCCTGCTTGCTGCTTTTCAAAATGTATATTTTTTGGGGGGGGGGAGAAGGGGGGCTTGCATGGCCAATTTTTAGGACTTATTTTCATGGGGGAAAAGCCCAGAGTACCTGGTGTGGAGCAGCTAGTGCACCTAGATACATCACATTAACTCTCTGTGTGGACATACTTATTCTGCACTAAGAGCACCTTCGTGTGCTTTAAAGCATAACAGTATCCACATGGGTAGTTAGTGCATTTTAAATTCACAGCCTAGCTTATTACTCCATACTAACTTCCAGATGCAGACAAGCCCTTAGTCACAAAGGATTTTTTAGACATTTTTTGAAAATTTCAGTTTGAAAATGAATGTTGTACAAGAAAATTCAGGAAAAATGGAAATATCACAAATGATGACAGACTGAAAATTGCTCTCAAATTTTCCAAAACTCATCTAACTTTAAAAAAAAAATTCAACCAGCTCCTTAAGTTCTGTTTTTTTATGATGTCTTCATGACTTAAATGGAAGAGATTTCTTTGTAAACTAAACATAAAAAAGTCACTTTAAGGTTGCTTGTGAACATGTTGACGTAAAAACTGGAATACATTACTATTGGATCAGAAACAGAGAAATCTATGAAACATACAAATCAAGAGAGATTGATCTATAATCTTTTCAATCACTTGTACGAAGATGCATGTTTTTCCCCCCCAATAAAGAGAGAACATTTTAAATATCTCAGGATAACTTTGGCTGGGAAGAAAGGAAACTGCTCAAAAGCTCCCCAAATGCTCTCAAGAGAAAAGTCATAGCCAAACAGACTGACCAAAAGGAATTTGGTTAATGCTCCACATTCTGTCAGTAAGGCTAATATTCTCACTTAGGGCAAAATTCACACTATTTTAGAAGTCCAGCACAAGAACTATGCACCATTTAAGGCCAAGTTATAGGGCTTAAGTGGTTCATAGACTGACTCTCTGTGTGGGAGTCAATTTTACCTTTATAGTATCATATAGTATTGAACAAAACAAGCAATAGCAGTAAAAGAACAACTTTGCCAGCTGCATCTACACTAGGAACTCCTGCCAGCACAGCTATGTCAGTCAGGGATCACATCTCTTGTCACTGCGGACCAAGAGTTCTGTAGTGTGCACCTGGCCTAAGGAACTAATACAAGGTCAACAGGGCAAATCTTACTCAAATACATATCTTGTTGACTTCAACTGAAGTTTCACTTGAATAAGGACTGTCAGTGAGATTCATCCCTGTGCAGACAGCCTGCTCACTTAGTCTCGAGATAGGGCTTAAGTGGGACATAAGTGATACATAGACTTTGTGCATGTTTCATATACCACATGCTGGGTAATAACAGGAGAGGACTCCATGTTTCAAAAAACTAAATTGGCTCTTATGATGCTATTCACAGAGGAGGTACAACTGCTAACATTCTAGCCATGTGCACATAGACTGGTTCCTTGGTGTTTTCCCTCCTGCAACCTGTGCTCCTCCCTTCAAGGTCCATGTAGATTGTGACAGTGCACACCCTCTGCAGTGAGGTAAATTTCACTCCCTCATGAAGAAGGGGCTTCATGAGCCTATAAGGAACTTAAGTCCTACAGAAGGCTTGACAGCGCTGCAGTTGGATGTAAGTCATGTATGCACCTAACAAAATTTGGCCCAATAGGTGCTGAATTGTCACCCTAAAAGCCATGCCCAAAATTGGCTCTGTATATGGAACATGATTCAATTGCACGCACTGTAACTTATCCCTGTGGTTCATTGAAATACAAATTGCAATTGCTTTTGGAATGGACCAGTCTGCACTAAATGGCAAAGAGTCCTTAACATCAGAGTTTGGGGAATTTTGTTGCTAGGTTGTGTTGCCTCCCTCTTTGATTATGGTTATGAGGGTGATATATTTTCATTTGAATGGGAAACAAATCCCTTCCCCAGTCCCTTTCTGTCTGCCAGTACAGGCACCCATGGCTCACAGGGCTTATGAAAGACTAAGGGGGAATATTTTGTAAACATACTGCCAACACATCATTACCGGATCCATACACCAAGTCAGTGGCACTGTCAGGAGGTCTGGTTCCCAGCCCCATGCTGTATCATAAGAACATAAGAACATAAGAACATAAGAAAGGCCGTACTGGGTCAGACCAAAGGTCCATCTAGCCCAGTATCTGTCTACCGACAGTGGCCAATGCCAGGTGCCCCAGAGGGAGTGAACTTAACAGGCAATGATCAAGTGATCTCTCTCCTGCCATCCATCTCCATCCTCTGACGAACAGAGGCTAGGGACACCATTCTTACCCATCCTGGCTAATAGCCATTTATGGACTTAGCCACCATGAATTTATCCAGTCCCCTTTTAAACATTGTTATAGTCCTAGCCTTCACAACCTCCTCAGGTAAGGAGTTCCACAAGTTGACTGTGCGCTGCGTGAAGAAGAACTTCCTTTTATTTGTTTTAAACCTGCTGCCTATTAATTTCTTTTGGTGACCCCTAGTTCTTGTATTATGGGAATAAGTAAATAACTTTTCCTTATCCACTTTCTCAACATCACTCATGATTTTATACACCTCTATCATGTCCCCCCTTAGTCTTCTCTTTTCCAAACTGAAGAGTCCTAGCCTCTTTAATCTTTCCTCATATGGGACCCTCTCTAAACCCTTAATCATTTTAGTTGCTCTTTTCTGAACCTTTTCTAGTGCTAGAATATCTTTTTTGAGGTGAGGAGACCACATCTGTACACAGTATTCGAGATGTGGGCGAACCATGGATTTATATAAGGGCAATAATATATTCTCAGTCTTATTCTCTATCCCCTTTTTAATGATTCCTAACATCCTGTTTGCTTTTTTGACCGCCTCTGCACACTGCGTGGACATCTTTAGAGAACTATCCACGATGACGCCAAGATCTTTTTCCTGACTCGTTGTAGCTAAATTAGCCCCCATCATGTTGTATGTATAGTTGGGGTTATTTTTTCCAATGTGCATTACTTTACATTTATCCACATTAAATTTCATTTGCCATTTTGTTGCCCAATCACTTAGTTTTGTGAGATCTTTTTGAAGTTCTTCGCAATCTGCTTTGGTCTTAACTATC
The DNA here is from genome assembly GCF_028017835.1 of Emys orbicularis. Taxonomy (NCBI): domain Eukaryota; kingdom Metazoa; phylum Chordata; order Testudines; family Emydidae; genus Emys; species Emys orbicularis. The sequence continues at coordinate 21,819,230 of NC_088683.1, read as the reverse complement.
TTGAGTAGTTTAGTATCATCTGCAAACTTTGCCACCTCACTGTTTACCCCTTTCTCCAGATCATTTATGAATAAATTGAATAGGATAGGTCCTAGGACTGACCCTTGGGGAACACCACTAGTTACCCCTCTCCATTCTGAGAATTTACCATTAATTCCTACCCTTTGTTCCCTGTCCTTTAACCAGTTCTCAATCCATGAAAGGACCTTCCCTTTTATCCCATGACAGCTTAATTTACGTAAGAGCCTTTGGTGAGGGACCTTGTCAAAGGCTTTCTGGAAATCTAAGTACACTATGTCCACCGGATCCCCCTTGTCCACATGTTTGTTGACCCCTTCAAAGAACTCTAATAGATTAGTAAGACACGATTTCCCTTTACAGAAACCATGTTGACTATTGCTCAAGAGTTTATGTTTTTCTATGTGTCTGACAATTTTGTTCTTTACTATTGTTTCAACTAATTTGCCCGGTACCGACGTTAGACTTACCGGTCTGTAATTGCCGGGATCACCCCTAGAGCCCTTTTTAAATATTGGCGTTACATTAGCTAACTTCCAGTCATTGGGTACCGAAGCCGATTTAAAGGACAGGTTACAAACCTTAGTTAATAGTTCCGCAACTTCACATTTGAGTTCTTTCAGAACTCTTGGGTGAATGCCATCTGGTCCCGGTGACTTGTTAATGTTGAGTTTATCAATTAATTCCAAAACCTCCTCTAGTGATACTTCAATCTGTGACAGTTCCTCAGATTTGTCACCTACAAAAGCCAGCTCAGGTTTGGGAATCTCCCTAACATCCTCAGCCGTGAAGACTGAAGCAAAGAATCCATTTAGTTTCTCCGCAATGACTTTATCATCTTTAAGCGCTCCTTTTGTATTTTCATCGTCAAGGGGCCCCACTGGTTGTTTAGCAGGCTTCCTGCTTCTGATGTACTTAAAAAACATTTTGTTATTACCTTTGGAGTTTTTGGCTAGCCGTTCTTCAAACTCCTCTTTGGCTTTTCTTATTACACTCTTGCACTTAAGTTGGCAGTGTTTGTGCTCCTTTCTATTTGCCTCACTAGGATTTGACTTCCTAGGATTTGTACTTAAAAAACATTTTGTTATTACCTTTGGAGTTTTTGGCTAGCCGTTCTTCAAACTCCTCTTTGGCTTTTCTTATTACACTCTTGCACTTAAGTTGGCAGTGTTTGTGCTCCTTTCTATTTGCCTCACTAGGATTTGACTTCCACTTTTTAAAGGAAGTCTTTTTATCTCTCACTGCTTCTTTTACATGGTTGTTAAGCCACGGTGGCTCTTTTTTAGTTCTTTTACTGTTTTTCTTAATTTGGGGTATACATTGAAGTTGAGCCTCTATTATGGTGTCTTTAAAAAGGGCCCACGCAACTTGCAGGGATTTCACTTTAGTCACTGAACCTTTTAACTTTTGTCTAACTAACCCCCTCATTTTTGTATAGTTCCCCCTTTTGAAATTAAAGGCCACAGTGTTGGGCAGTTGAGGTGTTCTTCCCACCACAGGCATGTTGAATGCTATTGTATTATGGTCACTATTTCCAAGCGGTCCCGCTATAGTTACCTCTTGGACCAGCTCCTGCGCTCCACTCAGGATTAAATCTAGAGTCACCTCTCCCCTTGTGGGTTCCCGTACCAGCTGCTCCATGAAGCAGTCATTTAAAGTATCGAGAAATTTTATCTCTGCATTTCGTCCTGAAGTGAAATGTTCCCAGTCAATATGGGGATAATTGAAATCCCCCACTATTATTGGGTTCTTAATTTTGATAGCCTCTCTAATTTCCCTTAGCATTTCATCATCACTATTACTGTCCTGGTCAGGTGGTCGATAATAGATCCCTAATGTTATATTTTTACTAGAGCATGAAATTTCTATCCACAGAGACTCTATGGAACCTGTGGATTCGCTTAAGATTTTTACTTCATTTGAATCTACACTTTCTTTAACATATAGTGCCACTCCTCCCCCTGCACGGCCTGTTCTGTCCTTCCGATATATTTTGTACCCCGGAATGATTGTGTCCCATTGATTGCTCTCAGTCCACCAGGTTTCTGTGATGCCTATTATATCTATATCCTCCTTTATCACAAGGCACTCTAGTTCACCCATCTTATTATTTAGACTTCTGGCATTTGTGTACAAGCACTTTAAAAACTTGTCCCTGTTTATTAGCCTGTCTTTTTCTGATGTGCCAGATTCTTTTTTATGTGGCTGTTTATCATCTGATCCGGCCCTTACATTATACTTTTCAGTCCTCTGCTCCTGACTATAACCTGGAGATTCTCTATCATCAGACTCTCCCCTAAGGGAAGTCTGTGTCCGATCCACACGCTCCTCTGCAGCAGTCGGCTTTCCCCCATCTCCTAGTTTAAAAACTGCTCTACAACCTTTTTAATGTTTAGTGCCAGCAGTCTGGTTCCACTTTGGTTTAGGTGGAGCCCATCTCTCCTGTATAGGCTCCTCCCATCCCAGAAGTTTCCCCAGTTCCTAATGAACGTGAACCCCTCCTCTCTACACCATCGTCTCATCCACGCATTGAGACTCTGAAGCTCTGCCTGCCTACCTGGCCCTGCGCGTGGAACTGGGAGCATTTCTGAAAATGCCACCATAGAGGTCCTGGATTTCAGTCTCTTCCCTAGCAGCCTAAATTTGGCTTCCAGGACATCTCTCCTACCCTTCCCTATGTCATTGGTACCTACATGTACCACGACCACCGGCTCCTCCCCAGCACTACACATAAGTCTATCTAGATGCCTCGAGAGATCCGCAACCTTCGCACCAGGCAGGCAAGTCACCATACGGTTCTCCCGGTCATCACAGACCCAGCTATCTACATTTCTAATAATCGAATCTCCCATTACTAACACCTGCCTTTTCCTAGAAACTGGAGTTCCCTCCCCCGGAGAGGCAACCTCAGTGCGAGAGGCAACCCCAGAACCATCTGGAAGGAGGGTCCCAACTATGGGAAAGTTTCCCTCTGCTTCCATTGACTGCTCTACTTCCCTGGGCCCTTCTTCCTCCTTAACAGCACAGGTGCTGTCTAAGCGGAGGTGGGACAATTCTACAGTGTCCCGGAAAGCCTCATCAACATACCTCTCTGCCTCTCTCAGCTCCTCCAGTTCCGCCACCCTGGCCTCCAAAGTCCGTACATGGTCTCTGAGGGCCAGGAGCTCCTTGCACCGACTGCACACATACGCCACCCGCCCACAGGGCAGGTAATCATACATGCAACAGTCGGTGCAATAAACTGGATAGCCCCCACTCTGCTGCTGGGCTTCTGCCTGCATTTTATCCTAGTTAGTGAAAGGGTGGTTTACAGAAGGAAGTTTTGGAATGTGGTTTGGTTTATAGGTTTTAGGGGGGGGCCACAGGGATGGGGTTACGGCTGGCGAGGGACTCCCACTCCCTTCCCACTCCCCTTCTAAACTCCCTTGCGAAACTCCCTGTTAGCAGCCCCTGTTCGCAAAAGACCAATAGACCACACTGCTTCTGACCTCTGGACACAAAAGCTCCCATGGTATTTTATGCTTGAGACTCAAAGCCTAATTCCAACTGTGGTAATAACATTCTGCCTACCTAAATTGCACCTGTAGTTGCAATTGGATATGGTGTTCTTCATTCCGAGCCTAAAGGATTGCTCTGTATTACTGTGCAGTGTTAAACAGCTGCTGTGCCCCCCTCCCCTCCCCACAGGTGGCCGCACTTCAGTAGTAGATGATGTGAACCCTGTGTGGGATCAATCTTGGTTCCACTGCAGTCACTTGCCACTGACTTCAGTATGACCAGGCTTTGGCCCTGTGTGCAGCTGGTAAAGCAGTCTAAACTCTGGCAGGATGAGATGTTTTGTTATTTATCCACTGCAATGTACAGGCTGCTCAACAGAGTAGAGAGAAAGAGGAAAAAAATTAAATCCTCAGTTTGCTTTCTGCAGCCACATATTTAGTTGGTCGGGTCTAAAGCACAGCACTATTTCATGGATACCCGTAGACAGGAAAGCTAATTAAGTTGAAATATTTCATTTTATCTGAAAAGGTTTAATGGGGTCAAACTTGAAGACAATTAGTGAAGTACCCGGTTTGCCATGTCCTTTTAATTATGAGCCCCTTGCACAAGCAAGGAGCTCTTTGAAGCTCACACAACAGCATTTATGAAACTGATTAGCTTTCTAAACTTTCTGCATGCCATTGCTCACAGCGAGTAGTACATTACTCCATGTTTAGTCTCTGTGAAATCAGTGGGGCTGCTGACAAAATAAGGCACTACTCAAAGAGAGAAAAGGAGGGAAAAAGTGAAATCTGGCCGTTTGGAAGAACTTGGGGGCCTATTCACACACAATGAGATTTATAATGTTAATGAAAAGAGATTCAAAGTTTACTTGACACTGGTAGTAATTTAGGTTTCTATCAAGTAATATAGTTGATCCAATTTTGGAGTGAGGGAAAGAACAGCTAGTTGCCCATAGGGGCTCCCCGTCACCACATTTTCTCTGTATTGTTATTGCTTGCAGCTAATGCACGGTTTTTAAAAAGTGGCAGAAAGTGGAGTTCCTAACCCAGTACAAACAATGAGGAGTCTGAAACCTGTAACCCAGTACAGTTGTTGCCCACTGGTGAGTGTGTGTTTCAGGACCTTCTCTGTGTTGATCCACAGAGGGTAAGATGTTACATCATCTTGGTTATCACATAAAGGATTGAATGGGGGACCATCAGAGCTAAAAGTATGGGCTGCTACAGCTTGAGCTAAAACACCCAGTGTCTACAACTACAAGCTGTAACAATTCCTGTCCTCTGTGGATGGGCACAGAGGGGAAACCTGTAAACACTTTCACCAGTGAGTGATACAGTGACACCATAGCAATGTCTTTCAAAACCGGCTGAGGGTGTTCAACAAGTTCCCTTATATTTAGCATTATTCAAGTTTAAGCTCTCTCCTTTGCTCTCTACACTGATGTATCAAATCCACATTTCTGACTCAGAGTTAATTCTCAAAATTGTGTGTGTGTGGGGGGGAAATTACAACTAAGCATGTTTTGGAACAGATTGACATGCATCTTTAAAAGAGTGTTACAGTCGAATGGAGCTAAACACTTTAAAGTCAGGCAGTGCCAACATTAAGATTCCCTCTACAACCTTAATGCTCCTTACAATAAAAACTTTAATTACATGGTTACATACTATTATATCTGCAGAGCCATGCCTAATTCAGCACGCAGGAGGGACAGTGCATAGTCAATGAGCCAGCTGTTCCCTATTTGTTTCCCCCCCTTACTATTCAATGTGTGGTCCCCTCCATTATTCTCTGCACACCAGCCAGCCTCTGCATTGGGGGGCCCAATTTTACCACCATCTTCCTGGGTTTTGTGAGAAAAACAACCACAAACACCTCATTTGTCAGGGAATATAGTTGCCAGCGCAGTTTCGAAGGTTTTCCTTCCACACACCCCACTTACTGTAACCCCTTTCTTCTTCTCTCATGCATTCCCAGATTAATTGTGTGCCGAGATTTTACTAGAGGTAACAATCATTGGCCCCGATCTTGCAAACACTTATGTGTTCAACTTTACTGCCACGAATAAGCCATTTACTTCAGTTAAACATGTGTAGGGATAAGATTTTGTCACAGTGGCTACCATTGTCATGGAACCTGTGAATTTTGGCATTTCTTGCCACTCAACCATGAAACCAGTGACCTGTCTTGTGGAAGCAGGAAGTTATCTCAACTTTTTGGCAGTATCAGCAGCAGTAAAATGCTACAGAGGCAGCAACAAAAAAAATGAGTAAAGTAGCTAAAATAAGTGCAAAGCAACGAGCACAGCAATACCCTACAAACAGTGGAGGAAAGTCATTGTGTACTAGGTGGAACATGCACGCTGATTTTACTGGACAGGCTAGCTGTGACAAGCATCTGGAAAGTGCAGCACATACACTCAAATGAGAGGCAGTACAAATGGAGAAAAACAGAAATGTGAAACTTCAGAAAATGGTTACACAGATGTTTAATACTAATACAGAGAGCAGCTTCACAGAAGATGTGAAATTTTCAAATTAGCAGACGCCTTCTAGGCCTTGACAATCTAAAACTCAGAGGGTTTGTAGAATGCAATCTGGAACATTGTTTTTGCATGGGACATCAACAACCGGGGCATGGAGAAGGAGCTTGAAGAATCCATCGGTCTCATGGGAATCATCATGAATAACATTTAGTACAAGAGGATAGACAGGACTATGGTCTGGAACCAAATAAGCACCCATTTGCCTGGAGTCAATGCACAAAGAGGAGCATCATCAACAACAAAAACTTACCTTTAACAGTAAACCCCATGAACTCAGCATCAGAGTGAAAACCTTGCTGTATGCCTCAAAGCACAACAAGAGAACGGAGCTTTGGGTGGTTGGGGTTTGAAGGTGGGTGATTGGAGCTGGGGGGGACACTTAGGGAACATACTGATTTTAAGGGAGGAAAAATGGCCATGTGTTTAAGGCCTTATTTCTTTAAAGTACTTAAATACACCTCTACCCCAATATAATGCTGTCCTCGGGAGCCAAAAAATCTTACCGCGTTATAGGTGAAACTGCATTATATCGAACGTGCTTTGATCCGCCGGAGCGCGCAGCCCGCCCCCCTGGAGCGCTGCTTTACTGCGTTATATCCGAATTTGTGTTATATCGGGTCGCGTTATATTGGGGTAGAGGTGTAGCTCCCATTATCAAAGTATTGGAGCAACTCAGAATTTGTAATATGTTTATCCTCACAAAAACCCCTGTGAGGGAATAAACTACATTAGTCCCATTTTACTGATGGTACAAAGAGAGAAAAAGGCTATGTCTACACTGCAGAGTTTTGTTGCCAAAAGTTCTGCTACTTTAATTAAAGCGTTTTAATTAACGTGCTGTTGCATGTCCACACTATGCTCCTTGTGTTGGCAGAGTGCATCCATACTAGCACTCTTGCATCAACACAGAGAGCAGTGCACTGTGGGTAGTTATCCCACTGTGCAACTGGATGCAGAGTGCTTTGAGAAGGGTTTGTAATGCCTCATGGGGCAGGTAAAGCGTCACATGATGCAGGTTTCTCAATCCCATCATTCCATCAGCATCCTACTAGATTGTCAGTCACTTTTCAACTTAAGTGGGAGGGGAGGGAGGAGAGTGTCTGAGAGGGCGGGTGTGTGTGTGTGTGTGCGGGGGGGGGGGGAAGAAACAAAGTGTGGGTTGGGGGAGTGCGTATGTTGGGGGAGAATGTGTGTGTTGACATGCTGTCTCTACGTTCAGACAGTCACTGGCAGCAACCAGGTGGAGGGGGAACACCCCGGATATCAGCCCCGCCTCCCTTCCTGGCTCTGCACAGCACAGCGGGTTCTCTCTCTCTCTCTCTTACACACACATACACACACACACACATGCCCCTGCTTGCCTGTCTACCTCTGTGTTCATAGTGCGGGAGACAGCAGCATTTCATGTTAATGTTTTGTTCTTTATTCCCAGAGCAGAGCAGCAGGCTCAGCTGTGTCAGGAAGCTTTGAAAGGGGAGGGACGCATGCCTGCAGGGCAGCTGAGTTCAAAACCATGAGCAGAGTGGTCATGGTGGGCATTGTGGGATACTGGGGGAGGCCAGTTCTGGCGATATAACGAATGGCAGCATCTACACTGATGCTTTGTCGCTTTAACTTTGCTGCAAAAAAGCTCCATGTCTCTCGTCGAGGTGGTTTTATTTTGTTGCCAAAACTGAAAAGTCACCAAAAGTGGCATTGTAGTGTGTACACCTCCACTGTTTTGCTGCCAAAATCTGCCTTTTACTGACAAAACTCTGCCATGTAGATGAGGCCTAAGCAACTTCCCCTTGTTCACAAAGGAAGTTTGTAGCAGAGGAAGGAAATGAAGCCAGGTCTCCTGTGTCTAAGGCTAACATCCCAGTCACAAGACCATCCTTTCTCTCCCTTCAGCTTTCCTCCTTTATGAGGATAAATTCATCAATAACTGTCTGATGCCTTCAATTCCATGTGGACATCTAGATAAATAGAAGGGACCTGACTTTCGCTCAGATCAGGATATTAGCAGTTTATATCCACTTTACACTAACTTTGCATGGGATTAAATGACTCCACAAGCTTAAGGGAAATGGAGAATTAGACCCATAGACGTCAAACATGGAAGATGTTAGGCTTATTGTCAAGTTTCACAATATTCAAATTTTCTGTCTCAGGGAACTTATGGAGCAGGGCCACAATATAATGCCATAGGTTTATTACAATAATATGAGAGTCTGTTCATTCTGCATAAAGACAGTTGCTTGAGAACCACAGGACCTGAATTGTCACTGCCAGGCATCTTGGCTAGTCATTTTCACTCTCTTTGCAGTGCTGTAAATGACTAGACAAGATGCAAGATGGGGAGAAAGTGCCTGTAAAACACTACCAGGTCAAAATGTTATTCCTGCTTTGCACTCTAAAGTAGTGCAATTTAAGCACAGTGCACAAAACACAATACCAACAAACCCTTCCCTGCAAAATACCTTCCTTTGTGACTACATAGTCTCTATTTTAGAATCACCGCCTTCTAGGAACTTTTCCCCAGCATACCTGTCTGGAAACTGGCCCTTTAAATGTGGCAGAAACAAACAGCTGCAGGTCTAAAGTAGCCATTCTGCAACTGCCTGCTGTTTGTTGTGCCTTCCTTCCTTCCAGCAGTAAGTACTTTTATTACCTGTTAGATTGTCCCTTCCTTATTTCTCAGGGAGACGGCACGTTCTCACAGGTAGCATGTTGCAGTTTATATTCCTTGGCTATGGAAATAGAAACCATATTATTTCACTTACTACAACCCAGGTCTCCCTTTTTAAGATACCTTTATTAGGGTAAAGTTTAATGGTAGACATAATTTCCCCAATATAATTTAAATTTACCCCCCTCCTCATTGCCTTTTTGCGGGCCACAAACTGTGGCAGTGTATCTTAGTCCTCTGCAATAAATGAGAAGTAGAAAAGCCACATCATTATCTCCACTGATGCAACTACCATTCTGTTCCTGTTAAGATACCTTTTGTTCTTCTTAAATGCCTGTGTCTCCACACATGAACCCTTTTAAAGAGATGCCAGATCTTCTGGGTCTTGTCTTAAAGCTTTACTATATGCAGCTTTTATGCTGTTGCTGTGTTAATTTAAACTGCACAGAGAGCTTTTTTGTTCATCTCAGGTTTTAGGATTAAGTTTAGTAGATAACAGTTATTAGGGGGGAAATACTACAAAGGCCTGTCAGGGTTTCAGACAAGCGATGGGAAACTTGTTTTTTCAAAATGTAGAACCCACTTGGCTTGTATCATCATCATCATGTTTCCATTACGTCTCTGGCATTTAGGGTAGTGATGAAGCTCTTCCACTCCTGTCTGTTTCTGGCAAGTCTTTCAATGGTTCCCCATCTGTGCCCCAGGTTTTTCAGCTCAGCTTCCACAGCTCTTTGCCATGCTGTTTTCGGGCGGCCTCATTTTCGCTTACCTTCAGGTGTCTATCTTATTGCTATTCTGGTGATGGGACCTGTTTCATCTTGTAGGTTTAGAAAAAAACTCCAAATAGGGCAGGTTTGAGTTCTGTTTGTCTGTAGCAAAATGTGCCTTCAGGATCATTGTGTGGTTTATATTTACTTTCTAATAGTCCTAGGCTCAGGGAAATAACTGTTTTCAAAGAAAAATCTTTGTTGTTGTCATATTATACGCTTCTGTTTAATTAGAAATCCATATTTTGATTTTAATTAAGCTTCTCCTGTAAGAGGATTGTTTAAATTAGAGTCAAGTCTTTCTACTCTGTGTTTGTACAGTGCGTAGCACAATGATCCTGATTGGGAAATACAGATAATAATGTGGCTTATAGTAAGAGTGAAGATTATATTATAATTTAATTAAGGGAGAGAAATGCTTTAACAAACCTGAAAAGATTTCAGGAAACTTGAAACTTAAAAAATAAGACTCCAGTCCTTCAGCTCATTTCACACGATCCCTGGGGCTTGTTACGATCAGGGCTGGCTCCAGGCACCAGCGCAGCAAGCTGGTGCTTGGGGCGGCCCATGGAAGGGGGCGGTATATTCGGCTCTTCGGCAGCAATTCGGCGGCAGGTGCCTCAGTCCCTCTGGGAGGGAAGGACTTGCCGCCGAAGAATGAAGCGGTGGCGATAGAGCTGCCGCCGAAGCGCTGCTGATCGTGGCTTTCCCCCCCCCCCCCCCGCCTCTTGGGGCGGCAAAAATGCTGGAGCCGGCCCTGGTTGCGATGGTGCTCTACAAAAGGGATGTGGGTATCTATGTAGATAGATAGTTAACAAATAATGTACCATATATAGGGAAATATGCAGTATTGTTCATAGGTTTTCTAGGACTAATAAAAACTGTTTAGCAAATGGCTTCTTTTATGCAACCATTATATTAACTCTTAACAGGGCTCAGCACAGGAGTCAATGAGCACCAGTCTGGAATCAGCTATGAGATCAGGGCCAATACTACTACTATTTCTATAGCATTTTCTTCTGTAGATCTCAGTCTTTAACATATTTATCCTTACAACACCCCTGTGAGGTAGGGAAGAGCTAGTATCTCTATTTTACAGATGAGGAACAGAGAGGCTGAGTGACTTGACCACAATCACACAGGAAGCTTGTGGCAGAGCAGGTCTCCTAAGTCCCAGGCTGAAGCCCTAGCCATTAGCCCATCCGTCTTATGTTACAAAGCTTTCCCAGTACACCACTGGGGTTTCCCATTCCTGTTTCAGATCTGGTAGAATGGATATCCTGGTGGACAGAAAACAAGATGAGGGCTGCCCCATTCTGAGATCAAGAGCTGTATGGAAGTGTTCATATTTTTTCCAGTTTGTATTATTGTGGGAAAGATCTGCCTGTGGATAGGCCACAGGTCCTGAAGAAGAGGTATGGGTAAGCTTGAAACCTTATCTCTCACCAACAGAAGTTGGTCCAATAAAAGATATTACCTCACCCACCTTGTCTCTCTTAAAACAATGGCAGTTAATCAAGTTTAGCACGGGCTGAATTTTATTGATAGTAATTAAAGATTCCATGGGACTTTAACTCCATACCCATATGGATGAAATTCCAACTCCGGTAATTACATTCCAACTACCTAAATATTCCTGCAGCTTCAGATGGATGCGGTTGTGGTGTTTTTCTTTATTTACCTTCCTAAATGGCCAGTCAGTGTTTTGTTAAGTTTTCAGTTGCGTGGTGTAGAGTTGAAAGAGCTGTGGTGACTATACTTTTAAATGCTGAAGCACATTGGGTGTTGAATTCAAACCACTCGTCAACCACAGCAGGAGTTGGCTGGAGACTGAACCTCAGGCTGAATCCTCTCACTGTGCTAGCTTGGAACCTAATTTCCCCTCCCTTCCCTTTACTGCCCCAGTAGTACTGTTGAACTCAATGGGACTACTGGCAATAAAGTACTATGCAGTGTAACTAAGAATCCGGCCACAAGGGATGATGAAACAGGCCATATGTTATCAGCGTGACTCTCTTAAGTTTGGGTTGAAATTCTGAGCAGGAACTATATAATTGTAAAAGATCATATCTTATATTTGTACAGCAACTATCTGAATGGGCCATCAGTCCCGATTAAAATGATATTAAATAAAAATATTATTAGCTGCATAGTTCTCATAGATTTTATTGCTAAATATTATGAGCGCTTGTGCTTAGTCAGTCACATCTAATTTTGTAAGCTCTTCTGCAGCAAACAGTGCAATTATGGGGCATCCCCATTATTTCAGCTTCCATAATATCACTGGTCAAAACATTGAGTGACTGTTGGGCTTTATAGAATGAACTGATAAAAAGCAAATTTTACTCTGAAATATTTAAAGGCAGTGGTTTAGAATGATCAAGGTACATTTTTATTTTGATTTTCATCTGTTTAAACATTGTAGTCTAGCAATTAGAAACTGATGGAAGTTATTTCTTTGATTTAGACTGAGTTATTGCCATAGAATTCATCAGTGTTTCTAAGGATTCCAAACACTAAAGAGAGGGTTTTCCAATCATTGGTATTAATATATTGCTTGTTCGATCAGCAGGAATTGACTGAAAAATTTGTTGTTCTTGTTTTTTTCTAATTTCCAAGTAGGGAAACACTGGTAAATACAATTCAGATATTTTGTAGATACAAGTGTTTTTTGTTAGCAGAAGACCATTTTGAACTAAAGATTCTATATTATGGACTTGTTATTCTATATCACTGTTGGTCCTTTTTGACAACTGTCCTGTATTACAGTAATTTGTGTGCATGTCTTCAATAGAGCCTTCTTGCAAAAACATAACCTAAACCTTTAAGGTCTTGTGTGCTTCTGTGCCGAATCAAATCAAACATAAGTCACCAGAGGCAAGATGCTTGGTATTTTCTTTGTCCATTTTGCCACCTCGTTCATATCATCTTTAAAAAACTAGTTAAATCTACACATACTGGTTTCATTTGTGCATTTAACCTCCACAAAGGTAAGACTAATAAAGATCATATCCAACTGTCACTGTGTAAGATCAAAATCTCGAGCTGAACATATGGTACATTAAGGCTTTGGTGTATAACCCTGGAGTCTGGATCTGTGGCATAGAGTTTCTGTCCTAATTTGGTAAAAGATGTGACTGTCAGCAATATGATTTTCTTAGGTTATGTAACTAAAAGTCTGGGATGACTATAACTATCAGCAGGTATTAGAATCAGAAAAAGGCCAGGCCTGAACTATCCAATCTGCCCATATACCCATAATTAAGTAACGATACCTGTCTTTATCCAATCTATAGCAATTTTGTTGCCTCCTACCATATCTGAGGGGTGTGGGGATCAACAGCTGGAGCCAGGAAGAAATTTCCTTTTGTGGTATAGTTTTGTACTGTAAGGTGTATTTTCAAGGGCTTCTGTTTATTTCTTCTGAAGAATCTGGCACTAATTACTTTCAGAGAAAAGATACTAATCTAGGATAGACCATTAGTCTTCTCTGGTTTTGAGATTCCTACGGACCTTTCTGGAGATAAACTTATAACTGTTTAAAAATTGAGAAACTTTTTGTCTAAATTCAATTAGTTTTGACAGCTGTACTTAAAACCAACATTGTCGACCATTGCTACAGGGCAAAGGGAAAAAATATGGGCACACAAAAGGAGAAAATAGCAAAGTTAAAAAAAATATTCTTAACCATGGGAATTCCCAGGTGGCTAGCTCCCCCGGACATATGGCCCCTTGAATTCACAGAATGGTGCTGCAAAGGGACTGTAGTAGACTAAGACTTGGGGATATTAGTTTGTACTCAAGAAAACAGTATGTCCGAGGAAGAATTAAAAGAAATTGTCTTTTTTTTCCTGAAAAGAGGTAAATAAAAGTTGCTTATAATTTAATAGATACTGTCTTTCTGAAAGACAAAATCACCTCTTTTTGACATTATATTGTGGATTATTTTTATGGAGATTTTTATAATCAAGTAAAAATCTCCTTAGTTTAAGGTAACTAGCCCCACTCAAGCAATGATAATTCAAAGTCTTTTTATTGTCTATTTTCTGTACACCAGATTATTGGTATTGATTCTAGCTTTCTCCACCTTGAATTTATCCTAAATTGAGAAACTATTTAGATAACTGCCAAAGACAATAACTTCCTGTAGTCATTGGCTGGTGGTGGCATTATTCATCAAAACAACGTGCTTTAAAGAAAAGCAAAAATAAAGCAAGTTTCAAAAGCCAGAGTAGGCCTGCAATCCCACACTGCCTGAGAGTCCTATGGCATTTCCAATATGTCTAGTAACTTTGTTTAATATTAAAAGGATAATTGCAAAGCTGATTATTTATAGAACCTGAGTGTGTTATTTGTGGGATCCATTAGGATCATAAATAGTGGGTATGGATAAAGGTTATAACTGAAGTAATGAAAGGAAACATGTAAGAGTCTTATACAAATACTTCTCCTAAGCTTGCCCAGATTTTAAAACAGAGACTGTTAATGCAAATAGCGGTTTCCTGTACTTGAACCAACATATTTTATGGTAAACCAAATAGGCTACAAAATAGGCTAAATTCATGCCTGGTGTAACTCCATCATCATGCTTGCCAGTCAATCATGATTTTATCATGAGTCTCACAAAATCTGATGTTTTCTTAAATTCTCAGCTCCCCGAGCCAAGGGGTTAAGTGTGAATTTCAGCTTTCATTACTTTTAAATAAAAAGTGTGTTTTCTAGCCTTTGTAGCTGTGGAGCAAAGGCTGAAAATGTGACCGGAGTGCAGCTGAAAGGCTCGGAAACAAGAGGGCAAATAAAAACAACCCTAATTTTTTTTAATTGTATTATTTTTAGGCCACTCCCATGATTGTCTGGGACCTGACTCATGGTTTTTGAATGCTTACGATTGTGAATATTGCCTGTCTATGTACTCGAACCCAATGAACCACCTTTAGGGTCTAAAGAGGACTTAAGTGGTACCTTTGTGGTGGCACTCTGAACAGCTTCACTCTAGCACAGTGTGTTTGCCATAGCCATGATGTGTGCACCAAAAGTTTGAATTTAGGGTTTGTTTTTACAGTTTTGGCTGTCTTCATCTCAGTTTGTTCACTGTTCAGCAAGACTCTTCCCGTAAGTTTTACACATTGATCTCTCTCTTTCCATTTTACTATTTTTGCACTGAAAATGTTTAAACTATTAGAGCCTGATTTTCAGAGGTGCTCAGTAGAGCAGCCGGGAACATTTTTGATTAAATAAAATTTTGTTGAAATATGTGGGTTTAACGAAGCTGTGGAGATGTTGTTTCCCTGCCAAAGATGACATCAAAAGGCTTTTTGGAGAGTAGAGAAAAAGCAAAGCAGAAAAGTCTTGCTATGGCCTGGTGGTTAGGGCCTTGACCTGAAATGTAGGTAAACTGGGCTTAAATCCCTGCTTTGTCTGAATCACAGAGCTACGGTGTAAAACTGCTTTGAATTAGGCAAAAGTGGGTGTCGCTAAGCCCCTAACCAACCAAGTTATTGTGTGTGTCTCTCTACTCATGAAGCCTTTATCAAAATCAAATTGTCTCTGCAAAACTTACTTTTCCATCAATAACATCTAGGACAATATGTTTCCAGAACAGTTATTGTGTATGGGAGGCCTCCAAACTCATACCTTATAAAAGGACTAGAGTAAGATCAAAAACATAAAATTAAGGGCCCATTGTACAAGTAGTCCCACTGACCTCAATAGAACTCTTTGTGTAGTCATTTCAGTAAGGGTTGAAAGATAAGACCCTGACAAGAACCTAACAAAAAGATCAGTAATAGCTAGAGGAAGGGAAGATGGCCCAGTTGTTAGGGTGCCAGCCTGGAACTTAGGAGACCTTGGTTCAATTTTCTGCTCCACCACAGACTTCCATTGAATTGCTGGGAACTTTGCCTTTCCAGGGATTGCTGGATTGGTCCACAATGTCTCACAAATGCCATTGCTGGAGACAGCCCCCTCTAAAAGGGCAGATCAAGGAGAAAAAACTAATTCTGGAGACAAACTCAGTTTTGAAGGCAAAAACCAATACAGAAATGACTCACCAGCGCCTGGTAAAGAAGACAAAACACACAGGGGAGAGTCTCAGCTGTTGTAAATTGGAGCAGCTACATTGAGTGCAGCTGAGGATCTGGCCTGCAGTTTGTAGAAAGCAGAACAACTAGCGATACTTGCAAGTCACCAGACCAGGTAACAAGTGAAACCTTCACATATTTATGATCAAAAAGATGAAACTGAATTAGAACGTTACATCTGATGACCTCTCTCTATGCCTATTAATGTAAATGAGTTAGGAGATTATCTAGATGGGTCGATTTAGAAATCACCTTGGCCCTGGTCATTGTTGAGGTTGGTACCATGGTAAACATTAGATTTCTGACTTTGTATGTATGTATGTATGAGATGCACAGCCAGTTAGCTTCATTCAATAAACAGCAGCTCCAAGCCTTCTCGGTATCAACTTTCCATTGTGATCCCATGTCTCCTCTTTAATTTGGGTCTATATCCTTCCTGCTGGGTTCGCCCAGAGTCTTACATATATAGAAAGTGCATTCATCATTGTTCTGTATTAGCAAAGTTATTAGTAATGGCAGAGAAAAGGTTCAGATGGCCTTTTCAACTTTTACCGTAATGTGGGACTAGCAATGCTAGAATCATGGCTTATGGTATTTGTTCTACAGAAGGTGGCATGTATATTTTGCACCTAGAGTATTCAATCTTGTCTGTGGGCATGTGCTTGTTGGCAGTAGACTAAAATGTCTGGTGTGTCATTCATTCTTTTATCTGTGAGAAAAAATATATGTAGTTGTGTTTTGGGGGGGAACGTAGGGAGCTAATATCAGTTCAAATTGTGGTTTCTTTCTCCATAGCTGTGGGAATATTACATCAGTCTTAACAAATCTGAATTACACAAACATGACAAGCATGAACAACAAGGGCAGAAAACAAGGCTGGAGGATCTGAAAATTAACGAATTGCTTCTTGAGGTCAAACTAAGAATCAGCAGAAATAACCACTTTGGCTTTGGACAGGAAAAGTCAAAGGTCAGGATTAGTGCCATCGCTGCCAGATTCTTCAAATAAGTCAAGCAGGTGCTTAATAAAGCACAAGTATTTGTTCTGTTTAGGGATTCAGAGCAAAGCATGATGTGAAGCAATAAGTGGAAATGTGACCATAGCTGTGAGGTCTCCATGGGAAAACAGAGGGAGGACTCTCAATTAAGTTAACCAGCAATTATTTCTTAGGGGGGGGGGGTTGCACAGGAAAATATATAGAACACCCATTTCCTGGGTAAAGTTCTGCTCTTTGTTTATATTTTCTTCCCCTCCCCCACTCAGCTACATGATGCAACTGAAAATCTGTAAAGGCAGCGCTCTTCCCTCTCTGAGGGAAAAATCCTGCCCTAGCTCACTGAAACAGTATGCTGGGGTACAGCTGCTGCAAAGGTCCCAGGAGCACCCCACCAGAGTAGAAGGGGACTGGGGCAATGACTTCTGCACTGCCACTTATTGCTCCTTCATAAAAAGAGCCGTGTGTGATTCCTCTAGTGCCTACTGGTGACCAAGATGCTAGTGTGTTAGCTTGACTCCTGTTCTAACACATGCGAGAGTATTAAATGTCTTAGTTGTGCAGGCCTCCTTCACATTGGGGAGTACTTGTTCCTGACTCCAAGACTTAGTTAAGACATAGGATTTATAGGCTCATGCCTAGGACACTAGCTCATGGAGTCACATGATGAGATCAAAATACCTGTGTGACGGTGCACCCCATAAGGCTTTATGGAAATATGCTTATGAATGTATATATGACATAACTAGAATATGTTTTATGATACATATGCCATGTAATCTATATCTGTAAAGTTATGATCTACTGAATCTATTAATCCTGTTTGTATGCATGTATCATTTTGTATTCGAAATTATGAATATTGGCTGTGTACTGGCCTGATTTTTAAGTAGCCTTTTGTAAAGCGTTTGGTCAGCTTTTTGAGAAAGGAATGTGCAAATTAAGTGCCCAATCAAGAAGCACTTAAGGGACAATGAATCTTGGAAGGCTCCAATCCACATAAGAAGTCTACATCAGGACATTCAAGGGAGCAGGTAAGCAATGGCTACTGCCTGTAAAAATTGAGTCATGCATGGACATGTGACTTGCCCATGTGACTCCAAAACTCCATCTTGGATCTGGACTTTGCATAGGAGAGAGGAGGGGGTCTCCACCCACAAGAGAAAGTCGACTTACACCCCTGGGAGACCCCTCCATTTTGTCTTCAGCTAGCTAAAGAGATAGCCTCTCCACCTCCAAGGATACCTGAAAGAAACTGGAACAAAGGACAGTACTACAGGGGGTGTGAGTGATTGCTGGACCCAGACTAGCAGGAGACTAGTCTGTAAAAAGAAGCTTATTGGAACTGGTGAGGTTTTATTTGTATTCAGTTTTCTTAGACATAGACTTGCGTGTTCTATTTTATTTTACTTGGTAATTCACTTTGTTCTGTCGGTTACTACTTGGAACCACTTAAATCTACTTTCTGTATTTAATAAAATCACTTTTTACTTATTAATTAACCCAGAGTATATATTAATACCGGGAGGGGGGAAGGGCAAACAGCTGTGCATATCTCTCTATCAGTGTTATAGAGGGCGAACAATTTATGAGTTTATCCTGTATAAGCTTTATATAGGGTAAAATGGATTTATTTGGGGTTTGGACCTCATTGGGAGTTGGGCAGCTGAGTGTTAAAGACAGGAACACTTCTGTAAGTTGCTTTCAGTTAAGTCTGCAGCTTTGGGACACGTGGTTCAGACCCTGGGTCTGTATTGGAGCAGACTGGCGTGTCTGGCTCAACAAGACGGGGTGCTGGATTCCCAGGCTGTCAGGGAAAGCAGGGGCAGAAGTAGTCTTGGCACGTCAGTTGGCAGTTCCCAAGGGGGTTTCTGTGATCCAACCCATCACAACCTGTTCCCATTAAAAAGCTTGAGAACCTGACCCAGGTGTAACCAATTCCTGAGAGTCTGCACACAGCCTGAGACAATAGCACCCAGAGGTATGAACTGCCCCATTCATCTTAACTCTGAAACCTGCTATTACCCTATAGGGGGGTGGGATCATGGCACAGAACAGAGCCACAGAATAGAAGCTGAGGCTATGGGCACAGTATATATTCAGCCCTGTGGGTTAGGGATGGTGAAAAAGTGGACCAACCTCAAAAATTAAAAAAGGTCAAAAAATTAAAGATCAATAATACGTGACACTATTATTCTGTTACTTTGACTTACAGTGAAATCCTATTCTGTGAACACAGTGGACAGCAAGGACAAAACATGTCTTGCATTGCACATGTTGGTGGGGTGTAGTATGGCAGGATACTGTGTCAGTGCCAGATTATGGGAGCTTTCCTCCTGTTGGTGAACACTAACAGGAAATTCCTTCAGTCCTTTAGTAGCGTTGATAAAATACTATACATTCATTTGAGATGGGGTTGAGGGTCAGGCCACGTTTTAGTTCTTGGTTGGTATTATATAATTTACAAGTGAGTACTGTAAATTCTCTGCTTTCCTCTAGCACAAATAGCCTCTCTCTCTCTCTCTCTGTTTCTTATAGCAAAATTTTAGTCATATTTAGTGCATAATATAGACTAAGGGCCTAATTCCTAGAAGCGCTGAGCACCTGTGGCTCATATTGACTTCAGCTGGAGTTCTGGATGTTCAGAACTTCTGAAAATCAAGCCCTAAAGTCTTCTGATATTTTAAAAAATAATGAGTTAAACAGGGAAGTCTGTTTATTCCTTTTCCTGACTTTTTTAGCATGCCGTGCAGTGCATGTGAAGCACCCATGTAGGAGCTGTCAGAATCCATTGATCAAGATGATCAAGCATTACAAGAGCTATTATTTATAATCTCAGGATATATACCGGAATAGACCAGTGCTCCATCTTATCCACTATCCTGTCTCAATTTTGGATGTTTCAGAGGAAAGTGTTAAATCTCCATAGTGCTCCTTACTGTACCTTAGGGGAATATGTCTTCCTGACTCCAGCTGATGATCCCTGAAGCTTGAGAATTGAGTGTAATTACACCCTACTAACTTACTTTCCTGACATCAACAGATATTATCAATTTAAACTCTCCTACATTTCATTACCTAACATGGGTAATGCAGTTTTCAACGCTAATTTTTTTCTTTAATTTTTTAATTTTTAAAAGAATGCTACTACTAAAACAGAAAATGGAATATAAAACACAGGCATACACAGACAAAACACAGGAAATTCCAACTCAAAAATCTATAGGCCAAATCTTTTGCAGTTTTATATTCCTCATTCAGCCAAAATTCCTGTTGATCCTGAAAGGAATTTGGAATGAATAACAATATCAGGATTCAGCCCACAGGACTTGGAGCTGAAACACTGAGCTGATTTTGTCACCTTAAATAATACAATGTAATGGGACTTCGGCGTGTTTTCACAACAATGACAAAAATGAAACTTGGGATGTCATTTCAGATATCCAGCTGTAGCTCTGAATTGTATGGCTCTTTTGGGTGAAACAGACCACAATGTTATGAAAATCTGTCCCATGATTCTAGAGTCAAAAATTCTGTAAGCAGTTATACATACAGACATATCCTCCCTACACTGAAATATCCTTGTTCATTCATTCTTTCATTATGGCTGGAATTTCAAAGGAGCCTAAGAGACTTAGCCTCCCAGCTCCCATTGAGTTTCATAATCTCCTTTGGAAATCCCAACCTGGGTCTTTATTTATTTGTTTTATATGGAAAAAAAGTATTCCTTGAATCTTACCCAAGGCTTCATCATTACAGCCTACTACAATCCCTGTGATCAGAGTTGCCTGGAATATGGAATTTCTGTCCCTTTGGAAATTCTGAGATTTTGAAATTTGGTTTTGTTTAAAATCAGAACAAAAGTCAAAATCTCAGTATTTCCTGCAAAATGAAATGTTCTGACATTTTTCATTTTTATAAGGTTGAAATGTGTCATTTCTACTTTATTGTTTCTACATTTTTATGTTATAATATATTAAATAAAAGTCTAAACAAAAAAGGTGAAACTGAAATGTTTCAACTTTAACAAAAAGAAAAGTTTCCCACTGAAAATTTTGACGACATTTCACATTTTCCTGACAGAAAAGTGATTCATCGTAAAATTTTTGACGAGCTGTATCAGTGACTGACCCTTACAGTGTTGGCCAGTCAGAACACTGATGGCTGCCGCCTGTTTAAAAAATGTTTTAATTATCTATTGTTCTTTTCATGGCTGTTCTTATTTCACATACAGACTGCTGGGTACTCAATCAGAGCCTACTTGACTTCTATAAAGGAGCAGTCACTCTCAGTAAGGTGAGCAGGATTTGGATATTAGGAGTTAAAATGTAACAATGCTGTTGAAATCCAGTGCGGTTATGAAATCTAAAAATATTTTGGAATTTTTCCTTATTCAATTTGTAGAAATGTTAGTTCAAATTTCACTATAAAAAAATCTTCAACAGCTCCTAGGTTTTGCCCCAGGCCCATTGCTATTAGAAAGGCACATAAAAGTTTACTTATGTTTGAGTATTCTGTGCTTTAGGGAGTAATTCTTTTCTTGTCCCCCACCTCCCTCCCCATGCAACCTCCACTGGCATCAATGTATTAGACCACGGATCTCAAACTCAAATCATCACGAGGGCCACATAAGGATTAATATACTGGCCCGAGGGCCACATCACTGACACCTTTTCATATAAAGGTACAAAACCGCCACCCGCTGCCCCTGGCCATGGCCCCACTCCACTCCTTCTATGAGGCCCTGCCTCTTCCCTGCCTCTTCCCACCCCTTCCCCGCCCCCATTCCAACCCCTTCCCCAAAGTCCCCACCCCAACTCAGCCCCCTCCCTGCCCATATTCCAACCCCTTCCCCAAATCCCCGCCTCTTCTCCGCCTCCTCCCCTGAGCGCGCAGCTCCCCTCTCCTCCCCCCTCCCTCCTGGAAAGCGCTAAGCTGTTTGGCAGCGGGAAGCGCCTGGATGTAGGCAGAGGAGCGGGGATGCAGCGCGCTGGGGGGGGCAGCGGGTGAGGGGAGCTTGGCAGCCGCAGGAAATAACTTTGGGGGGTTGGGAGGGGCGCGGGGAGCTTGGCGGCTGCAGGAAATAACCCCGTGGGCTGCGTGTTTGAGACCCCTGGGTATTAGACAGATACAAAGGAGAGAAGAATTGTGCCCTTACTCACAACTTAAGATCTATGTTAAGAGTTTAAATGGGATTTAAGTGGTGCAGAGGGCCTTGCAGATCCTTTGGAAATCAATGGGGATTGCATGAGGGTAAATGGGAGTAGAGTTTTGCCCTTGAAGAACAAAACTCCCACATGATGCCCACTAAAAGTGGATTTTCAAAAACACTCTGCATTGATCTAACTCAGCTTCCTATTGAAATCAGTTCAAATAGGTTCAGCAATTTTGAAAATGCCACACCAATTGTATATCCCTTTTCTAATAGCCAAAATAAAAACTCAGGATCTCAATACTTCTGAACTTTGCTGTTCAGGGCTTATCTCAGCATTTTAACAGTTCACCCACTATTAGAAGGATCTCTCTAAATTGCCACATCTATTCTTAAGGGGGACTTACAGATTACATATTATATTCAGTTTTTGGAGTGTATCCTCATAAATCATTTTAGATTTTCCATAGCTCCCAGGTTATGACAAGTGGCTGTTGGGTTTTTCCTGGAAAATGCAGCTTGTTTGCCAACAGATATTCCGGATCATTCAAGTCAGGATAAAATGTCACAAGATTTGGAAGGCATGTGTTTGCTTTATGTCTAAATTTACTTTTACATTCCATTACACACATTCTCTAATTCCACAACACTACAGAAGCGCGCATTTTGGAGAACTCATTTTCCAAGTACCATGCCACCAGCATGCTCCAAAGGAAGCACTGGGAAGCATTCAGGTTTTCAGGATTGGCAGTGGGTATTTGAACAATGAAAAAAAACATGTCAAAGCCAACAAATCCAGGACAACTTCAAACAGTGTCATCTCTGATCTAGCTCTCTGTCAATTCCTGTAATTGGATATTAAATGGAACACACCATTTGATACCCCAAGCATGTCAGATCTTTTAAATTAAATATAATCCAGAGAGGAAAAATGCCCAGATATTGTGGCAAGCTTTGAACATTAGATGGTGTAGCTAAAAGTCTTCATATTTGTACTATCAAATATTTTCTTACAGGAGAGATAAAAGCCACATATCTCTCAGATTCCTGGGGATTGCTGAGCCAGTTGGAAAATTACTGAGTTATGTTCTTTGGTTTGGTGAATTAGTGGATGTAGATGAATGGGTCTGTACAATATGCAAAGGCTGACTTCCAGCTGAGACAAGTTTAGTACAGCCTCTACTGACTCAGCTAGAAGGAAGGTCCTAGTTCACGTCTCTGAGGGTATGTCTACACAGCAATGAAACACCTGTGGCAGGCCCCAGTCAGCTGACTCTGGCTTCTGGGGCTCGGACTGCTGGGCTGTAAAATTGTGGTGTAGACATTTGGGCTCGGGTCCCAGAGCCCGGGCTCCAGCCCAAGCCTGAATGTCTACACCACAGTTTTACAACCCTGCAGCCTGAGCCCCACAAGATCAAGTCAGTGGACATGGGCCCACTGCAAGTGTTTAATTGCTGTGTAGATATACCCTGAGTTAAATCTTTCAATCGCCACCTTAAATAAAATACAGCTGGGGTAACTTGCAATCAGATTGTTCCAAACTCTCATGGTAGAAGCACTGTATTAAGAAGCTATCAAAAGATCAGATTTTCCCTGAGTGGTTCTTGTTTTAATCCCAATTCTTTGAACACTTGTGTTTTCAGGTGGACATCCAAATGCATGTTTAATATAGTGTGTGGTCTGAAAGGGTGAACTGTTTAACAGCTAACCCCTTTCTTAC
This sequence comes from Emys orbicularis, assembly GCF_028017835.1. Lineage (NCBI taxonomy): Eukaryota > Metazoa > Chordata > Testudines > Emydidae > Emys > Emys orbicularis. The sequence continues at coordinate 21,795,785 of NC_088683.1, read as the reverse complement.
ATGGCTGCTTTTATAGTATCTTGGATCTGTAGTTTCCCCTTGTATGTTGGCTCATTGTAAAAAAGCATATGAGATGTTCTGGGTGAGATATTAATTCACAGCATAGGACTCTCCCTCTCATTTTATAATAGTTTGCACTTCTACAGCCCTTTTCATTAGAGGAACTTGAAGCACTTTATAGATGTTAATAAATTTAGCCTCACAATACCTGTCTGGAGCAGCTGTGTGTCATTATACCCAATGTACAGATGAAGAAAGAGAGGCAGAGAGATTAAGGTAAAACTTCAATGAAGGTCTTAATGTGAATGAAGGGCAAAGGTAGGAATAATAGAAGGCCGAAGGGAGCCCTGACTCTCAGGACCAGATTCTCTGAGTATGGAATCATAGCAGTTTACACTAGCTGAGACTCTGGCCCCTAATCTCTTTCCTTTCATTGGTCCCTCACCACAATGTGATATTTTTTCCCTTCTAATTTAGAGTTTTTAATGTATTAACCCTTTATTAACCTCTGGTTAATCAATTGGGTAGGGGGCCTGAACCCATGGCTTATTGTAATGCTCTGGTATTAGTAACACATTTGCTTTCATGATTTGAGTCCAATCTACAAAATGGGATTTTCCCCTGCATGCGGACTGAGAAAACACTGCAGGATTTGGCCCTTTGAACTAATCATTGCTTACCTACCAAAAAAAAAAAAAAAAAAAAAAGAGAGAGAAGGAGCACCAAAAATATTCTGGCTGTTTTCCAGGGTTATTGCTGTAATACTCAAATGCAAACAGGTAAACTGAACTGCTTGACACCTTAAATCAGGGTGGGGAATTTTTTTTATAACAGAACGTACTTCCACAATATTTTTGTAACTGCATGACAGGGGAGAGGAAGGAGACAGTGGAGAGGTGCGAGAGAGACAAAAACACCTTCTAACTTTTAATAAGCCTCACAAACCATGTAATACACCTTATACAATGGTTACACCTTGGACTCCTGTTGGGCATGCCTCACCACTGATATTTTGAGAATGACACCTCTTATCCCTTTATTAACCTCTCCTAGTTTATGATCTGTTAGTTATAGGTGCACATCTGCTTCACAGGCCATAACAAACCACCTGCCTAAACATCTCGGAAACAAAGGCGCCTGAGTACATAAGCAGGACACATGCTGCACTGTGATAGGGAGTACATTCTGGCCACACAACCATCATTACAATAATTATTTCAGCTGCTCATATGGCACACACTTGTGGCCGGCTGGCATGGAACTTGATGTGAATAGTGAGAAACGCTCAGGTTCAAACAGTTGCAAATTATTTAGCAGGAATAGGGGTGTGAATTTGTTACGTGATCCACTAAGGAAAGACCTTGGGATAAATATGTGCAAGCAGTAGAGTTAAGGACATGGTAACTTGTGAATCTTAAGCCCGAATTTCTGGACTTTTTCCTAACACTGCAATACTGTTAGAGCTTTTTTTTAATATGCACTAGTAAATATAAACTCAGCTAAAGCCCACATTAGTTTCTTTATTTAAAATTCAATTAAATTAAGTTTAGGATCCAGAACACTCACAACAGACACATGTTTCTACGTCCACCAGTCATTGAAATGGATGTTTAAGTTGTTCTTGTCAAGAAAAGGCCAATTCTCCTGACTTGCAAATTCATTTATAAACCTCTGGCTTTCCAAAAGTCATATATACCTCATGGCTGAGGTGCTGAAGGACTATCACTCAGAAGCCAGTTCCTGGAAATAACTGTTTAGCAGTTAGGCATGTCTGGCGGGAGGGATAGCTCAGTGCTTTGAGCATTGGCCTGCTAAACCCAGGGTGGAGAGTTCAATCCTTAAGGGGGGCATTTAGGGATCTGGGGCAAAAATCTGTCTGAGGATTAGTTCTGCTTTGAGCAGTGGGTTAGACTAGATGAGGTCCCTTCCAACCCTGATATTCTAAGAATCTGTCTGTTCCCCTTGAAGTCCTGCAGGGTTATGTATTCCTAGGATACATGTCCTCCTGAATCAGCATTATAGTTCTCTGAGCATGTGCTCAATTCAGTTAAAGGTATATAAGGAGAATTATGGACATGTGGTGAGGGTTGGCAACATGTTTCCTCCTAGCCAAAGGTATGGATAGAGGGCTAGATTGTGCCCTGAAATGTGGGAGGAGCAGTGCTGTTCTGCTCAAGGGGATTCTCCTGTAGGAACTGCATTTCATAGAGAGACAAGCCCTCCTTGAACTTCACAGAGCACCTGTGGACTGTGAAGATTACACCCATTCTTTAAGATGGAGCAGCATGCCTTCCTAACCAGAGAGGTCGGCTTTTTGGGTGGGTGTGGAGGGAGAAGGTGGGACTATGGTCTCACCTCCTTTCTACTCTCTTTGTGTAGGAAAGATAGAAAATGTGGCAAGACACCACCCTGACTTAACCAGGAGATCTTCCATGAACTGAAACTCAAAAAAGAGTCCTACAAAAAGTGGAAACTAGGTAAAATTACGAAGGATGAATATAAACAAACAACACAAGCATGTAGGGACAAAATTAGAAAGGCCAAGGCATGAAATGAGATTAAACTAGCTAGAGAGATAAAGGGTAACAAGAAAACATTCTAAAAGCACATTAGAAGCAAGAGGAAGACCAAGGAAAGGGTAGGCCCTTTACTCAATGAGGGGGAGGGAGAAGACAATAATTGGAAGTGGCAGAAGAGCTAAATGACTTTTTTGTTTCAGTTTTCACCAAAAAGGTTAGTAGAGATTGGATGTATAACATAGTGAATGCCAGTGAAAATGAGGTAGGATCTGAAGCTAAAATAGGGAAAGAACAAGTTAAAAATTACTTAGACAAGTTAGATATCTTCATGTCTCCAGGGCCTGATGAAATACATCCTAGAATACTCAAGGAGCTGACTGAGGAGATATCTGAACCATTAGTGATTATCTTTGAAAACTCATGGAAGACAGGAGTGATTCCAGAGGACTGGAAGAGGGCAAACATAGTGCCAATCTATATAAAGGAGCAATTAGCACAATCCAGGGAATTACAGACCAGTCAACTTAACTTCAGTACCAAGAAAGATAATGGAGCAAATAATCAAGCAATCAATTTGCAAACACCTAGAAGATAATAAGGTGATAAGTAAGGGTTACGGTTGTCATTTATTCACAGAGTTCACAGGAGTCACGGATTCCATGACTTACAAAGACTTTTGTGACTTCAGCCAGCGCCAGCTGAGGGCTGCAGGGTCCCCTGCTGCCTGCGGAGGCAGGGAGCTGCAGGGTACCCCGCCACCTCAGGCAGCAGGAGCCCCCCACAGCTCCTGGCCGTCGAGGACGGCAGGCATACCCACCGCCGCTCCCAACCACTGTGGGTGGCAGTGGGGGACACCCGGAGCTCCTGGCTGCTGCGTGCGGCAGGAGGGATCCCCACAGCTCTATGCCTCCACAGGTGGCAGGGAGGACCCCCACAGCTCCCGGGCCCCCGGAGCTCTCCGCCTCCGCGGGTGCCATGGGAGACCCCTGCTGCTCCTGGACACCGCAGGCAGCAAGAGGGACCCCCGGAACTCTCTGCCTTCGTGGGTGGCAGAGGGGACCCCGAGTTCCCAGCAGCCCCAGCTGGCAGGGGGGACCCCCACAGCTTTCTGCCTCCATGGGCGGCAGGGGGGATGCCCAGAGCTCGTGGATGCTGTGGGTGGGAGAGGGAACCCGGAACTCTCTGCCTTCACAGATGCAGGAGGGACCTCCGGAGCTCCCGGCCACCATGGGCGGCAGGAGGGACCCCCGGAGCTCCCAGTTGCCGTGGGAGTCAGGGGGGAACCCCGCAGCTCGGAGCTGCCAGCAGAGGGGGACCCTGGAGCTCTGAGCCTGCCCGCAGCTGCTCAGGCTGCCCATTTTGTCATGGATATTTTTAGTAAAAGTCAGAGACAGGTCACGGGCTTCTGTGAATTTTTCATTATTGCCCATGACCTATCTGCAATTTTTACTAAAAATGTCCATGAAAAAATCTTAGCCTTGGTAATAGTCAACATGGATTTGTCAAGAACAAATCATGTCAAACCAACCTAACAGATTTCTTTGAAAGGGTAACAAGTTTTGTGGATGGAGGAAGCAGTAGATGTGGTATATCTTGACTTTAGTAAGGCTTTTGATACTGTCTAACATGACTTTCTTATAAACAAAATAGGAAAATACAGGCTAGATGGAGCTACTATAAGGTGGGTGCATAACTGGTTGGAAAACCATTCCCAGAGAATAGTAATACGTGGTTCACAGTCAAGCTGGAAGTGCGTATTGAGTAGGGTCTCACAGGGATTGATCCTGGGTCTGGTTCTGTTCACTATCTTCATTAATGATTTAGATAATGCCATAGAGAGTACAGTTTGCAGACGATACCAAGCTGGGAGGGATTGCAAGTGCTTTGGAGGGTAGAATTAAATTTCAAAATGATCTGGACAAACTGGAGAAATGGTCTGAAGTAAATACGATGGAATTCAATAAGGAGAAATGCAAAGTACTCCAATAAGGAAGGAACAATCAATTGCACACATACAAAAAGGGAAATGACTGCCTAGGAAGGAATACTATGGAAAAGGATCTGGTGGTTATAGTGGATCACAAGCTAATTATGAGTGAGCAGTGTAACACGGTTACAAAATAAGCAAACATTCTGGGATGTATTAGCAGGAGTGTTGTAAGCAAGACACGAGAAATAATTCTTCCACTCCACTCTGTTGATTAGGCCTCAGCTGGAGTATTGTGTCCAGTTCTGAGTGCCATATTTCAGGAAAGATGTGGACAAACTGGAGAAAGTCCAAAGAGCAACAAAAATGATTAAAGGTCTAAAAAACATGACCTATGAGGAAAGATTGAAAAAACTGGATTTGTTTAGTCCGGAGAAGAGAAGACTGAAAGGGGACATAACAGTTTTCAAGTACATGAAAGGTTGCTACAAGGAGGAGGGTGAAAAATTGTCCTCAACCTCTGAGGACAGGACAAAAAGCAATGGGCTTAAATTGCAGCAAGGGAAGTTTCAGTTGGACATATGGGAAAAACTTCCAAACTGTCAGGGTAGTTAAGCATTAGAGCAAATTGCCTAGGGAGGTTGTGGAATCTCTGTCATTGGAGGTTTTAAGAAGAGGTTAGACAAACAGCTCTCAGGAATGGTCTATTTATTACTTAGTCCTGCCTTGAGTGCAGGGGACTGGACTAGATGACCTCTCAAGGTCCCGTCCAGTTCTACACTTCTGTGATTCTGTGGGCACTTCCTAACTGAGACCAGGGTTTGTGATTTCCTGGTCCTTATGCAGGACATATAAAGAGCATCCTGCTGCATCCTTTCCCAAGGGCCAATCATAATCTGCCACAAATTTTGCACTCTCAGCTCTGCTATTTCTCCCTTTCTCCCCACTGCTTTGTTCCAGACAAGACTCTACCACTCCCTTATACCTTTGTGCTTTCCATCCCCCCTCCTTTGCCATGAAGCATTCCTTATCCACTCTAACGTTCCCTAAGACCCACAAAGCTGATGTCTGTAGCTTGTAAAACTGTTTGATGAAGTAGGATCTATGGCTTAGTTAGAACGGGACATTTAGCTTTAAAATTACAAATACATGATATACCACATTTCCCCTTCCCATCAAGGTCTTGCCATAGCACGCGGGAACCCATTCACCTCAGAGAAAGCATGATGCCATCTTTTAGTTCTTCCTTTGTTGAGTGGTAGCTGGTCTTTACAAGTGGATTTCCCTTCTTGCAGCAGAAATCAGCGACAGAGTCAGGGTATTTCTTAGATTTCTTAGGTTCTCAAACTGTGGGTCGCAGCCCCATTTTAATGGGTTCGCCAGGGCTGGCTTAGACTTGCTGGGGCCAAGGGCTGAAGCCAAAGCCCGAGCCCCTCTGTCTGGGACCAAAGCCTGAAGGCTTCAGCCTTGGGCAGTGGGTCTGAGATTACAGGCCCACTGCCTGGAGCTGAAGCCCTTGGACTTTGGATTTGTCTCCCCCGCCCGGGCACCAGGGCTTTAGGCAGGGATCGGGCAGGCTAAGGCTTTGTTCCCCCCTTCTAGGATCATGTAATAATTTTTGTTGTCAGAAGGGGCTTGTGGTGCAATGAAGTTTGAGAACCCCTGTCTTAGAATAACTTGTTTATTTAGCATATGTACTCAAGTTCTGATTCCTTGAACAGAGTGCCTTGCAGAGTTCTCAGCTAAAGACTCACTGCCCTTTAACCAAGAATAGCAGCTCATTAAGCTTCTGTCTTTATTTGGACTCACTGCTAATACATACTAACTGAAATCCTGGCCCCAGTGAAGTCAATGGCAAAACTCCCGTTGACTTCAATGGGACCAGGATTTCACTCCTCTGCCCCTGAGCATGTAGATTGTTCCTGCTTTAGCCCATTGGGAAGCCTCTTAGTCCAAGCTGCTAGGACTACACGGCATGGAAATTTCATTCACTGTCCCTTGGTCCTGCTTTTTAGCCCCCCTGGGTTTTCTACCTGGGAAACCCTCTAATCTAAAAAGAACAGGAGTACTTGTGGCACCTTAGAGACTAACAAATTTAACCTGCCCCTAATCTAAGATGCTCATCTAGGACTGCATGGCATGAAAAGGTAGCCTGGCTATAGACGCTTCTTTTGTACAGCTGCTCTGTAATACAAAGGAATTTCAAAAAAGTTTTCACTGCCAAAGAGTGTTTTATTTCACACTAGCCCATAACAACAGAGCAGTCAGAGTGTCTTTGTGGGTACTTAGATGGCCATTGTATTAACACCTGTTGTTATAACAGCACTTCCAATGAAGTAGCTACCATTCATTTCCAGAGCGTAGAACTTAGGCCTTATTCAAAATACTACCAAACCAGCCACTTACCAAGTATAATTTGAACATAATAATAATGCTCCATAAGAAAGCAGACTCCATAAATGCTACTGGGGAACAGCTGAATTAGGTTGTCAAACAAAATCACTGGTTTCATTTCTGAGATGATATTTGAACTACGGCTAAAATGTCATTGATTTTGGAACTTGTGACATTGCAATCATAGGTGAGGAATAGATGTATAATAAATTCTAACCTGGCAAGGAGGAAATGAAATACATTTTTAATTTGTAATTTAACGTATTAAGCACTTATTCAAGTCCAGTCCAATTCAGTAGTATCAGAAAGTTTGCTATCTTATTTCTTATCCTGTTAGCTAGTCAAAGGCCCATGTGGAAATGAGTTTCATAGTCTCCATTCAATTCTTTGTGAGTAGAGTGATCAGATAGCAAAGGTGAAAAATTGGGACCGGGAGAGTGGGTAATAGGGTCCTATAGAAGAGAAAGCCCCTAATATTGAGACAGTCTTGATAAAATCAGGACATTTGATGACCCTATTTGTGAGCAAGTGTCCACACAGTGAAACAAAGAAACAAACAAAAAATCCTACCACCAGAATTTGTAGTAAGTAGCAAACTTGCTGACATCCTCAGCAGGGAAGCCAAATAAGGAAAGAATAGTCACAGATTCTTGGGGTTTAGGGCATAATTTAAAGGGTATCTAGTCTGACCTCTTGTATAACACAGAAAATAAGAACGGCCATACTGGGTCAGACCAAAGGTCCATCTAGCCGAGTATCCTGTCTTCCGACAGTGGCCAATGCCAGCTGCCACAGAAGGAATGAACAGAACAGGTAATCATCAAGTGATCCATCCCATTGCCCATTCCCAGCTTCTGGCAAACAGACACTATCCCTGCCCGTCCTGGCTAATAGCTATTGATGGACCTATCCTCCATGAATTTATCTAGTTCTTTTTTGAACCCTATTATAGTCTTGGCCTTCACAACATCCTCTGGCAAAGAGTTCCACAGGTTGACTGTGCGTTGTGTGAAGAAATACTTTCCGTGTGATTTTTAACCAGTAATTCCTGCATCAAGCTGATAACTTCTTGAACTAGAGTATATATTTTAGAAAGATATCCAATCTTGATGTGAAGACTGAAGTGATGGCAGAGTCACCACAAACCTAAGAAAATTGTTCCAATGGTTAATGACCCTGACCCTGGTAAAATGTGTGCACCTCATTTTCCTAGGGTTGTGGTGAGTTTGCCTTCACATAGGAAGGAAGTTTGATCATTCTGTACCCGTTCTGTCGGAAAAAGTATATGTAGGGCTAGATTGGGATTTAGGGCCCTAAATACCTTTAAAAATCTGGCCCTTAGTTCTCCAATTTTTGTCATCTTGCACCTTTTCCCAGAAATAATTTGGCCCAAACATTCATATTTTAAAAAATATGTACTTTATTTCAAAGTATCTTTTTGTCGTCTTGTACTCCTCAGAAAGTGTTCAGAAAATCAGGAGAGAGAAGGCTTATTTATACCGTACTTAAAATTTCATTTGACATAAGCAATATAGCACTCATCAGGATGTGTGTTAATAGCAAAAAAGCGGCATGCTTCTTATTGACTGATGGCTGTCAGCTCACAGTCAGAAATGCTACCTGGACTTCTGTAAAATCACATGCCCTGTTTTGTATGATTTCTTAATTTTCATCTGCAGTTTTACAAGAGAAACATAATAACTAGAGAAACAATGAACAGGACCACCTTGTATTTCTACTCTGTCAAAATAATTGACTCAGTCTATAAGATATCTCTGAGCATGTAGATACATCTGTGGATGAAAAGGGACTGGCATTTTTGGTTTGGATCCAACAGGTGAACAAACATTGATAAATGTGTCCCTCCTTTTGGTCTGACTGGGTCTACTCCAGTCTTGTGATTAAAATATCATACAGTCAAGAACAATTAAGTTGTCAGGGAATACAGTGGCAAACATAAGATTTGTTGCTGCTTCATTACTTCATGTGATTCTTAAGATGTCTGTTGGTTTAAATACAGGTGTTTGTAGTTATCAATCACCGTGGAAAAAAATCCTTCAGCTTCTTTCCCTCTGAGCAAACTTTCACTGGTTTGTATATGCGGTGAACACATCCGCCCGGAGCCATTGGTTAAAAGCATATGTAATTCAGGAAGAAACATTTCCTGTTGTCTTTGTGAGAGCATTGAAATTATAATGTTTTACACTGTCGGATGGATTTATGGGCAGGAGAGGGAGGTGAACTAATAGGTTCCTGGTGGAAATAGCTAGCACTGTAAGAGAGTGCATAACAGCTTATTTTTCTGTTTCTCAAATGTTTTATAGGTGTGTGGTTCTTTATATCTTTCCTTTTCCCTGTCCCTTTGGGAGCTCTACGCCACCCCACAGCTTTTTGGAGCTACAATACTGTGATAAGTAGAGTTGGGTCCAAAGTTAAACCCTAGGGCTGGTTTACACTACCGCGTAACTCGATGTAACTTACGTTGCTCAGGGGTGTAAAAATGATACCCCCTGAATGACGTAAGTTAAATCAACTTAAAGCGCTGTCCACGCCGTGCTATGTTGGCAGGAGACGCTCTCCCATTGGCATAGTGTGTCTTCACCAGATGCGCTACAGCGGCGCAGCTGCATTGGTACATGGTAGTGAATACTGGCTCTAAATCTACTCTTGAATCTGGGAACTTGATCCAAGCTTTGAATCTGGCTGTCATGTCTATTCTGGGCTGGACCAAAACCCCAGACATGCCAACTTTCAAGCCAAGGAGAAGTTCAGATCTGGCTTCAGATCTGAACATTGTAGGTTGGATATTTCTGCTTAAAGATTTGTTTATTTTGGTTCAGAATTTAAACTGGGAATCAAGATTCAGCTAGACAGAACTTTAAGCATCAGATTTTAATAGTGAATATTAAAAAAAACATTGCAACACTGGCTCCATTGAGAGGAAGGATCATCCATTTGTTAGAGCACTATTCTGGGACACAGCAGATCTGGGTTTATTTCCCTACTCCAACACAGATTTCTTGTGTGACCTTGGGTAAGCCACTTAGTCTCTTGGTACCTCAGTTCCTCATCTGTACAATGAGGATAATAGCACTTCTCTACCTCACAGGAGTGTTGTGAGGATAAATACATGAAAGACTGTGACAGGCTCACATACTACAGTAATAGGGACCACCTGAGAACCTTACATAGATATAATGACCTCAGTGGATATCTTGTCATAATTTCAGTGGAGCCAGGATTTTGCCCCTATAATTTAATTTTTGAAGGAAAGTCTTATTGTCATCTTCTAAGTCTGTGTATTTCTAGAACAAGTGTAAATATTCAAACCTAAATGGTCTTCAGAAACCCAAGCTCTTTATGAACAGCTTACAACAAGCAGGGATAAAGCACAGGAGAGGAAGGAAGTTTTAAATTATCTACTGAACACGTTCCCAGTAGTGCATTTTATAATGGTTTCCAAGTCTGCTGATACAATCACTTTTAATACCAGCAGTTATGATCTTCGAGGGGTTCTACTCTACTGACATGGCAACAAATAGAAGCCTGTAGCATTTTGTTCCAGCTAGATTTCAGATGCTGAGCCTCTGAGGTACACCTAACTAGAGAGAAGAAGTTTGGCTGGTATATGGATGTGTGACAGGGTCACAGGATATCTGTAGAGTACTGATAATTTCAAGCCATTGACTGACCACAGGCCACTCATACCATTGTATAAACGGTAAGGACCTAAATAAGGGGTATTTTAGTTGCCAGAGTTTGTTCATGCATTCAGTGAGATTTAAACCTATCACAGTCTACTCACAAGTGAAGCTACTACTGGTGGATCAGAGTCTGTGGACCGTTTTTGACACCCAGTTTCTCCAGAGATTCAGGAAAATATAGAAACACACATGGATAATATTTGGAGTGATTGGCCAGTCTCCCCACATAAATGAGAACTGATGAAAATAGCCGCTAGTGTTGATATACATCTGCAACCTGTATTCAAGTGTGTAAAACCTGATCATCATTTACTTATCAGGAGTCCCATTTCCTGCCTGTCCTGTCTAAGTAATGAGAGGGGAACTCTCTGAAGCTGAAGGTGACCTATGGTAATTGTACTGTAGTCCCACAGCCGTTGAGGGATGACATAGTAAAAAGAGTATGTAAGGGACTCCAGGGCCTCACGAGATGCCAGGAGGGAACCTAGATGTCGATCTGTTAGCCCAGCAAAGGACAGGGCCTAAAGTGCCCCATGGAATCATGCACTGAAGTTTTACAAAATGACCAGATAGATGGAACTCAAAGAGCCTCTAGTACACGAAGCATTTCTTCATCAGTCTTCTGAAAGAATGACATTAGGACTTGTGTGAGGAGAATGGATAGATAGGTATTTGGAAGGCATTGATTATTTTTCTAGATGTATGGGAATTCTACTTCTTGCGAGACGCACAAGTTGATAGTTCATAGAAAAGTTAAAGGGCATTTTCTCTCCTTTAAGCATTCCAGAAGACATAGTCACTGACAGTAGGCCAGTTTGCTATCTCTGAGTTCTAAGCTTTTGGGGTACAATATGATTTCAAGCCCCCAAAATCCAGAAGAGAATGAAGTGGCAGGGACAGAAGTATCAGTTGCTAAGTGAAATCTGCAGCAAAAAGACCACATGCTATAACTCTGTTAGTGAAAGGGCAACCCTTATGTCAGTGACTGAAGTAAGCCCAAATCTCAGATATTTTGAGTCAAGAGAGCAGAATAGCCCTGCCAACTTTAGAGGTGCTTCACTGCTTGTGGGCCTGATTTAAAGGATGAGAAGCTGAAATAGGCCGTGTCAGGCTTTCTTCTTTAATTATTGGAATTAAGCAGAAGACCCTGTACTGAGTGAGGAAAAATACTAGACAACATCAGTTTTTGTCACTGCACATTGAGCTCCTATGTATAGTTCTTCAAAACTATAGCAGAGTGTGGTACTGCATCTGGGGACGGTTCTAGGGGGGAAAAGTTCCACAGTTTAGAAGAGACAGAGTAGTTTCAGGGATAATACTGCTTTCCTTCTTTCAATAAGTTCCTTGTTCAGTGTTACATGAAAGCAATTATTTCTGTAATTCTTCACCACCATTGCATGACAGTCCCCAGATGGGGGACAGCCACAATCTGTCCCCATAAATGCATATGCCCCACAATCTGCCCCCCCTTCCCTCTTCCCCCAAGTGTGTTGAAAGTATTTGGTTCAGGCACTTCTCAATAAATGTAGCTTCTATTTCATGTAGGAATCTGCTCTGAAAATTCTATGGCTTATAGCACATTGTAAACTGAAACATTTTTTTTTTAATGTGGTAGTGCTGACCTAACTGGATTTCTATGTAAACGTCTGTCAGTGATATGACAAAAACAAGAGGCTTAACTATCTAGTAGCCATCTATTATTAATAATAAAAAGTGACCTGCAACTTTGGTCCCAGAATAAAAACACATATGCAGTTCATGGACTCAAACTTCAGGATCTTGGTTCTAAGGAGAGAACAACAGAAAGATTAATGTCCTGTTTTGAACATCTAATCTCTTTTCCCCTTTTGAAAATGCTGCTGCGAGAGGACCTCATTTCCATTAAAGAAAGAAACTATTTTATATGGTTTTAATTGCTTCAATATAGTTATTTCTCACACACTAATTTGTACCTCAACAGCCCTCTTCTTCCTGTGACTCTATAGTACTTTTATTATTGCAAATAAATTGAAATAGCAGCCTTTCCCCCTTTGTATTAATGTTGAAAATTGTGTCACAATAGGTAGATCAGGGTGAAAAAAACAATGCACAATAGCCCAGCAGAAAGAAATACGGTCCCTTCTTTACCTTATGGAAAACTGATTTGAAAGCTCTCCAGTGCACATCAAAATGTCTTCCACAAAATTGATTCTTTCTACTTGCTAAATCATACAGAACTAAAAGGTTTGGGATTTTTTTTTACAGTGTCCAGGCTACTTACATAGAATGTTTTATAATGGTGATCAAATCTGATGCCCGGAAAAGGCTGTGGGAATTGAGGCCCATGAAATCTCGTTTCAACTGCTTTTATATTTGCTGTCGGAGATGGATATCATTCTCAAAAGGATAAGGGCGTTACTTTGGCTCCAAGTGTATTGCAGATCCCTCCCTTGTGTGCCTGTCTCAGAAGGAGCAGGCATAATTGTGTAGCCTGGTCTGCAAGTAGTTATCAGCAAAACTGTTTATTGGTCATCATTCTCTGTTCAGAAGCACCACACACTGGGAACCCATAAAACCAGGGCAAAGCTCCTCAAGAGGGACAAGAGAAATAGAATTTGCCTAAAACCTCTTTCTATGCTGCACTTTAATCACAAAATGAGTTAGTGGAGCTTTTTCTCACTTTCCCATGGCACTTTCCTAGGATCCTACGGAACAGTAGTAAAGACAACATGGCAACAGTTTCAAAAGAGGAGGATGTTAGCCAGAGAGAGAGCGAGAGCGCACTCAGATTATCACTGTTAACCAGCATTCAGCACTAGCAATTAGGAGAAAAGAACAAGAATGGAAAGGAGAGAGATGGAAGAATCATTTGCATTATTTAGGGCTGTGTGTTATTCACGTTGAGAAGTACTTTATTCCATGAGTAGTCCCACTGAAATCATTAGGGCTGTTAGTGGAGTGAGGTACTACTTGCTGTGAATAAGGGTAGCAGAATTTGGCCCTAAGTGTTTACTTTTTGATGGTTTCCAATAAAAAGAAATTATCTTAATGCACTGATCATTTTATTTCAAAAGCCAATATGCCATAACAAGTTAGTATTTTTTATCTATCCTTAAATATTTTACTACATTTATTTTTTCATAAAACACAGCATCCCTTTTGCTGCCTGTGCAGTGAAGATAAGAACGGCCATACTGAGGCAGACCAAAGGTCCATCTAGCCCACTATCCTGTCTTCCGACAGTGGCCAATGGCAGATGCCCCAGAGGGAATGAACGGAACAGGTAATCATCAAGTGATCCACCCTCTCTTGCCCATTCCCAGCTTCTGGCAAACAGAGGCTAGGGACAGCATCCCTTCCCATCCTGGCTAATAGCCATTGATCCTGGCTAATAGCCATCCTCCATGAATGTGTGTAATGTATTTCTATTTTTTTTTAATTTCCATTTGATGCTTTTTACAAATCTGAAGACATAAAATAAAAGGCTTTAAACAATTTTAAAAATCCCACATAGTATGGGAAGCTCTCAGCCATAGTGGTGCATGCCTCTGTACCTATTCACCTACATATCCTTGCTGCTAGGACAAATAAAGATGGTGGAAATGTTGAGGATTAGATAAAATATCAGGATAGGGATTTCTCTGACAAACATAGTGGAAGCTATATGTAAGATTTGTCTGCTGAGTTGGGAATGTTTACCGTTGGAAAACTGCTGATCTAATTAATCTGTGGTCACTGTCAACAGAACATAGACCAAATTGTCACTGTGTGAACCCAGGCAAAGGAAACAGTCAGATAACCTTGAAGCAAGCTGTCTGTCCCAGATGGGTGGTCTTGTGTGTTGTCACTTGCTTAGCCCCCTTTGTTTACATCACTTAGTTATGTCTTCCATTAGAGCAGGGCTTCAGATGCAGGACTGATTGGTGTGTTTTCTTAGTTTTGTAGCCATTCATCATGTTTTAAATATTGATTCTCCAGTTAGATTCCTGCATCGCTGAAACCTTTGTTGCCAAAGTCAATGGAGATATATGTCTGCGTAACTAAGAATAGCAGGATTTGGCTCTTTATGACAAGCTTCTTGTCTTCACCTTTAAGTTCCTCCCTGATTTAAGGCAAAATTTTCAAAAAGGGGAGCCTAAAGTTAGTACTATTTGAGATTCCTGTATACCTATGATAAAGATACCACATGAAAGGAAATTTGCCTACTCCATATTATTTGGATAATGATTGGTGTCACCTACCTCTAGTCCCTGGTTATTTAAAGTGGCAAAGAAAGCAATAATAATCAGAGAAAATGGGGATATTCCTGAAATAGTTCAAATAGGATTTTTTTATTTTGTAAACCACTCCTTGCTTATTCATGTACACTGCATTCAACTTAAATGCATATCACTGAATTGATAATTGATAATAATTGATAATCTGGTCCTCTGATTAGTGTTTCTACTGTAGTAAAATACATGTTGTCAGGTGAATGATTTTGCTGTTTGTGAACCAAATTGAAGTCCTAACTGCTCTCTGGAGTATAATTTCTCCAGGTTAGCGAACAGCCAGTGTATCCTCTTGAAATTTGCTTCTTTCAGCAATTTCTGTATTTTTACATGCAATAACGAGAAAGATGGAAAATGTCAGTCTGGGAGGTATACTCAAGATGGTAGTGCCATGAAAGTGTTCACTATTATCATGAGAAAAAAGTGTAATATGTTGAGTTCAGAAGAGAGTATTCAGTTCCCTGAATGTTTTGGGGGTAAGCATAAACCCAGTCAGTTTATGCATATAGTGAACTTGGATAGGTTTCAGAGGGGTAGCCGTGTTAGTCTGTATCAGTAAAAACAATGAAAAAAAAAAAGAAGAGACTAATACATTTATTTGGGCATAAGCTTTCATGGGCTATAACCCACTTCAACTTGTTAGCCTTTAAGGTGCCACAAGGACTCCTCATTGTTTTTAGTGAACTTTGAGTTAGCCAAGATGGTCAGGGGCACAATCTGTCCCTAAACCTCTGACTGCTAGAAGAAGGGACTGGATGACGGAGTGGATCTCTCGATGAAGTGCCCTGTTCTGTTCACTTCCTCTGAAGCATCTGGCCCCAGCCTCTGTCAGAAGATGGGACGCTGGGCTGGATGGACCATTGGTCTGACCCAATATGGCTGTTCCTATGTTCTTATGAGTTTATTACATTTGAGTGTATATGCACCACTACTCTCCAACAGGGTCAAATGAGAATTGCTTAACTGCGTGTGTGCGTGCCCGTGTGTGTGCATGCTGTCTGTGTCAAAGACACTAATCTGTTAATGGGGTTTACCCTAGAGCTCAGGCAGCCAGGTAGCTTCTGGAGCTACGTAACTGATTTATACCCCTCTGTCGCTACGCAGGTCTGAATTGAACCTGAATAACCATGGATTTGTTGCAATCTTTATGGCTGGTCCATATTCACATAAACAGAGTGTTGTCATTTATACAGAATATGGCTAAGGGGGGAAAAAACAGAATTGTAGTTTTTTGGAAGAGAGAGTGGGCAAAAAACAAATGGTTAATTAGCACGTCAAGTTTGTGATACCGGTATTTATTTTTTCTGATATTTTGGTGTTAAATTTTAAACAAACTCGTGTTAGTTTTTTTTTGTTTTAAAACATGTTTCCATCCCAGGAAAGGAGCAATGGATAGGTTCTTCCAAGCAGGCTAGAGTGGCTGCAAGGGAAGCAGCCAATCAGGACCCAGGAAGGCCATATAAAAGGAGCTGCAGAACAGAGCTGTAGTTAGTTGCTGCATGGAGCAGGAGAAGAATGGACTGTAGGCCTGGCTGCCTGGAAGAACAGCAGGACTACAGACAGCTAAGTCTGCTGGCAGGGACCAGGAGAGCGAAAGGCTCCTGGCTGGCTGCTAGGGACTGAGTAAGGACTGAGCCTGGGGAGGGCTACAGAAAGATAATGTCTTCAGGGAGGAAGCCCTGGGGATACGGCCCCATACCAGGCTGGACCTCTTAAAGACTAACGTCCAAGGCGGGCTAGAGAGAGACGCCATCAGAGGGGTACTGAGATAGGCCCTGCGGACTGTATACCCCAGAAGGGGGTTGTGCTGGCCAATGTGTAGACAGTGTGAATTGGCTGGAGGGCTGAGTCACTGATAACCTGCCTAAGAACCACCGAAAGGGGTCTCTGGACCCAAAGAATGCAGACATGCCCAATCAGAAGGGGGCACTTGCTAGAGGTGGGTGCCAGCCCTGTTATATACACCCACTCCTAGCAGGGAACTGCTGGGCTTGCATTTTAAAAAAGTATAGGGAGGAATCAACAATGAAGTGGGAGGAGAAGAGATGGCCAACATTTTTCAATATTTTTTATTTTAAAATGGTCTTTTTAAATTAAAAATTTTGAGGAAAAACTGTTGACTTAAATTGTTTTTTACAATTTTTTTCACAACTAGTTTGTAGGCCATTTTTTAAAATCAGGACCACTTTCAAAATTTCTCATTTAATCAAAATCTGTTTTTTTTATAAACAATTTTTTAAAAATTTTTTGTCATATAATGGATCCCATCTTCAATCCTGTGCAATGGAAACAACTTTAGAATATTTTGGAATTTGTTTAAATTAATTTTTGACCAGCTCTCAGGAAGAGATGTTAGAGGTTGGGTTGAGGAATACGATAGGTCGGGGATCTGCAGATCAGGTTAGGTTAGCACTGCAGGGATGAAGCTAGCTGAACTTAAACAAGTGTGTAGGTCAGTTCAAACTTTGGATAATAGCTTACATTTAGTGGTTGTTCTGTCTGAACCACTTCACTTGTTGCTAACTCTTTTACTTGAAACGAGCAAATGAGTACATTACCTTTGATGCCTGGTGGTAGAGTCAATGTGTGATCACTCTAGTTGATAAATGGAGTTCTAAAATTTAACTGAAAAAGTAATAAGTAAGAGCTGGATGTTTGAGAATTCAAATAAATAATTTGTCAGGAAAGTATAACCATCTGTCAGCCCTAGGTCTGTTAGTATTTTCTCAGCCGCTAGGGAAGATGACCAAACTGCCAAAACCAAATAAGGAACATACCTTTTGGGCTCCTGATGAAAATCAGTGAGAAGATGAACAGTTACACAAAGGAAAATGTAAGCTCATAAAGAGATTAGTTACTTAGTGTAAATGAACCACAGATTTACACTATAAAATAGAGGTCAAGAGTCCATTCTTAAATTATTTTACATTCACAACCATTTCTAGAGGGCGAGCAACGTAATCCACAACTTTTTTTCATAGTTAGCTATGAAAGAACTTAAGGTCAATATTTAAACCAGGGGTTCCTAAAGCGAGGCACTTGCATCCATATATAGGCACCTCAGTAAAAATGACCTGACTTTCAGAGGTGCTGAGTGACTTCAGAAAATTAGGCCCGTTATTTAGTATATAGGTGTCAGATCTTGTCTTGTAAATTTTACTCTGAACTTGTGAGAGGCGAACCTTGCTGTAATTAGTCAATTACTTAGAGAAATGCGGCATGTGTTACACCATGATCTAGCCAGTTGTACTTCCTGGTGTGGGCTCTTAAAGGCACAGTCCATTACAGCAACTTCGTAACATAACTGGAGCTGTGATGGCTTACACTTGTCTTCTTTTGCAGTGAGGTACATTAACTACCAATGTACTGGACACTTCTTCCCAGGCAAGAATGTGGGCAAGCTGAAGATAATCAAAGTTCTTTTCAGAGGGTAAAAACATGGGACCATGGCAAGATAAGTGCATAGTTTATGTGAACTGTAGTCTGAGACTACCGTCTTGTGATGAACATGTACCCAGGATTCAATGGAGACATCCCAAGCATTGCTTTCATTAGTCAGGCCCCCCCAAAATCATGAAACTGGCTTAAAAATCAGGAGATTAAAAAAAAAGGGCTGTGTTCTTTTTATACTGCTTCTGGTTTCTAAGCCTTTACAGTTAAGTGGCTTCATGCTTTCAAGCTTTTCCCACAACCACAGGAGCTAGAAAATTACTGAGGAAAAAAGTGAGATTTTCATGCAGTCTCTCAGTATCACAATGAAAGCTTTAAGTAAAACACGGTTGGCAATACTGGGGTCCCAAATTTTGATACATTTGTTAGTTTTTTAAACAAAGCTTTATGTTTGAAAGCCCATCTTTGCTGAGAATGACTGACTTAAAATCAGTAATGCAAATTACCTACAGTGCTTCATTGTGAACTGTCTTGCAGAGTATCTTCAGCACACTCAGAATATTCAACAGGAAGCCATAAATAGAAAGAATAGTGCAAAGTTATTTAGCTTTGGACATTTTTAGTAAAATATTTATTCTAATTGTCTCGCCTGGCTCCTTGAAATGATGTAGGTGTTTGAAGAAACAGCAATAATGTATTGTGGATTCTGTGTCAGTTAGACCAGTGGTTCTCAAACTAGGGCCACCGCTTGTTCAGGGAAAGACCCTGGCGGGCCGGACCAGTTTGTTTAACTGCTGCGTCCGCAGGATCGGCCGATCGCGGCTCCCACTGGCTGCGGTTCACCTCTCCAAGCCAATGGGGCTGCAGGAAGCGGCGCGGGCCGAGGGACGAGCTGGCTACCCTTCCTGCAGCCGGCGGCCCTAGTTTGAGAACCACTGAGTTAGACCATTAAGATTTTCAAAGGCAGTTTTGTACGATAATGGGTGGTTCAAGAAAGTGGCTAACTAGAACCATGCAAAGTGGGACATTTAAAAAGATGTTGATATCTTATGAGGGATTTAAGGTCAGGAAAGTGGGTTTTTTTTTAATTTAAGGCATAGCATCTGGGTAAGATCAGGTTGTATCCCACTTCTTAATTCATATAGTAAATTTCTGAGATCATTGTATATGGGCGTCACTCTGACCTTACTAATAATTACATCACTTTCAAATTTTACATTCCCAAACCCTAGCAAAACCATTATTTGTCATGATCTGTTATTCTGATGAAAATGGAATATATCCCAATCCTGGCATAAACCCACACATAGTAAAGTGTTTTCAATATCTTAGCCTTTAAAAAAAAATATTATAAGGAAAATGTATTATATGGAAAACCTTGATGTAGCCTAAATGGAATTTGGGGATTATCAATCATTTAACTGTTAACAAAGCCATGGTCTCAGAGGGTTCAGCCTCCAAATCGATTACAGTATCCTGATTATTATTACAGTGAAAAACCCGATGAGCACATGAGGAACAGCTTGCAGCCAATCATGTTTTCCTTTATTAATAATCTGGCTGAGCCAAGAAACAACCCAACAACCCTTAGCCCCGCCCATCATGGGGCCCTGCCCCCTGCTCAACCTTCTCCCCCTCCCCCTGGTCCCTAAACAGCCTGGGCCTTGAGGGGCAGAGACATGGGCCGGGGGCTGCTCTTAGGCACCCTGGGCCCCTACCCAGGGCAGGTGGAGGGTTCAGGGCTCCCTGCAGCAGCGTGGGCTTCCTTAGTCTGGCTCTGGCTTCAGGCCTGGCTAGAGGGCAGGGCCGCAGGGGAAAGAGGAGGAGCAGGGGGTGGCACCCCAGAGGAAAGAGGAGCAGGAGCAGTGCTATAGTTCTGGTGCTGGTGGCCCCCCTTTCTACACAGGTTCTGGCGCTCCTGGGGCCCCCAAATTGGCCTGGGACCTGTGCGTTAATCCGCCACTGCCTCCAGGGACATGGCCTCTCAGGACATCAGAGTATCTCTGGAGCAATGAAACTGTCCACTAGTGGGAGTTCAGGACATAAAATTTTCACTGGAGCTGGCCCTAGATTAGAGAACTCACTCTGAGAGCAATCATGACGACAGGCCTTGCCTCCTTTGGAACACAAAGCAAAACTCTTAGCTTTTCCTCACTGCACACACCATAAACACACTCACATAGCCAGACAAGCCAGAAACCTGCAAGCTAGGAAGGAAGGAAGAAAGAGAGATTTATTTTTAAATGCTTGGAAGGTGCTCTAAAATTATGGTGACAAGGGCCATATAATTATCTAGATAGACAGATAAATAGATAACAGCAAAAGTTATATGCTAAATCTTTTATACTTTTATTGGGACAATTTCTGAGTTTATGTTTTTGCAGCAGCCAATATTTTCAAAGCTAGTTGCCTAAAGTTAAGCCCTTACATCCACCTAGGAGGTGAGTACTGTGAATGCTCAGTACCTCTGAAAATTGCATCTACATGCATCCAATCTAGATATGGATTTAGGCACCCAACTTTGAAAAATGAATATTTATTTTTTTCTAGACAAAAAAGGTTGCTTATGTTTATTATTCTTTTCATAATTGGTTGCACTATATCCATGCAAAGAATTGGTTGCGTAAATTCCGTGCCTTGGCTTCTTTGTGAAAGATACTGTGCCTCCCTCATAAGAAACATATTATGCCTGGTCAAATATTTCTCTCCATGGGAGGATTAGGACTGCAGAACTACGGGGCTCTCATTTATCAGAAGCACTTAATTTATCACCTGGGTTTTATTAAAAAAAGAGAGATCTGTTCTGTTTGGACAGCCACTGTCGGGTGGATTTAAGAGATTATGGTTTACTTTAGGAAAGTGTTATTGTGAGATATGATAGGAGTAGAATGACATCATTCCTGGCAATATAGTATCAGTGAGTGAAGGAAAAAACACGCAGGCAGCTTTCTGGTAAATGGAAAAATCGCTGTGTTCTCTCAGAATGCAAGATGCTATAAAGCTGTATATGTCAGGCACCCAGTCTAGAAATCAGAATAGACACCACAGCAATAAATTCCTCAAAGGACACCATTCTGAGAATGTATGAATGTTTTGAAATTTAGGAGAAAGTTGGAATTTAGGGTGGATTAATGAAAGACTGTCAAGCTTAGATATATTGTGCTACTTACTGGAAAGAAGAGACTTTCCAACTTTTACTTTGTAACTTATTATATATGTATGTGTATATATAAGTTTGTATGCATGTATATATTATGTGTGTTATATAAATATAATACACACAACAACAAAATGTCAGAATAATAAGTGATTTATAGGCCTTGTTTTGGCGCTTTGTGCAGGGGTGAGTTAGTTAATTGCAGAGGTGGATTAAGATTTATTGGGGCACTGGGCGCAAAGAACATTTGGGCACGCCACACCCCAGGGAGACCGGGGGCGCTGGTACTCGGGGGTGGGGCATGCCCACCCACTTTTTAACATGGGAGTAGTAGCCTAGGGTAGGTGCGGCGATAAGGTGATCAGCTCTCCCGCCGTGAAGCACAGCCCCTGCTAGTGGTGCGAGCCTCTTTCCGGTGGGGGGGACATGCCTCCCAGCAGGAAGGCAAAGGGGGCAATTGCCCCAGGACTCGCGAGATTTAAAAGGCCCAGAGGCCCCCGACCTTTGCCACTGGCAGCGGAGCGGGGCTAAGACAGGCTGTAGCCACTGGGGGGGAGAGGTCTCTGTGTGCTGCCCCCCCCCCTCCCCCGAGCGCCGACTTCGCAGCTCCCATTGCCTGGGAACTGCGGCCAATGGGAGCTGCAGGGGTGGTGTCTGTGGATGGCGATGCACAGAGTCCCCGTGGGCCCCCCACCTAGAAGCCGCTGCCAGAGATATGTGCCTGTCGCTTTCAGGAGCTGCCCGAGGTAAGCGCTGACACTTGGCCCCCTCCTGCACCCCAACCCTCTGCCCCACAACCCTCTGCCCCACCCTAGAGCCCACAACCAAACTCCCTCCCAGAGCCCACACCCAGCACCTCCTCCTGCACCCAACCTTCCTCCCAGAGCCCACACCCAGCACCACCTCCTGCACCCAACCTTCCTCTCAGAACCCAAACCCGCACTCCCTCCCACACCATCCCTCCCAGAGCCTACACCCAGCACCCCCTCCCACACCCAACCTCCCTCCCACAGCCCAACCCTGCACCCCCTCCCTCATGCCCCTCCCAGAGCTTGCACCCCAACTCCCTCCCACAGCCTGCACCCCCTCCCACACTCCAACCCCCGTCCCAGCCTGGTGAAAGTGAGTGAGGGTGGGGGAGAGCAAGCGACGGAGGGAGGGGAGATGGAGTGAGCAGGGGTCGGGGCCTCGGAGAAGGGGTGGGACAGGGCGTGGTCTCAGGGAATGGAAGGGGCTGGGGACAGGGCAAGGGTCTTTGGGTTTGCACAAGTAGAGAGTTGGCAACCCAACCGGGAGGGCATATGGAAGCCTTGGCCATGCCGGAAGAGCACGCCCAGACTGTGCATCCGGCAGCTTGCTGGGCATCAGCCAGCGCAGACGCAGCACCGCCCAAATATCAGGCGGACTGTGTCCCCACAGGCGTGGCTTGTGCGTGCATGGGGGCTCATTGATTGTTCTGCCCTGGGGCCCAGAATTGTTGCCAGCGGGCCTGTGGGGGGATGAGGTGGACCTTAGCCCCCCTTACCCACAGGGCTCCTCTCCCTGCTCCTCCTCTTCTCCCTACAGACCCTGCCCCCTGGCCAGGCCAGAAGCTGGAGCTGGATGATGGTAAGAGCTGCCCAGCGAGCCAGGGCCTCTGTGGGGAGCCCTGGACCCTCCACCTGCCCTGGGTGGTGCTCCCTGGGAGGCGGGGACATGGGCTGGGTGCTGCTCTCAGGCCTCCCCGTCTCCTACCCAGGGCAGATGGAGGGTCCAAGGCTCCCCACAGTGGCCCGGGCTCCCTGGGTGGCTCTTATCACGGCTTTGCTGAGGCTTCTGGCCTGGCCAGGGGGCGGAGCCCTGGGGAGAAAAGGAGGATCAAAGGGTGAGACCACGGTTCTGACACCACTGCCTCCCCCCAACTTCTACACAGGTTCTGGCACTCCTGAGGGAGCTCCCAAATTGGCTGGGGCTCCTGGGACCAGGCCTCTTGGGACCGGGTGTTAATCCTTCACTGGTTAATTGTATTCATATTCTTCCAGAAATCAACCCAAAATTTCATAAAATGTTCGTGCTTTTTATTTTATTTGATATGTTAATTTACCTGGAGTAACCCTAGTTACAGCTAAGCACATTCAATTTTAATTAGATTCTCTACCAGTCAATGACATTGAATTTCTTTGGCTTACTTCTGTTTTTTGCACTTAAGTCTTTTTATTATTTATATTTTTGTTGCCTTTAAAATGATTAATAGAATCATAGAAGATTAGGGTTGGAAGAGACCTCAGGGGGGTCATCTAGTCTAACCCCCTGCTCAAAGCAGGACCAACACCAACTAAATCATCCCAGCCAGGGCTTTGTTAAGCCAGGCCTTAAAAACTTCTAAGGAAGGAGATTCCACCGCCTCCCTAGGTAACCCATTCCAGTGCTTCACCACTCTCCTAGTGAAACAGTGTTTCCCAATATCCAACCTAGACCTCCCCCACTGCAACTTGAGACCATTGTTACTTGTTCTGTCATCTGCCACCACTGAGAACAGCCTAGCTCCATCCTCTTTGGAACCCCCTTAAGGTAGTTAAAGGCTGCTATCAAATCCCCCCTCACTCTTCTCTTCTAAAGAGAAGACTAAACAAGTCCAGTTCCCTCAGCCTCTCCTTGTAAGTCATGTGCCCCAGCCCCTAATCATTTTCGTTACCCTCTGCTGGACTCTCTCCAATTTGTCCACATCCTTTCTGTAGTGGGGGCCCCAAAACTGGATGCAATACTCCAGATGTGGCCTCACCAGTGCCGAATAAAGGGGAATAATCACTTCCCTCGATCTCCTGGCAATGCTCCTACTAATGCAGCCCAATATGCCGTTAGCCTTCTTGGTGACAAGGGCACACTGCTGACTCATATCCAGCTTCTCATCCACTGTAATCCCCAGGTCCTTTTCTGCAGAAGTGCTGCTTAGCCAGTCGGTCCCCATCCTAGAGCAGTGCATGGGATTCTTCCGTCCTAAGTGCAGGACTCTGCACTTGTCCTTGTTGAACCTCATCAGATTTATTTTGGCCCAATCCTCCAATTTGTCTAGGTCACTCTGGACCCTATCCCTACCCTCCAGAGTATCTTTCTCTCCCCCCAGCTTAGTGTCATCTGTGAACTTGCTGAGGGTGCAATCCATCCCATCGTCCAGATCATTAATGAAGATATTGAACAAAACTGGTCCCAGGACTGACCCCTGGGGCACTCCGCTTGATACTGGCTGCCAACTAGACATCGAGCTGTTGATCATACTGTTGAGCCCGACAATCTAGCCAGCTTTCTATCCACCTTTTAGTCCATTCATCCAATCCATACTTTTTTAACTTGCTGGGAAGAATACTGTGGGAGACTGTATCAAAAGCTTTGCTAAAGTCAAGATATATCATGTCCACTGCTTTCACCATATCCACAGAGCCAGTTATCTCATCATAGGAGGCAATCAGGTTGGTCAGGCATGACTTGCCCTTGGTGAATCCATGTTGACTATTCCTGATCACCTTCCTCTCCTCCAAGTGCTTCAAAATGGATTATTTGAGGACCTGCTCCATGATTTTTCCAGGGACTGAGGTGAGGCTGACTAGTCTGTAGTTCCCTGGGTTCTCCTTCTTCCCTTTTTAAAGATGGGCATCATATTTTCCTTTTTCCAATCGTCCGGGATCTCCCTTGATCGCCACGAGTTTTCAAAGATAATGGCCAATGGTTCTGCAATCACGTCAGCCAATTCCCGCAGCATCCTCGGATGCATTGCATCCGGCCCCATGGACTTGTGAATGTCCAGCTTTTCTAAATAGTACTTAACCTGTTCTTTCACCACTGAGGGATGTTTGCCTCCTCCCTATGCTGTGTTGCCCAGGACAGCAGTGTGGGAGCTGACCTTGTCTGTGAAGACCGAGGCAAAAAATAGCATTGAGTATGTCAGCTTTTTCCACATCATCTGTTACTAAGTTGCCTCCCCCATTCATTAAGGGTCCCACACTTTCCCTGACCTTTTTCTTGTTACTAACATACCTGTAGAAACCCTTCTTGTTACCCTTCACATCCCTTGCTAGCTCCAACTCCAGTTATGGTTTGGCCTTCCTGATTACACCCCTGCATGCTCAAGCAACATTTTTATACTCCTCCTTAGTCATCTGTCCAAGTTTCCACTTCTTGTAAGCTTCCTTTTTGAGTTTTAGCTCACTGAAGATTTCACTGTTAAGCCAAGCTGGTCGCCTTCCATATTTGCTATTCTTTCTGCACATCGGGATGGTTTGTTCCTGCGCCCTCAATAAGGCTTCTTTAAAATACAGCCCGCTTTCCTGGACTCCTTTCCCCCTCATATTAGCCTCCCAGGGGATCCTGCCCATCAGTTCCCTAAGGGAGTCAAAGTCTGCTTTTCTGAAGTTCAGGGTCCATATTTTGCTACTCTTTCTTCCTTTTGTGAGGGTCCTAAACTCAACCATCTCATGGTCACTGCTGAATTCAGATTCATTCAAACACATACTGATACTGAGCTACTGTATTCAAGTGAGAATGATTTTCTCTAGTTGGTAGGTTAAATTTACCAGAGTTGATCATCTCCTTAAGGACTGGGTTGTAGCTTAAGCCTTTGCTATGGTATGATGGTATTGAGGAAAAGAACCGGTTCCTGTGGTGGGGGCTGGAGGTGCAGAGAGCAGAGGCAGGTTCTTCAGGGTTAGCTGGGCTAGGATCACAGAAATGGCAACTACAGCACCATTTAAAAGATTGGAGTGTGCAGCATTGGTCATGCACCGTTATACTAGCTGGTGTACATACACATGGTGAGACATTCTGTGCCCCCGAAGAGCTTACCGCCTATTTAGACGAGTGTGGAAGGGGAAAGGGAGACACAGTGAGGTAAAGTGATTTGCCTAAGATCATACAGCAGGTCAGTGGTAGACCTTATAGAGTGGCAGAGTCTTGAATTCCACTCTAATGCCCTATCCACTAGATCAATCTGCCTTTACAATGTAGAGCTTATGATGTGGCATGACATTGTATTCATGTAAATACCGGAGGAGACGGCTGAATACACTGATGCATTATTTGCAGCCAATGGGGCCCAGTTATGGTCTCTAAGCGCTACTGCATACAACCGATAAATATAATTTTACCAGTAATATCAACTAACTGCTGTACCATACCATAAATTGTATCTGGCTTACAGTGTTAAACATCTCTCACTACAATCACCCTAGATTTCAACAGTCTTTGTTAACAATCTTTAGTATATCACTTCAATTAATTTATATATTGATTTGTTTTCTGCTGATGTTTGTGACACTTGTTTTGTTGTATCAGTTAACTGCTGGGATGTCTTCCAGGCACAATACACTACACTAACATATAATAATAATAAAAAAACATTTCAAGACTCTAACAAATTACATTATAAGTGGACACAGATGTGCAAGTGATGAACATATATTATAGATACAGACCTGTCACCACCTTTCAAAATCACAGTCTAAAATGTCTTCACCTGTGACCAGTTGGCAATGAGCTTGGCTGGAGCATAGAAGACTATGAGATTGAAAGCTAGCTTTGTGTTTTCCTACTGAGTTTTCCTACCAATTTTACATAGCTTCTGTTTTGGTGTGTTTTTTTTTTATTTGTAGGATTTTTAAGCATATTGTCCCCATTCTATTTTTAAATGTGCACAGTACATACATCAACCAAGAACACACACACTGAACAAATAAATATATTGCATATGCATTAAAAAAACAAGCATAAACTCTGAAGAGGACTTCATCTTTGGAGACCTGCATGGTAACTGACACCGTTTCTTAACCCATGAGTTCAGAAAAGTGAACCCTGCTCCACCACCCCAATGCATGGGATTTGTTCTAAACCAAAAATTTAGGCACTGTCAACCCATGTTTTAGCAACTTGGGATGATCATTGTGTGAAACATGACTGTATTTAGAGCAAACTTAGACCAAGTTTTAAGCATAGCAGTTAATAGTTTTACATGGAAAACATGCGAGATACAGGGCATGTCTACACTGCCCCACAGTTCAGATTACAGGGGGTTGAATAGCAGCATGCAACAAATACTGTGCTGTAATTCCCTGGGGTGGACGCTGTGGGTGCAAACTAAAAGGTTTCTAGTTTACACTAATGTAATTAATGCGACAGGGCTGCATTAATGTGAACAAGGAACCTTTTAATTCACGCTGGCAGCGTCCACTAGGGGAGTTACACTGCAGCACTTTTGTGCGCACTGCTAGTCTTACCCCCGTAGTCTGAACTGCGGCGCAGTGTAGACGTGCCCTCCATTATCTAATGCTGTTTTTGCTTGAAGGTAGGAAACAAAAAAGATTTCAGCTGAGTTCCACTTTGAATATTGGAGTTTGGTCAAATTTGGTCAGAGTTTTGGATACATCTAAGAAGAACTGGGTGTAAGTCAATGAATGTGAAGTCATAGGTTAAAGGAAAGGTTGAGAAACCCTGGATAAGGAAGTTGATAAATCATCATCAGTATTTTACACTTATGTCCATGGTTTGTGTTCAGACCAGGCCAGGAACAATGGTCAGTTGTTGGCCCATGTGAATGCATTGATAGTCTCAGTCTAGTTCCCCGTGAGCAGATGTCTGTAAAACAAAACAAAAACAATCCAGAAAAAAATGCAATAATTGGCACTGTTGTTGGCTGTTTTATTAAGGGGTCAAGGGCTGCATGCACATGGATGCTGAACTACCCTGATCACCACTAGGTCACTCTAGGTCAGGGCTGAGGAGCATATGGAAACTTGCACAGTAATAACCCATGTTAAATATGCTCTATGGAGCACTTCAGCCTCCAGAGCTGTCAGTCAACAGAAAATTTGCTACCTTTTTAATGAAGAGATAAGCATTTGAAGAGCAGCAAAGGAAGTAAGTAAAGCACACAAAAGAAGCATATTAATCTAGTTCTATATTTGGTTCTGTTGTTCTTTGAGGAGCATGGACAAAAGACTCTACACATGACTAATGGCAGTGCAATCTATATTGTATACATCAGTGACACAGTGTGCAAATGGTCTTACTGGTTGTGTGCGCTGGTCGTTGGCCATAATCATGGGTGGTGTCAAAGCTCCGAACTGCACTTTTTTGGTTCAGTTTGAGGGGGAGGGGAAAGCAGTCTTCATCTAATGAACAAAGTATATGGTAGGGTGAGGAACATATCATTGGTAGAGTAGCTCTACTTATTACTTTATTATCATGTCTTAAATGCTGACAATGCATTCAGTGCTGTACAAGACATTGCTAAGAAGCTAAAGAAACTGATAGTAATTTAGCTTCAGAATTAGGGATGGGACACTTGGTTTTACATGAACCATCACAGAACACTCAAACTGAACTCCACACTGTCTTTGAACTTGAAAAAAATTCAGCTAAAGTCAAACCTCAGTCTCATTATGGGTAGTAAGAGTTGCAGGCCCCTGGAGTGCTATTATTGGTAAGTGTCTGAATAGGTTAGAAACCAATACCACTGGGGATAGTAGTATAGTAATAGTCTCGCAGTAGACAGTAGATTCTAAGACCAGTCCAATGCAACAGCATCATCAGAAGTTACTTTTCCTCTTGCAACATGTTAAAGGCAAAATCATTTATCCAACAAGTCCTAGAGATGCAAAACCAATTCTGGGAAGTTAACAAATTGTAAGGAATTGTCACTGGAAGGTACTGAATTTTTTATATTAATAAAATACTTTCTACAAATTGTATCCTTACACCAAATTCAGTCATTTTAGGACATGCCTTGAGTTATAGGTATTTTGTACCTTGAGATAAATAAGTGTGGTTTAAAAAACTGCTTTTATGGACTGATGGTGAAGGAACTAATCTTGGCAATGAAAGGACAAAGTCTTCTGCACTAATGGTTTGGTAAATCATGACTGGGTGCATGATAAATAAAGTGGGGGATAGCTCCCTTTGATGAACACCCAGCCAGCCAGTTAGATGTAAAATCCCTCTTGGTAGCTGTTCTTTACTTGCTTTACCTGTAAAGGGTTAAAAAATCCCCCAGCTAAAGGAAAAAAAGTGGGCACCTGACCAAAAGAGCCAATGGGAAGGCTAGAACTTTTTAAAATTGGGGGGAAAACCTTTCCCTTTGTCTGTTGTTCTCTCTGGGCTGCAGGGACACAGAACAGCAATGCTATATGCAGGAATGCTGTGTAAGGGTTGAACCAGGTATGAAAAATTATCTTTCATACCTAGAAGGAATAATTGGAATGGGAATGTTTAGGTAGACACGATCAGGTTTATTTCTTTATTTTGGTTTGTGGATCTCCTCTGTGCTAAATCCTGATGCTTTTGTTTGCTTGTAACCTTTAAGCTGAACCCCCAAGAAAGCTATTTTGGGTGCTTAATTTTTGGAATTACTCTTTTAAAATCTAGCAAAAGCCTAAGTTCCAGATGTGTTTTCTTTCTTTTTGTTTTTAATAAAATTTACCTTTTTTAAGCACAGGATTTGGATTTTTGTTCCTAAGAGGTTTGTGCCTATGCTGTTTGATTAGCTGGTGGCAACAGCTAATTTCCTTTGTTTTCTTTCTCAGCTCTTCCCCGGAGGGTGTGTGTGTGTGGGAAAGGGCTTGAGGGTACCCCACAGGGAGGAATTCCCAAGTGCTCCTTCCTGAGTCCAATGGTCTTTTTTTGCATTTGGGTGGTGGCAGCGTTTACCGAGCCAAGGTCAGAGAAAAGCTGTAACCTTGGGAGTTTAATAGAAGCCTGGAGTGGCAAGTATTAATTTTTAGAATCCTTGCGGGCCCCCACCTTCTGCACTTGAAGTGCCAGAGTGGGGAATCAGCCTTGACAGGGTGTTATAGCTTGAAAAACACTGTTTACTGTAAAGAAAATAGGCTCAAAATGTTCTCCAAAACTTGGGAGAAAGCAATCAAGCATGTTAATAACATAGCAAGGCTGAGTCATTACTTTTCTAGGCCTCTGCACTGGAATAGGGTTGAAATCGGGATTTAGTTTCTTTTTTTCTTTCTTTCCTTCCCCCTGCCCTATTTTTTCTTCAATCATGTGTGAGGAGTCCTGCTTTTATAATGAGATTTTCTATATATCTTGAGGCCATATTGTTCCCATAAAGTAAGCCTGTATAAATGTGATAGGGTTCAAGTTTTGACAACCAACAACTCTAAGCTGTCAGTAGGGAATTGAGCCTGGGACCTCTTGCACTGAAAACATAAATATCTACTGCTTGAGTAGTTCTTTAGGTGGCATTTGGAGCAAACTCGTTATCTTATGTAGACTGAGCACTAATGGGGGGCAAAGACCAACACTGTGTGGTGGTAATGTGGTTTATAAAACATAGTGGCTTTACTGGAACTCTTTCAATGTGGCTCTTTATACTTTGTTTTGAGAACGTTGTGTCTTTTACATGAATTATCATATTGATCTTTACTAAATTCATTACTCAGTTTAATATGAAATAATGGTCCTTAGAGTGTTTGGCGCCCATGAGGGTGGACCCCTAGTCAAATTAAGACTGGATCTTCTGTTGATGGGAACCCAGGCATCACCATAGATTCCTGTTGCCAACATATGTACTATATCAAAGAAGCTGCTAATTGCAATTAAAAATATCAACAAATAAATCAGTTGGTTAATTTGGTTTCAATCTGTAGTTAAGCCAGCTCTACTCAGTGTAGAACTCTAAGAGGTCACATAGCGAGGAATGTCTGCCTTTCGGATGAGACATTGTAAACTGTCAAAGGCCTCTGAAACTTTGGGGATGGTTAAATGTTTAAACAGAAATATTTCAGATTTAAACAGAAAAGTTCTTGTGGTTGTTAAACCATCATTAGAAGAGGATGGAAAATGGTTTACAAGCTCTGATGTTGGACCGCTACGCTGTGGGTGGTAGAAATGAAGCCACTTTTAGCCAGTAAAGTTTAATTGTAAAATATACTGTAGATAATTGTTTATATATGGCAAGAGTTGCGTCTCACCATGTGACCTATTAAAACTGAGCATGGAGAAAATGAATGATGCTTTCTTTTAATTATTCTAGCAGAGTGGAAAGTAAGGACCTAAATTTGCTGACACTCCCTGGTTTTTCCTCCCTCTAGTGAGGAATAGATTCTTCCTGACCAGATAGCACATGCTGGGAGACTTTTTTTCTAAAACCATAAGGGGAAAGAAAGAAAAGATTCTTGATGGTCACACAAATGATCCATTGCTTGAAAAGAACCCCCAAACCTCCAGTTCATGAGGAAACAAGTTTTGGCTAACTCATGTCACTGGACTGCTGGAAATACATGCTGTGGGATAGCAATACAGAGCACCCCTATGAGGTCTCACCTTGGCTATAATCATTTATTGCAGAATGTGTGGTTTCACTTAAAAATACATAGTTTTAGCCTTCCTGATGGATGACCTTCTTAATGTGAGTCAGTTCAGAGTTGTTGTCTTGAGTTTGCAGGAAGGCAAAATGAAGGTATAGCCCTGACTGGTGTACACTAACCCCATTCATCTCAATAGAATGTTAACTCTGAAGCCCAATGATGATTTTAAATTTCAACATTAATCATTCAGTGTTGAGACAATCATCATCAAACAGCCAGCTAATGTGCTTTAGCCAGTTTGGTACACTTTAATGATGTCACCGCACATTAAGTGGTGGGGGCTGTTGTCAGGCTTGTACAAAAAGGTGTGTGGCCCCTTTACAAGCTACTTAGCCAGAGAGTGACTTGCTTCATACCATGTCAGTGTGAGGTTGCTGACCCATCTCCCCGCAAGGACATCAGAAGAGAGGAGGGATTTTTTTTGTCCATGATGGTGCAGGAAAAGCCCTCTTACCTGGACCAGGTAGAGCAGCCCCCACCCGTCTGTTAATTAAATATCAATTTTGTCATGATCTGCTGTGGGCATTACACGTCATTGCTGCTTTTGTGAGGGTCTGGGAAGGAATTTGTTCCAATGCAAGGTGGGGGTTTTTCGCCTTCCCCACAGTGGGTTGGGGCTTAGTTGGGATGAACATGAAACAGGGTTTAGATTATGATACTGCAACACATTATGTAAGCATGGGGTGGATGTCCAGTGCAGGTATTCCACAGGGAAGGGAACCAATATCAGATAAAAAGGATTGGTAAAGGATTTAAAGGAGGTGTTCTTTAAAGGAGCAGAAATAGTGGGGGTTCAGGGCTCTTATGGCAGGAAACAACTGTGACAGTCTGTACCCCTATTGTAACCCCTTTTGCAAGATTATGTTAAATGTTGTACAAAGCATACTGTGTAAGGTATCATTTGAAAACTCATGAATTGCTAATCATTATTGTCCTGATA
Source organism: Emys orbicularis (assembly GCF_028017835.1). Lineage (NCBI taxonomy): Eukaryota > Metazoa > Chordata > Testudines > Emydidae > Emys > Emys orbicularis. The sequence continues at coordinate 21,763,161 of NC_088683.1, read as the reverse complement.
AAATGTTTGTGGCAACTTTGTATGTAAAGATACAAGATTCCACTATATAATATTACCAAGACTTGTTCCAGCATGTTCTGGAGGGCAGTCACAAACAAGCTACCCAGAGACAAAAGGCTAGCCAATGCCTCAGCCAGGTGTCAAGGAGATCAAGTAGACCATCACCTGATTAGGTGCCCACTCTTTGGCAGGAGAGAGGGTGTGGGCAAAAGATCTACATTTTGACAAAGAAGAAGGTTAAAGTTCCTGGCCACCCAGACGTTCTGTCTCTTAATATCAGCTGGATATAATTCTTGCAGAAGAGAAAGGGCTTTAAGAGGAGAGGACAGACGCCCCGCTCCTAATCTTCTCCTCCTTGCGCTCTACCCATGGAAGCATCGACATATGAACAACAAAGGAAGCAGCATTGTACTGGGCAGGGGGTGGATCCTGACTGAAAGAGGTTCAGCCATTGGGACTGCTGGAACATGTGGTGAAGGAGACCTTTGCTTTGTATTCACTTAGCTTGTTAGGTTGGGTATTGGTTGCGTTTTACATTTTATTTCTTTCCGTTCTGACTTATGCTCCTCATGACATGTAGACACTTAAAATCTATCCTTCTGTAGTTAATACATTTGTTTTATCTACACCAGTGTGTTTGGACTGAAGTGTTTGGGAAACACTATTTGGGATAACAAGATTTGTGCATATCATTTTCTATTAATAAATGACAGACTTTCTATGAGTTTGTATTGTCTAGGAGGGTGCTCGGCAGTAGAAGATGCACATTTCTTGGGGAAAGTCTGGGACTGGGAGTTTGTTAGTATTGTCCTGTAATGTAACTCATTACATTGTGTGGCTGGCCAGAGTATTCATACAGTATAGCTGGAGTGACTTACATGCTGGAGGCTATGTGAGAGCAGACCAGGAGCAGGGCCGGCTCCAGGCACCAGCTTCTCAAGCAGGTGCTTGGGGCGGCCGCTCCAGAGAGGGGCGGCAGGTCCAGGTATTCGGCGGCAATTCGGCGGACGGTCCCTCACTCCGCCTGGGAGTGAAGGACCTCCCGTCGAATTGCCGCCGCAGATCGCGATCGTGGCTTTTTTTTGGGGGGGGGGGGGGGGGGGGGTTTGGCTGCTTGGGGCGTCCAAAACCCTGGAGCCGGCCCTGACCAGGAGTGGTTGCTCTCGCAGTGAAGCAGGGTAAAAGGCACCCCAGGTTAGGGAATTGAGGGGACACAGTTGTCCATCAGTCCAGATTGTACCTTAGGTAATCATAGGCTCACAGGACTGGAAGGGATCTCAAGAGGTCATCTAGTCCAGTCCCCTGCACTCATGGCAGGACTAAGTATTCTCTAGTCCACCCCGACAGGTGTTTGTCCAACCTGCTTTTAAAAATCTCCAGTGATGGAGATTCTACAATCTTCCTGCGCAATTTATTCCAGTGCTTAACTGCCCTGACAGTTAAGAAGTTTTTCCTAATGACCAACCGAAACTGCCCTTGTTGCAATTTAAGCCCATTGCTTCTTGTCCCGTCCTCAGCGGTTAACAAGAAAAATCTTTGTAACAACCTTTTATGTGATTGAAAACTGTTATCATGCCATCCCTCCGTCTTCTCTTTTCCAGACTAAACAAACCCAATTATTTCAATCTTCCCTCATAGGTCATGTTTTCTAGACCTTTAATCATTTTTGTTGCTATTCTCTGGACCTTCTTCAGTTTATCCACATCTTTCCTGAAATGTGGCCCCCAGAACTGGACACAATACTCCATCTCAGGCCTTATCAGTGCAGAGTAGAGTGGAAGAATTACTTCTCGTGTCTTGCTTACAACACCTGCTAATACATCCCAGAATGATGTTCGCTTTTTTTGCAACACTGCTCACTCATATTTAGCTTGTGATCCACTAATGAACCCCAGATCCCTTTCTGCATTACTTCTTCCTAGGCACTCATTTCCCATTTTGTATGTGTGCAACTGATTGTTCCTTCCTAAGTGGAGTACTTTGCATTTGTCCTTATTGAATTTCATCCTATTTACTTCAGACCATTTCTCCAGTTTGTCCAGATCATTTTGAATTTTAATTCTGTCCTCCAAAGCTCTTGCAACCCCTCCCAGCTTGGTATCATCCTCAAACTTTATAAGTGTACTCTCTATGCCATTATCTAAATCATAGATAATGATACTGAACAGAACCGGACCCATAACTGATCCCTGCAGGACTAGGGTGACCAGACGTCCCGATTTTATCAGGACTGTCCCGATATTTCCTTGTTTGTCCCGCGTCCCGACCAATGTTCGGTCGGGATGCTAGACAAACGAGCAATGTTGCCCTCCGCTCCCGCGCACAGGTGGAGCCCGGAGGGGCTCGCGCCCCCCCCGACTCCGCCCCCTCCTTCCCTCATTGGATCCCTCCCCAAATCCCCGCCCTGGCCACACCCTAGCCACGCCCATAACTGCCCCATTGGATCCCTCCCCAAATCCCCGCCTCTTCCCCAAGCATGCTGCATTCCTCCTCCCTCCCAGGCTTGCGCCGATCAGCTGTATGGCGGCACAAGCGCTGGAGGGAGGCCCAGGGGATGCAGGGGGAGGGCGGGGTGAGTGAGTCTGGCCTGGCCCCAAGCGCAGGCAGGAGGGCGGAGCGGTAACTGCAGGGGCAGCCCCGTGTCTGGCCTGGGGAACCGGCTCCCTGTACGTGCCCATGGGTGGGGGTGGGAGGGCAGCAGCTGCCCACGCGGGGACTCCGACGGGGCTTCACCTCCTGCCACGTGCGTGCCGCCCTGCAGGGTGGGCTGTATGGAAACCCCACCCCGGGGCGGAGGCAGCGGCAGCCCCGTTTGTTCCCCTGTGGGACCCGAGCGGGACAGAGGGGCTGGGGCCTGCTGCCCCCACTCCGGGACCACCCGCGGGATTGCACCAGCTGGGCACCTTCCCCTACGGGGGGAGGTGGAGACGAGGCGAGCTGGTGCGGGGTGGGGGTGCGCTCTGCCGGCTTTTTTTTTTTTCTCTGCCGCCGGCTTTTTTTCCCCCTCTACCACCCCCCCCTGCGTCCCGATATTTCAGTTTTGTCTTCTGGTCACCCTATGCAGGACACAACTTGATATGCCCTTCCAGCTTGATTGTGAACCACTGATAACTACTCTCTGGTAATGTCACACCAAGCCCTCGTCCTTCATAACCCCCCTTAACCATAGGTGCTGGTGCCGGGCGTGCTTCCACACCCCCGGCTTGAAGTGGTTTCCATCATATACAGCGTTTACAGTTGTTTCAATGACTCTCAGAACCCCCACTATAAAGATTGCTCAAGAACCCCTACCCTTAACCCTCATTAGAGGGGGGTGAGGTCCCAGCAGCAGGCGTGGCTGGGGATCAGGATGGGTAAAGGGGGAGGACTGACAGACTCCCTCCCTCCACAGTATATGTAAATGATTATGGAATTACCTGCATTGTACAACTTTACCTGCCAGGTACTCCCAGACAATTAAGCCACAATCAGTGTCTCCTGTTCTCCTTCCTGCATAGCCGGACAACGGGGGTTACCCATATATATGACAAACACTTATTGCTGTGGATCATCAACATAAGCGTGTAGTGTGGGAAATAGAGAACCTACGGAGGGGGAATGGCAGTTCTCTGGGGCAGGCTGAGGCTTTGATAAAGAGGGACTGGTTGATCTCAGGGGAGAATGAAAGACCTCAGAAAAGGATGGGGTGATTTTAGAAAAAGGGCTCTGCACCTTACACCTTTGCTTATGTGTTTGTTTAGCACTTGGAAAACACTAGACTGGAATTCAGGAGACCTGAGCTCTATTCTCATCTCTGCCAGGAATCTACGGTGAGACCTTGGGCAAGTCACTTCACCTTTCTGTGCCTTTGTTTCCCCTCCCAGATGTTGCCTGTCTTGTCTATTTAGATTGCAAGCTTTTGAGGGCAGGGACTATCTTTGTACAGTGCCTACTGCAAAATCTTGGCTTAATCTTGGTGCATTTAATAACAAATAACATGCTTAACTTTAAGCATATGAGTGGTCCTACAGAAGCTAACGGAACTATTCATGGGCATAAAGTTAAGCACAAACATAAATGTGGGATTGAAACTTTAGGATGAAAAATACATGGCCCGGTGAAATAAAATGAGTGACAAGAGGGTGGTTAAGCAGTGTCAATTGAGGGCAAAAATAAACTTCCATGGTGAAATAAAAATCAGATCTATTTTAAACTGTTGTTAAAGGTGTAAATAATTTTACGAAACGGTTTAGCAGTATCGTCATTAGTATCTTGCTGTAGTTCTTGGAGAACTGCATAAAGTATAAAACAAAGATCAAAAATATCAGTTTACTGCACTGTGCAGCCATTAGATCAATCCTCTATCCCCTCCCAAATCATTCTTGTTCAGGCAGTCATTGCAAATGAAGTCTGTGTAGGGTTGATAACACCGCTTTTAGTTTTCTTTCACATTCAGTCACTGATTAGGGATAGGAAATTCAGTTCATTGTTAGAACTCACAAAACTGAAAACCTAACTCAGCCATTTGGTTCAAAAGTTAAAATCAAAGGTGACTCTGAAGCATACAGCACATGTGGCAAGGACGTTCCATCTATGGCTCACTTTGCTGTACTTTGCGTTCTGACAAGAATCATCCATTTGGGGGAACTGCTTTTTTTGTAATTTTGAGAAGATAAGCTTCCATTCTAGCCAGAATCCGGATCCTGTGTATTTTCTCATCTTCCCAGAATAAAATCCCTTGATAAGCTTTTATCAGCAGAAGTGTCACTGATTCAGTTGTGAGCCTGGTCTGATGTCCTGCAGACTGTGACTGACGAGCCCATGAAGTGAGAAGTGTGGTGCAGTGTGTAATGCGGCACACGCATGCACACACCTTACCATGTGTGTCAGAGGTGAGTATGAACGCTGTGCTGAGAAATAAGCAGATTTTCTGCTTATGGAATAGGGCACGGAGGCTGGGGTGAAGGACGGAGCCAGAGGAATGCTGCGACTTGAGTCTGATTGTGGAACTCTTACTTGGAAGTCTGTGAGACTATTTGTATGAGTAAGTGCTCGCCAAAGCAAATAAAGGTTCTGTCATAGGGTGCTGACAGTGAAATTTATCCCATGCAGAGAGCCAGCATTCTGCCCATGTTGCATTTACACCCTGTTTTGAGGGCTCAGGTGGAACTCCAGTGGTGCTGGTGTGATCCTCTGGTAAGCATGTATTATATGTGTACCCTTCTGTGGCCAAATGGGATCCCGTTGTAATCTCTATTTGTATGATGGCTGTCATCTTGGCCAACGTCAAGGATTGAACTGGACACCTGCAGAGCTAAAAGCATGAGTCTAGTGTGTAGTTTGAGCTAAAGAGCCATACTCTAACTCTACCTGGTGTCCCAGAGACCCATATCTTCTGTGGATCCTGCATGTGCCCCAGTGGGTTATGTTGACTCTGTGTAGATGGACTGATTTCACTTTTAGTGAATGAAGAGCTGAGATGCAGAAGCCAAAAGACAAGAGAACATAAGAACATAAGAACGGCCGTACCGGGTCAGACCAAAGGTCCATCTAGCCCAGTATCCTGTCTACCAACAGTGGCCAATGCCAGGTGCCCCAGAGGGAGTGGACGAACAGGCAATGATCAAGTGATCTCTCTCCTGCCATCCATCTCCATCCTCTGACAAACAGAGGCTAGGGACACCATTCCTTACCCATCCTGGCTAATAGCCATTAATGGACTTAACCTCCATGAATTTATCCAGTTCTCTTTTAAACGCTGTTATAGTCCTAGCCTTCACAACCTCCTCAGGTAAGGAGTTCCACAAGTTGACTGTGCACTGCGTGAAGAACTTCCTTGTATTTGTTTTAAACCTGCTGCCTATTAATTTCATTTGGTGACCCCTAGTTCTTGTATTATGGGAATAAGTAAATAACTTTTCCTTATCCACTTTCTCCACATCACTCATGATTTTATATACCTCTATCATATCCCCCCTTAGTCGCCTCTTTTCCAAGCTGAAGAGTCCTAGCCTCTTTAATCTCTCCTCATATGGGACCCGTTCCAAACCCCTAATCATTTTAGTTGCCCTTTTCTGAACCTTTTCTAGTGCCAGTATATCTTTTTTTAGATGAGGAGACCACATCTGTACGCAGTATTCGAGATGTGGGTGTACCATCGATTTATATAAGGGCAATAATATATTCTCAGTCTTATTCTCTATCCCCTTTTTAATGATCCCTAACATCCTGTTTGCTTTTTTGACCGCCTCTGCACACTGAGCGGACATCTTCAGAGAACTATCCACAATGACTCCAAGATCTTTTTCCTGACTTGTTGTAGCTAAATTAGCCCCCATCATATTGTATGTATAGTTGGGGTTATTTTTTCCAATGTGCATTACTTTACATTTATCCACATTAAATTTCATTTGCCATTTTGTTGCCCAATCACTTAGTTTTGTGAGATCTTTTTGAAGTTCATCACAGTCTGCTTTGGTCTTAACTATCTTGAGCAGTTTAGTATCATCTGCAAACTTTGCCACCTCACTGTTTACCCCTTTCTCCAGATCATTTATAAATAAGTTGAGTAGGATTGGTCCGAGGACTGACCCTTGGGGAACACCACTAGTTACCCCTCTCCATTCTGAGAATTTACCATTAATTCCTACCCTTTGTTCCCGGTCTTTTAACCAGTTCTCAGTCCATGAAAGGACCTTCCCTTTTATCCCATGACAACTTACTTTACTTAAGAGCCTTTGGTGAGGGACCTTGTCAAAGGCTTTCTGGAAATCTAAGTACACTATGTCCACTGGATCCCCCTTGTCCACATGTTTGTTGACCCCTTCAAAGAACTCTAATAGATTAGTAAGACACGATTTCCCTTTACAGAAACCACATTGACTATTGCTCAACAGTTTATGTTTTTCTATGTGTCTGACAATTTTATTCTTAACTATTGTTTCGACTAATTTGCTCGGTACCGACGTTAGACTTACTGGTCTGTAATTGCCGGGATCAACTCTAGAGCCCTTTTTAAATATTGGCGTTACATTAGCTAACTTCCAGTCATTGGGTACAGAAGCCGATTTAAAGGACAGGTTACACACCTTAGTTAACAGTTCCGCAACTTCACATTTGAGTTCTTTCAGAACTCTTGGGTGAATGCCATCTGGTCCCGGTGACTTGTTAATGTTAAGTTTATCAATTAATTCAAAAACCTCCTCTAGTGACACTTCAATCTGTGACAGTTCCTCAGATTTGTCACCTACAAAAGCCGGCTTAGGTTTGGGAATCTCCCTAACATCCTCAGCCATGAAGACTGAATCAGAGAATCCATTTAGTTTCTCCGCAATGACTTTATCGTCTTTAAGCGCTCCTTTTGTATCTTGATCATCAAGGGGCCCCACTGGTTGTTTAGCAGGCTTCCTGCTTCTGATATACTTAAAAAACATTTTGTTATTACCTTTGGAATTTTTGGCTAGCCATTCTTCAAACTCCTCTTTGGCTTTTCTTATTACATTCTTGCACTTAATCTGGCAGCGTTTATGCTCCTTTCTATTTGCCTCACTAGGATTTGACTTCCACTTTTTAAAGGAAGTCTTTTTATCTCTCACTGCTTCTTTTACATGGTTGTTAAGCCACGGTGGCTCTTTTTTAGTTCTTTTACTGTGTTTCTTAATTTGGGGTATACATTGAAGTTGGGCCTCTATTATGATGTCTTTAAAAAGTGCCCATGCAGCTTGCAGGGATTTCACTTTAGTCACTGTACTTTTTAACTTCTGTTTAACTAACCCCCTCATTTTTGCATAGTTCCCCCTTTTGAAATTAAATGCCACAGTGTTGGGCTGTTGAGATGTTCTTCCCACCACAGGGATGTTGAATGCTATTGTATTATGGTCAGTATTTCCAAGCGGTCCTGTTATAGTTACCTCTTGGACCAGCTCCTGTGCTCCACTCAGGTCTAAATCTAGAGTTGCCACTCCCCTTGTGGGTTCCCGTACCAGCTGCTCCATAAAGCAGTCATTTAAAGTATCGAGAAATTTTATCTCTGCATTTCGTCCTGAAGTGAAATGTTCCCAGTCAATATGGGGATAATTGAAATCCCCCACTATTATTGGGTTCTTAATTTTGATAGCCTCTCTAATTTCCCTTAGCATTTCATCATCACTATCACTGTTCTGGTCAGGTGGTCTATAATAGATCCCTAGTGTTATATTCTTATTAGAGCATGAAATTTCTATCCATAGAGATTCTATGGAACATGTAGATTCACTTAAGATTTTTACTTCATTTGATTCTACGTTTTCTTTCACATATAGTGCCACTCCCCCCGCCCCCCCCCCCCTGCACGACCTGTTCTGTCCTTCCGATATATTTTGTACCCCGGAATGATTGTGTCCCATTGATTGCTCTCAGTCCACCAGGTTTCTGTGATGCCTATTATATCAATATCCTCCTTTATCACGAGGCACTCTAGTTCACCCATCTTATTATTTAGACTTCTAGCATTTGTGTACAAGCACTTTAAAAACTTGTCACTGTTTATTTGTCTGCCCTTTTCTGATGTGTTAGACATTCTTTATGTGAATGTTTCTCATCTGATCTGGCCCCTACTTTATCCTCCTCCATCCTCTGCTCCTGACTATAACCTGGAGATTCTCTATCATTAGACTCTCCCCTAAGAGAAGTCTCTGTCCGATCCACATGCTCCTCTGCAGCAGTCGGCTTTCCCCCATCTCCTAGTTTAAAAACTGCTCTACAACCTTTTTAATGTTTAGTGCCAGCAGTCTGGTTCCACTTTGGTTTAGGTGGAGCCCATCTCTCCTGTATAAACTCCCCCCATCCCAAAAGTTTCCCCAGTTCCTAATGAATGTAAACCCCTCCTCTCTACACCATCGTCTCATCCACGCATTGAGACTCTGAAGCTCTGCCTGCCTACCTGGCGCTGCACGTGGAACTGGGAGCATTTCTGAGAATGCCACCATAGAGGTCCTGGATTTCAGTCTCTTCCCTAGCAGCCTAAATTTGGCCTCCACGACATCTCTCCTACCCTTCCCTATGTCATTGGTACCTACATGTACCACGACCACCGGCTCCTCCCCAGCACTACACATAAGTCTGTCTAGATGCCTCGAGAGATCCGCAACCTTCGCACCAGGCAGGCAAGTCACCATGCGGTTCTCCCGGTCATCACAAACCCAGCTATCTACGTTTGAATGAAGGGTGAATGAAGCAGCGGATTACGTTATATGAACTGGCCAACAATCTCCATTCAGTTGTAACAGCATAACCCCGTCAAAGCTGGTGGTGTTTCCCCAGTGTGAGTCAGAGAACTTGATCCAATATTTACTATAATGTTTTGGGGTTTTGTGCCTTGCAACGAGCAGCAAAAGAAGAGGTGTTTTTTCTAAAGGACAAATAACTTAAAAACATTATTTTGGTCAGGAGTTTTCTGCAGTTTCTAGTAAAATGTTTTCTTAATGTTTTGGTTTTGTTACAATGTAAACTGCATATTAGGGATCCCTTTTCCCACCACAGAAATGCAGCCACCTCAGAGATGAAACATGGCAATGTGCTTAAAAGGGTACAGCACCACTGTGGACCTGCTTCTGCGATCCATAATGAAAAAGAGCAGTGCCTCACTACTGGAGTAGCAGGATTGATTTAATTCATAGATTCATAGATTCTAGGACTGGAAGGGACCTCGAGAGGTCATCGAGTCCAGTCCCCTGCCCGCATGGCAGGACCAAATACTGTCTAGTATTAAATGCTAATACTCTCGAGAAAGATATCATTCAGGATGAGTATGGAGCAGATGGGGCAGAAATGGGCCCATATTCTTTTTTCTAATAATAACATAAGACAATATTCCATCCTAAACTACAATTAGGCTTACCAGAATTTGATTTTAATTTTTTTATAATTTCAACACAATATCAATGTTTATTTTAAGCATTTTTAATTTTTATGTCCTTAAATTTTCACAGTTGCACAAAATTGTGGTTTTTAAAGTTTTTTATTTTTTTATTTTTATCAATTTAAAATTTTCACACTTGCAGGAAACTGTGAGGGATTCAGATGATGGGGGGGGGGGCAGGTTAGACAATTATTTAATGACAGTAGATGTTGAGATTCAAAAAATTAAAGCTTTATGACTGTTAAAACACAAATTGTCAACATCACATATCAAAATATATGAAGCAAATATGTTTAAATCAAATTATAAGAAGTTCTCAAGCAGCATTTTTCTTACTTTGCCTATCTGTAAGTTTTAAATATTATCAATGGAAATATTTTTTGTCGACATATGCCTGTATGGTGAAATCAACCTTTCCTGATTTTTTTTTTTTTTTTTTTTTTTTACTGATAAAAAGAATCTAATCCTTCCAAGCCTAACTATAATGTAGAAAATTAAATTAGCTTGAGAAACACACCATACCTGCCATTCACTCAGCTGCTTCCCTAGCCCTTAAAATTTGAGACCAACCCTTTTGGAAAACGGCTAATGGCTGTTTTACATTCCTTTAACATCAAACCTGCAATTTGAAGAGTGAATACTGGTGGGTGGAATCACTCTTAATACTTCCTTCCTCCTCCCGAAGTGTTAACATAACTCTGCCTAGCTATTCACCTAATGTCTTTATTCCTGAATTTTCTTGTCTCATCTACTCCTGCTACATTGTGTTGCCTGCCATCCCATTGGCATTTCCTTTAATTTATTGCATAATTGAAGGGAAGGTTCCCAGCTTTATGGCTACTATATGCCCTCCCCTTTTTTTCAAAGACAGCTCAATTCCAGAAGGCAGGTGTGAGGTTTTATTTCCCTGATCTCAGTTTCCATAGTAAGATTAATGATAAAAAGAGCCATACTTAGTAAGTTTTCTCAGCTAGAAATGTAGTTCTGACGTGGCACAATAAAGGGATAGAAAATATTCTATATTCAATACATTATTATTTAATACTGCAGTAGCACCCATTGTCCCCTGCCAGGATTGAGACATCATTGTCTTGGAATATGTACAAATAACGAAAGACTGATTGGTAGACTGATTGGTCCCTTCCGGCCTTGGAATCTATGTGATCCTCTAGTCTGACCTGAATAACACAGGCCATAGGATTTCCCCAAAATAATTTCTAGAGCAGATCTTTTAGAAAAAAAAAAATCAATATTGATCTAAAAATTGTCAGGGATGGAGAACCACCATGACCTTGGGTAAATTGTTCCAATGGTTACTTAATCCCACGACTACAAATATACACCTTATTTCCAATCTGAATTTGTCTAGCTTCAACTTCTAGTCATTGGATCATGTTATACCTTTCTCTGCTAGATTGAAGAGCCCATTATTTAATATTTGTTCTTGATGTAGATGCTTATAGACTGTAATCAAGTCACCCCTTAAAATTTGCTTTGTTAAGCTAAATAGATTGTGCTCCTTGAGTCTGTTACTCTAATACATGTTTTCTAATTCTTTAATCATTCTCATAGCTCTTCTCTGAACCGTCTCCAATTTATCAACATCCTTCTTGAATTGTGGACACCTGAACTACACACAGTATTCTAGTAGCACATACACCAGTGCCAAATACAGAGGTAAAATAACCTTTCTATTCCTTCTCAAGATTCCCCTGTTTATGCACCCCAGGATCGCATTTGGTCTTTTGGCCACAGCGTCACTCTGGGAGCTCATGTTCAGCTGATTATCCACCATGACCCCCAAATATTTTTCAGAGTCACTGCCTCCCCAGATAGTCCCCCATCATGTAAATATGGACTACATTCTTTTGTTCCTAGACGTATTCATTTACAGTTAGCCATATTAAAATCTGTACTGTTTGCTTGCACCAAGTTTACCAAGTGGTCCAGATTGCTCTGAATCAGTGAGCAAACCACACCACTCCCCCAATTTTTGTGTCATCTGCAAACTTTATCAGTGATAGTTTTGTTTTCTTCTAGGAGGTCATTGTTACAAATATTAAATAGCATAGGGCCAAGAACCAATCCCTGTGGGACTTCAGTGGAAACACACCCACTCGATGACAATTCCCATTTACAATTACATTTTGAGACCTATCAGTTAGTCAGTTTTGAATTCATTTAATTTGTGCCATGTTAATTAGATATCATTCTAGATGTACGGCAGTGGTGTAAAAAGTGACTTGTACCAGTGTGAGTTACCTCCATTTCAAACCAGAGTAAACTGACTGTGTAAGTCCCTTTTTACACTGGTACAATGCATTAACACGGAGTCCTGGTCTACACTACAGAGTTAGGTTGATGTAAGGCAGCATATGTTGACCTAACTCTGTAAGTGTCTACACTAAAATGTAGCTTCCACCGATGTAACTCGCCCACTACACTGACTTAATAACTTGCAGAGGTGGAGTGCTTAGGTCGATGTAGTTAGCTTGACACAGTGCCAATGTAGATACTGTGTTGCTTACATCGACTGTTGCTGCCTTTCAGAAGCTGTCCCACAATGCCCCACACTGACAGTAAAATTGGTGCAAGTGCTCCTGTGAGGGGACACACCACCAACAAAGAAGCATAGTGTGAACATGCAAAAGCGAATTCATTATTGGAGTGACTGTACATCGACGTAATTTAGGTCACGTTAATTTTGTAGTATAGATTTACCCTAAAAATTTGCATGGATCCAACACACTTCTCCTCACAATAAAGATAAGTCCTCTGTGTAAACTGATATCTTAAGTCTGCAGACAGCCTGAAACAACAGCTGTGAGGGGTGTGAACTGCCTCCATTCATCTCAGTGTGGTGTTAACTGAAACCTAATAATGATGTTTTAAATGACGATCTGTTCATTGCTGCTCATTTTAGCAGAACCATCCAACTAAAGAACCTATCCTACAATCCAAAACTGCCTCCCCTCAATTCCTACCCAGGTGCCAGAAACTCCAACTTCCCCTGTAACTTCTATAATACAACTTTGAGTTTATGTTTGGAATTCTGAAGCACACTGAAATTAGTGGCAGCATAAAATAAATTAAAATGAATATCAAAATAGACAACAGAAGAAATACTCTACTGATTTGTATTAGTTGGTTTCATGTGTAATTCAATAAAATCTCTGATTTCAAAAATGCATCTGATGCTGCTGCAAAATTCTTGACTGTTGCACTGGCTTGCTGCAAAAATTAGATCAAGCTTGCTGCAGAAGATGCCAAGGCCTTGGTCATAGTGGTGTGTCTTCAAGATAGGTATGTGCTCATCTGTCTCAACTTCTAAAATTGCATAGCCTCATAGTTCATCGGGGGCATATGTTATTCTTTATTGTACATTTACAGGCTGACATGAATCTGGGCCGTGATTTTCAGAAGTGACTAGTGATTTTTGAATGACTTGATTTTTGAGTGTCCAGTTTGAGACACCTTAAAGGGGCCTGATTTTTGGTGCATGGTTGTTCAGCATTGTCTGAAAATCTGCCCCTTTAAAGCAACTCCGAATGGGCACCCAAAATCACTAGTCTTTTTTGAAGATCTTGGCCAAGGATCTTTCAGAATTTGCCATAATTCTATTGTTTAGAAAGAAGCATCCAGGATTTGAGCTGGTAGTAGGCAGCCTGAACTTCTCTGCATGTTCCTTTTGGTAGCAGCTTTTATACAGTGATTGGATCTTAACAGTATTATCTTAATAATGATAGACACTTAAAACATTTTAAGGGATTAAAACATCAATTAGAGATGGATAGGTGATAATTAGAATCACGTACTCCATTTGAAAATGGATCCTGTATCTCCTTTGCACCTCTTTTGGTTTTATGGTTTAGTTGACAAACATATCTCTTGCTGTCACCACACATTTTAATAGGCATTTTATGGGCCAGAGAGACCATCATTGGTTAAGGAACTTACAACTGAAGGCTGAAAGGAAGGGAATCTATTATTTTTTGAGAGGCATTTGAAAACCTTTGAAAATTATTGTGATTATAAATAGAAAGGGTTTCACAAACATTCAGCTATGCTTAATATTGTATTGAGAGAATAGTGTAAATTTCAGGGTAAGCATGCAGAGCGAATTAAAACAGCAAAACTAAATCTTTGTGATCTTGATTGTTTAGACCTAGGGAATCCAGCTGAAAGGATACCATAGCAATGTTATATGATTAACTTGCCATATCAAGTCACTGGATGATTGTAAACCTTGCAAGGCACCAGCTCAGGAACTTTACTCTCACAATATTTATACTCTCTAGACATTGTAAGCAATAATTGAAAAGCAACTTCAGGAGTAAAATAGATTTTGATAAAATTAGAGATAACTGGGGCAATTATATAAGGACTTACTCTTCTTAACACAAAAGAAATCTAGCATTGGTGAAATAAAATCTGGCTCTAGTAACACTGAAAAACCATTTATCACAATTCCCTCTGGTGTACGCTACAAACATATGGAACAAGCTTGTGGCTTAACCAATCTGCTAGAGTTCGTATGACAGAATCATTATTTTCTGCATTCAAGAGAGAGAATGTCAAGATCAAAAGCCCAGTTCTGATTAGTTGGCAAATGTGCAGCATTATAGTACAGAGGGTGCATTCATGTAGGACCACTTTGCGGCATTTGGAAATCAATTTGTTTCATTCCAATTGAGGGACATACTGTAGTATCATTTCACAAGAATGAGAGGCCTCAGCTTAATTTGCTCCTCATTAGATGCTGAACTCTGTCCATCACCCATACCTCCCACAAAGCACGTGGAAACTCCATTGCTGTAGTCTTTTCTCCTCTTTCTACCCTGTGATTTCCATGGGTTATTCCAATTATGGCTAGCGGAGATGAGTTATGTCAGTACAATTAATATACTGGTAAGAGGTTAAAATCCAAAGTCTGCCAAGAGATGATTAATTTTATAGCAGTTTTGTCTATGGTTCTGAGGGTGTAGGTCCAAGTAATAGCACTGATCCATCAAGTCCACTGATGCTGTTACATACATGCAGGTCCCATTGAAGTGAATAGAAGTTGCACCTGTAAAAGGGTAGGCAGAATTGAGCCTGGAGGCTTTATTTTATATATATTTATATATATCTCACAGGGAACACTACAAAGAGACTAAGGTGACCAACCACACAGCATATTATGAATAGGGAATCATCTTTGTTGTCACAGTGAGCTGTTCAGGAACAATCTATACACTGAAAAATGGTCACATAATCCATTTGTTGAATAGATTAGTTAAATCACAGAGTTATAATCCTGTAAAGGTCAGAGGCTATTGTTTACACTGATATAAATACAGAGTAACTCCATTTATATTAATTGATTCAATTGGTAGTTGAAACCAAAATTTAGCATCAGGGCTATAACAAGGTTCCATAACAGGTCTAGAACATGGGTTTATCTCGTTCACACAGGCAAGAGCAAAGGATGTTAAAATACATGGTTGAAGCGTTGTGATGTAATAACATGATGTCCTGTCATGGTAAACTTTGCTGTGTAAATGGGCCCTTGGAATTCACTCATGCAAATAGCTGTTTAACTCAAATTAGCAGTGACCATTTCCTCCTATCACTTCACCTTGGAAGAAAGGTCAAGCCTTTAGTTCCTGTTTGCGTTAAGGCATCATGACTCCTGCAGTTTGCGTGGCAGTGCTGGTTACAGAACACTGTAGCTAGTTACATGGAAGATGATTGTGGAACATGTTGCATTAAGTGCAAAAATTAAATGGAAAAAAAATGATGTTAAAGTTTAGATTTTACCTGCACAGAATTCAGGAAGTTCATTGTTAAGGCTAGTACTGATGGTTAACTGGAAGTTCTGATATTGGAGATATAAAATATGACATCAAATATTCACTAGAGGCAACCTGAAGGTTGGGGATGACTGAATAACCTGGTATGCTGTGTTGTTTTAGCTGCGTTAGTCCCAGGATATTAGAGATACAAGTGAGTGAGGTGATACCTTATTGAACCAACTTCTATACAGTGTGTGGGAGTGTGTGATGATTTATTGTTTGCGGTGATCCCTTATGGAATATGTGAGTTGCAGTAAATGGTTCCTCCGTTTCTCTGAAGTCCTTTTGCGGAGCTGTTCAGCATATTTGGAGTTATATGTAGTGGTCAGAGGGTTACAGTGTGTGAGTCCTCTGGGGATGATGATGTGTTTATTGCATTTGCTCAGGAAGTGGATGTTGCTGTTAAGTTTTGCTTCCTTTTTCGTCATATTATGGAGTTTGCATTTCAGGCGGCAAAATTTGATATCTTCCATTGCTGTATGCAGTGTGGTTGTAGCTGTGTTGGTCCCAGGATATTTGAGATACAGGTGGGTGAAGTAACATCTTTTATTGGACCAGCTTCAGATGTTGGTCCAATAAAAGATATTACCTCACCTACCTTGTATATCTGTAAACCTGGTGGCATTTTCTATGAAAAAGGAAGTTGATCCCATACACCTGCCACTACTGACACTTTTTTTCTGCAGCTTTTTAGAAAGTCACCCTCAGTAGATAGAGTATTGATTTTTCTCTTCTCTTTCAACAAGGAGCCTGATATAATTTGCAGATTTATGGCCTGATTCCAAGAGATGCTGAGCACCAACAACTTTTACTGAAGTCAAAAGTGCTGTTAATCAAATCATAAGCCACCGTGCTGACAGCTATGGTCACATCCTTTTCATGATGGACGTGGGAGATATGGTATGGATATGAATTGCTTTGCAGACACCAGTATACAGAGGTTTTATCATGCTGCCCTGGAGCTTTAAAATTCCTTATGATCTTCATTTCCTGCATTGCAAGGTCAATTATTCCTTGTACAAAAGACACTCTTCCTACAGACAGGTGAGATTCTAAGGCTACAGTACCATAGCAGAGCAGTCGTTTTGCAGCAAGATTTTTGCTTTTCCTTGGCACGTCTTTAGCCCAGTTTCTCGTGGACTCTACACACAACAGAAGGAACAGCAATGCCTCTGGAAAAGTGGTGTGGAAGGAGAGAGAGAGAGAGACACTGAGACTGAATACTCTAAATCATAAAACAAAGCCCAGGTCAAATAGCCCTGCTAAATGTTCCACTGAGTTTAGCTGAGATGTATAGTAGGGGTGGCCAGAAAAGAACAATTTTGTTTTGTGAAAATTTCAAAATTTGTTTATTCCTGAATCCAAATGAAAATGAGAACGTACAAAGTTTGTCATGCAAGATCATGAGAGAGAAGTTAGTTCTATTGCCTAGGGTGCTGATGTGAGCTGTGGGACACCAGCTTCAAGTCCCTGCTCTGAATCAGGACCAGGTGAATGCCACTGGGCTAAAGTCAGTCTCTTTCTGACTGAAAATTACATGCTGGACCTGAACTTCCTGACAAAGTTTTTGTCGACATTTTGGTTTAGATGAACCAGCATTGTTTGACAAAGTTTACTCAAAAATGTTTGACCAACTTTAATGTATGGTACATTCTTTTCAGCCTTTCTTCATATTCCAGGATAAACATATGTTTAAAAGAACAAATTTTTCTCTTAATTTTGAGTTATTTCATCCTTTACAGAATTTTTCTGACAGACTTTAAAACGTGATAAAAATTCTAATACAGGAGTTTAAAAATTCAGTATGTGTTATGAAAGCCCAAACATTGTCGTTAGGTTGCAGCAAAGAACAGTCCCTGGCTGAAATAGTTACAGCCCATGCAGTCACAATATGGTAGTTTTCTAGAATAATGGTCCAAACCACAAAAGCTTACAGTAGAGTTTAAATGTTTGAATTAAATTAGCTGTGTACTGGCATTAAAAACCCAGGAGTAGTTTATTAGAAATCTTATATCTGCCAACTCTCCTATGCTTTTTTGCTAACTTTTTTTTCCGCTTGACTATCCAATAACTTTGTGAAGCTACTATTTGATGGTGAATTTCAAGTTTGAAACGTCTCTGGGAAAATTCACATAACATCTTCCATTATCTCCAGAAGTCTCACTTTTGTAGAAATTCCAGGGAAGGAGCCAATTTCATGCATAACCATATGATTGTTCACAAACACACAGTTTAGCAATGAGTTCAGAACAAAATTAGGAATTCTGAGAAAACAGGTTTTGATCCTGACCTGTTTCACACTTCAACCCATGCAAATCTGTCCTTGCACAAGAATGGAATGAACCTTTGTTTTAACTAATTTGGAAAGGCTTGCACAGCTCTATCTCAAAATACTGCGTTTTGGCCCTGTATACTGTAGTATTTTAAGGGCAATGATATCCAGTTTCACTCCATGTTTACTTTGTGTGCTTGGGTATGAAATCTTAATAGGCAATCTATTGTGAAACAATAAATCAGCAACAAAAGAGACCTTTACTTCTTAATATGCCACTATTCTGTCTGATATCCTCAAATGATGTTTCACAGGTTCTCCAAACCTTTAATTTCTTGACTTACCATGAAAGGTAAATTAAACTTTATAAAGTTCTTCAGGTACATTAAAAATAGGCTGCTTTGTTATAGATCTGTAGAAAATTGATGGCCTTGCTTCACAGTGGGATGTGCAAACATTTTCTTTGGTTTTCCTCTACGTGAGCTTGCGACTCTGTTTTTGGCTTGACTTTCACGTTTGAACTGAAAAATCTCAAAGCTGAACTTAGACAAAACTGCAGAGCTCCAACGGGTTTTGTATCGAATCCATGATCCTCCCACTGTTTTGTTGCAGAGCAGCAAATCATCTCTGGTTTGTTTGAAATTCTACACAGGCTCAGTCCAAGAGGTTTTGGAACTTGACAGAGCTTTACGCACACTTTTTTTAAGCTTGTAAGGAAATTTAGGTAGGTGAGTTTTACATGGTGTCATTGAGTGAAACTCACCTCTGTACAGAAGGTCAGCATAAGCCAAGTTTTGAAGGCTTAGAAGGGGCTTAAATTGTGCATATAGAACTTTTTGTTAGCTTTTTGCACAAGGTGAATGTCACTTATGGAGATCATTGTACACAATGCAATTATTTATTCTTCCTTGTCTCTCTTGTGATAATAAATGAGGAAATCTGTAAAAGGCCTCATCTGAAATTCTGGCCCTACTGAAGTCAATGACAAAGCTTGCACTGACTTCTGTAGGGCCAGGATTTCACTCCTGGATGCTACCTGATTCCAACATTCTGCTTTATCATTTGGGAAGTGACGTCGTAAAATTCCTTGCGATGTTCTGCTTCTCATTCATCCTGGAGTTGAGGGGGCTGGGGTGTACATGAGAAAAAACTCTGCTTATATAGCCGCTTAATAGAAAACAGGAGGCTTTCATAGAGGAGGGTCAGCTTGCTTAGATGCAAAGCTGGAACATAACATCTTGAATCTAGCACCATTTTTCTACGATAATTAATAATGGCCTCGAAGGGGTTAGTCAACAACAATTTGACTAAATGGGAGTAGATTACATATCTTCTATAGGGTTCATAGCTTTTCATCGCCACCCTGGTCTTGCAGCTGTACTGGTGAATAAATTATCTGTGTCAGTCAATGAAGAACAAAGAAACACAGAGCTAGACAGTTAGTGGTAACAGCAGAAGTATAATGTTGCCTATTGCTACATGACAAAGGAAAATAAGCCTTCTCTTTCCCATGAGCTGTTGTTTTAAAACAAATTCAAAATTAGCTCTAAGCTCCACCCTCACTTCACTTTTCATTCAAACTCCTGCAAAACCAAATTCTTTTTCATCAATTTTTTTATTGATTTTTTTCTCTTTTACAATAAAACTGGCATGGCAAAAAACATAACTTCAGAGCCGATGTCGATGCCGTGTCTTGTGTCAGTATATTTTAAACATATCTACATAATCCACCTAAATAATGCTTAAACTAAAAACCCCAAAACAAACAGGGCCGTTGTCTGTTTCAGTTTCATTATTGGTTCAAGTACATCTGCCTTTACGCTGTCTAAGCAATGATCTAATTGATAACACATATACAATATGTGCCCACGCAGGCCAAAGAATTTCAAAAATAACTAGTGATTTTTTAGGTGCCTCAACTTTTGAGTGCCCAATTTGGGAAACCTTAACAGGATCTCATTTTCACATGAAGGGTGCTTAGCATTTTCTACAAGTCAGGCTCTTTTCTGGTGTCTCAAATTGGGCACCCAAAATTTGGGCACCCAAAATCTCTAGTCGCTTTTGGAAAATCTGTCCTATTCCATAGATTGAAATTCATCGCAGGGTAAAGGACACTTAAAACTACCTGTAAACCACTAATATCCTAAATGAGTCCTTCACGCAGGGTTTTTAGGGACTTCAGTGGTGGTGCCTAAAGCCTTTGGAGTACTCTCTGCATTGTGGTGGCTTATCCCCATTATTTCCTGAGCCAGATTTTCATCCATAGATCCTTAATGAAGTTATACACCACAAACAAACTTCAATTCTGCTTTGGTGTTCAAAAAAGAAGTATGCTGTGTATATAAAGGTTGAAAATAATACTGATGTAATCATTGCTTCACCCTTGAATTCTCTGAGCCTTCCACAAATCAGTGTCTTGTTGCACTTTGTGCAGTACCCTGTGTGTTGACTCCGCTGCCCAGAACATGTACATTTCTGCTGTAGAGTAGCCTCATTTTGGCAGAGGAGAGGCTTGACACAAACATGTCTTAGCTATCTTGACCACAGTACATTCCAGCCATCCCTGCTACACAGTCAAATAAGATCAGTGGCTTGTAATTTATGCCCAAGGTGGAAAAGGAAGAAAAGAGTTCAAAGTTAAACTTTTTTCATACTTGCATACAATTGACAACACATCCCACCCCCATGATCCCTTTGTCCCACCTCTCCTTTGGATATTTGGTTTGGAACTCATGAATTCAATTTAAGCTCTGTCTTGATGGATCTGAGAGAATACAATTTGAAGGGTTATTATTGCACACTTTAAATCATAAATATTGGGACAAAGAGTGAAATATATGTAAAATCTGGGGCATAGATGAGTTACAGCACAACTGCAGCCATAAAACCAAGTCCTCCACCGTATTTTCTTTAACTAGTGTACAGTGGACACAACACTGCCTACCTCTAATCTGGACTGTATTTTATTTTATGTTGTTTTCTTTGTATTGCTATTTTCCATTGTCAATAGGGGAAAAAAATAAGACACCTTCAGACTCCAGAGATGGGAGATGTGTATCCACATTGAAAGTCAGAGATTAGATCCCAGCTAGAGATGAATATGATGAAAGATAAAGGGCCAGACTCTGTTCCATGCTCCAGCCACAGTAAAGGGGCAGCAGCCTCTTCTTCACATTGGACTTTACCACCTATCTTAGTGGTACCAGAAGAGACTGTTGGACTTGATTTAAGGACCTCACCTCCCAAAGGATTGATTTCCCCTGTAGGGTCTATCACCTATTAATCGCAGGTCAAATGAAACTTAGTCATTTTAAAAGGTGAAAACAGGCAGGAGGGTTTATTATGGGATAAGTAACACAAGATAGGGAAAGGGAAATAAAGCATTAAACAGAGTAAAACAGCATAAAACAGTTTGGTGGTTTTACAAGTACCGAGGGCTTGAAGCCCAGACCCAACTCCTAACCAATATGGGCATAACACAAATAAAATGTCAACATTACTCAGTCTCTAGGAGTGACAGGAGCTCAGGTGTAGATGGCTCACGATGCTTTCGTCTGTCTTGCTTCTCAGGTAACTCAGGTTGGGACCTTGAGGACAGCTACCGGACTCAAGAACTCGAGATGGAACAGAGGGTCTCCTTTGATGATGGATAACCAGGAAAGCACAGGTGTGCTGTTGATGTTCCTCTTCCTCCGTCGCACGACCGAGCGCAGACATGAGTTGAACCAAACACGGGCTGCCTCCTGAGCGGACAGCACCTGACAGAGTCTGCAATCCCTTTATATAACTTTTCTGTCACTAGACAGAATAACCGAGAGTCAAATGACCCTTTCCTGCCTTTACTGTTGCTAGGTAGATTAGGCTTAAACTTTAACCAATCAGAAAAATAGGCACCTAAAAAGGGCGCCAACTTTGGTAACAAGAAGGTGGACTAAGATGGAGGCTGAAAGATAAAACAACAACCAACCACCCCCCGCCCCCAGAATGACTAAAAGCCCCAACCTTAGAGCCAATATTGCAGTTCTATCCTAGCTCCTTGAAAGCCTCCACTGTAGGGAGTGTGGCTAGCAGGGGGCATTGCTGGAGCATGCTTCGTTCTCGCTATGCTGTGCCGGCTGAACAGGGCAAAGTGAGCTGTTACAAGACAGACCAGTTAAGAAGTTAGCTGTTATCAGGATTATCTAAGTACTTACATGGCCGTCATTACCAAAGCACATCACAGTCATTGACAGGTTTTAAACTCACAACTAGAGCTGGTCTGGAATTTTTCAACAAAACATTTTTTTGTTGGCAAAATGCCGGTTTGTCAAATTGGGTGATTTTGACAACACTTTCGACAACACTTTCATCCGGTTTCGACAACACTTTCATGCGAACGGGTTTCCTCAGGTCCAGCGTGGAATTTTGGGGAGTGTCGGGAGGGAGGCCCACCCCAGAACAGCCAGTAACCCAGAGGTAAGGGCATTCACTGGGATGTGGGAGACACGGGGACTTGACTCTAACCCCTGGGCTACAGGTCAGTCTCTCTGTCTCTGCGACCCTACTCCCAGCTGGGTGTGGAGGGGAGGCCCCAGAGGGCATTGTTGGAGAGCAAGCCTGCCCTGCAGTGTTGGCTCCTGTCCTATAGGATTAGGCCCAGGTCCCTGCTCTGGACATTGTGACCTAGCACATGGATCACAGTGCCACCCAAGTGTGGCCCAAACACCTCTCCATCATGATGAAGCAGTGGCTAGGCCAAATATGGGTGCGTGGCATGGAGACCTGACTCGTGAGATCACAGTTCCACTCAGGTTTGGCCCGGCCACTTGTCCATCATGTCATGTAATCCTGTGCACCAATGAGCAGTGCCGGGAGCTGCGCCTACCCCCATGCAACAGGAGCCGCTGCTGCAGGTGGAGTGTGGGGCAGGCTTGCTTTGCCACCCCTGCTTCCTCCCTGCACTTGGCGCAATGAATGTTTGCCTCAGGCCCCATAAACCACCTAGAACCTTTCCAGAGGCCCTCTGGTAGGTTGGGACCCACCATTTGGGAAACAGTGGGTTAGGGCACTTACCTGGAATGTAGAAGACCCAGGTTAAAGTCCCTGCTCTGATTCAGGAACATCCCAGGTGAGTGCCCTAACCACTGGGACAGTGGGTCTCTCGGCATCTCAAAACCTTTTCCCATCCAGCTCTACTCACAACACCCTGGTGAGGTAGGGAAGTATTAGCTCTATTGTTCCCTGGGCCAGGATTTGAACCCAGGGGTTAGTCTTCACTACGGCGCTAAATTGGCACCGCTGTGATCAATGCAGTGGCATCAAGTTAGAGGGTCTGGTGAAGACCCAATAAGTCAACAGAGAGCACTCTCCCATCGACTTAATTAATCCACCTCAATGAGAGGTGGAAGCTATATCGATGGGAGAGCATCTCCCGCCGACTTAGCATGGTGTAGACAACGTGTTAAGTCGATGTAAATTATGTTGCTCAGGGAGGTGGGTTTTTTTATATCCCTGAGTGATGTAACTTATGTAGACTTAAGTGGTAGTATAGACAAGGCCCAGGTTTCTTGAGACCCTAATCCAGTTTCCCTTCTACTAGGCCAGTGATTCTAAACTACAACTAGCAACTTGGGGTTCTGAGGCTTTGCAAATTTTATTACAATCTAAAGCAAAGAAAACCTCACTCCCCTTGTTC
The DNA here is from genome assembly GCF_028017835.1 of Emys orbicularis. Lineage (NCBI taxonomy): Eukaryota > Metazoa > Chordata > Testudines > Emydidae > Emys > Emys orbicularis. The sequence continues at coordinate 21,739,504 of NC_088683.1, read as the reverse complement.
CTTGCACATTCTTGCCTTTAAATGTCAAGTATTCTCTGCTAACCTCTCAAAACACAGACACAAATAAATAATACAGACTTATCGTTGAAAGATTTTTTTACTCTTTTAGAGTAAATATAAGGAAGTTGTGCGGGATTGAGTGAGCGAGTTAGTGATTAGTTAGTTAGAATAAGCAGTCACCAACTTGAAAAGATTGCCAACCATTGCACTAGGCCATCATTCCTACTACTTCATTAGGAGGCAATCCCAAATTCCTTCTCCTGGGCTGTCCTTCTCTGTCTTGCCTTTACACAGCATCTAGTTCTACAAACTCAATTTTTTCTCTGTGTTCTGTGCATTCTCCCTGCAGCTGCCACCACCATTCCATTAGTTAACCCTGACCACCCATTTCTGGCTATCTTTGGTTTGACTGCAGGGCTGCATGATGGGGTGAGTGAACTGTAGTAGGAAAGCTTCTGGGGCAGCATTAATTGGAAGCAAAACCCATAAAGGTTTAGTTTAATTAAGAAATTTCACCAGGAAGTGTTCAAGTGAACTTGAAAATTATCTAAAATATGTTTATACCATCCTAGTCTCAGCTGTGTTCGTTGGCTATATTGTTTTATCTTGCTGTAGCAGCTGTTATTTTCACCTGAAGCTATTGTAAAAATCTGGGATTTTTCCTGGACTTTCTTTTTTGTCATACTTTTCTTGGGTTTTCTTCTGACAGGCTAGGCCTTTATAAATTAACTCAGCTGGTGCACATTTGACCCCAATTTTTGAATGTAATCCCTGGGTCAAGGCTTTTTGTGTGTGAGAATAGAATAATTCTTTCTACCCTTAGGCAGTTGGAATATGCATGAATTTAATTTGCCGTCAGCAACCACCACTATTTTTTCTACAGGTTTCAGGTAAACAAACAAGCCTTGTACTAAGGCTAAAGCAATTAAGGGGAATTACAATTCCCATTTGAGTCTCCACCCACCTATCTCAAAATGTGTTCTTGTAAGCCAAAATAAAAGTTTACACACATACAGACTTGCGCACGCACCAGTATATAAGAGGGTGTTTTTATAGATGCAGGTGGACAACTATTTTGCTTTCATGAAAGCAAGATATTTGTTTACTATTCTTTGAAAATGTAAAATGGACATTTGTGTGTGTATTTGTCTGACCGTCTGTCTGTCTTTTTTTCTCTGACATTTCTAGGGATTCTGCTTCCACAACCTGAGTGCCAACATGTGGTTGCATTCTGTAACATGAACTCATAACTAGATGTATGAAATTCATTCTTTAGTCTCCACCTTTGGGACGTCTGTAGGTGGTAATCTTAGTGACCCTGGATGTGATATCACCATTGTGGCATTTTCATTGACGCGCCCTGTTACATAGACCCCTTGCCCTCAATATAATTTTTGAAAAAGTAGCTTCTCATTACAAAACATTAAATCTCTTGTCACTCAACCCTGTAACTTGATGGAAATGTCAGATACACAGTGGAGGTGAAAGACCCCAGTCAGGATTTAACTCAGCATTTCCTTGTTTGGCCATATAGTTTCTGGAGGGTTGGCCCCTCTGGGTCTCCATTGAGTAACAGGTTCATGGACACTATAGTAATAGCTAGAGGAATAAGGACCAAGAAGCCATAATTTTAGTAGGTCTGAACTTCCTGAATTTTAAAATACATTAAACATTTTAATGTCATGTTAAATTCAGAAGTCTGTAGGAAGTGTAAAAGTGTATGCTGTGGACAAATAATACTTAATAAGGTGCCTTATATAAAATAACATGAAGTTGGTGTAATTAACTTTCCATTGTACACCTGATTCTGCTGCCCCCACCCCACCCGCCCTTAACCACATTACTTCACCGAAGCCCAAACTGTGTGCCTGAAATTTTTCATGTGCTGAGAGTAAAATTTTTTGGAGAAGCTTGTAGAAGCAGGGCTTTGTTCCAGGCTCTCCCATCCCTAGTGACAACAGGTTGGTTGTGCGTTTGCCCAGCAGAAATGGAATATGTGGCAAACCAAAGAAACATGGGCAACCTTGAAACAACTCAAGATCTGTGACATCATAAACAGATTGTCTTATTTGAATGAATTAATAGCATCAGCTTATGTCCTTAGGTGGTACACCATACACGTGGTGTAATTCTCATTGACTTTCATTGAGAATTATGGTGACCTATAGGGAGGAAAGATTTCCTGTGGTGTGTAAATACTAAATACTAAGTGTCCCGTGGCCTCAGAGGGAAAAATCACTGATGGATAAGGTCAAATGTACAGTTTAATATTCTAAAACAATCGTATTGAAGGCTATGTTTATGTAGAGTTAGAAATCCTTTCTGGAATGACACACTCCCAAGGTAAAATTTGAGTTCATCTAATGAGGAATCAGAGCAGAGACTTGAAGCTTGACTTCCCACATCGCAGGCAAGTTCTCTAACAACTGAGTTCTCTAACAACTGAGCCAATGGTTATTGTGGGGTAAGGTGTTTACCATTTCTCTGGATTGTTCCATTTTGTATAACTAATTATGCATTGGGCCAAAGAGAGACAGAAAAAACAAAGGCATAATAATGATAGGTATAGTGGATTTTGAAAATGAAACAAATACAATTGGAAGAGAGGTGAAGTGACATCATATAAAATGGCTTTGTCTTGGATGTCATCAGAGTAAGATTTATAAGTAGTACAATAAAGATTCATTCAACAATATCTGTTCTGTACCACGAGCTTGTAAAGTTTTACTCACCATCTCATCCAACCTAAAGGATTTATTTTGGCAGGTGAATAAAATATTGTTATTGTCATTATCATAGTAAGGATGAGCAAGTTTTGCATCTAGGGTGGCAAATTTTCATGGCAGTTTTGTAAGGCTACCCTGCCATTTTGGAATATGTTTCCTCTGACAGATTTTGTTTCAACTGTCTCTAAGTGCATAAGGAATCACCCCAGCAAATGGGGAAAAATCTAATCATCAGAAGAACTAATAATTAAATGAACATATCGTGGCTGGATTAGCTTTGACTGTAATGCTAGCATTTAGATACATCATTTATAAGCACAATCATCAGAAATGTATTCACTTCAAAGGACTTAATATAGCCTACTGAGCTGCATTCACTATAGTTATTTTTAATGTTGCTTTCCAGAGTTGAAGGGCACTCTTCATCTTCTCCTTATTTGTGGTTTAAATTAAAAGGTCAGAGAGCCCAAGTTTAAAAAAATCTGTATTCCTGGCTGCTGTAGCCTATTGGTCATCCTACTCTGAAATTGTATTTTAGAATGATTTATTCCCTTGAGGTATAATGATCATTTTTCAGCTACAACCACTATTCATTCATTTTCTCTGGAGACTCCTTGGTTCACTTTCAGCCTATCAAGTACAAATGTAAGATCCCTTTTCAAAGAGGCATGTATCAGTGAAATTCTTCTGCTGGCTTTTCACCTACTAATTGCAAGCAGGGAACTAGTTCTCCTTTTTCAAACAAAGCCACAATTTTTAAATCTTCCCTGAGTTTAGCTGTAGTTATAGAACCATATAGTGCATAAATTGTGATCATGATAATGTGAAGCTTTCATCTTAGCTTGAAATAACATCTGCCCACTATAATGTCTTTGAAATCTTGATTGATAAATGATCTAGACCTGTTTTTAATTACTGTATAATGTACTTGGAAAAGGTTAATATTTTGCATCAGGAAAGAGATCAGGATATAATTCCTACAGCCAGTGCAGAGAAGGGTGTAGAATTCAGACTTGTGCTTGCCTGCACATTTCAACATTAGGGAAAACATAGATTTTAGAAACTGAGAGATTTACTATTTTTATGAGAAATATGGAAGGGTTTTACTGCTCTTTTTGTGTATAAATAAAAGGTTTGTTGGCTTTGTGTATTTGGGACTAAAAGGAATTCACATGCATTCATTTATTTAATAAATTCTCATTTTCCTAAAACAAAAGGAAAGGATTTTTTTCAAAATTAGTATTTATAATCTGATTTATATTTTTGACTAAGTGGGCTAAATTCATTGTTGAATCATCTCCACTAAAGTCAGTGGAATTACGCCAGTCGTTACTTCAGCCACATTTCTCTGACAAAATGAAGTTTAAAATGTGGTGCAGGTTCCACATTACATTGAGAACAAAGATGTTTGCAAATTCTGGTTTTGCTATCTGGACTCCGGCCAGTCAAATGAACCATACATAATATCAATGGCCTTGAGTAATGCTGAGCATGTCCTCAGAAATGTCATCACAAGCTAGATATGGTTCTTTCTTTTTCGTCTTTCAGCATGTTTGGAAGTCTGTCATGACTTTTTTTTTTTTTTTTTTGCTCGATGTCTGTGTAATCAAATAGCATTTTATGTACTGTAGAAACATTTATTTAGTGTAACAATTCTAGCAAAAGAACTAGCAAGCTGCTAATTTTTAAGACATGTAAGGAAGTGTCGTAGTGTGCTAATGTTATACATTTAATTCATTTGCTAGATACGATTTAAAGTTGAGTATTTTCAGGATTATAAGGATAATGTTTGCCCTGGAGTGCTTTAGTGTGGTTTTAAAATGTCTCTAAAGATTAGCAGGGAATGGGTGGTTCTGAGGATTAGTAATGAGATATAGTTATTTTTAACTCCTAGGTTTCTGTTTAATATCTACCGCGTGTCTCTAGATTCCAAAAGGTATCATTTGACATCTTTTCACTGGTCAGAGTTCTGTTCCAAATGTACCAAAAAAAAGAAAAAAAAAACAACTTGAAAGGAGGCACTAATTGGTATCATCCGGCCAGCCTCAGCAGAGAAGACAGGAATTGAATTGGCATGGAGATTAAGCTATCCTTTGCTCACAAGAGGTGGTCTCTCCTGGTTGGGGTTGAGGTATATGGATTACTGTAGTCTAGTTAGTATTATCATTATATCTTTTATGTAAACAATAGAGGACATCAGTGGGCGGGGGGGGGGGGAGAGGGGGAGAGGAGGTATTAAATGCCCTATTTATTGAGGAGCATCATGGCTTCAATTAGAATTGTCATGAAAGATGCCATTTTTACAGGAATACTTTGAGGAATGTTTGATCATCCAACCAATCTGGTTAGAGTTGTTGAGTAAGGATGTCAATTACTTGTGAACCTTATAAAAACTCTCAGGTTCAGAGGTACCAATTTCAACAAACATACTTATCTCATTTCTTTAGACACCTTTAATGGGGCCTGATTTTTCAGAAAAGGCTGAACATGGAAGTAGGTTCATGCACACTGAAACTCAGGCCATCTTCTGGTGTCATATATCAGGCAGCCAAAAACTGATGTACTCAAAATTCATTTGGAAAATGTAGGCCCATATTTCCAGGAGGGACTATTTCATACATTTGGATGGTTGTAATAATTTGGTTTTTGATCTTATTTCTACTCATGTGTCCAAGACGCACAAAAACCACCCGTAGAATAGTTTATTTATTTGAAAACATATCATGTGTTATGCTCTAACAGTAGCTATCATTTATAAGAAACTGGCTGACAACACATGGAAAACTTTGGAAACTATTATAATAATAGCTAGTTCTGGTTACAAAATGTAGCAATATACTATGCATTTCCATTCCCCTATTTTTCACTATTTCAGACATTTAATAAAAACAGTATCTTAAACTAGGTTTTAAGCATTTATTTCTATTGTTTATTTCTCCTCATGCACTCCTGGTCCAAGAGGTCTTAAGGAAGCCAGTGAATATGGATGAGTTTGGCCCACAGGCCTATATTTTCATACAATGTCCGTAGCAACCAGTTGTCTGTTGGACGTATTTAGTGCCCTGGAAAGGGGATTAATTGGATGATGTGTGTTACCCTTCTGCCAGGTGGAGCCGGCAGTAACCAGGGCCGGGTTCAATATCTAGGGGTTCCTTTTCAATAATACAACACAGCACTGGCTCGAGCCCCCATCCAGTAACCTGGTAAAATTACACACCACCCCTGGGCACCTCTGAGAGGCAATACTTCCCCACTCGCAAGCACAGAGTCTGAGTGTAGAAAAGAAACTTAATGAAAGGAGAGAAGTCACCTGACATTAATTAGGGAAAATACCACAAGCAGGAGTCATAAACATAAAACTGTGAGCAGGACACCCGCCCCAGAGTGTGTGGGGCAGTGCCTTCTGCCTCATGTTCTTGAGTTCTACACCCAACAGTTCCTTTTCTATGCCCCTCTCTGCTCCCTCACCATACCCCACTCACAGTGGTTGTCCTTGGTCAGTGAGGACCCAGGGTTCAGAGGTGCATCTATGTGACAGGTTTCAGAGTGGTAGGTGAGTTCATCACGCAGACGGGGAAGAAGGCACCTTGCGTGCGCCGCAATCTGAGCACTTGCTCTGGCTGGCCGCCCCACCAGCTGCTGTTCCTCGCTGCCTGGCCACCCCGCCAGCCGCGGCTCCTCACCGCCTTGCCAGCCGCTCTTACTTCTGCACTGCTGCTGCTGGTGGTACTGCCTTCAATGCTGGGTGACCGGAAAGCAGAGGTCACTGGCCAGGCCTCCAGTTCTGAAGGCAGCACTGCCACAAGTAGCAGCACAGAAGGTTGGCATGCTATGGTATTGCCACCCTCACTTCCGCACTGCTGCTGCTGCTGGTGGTGGCATTGCCTTCAGGGCTGGGCAGCTGGAGAGTGGTGGGTGCTGGATGGGAGGTTCATGTTACTTGCTTCACAAGAGGACTATTTTTTTAATACTGTTCCCATCCCACCCCACAATGCTCACTCCCATTTCCACTCCCACCTGCTTCCACGTTGTTTGTTGAGTCTTAATCCAGCTCCTGCTATTATGGCAATGAATCCTGTGGGACCCTTAGGATCCCCGTCCTATTGCAGGGCTCTAGTCCTTATGATATTTTTTCTATTTTTCTGCCCCCGCCTCCTGAGTCTCTGCCCTGGACTGCTGCCCCGCTCACCCTTCCCTGGTTACGGCCCTGCCAATAAAACAGCCCAGTGTTTGGGTGGCCATTGTGCTGCCATGGCATCCTCGTCAAAGGTGATGATGATGGCTTCTGGGTCATCTTCACTCCTCTTCTTTGTGAGTTTTATCAGAATGCTTCTAGCTGGAGTAGTGTTTGAAGGTCTTGCTGCAGGGTTTACATTTGACCCCTGAAGTTGTAAGCGGGTATTACAAGGCAAGTACACCCTGCCCCCCTCTTGGGAGGGACAAAGGCTTTGCAGGCCCGTAACTAAGTCCATCTGACTGTCCTTTACCTCAGTGCAGCCTGGCCCAATGGCCAGAGTCAATATAGCTGCCCTCTCCATTGGCACTGTGTGGCCTAATGGCCAGAGTCAGTATAGATGTGGTTTAATGGCTGTAGGAGGATGGACACCACTCAGGAGTGTGATGGCTGGGGTAGGGGGACCCAGGCCCTCCCTACTCCAATGGGTCCCAGCCCATGGCCCTGTTAGCAGCAAGTATACTCATCACTGCATCAGCAGGGATCCTACCGAAACTCGCTGACCTTAACCTTCGGTTCCATAACAGTATCAACATACAGTCCCACTGGACTACTTCCTACCCTGTCTCCTGATGCATCAGTCCAGGCATTTCTGGGGTCTCCAGGTTCCTTGGCCTGGGCAGCTCTCAGTGGCTCTGACCTCCCTTGGGCATCTTCAGGTAGCCAGGTATCTGCCTGGGTCTTGGCAGGCCTGGCTTCCACAATCTGGGGCTTCAGCGGCTCCCGGGCTGGAGCCGGTGATGTGCATCCTCCCTCTTCAGCGATAAGCCCTGACTGAGCTTATTATACTGGTGTTCCAGCTGGAGCACGCCCAGCAGGAGCGAGGGAGCATGGGTTCCTTGGCTTAAGGTGCAGGGTTAACCCTTCCCTATTCAGTGTGGGGTAACTACACCCTGTCACAGAGGGTCACTGTTTGTTGGACAAGGCGTTGTTGCTGTTCTCCTTGCTACACTGCCAACTCCTGAATAAGCCGCTGCTGTTGTTGTGTCCCCTGTTGTTGCTCCTCGGCAGCCATTTGTTGGAACAGTTGGTACTGTTGTTTCTGCAGTTAGGCCGCCTGTTGTTGGAGGCTGTCCAACAGCCACTTCAATAATTTTACCATCTCTATCCTTTTTCCCTTTTTTTTTTAGGCCTCACAGCAAGTCTGGGATGTTGCCGGCTTTCTCTGCCAAATTGTGATGGGGGCTGTGATTATCTGCGGGGCTACCTAGTAGTTATGTCACTGGGTATCAACTCTCCCATGTCTCTGGACTCCCTCACTAGCAATCACTTAACTCTCTCTGCCCCCAAGGGAGCTTGGAGCAAAGGGATGTGGGCAGGGCCTTCCATGAGGACTTGTTCCCCCAGCTGCTCCAGGGTGACAAGAAGGGACCCAAGGCCAGGCACAAACCTGGCTGGAGCATGGTCCTCTTAAAGGCCCAGGCTCAGCACTTAGGCTTGAGTCAAGTTCTTCTTTTCCTGCTTATCTCGTTCCCTGCTCAGACTTTGCCTCCCCAAGGGGAACACTCCTAACCCACAGTCTCTGCACCAGCAGATCCTACAGTCAATCAGAGCCAGCCCACCTACACCTAAAGTCAGTAAGCTGGGGTCAGAGGCCACTTAAATCAAATTCAGGGAGGGTGATGGTGAATTGGGGCAGGCCTGCGCGGCTCCTTATGGCCCTGGCTCTCTCCTGGAACACTCTGGACCTGATCCAGAAGTTGACATGCTGTGGGGGAAGGAGGCAGGTAAGAGTCAATGGGCAGGTGCACGTGCTGTGCAAATGAGCCCCTCCCCATCTCCAAGGGGCTGAGACTTTGTGCTCAGGTGAAATATCTGATTCAGTGATCGTAGAGCTTTAGAAGGGGGTTGTTGCACCCAGGAAGACAATGCTTGTATCCTGCAGGTCACAACTTGTCATTGTCTCTCTAGATTGGGACAACGTTCACTGTTGGGGCTAGTCCCATCCTCTCTGTACTCCTGATTCGTGAACAGCTCATCAGGAGGAGATAGACCCCTTGCCCCTCCCTGGCTCTAAAGTCCTGGGTGGACAGACTGGAAAATGTATCTTCTGGTCTCTCCTGTCCAGTCCTCCCCAGTGTTAAGGTAAAATTGCTCCCTAGCCCTCCTCATCGGGCTCACCTCCAAGATGTATTGGAGCCTGTCTGTAACTGAGGATTCTGCTAAGACCTTGGGCAGAGCCTACAAAGGAAGGGAGAGTCATGGGTCAGAATAGGGAAACTGGGGCTACACCTGCCACAGGACAGCAAGGTGGTTCTTTGTAAATCACTGGTGAGACCCCAAACACATATCCTGGCCTCTCTCACTCACATCCCACTGCAGGTAATTAGCAAGGATTCATAGCAGGATGATAGCAGGCTCTTCATTTTGTAGTTGTGCATTTGCCTTTTCTTTCCTAAGTGAAGTACTTTGCACTTGTCCTTATTGAATTGTGTCTTGTTGATTTCAGACCAATTCTCCAATTTGTCAAGGGCGTTTTGAATTCTAATCCTTTGTTCCAAAGTGGTTGGTGTCATCTCCAAATTTTATAAGCACACTTTCCACTCCATTAGCCAAATCATTAATGAAAATATCCAATAGTGCTGGACCCAGGACTGACCCCTGCAGAACCCCAGTAGGTACAACTCATTTTGACAGCCAAACATTGGTAACTACTCTGTAAGTAAGGTCTTTCAAACAGTTGTGTACCAACATTATAGTAATTTCATGTAGGCCACATTTCCCCAATTTGCTTATTAGACTGTCATGTGGGACTGCATCAAAAGACTTAACACCAAGATATATCATGTCTATTGCTTCCGCACATCCACGAGACCAGTAATCCTGACAAAGAAGGAAATGGGGTTGGTTTGGAATGATTTCTTCTTGACAACTCCATGCTTACTAATTCTTATAACCCTAGGTGTTTGCAAACTGATACTGGAACAAATTATTAAACTGTCTTTCCAGGTATCAAAGTGAAGCTGACTAGTCTGTAAGTCCCTAGGTCCATTTTGTTCCCTAAACATAGGTGCTATCTTGTTAATGTATATGAAGATATTATTTTTCTAAAAAAAGAACAGGAGTACTTGTGGCACCTTAGAGACTAACAAATTTATTTGAGCATAAGCTTTCGTGGGCTACAGCCCACTTCATTAGATGCTGTAGCCCACGAAAGCTTATCCTCAAATAAATTTGTTAGTCTCCAAGGTGCCACAAGTACTCCTGTTCTTTTTGCAGATACAGACTAACATGGCTGCTACTCTGAAACCTGTCATTCTTTTTCTAGGATCTAAGAAGAGAACTGGTATAAAGCACCTAGTTTGTTAAGGCCACAAAAGCTGTGTCAGGAACCTCTTCTCTCCCCCTGGCAAAAAACCCCAGGTGACTAAAATAACGGGAGTCACATCCGTGAATGAGCTTTAAGAAAGACAATGGTTAAAATTTGTGCCTGACCATTTCTTGTTTCCCTAGACTAGACATTTTAGCAAATTTTAGAATGCCTTGGTGCTCAACACCTTGAAACAACCCTTTCTCCCCCACAAAGTGATTTAATGTTAATTATTTCACCCAGACTCACTACTGCCAGGAGTTAGAGAAGTGTCCTTCTTCCCATCGTACAGTACGTGCACAGTAGCTGGAAGATTTTTCTCCTAGCAACAACTGTAGGGTCAGCCTGGGCGCCTCCTGGAGTTGCGCCTTCATGGCATCCAATATAGACCCCTGCCCACCCTGCACCCCCTCAGTTCCTTCTTGCCAGCTACTCCAACAGAGGGGTAGGAGGGTGGGTATTGGAGTGGACATGAACAACACATCTTGAAGAACAACAGTTACGAGACGGTGAGTAACCGTTTTTCTTCGAGTGCTTGTTCATGTCAATTCCAGTCAGGTGACTCACAAGCCCAAGTTCAGGAGGTGGGGTCAGCATCTTCCACTGATTGGAGCACTGCTTGTCCGAAGGCCACATCGTCTCTGGCCTGCTGGGTAATCATATAGTGCGTGGTAAAGGTTTGGATGGAGGACCACGTCACTGCTCTGCAGATTTCCTGAGTAGGAATGCTGTTGATGAGGCCTGCACCCTGGTGGATCGGGGGTGCGGGAACCCCCGCCAGGTTGTAGCACTCGCGTATGCAGGACGTGATCCATGACGAGATGCGTTGTGGGGACATGGGTAGGCCCTTCATTCTGTCTGCCACTGCCATGAACAGCTGGACCAATTTTCTCAATGGCTTTGTTCTTTCAATGTAGAAAGCTAACGCCCTGCGAACATCTAGTGAGTGGAGCCTCTGCTCCCTGCCGCTAGAATGTGGTTTAGGGTAGAAGACTGGGAGAAAGATGTCCTGGTTGATGTTAAATTGCGAAACAATCTTCGGGAGGAAAGCAGGATGGGGCCTGAGCTGAGTCTTGTCCTTATAGAACATAATGTAAGGAGGCTCTGATGGTAGGGCCCTGAGTTCAGACATTCTCCTGGCTGAGGTTATTGCTACCAGGAACGCCACCTTGTAAGAGAGATAGAGCAGGGAGCATGTCGCTAACGGTTCAAGGGGGGGGGGGGCATGAGTCTAGAGAGGACCAGGTTGAGGTCCCAGGCAAGGACAGGCTGGCGGACGTTAGGGTATAGCCTGTCTAGTCCTTTTCAGAACCGGCTGACCATCTAGTTAACAAATACAAAGCGGCCCTCCTCGCCCAGGTGAAAGGCCGAAATGGCGGCTAAGTGCACCTTTATTGATGATAACGAAAGCCCCTGCTGCTTCAGATGGAGGAGGTAGTCCAGAATAAGTGGCACTGAGGCTAGCGTCGGGGGCGAATGGTGCTGCGCTGACCAGATTGAAAATCTCTTCCACTTGGCAAGGTATGTAGCTCTTGTAGAGGGTTTTCTGCTGCCTGTGGGTGCTGTGGTAGCTGGCGCCAATGATGGAGGCAGTATCGGTGCTGGTGCCGTCATCGGAGCCATGGGTGTGTCTTGCACTGAGGCTGCAATGGGGGGGCGCTGATACCTCCAGTGCCGAAGTAGTCGGTTGTGGTGCCGCAGTCGGTACCGGTGCCGAGAAGGGTGCTGCAGGTGCCAGCATTAACACCTGAAGCACTGGCTCCGGTGCCAACCATGGCGGGATGGATGTCACAGAGGCCACTGAAGCTGCACCCGAGCGGGATCCCTGGATTCAACCCTAGGCTTGATGGAAGGCCCACAGAGTCCAAAAAGGCCACTGCTGTGGATTTTGCCACTGAGGGGCCTACTGCATTAGGCGGGACCACCTATGGTGCCATGAGAAGGATCTTCTGCTCCTGCTATAGTCGGAGCGGTACAAGTCTGACTCCTAGTAGGAGGACCAGAGTGGTGCTGCTCCTCTCAAGGTAAAGCGTCGAGAAGTAGGGGACTGACTACGCTCTCTGGATGGCGAAGCTTGCCAAGGTGATGGGGATCGGCGTGCTATCATCACCGGCCTTCCCTTAGAGATCATGGGGTGTCGAGATGGGACCTGCGGTGCTGGGACGTGCTCCTGTCTTGGTGGCGAGACCGCCACCATGAGCCTCAATAGATTCTGTGCTGCCTCAAAAGCCTCAGGGGTGGACGGGAGCAGTAGATGCTCCGATGGGTGCGGTGAGCGAGATGGGCCCGGAATTGACTGCCTCGCTTGGGCAGGAGTCAACGTGACCCCACTTTGAGTCCTGAGTTGTGACCCGACTGAAGTGCCACTGGTGGCTGCTCCCTGGGTTTTGCCAAGGGAGATCAACCGCTCTCCAACCTCTTTTTTTCTTCTGCGCCGGCGATTGGGACCAGTGCCGAAGGCTTGAATGACCCTGAGAGGTTGCATGACGGTGCCTAGCTTCCCTGCTGGCATCTTTCTTTGGGGCCAGGTCCTTTGAAGATGGCGCCGGAGCACTTCACGCTAAAGACGACATGCTGGGAGCAGGATCCACGATGCTTGGGTCTGACTGAGGTCGGAGAACTGCCTCCATAAGGAGGATTTTGAGACACTACTCCCTCTCCTTGATGATTCTTGGTTGGAACTCCCGACAGATCTTGCAGTGGACTTTCTGGTGACCCTCACCAAGGCACCTTAAGCAGGAGGTGGTGGGGGGGGAATCACTTTTTGGCATGCGCTTAGTGCAGATCTGGCAAGTCTTAAAGCCCGGGAATCGCGGCATTCCCCAGTAACACATGGGGGAGGAAACGGGTGGGAGGAACCCCCTGTAACTAAAATTTATAAGGAAACTACTAAACTAGTGGAAACTAACTATGCAGAGCATATAGAGTACTGCTAATCCACTTGCCGAAGCAAGAGAAGAGCAAGGGCAAGTTGCAGCTACTGTCACCGGCGGTAAGAAGGAACTGAGGGGGTGCAGGGTTGGTAGGGCTCTATATTGGATGCCATGAAGGCGTGACTCCAGGAGATGTCCAGGCTGACCCTACGATTGTTGCTGGGGGGGAAATCTTCCGGCTACTGTGCATGTGCGTGCGCACACACCTGATTGGAATTGACCTGAACAAGCACTCAAAAAACAGCAACGCTTTCTCCACCACAAAGTGATTTAATGTCCTTTATTTCACCCAGACTCACTACGGCCAGGAGTTAGAGAAGTGTCCCTCTTCACAGTGGACAGATTGGGATTCTGAGGTACAGAGAAGGGAAATGACCTACGCCAGGTCACACAGCAAGGCAGTGGCAGAGACAGAGAGAAAAGCCAACAGTTCTCATTCTTGCTATAACCAACAGATGACAAACCCCCCAGAGGCAGGGATTGAGCCCAGGAATTGAGACAGTCGGAAAATGTTCATTGAAACAGTTTTCTGTGGGAAAATCTCATCAAGATTAAACAAGTTTGTTGTTTTGAAATCATAAATTGATTTGGATGAAAATTCTTTGCAAAAAATATTTTTTTGCAAAAGAAAACCATCTCATGTTTGTCACAAAGTGTTAAATTGTCCCATCACACACAAGGAGGCGACATTTTCATCTAGAAAACTAGATAAGATGTTTCAGTCTGTGCTAAGCAGTTGCTCCTCTTAATGATTTAAAAATAATAAAATACAAATAAAATAGAATATTTGAGCTCTTATACAGCAGAACCCCGTTTATCGAATCGAAGTGGGACCAGGGCCAGATGGGCTGATCAAAAATTTGGATAATCTGGAGAATGGGAAAGTGTGAGATTGCACCGCCATCTAGTGGCCACCAGAGAAATCGCCCGCTTCTGGACCTGTGTGCGCTGGTTGTTCGGTTAATATTTCAGAGCCGAGATAATGGATGTTTGGATAAAGGGGGTTCTACTTCATTACATCATCATCTGCCATGACTCAATGTGATAGGACACTCCTATTAGTGACACCAGTGACACACTCAAACGGATCTTCACAGCCCCCCCCAATCTCCACCCGCCATGAGGTAGCAATGAGAGGATTCTTATCCCTAATTGACAGAGGGAGAAACTAAGGCTGATAAAGGTAAAGGGACTTGTCTAACATCACACAGCCAATCAGTGGCAGAGTTGGGAATAGGACCCAGGATTCCTGATTTTCAAACTGACCATCAATCTTGAATTTCATATACTGAGTGATCAGAATAAAGTAATCTCAAATGAACTACAGACCAACAACTGTTACTGTAATTATTCAGCAAGTATTTTAGAAGAACTAGAACATTAGAGAGAATCGTGAAATGCTCAGGGAAAATTAATGGAGAGAAGCAGCAAAATTCATCTAGTATATGATTGGTTATGGCTTATTTGCTTGGTCTTAAAAGAAAACAACAAAGTCCTGAGTCTCCTCCATGTCACTAGAACCCCAGCTCAGCCAATCAGCACTGAGACTCTGAGGGGCAGGAGGCTGAGGGTTCTCATCAGATTGTCCAAAGGATAGCTCAAGTCACCAGTGGGGATCATGGTCAGAGCACTCTTCCAGTCCCATCTCTTTCTGAGGACCTCCCACAATGAAGGTTGCAGAGCAACCCCCTCCTCGCCAGTGGAGGGAGGGAAGCAGGGAAAAGGGAAACCAAAAATGACAAACCACAATGTCCCCAGTGATTGTAAGGGACAAAGGCCTAGGTGGGGGGAAAAAATTCTCCCACCTTAACCTAGTGTTTTTCATGCCTAGAGTTTGGCTGGCACCAGATGGATCAGACTGAATAGGTACCAAAACTTTCCAAGGTTCATGCCTTCTCAACAGGGATGTCTGTTTTATAACAAAATTAGTTGTAGGAAAAGGAGAAAACTCCAAAGAGGCTCCTTGTCACACTCACGTACGTGAACCTGAATTCTTTCTCAGTCCCCAAGGAGAGACCTCACGAAGGAGACTCGCTGCAGCAAAGCCATGGGGGGCCTCTGAGAGTGCACCTGTCCTGCAGCCTGTCCAGGGTTTCTCTATGAGGTCATTGCCTCCTGACTTCCTTTGACCAATAAACTGAGGTCCTGCAAAAGGCACTTGTGATGTCACTGCCACACCCACCCCTGCCCTGCAGGGCTAATGTCCTGCCCCTGGCCAGCCCCTTTGGATGTTTGAGCTGCTCCTCTGGTATTACCCCACTCAGTGTTAATTCTGGGGATCAAGCAGGCTACACATGAAAACATCAGAGGCTGTTCAACGTACTACACACAGTTTTTCATAGATTTGTAAACTTTAAGACCATATTCCAAAGGAAAACTGTCCCATTAAATTTTTTTTTACAGTTCTACTTTTTAGTTTTTTGTAGTCTAAGAGGAAGCTTACCCAACCCCACCATTGGCAGATGGAATAATGGGCCTTTTCCTTTTCTAACTTCATACTAGGATTCTACATGATGCTGTGATGATTAAGTGAGTAGGGAACAAAAGATAGAACAAAACAAAGATCAGCTTTTCCCAAATATTTCAGTGAACAAAGAAAGAGGGAATAAAACCACTTCACATATGTGCATCAATAGGCCAAATCCGCTCACGCATGTGGAGGCTACAGAAGTCTCTGAAGTTCTACAAGTGTCTGTGAAAGTCTACACTCCTTATCTGCCAGTGGAGCTGTACCCCACAGTTACTCACTCTAATATGCATATTTCCCTAATTCTTCTACAAGAGGGGCAGGAAAAATGATCTGCCCCTACTGCACAGGAAACGTACAGAGGCTCTGGAGATGCTCTATTTTATTGGTCCCATAGTCTCCAATAGGGAGAGAGAACTCGCTCTCCATGAAGTATCCAAGTGCACAGCTCATTGACACCGGATGTGTCTTGAGGAAAGAAGTTGTGGCTACAGGGGAGCTTTTGAAAAATGTCTCAGGGATTTAGGAGCACAAATTCTATTGACTTTCAATGTGACATGGGGTCCTCAACTTCTAAAGTTCCCTCCATAAGCAAGAATCCTCTTTAATGTTGAAAAGTTTTCCAGGAAGCATCATTCATTAGCCTGGGTTTCCTTAAGGTTAGCTGCTGCCATTCCAAACTCAGTCTGTTAATGTGAAGGAAAATGATCAACCCAATTGTGTGGTCTTCTGTAATCCCTACAGTGAGGCCAATAAACATGGAATAAGCAGTTTACAAAAATGTTCTCTGTAGCACTCCCCAAAGCCACTGGTGCCAGCTGAAAAGCCATTTTTCAGTCTTTCACAGATAAAGGAAAGCACTTAAGGAGTGAAAGCTATAGTTTGGCATTTCTGTGCTAACTAAACCTTGGCTCCACAGACAAATAGTTTTAAATTGGCCTAACAATAGAAAAACATTCAACATTTAAACTATCCATAGCTGAACTATTTCAGGGGTGAACTGATCACTTTATTTCCCCCATAGGAAAAAAATCATACCAAAATAATCCCAAAACTAATAAGAAAAGAAAATAAGCAAATATTGTCAATATTGTCTTAGAGCTTCACTCGCCAGGAATACTCCATAATTAGCACAGGTTTGCAAAATTCCTAAAATGCAGAGATTATTTATTATTGAAGAGCTATTTATACCGCAGAGTACTGTACCACTCTTTAATTGCACTTAGCATGAACAATTTTGTGTTAATCCAGAAGAAATATCCAACAGTTGATAGGTTTTGGCTTGAGTTTTACTTTCTACAATTTGTAGAAGCTTTGGACAAAGCTGAATGTTGTTGTTATTCTCTGCCACTTCAGTATTTTCAGTACCGTCGCATAAATAGTAACAATGCGTGCAATGGGACTTCTCGTAAACAGCATGATCTTCCTTTTATGGACACATCAGCAAAATTTCTAATGTGACTCATCTGAAGGGACAAGAGCTGTGCACCTATCACTTTGGGTTGTTTTCCCTCTCTCTAGTGGTCTTGGGTTAACTTGGGATAAAATAGACATGTATTTTTCTCTGAGCTTCCTTACTAAAGTCTGCAGGCATATCTTCCTGATACATAACTGCCCTGTTTTATGTAGTTCAACTAACATTGCATGCTTACTTGAGGGAGTGAAATGTGTCCTGGGGAAAAATTACACTTAAGGCTGAAGCTTCCCTCACCTCTTGTGGGGTTTTTTTTTGTACCATTCCTCTCCTCTCCTCTGTAGCAGTCTCTCTGGAGGACCTAACTTAACAAGCCCCTCATGACACTGAAGCCAGTTAACATGTCAGCTTTTTGAAAAGAAAACAAGGGCGGTATTGGAATGTTTTGCCATATTTTTGGCATGTTTTGCCATAAATTGCATCATACAGTGGTTCATAGTGTATTCTAAATACACCTTGTTTGGTGTTAAGACAGCGGTTTTCCAACTTTTGAGCTGACCTCCACCCCTTTGAGTTACAATTTTTGGTTGTGCCCTCCCAACCCAGACACAAATAGACACATGCAAAAGTATGCTTGATAGCCTACTCATAAACCTAATGGAGACCTTTAACCCAACTTTAATTAAATGACCTACACCTGTAGGTTTCCCATACACAGATACTTATTAATTAGTGTGAAGAGAGTGCCTGTTTCACCACTCTGAGGATGTCCTCCACTTCCAGTCTCAAACGGTACTTTGTCTTTATCACAGCCAGCGCACAGTATCCGATCTCACCCAAATAAGATGAACCATAAGGCAAAAGAGCTTTGATCACACACTTTGACAAAGCTGGATATTCTGAGCCATCTTTCAACCAAAAATCCCCCCAATTTTTTTTTAAATTGAATGTCCAGTGTCCTATCACTCTGACATTCAATCAGCTTCTCCTGAATGTCATTTGAGAGACAGGACAAGGTCACTACCTCAGCTACAAAAGGTTGGATAATCCAGTCATTCAGGGGTGCATTTCCTTCAGGAAAATATTTATTCAATATTTATCTGAAAGCAGTATTGCCAACTTGTTCAAAAATCATGTGGCAGGCTTACCAAAAATCATGACTTTTGCTTTAAAATCATGAGATTATGTAAAAATAATTGATTTTGTGTTCTTTTTATTTGCCTTCTGTCTTTTGAGCCTTAGGTTGTACTGGGATCATATTTTGAAGCTTTCTCCACAGCCACGAGGGCTAGAAACTTACGTTTTCTTTAAGAACAAAGGCTGAAATAGTCACATGTCCACTTGACTCCAGGAGCTGGGGCTTTAAGGAAAACTATAATTCCTTTCTGTTTGTTTTAAAGCTGACTTCCATGTGAAACAACAAAGATGTTGCAAAGAGACGTGCCCTTGTGGGCTGCATCTAAAGTTAACAATTTTAATAGCAGAACTCAGAACATCAGTAAGTTCCTGATCCATCTTTCAAGTGGCAAGGGCTTCATGGTGTATCATACAATGAGTCCACGATATATGTGGAGCAATTTCAAACCTACTAGACATAGAAAGGTCTCCATGTGTGCAGATTCCGATACAGGCTTCCCACTTCATCTTGTGAGAAGTTAGGAAGTCGTTTAAAATGTTAACCAGTTCAGATCCAGTTGCACGCCTCTTAACTGGCTTGCAGAACAAAATTTTTTCCAATACTGATGTTTTTGTGAGAGTACCCAATGTAAGCAATTAAATGAGCTTCTTTTCATATATCCGTTGCTTCATCCAACTGGATTGGATATAAACTGGATGGCAATCGAGAGATCAGCTGTGCATTGAAATTTTCTGACGTCAGCAATTCGTTGGCTGACTGTGTTGTCTGACAGCGGGGTAATTTTTAATTTCTCTGCCGCACTGTCACCAACCATCATCCTGCAAATGTCAATTGCAGCTGGGAGAATCAGTTTTTCACTAGTTGTGTAAGGCTTTTTATTCTAGGCAATGTGGTACACAACTTGATATGATGCTTTTAGACCACTTGCAGGAGTGGATACCATATTTTTCATTGTGTTATTTTTTTGTTTAATTTCTTGTAGCTTTCTTTTGAAAAAATCTCTGTTCTTTCCTGCCAGATCGCCATGTTTTGTTTTTAAATGGCATCTTAATTTTGTTGGCTTCAGGCTATCGTTTGCTAAAGTTACTGCATACACTATACATCGAGGTCTAATTTCTCCGTTAACTGCAATGGAAGCGAAACCAAAATCCAAATATGTGTCATCATATCTTCTTGCTTCTGTAGATTTTTTTTTTTCAGTTCTTGCCTTTTTTTTCCAGAACACTACCATCTTTTGGCAATAAGTACCAATCCATTTTTCGTCATGTAATGATATGAAAAAATATCAAACACAGCAGCAGAATAAGCACTGCACAATTGCTTGTTGCAACGGCAGGATATGATATATGAAACTGGATGGCAGGGATGGTAGTTGTTGCTATAGATATGATCATTGGCTTATATTTAAATACATTGTAACACACTCCTGTGTACTGCATCTGCAGTCTTGTATTGGCCAAAAAAGTCCATTCTGATGAAATCAGTTGCAAAATGTTTATTCATACTATTTCAATGTGTGTAATTGTCAATGTCATGTTCTTGTTATGTAATAATAATTTAAAAACTTAAAAAATGCCTTGAGCATCGCGGTCCCCTCCCCCCTGAACATTCCTCTATGCCCCCCCCAGGAAGGCACACCCCACAGTTTGAAAACCTCTGTGTTAAATCCATGAGTCTTTTACTTGTTAAGTGAGATTGAAAACACAAGTACAAAAGTTGCCATCAAAAAGCCATTATTTGCCAAGAGGTAACATACGCTCCCTACAACCCCTAATATTTAATAGAATGTATTTGGGGTAACTGTGTGGTAACAATTGCCAGATGGTGACTTTTACTGTACATAACCACTCACAAAAACATTAGTGCTCATTTGAGCCATTTACTGTTATGGGAGTGCTATATTCAGGGTATAGGTATATATGACAGACTTATATGCAGTATTGTTGTAGACATGTTGGTCCCAGGATATTAGAGAGATAAGGTGGGTGAGGTAATATCTTAGATTGGACAAGAACAGCTACGTGGACTCCCTCTCTGGATGTCAGTTGGGTTCCTTTTTCTTTTTGGACAGTGATCAGAACTAGCAAGTCCAGTGGGTTCTTTAGGTTCATTGGAATCCATTATTTTATCCATATCAAAGCCATGCGGTTCTAAATGATTATAACACAGGTTTCATATGGATTTTTTTAATACAGGAGGGTGTTTCTTTGACCATGTCCTTTTGAGCTTTTCATATTCTCCCATTTCCTTTCACCGTGACATTTTTTATTACCACACCTTACTAGTTTGTAGAGCTTACACCTATATTGAACATAGGATGACCAGATGTCCCAATATTATTGGAACCATCCTGATATTAGTGGCTTTGTCTTATATACACAACTATACTTCCCACCATGAAAAAAAAGTGTCCCCATTTTTCACACTTGCTATTTGGGCTCTTGAACAGTCTCTTAAACAGTCTCTTAACATACATAGATATTGAGCCATATAACTGTAAAAAAAACCAAACACACACAAAATCTTCACCATTGAAAGGGAAAAAAACCCACTGATATAAAAAGAGAAAGAAAATGGGAACATTTCATACCCCAAGCAGGACAATGGACTCTCCTGATGGATATCACATGTAAGTAGAAGGCATCATTACATACAAGGCGGTTACAAAAACGTTGATCCTGGAGAATGGAGATTTAATCTTACGATAAAGGCTACATATTTTTGTGACAGTAAGATTGATGGGAGCAAAATCTAAATTATGTAAATGTGTAGATATGAAACTGGGACCAATTAAGGAGAAAGGTCACATACATTTGAATGGAGGGTGCAGATTCAAATATATCTAGTGATGTAGTTATGAAGGGGAAACAGACAATAGAATTTAAGGGTTTTTAAAGCAATTCAAGTACTGG
The DNA here is from genome assembly GCF_028017835.1 of Emys orbicularis. Taxonomy (NCBI): domain Eukaryota; kingdom Metazoa; phylum Chordata; order Testudines; family Emydidae; genus Emys; species Emys orbicularis. The sequence goes on along the minus strand of NC_088683.1, from coordinate 21,718,370 downwards.
GCATTGAAAGCATATTTTACATGAAATATTGGATTTCCTGAAATGCCCCCAAATTATCAGAGAGCCTCTCAGAGCACATAAACTGGGGAGCATTTTTTGGCCATTCTTTGCAGAATTAAAGGACCAATCTCACAAGAGACTGAGTTCCCTCAATGTCCACTGACTTCAATGTGAGTTGAGGCTTCTCTGGTCCTCTTAGAATCTGGCCCTGATTAGGGAATTTAATTACTGTACATAGGTCCCACTCCTACAATCAGATCTGCACAGACATGCGCTGGCACCTCCATGATGCCCCAAATTTGTATTATATTTATTTTAGTAGCATCCAGAGGACCAGCTAAGACTGGGGCCCTGTTGTGCTGGGCACTCTACAAATACATATTGAAAGAGAGTCCCTGCCTTGAAGATCCTAACATCTAAATAGACCAAAGAGACAAAGGGTGGGAGAGAAAACAGAGGCACTAGGTCACACAGTAGGTCAGTAGCAGAACCAGAAAAAGAACCAGGACGCCTGACTCCCACTCTAGTGTGCTAATCATGAGACCAAGGCATGGCTGACTTGGGTCATAGTCTATATTATTAGAGAGTTAAGATATTGTACTATTATGAACATAATTAACATTTATTTTTATCATGTATTACGAACATGTTTTAAAATATATGAAGTGGTGAGTTCAACCATGTGTAACCCCTTTAGTTCAGTCCTTTTATGCCCTTTCTGTAGTTTGGAATGAAACATCAATGCTTTGTTGATTTAAAGAATGTGAACAGACACACAGAAAAGAAGACTACTATAAACATAATTCAGAAAAGCATGACAAACAGGGATGTGTAATGATTTTGTGGTTTGAATAGACGACATTGTTTGGCAGAACCTTTTGTCTGAGGAATGGCGGTACCACATTACTTGTGGGAATGTCTTTCACTCTATTAGTCTTCTATTTATCTTGTTTTCAAAGGTCTCCGTGAATCTTATTCATAGGCTGACCTGCCCCAAAGGCAGGTGTAGCTCTCTCAATGAGAGAAATTGAAGCAAGCTTTCAGAAAATTCATACTGGCAAGCCATTTGGGTTGATAAGTATTGATGGGCAAAATGTGAATTTTAGTATACTGGCAGTTTTCCTTCCTTCAATAATTTCAGTACTTATGTGACTATTTCTACGTTGGCCTTTTTAGGCTTTTATGCCATGCCCATCACTGTAGTATCTCAGTGTCTTGGTTCAAGAGACTCAGTTCTCACTATTTTTTCTTTTGTCAGTTTAAGAGCCGATTTGGTTCCCATTAAAGTCCACGGGAATCTTTCCATTGATGTTAATATGAGTTGGATTGGGTCCTTAGTGTTCATGAAAGACTGGAGATTGACCATGATGGACACTGATGTCTCTTCAGTTTAACAACAGTTCAGCAACAGCAGGAGCTGTGGCTTCCCTTGTACTGCACGGCCCATGTATCTGAACCCTGAACAGGAGCTATAGAAGCCTGACTGTCTTGAGGATTTAACTCCTCGATATATTCACTGACCTGGTACCACTTGATCACGAGCAGAGCAGACTTCCTCATAGCGCTGAGCTTTCTAAGGATGAGAAGGTCATTCAGTCTTCATGGCTTGTTCAATCCTTTGCATCTCTGCTAAGGCTGCCAAGGAAGGTAACTGCAATGTGGACAGTTGTCCACTAGAAAGAATCATTTAGTTAAGGCTGCTGAACAGCTGTGTGACGGTAATGACCTTGTGGGGAGAAATAGGGGGGAAGGAGAGACACATACCAGGGTCTCCAGCTCAGCCCCCCCAAATGTTGGCAACAGGTGTGTGGCATCGCAGTGAATGTGAGGTAGTGGGGTCCCAAATTTCTCCCATTGGGCCAGTCACTATTGACCTGGTTTGAAACGGGCTGCTGATATACGGAGATATTTTCAAAGGCACAAATCGCAGTTAGGCGTCCAGCAGCTATTGTTTTTCAATGGCAGTTGGGTGCCTAACTGCCGTTTTGAAAATCTTCCCCCAAAGCTTAATACTACGAGTTGCTGAGCCCCTGCGGCAATGTGCTGAATGTCCACAGCTCCCCATTACATTTCAATGAGAGTTGAAGGCTTCTCAGCACCTCAAAGAATTGGCTGTGTAGATGTGATCAGCTCCAAATCCCATGATATGTTCTGGTGGAGCACGAACGCTATTCTAGTAATTAACTGTGATGTTTACATTGTAATAAATGTTTACTGTAAATTGTTTCAAAAAATAAATGACTGTAATATATACACTGTATACTATGGGCCCCATCCTGAAACTCTGTGCATCTAAAATTCAAATGGTGTTTTGGAAATGCAGAGAAAGTAGTATCAGCTTGGATAAGGTTTAGACAAACAATAATTAAATTGTAGTTGAAGAATTAGGATCTGTGTGGTCCCGAATTAAAAGGACAAAGCAGAATGAATTTATTGATGCATTAAAATCTTCCCTTTGAAAATCTGGCTTTTAGCAGCAACACTGTGTTTGTAATCCTTAATGTATATATTATGCTATTTATAGTATGTACATTATGGGTCAGATATATTTCTTTCTCTCTGAAGACTTATAAAAGCCTCTGTAAGCACACATCCTAGGCTCAGGGAATTCATTACATATGTTAAAATAAGCAACACAAAATTGCTTTCATTGACTTCTTTTGCATTTATATTCAGATCGGGTTTTGTAAATTTCACCCCTCCCACACACCTCCAACCTTCCAACTCAATCATGACAACACTTTATTTTACAAAATTTAAATGAGCCTAAGTGGTTGACAATGTCCTTTAATAAGTTTTATTATGAAAACATGAAAAATATCTGAAGCTCATGAAGCTTTATTTTCTGGTTTAACAACTAAGGGCACATATGGGGCTCAGTCCTCCAAATTTGTATTTTCATAAGTAGTCCCACTGATTTCATTTGGACTGCTCTTGAGGGTAAGAGTTTGCAGGATTTGGTCCACAGTGCTTAATCTTGCTCACTTTACTGGCGCAGGTAGACCCATTGGGCCAAATTCTCTGGTGTAAATCGGTGCAACTCCTTTGACTTCAAATTAATTTTGCCCATCTAAACCAGCATTATGACTTCAGTGGGGCTATTTGTACAAGTGAGGTAAACAGGATTTGACCATAATATTACTCAAAGTTAAAAAAATAGACTTCTAAATACAGTGAACAGCGACAAGAAGAAATAAATTATTATCTCCTCCTACAGAAGTGACATGGAAGTTTTGACTTCAGATTGATTTCAGGATCAGGCTCTTTATTATTAAAATAGAATTCAGATAGTGCTGCAAAACCTTATTAATGCAAATAGTCTTTATTCACATGAGTAATCCTTACTGGGTTACTTGCAGGAGAAAGCGGGTATGGGTGACTGACTCCAGGATCATTAACTTGCTTTTGGTTATTTATGTGCTTTGAAATGGGATGCTAAACTTGAATAGGTTATTGTGGAAGCAGGAAAAACCATTTTCAAAAAAATGCATAAGGCGGGGTAGAAAGAGAAATTATCTTTCTCAGCTTACCATTAAAGTTCTTTTAAACTGTGCAAACACAAAATGATAACAGTTAAGCCTTGAATGTTCATGATTAGAACAAAAAGCTCAGTTATATGTAAGTTACTGCACACAAACGTCAAGAATAAATCTGCCTTTGGATGACAGTTTAAAGGAATCCAATTTTTCTAAACCTCAGAAGGGGCCCATAATATTTTAGCAAACTCATAGTCTATGGTGACATACAGTATAGCTACGGATTAACCCATCATACTTTAGGCCTGAAGGATTTATTGTACTTTACTCTGTTGACCCAAGCCCAGGAGAGAGCAGATATATGCTGGTGGTCTGTACGTTTAGAAATATTTGCCATAATATTAATATAGGTTGGATTCTATGCACAATGCAATTTTTTGTTTTCCCCCCCATCAAAATGGAAAACAGTAGCTTCTTTTTAATAGTACAACTTATTCATTTCAGTTTTGTAAGGCTTTGAGTGGTGCTCTCTCCAACAGGGAACTGAATTCCACTCTTATTCACACTGATTTTAAATCCAGTGTAACGCCACTGGATTCTTCTGAACTGGGAGCAGAACTTGACCCTTGCATTTAATTTATTTGTAAACTTTACTAGAGCTATTTGACTTTGTCTCTGAAGTATCTTGTATATCAGGCAGCAGATAGTTTATTTCTTGATGCACTTGATCAGCAGATTATCTCTGAAAAAAATTCACTTTCTCCTGAGGGGAGGGCAAGGATACCCAGTTTTATTCTAACCATTTTCAGTGACTTTTTATTTGATCATAACTTACGGTCCTCTGTGTTTCAAGTCTCCAGTAGGAATTTCTCTTTTGGAATGACAGCAAGGTTATACCCTGTAGTTATTACCCTTAAATGAAACTCTTCTTGGCTTCACATAGAAGTCTTGGATAAACACTGAGGGCAAAGTCCTAGCTCCATTAAGTCAATGAGGGATTTTTCCATTGACTTCAGTGGAGCTAGGATTTCACCTTAAGGGTAGAATATAATTGTTCCACATATGGGACTCACATTCATGTTGCATGTGGTAGCTATGAATTCATCAATGAAGGGTTTAAATGGCAGTCCCACATATGGAAAATAAGGGCCCAAGCCTGCAAATGTGCTTAGCTTTACTTAATCACATGAATAACATTAAGCTCACAGGGTGAATTCTTGTTCCCATTGAAGTCCATGAGAGTTTTGTCATTGACTTCAGTGGGACCAGGATTTCACCCATGATATTTGCTGGATCAAAGCCTAAAGATTTTTTTGTTTGTTTTTGCCACTGAGGACACTTTTCCTAGCTCTTCCCTTCCATACATCAGTCTCCCTGTGCCAATTTTATGGCGTACAGAAACCCATGCATAAACCAATCAATCTCTCTTGTAGATTTCCACAATGGGCTATGTATTGCTGCCATGGAGACAGTTTCTGAAGAGCATAGGGGTTGTGCATGTGCCCCTGCACAGTTGATGGTATTCATCCCCTCAGGCCCTGTGGGGGGCTTAAATAGGAGGACCTTGCACACCAATCCTCTTCACCACGGGTGAATTACATTCCTTTGCTGTCATGGGTGTTGAAAGGGGTTTTTTTTGGGGGGGGAGGGGGGAGGTCCTTGAAGTTTTAGGCTAACTTTTTTTTTTTTAATGATAAGGCTTGATAACACTTGTATGGGCTAATACAGGCATGCTGGAACAATTTGTATAGTGCGGGTGCTGAGAGCCATTGAACCAAACTATAAACCCTGTATGTGATGGAAACCACTTCAGCACTCCCAGCACCCTAGTTCCAGCACCTATGGGCTAATGCTCATGAGCCATGCCAAAGAGGTGAATTTTAAGGAAGCATATGAATAAAGAGAGTTGATGCATCGTACATTGGGGGGTGGGGGATGAGCTATAGGGTCAGGGCAGCTGAAGGCAGGAAAATGATAGCAGATGAAGAGGATTTCTCTTTCCCATTTAATGGCCTTCAGAAATGTAATAAATGTTTGTTTGTTTTTTAAATTGTAACCACTGCAAACTGCTTGTCTGAAATCCTGACTTCTCATCATAGCTACAGATAAATATCCTAACAGATATCCATCCCAATTTATTGTATAAAAATATAATACATATTTGTTTCCCATTTCTCCACCAGCCCTTCAGAGATCTGTAGTTGCTTTTGATGACAGTTGCGGAAAAGTAAAAAAGGCTTTGAATGTGTGGTAACTAAGGGCCCGGGACACTGCTAAACTTTCATGACTTGGGAGCCATGCCATCCATGAAATAACATATGCTCTAGTTTATATTGTACTGTTTAGAAAAGAAAATAAACTGTAGCACATGGAAACCTTTCCATATGCATTGTGAGCCAGGAAGATAATATGAGGCTGAATAGGGGTCCAAGTATCTCTGTGGGGATAGAGGAACAAATCAGAAAAGGTGTCTTCCTTCTCCTTCTTCACCAGCCCATGGAACCATTCCGTGTAGGGTACCAGAGCTGTATCTGTGCCTGTTGACATTTTGCTTTTATGTTGTTTTTGTTTGTATTGACTATTTAGATTGTAAGCTCTGGAATTGTCTATATCGTGCTCTACAATGGGGCTCCAAAATCAGTGTAACAAAATCAAAAAGAATTTTTATTTTTTAATATATTAGGAACAAAATAAATTCTAGCAATAGTATAGGACCATTCCTAGATGGAGATGGTTCTGATTCGGAAAAGGCAGAACTATTCAATAAATATTTCTCTTCTGTATTTGGAAAGAAGCAGGATGAGGTCCTTGTATCATAGGAGGAGGATGTGGGGCCACATGTGCCATGTGTGGGGCCATGAAGGAATTCTCCCCATAGTCAGATTGGCAGTGACTTTGGTGGGGGTTGGGGGGGAGTAGCCTTCCTCTGAAGCGTGTGGGTGCAGGTCTCTTGCCAGGATTATCCAGTTATATATCACTTAATCACTTCCCTGCCACCGTGGGAAACTGGTACACATCAGTCCCTTCTGTTCTCTGCCTGTGGCACGTAATAGTTTAGTCTCCTGTGGGTTACAATACTTTGGTCTAATTTCAGTAGTTGGGTTTAGTGTGCAGGTACTGGATGGTGTTGATGGTCTGTGATGGTGTTGATGGTCTGTGATGGACACAGTAAGTCAAACTAGATGATCTGGTGGTCCCTTCTGGTGTTAAACTCTACAATTCTATGAAACTTTCCATGTTTGGTATCTGTCTCGGGTTGAATTTTTTGGCAGTCCTTGTCAGCAGAATTTGTTCAGTGTTTTCTCAGAGTGAATTTAAGGATTAGAACTGTGCAGAGGATGAAAATGCCATTTTGTGAAGGATTTTAAAATTTTCCATGAAGGAAAAGTACACATTTTATTTTTGTCAGTTTGATTTTGACTTCTTAATTATTTTTATATTGTAATATACAATACAATGCAAAATTTCAGAATGAAAAATGAAACCTTCTTTTCTGAAAATGTCATAAAAGGATGTTTCACCACTGTCTGGACTTTCTTCTTTTGGGGGGTGGGGAGGGGGAAAGAAGGATTTTCGAAAACAAAATTTCATCTACATTGACTTGTTTTGGATGGAACTTTTTTTTTTCCCAACAAAAAATGGTTCCATCACTGTTTTTCTGACCAGTTCTTTATTTGGGATAAGTACATTCCTTCTTTTGCCCACGTTAATATATTATTACAACCATTTGCTTGAGAATCTGTAGCACTTCAGTGCTTTGGTACAAGGACTTGAACTTTGGGAGAAGCGTCATATAATCACATGCTATTTACTACACAGGACCTCTGCCTCGTTCAGTGCACTGGACAAACTGGATGAATCAGGGTTCTGTGGTGAAGGAGTCTGTTGTCCTTGGGGCCCCTGCATCTTTTGTTGCAGAAGCTGGAATATGTACCGTGAATAAGGCAGGAAAAGGCAGGATGGTCTAATGTCAGGGCTGTTGAAGGTTGCCCTGGTTGGATTCTATCTCTGCCTTTGCCTCAGAATTCCTATGTGATGCTGGGCAAGTCACTTAAGTCAAACTTTTCACAAGTGGTCACCAACTGAGTGCCCAGCTTGAGAAATTTGGGCCCAGCTTTGTGGAAGTGTTGAGCACTCACAGCTGCCATTGAAGTCAAAGGGACCTGTATTCTGAACAAATTAAGCTCAATAAAATGCTACATTATCTGAAAAATCAGGCCTAGCGTCTCACATAGGCCTAGAGTCTCACATGTGGCACTCAAAATTAGTGTACATCTTTGCTATTAATTTTCCTGTGCCTCAGTTCCCTACCTGTAAAATGGGATAATACTACCTGTTTTCACAGTGACAATCTGAAGATAAATGTATTCATATTTGTGATGCACTCAGTACTAGTGATTAATTCCATAGACAAGCCCATGAGGAAATTAATAATTTTGTATTCAGGACATGGTATGAATATTTTGAATTAAATAAGAGCTGGGGCCACACAGTGAACAATAAGCATAAAAGGAAATATTGAATAGCTGATCATTAAGTGAGCACTGTTCATCCTGTGCACTGACTCAGACAGGAGTCCTGTGGGGGAAAAAAATATGTGATCATGTCATTAAAGTTGCATATGCACAAAGAGGCCAAATTAAGGTAGCACTGGCAACCAACCATTTCCAACTATTTCCTCACTTAATTGCTTGACTTTGCAACCTCAGTGCTTTTTTAATGTAGATTTTTGTATGGAATTATTATATATATTAAATGTAGATTAGTAAATATGTTATTGTCTTCTTGGCATGATTTAATCTTCATCACACTCAGAGCTGTTTTCTTCTAGAGTCGTTCTTCATTTCTGGGAGTTGAATCAAAACTTACTGGAAGAAAAGTACAAGCAGCCCGGGGGAAAAAAGGGAATAAAATATTTTCACACATGAATAACTCTGTGTAGACTCCGAAACTCCCTTTCACCATATAGACTCTCTAATGTCTAGTGTCTCATATCCTTTTCATTTGTTGTGTATGGCTAAAACAGTACACTGCACTGGAGAAGGCTGTGACTGTGATTTATCATTGCTCCTTTAATCAGGGAACTGTTCCTTCAGATAAGCTGTCTTGCCTGAAATGCTATCCCTGCCGGACCATTTAGTCTGATTGGAAAAACAGTGGCAAACTCCATAGCCCTTTTTGGTTCAAAAACCAGAACAGTCTCTTCTTCTATTTCTTTTCCTCTGAAGTTGTTTACAATAAATTTCCACGTCTACTCTGCTTTTAGGAATAAAACTCAGCACGGTGCCCTGTCCTAAGAGAAGGCTGAGCTTGCTGATGAGCAAAAGAACCAAAAGACTGCTTCGCTGTAAACTGGTAAGTGCAGCACACTCTTCTAACTCTGCCAAACTATGGGGCAAATACTACAGTGCTTACTTCCGGCTAGATCATTGCCTCCACATCCCTGAGCTAAGTAAACCACGATCTAACAGGTCCAGGCTGGATGTGTGGGATGAGGGAGGGGAAAGCAGGTTCTGTGATTGCTTGCCTTTCTCCTGACCCTGTGTAAGCTTCTATGTGCATGCACCATGCAGATTTGGCTCCATGGGTTTGGGGAGCAGCAAATGGGGGTATGCAGATTTATATAATCTGTGTCTACTTGCACAGTGAGCCCTGCTAAAAGGAGGTGTTAGGAGTAGCCACAGTAGGGGATGGTATATGGGCAAGGTTTCTTTAGTAATCATGGTGTCAATGGAATCATGGGACTAGGAATCTTTGTGGAGCACACAGTCCCCTCATGGATTCTCCTGGAGTCCCTGAATATCTCCCAATCTCAGGACTTCCATGCATTTAGAGGACCGAATCCTGTGTCCCATTCCATGGAGGAGCAAATCTTACCATCCCTATGTGACTATTTAAAAGGAGCTCTGGAACTCTCTGCTTATGCCGTTTCCTGGTACCTCACATAAGTTTTCCTGCTTAGGGAATAATCAAGCCCATAGTCCTTACTCAGGCAACATTTCCATTGGATTTATTTGGCTCCATTTCTGCCACACTAACATAATCTGAATAATAACTTACTCTGCAAATAGTGCCACTGAAACCAAGTTCAGAGTAAGGGTGGCAGAATCAGATCCTTTGGGGGTAAATTTAGGGGCACAATATCACCTTACTATACAGAGATTTAACTCTCCATGCATAAGATAAGTATATGCTAATAGGAAAGAGGGTTCTTTTAAATAAAAATTGTTTTTATGCTAAAATGCAGAATACTTCTATTAAGTAAAACAATTAGAGTAAAAGTCTTTATTATTTTGATTGTGCCAGATTTTAGATGTGAAAAGTTTTTTTTTCCCCAATCAAAATGAAATGGTTTTATGATTATATTTTATTTGAATCAAAATAGACATGAAGAGCTATTATGGACAAAATTCTGCTTGCTTTACTCACGTAAGTACTTCCACTGATTTCAGTGAGACTACTCACATAAGTAAAGCAACAAGCTTTGGCCATAACATTTTGCTTTAATTGATTGAGGTTAGTGTTTGGTAAGTTAAATGGCAAAGGAGGGTTTTGGAAACTTCCCTTATTACTGTTGATCTGCATTCTGGTTGCAAGGATTGGCTCACTAGTAATAAACCTCAGTTGGGTCTCTAAGTAATGAAACTCTGACCCCAAATTGTCAATGAGAGTCGAGGTCTAGTTATTTTGTGCAGAATCTGCTACAAGCTTGTACACTCAGAACATTATGGTGTTCATTAGTAGGTACACCTCTACCCCGATATAACGCAACCCGATATAACATGAATTCGGATATAACATGGTAAAGCAGTACTCCGGGGGGGCGGGGCTGCACACTCCGGTGGATCAAAGCAAGTTCGATATAACGCGGTTTCACCTATAATGTGGTAAGATTTTTTGGCTCCCGAGGACAGCGTTATATTGGGGTAGAGGTGTATATCTAAACTGAGTTCTTTGCTGCAGACAGGGTAGTTTAAAGTGTGTGTGTGTGTGTGTGTATGACTATAGATAATGTATATTAAAATGGGCACAAATAACATTAGCTATAATGTAAGGTAGAAAACTGTGTTTCGTATGACCTCCTGTTTTCAGATGCTCAATTTTTCACTTTTTGGGCCATATCTTGAGAGGCTTTGAAATGTGGTGCATATTATCTTCAGCTATTTTTGCACTGACAGGGTGAAAGAAAAAAACCCACTTTCACTATTGTATAAAGAAAAAAATCTAGCTATATATGTATATAAATGGAGCTACATTAAAAAACAACTAAAGTTGAAATTTGCTGTGCAATAATAATCCTCCTTAAGGAGAAGGTGACCCAAAATGAAAGTTACCCTACAGGTTGCATACTCTCCCTTCTTCACAAAGCCACTGGCCCCCACTCCCTCAGTTAGAGGGGAAGGGTTCTTCCTGCTTTCAGCAAGTTCAAGCTTGTTCATTGACATGTGAATGCAAAATGGGTGTAGAACCTGTTGTGACTTTGGTAGTATTTTACAAAACAGAAGAGAGTCAGGCCCCACTTGGTTTGGGGAGATGTGTTTTACTCATGAGAACGTAGCAGGCAGCTCATTGGCCTGAATGGGAAGCCTAACTAAGGGCACAGGATTGGTCCTTTGTTTGTAAGATATAACCCACCATCTTTTACTTTATTGCATTTTGTAGTGCGTTAGCTCTTCACACCTTAAACAAAGTGTCACTTCAGATAAGATGGAGGGGAAGGGGAAACGCCACTAAACATGCATTTCTCTAATTAACTTAATAAAAGCAAAGTTTAAACAGTTCTTCCTGTGTTCTGGGGCCAGGGTCAGCTAATGATAAAGAATTCTCTCCTAATCTGTTGACTTTTGTCTTGGCATGACAAACTGTAGGGTGATGTGAGAGCAAAGAGTACTTTGTGTGTGAAGTGGGGTTTATTTTGTATAATTGTCTTTTCTCCAGAATCATCAATGTGTGTTTGAAATATCTATTTGTGTTTGTTCAACTGATTTCTAATCTGTAACATTCCTACAGCTAAGCAAGAACAAATATGGGAATTTGGTGCCTGTGAACTTTTGGGCTCAGTATTTTTACATGATCTGTGCTGGGCCTAATTCTGATTTCACTTTCACTCTTGTAAGATTTTAGGAGAAAAGAAAAGCTGCACCAGTTTAAACTAACTCTATTTTAAATTGATTTTTTAAAACTGGTGCAAACACCCTATATAGATGCATTTCAGCTGGTTTAACTGTTGCTTTAATTGGTTCAGCTTTGATCTGTCAATTACCAAATTAAACTAAACTGATTTACATGAGGTTAAACCAGTTTAAATTCTATCTTCATATGGGATTTAACAAGAGAGGTTTAAAAATGATTTAAAACGGTGCATTTATTCTCATATAGACAAGGCCCAGATCAGGTATAATTTCACTGAGGCCACACTGAGACCCATCTGTGGCTGTTTTAAGGTCATGATGAGAAACACCTGAGCTTACTGGCATTTTGTGGTGGTGACTTTCAGCAAAATACCTAAAATCTGTATCACATTTGAAGCACAAAACAAGTACTAGGTCTTTCATTCCACAACGCTCAGAAAACAAGTAGTTATATTAGTCAGTGCTGTTTTCCCCAAACCTCCAATAGTGTATTTACCACCTAAATTGAAAGCGTGTGTGTGTATGTGTGTTAGAATATTAATTTGAACAATTATGGTTTTGTCTGGAGATTGTTATTGTCTGGGATTAATAAACTAGTTGAAAAAAATTATAATTACATTAAATACTGGTATTTTATATATTTTTTTTTAAAAAAAAGTCTCTCTGTGACATGTTTTTGTGTGTCTCCAATCTCATCTTCTGCATTAATGCTGGTGAAATAGCTCATTTGTGATAGTCCTGACTGTAAAGTCCTCTTGTCAGCAAGTGAAGCTTAGTTACCCAGATATGATTAGGAGAAACAGGAGGGGACTGTGTGGCTAAAGTGTTTAAGGCTCAGGCCTGCCATCTGAGAGGGACACTTGGACTTGGCTGCGAATGAAATGAGTTTCATGATGCCATGTCTGCCTTTTCTAACTGCAGCACTGCTCAAAAAAAATGGCTCCACATCATGCAGAAAGGAGTAGTAAATGCAGTGAAGTTGTGTGTGAATTGGGTTTGGAAGATACTGTAGTTGGTGGATTTAACTCACTGGGTGCTCAGATAGTGCTAGGTATGATACAGAGGGGCCATTGACCTCAAAGAGAGTCATGCTAGATTTAAACCAGTGCTAGTGAGAGCAGAATCTGGCTTTTGGTGTTTTGAGAGTGCACGGTTTTCAAAATAATAAAATAAGTTTACAAAGCAATGCAAGGATATATATAGAATGCCACCGTAACAAAATGTAATCTGAGTATTATCATCATCTGCTGCCTTTGAGTATACTAGTCGGTACTATTTATTGTGTAAGGGCCTTATCTGAAGCCCATGCTGAAGTCAGTGAGAGATTCATGGACTTCAGTGGGCTTTGGATCATCCCATCACTGTCTTCGCTATCATTTGTTATAGCTGATACAACACTGAGTAGCACTGTATGACTTCAGTGAGCTTGGGATCAGGCTGTAAAAGCCTATTCTCTTACAAACATATTTTTCATGTTAACCTCCATAATCAGCTGGGAACAAGATCATTCCCCCCCACCCCTTCTGTTGAGGAGCTCCTAGAAATACAACCGTTGTCAAACTGTGGTAGGGGTTTGCCATTTCCACATGAACACGGTAGCAATGCAATCAGCAGCTAACTACTACAGATTGCTATGATAAATAATGGATGTTATTAAAACAAGTCTCCATTTAAACCATTTTTATTTTGTTAATATGATACTGGTGGATAATAACCTCCACCCCCACACACTTCTCCTCCTTGTTAGAGAAATGCTTTTTCTTGAGCCCCATCAGATGGCCTCGTTAGTGTCTCACTGCCTTTCCTGCAGGCTGTGTGGGAACTGCTGCTGCTCCCTTTGATTCCCGGAGCGAAGCTCCTTGCAGCCTGTTGAACTTGGTCTCTGTGGGTTTAGGCTGCTAAGTTTCATGTGCCTCAGAGAAGCACTTGGGCAAGAAAAAGGAGTTCAGAGGTCAGCAAGGAGAAAAACCTAGCATAAGAGTTATGTTATTGTTGTGCTCTCTGCTTTGGATACCCCTTCTTCGGAATGCTGACTGGTACTGCCTGCCTGAGACTCCAGAGATATTTGCCTGAGTTTCATCCCTTCTCTTTAAAGCGTCAAGGTAGGAACATGATCATTGTTTCCTGTAAACACTACTTCCTATTTCTGCTTGATGTTACTTTTGCAGTAGTGAGGCCTCCTCCCTCAAACTATGTGTGAGTATTGGATGATGTGAATTTAAATGCAGTGATCATGGCAGAGTTAGATATGAGCTGTACTCACTAATATGAAAATTAATCTGCACATAAAAGTTACTGCTGAGGTAGATGTAATTGTTGAATGTGTTCCTTGTGTGTAAACATAAAATTAGATCATAACGGGGTATATTTAAGATTGTTAATGTAAATACTAAATATCCATACAATGTATCTAGCAATTCATCCCGTGCTTGCATTGGGATTCAGTTCAGTTTCATATCATCATAGTTATATCTTCTTAATTTTTAATGCTCTTCTAGCTGTAGCCACTGCTTCTTGAGTGTGGCACAAAATGGCTATTTGGCATATTTTGGCAGTTCATATTTTTTTGGCCCTAACATGGCCCATATTGGCTACTGCTGTATAAGAGTCACCATTCTGTTAGCAATCTGAGTTTTCATTACACGGTTTCCTTGCTGAGAGATGTTTACTCCTGTCCCATGGAATGATCAGGGAATTAGCCTCCTCTCACACCTCAATAGCTTGACAAATATGGCCCTGTGTCTCCCCAGTCCAACCTGGGACCCTGCTATTCTTCAGCAGCATGGCTCCTGGGAGAGCTTGCTTCCAAGGATCTCCCTGACAGCCCTCTACGGGGCAGTTCCACACCAGAGAGAGTAGGTAAATAGGTCCATTGAATTTACCGGCTGTATTCCCTGGGCTTGTGGGGGCAGTTCCATGGAGAATTGCTATCTCCCTGGCTCCACCCTCTACTACAGTGCACAGGCTAAGCTCTGTAAAGCTGCCACCACAGAAGTGCTTTTGCAGGGTGAGTGACAGTGCCATAGAAGTTACACTCCCTTCTTCCATATCCACTGCAGCAATGAGCCAGCTGAATGTCATCCCATGGAGATGAAGGAGATAATGGGGCTTCCTATTATTTCTTTTTAATAGTGTACCATAAAAGTAAGTGTCACCCTTCTGCCTGACAGTGTCAGCAGCAGTAAGGGCCAGGTTCAATATTGAGGGGTTCCTCTTAATGTTCCAAAACAGAACAGGCTCGAGCCCCCATCCAGAAATCAGGGACATCTAACCACCATCCCTGAGTGCCTCTGGGGGTGTGTCTACACTGCAATTAAAAACCCGCCGCTGTCCTGTGCCAGCTGACTCGGGCTCGGGCTAAGGGGCTATTTAATTGCAATGTAGAGGCTCAAGCTGCAGCCGAGGGTGATAGGACCCTGTGCGGTGGGAAGGGCCTAGAGCTCATGCTGGAGCTGAGCCCAAATGTCTACATTGTAATTAAACAGCTTTTAGCCCAATCCCCGTGAGCCCGAGTCAGCTGGCACAGGCCAGCCGGGGGTGTCTAATTGCAGCATAGACATACCCTAAGAGGCAACACTTCACCACTCACAAGTACTCGATCTGTATATGACAAAAGAAAACTTTTATTAAAAGGGAGAGGGATCTCGGCATTAAGTTGGGGAAAGACTGCAGCAATGAAGGGATGCTGTGATGGGGTGGACTCCACATGCTAGCCCTGCAAGAGCTGAATTAGGCCAGGTGGGCCCAATCAGCTAATTAGGCTGCAAGCAGGGGATATTTAGGCTGGAGGTAGCTAATTAAGGATAGGCTCACCTGTGCAGGAACAGGCAGGGCCTGTATAATGCCAGGTAACTGGGTGCAAAGGGGGGTGGCTGTGGTTGCTGGGAAAAGCTGGTTGGAGGGAGTTGGAGGCTGGGAAACCCAGCGGGGGGGGAGAAGTCAGGTATGTAGGAAGAAGCCCAGGGAAACAGCAGCAAGAGGTCGGACTGTACAGGGACTGTGACCCCTTATTAGAGGGTCCCTGGGCTGGAACCTAGTGGTGAGGTTGGGCCTGGGTTCCCCACCAGCCACTGGGGAGTGGCAAGGGTGTTGGAGGCACCAGCCATACAGCATGTTGGGAAAGACTGTGACTTTCCTGGAAGGGGAGGACTTTAGTGACCTGGCTGGAGGGCTAAGTCACAGTGTGGAAACTGCAGACCCGGGAGTGAATGGGGTCGCAGAGCCAGACAAGTCAGGAGAAGACAACACTGGAGGGAAATTATAGGGTTGCCAATTGTCTAATCACACAAACCCAAACACCCTTGCCCCTCTCCCTGCCTTGCCCCTTCTCTAAGGCACAACCCTGTTCACTCCATCTCTCCTTCCTCCATCACTCGCTCTCCCCCACCCTCACTCGCTTTCACTGGGGTAGGGGGTTGGGGTGCGGGAGGGGGCTCCAGGCTGGGGCTGGGGTTGGGGTGTGCGAGGGGGCTCCAGGCTGAGCCTGGGGCAGGGAGTTGGGGTGAGGAATGCAGGCTCTGGGAGGGGGGTTGGGTGCAGGAGGGAACTCCTGGCTGGGGCAGGAGGTTGAGGTGCAGGAGAGGGTTCAGGGCTGGGGTAGGGGGTTGGGGTGTTGGAGGGGTGCAGGCTCTGGGAGGGAGTTTGGGTGCAGGATGGGGCTCTGGGCAAGGGGTTGGGGTGCACGAGGGGGCATGGGGTGCAGGCTCTTGGAGAGGGTTCAGGGCTGGGGCAGGGGGTTGGGGTGCAGGATAGTGTTTGGGGTGCTGGATCAGGGCTGGGGAAGGGGGTTGGGGTGCAGGAGGGTGGGAGGGGTGTGGGCTCCCACCAGGCGGCGCTTACCTCAGGCAGCCAATGGGAGCTGCGGAGTTGGCGTTCGGGGTGGGGGCAATGAGTGGAGAGCTCCTGTGGCCCAAAGGGGCCACAGGGACGTGCCGGCCGCTTCCAGGAGCGGTGTGGGGCCAGGGCAGGTAGGGAGCCTGCCTTTACCCCACTGTGGTACTGGACTTTTAGCCTAAAATCTCCAGGTTTGGCTTTAGTAGCCTCCGAGAGAAAGAGCCCATTTCTGGTAGAATTCTGGCGAAACCGGGAGGGTTGGCAACCCTAAGGGAGAGTATGCAAGCTAGCAGAGCTAATCTCCAGGACAGCAAGCAGGAGGCGCCACTCGTGGTGAGTGGACCCCATGACATATGCAAACCATAAGTAAAATCCCACCCCACAGTATCTTGGGCAGTGTTCTTTGCCTCAGTTTCCCACATAGCCATGTGAAAGTCTGGTGGATAAATGTCCCTTTAACAAGCCACTCCCCTTTTCCTCCACTGCACCCCACTCACGGTTGGTTGTCCAAAGTCAGCAAAGTTCTGAATTCGTGGGTTCACCTCCCGGTCCTGGTTAGAGGTGTTGAGTAATGGTGCTGCTCACCACTGCTGTTGTTTGCCGCAGTTTCTGCCACCTTTGCTGTTCACAGTTGTATGTGCCACTTCCTGGGCTCACTGCCTCTAGCTGCATGGTTCCACCACTTAGCTCGATTCTTAGTGATTTCAACTCTTAATGATTTTGGTTAGTGGGGAACCTCACTGTTTCTGTATCCTATGTGTTGTCTTTGATCACAACACTGTCCCCACACCAGCTCTAAGGTTCAGACACTAGATTTGCTCATCAGTGATTTCAGCTCCCATGATCCTTATAGGAAGTAATTCTCTCCACCGTGGTATTTCCATAGGAAAAACAACAGCATTAACTTACTCTGTGTTATTTACGGAAGATTTTTTAGGGTCAGAATCTACTTTGAAGAGGCATGTTATAAGCAACACTGCAAACCACGATTATGTAATACTGCAATGTGCATAATATATACCTTACACTGCAAAAGGGAACTGAGGATCTAGTTGTTAGTAAAGTAATTAGCACTGCTCAAAAATCATAAGAGAGTAAATTTTGCCCTAGGATGTATACGTGAGATCCCACTGACTTCTATTGATGTTCCACATACTCCTTCAACAGCAGAAATGGCCTTATAATGGTTGAACTTGAAAGGAGAGAGAAGTCTGCATAAGGCAGAAAATACCCCAAATATCTTATTATAAATTCTGAAAATCAGTACTGGTGCTATGGGTTTTCTATTTGTCCTAGAAAATAACAAATTTCTTCTAGAGTGTGTTTTGTGTGTGTGAGGAAAAAGAGAAAATCAGAGGCAGTCGGGGGATCAGATAGATGAAAATAAATGTGGAGAAAAGATTTAAAGCAGGATTTCACAAACTTTGGAAAGTTTAGCTCAACTTTAGGAAAATGAAATCAGTCATGGCTCCCCGCCATTATTTGTTATAGGCCTATGCTGCTTAATTTATATACCTTGATGTGGACATAGAGGCAAAATGAGGACAGGCACATGCATTGAATTAAGCAGCAGGCCACAACTGTTATTAAACTTTACCACAGGGGAGGGGCGCTATCCACCCTTCACCCATTCTCTCCTATACCAGGCATTTAATTGGTTCCAGTGCAGGGGTTACAGGGATTCTTGCCATGTAACTCCTAATGCGGGGTAGGCTCTTCTCTGCCTATCCCCCAGGACTCATCTCTTTCTGAGTCCTAGCAACCTGCTCCCCACAAGGGGGACAAAGGGTATGACAGGGTGGGGACCTCTGCCCATGAGAACCATAAGGTCTGACCTCAGCCTGTGACGGTCACACGTGCTCACCCTATCACATGAGCCCAAGGCGCATCACCAAAATCCCAGGTCTCTTACCTCTGGGCACTATTCTTTTTATTCTCAAAACTGCACTAGTACTGTAACTGGCTGCAAATTATGATAAACAACTCCATCCAAGTACCTCAGTTTGGTACTAACTCACTGAAACTTAACCCACTGTGGCTTGAAGGTGTTGTGAGGAAGGAAAAAACACAAAATAAATCTCCCTGGACCTCTATCAATTGGCCCATGGGAGAAAAAAATCCTTCCTGACCCCCCCTAAACAGGCGATCAGCTAGACCAACGTCACCTGTCAGGCTGGGTTCCCATTCCTACTTTAGGTGGGTGGGTTGGGCTACTGGAACAGAGCCGAAAGAGGCTCCACATGGTATCTGTGCCAGGTTAAATCCTGGCATCTGGGTAATGCTGGCCAACTAGCACCTCTCCTCCCCAGATGGCCAATGGATGCCAGAGCCTCCCCGGGGGAGGAGCTACCTATTGTCCCTTGGCGAGTTCCTCCCTCCCTTGTTGCTGGGACATTCCACCACCCATTCATGCAGGCGGGTGGCATGTCTGTCATCTAGTGAGCCCCCCAAACTTTGGGAAATGTTGATCTTAAGGAATGCCTGGAAAAGGGAGGTGGGAGAAACTAAGGAATGGCTTTCTAACAAAGCCACTAGAGGCAGGACTCCTCTGATGATTCATGTGTATGCATATACACGGATACCATATCAAGCATTGGCAAATTTTGACTGAAGGTGCGTGCAAATTTTGACTGAAAAATGTAGATTTGGGACAATCAAAACATTTTGCCAAATTGTCTTGATTTCACTGTATTGTTTTGGTTGAAAGAAGCCTTTTTTTAAATTAAGTTAAGTCTTTGTTCTGACATTTTTGAAATGAAACATTTCAATATTTTAAGTTGAAACTACTTTTTATTGGAAATTTCTTTCAAAGGTGTGTTTATTTTTTTTTAATTGTTTTGGTAATAAAAAAAATCCTTTGAAAGTAAAGCAAAATGTCTAGTTTCAGGCTAAATTAAATGTTATTTGACTCAAACCAACAAAACTAATTTTATTGAATTTAAAAAAAAAATCTTTTTGAGTCAATTTTAAACTGCCAGAAGGGTGTGCGGATCATTTATTTACACAGGCCTGGTCTACACTTCAGAGTTAGATTGACATAAGGCAGCTTACGTCACCCTAACTCTGTAAGCACCCACACTCATAGGTGCCAACCCTGTGGGTGCTCTGGGGCTGGAGCACCCCGGGGGAAAAAACAGTGGGTGTTCAGCACCCACCAGCTACAGCTGATCAGTGCCGCCACTGCTGAACAGCTGATCTGTGGCTCGGGGAGGGGTTTGGGGGACGATGGAGAGCAGCGAGTGGTGGGTGGGTGGGGTCCTCGGGTAGGGGGCAGAGTGGGGGCTGGAAAAGGCGGAGTGAGGGCGGGACCTTGGGGGAGGGGCGGAGTGGGGGTGAGGCCTCAAGGCGGAGTGAGGGTGGAGCACCCCAGGGGAAAAATGAAAGTCAGTGCTTATGTCTATACTACACCATTGTTCCCGCCAATGCAAGTTACCCACTACACGGACCTAATAACTCCACCTCCGTGGGAGGCATAGCACTTAGGCTGATGTAGTTAGGTCGATGTAGTGTCAGTGTAGACACTGCATTGACTGTTCTGGCTGTCAGTCCCTGGCAGCTGACAGCCCGGAGCTCCTTGCTGCTAACTGAGGTTGACTTAATTTTGTAGTGTAGACATGGCCACAGCTCTACTCCTGAACTTTGGCCCTCAAAGTCATGAATGGGCCTTTACCTGGTATGAAAGGAGCAACTTCACTCTGTCAACCAGTTGAGAAAGGTGGGGACATAGAGATGGGACCAAACTTTGCTTTTCGTTCCAACAATATGAATCGGAAGTAACTCCTCTGAAGTTAATGGACTCATTCTGAATTATGGGGATATAAGTACGAGGAATTGTGATCCATGAAGGGACCCCACCCCCCGCGTGTGAACACACACACAGACACACAATGTCAATGCTGTCAAGGGCACCAGTAATATTAGGTGCCTGTCTAATACACCTGGTGCATAGTCTTATGGAATCCATAAGACTATGTTTAAAAGGTTACTACACATCTGGGTCTCTCAGCAGTTTCTCTCTCCTTTTTGGCCTTCACACAAGACCCAGTCTATCACAAGTTAATCCTTCTGTCTCCTTAAAGACAAGCTTCTCGCTGCATCACTCCTTCATTGAAAGCAGCTGTGCCATCTTTTGTGTGTGCTAGTCTGTGGCCTGGCCATCTGCATTACAGGAAGCACACAAGTCACCCACCAAGCTCCTTTTCCTTGGAAGCTACTGCTTAAACTGGGAACACCTCACTGCCTGTCGTCTTTGTCATTTCCAGTCCGCTTGAGCCCCTGAACTGACTCATGCTCCTTTGTTTTCAAAGCATTGTGTGTGGGGTTTTAACCACTCAGCTCCCATTAAGGTAAGTGGAAGAGATCTGGCTAAAACTCTTTGAAAACGTAACTCGTAATGCTGAAACAGACTACTGTAAGTAAGCCTGGATTTAGGAAGCCAAAAAGAAAGTATTGATGAAAAGGCTTCCGCTGTGGAAAGACATTTAAGAAAATAACGGGAGTGAGGTCAGGTCAAGGACCTGGGGCTCTATTATTGTGATTCCCTTTTTTTTTGAAAAACCATGCACTAGTGCAGAATGATGTAGTCCTAAGCAATTGCTGTGTGTGTGTGTGTGTGAGAGAGAGAGAGAGAATGGGTAGGAGATCTGGAAGTTAAACTCATTTATGTTAGAAAATAGAGTATGCACTAAACTCTTATAAGCAGACTTTTAAAATTGTTTTGTGAGGTCTTTATGATTTGCCTTAAAGCAATACTTAATGTAGTAGCTGCCAGCTTATTTGAGTTTCATGTATTGAAGTTCAACATGCTGTAGACAGATGAGAGGATGAGGCCTGTCCTTATGATCCTTTTTAATGCTGCTTTAATCTCAGCTTTTTTCAGACTGACTAGATTTCAAGTGGATGGTGTCCCTCCAATACACAATGCTATAACATTTAAAATGTGTCTTTTCTCTTTCTATGAGCATTAAAAACTGGGAGACAAGAGACTCAAACAAAAGGGAATGGAATTTGGATGAAGCATCTGGGGACAAAATCTCAGCTGTTGTCAATGGAGCTATATCCATTGACATCAGTAGAGCTACATGTACTTACACCTGCTGAGGATCTGCCCCTTGGTCTTTAAACTGGTGTCTTTAAAAGAGCCTAAAGAAATTGGGTGCTCAACTCCCCTTCGAAATTCAGTGGGAAATGGGTGCCTCACTCTCTTAGGTGCTTTAGAAAAAAAGCCTTAATCACCTCCAAGTAAAATTATCTTATTTTAAAGAAAAGCCAAAAAATTCCACAGCTGCTGCACAAAATACAGACCAGTGATCTCTCTCTCTCAGCAATGTATCTTTTCTCCTGCCTTAGTCCAACAGTTTTAACTGTGCATGAGAAGCCTTTCGACACTTTGTGCAAATCCATAAAATTACAACATCGGTGAGAAACAAAGGAAAATAAGGAGCTCTGCAATTTAAAACAAATGAGGAAAATATAATTCTCACATCAGTGTACAAATTCCAAAACTGTATTAGAACTCCAAAGAGAACACAAGGAGATCAATTTCCTTCATAGCCTATATTCTCTGTTTCCATTTCTCTCTCCATACATTATTTGTCTTCTCACTGCCAACCCATAGAATGGCTGATGAGAGACCGAAGACTAAGCAAATTAAAAAAGACCATTCCTAAGGCAACTGGCCAGAGAGTATTTTTCAACCATGCTAATGAAATCCACAACAATTGCAAATGGGGATCTATGTTTATATCTTAATTTATGTTTCCAATAATGCCACTTATATGAATAACATGTTTCTTATATACTGGATAATAAACTATAGGCTGAGACCACAGTAAGCCAGCAGAATGTTTTTTGTTTCATTTTTAATCAAATGTGGCTCTAGAGGCTAGGTACCAGAATGCCATTTTTACATCACCTTCTTCGCTGAAAAAGAGCATTCTCAAATCTTAAAAGTGTGAAGCAATATAACTTATCCTGAAAGTGTATTGAATCTTTCATTTCTATGTGTATACATCAAAGGAAGGAGAATATAAAGAAACTGTCATTTGGAAAGAAATGACCTTTCCATTGAAGTAATCCCTTTGGAATCCTTTTAGCTGAAATATGCTATATAAAGGTATGATTATAATTATTATTTTTCAGTTGCCCCAACACTGCTTAGTTTGGAGTTGTAGGAAAACTGAAGTTAATAATAAAAATATTTGTGAATTTAGGGCTTGTCTACACTAACATGCAGGGTCGATCTAAGATACGCAACTTCAGTTATGTGAATAGTGTAGCTGAAGTTGACGTACTTAGATCTTCTTACCGCGGTGTCTTCATTGCGGTAAGTCAACAGCTGACGCTCTCCCGTCGACTCCGCTTGTGCTCCTCGTTCTGGTGGAGTACTGGAGTTGATGGGAGAGCGCTCCATGGTCGATTTATATAGATGCAATAAATCGACCTCCGCTGGATCGATCGCTGCCTGCCAATTCGGCGGGTAGTGTAGACAAGCCCTTGGTTTGCAGCACATAGTAAGAAAATTCAATTTTACGAATATACCTCTACTCCGATATAACGCGACCCGATATAACACGAATTCAGATATAACGCGGTAAAGCAGTGCTCCGGGGGGGGAGGGAGGGGCTGCGCACTCCAGAGGATCAAAGCAAGTTCGATATAACGCGGTTTCACCTATAACGAGGTAAGATTTTTTTGGGCTCCCAAGGACAGCGTTATATCGGGGTAGAGGTATATTATTGGAGCTACTTGAAACACTTTTGGACATTATATTTTCCTCTAATTACTGAAACATTTTTGTTTAGTTAGAGAATGAAATTAACCAGTGAGGAATTTAATACTTCTTAATGTGAAAGCTTGAGCCAAACACGAGTTGCACAACCTTCCCTACACAGAGCTATCAATTCACCTCCGTACTGACCTGCAGCACCCTTATTATTCTAGTCCTGACTCTCTTGTGAGCAAATAATGTGTCTGAGGAATTTAGCCTCTCTTTCTGTTTGCCATAATTATTCATTGAACAATTCTTGATCTTTAGATGTTTGTGACTATTTGAAACCTGAAATGTTTTAATTTTAACTGTGCTGCTTACTTTTGATTGGGCACACAGGTCACAAGTTATTTCTTTGTTTCCTGACCAGATGGTGTAACTCTTTTTTAAAGTCAGATTGCCAGTGCATCTCTAAGTGCAAAATGAACAGTCTCTCTCTATATATCTTACTCATCTGTTAGAATATTCACTGAAAGTGAGCACAAAAGGACTCTAATAAAGACTGAGTGAAGGCCATATTTTATTTGAGTGAATGATATCCGAGATTTTTTTTTTTTTTATTAGTTGTGCACCTCTCTTAGCAACCATGTGAAAGGGTGGATGAATTTGTTCACAAATGTGGACTTGAATGAGCCACTAAAGCTCCTTAACTTGTGACTCAAGCTGGTCAGAGAATGTTTTTCTTCTTTCTTCAGAACACTTCAATGAAACCAACCAAAAAATGACTTTTTCAAATTTCCAAGGAAAATGTTGACCTTTTGACAAAAAGTTGAAAACCAACGATTTTGGACAAAATCCAAGAAGTTTCCATTCAGAAATGCTATTGTGGTGCCTTACGCCTGCTTCCCCTCTCTCAGGTGGGCTCCCTGGCTGGACTATCTTCCCTATACATCACAGTCTCCCCTTTTGCTGACCCCCCCCCCCCCCTGCTGGGTATCATAGGAGTCCCATGACTCTGATGCACCCTGGAAGATGTAGTCCTGCAGGAAGCCTGTCCCATAGAGAAAAAAGGGGGGCATGTGAGGCACCCAAACAACTCCCACAAGATACTGTGGTATCACCCCCAATCTGAACATTTTATTTGGAAGTATTTTATTTTTTGAGGAAAAGTCCACATTATCTGCAAAAATCAGATGCTTTTTGCAAATAAAATTGTTTAGTTGAAAACCCAATTTTCCATTTAAAAAAAAAAAAAGTCTCAACAGAAAATTTTCAACCATTCCTATGTGACTTACATTGAGATCTGAACTCTGGTCGCAGAATTAAACTTTTAGTCTATTAATCTAATATGCCCCCTAAATTCCAAACTATAGATCCAGTTGAGCAAGACACTTAGGGTTGTACTTAAAGTTATGCATGTGTTAAGTGTCTTGCTGAATAAAAACGTATGGCTGGCATCCAAAAGGGCCAGCGAGTGACAATTGGTCCTAAAGAAGCCAATCGGAAACCAGGATCTCAGCAGCTGTTAGAATCAGGCCTTACAGTTATTTTTGTATGTTTTATTATATAGCCATGATTGGTCGAAGAATCTACTATATATAGACACAATTTTGTTCTCTCTAGCCTCAGTTTTGTGTCTTGCATGGCTGTTGTGCACATGAAGATAGTTTAAATTATCTAAATGAGAATTAAGGTTTAAACTGGTTAATCAGTATACATAATCTGCTGTTTTATGATCATGAGGGGAAAAAGGGAATCTGCTGTTGTGTGTTAGAAGGGTATTGTGGTTAAAACACTAGACTGGCTCTTGGGATGTACCAGGGATTTTCTGTGTGGCCTTGGAAAAGTCATTTAGGCCTGGTCTACACTTAAAAAATTTAGTCAGGTCTAGCCACACTGCTCAGGACTGTGAAAAATTTCACGCTATCTGTGCCGTAATTAGGTCAAATTAACCCCCACTTTAGACATGGCTAGGTTGATGGCACAATTCTTCCATTGACCTAGCTACTGCCACTCAGAGAGCTGGATTAACTACATCAATGGCAAAACCCCTTCCATCAATGTAGGAAGCGTCTACACTACAGTGCTACAGCAGCACAGCTGCAGCACCATAGCTGTGCTGCTAAGGTGTAGAAATAACCTTAGGCCTTGGCTACACTTGCAAGTTACAGTGCTGTAAAGCCGCCCACAGCGCTGTAACTCACTGACCGGCTACACTGGCAAGGCACGTACAGTGCTGTAAAGCCGCCCACAGTGCTGTAACTCACTGACCGGCTACACTGGCAAGGCACGTACAGTGCTGTATCTCCCTGGGTACACCGCTGCAGGTACTCCACCTCCCCGAGAAGCATAAGAGATACAGCGGAGTGGCTACGACTCTCCCCTGTGAGTGTGTACCAGGAATCAACCTGCAGTGCTGTACTGATCACCTTGTCAAGTGGCCAATCCTCTCCATTGTTGTGACCGGCTGCAGGAATGCAGAAGTGCCGGTTTCAAAGCTCGTACCACAGAGAAAAAGCAAACAGTTTGCTGTTTGCTTTGAGTGAGTGAATGAATGAGCAGGGGGCCGGGAGTTCGGAACTTGCAAAATAGAGTGCTGACGCGCTCCAAAAAGCACTCTCTCTCCCCCCAGACTCCCTGTCACACTCCTCCCTCCCCCCCCCCGTTTTGAAAAGCACGTTGCAGCCACATGAATGCTGGGATACCTGCCCATAATGCACCGCTCCCAACACAGCTGCGAATGTTGCAAGTGTGGCCATGCCGCTGCGCTGGCAGCTGTCAGTGTGGACAGACTGCAGCGCTTTCCCTACTCAGCTGTATGAAGACAGGTTTACCTCACAGCGCTGTACAGCTGCAAGTGTAGCCAAGCCCTTAGTCTCTCTGTGACTCAGGTCCCAATCTGTAAAATGGGAATAATACTTCCTTTGGAGTATTCCAAGAGAGGTGGTCAAAATTTTTCCACTTTTTAAAAAACAAGGCAAATACCTGTTCTGACCAAAAATAAATAAATAAAATAAATAAACCCAGGTTTTCATAAAAAAAAAACCCCAAACCAGAAATAAAATTTTCAGCAACTGAAAATTTTCAATTTAAGAAATACCTTCACTCCCCAAAGGAGAAAAATTCCCAATCAGCTCTAAAAAATAATTCCTTTCTCTTATCCTTTGTCGGTCTTGTCTGTTTACATTGTAAATTCTTTAGAACAGGGACTGTCTGTTACCCGTTGTTTGTATATCTCCTGGGACAATGAAGCCCTGATCTTGATTAGCATTGCTAGGTACTATTATAATACAAACAACACAGTAAATTCAATGATGTTGTGCACTACATCCTAGTGAGCTTCCTACAGAAATGGTAAGTATCTCCTGGCACTGTTGTTCCTCCTTCTGGGCTCCCATTTTCAAAGGTGACAGAATTCAGTTCACCTTAATTTCTTTATGGTTAAATTCCTACTGTGCTTTCTCAGCAGTCCTCTTCTGCTTCATTACCTAAGCAATCATGAAATCAGTATGGAGACAATAAAGTCAATTGGTCTTAAAATGATTCTCCTGGTTAGCTCAGCATGGTAGCCAAAATGAGGATGTTGCTTTATTATTATAGGATAATCAAACTGCCAAATCAAGGGCTTTAGGAGGACATGCAAAGACAAAACACATTTCTTTTTGAAAAATCTAATTCTTATTCTTAACAAATTGTGCCCAGCATTCTTCCTCACTCCCCAAATATTGCAACTTAAACCTTTTATGGCTGTTTCTAGGAACAGCACGAGGGGAAACTAGTATCCTTCTAAGTCGGCTATTTTTTCATCAAGTGAGAGATGTTATTACATTAGTGAGAAAATGTTATTTTGCATTTTATATAAATCACAACTTCAGAAATGAAGAGACTTTTCTGTTTCAGCAGAGTGCTTTACACTTTAAAATGGGTTTTATTTTGCAATGCTGAAGCGAGAATAAACACATGGTTTTGTATTGGGTTCATGTACTAATAATTGTCATCCTAGGTTACTGCAAATTATCCCAGACTTGAGATAACCATCGTTTTTTTCCATTATTTCCCCCCTCTTTTGTGGGTGACACTTCATTATTTGAAGCCTGCTTCTTCTCCCTCCCCCCCCCCCCCATGACCTCATAATTCAGATTCTTGGCACATCATGTTGAGTTTTATGGTCGGGGTAGAGCAAATCATTCACAGCTGTCTCTTGCTTAGGTGTGCTCTGTGTTTAAAAGGTTTGGTGTTGCTTCAACCTGAAATCAAAGGTGTTTCAAAAATTCTGGCCTAGTAGCACCAGGTTTGTAACCAATTCTGTTCAAACCTTCCTGTTGATGACTGTTTTGTATTTGTGGCTGACACTTTACAGACAGTGTTGTCCAAATACTGCTGCATGGAGCCAAGATGGGATTGAATATTAGTCAACTGACATTGCTCCAGTAGGAGTATTAGGTTTATTTTCTATTATTGTACTAATTGTTCAGTAATACAGTCTAATTTCCACTCATAGTAATATCCAAAGCAAAATAATTTAATTAATAGTATTGCGCATGTGGAGTGGTAGGCTAATAATGGCTAGTTGTAGCTAGTTGGGGCTAATAATGTAAAATGTGTGTGAGCTCATTTGACAGCAAATTTCATACAATAGAATGAGAGTGCAATTTTTGTTGTCTTGGCAAATTGCAAGCTCAATTTCCAAACATAGGCATTTTAAGAGATGTCTAATACTCATTCTAGGTTCCTGAATTCTTATCTAAGCTTTCAAAAATGGTATCTGGGTGCTGGAATATCAGCTTGAACTTACATATGTGGGAATTAGTCACTTTTTCAATATGCTTTATTAATTTTACTTTAGGTCAGCTTCTCTGCTGTGCTCAGAGGAGCTATCAGTGTTGCAGCTCCCTGATTCCGTCCAACTCCAGGAAGGGTTAGAGTGGCCGGGGGTCCTCTAATTTCTACCAGCTAGTAATGGGCCCTAAGTACAGTTTGCCAGGTCAGCATAGCCAGGGTGCATTGTGGCTGAAGGCCACAGGGAAAGAAAGCTTAGGAGCAGGCTATGCCAGCTCTATACCTGCTGGGAACCCCTCACTGGTAATATCCTAAGTAGGAGATTTAAGGTGAAAGCCTCCTTCTTTTGCAGTGCTTAGGAAAGCAGGCTTGAAAATTGGCCCTCTCTGTCAATGACCTCATGAGGTTCCATGCTCATTGTTTCTCAATGGCTCCAAATCAAACTTGCTCAGATTACAAGGAAAAAGATGGGCTGGGAGTTTTTGTATTGGCAGCCTAAAATAAAAACAACAATCTGGTATGTGCAAGTCAAGTTGTGGTCTTTCTGGTTCTTGTGTCATGCAGTAATAAGGTTTCTGCAATTAAAACAAAGTCAGCTGTTGACGATGTGTGAGCCAGGAAAGAATCCTGCTCACATTTATTATTTGTTTTTAGGAACCCCCAAAAGGCCTGATTTTGTGAGCCCTCCAAATTGTTTATAAGGAAGAAGCTTTTAGAAGCTTTCCATTGTTGAAAACTCTTGGCCAGGTCCTCAACAGGTGTAAACTGTCGTAGCTACTTCAACTTAAAGGGATCTACACGAGCCAATATGCACCAACTGAAGATTTGGCCCCTCAGTCTCTTAGCTTTTAAAATAACTCTCAACAGAAATTGTCCATTTGATTTATGGGTAGATCTATTACTCAGATACTCCTGTAGATAAAAAATTCCAACCAAGGCACCAGAGTAAATGTTTATTGCCAGCGTGAAATTTAGGAATACAGCATATCTGAAGCTCTGAAAATCCCTTTAAATTTAAACTGTGGTGAAAGCTGTATTTCACTATGAGGACCCTACCTATTAACTTTCTCAGGTGTATCCTTTATCATTGCTTTTCACTAGTTGCATGTATGGCAAATAAATCCTTGTTTCAAAGTAACAGCCGTGTTAGTCTGTATCTGCAAAAAGAACAGGAGTACTTGTGGCACCTTAGAGACTAACAAATTTATTTCAGCATAAGCTTTCGTGGGCTACAGCATCTGAAGAAGGCATCTAAGGTGCCACAAGTACTGCTGTTCTTTTTGCAAATAAATCCTTGTGTGTCTGGGAAATTTTTTGAGCTGGGATGGTTAGCTCACTCCCATTTCTTATGTATTAAGGTTGCATAGTTGAAGATTCATGCCTCAGCGGGCCTCTTAAGCATTCAACATTCTTCTTGATAGCTATTATGATTTAGAAAGCCATCCTTTTATTTGGCAAAGCACATTTCAAATATGCCACGGTCTTCAAGATCATTAAAGAAGAGGTTGACATCCTGATTGTTTTCTCAGTAGATTGCTGACCTCTGAATGTCTGACAAGTTCTCTTGGTTTCATGGATATCAAACCTTTCTTTAGACCATAAAGAGTAGATTATTCTAAACAGATGGTTCTAACTGTATAATGGGCCATTAAAGTTCAAAATAGTGTTCTTTAGGTTTCATTCAAATCTTACTTGCATCAGTGCAAGTCCATTGACTTCAGAGGAGTTACTCCTCTTTTATGACCATGTAAGTGGAATCAGTATCTGGCCCTCATTCTTTTAGCACACTGACAAATAATTTCAATTCACACATAGGGATTTATTGAAGTAAGAGGATTAATTGGTTTGTGAACAAAATAATTCAGGCAGTAATGAAGACCAGTTAGAAAAACAATCACACGCTTGATTCTCACTTTAAAGCAAAGCAGTCCAAGAATTATTTTGGTTTGTTGCCAGCCTTACATCTTTGAAGAATGGTGGCTATGACAAAAATGTATTCCCAAAGCACTCACAGAGAGATCCGGTTAAGAACATAAGAACAGCCATAGTGGGTGAGACCAAAGATCCACCTAGCCCAGTATCCTGTCTTCCAACAGTAGCCAGCCAATGCCAGGTGCCCCAGAGGTAATGAACAGAACAAGTAATCATCAAGTGAGCTATCCCTTGTTACCCATACCCAACTTCTGGCAAACAAAGGCTAGGGACATCATCCCTTTCCATCCTTGCTAATAGCCATTGATGGACCTATCCTCCATGAATTTATCTAGTTCTCTTTTTGAACCCTGTTATAGTCTTGGTCTTCACAACGTCCTCTGGCAAAGAGTTCCACAGGTTGACTGTGCGTTGTGTGAAGAAATACAGTAACTCCTTACTTAACATTGTAGTTATGTTCCTGAAAAATGCAACTTTAAGTGAAACGATGTTCAACGACTCCAACTTTCCCATAAGATTTAATGTAAATGCGGGGGTTAGGTTCCAAGGAAATTTTTTTGGGGCAGACAAAAGGCATTATAAACTGTACAGTACTGTGGTTTGGAAGTGCTACTGGCTTACCCCACACAGGCACTGCCTGCTGCGGGCAAGGACGTTTGTACTTTGCAGCAGCAGTGGCAGCTTCCCCAGAGAAGAACAGGCACCGACTTTGCCGGGGGATGCTCCAGGCCCGCCTCTTCCTGTTCCCATTTCACTCCAGGCCCACCTCTTCCCACCCCCACTCCACCTCCTCTCTGGAGCAGCCGCTTCCCTGCTCCTCCCCCTCCCTATGCGCTGTCAAACAGCTGTTTGGCGGTGGGGGAAGTGCTGGGAGGGAGGGGGAGGAGGCGGAGAAGAGGAACTTATGCAATGCTCCCTCGTAAAGTCGCTGCTCTTCCACAGAATCTTACAAGCAGTGGACAGAGCAGGCAGCCAAACGATGTTATAAGGGAGCATTGCACAACTTTAAATGAGCATGTTCTCTAATTGAGCAGCGACGTAACTTTGAAACAACGTTAAGCAGGAGGACGTTAAGTGAGGAGTTACTGTACTTCCTTTTCTCATTTTAAACCTGTTGTCTATTAAATTCATTGAGTGACCCCCTAGTTCTCCTGTTATGAGAAGGAGTAAATTACACGTCCTTACTTACTTTCTCCACACCAGTCATGATTTTATAGACCTCTATCATATTCCCCCTTAGTCATCTTTTCCAAACTGAAAAATCCTAGTCTTATTAATCCCTCCTCATATGGAAGTTGTTCTATACCCCTAAACATTTTTGTTGCCCTTTTCTGAACCTTTTCCAATTCCAATATATCTTTTTTGAGATTGGGTGACCACATCTGCACGCAGTATTCAAGATGTTGGTGTATCATTGATTTATATAGAGGCAATATGATATCTTCTGTCTGAAAGGGTCACCTGAAATATAACTTCGCTAGCCAGGTAGTGATGCCAAATTCAAGTGAGAGTCAGAGTAAGTGGGGACAGGTGTTCCTACCTAGTAGTGTTAAGAATCCTTGATACCATTTGACCTTCTTGCTTTAGAGTTTAAATACAGAACCGATCAGACTCAGTTTATGCCTTGTCTACAGTTGCGGCAGCATGTAGAGTACACACACTACATGTGTGGCATTGAAAGGTCTGGCAAGAGGGAGGGAGCAGGATACTACACTGTTAAAAGTAGCTGTATAGATGTGGGAGGCACTGCATGGGCATGTAAGGAGCTATGTAGGGTAAATGCCATATATTTTATGCACGTAGGGCACTCTACTCTCCTAAGCTGTGCCTCGCCATCTGCAATGTTGTTTACCCATGCTAGTTGGGCCTGCAGTGTCTGTACTTCACACACCACCACAACTGTAGGAGTACCTTTAGAGTCCTTGTTCCTGCTCAGGTATGACTAGAACTGAAGTCACTGCTGAGCAGGTTTAGGTGGATGAACCTTAAACCTGGTGTGGGGACAGTGTTGCAGTGAAAGAGTCTCATGATCTCTGACAAAGGTAGAGTAGAGGCATCCAATCACAGAACCCCAAATGGATGAATTTAAAGCCATCCATTTGATATTCCAGTCCAGGGATAATACTAATGTGGGTTTCCTGGTGGTGTCCAGACCATATAGCTTCTCCTTTCTTTACCCTACCTATGCTAAATAAGTTGTTGTTGATCCACAGAGGGGATTGGGAGATGGAAGAGAGTAGGATCAGTCAGCTGTGGAGATCCATCTTTGTTTTCATAGGTGACAACAATCCTTGTTTGCCTGGGGCTCTCCGAAGTTTTGCAAATGGAATTTAAATACTTGCCAAAATCTGAGGAGCTGTATCATTTGGTTTCTGATGTAGTTTCTTTGGGGGAGCTGTGGCAAACAGCAAGGGAGTTTACTCTCTGCCTAGTCCCTGTAACTAGAATTGGTTTGTGAGGCAGAGTTGCTCCCCGGTGTTTGTACTAAAAGAGTGGATTGCCTGCATGCCATTAGTGACCACTTCTGTTCCAGAACGGATGTATGTAAATAAACAAGTTTCCCTAAGGAAAATACCCAGTCACTGATTTCTCCTCTAGTGGGAAAACAACTGTAGAATTTTGACATCTGCTACCACTTGACAGATGTTCAAATATTGGCAAGTTTACCTTCTACCAGAAATGCACCCTGGGCTACTTCAGCTCTGAAGGTGCAGTACCAGCACATACAGCTCTTTTGTTGCCACGCTGTGGCTGGGGGGAAAGAGGAGTTCTTCTAGATCTGTCTCCATGTAATTCATCAGTGCACAGACTGCTTACTGAGGCTGTGTACTGATATCAGGATTTGTCCCTTGCTAACTGTGTGCTAAAGTGTCTCCCTCAGAAATGAAACAGGGAAACCACTGCCTCTTAAATTTGGTGACATGCTCAAGTGTTTGCAAGAAAATCTAGAACATGTGTCTTGATTTCACACATGCAAGGCGTGCTTTAAAGTGCCATTTCTCTCCAGTGACTTTTAATCTTGTGAACATTCTGGTATTGACAGGATCACTGATTTAGTAGAAAGAAAGTAGCTATATATATAAAATCATGAAAGTGGAACTTTGAGGCATCATTTTAATGTTTTTAATATATATTAAAAGCACTAAAATGATGCCTCATGCCTAAAGTTCCACTTCCATGATTTTTCCATAGCTTTAGAGTCAAGGATAATTGGCAATTCTTTATTTCTTTTCTTTCAATTGTATATGTTTGGTGGCATTTCTGAATGCATGCCAGTGGGGTTGAGAAATTTTTTATCATGAGTGCAGTGACTGAGTGCAAACAAATACTAATGTTCCTTCTGCCAGAAATTTTGCAGCCAAATTGAACACACAGATTAAGCTTGAGCTTCCAGTAAAAAGATATTTTTTGCTTCTAAAATGTCAAGAAACAAATGGCATGCCTAAATTATCTGTCAGAGCAATCATCCAAAAAATAAACCCCACACTCATGACAGGAAGTGAAAATCTGCAGTCCTCAAATTTCTTTGGTGCTGTTGAGACACTACTTCCTTGGAAAGCATGCTGGCCCAGGCTTCAGCTGACTCACAGCATTTTACAACTGCCATAAATATGACTGTGCAAAAAGTCCAAAAGTTCAAAGCACAGCTGCATATCTGACCTGATCCTGCAGAATGCGCTGAGGGGGGTCTCACATTCAAAGTGAGTTGAGAATGCAGAGCACCTTGCAGGAAATGACTTGGATTTTGCAGGATTGGGTCCTAAATAAATAACTGTGACAAACCTGCTAGGATACAAAATTCCATAGAAGTTCTATCTCTGCATGCAGCAAAGTGAATGGCAGAGTATACAGCTAACAAATGGC
Organism: Emys orbicularis; assembly: GCF_028017835.1. Taxonomy (NCBI): domain Eukaryota; kingdom Metazoa; phylum Chordata; order Testudines; family Emydidae; genus Emys; species Emys orbicularis. The sequence goes on along the minus strand of NC_088683.1, from coordinate 21,684,645 downwards.
CTATATTAAGGCTTCAGGTTCAATATACTCAAGAAGTTAGCACACAAGGACATTCAAATGTTAGACCAGGGTTTTCTCAAACTGGGGGTCGGGACCCCTCAGGGGGTCACAAGGTTATTACATGGGGGGTCGTGAGCTGTCAACCTCCACCCCAAACCCCACTTGCCTCCAGCATTTATAATTGTGTTAAGTATATAAACAAGTGTGTTTAATTTATTAGGGGGGTTGCACTCAGGGGCTTGCTGTGTGAAAGGGGTCGCAGTAAAAAAAGTTTGAGACCCACTGTGCTAGACACTAACGGAGGCTGTTGTTTTCATGTGAGACATGCAGTTGCAAACCCAAACACCCCAGTTTGCCCTCAATAATCATTGCCCTCATTGCATTGTAATGAGAAAACAATGGGTCAGATGCTGAAACTAATGGCAGGTGGGTTTAGAAGGAATAAGAGGTGTTTTGCCCTGGGCCAAGCATTAACCCTTTCCTGCTTCCTGGTGAGGAGCAAGCTTGTGGTTTTGGAGCTCAGTCTTCCCTCACAAACCCAAAGACCTGCACCTATCATGAGGGAGGATCTGCTTCTCTGAGGTGGTTGCACATAGCTCAACTGGAAGTCGAACCGTGATTCCCTCTGTAGGTGGATCTCGTGGCTGCCATTGTTACCCCAAAATAGATTTTGCGGTGCTGCTACAATAACTTGCCTATTGCCCCTTTAGTCTTTTCTTCCTGAGGTAAAAGTTCCCAGGGTTGTTAAGGAAACTGTAAAGGACTCGGATATAACCTTCCAATAAAGTAATTGACACAGTTTGTTTTGCAAAGAATACTGCCTATCTTCTTATTAAAGTAACTAATAATCCCTACTACAATATAATCTAAAAATCCTAAACAAGGCACAAAATCCTGAGACACAAAGCCCTGATTGCAAGTTAAAGAGCACTTAGAATTATTTCAACTATATGCTATTACAGTTTAAGTGAATAACTTGCCTAGGGAGGTTGTGGAATCTCCATCTCTGGAGATATTTAAGATTAGGTTAGATAAATGTCTATCAGGGATGGTCTAGATAGTATTTGGTCCTGCCATGAGGGCAGGGGACTGGACTCGATGACCTCTCAAAGTCCCTTCCAGTCCTTGAATCTATGAAGCAATTTGTTGCAAGTGGCCACTTTGCAACAAATTGCTGACAGCAGATCCTAAATTGCTTTAAAGTTTTTACAAAAATAAAATATAACTAAAATATGCACACATTTCAAACACACACATTAAATACTATAAACTATCCTAAACTATATACTAAACTATAATTAAAAGAATATTAAGCCTATTCTATAAATCCATTGCTGCTTTCTTTTAAAAATCACTACTACTGCTTGTTCAGTTCCCGGTCAGTCTGTTTTGCTCTGTTCCACCTTTTTCTCTCTTTGCAGCAGTTTTCCTTTTGGCTTCTTGGCTCTTCCTGCAGGCCTCTCTCCTTCTCAGACGCAGCCTCCAGACTCTGAAACTACTGCTGGCAGCTGGCCTTTTATGGTCCATCATAACTCTTTCTTTATATACCTTCCTATTCTTAGCAACAGTTACCTCACTCGCACATGCTCAGTCTCGACCATTACCTCAGAATTCTGATTGACAGCTCTGACCTTTAAAACAAGTTGTGACTGGTATGAGTGGGTTCTGGCCAGCTAGCTGCTTAACTGACTGACCTCTCTATCACCCCTTACTGCACATGCTCAATAATTGCCAATCTTGCACATGCTCACTGTTGTCCTTTATCTCAGAGCTGTGATTCTGATGAGCCATACCCACACACACTTGGCTCTTTGCCAGGGCACCTTTCTAATTTTTCTTAAGAAATCCTTAGTTCTTACTGAGCATGCCCAGAGTCCACAGCATCCATCTCAAGGTGGAGTGATTTTTGCTTATTCAGAATGGAGATCAGAAATACGAAGTAGAGACTGGTTTCATAGTGGTAGCCGTGTTAGTCTGTATCAGCAAAAACAACGACGAGTACTTGTGGTACCCTGGAGACTAACAAATGTATTTGGGCATAAGCTTTCGTGGGCTAAAGCCCACAAAAGTTTATGCCCAAATAAATTTGTTAATCTCTAAGGTACCACAAGTTCTCTTCATTGTTTTTAAAGTAGAGACTTTAGACTTTTCTGTGGTAATTCCATATGTGAGATTCAGACACTGGGAGATGAAGATTTAGATAGCAGTTAGTGTAACCCACATGCCTTTTGGGTGTGGTGTTCTGTCCGGGGGGGGCGGGGGGGGGGGGGATGAGAGAGAGAGAAAAACAAAAGCCAGGTGGCTTTTAGCTCATGCAGTAGAGGCTCATGCACTAAGCTCCAGAAGTCCCAGGTTTGATCCTGCTCGCCGACGACTGGGGTCTGTTGGTGTTACATTAGCACTCACTTGGTAGATGGGGATTCTTCCCCAGCTGTCTTTCAGCAGAGGAGGGGAGGCTGATGAGCTGGAGCCAGCACTCATGACTGACCGCTCTGAAACAAAGAAATGTCACATAGACAGCCAAGAGGTACTTATCAAGGTGAACATCCACATGGTAGTCATGGGGAAGCAGGCTTCATGGTTTTGTTGGAAGACATTGGAAACCCCAGAATGGTAGTTAACGTAATTGGCGCAACATGGCGAAGAAAGTGGGGGCAGGATCACTATGAATTTTCTCAAGGTGGGGAGGGAATATTTAAATGAGACTGCTGCCCACCTTGCTGCACCAGTGGCTGTAGATCTCTCCTCAGAGCAAGTGTGTAACCTCCCTGAATGTATTGGGTCTGATACTCTTTAGTATTGGTCATGCCTGGTTATGTTGTCACATAAGGCTTCCACGTCCCTTATGTCTGTATCCAGGCCTCTGCATGTTTCCCAAATCATATTACTACTATATGGAATACACTACCACAGGTAGCAATAGTCAGATATTGTGGCTGGGTTTTAAAAAGGACTGCGTAATTTTATGGCTTTATAGTTGTGTATTTGTGGGTATGCTTGCTGTAAAGAATTGTGTACATGTAATGACACATAAATAATGGCTGGTTCCAGAGGGGAGCATTTGCTAAACCTATTTAATGCCTCTAAGAACTCTTTCTGGAACGGCATGTGTGACTGACAGCCTATCTTTCTAGATCGTGTTGGTACAAAAATGGAAGTCCCATGCAGTCAGTTGAATTCATGTACATTCCCTATTGCCTGGTGAATACCATAAATCTCTGTCCATTTTCAGAGTACATTTTATGAATTAGAATGATAAAAATAATTATAGCATTTGAACACCATTGTTTTGCTTAGATGATGTCTACCTTGTGCAGTTTCCCCCCATGTCTGCCTTCTCTGTTTCCTTGGCAGCGTTTTTTCTTTGATTTGACTGTAGACCTTGTCTGTAGTATAGACAAAAGAACATTTTAGGAGGCTGTAAGTTGATGATACTTAATAGCAGGAAGAATCCTCCCAACAATGGGAATGTATTAATTGTTCATGGAAACAAAGGATCTCTCCACTAAACAAGCTGCACTTTTAAAAATCACATCTAATCTGTCTATATTTAAAAAAAAAAATAGGACCTTTTCCTACAGAATTAATTTTTTGTCATGGTGCCCAGTATATGGGCCTAGTCCTCAGCAAAAATATTGACTTTAGTATCGGAAGCTATAGTTTAAGGAAAGTTTTGTGTCTGATAAACGATTGCAGAATGAAGTCAGCACACTGGCTGCAATTAACCCCCCCCCCCTTCCACCCCTCCAACAGTTACCACCCAGTGAGATGAGATCCTACAGCTTTTCCTTATAAAAAGACTAAGAAATAACCATGGTAACTATAGGGAACTAATGCCATTTTAATAGTGATTATTGTTTGGGAGTTGGTGAGGGGGAGAAAAGGGGTGATGCACAGGAAATATGTCCTGGTAGGGTTGAGCAAAAAATGGATTTTTCAATGGGGGAGGGGACTGAAAAATCTGGAAAAAAAATACAATTTGATTAGTTTTAAATTGAACAAATGTCAATTTAAAACACTGTTTTGAATTGAAAAGTCAAAAGAAAAAGTTTCAAAATAGTTGAAGTGAAACCTTTTGACTCTTTCAAAAACATTTCTTTTTCTTTTTCAGACAGAACCTTTTACCAAATCCAACCTGAATTCAACAAATTTCAGGATCCAAAAAAAAAAACCCCAAAAAATCTTTTTAAAGGAAAAACTATTTGCTGAAAATGTTTTGCCCAAATCTAATGCTGCTTATTATTTATTTATTTATAAGTTGTTAAAAGAAAATATCACTGTGTAACATTCTTTTCTCTTATAAATTGCTGAGGTGGGAAATGGATCATTTAATTTTATAAATGAAAAATGAAGAAATAACTCCTGTGTAAAATTATACTGACATCCCTCCCCCCCACCCCGTTATCCAGTTGATATCCTGAGCTTTCCTCCAGGGAGGGGGCATTTAGTGTTTCTCATTAGCAAGGAACATAACCTTCCCCTGAGCAACAAGGATGAGATTTAGAAAATTGCAGCATTTTGCCATCTCAGAAATCTGTGTTAATTTTCTAAATTAAATCCCGTCTCACTTTAAATGGTTACAATGTCTCTTTATTTACAGAACAGTGTATTCATTCAGCCTGCTTTTATTTTCCCCTGAGCTTGTTAGAGGCTGTCAATGTTGATGCAGTTTGACATTGTGCCCAGGATGCATCAAACCACAAACCCAAGAATAGAATGTGGCCATTAACAATTTAATAACTTCTTGCAATGCTAAATTTTTTTCCCCATCAGCAGTGTGACACTTGATAGCAGTGTGATTTTTACCTTTATTGAATGAAACTAGACTATTTACATTACACGCCACAGCTTCTAATATGCCTTAAAACCATAACATTTCAGAGGTTTAATTTTTAAGTATCATCTAGTTTAAGATGTCAGAGCATATGTTGAGGCTTGACCTGAAACACATGATTAAAAGAGGGGAAAAAAATCCTGGCTGAGGGGCAGACACTAAGGTCTTATTCAGAATAGCACTTCATTCTAGCACTAAGTCAAATGCCTTACAGAAGTCTATTACGTCAGCATTCTTACCTTTATCAACTACACTTGTAATCTCAGATGATATGTTAGTTTGACAGGATCTATTTTCCATAAACTCATGCTGATTTTCATTAATTACATTACCCTTCTTTAATTCTTAATTAACCGAGTTCCATATCAACTGCTCCATTATCTTTTCTTGGATAGATGTCAGCCTAATAGGCCTATAATTACCCAGGTTATCCCGCTTATCCTTTTTAAAAAAAATTGACACAATATTTGTGTTTTTTCCAGTTTTCTGGTACTTCCCCGGGTACCAAGACTTATTGAAAAATCAATATTAACAGTCCATCAAGATCGTCAGCCAGCTCTTTTAAAACTCTTGGGTACCAGTTATCAGGAATTGCTGATTTGAAAATGTCTAACTTCATTAGCTACTGTATAATGAATTTGAGATACTGGTGGAATGGAAAGTGTAACTCCTAGACTTTAAGGCCAGAAGGGACCATTGTGATCATCTAGTCTGACATCCTGCACACCTCAAGCACAGTGGCTGAGTTACTGAAGTCCTCAAATCATGATATAAAGACTTCAAGTTACATAGAATCTACTATTTACTCTAGGTTAAACCAGCAAGTGACCCATGTCCCATGCTTCAGAGGAAGATGAAAAATCCTCAGGGTCTCTGCCAATCTGACCCAGGTAAAAATACCTTCCTGACCCCAAATATGGTGATTAGCTTGACCCTGAGCATATGGGCAAGACCCATCAGTCAGACACCTGGGAAAAAATTCACTGTAGTAACTCAGAGCCCTCCCCATCTAGTGTCCTGTCTCTGACTGTTGTCATCAACATATAATGAAACTACATCATCTGTTTTTCTTTTTCCTCTCAAATATAAAACAGAACAAGTTATTGAACATTTCTGTCTTTTTCTGCATTATTATTGATAATTCCTCTGTTTCCATCTAGTAATGGACCAATATGATTGTCAAGATTCTTTTGGTTCTTAAATTTAAAAAAAACAAAAAACTTATTGTCCTTATTGCTGCTTGCCATAGATTTCTCCTTGTATCCCTTTGCTTCCCTTATCAGTTATATATGGCTTCCTTCACTTTCCCTATAAATCAGGTTGACCTTCCTTGATTGTGGCTTTGGAGGTATCTCGTAAAGTGTTTTAAAATGATTCCCAATCATCATGCACATTTTTTCTGGTTAAATTCTTCCTCCTAGCTGGGGTGTGTGTGTGTGTGTGTTACTGGTCTGGACATTATTCTGCTTGCATGTTATAAATGTGATCAAGTCATGATTCCTTGTATCTAAGCTACCATTAATTTCTTAGTTCTCTGATGAAGACAAGGTCAAATAAAGAATTCCTCTCTGTTGGCTACAACACTTCTTTTTTTGAGTTAGGAAATTGTCACCTGTAATATTTAGAAGTTCCAAGGATATTTTAGTAATGGCAGCATGTGTCACTCAAACTGAAGTCCCCCATGATCATGCAGCTCCCCCCCCCCCATATGTTATGGATAGGTGGATAAGGAGGTGGCCATCTAGTTCCCTAGTGTGATTTGGTGGTCTGTAAGAGACACCAACTAATGCCCTATCTTGTGATTTACCTGTTAGAACATTGATGTCTAAGCAGTCAAGATTGTTTTCTTTTGAATTATCAGTGACTTGGAAACAGGTAGTGCCATTCTCCCTCCTCTTTTGCCTAGTGGGTCCTTCTTAAATAGGTTATAACCATTGATTTTAACATTCCAGTAATGCAAATCACCACACCATGTTTCAGTTATACCAACTAGATTGAATTTATATTCATAAATGAGCAGACCCAATTCCTCTTGTTTATTACTCAGGCTACTCACATGGTGTATAGGTAGTTCAAGAAATTCTTATAGAATCATAGAAGATTAGGATTGGAAGAGACCTCAGGAAGTCACCTAGTCCAACCCCCTGCTCAAAGGAGGACTAACACCAACTAAATCATCCCATCCAGGGCTTTGTCAAGCCGAGCCTTACAAACCTCTAACGATGGAGATACCACCACCACCTCCCTAGGTAACCCATTCCAGTGCTTCACCACCCTCCTAGTGAAATACTGTTTCCTAATATTTAACCTAGACCTCCCCCACTGCAACTTGACACCATTGCTCCTTGTTCTGTCATCTGCCACCACTGAGAACAGCCGAGCTCCATTCTCTTTGGAACCCCCCTTCAGGTAGTTGAAGGCTGCTATCAAATCCCCCCTCACTCTTCTCTTCTGCAGACTAAACAAGCCCAGTTCCCTCAGCTTCTTCTCATAAGTCATGTGTCCCAGCCCCCTGATCATTTTTGTTGCCCTCCGCTGGATTCTCTCCAATTTGTCCACATCTTTTCTGTAGTGGGGGGCCCAAAACTGGACGCAGTACTCCAAATGTGGCCTCACCAGCAGGGCCGGCTCTAGGATTTTTGCCGCCCAAGGCAAAAACAATTTTGGCCGCCCCCCCCCCCGTTTTTTAATTACCCCCACCCCCGGCCCCGCCTCAACTCCGCCCCTTCCCCAAATCCCCAGCCCTGCCTCCTCCCCCCAGGCTCTCAAGCCTGGGAGTGAGGGGGAGCAGCCGCTCGGGATCTCCCCCTCCCTCCCAGGTTTGAGAGCCTGGGAGGGAGGAGGAGAAGTGGCGCCTGGGAGGGGGAGAAGCGGCGCCCGCGCCGCGGCCACTCGGAGTCTCCCCCTCCCTCCCAGGTTTGAGAGCCTGGGAGGGAGGGAGGGGGAGACTCCGAGTGGCTGCGGCGCGGGCGCCGCTTCTCCCCCTCCCTCCTAGGCTCTCAAGTCTGGGAGGGAGGGGGAGCAGCGGCGCGCGAGCGGCAGCGGAGGTGAGATAGGGCAGCCGGGGCACATTTTTAGGGGCGGCATTCTGGCGCCGGCCATGCCGCCCCTAAAAATGTGCCGCCCCAAGCACCAGCTTGTTTTGCTGGTGCCTAGAGCCGGCCCTGCTCACCAGTGCCGAATAGAGGGGAATAATCGCTTCCCTTGATCTGCCTGCAATGCTCCTACTAATGCAGCCGAATATGCCATTAGCCTTCTTGGCAACAAGGGTACACTGCTGACTCATATCCAGCTTCTCATCCACTGTAATCCCCAGGTCCTTTTCTGCAGAACTGCTGCTTAGCCAGTCGGTCCCCAGCCTGTAGCAGTGAATGGGATTCTTCCCTCCTAAGTGTAGGACTCTGCACTTGTCTTCATTGAACCTCATCAGATTTCCTCATCAGATCTTCCAATTTGTCTAGGTCACTCTGGACCCTATCCCTACCCTCCAGCGTATCTACCTCTCCCCACATCTTAGTGTCATTTGTGAACTTGCTGAGGGTGCAATTCATCCCATCATCCAGATCATTAATAAAGATTAACAAATTAACAAAACCGGCCCCAGGACTGATCCCTGGGGCACTCCGCTTGATACCGGCTGCCAACTAGACATTGAGCCATTGATCACTACCCGTTGAGCCTGACAATCTAGCCAGATTTCTATCCACCTTATAGTCCATTCATCCAATCCATACTTTTTTAACTTGGTGGCAAGAATACTGTGGGAGACTGTATCAAAAGTGTTACCTATATTCCCCTAAAAACCAACCCAGGGTCGCACTTGTATTAGTTTTATTACGATGCCGCTGTTGGGTCAGATAGAAAAGAGATGGAGCTTATTCATACATGCACACATTCACCGCATTCATACCCTCATGCACCCACACACTTACACAGGCGGAGAGTTACCGGAGACAGCATGGAGAACAAGAAGCCGAAGCGTGGTAGATCTGGTGTGTCCGCCTGCGGTCAGGAATCCAGGCTGCTGAGCAGGTCAAGGAGCAGCAGCTGCTTGTGTGCATGGCTGCTTCCTTTCTCTGGAACTGGGCAGCTCCTGTCACGTACACTGAGTTTTCCTTCTGTGTCCATCACCGAGAAGCATTCCCAGACCAGTTCCTTTCATGCATACCAAGTTCTTCTTCTCTTTACATCACTTCGTGATTGCCTTCTCAGGGCAGATTATAGCAGACACACTTTGCTTCTGTCTCTGGGCTCCTTTCTCCTTGCGGCTCCTTTCTCCTTGCAGCTCCTCTCCGCCCAGTCCCACATACACTGCCTTGTTCACACTCCCTCGTTCACACTTTCTCTGAGGGATGGGATATTACAAAGCTTGGAAGTTCATACAAGTGGTAACTTGAAAAGGTTACAGAGCTTGCAAAGGTTACAAAACTTAAAAGGCTATGCTAACAATAACTGAAGTTACAAAGTCTGCAAAAAGGTTGCAGAACTTAATGATACAAATTACAGATCTTACAATTGCATTTGAGCGGAGGCTTTACATAACAAAAAGCTTTGCTAAAGTCAAGATATATCACATCCACTGCTTTCCCCATATCTACAGAGCCAGTTATCTCATCATAGAAGGCAATCAGGTTGGTCAGGCATGTCTTGCCCTTGGTGAATCCATGTTGACTGTTCCTGATCACCTTCCTCTCCTCCAAGTGCTTCAAAATGGTTTCCTTCTCTTCATGTCCTTTGGTTTCCTGATTAATTTTGATTTCAACATCTTGATTTTGTGCTAAATGGATGCTCATTTCTTCCCTCTGTTTACCCTCCCCTTTTGCTATTGTTTTAATAGTTGAATCTCCAAAAGTCAGTAGATGTTTGTGGTTTCACCCCCCGCCCCTTTCAGGTACATCTCTACTCATCGGTCAGCATCTGATCTCAGTTATACCCCTATAAATTCACAGTAACTTAACTGATGTCAGTGGAGTTATTGCAGATTTATAGTGGTGTGACTGAGAGCACAATCTGGACCCCTTGTAGCAGCCAGTCTACTTAAACACAGTTAACTATTTTTCATCCATAGTGTGAGAAAGGTATAAGTACAGCCTGTTTATTCATTAAAACTGTGTGACAGAGAGAGCTGAATTCTGTTTTTGACTTACCACTGGCTTTTAGTGTGGAATTAGACAAGTCACTTAAACTCTGTTGCCAGACGCTCAACTACTGTAATGAGCTTAGTTCCACTGACATCCATGGAGCTGTGCTAGTTTACACCAACTGAGGATCTGGCCTTTGTGTCTCAGTTTCTCCATCGGTAAAATGAAGAAAACAATACCTTTTGCAAAGCACTTTGAGATATTGTTTGGAAGAGCATTATATCTGTGCAGAGTTATTGTTCTGAAAGGTCTGGGAAAAGCTGTAATATTTCACTGCATTCAGAAACTCACATGTTCTCTCTTCCTCTCCAAAGTGTGGGTTTTCCTCTAAGTGTTTAATTTAGAATTTCTAAAAGAAACAAGAAAAACCACTTTAAGCTGCCTTAATAGATACCACAGAAGCACTGCATGTTATATAGCACTTGATTTATCATTTAAATTGAATAATCTAATACCTCATTCTCTTATTTGTTTAGATTCAGTCTGTGTGTCCTTTTAAGTGATGGTTAACTCTGAATGTTTAGAGATTGAGTTTGGGTTAAAATAAGTGAGGAAGGGTATAAACCAGAATTGTCAGCAACTTGAATGTGTATAACTACATCAGGGTTGTGGATTTTTCACACCCCTGAGCGACGTAGTTAGACCAACCTAATACCCAGTGCAGACATAGGCGCCGACTTCCTCTCTTTCCCCTGGGTGCGACCCCCCCCCCTCTCTGCCTCCAGCCCCACCCCACTCCACCCCTTCCATGAGGCCCTGCCCTGCCCCTGTTCCAACACCTTCCCCAAAGTCCCAACTCCGCCTCTTTCCTTCCCCTAGTCCATCTCCTTCCCCAAATCCCCGCCCCGGCCCCACCTCTTCCCCTGAGCATGCCACGTTCCTGCTCCTCCCCCTCCCTCCCAGAGCGAGCTAACACTGTCAAACAGCTGTTTGGAGGTGGCCGGGCAGGAAGCGCTGGGAGGTAGGCGGAGGAGCGGGGAAGCGGCACGCTCAAGGGAAGAGGAGGAGGAGGTGGGGTAGGGGATATGGGGAGCTTGCAGAGCACCCACTAATTTTTCCCCATGGAGTCGGCGCCTATGAGTGCAGACAGCACTCTGTCGGTGGGAGAGCTTCTCCCGCAAACATAGCTACAGCCTCTTGGGGAGGTGGATTAACTATGCCAATGGGGGAGCTCTCTCCCATCAGCTTAGAGCATCTCTGTTAAAGTGCTACAGCTGCACCAATAAAGCGTTTTAAGTGTAGACTTGCCCTAAGGTTGTAATTCATTTGTGTGTGTGTCTGATTTACCAGGTTAAGGCAGGTAAACACTCTTATTTCTCATTCTTAGCTAATAAATCTTTGGATAGTTTATTATAGGTTTGGATACAAGTCTTTTCTTTGAGTCTGAGATCCTACGCCATAGACTTTAACATCATGATCATCTAGTCTGACCTCCTGCACATTAGACCACAGAACCTGACCTACCCACTCCTGTAATAGACCCCTAACATCTGCCTGAATTACTGAAGTCCTCAAAATCATGATATAAAGACTTCAAGTTACAGAGAATCCACCATTTACACTAGCTTAAACCTCCAAGAGACCCATGCTGCAGAGGAAGGCAAAACATCCCCAGGGTCTCTGCAAATCTGACCTGGTGAAAAAATTGTTCCCAACCAACCCTGAGCACGTGGGCAAGACCCAGCAATGAGGCACCTCAGAAAGAGAGGTGCTCCGATGGCATAGTGATACAGACTATACATGTATTTATTTAGGTTAAGACTGCCTAGGCGTTGTACAAACTCCACAATGAAGGGCACATATCCAAAGCTCTAGGCGTCCTTGCCACGCATTTAAAAGCAGAAGAGTACAGAGAGACCCAGTATCTGATCAAAGCAGCAGCTCATCATCCTTTGACACAGCATTTGATCATGTGACCCGGTAACAGCTTAAAAAACTCCCCATCACACTTTCCCAGTAGAAACTCCCCTTTCATCTACACTACAGGCTCTAGCTAGGGCAAGTTGGCTGGGAAATCCATTGAGACTAGACCTTTTCAAGTTTTTGAAATCCAATGGGACTTCAGTGCCTACCTCCTTTGAAAATTCCAGCCTGATTCAGCACCTCTTCTGGGCAGTTTACATTGGTGTTGCTCCTAGGGAGCTCTGATGGATTTATAAGTTGCCCTCCTCTGAGAGTGCATCCCCTCTCTCATACCACTAACTGGATTGACACAGAGTGCACAGTGCATCCTTTTCTAACGTGGGGTGAATTTCATTACGGGAGTGCTCTGTATTTGTGTATATGTAAATAGTTTGTGAACAGATAAGGTGCTTGTAGGTGGTTCTCAATGTATGGAGCGGAGTTGTAAGCTTTGTAGGACCAACAGAACTTTTTGCACACTATGAATTGCTTCCTCTGTCTGCTCTTTACATCGTCTGTCAACATAATGTCAGAGTAAAAAAGTTCGTCTACTGGTGACCCTCAGGAGTTGTCAAAGGTGATGACAGAATATTTAGCAGCACAGAAATCTCCTGAAGATGGAACCGTGTGAAGTGAAATGGTTGTGAAGTCACCTAGCTATTTGAATTGACTATATAATAATTTTAATGACTCTTTTGAAGTATAGGAGAGACGTTACACGAATATATTTGTATATATGTTAATAGTGAATAGGTTATGTGCTAGTTCATGGTGCACAAGAATATGTAGTACAGTTACTGGGTTTTATAAGAACAATAAAAATTGTGCGCTGCAAATGGCTTCATTTTGCTGCTCTTTGTATCAGCTCGGAGCAAATTTGACTAATTTTACAACACTTTTGCTTAAAAGGACTAAGGGTCCAATCCTGCAATATGCTCAGCACTTTCACCTCATTGGCAGGAGGCTTTGTATGATCAGACTTTAATAGCAATGCAGCAGGACTATGAAGATATCCTGGTCCATGTGTAGAGGAAATTCCATATCAGCAAAGTAACAACAACACTGTAAAGGAGTTTAGGAGAAAGAGACAATATGATGTATCACTTCTTGTATAAACAGTGACATCTAGAGTTGCCATTAGTATTCCCTAATATGCGACTAAGTTAAAGGTTATCATCTGCTGCAGATTTAATGGATTGCATTAGAATTACAGCAAATGACCCTTGCAGCTCCTTTAAACTTGATCGATCACAATGTAATTGTCAAGGCGGGCTAGCAATTAATTTTCATTAGGCAGGGAAGTCATTAATGCTTGCTGTTAGGGAAAATGACTATTAGATTGAGGTGGAAGGGATTCAATCATTTTTTACAATTAAAAAAAAGTTGGTGTAATATGTTGTTTCCATATGTTAAGAAGGAATTATTGCACCACCGTTAACTTGTGCTATTCCTGCTATAATGCGCTGGTGTCAGCCTTTTTTTTATACTGAAGGGACAGACGCATAACAAAACAAAATCTTCTATGGGAATATTACTCTCTAAAAACTTGTCCACAAAAATATTTTCCTATTGGCTTCTAAACTTTCACTCTGGAGAAAGGTGTGTTTCTTGATATCAAAATGCTACTTGTTTTTTTTTTTTTCTTTGACACGCTGGTTTTCCAAATCAGAAGAGGGAGAGAGAAGGAAGATAGACAAAACACATGTACTCTACATTGTCCAAAGTAACACAAGTCCAGCTCAGCCTGGCACATAAAACTGTCTACATTTTGCTGACTTTTATAGACTATATTAGTCCAACAATAAGATGTTCTGACACCACGTAAAGACCATAGATTCTAGGACTGGAAGGGACCTCGAGAGGTCATAGAGTCCAGTCCCCTGCCCGCATGGCAGGACCAAATACCATGTTCTGATCATGCCTGATAAACACATGAAAATGGAATTTACACACAATTGTTGTGTAAGAATATTAGGCCAAATTGGTGGGCAAGATAAGGAGGGGATTGGCTACTCCACCCATCACTGTCTTTTGGGATCAGAGCCTGGGGTGAGGTGGGGAAGCGTGATGCAGTCTGGAGGCATGTGGACTAGCAGAAGTGAACTTCAACCATCATGGCTGCGATCCCCACAATATCCTGGATCCCACCATGACACCTTTGGATCCTTGTCCTGATCCTGAAAGGTGTCCTGGCTAGACCAGGTCAGAGAGAGGGAACCAATTACATAGCCAAAGCTAATTTGAGATGGCCAAGTCCCGAACAGCACCTGGAATGTGAGATTTGGATACCTGCTTGTATCCCTCTCCCTTGTGTCCTTTTCCTTCCCCAGCTTATTTTTTCTCATTTCTATCTCTCGCATTGCCTTCTGTTTAATAAGAGTCTGCCTTAGATGTTTAAGGATACATTTTTTGCATCACTAAAAGCTGCTAAAAGCAATGCCCTAAACAGCTTGATGCTGGTACAAGCTTGACAGGTCTCAGAGTAACTGATCAGAAAGTGTGCTATGACCATGTCTTTCCAGCAGTGAGGATGCCAGGTAGAGTCCCCACCAGAGACTGGAAATTAATTTTCAATCTTTGCTGTTCCTTTTTCTCCCATTTTGTGTGTTTCTTGTTTTGTATTAAAGGAAACAGGATTGGACTCTAACAACCACACCAGCCCATCTCAACTATCTTTTTCTCTTTTCCCTAAAAAGGACAGTTGTTATGATATTTAATGCCATCTAAAAAGATCGTCAGTGGGGTTTCCTTAAAAAAACAAAAAATCCCCCAAAAAACCTTTCTCCGGTCAAAGGGAAAGGGAATAAGGAATATTGTTAAATTGAAAGCCTTTCTTAATACTTTACATTTTAAATATTGTAACTGTTTTCTGTATCTTTAATAAAAGGTTAGAAGGATTTTTAGTGGTGGTTGTCGCCATGGAACTAAGCAGGCCAAGGTCTCTGTACTCAACTCCCCCCCCCCCCCCCCGACCTTGTTTAACTGTTTAATGTTGGACAGTGACAGGGTCATATTAACACCTTGGACTCTCCGGGCCCAATTATTCTATCAAAATTAACACAACACAGCTATTGTGGTAGACACTAGACATTGCCTGGCACTGGAGGTCAGTTGTCATGTTGCTGCTTGACATCACAGTTGTTGTAACAATCCTTTACATTCCTATTGCACTTCTCATCTGAGGATCTCAAGAGGGCTTTGCAGACATTAATTAATCCTCACAACATTCCTGTGAAGTAGAGAAATGTTATGTACAGGTTTCACAGGTTATATATAGTTGGGTAAAAAGTCGCACAGAGAGGTTAAGTGACATACTGAAGGCTAGCAAGTCAAGGGCAGATGACGCAGGAGTTCTAAGGTGGAGTTTTCAAAAATAGTCAGCCTGGGCATAACTCTGCTCCTATTGAAGTCAATGGGAGTTTCACTTCTGGGGTTTAAATGATGCATACACTTTGTATAGACCCTATGCATAGGGTGAATTTAACCCACAGTGAGTAGTGGCATTTTCTTTTGCACTATAAGCATGTTCTGCTTCCAAGTGAATCCTTTCATACCATCCTAAATTTGCTCTTTCTGGAGTGGAACTCTATATGGATGTGGGGCTGGGTTGGAAGAAGAAAGACTTCTCATACCCCAACAATGCCTTCTCAGACATGGGGTGATGAAGAAATGTTAATATTACTACTTTATTTATATTATACTAGCAGTGTTCTGGGAACTTTAAAGATATGAAAGAAGGGGACCTAGGTGTGAAATTTTCAAAAGCACTTAAAGGCTAGATTTGCAAAAAGATTTAGGTGTCTATAGATGCAGATAGGTGCTTTTGAAAAAGAACACTGTGAACCACCTATCTACATCTTTAGGCACATAAATATCTTAGTAAATCTGCCCCTAGCTGACTTAGGAGCCTATATCTTATTTTCAAAAGTGAGCATGCACTTAAGTCTAAATCTCATTAAGTCATTTCAATGAGATTTAGACTTAAGTGCACGCTCACTTTTGAAAATGAGATTTAGGCTCCTAAGTCACGTTTGGAAACGGTACTTAGGCACTTTTGAAAATTATATCCCTATTATTATAAGCAAGTTTCCAGTAAAAATTATACTCAGGATGTCTGTTTAATATTGTAATCATATTTTCAGTCACATTTCTAACTTAGGCTTTAAGATTTTAAAAATAGGAGCCTTAAGCCGGACTTCTAAATTCCATTCTTAGCTACCCAAAGAAATGGCCTGATTTTCAAAGATGCTCAGCACTTTTAAAATTCAGACTAGAGATTTAGGAGCCTAACTTTAGGCTCCTATTTTTGAAAATCTTTTCCTTTGTGAGACACCCAACTTAATGGGTCAATTGACTAAAAGCTTCAGTCATTTGACAGAAACATATGTACACACATGATTTATTTTTCTGGCAGAATAGTGAATGATAGCATTCTAAATTCAGAAATTATCATTAAGAGGAATGGACTTGTTGATTATTTCAGTGGGTATTTAGAAGCTGATGCAGTTTTTCTTGTCACATGGACCTGGCATGCGTATTTCCCCAGCTATATCTCAGGAATGAAACCTCACATCCGTATGCACATTTTGATTCTAAATGTTTGTGGTTTTAAAATAAAAGTTGGAGGATACAGTCTGACAGTTTCATGCAACTTATTATATGGTATGCATTATTGGGGCAATTGTAATCAAAAGGATCTGTGGGAGTTAGTGGATGCAGGGTTTTGACTGGATAAAGCGCTTTCTAGTAAAATAAATTACTTTTGGTTTTAACAAGATGAAACGCATGAAATGTTGCCATAAATCATATTTCAGAGAATAAAAGAAATGAAACAAGAATGCAACCTTTGTTTTCTCACTTAACTGTTTTGGTAACTGTAACTGTTACTGTTCCTATTTCATTCTTATTTGAAAACCACATACTTGAACTGCAGACCTACTTTTCCAGTACAGTAAGTGCCTTTGCTGTTGAGGGAACTCCTATTAAATGTGTCCGTTCCCTTCTCTAGTATTTCCAGTTAATTTACTCAGGAAATGAGTATGTCCCTCTCCCTGCTCAGGAAAACCATGAGCTGGGGAGCCCTGTCACGGGGGGTGGAAAAGATGTGGTTGCTAAATGCTTTCCATTCCCTTTAGAGTTCACAAATGCCCCTCAGGTGTAACTCCCTGGGCTCAGGGTTCTGCTGGGTTTTGCAGGTGGATCTGAACATAAGAACATAAGGCTCTCGAGTATCATGTAGTTGGTGCCAAGATGGACAGAGGGTGAGCCCCAGAGAGCAGCTAGATCATGTGATATGCTTCCCTCTAGGACTGATAGACATGTATGCCAAAACTCATGCTGCTAGATAAATTGTGTGTCTGCACCTCCCTTGGGTTCGGAGAGGTTGTGCAGATATTGGGTAGCTAGCCAATGGGAAGATGAGTACTTTAGGAACCATACTGCAAGGGGTATGAGGAATCGGAAGATCCCTTCAAACATATGTTCTGTCACACATAGGTTAGCAGATTGCCTTTACCCCAGTTCCCTAAAATCCATGATTTGGAAGATTTCAGCCAAACTTGTCACCACAGGGAGGATTATTCAGAAGCTCAATAAATTTCCTGGATTCTTTGTTCTCATTTCATGAATAGACTTATTGTCCTGGACAGTGAGTGGTCTAACTTGCTACTTTACACTTTACATTCCGGTTTTTAATTGTGCCAATCCATTGTTCATTGGCTGTATAAAGTAGCATTTTGTGTCTAGTGTCTAAACTAGAGAATAGCTTTTTTTCAGTTACTCCATTAAAAAAATCAAACTGCATAAAAAGAGTTAGTCTCTTTTTGTTCTCTGGTGAGCCTTTGCTCTCCATCCTTTATGTATTGTACTAATACCTGCCTGTTAATTAAAGCCTCGATAATGGTTTCCTGATGGCTACAAACCTATCTGGGGTTGTCACCCTATTGGAAATATTTGGCCCATGCTGAATGAGATCTGTGAAGGGGGACAAAATGATAATCTTCAGATTAGAATGAGAGTGTATTATTTCTGCAGCCTTGTCTTCTGCCCTTGTCACCAGAAGCCATTCCTTCCCTTTCCTGTTCTCACTGCAATCTTAGGAATGGGAATGAGGTATCAGCATTTTAATTATTATCTTTCACAGAAACAAGAAGAAGTAGTAAACTATGCCTCTCTCATCCTGTATGGGAATTGTCTGGCATACTCCTAATTACCCCAATCTGTAGAGGAAGTTCAAAGGCCTGCTGTCCAAAATAGAGTACTAATGAGGTCAGATTCTGAGTCCCCGTTCTTTTTATAAAAGGCCCAGGTCAGCAGGGTATAAACTGGTTGGCTTCTCAGCCGTGCACACCCTGCAGACCTGAGGATGCTTAGTCACCGAGAGGATAATTTTCAGCCCACTGTACAGAGCCAAAGCTAAACCAAGGACTCTGCAAACCTGCTCCTAATTCAGAGCAGCGCAAGAGGGAACTTCTTTCCTCCTGTGCTTCACTACTCTTGAGTCATTTCCCACTATACGTCTGTGGAGTATATTCTATTCCATCTCTCTCTCTCTCTCTCTCAAAAGTACATTATTAAGGTGGCGGTGTTAGGAAATACCAGAATTAAGGTTACTTGTGCAACCTCAATTCAGCCCCCTTGTGCATATTCATTATGATCCAGGCTCTAATGACATGATCACGTGCTATTTTTTTTCTATAGTATTCCTGCCTTACTCGGTACACAGAATGGACAACGTTCGCTTAGGGCAAATCTACCCTTCAAATGTTGCATGCCGCTGTAGTGCTTTAGTGAAGACGCTGTAAGCAGATAGGAGAGAACTCTCCTGTCAGCATAGTTAATCCACCTCCATAAGAGGCAATAGCTATGTCAGTGGGAGAAGCTCTCCCGCTGACATAGTGCTGTCTGCATGGGGTACAGAGGAGGGTTAGGTCACTATAACTATGTCGCTTAGGGGTGTGGATTTTTCACACCCCTGAGTTACGAAGCTATATTTATATAGGTCTGTAGTGTAGACCAGAGCTTAGTGAGCAGCTGTTTTCTCTTCATTGCTCAGTGTGTGACTCCATGCCTTATTTCTTGCACACAATTGAAGACCTGTTTTAAAGACAGAATTATCTCTTTCTCATGGGCTTCTCTATGGCACACCTTACTGTAACATCTGAGTGCTTCACAGATATTAATGAATCCATTTTCACAAAACCCTTGTGAGGTGAGGGGATCGTATTATCCCCATTTTACAGATGGGGAGCTGAGGCACAGAGAGATCAAGGCCAAAATATTTACTAATTTTGGGTGGCCAATTGGAGATTTCTAGGACCTGATTTTTCAGACTAGTTAGCATTATATAGCACTTTATAGGTTCAAAGCACAATTTCCATTGACTTCAATTGTTCAGCATTATTGTTTCAAGTTGCCCAAGAATATGGGGAACACACAATTAGTGACCATCTGTCAAAAATGTTTGATTTAAGTGACTTGATTAGGATCATATAGGAATTCTGAGGTAGAGGCAGGAATAGCATTCTCCAGGGCAGAATCCACTTCCTTATCCATGAGACCTTCCTTTGTTTTCCTGCAATTCCCTGCCTTTCACTGCACACCTTCCAGCTTCTGCAACAAAAGAATCAGAAGTCCTACAGACAAGTCTCCTTCAATACACAACCTTGATTTATTCCTGAGAAGGTATGTCCCATGCCCTGAATGAGGAAGCGACCTATGGAAAGATACTGTATCATAATGCATGTGCACCAGGGGTCTGAATTAATGTTGCACAGGCAACCTTAGTTTTGGCATTTCCTAACTTCTGAATGACTTTGAATGACTTAATGTTCTTTTTAATGTGATTTTTTTTTAATTGTAATTTATATAGGTTCTTATACCTTCCTCATCACCTTACTATCTGATCTACTTTCAGGAGGGCATTGAGTGACATGTATCATGTAAGGTTTGTTCTTTCTGTCTTCCTCTTGAATGCAGTAGGTGGTTTTGTTTTGTTTATGTACACGTTTCTCAGTGTTTGCTAAAGATGGCAGGTCAAAGCAGTGCACCTTGCACCTGGAGCATAAGGTGGAGGAACTTGTTATGACTTTTACTTCCTATGGGAGTTCATTACACAGTCTCAAACCTGCCCCTGAGAAAGCTCTGTCTCCTGGACAGATGAACTTTATGCTTAGGAGTGGGTATAATGTTGCCTGCTTCAACTATTGGAACAAACTGTTTGCGGATGTGATGGACTCTCCATCTCTTGGAGTCTGTCAATCATGTTTTGGTGTCTTTCTGAAACACATGCACTAGCTCAATGGGACTTGTGGGCTTGATGTGATTCTATTCAGTCCTAGGTTTCACATCTTCACAACGAAACCAAATCATGAGTCCATTTTAATTTAAAATGGGGATGTATATCTTTTACACTGAGCTTTCTTGATATAAGATAAAATCCAAGATATTGTTTGCAATAAGTAAATAGCCTTATTTTATTTCAATTTTTTCAGGAAGAGTTGGTTTTTAGGTTTTTTTTGTTTTAAGAAGATAATTTACTGTTGTTTTTTAGTGTTATTTTACAAATTGTTTAGTGTTATTTTTTTTTTAAAATGTCTCTGCATTAGGCCTCCCCATTACAGTTTGTGAATAAAAGGGGGGTAAATATATTTTCAACCTCAACACAGTGAACTATAGTGCTTAAGGATTAAGTTTGAGCAGAGGCTGGTGCTATGAAGGAATGTTACCCAGATGCTTAATTTCCATTTTCACTGTGTATTCAAACCCTCTATATGGTAAATCTGAGTTGAAAAGCTAACCAAATAGATCTGACTATTATTATTCACACGTGTTTTTAACCACTGAAGGTCATCTTTGGTGATTAGCATCTCACACATTTTATTGAATACTGAAAGCAACTAAACTCACTGAGAGATAATTAGAATTTTTTTCAGTTTTGTGGGCACTCTGTTTCTGATATAGACACCCCACAAACAGACATGCCAAACCCATGAAAAAAATGCAGACATTGGGCTTGTTTTTGACTTAATTGGCTTGTGAGTTGCTTGTTGGCTAGTTTTTTGGCGTGTAGCTTGTTCCTTGTTTGGCTTGTAGCTTGTTGTTTGTTTTTTTTCTGACTGGCTCACGACAAGCAGGGGCAAGGGGGGGAGAGAATCAGGGCTGCACAGCGGGCAGACCACAGTCCCAGACTGCACCCCGAAGGGATCTAGTCCCATAGAGTGTTGGGGTTCTTAGGGATTGGCTTGTTTTGGCCTTGTTTTGAAATGGGATTAGCTTGATTTTTGGCTTATTGTGGAAGTCGGGGTGCTTATTTACCGCGTGAAAGTTGGCAACTGTGCCCACAAACTTTAACTTTCTAGAAACAGGGGTATGTCTCCCATAGATGTCCATCTCTCATAGCTTGCGTTTGTTTCCTTTAGCTTCGTAGAGCACAAAATGATATCTGATTGTACTAATATCCAAAAATCAATGTTGTCTCTCCTTGTCAATCTTTCTTTTTAGTATTTACTTCTTTAGGGACCATTTCTTGTCTATTTTTGTCTTTTAAATGAAACATTATATCAATTATTAATACCCCTCTATCACTCATGTAGTGCCTTAGAGATTGAAGTGATATGCAAAGAAACTTTGATTAATCCTTAAACCACTCCTGTGACCTAGAGAGATAAGTAATATCCACACTGTGGTAGGTTTTCCATCACTAGCAACTTTTAAATGAAGATTGGCAGTTTTTCTAAAAGATATGCTCTAGTTGGAACAAGAATTTTTTGGGGAAGTGCTATGGCCTGTGTTATGCAGGAGGTCAGACTAGACAACCACAATGATCCCTTCTGGATTGGAATCCATGACTCTACAGTGAAGAGGTGCATCTGACCCAGAGAGTGAAGTTACTTGCCACATAATGATTTCTGGTTGATTTGGAATAAAAGTTAGATCTTCCCTCATTACCAGCCACTCTTATGTTTTAAGCACTAAGACCATGGTGCTTGAACTGTGATCTGTGGACCACTGGTGTGCTCTGTGGAGGGAAGGCTTGGCGCAGCTAGATAATTCTTCTTGCACCTTCCGCCTGCTAAATCACATGGTAAAGAACTCAAAATACATTAAATACTTCTGTAATACTGACTTACTTATGTAGTTGCCACTCTGATGTGATGTGATACGATGATGAATAGGATGGGAAGTGGGTCCATGTAGTTATGACTGGGAGGGGAGATGATCCACAAGTCAATTTTTCTATTAAGGTGTGATTTATTCTGTGACTAGAGAATCACACACTTTGTTGTTTCCGTAGGACCCCATGCCTCCGCTGGGAGCTCTGTGTGCTGCTTCACTCCTCTCCTCTCCTCTCCCCTTTCCCTAACATGACAGGGGCTTTGTGTGCCACCCTTTTTCTCCCTCTCCCCTACATGGCAGGGGTTCTGCATGTCCCCCACATCTTTCTCCCCCATACCATTGTCACCCATTCTCCTCCCTGTGCCCTCACATTCCCTCCACGTCCCCTATCCCCACCATTCTTATTTCTTATCTTTCTATCTGGGAGATAAGTCTTTCAGGGTGTCAGTATTTTTAAACTGTATTGGGATGACGGGCAGAACTAGTCAAGTACCCCCATCTCAGAAGATGTCAATACAGAGAAATGCCATGCTTTGCTTGGCCAGCAAGCTTGGGGATCCACTGCACTACATATCACTCTTCTCTTTTGATTGTTACTATAAAACAAAAGCTCCTCCCAGATCAGATTTTCTATCAGCAGATTCCCTGTTAAAATATGCTAAATGGCAGAAAGGTGAGGAGGGATGATGTTTTTCTGCCTTTAATGCAGCATAAAAAAACGGTAGCATTTAAACTAACACCAGATGAGAGGTGATCTTGGATTCTCAACCCCCATAGGCTAGCAGTGAGGAGTGCAGAATATTTGTGGGAGTCTGGTGAAAAATCCCCGCTTCCTTATCCGTCAAGCAACCAGCACACATCAGTGGTCCCAGAGGAGATTATTTATTATTACGGAGGTGTAAACGAGGGCAGGATTTGGCCCATAAGCCATAAAAGAGGAGTTGAGCATGTAATTCCTCACACCATTGTGAAAGAAATGCTGTCTACCAACAGTAAATTATCTGAAACTCTTTCAGGTTGTATGAATGGCTCCATAGTCAGAGAGGGCTTGAGAGTTTAAAGCATAAAAATGACAGTCATAAATAAAGGTAAGAAAGCCTTGATCCCCACTGGAGTGAAGTAACATAACATTCCTAAGACACTAAATAGAGGCTTCAATGGTGTCTTTGGAAAATACATTTGCTTAGCCCAGGAGATGAGAGAGGTTTATTCTTCTCCTCTCTAGCTTTCTACTTAGGCTTTTAGCTTCCAAAATAAAGCTTAGCACTCTTGCTCATGGTATAAGTACAGTTTTCCATAGAGATTCAGGGCCACCCGGGGGAGGGGGGGGGAGGAGGCAAGTGGGGCAATTTGCCCTGGGCCCCGCAGGGGCCCCCCCGATAATATAATATTCTATAGTATTGCAACTTTTTGTTATGGAAGGGGCCCCCGAAATTGCTTTGCCCCAGGCCCCCTGAATCCTCTGGGCGGCCCTGTAGAGAGTCACACACAGTAATGATTGGGACTTATTGTGTTTTGTGTCCAAACTGTTTTTAAGATTTTCCAACACCAAAAAACCCACCAAACGTATGCATATATATTTTAATACTTGGGATACTGAACTGTGTTTTAGCAAGCAGGGTACGATACAGACATCAGCAAACTTTTTAGCCCAAAGAAGGCGGGCTGGTTTCAGAGAACACACAGAGCTGTCTACTACTTGCATGAACACTCAGATTGTGTTTGCTCAGGTTTCTAGACACCCTTTGCTCACACGGGGCATACTCAGTGATTTAACACTGTTGTTAGCATACTCACACTAGTATTAATACCACATTATCTCATTAGCATAGTCACTCCTATACTAGTAACTTGTTAAACAATCTCACAGGTTTTAAAAGGACAAATCCTAAATCACTGTTTAACTATAGCACTATTGGAAAGTCCTTGTGGTATCAAACCAGCAAAATAAGGAATGGAACCAGAATCCATAAATACAGGGTTAATGATTCTATAATCTCCATGTGCACTAATGATTCTTGGAATTTAACTACATTACCATGCTGTAGGTATTTCACGTCTCACCATCTCATTATAACAATGTGACTCTTTAACTTCACTTTGCAGTTAATTATATTTGAGTTCACGCTAATAGAATTGAAGAGATTTGGCACTAATCTCTCACTGTTATAGTAACAGACCCGACACATGCAATTTCAAATGAAAAACTAAAGAAATAAAACCCAAAACATAAAGAAACTAGATCATTTTGTGGATGGATAATGGGGTGCAAGAGTCAGTAAGTTCCAGGTCATCAGGTAGAATTCGATCCAGGCTGGTATTGGCTAAAAATCATTACCACCTGATGTGACTATTTGGTAGTCTATGTAGCAGTGGTCAAACGCCCACTGAAACTGATAGGTGCTATATGGGTAAGCACATCTGAAAATCAGGCAACTTACTTAAGCTATATTTAAGCACCAAACTTTAGGCACTCAAGTTTGAAAACTGTGTCCATCCAACTTTTGACTTTCTACACTGCCTCTGAATTTGGACCATTGTGTCTAAGGCCTGATCTACACTTAAACTTAGGTAGACATAGCTATGGCACTCAGAGGTGTGAAAAATCCACACCTCAGAGCACCGTAGTTATGCCAGGCTAACCCCCAGTGCAGAGCCAGCTAGGCCAACAGAAGCATGATTCTGTTGACATAGTTACCACCACTCAGGGAGATGGAGTTCCTACAGCGACTAAAAAAACCCTTCCATTGCTGTAGTCTACAGTCTACACTGTGTGGTTCCATAGGATAGCTACAATGCCATATCTATGCTGCAATAGTACCTGTAGTATAAACGTGGCTTAAAGTAGCTTAATTCAGTGGAGTGGAAGAGAGGCCTGTAGTAGGAAGAGCAAATAACAAGACTGGTGTAAGAAAGTTTCTGTTAGTCTTTAAAGTACACGTTTTTCCAGCTCTTTGGCTTGTAAATTACATCTACTTTGATATTGTCTCTAAATTTGTCAGTTTACTAAATGTTCCTGCCCTGTTAAATGGTGATATCTGTTTATAACAAATTACCATTCCTTTTCAATGGAAAAAAATGGTAGAAATAGTGGTAAATACTCTCTAAGCATCAGAAGCATCAGGTAACTTTCTTCTGAAATTATTTGCTTGCAAAAAATCACTTTAACACATTTATTGATCACAAACCACAAGGGAACAATCTTCTTTTCATCATATTAACTTCTTCCGAATCTTTTTGACTGATCGTTGTGCAGCTGTGGAATGGGAGGACAAGGAGTTGGGAGCATCATTGCATCCCCTCAATTACCTGTAATTTTTAAATTGAACTTCTCTTTTGTTCTGCTCAATTAACTGGCTTCCCTTAGCAAAGGGGCTGATATTTTAAAAACAGAAAATGATTTAAAATTTCTACTTGAATACCTCATTTTAAAGAACATTGGACTCAAACTAATGCCCACTGGAATCAATGGGAGTCCTTTAGTTGACTTCATTGAGCTCTGATCTATACTATAAATTCATGTCACTATAACTACATCGCTTAGGAGTGTGGAACATCCACACCCGGAGCAATGTAGCTATACCAACCTAACACCCGGTGTAGACAGCGCTATGTTGATGGGGGGTTTCTGCCTTTGACATAGCTACTGCCTCTCGGGGAGATGGAGTACCTATGCTGATGGAAGAAGCTTTCCCATTGGCGTGGGTGGTGTCTTCACTAAGCACTACAGTGACTCAGTGTAGCTTCAGCACTGTAAATGTCATCAAGCCCGGAGTTCTGTATTAGACTCAGAGAGAATATGGGAAGATAGTGCTTGTGAAATGGATAGGTGTTGTATATTTTGCTTTTTATACAATAGACATAGTATGAAGAAACCACACAGGTAAAGCAAGTTCCAAATAACTGAGTTTATAAGCTATACAAAACTTGCAATGCCTATATACATATACACACTGCTATTGTTGCAGATTTCTAAACATGGAATAAAATGAGCACCAGTTGATGGCTCACAACTTGTTAAAGGGATACTATCTAACTGCTATATTCCTATAGGATGTGGGAGTTGGAAGCAGTGGCTTCTGTCTTCAGCTCTGCCTGTTATGCTGTGTGACCTTGAGCAAGTCATTTAACCTCCCCACTTTATGCATCTGTAAAACAGATGTAATTATTCTTACCTGACTCATATGGGTGTTGGGAGAGTTAATTAGCTCAAGCTGATGGTGTCTTTTGAGATCCTCTGGTTAAAGATGTTCTGTAAGTGAAAAGCAATGTTAGTTTATTCAAATATGAAAAGTTTCTGTTAAAACTTCTGCCAAGATGCAAGCCTGATCCAGTAAAAGGGTGAGTATGTTAGTCTTTTATTGAAATTAAAGATGGTCTTTCCTGTTTGGGAATCTTAGGTGTTACCCAGTCTGTGGATATACTCTTTCACTCCCACATTATGTCAGCCCAGTACAGTTTTAATTAAAATTGATATTGCTCTCCTGGTGAGCTGGGCTGATCGGTTCAGCTCAATTTGAACACCTGTGAACCTGGCTCATTGGCAAATGTGTGAATAATATAGGCACTCAATCATTGTTTGCACTGCCCCATTTTCCTATCTGCAGTTCTCAGCTCTGAAGCACCAATCTATGACCTGATGGCTGCTTTCCTAGTGAGGGAGACAAGACTCCAACCAATGCAAATCAAACAGGCTGAACAGGAGTTTCTCCTCCAACTGTTTGTGGGCAGACAGTCATGAGGATGAACAGCAGGAGGCCAGCCCATCTGAGATTTGTACCTCATTAAGCGTATTTGGTTAAACATTTTGAAAAGTTAAGACTTTTTTTTTTTATTTTGGATTAAACACTGGATCAAAATTTGGCCTTGGAGATGGAAGACAATAGCTAAGTTGCAAAATTTAATACTAGTATTCTATGGTGGTAATCAGCAATTCATGTCCAATATTGCATGACTATAATTAAATCTATTCAATACTTGTATCAGTAAGCAGTGTGTCGCAGTGAATAGGGCTCTGGACTGGGAATCTGGTGGCGATGGTTCTATTGCCCTGCCACTGACCTGCTGTGTGACTTTTGTCAAATCATCTTCTCTGTGTTCCCCTTCCACCCTTCATTTTGTGTGTTTGGGATAGGGACTGTTTTTTGTGTGTGTTTGTACAGCTCCTGGCACAATGGTAGTCTGATCTGAGCTGGGCCTCTAGTTACTTCCTGAATTCAAAAAATACTACAGTCCGTAAACAAAATAATGAGATAAAAATATCATTGGACCTGGATTTCAGCATCAGCTTAACAAAGCCTCTATTTTTGCACCCACCATTTTGTTTTGATGGTGCAATGATTTTATCATCATCTAAAAGACCTAAACTACGTTCTCAAATAATTGTGAGCACAGAATTGTACCTGCAGTTATTTCTGCCAGCAAGTTGCTTATGCAAAAACAAGTCATGAAAAAAAATCATGGTGCATGATAAAAATACTTTAATTTTAGGTAAATAAATGTAATCTATGTGTGAAATATGTATTAAAAATCAAACATAGAATTCTCCACATGCCTGCAAAATTATGGAGTGATCTTTTTAAGTCGGGGTGGGTTCTAAGGTAATATTATTGGGGGCAAGTGGGTATTTTGGGGTCCCTAGATGTTGCTATCTAAAAAAATAAATAACCTTCCAGGAGTCCAGGGGCTAGTTAGATCCCTGGAAAATCTTGGCTTTAAGAGTTTAAAATAGTAAAATCTGGCTACCATGTCAGCATGTTGCTGTGATTTAGAATTTATATAAAGGATGAAAAGTATATATATGGTTCATATTCTGGCCTTTTGACAATAATTTGGGTCCCCTTGAAGATTGTCGGGGGGGCAAAGGGGACATTTGCACCCCTGTAGTACTGGGCCCGTTTTAAGCATAGCAAAGTTTGCTATGTTTCCACACTAAAAGACAATCTGTGCCATGAAGACCTCACAATGTAAATGGATAAGTCAAACAAAAAGTTAGAGGAAGGAAGTAGAATGTCCATTTTACAGACGGAGCTCGGAGGTGCATAGAGTTTAAGTGATTTGCCCAAATTCACACAGGAAGTTTGAAACAGAGCAAGGAACCAAACTAAGATTTCCTGAGTCCCAGCTCAGTATTTTACCCACACAATCACCTCTCCTCTCATAGGAATGAGCCCACTGAGCCCCTGCTTGCTAATATAATTTAAACACAATAAATTATAGGAGATTATTGTAAGTGGGAATTATTTGTGTAGTAGTTTGTTGTGCACACAGGATTTCCAAATGAAACATAAATTCTGGTTTACAAGGCTACATAAACATTGTTAAAAATCAGAATGGTCCATAAAGCTTTACTGCCCATTAATCATAGAATCAATTAATTCGGCCCCATCTGCATATTGGCTAGGTGTTGACTGATAATATAACATCTCTGGTGCTACTTGCTGTGTCTCTGATTGGACAGACTTCCCTTTTAAAACACCGTAAAATCAGCAGATTAGTATGTTATCTCTTAAACTTGTTTTAAAAGCAAATTTTATAGGACGGGAAGGGGGGCTTGGAGGAGGTCTGGGACCTAGGTTTACGAGCAAAATTATTTATTTTTTATTTAATGCATCATTTTTCTTGAGGACACAATATCAAATAAAGAGTCTTCCGCACTCCATTGCCTAAGTTGATGGCTCAAGGGAAACCACCCCCAGGCTGTAATGCAGTCCATATGGCTGGCTGTTTGAAGTGCGCTTAGTACTCCATTAGGGATTCTCCATTTGTACTTCTCAATCTGATTTCGATAAGATGCAGGTTTCCTTTAGCAGCCTGACTTGATACAAACATGTAATGGATTAATTCCATAATAAATTATACTGACAATAAAGCTTTCTGGACAATTTTGCCTTTTAAAGTAACTTTTTTATGTACCCTTTATAAATCTGAATTTATTTTTATATATAAATTGATTTTTAAATACAGAACTACTTGATATTTGGGCATGTAATTTTGCACTGTGTATGTTATTTCTTAGTGCATTCTGTTTTGTCATGGTTTTGGAGTTACTTATGCAGCCTGCAGACCTGACAGATCCTGCTGAATACTAAGAGCTTTCTGAAATAGCATTGCATCTAGAAATGTGCTGAATTGAGGAACGTAGCTCACTGTCATTCAGGGAACTCCAGCTGGTTCCTATCTGGCCCAAGTGGTGTTTTGACTCCATTACTTCCACACTCAAAAAGACATTTGCATGAAGTCTCTAATTACTTAGTAGTATTAATAGTAGCCGTATTACTTCTAAAATCTTTTTGGTTCATTTTGTGACACTCACCATCTTCTGCTCATTCTTATGTTGTCATTGCTAGATATTATTTGTATTGTGGTAGTAAGACACATTGTATTAGGCACTGTACAAACAGAGAACCAAAAGACGATCCCTGGCCAAAACCGTTTACAATCTAAGTTTAAGATGAAAATAGCTACGACTCTTTTTGGAACTCTTCCCCTCTGTTCTGAATCCTACAATGACCGGCAAAGACACAGCTGCAGTAAGTGGCTGTTGAAAAAACCCTTTACTGCTGGTCAAGCATAACAGATCATTATAATATTCTATCAAACTGTCTGTAGATGGTCCTGCTAGCAAGAGAATATTCTGCTGTGGAATCCCATAGATTACATTATCTGCCTAGAGAGAACCATCTAAAGAGATTGCTTGCATCAACAGGAGAGGTGGGTCTGGGCCTAAGAATAGATAGGTGGATAGCTCACTGAATCAGAGCAGGGAAGCACTGAAATCAATGGATCTGGTAAAGTGGGAGCAGCCAGGCTCTCCCAGGATACTGGGAATGGCATGGAGAAAGAAAAGAGAAACAGGAGATGCTCTTACCGCCTCAATTTGCCATTGTTTGTTGAATCAGCAGGGAGACTGAGAGGGCTGGAGGAGGAAGAGGAGAGAGGCAAGCCTGGTGTGGTTAAGGGGAAAGAATGAATGAGAAATTGTGGAGCTCTTGTGCAGGAAGGGGGAAAGATAAAGGAAGGAGATGGGTTGGAAAGATCTGACCGAATATAAAGAAAGAGGTATAAGATCCTATGCAGACTAGAATAGAGGACAAAGGATATTTGAGAGAGAGAGAAGTATTGAGAGTCATGGCTGGGAAGAAGAGTAGTCTGGTGACTTGATGAGCAAGAAAGAAATAGCGAAAAGATGGAAAAATGGAAATAAGAAGAGAGAAATGGAGGGAAGGTGAAAGAAGATGGACAAGAAGTTAAGAATGTGAGAGAAGAAATAGGAATATGGTATCCAGTAATAGCCATTAAGAAAAGGACAGAATTGACCAGAGAAGGAACAAAAAAACTAGAGTGAAAGAACAAATGGAAAAAGAGAAACATTGCAAGTTAATCCTTTTATCCTTCTATAGTAAGTACAATGTTCAAATAATGTCCTTAAACACACTCCTTTGATCTTAAGGAGGAATTCTGCTCAATGAGGATCAATTTGATCATAATATACTACATCCAGATCCATAAACCACCAAACTTTCCAAAGCAGACACACACATAGAAACAAAATCTCACTCTATCAAGGACAGAGTGAGTTTAATTTAATTTTAATGCCAAGGCCAAGCCAATTATGTTGTTATGCACACTAATTATCTCTCAAACTGAAACATTCTTTACCTACAGCCAAGTTGCTCTCAGAAATGTTTAACATCCTTCCTACTTAGAAAAAAAAAGACAATATAGTTCTTCCCTACCTGATCCTTTAAACCTAAGTCCCAATGATCAATAAAAGCAAAGGGACAGACACAACAGCTGCAGTAGGAAAGGATTTTTAGAAAGTATTTTATTTATCCATACAGTTAAATGGACACTTGGAGCAGTGATGACTGTGGTCCCAATCCTACAAAGAATCATGCATATACTTAGCGTTAGACACGTGAGTGGTCCCAGTGAAGTAAATGGGTAATGTTCATTCAGCAATAGGGGTTTAACAAAGGCACTCTCTGAAAAGCACATGCACAAGTCTTTGATTTTATCCCCCTTACTATATAAGAAAGTATTGGGTGATATCATTGAGTAATGGGGAATGCAAATCTCACCTCTTTGACGTAACCTTCCAAAAAATTATTATTGATAAATGTATTTATTTTGTTTGGTATTTATTTATCCAAGTATCCACGCACCCTAATGCACATTAACAATATACTTTAAATCTCAGCAGTATTATATGAGCACTTCAAAAAAAGGCCAGCCAGCCGCCTTACAAAATCTCCATTCCGCTCCTTCACTGTTTAGGAAGCATACCCTCACCCTGGTCCAAAAAATGCTATCAGTTAGATGTCTTTTGCGGTGTGCCTGCAAGGTCACCAAATGAAAAATAAAAATACAAAAAGCCCTGTCACCAACGTGGAAGGAAAATAAATAGAGACCCTATAAATACAGAGATTTCTGAAGTTGAGCACCCCAAAATTGAGGAGAACAAAAACAGTGGCCGCTTTTGAAAAGCTGAGCCACACTTTCTAGAACTTGTAAGGTCTATGTACCGCAGAGCAGATCTTCAGCTAGTGCACATTGTCGCAGTTCCATTGAAATCAGGATTTACACCATCTGCGGATCTGCCCCCCTGTATATACTTCGTTATAGTTCATACCATGGTGATGAACATGTTATGAATACCTGGCTGGGTGAATGCAAGGAAGAGGTGCTTGGGAGACTTGGCTGTGAGCAGGAGGTGAGCAGTCCAACATTGCTGTGTACTTAAGGGACCGTGTAACCTGCTTCAACTGGGGAAAGGGTAAATTCAGATGTGTCTTATACATGTAAGTTTTGTAGCCTTTTTCATAAGTGATGGAACTAGTGGTGCTAGGGGTGCTGCTGCACCCCCTGGCTTGAAGTGGTTACCAGCATATATAGGGTTTACAGTTTGATTCAATGGCTCTCAGCACCCCCGCTATACACATAGTTCCAGCACCACTGGCCTTTTGCATGTTTTTATATCTGTGTTTGTACATTTCTGAGGGAAAATAGGCAAGTGTATTTGATGCTTGCCATTTTGGGGAAAGATGAATGCAAGCCATATAATGTGGCTCTGGGCAGGGCCGGCTCCAGGGTTTTGGCCGCCCCAAGCAGCCAAAACCCAAAAAAAAAAAAAAAAAAGCCGCGATCGCGATCTGCGGCAGCAATTCGGCGGGAGGTCCTTCACTCCCAGGCGGAGTGAGGGACCATCCGCCGAATTGCCGCCGAATACCTGGACCTGCCGCCCCTCTCTGGAGCGGCCGCCCCAAGCACCTGCTTGAGAAGCTGGTGCCTGGAGCCGGCCCTGGCTCTGGGTTGCAGGTCTTGATTTCAAAACCCTTTCCCAATGTATGGGGTTTGCCAGATTTGGAGTTCTGGAGTTCTTTGCTCCCGTGTTTAGTTTTGGTTCATGTGGGTATTTGAACCACATGGAGACGTCCACTTAAGAGTTACTTAATTAAAGAATTCCAGGCAATTATCAAATAAGGCTATGGGAATTTTGGAGGGAAGGGAGGTTCGTTTGCAGAAAAATGTTATGGTGCATCATCAGATTCAGTGGCTGATGTTATGTAGGAGGTCTGGCTAGGTGATCTTATGGACCTTTCTGATCTTAAATCCATGAATCATCCCCCTATGGTTTGCACACAAAGGATACTTTGTGAAGGAGTTTCCTGTCTCCTTCACAAGAGGCTAGGATGGGGGGGGGGGGGGGGAAGGTGTGGGTTAAGAGGAGGCATGTTGTCCGTCCCCCTACTTCCCACAAGCTTTTTGGAGAATTCCTTTGAACAATTGGTGCATTAATATTTTTCATGGCCCCTTTGTGTTTTGGAGCCTTCCTGTCCAAGAGCTGGTTTGAAGGCACAAGCACTCAATATGGGTATTTCTGGCTGCCTTGCAGCTTTTCAGGGACCCATATAAATCCTGGAGTGGACTAAGTCATGAGGTGGGAATCGCTATTTGTTCTACAGGGAGGTGAACCCTGCCCTTCCCGGTGGAACTATATGGGGAAAACTCAATTGAGAAGCAAGTTTTGACCAAAAATCCTCACTCCTGTTAAAGCCTAAATGTTGGCGTGATCTGTCAGATGGATAATATGGAATTCCAAACCACATTAAAATAGATAACACAATGAGTTACAACATTTGAAAAAAAATCTTTAATTATAATAAACTTTGCTGAATGTACTGCTGGTGGTAGCCATTTCACACATTACAGCACTTCTTCTGATTGCTCATGATGATTAAAGCAGATTAAAAATGTTTTTTTCTCTCCTCATCTATCATTACCTCTGTGAAAGAGTGTACTACTCCTTAAAGGGACAGGCTGGAGCCTACAGCTGGGACTGCCTGGGATGTATCCAAGGAGACCCTAGGGCTGGTCTGTTTGAACAGGATGCTGAGAAAGAGAGAGGGGAGTAGAAGTCATGCAGGCTGCAGTGGACGAGGGTTGTTTCTCTCAGCTTATAGGACACAGACCTAACTAGAGACTTTGTTTGTGAACTTTAAGTTTGGGAGCTGAACCAGGGCCCTGAGGTGAGGACCTTATGAACTGTGTATTGTAATTGCTCTTATCCTGAAACATTATTAAAAGGGGATGTGCTATTTTTCAGTGTGGGTTGACTTCTCCTTGCCCTGGGCTGTGAAAATGAACCAATTGCTGCCCCAATAGGGGAAATTAAGGAGGGGCACGCCCACAGTGCCACACGAGGCTGCAAGCCCCTCTCTCTTTCCTATCCTGCTATTACAGTGGCTACAGCTGTAAAGTTCATCTCAATAGTAGAACA
This sequence comes from Emys orbicularis, assembly GCF_028017835.1. NCBI lineage: Eukaryota > Metazoa > Chordata > Testudines > Emydidae > Emys > Emys orbicularis. Next base: position 21,650,870 of record NC_088683.1, on the reverse strand, counting down.
GATTGTCTCCTCCAGGACCTGGTCTATTGGTATTGGTCTATGAGCCTCTGTTTGTGAGAAGGGGAGAGCATGTCACAAGCTGTAACATCTCCTTTCCTGAGGAACATAACATCTCTATGATCCTCCCAGCTGCAATCAGCCACTGCAGTGAAAGACAACAGTCACTGCTTTTCCAAGCTCCAGTGTATGGAAGTATTCACCACAATTTCCAGCATGGCCAGTAAAGAATTCTTAAATAGAATTCTGAACATTGCTACAGACTTCTCTGAACTTTGATTAAAAGTTTTAAAGCATTCTAGTTCAATGGGTTCTGTCAAAACCTTTTGACTATCCAGATGTCATGCTTAAGTGTTCCTTATATAACCTGGTATCCATGCTTGGATGCTTCTTCTGAAGATTGGTCTAAATTTAAAGCTGTGGAATTAAATCGGTTTCTATGGTATAGCTTCAAAGACATGGAAAAACAATGGTGAGATAATTGTCTATGAATAATCACAGGATGAAACTTCTAAATAGATGAAATAAGGAATATCCAGGGTAAGATTGTTCTTTAGGTTGGAGGTTTAGGTGCAAGGAGGTTAGAAAATAAGTGTGTGAGGGGCCCTTAATCTGTTTCTGGATAGAGAGTTAGTCTCGAGTAGGAGTGGCAAGTGAAATCGCAGACTCATAAACTTAATGTGGGCAGTAAATAATGGAATTCTTGCCTATCCTTATTTGGGTTGGGCTGAAAAGTGAAAGTTTAAATCTGATTCCACTTGTAACACTAATAACTCTTTACAGTAACTGGGGAAAATTCTGCTTTTAGTTATACTGCTATAAAACCAGAGTAACTCCATTGAAATAAAAGTTAAAATTAGTGGAGTTACTCCATCTTTATAGTTACGTATGTAAGGGCAGAAATTAGTCCACTGTGTCTTTTCCAAAATGCAGTGTTATCACAAGACAGTGATGCAAGGGGTCTGGGAAATTACTTGTTCCCATTCACAATTACTTGCACAATTGAGCTAAAGCCTAGATTTTGTTGAGACTTTATTCAAGATTAAAGAGGGTGCCATGGAAACACTGAAGTGCATGAAATATTTAATATACATTTTGCGAGAGTGGTGTAGATCTTCACTTTAGAGAAAATGAACAAAGCTGGTAGAATTTAGACAAATTCTCTCTCTCTCTGTTAAATTAGTGGTATCCAATGACCTATTTTCAGAGGTACTGAGCACCTACAGCTCTCATTAACTTCAGTGAGGATTGTGGGTGCTCAGCACTTTTGCAAAATCAGGCCACAAGCTCTTAAACTTGCAGTTGAGACCTTAAATTCTATCTGAGATATCTCCAAGAAAGAACCAAAGATCCATCTGTGCTATGTTTGTTCTTGGCTCAGAGATCCCTGTCCCTGATTAGCCTTGCTATTTGATCATAGAACTGAGTCAAACACATTAATATGCAGAACTTTCATGATGCTTTCTACATCCTTGAGCCAAATGGGAGGTGAACACAGAGTTTTTCCTAATGAATCTATAGAGTTTATATGCTAGAATTCAAACTTTCTTATTTTTGAGTACATAGAGATGTGCTAGGTTCCTTACGAAGCAAGTGAAATCACAGGCCAACATTTTCAAAAGTGACTAATGATACCGGGTACCTCAATTTTTGGGTGATCCAACTTTTGAGAGCTCTTAAAGGGGTCAATTGATAATTAGTCTTGTAAGTGGAATAGGTCACCCATAGATATCATGGAGGGAAAAGAGGAGATGGCCAAAAATGTACCCCTGGAGAACTCCAACAGAGAGGGGACGTGCAGTGGAAGAAGGGTCACCAAAGAAAACAAATGAAAGTATTGTTAAAGGAGTAAGAGGAGAAGCAATGAAGACAGAGTCACAAAGACCAAAGGAAGACAAGTTGTATGGTCAAGGATGTGGGAGTGACCAACTGTATCAAAGACAGCATAAAGGTCCATACGGATGCTGTATAAGCCTTGAAACTTAGCTAGAAAAGAGCTCATCTGAGAGTAGATTGTGTGGAATAGTGAGAGATTGGAGTAGATCTATCTGAGTTTGATGCAAAGAGGTTAATACAGAGTAGGTGGATGATAGTTGAAAATGGGAAGGGACAAGATCAGTTTTTAAAGGACGGGAGAAACTGGTGCATATTTATAAAGGAAGGCGCCAAAGGAGAGGGAAAGATTTACTGTGTGGGTAGGGTAAGCAGTTGGGGGTGGGGTAAAGCGTTTGTTGAGATGGTCAAAGGAACAATGTAGTAGTTGCAGGAGAAGAGTAAGTGAGAGCTCTCAAAGGTTATGTCTACACTACCACTGGATCAATGCTCCGGCGTTCGATGCACCAGGGCCAATTTAGTGGGTCTACCGAAGACCCGCTAAATCAATGGCAGATCACTCTCTGGTCAACCCCAGTACTCCACCGGGAACGAGAGGAGTAAGGTAAATTGACAGGAGAATATCTCCAGTCGACCCAGCGCAGTGTAGACACCGCAGTAAGTCAACCTAAGCTACGTCGACTCTAACTATGTTATTCACTTAGCTGGAATTGAGTAACTTAGGTCGACTTACCACGGTAGAGTAGACCTAGCAAAAGTCAGTGATGAGAGAAACATGAAATGATGTGAGGAGAAGGTGAGATGAAAGGAGAATAAAGGAAGGTTGCACTGGATTTTGTTGATTGACCCCTTGAATAAATTGGCTAGATCCCAGACAAAGAGGGGAGGAGGAGTGAGAGAAGGGCTTGAAATCAGCAAGAGGCCATCCCAGGGTGTGAAAAGAGAACCTCACATTGTGGAAGATGATGAGGTGAGAATTCCTGGGGCTGAAGGGATGAGATGGTTGCTGAGGAAAGGTGCAGATCCTGGTGAAGTGGGATGAGAGTCGGGGAAAACATTGCCAGAGGTGAGAGAGAGAGAGAGGAAGCATCTGAGAATGGATTGGCAGAGGAGGCAAGATATATACTGGTGGGGGGGGGGGGGCAAAGGAGGAGTTAGAGAGAGTGTGATAGGATCCCCAGGGTACAACCTGGAACTGTAGTACTGCTGTGCCCCCTTAACTCTCCAACCTGGGCTGTGTCTCACAATGCTTTGCTAGTGACAAGCAGCAAACACCTCCAGGCATTGTTATCATTCAGTATAACAACATGTGGAGCCCCATACCCAGCTAGATTGCATGAATGCCTCCTGAGCCACTCTCAAATCACACAGAGAAAGGCACCAGCAAATATCCCAAGCCCCCAGCAGGCACCTCAGAACTGTACCATCTTGCATTGGTCAGAAGCCTGACCAGTGTACGTTTATTACCCAGTCTGCCCTCCCCTCAAAGTGGAGAGGACACACACAAGCCTTTGTAAACTGAGCTGAGATTTCCCAAGCACTTCAGTCAAAACACACTGTTTTAGGTAAAATATAAAACAGATTTATTAACTACAGAACGATAGATTGTAAGTGATTATAAGTGGTAGGCACAAAAGGTCAGAGATAGTTACTAAATAAAAGGTAAGCATACAGTCTAAATCTTAAACCTTATTAGACTAGGCAGTATTTGCATCAAGCAGTTTTTCTCACCCCATTGTTGTTGTAGGTACGTTGCAGTCCTTAGTATACAGGTTTCCCCTTTAAATCTGGGAACAGTCTCCTCAGTTCAAGTCTTTCTCTTCCCAGCATTCTTGTTGCTTCCAGTGTACGTGGGGGAAGAAAAAGTTAAAAGCATTGTGCCACTGTCCCCTATTTTATATCCTCAGTCCATGTGCCTGGAAAACACTAGCCCAGACATGTCCTGGTGGGCTTTGCTGAGTCACAGAGTTGAGCAATCCCCATTGTGTGGTGTTTTTCTTACAAAATTGTAAAACCCTGTTTACAACTCCCCTGCTGATTAATGGTCATGTAACACCCTCCTTGAAGTATCACTTCCTTTGTTGTCACTGGAGAACTAGCAATGGAGACTCTCAAACTTACAACATTTCAATAACAATCATAGAGCAAAATCTCATAACTTCATATACGCTAATGATATACATACTTTGACAGAACAATGGGTTTCAGCAGATCATGACCTTTCATAAGATATCTTTCATGGCACGCTTCATATGAAATATCAGAACCATATACAAATGATGAATATGAGGGTTACAGGATGCTCCTTTGGGGTATAGCATATCACAGAGGGAGGGAGGAAGAAGAGATAATGAAAGGATCAAAAGAGAGGGAGAATAAGGAAGGAAACATGGAAATGTGGCAGACAAGGTGGGGAAGATGGGATGAAATAGGAAGACAGGGACTAGGCAGCAAAGGTTTAGTGCAAATGAACATGTTGTCCAAACAACTAGTTAAACAACTGATGAATTTATTAAGCAGAGAATAATTAATTAGCGAGGAAGTCACCTGAGCAATGAATAAATTAGTCAATTAAATATGCAGAGAAACAATAGAGCAATACCTCAGTAAAGTATGTAGGGTATCAATTAGGCAATTAAGCAGTCTGCTGGTAAACAAAAAAGGAGGTTGTTAAAAAGAATAGGTTTAGGGAGTGGTGATTTGGGGACTTCAACAGCTGAGTCAAGGGAGAGAATTATTCCAGGAGTGGGTGGGTCAGCTTTTGTGGCCTGCATCATGCGGGAGGTCAGACTAGATGATCATAATGGTCCCTTCTGACCTTAAAGTCTATGAGTCTATGAGTCAAGCAACTGGGTATGATTATTCAGCCATTCAAAGTGGAATAGGACAGAACTGAGATCATTGCCAGGGAGGAGTATCACAAGGAGAGGGTGGAGTGAAACCCGTAAACAGAACTGTAGAAGCTAGGCCCTTTATTGCAATGACTGCTGGCTGCCCTGCTAGAGGTAGGTCACAGAGGTGCAGTAGTGCTAAATGGAGACTGTACAGCCGTGCCTAGTGCCGTGCACTGGAGCCTGATTCAGTACCTGCCTCCACATGAATGTAGGGGCAGTAGGGTGCTCTGTGGAGCTGTGTAGGGGCCATGATCTAGTGATTGTGTGAGAGACCAGCAGTTGGGCTGAAGAGGGGAACTCATAGCTATGTAGCTCTCTAGCATGATAACGAATAATATGGTTAAAGTCATATGTCCCCTTTGTCCCTCATTGACCTCTTTGTTACCCTGCTTATTCGTGTGTAAGGTTGTAGGAGCACAAGCTGCTTCAAACATCTACTAATGTTAACTTCACTTCTTCCTACACTTGCCTGGGATCACAGCAGACTGGCATCACCTGCTGTGCACTGCGGTTTCACCATTAGAGGACTAAGTGGGACATCAAGATTCATGAACTCCCATCCAACAGTTGTAATTTCAGCCACTTTAAGTCCATTTGTGTCTACTTCAATTCCAAAGGCTACCAGCCAGCCTGTAACACAATCCTAATCTATTACATTTAAGTCATCTGAGTCATCTTTTTTAAGATAGTCAAATGTAGAGATACCCATAAGGAAACAATGTATGTTTTCCATATACCACATATGTTGTACGTCTGCACACATTTTTTTAAAAATATGTGACAGTATTACAAAACTGACAACTTTTCAGGACCTTTAATTTAGTGTATTTTAAACATATGGTGGGATGCTGTTCTTTTCAGGGAAGTGGAAAATGCACTTTGAACATAGCTGATGTATTTTATGTATATGCACAATACATTTGATTAAAGAAATACAATGCAAAGAAAAGCATCTATTTTCCTATTTGGAGTGGGAAATTAGCTGTCATTGAAAAACATTGGGATGCATGTTTAGCTAGGATCAGTGAGCATGAAGAGGCAAAACAGAAGGTGCAACATTGTGGTCTGGTGGATTGTGCACTGGACTGGAGATGTGTATTTTTTTTCCAGGCTCTGCCATTGACCCTTCAATGTGATGGTGGGCAAGTCACTTCACCTCTCTGTACCTCTGTTTTTCCCGTTCCCTTCTTTATTTATCGTGTCTATTCAGATCGTCCCTGCCCCAAAGGGTTTACAATCTCTCACTATGTGTAGGGCATAGCACAAGGCATTCCAGAAGAACGGCCAGACTGGGTCAGACCAATGGTCCATGTAGCCCAGTATCCTGTCTTCTGATAGTGGCCAATAACAGGTGCTTTAGAGAGAATGAACAGAACAGGCAATCATCGAGTGATCTGTCTGTCCTCTGTCATCCACTCCCAGCTTCTGGCAATCAGAGGCTAGGGATGCCCAGAGCATGGGGTTGCATCCTGACCATCTTGGCTAATAGCCATTGATGGACCTATCCTCCATTCTCAGTGATCCAGTAATAGCAGAATCTATTATTATTTGTATCAGAGCTGCATGGCGGATTTCACCTCTGACATTCTGCTCTCCCTACATGCACAGATTGGCCATGGCTGGTCGTGTTGTGGTGGGAGGTTTATATAGAGGTTGAGGAGGAGCATTATGTGGGGTTGTGTACTGAAGAGACAGGGCTATCAAAGTTTACCTGAGTTTTGGGCAAACATCCAAATGATGATCTCAGTCTCTGGAGAGTCAACCATTCTAAGTAAAGATCCATGGTGTAGAGATGAGAGGAGAATATGGCCCACAGAATTTATGCTTTGACTATAGTCCAGTGACATGAGAATTTTTTGTTTGTTTTTTAGGCTTTTGCTCATTGAAAAGCAATCTTGATGGTTGAAAACTACAGGCTACTTTTTGCTTATTCTTGTGGGGGATGGAGGTGGAAGAAATCTACCACACTGGAGAAGAGACCTGAAAGTTGCCTGTTTTCCTTTCTCAAATTCCTATTCCAGTCTATTTTTTTTTTTGAATGTATGCAATGTGTAACTCTCTGCCAAAATCTTTAATGCAGAGTTAAGGCTGACCAGCAGTGTCTTGTGCTCTTCTAGAACATTAAATTCACCCATACTTAAACCTGTGAAAAATCAGAAAATACAGTGTTTATATACACACCAGCCCCACTCACTATGCATGTGATTTTTAGTCCAATCTTATTATTAGAATCAGTTCCTTACTGGGGGAATTTTATCTGTGGGGCCCCTTGATCAAATGACTGCAAATATTCACTAAGAGGTATCACCTTGCCCCTATTTTTGTATACCAATATTCCAGATAATCTCAGTATGCATGTGGATTTTGTAGCTGTTGGACATTAAAAGAAGCTCTTATTGGAGAGGGAGCTGTATCTGAGGAACCCCTTGACCAAATGACCCCAGCTCGCACCACTAAGTCTATCTCTGGCCCTAATGTAGCACAGCAATTTTATGATGGGGCAATAACCCCACCCCTGTTAAAGTTGCACCAGAAGTTCCATTTTAACAGGGGGCAAAAAAGGTATACAAAATTCAGTCTTTTGTGTTAGAATATCATTTTTAAATGCTTGTTGAATTTTGGGCACTACTTGATTCTTCTATAGCAGGTTGGCAGAGGGAGAAAGAGATCATTTGAGGATTAATAGGACTGCTTTTAAAATGATCATATGACTAATTTTCTAGTGTCTGATGTTTCCTTCACAACTCTTTTTCATAAAAACTACAGCACTTTGTGGGGTGGAAATGATAAATGAGAAGCCTTGGTTTGTGTAGATTAGATGGATTATTCTAGAAAGTTGAGATTTTTCTGTGTTTATTTTTATGATAAACAGAAGTTTCTGTTTTGACTGACAACAGAATCCTGGTGCCACATTACTCAATGTGAACCTTATGGCAGTCGTCAGAATAAGCCTCTGTACTATGGGTCTGTTTCCTGATGCTCATCAACCCATCCGATCATGCTGACACTGAGTGGCTTGCCTTTTTCTTTGATCACTCTCAGTCCCATTGATGAAGAAATGGGGGAGGAGAATGTGAAATGATTACATTACCCTATGGACAGGTCTCACGCATGTGGAGTGCCTATAGATAGAGGTGATAAAGCTTTTAGAGTGCAAAAACCTTTGATATATTTTTAACTGGTCCTTGGTACCATACAGTAGCTGATCTCAGAGGCAGTCCATGCTATAATTGTAATGACTGTTAAAGCCGTAGATTTGCATCAAAAAAAAGTTATAAGAATCTAAAAATTACCAGCTAATTTTAAGGGGCTTTATCTCAGGAACTACGTGACCAAATCACCCCAGATTTCTACCACAAGCTCTATTTCATCCCTTTTTACAGCATACCAGTTTTCAAGACAAACGTGTGTGGGTTTTACAGCAATTTGCATATAAAACAGCTCATTTTGGGGGTGTTCTATCTGAGGAATCCCTGGACCATAGAATCATAGAATATTAGGTTTGGAAGAGACCGCGGGAGGTCATCTAGTCCAACCCCCTGCTTAAACTAGGACCAACACCAACTAAATCATCTCAGCCAGGGCTTTGTCAAGCTGGGTCTTAAAAACCTCTAAGGATGGAGATTCCACCACCTCCCTAGATAACCCATTCCAGTGCTTCACCACCCTCCTAGTGAAATAGTTTTTTCTAATATCCAACCTAGACCTCCCCCACTGCAACTTGAGACCATTGCTCCTTGTTCTGTCATCAGCCAAGCTCCATCCTCTTTGGAACCCCCCTTCAGGTAGTTGAAGGCTGCTATCAAATCCCCCCTCATGCTAATCTTCTGCAGACTAAATAAGCCCAGTTCCCTCAGCCTCTTCTCATAAGTCACGTGCCCCAGCCCCCTAATCATTTTGTTGCCATCCACTGGATTCTCTCCAATTTGTCCACATCCTTTCTGTAGTGGGGCCCCCAAAACTGGATGCAATACTCCAGATGTGGCCTCACCAGTGCCAAATAGAGGGGAATAATCACTTCCCTCTATCTGCTGCCAGTGCTCCTACTAATGCAGCCCAATATGCCGTTAGCATTCTTGGCAACAAGATCACACTGTTGACTCATATCCAGCTTCTCGTCCACTGTAATCTCCAGGTCCCTTTCTGCAGAACTGCTACTTAGCTAGTTGGTCCCCAGCCTGTAGCAGTGCATGGTATTCTTCCATCCTAAGTGCAGGACTTTGCACTTATCCTTGTTGAACCTCATCAGATTTCTTTTGGCCCAATCCTCCAGTTTGTCTAGGTCACTCTAGACCGTATCCCTACCCTCCAGCATATTTACCTGTCACCCCAGCTTAGTGTCATCCATGAATTTGCTGAGAGTGCAATCCATCCCATCATCCAGATTACTAATAAAGATGTTGAACAAAACTGGTCCCAGGACCAACCCCTGGGGCACTCCGCTTGATACCGGCTGTCAACTAGACATCGAGCCGTTGATCACTACCTGTTGAGCATGATGATCTAGCCAGCTTTCTATCCACCTTATAGTCCATTCATCCAATCTATACTTCTTTAACTTGCTGGCAAGGATACTGTGGGAGACCAAATCAAAAGCTTTGTTAAAGTCAAGATATATCATGTCCACCACTTTCCCCATATCCACAGAGCCAGTTATCTCATCATAGAAGGCAATCAGGTTGGTCAGGTATGACTTGCCCTTGTTGAATCCATGTTGATGTTCCTGATCACCTTCCTGTCCTCCAAGTGCTTCCAAATCAATTTCTTGAGGACCTGATCCATGATTTTTCCAGGGACTGAGGTGAAGCTGACCAGTCTGTAGTTCCCCTGATTCTCCTTCTTCTGTCTAAGATGGGCACTATGTTTGCCTTTTTCCAATCGTCCAGGACCTCCCCCTGTCACCACGAGTTGTCAGAGATCGTAGATTCATAGATTCATAGGTTCATAGATTCTAGGACTGGAAGGGACCTCGAGAGGTCATCGAGTCCAGTCTCCTGCCCTCATGGCAGGACCAAATACTGTCTAGACCATCCCTGATAGACATTTATCTAACCTACTCTTAAATATCTCCGGAGATGGAGATTCCACAACCTCGCTAGGCAATTTATTCCAGTGTTTAACCACCCTGACAGGAATTTTTTCCTAATGTCCAACCTAAACCTCCCTTGCTGCAGTTTAAGCCCATTGCTTCTTGTTCTATCCTTAGAGGCTCAGGTGAACAAGCTTTCTCCCTCCTCCTTATGACACCCTTTTAGATACCTGAAAACTGCTATCATGTCTCAGTCTTCTCTTTTCCAAACTAAACAAACCCAATTCTTTCAGCCTTCCTTCATAGGTCATGTTCTCAAGACCTTTAATCATTCTTGTTGCTCTTCTCTGGACCCTCTCCAGTTTCTCCACATCTTTCTTGAAATGCGGTGTCCAGAACTGGACACAATACTCCAGTTGAGGCCTAACCAGCGCAGAGTAGAGCAGAAGAATGACTTCTCGTGTCTTACTCACAACACACCTGTTAATACATCCCAGAATCATGTTTGCTTTTTTTGCAACAGCATCACACTGTTGATTCATAATTAGCTTGTGGTCCACTACAACCCCTAGATCCCTTTCTGCCGTACTCCTTCCTAGACAGTCTCTTCCCATTCTGTATGTGTGAAAATGATTTTTCCTTCCTAAGTGGAGCACTTTGCATTTGTCTTTGTTAAACTTCATCCTCTTTACCTCAAACTATTTCTCCAATTTGTCCAGATCATTTTGAATTATGACCCTGTCCTCCAAAGCAGTTGCAATCCCTCCCAGTTTGGTACCATCTGCAAACTTAATAAGCGTACTTTCTATGCCAATATCTAAGTCGTTAATGAAGATATTGAACAGAGCCGGTCCCAAAACAGACCCCTGCGGAACCCCACTCGTTATGCCTTTCCAGCAGGATTGGGAACCATTAATAACAACTCTCTGAGTACGGTTATCCAGCCAGTTATGCACCCACCTTATAGTAGCCCCATCTAAATTGTATTTGCCTAGTTTATCGGTAAGAATATCATGCGAGACCATATCAAATACCTTACTAAAGTCTAGGTATACCACATCCACAGCTTCTCCCTTATCCACAAGACTTGTTATCCTATCAAAGAAAACTATCAGATTGGTTTGACACGATTTGTTCTTTACAAATCCATGCTGGCTATTCCCTATCACCTTACCTCCTTCCAAGTGTTTGATTTCCTCCATTATCTTCCCTGGCACAGAAGTTAAACTAACTGGTCTGTAGTTTCCTGGGTTGTTTTTATGTCCCTTTTTATAGATGGGCACTATATTTGCCCTTTTCCAGTCTTCTGGAATCTCTCCCGTCTCCCATGATTTTCCAAAGATAATAGGTAGAGGCTCAGATACCTCCTCTATTAGCTCCTTGAGTATTCTAGGATGCATTTCATCAGGCCCTGGTGACTTGCAGTCATCTAACTTTTCTAAGTGATTTTTAACTTGTTCTTTTTTTATTTTATCTGCTAAACCTACCCCCTTCCCATTAGCATTCACTACGTTAGGCATTCCTTCAGACTTCTCGGTGAAGACCGAAACAAAGAAGTCATTAAGCATCTCTGCCATTTCCAAGTTTCCCGTTACTGTTTCTCCCTCTTCACTGATCAGTGGGCCTACCCTGTCTTTGGTCTTCCTCTTGCTTCTAATGTATTGATAAAAAGTCTTCTTGTTTCCCTTTATTCCTGTAGCTAGTTTGAGCTCATTTTGTGCCTTTGCCTTTCTAATCTTGCCCCTGCATTCCTGTGTTGTTTGCCTATATTCATCCTTTGTAATCTGTCCTAGTTTCCATTTTTTATATGACTCCTTTTTATTTTTTTAGATCATGCAAGATCTCTTGGTTAAGCGAAGGTGGTCTTTTGCCACATTTTCTATCTTTCCTAACCAGCGGAATAGCTTGCTTTTGGGCCCTTAATAGTGTCCCTTTGAAAAACTGCCAGCTCTCCTCAGTTGTTTTCCCCCTCAGTCTTGATTCCCATGGGACCTTACCTATCAGCTCTCTGAGCTTACCAAAATCTGCCTTCCTGAAATCCATTGTCTCTATTTTGCTGTACTCCCTTCTACCCTTCCTTAGAATTGCAAACTCTATGATTTCATGATCACTTTCACCCAAGTTGCCTTCTTCTTTCAAATTCTCAATGAGTTCCTCCCTATTTGTTAAAATCAAGTCTAGAACAGCTTCCCCCCAGTAGCTTTTTCAACCTTCTGAAATAAAAAGTTGTCTGCAATGCAGTCCAATAATTTATTGGATAGTCTGTGCCCTGCTGTGTTATTTTCCCAACATATATTTGGATAGTTGAAGTCCCCCATCACCACCAAATCTTGGGCTTTGGATGATTTTGTTAGTTGTTTAATAAAAGCCTCTTCCACCTGGTTAGGTGGCCTGTAGTAGACTCCTAGCATGACATCACCCTTGTTTTGTACCCCTTTTAGCCTAACCCAGAGACTCTCAACACTTCCGTCTCCTATGTCCATCTCTACCTCAGTCCAAGTGTGTACATTTTTAATATATAAGGCAACACCTCCTCCCTTTTTCCCGTCTATCCTTCCTGAGCAAGCTGTACCCATCCACACCAACATTCCAATCATGTGTATTATCCCACCAAGTTTCAGTGATGCCAACAATGTCATAATTGTATTTATTTATTAGCACTTCCAGTTCTTCCTGCTTATTACCCGTACTTCTCACATTTGTATATAGGCATCTAAGATACTGGTTTGATCTTGCCTCCCAGTTTTGCCCTGACCCTCCTTTCTCTCCGCCATTATAGCCCTCGCTCCCTCTTGTTTCCGACCCATCTCCCAGGTCTCCATGTTCCCCACTTACCTGTGGGCTTTGCTCACCTGTCCCCGTCAAATGGCCAATGGCTCTACAATCACATCAGCCAACTTCCTCAGCACCCTCGGATGCATTGCATCCGGCTCCATGGACTTCTGCATGTCCAGCTTTTCTAAATTGTCCTTAACCTGCTCTTTCACCGCTGAGGGCTGCTCACCTCCTCCCCATATTGTGCTGCCAAGTGCAGCAGTCTGGGAGCTGACCTTGTCTGTGAAGATCAAGGCAAAAGAAGCATTGAGTACTTCAGCTTTTTCCATATCATCTGTCACTAGGTTGCCTCCCCCATTCAGTAAGGGTCCCACACTTTCCCTGATCACCTTTTTGTTGCTAACATACCTGTAGAAACCCTTCTTGTTACCAAATGGCCCTAAACTCGCATCACTAACATTACCCCCAACCCAAATGAGGCATAGCAATTTTCAAAACCATCTGAGTATACATGTAGATTTTAGAGCATTTTGAATATTGGCTCTTAAACCAAAAGTTTGCTCTCAGGGCAAAATTTCCAAAAAAAGTCCCTGCAGAGAGCATTGTCAGGAAGCTGGTAAGGGCAAGACTCCAGTTCACAATACAAGGATATTGCCTGGAGGTCAATAGCCATAGCATGTTACCTTCAGCCACCTAGTTACTCGGACATCAGGCCACCTGCAAACAGTCTGGCTTGCCACAGCCCTTCTCCTGCTGCACACATGAAAAAGGCTCTCTCTTGCCTTGGCTTGAGCCACACTGTAGCTTCAATTAACTTTTTACATATTGCTTCCGGAAAGGGACAGTGGGTGCTCACTGAGATCAATCCCGAATGGTTCATATTAGTTTGGAGAGGATCAGAGTGATAGTTTGAGTCCCAGGTGTAACTAAAAAATTATCAGAACCATAAAGTTTTGAAGGCATGTAACTCTTTTGGGGAGGGGGCTATAACTTGGGAACCCCTTGCTCAAATGACGTCAGATTTTGATCACTGCCCTAACCCAGACCCCAGTGAGGCACAGCAACAATTTTCAAGACAATCTGAGAAAGCATGTGGATTGTAGAGCATTTAGAAAAAAATTGGCTGTTAAACAGTAAGCTCGTGTCAATCTTACATTATACTGGGGCAGTAGCCCCACTGAAGTTAACATGCCTATAGCACTTGCTAGTCATCATGTGATACAACATATGCTAGCTCATGTATTTTACTTGCTGTATCGTGTGTTTAAGTGCCAATACGCCGGCTAGAGATGAGCAATGCTACCAAAAACATTAGGTAAACGATTGGCCCGTAACAATGTCAAGGGCTGCAGTGAAAGGAAGAGGCTTTCATGCCAAGGTTCAGATGAGTTGACATTTGGGATGGAGGTCAGATTGAGGGGGTTTGTCATTACAGATGTGAAGGAGACTTTGGCAGCTGAAAAGAAGGCTGCCTCTGAACTTTCATTGCTCCATCGACAAGAACTCCCTTTCCTGCACAGAGACCAACTCTCTATGTTAGAAGATGAACTTCAGGCCCAGAGGCATCTGTTTTAAGAATTATTGGGAGCTTATGTTTAGCAATGCAGTCTAGCGTGGTCCAAATCCACTCTTGTGAAATCCTACCCAATTTACCGATGGGTCTGCAACATGACAACTGTACATCATTCACTCATTCCTAGAGAGCCATGTGTCTACCTTGCAAAAGTGTAACATGTCTTCATATTACCTGCTTTGCCTTAATACTCCTTTTTGCGTTGCAGTGTAGATTTCACCAGAGGACTCATCATCCCTAAATTCAGACTAAACTTCTGGATTCTCTTGGTGCCATGCCAGTCAATGTTTTCTTTCCCCAACAGCACCTATTGTAACATAAATAACATCTAATACATGATGTAATGCCTCAAAGCAAAATATTGCTGCCTTCTGATGTTTTCTCATTGCCAGTACCAGAAAGCTTAATTTTTTTCCTAATTTGCATGCTTAATATTTATGTTGGATGGAATTCTCTGAAAACATGAAAAATATGTAAAAACAAATGGTAAATTAAATAGCCGACAATACGTTAACTGTTGGAAACACAAAAGCACTTTTTATAGTGCAAAAGGAAAAGTTATCGACTCCAGATGCATTTTGCACATTCTTAACACTGAGAACATTTAATGCACAAATAACAGACTCTCCAGTCCATGTTTAATAACTACTATAAAATGTCTTAGAAAAATAGCAATAACTCTTCAGTGTTTACAAACAATGAAACTTTGAACATGCATTGTATTTTTATGTTTATTCTTCCATTGCTGGCAACTGTAGCTTGTGATCCATTTCAGGAAACACCTGCCTCATTTGGAAGTTCTAAAATGGAGGATATAAATTACAGTCCCTGAAAAGTTTTATGAACCATTTTACCCGAACCAGCTCCTATGCTGTTAACTTTGTGTTCATTGCATCTGCGGCTTTCCAAACTAGTAGATGACCACTGCTGCTATGATTATATGTAAACTATATTCGTCTTCGTTTTCTGTGAAAGATGCTTTGGAGCACCGTGTCTGCTCAATGTGAAGTTAGCATTAACACCTTTGTGACTGGCCTTCACTGCAAATTCGATGGAAGCTTTCCTTCTTATGTCTCACCAGTGTTCCATTATCATTTATTATTTGTAGTCTTGCAGAGCTATGAGGCCCCACTGAGACTGGGGACTTTTTGTGCTAGGCATTGTACAATACATAGGGTATGCCTACATTGTTTGCAGTTCGGACTACAGGGATGTGAATCACAGTGCACACCTAAATACTGCGCTGTAACTGCTCTGTGTGGACTCTGTGGGTGCGAGCTAAAAGGTTCCTATTTTGCATTAACATAATCCAAGAGAATTAATGCGAAGTAGGAATCTTTTAGTTTGAGCCTGTGGTGTCCACACAGCAGAGTTACAGTGCAGCACTTAGGTGTGCACTGCTATTCATATCCCTGTAGTCTGAATTATGGGGCACATGTCCATAGTGAAGGACAGTTCCTGACCTAAAGAACTTAGTTTAAATAGACAAGATAAACAAAAGGATGGGAGAGGAAGCTAAGGCACACAGGTGAGGCAACGTGCCCAAGGTCTCACAGCAGGTCAGTCGCAGAGCCTGGACTAGACCTAGGTCTTCAGATTCCCAGTCAGCGCTCTGTCTAGTAGAGAACCTCTCCTTAAGAGTCTGTACTTCTGAGGTGATGTTTTCTTGAACATGTAGCGTGACTAGAGAACTAGTTTGCTCCATGCAGTTGGTACATGAGGCAGCTTTAAAGTGATTTACACTTATTTTCAGTGTAAGTGTATCTTTATGTGTTAATATGCTTACACATATCCTAACTTCAGACCATTCCTCACTAATTTTGAAATTCATATGCAAACTGGTCCAAAGCTTGGACCTGTGTGTGGATTATTTGAAAATTCTCTTACCATGAAGTAGAAACCTAAAGTAATATTTTTGCAAGTAACAGGCAATAATCAAACAAATAGTCAAATTCTACTGTCACCCTGCTGCAATGAATTGCCATGGGTTACACAAGGGTTACTGAGACTAGAATTTAGCACTATTGAATGAATGTGACTGGGGAAGGAGGTGCACTTAGATTAGTCTAGCTTCTACATGCTCTGAAAATTGCATTGCACATTTTGTTTTCTTCTGCTCACAATATTTCATATCCAAATGGCTGGGTCTGTTCTGTCTTTTATGGATGTATGAAACAGATAATCCAGGCATGGGGGGTGGTGAGGTCAGAAAAGATTAAAGGTGCTTTGTCTTTCTGCTGGATGGACTGAAACTGACTAACTTTTCTCTTGAACCCCTTTTCTCCCCCCCACCCCCCCAAAAACCCCAAACAAATAAATACCACTACAGAAAACTGGATATTTAAAATCTGGAGCTGAACAAGGAGTGTTATTTTGCTTATCTTTATTGTAGCTTGAATCAAACACTAAATTCTAGCCTGCCTAACTTTGGGAAAGGAACTTCAAAATGTGGTCCCATACCATAGTCAGATTCATGGCTCAGTTCCTCCCGAGTAATCATACTTCATGAAAGTCATCTGCAGGACAATAGGTTTTGTACTGTTGAGTTTATTATCCAACACTGATGCATTTCTAGAGAGAATATTAACAAAGCCAGCATTTATTTTAATCATATAAAAGTTCCAATTTTGTGTTAGCAAGAATGTGGGTTGACTTGTCGTACAACAGGCAAACAAATGCAGAGACGCAATGAGGGACACACACAGAACAACATGTAAGGGTAGAGGTAACATTCAAAGCAGTATACAAGGATTTAGAAGAGTTTGCACAGCTAGATGCCAGTGCATCTCTGAAATTTTACCTGCAAATTGCAATCAGCAATTTGATAGTATTAAAATCAATAGCAAAACTCCTATTTACATCACTGGATCTGGGATTTCACCTATTATGTATAACATACATAGACTCTAAAAAAGACTCGGGACACTAAATTCTGTCTACCAGACCACTTCAGTGAAATTACCTACATAAAAAGCAACAGAGGGTAAGAGAAAAGGAAGTTTATCATTAAAATGTTTTGCACAATAGTTCCATGGGCACAGAAAATTGAATGTTTAATAGTTTGTCTTATTTGAGATTGTAAAGTTACAAGTGACCTCTTTTTCTTTCCCTGTTGGTTGAATGGAGAAAGGATAAGTTGGGAGGTGGCTATACCAAAGGGCTGTCTACAAGGTGACTTAGTGTGTTGCAAGTCAGGGTGTGAAAGTGCACATCAGACTAGAGTATTGTACAAAGTCACCACATGGATCCTGGTATCACATACTGAAAGTTCTGTAGTTCTTTTGATGCACTGCTATTTCAAACAGAACTAAGCCATATACGAAGTCTCCGTATAGACAAGTCCAGAATCTTGATGCTACAGATCAAGGCCCTGAAAGTGCTCACACATGTGCTTAACTTTATGCACAGGAGAAGTCCCAATGAGTAGTAAGTTAGCAGGCTTAGATTTGCCACACTATGATCTATTTAGCAAAGCATATTGCAAACAATAAAGAATTGTATGGAGAGCATGGAGGCAGTTATGGGGGGAGAACACATCTCTTGACTAGAAACTAACTAAATGTTTAGATCCAAATAATAGATAGTATGAAAAGGTGGAATTCCTTGGGTTAATTAAAAGTACCAAAACAATTGAGCTCTTATATGTACTATATTAATTTTTTCTCTGCTCACTTCAGTTAAATTTGCCCTGGGCTGGTGCATCAGGCAACTTTTGCCAGTTCTCTGATCTGTAATGAAAACTTGCTATATTTCAGAGTGTTTATTACTTTTGCTATATGTATCATCATGATTTTCAATATAAAGGCAGCTTTTTTTTTAAATTCTTCAATAAATGTTTTCCAATAATTGCCTCTTCTTTTCAGAGTTTGTGGTTAACAAGCCAAACGCTCAGAGCAATCCATAAAATGACTGAAAATAGCACAAGAAATATAGTTCCTGCTCCCTGTTGGGGTTTGTTTCTTTCAGAGACATAACATGAAGTCTGGTAATTCCATAAACTGGGCAGGCAGGTATCTGAGTGAAATTGAATCTGAACTTTGAGGAGGGAGGAGAAAAGGAAGGAAAGTGCACAAAAGATCTTTCTTCCCTTCCCTAATGGCTGAACAAATGATTTTTGGAAGCATTCAGAATCAGAATGCCTCCAGAAAAATGATGAACTATAGCAGGGGTCGGCAACGTTCGGCATGCGGCTCGCCAGGGTAAGCACCCTGGTGGGCCGGGCCAGTTTTATTTACCTGCCGACGTGGCAGGTTCGGCCGATCGCGGCCCCCACTCGCCGCTGTTCACCGTCCCGGGCCAAAGGGGGCAGCGGGAAGCGGCGCGGGCCAAGGGATGTGCTGGCCGCGGCTTCTCGCCGCCCCCATTGGCCCGGGATGGCGAACCACGGCCAGTGGGGGCCGCGATCGGCCGAACCTGCCGCGTCAGCAGGTAAATAAAACTGGCCCGGCCCGCTAGGGTGCTTACCCTGGCGAGCCGCGTGCCGAACGTTGCTGACCCCTGGTCTATAGTGATGAAATTATTATGGAAACCACTTGAGCTGAGAACTCTTACTGTACATTCAAATATCTAATACAAATAATACATATAATAATAAATAATACAAATATTTAAGGCAAATTACAAACTTTCAATGTGACCCGTGTGTGTGTCTGTACAGTCAGACTTTTTTGAAGTGCTCACACCTAACTAGGCACTTAACTGAGTCAGTTTTTTTCCCCCTTCAACAGGGCTCCAGCATTGATCTGGCCCTTTCATTTAGGTGCTTATAGAAGTTGTGTGGCTTTGAAAATCTTACCTAACATTTACAATCTGTGTATTTGCCAAGCACAATTAAGGATCGATCGTGATTGCCTCTGAACTGGAGGGGACCAGGATTTATAAATAAGCAATGTAGATAATGATTTTACATACCTCACCACTTTCAGTCTTCACTGTGCTACAACATTTTTCTTTAATAGGATACTCTTTTCTCAGGTGTGGCAAGTATGCTGTGTTACTGTTATCTGGAGGTAACAGTGTGTTTAAAAATGACTCTCAAAGGTTTGCTGAGAGCCAGTTTATTAACTGTGGGTTGAGATTAAATTGTATCAAAGCCACAACAGTGCAATATGTACAATGAGGAGCGTCATCCACTTTTATCTCAGTCACCATATGTAATTAAAAACATCAAAGGTTGAGATTTTGTGGGGGAAAGAAAGAGAAAGCGCAGCTGAACTGTAATTTACTAATGTCTTTTAAAATGTTCAATAGATATTGTTACATAGGAAAAGAGCTTTCATTAAGTGAGATAACAGCAATTCAGAGAGAATGGGGTTGTTTATTTTTTTTCTCTTAGGCACGTTCCAGGAGTATAACCCAGATGGAAGCCTGACTAGCCCATGCTCAGAAATATTAGGGACACCATTTTCTGTTTCATTTAGCATGAAACACATACTCAGCTTTTGTCTGTCTTCCTACTTTTCTCCATCGCCATCCTTAAAATTCAACTTTGTTCTAAAGGATCCGGCTATTTTCTAATATTCAGAAAATGAATTATTTCATGACAGACTAAAAAAATCTTCAGTGCCTTCTAGAGGGACTACACAGTTATAACAAGGAGAGTTGGTGCACCATCAATCAAACTTCAGTCTGAGAAAGAAAGTGCAGTGTTCAAACCATGAAGCACAGTGATGGAATTTTAACCTATAGAGAATGATTGAAGATAGTCTTGGCAGGTGTCATTTGCTACGTCAGTCACCTTGACGTTTCCCTGACTAGACATGTGGCTTTATTACTGGTAAATTTCAGGCTGCCAGGGCAGACAAATGTGCTGTTTCGTACCTGTCTCTACTGTTCACTCAGCACATACATCCCAATTTACATTTGGCCTCTTAGGGGAAAGTCAGTGCCATTACCCATCTGTCCTGTGTTTTCTCCTTGCCCTCTTTATGCTTGCTTCTTGGTTTTATGGGCTACCTCAGCTTTGCCTTTGCACATTTTTTTTTTAATGCTGGAAATCGTGGGCTCATTTAGTAACATCAGAAAACACGAGGGACCAGGAATCAGACCTACAAAGTGATGGATTATTCTGCAGTCAATGGAATGTCTTACATGAAGCATTAGGCGTGATAGTTATGTTCTTTGTGAGGGTGCCATCTAAAAGCAAATTACCACTCTCAGCAAAAGACAGCTAATAAATATGGATATAAATTTGACTTTTGGTAGTATCACACTAATTACACAAGCTGCAATATTGTCATTTGCCTTTTCAAATGCCACGACATATAGAGCTATTGCTCAAGTGAGACTTACCCTTGTTTCCTTTTGAAAAGCAGCACTTTCAGTGATTCTGATATGATTGCCATTTCCTATTGAACTGTCATGACGAACTTGGAGAGATACCATCCAGGATGCAGGTGTCCAGGTCAAATGAGAAAGGAGGAAGTTCAAAGACATCCCCTCCCACAATTCCTGATATTGTAGCGCCAGCAATGTGTGTCACAGGAAATCTCAAAAAAGGCACATGCTGGTGAGGACTCAAACAGTGATGATATACAGACTCTATAATAGCTGGCAGTCAAAACTTAACTAATTGTAATCATGGTATACTCTAGAATATGTGAGCTAAAGAAAATATCTATTAATGATTAATTGTAAACAAAACAAAATATCTATTAACCCCTCATCCCCGCACTGTAGCATAGGCATTGTTTACAATAGCCTGTCCATTTTTGTGTGTGTACGTGTGCTATTCAGTGCATAGGATAATACACTGGATATATCATGGTGGTTGCCTTCAGTATTGCATGTAATAGCTGGAAAAGCCTTTTAATTGTATATTTTGGTGTCCGTTACCAAGCACACTAATATTCTTTAAGCTGTACTGGAAAAATAAATGAATGTCCTCCCCATACCCACCAATTTCAGTGTGAATGTAAAACTTGCTAAGATTCCTTTATGTGTCATGAGGCAAGTCTAAGGAACAACACACATGCTGTTCTTAAACCGCTACAGCCACACAAGCAGGCTACTCTCCCTATACTTATCATCAGCTGAACGAAATATAAAAAGCATTCTTTTATAAAGTGCCATTTAGATTCCAATGTAATAGAGATGTAATGCATATGTCAAGTTACTGAGATGTCAGCTTAAATAGAAGCCAGTGTGTCATCTAGTAATTATTGCTATTTAGGCCCTAGGTATTAGTGCTAATATTAGCAAGTGAGTGTTGAGTGTGTGTGTGTGTGTGTGTATAGTGTAAAAGTAAACACAAAAGAAAAAAGATAATAAAACAAAATTACATGGCATAAATGCTTTAATAACTACCAGTCATGCAGCTATTATAACTAACAGTTTTATAATTACAATAGAATCTAAATCAGAAGAAATAAAATGTTGCGTCTGTCTTGTAAAATCAGTCTATTTTCAAAACCACTTTTTATTGCCTTGTGATGCAGTAGACAAAATGAGAAAATCAGATTCAAATGCTAAATGTTTTCTTGCAAAGGAAAGATCAGTGCAGTTTTGCTAACCCTCATTGGGTTTTTTTTAACCCACAAAGTATCTATGTATGTTTTAAGCTGAACTTAGTGATTGTGCATTTTATGTTCCATTTCCAGAGCAGCATCTTAATGACTGTTGCCTAGGACTGTTGGCTTTCCTTAAATATTCCCTGGAGTAGTGTTTCACTTATAAGCAGCATTCTAAATGTAGCCTTCTATAGCACTTTCTTGTGGTCCTCAACCCCTGCACCAGGGTTATGTTTTAAAAACGTATCGTCTATGCAGACCACCTGTTAATGGCTAATGATCCTGACAAAAAGCCAGTTATATCACGACGCTTTCTTAGCAAAGCTGATAAATATGAAAGACACCTTTCAGAGCAGAGCTGCATAAGGTTGAGCATATATTAGACTCGCATTATAATTGCTGTTTCTAAGCTAATCATCTCTCTCTTGAAAGAACTGAACAAGAAGAGAAGGGAAGGTTTGAGCATGACGATTGTAAATGTGCATTTTCATTTATAAAACTTAGGATCAGATCACGAAAGCAGATTTATACATTTCTTCCCCTCCCCACAAAGAGTATTGGGTAATAAAAGTATCATGAGCAAACTAAGATTAATCTGTTCAGTAATACTGAAGCTGTCTTCCCTAACTCACCACGCAGGCAACAGTGTCAGCAAAATGTAATGAACTGTTTCCAAATCCATTTGAAAATGCTCACTCTCCAATGATGTAAATATCTTCAAATGAACTGGTCTAAAAATAGAGATTTAAATATATGGAATGAAAGGAAAGGTGATAAATATATAAAAATGTTAACCCCCACCCCACCCCTACTATTCAGAGCAGTGTTTTGTCAGATAAGTTCCAATGACTGAATATATACAAAGTTCACATGACTTATCCAGGCCTAGCACTAAGAGCTACAGAAAGTAGAAGGGGATCATTTGTCCATAGTGAAACTTGAACTATGGATCAGCAGGTTTTAAACAAAAGCAAGGGAATTATGTGTTGCTTAGCAAACTGGAGCCATGATATTGTAACTCTGGCCATGAGGTACGTTTTCTTTTGGCTCCAGATACCAATATTGCAATGAATAAGTTAGGTCCACAGGAAGAAAGTGTGTATTTGTGCCAACATGTGTTTGATAGCCTTATTTTTGTTTAGCACCTAAGAGAGCCAATGCTTCTCTCAGAGACTTCTAAATTCAAAGGAAAGATTAAACTCAGATGCATAACTCAGGATTATAAAAGGCGAGTGGATTTTTTTTGTATAATAAGGTGCACTCATCTGTATTGCTTGTGAATCAGCTACAGTGGTCATCATTATTTTAAGGATAGAGGGGATCTCAGATACTATTGTATAGTAACTCTTAACAAATATTTACTTTTTCCTGGCAACCACTGTGCCTAACAACTTATTTTACTTTGAATGTTTGCTACTCAAGGGTTATAAGTCTGAGCACTGTGGGTGTGTGATTCTTTCACCTTTATTCATGTGTTGTGTGTGTGTGTACCTTATTCCATGAGTAGTCCAAATGATGTCTATGAGACAATCTATTAATGTCAAGGACAGTACTTGTGGTAGAACATACTACTCAAAGTTGCAAAAAGAACAGGAGTACTTGTGGCACCTTAGAGACTAACACATTTATTAGAGCATAAGCTTTCGTGGGCTACAACCCACTTCTTCGGATGCATATAGAGTGAAACATTCGAAGAAGTGGGTTGTAGCCCACGAAAGCTTATGCTCTAATAAATGTGTTAGTCTCTAAGGTGCCACAAGTACTCCTGTTCTTTTTGCGGATACAGACTAACACGGCTGCTACTCTGAAAACTACTCAAAGTTGGTAACTGTGGCAGAATAGGGCCACCCTTTGTGAGAACATGTTTCAAAATGTTCCCAAATTGCTTCTGTGGAATAGCTTGCAACTGCTATGCTGAATAAACTTGCTTTGACAATCAAGAGAACAAAGTCTGGTGCCAAGAGACTCTGTTTCTATTTATTTCTCTTTATCAGTTCTGATATGACCTTCATCATCATAGTATCTAAGTGCCTTCCAGAAGTGGAATGGCTTCTTCCTAGTCTATATTTTCCTTTGCAGCTACTTCAATGTTAAATTTTAAAACATGGATACATACAAGGAAAATGTGGGTTAGTCTGTACTGTAAAATCCCAGTTCCTTTAACATCATGGGAGTTTTGCCAGAGGTTTCAGTGAGACCACGATCATGGCATATATGTAAAAATAAAGAAATTAACTATGTAGTAGTAACTCTGGAAAATAATGCCATAAACCAATCTTCTTTCATATCAAACTATGGTAGATTTATATTTCTAGTGAAATAAGAGTAAGATAAAAGCAAACATAGTAAGATTAACACAATGAACAAAAAATGAAACTGCTTTAAATATTTTAAATGCCCAGTTGTAGCATGAGTGCTGTGGTATTTATTGTGCTAAACACTGATCTATTCAAAATGTTCCATTAAAACAGTATTTTGGTTAAAAGGAAATGGGATTTGGTTTTCTGTTTAAAAAGTTGAACTTTCCACAGGAAAAAAATCCATTTTGTGACCATCTTGACTATATTCCAATGACTTTTTTGGCCAGAACCATTCTCTAGACACTTCTTGTAGAGTTTTCAAAAGTGCATGATTTCTCTAGAACTTCATCTGATTTCTGTGGATGAAAATAAAAAGGGGGTGAGGTGTCTGGTTTTATGTATATATGGGTATGTATATATTTGTGAGTGTGTGTGTGTGTGTATATATAGCTACCCAGATTATATTATTAACCATTAAGAGGGCTACATTGTTCTCAAACTCTTAAAGTAGAACTGAAAAGGTTTGTAGCTGCAAAGTCTGAGTGCAGGTGTCCAGATTTCTCAGGCAACATCACTGACACCCACAGCTGCATTCCCTATGCTCTGCTTTAGGTGTTAGTGAAATCATCAGCTGTAGCAGAGGAAACACGAAGTCCTGTTTCAGCAGGTAAGCTAGGGAGAGACCTTTGACATCAAGGATGTTATGCCTGTAATGTACACATGTAAAAACAAAACCTGCATTTATTACTCAGGGAAAACTCAAATTGGTCACAATGGAAGTTTTACCTGAGTTAATAAAGCCTTCAGGAATTGGTCCTTATTTGATAGCCTGAATCCTGACTTTTTCCATTGATTTCAGTGTGGCCAGAATTTAACGTATTGACTTCAGTAAGTTTAAAACTGAGTAAGGATGTCAGTACTTGGCCCTAAATGACTTGGGAGCTAATGGCCTAATCCTGCAACCACATATATCAGGGTTAGTTCTAAAATGTACAGTAGTAAGCAGTGTGCCAGATACTAAGTGCTTCACAGAATTGGGTCCACGGAGAGCACCAGTGCTTTCTCCTGTATAGCTTTATATTTTTTAGACTCATTTCAACTCCTCTTTAATTACAACAAATACAAGGTATGGATGTAATTTAGCACATCATCTCAATATGGCATTGTCCCACGTTACTAATTGATAGCCGTGGAGTGTATGACATTCAGTTGTGCTTCAGGGTGACTGGTCCATGAATTCACCAGAATTCTGCATAACACACTCATCTCCCTTAAAATATCTGTTCAGCCTCATTCTGTGCAGAAATACCCTTTGAAAAAAAACAACAACCCGGAGTTTTCTGCAATATTATATAACAGTGGAATACACATTATATAGTAGACATAATAAATCAGTATTATGGTTAAGAAGTAATATTTCATGGGAACAGTAACACAGAGACACAGTAAACTTTAGACTTGTAACTCCCCCATTGTTCTTATAAATAAAGCTGAACAGGTGTCACTGGTCTTTTGGAGCCAATATTCGTGCCCGAGCAGCTACATTCTAAATATATTTAAAGAAAAGACAAAAGCACTCATTACCTGGAGTTTCCTATTTAATGGATTCAGACCTTCTGGGGACAGGAGATAAATGAAGGTAAGATGAAACCTTTAGATGTTGTCTTGATCAGTGTTGACACTTTTCCTTGGGGGCTGACAGCTGCTAATGATTTCATTTTAAACATAACACACAAGATCAACAAAAATGCTTTTCTTTTTCTGAATGTAGAATAAGGATATGGAGTAGCATTTATCATAAGGGACAAGCCAATTAGGACTAATTTGTGATCAAATAAAGACCATAGTCTGATCAGTAAAGAACTCTTCTCATTTCTCTCTTAATTATATTTCATTGTTTTTTCTGTTGAATTCTGGGTTTTTTAGCTGTTAATATGAACTTGTTATAGCTATTATCATGCCAAAGCAGATGCTGCCAGAACCTGAACTTCAATGAATGTAATAAATCTACTCAATGGAGCTCACTAATTAAGACAATCTTCCTACTCTATTAATCAGGAAAAGGTGCTTTTATTCTAGTCTATATTGCTTTTACAAACCCCTTTGACCTTGTTTGTTGATAGATGGCTCAAAAGTTATGGCTGGTTTAAAAATTTTCTGTCAACTGTTTTTGGAAAGAGTTGGATTTTTCAACTAAACAAATTTTTCTGTGGAAAATTTAGATGAAAATAATTTTCATTTGTATCAATTTTCCACAGGATCTTTTTTACCAGCGCTGTTAATAGTAATTTACATAACTGTACTTGTTTTAATACTGTAATGTCTTATATATTAGCACTTTTGTCACTGGCAACTGGATTTTAGTCAAGTAGGCAATTTCAGGAAGCCCCTGATTGTGGCTTTTGACCTATATCTGTATGAGTAGATACTGATGCATTTAGCTATCAATTGTGTTTGAACTAATGCTGCAAGTAACATCTAATCTGGACTGTACATGAAAAAGAGGTTAGTTCCCAACTTTCAATGGGAGTTGGGATTTAAGGGAACTATTTGAAGAAGGCATGAGTGAAATATAGCTATTTTACCTTGTCTCTGAAGTTCCCTAGATCTACATACTTAAACCATACCCAGCTAATGGAATATGAATAATAATTTTTATATCTCGAAAGAAGACCAGGCTTAAAGCAAGTTACCCTATTTGCACCAGCTGAAGCTCTCACCCTTGGCCTTCATTTCTATCTGCATATCTGAATGTAAAGTAATAATTTGTATGTTAGTAAAAAAAAGTAGTAACATACAAGTATACACAAAATCCCATCTGCACATGTAAGTATTTTGTATATGCAAAGTTGCATGGATTTAACCTAAGACCATATTGGTGATCCTTTTGAAAATCTGTCCTTAAATGCCAAAGACATGATCAGAGAAACAAGATGGGTGAGGCAATATCGTTTATTGGACCAACTTCTGTTGGTGAGAGAGACAAGCTTTTGAGCTTACGCAGAGCTCTTCTTCAGCTCTGTGTCACCTCAAAAGTTTGTCTCACTCACCAACAGAAGTTGGTCCAATAAACGATATTATCTCACTCACCTTTTCTCTCTAATATGCTGGGACTGACCCACCTACAACATAACTTCAGAAGACATGATCAGGTAGATGAAAGGGAGGGAAGTGATGATCCTCTGAGTTTTGGAATTGTGCTTGTAGTACTGATTCAAGAGAACTCAATGCCACCATCTCAACAGTCACATTCTACATTGCAGGGGTGAAGGGAGCATATGGAGGAGAACTCCACATGGCTGTCCTGCAACTCTTATGAGGAGGAACAGAGCTGGTGCTTGTTAGCATCACTAACATCTCTGTGGTAGAATTATATTCAACCACCAAACCTGGCAAAAAATAGGATTTAAAAGATGTCAGAAGGCAGACACTCAGACCCAATC
This sequence comes from Emys orbicularis, assembly GCF_028017835.1. Taxonomy (NCBI): domain Eukaryota; kingdom Metazoa; phylum Chordata; order Testudines; family Emydidae; genus Emys; species Emys orbicularis. The sequence continues at coordinate 21,623,518 of NC_088683.1, read as the reverse complement.
TAATTTGTTCTTGCTAAAACTATGATCAACTATCAAGAAGTTTGTCTGCCTCAGGTAGAGCACATGGGACTTTAAGATCCAATCTGTGCAAATAAATCCTTTCTAGGATATACAGTGAGGAAAATTTGAGCAAGACAAGCATAGCCGGAACTAAAAAAAAAAAAAAAAAAAGGTATAGAAGCAATTTTCAGGTGCTTTGCAATGTAAAGCAGATGATTTTTTCTTTATATAGCATAAATATGTGTTGTGATTCAATAGGACCAGAAGTTAGACCCTTTTTACATCAGAAATAAAGATAGAAAAATATCTGTCTACCTTCAACTAGAATATGAACAGTTTGAGCTAAGGTAACATCCAGAGAAGTTGGGCAGAGAGAAGATCAGACACATAAGTTTACATGGCAATCAGGTGGTTTTCAAACAAAAAAGTCAAGGGATTCATTCAAATCAGGTGGAAAATCTCTGCTGTTTCATACTGTATATGCTTCTAATAGATTTCTTCATAGGCCACTAAGAGAACCTTGGTGATATCAAACCCATTTATCTCATTCAATCATTACCAAGTCAGGAGCTAACTTGTGAGGAAAAAACTCCAGATTACTGTAGGCTTATTGAAGCCCTCAGTTTTTGATGGTGACTGAGGTGGTGCATTAAAGTCCTGGAGTGAATGAGTCATCCTTAATGGAATTAGGAGGGTTCAGCTCTTTGCTCAGACATAACTTCGCTGGGGATTGCACCCCTGTATCTGAGGACAGAACTGGCCCCAATGAACTGCCCCACGTATTATCTCCACCCCTTCCTCCCCCACTGCCTAGAGCAATGAGACCACTTGGTAACCATTCATAATCTCAGCACCTTTTCCCTGTGCATTCAACTCCATATGTATGTGGGCGGGGGAGAGGGTGATTAAAGAGGACCCACATCACCCAAGTCAATATTAAAAGCCTCACAAGATCATTGCTCTTTAATGGACTTGCCAGCTAGGACCTGCTTTATGGGATGCTTGTGAAACATCTGAAAACTGGTTGCTATGTGAAGGGAGTGTACTATCCAAAGGACATCCTTGTCAAAAATGGGTGCCTAAAGCTAGACACGTAAATTAAAGGTGCCTGTTTTTTTGGGGTGCAATTTGAGGCTGCTAAAAATGATTTGAACCGCCTCTTATAACTGAAGGGTAACACACTCAAGCAGATTTTATACTTGGAGTTAATAGGGTTAGTTTGAGGCAGAGGATACATCTCTAATGATGATGTAGAGGGATATCTAAACACATCTAATCAGGGCACTGCTCCAAGCCACTAAAGCACTTTTAGCTTTTACTGACATTCCTGACCAATGCAGAAGAACTAAACAGATATAGATTTGGAACAGCATCTATTAAAGACATGGGAACTTGTATATAATATTACATGTTAAGAACAATAACAAGAGGAAACTTATGACCCCTAATAAATGGTAACAATAGAAATGAGACATTGGAGGTAAATGTCCAAAATAGATCCCAGTAAAATCGGGATCTATTTGGGAAAAGGCTTGTCTTACTTTTGAATGTGCTCGTACGTTCTGTGTTGAGATACTGTGGTGATGAGTGCCATAAAAATGCCTATAAATAAATAAAATTATGCTTTCATTAAGATTCCCAAGTGATTAGCACAGAATAAGATTAAAATTAGCCCACAAGAATTTCAGCAAATTCAAAACATGTGTTGGCTCTTTTTGAGGCATGATCACACATTCCTTATACATTCCTCCCATGGAGGAATTTTGAGTGCAAAAAGTCATGTAGGCAGAATCAGGTCCTTTTATGGTAGTTCCTCCCTGCCCATTTAAATATTTCCTCTAATTCCTGTTCCCCAATGATAAAAATCAGAGGGAGATGAATGAAGTAGCATCTTGAGCAGCATTAATTCTGTCACTGAAAATTGCTCCCAGTCGTCTTCTCATGCATTGGTTGCATTCAGCTGCTCTTCTACAAGGGATCTGTGTGTAGGAAAAGAAGGGAGCTAAGATGGCAGGTTTCCACTCTCCTCAAAGAAAAGGTTTATTTTTGGTCACCTTAAATCCTTTGAGTCCTGGATATTCCTTGTTCTGCTGAACTTCCCAGTAGAAATACAGCTCTCCCAGTTTCTGAATCAGTTGACTCAGTGGAGCCTGCTATAAATTTAATTCTCAAAGGCACTATTTAATACAACAATGTTCCAAGGGGATATTTCCCTCAGATTACTCTTCCTATGTGCAGATACTGTTTTTTACAAGACTGTATCACCTCCTTACCCCCAGCTCTGAAACCTGTCCAGTTTGCCTGCAATTTTTTGCCATCATTGGAAAGTAGCTGCATATTTTTTTTAAGCAGGCACATTTGATGTAAAAACATTGTGCTCAGCTGCTGCACTTGAAGGAGATTGTGCCCTTTTTTATTGTCAGCAGAGATTCAATGTAATAGCAGCCATTGTTTAAAGAGAATGGAACATAAAATAAACTTTTATTGCTGCAGAAATAGCCTTGTGTTCCTTACCTTTCCATAATGATACATGAGATTTCTGTATGCTTTGGCACCAGAAATCACATAGAACATTTTTTTGTGTGCAAACACCAGGCATTTATCTGTCCTTTTATGCTTATATCCGCAGAATGATAGACAGTTTAAAACTAAGCAGTTTAACTGTTTAAACTCTCAGTTCCAGTCTCTGCACGACAACTATATGCATCTTGTCAGCTGGAATGAAATTTACTGCCAGAGTCAAATGTATTGTTGTAAAGTTTCATATAAAGGAGATCACGCCATTGACAGTGCAAGTGCTGAACACCTTGCAGAAGTTGGGGCCTGACAGAGTAAGAGCTGCGAGCTACACAAATAATAGTAAAACCACTTGGTTTACTGCAAAAACGTTTAAGGGCTAGATCATGCCTGTTAGGCACAGTCCTGTGTTGGATGTGGCTTGGAACTGCACTGCCCCAGGAAAGGAGGAAAGGCAGAATCTAGACATGCAAATTTGTCATGAGAGATGTGATTTCTAGGTAAAATTAAGCCTCGCTCATGATCTCACAATAGAACACTGAAACCTCAGTAGTTTTGTGTCACCCCTGGGCAGCAGGGCTCCGGCTGTCAGCCTTGGGTGATAGGGCTCCAGCCATCAGGGGTTTCTGGGAGGAGGGTGGTTGTAGAAGCTCATGGAGGAAAGTTAGCTCTAGTTGGCACTAGCACCCTTTCTGTTGGAGGAGAGGGGGCAAAGTGGCCAGTTTTTCTGCATCTCAGAAGTGGGAACCCTAACGGATGTCAATGGGAACTGAGGGAGATCGGCACCTTGCAGGAGGCAGACGGCCCCTGCAATATTGGGTACTTGTTTGCTTAAGGTGCTTATCTCATGAAGCTCATTGCAGTGTTGCCGGCTTTTGGGATTTAACCGTGAGACTCATGATAGCAAATATTTTTCTTAGGGCCCCAACTGCTGAAATCAAGAAATTGCTTGAAAAATCTCAGCTTTCATTAAAGAAAAAAAGTTTCTAGCCTGCGTGGTTGCAGAGATCGGGGTCCCATTATGTTTGACTCTGTACAGACAGCCTCTTCCCCAAAGACTGACACAAGGTAGAGGGAAGAAGTATAAGGTACAAGCAGAGTGAACAATTCAATGGCAGAAAAACTTAGGCTAGTGGTGTGATATTGTTGGTTTTGTTTGGCTAAATCATTTTTGGTTAGGAGGGGATTAGCTTGATGGAAGGAGTAAGGGAGAGAGGGGGCAAAAGAGGGTTAGAGGCAATGAGGGAGGGAGTGGGAGCGGTTGGAGCAAACAGCCAAACAGCACATAGGAGAGACTGCCCAGCTCCAGCAGGAAACCTGCAGAAAGCAGCCTGATAACATCATCAGTGTCTAGAGGTCCCTGCTGGAGCTGTTCCTGTGCCAGCTTTGATCGCTGGCTGGCACAGGAACAGTTCAGTTTCTTTCCCAAAGACTAAACCCACATGCCTGGGGCAGAGGGGCTCCTGCGAGCAGAGTAGAGTAATTACCTGAACAGTTTTAGGTCCAGGAGACACCTTTCTGGGCCTCATTTTACCCCTTCCTTTCTCCCACTGGTATCTGTTTGAAGTGCTTTCTGCAGCTGCTGTGTGGGCTTCGGTCTATGGCTGACTCCTCTATGCACTTTCCTGCCACCTCACAGTCTTGTTTCACCTTTCAGGTGCTTAATAAAAGGCAGGTGCTAATTCTTTGCCCCAGAGACCTGGGCGTCTGCAAATGGTTGTGAAAGCCATTCGCCTTTTCCACACTGTGAGCCACACCGACCCTCAGCAAATTATAATGTTTATACCTTCAAAAAGAAATGTGATCACCCATGGATTAAAGAGAGAGGCATCTCCTGTGTGAGAACCATGAAAGAAAAAAGTTTTCGGGACAGGGAGAGCTAAAAGTTCATTCTCAGGTTAGGCTCAGAATGCAATGAGAGATCCTAAGCACTATTCTTTTATTGCCCAAACTGTATCTTTGTTCTGACATCAGTCGTGTATTCCTGTTGCCAGTATAAATCTTTAATCTTGAAAACTGCAATTTCCTCTCGTGCACAGATCTTGTCATTAGCTCTTTTCAGCTCAGTGACCTGTATCCACAGCGTTGGGTTTATGATAGACTTTGAGATTCATTCTGTTCTCATTTACTTCGGGGGAGAAAAGTCAGGAGTAATTCCACTGAAGTCAGTGGAGTTACACCGGTGTAAAACCAGGCTAAGCAAGATGAGAATCTGGCCCTTTATCTTGTGGGTACACTTGCAGCAATGTTCCCAAATGAAAAGCAACAAGGGTGACATTAAGAACAAGGGGTTTCTTGATTACACCGGGGATGTGATTTAGATTTCTTGAATGGATTATTTAATTTTCATTTTGGCTCACTGCTGTCATAGAAGGGGAAATTGCAAAAAAAAAAAAACAGTGAGACATCTGACTGCTGTTGAGTGCTGGTTGTTTGCTCTTTCCCGGTGAGATGACTGCTGCTACTAGATTGTTTAATCATGTCTGGCTTTCTTGATATTTTTTGTTGTTTTTTCTCCAGCGTCTATTGAGAACAGACCTATGTAAATTGGAACAGAGCCTTGATTAAAGGCAATGGGCCAAATTCAGCCCTGGGGAAGTGCCACTAACGTATGTATGTTCTGCTTTCACAAGAGCCTGGTAATAGGTGGTTAGTTATATTTGAGGCAGAGTCAGGAGATTTGAGTTCTTTCCAATGCTGTCACAGACTTCCTGTGTGACCTTGGGGCCCTTACACAGGCATGTACTGTTAGGGAAAGGGCACAGTGAGGACTTTTTCTCCCTCCTTGGCAAATAGTTCAGGCAGTCGCTGTGATCAGGGGAGCACAGGAACTGCCCAGTCATTACTTCCTAGGGAAGCAGAAGGATATGAGGCCATCTATGTGCATGCCCAGAGAGCAGGTGAGGTGGAGGGGGGAAGAACAGGGAGCAGATTGTAAAGGGGAGTATTAGTGAATTGGCCCTGGTGCTCCCTTAGGGCCACCTCAAACTCAGGCTTGTACCTAACAGGCAAGATCTAGTCCAACCTCTCTCTGCTTCAGCTTCCCATCTGTAAAATGGGGATAATATTATACCGCTCTGTCAGAAGGGTGTTGTGAGGAAGAATGAACTAATTCCTTGGATGTCCTCAAATACTACAGTGATGAAGGCCATAGAGATACCTATCTATATGCATCACATCTGTCTAGTTTCAGTAGACCTTGGTTTGTTTTGTTATCCTTTTTGTTGTTTTTCTGTCATTTATTATATCAAATTATTATTTCATATATTTAAACATTTTCAAATTAATAAATTGAGTTTTATGTCACCTATGCAGCCCCTTGCACTGTGTGTTTGTGAGCCACAGCTGAATATCTGCCCCATGGAATTTAACAGAGAATAATCTGACTGTAGTTTTTGTTTTTAACCATCCTATGGTATGGCTAAAGCCTTTCCCCCCATCACCAAAGCAGAGATAAACAAGTGATGGATGCTACAGTAAACTTGGAAGCAGAGTTCAGGTTATGTTGGGAAAGTAAACAAATCTCTGTGCCTCAGTTTCTCCATCTGTAGAAGAAGCAGCAGTCATCTTACCTTTGTGAAGAAATTTGACATCCTGGAATGAAAGGTGCTATATAAGTGCAAAGCCTCAATATGATCCAGACCATGATCCCTCTTAATCACTCTGAATGGTTACTCGCATGAGGACAGCCAGTGAAGCTACTTGTATGAGTAACTGCTCATAAGCGTGAGCATAGGAGCAGTCCTCTGCCTTTAAATTTGAATTAAATATTTCTATTGCTAATGTAGGAATAGTTGCTTAATGTTATTTCCTCATCTATTTTTTAAATATTTGTCACTTTTACATTGTTGTAATATATAGTCCCCTTTTAAATAAAAGCTACAGTATTCTCTAGTAATGGCATAAATTTTCAGAGGGACAGGATTGCAAGCTGCATTGCGTTATATCGTCACTTTGGAATTGTGTTGTGTTTTTATAAAGGTGGCTGTTAACAGATTTTATTCAACGCTTACACTGCTCTATTCACTTACAGCAGTCAGCAGAGAATGTCTATGTTCTATGAAGCCCTATCCTGACCTGTTTGGCAGTGAAGCCCAAGTGAAACCACAGTCCACCTCTCAGCCAAATAAAAATACACTTAAGGGCAATGTTTTTTGTTTGGTTGGGTTTTCTTTGGGTGGGTGGGGGAGTTACACCAAGCTACAGCATTTAACACATGTGGTTTTGTAATTGTGATATGCTGGGAAGGTTCACAGCATTCAGTGGCCTTTTAGCCTGTACTTCCACCTGCGTGGTGGTGTGGCCTCTTGTTAATGACCTGGGATGTGATTTAAATCCTGTAAGCATGTAAACTGGCTAAAGATTTGCTGATGTATCTTTTTGTCTCTTCACTCTGTGTTTCTTTGACTACAGTAGTTACATCTTTTCTGTTCCCAAAACCTACAAGCTGATATGGTCCAAATGTGATAGGCCAATTCCCAAACTTGGTTCCCCCCCTGTTAAATCTAGATGTATATAAAATGGTGTGTACTGTTGGAAGAACATGAATGCACTAGGAATCTTAAAAATCATTCTCTTTCTCACTCTTCTACATTCATCTTAATGCTGATTTGGTTGTGGATGTTAGGTGCAGCTACTGAATACAGAGCCCACATATTTTCACATAGGTAGGTTTACTATTATTTAATTGTTTTCCAGTAGCGCAGTACTACTGTTTTACAGTAAGTTTGTCAGCACAAATTGAATAGACAAGAGGAAGGAAGAATTATAATAGCCTTTTTCAGATGGCGAACTGAGGTACAGAGAATAAAGAAATCCATGGTAGAGCTGGCAACCAAACCTGGAATGCCTGAGTCCCAGTCCAATGCCTTATTCCTTTCTCTCTAGACCCTCCTTCCTTCCTTCCTCAGGTTACCATTATACATTCTGATTGTATCTGCTGGCATCCAACCTTGCTAAACTTTTTTGGTCTTGTTCCTCTTTACACTTCGGACCTGCGGCCAGGCTCTATAGCAGCTCACCATCTCATGCATAAAAATACAAGTTCCTGAGTGACACAGAGACACAATTGTGTAGGGAAGATTCAGAAGTAACCATTTTAGAGCTCTGAATGCATTTTTTAATTTTCTGAGCTAATTTTTCCCTAAAATCCCTAAATTAATTCTCCTCAGAGGTTGCCATCCAAATGTACATGCTCATTTCTTTGTTATGGCATGAACTGTACTGCTAAAAAATCCATTTGTTCTTTGCTTGGACATCACTGACTACTTTGTCTCCATTATTACTCTGAATAGGGAAGATATATAACATGACTTAAGGGAACAAACTTGTCCTTTCATTGCAAAGTGCAAAAATGTGGCAGTTTTGTGGGCCAACATGCAAGTGATCACTTAAACTATTTTTCAATTATCAAGTTAGTATGTTGGAAAAAACAAGTACACAAAGAATTCTGTCCTACAATAGATAAACCCTCTGGAAAATCAGTTTACTTGATCCTTCTCCTTTTAACCCTGGTTACCCTAGATCTTAATAAAGTCAGTTCTCACCACATATGGCCTGACAAATTTGTTAGTCCCCAGGCACTCTGTAGTAAAATCCAGTCCTCCACCAACCAGCTGTTGGACTCCACCTGCTTTCTTGTGGTCCTGTGAAAGCTGTCCTTGCCAGGGACTTTGTTTTTTGTAACCCTGTTCAAATGTGGTATGCGGTGTCAGGTTGGCTTTTTTAACCCTTTATACTGAACTAATTTTCATAGCAGCCTCAGAAGACTATGTTGTCTTGAAACTATTAAATGAGAATACCATATGCCAAGGCTCAAACTATGTGCTGCTTTTAGTTCACACCCAAATCTCTGCTACCAGTGCCAGGCTGTTTCTTGCAGCCTGCTAGCTTCTTTGTTCTCTTATCCTTCTTAGAAATAATTGAACATTTTAAAGTATTCCAGTAGACTTCATTAAGTTGTGTTGGTAAAGTCCCGAATCCACCTATTCAGGGGGCAACATATGCTCCTTTTACACATGGGTAAATTGAAGCACAGAATTTATAAAATTCCGAAGGTCCTATAATGGAGAGTTAGGAATAAAAACGGGAGGTTTTGTTCCCTTCCCATCTTCTCATATTGCCGTTCATACTTAAACAGAATGGACTTCCCCTTTAGCACCACAACACTGCAGGATTCCCTTTCAATATCAAACTATGTTGCTGAGTTTGATTGTGCTGTATGCCCTCTCAGTGACCCCTTCATTTGTCAAAAACCTCATTTTCTTGTCAGTCACACTTCCATCTTGGGCCTCAATTCCACAGGGAAATCCCCACTGACTTCAGTAGGGCTCCACACAAATGCAGGACTGGGGCCTTGGTTTGTTACATTCCCCACCCCCCATTCAGACACACAGACTATCCTGGTACTTACGTGGCTGCCATTTCTAAATATCTGGGCATCAATGAGAACAATTTTTTCCTCAATGAAAGCATTTTAAATTGACACATTTGAAATGTACTGTACATGAATCTTGTAAAAGTTTAATATTGCATGATGTCAAAGGAAAACAATTAGGTATGCAGAATTATTAAATCAAAGGGAATAGATTTGCTATCACAGTTAGAAGCATCCAACTTGTATATCGAATCAAGACAGATCAGTTTCTCTGTATGTTTGTGTCTTTTAGCAATGTGGCATGTGTCTATATCCTGGATAGGGCTGGCTGGAAAACAAGAATTCTGTTTTGTGGAAAACATTGAAATTTGGGCATTTGTTTTCATTCATCATTGAAACTAAACTGAGACCTTTCAAAATTTTTATGAAGAACGGAGACCTCCCTGTCGTGCCACAAAGCCAATTGATTAAGGCACTCACTCTGAATCAGGTAGAGCAAGGACTACAGCCTAGTTCTTACCCATGGGAGGGCCCCCACCACAGGGCTAAGGTAGAGTCTCTCTCTCTCTCTCTCTCTCTCTCTCTTGTACATGCACTTTTTATTGAAAAATTCCTGACAAGCTTTAGTCCTGGAGAGGGAGAAAGATGCACATTTATGATTGATAATTCACATATGAAATTACTTCTTTCCTGCTTAGAGAATATTGTTTTAGTAATTCCACCCAGGAAAAGAGACATGAACTTTCCCCAATTTTTGAACTTAGAAATTGATACCTGTTGGAAATCAAACAACTTTTTGTCTGCCGCCCCCCCCCCCCCCCCTTCTCCGAACAAGAGAGGAGGAAAAGAATGAAGCATTTGCTGCCCAGTACTCTAAGGTGCTGAGTATCCTCAGCGAACATTGGGCCATATCCTGATCTGATGTAAATCATTGTAGCTACACTAAAATCAAATAGAAATCAGAAATGCCTGAGTTCTCAGATCAGTTCCTTTGCTGTTGCCATATATTAGATGAGACTTTAAATTGCTCTTCCGTTTCGGAGTGAGGATTGTAAACATCCCATGAAGGAGGTAGTGTTGCCTAGTGGAGCAAGCACTGGACTAGAATATGGGAAATTCCCAGATTTGTCTCTGATACGGTGGGTAACTTTGGACAAGTCTCTTAATCCCTAATGTAACTTTAGCGCCCTCGTGGCCAAGATGGAGTCTGCTCTGCAGGCAGCTCTGGCCAAGAGAAGGTGCGCGCAGGAATGCAGCAGGAGAAATCCCTTCCACCCCAGGGGCATCTGTTCCAACCCCCCCAGAGTGAACACACACACCCACAGGAAAAGTACAGTGGATATAACAAGGGAAATATTTATTTACAGAGGGATGAGAGGAGAAATACAACAAGGGGAAATATAGGGGGAGCAGTAAGACAGGGCTGCATCCAAGCCAAGGCCCCACAGTCCCAGTGGTAGCACAGTGTGGAAGGGCAGACATCGAGCAATGTGTCTGCACACAGAGTTCAGGAGTCCTGGGCAAAGTTCCAGTCCAGTGGTGAGTCTTGGGTGCTCCTGGTCGTCTTCAGCGCCAGTTAACTTTCCCCAACAAACCCCTCCAGTGCCCTCTTCTGCCGCTCTCTGCAAAGCCACACAGAGCGACCACCTCCCCACTTAACTATCTAGCAACCTCCCTCCTTGTTCCCAATGCAGAGTCACCAGCCCCAGTACTCACAGCCCCATGCAGCTCTGGGCAGCCGTGATACTGGGTCCAGCTCTGGCCTGTCCTTTTCGGGCAATTCCTCCCTGGCACAGTGCTTCTCCTGTCCTGGGGTGTCCCCGATCGGCCCTGTCCTTCCCAGGCTTCAGGCAGGTTCTCTCTGCTTCACTTTTCCAGGGCCTGCAGGCTGCCTCTCCCCCTCCCTGGAGCTCCAGCGCTGCCCCCTGGAGTTTCCCCCCTTTTTTCTTACTCTTCCCCTCCCCCTTAGGGAAAAGATTTAAAGGGCCATACTCTCTAAACCCCAAAGGGGTTACACTAATTTGCCTGGAGAATGGTGGTGATAATACTGCAATCTTTGTAAAGTGCTTTGAGATCTACTGATGAAAAGTGCTATATAAGAGAGAGAGAGAGAGAGAGAGATGGTATTATTATTTATTATAAAAGGCTTATCACACTTACTGAAGAATGTGGGGAATAACCACTGAGTCCCACCCACTGTTCCTTGACCTATCACAGGTTTATGGGGAAAAAGATTTAGGGTGCCTTTGTATGTCTTTAGTGGAGGTAAAATGAATTATACCAGTTGGGGATCTGGTCCATTGGATGTAATGCAAATTGAGGAGGCTCAGAACCACTCAGGATCAAGCCCTTAAAGTAGGGGAAGATGAAGTACTTTATTTCCCTCCCTCTTTACACTATATTTTTCTGAAAACCTCTTTTTTTAACTCAAAACCTGAAACTTCCTTGTAGCCCATCAGTTTTGGTTTTGTCACTTTGACTTGCACAAATAATCTATCACAGTTTAAAAACAGAAGCATAGGGAAACACCTGCCTGCTAGAGACACTCTTATTATTCCTGATTAGGTTACCATCTCCTTGAGAGTATTTGCGTCTGGTGGCTAGCAGTAGATTTTAAACTTGGCAATAGTGTCCATTGTGAAAGACTGACCTATGGATGATTAATGAAGAAAAATGGTTGATATTCTCATCCACTCACTTTCTGACATCTTTCTTCCTTTAGCAAACAATTTATCACAGCAAGGAGCTCATGAATGCTCAACTCTGCTTTGTTCTGAATGCTAATGGTGTAATGGATACACTTTTTCCTTTAGCTTTTCAACATACAGAACTTGAGCCTGATTCAGAGCTGTTTCATGCCAGAGTAAGCCAGGAGTAACTTCATTGAAGTCAGTGGAATTCCACTGATTTTAAAGCTAAGTGAGAGAAGATTCCGGCCCATTGCCCTCAGCCAGGGACAATATGCTGTTTAATAAATCATCATATTAGCAACTGCAGTACACTTGGGAACAGCTTAACAACTGATGCTGCTGTCCAGAAATCCATTGCGGTTATTGATCAGGCTTAGCTCTCAAGGTTTTTGCAGCTCTGCAGCATAGGATCAGAAGAAATAGGAGTGTGTGTGGTTTCCATGAATTTACACACATATCTACAAAATATATTTGTATTAAATCTTTTGAAAATAATGTCATTAACATTTTCAAGTGGGTGCCTTAAACTTATGCAGCCTGTGTTTGTAAACACTTCCACTTGTGCATGCAAAACACCACATTTGCACAAAGAGGCACATCTTTTCATATACTAGTGGGAGGTTACATGGGGCATTTATTCAACATTCAGGAGCTATTTCCCAGTTTGCATATGCCAAATATGGGATTTGTGCATGCAAAGCAGATGAACTTGGAAATATTGAAGCTACAATGAAGGGGATCTGTTAATGAGTTAGACCTCAATTCAGTGATATGCTATGCAACAAGAAAAATAAAAGGGACTAGGGTCATGAGATTGTTGTCCTTCTAAGAGACACATGTAGAGTAGATTCCCAATCATAATGCCCTAAAGAAGTGGTTCAGCTTAGATTTAAAGAAAATCTAAATTTGCATTGAAATCAACTATAGTGTAAACATAAAATATAACTTAACTTGAACCAAAACTGAAATAGTACATGATGATGGGGTTCCTTGTAGACTTCAGAGAATCACATGGTTGAACTAGACTAGAGTCATAATGGTTCAACTAGACCACTGAAGAGATGAAATATAATTATCAATAAAGCACTGAGTTTATCACTTTAACATCCCCTATAGCATACCAAATAGGTATTTTGGGAAAAGATTGAACTAACTTGATCAGAAAATAGACCGAGGGAAAACTCCTCTTCCAATCTGGCAAAACTTTTATGTTCTGAAAATTGTCTTCACCTGTATATTGAAGTGGTAGGAGACCAGAGGGCTTGAGGGAAAGGATACTCATCATTGAGAACAGATCTTTGAACGTCCTGGAAACAGAAATTTATTTTGTTCCACAGAAGCACGGATCAGAGGAGAATCCTCACTCCGTTCTGTTACTATTGAGCTCACTGTGACAGTGTATGTAATAACACCTGTCTTTACAGAGAATTTGTCCTTCCATTTCCTTCCTCCCATTTGCTTTGTACCTAGTGCAATAGGCCCCTAAACAGGGATTTGAGAGAGGTGAGAAGAAGTTAAATTAAATACATTTTGCTCAAGATTTTCCAAGAAAAGAAAAACAAAGAAACAAGCATCCTGTATGCTACAAAGAAACTAGCAGAATTATTCCGTTTCATGCTTGATCTTGCTAGACTGTGGCTCAAACAGAAATGGGAAAAACCGTATCTGTCCTCCTCATCTGAAATTTCACACTTCATGACAGTACATTTGCTTATTTGTAATGGAACCAGGTAGCTTATTCCAGGTGTTTGGTCAGCAACCCCCAAAGCTTTCCTACTACAGAGCCATTACGAATTCAAATGAGCCACCGTCAAAACCAATTATATGTCAAAAACTCAGAATAATGACTTCCTAATTGCAGACTTACAGGGATTCTGGAGGGAGTAAAGGAAAATCACCTAAACCATGTCAATATGCACTGACCATCTAGATACTCAATATAAAATCCTGCCTTGTTCTGACCTTGCACCCCAGAGGTTGTACCAAATGGATACAGAACACTGCTTGGGAGAATGCAGTATAACAAGTGATTTTTAAATAAATGTGTTTGGAGCGGCCTAGCATGCAGCTGTTCTGGCAAAGTGGTCTGTATGCATTCCCGGGAGATCCTAAACTCACAAGTACTTGGTCCTCTTATGGGTCAACAATAAAACTCCTCAGAAAATTAATGACTGAGTTCCCTATTTCTGACAGCCCTAATTAAAATTTCAGGAAGCTGGCACAGTCCATGTATTCCACCCATTGGTTCAATGATTTCTGGGCAAAGGGAGCAAACTAGATATGGTTAGTCGAAACAATGATAAAATCATACAAGATTGTAGCACTAGGACTCCATTCATGACATAGGGCAGGGGTCGGCAACCTCTGGCATGCGGCTCGCCAGGGTGCTTACCCTGGCGGGCCGGGCCAGTTTGTTTACCTGCCGCGTCCGGAGGGTTCGGCTGATCGCAGCTCCCACTGGCTGCGGTTCGCCGCTCCAAGCCAATGGGGGCTGCGGGAAGCGGCACGGGCCGAGGGATGTGCTGGCCGCGGCTTCCTGCCGCCCCCATTGGCCTGAAGCAGTGAACCGCGGCCAGTGGGAGCTGCAATCAGCCGAACCCTCCGGATGCGGCAGGTAAACAAACTGGCCCGGCCCACCAGGGTGCTTACCCTGGCGAGCCGCATGCCAAAGGTTGCCGACCCCTGATATAGGGTTACTCAAGACAATGCTGAGCCCCAAGCATAAGCCTTATTCTAAAGCCAAAGCACCATGCTAAGCTCAGTAGACATTTATATACATGGTAGAAGAACATACCTTAATTCAAAGCACCCTATGTTGTGTATGAACCAGTCGGGTTTCCATATATCTGTTATAATACCCTGCATCAATAGAAATATATGAAAATAGTGCTTAACGACCACAAGTATAATGATCTTCCCTTCTAAACTCTGAAAATGGCTTTCCAAAAATTAAAGAGAAGTAAATCATAGTACAATCGTTGGCTTACCCTGTCATATAAATGTTACTAGTGATTTTTGTCATCTGTCTTCCTTTTCTCTCTTTCCCCCCTCCTCAGTCCCTTCTGTTAGCATTGTATTAGAGATTTGCTCTGTGGGGCAGTGCTCAACTCATGTGGGATGAGGATTGGGGCACTGTGGTTGGATTAAAAGACAAACCAGGACTAGGGTTCAACATTGTGAGCTATTGTCATGAGACGAAAAAGTTGCCTGTGAGACTGCCATGTTCTCTTGCAGCATACATATGATGAAGTGGGTTCTAGCCCATGAAAGCTTATGCCCAAATAAATGTGTTAGTCTCTAAGGTGCCACAAGGACTCCTCATTTCCCCCCCCCCCCATCGGTGTGTGTTCCTCATGCAGCAAGAATTGTAAAATTGATATTAAATGTACTTATTTTAATCATAGAATCATAGAAGATTAGGGTTGGAAGAGACCTCAGGAGGTCATCTAAATCATCCCAGCCAGGGCTTTGTCAAGCCGGGCCTTAAAAGCCTCTAAGGATGGAGATTCCACCACCTCCCTAGGTAACGTATTCCAGTACTTCACCACCCTCCTAGTGAAATAGTGTTTCCTAATATCCAACCTAGACCTCTGCTGCAGCAACTTGAGACCATTGCTCCTTGTTCTGTCATCTGCCACCACTGAGAACAGCCTAGCTTCATCCTCTTTGGAATCCCCCTTCAGGTAGTTGAAGGCTGCTATCAAATCCCCCCTCATTCTTCTCTTCTGCAGACTAAATAAGCCCAGTTCCCGCAGCCTCTTCTCATAAGTCATGTGCCCCAGCCCCCTAATCATTTTCATTACCCTCCACTGGACTCTCTCCAATTTGTCCACATACTTTCTGTAGTGGGGGGCCCAAAACTGGACACAATACTCCAGGTGTGGCCTCACCAGTGCCGAATAGAGGGGAATAATCACTTCCCTCGATCTGCTGCCAATGCTCCTACAAATGCAGCCCAATATGCTTTTAGCCTTCTTGGCAACAAGAGCACACTGACTCATATCCAGCTTCTCATCCCCTGTAAACCCCAGGTCCTTTTCTGCAGAACTGACGTTTAGCCAGTTAGTCCCCAGCCTGTAGCAGTCCATGGGATTCTTCCGTCCTAAGTGCAGGACTCTGGACTTGTCCTTGTTGAACCTCATCAGCTTTCTTTTGGCCTAATCCTCCAATTTGTCTAGATCACTCTGGACCCTAGCCCTACCTTCCAGTGTACCTACCTCTCCCCCCAGCATAGTGTCATCCACAAATTTGCTGAGGTTGCAATCCATCATCCAGATCATTAATGAAGATGTTGAACAAAATTGGCCACAGGACCAACCCCTGGGACACTCCGCTTGATATTGGCTGCCAACTAGACATCGAGTCATTGATCACTACCCATTGAGTCTGACAATCTAGCCAGCTTTCTATCCACCTTATAGTCCATTCATCCAATCCATACTTCTTTAACTTGCTGGCAAGAATACTGTAGGAGACCGTATCAAAAGCTTTGCTAAAGTCAAGGTATGTCACTTCCACCGCTTTCCCCATATGCACAGAGCCAGTTATCTCATCATAGAAGGCAATCAGTTTGGTCAGGTATGACTTGCCCTTGGTGAATCCATATTGATTGTTCCTGATCACCTTCCTCTCCTCCAAGTGCTTCAAAATGGATTCCTTGAGGACCTGCTCCATGATTTTTCCAGGGACTGAGGTGAGATTGACCAGTCTCTAGTTCCCTGGATTATCCTTCTTCCCCTTTTTAAAGATGAGCACTACATTAGCCTTTTCCAAATCGTCCAGGACCTCCCCCGGTCGCCACGAGTTTTCAGAGGTAATGGCCAATGGCTCTGCAGTCACATCAGCCAACTCCCTCAGCACCCTCAGCTGCATTAGATCCGGACCCATGGATTTGTGCACGTCCAGCTTTTCTAAATAGTCCTTAACCTGTACTTTCACCACTGAGGGCTGCTCACCTCCTGCCCAGTGCAGCAGTCTGGGAGCTGACCTTGACTGTGAAGACCAAGGCAAAAAAAGCATTGAGTACTTCAGCTTTTTCCACATCATCTGTCACTAGGTTGCCTCCCCCATTCAGTAAGGGCCCCACACTTTCCCTGACCACCTTCTTGTTGCTAACATACCTGTAGAAACCCTTCCTGTTACCCTTCACATCCCTTGCTAGCTGCAACTCCAATTGTGCTTTGGCCTTCCTGATTACACCCCTGCATGCTTGTGTAATATCTTTATACTCCTCCCTAGTCATCTGTCCAAGCTTCCACTTCTTGTAAGCTTCCTTTTTGTGTTTAAGCTCACAGAAGATTTCTCTGTTAAGCCAAGCTGGTTGCCTGCCGTATTTGCTATTCTTTCTGCACATCGGGATGGTTTGTTCCAGCGCCCTCAATAAAGCTTCTTTAAAATACAGCCAGCTGTCCTGGACTCCTTTACCCCTCAGATTAGCCTCCCAGGGGATCCTGCCCATCAGTCCCCTGAGGGCGTCAAAGTCTGCTTTTCTGAAGTCCAGGGTCCATATTGTGCTGCTCTCCTTTCTTCCTTTTGTCAGGATCCTGAACTTGACTATCTCATGCTCACTGCTGTCCAGGTTGCCACCCACTTCTACTTTCCCTACCAATTCTTCCTTGTTTGTGAGCAGCAAGTCAAGAGGAGCATGGCCCCTAGTTGGTTCCTCCAGCACTTGCACCAGGAAGTTGACCCCAGCACTCTCCAAAAACTTCCTGGATTGTCTGTGCATTGCTGTATTGCTCTCCCAGCAGATGTCAGGGTGATTGAAGTCCCCCATGAGAACCAGGGCCTGTGATCTGGAAAGTTCTGTTAGTTGTCCGAAGCCTCGTCTACGTCATCCTCCTGGTCCGGTGGTCTATAGCACATGCCCACCACGACATCATCCTTATTGCTCTCGCCTCTAAACTTAACCCAAAGACTCTCAACAGGCTTTTCTCCAGTTTCATACTGGAACTCTGAACAATCATACTGTTTTCTTACATAGAGTGCAACTCCCCCACCTTTTCTGCCCTGCCTGTCCTTCCTGAACAGTTTATACCATCCATGACAGTGCTCCAGTCATGTGAGTTACACCACCAAGTCCCTGTTATTCCAATCACATCATAGTTCCTTGACTGTCTCAGGACTTACTTCCAATTCTTCCTGCTTGTTTCCCAGGCTTCTTGCGTTTGTGTATAATGTATAATATTTCATTTGTAGGTTGATTTCCCCCCCCCCCCCCCACACTTGGTATGGTTCTGCTGTTTGTATGCAGGTATAACTTCTATTAAAATTACTGGGAGTTGTGTGCAGGCTCCAATGTTAGCCAAATGGATGCCTGAAAATGTTAAGCAAAGAAAACACTGAGCTAGTACTGGTATTTTTCTTCTGCATAGTGTTCCTTTGGCTTTTTCTTTTATTTTCTGGGGAGAAAAAAGTGTTCTTGGCACCAAATGCTTTGTTTTACAAAAGCAAACTGTTGGTTTTTTTTTTTTTTTTTTTACAAGGGCTCTGCTCCATCTTTATATAGTTCCATTATATGCCTGCAAAAATGTAGAGTGCTTGTCAGCGTAGGATTTTCACATTCCATTTTCTAAATAATGTATAGTTCAAGCTAACATACAGTATGGAAACCTAGCTGCCTCTGTCAGCCTGTCCTTCAGCAATGGGCTAGACGGTTCGAGAAAACAAAGCCTGTTTCAAATTTATATTTGTGATGTGGGAGGAAAGGTGATGGTCAGAGATGATGTGGAGGGATAAGATTGATAGATAAGAAACATGAAAAAATCACAAGCATGACAAAACAATCCATATAACTACTTATTAATTTGTATGGAGAAAAAAAAAACGCTCCTCTGCCTAAAACTGGGAATCTGATGTACAGAACAAGCAACAGATACAAGGAAATACTCCCCTTTACACAATTTGGGGCCAAATTTAGACTGGGTCTAATTAGCTGCATGTAACACCAGATCTGAATTTGGCCCTTTTTCTTTAATGGAACTGCAGTTCTTTTGCTGACATACAGAGATGTAACCTGTAACCTAATGTATGTAGGGTACAGTGTGACCTGGTTATAGTGAATGCAGATATAGTGAAAATCCATTTTCAGTGAGTTAGACTGTGTCCCAGAGTATTTTTAATGTATAGAAGTGTGCAATTCTGACTATAGTCAATTTCCTCATACGAGGTCTGATCCCAAAGCCTATGGAAACTCTTCCATTGACTTCAATAAACTACAATCAGGACCATAGTGAATTTAGTCTGTCAAATGTGTGTTATGAATTTAAACTGAAGGACCAGCTGTACTAACTCTTAAACCAAATAAATTAATCCCTGCTTCTTATAGTGTTCTATCCATGGGTTGTACTATGCCATTGTTGTTATCTTTATATAATTTATTGTTTAACCACTGATACAAAAAAGAAATTGTGTTTTGTTCATAATTATATTCTCATAATGATGTTCTAGGAATAAATTTAAACTTGTCACGAAGACGTCAGCAATGTGGTTCCCCATCTGTCAGTTAAATCAAATCAACTGAAAGACAGGCTTCTTGAGTAATTTCCCTTTAAGTCAACTGCACTCTCTGATTTAACATTCCTATAATGACCACGTTAAAAAAAAATAAAAAAATAAAAATAAATAAAGGCCTTCAGCGGTTCTAGAATGAAAATCCCAGCATTTTAAAGTATCACCAACACCACAATGGATATGGTTGCTCTCTTCCAATGACCTCTGAAGTCATTTGAACTCACAAATAATAGCAATGTGTGCCAAGCGGTGGTATATGTTAGCCTTCTGCAGGCTGTGAGAAAATAGAAACAAGGATAAGTTTAAGAGATGACAAAGTGGGAGGTAGAAACCAGAGAAGGGGGAAGGGAGGACAGAATGGGTATGGGAGAATGTGAAAAGTGGATCTGTATTGCACATGATAGCTTTAGACTGCATTCCAACCCCTTCTTTAGATCCTGTGCAAGACTTTTTTCAGTAGATTGGTTTGTCCTGTAGGTGGGTCAGATCCTGGCAACCCTCACACGAGTAATTTCCTTGAAGTCATTGGTGCTACTTTCCTTTGTTTTAAGCACTTTGAGACTAACAACTAAGTGTCACAGGGGCTCAGTTCTCAAGTGCTCAGCACTCTGCAAGATGAATTCCGAGTGGAGATCAGTTGGAGCTGAGAAAATTCAGCAACTCAAGGAGCACACAGCACCTTGTAGGTTCAAGCCCTATGGATCTGATTCATAGCCCAATGAACTCAATGGAAAGATACCCATTTGCTTTGGATCAGGCTCTATAAACATAAATAGTTAGAAGTAGTATTACTCAATTGAAAAAGGATGTTCTGTTATCATGTAGATGATATTTCAATCCTGTGTTGGCTTCAGAAACCATTATATTTGGTCACATCTCCTTACTTGTGTATTGTCTTTACATAGGGGCAGCTGCTGAGTCAGTATTATTTAATTATAATAGAAGAGAATATTACCTTTTTATTTTGTTGTTATATGGACTGGAAGTTTAGAATTCATAGCACCTCATCCTCCATATGCCTGCCGTAGGCATTATTTCTGGACCATTTTATTCACAGAAGAACCTGAGTGGTAAAACAGACCGCATAGCTAAGAGTGAGGTCAAATGTATGACCTTGTTCAGAACCCAGGCAAGAGCAATGAGTGGAATGAAATAAAATCTGTTTCACTATAATATATGCATGATTTGGGGATTCTTATTGGAACTGAAGGGTATTACCAAGAACTGAACGACTTTGATTTAATTGACTAAAACAGGAGAACAATAATACTAACATTTTTACTGGCAAATCTAAATAAATCCCTAGCATATATTCTGAAGCGGGGGTAGAAGGAGGGGGGAGACAATTTTTGTGTATTATGGGGGTTAAAGCAATAAATTAACTTAAGATAATAAAAATGAAAAGGGAAGTGTTGTAGCATGTACCATGGATAGAGCAATGTGAAGAAGGCTTTTGTTGTTGTTCTTGGATTTTTTTTTCAGGGGGAGTAGGAGTTGGAGCTATTACAGCTGGTCCCTCAGTTTTAATTCATAACACTAACGGAAATGTCTTTACAACATTAAAATACATGAGGCATTAGGTTTTAAACATATTCATTTTCAAGAACAGGCAGGGCTTCATAAACGAGTGCCCTGGATGTCCTTGCTTCCCTCCACCCTGTTTTTCACTGGGAGATCCTGAACCCTTTCATCACAAGTGTATGCTCTTGCAACCCCTTTTCAGACATATAAAACAGGAGAACACACTAGGGGGAAAGAGGAATTTATTTAGATTCCCTTGCGTTTCACAGATTGGATTTCTTTGGCTTTTTTAACTTCCTTTTCTGGGAAACAAGGTACCAAGTAAATGGGATGCTTTAATTCTGAATTTATCTGACAAGAATGTAATCTGCGTGGCAAATGGATAATGACTAATAACGGTTTATTCCAAACTGTTGGCTTGACTAGACTGGGCCAATATAGGCAAAATGTGACATGAATATTGCAGCATTTTAGGCCTCCTCTATTACACCAGGATCAGGCTAGGTTCACTATATATTTCATGGACATATATCTAATTAGTGGGGCTGGCACCTAAGAATGGTTCTTTTAAATAGTGTTTTTTGTTTGTTTGGTTTTGAGAAGAGGCAAATCTTTAGAAACCTCTTTGTCTTTAATTCCAAGTTCCCTCCAAATTGTTCTAACATAACATCTCCTGTTGCTTTTCTATTGAGGGGAAAATCAGATTAAAATCAGTGTAAAGATACTTTGAGGGCATTTTATGCTCTAGATAAGTAACTTGAAATCAAGGGGTTGACTGACTGAGCTACTGATCTTCCTGGGCTCAATGGGAATTTAAGGGTACTCAGCATCTTGCAAGAGGCACTTAGCACTGTTCAGAGTTTGGCTCCCATTTGAATATTTTAACTCATGTAGAGGGACCTGAATAAGATGGCATACCCCCTGAAAATATCTTTTTAATCAATAAAATGTGTAGCATAGGACTTTAGTTAATGATTTTGAAACATCAAAATCGGAATTGTGACAAACTAGTAAGCAATAGCACATGCACATTGGCTGGCCAAGATACACAAATCTTGGGTCTGGTGGTGTTGTCTTAATGCACCCAAAGTGTGCATATGTTGGCAGAAAAATGTACACTCCAGAGTTAATGCACCTATAAAATGTTTTATTGTAAGGGGGAAATATACATATATTTTAATATAATAAAATGCATAAAAATAATCCATTCCTCAAAAAACATTGCATTGGAAATGAGTTCTTCAGTGAGTGGTCAGGAGGAACTGAGAGCTATTTCTATTCTTCATACCTCCCCTGTGTATGTCTCGTCTCCCTCCTTACTCCAATCAGCTGGTGCTTCATATTCCAACACTCTCCACCCGCTTTTCCATCCCTTTTCACTCTCTGGCCTCCCATCTCTTGTCAGGGAAGGGATGAAGCCAGCATAGAGATGCTTAATGCAGCTGCTCTCCCTGCCTGTAGGGATTGAATTGATAAATCCAGGCACCCTGATTTAGCTGTAGGAAAAGCCCACCTCAGTGAACTGGAGGAAGACTACCCCATTCTCATCCTGCCTCCTCAGTGGCACCTCAGAACTGCTTGATGTTTTAAAATGGATTTCTCTAGCCCTAACATCCTATGTGACTATCCAATCCTCCCACAGGGTAATGAAGGGGAAGTAATTCACGTTTAAAACTAATAAATAATATTTAATATTTTTACCCTTTAGGACAAATCCTGTGCTTAGTTATTGACTTCAGAAGGAATTGTACCCGTATAACTAAGGGTCCAGTTTTGAACAGGGAACCAGGTTACAAGTTAAGAATACTGGGTATTCTTCCATGCCTCACTAGTTATGATTTCTGCCAATCACTTAAGTTCACTCCTTAACCTATATTAGTTTCATGCATGTAACTAAAAGCAGAATTTGGGTCTTTATTATTTTATATGAATTGAACTGTAAATGGTTGGATATTGTCTGGTGATCTGCCTAGTAGAGAACATTTATAGTTTTGATATTTAAATACATGGTTGCTTCCATGAGAGTTTTGCACAATCGATATGTGGATTCTAACCCTCGGCTCTCTGACTCAATTCCAAACTGTTTTATAAATGTGGATACCCCATTTCCAACTCCTCATACACTAGGTAATTTCTGTATTGCATCATCTTTCACAATTTCCTGAGTTTGGTGGGCATAGTGGTACGGGTAGTGCTAATAATTAAGATTACCCAACATGTTCCATTATAACACCCTGTTTTCAGTTGCTTATAACTTTTCCAGATTTAAACCACTCACGCTATTATTTCCCATGTTAGGCTGAAGTTTTCTTTGAAAGTTTCAACTAAAAATGGTTAAGCCTTTTCCATAGTTAGGAAAAAATATTGTTTTGCTCATCTTAAAGCATTTGTACTGAAATTTCATGGAGATGGTCTGGTACCTCCATTCTTTGGAGCAGGGACTTGAAATTTGGTAGGGGAAGGAGTCACCCAGGTGTTAGGGATGTCCTTTTGCTGTTCCAATGAAAAAAAAATGACGTGAAATTTCTCAGGTCACACATGCACAGTAGGGACTTGTTAGACTTTGACCGCTAAATTCTCCAAAGATTCTGTATGCACTGAGCTCCTACAGGCCAACCAGCCTATGTATACACCATCTTCACATAGCCACCAAGCATACTCCATCACAAGGCTTCAGGGGCTGGAGCAGGACTCTCCCTGCAATTGATTCTCCTAGTGGCTGTGGGCCACTGTGGTGCCAGGTAATGGAAGTAAGAAAAAAGAGGTTGCTCTCCTGTGTTCTCAATGCTCCCACAACTGACACCAAGGCAGTGTGGAGGAGAAGGAAGCTTTCTGACTCAAATGCAGAAGGGTGAGGATTGGAAGGAGGGGAAAGGGGCAGGAACATAGAAGGGGGCAGAAAAGGGAGTGGGGAGAGGTAGGACCTGTGGATGGGGAAGGTTAGGAGTGGGAAGGGCAAGAGCCATGGACAGACAGCAGAGGACAGGAGCAGAGTTGGAGGGGACAGGGACAGGAATCAGGAACGGGAGTGGGGGGTGAGCAGGAGCCAAGGAGGATAGCACTAGCTGTGTGTGTGTGTGTGGGGGGGGGGGGGATATGTTATGGATATAAAGATCTCAGACCTTCTGATGTCACACATGGAGTTTCAACATGGTTCCACATGCTGGATTTTTTGTTTTTTTTTTAAATTAGGAAATTATATAAAACACTACATTAAAAGAAAGCTAAGGTTGCAAAGTTAATTCAGATCCTTTGTAAGGACCCAGGTCTTCTGACTCGTAGTCCCTGGGTCCATCCTTCTTCCCTCATGAGCGCTGCCTTCTTCCACAT
This sequence comes from Emys orbicularis, assembly GCF_028017835.1. Classification (NCBI taxonomy): domain Eukaryota; kingdom Metazoa; phylum Chordata; order Testudines; family Emydidae; genus Emys; species Emys orbicularis. Next base: position 21,599,572 of record NC_088683.1, on the reverse strand, counting down.
TCACATAGAAGCCTAATGATAAAAAATGCTACTTATTGTATTGTATAAAAGTCCAAAAAATCTCCTGCTCCAAAAAACTTACTGCTACTTACCACCTTTGAGCTTCCACAAAAAGCCACAAAGCATTTGAGATCCTGTACCAGACGCTGATCTCAGGTAGTTTGGTATGAACTTAGAACAATTCGGCTAGAGCCAACGGAATTAATCTGAAATTCATTTGTGTAACTGAAGTCAGAGGGACATAATCTCATTAAAGTCAATGGAGCTACACTGATTTACACCAGCTGAGAATGTGGCCCCAAATATATATCTAAAGCAGAATAGTTCAAAACTGTGTGTGTGTATGTATATATAGATATAGATATATGAAACCCTTCAGAACACTCCTATTATTTTTGGAATAACGAGTCCCTCAGTGGGGAATCCTGCCTAAATAAATAGTCAGTCTGTTGTTGAATACAATCCAGTTAGCAGATTGACTACAAAGATGCTATCGCTTTGAATCAGGAGGATGCTTTTACAAGTTGCAAATGTCTTCTGACTTTTTTCTGCCTCATTAAAGCTTTTGTGAATCTTGCCAGATGTTTTTGACTGTGGGGAGAGTCAAATGCATATGGAGAGATGACAAAAGGAAAATGGGCAGGATAGAAATGTTGAAATTTGTACAGTATTTTAGAATTATCTTTTGTTTGGGACATATCTTTGATAAGACATCCTATAAATTAGCATTCAAAAGCACTTCTCGCTAGACAGAGCTGGCATTTTATTCTGCAGTTTGCAGTCATTCTTATACATTGTAGGCTACTTGGCCTATTGTCAAATTACAAGCATGATAAATACAGACCTGAAACACAGTAATCCTAGATTTTATCCCCAAATTCTGTAATATTTATTAGGAAATATAAATCTTGGAAAAGCTGGTATGATCACTAGAGATCACAGAATTTCACAGATAATCCTGTGAGATTGCACAAAGTAATTGTAATTACTATAGGTCTCTACTATAGCCCTCCAGTTACAGTCATACATATAATTAAATCAATGACTATTTACAGCCCATTTAATATATTTAATCTTTCTATAAAACATGAAGATCTCTTATTACGTTTCCTATACAACAGAAAAGCACTTGGAAGCTCCACGGGCTTTCTGGGCTGTGCAGACCTATCATCTTATTCATTCTCCCATAGAAAAGGCTACAGTGCCCCGAGCTATCAATTCAAGGGACTGCAGCTTATATTCCAGTCTATAGTTTGGAGCTGCACCAATGGAAAGTACTTCATGGTAACACCACCTGCTGAATTTCACTTCCTTTCAATTAAACAGCATAGAACCAAAATAATCCAGCTTTATGCTTGAGTAGACGGCATCATTTCATCCTAAAGACCCAAGTGAACTCTCACCAGCACATACCAAAAGGATGCAATAAAAGATAAAGGGAAGGCACTTCCAAAGCATAAAACAGATATTAAATTCTTAAATTCCAATGATACTTTAAATAGAATTTACTACAGTAACTTAAGGTACTTCAGCTATAGTGCCAATTTCAAAGGCAATTGTAGTAAAACCATGTGATCAATAATCAACAAGTGGAGCTTTGCATGTCTGTTGCAATTGATAAAGAAGGATATTGGCAAATATTAGATGTGATTAGGCTCTAGTAGAAACCTGTCACTTGATATAGATCAATAGCATACATTACACTACAGAATCACAGCACTGGTTATCTTGCTTCTAATAGCAATCACTGAAAATAAAGAATTAACACTAATAGATTTGAGATCATTGCAATAGAAATATAGCAGCTACTATACGGTTCCATGTTATATTGCTAATTTTTGGAGTACTGCACAAGGCAATTTGGATGTAAATGAGGTCAAATACCTCACAATCTCCAACATGCTCTTCAGCCAATGAGATTTGTGAAAGAAGTGTGGGTTTTATGATAAAAGCATGAAATTTTTTAGCTTATTAGGGCATGACCTATAAAGATTTAAAAATAAAGATTTTCAGATATGGCAGCATCACCAATTCATGGCATGTTGGCTGTGGCAGCCATTTTAAATTCTGAATGCACTTTTTCTACTAGTTGGTTTGTTATGGTATTAAACCATACCAGTGAGGTGTGTGGGGGGGGAGGGGTTGTGCATGTATATTCCTATTGTTTTTAGGGCACCTAAGACTAAAGCAATGTATTGTGAGGGTTTGATATTATACAAAAATATTAAGCATTAGCATGCTCCGTAGTGTTACCAGAGAGTATTTACTACAATATCAGTTATATAGAATTATAACATTACAAGTTTCTGTTTGTGAACAGAAAGTTACATTTCTCTTGGCTAATAACCATATTTGAGACTGATCTATGGATAAAGGGATATTGCTGTTTCTCAAAAAGTTTGAAAAGGCAGCTTACATAAACATGCAGTCTAAAACAAATTAAGAAACAAGAAAGACTTTCACAGTCTTCAGTATATTGAAACGTTACATTCCCCACCACAGTGGCACAGGGCAGTGCAACTCAATGCTGCCTGACACACTTGCACCTGACTTGGCACCCCATTTTTGCAGCCACATCTTAGAAGTTCATGACAATAATAACTTGCTTCTGGGAGGGTTGTTCACAGAGGACTCTATCTGTCAGTTCCCTCAACCCATCCCTATTCCTCAGGTGAGGTGAGCCCAGGAGCAGGTAGCTAGGCCTGACTCCAGCAGTGTTCTGCTTGCTATGCAGCTCGCTTAGTGTGTTGAACCAGAGCAGTTTTGGTCAGTGGAAGGAATTCCAGACCTCTGCCCTTCTGTGTGAAGAGCCATTTGCAGGCCTCCCATCAGCACTGTTTTGTGCCACTTGTCCTGTTGTACAGAATCACCACAAAGCACTCCAACAGAGACATGGTTTGATCATCTATATGTTGTGGTGCAGCAGACAAACCCATGAAAGCAGAGGGTCACTTCTTCAAATGCCTTCCAGGTCTTCCCTGCAGAGTTATTTCCTCTTCCAGCGAAGGCAGACACTTTGTCACAACCAGTATAGACATGAAACACTGGTAAAGCCTTTGAATTGCTCAGGTCAAGTAAAGAAACAATGTCATGAGCAGGTATACATCTTAAATGTTAGCTGGGCCCAAATGCAATCCACAGTTCAGGTAGCTGAAGCTTTTGCACACATGTATCATCCAGGACTACCACATATGTGTCAACTGGGGGGAGGGATAGTTCAGTGGTTTGAGCATTGGCCTGTTAAACCCAGGGTTGTGAGCTCAGCCCTTGAGGGGGACACTTAGGGATCAAGGCAAAATCAGTAGTTGGTCCTGCTAGTGAAGGTAGGGGGCTGGACTCAATGACTTTTCAGGGTCCCTTACAGTTCTATGAGATAGGTATATCTCCATATATTATTATTAACTGTGCTTATGAGAACTTTAGTATATTCTTGACTGAATGCATCAGACACATGCAGTAGCATTCTGGTATCTGCTTCCTTGTGGTGGCATGGGGAACAACTGGTCTTATCATGTGCATGGCTGCAGGGTGCATCTTAACCATCTGTGGTGATTACCTCTTTGCCGTCTCCTGCCAACTTTGCAATATACTTTGCAAGGAAGCATAAGAGTTCCATTAAACTGTGTTTTTTAATTTTAAATATGTCCCTTTTGAATAATTTTTGCTGTTTGGGACAGGTGAAGTGCTGCTTCATCACAGTCTTTCTCGCTTGCTTTTTGGAGGGCACGTCCAGTATCCTGGTTGAAGGCAAAGAGCACATCACATCCTTCTTTGTGTGCTTGGAGATCTGGAATGTGTGAAAGGATGCAAGATTTTACTTCAGTGATGTGAATGCACACAGCCAGTGTCACCCCCAGCTCTTCTAGTCTAGCTGTACAGAGACTTGTGAGGTATAGAACGGAGATGCATCTTCATTCAGTCTTGTCTCTTCAATGTATGCTATCAGTTCAGCAAAGGCAACCCCATGCAACATCTTCTCTGTGTTGTTTTCCTCAGTTTTCTTCTCCCTGACTCTGCTGTAGAGAGAAACTTGTATGATACTTTGCCTCTTAAAACATTGTCACTTAGTTTTGCAAGCAAGCACTCATCTTGCACACTTGTGGGGCACACTTGTGGACTCAACTATCTATGCCAAGTGTAGAAGCTTCATAGAAGTCTTCTGATAGTATATTCATTTCACAAATAAAGAACACTTTTTTTTCTGGAGGGTCCTTTGTGTTGGTCACTTAAATGTGTGTATTTTCTCCGCAGTTGTTCAGGATGATCCACAACTTTTATCATTTTTTCCCCCTCAACTCTTTTAGGTTTGGTCCTGTTAAACTTGCTGTAGCAGGATTTGTACCAATGACCATTGTTCTTTTTGAAAATATTTTCAACATCATCATCATCTAATCTACATATGTCTATGAATATAGGAAGTGGATTCAGCTTATGAAATGTCTGATATTTTCTGCTAGAGTCCGAAAGCCAGATCCAACTTGCTCTTCCTGATTTTGCTGGATTAATCACCTTTGTACCCGTGTCTTCCTGACAAATGGCATGACACTTAACCCCAGTCAGTAGACAAATGGGATCTCTCTGTTGATGGACCTAGCTCTTGAATGAGCTTGTATCTTTTTGATGCTTTTAAAGCATTAAAAATAGCCAATAGGAATCTAATATCTTTTGCTACTGTGTACCGTTAATATTACCCAATCACCAAGAAGCTTTCATGCAACAAAAGAAACATCTGAAAGCAAAAGAGAAATGTGATTAAATTCTTCCAAGCCCACACTGACAATCAATATTAATATATAATGTGTCCTTACTCCAATTTTAAGGTCACACAGAAGCAAAGCCAAAAATACATCCCTTGTATGGCCAACTGTAAAACAATATCTGCTGATTATGACAATGTTGTTTAAAATGCCTGCCATGGCCAACATGGCATGAGTTGGCAATGGCCCCATATCTGAAAATTTTATTAGTTCATGTCCTAAGACTGTGGTGAATTTCATGCTTTTTATCATAAAACCCATAATTTCCCCCCCCACACACACACACCTTTTTTTCCACAAATTGGACCAGCTATTCTGTGGGAAGCAGTTTGTCAGGTTCTCATATGCTTCTTTTTCTGTCCATTTCAAATCTGCCCTTCTGAGGTAAATCTACTTATTAAAACAAGATGTTCAAAGTGAACTGTGCAATTCCACGGGGAAAGCTGAGGAGAAAGTAGTGGACTGATAGTGAGATGATGTGCTACTTTAACCTTCCCAGCCAATCAGTTTAGAGGATTTGTTGTGTAATTTGTTTCATATGTATAGCATTCTCAAACAAGAGCTGAAAGTATTAGAACCAAGTGCTGGGTAATTAGAGTTTTAGCTGTTGGAAAATCTTTATGTAATAATGTGAGTTGGGATTGTAACTATTAAACACAAACTTTTGATTGCTGAGAAAGTAGTTAAACAGACTGGGATAGATATAATTACAATCCATCTTATAGTCAGTATTTGAATACTATGTGGCATTAATTACAGAACATATGTTACTATAGTTTTAAGGAAAAAAAATTGTTTGTTCAAAACATCCATGGTACAGAGCATCTATGCATCTATTTTAGACCCTAAGATTGTTTTTTCATATATCCAGGGCTTAAATTCTCAGAGTATTTCCTAGAGCCCCACATACCACGCCCCAAACATGTTATGAAAACTCCAGGGGGTTGAAAATATTTACCGGAGTTCTGCTCTGGACAGTTCCGGCTGAATTTAAGGCCTGTATATATAATTCTAAATAATACATTTCTGAGGGTTTCTTTCAGTAAGTTTTCAACTTTGATGTTATTTTAACATAAATTCTCCCATATTGAAATGCCGTGGTCTTATTGGCTAGGATGTAAATATGCCGTGACTGCTACCAGTTATACAACTATGATCATTTCACTGTTATTTTGTCCCCCACCCCCCCACCTTGTTTATTTGTTCTCCGTGGCTGAGATTCTAAGGTGCACCTCTGAGAAGTGCAACACAGAACTCACAGCCCAATCAATCCTGACCAAGAATCCTGGGCAAGGTAATGGAAAGGCTGATACAGGACTGGATTAATAAAGAATTAAAGGAAGGTAATATAACTAATGCCAATCAACATGGGTTTATGGAAAATGGCTCCTGTCAAGCTAACTTGATATCTTTTTTGATGTGATTACAAGTTGGATTGATAAGGTAATGGTGTTGATGTAATATACTTAGATTTCTGTAAGGCGTTTGACTTGGTTAAAACACTAGAACGATATAAAATTAACACAGCACACATTAAATGAATTAAGAGTTGGCTAACTGATTGGTCTCAAAATGTAATTGTAAAAGAGGAATCATCAAGTGTGTATGTTTCTAATGGTGTCACTGTCTCACAGGGATCAGTTCTTGGCCCTACACTATTTAACATTTTGTTTCAGTGACCTGGAAGAAACAAAATATAGGTGACCCAAAAATTGGGGGAGTAGTGAATAATGAAGAGGACAGATCACTGACTCAGTGATCTGAATTGTTTGGAAAGCTGGGTGCAATCCATATGTTTCAATATTGCTAAATTATGGAACAGGGACAAAGAATGTAGGCCATACTTACTGGATGGGGGACTGTAACCTGGGAATCAGTGACTCTGAAAAAGATTTGTGGGTCATGATGGATAATCAGCTGAACAAGAGCTTCCAGTGTGACACTTTGCCCAAAGGGCTATTGCAATCCTTGGATGCATAAACAGGGGAATCTTGAGTAGGAGTAGAGAGGTTATTTTACATTTGTATTAGGCACTGGTGCAACTACTGCTGGAATACTGTGTCCAGCTCTGGTATCCACAATTCAAGAAAGATGGTGAAAAACTGGAATGTGTTTAAAGAAGCACCACGAGAATGATTAAAGGATTTGAAAACCTGCCTTCTAGTGACAGACTCAGGTAGCTCAATCTATGTAGCCTCACAAAGATAAGGTTAAGGAGTGATTTGATTACAGTTTATAAGTTCCTGCATTGGGAACAAATATTTGATAGTGGCCATGTCAGTCTAGCAGAGACAGTTAAAACACAAAGCAATTGCTGGAAATTGAAGCTGGGCACATTCAGACTGGAAATAAGGGACACATTTTTAACAGTGAGGGTAATAAACCATTGGAACAAGTTATCAAGTGTCAACTTATGAGGGATTCCCCATCGTGGGCAATTTTAAAATCAAGGTTGGATTTTTTTCCCCTAAAAGATATACTCTAGGAATTATTTTAGGGGGGTTCTCTGGCCTGTGCTGTATAGGAGGTCAGACTAGATGATCACAGTGGTCTCTTCTGGCCTTGGAATCTATGAAGGGGATTGTGGGGTTGGGGATGGCTATGGTGACTTTAAGCAACTTTGCAGCTTTCTGATGCTGGGCTGTTCCAGGGCCTTCAGAATTCTGAGGGTCTGTATAAGGGTTAGTTTAAGCTGTGCACAGGCTAGCCTACACCAGTTAGTTTGAATTCAGCGAGTGCAAGTAAGAAAAGCAGCAAAGAGAGCGCAGCCAGAGCTAAGAGCCCAGTATGTACCCAGGGAATATGCTGGGCTTGTACTACCGGGTGCTGAAGCATGTGCTGCCCTGTCTTCGCTGCTATTATTATTCAGTGCTGTTGTTACTTGCTCTAGCTGGATCATGCTTCCTCAGGCAAGTTAGTCTGTACTCAGATTTTGCTGTGCATATATACCCTAAGTTACAGGAGTCTTCCAGGGCCATCCTGTGGGCCACAGCATTGTCCATGATCAGTGTAGTGTTGCATGCTGCTTCCCCACCCCTGTCATGCATCTTCCCCCCCTTCCCCATCCCCTCCACAGGCACTACCCTGCCATGACCTGTCTGCCAGCCAGGGCTTGCAAGATGGTCCTTAGAAGAAAGCTTTATGTCCTTTTACTTGTGGTTAAGGGGCCAGTGCAGGAATCTCTTGTCCTATTCCAAAATTGTAAACTCTTTGAGGAAGGGATTTTTTTTTTTTTATTACATTTGAGCACTGTCTAGAACAATGGGACCTTTAGTATAATGCAGATACATGATATTAATACACAAACTTATCTTATTGTCATATGCATGGGCCAGCTGTTGAGGCCCATACTTGATTTTGACTAGGATTGTATTTTGACTCAGTGGGAACTTGCCAGACTCAGAGCCAATAGACAATGTGTCAAAAGGATGTCAAGATTTGGTCTCCTATTTTTGTCATTTTTGTTAATCAGAGCCAAAGTACTTCTTTCACTACAGGTTTGCAACATACTGTTCTGGAGGGTTTGAAATTAATTTCTCACCCAGGAGGCCTTTGCCTTCACCTAATAATAACTTTGTTCTCTATGAGTCAAAGACCACGCTGAATAGAAAAGAACAAGATATTCCTAGCTTTATTGGAGTTAAATCCAACCTCTGATCAGAGTGAAGGAATTCTCAACCCAAACCTGAAGCCAACTATACTAAATAATATCTATTTTGATGCACAACTCTGTTCCTTTGTAGATCACTAGTGCAAGCATCTTTATCAAGTACTGTGCTCTTATCAAGTTTTCCAGATGCATGTTTAAACAAGTTTGAGGAGAAGGAATTTGCTGGGGGATAGCCTCCTTGCCAGCAGTCTAAAGAATTGGTCCTTTGTTAGTACATGCCAGTGCATTGGCTTTCCTTGCAGAAATTGTTTCTGTGGATATTTTTTTAACAGGGCTGAATGAGAGGGAGACTTTTTAGGTCTGAGCAGATGTCAAAACTGTCTGATGACTGCATTCCATGTTTCAAGAATCACAAAATGCTACTTGTGTGGTATGGAAAAAAGGGGTTTCAATCACACGTAATGTCAGAACAAAATTGAGGGTTGGTTACTTTTATGACAGAATTGTGGCTTTTTTCCCCTCTACTCTTTCTAGGTTATCTTGCCTTTTAATTTCATTTTATGGGTATTTTTATGTTTATACATCAGAGCAATCAGAAACTCAAGCATTTACAACTTTCCCTCTTGCTAGCTAGAGATGGTTGAATAGTGAATAGCAACCCCATTTCATCAATATTTTCCAAGTGGGCTTTGCTATGAGTCATGTGTATATTATCTTTATTTCCAAGTATTTGGCTGATCCAAAGCTATTGATAAAAATGGTCTTGAATTCCAAACGTTTCACAGATTTTATCATGGAAATTAATTCATATGATAATTTCATCCCATGTTGTTGCTGTTGATTATTATTTCTATTATGAAATTGCCTACTGGCCTCATTTCAGATTGACACCCCTTGTGCTTTGTACTGTATAAACCAGGGGTCGGCAACCTTTCAGAAGTGGTGTGCAGAGTCTTCATTCATTCACTTTAATTTAAGGTTTCGCGTGCCAGGAATACATTTTAACGTTTTTAGAAGGTCTCTTTCTATAAGTCTATAATATATAACTAAACTATTGTTGTATGTAAAGAAAATGAGGTTTTTAAAATGTTTAAGAAGCTTCATTTAACCTTAAATTAAAATGCGGAGCCCCCCAGACTGGTGGCCAGGACCCAGGCAGTGAGTGTGCCACTGAAAATCAGCTTGTTTGCCGCCTTTGGCAAGCGTGCCATAGGTTGCCTACTCCGGTATAAACACATAAAGGGAGAGAGTCTCTTTCCCAAAGAGTTCACAATTTAAACAGATAAGACAGACAAAGGTAGTATTCTTATCCCTATGGTACAGATAGGGAACCAAGGCAGAGAGTGATCAAATGACTTGCTCAAGGTCATTCAGGAAGGGATTTAAGACCTTTTGAGCTAGCTGTTGGCTGCTCCTAGATGAATGCTTGGAGAGAGGTTGAACGGAGCTCTACAAACTGAATCAATGTAAACAAATGCCTTTTCCAATTACAACTCAAAGATGGGATGTCATCATTCCTCTAGTCTAGCCCTGCACAGATAGTTGAGTTAGAATGGAGCTGTGTAACTATTCTGATTGCTGCATATTCACAGGATCCTATTAAAAGCAGTGGGTGGAAAAGCTTCATTTTTATTTTTTAGGCATAGCCATCCCAAACAAAGGCTCTCTGGAAATTAAGCCACACTTTTTTTTTTTTTTTTTTTTGCCTAGTTTATTTCAGCTGATTAAACTGAGAGGATTCTAGTCTTGGAGGAGTCAATCATTTAAAGGGATATAAATGGGAGCTGATACGCTAAGCTAGAGGAACTTGTATTTAATGGTTCCACTTCAGTAACTTCATCAAAATTACTCTAGAGAAAAGTATCAGAAGAATCAGAAGGCTAAAGAGTCTATTACAGGGGTCGGCAACCTTTCAGAAGTGGTGTGCCGAGTCTTCATTTATTCACTCTAATGTAAGGTTTCGCGTGCCAGTCATACATTTTACTGTTTTTAGAAGGTCTCTTTCTATAAGTCTATAATATATAACTAAACTATTGTTGTATGTAAAGTAAATAAGGTTTCTAAAATGTTTAAGAAGCTTCATTTAAAATTAAATTAAAATGCATAGCCCCCCGGACTGGTGGCCAGGACCCGAGCAGTGTGAGTGCCACTGAAAATCAGCTCGCGTGCCGCCTTCGGCATGCGTGCCATAGGTTGCCTACCCCTGGTCTATTACTTTGGAATGAAAAAGGGCACTAACATCTACTGTAGTAAGCATTATTATACTGGCAATGTGTTGTGAAAATTGCCCTAATAAATACAAAAGACCCATACTTGCTAGCTAGTTTTGGCACTAAGAATGTGCACTTCATTTCATTTGAAAGTTAGTTTGGTTTCTAAAATGGAATTGCTGGATTTATTGCAAGGCAATACAGGGCAAATCACTAAATGCTCTGACAAGGTAATTTGTAACCAAACACAACATTATTTGGCTCTTTGTCTGTTTATGTTTATGAGGCTTCCTTCTTTACACAAAATAGCTTCCAGGCAAATGCAGACTGTCGACTTTCTACACAGTAATGTTGTACATTTGAAAGTGAAATTTATAACAGAATTATAGGGCCTGATTCTCTGCTTACTTACACAATATACTTTAATTTACACAAATACAATTTAAAGCAATATACTTCACAGGAATTACTCCTGATTCACACCAGTGTGAGAGGAAAATCAGCACTATAAAATTTATAGAAGGCTAAGATCTATTAGATGAGTGTTTAAAATCTATTAGTTACTGTGACCTGTGGGACCACAGTCTGACCCACAGAATTCTGAAATGTGGTTCTTGGACTGAAGCCTCCCCACTACCACAGTCTTTAGTAGTGATGTGTGGATCATACTGACTAAATGTTCCAGCATGCAATGCTCACCGGAGACCAAGAGGGATCACTGGAGAGAGAGTATCATCAGTGGATTGCCCTGCCATGTTAAAGATGTCACTTCCATTATATACAAATTAAATACAGTCTTCAGTTTCTCCAAAAGCTGATAACATGGCCCTCACTGGGGCATCATCAAGTTCAACCCCTACTGTAACAGGATTATTTGATAGAATATATTCTATTAGTATTCTGTCTAGCCTGTCTTTGATAATTTCCTACGCTGCATTTTATTGTAACACATCTAAATAGTTAACAGTGATCGTGCAAAACAAGTTCTTTGGTGTTTTCAGTAAATGTGCTACTGAAAAACAACTGGAACCCATACTTTGCCTGGTGTTTAGTCTTGGCTGTCTTTCTAAGCTGGATTTCCTGGTGTCTTCTGCTATTCCCACATCTCATTCCCCATCCTGGATGTAAGAAAGGGCAATCTTTTTCAGGACGAGTTTGTCCACACTGACCTTAAGGAGGGCCCAGCAATTGAAAGGAGACATATGAAATTGAATAAGATGGATTTATAGTGTTTCTGGCAGTACAGGTTAAGCTAATACTGAACAAACTCAAAACAGACCTGTCCAAACTCTGCAGTTTAACACTTCAGCCCTGTCCAACGACTCATGGGGATCGTAAGAGGTGTATTTACTTATTCTGATTATAACTATGAATCATGCCAAGAGATACTGAATAGCGAAAGGCTAGATAAGTGTGCTTGTAATGAGTGTCCCATTGCAAGCCCAGGTTAGGTTCCATATTTTGACACTGGCATTCAGTCTGTTCAATGTAACCATTTCACATCATTATCTGACAACTTTGCCTTAAGCAGAAACCGAGATACAGGGTGGAAGAATTAGGGAGCTCTGTGAACCCATATTTTTACGGTAAAACCAGCATCTTAATAGTAATTAGACAGGCCAAGATGATGTTATTCAGATACGTATCTGGACTAGGGGTTAAAATCTGGGTTTGCGGCAAAACCTAGTCTATAAACCAGGTTTGGGTTCTAGGTCACTGAAATCTTGTGAGCTGTTCAAGAGATCTCTGCCTAAACTTGCAGAACTTTCTCAATACCAATTATTCTCATAAGATTTCAGTCCGTGCTCAACCATGTCAAAATAGATCTGGAAAATACGCAGTTTCTACTTTTGGAACCAACTCAAAACTCAACTCATAAGGTAGTTTCATATTCTGGAATTCAGTCTGAACTGTGCTGCACAGGTGTATGCTCATGTGGATCCTATCTGAGGCTCCAATTTGGAACCACTTCTAAAAACTGAGGCTATAATAATAATAAAAAAATTGTAACTTAAGAGCGTATGTCCACACACACACAGGGAGCCACCTCCCTGTTACAATACCTCTAACTAATAGTTTAGGGCAGGAACTGAAGGATTCTATATCTACTGAAGATGGCAGGAGTAATTTTAGATAGCAAAACGTAGTTTCCTAAATGAAAATTTAGCCAGGACATCAGGGACCATGGTTTTATTCTTCCAAAAAGTGCTGTAGGATACTGAGCACATGTGGTGAGGATTTCAATATCTCTCCAGAAAGATGAACATTATGAAGCTCCTTCTGATAATTAAAACACTCAAATTACCTTAACAACAAGGAGTCTGGTGGCACCTTAAAGACTAACAGATTTATTTGGGCATAAATCTGTTAGTCTTTAAGGTGCCACCAGACTCCTTGTTGTTTTTGTAGATACAGACTAACACGGCTACCCCCTGATACTCAGATTACCTTGTGCACATCTACAGGTGTTAACTGTCAGAAAACAGCTGGGGAAAACTACAGCTAAATAAACTAACACATGTAATATTAAAAGGCAAACTGCCCCCTGCCTCATAATGACAAACGTCTGGGCATGAAACTGTTGCTTTTATTTACTCTAGAACCTAGAAGGGGGGACAAAGAGTGTTTACATTTTCTGGCAGTTACTCAATCAGTGTAAGTGGCATGTGCTCAGCCTTTTGTGCCAGTGGCCATATTTGTGACTAAAGGTCAAATGCAAAGCTTCTCAGAGAACAACCACGTTAGTGTTGAACATTTTCTCATCCTATTTCAGCCACTTTCTGAGCTGTAACTGTATCTCACATGATGGGAGGCAATGTTACAGGCTAACACAAGCTTCTTATTTAGTGCAGGTTTTGCTGGAGTTTCAGTGGATTCTCTCACAGGTAGACTGTGAGTCTACATATAATCCTGAGCCTGAAGTGGCACATAAATTGCATCAGCCCAGCAGAAGCTCCTAGAGGCATCATGACTTCTAAGACAGATATTTTTGTCACAGTTCCACTCCTGCTTCCTCCTTTCTCTGTGGACGGGTAGTAAATTTCTTTTGGGGTAGTGACTGCTGCTAGCCCATTCCAGCCTATTCCTATTCCTGAATTACACCACCTGCAATGCCAGCTCAGCTGTGATTGGGACTGTAGGGGGGAGAGTGGGTGAAGCAAAAGATTCATCCATTTCCTTCATTGTTCAACCCACCTGCTTCAGGGGGAAAGAAACAGGCATGGAACGTCTTCTTACGTTTACGTTCCCAGACTCCATTTCCAGGTAGCCTGCATGTGGAATGGAGGGTATCAGGGGAACTAGAGGTTATTTTTTTTAACTAACATTTTGTTGTTTTATTTCACACAAAAAATGGCTTTGGGGTTGAAATTAAGCCATTGGCAAAAAATGTTCATTTGGATTGAAGCTTTTCAATTTTCCAATCAGTTTTCAACCAAAAACTGAAAGCTGAAAAATCTGTAGTTTTTCCATTCTTGGTTTTCTCTCCTTAATGATGAATTTATTAACCTCTATATCCCAGTAAAGAAGGTAGGAAAGATGTTCTTAATGGGCAAACCTGTGATTAAATGAGGTTATTGATATTAGGCATCATGGAAACTTGGTGGAATGAAGATAATCAAATGGGACACAGTCATACCAGGGTACAAAATGTATAGGAATGATAAGAGTAGGTTGTGTTGTTGCTAGAGTGGCACTTTATGTGAAAGAAAGCATAGAGTCAAATAAAGTAAAAATCTTAAATGAATCAAATTGTACCATAGAATCTGTATGGATAGAAATGCTCTGCTTGAACAATCAGAGTATAGCATGGGGATGGTAACAGTGACTACAAAATGCTCAAGGAAATTAGAGGTTTCAGAGTAGCAGCCGTGTATCCGCAAAAAGAACAGGAGTACTTGTGGCACCTTAGAGACTAAGGATGCATAGAATGGAACATATAGTGAGGAGATATATATACATATCTTAGCCTCTTAGAGTTGGTTGGGCAACTCCCACCTTTTCATGTTCTCTGTATGTATATATATCTCCTCACTATATGTTCCATTCTATGCATCCGATGAAGTGGGTTGTTGCCCACGAAAGCTTATGCTCAAATAAATTTGTTAGTCTCTAAGGTGCCACAAGTACTCCTGTTCTTTTTAAGGAAATTAGAGAGGTTACAAAGGTAGAAAATGCAATAATAATGGATGATTTAAACGATCATATATTGACTAGGTATATGTCACCTCAGGAAGGGACGTAGAGATAAAATGTCTAGGCACTGCTTCTTGGAGCAGCTTGTCCTGGAACCCACAAAGGGAGAGGCAATTCTTGATTTAATCGTAAGTAAAGCACAGGATTTGGACCAAGAGGGGAATACAGCTGAACCATATGGTAATAGCAACTATAATTTAACTAAATTTAACATCCTTGTAGGGGGAAAAATACCAAAGAAACCCACCACAGTAGCATTTAACGTCAAAAAGGGGAACTAGAAAAATGAGGACACTTGCTAATCAGAAATTAAAAGGAACAGTCAAAGGGTGAAATGCCTGGAAACTGCATATAAACTGTTAAAAACACTATAATAGAAGCTCTAACTAAACATTCCCCAAATAAATAAATAAAAAAATCAGTAAGAGGACCAAAAAATGCCACCATGATTAAACAACAGATTAAAAGAGCTAGTTAGAGGTAAAAAGGCATCCTTTAAAAATTGGGAGTCAAATCCTTGGAAGGAAAACAGAAAGAAGTATAAACTGTGACAAGTCAAGTGTAAAAGTACAATAAGGCAGGCTAAGAAAGAATTTGAAGAGCAACAAGCTACGGTCACAAAAAACTAACAGCAATTAAAAAAAATCAGACTCAGGAAGCCTGCCAAACAATCAGTAGGGACCCTGGACTATTGGGGTGCTAAAGGTGTGCTCAAGGAAGACAAAGCTGTTGCAGAGGGGGAAATAATGTATTTTTTGCATTGGTTTTCACTGCAGAGGATATGGAGGAGAGCTCCACACTCAAGTCATCCTTTGTAGGTAACAAATCTGAGGAACTGTCCCAGATTGAGGAGTTATAAGAGAGGGTTTTGGAACAAATTGATAAATTAAACAGTATTAAATCACCAGGACCAGATGGTATTCACACAAGAGTCCTGAAGAACTCAAATACGAAATGCAGAACTACTAACTGTGGTATGTAACCTTTTGCTTAAATTAGCCTGCGTAGTACATGACTGTAGGGTAGCTAATGTAATGCCTATTTATTTAAAAAAAGGCTCCCGAGGCAATGCTGGCTTTAAGAAAGCCTTTGACAAGGTCTCTCAGCAAAGGCTCTTAAGCAAATTAAGCAGTCCTGGGATAAAAGGGGAGGTCCTTTAATGGGTCAGTAACTGGTTAAAAGACAGGGAAAAACGGGTAGGAAAAATGGTCATTTTTCACACTGGAGAGAGGTACATAGCGGGGTCCCCCAAGGATCTGTACTGGTATGTGTTCTGTTCATAAATGATCATGAATAGTGAAGTGGCAAAATTTAGCAGATGATACAAAATTACTCAAGATTGTTAAGTCTAAATTTGACTCTGAAGAGATCTCACAAAACTGGGTGACTGGGCAACAAAATGGCAGATAAAATTCTGGGTTGATAAATGCAAAGCAATGAACATTGGAAAATTAAATCCAACTTTATGGGGGGAGGGATAGCTCAGTGGTTTGAGCATTGGCCTGCTAAACCGAGCGTTGTGAGTTCAATCCTTGAGGAGGCCATTTAGGGATCTGGGGCAAAAATCTGTCAGGGGATTGGTCCTACTTTGAGCAGGCGGTTGGACTAGATAACTTCCTGAGGTCTTTTCCAACTCTGATATTCTATATATACAAAATTATGGAGTCTCAATTAGCTGTTACCATGCAAGAAAGAGATCTTGAAGTCATCATGGATAGATCTCTGAAAACATGTGCTCACTGTGCAGTAGCAGTCAAAAAAGCTAACAGAATGTTAGGAAAATATTCTAATGCCAATATATAACCATGGTCCACCCACACCTTGAATACAGCATGCAGCCCCATCTCAAAAAAGATATATTAGAATTCAAAAAGGTATAGAGAAGGGCAACAAAAATTATTAAGGGTATGGAACAGCTGTCCATATGAGGAGAGATTAAAAGAAATGGGACTATTTAGTTTAGAAAAGAGACAACTAAGCGAGGATATAATAGAGGTCTATAAAATCATGAATGGTGTGGAGAAAATGAATTAGGGAGTGTTATTAATCCCTTCACATAACACAAGAACCATGGTTCCCCTGATGAAATTAATAGGCATCAGGTTTAAGACAAACAAAAGAAAGCACTTCATCACATAATGCACAGTCAACCTGTGGAACTCCTTGTCGGGATGTTGTGAAGGTCAAAAGTATAACTGGATTTAAAAAAAAGAATTAGATAAGTTCATGGAGGACAGGTTCACTGATGGCTATTAGCTAAGGTGGTCAGGGATGCATCCCCATTCTCTGGGTGTCCCTAAACCTCCAACTGCCAGAATTGGGAAGTGGATTACAAGTGATGGATCACTTGAAATTGCCATGTTCTGTTCATTTTCTCTTAAGCATCTGGCACTAGCCTTGTCAGAAGACAGAATACTGGGCTAGAGGAGCATTGGTCTGACCGAGTATGGCTATTCTTATGTTCTTATTGTTTCCCCCCCTCTTTGCAAAATCTAAGTATTCTTCATCCTTAACTTTAGTGATAGCTACTGTCATCTGCTATAATAAAAAAAGAGGTAAAATGCTTGGTTTTCCTGTTGAAAAATTACCTGTTTTAAGAAAATGTGTTCATTGGGAATGGAAGAAAAAGAAACATTTATTTGGCTTGAAATATGCAAATGATCTGTAAATGAAATGGTACACCATCTGAATATTGTTTCTATCCAGCACATCCCTCAGCCTGGGCCGCTTCCTGCAGCCCCCATTGGCCTGGAGCGGTGAACCGCGGCCAATGGGAGCCGCAATTGGCCGAACCTGCAGATTTGGCATTTAAAAAACCGGCCCGGCCCACCAGGCGCTTTCCCTGAACAAGCGGCGGACCGGCTTTGAGAACCACTGCTTTAAACTATTAGAGATTTTTAAGAACTGTTCTGATTTCATTTTACTTAAACTACCAGAATTGTTAAGGGTAGAATGGTTGAATTGCTAAAAGGTACTGAGGCGGTTAGCAGAAAAAATAAATATTTTTGACCTTGCTACAGACCTTTAGATGAGAATGTTAAAAAATTGTATCCTCCATCAAATGGGGTTACATACCAAAGGATAATCAGCAAACCTATTGACTTAACTTTTTATCCTACTGAAGACTGATGCTTTCACGATAACATTAGAGCATATTGCCGACAGTCATTTAGACCAGCATTCATCTTCCATGCCTTCGGTCAGCCTTTAAAACTAAATCCAATGAGAAACTGCACAGTTGGGAGTAATCTTCTAGATAGATTTTACCTGACGAGGCACTTCAATAATGGATTATTGGCTAAGTCTATAATTAAATGCCAGCCTTCCAGAAATTGTCCTTCTTGTTTTCATGCTTCAAGCAATCTGAAACAGAACCCCAGCAATGTGTAAAGTATAAATCTCATAATATACCTGTAATCCTGCTGGAGTAATTCTATCTGCTACTATATAAAGGACAAAATGCTCCCCATTTGTAGGGTCTTAAAGTGAAGATGTGGCAAGGTTTGGACTCTGAACAAGGCTCTGAGATGGCTGTGGTTGAACTTGAAGTGGGCAACTCTTCCGTCAAAATGTTTCAGTGTCACTTTTTACCTTCATTATCAATATTAGGACATTTCAACACTAGGAGCTGGATTGTGATTTAAGAAGTCACTGCTGTGTGGGAGAGATCTGAAAGGGAATTGCACAGCCAGGCAGGAAAGCACCGTAGGCAGGAAAAATAGAAGGAAGCATGGTTTTGTGAATAAAACACTGGCATGGGACTCATATCTGGGTTCAGTTCCTATATGACCTTGAGCAAGTCACTTAAGGGCATATTTTAAAAGATATATATATATATAGGTGCCTAAATATGCAGACCTTTCTTCTCCCAGCTCATAGACTGATAGACTTTAGCACCACAAAGGACAATCATGATCATATAGTCTGACCTCCTGCACGTTGCAGGCCACAGAACCTCACCCACCAGCTCCTGTAAAAAATCCATAACCTCTGGTTGAGTTAATGAAGTCCTCAAATTGTGATTTAAAGACTTCAAGTTACAAAGATTCCGCCATTTACTCTAGTTCAAACCAGCAAGTGACCCATGCCCCATGTGCAAAAGAAGGCAAGATGTCCCCTGCTAGTAATATTCTGAAGGGTGGTTAGGTGGCCCAAACTTTGTAATGTGAGCATAATTAGAAATCTAAAGAGTTGGAGCTTTTAACTTCTTTACAGTTTTGAATATTGATGCTCAAATTTGATCTACTTTTCCTTTTATTTCTTTATACTGCACCTATTTGAAACATCTGGACTCTATAGATCTATGCACATGGAACTGCTATAGATTTCTGTGGAAGTAGCTATAGGATTAAAAACAGTGTCATACTTTAGTACCTTCCATTCCTGAAACAATTACTTCAATGCATGTTTTAGTTGATAAAATTATGCAAACAGTTAAAAATGTCTGCAGCCCAGCCCTCCTGAGGAAACCCAACAATAGCCACCAAAGGTATATAAAAAATGACAGAGGCAAAATGATTGTTTCAAGCTTTCACAGTGTTAATCTAAACAAAGGGAGCAATTAGTGTTAGAGCTGGTTGGGAACTGAAGTTTCCATTCCACAGGAAATTCTGACATTTCAATTTGTTTTCATTCCAATTGAGAAAGAAAAGTCAAAATTTTCTGCAAACTGAACATTTAAAAAAAATTCAGCTCAGGACCACCAAATGTCATTTTGATTCATTTCTGTTTTGAATTGTATATTATATTAAATATCTATGTACATAACAGTAAAAATAATATATTGATAATATAATAAAATTAATATTTAATATAATAAAGTTTAAATAACATGAATCAAAATGACACTATAGAAATGAAATATTTCAGCTTTTTTCCCTTTAAAAATATCTGTTGAAATCAATACATTTGCAAAAAATGTTTACTTTTTGATGGAAAACTGTTTCATCCAAAAAAATCCAACCAATTCTGATTAACGGCTTCAGAATGGAGAGTCTAATAGGCAACACTCTGGACTTATCCTCAGGAGACCCAGGTTCAATTCCCAGCTCAACCACAAATGGCCTGAGTGTGAAGTTTGACGATTCACTTAATTTATCCTGTATCAGAGGGGTAGCCGTGTTAGTCTGGATCTGTAAAAAGCAACAGAGGGTCCTGTGGCACCTTTAAGACTAACAGATGTATTGGAGCATAAGCTTTCGTGGGCCATGCATCTGACGAAGTGGGCATTCACCCACGAAAGCTTATGCTCCAATACATCTGTTAGTCTTAAAGGTGCCACAGGACCCTCTGTTGCTTAATTTATCCTGTGCCTCAGTTCCCCATCTATAAAATGGGGAAAATATTACCCTGCCTCATGAAGGTATAATGCATGTAAGGTACTCAGATATTATGGTGTGGGGGCTATATAAGTAGATGGATTGGCATGTTTCTTTAAATTAGTAGAATTCAGATGATCTGATGAGCCAAATTTCAAAAATCAAAATGGTTAGAGAACTGGATAGCTCAGGGGATCAGTCCTAGGATAATATACCCTTTCATCCCTAGATCATCAGTCTGAATCCAATACAGCCCAGAAATATTGAAAATTGTTACCATCTGCAGGCTGTGTCATGGCTTACATGCAAATAGTTGGTGGTCTCAGTCTCTTTCTTAATGGACAGGTGTCCATATCATTAAGTCACCTTCCCAATTAGCAGTAATTGCCACCCTTGGTAGGAATCTGCAAAAAGAAAAAGAGCCTGAGAATGAACTGACTCTTAACCCTACAGGTGACTTCTCTGAAATAATGGGCAGGTTAAAAAATGTGGGCAATTTTGCTGTGCCCTGTACCTGTTCCTTGGACAAATAAAGGATTTCAGTCTCCAGCATGAATGAGCTGAATCTTATTCAAGAGCTGTTATGCCTCAGAAAACCTTTAAAAATCAAATTATGAATCTAAATGCAAAATGTAAAAAAAAAATGCTTCCCATTGTTCCAAGAAGAGGAATCTCTTGGTTGTGGCCCTCTTTCTCGTGAGGGTAGGAAGGTTAGAGGACTATTCCACATGTGCAAGCGCACAACATGCATTAGTGTCTTCCTACCGGGACAGGGAGTTACTCTACCTATGAGGCCTTACCATTTCCCGTGGGCTGTGTGCCCTGCATGTGGAGATGGGACTGGCTTCCAAGAAAGGAAACAGTGGAGCAGCCATCAGCTGCTGGGGGAATGATATGTATATGCTCTTTTCCCCAAGCATCTCTACAATGTGCCACCACAAAGCTGTAGGATTTTATCTCTTTGGCCTTCAGTGATAGAATGACAATTTCTCTGCAAGTATTCCTAACTTTCAAGGGCTTTTGCAGCCAGAAAAGGTTGCAGATATTTTTTCCTGGTCTGCCCCTTATTTAGCAACATATAATAACTTTCTTATATAATCTCAGTGAAATCCTGTTCTGTTTTTGAAAAAACAATCTGATGCTATACCATGTCCCATTGCAACTGGGGTGCTGGCCACTTGGAAATTGTGTGCCATTAACAAAAAGAAGAGTTTGTTTATCTGCTAATGCTGGTGTAGTGCTTCGGTTTCATTTATATGTTTATGGCACGCAATTGAAAATGAATGATAATCATTTCATGGTTGGGTTTTAATAAATGTCTTCTATTTACAGAAAATGCCTGAGAAATAAATTGTGTTGCATATAAACATTTATAGCAGCTACTGTATCATCCCAGATCATTAGTCAGCCAATTTATTACACTGAGAATTGTGTGCATCTGGTGGTAATTTTTCAGAGAAATATTTAGTCATGCTTAATGGATTTTTTTTGGGGGGGGGGAAAGAAAGTACATGTCACCACCTCCACCTCAAGAAAATTATCTGTAACCCTTTAATGCGAACATTGTGGCCCTGAATCTCCATTAGTCTGCACCTTGCATAGTCATTTACAATCAGTGTGAAATGAATATAAAGTGGGTATAAAATGTTGTGATTCAGTTTTTGTAACAGTTTACACCCACTTTGCTCTAGTGTAAATGCCTATGCAGGGTGTAGGGTCATGAAGAATCCAACCATGTTTTCTTGGAGGTTTGTGTCAATAAAGTTCAAAATAACACTGTTGGAAAAAATAATCCTCATGTGTTCAGAGGAAGGGGGGAGAGTCTAGTGATTAAGCAGGACACCTGGGTTCTATTACAGACTGACACTGACTTGCTGTGTGACTCTGGATACTTACCCTTTCTGTCAAATGATACCTACTTTGCAGGGATGATGTAAGAATTAATGTTTGGAAGGTCGTTTGATCCTGCAGAGAAAGGAGCTAAGAAGTGTAAATGTACTATAATCATTATGTTTAATACGTTTCTTCATGTACTTTTAGCAAACACAACCCCTTGGGTCTTGCTCAAACATTGGTGCACTATGTTTTGCAGTCACATAAGGGATTCTGACATTCTTCCAGTGTCCCTTAAAAAAAGGGGCAGGGGGAGGGAATATTTTAGATCCCTGGTTAGATTCAATAAGGACAGTAACATTCAGCTCATCATTATGTTCAGTTTATCCTGAAACCAGAGAATTGTAATCAATTTGTTAAAAATAAGAAGAGGAAACCTAATCCTTTGAGAAGCAGAGTTTGCTGCAGTCATCCTTGCTGTTGTGATTTAGAGCCTGGATTCCTGCAAGGCACAAGTTTACATTTGAATACCACTGGGAAACTGGACTTGGTGCAGAATGTGACAGCCAGTGTATTTACTAGTGTTAACTGCAAGGATCATATTGCATGAATGCTCCAAAAACTGCACCGAGTTCGTCAGTTTTGGGTGTTGATTTTTATTGTTGAGGGCCTAACCGTCTTAGCCTATGTCTGCACATATGGAGCCATGTAGAGTATGGGTTCTATATGTGTACCTACATGTCACAGTTAAAGGCAGGCTGTGCCCATGCTTGTCACTGCAGTGCGTAGCTACAAGCTGCAGTGAAAGACTGAGGCAGCGGGGAAAGGCTCCAGCTGCTCCATGCTGATGGAATTTTTCTCCACATCCTCCCTGCTTTCACTGCTGCCAGAGCCTTTCACTGTGGTGAGGAAAGGTTCTGAGGGGGGCGGGGAGGGAAGGAGCAATGGGACACTACACTGCTAAAAAACAGCAGTGTAGATGTGGGAGCAATTGCTTGGGCATGTAGCCTTGTAGGGGGTATAGTCATGTAGGGCACTTTACTCACCTAAGCCATGCCTCACTGTCTGCACTGCTATCTAGTTGGGGGTGCAGTGTCAGTACCTGGCACACCACCATAAGGGGAGATGTAGGCTTAGAGACTGCCTGTCTCCCAATGCACTTCGTAGCAGGGGAGGTGAATGGATATACTGTCACCCACACACCCTAAGACTGCCTGGGGCCAAGTCTTCCTTTGTGGAAGATGCTCAGCTCTGGAACTTCCCATATTGGGCATGTAGATCCTGAGTGTGCTGACCTTCTTAGCCCACCTAATTACTGGGCCTTTCTCAAGCTTTTGACCAAGGGCATGATAATCAGTTGCACCTTAATAGCTGAGTGTAGGGTTGGGATTTTAGGTGAGGCTGATGTTGATTAAATGAAGTTTGTATAGTTTTGTAACAATTTGGTATTGTGTTATAATATTGCTTTGGAACCAGTGGATAGGGCACTGGTCTGGGAGTCAGGAGACCTGGGTTCTATTTCTGACTCAGTTACTGACCTGCTGTGTGACTTTGGACCAGTCACTTTATTGCTCTGTGCCTCTGTTTCCCCTGCCACTCTTTGTCTGTCACACCTTATTTAGATTTTAAGCACTTTGGGAGTGGGGCTTGTCTCTCACTGTGTTTGTACAGCACTGAGCACAAGGGAACCAAAATGTTGGTTGGGGACACCTAGGCACTACTGTAATGAAAATAGAAAATGATAAGTTATAGTAGAAAGTCAACAGAGTTCCATTTGTGTAACAGGAGAGTGAGAGAAGTAGTAGGCCCTTAACAGTTTAAAGCTTACTCTGTTGTAACATGTATATATTAGCCACACATCCTTTATTTTGTTGTTAATCTGAGAGATTTGCTATATCAAAATATAAGACACATCTTTATAGGAGCCTGTAGTTTTCATTGGGATGTCAATACTGTAGCTTTGCCGCAAGATACTTTGCCACTGGTGGAACTTTTCCAGAGTTTTGGGCACCACTCACATTTTGATTAATTGAAGAGTAAGAAAAGGGCTTTTGTGTCCTTCATTTTTTTGGACGATCAACCATGTTTTTGATGGAGCAGCACATTCTGGAACGTAAGGGGAAAGACTAGTCTTGATTTATTTTTTTTGAAAGGTTTAGTTCAGGATGTAAGTGTGGTTATGCTACTAAATAGCAGTGAGCATAATATAATCAAGTTCGACATGCACTCAGGTGGTATGAGACTAAGAGGCAGGATTGTGACACTGAACTTCAAAAAGGGGGATTTTAACAGAAAAGAGGAAGTTAGAAACAGCCTTAAGGGAAAAGTTAGGAAATTAAAGTCCAGAGAATCAGCATGGAAGCTTCTTCGAGACATAGATTAGGGACAGAATCCATGCTTATTCCAGAACCAAAAAAAAAAAAAAAAAAAAAGAAACAAAGCACAAAGGGAAAAAATGGTATGGTCAAATGGCAAGGTATGAGAGTTTCCTGAGGCCAAAGGGTATTTTATATAATGGAAAGCCAGCTCAAGTGATGCTAATACAAAGGAACATGTAAACTTTGGAAGGTAAGATGTAAAATGGAGATTAAGAAAGCTAAGAGGAAATTTGAAAAACAAAGAGCCAAAGATACAAAGACAAAGAAATCCTCTTTAAAATGATTCCAGTGCATCAGAAGTAGCCCACAGAGTATCAGTGGGTCTGCTAGGCCACCAAAATGCAAAGGGGCCAATCAAAAGAAGATTGCAGAGCAGATAAATGGTTTCTTTGCATCTGTCTTCACCACAGTGGGTGACAATAAAATGCCTACATCACAGCTACTCTACAGTGAGTTTGATACAGAGCTATCAGAAACAAAAGTAATGGAACAAAGCAAGAAATGCCCTTGTTACAATAATTCACTGGAGGTCAGTCCCTACTACAGTTTTCTATGTAGTAATCACCCCCTAAACTGCTGGAGTACTGTTGTAACATGTAGTGTGTTGACCTATTACTATCAAATACTGAACTGTGTTTACAGCAGCTGCTGTGTTCTTCTGCGTGGCATGAATGGGAAGGAAATTATAGTAAAAAGAGGGTGGTAGTTTTCCTTGTAGTAGGGTATACAGACATAAAGGGGAATGTAATGGCAATCAAGGAGATTCGTTAGTGAGGTTACTGGCTCATCTCTCCCAGGTCAGCAAGAAACAGCCTGCCTGCCCAATGTCTTTGTATAGAAACTCCTTGTGGTCTTGTCTGAATGAGACACTCATAGACATTACTGTTGACTACATTATACCTTCGAAACAGTGAGGGGCTGGGGAGCAGTGACTCAAAAGGATGCTCTCCTCTTCTTCCTGGGAGGCAACCGTGGGATACTGCAGTTTTGGAGGAGGGTTGTAAGTAGAGCTGGCCAGAGGACAATTCCATTTCGTCACAACTTTCGAGGTTTCAAAATTTATTTTTATTCCACATTGAACTGAACCAAAACCTTTTGAATGTGTTTTGCAAAAGGAAATTGTGTCACAAAGTTCAGGATTTTAATTCAGGTCTCTCTCTAGAGGTGACCAGAGAGTCCACTCTGGACCTCCTGAGCCTTCCTGTCAAAATCTTCTTTTAATTCAGTCCATCTGCATGGAGAGATTTGGCTTTAACAAAACAGCTGTTTTTGGTGAAAAAGATCTAGTCGAAAAAGTTCCAGCCAGCTCTATTTATAAAGCACCTAGCTGAGTAGGAGATGATAGAGACCACCTGGTATGGCCCCTGTAAGCCTACATCTATGCTTGGAGCTAAGAGTGAGATTCCTAGCTTGTGTAGACAGACTTGTGCTAGCACTCATTGAGTCAGCATGTTAAAAATAGCAGTGTAGCCATGGTAACATGGGCAGCAGTGGCATGGGCTAGCCATCCCGAGTACGTGCCCATTGGGTCCAGTCAGGTTTGTACTCGTGGTGGCTAGCCATGCTGCTGATGCAGCTGCCCGTGCTATCGTGACTATGCTATTTTTAGCATGCTAACTCAATGAGAGCTACCGTGAGTGTCTCCCCTCAGGCTGGGACTCACACTCCTACCCTAAGAGAACACTGTGCCTTGCTGATTCTTTTAAAAATCAAACAACATCCTCAAGAGCCAGTTAGCATTAATTATTTAGGCTTTCAAATAGCTTTTGAATAAAGTCCCTTGCAGAAGGTGACTAAGGAAACTTGGTAACCACAAAGTGAGAGGTAAAGTCCTGGGATGAATTAAAAACTTGGTTAGAAGGTAGGAAACAAAGAGTAGGAATAACTGACAGTTTCCTTTGGCACCATCTCTTTTACTTTGTTTGTCAAGGAGACTTTTGTGATACTTCCAAGGAACGTTTAGTCTGTTTCCTTTGATGCAATTTGCCATTTGATTCTATTTTATAGTAGGGAGGCCTGAATGGAAAGTGATGATTCCCCCTTGGTAAAAGCTGCTGTCAGATAGCAAAAGAGGATACCTGGAATGACATAAGATCCATGATTGTTCACTTTTAGTTTTCTGATTTGCGATCATCAAACACTATGGCCCCAATGGTCAGGTGGTGTAAATCAGTACAGCTCCACTGAAGTTCATTGTAGCAGCCAAGGATCAGGACAATGATTTTCTTAAATGAATATCAGAAACTCCTGTCACCAGTAGATGGCCAAGCAGTTTGCACCTGTGTTTATTATAGCCTTTTTAATAGATGGTTTAATTATAGGTATCCTCTAACCAAAGCAGCAGATTTAAATGCCTTGGAAGGTCTGGGCAAATTCAGATTGGGATTCGTCATTTCAGCCCATTCTTGGCTGCGTCTCTCTGCAAGGTCTCCCATTTTGAGCATTATTGTCAAATTATTATATCTAGTGTCATACTGTGGCTCAAAGGCACTGTCCGCGTTGCTGGGATGAAAAGGGACCTCACACAGCAGTGGGAATCCCTGGTGGAATTTTGGGTAGTTCAGTCAATGTTTGTGTCTCTTGAGAAGTGGGAGCTCAGCCATCTTTTTCATGGGACAGCTCTAGTGACTGTGTGTCTCCAGTCCTCACTCTGCCTATCCTTTTTTTGTGGATTGGCTTTATACAGAGACACAAGGGTAGTAGTGTGGGGCAAGCTTTTTGTACCTTCTCTCCAAGCCTTGCGCATTGGTTGGATGCACAGAAGGGGACTGGTGCACAGGAGATGGGACAGCTTGCCCATCTGAAATAAGTCAGCGCAGTGATTGTGCAGCTCTGCCTGGATCTGGCCTATAAACAATAACTTTATTGTTACAGGATGGGTCAGATCTTTATTTTCTAAAGATCCTGAATAAAGAAGTGCAATAAAACCCATTTTGCAAACTTTCCTCTGCCCAGTGCTTTGGGTTCTATACTCCGTCCAGCTCCAAATAACACATGCTAACTCCTTGCCTTTTGTTTTTAAGTTAGGACAGCACCACAGGGCACATATTAACACACATTAATGAATGGATTATGGGCCTGTCAGAGCTTCCGGTGATGAATTTAGGCCCATTAAAGACTAGGCATTGATTGCGCTGGAGACTGTAGCTCACTGTTTAATCCCTAGCAGGTGGGCACCGATGCAGGCTTCACCATCTTGCATCAGCAGTGAACCTCGAATGTGACCTCTCGAGGGAGAGGGTAATTCATTTGCCATGTTTACTTTATCCTTGACTCCTTTTTAGAAGGAGGTTTCTAACTGTGCTGAATTGTTCCAACTTAAGAGAGGCAGATATGTGATGTGGCTCGTGTTCTTGGAGGATTCCATAATAATTGCTGTGTGTGTTTGACCTTCAGCCAGTTTTTTAAGCCAAGTCTCCATAGCCAAAAAATGAGTGTGTGTTACGAGCTCTGTTATATTAACTGTAGCCTCCTTGGTGGATTTTCGCTGTCAGGGCGTATACAATAGATAATGCATTTCCCTCCACCCTCCTTAATTTCTGTTCAGCCAAAAGCACTGTTTGACTTTTACGAAGCAAACCGTGACTTTCACAAAATAAAATGTAATAATGAAGATGAAAGCAGATAAAATCAGGATAAATCTGAAATCGAGACATTTAGTGACATTCCTGATTATTTGGGGCTAGGCAAGTCTTAATGTAATTTGGAAAACCCCGGTTTTTCTTTTGAAATGTCTGTTGCTAATCAATGCTAATAAGATAAATGATAGACAGAAACATGGAGCTGTCTTGACTTGTCTGTCTGCCTACCACTCAGACATTCATTCTTTTATTTTGGGGATCGGGTCTAGGTAATTTTTTTTGCAAACTCACCATTCTCTCTTCACTCCACCAAAAACAAACAGAACAAAATTAATTTTTGGTTTAGTATTGGATTAATTTCTTTGATTTTTTTGGTTCAAATCCGCAACGCAAAAACCACACACATATGCAAGACATAGTTGAAAATTTCAATATCACCTGAAACTTTAGGGTTTTTCCCTTAGAAGCTATTTTCTCTTTCCTCTTCTATCCTGTATTAAAGCTACGTGCTCCTTTTATTTGTTTAAACTGCATTTTTCCTTTGTTGTAGCTGCATTCTCTCCACGGGTCCAGTCTTGTTTCTCTTTCTCCCTGACTTAGGGCTGGTCTACACTGCCGCGCTAGTTCGGCGGCTGGGGATCGAAGTTCCGGGTTCGATTTATCGCGTCTGGTGTGGACGCGATAAATCGAACCAGGAAGTGCTCGCCGTCGACTGCGGTACTCCAGCTCAACGAGAGGAGTACTGCGGAGTCGACGGGGAGCCTGCCTGCCGCGTGTGGACCGCGTCTGAACCGCGGTAAGTTCGAAGTAAGGTATGTCGAATTCAGCTACGTTATTCACGTAGCTGAATTTGCGTACCTTACTTCGACTTGGGGGGTAAGTGTAGACCAAGCCTAAGGCTCAAGAGTATGCAGATGGGTTTATATTGGTTCTTCACTCCATCAGAAAAGGGATTGAGACAGGATCTCAGTATGCCATGCTCTCCACCATCCAACCAGTGAGCATCACTTGGAACCTACAGGCAGGGGCTTGTGCAGGAATTTAAATTTTACCACTTTCGGGGGGGGGAGGCACCGGTGGGGGACGCAGAACTCCTCTGGCTGGGGGGGAGGGGAGGAAGAGAGAGCTAGCTTCTCCAGCCCAACTCCTCCTGCTCCTGGCTGTGGCAGGGATAACAAGAGAGCTCCTCCTGCTCTGGGGCTGCAGCAGGGAGAGCGAAACTCTTTCAGCCCCAGGGCTCTCTCCGCTGCAGCCCTGGAGGAGAAGCTCTCTCTATACCGCAGCCCCGGAGCAGGAGGAGTTCTGTGCCCCTCGCCGGGGCCTTGGGGCCAGAGGAGTTCTGCATCCCCTGCTGACTATTGGGAGTCCCGTGCCCCTGCTTGTCCACCCCCCCCCCCCACATGCATGCCCCTGCCTACGGGTGGATCTAAGGGAAGAATAGGAGAGGGCTGACCTGGATGCTTCTTTAGAATAACAGCCCTTTCTTGGCTAAGGGAGCACTGTGTGTTGATGCCCTGACCCTTCCCCAACCTGAAGCTTGGGACAGGACATAGGCTATATGGAGAACATCATATCATTTATTATCACGTTATTATTTGTGTTCTCATAGTGCCCAGAGGCCTCAGCAGGATAGGGATTGTGCTAGGCACTGTGTAGCATACAGAAGAAAGTACCACCTGTAAGTGCATACAATCTGATAAGCTGACTTCCACACTTGTAGAGCTGTGGTCTAAGGGCCTGATCTAAAGCACTTTGAAGTCAGTGGAAGGACTGCCATTGACTTCAGTGAGCAATGAAGCAGGCCCTCAGCAGTGACCCTGGCTGGCGAAGCTTGCTTCAACCCTAGTCTGCTTGCCTTGAAGACTCTAAGAGGAGAAATGGAAGCTGAACCAGCTTCCTTTCCTCTTGCTTCCTTTCCCTTCTCTTGACAGTGACCTTGCTGCTCTCTTCCCTCAGGCTCCACAATAATACCGCAGTAAGCGGTTGCCATTTGTTTTGCTGGCATTATGTACGCTTGTCTGTTGCTTGCATGTGCCAAATTCTTAGCACCCATTCCAGATTACTTACAAGGTAGAAGAGATTCTTTAGTACAAAGATATTGAAAATGTGCAATTTTAATTTGCTCAGTTAGCTGTGAGCACCACACTGGACTACCAAAATGAACTACCTACAGAGAATCAATTTATTACCATACCAGTGCCTGCAGGATCATTGTTTTCCTTGAACAAGGTTATATAGCCGTAGGAGATTAAGCTCTATTTCTCCACCTTGTGGAAGGAACTAAGCATAGAACAACTTTGCTGGCAAAACAGGTGCAGTGCGTATGTAGGGGCACACAACACAAAAAAATCGGAGGAGGTGCCCTGGAATAAGGGTGGGATTCATTTATTTACATGTTACACGTTTTCCATAACTTCAGTTTCAAGATCCAGAGGGAGTAACAGGAAGAAATTAACTGAAATGTATGTAGGCTGGCTGTTAGGAGAAAAGACCTGCAGTAGCTTAGAGGGGCGCCCCTCTATCTCTTTTAGTATCCCAGGATAATGATACTCTGCAATATCTTGTGCAAAATCCAGATACACTTTTCCAGATTCCCTTCGAAACTCAGTTTTCTTAAAGCAACTGCAGTTGTTCAGGAACTTTCCATTTCAGTGATTTCACTGTTGTACCCAATGACATTTCACTCTTATCTTGTCCTTCACTCATTTGTTTGTTAAAATCCTCTGGCTTCTTATTGTATGACAGATTATAAACTCTTTGGGGGCAGAGACTCTGTTACATTTGTGTTCAGTGCCCAGCAGGATGGGGCTCTGATCCCTCATTAGGGCCTCAAGGTGTGACTGCAATTCAATTAACTACTACTACTACTAATGAAATCACGGGATTTCATATAGCAGTTAGAGAGGTCTAAAGTGTCTCCCTGGCTTAAAATTCAAAGGAGTGGCCACCATAGCGTTAAACACTACAATATAATTTATTATGAAAGTAATTCCTTATTGCAGCATCACAGAAAGGAGAGATATATCCTTTCCCTTCATAGTTCCTTTCGGGCCCAATTCCGCCACCTTCACTCACATTGCATGTATCATCTACTTCTTGAATAGAAAAGCCCTCAGGATTTGGCCCAGTAGGAGTCCTGACTGGGCAAGGACTTCAAGATTTGACCCATTCACTTCAATGATATTTTTTGCTTGAGTTAAGGACTGAGTCAAAATGGTGTAAAGACTTCAGAGTGTGTCCCCATATAGAGCTGGTTGAATTGTTCATTTCAGATAAGATTTGTTGCAGATGTAGCCCACGTTTCTGTTCACAAGGTACTAATGAGCCAATCCTTATTTCTGCAAACATATTGTTTAACCCCTTAGTGTATTGGTAGAGTAGTCTCCACAGAATGTGCTATTCAAAGGGAAATCAGCTGCACACCCGCCGTTACCTTAGTGTGGGAGTTATTTCATGGAAATCAGATGTGAATATTTTATTGGAGAGTGAAGGCCCCATTTGATTTGAATTCATTTATTTATGAGTTAAAGGTTTTGAGGTCCTTCCAAAACCTTATGTGTTCTTTGGGTCAGGTTCTGCTTTTGTTTGCACCCATGTAAATCTAGAATATGTGTATTTTGTGCATTGTCTTCAGTGGGATCACTTCAGATTTATATTGGTGTAACTAAGAGAAGTATTTGCTCTTGTATATACACATTTGGGACCAGATCCTCCACTATGCTAATTTATGCCAGCTCAGAGGATCTTTAATTCTTAGACCCTAGAGGCAGATTTAACATGCAGAGTCCATAGTGCTGCTAAAAGATGTGGAAATGGAAATGCAGTCTGTTTTTCTAAGCATTTGTGCTCTTCTTTGTCTTCACCTGCCTTGCCCCTTCCCCATACCAAAGCAAGGAATAGTTTCACTATCCAAGTAAATCAAGGTTTGACAATGGCTAATAGATCCCCCTTCACAGTCAAAAAGCTGTCAGCAGCAATCCAACTAGCCATGGGGCACTGGGTGAAACCAATGACAGCTGTGTGTGGTTGTATTCCTTTGTGGGCTACAAAGAGAGAAATGTTCAGGATTGTTAATGATCAAACAGTTGGACACATAAATAAAAAGTAAAGTCTAAGGCCATTATTCAAGAGCTCATTACGAAAAGAAAAATGCTCTAAAACCCTGGAAGCAAAGCATTCCTAGGCCTTGGGTCAGAGGAGAGAAACATTGCAAGCTTCTTCCATATTTTGCTGTCCTTGATTTAGCAGTTTGGATGGACACACACACACACACACACACAGAAAACTTCTACTTCTTAGATGTTAGTTTATGATTTATTAGGTGTCCAAACGCAAACCCGAGAGCCAGGAGATATATAGAAAACAGTCCTCAAATGGTCAGTCCAGATTTCCTGCTAGGCATAAAGGCTGTTATATTCATTAGGGAATCGAACAAAGAGAAACATTACAAGTTTCAAAAAACATGTCTGATCTGAAAGCTGTAAAGTGGAGCTTAAGAAATTCCAAAATGTGTGATTTGTTTAACATTTGTGTTACCTGCGTGACATTGTGTAATCTTGGTGACACACTTTAGGCTGATAACGCTAAAGATCAAACTGACCACTTAGCCTCATGCTGGTTTTCCCATCCAGTGCTAATTATATTGTTTGTCTTTGTAGAACTTTTATGCTTTTGGCATTCAAATGACTTTTCCACTTGTGGCCCCAGCTGGAGGAATGATACTTAAGCAAGAAGGCATGAGGCTGGGTTGTTTTTATTTCCATGTTTGTTCCTTCTGTGCCTTCACCTACTTGCCAGAGGTTGACAGTATTTTCTCAGAAATGCCAGAAGAATTCCCATTACCTCAGTTGACAAGCACTGAAAGACAATTATATCCCTTGCTTTCCCCACACACATGTTGTGAGGTTTATATAGATAATGTCTGTAAAATGCTTTGACATCTTTGGATAAAAGGCGATATAGAAGTGTAACGTGCTAAAAAGTACATTTTTAAAATCAGCATTGCTCCATGAAACAGCCGAGAAACTGGCTATATTGCCCCATAACACAGACACTGCAGGTGAAATATTTTGATTTGTAAATGGCCAGGATTTCACTCTGCAGTTGTCAGTGGGCAAAGAACCCAGGACCTTTGTCATGAAAACACAGGCCTTCACCAACTGAGCTAAAAGAGAGAGTTCTTAACATTGAGAAAGAAGTAGGCTTTTATAGTCAAGGGAAAAACTCACTGGAGGGACACATGATCATATGTCCTAGGCCACCATATTACAATCTTCCTCTAAATTGACAAGGTGGATAACATCTTTTTTTGGACCAACATCTGTTGGTGAGAGAGACAAGCTTTCGAGGCACACAGAGCTCTTCTGACCAACAGAAGTTGGTCCAGTAAAAAGATATTACCTCACGTACCTTGTCTTTTTCATATCCTGGGACCGACACAGCTACAACTACTCTCCACACAATCTTCCTCTAATTCATTTTTATACTTATGTGCATCTCTAAAATTCCTAATGAACAGGTCAGCAACATCAGTTCTCATGGATGGACTCTGCTAGCCTTGGGCTTTGATTTCATCAGATCTTGCCTCTGACCATTGTTGGGCCTGATCGGTTCTTTTCTGGGAAACCTCAAACAAAAAAACAAGGAAGAGGGGCTGGAAAATGAGTAGATGGAACCCTTTCCTCTGAACCAGTGTCCTAGCATGTTTCTCATGGGTGGGTTTTGGAGGTCCTTCGGGTGAGAAGTAAAATTTGCAACCATGAAATATCCTGTGGCACTTATCACAACAGTAGTTTGCTCTGCCCTGACAGAGGTGGTTATATTTAGTAATAGATGTTGTCATGATTCTTTTAGCACTTTGGGATCCTTTGGAATGAAAGAC
Source organism: Emys orbicularis (assembly GCF_028017835.1). Classification (NCBI taxonomy): domain Eukaryota; kingdom Metazoa; phylum Chordata; order Testudines; family Emydidae; genus Emys; species Emys orbicularis. Next base: position 21,565,810 of record NC_088683.1, on the reverse strand, counting down.
TGTACATAAATGTAAGCTTATTGCTATTTCATTATGAGTATTTTGGACAGTTCCCTACTATGACCCATGAAACCTGCCCTGGTAATAAAATTGATAACAACTCGCCACCATTCACCCTAAAGAAAATAAGGCAACATTTATTTGAACAGCATCAATGATTATAATTCTTGGTTCAGTAAAACACAGTCTATTGTGATTGCCCATTGTTTCTCAAGGAGAGATATGGTATTGGCTACAGAGGCATGGCTCAGTGCTCTAAGGTGCTGAGCACCCTTAACTCCCATTTGTTGTCAAAGGAAGCTATAAATTCTCAGCCTTTCATAGGTGGCACTCAACACCTTGCACGCTTTGGAACATAGTACGTATATACTTTATCTCAGGCTACTGATTCTGTGAAAGTATAACATCATTCAGCTCGCAAATAAGATTGGGGAGAGATGGGCAAAGAGCTCATTTAAACATTTACTAATTATATGGTTAGCTGAAGCCTGCAGTCCTTAATCCTGAATCTGTTTGCTGTCACACCTCATCAGCTCTTCAGTCAGAGAGCTGAGGGAAAAAATTTGTTAGTCTCTAAGGTGCCACAAGTACTCCTGTTATTTTTGCGGATACAGACTAACACGGCTGCTACTCTGAAAACTGGAGATTTTGACTCTTCAAACTCCAGAATCATTTTACCTTGTGAATCTGTGCTGTTGCTCAAAGATTGAATGTCACAATGCAGCAACCTGCAGAATCACTGCATTTCCTTAGGGAAAATGTAGAGAAGAAACATTTTATTGACCCATTGCACTGTCAGCTGCTAGAATTGTCTTGGATCCCATAAACACACAGATCCTTTCCCCTGCACCTTTCTCATGTAACTTTAAAGTCTTAGATAATCCCTTGCTATAGTTTTCATGATTCATAAAATATTTCCGTAACTGGCATATAATATCCATTGCACTTTCCTTGGAAATCTCCTGATTATATACTGATGCAATACATTAACATATATTTTTGTTATTGGACACATTTTCCTTTAAACTTTAACCAACTTTTTTCTCTGCTTGGGAAAGTTCTTCCTGACCAGTAACTATGGTGTAGAGAAAACACAGCCTTCACTTTGATGATTATAATAATTAACTACTAACTTGTTCTTAAAGAGTATCTGCCATTCATAATCTTAAAGTGCTTTATAAATTTCAGTGAATTAAGCATCAGTCCACTCCTGCCAGCTAAATATTATTATCCTCATTTTATAGATGGGGGGAACTGAGGCACAGAGAGGATAAATCACAGAAACAATCAGTGGAACAGCTGGAAATCAAACAAGAATCCTGGTTCCTAGTCCTGAGTTTTAACTATAGTGCCATTATTCAATCCTTATTGAATGTTGCCATGAAATGCTGGATGAACTGTAACATGGAATGAGTAAAAATGTAAAAGAAAAGTCTGAAGTTTCTTTATAGTCCATTTTTGTTCTACTGTCCCTTGTCAGGCACACTTCATTTGCCCAATATCCTTGTTACAAATCAGTGGAAACCACTAATCTGTTTTATAGACTAAAGAGGCCCTCTGGAACTAGACTATTGCTAACACTGCCCTTTTTGTATCATTTTGAACAATGCCCATTGTAATTGATGCCATTCCCTATAATATAATATATATTAAATTCTCTTTACCTCTAAAAACTAGTAGCTCCACAACGTAAAAAAGGCTAATGTCACAAGGTGAGATTTAAATAGGAGTGCACAAAGCTTGCAGTTTTGTTTGACTGAGCCAGAAGCAAATGAGCCCCTTCTGGTTAGCTCCTGGGTTGGTTTGATTAAATTCTAGAGCATTTGAGGGTTATTCTTTATATGGTGCCATAGATGGTCACTTCTAGCCCTGTGTAATCACCTCTGGAGTAGCCCAGGGACTGAATTATGTCTCATGATTAATAGGAATTGGGTGTCCAAAATCTTCATGTAACATTGGAAACCTCAGTCCAAGAGAAACAGGAAGAACCCTACTTTGTTGAAACTTCATCACTTCTGCAGCAGCTAGTTTCCTTGATGTCTGAGTTGCTAGTGAATTTTAAAAATCCATGTTAACTTGAAGAGACATATTTTCAGGGACTTGCATTGCTATTGTCTCTATCCATTTACTCTTTTTCACTTAATTTGACTTGGGAACTATATTAAAGATGAAAATGGAGGCTTACTTTCCTTTTGCTTTCTTAGCTGTGAATAGGAAATGACACAATTACTCAAGTGACAATTAAGTGGCAGCTGATATCACTATAAAAATTTCTAATTAATTTCAGCATTGAAAGATGAAGGATAATTCCACTGAGAATTCTGTTCATTCGTTAACAGATCAGGTGCGACGAACACGCGTGTAATACGTTACACCTCATATTACTTCAGTAATCCAATAGAAATTAAAACAAAAGGAATGCTTCAGTCTTCATTTGTATTCAGTCCTGAGTTGTTAGAGCACAACAGTGTCAGTTACATAATAGAATTTAGCTCAAGTATCTGCTCACAGATATGGAAAATAATGGCACTCATAACATTGTAGCTGCTGAGCTCCCCAACAAAATGTTACGCTGAAGACAAGGAAAAGAAATAGCAAACATATTGACTGCAGTATAACAAGAAAGGAGTGTGTGCATTGGAGATAACATGCCTTTGAGAATATGGCTCCTAAGGGCTGACTGGATATTTCAGAATTCTGAGATTTCCCCCACCCCCTCTTCCTCACTTTATGCTTAGCCTCTCTTCTCCCATCAAGTCTGGTGGACTATTTTCACCCCCACCTGCAACTTATGGGCCTATAGAACAGTGCAGGCTGTTGAAAGTGGGTGGGTGAAATTGACACATAAGAGGTGATCCAGCACTGGGTAAAATTGATAATGTAACTGCTTAGAACCAGGATAATTGGCATCTACCTGTCCTGAGCAGCCATTAGTGGTACAGTGTCTTTGTTTACCAGAAAGTATTGGAGAAATGAAACCCTGTGACAATTTTGCCCCTGTGAAATCAAGCAATGAATGTATATCTATGGCTGCTACTCTGAAACCTATGGGAACTATTTTATTCATGGCAGCATTACAGTGTATATGGGATATTTTCCAGATACTGTAAATTAAATGTGTGTGTATAAGTTAGTTCTAACAAAAAAAAAAGTAGAATAAAATAAAACCAAAGCTAATTAATAATAACCTACACTGAGAGACTAATTACTATAGAACTGCCATAGAGCGAAGAAAGCAGTGGCCCTATTACTTTGTGGAAACCTCTGGCAGAAAGGCAAGTAACTAGCAATAGTTCTTTTTCCCATTTAGCTATGTCATTCCAGTCAATAATAGCTGCAGGAATGAATGTATATATTAGCAGCAGCTGAAAGTTCTCTGTAAGTCATTTGTGCAGATAGATTTCCAGATGCTTAGGGCTGGCATAGGCTATGAGACTTGGAAACTGCAAGCTCTTCCCACTAGAGGTGTGCCCGGGCTGCATAGTCTGAATCTGGAGTTGAACTTGCCAGAAGTTTGATAATGTTGGGGTCAGCACCATCTTTACTTCCTATGTGTATGGCATGTCATGAAGCTAACTACCATTTGTCCGGATTTAGAGGTGACAACACAATGTTATTTATATATGTGCTGTAACTGAACATGTAAGTAAATTATTAATCATATAACTGATGGACTAATAGCATTTCCTTAGGTATAGTTAATGCAGATAGGTGATGTGTCAACATGCCTGACTGCTCTTATTCCACTTCTGGGCCTGCCTTATACAGAGAGTGACAGCTATAGCAAATTCCATCTTACTGGGTGGTGATTTTTTGAGATCTCTTAAATGAGGCCAGCAAACCCATTTTTCTGTGACCTAGCGCAGAATCCAAACTCAGTGTTTCAAAACTGAAAGGCCAATAGTAATATCTTTCACTTATATAGATCTGAAAGATCTACACATACATTAACTAATTACATTTCACAACACTTCTCTGTGATAGTTAATAAATATAGAGAGATTTCTTCATCACAAATGAAATGCAGCACTCTTGAGTTGAACACAACAGTTTCGGACAGAAGGTGTATCCAGTTGAAAGTGCTGTCTCAGGCAGCAATCTGACAAAGTCTGTGGGACACAGTAGGCAAATGGGGGGTGATGCACATTTTGATTGTGATAAACACTGCTACCAAACATAGCAGCAAAGGAGGAATTGGAAATTCAGCCACTCTTGTCTATCTGGAGTGTAAGAAGGAATTGAACTATAATTCTCATTCATCAAATCCTAACTTCTGATTCTGAATCATTAGGGAATTACTCAAAACACAGCGTTTTATTGAGGTACCCTGTTGGCAGATTCCCTTAGGGAACCAGATTCTGTTACATTTTACAATTATGAGTTATATTACATCCAGGAAAATAGTGCAATGCAATTAACGTGTATTTTATTGCATGTTAACTTTGTGGGTTGTCATTGATGTCAAAGGGAAAAATGATTTCTCGATAGCATGGATTGATCCAAGCTGTTGCATAAATTAAAGTGAGATCTCGTTATGACTCAAAAGTAAATTAATGGGCCTTATCAGCATAGTGCATACAAACAACCTATTCAATATTCTTCTGAGAATTTAAACTTAAACTGAGTATATGGAAAAGTTTGTGTTTGGCTTTTAAATGAGGACTTTAGGAGAGAAGTTTTCAAATTTCCTGCTTTTGAGGTGGAGGAGAAGATAGGGAGTGAAAGTCAACCTGTCGTGTAAAAGAAATAAAAGAGGGGACTTCCAGGATAGTACAACTCCTTCTCTCCTTCAGCCAGATGAAGGCTGCCTTTTGGCTCTTTGTATAAAAATATTGGCTACAGACCACAAAAGGTTCCAGTTAAAGTTTCTGATGGAATAATATATAGGACAATTCAGAAACAGAAAATTCAGCCACCAATTAGGGAGCTGTGCTAATTGGTTAAATGCTCTCAAGTGTCTGGCTACATATAGACAGGCACAGTGGTGGAACAGGTGGATTTGAAACCCAGGGAACATTCTAACATAGCCAAACGTGAAAGGGGAGCTTGTGAGTGTGCCTAAAATCGCAGACGTACGCAATGTCAAAGGACAGCTAGAATTAAAGATCAAAGACAATGTTGTGTCTTCCTGTTTGAAAGCATATGTTGACAAATAAATGAGGCCTTCGGCAGATTTTAAAATTCTAATCCTCCTTTAGTACCCATCCTATCTCTGTGAGATAGGTTTTATTTCCACTTTACAGATGGGAAATTGAGGCACAAAGAAACTCATTTTCATCAGGGACTAGTGATTTCTGCATTCTCAATTTTTGCCATTTCACACATCAGATGTCTTAAGGGAAGCAGATTTTCAGGGAGAGTCAACAAACAAACAAAAGCTCCTTTCAAGTGTTTCAAATTGGGCAGCCAAAATCATTGGTCACTATTGAAAATTGTACTTAAATGACTTGCTGGAAATCACAGAACACCCAAGGCAGAGCCAGCAATTAAATCAAACTCTTCTCAGTCCCAGTCTGGTGCTTCAACCACAAGCTCATCTTTCCTCTCTGTGACAGCTTGGATAAGAATCACTGCAACTGAGATCTAGTTTCCTCATTAAAGCAAGGTTTTCATTAGCATCTAAAGAACTAGTAACCACCCAGCATTCGATCATCACCATCATTTATCTGTGTATAGCCCCTGAAAGGCAAATCTGATTGTCAAGCAGAAATCAAACATTATGTACTGGGTTAACCCCCATGATGTTCTCTGAGGTGTCCTATGAACTTTAGAAGAAATTTTACTAAAATAATTTAAGCAAATTGCAAATGAGTTCCCACATCTGGCTCGAACTCATCTATCATTCATTGTAACACGAATAAATGAAGACATTCATCACAAAGCACGCAACAGAAATTGTGTTCTCCTATTGATATAATTAAATACTCATAGAAGGCTAAATGCATAATAGCTTCCAGACCCTTTATTTCATGCCAGAATTCAATGGCTCCATACTCATCTGTTCCTAGTCAGAACCATTGTGAACCCTCTCCAGTTTCTAAACATTTATTGCTGCTGCAGTAATAATAAACATCTTGCATTTATAAAATGTAATGTTGCCTAGAATTTTTCATTTTTCAAGAATGTAGCTCACACTGTCTAATGGCTCTCATATGTCCAGCATGCCCACGAACAATTTGTCTTCTGAGTGGAGTGTTAATCTGACACCTCAAGGACAGAGCTGGTTTCAAGAAGACTCAAAGAAAAGCTGGAAAGTTTTCGATTTTGCAATAACTACTGAAATTCCAAGTGAGCTGGTGCTGGGGTTGCTCACGCTCTGGATTGCATTACCTCTGATTTGCAATATTTTGCTTAAATGGGAATTATTAAAGAATAAAGGTAATTTTAAACCTAATGATATGATATTTATTGTTCATTTCTTTACTGGAGTTAGAGATGAGTTGGGCAAGAGTAGCTGACTCTTTGATCTGGTTGGAGACAAAGGGAATAAATGCACCCCAAACACATTCACACTGAGGTAAAGTCCCCTCTTGGGTAAAGTTTTAAATTCAAGATTCCTTCTGCAAATCAAGGTCTTTGTTCCACGAGGGAGTGGGGGAAAGAGGTTATTAAACTGGCTGCTCTATGAGCACTCCCTGTGGCCTGAATAATAGAATATCAAACTGGCTTGCAAATGGGGGTAGTATGGTCTCCATCCAACTTCCATTAATATCAGTGGCGATATTTCCATTGATTTTAGAAGAGGTTTGATTGGGCCCTATGGGCCTGATCCAAAGCTCACTGAAAAACTTCTATCAACTTCAGTGGGCTTTCAATGAAACCCTGTTGTGCCTTCATCTGAAAGGACTAGGAATCCCAAAGAAGAAAAAAGTTGTGGAATTTAAAGATACTTCATCAGTTTTACCATCTACCTGGGAAGAATTAAAAATAAATAGAGAACAAAGATCTCAGAACCCTACCCATCTATTGTCTTTATACATGACAAAAAGGCACTAAGTAAAGGACACAGAATATAAACCAGGAAAAGGTGTTTGAAATTATATGGTTAAATTTTTGTAAAGTATTTCAAAATGTTGGTTCCCTGAAATTCTTGAATATGTTGTCAGAACTGTCATCAAAATGGTTGTCAAAAATGTTTTGCTTACAAAAAACCAGGTTTTGTGTAAATTAAACATTTTCATAAGCATTTCAGTAAGGTTTTTAAATAGCGTCCCTGAAAATGTCACAAAGATACAGTACTTCTAAATCATCAACAGTTTTAGTCAAAAGGTTTCATAAAAGGTCGTTTTTCAATAAGAAACACCCCAAACTTTTTTCATTTGAAAAATTTCCACCAGCTGTAATTTTAAATAAATTAAATGGCTAGCTTATAACTTGGAGTGCACAGCCACACACGGGTGAAAGAACACTCTTATGCCTTTGTGGACTATCTCAACCCTGGCTTTGGATGGGCAGGAGTGAGCAGGCTCTCTCTTCTCCCAAGACCAGAAAGGCTTGAGAAACTTTGGTTCCACCCCCAGTGTGCCTGTGCAGCTGGGCAGAGGTTGGGGTGTTGTAACTTGGTGCTGTTTTAGGCCAAGGGAAAATTACTAATCCCCTCTCACCATCACAACCAAGCAAGTGGGAGGCAGGGCAGGAATTGTGCCTCATGGTCACTCTACACAGCTACCATTGTCATGCAGCAAACACACCAACCTTTGTTCAGGGCTATGCCTAAATAGATAAAATAGCCATAAATAATTAATATTGAAGCTCCAAAAATGTTGGGATAAAATTTTGGGGGCAATGGTGTGTCAGTTCTTATTCTAGTGAGGGTCTAGTGATATTCTTGTGGTAGAAAGCCTGAATTGGATTGGATGAAGTATATCCTGAGTCCCAGGAGAGAAATGGGACCAGAAGGGGCATACAGGCCATCCTAAACACTGAATAGTTCATTCTTGGGCTATCAGATTTCCTTTCCATGGAGAGGAAATCATAGAGACTGCATTGGGTGATTTCAGGGTGACTACTCACGTAGTTTGTTCACATTTTTCTCCCTGATTTTTGGGTGAGATTAGAAGTAAGGGGGAGTGAGAATTATGTCCTTTTCATGGATGAAGCTGCATATTCCTCTACTTGTATCAGTTCTTCTTTTCTCCTGTCCCCTATTGGTTCAGCTCTCTGTACAACATGTTGTATTTTATAGTGAATGACAGAGATTCTGGGGGTAGCACAACCAAAACTAGATCGGACCCCTCTTGGATCACTATGAAGGACTTGTTTTCATGCTTGTCCATGGATACTAATGGAACCAGAGGTCTCTCAGGGAAAATGTTATCTTTTTAGCAGTTAACTTTTGGTACCCTAGGTGTTAACCTCAGTTATCAATGGAGTGGCTCCTCTTCCTAAGCTTCATTCTCACATGTCACAGATGACTTGTAATGTAGGGAAATGGATAGAGTACTGGTGGTGGGGGTCTCATTTTGAATCAGGCTGCTTGTGGCACAATGAATATTTTAAATCTTAAGTTATTTTTGTGCACAAGTTTTCTTCACCTCCACCATAGCGCACGTGAAATCCTGATAAGCAGAACTGGTTGGTGGATGTTCAGATACAACCGTGATGGTTGTTTGTAGATTCATTTTAAATGTATTTTTAACATTTCGATTGTTGTATGTGTGGCATATTGAGGATTGTTTGGAATTACAAGCTGATACTTTAAGTGTGTGGGGGGGGGGGGTGAGGGAGGGGGGAGATTCCTGGTCCTACAGGCAAGGGGGATCTGTAGGGACGTAGGAGATCAGATTTAGTTTTAGGGAGCAGCAGGGCCGCCCGGGGGGGGGGGGGGAAGTGGGGCAATTTGCCCCAGGCCCCGGTGGTGGTCTGGGTCTTCAGCAGCATTTCGGCGGCGGGTCCTTCAGTGCTGCCGTAGACGCGGAGCGACTGAAGGGCCCCCCGCCGCCGAAATGCCGCCAAAGACCCAGACCGCCGCCGGGTGAGTACAAGCGCTGCAGCTCCCCCGCTTTGCCCCAGGCCCCCTGAATCCTCTGGGCAGCCACGGGGAGCAGCCTGCTTTGTCTGTCTGTCTGTCTGTCTCTCTCTCTCTCTCCCTCGGGTTCTTGTGTGTAATTGTTCTGAATTCAAATAAATGAAGTACTACTATGTTGCAACTTTCCAGCAAGAATATTTTATATTTTTATCTAATTTCTCTCTGTCAACATAACAGTAAGTGCTTGACAAAGCGTAGGTAGATGCAGCAGTAAATCACAATTAGCTGTTGCAGTGGATCAGGCTGTATAATCAACTAAAGTTATTCCGGGTAATGAGCAAATCCAAAATAATATTTTAATTAAAAGCAAATACTACACTATTCAAATAATTTTTATACAGATTTTGAAAATTAGGACTCCCCTTAACTGAAATAACACATCCAGGGATATATGAAGGATACACGTGGGTATTAATATTTGCATTACAGTAGTGCCTGGAGGCCCCAAGCAAGATTGTGCTAGGTGATGTACAAACACATAGTAAGAAAGAGTTACTGCCCCAAAGAACTTACAGTTTAAACGGACAAGCATAAAATATTTCCATTTTACATATGGAGAACTGAGATGCAGAGAGATTAAGGTTAAATTTTTCCAAAGTGACTTAGGAGCCTAAGTCACAGTTTTTAAAGTGGCAAGTGAATGGGACCTAAGCTCCTAAGTCACTTTAAAAACTGGGAGTTAGGCTTCTAAGAGATTTAGGGATAGATCCACAGAGAGTCTTAGGCACAGAAATGCTGAACATTGCAATGCCTACCTCCTAGGTGCCGTGCCACCAGGTGGAATTAATGGAGTTAGGTGACCAGGTTCCCCATACAATGCATGGGGAGAGTTGGGCTCCTCAGCATGGGATTCTCAGAACCCATCAAGCTGAGCAGGGAGCTGCCTAAACTAGCCAGAAGTAAAATACAGATGGAAGGGCCCAAATCCACCAAGAGATTTAGGTGCCTAAATCCCATTGCTCTGATCTGCCAGGCTGGTGCCTGACTGCCAGGCTGGAGGGAGATGCCTATCTCCACTGAAGATTCTCAGACATGAAGCATCTCCTGGAATGAGGGCTGACCTGGCTTAAGGCACCTTTCTCATGAAGAACGGGAGAAAGATTTCCCAGCCCATTATAGCAAATAGCCCAGTGGTTAGGGCACTCATCGGGGATATAGGATATCTACTTTTCAAATCCCTGCTCTGCCCCTACTCTTCCTATATCATGTGTTATGCAGGAGGTCAGACTAGATGATCACAATGATCCCTCCTGGCCTTGGACTCTGTGAATATGATTTGGAGCAGGGTCTTGAACTCAGGTCTTCCCACATCCTAGGTGAGTGTCTGTTGTATGATTTTAGATGGAACATATGGGCCCAAAGCAGTTAACATAACCCAGTTGTTATCCAATTTTTAAACAAGGTTCATGGTTTGGAATTCAGAGACCTTAACTTGCTTAGTTCCTTGGCAAATACACCATTTAAACCATTTTAAAATGTTTTATTAAAGATACAGAAAAAGAAGGAAAAACAGGTAATGTAACATATGTAACATATTCAGTAACATGAAATGTAACGTATTCAGTAAGGTTTTCATTTAAACAACATTTCTTGACCCCTTTCCCTTTAGCTGGAGAGAGTTTTTAGAAGGAAACCCCTCTTTGTTTGACAGTCTCTTAGCTGGCATTACAGATGACAATAACTGTCCTTTTTGGTGAAAAGAGAAGAAGTTAGCTGAGATGGGCTGGAGCTGCTGTTGTTGCTGTTTTAAAGTCTGATCCCATTTCCTAAGAAGAGAAAACAAGATGAACACCCAAAAGGGGAAAGAAAAGAATAGGAAAGATAGAAAATGCCATTTCTCTGTCTGGTGAGGACTTTCCCGTGGTGCCTCACTGCTGGAGAAACACAGGCACGGCACAGGGTTTTATCAGCCATTCTGAGATCTGGCAAACTTAAAAGAGCATGGGGCTATTTTTGGCATTGCCTTTAGCTGCTCTTTCTGGTCCCAGGTTTACAGCAGTTTTGCAAAGTATACAGTCTTGGCCAGCTAAACCAGACTCTTGTTCGACAATAGAAAAAAAGAAGAAATAAAATAGAGAAGGAAACGCACACATGGGATATGGTGGGGTAAGAGACAAAGTCTTACATCCCAGGTGTGGCTGGGATTCAGCTGGAGCTGGTGGAGGTGATGATATCATCTGGCTCCGTCTCCCTGGCTTGATCTAGTCAGGACATCTTTCAGGATCGGAATGAAGAAGGACCCGGTCTCAGGAGACAGTGGAGGTGGTGGTGATGGTGAAGCTCTCTCCAGTAGCCAGTTTTTCTCCCAAAGTCTCTTTTGTTAAGGAAGCACAAAGGCAATGGTGGGCAGAATATCCCCATCCCCCCATTATTTTGGCCACCTATTAGGCCTAGTTTGCAACATGCCAATTTTGGTTCACTGATTTCTGGTTCCATACTATTCTTGTTTACCATGCATGATCTTAACACAGTCTCTGAGTTATATTAGTAGCTCTTTTTATTTGGACTAATTCAGTCTTTCTGTCTCGCTTTTGCACCTTTTCTCATTAATATTTATGGTTGTAAGTTATTGCATCATCTTATGAACTTTCAGGTACTTTTTACAGCTGAGCTCACAATTAGGGTAAATTTGTTGGCCCAACTATCATGACACGCCTTATTCATCAGGCTATTGGATATTCTGGAATGGGTCCTGCATAACCTCTTCTGTTAGAGCTGTTCCACTTTGTATAATTAAATATTAATTGGGCCTGAGATAGTGAGGAATTGACTCTATAGCCCAGTGGTCCGGGCACTCACCTGCACTGTGAGAGAGTCAGGTTCAAGTCCCTGCTCCATAAATGTTTGTTTAATTAGCTGTACTAAGTGGAACAGCTCCAATAGGAGAAATTGAGATGTAACATTCTAGAATACCCAATAGCCTAGTGATTAGAGTAGTGCCCTGAGAAGTAGGAGACTTGTTTTCAAATCACTGCTCCACATCAGGGAGAGCAGAGATTTCAATTTGGGTCTCCCACATCCCAGTGAGTGTCCTAACCATTCGGCCATTAGGTTGACTGGGGAACACACACACACCAGCCAGTCCCCAACATTTTCAATTTTCTCACGCCAGCTGCCTTTTGTGGGGGGCCTGAACCAGTAGGCATGCTCAGAACACATCAGCTGGATTAGAGCCCACAAGAGAGGTCGGTCGGGGATCTCTTGGTTTGAGAGTCCTACTGGGGCTTAGGCATGAGTAAAGGTTCCGAGCAACTCATTCGCTGTCAGGCAGCATCTGAGCAGTGGTGTTGCCTAAAGAATAGTTAGGCACCTAAGTCCTGGTCTACACTAAACAGGTCAATCCAGCCATGTCACTCCAGGGTGTGAAAAACCCACATCCCTGAGCAATGCGGGTAAGCCAGCCTAACCCCCGATGTAGACAGTGCTAGATCAATGGAGCAGGGCTGCCCAGAGGGGGGGCAAGTGGGGCAATTTGCCCCAGGCCCCGGGCCCTGCAGGGGCCCCCACGAGAATATAGTATTCTATAGTATAGCAACTTTTTTTTATGGAAGGGGCCCCCGAAATTGCTTTGCCCCAGGCCCCCCTGAATCCTCTGGGCGGCCCTGCAATGGAGGAATTTTTCTGTTAACCTAGCTACCACCTCTCGAGGAGATGGATTACCTATGCTGAAGGGGGAACCCTTCCTGTTGGCATAGGTTGTGTCCACACTGAAGTTCTACAGCGGCACAGCTGGTGCACCACTGTAGCATTTCAAGTGCACACAAGCCCTAAGTTTCTTTGTGAATCTAGCCCTTAAGGATTTCTGAACATTTTAAATGAAGTCAGACATGAAGTCTGTGGCAGAACTAGGAATTTAACCCAGGTCTCTGGAGTCCCACTCCAGTGCTTTAATCACAAGACCATTTTTCCTTTTGATGGGTAAATGTTTACTTTTAGATAATTGCAAAACCCATTGCACAGCCTCTTTTCTGCACTTCACATTTTATTTCATTGTTGTTTTCTTGCCAAGAAAATCATTGTTGGGTTGTGAGGAAAGCATTTAATTGTTGCTCACATTTTGGCATCATGAAGGATGGGCTTGACACAGAAAATCCATCTTTTCACTAGACATGACAGAATCCAGAATAGGAGCACTCACTTGGCTTTTGGATTTACAGTGCCTACAGCTCCTCTTAAAATGACAGGTTGTAAAGGTAGTCTCATCTAACTGACTGCTACAAATATAGTCATTTTCTTCAGTAAAATGACAGAGGCTATAATTGATTAAAACATTTTGCTATGATCTTTCCAATTTATTATATCTATTTTTCTACTTATCTAGATACCTGTTTGGCTTTCTTCCTTGCAATATCTTGCATGCCTAATAGGGCTGAAATAAATCTTTGTCTTGAAGTAGCAACTGTTTCCAACCATTCACACTTGGTAAAAGGTATAGAAAGCATATACAAAGCTGGGACTGATATTCTGTAAAGGTTTTGCATAAATTATTAGATAATCACAGCTCCTGGAAAGATTTCAAGTATTACTTAGATACTACTTACATTCATAAAGACACCACGTGGAATGCATTGTACGCAGCAAGGGCCTGATATGATTGTCAGAGGCTTGTGGAATAATACTTACACTTCAGTAGAGTAGGGGAAAATATACATGATGATTTGGGATATCATGTGCTTCAGAAATAATTGTATAAATTCTTTTTGATTATGTGATTCTCTTATCACCTAGTTAAAATCATTAAATGCAAAACTTCCTCTGTTAAAACAGGCTAATCCTTGGCTCTCATCCAGGAATGCTTTGTACAGCTCTGACGGAGGGAGTGCAAAGGTGCTGGTAAGCCACCCACATGCTCCCTCAGTCATAGGTTTGGCCTTCCCCAGGGACCTGTTACAACAAGCTGAGGTGCAGGGATGTCTTGGCCACACCCCTTTTACCCTGGTCACACACACCTGTTCTGCCAGAGAGATGGAGGCGATTGTGTAGAAGCTTTATGCCACCTGAACACTACCTTATGCAATGATCTTCCTATGACTAGCTACACTATCTTAAGGAGTTTTCCCACAGTTGTGTCCATACCATTCACTGCTATATATTTCTAGTGAGGTTTTGCCCCAAAATATAGATGAGTAGGACTGGCAACTAATAATTCATTATCATCGAATCATCATTCTCATCATTGCTGCCCTTCACTAGTGAGGAAGACAGAGCATTGGAACCGTATTTCCATTTGCTTACCCAGGTTTACATTGTGGTTACTCCTGACTTACACCAGCATGAATTAAGACTCCAGCCTTTGGCATGAAAGAGGAAGGGCATTCGTAGCCTGCCTGAAATTATAATAAGCAAGCACTTTTGAGAATGAGGTTTTAAAATTAGGCAATCTCAGATATAATGCTTCCCTTCCTGATTGTGGTTTTCCACTCATCTGTTTTATAAGACACACATTTTCAAGAGTCGGATGTAATGTTTGCATCTTTAAGCAAATCCTTGCAACTGTGTCTTTAAAATTAAGACCATGGGCTGAGTTTGTCAATGCTACAACACTATAAAAGTCAATGAAGTTACACTAGGGATCAGTTTAGTCTGTTGGTACTAACAGTTATTAAACTGATCTCGTGATTGCAACAGCTCCTGAACCATTATGCTGTATCAAGCCAATAGCTGTATGAGGCACTATCATGGTGAAATGACTATAAGAACATTGAGAAACACCGTTTCTGTTGACCAGTCTGCTCAGAAGCTTGATAACGGTGAGACAGCTGGTGTACCGAGACCCAAGCTTATCATGCTGACCAGTGTTTTCTCATTGTTTTCTTGTGCTCTTCCATCCTTCTGTTGGTATCCACTTGTTGTCTCCTGTATTACACTTAAACTGTAGTGTGCAGTCTTGTTGTAGCCTTGTTGGTTCCAGGATATTAGAGAGACAAGGTGGATGAGGTAATATCTCACTTCTGTTGGTGAGAGAGAGAAGCTTTCAAGCTCACACAGAGCTCTTCTTTAGGTCTCTTTCACATAATTTGTAAGCTGTTTGGGGCAATACAATACAGTACACATAATGATAGCTGAGTTAGGAATGTTTATAATGATATAATTTGAATATATATAGTTTAAATAAGTAAAAACCACCAATGCCTACAAAATGTCAGCTTGCCAATGCTAGAATATTTTGTTGCTAAAAACCACACACACAATTGAAACCATATGTAACTACTTATTTTGCAATATCATAATCAAAAATTGGACTAATAAAGATTTGGAAAAGGATAAAAAGGGTCCCACATGTTCAAAATGTGTGTTCAGATTGAATATTTTATGTGATTGCTTTTTAAATCCATGAGAATTACAGAACACTATATAAAGAATCAAGGTGTGAATTGTATTCACAGTACACCTGTTGTTTATATATTTGTGTAGAACTGTTATACATTTTCTGAATTTTGAAAATTTAACATTTTGAAATTAAAGAAACAGTTTGATATTTTAACATAATTTTCTTTCTTCCCAGTTTTTCAGAGAATTAGAGAGCTAGTTGACATTTTTTGAATTTAAATCGCTTCACTACATTTCAATTTTTAGAAGTGGTGTGTGGGTTGGGAGGCACTTTTGAAAGAAATTTATTCTTTTTAAAAACTATTTCTAGTTTTTTAAGGTAACCAATGCAGTGTCCCAGGCAGTATTACCCCAAATCATCGAGTGGA
This sequence comes from Emys orbicularis, assembly GCF_028017835.1. NCBI lineage: Eukaryota > Metazoa > Chordata > Testudines > Emydidae > Emys > Emys orbicularis. Next base: position 21,550,084 of record NC_088683.1, on the reverse strand, counting down.
AGAAGGAGAGATAGAAAGAAACACTGTACTCCTGCCTTTACTAACGGGTCAGGCATTTGCTCTATTTTACTTGCATTCTGAAGAAATTGTCATCCTCAAGAGTTCCAAGCCCTCTGCGCTCTAAGGGCTACCTTATTTAATGTAGACTCATTATTTTCAATTGCATGCAGAAACAGCTGATGACGTAAGGTAAATTTGCAGCATGGTGCTTGGGGAGTAATGGACATAGTTTCTGTATAGCGGTGTGTGTACAAAGTGTATATTATGTCCAGGAAAAGGCTCTACAAAGTCTGATTTTGGAGGGATGTCTGGTATCTGCCAGCTTAAGAAGTTTCACAGTTACCCTCCTTCCCCCACCTCCCCGCTCTCTGCATCATTGTATCTGTTTGAATTTTGACTTTTATGTCTTGTTATTTTGACCCATTACACTTTGTCACACATAAAGATATCACACACTGGGGCTTGAACCAAACCTGGGATCTGGAAAGCCCAGGAATGTGGGTCTAGATACAAACTTTTCAGATGGAATGATCGAAAAACCCCAGATCCAAACACTCTGAAATTTTGGCTCTTTGTCCCTCTTCCTCCTCCTCATCACTGGAAATCCAAAAGAAAAGTAACCTCCTGGCAGATCTCTAGCTAGCTCAAATCCATCTCTGATACATCATTTGAAGTGTAATTAATCCACAGAAAACCAGGATTGAAGCTGGAATTTTCCTCCATGCAGAGAGGCTGCACCAGGCCCTATATACTACTTAAGCCCTTAATAGTGGGTTTAAGTGGTGTATTGGACCTAATATTCTACCTCAATAAGACTTCTATAAAAATATTTTAAGCATGTTAATAATTCATACCATGTGGACTGAGAGAAAGCTCCTTATAATAATAATAATAATAATAATAATAATTAATAATAAAGCAGCCTTGTCTCTATTTCACTGGATATAAGCAGTAGCGAAATAAGTAAGCCCTGTTTCTAATTGTAACCTTTAAAAACAAGGAAAAAGCAGATGAGGTAAACCACTAATGAAATCAGTACATTTTGGAACAATGTGCAGCTTTCAGTTGGGTTTTCCAAATGTGTTGATTCAGTTAGTGGTATTCACCACATTCTGTTACTCTTTGAATTTTGCCGTGCTCAAGTAACCCCTATTGATCCACCTTCACATTTGTGTCAGAAGGCCAAAATCTGCCACAGGTTATGGGGGCATAAGGGTCACTGACTTCAGCAGAAGTTTGCAGTCTCTAAAGGAAGGCAGAATTTGATCTATATATATTTTTAGGTCGAAAAGGAAATAAAAGTGTTGGAATTTTGTAATTTTGTTTAAATTCACATATAACCCTTTTGCCAGGTGTCAGTGACAGTAACCACGATTGGGCTCAATAAGACGGGGGAGGGATAGCTCAGTGGTTTGAGCATTAGCCTGCTTAAACCCAGGGTTGTGAGTTCAATCCTTGAGGGGGACACTTAGGGATCTGGGGCAAAATCAGTACTTGGTCTTGCTAGGAAGGCAGTGGGCTGGACTTGATGACTTTTCAGGGTCCCTTCCAGTTCTATGAGATAGGTATATTCACATCTAGGAGACCCCTTCTCAAATAAATTAAGCTCATGGGTTAAGTCACCAGCCACATTTTGGGAACTTAATTATCTAACTTTTACAGGTGTTTCTTTCCCACTTACAAACACCTGGGGGTCCCTGGGGATGTGCAGCTGCAAATATATTTTATTGAGAAACCTGATAACTTCATATTTACATAAAAATGAACAGGGCCCCACAGTGTATTAGGGGTGTTGTTAACCCCACAGATCCAATTATTTATTTCTCTTCACCAGTAGGTCCTGCCGCTACCTGGTCTCTGGCTCAGAAAAATCAGCTTCACCAAAGAACATAGACACATAACATGAGAATGGCCATACTGGATCAGACCAATGGTCCATCTAGCCCAGTATCCTGTCTTCCGACAGTAACTAATGCCAGATACTTCAAAGGGAATGAACAGAAAAGGGCAATCACCAAATAATCCATCCCCTGTCATCCAGTCCCAGCATCTGGCAGTCAGAGACTTAGAGAAAACCAGAGAATGGGGCTGCATCCCTGACCATCTTGACTAATAGCCACTGACAGACCTATCCTCCATGAATTTATCTATTTTTTTAACCCAGTTATTGTTTTGGCCTTCGCAACATCCCCTGACAATGAGTTCAACAGGTTGACTGGGTGTTGTATGAAATACTACTTCATATTTATTTTAAATCTGCTGCCTATTAATTTCATTGGATGACCCCTGGTTCATGTATTATGTGAAGAGGTAAATAACACTTCCTTATTCAGTTTCTCCACACCATTCATGATTTTATAGACATCTATCATATCCCCACTTAAATTGTCTCTTTTCCAAGATGAACAGTCCCAGTCTTTTTAATCTCTCCAGTTCAGCTACTGCCCAGATGGGGGAACACAAGGAACTTATGAGACAACACTGGTCATCAGGATAGGCAATGAGAGAGAATTTACTTTAGAACTAACTGCTAAACGAAAATACTTTTTGTAGGCAAAGCATAATTAATCTATGACACTCCCTGTTAGAATATATTATTGAGGTTAAGAATAAAAAAAATTAGACATCCATATGAATAATGGGAATATCCATGGTTACACTAGTTAAACAAATGATAGATAAGGGATATCAATTCTCCTGCTTTGGGCCATAAACCCATGAGTAACTACCTGGGGTTAGGAAGAAATTTGGGTATTAATATTGGATAGCTGTCCACTGTGGGAGTTTTATATCTTCCCTTGAAGCATCTGATATGGGTCACTGTTGCAGATTGGACCACTGGTCTGATCTAGTATGGATCTGATTGCAGAACTGGGCACGCAGTGGATGATGGACATTTTCACGTATTTTAGATTATAGTAAAATATTTGATACATCTCTGTCAAAACTTACTCTGTTTTCTTTGAAATCAATTTGGATATGAGCATGATCACTTAGACTGGAAACTGACAAAAGGGCCATCATCAAAGACGATGAATCATATTGAAGGGTGGTGTGATGTTTAGTGGAGTACCATAGAGTTCATTGTTGGTTCTGTGTTATTATATACCTTCATTAACCATGTGGAAGAAGGGATAAACAGTATGTTAATGACATTTTCAGAATACTACAGTACTGAATTGTGAGGTGCTGTGAATATCAGTGAGGACAGGACAATACCACGAAGGGACCTTGAAAGGCTAGAAATATTGGGCAGGAAATAATGGACTTTGGCTGGAGACAAATTCGTGTGTAGACACATGTACATGTAGGTTGATGCAAGATGACTTGCATCAACCTAATTTGTAGTGTAGACGAAGCCTAAAATTCAGATAGGAGAAGTGAATACTAATGCACTAAGGGGAAATTAATCAGAAACGCAGATATTCAGTGAGAGAGAAGAAAACCCAAAACGCCTGAAAAACAATGAAGGAGTATATTGGATGCAAGGATCAAACTGAAGGGTAAATCATATATGGAGTTGTAGTGCAATATAACCACAAAATAAAATATGCAATATTGGGCTGCATACAGAGGGACATCCTATCATGTCTCAGAGAGATGATACTCTGGGAATATATGTGATTAGGTTAAACCACATCTAGAGTACTGAGGTCATTCAGAAAGATGTAGACATTTGGGAAGAGGTTCACAGAGGAGAAAAAAATATGATGGGGCCTGATGTTAGCTTATGAGGAATATGTTTAGGTTGGCTAAGCAAAGACAGGAGATCCATCTACATATACTGGAAGTGTATAAACACCAGGGACAGAGAGTAGTTATTTAGAGAGTAAAACTCAGGGCATGTCTACACTGCAGCTGGGAGATGTAATTCCCATCTCAGATAGCAGTGTGGCTGCAGCAGCATGGATGGTGGCTTGGGCAAGCTGCCCAAGTACAGTCCCATCCAGCATCCTAGGTATTTACTAGGGTAGCTAGTTTGAGCTGCAGCCACACTGCTATTTTTAGCATGCTAGCTCAATCAAAGCTAGCACCTGTACGTCTATCTGAGATGGGAATTACACTTCCCAGCTTCAGTGTAGATGCATCCTCAATGTAATGTAATAGAATTGAGGATAAGATAATATAGGTGAACATCAGGAAGTGTAGCAGAAACTGGCCCTTAGTTATTTTGGACCATCTTGTGGCTCATCCTGTGGGGTAGGACAAGGGATTAAGAAGATGCATGATGCTTCCTTATTGCCTTGCATTGATGCACTGTACCATCGTTTCCTGTAAGTGAAGATTAGCAGCATCTCTGGAGCCACTATGTTCCTCCCTCACAGGTGGGCAAGGGGCAGGTGGGAATGGACCTGTCTCTCTACAGTAGTGTTGCTAGTGCGTGAAGGAGTGTATACTGCACTGCGTATAGTCCTATCATAGTGTACTCCCAGACCCAGAGCAACAGGAAAAGACTCTCTGGGCTTCTCCAGGACCAGCATCACATCACATTGTCACTTGCTATGGGGTAGATTGGAAATTGATGGTTTGGCCCTTTGACTTTATGAACAAGGTGATTACTCACATTTAGGGTCTAGGTGAAGTACCTTAACTCGCACTGGTAGTTTGTCACCTCAGTTTTCACATTGGACTACTCATAAAAGTCATTTTCCAGTTTTGTACAGTCTAGTCCTAAGAAGTAATACCAGAGCTAGGGTGGGGGAATTCACTATTTTTGAGTTTCAAAATTGGAACTATTAAAAGTTCAAAATTCAAAACTGTGGACCAGCTCCATTATTGTTAGAAAAACAGTGGAGAAATTTTTCAAAAAATGTATTTGAATTTTTCCTTTTGTTTTTTGTTTCCTATTTGGAAATTTCCTCCAAATTTTGAAATTTTGTCCAAATTTTAGACCCATGTTATTTAATATTCCAGAGCAGAATCTTGGGTAGCATGTGGAGTAAATGTAGGGAACAACTAACATTTTCATGCTGAGAATACATGTCACATAACCACTGGATAACCAGCTGAACATCAGCTCCCGGTGTGACACTGTGGTCAAAAGGGCTAATATGATCATTGGATACATAAACAGGTAGGAGTAAGAGGTTATTTTACCTCTGTATTACATAAGTCACATAACCACTTTTGAAAACTTTACCCAACACGAACGGAAGTGTTTATTTGCCTACAAAGCGCTCTTAAATGTTACAGTAACAATAATAGTAGATGCACTGTTCCTCCACTCCCCAAAAATATTCCACATAGATGTGGGGAATAATATCAAAGTTTGCAGTGGCTCAGAGATGAGAAACAAAAGGGTTAACTTGCTGAGACAGTGGAGAGCATCATTCAGTCATGTTGGCCTTTCATCAAAGTCTGCCAACAATTTCACGGCTAAAGTTGATCCATAGTACTAAGTCCCTTTGCACACATTGCACTGTACATAGGATCTTCTGAAACTCTGTGATGCTGTGGCCTAAAGAAGAATGCTGCAACATTTGGTTTTATATGACTGATGCTACCGTTCCTACCCGGGGCATCTAAAGTGCTTTACATGGGAATATGTTTAATATTGCTCATGCAGCATTCTGGTAGGCATATACAACACATCCATAGTAGAAACAGCAATAGGTCAACACTGCCTTGGATACTAAAAGCTGTGTTACTTGGAAGAATAATTTTGGCTGGATACTGGAGAGATCTCCTGCTTTTTTAGAAAAGTGTAATGAGTTCTTTAACTTCCATCTGGGCAGAGATCAGAGACGAGCTGAAGCAATCTTGGTTTTATCACGGCGTGATCTGAAGCAATCAGGAATATCTGGATCAGTGCTCAAAGAGTTACTGTACTGCCCATTGGAACACATTTTTTAGTCTTTCATTCTCTACCTTTGCTCCAACTCCAAACTAATCCATCATGAAAGATGCAGGACAGTGCATTTACAATCTGTGTTTTGATTTTTTTTCTTTTATTTTCTTTTTCTTTTCAAGAAAAGACCAAAATATATTTCACTTACTAAAAGAATCACAGCATTCATTTAGTTTTACCTCCAAGTTCCTGGATCTGTATTAACAGAGAACATTGCCAACATCAGGAGCCATCCAAGGCCCATTGACGTCAATGGAAGTCTCTCTATTGACTTCAGTGGGTTTTGGATCAGTCCTACTGTGCACATATGCCTTTGCTTTGCACATTTAAGCCTAGTCATGAATAGTTTCCTCACTGCTGCCTTTGGTACTGAAATCTGTCAGGACATTGGGGGTGCTTGTAAAACCTGTGGTCACCATTCTGTCAAAGGCAAAGCCAGGAAAATCCTGAGCTAGCTCCAGGCAGAGAAGAATTTGCCAAGACACTAGCTGAAGCAGGAGGTTCCAAACATATTGGAACTATGTACTGTGTGCTTAAAAGGCTTCTGAGAGAACACAAAATCAAAGTAGTACAATATAGAGTAGGAAATGCAGATGTAGAGCTCACCTCTACCCTGTCAAATTATGCTACCTGTTTAGATTGCAAGCCAGATCCTTTAAAGCAGTCATTGGAGATGTCATTGGTGATAATGCAATGAGCAGCCAGAGGAGGGGAGAGCTGGACAACCACAGCTGGTGTTCCAGCTGGCGATGGACTTGCAGCAAGGTCAAGGCATCGCAGAGCTCCAGTCAGTGCACCACTCTGAGGGATATGCGGAATATGCTGCTTTTTCTGCCCAGCCAACTCTGCTGGAGAGGCTAATGCTGGCAGTCATGTCAGCCCTCTGGACTTAGCTATTGTACCCGCCGAGTCCGACCACTGTGTGGAGGGTACAAGAGTGGGAGATAATTATTGTGCCCCTTGAATGCTTTATGGGGGGGGGGCATGGTGGCCCCAGATATTGACAGCATTATTGTTAAGAATGTTTATATCACAGCAGTACCCAAAGGCCCCAGCCAAGCCTGTGCTGGGTGCTGTACATATGCATGTGAAAACACAGTCCATACCCGAAAGAGCTTAGCAATGGAGAAGCATTGCTCTATACTTCTTTGATAAGTCCTATGGCAAGCAGCACTCTCACCCTACGCAGAGGGAGGGAAGGGTGGTCCAGCGATTAGGGTGCTAACTTGGGAGAGCTACGTTCAGTTCCCTGCACAGACTGTGTGACTTTGGGCTAGTTAATTAGAATACATCTACTCTGTTTTAAAAGCCACGATAACAAGCGTCAGAGCCCGGGTCTGCAGGCTTGCAAGGCTCACACTGCAGCACTAAAAACAGTGGTTTAGAAGTTTGGGCTCAGGCTCTGAAGCCCAGTGTCGGAGATGGGTTTCAGAGCCTGAGCCCAGATAGCCACACTGCTGATTGTAGTGCTGTAGCGCGAGCCCCATGAGTCCGAGTCTGTAGATCTGGGGTCTGAGACTTGCTGCCATGGGATTTATACTGCAGTGTAGACATACAGTGAGTATCTCTGTGCCTCAATTTCCAGCTGTAAAATGGTGGTAATAGCACTTCTCTATCTCACAGGGGTGTTGTAAGAATAGATACATTACAGATTGCGAGGTGCTTGAATACTATGGTAACGGGGGCCATATAATTACCTAAGATAGATTCACATGCAGACATACACAACATCACTGAACATCCTTCCTGCAATCTATTTTATCCTCCTGCTGTCCAAACTCCCATAGGCAGGGCATATAATTTTCATGAAACAGCAGGAAGTGCAGAAGACACAGGAAACAGTACAAAAAAATTATTCTGTACCCATTACTGTAGTCATGAAATCTTTTAGCTTTCTGATTTTGGGTTCCAGTTTTTCATTTAAAAAGTGTTACAGGAAATTTAAAAAAAAATGTTTCTAAATTTCCCACAAAAAATGGTTGGCATTTTTTACCAGCTCTAATAACCTAAGAATACAGAATTAAGCACTGGCAAAAATTGCTGTAGTTGAACTGTCATCATGAGCTAAGTAAATGAATGCATTTTCAGAGTTACTGGTGGTATTCTAAAACCTATTGAGCTAGTGTGGAGTTTCTTTAAAAGGAATCTGCCTATCCCAGTTTATGTCCATTACCTGCCTCTTTGATTTACATCCAGATGATAAAGCTGAACCAGGAAGGAAATGAGAAGGACTGATAAACTCTCTCTGCAACATCTGTGGGTGATCTTCCTCAAACCTCAGACAGCTTTGTGCTGATACAGTAGGTGTGCTGCACAGCTGTGAGTTTGTCATCCCTGAGGCAGGGTCATTATTTGCCATATGTCAGTTTCTTTATGTAAAATGGATTCATGAGGATATTATAGGGAAAAGAAGAGGGAAGGGACTAAAAAGAGAAAATGCACAGCACACACTTAGGAAGCATTCTTTTCTTCTCACTGCTAACATTGTATCCATTCTCTTTTAAATTTCATTCTTCTACATGTTATGGCAATGATACGAAAAGTTGCAAGCCTGCGCGTACAAATAATTAGATCGGACATCAAACATCTGAGACTTTTCTTTTCCATACTGGTAGTTTGTATCTGATTCCCCATGTTTGTTTTAGGAGTAACTTATAGCAGGCATTACAACTCTTGTCCTTGCGTGTGCATGTGTAGATAGGTGTGTGTAATGTTTCAAATAAACCCTTTACTTTCATTTATCCTTGATCCCTTTACACAGTTTTAGTATTTCACTTATCTAACCCTAGTGAATCTTGTACTAAAAGGGGCAGGCCCTTCAGAAATATAAAATTTTACGAACTCTAGGTAAAATATACACAGTCAAGTTTTCAATGAACTGTCATTTTCATGAGAGTTAAGAACAGAGCTTGAGGTTAAGAATTTCATGACTTTTGGCAATATACAGCAGTGATTTTTCTCAATGGGAGTGATATACCAGTGATATATTGTGCACTGAATGTTCGTTTTTGGGGGTATTAAAACAGCTTGTATAAATCTACATGTGGAAAGATGTAGCTGCAGAGTAGTAAAATGTTACAGCAGATCACTTGAGACATAGTGAGAGCCTTTTATAATATTAGGTAACCTCCTGGAAATGTTATTCTTACAACACCTTTGCTGGATCTTGGATAGACTGTAAAGATTTAAATCCTGATAGGTGGCGAGAATTGACATAAACAAAAACGATGTACTATAAGTTTCCTGAGCTTCAATTATTCTATCTTGGAAAGCAAGTTCATTTTCTAAGGCCAGGTTTACACTACCGTGGTAGTTCGACGGCTGGCAATAGAAGTTCCCGGTTCGATTTATCGCGTCTGGTCTGGACGCGATAAATCGATCCCGGAAGCGCTCGCCGTCGACTGCGGTACTCCAGCTCGGCGAGAGGAGTACCGCGGAGTCGACGGGGAGCCTGCCTGCCGCGTGTGGACCGCGTCTGAACCGCGGTAAGTTCGAACTAAGGTATGTCGACTTCAGCTACGTTATTCACGTAGCTGAAGTTGCGTACCTTAGTTCGAATGTGGGGGTTAGTGTAGACCAGGCCTAAGAGCAGATCTTTGTCTTTTGTTGCTGTTCTCTAGAACTGCATAATGCAGTAGCAACATTGGGTTGTGTAGTAGTGTGAATTATGCTACATAAATATGCTCTCCAATATGAAATGTGCCAGTAGAAAGCTATGTAATTCAACCAAATGCTGCAGTGATGAGTATGATATAAATGCGGAGATTGAAGTTTTAACACTTACACCATAGAAACCTCACATGAGCTTTCAGTTAGGGTGACTAGGTTCCAGATGGTGATTGCAACACACTTCTGAATGCTTAGAGGAGCTCTGATGTTGGTGCCGCTGCTGCAGCTCTGGGGTGAGTTTTGTGCGTATCTTCAAGAAAGTTACCTTTGGTATCCTAAAATTCTGCACACTCTGCTGGTCATCCAGGTCTGTATTGCAATGTTTTCTCACCAGTCAGCACTTGTTTCCTGAGCCCAGAAATGGTGCTGCACTGAGTCAGTCTGCTCCAAGAAAATTTCATCCATAAGTAGCTGCTTGATATCCTCCTCTCTTCCTCTTGGCACCAGCTGACTTCCAAACCACAAGCCAAGACAGTGACGAGATCTCGAATACATCTCCACCAGCCTCTGCAAATTAGAGGTTGTCAGGCTCACAGCACAGAGCATTGTTCTATCCATGCTGGTTGACAGCAGTTTGAAAATGGCACTGTGCTCACAAAAAGGTAAAGAATACTGGGAGGTAGACAGTAGTCATGGGCATTCTTGAGTTTGATTCCAAGTCTCAGAATTACAGTTGCTTATGGTTGGCATAGGCTATGTATCTCGCAATGCATTGTGAGAAAAGTCCCAGGATGCACAGAACCCTGCAGTTACGCAACACACCATGAGATACCCACCCAGAATGCTGCATGCTTACTCCACAAAAAGTCCCTGCTGTTTGGTCTCAGTGATCCAACTGAAGTAGGAAACAGCTGGCTACATGCATTCAGTTATTGCAGAATATCTAATCTGCAACAGTTAGTGCGCAATAGCTCAGTACAAAATAGCCCTTCTTTCCCCATGTAGACGAGGCCGGTCTCTCATATTCCCACCTTCATGGCATCTCAGTGCCAGACACTTGGTTCTTTTAATAGTGGATTTAATATGTTCATATTGAAAATGACCGTTTAGCAATTTTTAAAATACATTGCATCTTCAAAACACGTTACAAGTGCTGATGAAATGATCTTGACAAGTTAGATTGTAAAATCTTCAGGAAAGGGACTGTTTTGTACTCTGTGTTTGTAGAGCACCTACCACAATAGGGCCTCTCTGTTATTGCAATACAAACAATAAAAAAGAGAACTAACCAGTGCCTCTGTGAATGCTGTGCATCTCTCACATTTTAGCAATACATATGATGAAAACTCTAAACCATCTGATGACACCGACTTTGTGTCTTAGCAGGACAAGTGTAATATATGCCACATCGTACAATGGTTTGCTGCAGTGTGGAGACATAGATTTGGGAGAGCAGAGGAGGGTGGATACCAGCTGAACATCAGCTCCCAGTGTGATGCTGTGGTCAAAAGGGTGAATATGATCATTGGATGAATAAACAGGTTGGAATAGAGAGGTTATTTTTACCTCTGTATTTACCACTGTGCAACTTCTACTGGAGTGCTGGGTCCAGTTCTGGTGCTCACAGTTCTAGAAGGATGTTGATAAATTGGAGAGGATTCAGAGAAGAGCCATGAGAATGATTAATGGATTGGAAAACATGCCTTATACTATAAGGCTTATAGTGACAAAGACAAGGAACTGAATGTTTTTATCTTAGCAAAGAGACAATTAAGAGGTGAATTGATTGCAGTTTATAAGTACCTATTGTTAGAGGGCTTTCCCCTTGACCCTCCCACTTCCCTGGTTCTTGTCATGCAGACAGCAAGCAGCAAAAGACCAGAAGTCCCAAGCACAGACAATGCAATGTTTATTGGGGTTAGTTTCCGAGCAAGCATATTCCGAAGCCCTTCATACCAGTTGGGCTTATCTCTATATGCCGATAGAGCCTGTTCCCCAGTGTCCCTTTCCCAGCTCTGATGTCACAGAACATTTACCCCGTGTCCCCCTTCCCAGCTCTGACACCGCAGAGCGTTTACCCCGTGTCCCCCTTCCCAGCTCTGACGCCGCAAAGCGTTTACCCCGTGTCCCCCTTCACAGCTCTGATGCCACAGAGCATTTACCCTATGTCCCCCTTCACAGCTCTGATGCCACAGAGCGTTTACCCCGTGTCCCCATTCCCAGCCCTGATGCCACAGAGCCTTGCCTGTGTCCCTGTTCCCCATTCCCTATTCCCGTTCCCCCCACTTAGCAAGCATGATTCCAATTTCCCTTCCACTTCCTGTTTGACCCCAGTTTATATAGTAATATTCTCAGCTATACCTTAACCATTCATTTTACTGAAATCTATCTAACCAATCCTAACACAGTGTAACATAATTCTCTAACCAATTATATCCCACTACCCTAATTTACACCTAGCAAAATTAAGTATACAGCAGACTGAAACAATTAGAGCACCAGACAGATTAACAATAGAAAAGTGGGGGCCATAAAGATAAAACAATACAGAAATGAGGGTTTCACAACCATTGATAAGTGATTTCTTGCCAGGCAGGATGCTATCAGACTAAGTTTTCTTTAACCATCTTAAGATCTGTTTCTTTATCTGGTGGTGATGGGCATTATCAGGACAGGATCATCTTCCTAACAGCCCAATATCATCTTATTTCAGTGTGACTGGTTTGGAATGAGAGGATGTGACACTACGCTTCCCAGCTTATGGCTGCCCCTGCTGCTTAGCCAAAGGCCTTAGCCTACGAACAAGGCCTCAGACTGTCCTAGTGAGAGAAGGCCCATACGCAGACAGACTGTGATTTTGATTCTTTCTTTTATACCTCTATAACTAGCTAAGTGATAAAAATACACCTAAGTTCTTAAAGTATAGGCCTTTACAGGCAGGCCTGAAATATCTATATTTTAACACCTACATGAGGAACAAATATTTGATAATGGGCTCCTCAGTCTAGCAGAGAAAGGTGTAACATGATCCAGTGGCTGCAAGTTGAAGCTAGATAAATTCAGACTTGAAATAAGGCCTACATTTTTAACAGTGAAGGTGATTAATCATTGGAACAATTATTCCAGGATCATGGTAGATTCTCCATTACTGGCAACTTTTAAATCAAGATTAAGTGTTTTTCTAAAAGATAAAAAAAATATTTGGGGTAAATTCTATGGCCTGTGGATGATCACAATGTTCCCTTCTGGCCTTGGAATCTGACCCTATAAATCTATGAAAAGCAGTCACAGATTTCAATAAGAAGATTTCTGGATGGCATCATAGCCAGAATTCTATATGATGGAGAACAGAAGGGCCAACAAATGCCATCCCTGTTATGTATGTTGTTGCTGCTCTGCCTGGAAAGAGAGAACCTTCTTTCTTGTTTAGCTTTCTGTACTCAATCAGTTGTGTTGTTCTCAGAATATATGCTCTGTCTCTCAGTGCAGGTTGCTTTAGTGGCTGGCCCAATTAATACGAGTCTGCTAATTACTTATAGCTAAAGCAGTAGCATCTTTAGCTCTAGTGGGTAAGGCCTTGTTGGACTGAAGGCTCTGAGAAGATGATGCATGAGAAAATAATCCACAGGCAAGAGGATGTGGAAATATTATTGGTGAGGCGATCAGTATATGAAAGAAGAGTGTTTTGAAGCACAAAGATTCTGCAGTGATGATGGATATATTAGATATGAAGAAGGAGAGAGGGGAATTGGAAAAAAGAGAAATGAGACAGTGCTTGGAGCACAAGCAGTGGGAGGCTGCCTCAGTCCTAAGAGAAACTACAGAAGAAGACAATCCCAAATTGTGAATGGGATAAGGGGTGGATGGAGAAGTTAGGAGGTAAAAGCAGGGGAGGTGTAAGGAACAAGGAAGAGTGTAGGATCAAATGAGAACAGAGATATATGCAAGAATAACAATATGAAGAGCCTTGAAAATGAGGATGTAGAGCCTGAAGCAGAAAGCCAGTGCATGGACTTGAGGTGGGGCTGACATGGTCAGAGCAGGAAAGGAAGATTATTCCATCAGGGTCCTTTAGCATACAGTGTGGAAGGGCCAAAATTGGATCCATTCAATCAAACCTCCCTCGTAACTGTTAGGGTTAAGATAAAATTAACACTGGATCCAAACTATGAGCTTTTGGATTATTTTGGATTTTGTTCCCGAATGAGATTTTGCAAAACCCAAACCATTTTCCTGTCTGCGCCAGATGGAGAAGTAAGAAGTGATGGGAGAGGCCAGAGGGGACGAGGCTGAAGAGGCCAAGGGTGAATACGCAGACAGAGCAAATTTAAGATAATTGAGGAGGAGGAGGAGGAGGGTAAATATGAAGCAGGAACCAACCACTTTCACAGTAGCACTTTATAAGAACAGCTCAGCTGGCAGAGGTCAGATGGGGAAACCTCTGTGGGAACCCAGGTAATAACAGGCTACTAAATTATGAATGGAGAGAGAAGTGGATGTTAAGTTAAAGAAATTGAACTTCCTGTGCTTTTAAGTTGTGCTCATAGCAAAATCTGGACTTACTAAATAGGTTGTATTTACCTTGTATAGTTCCACGGTATAAATAAAATGACACATGTAATATGCCACTGTGAAATATGGAATTATTGTAGAATGAGAATTTGGACAATAAGAAACAGCTTCCATTTCCATTGAAACTTCCTGTCTGAAAGGGTCTCAACATTTGCTTTAGTTTTTCCATCTTCCTTCAGGCTCCTGTGGAAATGCTGCCAAATGATCATAATCAAAGTTTTCTGGTCTGGTTGCAAAACTTTGAGAGTGTCATAGTTACAAAGGACCAGATTTTGGTATCTAACTTTCATTGATTTCAAGGAAACATAATTTGCTTTTAAAACTGATGAAGATTATCAATTCACAGAAATGTCAATATCATCAATTTAGATTCAAGAGTCATCACAGGCTTTCCTTGATGTCTTCAAAGAGGCAGTTCTGAAAAGCCCTATATCAAATAGGAAGAGAGTTAGCAAGATGATTAATTCCTATATGTGACTAAGCAATTAAGGAGGGCCATAGCCATTTGTGGGCCATATTCTCAGATCATGTAATTCAGCGTAGCTCCACTGACTTCAGTTCAGCTGTCCCCATTTACATTAGCTGAGGATCTGGCCAGTAATTTCTCTCCCTGAATTATTGGGGGGAAAATTCACTGTTGAAAAATACAGAAATCCATTTAATAGAATGTAAAATCTACATGTAAAAAAGTGGGATAGTTAAATCTGACTAAAATAAGCATTTAAGTAAAGGTGTGAGGGACGGATAAAGGCTTGCATCACGACCACCTTGTAATGTAATAATGCCACACTTTGTTAAATCTCAAAGCGCTTTGCAAAGGAGGTCGTTATCATTATCCCAATTTTACAGATGGGAAAACTGGGGCACAGAGTGGTGAAGTGAATTGCCCAAGATCACCCAGTAGTGCCTCTGCCACCCACTGGCAGAGCCAGGAACAGACCCCAGCTTTCCTGAGTGGCTCTATTTACACGTCCACACTGTCTCCTCGGTACTGTGATCACATCAGAACAAACATGCTAACTTTACAGGTTGGGCTGTGTTAGCACTTAGATAGAACAGGCCAGCTTCTCCAGTGTGGTGTGACTGTTCTATCACACTGCTGGTGTAATCTAGTTCTTAGCCAGCCCCAGGATAAAAGTAATTTGATCCTCCGAAGTTGTAGAGCTGGTGGGTGGGTTCTTATGCCATTGCCTAGCCTGGTTGCTGATGCAGGAGGGAAATAATAGGTGTGGTGAAGAAGCTCTGTGGGTGTTGTAAGGGATCTGCTGCTTGGTGGGAAATCCCTTGATCAGGGGTCGGCTGCCCAGAGTGGGGATATTTTTGCTGGGTGGGGTGTTCTACTCTCTAGAGGAGGACACTGGACTGGTGAGGTGGGCCTTTTTGCCAGCAAGATGAGTGTGGTACTCTGATGGGCTCTGTAACCCCAGGGGGGGTGTGTGCATTTAACTGGTGGGTGGGGCATCTGCTGCCCAACCTGGCAACCTAATGCACCGTTTATTTTGAGCATCAGCCATCACTACTGGAAACGGAAGTGACTTTAATGGAGGAAGCTGAAGGAGCAGAGGGATTATACATCTAGTTTCTGATAAATGTAAAAAAAAAAAGTGTTCTCTTTAATTCTTTTAATTCTGGGATCTGCATTTTTCTGATGCAGCAACTTGTGTCAGGAATTTTGCAACCCAGGGCTATCATCAAAGCTAAAAACATGGTAATAAATCACTACAGAAATATTTATTTCTACCAGTAAATTCATTGCTGAGCAATAAAAACCCCTCTATACATAGTCATGCTGGAACTTCTACACCATGAATGAAGTAAATCCCTCAGGTACCTCCACGAGAGACAGTGGTAAAGCCTGATGAAAATATTCCCTGTGCGAGCTTTTTTTTTTTCTTTTTATCCTCTAATAGTGTTCCAGAACAAAACAGTAATTTTCACCAACAAATTCTCTAAAGAATGAAAATTAATGCTTTGGCATGTTCTCCGTAGTTGCAAAGAAGATGATGTAGCAAAAGCCAATCTTGCGCTTTCCAATCCAAAACTATTTATGTGTATGTCCCATTCACATTGCCAATGGGTGTAATTTACAAACACTTTTTCCATTACGTATTTTGGAATCATTAATATAAAATAGAATCCAGTTCTGCAGCTGCTTGCGTGTCAGAGCAATATCAGGATGGTGCCAATACAAAGAATCCAATGGGTTAAATTTTAAGGTCTTCGATCAGTTTGTATTCAACCCTTACTTACACAAGCTCTAGTTGACTTCAGTAAGATTTTGCTACATTAAGAATTGATTAAAACTCAGAATTCATCCCATTGTACATTACACCCTTGTAAAGAGGAGCCAGAGACTAGAGCAGAGGAAAAGTGGCAAAAAAATACAAAGAAGACAAGAGGAGGAGAAACATGGTGGGGAAAAGGAGCAACATCAAAATGAGGTGGACAGAGAGAATGTGGGAGAAAGGGAAGAAAGAGAACTGGGGAAAACCTGGTGTGCAGAGAAAATCATCAATAATTTATATAATGGCATAGAGAGTACAGTTTGCGGACGATACCAAGCTGGGAGGCATTGCAAATGCTTTGGAGGATAGGATTATAATTGGAGAAATGGTCTGAAGTAAATAAGATGAAATTCAATAAGGACAAATGCAAAGTACTCCATTTCAGAAGGAACAATCAGTTGCACGCATTGTGATGGGGGCCCTGTGCCGAGCTAGGGTGCCCCCATTGGCTCAGTATGGAGTTGATTCACCCCGTCGTTGGGATCCCCCCATTAAGTGGGTGATTTTGGCCAAGTGGGTCCCAGCCCCCTGACGGGTTCACTTAGGCAAATAATCCGTAGTCTCTGGGTGAGCAAAACAATCAAACAGTCTGGAGCCCTGGAGCCTCTGGGCTTGGGCAAAATGAACAGCCAGTCTAGAGCCCTACAGCCTCCTGGCTGGGGCAGGCAGCAGCACTTGGGGAGGGGAATTGGCCCCCTGGGAAGGGCAGAGAAGTAAGCAAACTGCAGCCCCTGGATGGGGCAAAGCAAACAAACAGTCTATGGCAGTGCAGCCTCCAGGTTAGGGCAGGCAGTTACACTGTGGTGGATTGAGGTAGCAGAAATGGAAGGAGTACATAAATGGTTGTGGGAAATGATTGGAGGCATGGACAGGCTTCCAAATGAAAAGAGAAACTGAAAAGATAAGGCACAGTTACTTTAGAGAGAAGCATAATAGAGGTATACTAAATAGTAAATGCTATAGAGAAAGTAAATACTAAAGAGCTCCTGTCACCATTTCACATAATACTTAATACACTACAAGAAAAATGGGACAATCAATGAAACTGTCAGGCAATAAATTTGGAAAAGAACTGCCTTTTTACACCAAGCTAAATTAGCTCTGAAACTGTCTGCTATCATTGAGGAAAAGAGATTAGAAGAGTTAAAACAAAGGTTAGTTATATATGTGAATAATAAGTATATCCTGCATTACCTTAGCTCAGATAAAAATGTATGAAGGACATCATGCTGCCTCCTTCAAGGCAAAAGAACACCACTAACTGATGACAGTTAACAAGAAATTTTCCCTGTGGGCTAGTTACTCCATTAATGGTGTTTCCTGTGATGCATCTGCCATTGTCCACTGTCAGAAACAGGATACTGGAATCAGCAAGTCTGATCTAGTATGGGAATTCCTGTGTTCCTAGCCAAAGTGTTGTGGATTCATCTTTGGCTTTTACTGATCCTCTCCAAGCAACTCTTCTTCCAGTGAAGGCCCAGGACGGAACTAGCCACGTCAATAGCAGTCCCTGCTTGAATTGCTGTCAAAGGCATTTCTGAATGTTGTTCCCTAATACATATTTTTCTAACTAGCTTAGAGTTTTGTACTGCTGTCCATTATCTTAGTAGCTGAGCCTCCTCCATGTTAAATTGGCAATAATGAATGAATAGTGGATTTATTGAAGTCTGGGCTCTTCTCCTTTTCCAGGAGAACAGGTGGGAATATGGAATTTCCATTCCATGGCACATTCTATCCGTTTGAAATTTGTTTTCATTCCTAATTGTCATGAAAAGTAAAATTTTTCCACAGAATGGAGATTCCCCAAAATTGTGAAATTGAACCATTTCATTTTGATAATGGTGAATTGTTTCATTTTGATAATGTCAAAAACGTATAAAATAAAATATTAAGAATATTTATAAACATACTTGAATTAATATGTTAAGATAATATACACGTCAAAACTAAATCAATCAAAACATTAAAGTAGGGAACTGTTGATGTCGTGCCTGTTCCTCTCACTTGGGTGGAAAAGCTTTCTCAAATAAAAAGGGTTTGCAGTGCTTTCCTTTGGCAGTTTGTTCCATACCTGGAATCCCCTCAATTGAGGGCACGAGCTCAGCTCTCTAGAATGTTCTGTTCAGTTATTATTTTGGCATGCTGCAGACATTTTGCTGAAGAAGGCAACTGCCTATTTTTAACAGTTTCTATGTTGGCTAAACCCAAATGGAATTTTATATGAGAAAACAAACAAACCAATAAATCCATAAACAAACAAGAAGACACTTCTCTACCCCAAGGGCTTTCTTTCTGCTGACAGTCAAAGCCTTGCTATTAAAAGAGGTGCAAGAGAATCTCCAGAAAAGGTCACAATTACCTAAGTAAATCGTTACCAGCTCCACACTCAAGACTTGATTTATATTTTGAGGCAGGGAACTTCTGTTCCAGGCTGGGTGGCCATGGAACAATTCCATAGCCCGCAGCTCCTGCTCCTTCAGGACTCTGGGAGATGTCAGGAGGGCACCGAGCCTGAAGTTAACAGAGCTGCACTGGTAAAACTGAGAGGCGAATCAGACTGACAGGCAGCCAGGGAGAATCTAAAAGGCCACATGCTAGATGATGGAACTTCAGGCTGACAGCTCCAGAATAGCTCCTTGCCCCACAAGGGAAAGTTTCTGTTTTAAAAGGATAAGCTGGGACCCCATAACAGCTCTATAAGGATTACAGCAGCTCTGTGGCAGTGTCAGTCCCTGCACCGGGAAATGAGAGAGACTCAGGATCTGTAGAGGTCTGCTCTCCAAGTAGTTCCATGGGTCCTGAGTGCTGACAGGTTTGGAATTTTTCTACCCTCCATTTTCACAGTCCCCGGGGTTAATCCCTGTGGTATAGAGCTGGCATAAGACATAACAATTGGGAAGAACAGGGCCATGCATTTGGCCCTTTGTTATTAGAGAAGAATAGTTTCATATCAATAACCTGCTTATTAAAGAGCTCTAGGAGGTAATGAAAAATACATTTTAAAGAGGGCATTTTACCCCACAGCAATGCAGTGAAGTGGAGTGGGAAGAACATTCTTATACAAAGAAATTTATTTGGCCAGTCAGCTCATTTTAATGTTCCCTTTGCAGTTTCAGCTATTTGGGTATGAATGTACCTATTAAAAATATAGTATTTTTGTGTGGGAGAAACATTCATAAACTTTTTTGTGTAACCCTTTCCACTATAAAGGGCCTGATCATGCAGCTGCTAGGTCTGAAGGACGAGTATCCCTTAAACACAATAGCGCAATATATACTAGAGTACTCTACAGTAATAGCCCAAAATACTGTAGTAACACTGTTGTAAGCTACAGCCGGTGTAAATCAGCATAGCTCTTGCCTTCAGTGAAGTATATTGACTTACACCAGCTGAGAATCTGGCTCAGTGTTTTGGGCCATTACCATAGAATGCTGCAATAAGGATTCACTAAGGGACATTCCACATTCATCGGTGTGCAGGGGGCCATCACAAGCTCTGTATGCACCATTTAAGTCCTACTTAACCCCTCATAATAAGCGGTGGTGAATAGCCTGTGCACGGGCCCTCTGAACAAGGTGAATTGCTCTCTCAGAGCAGCCGAGGGTCACTTCTGCAGTGGATGTTTGACTGCTGTCCGGCCTGGGTAGGAGTTACACATGTGAAGTATTATAAAGCATTGTTGTCAGAACAGGGATCCTCAGGCAATCTGCGCTTGCCGTGATTCAGTATCCTTCTATGAGAGACAGTAAGCCAAGTTCTTCCCTAGTGTATATCAGCGGGGCTCCACCAGGGATGAGTTTGACCTAGTGTATGTTATACGGAAGTGTATAATAAGGGACCCCTTGTACACTTCTCTGACGATCTACTTCAACCGTCCTCAGAACTAACTGCTAACTGTAGAGTTTCTCCCACCAGTCAGCCTCTCTTTTCCCTTTAAACTGAACCAGACCTGGCATTGGACCACCTCTTGAAGCAGTTCTAATCCACTTCCCAGTGATTCCTTAGGTTGTACAGTAGCACAGGATTCTGTTCTGAATACACTGTTAACACCAGCAGTAATGGAGTAGTTTTAATTAAGTGGATGCAAAAAGTGGGGGAGGGGCAAGAGAGCCATTGCTAATTGTGATGATTACAGGATCATGTAAGTTGGCCGGGCTGAACATCCACCCTGCTTTATCAGTTCTTGTTTTTTGTATTTGCTTGTGACTGCCCAGTCCCATTTCTGGGCACTTCAGTTCCTGGGAGTATTCATGCTACCCCATTTCCAGCACCATAAAACGGAGGCCTGCTGTTTTAATCACGCCTCCCTTTCTCAATGTTGTTTGTGCCCTGGTACAACCCATCTGCCTTGAATCTAGTGCTCCACTGGGGCTGCACACATCTGCCAGCCAGACTACCTTCGTACACAATTACTCAATCCACCGTAAGGCTCTTTAATAGGAAACAAGTGTGACAACAGCAAGCCCTTCTAGCTCTCTCTCTCTCTCTCTCTCTCTCTCTCTCCTTAAACCACAGAGTCAAATCGCTCTAATAGAGATGAAGCTTGATAGATCCGCCCAGGTGTAGGTGAAATGGTAGAGCCTCAGGGATAATAGATGCAGTGCTCTTGTGCTGAAGTTCAGCACTGTGTCCTGAAGGGTTGTCTAGCAGCAGTGAGATGGGTTGCTCTTTGCACAGTTAAAAAGTCAATAAGCTTCCTCCAGCTTGTATGTCTGACTAATTTAGAATGCAACCTGGATGTAGGTGAGAGCTGCAGAACTGTCTCTTCTCAGTGCACGGACAGAGCACAGCACACAGTAAGTGGAAAATTTGCCTTTACTTATTTTACTTGGGAATTAATTAAGGGTGTTTACTTTGGAAGGAACCCTCTAAAGACTGGTTCAGAAACGAACCAGAATAACGCTTGCATGCATGTCCCCGGTGGGTAGTCTCCTGTTTCATTTTACACCTTGCCTTGGCATTGCCACTGCTGCTTGAATGCTCAGATTGAATTCCTTGTCTGAAGAGGACCTCTGATCTAAAATGTGGCATTACTGATGATAATATTATATCTTAGTCAATTTCTTTATCCAATTAGATCTCTATGCTATAAATTTCATTGCTGGGCAGAATTAATGATGTATTTTTATTACAAAAATGCAAAAAATATATGCTTTAAATGGAGGAGTAAAAAACTAACAAGCAAATGCTTAAACCCTTTGTTGTGGCCAGCCAGGGGTTTTAGAGTCTAAAAGATGAAAGTAGTTTACTTTGAAGAAAGCTGTATTATTTGTTTACTAAATTGTTCCTTTAAATATGATCGAAATAACCCCAGATGCTGAAATTAATGTATTGGAGCAACCACACTGATAGTGAAGTTTAAAAAGCAAAAAAGAAGGTCACTTGTCTAAACTGCACGAAGCGGTATATTAAAACCAGATGTATGGAATCTCAACTTTGACTTCTTGGTCTTTCATGCTTGGTTTAAAGCAGCCTTAAAATTGCATTTACTTTGCATTTACAACTGTGGATTTGCTGTTAAACTATGCTTGAACTTGAAGTTAAGATTTAATCTTAACACACACACATATTCTTTGAGCCTAGTACCCCAATTTTACTTTGCTATAGGGAGTCTATTTACTACTGCACCATGTATCCTGAAGCACGTTAACAAGTTTGCTGTGATGGTCTTTCAGGTGGAATGTCAGCCAATGTAAAAGAATGTGTCTGTTGCATGTATAAAAACATTCTGTGTGAGAAATAAATGTGCAATTAAAAAAGGATCCACCGGAGTCTCCAATAGATGATGACACAAACAAAGAATGCAGACCAGAAAGTCTCAAGATATTCTATTTTCTGGAAAGTCCAGTGAGATGACAGTTCTCATGTTAGGCTTTATTTATTTTGAAATATTACTCGGCTTGGTGTCTGTTGTCATAAGAGTGGAACAAATGACTCAGCACTATTATGCTTATAAGATGCTTTTAAGTAGTCTTCCCTTTTTCAAAGAATTATTTTCTTTGCACTTGGACAGGATAGTAAGTGCTGTTTCAATTAGTCATTGCTTTAGGCTGCTAGGGATTCCTTTGATAATGACAATGGCTTACTTTTGCTGCTGTGAAAAGTCCCAGGTAGTAGTAGTTACAGTGAGCTTCTATACACAGCAATGGTGATTTGAAATTGCTGAAGTTGAGGGGATAGAGGGGTAAGACAGCATCCCACAAAAAATATTTAGACTTGCATTTGCTGGCATCAAATAGCGGTCAATGCCTACCCCCTACAGGGAGAGAATCTAATTTCACTAGTGCATGAACACTATATAGTAGTACGATTCACAAATATTAACAGAGCAGATAGTCTCTAGCTCCAGCAAATGCCTCTTAATGAGGAGGTCAGACTATGATTAATAGGAAGTGAGTTTCAAAGGGCTGGATCTCTCTTCAGCACCACTGATAAATAGCAATGGGCATTTTATTTCCCTTCAGTGTAACTCAATGGGCAGGGACCCTTTGAATTTAAAAATTTGAGTCAGCAATGCACTTTTTATATATGTAAAACTTAGATTTTAATTAATTACACACAAACTTGCAGATTTACTACGTGTCAAATGCACAACGACGTAGGGCCCAAATCTGCCACACTTCTGCACACAGAGTATTATCCTATTACAAAAGTAGTCACATTGATTTCTGTGGGAATACTCTCAGAGTAAGGTACTATTCAATATGAGTAAGCCTGGTAAAATTGGGCCCTTAATTATTAAAGACCAGATTCTGCCCACAGATTTTGATCCAAGAGTATTCACATTGAAATCAGTGAATGTGAATCTTCCACCTTTACACACGTCAAGTTCGGTGGAACTTCTTGTTGAATAAGGGCACTACTCAGTGGGAATAAAGGCGCAAGGGTCTGGCCCAATGACACTGCTTTTGGATAAGATTCTATTCAGCATTAGTAAAACTGACAGGATTTGGCCATAAAGATTCCCTTGAGGCCAGATTTTTGCCCCTTCCTTATGATGAGTTGAAATGACTTAACTATTCATTTCAGTGAGATTACTTACAGAATAAGGTATTACTTATTGTGGGCAATAGTGCAAATTCTGACCATTGGTGTTTTATGTATGTATATATTCTTTTAGAAAAGTGAAATTCTGAACCATCAGATTTTTGAATAAAAATATTCTAATCAGTACGTAGTCAAAACAGACGGTTTTTTTAATGAAACCCCCTCCCCCCCAAAAAATGTCTAAATCAGGCATTTTCCACAGAAATTTATCCTTTGCTGCTTTAACATAAACTTATCTGCTTCCCAGGAAACATAATGGCCAAATTCTGCCCTCAGTTATAACTCATGCTCTCCATTGGCTATCTGTGCCTTGACTTCAATGGTTTTGCATAGTAACTGAGGACAGAATTTGGCAATAGTTGTTTGGAAACCATACCCAAAACTAACTGTATTCTCTAATGTGGAGCCCCAATACAACAAACCCTGGTCCTGGTAAACAAAGAGCCAGAAACCAGTTGTAACTTTGAGATTCATTTGCCAACTTTGGTAATAGCAATAGGATACATATTATGGTGTTGGGTAAATAGGCTTTTTTTCATGACAGCCTTCCCAAAAATGAGGGATCTAGCTCCTTCCCTGATTTGTTCAACAGTTTAGTCTATTGAAGTATCTTTTATGAACTTTGGATTTGTGGAGTTTTACTGCTTAAACGTCACTGCTTCTCTCTCTCTCACACACACACACATCACAAACTCATGCACAGATGTTCATAACCAGCTCTGTCTTGTTTCTCCTGTTTTGAAAAAGAAGTTTTGGTTCCTTCAAATGCTCATCCACTGGCATCAATTTCAGTGCCCTGATTGCTTTGAGAACTGAAAATGTGGCACTCCATCAATAGGCATAAGACCAAAATCTGCCTTCAGTTATACCTCTGTTGACATCAAGGGGGTTTCAAGGGTGTGATTCAGGATACATTTTAGGTCATACATTCATTGTCATTACCCTGGCTAAAAAACAGACCATGTAACAATGTGTACAGTGACACTATTTGTTGTTGTTGTTATAATTATTTAGTAAACATTTGACAATGTGCTTTTGAAGTCAACTTATCAGCTACTGGAATTAATAACCCTTATACTTTTAAGCTCTTCTGGGTATATGAAAAAAATAAAATTAAAAAGATACTGTAATAAAAATTTTCAAACTTGAGTACTTCAAATGAGGCACCTAACTCCATGGTTAGTCATCTAAGCAAATGATTTGATTTTTTTGTCAGAGAATAGTGGTTTATTTTTATTGCCACTTTTGTTTAGGTGTGTAAATATCGATTTACACATTCTCAGCAAGTTTGCAGATGACACTAAACTGGGAGAAGTGGTAGATACGCTGGAGGGTAGGGACAGGATACAGAGGGACCTAGACAAATTAGAGGATTGGGCCAAAAAAAATCTGATGAGGTTCAACAAGGACAAATGCAGAGTCCTGCACTTAGGACGGAAGAATCCCATGCACTGCTACAGATTAGGGACCAAATGGCTAGGCAGCAGTTCTGCAGAAAAGGACCTAGGGGTTACTGTGGACGAGAAGCTGGATATGAGTCAACAGTGTGCCCTTGTTGCCAAGAAGGCTAATGGCATTTTGGGCTGTATAAGTAGGGGCATTGCCAGCAGATCGAGGGACGTGATCATTCCCCTCTATTTAACATTGGTGAGGCCTCATCTGGAGTACTGTGTCCAGTTTTGGGCCCCACACTACAAGAAGGATGTGGAAAAATTGGAAAGAGTCCAACGGAGGGCAACAAAAATGATTAGGGGACTGGAACACATGACTTATGAGGAGAGGCTGAGGGAACTGGGATTGTTTAGTCTGCAGAAGAGAAGAATGAGGGGGGATTTGATAGTTGCTTTCAACTACCTGAAAGGGGGTTCCAAAGAGGATGTATCTAAGCTGTTCTCAGTGGTAGCAGATTACAGAACAAGAAGTAATGGTCTCAAGTTGCAGTGGGGGAGGTTTAGGTTGGATATTAGGAAAAACTTTTTCACTAGGAGGGTGGTGAAGCACTGAAATGGGTTACCTAGGGAGGTGGTGGAATCTCCTTCCTTAGGAGGTTTTTAAGGTTAGGCTTGACAAAGCAGTGGCTGGGATGATTTACTTGGGGATTGGTCCTGCTTTGAGCAGGGGGTTGGACTTGATGACCTCCTGAGGTCCCTTCCAACCCTGATATTCTATGATTCTAAGATTTAGGTATCCAAGTTAAGGCACTCACATTTGACAGTTTTGGCCTATGTTAATTCCAGGAGGACTGTTTCTCAGCCCCAGAGCAAGTTGGCTATGACTTTCCTGTTTAGTATCTGTAGAGGAAGTATGAATCATAGAATATAAGACCAGAGGTAACCATTGTGATCATATAGTCTCACCATCTGTATAACAAAGGTCATGGGACTTCCCTAATTTAATTCCTATTTGAACTAGAGTTAATCTTTTAGAGAAACATCCAATGTTGATTAAAAAATTTCCAGTGGTGTAGAATTCACCCAGCCTTTGGTAAGATATGTAATACATAGATAAATTGGCAATAACCATACAAGGGGAAGTAAAAATTGCTAGTAAATCTTTACTCATTGTAAAATTAAAAACTTGTTAGTTCATTATGAAATCACTGGGTCAAATTCTCTGCTAACTTAATTCTATTATGCTGGCAGAGAATTTTATATGATGAAACTTTTCTTACACAAGGCTTTAATTTTATTCCTATTTGCTGGTCTTGTGGAAGCTGTAGATATTGCATGACCTGATGAATCATATATTATCTCCTTTGATACAGTTACTGCTGGCTGCTAATATTTAATAATTCCTAAACTGGACAAGATGTAGAAATAGTGCCTATGGGTACAGCAATGTGTTATTGATGAGCATCAAAAGATTACTGGAATATTAGCGAAGATTACAAGAAAAAAACAGAACCAAATATATTTTTTCTAGTTCTGAAATATTTTCCATAAGAATTCACTGGAAAGAGTCCTCCATCCTCTGTGATATAATACTTATATATAATACTTAAATAAGCTGGTCAGATCCCTGGACACCTGTCTAGAACTATTTTGTAAGTGTAGTTTACAAGTCTGACCAGCCTTATTTACACTACAATCACAATCATCATTATCACTGATATACAGCAGATTTTGTGCAAAGTTCTGTTTGCCTTAGTCCCATTCATTTCAGTGGTGGTATTGGCATGAATATGTTGAGAATTATTTGGACTTTTTTTCTTTGTAGTTTGGACATCAACACTGTTTTGATGCATGAGCTGTTAGCTCTGGTAGCATTTTAAGTACCAGCATAGAAACCGAGCCTTTGATCCAGAACATTAATGTCCAGTGATTATTTGGTTTGGGCCCTAAATGCTTGACCCACACTTTTTTTTTTTTTAATAATGTTTAATACCAAGATGGTCAGATTGAAGGATAAAAAGAGAGTTCTGGATAAAATAAGGCACTTATCACTCCAAAACGACTGCCTGGTATCAGAACCAAAATCAGATCAAACCAAATCTTTCAAAGGATTCTGATACATTCCTATGGCTTTATTTTTGCCTTTGCAACTGGGACTAGAAGTAAAATTGACTAAATACCATGGGGCTATTATTTTGGTTTCTCCAGCCCGCTTTTACAGACTTAAAAGGATGTCTGTGTTCCAAATAAATATTCAGGGCTTGTCTACAAAGTGCCACAATCCGGTCTACAGGGAGTATGAATTATAGAGCACTCTAGCATGTTGTGTTCTAACTGCCCTGTGTAGATCCTCCTGGCACAAACTAAAAGGTACCTAGTTTGCACTGATGTAGTCTTGTTTCAAACAGGATTAATATACAGACTTCTGGATATTCACTCAGACTATTAGATGCTTTCATGGATTTATAGACTGCAAGGCCAGAAGGGACCATTGTGATCATCTAGTCTGACCTCCTGTATAACACAAAGCATAGAACTTCTCCAAAATAATTCTCAGAGCAGATGTTTTAGAAAAAAAAATCCTATTTTGATTTTTAAATTGTCACTCATGGATAATCTTCATAAATTGTGCCAATGGTTAATTACTCTCATCATTAAAAAGTTGCGCCTTATTTCTGGGCGATTTGAATTTGTCTCTCTTCAACGTCCAGCCATTGGCTCGTGTTATGCCTTTCTCTGCTAGACTGAAGAGTCCATTATTAAATATTTGTTCTGCATTTAGATACCTACAGATGATAATCGTTACCCCATAGCTTTCTCTTTGTTGGGCTAAATAGATTGAGCTCTTTGAGTCTATCACTATAAAACATATTTTCTAATCCATTTATCATTCTCATGGCTCTTCTCTGAACCCTCTCCAGTTTATCAACGTACTTCTTCAATTGTGGACAGAGTATTCCAGCAGCAGTCACACAAGTGCCAATAAATAAAATAACCTCTCCACCACTTGTGATTCTGCTGTTTATGCATCCCAGGATCACACTAGCTCTTTTGGCCACAGTGTTGCACTGGGAACTCATGTTCTGCTGATTATCCACCACAACCCACAAGTCTTTTTCGGAATCACTGGTTCCCAGGATATAGTCCCCCATCCTGTGAGTATGGCCTACATTCTTTAGTCCTTGATGTATACATTTACATTTAGCCATATTAAAATGCACATTGTTTGCCCTGTTTAACAAGTGATCCAGATCACCCTGAATCAGTGACCTATCCTCTTCATTATTTACCATTCCCCCAATTTTTTGTCATCTGTAAACTTTGTCGTGATGATTTTATGTTTTTCTTCCAGGTTATTGATAAAAATGTTAAATATCGTAGGGCCAAGAACCAATCCCTGCAGGATCCCACTGGAAACACACCCATTAAATAACACATTCACTTATCTGCATTGAACCTGTCTGCAAAAGTTCTTAGACTCACCTCTCACATTACCAGATGGATTTTTTGTTGTTGTTGATGTTATGTTCTAGTTAGTTGAGCAGTTTAGATGCCTGTGGCTTTAGGGAGATATAATCACAAGTAATAGGAAGAGGGAAGTAAGGTTATATAAAGAGAATTGAAATGGAAAGTTATACTTGTTCTAAGAGTTGAGTACAGTTTTATTTTCCCCTAGCTAGAACACATTACGTGCAAATGTTATAAAAACAAATGGCAGTGGAAACAATAAGTGTATTTAAAGAGCAACATGCTTATATCTTTGTTATAACTGGAGTGAGTTCATGTGAAGTGATTAATGGGAAGTTAAAATTTGTATGCTGTTCTTTAAAGGGTGGTAAAGATATATAAACCTCATGATGTGCATATGTAACATGCAAAGTGACTATGAGCCTGATTCAACACTACATTAATCTGCTTATACACTAGGGTAACTCTGTTGTAATCTGTTTCATTACACTGGAGTAATAATGCAGCTGTGAATCAGGCCCCATTTCTTTTTCATATGTGAAAACTACTTTTCTCACACCTAAATTTGGGGGTAGGGAAGTGAAACTATACAAACAACAATTTTTAAAAAAATCTTTTGGGTTCAATGAGCCAAATTAATCTCTGGTGTAATTCCAATGACTTTATTGAAATGAATACCAGAGCTGAATTTGGCCAGCCATTTTTATTTGGAGCTGCTTTAAACTAACAGTCATTTATGAGTTCTGTTCCTGTGACAACTTTGAAATAAAAACCCTGTAAAATTGGGACAAATTGGCCAACAATCCTGCATGGAGCATGGGTTGAGGTCAAAAATGTGTTAGTTAAATTTCCAGACAGTTGGGCTGGACTTTAAAAGCTCCATAAATTTAAAACAGTCTTTGAAATATCAGCACAGCAAATTCACATGTTGCATATCACAGATGTCGTCATACCTGAGTAATAATATTAGTGTTACCCTCAAATTTACATTTGACCAAATGAAAGAAACATGTATGGTACAAAGTAATGGCTTTTCTGCTAGAAGGTTTTGTCCCACTAGCTTTTTTCAGAATACAAATATATCCCACGATCTGGAGAACTGATACATTGTACATTATTAGTAATATTATTTTTTAAATAATATGTAAGATGCCTTGAACATGCTCAGAAACATAGCTTTTCATTGTGCTTCTTTCCATTTTAATGTTGTGGCAATATGAGTAATAAATGGCCTATGTTTATAAATCATATACTGTATATTGTCTGGCATTAAAGGTAGCAGCCAAAAACTAAGTCTGGGGTTTTGATACCATACATTGCAATAAATTCCAGGGCTTGTTAGCAGCCCCAAACCTATTCCCATTCAAATCAGCAAAGTCTTTCCATTGATTCAGTGGTAGCTGGATTGGGCCCATCATAATCTATTAATATTTAGACCAGATCTCCAGCAGAACAAAGTGGCTCCCATCTACGCACCTATTTAAATAACTGGCCAGATTTTCAGAAAAGCTCAGCTCCCACTTAGGCATTAAATGAAGTGGGCAGATTTTCAAAAGTATTCAGCACTAGGCAGCTCCCACATTGTCCTCAGTGGGATCTGGGGGGTGATGAGGACTTTTGAAAATCTGCCCACATTAGTCACGTGCCTAAGAGAGTCATGAATTCTTCTGAAAATTGGATCCCCAACGTGAGCACTAACACTTTTGAAAATCTGGCCTGTAAACCTGACTGCATGTCTATTTTGATTTATCTGCCAGTTGTATGAATCACTAGATAAAATATATTTGTAGATAGGTTTTTATTTACTTATTTTTCATGAAGCTCAAGTTTTTCACATGTGGTTGAAAGCAGGTGTGTGCCTACTTTGCTGGTAGAAATGTAAGTACCTTCTATTTCTATTTCATGGGCTGACGAGAACAAACCACGGATCACACATTGCTTAATGCACAACTGGAAGACACTCAGACACTATGGTCATGAGGGTGGTGTAAGAACCTGAATAGAATAGGGTAGACTAGAAAGGGGTATATGCTACAGTGCTAGATCTACTTAGAGGCAAATCCTACCCTCTTCTGCCCTTTGCAGCCAAGAAAAGCCTGAATGCAATGGAAGAGGTGTGGGGTTCCACTTTGATACATTGCGGAGGATTTGAGAAGACAGTGCAAGTGGTCGGCACTGCAGAGCACAACTTTGTAGGGCTTCCTGTTCCTTGGCATGGAGTGCCCAATTTAAGGGTCTGTGGATCAACAACTCCATAGCTCAGCTGGCCAAATTTCCACAAGCTGATGTAGGGGGACAGCATGTCAAATAAAGTTATGTCATTTATTCTGGGAAAATCATTTGGGTGTCTCAGTCCACACAGGTGTCCAAGTTACATGACACCCCACCACAACTGACATTAATTGGCAGTCAAAGCCCAAAGAAGCCAGTAACGTAATGCTCATGACATCTGAACTACCCTTTTTATCATTAGAAATGTTCCCTCTGGCCCAGGTTTAAAGCATACGACAAGGCGTTGTGCAAAACCATATATAGCCAATCCCCCTGCTGTGTCTGTTCTGTGGATAAACAGATGACTTTACTCTCCAGGGGTAAAATCCTGTCAAAACTCACATTGACTTCAATGGGGCCAGGATTTCACCTTGGCTCTTAATTTAGCACCTTTTACAAGAGTTAAATTCATATACTTGCACTCACCAAAGTGTATGTCAATCACAACATTTTTCAAGCCTAGACCAGTGCTAAGCTATGCATTTACTCGTTGCTTGAATTCAAGTGCTATTCGCCAATATCTTGACGGGTCTCCACAAATTATATGCAGGATAAAAATATTGACAATTGCATCACTGAACACAGCTTCATTTGTGGAAGGCAGAGATTTTTAAACCTTATCATCTCAGGTGTTTTGAATTTGTTTCAGTTTCAAAAAGCCAGTGGCTCTTTGTCAATTTCATTTTAAATCAAAATTGTTTTTAAGTTCTACACCTGCAAAACAAGTGTCCAAAACTTGTAAACTTTTTTTTTTTTTGGCCTTCATGTGCAGTGGACAGAGTCCAGGACAAATTTTATAGCTGAGTTATAAACACTTGAAAAATGGAGTTTGTAATGAAAGTGCTGACACAGCCTTAATTATTGCAGCATGAATGGCTTTATTATATACTATATACAGTGTCTATGCATACACAGTACATGTTATAGTGTAAAGAAATATTCCAGTTAAGCAAAAAGCAATTACTTAACAGCTGTAGAGAGCTAAATATAAACAGGCTAAGCCAACACCTCTATGCTTTTTGAGAAAGTATAGAGAAATGTTATTACCACATAAAAGGGTTTATATTTTAAAAGACTTAAAAGTACAGAGAGCCAGACCCAGCTAAAGTAATAAACTGTGCCAGAGTATTTAATTAAAAAGCCTCAAGTTACTAGAGTCTATTGAAAAACAGAGGCATTGATTCTTTGAGTTAATTTTGTCCTCCTCTGTTAAGTGCTTATCGGGTGTTAAAGAATTAAAATGCAGTCCCAGCACTTTAAATAGAGAATAATTTGTCTTTTTTTGATTGAAGGCAATTCTTTATTCTGTCAGCTTGTAGACACTGTAATAAAATGGAGAAGGTGGATATAATTGGGTAACATAGTTGGATTTAATTTACCTTTAATTAAGCAAAGTTGGAAAAGAACCTGGGAAATCAGTATAAAGGAATTTCTGTAAACCACTGTCGTAGGATCTTATTCTCTTCACATGATCACAGCTATAAATCTTTGCAATGATTGTCTAAGGGGTATAAGAAGCTGTCCAGAAAGTACTGCTATGGTATACCCTCTATTTAACACATACAGACCTTCAGAGTCAGCTTTTCCTAACAAGGCATGAACATTTAACAAGCTACACCTAAAGACTGGCTGTGGTTGTATTTGTGAAGCCTTTGGAGTTTTTCATGAAGTCAGATGCTATAAGAAAGTTTTTCAAAAGTGGAGTTTTTTTGTTTTGTTTTTGTTTTGTTAGTCGGTTCATTTTTGCTATTTGGTTTGAGTGTTTAAGACATTTTAAAAGAAAATGAGCTTTGTTTTCCTTCCCCTCTCCCATTTAAAATGCCATTGGGTGCTCCTGAAAATGTCTTTAAAAGTGATGGCTTGGATTCTCAGTTGTGCCCAGCAGATACTGGGATCAGGTGAGTGTGCGTGCGTGTGGCTGCAAAGGAGATGTTTATGGCTCCCTGTTTCAGTTCTACAGCAGCTCTGACATAGTTTGCACCATTAGATGACACTAGTGAAGTATAGGCAGAGTGCAGTCGTGCTGTGGGCCATGGTCCCAACATACCCCCTGTGCCAAAAGCTGCAAGGTGGGTGGCATAGGGATCACTCAATCAGCTTGGGGCTGTTCTGTGCTGTGGAAATGACCAGCTGGAAAGATCTTCTGCCTTTCTCATCTCTTTGCAATGCCTAGAGGAGCAGAACAAAGGAGTTGGTTGAAATAAGGAATCTGGCTCAATCTGCATAGTATATAAACCTACCCATGTATTCAAACTTCTGCATTCTGTGTTTGACTTTCTACTTTGTTTTATTAGCACTACGCGTAAGAACATTATTGGCTAGGTTTGTTCTTTATGTAGCATCTTGTTACAGATGGGCCTTGTGAACTCAGGCACATACAGAACAAAAAACGAGAGTGGAATGAATCACCTGCCCAGCCTGAAGGCACAAAGAGGTGCCGGAGTGACATGTAGGTGTTATAACTGGAAGACAATAAAGAAAAGGTAGAGTTTTAGCAATCTGAAGCAAAGGGAAAGTGTTTTGCCATAGTTAATTGATCATGAGGCTGTTGCATGGAACGGGGTTGTCACATGAATAAAGGCAAAAGTTGGGAATGGGAAGAGAAGATAGGAGGAACAGTATGGAGAGAAAGTTGAGTGAATTGTAGAGAACAGGACTTGCTGTAGGAGGAATGAGGTCTGAGATGTGGAGGAGTCCTATGTAAGTAAGAAAGAGACTGTGTAATTTAACAGTGTGGCCAATCGCTCATGCACCAATTGAATATTAATCCTCTTTATCTAATATTAATCTTGAATAGTAATCTTGTTTATCCAAACTAGTCTACCATGGAACTACTTTCCAGCAGATATGAGAGTAATAGGTTGGCAAAATTAAGGTACTGATAAGAGAGCATCCGAAGATATGATGGTTTGTTTTATTTTGATTAAATTAGCCTGAAATTTGCATACAGCCCATGGCACGGTCACGAGTTTCCTTGCTGCCCCACTATTAAAAATATTTAGAGTCAAATTCTGATTTCAGTTACACTGATGTAGAACAGGCACGACTCCACAGATGTCAGTGAAGTCACTCCTGTTTTACAACACTGTGAGTTCAGAATCTGGCCATTATTATTCCTATAGTGCTTTAGCTCCTCAGAGCAGCACTTATATCAATGAATGAATCCCGATGACATTTCTATAGGGTGTGTATTATTGTTACCATTTTACATATGGGCAAATAGTGGCACAAAAAGATTAAATTATTTCCCCTAAACCATACAGCAAATCAGTGGCAGACTCAGCACTAGACTACATTAGTCCTATGATCAAATCTTTCAACATATTTGCTGAGTTGCCTGTTACCTCTGTTTTAATGTTTTTGTAAAAAAAAAGATCAATACTAGAAATACTTTTTCTCCAAACAGTCTATCCATGAGTGGATCTGCAGGATCAGAAATGTCACTGGCTTCATTATTAATTTCTAGGAAAGGTATTATAGGATGGTTGTCCAGCCACCACAATGATGTCAGCATTCAAGACTTACCTAAAAACTGTGGAATTCACCCTAGGGCAGAGGGCTCATTCAAAAAATCTTCTGGCATGAGCTCATCAAAAAACGGGAGGAGCTGTCCACCCAAAATGTAGCCTTTTCAGCACAAAATTGGAAACCAAAATGTTTTTATTAGAAAAGGCCACCACAATGCCTCATGGGAGTTGTAGTCTGCCTGGGGATCTCAACCCCATAGAGAAGAAAGGAGGGTATGATGTACTTGAACAACAACCTCCATGAGGCACCACAGTGACATTTCCTAATCAAAATAGTTTGTTTTTCGGCCAAACTATTTTGGGTTATACTGTAGGGGAAAGAAAAAAAAAGAAATTTTGTGTGGAAAGCAGATGCTTTTTTTAACACACACACACACACACACACACACACACACACACACACACACACACACACACACACACACACACAGACACACACCATAGCTTTCCAGGAAAATCTTTGACTAGCTCTACTTTTGACATTTCAGCTTCACATTTGTCCTCTGCAAAAGGGTTGTGTGTGTGTAGCAGCAGGGGAGGGCTCCACACCCCACTAAATGTGGGAGGTGAATGCATGCAGGGGGTGACATTGAGGCTGGTTCCAGGGTAAGCCAGAGAATATGTCACTGGATTCACACTTATGCAGATCCAGTGGCCAAATGCCCTACTCAGTTGGTACGCGGGGCGGAGGTGGGGGCGGGGGGGATGAATAGCTATCAGCTAGAAGCTGTGGAGAAGAGGCCCTTCGTTCCTTTGCCTTGGCCTCAGTTTGGGAAGGTGGATTTCACTCCTAACAGTTGTGCAAGTAACAGTCCTAAAGCCTCACGTCATTGAAGTAAATTTCAGTCTCAGTGAATAGTCAAATATTTTATTCCAGCCAATCTCTAGATTCTAAACAATGAGTCTGGTTTTCCTCTCACTTATATCAGTTTTACTCTGGCATAACTCTATTGACTTTGCAGTGACTCCTGCTTTACACCACCATAAGTGAGACCAGAATTAGGCACTTTATAGTTAAGATTTTAGATCTGAACGAGATCACATTTCATTAAATCCTAATATTCTTTCAAATTAACTGTGTTTTGTCCCTGCTGCATAATTATGTAGTAAATTACAATATGTAATGTATCAAGCCTCAGATTAGCTCACAAACCTGTTTAATGGATGGATATTTTGTTTCCACTATCTAGCATGTATCAGCTGAAATCAAATACAGTAGGATCCTATTGTTCTGCATTCAGAATTCATATCTACTAGATAAAGTAGAAGAACTACATCAGCTGCAACAAAGATATTGAATAACTTTAGATCTAATTATTCATCATTGCCAGGATCCTTGGATACCAAAAAGTAATTTGGTAAAGTTTCAAATATAGTATTTACCTACTACATGCTAAAAAGTGAAAAACAACTGATTGAATTCATGGAAGCCACCTGATACTAATGTACTGATTATTTGTGGATTTGCTGAAGCATTCAGCAGTAGATGCTGTCTCTGTGGAGTCAGACAGTTCAAGAAAAAATGGGGACAAAGAGGGCTGCTAAGCTAGTACTGATTCTTAAGAGGATAGAATCTGATCCCAAACATTTCAACTGTTTTTTTTAAATTTAAATATTAAGTTGAAAAACAAAGTGTCCTGTAAAACACCCATTCACTTCAACGGGAACAGCATGAGAACCATAACGA
This sequence comes from Emys orbicularis, assembly GCF_028017835.1. Lineage (NCBI taxonomy): Eukaryota > Metazoa > Chordata > Testudines > Emydidae > Emys > Emys orbicularis. The sequence continues at coordinate 21,514,379 of NC_088683.1, read as the reverse complement.
AAAAATGTGCCTAATTCTGTTCTCAGTTCCACTGGCATAAATCTGGAATAATACATTGACTTAAGAGGATTTAGTCCACAGAGTAGAATCTGTCCCCAGATCCTGTCACTAGTATAAGTGATAGGAGAATCAAAACCAATAGCAATGAAAGCAGATATATCAGGAAAGGGTTAGCCATCTCAATGGTCAAATTAAATATCACACAAATAAAGCTAATTAGGTCCTCATTCAGATTGTATGGGTTTATGAGCCCTAGCAGGCAGATCATGCTATTTGTATCATATTTAACTTGACCCTTTCCTAACATTTTAATCTTTCTGGGCTGCAGTTCCACATGTGTAAAGTGGAGATGTAATAATATTCCCTTTCTCTAGCTATAATGGGTCTTGTCTATTTTAACCGAAAGGTTTTTGGTGCAGGGACTTTCTCTTACTATGTGTATGTACAGTGCCCAGCCCAAGGCCCATGTCTCAGTAAGTACCATTATAATAACAATAATTATTCACCTAAAAGCTACATTAAAAGAACATTATGAAGGTAGTCAAGTCAAGCACTCAAAAGTTAGGAAATGCCAGAATTAAAGTTACCTCTGCGACCTTAATTTCGGTCCCATTGGGAGTATGAATTATGGTATAGTCTTTAATTACATGACCACATATTATTTTTTCCACAGGACACCTCAGTCTCTTCCTACAACCTACTGGTCCTCAGTTCCCGTCCCTGACTCCCAGTTTCAGTCTCCTTGTCCAGCCAGTTACAGCTTTCCCACCCACCCCAATTCCCAGTTTCCTTCTCTTGCCACTTGCTAACCTCCCATCCCAGTCTCCCTTCGTCCCTCTCCTTGCTCCAGTCTGCTCCCCTGCCACCTTCCTTCAGGTCTTGTCTCCTGTCCCTTCAAACCCAGCAGTTTTGTCCTCCACATTGCCTGAGCTCATGGGGAGTGGTGGGAGGGTGGTCATAGACAGCATATGTTAGACATTCTCCCTGCTCTTAATTCAGGTGCCCACAGCCAGCACAGACTGCAACAGCCTAGACCTGCAATTACAGGAAAACTCTTGCTCAGCTGCAGGCTGGAGCATGTCCAGTGCAGATGGAAAATGTAGGGAATTTAGCTTTTAAAATCTAAGGATCCTCATCTGAGAATGTGCACAGTACAATTTTTCAAGGGCTTATAGCTTGGTCAGATTTGGGTAGATTTTCACAAGGACAGCAAAAGTCATACCCCTGACAAAGTCAACCACCTCCTCCAAATTTTTCAAGTCACTTCACCAAAGCATGGGAGCACTAAAGTTTTTCAAATAAATGATCACCACGATTTTTGAACATGGGGAAAACAATGCATTTTCCCTTAACCTTATTCTCAGAAACTGCTGAATTACAAATAACAACAATAATAATAATAGTCGGCCTGAGGCAGAGACCTGATATGGAAAATTTCAGCCTAAATGCTTGAAGTTTGGCAAAATTATAAGTGACTAAAAACAGGATCTTATAATAGGAAGTGTCAGGGAATATTAACAATAGGTGATGCTACCAACCCTTCCAATAATACCAGAAGTTTAACTTAATACCATTGAAGCATGCTTCACTATCCTTCTTGGGCCTAATTCTGCAGTCAGTGGGAAGTTTATTTTGAGTTAAAAATGCAGGAATGTCTTCAGTCACTCTGAACTGGCTTGTCAGGGGATGGATCACTTGATGATTATCTGTTCTGTTTATTCCCTCTGGGGCACCTGGGATTGGCCATTGTCGGAAGACAGGATACTGAGCTAGATGGACCTTTGGTCTGACCCAGTATGGCCATTTTTATGTCCCTCTCTTATGGGAAATCAGCAACTAAGGGCTGGGGAAGTTTGTCTTGCAGAGATTCCTTTGAATTTCTCCCCCACATTGGCATGGCAGGTTGGCCACCTTTAGAAATATTAGTGGATTCATCCTGTGGTTACTCCAAAATCTTACTGAGTTTGAAGGCTACGGCTGGAGGCCCAAGCCATCTAAGAGCCTTTGTGCTGGCTCCAGAGCTCTTTGCTCTTCTAGATCCTTAATAGTGCCGCTCCAATGGAGCCACACAGCTGCTGTTGCCTCCAGAGTACCCCAGTAAAAGGCTGGACAGAAGTTCATACAGGCATACGTTTTCTGTGGGGCAATGAGGACATGGTGTCATAGTGATGGCTGACTTCTGCATGGATTGGAGGATGTCCATGTGCAATGGCTGTGGAGCAACAAGAGACAATATCCATCCCTGTTTCTGAAAAGTTAGGAATTTAGAGGTTGTATTTTGATGACTGGAGGGCACCCCTATTTCTTCCATTCCATTAGTAGAACTAATGAGAATGATGTAAAATTTTATATCTATATGTAAAGTAGAAAAAAAATGGGTAGAACATTTTGGCAAGAACAAAAACAATAATTTTCACCAAAATTTGCTATGAAAATTTCTGAGTGTTCAGCCAAAAACCTGAAAACCAAAAAAATTCAGCTAAAATCTTTTGTTTTTTTGACAGAAATGTTTTGAAGAAAAAGTGAACATTTCTATGGAAATGGGAGGCAATTTTTACATCCCCCCCCCCCCCCCCAAAAAGTTGAGTCAAAACTCCAATTTTCTGTCAAAAAACAGTTTTGATGGATACTTTTTGACCATTCCTAATATATCTATATTGGAAGGGGGGAGAAAATGAAGGCAATGAAGCTTAAACAAGGTGAATTCCCTAGATCTCTCAATACCCGTGAAATTTAGACAGTGCTGCATGTACAATTTTTAGTGAAAATGAGTGACACATAGGTGTGATGTCCTGTCCCTTTAAATGTTTGAGCACTCCTCTTGTCCCATGAAAAGCTTTACCTTTGTGTTACGCTCCATGTTGTAGCCAGAACAATAGATGTTTTCCATGGCAACTTAATGAGCTGCTTTGTGTCTGTATATCCTTCTCTGCTGGGCCCAGATATAATATTTGATGGTGATGGAATTCTGTCCCACCCATGCCCAGTGCTGCATCTGCCTCAATAAGAAGAAGAAAAAGTAAGCCACTAATAGTACAAAAAAGATGGAAGTAGAGGCACAAGGTGACAGACTGATGCTTTTGCTGCTGGAATAGTATGAACCAGCCAGCTAGAGTGGGGGAATTGGCAATTAAAAAGAGAATAAAGGAATAGACTAGTGCCTGGGGGGAGCTACTGCAAACAAATAAGTAATGGGAAACGCAAGCAGCCATTTTGACTGACCACAAGCAAACTGGCAGAAAAATAAGTTTAGCCTGCACTGAGGGTCTGTAGCCAGAAGAGGGAGCCCAGGTACAGCCAAAGGAAGATGTCTGCAGTACTGGCACACAGCCAGAAGAGGCAGATCAAGGACAGATAGGGCAGTAACAACAAATAGTATACCTGTGGCAGAGGAGATGTCCAGGAGGTGTACAGGCCAACAGGAGAGCAGAGAAAATGGCAACTTTTGTGGGAAATGTTGGTGAATTCAATGACAACCGCGAATCATGGGTGGTGTACCTAAAATGTTTTGAGCAATTTGTAACTGCAACACCATTCCAGATAGACGAGTTTCAACCTTGCTGACAATGATGAGTCCAAAAGCATATGGACTGCCATGTGACCTATTGTCTCCAACTGTGACACGTACACCACAATTACTGCAGCAGTGCAGGGATGTTTTTCTCCTGTCCCATCAATGACAGCAGAATCATATCGGGTTCATCAGCGACGTGGGAAGCGGAGAATCAGTAGCACAGTTTGTTGCTGCTCTAAGGAACTTGTCAGAGCACTATCAGTTTGGACAAACCTTAAGCGATGCACTGTGATCCTATTAGTCTCTGGATTACACAATGACCAGGCCCAGAAGAAGTTACTGTATCAGTGCTTACATTCACGAAGGCTGTTGAAGTAGCAGTTGCAATGGACACCACAGAGAAGGATTTTTTGAAATTTAGCGTGAACCAAGAAATTCACCTCATGAATTGATGAGACAGAGGACCACGGGAACATAAGGAATTTCCATGTGGCCATTGTGCACAGATTACTCACACTGAGAAGGATTGCTAAACATGCTAGATCATTTGCAGAAAGTGTCAGAAGAAAGGACGCATCACCATGACCTGTCACACAGTTCAGTGACCAGCAACACAGCGTATCAGTTCATCCAAGAAGACACCTATGAAGACTGAACCTAAGCAAGGATGGAAGTTGGGAATTCATAATATGGAAAAATAAAGAGCTCTAGTGACACTGACCAAGATCCAGCATGACACGTATTATCTCAATATGGAGTTACATGGCATCTGGGTTAATCCCTTAATCAAAGGAGTTCCTACAGGAATGGAGCTTGATACTGGAGCTGCCATTTCACTGAGTTTGCCTCTACCTGTCACCAGACATTGTCACAAGTTCCTTTGGAAGAAACCTCCACAGTTTTCAAGACTTATACCAGGGAAAAATGAGACCCAGAAGGGATACTCCAGTTGAAAATGCAGATAGATGGACAATCACTGGCTTTATCCTTGAATGTGATTTAAGCAAAGTTTTGGCACTGTTATTTGGCAGATCTTGGCTTGAGAAACTCAGGATGAATTGGACCAACATGAAGGCAAGCACAGAAACACCTTGAAATCTTCAAGACATACTGGACAGACACTCCAAGGTTTTGAAAAACAGCTTGGACAGATGAACAATTTGTCAGTGAAGCTCACTGTTCAATCTGACAACCATCCAAAATACTGCAAGCTCTGAGTTGTGCCTTACTCTCTGAAGCCTCTGGTGGAAGTTGATTTGACCATTTAGTGAATATTGGAGTCCTGTCACCAGTTTCACACAGTGAGTGGCCTACTCCCATTGTACCAGTGATCAAGAAGGATGTCTCATCTGAATTTGTGGAGATTTCAAAGTAACACTGAATCCAATTTTATGTGCAGATCAATATCCATTACCTCATATTGCTATTGTTAGTGGAGGACAGTAAATTGGATTTGCTCAGTGCATACCTACAAATGGAGATTGATCTGGCATCTCACAAATATCTCACAATCCACACACAAAAAGCTTTATTTTATTACAACAGGTTGCCTTTTGTTGTCATATTGGCACCTGCCCTGTTTCAGAAAGCCAAGTGTGAGATCCTGAAGGGACTAAATGAAGTCCAATGCTATTTGGATGACATCCTTATTACAGGAAAGGATCAAGAGCAGTGTTTCTCAAACTGGGGTCGCCACTTGTATAGGGAAAGCTCCTGGCGGGCCGGGCCGGTTTGTTTACCTGCCCTGTCTGCAGGTCCTTCGGCTGAACATCTTGGACATGTAATTGATGCCAAGGGCTTAAAGAAATTGCCAGAGAAAGAAAAGGCACTGAAGCACTATCATTAGAGAAGTGTCATAGTTAGATTCATTCCTAGGATTGCTTAACTACTATGGCACATTTCTGCCTAAATTGGCAACAGTAGTAGCATCTTTACATGAACTATTATGAACAAAGAAACAATGGAAATGGTCTAAGCATGTGAGTGTGCATTTAAGGAAGCAAATAAATTTTTGAGCTTGGCCAAAGTTCTTAAGCACTTTGATGCTTCGCCCACCCATACAGTTCTCTTGTGATGCTTCACCATATGGCGTGGGTGCAGTTCTTTCCCACATTTTTTCTAATAACATGGAGAAACCAATTGCCTTTGCATCATGAACACTCACTACTCCTGAGAAGAACTATGTGCAAATAGCGCTAAAAGCTTCTCATTCTATCTTTGGAATTTGAAAGTTCCATACCTATCTGTATGGAAGACTTTTTACCTTGCTAATGGATCATCTTCTGTTGATTTCAGTTTTTGGACTGAAACATGGAATTCTGTCATTAGCTGCTGTTCATATGCAATGTGGGGAATTGCTACTTTCAGCTCATTCCTGTACTATTCAATTTCCTAAAGGGACTCAGCAGGGCAATGCTGATGGGCTGTCACACCTGCCATGCCCAAGCTCCTGTCAACCAAAGAAACTTTGTACAAAGTGTTCTTGTCTCAATTTGATGGCTAGATAACCCATCATTAATATAGACATCAACAAAGAAACTGCTACGGATGATGTGCTTTCTCTTGTGAAGGGAATGGTACTACAGAGTACAGTGTTGGATCAAAAGAATCCCCAGTCTACACAATTCATGTCTTGTCAATATTATCTATCTACCTTATGGGGAATGTGAGTGATCATTCCAAAACCACTTCAATCTTAGGTTTTGAAAGTGTTTCACAAAGGTCATTTTGGCATTGTACGGATGAAGACCATAGCCTAGAGTCATATCTGGTGGCAGGGGATATTGAGAAGAAGGCAAAGTATAATACTAGTGTTAGCAAATTCAGCATGATCCTGGCACAGCCCATCTATATCTTTGGTCGTGGCCTCAAACTCCTTGAACATGTATTCACATGGACTTTGTTGGACCTTTAGAAGGTTATATATTTTTGGTTGTAGTTGATGCCCATTCAAAATGACCAGTAGTTTTCATCTACCAAGACCATTCAACATCTTTGTACCATGTTTTAGCCAGTTTGGTTTACCATTACAGTTGACCTCAATTCCGTTCTGAAGAATTTCACAGCTTCAAATGGAATTCAGCATATATGCAAAGCTCCTTACCATCCTGCTACAAACGGACTAGTGGAATGCTTTGTACAAATATTTAAGCATGTCTTGAGAGCTAACAAGTCTATTTGGAGTCATTAGCAGAAATTGGACAATTTCTTGCTTGTCTACAGAAGCACACCACTTGCTACTACCAAGAGGTCACCTGCAACCCTTTTCCTGAAGTGATCTTTACATACTTGTTGGGACCTGCTCCATTCTGATGTTGCCTCACATGTAGCTAAATCCTAAACTATGCAATTGATCGACAATGTGAGATTTGTTATCATTCTTTTCATGTAGGAGACTTAGTGTGGACTCACAGCTACAGTTTTGGAGTGAAATTGGTACCTGGAGAACTTGTAAAATGCACACGACCTGTTTTGTTTGTGGTAAAATTATTCAACGGTATTTTATGGAAATGACATATAGAACATTGCAGCCTCAGTGAATATGAGAGTCCAGGGATGTTCCAATCGGACTTTCAGCTCCTCTGATTGAACATCCTTCTGTTACAACTCCTAATTTTGATGACTTGTTGGGAGAAACTTTGGTACCAGAGCCAGCTGATTCCTTACCAGATCCAGCTGATTCCTTCCCACCAACTGTTCCTGTTGTTCAGCATGCTGTACACCACCATCACTATGTCATCCCAAGGGATTGTGAAAACCAGTGGTGTGCCTGAATTTATAAATTGTTTAGTTAGTGAATTGCTATTCCAGGGCATAATAATCCCTTGCAATTTGAGAGTCTGGTGTAGTCCACCCACAACTTTTAGTTAGGTTATATAGTGTTTCATGTTAGCCATATAAACGATAATGTATACGTATTTGGGATGTTTGTTAAAGTAGAATGGAGCAATGTGAGGTCCTAGCCCTTTAAATCTGTGAGCACTCCTCTCTCCCCAGTGAAAAGTCTCAGTTTCATGTTGTTTTCAGTTTTGCAGCCAGAACAATAAACATTTCCACAGCAGCTAGCTGTGCTTAAATGAGCTGCTCTGTGTCTGTATCTGCTGGATCCAGATATAACAATAGGCTCCTAAATTATTTAGGTGCTTTAGAAAAAGATACCCACTGTGAGTGGTTAATCTATATAAGAAGAGTCTAGGATTGTCCCTCTGTCTTTGTGTCACTCTGAAGTCTAGAATATCTGTTGAGTCAGTGCAAAGCAATGGAAACAACTACCGGCATGGCTGAGAACTTTTTTTGTTTAGAAAATCACCGGGTTCAATCATAACTGGATTTTGCAGTCTTTTACCATCCATTTTTTAAAAGTTTCAGCCATTTTGACTTTACAAATTACACCCGTGTGACAGTTATGCATGTATTTATGCCATGCCAACAGTCCCAGACCATTATGATATCAGCGGTAACTCAAGCAATCACTACTTTTACTCTACAGCTAATTTGTATGCAACAATTTCATTGGTTGTATGAGGGAGACTGCACAGATGGTGGATTAATTGGCCCAGTGGCTACAGTATTTCAGAATAGCCCACACAACACAACCATCACACTGTGTGACAACAAGGACTTTCATCTACTACTGACACAATAGTAACTTTTTCTTTATAGGATATCCTTTCCCTGCAAAGCACTGTCCCAGTCAATGTAAACATTGATAGGTGCTTGTTCATAGTGCAGCTAAGCTGAACAATGTACTATATGAGCAAATAACATGCTTTATTAAGCCATTTGATACATTTCCAAGTGAGTCTCAGAGGGAAACTATAGAGATATGAATACATAATTGGCTAAAAAATCAAACACTGAGAGTAATTGTTCATGGTTTACTGTCAAATTGGGAGGAGTTGTCAAATGGGGCCTCCCTGGGGTCCAATCAGTGTGTAATAATATTCCATATTTTCATTAACGATTTTGAGGCTGGAATAAAGAGCACAGTGGTCAGAGCTGGGAAGTGGGAAGTGGTCCATACATTGCATAAAATTAAAATCAGATAAGGTGCAACGTTCTGTACTGATTTACCCTCATTGAATTAACTAAGGGGTACATCAATGCAGAACATGGCCCGGAATCGATAAACCAAGGAGATGGGAGAATAAAAATAATCAAAATCAGATTCAATATATGTAAAGTATTTTCCGTAGAAAGGAATAATCAAGGGCATAATATAGGGCCAGATTCTGGCTTTGCCTTGTGCCGGTGCACAAAGGGACAGGAGGAAAGGTCACAGGACCTTCACATTATAGCCTTCACAGTGGAGAGCAAGAATCTCAGTTCTTATGCTCACTTGGGTAAGATCCAAAGCCCAATAAAGTATATAAAATGAGTCTTTCCATTGATTTCAATGGGCTTTGGATCAAGCCTTTTGAGCACAAGTACTGGAGCTGTCAAAGTGCTACCGGTGCCACAAGACACCCCAAAGCATTTGCGAAAGAAAAACAGGGAAAGTTGTATTTGTTTAAAGTTTGCTAGCTGTGTGGAGTCGGATGATGCAAAAAATTATCACAATTGTATAGCACAAAGTGATGCATAATCTTCTTGTAGGTGCACACTCTTTTTGTGTCCCTGCTCGGGGAATGAATGAGACTGCAGGCTGCCTTGCTAGCCACATCACCCTCCCCTTGCACAGCTACTCTCCTGTGCCTGCTTCATCCTACCCGGGGCCTGAGGAAGGGAGGAATTGCTCCCCTTCCCCCTTTATTACTGTTCTGCTTCCACATGGAGCCATGCGGAGATATGCTGAAGGGCTGTGTTACCTCCTGCTTCAGCCTGGTCCTTGTAAAAGGGAGGCTTCAGGCGCAGAGCTGCCCCTTTTAAACCCTGCATTCCTAGGGCATGATTCATAGACTCATAGACTTTAAGGTCAGAAGGGACCATTATGATCATCTAGTCTGACCTCCCGCATGATGCAGACCACAAAAGCTGACCCACCCAGTCCTGGAATAATTCTCTCCCTTGACTCAGCTGTTGAAGTACCCAAATCATGATTTAAAGACTTCAAGTCGCAGAGAATCTTCCAGCTTGTGACCCCTGCCCCATGCTGCAGAGGAAGGCGAAAAACCTCCAGGGCCTCTGCCAATCTACCCTGAAGGAAAATTCCTTCCCGACCCCAAATATGGCGATCAGCAGAACCCCAAGCATGCGGGCAAGATTCTCCAGCCAGACCCACATTGACCATTGATACTAATTACCAGCTGTGATGTTGTGCAGTCTATATGGTTTTATAAAAACATGATAATAAGTGAATATAATGTAACTGGGATAGTTTTAGAAAAATATGGTAAAAAGTGAATATAACGTACTGGGATATGCTTCATGCAAAAGGTCTCTTGTAAGGTATCATTACAAAGCTTATAATCTACTGAGTGTGATCATCCAATTTGTATAAATGTACCACTCTTGTATCTAAAACTAGAAATATAAAACATAACTCTGAGGGCCTATGGTAATTATGTAAAGTGTGGGCCATTAATGATGGTTTGGAATCTTGATGACTCCCATTAACAAGGACCATTGTCTGCAGATGACTGTGTTTACCTGTGAGTCTTCCTGTATATGTGTGTGCTGGCAAGTGAGTATTAAAGTCTTGCAGTGACATGTGATCATGTCACCTGAACTGGAATCCATCTTTAACCTGGTGCTTTTCCAGTGAGGGGGGGTGGAAACCCAGAGGGACAAAGGGTTCCCGCCTTATGCAAAAGATATATAAAGGGGTGGAAGAGAACAGAGAGGGAGAGGAGCCATCATGGAAAATCCCCTAGCTAACACCTAAGCTGGAACAAGAGCTGTACCAGGGGAAAGAATTGTGCCCAGGCCTGGAAGGTGTCCAGTCTGAGAAAAACTTACTGAAGCATCTCTGCGGGTGAGATTATCTGTATTTAGTTTGATTAGGCATAGATTTGCGCATTTTATTTTATTTTGCTTGTGACTTACTTTGTTCTGTCTGTTACTACTTGGAACTACTTAAATCCTACTGTCTGTATTTAATAAAATCACTTTTTATTTAGTAACTTACTCAGAGTATGTATTAATACCTGGGGGAGCAAACAACTGTGCATATCTCTCTATCAGTGTTATAGAGGGCGAACAATTTATGAGTTTACTCTGCATAAGCTTTATGCAGGGTAAAACGGATTTATCTGGGTTTAAACCCCATTGGGAGTTGGGCATCTGAGTGCTAAAGACAAGCACACTCCTGTGAGCTGTTTTTAGGTAAACTTGCAGCTTTGGGACAAGTGATTCAGACCCTGGGTCGGTGTTACAGCAGATTGGAGTGTCTGGCTCAGCAAGACAGGGTACTGGAGTCCTGAGCTGGCAGGGAAAACAGAAGCAGGGGTAGTCTTTGCACATTAGGTGGCAGCTCCCAAGGGGGTTTCTGTGATCCAACCCGTCACACCAGCGATGGCATGTTATTGACCTATTGACTAAAATCACGTTATCCCATCAAACCATCCCCTCCATAAACTTATCAAGCTTAATCTTAAAGCCAGAGAGGTCTTTCGCCCCCACTGTTTCCCTCGGAAGGCTGTTCCAGAACTTCACCCCTCTGACGGTTAGAAACCGTCGTCTAATTTCAAGCCTAAACTTCCCGACGGCCAGTTTATATCCATTTGTTCTCGTGTCCACATTAGTACTGAGCTGAAATAATTCCTCTCCCTCCCTGGTATTTATCCCTCTGATATATTTAAAGAGAGCAATCATATCCCCCCTCAGCCTTCTTTTGGTTAGGGTAAACAAACGGAGCTCCTTGAGTCTCCTTTCATACGACAGGTTTTCCATTCCTCGGATCATCCTAGTGGCCCTTCTCTGTACCCGTTCCAGTTTGAGTTCATCCTTTTTAAACATGGGAGACCAGAACTGCACACAGTACTCCAAATGAGGTCTCACCAGTGCCTTGTATAACGGAAGCAGCACCTCCTTATCCCTACTAGAAATACCTCGCCTAATGCATCCCAAGACCGCATTAGCTTTTTTCACAGCCACGTCACATTGCCGACTCATAGTCATCCTGCGATCAACCAGGACTCCGAGGTCCTTCTCCTCCTCCGTTACTTCCAACCGATGCATCCCCAGCTTATAACTAAAATTCTTGTTAGTGATCCCTAAATGCATCACCTTACACTTCTCACTATTAAATTTCATCCTATTACTATTACTCCAGTTTACAAGGTCATCCAAGTCTCCCTGCAGGATATCCCGATCCTTCTCTGAATTGGCAATACCTCCCAACTTTGTGTCATCCGCAAACTTTATCAGCCCACTTCTACATTTGGTTCCGAGGTCAGTAATAAATAGATTAAATAAAATCGGACCCAAAACCAAACCTTGAGGAACTCCACTGGTAACCTCCCTCCAACCTGACAGTTCACCTTTCAGTATGACCCGCTGCAGTCTCCCCTTTAACCAGTTCTTTATCCACCTCTGGATTTTCATATCGATCCCCATCTTTTCCAATTTAACCAATAATTCCTCATGCGGTACCATATCAAACGCTTTACTGAAATCGAGGTATATTAGATCCACCGCATTTCCTTTATCTAAAAAATCTGTTACTTTCTCAAAGAAGGAGATCAGGTTTGTTTGGCACGATCTGCCTTTCGTAAAACCATGTTGTAATTTGTCCCAATTGCCATTGACGTCAAGGTCCTTAACTCCTTTCTCCTTCAAAATTTTTTCCAAGACCTTGCATATTACAGATGTTAAACTAACAGGCCTGTAGTTACCCGGGTCACTTTTTTCCCCCTTCTTGAAAATAGGAATCACATTAGCTATTCTCCAGTCCAACGGTACCACCCCCGAGTTTACAGATTCATTAAAAATTATCGCTAACGGGCTTGCAATTTCTCGCGCCAGTTCCTTTAATATTCTCGGATGAAGATCATCTGGTCCGCCCGATTTAGTCCCGTTAAGCTGTTCGAATTTGGCTTCTACCTCGGATACGGTAATGTCAACCCCCCCTCCTTTATTCCCCTCTGTCACGCTGCCTCTATTCCTAAACCCTTCATTAGCCTCATTAAAGACCGATGCAAAATATTCGTTTAGATATTGTGCCATGCCTAGATTATCCTTAATCTCCACTCCATCTACAGTCTTCAGCGGTCCCACTTCTTCTTTCTTTGTTTTCTTCCTATTTATATGGCTATAAAACCTCTTACTATTGGTTTTAATTCCCCTCGCAAGGTCCAACTCTACACGGCTTTTGGCCTTTCTCACTCCATCTCTACATGCTCTGACCTCAATAGGGTAGGTTTCTTTGCTGATCCCTCCCCTCTTCCACTCTTTGTACGCTTTCTGTTTTTTCTTAATCACCCCTCTGAGATGCTCGCTCATCCAGCTCGGTCTAAATCTCCTGCCTACGAACCGTTTTCCCTTTCTCGGGATACAGGCCTCCGACAGCTCCTGCAACTTCAACTTGAAATAATCCCAGGCGCCTTCTGCCTTTAGATCCATAAATATGTTAGTCCAATCCACTTCCCTAATTAGTCGCCTTAATTTATTAAAGTTAGCCCTTTTGAAATCGTAAACCCTAGTCTCTGATTTCATTCTGTTAATCCTTCCATTTAGTTTAAACCGAATTAGCTCATGATCACTCGAGCCAAGGTTGTCCCCTACAACCATTTCCTCAACGAGGTCCTCACTACTCACCAAAACCAAATCTAAAATGGCATCCCCCCTCGTCAGTTCAGCAACTACTTGATGAAGGAATTCATCAGCTAGCACGTCTAGGAAAATCTGAGCCCTATTATTGTTACTAGCATTTGTTCCCCAATCTATATCTGGGAAGTTAAAGTCTCCCATGATTACACAGTTCTTATTAGTTTTTACTTCCCTAAAAACATTAAATAGTTCTCTGTCCATATCCAGGGTAGATCCCGGCGGTCTATAGCACACCCCAAGCACTATCCCAGGGGAGGCTCTAGTAGTTTTTTTACCCAATGTGAGTATTGCCCAGACAGACTCCGTCTTATCCATTCCATCACTTATTATTTCTTTACAGTTTACCTCATTATTGACATACAATGCTATTCCCCCACCTTTACCTTTGTTCCGGTTGTTCCTAAACAGCACATACCCTTCCATACCTGTACTCCAGTCATGCCTACCGTTCCACCACATTTCGGTTATTCCTACGATATCCGGTTTCATTTCTCGGACCAGGAGCTCCAATTCCTCCATTTTGTTACCTAGGTTTCTCGCTTTGGTGTATAAACATCTTAATTTATGCCATTTAGCCTCTCTCACATTAGTTATCCAATTTGGTACGGACACCATACTGCCAGTATGACCTTTTAGTCTAGTATCCATCCCCCCCCTCCTCCTTATGTCCAATCTCTTCCCCCTGGCTATATCTGTTCTTATCTCGTCACCCTCCTTCTCAATGTTGTAATCTGGCGTGGAGATTAACTGGACATCTCCCAACCGTCTCCCCCAAATTCCTAGTTTAAAGCTCTTTTGATGAGATGAGCCAGCCTCCCTCCCAGAAGTCTATTTCCTTCCCTACTTAGGTGAAGTCCATCCCGTGAGAACAGTTGTCTGTCCCCGAAAGCCTCCCAGTGGCCATACATCCCAAAGCCCTCCTTATAGCACCACTCCCTTAGCCAACTATTTATCATCACAATCCTGTCAGCCCTTTGCTGCCCTTCTCTAGGAACAGTCAGAATCCCACTGAAGATGATCTGAGCCTCGATTTCCTTAAGCGTCTTCCCTAGCCTGGCATAATCTCCCTTGATTCTCTCTAGCGAGAACCTAGCCGTGTCATTCGTTCCTACGTGAAGGATGATCAAGGGGTTCTTACCTGCTCCTTTTAGGATCCTTTTCAACCGCAGGTCCACATCCCATATCTTAGCGCCCGGTAGACAGCACACCCTTCTGTTCTCTGGGTCCGCCCTGGTCACAGGCCTGTCTAACCTCCTCAGTAAGGAGTCCCCAATCACATAAACCTGCCTTTGCCTGGTGACAGTGCGATCTACCAATCTATCCCCTGTTCCCTCTAGTCGCAACCCCTGTCTGTTCCTATTTTCCCTTATAATCCCCCTTATGCCATCCTGTATCCTCCCGGGGCCCAGATTTGGTGCTGTCTCCATCAACTCCTCCCCTCTTTCTATGGGACTAGCCGCTCTTCTCTTCTTCCTCACCCTCCCACCTTCAGTTACCACCTGCTGCACTCCTTCCTCGTTATCCAAACACCCAAACCTGTTCCTGAGCTCTATTTCTCCTTCACTGGCCCTCCTTTTCCTTGGCCTGCTTCTCACGGTCACATGCTTCCACTGCCCTTGTTCTCCCCCCGACATTCCCCCCTCACAGACCTTAGCCCCTGCTTCCACCTGTACCCCTGAGCATTCCCCTTCAGCCACTCCTTGCCTTTGCTCCATCAGCTGCTCGAACCCCCTTCTAAACTCTACCAGGGTATCTACCTGCATCTCCAAACCTCGGACCTTTTCTTCCAGCAGCTCTATTAGGCGGCATTTCATGCAGACATATCTCTGGTCAGGCACCCCCGCTGGGACCATGTACATACCGCAGCTGCCACATGCAATCATCTGTATTGTTTCCCCTGCTGCTTGGCTCATGGCTGCTGTTGTCCGGGCCCGCCTGCTCACCTGTGCCCTCTGCTCCTGGGGGAACAGAGCAAACGGGACACCGCGCCCTCCTGCCTCCCCTTCCACCTCCCCCTGTAAACTCCCACTCAAACTCCCCTGTTAGCAGCCCTGTTTGCCGGCTCCTGTGCCGCTGCTCGCAGCTGAAGGGCTGTGTTACCTCCTGCTTCAGCCTGGTCCTTGTAAAAGGGAGGCTTCAGGCGCAGAGCTGCCCCTTTTAAACCCTGCATTCCTAGGGCATGAGTCAGCGACCACACTGACCTTTTTTCAGCATTCATCTCCCTTCCCGCCCCTCAGCCATAAAGCACTGTTCCCTTCATTCAGCCCACCAACCAAATATACCCTCTGCTTAAAGGTGCAGGGCAGTCGCCGCTCAGTAGCCACATGGCTGCCTAATCAGCTTTAGCTGATTACCAGTGGCTGTGCCTGACAATTCTTATTATGATTTTTCATGATGATTAAGACCAAGGGGAAAATGGTAAACCCTATACATACATTGAACTCCCACTGAATTCGTTCCTTCGTGGTGTTCTGCTTTGGAAGCCTGTATCTCTTAGGCTAGGACATAGTGAAATGAAATCTGTGAGTGGGTGAGACCAACAGCACTGAGCCCTGCTTATGGTCTTTCAGCATTTATTAACTGGGGCAGTTTTCAGACCCTATGTAATATCATAAAACAACATTTTTAAGAAATTGCCAACTCCTCCCTAGCTTTTTTCATCCCATGCTGCTCTGTACTGCGAAACTGACAAATTGCAGCACTAAACTGGAGATGATAGGTGCTAAATTCAGGAGCCTCATTAAAAAGGGGGAGGGAGGACCACCTTGGCCCTTATGTAGTGTCTTATATACAGAGATTTCAAAGTGCTCCATAAAAGTGGGCATTGTTTTCTCCATTCACCTTGTTAGAACATAACCTTGACTTTGTGGGTGCTCAGTGAGGTGCTCAGGACCTTGCAGCATGAGGCCCTTATTTTGTAAGTAAAATATTTAACGATGGTTATTGGTTTTAACATGCAGATTTTGAGGAAATCCTTAAATTTAGGCAGAAGGATGATATCAACTTTTTCCTGCCTATATCTCTGATCCTAAAATTCCCACTCACACAAATAATCTGTACTCACCTGAATACGCCCATTGACTAATGGCAGTAATCGCATCAGAAAGAGTCACTCATTGGAATGTGTGTTGCAGGATTAGACTTCTGCAGAGTAGTTTTTCTTGACTGATCTAATGGTGGTTGTCCAGATCTGAGCATAGGTGTGTGACTTCTTGATTCTCTGGAACTGACATAAAGACTAGCAAATCTAAGTCTTTTTTGCTAATTCATTCACTTCACCAGTACTCCTAATTTCACAAAGATCTTTTGTTAATACACAGTACACGGTTTCTATTTCAAAACTTTTATGGTGAAATCCATAAAGTTCTTGCTCGTCTGATTTAATTAAAAACCCAAACATCAGGCCACAATAATGTACCTGTTGGCATACTTAGTTTTGAATAAATTCGCCACGAGTTTCATGGAAAGCTTGGTAAAATTCCAAGAGAATCGGAGCTGATTTATGGTTTCACGTGTCATTCATGTGAAAACTGGTACTTTTGAATTGTTTCAATCCAAAAACAGACACAATTCATCTTTATATCAAGGTTTGTCTCTCTTCCTGCTATGACAGATATAAAGATGATGAGTCAGAATAAATGGTAATGTCACTAATGAGATTGCATCATGCAGTGAAGCCGTTTCCAGAGTTAAGGGTAACCATGCTGAAAATGGGTTGCTTCATTTGGAAGGCCTTTCACTAGCATTAACATTTCATGATCCTCTGGGGAAAGAGACATCCGAAGACGCAAGACAAAAGTAATTTCAACAGAGAAACTGTACTGTATGAGAGAAGAGTCTGATTTCTGTGCTGACAATTGAAATGTTTTATGTCAGTCTCAACATCAGAAGCCATAGTCTTCACCAAAAGAGAAGGATGTTCCCTCCTTTCTCAATTTTGTCCTCTTTGTTTAGAACACACTCCATAGACTTAGTCCAGTCTACGTCATGTACCATCTCTCTTTCTCTCTCTTCCTTCATTTACCTAGCACTGGCGTCCTCTTTCTCTTATCCTATGGTCTCATCGCAGTTGGTATGACATCTTTCTCTGATGCAGCTCTTGTCTTTTTGAATCCTTCAGCAATGGTCCTTGCTTTTTTGAAATCTCATCAGAAAACTTTTCTTTTCAGTGTTTGTACAGCTCCTAGCACAGTGGGGTCTGGGTCCATGATGAGGGCTCCTGGGAACTACAGCAATACAGATAAATAATTCATAATAATAGTGATTTTTGTTTTTCCTTACCCATGCCACTCTCTAGTTCTATGCAGTGTTATTGTAGCCATGTCAGCCCCAGGAAGTTAGAAAGACAAGCTGGGTGAGGTAATACCTTTTATTGGACCAATTTCTGTCTCATGCACCAACAGAAGTCGGTCCAATAAAAGATATTACCTCACCCACCTTGTCACTCTCGAGATCTAATTCTCTGTCTATTCTTTTAACTCCACTAAGTGTTCTGGGATACAGTTTGTATGACAGACACTGTACAAATTATTTAGAAGTGTCTTGCTTTAATGTCAGGGGTATTTGTCAATTCTGAAGATGGTATTACTGGGGAGGCAGCATAGTCTAATGGATAGGACACTGGACTGGGGCTCAGCAAACCTGGCTTCTATTTCCAGCTTTGCCACTGACTTGAGTAAGACATTTCATCTCTCTGAACCTGTTTCCCCTCACATCCTTGGTCTGTCTTGTCTACATAAACCATAAGCTTTTCAGAGGGCAGGGACTGTCTCTCACTGTGTGTATGTGTACAGCACCTAGCACGGTGGAACCTCATGCTCAGTTGGTGCTTCTAGGATCTACTGTAATACCAATACGAGGGACACCATTTTGGAGGAAGTGCCATCCCTGAGATTTGATGTATAACATGCACTGATCATTTGTTTTAATCAAAGATCCCATAGCACATTTTGTACGAGTCAGGTGATAATTTCAACTCAAGTAATTACTTTTTGCCTCCCTACATTCCCTCTGTCATTTCAGTTGGATACACTAATCTTCATCTTCTGTCTTAAGTTCTTATCTACTAGTGCTGTGCACTGCAAACACTTGCCATATTTCACTTCCCTGGCCAATGAAGTGACCCCTTCGTATAGCTTGTATTTCAGTTTGTAAAGCACTTCAGGATATTTTAGGATGAAAGGCCATATGTAATGGTATTAATAAGTGGACTCCTTTTTAATATAATCTACTGTAACTGCACAAGCTGATAGAAATATATGAACAATATTTTGTGGATAATTTTTAATGAGCACAGAAAATTAGAGATACCCTAAATATATAACAAAATCTAAAATCTAAAATAAAATACTAAAATGTTTCATTCACTCCTTAGCTCTTTGGGAAAAGGTATTTTCATAAGTGCCTCATTTCTCAACTGTTGAGGTCAGTGATTAACATTAGCATAAAGTAAAAATTCTTAATGGCCATCAGTTGCCATGTAAGGTATCAGGGCTTTGCTTATTATATGTGACACAGAAGGAGGAAGTAACACAACCTGCATTTTATTACCTTGAATCAGACACAAAGGGTTTTGAAAACTTCAAATCCAACTGAAAGCAGCTGTTGGGAAATATCATTACATTATACCTTAAGCTACAAAAACCAATTTAATGGTGACATTTTATTTTATTCAGATGGTCCCCTCTTTTATTCTGTCTAAATGGATGAAGCCCGTGGAAATTGTATCTGGATGAAATCACCAGAAGGTGAAGGGCCCATGACTAAAAACATTCTTTAAAGATTATACAGGATAACAGTCAAATGGAATAGCAGCACTAACAAGAGCAAAGGTCTCCTTAGCTACAGGAAGTCATATTACATCATTTAGACTTATATATAAGAACACAGAGTGTCCTTGTGCTAGTTGCAGATAAATTTTGATTAAAGTGAAATACAAAAATATTATTGACTAAAGTAAACACAGGTATTAATTAAGAAAAGCACAAGTCACACTTTCTAGATCAGCAAATCATGTTATTTGTAAATGGAATTAACTCTTACCCCACTCGCTTCGGGTCATATTTGTTGCATGGAATTCCCATGGCTTGGCTAAATAATTTTTGAGTGATTCCTTCGAACTTTTCCCTTGAAGGGTAATGCATGCAACCCATGTAGGGACTGAGCACAGCTCTTGTGCTTCTGCATCTGATTTCATTGACTAGCAGTATCAATAGAGATTAAAGTAGAACCCTGAGCTACATTCAGATTGAAGGCCCAGATCTTGCTTTCATTTAAATAAATGGCAATATTCCAGTTGATTTCAGTGGGGCGGGATTAGGCTTCAAGAAACAAATTCTGCTCTGTTACACCCTGGCAGTCCGATACAGAAACATATTTGTGTGTACAGTATAGTTAAAAATACATATGAACAAAATAATAGTGAAAGGTGCTGGTTTGACAGTTCCATAGAGTGCACTCTTCATAAAAAAGGCCACAACTTCTGTGTGCAAACCAAATCCACGACTGTGTCTGAACTGCAGGAGCCACCTGCAGGGGAGAGAGTATTATTTAACATTCATGGTCCATTCAGTCCTTGACCTCTGCCAGAACTGCCTACAAAAATAATGATTAGTCTTTGTGGAGTGGACAAGTATCCAGTAGGCCGAAAACCACCAACTCACTTGTTGAACAATCATCAGATTATAAAAATGTTTGGTCTCTGGCAGAGCCGGCTCTAGGTTTTTTGCCGCCGCAAGCAAAAAAATTTTTGGCTGCCCCCTACTCCAGCCCTGGGCTCCCCCCGCATACCCCTACCACCCCAGCCCTGGGCTCTCCCCACCATCCGCAGCCCCTGCCGCCCCAGCACTGGGCTCCCCCCACCCCCACCCGCACCCCCTGCTGCCCCAAACCTGGACTCTCCCCTCCACCCGCACCCCCTGCCACCCAAACTCTGGGCTCTCCCCCCACATCCCACCCGCACTCCCTGCTGCCCCAGCCCAGGGCTTCCCCCCACCAGTGCTGACTCCGCCTGCTTCCCCCCTCGCCTCCAGCCCAGGGCCGGCTCCAGGCACCAGCCGAGCAAGCTGGTGCTTGGGGCGGCAGCTTGTAGGAGGCGGCATTCCGCCCAATCCTAGGGCGGCACGGCCGCTTTTTTTTTTTGTTGTTGTTCCACTCCGGCCGCCCTGTAGGGGGCAGCGGCACGGAGGATGGGAGCGCCCTGCAGCAAGCACGGCAGGGCAGCCCGCGTCCTTCCCTCCCAGCCGACCGGAGCAGTGCAGAGCCCTCCCAGCAGGCGGCACGGCGGGAGGGGCCGCGTGGCAGCGCCCCACTGAAGCCCTGGCCGCCCCTCTTCTCTCTCTCCCCCCGCCGTTCCTTCTCCCTCCCCCCGCTAGCCGGGGCACATCTGCAGGGCAGAGAGTCCCCTTGCACCCTGGCTCCGGCCACGCCACAGGTGGTTTTTTTTTTTGCTTTGCTGTTCTGGCCGCCGCGGTTTTTTCTTTTTTTTTTTTTTTTGCTTGGGGTGGCCAGAAAGCCAGAGCCGGCCCTGCTCCAGCCTGTCCAGCGCTGGCAGGGTCGGGGTAAGCAGCAGGGCTCCCGGGCCACGCCTCAGCCCAGGTTCCCTCCAGCTGGGGCTCCCGCCTCCAGGACCAGCCGGAACCCGGGACAGCAGAGCCGGGGGACCGCCTGGCAGAGAGCTGAGGACCCGGAGCAGGGTAGCCCCAGATGGAGCGGAGCCCCAGAGAGCGGGACGCGGGCCCCGCACAGCAACGCCCCAGGCACCGGTCCCCACTATGGCCCCGCTGCTGCTACTACTCCTGGCCGCCCTGCCGCAGTCCCTGGGTGGCTCGGGCCGCTTCGCCCAGCCCCGGCTGCGGTGCTGGGGGGTGGCCACCCTGCGGCACCTGCAGGCGGCTCCGTGCGCCCCGCGGGGCAGCCCCCAGCCCAAGTGTCCCGCGCTCAGAGCCCGCCCGGCCATAAGGTACGGGCGCTGCTCCCCGACACGAACCGCAGCGGCCCCAGGGAGCCCCTGTGCAGGACGTGCTGCTGCTGCCAGGGCCGGCTCTAGGCTCCTGCCACCACAAGCGCAAAAAAAAAAAAAAAAGGCTGGCTGGAATGCTGCCCCTGAAAATGTGCCGCCCCAAGCACCTGCTTGGTTTGCTGGTGCCTGGAGCCGGCCCTGGTGTCTGGCTGGATCCAAACCAGTAATCTAGTACTGAAAACTTCCTATTCCATTATCATTCTGCTGAAGCATACAGCTTCTGTTGTGTACAGTATAATATCTTACAGGATCATCTACTATGTTTGCCCACCTTTTTATAGGCATGGAAATACTGCAGAATAAGCTCAAGCCCTGAATGTCCGTTGATTGTAGCTTATCTCCATCTTTCATCTTATTTCTCATTGTTTTCAGATATACTTTCAACTATCTCAACACAAGTTCATCTGTAACATCAGTTTGAGAATCACACAAAATGTAGATCTGTGAAAAAGAAACCATGTAAAATGAGCCTAAAATATACTATGTAATTATATATAATTATATTTTAGTGGCGTATGTAGCAAATGCAGGATGTCGTTAGTATAACCCTGATGAACAATGCTAGGTAGAACATATTTTTACATGGTGTGAGTTTGAGTGCAATTATCAGCATTCTAAGGCCCACTCTTGCAATCTCATACATCAGTGAGTAACCCTTATTTGCATGAATAGCTTCATTAACTTCAATAGGACTACTCACCTGAGTAAAGTTTTGCAGGATCAAGCCCTTACAAAACTATGTTTATGAGACTACGTGAGTCAGGGAAGGCTATTTTTTTAACCAGTTGTCACTGAGACTCTTGCAAACAAACGTGCAAAGGCTTAATCAAACAAACACACATGGCAGTCTGAAAAAGTTCAAGCTAGTCAGCACTGTCAAAGAAATTTCTTGCAGAGAGAAGAGCCTTGCTTACTTTGAATAACAGTACTGCTGAGGCAGGAGAATCCTCCCCAAATCCCTGTTGATCCAACTTTTGTCTTTTCATATAAGAGTTCAGTGGAGCGGACTTGAAAGAGATGGCGAGATTAGAGCTCTGGAAGCATTTGCAAAATTCTATAACTGTTATGGTGCATAAACATTAGGAAATTAATTGATTTTCCCCCACTGAGTTGTATACTATGTGCAGTATTTGAATTGGCAGGACTTTAATAGGTTGGTCGTTTTGAAGTAAATCATAACCCAATTTCTTAAAATAAATCGTTAGCCTTCTCCCAGAGGATCCTTACATTATTTACACAGCAACAGTGTGGAAGGCAATTTTCCCTATTGTTTTGGCATACTCTGTGCTTGTTTGCAACACACAGAATAGTATTTCTACATGCCTGAGTGGCTGATTTATGCATCCAAAGGCTGCCTTCATTTAAAAGAGGTGAAGTGTGCCAATAATAAAACTAAAGATTTACAAGTATTTATGCATCAAAATTCATATTCATGTTGGAATATTATGACAAAAGTGTCATCAGCAATTAGCAACATTTTAACTCTGTATAAATTGTAACCAGTCGCTCACAGTTTCCATCTACCCAGTTACTTCTACTCTGTACTCAGAGAGCAGGGAAATGCTCCAGGTAGAGCAAAATGAACTATGGAAATGCTGATCCATGTGCTTTCTGCTAGAGATAAGTATTTGCACATAGCACATTTGAAAAATTAAAAAGATAGATTACTGACACAGCAGGGAGGCCACATCTTGCCCCAAAATGAATCGACTTGCATATTTAGGGATTGATCCAGCCTTTCAAAGGCAAGCAAAGCTCCCTTGGTAGGCACCATTTCAGCAAGGTACTTAAGCATATGCCTAACTTTAAGCATGATTTCAGTGAGACTACTTGCATACTTAAAGATAGGCACATGCTTATGTGCCCTGCTGAATCAGGGTTCAGAACTGTGGTTAGGATGCTTAGAGTCTGAACCTGTACCACTGAATTCAGTGGGAGTTTTGCCATTTCTCTCTACGGCTGCAGGCCCTTACACTGCTATTCATTTTACATTTTGTAGTTACGAGATTATTGGGCACATTACAGGACACACATTCCAAAACATTTTACCATAACAAAATAAAGGGGAAGTGAGAAATATGGATATAAAAATGTAGCCAATGTGTATCATAGAATCATAGAAGATTAGGGTTGGAAGAGACCTCAGGAGGTCATCTAGTCCAACCCCCTGCTCAAAGCAGGACCAATCCCCAACTAAATCATCTCAGCCAGGGCTTTGTCAAGCCGGGCCTTAAAAACCTCTAAGGATGGAGATTCCATCACCTCCCTAGGTAACCCATTCCAGTGCTTCACCACCTTCCTAGTGAAATAGTGTTTCCTAATATCCAACCTAGACCTCCCCCACTGCAACTTGAGACCATTGCTTTTTGTTCTGTCATCTGCCACCACTGAGAACAGCCTTACTCCATCCTCTTTGGAATCCCCTTTCAGGTAGTTGAAAGCAGCTATCAAATCCCCCTTCATTCTTCTTTTCTGCAGACTAAATAACCCCAGTTCCCTCAGCCTCTCCTCGTAAGTCATGTGTATGTTAAAGCTTTTACTAATTACATGTACTGGCTGCTTCTGGGTTACTGAGATGGAGTTTATGGTGGTGGTTTTCCTCCTGTTAAGCCCTAAATAGCTTAAGACCTCCCTATCTGAGAAACCACCTCTCTTCCCATGCTGTACTGCCACAAATGAGATCAGCAGAGGCACTGAGATGAAGTCCCATTGGCATAACAGAGAGAGGGTTGCTGGCCAGGCATTCTCTGGGAGGGCCCTGTGGCTTTGGAAAGTGGTGCCTTCCTTTTGTTCCCAAATAGCCAAATGTGATGATCTTCATAGCATGTTTTAAAGCCCATTTCCCCCCAAGATATTTATTCATGGTGGAGTATCATGAGAGTGGCAAATTGATGGAGGGGCAAAATATTATAGCTTTTAATTTGCTTGGCTTGCTGGTTACGGTTTATATTGAATGGTATTGCTGCATATTAGTTGTGTTGGGGTGTCTTTGATGTGGGTATTTTTAAGTTATGTTAAGGGCCTCTAGCACATATGATAATACACCCTTATGTATGCAAATACATATATAAAGTGACTTCTGTGTAACAATTTATCTTTCACTATAGTGGCCAGATCCTGTGAGAGGCAAGAATCCTCGCTGTGACCAAAACCCTCACAAAATGCCATGAGCATTTTACAAAATGTTTTAGAAAATGTGCAACACTAAGTGTTTCAAGTTTTTCTAGTTTCCCTCTGAAATCTTCACATATCTTTGATCCTCATCTAATCTGAGTCCAATAAGTATTGCTCTGTTGAATCTAGGTCAGGGGTAGGCAACGTATGGCACGTGTGCCGAAGGTGGCACATGAACTGATTTTCAGTGGCACTCACAGTGCCCAGGTCCTGGCCACCGGTCCGGGGGGCTCTGCATTTTAATTTAATTTTAAATGAAGCTTCTTAAACATTTTAAGAATTTTTTACTTATTTACTTTACATAGTTTTTTACTTATTTACTTTACACAATAGTTTAGTTATATATTATAGATTTATAGAAAGAGACCTTCTAAAAATGTTAAAATGTATGACTGGCACGCGAAACCTTAAATTAGAGTGAATAAATGAAGACTCGGCACACCACTTCCGAAAGGTTGCCGACCCCTGATCTAGGTAAAGCCACCTAATCAGGAAGTCCTATTATCAGTAAGAAGTGGGCTGTTTTGAAGCAGGACTTTCATGCTAGAGAAGATGTTCCAACAGATAGATGTGTCGGAAAGGTAGTAAATATAATATTTTTTGTTGTTGCTGTGATTATTGTAATGGCTGGATCAAGCAGAGTGGTGGAAGAGGGATGCTGCCAAGGCAGAGGTCATCCTTCCAATCATGTGCAAAATATCCTTGGGGTGCTGGGCACATGGAACATCACATGGCAGGAGTGCAGAGTATTTTTACCTAAAAGCAGCTGTAGAAGAGGGCCTTGAAAAGCTGTGTCTGAGAATCCCAGGCCCCAATTCAGATATTTCTTAGGTGGGGAGGGGGGCAAATTCTGGCTGGGGAGAGCATACATAATTTTGACCTTGTCCCATTCCTCTACCCAGCCCCCGGTGGTGTGTGTAAATGAAAGCTAATGCTGTCAGACACTGTTAACCTCCTTGCAGAGACCTTCCTCCTTTAAGGAGGTTCCAGAGACAGCCCTTAGATAGGAGACCTGTGCTACCCAGGAATGAGTGCAGGTTGCAAGAAGGCCACCACTGTTGCTGAATACAGGGACTGCTCAGATCAGAGGGCTTCTGCTGGGTGTATGGGATAGATCCTTCCTTTCTTTCACATGGGAGAACCTCTCCCTTGACATGTGATTGAAGAACGGTAGTGGAACTCTTGAGTTTTCCGCCCCCTGTGCTGATACTTGCCTAGGGATATGATCTGGCCCACATTTTTAAAATTATATCCAGAGTCATGAAGCAGGGAAAAGTATAATTATAAATAGTCATATTTTTACCCAGCATTCTTTGCCTTCTTCACACAAAAACATAGTCGGAATGGCTCCCTTGAAATCAGTCAAGTTGCACCAATGTAACTGAAACCAGTAAAACTGAATTGATTGGGATCAGAATCAGGCCTATAAATGTTAAGATGAAGCATACAGACAGCTGGAAAAACAAAACCACATCTTCTCCTTGCACATTTATCTTATTCAACTTGGGGGGCCTGGGATGAGTTGGGAGAACCAAAATTCTGTTGCACGAGTTGTTAAAAAGTAACCTTATGTTCTTCATGGATTTAAAACTCATTGGTCTATTTACTTGGCAAATATAAAAGAACTCTTCACTTCTCACTGTGTTCACCACCATTGACAAGCAGGTGACAAGAAGGTAGCACTGAGTTAACCTTTGGTGATGATCCCCTAATGAGTTTTTAAAAGGTTTGTTGATGGGAATACTCTCTGGTTGGGATGCCAGGAACGTTGATTCTTGTTTGCTACTTATAAACATGTTGAGTGAAAAGCAGTTTTTGGATGACGGAGGATTCTGAGATTTTATCCCCTCTGCAGTTCAAGTGTTCGTTTTACTGAGAAAACATTTGACCCTGAGAATTGCAGGAAAATGGTAAAGGCTGTGATGTTCAAAGCAAGATGCAGAAACATTTCTTTTGGTAAAAGGCAACATATTAAACAAAAATCACCCTTTTATTTTGACAACATTGCCACTGTCCGTTGCTATGCGGTAGAAGGATATATTGCTAAATTATTTCATTGGCAAATGTGGAACTTAGTTGTGGAAACTGACAAATGTGTCAGCTTCATTTGCACTACTCTGGTGGCAATGGGGCTAATCTGGGCAAAGTAGCATGGTGGTTTAGTAATATTGTGATACTAATAGTGATCTTGAAAACTGTCCACTAGAAACTAAGTGCTGACCACCAAAGATTTTAACTTGTGTCTCCAGCAATAAAAAGGAGTGTGTTAAACCACAGCACTATCTTCAGTTTTTCTCTGTCTCTTCCATAATCTTTTCTTTATGGCCTTTTTACTGTCTTATCTGGTGTCTCTATGAACAGATTCTGTGCTTTGTTTTACTCTATTGTAGGCAGGGAATCATAAATTTGTAACTACTTTGGTAGGATTAAGGTACTGACAGGTAAATTCCAGAAAACATTAGGGGGAAATGGATGCCATTATGAGAATCTGGATAGATAGATAGAAGTTCTGCCCTCTGCTGCTTGCAGCTGTTGTTAACGTCAAGGGAGTAGCACACATATGACAGCAGAAGCTATAGCAATGTCAAAAGACTAAGTCTTCAAAAATCAGCACCTAAACTACTTCCAAAAAAATACTTAGACACAGGTGTGAACAAGTATTTATGAAATTCAAGCATCATATGAAAATCTGAGTGCACAAATATGGATATTTGGGTGCCCAAAATGTGGGCTTTGTGCAATAAGTACCCATCTGCATGCAATTAGTTTTTCCTGAGATTGCGTGCAGAATTGTTTGAAAATTTAGCTAGGATGATCATCTGGTTAAGGGAGAGATCTGTTGAACATTTTTCAGAAAAAAAAGGTTGTTGAATTATGTACACCTATTTTCAAGCTAATTAAAACCAAAACTGGAGTCAAATAATTGCTCACACCGCTGTCTGCAGCCTTTTAAAGCAATCAGATGGGAACTCGTTTGAAAGTAACAGGAATCTATGAAATACTAGACTACACCCTTTTAAATACATAAATCTATTTTTTGTCTTCATCGTACAGTCTGTTTCTTTTCTAATCATCTTCCCAAATATTTGTCACAATATTTTTTTTGAGAATCAACATGTTTGGATTTCCTTTGTTTTACAGTTTTCTGTTACTTTAAAAAAAAGAATCTCAAGCATTTTAATTAGATTCAACAGTCTGGATGTGTAGAAGGATTTAATACAGAACAATTCACTCCATGGAAAATATGATTTGGAGGAGGGAAGCTCATTTTTTTTTATAATAGAAATGAAACATCTTGAATTCCAGATGAAACAGCAGGGATTTGAACATTGCATGAACTCTGCCCATCTGTAGGAGTCCTAGTTTAAAATTCATTATGAAGCGTTGGGGTGGCAGTTATTGAAACAGAATAATACTAATAATAAATGGGAAACCCACACACCAATCTTGGGGAGTTTTAGTGTTATTCAATAGTTTATTAAGATCAAACTCTTTTGATGACAAATAATAAATCCAGTGGTATATATTTTCAAAATGCCTGGTAGTGTCTCTACTTGGACAGTAAAATGTAGTTTAACTGTAGTTTATTTTATTTGTACTGCACTACAAATGACATCAGCCAAAAGTATCTGTCTAAGTAGACTAAGGACCTGTTTCTGATGTCACTTACATACGTTTAATGGCAGTATAACTCCACTGGGACAAATTCTGTTCTGTTATACCAATGAGAGCCTTGTATGTGCAGTGCTGCCTGCATTGAACTGAGTGGAGCTGTAACCATTTTTAACATGGCTGAATCTGACCAATTAAACTCAGTGTTATTGCAGGGACCATCACTTCCTAAATGTGTGTATATCTCCTTTTATACTGGGGCCCCGATTCCGTTGGGGGGAGTAGGAGCTGGGTAGACACATGGGTGCTACTGTAACAGGATTAAAGTGAGCAGGATTTGGCTCAACATCAGTTTGATCCAAAATCAGAGAAAAAAATCTATTATAGTCAATAGATGTTCACTGTGAAACACAGTCCCCCCCCCCCACACACACACTACACAAAATTGAATTTTGCTAACAACAGGTGATTGCTAACGTGTGTTTAAACACAGTATTTTATCCTTCGGCTCAGACTCTTCACCTTGATAGCCTAGCAAACAACTCCTCTCCCCACCCCTCCCCTGCTATTTTTAAACCAACAAACTTCTGAAGTTTTCCGAATACATCTTAGCTTATACAAATCTGTTGTGAAGCTCCAGCTGTGTGGGCATGTTAACTTAACGTGATATAGTGTCTATACGTGTTCTAATGCTAACATCAACAGAGGGAGGGAAACACATGACAGTTGGTAAAGATTTACTTCCGAAATCATGCCTCTTGTTTGCTTGCACAAATGGCCGCAGAGAGTGACGAGTGACCTGCTGCTCTGAGTTCAGGCAAGTTACAAAAGGCAAAGACAAATGGGACCCCTGCTCACTGACAGATGAACTCCGCATTCTTCAATAGAGCTCCACAGTGAAAGCAGGTGGCAGTATTACTAGTCTCAATGAGGAACCTTTGCCCTGGGCTAAAGGAATAACTTCATCAGAGATGAGTAATGCTGATTCCAGCATGCATATATTTGTTTTATTGGAGCTGCTTTAATTAACATTCTATGAATATTCATAACCTAACTCTGAATTATATAATACAGTGTTAGGAAAGCAATAAATCGTGGGTGGCATTAAGGCAGATCATTTTAAACATGAGGAGACTTAATACTTTGCGCCTATTTTGCACTTTTTGACTCAGGCTCTCAAGGTGTTTTACAAAGACGGGCCTTTTTTCTCAATTTACAAATGGGGAAATTGAGGCACAGAGCTGTGGCAGAGTCAAGAGTAGGACTCAGCTCTCCCGAGTCCTAGTTCCCTGTCCTAACCTTAAGATAAGGACTTTACAACTGGTGTATGACACCTGCAAGGTGGTTGTGAGGTGACACCTGCTGAGTTTCACTCAGCTGGCTGAGAAGCTGCAAAATCTTGTGGTTGCTAGGAACCAACAGGAGACAAGATGGGGAGGAAAGAAGTAGCTCACTCCCACCACTGCATCTGCCCCCACCACTCATTCTACTCCCCTCACCCAGTCTTGAGACATATCCTCAGTCCCTTCCTCTTCTTCTCACTCCCAGCCAGTATTCTGCCATAGGTGTTGGGACTTCAAGAAGCTATTGAGATAATTCAACAGCAACCTCCTCTCAGTACAACCCACCCATTATCTTATTGATCTACAGACAATGCAATACATTTTTCCCTCCACAAGGTAACTTTAACACAATGGTTAAGGGATGGTGTCCCTAGCCTCTGTTTGCCAGAAGCTGGGAATGGGCGACAGGGGATGGATCACTTAATGATTACCTGTTCTGTTCATTCCTTCTGGGCACCTGGCATTGGCCACTGTCGGTAGACAGGATACAGGGCTAGACGGACCTTTGGTCTGATCCAGTTTGGCCATTCTTATGAGTTACTGAAAAACATGATATAATTAGAGAATCACCTTGGATCCTATACAATGGCCAGTTGCCTAGGAGATGGAATCTATTTGTATTTTGATACTAAAGAAATACATATATTTTGTCTGCCTTTTTGCCATGTGAACATATTTTAATATTTTAAAATGTTGTTTAAAAAGGGATGGTGATCATTATATAATCCAAGCATAACAGCCTCTCTCTTATTCTGCTCCTTTATTATGCTATAACCCTCAGGGCACTGTTAAAACAGCCCAGTTCTGCTGCAGGTGTCGTCTGATTTTTGTTTGTTTTTTGGTTTTGAATTTGCAGGTTTAATTCTCTTCACACTTCCCAAAGGTCAGCATAGGCAGGATATTTTCTTCAGTTAATAGCCTCACTCTAAATCAGTTTTTGTGTGGTTAACTGCTAATGGCTTGCTTGGCCTCTCTTTGGAACTACCTATCAGGCCTGTCAACTACTATAAATACACCAGAATCCATGTCTGGATTTCAATGTGCCAAGACATAGCCCAGAACTCATCTTTCCAGCTATGCATATTCTGTCTACAAAACTAAAATGGGCAGGGTTGACCTTACCGATGCTGGCCATGGACGGAATGGGAGCTGATAAAATACATTTTAAGAAGGAAAGCTGACTAATGAGCCAATAACTGTATTATAGCAAAGAGTAGAAAGCAACCTCAGCTACATTTATTTGGCTAACTTACAGAAGTTTTACCTTATCTGTGAAGATTGTTTTCAAAGTTCTTTGCAGACGTATTCCATCCTCCCTGTGCCCCCTAGAGTAAGTCAGTTTAACTTCCTATGAGCCTAGCGGGATTTGCATTCACTTATACCACCAGGTCTAAGTTTGGCCACCAACCTCTTCTTTCACTTGTGTCTATCTTAGGTACTTCATATGGCCCCTATTATCATAGTTATCTGAATTCCTCTTTAATATATTTATCCTCACAACGCTCCACAACATATCCACAACGCTCTGAGATGGGGAAGTGTTATTATCCCGATTATACAAATGGGGAACTGAGGCAGAGAGACTAAGGCTACATTTACACTTGAAGCTAGGGGGTGTGATTCCCAGCTTGCATAAGACATACTCACTCTAGCTCTGCTCGCACGGGTGCGCTAAAACTAGTAGTGTAGCCGGGGTAGCATGGGCAGTGGTAAGCCATGTCAGGTATGTACCCATGGGTTAAGGCAAGTTTGTAGTCAGCATAGCTAGCCCATGCTGCCATCCACCACTGCCCGTGCTACCCAGGCTACACTACTATATTTTGCACGCTAGCTCAGTGAGAGCTAGCGTAAGTCTATGCAAGCTGGGAATCAGACCTGTAGCTCCAAGTGCAGACATCCCCTAGGTGACTTGCCAACATCTGGGCAGGGAAGGGAATTAAATGAGAGTATCCTGATTGCCAGGCTCGTACCCTAACCCCAGGATCATCCTTCCTCTCTGGTACTGATCCAGCTGCCTTGAACTTTCCTTCCCTCTAAGGACATGATCCAGAACTCACTGAAGTTGTTAGCAAGGCTCCCATCGACTTTAATAGGCTGTGGACCATGTCCCAAATCAGTAAGGGTGTCTCTCTAAATTTTGCCTTAAACTCTTCCTTAACACTTTCACTTATTAATGACACTTATATCCCCAAGAACTTTCCCTGCTGCCTTTACTGCACCCTTTTATTGTGTTTTCTGTCAGCACTGTCTGCTCAGGATTTATTAGCACAGTGGGGGGAAGTGCATTACATTGCTTTCCTGAATGGCCCAGTGCTCTGGGAAGTAGGGTGTTGGTTGTGCCATCATTGGCATGGTAGGGACTGATTCCTGCTCTCCCAGTGTCCCTGGCTATGTGCAAGAAGGCAGGGTCATAATTCCACCTCCTCAGGATGATGTACACACACAAGGGAACACAGAAGAAACAGTCATTGTGCTCCCAGAGACAGCCATAGTGACTGTCTCTGGGAGGGAGATTGCTTATGCTCACCCAACTTGCCTCCCAACCCCCATACAGGTCACTGAAATCCAGCCTTAAATCTGAGAACTCCAATATCTTCTGAGACCACATTTCCAACTGTATTTTAGATTGTAGCATTCACAGTTCATGTTACATTGATTAGGTACATACCGTACAGTCAGCCACCTGATCTGGGAATAGAAGCAAAACCATGTGGAGAACTGAAGGTCTTCACAATGATGCACTTTCTTTCTACACAAGTGGAAGAGCTGGCTGTGATCCACTTCTGAATCTGAATTTTTACTCCACAGTACTGATAAAAGCTGTTTTCAGGAGCCAAGCAAATTGCGTTAGGGAGAACAGCAGGTTTCTCACCACTTCACTGCACTCACGAGTCCGCAGAATGCAGTAATTTCATCTGAGCGATTCATGTCAGTAGGACACAAGACAACAAGGGAAAATTATACGTTACTTACATGTAAACAATAATGTCAGCAGTGGCAGTCGTATAGAACGGGTTAATATCCCCCTGCTGATAAGTAAATAGCTCAAGCTTCAGGCAACAGAATGGCTGACGGAATTGGTAATGGGATACGGAGCCTTTCACCTCTAGATCACTGGATGAATGATAAGTAAATAGTTAGTGAAAGTCATTTCCATCTGAAGTTCATTAAGTGGTCTATATGTGCTGGTGGCATCAGCCAAGTTTAGTGGATAAGTGTCCATACTTCAAAAAACACCCCCATATCATACTGGTTGGCAGACTTAGTAGAGAGGCCAAAAACTGAATGTGGATAGAGGCTAAACTACCCTCCATACCCAAAACATAGTCCATCCAAAAAAACATGGCAGTACATTGGAATGCCAGTGTGGGGCAGCTTCTGTGCTGGGCCATTCTTGGTCTGTGGATTACAAGAGGACTTTATTCTTCAAGCATCATGACCTTGCATCTTTCATGAGGAATGCATTCGCTTTTTTAAAAATGGCTCTCTTTTTTTCTTAGGCTTTATTACCAATAACCATTAAACAGAAGCCAAGCTGTTCAATTTCATAGGTGAAATATTTACCAGAGGAGGCTTAGATGAGTTCGGAGCGTAGCCAAGGGAGGGGATTCAACCCCCAAATCTTTGGAGAAGTATGATTCTATTTTCCTAGGATGAGTTCATGTTCGATACAGTTGAGAGTTGGACTGCAAATGATTCCAAACATAGACAACTTGATCTTCCCCACACTGCCTGAACCTGACCACAGGTGAATAGCTGCTTGGGTGAAGAACTGTACTGAGACCATCCTATGCTAGTGACTCTAGGGGCTAGATTCACAAAGGGGGCTTAAGCATTGCAATGTCTAACTCCTACACAGCCTGCCATCCCCTGGAATTCACAGCCCTGAATTAGGTGCCCATTCTCTGCATCCATTGATCTAGGCCTCTGGCACCTAACTGACAGGCTGGAAAGAGGGACTTATCTCCACTCAGTATTCTCAGCTGCAAACCCCCTCTATAAGTTAGAGCTGACTTGTCTTAGGTGCCTTTTTCACAAAAAAGCAGAGACCCAAATGTAGTCACTAGCGCCATGGGTAGGGCATGTAGAATGTGGGAGACCTGTTTCTAATCCCTACTGTACCTGATCTGATGCAGAGAATTGAATGGAGGTCTCCCACATCCTAAGTGAGTGCTCTAATCAGCAGACTGGGGTGTGTGGTGCTTTCCATCTTTTCTCTTGAAGCATTTCCACTTTGTGTACAGAATTATTCATTGGGCCAGAGAGAAAGTAAAAGGGACAATTGGCTAGGGCATTCATCTAAGATGTGGGAGTGTCCTGTTCAAGTACCTGGGGCAAATCAGGCAGAGCAGGAATTCAAATTTGGCTCTCCACATCCCAGGTGAGTGCCCTAACCTCTGGGCTGTTGAGTATTCTGGGGCAGGCACCCACATCAGCCAGCCCTCAAAATTCCTGACCTGCTTGCCCATGACAGTCTTTGTGTGCAGGTGAGGCATGTTCTAAGCTTGCCTATTGGATCAGGCCCTGCTGGTGGGAGAACACCTAGTTTAAGAATCCCATCAGGTCTTATGCGTGAGCAAGGGCTCTAGGGAAGCTTGTTAGTTGTGAGGTGGTGTCAGGGCTGAGGTGGCTTTGCAATTGCAAATGCATGCTGGCATAAAATTAGGCTCCTATGGAATTTTGGCACCCCCAAGGTTAGGCTGCAGCTGAGTAGTGGTTGTGTGAATGTCAGTGGCACCTAAATGTTGGACTTAGGTACCTCAAGAGGCATTTAGGCATCTAAATCTCTATGTGAATCTAGTCCTTGGTCACTAATGTAATGTTCACATTCCTAACGAGGGTTCCAGGACAACCCAGTTTCCAATCTGAACCCAATGAATGCTGGGTAAAGACTTTTGCAAATAGACTGCAGATCAAAGCTTATTTTCTGGAGAAATCTGTGAAATTTGTGAATTAAGAAAAACATGAGAATTTCATGATCTCTCCAGGTATAATTCATGGATAGACACAAGAGGAAATGTGTGAAACATGTTACTCTTTGCAAATTGTTTGTTTGCAAAGCTCAAATTCCCAGCATAGTGAATCATTGGTACTGTACAGGGTTACTTTAACATATGATTATTTTTAAACTATGTTAAGAAAGTACCATGGGGAACTGAATAAATAAAACTTGCTTCACTTTATTTTCACAAGGACTCGATCATCCATCCTGTTTACAAATAACTATGTTAATTGTTGCCGTCTGAGAATCCAGTGACACGATCATATAAATAGCTTATCTATTATGAAACCAAGCTTTCCTTTAGCCTCAGTTGCTATAAACAATTTGCCTAATTAGTTTTCATCTGTCCGTCCATCTGCAGATTAATGAAAGATCTTCCTTGCATTAGCTTAACACCACTGGTTTAAGATGAAATGTTATTAAGAAATGACAGAAGTACCAGTTTGGCCCCAATCCTGCAGACATTCAGGCACCACACTAAGAAATGCACTTAAGCATGCACTTAACATAATAGGAGTTAAGCATGACAAGCGCTGAAGTGACGTCTTGAATAAGGTCACTTTCCTAAATCACCGTTTTAAGTATGTGAATAACCTTACTTACAAGAATAGTTCCATACACTACAATGGGATTACTCACATGGGTAAAGTTACTCACATACTTAAGTGCTTGAGGCTCCAATCCTGCAACTTTCCATTGAAATGAAATCAGTTGGACTTTGCCAATGTACAGAGTACAGGATTGTGCCCTGATGTTGACATAGAGAAGACTGCTTCTAAATAACAGTGAAAGTCATTTTAGCCAAGAGAAAAAATCTTGGCTACCACTATATCACTGCCAGTAAGGATATTTCTGCACAGCATTCCATAAACTAGCTTGAATCGAGCTAGTGTGGGTAGCAATAGAAGTGAAGAAAGCA
Source organism: Emys orbicularis (assembly GCF_028017835.1). Classification (NCBI taxonomy): domain Eukaryota; kingdom Metazoa; phylum Chordata; order Testudines; family Emydidae; genus Emys; species Emys orbicularis. The sequence goes on along the minus strand of NC_088683.1, from coordinate 21,479,087 downwards.
CAACATGGGCTTCAGAGCAGCTAGTGAGCAAATTATGGACCCAGGGTCTGTGCCAGGCTTCTATTGCCCATACTGAAGCCTGTGCTGCACTGTCTGCACGGTTGTTGTTACCTGTGCTAACTGGATTCAAGCTAGTTCGGGTAGGGTAGCCTGCACACAGCTTTTACTGTATATTAGACATACCCTAAAAGAAGATTTTACACTGGTATATCTAAGATCAGAAATGAGGCCCATTGGATGTTGCATGCATGTAACTATGGCCAGATTTTGACCCTTATTATTTAGTTTTATTCTGCTGGTTTAGTTTTATACTCCTGTAGCTAATTCCTGTTTTTCTGAACACTACTAATGTGATTTGAACTTGGAGGCACTTATATTGGTCTAAATCATATTGTGCCAATATTGGTGTTGTCCACTCTCACCCCAGTTCAAAACCTTAAGCTGTATGCTCCCCAAGGGTGAACCTTATTTGTTTTCTCCATGGCATTTTGATAACTTCGCAGCTACAAATAACCTATGTTGCAACAAAAACATCACATGTCGTGTTAGTAGTATCATCTTTCAGGATAAGAAACTGTTTCCAGTAATTCTTGTCTTTAAACTGCGTCAGAAATCTCCCATCAGCATAGGAAATAGGCTTTATGATGCTGAATCGGAATGTGCCGTCAGTCACAAGAAAAGTCATTTTGGGGCACCTCATCATAGAAATAATATATCTATGATTACCACACTTTCTTCTTCATGTGATGATGTTTGGTCTTGCAGCTGTTCTTTCTCCGACTCCTTCTTCATATTAAAACTGGGATTATGTGTAAGCTTAGATAGAAGTTGAAGACTTTTTCTGTATTGTATACAAACACATAGCTAGCAAATCACATGGTATTTTCCCCATTGTAATTAAAAACAGTTTAAAGTAACCTAGCTCCTTATTGAAATGGGATGCGTTCATCATAATTATCCCTCCCCAAGAGAGGAAATAAAGTAGGATGGAAGGGGTAAATGAGAGGAAGGAAACTTGGTAACAGAATAAAGTCACTTATAAATCAGTACAAAGAAACATATTTTGATGTGAATGGAATCCTACATTTTCATTTGACAGAGTAATAAATCACTTATTCCTCTGTGTTTGTTTTGATATGTATATAATATTGTAGTACATGCGTATCAATCTGCATATGTACTTAGGCCAAATTCTGCTCAAAGTTACACTGGTGAAAATATGGACTAACTCTGTTGATGTCAATGGATTTATTCTTGATTCACATCACCGTAACAGGTTTTTGTTTTGCCCCAAATATCCACTGCAATCAATTCCACCTTGCAATATAGTGTAGACAATTTAATTTTCTTTATTTCCCAAACAGTTGTCAGAATCATAGCAAAAGAGCATAGTTCTACAGTCCCAGCCAAGAGTAAGATGCAAACCAAATGAAACCTGAGAGAAATAGTCGTGACATTCAGAGTCAAACAGAATTGCTTTTCACGAGCTATCATGTAGTATGGAATCATTTGCTTATAAATCAGAATAATAAGTGCTGCAGCATTTATCATGATCACTTCTCAAAAAAAAAAAAAAGTCAGTGAGTATCAGCGCTGGTTTGGTTAATTAAAGTTGACTTTATTTTTTTTAATAAATTAACTAAAACCAAATCTCAAAAGAGATACAGGAGCTGGGTGACGTGGAACTCAGCCAGTCTCTTACTAAAAGACTGAGTGAAGAGTGTTAACGTGGACAATAATAGACATTTATTTATTTATTTATTTTAGCTTGCAGGGGAAGATGGGCCAGTGGTTAGGAAACTAACCTAGAATGTGGGAAACCAGCGTTTAATCTCTACTTCACCGCAAACTTTCTGTGAGACCTTGGGCAAGTCATTTACCCCTCTCTGTGCCTCAGTTCCCCATCTTTAAAATGGGGATAATATTTCCCTACCTCACAAGCGGAATTTTAAGGATAAATGGATAAAAGATTTAAAAAATGTGAAGGGCTTTGAGATCTACCGATGAAAAGTGTTATGAAAGAGTGGAACAAGAAGTCACATGTGTGCTTGGGTTATAAAACTGTCTACAAGTGCAGATGACCAAACAGCTGTATAACTTATTTACTAAGCAGGATGTTAGAGATATACTTAAGTAATTTAAGATGTTTAACAGGCTGGCATACGTTAATAATATTCTACATTAATGTAGATCCCCCTGTATTGCCAAAAATACATTTCCCATGTGAAGTCATGTTAGTACTGTAAGGGAGAGTAATTTGAATTTAGGCTGAACCTGAGTGGATAGTAATATTAAATATTACTAAGTAAATTCATCACTGACTAACTTGGGTTAACAGTTCACTTTAATAAAATCAATTCGGGTTGAGATTGTCTAATCTGTCCTCCCTCTTAGATATCTCTATTTGCGTGTTTCACATGTGTTTGTGGTTATTTGTGATTGAAATTGTTTTCTTTTCTTTTCTTTTTCTTTCTTTTTTTTTTTTTTTTTTTGCATTTGATCCTTTTATTAAATGGAAGTTGTAACAGTAGCCAGATAAATTAGTAGGCACTGACCCTTTTCATATGACAAGGAACCCCTGACATGCATCATGTGACTGGAACAAGTCAGCACCTTGCCAAATTAGGCCCAAAGTGTGGTTATAGTCAGAAAAGTGACCATACAAGTGATATCTTAATCTGCTTATGTGCTCCTGGTTTTATGTTCAGCTGCTTTCTTTACAGACAAATATATATTTTAATGAACAAGCTGGATTCTCTCATGCCTCAGATATCAGCATCATTGCCACCTAAGTCCTTACCACAGATTTTCCTTAGTGGCGATGATGTAAGAGGCAGAAAGGAAAGAGTATGCTGTTCAAATCCCAGGCCAAGATTGCTGCATTGCCAGTTAGGGGTGAAAAAGAAAACCATACTTGGCCATGTAAACTGAACTAATTGGATCTGGAAGTCATTGAGAGATAATTAATAGAGAAGCCTGCCATGTAAATTTCACTATCACTTTTGTGACTATAACTAATAACTTCGCAAAAAGATCATGTCAATGTTGGGGTTTGAATGCAGACTAAGAAGCAAGAATATTTACTTTGAAGTTTTTGCATGGCTAAATACATTCAAAATGTGAAGACAATTCACTGCACAGCACCAATGGGCCTGAATATCACTTATGTGTGCATTATATAGTTTAAACCGCTATGGAAAGAACTGTGCAAATAATGCTTATTATGGCATAAATTAACCCTATAATTGTAATGAACAGAATATGAGTGTAATCTTGTGGCTCCACCCAGACAGGGCCAGAGTTTAGTTCCTAACATAGATTTACCTGCTAATAGACTGAGTCACACTTACAGTATTTCAAGAGTTACAATGGACACATCCAACGTCTTGCACCTAATGTAATGCCCACCTGAATCAAGCGGGTGGGTCCCTGGAGTCCAGTCCTCCCTATAAAGTTATTTGTATTGAACCAGACACAACATGGATAATATAACTGACCATGTTCCATATCAATTGGGTAATATATGTTCCATGTCTTCTCTCTTTCTGGGCCAACTTAAGTCACATTTGGCAAAACTCCCACTGATTTTAATGGGAGCAGGATTTAGGCCGATATCATGTTTTTTAAATAGCTTTCAGGTCTTGGGGTCTGTTCAATAGTTTAGATGTGGTTGAGGGTCTATATGAGGCATGTACAAAACTACAGACTCATCCATTCTGGCAGTAAGAGAAGAGGAGAATGTATTTTATCCCAGACAGCCAAGTACCATTTCTTTAGCTGGAGGTATTCCTGTAATTGATTCAGTAGTAAATTAAATTCCTTCTGCAGGCTGCAAAGATGAAACCTTGCCATTTACCCATATCAAGAAAGATCACTGCAAAACACTGAGCAACATCACCCACCCTAACTCAAAATGCATCAAAATTTGAGATGGGGGTAGTTGGTAACAGGCCTGTGAAGGGATTGATCATGGAGTCTATGGGTGGAAGGGAATAACAAAGTAATATTTGTGTTCAGAATCAGGAATCCAACTACTGGGACCACCACCTCCCCATCTGAAGAAGTGAGGTTTTTACCCACGAAAGCTTATGCCCAAATAAATCTGTTAGTCTTTAAGGTGCCACCAGACTCCTTGTTGTTTTTGTAGATACAGACTAACACGGCTACCCCCTGATACTTGACACCTCCCCATCCACTTTTTAACAGATTAGAAAACATGGCTGATAGTAATAGACTCAGGAGCTCAATCTCTTTAGCTAAACTAAGAGGAGGTTAAGGGGTGACTTGATTACAGTCTATAAGGACCTACATGGGGGAAAAAAATAATAATTTGTTGTTGGCATCCTATCATCTGCGAGAGACGGTGGGAATTACAGCCTATGATGTAGATGGTTTGCAATGTCTCATGCAACTGAATAGTTCAATCCAAGATTTCCATGATCTTTGGCAGTTATTGCAAATGTATCTATCTTGGCTGGGAGCTGCTTGCTTCCTATGGGCTCTTTTCTCTTCAAGCTGGAGGAGCCAGCTTCTGTCATGGACTTTGATACCCTGATGGAGAAGATGGCGCCACTTGTTACGATCACTTGCCAAGATTTCCCATTGGTCAGGATCAATTCCAAATTCCTTCACATCTCTCTTGCATGTGTCTTTATAGCAAAGCTTGGGACGTCCTGTTGTTCTTGTTCCCTCTGATAGCTCCCCATATAGCATGTCCTTGGGTATGCATGTGTCTTCCAACCTACTCAGATGGCCCAGACAGCGCAGTCATCTTTGCTTGAGCAGGGCTGTCACACTTGGTAAATTTGCCCTTTGAACAACCTCTGCGTTGGTGACTTTATACTGCCATTTGGTGTTGAGTATGTGGCATAAACAGCATAGGTGGAAACTGTTTAACCTTTTCTGCACATAAGCATAAGTTGTCCATGTTTTCCCACCATACATGAGAGTGCTGAGGACGCGAGCTTGGTAGACTAGCATTTTGGTCTTGATGGTAAGCTTTGAGTTGTTCAATGCTCTTTTAGTTAGTCTCTTTTAGTGGTGGCAGCCTTTCCAGTGAGAGGTTGGCAGTCACTGTAGAACCTAAACAGCTGAACTTTTGGACTACTTCTAGGTGGTTTGCATTTAAGGTGATCGAAGGATCTTGCGGAACCTCCTGTCCTAATACAACCATTTCCTTAATGCTGATGGTGAGAGGAAATGCCTGACAAGCACTTGAAAGGTGATCCATGAGTCCTTGTAGTAGATCTTCATCATGAGCTATGCGGGCAGCATCATCAGAGAATAGAAGTTTCCTGATTAGCACCTTTTTGTCTTCAGTCTTTGACTTAGGTCAAGACAGGTTGAAGAGTTTCCCATCCGCTTTTCATCTCAAATCACATTTAATAATAAGCTCTTCAATCTAGTAGCGAAAGGTATAACATGATCCAGTGCCGGGAAGTCGAAGCTAGACAAATTCACACTGGAAATAGGGTATACATTTTTAACAGTGAGGATGATTAACCATTGAAAGAATTTACAAATGTCTCTAGTGGACTTTTAAATCAAGATTGGATGTTTTTCTAAAAGATTTGCTCTAGGCATTATTTTCTGGATGTTCTATGGCCTGTGTTACACAGGCGGTCAGATTAAATGATCACAGTGGTCCCTTCTGGCCTTGTAATCTATGAATCTATCAATATACTATCCTACTTACACATCCGTATTCCAGGACATTCCCATTGCAGGAGAGAAGTGGCCTATCAACATTAAAGGAAATTGTCAGAATGCCGGGTAGCCTTTGACATCACTGGAAGTTGAGGGTCCTTATCACCATGCAACATCAAGTCCTTTAGCCCCAATATTAATTAACCTTATACAAGATTGCTACATTGATGGGGAATAATCTCCAGATTCTAAATACCTACTTTTTGTATGTGGATTTTATTATTCTCACTACCTTGTTTCCAAGAAATAAGGGAAAGAGACACAACTCTGAAATGTTCTCCTTCCCCATCAACACCTGAATATGCCTGTCCAGGGAAACTTAAGGAATGAGATCCTGATCCCGTGTAAACAGGTGTGAATCCAGAGCAACTCCAATGAAGTTCATGGGGCTCATTCACTATGAAGTTACACTGGTGTAATACAGAAGTAATGCAGTGGTGGTGTGGCCCATGACACAAAAAACACCACCACTGTTTACTTCCATTGTCAGCACAGGGGACATACTGAAACAGGCATGGAGAATATACTATCCAATCAGCCTTTCAGGAGAGAGGCAGTGTGGGAAAATATGTGTCTGTTCTATGGAACTAATGCAGCACTTTAGTCTCAAAGATTCCTAAATTGGGTTTTTATATCAGCACTAATGGGCTGGGCCTCAGCTGGTGTAGATTGACCAATTCCACTGACTTCAATGGAGCTATGTCAGCTTATCCCCATTGACGATCAGACTCTAAATTTGATAAAAGAAAAAAAAGGGTCAGTAAGTCTTCAGAAGAACTCGCGGCACAATGAAAAAATGCTGTTGCTTTAGATTTTCTAAGCTTTGTAAATACTATGTCACATATGTGAAAGCATGGCTATGGTTTTAAAAATGAGATGACATGGACAAATGTTGCTGCTTTGGGGAAAACAATTGTCCTTTTTTCTGTAAGGTGAGCATTTTCTTTCATGGTATTCAATAGAAAAAAATTGCTAGTAATATTATTTTTCAAAACGCACTTTGAAATTCTATCTTGGCTTGGAAGTGTGTTTCTCTTTTGTTGAATTCATATGTTCCAGTTCTTACCTTAAATCCCCTTGTTCACAGCTTTTGAATCACCCCAACAAATCCTCCGTGAATATGACAAGCTTAAAAAGCTACATTTAGCTAGTTCTGGGCAAGGCCAATATAACTTTGCCCAGATGGTAATTCAGCTATGTCATGTCATAAAAGCAGAAGTTATAAAATGATAAATTCCTGAACAGAAGCCAAAAGCACATGAAAAGAAAGATATGCCTGATTTAAGAAACAGCTAAATGAATAAAGGGATAATATTACTGAGAGAGGCCTTAGTCAAAATTATCTAAGGTAAATGCTATTTATCTTGTTTAGGTAGATTTTATTTAAGAAAGGGAAGAGTTATGTTTCCTTAAGTTCTTTGCCACCCTTGGAAAAATGACTGACAGTTAAACTATTTGCAGTAATTTTTAAAAACATTTTAGACAAAGAGAGGGCCCAGTCCTACAAACCCATACTCTCATGTGAGTAGCCTTTAAGCCATGCAATTGTCCCATTGCCCTCAGAATACTCTTATGAATAAGGGTTTGCAGACTGGGACTAGTGCTTTCATTGGGGTTGACATGGAACTGCTCATCTGAGTAAAGGCTTCAAAATAAGAAAAAAAAAGTGGCTGAGAGATATTTATTGTCTTTACTCTCTTACTTGTTTTCATAGGCATAAATGATCCTTGAGCATCAACTGAATTCTGTTTCCATGATATTTCTGATGATCCTGTCTCAGGAATCAAGCTGAATGTGATTAAGGTGTCACTGTACAGCTGTCTCACCTGACAGACATTTTTTTATCTGATGAGACGCTAAGTTGCCACCAAAAAACATCATTATAAGTTCGTTAGGGCAGGGATCATGTCTTTTTCTGTCTTGTACAGCAAGAAGCACACAGCTGGTGCTTAGCACATAATTAATATAATAAATAAGTTATACAGGACCTGATCTTAAGTCCCTTGAAATCTATCAGAGTCTTTCTTGTGACTTCTGTGGGCCTTGCACTGGGACCATATTGTACTGGATATAAAAGAATCCCCAAACTGGTATGTTTTATAGTGTTGGGTGAGAATCTGTCACTGGGTTTAAAACTCTATTTAACAGGCAGCTTCTCAGGAAAGGGTAAGGATTTGCTGCTATCTATGTAAATTACTTAGACTGGACTGATCTCCTATTTTATTTGCCTCTTTCTCAAACCACCTCGGAGAAAAGCCGCCTTCAAATAGCTTTCAAGAAGTAAGGAGCTTTAGGGGGATTTTTAAGTGACAAGCACCGTTACTAATAAATTGTCTCAGAATGTAAAAATGTGACCCCCCTCAGGTGGTTCAGCCGCATAGTTTGCAAACTGTGACAAAGTATCAGATTCCTGCTTTTTTGCTAAGCACCCACCATGGGACAATACAGTTCCACGACTTAGCACGCCAGCTTTGATTGTGCAGCCTGTAATTAGGGATTTGGACGAGGATGAATGACAAAGAATGCCACTGTGCAATTGGCTGTAACCAATGTGACCTTACCTGATCCTGTCTCTTTAAAAAAAAAAAAATTGACCTCTGGTACCCCCCCTTGCATGATCCATATATGTAGTTAGCGCGGACACCCCTGCCAGGCTTTTCATCGCTGGGCTTTTAAAACCATTAGCTTGCTTTGTAGTCTTAGCGAGACATACATTTCTGAGCTATCATAAATGAAATCTTAGAAGATACCTTTCAACATATGCCAGGCACAGTTAAAAAAGAAAAAAAAAAGGCCATTATGGTTTCTTTAAAGGGGAAAAGTACACAGGGTGAAACGCTGCAGACTTTTGTAGAATATGGAAAGTTTGAAAGAAGCTAACAGGCTAAGGACTGCAAGCAAATATGGTGCTATTGGATAGAGAGGAGATATGCAGCTAGTCTACAGGTTTTTATGGGATTTTTTTTCTTTTCTCTACAAATTGTTTTGCCTCTTCTGTACCAGGTTGTAGGTCGGTTGACCTCACTTTCTCTCCCAGTAACTTACGCCTAATATGTCTTTCTATTAAACAAATAAAATAAAATGCTACCAAGGAGTTGTTTTGCACAGTCCAGCTGTTGTCTGCTGTCATGGGGGAAAACGTGACTAGGAAGAATATATGTCTCAATTTATTTAGGAAAAATAACGTTTACGGGTTTTCCAGTGGAATTTTTATGTGGCTTTTGGACTGCACCATATGGAGCACATTCAGCTATTCCTCTCCACCCCTCAAATTTCCTAATTACCAGCAGAGATGGTCCAAAGCTGCCAGACTGTATCTGGACTCAGAGCTGAGTCCAAACTTCCCCCTAAGCACTGGGTGTTGTGGTGCAAGTTCATTATCGAGATGGGCTTGTGGTCTCCGATCCAGGGATGAATTGTTCTAGATTTGTTTCAGGCATTTGTGTTTGGGTAGGTGCCCTGTGGCTAGCACTCTGTAAGAAGGGTGCGTCAGAGCTCCCTTCTTCCCAAGTGCAGGAGGTCTGGGCTAATTCACTTTCAGGGGAAGGCCAAGAGGCAGATCTTAAAATGTTCAGTCCTCTGGCCTGAAGGGAGAACATGAAATATGATACAGAGCAGGCTAACTCTGCTGCAAATAGGAACAAATAAGCCACCTGAGGCTATCTGAGCCACTCTGGTGGCAAGAGCCTAAAGCCTTGCTAGTGCTTTTTTTTAATGATGAACAGCAAGGCAAACTTGGAAATGAGGAAGAGTCTGGAGCCCTTATAATACAGAGACGCCTCTTAAAGTAGTTGAAGGTAAAAAATCTTATCAAGGGAAGTAGGCGGATGTTTGGTGGGGAGTCACTTGGGGCTTGTCTTCACTACCAGGATAAGTTGACCTATGTTACTCTACTCCAGCTATGTGAATAACCCCAGTGTCTTTGCTGCCCTGCGTCAATGGGAGACGCTCTCTGGTCGACTTCCCTTACTCTTCTCGGAGAGATGGAGTACTGGGATCGACCGGAGAGCGCTCTGCCATCAATTTAGCAAGGCTTCACTAGACCCGCTAAATCAACACCTGCTGCATCGATTGCAGCAGTGTCAATCTCCTGGTAGGGAAGACAAGCCCTTGGAGATATAGAGCCAGTTAGGAGAGCCTGGAGATGTTCACCCTCCCATGCAGAACTGTTGTGCTGTGGGCACTGTTGCTTTTAGCTTTGCAGGATGGTGTGTACATCAGTCTTTCTTCTCTCTTGTGGTTATAAACACATTTTAAAAGCAGGAGGAAAAAACCAACCTGTTCTCTCTGTGGCCTCCCTTGTTCTATCACTTCTGTGTTGGGAAGAGTTATCATTCAGCTGTGGTCATGGCATATTGTTCATCCCCATTTTTGCTTTGTTCATACGGACTACCCTGGAGTTAAATATGTCTCCATAAAGGAGAAAGAAAACAAGGCTTAGGGATACTGATTCCTAGGTATGGCCCAGATCCTCCGCCATGCAGGAAAAGGCCACAAAGGGAAAAGGAAACTCACCCAGGTTCCCTTAGGAACTTTCTACCCTGTATCGTTCTGTCTGGTAGGTGGTGATCACCTCCCAATATCACCACGGAATGGACAGGACCCTTGGCCTTAAAACACGCGTGTCCCCTCAGTTCAGCCAGATGCTTGGGCGAACACTGTGGAGCCCCTATGACTTTATGCTGTCTCTGGGGACCCATGATCCTACCATCAACAGAGCTGCCTTGAAGCTGCTCTTCCAGGCACTCTCCCACTTGTACCTATACACATAACCCCCTCTCAGAATGAGTTCAGCACCACCGGGGTGGTGCACATGGAAATTAATAGCATGGCTTAGTCAGTACAAACTTTGTTGCAGAATCACTTCAAGGTTGCTAGTGGGATGAAAGTTGTTCCCCTGATTCTGCATCCTCCTGGATCTTCCTCATACATTGATCCTCAGCTGCATGGAGGAGCTTCTGTGGATTCCAAGGTGGAGAGATGTGCTCCCTGACTGGTGATCTATGGGGCATTCACCCCTTCTGCCCTCAGAAGTGAAGAGGATAATTTGAGCCTAAATCTTTACAAGGTGCATTAAGATTTGAACACTTTGCTGTTGCTGGGCTTGGAGGTGAATTAAACCTTGTTTCCTGCTCTATGTTTGTCAAGTGGCCAGCATGATCAGGAACTGATCTTGATTGGGTCTCTAGGCAGCACTATAATACAAAATAATAATTAATAATAATAATAATGAAATTACTCTCACAAGCACTTCCAGAGCATGACACTTCTAATCATATTTTTTTCAAAATCTGATTAGGCCTTCGAATTCATGAGTGTGTTTGGAGCAGTGGCATTCCTTCATAGCCTTCATTGGGGGTTGGACTAGATGACCTCCTGAGGTCCCTTCCAACCCTGATATTCTATGATCTCTTTTGGGACCTGGAATATCTCTTCAATTCTGCTTGTGGACACAATCCCTAGGCCATCCCAAATTAGGCCAGTGGATAGGGCACTGGACTGTGACTTGGGCAGCCTGGATGCTAATTCCATCTGTACTACCAGCCTGTTGTGTGACAGTAGGTAAATCTCTGTGCCTCTATTTCCCCTTCTTCTTGTTTGCCTGTTTTACCTGTTTACAATGGGATGGGCACTACTCTAATCCAGATTATTATAATAAGAATCTTTTTAGCATAGGAGAGTTGGACACACACTTACTTCCTTTAATTGGCCAAAGGATTGCTGATAAAGACATTCCCTTTCCTTAGGGTGTGAGTGTGCTGCGGATGGGAATGAGAGGCCAAGACAGGGAACAAAGCCTGGCTCTCCAAAAAGCCAAAATATTTTACACTTTATGGAAACAAAAATAAAATGGCACGAGAAAGAAATTGCCCACTTTACTAAACAATCCTCCAAACCACTTCCTCCAAATGAGAAAAGTATGTTCCCTAGTGTAAAATATTTATTATCCTGAAAACAATGTAGAAAGCACATTAGATCCCATTACATTTGTATGTGTGTGTTCCTTTAAGGTACAATGCATTCTGGGCAAGCTGTAGGACATTAGTCTTTGTGACCCAAGGCTTCCTTCACTAGTCACCATTTTTAATGAATATGGATGAAGGAAACTTGTCACAAATATGTCTCCAATCCTGCATTTTAAAATGTGTTTTGGCTTCTCCAGAGTAGCCTGTTTGTCAGAACACGGATGGCTATTTCCAGCTGTATTAGTCATTCCCCATAAGGTAAAATAGCCTATTGTGAGAAGATGGAGTGCAATATTTCAAGCTGCTTGCAATGCATTTCTTACCCCCTCTGAAAATTGAAAGCTCAAGTATATGGTGATGGGTGAATCCAGCTTCTTAATGAATCCAGCACTCGCTGCAAGCAGGCTAATAAAGTGAAGGAGCACCTGGTTTACGCTTAGCATGTGTCAAGGCTTAGCTAACTGAACTCACTCGGGGAAGTGCATATAAACCACCCCCTGTAAAAGCAACTTAAAACAGCTTGGAAAAAATCCATCTTATTTAACTACCCACCTGCACAATATCAAAGATGATGCATAGATATTTGTGTGGTTTACTGATAGCTTAGAAAATGGAAATGGCTCAGGCCCTGATTCAGTAAAGCCTTTAACCATGTGCTTAACTTTAATTGAGTGCTTAATTCCCACTGAAATCTTTCTACTACATCTTCTCACAGCTCAGTGGAACTTAAGCACATGCTTAACTGCATTACTGAACTGGAGCCTCAAGAACTAGGATGGTACGTTCAAAGGAACACAAAAAAAAAACTTTTCACAACCAGTTTTACTTTCATGCCATAGTAACGAGGCTGAAAGTCATGGGGGCCTCTTCCCTTATAGCCCTCTTTCCTCAAAACTACCATTTTTATTTCTCAGCATTGTAGGTCCTCTTGCATTCCGAGGAGAGAACATTTCTCCATGCTGGAAAGTTAGGCATGCTACCATAGAAATGATTCGTGTTTTGCTTTATCACATCCACTGCTTCTTCATATAGTTTTGTGACATAATGAAATTGCAAAATGTAAACATGCATTTTATGTTAAGAAACAGTTAACATTTGCTAAAAATCATCTTCTTGTAGCCAGTACGTTTGCTCACTGGTAATCAGCAAAACAACTACAGTCTGAGGACAACAGATCTACTTGCAAATCATAAGATTATTCAGCATCTTAGGCTATATGCTATGTATGTCAAAATTGTCAATGAAAATTAAAAAAAAAAAAAAGGTCATTTTTTTTTCAAATATGTTTGTGGTTTTTGTCAAAATAAATCCCATCAGCTGACAAATTTTCAGTTTTTGGGAAGTGAAAACTGAAAACATTGGACAAAAACTAAATTTTGACTGAAAATTTTTGGTGTTTCTAAAAAATGCGTTTTGAACTAAAACATGTTGATCAGCACCAAATGGAAGTTCTGTTTAAGAAAGAGATTCGTAGTGGAAGAGTGCATTCTGGCCCCCTGTTTGGGACCTAATGACGTTTGTTTTGAAAACTGATGCCATGCCACAGGTATGTGAAAGGGGGTTAGCACGGTTCTGATTACAGCTGAGTTTCCTTAGTTTTCCATGGATGTAAGCAGGGGCCTGCAGTTCATACCTTGGTTGCTGTGCTGTTTGCCTACCAACCGTTTTCTGCAATGCTTCCTGGACAGAGCAATAGTACGTTGACATATACCCACTTGGGAATACTGTCCCCATAAGGCAGAGGACTAGAAATCCTGATTTTGAATTTACACCAAAATCTTGGATTCTACTGAAAACAACAACACTGCAAACATTTGAGTTAGGATACTGCACTCACATGAACTGTTGTTGCTCTCTATACACAAGATTTTAATCTGGCCTTTGCGAGAGCACCCCAAACCCAGATATACATCTCTCTCCCAGTAAAATCATCCAATGCTTGCTATGCAAAAGGCAAAACTTATATACGGTGAGCTAGCTGAGGCAGGTGAGTTCCAAATCACACTCTGGTGATAATATTACCCACTGAAGAAGAAACCGAAAACCATTAGAGATGATGCAAGTGAGAGACAACCTGAACCAGTCTGTCCTTACATTGGGCCAAATGGTGGACTCTATGCTCCTGTTCAGGGCCGGCTTTAGCAGGTGCGGGGCCCCACGCCAGACGCGAATTTTCTCGCGCCCCCTCCCGCCCCAACTTTGCCTCGGCCCCGCCCCGACTCCACCCCCTCCCTGCCCCATTGGATCCCTCCCCAAAGCCCCATCCTGGCCCCGCCCCCTCTCTGACCCATTGGATCCCTCCCCAAATCCCCACCCTGGCCCCGCCTCTTCCCCAGCACGTCGCATTCCTCCTCCTCACCCCTCCCTCCCAGGCTTGCGCTGATCAGCTGTATGGTGGCGTAAGCACTGGAGGGAGGGGGGAGAAGCAGGACGCGGCTTTTTTTTTTTTTTTTTTTTTCGCTCTGCCGGCAGCCTCGGACGTTGCGGGGCCCTCTTAGGCGCGGGGCCCCATTCCGGGGAATCGGCCGAATCGGCTTAAAGCCGGCCCTGCTCCTGTTGGGGAACAGTTACTCATAGGTATTGTCATGTTGATTTCAGTAGAATTATTTGTGTGAGTAGCTGTTCACTAATGGGAGTAAGAGCTTCACAATCTGATCCTTTACAAGTATTTTGCAGTTGTAATATGCCCATCACCATGGTATCAAGCTGCCAGATAATCAAACACACAGGAACAAAACCACTTGCAAAGCAGAGCCAGAGGAGTGTCGTGGTAACCAAGCCCTTGTTTGAGTGCTCATTCCTTAACCCTTGTAACATTGTTAAAATGGTAAGTCTCTGTTTCCAACCCATCCTAGTAAGACATCGTTTCAGGTCTTTTCTTCTACTTTATGTTAGATGGAAGGCTACACCTCTTTCCCCCTGAGCTTCAGAGGATGAAAATGTTGACAATCATCACCACAACAGTTTCCTATCTCTCTCTTCAAGCATACTTGATAAATACAACTTTGATTTAAAATTCGTTTTTAAAAAGTCATTTGGAGGTTTGCCACTGACTTTAGTGGGAGCAAGATCAGGCTTTCAAACGCCAGCATTGTATTTTTCTTAAAACGTCTAAATCCAAAGGGGATTAACCTAGCAGCTATCCTTTTTTTGGAGAGCTTTTAAACAAGATTTCGCAAATGAGCCTCTAAGCCCACCTGTCACCTGAAAATCTTTCCTAAAGTGGCCAGGCTTTGAAAGGTGTTTGTGTGTTTTGCAAGCATGCACGATCTGTTTGTACTAATTCTTAGTCTAGCCGCAACCTAAAAGAAGCATTATGCTGGAACACAAAACCCTTGTGTTTTCAAGGCTAATCTAATTGTGCTTCTACAATTAACTTAGTGAACATAGCAAAATCTATTGAGCTATACAATGTATGCCATTAAAATTATTCATTTAAATGGGTTATTTCCATTGAGCACAGGTGGTAAACTTATCTCACGTTTTTTATATAAAAGCCTGAAATAAGCGCACACTGGCAAACAGCATCTAATGGTGTCATTAAAATGATTGTAAACATGCCTGTTGTGGCAGATGTGTGCTTTCTTTCTGTTGATATACATTCAGATTGTTGGTTAAGATCAAACAAATGCAGCCTTTTAAATGTCAAAAATGTCTGCATTCTAACGGGTTCTGTTTCTAAAGAGATCTGTTTCCTTAGGAGCCAGGACAGCTATAAAATAGCCAGACTGCATGATCGGATCCAATGTCTACCCTTATTTTCTTTGATTAGAGCAGCGCTCACGATATCTGTCTCTCTGCGGTCTACAGTTTCAAGTGAACAAGGGATTATGTGTTGCATCACTCTGGTTTTAGGAAACATTTCAACAGAGCAATAAATGTAGAGAAATATACAAAACTCAGAGCCAGGTGCATATATGCTTTTTTCTTCCATCTAGCAATATTGTTCGCATTTTGAGTATAATTGCCAGCCTGACAATGATTATTTACTCTGTTACACAAAGTAACATAGCTGGAGTTGTTATATACCAGAGGACAGGATGAATTTAAACACATTTCCTCAGAGCCAAATCATCAAGCCTCAGAAAGGTTGGTGGATGGCTCTGATGCATGCAGTTTCCCTCTGCTTGGAGCTGAGTACAGACAGCTTGTGCAAGGTTCCACAAGCCCATGTCCAGGAGAGCACAGCTTGGTCAGGGCTTGATTTGCACTCATGTGTAGGGTTACCAGATAGGTGCCTATATAAGGAAAAGTCCCCCAAAATGGGACTATCCCTTTAAAAACAGGACATCTGGTCACCCTACTCATGTGGAGGATAGTTTTTTGAGGTTGGGAAAAGATACATCTATGAGGGAGCCAGTAGATTCGCAACCATGTGTCTCTCTATGCCATCCAGTCATCACCCTTCTCTCTTAGTTTGTGCAGTAGCCACGCATATCTGGGGAGGGATTGCTTCACCAACAAACTTTGTGGTGCTCCCCTGCACACAAATGGTTGTGTGCAGAATACATGATTTGACATCCAGAGTTTGAACTTTAAGACAAATTAATTATTGAGAATAATAGTCACAGTCTTTAAAGTTAGGAAGTTTCATGTGTTTATGGTAATCTTATTTACTGAGATCTTTCCATAACTAAAATGCAGAAGTATTCAATTATCCAGGAAATATTACTGTAGCCACGTCTGTGCTCTATACAGCAATCCAGCTTTATTATCCAATTGAACTTATATCAGCTAATTGTATACTTCTATACTTAAATACTCAGAAGAATGAGATCCTTAGATGGTGTAAATCAATGGGGTTTTGTCGATTTACATCCGCTACAGGTCCTGCCACGAGGGCTTTGGAGATGAATGTTACTCTGTGTTGAGTGAAAGTTTGAGATCTCATTCTGCTCTCACCTATACCACTGTAAATCAGGCATAACTCCGTTAAAGTCAGTGGAATTACACAGGGGTAAAATTGATGGGAGCGGGAGCAAAACCCAGCCCATATGTTACAATGAGCCTTTAGTAATGGTTAAAGACATACAATGTGCCTTTCTTTATTTAAAGCTCTTTACCTAACACTACATCAAAGTCGTAGACTTCCTGACTTTGGTTCTCTCTTCACTAGGAACCTCCTGAGAATAGCTTGCCTTCAGTGTTATCAGATTACTGTATTTGGACTTGAGACATGACACATAAGCAACCAGTATCTGCACAATATCTCTATGCAGCTCAGTTACCTAATTGAAGTGCTCTCCATGTTCTGTGAACTGGATTTAACATACAGTATCATGCCAGGTAGATTTTCTTATTTCACCATTTCAGTATTTGGACCAAATTCGATACTTGTTATGCCAACAATGTGGCTGCACACTATTTAGGGTGACCAGACCGTAAGTGTGAAAAATCGGAACGGGGGTGGGGGGTAATAGGAGCCTATATAAGAAAAAGACCCAAAAATCGGGACTGTTCCTATAAAATTGGGACATCTGGTCACCCTAACACTATTGTCAATTGAGTTATACTGGCTATATAGTGATGTACCTGCGAGGAGAATTTGGCTCATGTTAGAGATTCCTTCTTTACTACCTCTCAAAAACTAAATCAGTCCATGGACAATACACACAAAACAAAGAATCCACAAAACATTTACTGATCCTTGGTAGCTTTGTGTTCCTCTCTTTGCAACTGAGATAACTGAGAGTTGGTGGATCTTTACTTTTACAAGGATCATACTGGAGTGTGGACTGGGGTTAATGAGATTCACCACACATGTAGCTGTTAGAAAAGCCTTCTTGACTGACAGAGAAGAGGTGAATCTGCACTGCAGGTCGATGCCTGGCAGGACCTCGTGCACAAGACATGTTGAAGATCCTCTTGAGTAGGTGGAGATAGTTTGTAATTATGAGCATTCAAAATACCTGATTTTCCCAGGAATAAAAAAGAGTTAACACAACAGAGGTGGTTTTGTAATAATCCTGCTTAATCTCAATTTGTTTTTTGAAATTAACAGGAGAAACAATCTGTGATTTAAAGAAGTAAATATTTTGAGTTACATCTAAATAGCATTAAGTCTTGTCAAAGACATGCTCAGTAAATTAATACCTCTGTGGTGCTAAAAGCTTATATTGGTTTTAAGGCACAATTAAGTTTCTATGAACTATTTGATACAGGTTTCAAATAGTATGTGTTAAGCAGTTTTAGGAAACCCACTTGATGGGCCGTGCAAAAACTACCAGACTGTATTTAAGCATTTCAGTCCTGATCTTTTACTCACTTAAGTCAATGCAAAACTCCCATTGACCTGAATAGTTAAGGATCAGACCCTTGTTGACTCTGGTTAAGTTCCCTAATGTCTCTTTTTCTGAGCTGTGAGGAGATTGAGTACAGAAGGATGGTCCAGTGGTTAGGGCACTAGCTTGGTGCTGAGGAGATCTAGGTTTAATTTCCTGCTCTGCCAATGACTTCCTGTGTAACCTTGGCCAAGTCACTCTCTCTGTGCCTCAGTTCCGCATCTGTAAAATGGACATAATACTTCACAGAGGTGTTGTGATGATAAATATGTTAAAAATTCTAAGGTGCTCATATTAGTACTTAAAATTGGACATTTTACAGAAATGTTTGTTACATAGCATTTCTGTTGTATTTGCAAGCAGCAACGTTATATTTTGAGATAGACCTGTTGGAAGAATGAGAATTGATTTGCAATGGTTACACTAGATTATGGTTTCATCTCTTTTCAGTGGCATCTGCATTGCAGTATTGCACTTTTTAAATGTTTAGAAATGGTTCACTTTCAGCATGAGAATGACAAGGTGGGTGAGGTAATATCTTTTATTGGACCAACTTCTGTTGGTTAGAGAGACAAGCTTTCGAGCTACACAGAACTCTTCTTCTACAACAACTTTCAGTATGAACAGCTGATTGAGAATTTTGAAGGACAATTGTCATTTCATTTTATATAATATTAGACAAGACAGTTCGAGGTGGGGAAATCGCAACTGGTGAAGCTGGCGAAAATTAATCTACATTAGGATGAATTTATGGTCTAACCAACCTGTTTTGACTGTCTCAAACTTTTCATTTAAAAAGTCTCTTGTCAAGGTACAGAATTCACTAAGTGGAACAACATTCTTCCCAATCCCAAGAAATCACTCCCATGTCCCCTCACTTCAGTTGTATTTTTGCAGTAAAATATTCCCCCCACAATCTTGTTTTGTGAATGAATACCCATGAGATATATAAACTTTAACACAAAAATAGTCATAATAAAAGTCTTCATCCTTTTTCATATTGAGTTTTATATATGGAGATATGCCTATCTCATAGAGCTGGAAGGGACCCCAAAAGGTCATCGAGTCCAGCCCCCTGCCTTCACTAGCAGGACCAAGTACTGATTTTGCCCCAGATCCCTAAGTGGCCCCTTCAAGGATTGAACTCAGAAGCCTGGGTTTAAGCAGGCTAATGCTCAAACCACTGAGCTATCCCTCCCCTAAGGCAAGTAGTCCCATTCAGTTCAATGGGAGTAAGGTTTTTTTTAGTATCTGGACCAATATGAAAAATTGGTGGCAAAGATCTATAACTAGCTTCCATTTTGAGCATAATCATTATTAGAAAAGTAGAAAAGAGACTCCTGCGGCAGTCTTTAGAATTGTTTCTTTAACAGAACTCATTACCCACACATGCCAAAAAAATTATCTTGGAATAGCTCTGCAGGGAGTCATCTACAAATTTACTTTTATCAGAGATTTACCTTTCTAGATGCATGTTATTTTATTGCCTTTTGCCTAGCCTAATAAATATTTATGGGGTGATCCTGCCTGGCATATGATTATTTTTATTAATATTGTTTGGAATATATGAACTCCTGCATAGCTTGGCAAGGTGGAGTGACCTGTAAGAGTACAGTGGGGATAGGAAAAGCAAGGTTTCAAAATGAAATCAATTACTGAACACTGATTATGTCACAGAACCAAGAATTTGTGGCCTAAAGACACCAAATGTTTTGCCTTATAAACTTTGACATTGAAAATTCTTCATTTGACTCTAGTGAGATTCTGATGCTTTTTCAATGGATTTAGAAATGGTTTGGGATCTAATATTGTCCCCAGGAAAAACAATCTTCACTTTTTTTAACATTTAAAAAGCTGAACTCTGGAAAATTGCCTTTGTATGACTGCTTCATTTGCATCACTGAAAGGCTGTTAAGATGGAGACATTGTTAGAGCAATAAACATCTGCTCCAGAAGTGTAAACAGTACTTATGCAGCTACGATTTTGCATTTTACAGTCAGGAAGTTTAGAGTCTGCAAAGTGAAAATGTAACACCCTTTGAATGCAGATTCCATCATTCAAGTCAGAGGTGTGATTTAGGATTCAAGTCTGAGATCTATTCTGGAAGGAGCTTTTAACAGAACACTGCATTACTTTAGGATGCTAATTAGCATCACTGTGCTGCCCTATGAGCTGTTAAAGACTCAAAAGGTTGGTATGTAATCTCTCTCTAACTGCCTTTTCAGAACATGATTTGAACAAACAGAATTTTATCCTATACTACTGACATAATGAGTTTTAACATAAGGCTTTGCTTTTTAAATGGCAGGCTAGGGATAAACTATCTCTGGGAACCTGGCACCACTAAATTCTAAGGCTGGACAATTGGAAGTCAGTTACTTATTGTCAACTATTGACCTGAAGTTTATAATTCCGGGTGCATTGAGTGACCAGCATTTTTTACATGGATCTGAATATTAAAATTGCACTCCCCACCCTAACTTCCTTGTAAATGAACAACACATTGACATATGACAAAGTTTAATTTTTAAAATAAATTATCTAATTTCAGTTACCAAAAATGGGGACAGACATATTTTCTTGTTTGATATCCCTGAGTGGTTGGCAGGTTATACTTAGACAGGTCAGATCACACATACAAAGATCACTCACTATACCAGTGGTTCTCAAACTTTTGTACTGGTGACCCCTTTCACATAGCAAGCCTCTGAGTGCGACCACCCTTATAAATTAAAAACTCTTGTTTATATATTTAACACCATTATAAATGCTGGTGGCAAAGCAGGGTTTGGGGTGGAGGTTGATAGCTTGCGACCCCCCATGTAATAACCTCACGACCCCCAGTTTGAGAACCCCTGCACTAGACCAAATTTGCCTGGGATTGGTACCAATGAAACTTTGTCTACTTAATGATTATTTTTAGTGGCAATAATTATTGTTTATTATATTTAAACATTTATGTTATAGCAGCACCCAAAACCCAAGTCAGGAGTGAAGTCCTGTTGTGCTGGGTGCTGTACAAACACAGATCAAGTCCTGGAGGACTTACAATCAGACACAAATAGATGAAAGGTCATCAAAATTTCATCTTAGGGATTTACACCAAATAGAAGACCTGTAAAAAAGCCTACTCAGCCTTAAGCCTCCTGTCATACTCTCTCTCTAGATGTTTCTATCACTGTATTCCCACATTAAGACCCAAGTCCACTACCAACTAGCAGGGATGCATGTGGATGAAAGGCAGAGGAAGCCTCGCCTCCCCCAATCAGATCAGAGAGTCCTATGGAGTTACCAATCCATTTGCCCATCTCAGCTCTCCCTGAGGAGCTGCTGTGGGTATCCATGTCAGGAAAACCTGCAGAGCTAGTTCCCATGATACACAGCATGTGAGCCGCCCTGATGCAGGCTGCTGATAACATGCTTCCTTCCCAGGCACAGTGGTATTGCAGTGGTTTTGTTGTGCCAGGGTAAAGAGGAGCCTTGCAACCATAAGGAAGGGGCAAGAATTTGGTCCAAGGGGCTTAAGTGATGCATAGGCCTTGCATTGGGGTACATTCACCTCTGCACTGAGGTGAATTTTATGCATAGGGCAAAAATAAAAAATATCAAATACGCTCATCTACTGAATTCCCTTCCTTGCCCACACTATGCTGATGCCGAGCACATGGAATTGGCTTTTCAGAAGTATTCAGCACTAAACTCAATCTCATCCCTCAATTATTTCCCTTACTTACACTCCAAGCATTTGAATCAAAATTGCCAAGAATTAGATGCCAAACTAATCCAATTTATGATTTTTAGCAATGGCTCAATTCATGCTCTGAGTGCTCTCTCTTGCTTCATTTAATACAAATTGTCCTTAATTGGCAAATACCACACAAGACAGAAAATAAAAATGAGGCCCCGCCAGATCTTTGAAGTTCATTTGTTACCCAAATGGGGTGTGTTTGCCAGCTTTAATCTTTGATCAGGGTACAGTTAAGCCTTTTTCCTACCATCTTGCTTGCAATATTATCTACCTCATGCCTGCTAGAAGCTACGAGCTGTGCCTTTCTTCCAGCCAAAAGGGCAAATGGTAATTGGTGATATCCCCGCCCCTACCACAGCACGCAACCATATCCTCAAACACATGCTTTGTTCATTTAAATAGCTTCTATATTGTTAATACAGCCAGTGCAGAAATACAGCATGCAGATTATCAGTGTATTTATTTGTGTATGGGGACTAATTACAGAGGGGCAAGGTAAAAAAGTAAGCAAATGGCCATAATGATATGTTATTTGCAAACATTTCTGCAGCTCTCTTATGAACTGGACTTTTATATGGGTAATAAGAGCTTTCACACTTACATTAATTAGAACAAGCTTGGCTATATTAGATTCTCAATTTATTTAATTATTTATTTATTTGAGGGGTATATAAGTAAGGCTAAGATTTTGTCACAGTTATTTTTAGTAAAAGTCACGGACAGGTCATGGGCAATAAACAAAATTTCACAGAAGCCCCATGACCTGTCCGTGACTTTTACTAAAAATAACTATGACAAAATGGGGAGTGTGTGTGGGGTCCAGCACCCACTGTTGCTGCAGCTCCAGGGTCCCCCTCACCACAGCTTAGAACTCGGGGGCACCCACCATGGCTCAAAGCTCGGGGCCAGCAGCTGGGAACTGCAGGGTCCCCCTGCCATGGCTCAGAGCTGCAGAGGTCCCCCATTATGGCTTGGAGCTCCAGGGCAGCGGCTGGCAGCTGCGGAGAGTCTCCGCTGTGGCTGGGAGCTGCGGGGGGCCCCCGCCACCTGCGGCAGCTGAGTACTTTTGGGGCCACCTCTGGCTGACAGCTGAAGCAAAAAATGTCACAGATTCTGTGACGTCGGTGACATAATCATAGTCTTAGGTATAAGCCCTCATGCTTCAGGTGATAAGACAGCCAATAACTGCTAGAGGTTACGAAGAAACTTTCCTGTGGGCAGGTTATTCCATTAGTGTTCACTACAGGCTTTCATTCATCTTCCTCGAAAGTATCTACTTAATGGCCACTGTCAGAGACTGGATACTTATTTAAAGCAGCATGGACCTTTCTGGGTCCATATGGAAGGACTCATTACAGTACAAAAAGAGAAGCTGGCATTTGCACATACAAACTTAGGCCCCAATCCTGAAAACACTTAGGAATGTGCTTAACTTTACTCCTATATGTAGTCCCATTGAAGTCAACATGGCTACTTAGAGTGCTAAAGCGAAGGACATATGTAACATTCTGGTCTATTCAATATAACTTTCACAGCTGCGGTTTCTGCAGCTGTCGTATATGTGGCATTCATGGTTATGGCAGAGCTAGAAGTCCTGACACGTTGGAGATAGTCCTGAAGGCCTGAGAAATCTCCCCTTTCAACAAAAGCTGAAAATTAGACAGGCATGAAGGCAGCAGGCAGAGTGCTGCATTGGTGCCTGGTGAGGTTACTCCGCCTCCCTCTCTTCTTCACAAGATGGCTATAACCCATTTGCAACTCTCCAACCCTCTTCTGAGGCAAGGGAGATCATGGGTCATTTATCCATCTTACTTCACCTTTTATATCTAATTTTGATGCTCACTGAAATCTGATAGCATAATATGAATGCACTTACCTAATTCAATTATTTCAAAGCCACCTTCGTGCCCAAGCATTTTGCCAAGAGCAGCCAGTACGTTCCGAAGCAACTGTTGTTTAATTACAGAAGCTTCTTATCTACTTATGTAACTTTCAAACCACTGAGTGTCTAGATAGATTATTGAAATGCCTTGTTTTTTTCAAAGAGAACTGCTGCTGAACTGTGAAGTTGATGAAGAGTACCAGTATTTCCTGTAAATGGAGATTTATTATAACTAGGGATGGACCTATCTATCTTCATGTTGAGGTATCCTCTCACACTGAGGATACCTCTCCAGGGAGGGAACTTGAGTTATTAGGAAGAGACAGGTAATAGTTATGGAGGGTTCGATCATTAGAAACAGATAGCTGAGCTTGTGATCACCGGGAAAACCGCATGGTGACTTCCCTGCCTGGTGCGAAGGTTGCAGATCTCTCGAGACATCTAGAAAGACTTATGTGTAGTTCTGGGGAGGAGCCGGTGATTGTGGTACATCTAGGTACCAATGACATAGGGAAGGATAGGAGAGAGGTCCTGGAGGCCAAATTTAGGCTGCTAGATAAGAGATTGAAGTCCAGGACCTCCAAGGCAGCATTCTCTGAAATGCTTCCAGTTCCAAGCGCAGGGCCAATTAGATGGCAGAACTGCAGGGTCTCAATGTGTGGATGAGATGGTGGTGTAAGGAGAAGAGGTTTAGATTTATTAGTAACTGGGAAAACTTTTGGGAAAGGGAGAGCCTATACAGGAAGGATGGGCTCCACCTAAACCAAAATGGAATCAGATTGCTGGCACTTAAAATTAAAAAGTTTGTAGAGCAGTTTTTAAAATAAGGGCTGGGGAAAGTTGACAGGTGCGGAGGAGCATGTGGTTTGGACAGAGACATCCCTTAGGAGAGGATCTGTTAATGGAGATTCTCTATGTCCTAGTAAGAAGGAGAGGATGGAAGATGATAAAATATGGGTAGGATCTGATGAGAAACAGTCAAATGAAAAAGAGTCCCATTCAATTACATCATGTAATGGCAGACAGCTAAAAAGTGACAATTTTTTTAAGTGCTTATATACAAATGCTAGAAGTATAAATAATAAGATGGGTGAACTAGAGTGCCTTGTATTAAATGAGGATATTGATACAATAGGCATCACAGAAACGTGGTGGAATGAGAATAATCAATGGGACACAATAATAACAGGGTACAAAATATATTGGAAGGACAGAACAGGTGGCGCTGGTGGGGGAGTGGCACTATGAGTGAAAGAAATCATAGAATCAAATGAAGTAAAAATCTCAAATGAACCAAACTCTACCGTAGAATCTCTATGGATAGAAATTCCATGCTCTAATAATAAGAATATAGCAGTAGGGATATACACCTCTACCCTGATATAAAATGACCCGATATAGCACGAATTCGGATATAACGCGGTAAAGCAGCGCTCCGGGGGGGCGGGGCTGCGCGCTCCAGCAGATCAAAGCAAGTTCAATATAATGCGGTTTCACCTATAACACGGTAAGATTTTTTGGCTCCCGAGGACAGCGTTATATTGGGGTATACCTCAAATTAAATGTATACCTCAAATTAAAAAACATAGTAAGAGAACCAAAAAAGTGTCACCGTGGCTAAACAACAAAGTAAAAGAAGCAGTGAGAGACAAAAAGGCATTCTTTAAAAACTGGAAGTTAAATCCTAGTGAGAAAAATAGAAAGGAGCATAAACACTGGCAAGCGAAGTGTAAAAATATAATTAGGAAGGCCAAAAAAGAATTTGAAGAACAGCTAGCCAAAGACTCAAAAAGTAATAGCAAATTTTTTTTTAAGTACATCAGAAGCAGGAAGCCTGCTAAATAACCAGTGGGGCCACTACATGATCGAGATGCTAAAGGAGCACTCAAGGACGATAAGGCTATTGCAGAGAAACTAAATGAATTATTTGCATTGGTTTTTACGACTGAGGAGGTGAGGGAGATTCCCAAACCTGAGCCATTCTTTTTCGGTGACAAATCTGAGGAACTGTCCCAGATTGAGGTGTTATTAGAGGAGGTTTTGGCACGAATTGATAAACTAAACATAATAAGTCACCAGGACCAGATGGTATTCACCCAAGAGTTCTGAAGGAACTCAAATGTGAAATTGCAGAACTACTAACTGTGGTTTGTAACCTATCATTTAAATCAGCTTCTGTACCAAATGACTGGAGGATAGCTAATGTGACCCCAATTTTTAAAATGGGCTCCACAGGTGATCCCGGCAATTACAGGCCGGTAAGCCTGACTTCAGTACCGGGCAAACTGATTGAAATGGTAGTAAAGAACAAAATTGTCAGACACATAGATGAACATAATTTGTTGGGGAAGAGTCAACATGGTTTTTGTAAATGGAAATCATGCCTCACCGATCTACTAGAATTCTTTGAGGGGTCAAGCACGTGGACAAGGAGGATCCAGAGAATATAGTGCATTTAGATTTTCAGAAAGCCTTTGACAAGGTCCCTCACCAAATGCTCTTAAGCAAAGTAAGCTGTCACGGGATAAGAGGGAAGGTCCTCTCCTGGATTGGTAACTGGTTAAAAGATAGGAAACAAAGGGTAGGAATAAATGGTCAGTTTTCAGAATGGAGAGATGTAAATAGTGGTGCCCCCCAGAGGTCTGTACTGAGACCAGTCCTATTCAACATATTCATAAATGATCTGGAAAAAGGGGTAAACAATGAGGTGGCCAAATTTGCAGATGATACAAAACTACTCAAGATAGTTAAGTCCCAAGCAGACTGCGAAGAGCTACAAAAGGATCTCTCAAAACTGGGTGACTGGGCAACAAAATGGCAGATGAAATTCAGTGTTGATAAATGCGAAGTAATGCACGTTGGAAAACATAATTCCAACTATACACATAAACTGATGGGGTCTCAAGAAAGAGATCATGGAGTCATTGTGGATAGTTCTCTGAAAACATCTACTGAATATGCAGCGGCAGTCAAAAAAGCAAACAGAATGTTGGGAATCATTAAGAAAGGGATAGATAATAAGACAGAAAATATCATATTGCCTCATATTGTACCATAAATCCATGGTACATCCACATCTTGAATACTGCGTGCAGATGTGGTCGCCCCATCTCAAAAAATATATATTAGAATTGGAAAAGGTTCAGAAAAGGGCAACAAAAATAACTAGGGATATGGAGCAGCTTCCATATGAGGAGAGATTAATAAGACTAGGCCTTTTCGGCTTGGAAAAGAGACGACTAAGGGGGGATATGACAGAGGTCTATAAAATCATGGCTGTTGTGGAGAAAGTAAATAAAGGAGTGTTATTTACTCCTTCTTATAACACAAGAACTAGGGGTCACCAAATAAAATTAATAGGCAGCAGATTTAAAACAAACAAAAGGAAGTATTTTTTCACACACCACACAGTCAACCTGTGGAACTCCTTGCCAGAGGATGTTGTGAAGGCCAAGGCTAACAGGGTTCAAAAAAGAAGTAGATAAGTTCATGGAGGATAGGTCCATCAATGGCGATTAGCCAGGATGAGCAGGGATGGTGTCCCTAGCCTCTGTTTGCCAGAAGCTGGGAATGGGCGACAGGGGATAGTTCACTTGATGATTACCTGTTCGGTTCATGCCCTCTGGGGCACCTGGCTTTGTCTACTGTTGGAAGACAGGATGCTGGGCTTGATGGACCTTTGGTCTGACCCAGTATGGCTGTTCTTATGTTCATCTGTCAGTGCAGTTTGGTGCTGGATCTGTATACAACCTTTGTGATTGGCCCAATCTCTATTAAGGGTTGAAACAAATCAAAACTAAATACTCCTAACCTTTGGGAATGTTTGGATCTAGAAATGAACTTTGTAATTCAGGGTCATCCAACTAAAAACATTGGCTATGTTTGTACTGGCCACAATTGCTCAAACTCTATAGAGGAGGAAAAGAAAGCTGAAGCCCAGTAGGCATTGGGGTAAATAACTGTTGTTAACCTTCCCACACCCACAGTCAAATTCCTAAATTAAATAACATGTCTGAGATCTGTTTTCGTATGTTCATCCTTGTCTGGGCCATGAGTAAGTCCAGTTTGACCAGACACCTAAAAATTCAAGTAATAGACATGGACCAGAAAGACTCTTCTTTTTTGTGTTTAAATTATTGACTAGTGGAGTCTCAGAGTGGTGACATGACAGGTACTTAGAGGGTAGCCAACCACTAAACATAATTACATATGATATATTAGAAAATGTTAAACAAACAAACACTGGACTTATTAAATCTCTAGCTTTGGTTCCATTGGGGTTTTATTGGGATTCCAAATATAAATCCTTGCACCACTTATCTACCTCTTGCAGAAACATTGCGGGGCTTGACAAACAATTCTATTACAGTCAGAGCAAACTGGAAACAGGGATTAATTAACCTAGGCACATGGCTGGCCATGAGAGCTATGTTTGAGAAGACCACAACAACAAAAAACCAAATAACACAGCATCTAACTGCTAGCATAGGATCTGCAGCAGTCTAGTTAATTATCTCAACAATGCCTAAATCATAAGCTCAGAAGATTGTTTGACAATCCTGTTGGCTGTTCATCCTAGGAGACCACAATTAAAAGTTCTGGAAACAGATATAAAAGCAGAACTTTTTAAAAAAAATAACATTCCTTTTTCCACAATTCTGGCTAACCCTTTGCTCACCATGTAATCTGAATATAAAACCAAACCTCCTCTTCCTGATGCATGTGTAAACAATTGCAGCTCCTAATTAGCCACTGGTTTTACTTACCATGTTGCTATGCCACTGAAATATTCCAAGCTAGCCCAAATCCTCAATTGCCCATAGTATCTCTCTTGACTTCTATGTTACTCTGACTTTGTCTTATGGCATTTTAATCTGTGCTACAGAAAATAATGGGCAGAGAACAACAACAACAAAAATCCCAAACTGATCTTTGAGTCTAAATGACCTTTCATGAACAATTCAAATGACCCATTTAGTGGCTGCTTTTGTTTCTATGTGATCTTCTTTGCTTAAATGTCTCTTGCACTAAAAAACGTTAGGAAGACAAGACTTAATTTCCCCCATATTTAATGTATAACAGTGCTGGCATTTTAAACTGTGTGTGGGGAGTTAGAAAGTCCTCCATGGGTGTGTGTGTGTGTGGGGGGGGAATAGAAAAAATGAAAAAAATCTAAATAACGCTAAAGCTAAATAAAGCTTCTCTAGATCTATAAATATCTGCTCCATGTTAAAAAAGAAAGAAACAAACAAAACCCCACCACCCCTAGGAATATGTTTATCCACAAATACTTTTCCATGAATTTAATCTCTAGAAAATATAACTCCAGCCTGAACTCCCACCCTCTCCCTGTACACCAGTTGTCATACTATTATACCACAGTATGTCTTCTGCATTTCCAGCCTTGACTGAAAACCCTTATCTACCATGCTGGACTTACAAGCAACTCATCACATATGGGCTACTGTCCCAAATTCAAATTCTTCTTTTGTTATCTACTTGCTGTGACAGGATCCCCGGGGTGCAGCCTAGGACTGTGGAACTGCTGTGCCCCCTTAACTGTTTCTTACAACACTTTGCAAGTGACAAGCAGCAAACCCCTCCAATGCTGTTATCACTCAGCGCAACCACATGTACAGTCCCACACCCAGGTACATTGCATGAATGCTCCCAGAGCCACTCATGAATCACACAGATTAAGACCCCAGCCAAATCCCCCCAGCTCCCAACCTTGTACCTCAGCAATATACCATCTTGCACTGCTCAAGACCCTTTCTTGAGCAATTCTAGTTTATTAACTGGTTCACCACTTCATTAATGGAAAGGGGACATACACCAGCTTTTGCAAACCTGAGCAGATTTACCAAGCACTTCAGGCAAACTCACTGGTAAAGATAAACAGTAAAGCAAATGTATTGATTACAAAAGATAGAATTTAAGTTATAATAAGTGATAGGCAAAAAGTCAGAGTGGTTACCAAAATAAAATAAAATATAAGCACACAGTCTATACTCTCAACCCTATTAGACTGGACAACATCTAGATTAAGCAGTTTTCTCACCCCACTGGATATTGCAGTTCATAGTACACAGGTTTCACCCTTGAAATCTGGGACAGTTTCCTCTGTTAGAGTCTTCAGTCTTCTCAGTGTCCTTGTTGCTTGCAGCACAGGTGGGGGGAGGAGAAAAGGCAAAGCATGGGGCCACTGTGTTCTGTTTTATACCCTTAGTCCATGTGCTTGGGGAGCACAAGTCCAGGCATGTCTGGTGGGCATTGCTGAGTCACCAGGCAAGATTGAGCAATTCCCCTGGTGTGGCTTTGTGCAAGTAAGTCATTGAATTGTAGCTCCCTTTCTGGATAATGGCTGTTGATGGTTGTTCGACACCTGCCCAGGCATTGGTGATCCCCTTTGTTATTATCTTTGGGGAGCTAGTATCTGGGCGCTTCCCAAACCCACAGCATATTTTAGTGACAATCATACAACACAATTCTCATAACTTCATATGTATTAATGATATACATATTTAGATGGAACAGTGGGTTTCAGCAGATCATAACCTTTCCCCTGATACATCACATGGCATGCTTTATATGCAATATCACAATTATATATAAATGAGGAATATGGGGCTTACAGCATGCTCCCCGAGGTATAGAGTGTCACACTTGCACACTGAGAGAGAATAACTATAGATCATCTTGTTATCCTCCAGACACTTTCCAGAAACAACTGTAAGATCTGCCATTCCACTATGAGCCAGACAGTCCAATCTAATTAATCATCAGCATGATTGTAATATTTCACAATGACCTTTCCTTATTCCTCCTTAATATGACTCTGATACGGCACCTTAAAAGATTTTGCATATAGCTATACTATCTCAGAACACACCATAACATAATTATCTAATTCATCACACAACTATTTCACTGAATGAATACATCTACATCTCTCTTCCTCTCTGTTTTATTCATAAGACATTTACCATCTTGAAATCACCTTCAGTCTCTAACCTGAAATTCCCAGTCATCAGTTGTATCATGCACCCCAGTAGGAGACCTTGAAACCTTCAAAGAAAATTCTGTAGAACAATTGTGCTTTCAGTGCTAACCTGCTTTTAATGGAAAATTTGCTCTGAGCAGTCTCAACCTTGTTCCCATGCTTGATCTCCTTTTAATCAAAAGCATCTGGGGACATTGTGAAACCCCTATGCCCCTTTCATTTGGTTTGTCACCTGATGGGGCACTCAGTGCCTTGATTTTCTGTGTGTGAGCATACAAACTCGGATCATCTCCATTAGAAATTTGTATGATTCCAGACATTCCAAGGAGCATCCAAACATTTGGATACTTATCTGATTCTTTGGTGCCCTTTCCCATCCAGACTGTAAAACTCACTGTAATGTGCTCCCTCCAAAATTCCTGGTTTTGCCTAGCTTCATCTTGGGGAGGTTGGTCAACCTACTCCCCTAATACAAGAGGGAATCCTCTTGTAAAGGGCAAGTTGCATGACACACTTTCCCCATCTGGGAAAGGTTCTTCATCAGTGTTTGGATGACCTGCACTCATGTAGTAAGCAAATACCACTGGGACCCAGTAATCCCTCTACTGGAACACTGAGTTGTCATTTTAACATCTCATCATAACTCTAGGTCTTTTCTGTATTTTATTTGGCTCCATCAGCTCTATATAGTACCATCATGTAATTGTCACTATGTAGATTATTTTATACAAATAGCTGGTTTTCTAAGTGCAGAGTATCTTTTTCACAGTCTTAGGTGGGATACTAAAGTACTTACTTCTCCAGATGCTCTGGGCATAGAAATCCCATTGATTTCAATGGCACTTCTACATATATGAGAAGCATCTACAGAATCAGATGCTAAGATAGCACATTGATAGGAAGTTGTATTTTATATAGTGTGTGACTAGATAGGTATTGACTAATTAAGAATGCCAGTGACTTCTAAAGACACATTCTGGTGTCACCCTTGATTAACTGGGACGTGCCAATGCATGATGAATGTGGTGCATACTGTGCTTGTCTAATTTTTCAACTATGATAGAGTTTTTCAACATAAAATGTGTTTTTTCCTTATTTAAAGTTCTCCGGAGAAACATCTGCACATAGCAAGATGCTGACTACTCGATTTGACTGGAGTGATTTATAAACTTATCAGTACAAAGGGACAAATCTTGAGACCCTTACTCAACTTTTACTCAACCTGATCTCAATCAAATCACCCACTAAACTCATTGAGTAAGGACTCCAATGTTTGACTGAAAGCATATCTATGGACTTTATATTAATCCTTCCTACACATTATGGCCCTGATTACCTTGGTACTTAAGCATCTCAGTAGTACTATTGACTTCAATTTAAATCCATTGACTTCAATTTATTCCTGACATTTCAATCGGACATTTCACTTACTTAAGGTTGTACACATGCTTAAGTACCTTTTTTAACCAAGACATAATTCTGTTGTTATGATTTTAATTGGCTAGTTCATTATTTTTTAATCCTTAATCATTTTTCCAGCTTGACAGTCAGCATATCTTTTGGAGAATAATTACTAATTATCATTTCTTTTCTCCACTTTCTAATCAAGATTGCTATTGTCATCACTCTAAGATCAATTTTAAGACATGTTGGGCTAAACTCGGGTGGTTAACTATCATCACACTGGCAATTACTCACAAGCTGTTGTCATAGTTTTGAATGTTGCTGTTTCATACATAACAGGAAAACTATGTTTAACTAATATCAAGGCAGGGAAACAAACTAAAAAAAACACCCCCAAAACCCAGGAAATTCAGATTTAAGAATAAAATTCGACCTGTAATTCTTTCTGCTTGGACACTGTAGCATATACACACCCCTTGATTCAGATGCACAATTCCTGTTAATACCAAAATGGTACTGTGCCTTTCTTGAGATAAAATGTCTTTGGTGAGAATAATAATACTTGACTCATATATATCCTTCATGTCCAAAGTGCTTTCTAAATTGACTTTGATCATATGTATGTGTTAAGGAGAAAATGTACCCAGTGGTCATACCCATCAATATACACATAACATCATTAATTACATAGGACCTGAAAGACTAAGTGGTATGAGTCAGGACTCTTGGTTCTCTTCTTGGCTATGCAACTGATTGGCAATGTGCTGATGGGCCCGTCAGCTAACTGTAACTCTAATCCTCAGTTTACCCAACACTAATCCGAGTATGATGCTTCCCTATCCCACATGCTGTAAGTAGTTAATATTTTCAAAGTGCTTTGAGATATGTGGATGAAAGGTGCTTTAGTAGTGTTGTCTGATGCTTTTATTATTGAGAATATTAGGTCTAACCACTTACTGCCTGGCTTCTGCTGATTTTTGACAACATTTATTATCAGTTTTACACATTTTAAAAATTATTTGTTATTCAGCAGTATCTAGCGTTTCCAATTAGGGTTTGAGGTTGCATTGTGCGGGGCAGTGCCTGCACAAGTCATTCCCAAAAGGGCTTACTGTCTAAGCATTTGATGAGAGATGACAAGTGGAGAAAACAAAATTGGGGTGGGGGAGGAAAAGTACCCATAAGACAATCATGCTTGATACAGTAAAAAGTCAAAACCCTCTAAGGCTGAAATCCTGGCCCCACTGAAGTCCATGGAAGTTTTGCCACTGGGACCAAGATTTCACCCCAAGGGTCTAGACAATGTTAATCTCCTTGTGTTGTTGGGTTTATTACAGGAATGTTTGTTCTAGGAAAACATCTTTGAATCTAGGTTCCAATCCTGCAGGATTGAGGAGTTTTGCCATTGGCTTGCAATAGAGTAGGATTTTACTCCAGGCCCTGAAAACTCAGCAGCATAAGCAACTGGCAGGCCTAATGCAGCAAAGATCTGTGCAGATTCCTCCTCCTACCTGCCAAATAAGGTCATGCAAGACTACTGCTTTTTCCTTCCCTAAAACCACTCGATATGCTGCAAAGTTTTGTCCAAGGCAAAGGACATTTTAATTGTAGTAAAATTCCCTGTTTGTTTTTTAATTTTCTGAATTTATTTCTGGCTTTGATTTTCATTGGAACTATTTTCAACAGTTTGAAAACATTCTTTTCTATGCTGACAAAATAATAATAATACTAAAAGAGGATACGGGTCTTTCATTGAAATGAAAGGCACTTTCCATCTTCCAAAACCTGCCTATTGACATGTGGGACAAACAAGCTATATGTTTTGCTTTTCATGCATCTGGCAAAAATGTGATTTTTTTTGCTATGTTTCTCCAGTGATGATAATTTATTCCATAAAACTGACATTTGTATATTTCCCCTCAATCCTTTCCCTACCCATCTTTCTGGCCAAATCTACTATTTTTACCATCACTCATCATGCTTCCTTGTCTCTTTTTCCTCTTATACCCAGGCTGTAATTCCAGAGCATAAGACATTTTTTACAACATTGATAAAATCATAGTCAGTTCTTTAGTCTAGTAAGAAAAGGCACTAAAAGATCCAGTGGTTAGAAACTGAAACCAGACAAATTCACACTAGAGAGAAACAAAATTTTAACCGATGGTAATTAGCCATTGGAACCATTTATCTAGGGATGTGCTGGGTTCTCTGTTATTTGAAATCTTTAAATCAAGACTGGATAGCTCTAAAAGACATGTTCTAGCTCAAACAGAAGTTATGGACTTAATGCAAAGATTGCTGAGTGAGGTTCTGTGGCCTGTGTTATGCAGGAGGTCAGACTACAATGATCATGATGGTCCCTTCTGGCCTTAAAATCTGTGAATCTATTAAATTTGTCATCTAGTTCTCCTGCTAGAACCCAAGTCCATGCTTTGCTCATCTTTCACTTTCCTTTTCTGGCCATCCTGCATCTTGCCTCCCTCCCCAACAATCCATCCAAAATACTGCGGCTAAAGTCATTTTTCTGCTGCCAAGATCACGTCAGTTACCTGATAAAATCCCTTCACTGGCTTTCCCTTGCCTCCTGAATCAACGTCAAGCTTCTTGTCCTCCTCCTCAAGGCTCACCCAAACTACTTTGTTTAAATCTCTCCTTTTGCTGCCTATTCTCTCTGCTCCAATCAAGCATCCATCCTAAGTGCTCCCTTCCAGGTAATCTTCAACAATTTTTGCACTGCAAATGGCCATCCTCTTCTCATTTACATTTATCCTTAAAATAGAATCCTTCCTAGATTCATTTAAGTGAAAATTCATCTAAGAAGTATAATTGCCTAAAAGAATCTTCTTTCTCTTTTGAGATTAATTTTCATCTGGTCAGCCAGTGTATCCTGGGCCCAGTTTATATCATCTGCCTTATTTACAGATTGAAAGCTCCTTGAGACAAAGGTTCCATTCATTTCCAGCCCCTTAGATATCATAACACAATGTAAGAGGTGAAATCCTGGCCCCATTGAAGTCAATGATAAAATTATCACTAGGGCCAGAATTGCATCCAAGGAGTTATCATAGGCTCTTTATTGTCTGAATGGACTTTACAAAGCTTCATGGACTATACATATGTATTTATGGGATTTAAAATGAAAATTATTCATCATAGACATATAGTAAAGTGTTCCTTGGGTTCATTCAGAGTTGGATATCTGTAGTGGTCGTCCATGGTGACACTGAACTGGCCATCCCCTACACATAACATTCGCATGCTTCTGGTCTGCCTTCGCACACTGAGGCCTGGATCCTGCAAACATTTAAGCACATGCTTGACTTTAAGCATGCGAGCAATCCCACTGTCTTCAATCAGATATCTCATGTGAGTTAAGTTAAGCTAAGCACATGTTTGCAGGATGGAGCCCAAAATCCTT
This sequence comes from Emys orbicularis, assembly GCF_028017835.1. Classification (NCBI taxonomy): domain Eukaryota; kingdom Metazoa; phylum Chordata; order Testudines; family Emydidae; genus Emys; species Emys orbicularis. The sequence goes on along the minus strand of NC_088683.1, from coordinate 21,443,678 downwards.
ATGCTAAAAATATGATATAATGATCCTAATCCCCAAAGGCCTCTGGGCACCTTATAAAAAATTAAATAAAACAATATTTTCAAAATAGACATGTCCCAAATAAACCATAAAATCACCAGACTGTGGGACGAAAAGAAGAAAAAAAACTTTCTGGAGTAAAGCTACACCACATGTGAAGGCTGAAATCATGCAGGCAATGTTTCCTTTCTGTTTCCAACATGTCAATGTTCAGTGCGCTAATCCATGTCTCGAACTAGCAACTTGCAGTTTTGAGTGATAAGAATGCAAAAAGCAGCAAAATTGACTAATTTGACCATTTGGTAGAATCTGGGGACTCAACTGAAAAGTAGAAATACTATTTGTCCATAGAATTTGAATAAATAGTCACTGGGAAGATGAGGCCAGACATTGGTGTACATTGGCATAGATCAATTGAGCTATATTTAATTACACCAACTGAAGATCTGGCCCAATATTTTATAATGGAAGTACAGTCATAAGCTCCAGATGTTTCTGTTTAAGTTTATAGAACTTTTGTTGATGTGTGTAGGTTTTGCCAATATATTCCAAAGCGACAAACTTGGCATACCAAAAAACTCCTTTGGAGGTCATCAGGAGTTTTGGGTGCCTCTGGACTGAAGGACTGGACCTAAAAACTGTTGTTATAGTATACAGGCACAATGTTGAAATACTATGGTTACTATAAAACAAACCAACAAACAAACTAAGGCCCAATCCTAATGACATTTATGTATGTGAGTAACTCTCCTTACTCAACTAGTTTCACTGGGATTTTCTGTCTCATTAATTACTTACAGGAGTGAGAAAGCTATGCCCAACCTTGAAAGTCATCCATTGCAGTTATATGTGATACACTGACTAGGGCACCAGATTGTGAGTCAAGAGACATGAGTTATCTTTTGGATGTTTCATTAACTGTATACAGTGTAAGTTGGGATCTTGGGAAAATCACTTAGAGCAAAACAGCCCTCTGATTTTGAGTAGCTCATAGGCTGGGTAAGAACAAACTTCTGTTCACTGGTTCACAGGAGGCTGAGACTTCAGATTTGGTTGCCTGGCAAAAATTGCCTTGGGTCTGTGTTCTCATTCACTCAAGTAAATTGAAATAAATAAAATATTGTCGTTTCTGTGATTGCCATTATGCTTCTCCTCTTATGGACTATTGAGGCAAGGTTTCTCATTTTTAGTCTCCTGTTTTAGTGTGTCTGACATACTCATTATTATTGTTCAAATTAATATTTATATTACTAATGATGAACTTATATTGTGTTAATGACAAGGCCTTAATCGAGAGTGAAGCTTGTTGTTCTGGGCACTGTACAAACATAGAAAAGACAGTACCTGTCCCTGAATAAATATTGTGGATTGTTATTGTCATTATTTGTATTATCGTTGTGCGTAGGAGCCTTGGTCATGGTCCAGGACCCATTATCCTAGATGCTGTACAAACATAGAATAAAAAGAAAGCCTCTGCCCCAAAGTAGTTACAATTTACATATGCCCATCTGGACTGAAATCTAGATAATCTCATGCAGTACTGCACTAGTCTAATCCAAGACTAATTTTAGATGCTCACTCTATTTCCATAAATACGTTTTGTTCCTTGTATCTCTCAAAACCAGTAGAAAATAGCCTTATGAAGCTAGAAATTATCTGCACTTGAGCTGTTACATAAGAATGGCCATACTGGGTCAGACCGATGGTGCATCTCGTCCACTTTCCTGTCTTCCAACAGTGACCAATGACAAATGCTTCAGAGAGAATGAACAGAACAGGGAAATTATTGTGTGATCCATCCCCTATTGTCCAGTCCCAGCATCTGGCAGTCAGAGGCTTAGAGACCCAAAGCATGGAGTTGCATCCCTGCTCATCTGGACTAATAGCCACTGATGGACCTATCCTCCATGAATTTATCTAATTCTTTATTGAACCCAATTATTGTTTTGGCCTTCAAATGTCCCCTGACAATGAGTTCCACAGGTTGACTGTGTGTTGTATGAAGAAGTACTTCCTTGAGTTTGTTTTAAACCTGTTGCCTATTAATTTCATTGTGTGACCCATGGTTTTTGTGTTATGTGAAGGGATAAATAATACTTCCTTATTCACTTTCTCCATACCATTCATGATTTTATAGACCTCCATTATATCCTCCCTTACTTTTCTCTTTTCTAAGCTGAACTGTCCCAGTCTTTTTAATCTTCCTCGTATGGAAGCTGTTCCATACCCATAATCATTTTTATTGCCTTTCTCTGCACTGTTTCCTTTTCTAATATTTCTTTTTAGATGGGGTGACCGGAACTACGTTCAGAATTGAGGCTGTGAGTGTACCATGGATTTATATACTGGCATTTTAATATTTACTGTCTTATTATCTATCTATTTAATAATGCTTTCTAACATTGTTAGCTTTTTTGCTTGCCTCTGCATGTTAAGGAGATGTTTTAGAGAACTATCCACAAAGACTGCAAAATCTCTTTCTTGAGTAATATCAGATAATTCAAACCCCATCATGCTGTATGTATAGTTGGGATTATGTTTTCCAATGTGCATAACTTTGCATTTATCAACATTGAATTTCATCTGCCATTTTGTTGCCCAGTCACCCAGTTTAGTGAGATCCCTTTGTAACTCTTCACAGTCTGCTTTGGACTTAACTATCTTGAGTAATTTAGTATTGTCTGCAAACTTTGCCACCTCACTGTTTACCCCTTTTCCATTTGTGACTATGTTGTACAGACCCCTGGGGGACACTACTATTTACCTGTCTCTCTTTTGAAAAGTGACCATTTATTCCTACTCTATCTTTTAACCAGTTACTGATCCATGAGACGACCTTCCCTCTTATCCCATGACTGCTTACTTTGCTTAAGAGCATTTGGTGAGAGACCTTCTGAAATTCCAAGTATACCACATCCACTGGATCACACTTGTCCACTTGTTTGTTGACCCCCTCAAAGAATTCTAATAGATTGGTGAGGCATGATTTCCCTTTTCAAAAGTAGTGTTGACCCTTCCCCAACAAATCATGTTCATCTATGTGTGTGATAATTCTGTTCTTCACTATAATTTCAACTAATTTGCCTGGTATAGAAGTTACGCTTAATGGCCTGTAATTGCCAGGGTCAGCTCTGGAACCTTTTTAAAAAATTGTCATAATATTAGCTATCCTCTAGTCATCTTGCACAGAAGCTGATTTAAGCGATAGGTTACACACCACAGTTAATAGTTCTACAATTTCATATTTGAGTTCCTTCAGAACTCTTGGGTGAAAATCATCTGCTCCTGGTGATTTATTACTGTTTAGCTTATCAGTTTGTTTGAAAACCTACTGATGCCTCAATCCAGGACAGTTCCTGAGATTTGTTACCTACAAAGAATGGCTTGGGTATGAGAATCTTCCTCACATCCTCTGCAGTGAAGACCAATACAGTATACAGAATTTGTTTGGTGTCTCCACAATGGCCTTATATTCCTTGAGTGCTCCTTCAGCACTTCAATCATCCAGTGGCCCCATTGATTGCTTGGCAGGCTTCCTGATTCTGATGTATTTACAAAACATTTTGCTGTTAGTTTTTGTCTTTTACTAGTTGCTCTTCAAATTCTATTTTGGCCTGCCTAATTATACTTTTATGCTTGACTTGCCAGAATTTATGCTCCTTTCTATTTTCCTCAATAGGATTTGAATTCCAATTTTTAAAGGATGCATTTTTGCTTCTAACTGCCTGTTTTTCTCAGTTGTTTAGTCATGATGGCATTTTTTGACACTCTATTTTTTTTAATTTGGGGTATACATTCCGTTTGAGCCTTTATTATGGTATTTTTAAAAGTTTCCATGAAGCTTGCAGGCATTTTACTCTTGTGCCTGTTCCTTGTAATTTCTGTTTAACTAGCTTCCTCATTTTTGTGTAGTTCCACTTCTTGAAGATAAATACTACTGTGATGGGGGGCTTCTTTGGTATTCTCCACCCCCCCCCACATGGATGTTAAATTTAATTACAGCATGGTCGTTATTGCCAAGGGGTTCCACTATATCGACTTCTTTGACCAGACCCTGTGCTCCACTTAGAACTCAGTCGAGAATTGCTCACATCTACGTCTACTCCTGGAGTGTTATTTGGTACCTAGATGTGGTTAGGCTTGTTTTGATCAAGATAATTTTGGAAAACCTGTGTTCTACCACAGGGAATCAGAACAGTATTTCTATCAAGGGCAATATATTCTGAAAGCTACATGTTTAAAAGTTTAGTAAAACATTAATGTTCACTATCATTAGTTTGGGATTTGATAGTATTTAATTGTAATTACAGTCAAACAACAATGGGGGACACTCTCCTTTTCCCCTTCACTGAGTACCTGTGTAAGTGGCTATGTGGATTGTCAATTTGTGCACTGCAGTAATGTGCCAATACTTTTTAAATCACTAGACCGCTGTGTGGAGTCAAAGCACTGAAAACCATTCGAATGGTGATTGCTGTAGCCGGATCAATCTGACATCCATATATTCAATGACTGCAACAAGCATATCAATGCAATTTTTATGTAACTTGCAAAAGATATTTATGTTTTCAGATTTCTGCAGTATATTCAAAATGGGTCACATCCATATAATTATAACTCTTTAAAATGGCATTCAGGGCTCTTTTATTACTAGCAAATCTCTGAAGGTCTTTCAAAATAAATTCAGACTCCTGTAAGGCTGAATGGATCTAATTCAAACATTACAAGGGTATTCTCTGAGATGGCCTGGCTGACTGACTGGAAAAACCAGAGTGAGGAAGAATGAATATTTCACACCTTGGACATGAAACACAAATAATTGAGCAATGTGGCAATGGAAGGTCAGAGACATACCAGGAGGATTTGTTTTTTGTTTTTTTTTTAAAGAAATCTCAGCTTCCTTGAGAAAGGGGAAAACAGATTGGGAGAGTCACTCTCTGAGTGCCTGTCTACACTTGGAAGTTGTTTTGAGGTAACTTGAGGTTTTTCAAGCTAAACTGCCTTGTTCAAATGTTCACCAGACATCTCAGTACTCCCTAATTAACCCATTTTGAAAGTGAGTTTATAGACATTCAGGATGAGTTTTCCTGCAACAAGGTAGCTGCACATGCATTCCCATTTCAGATCAACTCTTCCACCTCTGGCAGACATCTCTCTGTTATCCCATACTGCTTTGCTGCCCAGCTGGGTTGGCCTGACTCTTTACTTGTGTGCCCTCTACAGCTCTGTGTAACTTCACTGGGTGTCTTCTCCGTGTTTAAATGCTCCCACTTAGCCAAGTGGGACCTGTTGCAATTCCAGTTGCTAGTGAGTTTGCACACATGGAGTCATGTGCCAATTATACATCAGCTTATGATTCTGCATGGTTTCCTTGTCAGGTCCTAGACTTCTTTGCTCTCTGCAGGGAGGAGACAGGAGTAGACTTTGTTACACAACACTGATATTAAAAATTAATGATGTCCCAAGAGCTCATTTGCTTCCTAAAGCAGTGTAAGTTGGTTCTGTTCTTTTCTTGTAACGCAAGAGGGAGGACCATCAATTTAGCTTGTACTGAAGCATAACATTGAATGAGATTGTAGGATCTATGCTATTTTGATTTTTTTCCCTCTAAACTTTGCTCCTACTGTTGCACACAATGCTTAAATTTAAGAAAGCTGTTGATACTATATCACTGGTCACAAGTCCCGAGCTGAGCCTATACAGTAAAATGTGGTTGGCATAGATTGGTATTGTACCCAGATCCTGATCTAAGAATGGGAGAATTGTGTGATTCCACCCAAAAAGAGATAAGGGCAAAAAGCCTAACACCTGAGGAGGTGCACTCAGATAGACCAGAAAAAGGGTAGAGGTATAGCTAGCCCAATCATTGTGATATCATCTTTTTTTATATCTAGAACTTCAAGTTAAAAGTTGTGCTGGAAGCAATTCACCATGAAGGAACATCGTCTTTAAACTTCGTCTGCATGGCTATTTGAACAGTCTATAACCACTGCTGCTCTCTCTAAATTCAGGCCAACCAGTTTTGATTTCAGTTTTTCCCACAACGCCAAAAGCTGTTTTTATTCCCTGTGTGATACCATCAGTTGTCCCTAATTCCAAGTCTACTATGTCAGCTAAAATAACAGGAGTACTTGTGGCACCTTAGAGACTAACAAATTTATTAGAGCATAAGCTTTCGTGGGCTACAACCCACTTCTTCGGATGCATGTCAGCTAAGAGAGTACAAGGAGAAATCTGGTATGCATTGTCAGCTAGAAATTTGTCAGTTGATCCATCACCATGCACATAAAAAAAGTTAGTTTGCCTGTCTCTAAGCATTTCTGTGGCACTTCCTGAACACTTTGTAGTTGCTTCCATGGGTGGTATTATACTCTGATCTAAGATTAAGGCCATTTGTACCCTGCAAATTGTAGATTATTTAAAAATCTCTGAAACTGAAATCACATGTAGTAACCATTTGTAACCCCCTTTTCCCTCCCAGGTTATTCGGGAGAAAGTAATTCTCACCTGTTGCCTGGGCACCTTACATCATTTAGGATAATGGAGATCCTGGTGGTCTCAGCTGAGATAGGCAGTTGGGTGGGAATCCTCTAGTCATCCCTGTGCAATAGTCCTCTTACTCATATGACTATGTATAGGCACTGTATACCTCTAGGTGTACCTCGGTTGCCTGCAGGAACAAAAATATAAATAATGGTTCTTATACAGGCAATAAACACCCAAAATAGAACCAAGATAATTTTACTTAAAAGTTATTCCAGCAACATACAATGGAAAATGCAACAGATTAATATAGGTTAACTTGTTATAACTCTACCAGTTCAGTTAAGTGGCACTACAATATTTCAGCGAATGGCTGCAGCTTTCAACAGCACCATACACCTAACCAACATTCCTCGCACTATACACAGTTCCACCCCATCCCCGAGTATGCACTCTCCCTTAAGATTATAGTCTTGGGCCCTCTCTTGCACTGGCGTGCTGGGCGAGCAGGAGTTCAAGCCAGCACTCACTAAGTCTGGCAAAGGGAGTCCAAATAAAACAAGAAGGAATGAGGCAATTTTGTGTTGGGACCATCTTAGGCTGCACAGTACTATCTGGCAGTAACAGTTGCTATATTAGACAGCAATAGCTCCTGATTCTGACCAGGCTTTTAATTTTTAGATTTAATAGAGCCACATCAAGTCTTAATTCCGCCTTCTCAACCGAGAGAGGTAACTCCCTCTTTTCTCAATCATCTGCAAGCAAAATTCAGCTCTCTTGCACAAGTGACAGTCTCTGGCTTCCACTCTCACCGCCTAGCTGGGGAGAAAGAGTCCATGAGCTATGGCTTAGAACTCACAAGTTGTCAGCTGTAATGTAGTCTTAACCCTGGTGGTGTCTTCAACCCCAGCAACTCAACAAAAGGGCTCCATCACAGCTTTTCCTTGGCCTAGGCCTACGGTTGCCAACTCTCCAGGATTGTCCTGGAGTCTTCAGGAATTTAAAGATTAATCTTTAATTAAAGATTATGTCGTGTGATAAAACCTCCAGGAATCTGTCCAACCAAAATTGGCTACCCTACCTAGGCCACAAAGGGAGAAGCAGCTTTCTGTTCTAGCTTCCTGCCCACAGAATGGAGCCTGCTGTGCCTCCCCAGGAGGGTCAGTACTGTCCCAGAGAGTACCCACCACTTCATCAAGGGATTTGCAGTCCTTCAAAGCCAGTGTACAGAACATTGAGGTCTGTCTAATCAGAATACATCTGATAGGTTCAGAGAGGCTCCTGAGACAGGGGGCCTACACATGTAAGCTTTACTAATGTTTGGATCGCCTCATCATGTTGCTTTTTATGAGCGATCTAGTAATGGGAGCTTATTGTGGACAAAGTGACATGTTTTCTTCTTCCATGCATTTCACATGAGGAGCAGATTAGTCAGGTGCATGCAGGAAATCAGTTTTAAAGGTCCAACACCCACATCCAAGAACACTGGCCTTATCAGAGAGTTTCTCATGCTTTCTGCAAATTACACAAAACACTTAATCTTTCTGACATGAAACCTATGGCTATTTAACTTTACACGAATTATGGAATGCATATATGCACCCAAGTTTCTCACTATGCTGAGCATACACTTCTGTGCCATTTGCTTTATGCTTATCTGCCCTAGTGCCTTCAATATGATCATCCATTGATTTAGGTAGATGAGTTTTGAGGGATTCAAATGAACTTCAGCAAGATAGTTTCATACGTTCAAGAAGTTTTCCATATATATGCCCTAATTAATCAAGTCTATGTGTATATAATTTTCATACAAAAACAGAAGTGGCAAAAAATTTGCAAGAACTTTCACTGATTTTGTGTACCTCAAGTTTGGGTGTTCTGCTTAAGTTGTAAAAGGAGTTGGACACCCAAAATCAGAGGTCATGTTTGGAAACTACTGCGTGCTAATGTTTCCCTTTGTTTAAAATGAAGATAATAATTCACACACTTTTATAAAATTGTTTGGCTTTTTTGCATCTAAGGGTATGTCTACAGTATGAAATTAGGTTGATTTTATAGAAGTCAATTTTTAGAAATCGATTTTATACAGTCGATTGCGTATGTCCACACTAAGCACATTAAGTCGGCGGAGTGCGTCCTCACTAACATGGCTAGCATTGACTTACGGAGCAGTGCACTGTAGGTAGCTATCCCACAGTTCCCGCAGTCTCCGCCGCTCATTGGAATTCTGGGATAAGCTCCCAATGCCTGATGGGGCAAAAATATTGTCATGGGTGGTTTTGGGTACATGTCGTCAGTCTCCCCTCCCTCCATGAAAGCAACGGCAGACAATCGTTTTGCACTTTTTTTCCGTGCAGACGCCATACCACGGCAAGCATGTAGCCCGCTCAGCTCACCGACACCGCCGCTGTTGTGTCCTGCGTGCTGCTGGCAGCAGACGGTGCAGTAGGACTGCTAACCGTCGTCATACACCGCTTCCGCTGCAACTCTGCTCTGCTGCTATTGCCTCGATAGCTAATTTCTCCATGTTGTCTGTCAAGGGCTCCCAGGTACGTGTGTTCTTCCTCGGGAAATGTGCGTGGTGCTAACCGTCATCCTCCACCGCTTCCGCTGCAACTCTGCTTTCCTTCAGACGCCATACCACGGCAAGCCTGGAGCCTGCTCAGCTCACCGCTGCTGTTGCGAGCATTGTAAACACCTCACGCATTATCCTGCAGTATGTGCAGAACCTGCAAAAGCAGGCGAGGAGGCAATGACAACGCGATCATGATAGTGATGAGGACATGGACACAGACTTCTCTCAAAGCATGGGCACTGGCAATTTGGACATCATGGTGGTAATGGGGCAGGTTCGGTCATGTGGACAGGTGCAGGGTTAAATCGACCTAACGCTGCTAAATTCGACCTAAACTCGTAGTGTAGACCAGGGCTAAGTGATAAGTATTATTAACAGGAATTCTGCACACAGAAGGTTGACAGGATTTGGTCCTTTTGTTAGCAACCACCAAATGACTTTGTTATGCAACACTGGAATTTAAAAATAACTTGATGTCCAAGATATGTCTAGCAAGAAATGAATTGCATGTGTCTAATTTTTTTATTAAATTAAGCCTTGAAGTAAATCAGGTTGAATTTATGGAAAAACTCAAGTAGTTATTTTTACTAGTATCATGTACTGATGTCATTAGCAATCCGCTAAAGGCCTAACCATTTTTAAGTTAACATAAGCTAAAGATAGTTGCTTAGAAAAGTTAGATGCCTGCAAGTCACCAGGGCCTGATGAAATGCATCCTAGAATACTCAAGGAGCTAACAGAGGAGGTATCTGAGCCTCTAGCTATTATCTTTGGAAAATCATGGGAGACAGGAGAGATTCCAGAAGACTGGAAAAGGGCAAACATAGTGCCCATCTATAAAAAGGGAAATAAAAACAACCCAGGAAACTACAGATCAGTTAGTTTAACTTCTGTGCCAGGGAAGATAATGGAGCAAGTAATTAAGGAAATCATCTGCAAACACTTGGAAGGTAGTAAGGTGATAGGGAATAGCCAGCATGGATTTGTAAAAAACAAATCATGTCAAACCAATCTGATAGCTTTCTTTGATAGGATAACGAGTCTTGTGGATAAGAGAGAAGCGGTGGATGTGGTATACCTAGACTTTAGTAAGGAATTTGATACGGTCTCGCATGATATTCTTATCGATAAACTAGGCAAATACAACTTAGATGGGGCTACTATAAGGTGGGTGCATAACTGGCTGGATAACCGTACTCAGAGAATAGTTATTAATGGTTCCCAATCCTGCTGGAAAGGTATAACAAGTGGGGTTCCGCAGGGGTCGGTTTTGGGACCGGCTCTGTTCAATATCTTTATCAACGACTTAGATATTGGCATAGAAAGTACGCTTATTAAGTTTGCAGATGATACCAAACTGGGAGGGATTGCAACTGCTTTGGAGGATAGGGTCATAATTCAAAATGATCTGGACAAATTGGAGAAATGGTCTGAGGTAAACAGGATGAAGTTTAACAAAGACAAATGCAAAGTACTTCACTTAGGAAGGAACAATCAGTTTCACACATACAGAATGGGAAGAGACTGTCTAGGAAGGAGTACGGCAGAAAGGGATCTAGAAGTTATAGTGGACCCCAAGCTAAATATGAGTCAACAGTGTGATGCTGTTGCAAAAAAAGCAAACGTGATTCTGGGATGCATTACCAGGTGTGTTGTGAACAAGACACGAGAAGTCATTTTTCCACTCTACTCTGCACTGGTTAGGCCTCAACTGGAGTATTGTGTCCAGTTCTGGGCACCGCATTTCAAGAAAGATGTGGAGAAATTGGAGAGGGTCCAGAGAAGAGGAACAAGAATGATTAAAGGTCTTGAGAACATGACCTATGAAGGAAGGCTGAAAGAATTGGGTTTGTTTAGTTTGGAAAAGGGAAGACTGAGACATGATAGCAGTTTTCAGGTATCTAAAAGGGTGTCATAAGGAGGAGGGAGAAAGCTTGTTCACCTTAGCCTCTAAGGATAGAACAAGAAGCAATGGGCTTAAACTACTGTAGCAAGGGAGGTTTAGGTTGGACATTAGAAAAAAGTTCCTATCTGTCAGGGTGGTTAAACACTAGAATAAATTGCCTAGGGTGGTTGTGGAATCTCCATCTCTGGAGATATTTAAGAGTAGGTTAGATAAATGTCTGTCAGGGATGGTCTAGACAGTATTTGGTCCTGCCATGAGGGCAGGGGACTGGACTCGATGACCTCTCGAGGTCCCTTCCAGTCCTAGAATCTTTGAAAATCTATGAGTGTAGATTGTATCCCAGCAGTCTTCTCTAGCTACGTGTTTGATAGTAGGTGCAAGAAATAGAGGGCAAAACCAAAACCTTATGAACTTTGAGTTGCACCTTTTTCTCATTAAAATGCATGCTGCATAGGTCTTTATTTCCACAATGACTTGATTTTACTTCAACAAATCCAATGTATGGTCATTTAATTGGCTTCAAGTAAATCACTGCTTATAATTAGAAAGCACATTTCAAAATTTTTCCTCTTTAAAAATCACTTACCGTTGGATAGGTGGGTATGGATATTGCTTTGTACTGTAGTGTGAGAGGAGATACAGGGTCAAAAGCAACATCAGGGTATTAGTGTTTAGGGCAGTAGAGAATGCCAGTGCTTAATGAGATGGTATGATTGCATTCAGAAGGAAAGAGCAATGGGTGAAATCATTATGAGACGAATATGGTCTAGATCTTCTGGACCATCAGAAAAGAAGAAGGGAATGCTGAAGACTGACTGGTGCCCTAGAATATAGGTCTGATCTGCACACAGATTTTATACCAGTATAATTATTTTGTTTATCGCACAATTTTTTACTAAAATTGTTATACCAGTACACCCCCTAGGCTGGGTACAATATACCAGTATAAAGATGCATTATACCAGAATAGCTTATTTCCTTATGTATACTGGAATAAGGTCTAGTGTCATAAGTACTTTAATACAGCATCCACACTGGGGGAAGGGGAGTGGGTTAGCTGCTTTAACTGTATTGTTAAAGCAGTACAACTTTTATGTGTAGATAAGGCTATAGATAGGAAGATATCACTCTCACAGAGGAATTGTGACCTCTGGCTCCTCTACTTTATGCATCTTCATTAAAGCAATAGTTCATGGCTTCCATTTTCCAAATGGTTCAGGAGCACTACAATATACGGAGCTATGATCATAAAACTAGCATAACACCATATATAGGTGCATATATATTGCCAATTTGTCAAGCCCCATGACCGTAGTTTCATAGCAACACTCTGTATTTGTGATGTCATGGAAGTAACGGGTGGATATTATATAAATGAGCCATTTATCTTGTTTTAATTTACATTTAACTATTTGTGCACTGTGAATCAAACATGCTTATCTAACCTAGTGCAATATTTTACATGCTTACGGATAGCCTATGCCACCCTTACTCAATGATTAATACCTGACTGCCCTAGTAGCACCTTTGAAATCATTTGGGACTACTTTCCTAGTAAGGAACTATTCCGTGTAGCTAAGGGTTGCACATTTTGGCTCTGTATGAATAAGAATAAAATAGAAGCTAAGGGACAAATCCACATGTATTCACTAAAGGCCCCAAAGCAACTAAAGACCTGCAAGATGATTGCATAAGGGGGAAAGCAGCAAAAACCTGCCCGGGAGGACTCCTCTCCTTCCCCTACATGCAATAGATGATCTTTGCACCTCACTTATTGTGTAGGATTGTGGTTGGTCAGGAGTATGGGCAATGTATCCATGCACTGTGCAGATCAATTGACTGAGATCCATTTGCAGGGGATGCTACCTCCACTCTTCTAATCCCTGTTCTGAATTAGCATCTGTGGCTCAGCTGCACCAGAAGCCATTCTGTCTGGGATTGAGGACTCCATCCCACTGACTCGTTGTGTTTCTTATGGAGCAAATACATGGTGTGTATGCTTCTTCCTTCAAAGCCCTCCAAACATTTTTGCATTTTGCAGCTGATTGGCTCCCTTCCTTAGGTGTTTCTTCCTAGGCTTGAGAATAGAAAATAATGGATAACAAGAAAGACTTGGACTTTCCCTGATGAAATAATAAGAGTTGGATGCATCAAAAGCTTCTTTGAATATTCTAACTGCTAGCTTAAGTTAGACTCTGTTTTGACTTTTAACTGAAAAACACATTTTCAGGCACTGTAGCCAAAAGAAAAAAAAATTGGAAGGGAGAGATAAGTGCAGTCAGCCTATAAAGCTATTTTCCTAGAGCTGATGAAAGAATATCCAGCATCTCTCCCAAAAATCACAGAAAAGTCATTTTTTAAGGATATGAAAGTCCTTTTCACTTGGACTCCAGCTGCTTCGTCGGACTTGTGCCCTAAGAAATATCAGCTAAATTTTCTCCGTCTTTTGGAAACCTAATTAAAGAGAATTTTTAACCTCAGCATCTCACAGTCTTTCAGATGAAACAAACAAACAAAAAAATAAAATAAAGCCCCACTGACCATTTTTTCTCATAAAGAACCCATGGCACTTTTAGAAAGAATTGGGGTGTTAGTTCAAGTGTCCGTTTAACACAGGCAATTTATTTTGCCTGGTCTGAGTTATCCCTAGATGTCAGGTATTACTTTTCACTTCTTCATCCAAATGGTTACTATTTACTGTTAAACAGCAGCTGCCAAAGCCAAAATGGCAGGGAGCAAAGACCCCGGGCAATATATTCTGAACAGCTGATTCTGTTAGAAAAGGACTTTTTACTTCTCCCCAGTTTACAGAAGAATGGTAATTTTGAAGCCCAATGATGGGGATTTCATTGGAGAGTCATGATTTTGAGAGGAGATCTCAAAGATTCAAATAGGGAAAGCCATACTTTTTCTCATTGCCTACCAAAGGCAACATAGAAATTACCATACCATATCAGATCTTTGGTTCATCTAGTCCAGTATTCTGTGTCCGCAAATGGCCAACATTAGATTCTTCAGAGGAAGATGAAAGCAACTCTTCAGTAGGCAGATGTGAGATAATCTACTATGCTGCCATAAAGGTCTCATCTTAACCTCTTCTAGTAAGATGACTGATGCTGCCATAATATTCTGGGAAGATCTGCCCCAAATTCCTGACAGAGTTTGGGACAACAAAACAAGAGAGAAACCCCAAATGACCCACGCATGGCTTTACAGGGAGCCCAGTTCATGCTGGGACAGATTTTTAAGAGTTTAGGGCATGAGATTGTAGGAACATCAATGGGAGCAGGATCGGGCCTACGGGATGATAAAAAACAAAAATTAGAGGGCAAATTCATCCTTTTTCCAAAGAGTAAAAACAAAGTGGAAAATGCACAGTAGGGGGAAAGCAACCATGCTATATGCAATTTAAACACAAAGCAGGACTTGTTATTCCCTGTTGCTTAGTTACATTTTTTTTTAAATATTGCAAGAAGCTTGATCCAAAGATTATAAACACAAGAGAAAAATATGGTTGAAAACCTTCCCATCAAATTACTATTCAAGCAGTAGGTGAAAGAATGTTAGTTTTATTTTGTATAATTCTCCCTATCCCAGAATAAATAAGAAAAGATTTGCTTATATAAAGGGTAAATTCATACTGGAGCTAGCTTACGGTCTATAGCAAAATTGGCCCGCGTGTGAACAGAAAGCAAAGCTATAGGTTAAATCCTCCAAGATAAATACGCTATCCTAAACCATGGAGTAAGCAGTAATCTTACATTGAAAGAGACACATTGCAAGTGGCCTTTGGCATGTCTTTCTATGCTTCGGACTCCTGTGGAGTTGTTATTACAACATTAGAAGTCTTATTTTATATTTGAAATATTTATAATATCATTTTAGTGAAACTTAATATTCAGCTAGGACATGGTGACATTTTTACATGCTTTCTTTTTCAGAGTATTGTGTCCGGAGTGTAGGGCTTGAGGGCAACTGTTAGTGTGTCAGCGTAACACATGTTTCCAATAGGTAACTGACACATGAAAGGAGAAGAATGTGATTTAATGTTACAATTTTATTTTATGCAATTTAACATATGGCAGGAAAGACGACACAATCCAAAACAATATGAATGTGGAAGCGCCCAATAAAAGATACCTTGGAGGGTCTGAATTAATAATTTATTGCGTCTTACTGGTTAAATGATTCATTTTGAACAACTTATTTGCTGAGTTTGGACTTTTTGTTTGTTTGCAAGTTGTTAGTGCACCGCTAATAATTTCTACAAACCTGGTTTTTTTTGGGGTGGGAGGAGGGTCTGAACTGCTCCACAGATCTATCTGGGTTTTACACCCCCGCCCATCACCACAGTATCTGAGTACTTTTACAAAGAAATCATAAGCAAAAGCAGTCACTGGACTGATTTCCTTCCTGTATTCCCTGAGGAAATTGAGATTATGATTCCTCTCCCCCTTTTAATCTCCCCCTTCTCTCTCCTCCCCCTTTCTCTTGTTTTTCTTTCCCTCCTCTTCTTCCCTATTCTACCTTACTCCATTGCTGCTTATATTATGGCTCTGGGAAAATGGAGCTGAAATGAGTTTTTGAACTTCACTCTGAAGGCAGTAAACGTTTTGGTCACTGTAATCTCCTCTGGAAGTGAGGAAAGTTCGCCAAATGTAGGTACTGAAGGTTAAATAGAAGTCCCATGCTTGAACAATAAGAGTATAGCCGCAGAAATATACTACCGACCACCTGACCAGGATGGTGAGAGTGATTGTGAAATCTTCAGGGAGATTAGAGAGGTAGAAAACACTATAATAATTGGGGATTTCAACTATCCTCATATTGACTGGGTATATATGTCCCCTCAGGAAGGAAGACAGAGATAAGATTTCTAGACACATTAAATGACTGCTTCTTGGAGCACCCTGTCCTGAAACCTACAAGGGCAGAGGCAATTCTTGATTTCGTCATACGTGGATCACAGGATCTGGTCCAACAAGTGAACACAGAGGAACCACACAGTAATAGCATCCATGATGTAATTAAATTTAACATCCTTGTAAGAGGAAAAAATGCCAAAGAAACCCACTTCTGTAGCATTTAATTTCACAAAGGGGGACTGTAAAAAATGAAGAAACTAGTTTTCTGCTCACTGTGGCCATTGGAAGAGCTGCTAATCTGGCCACGCCAGTGCGCTTGCAGCTGTCAGTGTGGACAGACTGCAGCGCTTTCCCTACTGCGCTCTACGAAGGCTGGTTTAACTCAAAGTGCTCTACATCTGCAAGTGTAGCCATGTCCTTATTAAAACAATCTATAACCCACTAAAACCCACCCCTTCTCCAGCTACCCTCCACCACCATCCCTTCCTTTCCTCCCTATGACTGGAGGGGTGTTAGCGGGCCACTTCATCTTGAATGGTCCCTTGAAATATGTGTTAACTACTTTTGCTAAACAAACTCTTCCACCCTATATTTAGCTGTGATGTTCTGAGGGTATGTCTTCACTAGCAACAAGCGTGGCTCTCAGCGCTGGTGCACTGTCTACACTGGCACTTTACAGCACTGAAACTTAGGGCATGGCTAGACTTGCAGATGTAGAGCACTTTGAGTTAAACCAGCCTTTGTAGAGCGCACTGGCGTGGCCACATTAGCAGCTCTTGCAACGGCCACAGAGAGCAGTGCATTGTGGTAGCTATCCCAGCATGCAAGTGGCTGCAACATGCTTTTCAAATGAGGGGGTGGGGTGGAGTGTGACAGGGAGTGTGTTGTGTGTATGTGGGGGGAGAGAGAGTGGGTTTTTGGGGGGCTGAGAGCATGTCAGCATGCTGTCTTGTAAGTTCAGACAGCAGCAGACCCCCCTCCTCCTCTCCCGCCTCTCTCTCTCATGCACAGCATTCCACAGTAATGGTTGCTTTGTCTCGGAGCAGATAAGCATGCTGGCTGTCAGAAACGGAGCTTTCAAAGGGCATATCAGCATGCCAGAAGTGATTCCAAAACAATGACAAGAGTGGCCACTTGACTTAAGGGGATTATGGGACGTTTCCGGACGCTGATCAGAGCGCAGTAATGCAACACCTCATTCACATTTATGCCCAGGAGTTTCAGCCAATGTGCACCAAGTGTTAATCTTCTCGCCGAGGTGGAATACCAGGAGCACTCTAGCCCTGGAGTCAGAGCGCTCTATGTGCCTCGCCAGTGTGTATGGGTATTGAGCTAGGGCACCCGGGGCTGCTTTAATACGCTCTAATTTGCAAGTGTAGCCAAGCCCTTACAGTGCTCAGGGGGGTGTTTTTTCACACCCCTGAGCAAGAAACTTGCAGCACTGTAAAGTGGAAGTGAGGCCAAGGCCCGAGTAAGTTTCCCAGACCTGAAAAAGAGCTCTTGTAGTTCAAAAGCTTGTCTCTCTCACCAACAGAAGTTGGTCCAATAAAAGATATTACCTCACCCACTTTGTGTCTCTAATATCTGGGACTGATACGGCTATATGAACACTGCATACAACATTTTCAGAAGACAGACAGACTTTGGCTTGTCAAATATTCTTTGGTAGCTTAGTCCAATGACAAATAACCTTGACCCAACACAAAAGAGAATAAAGTGGTGTTGATTACTGCTTTAATTTCAGATTATTATCCTTGAAATTTATTCTTTAATAAGAGTCACTTACGAAGTGGAGTTAATTTTGTAAAGTTCAATGCAATTTGGTATCTTATTCAATAAATATATGACTAGCTTAGGACAGTTACTTACTTGCTAAGTGTTTATTTACAATATGTTAAGGATTAGATTTTCAAAGGCTTCCAAGAGATTTGGACATCCAGTAATGAGAAGTGAACTTCCAAATCTCTTAGGCAGTTTTGAAAATTTCAGCCATATGCATTAGTTCCTATTGTTAATTCACAAATTAGTTTTTAATGTGGATATTTGTTGAAGTAGCTGTCACAGCTTCTTTAGGATTTTAATAGGACAAGGGTAACTACAAATTTGGAAGTTGTAGACTATTTAGTTTATTGTCTGCCATGATGGAAGATTTGTACAACTATTTTACAGGCGGTAGTAGGATAAGCACTGTTTGATTAAGGTTAGCCAGCCATCAGGGATTCAACAAGTAACATCATGTCTGACTATCTACTACAGTATTAAATATATTACCACCATGGTAGATACAGGAAATTTAGTTCTGTAGATATGATATACTTTGAATTTCAGAACCCATTTTACTAGACTCTGATATTACAGAGATTAATGGCTGCTACAAAGAGTCATGGAATGAGGGCTTAAACAAAACGTTGGGAAGAACACTTATTTATGGGTAAGAGAACAATGAAAGCTATGATTGGAACTATAGTTATGAATGGGGCATTAGAAATCAAGTGTTGGACCTCTTTAATGTAACAAAACTGGATGTTTTTCACAGTGATCTTGGGAGTCATGAACTCCATTGTTTAATTTATGCTTTTTTAACAAATATCTCTGGCTCTTGGCAGTTTGGCATCTGGGTGAGTGGTTGGGATGATGAACACGTTAATAAATTTCATTGAAAACTTCAGAATTAAATCCTATGCTACATGTGAGGCTAATAGATTGCAGAAGCTTAGAAACAGAAGGGAGACAGAAGGTCGGAGACATGAAAGATCAGAATAGACTCTCAGCAAATTGTTTGATCTCCAGGGCTCATGAGGTCCCACCCATTAGTATAAAAAATCCTGGGCTGGATCCTACTCCATAGAAGTCAATGAGAGTTTTGTCATAGATTTTGATGGGAACAGGTAAGGTTTACCTGGGTCATCCTTTACTGAATATTAATAAAATATCATCACAGCTCATGCACTGGTCTTAATATTGCATTTGACCTGTTTGTTCAGAATATCTGTGGTTCTTATTGAACATGTGGTTCTTATTGAACACAACTTGGATTTCTTATGTATCACAGGGTGCTGTTTTGGAATAAAGTATTGTAAAGTTTATCTGAGTCATGGTGCTTTGTTATTCCTTTCTTCAGCCACCTCCTGCTTCATGGGAGGAGGTGAGGTAAATTTTTAGCTATCACAAAGCATTTTTTGTGAGGTACCTAATTTTATGATATATGAATCTAGCTTGGGTCATTATATTGTCCCCATTTCTATAGTATCTGAGTGCCTCACAATATTTAATGTAATTATCCACATGACATCCCAGGTGTGGTAAGGTAGTGCTATTATCCCCATGTTATAGATGGGAAATGAGGCACAGAGGCCTGGATGTACAAAAGAAGTTAGGCGTTGTGACACTCAGCATCCCAGCACCTAACTTTTAGGCACCTGGTAATTCACAAAGCTTGAGTTGGGCGCCCAGGCTCCTATACATTGAATGGGGAAAGACAGGTGTCTTAGACTGTGATTCACAAAAGCCCGTGTGGTAAGCAGGGAGCTGCCTAAGATAGCCAATGGGAAATGCCAACAAGAAGAGAGGTGCTAAGCCTTTCTCACAGATATAGGTGTCTAAGTTCAGCATGCGGGGAGGTGCCTATCTCTGCTTTGGATTCACAGCCTGTAACAATGCTGGTTCTGGCGGGACCTAACTGAGAGTGCCAATTCAGGACAAATTGCTTAAAACAGGGCAGTTACAGCCCAAGGCTGGGGTCTTTTCACCTCTAAGGCAAACCAAGCCAGCCAGACTAAGAGGACTTTGGTTTCACCCCACTGGCTAACTACAAGTCACACAAGCAATTCCTTTAGACACTCCAGTTTTCCAGTATCACCACCAGTGCCACTCGTTATGGGGACAAATGGTTATGAAAACTAATACCCCAGTAAAAGACAAAAGGTTCTCCTGATCCCCAAGGACCAAGCCACAGATCCCAGTCAATATACAAATCAGATCTTACCCCCAAATCACGCTGTTGCCAATCCCTTAGACTCTAAAATCTAAAGGTTTATTCATAAAAGGAAAAAGATATAGATGAGAGCTAGAATTGGTTAAATGGAATCAATTACATACAGTAATGGCAAAGTTCTTGGTTCAGGCTTGTAGCAGCGATAGAATAAACTGCAGGTTCAAATTACGTCTCTGGAGTACACCCAGAGCTGGGATGTGTCATTCAATCCTTTGTGTAGAGCTTCCTTGTAGCAAAGTCCCTCCAGAGGTAAAAGGCAGGATTGAAGACAAGATGGAGATGAGGCATCAGCCTTTTATAGTCTTTTCCAGGTGTAAGAACACCTCTTTATCCTTACTGTGGAAAATTACAGCAAAATGGAGTCCTGAGTCACATGGGCCAGTCCCTGCATACTTTGCTGAGTTGCAAGGCGTATCTGCCTTCTCTCAATGGGTCAATTGTATAGCTGATGGTCCTAATGGGCCATCAAGCAGGCTAGGCAGAGCTATCACCAACTTATCTGGGATGTCTCCCAGAAGCATAGCATAAGTTTGAAATACAGATAGTATAGAGCCAATATTCATAACTTCAACTACAAAATTGATACACACATATAGACAGCATAATCATAACCAGCAAACCATAATCTTGTCTTAGACACCTCATTTGACCCCCTTTATACAAGATTTGGTGCCACTACAGGACCTTGGTTGCAACCATATTCTATACAGTCCCAGTTCAAGTCAATAACGTGACACAGCCCCTTCCCCATCCACACAAGCTGTTTTGTGTGAACTTCCCTGAGGGGCCCAATCCAGTAAGCAGCCTTTCAGCACACCTACCAGATAGGACCTACTGACCGCTACACTTACCTACATGCCTCCAGCTTCCATCCAGGACACACCACACGATCCATTGTCTACAGCCAAGCTCTAAGATATAACCGCATTTGCTCCAATCCCTCAGATAGAGACAAGCACCTACAAGATCTCTATCAAGCATTCTTAAAACTACAATACCCACCTGCTGAAGTGAAAAAACAGATTGACAGAGCCAGACGAGTACCCAGAAGTCACCTCCTACAAGACAGGGCCAACAAAGAAAATA
Organism: Emys orbicularis; assembly: GCF_028017835.1. Taxonomy (NCBI): domain Eukaryota; kingdom Metazoa; phylum Chordata; order Testudines; family Emydidae; genus Emys; species Emys orbicularis. Next base: position 21,422,751 of record NC_088683.1, on the reverse strand, counting down.
ACAGAACACCACTAGCTGTCACCTTCAGCCCCCAACTAAAACCTCTCCAGCGCATCATCAGAGATCTACAACCTATCCTGAAAGATGATCCTTTACTCTCACAGATCTTGGGAGACAGACCTGTCCTCGCTTACAGACAACCCCCCAACCTAAAGCAAATACTCACCAGCAACCACACATCACTGAACAAAAACACTGACCCAGGAACCTATCCTTGTAACAAAGCCCGATGCCAACTCTGTCCACATATCTATTCAAGTGACACCATCATAGGGCCTAATCACATCAGCCATACCATCAGGGGCTCGTTCACCTGCACATCTACCAATGTGATATATGCCATCATGTGCCAGCAATGCCCCTCTGCCATGTACATTGGCCAAACCGGACATTCTCTACGCAAAAGAATTAATGGACACAAATCTGACATCAGGAATCATAATACTCAAAAACCAGTGGGAGAACACTTTAACCTGTCTGGCCATTCTTTGACAGACCTGCGGGTGGCTATCTTAAAACAGAAAAACTTCAAAAACAGACTCCAACGAGAGACTGCTGAGCTGGAATTGATATGCAAACTAGACACAATCAACTCAGGGCTAAATAGAGATTGGGAATGGCTGAGCCATTACAAACATTGAATCTATCTCCCCTTGTAAGTATTCTCACACTTGCTTCTTATCAAACTGTCTGTACTGGGCTATCTTGATTATCACTTCAAAAGTTTTTTTTCTCTTACTTAATTGGCCTCTCAGACTTGGTAAGACAACTCCCACCTGTTCATGCTCTCTGTATGTGTGTATATATATCTCTTCAATATGTTTCACTCTATATGCATCCGAAGAAGTGGGTTGTAGCCCACGAAAGCTTATGCTCTAATAAATTTGTTAGTCTCTAAGGTGCCACAAGTACTCCTGTTATTTTTTCATATGATTTAGGAATCCAGACACCTATCATCCCCTGATTCGCTCTGGGCCTTGGGTAGGAGATAGGCACCTGGAGGCCTGGACAGAGGTAGCAGTGCGTATGGTCAGAGGCAGAAACATAGGTGCCTAGGCAACTTTTACGGAAAAAAACTTAGGCACTGAGTGAACTTAAGCATCTACAGGGTTCAGTGGGAGTTTTGTGCAGCACAGTGGTGCCTAAAACTGGGACTTAGTTACCTAACTCCTTTTGTTCATCCAGGCCTAAGCGGCTTTTCCAGGAAGTCCATGATGTAGCAGTGAATTGAATCTGGGTCTCCCAAATCCCAAGTTAGCACCCTCATGACTGGATCATCCTTCCTGTCCAGAATGATCACAACTTTTTCTTCTGGTAATTATCTACCAACCAAAACCAACGAAGACATTAAGGTCCCATTTATAAATAGTCTATGAAGGATTAATGAATTATGAGTGGGTGTTGTAATCATGTTACAGACATGAGTGGTCTGCATTACACTGTTCTAAGCTTATCAGTATATATGTGATTTATAGTTATTGGTCGTTATGAGCAATCTATTGGCATGTTGGACTATATTGGTCTATAGCAATTCATTAATCATTTATTAAAATATCTATTAATTATTTATGAACCTTTTATGAACTATTTATAAATAGAACCTTAATATAATTCATGACCATCCAGGACTTGATATAAAGTGTGAACTCAGAACTAACTGAGTTTGACTTTTTCTAGTAGGTTTCTATCAGTGTCATCCCATGAGCCATGAAAAAAGATGGTAATGACTTGTGCTGTATCTAAATAGGAAGCTTTACAAAATGCCAAGTTATTACAGTATCTTGTGCTAAAGGTGAAGCTCGGTTTGTTTGATGCCACCTGTTCCCTGGATGAATATTCATGCATTTTGCATGATTGTGGTGAAAACATGGGACCTATTTTATTTCTTGTTGTGTTTTATGGATCGTGAAACTGCTTGGGATATGGCTTGCATGAAAGGTGCTATTTAAGAATAAATTGTAATGTAATGAACATCTATACAAGCCACTTGTTTGACCCCTTCTCCAGTTATCTGTACAGGCCTTGTCATCGTACAATAGGAAGACTCATCTGTTCTGATGATAAAACCTGTGAGGACAGAGAAAACACAGGAATGTCCATTAGGTTCCCCTCACAAAATATTCTTCAACTACTTTTCTGAGCGTGGAGTTGTTGTAGGGACTGTGGAGGAATCAGGTTCACCAGTCATTCTTTCCCCTCCTCTAACTTCTTGTCTATTTTTCTTTGCTGCAGCAAGGGAAGGTGGGGATATGGCATATCCTGAGCACTGAAAGAAAGGAATTCCAATCATATGCACCAGGTACAAATTGAGGTAGCTGGAGGAATTAGAACCACACAGCTATGATGGTGGGTGAGAGGTGGGAAAGGCTTTATAACCTGCAGAGCACTTGATCCATGTTCAAGTTGGGAATGTGAATCTTATATAGAGACTCATAAGAAGATGGTATCCCTGCCTAGTGCTGACTTTTTTTCAAGGTTGCCACTAACTCATTCACTATAAATGGCTCCAAAAGATTGGAGTAAAACATTAATTCATACAAGACTTAATTCATTCTTGCCCAGAATTCTAAAAGGGTTCTATACAGTCCTTGTGTAACAAGCTTCTTCCTATTCGATAGTACCTTCTCTGGCTAGTTAAACTCTCCATCTATTATTTGGCTAAAAATAAGTTTGCCATACCATGGTAACTGCCTAACTTTGCAAAGAATGCTGCCTCTGTGAGCTTAAAAAGCTGGCAGAGAAAACTCCAGGCTATCCTTACAGTGGTACAATTAAAACAAAGTCATCTACTTAGTTGGGATCAGAAAGGTATCGTCTGAATGTCTCCTAAGCGAAATAAACTGGGGAAGTCTCCTTCCATTGCATTATCGCACTAACCTCTACACACCCCTGTAATAGCATGTCCCAAAGGATTATGAGATTGAAGAATAGCTGTGTCCTGCTTCAGATGCTGGCACATTAAAGTGAGAAAATGTAAAATGAGAAAGGGAATCAGCTCTTTCATTATGAACATGACTGGCCTTGTAAGATACATTGAGGTGCAAATGGCTGAGAACCAAAGCCCTCAACAATTTAATCACTGGTCCTGAATATGCTGACTGCCTGTTAATTGCTTTGAGAATGCCCAAACGGTCCAACCCAAAAACCACCCTAGGATTCTGTAGCTATTCATCCCATGTGACCAAAGCCACAGCTACGGGAAACAGCTTTACTGACATTTTTTTTAATACCCTCCCTTTTCCATAGTTCTTGCCAACCTTGTACACAGTAGGAACCCTGGAAACAAGCTCTAAACCCTCTCCTTCCTGACATGTCCATGAACAGCTGCAACTCCTTAGGCATTGAGAGCAGCTGCCTTGATAGTGCCATTGAAATGCTCCACAAAGATAGCAAAAATGGAAATATATTATACAGTATATATTTAGTGGCCTTAGCACAAGAAGAATATGAGTGGTTTTCAGTGCATACTGTGGAGGTCAGTAGGCATAAAAAAAATATATATATAAAAGGTCTGATTCTCCCCTCACTGTTTTTATAACTTATTGCTCCTGATTTACACTGGTATAAGAAAATAATCAAGCTCAAACAGTCTTGTAGTGACCACAGGCAAAGGTCAAGGGTGAAATCCTGGCTCCATTGACTTCAAATGACCAGTCAGTGACTATATTATTATTATTATTTATTATTATATATTATTATCCACTTTAACATGACTTTCTTTAGGGTTACTCTCAGCTAGAAAATGCTCGAATTTAAGTAAGATAGCATCCCTGTATCTAGCTCTATGCTTAAAATTATCATAATTCTGCTGGTTTAAGCTTGTACCCTATGTTTTATGAAATTCCAAATTGGCTGTTTGCTTCCTGAGACGCCTAAAGCAATTCTAGCCACCAGCATTTCAAGGAAATAAAAGACAACTGTGTGAAAAATACAGGATAAAGGTTATTTGTCAGGAACAGCACCCCACAGTGTTTTATTCATGGCATAAAACCACACATCTGTGTTACAGTGTCTGAGTCTTTGTAGCTCCCTGGGAGATCTTGACTGGATAGGAGACATGGGACTTTCCATACTGAGGGCTTGATCCCGCCATGTGTTCAGTACACTGGTCCTGATCCAGAAAAGTACTGTTTAAGCCAAGAATAGTCCCATTACTATCATACAGGGCTGTGACCTTGACATCAGTAGGTCTACTCATGTGCGTAAAGTTAAGCAAGTGCTGAACTGGTTTTCTGGATTGGAACTGAATTCTTAGCCTCTTGCAGGACAAACCTCTTGATACAGAATGTCCTTTAAGACACATGGCCCATAGCAGTTGCAGACGTGTAAGCCCTCGCTGGGCCTGTAAAAGGAAATCATGGAGAACAGGATACACCACAGGCATCTGAGCTGCCACTTAATGTAAAATAACAGCCCAAACAAGGGGCCTTAATTACAAAATATTTTTACTTTTCATTGTTTCATTTCTTAAGAGGATTTTTTGGTCTCAGCCTCCAGCTCCCATGAAGCAGTCAAGAGATTTGCAGTGCATTGTCTGCATCGTATTTTGCTCTTTGCTTTGTAGCAATTCCTTCAGAGCATTGAGCATTGCACAGACTAGTTTGTTTTTTCCCACAGTCTGGCTTCTCTCTGGCACTTCCATGATTGCTCTCCATTCCATACCTGAGTATCTTGATCGTGTGGTATGAAATTATCTAAACTCCCCATTCTTGGGCAGGTAGCTTTGTCCTCAGTTGCTAAAATGTTGACTTCAAAGTAGACCTCTACCAGTCACCTCCCACAACAAGCAGGGAGAGGGGAATGGGCCATCTGCCTCCCCATGGAAGAGCTGGGAGCTAGACAGCAAGCTTGTTAGCCGCCTTTTGTCCACAGTAGGGGTACTACCACTGAGCCTCCTCCCAAGATGATGATTCAAGGAGGGAAGCCCATCCTTTTTGTGAGAGAGGGTGGGCAGGTGTGGGGGTTAGTGGGAAGTGTTGGTGGAAGGTTTCATGATTGGGAGAAGGAGCATCCCTAACGTTAGATGGCTGCGATAGGCATCTGGACATTTTTAGATTTTGAATAATTGATAGAATATCTTTTCTCTCAGTAATTGTTTTGCTTCTACCAGGCTATTTGTTCCACATCTGCATTGAGTGCTGATCTCAGAACACCTCTTTTGTGCAGTTGTTGGGATATACTGTTGTGATGTCTTGCTCAGGCCACCCAGAACTATGAGCCATTGTGTTACCGCTTTGGCTCAGCAAGACCGAGTTTTGCTGCTAACACACTATCATGTTTGCCTTGCCAACAAACTCTCCAGATCTCTGCTAGTCCAAACCTTGCCTTGCAGGTAACAATCAGTGAACCCCCAATTCCTGAGTTCTCCAGAGACGTCTCCCTGCCGTGCCCAATCCCTCTCACTGGACACTCATGAAAGTTACTAATATCACTGCCTCCAGAGAGACAGAGCACACACCAGCCTGTTAGGTTAGCTGAAGATTGACTCTTCACTTCAGTATAACAGCACTGCTGAGATGGTTTTGTTAATAAAATGAGAATAAGTTTATTAAAAAAGAACATAGCTTTAAGTAATTTCAGGTGAGAGTAAAAGAGATATGAATAATTACATACAAACCAAATAACACACACTTTCTAATGACTAAAACAACAGGAAGTTACAATCTTTGCCTAAGCAGGTTTCTCTGCTACGGTCAATTCCCAGAGACTTCACCCCCTTGGTTGAAGGATCCACCTTTCTCAGATTTCAAGAGCTCTGGCCTCTTTTGTTCCTAGGGTGATGAATGCCAAAATGGCTTTCTGTTTCTGCTTATATTTCCCAACGTCTGTTGTTTCTGTTTCAAGAGCCAGGCAGGCTTCCTGGAGGTACAGCCTCCATCCCCCATCATAATCATTAAGTGGTCATCTCCCCCACTTGCTGGTTTGATGGCTTTGTTTTTGTTATACGTAAATGTACTTCCATCGTTTCTGCCCTTGTCTTGCTTAATTCACATGGGAGACACAGTTAAGCACATGAAACAATCTTCCTTTGTTGAGGACAAGTTGGGCTTATGCACTTAAGCCTTAAGAACATATTTCCAGCACACATCTGTAATTCTTTATACACCCCCTGTAAATACATCACACAATGATATTAATGACCAGTGTGTTATCAGTTTGTATATAATACCTCATATGACACCTTTTAGATACAGTGTGTGTTGGGACAATGAGCGTGTCAGGCCTGGTGTGAGTTATGATATGATGTTGTTTCTGCAGTTAGTATTGAGGGGATCCTGGGATCATACCACTGAACAGTTAACAATTAATGTTGTAAATTGGAAAAAAAAACATACTCTCATTCTTACTCGTCACAAAGACTGAAGGGTAGCAGAAGCCAGACAAGGCCACAAGGACTGGTATAGCTCAGATTAAAACCTAAACACCTACAATGATGCACAGATGTGCACTGACATTTTTAAAATGTGCACTGACTTTTTAAGAATATGCATGCACACTGAATATTAAACAAACAGATGAATCTCCAAGTGCAGATTCTACAAACCAGTGCTTCAGTCTCTTTAGATTTGAGACACTGGCTCCTATCCTACATTAAGAAACCAGAAATACTGCTTGTTAACCTGAGTGCAACAAAACACCATATTTGATACATCTGGGTTTCAACATGAAAGCATGGGATGCATGTTTATATATCCACATCTTGGATAGGAGACAGCAAGCAATAATTTGTTCTCACTATATATAACACCTTCCAGCCAAGAATCTTATAGTGCTTTCCAAACTTCAGTGAATATATCTTCAGAACTCTTCGAAGATTTATTTACCTCCTAAGAGATATTCTCTCCGTCGGAGAAACTGAAGCACAGATGGATTATAGCCAACACTTTCAAACATCAGAGCCTTAAGTGATCTCTCTGTCTGTCTGCCCAATTGTAGTGTTTTATACTGCTACCCATCACCTTACTATCTTGGCACCCTCCATTCCAAATCAAAAACAAATGTGAGGTGCCTTGTGGATTTAGTTAGGCACCTAGATCCATAATTAGGAATTTTAAAAAGTATGTCGTTTGTGGTTCCTCAGCACCTATGAGAATCAGGCCATGATTTAAATGCCTAAAGATGTATTTAGGAGCTTTACTGCAGACATCCAAGTTTGAAAATGTTGTCCCGAGAAGTCTATTGCAGAGCCAGGAATTAAACTCCGATCAAATGACAACCACAAGCTCATTCTATATCCCAAAAAGAAAGGAAGAAAAAGTGTTGACTATTCTTTCATGAAAAAAAAAATCATAATAAGGCACCAGAACCTTGAAATAATATTAATTTATTTACAATTCTTAAAAATGCATTTCTAGGCGAACTGTAAATAGGTCACATCAACAAGGCATTGTATGTATTTATTGTTTGTCTTGTGGTAGAACCTAAAGGCCTCAATCTAGGCACATTGCACACTATAATGGAACAACGTTCCCCGTCCCAGAAAGCTTGCAATCTAAGTATATAATGGGAGAGGTGGATACAAAAAATAAATAGGGGGAGAGAACAAGTTGGTAACGAGATGATTATGGCTAGTGAAATAAACAGGGTGAGGTGGAAGTCACAATCCCCATCAGCAAAGTCACCATTATCAAGAGTTTTGTAGGCATCACAGAAATGGTGGGTTTGAAGAAGAGATTTGAAGGTAACGTAGTGGTTTGCAGATTTTCATGAGGAGCTCCATTCATGCATTAAAATCAGGATGGGAGAAAGCCTAAAGGTGCTTTCATGTGATGGTGCTGAGGTATCCTCAGGATAAAAACATGATTGATCACCAGTCTGATAATACTATTGACTTGGCCTTTGCCAATCCATCTGTGCTACCTCATCAGGTGTGACTGTGCTTTCAAGAAGAGCTACATAAAAATGAGGTAGTCAGTGGAGAAAGGAGTAGCAACCAAAATGATTTCTGAAACTAATTTTCATTGTGCAGCCAAACACAAATCCAGTCTGTTTGAACAGAGTTCATTTTCCTGTCATTTTGCATAGTCATACATATGCATATAACACACACACACACACACACACTTTTCATATAAATTGGTACACAGATACAGCTATAGATTGCATGTTTTTCAGAACACTGAATATTATTGTGACCTCAGGATGGATTGGACATTTCTTCCTTTTCCTGATTATGGTGTTGAATATATAACAATTCATTCACATTCTCCTTTTATATGTTGAAGAACTGGAACTGTACCCATATCCTTTCCCCCTCCCCCCCCCATTCATATGGTGGGTTCCATCTGCAGTCCAGACTTGCCAACAAGCTTTAAAATATGTTGCTCAGAAAACAACCGCAGCATCTGGATCAGTGTGAATTTTACTTTGGCAAGTTTCATTTCCTGGCCTTTTGGCTGGACAGACCTTTGACTGTTCAGGCACCCGTGGAAATCCTGTACGTCTATATGTGATGTCAGATCATAGGTGGGAACCTTGTTTCCCAGGGCAAAAGGATTTTTTGCTAGAGTCTGATACCCACCATAAAAATCACATCAAATCAAAATTTGGGGAGATCAAACCCTCAAAATTTAATGTGTTGATTCCAGGATTTTAGTTTAGTTGATTACAAAGAAAGGAAACATTAGTAAAATGCATACACTGATCCATCTGGGATTTTAGTTGGGGCTCTTGTCTACTTTGTATAATTGATTTTAAAGAACTTTTTTTAAATGATCAAATTGTGCAAACAGCATAGGAAGAGGCAAAAGGGTATGTTATTATTCTACACAGCAATGCTCTAAAAAGAAAACTACAGTGTTCTTTATAGGGTCACATAGGTGCTGTTCAATGTGGTACAGATAAAGATTTTTGACAATTATAGAAACATATATCAAATTCCCCTTTGGCTGATATGCTGTCGTTGGTAAATTCTAGATATTAGGAACCAGTATGCAGATCCCTGTATTAAAGCATTCGTTTCCTTCATAGAAATCAAGCTAGTCTTCTTTCCAGATGTGTTGATGAATGCAGAAAGAAATGGGGGGGGGGGAACAGTATAAAGATAACCACTTGTTTACTCAGTAGGCCAATACTAATATTAATTTGTTACACCATCATGAAATATAGATAGCAATATAAGTTAACAACAATATTATTGTTGAGGATACAGAGTCCCTTCAATTAAATGCTTAGACGGAGAAGTAAAAAACACAGTAACAGAAGTTCTAACATATAAAGATTTATTCCACCAGATAGAACAAGGTTTCTAACTCAAGGAAGAGCAATGAAGGCTCTATTAAATTATTAAAGAGTTCTGTATGCTGGGGATTAAATCTAAACATATTGTATATACCATGTGGTGCAAGATATTTTTAGCATTTTTCGTAACCTCTCTGATTCTCAGATGCTGTAGCTACAAAGATGCTAAAAGCCACGTTTGGTGTCTATAATAACAGCTTGTATTTAATACCTGGAATTTTAAAGAGTAACACTCTAAATCCGATGATCTATTAAAATGGATCTAACTTTGAAAGATCTGGTCTTAAGTATGCAAGAGTCAGGTGAATTGGAGTGGTGATACCCAGAATTGTACAGTTAGACTGGGATATTTCAGGAGATTTACAATGTAAATCTCACATTAATATTGTATTGTTCCATTGAGTAGAATAATGTTATTGCAAGATATCTACTAACATTCATAGTAAAAATTCTTAGCATCCCACAGTGACTTCTGTGGGGCCAAAACATTAATTCAAAAATATAAATTATAAACCTGAAATTATTTTATTTGTACTACCAGAGCATGTAGGAGTGCCAGTCATTGGCCAGGATCCCATTGTGCAAGGTGCTGTACAAACACAGAGCAAAAAGACAGTCCTTGCCCCAACAAGCTTACAATCTCAGGCCTGGTCCACACTAACCCCCCACTTCGAACTAAGGTACGCAAATTCAGCTACGTTAATAACGTAGCTGAATTCGAAGTACCTTAGTTCGAACTTACCGCGGGTCCAGACGCGGCAGGCAGGCTCCCCCATCGATGCCGCGTACTCCTCTCGCCGAGCTGGAGTACCGGCGTCGACGGCGAGCACTTCCGGGATCGATCCCAGAAGATCGATTGCTTACGGCCGGACCAGGAAGTAAGTGTAGACCTGCCCTCAGTATAAGACAAGAGAAGCATACAGATAGATAGACAGAGGAGTACAAGGAAACAGTGAGACAGTATTGATCAACATGACAGGCAGTGGTATTGGTGCGTCACGCTGGGTGGGGTTGACTGAGATGTTTTGGTGACACTCTATTATGACACCCTAAAAGGGCCAAAGGATTACACCTTTGCTTTAAGCCCGATGACTTAACAAACAACTTAAGTACATGCTTAACTTGGACTATGTGAATAGTCCCATTGACATCACTGTTGGCTTATCATTATCAGATATAATTTCCTAAATCGGCAGTCAAGTACTGGAACTTTATAGGTCATTCACAGCTGACCAAGCCAGAGCACAAGCAAGAGGTTTGCCTTTCTTTAGGGCTACTCTGGATGAAAAGGTACCTGTTGCTTTCTGTGATGCGATGTGAGTGCCAAAGTTTGATAGCAAATGGATAACAGCAATTTTTTTTATCAGTTTCTTGGTCACGATGCTACTAATTGTCTAAAAATATTTTAAGACAGCACATCCTAAGAAAACTACAGTATTTGTCACCTTGCAGAAGTGGATCCATAAATTGGAATATTTTGCTTTTCTTGAGATAATGTTATGTGATAAATAAATGCAGACATGTTGTTTAGCACAATTAATCTAAACGTATATAAGAAAGAGAAAGCACAGAGTAAGAAAACTAGTTCTCCATGGTAGGACATTAATCAAAAAAGAACATTTAGATTTCACACTTGCCTTCCTTCATGAGGTTTGTCCTAGTGTTTAGTTGAGCAAAGAACTGAAATATAGGCAGAAAGACCTTTTTTTTCTGAATGTGAGAGAGGAAAGCTATAAAAGTGGAAAAGCAATATGTTCCTTCAAAATCCAAGGATGCTGAGAAAAGGGACAGCGGGAGACTCTTATAAATGAAGAATGGTATATTTCCTTTGACTGCCCACGTATAAATAGGTTTGTACAATGAAAATAAATGATATGGAACTTGAAGAAATATATACTTGATTTTGATATAAAGCCTGTTAGGCATAATTGCTCAAGAATAGTTTGTCTTAACAAAAATAGCTTTTGTTGTTTTGCCAAGATCAATAAAAGCTTGAGTTACCTGCCACATGAATGCATGTTGGGTAATAAAGAAATGAAACTACCCAAGACACTTAACTTTTTAGAAGTTCATAGAGTCCAACTTTACTGGTTCATCAATCAATTTAACTTGTTGTTTCATGCTGGCTTTTCCTCTCTCACCTCATTTGCTACCAATTTTAATTTATCTTATGCACCTACTCACTGGTGCATACTAGATGAATTCCCTCTTGCATAGCCAGCATATGCTCCTTTTGAACAGATTAACCTTCATGTGTTAGCCATGTAGAAGAGTTGTGTTTTCTGAGCTTTACATATAGCTCATTGCAGTAATTCAGCCCTACACAGTGAACAAAGCAATTAGCAAATAGAAAAATTAGCACATAGAACAAAGCCCACACATTTTAATTCTCAGTTATAAATTGCATCCAAATAGATTAAAATTGTTACAGAAATCCAGTTGTGTGTGGAACACTGGAGGGGATGCTCAATCTGTACTTTAATGGATTCCTGCCTGAAACAATGGCAAGAAGAGAAAGAGGAATAGAGATAGGGAAAGCCAAGGAGGAGGTTAGTTCAGTTGCAGTCAGTTGGTTTCTTGCAAGTTCATGGCATGGACAGTCAGATATACTGTTTTATGTCAGGAGTTAAAGCATTCCTGTTCACACAGTATTAACACTTCACTGGAGAGTTGGGCATCTAGTGATGTTCATTGTTTTAATGTTGGAATTGTTAGAAGGAAAATAAATTAATTATTTTGTATTTCATGTTGCATCTTATGTTGCTCACATGTAGAATAAATATGACAAGTGAAATGGTCTCAGGAGGGATTTTTAGTGTGTCTGGAGAGTTCAGAGTTTTTGAGGCCTGAAGAGGACCACTGTGATCAGTTACACTGACTTTCTGCATAACACATCATCGAATTTCACCCTGTAATTCCTGTAGTGGATGCAATTATTCTTTGCTACTAAATAAATACTATAGAGCCCAGGAACATGTGGCTGAATGAGAGCAGTGCAGCAGACCCTCAACTGGTGTTAGTTGTCATTGTTCTGTTACATCACTGTAAATCCAGAAGAATTCAGTAGAAGCCAAACCTGATCATGTTATTGGGAACTGTTGAGTGGAGGTGAGGTTCTTCTACCACCTCTATCCTCTGGATTAGCACTGAAAGCATGATTGGCACTTTAAAACCAAAACCAAAATATGCCCTGACAGGACTCAAAGGATGCTGTGAAGTTTTAGGTTTCTTCAAGTTCACCCAAAGCTGCATAACCTACAGAATAGCTCAAATCCCTACTGGATCATCAGGTCTGGCAATTAGAACAACTAATTAGAGTGCCAGTTGGGCACCAGATGAGAATCATGCACAGAATTTCTAATACACTGACACCATTCCTTCCACCGTATAAGAGAGTGCAAGTGTTGTAGATAAAGAACAAACTCCCTGCACTGCAGTCGGTTGCACAGAACAATGCTAGGCCAATATCATTATCTTGCAAGTTGTGGTAGCACACTGAAGCCTGTTTACTTGGATCCCGACTGTCAGTTTGCCGATGAACTTGATATAATCAGTCAGAGGCCCCATGATGCAAAGCACCTCCGGTCAACTGAGATTACTTCTGGGGACTCTAGGAAGATTGTATGCCCACCCTCAATTCCAGATTGTTGATGAGAACTTCACCTTTCTAGGCCACACAGGATGCATCGTCATTATGACTAGAACTGCTCCCAGTCCTAAGGCTAAGCTTGGTGAATGTAACGTTGAGGTGCTGGGGATCTTTTTTACTTCCTTTTGAGAGCTTATCCCTTAGATTTATCAGGAGAAGCTCTCAGAGAAGGTTGAGAGGGAAAGACACAATGTAAGAGTGTCTAAAATAAACTACAGTCAGATATGTGTTTAGTTCTGGAGCATGTCAGTAAGGATGATTAACTTTTAACACAGTAGTTCAGACAAAAAGACCTTCCAACTCAAGCTTGGGGAAGACTTCAAGAACTCCAGCCGGGAAAATAAGCACCGGTGGGATTCAGTGTGGAGGTGTGCTGCTTGGTTACACTGTTCTGTCTTGCAGTGAACTTGAGCTACAGAACCAGTTGGCTCTTGATAAAGTTCTTAGCATACTGAGAGATATGATAAGTGATATATGAAGTTATAATTTGTGACGTCACAACACTAGCGGAGAGATTGGCTTAGAGACCAGAATATAGTCTGTAATACTCAAGGGAAGGGAACCAGCACCACATACCTCTAATGGAGAAGTTTACAGTGATAGTCTCCCTAAGGTTGCTTCTACTCTGTAAGCTAGGGGTGTGATTCCCAGCTCCCATAGATGTACCTGTGGTAGCTCCCATCTGAACTAGCATGTTAAAAATAGGAGAGGAGCTGTGCTAGCATGGGCAGTCCCAGTGCAAGCACAAACTAGCAGTCCTGAGAACAAATCCACCTCAACCTCATAGGTGTGTGCTTGTGGTAGCTAGCCTGTGTCTTCACTGCTGCTTCCTGTCCTACTGAGGCTACATTACTGTTTTTAGCAGCTAGCTCAGATGAGAGCTAGCATGACGAGGTCTACGTGAGCTAGGAGTCACAGCCCTAGCTCATAGTGTAGATGTAGCCTAAGGGGAGTGCTCCCATCCCAAACTGGTTGCTGGTGACTTTGAACCCCTAAGAGATAATTGTTCATCCAGCCATGGGTACCTGTTGGGGACAAATTGCAGCATGAATTATATTTCCAGTTCAGTAAACTAAGTTCTGCCGAATTTTTAATGTTAGGATTAGTATTAGGCCTTCAGCCTTGCTGAGTGGAGAGATGAGAGGTGGACCAGGGATTTAATTTGGGGAGATGCAGTAGAAGGAAGTTACTTGCTCTTCCTGTGCTGAACCAAAGAAAGGTTTCAATTCTGACTCAGTGAGGAAGGGAAAGCCAGAAAGGAAGTCAATCAGTTGGTTGCTTTCCAATTTCTGGCATAGATAATGAAAAGCTGCTCTGTATTGGAGCTAAAGCAAACATTATCAGCATATAGTACAGGAACCTGGTATTTCATGTTGTTTCCTTCTTGTTATTTTGTCTCTACTTCTTGTGACACCCTGTGTCAGCTATGCCTAGAAGCAATTCGACAATAATTACATACATAACCCAGAGAAGTCCATCATGATAATAATGTTGCAATGATGTGACATCACAGCCTTGGGCTAAGGAAACCATGATGATGGCACAGAATACAGCCAAACGGCATTATAGACAGGAGAGAGAGGACGTGTGGAAGGGGGAGGTTCTTGCTTAACCAAAAAATGTCACCCGTTTTGGGAAAGAGCGGTTCTTGAAAAGCGTCAGTTTCATTTTGATTGTATTACATTCCCAATGCATCTCTCCGTGGGGAAATTTCTGCTCAACATTTTCAATTGATTTAGGTTTAAAAATCACACAGGTGAGGTGAAAGAAAGGAAATAATGAAAAACAATTTCAGTGGAAAAAAACAAGTGTTGATGGTGTGACTAAGCAATGAAGTAAATTTATGAAGTGATTTGATCTTGGGCGTTAGCACCTCCTTTCCTTCCAGCATGACTCAGTGTGAAATTAAACATCAGAGCTACGTGCAAAAATGTACATCCCTGGTTTTTGAAAATAATAAAAATAATAATCAAAGCTTTTTGCAAATTCACTTTAAGTTTTTGATAACTGCCAAACAAAAAAAGCAGTGGTAAAAGCTGACCAGAAAACCCGTTTTCACTGTGAAAAGGGGTAAATATTTGTTATGGGATAATGAGTGACATGCTGTGATACATTCTAGAATGGAATGCTCCTGCTTTCTGATGGTGCTGCTGTGTGGTTAATATTCTTGAGTGAAAATAGGAAATGGTTGTCCTTCAGCAAACTTGAAAAATTCTCGGGTTTTCACAGTAAAATTCACATCTCCCCTTTGCTCCCTTTGGAATGTCTGACGGGAAGTGAAGCCAGAAAAAAAAACAGCTTTGGAGGTGTGGCAGTAACTTGCAGGCCTTGTCGTGAGCTGCCATAAAGGGTTCATTCACTGAAGACAAATTCTACTTCTACAAATGATATGCAGTGTCTGTTATATTAATCCTAGACTAAATAGTCATTTTGTTTGCTTTTTTTTTTTGAGAACGAAATTTAATTTGGTAAATTACAAATGCCAGTGAATGCTGATCATTTCAGTATCAGTCCTTCAGCCAAATTCTGCACTCTCTTTGTTTCAGCCATATGCTCTTTCCTTTACGCTGTATAACAATCTTGTTTTTGTAAGTTCATTGGAGCTGGCAGATAACTAAGAGAGCTTGAATACCAAAGCAGAGTCAAAATTTACGTTATACCCGTGACTAATGTCAAATCTGAAGTCTATCTAATAGAAATATTGAGTAACCTCACGTTAATCTCCTCTCTATGCCAGCTATGACTAACTCTAATAGCTAAGGTCAGATCACTATCCCTGATATATTTCTTTCTTCCCCCAGAGTTTTCTTTGGTAAGCAACCACCCTGTGGATGAACTCCACTCTCCCCACCCCCACTCCACCCTGCAAATTCCGGCTGGCCTGGCACAATGAAGTTTAAAAACATTATGCACACCCTGTAATTTAAAAATCCTTGACACATGGTGGCAGGAATTCAACAGGACCAAACCAGTACACTGGCAAACACTTGTCCCCTAATACTTTTATCTATTTACCATTCTGATGTTGTGCTGATCCACCAACTTTTCAAAATGTGAAGCGTGGGGTGAAATACATGGTTGAAAAGTTCTGAAGCACATTATTTTTAAACCACTCGAGGACCCCAAAAGGCACGGAACAAGCAGACTCAGATATGACTTCAGAATTTTGTTCAGGAGAGCAGAAAATTGTTTGATAGAAATATTGTTTTTATTGAACAGATGTGTTGTAACAAAAATGCATGGGATATTACATTTTCTTTGCTATAAAACCAAAAAAATTAAATGTTACAATAAAACAAAAAAATCCTTACCCTATGGTGTACAAACCTAAAGCAATGGTAATCAACCTTGATGCGTGACTAAAGCGCACATCTGTCCAGATGATTTATGGTAGAACACAATCAGAGAATAAACTGGATTTTTTTAAAAATTACAGTTCACTGTAAGAGGATATTATGCTCAACAGTGGGGGCATAGCATTTTCTGTTTTCAAATTTTCTTTCCCACTCTATTTCCTAATCTTTCTAAGAGTTACTATCCATCTACAATATTCACTCACTATGGTAGGCATAGAAACCCCTTTCGATCTCTCCTGTGTAGAAGCACAGATCTGTACTCACTGTCATAGATACAGACTGTTCTGTTTTAGTTATGAGACAAAAGCTGTAAATTTAAAATAATTCTTTAAAATTTTAACAAATGCTAAATTAAGAGGCCTAGACATTAAAGTCCTTTGTTTATCCACAGATCAGAACAGTGCATGCTTTCTTTATACACCCCTATAAATGCTCTCACCTGGAGGGAACATCTCTTGGGGTGAAAGTGTTCTTTGGTTTTCATGCCTGATCCTTTGCTTAGACAGTCAACAAAGGTCCCAGTTGTGTTGGGGACATTTATGATGCGGACAGTATTACCCAGGGACCCAGCTGAAGACTATTGAATTATTAAGTTCAAATAGGCTGCTGAACTGCCATCAGATAACTTTTTTTTGCTACAGACATGAACTGTGTTCAAAACAGTGACCTGTAAGGAAAGCCTCCACACCCCCTTAACAAGCAGATATGTACTATAAAGGAAATAACTTGGATTAGAACTGGAAGCCTAGAATCATAGAATATCAGGGTTGGAAGGGACCTCAGGAGGTCATCTAGTCCAACCCCCTGCTCAAAGCAGGACCAATTCCCAACTAAATCATCCCAGCCAGGGCTTTGTCAAGCCGGGCCTTAAAAACCTCCAAGGAAGGAGACTCCACCACCTCCCTAGATAACGCATTCCAGTGCTTCACCACCCTCCTAGTGAAATAGTGTTTCCTAATATCCAACCTAGACCTCCCCCACTGCAACTTGAGACCATTGCTTCTTGTTCTGTCATCTGCCACCACTGAGAACAGCCGAGCTCCATCCTCTTTGGAACCCCCCTTCAGGTAGTTGAAGGCTGCTATCAAATCCCCCCTCATTCTTCTCTTCTGGAGACTAAACAATCCCAGTTCCCTCAGCCTCTCCTCATAAGTCATGTGCTCCAGACCCCTAATCATTTTTGTTGCCCTCCGCTGGACTCTTTCCAATTTTTCCACATCCTTCTTTTAGTGTGGGGCCCAAAACTGGACACAGTACTCCAGATGAGGCCTCACCAATGTCGAATAAAGTGGAACGATCACGTTCCTCGATCTGCTGGCAATGCCCCTACTTATACAGCCCCAAATGCCGTTAGCCTTCTTGGCAACAAGAGCACACTGTTGACTCATATCCAGCTTCTCGTCCACTGTGACCCCTAGGTCCTTTTCTGCAGAACTGCTACCTAGCCATTCGGTCCCTAGTCTGTAGCAGTGCATAGGATTCTTCTGTCCTAAGTGCAGGACTCTGCACTTGTCCTTGTTGAACCTCATCAGGTTTTTTTTTGGCCCAATCCTCTAATTTGTCTAGGTCCCTCTGTATCCGATCCCTACCCTCTAGTGTATATACCACGCCTCCTAGTTTAGTGTCATCTGCAAACTTGCTGAGAGTGCAGTCCACACAATCCTCCAGATCATTAATAAAGATATTAAACAAAACCGGCCCCAGGACCGACCCTTGGGGCACTCCGCTTGAAACCGGCTGCCAACTAGACATGGAGCCATTGATCACTACCCGTTGAGCCTGACGATCTAGCCAGCTTTCTATCCACCTTACAGCAGCCTGATGCTGCTTCCATTGCAGTCAGTGGCAAAACTCTCAGTGATTTCAAGATTTCAAAGCCAAGTCATTTATGACCCAGTGTTTTTACATAAAAATCGTCTCCTAGCAATTGGCTTTGTTTCAGATGGTTTGAAAATTACAATCTATAACCTTTTTCATGGGCTACTGCTACCGGTCGAAATGTTTATGATATAATTTAGCATAGTAGCAGGATATTTCCAGAAACTACGTAAGAACTTAAAGTAGTTTGTATTTTTTCCCTGACTAATCATTGGTCTGTGTTTACACAGTAGTAATGAATCCACATTTTGAGGTATATCTTGCTAAGTCAGTTTACTCTATTGACTGGCTCGGCTTATCAAATTAGCTGCAGGGAGATAGTACCCGAGAGTCTTACTGTGCAAAACCTTTGGATTCCTGCCTCAGGGAGGAAGCAAGTTGTGCTCCTGTATTTATCACATTTAATTACCTTTTCAGAGGGAAATCACATGTAACATCTAGCCCCAGTAAAACTGGCTTAATAAAGAAAGGGAAGGACTTGTATTAGTCACAACAGGGAGGGATAGCTCAGTGGTTTGAGCATTGGCCTGCTAAACCCAGGGTTATGAGTTCAATCCTTGAGGGGGCCATTTAGGGATATGGGGCAAAAATCTGTTGGATGATTTAATTGGGCATTGGTCCTGCTTTAAGCAGGGGGTTGGACTAGATGACCTCCTGAGGTCCCTTCCAACCCTGATATTCTATGAACAAGGCAATCAGTAATATTTACAGCCATGCCATTGTTATGGGATGACATTTATATGACACAGTTCTCTTGTGACGTAGTACATTGGTCCCAGGATATTAAAGAGACAAGCTGGGTGAGGTAATAATCTTTTATTGGACCCACTTTTGTTGGTGAGAGATACAAGCTTTTCAAGCTTTCTTCTTCAGGTTTGGGAAATGTACTCAGAATTAAATCCATGGAAGATGCAACTACTTGATGAATAAGTGAAAAATCAAAGATTCCTCTTTGTGCGACTATGGTGTGAACATCCAAACCACAGAACAAATCATAATGCAGTCTGCCAAAAATGGATTCAAAGGTGAAATGGATGATATCCACAACGTCACAGAGGAGACCTTGAAAATGGTTTATGGACCTATAACCACATCTATAGAATGTTGCTCTGCAGACACCAGACACAAGAGAGCT
Organism: Emys orbicularis; assembly: GCF_028017835.1. Taxonomy (NCBI): domain Eukaryota; kingdom Metazoa; phylum Chordata; order Testudines; family Emydidae; genus Emys; species Emys orbicularis. The sequence continues at coordinate 21,403,493 of NC_088683.1, read as the reverse complement.
AAATACGATGTGGAACAGATTGTTTAACATAAGTAAACACATATTTCAAGGGAACCATTCAAGGTGAAGTGGCCTGCTAACTCTCCTGTCATAGGAGTGGTAAAAAAGCTGGAGGGGAGGGGAGGTTAGTGGTTTACAGATTGTTGTAATAAGCCCAAATCAGTGTCTTTCCTCAGTCCATGATTTTTAGTGTCCAGCAAAGCTATGTATTAAATCTCCCAGGCTCATCTCCTGAAGGTGTTGTGCAGGTTTCCTTTGAGGATGAGGGACCGATAGGTCAGATATAGAGTGATCATGTTGTGAAAAGTGATGTGATGTTTTTGTCTTTCATCATTTTTCTGTGAGTTCATTTGAGAACGGAGTGGTGGTCTCATTTTACGCACATAGTTTTTATTGGGGCACTTGATGAGATACACCACATGTTGTGATAGGCATGTGTAGGACCCATGGATCTTGAAAGGTATTATGGGAGCTTCTTTTTGGACAGTCCTATAGCTGTCTTAATGAGACTAGAAGGCATGGCTGATGGATTCATTTACTGCCTGTAGTAGAAGTCAAATGCTTCATTTCATTGCATTATTTTAATCTACAGATGCATCTGCTTCTGCATCTCTTATTAATCCTGGGACATTTATCATATAGCAATCAGAAATTCCTTAAGTAATTCTGCATCATTGAGATGTTTTGCAGTAGCTACATTTCATGGTGTTTTACCTGAAAGGCACAGTCCAAAGGAGAACATTTATCAAATTAAATTATTTGTCTAACTAGAGGCCTAAAATAGCTGATGAAATATTTTGACATGAGGAACAGCCAGTTATAGATTATGGGTCAGAACCTACAGTCTTCACTCAGGCAAACATCAATGGAAGGTTTGCCTGAGTCAGGATTGCTGTTATATTGGAGTGATCTGCTGTGAAATTCAAGCAACGAAGACCAGATGCTTTCATTACTCTATTATTATTATTCCTCTAAAGTATAAGACTGTTTCTTCTCTCTATCTTAAATGGAGATCTATATGTGCAGCAAAACTACATTCAAAGAAAGATTTGAGTGTGACAGAAAATAATACAGAGCCGAGGATATTAAAATTAACCAGGGAGGGCTATCATTTATAAAGCCGAGTCTGGCAATTGTTTTGTCCATTTTCACTGATAATTTCAAAGGCAAAGACATTTTTCTCAACCCTTTTCGCTGCCAGATGGATGCAGGTTAAAAAATGTTAAAGCTTCTGGGAGTGCTTATTGCAATTATGACCTGAACTGAACTCACTCTGTCCTTGCCAGGTTGAGATTTTGCATCTTTTGTGCATGTCTGCTTTGGGAAGGTCAGAGTTTGGTGGATATGCACATAGAGATCATAGCAATTAGAGAGGGGAAATTTCTATCAATTTCTCTGCAAATATAGGATTGTTCCCTACTGTGATCCAGACTGTGGTACCCTTATTGGGCTGGAATTCACCTTTGTGTAAAATGCGAGCACAAGTCTTGTCCAGCATTTCAGGCCCATCTAACCTTATTTTGAGGACTTAAGTGATACATAGGCCTAATATTAGTCCTCAGCATAAGGGTAAATTTCACCCATTGATGAGAACTTTCTCACACAAATATTCTCGTTTGAAGTCAATGAGAACTGCTTGTGTAACCCATGCTTGCTTGGTGTCATGCTCTGTCCCCCTCCAGTGGCACCTAGCTCAGATAGAGATTGATGAGTCTGCTACAACCTTGGCTAAGAATAACATAGCTTTTATAGCTGTTCAACGGCATGCAGGAGGCGCTGGGGGGAGGGGTAGGGGTGAGAAGAGGCTGGGTGGGGATAAAGGGGTGGAGTGAAGGTGGGGCCTGGGGTGGAGCGGGGTTGGGGGCTGGGTGGAGCGGGGGGGTCGAGCATTCCCGAGGAACTTCGGAAGTCAGAGCCTCTAGTGAGTAAGGATTGCACAATCGGGGCTTGTATATTTTTATGATGCATCCACTCTAGTCTGATGAACCAGATCCTCACCTGGTGTAAACCAGTGAAACTCCGTTGACTTCTATGAAGCTATGCCAAGTTATATCAGTCGATGAATTGACCCATAGTGTATGTTATAAATGATACAGTATAATGATAAAAAAGCATGTCTGTATGGTGACAGGGGTTGTCTAATGTGGATTTAATTCAAGTATGACTGAGCCTGTGAAATAAAACTCTTCACAGACTAACAGTTTATGTGTGGATTAGAATGTACAGAAAATATATTTTGAATATATGTTTGATTAAAAATTGCTACATGATTGCAGAACTCATGTCTCAAAATCATATTCTATAGTTCCTTTGATTTCAATTTCAAATGGGTAAAAATAGATAAAATCCACATAAAAATGTACCCACCCTCCAAAAGAAGTCAATAAAATAAGCAAAAATGTTTTTGAATTCTAGAGCCCCATCCAAAGTCCATTCATAACAATGTTAGTAATTCCATTTACTTCAGTGGGCTGTGGATCAGGCCCTACAAATACAAGAAAGAAATTTAGGAACCTGTATCAAGATTTTCCAAAGTCACCAATGGTTGTAGGCACCCCAACTTTTGGTGCCCAACTTGAGATACCATAAAGAGGCCTGATTTTCAGATCATGCTCAGGAATTTCTGAAAGTCAGGCCCCTTCAGAATGCCTCAAATTGGGCATCCAAAAATTGAGGTACCCAAAGTAAAGAGTCATTTTAAATAAATAAAAAAGAGAAATCTTGACCCAGGTATATTTTTATTTTTCATATTTTCATGGCCTAAATATAAACGATGGATTTCCCCCCCACTGCGATTAAAGACACACAATTTCTCTTTAGCTAAAAAATTTCAATCTGAAATTTTAGTCTGGAGAATGTTTCTTCTAAAATTATAAAACTCGAACTACAGCTGATATTTTATCTTGTACAAGTGCTGATAGAACTTTAACAGAAGCATGACAAAAGGTGATGCTTTTCATATCTCTCTACTTTTAATATGATTAAGAAACATATGGTTTCTTCAGCTGTTGTTTGCTTAAGTAAATATTTTAATAAGTTTTAGCAGACAAATTATGGGAAATAAATAGATTTGAGGTTTAAGTCAAGGCAAGATTGTCCTTGCATCAACTTATGTTTAGAAAATCATAAGAGAAGACAATCAAATGGGAAGTTTAACAAGCTATTGTCAGTGATTTACCTATACTCAGTGCGGCTCAGAGTGTTGAACCTGTTTGATAGTGGGACAGGGTTGGTTATCTTTTCAATCAGTTTTGTCAGTAGAAGATTAAGGCATGATAAAATAGAGCAGAACACAAAAAATATTTTCTAACAGCAATAACCTAAGAGCAATTTTGGCCCCATTTGTCCTTAATATGACTCATCTCAGCCTCCTCAAATCTAGAGTTACTCCACAGGCTTTACTGGAGTTACTCTGTGTAGTGGGCTTGATCCTAAGCTAACTGAAGTATCTGGAAAGACTCCTGTGGACTTGAATGAACTTTGGAGGAGGGCCTTCCCCCAGAGTGATGGAGTTCTGAATTTGATCCCCAGACTGGGAAGAGGAAGAAGACTGAGGGGTGAAGGAATTAGATGCCCATCTGCCCAGCCCCCCATCAGTTTTTCACTTTAGACCTCTCATCTGCCCAATCCCCCATGAGTTTTGCCCTCAACCCTCCCATCTGCCCAGCCCCCCATCAGTTTTGCACTTTAGACCTCTCATCTGCCCAATCCCCCATGAGTTTTGCCCTCAACCCTCCCATCTGCCCAGCCCCCATCAGTTCTGCCCTCTATCGCCCACATATGTATCTATGTGGTAAACAAATATTTAATAATGGGCTCTGCAATCTAGCAGAGAAAGGTATAACATGATCCAATGGCTGGAAGTTGAAGCTAGATACACTCAGACTGGAAATAAGGTGTACCTTTTTAATGGTGAGAGTAATTAACCATTGAAACAATTTACCAAGAGTCGTGGTGGATTCTCTATCACTGATCATTTTAAAATCAAGATTGGATTTTTTTTCTAAAAGATATACACTCGATGGCCAGTGTTACACAGGAAGTCAGACTAGATAATAACAGTCATACTTCCTGGCTTAGAATCTACGAATCTCCAGAGACCATGTGGTGACTGGAACAGACTGCAAATATTGTATGGTAGAGAAATACCATCATGAACATTGTTTTTCCTTTTGGCAGAAAAGTTCACTTATTTCATTGTAAATAATTGTCAATCCAGTTTACCCAAGAGTAACTGGTATTTTTGATATATTTGTAGCTTTTTTGTTGTTATTTAATTGTGCATGTTGACTGCTTTCATGGCAGTTGACATAGGCTAGCTGATGCCTGAACTTTTGTCTGAAAGATTATTAAAATTGTCGGTTGGCATCCTGTTGAGCAGGCTTATAGTAATGTATTTCCTCCAGGTTTCCTTATTCTTTTGATCCCATTTATCCCTTTGTCAGCACAGAAATTCATTTAGTGTGGTTCCCTTTTATCAGTCACCTTTATCAACATTGAACTACTCAGTTTTCAGTATATCATGCTATGCATCATCCAAATAAGTAATCACTTTCTTTCTTAGCCACCTTCACATATGCTCTGCAAGACATTAAAAGTTTTTCCAATGGAAATATTACGAACACATTGGGTGAGGATTGCCTCTTCCTATCGTTTGTATAGTGCCTAGCGCAATTGGGCCTCAATAGTATTAGCTCATAGAACGATAGTGTTCCAAATAACGTTACTAATATGTTTTCTGTTAACTGACTCTAGAGCAATCTCCTTTAGTTCCAGTTTGCCCTTGATCCTGCATGGCCTTGCATGATGTGCAGCAGAGAGTACAAGGTTTGTTGCATTCTGGCGTAAGCATGAGTGGCAGCTAAATGTGGGTGCCTGTGAGGTTAATTGCTAGGCAAAGTTCTCATCAATGAACAGCAGAAAAGCTCAAGTATCCTGCGCCTGCTCCCTTTCTTGCAAAGGTGCAAGAAAAGAAAAGAGCGGAGAATGGATTTGTCTGAGGAGACACGGGCTTCAGTACGATCATCCACATACTAACGAGGTGCTTAGCTACATGTTTCCCTCTTAAGCCTTAATGCAGCTACTAGGCAAGAATAACTTGGCATCCACAGAACAGCACTCATGCTAATAAAGGATCAGGTTCCCCTGCATGCTTTGTCCTGATCATTATATTTTACCTTACACTTATACATGCAATATTCTCACCTGTGCTGTGCATCAGTATTATTCACACACCACCATAAATCTGCTCGTTCACTGTACAAAAAATAAATATTCCCCCTACTCTTCTGCTGTGGCAGATTCAGGGAGTAGGGCAGAATGAAACCATGATGTCACCTTTCAGTGAAGTGGGATGAATTTGGCTCAGTGTCTTTTGTCCAGGCTTCTATTCATAAGGCATTTTTTCCCCTTCTTTCCAGTATGAAGTGATGCATCATGGGTTTTCTTCTATTACTGAGACAGTCCTGACAAACTGCAGTTGCAAATCAAGAAGACTTCCTTTAGCTATATCATAAAAGGCTGATATTTTGTACAGTGGCAACATCGTTCTATTTCATCACAGTCTCTTGTAATAGGCATTCTCAAACAATGCTAAATTTGAAATACTCTCCTGTTATATAAAATAAAGACCAGGTTTTGAACACTTTCAAACAATACCATGGTACCTGTTTAGATTATTTAAAAAAAAAATCATGTAGATCAAGCCATTTGTTGTACCTATAAATTAGGTAATGATTATTAAACCAATATGAAATTCTCTTCTCTTAGGGGAGCTGAAAGAAATACCAGCCAGATAGGATACATTGCCTTAACCATTAAGCACTTATGGCAGTGTAAGGTAAGATTTTCTTATATTTTAAATTATTATTTAAAATTAATTATTTTGACAGTGGTCGACATGCAGTAGTGAAGAATTCTGACAGAGTTATGATATTGTTTAAACATATAGGCTAACATTTTGAAAGTCATGGAAAGGAATTAGATGTTCATTAATTTCCTATTCAAATTTCAGCTATAAAGCAATTTAAACTCACACATTGATTTGGTCAGGGTCTGATACACAAACATACAGAGCCACATTTTCATAATGCTGTTTTTTTGTGTTTTTTTGTGTTGTTTTTTTTTGCCAGAGCCAATTGCACCTGCAAAATTTGCATCCCACAGTTCTGAACAGTGTAAAGGCTCTGATTTTGCATCTGCAATGTATTTACCAGGCACAAATTTCGGAGGAGCAAATTTCACATGCAAAAAGTGGCCTTTTAAAAATACACCCCAAGCTATCAAGACTTCACAGTCATTGTTGAAGGCACTAGGATCCCAATTTTACATGCTCCAGTTTTCATTGTCTTCAGATGAGCCAGAAGAATACAGGCTGGCATATCTAAGCAGTTTCCACCGCCTTTATCAGGAATCTAATGCCAAGATTTTTACTTGCCTCTGTAAGTAAGCAAATCATTTTGCACCAAAGTTTTTAAAATGACCATTTATGCCCAGATCCTGATCCACTGCTTGATTTCAATGGCTATATTTGCTTAAGTAAATACAGCAAGATTTAGCATTTAAGGATAATTGGAATTATCTTTGAGAACTGCTTACAATTGAAGATGATTTTCTCATGAGACAGGTTTAGGATTTTAGGGCTAAATCATGAGTGTGAATCTGGAGTAAGTCCATGTTGTTAGTCCAATGGCGTTTACACCAGTTTAACACTGATGAAACTGAGATCAGAGTCTGTCCTGTAGGGCTACACTGTAACTTCACTCTTTCATGGGGTGGTTTAGGCCTCACTATACACCCAGCTATCTGCTCTTACTTTTATCCCCACAGCTGGACTTTCAATCTGAGCAAGGCTAGGCAGGGAAGAAAGAAAGGCGCAATTCTCACTCCTCTGCATGGCCAAGGAAGAGCTGTGACAATCTAGCCCTTAGCATTTAAGCCATAGATCAGTGCTGCATAAGCTAACTGAGCTTGGCACTATTGGAAGGAGCTTGCTGAGCTGTGAAAGACACGGAAATGGTTATGATTATAGGAGTATTGAAATATTACAGGCAGACTGAGAGAGGCTCTTATTCAGTAGTACAAAGGTGGGGAGGATTAGCATGTACAGAGCCTCTTCCACTAAACACTTGCGTAGCCCATTCAGTGGCATCTTACACTTGGAGTCCCTGTGTTTGAGGGTGTGCAGGGCCTGCTCCTTTGGTGTGCCCTGGACGCAGAGAGGAGGCCTGGCCATATACTTTACCTCCACATAGGTCTGGCTGCAACTGGGGGGACAGGCTGTGTAGTCTTAAAGGTGAGTGTTAAAGGATGCTATAGCCTGCTCAGTGTGGGGTGTTCATAAGAGATTGTGCATCAGGCACAGCTGCTCCTTGAGTTCCCCATGGGGCACTGCAGCTCTGCATCCCAGCCCCAAGCCCCTTGGCTTAAGTGCTGCCCTATTACCCTGTGAATAGAGATGAGTGAGTCTCCGTTGTGGTTTGAGATCTGTTCAGAGAAGAATCCATACTACTTGAATCTGCAAAACACACTGGAATTTCGAATATTTGGTTGATCTCAGGTCGCATTTGCTCTTCTAATGACAGCTGGAGAGCAGCAGAGAAAGAAAGTGCTAGCATTACCTGCGTGTGTCAAAACCCTAAGGAAAATTTAGATGTAGTTTGGCTCTAGAAGTACAGGACAGTTCATAGGAGTTCCTGATTTTCTGAGTACCTGTTCTCATATCCTTAATTGTAACCATTTAAAATACCCAGAAAAGGCTTGATGTTGGGTTAATTTTACAAGAGAAAAAAGGGTGGAGCATATGTAAGTTAGCAACAAACTGTAGAATGGGGAGACTGTTATTTCCATTACTGTGAAACTATGGCTGACCCCAAAGTTTAAAGACAAATATTTTTAGATACTCCATAATATTGTAGTCCAGTTTTCATAACTATATTCTACCACTATAGATGAAGGCTAAGTATCTACCTTTTCTTTCTGGTAAATAATAATCTCCCGATTTTTTCCAATCTAAATTGCCCCCCAGGGCACTAATAAAACAAGTCATGGCTCACAAAGTAAATTTCCTGTGCACTAATTGAAAATGGTTTCAAATTTATTAGAGTTTCCATCATCACCCTGAGATCTGATGTGAGCCTGTGCCGTAGTCACCATGACTCTTAAATATATACCTGGGCGATAAAAGAAAGATTAAAGAGCAGTTGTCGTACAATAGCATTCAAAATAATAAAACAATAATGATGAGTGTTAAGTTAACTGAATGCTGCTTAAAAAGCTGAAGCGGCAACCCTCTGGAAAGATTTGATATTGTACTGCCAAGCCCTTCCTAGATGTACCTAGACACTTACTGTAACAAATAGGCTCTTAAACTTTGCTTTAAATGCTCACGGTAGGTACCTTTGCTCTAAGAAGACTGGGAAGGCATGGAAGTGGGGAAAGCTATTTCTTTCCTGTGTTCCTGTTTGCCTTGGTAAGCCACAAGAGATTCTCTGGGGATCCCTGGGGTGATGCCATATTCCCATGGCATTCTAGTTCCCCCTCCAAAGCCCCAACACGAAGCAGTAGATCCCAAAGAAAGAAAGAGCCCTTGTTAAAGCTTGGAATTTCCATTTTATTCAGATCCAAACTTTGTGACTTGGGGCCTCTCTGTTACTGAGGTATATTCTTAGCCAGTCTATCCAGGGGGACTACATATTCATATCTGCTAACTATTTTATCCAGCCACAATTTCACTATAGAAGACCCATGCTCATGGCAAAAATGGCAGAATGCCAGATGATCAGCAGTTATACTGTTATAGAGTCATTCCCAGATGTGCAAAAGGCCAGTTGTAATTATTGTATTGTACTTGTGGGAATTGAGTCTCCTGCATACTGTAGCCCCCACAGGCTGGCGAGCCTATTAAAAAGCCAGTCACATCAGCAGCATAGCAGATACTTTGCTGTTGATACATATTCTGAGGTATTCAAATATTTGTGTGTGTACCCATGACACCTTTATAAGCCCACAAAGAACCTTTCCTCATCCTCCAGCTATTCAGATGATTAATAGAATTTTAAGAACTTTATTCTTAACTCATAACTGCTGTACTTCAGTAATGACCACCTCATTTCTTTTAAACTCTCTTAATATTATTATTTTTCGATCTAGCATTGTAACTCTGCAGTTGGTAGTAAAAATAAAAAATAAATAAATGGAGATATCCTATCTCCTAGAGCTGGAAGGGACTCTGAACAGTCATTGAGTCCAGCCCCCTGCCTTCACTAGCAGGACCAAGTACTAATTTTGCCCCAGGTCCCTAAGTGGCCCCCTCAAGGATTGAACTCACAACCCTGGGTTTAGCAGGCCAATGCTCAAACCACTGAGCTATCCCTCCCTGCCCTGTAAATCTGCATGTGGTGTTTATGGCCCTAAAACAATATATAAAATCAACAATACATATGCTTTGTAGAAAAAAACTGAGCCTATCTGGGCTGGTGCCAGTCCAAAACCAATGAATGATGAATTGTGATATGATTACAGAGGCTATGTCTACACTTAAAATGCTACTGCAGTGCACTTAATGTAATAAATAGGCTATCAAAATATGCTTTACATGCTATCACTGGGGTTAATCTACCTCCGTCAAAGGTGGTAGCTAGGTCTATGGAAGAATCCTTCTGATGACCTACTGGTGTCTACACCAGGGGTTAGGTTGGCTTAACTACATCGCTCCGGGGTGTGGATTTTTCATACCCTTGAGCGACATAACTAGGTCAACCTAACTTTTCCGTGTAAACCAGCCCACAGTCATAACCAGCAAGGTGAATTTTGGTGAGAATGGAATCATTGCCATAATTTTTCAGCACTTTGAAACTACCTCTCTGCATTCTGTAAACCTTCAGACAATGTGGGGTTAGCCCTGGTCTACACTGAAAAGTTATGTCAACCCAGCTCCCTCCCTCAAAAGTTTGAAAAATCCACATCCTTGAGATACGAAGTTAAGCCAACCCAACCCCTGGTGTAGACAGCACTGTCAATGGAAGAATTTGTCTGTCAACTTCTACCGCCTCTCGTGGCGGTGGATTAACGAAGGTGATGGGAGAACCATTCCTGTTGCTGTAGTGATTGTCTCCACTGAAATGCTGCAGCTGTGCTGCTGTAGCATTTTAAGTGTAGACATAGCCTTAGTCTGGAAGTCCTTACTAAAGAAAATGTCTCATTGACTCCAATGGTAATGTCTTTCAATAGGAATGAGTAAAGGGACTGATTTTCATTTACACTAAGGCCACTTTACACAGCTCTGGTTAATGTAAATTACATCCACTTTCAGGGCCCAAGACCCAGATCAGTGTAGGGTGGCCATGGTGTAACTGAAAATTAGGTTTGTTGAATTGCACCCTCTAATAATAGTGATGCTTCAGTTGTTCAGGGGAGGAGTCATTCCATTCTTTACTGCTGCTTTTTAATTGTTCATTACAACCTCAGCATTTTTCCTTTTGGGGCTAAGATTTCTCATACTCTGTCTTAGTTGCAAGAAGATGTTTTGGAAGGCTCTGAGTTTGGTCAAAGAGGAAAGGGCCATTTCAGGTCATTTCCATCTACACATGTAGCTTCTTAGAGGCAGGAGAGCAGTATTTTTAAATGTATCAAATGCCGCAGTGAGGTCCATCTTGATTAGCATGGCCGCATTTTCTTTGTTGGTGAGTAGGAAGAGTTTATCCACCATAGCATCAATTGTTCTCTCAGTGCCATATCCTAGCCTGGAGCCAGACTGAGAAGGAACCAAATGCTGGCAACTGAAAAGTCTTTTTCCATTGAAATATCAGCAACCCACTTTTCTGAGGTCTCACTACTCCTGTTGCAAATTTACAATCTCTACTGCCCCCACTCCAGCCCCTCTCCTGGCTACTATCAGAGGGGAATTACTTCATCTGGTTACAAGGTTGACAACTTTTGAGAAATCAATTCCTGGACTTAGAAGAACAATTAAGGCTCAAGGTCTGCAAGCTGCCTAAATCCATAAAAAATGACAACAAGGAGTAATTACATGGGTTAACCATATATATGTTTTTAATTACAATTGTCAGTTTCCTCCCTCTCTCCGCCACTTTTCTATGCACCATTTTGCCATTTGTTTTAATCTATGTTTTTCAGGACCCTTCCTTTTCTGCGCCTTCAGTTTTAGTATAACAGCACTAATAGCACTGTGGAATTGCTGCTGATCCACAATCATAAAGAAAGGGATTTTGGTCAGTAGTTAAATGTTCCCCCACTTCCTAGAGGTATTAGTTCCCTTTTCTCACATGTTTCTGACCTCTCTGACTCCTATCTTTCACCTTTTCTGCTTTTCCCAACTGTTCTTCAGTGCTCTAGGCTCCTCTCTGTCTGTTTAGTTAATAGGTGGCTGGGGCAGAATTTTGTTTCTGAAGATGTTTTCCCCTTAACTCAGAGATATGGAAGGGGAGGGGATCGGTAATGGGATATAGAGCCTTTAACCTCGAGATCATCATCTCAAATACAGCCCAGGTCAGTCATGTCTGAAAGCAATTATATACTGTATATATATATACTGTACAGCAAATGTGAAAAATCAGGACAGGGGTAATAGAAGCCTATATAAGAAAAAGACCCAAAAATTGGGACTGTCCCTATAAAATCAGGACATCTGGTCATCCTAACTGTATATGGTGAGCTATATGAAATGCATTGGTGGGCACATCCATCCACATCAGTTAGAAATCTTTTTGGTGGTCCTAATGGGGAGTCTAAACTTTGAATGTACATGGGGACTGAACTATTTCACTTCTAAAGAGTGTTTCTTCAGATTGGAGTTGAAGCACTCATTGGAGTGGGATGGGAAGATTCCAGTGACACTGACCACATTTTGGATAAACAAATGAATTTGGTCTCCAGGGCTCTTTCATAATGACTAAATTCAATTATCTTTTTAAAATACTAAGTGGCTCATTGAAGGAGGACCCCTGCTTAGGTAGATAAAGAATGGAGGTTATCCCCCAAACATCATAGAATAATAGACTAATGCCACTTCAAAGACTTGTAGTGCTTCAAAGCAATACTTAAGAAAATTAAAAATTGTTCTGAGGTCATTAAGTGCATTTCAGTTCCTCCGACACTTGCCATTTGTTTCAGTAGGGGTCCAAATGTTATGGAATCTGAATTGGATACTGAAACTGGTTAAGGAGCTCTTAAGAAAACAAACTACACCTTATCATATTTCCTTAACGTTCTCATGGAACATTTTACACCAAGACCGCCCCCCCCCCCCCCAAGCCCCACATATTCAGCATGCAATGCAAGTCTCCGAGCAGCATTAACATATAAAAAATGATGCAACAGAGCCTGGGAAATCAATCTGGATAAAATAAAATAAGAAAGGACTCAGGCTTGTGTGCAAATCTCCAGCTGAACTCTTTACAATGAGGTTCAGAAGTTCACTTAAGTTTATTTCCCTATTATGTTTAATTCTTATCTCTGTACTTTCTGGTTATGAGTTGGGACCTGGGACAGAAGTGCCAAAAGCCTGTGATGAAAGGCTGTTTCTTTGGTATTTTTAGCCCAACCAGAAGCAAGGACATCTCAATCAATCTGTTTGAAGTGTATTGATAATTCCAATTCACTTCAAGAGAGAATCTCAGAGATGTCCCTCGACTATATTCCCTGGTGTGTACACAGATCAGTGTGTTGTACATGTCAAAACTTTAGGGAGGTGCTAGGATAGACACTTAAAACCACAACCCACAATGTTCCCTTGGTTTTTAAAAGTGACCAGTAGTGGCTGCAAAGATTCACAGTCAGAAACAAGAGACTGGTATTCAATGAAAGAGAATGATTAGAAGAGGAGACTTAGAAGTAGGAAAACAAAACATGAACCATCACTTGCTCAGTTGCATAGCTTTCCCTTGATCATATGCTCATCTCCTCCTCTTTTGGACCAGTGCAGGATATGGTCAATAGATGCTTAGATCTTTTCTGTTAACATACATATTCCAAGATGAGTCTGGGTAGCTCTGAGTAAATTTTTTCACTGCTGCACTTTACTGAGTGGCTTCTTTACTTTCCTTTTCTTCATTTCATTTTATTTTCTCATCTTACTACGATTTCTCAGTTCGTCCTACATTATAAAACAATGAACAACTGGATGTGTTTCTTTGGTGTTGTGAAAATGATTTATATGGAACTTGACTCTGCATTTCCATACTAATGTAAAAATAGATTATGTATAAACATTTCATCACACTCATGAACAAAAAAAAGTCCAAGATTCAAAAGCTGTATGCAGAATTTAGGAGGGATTAAAATGTAGGAGACTGGTTTGACTTAAGCAAAGACTCGTGCTCTGATTTTATCTGGGTCTGAGCTTCCTCAAAGTTAGAGTGTACTTGGATGTCTGGGGTTTGAGTCTGTCCTCTTATTAATATGTATAATGCAGTGATGTATGTTTAGAATGAAACATTCACTTTATAATCTTCATGATCTCTGGATAAAATATTTATAGCCAATTCACAACATGGACGTCCACATACACCTCTACCCCGATATAATGTGACCCGATATAACACAAATTGGGATATAACGCGGTAAAGCAGTGCTCCGGGGGGGGGGGGGGAGGGGGGCTGCACAATCCGGTGGATCAAAGCAAGTTTGATATAACACAGTTTCACCTATAACACGGTAAGATTTTTTGGCTCCCAAGGACAGTGTTATATCTGGGTAGAGGTGTATATAATAAATGTCATCTGAAAATGGTTAGTCAGGTGGCAAGTTGTGATCGCTGCTACTGATTAGCTATAAGAATTGTGCACACCGCTAGTTTCACCAGTCAGTTGTCTGATCTACCTGTTATGTCTTGTCTTTTTGATTGCAAGCTCTTTGGGGGAAGGACTGCTATTTACTTTGTGCTTGTATAACGGCCAGCACAAAGGGTCCCCAACCTGGTAGAGGCCTCTTAACAAAAGAACTAGATAAGTTCATGGAGGATAGGTCCATCAATGGTAATTAGCCAAGATGGACAGGAATGGTGTCCCTAGCCTTTGTTTGCCAGAAGCTGGGAATGGGTGACAGAATCACTCGATGATTACCTGTTCTGTTCATTCCCTCTGGGGCACCAGGCATTGGCCACTCTTGGAAGACAGGACACTTGGCTAGATGGACCTTTGGTCTGACCCCGTATGGCCATTCTTATGTTCTCCGCATGCTAGTGCAATATAAATGATTAATAGTAATAAACAACACATATATATTTTGGTCTTTTTAACTGAGCTTTCAGCAAGACACAGGGTAGATTTCCTATTATCCTTCCTACCTTTCAAATAGATACAGACAATTAAGCAGCATTAGCTTTTTTATCAACCTTATCTTCCCCATTGTAGAGGAATGGAAGGTTATTAAGGACATCATGAGGGATTAAAAAAAAAAAAAGAAAGCTAGGGGAACGAAAAAGGAAATAAAGATCGATTTCTCTTCCCCTATTGAGTGCTAGCAGTTAGGTAAACTGATTTGCAGTGAGGTCATCAGTCACAATTGGATGATAATTCGAAAATGGATTAGATTAGAAGTAGCAATTTCTGCTCCCTGGGTTTCAGCAGAAAATGGTTTAATTCTGTAACAGACCTCATAAACTAGTGGAGATCAATGCCCACCTAATGTGCCATTACACACTGGGCACACTTCAGTGACTACAAGCACAGCTGCGACTTGGGTTTTTACCACCTATATTTCCTCTGCTCTTTATTTGCTTTCCACAGGTGCTTTCACTTGATTATTTTTCCCCAGGGAATAAACAGTTTAAGAGAATTCTTTTCACTTTTTCCATAAGCAGCAGTAAGAGAGAGGTGTTAGAAACATACTCTAGAGTGGGGAAAGGGTCAGAACATCTCTCTGCTTATACTAGTATTCAGTAACGTTAGTGGCCTACTAAATCTGGGCAAGAAACAGTTTTCCTATGTTGAGAACTTTTGAGATTTCAAAAGATTTTCCTGTTCTGAAGTGGGATAAAACATCAACATATAAAAAAAAAATATTTAAAAATTGATTCATCAAAATGTTTTACTTTGATATTTTTAAATGTTTAATTTCAACTCTGATATTTTATTTTTTGACATTTTTACTATACATTAATTTACATTTCTTAATGAAAAGTTGTTTTGAAACTTAAAAAAGGAACTTTTATTATTGAAAATGTCAAAATGGATGTTTTGACAATTCCAAAACTTTTTTTTCATTTTTTTTTCATAATGGGAAATTCATATAAACTTACCCTTTCGTATAAACAGTTTTGGTTTCAAGGAAACGGCATTTTCTGACAGAAAAATGACCAATTCTATAGCCTATTCTGGTGTAAATCTGGAGAAAATATATGTAAATAGTGGGGGAAATTATTCACAAAAGGCTAGATTGCACAATCCCTATTCACACGGATGAGCATGTAAATAAATAGTACCTATGAAGTCAATGAGCAAAAATTAGAGCTGAATGAATAGTGTTAGTAATAGTATAACAAAAAAATTCATCCATACTAAGCCTTTTTATTTGTTTTCCAAATTGTTTCCAATTTCTACTAATGTATTATTAAGTATTGTCTGAATAGTTTGGACAAATAATTTTCAAACGATGCGTTCTTCACTGCTGCTATTGGTAGTCTGAGACTGGTGTATTTCCTACCCCTTATCTAGATAGATGACTGAAATTTTTCTACATTATGGCAAATATTGCACTTCCATACAAAGTGACGCCACTTTGGGGACTTAGTACTATTTTCCTGAACACTCATGGTTGCATGAATGTTTGCAAATAATGAAAAATACAACCTTAGACATTAACAACGAATCACATTCAGGTCACTTATCCATAAATATATTCATTGAATAATGCTAAAATATATAACTAGATTAGTGACTCATCATTTTAGCATTATTCAAACAGCTGTAGTAAATGTCATGAGGTAAGATGTTCAAGAGCAATTAAGACCCATTTTCATAAGTGACCGAAGCACTTAAGTGATATATGCTCCTAAACCCCTAAAGGTATTTAGGTGCCTAAGGATGCAGGTAGGTATCTAGTGGGGTTTTTAAAAGCTCCAAGGTGTTTAGACCCTTTTGAAAATCCCACTAGATGCCTATTTACATTTTTAGGCAACCTAAATACCTTTAAAAATCTGGCCCTAAGTGATTAAGTCACTTCTGAAAATGAAATGTAGGCTCCCAAGTAACTTAGGCACTTAGCTATAATCTATCTGGGTGCAAACAGTGAACAGAAAGAACTAATAGCTCTTTGGTGCAGAGGTTGTGTCTTCTTTGTGTTTGCTCAGGAGCCAGCCCATTTTGGTAAGTGCATTATTTGCCATAATGTTACAATTTTCAGTCATCTATCTAGGTACCACAATATAAATCATGAATAAAAAATAAATAATGTAGTCACTAAATAAACTGTTCAAAGCAAATAATTCAAGTAGGTCTAAACTTAGCTGACCTCATTGCTTTAAATGGATTTGAATCTATTAACTCACTGATAATTTAAATTTTCAGAAAAAGTCATTCCACTTTTTTGTTTTGCCCCGTTAAACTCAGTAACCTAGATAGTAAAACTCACTTGTTTTATGAGCTATCAGTGTAATTCTGCATTATTTTGAAGCTTCAAATAAAAGTTGTTCTTCTGTAGCTCTGTTTAGTCATTGCTTGCTTAATAGGCAAGGACAGCATAAGGGATATAAGATTCTGAAACCTAATAATATCCAATGCTTAGTTTTTGAAGTAAATATTAGCTGCTAACTAGCTCCAGAGTGAAATTTGCAAAGAGAATTGAAACACTGCTTGCAGCCCCTATTAAAATCTCTCTGTTTTAATTGAGAACATGACCTGGGGGTTCCAAAGCTCAACTTACACTGTTGCATTGGTACAACCCTCTGCTTGATTTTGGCAGCAGGGTGCTGAGCTTGGCAACTGCAGAGCACTGCACCTGTTTTCAACACAGGAAGTTATGTTACTTAAACTGAATCTAATCTGCTAATGATTGTTATGATTGGAGTGCAAGGTCACTTCTAGATTGCAATCAAATGTCAACATCTGGTTAATAAACAAAATGACACTTTGTGATTATTGCATAGCAAATTAGAAGTGAGGTGAAATTTCCGGCCTTTCAGTTAGCAGAAAATCTGTGATGTCGGTGATGCCAGCTCCCATTTTCTGACCACAAAAAATGAAAGAGGCTCTTTAAAGGATTAGATGTAGGAAACTAAATTTTAGATTAAATGTATGCATTCCAGCAAAATTCATCCCTGGCATAGCTCCATTGACTTAATTAGCATGACACCAAAGACAAAATTGTCCCACCATGTAAAACTAGTAACTATTTTTTAATTGCTTCATTTAAAAATGCATTGAGGTTCATCGGGTACACTTGAATGGAGCAAATCTTGATCTCTCATGCAGTATTCAAGGAACAGATCTTTTCACAAGGAATTTATGGTTTAATTCAGGGCTGGCTCCAGCTTTTTTGCTGCCCCAAGCGGCAAAGAAGAAGGAAAAAAAAGATAAAGCCGCGATCGGCGGCACTTTGGTGGCAGCTCTGCTGCGCCGCTTCATTCTTCGGCGGTAATTCGGCAGCCGGTCCTTCCCTCCAAGAGGGACCGAGGGACTTGCTGCCGAAGACCTGGATGTGCCGCCCCTTTCCATTGGCCGCCCCAAGCACCTGCTTCCTGCGCTGGTGCCTGGAGCCGGCCCTGGCTTAATCCTGCAAGGTACTGAGGACTTGGCTATGATCCACCCAAGCACTTTAGTATAGTGTGAGGAAATAAATACAACTAGCCATTCTTTAAGCAGCAACTAGAGAACTCCCTAACCAGTAAGGTTAGCTGTTTATTAAGCTCCCCTCTGCAATACTTCCTGGTCCACTCTGGTAACTGTGGAGGAACCAGGAACTTTATAACAACTTCACAGTTAGCACATAAATAGTCCCATTGATTTCAATGTGACTAGTTACATACTTGAAGTTAAGCATTTTTCTCAAGCACTTTGCAGGATCAAGTCTTTGGCAGGGTGAGGGTGGGACAGAATCCACCTGCCACGCAGCCAGACTGCAGTCTTTATTACAACCTCCGGTCACACACTGTGTCCGTGGCCTTCTTCAGGCCCCTTTCCAGCCACAGATTTGGGGCTGCTTGTTCTGTGACTGACCAAGACTCATGAATCCTTTGAATCAAATGTATTGGATGGCGCTATGGCACACGTTTCAGAATCCCACACTTGCAGCCTCTCAGTGGCTTGAACCTCTTGTGCAGCAGAAATGCAGATCCTCTACTTGTGTAAATTGGCATAGCCCCATTGAGGTGAATGGAGGTACCCTGATTCACACAAGCAGTAGCTTTACCATCAGGATCTGGCCTGTAATGTTTCCACTATATTTTGAGCCTTCTGCACTTGCCAGAGGGTGCGTATATTCCCTATGACATATGATGAAAGTTCATGGGTAGGACTGAAGGAAATCAAGCCAGTCTGGGTGTTCCTTTTCTGAAAGTTCTAAAAGAATTATGTTCAAGTCACTTTGTAAATCAGATTTTGACACTTTTACTGTAATAAGTAGCACCTTACTCCATAAGTAGGCCCATTGAATGCAGAGGGACTACTTGTAGAGAAAGATGATATTCAGTGTGATGCAAGGGTTTCAGAATCCAGCTCTGTGTAAATGGGGTAAGCCCTATGTAACTGAAGCAAATTAAGTGTCACCACTGGGAGTTATATATTACTCCCACTTCCTGCACATCAGCCTAATGGTGTGACCACACTGTCCCACAGTTCAGACTATGGGGAGGTGAATGGAAACACACACCAAAGTGTTGTGCTCTAACTCCCCCATGTAGATGCTGCAGGTACAAACTTGAAGTTTTGTAGTATACAATGATTACTGTTCAAACACGACTACATTAGTGAGAACTAGGGACCCTTCAGTTCACGCCCCCAACATCCACATGGGGGAGTAACCACGCAACGCTTCGGTGCACACTGCTATTCACAGGTCCAAAGTCCAATCTGCAAGGCAGTATAGACATATCTTAACTTTTCGGTGTGGAGCTCAGTCTTTCAAGAAAGCATTAACATGGTCAGACCCAGAGCTATTGCATTTGAAGGTGACTGGGAACAATTAATAAAACACCAAAGAGAGAATTCCACATGACTGCTTAGCGTACAAATATTTCAATTTAATACAATTAATTATGCAAGCAAATAAATATTTTAACAGCACATATATTATTTTTAAAATTTAAATAGCTGGGCTAGAAGTGAATCTTTGTTATAACAAATTGACATACAAAATTCACACACACTCCTTGACATACACATGCATATAAAAGTACACCTACATATGTATACATTCTTCTTTAATTTTTTTACAGACCATTTCGAATGTACTGTGTTCCATAAAACGTAGTTGGGTGGGACATAATGAATCCACCAATCTGGATTCCATCCCCCCCAATTAATTCTTCAATTGTCTAAGAAGAATTGGAATGAAAACTGGAATGTCTCTCTGTCCATATCTAAAAGCTTCAGTCAGCATCTGAAAAAAAGTCTAGGCCCTACTCCTTAAGTCCAGCTGAACTATGCTTAGTACTGGACTCAGGTATTGAGGGGCAAATATGGCTTTATATCATCATTGCACACTGCAGATCCCCTGAGCTGCTGGGGAATGAATAGCTCCCAGTATAATTAGAGCAATCTCCATACTGCGCTAGTATCACCAGGATCCCAAGAAGGTTCTACAGCAGACAGGGAATACTGGAGTGTTAGAGGTGCTTCAGTCACACCTCCTCTCCAAAACTTCTACTCCTTCCCTCAGCCATGCCTTTGATATATCCTTTATTCTAGGGGATGGCACAGAGTCAGCAGCCAGCCAGCAGGCTGTATTCACCTCACAGCGTTTGTCTATACTACAGGTTATGTCAATATAATTTATGTTGCTTAGGGGTGTGAATAAACCACCCCTCTGAGCGACTTATGTTATACGCACCTCAGCGCTGGTGTGGACAGCGCTATGTCAGTGGGAGAGCTTCTCCTGCCGATATAGCTACCGCCTCTTACAGAGGTGGTTTTATTATGCCGATGGGAGACCTACAGCAGTGCAGCTGCATCAGCTACTGTAGCGCTTCTAGTGTAGATTAGCCCTCTTTGCTGCCACACTGACACACAGAAGCCCTACTGGGGGCCAGGATCAGGATCCTAATTATTGGCTACTTACTGGCTAACAGCCAGTAGGTCTCTGTTAATAGTGACTCACTGCCATTAGCTCCCTTCATGTGAGGTCGAAAATATTGCCTGTAGCCTAAATGGGATGAGACATCAAGGCAGGAGCGGCGCCAGGGTTTTTGCCGCCCTAGGCGGGAGCACTCCTCCTCAGAGCATTCGGCGGCAGGGGTCCTTCCGCTCCACGTCTTCGGAGCGATTCGGCGGCGGGTCCCGGAGCGAGTGAAGGACCCACCGCCGAAGCGCCCCGAAGACGCGGAGCGGAAGGACACCCGCCGCCGAATTGCCACCGAGGACGGCAAAATGCCGCCCCCCCAAATCCTGCCGCCCTAGGCGACCGCTTGGGTCGCCTAGTGGAAGCGCCGGCCCTGCATCAAGGCATTAAATAATCCACCCCACTGGATTTTCATAGGGTTTCCACTAATCTAGAGCACTATCTTTTCCCAATAGGCTCAACTCTGAATTAACTAAAGGATTTACAGATCCTCATCTTTCTGAGTTTTTCTTCCATTCATTTTCATACTAACTAAAGCAGAATCAGAATTTAAAGCTACTAGCTATTTTAATATTGCATAGATTCTAGAAGTGATGCACTATGGTAACCTCAACTTGTTTGTACAAGGGCTTTCCCCACCCCCACCCCCAATTAACTTAATTTGACTAAAAAATGAACACTACAGTGTCTCTCTATCTGTATCTAAAAGCTTCAGTCAACAACTTGAAAAAAAATCTAGGCCCTAGTCCTCAGGTCCAGCTGAACTATGTTTAGCTTAGAACTCAGGGACTGGGGGACAAAAGTGTCTGTATACCATCTTTGCACAACCCACATCTTACCTGAGGCCAGGTATGACACCTAGCAGCCATACTGTAGTGGCTTCATTCTGCTGGCTTTGTCTGATGGGAACAGCAGCTAATTTCAAACCCTGATCTGTTGAGCTCCTGGACTGAAGAAGTGTGAGACATGTAAATCTGCTTCCTTTGTTGATGGCTTCCACGCCAGCTTCAGACTCCCTCTCCTGGCTGTTTCCTGGGCACTTGTGCTGTGTTTGCTGTGTGTTGTGTGCTGTGTTGTGCTGTGCTTGCACCCTGTCTTGCTTTCTGCAAATGGACATACATATGGATCATACAGATGTTTACAATGCACCCAGCCCTTCTTCTCACGGCTATGCACACATACACACACATTCTATGATCTATCTATAAATAGAGTTTGCTTTTTAAAGGATCCGTGTAATTATATGTATAGAATTCAGTGAGATACAATATCTCATTACGCTGGTCCTTTAAAAAGTAAACTCAATTTTTAAAACAAGTGCTTTTAAATTCAGTACTGTAAGTTATTATATAGTTACAGGCCATATGTTAAATTATTTTAATTTCTTGCTTTTAAATTATTATTACCACAACAAACTTGCATTTTAACATTTAATTTAAAAGAAATGCAATATATATTTTCTTGCTCTATTTAATATACTGTAGGATATTACTTTCCTTTACCACACCCAGGTGTTATGAGGGTTATTTTTATTTTAAAGACTATAGTATGGCTACAGCAGTTTTGTATTCCCCAGAAAAGCTTGAATACATTTTATGAATCGTGAATACTTTGCATATTTTTTTCTTTAATGTATCTCCCAGGAACTGAAAACACCTGCTGTGTAAGCCTGTGCATTAGAAAAGCAGAGAGGTTATATATTGGAATCAGGCTTATGGATGAAAATAAAACTTTTTTAATAGGAATTCCACCTGGGAATGGCTGGTATAAGATCTGTTAAAAACAATGGGAAATTTTGTTTAGACCCACAGCCACTTTAAAAGAAAAAAAATAAACTAAAATGAAAATTTAACTTAAATTTGCACACCAAAAAAAAAAAAAAAAAAAGTCCCATAGGAAAATTGCAAATTTCCCTCTGCCAACAGTGCTTTGAGACCCACTGTTTCCCCTGTAGTTATCCACATGGTTTTGATTTTCCCCTGACTACAAAAAAACATAAACATTGGCAAATGCAGCTTGGAAAAAGTGGCGACCCCACCGTGTGAAGTAGCACTTGATGCTGTTTGCCTTGATAGACGCTCAGTTTAACTGTAAAGATAAGTTCATTTGGTTTTAATTTGAGGAAGTTTTACATTTCAATAAAACCAAAATGAAAATCCCCATGTTTGGATTAGTAAATGGCAACAGTTGAGCTTTACACGGGATTGAAATTTTGCCATTTGTTCATTGTGGCTTTGTCATTTGTTGTAATTTTTTCCCTGCTATTTAAAGAAATACAAAATCATTGGAGAAAGAATGGAGGGTGGATGAGAAGAAGAAAAATTGAAAAATTCTGTAATAAAATAAATCAACTCATTGTAATTTTTCCTGTAGTATTTGCACAATGGGAGATTCAAGTTTAAGGTCATATTCAGGGCCATAGGCTCCTTGCTTCATGAGAGGAGGTGACAGATTTAGTCTTAGAAATCTTTGGCCCCCTGGTATTGTGGCTGCAGTCGCTATTTGCCTAAGTTGTGGTGTTGGCGGTGAGAACAGATTTATGCGCATAAAGCTGCCATTCTGCAAGGGCTCTTGTAACACAAAATGCACTTCTCAAGTTGTACCTTGGTTTGAAAAGAGCTGAAAGAAAGAAGCAATTGACTACCAAGAGAATGGTACCAGATGCTGGCCTTTTGACATCAACCAGTGGGCCATGGCTGAGCACTTCCTCAGCATACCTTGCTTTCATTCACTACAACGCTTATAATGAAAAGCACCATAAAAAAACAGAGAGATTCATAGGCCGCATTTAAAAAGGGGTAATTAACTAAAACTCAGAGAAAAGATGGTGAAGCGTACCATTAATAGTCTTCAGTTCCCAAGTAGACAGTTCACCAAATTTACAATACCATGCAAAACATTTCTGGTCTGCTTAAGATTCAGAAGGGCAACAGTGTTTTACCTGATCTCAGATTCCATACTGCACCATTTTCTTCTCTTACGCTCTGTCTTTTTAATTTTTTTCTTCTTTCTATTTCCCTCTTATTCCAGAACCTGCTAAACTTCTTCAAAAAGGAGACAAACTTGGTATATGCAAATATGTATTATAATGAATAGGTACACTTTATAATTGCACTTCCAATAGATAGAATAATCAGTAACACACCTATTCCCTGGAGACTGTAGGTATAAGACCATCTTTTACATAAAGCACTGGACTAGGTCTCAGGAGATCTGGGTTCAGATCCTGGACCTGCTACAAACTTTCTGTGTTACCCTGGGCAAGTCAGTTAATCTCTCTGTGTTTCAGTTCCACACCTGTAAAATGCAGATAATAATATCCCCCCCCCCCCCCATTGTAAGGTCTTTGGGACGGGGACTGTCTCTTACATCTTCAGACTTCTAGATAGGGTGATGTGAAAAGGTCCCTCATGAACACAGCAAGATACATTCAAAATCAACTCATATAGCTTGATTTAAATTTTAAACTTTGCCCTTTTATTGCACCTTTTATCTAAAGTTTGTCAAGCAATTTACAAGCAATACTGAATTCAGTTTTGCAGTGTCCCTGGGTGGAATGGATATAGTTTTATTACTATTTTATAGCTGAAGAAAATAGGATGTCTGTGACAGAGACAGCAATAGACTCCACATCTGCTGAGCGGCAGGCCTCTGCTTTAACCACTAGGCTATCTTTCCTCACTTACAAACCCTCTGCCAAAAATATTTAAAAACTAAATATGGGGACACGGTGATATGTGGCATGTCAAATGACAGTTGCTGTTGCCCTTCTAATTCAAGCCTCAAGATGCACATTGCCAAAATATTGTAGTGCCAATATGCTAATATTGCTGGTGCTGAAAGATATGAAAAGAATAATTTTCAGCTGGGACAAGATGAGAGAGAGACAGCGAGGTTGTCTTTTTGCTAACCTGGTAGAATTGCAGCTTACTGGGCTATGATCATTCTAGCTCTAGTCTTGGTGGTTGTACAATGTACTGGAAATAGGCAGAAGTAGCCTAGGCACTGGACGACAGTTAAGGCAAGCAAATTCTGCTTCTTGGACAAGTCCTTGCCACTGTCTGGCTATCAGCTGACAGACACAAAGAGCAACGTGTCACAATAATATTTTAGGGCTTTTTTTTTCTTTGCAAATAATTGGAGAAGCTTCTTTGTAGACTTGAGATTAGCTTAGAGCGGAAGATGCTTGAGGGTAGGAGTCAGGAGACCTGGGTTCTGTTCCTAGTGCTGCCACAGCTTTCCTGAGTCACTGAACCATAACCTCTCAGGGTTTGACTCTTCATTGCCTTGCAGGTTCTTTAACTCTTACCATCTGCACAAAGTGAGTGTTAAATCTTGCTCCACTCACATCCATTCAGAATGCTGCCCTAAAGAGCATATTCCTAGCCCGTTGCTTTGACCGGCTCACAGCTTTCTCTGAATCCCTCCCCTGGCTTCCTCTTCTCTGTCACATCCCCTTCTCTTTAAAGGCCGTTTACAGTCAATCCCCGCTCTATTTATCATCTTTCATTCACTATCAAGCAGTCATTGCTCTCCTCCTGTCGGCCTGGTTGCTAGCCTCCATCACCCAGGCATCTTTGTGCTTTCTCCTATCCTACTCCTCACAGTTGGGAGACGCTCCCTATAAATGTCTGCAAGATTACCTCATTATCCATCTTCAAATCCCTCCTCAAAACTCTCCTTTGACGTGAACCTACAAAAAACTTGAGAACGGTTAGGCCACTGGTGTGTAGAGGGCACTCCCGAGTACCAATATTGTCTCATTGTTCACTTGTGCTCCCCTGTCGGTCTATATCCATCTGTTGCCGCTAGTCTTCTAAGCTCCTTCTAAGCACCAAGTACAATGGGGTCCTGGTCCATGACTAGGAATAATAATAGTAATGCTACCAAATCAAAATGGTGTCACTTTACACTCACTTTGCACAGGGGCAAATGACTATATAAGGTACTAGCAATGGAGAACCGGGCCCTCAGTTTCCTCATCATCAAATATGAAGTAACATCTGACCTTACTGAGGTTAAATTAATTTATGTTTGTAAAGTGCTTTGAGATCCTCAGGCTACAGAAATGCAACATTTCCCCAAAATTTGCCAAGATAAACAGTTAGGGTTACCTTGCTGTCTGGAGTGTTCTCATATATTTCCCCATATTAAAGTTGATTACTGCCAGCCCTGTTGCTATCTAACTGTAAATTCTTGATTTAGTTATCTGTGGTAACACTGATCTACAATTTTTGAGAAGTCGTCTGCTTCAGAGATAAAATGTGCTATTTATTATGTATTTTGATGTGCTGAATTCAAATATGACAATTAAAACAACTGATTGGCTACTGTTTCTAAGATATTTAAGTTTTTACATTTTATGTCTATGTATATTGTGTAGATAGTAGAGTTTTAATCATAAATTGTAAACCTAGGTCTTTTCATGTGTTTATGGTTGCTTTACATGATAATATTTCACCTGTCCTGTTTATGTAACACTTTAAAAATCAGCAAAAGGGTTATATAAATAAAATTTATTATGAAACAAAAGGCAAAAAACTATTATGTACATAGTTTAGTCCTATTCAGTGTCTACTCGGCGCTTCTTGGCTTGTCTCTTGTATTCATTAAATGGAGCATCTCTTGTCACTGTCCAGCAATAGTCTGCAAGCATTGATGGGCTCCATTTGCCCTGATAGCGTTTCTCCATTGTTGCAATGTCCTGGTGAAATCGCTCGCCGTGCTCGTTGCTCACTGCTCCGCAGTTCGGTGGAAAAAAATCTAGATGAGAGTGCAAAAAATGTATCTTTAGTGACATGTTGCAACCAAGGCTTTTGTATGCCTTGAGGAGGTTTTCCACCACCAACCTGTAGTTGCCTGCCTTGTTGTTTCCGAGAAAATTTATTGCCACTAACTGGAAGGCTTTCCATGCCGTCTTTTCCTTGCCACGCGGTGCATGGTCAAATGCATCATCTCGAAGAAGTTCACAAATCTGAGGACCAACAAAGACACCTTCCTTTATCTTAGCTTCACTTAACCTTGGAAATTTTCCATGGAGGTACTTGAAAGCTGCTTGTGTTTTGTCAATGGCCTTGACAAAGTTCTTCATCAGACCCAGCTTGATGTGTAAGGGTGGTAACAAAATCTTCCTTGATTCAACAAGTGGTGGATGCTGAACACTTTTCCTCCCAGGCTCCAATGACTGTCGGAGTGGCCAATCTTTCTTGATGTAGTGGGAATCTCTTGCACGACTATCCCATTCGCAGAGAAAACAGCAGTACTTTGTGTATCCAGTCTGCAGACCAAGCAAGAGAGCAACAACCTTCAAATCGCCACAAAGCTGCCACTGATGTTAGTCATAGTTTATGCACCTCAAAAGTTGTTTCATGTTGTCATAGGTTTCCTTCATATGGACTGCATGACTAACTGGAATTGATGGCAAAACATTGCCATTATGCAGTAAAACAGTTTTAAGACTCGTCTTCAATGAATCAATGAACAGTCTCCACTCATCTGGATCGTGAACGATGTTGAGGGCTGCCATCACACCATCGATGTTGTTGCAGGCTACAAGATCACCTTCCATGAAGAAGAATGGGACAAGATCCTTTTGACGGTCACGGAACATGGAAACCCTAACATCACCTGCCAGGAGATTCCACTGCTGTAGTCTGGAGCCCAACAGCTCTGCCTTACTCTTGGGTAGTTCCAAATCCCTGACAAGGTCATTCAGTTCACCTTGTGTTATGAGGTGTGGTTCAGAGGAGGAGGATGGGAGAAAATGTGGGTCCTGTGACATTGATGGTTCAGGACCAGAAGTTTCATCCTCTTCCTCTTCCTCATCTGACTCAAGTGAGAATGATTCTGGTGCGTCAGAAACCGGCAGTCCTTCTCCGTGGGGTACTGGGCGTATAGCTGATGGAATGTTTGGATAATGCACAGTCCACTTTTTCTTCTTTGACACACCTTTCCCAACTGGAGGCACCATGCAGAAGTAACAATTGCTGGTATGATCTGTTGGCTCTCTCCAAATCATTGGCACTGCAAAAGGCATAGATTTCCTTTTCCTGTTCAACCACTGGCGAAGATTTGTTGCACAAGTGTTGCAGCATATGTGTGGGGCCCACCTCTTGTCCTGATCTCCAATTTTGCAGCCAAAATAAAGGTGATAGGCTTTCTTAACCATAGTGGTTATACTGCGCTTTTGTGATGCAAAAGTCACTTCACCACAAACATAGCAGGAGTTATCTGCACTGTTCACACAAGTATGAGGCATCTCTGCTCACTTTGGCTAAACAGAAATGTGTCCCTTTGCAAAATCAAACACTGACAAATAAGAGAGCACGACACTGTATGATTTCTAGAGCTGATCTAGGGCAATTTGTTCAGCAGAGTGATGTAAGCTTCGTTATGATTGCATCATCCATGACTTCTAGGAATAACATGATGCAATTCATATCATGTATGACGCAATACCAGCTTCAGATTGCATCATTCATTGTTTTGCCTAAAAAGCAAGTACTGTCCAAACCCAGTCATAGATTTATTCATAGATCCAGTCAAAGATGTATTTTAGTCATTTCTGGTTTAAATTGAGATCCCTTCCCTTTATAACTCACTTATCCTCCGCCATTCCCAAGTCAAGGGTCGTATATACTGACCCAATAGCATATCTTGAAAACTAGAGCCAATCAACAATTTTAAGCATCATTTTCGTTCTCAGTGACCCAGAATTAGTAAAATTTGACTACATTTATTTCAGAAGCATTTTGGCTGTAGAGCAGTGTAATTGGCAAGTTATTGAGAGCCACTGCTGTATTAGTGCATAATGGCTTAACCTCTCTTGTCAGATGAAGAAACCAAAGATGTGCTGAAATGACAAAAGAACTTTCAAACTAAGCAACCTTTCACATTACAAAAAAAAATTAAGAGAAGTTTCAGGAAAAGAGATTTCTCAAGGTGTCAGAGGTGTGTATCCTAGCTGGCAAGAAATAAAAGCTTAGCAAACTCCACAGCTCTAAGAAAATAAGCATTGGAAAATGCTATATTTCAAGACTAACAATTAATATATCATACATTTTCACCTATGAAATGCTTGAATGCTTTTCACTATGCCCCAGAAATCAGTAGCGAGAAACACAGAACAGAACCTTATTGTTTGAAGAAAAATAGCTTGTACTGTAAAGACTGTATCTCAGCGTAATTACATAAACATATTTTACCATGTATATATAATATTACACTCTGTACTCAGAAGGATTCCAAAACACTTTACATATGAATAAGGACTACTTCACCCATCACTGAAATGCAGGCACCTCTGAGGTAGAAAATGGAAGCTGCTGAATGCTAGCATGTTCCACAAGAGTCTTCCAGGAGGCAACAAGAAGAGTAGCTTATCCAATTGGAACTTCATGGAGAATTTAGGTAAGCATAACATAATTACCCACGTTGGAATTTGGCCAGGATGCTAGGGTTAACACCCCTACTTATGTGAAAAGTGCCATGGGACCTCCACGGGCTACTAAGTGGTCAAGGCTGTGGTTTTAGGTTTCATCCATAATACAGGTGACTTCAGGACATTGCTAAATGTGTTGCATTGAGTGTGAGTTTCACTTGTTTAATGAGGCCAAAAATACTCTTTTTTTTTTACTTTTGCTTATATTTCTGACTATTAATTGCTATTTGTGATAAAGGGAGTTAAAGAGTTTGAAGAGAGAAGGAGAGGAGAGGGAATGTTGTTATGCTTTGTGTACCCAATCCTGATCTCAATGAAACCTCTTGGGGCACAATCTCCCAGTTGATAAATAAATGTGAGTTTTGCTGTTAATTTTATTGGGGGCAGGATTAGTCTTCTAATGAATAAATGTGAGGGAGGCATCTTGCATATGAACTCTGTGATTCTTTTTGCAGAGAGTGTTCGAAGAAATTTAAGCTATTTTTTTCTGTACCTATTAGGTGTAGCCTTACTCATTTCTAAGGGCTTAGTCATGGCTTTTACTTGACTCCCGCTGTAGGGGCACATTGTTGCTATGCTGATCCTGGAGCACTGCCCGAGTCACAATCTCGCTCCCAGTTCCCCCATTGCTCCAGGGAGGGCATATGCTGCATCAGGTCTGCTCCCCAAGGCAGCAATATAGCTGCATGGCCAGGCATATTACAGGGGTGTGGAGCCAAGTCCCAACCTATTCTACACCTCTTCTCATGTGATTATTGCACCTTCTTATACCCAAATGCCGCTGTATAATCTGTGCCATGATTTGAATGAAAGCAACACTGACTACCATTCTTTTAGTCAGAATTTGAGTTGTGTGCAGTAAAAGGGGGCTTCCTTTCCTACACACTCTCTTTAGTTCTATCTCTTTGTTTCTAGATTGAGATACCATGCGGGTGGGGTACTTTTTCGTGTGTCTCTTAGTATTATTGGGCAAGATTTTCAACAATTACTTAGTGATTTGGGGTGCCTCTGTTTCTGGTCATTAGCTCAAAACATCCTTTTTTGGGTCCAATTCTCATAATGTTCTGACTGATTGTCTCTCTGAAAATCAGACCCCTTTGAGTCACCTTGAGCTGAGCATCCAAAAACTGAGGCATTCAGAAAAACTAGTCACTATTCACAATGTCAGCCACGGTGCTCTAATGATCGAATGCCTTTGTGCCTCTGATACTTTTCATTTTAAACTGGGAGGGACAGGGGAGAAGTAAAGTATTTAATGAATCAGACAGAAAAAAAGGATCTCCCCAAATGCAACATTTAAAAAACAAAAAAGAGAAAGTGACAGTTCGATCAAATGAAACAGGGCTGACAAGCAGACTTCTTCAAGTGCTCACATTAACTGAATAACCCAAACTGGCTGGTGTAGGTATAATCCTGGTACAAATGCAGACTATTAATGACTCTCTGAGACTGGACTCAGTATGGTCAGACCACGGGCATTCAGCAGAGCTGCTAAAACGTGAAGGAGGCAAATAAACATAGATATATGAGTGGAGATAGGAGAGTAGTGCAAAGAACCACCGTCAGGATTTACTGGGCCAGGAAAAGATGCAGGGATCAGCTCTGGTGCTGATAGGTGAGGGAGAGGAGGAGAGAGATTAGGCACTGTCAGAGTATAGCTGAAGGCAGGATAACCTGCCCAGATCAGCATAGGCCCAGGAAAACACCCATGGTGCTTGTCCCCTCCTCCACTGATCTGTTATGAATTGTGCTGCCCTGTCCAAACCAAACACATCGAATCAGATAGCAGTCTGGCATGGATATTGCAAAAGCCTCTGAAGCAGCCGTGTACAGCTGTGCATATCAGGCACACAGGTGTTTCTGCCTGTATTTTCTGCCTTGCCAACACTGTTTTTTATATGGGCAATCGAGATTGTTGGCAATCCCAGTCAGATGTTTCACAGCTATACAGAGTGTGGGTGTGTAGACCACCCAGTGAGAATAAATGAAATTATTCTTAGGCTCTCAATGACTTCCTGGTCATTCTCCTCCTTTGAGGAGAAAGTCAAATGGGGCAGGTGAATCATCTAGGAAATATTGCCAGATTAATCTGATTGTAATTTAGCCAAGAAAGCTCAGATGAGACGCCCAGCATCTGGTTGTCAGCAAAGTCCTGCTTTTTACCCAGTTCTTCAAAAGGCTTTGCTGAGGCACAAGAGGGTCAAGTGACTATCCCCAAGGTCACACAGTGAGTCAATGCCTCAATTCATATTCAAATCCAGCATCCGCTTGACTCTGCATCATTAGTTCTAACCACGAGACCCACCCTAAATTAATTGGTGAGGAATTCAACACTGGTTACACTGTGTGGGTTCTTTTGTGCTAGTGACAATACCATGGCAGGCTTTTCATGCTGAATAGTGGAAAAGTCTGGTACACAACAATCCCTGTAGAAAAATCCAGTCCCTACAGGAGGAAAGTACTTTAGACACTTAAAAAACACAGACATACAAACAAAAATAAGAGACAATCTTGAGGCTGTTCATTGTCCTTTAAAGACAAGTTTTCTTTCCTAACAGCCCTCAAGCTATTTTCTGCTGTGACAAAGGTCATCATAATATGAGAGAAAATCATCCTGTGATAGAGCACGTTCTTAGGTCTGCATTGCATCCTTCTCTTTCCCTTCTAACTTAAACACTAGACTTCTCATCTCTGAAGGAGAGAGATCAGGCAGCAGAGATATTTCAACTTCTGTTTTGTTTTGTTTTTTACTCAGTCATCATCTGAAAACTCAGAAAGCTGAGAACATGGGGCCGGTCCATAGCATAGCAAATTCATTGAAAGACTCTCTTCACCTCCGAGGTAGAAAGTGAATTGCTCACTTTCCAAATGTGTTTTCTAAATCTCCTTACAAGGCTATCCAGCTGTGGTGTTTGTTTCTGAGTTTGCCACTTGTCACCTAAACAGTGGTATCTACCTGAACAAATGAATGAAGACCAGCAGTGGAAAGCAAGGGTGTAGTTTATATAAGAACAGTCTCTTGGGAACCTGGTGCTGGGGGAGGGGTAGGACCATGAATCCTGATCTAACCAAAGTAGCATATATAAATGCTGGGTTATTAATTTCTCAAATAAATGTTTTCACATTGCTTATATCACAGTTGGGAAAAAAGTGAAATGGCTTCTTTGGGAGTCCACCAGAAGTGGAAAGCTAGTATGGTAGTTAGAGTGGTTTCTGAAGTCAGAGGAAGTCTTTAGATCAATCAAACCCTTGAATAACTAATTAAAACGTGTCTGTTCATCCAGTCAAGGTTGCATGGTATGGACCCACAGTTAGTACAGCAGGTCTACACTTAAAATGCTGCAGCAGCACAGTTGCATCAGTTCAGCTGCAATGCTTCATCAAAGACTAGGGTTCCCAACCCTCCAGGATTGGCCTGCAGTCTCCAGGAATTAAAGATTACTCTTTAATTAAAAATTACATCATGTGATTAAATCTCCAGGAATACATCGAACCAAAATTGGCAACCTTATCAAAGAGGCTAATTTGCCGATGAGAAAGTTTCTCCCAGTGGCGTAGTTAATCCACTTCCACAAGAGGCAGTAGCGATGATAATTTATTTATTTAGCATGTGCATAGTCATCTAGCCAAGCAATGTCATCTTCAGTGGCGTGATGCAGTTCTTCTAGGCCACCGCTGAACCTAGTCAGCAGGCATTCATCGACGATGTGCGTCATCATCTGTGTTGCGCTGCAGCTGCACAAAGAGCTGTCCCGAAGGCCCCAGCAACACTGGTTGGCTGCACAGAGACCTTTCCCAGTCCGGAACCTGTTCAACAGGGACATTGGCAACGGAGCAGGTCAAAACCAGGCGGGCAAATTGTGGGGTCGGTGATGAGGGACTGGTTGGGGATTATAACAGATATCCATTCCTCTCGCCCGAGGGTTTCTGCCCTAACATCCTGGCGTGGCGGATGAGACCGTAATGGGCGACGTGACGGTAAACGTGCAGCTGGTGGTTTAAAAAGGTCATTGTTCAGTGGCAGGCTTGGGTTGGCACATACTTTCTCCAGTAACTTGCCAGTAACAACCTCTAGTCTGATATGAGGAGGAGCCATAGTGCTCAGA
Organism: Emys orbicularis; assembly: GCF_028017835.1. Lineage (NCBI taxonomy): Eukaryota > Metazoa > Chordata > Testudines > Emydidae > Emys > Emys orbicularis. Next base: position 21,370,715 of record NC_088683.1, on the reverse strand, counting down.
ACTAGAAGCCAGGGGAGTGGAGTCAGACACAGGGTGCCGGAGATGACTGTGTATCCAATAGTCTGTAACTGCATATCCAATAGTTTGGTGTGTGACGATCGACTCCATACTGCTGTGCAGTACTTCACCAGCGAATACGAGGTGGCAAGCGCTGACATCTGCAGAGTTGGAGCACGAGCACCCCATGACGAACCTGCCAGTTTTCTAAGAAGATTGTTGCACATCTTAACTTTAGCTGCTGTCTTCTTCAGGTGGGCATGGTAACTCAGTGTGCAGTCTAAGGTCACACCTAGATAGACCGGTTCTACTTCATGCTTCACCTTCGGATCATTCAGATAAACATTCAGTTCTCGGGTTGCGCTGGCGTGATGAAGATGGAACAAACTGGAGACTGTTTTTATGATGCTTGGCTGGAGGCACCAAGTCTTACAGTAGTCAGCTAACTTTGTCATGTCCCAGTTTAAGGCGGCATCAAGCTCGTGGAACGTCTGGGCCTGGGTACCGCAACAGATGTTGTCTGCGTAAATGAATTTTCGTGACTCCGTTGTTGGCAGGTCATTGATGTAAAGGTTGAACAGGGTTGGAGAAAGCACAGAGTCCTGGGATAAACCATTCCTCTGTTGTCTCCAAGCACTCATCTTCTCCCCCATATGGACTCTAAACTGCCTATTGTGGAGGAACAGGTCAACAACGCCTGTGACCCAAGGTATCAGGACCTGTGATACCTTCATGAGCAGGGCAGCGTGCCATAGTGTATCATATGCCACTGTTAGATCAATGAAAACAGCACCTGATTTCAAGTTTATCTGGAAGCCATTTTCAACAAATGTGGTCAGCGTGAGTACTTAGTCACATGTGCTATGGCCTTGGCAAAAACTGGCTTGGTCAGGGCTCAAAATTCTCTCTGCGTCGGGTAATATGTGCTGTAGGACCAAGCGCTCCAGTGCCTTGAAGCACACCAACACTAATGATATGTCAATGGGAGAAACCCTCCTGTCAACATAGCACTGTCTACACTGTGGCTTAGGTTGGTATTACTGCATCACTTGGGGCTGTGCATTTTTCACACCCCTGAGCATCGTATTTATTCTCATGTAAGTTTATAGTGTAGACCTGGCCATAGTCAGTATCCCACAGAGTGTTTGCTCTTTTTGTATAAAAGGAAGGTCATTCCTTCTGAATCCATCTGTGGGACTATTATGCTGTCATGAATATACTCAGTTCTTGTCTAGGAAGTAGCCTCTTTTCCATCCTGTGTTTGGTAGGTGAAGGAGACAGAGCTTTCCTTGGGGCTGGACCCAGGCTGTTGAGAAATCCCACGGGAACTAAGGACTGTTGTAAACTTCACCACCTTCTACTCCACTACACAGAGCAACATGTCTATTTAAACAACAATAATAATAATGCCCACCAAATCTTACCAAAATAAAACCCTACAATGGACACACACTTCTCTCCCTGGGGAAAGAATGAGAGAGAATACAAACCACATGTGACTGTTGTTAGTCATGTTGCTTAAGGCTCTATTGGAAGGCTCACATACTACAGTGATGAGGGCAGTAGGAGAACCCGAATAGAATAGAATAAAATAGAATAGAAAACTAAACTTTCCTAACCTGCTTTAACCCATATATGATTATTATGACCTGGCATATTTCTTAATTTTTTTCTTACACTTTAAATTTGTTCACACTGCATAGAACCTAAAACTAATTATTTCCTCTATTGTATTGTATAGTACTATATGGTGGTGACTAGTTTCAAAGGCATAAAAATTACAAGTACTGTACCCAAACAATGTTTTCTTGTATCAGTAATTTGTACATTCCTAGGAAATCAGATTTTCCCCTCTTTTTAACGTAAGGTGACCAGACAGCAAGTGTGAAAAATCCATAGAAGAGCCCCGAATATCAGGACTGTCCCTATAAAATCAGGACATCTGATCACCCTCTTTTAAGGGCAATATTATATTTTCAAACAACAATAACTTTCCATGCAAAATGTTACTGGTTGTTTTACAATGTCAGAGAGTGAAATGGTCCACTTCCATCTAATTGGTGGCATTTATCCCAGAAATGAAATTCACATTGATACTGTTTATGAAAAATGTGGGAATACGTCACAGATTATATTCTCTTTAAACATGTTTTCAAGTAGAATTGTACAGCCGTTACAGGCATTTCAATAGCTCGTGTTGAAAAATAATGCACTATTTCATGAGGGCAGGTTGATGGCATTGGCAAAAATTTTACACAAAAGAGTGGAAGGACTTCGTTTTCTGCTTATTTAAATAAGGAATTTATTTGATTGCATTTAAATTGTAATTCATCTGTTTTAGATCTTCTAGGATACCAGTAGTATGTAACTTTGAGACATTGCTTGTAGGTTATCTACTCACTATTTTCTCATCTTCTGGGGGAAAATACCCAGCTGTAAGCAAAGAGGAATATTGCATTGCACTCCCATCAACAATTATGCTAATTAAGGTTCTCCATATTGTATATGATTACTCATTGGCATTTCTAATTTGCCAACACTTTGGGATACATTTTGCAGCTCTAACTCAGGCAGAGTTTCCAGGGAATTCCAGTCTTTTAATGAGCTTTCTTTTGGAACAGAATGTGGCCTGTGTTATGAAGACAGTCTGACTAGATTGTCATAATGGTTCTTTCTAGCTTTAAGAAATTCTACAATATATGAATGAGTTGGTTACTGGGAACTTCACCCCACCAGGACTGTAGAGAAGTGGTGTCCTGAAAGCAGCTCTTAACAACTATAACTAGGTTAAAAGAAATTACAACTCTAACTAACCCAAAACACCACATGTGAAAAATTGACTTCTATTTGTCCTGCACTTCATATTACTTAAGTGTCAGAGGAGTCCAAGACTACGTCTACACTACCTGCCTGAATCGGCGGGTAGAAATCGATCTCTCGGGGATCGAATTATCGCGCCTCATCGGGACGCGACATTCGATCCCCGAATCGGCGCTTGTACTCCACCGGGGCAGGTAGGAGTACGTGCCGTCGACGGGGGAGCCGCGGAGGTCGATTTGCCGCCATCCTCACAGCGGGGTAAGTTGGCTGCGATACATCGAATTCAGCTACGCTATTCGCGTAGCTGAATTTGCGTATCTTAAATCGACCCCCCCCCCCCCCGTAGTGAGGACATAGCCCAAGTGTCTTTATAAAGACTTGAGTCTCGTGGTCACACTTATCCAGCGTACCACTGTATTGCCTTAAAACATGAATCTAGTTGATGCGGTACAACAAATGTTATTGTTGTTTTGTTTTTTAGGTTTTTTTCTCCCATTGCTTTTAACAACAACGTGTAATTTGAGATCCATGAGTACCTGAAAGTAACTTCTGCATCCTATTCACAAAGTTGTTAAATAATTATATTCAACAGTAGAGTATTTGGCTTCTCACCGTACAATGCATAAATCTTGTGCTGAATTGCTGCTTCACTGTTTCTCTTTCCCTTGAACTCTTGCACGGAGGAAAAGAATTTCTTAAGAGTTCAATAGGAATGTTCCATTACTGAGCATCAATCATCAAATGCCCATTGTGCATGGAAAGTGAGGTGACTGTAATAAAATTGACACAACTAAGCAAGCATCATCTGACCTTTAGAAGCCAGCGCTTATGATCCGAAGACCCATACTTCCAAACCTTCAGAGTTAAGAGTTATCATCCCCCTGGAAAAAAAAGCCCTCAGTAAATGAAGTGCTACATATGAATGTGTGTGATAAAAGAGGTGGAATAAATTCCTCTGTGACCCTTAGTTGAGGAGTGTTGACAGAATAGAGGTAGAGACTCAATTTTGAAAGGAAGGACAAAGGAATGTATCTTTTGGTCTTCTAGATGGAAGCAGCTGCTCCCCTTATCTTGGGTCAGTATTAAAATAGTTGTTCCTTCCACGTCAGCCAAGTCACAACACAACATGCAATACTGCATTTGAGATGCTGCAAAGTAAAGGGGAATGGGTACAGTCAAAATGTTGTATCCACAATGCTGACACAATGAGAACATAAATCTTCAATGAGTTGTGTCAACTTGTTTGCTTTTGTCTACACTCTATTTTCCAAATAACATGTGCTGTCATTACCATGTTAGTCTTCCTGAGCTTGTCCAGTCCTCCAAAGATCTCCTGGGCTGGCCTACAGGAGAGGATGCTGCTATGAGCTCTGACTCAGCATCAGCATGAAGTTGTTGGATTAATGACTTTATAAAGTCTCCCCCACTCATTTGCTCCATATTATGTTCTGTTTATTTTAAGATGAACCATCACACACACACAGCCGATGTATCTGATTTGTTCAAATCAAAGAGTTCTGTGTTTTAAATCCTAGTGGGAGGCCTCAAATCATCTCTTGCAGGAATTAGTGTTTCAATTCAGGTACCACATACTTTTCCTAAAGTTGTGGCTGTCTAACATGTTCTATTTGCTTTTTACATGAGTATTCCTTCTAACACTATAAACATTACACTGGGTTATTCCAGTTCCTTCCTTAAGTTTTTGTTTAAGTTCATAATAAATACCAAAAGGAAATTACAGGAATGTTCAAATGCAATATTTCCAGAAATCTCTAGTCCCATTATGGAGGCCCTCGTTAGCTAATCCCCTGGGTAAAGATGTAAGCTTTTAAACAGGTAGCATGGTAAAGCAGCTTACAGTAGAGCTGAACTGCAGATGGGCTACTCACAGAAAAGTTACCATTTCAAAGAGCTCCAGCCGAGCCTTAAAAAAAAGGTCCAGCCTGTTTTTGATGTGTGTTTGACATTTATTACTTCCTTTAGGTTTTTCTGTTAGAAATACCTTGGTGATTTAAGAGGACTTGACTACTGCATTCAGGGGTTAAAAATGGATTTAGGCAGAAACTGATATTTCCTTGTTACTCTTTGATTCATGAAAGAGTGGAGACACCAAGGGGGAGAAGAATAATGCTTAAATCCTCCTTTTCAGCTATCCTGGCTTGTGTCTGGGATCCCTGCCTCCTTGGAAATCCAAGGTAAAAAGGGGAAAAAAGAAGATATTTTATTCTTAAATTCAGTAAAATTATCTACATACTTATATAGCTCCCATGACCGTGGTATAAGACCACATGCCAATATTTAGTTTATTTATCTTGACTTCCAACCTTGTGAGGTAGGGAAGTGCTAATATCCCTATTTTACAAATGGGGAACTGAGGCATAGAGAGCCTAGGTGACTCAGAAGGTCACATGGCAAGGGTGGTAGAACATAGACTTGAACCCAGATCTTCCAAGTTCACTGGGCCAGCCTTCCTTTCTGAGCAGAGTTCTTATGCTCTCAAGTATAATCTTTCCTGTTTTTTTCAGAAAAGTACTGTCTGATGCCCTACATCACAGAGCACTTAAGCATGTCTGAGCATATTCAGGAAACCACTTACGCATGTGCTTAAGTCCCAATGCTTTCCTGAATTAGATATCGCCTTAGCTTGGCCTGCCTTGCTGATGTTTCAAACCAGGGAAAGTTTTCATTATAGGGTTCAGAATACTGTGCATTTATAGCTCACAAACAAGTTTAAAAATAAAACAAAAAGAGGATGCTAACCATATGCCATCTCCCAATTTGTGACTTCAAGGGATATAGTTACAGGAGTTCTTTCAGCTTGGGAGCAAATGTACATTTTGCATTCCAGTGTAGGGTACAATAATGGCAACCCATCATTGTGACTCTGGAGTACAGTATGTTGTGGCTTTAGTCCAGCACATTGCACTATAATGAATGTCACTTTGTGATTATAGCAGTAAACTTGGGGTACGCTTGAAGGAGATGCTTTAATTTGCTAGGTATTTTTGTTTGGCTTTACAATGTTGATCAGATCAAGGAAAGGAATTCATGTTTGAAACAGGGCCGCCCGGGGGGGGGGGGGGGAGGGAGAATGGGGCAAATATAGTATTCTATAATATTGCAACTTTTTTTTATGGAAGGGGCCCCCAAAATTGCTTTGCCCCAGGCCCCCTGAATCCTCCGGGCGGCCCTGGTTTGAAAATAGCTTTTCAGTCAATATGGAAACTATGCAATGCAGACCTAAGATACTTTTGTGAAGAGGTGTTATTTAAATTAAGTTTCAATGTAGAGATAGCCAGATTCTGTCTTCTTTACACCTGTGTGACCCCCTGAAGTCAGATGTAACCGAGGGCTGAACCTGGCTCATAGACAGACTTTGTTGCTTAATATATACTGTGCCACAAAAGGAATAATGAAATAAGACGTTTGCTGCATTACTTTCCTATTACAGTGGAATTCAGTCTCATTGATCACCAAGTGCAACTCTCTGGAGTAAGTCTAACTTTCCATAACTCCATGCCCACCCCCACCCCCCCTCCTCATGTGTGCTGTTGTCTACAACTGGCTTATAGTGATCAATGAGGATTTTGGTTGTAAACTTGGGCTGGAAATGGTTCCTTTGATGGTTTTCAAAGACAGGAAAGAATTATGTACCTGTCTGAGTTCCACTTGGCTGCAGGTAAAGAATGTTACCGCTTGTGGGAGTACTAATTCAAACCAATAATTGACCTGAGTTGCAGTGAAATGCTTATTAGAACTTGCTCTGTCCTGGAAAGATGGGAAGATTGTTTCCATGCATATGTCTGATCTGAAAGTTCTCCATTTCATGGATCCACAAGTAAAATTAAATCTGACAAAATAGTGCAAACAGGATGTGCACTTAGAAAAGGACACACAAAAGGTGTGCGACCCAGAGATGAGATTCACAACCCTGATCTGCAGGAGCTGGTTTGACATCTAGGACAAGGCCACTACTGTAGGGTATACCAGGTAGCTTAGTTTGTAACAGTGTGGGATTCACACAAACCTCTAAATGGCTGGGTCTCTCCTTTCTTATACCTTTTCTCCAACCTGCATGTGAGCAGGTTGAGTTCCCATCCTCCTGGTGAACAAACAAAATATAAAGTCCAGGCTTGCCTCCTTCCTGAAGTTTGGTAACTCAAATAATAGAACATAAAACTCACTCTGAGTTTTCTCCTCAAGCTCGGCTGTTTCTAGGGTTTTCCTACAATGTCTTTTCATCTCTGCCCCAGCTCCCTCTGCCAGAGACACTTTTTGGGGGGATTTAATTAGGCTTCTACAATCTAACCTCAGTATCAGGACTCCAATATTGAACCCAGCCCACCAGCGGCATCCTTAGCTACTGCACCATGGCAATGCACTAAACCAGCATGCTGATCAATAGCCCTAGTGCTAAAGGCTTACGGCCCCACAGCAACCATGCCCCTGATTGGATGGACAGGCAGCATTCTCACTGGGTACCTGGACTATATAAAGGCCCCGACAGGAAGAGGAAGCTGTCTGAGAAACAGACCAGTCCCTGCTGGTTGTACCTTTCCCCCACAGGGTGACCAGACATCCCGATATTATTGGGACCATCCTGATATTAGAGGCTTTGTCTTATATAGGCAACTATTAGCTTTCCCCCTTCAACCCCCCCCCCCCCGCCCCCCGCAAAAAAAAACAAAACACCTGTTACTCAGCCCTGTGGATTGGGTCTTCCAGCTACTGACCCCTACGAGAGCACCGACCATTGCTCAGGTTGCCTAATATGGATTGACCTGCTGGCTACCCGACCACTCACATATCCTTGACTACTGCTCTGGATTGCCCCCTAGCCTGCCTCAGCCACCGGGCAATCAGAATGACTCATTAAAATACCTCTGCATCTCGGTGCAGAGCTCAACCAACTGACGCTGAAAATCCCTGAATCCCTGGATAGGGTCTTAGAATGTACCACTCTGTTACATTACATAAAGCAGTGTGGAGTAAGGTTCAGTGTGGAGCAGGCAGCAGTGGAAGGAGGAACATTGTTTGCCCCAGCAGATTCTCTTGATTGGATTAGGAGCCAGCAGGCAAATTTACCAGACTCCCAGATAACCAAATAGGGGAACAGGTCAAATGAATGTCGCCCAAAAAATGTTGAGGAGAGGGAGCTGCAGTCTCTATACCAGGGGTGGGCAACCTGCAGCCCACGGGCCTCACGTGGCCCCTCAGGGTAATCTGCTGGCAGGCCACCAGGCAGTTTGTTTACATTTGCACGGCCACCCACATCTCCCAGTGGCCATGGTTCGCCGTTCCCGGCCAATGGGAGCTGTGGAAAGTGGTGCGGGCCGTAGGTATGTGCTGTCCACCGTGCTGTCTGGATTCGAATCATGTCCCGAGAAAAGAGAACTGGACCAAGGATGCCAGAAATGTTTGAAGTGAACCAACTCAGATCAGTTTATGAAAAACATTTACACTAAAACGCTGGATTTGGGAGAAGCTGTACTTTAATAGCAATTTAAAGACATTTATTTTTCATCCAATATGCTAACTTGCTATACATTACATCCATGAAAGGGTTATGTTTAGTACCATAAGGATCAAAGGAGTTATCGAGTGTCACCATGTTTTGAAGACAATTGACAGTTGCAACCAAATTACTATTTAAAATCTCACATCCTGGTTAATTTTCCAGGTATTCATTAGTAGAAAATTCTAGTTCCTTGTGCACCTCATGAGTGCTTCTTCTGGAATTCTGTCTTTTATGAACACCCACACTTTGGGGCATATTCATCCCTGATGTAACTCCATTGAGTACTACAGAGTTATACTAGAGATGAATTTGTCTAACCTCTGTACAATTACTGATTCAGATTTATGTGGAGCGAGATGGATACCTTGCACCCTGCAGGTCTTTCAGTTCTTCTTATGCCCACATGGCTTCCATCCAAAAACCTTGCAGAACTCTCTGGGAATTGCAATACCCACTTTTTAAAAATGTGTTTTTTATTATCAAGATAGCAGTAAATACCATAAAATACTATAACACACTGATTCTGCTGCCAAAAAAAGTAATAATAATCTATGAAAATCCTTATATCTGGGCTTATAAAAAGACTTAAAAAGTCATGAGCATCTGAGACAGCAGTCAATTTTTATATGCATATTCTATTGCATATCCATCCACCATTTCTGGGAGACAGAGAAAACAGTCTATGCTGAAAATTGCTTCATTCATCTCCTATCCTAGGAGTCATTAAAGCAAGAGAGTAACATCCTCAGATTATGACATAGGAATATGTAGTTCATTTGCTTTTTGTAGTACATTGCATTTTTGTTTATGAAAAATATATTTTTCCTGATATTTTGTTGTCTTCTCTGTTGAGAAGCCATGTTAAGATCTGGGAAGTCCCTCTAGGATCCCATTATTTTCCTGTATTGTATGGTTGGCTCAGCTGATATACACTTTGGGATAGGGTCACTGGTAAGTTTTCAGAGAAAAAAATTGGAGTTCTTTACTTGGTGTCTGAGTACTAGGGTACCCCCACCCCAATATATCTGTAATCAATGCCTGTATTTTAAAACTTTATTGAACAGGTGCATTTCCAGATTCATACTTCAGTACTGAGCACCGGTTTGAAAAGCCTCCATTCAACCTTTAACCAATGGCAGTAGCATATTCACATCAGCGACATGTAATTTGTTAGTGTAAAACAGGCCAATTAAGAATCCTTATTGTGGCTTAACGTGCATCTATTTTTAAATTTGCCGTTGATATTAAGAAACTGCGTGTTCTGTTCCTTGAAATGCTCCACATGTGGTGATGCAGCGTTGAGTGTTCCAAAGGTTTAGAATTCTCAGAAGTCATCAGGGGAGTAGGTAATTCACATGGAAAAACTCTAAATTCCAAAGGGTTAAAATCACCCAAATGTAAATCTGAATACAGCTAAGACATCTTGGCCAGCGTAAATAAGCACAGACCCATTGATATCATTTACACAAGCAGAAGACCTGACCCCAAATTCATTGGATTAATGAACCGGCAAAATGCTGTCTTCGGTTTTCGAAACACTGAAGGTGGCATTTTGCCCCCATGTTTGTCCACACAATGCTCTTCCTTACTGTGGCTTTGAACCCTACTGTGCCCTGAGGCAATCTCCTTCCGCCTCCCAGTGGGTTAAGTCAGCCTTCACACATGCACACAGAGAGAAGCAGGAGGAAGGGAGAGAGTGCTTATTATCAATCACAGAACACAAGCAGTTTGGAGGAGCCATCCGTCTTTCTCTCTCTTGAAGGTAAAGAGGTTTACAGCCCCAAAAGAGCTTATTATTATTGCTGGACTGAGCTCATCAAAGTCATTTGGCTTTGTCCTGTACAGTAGTCAGAGGGGTTAAAGTGAGGTTAAATTGCTTAAAGAAAATGGAAGTAATTACACAGTGGAATAGCACAGGGCTGTTTTTTTTACCCCTACGGACAAAACAATATAATAAAAAAGGATCCCTGGATCTTCGCGGTCATGAAATACATTTGTCCCTTTGATTAAGTTAGCTACAAACCTCATTTACCTATGCCTTGTTGGAAGTGTTGCCAGCTCAAACAAAATCAGTTCCTTTGCTAAGTGAAAATCCTCCTTGCTATCCTCAGCACAGTGCCCATACAGTATCTGACCAATGCTATGTTGTCATTGCTTTGCAAGCCACTTCTCAGGGCAGTTCTTACACTGTGCCAGAGATGTGCCTCCAAAAGTTATGCCTTAGCATTTTCTACTTTGTGACTTCACAGGGAAAGGCAGAGGTGCACGAGAGCATGTGGAAGTGCACTGGAAACAGGAGTGCAAAACTGACCCATTCCAAGATTAAGACAGCAAGGTGGGGGATTTGTTCCCCTCTCCCATGCAAACTTGTATCATGGCTGAATTGTCAATCTTGGCCTTCCAGTGACCCATATCATGTGATGGGGGAGATCTGTCCTTGATTAGGCCTACTTTTTTGTTCCCTGAAAATGGAAGGTAGTAGCATAAACAGCTTTCACTTACAGTGTGAACAGTACCGCATTATGGATCTAAATGGAGTCTTTATTGAATTCCCTCCAGGGTCTTTGCTGTTAAGCAGAAAAACACATCAAAGAGCCCTTTAAAAATGGTATGTTTAAAGAAAGAATAAAAAGAAAGTTCTTTTAATTCTATAAACAAGAACTGACATGGTGTTTATTGAAACTTGTCTGTCTGAAAAAGCACTGGGGGCTTCTATAGATAACCCAACTGAAAAGTTGCATGTTTAATTTTATCATTAGCTAAAATTACTGCAGACCGACTCAAGCGTAGCCTAAATGTGTATTACTGAGGTAGTTTTCTGTAACACTGTGAGTTCTTGGAAAGTTTGTGGTGAAATAGTTCTTTGACCCTACAGCAAAACTCCAAACAAAAGGTGAATCTTTCAAAGAGTTCTCTTTATCCCTGTGAAGGGTGTTTGTCTTGTTCAAGCTTGTTACAAAGCATTAAGACAGAAACACAGGGGGATGGGTGGGAGGGGGAGCATTTTGTTTTTACAGTTGTAAAAGAAGTTGCAACGAGGTGGAATATCTTCTGCTGGAAATAGAAAAGGCTTTCTATAGAGAAGTAATAACACTCCTCTGCAACTGAGCCAGAATATCCAAATGCAAAGAAGACTTAATGGAGTCACACTGGGAAAGAACTGGAGTTATACTGTGATGAATCAGGGCCTTAGTCCTCAAACCATTTCTGTAAATGGCAAAGACTATAGAATTCATCAGTAAAAAACATATTTCTTCTCACACAAGTGGCTGCAGATGTCAGATAATTAATTGCGGCATGAGCACAGAAAGACAGATTTTGATATGACCTACTCCCTTCTGGCTCTGGTGTCACTCCTTAGTGCAGGGAGAAGCCAGGTCTTGGTGTGTATTGTCATAGCAGGCTGTTAAAGGTGGCACTGTTACACAGAGTCTTCCAAGTTCTTTTGAACATGCAAGCAAATGTTTAATCTGGGGGAAGACATGATCTGTTGTTGTTAGCTGTTATGCAAGGTTCTGTGTAGAGGCAGTGATCCTTGGGGAGGGAGCTGAATGAATAGGAGGAGAGTTTGCTCTCTGCCTTACTCTCTGTTTGGAGTCAATTTCTGAAGCAAAGTTGATCTCTGGGGACCAGACATTGCGGTGGGGCTGAGATTCTTGGAAGATGGGATTGCCTATGAGCTGTTTGACCGCCTCTGTTCCAGGATTGGTGTATAAGTTACATTTAGAACATACCCATAAGAACAAAAGAATGGCCATAAAGAATCAGACCACTGGTCCATTTAACCCAGTATCCTGTCTTCTGACAGTGGCCAGTGCCAGATGCTTCAGAAGGAGTGAACAGAACTGGGCAATTTATTGAGTGACCAATCCCCTGTCATCCAGTCCCAGCTTCTAGCAGTCAGAGGTTTAGGGACACCCAAAGCATGAGGTTGCATCCCTTACCATCTTGGCTAATAACCATTGATACCTGTCTTCCATGATCTTATCTACGGTAATTCTTTTTTGAACCCGCTCATGCTTTTGGCCTTCATGACATCCGATGGCAATAAATTCCACAAGTTAACTGTTCATTGTGTGAAGAGGTACTTCTTTATGTTTGTTTTAAACCTATTCCCTGTTAATTTCATTGGGTTACCCCTGGTTCATTTATTATGTGAAGGGGTAAATAACACATTCACTTTTTCTATGCCTGTCAAGATTTTATAGATCTCTATCATATCTCCCCTTAGTCATCTCTTTTCTAAGCTGAACAGTTCTGATCTTTTTAATTTCTCCTCATGGAAGCTGTTCATACCCCTAATCATTTCTGTTGCCCTTATCTGTACTTTTTCCAATTCTAATATCTTTTTTGAGATGGGGTGACCTGAGTTGCATTCAGCATTCAAAGTTTGGGTGTACCATGGATTTATATAGTGGCATTATGCTATTTTCTCTCTTATGATCTATCTCTTTCCTAATGGTTCCTAACATTCATTTAGCTTTTTTGACTGCCACTGCACATTGAGCAGATGTTTTCAGAGAACGATACACACTGACTTCAAGATCTTTCTTGAGTGGTAACAGCTAATTTAGATCCCATCATTTTGTATGTATAGTTTGGATGATGTTTTCCATGTGCATTACTTTGCATTTATCAACCTTGAGTTTCATCTGCCATTTTCTTGCCCAGACACCCAGTTTTGTGAGATCCCTTTGTAACTCTTTGCAGTCTAGTTCAGACTTAACTATCTGAAGTAATTTTGTATCATCTGGAAACTTTGTCACCTCCCTGTGTACTCCTTTTTCCAGATTATTTATGAATATGTTAAACAGCAGTGGTCCCAGGACAGATCCTTGGAGGGCCCTGCTGTTTATTTCTCTCCACTGTGAAAATTGATAATTTATTCCTATCTTTTGTTTCCTATAATTTAACCAGTTACTGAACAAAGAGAGGACCTTCTCTCTTATCTCATGACTTCCTGCTTTGCTTAAGAGCCTTTGGTGAGGACTTTCTGAAAGTCCGAGTACACTATATCCACCGAATCATCCTTGTCCACATGCTTGTTGACCCCCTCAAAGAATTCTAACAAATTGGTGAGGTATGATTTCCCTTTACAAAAGCTGTGTTGACTGCTCCCCAACATATCATGTTCATCTATGTGTCTGATAATTCTGTTCTTACTATAATTTCAACCAATTTGCCTGGTACTGAAGTTAGGCTAGCCAGCCTGTAATTGCCAGGATCGCCTCTGGAGCCTTTTTAAAAAATCAGTGTTACATTAGCTATTCACCAGCCATCTGGTGTAGAGGCTGATTTTAAGCAATAGGTTACATACCACACTTAGTAGATCTGAAATTTTATATGTGAGTTCCTTTGAACCCTTGGGTGATTACCATCTGGTCCTGGTGACTTATTATATTTAATTTATCAATTTGTTCCAAAACCTCCTTTATTGACAACTCAATCTGGGACAGTTTCTCAGATTTGTCACCTAAAAAGAATGGCTCAGGTATAGGAATCCATCTCACATCCTCTGCAATGAAGACCAAAGCAAAGAATTCATTTAGCTACTGTGCAATGACCTTGTATTTCTTGAGTGCTCTTTTAGCACATTGATCATCCAGTGGCCCCACTGATTGTTTGGTGGGCTTCTTGCTTCTGGTGTACTTTACAAAAATTGCTGTCATTTTTTGTGTCTTTTGCTAGTTGCTCTTCAGATTCTTTTGGCCTGCCTAATTATTCTTTTACACTTGACTTGCCAAAGTTTATGCTTTTTTCTGCTTTCCGCAATGGGATTTGAATTGCATTTTTAAAAGATGTCTTTTTGTCTCAACACCTCTTTTACTCTACTGTTTAGCCATGGTGACAGTTTTTTTGTCCTCTGACTGTTTTTTTTTTAATTTGGGGTATACATATATTTTGAGCCTCTATTATGGTGTTATTAAAATGTTCCATGCGGCATTTCACTCTTGTGATTCTTCCTTTTAATTTCCATTTAACCAGCCTCCTCATTTTTGTGTTCCCCTTTTTGAAGTTAACCAGACTTAGCGAGCAGCGGCACCCAGGAGCCGGCACCCAGGGCTGCTAACAGGGGAGTTGAAGTGGGAGTGAGTCTCATTGGAGGAGAAGGTATCTGTACTTGCGTCTGTCTTTGTAGTGCTTGTATGTGTAGAGGCCTGTAGGGGCAGTGTGCTGGGAGGGCTGCTGAGCCCTGAGCCCTGATTGGGGGCGGAGCTTGGCTGATTAGGGGGCCTATGAAAGCGGCCACCCAGCCAGGCAGCGGCACCCAGGAGCCGGCAAACAGGGCTGCTAACAGGGGAGTTTAAGTGAGAGTTTACAGGGGGAGGCGGAAGGGGAGGCAGGAGGGCGCGGCTGTCCGTGTGCTCCGTTTCCCCAGAAGCGGTGGGCAGAGACCATAGGAGCCATGAGCCAAGCAGAGGGGGACACAATGCAGATGATTGCATGTGGCAGCTGTGGTATGTACATGGTTCTACCAGGGGCGCCTGAACAGAGGTATGTCTGTATGAAATGCCGCCTAACTGACCTGCTAGAAGAAAAGATCCGAGGGTTGGAGATGCAGGTAGATACCCTGGTAGAGTTTAGAAGGGGATTTGAGCAGCTACTGGAGCAAAGGCAGGGAGTGGCAGAAGGGGAATGCTCAGGGGTGCAGGTGGAAGCGGGGGCTATGGTCTGTGAGGGGGGAATGTCGGGGGGAGAACAAGAGCAGTGGAAGCATGTGACCGTGAGAAGCAGGCCAAGGAAAAGGAGGGCTAGTGAGGGGGAAATAGAACTCAGGAACAGGTTTGGGTGTTTGGATAACGAGGAGGGGAGGCAGCAGGTGGTAACTGATGGTGGGAGGCAGAGGAAGAAGAGAAGAGCGGCTAGTCCACTAGAGAGAGGGGAGGAGTTGATGGAGACAGCATCAATACTTGGCCCCGGGAGGATACAGGATGGCACTAGGGGGACTATAAGGGAAAATAGAAACAGACAGGAGTTACGACTTCAGGGGATAGATTAGTAGATCGCACTGTCACCAGGCAAAGGCAGGTTTATGTGATTGGAGACTCCTTACTGAGGAGGTTAGACAGGCCTGTGACCAGGGCAGACCCAGAAAACAGAAGGGTGTGCTGTCTACCGGGCGCTAAGATACGGGATGTGGACCTGCGGTTGAAAAGGATCCTAAAAGGAGCAGGTAAGAACCCCTTGATCATCCTTCATGTAGGAACGAATGACACGGCTAGGTTCTCGCTAGAGAGAATCAAGGGAGATTATGCCAGACTGGGGAAGACGCTTAAGGAAGTCGAGGCTCAGATTATCTTCAGTGGGATTCTGCCTGTTCCTAGAGAAGGACAGCAAAGGGCTGACAGAATTGTGAGGATAAATAGCTGGCTAAGGGAGTGGTGCTATAAGGAGGGCTTTGGGATGTATGGCCACTGGGAGGCTTTCGGGGACAGACAGCTGTTCTCACGGGATGGACTTCACCTGAGTAGGGAAGGAAATAGACTTCTGGGAGGGAGGCTGGCTCATCTCATCAAAAGGGCTTTAAACTAGGAATTTGGGGGAGATGGTTGGGAGATGTCCAGTTAATCTCCACGCCAGATTCCAACACTGAAAAGGAGGGTGAAGAGATAAGCACAGATATAGGTAGGGGTAGGGCATTGGACATAAGAAGGAGGGGACGGATGGACAGTACGGGGTCCGTACCAAATTGCATAACTAATGGGAGAAAGGATAAACAGCATACAGTAAGATGTTTATACACCAATGCAAGAAGCCTAGGTAACAAAATGGAGGAATTGGAGCTCCTGGTCCAAGAAATGAAACCGGATATTGTAGGAATAACCAAAACGTGGTGGAACGGTAGTCATGACTGGAGTACAGGTATGGAAGGGTATGTGCTGTTTAGGAATGACGGGAAAAAAGGTAAAGGTGGGGGAGTGGCATTGTATGTCAATAATGAGGTAAACTGTAAAGAAATAATAACCGATGGAATGGATAAGACGGAGTCTGTCTGGGCAATAATTACACTGGGTAAAAGAACTACTAGAGCCTCCCCTGGGATAGTGCTTGGGGTGTGCTATAGACCGCCGGGATCTAGCCTGGATGCAGACAGAGAACTATTTAATGTTTTTAGGGAAGTAAAAACTAATAAGAACTGTGTAATCATGGGGGACTTTAACTTCCCAGATATAGATTGGGGAACAAATGCTAGTAACAATAATATGGCTCAAATGTTCCTAGACGTGCTAGCAGATGAATTCCTTCATCAAGTAGTAACTGAACCGACGAGGGGAGATGCCATTTTAGATTTGGTGCTGGTGAGTAGTGAGGACCTCGTTGAGGAAATGGTTGTAGGGGACAACCTTGGCTCGAGTGACCATGAGCTAATTCAGTTTAAACTAAATGGAAGGATTAACAGAATTAAAACTGTGACTAAGGTTTACGATTTCAAAAAGGCCAACTTTAATAAATTAAGGCAACTACTTAGGGAAGTGGATTGGGCTAACATACTTAGGGATCTAAAGGCAGATGGCGCCTGGGATTATTTCAAGTTGAAGTTGCACGAGCTGTCCGAGGCCTGTATCCCGAGAAAGGGAAAACGGTTAGTAGGCAGGAGATTTAGACCTAGCTGGATGAGCGAGCGTCTCAAAGGGGCGATTAAGAAAAAACAGAAAGCGTACAAAGAATGGAAGAGGGGAGGGATCAGCAAGGAAACCTACCTTATTGAGGTCAGAGCATGTAGGGATGCAGTGAGAAAGGCCAAAAGCCGTGTAGAGTTGGACCTTGCGAGGGGAATTAAAACCAATAGTAAGAGGTTTTATAGCCATATAAATAGGAAGAAAACAAAGAAAGAGGAAGTGGGACCGCTGAAGAATGTAGATGGAGTGGAGATTAAGGATAATCTAGGCATGGCACAATATCTAAATGAATATTTTGCATCGGTCTTTAATAAGGCTAATGAAGGGCTTAGGAGTAGGGAGCAGGACAGAGGGGAATAAAGGAGGGGGGGTTGACATTACAGTATCAGAGGTGGAAGCCAAACTTGACCAGTTAAACGGGACTAAATCGGGTGGACCGGATGATCTTCATCCTAGAATATTGAAGGAACTGGCGCGAGAAATTGCAAGCCCCCTGGCGATAATTTTTAATGAATCTGTAAACTCGGGGGTGGTGCCGTTGGACTGGAAAATAGCTAATGTGGTTCCTATTTTCAAGAAAGGGAAAAAAAGTGACCCGGGTAACTACAGGCCTGTTAGTTTAACATCTGTAGTATGCAAGGTCTTGGAAAAAATTTTGAAGGAGAAAGTAGTTAAGGACCTTGAGGTGAATGGCAATTGGGACAAATTACAACATGGGTTTACGAAAGGCAGATCGTGCCAAACCAACCTGATCTCCTTCTTTGAGAAAGTAACAGACTTTCTAGATAAAGGAAATGCGGTGGATCTAATATACCTCGATTTTAGTAAAGCGTTTGATACTGTACCGCATGAGGAATTATTGGTTAAATTGGAAAAGATGGGGATCGATATGAAAATCCAGAGGTGGATAAAGAACTGGTTAAAGGGGAGACTGCAGCGGGTAGTACTGAAAGGTGAACTGTCAGGTTGGAGGGAGGTCACCAGTGGGGTTCCTCAAGGTTCGGTTTTGGGTCCGATTTTATTCAATCTATTTATTACTGACCTCGGAACCGAATGTAGGAGTGGGCTGATAAAGTTTGCGGATGACACAAAGTTGGGAGGTATTGCCAATTCGGAGAAGGATCGGGATATCCTGCAGGGAGACTTGGATGACCTTGTAAACTGGAGTAATAGTAATAGGATGAAATTTAATAGTGAGAAGTGTAAGGTGATGCATTTAGGGATGACTAACAAGAATTTTAGTTATAAGCTGGGGACGCATCGGTTGGAAGTAACGGAGGAGGAGAAGGACCTCGGAGTCCTGGTTGATCGCAGGATGACTATGAGTCGGCAATGTGACGTGGCTGTGAAAAAAGCTAATGCGATTTTGGGATGCATTAGGCGAGGTATTTCTAGTAGGGACAAGGAGTTGCTGCTTCCGTTATACAAAGCACTGGTGAGACCTCATTTGGAGTACTGTGTGCAGTTCTGGTCTCCTATGTTTAAAAAGGATGAACTCAAACTGGAACGGGTACAGAGAAGGGCCACTAGGATGATCCGAGGAATGGAAAACCTTTCATATGAAAGGAGACTCGAGGAGCTTGGTTTGTTTAGCCTAACCAAAAGAAGGCTGAGGGGAGATATGATTGCTCTCTTTAAATATATCAGAGGGATAAATACCAGGGAGGGAGAGGAATTATTTCAGCTCAGTACTAATGTGGACACGAGAACAAATGGATATAAACTGGCCATGGGGAAGTTTAGGCTTGAAATTAGACGAAGGTTTCTAACCATCAGAGGGGTGAAATTTTGGAACAGCCTTCCGAGGGAAACGGTGGGGGCAAAAGACCTCTCTGGCTTCAAGATTAGGCTAGATAAGTTTATGGAGGGAATGGTTTGATGGGATAACGTGATTTTAGTCAATTAGGCAATAACGTGCCATCGCTGGTAAAATGAGGGTCCGGCTGGAGAATCTTGCCTCATGGGGCAGGGGTCGCAAGCTGGAGGATTCTCTGCGACTTGAAGTCTTTAAATCACGATCTGGAGACTTCAACAGCTGAGTTAAGGGAAAGTGGGTGGGTCAGCTTTTGTGGCCTGCATCATGCGGGAGGTCAGACTAGATGACCATAATGGTCCCTTCTGACCTTAAAGTCTATGAGTCTATGAGCATTACTGATGTCTCCTCCACTGTAATGTGAACCTGTAAGGCCTGAGACATTTACTTCTCTCAGCATAGGGTCAGACTGGAATGCTGGTGTTAAAAGAGGCAATAGTATCTTCTTCCCCTTCTCCCAATGTCAGCTGTGGGGATTCAATCTCCCAAGGTAAAAGAGAAGGAATAGGTTTGGGGCTTGATTGTTACTCCTGATAATACTAGCTTACACTGAAAGAAGAGGTGGCAGTTCTCCCTTCTTCAAAGTCTCCTGGAATTTCATTCCCACCCCCTTAATTGTCCGAGATGGATGGATATTTGCAAGGCACTGGTTTGAACTGATGGGTTCTGAGGTGAGTTCTTTAAACACAACCTGTCTCACTTGCTCCTTCTGATCTTTTTCTACTGTAATTCAAACACATTTAGAAGTCCCAACCTCAGCTGATACTTTTTATTTTATTTTTATGGTCCAATTCTAAAGAATTCTTGAACTATAAAAATGAAATTGCTTCCAATAAAATATAATTGGAGCTGCATTTTAGTTAGTGACAGTCAGATGCTGAAAAAAAAACATGGGTGCAATTATAAAAGTTTCTTGGCACATTAAGGACATGAAGTTTTTTCCACAGAAGATTTTTATTTCTGCTGAGAGCTTTCTGGTAAATTTTACTCCACTATTCACCCACAAGTCCTTTTCAAATACATCTTTTGTTAGATACACATGTTTTTAAAAAAATATTTTGATATTAAGTGTGTGCAGCAGGCTGGGAACAAAATATATAAGTGCAGTAGTTATGAGAACACTATATTTAGAATTTGTATGGCTTTAAAGTAGCAGTTACTTATAGCTCTGATTCTCCAGGCACTTAAAAAAGCAGTGTAAATCAGGAATGATATCACTGAAATCAATGGATTTACAACAGTGTCAAGCCAGTGCAAGTCTGATGAGAATCAGGTTGCTTATGTTTACAGAACCCTTGGATCCTGTGTACTTGATTTCCTTGAGTAAAAATTAGAAATTTGTGGGTGATGAAATATTCCTGGTTTTGAATTTTTCTGTGGATAATTCATATGATTTGGTTTGAGTGCCTGCCCAATCCACGAAAACTCTGCCAGAAATACAGACATTATTCTGCCTGGTCTAGTTATCTAAGCTGAAAATAGTGTGGGTAAATATGTTTACTTTTAGGAGCAGCAACAAGCTGAGTGAAATCGTCGTCTCGTTTCACATTAATGTTGCTGAGCTGGTGACACGCTTGTTTCAGGGCTTAAGAGGTCATGAGTTTAACTCCTGCGCTCGGTCTTGCCCTCATAGGACTTAGCTGCAGAAGTAGAACTGCGTGAATTCCCACAGTTTTGATTCACAGGGGTCTGTACAACTTTTTTTTCTTTGGTTTTGTGTGAGCTTGCACCCCAAGCATAGCTTTTGAAACAGGTGCTCCAAAAGCAAACCTCAGCTGGAACTCTAGGGCAGTGGTTCTCAAACTTTGGGTCTACTGAGGTCAAAGCAGCGCCTTAAACTTAACCTGGAAATTAGCTGGTATCCAGTGCCGTGGATGGAATTTGCTCTCTGCCTGAAATAACTCTTGTAAAACTGCACTGGCAGCAATTTATGAATGGTTTGAAGGCCTAGACCTATGCAGAGTGCTCTGCAATGATCCAGCTTCAAGGTGACGAAGGCATGGATAACTCTTGTAAGGTCTGCATCCAAACCAAGGATTCAGTCTCTTGCTAAATGATAGGAAGTACTCTTTGCAACTGTTGCTTCTTGGATATAGCAAAGCAGTTTGGGGAGTTGGCAAGATGAATGAGAGAAAATTCTAAGATATTTGTACCCCGCAGGATTCTTTCTTTCTTATTAATTGATAATTTACATATATCTTGTATGTCTCTTTAGGAGGTTCAGAGTTGGCTAGAATGTGTGTTTTTTGCTGTCTTTTCAGAACGGAGAAAAACTTTTTTTTATTTCGAGAGAACAGAAAATGTGGGAATGAGAGAATGTTACCTTGGGTTGGCAACCTCTTGGTTGAACTTTAACCGTGACTCAAAAAACCACAAACATTCTGTAACAATGCAGATAAATCAGAACCATTTGTTTTCTGGGAACTGAAGTTCCAGGACACCAGCAATCAGAGGGGCATTAGAAAAGGCAGAATTGCTAGTGTGACGGTTGTCACCCCTGGGGTGCAGTCTGGGAGCTGTGAGAAACTGCTGCGCCCCTCTAACCGCTCAGTTGGGCTGGACCTGTTCACTCTACTTCCTGAGGTTGGAGAAACAACAGCCTCTTCCAGGCCCTGTTATCACCGAATACAACAGCAGGTGGCCCCACTCACTCAAACTGGGCTACCTGAGTGCAACCAGCAGACACCAGCCAATTTCCCAGCTCCCCAGGAATGCACCCTCCCCTCTGGAGTATAAACCCAAAATTGTACTGTCTTACACTGCACAGAGATTTGTACAAAGTACACCCCTCCCTCAATGAGGAGAGGAAATTCAACAGCCCCAGCCCCTTGAGCTAAGATTCCAAGCACTTCACTTCAAACTTACTGATTTAAAGCATAAAAAAAGTTTATTAATTACAAAAGATAGTTTTAAGTGATTATAAGTGATAGCAAACAGATCAAAGCAGATTACCTAGCAAATAAACAAAAATGCAAACTAAGCTTAACATACTAGATGGATATGATTTGAATTAACAATCTCTCACCCTGACTGATGATATAAGCAGCTGCAGATTCTTAAGGCACGAGCTGCATTTGCTTTGCAGCTTGGGATCCCCTGGTCTTCCATACCCAGGCTAGAAATCCTTTTAGCCTGGGTCCAGCACTTCCCCCAGTTCAGTCTTTATTCCTCAGGTATTTTCAGGAGTCCTCTTGTGTTAGGAGTGAAGAACAACCAATGATGTCACTCCCTGCCTTATATAGCTTTATCATATGGCGGGAACCCTTTGTTTCAAACTTGGTTTCCAGACCAGTTTGTGGAAAAATACAGACACCCCAAAATGGAGTCCAAAGTCATGTGGCTTGGTCACATGCTCTTGCTGAGTCATAGCAGCCATTACTTACAGGCAGTCTGGAATGTTCTCAGGAAGGCTCACCCGGTGGGGGATAAGATTCTCCTAAGGCCTATTGTTTTTTATAATGGCCCATTACCTTGAATAGGCCCTTCCCAGCCAGCTATCGGAACTGCTGCACCCCTCTACGACACACAACTGGGTTGGGGACACAGCCCAGTTGTGTGTCATAGAGGGGCGCAGCAGTTCCCACAGCTCACAGACTGCTCCCCAGGGGTGACAACCTGTCACAGCTAGTAAAAAGAAAAAGGAAGTCTGTACCCCATTTTGAACTGGCAGTAGTGTGTGTGGCATTTCTTGAATGTGGTAACTACCTGAACAATATACATTCTCTGTGCCACAACAGACAGTAACTTAAAAAAATCAGTAAAGCATGACATCATTAAAATGTTTTAGTAAGGATATTATTCTGTGTTTTTACATTCACTGGTTCTTAACTAAAGCTGATCAGGAATTTTTCGGTGAACATTTTTTCATTAGAAAATGCTGATTTGTCTAAAAGGTTTCTCAGGTCAAGGATGGAATTTCTGGTTAGAAAATGAGACCCCTTCCCCCCCAAAAATAGCCTGGTGGCTATAGGGCACTCACCTTGCATGTGGCAGACTCATGTTCAAGTCTGTAGTCCACGTGAGTGCTATAACTACTGAGCTATTGGCTATTCTGATATTTTTCTCTCTCTCTTTTCACAATGTTTTTGAAAAGTCTAGTTTTCACAATAATAAAAAATGACATCAAATGTCAAAACCTCAAATTTTTTCATGGCAGAGATTTCTAGGTTTTTTGGACAGCCCCAGTCTTAACCCTTCTGAACAGATGTGCCACAGCAATGCTGGCAATGGAAGGTGATGTGGATCAATGTAAATGCTTTGGTGGTTCATACTTCTTTATATATTAAAAGGTATAACATTTTAAACTTTGAACCTCTTATGGATATCATACAGTGTAATTGACTGAGTGACATGGCGTAGTAAATTGCACATATATCATTTGGCTCACTGAAGAGTATTCCACTTTAACACAGAATGTTTGTTGTGAAGGGGGGATATGATAGAGGTATATAAAATCATGAGTGATGTGGAGAAAGTGGATAAGGAAAAGTTATTTACTTATTCCCATAATACAAGAACTAGGGGTCACCAAATGAAATTAATAGGCAGCAGGTTTAAAACAAATACAAGGAAGTTCTTCTTCACGCAGTGCACAGTCAACTTGTGGAACTCCTTACCTGAGGAGGTTGTGAAGGCTAGGACTATAACAGCGTTTAAAAGAGAACTGGATAAATTCATGGTGGTTAAGTCCATTAATGGCTATTAGCCAGGATGGGTAAGGAATGGTGTCCCTAGCCTCTGTTTTTCAGAGGATGGAGATGGATGGCAGGAGAGAGATCACTTGATCATTGCCTGTTAGGTCCACTCCCTCTGGGGCACCTGGCATTGGCCACTGTCGGTAGACAGGATACTGGGCTAGATGGACCTTTGGTCTGACCCGGTACGGCCGTTCTTATGTTCTTATGTTCTTATGGACAAATCTCGTAATGTTCAAGGATGTGATTCTATTTTGAGCACTCAAAAATTTAGAGGCTGATGTATCTGAATCTGAGCTTGGTCTGAAGTGGGAAATTCAGATTTGGATGTAGATTATGAATGTCCAAGTTTGGTAGTGTTCATATCTCTGGTTAAAATCTGTAAAATGGGGATAATCCTTCATTTGTCTGACTTGTCTAGTAAGTCCATTATCCTGCAAAAACTTACACTTAACTTTATACACAGTGAGTAGTTCTCTCAACTCCATTGGGACTAATCCTGGTGCCTAAAACTAAGCAAGTTTTTCAGGATCAGGGGCTTAGTTTTTAAATTCTCTGGAGTAGGGACTATATCTTATTGAGTATGTAGAGCACCTGAGGGCAAATCTACACTTAAAATGCTGCATCGCCACAGCTGCACCAATGAAGATGCTCTATGCCGACGGAAGAGAGCTCTCCCATTGGTGTAGTTAATCCACCTCCCCGAGATGTGATAGCTATGTCAGTGGGAGAAGCTCTCCCTCCAGCATAGCACTGTCTACACAGGAGGTTAGGTCAGTATAACTACCTCACTCAGGGGTTTGGATTTTTCACACCCCTGAGAGACATATTTATACCAATATAGGTCTGTAGTGTAGATCAGACCTAAGTCCCTGTTGAGGCAACTGGACCTGATCCAATGTTCATTGAAATCAACAAAAGATTCCTATTAGTTTGAACCGGCTTTGGAGCAGTCCCTTGGTATTAACTGTAATACAAATAATAAAAACAACTGATAATCACATGGTTTTTAATGAGACCAAACTCTAATCCAAACAAATTTTGTCTTGAAATCAGGTTTGTAATCTTACTGGAACATGCTATTTGGGGAATTTTGCCGCACAGCCAGTTTTTGGCTACTTTGTAATTGCCACAAGAGTAGTTTTGTATCGTGGTAGTTTGGTCTGTCTGCTGTCTGTCTCCCCAAAATCCAAGAGGAACAGAATCATGCTTGTTTGTTTTCAAATTGAATTCTTTTAGACCTCAGAAAAGTTTTTTTACCTAGTTTGGGTTGAGCTTTGGGCAATAGTTCCTGATGGTTCTTACTTTTAGCCAAGCCAATTCACTCAGCCCTACATATTTGTGGAGATACGGTGCCAGCACCATATGGAAGGGAGAGTGCAAGGAGCCTTCTCTCTGCCCTTCCGCAGCCCAAGCCTTCCCATTCCTTCATGTCATCTGCAGGAGTGCCACCAGCTTTTTTGCCGCCCTAGGCAGCGGAAGGTCCCGCCCCCGAAATGCCACCCCCAACAGAGGCGGCGGAAGGTCCCGCCCCCGAAATACCGACGATGACCGGGGCGGTCGAAGATCTGGCCGCCGCAGTCACCGCCCCCCAAATGTTAGCGCCCTAGGTGACAGCCTAGGTCGCCTAATGGGTTGTACCGGCCCTGGTCATCTGAACCCAGACCTGCCCTTGCACGTTGGTGTGCAAATATTGTGAAGAAGTCTAACTCAGACAGTAGTGCGGGAAGGATCAAGGAGTGGGCAGGTCTATGGACCTGCCCCTTTGGCACAAACCAGTCTGCCTGGGATGATACTAGGAAGAGCAGAGCACTGCATGGCCACTAAGGCCTCCACTCTACCAGTGCTCCTGATGCAACATGCCTGTCTCAGAGACACTGCTGCTGAGAGAGGCCACTGGTCCAGGATCCTATCACATACACTCCTAAGGCAGATAGTGGCTTAAAGCCATATTCTTGTCCTTTATATCACATAAAACTATAATGCAGCAAAAACAAAGTATAATAACAACGTAACATGTCCCTGTCTAAGCTGTGATTGTCATTAATCATACCGCTATCTCAATCTGAATGTAGCCAGGGTCCATTTCCCTCTTTCCTCCCCCTCCCCCAAATTCTCATGAACTGATCAGCTAGAAACTCTTTCAAACTTTTGCCAAGTGAAAATAAATACCAACAGCTGGGGCCAGTGAGAGAATCTTGTCTGCTCTACATCAACACTGAATTGTTTTGTTTGGTTGTTGTTTTGTGTTTGTGCATGTTTTAATGGACTACTCTCAGTAAAGTATCTGGATGGAATATGATCTAGTGATTAAAACACAGGACTGGCATTCAGACCTATTTCCAGCTCTCTGATCTTGGCCCAATTACTGCTTTGAATTTTCAAAATGTGTCAGTCCCCCCTCTTATCTTTTCCTTCTTATCTTTTCTTGGCTACACCCCTAAATTTATTCTCTCTTCCATGCTCCTTCTTCCATCTCTTTGTCTTTTTTTCCTACCATAGGCCCTTTCTCACCACACTCAGCATGTCTTTATTTTTCCCCATTTCTCCTTTTTTTTCTTCAAGTAGGAAAACACCTACTTCATTATTGTAAATGAATGTGCTACTCAAGGCAGGGAAGGAGTTCCATTATCACTAAGTAGTCCAGCAAATAACAGGAAGAAATACTGTAGGATAGAGGGAAGGGGAAATAATGGGACTCAACTCAAAATCATCCAGTTGTCTGGTTACATGGAAGGAGTAAAGTCCAGACAAGGCATTAGCCTTGTTCTGCCAATGAATTTCTTGTAAAGAGCCCAAAGTAAAACACAGATGTCCCATCTCATCAAACATAGATCTGGGCTGGCACTAAGCCATGCTGGGGGCTCACTCAGAACTGATTGGGCCCTTCAAGAAGCCCTGCCTCACGATTGGGAAATTCAGCTTTATGAGTTGGAATGGGAATGTGCGTGATCAGAAGCTGCCCTCAATACATGTTTTTGTATTAAATATACATGTGGAGCCAACCCTAGCCTCAGCAGGATATCAGATTATAGTTAAAACCCTAAGTAGAATTCATAGCGCTCCGGTGAAATTCCTTCCTTATTGTGAAGCTTGAGTCCACAGCACTTTATTTAACATTAGTAGGCAGATATAATGGTTGGTTTGCATTGGCTCAGCAGAGGAATATTTGAGAGGCATTGCTCTCACTCACCATTTGGATGGGCTGAGCCTCTCTAATGCATCTGGCTCACTGGCACCTACTGTTTATTTCCAAATGTCTTACAACAAGAGCTTATACAGGGGCAGAAAATCTTTCTTTTTTTTTTCTGCAGTAACATGATTATCGGGGCAAACTTTTGTAGCTCAAATCATGCTTTTGTTGGGACTGGAAATGCCCCAGTGGGTTTCTCTAATCCCTCTTGAGAGAGACATCCTGGGGCAATCAACTCATTTGTACATTCTCTACGTTTTTTTCCCTCTTTTTTCTGCTGAAGGGAAGAGCTGGTTTGTTGCCAAGACCTGTTTAAATGGTAGCCTATGTAGTTCATTCTAAAAACACTCATTTATCATTCACAAATTAACCTTGTAACAGGATAGCTGCTCTTATTTTCATTGTCATTTTGCCCTTTGGATAAGAGATTGCAAACACATAGAAATCCAGCCGCAAGAGCATATGTAATGTGAAGAAGGTAACTCTGAATGGCATCACTATAATTACAAGCAAAGATAAGTAACCATACATCTTCATTTCCCACATACCAGATCTATTAATAATAGAATGAAATGTAATTTGTGCTAAATATTGTTCAGCGCCTCATGCCAGCATCATAATTGCTTTCAATCAGGTTGGATCTTAAATGAAAAAAAAGTTCAGCCTTGAATACATGCACAGTAGTAATGCAAAATGATTTTAAAATGGTATGTTCCATTTCTTTGGCTCCCAAAGTGATTTTTGACATGAGGGATTTTATAAACAGCATGTTGTATGATAAGAATGTGTATGGAGCTATTGTACTTTATTTTTAAATCACACACATACATTATTGTGGAAGAGGAAAACAATGTCTTGGCATCTGACACAAACAGCTTGCTCTAATGAAAGACACTATAGATGTAACTCTTTATCGTAAACATGACACCTCTTTCAAGTTATGCCTTGTAAAAGCATGGTAGACAAATTTAAAGAAAGGGTCAAGATTTCTGTAGCAGATTTGGATGCTTGACTTGCCCCCTACTCTTTTTTTTTTTTGTAAAGTTTTATGGGCTCTGTTCACGCACACTTAGAGGCTTTTCTCTCAAAAGGACTTTCTTGTAGAGGAACACACTGCAAAATGTGTGATTTCTGACACCTCTCCTGATCCCAGCAATTCAGGCCTAAATTTATGTTCTCTGTCATGTATCTTGCTCTACAGGGGCACGAAGAAAAGAATGCCTTATTTTTTTTTTCTTGTGGTGACACCTTTCTTCAGATTGCCCTTCCTTCCCCTTGGGCATACACATATTTTAAGTATTTTGAGGGGATGGTCTCTTCGCTTGAATGGTAGGTTGAGCTGGACAAATTATAAATTGCAGGGAATATGTTTGTTTAGGATGTAAGGGCCTAATCCAAGGTCCACTGAAGTCAATGGGAATTTTTCCATTGATTTCAATGGGCTTTGGATCAGTGCCTTAGTCCTTATTACTGTTCATGAACTGTTTGCAAATTGTAGTTATTAATTTAGTAGTAATTAGTCAATTTATCCAAACAAATTTCAGCCTGTGGGTTCTTCATGGAGCATTTGCTTCAGCTGCCTACCATTTTGCTGTTCGTTGTTTGTTGCGTGATTGGTCACATGGTATTGTTTCTGTGCCATGGTTGGAATGACTGAAACTTTTTAAACAGATAAACTACCGCAGTAGCTAGTAGAGAATGCACTTGCTAATATGTAAACATCCGTAGTGGCATGCCATTAAGGGTATTCATGAATTGTACATCTATTCGCCAACACTTTTGTACGCAAAATCACACTTGAACAAATAATTGCAGTAGAGCTGGTCAGAAAATGGTGAGTGTGTTTTGCTGATTTTTTTTTTTCAAATTTCAAAAAACTTCAAATACTCATTTTTTTCAAATGTTTTTCAAAAACTCCAAAAATTGTGGGGAAAAACTGAAACCATGTTGCATGTGAAACAAGGACATTTTCCATTGAAAAAAAGTTTAAATTTACTTCTTTTCCTCCTCTGCAATTATGTGCTCCATATAATCAGGAGGACAGGCCATAGAGAACAATCCTGCATAGGTAGAATGACTGGGTAGGCTATCTAACAGTTGAAATGATAAAGTCAAAATGAAGCACTTCAACCTTATCGAAATGCTTCGTTTCAATAATGTTGAAACAAAATGTTCTGAAGGGATATCTTGAAATGCGATTTTCCTCTGGAATTGAAATTCCAGGTTTTGAGCTGCTCTAGTGGCAGCATTGCAAAGTCTAAGCCAATCCCTGACCAGGGCCGGCTCTGGCTTTTTTGCCGCCCCAAGCAAAAAAAAAAAAAAAAATGTGCGGGGCGGCCGGAGCGGCAAAGCAAAAAAACAAAACAAAAAAACATGCGGGGCGGCCGGAGCGGCGAAGCAAATAAAAAAAACCTGCAGGGCGGCCGGAGCTAGCGGGACTCCCTGCGCTGCAGACATGCCCCGGGCAGCGGAGTGCGCGCCCCAGCTAGCGGAGGGGAGGGGGAGAGAGAGAAGGGGGGTGGCCAGGGCTTCCTTCAGCCAGGGCGCTCGCCACTCGGCCCCTCCCGCTGCGCCGCGTCCTTCCCTCCCTCGGCGAGGAGGGGAAGGACACGGACTGCCCTGCCGGGCTTGCTACAGACCTGGCACTGGCTGGGGCAGACAGAGTGCGCATCCCGCTCCCAGCAGGGCGCTCCCCTCCTCTGTGCCGCTGCCCCCTACAGGGCAGCCGGAGTGGTGAACCAAAAATGCCACCCCTTAGAATCTGCCGCCCCAAGCACGAGCTTGCTAGGCTGGTGCCTGGAGCCGGCCCTGACTGGGACAGATGAGATTGGTCAATGGCATTTGTCCTGCCTAGGAGGACAGGATGCCCCATCTAGAGGGCTTCTTCATGGGATTTCATGTGTGACCCTCTTTGTTAATTGGCCGAAGTCTGAAGTAGCATGCTAGAAGGACAGAGGAAACACAGAAATTTGCATTAATCATGTCTAAGTAAAACAAGAATTGATTATAACACTTGCAAAAGCAAAAATGGGGCTTCTGATGGATACTTCCTTTTGGTTTATTTGAGGTTCACTCTCAGCTCTTGCCTTATTTTGTTTATTTATCCAGACTGTAAACTCTCTGTGATTAGGGAACTAGCACTTCTGTTTGTTTGGGTGCCTATGACACTTTATGAATAAGAAGCCGTAACATCCATCATTAAGTGGCTGGTTTTTGACAACCCACATAGGGATATCAGTCAGTTCTGGTGTTTGGAGGAAGGTGTCCAGTTGTCCTCTTTTCTGTTTTCCTCCATTGTCAAACAGCTAGAGAGACTTTGTCCTTTCATGTAGAAACCTGCCCCTCTGGACTTGCCTAGTATTTGTGGGTGCAGATCCTGATCAGGGTTTGGATCTGTGGCTGGGCTCTGCACCTGCAAAGTGAAGGATTTAAGGTATAGCCTGTATATTGCCTGTATATTTATATTGCAAGAGAGAAAGCAAACTCCTTACACACAAATATGATTGAAAATTAAAACACCAGGAAGGTCAGCTGAGCACACCAGCAAGATGATATTGGCCTAGTCTCTCAGGCAACTTTTGAGCTGCCAAAGGCAGCCAGTGGTGGTCTCACCCAAAAGACATGAGAAGATGCCAGCTGGGAAGCCACTCACTAACCCACAGGCAGCTTCTAAAAACAAACTGGAGTTTCAGAATTTGAGAGTCATGTCCAGGAGCAGTTGCCAGGCACACCCTGGCACCAGGGACTTCCCATCATTCTTTTCAGTGAAAATACTGTACATGGAGAGTGGGTCCATAAATCCCAGTGTGGAAGGATTTCCTTTTTGTATGGGGAGAACAGCAATGAATTTCAGCCTATATATTATGTTTCATTGTTGAAACCTAGCTGGCATAACATTAATCCAGCAAGTCAAACTTTGTTTTCAGCATTTTTTTGCTAAATATGTTAGTTTAATTCTTTGGTTGCAGCCAAGATATTATAAACAGTTCTCAGATACAGATTTAATTCAGAGTTAACTGGGGTTGATCAAAGCTCTTGTGCAGTCCTCAACTCCTAGTACTGTGGATGAAAGTACAGAGGTCTGAGTTAAGGATGCAGTGTCTCTCTTCTGGTTGGTTTGCATTACATTTTATTTCACTATAACTTTTTGTCTATAAATACCCTTCCTTTAGGGAATTGTTTTAATCATGAATAAATAACCATCATGAAATCCTTCCTGGGAAATTTTGAAAATATATTTAAGAGAATATACCATAAAATGTATCTTTCATTTTAGGGCTATCATTACACACTTGTGTGAGAAGTTCTACTGTGTTACAACCACACATTATTATTTATCGTGTGTGACAGTAGCAGCTATTGGCCCAAACGTTGGCTGGAGTCCCACTGTGATAGGCAGTGTACCTACATATAAATAAGAGTCAGTTCCTGCCTTGAAGAGCCTAAATGGACAAGACAGGCAGGAAATATCATCCTCATTTTACAGATAGGTAACTGAGGCACAGAGAGATTGAGGTCCAGATTTTTAAAGGTATTTAGGCTTGCCCTAGGTCTCACAGAAAGTCTGGGGCAGAGCTAGGAATTGAATGCAAGCCTCCTAAGTTCCAGTCCAGTGCTTTAACCGGAGATGATCATACCTCTCGGTTACTGAGATACCTTGAGCTGGATTGCACTATAAAGGCACAGGGTGTAATGCAGCTGCATTGCCACAGAGGAACCTCTGGAGGCACTATTCCTCCCAGCACTTAGGGGGAATGCACCCATTGCATTACCCCCCTTGGAGCACATAGACTCTGCTTCCCACCATGGCCCTCCAACCCCACAAACTTGTCTGGCCCCAGAACTTTGCATAATTTAGGAGTATATCTACTCCAGGAGGTGCTCCCAGAGTAAGGATTTCCTGGACTGAGAAGAGCACAGGAACGTCTGTTTTTCCTTGGCCCTGTGTGGAGGTCGTACCTGGTGTGGAGGGTGTATCTGGCGTGGGAAGGCTCCTCTCTGCACTCTTCCACCTTGCTCATGCCAGGGCTGCCCACAATCTGGCTTCTTCAAGTTCTTATGAGCTAGTCTGTAAAAGCTAGATTCTTCCACCCTTACCTTAGGTAGAACCTTACTCCATGAGTAGCTCCACTGAGTTCAATATGTCTACTCATGGAGTAATCTATTACTCACCATGAATAAGGGTTACAGAATCTGGCCCTCAGTTAAGGCTTGTCTATGCAGTAAGTTACTGTGTGGTAGGCCAGGGTGTGAATTTACAGTGCAGCAGCTTGCCACACAGTAACGTCTCAGGTGGACACGGCTGCAGCGCGGTTAAAGTCCTGCAGTGTGGCTTAGCTGCTACTATTTGAAAGCATAACCACTAATTAGCTCTCTGGGACTTTCACTACACTGTAGAAGTGTCCACGTGGGATGTTATTGTGCAGCAAGCTGGTGCACTGTAAATCTGGCTTGCTGCACACTAACATGCCATGTTAGTGTTGGACCTGGGTCCAGGCAGAGTTCTGGATCCAACCTGCCACTGAATTTTGTGGTTGAAGCATAAATCTGTGGTGGGAATATTCAGATCTGGATTTACCCCTCTCTGATGCCTCCATAATATGAATTTATATTTTGTTTTAATCAGTTTTTAACCTTTTGCCATGAAACACTGTTTTGATGTCACAGATTCACTGTTGCTAAGATGCTTAAAGTCTGTGCAAAAGCATTAAGATATCTCGCCACCCATCCCCAGCTATTCAAAAGTCTGGCTACACCAATGTGTGTAATTTACTGACATTTTGACTTGAACATGATGATTTTGACAGACAATGTTTTCAAATGTGGGGTTCTGAAGGTAGGTAGCTACATAAACAGACTGACTGGGAAGTGATGAGCATCCACAGCTCCCATTGACTTTAGCAGTAGGCTAGTCTGAATAAGTCCCCTTTCACGTTGCTAGAATGTGTCTGACTGCACAGACACACTTACTCTGGCTTCACACTCTTTTCCTCAGTTGTGTATGTATGTGAATTATCTGACAGCCTTTCAGAACAAAGGCCTCTATGTCTCCACAGAGCAGGTGCCGGTTTGGCAGGTTTAGCACCTGTACCAAAACACCTGCCACTAAAGGTGAATGCCTATTCTCTTTGCAGTCTCTCTGCTGAGATTGCCAAGTGGAGCAGTGACTTTTGTAACTGCAGGACCCTGTCAAATTGAGACTAGATAAATACCACCAAACACATTAGAAATAGGCCACTGCACAGCCACCAGATCACAGTACCACTTCCATTTAGTGATGATGCAGGTTGGCTTTAAATCAGCGCTCTAGACGAGAAAGGCGGTAGAGCCCATTTCCATTGCTTTGAGCCATCTGGTACCCCTGGATCAGCTTTACTTCTTTGCAAAAGCATATTCTCTTATGGTCATGGTAAAATATTCTATCAAAAGGTCAACATTTCCCTTGTTCTATTATTACTTGATCAAATTCCTAAGGGTTATCAATACTTGGGGAAAAATTCCCATTGGGCTTCAAGTAGACTGGTGCATGCATAAAGTCTGTAAGATTTGGCTGCTGCAGTCAAGTAGCTAAATCCTGATGCTTCCTTTTGAAAATGTACCCCCAGGTCTTTCACAGTGTCTTGATGGATATGCCAAATGTTCCCTGTTCCTTATGTACTGTGGGGACAAAAAATGGTGTTCTTCTGGTGTTTGCAGCAGATAAGTCTGGACTATTATACTGTGTGTATCACATGCAGTGTTGGTGTCTTAAAATCCTCCAGAATGAAGTGAACCGATGACTTAATTAACTTCCACTTAAGTAGTTACCTGCTCCAAGGCCATTCAGGAGGCATTAAGCTATTTGAGGGTGACAAACGAACATACATGAGGAACCACACGCCACCCAGTGGGAGACCTGACAACAAACATAAGTTATTTCACTAGTGGTGCCAAAGTGGGCATTTAATCAGAAAACTTAAATATATACCACTGTTTTAGGAGAAGTGGAAACAGTATGGGCTTTGTTTGAACTAATTGATTGTATGTAGTTCATAATGTATATTTCCATAGGAAAGTTTAAGTTTAGTGTCATTGTTCATCCATGATGCTTTTTTATGTAGAATCATAGATTATTATTAGGGTTGGAAGGGACCTCAGGAGATCATCTAGTCCAATCCCCTGCTCAAAGGGGGATCAATCCCCAACTCAATCCCCAAATGGCCCCCTCAAAGATTGAACTCACAACCCTGGGTTTAGCAGGCCAACGCTCAAACCACTGAGCTATCCCTCCCCCCTAAGTGGTATAAAAGGATAAACATTTGCAAATACCTTTGAAACTGGTCTGGTTATATATAAAAAAAGCCTTTACACCCCCTTCCCCAACAACAACCACAAATTGAATCAGGATTAATTTTGGAGCTGTAGAATATATTTATAATTGCTCTGCAGTTGTTGATATTGAAGTATAGATACAATCTCAAAAGTTGTTGGCTTTATTCAATTTTATTTTAATTTATATAGTGATAGTTAGTGGCGTCCTTATGCACAGAACCAAAGTTTCCTAAGTGAAAACTTAAGATCAAAGGGCATGAATAATGGCCTTAAAGCATCTCCCCTTACACAAGCAACTCTTAGCCTCTCTGCTGTCCTTTGGTATAAATTAAGCACCTTAGGATAAACGTTGAATAAAACATGAAGCACAGAAGGTTTAGATTTCACAGAAGATGAATAGTTGGATTGCAGATGGGAAAAGGAGCATGGGAAAATATAAACCATTCACTTAAAAAAAATTAAACAATGCAAATGATCAGATTTGATTTTTCTAATAACTTCCCCCCATTTTCCTGTTCCTTTCTACAAAACTGCTTAGGTTGGTGCTATGGCTGTGTTATTCTATATAAATTTTCTGGCTTCATGTTTAACCAAGCTGAGAAGCCTACAGCAGTGCAGTCATTCCACTGATTTCAGTGGGCATTGGTTTTAGGGCCTGGTCCAGTCACTAGTTGTTATGAACAATACAAACATGTACATCCAATTGCAAATGGAAAAGGTGTATCCCATCTGTGCCTCATGAAGGACTAACTTAAAGGCCAGTTGCTTCCAACATATATGAGTCAAATTCATCCCTATGTAATCTCCATTGCCTTCAGTGGTTTTACACATGATTAATTGGATCCAGTTACAATATCTGATCATGTTATTGGTACTACAACCCATGGAAAAGGGTTAAAAGATAAGGCCCAAAGTCTATACAATTTGGAGAAGGTATTTATACTTAGAATTGGCTTCTGTATGCTGAGTGAATAAAGACACAGGATAAAAGCTGAGTATTTATTTTGAAGAAAATGTTATGCTTTTGTACAGTGTGTCAATATGCCACAGAAAAATAGCTCTTTTAAATTAATTAATACTTTGGGAAATCATAAAATGAAGATGTTTTGCTGGTATTTTTCTTTAGTAATTTTCTATCTGGCATTTTTATTTGAATGTGTGTCAAAAGCTTTTGGATCATAATGCTTGAAAATATGTATTTGTGTTCAAGCATGAGCAATCCTAAATGCATTACAGGAAGGAAATTGGCGTTTCTCAAACTGGGATGTCTCCATATGGTCTACTCTCTAAGTGGACACAGCTATTGCTAAATTGTCTGGTTTCCTGAAAAGTTAGGGTCCCAAGCTTTGATCCACAACCCACTGGAGTAAATGAGAGTCCTTCTATTGTTTTTAATGAACTTTGGATTGACTTCAGTGGTCTTTGTGGTAAGCTCCAGCAGAACTTAAAACCTGCTAAGTGTGTGTGTGCATGCACATGTGTGTAGAGTATCTGTATAAAAGAAAGATAATGATACAACAAAATAAGATATCACAACATTGCAAGGGAAATAAGGAAATATATTTTCAGGCTAGGCTTTTTGTTCCCCACCCCCCACATTAATTCATGGATGTAACATATTGGTGGGAAGACATTATAGAAGCTAATAGATTCCAGCCAATGAGATTGTTATATGAACACTCTGAAAATCCTCATCAGTCAAACAGCTCTAGCAAACAAAGACATTTATAAGATATTGTATCACTCATTATATTACACACACAGAATAAAAAGAGTGATGAACAATTAAATCTTCAGGAGAATAAATAAATAGATTCTCAGTAGTTCAGTTGTAATTATGGTCCAGTAACTCCTCATTTAACATTGTAGTTATGTTCCTGAAAAAATGCGACTTTAAGCGAAACAATGTTAAGCGAATCCAATTTCCCCGTAAGAATTAATGTAAATGAGGGGGTTAGGTTCCAGGGAATTTTTTTTCACCAGACAAAAGACTATATATATATACATATACACATACACACACGCAGTATAAGTTTTAAACAAACAATTTAATACTGGTACACAGTGATGATGATTGTGAAGCTTGGTTGAGGTGGAGGAGTCAGAGGGTGGGATATTTCCAGAGAATGCCTTACTGCTAAATGATGAACTAGCAATTGGCTGAGCCCTCAAGGGTTAACTCTCACACTCTACTGTACAAGGCAGCAGGAAAGGAGGGAGGGCAGACAGAGACAGAGACACACACCCTGTGTGTGTGTGTGTGTGTGTGTGTGTGTGTGAGAGAGAGATGCGCATTTCCCCTTTAAGTATGAAGAGTGGGGTCAGAAGTACACTGCCTTGTTAAT
This sequence comes from Emys orbicularis, assembly GCF_028017835.1. Classification (NCBI taxonomy): domain Eukaryota; kingdom Metazoa; phylum Chordata; order Testudines; family Emydidae; genus Emys; species Emys orbicularis. The sequence goes on along the minus strand of NC_088683.1, from coordinate 21,334,403 downwards.
TAGATTAGCAAGCTGAGACCACACTGCAGCTGCTGCTGCCTGGAAGCTCCCTCTGTCGCGTGTCCCCCCTGCTCTATGGAAGATGGGGTAAGCGGGGTGCAGGAGCAGGAGGGAGGGGGGTGCAGGAGCAGGAGGGAGGGGGACACCCTGACATTAGCCATCCTCTTCCCCCCCACACACACAGCAAGCAGGATTCTCGGGGAGCAGCTCCAAGGCAGAGGTCAGGAGCAGCACATGGCAGTGGGGGGAGGGACAGCTGCAATTGCTAGCCTGCTGGGCAGCTGCTGCACAGGGAACTTAGGGGAGTGGGGAGCTGATAGGGGGAGCTAATAGGGGGGATGTCGGTCCACCCTGGTTCCAACCACCCACCAGCTAGCTCCACCGGGCTGCTCTTCCTGCAAGCAGTGGACAAAGCAGGTGGCTGCCAAACGACGTTAGAAGGGAGCATTGCACAACTTTAAACGAGCATGTTCCCTAATTGATCAGCAACGTAACAACGAAACAACGTTAACCGGGACGACTTTAAGTGAGGAGTTACTGTACCATTTCAAAAATAAAGGGAGTTCACAAATCATGCTTATTAAGAGTTCAATCGTACTATTTAGGCACAGCACTGCATTAGTGCTGAAGAGCTTGGCGAAATGGGATGCAATCTTTCTCCAAGGATCCTCTCACACCTCCTTGGTTCATAGAGGGTGCATCTGCACTGCGACACCACTGCATGGGGTTCAGCATATGTCCTGTAACATGGCTGATGAGTGGGTGGGGAGGAAGTGTTCTGAGCCATGGCTCCGCCTACTCTGCCTCATCCTGCCCCCTTTCGCATGCCATGTGCCCTCTTGGGAGAAGTGAGGAAGTAATTCTGCTTGGCCATGCAAATGGCTTAGGCTCTTGACTCTGTGCCCATCCACTGTGCACATGCATAAGGACAATGCAGAATCCGGCCCTACAGTATTACAATTAGTTGTTCTATTGTTTAGTGCTTTCTATAGCTCCTTTTAAAACCACACTAGGCACAGCGTTAAAAACACTTTGTAGGAAACAATTCCGTGCTGCCTCTGCCTATGTCTATTGACTTCCTATGTCTTTTGTGGCTCTAACATCAATTATTCTGTTAATTACATCATTATACTGGTCTTCTGAGTCCTCACTGGCGTAGGCGGCCCTTTATAGAGGAATAAAGGAATCTCCCTTTACTTCTGTAGCAGGCCTCTCATAAAATGTTCAGCATTTTGCAGAGGCAGCAGTCTTAATACCCATTGCACAAATCATAATCATTCCACTGTTACCTTGAACTCTCCCCATCTGTTGTATCCGTTTATTGTCTCTTGTCATATACTTAGACTGTATGATCTTTGGGTACCTCTACACAGCCCATGGCAGTGAGCCTCCCAGCCCAGGTTGACAGATTCAGGCTCCTAGGTCTACAGTGCTAAAAACAGCTGTGTAGACATTGTAGCTTGGGCCTTGGCACCTAGGGTGAGGTGTGGGCTTCAGAGCTTGAGCTCCAGCCAGAGCTGCAACTTCAAAGTGCCATGTACACAGCTATTTTGAAAGTGGTAGTGTGAACCTGAGTCTGTCGAACCGGGCTGGGAGACTTGGTGCCCTGTTGACCCATGCGTCTTTTCATTATGTGTATGTTCAGCACCTAGCAAAGGGTTGATACTTAATTGGGCCCTCTAGGAGGTATATCAATCCAAATAAATAATAACTTTTTTACAAGTGATTGATAACACAGTTGTGTTGCATTGAGTTATTACATATTGCCAGTGTACTCACATTGCAGTTACAAAGTTCCATGTGGTATTTCCAGTAAGATTAGGCCCTGCCATATACTGGCTAGGGAAACCATGTGATTGAAAGGTTTGGTGGAAAGCTGCTAAGGTGACTTCACAGGCTGAAGTAGTCATCCATAATCTCCTCTTAATACTGGTTCAACCTCGTGGACTTCAAAGAAGTAGGAGACAACAAGAGGAGAATTTGACTGAGTGTTATCATTGTAATCTTTCTTTCCTTTTTTTCTTTCATAATTAGTTCAGGCTCTTCATCAGCTCATGTTAGCCACATATCATTTATACATCCATTGTTTATTATCCTCATCATTTATTCTTGCTTTGCAGGCATTTGACATTTTTACATCATTGCAGAGGAGGAAATTATAGAGCAAATTAACTAATTATATTTTTATCTTCTTCATCTTAGTTAAAGCAAAGAGGAAATGTGACTCCAAGCCCAGTTCCATCAAAGAGATCCTTGGTTTCAGTAGTATCTGGAGTACAAGTTGAAAATACGTTACAGCTGTGCAGATCTCTTTGCAGTCATTTTGAATAGCTGGCTATCTGCCCCACTTGACAGTTTGTGAACATGGAGAATAATTTAGCATTCATGCTGCTGCTGTTCTGGCACAATTAATGTGAATGACATGCCCACCACTTTCCAAATGGATATTAAAAAAATGAGTCATGACTACATTTTTGGTCACGTCATTTTCCATTGTCCCATAATAACACACAATGTAATGTCAAACATTAAGGCATAAAGGATATTTTGTGTGCTGGCCTATAAGTGACTAGGACATCTTACTTAGTAAATGTCTGCTACCAATTTAGAGAGTTGTTTCTAATTTTGGAAGTTTCCTGGAGAGTTTTGTCAACTGGATGTCCATGAATGCCAAGCATGTTCCTGGACTCCGTCGTGAATTCAGAGACTTCCAGGCTACAGTATAATCAATCAGCCATTTGCAATACCTTCCAACATAGCTCAGGTGTATGTATCTGAGCTTAGTTCACCCATATTTCAAAAGGCAGCTTAAGTGGGTGCAATAGATTTTCTTTGCCATCGTAACTTTTTAAATATTTTTTGTTCCTGAAAAGTTTAATGGCTGTGAAAGATGGGAGATTAGAAGCTATCGAGTCACAGAATAAATTTGGTATGGGAGCAACAGTGCTGCTTAGTCCTCACCTGGATTGTGGTCCTGAACCAACTCTAAAGGTATGCATTCACCGTGAAGTTACATCTCTAGAGATAGCCAAGCCTGAGTGAGAGCAGCCACCCTGTGAAATAACACTCAAGTTATTGTGGTGCTGCACTCATTCTTGTGTGGCACTAAGACTTCTGGGGGACTCCTATGGTGCTTTACACTGCAGTAAGCCGAGCTGCTTTATGAATTCTCTCTCAGTGGCTTGTGGAAAAACTTGTCTGTCCTTTTTGGGCACACAGAGGGAATTGTGGGAAGGCACTGGCCGACTAGCAGCACTCCAGAGTTACTGGCCTGCATCCAGACTACAGAGTGGTCGTTAAAGAAGCTGACCAGTTGTGCTCACTCAAGCTTAGCCTCTTGGGCCAATCAGTTCGAGTTAAAAGCACTACAACACTTGAGTTATGATTTCTCTGTGTGGTCAGGACTCAAGTTAGGGGCAACAGTTAAATTATCATTTGTATTAACTTTTCAGCGAAGACAGGTCCTCAGGGTTGAGAATGTAATTAATGTTAACTGGCGGTGGTGGTGTTCATGATCTGTACACCTATACTCTGAAAACTAGGGGCTTGTCTGCACAGTGGGGTAACGTGCTTTACTGGAGGGAGGGGAGTTCTAAAGTGCATTGTCATGTTGTGCATTAATTAACTGGTGCGCTTTAATGTAGTGCTGTTTGAAACAGTGCTATATTAAAGTGCACTAGGGAACCGTTCGTGCACACCAGCAAGGTCCACATGGACCAATTAATGTGCAACTTGTCAGTGCGCTTTATAAATCCCACCTCTGTAGAGCGTGTTATCCCACCATGTAGACAAGCCATTCATCTGCCAACATAACTAAAGAACAGCATGATTTTCTCAAACCTTTGGCTTGGCACCATGGATCTAGTTACAAATATGCATGCAGGGCGTGATGTGGTTGGCTTAGTGTGGGCTAGGAACACAGAGGAGTTCCTCCCAGCTTGTGCAACCCAGGGGCCGCTCTTGTTATAGGCAGACTAGGCAGCTACTGGGTGGCAGATTTCTGGGACAGCAGACTTGCTCCAGTACCCTCCAGCAGCGGCAGGAAGGGAGCAGGTGGTGACAAGCTGGGGTTCTGAACAGCAGAAAGCAACCCTCAGCCGGGCTGCGGGGGAACTGCTCCTTCTCTCTCCCCAGCCACTCCCTGCCCCTGGCACAGGTAAGGTTGTGGCCATTGCTTGGGTGACGATAGGCTCAGGGCTGCTTCTAGTGGCACTGTGAGTGCTGCTGGGGCTTCAGCCAACAGCACAGAGACCTGCCTGCCTCCATGTTGCCACCCAGCTGCCATCTGCCTCTCTGCACGCAGGCCTTGCTGTCTAGGCAACCCCCAGCCACTGCTCTGGAGTCATACTGCAGCCCCCATTTCAACTCCACCATGTCCAGGCTCTGGAGGTGCTGCCACTGCACAGCCTACGAACCCAAGGATGATGAGCTTCTCCGGAAAGGTAGAGGGATGGGGGTGGGCCGCGGGGGTGTAGGGCTTGCTAGGATCAGGCAGGGGTGCAGGCTGGGGGGTGCAAAGTGTCGGGAGCTAGGCAGGGGACTGGCAGTGCAGGGGCCAACGTGTGGGGGCAGAGGCTGAGGTGTGGAGACCCCTTCTCTTTCCAGTGGGAAGGAGCCTGCCACCCTTTATGCGAGAGAATCCACGTCCCCAGTATGGGTGACTTTGTGAAAGGCAGGGGGTCCGTGATGCCCATTAACTGGGGCCTTACAGGGCGGGGAACTGCCCCTTGCCATTACCTAGTTCCCATTATGGTTCAGTTGAGCAGCTCTAGGAGGAAGGAGCTGCTGTTTTCCAGAACTGCTGAGCTGGGCTTCGCTCCCATCTTGAGCCCTGGGCAGCTGGGGCCAACTCACCCAGAATGAGCCACTGGGAAGGTTGGCCTAGGCTGGGGGTATCACCCATCCAGGGACCGAGTTGTGGCCACTTGCAGGGGCTGAGGGCAGAGGCTGGGGGACTTTCATCCTGACCTAGCCTGGCTGAATCCATCAGGTGTCAGACTGTTCCCATCCCTTGGGGTCTGTCCCTAGGGCTCATCAGCCTCTGACCCAGCTGCCCAAAATTTAGGGAGGGGGGGGGGTGGGCTGTGGTAGCAGTTGGGGAGATGCTGAGTGTCTGCTGTCAACTTCTAAAGGAGTATGAGCAGGGCAGCACATTGAAGTTTTACCTAGGGTGACAGATTGCTTCTGTGTGCACCATAATAAGTGGTAGTCACACAATCCCAGTTCTTGTGTACCAGAGTGCAAAGCGGGGGTGGGACTGCAACAGTACCAGTGTCCCTAGACTCCTGGAAGGGGCCATGCCAGGTTTCAGATCACATTTGTCACAGGAGGAGTGCACACTGCACCCTTTCAAAGGGTGCAGCAGTAGTTATTCTGGCCTGCGCTCTCTCAGCACCATGAAGCAACCAGGATGCCTTTAGGGCCTGCCACTGGTGCAGATCCCTCAAAACCACCTACCAGATTAAAAAACAAGCTAGAGCCCGTGCTGAGAAACAAACAGACACAAGCTGATGGCAAAACATGGCATCAAAGGGCAGGCAGCACTTCAGCTTGATTCAATACAAAACCCATGAATTTATGACAAATGAAGTGTATATTTTATTCCTTCTTCTGATGCTATGTTGGAAAATGCCTTTGATAGTAATCTGGGTAAACAAGCTGCCTGCTGTAAGCTCCTGTGGTTAAAAACATAGCTGGAACTGGGAGACGGTTTTAGCTTTTGGCTCCAAACTTTTTTTTTTTATATGGTAAAACTGGAAATTTTCAGGTCGTCTAAGGTGACCTGAAAAACAGAAGAAATTCTGTTTCCTCTGGGTGAGTGGAGGATGGCACAAACAGCTGGTGCAGTGAAGGAAGCTGCATTCCTCATGCTTCTTTAAGTCTCTGATCATGCTTGCTGCTCTGAACTGCAAAGAAAAACCTGTGGCATCAAGTTTCAGAGCCTGGGTCAATGGACTGGGGTTCACGGGGCAGGGGCTTGGGCTGTGGGGCTGAAAATAGCAGTGTTCACGTTCCTGCTTGGGCTGGAGCCTGGGCTCTGAAACTTGGCAAGCAGGGAGGGTCTCAAAGCCCAATCTCCATCCTGAGCAGGAATGTCTACATGGATATTTTTAGCCCTGCAGCCCGAGCCCAGCAGACCCAAGTCAATGGCCCGGTCTCTGAGACTTGGTGCCATGGGTTTTTCTTTGTAGTGTAGCCATAACCATTGATTTCAGCTTCGCAGGATCAGTGTCTTAAGTATCAGTAATTCTGCCGGGGATTGCATGGGAGGCTTACAGCCCTCAAGTCATATCTTATTCACAAAAACTATCTGTCTAATCTATTTTAGCCATCTAATCTACCTGGATCTATTCTGTATTCATAAAGCACCTGTTACCACTATGGTGATGGATGCTAAGACAAGCACCAAGAAAGATGCACACCAGGATACCCTAGGCACTACACAGGTTTAAAAATACAGTGGCAGCTGTCAAGGTTTAGTTCATCTTCCCATTCTAGCCATAGATAGGATCTGAAAAAAAGTGGAAGCCCTATTGCTTGGGATGTTTAAAACTAGACCGAGCGAAACACCAGTGGATGTATAATAAACCAACACTGTCAGGGTAATGGACTAGAAGCCTGATCCAAGGCTTTCCACTGAAATCAGAAGAATGTGCAAATCCATAAAAGCATACAGTGGATTGTTGTGATTACATCACCTTCCCTCTGTGAAAATCATGTGCTCCCCACTAATAACTATCATTTTGGAATGTTAATTTAGGGCCTGATCCAAAGCCCATTGAAGTCAAAGATTCCCATTGACTTCAATGGGCTTTGGATTAGCCTTTAATGAAACAAATAAAGACAGAACAAGAATGGTCTCAAGTTGCAGTGAGAGAGGTCTAGGTTGGATATTAGGAAACACTATTTAACTGGGAGGGTGCTGAAGCACTGGAATGGGTTACCTAGGGAGGTGGTGGAATCTCCATCCTTAGAGGTTTTTAAGGCCTGGCTTGACAAAGCCTTGGCTGGGATGATTTAGTTGGTGTTGGTCCTACTTTGAGCAGGGGATTGGACTAGATGACCTCCTGAGGTCTCTTCCAACCCTAATATTCTCTGATTCTATGATGAAATAGATTTTAAGTGTAGCATATATTTACAGCACTGTGAATCTAGAAAGATAACTATAAGGACCAGACCCTCAGATATGAACATCGGTATTGCTTCCTTGAAGAAAAGGAGCTAAAGCAATTTACCCCAGATGAGGATCTTGTCCGGTGCATGAGTATAAGATAACATACTGGCAGCACAGAGCTGAACTAAGCAGGAGCTGGGAAAACACAACAAAAATATAGAAGAGACTCAGCCACAGACAGCAGGTTTCAGATCTACTGTACTATATAAATTCTACCACAGTAGCATTGAACTTCAAAAAGGGGAACTACACAAAACTGAGGAGGCTAGTTAAATAGAAGTTAAAAGGAACAGTCACAAGAGTGAAATGTCTGCAAGCTGCACGGAAACTTTTAAAAACACAATAATAACACAATAATAGTGGCTCAAACTAAATGTATACCCCAATCGAAAAACCAGTAAGAGGACCAAAAAAATACCACCATGGCTAAACAACAGAGTAAAAGAGGCAGTTAGAGACGAAAAGATATCTTTTAAAAATTGGAAGTCAAATCCTATTGAGCAAAATGGAAGGGAATATAAACTCTGGCAAGTCAAGTGTAAAAGCATAATTAGGCAGGCCATAATAATCTGAAGAGGAACTAGCAAAAGACATAACCATTTTTTTTAAAGTACATCAGAAGCAGGAAGCCTGCCAAACAATCAGTGGAGCCACTGGACGATTGAGGTGCTAAAGGAGCACCCAAGGAAGACAAGTCCATTAGCAGTGAAGCTAATGAATTCTTTGCATTGGTCTTCGCTGTGGAGAATGTGGGGCATCCCCACACCTGAGCCATTCTTTTTAGGTGACAAATCTGAGGAACTGTTCCAGATTGAGGTGTATTTAGAGGAGGTTTTCGAAGAAATTGATAAATTAAACAGTAATAAGTCACCAGGACCAGATGGTTTTCACCCAAGAGTTCTGAAGGAACTGAAATATGAAACTGCAGTGCTAATAACTGTGATATTTAACCCATCACTTAAATCAGCTTCTGTACCAGATGACCGGAAGGTAGCTAATATAATGCCGATTTTTAAAAAAGGCTCCAAAGTGGAGTGCCAGTCAAAAAAACTAACTGTGTTAGGAACCATTAGGAAGGGGATAGGTAATAAGGCAGAAAATATAATGCCACTACATAAATCCATGGTATGGCCGAACTTTGAATACTGCATGCAGTTCTGGCTGCCCCATCTAAAAAGGATATATTAAAATTGGAAAAGGTACAAAGAAGGGCAACAAAAATGATGAAGGGTATGGAACAGCTTCCATGTGGGAAGAGATTAAAAAAACTGGGAGTGTTCAGCTTAGAAAAGAGACAGCTAAGCAGGGATATGATAGAGGTCTATAAAATCATGAGTAGTGTAGAGAAAGTGAATAAGGAATCCTATTTTCCCCTTTACATAACACATGAACCAGGGGTCATCCGACGAAATCAATAGGCAGCAGGTTTAAAACAAACATAAGGAAGCACTTCTTCACACAACACACAGTCAAGCTATGGAATCCGTTGCCAGAGGATGTCATAAAAGCCAAACGTATAAGTGGGTTCAAAAAAGAATAAGGTAAGTTCATGGAGGATTGGTCCATCAATGGCTACTAGCCAAGATAATCAGGAACATAACCCCGGCTGGGTGTCCCTAAAACTCTGATTGCTGGAAGCTGGGACTGAATGACAGGGGATGGATCACTCGATAAATTGCCCAGTTCTGTTCATTCCCTCTGAAGCATCTGCCACCAGCCACTATCAGAACACACAATACTGGACTAGATGCACCATTGGTCTGACCCAATATGGCCGTTCTTGTGTTCTTACATTCAGATGCCATGGATTATGTTTCTGCCGGGCAAGCTAAACATACTGATGTTTTTTATTAAAAGTTAATATTGAAAAATGCAATCTATCTGTACCTTTGTACTCGGGTCCAAACAGTTGGATTCAACTGACCTATGCTTCTGTGTGTGCTGGAGGGGACGCTGTGTGCGAACCCAAATTAAAAACTGCTGCTTTGGAAGTTTACCTATTTGTTATTCAGCTACTTCCATCAGCTCTTGCTGCACTGGCTCAGACTGATTCATAGTCGTTCCAGACCTACTTTGCTCCAATATTGTATGTGTTTTTTCGGCCCCTACACTTCTGAGGCTTTTTACTTTTTTTTTTTTTTTTTAAACTGCTCATGAAAGCTGAGGGATTAGTCCTTCTGGAGGTCAGAATGAAATCTCCATCTCTGAAAATTAGAAGTGAAAGGTTTTGTTTTTTTTTCTTTTTATTGATGGTCCCATAAAAAGATTTATGTCACCACTTTGGAGTTGTCTGATGATGTCATGTCTTCTTTTAGGACTGCTCAGCTCCTCATTAGGGCCTGATCCTGCTCTTGCTTAAGTCTATTGCATTACTCCCAATGACTTAAATGAAAGCAAGATCAGCCCTCTGGTATGTCTTTATTCACATCCTCCTAATCAGTCACATCTTCCCTTGCTAGGGTAATGATAAAACTGCAACAAGCAAAAGAATGGGCAGAGTATCCATTTGTATTGCAAAGTTAAACTTTGGGTGAACTTCCTACTCAAATAACCAGGATTATATTATTAGAGATATATTATTTAATTATTAGTGTTCATTTGTATTTCAGTAGTGTCTAGAGGCCTCGTCATTGTGCTGAGTGTTGTCTATATGCCAAGAGACATCCCAGACCCAAAGAGCTTACAGTCCAAATAGACAAGCGAGACAACAGGTGGGAGACAGGAAATATTATCCCCATTTTACAGATGGGAAACTAAGGCAGTGATTCCTGACATTTTCTCTGCTATGGCACACCTTGAGCTTCAGGGGCTCTTCCTCCCACTCCCAGCCGGCAGCTGCTGAAGGTTTGGGGAGGGACAGAGGAGCTTACCCATTGCTTACACAGGAGGAAAAGGGGGGGAAGGGATGGAGATTGAGCTCTGGTTGGTTGCTCCACCCCTGGAGGAGGTGGGTCACTGAGGCAGATGGCCAATCAGAAGGCAGCTTTCCCATCCCACCCCCTTGTTCTTGCATGTAGGTTTTTTTTTTTTTAATCAGCATACCTGTTTGGGCCTGAGGGCACACCGGTTGGGAAATACTGAACTAAGGCACAGAGAGATTGTGATTTACCCAAGGTCACACAGGCAGTCTATGGCAGAGCTAGCAATTAAACGCCTGTCTTCTGGGTACCTTATCTACAAGAGCATCTTTGCTCTCACATTTCTTCTCAGAAATGTAGATTATATGAATATCGCTGTTTAAATTAAAAATTTGTTATACACTTCTAAGTTTTAGGGTGTGACTGGTTTAGGTACAGGAGCCAGACACAGTTTAGCCTTACATCTGTACTGCATGAATATCCGCACTGTAGTAACTAACTCCAAAAATCTTAACCCAGCATTCATTGGGCTCAGATTGGAAACTGGGATGGATTCTTTGAATGTGGTATCTATTTAATTTGTCCTGGAACCCTTGTTAGGAATGTGGACATTACATTAGTGACCAAGGACTAGATTCACAAAGAGGTTTAGGTTCCTAACCGCCTCTTGACATTAGGTGCCACTGACATTCACAAAACCACTACTCAGCTGCAGCCTAACCCTGTGGGTGCCAAAACGCCATAGGAGCCCAAGTTTATGCCAGCATGAATGTGCAAAGCCACCTCAACCCAGACACCACCCCACAACTAACAAGCTTCCCTGGAGCCCTTGCTCATGCATAAGACCTGATGGGATTCTCAAACTAGGTGTTCTCCCACCAGCAGGGCCTGATCCAGAACATGCCTCACCTGCCCTAAGGCAGTCATGGGCAAGCAGGTCAGGAATTTTGAGGGCTGGCTGATGTGGGTGCCTGCCCCAGAATACTCAACAGCCCAGAGGTTAGGGCACTCACCTGGGATGTGGGAGACCCAGATGTGAATTCATGCTCTGCCTGATTTGCCCCAGGTACTTGAACAGGACACTCCCACATCTTAGGTGAATGCCCTAGCCAATTGGTCTCTTTTTCTTTCTCTCTGGCCCAATGAATAATTCTGTACGCAAAGTGGAACTGCTTCAAGAGAAAAGATGGAGAGCACCACCCACCCCAGTCTACTGATTAGGGCACTCACTTAGGTACATAAGATCAGGTACAGCCGGGAGTAGAAACAGGTCTCCCACATTCCACATGCCCTATCCATGGAGCTAGTGGCTACATTTGGGTCTCTCTCTGCTTTTTTTGTGAGAAAGAGCTGACTTGTCTTAGGTGCCTAATTTCAGGAGCGGGTATACAGCTGAGAACCCTGAGTGGAGATAAGTCCCTCTTTCCAGCCTGTCAGTCAGGTGCCCAGAGGACTAGATCAATGCATGGAAAGAATGGGCACCTAACTCAGGACTGTGAATTCCAGTGGATGGCAGGGTGCCTAGGAGTTAGACACTGGAACACTTAAGCACCCCTTTATGAATCTAGCCCCCAGAGTCACTAGCATAGGATGGTCTCAGTTTTTAACCCGAGCGGCTATTGGGGTCAGGTTCAGGCAGTGTGGGGATGATCATGTTGTCTATGTTTAGAATCATTTGCAGTCCAACTCTTAACTGTATTGAACATGAACTCATCCTAGGAAAATAGAATCACACTTCCCCAAAGATTTGGTGGTTGCATCCCCTCCCTTGGCTAGACTCTGGATTGTCCCCACACTCCAAACTCATATAAGCCTCCTCTGGTAAATATTTCATCTGTGAAATTGAACAGCTTGGCTTCCATTTAATGATTATTGGTAATAAAGACTAAGAAAGAAACACAGCCATATTTTAAAAAAGCAAATGTATTCCTCATGAAAGATGCAAGGTCACGATTCTTGAAGAATAAAGTCCTCTTGTAAGCCACAGAAGAAGAATGGCCCAGCAGAGAAGCTGCCCCACACTGGCATTCCAATATGCTTCCATGTTATTCTGGATGGACTATGTTTTGGGTATGGAGGATAGTTTAGCCTCTATACACATTCAGTTTTTGGCCTCTCTGCTGAGTCTGCCAACCAGTATGATATGGGGGTGTTTTTTGAAGTACAGACGCTTCTCCACTAAACTTGGCTGATGCCACCAGCACATGTTGACCACTTAATGAACTTCAGATGGTAATGACTTTCACTAACCATTTACTTATCATTCTCCAGTGATCTAGAGGTGAAAGACTCTGTATCTCATTACCAATTCCGTCAGCCATTCGGTTGCCTGAAGCTTGAGCTATTTTCTTATCAGCAGGGAGATATTAACCTGTTCTATACAACTGCCACTGCTGACATTATTGTTTACATGTAAATAACGTATAGTTTTCCCTTGTTGTCTCGTGTCCTACTAACATGAATCACTCAGATGAAATTACTGCATTCTGCTGACTCCTGAGTGCAGTGAAGTGGTGAGAAACCTGCTGTTCTCCCTAACGCAATTTGCTTGGTTCCTGAAAACAGCTTTTATCAGTACTGTGGTAGTAAAAATTCAGATTCGGAAGTGGATCACAGCCAACTCTTCCACTTGTGCAGAAAGTAAGTATGCCATTAACCATGTCTCTTAAAGTTATTTATCTTATGAAAGCAAAGGAGTTCAAAGCCCTCCATTTGCTGTCATACAGACTATAGATATCTGCTATCAGGTCTTCCCTGGATAAGCTGGGCACTTGAGAGATAGAAGTAGAGTATACAGTATTGCATGGTGTATGCTCTAAAGTTGTCTGCAAAGTAATAGGTTAGCCAATAAAATATACATTGTCTACATTGCTGCAGTATGAAAAACATTATGACCAGGGACATTATTATATGTTGAGATTATACTCTTACCTGACTACGGTTTATTCTCTTAGAGACACAGTGTGGTTTAATGGATAATGTGCTTTGACGGGATTCAGTTCCAGGCACTGCCACTGTCATGAATTTGGAAGAGTCACTTCATTTCTCTCTGCCTCTTTTTCCTCGTTACCCTTTGCCTATTTAAACTATAAGTTCTCTTCAGAGAAGATGCTCTCGCTTTACTTTGTATGTATAGCGTAATGAGGTCCTGCTGTCAGCAAGGGCCTTGAGGTGCTACTTAAATACTAACAATTATAATAATCTTCAAGAATAGGGTCTTTTTTTCTGACTGATATTGAGGCCAACTAAAATCACCAGATTGTTTTAGTTCTTTTTAAAAAACAAAACAAAACACAAGCCAGCATTCACAAAAGAGACCTGATTGAGAGCCTTAAAAATGAAGGTTAAGTAGATGTGGTAGTGCAGGTACACCATGTTGCCCCATCAGTGCTTCATGGACCTCCTCTCAAAGGGAGCAAGGAATTCAGAGGATTTGGTTCCTCTGTTGAGACTTCGAAGAGAAAGCATTAGTGCCAGTTGTCATTGCTTTTGTGATATGCACACCTGTCCCTTTGGAAAAGGACTGAGACCACTAATTCATTTCAGATAGCTTGCTGAACAGCCCTCTGATGTTAATAACTTTCAGCAGAGGAGAAAATCTCTGTATCCAGTTACCAAAGCACTGCTGACCAGATTGTTTCAATACATCATTGGTATTCCTACCCAACTACATATACATGAAGACAAAGTCTTCTTAGAAGAGACAAAAGAGCCTGAGAATTTTTTTTCTCAACTATTCAGGTGGGGGAATAAAGTCCACCTACTTTGTTGTCAACTGGGAAGCAGGGGACCACAAGCACAAACTTTAAAATAGGTTCCCTTTTCACTTGTACCACCACTAATAAACTTTATAAATATGATCTGTTCTGTATAAAGATCAGAGTGTGAGATTTCCAAAGTCACTAGTGATTTTGGGTAGTTCAGTTTTTGTGTACACAACTTGAGACACCTTCCAGGTCTCTGTCAAGCACTCATCCTCTGAAAATCAGGAACCTTTAAGGTGTCTCAGGCACCCCTAATTACTAGTCATTTAAGTAAATCTTGGCCCAGGATCCACTGTATCAGGTGTGTATTGTAAAGTTCATTGTGGGACAGCTTTCAAGTGTCAGTCGAACCATTTGCATCAAATTGTTAAGTGTGGCTTAGGTTTATTAACTTAACTGGACAGGGAACCCATCTTTATCTGTTTGTCACATTCCAGGCACATCTATGGTACTATGTATGTAATAATGCCACTGCCAGTCTGGCTTTCTTTGTACATACTGTTGGAAAGGATGAGGTAAAAAGGTGCCTGTGATGGGGTGTACCAACCCCACACTGGTGAGGCAAGGTTTAAGGAGTTGCTCTGGACACAAGAAGCCACACCCCCTCACTCCTGCTGGGGACGCACCCAGTGGAGGGAAGGTTCAAAAGGGAGCAACTCAGCTCAGTCTGGACTGACCAAGCAGAAGAGCAGTTGAGTGCTACAGCCATCTGTGGACAAGCTGCGGAGGCTCCAAAAGGCCAGGATCAGGCCTTACGGTCAAGTTGCCGCAGACCCTTCAGCTGCAGAACCCAAGGACACCGAACCGCCACAGACAGAGGGACACCTTCCGGAGAATGGCCCAAAAGAACTCCCGGGGGGACCCCAAGACAGGCCAGGGACACCAACAGAGCATCTGAAGCCAAGGTTGGAAGTGGCCCATGGAGCAAGCTTAGGGGCACCCACCACCTAGGCCTTGCAATTTGAATGATTGTTTCTTTGGGACATACGCTGGTACCTAGTGGAGTAGGGAGGGCCCAGGTTCCCCTACCTCTGGCTACTGACTCTCATCACTGGGAAGCACAGCCGTTGAATCCCACCTCTAGGCAAGGCATCCACTGACTCCGGCTGCTGAGTGACACAGCCGCAGAATCCCACCGCTAGACAAAGTGACCACTGACTTTCACACGGAGTGACACGGCCACTGAATCCGGCTACTTGGCAAGGCGGCTGCTGACTCTTGCCACTGGACGGCAGACTCCGGAGCAACGCTATTAGGCGGTACTGCCAGCCTTGGACTCCAAACCCCCTTTGATTGCACCATAATTCCAGGAAAAATATATTGCAGACATTTATAACTCGTCATCTAATCAGATGGAAAAAAAATCAAAAGGTTAAATGGCTAAAGTTGAAATAGCCTACACAGAAAGCTAACAGGGTACCTTTTAGTTTCCAGACTTCAAAATGACAGTAGAGAAAATGTGGCAATTACAGACCCATGTCTAATGCTTTAAAACAACACAATGTAATTGCTTTGATATAAACATTGAAACATATATTCATTGTGCGCAGGCCAATGTGCTCAATCATGTTATTTTTAATGAAAATACTCTTGAAAATGGGTTAGGCAAAGAACATTTGTTATATCTGCTGTGTTAGCAAATCATTCAGTCACTATTTGATATCTAAAGTGCTATTTCCTGCCACTTGTTAGACATAACTTAATCCTTCTTTACATTTCAATAGAGGGTTCTTAATTTTCATGTGAGCACCTCGATCTTAAGAAGAATGTAACATATTTTTTATAGTCTAGACCTTATTTTCATAATAGGAAAAAACTGGCAGATTCGACCCTTGCCCCTTTAATAGCTGAGCACTATGTTATGTAAAGAAAATGCTGAGTGATCCTTCACTGAACTGATTTTTTAACAGATTTGTTTCACGATGCTTAAGAATGGGACCATAGGAAAATATAGATCTTTAGGAGATGGCTGTTGCCAGGGCCGGCACTTCCATTTAGGTGACCTAGGCGGTCGCCTAGGGCACCAGGATTTGGGGGGGGGCGGCATTTTGCCGCCCTCGGCGGCAATTCGGCGGCGGGGATCCTTCTGCGCTCCGGGTCTTCGGCGGCAATTCTGCGGTGGGTCCTTCACTCGCTCCGGGACCCGCCGCCGAAGTGCCCCGAAGACTGGGAGCGCGGAAGGACACCCCTCCCCCCCATCGCAGAATTGCCGACGACGACCGGGAGCATGGAAGGACCCCCGCCTAGGGCGCCAAAAACCCTGGCGCTGCTCCTGGCTGTTGCAAAGTACCAGAAAAAATTAGTGAAATAGGTTTTGTATTTTCAAGCTGTTTCTAGAGGAGATGCTCTGAAAGCCATAAAGATATGCTTCTTTATCCGACTAATCTATTTCACATATACAATAATTTGCAGCCAATAAATCTAGGATGCATTTCCATGATATGGCATTGTGTGGCAAACAGAAAGGATAATCTTATTCATACTGTGGTGGTTGGTATTTTTATAATCAGCTTTGTCATGTAATATTACTGGAGAGTGTCATGCAATATTCAGTATTAGAAAAGAAATAGTTTTGCAAAAGGAAGATATGCTATACACCAATTTATATCATCAGGGATCCATTGTATGCTACAAGAGAATTATCTTCTAAGCACATGGGGTTTGGTGAGAGGACAGTACAGAGGAGTTTCTTTTTGTAAATAATACATTTTTGAAGCTGGACAATCCAGATGAAGCTATTGCAGTCGCACATTCTACCAAGAGGAAAATTAACTTCTTCAGCGTTCTCTTGAGTCAAACAGGAAGTATTCCCATAACAATAGTTCAGATGTTTCACCTGATGACCTACGTTTTGAGGTGATCCATAGAAAGCATGACACATAGCCTTAGAAAATAATTTTCTCAGAAACATAAAGACTCACTAAACTGTGAAACTTGTTGAAGTCCTGTTAAAAAACATCCAGAATTTAATGTTGGTTATGGTTATCAAATACGTTAGGGGTCTAATCATGGCTTAATGATCTAAAAACCTTCCACAACATGTACAGTAAACTGGGAAAGGTTGAAAATCTTGGTCTCATATTTGACTGCATGAGTGACCAGAATCTCATCTTAGTAGTAGGGTGCCATTTTTCTGAGGTTTGCAGCTGTTTGTCAGGAAGAACAGGTTGGAGCTGTACAGCTTTTGTTAACCTGTTCTCCCTGACTTTTGCCTTTCTCCAAAATGTCTTTCAACAAGGTTCAAAGTGAATTAAGGAAGAACAAATCTAGCCTTCAGTCACTGTGAATTGATTTGGGTAAATTATCTAGAACAAACAATTTATTTGGGGCAGGTAAGCCCTGATCCAGCAAATCATGTGCTTAATTTGGACCATGGAAGTAATCCCAATGAAGTCTGACAATGCTGGTAGAGGGGAAAGACTAAATTACTGAGTTCCAGGGCAGCAGTAAGGGACAAAATTGTCTCTTGAATCAGAATGAGGTTTTGTGAGTTCAAATTGGGCATCCTATGAAGATGCTTCTACCAAGCACCTGCAGGGAGAGATGTTATTTTGTTTAGATTCCTATACTGTGTTTATCACTATGATATCTGAATTTTGCTGAACAATGCCTGAGACATTTATTATATTTCTTTGGATTCTGCTCATTATGACTTTTAACTACTCTAGGGGACTGGGTTGACTAGATTGTGCTATATTTTCTAATCCGGCAATGTCACTGTGACTTACCTAAGCAAGCATTAGGTAGAGAGTGGAAACATTTCTGAAAGGTCAAATCATAAAACCGTAAAATCCAGAGGGAGTTATTTCAAGTGTATCACTCCCATGTATGAAAGTTTAATTGATGTCACTTGGCTGAAATTAATATCTCAGGGTTGAAAGTTGATATGACATTATGTAAGATACCATAGTAAAATGCATTTTTAGGATCAGATTTTAAACCCTCCTTGTGGTATCACAATTGGACATTGTGGAAATGATTATTATGTCACAAACAGAGGATTATGATGTCAGGTGGGGAATAAGTGGCAGAAGCAGATAAATTCTTAAGAAACAACGGAGATCCTGTTTTAATGCACTGTCTTCAGTAAGAAAGAATGAGGGAAGAGAAAGACGAGGAAATATGTGACACAGAAGAACACATGTTTCCAAATAAGATATTTTTCAAAGTTTTCCATAAGGTGACAGCTGCTTTCGCAAAGACCGCATTCTGCTCTCAGTGTAAATACAGAAGAACTGCATTGAGTTTCTATAGCCATGAACTTACACCCTGAACTGAAAGTAGATTTTGGCTCTAAGGCTTCACACTTAGGGTGACCAGATGTCCCGATTTTATAGGGACAGTCCCGATATTCAGGGCTTTTTCTTATATAGGCGCCTATTACCCCCCACCTCCTGTCCCGATATTTCACACTTTCTATCTGGTTACCCTAAACACACTTCTTCCCCTCAAAATAGAGATGGGGGAATTGCCACCCATTGTATGATGTCATATATCATTCCACATTTGGGAAAAATAATGGAGAGCAAGTTTTGTTTGAAGTTTGGGTTGGTGGGTTGTTTGTTTCTTTCTTCTCCTTCCAATTTTCACAATTTATTGTGAAAGCCTCCTTTGCTGATACACAATACAGACCTTTTGGGCACACTGGAGGTCTTTAAACAGTTGGTTTTGCCATCATAATAAACCCTTTAAGGAGACTAATACTGTTCCCTATTGTTAACAATGTAATGCATGTTGTTTCAAGGCTCTTTAACAATAGTTAAAAGGAACTGTTTAGAATGAAATTAAGCTTCCGTAAAGTTATGTCTAAGGTAAAACATCCCTCTAGATCGATAAAGACAGGGCTCATATGTATCAGCTTTGTCTAGGGCCTGATGTAAAATAACTTTCTAGGAGTCACCCTGTTTTTCATGGTTTTCCCCCCCTGTCTTGGATTGGGAGTGGGGCGAGGTTGCTGGTTGCTGAAAGCAAATGACTAGTAGCTTCAAAACGTAATTACTCACAAACCAACCTGCCACCTTCATTTGTATTCAACAGAGGCCTCATTTTTCCCCCTCACTGCTTAGTCTGTACTGATCAGTATATACAATGGAATTTTTGTCTCTTGCAAACATATTCTTGTTCCGTTTCACTTGAAGATGGAGATAAACATGTAAGAAAAAAAATGCTGCAGACAGGTATTTACATTTAAAAGGAAAATACATAAAGAAAATACATACATTTCCAGAATACTTTGGTAATTTGGGAGAGGGTTCCATGAAGTAACTCTAGGATGCACATAAGCTTTACATTGTGAAGAAAAAAACAAGGGATCCATCCATCAGTAACATATTCTGAAATGCTGGGGAAAATGATGGACTTAAGAGGCTGATTATGATAAAAAATAATCGTATGTTATACAACGTATATCATATATGTTATGCAATGTGTGTGTGCCCAATCCTCTGCTAATGTAAACTGGTGTAACACCATTGTATTTAATGGAGTTACACCGATTTAACTGAGCTGAGGATCTGGCTCTATATAGTATATATTGGTCCAGATTTTTCTCTTCCTGTTCTGGCCACTTACTAAGTGGTGGATTCTGGTTCAAAATGG
Source organism: Emys orbicularis (assembly GCF_028017835.1). NCBI lineage: Eukaryota > Metazoa > Chordata > Testudines > Emydidae > Emys > Emys orbicularis. The sequence continues at coordinate 21,315,009 of NC_088683.1, read as the reverse complement.
CCAAATGAGAATTCCCCCCATCTCAGCTGGCATAAAGTGGCATTACCAGCTCCTTCACTGGCTATTCTTCCCATTCTGGTAGAGGGGATGGGAATGCATCCGTGCACTGGTAATGCTCAACTGACATATGGTCCCGTAGTGACCATAGCCCCCTAGCTGCTCTAACTCATGCCAGGGTCAATGAAAATACACCATGAGAATCAGGGAGATATAACTTGTTCCCTGATGCCTTTCCCTCCACTCTGCCACCTCCTGCACAGATCAGATTTCAGCACAGGAGACAACTGAGTCACTTTCTTTCTATCTATACACACACAAAAAGAAACACATCAAGTTATTGTGCATACACTGACTATTTTTAGAACACCTGAGGAATAGAAACCAAGCTGGATGTTTAGTTTTTCCTCAAGAATTCCTGGGATGTTCGTGTGTCTAACCCATCCTTAAATTTTTACAACCAAGAGTTAGGTGACTAAATTGGTCCTGCTCCATCTAACTTTGCCTTGTAATTGAACATTTTCCACCAAAGACAAAAAGAGCCTGACTTTCCTGTGTCTGTGTTTACCTGCTTCAAATATCATCAGAATGATGTCACAGGAACACACAGGAAAATAATATACAGTGAGCCCTTCTTAAATAGTTTCATGTTCAGCCTAGAGGAGGCATATGATGTCCTCTCTTCCCCTACCCTCCTTTCTGAAATCTCCATTCATCCGCAAGAGAGTTAATGCTTTCTTAGAGTTTGTTTTCCTTTGCCTTCCCTCCCACCCCATCCCACATCTCTCCCTTCAGACACACACACTTTACATATTGCTGCCACTAAAAGCATTCACAGAGGTCAAATTATTGAAAGTTCAGCTGAGTTTTCCTGATCTATCACAGTTTACCTACCACCCCCAGTTTCCACAGAGTATCTCAGTAGTGATTAAATAGCTATCAATTTTTGGTCTCAAATAAACATGCACCAACGATATAGCTCCTACATTTTGTGTGATCTCTTTTGATCTTGCAAAGAATGTTTGCACCCACACACTCTGTTTAACAGAATCAGGCTTCCCATTCCCTGTACAAGGAAAGCCTCATTAGAAAGACTTTTCCAGCATGGGAAGTCAGCTAGGACCAATGTGTGACAATGACAAGCAGTTGTTCTAATGTTCTTGCTCTGATGTCTTTGTCATATACTACTAATGAACCATTGAGTAGGGAAAAAAATAACAGGAAAGAACAATGATTATAGCAGATGTTGCACAGGGACTCTGTGGTTTTTGCACATGACTCAAGTGCAATGCACCTAGGCTTTTTAAAAGCCCAGTGATGAATGAGTGCCATGGAAAATGGTGCTAATTTCTTTCAAGTGTTTGACACTCATCAATAGAGGTTACTAAGAAAATTGTCATAGGGCCGTGATGGGTCCCAGACATAGTAAGACTGGTGAGGGTCAGCTGCATAGAGTAGATGGCTTTCTAGGCCTGATGGGGAGCTCCCGCTCTTGAGGAAGGCGAGTCCAGCACTTAACTTGCTAGCCTGGTACTGGAGAGACTCAGGATCAATTCTCCTCCCTTCTACAGACTTCCTGTGTGACCTCGGGCAAGTCACTTATGACTAGATTTTTAAAATTATTTAGGTGCCTAACGATGCAGGTAGCCCTGAAGCATTTTTTAAAAACCCACTAGGCACATATATGTAACTTTTTAGGTGTCTAAATACCTTTGTCTCTCTGTGCTTTAGTTTCCCTTCTGTAAAATGGGGATAAAAGCACTTTCCTACCATACAGGGGTGCTGTGAGTATAAATGTTTTAAAGATTGGCGCTCTGACAATATGGTAATCAGGGCAATGGAATAAGATGCATAGATATGAGTACTAAAGAGCCCACCTCTATAGCATCTTCATGTACATTCCAGTGGCCTGAGTCTTAGCATCTAGGGCAGAAGTCAGCTAGGGAAGGATCAAGAACAGGATTGGTGGATCATTTACCATTTCAGGCCATTTGCCTAATCCTTGTGGATTAGGGCAGTGGGGGATCAGTTGTTCTGTGGCTTGGTATTTGGGAGGGTATCTTTCCGCTCCAAAGAATCCCCTGGGCACAGCTTAGCTTCTTAGGGCTTGTTGTGGGGCTGGGTCAGGATTTAGGAGGCAGTTGTATTATTTTGTTCTGTCTTGATTTTCTTGATGTCTGCTTTGCTGTGAAGAACTAGTAAATTGACTCTCACATTTGTCCTCCCGCCCCCCCCCCCATAAAGGGCATATATCCTTGCCAATATTTCTGCAGCTGACGTATATCAATCAATAAGCTTAACCAATCAGGGGGACTGAAGTAGCTGCAGTTGAAAGTTAAGAGATTTGATGCTTCTCTTCAGTTTGGAAGAGCACCCCACAGCTTATTCCGGCATCCATTGGAAACAGCAGTTAATGACCCATCCCATATGACAGGGGTATAAGCCTTTTGTTTCCATGGCACATGCCATGTGATTGGGGCTAGGCTATAAAGATTTCTTACCAGCATGCCTTTGTGTCACACCTTTACTACATGTGGCAAAGCTACATGATCAGGTGTGTCTGATGATGGACCCCCACTCCATAGAATCGGAAATAATGCAACAGGTTTGCTTAGGTTTGAAGAGCAGTCTGAATGCAACTGATCACATGAGTGTATAGTCTGTCTACAGAACAGGATGCAGAGAATATTCTTAAAGAATGTGATGAGGTGTTTAACTGACCTGAATGAATTGTGAATAAAACACATCACATTGATATAGATCCCAACGTGCTGCCAAAAATACCTGCATCATATATAACCCCAATAGCACAGAGAAATAAAGTAAAAGCTGAATATGACAGGATGGTAAGTTTCAGTGTTCTTGAGAGAATACAGATACTGAGTTGGTTAACATTATGGCCACATATAATAATACCAAACAAGTTAAGCATTTGTATAGATCCAAAAGATTTGAATAAGGCTACCAAAGACATGCCAAGACAGCGTTGCGGGCATCATGTCTAGCCTTCAAAATGCAAGAGTGTTTTCAAATTTGGATGCAAGCCAAGGATTTTGGCAAGTCCAGCCTGCTAAAGTGCAACTCTACCCTTTCAGCTCCCTTTTGTGTAGATATAGTATGCACCTATTTATCCAAATTATCTGGGGGACATCCGAAAGTTTCAGATAGCTGGAAACTCAGAAACACAGAAGTGTACTGTAAGTAGCACAGGGCTACATGGGGGACACACTGTGGATTTGACTAACTAGGATTTTTGGATAAAGGGAATTCAGAGAACTGGAATTATACTGTATATGTATGAATAATGTCTCTTTTTGATTGCCTAGGTACTTAAAATGTACCACAGCATTGAGACTTAGATCCTTTTAGGATTTGGATGGAAGTAGTTGTTGATTTAGGGTGACAATGATCAACTCTACAAGGGATGACAGCATAAAATTCTGCAGTTTAGATTCATTGATTATAAGGCCAGAAGGAACCGCTATGATCATCTAGGCTGACCTCCTGTGTGACATAGTAAAACTTCAGCACATTAATTTGTTTGAACTAGAGAATACCCTTTAAAGCAGAAAACAACCACAAAAATCCTCAAGCTTCCAATCAAAGTAGATGTCTTATCTTTGCCAAAGTATAGAACTTTTAATCAAATTAGGAAAAAATGCCAGATCAAGCTGAGCAAAATTAATTATAGAGGACAAGTTCTCAGTGACAAATGAGAAGGAAAGGTGGAGACAACTGGGTAAGGACCCCCCAAAAGAAGTAGGACTTACAGAGATTCATAGGAATGTCAACATAGCTAAGTAAAGTAGCACCTAAGTAGCAGAAAATGATCATGACAATGCAAAAGTGCATTTGAAAATGTGAAATACAGAGCTGAGAAAGAGCTTTGTCCAGCAGCACAGCTTTCAGGAGCTCCTGTAAGTACTAAAAGCAAGGAGCAGCAGCAATAGGAGTTTGAAATAAATGTGACTTAAGTAATACTCATTTCTGTAAGAACATTTGACAAATGAGAAACACAAAATGACCCCAATTTACAAAAGCTTGAGAGGGTAATTCTAGATGGATAGCCAATGGGAAAAGCCCAGACACTTCCAAGCATAAACTTTTATAGGGACTATCGAGGTGAAATTACTGCATATGGAGAGAGGCTGTATAAAGAACATTGATTCATAATGCCACACAGCAGGAGGCCAGAAATGCTAAACAGAACCCACTATGCCTATCTGGCTTTTGAGAAGTATAACCACAGAGCTTGAGATGCCATATTCTAGCCAGGCATGCATGTTACTATGGAAGATAAGGCAGATAAGTGTAAAATCTGGAACAAGTACAGGAAACAGAATGTATACGAAATGTTGTTTTTCTTGAACTGGAGCTGTTATACAGCACATCCAATAGCAATGTCATAATCCTTAAAGTCAATGACAAAGTCTTCTCCTTTACTTCATTGGGAGAAGAATTCATTTGACTGAGGAATGGGTGAAGATCTGAACTGGATTTTACTTTCTCTGAACTGGTCTCGCCATCTATGAGACAATCAATTAGGATTGTTTGCAAATGGATATGTTGACCAGGGGGGAAAGAAGAATCAATTGTAATTTGAAAGTAAGTTGTTGAACACCCTGAATTACAAGACTTTGCATTGCTGGGACTTGCTTTAAAAGAATAGGTCAGCTTGTGCCTACTAAGCAAAGTCCTTTGTGGGAGACTGTGTAGAGTCACCCTGTGCCAGCAGAAGCAACATATGGCATTGGGCTTCTTTGAGAGACAAAGCCTCCTGAAAACTGGGGAAGTGTAGCCATTGCCCTCCTCTTTAGAGGAGGTGAGCAGCATCTACTCTATTGATTGAGTGGCCAGCATTGCTTATTGGCGCAGAGCAGGGGGCAGGACCGTGGGCTCACCTTCTATTTCTTCCCATCTTCTTGGGTTGGCACAGACATGTCAAATCTCACTCACTGGGTGTGAGACTCACTCATTAGCTTGCTGTCTCACCCACACACACATTCCTAGGCTTATCTCACTCATTTTGAGTAAATATATACAGGTGTAAATTATTTTTACTCAGGCACTGAAAGAGACCTCAGGAAGAGGGCTTACAGCTTGGAGAGTGGCTTTCCAAATTTGTGTACTGTGGTAACCATGGAGACAACAGGCCCATGTTCTATACATGTGCAAAAGAAGAAAGGAGGCTATGTGGGGGGAGAAGGTGTGTGTGTGTGTGTGTGTGTGTGTGTGTGTGTGTGTGTGTGTGTGTGTGTGTGTGTGTGTGTGTGTGTGTGTGAATACTTGATGTTCAAAAAAATATGAGTTCACCCAAAAACTGAGCAGGACTTGATCGAAAGTTTTCAGGTTCTGCAAAATACAGTTCAAAATTTAAATCACACTGGACAAATTCATGTCCTCAGGGTTCTCCAATCATCCAGGTTTTTGTTCCAACCAGCAAATAATTATTTTTTATTACAATCCAATGGTTTGCATTGCATATAGAATTCTCATGAGCCTTAGACTTCAATATGAATTAGGACATTTAAGTGTTTCATATGCAATATTAAGCAGTGTACATTTTTAAACAAATGATTAAGTGCTGGTTGGATTAAAAACCTGGACTATTGGATGTCGCCAAGGACCAAAGATGAGAGTCCCTTTTTTAAGCAATGACCTACCACACCACTCTTTGGCCTTGAATCTCACTTTTTGGGGTTGTAAATCTGACTCTTAAGGACAGCTAAACCCTGCTATCTCAGTTGTCATGTCCCTTTGGAAAGCATCGGGACTGTGATTGTGAGTGGCCCCTGCATGGGGGGCAAAAAGAGAGAACGTTTCTCATACCCTTGTGGCTCATGTCTATGTTTTCTTTCTCAAAATGAAGTCTTAAACAGCTTTACTACTCATGGTATGCAATCCATATTTTTTGTGCAATATTGGTCAGAAACAATGATTTATTTATTTCATTTCCTGGAAAATAGCCTAGAGTGATTCTCTCTCTCTCTCTCTCTCTCTCTCTCTCTTTCTCTCTCTCTCTCTCTCTATATATCTTATATATAAAGATTCATTTTTAGCTACTTATTCTTTTATACTTATGAGAAAAAAAGGAGCTAGATCTCTTTTATCCAACTAGCAGTAAATTGAGTGTAATAACATCATTGTAAAATGATGTGCTTTTATAAAGTCCTGAATATGGTGCATCTTTTGTGTTTTGTTTCTTATTGTTTGCTCTACACAAAAGGATAATTCATTAGGCCAATTCTCCAAATAATCTCAAAGTGACATGAATTCCTCTGCAGAGTGAATGTCTGTAGTAAGTAATCCATGGAAAACAGACAGGCGTCTCTTGTCATTTTGGAGCTTTAATCCACTGCCCGGAGCATGAAAATGCTCAGGATAACAAGTGTGGGAATGACCAAAATCAACATTATTTTTTGGATTTTATTTTCTTTACAATGCCGCTGATCAGTAGAATTGCTGAATCTGGCAGATACAATGCCCTTGGATTAAGGAATTAAACTCAGGAGGAAGAAGAATTTGTTAAAGAGGGATGGAAAAAAAACTTTTTTTCCCTTTGGCAAATGTTAAGCAATGAAACCAGTGTTGACAGAATGTTTAGGTCTAGTTTACAACAGTATTAAGCCCTCCCCCCCACCCCTTTTTTAAAAAGTGTTTAAGTTTTTAATTAGAATAAAAACCATCTGCAGCTTTTCAAATATATACTTCTGTTTGAAGCTCAGAATAGAGTAAACCTTATATCCTAAAGAGTGAATTTGTACCTGCATGTAGGTGTAGAAAACTGATGTTGTATTCTATTGGGGCCAGATTATGATGCTTTTACATTGACTTTACTGACACTATTTATATGATTAGTTATTCACCAATCTGAGTAAGAGAGTCATAATTTGACCCTTAGCTTCTACTGTCGTAAAATATCTGTCAATCTTTTCATTCTGGAAAAGTTTAAAACAAAATAGATGGAAATACTAAACTGCTTGGACAACATGCTTGTTTTAGTAAAGGTTGACTTCCTATGCTTACTTGAATGTTTGACGATTCTGCATGGCTGGAAGACTCTGGTAATCCTTCAAGCACTGAAGAAGGAGAATGTGTGTGTGTGGGGGGGGGCAGGTTTATGTTTGTATTTAAAGTTTTCCTTAACACTTAGCAGACATTGGGGTCTTCCTGCAGTCTTCCTTCACCCATTATGATAAGAGGGAAAAAAACCAACTTCATTAATGAGTTTCACCCAATTATTAAAAAAAACCAACCAAACAAAAAAAACACATAAAATAATACCAGAGTGTCCAAGCAATTGGAAGGTTGTGGACATCTTAAATTTATAAGAATCCTTTGGAGAATCCCCCAGTATAATTTACAAGCCCCGCTGGACCTATACATGTCTTGAACTGACTGTTGAAGTGAGCTTTACTAGGAATTTCTTTTGCTGGATTGGGGTGGGGGGGAGGGTAAAGGAACTTTTCCTAACAAGGCTTTAAAAGCTTCAGTGGTAAAGTTATGTTGATGGAAGTCTCCCTTACTTGTTCACTGAGAGCAAGTCATACAGGATTACACTATGGGCAGGAGATGTTATTTATGTGGGTGGCACTATTCAGGGTTTATTTTTTGCAGGGGGTGTTTTTTTATTCAAAATGGTAAAATCAAATCAAATCAAATCCCCCAACTGGCTATAAAATCGCTCGTGCCTTTGGAGGTGAATTTATAGCTCCGTGCCTTTCACGAGCTTGGTGGAGGTTTCTCTTCCCTCCTCTAATCTCTGCCTAGATGTTTTTTGCATGTGTTGTGTGACAGCAGGGGAAGGGGAGTGGGTTGTGCTTTTCTCTTCTCCCATTGTCAGCTAGTGTAAGAGCGTGTTGGGAAAAACCTGTCTGCGGGATCCTGTGTCATCTCCCGCTACATGTGCACAGGAAAAGTCAGTGCTGCTCGCTGTGCCTCTCTGTTTCCCTTTCATTCAGTTGCTTGCACTGAAGCAGGGAGCAGGATTAGCTCGTGGCACTGGCTATCAGAGGAGCGTAGATAAAAGGCACAGCTCCTTAAGCGCCACTGCTGCAGCCCTTGTTATTTCCCCCCCCCCCCTTCCCCACAACAGTTGTGCCTCATTATCCACTGTCTGGCTCAATTTTTGTGCCCGTGTATTGGAAGGGGCTTGAAGTTTTCACTGCTTCACCGACTGTGGCAGAAGAACGAGAGATGTTCTATAGCATGGCCATGAGGTCTTGATTGTTCTGCGTTTATGAATGAAACTGACCTCAATCACCTGTTACCTCCAGTTTCTAGATTGGTTGAAGTTCTGCGGCTGTACCCTACAGGACCGAGGGCACCGAGACTCCAATATACAAGGACCCTACAGTATCGTCTGCAGCATGAGCTGGCTGAATAGGATTGCATTGCTTTTCTTGGGAGTATTACTAGCAGAAAGAGTGAACTGCCAGCATGTGAAGAATAACGTGCCAAGACTCAAATTATCCTATAAAGGTAAGTCTGTTGTTGTCTTTTATTTCCTCTCTCTCTTTTCCTAGGATCTGTTCCTATTTTTCCTGCTTTTCCTTATAACTAAAAAAATGGAGATTTGTGTTATAGAAAATATTTTCAAACACTTAAAAACCCATCTTATGTTCAATACTACTCAGTTTAAATGCAGACAAAGAAGAGTTAGTTACATTTGCAGACAAAGATTCTAGAATATGCTGATTTTTGTAAGAACATTATATTATTTCATAGGACTTTACTCTTTAAAAATGATTAGACATATTTGACCACCCAATTAATCTTTGTGCTGCTCTGGGCATGTTGTACAGCTACAACAGAGTATTTATCTAGTTCAAACACGATGGAATAGAGGGAGATTTATGTTGGGTTTTTTTATGCATGAAGTGGTTAAATCTCAGTCATGAATATTCAGTTTGTACAGATCTGACAATCAGATGCCTCACATAAGCAGTAGATGGTGGGTTTGCCAAGAAAGTATAAACTGAAAGGAACAGATCAGCTCCAGAAAAAGGAATAATGTACTAGAATATTGTATGTGGATCTTCAATGCAATGCAATTTTTTTTCTTAAATGAAATTGTATCATATGTACTTTGAGTATATTTCAGTAATCCTTAGAGAGAATGTGTTATTTAGGGAAGATAACCATGATATTACACTTACCTTTGGAAATTGGCATAGCATTAGACACAATGCATTGTCAGTAATTAACTTTAGTAAAATTATTGCTATTATTAAAAGTCAGGACTCTGAAGAACCAGGCATACCCTCTCCCTTATCAATGCAGGACATTTCATTAAAGATTCTATATATGTACATTGTAGAGAGAAAAAATAAAAAGCTGGACAGTATACAAATGGGATAGAAAATTAAACTGTAAGAGCTAGGTATTATTATTACTAAAAGAGGTTTCCACCCCTAAAAGTTGACTTCTTATAATCCCAGATGATTTATGGCGGGGAGATGGGGGAAAGTAGCTTGAGTTCAAAATGTGTGTGTGTGTGTGTGTGTGTGTGTGTGTGTGTGTGTGTGGTGGAGGGGAGAAATGTACCATTTCTACAATGCAAAAAAGTGAACGTGTGTTTCTGGTCATAGATGTCAATCTCTGTCTGCTGTATAGTCTATATATCTCATGCCAGGAGAAGTATGTTCTCTACTTTTTGCATAACAGGCAGAATCTGTCTTTCTGGTGGCACAAGTGTAAAGAAAGAAACACCTCAGTGATTCCAGGCAGTCGTCATTTTCACACTTTAAATCAGAACATTAAACACCTATAAAACTTGGATGTGTTTTGACTTCATTGTGAAATAAATGAATGTGCATATTTTAAAAAGAACGTGCGTGTGTGTAAGCACCACTTTATATATGAAAAGGACGCTACATGGTTCTCAAAATGTGTCACTTTGTGAGAAAAATATTTTATATTTAATAAATACAAATTGGTTATTTTAAATAATTTAATCTGAGAGACAACCTGATGCATGTGCCATGTTATAAAACTCTTTAAATACCACTTTCACTGTTTGTGATCTAACTTCCAAACTTTAATGAGCCTACTGTAAAACTCAATTAAATTATTATATAGAAGTTTAACTTCAAGTGTTGCTTAAAAGTGAACCATTAAAGTGTTTAATGGCTAATTAATAATTGTTTGCTATTTTTCACCCCATTAAAGTTTATTGAGGGCTCAATTCTGCCACTCATACTAATGCTGAATCTTCTCATTGAAATCAGTGGGACTAGCTGCGTAATAAAGTGATACTTTGGTTTGAGGAAGGGTGGCAGAATCTGGCCCATAGTTTGTATACATTGATACCATATCCAAACATATAACCAGCTTTGCAACACTTGATTATTCTGCTGGCTGGCTGTTTTTAACTTCTGCTTCTGTTGGGAACAAGAATCTAATTCTCACAGTTTTTTATTTAATAAACACCAGCTTCTAGGGCAAAGTTTTTCACAATAGTAACTCAGGAAACTGATAGACTCCTTGGTGCTGTTTGTGTAATTGACTGAACAAGCAGTAAAAATGAAATGACCGCAAGACAATGAGTACTCTAGCTCCAATCCTGGAAAACACTTAAGGGCCTGCTTAATTTTAAGCATGTGCGAAATAAGAGCTCTATCCTGCAAGGTGCTGAGCACATTAGGCCAGTCTACCAAAACACTTACGCATGTGCTTAACTTTAAACCTTTGGGTAGTCCTACTGACTGCCTGGGTCAACTAACATGCTTACAGTTGAACACATGCTTAAGAGTTCTGCTGGAGCGAGGCCAAAGTGTTCAGCATGTTGCAGGATGGACTCATACGTTTCTAGTTATTATAAAATAGAGAAAAGTAAGACTTATCAGCTGGTGTTTTTCAGATGGCTAATTATCCTTCTGATAAAATGCCGTGTGGATAAATAGGCGCAGTGCTTTGTGAGTATGCTGCTTTAAGAGCTGTGCCTAGTGAAAATATAGTTTGTGGGCAATGAAAGAATATATTACATATCAATGTGGATCTCATGTGAAGATACCATAGGCCATTTTCTTACCAGTGGGACTAATGGGTATTAAAACTACTAGCAATTAGGAAAAATAACACCCCACTCCTCCAATTACCTAGCAGTTCTATTTCTGCATAGAGAGCCTGGCAGTTTAATAAAATAAACTGTGAAATGAATGAGAACATGCAGGGTAAAAAAGAATGTGTCAAACAATTTTTCTTCTGTTGTTTTACTCACAGTCATTGTGTTTTTGTTTTTGAATGTACACTTGATTTTTGCCTAAGCAAATGCCTTGTAGCCAGTTGTCATTGTTTTGTTTCTAAAGAACAATAGGGATTTATTTTAGCTTCTTGTTTTTTTCTGACTAATTAGATGTCAAACATAGTTAAAACATGCAGGCATTTGGCTTTAAAATTTCCAAAGTGATTCATGAAGGGTTAAATCCCTGCCAACCTTAATTTCCTATGGTCACTTGTTTTCAAAGGTCCACTATTAGCTCTGTCATTTCTCAGGTTGCCAGATAGACATTTCAGTGAACTCCCATTCTTACTTTCTTTTGACTTCCCGTCGCTCAGTCTCACAGATTAGAAGTATCATATCGAGCACATTTTGTGTAGGGCAAGGGAGGGAGTCCATGTAATAAATATATTATAAATTGGGCCACCTTTCTGGAAGAGGGACCAAAAAGATGCTTTCAGGTTCATTGCAGAAGTGACATGTTAGAAAAATGGGGTCTCTTGGCTTTGTAGCAGTCAGATTTGGGCAGCTCACCAGGGAAAGCAAATATGGGGCGAACAGAGATGACATCCTGTCCTTATTGAAGTCAATACTCGCAAAACTCACACTGACTTCAGGAGAAGTCAGGATTTCATCCCATAAATCTCAAACACAAACATTTCGCGTAGGTCCATGAATGGAAAGAGATCTGGCCCAGACAATATTTCTTTCCGATTCTTTTCATTGACTTCTGTGGGCTTTGGATCATGTCCTAAATATGGGGAAAAAATTAGCTTAAAACTATTGCAGGTTAATCTGATCCCCACCACCTCCACCTCCTTTTTGTAGCTATTTAAGGCTGCATCTGGTGAAATAACAAAAATAAATTTAATTTCCAAGATGCAAAGAAAGCCTTTAATAAAACAACTGTTAAACAGTGAGGAAATAACATGTTCTTAAAGTTTCTTTTTATCCCAATGACTTGTGTTTCAATGAACAGTGTAATGAGCTCTACTATGTTATTAGGTTGTAGGTTCTGTTCAGAAAGCATCTATTATATAGAGAGTTCTCTGTGTGATGGTGATCAAGTTGTGAGTGCAAAGTTTAAAACAATAAATATAGTCTTAGCTCCACATGGATTTTTCCTTTCTTTCCTTCCCTTTTTTTCCATCTGCTCCATCTCTCTCTTTTTCTTTTATGCAGTGAACCAACAGCATAAACAAATGCTAGATCTAGCTACAAGAAGTTTTGTTTTTGTTATTACTAAAAAGAATTCTCATTAAAATACCTTTTCATAAATCTCTCCCCAAGGCAACTCTGATTTTTGTCATGAGTAAATCTTATGAACTCAAAGTTTCTCATATCCATCTGTCTCATCCCATTTGTTTATTGAAAATTTCTAAATCCTCTTAGTATGTTTGGTAAAAGTACATATGTGGTTCTTTTTTTTTTATTGTTGCTCAATTGGATGCACGTTACTTAAGAATAAGTAACTGGACGAAGATTGCATGTAGATTCAGTTGTACTACTCCCTGGTTTGCATTCAAGCCATAGTAAGAATAGATATTTTGCCTAAAATTGGAATGAAAATAAGAGCTGCCCCCAGACTCTGTGTATGATCAACCTACAAATGTGCCAGAATTTCATTCACTCTCTTATAGACAAGTAGCACTGAACTATCTGGGTACATGTGAGTCTACGTATGATATTTAATTGGTAAGGTAGTTTATCAACTTGTCCTACTTGCACTTGATAACTTGCAGGTGTTTTTTTTCTCCCTAATTCTATAGCCAGCCACATAATACCAATACAAAACAAAACAAAAAATCAGAGAGCATTTTAGTAAGAGCATTAATAATGTACAGGGCCTGATTGGAGACATGTCTCTCCTCACTTAATATCACAGTTTGTCTCAAAACTCAAGATACCTGTTTATAGGGTCTTATAATTAAATTACATTATGCATACATCGTCCTCTCTGGAAACCTCTCTTTTCAGTCTCATTGTGAAGAAGATAAGGGAACTGAGAACTTGGAAAGAGGAGCAGGGAGGTAGGAAAAACAAGTGTTTATGGACATAAGCAAGGACTTGTAAGATTCTCCAGCCCCCGTTCTCAGTAGATTGCAAAAAGATCTACAGTTCAGGCTCCTGTTATGTCAAGATCCATTTGTCACAGGAGTTGGGAGTACAGGACTTAGATGCAGCCACAAGATTTTCAGGCAGCCTTGGTCCTGATCCTGGAGTATGTTAGTGTAGCTTAGATGCTGATCTCACTAACATTAGCTGACTGTGCTCCCCAAGAAGGCCAGATACCAGATAAGAATGGTCAGAACAGAACAGAGGCCCACTGTGACACAGCCTTTCTGCCCCCAGCGTACCCCCTACACTGGAGAGAGGGGAAGTTGGTGTAGAGACTAGTTAAAGTGCTTTACATCAGCTGAGATCTTGCCTGTGTAGGGGAATTCTCAACTGGCCATTTAGCACAAAAGATTCAAAGTGACCAGAACAAGGAGGAAGAGAAGCCGGCCCTACATTTTTATTTTATCTTCCCAATTTTCCCATTAAATGCTAGTAAAGAAAGTGTGGTTTCTGAATTACAAAACTCTCCCTTTCTTAGAGGGCTGACTATTTCCATGTAACTCGGCCTGCTATACAGTTTCTTGTTCATAAAAGGTGCTGGGTTGATAGTAATGGAAACTGTGCTCTTCTCTTTGTCTATGGCGCAGCTTGCCCTTGCTGCTTGTTGCATCATATTTAAAGCCCTGATCCAGCAAAGAATTGAATCAGATCAATGGTCCCATTGAACTCAGTGGGACTACTCACATCATGATTAAAATCTAGCATGCGTTTCAGTGCTTTGCTGGATTGGGTCTGAGATGCATCTCTGAGTGCTTGGGACACGTTTAGGTACATGTTGGTACCACAACACCTGACCAAAAAAAAGTTTAAAATAGGGAAATCAGCATGTACAGGGTTATTCCAGTGTTCATGGTCTACTAACACCTATCCATTATTACACATGTATAGTACATGAATACATGGAATTATATCAGAGAGGAAATCACTAAATGATTCCTATTTTTGACTTTCCTAAAAGAAGATGTGTTTTTCAGGTTTCATTTAATATATTGCCATATTCTGTTCCCTTCACTTCTGGTTTTGGTTTGACTACATCCTTAAATTGATCACTGATGATTCAACATGCAACATCTTCTGCAGTTGGTGTTAGAGAGTCTTCTTTCTATTTGTCTTTTCTGGGCTGCAGGCTCACCCTTTATTGCTCTCATGTTCATGCCTGACAAATTGTAATGGAAGCAATAATCATGTAAAGATGCGCCAATGATTTGAATAGCTCCCATATCAGCCAGAGTCTGACTTGACCTCAATTCAATTTGAAGCAAAATAAGATCTCTACCTGAGGCGGTGCCTGAGTGAGGGAGATGAAAACAAATCCCTGTAAGTGATGTCAAGGACTGTGACATTCTACTTCCAAGTTTCAAAGTTTAAAAAAGGGTAAAATCATTCTCAGGTTCCCACATGCTTATTTTTAAACTAGTGGACAGTGGCAGCTCTAGGTCAAAATTGTAGATGAGGCTCTGTAATTTGCCTTAGTATGCTTATTAATTAAGGTCACTTGTGGATGTTCCCTTCAGTGCTCTGCTGTGGGTGGTGGGCTATTCAGCGAATTCCTTCTACTGTAGCATTAAAGCCCCTTCTGGAATGTGCACATGTACACTGTGCAGTCACAGGGGCCTGCCCTATGCAGCCTTCATGTGGGCTAGCTCATCTCGTCCGGTAACAGCTGTGAATGGTGAGCATAACTCTGGTGATGGTAAATTCACTTTTATTTTCCTAATTTTTTTGAGTAGTGCAGAACCCCATTGCCCCCAGTGAAAGAGCCAGAGGGGAGCTCGCCTCCGCTGTTGAGGACACAAACATTTTTAAAAGTGCTGTAGGCTCCCTCACCACTCAAAAGTGCTCCCTGTTACAGCTCTCTCTGTCTCTCTCTCTCTCATAAACATTACTGTACTTTGACTCTCAACTAGGCGAACCTCATGGAGCTGGAGTTGGGCTTGGATTCGTTATAGTAATGCCTCTCGATAGCACTCGCAAGTTTAGTCATCTTCTTCTTCTTCTTGTGATCCTTATTATTTATTATTATTACTTTATAGTACAGTAGCACTCAGGATGAGCTAGGCGCTGCCCAGATGAAGATAGAGGAGAGTGTATCTCAATCCTTGTCATGAAGAGTTACGACCCAGTGGACCTTTGTTCACGTGCTTTCAGTTTTAATGGCCTATGAGGTTTCTGTTTTCACTGAGTCGCCTCTGACAAGTGTTGCCTTAACTTATAACATCAGTCTTCTGAATACATAATGTAACTTTTGGCACAGTTGTTACCATCTACTATGCAAGTTTGGCACACACAAGGCACTGGCATTTTTACCTCCCAAAGTATGACATGCGTCTTAGGAAGACAGTACCATTACATACTTTTCATGTACTTCCATAGGAGCAGATTCGGATCTCAGTTATGCTCATCTAAGGCCCCAATTTGGGAACGCATCCCTATTCATGGAAGCACTGAAGTACATGGTTAAGTTCCACTGATTAAAGTTAAGTTTGTGATTAAATGCTTTTCTGAATCTCAAGTAACTCTTCTGAAGTCAACTGAGTTCGTCTGGATTTACACTGCAGTTACTGAAATCAGAATTTGGCCCAGAAAAGTAAATATACAGTACCATTAAGTTTAGCATTTTCTTAAAGACTTTGCTCCAGTTCACCTCTCCTGTATCTACCTTCATCGCATAAGCAAGTTCTTCCAAACCCAATTACACCCACTGGTGGTGACTGGCTGCGGCTGCAGAGCCTTTCTTAATAGGCTTTAAATAGGCTGATTCTAAATCAGGTCTGTTACCCTGTGTGAGTTACCTCAGTCTTCTCATTCAAATGGCATATGCATGACCCAGTTTCATATAATATGGCTTGCACATAAGTATGCATATGCATCTGTGCAAATCTAAGGAGATATGCAGATCCTGGACCTGATTCTCCTCTCAATTATATTGGTATAGTTGCATTGACTTTACTGGAGTCACTCCAAATTTACACTGGTGGAACAAGAGCAGAATTAGACCCTGATTTCAGCTTAATTTTGAATATTCCAAATGATAAAATTTTGAGTGATCCTTTTTCCACCCTGACATTTACATATTTTCTGTGAGCTAAAAATCACCTGCAGCGGTCTCTGAAATGTGTGGGCACCATTCTGCTATGCATCATCCCTGTTTTTCATCCCTTGGTGTTTGATAGCCAAATACTAAACAGTCAAAAGTGTTTGCCATTCCTCTAATGCTTCAGAATTGTTTGGCATTTGTTGGGCTGCTTGCTTATCTCTCCAGCTGAATGTTATAGGAACTGTATAACCAAGCAGTCAAATAACGTTCCCTTCCTTTATAAATATTTTTGTGCAAACTTGGATCTTGCAGAGAACAGTCTGAGGAATGGTGCAGTTCTTTGCTTTGTATCTACCATGCAAGCACAAGAAAAAGAAAGTCCTCTTTCCCTATTTTCTAATGAAGTAAAGACCGTATTGGCTCCTATGTGCCATCCTAGCTTGTATGGAAGCTTCTGCATGATGTGGGAAAAGGATTCCAATAACTTGGTGAGGATCATTTAGCTACCAAGGGGAAGGGTTCACAGCCCCGGGGAGACTGAAAGCAGGTGCAGCCTGCAAACATTTCAAATCCAGAACAGTCTTGGGGAAAGCAGAGTACAACCTCACTGCTGTAGTGCTTTACTGTAGACACTTCCTAAAGTGATGGAAGGGATCTTTCCACTACTGTAGTAAATCCACCCCCTCAAGAGGCGGTAGTTAGGTCAACAGAGGAATTCTTCTATTGACCTAACAGTATCTATAACCAGGACTTCGAGAGAACGGATGAGCCGTGGTCTTATCTTCCAAGCTGCCTTCTTTTGACCTCTCTTGTTCCCCTCAGCTTGAGGAGGTGAAAAAGGAGCACCAGGACCATTGTTCTGAAGAGTCTCCATGGCAAAAACATATATTAAATGAACTCCTGAACTACCTGCAAAAATGTTGTTTTTTCTCCCAGAAAAGTGAATTCCAGAGTTTCTGTTCTTCCAAGAAATGCCAGAGTCTATCTGCCAAGAGTCTACGTGCATCAAGAGAGAAATGTAGGAAGGGAGCATGATGTGATTTTAAAGAGCTACTGTCCACACTGGCTGAGATATCCTAATCATCAGCAGGATATTGTTTCCAACATTATAGCTACGCAGCTTGTGCCAGTACAGATCCAACTGTCAATATTGCTATTATAGCATCTATCCTGGGGTCTTTGTATTCTGGTCATAACAGTGGACTCCTAGCTGAAATTTGGCATACAGGATTTGCTCTCTGGAGAAAAGAAAAAGAGAAAAATCTTTTTGGTCTTTTTTAAAAGCGTCTCTTTTAGAAAGTACATTATGAAGCTAAAATATAAGTGTATTAGATATTTAAAACATTTTCCTTACCTGCAGCTTAGATCATTACAACTAAAAATCCTTCTCTGCTATTGACTCACTGTGTGGTCTTCTAGCTTCTTTGATCCCCACTACAGTAGCATCTCCCAGTCTTTAACGTTTTGTCCTCACAACACCCCTGTGTGTAAGGGAAGTGATATTATCCCCACTTTACAGATTGGAAACTGAGGCATGGGGAAACTAAGTGACATGCTCCAAGTCCCACATTTAGTCTGTGTTAAAACAGGGATGAGAACACCCATCTCTAGTATCCCCAGCTAGCACCCTAACTACTGGACCATATTTTTTCTTTTGGCTTTGGGCCTCAGTTTCATCATCTGTAAAGTGGTGCTAAATAATGTTGTGAGATGTTGGTTAGAGCCAAAGTCTTGCCACACTTACTCACATTGAATAGTATCTTATTCTCAGATTTGCAAATTCAAATTTCAGCAAGGAGTCATTTTTTATGCTCATCATACAAAGAGCTGAAAAAAGGTGCTTATTGTAAAAGTATTGGTAGTTGTGTACTGAGATGGCACAACTTATGTTGCTATAATACTGGAAATATCTCACTGATCATTTGGATATTTCAGCTAATCCAGACAGGAACTCTCTAACCTTTTTCATATACTCTTGTACATTTTGCTCTCAACATATGCAGTAAATGTTCGGAGTGGCGGGAACTGTGCCCTGAGTGAGTGTTTATTATTGGTATTATTGTATTTGATGACTATTAAAGTTACACAAGTATTTACAGGATTAGGGCCTTGGTTTGTTCATGTTTAAAACTAATGGCAAGGAATAGCTAACAAGATAAAGTCAGGAGTGGGATTCTGCAGGTCTCTTGTTTTCATACACTTTCCTTCTAGACTAAGTAAAGAAGCACGTGTTTCTTAAACTGGAGATTGCCTTGATCGTTCAAAATATAAGTTCCAGTTCACATCTTCCACATGCCTTCAATGCAGCCATATGACATTTCATGAATTAACCCAGGAAATGACTTACATTTGCTTTTATACTTACTTCCTGTCCCCTCATGTGATATAAGGGCTGTTCTGAATATCATTTTGTTCCATAATGATATATCAACTTTAATGACAGACTGACAAAGAAACACTGAATCAGCACAATAATTAACACAGATATTGCTGTATTTAAAAAAAAATCTCTTGCTCTGAACTAAAACTAACAAGATGTCACTGAGGTCTCCTTTTAGCCTCTGTGAGTCACTTATTAGCTGGTTTCTATGCAGAGTATGCAAGCATCAGATGATCACAGCTAGTAAACAGAATGACAAATCAGTTGAAACAGACATGAAGGGTTCAACCCTACTTCCACTGAAATCACTGGGATTTTTGCATTTTGCTTCAAATGTAGCAGTGTTGATCCTCATAAGTGTTTATTTGTTTTTTTGTTTCTTGGGATCTGATTCTCCTCTCAGTTATCCTAGCACAAATCAGGAGCAACTCCATTAAAGTCAATAGAACTATGTAGGAGTAACACTGGTATAACTTGGAGTGAAATCAGAGACTTGCTATTTTAAATTTTTATTGGATAGAAGGTACCGGAAGCAAGATTGAGCAACACAGGTTTTATTTCAGAGTGGTAGCCGTATTAGTCTGTATCAGCAAAAACAAGGAGGAGTCCTTGTGGCACCTTAGAGAATAACAAATGTATTTGGGCATAAGCTTTCATGGGCTACAACCCACTTCATCAGATGCATGGAGTGAAAAATACAGTAAGCAATATATATATTACAGCACATGAAAAGATGGGAATTGCCTTACCAAGTGAGGGGTCAGTGCTAACGAGGCCAATTCAATTAAGGTGGAAGTGGCCTATTCTCAACAGTTGACAAGAAGGGGTGAATATTAACAGAGGGATGTTATCTGATCATGTTGTCACGTTATCATGCATCTGATGAAGTAGGTTATAGCCCACAAAAGCTTATGCCCAAATACATGTTAGTCTCTAAGGCGTCACAAGGACCCCTCATTGTTTTTGCAGGTTTTATTTGTTAAGAATGATTCCCTAGCCAAGACTTGCCACAGAAGGCCTTTAAAAGGAAATTTCTGAGAGCTGAAATTCTTTTTAAAATGTTTTCTATCGGCATGAAAAAATATGACAAAAGCTGAATTTTATTTTACTGTACATTCACCCTCAGTACTATGCACACAAAGTATTTTACCTTATACCAGACATATGGAAGTGATCAGTGTATGTAAATTACAAGAGAAGAACATGAGGTATAGTTAGGAAATGTGCACTTGTTTCTGGTTATAAGACTTTGAAACCACACCAAAAGAGAAAAAAAAAAGAGAGAGAGACTTTACATTTTGAGGCACCTTTTCTTTCAAAATAATGAATGGAGAATGGTTAAAACAGCAATGATTAAAAAATAACTCAGCATGAAAGCACAATATGGTACTGAATTTAGCCATTCAATTAGCTCTTTTGGACACTGGAATCTAGAGAGAAGGACCAGATTGTGAACTCTTTCCACAGAATGGAGAACTGGAGTAATCTCAGTTTTTCTTCATTGGGACTACTCATGTGAGTAACTGCTCACTAATGCAAGTAAGGGATTTCAGTCTAGCACAAAATAATTTGTATTTTCATTGAATCTGATCTTGCATCCACTGTGCTCTTACACATTTCCATTCTGAAAATCGCACTAATATTCAGGATTGTAATAAGGTTCTGATACAATGCCCATTGATGTCAATGGGAGCAGCCGTATTTCTGGTTATCTGGGCATTAGCACATTTTTTTATTCTGAGAGGGATTGTCCAAGGCAACTGGGTTTATCCTCCTACAAGCTGCAAAAGCTCAACCTTGCATGTGAACAGCAATCAGAAGTAGAAGGATAGATCTGCCCTTATCTTCAACCAGCTTCTGCTATGAATTGCTGCATTCCAAACCATTTTGGAAATTAGCACCTGAACATATGAACTCAGAGGTATTGAAACTTTCATACCTTTAACAGCTCTGCACATCTATGTATTTATAGCTATATATATCTCCTACGATAATGACCACTTGCAATCAGCAAGCCTTATAATGCAGTGTCAGAGCTTCTCTGTCACTTTAAACTCACCCCTTTATGGAAAGAGGTGAGAACTACGCCGTGTTTTAAATATTTCCAAAACTAAGTAAAGACAAAAACAAATCCACAGAAGTATCAAGGCTAGATCCTAAACTTGTGTAGATTTGTGTAGCTCCATTGGAGTTACACCAGTAGAACATCTGACACTCCATGTATAACAGTTGAACAAGTGCACCTTGGGAGGGGATGTACATAGTGGGCCAAATATTGTGATGCTGATTTACCTAGATGCTGAGAAATCTAGTCCATTATATACTCAGATTAATCATCACACTAATACCCCGTACATCCACATTTTCCTTTGTTGCATATTAGCAATTCTTTTGGCTTTATGTAGTGTAAAGATTCTCTGGTTTAAAAGTTATTCAATCCTTCAAATAAAGTACTTCTAAAAAAAGCAGAGGTAAACATCTACAGTAGATAAGCAAAGAACAGAGAATATAAGAAAAATCTGAATAGGCTTTGAGCCAGCTAGTTTTGTACATGTTTTACAGTACTACTCTATTGCTTAGATTTGGAACTGGTTGGCATATATATATAGAGAGAGAGAGAGAGAGAGAGAGAGAGAGAGAGAGAGAGAGAGAGAGAGAGAGAGATTTACCAAGTCATTCAAGGCTGAAGCGGCTCCAAAAAACTGATTATTTAGGCATCAAACCTAGAGAATGTTTCCAATGCAAAGTTCACTTATAGGGGTGATATGAGTTACGTACCTACCCCATAATCATGGGATAACATGGTATCACTGCTGGAGTTTACCATGTAATAATAATTTTCACTGGTGTTAGTCTGTAGTTTCCATCTATTTCTTCAGAATACCATGATGTATTTCATGCAAGCTTCATAATTCAGTAAATAGCTTATGTCACTTCAATAATCATTTACAGAACTCATTTTCCTTCTCAGAAAAGCTTCTGTGTGCTAATTTGATTTGGTTAAATTATTCCGAAAAGGACTCACTGAGACAAAGTTAAATGTAATTTCATTCAAAGGCTATGGGATTTGCTCACTTGGGTTAATATTCTTGTAATGAAATGTGATTTTGTCTTGATATTTATGAGGAGTTTTCAAAAAAAAAATTGGCTTGATCCTGCAAATTCATCCTCATGTGAGTAGTTCCATTGATTTCACTGTCAATGGAATTACAGGCACGATTAAGCCAATATTCTCATGAGTAAGTGTTTGCATGAAATGGCCTTTTTGTAAAATTGTGTTTGATGTGATTATAAATACCATTGTTCTAAATAAAAAAATAGAAAGCTGGCACTCAGAAAATATTTTCCCTTTTTAAGTAATGATCCAACAAAGCCAAGCCATTCATAGAACTGCATCTGAAATTGTTCAGTTTTGTTCAGAATAGGGTAAAAGCCTAGGCAAAATTGTGGAGTTTTACCTCATCCCCAAATTGAAATCACATTGAACATCTTGCAGGAATAGTCTGTCTTGATCTTGGCTACATCCTGATTTCAGTATGGTTGGAAATACCACAACAGTAATGGGAAAGAAACACATTGACTGCAGTGGGTGCTGGTTGAGCCCCTGGCCAGGAACTATGGCAGTGCAAACAATTAATCAGGTATTTTTGAATGTGAAAATAGGTCTGGATTGAGTTTTTGAGTGAAGGTTTAAGACAGTTCTTATTTTATTCAATCTTTTTCATTCCATCCCTTGTTAACAGGTTAACTAATAGGTCTATGCTTTAAAAGTTCTGTTTAAATTTATATCTGTTTTTGTGTAACACTGACTAGACCCTGGGCCCAATTCACAGATCTAGAATCTGTGGAGTTACACCAGGAATGAATTAGGCCTAATGTGTATTCCATGGTACAGACAAACAGAGATGTATTCTTTCAATACTGTAATAGTGGGATAGAGTTTCCATAATGCAATTATTCTGTTTCAATAACCATTCTCTTAACTATCAAAATAGAACAACGTGCTATGGAAACTTTTCTCCACTGTTGCAGCGTTAGTTACCAAAGTTAGGGCTCCAGGCAGCACTATTTACTTTCTTTGACTGAAAGTTGTTAGTGCCAGTTCCTCAGATGAGCTCATCAGAGAGCAGCTCAGGAACTCGCTCCACAGCAGGAGCCCTCCAGAGTTGGCTTCCTGGAGACTCCAAAGAGTTGCTAAAACTAGAAAGCAAGCAGGCGAGCAAGGAAATTCCTCTTTCTTTTCAAATATCACCTTGACAAAATGGGACAGCGAGCACAGGGCCATGTGCTCATTCACTCCAGGCATCTTGTCAATAGTTCCTCAGTGCTCTATGCAAAACAGCAAGAGAAATCTCATATTGCAGCCCTTCAAATGGGTAGCCACTTGTGGAGACATATCTATTATCTGAAAATTTATTGTGTCCTATTTCACATGTGAATAAAATGCAGCAAATTTCTCATGCAATATAGGATGGACAGGCAATAAAAGATTTCACATTTTATGACAGGTATACATCCAAAGAAGGAAACAAAAGGAATGTTTTTTATTAAGCTTTGGAGTAGAAACCATTTGTGGCATAAACCCCAATAGAAAACACATTTGTACCACCTCTGATGTCTCATGCAGTTTGGATGCTAATTTTTTCACTTGGCTGTTTCCCTGCCCTAAGAGTCCGTAGCTGTTCAACTGATTTGTGCTGTTACTTAAATAGTTATAGGAATCTGACAGCAAACCACAGAGTAACTCTCTAATAGATATCTCACGCCAGGACTAGGACGTGTTGCAAGGGATGCATCCCAAGCCCAGTGTGGTGCCAGAGAAGGGTGAGTTTTTGTGTTTAAAGGGCAAAACTGTGTTCTGTGTGTGGTGCATGTGCACATAAAAATTGCTCTCAGATTCTGCTGTTAGTGCACTAAGCATCCACATATGTCAGGAACCCCAATTTCTATACCAAGGTCTATTATCCCTGCCCTCATGGCAGCTAGGGGACATATAAAAATACCAGAAAGCTGCCTAAAATGACTGCATGGGACCAATCAGTGCTGAGCTAGACAGGTCCAGTGTGCAAAATGGGGGACAGAGAACTGCACTTGCTCTGTGGGAGCAATATGTAGTTACTTAGGATGGGAAGGGGCAAGACCATGTAAATTAACCCTCCACAACTCTTAAGCCAGCCTCCATAAATTGTAAGTTTGCTTCTGCAGGGCACCTATATAACTGCTCTTGAGACTGGCCTTTCCCCCTTCAAGATCAGTTTGGTCTCTACCACTGTCCAGGCGGTGCCTCAGCTCTGCAGCATTCTTTGCACCCTGGATGCTCCAGGCCCAAGGATTCTCCATAGGCCAGGCATGCAAATACCTACATACAGTATGTGCACACACACAATTATTTGCAGCACCACATTGCACTCAAACTCATGTGTTCTTGACCACCAGAGTCTATAAAATGCTTTAGTTTAGTTACTTCTCAGTACACACAACTAATTCCCACTCTAATTAATGAACGCCAGTGCATTTGTTAGCCTCAGTGGGTAGATATTTGCATGGCATAGCAGATGTTTGTGGCATGATAATCCTGCATCCCTAAATCTGTATATAGGGACAGGGGGTCCACTCTGTCCTTTACACTTGCACTAAGAGACAAATAATTATTTCATATGCCAGAATGCATTTTCAAAGGTTAATGGGACTTATGCATGCACAATCAGAAGGGAATAATGGCCTGAGTTCAGTGACAACTGAAGGTGTTCAGTGTGATGGGTTCCCCCCGGGGTGCCACTTGGAACTGGGCACTCTGACCCACCAGCCTGGGCTCCCTTTCACACTCTGCTTCTGTGACAAGCTGCAGGTGCGCTCCCCGTTTTACACTTCCACCAGCATACACACAGGTAGGGACACACCCAGCTGCAGTTACATGCAGGCTCTCTGGCCAGCCACTGCATGTGAACCAACAATAGAGAGGCTACAGCCAAAATAACCCCCAGCTTTCCAGCCTGGGACCTCAGAGCTGTACCATCCTGCCCTGGTCCAAACCACAACCAGCATGAATTTATTATCCAGTTCGCCTCCCCCTCAATGTGGAGAGGAATATGCAACAACCCCACTGAGCTAAGATTCCCACACACTTCACTCCAAACTCACTGGTTCAGATAAAGCAAAAACAAGTTTATTAACTACAAAAGATAGATTTAAAGTGATTATAAGTGATAGCAAACAGATCAAAGCAGATTACCTAGTAAATAGACAAAAACGCAATCTAAGCTTGACATACTAAAAAGTCAGGATTTGAATTAACAGTCTCTCACCCTGATGGATGATACAAGCAGGCTGCAGATTCTTAAGGCACAAGCTACACTTGCTTTGCAGCTTGGAATCCCCAGGTCTTTCACACACAGGCTAGAAATCCCTTTAGCCTGGGTCCAGCACTTCCCCCAGTTCAGTCTTTGTTCCTTAGGTGTTTCCAGGAGTCTTCTTGTGTGGGGAGTGAAGAACAACCAATGATGTCACTCACTGCCTTATATAGCTTTAGCATATGGTGGGAATCCTTTGTTTTGGTTTCCAGACCAGTTTGTGGAAAAATACTGACATCCCAAGATGGAGTCCAGAATCATGTGGCCTGATCACATGTCTTTGTAGAGCCATAGCAGCCATTACTTACAGGCTGTCTGGAGTGTTCTCAGGAAGGTTCACCAGGTGGGGGATAAGCTTCTCCAAAGGCTTATTGTTTTCCCTGATGGCTCATTACCCTGAATAGGCCCTTCCCAACCGGCTGTCTAGACTGAAAGCATCTTGTCTAGTGGGCGTTACCCAGGTGTAACTACATTTGAAGTACAGCTACATAGTCAGTATTTATAAAGTGTATATATATAATATAAAAAAGATACATGCATACGAATAGGATAATCATATTCAGCAAATCATAACTTTTCCAATGACACCTCACATGACTTATCTTGTACAAAATGCATCATAATTATTCCACAATCATATAATAATATTACTATGATGAATATGAGATACAGTGTCATATTCAGAACCTCTGAAAATCAGGCCACCGGCCTCTGATTTCTATGCTAATTATAGATCAGGGGCACAAAGAGTCTCCAAGGCTAGTATCACTGTTAACACTATGCCATGATCTGACCCTTCCGCATTGGTCTGCAGAGTTGGCCGTGTAGGGAAGAAAGTGCATTCTGCACCCTTTTTAAAGGTGCAACAGTGTCTCCACTCCCCCAGAGCACACTTTGCTCCCTGACTTCAAAACTCTCATTCTGCCCATTCCTTATGCAAAGGACTAAGGGGCTGGGTTAATCTCCATGCACTTTCTCCTTCCCAACCATACCTGTGCAGAGCCAGGCAAACCCTGGTCCATGAGGAACAAGATGACCAGAAACAAAAAGTGTTTTCAGAAATCTCCCGTTTTCAAACTAAAAATTAAGTGAATGTTATTACTCATAACAAAGTATTGTAGCCCTGACCTTATATTTATTGGCGTAGATGCAAACTCTGGGTGATTACTGTATACAAATCTACCATCTGTAACTCAGTACAGAAAATGGGGACTGCATGGCTGAAGTGACCGGCAATAGTAAATAGAGCCTTTCACCATTAGGTCAAATGGAGGTCCGGGTCTGTAGTGACTGAAAGCCACCATCGTCCAAAAATTGTTCTGTGGCCAATGTGAAAATGAGCTTCCTGCCCAGTTCACTTTATTAAATTCACCACCACAACAGTCACTAACTGGCACTGTGGGATGAAAGTGGCATGGCCACTGAACTACTCTCTCACATGTCGGTCAGGGTTGTACCACACTGGAGTAGAGTTGAACTTGCCATAACTGCTGCTATCCATGCTACATGGGTCATGTTGATAAAGGACTTGTCATCCAGGCTGACATTCTGATACCCTAGGGCCGGTTGGGAATTTTCCATAGAAATGATTTTTCAGCAGAAAAGTAGTTTCCAATAAATTGAAATTTTCCATGGGTTGAACCCAAACGGACACATTTCGATTTATTGAACAAATAAAAATTTTCAGTTTCAGCTACTTTGACATCAAATGGCATGTGCCTAAGGTGCCACCATGACTGATGGGAGATGTAGCTTGGGCACTTCATGCTCCCATTCTCTCTTATTGGCCAGGCTCCTTGGCTGTAGTACATCTCCCATAAGGCAATTTCCTCTCACTGAGCCACATGCTTTGTCATGAGAGGCGCAGTGCAGCATGAAAGATGTAGTCTGGACAAGGATCGTGGCCCACATGGAAGAATAAAGGCATGAGGTAGCTGAACTACAACTCCCATGAGGCACCAGAGCACCTTAGTCAGATGCAGTTTAATGTTAAACTGATTGGAAATGTTTTTACATTTCTGAATTGAATTTTTTTGGAACTTTTCATTCTGTGAAAACAGTTTCTTATTTTGACTTTTCACCCTCATTTCATCCTCACAGTTCAGAAGTTCCAATTTTCACTCAGTTCTATCTCTTTCTACTCTGAAGCTATGCCTCAGAAGGCATGATGGTTTATGAAGCTCCCACTGGGGTTGTTCATCTCCAAACCACCTTGTAACACAGGGCTACACCTTAGTATATATGCCCAAATGTAGTCCTGAATGTGTAGTGTAACAAAGGCAGAATTAAAAATTGATGTCAGATTCTGTAGCAGAAAATTCAGTAAATTATTTAAAGAAATACTGTTAGTAAATTTAGTCATAGTTCATATTTTATAGAAGTATCATTTAAATGAGGCCTTCATGATTCCATTTGTCAGCTTCTCCCCCCCCCCCCCCCCAGATAGAATCTAGGGATGAGTGAATACTTTAGATAAAATAAGGCCCCACTTAAACTTTGATTTCTCCTCTAGTTTTACAACCAAACCTTGGAGACACTGAAAGATTAAAATATATGAGGTTTGGTTTATTTTGGTTTTTTTTGTAATTTTTTTTTATTTTCACACAAATTTACAATCTCAAGCAGACTGCTCCTATGGTTAAGGTACTGGATTGAGGTTTAGGAGATCTTGGTTAAATTCTAGGCTCTTGTGACTTTCTGTGTGATTTCAGGTAATCTCTCTGTGATTAGGGATAATAATACTTGGTTTCTCTCATACTTTTTTGGCCTTGTCTGTGTATGTTTTTTGGGGCATGGACTCTTATTATGTGTATGTACAGCATCTAACACAATGAGGTATTGACCTCAGTTGGGCAACTAAGCACTCCCGTAATATAAATTATATATATTAATAATACCAGATTTAATTTGGGCCCAAACACCATGAAAAAAAAAACAAAAAAACCCCAAAACTATTCTTGCTATATTTCCATTGAGACAAGAATTATAAACTATAAAAAAAAATTGTGAGCATTTCAGTTGGGATAAAGCCCCAGCCTAATTTTGCAAACTCAAGTGGACGCTGGATGTTATATAGGATTCTATGTACAGAGACTGCTACCAGTTTTGCTGGTTCTATTTAATAAAGTCAATGTGAAAAGGACACCGTTCCTCATTATCATATATTACTCTGCAGCAATAGTGGTATCATTTCTATTATGTTTTATCCTGAAACTCTTTGTCTGTAGACATGTTTTACATTCCCTCTTTTTTGTAATATATGAATTCAGGTGTGTTTAGCAGTGTCAATAGACTGGAACACGGCAGATTACCAAGGGGACTTCAAGATGTCATAAAAGAAGAATGACTGTTTTCCAAAACAAGCTGTGTAATCCTCTAGATTCTGGCATACCTGACTATGATGAGTGTTACCAGGCATGGAAAACATTTCTGAAAAGTTAATCCCATGCTGTGTATAAGTGTTAGAGAAAAGGTATCCACTTGTTCCAAGGGGGTTAACCTTTTTCAGGAGTTAAATCTGGCACAAAGGTCCATATACAAAAGGTTTCCTTTATTTTCCCTAAAGACTACAAAAAGAGAATTTCTCCTTCACTTGAATTGCTCTTTCCTTGATTTAAGTATTCATTTCCATTGTTGCTTTATTCAAATGCAGCATAGTTCATAATATTAAGTGACAAGCTATGTGTTATTTTGAAATAACACACATTATGGTTCACTTCATGTCTTAGGAGACCCAAGCAATGGGTTATTTCACGTGGACAAATGCTCAGAAGTGTTTGCCCTTATGGATAAAATATAATATATGTAACTATTTTCAACTGTGCTTAGAACAACAAAACCTGGATGTGGACCTTGCTGTAGTCATTCTAACCTTTGTCACCTCCATATTGGATTACTGTTCTGCACTCTGATCCAAAGTCTACGGAAAGCCACCCATTGACTTCAGTGGGTTTTGGATTATTCTCATAACAGGTGATGCCTGCGGAATCTGATGTCCTGTTTGCTACTGCACTTGTTCCCTACTAGCTTCTGGGTTATTCAAGTCATTGGTAATGATCTAGAATAAGCTCATCCAAGTCCCATTTAATTCAATGAGAGTCTTTCCGTTGACTTCAATGGATTTTGAATCAGGACATCAATCACTATATGACTTTGGGTATAACTAACTTAGGGACCAATTCTCTACCCAAGCTCAGCCACAACAACTGAGGTCAAATGGGGTAATGAAGCTAAGTGTCACAATATTTTTTTGTCTGGGACTGTCAGAACCTTTCCAATGGAAGGTCATTCGGTCTGGAATTTGCTATTCCCAATGGGTTGTCAGAGCTCAAGTCTTTTGAGTTGTAGGGGAAGATTCAAGGCCCAACTTTTGCACAGGTGTTTTCCAGATAAGATGTATTTTAATTTAATTGTTGAGTTTGTGCATTCTTTTCTGAATTGCGTGATTTAAATGTATAAGGCTGTTGAGAATAAGGACCAATAGTATAAAAATAACAAAGTACAGATTGCTGCACAAGTTATTTACGCTTTTGCACAGACTTTTTTTTAATGTTGGGCTAACTTCTCTATATGGTGCTAAGGGTGTCCAAAGGACAGGTGACACTCTGGGCCAAATTCTCATTGGTGCAAATGGGCACAGAAGCTGTACCCATTTAATGCAGCAGTGAATTTGGTTGTATATGCATGAGAGCTCGCAATTTGCTTGTGCTGCAAAATTCAGGGAAAAGACTGATAACATCTTCAGCACAACCCTTCCAGTTCCAGCTGAATTTTACCTCCTACATAACACTTCCAATATAGAAAGTATTTCAAGGGAAAAATCTCACATGGATTAATGTATTTATTGGTTGTCAAGGTAATATTTTGGAGTTCTCTCCAGCAGAAAGATAATATCACAAACAGAAGCAGGTTATTATGCAAAGGTAACTCACAGACTTCAGGGCAATGAAGACAGATTTCAGCTTGTTTTTAATTATTTCTTTTGTCATGTTTCTTTTATTGTTGTCCATTTGCATTATTATTTGTATTACAGAATCTAGAGGTCCTTATTCTTCTTGAGGAACTGCCAGCCCTTTGTGCTAGACCCTATACAAACATATAGCCCCTACCCTGAAAAGCTTGATCAGGCTTGGCTGAATCATGGTCTATGTGCTTAAATCCCATTGACTTCAATGAGTTGTAAGCGTGTGCTTACAGCTAAACATATATTTAAGTGCCTGGCTGAATCAAGGCCTTAAGAAACATGGCATGGATATACACAATAGGGCTTGACTGTATCATTTAGGCACAGCGCAGAGTATTAGTGGAGTGGGGAGTTGCACCACTCCAGGGGAACTTGGCATATCAAGAATGCAGAGACTGTGTGCTTTTCAGCAGTACCTCTATAAGGCTTGGTCTACACTTACCCCCCAAGTCGAAGTAAGGTACGCAAATTCAGCTACGTGAATAACGTAGCTGAATTCGACATACCTTACTTCAAACTTACCGCGGTTCAGACGCGGTCCACACGCGGCAGGCAGGCTCCCCCGTCGACTCCGCGGTACTCCTCTCGTCTAGCTGGAGTACCGCAGTCGACGGCGAGCGCTTCCTGGTTCGATTTATCGCGTCCACACCAGACGCGATAAATCGAACCCGGAACTTCGATCCCCAGCCGCCGAACTAGCGCGGCAGTGTAGACATACCCTAAGTCACCTAGCACACTTTGGGGACTAAGCAAATAATTACTGATAATTTTTCAGCTTTTACAGGAAGCATTTTTGGGAGTGAAAATAGTAGCTTTACAAGGCACTTCAACAGTTACATCTGAGGTTAACAGCAAAGTGAAGACAATTAAAGTCAAAAATTTTCAGTCAGTATTGTGAGATCTATTTGTTTTTTGGTTTGTTTTTATTTAGAAAAGGAGCTCCTGGATTCCATGTTGCTAAGTCTAAGAGAACATCCGCACATTGTATTTTACAAACCAGGAATGAGAGTGAATGCAATCGGGAGTGAATGCAACTGAGAGCAGACAGTGCTCTGTGGGCTGTCTGAAATCTAGCAGCAGCAGAGGAGTGTTTCTAGGTACTGTTACAGAAGAGTCTATGAGTGTGGGGGTGCTGGGATATGCTTAAGTCAGGCTGTGTAGATAGCAGAGGGGCAGTCAGAATGGTGCCAGGTGTGCTGGGGAGTACCTGATACAGCAGTCATTGCTACACCCTGTGATAGAGTGAAGCATATGTTCTCCCCACCCCTGTGCAAACTGAGGTCTGACAGCTGCGATGAAAGTAAGGTAGGATTTGCCATGCCTTGTTAAGCTATGAGCTCCACAGTTCTGTCCCCATTTTCATTGGATTTTTATTTTCCTCCATCCCACCACTGCTGCTTTTTTGATAGTTTCTCCTAAGCAGAACCAGGATGAAGTGATAACTAACTTTAGAACCTGTGAATAATTGATACCAAATACTCCCTGTGTCTATCTAATCAGTCTAATCTAGTCTTTGGTATTTCTGAGGCACCTTTTATCTTTGGGTCTGATTTTTCAGAAGATTTGAAGGTGCTCAACCCCAGCTGAAATCAGTGGGAACTCTGGAGAATCAAGCCCCTTGAATCTAAGCATTGATGCCAAGTCAAAACAAGTTGGCCAATCCCTGCTCTACATGTTTTGTGGTCTGTCCACCCCTGATAAATTCTATATGTTGTTTTGAAATCTCACTGGGCTTGTGTCATCACATTCAGTCAAGTTTTGAGATATTTACTGTACTTTCGGATTTATGACATAAGGTGAATTAGAGCCAAATCAAGGATGTTATGAGTAGAGATATCTTCTAGAGACTAAGGAGAGATGAACTTGGATGGCTTGGATAACAGAAAAAAAAGCTTGAACCATCACCAGAACTTTATGTCAAATCTTTTGCGTTGTGAAAATATTCTGACTAGCATTCCCTCTAAACTATATTTCACTTTTGTGCCCCTCTGTCTTTCTTCAGGGACTGGAAATAAAACTGCCCACAAGGTAAGCTATTCTTGCAGTATTTATTAATTAACTAGAAGCAAGAAGGACCAGATGTCTCTTCATCTCGTGCGTATGAGATTTTCAGGCCACTTTTGCAGATCCAAGGCGTCTCAGATAAGCTAAATATTCAGGGTGGAATCCTGGCTCCATTTAAGTCAATTGGATCGTTGTCATTGACTTAAATGGTGGAAGGATTTCAGGGTTTTGGGTGCTTCTCCAAATCAACACCAAATGTTGTACTTTTTGAAGTTCACTCATCTCTATATAAGATATAGAACTGGCTTTCAGAAAAGATGGGTTCAGTCCAGTTTTGCCACCTACTTATTCTGTGGCCTTGTGCAGATTATTGAACATCTCCAAACCCCATCTCTACAGTGGAGATTTTGATACTTAACCACCTTTGTAAAGTGCTTTGATATTGAAAGAAGAAAAGTACCTACGTCATATTATTAATAAGAAATTATAGCATAAGACATTAAAACAGCCGTGGTGTACTTTAACTTAGGACTAAGTGAAAATTCTATTTAAGAACTTTCATTCAAATAAACTACATGTCTTCTGTTTCCTATGTGATGTTCTGGTTTCGGGGCACATTAAACCATGGTCAGTAACCTGTGTCTTAAACAAGAAAAAAAAATCTTATACCATATGTAAAAACAGTCTATCATATGTTATAAGACACCTAGCTCTTGGTATCTAAGTGCACCTTTCTTCTCTGTACAATTCCAAATGCTGATTAAATCACATTTAAAAGAATTGTGTTCGTACTAAAGGATCAAACTGAGATCTGGAGGAAGAGGATGAATGGCGTTTCAGTCACACTAGGACTGAGGTTGCTCTCCCCCCCCCCTTTTTTTTTTATTTGCTGCAATCCTACATGTGGAATTTAAGTCTGTTCTGCAGCCTGTATAGAATTACATTGGCCCCTTGCCTTCATTAGCATCTTTTACATTTCTTTCCAAAATGTAC
The DNA here is from genome assembly GCF_028017835.1 of Emys orbicularis. Classification (NCBI taxonomy): domain Eukaryota; kingdom Metazoa; phylum Chordata; order Testudines; family Emydidae; genus Emys; species Emys orbicularis. The sequence continues at coordinate 21,281,946 of NC_088683.1, read as the reverse complement.
TGGGTTTTATTACATTTATTACAAGTTCTTCAGGCTATGGACAAGGACTAATATAAAAACCTTTATTAAAAATTTGAATCCATGTTTGTTAATAACCCAGCTGTCCATTTTACAATATACCTGGGCTCTTCAGTGATGAAGCTATCAGTAAAGAAATACAGTGAGGTTTTGGGTGTTTTTTTTTTAACATGCTAAAAGCTTTTGCCTTTTGATGAGACCACTGCACAATGCACCCATCTCACCCCCTGCAAATTGCCTTGGATTAGCATTCTGATTTCGGTTTGGGAATAAAATTAAATGCAAAATTTCCAGTGACTGGAAAATAAGCCATTTATTGTGAGGTTCTGAAACAATCAGCTAAGGGCTTGTACAATACGAGCTTCTTGTACTGTATGCAAATGCCTATTTAAAGGGATTGGAGATCATCATTCTTTATAATTCAGTGTGATATTGTATTCCATCACCAGCAGCTTAATTTATTTCTTTTACCATCTGTTCTTTTTCTTTCTCTCAGCCAAAAAATCAATAGCACTCAATGAGCAAAACTGAGCTGTTCAGTAATCTAACTGTAGCGGCTTTTTGTTGTTGTTGTTCAGAAGATATTGACCTGGTTCTTACATTGGTTTAATTTAATTAACAAGCCCTTTGGTGAATAAAATTGTAAGGAAGAAACTGTAAATACCAAGCGTATTGTAGCCAGTCCATGCTACCATCATTGCAACCAAGACTTTATGAGCCATAATTCAGGCCATGATCAGCTTTTAGTTGCAGACAATAGCAAAAGCCTAGTAATATGGGGCTGTATCTTGGCCAAAGTTCCATGTAGATTATCACTGCCAGGGGCAGCAAGAACAGCCTGCACAAATATGGAGAAGTAGAGTCAAGGACTCTCCTCTTTCACATAGATTGTCCTTACCCCAGGCATATCCCGTAATATCTCCTCCATGCCTGCACAATACTTTTACAGTTTTAGTGAACTATAGATCACAGTTCCTAAGGCTGATATTACCCAGATGTGGAGAGCTTGCATAAGGCCCCTCATGCTGTAAATTGTATGCTGTAAATTGTTCATCCAAAGGAGGAAGAGGGCTCTGATAGTCCCAAACAGAGTTAAGCGTAAACAGGCATTGCTAAAGGCAGACTAGGAGAGGAATTACTGTGTTTGCATGTATATGGACACCAGAGCCTAGAATTCTTGCACTGGGTTTACAGAGGGGCTGCAATCATTCTTCTGGCCCATAGGATGGAATAGGTTGCCGCTCTGTGGTCTGCCGCTGAGTTGGGGGTGATGGATTGCAACCTCCCAATGCCCCACAAAAAGCCTATATTTTGTGTTGTGTGTCTGAATGCCACCCAAAGGCCCTGGTCATATTCTCATTCAAGTTAATATCAAAGCTTTGATTGACTTCAGTGAAGCAGAATCAGGCTTTATGAGAAGTCAGTAATTGTGATAAGTATGTTACCATAGAAAATGTATTTAGTTACACATGTTTAAATTGGCTCCCTCCACACACACTAATACAATTCTTTATTCATATTGACTGTTATTAATGTAACAATGCGAGGAACTATGCTGGATTTCAGGCTCACATCCTATGTGTACAGTGCAGGATGTACTTGAGACCTGCTTTTCTGCATCATTTTATTCTAACTGTGGCTAAGATAAATAGGACCACCATTTAGTCAAAAAAACTTGAGGCAGGTCTTTCTGAGAGTATGTCTACACTGTGATAAAAGATCAGTGACATGGCCATGACTAGCCCAGGTCAGCTGGCTGAGTTCAGGAGAACTGGCAGTTCCTGAAGGAGACGATATTCAAGGCACAACTGCAAACTGTTCCAATGCAAAGGAAAGATAGGAAGAATAGTAAGAGGCCAACATGACTACATCAGGAGCTCTTTAGTGACCTTAAAATCAAAGACGAATCCTCCAAAAAGTGGAAACATGGTCAAATTCATAAGGAGGAGAACAAAAGAACAGCACAAGTATGTAGGGACAAAACCAGAAAGACTAAGGCACAGAATGAGTTGTACCTGGCAAAAGACATAAAAGACAATTAGAAGAGATTCTTTAATACATTAGGAAGAAGAGAATGATGAAGGAAAGTGTAGGTCCTCTACTTAGTGGGGAAGGAGAGCTAATAACTAATGACATCAAGAAAGCTGACATGCTTGTGCCTATTTTGTTTCAGTCTTCACTAAAAAGGTTAATGACACAATTAATATTGACAATCGGGGAAAAATGAAAGTCCAGATTAAAAATATTTAGATACGTTAGATATTTTCAAGTCAGCAGAGCCTGACAAAGTTCATCCTAGGGTACTTAAGGAACTAGCTGAAGCAATCTCAGAACCGTTAGCAATCATCTTTGAGAACTCTTGGAGGACGAGAGAGGTCCCAGAAGACTGGAGAAGGGCAAACATAATACCGTACCTATCTTTAAAATTGGAACAAAGATGACCCAGGAAATTGTAGACAAGTCAGCCTAACTTCAATACCTGGAAAGATAATGGAGCAAATTATTAAACAATCAATTTGTAAGCACCTGGAGGATAATAGTGTTATAAGTAATAGTCAGCATGGATTGGTCAAGAACAAATCATGCCAAACCAATTGAATTCCCTTATTTGATAGGATTACTGACCTACTCAGTGCTTAGTTTGTGCCGGAGCTTGCCAGGTCTGAGCCCCAGCACGTCTAGTCTTTACAGTTCATAGCCCCAGCACCTCTGGGCTTGCCATGTCAGTTATGAAATAAAACAATTGCTTGAACCTTGGCACCTCTTTCTTTACAAATTAAGCACTGGACCTAGTGGATGGGGGGAAAGCAGTAGACGTAATGTACCTTGAATTTAGTAAGGCCTAGGACACAGTTCCTCATGAAATTCTCGTAAACAAATCAGGAAATGTGCTCTAGATTACTATAAAGTGGTTACACAACTGGTTGAAAGACCATACTCAAAGAGTAGTGATCTGTGGTTTGCTGTCAAATTGGGATGGTGTATCTAGTGGGAATCCCACAGGGGTCAGTCCCAGGGGTGGTACTATTCAATATTTTCATTAATGACTTGGATAATGGAGTAGAGAGTGTGCTTATAAAATTTTCAGATGACACCAAGCTGGGGGGGGGTGCAAGCACTTTGGGAAACAGGATTAAGATTTTAAAAATGATCTTGACAGATCGGAGAATTGATCTGAACTCAACAAGAAGAAATTCAATAAAGACAAATATATCACATAGGAAGGAAAAACAATCAAATGCACAACTACAAAATGGAGAATACCTGGCTAGGTGGTAATGCTGCTAAAAAGGATCTGGGGACCACAAATGGAATGAGTCATCAATGTCATGCAGCTGCAAAAAAGGCTAATATGATTCCAGGATGTATTAATAGGAGTGTTGTACATAAGCCAGAGGAGGTTATCATCCCGCTCTACTCAGCCCTGGTGAGACTCCAGCTGGAGTACTGTGTCTAGTTCTGGGCACCACAGTTTAGGAAAGATGTGGACAAATTGTACAGTGTCCAGAGAAGAGCAACAAAATGATGAAAGGTTCAGAAAACTTTACCTCTGGGGAAAGATTGAAAAAACTGGGAATGTTAATTTTGAGAAAAGAAGACTGAGGGACTATGATAACAGTCTTCAATATACTAAGGGCTGTTATAAAGAGGAAAGTGACCAATTGTTCTCCATGTCCACTGAAGTTATGACAAGAAGTAATGGGCTTAATCTGCGGCAAGGGAGATTTAGGTTAGATATTAGGAAAAACTTTCTAACTATAAGGGGAGTTAAACTCTGGAATAGGCTTCCAAGGGAGGTCATGGAGTCCCCGTCATTGGAAGCTTTTAAAAACAAGTTGGATACACACTTGTCAGGGAAGGCCTAGGTTTAGTTGGTTATGCTACAGCACAGGGGGCTGGACTTGATGACTTCAAGGTTCTTTCCAGCCCTACATTTCTGTGACTTGGGCTCATAAGGCTCTGACTCTGCAGTGTAGATATTCAGGCTTGGGGTAGAGACCAAGCTCTGAAACCCTGTGATAGGGAAGGTCCCACAGACCAGGCTCCAACCCAAGCCAGAAGTCCACACTGCACTTTTTAGCCCCACAGCCCACACCCTGTGAGCCACAGTCAGCTGACCCAGCCTCTGAGACTTAGTGCTTTGGGGTCTTTTTACTACAGTGTAGACATCCCTGAAAGCCTAGTTGACATAATGATTAATATTTTTGGGGAGGCTGATGATTAGACAAAGTTATGTTATAAAGAAGAGCTGCCATGGAAATGAAATGAAAAAGAATCCTCACCAAAAACTGTTGGTAATCTAAACCATCTACAGAAGTAGGGTCTGCACATTAAGAACCCTGAGACTGAAAAGGGTCAGTGGAAATAATAGAATTGTTAAATTAAATGTAATTGAGAGGTCAAACAATGAGAGACAAGGTGGGTGAAGTAATATCTTTTATAGGACCAAATTCTGTTGGTGGAAGGAACAAGCTTTCAAGACGGCAAATAGATGAGATGAAAGACAAGCATCTAGCAAAGAAAATGTAATACTGCTTTTTGCTGTTATTATAAGATGCATCCTTTTGTCAAACAGTGATTCATCACCAAGTGCATTTGCCTTCCACACCTAACACCAGGGTCATGCTAACAATGCTGTTTTTGCTTGAAGTCTCATTCATCTTCCCAGACAGATCGTTAAAGTTCCAACATGCTTCTTTGAAGTTGTGTGTGGGACTGTCTCTTCTCTTTATCCACCCCCACAATATTCTTGTTTTCTTCATCTCTTTTAGTTTTAAAGAATCAGAAACCAATGTTTTAGTTTTAGCTGCTACAAATGGGGGGAGGGATAGCTCAGTAGTTTGAGCATTGGCCTGCTAAACCCAAGGTTGTGAGTTCAATCCTTGAGGGGGCTATTTAGGGATCTGGGGCAAAAATCTGTCTGGGGATGGGTCCTGCTCTAAGCAGATGGTTGGACAAGATGATCTCCTGAGGTCCCTTCCAACCCCATTATTCTATGGAATGGGGGCAAGGAGAATACATTTTGGTTTGAGTTTTCCTCCCTGAGAGGTAGCAATACTTCTTTCTGAACTACTAGGCCTCAGTTCTAGATAATACCACAAGTCTGATTCTGACTTTGGGTATGCAGCCCATAGCACCACCTGTATACTAAAGTCATCTGCTGGACTTGAACATGCATTGTTACTGGTACCTTGGCATTACTGCATTGGGTACTTATATGTCATTTTGAAAAATCTCATTTTTCATCACCAAAGTGTTAAACAATATATTCCTTGCGTGCTATTCAGCTTCAGGCAGATCAGTTGTTTACCATGTATACTGCTATGGAGGTGATAGGATGTGCTGCAGATGGTAGAAATGGGTCACACTCAATATATACATAGGAGTAAGTCAAATAGTTAAATGAGATGCTTGAGTGCCTGTGTCAAAATAATATTTACTGTTTAAAAATCTGCTGGTAGCACTAATCAGGAACTGGACAATGGGGACGCCCATGTAATTGAGTGACCCCCCTGAGAAACCATTCCATGCAGTCCATTTAATGGGATTTCTATTCTGTTTTATTAGGTAAACCCCTGACCCTCCTGATGGATAATAAGGACAGGAGGAGTAGCATTGTGTCAGTAATTATTGCACCAAGCAAATACAAATATTCATGCTGAGACTGTAATGAAAAAGTGAATTACACAGCATTTTTGAAGTGCTTTGATTTTATTCTTCTCTATACCAGTGGTTCCGGCACTGTAGTGTGTACAAGACTAATTCCTATTATAGAGATGCTTGGCAAACTGGGATGGCTTGTTTTCCACAGAGGTATGCCTAGTAACCAAATCCCACCACCTAATCAGTTAGTCAGAAATCAAACTAGAGGGATAAATGACCTCTGAGAGGCATTAAAATAGTGTTAATTATCTAATTTTGGCAAATATGCATGAAAACTAACAACTCATCAACACTGGCAAGCTGTGGTGGGGTGCACTATTTACTTATTTCAGTTTTCATAATGTCTCCATGAGATGTTGTGCAAAAATGTGCTGTTACTACTTAAGTTGTAGTTGTGTCCACAGCTCCAATCACCCCAATTATGAGTCAAATATATGATCAGACTAACAGAAACGGTTCACTGGTCTCTGTTGTTCCCGTGAAGTTATATAGTGAAATCTCATGCTGTTTTTCTGCACTGTCCTTGTACTCTGACATCCTTTAAACTGGTCTTCCATATGCAAAATAAATAGTATTTATTATCCGTACAAGCGGAAGGATCAGTGGTCTGTGGATATACTGGCTAAGGACAAGAACCAAAATATTTCTTGTCTTCAATGCAAATATAATAAACAAAATAGCAATTAAATATTAGAACAAATAGAGTAATCATGCATGGTAAAGTATTCATCCAGTAAAGCTGCATTTATTTGCTACTTATCACCTATTGTGCTAAGCCAGGGGCTCTCAAACTTTTGCATTAGTGACTCCTTTCATGCAGGAAGCCTCGGTGTGACCCCCCTTAAATATAAAAAATGTGTTTTTAATTTGTAACGCTATTATAAATGCTGGACGTGAAGCAGGGTTTGGGCATGGAGACTGACAGCTCACGACCCTCACGGAATAGCCTCCTGACCCCCTGAGGGATCACAACCCCTGGTTTGAGAACCCCTGTGTTAGGCCCTGTACAAACACACTAAGAGACCATCCCTGCCTTGAAGAGTTTACAGCCTCAATAGACAAGTCAGGCAAAGGAAGAATTATTACCCCATGGGTTAGATGGGGAACTCAGACACAGAGTTTATGTGACCTCAGGTCACACAGAAAGTCTATAGTAGAACCAGGAATTGAACCACACCTATGTTACCTCAGAACTAGATTAATACAACATACTCTACTTGAGGCTAATTTTGAAGGCCATTTGAAAACCTCGCCCCTTGACTTCTGGCTGAAATTCAATATGCTGGTTATTAACGACAGACCCCCAAAGGATCTGGGTCTTGTGATTACCTTGGAGGCAGCCTCTCCTCCTCTGCCCTATTACAAGCTCTCCATTTGACTGGAATTCTTCAAATCCCTACACCCGCCCCCCCGCAATGACCACATTAGATGGATTGGGTATAGCTACACACTGTGTGATCATCTCCCTTACCATGGATTCCTGGCTTCAGCAGGCTGGCCTTAGGGAAAATGGTGCCCCGGGAAAACTTGTATTTTGGTGCCGTTTCTTTTCTATACCATGCCACCCTTACTTGTGCCATGCTATTAGCAGCAGCCCAGCCTTCAAAGCTGGGCACCTGGCCAGGAGCTGCCACTCTTGCAACCCCCTTTAGGGTTGGGACCCCCAGTTTGAGAAATGCTGCTCTTGATCACAGCACCCCCCGACCATAGCGCCCTGGGTGGTCACCCACATCACCCACCTGTAAGGCCAGCCCTGGCTATAAATCTTCAGCAGTATCAAAGGAGGTCCTCTACCCACTCATCTGAAACTGGTAGAAAGGAACATCATTCCTAAAGAGCACAGACCTAAGTTACCCTGCCTGCAACCCAGTAAAATAGGTCATGGTCTTCTTAGGCCATTTAGCAAAAGGATAGTTCAATGGTCAAACTGGGCACCTTCGGTCACAGACAGCAGCCCACACTTCACCCCTCATAGGTTTTGGCACAGTGCTGATGACCCTGGAGCCTGTTACTATTGTGCTGATCCCTGCAGCACAGATGCTTTCCAGAGACCAAAGTTATTTTTGGTACCAAGTGATCTTGTGGTGACCACATAGTCTCACTCACCATTACTCTCCTGAGCCATTACAGCACCTTTTACTTCAGTACCAACTACCAGTTTTGCTACAGTACCAGTCAGCTCTGTTGCGGGGGGCGGGGGGGAGAGGGGGAAGAGGGGGAATGCAAGTTCAATTAGAATGCAAGATGGGGTAACCCTTCCACTAGAGGAGCCATACTCATTTTCTTCCTCCTTTTCAGGGCACAGCAGGCAGGTATCCCTTATCCCTGCTCCCATTCACCTCGTTCCCATTCTTATGATCCCTACTATTTGACAGAGAAACCAAGAGCCACCACTGTAAGCAAAGAGCCATGCGAGAGCACTCACCTTGGTATCCACACCCTTAGCCCACAGGCCCTTACTCCTACACTATGTAATCTTGGTGGTATGCAACCATACAGGAGGCCTGCCTTTACTGATGACCCTTCCCCAGAGTGAGGTCTCCCTCCCCTAACAAACTCTGTAGCGTCACTCAAGAGGGGCAGCTGTCACAGGCTGACCTTGCTCACCAGGACAGGAAACTGAGGAAGAATAGCTATGGGAGACTGAAGAGCATTTGATCCCAGCAGTGATCTCCTCTTCCTCACCAGACAATGCAGTAATGCCCGCCACTCCCACTGAGCAAGGCAATTTTAAAATATTTCAGGAACTTTTGCATCACGTGGCATGCCTGAGAAATTTCTGTGGACTTAGTGCAGGAAGCTATTGCATTACTCCATGCATGGAAAGCTTGCCATGCCTATTACTGTGGGGCTATTGGAACCAGGTGTGGGTTGAGAGGGTTCTGTGTGGGGCAATCTGGGTGTGGGGGGCTCAGTGGGGGATCTGGGTATGGGGGGGATCTGGATGCACAGGGGCTTGCTGGGGGGTTCTGGGTGCAATGGTAATGGGACTCTGCAGGGGGGTCCAGGTGAAGGTGTTTGGGGCTCTGCGGGGGGGGGGTATCTGGGTATCGGGGGGATAGAGCTTGGCAGGAAGGTCTGGGTGTGGGGAGCTCAGTGGGGTGGGGATCCAGGTGCAGCTGGCTGGGGCTCAGTGGGGTGGGGATCCGTGTCCAGGTGGTTCGTCGTGGTGGTCCAGATGCAGGGGGAGTGGGGCTCATCAGGGGAGTTCTGAGTGTGGGGGATGGGGGGAAGGTGAGGCTCGGCGGGAGGGTCTGGGTATGAGAGGGTCTGGATGCATGCGGGTTGGGCAGATGAGGGAGCATACGTTCCCAGGTATGCTCCTCAGGTCTCACTCACCAGTCAACAAGGTACCAGAGACTGCCATGTTTAGATTCCAGGGTTTCATGAACCACTTATTGCTCATGGTCTTGTTCCTGTACTAATGAAGGCGGTGGCTGAGTCCTGTGAAGGAAAGGGTTTTCTGTGTAGGGTTTCAAATGTGATACATGAAATACCAGGTGAATCTTCAGAGAGCAGGGTAGTGTAGTTCAAAGGTGACTGAATTAAGTTGCTGCAAAATCATGAAAGGTCCAATGTCTCACAAGTCCAGCTTACACGCAGGTCTGTCTGTGTGGAGATACCTTTTATTCCACGGAGTAGGTGATGCCTTGCTGTCAATGCTAGTCCACATGCCGTTTATAGTCTGCTCTTGCTTTTTCCAGGTGTCCTTTCACTTCTTCCTGGTCCTGACGAATCTGCTGGATCAGGTCTGAGGTGGCCACGTTGAGAGAGGACCCAGATAATTGTGGGTGGAATCAGGGGGTGGTACCCATAGTCTGCCTTGTAGGTGCACGGTCTGCTTTGTACCATAGTTTGCCGAATAGATGCATGGTCTATGTTGTTGTAGGCACATTCTGTGTAGGGGAGAAGTGAAGACCAATCCTCTTGGTGGTGATTGATGTAGCAGCATAGATACTGCTCAAGAATTTGGTTGGCCCTTTCTGTTTGGCCATTGGACTGGGGATGTTAAATGGAGGAAAGTTATTTTCAGCCTCCCAGCAGGTACAGGGCCTTGCACCAGAACCGAATACATGAAGTGAGACCCCCCAATCAGAGGTGATGCATTCTGGAAGGCTGTGGGAGCAGACTACATTGCTAATCCGTAGCTGTGCTGTCTCTTCAGCAGAGGGGAGGCCAGTGCATGGGTGAAATAGCTCATTTTGGTAATGTGGTCCACTGCTGTGAAAATTATTGTAAAATTGTTGTACTCTGGTAATTCTACAATAAAATCTATGTTAATAGTTTCCCAGGGTCAAGATAGGGTGTCCAAGGGATAGAGTAGACTGTGGGTCTTGTGGCATGGTGTCTTGGCATGGGCACAAACCTCACAGGAGGCAATGAATGACTGTATTGTCAGGCACTTCTGGGGATACGAAAAGGAGTGGGATATTAGTCGCTGGGTCTTGAAGCACCCCACATGTCTTGTTAGGGGAAAATCGTGGCCTAGTTTTAGGACTGCAAGTCTTGTGGGTCCAGGGGGAACATAGATGCAGTGCCTTACATATGTGATCCCTTTCTGGCAGGGCCAGCCCTAGAAAATGTTGCCTCAGAAAAAGAGCCTCATCAGTGCCCCCCCTTCCATTTGTTAAACTTTTGAATACATTATTTTTTATTGCATTTGTAAACCATTTCACGACTTTGATGCACAATTTGCATGCATGATTTATTCATGTCATGTTAGAGGATAAATTTGCATGCTAGGTTCTGTAAATCTATGTATTCATGTCATACATAAGCAAATAAAAAAAATAATTTCCTCTAAGCTTATAGAAACTTTTTAATTTAAGAATAACTGAAATGTACTAACGAAGAAATTGAAGTGTGCACCAGCATTGGGGGGATCAGTATTAAATAGTGTTACAGTAGGTGACAGCCTTAGAATGTTAACCTTTAGTTCAAAAGGTTGCTTCTCAAGTCTTTGCCCTCGTGAACTGAAGTACAGCATCAGAGAGATTCAAAGACTGGCCAATGGCATTTTCAAGCGATAAAATAGCAAGTGATTTCAGTCTCTCATCAGCCATCGTCAACTGAAGATATGTTTTAATGAATCTGAGCTTCGAAAAGCTGTACTCACCACCACCACTCGCAACTGTAACTGGCAGCATGAGCAGAATCCTCAAAGCTATCCACATATTAGAAAAAGTGTCCTTCAGCTCTGCATCATGAATTAATTGGAGAACTTGGAGTGGAGAGTGCTTCCCATGTGGCAAAAAGTGACGGATGTTGTCCAATTTGACATAGAGGTCTTTATCATTGATGGAATGGCAGTCACAAGGCACAAAGAAAGCTCTTGGATTCAGCACAAGGATCCTTGCCTGGACGCCACAATTTCTAACCTTCATGTTCCGGCTATTGTTGAAGCCTTGGCAGTCCTTAAGCTTTATTTTATTTTCATTCAAAATGTTCATAAACAGTTCTGGTAGGCCTTTTCCAGTAGAGTCATTCACAAACCGGAAACAGATAAAGTGTTCCATTACTTGGATACAACCATCCTCATTGTCAACAAATCTTACTGTAAATGACATCTTTTCATTGTTACTAAAGTTCAGAGTGTAGTCCATTATTATGGTGTAGTATTTCACTTTGCCAAGCCGCATCAATATGTTATCAAGTACCTTCCTTGCCATAATGTCAATTAATTCGTTTTAAATTGTTTTGCTGCAGTAATGGTTCACGGCTTCTTTACACATGAAATCGTCGGATTTCCCATAGAGCTCTACCAAACTGAGGAAATCACCTTTATGTTCGGTGAACAACTTATCCGATGAGCACCAGAAAGGCAAATTTTTCTTTGCAAGGAAGAGGGTAATTGAGATCAGATGCTCAAGCCCGTTCCTCAAGTGCTGGGTTTTTACATTATTAATGTGCTGGTTTTCTATGTCGGTGCATTTATTCAACTTGAGTTGGACTCGACCTCCATCCATTGGAAGTAGGCCATAAAATGGCCTGGTGACTTTTCATGTTGCTTCAGAGCATCAGCTAAGTTATTCCAGTAATTGTACCTGGAAAGCACAATCAGTGATTTGGCATTCTCATCAAATAGTTTGCAACAAAACCAGAACAGTTTGTCAGTTGATTTAGAGTAAACTAGCCAACGCCGATTCAGTTTCTCACCATTCTTGAGCACCCTTTTGCAGTGTGACTTTGAGAAGTGTCGCTTCTGCTCACTTACTGGAAATGTCATATCCTTGATTTTGCCTCATCCATTCAAAATTGTACAGTCAATATCAGCAGAGTTTAGGATCGCTGTCCATAAAGCAGTATCTGGTGTGTTGATTTGTGGTGTGCAATTTTTTGCATTGTTGTGTCTGTCATCATGCAAGGCTGATTCTTCTTTATCCTTTCTCTCCTTTTCATGTAAACCAGATTTTTCTTTGTCATGACTCTCCTTTTTATGTGAGCCACATTCTTCTTTATCATCACTCTCCTTTACACCATCAAGAAAACTGGATGATTCACTATTCCTTTTCTCACATTTCCATTCCTTATCTTCAGGTAAATCTGCTAATTCCTTAGTAATAGGACTTCCATCATTTATGCTTTGCTCCTCAGTCACAAAGATCCAGAACATTCTAGGAGGTTAGTGAAAAATGAATCCACATACGGAATACCTGAAACATCTTACTTCAAACATTCTATTTTCCTTTTTGTTGCTAACAACAAAAACAGCACCCCAAGCCCAGTGCCCCCACGTCTGCAACCCCAGGCAGTTGCTTCGGCGGCCTGCACCTAAATCTGGCCCTGCTTCCCAGGAATCATGCAGCTGCTTGGGATAATAGCTTGTTTGTCAGGTGGAATTCCTAAGGCAGAGGCAGAGCATATCAGTCTGAGTATATCCTGGTGAAAAGCTGCACTGTGAAAGTTACAGGATTTGAGAATGAGGGTTGGTTCCTGGACAGGGTCTGATGGGTTGGTACCATATCTTCGGGACAGGATGTCTGTCTTACCATTTTTGGATCCGAGGTGGTAGGTGATAATGAAATTGAACCATGAGAAAAATAGGGCTCATCAAAGCTGCTGTCGGTTTAAGGATTTCACCCTACATAGATATTCTAGGTTTTTAAGGTCAATGAATAACTGGACCAGGTGGTGAGATCTTTCCAGTTAGTGCCACCATTCTACAAAGGCAGTTTTTATCACCAGGAGTTCCTTATCAAGTATCTTGTAGTTTAGTTCTGTGGAGGTGAGCTTCCTTGAGTAATAAGTGCACGGTGTAACATTTGTTTGGGACTGAGTTTCTGGGAGAGGACAGCCCTAATTGCTGTACTGGGGATGTCAGCTTCTACAATGAAGGCTTGTATGAATTGGGATGAGCCAACATGGACGCTGTAGTAAAAGCGCATTTCAGCTTATTGAATGGTATGCTTGGCCCTGGAAGACCAATGGAATTGGCCATTTTTCCTGAGGAGAATGGTGAGGGGCTCAATTTGTTTTGAAAAGTTCAGGATAAATCATCAATAAAAACAGGGGAACCACAGGAAGCATTGTAGGTTACATACTGTGTAGGGAGTTGGCCAGTATTAGATGGTTTGGACCTTGTGTGCATCCATCCGGATCCCAACTAGGGATAAGATGAAGCCCAAGAACTCTGTGGAGGCCTGACTGAAGGCACACATATCTTGAGCTTGGCGTAAAGGCCATGCTGCCATAAGCATTTGAGGACAATTCAGATGTGAGCAATATGCTGTTCAGGGTAGTTGAACAAAATGAAATTGTTGTCCAGATAGACTAGCACATACTTGTAAAATATGTCTTGGAACACATCATTTACAAAATGGTGGAAGGTGGTTGGGGCATTGGTAAACCCAAAAGGCACTGAGAGTTATTCATAGTGGACAGAGCAGGTTTGGAAGGCGATCTTCCACTTGTCCCCTTTCCTGGTTCACATGAGGCTGTACTTCCCCCAGAGGTCCAATTTAGTGAATATATAGACAGATCCCACCTGATACAGCAACTTGGGAATCAGGGGTAGCAGGTAACAATTCCTGATAGTTATCTGATTCAATGCATGGTAATCAACACAGAGTTGGAGACTGCTATCTTTCTGCCTGACAAAAAGTACTCATGCGCCAGCCAGTGAGGTTGACTTGCAGATAAACCCTCAGGCCAGGTTTTCCTGGAGATACTCTCGGAGCGCTGTCACCGCAGGTTCTGATATGGCATAAATTCATCTGAAGGGTATTTTTGCTCCTGGCATTGATGAAGCAGTCAGCTGCACCTGAGCTGATGAGGGCTGATCAGATGGGATTTTGCAGGGGCACCCCAGGTATGTGGAACTGGATTGGCACCTGCAAGTGAGAAGCCCTTGGACAGGACTCAGGCTGCATTCCAGTCAAGAGCAAAGTGCAGGGGAGTTCTTTTCCCTGATTCCTCGGAGTTCGTACGAGGCAGGCAGAAACGGAGTGATGTGACTCACCACAGTAGAAGCAGAGATGGTGCTGGTGTCATCGTTCCATTTCTATAGAGGTAAGCCATCCATGGCCCACATCCACCTGCATTGACTCGGCAGGAGGCACAGTACCCGGATTGGAGAGTTTCGTAACCCCCATTTTTCCCTCTCTTCTTTCCTGTAGCGGATTGTCTATATGGATAGCAAGATCCACCAGAGCAACCAGACTCATGGGTGTCTCTACCCGGGATAATTCATATTTAATTTCCTCTTTCAGGCCTCACTGGAACTGGTGCATCTGTGCCACCTCGTTCCAGTCTGTTTCAGCCCTGCGGCAGTGGAATTGCAGAGCATAGGAGGCTACAGTGCCCTGCTCCTTTTGGAGCTTCCTTAGGGCAGCCTCCACGTTTAAGCTGAGTGTGGATCATCAAATAATACCGAGATGCCATGGAGGAAGACCTCCCCGCTTGACAGAACTGGGCTGTCACACTCCAGAAGGGGGAGGCCCAGTCTAAGGCTTCCCTACACAGCAGGCTGATAACAAGGCTCACCTAGTATGGGACTGAAGGTGCATCATGAACAGGAGGCTGCACTGATTTATAAAACCCCAGAAACACTGGCAATTACCATAATTTATTCTGACAGTGATATCAGGAAACAGGGCTGCATGAGCCATGTCTGGAGTGTGGCATTTTCAGCACATAGTTGCATGATTTGCTCCTACAATACCAGGTTCTCTGAGGTCAGCTGGATGACAAAGGCCTGTAGGGTGCTTGGTTGTCCCCCTGAAGGAGGGTGGCCAACTCAGGTGTGTCTGGTGCTCCCGAAAGTTTAGCCAGATCTATTCTGCTGAAACTGGGAGGAAGTTATCACACAGTCTATACTGTCTGGATTCTGTATTGGTGAAGGAAATGAGGGATTATTGGTCTGCTCCTACCTTTTTGCCTCACACTTAGGGGTGTGAGGGCATGCAGGGCACTGATGCGCATCTCAAAGAAGCACAGGTTCTGTAGGGTAAGTAACCATTCCTTTGCGATTTCTAAGGTAACTTGAGTCAGTGTGCTATTATCTTTTAGCACATCAAATGTATCAGACAATAGTTAGAAGTCAGAACAATAGGAGATGAGATGCTGTGTCAGCAGGTGGGCTGCAAATAGAACAAAAGAGTTTCCTTAAATTCAGTATATTCTGAAAACAAAGTTAGTGGCAATGCTTCAATCGTGCAATAACAATCTATACATGGAAAGCTAGTTAATCTTCAAACATTAGAGTTCTTTCGCCCTTTTGTATAACAGCACCTTGTTTCCTTAAGTCACTATAGTATATTTTTGTATTAGCATGAAACATTATTTTATTGTAGTCTGAACTCACCATTTTAGCTCAGTTTTCCCACACGCACCTTCATACTTTCCCCCATGCTATGCCTACACATCAAGGAACTCCACAAAATTAGCAATAAACTTACTAAATTGTGATTCTTCAAATTGCTCCTTAAAACTCACCTCTGTCTTGATGCCTGCAATATTGAGGTTGGCTGGACAGTTGGGGTGAAACGCTGGTTCTACTGGAATCAATGGGAGTTTTGCCATTGACATCAAGGGGACCAGGATTTCAGCCTTGGTATGCTGAGATTACTACTTCACCATGATTGTCTCCCTTGTCCGCTCTCTATTTATTTATTACTGTTGTTTCTCTTTGCACAACGGGGCCCTGATCCCCAATCTGGGTCTCCAAGAGCTGCTGCTGCTGCTGTTGTTGTTAATGTACAGTATTATATATAATATAATATAATATAATATAATATAATATAATATAATTAATAACATGATATAAATATTTTCCATCTTAAAAGATTAAAAGAGCCTTGTTTGGTCATATTAAGGATTCGATGACTATTGTAGAGTAGTATAAATCCCTAAAAGATGAATAAATAGATTCTTGCCTATTCAAGTTTGTGTGCCTTTTTGCTGTGTTTTTAGACTGATTAAGCCTGAGAATATAAAGAGGGGATTTATGAAAGAAAATATCATCAACCGGTGTAAATCAATATCACTCCATTTCAATAGAGCTTTTCTGATTTCCACCAGCTGAGGATCTGTCCAGAAATATATATATATATGGTTCTCTATGTCCGATATATGTTCCGTGACACAGTATTTGAGATTTCTGTGCAATCTTTGAATCCTGATTTGCTCTGTGGCATGTTGGTTGTAGTGGTCCTGACTCCACCACCTCTCTCAATTGTTTGGCATGAGCATACATCACATCCACTGCTGACATTGGTCATTTCGTGCTGTTGCTTAGAATAAGGAAATTCCGACATTGAAGGGATTTAGCTTCAAGGGATTCTTAATTGTTCTCCTACAGGGAGGAACCTGTTATGCCTGTGCTGTGATGGATGTTAACCTAACATGACTAAATCAATTAATATAAAGGTGTGAATTAATAAAGCCATATGTCCAGTGGTTAGAGCAGGGGACTGGAAGTAAGGACTCCTTTCTTCAATTTTCAGCTGTGTAAACATTTATTCATTGTGTAACCTTGGGCAAGTCAATTACCCCATCTGTGCTTCCAATTACCCATCTGTAAACTGGGTACAGTAGCTCATACCTGCTTTACAATGTTATTGGAACCTTATTGGGCCTCATTCTCATTGGCACTACGGCCATTTACACCACTCTGGCTGTGTAAAGGGGCCTTAAAGGGAGTGTCAAAATAATTTTCACTCACTTTAAGAGACATTTACCTGTAAATGAGACTCACGTCCTATTGATTTTTAAAAGTGCTCTTAGATCTTTGTATGAAAGATGCAAGTATAATGTTATTATTAGCAGTACTGTTAGTACTATTTAGTATATTAGCATCTGTTATGGATAAAAAAGTAAAGTATGCTTACTTATACTGAATGAAGGGTTTGCCTCCATGTTTGTACCCACTGGAAAATAGTCATGCAAATCAACATTTCAGTGAGCTGAACTCTGTAGGGAAGGATGTGACACAATCAGGGTAGTATCACTAGACAGCATCTACCAGTATATTGAAATAGCTCTACCAAATTGCACTAGGTTCTAGCACTTGGGAAGGAATTGCTCTCTTGTTATTTTCGGTGAATACTTAGCTATAGCCATTATGTAAACATCCTACTCACGGTAATCCAGTAAGGACATAAGGTACAGACTGTTTATTTTGAGAAGTAAACCACTCAGGATTAGGCAGGAATTAGGATGTAGATGCAGATATCACTTGCAGTTATGCAGTTTTCTGATGTGTGGAAACCTCAGATTGTCCATTTCATGTGACTCTTTCTCACTCTCCATAAAATATAAATTAGTCATTTTACCTAGAAAATAGCTTAAGACCCCGATTCATGAAAGCACTTAAGCACATTTAAAGCCTTAGAAATGCCCAAATCCCATTGATTTAGGTGGGAGTTAAGCACATATTTAAGTGTTTTCCTGAACTTCAACCTAAATCATGCAAAAAATAATAGCCC